>NC_064931.1:177326592-187326592 GCF_023897955.1 Schistocerca gregaria | reverse complement strand
TAAATTTATTTTTGAATAAATAAATTATAAATATATAAACGTTTAATTTCATTCTAGTTTAACCATCCTGGAGGTAATATATAATTTCCAATCATTAATGTTGTTTTTCCACAACCACTTGCTCCAGTTATTGCACATGTAATAGAATTTGGTAAAAATCTACCATGTTTGTCTTTAACATATTTTCTGGAATTCTTACTTTTGGTGCGCTATCTGTTTTGTTCATTTATTTAACAATTCTTTTAATTAGTAAATGAGTCGATTATTTCAACTTAGTGATAAATTTTCAATACAAAATCTTAACTGTTCCAGTATTCTATTGTTTCATTAGTTGGTTTTTATTCAACGTTTATAACTCCAAATATTACAACAAAAAATAATTAACTTTATTGTGATGGAGAACTATAGAAATTCCTGTAGGTCAATACAGATATAAATTTTTTAAAAATTTATTCATTTAAAAAAGCCCAATATACATATTAAAGCAGATTAAATTTTAATTGTTATTGAAAACGATGTAAAATTGTATATGCATATAAAGGAAAGTATTGGGAGTTTACTTGGGTTTAATAAATAAGTTGTTTTACCTAATGAAAAAGCTGTACCTAAAGATGTTCCTAAAACAATTCCTTTCGAATTAATAATTAGAAATTTTAATCTTGCTGATGGAATGTATGTAAAACATAATGACCATTCTCATGAAGAAACTAATATTATTCCTTCATTTAAACATAATGCAGAAATTGGGGAACCAATAATTTATGAGCCAAATTATCCTGTAAATGTTCCTATTTTTGATACAATTCAAGATTTAGAAGTTACTATAACTGATGAAAATGATTATTTAATTGACTTTAATGGTGCTACCATAACAGTTGTTTTAGAAATATCTTAATAATTTTTTCCTTAATAAATAACTAATTGCTAAAACAATCGTGAATAAATTAGAAAGTTATTAGTTTTGCTCATTCCCAGTGAATGAGAAAACTAAAAATAATTAAATGTTCCTACCAGAGATACAGAAAATGAAGTAAATATTGTTGATAGTTGCCTTCACCCAAATCATGAACAATTATACATGAATTTTAGTATTATTGGAAATGATGGTACAGATTATCCAACTTATGATGGAAAATCAAATAAACAAAATTGATAATTATGTTGCAAAACCGTTTCATTTTTATAACAATAAAGAAGGGAAATAACATTTTATCTAGAATTGAGCATCCTTTTATTTCTTCATCAGTTTCATTACATCTAACTTCATCTGCAACTGATAAAATACGTTTAGATGCATATCTTCTTAATACTGGAAAAATAAATAGTAAAAGAAATGAAGTACTTTATCCATTGTCGATGCTTGGTGGATTTTTTTAAAGATTATAAAGAAATTATGTTTGAAGGAGACTTAACTGTAATTTTTACATGCTGTTCTATGTTGGTCTCATACAAAAGAAGTTGGTGATGATTTAAAAGATACACCTCCTCATTCGTCAATTGTTCACGTTTTTTCATCAATTTTAAATTGGAATAATGTTAAGAAAGTAATGAATTTGAGCCTGAAATTGATGAAGAAGTTTAGAAGATACTTTGTCAGTAGAACTCCAACTATATATACATTCTCCAAGCTCCTTTACATCAGCCAAACTTCATTCGTTGTCGAATGAGAGTGCGCATATCAAATGTCATTATAACGTATTTGTGTGGAGAGTGTTACCTATTTGGCTAAAACATCTAACACACTCGCCTATGTACTTTATAACAGCCTGAAAAGAAGCGGTCTGTTAATTCAGTACTTAGTCTTTGTGTAATTCTGTGTACATAGGGTCAGACGAGTCTGAAACACAGAAAAATGTGTGTCAGCCATTGTGAGGATGTTTTGCAGTTTTTGAAAATCAATCAAATTTTTAATATAATTTACTTTTGTTAACTAATACATTTTAATTATTTACTTATGTTCACAATATGATTTTTTTAAATAATTTACTTTGTTAACTAATTCATTTTATTTATTTCATTTCTTTCACCTATTGGAAATGTATATAAAGTAAATGATTTTTATTATAGCTATTATTATATTATTTTATTATATTATATTATTATTAGGTAAAATGGAAGCAGGATGTTTTTGTATATTCTTGATCATTAGATCAATCTTATGGAAAATTAAAAATGTGAGTGATACTGAGCAATTGTTTATTTTTTATAAGATTGATCTATTGGAAGCAGGATGGTTTTGTATATTCTGGATCATTAGATCAATCTTATGGAAAATTAAAAATGTGAGTGATACTGAGCAATTGTTTATTTTTTATAAGATTGATCTATTGGTGCAGAACATGCAAAAACATTCTACTCGTATTCGAATCAAGAGCTTGCCGACATGGAATTTACTTAGAGAAAGGTAAATGGTAATGGACGGCAGGGGGCAATGTTGTATCAGGAGAGCTATCTCTGCTGACAACAACCACAACATTCAAATTTTGCAACAGTGTTTCGGAGTATGTCTGACACAGGATAGTTTCAGAAAGCAGGAAATCATGAAGGATGTATCCAAAATATTTTTCACACCAGACATGGAGTAAAATGTGCTTAACACTGTGGAAGCCGAATGCCATGTCTGTACTGTGATGTTGGCCTGCCAGTACAGAGTAAGCCACATGGTCGTGTGAACATTCTCTGTGACAGTTGTTCCCACCCTTATCACTTACAGCATGTGCAGGGCATTACAAGCGACAGACTTTCCATACTACGAGCGTTTTTGTTACTGATTTCTTCAACAGCAAACACGATTCCCATTCACAGATGAGACCAGCTTTACGCGGAGTGGTATCTTCAACTTTCATAACATTCATCTGTGCGATAGTATGCAGAACCCCCATGGTATGGTGACAGCGAATCATCAGCATCAGTGCAACCGGAATCTGTGGTCTGGGATAACTGGCGACCGTATTTTGGGACCACTCTTGCTTCCTCATCGCCTAACAGACCGGAACTATCGAAGTTTCTTGCGGGTGACTTTCCTTCTCCTGCTGGACTAGGTGACATTGCTGATTCGAAGGGTTATGTGGCTGCTACATGATGGTGTTCCAGCCCACTTCGCCGTTAACATCCGGAAGTATCACAATCGTGTCTTTCCTGTTCGATGGATTGGACAAGGTGGTCCAATTGCATGGCATGCTCATTTGCCTGATTCTCAACCCGTGCGATTTCTGGTTATGGGGCCATCTCAAAAGTATCGTGTATGCAGGGCCCATTCCAGGTGTGGAGACAATGGAGCAACGTATTCATGCTGCCTTTGACACTATTCGGATGTAGCCTGGCCGATGTGAACGTGTGCGACAGAACATGCTACAGATCGTAAACGCATGCATCGATGCACATGCATTTCCGGGAATAAGTTCATTAGACCTTTTTGTTCCGTTCCATCAAGCCCTAGCGTTTGTACACTGTGTTATGGGGGTAATGAAGGCGCTTCGGTTTGCTTTGTTCTAACCATTTTCTGCTGAGTGGCTTCAGTCTTTTTCAAGGATGTCGATGTAGCTGTATTCCTGACAAAGTAGCGGTGCTGAAATGTTTACACTTCCTGGCTGTCAGCTGTTGATACTTCTGCGTGATTTAGTAACGCTGGCTGTTCGAACTTAGAAAAAATTTATTCTCACGTTTCTTAACTAATTTTGCCGCTTTACAATTTATTTCGATATCTCTCATTTTGACGTTCCTGTGACAGTTGGAAGAAGATTTTCACCTTCTTCCACGATAAAAATTTCGGTAAATGAATTAATAATTTCATTCTTCTCTCTGTCATCCTCCTTTCGTTCACAGTATGGCCACTGAGAGTCTGGACAGATGTCTGGTGATCCGTTTACTGATTTAACATAAAATGAAACCTTTTTGTATTTTCTGTGATTCTGGTAGATAATATTATATATTAATAAGTTTTACTCGATAAAAATTGTAGTGAAACCTATGTAAACCGCAAAAAATATCAGTCTCATGCAAAGACTGACAATCATCTATCAATATAAGGAAATGTCTGTGCAGTTAAAGAAACTTAAAAAAATATGGTAGCTATTTAGCACACGCTTTATGAATCACAAATAAAGTCAGTCATATCTGACGATTACCTGTGAATAACAGTGTGTAGAGATATGTCGTGGAACAATTGCAGGATTTCTATTGTAAGTAAAGTTGACAACTGTCTTAGATATATTGGTAGGATGCTAGCAAACTGCAGTTTGTCTACGACTGAGATCGTACACCAAACACTTGTAAGGTTCATATTAGAACATTATTCAGGTTTGTGGGATTCGTAGTAGGTCGGATTAACAGATAATTTCGAACATATACCCAAAAGAGCATCACGAATAGTCATAGAATTTCGCCACAGCTATTTTAGGTGGTATGACTGAATAAAATAAAGATGCCACTATGGTTAATACAAGAGCCTCATGGAAGCTGGGGTTATCCAAGTGAAGTTACCTCATGAGCGACCTGCTGATACTACAAATACTGTCACCAAGGGGTCGGCAGTTACCACAATGCGTGGCCCAACAGGGGAACAGGAGGCATAAGAACGTTCAGAGGCTGAGTAGCTTGGTGTTTATTGGCTGATTGCTATATGATTGGGCCGTGGCTGTTGTGACTTACGTGACAATAATCGATGGCTGGTCAAAAGAGGGACGAGCCAAGCCCTTATAAATACTCCTCATTTTTAGACAGATGCATGCAGTCCAGCAACCACGAGCTTCGATGGGAGATCTGTTCAAATTTGTGCGAATTCCTAAGGGACCAAAATGCTGAGGTCATCGGTCCCTAGACGTACACACTTCTTAAACTAACTGAAACTAACTTATGCTAAGAACAATACACACATCCATGCCTGAGGAAGGACTCGAACCTCCAGCGGGAGGGGCCGCGCAATCCGTGACATCGCGCCTCAAACCGCGAGGCCACTCCGCGCGACAGTGGAAGGTCTACTGTTAACGTAGTACCCTCCAACCAGTGAGCCACCAGCACGCCTACTTCCTTTCGCTGCCAGCCTCCTACCCTAGTGGGCTACAGTCCGAGCCTTGGACAGTGCTAGCTGTCCAACCGCCTTCGCTTGTGAGGGGCAAACGCTGCTGCTACCTGCCTTTTCTTGCATGGGCATCCACTGGGGCCGCTGTGTGATTTTGCGACTTCAGAGCGCCCTGGCCTGAGTAGTGTGGCTGCCTCTAGTGTGTGTGGCTAACTTCCACTGCTGGAGTCAGCACCCTTACCGAGTCACTGTCATCGTCATTTCACTGACCGTGTAACGCTGCAAATTGCCAGTGACAACAGGCCGCTTGCTGAAGGCGGAAACTCCTCCCAGACAGTGTACAGCTTACGCCTTGGGGTTGTTGCCATCTCTGAGTGCCATCACGACCGTTATAGCTTGCTGTGCAGTGAAATAAATGTTTAAAAGAGCTGATTTCATGACTAAGTTAGTCAACATCCAAGCATCCACTCTCCTCTCCACTGCTACCCTGTCCAGGGTGGTAACTACCGACGCAAACGGCATAAGGCAAGGAGCGTACTAATAAGTTTATATGATCATACTTTATTTCTTTTCACTAGAGAAGTGAGTTACTACGTACTTCATACAGAAAACTGTTCTACTTATGGCAGGGAATGGGGGGAGATTGGGGAAGAGTAGTTTTAGGGAGATTTTGACAACTAATAAGTTACCAAAACGAACTACGTCAATATTATTCGACACAGGTAGAACAATAACGTACATTTCGGCACAAGGCTTCATGCGGTTCAACAAACAAATTAAACTCCTCATGAAATCAAGATCTCACTGCCCGTTCTGGGCAGAAAACCGCTAATGTCAGCGCTTTTCAGCATCAGCTTTCCTGGGATCGCAATGCCATCGATATTCTTTATATGGAATTCCTTCCCCCTCCTCCTCCCCCTCGCCCCATCCCCCTTCCACCGTGGCCAATGTGCGTCGACGTCATCGATCTGTCTGCTAGTTGCTGTGGCACTGATGTCTTGGTCAATGGCGTGCAAGCCCAATCCCTCGACCAGTTTTTGACTTTTATAATTGTGATGCTTGAGTGACATCATTCGTTCGCTGTCTGCGCATCCGTCCAGATCTCATATGCTCAAATGACGAGACGTCTGCGTAGAGCACAAAAGACTTTAACAACTCAATTTGTAAATAAAAAAAACAGAAAAATGTAGTTACAGCTTTCTGCATCAAGAATGAAAAGGCATGGCAATGGAGGAGCGTATAACAGTTTACTCAGAGAACAAGAGGAATATTGTTCAACAAATAATGGCCATGCAACAGAACAGCAAGAAGACGCATTATCTAACCTGGTGCTCCAACACAGCATGTTGCGTTTGGTGGAATTATCTCCCCTTTTTAAACTGTATGCAAGAAGCAGTTGCCACCAATCCAGTGAGTCGTACAGCAAAGCAAGAGTGTTGTTCAACAAATAATGGCAATGCATTAGCTGAATGGCCCCTCCAGGACAATTAGTTGCAAATGCTCGAAATATCTGCCAGTAAGTATTCGTCCATCTTTATATTAGATGGAACAGACAACACATATATAATTAAGGGGAGTACGTCCAACTGATCCCTTCAGTGTGGATGCACACTACAGTTGAACTCTTCCAGTAATTGCCGAAATGCCTCGAGTACTGAGAAGAATGGACAATGCGCATTATATCAGTAGTGTGTGAATAAGTTGTGAATTTGGGTCTAACGGGAGGCGTGCAAGGGTAGTCTGTGTAGTTTCGATAATCACTGTGTCCGGATGGCTCAGTGGTCAGTGCTTCTCCCTAGTAAGCAGGGGACCCAGGTTCGAATCCGAGTCCTGCACAAATTTTCAACTTTCTCCACTGATTTAAATCAATGCAACTGGGAGCTGATGCCATTATTTCCTTTGTGTACTGATTGATTTTTTCTTCTTCCTCCAGCTGTGCAAAGCGTGGGAGTCGAGAGAGGGTAATTGCCATTGCTCTAGAACTAGGAATTGCCCTAGTCAATGTAGTCAATAGTTGCTGGATGTGTGTGTAAGGACACTGCAACCGCTATTAAACTAGTGCCACAGTGTGCCCAGGGTAGTCTAGGCAAGAGCAGCTGGAAATGTGAGCGCTCCTGCAACCAGAGTATCTACAATATATATATATATATATATATATATATATATATATATATATATATGCAAAACTCAGCTATCTGTATGTGGTTCCTGGGTATAAGTACACATTTTGTAGATACTCTGGTTGCAGGAGCGCTCACATTTCCAGCTGCTCTTGCCTAGACTACCCTGGTCACACTGTGGCACTAGTTTAATAGCGGTACTGATTACATAAAAGTCGTACTCCACGTTACTGAACGTTTCACCTGCTGCTTTTCGTTTGAGACGAGAGTCTAGAGTTTTTCAAATTGTTTATCTAAAACACTATATCACATATTTCGCTAACTCTTCCCTCCTGCTTGCAATGGAACCCCACATGGGTTGCACTAAAAAGAAAAAATTAGTTCACAGCCAATCCCACCGACGCCATTGTCATTGCAGTAATCTATCCGTGTCAGCTGAGTACCAAATGGAATTGGATGTATCATAAAGACGTCATCCAGTCCATTAAAAATGTTCAAACTTTCTAATTCCCTCTATCTTGTTCGACATCGCTACAATCCTTAAGTATACTATGTGGAGTTTTTGAGGTCGCAGATAGGTGTTCTGTAGCATATTGTTTTCATGTTATTATTTACAAGGTACTCACATAGTGTCACAGATAGCTGCATCTACAGTAGAATGTTGTATCACAGGAAACAGTCCATTACAGTTAATCAGACTGTAGACATGAGAGATAATTCTACTTTCAAAGTAGTATATTTCACATACACACCAAGGATTAAGATTAGGGCATGTGCATACAAACACTACTCCGCTACCACACCTAATATATATATATATATATATATATATATATATATATATATATATATATATATATATATATACACTCCTGGAAATTGAAATAAGAACACCGTGAATTCATTGTCCCAGGAAGGGGAAACTTTATTGACACATTCCTGGGGTCATATACATCACATGATCACACTGACAGAACCACAGGCACATAGACACAGGCAACAGAGTATGCACAATGTCGGCACTAGTACAGTGTATATCCACCTTTCGCAGCAATGCAGGCTGCTATTCTCCCATGGAGACGATTGTAGAGATGCTGGATGTAGTCCTGTGGAACGGCTTGCCATGTCATTTCCACCTGGCGCCTCAGTTGGACCAGCGTTCGTGCTGGACGTGCAGACCGCGTGAGACGACGCTTCATCCAGTCCCAAACATCCTCAATGGGGGACAGATCCGGAGATCTTGCTGGCCAGGGTAGTTGACATACACCTTCTAGAGCACGTTGGGTGGCACGGGATACATGCGGACGTGCATTGTCCTGTTGGAACAGCAAGTTCCCTTGCCGGTCTAGGAATGGTAGAACGATGGGTTCGATGACGGTTTGGATGTACCTTGTCCCCTCGACGATCACCAGAGGTGTACGGCCAGTGTAGGAGATCGCTCCCCACACCATGATGCCGGGTGTTGGCCCTGTGTGCCTCGGTCGTATGCAGTCCTGATTGTGGCGCTCACCTGCACGGCACCAAACACGCATACGAGCATCATTGGCAGGAAGGCAGAAGCGACTCTCATCGCTGAAGACGACACGTCTCCATTCGTCACTCCATTCACGCCTGTCGCGACACCACTGGAGGCGGGCTGCACGATGTTGGGGCGTGAGCGGAAGACGGCCTAACGGTGTGCAGGACCGTAGCCCAGCTTCATGGAGACGGTTGCGAATGGTCCTCGCCGATACCCCAGGAGCAACAGTGTCCCTAATTTGCTGGGAAGTGGCGGTGCGGTCCCCTACGGCACTGCCTAGGATCCTACGGTCTTGGCGTGCATCCGTGCGTCGCTGCGGTCAGGTCCCAGGTCGACGGGCACGTGCACCTTCCGCCGACCACTGGCGACAACATCGATGTACTGTGGAGACCTCACGCCCCACGTGTTGAGCAATTCGGCGGTACGTCCACCCGGCCTCCCGCATGCCCACTATACGCCCTCGCTCAAAGTCCGTCAACTGCACATACGGTTCACGTCCACGCTGTCACGGCATGCTACCAGTGTTAAAGACTGCGATGGAGCTCCGTATGCCATGGAAAACTGGCTGACACTGACGGCGGCGGTTCAGAAATGCTGCGCAGCTAGCGCCATTCGACGGCCAACACCGGGGTTCCTGGTGTGTCCGCTGTGCCGTGCGTGTGATCATTGCTTGTACAGCCCTCTCGCAGTATCCGGAGCAAGTATGGTGGGTCTGACACACCGTTGTCAATGTGTTCTTTTTTCCATTTCCAGGAGTATATATATATATATATATATATATATATATATATATATATATATATATATATATATATATATATATATATCTGTGTGTGTGTGTGTGTGTGTGTGTGTCTGTGTGTGTGTGTGTGTGTGTGTGTGTGTTGTGTGTGTGTGTATTTTCTATCTCTTGCAGGAACCCAGAAGTAATTTCTTTAAGAGAGATCACCACATTTTTTCTTAACGCAGCCAATGTGAATATGTATTAAACAAAAATAGGTATTTCAGAGCGATACCATTGCTTTATCTTAGCACACTACATAGCAGTTGTCCCATGTGGTTTTTGTCAGAGGAGATAATCCTAAAGAATGCATACAAGGACGGAGAGGTTAAAGTCAATGAAGGAACGAAAAAAGCCCCAACAGTAAGAAACACAAAAATATCTGCAGTGTTCAACGAGCTAATGTCTCTTGTGTCTCTAGATCATAGCTACCC
Organism: Schistocerca gregaria; assembly: GCF_023897955.1. Lineage (NCBI taxonomy): Eukaryota > Metazoa > Arthropoda > Insecta > Orthoptera > Acrididae > Schistocerca > Schistocerca gregaria. The sequence continues at coordinate 187,316,718 of NC_064931.1, read as the reverse complement.
ATTAAAGCGAACTAAAGTGTGGTTGATGTAGGACAAAACAAAAAAAGGGTGTTTCAACTATAGAGCTTTGGTTTCCACATTGTATGAAAAAATGTAATAAAATAACGGCAATTCCTACAAGAAAGCAGATGTTTTTCATAAAATAAATGCTCTTACTGTAGCTGAAACTGGTCACTGGCACACAGTACATGACTGAAGGGGAGGTTAACACAGGCACTGATATGTCTACATGAAAAGAACAGTGCTCCCATTTCTTCCTGAAAGCAGATTTTACGCAGGCAAGCGTTGTCAGAAGCTCTCACAGTCATATGGAGTTCTGAAGCTGGTTTCGGAAGATTTGGGGAAAGTTTAATATTAGCTGCATCCTTCACAGTAATTCTTTTATCTCATATCGAACTAACACTAGCGACTACGCGAATCTGCCGCAAGTTCTTCTCAGTGAGCAAGATTGTCTCAGGCATCAACAAAACAATGTATTCCATCGGTTGTCTCTGGAATGGTCAGGGATTCCATAGACATTAAACCAAGCTCTTTTTAGTCGACAAACATGGTATGGCTGCTCACGAATGTTGTATTAAGTCTTGTAATGACCGGAACATTCCAAGGCGTACAGACAGTCTCGGTTAGAGTCATTGGAAAAACTGTGTTAAGTTGATATCTGGGAAGATCACAGCGGATTGACTGCCCATTCAAATAGTATTGCAGCCCTGGAACGGTAGCACTCGATTAATTGCAGTTAGTAAGGCAAGTAAAATACACATCCTGATGTGTCAGTATGATACATTATAACTAATCATGCAGCATCATAGACGTAATGCTGGCAGAGAAGCAAGGTGTCTGACAGGGAAAGTATATAAATGACGTCACGCCGAGGTGGGCATATCCGCCTAGGGAATTTCAAGTTAATGATCACATGATCAACTTCTAATACGTACATTGGTTGCATCCATCTGTATACTGTGATACTCTCATGTGGTCTTTAGTATTCTCAGATTTAGTCATGGAGATAATGGCTTGTCCATATTCTTAACAGTACTTATATCATAGTAAGCGTTCCTCTTGCGTAGTGTGTGTGTGTGCCCTTGAATAACCAATGCCACGTGGGACCTCACCTTCACGCTGTGAGTGTAGCAACCCCATTTACTACGTTGTATTCCTCAGACATATCGAACAGGGGACTACTCGACACACCATTTGCTCGTGGCTCAAGGCGAACTACACTCTACTTTTCCAATTAGAGTAAGTATTCAAACGTTGTACCGCCAACTTGAATACACTAAGTGATCCACTTTTCAAATGAGCGTACACAGAACAGAAGCATATCTGCAGAAAAGACAGCACAGGCATTGCTGATGCGGTCGACCATATCTTCAAGGCCTGTTTGCATGTGCTGGTACACCTTATCTTTCAAATTTCCCCACCGAAAGCCAGCCTCTCTGGTCGAGCGGTTCTAGGCGCTTCAGTCCTAAACCACGCTGCTCCTACGGTTGCAGGTTCGAATCTTGCCTCGCACATGAATGGGTGTGGTGTCCTTAGGCAAGTTGGATTTAAGTAGTTGTAAGTCTAGGGGACTGATGACCTCAGATGTTAAGTCCCATAGTGCTTAGAGCCATTTTGAACCTACTGAAAGAAGTCCAGCGACGTCAAATCGTCAGAAACCGCAGGGGGGTGGGAGATGGGGGATCGTGGGTTGCTGTTGGCAAGTGATCAGTCAAGGCTGTCCAAACAGATATAGGTATAAAATGACTGCAGTACACCACAGCACATGTTCAGTTGTATTGCAGTGAGAATGGGAACATAATGCCTAAGTCGAAAACATGGAAGGACAAAAAGACAGGTGCAACTCGTTCTTTACCATGGGCTGCAATAAGAAGAATTAATGCTTCAAGAGCAGATACATCTACGGCACATGCTGCTACTGATACAGATGAGGTGCTTGTCGCCATTGTTGAATTGTTTTCTAATTTAGACGACAAACCACAAAAGCCACGAGACGTTATTCAAGAAGTGTCTGATAGAAAACAGATAAACATTTTGGAATAAAACGGAAAGCTGAAGAAGGTCTTTGGCCTGATTCAGCAGAACTTAAGCAACCACATGAAGAAACTTCAGGTAACAAAATAGAAATGTCATAAGAATATTCTGCACAAATTCGTTCTGTAAATAGTGACAGTGGTACTGATGGTGGTACTAATAGTGTGGATCAGTCATCAAAGTTTTTTAAGTGGAAAAGTGTAGATGCTATTAAAAATGGTGATATAAATTTTATTAATACTCATTTGTTCCAAGTATAAGAAAGATAATGAAGCACTTAATGAATTAACTAATGTACATGCATATGTTGGCACGAGACCTTATATCTATGCAACTTATTCTCCACGTCAAGATCATTATGCTTTTCAGACAATGGAAATGAGGTGTAAAGAAATTACAAATATATTTGAAACAGTATTGCGTATGAGTTCAATTCTGTTTTGTAATGTATGTTTAAAAGCAACATTTGGAGAAAGAATACATACAAAATTTGTTGATAAATATATTTATCATGATGTGTCACAAATACAGACTAAAGTGTAATTTTGAAATGTTTTAGGTTACTGAAAACAGGAAAAGAAGATATCTATTATTTTCCTCCAAATCAAAAAGACATTAACCAATTATTTGGATCTAAAACCACGTCCAATAATAAAAATTAGTGCCACTGTTTCCTCTTCAGACTATTCTGATACTGAAGACATTACCGAACAAGAACCTCCTAAAACTCCAGGTAAAGATTTAGAAGTTGTTGAAGCAGAAGAAGAAGAAGAAGGTACCAATACAAATTCAACACCTAAGAGAAAGGGCAGAAAAAGGAAACTTGAAAGCACTGACAGTACTGATTCAGTACCATATTTAGAAATTATAACTTTACTAATTAAAATTGTTAAATTATATCAATCAGAACAAGAATGTATAGATTCCTTGTATGGTTATATAAACACTTTATCAAAAAATATACGAGTATCACTATTCAAAATAGTGAATTGCATACAAGACAAGTGGAACCGAAACAAAAACCAGAACATTTCGTTAATTTCTGCAACATGTTCAAATTCGAAAGCAGTTGGTCACATAACGTCTTCAGCCAAAACCAATATAAAAACAATTATATAATCATGACAAATTTTTATAGAAAATTCACACAAAACACAAAATATGGAAAATTCGTCTTTCTCTTCCTCATAAAAGCAGGAAGTAATAGAGAACATATCCACTTCATTCACAACTGTAAACGATGTAATGGATCATGCAGATGTATCTTCCACAACGGCATCACTTCTATCTTTGGGCGGGCCGAATTTACTAGGGTCATCAGACCTTATGACTTTGATGGAAAAATCAATCTCCTCAAGTATTTCATTGCAAAACCAAGATGTTTCTTCGTCGGACAAACCGGAAAATGTATTCATGATTTGTCAATTCTACAATGTTCAGAAAATCAAAACGTTACCCCACTATATTTGGTACAAAGCCAAATTATGGAAAATTCAAATGTATGTGAATTTGGAGAATCCCAATTCGAAAGTGACTCAAGCAGACCGAAATTTGATAACCAGTACACAAATTTATCTGGACAATTTAAATACAGAACAAATTACAAAAAAGTATACGTTTTCAGAACGAGTTAATATTGTAGAAAATCATGTTACTGTTCCAATTAACAAAATACAAAATATGTTATGTTGGAGAAATAATATTTCTTTATGTACTTTAAGTGATAAGATTTTTTCAAATGTTGTAAAATATATTCAAATTATACTAAGTGATTTTTCCTTATGGCAATTTTATAATTATCTTTTGAATGCAAAGGAAGTGTATTTTCAAGCATATGCACAACAATTTGATTCATATTATTTCAATGAAAAACAATCTTTAGATATAATTAAACATTTGTTAGAATAACAATTTGGTGGTGACTTGGATGTTATTTATGATTTATCTGTACATTGCATAATGTATTAATCAAAACAAATTGAAAACGAAATTGTATTCAGTTAATAGGTCCACCAAATAGTTTTAAATCTACATTTGCTCATGTAATAGCAAGTGCTATGATAAATACAGGATGGTGTAATAAAAATAATAAACATTTTACGTTTGGGTTGATGGAATGTGCTAATAAACGTTTAATTAGAAAAACAATTGAATCCATTTTCTTTGTACTATTTGTTTATTGAATATAAACTGTTATAAAAATAATACATATTGTTTTATCGTAAATCCTCAACATCATTTTCATGTAAAATAGGTGATCTACTACGGTCACGATTCCTACCTTTTTTCTTTATTTAAAAGGTACATTTAAATTACTATAAACACGTGCAGAAGAGCCAGGTAATATATCAGTCCTATACACTGCATTAGAATCAAAACAAACCCCTCTAAAATCATTTACAAATGGTTTAGTAGAAGAAGTCATCCACATTTCGTCAGTACGACTTAATCTACATGTTTAAGAATTATATGTTTCATAATTAGTACCTATAGTAATTCTAGTTGTCATCTGAATTACCATTTTAGCATTTACAAATGAATTTCCTTCTGTAGGAGTATTATTTGGTACAGGATTAACACCTAAATTGAAAGTAGGTATATGATGTGCTTGATGAATTTCATTTAATTTACCTATTTCCTTACCTTTTTCAATACACTGGTCATACACAAATAATGTTATATTATTAGATATTGGTTTTAATTTTTCGTTTTCTTCTTGCATTGCAAAACTAGATGGACTTACATTTTTCATTACAGTTGAAAAAACAGGTATATTCATTGAACCTAACATATATGTATCATCTGCTAAACCAATACCATGATTACGACGAGCTGTTTTATTTATATCTATTTGTGGCTTGTATTTCCATTAAAAAATTTCTGAATTATCAACTGCCCAACTTGCTATACCTTGTGAATATATTTTATTTAATAATACTGGTCCTCTTACTTCATTTTGTATACTCCACATATTCTTTTTTCCTGAACCATTATTATCAAAGGGATAATCCATGAATCATAATTAGGCCAATTACATACTACCGTTGTACAAGAAGGATAACCGTTATATCCATCTACCCACATAATTTTTGATACACCTTTCTTTCCCTTAATACCATTAATTAAGATTGGATTAGTAGACGTGCTACTTATTTCAACTATTTCATGAGCAACAGCTAAATTTCCACCTTTAATATACATAATAAAAGGTACATGTGTTATAGATCCCGATCCACTTAATATACTACTTGTGGAAAATGAAGCTTCTAATTCAACAGGAATTAAATCAGTAGATATAGATTTAACATAACAATAATAAGGTAAACTATAAAATTGGGCTTTAGATAAAAATTGACTTAATTGATTAAAATACCATTGAACTGCAGATGTTACATAACGTTTACCATGAGTGTTACCTTGAGCATCTTTAATATATTGTCAGCTATGTCCATAGCCCCATACTTGGAACAAATGAGTATTAATAAAATGTATATCATTATTTTTAATAGCACCTGCACTTTTCCACACAAAAAACTTTGATGACTGATCCACACTATTAGTACGACCATCAGTACCACTGTCACTATTTACAGAACGAATTTGTGCAGAATATTCTTCATCCATTTCTATTTCATTACCTGAAGTTTCTTCACGTGGTTGCTTATGTTCTGCTGAATCAGGCTGAAGATTTTCTTCAGCTTTCTGTTTTATTCCAAAATGTTTATCTGTTTCCTTAATAGGTGGAGTGTTTAATTGGCTACTATCAGACGCTTCTTGAATAACGTCTCGTGGCTCTTGTGGTTTGTCGTCTAAATTAGAAAACAAATCAACAATGGCGACAAGCACCTCATCTGTATCAGTAGCAGCACGTGTCGCAGATGTAGCTGCTCTTGAAGCATTAATTCTTCTTAATGCAGCCCACGGTAAAGAACGAGTTGCACCTGTCTTTTTGTCCTTCCATGTTTTCGACTTAGGCATTATGTTCCCATTGTCGCTGCAATACAACTGAACATCGGTACAATTAATAGGGCCACCTCTGTCGATCCACAAACCAGTGTAAACACCGTCTAATCCCTCCCACGCTCCAATTGCCTAATGCGCTGGGAAACCGTCACGCTGAAGCCACATACATTCAGGCAACGTCCTGCAGTAATACCGGTAGTTCCTGCTCCAAAAACGTTCCATATTTGTGTCCGTTCAACATGCCGTCGATAAAATACAGGCCAATGAGTTTGTTCCCTATGATTCCATACCATACATTAACCGACCAAAGACGTTGATGGTCAAATTGATGTAACCAGTGGAGATTGTCTACATTCCAGTAATGTGTGTTATGCCAGATAACTCTACCATGGTTTGTGAATATAAACTCATTGGAAAATAGTACCTCAGCAAAGAATGTGGGGCCGTTTGCATTTTTTGACATGCTGATTCACAAAACAGTACCTCGTTATGGATATTGGCGCCATAAAGTTCTTGATGTGGTAACATGTGGCATGGATGATACTTATGACGATGCAGTATTGTGACAATACTACCAACGGATATATGGGAATCCAATGTAATTGCCGGACACTTATCTATGGGTTGTGGTGTACTGCCGCTAGTATAGCTAGTTCATTAGCTTCTCCTGTAATACGTTTGATTCGTTTCCTTTTGCCGGCCTACCATCAGACATAAATGCGCATACAATCTTGTAAAACTACGAACGAGAGCGAGCTTTCTCTGGAAAACGCTCAGCATACAAGGCAACAGCAGCCTCAACATTTCTCCTACATTCTCCATAAAGCAGAATCATTTCACTTTTTTCTTCTGCAGTTGCAACATTCATCGTTCAATTGCACGTCTGTTCTTCAAAAGATAGGTAGGTGTGCAGGCAATAAACACTGACCAAGTATTGTAATGTTTAGAATCAATATCTGTTCTATGTCCGCACAATACATGAGCACCAACCGCAGTGTACTGGCTGTTATGGTATGTCCTAGTTGGCTGAACGGCCACAGTGGAACGTCGAGTATTCCCCTATTTGATGTGCTGGAGGAATACAACACTGCGAATGTCGTTTCCAATTAGAAGTTCTGAAATATTGGCCTGTCCTACCCTACAGTGGGTGGGAGGTGAGGGTGACACATAACAAGTTTGTTTAGCCTCTGCTTATGCCTTTCGTGGCACTGTATGCCATTTCTATAGATTAGTTTTTGACTTGCTTTTGTAATGTGTGTTAGGTTACCATAATATCTGCTTGGTACCTGTAATTTCTCTGTTATGCCAGCGTTGCCTGGACCTCTGCACCCACCCGCTATTACAAGGCCTCTAAATCCTCCAACGCCATGTGCTCTGCCTTGTCTTCTGTATCCACCTTCCTTCCTCCACATCACTCCTGTATGACCTCATCCCCTTCCACCATCTCCTCATTTTCCTCCAACATCTCCGCATCCTTTACACTGTCCGCAGGCTTGATCCCCTCCTCCCCCACGTTTTCCTCCTTTCTCTTCATCCCACCGGTTGCCACGCCTCTATCGCTGTATCCCTCCCTCTCTCCACCTTCACACTCTCCATCTCCTTCATCAGAGCAATTGTCAGCACCTCCCCCTCCCAGATGTTGAACTTCGCTGTGACATCTACCCTTCCTTCAACTGCAACCTGGCCTTGTTCCCTCTCCCCCACCCCAGGGCCCCCTTTTTCCTCTCCCCTTTTTCCTCTCCCCTTTTTCCTCTCCCCTTTTTCCTCTCCCCTCCTTCTCCCTGAGTCCCTGCACCCCCTCATCGACTGCTTCCCTCCCACGTCCTTCCCTCCCCGGCCCTCTTCGGCGCACACACCCCCCGCCTGTCTCCCACCCCATCTCCTCCCCTCCCTCCTTTCTTTCCTTCTCCCCCTTCTCCATCCCTCCCACCCTTCTTCCCTCCTCATCTCTCTGTTTGCTCATCGACATTACTGTACTACATCAGCTTTGTGTTTGATGCTGTCCTCCCTTGCATCAAGAGCTGTGGTTTTAATTGTGTGCTGGAGTTGTACATAGTGTTATTGTCAAAGATTGTTGTCCTACGCCATCCGTCGATACTTTTACGATCCATGTGCTGTTTTCTTTTGTGTGCGCATATTTTTTGCGGTTTTTATCTCCATTCTATAGTCGCCTTCTAACTTTTGTCTGTTCTCTTCCATGATGTTCCCCCTTTTTTTCGATGTATGCCATATTCTTTCTTTTGCGTTATTTTAAAAGTGTTCTGTTGTATGATTAATGTCTTTCGGCTGAAGAGCAGCGCATATGCTGTTGCCATCCCGCCCTAGATGGGACATTGAAATACAATAAAAGAAAGAAAAAAGGTACATGTAATGCTGCTAACACCTGTTTCCTGTTTTCTGGTTTTTACAGGGGTTTCCCTATCTTCCAGTGCTTATACGTCTATTTATACTGGTGTAGTTTAACACTTTGCCTTTGCTTCTTGCTTCGTTTGGTAATTCTTATCTTACTAGGGAGGTTCTCCCGTTTTTCGCCCATAGGGCTTGCTTGTTCTGTCTATGTGACATTATTGTAGCTGGCCACAACCTGAGGACGTTCCCTGTATGTCCAGTAGGCTTGTTTTGGGTTGGAATTTATTTCAATTTAGGACGTCCCCTGTATGTCCGGTAGGCTTGTTTTGGGTTGGAATTGATTTCAGTTTAGGACGCCCATTCTTATTCAACTATTCTTCTTTCTGTGGCTGTGTCTTTCCCTGGTTATTTTATTCGTGGCAGTTGCGTACTTTGTGACGACCGTTTCGTGTTAGAAAGTCCGAGACTTCTATTATTTACCTTTACGCAGTTTTAAGGACGTTAGGTATTAAAAGGTCCGTATATTTCAGATGTCTGTTAGACTGTTATCAGTTCGGTGTGTTAAGACACAGTCAGTTCCACAGGAAGTGTACGCCATAATTTTAAATGTAACGCTCGCAGCTACATCTCTGGTAATGTTTTCGAATCTGTAATCAATGCGCTTTTGCATAGTGTTCAGATAAACACTGTGAGAATTGAGTGTTTCGTTTTGTTGTCTGCTGTTTAAAGCATCATGAGGCAGTGTTCCTTGTAAATCATCCAAAGGGACCAAAGTTTTCTTATGGAGCTGCTGCTAAACTTCTTAGAAAGTCAAAGACATTCGTTTGCAAGGTGGGTCAAACGATATTTAGAAGTTTCAAACATAGCTGATTTATCGAAGAGAAGGCTAATGTGAAATTAAGTTAACTCTTGGGTATTGTATAATTAGTAAAAACATGTATTTTATGGAAATATTATATTTATAATAGTGTCTTTTATTTCATAACTGGGTACATTTTTTTGTGGAACTGACTGTAGGTCTAATTATGATTATTGTATCTTCTTTAGGTCAACGGTTTGTTAGCTGAAGATGTAAGTACAATGTCACGAAACCAGTCGTGATTAACAAACCATTTTGACATGGATTTTCCTGTTTCTGTCAACTGAAATGTATCGTCACAGCTGTGGTTGCCTCTCATACCAAGTGAAGTCTGGTATTACCTATGAAGTGTGCTGCTAGACGTGCTCGTAATATAATGTCCTAAATAAATTTAATGGGCATAGAAGTGATAAGGTTGGTAACTGGTATTAATCGATAGAAGCAATGGCAGGGGGGAATACTGCAAATTGGCTTCAAATGTAATTGGTGAAGTTGTGCAAAATAATACACTTGGATGATATGACCATATGATCTGTATGTTTGCAGGGAAACTACTTAGGATTAAGGAAGCAGGGATACACCAAGAAAAACAGGAATGGACTCTTTTTTTTCTACCTTGGGGAAGGGGTACAACTGAAGAAAATGGAAGCAATGCAGGCATTGGACAAGAAGGCATGGAATTATGCAGTGCATTGAAGAGCACAGAATAAACATTTAATGACAAAATACGGTGTTAAAAGTGGAATAATAAAAGCAACTGCATTCACATTTCTGTTCTGGTATTAAATATATGCATATTTTTGTGTAAAGTCTGCCAAAATTGCTATAGAACAATGTCTCACATGACATGCTGAAAGCTTTGGATCAAGTCAGTCAGGTAGATGAGGTATTCCCTTGATTTCCGAAAAGCATTTGACTAAGTACCACATCTACATCTATTGTCAATAGTACGATCATATGGGGTATTAAGTGAAATTTGTGACTGGACTAAGGATTTTTTGGTGGGGAGAATGCAGCCCGTTATCTCGGATGGTGGGTCATCGTCAGATATAGAAGTAACTTCAGGTGTCCCGCAGGGAAGTGTGTTGAAGCCCTGGCTGCTCAAGTTGTATATTAATGACGTTACAAACAATGTTAATAGTAGCCTCGGACTCTCTGCAGATGATGCAGTTATCTTTAGTGAATTAATGACTGAAAGAAGCTGCATAAATATTCAGTTAGATCTTGATAAGATTTCGAATTGACGCAAAGATCAGTAACTTGCTTTAAATGTTCATAAATGTAAATTGTGAATCACAAAACGGAAAAATGCAGTATCACGCAGTATAAAACTAGACAATAAAAAAAATTACACCCAGACCTGGAACTGACCTCTCAACTTCTAACACAAGACTGCAGCTGCACTAACTGTCCAGCCCAGTTACATGGTATTAAATCAAGATATATAACATAAATTTGATTACAGCATCGCCAGACTGCCTTTCTTTGACATCCATTTTCTACCGAAAATATACAGGAAACAAAATTCTGTTACAAACGTTTTTGTTCTGTTAGCTTGCAAGGAAACATGTTGCAGCAGCCAAGTACATGAATATTGACACATCCTGTATATTATAGTCTATACATGACATAAAATCACTGTACGAGTCCGCAGTTATTATAACTAGTCAATATAATTGTCTGTCGTGAACGCTATTTATGTCTTTATTCTTTTAAATTACAACTTAACACGTTTCAGCCACAGGCATCATCAGTCCAGTAAACAAAAGAAATTAGAAGTAATATTCCTACAATAATTACAATAACACATTGTACAGAAACAAGATGAACATATACCACAATTAAAAACTCGATACACTGTATCTCATAAGTTTACATGTACCCTTGTTCCATGACTAGTACTGGGCGAGGTGGCGCAGTGGTTAGCACATTGGACTCTCATTCGGGAGGATGACGGCTCAATCCCGTGTCCGACCATCCTGCTTTAAGTTCTCTGTGATTTCCCTAAATCGCTCCAGGCAAATGCTGGGATGGTTCCTTTCAAAGGGCACGGCCGACGTCTCTCCCCGTCCTTCGCAAATCTGATGAGACCGATGACCTCGCTGTTTGGTTTCTTCCCCCAAGCAACCCAACCCATGACTAGTGCCGTTCAGTGGAGCAGTCCGCCTTAAACAGCAATATGAGGCCGCTAGAGGCCTTAAAAGCAATATGACTTAACAACTGATAAGTACACTATGTGATCAAAAGTATCCGGAAACCAGGCTGAAAATGACTTCAAAGGGCGTGGCGCCCTCCATCAGTAATGCTGGAGCTCAATATGGTGTTCGCCCACCCTTAGCGTTGATGACAGCTTCCACTCTCGCAGGCGTACGTTCAATCAGGTGTTGGAAGGTTCCTTGGGGAATAGCAGCCCATTCTTCATAGAGTGCTGCAAGGAGAGGTATCAATGATGGTTGATAAGGCCTGGCACGAAGTCGGCGTTACAAAACATCCCAAAGGTGTTCTGTATGATTCAGGTCAGGACTCTATGCAGGCCAGTCTATTACAGAGATGTTATTGTCGTGTAACCACTCCACCACAGGCCGTGCAATATGAACAGGTGCTCGATCTTGTTGAAAGATGCAATCGCCATCCCCAAACTGCTCTTGAACAGTGGGAAGCAAGAAGGTGCTCAAAACATCAATGTCAGCCTGTACTGTGTAGGGCCACGCAAAAAAACAAGGAGTGCAAGCCCCCTCTACATCTACATCTACATCTACATCTACATCTACATCTACATCTACATCCATACTCCGCAAGCCACCTGACGGTGTGTGGCGGAGGGTACCCTGAGTACCTCTATCGGTTCTCCCTTCTATTCCAGTCTCGTATTGTACGTGGAAAGAAGGATTGTCGGCATGCTTCTGTGTGGGCTCTAATCTCTCTGATTTTATCCTCATGGTCTCTTCGCGAGATATACGTAGGAGGGAGCAATATACTGCTTGACTCTTCGGTGAAGGTATGTTCTCGAAACTTTAACAAAAGCCCGTACCGGGCTACTGAGCGTCTCTCCTGCAGAGTCTTCCACTGCAGTTTATCTATCATCTCCGTAACGCTTTCGCAATTACTAAATGATCCTGTAACGAAGCGCGCTGCTCTCCGTTGGATCTTCTCTATCTCTTCTATCAACCCTACCTGGTGCGGATCCCACACTGCTGAGCAGTATTCAAGCATTGGGCGAACAAGCGTACTGTAACCTACTTCCTTTGTTGTCGGATTGCATTTCCTTAGGATTCTTCCAATGAATCGCAGTCTGGCATCTGCTTTACCGACGATCAACTTTATATGATCATTCCATTTTAAATCACTCCTAATGCCTACTCCCAGATAATTTATGGAATTAACTGCTTCCACTTGCTGACCTGCTATTTTGTAGCTAAATGATAAGGGACCTATCTTTCTATGTATTCGCATCATATTACACTTGTCTACATTGAGATTCAATTGCCATTCCATGCACCATGCGTTAATTCGCTGCAGAACCTCCTGCATTTCAGTACAATTTTCCATTGTTGCAACCTTTCGATACACCACAGCATCATCTGCAAAAAGCCTCAGTGAACTTCCGATGTCATCCACCAGGTCATTTATGTATATTGTGAATAGCAACGGTCCTATGACACTCCCCTGCGGCACACTCTTACTTCGGCAGACTTCTCTCCTTTGAGAATGACATGCTGCGTTCTGTTATCTAGGAACTCCTCAATCCAATCACACAATTGATCTGATAGTCCGTATGCTCTTACTTTGTTCATTAAACGACTGTGGGGAACTGTGTCAAACGCCTTGCGGAAGTCAAGAAACACGGCATCTACCTGTGAACCCGTGTCTAAGGCCCTCTGAGTCTCGTGGACGAATAGCTCGAGCTGGGTTTCACACGACCGTCTTTTTCGAAACCCATGCTGATTCCTACAGAGTAGATTTCTAGTCTCCAGAAAAGATATTATACTCGAACATAATATGTTTTCCAAAATTCTACAACTGATCGACGATAGAGATATAGGTCTATAGTTCTGCACATTTCTTCGACGTCCCTTCTTGAAAACGGGGATGACCTGTGCCCTTTTCCAATCCTTTGGAACGCTTCGCTCTTCTAGAGACCTACGGTACACCGCTGCAAGCAGGGGGGCAAGTTCCTTCGCGTACTCTGTGTAAATTCGAACTGGTATTCCATCAGGACCAGCGGCCTTTCCTCTTTTGAGCGATTTTAATTGTTTCTCTATCCCTCTGTCGTCTACTTCGATATCTACCATTTTGTCAACTGTGCGGCAATCTAGAGAAGGAAGCACAGTGCAGTCTTCCTCTGTGAAACAGCTTTGGAAGAAGACATTTAGTAATTCGGCCTTTAGTCTGTCATCCTCTGTTTCAGTACCATTTTGGTCACAGAGTGTCTGGACATTTTGTTTTGATCCACCTACCGCTTTGACATAGGACCAAAATTTCTTAGGATTTTCTGCCAAGTCAGTACATAGAACTTTACTTTCGAATTCATTGAAAGCCTCTCGCATAGCCCTCCTCACACTGCATTTCGCTTCGCGTAATTTTTGTTTGTCTGCAAGGCTTTGGCTATGTTTATGTTTGCTGTGAAGTTCCCTTTGCTTCCGCAGCAGTTTTCTAACTCGGTTGTTGTACCACGGTGGCTCTTTCCCATCTCTTACGATCTTGCTTGGCACATACTCATCTAACGCATATTGTACCATGGTTTTGAACTTTGTCCACTGATCCTCAACACTATCTGCACTTGAGACAAAACTTTTGTGTTGAGCCGTCAGGTACTCTGTAATCTGCTTTTTGTCACTTTTGCTAAACAGAAAAATCTTCCTACCTTTTTTAATATTTCTATTTACGGCTGAAATCATCGATGCAGTAACCGCTTTATGATCGCTGATTCCCTGTTCTGCATTAACTGATTCAAATAGTTCGGGTCTGTTTGTCACCAGAAAGTCTAATATGTTATCGCCACGAGTCGGTTTTCTGTTTAACTGCTCAAGGTAGTTTTCAGATAAAGCACTTAAAAATATTTCACTGGATTCTTTGTCCCTGCCACCCGTTATGAACGTTTGAGTCTCCCAGTCTATATCCCTCCATGAAAAACACGACCACACCAAAACACCACTACTCCGAATTTTACTGTTGGCACTACACACGCTGGCAGATGAAGTTCACCGGGCATTCGCCACATCTACACCCCGCTATCGAATCGCCACATTGTGTACCGTGATTCGTCACTTAACAGAACGTTTTTTCACGGTTCAATCGTCCAATGTTTACGCTCCTTACACCAAGCGAAGAGTCGTTTGGCATTCACTGGCGTGATGTGTGGCTTATGAGCAGCCACTCGACCATGAAATCCAAGTTTTTTCACCTCCCGCCTAACTGTCATAGTACTTGCTGTGGATCCTGATGCAGTCTGGAATTCCTGTGTGATAGATGTCTGCCTATTACACATTACGACCTTCTTCAACTCGCTGTCAGTCAACAGACGAAGTCAGCCTGTACGCTTTTGTGCTGTACGCGTCCTTTCACATTTCCATTTCACTATCACATCGGAAACAGTGGACCTAGGGATGTTTAGGAGTGTGAAAATCTCGCATACGGACGTATGACACAAGTGATACCCAATCAACTGACCACGTTCGAAGTCCGTGAGTTCCGCGGAGCTCCCGATTCTGCTCTCTCACGATGTCTAATGACTACTGAGGTAGCTGATATGGAGTACCTGGCAGTAGGTGGCAGCACAATGTACCTATTATGAAAAACGTATGTTTTGGGGGGTGTCTGGATACTTTAGATCACATAGTGTAACTATCTGTACTGTCACAAATCACCCGGACGAAAAAACAAACGGTTTATAGAGGCATCACTTACTAATGAAATTTCTTATTTACTGCTGTAAGGAATTGGAACTGAAGGTAGCAAATCAAAATCTGAAATGCTTAACTCGGTTTTCAAATGTTCAATTACAAAGCAGAACCCAGGAGAATTGCCCCAATTTAATATTCATACCACTGAAACATGAGTGAACTATTAGTGTCAGTGGCATTGTTGGAAAACAGCTGAAATCGTTAATATTCTACCAAGCTCCAATGGCCAATGGAATTTCTGACAGATTATATACTGATTTTGCAGCTGAGTTATCCCCTCTTCTAACTAACATCTATTGTGGATCCCTCGAACAAAAGAAAGACAGTGCGCAGTAGTTGGAAGAATTCACAGTTCGCACCCGTTTACAAGAAAGGTAGTAGTAATGAGCGAGGTAGCGCAGTGGTTAGCACATTGGACTTGCATTCGGAAGGACGCCAGTTCAAACCTGCTTCCGGCCATCTTGATTTAGGTTTTCTGTGATTTCCCTAAATCACTTCCGGCAAACGCCGAGATGGTTCCTTTGGAAGGGCACAGCCGACTTCCTTCCCCACCCTTCCCTAAACCGAGCTTGCGCACCATCTCTAATGACCTTGCTATCGATGGGACGTTCAACAGTAATCTCCTCCTCCAAGTGATCCAAAAATCTACCATCCAGTATTCTTGACATCGATTTGTTGTAGAATCTTGAAACATATTCTGGGCTGAAACACAGTGAGGAATCTCTATCAGAATGACCTCCACAATCCCAGCCTCCGAAAACATTGATCACATGAAACCCTACGTGCACTTTTCTCACATGACAGAATGAAAGCTTTGGATCAAGGCAGTCAGGTAGATGCTGTATTTCTTGATTTCGGAAAAACGCTTACTCAATACCACATCTACGCTTATTGTCAAAAGTACGATAATATGGGGTATTAAGCGAAATTTGTGACTGGAGTGAGGATTTTTTGGTTGATATAATGCAGCATGTTATCATGGATGGAGAGTAATCGTCTAATGTAGAAGTCATTTTGGGTGTGTCCCAGAGAAGAGTGTTGGTACCCTTGCTGTTCATGTTGTATATCAATGACCTGGATGACAATGTTAATAGTAGAGGATGCAGTTATCTGTAGTGAAGTTCTCCCTGAAAGTAGTTGCATAAATATTTAATCAGATATTGATAAGATTTCGTAGCAGAGATTGGCAGCATGTTTTAAATTTTCAGAAATTGTGCTCTTCACAGTACGAAAACACACTGAATCTTATAATAACTATGAGTCACAGCCGAAATCAGCCGACATCTAAAAATGACTGGAAGTAATATTTTGTAGTGGTATCAAATGGAGTTATCACATAAACTCAGCTGGTCGCTGTGGTCGAGCGGTTCTAGGCGCTTCAGTGCGAAACCACTCGGCTTCTATGGTCGCAGGTTCGAATCCTGCCTCGGGCATGGATGTGTGTGATGTCCTTAGGTTAGTTAGGTTTAAGTAGTTCTAAGTCTAGGGGACTGATGACCTCAGATGTTACGTCCCATTGTGCTTAGAGCCATTTGAACCATTTGAACATAAACTCAGTCGTGGATAAAATAGATGACAGGCATCACTTTATTGGTAAATACTGCGAAAATTCAATCAGTCCTTAAAGGAGATTGCTTACAAATCACTTGAGAGACCCATTCTGGAGTATTCCTCAAATTTGTGAGACCCGTACCAAATAGATGTATAGGGGATATTGAACACATACAGAGAAGGGCAACACGTATGGCAACAGGTTTGTTTGACCTGTGGGAGAGTTGAAGAAACTGAACTGGCAGATTCTTGAAGACAGATGTAAACTATCGCAAGAAAGATTACTTATAAAGTTTCAAGAAACAGCTTTAAATGGTGATTCTACGAATATGCTACAACCCCTTACTTGTTGCTTACGTAGAGATCGTGAGAACAATATTAGATTGATTGGAACACACACAGTGGTATTTAGGTATTTAAACAATCATTCTTCCCGTGCTCAATATGTGAAAGGAATGAGAAGAAATCAAAATAACTGGTACAATGAGATGTACCCTCTGTCCTGCACTTCACAGTGGTTTGCAGAGTGTAGCTGTAGATGTAGAATAATATTTGTATGAGGTTTCTCTCCCTAAAATACATGAAAAGCCTGACTGAAAGCTGTATTGTACAACTGTCACTGTCCTTACTGGAGATATCACCGATTCAGTAAAACAGTTCGATGCTTAGAGTCAGCCAGGTTTCCATAGGCTTTAAAATCTTGCACAGACATAGTGCAAAGACCTCTTCTGACTATCGACTTGCCTGCGGAAGCACTCTATTTGCACAGTGGCATGCCAGCTGGCAGGACAATAAAAAAATACCTGAGTTGTGAAATAATAAGCAGGATTGTCAAGTTAACGGAATTTCTACTAAATGTGACGGTGAAATTATGTATTTAGCGATCAACGGATTTATGGATTGTTGTCTGCAACAGTATTTTACTGTTTAATCCAGTGTTTCCATTATACAATTAGAAACTATATTTAGTGTAAAAAATCCTGAACTGGCAACGATATGACTCCACGTAATTCTTACGATTAAACTATGGGACTGCAATTTAACCTCCCTTCTTCCCACACATGCATTTCAATGAAACGTGCACAGTACACAATACTTATGAAACATGACATGAACTATACATACCAACTCGACCTGCAAGGCGTGTGTTTATATGCATGATTACCGAGCGAGGTGGCGCTGTGGTTAGCACACTGGACTCGCATTCGGGAGGACGACCGTTCAATCCCGTCTCCGGCCATCCTGATTTAGGTTTTCCGTGATTTCCCTAAATCGCTCCAGGCAAATGCCGGGATGGTTCCTTTGAAAGGGCACGGCCGATTTCCTTCCCCATCCTTCCCTCACCCGAGTTAGCGCTCCGTCTCTAATGACCTCGTTGTCGACGGGACGTTAAACACTAACCACCACCACCTATATGCATGATTATCGTAATACGATTCGGTCAAAGTCATAATGGTACTGAAAAATAGTATGCTTATGCTTTCCTCTCGTGTTTGCACTATGAAAACTCATAAGGGCAGAAAATAACAAATGGATCAGAATACTTTTCAATGCTTTGACTTCTTTCTTCTATAAGCTCTTACGACAAAACTGTGAGAATGCAATTCAGCATCCCCTACTTCGTACCATTCACGTGCTTATTGCGTAAAGTTTAATAATCAGATTTCGATATTTTTACAGAACAGTCCTTCCCGATCTTCTTTGCCTTTAGCATCGCGTTTACAAGTTAACCTGGACCGAAGTTTGGCCTTCTTGTCAGTACAGTGCATGAAATTAAAATGTTCATCTTCATGGTGCAATTGATCGCGGTGTACTCAGTGATTATCTTTACTTTTGTATTTTTACGTCATCAAAATGCCGTAGCAAAAGGACAAAAAATACAGACAAAAGTTAAGAAACAAGTGGCTTAGCAACAAACAATTTAAAGACTGGCAATCTAAGCTCCCCACCGATCTTTCAAGCGCACGATGTCGATTTCGCCAGTTGATTTAAATTCGTGTTCGTCGAATTTATTAAATCATTCAAAACAGCAAGTAAAAGCTGAAGCATCCTACCATTCACAGGAGCAGTTGAGACCAGGTTCACCAGCAGTTTGGCATTCCAATGCAATTTCTGTTGCACATGTCCCATTAAGTTCATTTGTTGCTAACCATTGCCCAATAATATCTGTGGATAACACCCGCTGCCTTTCAAAGCGGTATTTTAAAGATGCTGACCATGTCTCTCACAGGCGCTCGCAAAAAAGCACGTGTAGTTGTGTTGATTAAAAATGTTCTTTGCCAACATTTCGATGCCAGCCCGAAAACTGGTATAGGTGACCGATATTTCAGTGTACTTCTAAATGAATCTACAGACATTAGTGTCAGTAAACTGTTAGCTATGTGTGTGGTATACTTTTCTGAAGCCCAAGGTCGCATTCTTTCCTCATTCTTGGATATGATACAGCAAGAAGAAAGCAAGGCAACTGCAATAACTAATGGTCTGAAATCTTTGATTGATGAGCACGCCTACAACATTCATTTAAAGCGCAGTTTGGGTACTGACGATGCAACAGTTACGGTAAGCATCAATCAATAATGGTGTGTATCGGCATTTGAAAAGAGAAGTTCTTCATCTTATCTTAGGCCATTGTGTCTGCCATTCCGAGCAGCTGACGGTATCTTCTGCTGCAGCAGAAACTTTGCCCCATAGTTTGGAGTTTTTGTTGTCAGAAACGTATTCTTGGTTTACCATGTCTTTATCTCGTCAAATTGCTTATAGAAAGTTATTCAGTGCAATATATGAATTTCTCGACCTCCGCTATCGAATGGTCCCCCTGAATAGGTCAGGCGTGCACTACACGCCGGAAGCGGCTGCAAGGGTAACGGAGTACGTGTGGAGTGCACATGGGGGTTTTTTGGGTTAGAGAATTCCATCACTAGGCCCGACAAGACGCCTCCTGAGACGCAGCAAGGTAGAAGTAGGCAAAATGCAACACGGAATAACAATATTAATGTGCTAATAGTAAACTGCAGGAGCGTCTATAGCAAGGTCCCAGAACTGCTCTCATTAATAAACGGTCACAACGCCCATATAGTACTAGGGACAGAAAGTTGGCTGAAACCAGACGTAAACAGTAATGAAATCCTAAACTCAGATTGGAATACTTCCTTCTCTAGATTGTCGCACAGCTGACAAAATGGTAGATATCGAAATAGACGACAGAAGGATAGAGAAACAACTAAAATTTCTCAAAAGAGTAAAGGCCGCTGGTCCTGATGGGATACCAGTTCGATTTTACACAGAGTACGCGAAGGAACTTGCCCCCCTTCTTGCAGCGGTGTACCGTAGGTCTCTAGAAGAGCGAAGCGTTCCAAAGGATTGGAAAAGGGCACAGGTCATCCCCGTTTCCAAGAAGGGACGTCGAAGAAATGTGCAGAACTATAGACCTATATCTCTAACGTCGATCAGTCGTAGAATTTTGGAACACGTATTATTTTCGAGTATAATGTCTTTTCTGGAGACTAGAAATCTACTCTGTAGGAATCAGCATGGGTTTCGAAAAAGACGGTCATGTGAAACCCAGCTCGCGCTATTCGTCCACGAGACTCAGAGGGTCATAGACACGGGTTCACGGGTAGATGCCGTGTTTCTTGACTTCCGCAAGTCGTTTGACACAGTTCCCCACAGTCGTTTAATGAACAAAGTAAGAGCATACGGACTAGCAGACCAATTGTGTGATTGGATTGAGGAGTTCTCAATGGAGAGAAGTCTTCCGAAGTAAGAGTGATTTCAGGTGTCCCATAGTGTCATAGGTCCGTTGCTATTCACAATATACATAAATGACCTGGTGGATGACATCGGAAGTTCACTGAGGCTTTTTGCAGATGATGCTGTGGTGTATCGAGAGGTTGCAACAATGGAAAATTGTACTGAAATGCAGGAGGATCTGCAACGAATTGACGCATGTTGCACGGAATGGCAATTGAATCTCAATGTAGACAAGTGTAATGTGCTGCGAATACATAGAAAGATAGATCCCTTATCATTTAGCTACAAAATAGCAGGTCAGCAAGTGGAAGCAGTTAATTCCATAAATTATCTGGGAGTAGGCATTAGGAGTGATTTAAAATGGAATGATCATATAAAGTTGATCGTCGGTAAAGCAGATGCCAGACTGCGATTCATTGGAAGAATCCTAAGGAAATGCAATCCGAAAACAAAGGAAGTAGGTTACAGTACGCTTGTTCGCCCACTGCTTGAATACTGCTCAGCAGTGTGGGATCCGCACCAGACAGGGTTGATAGAAAAGATAGAGAAGATCCAACGGAGAGCAGTGCGCTTCATTACAGGATCATTTAGTAATCGCGAAAGCGTTACGAAGATGATAGATAAACTCCAGTGGAGGAGTCTGCAGGAGAGACGCTCAGTAGCTCGGTACGGGCTTTTGTTAAAGTTGTCCTTAGGTTAGTTAGGTTTAAGTAGTTCTAAGTTCTAGGGGACTAATGACCAGAGCAGTTGAGTCCCATAGTGCTCAGAGCCATTTGAACCATTTTTTTTAATAAAATCAGAGAGATTAGAGCCCACACAGAAGCATACCGACAATCCTTCTTTCCACGAACAATACGAGACTGGAATAGAAAGGAGAACCGATAGAGGTACTCAGGGTACCCTCCGCCACACACCGTCAGGTGGCTTGCGGAGTATGGATGTAGATGTAGATGTAGAGGTAATCTACTGAAAATAGTTCAGAAGTGCAATACCCGTTGGACATCCAGTTTAGAAACTGTTTTCCGCGTTTTGTCGTTGGCTCAGGAAATGCGCTTGAACAGTAAACAAAATTGGTTTTCGGTGCTCGAAGCTTGCTATTGTCTAGTGAAAAGAAATAAACAATTCTATGGCACTTTGGAATGAAGTTAGGTCAAACGGAGATGCCAGTGACTCAGATCCTTTCCAAGAACTTACATATCTGTCTATTATGCTTTTAGATTTACCATGATCCAATGAAGAGAAGGGAAGGACATTTAGCCAACTAAATTTGATAAAACATATCTCCAAAACATTTCATTTCAGTTATTGCATATTTTAAGATATGCTGCCTGATATTTTAAAAAGCAGGTCGTGCATTATATAATTTTACCTGTAACAGTACATTGTTCCACATTGCCAGCTTGTTCCACATTGCCAGCAAAATTTTTTTTGAGCAATAAAACAAGGGTAATAACAATGAGTTACAAAGAAAATTAAATTAGTTGTAGGAAATGGAGAGTAAAAATAGTAAATGTTAGTAATTTAGAAGAAAATGATAGAAATATAGGAAAGGGACAAGCTGCAAATTTTCTTTTACTGTTAAAACAAAATATAACATATGAATTATGGTTCGTGCTGTTGCTGTTCTATTTGTGTGGGGCTTGCCAGAAATATTGAGCCTGTCTCAATGGAGGTAGCATACAAAATTATGTCTTCTTATGCTAATAAATGAAATACAGCATGAGTGACTCTGTATGTATTTGTTTCTACTGTCTAAGAACTAGTACTGCTTGTTATATTCTTTAAGTGCTTATGCGAGGCATACCCACTGCACTATTTGTGCTGTTATACACAGGGTGTGTCAAAAAAATGTATACACACTTTGAACAGTTATAGACAATTTATTTCCCGTTCTACAAGATTAAATATCTGTAAGAAAGTAATGTTATGTTTCTTCAACAGGTGGCAGCAGTGGCAAGGAAGTAACTGCAACATGGTGGACGTGCGTTTGAGTTTTGAAGCGCGGAAGCGGATAATTAAGTGATACTGGAAATTTAAGAATGTAGCTGCGGTTCGAAGACTGTGGAGAAGTGAGTATGGTACAGAACCACCTTCAAGGTTAACAATTACATGTCTACGAGACAAATTCGAAATTCATGGAACACTGTGTGATGTGCGTAAAAGTCGATCAGGGCGACCTCATACTGCTACAAGTGATGATTCCACAACTGCTCTCTTGGAAGTGTTTTTTAGCGTTCGCTTCAAAAATCCTCAAGGCAAGCGGCATGTGAGAGTAATGTAAGTGCTAGTAGTGTGCTACACATCCTGAAGAAAGGCAAATTTTGTGTGTATATTCCAAGGCTGGTGGGACAGCTAAGTGACGACTATCCAGATCGAAATTTAGAATTTTGTGACTGGGTTCAGGAGATGGTGAGACGTGCACCGGGATTTATGGGTAGCATAATTTGGTCGGAAGAAGCCCAATTCAAACTCAATGGAACTGTCAATAGTCACAATTGTGTGTACTGGGCTGAAGACAATCCTCACATTACAGTTGAAAAGACTGTGAATTTACCTGGTGTAAATGTGTGGTGTGGTTTGTCTGCGAGGGCTCATTGGGCCTTTTCGCTTTGAAGGTACTGTTACTGGGGAAACGTACCTAACAATGCTTGCTGACTCCATGTTCCCTGCCTTTCGGGCATTATACGGTAATGATGAGTTTTATTTCCAACAAGATGGCACCCTGCCGCACTATCATAGGGACGTACGAACATGCCTGGATCACAATGTGCCAGGCCAGTGGATAGGATGCAGGGGACCAATCGAGTTTCCTGCATGCTCTCCAGACCTCACACCGCTGGATTCCTTCTTATGGGGCACAGTAAAAGATGAGAGGTACAAACGCAAACCATGTAACCTGGACACACTTTGGAATGAGATTCTGGCGGTGAGTGCAGAAATCTCATTGGACACTTTGGTACGATGTACGGAATCAGTGGTGACTCATACCTAGAAATGTAATGATGCTGAAGGCCACCAGTTTGAACATTAATCATATTTGCAAAGTACATTTATTTTTCCAATTGGACTTTAAGCTTTCCATTTCCAGAAATTTAACATTGTAGAACGGGAAATAAATTTTCTATGACGCTTCAAAGTGTGTATACACCCTGTATATAGACAGGACCGATGGCCTTTGTAGTGTGGTCGCTTCAACCCCCACAAACCAACCTATATATAGACATAGTTCTACATGTTGTTTGTGTGCTGTTCTGTTGCATGTTTTTCTCCATGATACTATTTCCCTTAACCAGTGCCATAGGCAGTATGGAAGCCTTGGAACTTAAAACTTTGCGCGTCACGTATGGTGTATTGCTTAGATGTAATTATTGTATCGCTGCTTATATTTTTTGTCATTTTCCTTTACCTTATTTAGTTATCATAGTTAAAGTGCAGTTTTTGATACATGAACCAATCATGTGCTATGTCTGCTCTTCTAATATTTATCTATTCTAGGTGTTATATTCCTTATGTTATGAGTCTTGTGTCCAATGTTGTGTTTGTGTCATTTTATGTGTCTACATCCACATCAGTGTTTTTGCCTGTCTCAGTTTGTGTCCTGCCAAGGATTCTGTTCTCGTGTTTGTTGTGTGTCTGTTTGAGATCTGTCATATGGATTTTCTTGTCTACACATGTCGTGCAGTGTTCTTGAAACCTTATCATGAATGTTACCTAGAGCACACCGTTTGTCTGGGTCTCATAACATTTCTTTGACATCACTATACTTTGTTACAGACCTTACACATGTGAAGGAGTTTCAATGTAATGCTCCACGCATGCAAGTAGTACTCTGACTGAGGCCGATGAGGTTAAAATGTGCTGGGTACAGTCTGTGGCCGGTCAAAAATTGAATCATGCCATGAATAGAATCGGCATGCTTTAGTTTTTGTCGAAGAAAAAGAAAATGTGATGGCCTTTTTCAGACATCTCCCGCTCTCGATGCCATGTGTCAAGGTGCCACCTGTTCAATTAACGCATGTCTCCAATTTTTTTCCCCTGTTATTTCACAAACCTTCTCACGTCTGCCATTCTCTACCCAGTATGCCGCCGCTTTGTGGTGGACAGTGATGTCAAAGGGGCAAGTCTCCAGAATCAGACACAAGGCTTCTACTGATGCAGTGGCGAAAGCACCCAGCATTCTGTGTACTACGCTCCTCTGTCCTCACTGTACCATGTTCCTATAGGTCACTAGACACGGACATTAGCTCATGCACTTATTGCAAAGCATACACTGTTAGATGAAAGTCATGGGATACTTCTTAATATCGTGTCAGACCTCTTAACCCCAGCGTAGTACAGCAACTCGACGTGGCATGGACTGAACAAGTCTTTGGAGGTTCCCTGCAGAAAAACTAAGCCACACAGCTTCTTAGCCGTCCATTATAGCAAAAGTTTTGCCGGGTGTGGTCAGTGTTGCCAACTCTAAAAAAAAACCGAATCGATAGATTCAATATCAAAAGTTGCTAGAAAGTCGCTAAAACTGATTTTACTAGGGGTGTACTGAAAATTTCGTGCTGTGAATGGCAAAATAAACCAATTGGGGGGGAAGGGGGGGGTAATAAAATATTAATGAAAATTGTCTCATACGTAATTGTTATATTGTCTTAATTAAATGATGCATCGCTTGCAACAACATACATATAAAATACGTTAACGTTTAATTAAACATGTTATCATAATTCACGCAACACATAAATTGTTGTTTCAATCACAGTAGTCAAATATACTAGAAATATACAACTATATTTGTAACAGAAGAAAGCAAGAACTCAAATTAGGTTACAAAATACACTCCTGGAAATTGAAATAAGAACACCGTGAATTCATTGTCCCAGGAAGGGGAAACTTTATTGACACATTCCTGGGTTCAGATACATCACATGATCACACTGACAGAACCACAGGCACATAGACACAAGCAACAGAGCATGCACAATGTCGGCACTAGTACAGTGTACATCCACCTTTCGCAGCAATGCAGGCTGCTATTCTCCCATGGAGACGATCGTAGAGATGCTGGATGTAGTCCTGTGGAACGGCTTGCCATGCCATTTCCACCTGGCGCCTCAGTTGGACCAGCGTTCGTGCTGGACGTGCAGACCGCGTGAGACGACGCTTCATCCAGTCCCAAACAAGCTCAATGGGGGACAGATCCGGAGATCTTGCTGGCCAGGGTAGTTGACTTACACCTTCTAGAGCACGTTGGGTGGCACGGGATACATGCGGACGTGCATTGTCCTGTTGGAACAGCAAGTTCCCTTGCCGGTCTAGGAATGGTAGAACGATGGGTTCGATGTACCGTGCACTATTCAGTGTCCCCTCGACGATCACCAGAGGTGTACGGCCAGTGTAGGAGATCGCTCCCCACACCATGATGCTGGGTGTTGGCCCTGTGTGCCTCGGTCGTATGCAGTCCTGATTGTGGCGCTCACCTGCACGGCGCCAAACACGCATACGACCATCATTGGCACCAAGGCAGAAGCGACTCTCATCGCTGAAGACGACACGTCTCCATTCGTCCCTCCATTCACGCCTGTCGCGACACCACTGGTGGCGGGCTGCACGATGTTGGGGCGTGAGCGGAAGACGGCGTAACGGTGTGCGGGACCGTAGCCCAGCTTCATGGAGACGGTTGCGAATGGTCCTCGCCGATACCCCAGGAGCAACAGTGTCCCTAATTTGCTGGGAAGTGGCGGTGCGGTCCCCTACGGCACTGCGTAGGATCCTACGGTCTTGGCGTGCATCTGTGCGTCGCTGCGGTCCGGTCCCAGGTCGACGGGCACGTGCACCTTCCGCCGACCATGGCGACAACATCGATGTACGTCCACCCGGCCTCCCGCATGCCCACTATACTCCCTCGCTCAAAGTCCGTCAACTGCACATACGGTTCACGTCCACGCTGTCGCGGCATGCTACCAGTGTTAAAGACTGCGATGGAGCTTCGTATGCCACGGCAAACTGGCTGACACTGACGGCGGCGGTGCACAAATGCTGCTCACCTAGCGCCATTCGACGGCCAACACCGCAGTTCCTGGTGTGTCCGCTGTGCCGTGCGTGTGATCATTGCTTGTACAGCCCTCTCGCAGTGTCCGGATCAAGTATGGTGGGTCTGACACACCGATGTCAATGTGTTCTTTTTTCCATTTCCAGGAGTGTATTTACATACTGGTATGTGAGCTATTCATCGTCGTCACTCAGAAGATGGAATAACTCTTCTATTTCATGCTCTGACAGAACTGTAGTTGATGTAGAGGGTTGAACGTCGCTCAGAAGATGAAGTTGCAGTTCGACTGGTTTTGTCGCAAAAGAGTAACTTTTGTTTGCTCCAATACGTCTGACGGTATGTCAATAGATGAACGATCTTTATTTTGTTTCTTCTGCTGATCTCTCAGTATGATCAAAGCATTAATTGTCTTTAACGACAATCTGTTATGTTGTTTAGTTTTTATAATGTTCATAGATGGTGGTGGTGGTTAGAATTTAACGTACCATCGACAACGAGGTCATTAGAGACGGAGCGCAAGCTCGGGTTAGGGAAGGATTGGGAAGGAAATCGGCCATGCCCTTCCAAAGGAACCATCCCAGCATTTGCCTGAAACGATTTAGGGAAATCACGGAAAAGCTAAATCAGGATGGCTGGAGACGGGATTGAACCATCGTCCTCCCGAATGTTCATAGAACTGAATATTCTTTCCACTTCTGCATTTGAATGCGGTAGGCATAGAACAGTCACTGCTAGCTGTGAAATCAAAGAAATAGGATTCTCCCCTGCGGCATTTTTATACTGCAAAACCTCACTCCAAAATCTAACAGTGTTAGTAGTATTATTCCACCTAATGAAGCTGATATTATGCCATTCTTGCAGCATATCGTCTATGAAATCGCCACTAACATGTAAAACCCAATTCTTTAGCTACATCCGCTACACCATTATTTTTATTCACTTTTAGTGTTTCTTCAACATTCAGCATTGACATTTTTTTGAGGGATTGTAACGTTACTTGGCAGTCTTTGTTGAATTTCTTGCATGAGTTTCAGACTAAACTGAATGCATCTCTTCTTCAAATAAAATTTATTTTCTTCAGACAACCTTGACTCAGACAATTTCTGTTCAAACATAAAGCCAAGGTTCGGATTTGCGTACATACATTTGCTTGGAACTGGTGTTGTCAACACATCAACAGTTCGAAAAACTATGTTTTGTCCGAGTGACTGCATGAGAAATACAAGTGTATCTAGTAATTTAGTGGGGTCATTGTCTTCTCCTTCAAAAGTTTTTATTGCTATTTGTACGTATTTTAAAGCATGTTTAAGGTCAAACATGTAAAGATGATTTGAGTCGTCACAATACATCTCATACAAAAGATCGGCAGTGCAACATTTGTCTTGAACCATGGCAAGTGAAAAATGTAGGTTTAGTTCTTCCCACTGCTCCAGAATTCTTCATATTGCTGGTTCAATTGAAAGCCAACATGTTGCACAGACCTTCAAGATTTTTAGTGGCTGTTTTCCACAATTTATTGTCTCATAAATCTTTTTATATTCCTCTTGTCTTTTAGGTGAAATGGAGAACCAATTGTAGGTTTCCCGTACAAGAACCTCTATGTTTCTAGGTATGGTATTCACTGAGGCGTGCGAAACTGCAAGCTGAAGAGAGTGACAAAGGCAACGGATCAATACCAAATGCTTCAAACCATATTCTCTCTTGAGTTGTTTGAAAAGCCCATTGTTTCTTCCAACTATTGCAGAAGCATTATCTGTGCCAATTCCTACCATTTTAGCTATTGGAAATTTGAGATGCTTCAAAGAATTGTCAAGAACAGCAGCCAGATTTCTTGCATCTGCAGTTTCTACTACAGCGAGTTTGAGAAATGCTGATCTAATGGTTTGGTTGTTTACAATATGGTACCATATAACGGTACCTAGCATTTTAGATATTGATACATCTGTGGATTCATCTATCAGTACACTGTATTTTTGGTTACCTATATCTTCAACCAATGATTGTGTAAAATATGGAGCCAAAACTTAAGTTACATTGTTAGTGCACTTTTTACGATGTAATTGCATGTTTTTAGCGCCCTCATCACCGGAAAACACCTTCTTGCACAGTATTCCTAAATGATCTACAGCTAAAATAGAACAATATTCAGCAATAAATAAAGAAAGTGCGCCTTCCGCTCTGCTTGCTATTCTAACTGTAGTATTCGGAACAATTTTCATAGGTAATGTGGTTTATGTATTTTTTTAATAAATTTTTTGTTTATGCTTAATAGTTTTCGAATGCTTTCTAATATCACACAATTTAGCATACATCTTGCCTTGGATAAGCCTCCAACGACTGGTTTCAGCCACCCATTGAATTCAGGTTCTGCTTCCCACGCATCCCGATATTTTTGAGCATACTGCTTCTTCTTCTGCGGTAAATCCATTATGTAAGCCACCACAACATAAGTTTCACCAATTTATAATCACTGGAAATACATTAAAACTCGGGCAGACTAGAGGCCATGAAACAATCTACTCACTCAGTAACTCGATATCAGTCTTATTCTTCATTGTTTAAAACGTAATAATGTCTGAGATATCGCCATCGAATTGTTCTTGCGTTACAATTGTGCGAATTAACATTTCGAAAAATTAGAGGTTGCTGGACAGAAATGTATTTTATTATACTTGATATTACGCATGTTCTTTGTCAATTCGAAAAATAAAGGGGAGTTCAAAAGTTGAAGAATTGTAGATCGATACGCTATCGACGATAACAGGCTAGTCGGTCATGAATAATGAATTGTTCTATAGTCAAGGTTTTCTTACTCTGTAGACAATTCCCACATTCAGATTTACTAAATGCTGAACAATGCTACATGACCTGCTAAGAACTTAATTTAACTTAGTAAACCTACAATAAAGTCAGTGTAGTACACATTCTATAGTTAAAATCTTAGTTTTGTTAATGAAAATACTGGCCCAAAATAGTTTTGTTTTGTACTTCAAAAGTCATCAGTACTCCAAAAGTCGCCAGATAAGTCGCTAAATAATTTTTGTCGCTAAAAAGTTTCTTTTGTCCCTAAGACGAAGGCTAAAGTCGCCATTTCTAGCGACATAGTCGCTAAATTGGCAACACTGGGCAGAGTTTTGAGCACGAACTGACCTCTCGATTTTGTCCCATAAATGTTCGATTGGATTTATGTCAAGCGATCTGGGTGGCAAAATCATTTGCTCGAACTGTCCAGAATGTTCTTCAAACCAATTGTGAACAATTATGGCCTGTGACATGGCACATAGGCATCCATAAAAATCCCATCGTTGTTTGGGAGCATGAAGTCAATGAATGGCTGCAAACTGCCTCCAAGGAGTTGAGCATAATCATTTCCAGTCAACGATCGGTTAAGTTTGACCATAAGACCCTGTCCATTCCATCTAAACGTATCTCACTCCATTATGAAGCTCCATGATGCTACTCCAGGTGGGTGTTAAATGAATGTGAGCAATGGAAAATAATAAATCCTAAAATGATGATTTGGCCCTGTCTGACTATCCCTTGAAGCAGATCTTAGGATGTCTTCATTCTCTTTTTATATATAAATTACAATCTAAACATAAATGTGTGATGAAGGCAACTAATACTACTAAATGATAAACGTTGTTGTTCAATATATATTTATTATAGATTCAAATCAGCCCTTTAAGTACAATTGTCTATATTTCCTAACTAAAATTATTAATCAATTGCCCAACTCTGCCCGTTATTATGATTGCGCAATCTAATATCAATAACGCGAATTGACTGACATCATCTACGTACTAAACACTAGAAGACACTACTTTCAGATATGATCTACGGTGGTGTGGAACCTCAGTGGAAATAAACTAACGTGGTCACAGCTGTTTAGCTTTGTAGCCCTAATAAGCTGAAGCAATTTGCGATTTCATCACATGAACTGCGTCCGCTGCGTCGAAGTGATGGTTCTTGTACTCATCTGCAACTATGGAAAAACTCCAGCCAAAAACCTGTATTCGTACAATGCTACGCTTATGAGTAAAAATCCTTAGAAATAACCCAGCCTGCGTGGTTTCCGAGGTACCGCTTCTTCCTTCCTCTCAGCTGCGTCCAAGATTTGCAGAGTTCCCGATTATCCTTTCGATCCTGCTACAATAGCGGCTGGCCGTCCCCCTGTTGTGCTCCAGAGCTCAGGTGCCACGACGTCCGTCTAGCTACTTCCTGTATTTAAGCAGGACCATCACCTTGCAGGCCTTCCACCCAGAGCTTGAGTTCTGTCTGCCATTGCATGTCCACTGGCGTTCCAATCTCTACTAGTATAGACAATCATTCATTACGCCGTCCTGTTAATAAAGACACTCCATCACCTTTTGTGACAGAGCGAGGTGGCGCAGTGGTTAGCACACTGGACTCGCATTTGGGAGGACGATAAGCGTGCAATAAGCGTTAGCAATTGTTTACAAGGTGTACGTGACAATGTCAGTCTCCTTTAAATATTCATACATACGAAGTAAAACCTATCAAATGATACCTAATTGTGGTTGTAGTTCACGGCAAAGTATGAGGATGAGTGCTTGTAAGGTGCGAAATTATAGCCACCTTACAAAGCTTGCCCAGTACCTTGTTGACAACTTGGGTCCATGGCTTTGGGGGTTTGCGCCACACACGATTCCTACCATCAGATCTTACCAACTGAAACCGGGACTCATTTGACCATGCCAAGGTTTTCCAGTCGTGTAAAATCCAACCGATATGGTCATGAGCCCAGGCAAGGCGCTGCAAGCAATGTCCTGATTAGCAAAGAAACTCGCATAGGTCCTCTGCTCCTACACCCGATTATTTTCGCCGAATTGCCCTAAAGTTTACATTCATCGTACGTCCCACATTGATTTCTGCAGTTATTTCACTTAGCGTTGCATGTTTGTTACCACTGACAAAAAAATGGTTCAAATGGCTCTGAGCACTATGGGACTTAACTTCTGAGGTCATCAGTCCCCTAGAACTTAGAACTACTTAAACCTAACTAACCTAAGAACATCACACACTGTCAGGCACGAGGTAGGATTCGAAACTGCGACCGTAGCGGTCGCACGGGTCCAGACTGTAGCGTCTAAAACCGCTCGGCCACTTCGGCCAGCTTACTACTGACAACTCTACGCAAACGCACTGCTCTCGGTCAATAGTGACGGCTTTCGTCCACTGCGTTGTCCGTGATGAGAGGTAATGCCTGGAATTTGGTACTATCGGCACCCTCTTGAAAGTGTGGATTGCAGAATACTGAATTCCCTAACGGTTTCCGAAATGGAATGTGTCATGCGTCTAGCTCCAGCTACCATTCCGCATTCAAAGTTTATTAATTCCTGTTGTACTTACACAATCACGTTGGAAACCTATTCACATGAGTCACCTGAGTAAAAACGAAAGCTCCATCAGTGTAGTGCCATTTTATATCTTGTTTATGTGATACTACCGCTATCTGTATGTGTGCATATCTCTATCCCATGACGTTTGTCACCTCGGTGCTCCATGGCTTCCAAGACAACTGTGTGATACGTTTGTAGCGTCCTCAAACATAGCTAGTATTGTATGGTGCTTATCCTTGCAACTTTGTGCATCAGTTTCGTCGCTTTGTCAGTTACGAGTCTGATGTGTAGATGGAAAGTAAGTCGTTTGTCAATATGTATTCCTAAATATAGAGTTACTTGTTTCCTCTTTATGTTAATGTTATACAATTTAATAAATGGGTTCCGTTTCAATGCCCCTTTTGAGCAATAGATTTACTGTTTTGTTTGCAGCTATTTTGAGTTTGTATTGGCTACACCAATTACTTATACATATGAGAAGTTATGTGGTTTTGTTCTCTGGGTGTACCCATGAGTTTGCTGATACGACACCTAACAACCCCCTGTCATCTCCACCCACGTTGTTTAAGAGTGGCTCGATAGCAATGTCCCAACAAATTGTTCCACAGATTGAGCCTAGCGTCCATCCTTTCCTTACGTTCATGACTATTTTCTGGTTTTCGGCTTCCCACTCTGCTATTCCATTTTTGCAGTAATCTATTAAGCTGTTGTACAGGACAGTTCGTAGTTGCATCTCACTCAACCTAGCGAACAACACAGGCCACCGACAGATATCAAAAACACCGACGATGTCGATTAAAATTGAAACTAGATATTTATCCTTTCTCGTGTGTATTATTAATAATGCGCGGTTGACTGCATCATCTATTAATCTTAAGGTGGGCTCACACACGTAACAAATGTGTCGCCACAGCTGGTAGCATACCGGTAATGCAGTTGCATGTATGAACTCCCAGTTTTTAGTGGTGCAACTTAGGAGACGCGACTTTTGTAACACCACAGGAAGTTCAACTTGGTTGTACTTTGTTGCGCCACTTCCCTACGACCACTGCTCCGTGGCAGCAGTATTGCGAAACACGAGCATTCTGTCGCAGTTATCGTACAGTCATTGTTCCAGCACCCCTTTCGGTTTCAACGTGTTTTTATTTTATTTATGAAAAAAGTCAAAATGGTGGTAGGTAAGTACACTTTCGCAGCTTCTAGAACTACAAAAACAGCAACCTATTATTGTTTTTATGCAGTTTTGTGTGTGTGTGTGTGCAGACCAGTGACATATCCCACGAAGGAATAAATAAATAATCTTAATACATGTAACCAAAAATGCGAGTCGTATAAACTTCGTAATTTGTGAGACCAAGAATTGTATAAATTGTGGATTATATGCAGGAAATAGCTCTAGAGTGTGATGTGGCAGCTGTTAGATTAAAAATTAGTTATTCGAAACGCCTATATCAACAATTACAACAAGATTATAAAATCTGGAAAGAGTGGCGTGTATGCAGATGATATTTACATGTCAGGTGTTGCAGACAGCATTTTCTTCTCTGAGTGCTATTTCCTTTATATATGTGTTTGTTAAGAATAAGTTGATTTGTACTTAAAGGTGATTTTCGGTTGATTTCTCGCTTACATCGGGAAATGCCGCCTGCTAGCACATAGTTGTTTTCTGCGTTAGAAACTGCATAGTACTGCAGAAAAACTAAAAATTAGAAGAAAATTATGAGTGTTTAACGCATAAAACAACGATGTGCTAGCAGACGGCATTTCCCGATGTAAACGAGAAATCAACCAAAAATCACCTTAAATAGAAATTAACTTATTCTTAACGAACTGATGATATTTTACCTCAATAAAGAGGAACACGTGTGGTGAAAAAAAAAATCACGTATTTCTCTAGTTGCAACGACAGAACAAAAATACACTCAAGAATAGTAATAATAATACGAAGAAGAAGAATAATACGCAATGGAGATGACAAAAAATTTCTTTTTAAGTTATCAGTGCTCGAAATTTGATTTTTAGGAAGGTAAATGACAATAATAAACAATTATTGGAATTTTAACTTCACTTAAAAGGAATACTTTTTGGGTTGGCAACGCTGGCTATTAGTGTGCAGTATCTTTGGTAATGAAGCTTGTAATCGATTTTGTTGTGTGAAGGATTAGAAGGTGGGAGGTGGAAGGTAGTGACAGTAGCGGTGGATTGAGTTGTCATGAATCTCAATCATTCATTGTTTTTTTTGCGGGAAAACTGAAGTGTTGTGGTCTGGCTAAAGTTCTGTTGCTGGAATTGGAAAAATCTTTTGCCAAATTTATGGTTATCGGTGGAACATGTTAAATTATCCAAGAAGATTTGAAAAGTCAAATGGTTTTCCCGGCGAAATTAGATTTCAACATTAAACGATTCCAAACACTTGGAAACATATTTATATAAACAGTGCTGCGTTGTCTGCAAATGAATCTCTGCATTCGCTGGCTCTCGTAATTTCGAAGGTAAAGACGCGAAATAGACACCACTGGACGAAGTGGAAAATGCGTTACGCCTTCCAATAGCAGGAGCATTTGTTCCAAGAAACGTGCCCAGTTTGAAACAGAGAACTGGTGACTTTCATCAGGCATGAATCGTACGACCTCAGGTATGTTCCACCATAAAAAAGCAACTAAAATATACAGGCTGGAAAATTATTTGTTTGAATAGAAGTAAGAGATGGTTCCTTAAGAAGGCTCGTACCAGATTCTCTCTCCTCGTCATTGTCAGATGTAAACTACCTTAATTTCTCATTTTTAAAGTGGTGGCGAATAAAATTAAAAATCGACCCAAGATAAATGATCATATTGTTGCTCTTAACAAGTATGATTGATTGCAACATTTTTATGTGAATGCAATTATCTGTATTGTACTTTCGGATACACACGTACTTGAGGTACCCATAATTTTAGGTGCAAAGTGGTCGAATAAGCCAGGCCATAATAATTAATTGTTGATATATTCTGGCAATTTCAAAGTACGCAGCACTATTGGAAAAAATGTCAAGTGATTCTAAAGAAAACCACCTCCATGTAGGGGAGACGACACAGTGCCATGGTCACCCTGAGGAGATTCCTTGTACAACAAATGGTGGTAGTGAAGATGTCAGTGCCATCACTGCCTCAGAAGAGCCAGACAAGTTTGCACATATTGAACCCAGCCGAGATGATAAAAAACAGAGTAATTTAGCACAAGATTTTGAACAAAATGTTCCATTAAATGTCTCCTGTAATAAATTTTCACCCCCAGTGGAAAATTCAAATGTCTCTAAAATCGCAGAAACTAGTTTTCCACATGACTGGGATGAAACTGCAACAGAACAGTTGGTTGACAGCATATTATTGGAAGCAGTGGGTGTGCCATCTCCCGTGTCACCACTGTCAAGCCATGACAATGACGACGGCCTTTGAACATTCGGTTATGGAATTTGAATCATACGGGTGAGTCACAACATTGTGGCATGTTTTAAGTTTTGGTTCTTTGTAGTGTGTGCTTGAATTAAAAGTAGATCAGAGACACACAGAAGTTTCATTGTTGAATTTATCATCTTATACATAGCAGTTTCTGTTTATTTTTATTTACGTCTAATTGGGGGTGGGGTTAAAATGTATTAACGAGTAAAAAATAGAGGATGTTTACAAATAAGTTATGCAAGAGCATTGTGAAAAGGCTAAATAACTTACAGAAATGTCCGAAACAATACTAAATGCACTGTATCATAAAGTTTTATTTCTGCCTTCCTGATGTTCCCACTAGGTTACATGTGTAATTGAGTTACTGCAACAGTCATCATGGAGTCTTATAAGGCTGTAGAGCATGTTCTGTTTGTCGTTTCATCAGTTTAAATCTACTAGGCCTACTAGATTTCAGAGATATTTCAGGACTAAACACTGCAAGCCACCATCTCAAAGACAAACTGTTATTAATTGGTACAATCATTTCACCAAAAGTGGCCATGTATCACACAGGAAGCCAGTCAGTCGGTCAGCAATATCTGATGCAGCAATTGAACAAGGTTGGCAGTCTTAAATTTGTAGTCCAGATAAACGGAGACATACCAGCTTAGAATAGAATATGCTTAGTTATAGTGTGCAAGGTATTCAAATACTACAAATTGGAACTGTTACTTATCTCTGTAGGAATGTCCTGACTTGGACTGGACAGTGCAGAATAATGTTAACACGATCATCTGATTTAACCTCAATAGACTGCTGTGTATGGAGTTTCGTTAAAGGCAGTGTTTGTTCCTCTACTTCTGGGAAATGTTAGTGAGGTGTGACAACAAATAACACACAGTTGTCTTCATACATAGATTTGCTTGATAGGATTTGGCAGGAAACTAATTACAAATAGGACATTTGTCTCACTACAAAAGATAGTAACACTGAAATTTGTAAATAAAACTGGAATATGTTTTGCTGTATTGAACATTTCTGTAAGTTATTTACCTTTTCATAGACAAATGTTACTGTAGCACAACTAATTTATAAACACCCTGTATCAAACATACCATACTAGAAATGTTATGTGGTGTGAGGATAAAGACACAAGTTATCAGCATGTTGGTACATGTGCATTTAGTGTGTGGTAGTGTCTTGTCTTGAAATCTTAGTAGTGGTGACATAGCTGTAGTGTAGCTCAGGATCTTATTTAGTTGGAGGATGAAAATTTGATTGACAGTTGGTGAAACCAATGAATGTGAATACAACATAAAGGTTGTCATCAGAAATTTAGTGTCATTGCCTAAAGTTTACATTTGTCACATATTTAACATAATTTTTGTTATAAATAAAACTGCAAAATAGGAAAAGTGGATTAACTGAAAGGTTAGATACTGCTTACATAACTTGCATATGTACTATCAACTTTCAAGTTAGCTTAGATCTTTGCCTAAGCTGCAGATCAATATGCCATGACATCAAAGATTCTGTATTAACATTTGTTGGCTTTGCCAACCCACAAATTGTCGTTTTCCAACCTGACCTGGGTCTAAGGCTATCAACAGATCAGTTTGTTGCCACAGCCTACATTCCAAACCTAATATAAATGTAGATGACATATTGTCAGTGTTCTGTCATTTTTTGCACAATCACATACCTTTGTGCACTGTGTCGTTATGTTACTGAATGGAGCGAACATTTTTGATATCAGTAGATTCAGTTGAGCTGAAAAAGTTATATTACATTATAGACAAATTACCAAAATATTTTGTTGTGCTTTTGGTATGTAAACTATGAAAAATAGTAAGGGGGTGGGTGAGAGACTACATAACTGTAAGTTCTGCAGAAATTTTTCATATGTTAAAATTTAGATATGTCACAATTAAAGACAGACATGTGCAGCTCTGTATAATTGAGTGCTGTTGGGGGAAAATTGCTACCAGAATAGTATGCTGGGCTCTTATGAGGCTGTACACATTGCATCACCATATCCACATAGTTAAGTAGGTACAAGTTAATGAAAGTGGGTAAATGAAGTGCTGTAAATATTCTTCTCAGGTCAGTGATTATGAAGAGAATCTTGCTGCAGTCAAACTATTTGAAGAAAACCAGTATATCATATCACCAGTGAGAAGTCCATAAGCTGATCTGAATTTGTGATTAACACAAGCCTGCAGGATCTTAATGTTGTTAGAAAAAATCAGGTATTTGTGGGCATCACACTTAAAGATATTTGCACAACCTTATGTACATCATCAAATGAATTCTCCAAGACAGTTTTACTGAACGCCAGGGAATAATTTTAAATGACTGTTCTGATGCAATAGGCTTGAAAGTTCTTGACTATATTCATTTTAACCCTGATTTTGCCCTGTGGGACATTATTTTTTCTCAGGATATTGTGTCATAATCTCCCTTCTGCTGCGCCCAAAGACTGTACTTTAAAAAGGCACATTTTTAAGTATGAAGATGTGTTGTCCTGGCTGAATAAATGTTCTCAACTGCCAGTGGTTTTGAATGCTGAAGAGAAGCATTGAATGAAGTGAATATGATTTTGACAAAGAGAAATAAGTGTGACATTGTGGAACTGTACTAGCACCCTTTAAAGAGCAGAAGGGAAACACTGTGAATGCTTGTGAATAATTGTGTACTGTGGCTGCAACTATTAAATCATTCTAGTTTAGAGTTTATGCACACACAAATGTTCGAATGTGTGTGAAATCATATGGGACTTAACTGCTAAGGTCATCAGTCCCTAAGCTTACACACTACTTAACCTAAATTATTCTAAGTACAAACCCATGCCCGAGGGAGGACTCAAACATCTGCCGGGACCAGTCGCACAGGCCATGACTGCAGCACCTTAGAACGCTTGGCTAATCCTGTGCGGCTCTGCTCACAAATAAGATTTTGCAATCAGTACAGTTTTGGTATTACTACATTTGATGTAAGAAGAGGCTAACAAGCATTCAGTCCCATTATGATTTTAGTTTTTGGTCAATACTAAAATCATAGTGGGCATGAATGCTTGGACTTCACATAAATTTGAAAGTAATATGGTCCAAATTCTCATAAAAATAACAGGGCTTGGATTACATGTTTTCCCTAAATCACTTTAAGCAAATGCTAGATTGGTGTGTTTGAAAAGCTGATGCGTTGTTGTTGTTGTTGTTGTTGTTTCCAAACATGTGCTCCATCTCTTGAGTATCTTATTGCTGAATGGACACACATCCAAATTCTTTGTCTCCTACAGTTCTTCAAACACAAAATAACACAAATGCTGAAGGCACACAGTTGTAGTAACAGTAATTTTACTCATCTGTGGACCGCTTATACAAGAATGTTCGACATGAGCTTGTTTAAATTGATGGACGCATTGCCATTGTTGGTTTGGCCTGCTGGCAAAACTCCATCACATGTGTTGATGGAATACAGCAGGATAAACCAGGGTGTACAATATCACTGGTCAGCTTTGACCAGTAATGCCGTACCAAGGTGCAACACGAAAGATTTCGAGATAGCAACCAGTACTTCCATGGCACCCAACTATAAACACGAAATATAAAAGTCATGCAAATACTTAATAATAAACAAACTAATGTGACAGCTGTCAGAAATGGAATTTGTAGTGGGGGAGATACTATTGTGGAATGTAACTGCAAAATCACATTAGTACTGGAATATATAAATGCAGCAACAAAACGAGTTACAGGGAAAACGTCAAAAGATAATAAAACATGATATTGACAACCTGAGTTGACCTTTATTGCTCAGCTGGAAAGGTCAATATCAATACAAAAAATGTTAAAAGTTGTGCTACACAACTGTTGAAAATTGCAAAACCTAACAAAACTCAGTATTGACAACCTATGGTGACCCACGTAGCTCAGTTTTAAAGACTGATATGTACACAAAAATCAAAAGCAACATCTCACTAATAAAAGCCAAAGACATGACAGATACACAAAGTGAAAAATCATGAATACTAATGTAAGACAGTATGGACGACATCAATCTGTCCATGGTACCACAAAATCAAAACTTCTTCATATAACTAACACTTTAAAACATGACTCCACCCCATGCAGGTGAAACACACTGATACCTTTACCAATCTCAATCCAAAGTAATCGCCAACTGTTAACAACACAACCAAAAAGTTCATAGAAAATTATGCTAAAACTAATTTGTCTATACATGAAACAATTATGCAGATACCATACATATTAAATAGAAAAAAACCATACAAAATACCTACCAACTCAGATGATGCACCAAACTAGCTGTCTTGTGATAGCAAAAACAATATTTCATCAACACAATCTCGTAACCAGGAAGCCTAGAATTCTCAGACCAGGAACTCTTTCGTACAGAACACTATCCACCACCACCACCACCACCACCACCACCACATATACTGGTTCCTGGGTCAAAATGCAGCAACTTTGGTCATTCTCATACCTTCTCCACAAACTTAATACTTTGTGTGCTTGGTAATTCATACAAATAAGTCTAGGAATTTAGTCGTGCTCAACATGCTGTCCCCCATTGTGACATACAGGGACCGACTTATCAACTTTATCGCAACTATAATTAACACAACACAAAATTTAATTTCCAAAATGAAACTTTGCTGTAACTGCCACACTCTTCCATTATCACTATCATCACAAACAAAACTCAATGAGCCTAATATCTGTAAAAAAAAAAAAAAACACAATTTAGAAACATAAATGTCCCACACTAGAGCCCAGCACCACATATTCCAACACACACTCGGCAAACATGCTATACCACCATGACACAAAATGTAGCACAGATCAAAGCAGACAAGTGGTATTGTATGTTCAATTTCACCCATCCTACCAATATAGACCTGATTACTCATAGATAAGCTCATATACTGCAGACAGCCTGCCTACAAGACATACCAGGTGTTAGTGATGGGATGGCAAGATTATACTCCATGGGGACTCAAACCCAGCTATTACAACAGTAATAAAATGAGACTTCATTGGTTTCACTAATATAATTTAACTGTTAGTGTTGGAACCACTGCAGGAATTTGGGGTTTTTGGGGTGTAGATGATCCTGTTACCTGTGTCTCGTGTGCGTGTGTCTCGTGTGTGCGTGTGTCTCTCGTGTGCGCGTGTGTGTCTCTCGTGTGCGCGTGTGTGTCTCTCGTGTGCGCGTGTGTGTCTCTCGTGTGCGCGTGTGTGTCTCTCGTGTGCGCGTGTGTGTCTCTCGTGTGCGCGTGTGTGTCTCTCGTGTGCGCGTGTGTGTCTCTCGTGTGCGCGTGTGTGTCTCTCGTGTGCGCGTGTGTGTCTCTCGTGTGCGCGTGTGTGTCTCTCGTGTGCGCGTGTGTGTCTCTCGTGTGCGCGTGTGTGTCTCTCGTGTGCGCGCGTGTGTGTCTCTCGTGTGCGCGCGTGTGTGTCTCTCGTGTGCGCGCGTGTGTGTCTCTCGTGTGCGCGCGTGTGTGTCTCTCGTGTGCGCGCGTGTGTGTCTCTCGTGTGCGCGCGTGTGTGTCTCTCGTGTGCGCGCGTGTGTGTCTCTCGTGTGCGCGCGTGTGTGTCTCTCGTGTGCGCGCGTGTGTGTCTCTCGTGTGCGCGCGTGTGTGTCTCTCGTGTGCGCGCGTGTGTGTCTCTCGTGTGCGCGCGTGTGTGTCTCTCGTGTGCGCGCGTGTGTGTCTCTCGTGTGCGCGCGTGTGTGTCTCTCGTGTGCGCGCGTGTGTGTCTCTCGTGTGCGCGCGTGTGTGTCTCTCGTGTGCGCGCGTGTGTGTCTCTCGTGTGCGCGCGTGTGTGTCTCTCGTGTGCGCGCGTGTGTGTCTCTCGTGTGCGCGCGTGTGTGTCTCTCGTGTGCGCGCGTGTGTGTCTCTCGTGTGCGCGCGTGTGTGTCTCTCGTGTGCGCGCGTGTGTGTCTCTCGTGTGCGCGCGTGTGTGTGTCTCGTGTGCGCGCGTGTGTGTCTCTCGTGTGCGCGCGTGTGTGTCTCTCGTGTGCGCGCGTGTGTGTCTCTCGTGTGCGCGCGTGTGTGTCTCTCGTGTGCGCGCGTGTGTGTCTCTCGTGTGCGCGCGTGTGTGTCTCTCGTGTGCGCGCGTGTGTGTCTCTCGTGTGCGCGCGTGTGTGTCTCTCGTGTGCGCGCGTGTGTGTCTCTCGTGTGCGCGCGTGTGTGTCTCTCGTGTGCGCGCGTGTGTGTCTCTCGTGTGCGCGCGTGTGTGTCTCTCGTGTGCGCGCGCGTGTGTGTCTCTCGTGTGCGCGCGCGTGTGTGTCTCTCGTGTGCGCGCGTGTGTGTCTCTCGTGTGCGCGCGTGTGTGTCTCTCGTGTGCGCGCGTGTGTGTCTCTCGTGTGCGCGCGTGTGTGTCTCTCGTGTGCGCGCGTGTGTGTCTCTCGTGTGCGCGCGTGTGTGTCTCTCGTGTGTGCGCGCGTGTGTGTCTCTCGTGTGCGCGCGTGTGTGTCTCTCGTGTGCGCGCGTG
This sequence comes from Schistocerca gregaria, assembly GCF_023897955.1. NCBI lineage: Eukaryota > Metazoa > Arthropoda > Insecta > Orthoptera > Acrididae > Schistocerca > Schistocerca gregaria. The sequence continues at coordinate 187,274,966 of NC_064931.1, read as the reverse complement.
TGTGTCTCTCGTGTGCGCGTGTGTGTGTCTCTCGTGTGCGCGTGTGTGTGTCTCTCGTGTGCGCGTGTGTGTGTCTCTCGTGTGCGCGTGTGTGTGTCTCTCGTGTGCGCGCGTGTGCGTGCGTGTCTCTCGTGTGCGCGCGTGTGCGTGCGTGTCTCTCGTGTGCGCGCGTGTGCGTGCGTGTCTCTCGTGTGCGCGCGTGTGCGTGCGTGTCTCTCGTGTGCGCGCGTGTGCGTGCGTGTCTCTCGTGTGCGCGCGTGTGCGTGCGTGTCTCTCGTGTGCGCGCGTGTGCGTGCGTGTCTCTCGTGTGCGCGCGTGTGTGTGCGTGTCTCTAGTGTGCGCGCGTGTGTGTGCGTGTCTCTAGTGTGCGCGCGTGTGTGTGCGTGTCTCTCGTGTGCGTGCGTGTGTGTGTGTGTGTGTCTCGTGTGCGTGCGTGCGTGCGTGCGTGCGTGCGTGTGTGTGTGTGTGTGTGTGTGTGTGTGTGTGTCTCTCGTGTGCGTGTGTGTGTGTGTGTGTGTGTGTGTGTGTGTGTCTCTCGTGTGCGTGCGTGCGTGTGTGTGTGTGTGTGTGTGTGTGTGTGTCTCGCGTGCGTGCGTGTGTGTGTGTGTGTGTGTGTGTGTGTGTGTGTGTGTGTGTGTGTGTGTGTGTCTCTCGTGTGCGTGCGTGCGTGTGTGTGTGTGTGTGTGTGTGTGTGTGTGTCTCTCGTGTGCGTGCGTGCGTGCGTGTGTGTGTGTGTGTGTCTCTCGTGTGCGTGCGTGCGTGTGTGTGTGTGTGTGTGTGTGTGTGTGTGTGTGTGTGTGTGTGTGTGTGTGTGTGTGTGTCTCTCGTGTGCGTGCGTGCGTGCGTGTGTGTGTGTGTCTCTCGTGTGCGTGCGTGCGTGTGTGTGTGTGTCTCTCGTGTGCGTGCGTGCGTGTGTGTGTGTGTCTCTCGTGTGCGTGCGTGCGTGTGTGTGTGTGTCTCTCGTGTGCGTGCGTGCGTGCGTGTGTGTGTGTGTCTCTCGTGTGCGTGCGTGCGTGCGTGTGTGTGTGTGTCTCTCGTGTGCGTGCGTGCGTGCGTGTGTGTGTGTGTCTCTCGTGTGCGTGCGTGCGTGCGTGCGTGTGTGTGTGTGTCTCTCGTGTGCGTGCGTGCGTGCGTGCGTGTGCGTGTGTGTGTGTGTCTCTCGTGTGCGTGCGTGCGTGCGTGTGTGTGTGTGTCTCTCGTGTGCGTGCGTGCGTGCGTGTGTGTGTGTGTGTGTCTCTCGTGTGCGTGCGTGCGTGCGTGTGTGTGTGTGTGTGTCTCTCGTGTGCGTGCGTGCGTGCGTGCGTGTGTGTGTGTGTGTGTGTGTGTGTGTGTCTCGTGTGCGTGCGTGCGTGCGTGCATGTGTGTGTGTCTCGTGTGCGCGCGGGTGTCTCGTGTGTGTGTGTGTGTGTGTGTGTGTGTGTGTGTGTGTGTGTGTGTGTGTGTGTGACCGCGTGTTGTTATGACACGTTTATTGGCTATGTGAAGTGACAACTTTCTTATCACTTTTCAGCCGACCTAGACCACAAGTTACACTACAGATTAGTCTTGTACCATGACATGTTGATATCACTAATCAATGCACCCTTATACATTGCATTGTATTGTATTCAATGTGTTTAATAGAACACTTCAGTGATGTATTTGCATTCACCCCTGCCATTACATTAGATAGTATTGTACAGTGAGAATGGTTGTAGATTCACTTGTATAATGCTTAATGTAATTTTTTTTTCTCTTGTCCAGGACATGCTGTTTCTGAAAAGTTCACAAATTGTTCTCTAATGATAGATGGTGCACTGAACTTGTTTTCGGGAGGAGCACCATCATGATTTATATTTTCTGTAGCTGCTGCTTATCACCAAAGCCAAATTTTGTGGTGATGCAGTTAAAATAGACTGTGCCCCGTTTTGTCCCCAGCTTTGTTCAGTCTGAATCTGTTTCATCTATGATTGTCATCATTGACTAGCTATGGAACGCTGAACTTGCTTCCTTCGTTCCTGTACAAACCTTTTCAGAGGGCCACATGAAACACAATGGATGTGACATAACCACATTTTGTTTTCGATATTTTTATACATAGAGAAATTTCACATACTAATACCAAAAATACAAAAAAAAAGAGGATAATGGAATATAGTCGAATTAAGTCGGGTGATGCTGAAGAAATTAGATTAGGAAATGAGACACTTAAAGTAGTAAAGGAGTTTTGCTATTTGGGGAGCAAAATAACTGATGATGGTCGAAGTAGAGAGGATATAAAATGTAGACTGGCAATGACAAGGAAAGCGTTTCTGAAGAAGAGAAATTTGTTGACATTGAGTATAGATTTAAGTGTCAGGAAGTCGTTTCTGAAAGTATTTGTATGGAGTGTAGCCATGTATGGAAGTGAAACATGGACAATAAATAGTTTGGACAAGAAGAGAATAGAAGCTTTCGAAATGTGGTGCTACAGAAGAATGCTAAAGATTCGATGGGTAGATCACATAACTAATGAGGAGGTACTGAATAGAATTGGGGAGAAGGGGAATTTGTGGCACAACTTGACTAGAAGAAGGGATGCAGAAAATCGTAGAGGGAGGCCAAGAGATGAATACATTACGCAGATTCAGAAGGATGTAGTTTGCAGTAAGTACTGGGAGATGAAGCAGTTTGCACAGGATAGAGTAGCATGGAGAGCTGCATCAAACCAGTCTCAGGACTGAAGACCACAACAACACCAAAATGGCTATTATACAGCGTGTCACAGAAATGTGCATTCTTAAAGGGACACTGCCTCCTCATCTGAGCAATTGATTCAGTGTAGTGTGAATTAAATATACATGATATTTCCAGAATGAGATTTTCACTCTGCAGCGGAGTGTGCGCTGATGAGACTTCCTGGCAGATTAAAACTGTGTGCCCGACAGAGACTCGAACTCGGGACCTTTGCCTTTCGCGGGCAAGTGCTCTACCATCTGAGCTACCGAAGCATGACTCACGCCCGGTACTCACAGCTTTACTTCTGCCAGTATCCGTCTCCTACCTTCCAAACTTTACAGAAGCTCTCCTGCGAACCTTGCAGAACTAGCACTCCTGAAAGAAAGGATATTGCGGAGACATGGCTTAGTTTGGAAGGTAGGAGACGGATACTGGCAGAAGTAAAGCTGTGAGTACCGGGCGTGAGTCGTGCTTCGGTAGCTCAGATGGTAGAGCACTTGCCCGCGAAAGGCAAAGGTCCCGAGTTCGAGTCTCGGTCGGGCACACAGTTTTAATCTGCCAGGAAGTCTCATACATGATATTTGTTTTAATATGGAAAATCGGTGAAAATATAGACAAGGACAGAATTTGATGCCTCTTACAAGTTTTAAACTTTTTTTGTAGTTAGTGATTTTTGATTACATTGTATGGCTCCCTTAGGTGAAATACAATAATTTTATTAACTATGGATATTAAACATTACAGTACAGATTCATCTATCACAATATCCTCTTTGATATTACATAGCAAAACAGGTATTGAGGAGAGATATACATGTAACATTTGTATGGGACTATGCACCACTTTTTTGTGATGGATTAGTTCTATGTTGATAATGCATTTGTTGTATTGACACCTACATGTACTAGTGGTGTGTGTTCGTAAGGACATGTTAGCTGATTACAGTGCATATTTTGTTACTATTTATCCTCTCATAACTGGTGAAAGGGCTCAACTTAGGATATTATAGATGGTGATAGATGTACATAGACACGTGAACGATGTCTTATTGCCATTCAGTTTCTATATCAGCTCCAAGTAGTTCATAAGAAAAGGTACACAAGCTGCAGAGATTCATGTGTCAACAAGGAAAACAGAATCTGAGTGCCAGCTCTCCAGTTCTTTCTGATTTTGTGTAAATAATGGAATCTAGCAGGAGTATGTAGATTTTACAATCAAAAAGTCACAGCAGTAAGTGAGGCATGGAAAAAATCCTTCTATCATAGCATAATATGGTTAAAACTTGTTTGGAATAGAATAATTCAAGCTTATCAAATGTCACTATGCTGCTACAGGAATATGTAAAAGGGAAAGCAAAAATCTTTTGACAAATTAACCTCATTTGTTTCTTTCAAATCATCTACAAAATTTTTGAATTGGTTGTCATGTAATTGTTCATATGACACCATCTTCATAAAACTGTGGCTGCACTATAAACTTTCATTGTTCACTCTAATCTTATTTTGGATCAAACTAAATTTTTCAACAATTGTAATCATAAAATCAACATACATACATTATCTTTATGATCTCATGTAGTGAATTCATGCATTTAATAGCTTCATAAAAAAGAGGCCCACTGATTATGAATATTCTATTCTGTGGAAAAAGGGGAAGCAATCAAGATAGTTTTGAAACAAAATATGAAAGAATTAAAAAAATAAGTCAACCGAAGTGTTTATTACTGGGTGATTAGAATGGACTGTTTCCATTCTTCCACTTTGTATTAAAGAAAAACCACAATATCAAGGCTCTTTCTTAAAGTGATTTATACTGTTTTGGAATAGGTCACACTCAAATAATTTTGAAAGCTTCCATTTTTTGGTTGTCATTTTCTGTTGTGGGGAGTTACCCCTGTTTGTGTACTACAAGGTAAACAAGGGTACTAAAACAATTTGACATTAATGTTGTTTAGGTAACATTTTGTAACTTTGTGTCTGGACAAAATGTGACTTAGTGAATCCAAAATGGAGATTTGTGATCTTACATGAATGGATGTGGTGACGGAGTTTCGAGTTGTATGAACTCGAAGGCATAACATATTTTGAAGTTAAAATAAATTGAAATTGGTTATTATGTAGTTAAGTTTCTACTAATTTCAGATATATTACAGGAACAACTAACGTAGTATCCCAGATATTGGCATCCACGAAGATTTATTAATTTCTACAAAGTTACTAGAGAGGATGATACAGAGTGTAAGATGTCATTAAAGAAGAGTTAATTCAGCTTTTTTGTTAGTTTGCTTCAGGTATATTGTCAGAAAATAAGAAATTACGTCACCAATGTGCCAGTTAAAATGCCATGATATGCACTTTCAAACTAAAAGTTACCAGATAAACGGAAAAAATAATTCAGCTGGCAATTATAAAAGATATAATGCCTCATGTTATAATTTAATCTGAGTTTCATGAAATAGAAAGGAAAAAAAAAGTTTGCAAATACATGGGACGCCAGTGAATTTCATTTGCTGTGCATTCTATTTACCTATTCACGGTGTGAGCTTTGATGTCAACATCAAACTATAGGTCCACTTAAAACTGACTGGATAAGCCAGTGCAAAGATTGGACACAGACAAGGCTTATTGTTTCTGGTATTGTCATGTCTAGTAAAGCATACAGTGTTGAAACTGACGTTTGGGTAGAAATCTGCTTAACTATTCAAGAAACCTTTAAACCGGGTGGCCCCCATGCTACTAAAGTGAGGCCACAGCAGGTGGTGTGATAGCTGATACAGCAATGGCACTGTGTGCTGCTGTTTCCACATTCAACTGTCAAAATTTTAGTTGCACCATTTTTAGTGTGCTGTCAGGTCAGGTTATTTGGACAGACAATGTTGTCATTCAGGTTATGGCATTAAAATTGAGCTGGAAATCCAGTGAAGAAGGGGAAGAAGAAAAAGAAGCTAGATTTTGAAGTGGGTGTTGTGCAGTAATGTCAGAGGCATCAAACACACTTATGATTGAAGTAACACTCGTAAACAAAAATCCATTTGCAGACTGCTTTTGGATAACAAAAGTAAATTTTAAAATACTTGTTGAGGGGTGTATCAACCCCAATTAAGAAATCTGATACATTAGATATATCATACTAGTTTTGAGTGAAACTACTGGTGGTTAAGAGTCTTCAGTATGTATACCACGTTCCCAAAAGTACAGTTTTAATGTTATTGTTATTGTTGGATGCTCATTCGAAAGCTAATATTTTCGGTCATGGTTTGCACATTTGTTAAATAAGACAAAATATTGAAGCACTTTTATTCTGAAGTTTGGAGCTATGCTTTGTGCAAATGCACTAGGACACTAATATATTTTATGAATGGATATTCATGTTCCTTTATTGAAAGCTGCAGTCAAGCTGAAATTATACTATCACCAGAAAACTTGTTAATCTCTGTCTAAAATTCACTTGGCAGATGTTAAGGTGCATTTTTATGTTGCCTGTCCTAGAATGTAAATTACTACCATTAATATTCATCATTTGTAGAGTTAAGTAAGCTGCTGCGAAACTACAAATCACATGTAACTAATTGCTCAGTAACACTTGCTTACTCCACACATCTTATTCATGCATGGAATTGTAGAAATATCATATACCTTCATGATATAACCATCTTGTTCATGTAACTGGCATGGTAAAACCTCTGTCAGTAAACTTGAACAGAGAAAGGTAATATCATGTTCCTGTTAAAATACACACAATGTTGTCATGGAAATAGGCACATACTATCTTAAATAAAAACACACACATCAGAGTTTCCTGGTACTCACTGTAAAGAACAAAATCATACTGCATATCATTTTGTTGTTATGGCAGTGCACTTACTATACAGCATAAAATGATCAATTCTTTGTGTTGACAAAGTACAGCAAAAGGCATTCTGCTAGCTTTGTTACCAGTAGATTTGACCTGCACAGTATTCTGCAGATACTTTATGAACTCAAATGGGATTTCCTTCATGGAAGATGGCACTCTTTTCATGAGGTCTTGCAGTGGAAATTTAGAGAACCGGCGTTTGAGGCAGACATAAGAATGTTTCTACTGGTGACAATATACATTTTGTGTAAGGAACACAAAGATACGAGAAATTAGGGCTCATATGGAGAATTTTAAGACGGTTACTTTTCCCCTTGCTCTATTTGAGATTGGAACTACAAAGGAAATGACTAAGTAGTGGTATGTGGCACTGTACAGTGGCTTGCAGAGTATGTATGTAGATGTAGTGACATTATTTCCGCCCAGCTGTCGCAAACTCACACTTGTATTTTAAAGAGAATGGAGATAACTTGTTTCTAAATACACACAAAGTGACAAGTTCTTTTAGTACCATTTATTTTTTTTTTACTGCTCTACATTTGCTACATGATTTTTCAGAAATCAATCCTTCTGGGTGCCACATGGACCTGCAGACCCATCACATCTATAAAATTTTAAAATTTTACCCTATTTATTAATTCAGTCATTGTGAATAAACTGTATGATTGTTGCTAATGATTATCTTTTAGACATTTTTGGGTACTGTGAAACACAAACTGCAAAATTTCTAATACGAAAACCAGAATACAGGAATGTGCTTCAAAATTTAGGCACAAGGTGGCAGTGAAATGAGGTTAATCAGTGGTGGAGGAACATAAGTGGATATCAAAGTGGCTTCGACTGTAGTGGCATGGCTAAAAGAGGCATCATCTGAATGATGCCACAGGAATCTGAGTGTTTTCACATGCAACTGCTATTATATCACTAAAGTGGCAGCAATTTTCTTGCATATGGAAACTAATGCTCAAGTAAGAAATTGTTTACCAGTGCTACTGTTTATAAGGTTATTGATTTGTTTCATGATTGCTGTTACATAAATAAAAAATATAAATGCAGATGATGTGTGAAGTTTACATTTTTATTCATTTGTCTGTCTGTGTCCAGTAGTGTAATACTCACTGATTACCTATTAACTTGTGGAACAATGTTAATAGTGTAATTGCCTCCTCAAACCTCCCAAGGATTGTTTTTAATTTTTGTTTCAGTATTTGGTAGTTCATAATTTTGGTACTACATGTTTCTAAATCAGTCATTTAATTTATTCTCTTATTACAGGAGTTTCACTGTACTCTTAATTTAGTCTAGAATTATTTGAGTTAGTATCCTCTTATTTGCTACTGAATATTTGTATGTGGTGGAGGATAAAAGGGAATTGATTGATGTCCAGAAAAAACGAAATGATGGGCTGACTGGTAGACAGATATTAGGCTGCTGTGGTGTTGAGGCACCCGAGGCTAAGACTGTGGCACATCCGGTGTGATCTGCGATGTATATTGCCAATGCACATTCTGACATTTATGATGTGTGCAGTTTTTCTTGTGGATGAATGACAAACATTCCCAAGATTCACAAATCTTGGTGCAGAAGACAAATGACCGTACTGGATGCATGGCTGTCCCCTTAAACCTTAGCAACAGATATGAGGTACTCCCCATTGCTGAAAGAATATCTGAGCCAGCATGGGGTGCCTCACTTTTTGGGACTGGAAGGTCCAGACAGTCGGATATTGTCAGTATGCTGGTCATTTCAAGCTTTGTTGTGATGTGGCTAATGGAGTCCTGTAGGAAAATAACTGCCTGGTCCAGAAGGAAAGCCAGTGTGCCCTATGTGTAGTTTTGTCAGAGATGCAAAGGAAGCTTTGCTAGCAACTTCTGAATGCTCTAGGTACAGGCAGCTGTCAGTTGTGACTTAAGTTTATAAATAATGCAGGTCCCTAAGTTATGAATCTATCCTTGATTTCATTAACTGGTCGGCTGAATTAATAGAAAAAAACTGTTAACAAGATACTAGCTGACTGCCATAGTTTCCATGGTAAATGAGCAGAATTAGTCTCATTTGTTAATAATAAAAATACCTACATAGCACTATGAGTAGAAAACTGCCTAAAATCTGAAGTGAGAATCAGGGCAATCGTAAACTCAGATTGGAATATATATCACAAGGATGGGCTGGACATAAATGGTGGGAACATCCTAATTGTCATACTAGCTGAGTATCTGGTGTTGCCCAGGTATGTATGTATTCCAATTTTTTATTAGCCCATCCCCTCCCACCTCTGTCCATCCCCCCCTTCCCCCTGCCTCTGTCCGTCCCCCCTGGCCTCCTCCAACCCCCTCTGTCCAACCCTTCCTCCTCCCCCTCCCCATCTCTTCCTCCTCCTCCTCCTCCTCCTCCTCCTCCTCCCCCTCCTCATCCTCATCCCTTCCTCCTGTAATTAGCCTGTCCATGCCTTGCTCCCCCCCGCTCCTCTCTCTCTCTCTCTCTCTCTCTCTCTCTCTCTCTCTCTCTCCAATCCAATCCTTTTCAATGATATAATTTTGCAGGTGCATCCAATTGCATATATGGCTGTTACCTGTGAAATGTTATGAATTTAGTCAATTAGTAAGAAGTTAATAAATTGAAACATAATGTGAAAGATTTAGGGCATCAACAGCAAAAATGTAGTAAGCGATGAACTTTTTTCTTTCATAATTTTGTGAGGGTTGTAACGAGAAAGTTTTGTAAAGGTTTGCAATTATATGTACAGTTTTTTGCAAGTAAATGGTTTCATTCTCTGAGAATGAATGAATGAATGAAGTATGGATATTCATGCATCTTGGGCTGCACTGATTTTTCGCCCCCAACTTTTTAATAGGAGGGAGGTTCTTTCCTCACAGCAATTCTTTCCAAACAGTTAGTGATATGTATGTAAGTTTGGTCAAAATTGGTAGAGTGGCTTAGGAGATGTGAAACATGCATATGTCCATCTATCCTTATATGTATGTACACAGGTAGATAGTCAATTGCAAATGCATATAATCTGAGTGAAGGTAAATGTGAAATTTGGCTCAAATATGGTAATCAAATGATGCTGTAGACAACCTGCCTCAGGAACTGTAGTGACAGCACTTAGAGGAGGGAACTGAGAACCGTAAAGCTGTTGTAGCACCAGTAATTACAGATATACAGTAATTTTAACAGTGGTTGGAAAATATTTTAATTTAGCAAGTTCCACAAGAAAACAAGTTACCTGAACAGTCAACATGAAATAGTGATATTTTAGGTGGAGTATCTGTGGATAAAATTAGTTTTATGCAAGATTGTTTAGACATTTACATCTCAGGCAGGGTTCTACAGCATGAGAAAGACTCGTGATTCAGTAGCCATGTTAGGAATTTGCTCCAAAGCAATGAAAGCTTCAGTGTAGAACTAAACAAATCCAAAGACCTGCTGACAGACATATAAGTGGAATCCAGTCAAAATACCCAAAAGAGAACAATTGAGAAGGGTTAAATGTAACCAAATTAAAATTCTGTCTGCCTTGCTGAATTAGAAATTGAAAGACTTTTGGATTTATGTGAAGTCTGTGAATGTGTCAGTGATATTTACAGTTGCTCAGTTGTTATACTGATATTATAATGTGGTATTGAACAAGTCTCAAAGACTGAACTATATTTGATCAATATCTCGGTGAGTAAATTCACACTATAATTTTTTTCTTCATCCAACAATGGAAACTCTAGCTTGGAATATCAACAATGTAGGAAAAGATAGATTGCTACTTAACTTCAAGATGACACTAAGTTGCAGACAATCACAATTAAGACACACACAAGCTTTCAGACACAGCCTTCATCAGAAACACTCACTCTGCCCCCCCCCCCCCCCCCCACACACACACACAAATGAAGACTTTTTTTTTAGTCCTACTCATGCAACTACACTTAAAAGCAAGGTGTTGTTTTTTTTTTTTTTTTTCTCGGTAAGAGTTTTTAAGTGGAAATTTGACTTGTCCATGGAATAAGTTGTCCAAGAGAAGTGATTTTAGGTTAGATTTAAAACTTGCTTTCCTACCTGTCAGATGTTTTACATTATTGGACAAATGATCAGACAGTTTTGTTACTTATTTTTTCCCTTTAACAACTGACAGCATTAATAATGAAGAAAAAAGTTCATTATTTCCTCTAGCATTATAGGTATGAAAGTTGCTGTTCTTCTCAAATTGAGGTATTATTTATTAGAAATTTCAGTAGCAAATATATGCATATATGTAAAAAATAAATCCACAAGTATTGTGAAGATTGGAGACAACTCCTCATGAGAGTAGCAAGTAAGAGACTTCCCCAGACAATCCAGAACTACAAGCCAAAAGGATTTTTGTGAATTCAGAACAAGCAATAGTCTAATCCTTGAGGAGGAGGAGGAGGTCATGTATTGTGACGGTGCAGTAAAAGTGCCTAGCTTCTTGAAGAGGCAACTACATGGAGAGCATGGGTGAACACCACATGTGATTTTTACTGCCCACCTTTCTGTAAACAATGTTTTCTTTGTAAGTGGGGAGTTACCACATAACACTGTTCCATAAGATGTCACTGAGTGGAAATATGCAAAATATGTCAAGTGATTGATACGTTTGTTTTCGAGATGGGCAATTGTACAAAGACCAAAAGTAGCTGAACTTGATTGTTTGAGAAGTGCAGTGATATGCTTCTTTCAGTTTTCATCAGCATGTACACCCAAAAATTTGGAGCATTCTACACTATTGACTGTCTCCTGTTTATGTGCTACATCAGTTGCTGGTATGACTATTTTTTGTACATAATTGAATACAGTGTGTGTTCTGAAAATTTAGGGTGAGACCATTTTCAGAGAACTACTTAATAATTCTTTGAAAAAGTCATTACACTCTCTTCTGTTGCTTTCCCTCTAATGGAATTTATAACACCTGTAATATCTGCAAAAAGCACCAAGTCTGCTTGTTGAATGTTAAGTGGAAGATCACACATGAAGAATACGAGGGGACCCCACAATTGAACCCTGTGGATTTCCCATTGATTTCTCCCCTCTCATTAGAATCCTCTACCCTTCCAACTTAGTCTGAATTGTTTAGCACATTTTCCAGTGTAAGTATGATTCAGACTAGTTTTTCCAAGAGTATAACATGATCTACACAAGCAAATGCCATGGAAAGATCAAAAAATAAACCAGATGACTATATTTAAGGCTTGTGAGATTTGGTGAGTAAATGTATAATAGCATTCTCAGTTGAACAACTCTTCTGAAATCCAGATTGTGATATGCTAAGTAAATTGTTTCTACATAAATGTGAGACTACTCAGGAGTACATTGCTTTTTCAAATATTTTGGGAAAAGGTATCAATAAGGAAACTGGCTGACAATTTTTGTCACATTTCTTATAAAGTGGTTTAACAACTGGATGCTTTAACTTGTCTGGAAAAATTTCCTGCACCAGTGATGCATTACATATATCACGAAGGACATTACTTATTAACTTGGAACAATTTTTCAGAATTCCGTTTGTAATCCCATCAACACCAGACTAGCATTTATTTTCTGAGAATTTTTACAATTCTGTTACTTACCTGAAGGATAATAGTGCTACTTCTATTTGCTTAAAGTTCTGTGGAATGACAGTTTCAAGGTATCCTTCTTGCTTGTTTGAGTGAACCATTTAATCCTATTTTTATTTCTGCATTGAGAAAGTAATAAGTACTCACAACTTACCAATTAAACCGCGATATTGTCATTTAATTGTTATGGTATCTTGTACATTGATTAGTTGTACTGTCTCATTTGACAATATCCTATGGAGTTTTAATCTTGTTATCTACATTATTAATTTGTCAGGATGTACATACTACTTGACAATTTACTTACTACACACAAGTTGGAAAATTGACTACTGAAATTAGATTCAAACGCCCAAATACTGATTCTAGTTAATTTTTCGTGTGTGTATCTTTTAAGAAACCTGTGTTTTTCTTGTTTGACCGGGAGCTCAATAATGCATCTAAATTTCTTGTAGTTGAAATTTTCTTAAAGGAGATCTTAAGGCTGTTGAAATTACCAGAGAAGTATTCTGCAGGTACAACTTGCATGCACAGGCTGCTACATTCTGATCTACATGAAAATATTTGTTTCAACATTACTTTCAACTTTTACATATGTTGCAACTTCTACTTTTTCAATGTTAGCTTTACATGAAAATGATACTAGTCTAAAATTCTTGGTATTCAACTTCACCATCCCTTTGGCTGCAATGGTGTTCAGAGGCACAGAATACACACTTTAGAATTTTCCACATCTTCTAGGTCTACAAGAAGCCCATCTATCTTGTTTTTAAAGTCCCTAATGTTTCGATAAAAGAAATTACTTTTATGGTAACTATTTCATATCTTACTGTCCTGTTCTAATTTATTTCAACTGTGTCTTTCTATAACATGCTTTAACCCAAAAAATATGCCCACTGACAACAGTAATTGCAGGGATTTTGACTTTAGTGCTTGTGCTGCCCTCTTACACTTCCTGCAAGATGCTCAGCTAGTGTGTCCTTCCCCTCCAATTAAAGTGCACGCCATGATTAGTATATCTCAGTTTCCCAATTGCAGCAACAGGCATGACAGAGAAATGATATTGGAGTCAAGACATCCACTCAGCTCTTCATTTACACAGCTAACAGCCATGTTAATCCAGAGCTGGTCATGGCACTGAGAAACCCCCATAAACCCCACACAATTGTGTGCTAGTTCTACTCCTCTTTCCTCCAGGTCACCTTTTTACCAGACTCTTTATTAAGTTGCTACCCATGCCGTTTTCTGCTCCCCATACTTTAAGTGCATGATTCTCTTCATCAAAATTTCTGCGCAGGGCCCCTATGTTCTGTCACCTGGCTAAACTTGACACAGGGTTTCATTATGCTTGTGCCCTGGTATTCTGTGCGTAGCTTTTCCAGTAGCTTTTCCACACCACTCCCGTGACTGCTACCTAGCAGCAGGATTCTTTTTTTACCTGGCTTTTCTATGGACTTTAAAACTAAGTCATTGCTCTCTGCTTTGTTCAAAAACTGGTTGAGGCTCTACTTGTATTCTAGATAACACATCATTTTTATTGCTAACTTGAATTCTTAAGGTGATTTCTCAGGTTTCCTCCTTTTGCTTATTACTTGCTACCATTTCCCATTTACCATCTACCATTGTATTTCTCTTTTCAACATATCAAATTCAAAGCACATCATTTCTAATCTGCATGAAGGGCACAAATCTTTCTTCCCCATTCAGGGTCGTCTTGTCTTGACTACATAATCCATGCGAGAGCCTCATCTGATACTACACTGGCTTCCCCACTACAATCGCCCCAGTGAAACGTGAACCTACAACCCTGACTTGTTTCTTCTATACTCGCCAACCTCTGCAAACATACACATTTGTTGCACATGATCTACTTTCCAGAAAACTAAAGAATATTAATACACACTTAAACTGTAATAAAGTAAAATTTTGATTGGCGACTCCATAGTGTGCTGTGTGTACAGCGACCATATGATAAATAAAATTAGAGGGAAGGTCAGCATTGGCCGTAATTTTGATGATTTATTAACAGCAAAACTGATATTCGATCACATAATGAACTTCAGTGCTGGAAATTAAACATTTCACATAGCGATCAGTGAATAAGAAACAAAAGACAACAAATACACCTGAGTATAAACCAACTGTTGGTAAGAACATACCTTTAGCGTACAAATTAAAGCTCGTAGGCACTGGTTTCTAGTTATTAGCAGTAACACAAGCTATGAAATGATCACAATAACTGAGGGTGCTGTTTACATTCACCTATACAACAGACCTCAGTGTGACAGGGGCTTGGAACACCCTCTATGTGACACGTCACGTGACGTCTTGACGTTACTTTATTTGCCAAGAGATTACCACAAAATACCAAATGTGCACTTGCAAATCATTAATTGAATGTTTCAAATTTAAAATTGTACATTAAAATGCATAGCAAAAAGGAACAGGGAAGGCACTTCTTGCCAACATACACTGGCATGTTGTTTTCAAACAACTTAAAGAAACATGCAAGAATAAAAATCAACAGGTAAATTATAAGGTCTTTGATAACAGAACTAGTAAAAAAGAAAAATATACAAATAGCATGACATCAAATGTAACAGAATGTGTTATAACACAGTAACCACTATCTGGTGTTGGAAGTCGGAGGTGCAAAGTTCTTAATATGTGTGAAATATTACATTGAAACCACAAAGTCAAATACATAAATAGTGGTGATTGTACAGTATATGCCACAATTTAACAGGTCAAAATGTCATGAAACACAATATTCTTTATAAAAAGAAAATTTTTTTAGTGTGCAGACTAACAGCTTATCATATTTGACATGATGATACACACCTCATTCATCCTGTTTGGACATGTTAACACATTATAACCTGTTTCTGAGGCTTAATTACAAAAAAAAAAAAAAAAAAAAAAAAAAAAAAAAAAAAAAAAATTCGTTATGAAAAGCAGAATGATATAAAAGCACATTGTGGATGCAGAGATCGTTTAGTGCAATCATCAGTAAGAACTACTGTTACAAATTGCAAAGAATTAGTGAAATGTTGGATACAGAGACAAGTGCATGAAATACACTAGTGTAGTAGAAACTTGCACTCCCACACCTATTGTTTATAGAACAAATTTCCTCATATGATACAAACAAAACTTGGGTATAAGGAAACAGTGTTCTCTTTAAACTATCAAAGATGTGTCCCAAAAAAATACATCGCACTCTCGT
Source organism: Schistocerca gregaria (assembly GCF_023897955.1). Classification (NCBI taxonomy): domain Eukaryota; kingdom Metazoa; phylum Arthropoda; class Insecta; order Orthoptera; family Acrididae; genus Schistocerca; species Schistocerca gregaria. Next base: position 187,259,618 of record NC_064931.1, on the reverse strand, counting down.
TATACACTTTTGCACAAGCACTGGGTCAGAACCCATCTTACATACATTTACAGTTGATACAACAGAAATGAAACTGTAAAGCAAACGGTTATGAATACTCATATGAAGGAGATATTTTATTACATGTCTTACAACAGCATTGGGACCCATTATAACATAAAAGCTGATTTCGAAAATAACCATATGTCCAAAGTAGGCCATAAAAATTACTCTAAAATGCAATGTGTGGATAAGTAGTAATATCCATAGTACATCCAGAAAAAAAAATCATAACTTAGGAAAGGTAACAGTAAAAATTATTCCAAAAAGATACATTGTACTGTTGACAAATTAGAACCAGATTATACACATTTTTTCCTCAATTACTTACTAAAGCAGTTAAAATGTAGTGACAAACCAGCAACATTAATCACATGAAATTGATGAAGATATAAATTTCTTGTCTGTTGGGTAAATTTTAACAACCAAACACTTAATGTGTTGTGTGCATGGATTTTGTTAAAGGCCTATTACGACTGTCAGTTATGTAACCTGATCACCAGTTGACAGATATTATTATAAAACTGGTGCTAAAAGTAGACTCCCAATTACCAATCTCCGTACAGAACCTAAAAAATATATATAATTTCTGTACATTAAAATATGTTGGCTAGTGGAAAGTGTGGGTAATGTGATTCTGCCATCTGATTCAGTAGTGAGAACTTATCTATTGGTGAGTTGTTTAGCCAACTTTTAGGTGGCAGGCGGATGTAAAAAGCATGAGAATGTAAACACAACACAGATGTTTGCTGAACCTAAGTTTTAGTAGCAGATGACACAAAATGAATGAAAATTAAAAAAAAAAAAATTATAACAATCCTAAGCAGGCACTGTCAAATTATGAAAAGCATTGTAATGTGTTCAAACAACACACAGCCAATAGAACTCGGTGCTCTGCTCTTAATGAGAATTTGTCGCACATGAAAATAGCTGTGGTTGCACTCAAAGGGAGTGTGGGACCATTACTATTTGCAATATTTATAAGTTATTTGGTGGATAACATTGAAAGCTCCACGATTTTGTTTGCAAATGATGTTCTATATAAGGAAGTCGGAAAACTGTAACTAAATTCTGGAAACCTGTTGACGATCAACACTTGGTGCAGAGGCTAGCAGTTGACAGTTTAAACAAATGTAGTACATTGCACATAAATAGATGGAAAAAGCTCTTTATTCTGCTGTACATGTGGTAATCAGTCTGTGGAAACAGTCACAATTTTAAAGTCTGTAAAGATTTATGGTCAGTCATTTAAAGTGGAACAGCCACTAAAAACTAGTTACAGGAAAAGTCAGATTCCAGGTTGTAATTCATTTGAAGAATCCTAAGGAAATATGATTAACTCACATACATCATAGCGTACAAAAATCCCCATTTTTACGTGATCTTGTGTGTTTCATGTTAAACTGGGTCCTGTATCATGTAAGATTAAAAGAAGTTACAAAAGATACAAAGAATTGTGCATATCATCAGGTTTGTTTAGTAAGTTAAAAAGCTTCAGGGAGGTGACCAACAGATACAGTGACAAATGTATTGTGCTTCACAAAAAGATTTTCTGTTGAAATTCTAAGAGAATGCGTTTCAAGAAGTGTCAAGCAACATATTTCTTCATGAATACATGACAGTGATAGTAAAATTGGATTTTCAAGCTCTTATGGAAGCTTGCCAAATGGAACTTGAAATGGGCAGAAATGGTCATTATACACGACTTAACCTAAGCCACACATGTAATAAGATGGACTCTGGATAATATGTGTAGCTATAGATAAAAATGAGTTATGGGAAGATCAGTATGAGACATATTTGTAATGTATCAGCAAGTGTTATTACAATGTACACACAGTTGCTGAATGAAAGATGCACTCTGGATCAGACGATAGTTTAATGAAAGAGACAGTGTCAATGTACAGCAAGATGTCGCAAATTGTGGTGGGCAGCCAACAGTTGAATGCACAGGAAAAGGTAGCAAATTATGTAATTACACCTTTTGAAGCCTAAATCTTCATTCACACTGGCTCTGCAAAGTGAGGTCATATCACACAAACTGTGTATTTCAATAAGAAACATAAATTGAATAAATTTGACAAATTAAACCGAAATGATAGAGATTGGCTGCTTAAATATAATTAACAGGCCAAAAGTCCATTGATGTATCATGCTTATTGAAACAAGTTTTAACAAAAATCTGGTGAATCAAGGCAATGATGTTGTAACATTGTTGCAGAAGCTATATGGAGATGGCAGATTCTTGCAGTATTTTGAGATGTGAGTGACAAGTGGTCCCTGTCAGTGCACCAAAAGTCTTGCAGAGACCCTTGCAGAATGACGATACCCTCTTTATCGTGTCACATTTCAGTGGTGTCGGTGGAGTCTATCAGCAGGACAGGTTTCACTAGACATGGCCTGCACCTCAACAGGTATGGAAAGGGGAGGTTGGCAAAGCTTATAGGTGACAGCATAGGTGGGGGTGGTGGGATCACTCATGGGAAAATTCTGGTAGTTGTGGGTGTTAGAGCTGTACCTTTTTTAGACTGAAGTCAGCTGATAGGTATTCCTTCTTAAGGGAAGTCTCTCTAACAAAGAAACCACTTTCAACAGAGCTTAGGTACCTGATTAATGAGGAATTAGTATATTTCATCAAAATATACAAGGTATTAGAGATAAAGTTAGTGAACTGCTTATAGATGTTGACTCTGAAATTATTGGTATATCTGAACACTTCTTAAATAAGGAGATAATTCAGAGGCTTCCTTTACCAGGATACAGGCTGGCTGGCAGCTTTTCTAGGAGTTCTTTGTGGTATGGGGGAGTAGCCATGTATGTGAAAAACAGTATCCCATTTGAGTCAATTGATGTTTCAAAGTACTGCACTGAAAAGGTGTTTGAATGTTGTGCAGGTGGGGTTAAATTTAGTGTAGCTAAACTTCTTACTGTTGTTATTTATAGATCCCCAGACTCCGATTTCACAACATTTTTGCTAAAGCTAGAGGAAGTTCTTGGTTCACTTTATAGGAAATACAAAAAGTTAGTTATATGTGGTGACTTCAATACCAATTGAATAAGTGTTTGTGCAAGGAAAAGGATGCTGGTAGACCTCCTTAATTCCTATAATCTTGTGCAAACCGTATTCTTTCCAACAAGAGTGCAAGGGAACAATAGAACAACAAGAGACAATATTTTTGTTCATTTCTCATTACTAGAAGGGCATTCTGTTGGCAAAAAGGTGAATGGCCTTTCAGATCATGATGCCCAAATTTTAACTCTAAAAGGTTTTTGTGCTGCAACACATGTTAAATATAGTTATCAACTTTTTAGGGAAGCTGATCCAGTTGCTGTAGAGACCTTCGTAAACCTTATCAAGGAACAAGAGTGGCAAGATGTTTATAGTGCTGATACAGTAGACAATAAATATAATGATTTTCTCAAGACTTTTCTCGTGCTCTTTGAAAGTTGCTTTCGGTTAGAAAGTTCAAAACAGGGTACTAGCACAAACAGGCAGCCTGGGTGGCTGACTAAAGGGATAAGAATATCTTGTAAAACAAAGTGGCAATTATATCAAAACGTTAGAAACAGTCACAATCTAAATTAAGCAGCCCATTGCAAACAGTATTGTAAGGTGCTTAAAAAAGTTATTAGGAAGGCAAAAAGTATGTGGTATGCAGATAGAATAGCCAAGTCTCAGGATGAAATTAAAACCATATGGTCAGTCATAAAGGAAGTGGCGGGTCTGCAGAGACAGGTCGAGAATATAGAATCAGTGTGTAGTGGGAATGTCCGTGTTGCTGATAAGTTGCATATATGTACAGTATTTAATAGTCACTTTCTGAATATAGCAGGTGAACTAAATAGAAACCTAGTCCCAACAGGGAATCATATAGCGCTCGCAGAAAAAATTGTTCAGAGACTGTTACCTGAAATGCTCCTCTATGATACTGACAAGAGGGAGATTGAGTTAATAATTAAATCACTAAAGATTAAGAACTCTCATGGATATGACGGTACCTGGCAGAATAATGACGTATTGTTCTATGTATGTGAGCCCAGTACTTCCTTTAGGAGTCGTCGGTTTCCTGACCGCATAAAGTACTCGGTAGCGAAGCCACTTTATAAAAAGGGAGACAGGGATAATGTTGACAATTATAGACCTATTTCTATGCCATCGGTGTTTGCTAAAGTTATCGAGAAGGTTGTATATACAAGGTTACTGGAGCATTTAAATTCACATAATTTGCTGTCATATGTACAGTTTGGTTTTAGAAATGGCTTAACAACTGAAAATGATATATTCTCTTTTGTCTGTGAGGTTTTGGACAGATTAAATAAAAGGTTGTGAACATTAGGTGTTTTCTTTGATTTAACAAAGGCTTTTGACTGTGTTGACCACACAATATTACTGCAGAAGTTGGACCATTATGGAGTAAGGGGAGTAGCTTACAATTGGTTCGCCTCTTACTTTAAGAACAGAAAGCAGAAGGTAATTCTCCGCAATATTGAGAGTGGTAGTGATGTTAAGTCCCAATGGGGCACTGTTAAGTGGGGCGTCCCCCAAGGGTCGGTGCTAGGGCCACTGCTGTTTCTTATTTATATAAATAATATGCCTTCTAGTATTACAGGTGATTCAAAAATATTTCTGTTTGCTGATGACACCAGCTTGGTAGTGAAGGATCTCGTGTGTAATATTGAAACAGTATCAAATAATGTAGTTCATGAAACAAGTTCTGGCTTGTGGAAATTAATTTGATGCTAAATTACAGTTTTTACAGTTTCTAACTCGCAATTCAACAAGAACCGATAGTTTGATCAGACAGAATGGGCATCTTATAAGCGAAACGGATCAGTTCAAGTTCCTAGGCGTTTGGATAGATAGTAAGCTGTTGTGGAAAGCCCATATTCAGGATCTTTTTCAGAAAGTAAATGCTGCTTTATTTACCATTAGAAAAGTATCTGAAATAAGTGACAGTTCAACACGGAAAGTAGTCTACTTCACATATTTTCATACGCTTATGTCATATGGTATTATTTTTTGGGGTAACTCTTCTGATTCAAAAAGGGTATTTTGGCTCAAAAACGGGCTGTTCGAGCTATGTGTGGTGTAAGTTTGAGAACCTCTTGTCGACCCCTATTCAATAGTCTGGGAATTCTAACCTTTCCCTCACAGTATATATTTTCTTTAATGTCGTTTGTTGTTAGCAATATTGGCTTATTCCCAGCAGTTAGCAGCTTTCACTCAGTTAATACTAGGCAGAAATCAAATCTGCATGTGGAACGCACTTCCTTGACTCTTGTGCAGAAATGAGTGCAGTATTCTGCTGCATACATTTTCAATAAGCTACCACAAGAACTCAAAAATCTTAGCAGTAGCCCAAACACTTTTAAGTCTAGACTGAAGAGTTTCCTCATGGCTCACTCCTTCTATTCTGTCGAGGAGCTCCTGGAAGAGCTGAAAAATTAAGCAAATTCCAGTGTTACATTGTTGATTTTCTTTATTTAATCTTACGAACTGTCGCCTGAATGTGTTTCTTATATTTCATTTTATCTGTTTCCACTATCGTGTTGTAATTTCATGTATTGACTCATTCCATGGCTATGGAGACTTCTCCTTAATGTGGTCCCATGGAACAATAAATAAATAAATAGAAACAAGTCTTTTGCATTTTCTTCATGCACACTCAACACTCCTCACAAGCATTTACCACTTGCAAATGAACCATCCCTTTACCGGTCAGTACAACTTATGAACCACACTCCCTGTTATCATTTTCACCCATCCAGATTGATATTTATCTGCACGTGTGCCAATGAAGGCCTAGTTTAATGGGTAGAGTCAGCAACATGATCAGCTTGCTGACAATACAATACTGTTATCTGCAAGGAGCTATCATTGTTTGATTATAGAGAAAAGTAAAATATTTTGAACAGTATTTCAGTAGTCGTTCTGAATTGCAAATGCGGGTCTGTGCAAGATGATGTCTAAAAGAAAGGGAAAGAAGGAACCCAGTAGCATGTGATTACAAGATTGATTTAAAATGTCCCGAGTGAGTCACATTGTATGAAATATTGAGGGATATACAGAATGTGACAAAATATGTGAAATCAGTAGTAGGGAATACAAATGTAAGACATACATTTGCTGGAAAGCTTCTGGGAAAGAGCAGTGCATCTGTAAAGGGAAACCACAGGCACAGCCCTAGTGTGATGATTTCTAGAGTACTGCTCCAGTGTTTATGTAGTCCTTATTGAGTAAGCTTGACAACAGATATCAAATGAACTCAGGAAATGTTGACTAAAATCATAACAAGTTAGTACAACTGATACAGAAATCTAATGGAGGTGCTTAGTGAACTTAAATGGAAACTTCTGAAGAAAGGTGTCATTGTTCTCAAGAAGCTCTTTTGGATAAATTTAGGGAATGAGTACTCAACAGTTCTGCTGCTGTTACTATGTATCACATTTGAGACAAAGTGAATAACGTGAGAGAGATAATGGCATGTACCAAGCTGTATAGGCAGTGATTTTCATAACATTGTACGCAGGTGAAATAGGACAAAAAGTACCTAATATTGCATAATGGACCCTCAGTCATGCACTGTATTGTGGCTTGCAACATATATATTGAGACATAAACTAGTGATGTATTCTCACATAGGTAATGCTGCAAAGTAGTAGTGATTTTGAATGTGGTCGTCAGTTTCAACACAGAACTGCTTTGAAGATTTCAAGAAGCACAAGTAATCAAGGATATAGTTTTGGAATCTTGAAATTAGTGAATGGGAAGGCCTGATAAATTGTCTTACCACTCTTCATAACTCTGTTTTCCTTTCTTTTTTTAGCTCAAGGAATACAATTTCCATTTTTGTCTTTTAGTGCTACTGTGTCATGTTGTTGTCGTTTTTGTGGTCTTCAGTCCTGAGACTGGTTTGATGCAGCTCTCCATGCTACCCTATCCTGTGCAAGCTTCATCATCTCCCAGTACTTACTGCAACCTACATCCTTCTGAATCTGCTTAGTGCATTCATCTCTTGGTCTCCCTCTACAATTTTTACCCTCCACGCTGCTCTCCAATGCTAAATTTGTGATCCATTGATGCCTCAGAACATTTCCTACTAACCGGTCCCTTCTTTTTGTCAAGTTGTGCCACAAACTCCTCTTCTCCCCAATTCCATTCAATACTTCATCATTAGTTATGTGATCTACCCATCTAATCTTCAGCATTCTTCTGTAGCACCACATTTTGAAAGTTTCTATTCTCTTCTTATCCAAACTATTTATCGTCCATGCTTCACTTCCATACATGGCTACACTCCATAAAATTACTTCCAGAAATGACTTCTTGGCACTTAAGTCTATACTCGACATTAACAAACTTCTCTTCTTCAAAAACACTTTCCTTGCCATTGCCAGTCTACATTTTATATCCTCTCTACTTCGACCATCATCAGTTATTTTGCTCCCCAAATAGAAAAACTCCTTTGCTACTTTAATGTCTCATTTCCTAATCTAATTCCCTTAGCATTGCCCGACTTAATTCGACTACATTCCATTATCCTCGTTTTGCTTTTGTTGATGTTCATCTTATATCCTCCTTTCAAGACACTGACCATTCCGTTCAACTGTTCTTCCAAGTCCTTTGCTGTCTCTGACAGAATTACAATGTCATCGGTGAACCTAAAAGTTTTTATTTCTTCTCCATGGATTTTAATACTTACTCCGAATTTTTCTTTTGTTTCCTTCACTGCTTGCTCAATATACAGATTGAATACCATCGGGGAGAGGCTACAACCCTGTCTCACTCCCTTCCCAACCTCTGCTTCCCTTTCATACCCCTCAACTATTATAACTGCCATCTGGTTTCTGTACAAATTGCAAATAGCCTTTTGCTCCCTGTATTTTACCCCTGCCACCTTTAGAATTTGAAAGAGAGTATTCCAGTCAACATTGTCAAAAGCTTTCTCTAAGTCTACAAATGCTAGAAACGTATGTTTGCCTTTCCTTAATCTTTCTTCTAAGATAAGTCGTAAGGTCAGTATTGCCTCACGTGTTCCAGTATTTCTATAGAATCCAAACTGATCTTCCCCGAGGTCGGCTTCTACCAGTTATTCCATTCGTCTGTAAAGAATTTGAGTTAGTATTTTGCAGCTGTGACTTATTAAACTGATAGTTCGGTAATTTTCACATCCGTCAACACCTGTTTTCTTTGGGATTGGAATTATTATATTTTTCTTGAAGTCTGAGGGAATTTCACCTGTGTCATACATCTTGCTCACCAGATGGTAGAGTTTTGCAGGATTGGCTCTCCCAAGGCTGTCAGTTGTTCCAATGGAATGTTGTCTACTCCCGGGGCCTTGTTTCGACTCAGGTCTTTCAGTGCTCTGTCAAACTCTTCACCCAGTATCGTATCTCCCACTGAATCTTCATCTACATGCTCTTCCATTTCCATAATATTGTCCTCAAGAACATCGCCCTTGAATAGACCCTCTATATACTCCTTCCACCTTTCTGCTTTCCCTTCTTTGCTTAGAACTGGGTTTCCATCTGAGCTCTTGATATTCATACAAGTGGTTCTCTTTTCTCCAAAGGTCTCTTTAATTTGCCTGTAGGCAGTATCTATCTTACCCCAAGTGAGATAAGTTTCTACATCCTTACATTTGTCCTCTGACCGTCCCTGCTTAGCCATTTTGCACATCCTGTCAATCTCATTTTTGAGACGTTTGTATTCCTTTTTGCCTGCTTCATTTACTGCATTTTTATATTTTCTCCTTTCATCAATTAAATTCAATATTTCTTCTGTTACCCAAGGATTTCTACTAGCCCTTGTCTTTTTATCTATTTGATCCTCTGCTGCCTTCACTACTTATCCCTCAGAGCTACCCATTCTTCTTCTACTGTACTTCTTTCCCCCATTCCTGTCAATTGTTCCCTTATGCTCTCCCCGAAACTCTGTACAACATCTGGTTTAGTCAGTCCTGTGTCATAGGCACTTTCATTGTTGGTCAGGAGAGTTTTGGCATATCATTGAAACTTCATTCTTGCTGGAAAGGCCTCATCAAAGACACACATGTGTGTTGCATGTAGATAAGGGAGAATTCAAGTTTTTACAATCCCTAGATGTCTCAGGCAGCTGAAGCTACCAATAGGCATGACAAATCCATTATACTCTGGACATGTTGTAGCTGCCATTAATGCAGCATTTTTATGAAATGTCTCTCGAACAGGAGTCTTAGTTTAACCACCCGACTTGTGAGGGTGGTGCAAATCCCTCTAAAAGAATCTTTAACTTAAAAATGGACTGCACACGGTTATAATTTCTGTGGAGGCAAAACTCACACTTCTGGGCTAATTCTGGAGCACTGATGCATCACACTCGTAATAGGCATGCTCAGATATTTTTGACCCTTTCTGGATATTATATGCTCTACCTGTGTGAGCATTCGTTTATGCTTATCAAACTCTATAAAATCCCAGTGAGATTTGGGCAATTGAGACTACTAATAATCAACAATGAGATGTCAGGTGGGCAGATCTTGTGAGAAAATAAATCATTTACAATGAAATGAACACCCCTAGCTGTATACAGGCGTTGATATAAGTCAATGGGGACAGTTGATAATGTGTGCCCCGACCGGGACTTGAATCCAGCATCTCCTGCTTACATGGCAGACACTGTATCCATCTGAGCCATCGAGGACACAGAGGATAGAGCAACTCCACGGACTTATCTCTGGCATGCCTCCTGTGAGACCCACATTCGCAACTTATTGTCCCGCAATATATTCATAGTGCCCCTGCCTATTACACTCTTTACCCACGGCAGATTCAGGCACTGCTTGTGCATCTGCACAGAAGATGATGGTCAAATGGCCAGTGAGCCTTATATATAATTTATGTTAAATAAACAAACAGGGCAAACGTTTGCCATAATTAATGTATTTTAGTGACGATTGAGGAAAGATCCTTCAAGAAAGCATCGCTTTTCTATATTTATAAGGAGACTGATGACCACAGATGTTACGTCCCATAGTTCTCAGGGCCATTTCTATATTTATAAAGATCTGGATGTAGTTGTTGGGTTTTAAAAACAAGTCAAATAATTTTGAGATATTAGAGAACAAGTGTCTTAGCTTTGAGCATTCAAAAAATTAGACAACACTGTAATGTGACTTTAATTAATTTGTAACAACCATAGTTTTGGCTATTGAGTAGTTTCTGTCATTTGATGGGTATTAACCCCTAAGAACAGCAGGTATAATAGTCATATGTAGTCATCACAGGAATTTCATTATAAAAAAGTAGATAGTCACTATAAAATACTGCATAGCATTTGTTTTAACTTAAAATTTTATTTGGCTGAAATTAGACTCTGTATACAAATCCCTATGAGGTACTGTAAATATTAAGTGTGGTAATACAAACTGTGCTTGTAACAATCAAGCTGTGTGTGGCAAATATGGATCAGGACATAAAGCAGAAGAATCATGTATATTTCCCTCAAACTGTAAATAACTCAGGTTATTGTGTGTGGAACATAAATTTTCATATTTACGAGACAAACATTGAGGACCTGTCAGGGAGCTCACCTCTCTTTGGTGAGAAAGTGATTCGCTACCACGGGCCCAGCCTTTGCAACACTACTCCCTCTTTCTGTGCTCTAAACATACACATACTCTCTCTTACCTCTTCTGACTTTGTCAGATTGTACTTTTGGTGCAAAACCTGCCTGGACTTAGTTCACGATTTTGGTCTTGATTTATAATTTCAGGCCTGATGCTATCTCCACCTTCCATTAACAATTATATGGCACCCTTTATTGGATTTGACGTACCTTCTTTCCCAAGTTATTCAGGAGTGTGTGTCATCAATACACTGTGGTGCATGCTCTGCCTCTGTGCCCTTCCGTCCTGACACCCTTTCCTGATGTCGTAGTATGCCCAAAACCCAGCACAGTATCCATCCTGTAGTGGAGGAGGGGGTCATCAAGTACCTGCACAATGGTAGCCCCTTGACAACGCAGGGATCACACTGTTGGCACTTGGCTACACTTTCCCCATGTAGGCCATGGAGTACGTGCCCATCATGACTGGGGCATGGGGACTCCTGGAAATGGATTACTGGCCGGATAGACATTGCTGTGACTGGGTGGCACCCATGAGGAGCGCCCCCCTTCAGATTGTGTGGCACCGTGGTGGATAGTTTGCACGTGAATTGAGTTAAACTTTCTCAAACAGGTGGTCGCACGGCCACAGCAGTCTCTTCAAATGGAAAGGCCTTTGTTTGATGAAACAAATTATGATCCCAATGTGTTCCCTTCCCTGGCCATGCTGTGGGAGGAACACAGGGCTAAACAACAAGGAGCAAAATCCAGCTCCCAATACCTGGTCTGTACCAGGACCAACACACATTTTTGGCCACAAAGTCTTCATTTTTATTTATTTTTGGAACACATTGAAGATAAAAGTGGGGAAGTTTCAGCCATCTCTAAGATGAAGAGCAGTTCCCTCCTCATTAACACGTCATCTCCTGCCCATTCATAGGAGCTACACTCTTGTGAAAAGCTGGGTGATGTTCCCGTTACTTACTTCCCACAAGTGTCTTGATATGGTCCAGGCCATCAGCTTTCACCATGATCTTCTTTTTCAATGTGACGATGAGCCTGCGGACAAACTTAGAGCGACAGGGTATGCACTTCATCTGTCGTGTCAATAGGGGACCAAGGAAAAACGTAGTTGCTATTGGGGCTTTCAGCTTGGCTTTCGAGGATGATACATTGCCTGAGGAGGTCAAGGTGATGTTCTACAGTGTGACATGAAATCCTGTGTTCCTCCACCTATGAAATGCTTCATGTGTATAAAGTTCGGACATATGCCTTCCCATTGCACCGTTACCCTTGTTTGCTGGTATTGTGGAAGTACGTTCCATGTGAACATTACTTGTGCCTCTCCCCCATCTGTGTATCCTGTCTCATCCCCCTCTTTCTTCTCTAGCTAGGAAGGGGTCCCTCAGGACTCTTCCTTTGACGGTTTCTGCTGGTCCACAGCCAGACAGCAGCTTGTGGCTGAAGGAACCACAGGTTGCTGGCTGTCAGACTTCTTGTTCTTTCTCTGTTCCTGAAACCAATTCAGGGACACCTTCACAATCCTTTCCTCCTGAGGAGTAGCAGGACAAGGGCAAAAAGAAATCCTCTAAGACGAAGGAAACTCTGGTAGACGCGATGCCACTAGACTCTGCATGGCCTCCAGTGCCCAATATAGAGATCCCAGTGGCACCTGAGACACCAGATCTCCCCAGGCAATGTGCCACAGAACCTATCAGTGGATCCCCTGATGCCTCAACCAGTGGTAGCACATGACCTTAGGTCATAGCCTACAACCTCTCCCCTCTCCCTTGTCTTCTTTAATCGGATCTGGAACGAGGGCGAGTTTCCATTCCATTGGCAAGAAAGTGTGATACTTCAGATACTGAAACCAGGTTAGAAGCCCCTAGACATGGACAGTTATCACCCGATCAGCATTACGGACATTCTCTGTAAGTTGCTCAAATGTTTTTGCAAAGGCTGCTCCGTTGATGATAGTTTGGTTCACCTGGAGTCCACTATCCGGAAAACCTCTGCACCTCTTCGCTAATTTTTTTTTAGAAGCTTTATGCTGTGGCATCACCACACCCTTACTACATTACATTAGAGGAGTCTCCAGGGTCCACTCCCAATTTTTGTCAAGAAATTCCTGTCGAATCGTACATTCCAGATCCAAGAGGGTGCTTCACTCAGTACTCCCCATAACCAAGAGAACGGGTTCCCAAAGGGCCCTGTACTGAGCACCCCCCCTCTTTTTAATAATAAGTTTATTGCAGCCAAGTAGCCATACAAATTCAATGTACAGTGATAATAATAAGATAAATTAGAAATTTCGCATATTGTGATTTGCATACTCACTTATTGTTCGTGTCCTTTTGGTACAGAGCTCTATATGGTAATGTTTGCAAATTTCGTGACACAGTTTACACTCACACATTTTGTTTGTTTCATGATATGATTTGTTGCAAATAAGGTGGTGGAAATCATGGACTGCCAATCTGGTGATCATGTGTCTCATTTCGAAGTTTTCCTTTGTCCATGTTCGGTCAATCATGGCACTTGTGCTGTAAAATTCTGGAGGTATGTCTTCTCTTTTTTCCTTCAATGTTTTAAGTAGACTTTCCATGGTGCTGCTATTGGGTAGCATCAGGAAATTTACGAAGGTCTTCAATAAGGAGGTGTTCCTTCGCCAGCAAGTATACAAGTCTCGATCGTGTTGTTTTGGAAACTCCTATTGCTTTCTTTATATAAGTTGTCTTCACTCTTGGTAGTGTTGTTAGGTTGTTCACTGTAAGATGTGGTCCAATAATTTCTATGCCGTATGTCAGTATTGGGAAGATTTTGGCTCTGAATAATGCCATTGCTGTCTCTAGGCTAAGGGATCTGATGTATTGTTTTCCATGTATTGCCGTTATTTCTTGCATTGCACTCTCTCTTTGACCATTAAACTAGCCCTTAGCCATGTTCGTTCTTGCACTGCAAGAGTATCCTAATATATAGTGACTCCCTTAGCAGCATTCAGGCTATAGACGAGTGCTCCTCTTCTTACTCACTGGTTACTGCTATCCAGGATCTTGTCTCTGGCCTCCATCAAGCTGGACAACCAGTCATTTTCGTTTGGGCCCATAGTCATGTTGGCATTTCGGTAAATGAATGAGCTGACTAGTTGGCCAAGCTGGTCGTCAGGAAACCGATTCTGGAAATGGAGGTCCTAGAACCAGACATTCGGTCATTTGTACACCATCGACTGCAGAAGTCTGAAACTCAAAATGTTCTGCCCTGATCTCCCCAAACAAACTGAGGACAATGAGACCACGACCTCGTAGCAGCCTTCCCTGCATGTTTCTCACAGGGAATCCACTGTCTGCTGTCAACTCTGTATTGGCCACACGTGGCTGACCCATGACCACATTCTACCATGTGAGGAACCCCCTCGCTGCCGATGGAGGGCATGCCTGACATTGGCTCACATACTCACAGACTGCCCGAATTCAGATGCTTTGAAGTGCCATCTTAATGTTCCTGACATGCTACCTCTGGTGCTAGCAGATGATGCCAAAGAGGCTGATCTGGTGTTACATTTTGCCTGCGAAGGTGGTTTATATTCTACCTTGTAAGGTAGGGCTTTTTGGCTGCATTGACTGCCTGAAGAGTTGCTGGATCACTCTTCTCCCCCCGACAGCCCCCTCACCGCTGGATGTCCCTTGCTCGTTGGCCAAGCCCGGTCTCTGCCCTTTTCACCTCTTTATTCCTCTTTAGTCTTTCTCGTTTCTTGGTTTTAATGCCTTGTCTTGACTGAACTTTTAAAGACAACTCCTGGTTTGCTCTTTAATGGACCGATAACCTTGCTGTTTAGTTCCTTTCACTCTAACAATGAACCAACAAACACTGAGGAACTGAAGGTGAGAAGAAACCCCTATGATTAGTGACTGAAACCAAGTAGTGCGGCCTCCAAAATTTTCCACCCCCTTATGCAACAGTTCTTTAATTACCTGTCACCAAAAGCAACAAATGTCCCGGATGACAAAAAGTGAATGTATTTATAGCTGCACCTGTAAATGGAAAATTGCTTCTGAGCCCCGCAGCTTCTCCAGAGCCAACTGTTATATACACAGATCAACACACATTTGCAAACAAAAAATTTTTGTTAGGTGGAGCAAGGCCATGGCTTAATTTTACAAAAAGATAACTTCCTTCGAAAACAAAAAGCTTCTTCTCCTACCAAAATTTTATAACAAGCCAAAGAATTATGCCACCTTATTGAATTCAAATATTAGCAACTGAACTGAATTTACGTTCCTTTGTTGGGTATTCTCTCGATGTTTTCCGGCGAATGCCGAGGAAGTAGACTGGCGCAGAGTCCAGGGTCGTTGGCTGGCGTAGCGAAGACGTGACACCTGGACGTTCTGGCTGCGTCGAAGCCTCTTCTGGGCGGCAGTCCACGGCAGGTCGAAAGACATCTGCTTTACTTTCCTCCGGCTATTTAACACAGTGGCTCCAGTCTTCCTCCGCTGATTCCGGAGTGATGATTGGCGGCCGTTGGTGATCCCTGATTGGCAGATTGTGATATCATAGTGTGACCATCCACGCTGGAAAAAGGCTCGTGAGCATGTGTAGTTTGCGGCTGATTGAATGTTTGGCGAGAACGCCTCTAGTGCCAGCTGGTGGAACACTCCGGTACTAAGTTGCAGGCGCCGCTTAACTCTGCAACAGTACCCGACCATTGCGTTTGTGTGGCTGTGCTCGCCACGGCACCAACAGTATGTGCAATAATGACACTGACCGTGGCAGAGACAAAAGAGGAAGTAAACCATCACTGATCAGTGGCTCTTGCAATTCAGTGAAACATGATTTGATTCAGAACACGTATGGAAGATCTCTACCTCCTAGCACAGAAAAAACTTTGTGTATGGAGAAGACAAACAAAAAAATTATTGTCATTCTAAGAGGCTGCAACTTCCACACTATAGACGATGATAATGGTTATAAGCTTAAGGGTGTTAGTGTTATTCATTAATAGCACATCTCACCCCCTCCCCTCCCCATCCACACCCCGCCATGGTGGGGTAGCTTGCATGTTTTAACAACACATATATCTGTACTGTAGGTGCAACCACAGTGGAGGTGTATCTGTTGAGAGGCCAGACAAATGTGTGATTCTTGAAGAGGGGTAGTAGTCTGAATGATAGATTGGTCTGGCCTTGTAACGTCAACCAAGATGGCCTTATAATGCTGGTAACGCAAACAGCGGAAAGCAATAAGAAACTACAACCATTATTTTTCTCAAGGGCATGCAGCTATACTGTGTGGTTAAATAATGGTATCCTCTCAGATAAAATATTTCAGAGGTGAAGTAGTCCCCCTTCGGATCTCCAGGCGGGAACTAGCCAGGAGGTTGTTGTCAGGGAAACAAAACTGGCAATCTGTATGCCAGAATGTGAAATGTTAGATCCCTTAATCAGGCTGGCAGGTTAGAAAATCTAAACAGGGAGATGGTAGCTCGGAATGGACAGTACTTCTGGTCAGGTGAGTACAAGGTTATCAATATGAAATCAGACAGAGGTAATGCAAGAGTAGGTCTAATAATGATTAAGAAAGTCAGAATGCAGGTAAGCTACTATGGGCAGCATTGTGTACGCAGTATTGTAGCCAAGATAGACATTAAGCAAATAGCCACCACAGTAGTAAAAGTTTATATTACAACTAGCTCTGCAGATATGAAGAGACTGAAGAAATCAAGCAATGGAAAATCCAGGATGGAATGTAACAATATTATGAGAAGGAAAGTTGCTACTCACCATATAGTGGAAATGCTGAGTCGCTGATAGGCACAACAAAAAGACTCCCACAATGAAAGCTTTCAGCCATTGGTCTTCATCAACAACGCACACACACACACACACACACACACACACACACACACACACACACACACGACTGCAGTCTCAGGCAACTGAAACCACACTGCGAGCATCAGCACCAGTGCATGATGCGAGTGGCAACTGGGTGAGGGTAAGGAGGAGGCAGGGTGGGGGGGGGGGGGATAGTATGGTGGGGGTGATGTTAGTGACCGGACTGGAGTAGGTGGAAGTGTTGGTGGGAGGATGTATGGGACCTTCTTCCATGTAGGTCTATTATAGGGGTATGAGCCGTGAGGTAAAGGATTGGGAGCAGGGGTTGTGTAAAGATGGAGTGAGTATATTTTGTAGGTTCGTGGACGGAAGAATTAACACTGTGGGAGGGACAGTGGGCAGGACATTTCTCTTTTCATGGCACGACAAGAGGTAATCGAAACCCTGGCGGAGAATGTTATTCAGTTGCTCCAGTCCTGGGTGGTCCTGAGTTACGAGGAACGCTCCTCTGTGGCTGACGGTGCGACTTTGGGAGGTTTTGGGAGACTGGAAAGATAAGGCACAGAAGGTTTGTATTTGTAAATGGTTAGGAGGATAATTACGATCCATGAAGACTTCAGTGAGACCCTCGGTATATTTCGAGAGAGACTTCTCATCACTTCAGATGCAATGACCACGAGTGGCTAAGTTGCACGGTAGGGACTTCTTGGTATGGAATGGGTGGCAGCTGTCAAAGTGCAGGTATCGCTGGTGGTTAGTAAGTTTGATATGGATAGATGTACTGATGTAGTCATAAATAAATTATGAATAATCCGCCTCGATTGCGAAAATTCCCGGTGTTTACCCAGGTTTCAACGTGGATAACCATGCCTTCTTCAGAACAAAATAAAAAACAGCTTGCCTAAATGGGCATTGTCAATTTCTAAAATGAACACCCACAACGGCAGGTCCCCATAAAATTTATTAACATTACACGGAACATCCGTACCAAGTCAATAACACTACTTCACTGTGTGTGCTGCCTCGCCCCAGCCAACGTGCGATGGGTCACGGGCTCTCCACTGCAGTGCATAAATTAAGGATAATTGCAGAATGTGGTGCCACACACAGGACGCAGATCTGTAAGTCCACGGTATTGGTGATAATTTGAGAAAACCGTCCTGAAACACATGTGCTACAAAGTGCTACTGTTTCCTGCGCATGTACCCCCAACATCAGTATGGGATATGATCACCATGCACCATGTACACAGGCCGCACAACAGGTTGGCATACTCTTGATCAGGTGGTCAAGCAACTGCTGGGATATAGCCTCCCATTCCTGCACCAGTGCCTGCCTGAGCTCCTGAAGTTTCGTAGGGGTTTGAAGACATGCAGTGATACGTCCTAGATGGGCTTGATGGGGTTTAGGTCTGGAGAACAGGCAGGCCACTCTATTTGCTTGATATATTCTGTTTGAAGGTACTCCTTCACGATAGCAGCTCGGTGAGGCCATGCGTTATCATCCATCAGGAGGAAGGTAGGACCCACTGCACCCCTGAAAAGGCGGTCATACTGGTGCAAAATGACGTCCCGATACACCTTACCTGTTACAGTTCCTCTGTCAAAGCACATGCAGGGATGTATGTGCACCAGTCATAATCCCACCCCACACCATCAAACCATGACCTCCATACAGGTCCCTGTAAGGACCTTAAAGGGTTGGTCTCTGGTTCCTGGTTCACGCCAGATGAAAACCTGGTGAGAATCACTGTTCATACTATACTTGGACTCTGTGAACATAACCTGGGACCACTGTTCCAGTGACCATGTACTGTGTTCTTGACACCAGGCTTTATGGGCTCTCCTGTGAGCAGGAGTCAGTGGAATGCATCTTGTAGGTATTCGGGCGAATAAACCATGTCTGTTTTGTTGTCTGGAGACAACTGTTCCAGTGTCTGCAGTAAGGTCCCGAGCAAGGCTACCTGCAGTACTCCGTGGCCATCTACAGGAACTGATGGTGAAATATCGGTCTTCTTGTGGTGGTGTACACTGTGGACATCCCGTACTGTAGTGCCTGGACATTTTTCCTGTCTGCTGGAATCGTTGTCATAATCTTGAGATCATATTTTGTGGCACACGGAGGGCCTGTGCGACGACCTGCTGTGTTTGACCAGCCTCCGGTCGCCCTCTCATAACGTCGTCAATATGTGTTCTTTGAGCCATTTTCAACACACAGTGACCATTAGCCTGTCTGTAAATGTCTGCACAATTACTCGCTGCACCGTATTCTGACATGCACCAACACATCTCTGGGTATGTGGACTACTGCCAGCGCCACTGGGCGACAACCGCAGGTCAAATGCACTGCATGGTCATACCTTGAGGTGATTTAAACCTGCAATCCACCCATCAGAGTGTTGTTTCACCACATATCAGCATTATCCTTAATTTATCAGCATGAGTGTAGAAGGGAGAAGTGCGGGGAGTGGTAGGAGTGAGTAGAGAGATGGACTTCGGGGAGAGGTTCTGGGATGGACCTAGGGATTTGAGTAGTGAGTGGAGATCTTGTTGGATTACTGGAATGGGGTAACTGTGGCAAGGTTTGTAGGTGGATGTATCGTGACAGCTGGTGGAGTCCTTCTGTCAGGTAATCCTTGTGGTTCAAAACAACAGTGGTGGAGCCTTTGTTTGCAGGTAGGATTATAAAGTCAGGATCAGCTTTTAGATTGTAGACTGTGGTTCTTTCTGTGGGTTTAAGGCTCTACATCTACATGTATACTCTACAAGCCACCCAACTATGTGTGGCGGAGGGCACTTTATGTGCCACTGTCATTATCTCCCTTTCCTTTTCCAATTGTGTATGGTTCGCGGGAAGAACGGCTGTTGGGAAGCCTCTGTGCACACTCTAATGTCTCTAATTTTACATTTGTGATATCCTCGGGAGGTATAAGTAGAAACGCACCCTCTCAAAACCTGGACAGCAAGGTACAACGCGATGCAGAGCACGTCTCTTGCAGAGTGTGCCACTTGAGTTTGCTAAACATCTCAGTAATGCGATCACGTTTACCAAATAACCCTGTGACGAAATGCGCCGCTCTTCTTTGGATCTTCTCAATCTCCTCTGTCAACCCAACTTGGTGCAGATCCCACACTGATGAGCAATACTCAAGTATAGGTCGAATGAGTGTTTTGTAAGCCACCTCCTTTGTTGATGGACTACATTATCTAAGGACTCTCCTAATGAATCTCAACTTGCCACCCGCCTTACCAACAATTAATTTTATATGATCATTCCACTTCAAATCGTTCTGTACACATACTCCCAGATATTTTACAGAAGTAACTGCTACCAGTCTTTGTTCCGCTATCATATAATCATACAATAAAGGATCCTTCTTTCTATGTATTCGAAATACATTACATTTGTCTATGTTAAGGGTCACTTGCCACTCTGTGCACCAAGTGCCAATCCGCTGCTGATCTTCCTGCATTTCGCTGCAGTTTTCTGATGCTGCAACTTCTCTATATACTACAGCATCATCCGCATAAAGCCGCACGGAACTTCCGACACAATCTACTAGGTCATTTATATATATTGTGAAAAGCAATGGTCCCATAACATTCCCCTGTGGCATGCCAGAGGTTACTTTAATGTCTGTAGACGTCTCTCCATTGAGAACAACATGCTGTGTTCTGTTTGCTAAAAACTCTTCAGTCAAGCCACACAGCTGGTCTGATATTCCGTAGGATCTTACTTTGTTTATCAGGTGACAGTGCAGAACTGTATTGAATGCCTTCCAGAAGTCAAGGAAAATGGCATCTACGTGGGAGCCTGTATCTAATATTTTCTGGGTCTCATGAACAAATAAAGCGAGTTGGGTCTCACACGATCACTGTTTCCAGAATCCATGTTGATTCCTACAGAGTAGATTCTGGGTTTCCAGAAATGACATGATACACGAGCAAAAAACATGTTCTAAAATTCTAAAACAGATCGATGTTTTGCGCATCTGCTGTTTGCATGTTGAGGAATTTGGGGAATGAATCGAGGTTCGAGGTTAAGAAATTCTGTGAAGTTGACAGGGATTGGGTTGGGGGCAGTGGGGGTGAATCAAAGTTGGATGGAGGAGTGAACTGAGTTAGGGAAGGTTCATTGTTGGTCTTTGGTTGAGTTTGATTGGTAGGGCTGTGGTGAAAAAGTGTTCCCACTGCAGGGACTTGGAGAAGGGGAGAAGGTCTTTAACAAGCCCTGCATGATTGAATTTGGAAGTATGGCAAAAAGTGAGGCCTTTGGAAAGGACTGATATTTCTGTGGGGCTGAGGCTTCTGGAGGAAAGGCTCATGACTGTCTTGCAGGTCTTTTTACATTCTGGATACTTTGTGGTGGTGGAAGGGAGTTTTGGGTCATTGGGTAAGTGTAGTAGTTCAATGAGACATGCTCAAACAACATGCACAATGCCACCTCAAAAAGCTCTCCATCCTGCTCACTTCCTACTCTCACCTTGTAGTACCACGTCTACAGCAACCTCCAAACCTCCTCCACAACCCCTCCTAGTTGACAAACCCTGTCTCACACACTTACTAGACTTACCTCACCCTCAAAAACTCCCTCCCACTACCACACAGAATCCAGACCTGCAACTCAGTCATGAACCTTTCCTCCAGAAGTCTTAGCCCCACAGAAATATCAGTCCCTTCCAAAGGCCTCACCTTTTGCCCCACTCCCAAATTCAATCATGCAGGGCTTGTTAAAGACCTTCTCCTGGTGCCTACAGTGGACATACTTTTTTGCCACCAACCCTACCAATCAGACTCAACCAAATACCAATATTGGACTTTCCCTAATTCAGTTCACTCCTCCATCCAACCGTGATCCACCCCCGATTGCCTCCAAACCACCCCCTGTGAACTTTGCAGAATTTCTTAACCTCTAACCTTGCTTCACCATCATTCCCCAAATTCCTCAACATGCAAACTAACCTTATACTATACTCGCTGTGCCGGCCAGGGTGGCCAAGCGATTCTAGGCACTTCAGTCTGGAACCGCGCGACCACTATGGTCGCAGGTTCGTATCCTGCCTCGGGCATGGATGTGTGTGATGTCCTTAGTTAGGTTTAAGTAGTTCTAAGTTCTAGGGCACTGATGGCCTCAGATGTTAAGTCTCATAGTGCTCAGAGCCATATGCTCGCTGTAGTGGGCTGACTCGTGTCCATGGTAGGCATAGTAACCAGTGGGTTACTACACTACTTCCTTTCAGTGGGAAGGACCAGGTCTTGCTGTCCATGGTGCTGTCACTGCAGACACATCCATGGTGTTGGTGGCAGCATCGACAGTGGCAGCCGAAGACATGAGAAGTTCCCGATCCATCCCGACTGACGCATATGGACGAAAGTGATTGGGATGAGGCCACCCATGGCAGCTGGTGGACAGGTCTCGACCAGGAGGGGGCAGGGGCAGGAACCATCTGGACATCAGAGTCTGTGATGAGGTGGTGTCGGACCATGTAGTGATGATGGTGGACTGGAGAGGAAAGGCTCTGGTGATGTAGAACTGGCTTCTGTCCCTGCTGATGGTGGCAGCTGCTTAGTGCAATGGGAGGAGACAACAGGAAGCAAACCCACTATGAGTGCTGACAGAGCATTGAGTGCCTTAGAGGGCAGGCATGGTGAGGTCTGCTTGACCCCCAGAGTGGCCAGGGCCAATGAGGAACAGGGCACCAGGCCCACAGCTTGAGGAAGGGCCTTCACCCATCCTTGGACACAACTGGTTCCGGTGATGTGCCACGAGTTGATCTTTGGTGCGAACCATGAAGATGCTGTGACAATGCTAGCTGTGGATGGTGACCAGAATCCAGTGAGTGTGCCATCTGAAATCCATGGCCCAGACTGGTATGCCACGCACAAGCGTTGACGAAACTGGCACTGCTGGGGTATGCATGTTCAACTGCAAGAGTTTGAGCAGGGTTGGCAGCTGACAGCTGTGCAGGAGCTCAGCAGACTTTTTAGTCACGATGAGTGTCATTCAGTAAGAACTTAAAAAAAATGAGATCCTCCTTAGCCATAAATCTTCCACGCACTTAGGCACGAGTGTCTTAAATGTTCAGACAAGGTGTTGTGCCTCACTGTTTGACTGCAGATGGAAGGGAGGTGCTGTGGCATGTTGATGACCGCCATTGTGTGTACGAAAGTCCTTGTAAGATTGTGCCATCGACATACCATGGCTATGGGACCTTTTTCTCTCCTTACATTTACACAGCAAGAAATCAAGCGCTTGGGGTAGGCTGTTAGCTCATGCTGTACGAAACAAGGGAGCACAAAGGAAGTGGCATTTGCTGTGCTTGCTGCTGACGACGTGTTTGTCCACATTACCCTGGTTGGACTTTTTGTACTGTGGCTACCTCTTCTTCCCCCAGCGTCCACAGTGACTGTGGTTGATGAGGGTGCTGCCCCTGGCAGCCACCAAGGGTGTCTGTGGGTATTCTATTTGAATGTCAGTGCACACTATGCTTGCCATAGAGGCGCAACTTGCATCCACAGTAAGTTTAGCAACTGTTGGGCTACTACATTTTTCTTCTTTAAGAATCTTTATATCGTCTGCTGTTACAGCAAGTTTGTGTGCTACGACTGGTGAACATTTAAAAAAAATTATGATGGAGTAATTTGCATAGACAATCCACAGTAGACACAATAAAATCAGTTTCAGCACTATGATTGTAATACTGTAGAATGTGATGCAACAGTGCGCTCTCTCTGTCCTGGAGGGGGCAACCCACATTAATTTCATGGTGAATGCTAAAATAGTTTTGAGATTTCATGACACGTGACATGGTTTTGAGTAAACTTGCTTTGTATGTTCTGCCTTTCTTCAAACTTAATCTTAGTTGATATGTCCATCTGTATGGTGGGTCAGGATTTGAGCTCAGTTTGTAAAAAAGGGAAGGTGGAGGCGCAATTGCTTCCCCTCTTTCAAGTTACATCCGTACCTGTGTCTATTAGAAACTACCATGTCATTCATTATGATTCTGCTGAAATCAGGCTACTCATTATGATTTATTTATTTGTGTATGGTAATGCCACTTTATATGTGCTAAATGCATTTTTCGTGATTGTGACTCCAGTTATTTCAGAGCAGTCTCACGTGACTGATTACAAACAACTCACAATTACGTTGAGACCTTCTCCATTACAATGCTAAGTACTTTGTAGGGGTACTGAATTGTATTTACATAATTTAATAGTGGCGGTTCAATCAAAATAAAGCAAACAATTCAGGCATCTGTAGGGTGCTGCCGGCCTCTGTAAATTCTCTCATTCCAAGACCTCCACCTCCTATTCCTCCAGTGTTTGATACAGTCACGCATTGTAATCCAAAAAAATGAAGTCGGGGCCGAATGCATGCCTGAAAAGACGCACTTGGGGAAGGAGTATAGTGTAACAATAACACTTACCGATGAGTGTACTTTGCAAATCAGTGCACCCATACAACATTATGCCTCCCCACACCATAACATCTAGACCGGAAAACAATCATGTTTAGCAGTGCTGAACATACCCTCATATGGCGAGAGGTGGGGACATGTAATCCACCCAGATGTACTATAATTATAAACTAACTGAAACGTTCCACATCATTGTGAGAAGTCACAGGTCCACGGAAAATGTATCTATCTGCTGTCGTGAAGAGAAAATGTTATAATGTAATATCAGAATGAATGGGCTACTGATTGAAGAAAACCTAGCAATCAGAATATGGTGTCCAGTGTACATGTAGGAAGTGATACATATGTAAATGACTTGCAGGCAACCATTTGTAGTTCTCTTTTGTTGTTCACATGTGACACAGTTATGTACATAGGAGAAATGTCATTAAAATTTGTTGTGAAATGCAGGAAGACTTGTTGATGATAAGCACTTGATGTAAAGAATGGCAGCCAATAATCAACATAAATTAATATATTGTAATGTAAGATTCGTGAGGGACAAAAGACCTAAAGGCATTTGATGACACAATTTGTGATCAGTCAAATATGTGTGGTATGTGCCCTGAGCAATTAAATCACAACATAAATCAACCTGTGAAGAAGGCAGAGGCCAGTCTTGAAATTTATTGGTAGAACTCGAGGAAATGTAATTCACTTAGAAAATCCTCATTGAAACTGTTCATGAGTGATGTTCATCAGTGAACAGGTCTTACAAAGTTGGGTTTGTGGAAGGGATGGGGGAAGATTCAGAGTAGAGGTACATAATGTGTCACTGAAGCACAAGAATGTGGCTGAAATGCCCAAAAAAACTGCTGTGGGATACAAGAAAGGTATTATGACTTTTGAATGGTCTAACTTTCAGAATTCCTAGGGACTTGTACCCTACTCCAGTAAGAGTTGAGAAATGTGTTACTTCCTCCAAGAAACATAACTGAGCAAAGTGGCACAGTGGTTTAGAAACTGCACACTCGTTCGGGAGAACGGCTGTTGAAATCCACATTCGACCATCCAGATTTTGGTGTTTTGTGGTTTCCATAGATCACTTCAGGCAAATACTGGGCTGATACCTTTGAAAATCACATACCTGATTTCGTTTCTCATCCTCTCTCAATCTGAACTTGGGCTGTGGGGACCTACCTCCTCTGCTCATTCATGTATATTATGAAAATTCACTGTGCCATTCCTTGTGAATCAGGCTCTAGTTGTGAAGAGTATCATTCTTGAGAAACAGTAGTCTTGCAGCTGCTGATTTATAATCAACAGGGTCTGTTGGTAGTCTCCCAGCAGCATTGCTTGCACCTTGTGGATGCAAAAGGGGTGAAGTGGTTTGTATGCAGTACTCTCACAAAGATACTTGTGACATTGCTAAGGAGTGTTGAGAGACCTAGTACTTATTCCCTGACTGTTTGCAACAGTTTTCAACAAATTTCCCAGTGTCTTTTTTTTTTTGGTGAATTATTTTTATGAGCTCCAAATAGGAGCAACTTTTTTCAGTTACCTGTGTGATTACTAGTTTAATTCTTAAATCTGTTCTGTGTTTGTGTGCTTGCTATGCGCAGTTTAGCATTTTAATAATTGTGCAGTGTAGAGGTCCGCCAACATTAGTAAGGGTAGTGGCTGTGATTGCCGTATTCAGATGCAAGTTGAGATAGTGACCCTTCTCTCACAGCTCTAGGCAGTGCTGGCATTAATCTCGCAGCTTGAGGCTGTTGCCAATGGGCATCGCTGTGGGGGACCAGATGTGGGGATCTGGGATAGTTCCAATATGTCCCATATGTAGCCCAACTGGTCCACTACTGTTGATGCCCCGGTTACTGCCCACACACTGAGGTTGGACCCTCACCAGTTTTTGAGTGGCAGGTTGTCCCAAGGCAGGCAGTGAAAGACTTTCTGGGGGGAGGATCAAGAGGCCTCCCTGGTTGATCTGACAAATGGCTTTAAGGTGCTATCTGTGGCTGAGCCAGATGCAGTTGCTTGTCCTGTTATAGAGGAAGCCACTCAACCTGCAAGATCTGGGCAGTCACTGAATGTGGGATTATTTAAAGTTGGGAGCTCTAATTTTAGGCATGTAATGATGTCCCTTAGGGACGTGGCTACCAAGGAGGGGAAGAAATATTGTGTGCATACTGGGGTAGTCATCCAAATGTGGAACGAGTCAGAAGGGGCAGGTGATAGCTCACATCAGTACTAATGATGTGTGCAGCTTTGGACTGGAACAGATTCTGACTAGCTGAATTGATGAACACTGCCAGTCTTGCTTCCAAAATAAAGGCAGAGCTCAACATCTCTAGCATCATCAGCAGGACCAACTGTAGACCTTTGGTACAGAGCTGATAAGAAGGGCAGAATCAGAGGCTCTGACAGTTCTGTGACCAAGTGAGTTGCAGATCCCTCGTCTTGCACCATAGGGTGGTGTGGTATTGCGTCCAGCTTAATAGACCAGAGGTTCACTACACACAGGAGATAACTGCACGGATAATGGGGGCTGTGCGGAATGGAGTGGATGGTATTTTAGGGTAGAGTGTCTCAACAAAGAACAAAAAGGGTTTCAGTCTTAGAGGGTGCAGGTCAAACACAGGACAAAGGTTGACCTAGGAACCATAGGTATTATAGTAGTATATTGACGTAGCTGTGTTTGGAAAAGAACCAGAGTTCCAGACACTAATATAAAGCACAAGCACAAGTCATTATAGATACTGAAAGCTAGCTAAAGCTGGAGATGAGCTCAGCCAAAATTTTTACGAAGAACTTAACATTGTTGAGAAAGGATCGTTTAAATGCAGTTGGTGGTGCAATGTTCTTTGCAGTTAGAAGTAGTCGGTCTTGTAGTGAAGTTGAAGTAGGTAGTTCCTGTGAATGACTCTGGGTAGAGGTTATATTTGAAAACTGAAATAAATTAATTATTGGATTGGTTCCTTTTACCAACCGCCTAACTTGGATGATGCAGTTGCTGAACAGTTCAAAGAAGACTTGAGTTTCAATTCAGATGGGTACCCCATTTGTACAATTTTACATGGTGATTACTTCAACCTACCCTTGATATGTTAGCAAAAATACATGTTTAAAGTCAGTGGTAGGTGTAAAGCATCATCCAGATTCTTAATAAGTGCTTTCTCTGAAAATTGTGTTGAACCATTACTTCAGGAGCGTACTCGAAGTGTAAATGGTCACAAAAACATACTCGACCTCTTAGCAACAAATAATCCCACACAAATAAGGAGCATCATGACAGATACAGGGATTAGTGAGCACAAGGCTGTTGTAGTGAGACTGAATATTGTAACATCCAAACCTACCAAAAATAAATCCAAAATATATCTATTTAAAAAAGCAGACAAAAAATTTGCTTGATGCCTTCCTAAGATACACCCTCCATTCCGTCTGAACCAACTACGAAAGTGTAGACCAGATATGGCTTAAATCCAAAGAAATATTATCAACAGCAGTTAATAGGTTTATACCAAATAAATTATTAAGAGATGGAACTGATGCCTCCCCCTCATGGTACACAAAACAGGCTAGACTACTGTTGCAGAAGCAATGGAAAACGCATGTTAAATTTAAAAGAATGAAAAATTCCCAACGATTCCCAGAGTTTTACAGGAGCTCAAAATTTAGTGTGAACTTTCTTTGCGAGATGCTTTTAACAGGCTCCACAATGAAACTTTGTCTTGAAATCTGGCATAAATCCAAAGAGATTGGGTCATATGGAAAATACACCAGCAGCAATACAATCAATACCTTCACTGTGCAATAGCGATGGTAATGTTACTGATGACAGTGCCACTAAAGCTGAGTCACTAAGTATTGTTTTCAGAAATTCCTTGACCAAATAGATACAGTATATTTTCCAGAATGCAGATCAAGAACTGCTGCCAACATGAGTAACTTAAAAGTAGATATCATTGATGTAGCAAAGCAACTAAAACCACTTAATAAAAGCAAGTCCTCTGGTCCAGATTGTATATACCAGTTAGCTTCCTTTCAGAGTTTGCTGATGTAACGACTCTGTACTTAACAGTCATATACAACCACTTGCTTGTCAAAAGATGTGTACCTAGAGACTGGAAAGTTGCACTGGTCACACCAATACTCAAAAAAGGCAGTAGGAGTAATCAAATGAATAACAGACCCATATCAGTGATGTCAATTTGCAAAAGGAGTTTGGAACATATACACATTCGAATATTATGAATTAACTCAAGGAAAACAATCTGTTGACACAGTCAGCACATATTCAGAAAGTATTGTTCTTTTGAAACACAACTAGCTCTTTATTCTCACAAAGTAATAAATGCTACTGACATGGGCTGTTTAATTGATTCCCTAGTTCTAGATTTCCAAAAGGCTTTTGATACTGTTCATTACAAGTGGTTTCTAATAAAATTATGTGCCTATCGAGTACTGTCTCAGTTGTGTGACTGGATTCGTGAGTTCCTGTCAGAAGAGTCTATTGTAAAATCCAATATTTGAAAACAGGATACAAAAATGTGGTAAGCTGTATCTCCAGGAGGTGACCTTTCAATTATTCTTCCATTTTTGTATTAATTACTTGTATGACAAATGTAAAGCATTTATGTTTATGCTAACATTTAAAAAATCAGTAGAAATTTAAAACATTTCACTGCCACCCTACTTTCACTTCTGATAAAACAAAATTATGTATTGCGGCATTCACATTTTCAACACTGACGTTTTTGTGCCGATATCAAAGATACAATAGTTCTGTAAAATTCCGGCAACTGGAAAGTTGGGCAACTACTTGCAGTGAGATGCAAGACACTGTTCCAGAAGCGACCTCTCCAATATCACGGTGCTTCTGAACTTCTGTTTAAACAGCTTGTGCATACCACATTCTTTCCTGGTCCATCAACAGATCATTCTATTTACAGATCAAAATTTGTGTGACATGAGGTTGTATACTCTTGTCACTATCAGCAGTGTGTGATGTAGTAGTTCATTTATAATCAAAAGTACAGATTCTGAAATATGTGTGGATCAGATGTTGCCATGAAAGTTGTAGGTTGAGTAATTGTTCTGCTGATTGGATGCCTTTGATTACTTAATGGCAAAATAACAGTTTTGAGATGAGAGAGCTTTGCTGTTATAAAAGACACTCCAAATGACATTCAAATTCTGTCCCACTTTGTGCTGATTGCGGTTTTCCTCTAATCTGCCAATGGTCTGGACATACATTTGCCCTTCCCAATGCTGTTTCTGTGCCAACTAGCTTCCCTGTGACTCAATCACTGTGTTCCAAATGCTCACAACTCACCATCAGGACCACTGTGCTTAAGAGTCAGGCCGACATGGACTGTTGCAGGTTAGTGTGGAGTGTAATTTATTTGTTTCACTGTTTTCTGAACTAACTGGCATAAGTCTTTTTATAAATAAGTTTACATTTCACTTAACATAAATGGTGTTGCTTGCCAATAACTTTTATTTCAATTTAAAAGTTGTTGGCAATCAATCTGTGACACAACAGGTGAACTCCAGTTGTACTAGGCTTACCCAGGCATATTGCGCTCTGCAGGGACAGACTGCATAGTTCTGTAGCTTTTTGTAATACCCAAATGGGTGAAACATCTTACAAAAATGAACTTGAAGTACTTCAGATGTGTTAGTGTGTAGTACCAAAACTCCACCCTTAGACAGAGCTCAGCAATACCAGCAGACCTTTGCAATATATGATCCTGCAACCCAGTGGAACAATAATTAGTTCAGGAATACACACAGAAAAACTGAAGTGTTTAGCACAGACTTGTGTTTGTGCCTACACAGAAGCCATTTTCAAAATACTAATGATCTTGTACTAAGAAGGTACAGTTTCCACTGAAAGGTGATCACATTTGGAACACAGCTAGAGAGGAGGAGAAATGTACTCTCTCCCCTCATCCATCACAGATGTACAAGTACTTGTTGCAGCAATGCACATTCCATCAAAATGTTCAGTCACTCCCAAATAAACTAAACGAAATAGAAATAATATTAAATGATCTAAATGATGTTTCTGTACTATGCTTTACAGAACACTGGCTCAAACAAGATATGTTAGAGCAAATATACCTTCCTCAGTTCAAACTTGCAAGCATGTTTTGTAGGAAAATATAGAGTCATGGGGATACTTGTATATATGTTGAAGAAAATATTGAATTCAATAGTGTAGGCTAACTAAATACCATAAACTGTTATGTGAAAAAGATAGAGAACTCTCTAGTGCTGAACTACCAAGGCAAAATACAGTTATTATTTGTGTATACAGGTCACCAGATGGAGACAAAAAAGTGTTTTACAATCACATGGAGGAACTCTTGGAAGAAATTCACTCCCCAAGAAAAATATAATTATATGTGATGACTTTAATATTGATTTCTCGAAATCCAATAAATTCAGAGATGATGTTATAAATTTACTAGAATCGTTCAACATCAGTCCAACAGTAACTGAACCAACTCGAGAAACAGCTAACTCTGCATCTATTATTGATCAGATCTTGATAAATAAGTGCAAATATCCCTATAACACAAAAGTTTTAAACATGGGTTTTAGCGATCACTATGCTCAAATTCTTGCAATAAATGTTTCAGGACCCCAAATTCCCAGCAGAATACAACACACTGTAAGGAATTTCAGTATAAAAAATGTGGCATATTTTTGTTTTCTCCTAGAGGGTGAAAGTTGGAAAGATGTATATGACTGTAAAGAGACCAATGAGAAATATGATAAGTTTATGGCTACATTCAAACTTTTTTTTTGAAATGGCTTTTCCCAAGAATACAACTATGTGGAACTCTATTCAAAAAACAGACAAGTGGATTACAAAAGGGATAAGGATATCATGTCAAAATAAAAGGAGATTGTATGAGTACTCCAATCACAATACCAGTCCTGACTTTATTGCATATTTCAAAAGATACAAAAGAATACCAACATGAGTTATTTCAAAAGCAAAAAAACTAGGAAATGACAAAATATTGCGTGGTTCCAAGAAAAAAACTAAAGTAACCTGACAAATTATAAGGAAAGAAATGTGTACCAGGCCAGTTAATCACAGTAATATAGAGCTGATTATGAATAAAAATAAACTAACTGATCCCAAACATGTTGCTAGTGCTTTCAATAATTATTTCTCAAATATAGCACAGCAATTAATAAATACACACCATGACAAACAGCCAACCAGTCTCTCAAATCAAAAAATTCATTCAAACACATTATTCCTGTATCCAGCAACACCCGAGGAACTGTCAAGACTCCTAAAAGAATTACCTAATAAATATTCAGTGGGTGTTGATGAGATACCAGGTGCTATTATCAAAGTTAGTGCAACATTTATTGTGGAACCACTAACAGACATAGTAAATTCATCTTTTGAAACTGGTGTATTTCCAAATAATCTAAAAACTGCAAAAGTAACACCTCTGCATAAGAAGGGTGCAAAAATTGATCTTGCTAATTATAGACCAGTTTCAGTTTTTTCAGGCTTCAGCAAAATTATGGAAAAAATGTTCCTTAGAAGATTAACAGTTTTCCAAAATTAAAGAGAGGCTGATAAGTGACTCCCAATATGTGTTCAGAACTGGAAAGTCAACTCAGTCACCAATTTTTGCCTTCTTAAATGAAGTATTAAAAGCAGTGGATGATAAACAACATGTATCTGGGATATTTCCGGATCTAAGTAAAGGCTTTGATGTAATTTATCATGGCATTCTCTTGTGTAAATTAAGTAATTATGGATTTTGAGGTCAGTCTGAAAAGTGGAGCCAGTCGTACCTCGGTAATCATCAGCAGATTACAGAAATAAAACACAAAGATAGTGAAACACCAAAAATTTCTAGTTTTTGCAATGATGAGCAGAAAATCAAGTATGGAGTCCCACAAGTGTCAGTTCTAAGACCTGTCCTATTTCTGCTGTATGTAAATGACTTGGCTAGTAAAATACATGATAGAACCACTGTACTGTTTGCAGTTGACACTAATATTCTAATTAAATCACAGAATGAGGAAAATCTGCACGAGGCTGCAGTATCAGTTATGCATACCTTAACACACTGGTTCAAGACCAATAGGCTCATCATAAATTCTGAAAAAAAAACTATGCCAGTTAACTTCCATACCACACAAAACCTCCATCCTGCAAACCCTGTTTTCACAATCGAAGGAAAAAAATGTGTTGAACGTCAGTCATACAAATTTTCTAGGTGTACATGTTCAGGCATATCTGAAGTGGGAGGCACACCTAAACAATTTAAATAAGAGACTGAATTCACTAGCATATGCTGTTAGGATCCTCACTCAAAATACAAGCTGCTCATCAGTGCTGACAATGTATCACTGCAGTATACAGTCGCTACTTACGTATGCAATAATTTTTTGGGGAAATTCCACAAATACTACAAGGACATTTAAAATACAGAAAAAGATTATCAGGGTGATAAAAAAAGCTAACTGTAAGGATTCCTGTAGACCCCTTTTTAAAACTCTGAAAATATTGCCACTGCCTTGCTTGTATATATACGAAATACTAATTTTCACAAAAGACAGCATCTTAAAAAAGGAAAATCTTATCAAACACAACTATGATATACACACACATGAAACTAGACAGAAGGTGAACTTACACAGGAACACAGTAAATACAAATGTATGCAAAAGAGGAATGTATCATTCTGGAGCTATGTTATACTGGGTGTTACAAAAAGGTACGGCCAAACTTTCTGGAAACATTCCTCACACACAAATAAAGAAAAGATCTTATGTGGACATGTGTCTGGAAACGCTTAATTTCCATGTTAGACCTCATTTTAGTTTCGTCAGTATGTACTGTACTTCCTCGATTCACTGCCAGTTGGCCCAATTGAAGGAAGGTAATGTTGACTTCGGTGCTTGTGTTGACTTCGGTGCTTGTGTTGACTTCGGTGCTTGTGTTGACATGCGACTCATTGCTCTACAGTACTAGCATCAAGCCCATCAGTATGTAGCATCAACAGGTTAGTGTTCATCACGAACGTGGTTTTGCAGTCAGCGCAATGTTTACAAATGCGGAGTTGGCAGATGCCCATTTGATGTATGGATTAGCACGGGGCAATAGCCGTGGCGCGGTGCGTTTGTATCAAGACAGATTTCCAGAACGAAGGTGTCCCGACAGGAAGACGTTCGAAGCAATTGATCGGCATCTTAGGTAGCACGGAACATTCCAGCCTATGACTCGTGACTGGGGAAGACCTAGAACGACGAGGACACCTGCAATGGACGAGGCAATTCTTCATGCAGTTGATGATAACCCTAATGTCAGCGTCAGAGAAGTTGCTGCTGTACAAGGTCACGTTGACCACGTCACTGTATGTAGAGTGCTACGGGAGAACCAGTTGTTTCCGTACCATGTACAGCGTGTGCAGGCACTATCAGCAGCTCATTGGCCTCCACGGGTACACTTCTGCAAATGGTTCATCCAACAATGTGTCAATCCTCATTTCAGTGCAAATGTTCTCTTTACGGATGAGGCTTCATTCCAACATGATCAAATTGTCAATTTTCTCAATCAACATGTGTGGGCTGACGAGAATCCGCACGCAATTGTGCAATCACGTCATCAACACAGATTTTCTGTGAACGTTTGGGCAGGCATTGTTGGTGATGTCTTGATTCGGCCCCATGTTCTTCCACCTATGCTCAATGGAGCATGTTATCATGATTTCATATGGGATACTCTACCTGTGCTGCTAGAACATGTGCCTTTACAAGTACGACACAACATGTGGTTCATGCACAATGGAGCTCCTGCACAATTCAGTTGAAGTGTTCGTACGCTTCTCAACAACAGATTCGGTGACCGATGGATTGGTAGCGGCGGACCAATTACATGGCCTTCACGCTCTCCTGACCTCAACCTCTTGGCTTTCATTTATGGGGGCATTTGAAAGCTCTTGTCTACGCAACCCCGGTACCAAATGTAGAGACTCTTCGTGCTCATATTGTGGACGGCTGTGATACAATACGCCATTCTCCAGGGCTGCATCAGCGATTCCATGTGACGGAGGGTGGATGCATGTATCCTCGCTAATGGAGGACATTTTGAACATTTCCTGTAACAGTGTTTGCAGTCAGGCTGGTACGTTCTGTTGCTGTGTGTTTCCATTCCATGATTAATGTGATTTGAAGAGAAGTAGTAAAATGAGCTCTAACATGGAAAGTAAGCATTTCCAGACACATGTCCACATAACATATTTTCTTTCTTTGTGTGTGAGGAATGTTTCCTGAAAGTTTGGCCGTACCTTTTTGTAACACCCTGTATAACCATATGCCTTCTTACCTAAAATGCATACCAACATTAAATGCATTTAAAATAAAGTTAAAACAGTTCTTGCTTGACCACTGCTTCTAGTCTTTGTCTGAGCTTATGGAACTTCATAATAAGTAAACCACATTTACCAAATTTCACTAATTGTCAATACATAATATAGTTCAAATTGTGCTTATGATGTCATCTCACTTAATAACTGCTATTGTCACATGTAGAAGCAATGTAGTACACCAACCTACATTGTTACACATTTTTATTATGTCAACAATGTAGTCAAAATGACCACTGTATTGTAAACTAACTCGGTTTACCACTGTCCTATATCACATGTACAAACAATGTACGAAACTGGTTCTTGGACCAATAAATAAATAAATAAATGACATTTAATGCTGCATTGGTTAATATTTATTCGCCACCTGAGGAAGCTTTTGATAGAGATCCTTTCAAAGATCATACATCATAACTCCCCATACTGTTACTACTTCTAAGGGACTTTAATGCATATACTAGCCACAGGAACTGAGTTGTTATTAAGAGCTTCATGTTGTAAGAACTACACCCTCTTATTACAAATGGTAACATACCATCAACACTGTGATGGGTCATTCTGTGCCCTTAAAACCCCATTCTATTGTACTCCCCTCATTCACTTCTCAGTGTAAAAGAATTGGTGACTTTTAAATGATTACTTTCCAATTTAAAGTCACACATTAGCTAAAGCAGTATATGAAACTAAACAGTGACTACTTCCCATTTGGACCCACCCAAGAGAATATGCAGGTCTCAATAGGAAACTGTTGAACTCATCACAGCAGATTTGACAATCATGATGCACCCATCCCATCCTAAAGTCCTGAAGTCACCATGACAGCTGTACTATGTCTGGTGTTGCTCTGCAATTTGGGTGGTTCAGATGCCTATCAATTGCAGATAACCACTGTGCTTCCAAATAATAATGTTTAAGGCATAAAGAACTCAATAAATCATTCCAGTGCCGCCTCAGACATATGAGAAACCATAAGGAGAATTTCTGCAAGAATGACAAGTGATCAGTAAGTTCTGTTTTGAAGTGAGGGTGTCTGCAAACAGTGTGTGGTAACTATGGCAAACTATATCCATCTAGTCCTTTCCACTACAAATAACAGTCTTATCTGTCTAGTGCCACTGCACACCAGTATAGAGGGTTAGTTGGGACTTCACATCCAACAGTATCATACAGTACGACTACATTTTCTCCATGTGACAACTAAGTGGGCAAGTTTGTGTAGAAAATGGTATCATCTATTATAGCATGATAAAATACCTAACATAGAGCTGTAAGTTAGCCTATTTAAGGCTTACCAGACTTCTGGGTGATGGAATTTGTGGTACTCCTCATGAAGCAAGTGAGTGCCAGTGTATTATCTAATAACTGTTGTAGTGCTGCGTTCACTAACATGTAAGAATGAGTGTAGAACACATAGTTGGAATATAGGAAACTGGATTCTTCAAATTTGGGCTCAGGACATAAATTTCAACCCTTGACAACCTTACACATGTAGAGATGACAATACAACATGCTCATTTTGAAGACAAAACCTTGTAGGTGTCTGTGCAAGATGATTTTTGTGTATCAGGTTGGAAACACTCAATATAAAATATTCAAACAAGCAAATGCTGCTCCTCAAAGGTCTGTTTTAAGTGTTGATGTCTGTGATTTTCGTTAATGTTTGGCTGTCAATGATAGGATGCCTCTGCAGTGTTCATTTTTTGTTGACAGTATTGCTCAGTTCTGTTTAGTTATACGGATATTCTGTTAATGACATTTGCGACAACTAGCAATTATGCCAGTAAGGTGACCAGTATTATACATTTTCTCAGTGAAAATATGGCTGCAAGCTAACTATGTACATAATTAGACTTTTACTTTACTCTTAATCTGTAATGTTACTTCATAAATACAACCTAACCATACACAGATACTGTCTATTCAGGAAATTGTCCAGGACGTAGACAGTGTTCTTAAAGAGAAAAGTTTTCGGTTTGTTTTTAAAACTGTATTCATAGTCTACCAGTATATTTAATTCACAAGGGACATGGTAAAATATTTTTATGTCTGTATACTTTCATCCATTCTGTACAAGGTTAAGAGTAAGTTGTAGGTAATGGAGGCCGTTATAGTTCTTAATATTTTATTTATAAATGCTATTATTATTTTAAAATTATGAGTGGTTATTCATAACAAACTTCATAAGAGAGGAAAAATATCATGGAACTGTTGTTAGTATGCCAATTGTTTTGAATAATTTCCTTCGTAAAGTTTGAGGGTGGATATCAGATATTATCCCTCCATCACATTTCAGTTCAGTGAATAGCACTGATCATGCAGACCAATGCGTAATGAAAATAAAAAATCTATAGCTACTAAAAAATAATTAAAGTTTGTCATTGGATTTGTGACTTTGTATGCTCTTAGTGCAGTGCTCAGGAGTGACTGGTTTTAATTACTATTTTGGCAGCCTCTTTTTTTTAAATTGGAAAGTAAGAAAGGAAATTCCAAAATGTAACTGCAGTTAAATAAAGATAAAAGGACTTATCAGTCGATGGATGACTAACACACATAAAAAAAGCTAACTTCAGTACTAACTAGTTGAATTGAGTTTCCTTCATACAGCAAAGAGAGAGGAAATTATTGGAGGATTATATTTGAAATCATACACAGTCTCTGAATAATGAAGACACAGTAGGGTAACATTACAGGGATATCAGCTAAAAGGTTTTGATCCCAAAAAAGTGTGTCCATACAGTATGTAAGTCTAGTCCTGTAGATCCCTGTCATTCTCTTTTTACTACAATTGTGACACTGTATATTTGTGTTTCTGCTCTCAATGTCAGGAACAACATTACACAAGTAATGTGTAATGCCAGAAAAGAAATTCACCAACATGGTGCCAGAACCAAGGAAAAGTATCAGCAAATACAAACTGGAATTCAGATGAATCGAGTGTCCTCAGAACAATAAAATGCATGCTATGCCAGGATGTACATACACCATAGAAGTTAAAAAACACTTTTAACAGAAAAGGAGGACTGAAATTAGGCAAGTTGAGGGCCAAAGTGCTAAATAAAATGAACAGCACCAATTCTTCATCAGTACGAGCTCCTTAACACATGCTGGCATGACTCTTCATTCTTAGGTAGTGATCAAATAATGTCATAACCTGACCATTGTGTTGTTACATATAAACAGTTTGCCTCACTGAGCTTGTTTGAGTTTACAAATCAACCAACAAAGACTTTATAACCTCTGAAGATGTGTCTAGCATTAGGAGATGAAATGTTACAGAAACATGACTTAGACCATAGCTAATGTCCATATAACTAAAATCACCAATTACATCCTTGGAATGTCTAATGTGTTACGTCTCTGTGACGGATCAATGCTATTGAAAAATACAAAAATAAAACAATGAAACTATCTGCCAGACAACTGATTTTGCTGTAGAAAAGATTTCTATGACATGCACAGTATTGACTTTAGTTTTAAGTTTTCTGATATGCTCATTGAAATGCTTGTACTGTACCATTGACAAAGCCTGTTTAATGTGAATTGTCACTAGTGAATAAAAGTTATTGATTCTTACACCTGTAAATGTATGCGAACTGTCATCTTTTCTACATGTTACAACACTAGTGTCGCAAACCTGATTTGTAGTTTATTGAGTCCATATGTCTACTTTTTTCTGTCTAATCAAAGCATCACTAGGCTGTGCCTGTCTGACTTCCATCTGTGAAATAATTATTTGAAACTCTCTGAATATTGATTGCGTCACTGCGAGAATTGATCTTAGCTAATCAAATTGACCCACTCAGTGAAAATGCCCTACCTAGAAGATTCAGGAACTTAACACATTCAGAATTTTAGGGATGATCCAACATATAAACCAAGTAATTACATATTTGGGTTAAACAGACATGGAGTCAATATGATGTTGGAAATTCTTTACTGGAATACAAACAGTGGAATGAATATAGAGAACTCCAGTGCAAATGTCTCATCCAGCAGGGGAGTAGTGCTATTTTGAAATTTTGAGAGAGATTAAAATTGTGTGCTGGACCGCTACTTGAATCTGGAACCTCCCCTCTGTGGATAATACTCTTACTGACTCAGCTGTCCAGGTCTGAATATCCAGGCAAAGTTCTGGGTTCAAATCTTGATCTGGCACACAGTTTCAATCTGTTATAAAGTTTCATATTCTCCATATAGCAGAGCACCTTCTCTAGAGTGTACTCTGTTTTTGTTGCTGTTTCTTAGCACATTGTTACCTACTTCTTTTCTTGCCATTGCTTCAAATATTTGTCTTGGTTCTACTTCTAGTTTGCTCGTGTTTCTTGTTTTTCTGACATGTTGACTGCGTACATGAATGAATACATGCAACCAGTCACTTCTCCCATATGCTTTTTGTAAATGAAACAGAAAATGGATAAATGAATCAGGTAAATTGCATGCTCTTCTAAACACTCCATGTTGTGTTTTATTGGAGTGAAGGAGAGTCTTTCTAACTTGTGATGTTTCACTGTGTAGCTTTCTATTTCTTACATTTCACTGTCTCACCCATGGCCCCAGATTATTTCCTCCATAATACGAGACTGTCTTGTATCCTGTCACCCATTTCTTTCCTTTGGTGTATGAAGAAACCTCGAGTTATAAAATCTAGTATTGTTATCCTTTGGTCGGGTCTGAATCTGCTGCTGGAGCCTGCTATATGTCAGTTTATGTTTTGATTGGAGTAGGTATTATGAAGATTAAAATTAAGCTTAAAATTTTGATTTTATGTTAATATACATTTATTGGTTTTCTCAAATTATACAATCATATTGGTATTTCTGAATGAACTATTACTACAACTACTGCTACTGCTGCTGCTGCTACTACTACTACTGCTACTACTACTACTATTACATAAAGATAATTTAATTTACTAACATCA
Source organism: Schistocerca gregaria (assembly GCF_023897955.1). Classification (NCBI taxonomy): domain Eukaryota; kingdom Metazoa; phylum Arthropoda; class Insecta; order Orthoptera; family Acrididae; genus Schistocerca; species Schistocerca gregaria. The sequence goes on along the minus strand of NC_064931.1, from coordinate 187,220,425 downwards.
TAAAAATATTTCAGTTAAATGAAACATAAAAATAATTGAATTTATTAAAGACAGAAATTGTCATACACATTGTTTATTTATTGTGTAAGGTCTATCTTTGGCACACAAAATCTTTATTACATTGTTTTCATTTGTCTCTTTTTATTATCTTACAGTATTTCTTGTTTCAGGTTTCTCACTGCTGGCACAACAAGAATCTTTGTTTCATTTTCTATCAAATTAAAGCACCCGAAACTAGTAACGGAAATTCTGCATTACTATGGAGTGGCCTATCATCAATGTGTTTCTAATAAAGAAAGAAAGAAAGAAAGAAAGAAAGAGAGAGAGAGAGAGAGAGAGAGAGAGAGAGAGAACTTTAGAGATACAGAGATACTACACCCCGTTAAATACCTAACAGAAAGCTGCATTATATCACCATGTGTTGGACTCAACAATGTGTCTGATGAAAAAGAAGAACAGATGTTGAAAGGGTACTCAAAGTTTCATAGTCTTTTAGATTTACTTCTACATGAATAAATATAAGATACAGAAATAAGTGTACATTGTCAGTCCTCTGCTTAGCTCACAGTGACAGTATGAAAGTATTTTTTTTCCCCACTGAATATTTGTAAAACAAACATTTCTCCATTAGTTAATGCTTGTATCTAAAAAGAAAAAAAACAATATTGGTTTTCATGTTCCTTATGTAGTTTCCCACATCTCCTTCTACTCATGTTTGAGCAGTTTAAGAACTTATTGTCCTCCCATTCCCAGTTCATATTTTTGTTGCTAATTTTAAAGATTAAAAAAATTCAATCCCATATGTAACGTTGACTTCTGAATCCAGACTGAAATATGTCAACATAGGAAACATTTGCTTTATTGTTCAGCTTTTTATATATGTATTTTTGACAAAAATGTGGTACTGTTTGAATGTTTACCTCAACCAAAGAATTGCACAAATGTGCTGCTCAGATTGATGGTGTGATTACCAGATCAGTTTACTAATTTCCCTAACATTCATAGTTAGAAATAATATTCCATGATTTCAATAAACAAGACCACTGCAACTGTTAGAATTTTTTGTTGGAGAACATTATCAGTTTTACAAATTAAATTTGTATCTTCAGGTGATTCAAGTCAAGAGATTAAAGTTGCTATTTAAACCAGATAGAGCCATCCCCGACATTTATGTCCAAGTATTTAAAACTTCTGACTCACAAATACGGGTGCATTTATGAAAAAATGTATTGGGAACTAAGGCCATCCCCAACCTCCACTGTAGACAGCCTGGGGAGGAAGCGTTGCTGTTGGCAGTGCGAAATAACTGCTATCTGTCTGTCCTCCAATAAAGAATTCTAACAATTGCAGTGGTCTTATTTATTCAAATCATGGAATATTTTGGCTGTGGTTGCCCTATGTATAAAATAGTGTATTAGAAATAATAGTTGTATAGTACAGTATCAGTAAACTTGAATACACTTTGAAAGATTAAGTGTAATAGGGACCACAGTGATCTTTTCTGGGTGATTTTACTTATACCAGTTTGTGAACTTTATGAATTTTGTTAAGATAAAATATATCTGTTAAGTAACAGTGGTACTAAATATTTTGCACAAGATGTAAAATGAGTTATGGAATATTATTTCAAAGCATTAATTTTCTATTGGAGAATATACTGACTACAAGGCATAATTTTTTAAGTTAATATGGAAAAACTACAAAAAATTATTGCAATGTTGACATAATTCAGAATTGACTATTCAGAGAACTGAAGATAGTATTAATTTTCACTGTGTAAGGTGACAAAATAGCATCAAACCCAGGAAACAAAGCAAGCAGAAATTTACTGGCACCAGAATATGATCTAGACATGTTGTACTAATTCTGAATGTAATTATAACAATTTGATGAACACAACAATATAATATACATTGGTGTCCATGAATGCCACTTCAGTTGCTTAATGTTATGGAATTTAAGCAGCCACGAAGCTGAAGACTAGAAAAATTGTCTTGTGTCAGACTGAGTGGATGACAGAATTTGTGGTAAATGATAACGATTTACATTAAAAAGCCATCACTATACAATATTAATCAGAATAATATTTTCCCAATTTAGATCTATGCTGTGCCATATATTGATAATTTGTTGTAACTCCAATGGTATCCTAAAAACTAATGTGTTCTACTTCTGGCGGTAAGTAGTGCAATGATTAGACATTTTGAATCAACTACAGGGGATTTTGCATAGTGCTGGCACTGTGTTTCTATTTTGCAGCTAACTTCCCAAAAGCAAATAAGTACAGTTTCAGTTAATAATTTCTTAAAGCCAATATTCTCAAAAGCCATTAATCTGATGATTATTGTTCTTTTTTTCCTTTTGATATGGTGTTATAATGAGTGTTATATCTGTTTGTGCATATCAGTGAGCATACTGATTATGGAGTCACTTGCCACACCCTTCTCCCTCCCCTCCCCCCTTCCCCCCTTCCCTCTCTCCCTCTCTTCTCCCCTCCCCCCCCCCCCCCTCTCCTCTCATGATATGATTACATTCCTCCTCATTCAAATCAGCTACTTCTTTTCTTTCTCATTTTCCATCTGCTGCTTGGAACAGTTGTAACTCCTCCACACTTTTTCACTAATCAGATATATCATCTTGATTTTGAGCACTTTTGAGAGAAACAAGCTATTTTATTAAATTGAATGACTTTCTTAGTGATTCATCACAAAGAACTGTTCCTGTCATTCTACTACTGGCACACGGATGCTTGCTTCTGAATGTTGCTTGCTCAGTTTCTGTACATAAACTGATGTCTACTACATCCTTTTTTTTCTTAAAAACTCAAGACAAGAAACACACATACTGATATTCATGTTTCTTCTCATTTTAAGCATTTTTAGCAGGATTTATTAACTGTTGAAATGACTGAAATTATTTATCCTTAAGTATTCTGTTGTATCGTTACTCGAACTTACTGAGAAAACATAGTTATTTAGGTTTTGTTAACTTGTTTTCATTATGAAATAGGATGTTTTCTTTGTCTGTTAGTCTGCCTAAAATTTTTCAAAGATTTATGTGTAAAGAATGATTACTACTATGTAGTTTATTAGTGCTTGTTCTTTTTTAATTTGTGAAAAATAATTTAAAAGGCTGTAATTGTTTCAATTGTTACTGTTGTCCTTTGTGTGTGTAATTGAAAAGGTACTCATGTTATGTCAAATGAAAAGTATACTAGCATTGTGACAAACCAATGGCTGTGATTGCTCTGCTAGTGGGCAGTAGTGTAATTATTTCCTATTGATATTGTAGTACAAAATGTGTTTCAGGATACTGTGTGGCTGTGGAGTAAGATTCCCAGGATTTTCACTTTGTTATTTTTGTAAAATATAAATAAAAAAGATACTGTTACAAGTCAGTTGAGGACTAGACATTTAGCTGTAAATTTTTATCCATCGGATGCACTATGCACTAGAATTTTGCACAGTTCTCTCATGTGAACGCATCTTCAGAAAATCTGATTTAAAGTGTTGTATTACATAATCATCATAGTTCTCAGAAGCTATACATGCATGTAGTTGTGGTTTGTGGTTACCATACTTGACATCAGTATGATTAAAAACTGAATTATGTTTGATATATGGGATTTCCAGAATTTTGAATATTATGTTTGAAAAAGAGGTCTCTAGTTGCTCTTAAAATGTTGCATATGAAATAAGTTTTTACATTATTTAATTATTCTGAAGAGCCATGTATTGTGTTGAGTAGTTGTATCACACACGGATTACATCTTGTCTTGTAGAAGAGGTCATTAGTTATGATCAGACTGTAATTTATTTTTATTTTTAATTTAATTTTTGTTGTTGTGCACAATTACAAAAATCATTTGACATTTTACTGACAGTGGTCTTCCATTCTTGAACCAGGTTGAACCATGGGGAGACTCAGTTCATATGATGTCTCTTTTGTACTTTGTAACTTCTGAATTCCTTTTTGACTTATTTCCTCTTAGTCCATTGTGTCTTTACACCCTCCAAATATCTGTGTCTTATTATTTTGTTTTTGACAGTATGCTAAACACTGATCTTCCTTTCTTATTACCTTCCATCCTTCTTGTTCTTCAGATTTCACCTGCATTTTAAGATAATTTTATTTCCCCTCATTATTCCTTGCCATCCTGCAAAAATTTGCTGAGCTTCTGCTGTTTCTTCTCTTTTTCACATACAAACTTTACCTCTCATTTTCCCTCTTAAAAAACTGGTCTTTCTTGAGTTTGCCTTCAGCCTTTAAAATAAATTGTATCCTTTCAACCTCTCCTTTTCTGGCTTTCCCTGTGCTGCTTATTGGCTTTGTGTGAGTAATTTAATGAACTACTTCTGTGCTTTCTTTCAATCAGGTTTTCATCCTTTTGTTCGTATAGCCTGTTGTGTCTTTTCTTCTATATTTCTCAGAAACTCTAGAATCAAATTTTGCACATGTCTGTGCTTTTGCTCCCTGAGCTTAGGTTTAACATTTTGTTTTCCTTTTTTCTCTGCTGCTCATACCTTTGATTCACTCAAAATGCACAAAACACTAGACACTAGAAAACTGCACAACACACCAGTGCACCTTTGATGAGCACGCTTCGTCTACTTTAATTTTTTGTAATTGTGGCTGTATGTACCATTCAACTCTATTCTTTGGCTGTCCATTAAAAGAAAGGCTGTTGATCATTGCTGTACATCCTCCCTCCCCCCCCCTCCCCCCCCCCTCCCCCCCCTCAAATTATGACTCTGTGTTATGAGATAATGCCTAGAATATTGATGTCTTCTGTTTGTATATATCTGTGAGGTTTGCCACTGGATTACAGTCAACTCCTGCTTCATATGATATTTAGTTAAGGGGGAAGCATGTAAACATTATCACAATAGGCAGTGATTAAAAGCTGCAAAGCTGAAAGTTCTCGTGTATCAGCTGAAACTTTCTGTGAACAACAGCCAATTACAAGCATCATTTGGGACATTGTTCCTGGGAAACAGTGATCATTAAATTAAAAGTTTTTAAATAAAAACAGTCTAGGATTGCATGTAAATTGTTAAAATTTTAAAATTTGTTGATTAGGTGACCGGTTTGAATTGTGTTACAATCATCAGACTATTAAAGCTCCATGATGACAGCTGGAGAGAGCGGTGAGGAACAGCCCTTTATGCACTGACAATAAACACTGCAGTGTTTAACAACTTACATGCGATCCTAGACTGTTTTTAAATAAAAACCTTTATTGTCTGTTTCTGTTTTATGCTGCTTCAGATTCACACTCTTCACATGGTGGAAAACTGTAAAACAGCAAAATGAGCTTTCCGTTTAGAGCACCAAAATATTTAAATTTCCTCAGCAATAGCTTCTGTTTCAAAATGCATGTAATCAGTTCTGTGTGAAATGATGGCTAAATGTCAGACTACAAAAGTAAAAGTTCAAAGTTATTTTCTCTCTCTCACTTATTGAGACTGACCACTGGCCCCTCAGTGCCACTATCCTCACAATTTGATATCCTTACCTATCTGATTCCTCCTGTTTTTCCCATGTCCTGAGGTGGTGTGGGGGGTTGTGGTGGGGGAGCTCTGATCTCTGTTGATGCTTGATGACATAATGTTAATACCTCCTGCTTTCATTGGCCCCAGGTGACAATGTAGAGATTGCTTTCTGGTCTCTCATTCCTTCTTTCTCTCACCTGGTGCTCTCTGTCACACTTATTATTATGGCTCAGTGTCATACTTCTCCTACATCCATATGTGTATTTCCATGTATCGTGCTCTGTTAGCCTTTTAATAAGATACCTGGGCAGTATTAACAGCAACTGTCAAAACACATCACATACAAACATATAGATAAATTGTTTCTCATTGCAACTACTGAATGAGGTGGTGCAGTGGTTAGCACACTGGACTCACATTCGGAGTGATGACATTTCAAATCCCCCTCTAGCCGTCCTGATTTAAGTCTTCCGAGATTTCCCTAAATTGCTTAAGGGAAATGCCTGGATTGCTCCTTTGCAAGGGCATGACCAATTTTCTTCATTATCCTTCCTTAATCCACACTTGTGCTTCATCTCTAATGACCTCGATGTCAGTGGTATGTTAAAAACAAACCTTCCCTTTCAAGTTGACTGACCACGAACCGTACATATTAACCAACGCCCTGGGATAACAAAACAGCAATATGCCTGCTTCTCCATCCAAGCCCCGAGTCAATCTTTCTATTATCATTGTGATTAACAATATTGGGACTTGACTTCTCATGCATGGATATAACAGGTATCTTGTCTATCATGGAGGCATCTCCAGAAAAAACTGGAAATTGTAAGGTCTGGAGCAACTATTGATTTGGTGTGATACTGATTCAACTTTGAGGTTTTGTGTGTCAATGATTAGAAAAGAAACAGCATTGGGTGATTCATTTGTACTACCTGTACTTTTAAAACTCGTCTTGTCAATTATACTCTTCTTCAATATTGACACTTTATTCTTCACTATAGATCAGATATTTGATCACTAAAATCAGTGGTATCCTTATGGCAACGGTCTTCATCGTGGTAATTTTTATCACTATCTTCCTCATTCAGCTATTGCCACAATTTCATGAAAAAGCATGTGGGATAGAAATATTTTCACCTTTTATACAAACCTCTTCATTTTTGAAATTGTCTGCCTGTAAATCACTGGATTGTAACAAGATGGTAGATGTCAATTTGAAGCATTATGGTTGTGAGTGGGAAAGTGTTCGTAGTCTATGCTGTGTACCTCCTTCATCAATTTTTCATGAAAGGCAGTCAAATGAAAAGCAAACACCCACCACAACATAGCCATGGAATGGTTTATTCAGTAGCAGTCACCACACATCTTAAGACATTTATCCCACTGGGAGATGAGACCATCAACTCCTGTTTTGTAAAATGTGATCGGTCACTGGCGGATCCAGAACTGCACCCATTCTTGCTCTTTCTCATTCAGCTGAAACTGACATACAAGCATGTCTTTCTTCAGCCCCCATTGATGTGAAAACAATACGATGAAAGACTCAGGCTGTACGGAGCATGTTGCAGTGTTTCCCAATCAAACTGCTCAAGTGTAGCCTTTAACCGATCGGCAGTGTGTGGTTATCGCACACCAGGATGATTTAGTCTAACAGCATTCCTGGGCATTTTGTCTAGGGCACATCACATTTTTTGCAAAGTTTCCTCATAGTGCTGCACATCGATTGTGGTTCCCTGCTAGAGGAACTCGATCGGCAGAGGGGATTTCTTTGGCAGGGGAGATATGGGATGTTTCCATCGTTAGCTTTGCCATTGGCCCTCAGGCTTTCGGAATGCACTCGGACAGAATCATCCTGTTGCATGATAACTCCCTCCCCCACACTGCCCACAGGATGAGGTTACAGTTCAGCAGCTTGGATGGGAAACACTGCAATGTCCTCCATACAGCCAAGGCCTTTAACAAAGTGATTTTCACATTTTTGAAATCTGCACTCATGATATGTTCACCAAATACTTTACACTAATGTATAGTGCGTACTCTGCAGGCAGATCATGTGGTTCCAGTACACAGGTCATCACGTTGTCTGGCTGTAAATTATTGGATTGTAACAAGATGGTAGATGTCAATCTGGAGCATTATGATTGCGAGTGGGAAAGTGTTCGTGGTCTATTCTGCGTATGTCCTTCATCATTAATTCTTTTATGAGGGGCATTCAAATGTAAAGCAACACCCACCACAATAAAACCATAGAATGGTTCCATTCAAAAGCAGTCACCACACATGTTAAGACATTTATCCCACTGGGAGATGAGACAGTCAATTCCTGTTTCATAGAATGTGGTTGACCACTGACAGATCCACAACTGCACCTATTCTTGCATTTTCTCGTTCAGCTGAAACCAACATGCATGTCTTTCATCAACCACCATTGATGTGAAGATAACATGATGAAAGATTCAGGCTGTACAGAGAATGTTGCAGTGTTTCGCAATCAAACTGCTGAGGCGCAGCCTTTAACCTATTGGCAATGTGGGGTTATCATGCACCAGGATGATTTAGTCTAACAACATTCCTTGGCCTTTTGACTATGGTACATCACATTTTCTGCAAAGTTTCGTCATAGTGCTGCACATTGATTGTGATTCCAAGCTAGAGGAGCTTGATTGGCAGAGAAGATTTCTTTGGCAAGGGAAATATGGGATGTTTCCATTGTTGGCTTTGCCATTGGCCCTTGGGCCGTCGGAATGCACTCAGATGGAATCATCCTATTGCACAATAACTCCCGCCCCCCACACTGCCAATAGGAAGAGGTGCAGAAATTTGGTTGGGAAACTCTGTTACGTCCTCTGTACAGCCGTGGTCTTTCACTGTGTGATTGTCACATCTTTGGTGACCTGAAAAAGTATGTGTGGGTGCTAGTTTCAGTTGGATGAGGAAGTGTAAGCGTGAGTGTGATTGTGGTTCTGTCAGCAAATGAAACAGGTGTTGATAATTTTGTCTCCCAGTGGGATAAATGTCTTAAAGTGTGTTGTGATTACTTTTGAATGTAGCAATTTCATGGTCCCATTGTTGTGGGTGTTCAGTTTTCTTTTGACTGACCCTTATATAATCATCAATATAGCTGCTTGTTGTATTTTTAACTGGAAGAAATTTTTTACACTTGACTGAAAAATTCATCATCAGTTTAGGTACATGACCATTCAACCTTCACTTGTAATAAATTCTGAGAGATGTCTTGGTCACAGATGGATTTATTTATTGTGACGCTTTTTGATACATCATCTTCAGGAAACAGTGGCAATAAAAGACAATACATAATTCATAAGTAAAATATATGGCAAAGAAAAATCAAGTAGCAACAAGAATGAAACTCGTACTGAAAAGTAAGTGCTTGCAAATTGGTCAAAAATGCTCACACTAGCAAGCAGTACAAGCAAAGTGTAGACCATCATGTGAGGTGTACATATTAAGTACAATTTATGAAGTTGTTAACCATGAGAAGTCGCATGCCTTTGCTGCTCTCTTGGACATATGGCACAACTTATCGCAGTATTAACTGAAACAATAACAAAGGAACATATACAGACTAGCAATTGAATAGTAAAGGATAATGTTATTTATAGCTGGCGCACTTTATACACAGGCTCGCCCACTCGAGGGTTAACTGCATCGTAAAGTATACATAATAAAAGCCTCGAATTCTGAGAGATGGATGGAAGAGGGAGATGGTGATGTGAGTAGGAAGGAGCCAGGGCAGGTTAGGTGGGAGGGTCTGTAGGAATGGGGGACTAGAGAGGGTTGGTGGGAGGGGGGGGGGGGGAAGGTGGAAAGAAGGAAGTGGGTGGTGAGGAGGGAGGGAGGTGGAACCTTTTTATTAGGAAATGTAACGGCTATATAGCACCTCCTCTTTCCCCTTACTACTGCTCCCCATTTCTGTTGCATCCCCCCCCCCCCCTTTTCTTCCACACCTCCCTTCCCTTTGGTGCCCCCTTCCTTATTCTCCTCCCTCTTCCTTTTACTCCCCATTATTTCATTATTTCTCCCCCCTCCCTTCTTTTTCCTCCCCTTCCTTCTGTCCCTGCCCCCCCCCCCCCTTACTTGTGCCCCTCACTTCCTTCTGCTCCCCTTCCCTACAGTCCCCCATTCCTCCGCCCCCTTCACCCCACCATGCCCTTCCTCACTCCTACTCACCTCCCTATCCACCCGTCCTGCCCCCTGCCCTCCCTCCCTCTTCCATCCATCTGTATGAATTCTGGACATTAGTATTTATTTTTTATGATGCAATTTTAAAATAAAATAAATAATAATTTGGTTCTCTCTGATTCTCTCTAGGAAAATACTGTGATTCACACAGTCAAATTCCATAGACAGGTTGCAGAAAGAAGCAGCCACCACTGTTTAATGTTTGTAAAATTTGATGAATGAACATTTAAATGTAGTTCTTGGTAGAGCAAATCTTCTGATAGCCAAATGGTGATTTGTTGAGGATATTATTGCTGCTCAGGTGAGATACTATTCTAGAATACATGAATTCAAAAATTTGGAAAAATTATGTGGGCAATGAAACAGGTCAGTAGTTATTGACATCTCTCCTATTGCCTTTCTTAAAGTGGAGTTTGACTATGGCACATTTCAGTCTCTCTGGAAAAATTCCTTGAGTTAGTGATGCAGCACATATTTCAGATAAGACCAGCTTTATTGTATGGGAACTAATCTTTAGTATTCTATTGCAAACACCATCAAAACCAGAGGAGCTTATATTCTTGAGAGCATATAAAATTTTTTTTAATTTCAGTAGGAGAAGTTGGTGATACATTCATACAACTGAATTTTAACAGAGTTTTCAAGATAGTGCCGTGGTTTTTCTCTTGAACTGTTTGTCTCTATACTTTCTGCTATATTTAAGAAATGATTATTAAATGTATCATTTATAGCCATTCCATTCAGTTCAGTAGTGATGTTATCCTGTTCTGTGGCTTGGTGTTGTGTCTCTCGTATCACTACATTCCATATAGAAGTAAGTCGTCATCAAAATGACTGATTTCTGACATTATGTGAATGTTCCGTTATTTCTTAGTAACATTTCTTATTAATTTTGAGCAGTATTTGTATTGTACAGCTACTGCAGGGTCTCTACTTGTTCTTGTCAGCAGATACATTTCCCTTTTCCTTTCCAAAATACTTAATCCCTGTAGTGATTCATGGCTTTTGAATGTCCTTTCTGATTAGCTTATGTTTGAAAACTATTTTCAAATAATGATATGAACTTATGTTGGTATAGATTAAACTTCATCCCATGTTATATCTTGTAAACTTTACTTAAAAATATTGCCCTGGAGCCCTTAATTATTCTAACTAATTTCCACTGAGCAATATCCATACTGTGAGGCACTATGTTATTTATCCTCACTAACAGTGCACCATGATCAGAGAGAGCATTTGTTACTGGTTAAACAGTTATTTTTTTGCTTTGAGCTTCACTGAGAAAGCATTATTAATTAGGGTCCTACTGCCTTTATCTACTCATGTTGGAAATGTAATAACAAAGATTAAATTGTAAATCCACACGAGGTTTCAGACCACTTTTTCTATCAGAATCGTTTAGAAAATCTACATTGATGTCACAACAAGCTGTTAACAGCTTACTGCTGTCTGACAGGTAGCATTGTAAAGAATCGTGATTTATCTTAAACATTTCAAAATTTTCCAGTGAGTATCTATATGCACTTAGAATTAAAATTGGACTATTTTTCAGTATTATTCAAGAATTAAAAGTGAACTGTTTTTCAGTATTAATTCACACACACACACACACACACACACACACACACACACTTCTGTGTGTTAATCTCTTCAAAATATACTTGTCTCAATGTGTTTGAATATGTGTTCTGTCTTAATATATGTAACAACTCCTGCTTTTCCCATATTAGTTCTGCTTGAATAAACTGCAACAGTGTAATCTTTTGTATGTAACGTACCTAACCCTGTGCATATTTCATGCTCAGATAGATGCAGGATGTCTATCTTTTCAGAGCTCTGTAAATTTTCCACTCAAGAAGCTCTTTTACTTAATTTTTCAATTCTCTAATATGTTGAGGAAATAAGCTAAATTTACTTCTCTGTGCATTCTTCAACATTTTGTGCTCGTCTGTTATTTTGACTTCTTTCAAAACAGGGTGCCTGACCCCTGATCCTAATCTAAAAAAGATAAGTCCCTGACACCAGTAACCACAGGGATGTTGCTTTTGTGGTGGTGGCAGCTCCTGTATATTATCTGCAAGAAGCTCAGCCAACCTCTTTTTTCCCTCTCCTATTCAGTTGTAGCCCGTGTCTACGTGTCTAGTATATCTCCAGCTCTCAATTGTAGTAACAGGTGCTGCACTCAGATGGGATTTCATTTCAGTCATCATTTTATTGCCCTAAAAAGAGAAGAAAGCAAAAAAAAAGACATTCTAAATGATCAGCATGTAGTCTTACTTATAAAACAATTTGTGAGTATAAAGTAACTCATTCCACATTGTTATGATTTCTCATGCAAATGATACATGGGATATGAAACAAACAGACTGACTGCGTGACTGAAGACCTGTGTCCATTTTGTGTTCTAATTGTTTTTTTGGACACCAGATGTACAGAGTCAAACATTTGAAGCACAAGCAATAGCACTGAAATGTGGTAGCATTTATGCTGTATTTTATTGAATCTAAAGGACAACATAGGACAATAGTCTGCCTTTCAGCATTTAGAAAAGTCATAAATTGCATAACTGCAGAGTCAATACTGCATAAAGTGTCTTCTATTTACATAAATGACAGTAGTAGATGTTTTATTTCAGAGCTATTCTGGAACAAAACATAATTTACATTTTAGGGAACTTTTAGACTTTGGTTGTTGGAAAACTCAATATTAAGAGCAAGAGAAAAGAGATGCAGGATGGTATCTGCATACCAAAAATTATACTCTGTGATGACCAACTGATTGTTGTTACTGGAAAATGTGGGAGAATATGCAATCATTGGTTATAATAGACCTCAGATTTGTGGTCAGAAATATTTCATAGCTTTAATTGGAGACTGTAATTGTGTAATTCTGACAGGTATCGTATTACATTTAACAGGAACCTTTGTGGAAGCCTTAGGGCAGTGATGACGATAAAATAATATGTCATTTTTCTCTAACTAGAGTTTATAGCATTTTTATAACTGGAAAATTGTAAGTGCCCATCTATCTCTGTTATTGTTCATATTTAAATATTGTTATTTTGATAGAGCCTTATTGGAACTGAAAATAATTTAGACACGCTGTTGTCTTGTTTCTCACCTTCTGTACTCAGAGGGTGGAGACTGTTTGAAGATAAATCAAAGAGATGGACACTGGTGTGCAGTTTGTGGCTGTGTTTCCTTATAATACTCACCTACCGAAAAAAAATTCTACTATGTGGGTACTGTTTTGTCTCTAGTCTTTCAGACATTTCACATAGAGAAGAGGCTTTACCGTGTTGTGCATACTTGGAATGCATAAACGCTTTCATTGCTCTTTCTCTCATTCCTGAGAGTAAAAGGAGAAGTAGAACATTAGTTTTGTGTAATAAGCCAAAGCTTGTCATGCCAAATTAAAAAAATAAAGTGTGATATCCATGAAAACATTAGAAAGAGAGATGTATATAATGAAAACAGCACATTTGTGGCCATTATGCTCAATTCTTTTGAACTCTAAATTATTTTTGAAGATGTATATCATGTAAGGACTGCGGTGTATTTTAATGTGTACGTTCAAATTAGGTATCTTAACTATTGTAATGTGTTCTAGATTATCACACATTTAATCATCTGCATTTTATACAGACTAATGTGGAAGTGAAATATTCAAGAGAAAAGTATATGTATATATATATTTATGTTATCACTATATATTTTAATACTGATAAGTAAGGATGATAGATTAAGAGGATTTTACCCAGTAATGGGTTTATCAGTATTTATACATAAAAGAATCTCTGTGGTTAAAATGTATGTCTGTTGGCTCTTGTGGCTGTTGTCACTGGAACTAAAATCTTCTGGGTGGTTAGACCACATCATATTTTCTTCTAAATGATAGTAGTTTTGACCCCTCTGCTGCAGGATGTTGTGGTGTCCACTGTTGATTGAACACTGTTGTAGACCAGTGCCATGACCCCTTATAAAAAGGAGACATGGGATTATTGGGTAGAATTCTTGTGGTTACCATTGGTGGGCCATCATCATTAGTTAGTAAGTGAAGTATTCCCGCCCTTGCCCTTTCTAACCAATGATAGTGGCCCACCATGTGTTACACGTTCGGCCAAAAATTTCACTATTGCTCTCTTCTGTTGTAGATGTCTATGCCAACCATATTTTGAATTACATCTGACAATTGTTCTGTTGTTTCTGTCATTTTGCAGCCACTCTGCAGTACAATTGCTGAGGAGTGATTAATGAATTTATATTCGCTTTTGTTCTTGTTTTTTTTCTGTTAAATCATTCAAACTGTAAGTTATGTTCTTGCCTCTAGTTGTTCAGTTGGTTCATTTAATGAAGATCATTGTTAAGCTGCACTTGTGCTGCAATAACAGTGTTTCAAAGTAAAAATTAGTATTTTATTTGCAGATGCAAACATTTTTCTAGACTGCTGATGACAGAAACATATCTGTGTCATTCTTGGTGTGTTTTAATACAAAATTATTTATAAATGGTAGGTGCAAGCAAAGCATACAACACATTTCATGTGAACTGTCAAAGTGTGTTTTACTTGTACATTACACATAATTTATGGCAGTTTTACTTGCATGTAATTTATACAGAATCTCTTATATAAATTCCAGAAATTGGCAAAATATGTTTAAGTATTTCAGAGTTAAATGTGTGTCATGTATCAATCATTGTACACTTCACATGCTGATGACCAAAGAAATTGTGAAGAAAAGAATGGAATAATTATATAAAATATTTGTCACAATACCATAACAGGAATATGATCTGCATTGTACCATTAAAATGTTGATGCAGATGTCTCAGCTCAATTTGTTATGTGTAGCTCTTCCTCTGACACAGTTTTTTATATGACCTCTTTTGGTGGTGTTCGTAGCAATAACATGGCTTACAAGAAGGATGTGTGTGTGTGTGTGTGTGTGTGTGTGTGTGTGTGTGTGTTCAGGTCTTGGCTGTGCCTCTGTTAACACTGTAATACTGATACACTTCAAAGTTTCCCCACTTTTCCATCTCTAGTCTTTCAATATTTTATGGTATTCAAAGAAATAATTTTTTTTAATTTTTAAATATTTACATTATTAGTATTTCATAATAGAAAATGCTAGTAAAGCAAGGTGTATACTAATTTTTTGAAGTACAACAAAGAATGTTTCTTTTACTTTTGTTAAAATATAATGTGTTATCGTCTTAAGCAAGTATTTTTGTAACCTTGAAGTTTGATGATACTGTACAGAAATGTGTATCTGTGTTCATAGTGCTCAATATATGTATTGATGTTGTAAATTTGTTGTTTCATAAGATATAAATGTGGCTTTCATTGTATTTTGTGTATGTTGTGATTAAATGTATTATTTATATGTTTTTGTTGTGTTGTTACTGATGTTCATTCCCCGGAATTTTGCCCATGCAGTTAGAGGTTGTGAAATGCACAAGGACATCACAGTGAGGTACAGGAAGTAAAAATTCAATATTGCAATTTTCTTTATTGGACTAGTGTAAATAATTGTTAAAGTTAGAATGTATGTGGGATGGGGAGTGGGTAGGTGGGTGGAAAATAGAAAAAACTGGATAATATACCATCAACTGGCAAGATAAGTATTATCTTTGTGCCAGCCATTGTGAGGAACTAAATACATAGTAGAGTGTGAGTTGCCACTGCCAAAGTTAAGCATTTGTGTTACTGTTTTGGCAGGAAGAGCACAGAAAGTCCAGTTGAAGTAATGAATTACAGCTTATTAATAAAATCCTGTAGGAAGCACTAATAGTGATACCTTATGGGGAAGGTTTGGCACTAAGACAGATATGAAAGTAACAGTAAGGGGTGCAGAGTAG
This sequence comes from Schistocerca gregaria, assembly GCF_023897955.1. Taxonomy (NCBI): domain Eukaryota; kingdom Metazoa; phylum Arthropoda; class Insecta; order Orthoptera; family Acrididae; genus Schistocerca; species Schistocerca gregaria. The sequence goes on along the minus strand of NC_064931.1, from coordinate 187,204,872 downwards.
TGAAAGAGTTGCAGAAGTTTGACATAATGAAAAGTAAAGAAAGATTAGAAAATTGGATTAGTGGTGGAAGGGTGTTATAATGTTAAGTTGGGAATATCTTTTGTAAGAAGGCATCACCCTCATACATTTTATAATGAAATACTAACACCATTAAAGAAGTTAGTTGATGATGTAAGGAATCATAGGCAGTGGGAAAACTAGCACTGAAGAGAATTTAAGCATTTGAGGTGTGGTGCTACAGAAGAATGTTGACAGAGTAATAGGACATACATTAAGACATCAGGGAATAGCCTCCATGGTACGAGAGGGAGCTGTAGAGGGTAAAAACTGTAGGGGAAGACAGAGATTTGAATACATCCAACAAATAATTGAGGTTGTCAGGTGCAAGTGCTACTTTTAGACGAAGAGGTTAGCGCAAGAGGGGAATTTGTGGTGGGCAGCATCAAACTCGTCAGAAGACTGATAAGAAGGGGGAGAGGGGGGGGGGGGGGGGGGGTGGGAAAGGGTAATAATCTTATCTTGTACTTAAATTTTAGCATTGCCATTAAAGTACCTTCCCACCTCAGTCAGCAAGAGGAAATTTTCAAACAAACAAACAGTCTAACACAAAACCTTATACTAAAACCAACTTTATCTTTTTGTAATGAAAAAATGTCAAAGTAAAAACAAAACCTTATAATAAAACCAAACTTTTTCTTTTCTTAATGAAGATGATATCATATTTTAAAATGAAAATCACAGTAACAACCACTAAGAAAAGTCTTTTCTCCTTTTTAAGGAGCCAAAAAATATTCTGTAGCTAAAGTGTTAAATTGACAAGTTTCAAATTTTTAAATCTATTTATATGGTAAGCTATGAAAATTACATGGAAAATTTGTGATAACAAAAACAAAAATCAGAGTGTAATTACAAGAATGATCTATTCTCATTAGAGTTTTGTTTCTTTAAAAATGTGTGTTTACACTAACTGCAGGCACTATAAAGGTACAACAGAATCACATTCTTGTAAATGGGATCCTTAAACAAAAAGAGTTGTCCAGTTAAATTTTTCACCGTAAAGGAGTTGTACTTCATCTAGTTATATGCATGTAACAGTTTCTAAATATCATCAGTTTTATTTTAAATGGTGTTAACTAATCCCATTTCATATACCCTTTAAAGCCAGGTTCAACAGAGAGGAGGAATCAGTTATTAGACATCATGATTCAGTTATGTATAAAAGGATAAACTTAAGTGTTCTATAGTTGGATGGATTATATCTAAATATTAATTTTGAAATGGTAAAACTTTGATCTTTGTTATGAAGTACTCACCTGTTGGCTGATTTTCTAGAGGCCACCATGAAATGAAATCCATTCCATCTTCACCCTGAGTCAAAATCACTGTAACATATTATTTGTGATTCTTCAGCTTGTCCTGGTGCACTTCATGTTGAAATAGTTCAACAATGAACTATTTTGACAAACATGTTATTTGCTATAATTTGACACTTTCCCTAGGAGTGTTCTCTTGGTCTATTTCTGTATTCTTCCTTTAAAAGTATAAAATATGCAATTCCACATTAGGAATCGATGGCCTTTGCAATTTTCAGGAATTTTTAGTGGGGCAAGGTTTTTGTTCTGCACATGTTTGCATGTTTTGCCTTAGACTTATACTTTCCTATGTGGAGGATCTGTTTTTGTGAAACACTGTGGAAACATAAGAAGGGACTTTTACAAATATGTATATCATTTCACATCACAAAATATTAAAGAAATGTTCTTTCTTAAATTTGAAAGTTCAAAGCCTGTTCTCCTTGGCCATCTTTGTTTGCCATGTGGCAAAAAAGTTGGTCTTTATATACGTATATGATGATTTCTTTCATTCATAGTTTTCAAGACTGTGGAAGAATTTCAATACATTTTTACCCTTGAATGTGATTATAAAATTTCTGTTGGCATAGTAATAATAATAGTAACAATTATTATTATTATTTTACTGTCACTAAACCATTATGGCAGTAGACAACAAGGTACACATGGTACAATACAACTGATAATAAAAAAACAGGCTAGTTATTAACATTACAGTACCATATTAAAATTGATAAAATCCTTTATACCATAAAATGGGTGGGTAACTAACCAGTCACACAGTGTGTGTTTGAAATGCATCACTTGTTTCTTTTGTTGGAACACTACATTTCCTCTGCATTTTGCATCTGAACTCAAACCCATCAAAAACATTTTGTTGAATTTTTCAACTTATAAATTTTCATTTTAAATGTAGTAAAACCTGGGCCATTATAGGGTTGAGACTAATGTGCCAGTACTATGGGACCCCCAAGAGCAGGAGTCACCTGTGGCAACTTCAAGTAGTTGTGCAGGGAATGTTATTATGCCACTGTCTGTGCTTTTCTTGGAACATCATTTCATCTAAGGCTACTGTAGATAAAACTGGATCATTGCTTCCTTAATCCTCTTCATTTGGCATTCAAATTGATCTATCTTTCTTTTGCCCTACTTTCATTCTGATTTCTCTTGGATGGCTGCACAAACCACAGATTAAATTGAAACAATAATTGGGTTGCAGTATTTTCTGACAGATGAAATGTTGCTACAGCTGTTGCACCAACTGTACGAAATGGTCAGTGCAACATGAAGAAAACGACTATGTTGCTGACGTAATTCATGTCACCTCATAATGTTGAAAGGCAAAATATGATTGTTGCCTGTACTGCATTTCGTTCTAGAATGTAGGTCTAACAAATGCAGATTCTTCAAAACCCTAAAAAATAAATAATCTGACATAACTTGTTTCCCTACTTACTGATTTAATTATTTATATGTGGTTGATGTGAATGTTACTATCTTATTTTCCATGACCATACCTCTGCTCTGTTATATTTACTATTTTGATAGATGGAATAATTGTTGGTTAGAAAGAAATTAGAAAAATGATATCCACAAAAGCATTTTGGCTGTTAAGTGACATGCCTGCTTTTACTAATGGCACTTCATTTGACAAAGATATGCAGAAGAGTCTAGTATGAAGCTGTGTGTGGGACATATGAGGAACAGTCAAATGAAAACTGAACACCTGCCACGATGGGATCATGGAATGGTTCCATCCAAAAATAATCATGACACACATTAAGAAGTATGTATCCCATTGGGAGACAAGACGATGAATTCCTATTTCACAGAATGTGGCCAGCCACTGACAGACCCACAACCACACCCACTCTTGCACTTCCTCATCAGACTGAAACTGACGTCCATGTATGTCTTTCTTCAGTTCTCCGAAGGTGTGAAAATCACATGATGAAAGATCTGGGTTATATGGAGGATGTTGCAGTGTTTACGAACTAAATCACTGTGATGTAGTCTTCATTCGATTGGCAGTGTGGAGGCGGACATTATCATACAACAGGACGATTCCATCCATCAGCATTCCTGGATGTTTTGACTTTATGGCACATTGCAGTTTCTGTAAAGTGTCTTCATAGCACTGCGCAATGATTGTGGTCCACATCCAAGGAACTCAATGAGCAGAGTGCTCCTGCAGTTAGGGAAGGAGGTCATCATGACTTGTGTGAGCAGCTCTGGATTTCATTGGGCGGGGGTGGGGCGGGGGGAGATGTAGGATGTTTCCACTGTTGGCATTGCCATTTATCCTCATGATGTCAAAATACTGTTGGACAGAATCATTCTGTTGCACAATAATGCTAGCCCCTGCACTGCCATTTGGATCAAGGCTGCACTACAGGACTTTTGTAGGGAAACACTGCAACATCCTCTGTACAGTCTGGGTCGTCATTGTGTGATTTTACATCTTTGGCAACTTGAAGAAGGACATGTGGACATCAGTTTCAGTTGGATGACTAAATGAGAGAGTTGGTTTGGTTGTGGAGGCATGAGCAGCCAACTTTGTTCTACGAAACAAGAATTGATCTTCTCATCCCCCAGTGGGATGAGTGTATTAATGCATGGGGTGATTACTTTTGAATGTCCGCCCCCGGTAGCTGAGTGGTCAGTGCGATGGACTGTCAATCCTAAGGGCCCAGGTTCGATTCCCGGCTGGTTTGGAGATTTTCTTCGCTAGGGGACTGGGTGTTGTGTTGTCCTAATCATCATCATTTCATCACCATCGACGTGCAAGCTGGCAAAGTGGCGTCAAATCGAAAGACTAGCACTAGGCGAGCGCTCTACCTGACGGGAGGCCCTCGTCACATGACATTATTATTATTACTTTTGAATAGAGCCATTCCATGGTCGCATTGTTGCAAGTATTCGGTTTTCATTTGAATGCCACTCATGTGTTGCAATTTCTGTGCTAAGCATGTCAGTTCTAACTCACAGTTTGTTAGCACTTAATTCTTTGTGTTTCCTCAGCTGCCCATGGTAAGTGACATTAATGAATGTTGTCTGATGCAACAGCTGTTTGATTTCTTCTTCTGCTACCTATTCATTAATGGATGTTGTCAACCCCACGATGCATCATTATTCCATGAACTGCTAGCAGCTGAGTTGCACTCACTGTTTTATATTATCTAACCAAAACATTCTTCTTCTTTACGCTTTTCTTCTTTTAACCTCAATTTTCCCTTCTGTTATCAATTTTAGAAGTATATATTTTGTCTTCAGTAAGTTATGTCCTAGGTATTTAGTTTTTTCTTTTTAAACATTGTTAACATTTCTGCTTAGTCAGTAAGTAAATCACTACAGTGCTAGTGGTGTGTTGATACAAAGCAGAGCAATGGAATGATAAACAAAGAAAACATTGCATTGTACCTACAACAACAGTTGCTGAAGTTGACATTTTGTCAGGAAGGAACCCAAGGAATTTTGCAGGGTGAATAAGAAGTGGCAGATGAAATATTAGTGTTTCTGCAACATTAGTCAGTGGAAGGTGTGGTGTCGTACCCACTCGACTCTGTGGACTATGTACATGAGGAATACAGTGATGACAATGTGTGCTTAAAAATAGAAAATGATATTAAAGCAGGTGATGACCCATGTAGTTCATCATCCTTGGCAGGCAGGGAGCCACAAATTCCCTCTCCACTGAAACGTAGTAAAGGACAACCATTGAAGGAATAGGTTCTAAACAGAATTACGTATGTGGAAGACCATTTGCAGCACAGTAAAAAAACAGTTGTGTACAGATTTCGAATAAGTCTGCAGCAATATGACAATGTCATGCATAAGAAAAACTACTGATATTCAAGGGAGGACAAGGCAAACTTATTACAAAAACTGGTGTTTGCACATTTCAAGGATGCTTGATACAATTTACAGGATGTGCATGGCAGTGACCTAATATGCTATGCACATCAAATTGTGAGTGACTTAGATTACAGTGATTTCAAGGTAAGCAGTGGATGGTTGCATAGATTTAAACATTGCTATAGAACTGGAAGATGTAAGATAACGAAATTTCAAGCAAAGTGTCAGCTTAATTATGCACAGCAAACTGTAGAATTGGCCTAAAAATGTATAGATGAGATAAACAAACTTATCCCATTGTTCAGTAAGGAATTGATTTTCAACTCTGATCGATTGGAATTTGAAGAGGAAATGCATATGAAAGGAACCTTGGAAATTAGATACCCAGGTATTTGTATCAAGATCAACTAACAACAGTGCTTTAATGCATTCATTTACAAATATGCCAACTGTTAGTCTGGATGGTAGATTGGCTAGAAAGTTATTTATTGTGCTGTGAGAAGTTGGAGGTGCTCTACCCCCTATAACTACAGCTATGGTATGAGCACTGCTTTTGGCCAATAGCTGGCCAAAATAGCTTGTAATTGCAGTGAAATGCATATCCCTAGCAGCATACTGGCATTGATATAAGTCAATGGGGACAGTTGAAAATGTGTGCCACAATAAAATTAAGCCCTACTTTTTTATACTGATCATAGCATTTTTTTGTACTAAAAGTTTAATGCAACTAGTGCTTCTCTTGTATCTAAGGTTTTTATAGTTTCACCAATTAATTTCTAAAATATTTCCTATAACCTTTGATGCATGACTTCCAGAAATATTTTTGGGGGATGGCTCATAAGACTTTGGATCAGACACTGATGTGTGCCTGTTGGTCCATGGGAGGTATTTGATTTCCCACTACCACCCATATGTGGGGGGACATTCCCCTCTCTGCTACCTGCTGTTGTGCCCTCTAGAGGTTACATGCATCCTCAAGGGCTGTTTGATTTACATATCAGTAATTATGACCACACTCCCAAATGCCTAATACAGCTGTGTGGGGTTTCTAGGGCCTCGTCATAAACCCTGTAAAATGTATCAAATTGATCAGTTAGTAACTCGGAATAGGACCTGGAGGGCTGTTTTGTAGGGACTCCTCATCTCTAACATTTGCCCTTATGAGTTATTTGTGAGCTGCTACTGTAACATTTATTGCACTTGGTGTGACTAACGGGCTAAATTGTGGAGTCAAGTCAAGGTAAGTGTTATGTGTGGTGACTACTGTGTGTCTGTAGATAAATTTCATTGGACCAACTGGCCACCCAAGAAAACCTTGGTTAATCTACAACGTATAACTGTTGACTGTCCACTACCAAATCACATTTATGGGCTATGACATCAATATATACACTGTATCACACACATCTCACATATGTGGATGAGTGAAAATGACTCGCTGAAAGTGACAATAATTTCACTTGGTCTGATAAAACTGTAAAATTAACAAGCCATGTATTATACTCACGTCTGTAAGTTGATATGAGAGTGTCATGATGAACAGTCTGTGTTAGATACCTGATACTGCGGGTCCTTTGTACATGCCAAAAATAACTACAGCAGTAACATCATTGTTGAGCTTCTATGTTACTCTCTAGGTTATTCTATAATTTAACTGTATGTGAATTAGCTTTGCCCCAGAAGAAGGGAATGGCATGCCCCATATAACACTGTGTGTGCCACATTGTGCTTCAGGTTTACAAATGATTTGATAGTAAAATGTCAAAATTTAGAATTATGCAGTGGGATATTAATGGAAATAAAGTATTAATTAGGAACATGGGTAAATAACAAAGGTCCCTACAAAGACAGGACTTTGTGAGCTATAGAAGACTTACAATATTGGGAGAGACAATATCTATGGAAAGCTACTCATGGAGGGCTTTTGACAAAGTCTTACCATTTTAAATATGGTAACGGTAGCTGTGGCAAAATGTGAATAGTTTGGGAGTAATAAAAATGACAACTAACCAAATAGCAAAAATATTGAGTCATAGTGGGAGGAGTGGTGATAATCCTATGTTGTTGTTGTGGTCTTCAGTCCAGAGACTGATTTGATGCAGCTCTCCATGTTACTCTACCCTGTGCAAGCCTATTCATCTATGTATAACTACTGCAACCTACAGCCTTCTGAGTCTGCTTAGCGTATTCATCTCTTGGTGTCCCCCTACGATTTTTACCTTCCATGCTTCCCTCCAGTACTAAATTGGTGATCCCTTGATGCCTCAGAATGTGTCCTACCAACCGATCCCTGCTTCTAGTCAAGTTGTGCCAGAAATTTCTCTTCTCCCCAATTCTATTCAATACCTCCTCATTAGTAATGTGATCTACCCATCTAATCTTCAGCATTCTTCTGTAGCACCACATTTCAAAAGCTATTCTCTTCTTGTCTACACTGTTTTTCGTCCATGTTTCACTTCCATTCATGGCTACACTCCATGCAAATACTTTCAGAAAAGACTTCCTGACACTACGCAGTTACATTATTCATGCTGATATACAATTAAGTAATATAAGAATTATTACATTCATCTTTTATTTCAACCAGCTTTCAGGTTCATAAAAAAGCATTTTTGTCATCATACCACACACAGCTTCATGAAGTCATGAATATAATAATGGAGGTAATGAAAAAGTCATGAAAAGGTCATGAATTTGAACCTCTAAAAATCTGTGGACACCTTATCACAGAGCAATCATGTGCACCTGTCAAACATCATGTGCACTCAGTCATGTTGAAAATAGTGAAATGGAAGCTTCAAAAGAACATCAACGGGCTGTAGTGTGTTTTGTGACACCAGATGGAGAGAGGGGAACAGAAATTCATCAAATAATGGCACAAGTGTAAGGAGAGCACTGCATGTTCATTGAAATTCTAATGTTCAGTTTGACCTCTGGCACAATGGCTGCTGCTGGTCTTCAATAATGATGGCATTCACCAGCTGGACAGTGGTGCTCCTAATACGGAGTGTCGTTCCAGATTGTTCATCATTGGTACATGACATTTGTCCATCCTGGAATCTTTTATGCTGTGCCATGACCCTTGCAGTGGACATGAACTTCTTTTGAAGTTTCCATGTCTAAGTACAGTGTATAGTCAATGTGTGCACATGCTTGCTCTGTTGTCATGTGGGTGTGAGCCTTTGTCCTAGTGCTTAGTTTAGAGGATCAGCACTCTTATAGAGACCACACCCTCTTCTGTAGGTAATGGCATTATGATCCCTTCAGTAGTTCTACAGCCTCTCGCACATTCCTTTTTGAATGTACCTTTTACTAAAAAACCTTTTTCGAAACAGCTACAACAATATGAACACCCTACACTAATAATGAAAGATGGAGATTGGAAGAAAGATACACAGTAACAAAGAAAATGCTGAAATCATGGCAAAAGCATTTAATAAACTTTTGAACTGTGAAGAACACCAATAACTCTCACAAATCAATGTAAATGCCCTGATAAGAACCAAACTGAATAAATTAGACTTACAAACAATGAGCAGAAAAAGCACTCAAAGAAAACGTGGTAATTGGATGTCTCTATAGGCCCCCTGTCTCTGCAGCTGTTAAGGCAGAGCACCTGAAGGAAAATTTGGAAGATATTTTGAGTAGATTTCCTGACCATGTTATAGTTCTGGGTGGAGATTTTAATTTATCAGATGTAGACTGGGAGACTCAAATGTTTATGATGGGTGGCAGTGACAAATAATCCAGTGAATTTTTTTTTTAAGTGCATTATCTGAAAACTACCTTGAGCAGTTAAACAGAGAACTGACTCGTGGCGATAACATATTAGACCTTCTGGTAACAAACAGACCTGAACTATCTGAAACAGTCAACGCAGAACAGGTAATCAGTGATCATAAAGTGGTTACTGCGTCGATGATTTCAGCCATAAATAGAAATATTAAAAAAGGTAGGAAGATTTTTCTGTTTGGCAAAAGTGACAAAAAGTAGACTTCAGAATACTTGGCGGCTCAACACAAAAGTTTTATATCAAGTACAGATAGTGTTGAGGATCAGTGGACAAAGTTCAAAACCATTGTACAACATGCATTAGATGAGTATGTGCCATGCAAGATCGTAAGAGATGGAAAAGAGCCACAGTGGTACAACAATCGAGTTAGAAAACTGCTATGGAAGCAAAGGGGACTTCACAGCAAATATAAACATAGCCAAATCCTAGCAGACAAACAAAAATTACACAAAGCAAGTGTGAGGAGGGCTATGCGAGAGGCGTTCAATGAATTCGAAACTAAAGTTCTATGTGCTGACTTGGCAGAAATTCCTAAGAAATGTTGGTCTTATGTCAAAGTGGTAAGTGGATCAAAACAAAATGTCCAGACACTCTGTGACCAAAATGATACTGAAACAGAGGATGACAGACTAAAGGCCAAAATACTAAATGTCTTTTTCCAAAGCTGTTTCACAGAAGAAGACTGCACTGTAGTTCCTTCTCGATTGTCGCACAGATGACAAAATGGTAGATATCAAAATAGATGACAGGGGGATAGAAAAACAATTGAAATCACTCAAAAGAGGAAAGGCCGCTGGACCTGATGGGATACCAGTTTGATTTTACACAGAGTATGCGAAGGAACTTGCCACCCTTCTTGCAGCAGGAAAATAGAAGAGGTAATGAGCATGATCAGGAAGAAACACATTGATGTGACTTCTGAAATTTTCCCGGCGTATTTCTTCTTCCAGTAATTTTCAGGTTTGCAGCCAGATTCCATCAACATTCTGCCATGATATTTTGGCCCAGAGATGTCCGGCCATCCTCAGGTGAGTAGACGAAGTACTGAAGTGACCTGATACAGTCATGGTATTTATAGCAAATTCCAAGCATGTGAATGGTACTGGTGGGTTATGGCACATGCGTTAGGAGGTGACATGCGCGAGGCAGCCAGTTAGTGTGTGCTGCCCTCAGTGGTGAAGTAAGAACAGTCTAATCGCTGAGTATCGACTGAGCGTGTTGATTCTGTTGTGACCACATAATTTTCATAATTGGATTCCAATTTTTATCCAGCTGAAAGCCATTATCACAATTTATTAAATTGTCAGCAAGACATATTTCCTCAGATTCTTTAATTACAGAGTCCCAGAAGGTGGAAACTGTGCTAAAAATACCTCTGTGGAGAGGAGATGGTTCAGGATATCCACAGACTGGATAAATTACATGAGAAAAGAGCCAGTTTACTGTCCTCATTAAATTTCTTATTGAAATGTAGAGAAAATAATTTGATTCCAATCTTTGCTAGAGTTGTTCATTTTATTAATAGCATTGCTGCAAATAAGATTAAGCGTAGGGCAAGTATAGCCTTGGTTAGAGAATGAATCTGTTTTACATGTCGAGAGTTAGAGGTGATTTCCAAAGATTTATTTAATTTACATCTGAAGATTGTGGCAAGATGCTCCTCCCATAGATGCGATTGGATTGATGGTGTAACTTCGGCCAATGTGGACTGGGCCCAAAGGGATAGTACAGACAGACAAAGTACTAAGTTTAATCATCTCGCAACACGTAAACCACAAGTAGCCCCTTATGGACAATCCATTGTGAATCTCACGGAGAAATCGTTTGGCAATGCAACAATGTCAGTGCTTGTGAAAGATTTGAACTTTGCTCCTACACCTTCTTCACCTCCTTTAATGGATTTCATTATTTCTATTGAAGAGGCTATTAGACCTATTTTCTGCAGATTCTGCAGATGAAATTCGATGGGAATCATGTCATATCTTGCTGAAATGTGTGCCGCAACAGAGCAACAACTCTCCAGCAGATAGAGCTGCATTTCGCAATCTCCGTGAAGATATTGGTACAGTCACACTCCCTGCTGATAAGGGTAATGCTACAGTCCTTTCGCCAAGGGAATCCTACAACACGAAGATATATAGTCAACTAAGTCATTCTGTCGTTGTTGTTGTGGTCTTCAGTCCAGAGAATGAAATGCAGACTGGCAATGGCAAGGAAACTGTTTCTGAAGAAGAGAAATTTGTTAACATTGAGTATAGATGTAAGTGTCAGGAAGATGCTTTTGAAATTATTTCCATGGAATGTAGCCATGTATGGAAGTGAAACGTGGATGATAAATAGTTTAGAGAAGAAGAGAATATAAGCTTTCGAAATGGAAGAATGCTCAAGGTTAGATGGGCAGATCACATAACTAATGAGGAGGTATTGAATAGGATTGGGGAGAAGAAAAGTTTGTGGCACAAGTTGACTAGAAGAAGGGATCGGTTGGTAGGACATGTTCTGAGGCATCAAGGGATAACCAATTTAGTATTGGAGGACAGCATGGAGGGTAAAACTCGTAGAGGGAGACTAAGAGATAAATACATTAAGCAAATTCAGAAGGATGTAGGTTGCAGTGGGTACTGGTAGGTGAAGAAGCTTGCACATGATAGAGTAGATGGAGAGCTGCATCAAACCACTCTCTGGACTGAAGACCAAACCAGTCTCTGGACTGAAGACCACAACAACAGCATAAGTGATTCTATGTACCACAAAATTGATAAGGACTCAATGAGCCATAGATCCAGAAAGACTGCTACTCTTTTGAACGATATTTCTTTACCTAAACAAGTTATCAAGAAACCACACAATGATGTTCCACCAAGACTGTATGGACTGCCCAAGATTCATATGGATGGTGTTCCACTACAGTTGATAGTGAGTAATATTGGTACTCCTACTTATTCAACTGCAAAACATTTTGCCTCCTTACTCAAGCTGTATGTGGGTAAGTGCTGCCACCACATGTATAATTTCAAGGATTTTATCAATCCTTTGAAGACTGTTAAGCTGAGCAGGTTGGATTTACTAGTTAGATTGGATGTGGTCTTACTTTTTACCAAAATGCCTTTATTTGACTGGCTACATCTTACTGGTAACTTGTTCAGTGATGATTTGATGGCTTTGTTTGAACATACTCTCTCCTCAACGTATTTTTTATTTAATAACAATTTTTTTCAACAAACTGATGGTGTCGCCAGGGGTGTCCCTTGTCCCCTGCGGTGGCCAATCTTTTTATGGAAGAAAAAGCTCGTGAGTCTGCCGTCTTAAAGCTTACAGTTTTTTGGTGTTATATAAATGATACTTTCATTGTTTGGCCTCATGGCAGACAAGAACTGGAAAAATTCCTTTGTCGTTTAAACTCTTTACATGAGAACATCAAGTTTACTATGGAGATTGAGAAAGATGGGACTTTACTCTTTTTAGAATGACGGGTCTTTGGGACATTCGGTGTACAGAAAAGCCAGACATACAGATTTATATCTTCAAGCATCCAGCTGCCATCACTCCGCACAAACTACCGGTGTTCTCAGTACTTTAATTCACCAGGCAAATGTAATATTGAATGCTGATAGCCTTCATGAAGAATTAGTGCCTCTGGAGAAGGTTTTTAAAGAGAATGGCTATACTTTGCATCAAATACAGAACGCCATGCACAATTATAATAACAAGAAGCAATGCTCTGAGGTGACGTGACTATAAATCAACTGCGTTCCTTCCATATGCCGGGAACATATCTTCTAATATAGGCAGATTGCTTAGGAAGAATAATATCAATATCATCTTCCATCCACCAGCAAAGAGCAGCGCCTTAGTAGATCCATTAAAGACGATTTACAATTGAGGAAGACGGGTGTTTATATAATTCTCTGTTAGTGTGGTGCGGCATTTATAGGTCAGATGACATGAATGGTCCAGGAACACTGTGTAGAACATGAAAGACACACTCATGTGTGGCAACCCTTAAAATCAGCAGTAGCAGAACATTGCATTTCCATGGGACATTCAATGGAATACAATAACACTTCTGGGACTCTGTAATTAAAGAATCCATGATAATACATCTTGCTCATAATTTAATAAATCACAATAACAGCTTTCAGCTGGATACAAATTGGAATCCAATTATTAAAATTATCCGGTCACAGCAGAATTGACATGTTCAGTCGATACTCAGTGATTAGACTGTTTATTCTTCACCACTGAGAGCATCACATACTACTTGGCTGCCTCATGCGTGTCACCTCCTAACACATGCGCCGTAACCTGCCAGTACGATTCGCATGTGCGGAATTTGCTATAAATACAATAACTGCATCAGGTCTCTTCATTACTTCATCTACTCACCTGAGGATGGCCAGATGTCTCTGGGCCAAAATATGGTGGCAGAATGTTGATGGGATCCGGCTGCAAACCCAAAAGTTACTGGAAGAAGAAACACATTCTTTGGAAATCTGATCATAAAACCAGAAAATAAAATTAATGAGAGGATAATAGAAGAACTGTGGACTAGAAAGAGCAACATCACAGAATTACAGACCTTAAGAAAGACATAAGAGAACTCAAAATTACAGTAGATGACCTAAAACAATACAGACAAAACCAAAATACTGCAAGATACACAAATCCAATTACAAATGAAGATCAACAAAAGGACTGGAGGAATAGTGATCTCAAATGAAGAAAAAAACATATCTGAAAGAATGAAGAAATATTGGGCATACAGAATACAGAAAAATCCTTTATACAACAATAAATTAAAATAATCCTTTGTATAGCCATTGCATTATTCAACTGTGTTATTGAATTGTTAAAGAACTGAATTTTATTAATGAATATTAACAAACCTTTGTTTAATTGACTATAGTGGTCCAATGAAGACCATAAAGTATAGATACAAAATAGCCTGCGCAGTAGTTCAGCGTGTTTGGTCAGAGACCCGATTGGCCTCTGTAATAAAAAACTGAGTGGAAGGATCAACCACCGAACTTGAACAGGATGTCTTGCGATGTCTGCAAGGATGAAACACAATGATCAGTAACGAAAAAAAAGAAAAACAAAGTTGCTGAATAGTCTCATTGTTTACTTCCTCCTCTAAGGTAGTGAAAAGATGACTCACACAAGAAAAATAATATGCCTGATCCAAAATAATTATTCCATCCTAATTTGTACTGCAGAAGGATTCATATAACATGCTAGTTTTCAATTCACAAATCAGATCATATGAAATTTCTGTGACAAAATATTGCGAACTGATATTTGCTGCAACTCTTCAAAAACATTTGTCCACCTGCTGTGTGGAGATCATGTGTTCAATTCCTGGTACTGCTAGGGATTTTTTTTTTTTTTTTTTGGTGGGACATCTGGAACAGGGTGCACTGATACTCATAAAGCCAACTGACGAGCTACTTGAATGAAAAGTAATGGTTCCAAGGTCTGGAAAACTGATAACTGGTGGGAGAACAGTATGCTGAGTCCGTACACCCCATACCACATCAAAATGCCACCATTGGCACAGGATGACATGGCAGCTTCATCATTTGGTCCTCTGGGGCTCATCATAGAGTTGATTTTTTCAAATGCATTTGATTGTGCAGTCCTCAGTATTCTCCTAGGGAAGCAGAGACGTTGTGGCAACTGGTTTTCACACTATCTAAATAGAGAATGCAGAGTGTCACATTAAGAAACCCAGAGGGTGTACACAACAAAACTGTAGTGCCTCGATAATTTCGATGCAAATTCTAGAGACCCACGGCTTTCCACCATCTCAAACACCTAATATTTTACGTATGAGCTTGAGAAACAGGAGAGTGTCTACCTCGCACTGGTTTTCTGTGTGGGCAGGGTGGCCTTGTATCAAGAGGATATGACAGTAGTGATGGTCTATTGGCATGGGCAAGTGGTTGCTGCACTCATCACAGAAGTTACATGACCAGCACTAAGAGCATGTGCGCCTTACTCTGAGACGGTGCTACATCAGTCATTATTGTAAACAGTTGAATTGTGTAAAAGAAAAGAAAAGACTCTTACTTTTACTTACACTTACTTACTGACTTACTAGACTTGCAGATGGTGGACTTGAGAGATTTTTTGAACTGTATTTATTGTAAAAGTAATCAATAGTTTCTGATGGACTGGAAGTCATTGAATTTATGAAATATTATTCATTGATGTCGAACTGTTATGTGGTGTTCTGTCTGTGGAAGTGAAATATACTAGGGTTGATTTAAAAGTATCCTGTGTGTATGCAATCATTTTAAGAGTAGAGAAAATTCCTCCAAACATCATCATATCCTCAGAGAAGAAGTTGGGCAGATTGTCACAGCATGCTATCCTGAGAAGTAGATCGGCAAAGCACCTTCAAATAAGTCCAGTGATGAAAGGGACATTTGAGTCTTGCACACCAGCACATCATTGCTTCCTCTAGTTGCAGGAAACTGCCAAAACATGGCGACCATGACATGACTCGAAAAGGAGGAATTTTACAACAGAAATTGAGATAAGAAGATACTTAGTTGTCATAGCAACTGAGAGTAACAAGACAAAGAAACCGTTACACAGAATTGGATTCTACCTAAAAGAAAAAAAAGTGTGAAAAAGTTAATAAGCTCTGAACAAAGGAAGACGCAGAGAATAGTTCAATTAAGAAGATTTGGTGTGGGGAAGTAAACAGTCCTCACACATACGTTGACCCAGCCGACACTGATGCAGTAACCGGCTGATGTTGATGCAGTAACCAGCCCTGACGTCAATGCAGTATCCTGCCAATGACACCAACATGGTAACCATCCACCGTGGCCGTCTGCAACTGCCATTCACCATTGCTGACTTCGCATCCTCTCGCCGACACTGCAACCACCGTTCAAAGCTGCCGGAGCCTGTGCTATTCACCGTTGCTGATTCTGCACCTGCTCACAGACACAGCATGAAATTCTATGCCAGGTGAGTGTGAAATAAAAACTTTATTATTCTAGTAAGAGGTGTTACAAAATACTATGATGCAAAATTTTACTGTGTAATTGGTATAATTGAAATTACAGCATAGCACATGAAATGTGTTACCAATTATTTCTTTCACAATTTATGACGCACATTAGATATCCCTCTGGGATCTCTACAGCAGTACCAGCAGAGTTGGAAAAACAAATGAGTAACGAAATGATGTGTAATTCACGATACTGCCGCTAGGAGACTAGTAAGCAGCAATGGCTGACAATGGAAGACAGCAGCAATCAGCAATTGTGTTACTTTTTCATGAAACAAAAAGCCTTGTTGTGACACAAAGGCGTTTTCGACAACAGTTTAACACATGATGGGTCCCTTGCAATAAGACCATTCACATGTTGTACGATAAATTTGTACAGGAAGGAACAGTATTGGAAGTGAAGCAACCTCGGCCTAAGCTTCAATGATGGACAAAATTGGCACCCGGTAGTCCAGACCTCAATCCATGTGACATTTTTCTTTGGGGGTACCTAAAGGAAAAAATTTTCCCGAAACGTCCACTTGATTTAATGGACCTCAGAAGACTTATTCTTCAAGCTTGCAGTGAAATTACAGAAGACATGTGCCGTAGGGTAATCACTAACTTCAGTGTTTGTTTGAAGGAAGTTAGGAAATGAAATGGTGAACATATTGAGCATGTGCTGAGTTAGAAAAAATCTTGATGGACGGCTCTTCATTGTAGCATATGTTCCTTTCAGATTGTATTGACAATAAAGTTTATATTAAAAAACAAAATAGTAACACATTTTGTGCACCACCCTGTAGTATTAGATGCTCACAAGAGCAAAAATCTATAGAAGCATGGAAGTATAAAACCAGTTGGGGAGAAGTCAGAACCAGCCATGGCTATGGAATTTGCTAAAGAATGACATGACTTGTCTGAATTAGTAAATTTAATTAAAGCCCAGAGTGAAGCTCTAACTAGATCAGATGCTAAATTAGATGATCATTTCAAAGCCCAGGATGAAGTTTTAAATGCTTTTACAAAAGATTTAGATGATCATTTTAAGAAAACCCTAGACTTGATACACTCAATCGGTACTAAAAAAGATACCCAGACTGCAACTATAAAAGACCGGACTAAAGTTTTAAGTGCAACTCTAAGTAAAGACGTAGTATCTGTAAGTTCTAAGTTACATGCTCCAAATAAAATTCGAAAAAGCCAAACAACAAACATAAATTTGTTGTATGTCAAAGTAGACACTCAGAATAAAGAATTGAGTAATCTGTGTGAAGGCACGATTGCCTTGCAAACTAAATTTGACGCTAAATGTAATAATAAAGAACCCAATCTTATCGAAAAATTAGAATCTTGTGGAACTTTATGTAATGTTAAATGTAATTCTGTAAACCAGAAAATGGATATCTTAAAAGAGAGAACAGATTGGCCTAAGGAATTAATATTGATTATTCAATCGAGTATTCCAGGTGTTAGTATATGAACTGTTAGTTTGTGAATAAACAAAGTAGAACAAAATTTTAAAAAAATTAGCTAACTTTGACATTATAAATGTAAGTACTCTGGCGGAACCATTTGAGATAATTATAGATCAAGAAATTACCGAGAGTATAATCTCCGGAAACATTTCGACTGCTGCTTTTTCCAATCCTAATGATTCTAGCAAGGGTATGGATGAAGAATTCAAACTTGTCCATGACAGAGTAGAAAATAGAATAACTTTACGTAGTGTTGTGTTTCCTAATAAAATGGTAATGGTTTAATTTAGGGAAACTTTGACACGAAATTTAATGAGAAATATTGGTCCGTGAATAATCAAGTGAGGTTGATGTCAGATCCATGGGATCCAGGAGGAGTCACATCTGTACTCCAGGGATGTTAACATTCTGTGTTAATGGGTGGAGTGACAACCGTTGGTCCCTGAGTTGTTTTCGGTGTTACTTCCACATTAGTTTCCCACACTAAATTCCCTTCAAATCTTCAACTATTCTGTATCCTATTCATAACCTCTTACACTATCCTATCATATTAGTATTTAAGCAACCAAATATGACTACAATATAGTCACTAATTGAAGAGATTCACGAATGAGCAGTGATATCTAAACATGGAATGAAACAAATAGGAAATAGTACTAGCATAAAGGTAATATCATTGTACTATTCAAGCAAAGTAATATATAGATGTCATAAACTGAACAAAGTACTTTATGTATGTAAGAAAAATAGTATAAACTGAATGACTAAACAATTGTGCTATCGTAGTGTATAATTTTCTATTTTTATAGAGTAATTTTATACCGTTTGTGAGATGCAAAGTAAATGGGAGGGTTTGTATCACTTTTGGAAAGGTGGGTAGTATAGGCACAATCATGACTAAAACTACACACACACACACCACAACTTTTAAATGACCCTCGCTGACAAGTGTAACTGATTCTTCACCATTTGCCATTCCATAGGAGTTGCTAAGGTCTTTCTTTGGAGACCTCAAAGGTGAAGGTGAGAATGTCCCTTCTGTAGGATATGTTTAACATCATACCTCCTCCAGCTTCTTACTCAAGTACCGGTGGGGAACGGGGGTTGGAAAGGTTTTTCTTGCTTTGGGGTTATCTTATTTCACTTCTTTGAT
This sequence comes from Schistocerca gregaria, assembly GCF_023897955.1. Lineage (NCBI taxonomy): Eukaryota > Metazoa > Arthropoda > Insecta > Orthoptera > Acrididae > Schistocerca > Schistocerca gregaria. Next base: position 187,186,238 of record NC_064931.1, on the reverse strand, counting down.
CTTAGCAACTGTTTCTACTTTTTCCTTTTCTTACTTCTCTATTGAGTACCAGTCTATCTTTCCCTCTTTCCATATGCATACACTTCTATCGCTGAAGTCCTTCTTACTTTCCATGGTTTCCTATAACCTCCAACTTATTTTACATAAGTAGGCCAAAGAATCAGGCTCCTCAAACACACATTGACATACGCACAAAGTTGCACTTAGACACAAACATGAAAATTACGAGCTAGAAACCTAAAGCGATGTCAGAACTGCCAAGGGATGTAGAGGAATATAGATATACATACATCTGAATCGATGAAAATATTACATTGTGGATATGTGATGGTTCTGCATTGTTATTTTTGTCACTCTAGATACGTGTACATCTGAATCATTGCACATATTACATTGTGGATATGTGACGGTTCTGCATTGTTATTTTTTTTCCCTCTCACTCTAAAATATATATTTACTTGTGCCATGCTAGTCCTTGGAGAAAAGGCATAATATCTTATGAAAGTTGGTAAATACAGGTAGACATAGTGTCTACTATGTGTGTGCAGGATATCTATTTACAACAGTAAAAGTGAGGAGTGAGAGAGGAATCTAGGGCATAAGATGATGTATTAGAAAGTGGAATATGAGGGTAAAGTAGAGTGTAATTGTACCAGAGAGTATTTAAGAATTGTATTCATAAAGATGTATGCTTGGGCAATGAACCAGGAGGCCTACTTAGGAAGGAGAAGGAGGGTGCACCCACCATTTATTGAATGGGAAAAAGGGCAGATAGGCAGACCAAAGAGAGGCTGACCTATACTCTGTAGGCAGGGTCACCAATACACCAATAAGGGGATCGACCTGTACCATAAATTAGGAAATTAAAAGGGGAGTACCTACCAAAATAGAAGGAGAAAGGGTACTCCTAGGATCAACCCATGTAAGCTATAGGTACTGTTCCTAAAGGGAAGGACAGTATCATGACAGAAGTCACACAATTTTATAGAGATTATTCTGGTAAGTTTGACTTCTCTATTACACTAGCCTTGTCAAGTTTACAAATGTCCAAGAAGGGAACACTTTTATTCTACCCAGAGTTCCTCCAGATTATAACAAGTAATGATTTAGTACATACTTAGGAAAAGTGGTATGTGAAGTAAGAGCAAAGCAGCAGAATATTCATAAGTTATGTGCACCTGGAATTTACGAGTGGAAAAGGAACAGAAAACAAAGATAACTTCAACATGGACTGAAAGGTTCACAGTTTGTAATTGTGGTCAAATATGCACGGCACTGTTAGAAGATAACGAATTATTATCTTGTGTCAATGTACATACTGAATATATATTAAATATCGAGTGTTCGAGCTAAGAGGAGGGATATGTAGTGCCTCGATAATTTCGATGCAAATTCTAGAGACCCTTGGCTTTCCACCATCTTGAACACCCAATATTTTATGTATGAGCGTGAGAAACGGGAGAGTGTCTACCTCGCAGCAGTTTTCTGTGTGTGCAGGGTGGACATGTGCCAAGAGGATACGACAGCAGTGATGGTCGATCAGTGCAGGCAACTGGTTGCCGTGCTCATCCCAGAAGTTACATGACAAGCACTAAGAGCAAGCACACCTTACTCCGTGACAGTGCCATATCAGTCATTATTGTAAATAGTTGAATTTTGTGAACGAAAAGAAAAGACTCTTACTTTTACTTACACTTACTTACTGACTTGCTAGAATTGCAGGTGGTGGACTTGAGACAACGTTGAGAGATTTTTGGAACTGTATTTATTGTAAAAGTAATCAATAGTTTCTGACGGACTGTAAGTCATTGGGTTTACCAAATATTATTCATTGATGTGAAACTGTTATGTGGTGTTCTGTTTGTGGGAGTGAAATGTAGTAGGGTTGATTTAAAAGTATACTGATTGTACGCAATCATTTTAGGAGTAGAGAAAATTACTCCAAACATCATCATATCTTTGGAGAAGAAGTTGGGCAGATCATCACAGCAAGCTATCCTGAGAAAAAGATTGGCAAAGCACCTCCAAATGAGTCCAATGATAAGTGGATGTGTGAGTCTTGCACCCCAGCACCTCATTGCTTCCTCTAGTCGCCAGAATCCACCAGAAAACAGTATCTTCAGAATGAGGAATAACCATAATTGATGTACGAGGGGCATTATACACTCCTCGAAATGGAAAAAAGAACACATTGACACCAGTGTGTCAGACCCACCATACTTGCTCCAGACACTGCAAGAGGGCTGTACAAGCAATGATCACACGCACGGCACAGCGGACACACCAGAAACCGCGGTGCTGGCTGTCAAATGGCGCTAGCTGCGCAGCATTTGTGCACCACCGCCGTCAGTGTCAGCCAGTTTGCCGTGGCATACGGAGCTCCATCGCAGTCTTTAACACTGGTAGCATGCCGCGACAGCGTGGACGTGAACCGTATGTGCAGTTGACGGACTTTGAGCGAGGGCGTATAGTGGGCATGCGAGAGGCCGGGTAGACGTACCGCCGAATTGCTCAACACGTGGGGCGTGAGGTCTCCACAGTACATGTTGTCGCCAGTGGTCGGCGGAAGGTGCACGTGCCCGTCGACCTGGGACCGGACCGCAGCGACGCACGGATGCACGCCAAGACCGTAGGATCCTACGCAGTGCCGTAGGGGACCGCACCGCCACTTCCCAGCAAATTAGGGACACTGTTGCTCCTGGGGTATCGGCGAGGACCATTCGCAAACGTCTCCATGAAGCTGGGCTACGGTCCCACACACCGTTAGGCCGTCTTCCGCTCACGCCCCAACATGGTGCAGCCCGCCTCCAGTGGTGTCGCGACAGGCGTGAATGGAGGGACGAATGGAGACGTGTCGTCTTCAGCGATGAGAGTTGCTTCTGCCTTGGTGCCAATGATGGTCGTATGCGTGTTTGGCGCCGTGCAGGTGAGCGCCACAATCAGGACTGCATACGACCAAGGCACACAGGGCCAACACCCGGCATCATGGTGTGGGGAGCGATCTCCTACACTGGCTGTACACCTCTGGTGATCGTCGAGGGGACACTGAATAGTGCACGGTACATCCAAACCGTCATCGAACCCATCGTTCTACCATTCCTAGACCGGCAAGGGAACTTGCTGTTCCAACAGGACAATGCACGTCCGCATGTATCCCGTGCCACCCAACGTGCTCTAGAAGGTGTAAGTCAACCACCCTGGCCAGCAAGATCTCCGGATCTGTCCCCCATTGAGCATGTTTGGGACTGGATGAAGCGTCGTCTCATGCGGTCTGCACGTCCAGCACGAACGCTGGTCCAACTGAGGCGCCAGGTGGAAATGGCATGGCAAGCCGTTCCACAGGACTACATCCAGCATCTCTACGATCGCCTCCATGGGAGAATAGCAGCCTGCATTGCTGCGAAAGGTGGATATACACTGTACTAGTGCCGACATTGTGCATGCTCTGTTGCCTGTGTCTATGTGCCTGTGGTTCTGTCAGTGTGATCATGTGATGTATCTGACCCCAGGAATGTGTCAATAAAGTTTCCCCTTCCTGGGACAATGAATTCATGGTGTTCTTATTTCAATTTCCAGGAGTGTATAAGTAATGCACCACATTTTTTTCTTAGCCAATGTCACCTGAAAAATTCAGAATTTGTTATGGGACATCATAGAATATTCCTGCTTCAGCCCCTGCAGTTTCATAAAGCTCTGATAGGTGGCAGCACTGTGCGTAACCTTCAAAATGTCATCTGTAACAGAGATGCATTCCAAGAAGAGAACTGCCATTGACGTTCTTTTTGCAGAAAACCAGCACATCACAGATATTCATAGGCACTTGCAGAATGTATACGGAAGCCTGGCAATGAACAAAAGCACTGTAGTCATTGGGCAAGGCATCTGTCATCATTGCAACAAGGTTGCACAAACCTAACCAATATCCCGCATGCCAGCCAGCTGCACACAGCTGTTAGAATGTGCGGACACACTCATTTGAGGTGATCAGTGTATCACAATCAAACACATCTCTGTTAGTATTGCTGACACACTCCAGTTGGGGTAACAAACGTGTGTGCGCGCTGGGTTCCTCACCACCTAACAAAAGACCATAAAGAGTAACGAAGGGCCATCTATGTAGAGCTTTTTGCATCTTACAAGGCTGATCATAACAATTTCTTGTCAAACATTGTCACCAGCAATGAAAGACGGGTTCAACATTTTGAACCAGAAGCAAAATGGCAGTGCACGGATTCACGCCATGCCACCTCTCCTCATAAGAATAAATTCAAGGTTGCACCCTGAACCAATAAAGCCATGGTGATGGTCTTTTGAAATGGTTATTCTGTTTGATGTCCTCCCTCATGGTGAAATGATAAGCTCTGAAGTGTATTGTGCTACCCTCAGGAAATTCGAGAAACTACTTCAGCGTGTTTGTTATCAAAAAAATGCGAATGAACTTCTCCTTCTCCATAATGATACGAGGCCTCACACAACTCTGTGCACACAAGAAAAGCTCACAAAACTTCATTCTATTATTCTTTCTCATCCACCCTACAGCAGGGATCTTGTACATAATGACTTCCAGCTGTTTGGCTCAATGAAAGATGCACTCCACAGAAAGTAGTATGTGAGTGGTGAGAAAGTTATTGATGTAGCAAGATGTTGGCTCTGAAGTTGACCAATAGAGTTGTTGTGAATCGCAGATCTTTCAAAGTGCCGCCGCGCAGTTACGCGGGTCCTCTACATGCGGCGCTGTCTGCCAGGCATGCAGCATCAGCGCCACCTAATTGGCCAGGCAGCCAGCGGCTGCTAGACTTGGACTCAGTAATGATTTGACTGTTAAAGTGACACACGCCTCACTCTGTTTACTTGATCTGTGACTTTCATGTATTGCATTGTCCTTGAAATATATTTGTTCAACTTGAAGTTATAACAATTGGCGACAAGGATGGGATATTTTTCTTTTTCATCATTGACCCACGTGTTTCCATGGCTACTTTAGAGCAACTATTGCAAGGTCTCATAGAACAGCAAACGCTTCTCAGAAATGCGATTCGTGATTTCGTCGCGAAGACTGGTCCAATTATGAAAAACGTCTTCAACAGCAGTTGGCATTTCATGTTGCAGACGACCAAACATGTAAGTCTCTGTTCTTCTCATGGATTTCACCTCGAATGTATCGGTTGTTGTCGCAATTGGCTCCTTTGAAAGATCCTGCATCTTTGTCCTTTGCTGAAATGTGCTTACTTCTGTCCGTTTATTTTCAAAAGCATACGTATGTGGTAGCCTCTCATGTTGCCTTTTGTCGTTGTCAAAAACAACTAAATAAATACTATCACACTTGGGCTGCTAAACTTCACGGCCTCAGTCAAAAGTGTCAATTTGTTACTGAAGTTCACAAAGAATCCTACGCCAGTTCCATGGTACGGGATGCTATTATCCAGTCGGTGCCCAACAAAGAAGTTCGGAAACGTCCCCTTCAGTTGGCAAATCTGACTCTAGATGAAGTCCTATCCATCACTCACTCTTTTGAAATTTCTCGCACCGCTGGAGTGCAAATAGAGGCATGGGGTGACGCCAGGGAAATACAACCTCTGTGCGCTGTTGACGAAGCGTGTGGCGTGTCCCTGCCGGCCGACATGGCTGCAGTACGCTCCCAAGTGCAGCCTCGGCCTACCCGTAAACAAACCTCTAAGAAACTGCAGCAAAACCCACGGCAACTTCCTTCATGTCCACGGTGTTTTATTAACCATTCATGATAGGATTGTCCACAATGTTGGGCCGTGTGTCACAAATGCAAAAAAAGGGTCATGTGTCATCCGTTTGCAAATCCAACCACATGCATTATGTTCATGAACATGGCGCTGATTCTGATTCTGTGTTCTCTGTCAATTGTACTTCTTCCCTTTCAGGGAAGTTATTCCTCACTGTCCAAATCCTTGGTCGGGATGTTTGCATGCAGGTGGATACCGGTTCTGCTGCCACTATAATTAATTCTGAGATGTATCTTCAGTTGGGTTCTCCAATCCTGTCACATGTCACTAGGCAATTATGGACGTACAATAAACAGAAGATTTCTCTCTTTGGACAATTTGATGCTGAGGTATCTTACAAATCTGTCGTTCGCACTGTTCCCATATTTGTGGTCAACCATAGTAACGCTTTTTGGTTTCGATGCCTTTCGCATTTTTGGGTCCTCCATAGATGACTCTGTCAATATCGTCTCTGATGCTATCACTATGCTCAATTGGATTCCATGTCAATGACATTTTTATCCCTTTTTTCTCCTGGGTTAGGCCATGCAAATGACTTTGAAGCTCATATCACTCTCATACCCACTGCACGGCCTAAGTTTTTTCAGGCTCGGCCCATTCCTGTGGCCCTTCATTATCAGGTAAAATGGGAACTGGATCATCTCACTGCTTCAGGGGTCTTGCTTCCTGTCACTTCCAGTGAGTGGTCCTCTCCTGTTGTTGTCGTTGCTAAGCCAAATGGTGCTATTCGTCTCTGTGGTGATTTAAAGGCCACTGTAAATGCTCAATGCCTTATCAACACCTACCCAATGCCTCGACCTGAAGAATTGCTCACTAAACTTGCTGGAGGCCAGTATTTTTCTAAACTTGACCTGTCAGAAGCTTTTCATCAACTTCCTCTCGATGCTGGTTCCTGGCAGTTTCTGGTCCTTAACACGCCTTTCGGCCTCTATCAATACCAATGATAGCCATTCAGGGCTGCCAACGCCCCTTCTCTCTTTCAGCGATTCTGGGAAAAATTATTACTGACTGTCCCTGGGTGTATAAATTACATGGATGACATTGTTGTCACTGCTCCACCACTGAAGAACATCTTCAAAATCTCTGCACACTTTTTCATGTCTTACAGACTGCCGGTCTTAAGTGTAATCTTCAGAAATCAAAATTTTTTCAGGCATCTATCACATACTTGGGGTTTCAACTCTCATGGGATGGTATTCGTCTGCTTCAGCAAACTGTTGCTGCGATCGATGCCCATACTATCATAGGTTTTTAGCGTCTGCTGCTTCAGTGGCTCAGTCGTTGCATCGCCTGTTGCATAAAAACGTGCCTTTTCACTGGTCTGCGTCATGCATTGGGGCTTTCCAGAAATTGAAGACTATGATGAAACAGGCCCCATGCCTGGCTACTTATCGACCTGGCCAACATCTTGTTCTTGGCATGGATTCCTCTCAATACAGGGTTGGTGCAGTCCTTGTGCACTGTTTTTCTGATGGTTCTCAACAACCCATTGCTTATGCCTCCAAAACGCTCACAGATGCCCAACAAAAGTATTCTCAAATTGAAAAAGAAGCTTTGGCCATTATTTATGCCATCCATAAGTTTGGTGTTTTTCTCTATGGATCCGAATTTCATCTTGTTACAGATCACAAACCACTTGTTTCCTTGTTTCATCCATCAATGTCACTTCCCGACAAGGCTGCACATCACCTCCAGCGTTGGGCTCTTTACTTGTCTCGTTTCAATTATGAGATTCATTTCTGGTTGACGGCTCAACATGCGAATGTTGATGTATTGTCTCGCCTTCCCATGGGTCATGATCTGGCATTTGATAGGGATGAACTCTTGTGTTTCCACCTGGATGTTGCCGAGCAGCGGGTTGTGGACAGGTTCCCCATCACTGGCTGCTACGGGTTCTGACCCTACCCTCTCCTAGGTATTATGCTGTATTCAGAAGGGTTGGCCTGATTGTCCATCCGCTAAGACTTCTGATCTGTTGCGGAACTACTACGCTTTGCGTTACCACCTTACGCCTAGGGATGGTGTTATCCTTCTTTCCACTGAAAATGCTTCGCCGCATGTTGTGGTACCTGTGTCTTTGTGTGCTTCAGTCTTGTGCCTCCTTCACCAAAGTCACTGGGGTGTCTCTCGCACAAAATCTCTGGCACGCCGTCATGTGTACTGGCCCGGCATCAGCTCTGAAATAGCACACATGGTCATTGCCTGTGGCCCTTGTGCATCACAGGCCGCCACCCCGAAGTCATCTTTGTCACTGTGGCCTTTGCCTGAGAAGCCCTGGGAGTGTATTCATGCTGACTTCGTGCGACATTTTTTAGGTACTTATTGGCTTCTTATTATTGACGCCTACTCTAACTTTCCTTTCATTGTCCATTGCATGTCGCCTATCACCGCAGCAACCACCAATGCTCTAGCTCGCATTTTCTCTTCGGAAGGCCTTCCCTCCACTCTTGTTACTGATAATCATCCACAATTTGCCTCTTCCAATTTTGCGGATTTTTGTGCCCTTCACAGTATCATGCATGTCACGGCCACTCTGTTCCATCCACAGTCAAACGGTCAGGCTGAACGACTGGTCCACACATTTAAGACTCAGATGAGGAAACTCCTGACTTTTTCTGCTGCTGATGATGCACTTCTCCAGTTTCTGGCTTCTTACCATTTCACCCCCATGGGCGACCACAGCCCGGCTGAGCTCTTACATGGCCGACAGCCCCGCACGCTACTTCATCGTCTGCGGCCTTCCAGCTCACAGCCGCGGGTGCCATCGCTTGACCGGTTCACCATAGGCAAACCTTGTATGGGTACAAGTATATGGCAGGCACCCAAAATGGAGTCCTGGCCGCATCTTACGACACCATGGCTGATGCCTGTATGAAATCCAAATGGACACGGGTGTTGCAGTGTGTCATTCAGACCAGCTTTGGCCTCATGTGCAGGCAATGCCTGTTCCGGATGCCACTACACCACCTTAGATTCCACCTGATGCTCGGAATCCTGGAATCTCTCATTACTCACAATGCAGTCCTCTCACCATCATATCGGTGCCAGCACAAGAACTGATGCCAACAGGAGACGTGCTCATGCAGGAACCAGATGACCACCCTTTGTCGGAGCAACTCTATTCGCCTCCTTCTCCTATGGATGTGGACACATCGTCTGTGTCTCCTGTTATAACAACCAAACTTGCCACAATGGGCAGATTGGTGCATGGGGCCCCAGCATATTCGACCCCCACATCTCCTGTCATCTCGACCCGTTATCATCGGGGACACTTCCATCCATACAAGAAGCCTCCTCCTCAAGACTTTATGGCCAGTCAAACAACACATATGGACATTAGCAATCTACAGGCCACCTCCATGAAGACCAGTGCAAAAACTTCAAAGGGGGGAAAAGTGTTGTGACTCGCTGATCTTTCAAAGTGCCGCCGCACAGTTACACTCGTCCTCTACATGCAACCCTGTCTGCCAGCCATGCAACAGCAGCGCCACCTAAGTGGCCAACCAGCCAGCAGCCACTAGACTTGGACTCAGTTATGATTTGACTGTTAAAGTGACACATGCCTTTCTCTGTTTACTTGATCTGTGACTTTCATGTATTGCGTCATCCTTGAAATATATTTGTTCAACTTGAAGTTATAACAAGAGTGGTAGCATATAGGCTCTTCCCATAAGGTTGTATAAGGCCATCACATGGAATGGAGATTATGTTGAAAAGTAGGGTTTTGTAGCCAAAAGAGTGAGGAATAATATCGTGTATAGGAATCCTGAATAAAACCAACCTGTTTCAGACAAAAATGTCTTGCATTACTTATTGAACTTCCCTCCTACCACAAGGGTGCAAGTATTATAATCGAGCCTAATGGAGAAACTGCAACACTTAAAAATTAAAATGAAATTTTCTTGAAAATGAAACATCGTGTCTTCCTCTTTGCATCCAAGATAAGTATATAAATCCCAGATGAGCAAATCAATGAAATACTTGAGCTTTTCCAATAAGTGGTACTTTAAAAATATTTCATACACACAAAAGATTTCACAGTAATGCTTATACATTGCATAGATTTTATTTTGTAACAGTGCCTTTCTAGCTAAGTCCAACATTAATGTGGCATGTGATACTTTCAGTAGGGGAGGTAAGTATTCAAAATAAATAAACTAATTATTACTCACCTTTACTTGAAAGCAGTTACAGAAAGATATAGTCATCTAGTAGGTCTTGGGTCATTGCCTAGTATGAATGGAACAGTAGTTGTTAGAGTCTTGTAATTTATCATTCTCCATAGCTTTCCCATAATACCAAATGATTATAATTAAAGTGCTGCTACTCACCAAGATTGAATGTGGGCTGTAATTATCACGTGGCAGCAAAAGTTGCAAGATATGCTAATATGTTGATGTGGCAGCAATTTATGCTGGAAAAGAATTAGTTCCAAATTGGCCACCAGTTGCATATCTGGCTTCACACACTTTTTGTATAATGATATGACATCTAGGCTGTCATTTGACAAGCCATAATGTAAGCAAATTGTATGGTTATTGTGAAGAGAGACTGTGTGCTATTAGTGAAACAATTTTATGTGAACAGCAGCAGTTACAGTGCTGCACTGAGAGAGTATCACCTATTGGAAGGTCTGAGGAGAGGCATGATGTAATTAAATGGCTGAAAGAATATGAAAATGACATTCAAAAACATGTGTGAGCTTGGTGTGGACCTGGAAGAGAAAGGCTTCCAATCACATGGAAATTATTAACAGGTTGCTGTTGCAGTAACTGACCAAGCAGCATGTGTCCTGGGTACTGCTAAAGCTCATGCAGTGTCACAAGAATTGTCCATCCCATGGTCAACAGTACAGAAAGTTTTGTGGTCTATGTTACACTGGTATCCATATAAAATCGAGACGGCACTGCAACTGAAACCTCACGATTCGCAGCAATGTTCTGAATTTGCTGTTTGGTTTCTGTCACAGATCAAAGTTGATGACATGTGGCTGGGCAATATTCTATGGAGTAATGAGGCACATTTTACACTACAGGGTGCAGTGAGTACACAGAACTGCTGAATTTGGGATACTGTTAAACATGAAGAGCCATTGCACTCACCATATGTAACTGTGCAGTGTGGTTTCGCAAGCACTTTTATCATTGGTCCATTCTTCTTTGAAGTGAATGCAAGCTTGCTAGGTGTGCCTTAATGACTTCATATTATCAAACCTTCTTGTACATTGTGTGATTCCTGGTTTGGAAGAGCACAACTGTGCGGAGAACACCATTTTCATGCAGTATGGGATAACACCTCATGTTGCTTTCCCAGTGAAAGATCTGCTTAATGCAACCTTCCACAAATCTGTCCTCTCCAGAGGTTTTCAAGATGCATGGTCTGTAAGATCACCTGGTCTGAATACATGTGGCTTTGGCTCTAGGGATATCTAAAAGAACACATTTGTCAGGGACACGTTCAGTATCTACCTGAGCTTAAGGCCATTATATAAGAACACATTACTCAGATTCCACTGGAACTGCTGTGGGCAACTATTTATCATGTTGTTTTATAGATGTTTCATTTCATTGACATCTCTGGTGTTCATATTCAACAGACTGTGTAAGTGTCAGTTAATTATAGAATCAACATTGTGCCTTTCTCACTTGTTTGACCTTTTCTGCCCACATACCGTTCCTAATCCATTACATATGGGACATTTGTATATATCCCTCTTGCATTCACATTGCTAGACTTGAATCTGTTGGTTAAAACTTAACTAATTTTTATGCATAAACTAGTTTGCATTAATGCATTACAATATCTACCAAGTTTTGGTGCTATACAATAATTAAACACTGGGCCTCTATTAGTAACTGCACTTTGATTATAACCACTCAATATCTTCATGAAACCTCACAAAATTGTTTTTAGCAAAATGCAGACACTGGAACATGACAAAAGAACAATTCTGATGAGATTTCATCATGTTTTCATACACATCTACTGAAATAATTTCATCATTTGAAGGGCTTGCAAGAAGTAACTCTAGAGCAACTGCCTCACACATTGTGTGACTGAAATCTGAATAACAACTGTGAGCACTGTGATGCAATAGGTGTGTTGTCTGGTCTTACATACTTTCACTTTTGGTGGGAGAACTTCCCAGAAGAGCAGTATTGTGGAATGCTCTACACATTGCACAATAGAAGTGAATTACAGTTGCTTTTCTGAGGTTAGAATGTAAATGCTATAAAAAGGTGATATGTTTAATTTAAATTAACTGAAATCTTATTTTCAAACTTTTTAGAGGGATAGACCTATGCATTCTTCTTTAGATTATAATTTTGACTTATTTTTCTTTAAACATTGTATTTGTGATAATACTAATTTTATGGCTGGAGTCAGGAGTCATCTAATTATGCAGCAGGTAATAAAATTTTGATGAGAACCTTTTAAACAAATTTTTCAAAGTTACAAAATCTTCATCTTCCTTGTTAAGTGTATAGAAGAAGAATCAAGTATTCATTGCATAAAAATGTCCTATTTTTCCCTTTTGTTATTCTTTACTGTTCCAAAAGAAATGATGAGCTAATGAATTTTAATTATGAAACCTTATGTTTATGTACTATAATAATTTGTGACTGATAGAAATGTTCACACTAATCACTGGCAGGTTAAAATGATATTGACACTGTATAAGTCTGAAAGTATTGTGTGATTCAACAGTAAAAATGTGTCATGAATTGTAAGTTTGAAATTGTATCAAATAGTATGAAAAAATATAGTAATGGTCTCTTCATAATGCCAATCGGTCCTCTATCATGGTACAATGCCGTACGAAAGTTAACAACTGGTTTTCTGCAAATTAACAATCACTGAACTTAGATTAAACAAAATACATGCAATACTGTAATGCACAAGGCCTGATCACACTGTTAGAAGGAAGGTCAGTAAATGTAACAGAATATTCTAAATTCATATATGTTTATACTGAGAAGAACCTGAACTAAAAATCACATGTTGCAGACTTTAAACATCTACACTCAGTAACTTTTGTGTTGCAGTCATTTTTGTTGTTCATGTTTTGGTCTTTAGTCCAAAGACTGGTTTTATGTAGCTGTGCACACTACTCTACCCTGTGCAAGCTTCTTCATCTCTGAATAAATACCACAACCTACATACAACTGAACCTGTGTACTGTACTCATCTCTTGATCTTCCTCTGCAACTTTTTACCCTCTACACTTACCTCTAATGCTAAACTGATGATTCTTTGATGTCTCAGATTGTGCCTTATCAACTGATACCTTCTTTTAATCAAGTTATGCCACAAATTTCTTCTCTCCCCACTTCTGTTTAGTACCTCCTAATTAGTTATGTGATTATCCATCTAATCTTCAGAATTCTTCTGTAGCACTATGTTTCAAAAGCTTCTAGTCTCTTTTTGTATGAACTGTTTATCATACAAATTTCAATTCCATACAAGGCTGTACTGCAGACAAATACCTTCAGAAAATAATTCCTAACACTTAAATTTATAGTCAACATTAACCAATCCCTCTTTTTCATAAATGCTTTTCTTTCTATTGCCAGTCCACATTTTATATCTTCCCTAATATGGCCCCCATCAGTTATTTCACTGCCCCAAAAGTTAACATAATACATAAACATAATATTTCATATTTAAAATTTGTCATCCCGTCATTTCTTTTGGGGCAGTAGAGAGTGGTAAGAGTCAATTGCAATGTCTTCACCAAGCCTCATAGCTTTTATTTATTCTCCCTGAGCTTAAATTCATTTTACAAATATTACTTTGGTTCCCTTTACTGCTTGCTCAGTGTAAAGATCAAATTAAACCAGAGATAGGCTACAACCATGTATCACTCCCTTCTCAGTCACTGTGTTCTATTCATGTACCTGGTTTCTGTGCAGGTTGCATATGGTCGCAGACGAAGCTGAGTAGCACAGTCACCATAGTGTAGTGGTTATGATCCTACATTACTGCATGGAGGGTCGTGAGTTCATAATGCACCGGATCTGTAAAATTTTAATTTCTATATGCTGTTTGAGTACATTCTAGAAGTATCCACAAATGGCAAGAAATATTGTACTGGAATGCTCTGTAGCTGTATATATACCATATGTGTTCTGGCCGGAGGCAGTTCGCTCCACACTCTTGTATGTGCAAGTGCTGAATAAACCTCCATTGAGTGAAGTTAGTGTTCATCATTCAGCTACTTACACCTTCCTCTACGTGACATTATTCTGGTGGAGACTCTGGGTATCGATCCGAGTGCCCCTCACAAAAAGTCCCATCCGAGAATGACATCGTGATTACACTCTTGTAAGAATATGAATTCTATGGGCTCTGTATGGCCACTTATACTGAATGAATGACACATCTTCCTGTAGGTTAATTACACCACAGGATTTACACAATTTTTTCTGGTTCATGGGCATGAGATGACTACAACAATGGACACTGTGTTTCCTGATGACGTGGACGAAGACTACATCAGCCAGGTGTTAACCAGAGCTGAGGAAGCTCGGCAGTTAGCTCAACTCCGCACACTGCGGGCTCAAGAAAACGATTGCCAAAGGTATGACACGAACACCGCCCTGTTGTCTACCAGTATGGTGACCTTGTCTGGATCTTCACTCCTGTTCAGAAGGTTGGCCTCTCTGAGAAGCTCCTCAGGCTCTACTTTGGACTTTATAAGGTTGTAAGACAGTTGTCTCATGTCACTTATGAAGTTGAAGATTTCGACCCCGACACAAGACAATGAAAGATCGGAGATACAGTCCACGTCCTTCGAATGAAGCCCTATAAGGATCCTGCAACTGATGGTAAATTTGAAGCTCCAGCGACAGGCAACAAGTGGAAAGGTAAGGAAGAGTGTAGCGACAAAGAAAGTTCTAAGAAAATCACCGCCAGGGCAGACATCAGTCATTGGAAGTTGGAGTATGTAGGACCAATGACTCGTTCCTGGACTAGGAGGACATAACACCAAGATGCAGTTCTCTTAAGGAGGGAGCAATGTCGCAGAAGAAGCTCAGTAGCACAGTCAGCATGTGTTAGCAGTTACGATACTACACTGTTGCATGGAGGGTCTTGAATTTAAACATCCCCTGAACTTTAAAATTTTAATTTCTATAATTGGTTCGAGTACATTCTATAAATATCCACAAATGGCAAGAATTATTCTACTGGAATGTTCTGAAGCTGTATATATACCATATGTGTTCTGGCCAGAGGCAGTTCGCTCTGCGCTCTTGTATGTGCAAGTGCTGAATGAACCTTCCGTATTTGAAGTTAGTGTTTGTCCTTCAGCTACTTACACTTTTCTCTACATGACAATATAATCTTGGTCCCTTGTATTTTATCCCTGCTATCTTTAGAATATCAGAGTTTGTATTCCTTTCAGTATTGTCAAAAGCATTCTATAAGTATATAAAACCTATTAATTTAGGTTTGCCTTTTGATTACTTGTCTTCTAACACAAGCTGTAGAGTCAGTAGTGCCTCGTGTGTTCTAGCATTTTTCCAGAACCCAGACTGATCTTTCCCAAGGTCATCTTCTACCAGATTTTCCAGTCTTCTGTAAACAGTTTGTGTCAGTATTTTGAAACTATGACTTATTAAACTGGAACTGGAATTATTACAATTTTCTTGAAGTCAAACAAAGTATTTCCCTGGTCTCATATATCTTGCACATCCAGTAGAATAATTCTATTATGGCTGGCTCTCCCAAGGATGTCAGCAGTTCTCACAGTATGCTATCTCCCATTTCATGTTCATCTACTTTATTTTCTCTTCCTATAGTATAACCTTCAAGTTTATTCATCTTGTCTACCCCCTCTGTGTATTCATTCTACTTTTCAGATTTCTCTTCTTTGCTTAGTACTGGTTTTCCAACTGAGCTGTTGACATTCATACAGCTGCTTCTCTTTTCTCAAAAGGCCTCTTTTAATGTTCCTGTATGTGTTATCTATCTTTTCCACAGGTTCATATGCTTCTATAGACCTACTTGTTGTCCTCTAGCCTATCCTGCTGGACCATTTTGGACTTTTTGCCAATCTCATTTTTTAGATGTTTTTATTCTGTTTTGCCTGCATTTTTATGTTTTCTCCTTTCATCAGTTATATTCAGTATCTCCTGTGATATCCAAGGCTTTGTACTCAGCCTTGTCTTTTTACCTGTTTGATAGACTACTGCCTTCACTATTTCATCTCTCAAGGCTACTCATTTGGCTTCTGTTGCATTCCTTTCCTTGTTTCAGTCAACCATTGTCTTAATGCTCCCTTTGAAACTCTCAACAATCTCTGGTCCTTTCGACTTATCCACATCCCATCTCTGTAATTTCCAACTTTTTTGCAAATTCTTCAGTTTTAATCCACAGCTGATTACCAATAAATAATAGTCAGAGTCCACATTTCCTCCATGTAAATGTCTTACAATTTAAAATCTTACCATTATTTGATCAATATGAAACATTTTACATTACAGATAATAGCAGACATTGTAGAGGATGTCAGAAAATTGATTTACTTTTTCCTATATTCATTAAATAATGTTATATTGCACAATTTTCTTTGGTAAGTCTTCATTAAGGGTGAATGTGTTTGTTGCACAGAAATGTGTAATAAGGATAATATAAGGTATCCACTCTGGTTTGTCTTGCAGACAGCACTTTCAGCATCTCAGCATACTTACAATGGCCTCGCAGTATGTTTACTTACTTGTGAAGTTCTCACTGATCAATCACATTTAAAGAACAAAATAAACATTCATAAATGTAATATGAGAGGGAGAAATTATGTGCATTTCAGCTGAAGTGTAGCACAAAATGGGGTGACATATTCAGCAATAAAAATCTTTGAATTCAAATGGAAAATGTAATCACATCTGGTTGAAAACTCCTTGTACTCCATGGAAGAATTTCTGGAAATGTAATAAATAATACACTAGACTCTTGTTAATCTGGCCATTCCTGGGACATATGGGTGCCAGATTGATGGAAGTGCCAGATTATTGAGTGTCTGAAATTTATTTTGTTCATTTATATTGTTCTTTATTTATTTTGAAAACATAGGGTATATAGTGTACTGTACTTTATTAAACCGAAGGATTCAATTTTAAAACATAGAGGATATACTTTATTAAGTGCAAAAATACATTAATTTAAAAAAAAACTTAGTCCTTGAGTGTATACTGTACAAAATTATACAATCATATCACTCACTTTGAAACATGTCCCTAATTTTCAACTGTCACAATAATGATACGCGGCAGCAGCATGCTTTATCACGCAACCGCTTTACAAACATTATCTTGGTACGGCATGTATCTGTTTGTTGCATAATGTACTACAGGAAGGCGCCAGCAGGTTCAGCACCAGCGGTGTGAGAAATCTTCATGTTCTCTCCTCCTGTGTCCTCTTTTTCATCACTTTCATCATTACTTTCTTGCACACTTTTGATTATTTCTTCTCCTGTTAAAGTTTGGTCTGTATCACAGTTTTCCTCATTCAGCCACTTAGTAACACCTTCATTATCAATTTATTCTCCTCCTGGAAGGTTGTGGAACATGCCAGTGTACAAGGTAATTGATAATTCTAAATTGACTGGCTCAGTGCTGTCACTCACTACTGGATTCAACTTGGCATCAATGGATGGCCACAATTTTCTCCAGCTCTTCATTATGGTAGTGCTCTCCACTTTATCCAATGCTTTGGCTGCTTGGAAAACAACATCACATATGTTAGCTGCTTTCCATGCCTTCAGCATAGTCTCAATAGAGTCATTTTCACTTTTCTTCAGAAAGGAGATGAGAAGTGAATGTTGATAATGACGTTTAATTGATTCCACAATTCCCTGGTCCATGGACTGAATTAAGGCTGTCACATTGGGTGGGAGAAAGAGCACTTGTATACCATCGGACTTAAGAGAAACATCTGAAGGATGACTGGGAGCATTGTCAGTTATAAGGGTAGCTGTCAGTGGAAGCATTTTCTTCTTTAGCTCTTTTCTCACTGTTGGTACAAACATTTTATGGAACCACTAAGAGAGTATTTGTCTGTCCATCCATGCTTTCTTCTGAGCGCAATACTGCACTGGTAGAGTATTTATGTCAGTATGTTGAAAACAACATGGATGTTGGGGTTTTCCAATCGCCATAAGCAGTAGTTTATGACTCCCATTTGCATTACAACATACCACTAATGCTATGCGCTGTTTCTGTTGCTTGTAACCACGAGCTTCCTTCTCGTTGTTGGCAGCTAATGTTTTCGATGGAAGCATCTTGTAAAAGAGTCCTGTTTCATCAGCATTATACAAGGCACCAGCAGTTAAATTTTCTTCCTCTATTATCATGTATAGCTTGCTTACAAACTCATCAGCATCCTTATCATTAGCTGAGTGACTTTCCCCAGTGACTGTCATCTGCCAAATGCCATGTCATTTTTTCCAGTTTGATAGCCAACCTTCGCTTGCTGCAAATAAGTTACTACTGCCAAGTTGTTTGTTACATGCAGCTGCTTTTTCTTTTATAATCAGGCCACTGACTGGAATTCCTTTACTGCATTGTTGTATGAACCAGCTACTTCCAGCTCTTCATTCTCACTCTCTCACATAATCTTCCATTTTCCTAACTCGTCCAACATTGAACTCATCAGAATTGGCTTTCTGTGAAGAACCTCAGTTTAACTTATCTAAAATTTCAGGTTTCTGCTTGAGGTCTAGCATAACATGTTCCCTTTTAGAAGACATGATTCCAAACTGTGGAAAGCTACAATTTCAAATACAGAATATAAAGCATTGTTTAACTAAGCATTGTTGCGCATGATAATTCATTGTGCGTGTGTTTTTGGATGTGCGCTGGGTTGCTGAGGGCCGGATTAGCGAGAGTCTAGTGTAGCTATATCTGCCTAGTAGTCAATTTCTCCATATACAAGGCAGGCTGAGCAGGTAGCCATCCTGCCAGGAGGACATTCATAAATGCCTGTCATAAACACTGAGATATTTTCCTTGTATTTCCTGGGTTGTTTACTAAAGAATTACAACGTCACTTTCAGAGTGTCTAGGGGCAACAATCTTGCCAAAAGGCAGTGTGCCTGTCACAGCAGAGAATGCTGTTGACAGAGCACTATTTTTCTATGCCAAGTCACGTGCCCGCACAGCACCATACAGATATCCATCCAATAGGCCACCACCAGATCGTGCAAAGTCAGTTATGCTCTACACCTCAAGTTGGCAGTACCAGCAGTTCTGGCTGCTCGTGTTAGCTGTTCAGTTCCAGTGCTACCAGTTGACAGTACCAGCAGTTTCATCTCAATGCTCCATGCTGGCAGAGCCAGCCCAGTTCATCTTGGAGTGCACCAGCAGCTAGCCAGCCATCACATGCCAGCAGTAATTACCCAGTAAATGTTCCAGGTCTTCATGCCACCACCTTCCATGACTCTGTGTTTCATCATGTAGGCACATCGCAGACAATGTCAGAGGAGAAATATTTCTGTTGTATGTAACTGTGTGGATATTCATCCAAGGACATTATAATTGAGTTTCATTTGTTAATGAAGTTATTCCTGAGAAAGCCTCTTTGATCACATCTCAGTAAGTGGAAAAGGGTTTTCTCAGTGTTGTTCTAGTGTATCCACCATTCTTCATTAGCAAGGCTCCTGTCTCTCCCATGAGGGACATGTGTATTTGACATTGCTTTCTCTATTCTCATCTGCCATATGTCAGTTATGATGAATCTGTGTCCACGTGTGTTAAAGTATGTTGTTGTTGTTGTCTTCTCTCCTCTCATATGCCATACTTCAATGGTGACATGATAAAAGTGTGTTTTGACATCATCTATCACAGTATTTGTATTTCAGTGTTCTTTCAGTCTGGTTTTAGAGTTTTTCTGTGTATTGGTTTGTTTGCTGGAGCAGGTTTTGTTTACACATCGTTCATAGTGTGCTAGTTAGTTTTTCTGGGGTAGTGTTTTCCCACATGTTCTGTTTCCCCAATCAAAAGGTAGTGTTCTTTGCATTCACAAATCTTACTCTTGGATATCATTTTCAGTCTATGCAGCAAGTTTCTTAGTAGTTATTGTCTTTTATGGTAGTCTCATGTAGTTCATTAAAGTGTGTACCAGTGTGAATTCTCATTCACACCGTTAGTCTAAGCTGTTTTCAGTGTTGCAAGATTTGAGTTTGCCATTTTCTGGCAGTGTTTGCTCACTCAGTTTGCATGTTCACATGTATCATAATGTCTGTCGCATCATCAGAGGTGCTACTGTCTCAAGCTCTTCACCTGCAGTAGCAGCAAATTCAGAAGTTGTTAGACAGTGTAACTAAGCTCAGGGTTTTGCCACTACCACTCCATCTCAATATGCCACTCCCGTATTGCAACACTTTTTCATGTATTTTATAGTCACAAAGATGTCTGGGACCCATACCGTCAACAGTTGGAGTTGCATTTTATGGCCTATGGCATCAAAGATATTGATGCTCATTTTCTTGCCAGTTTCAGGTGCAGGAATTTCTTGTTTGTGTTGTCAGTTTCTCTCTGACTCACACCTAAAGAACTTAGGCTTTGATTTGTTGGTGGAACAGTTAAATGTACATTCTAGTTGTGTCCGTTGGCTCCAGCTGCACAATACATGTGCCACATCTTAAGTCAATGTCAGACAATCTTTTTTCACAATATTCAAATGAGCTTGTACCTGTACAGGGCATCCAAGTTTTATGTGTGTGCCAAACTGAGTCCACTTCAGTCAGGTTGTTTACAAGGTTGTTGTAGTGCCATTTGGCACTCTGTGTATTGTTCTCAGTGTTTTCCAATGGCAGTAACACCATTCTTGGCCCAGACCATGCCAGTGACACCATCAGATGCTGACGCTCTTGTTGTCAGCGTGAGTCCCATTTTTGCCGACCTTGCCATGGTCAGCCCTCCTGTGAGCGCTGACCCTGTCAGCCCTAGTGTTGTCACTGAGCCTGTCTGTGATTACATGAGTCCTGTCATCAGTCTGCATATTGCTGGCCCTGTCACGGATGGCCCTAGTGTCATTGTTTGCCTGTGTGTGATAATGTTGGCCCTATTGTCAGCCCAGATGTTGGCAGCCATGTCCTGGCAGGCTCTTGACTCATTGACCATCTTGTCAATGCCACTGCCAGCTTTCTCATGCATCATGTCATTACCAACTCTGTACTGATTGGGCCCACCATTGTCTCCAAGTGTGTCTGTGATGACTTTGGGCCTGCTGTTCATTTGTCCATCACTGGCCATGTCCCAACCAATGCTTGTGCAATTGTGGACCTATTTTGACCAGCCCTCCTGAATTTCCAGCCTTGTTGATTCTGATGCCAACTGTCTTGTTAGTGTGTTCAATGCCAGCCCTGCCACTGCTGGTCCTCTCACCACCCATGCGGTCAGCCTAGTAATTCCCGCTGCCATCACTGCAGCCGCCCACGTGGTTACTCCAATTGTTGATGCTGACCCAGCCATCTGTCTCACCATGTGTGCTGATTATGCTGACCCCACTGTGGGTTCTTCTTGGTCCTGGGTTGCACCTTCTGGGAAGTTTTGCTACAAGCTCCCCCGATACCCAGCCCACCTCCATTACTGCTTGTGGTGGAGGACATTTACCATTACCCTTCATAGAAATGGCATGCTTGTTTTATTGGAATCATTTTCTTGTGTTAGTTAGTGTTTCATTTCTGTATTTTCATGTTCCTGGTGCTGAGCTTTTGCAGAGTTTCTGTACTACTCTCATGTAGCAAAAGTCACAGGTCCTACACCATTGCTCAGCCGTCTTGTTAGTTGTCTCTTGTGTTCTTATTCATAGGTTATGTGCTTTCTAATGCTCTTATATGTGCAGTGTGGTTTATTTTCCTTTTGATTTTTCCCTACAATTTCAGTGCATGTGGAATGCAAGGTTCTGCAACTGTATTTTTCTGGTCAATTCCCGGGCACATGTTTTCTTTTTGCTGACTGTATTATTGACCATTCCAGTTCCCTGGACAGTCAGTGCTGGTGGTGAGCTGCCTCCCCCAGGAGTGTGGCTCATCTTCAAGATGGCAGCACCATCTCTTTTTAAGGAGAGAGGGATGTGTCTGGTTGCTAGTCAATTCCTTCAAACACCAGGCAGGTCATGCAGGCAGACTTCCTGCCAGGAGGACATGTGTAAATGGCTCTCATAAACATTGATATATTTTCCTTGTATGGCCTGGTCTATTTACCACAGAGTTACACGCTGTCTCCACAGTGTCTAGGGCACCAACCTTGCTGAGATGCAGTGTGCCTTTCACAGCAGAGAGCCCTGTCGACAGCGCAAATTTTTCCTATGCCAGGTCACATGCCCTCACAGCATCACACAGATACCCATCTGCTCCCAACTCTTTAGGCCACCACCAAAGTCAGTTATGCCGTATGCTTCAAGTCGGCAGTACCAGCAGTTCTGTCTGACCACACTAGCTGTTCAGTTCCACTGCTACCAGTTGACAGTAACAGCAGTTTCATGTCTGCTTGTGTCTGTGTATGTGCGGATGGATATGTGTGTGTGTGTGTGTGTGTGTGTGTGTGTGTGTGTGTGTGTGTGTGTGTGTGTGAGTGTATACCTGTCCTTTTTTCCCCTTAAGGTAAGTCTTTCCACTCCCGGGATTGGAATGACTCCTTACCCTCTCCCTTAAAACCCACATCCTTTTGTCTTTCCCTCTCCTTCCCTCTTTCCTGAAGAAGCAACCGTTGGTTGCAAAAGCTTGAATTTTGTGTGTATGTTTGTGTTTGTTTGTGTATCTATCGACCTGCCAGCACTTTTGTTTGGTAAGTCACATCAACTGTGTGTGTGTGTGTGTGTGAATGAGAGAGAGAGAGAAAGAGAGAGAGAGAGGGTGAGAGAGGGGGGGGTTAGGGGGGGTTAGGGGGGAGTGAGTGAGTGAGTGAGTGAATGACTGAATGTAGCTAAGTCCAGGGTGATTATTTCACACTTTTGCTACTTGAGAGGGCCCTTATGAAAAGCAAGTGATTGTAGGACACTGCAACTTTGTGGAAACATTTGTAAGGCCCTGCAGAGGAGAATTAA
The DNA here is from genome assembly GCF_023897955.1 of Schistocerca gregaria. Lineage (NCBI taxonomy): Eukaryota > Metazoa > Arthropoda > Insecta > Orthoptera > Acrididae > Schistocerca > Schistocerca gregaria. Next base: position 187,163,434 of record NC_064931.1, on the reverse strand, counting down.
CAGATAAACCATTTAAAGAATCAGTTTTTAATTTCTACATTAGAGGGTAACACTTGTTAATTGCATACTATGTTTACCTTCCAGGTGATAAATATTTCCCAATATGATGACCATCTGTATGCATGACAGCCTGGAAACACATTAGAGACTGTTCTCAGGAATTTTTCAAATAGTGGGCCATGGAGTGTTCGGTGGTCATGACACAGCTTGCACAGTGCTTGGAGATCACACATTATGTCCACCATTCTCAGCCATGGTGACAGTAACCACTTCAACAATTTGTGGAACAGTTAGAAATCATCCTCTCCCAGCAGCAATTTCCGAATTGCCAGTTAAGTCCAACTTCTGAATCATGTTCTTCAACTCCAACATGGAAGCAGGACCTCTCTGTATTTTTTTAATGGGTCAAGACTCAGGAAGGGCAGCAGCACTATTGCTGTTGTTTCAGCAAAACAGCTTTACGAGTAAAGCCCTGCTTACCTTGTTCAGACCCATGCTGACTGTCTGCAACCATAATGCACATTTACACTACTAACAACACAAATCCTGCAGTGCACAGTTAGAACATAATTCCTGTAAAGTTGGACACTGATATGGTAAATTGTTTTTGGTCAGCACTGGCTCAAGTAGTGAAAGATTAATTGCAAACACCATGTATGAATTATTGTATGTAAAAAAAAAAAAAAAAAAAAAAAAAAAAAAAAAAAAAAAAAAAAAAACCAACTAAGATACTTTAATGGTCAGCATGTTACCATCTTTTCACTGAGAAAGTGTTCTATAGTTGTAAACTGCCTCATTCCACATCATAATTAGAGATTACAGTTATGATGCATAGAATCTGCAGATAACAAACTAGGCTTATACTGGTGACTCTATTTTGCTAAATCATAAATGGTTATAGACCACAGTGAAGATAACTATTAAGTACTCTCTAGTTGTGAATATTTTATTCTCTATCTTTTTCTTCTCCACAGTACATGAATCACTGCCTATCAGCTGTAATTGGCATTTACACATCCAGAATAGTGGGTAATTCTTCATGGTAGCAAAAGTATATATGCAAATTTTAACAATTCCCCTCGTGTTTTTAATTTATCCAAAATCTGCATGAATGACAATTCTGAGATGTAGAAATTTAATAACATTTCTGGCACTCACTTTTAGTGATAAAAGGGATGTAGCTGCTGATGTAAACAGGTACGGGAAAGGGCGTGGGGTCCAAGGTTTAAGTGTAGTCAGCAACCTGAAATGCCTTAGTCATAATCCATGCGAAGCATACAAAACATGACTACTATAGTTTGTGTGATCTCAGCTCAAATATGAACCACAAAACAATTTGTGTAGGCCATCATTTTTTAGTATTATACACTTTTCACTGTGGGTAGATTAGACTGACAACAATGACATTTAAAATCATTTCAGTACCCATCTTCTGTCACTAAGTGACATTTGTCATTCATCAGAAACACCTAAAAGTGCATCATGTGTACAATATATTGTTTGACCCACAATCACTTGATTTCTAGTTCTTGTTGATCCACAAATTGAGCAAATTTCTGTTAATTGATCATGTATGATGAAGTCATGTGGGATCCATACAGATGAGGATGCAATGGCACTAGGTGATGATCAAGTGCAGTCCATAAGAATTGCTGGGAACATACCAAGTGTGGCTTTTGATGAGGCATTTGAGTGCAGAAAGTTCTATTGTCCAGAAGTTTTTAAATCTATATTTTATCATACTTCTAGTAACTACTGTGTGAATTTTTACATTATTTGTGGATACATCTAAGTAAATGAATAACCTGGGAAGTGGTATGATATTTTTGAATACTTACCAACTACATTCACTGTTGAAATTTCCTGGCAGATTAAAACTGTGTGCCGGATGGAGACACGAACTCAGGACCTTTGCCTTTCACTGGCAAGTGCTCTACCAACTGAGCTACCCAAGCATGACTCACGCCCCATACTCACAGCTTCACTTCTGCCAGTATCTTGTCTCCTACCTTCCAAACTTTACAGAAGCTCTCCTGCGAACCATGCAGAACTAGCACTCCTGAAAGAAAGGATATTGCGGAGACATGTTTGGAAGGTAGGAGACGAGATACTGGCAGAAGTAAAGCTGTGAGGATGGGGTGTGAGTCATGCTTGGGTAGCTCAGTTGGTAGAGCACTTGCCCGCAAAAGGCAAAGGTACCGAGTTCGAGTCTCCGTCCAGCACACAGTTTTAATATGCCAGGAAGTTTCATATTAGCGCACACTCCGCTGCAGAGTGAAAATCTCATTCTGGATACATTCACTGTTTTTGATGTTTGGTTATATATGATTTTGAAAGTACTGTAGCGAGTACAACAATGTCATATGATGTTATGCAATAAAAATTCTCTTTTTTATGTGTGTCCTTCAGCTGTTCTGTGCACAAACCCAGTAAAGAAAAAGTCCAAATTCCAAGTCATACAAGACTCTCTTCTCCATCAGCAAAGGCACAGTAACAAGCCACCTTTCTGCTGGATACGAGGATGCATTTAGAGACAGCAGTTAAGAGTGCCTGTAATGGCGACATTATTGCAGAGTACCCTACCCCTGCATTCTGTATCTTTTGTAGTGGGATATAGTATATTGTGCTGTTGGGTTGATGGATTTCAAGAAATAAGGGACAATAAGCTTGACAACTTGAGGTGTGGGTGTTCTGCCAGACATCATTGTCATACATGCACAATATCTGAACAATGTGACTCATTGTCTTTATCAGGTGCTGCATGAGACTGCTAGTTGAGTGGAATGGATCTTAAATTTATTTCATGGTTCATGTTAGGAACTCTGTCTGCAGTCTGTTCCCAATGGAGTTGTCCTGAGATGTTCCATTTTTTTCCAGTTTCACTTGATGGTGAGATGATGTTCCGTATTTGGTTTGATGTGCCTGACAGAGATCTGGCATTCTGTTCTTGATATGGTGTACCTGGTGCTCTGTTTGGGGTTCATTCACTATGTCCACATTTTCAGTTATTATTTTTGTTGAGTTCTGCTGCTGCAACCATTGTGTTCTTAGCTATTCCACCACAGGATCCCAGGCTCTACTAAGTTGTTACTCTGCCACGTTGCCTCCATTGGCTCTGTTATAACACTATCACAATAGTTGAGGTCTACACTAGAACCATCATTTTTTCATAATCGTGTTGTGATTAAGTTCCAGTCAGTGCTCCACAATGACTGATTTAGTTGCTTGTTTCAGCCAGCTGTGTGTCTGATGTTCTTGGCATCAAATGTTCATAGTGGTATTTGTTGGGCCACTATTCAACATGCCACACTGGCAAGGTATATTGTAAATTCCTAGCTTTAGTAAACCTAGGTAATATTTCACATTTGCCAGTAGACCTCTTCTTTTGGGAAATGGCCAGAACACAAATTAATCTCATGTTTCTTGACAATCCTCTTGATCTTGGCAGAAATAGGTCCAAAATAAGATAGGAAAGCCGCAGTCTGTGCTTCATCTTGCCCTTTTCTCTGTCATGTTGTTCACTGGCTGGTTGAGTGGCCTTCTCAATCATTCTGACTGTGTATCTATTTTGTAGAAGACTGGGTTTAGGTGCTCTATTTAAGATGTCAAACTATATTAGTCTGGCAAGGGGTGTGTCCTGTGGTCCAATGTCCTTAGCACTCTTTTCTTCTGCACTGATTGATGACAGCTGATAGTTAGCACATATAAATCAGTGTGCATTGATTTTTAATACACACTGCAGTCAAAAAACCCTTTGCTCTTCTTTTGACAGCTGACCGCCCTTCTTCAGTTCCATGGAGAACTTTATATCTAGCTCGTGGTTGGTTGCTGGGCCCATGTTGTGAACCTGTACAGAAAGTTTTCAGTATCTGCTAACAGCTAGTTGGGCTTACTTGTGGATGAGCAAGTTGCTGTGTTGCTGTCCGCTCAGGAAGTGAAATGGCATGCTGGATGAATAGGCTTATGCATTGTACTCTGATTCTGATTTTAGTTAGTCTGTTTATTCTGTTTGTTTAGGCTAAGTTATTGAGGTTACAGGCTATCAGACTAATTTTTGATGGGAGACACCTTGTGCCGATGTATACTCTGCTTCAGAAGGGTCACGATTACTCTGTGAGCAGTTTTAAGAATTTATTGTGGAAATGAGACAAGCAACTGCCCTTCCTTGCAGTACTGCAAAATTGCTTGTTCTAGCTTGTGTTGTGTTAAAAAGGCATGAGTGCCTTATGCATATAGCAAAATGACTATAAGCAGTGGTTTGTGTTGATGAATGTGGCTATGCTGTGGTGCTTTCAGGGGACATTAAAGTTGTATGGTGTTTAACTATGTGTTTCCTCTGTTGTAGAAACCTGTGCAAATTTGCTTGGTATTAAGTGTGGACAGGGTGCAAGAGTATGAAGGGAAGAGCTGGGTTCAGTTACTGTGGTCTTATCTACTAGTGGATCACTTATGTAAATATATTTATATGTACTTTATGTATCTTAGCTTTATATGTAAATACACTATGCCATCAAAAGTATCTGGACACCCCCAAAAACATATGTTTTTCATATTAGGTGCATTGTGCTGCCACCTGCTGCCAGGTACTCTATATCAGCGACCTCAGTAGTCATTAGACATTATGAGAGAACAGAATGGGGTGTTTCGTGAAACTCCCGGACATCGAACGTGGTCAGGTGATTGGGTGTCATTTGTGTCGTACATCTGTACATGAGATTTCCACACTCCTAAACGTCCCTAGATCTACTGTTTCCAATGTGATAGTGAAGTGGAAACATGAAGGGACATATACAACACAAAAGCGCACAGGCCGACCTCGTCTGTTGACTGACAGCGACCACTGACAGTTGAAGAGGGTCTTAATGTGTAATAAGCAGACATCCATCCAGACCATCACACAGGAATTCCAAATGGCATCAGGATATATTGCAAGTACTATGAAGTTAGTTAGGTGGAAAGTGAGAGAACTTGAATTTCATGGTTGAGCGGCTGATCATGAGCGACACATCGTGCTGGTAAATGCCAAACGATGCCTTGCTTGGTGTAAGGAGCATAAACACTGGACGATTTAGCAGAGGAAAAATGTTGTGTGGACTGATGAATCATGGTACACAATGTGGTGATCCGATGGCCGACATCGATACCTTTCCCCAGTGCAGCACTCCATGAAGAAACCTTCCAGCACCTGATTGAACATATGCTTGCAAGAGTGGAATCTGTCATCATGGCTAAGGGTGGGCCAACACCATATTGAATTCCAGCATTACTGATGGAGGGTGCCATGAATTTGTAAGTCATTTTCATCCAGGTGTCTGGATGCTTTTGATCACATAATGTAGTTACACCAGTAACATGTAAAATGTTCAAAGGTGAATGAATTCAAATTCAAATTCAAATCCAATGGCTGGTTAGGCACCACAGAAATTTAATGCTGCTGTAAGTCATGGCTCAGCTTCAGGAAAGCTTATAATCATGTATATGTACGTATGTACTTAGCAACTGGTTGGCAAAGCAAATTCTATAACATGCCCTGCTTACCTTGACTGTCTACTACTGTACACTTATACCGTGTAATCCACTCAGTGCTAAACTGCTTGCTGAATCCTTGTCTAAATGTTAACCATGCCCCTAAAATTTCTGTTCCTATCTGTTCATCTGTGAAGTATTTACTGAATTTAACTCATGGTAGCTTAGCATATCCTGTCTTTTCTAACTGTTCTTATTATTTTTTTTTAAAAAAAAGGGTCCCTGCCTGATGTCTAGCTTAGCATCGACTGTGTGTTCTTAAAAGAGTGACAGCTACTGAGTTGCTTACTATACAATGGTTTATAAAGTTGGAAGTTTTGATTATTAGATTGTTTTATGATAAAAAGGGCAAGGGCCATTAATATAGTGTATTCCCTTGTATTCCTTGTGTGTTTTTTGCTGCTCAGAGAATTGTTGTAAGAAGGAGACCAATTTGTAGTGTTGCTTTTCACGAGGAGAGGTTGACCATTGGTTGATAAAAGGGGTGTAGAAAGGACTTCTGCTCATGATTAAGCATAAATTGTATCTATCTGATATGTACCTCTTGTGTACTTTGACTGTTTGAACAATTTCTTAAAGAAGGGCAATGCCTGAGGTACATGTTAGTTTTTCTGTGGAATAATTCAAAATTTAATAGTATTTTCTTAAAGGGCTTTTGCCCATGATCTTATCTATGTCTTGTATACCTCTTGTGTATTTTAATAAAACAGAAAGAAACTTCCACATGGGAAAAATATATTAAAAACAAAGATTCCAAGACTTACCAAGCGGGAAAGCGCCGGCAGACAGGCACATGAACAAAACACACAAACACACACACAGAATTACGAGCTTTCGCAACTGGCAGTTGCTTCGTCAGGAAAGAGGGAAGGAGAGGGAAAAATGAAAGGATGTGGGTTTTAAGGGAGAGGGTAAGGAGTCATTCCAATTCCGGGAGCGGAAAGACTTCCCTTAGGGGAAAAAAAGGACAGGTGTACACTCGCACACACACACACATATCCATCCGCACATACACAGACACCTGCAAAGAAAATTCCCAAATCATAGGATTGTACGCAGAGGAGATGTATCATGGCTGCCTTGTTCACCAGACTTGATGCTTCTGTGTTTTTTTCTTGTGGGGATTCATCAAAGACATTGCTTATGAACACGTTCCAACTACACCTGAAGATATGTGAGAGAGAATTGTCAGAGCATGTGCCTATATGATAAGGAATACCACTCAATCCATGATTGGAAGACTGCAGCACTGCATTGATACCAATGGTCATCACTTCGAACGCCTTCCGTAAATGGACGTTTATGCCACCTTTGTGACGTTCATTGACCTTTGAAGACCTTACTGTTACACATCATTGGATCTGTCTTGATAGCCACTATAAGAAAACAAGTGCCAAACTATAGCATTCCATTTTAAAGAAACAAAGTTGACCTCCATATCTCTGAAGCGACCCCATCTAGCAACAAAAAAACCAATGTCATATTATGCCCCTCATTGTCCCATGCCACTTTTGTCCCACAAACTTTTCAGCTCCTATCATGCTTTCAGTGTTATTCCTGGTGGCAATAGGTAGTGACCCACCCTGTGCATATAAATATATTTGAAAGATCTGTTAGAGAGTATGTACACTACCAACGCTTCTATTTAGTAAACAAATACCTGCACTTCAATTTCCAGGGTGTAACAAGCATAAATGCATATTATTTTGTATGTGCTACCATAACACACATCAGTGTGTTGGTTGTTTTTTCTGTGTGTCAGATAACTGTCCCACAGCCACATCACAAAATTTATAACTTGATGTTTCCTGCATGGTTGTGACTGCACTACTAAATGGACTATGCCTGTCAATATGGACTAACAATTTTGCATCCATGCATCCACATGTCAGTATCTGACTAACTGGCTTGCTCTTGCCACATGCATGTGGAGGTACTAACCAGCCTAAAACATGCTGCTCATAATATCAATAACTATTTTTATTAGTCTGCAAGTGAAGTAAATACTGATGTAATGGTGTTCATCACACTGCACTCAGTCACCAGTAAAAGTATCTGCACTTACACCTATTACACCCTGTATGTAACTGGTAATTTCATTAATTTGTAATATGTAGGCCTACATATAACCTTGCTTTCCTTTCTCTGTAATCACTAGATTTAAGTCAAGTCCTGTCTTATCTTGTACACTGTAATGCATATGATTAATGAGATAAATAAATAAATGAATATTGTTAACTGAGAGATATTTTCTTTCAAACTATTTACCGTTAACCAGTGGAATCACACACCAAAGTATTATTGTACACCATTGATGCAAGTCCTTCTGCCAGTAAAATTATGTGTGGCCTTCAAACAAGCAGTATAATGGTCCCATGTCATTGTAATTGTCGTACTTCTATGTTATGGAATGCTATTAGGAATGTGTGGTATAATCTGCAACTGTTGCTAATTAACTTTAGTAGTGCCTGGCACACGAGGCAAACAATTCACCTTGATTTAGTAGAGGGTAGGGAAAAGAGGGGGACTGGGGGCTATATTTCTATCACTGGACTAGTTACTACTGAATACAGCCTTTACCCATTCTCTATAGAGTCTATGGGTTGATTTTCCTAGTTTATATATCTTTACAGTTATATCAGATTTGATATGTTGCTGCCTACATCTGTGTAATGGTTACCCACTCTGAGATTCATTTAGTCACCTTGGAAGACAACAAATTACCTTCAGAACTCTTAACCTGGTTTAGAGTAAACTCACTCTATGTAAACGAGAACAAAACCAATTACACCCACTTCAGCTTTGATCACAAAGTCCCACAAGAGATTCCTATTTCACATGACAGTCAGCATATAGAAAGGGTACATTGCACCAGATTCTTAGTGTCAGCTGGGAACATAAAATGTTTGTCTTGCACTACTTTCACCATAAGGACAATCTCACAAATTTGAGGCATCAGTGTCACAAAATACACTTATTTTGTATACTTCCACTCCATCATGTGCTATGGAATTATCTTCTGGGGAAGTTCAGCTTCATCAAAGAAAATCTTCTTGCAGTAGAAGAATGTGGTCCAAATAATGTGCAGAGTACACCTGAAAACCACCTGCTGTGTGATCTGTTAAAAAAGCTCAGGATACATACTACAAGGTCCCAACATATTTACTCAATTATGAATTTTGTGGTTGACAGTTCTGCCCACAATGAAACAAATGAAATGTTCCATGATCACAACACAAGGAGAAAGGCTGATCTCCATTGTGAACTAAAAAATCTAATTTGGGTGTAGAAAGGTGTACACTACTTCAGTGTTAAAGGTTTTAATTCACTGCCAAACTCCATTAAATGTGTACATAGTAACAAAGCATTATTTAAAAATAAATTAAAGATACATTTACTTGAAAAAGCTGTTTATTCATTACACAGATTTGTTGATAGTGAAGCATAAAATCTGGATATACATATTCACTGGATGTTTGTCAGATTTTAAGCATGTGTTATTCCTTGTCTTTATCACTTTCGCTATTTTTTTCTGTTATAGCTTTATATTATGCACTTTCTCTGCAACTTTTTTGTAAAATAACTTATTTTTTCAATTATATCTTATGTTATGAACTTTCCCTGCAACTGTTTTTGTAAAATAACTATAATGTCCTATGTCTGTTTTTGTAAGGTAACAACTATGTTCTATGAAAATACATTTGTATATTCTTTAAGTCATTCTACATTCTAGAATCTCACATGCATTAAATGATGTCAGGAATATGTATATAAATAAAATAAAATAAAATAAAGGAAATAAACAGCAGACGAAAGGTAGGAGATGTCAGGATGGGCATCTGTACAACACAATCTAAGGTTATTGTCAATACTGGATTGATAACATTAAGTATTTAGATACAGCACTACGTTGTGAATTGGGTTTAGGAAAAAAACTGCTCCACAGAATACTAAAATTATTACGCACAACACCTAGGGTTAATAAAAGTGGATTTTTGAGTCATTATGGTGGAGTAAAATAAGTCCTACATTCAAGAACAGTGGAAGGAATAAAAATACAGAGTACCCACCCAGAATGGACTATCAAGTGTACATAAATAAGCAGGACAAGTCCAGGATATAATTCTGAAAATAATAGAACAGGCTAGGAGGCAGGGTATTGAGCAAATCACATGGATAGACACACAAAAAGTAATGATATAAACGTGGAGAGAAACATTCACAGAAAGAAGCAGGGAAACTGAATAGTGCTCCAATTGTGGCTCACACTATGGCAAAGGCAATTAAAGAGCCAACAATAAAAGAAGGTATTCAGATCAATGGGGACAATGTAAATGACAATTTAGAGATTGTGAAACAAAATAAAGTAACACCATGTATGATTATTATTAACTATATACCCAGTGGAAACAGTTCAACTAACTATCACTCAGCCTTACTCTGGTGCAGAAAGGATTGATGATTTCAGTCATAAAAAAATTTGAGCGCCTACCCAGTCATGTACCTAAAGAATGTAATGTAATAAAATTAACTGCAAAAACCAGACTTAAATAATAACTGCCTGACAACTCCACAGAAGAATTTCTGAATATGTGTGTGTGTGTGTGTGTGTGTGTGTGTGTGTGTGTGTGAGAGAGAGAGAGAGAGAGAGAGAGAGAGAGAGAGAGAGAGAGAGAGAGAGAGATAGAGAAAGGGAGAGAAAGAGTATAAATCACTACATGCATGTAAACAGAGGCGCTTGATAAATCCTGTGAATGGTCCGAATGTTGCCACATTTTACACTGTGAGAAGATATACAATATTTATAAAACTGATTCACTCCATATCGTGATGAGAGATCCAATTTGTGACTTACTGAACATGCAAATAACTAATGTACCTGTGTTCCATTATCATGTGAGGAATCTATTGGATACAGGAATTAACCATATCATGTGGTAGAAGATTGTACGTAAAGAGAGACAACAGCAGTAGAAAGAAATACAAATAGGCACATAAAAACTAGAAACCTTTCTTTGTTGTTTGACACAGAAAATATACAAGAGTTGGTGCAGCAAGAATAAGAAGAGTGTGATACTGACACAAATAGTAGTGTTAGCAAAGGTACTGAAAATTTGAATGTGGAGGATGATGAGGGAGTGATTGTTTTGCCTGTTTGTTATATGGTTATGACAGTAAAGGCAATTTATTAGGTAAATAAAAGATAAATGAATTGAATAAAAATTAGGATTTTGAGGAAGGAATAGACTTATAGACTCAAGGAATAAGTGAGGAGACTAATCCATTATATCAACTGACAGCAAAAAAGAGGAAACCAAATTAGAAAATTCAGATAATAGATTTTAAAGTAAAAAAAGATTAATAGAAAGCAATATGACAGCAATCCCTACAAATTGTTTCTTAGACGGTGATCTGAATAAACTGTCCAAAGCTTTTATTTTAATTCATTTAAGATATAGAGGGAATTGTTATTATACCTGTACATAGAGTAAAAATCATATTGACCTGTGGAAGATATGAAAGAGTATACAACAGGAGGTAATGTTGCCTATTATACCAGTGATATTAGAGAGTATAGGCATAATACTGGAAACAGATTTTCTTGTGTAAATGGGGCGGGAAAATTTATTTTTCTAAAGGAATGTTTATTTTGGTTTCTTGGGGTTGAAACAATTGAAGTAACATTCTTGGAAACTATGGATATGGAAGAACATAATGAAGTGGATTTGGCATTCAGATACAGTATAGAAAATGGAAAGACTAATACCCAAGAAAACCACATTAAAAAGGAAAAGAAAGGAAAGCGTAGATGGCTACAGGTATGGCTTGGAAGAAATTATAGTACAAAATTGTGCTAAACTGGAAGTAGTGGATGATTTTGGATGTAAACTGGAACTAAAACCACAAGAGCCTCTCTTTATAAAGCTATATACTGTTTCCTTCTATCAAAAAAGAGGTGCCACAATAATGATGGAAGCAGAGAAAGTATTGAAATGAGTAATTATTGAACAGTAGAAGCAAAGTGCTAGGGTGACACTAGATGGCAGAAAACGAAATTAAAAAGGAAAAAAGGAAAGTGATCAAAATTGTTACTGGCATACATATCTAGCTGAAGACTTTGTTACCATATACTACACTGTAACATAAAGGTAAATGTTATCAATAATGTGTGGTACCCTTTAGGCTAAAGCTATCTCTCTGTGTATTTATTAGAGCTATTGAAAAAAATGTTGAGACCAGAATTAAAATAAATTTCCAGTATAGCCTGATAGACAGTTCAAACTGGTAAGAAAATTGCAAGAAGTGAACCAGATATTAAATGTAGTTGAACAAGATGGAATGAATTTGAAATTAAGTAAATAAGAATTTATGAAAAAGGAAATAGAATTTGTAAGTTATATTATTAGTAATAGGGATACACATGAAGATCCAGGTAAATTAAAAGCCATTCAGTGTTTTCCTTTGTCTAAAAAAAGGAATGCTTGAGCTATAAATAAATAAATTTGGATATTTTTAGAAGGTTTGTTACTGATCTGTCATTTATTAGTCAGTGTGTAAATAATCTAAACATATAAAAGAAAAGAAAAACATCATAGCGGATGCTTTGTCTAGAATGCTCATAAGAAGATGGGAAGTTAGCAATTTGGATAAAAATAGATACCAAGACAGATTCTTTTTTCTTAAGAGAGAATCAAAAATAAATAACTAATAAGGAAAATTTTTAAATGCCTACATAAAGAACAACACTGGGAATTTTCCTTCGGTTAATAAATAGCATGCCACACTATCAGGGCCATTTTGAGAACATGCTTCAACACAACTCACTTACCATTTGGTGCCTCCCCCTTGCCCTTCAAACATTTTCACCTTTGCCAGAGTTTTTTTACCAATTGTGATACACTTGTATGCAAATCTTGTAGCTGGAATCTTGGGCACCCCTCTCAGCTCATCTCCTCAAGCAGCTGCAACTAATTGTGATATGCCCTGCACAGAAATCTTCAGATTGTGATGACTCTTCTGTCTCTCTCAGTCTGGCATCCCAAGTGGCAGCCTGTGTTGCTTGAGCTTCCAACACACCCTATACGCTACTTGCAAACGATTATTATTTAGACATAAATCTTTAGATAACCAGGACTGTAAATTGTGTTCTACCAATCAATATGCAGATATGTAAACACATAAAAGCTATGAGCATTATGGAACAGAGAAGATAGTTATAAAATTATAAGAAATAGCAGTATTTGATAATTTATGGAGAAAAGAAAAGAATTTATTATATAGTTTTGATAAGTTACAAGGAGTTAACAAAAAATTGTCACCAAAAAGTTTGATGCATTCAGTATTATCTAATTCCTCAAGGCAATTAATTGCTTTTGTGCTGTTTGGATCACAACCTACACACACGTTTTTAATATTGGACACTTTTTTGGTATATGTTAAGTTGTATCCAATAAAATCAGAAATGCTAAAACTGACCAAATGGACAAGTCATATACTACTATGTAATTTGATTTGATTTTATTGATACCAAATATCCAATCGTGTTTTGTTTCATATGGAAATGAGACAAGTCTCAATTACAATTTGTATAAATATCATAATTAACTTATAATCAGAAAAAACAACAGTTGCATCTGTAGAATGACAATAAATCAGCTAAAAACTTATGGCATTAAGATAACACTTAACTTGGTTATTTTACATTCTTAGCAAGGAAAATAAAATTTACATCTGTGGAATGGACTAAATTACCTATAAATTCATGGTACGTAGGGAAATATTTAACTTAATTGTTTTAGACTGCTATTCATAAATTATTCAACTGTATAGAAGCAGTTCTTCTGAATTACTTTCAGAAGTATAATAAACAACTTGTGAAATGAAGTGATGGGGCTTGCTCCTTGTGAAATTATATATAGAAAAAAGCCACCATAATTATTGTTAGTGAGTGAGTAAAATTCCCAATTAAACTGAATTAGCTAAAGGAATAAATGGCAAAAGATATGTTGAAACGTAATGCCATGTATAGAAAACACAGGCATGATGGTAAAGGAAAACAAGTTAGTTTTAAAAAGAGTGTGTGGTCTTGATAAAAACTAAGGAAAAATCTAATACAGTAAATGCAGAAATACCTAAATTGTTATGTATAAGGGGCATTCAAAAAGAAACAAGCCAGAGGTATAATTACAGAAACCAGTACCTGTGTATTAGAAGTATTTACCCTGACTGTTGAGACACTTGACCCACTGTGACACTAGGTGGTTAATGGCTGTCTCATAAAATTCCCAGGGCTGCCAGTTCCGCATGTACAGCTGGACATCGTCATCCGAGGTGAATTGTTTGGCACTCAGAGCCTTTTTAAGGGGACCAAAAAGGCATAATCACAGGGAGAGAGATTTGGACTGTATGGAGGGTGGCCAAGGACCTCCCATTTGAATTTCTGAAGGAGTGCCATGACTGTATTGGCCATATGAGGCCTTGCATTGTCTTGGAGCAGAATGACCTCACAGGTGAGAATGCCTGGTCATTTTGATTTGATCACCTGTTGAAGGGTGGTCAAAGTTTGCGAGCAATGCTGGGCATTCACTGTTGTCCCGTGCTGCAGGAAGTGAATCAGAAGGGGGCCATCTTGGTCAAAGAAGAACGTCAGAATAACCTTTTCTACACTCATGTGGATGGCCTTGCATTTTTTGGTGGTGGTGACCCCAGATGCTTCCATTGGAGACTTTGATGTTTTGATTCTGGTTCAAAGTGAGGACATCATGACTCATCTCCAGCTACCACTCACATCAGGAATGCATTCCCTTCCCGAGCATAGCACTGCAGATGAGCAAGACAGTGGGCCATTTGACATGCTTCCTGGTGTGGTTGAAGACTGTGGTGCACCCACTGGGCACACACTTTGTGCATGTGCAGTCATTCCTTCATGATGGTGTGAACACTTCCAATGCTCAATCCAACCATTGGTTATGGATTTCACTGTCACTCGGCAGTCCAGGGTAATGAGTGCATCCACCAGCTGGATGATGTCATCAGTAGTGCAGTGTTGTGCTCCAGACTCTGCATCATCAGTTAACAACACCCGTCCTTCCCTGAAGTACTTGTGCCATGCCTTGATCCTTGCAAGGGACATGCAGTGTTCATCGTACACTTGTGACATTCATCGTCCTACTCCTTCCGCTGTCAGAAAATAAACAACACCTCTTTGCTCTTCTGTTGACATCTCCATGTCACTGTTTGCAATGCAACTGGCAGCATTGGATGATTGATGCATGCTACTGATAGCTCTGTATAGTCATATGATGTGCACGCATGCCCTCTAGCAATGGGCTGTGAACTTCCATCCTCTCGTTGGAACCACACCTCGTTACACACGCCATGATATTACCCTCATGTCACCAGTTTACGCATTCCAGACTCTGGCTCATTTTTTTTTGTATGCCCCTTATATTTATTGCTAGGGTTGCTTGTTATAAGGCATAGCAACTATTATATTCAAAGTCCAATATATTACATATAGTTTGTGAAATGTGATAGATGAGGAACCGTAAATTGTCTATAAAATTTTAAAGAATATCTCAACAAGACAATAATGTGAATAATTTAGTCCAAATACTGGGACAAATATCCCTTGTGGCTAGAGTGGGAATATTTCTGGAAAACTATACAGAAACAAATGTGAGTTCACTGCTCTTTAGCAAACACACCATTTGGCATTTGTTGGTTTCCCATTCTTCATTTCCTGGTTCATTCTATTCTTCTACTATCCTTTCACTAAATTTGAGAGAAAATAATGTTATTCTACTATTGTTAAGCTGGACAATTAGTATTGTAACTAAGAATTAAATTAGATTCTGAATAACAATAAAAACTGAAATTTCATAGAGGATGGAAGCTAATCTTCAGAATCAGAATCAGAATTTTTATTGTCCCATAACATACATAACTAAATCAGGAGACACATCAATAGTGCAATTACAATTTATGTGTATTGTAGAAACAAACTATAATTTACAGAGACTAGGTGTAGCCTAACAACGGTATTACTGTAAAAAGAGAGAATAATTATTACAATCATTTATTAGACATAAAACTTCTGAGCTTAATTAAAAAAAAAAAAATCAGCTACTTCCTTTCTTGCTCAGATCGTCATATTATCATTAAGAAATTATTCTAAGGAATAACAACATTTCTGTACTGACAATTGTTGTAGTTTTTGCTTTAGTTGCCCCACCTCCATGCTGCCATGCTGAGGATTTGTGTCTTTTTTATAATGTTGTAAATTTTCATACCCATGTATTCTGGGGTTTGTGCAAACAGCTTTAATCTATGAGTGGGAAGCATGAAATTCTCCTTGTTCCTAGTACTGTATTGATGTTTAAAGTTATTGTCTATGAATAACTTGGGGTTACTGTATACAAAAATAATCAGTTCATAAATGTACGAACATGGAGCACTTAATATTTTTAAATTTCATAACAGTGGGTGACAGGGTATTTTCAGTTTTGCATTAGACATATTCTAACAATTGATTTTTGTAATTTTAAGGTTGAAGTCTTTTTGCTTCTGCTTTCCCAAAAAATAATGCCATATGTTATAACCGATTCAGAGTAGCTGTGGTAAACTATAGCATAGTCAGAGTTATAGATTAAGCTGGATAACCACAGTCTGAAGCAAATGACAATGACAGACTGCTTTATAGCATAGCCTTGGGTCTAGATAATTGGATTAATCAGAAAACTGATAGGTGTACAATCATTCCTACATTTCCATGAAGCTGAGAGTCACTAATAGATATTTTCTTCTTGAATAATGCACCTATATAATATAGGTGTTTGATGCACATGAGTTCCACTACTGGCCATTAAAATTGCTACACCAAGAAGAAATGCAGATGATAAACGGGTATTCATTGGACAAATATATTACACTAGAACTGACATGTGATTACATTTTCATGGAATTTGGGTGCACAGATCCTGAGAAATCAGTACCCAGAACAACCACCTCTGGCCATAATAAAGGCCTTGATACGCCTGAACATTGAGTCAAACAGAGCTTGGCTGACGTGAACAGGTACAGATGCCCATGCAGGTTCAGCACGATACCACAGTTACAAGAGCCAGTTGCTCGGCCACCATTGACCACACGTTTTCAGTTGGTGAGAGATCTGGAGAATGTGCTGGCCAGGTCAGCAGTCAAGCATTTTCTATATCCAGAAAGGATGTGCAACATGCGGTCATGCATTATCCTGCTCAAATGCAGGGATCGAATGAAGGGTAGAGCCACGGGTCATAACACATCTGAAATGTAACGTCCACTGTTCAAAGTGCCGTCAATGCGAACAAGAGGTGACCGAGACATGTAACCAATGGCACTCCATACCATCAGACTGGGTGATACGCCAGTATGGCGATGATGAATACACGCTTCCAATGTGCGTTCACTGTGATGTCACGAAACATGGATGCGACCATGATGATTCTGTAAGCAGGACCTGGATTCATCCAAGAAAAAGATGGTTTGCCATTCGTGCACCCAGGTTCATTGTTGAGTACACCATCGCAGGTGCTCCTGTTTGTGATGCAACGTCAAGGGTAACCACAGCCATGGTCTCTGACCTGATAGTCCATGCTGCTGCAAACATCATCAAACTGTTCGTGCAGATGGTAGTTGTCTTGCAAACGTCCCCATCTGTTGACTCAGGGGTCGAGACGTGGCTGCACGATCCGTTTCAGCCATGCAGATAAGATGCCTGTCATCTCGACTGCTAGTGGTATGTGGCTGTTGGGATCCAGCACGGCGTTCCATATAACCCTCCTGAACCCACTGATTTCATATTCTGTTAACAGTCATTGGATCTCGACCAACCCGAGCAGCAATGTCAAGATACAATAAACCACAATCGCAATAGTCTACAATCTGACCTTTATCAAAGTCAGAAACATGATGGTACGCATTTCTTCTCCTTACATGAGGCATCACAACAACGTTTCACCAGGCAACGCCGGTCAACTGCTGTTTGTGTATGAGAAATCGGTTGGAAACTTTCGTCATGTTAGCATGTTATAGGTGTCGCCACCCCCCCCCCCCCCCAATTTCCCAGATATAAAGACCCATTTACCTATATTGCCCTCTCATCCCTTCATCCTCCCTCCCTTCCTACCCACAGGAAATCTACAGGGAGCTGACTTCAAGGGATGTGCTAAACATGTCAATGAGACTGTTACCATTACTGTCGCTGCCTTAGCACCGTTCATACAGTCACCATTTGTGACCTGAAAACTGTGAAAAGGAATAATTTTGATTGAATTTTAAAACCATTATTTTAGTCTTTCAGTAGTAAAATGCTATTGTATACACTATCTGATCTAAAGTATCCAGGCACTCCTATACAATCCAGAACTGACACCTAGATGTCGTGTGAAGCGGACATGCCAGTATAAAAGGAAGTGAGAAGTATTGTGTTGTCAGTAGAGGAGCAGTAACAGCAGAATGGGTTGATCAGGAGAGCTTAGTGACTTTAAATGTGGGCTAGTTACTGGACCTCACCTGAGTAACAAATCCATCAGGATCATTTAGACCCTTCTAAAGCTGCTCAGATCGACTGATGGTGATGCGACTGTGAAGTGGAAATGGGCAGGAATAACCACAGCTAAACCAAGACCAGGCAGATCTGTTGTACTGATGGCCAGCAACTATCAAAGAGTCACTCATGAGTTTCAAAGTGCTATCAGCAGGCCAACCAGCACAATGACTTTGCACAGGCAGTTGAATGGCAAAGCAGCTCCTCATAAGCCACATATGTCTGTAGCCACTGCTAAGTGACACTGGACATGCTGTAAAGAGTGACACCACTAGACAGTGGATGACTGGAAACAATTATTTGTAGTGATGAATCATGGTACACCCTGCAGCAATATAACGGAAAAGTTTTGGTTTGGTGAATGCCTGCAGAACATGCCCGTTTTGCCAATAGTGAAGTACACAAGAGGTGGTGTTATGACATGGGGTGTCTTTAGTGGTTAGGATGTGGTCCTCATATAGTGTTCAAGAAAACACAAAATATGGAAATATATGAACACATTTAACAATACTGTATAGTGGTGGTGTTTTGATATGGGGTGTCATTAGTGGTTAGGATGTGTCCTCATATAGTGTTTAAGAAAACACAAAATATGGAAAAAAATGAACACATTTTACAATACTGTGTAGTGCACAAACAAAGGAACAGTTCAGAGATGATAATTGTATCAGCACACCAATGCACCCTGTCTTAAAGCAGCATGTGTAAGGCAATGGGTTGTGGACAATAACATTACTGAAATGGGCAGGTCTACCCAGAGCCTAACATGAACACAATATAATACATTTGGGATGAGGTAGAATGTAGACTTCACACAAGACTTGAGAGTCCAAAATCACTACCATCTCTGGTTTTGGTCCTTGAGGAAGAAAGAGGTTGCCATTTCCTCCACAGACATTCAGATACACCACTGAAAGTGTCTCCAGCAGAGTTTAAACTTTTGTAAATATGAAGAATGGACACGTGCCATATTAATGTCCACTATAGAGATGCTGCCAGCCTCAAGGAAATGTTGTCTCCTAAGATGCTTTGATATGACCAACAAGTATTAGTTGTGCTGTCACTTTCAAATTTTTTTGTGTGGTGTTGTTAGGTACCATATCTATTTAGTTTGTTAATGTGATATCATCATATGTGTCATGTCAGCACGTTGTAGGTGTCGCCACCTTCGCCAACCTTGTGTGAATGCTCTGAAAAGCTAATCATTTTGCATATCACAGCATCTTCTTCCTGCTGGTTAAATTTCTTGTTTGTAGCATGTCACCTTCGTGGTGTAGCAATTTTAATGGCCAGTAGTATAAAATCAAATACATGACTACAAATGAGAAATACATGATCATATAATCACAAAAATTACCTTTATGGCACTTTTAGTACATCAT
The DNA here is from genome assembly GCF_023897955.1 of Schistocerca gregaria. Lineage (NCBI taxonomy): Eukaryota > Metazoa > Arthropoda > Insecta > Orthoptera > Acrididae > Schistocerca > Schistocerca gregaria. The sequence goes on along the minus strand of NC_064931.1, from coordinate 187,143,940 downwards.
ATGTGTACTTGTAGGCTGTTTCTTGTTTTTATACAACTACTGATAATGACCGGGAAGTTAGTACTGGTGTGGCCACTAAAAAAATTATGTCGGTATTCACTGAAATAATCTCTACAGCTTGAGGGAGTTGCAAGTATGAAATTCCCATTCAGCAGACTTACCATCCTCAGACCTCCATTTATTTCTATATCCAAACAAATCTGTGGCTGAAACATATCTTGAGTTAACCGAGAAGTCTGTGACATCTGTAGATAGGTATTTTGAAAACATACCAGGTAAGAAATAGGAAGAGGTTAAGAAAAGGGCTCAATTAGAAAGGGAACTACTTCAAGAAGTAAGTGATTTTTTTATCTGAAAAATTCTGTGTTTCATTACCAGCCCAAGAACTTTCCATCTTTCCTTCTGACATCAAGCTAATGGGCACTTGAGAAATTGGTAAAACTGTATCCTGAACCTCACCATATGCTGCCACTGATTCTTTATACATTTTGGGTTAATGTTTGCAACATGCATTGCAGTCAATAATTTAAGTTTGCATTTTGTGTCCTGGCCCTGTCAGTGCCACTCATAATAGGATTTTAGTAACATATGTGCATGCATCACAGGGGTGGAACGTCGGTCATTGTGTGTCATACACAATGGAAATACTGGGCTTAGCTACCTGGATCACGAGGAAAGTATATATAAAAAAGCAAGTCAGCTGCAGGATGTCCCACGTGCTGATGAGGTGTATGACTGATGCAAAACAATCATTTGAGGGTACCTTCTGGGCCACCTGCTACACCTCAATTGAACTGGACTTATTATAGGCTCTGCTGGGTCATCCTTTTTTTTTGTATCAGGTCATACAAATCGTATGGAGTCTATTATTATGTGGAAAATCGCCCTTAGCAGTTTACACGGTCCATTGTGGAGTGTTCAGAAATTCCCAAGCAAATGAGCTCTGGTTATTAATCCATAAGTGGGAATTTTTAAGAAAGTGTTTTCTAAAATATGTAGACCCTTTTTATAGTTAATTACAGAGATATAGGTATTAACTGTGATTTCCAAGCAGAACTATGTCATGATGAAGGGTAATGCCTCTGAATTTTGTATGTGAAAACTCTTAAACATTTTTATATAAAACAAACATTGTTATCATCTTTATTCTTCGTGTCTAAATTGGTTATTTATCAACAGTCTCCCTGACAATGAACACATTGCTCCCAAAGAGAGCACTTTGTTGATGCCACCATTGAACACTGATGGAAAAAAATCGTATCACTAAAAAATAATGACTACAGAGTGATGAAATTTCGGGAATACATTTGTCTACGTAACATATTTAAGTGATTAACATTGCAAGTGCACATGTTAATGTAAGCACAAAGAAAGTAATTGCAAATGGTGGTGCATTAAAAATTCAGTGTAATTACCAGAATTTTGAAAACAAGCAAGCAGACATCCATGCTTTGTGTTGTACAGTTGCCAGATGTCGGTTTGTGGGATGGATCTCCATGCCTGTTGCACTTAGTTGCTCAATACAGGAACAATTAACACTGTTTGTGAAAGTTGCTGGAGTTGTCGACCAACAATGTCACATATGTGCTAGATTGGAGACAGATCTATTGATCGACCAGGCCAAGGCAACATGTCGACACTCCATAGAGCATGTTGGGTTACAACTCCGATATGTGGGCAAGCGTTATCCTGTTGGAAAAACCCCTAGAATGCTGTTTATGAATGGCAGCACGAAAGGTCAAATCACCAGATTGACATACCAATGTGCGGTCAGGGCGCATGGGACGACCAGAAGAGCACTCCTACTATCATACGAAATCGTACACCAGATATTAACTCAAGGCATAGGTCCAATTTGTCTAGCATGCAGACAGGTTGATTCCAAGACCTCAACTAGCCTCCTTCTAATCAACACATAGCCATCACTGACACCAAAGCAGAACCAGCTTTCATCAGAAAACACAAGAGACTTCCACCATGCTCTCAAATGTGCTCTCGCTTGACACCACTGGAGTCACAAATCACGGTGATTTGGTCAGTGGAATGCATGTTACAGGGTGTCAGGTTCGGAGGTGTCCTTCAAGTAAACGATTTGTAACAATTCGTTGTGTCAGTGTGGTGCCAGCTGCTGCTGCAGTCGCAGTACAATGCTGCAGACGCAGTAAAATGCGCTACAGCCATATGCCAGATACGATCTTCTTGAGGTTTACATTCTTGTGAGCACTCCAGCCAGCGATCTTGTACAGAGGCTACATTTCTGCCAAGTCTTCCTGCAATATCGTAGAAGGAACATCCAGCTTCTTGTACCCTTATTACGAGGTGTTGATAACAGCGTCTTTGTCACCTTAAAGGCATTCTTGACTAACATCAACTCACCATGTCCAGTCTCAAAGATAGACAATGCTCATGACCCTTGCAGCATATATTTATAGTAAACATGATTTGCATCCTCATAGTAGCGCTACCAGCGCCTCTCTTATGCATCTTTCAGATGTGGAAACTCGCCTTCTAACTTTCGTTTATGTCCCACAACTTCTTAGTGTTGCATTTTTTTTTTTTTTCATCAGTGTAGAATGTTTGACTTAGTTGACAGATTTACAACCTCACCTCTGTTTGCACTGCTTTATCACTACCAAAGTGACATCCTCGAAAGTGTTCTTTAAGTTTTGGAAACAGATGAAAATCGGTTGTGGTCAAGTCTGGACTGTATGAAGGATGATGGATGACAGCGAACCCAAGGCGTTGGATTGTTGCAGATATCACAGCGCTCGTGTGTGGTCTGGCATTGCCATACTGAAGGAGAGGGTGCTCTATGTGTGGACGAACTCTTCGCATTCGAAACTCGATTATAGTACGCTGTTTATCGCGCACAGACACATTTACGTTACCCACTGCCATATTACATTGTATGAGTCGTATTCGGAAAGTAAGGTCTGATTTGGCGCAAAATAGAAACCACTGTGAAAATCCCATGGAATTTTGCACAGATGTGTTGGGCAGTTTCTTTTCTTTATGTACCTGTCGATCGCTTCACGTCACTCTTTCGGTTCAGAGCGTGAAGTGACTATTTAGAAATTCCTAAAATAACTGTGTCTTCCACCAATTATGTGGATCCGGTGAGAGATTCCTCCTGAAGCTATGCATCCCATATAACATAAAAGGCATGCATTTCTTTTTTCAAGACAATTCTCAGCCGCATTCAGCTGGGGCAATGAAGATGCTCCAGCAGCGTTTTCGATGGGAAGTGTTTGATCACCCACAATACAGCCCTTAATTGGCTCCATCCGATGTTCATCTCTGCTCACATGAACAGTTGGCTACGAAGACATTTCGGCACAAACAACGGAAGGCAGACCAGCGCAAAGAATTGGCGTAAAGCACCTCAGATATTGCCGGCCTGGGTGGCCGAGCATTTCTAGGCGCTACAGTGTGGAACCGAGCGACTGCTACGGTCACAGGTTCGAATCCTGCCTCGGGCATGGATGTGTGTGATGTCCTTAGGTTAGTTAGGTTTAAGTAGTTCTAAGTTCTAGGCGACTGATGACCTCAGAAGTCGCTTAGTGCTCAGAGCCATTTGAACCACCACAGGCGGCTACTTTCTGTGTCAAGAATACTGGAGAGTATGTACAACGCTACGACAAATGCCGTAGTCGAAGCGGCGACTTTAAAGAGAAATGGCTGGACGGTGTTGCTAACTGTTGTGAATAAAAAAATTTTGATTTTTCACTGTGGCTTCCATTTCGCGACTGATCGGGCATTACTTTCCGAACAGTCCTCGAACAATTCGGGGCCCTCTAGCAGCAAAGGGCAGCAAATATGTAGACATGAATAAAGGTGTAGTAACGTTCGTTTTATTAATAAATCCTTACGAGTTTTCATATAAAAAATCTGAGGCATTAGTTTTCAGCATACCCTCCTATAATAATTTCTACTGCTAGTTTCGCAGATTTCAAAGACACAAATTTAACCGTGTTCCATTTTCCAATATCCAATAATTTCTTTTAGAGAAATTATAATATTTAGAAGTTAGGATACATCTATTTCGAACATCAAACTAGTTGCTGTCTTGTGCGGATTTGGTGTTCCTGTAGGGAATTGTTGCGTCCGGCTGATGGTACGATCCAGTTGACGCAGCTAAGAGTCTAGTTACGATTTCAGAATAGTTGTGATCACGTCGTTCGACCGACACACTAACTGGAAGGCAAAGGATGTGGCATATACGAATGATCCACCAGTTAACTAAGATGACAATTCTACTCTTGAATGAGATTTTCACTCTGCAGCAGTGTGTGCGCTGATGTGAAACTTCCTGGCAGATTAAAACTGTGTGCAGGACCGTGAGTCGTGCTTGGGTAGCTCAGATGGTAGTCCGCTCCGATAGCTGAATGGTCAGCGTGACGACTGCCGTCCTAAGGGGCTCGGGTTCGATTCCCGGCTGGGTCGGGGGTTTTCTCCGCTCAGGGACTGGGTGCTGTATTGTCTTCATCATCATTTAGGAGCGCCGCGGTCCCGTGTTTAGCGTGAGCAGCTCCGAAACGAGAGGTCCTTGGGTCAAGTCTTCCCTCAAGTGAAAAGTTTAGGGGCGTGAGTCGTGCTTGGGTATCTCAGTTTGTAGAGCACTTGCCCGCGAAAGGCAAAGGTCCCGAGTTCGAGTCTCGGTCCGGCACACAGTTTTAATCTGCCAGGAAGTTTCAATTCTACTCTTGTTTCTGCTAGAGCCTAGAAAGAAGGTGAATATCACAAATCGAACTGATTTATTAAAAAAGGAATTCGAGACATTAAGATATTTTAATAATATACATGAACAAAACAAAATCAAAATGTTTATAAGGAGTGTCTAGACTGGCTGCTGTTTTATGTTAATTTTTATTCCTTTCACTTTCACTACAAATCTGTTTCGGCTAAATTGCCATTATCGAGTGACCTGCAGTACAATGTGGGTGGCTTTATTTTTATTATTTATTGATAATGGTTGTTCAGCCGAAACAGATCTGTAGTGAAAGTGAAAGAAATAAAAATTAACTTCAAACAGCAGCAAGTCTGGACACTAATAAATATGTCACTTGCTGTTTTATACTACGCTGCAGACCTTCTGGTATATAAAATTAAAATGAGTGTAATTTCGATGTACTCAATTACACTCTAAAATTACATCCATGACAGCAACAAGAAAGAGAAACAAAAATGAAAGTGGCCATAATCACTTCCACAAAATTCTAGTTACGTCATCATGTTTGAACTGACAGCTACCTACCGTTAACATACGTTCGCGGTCGCTGCTGCAAGAACTTCTAGACAGATTGAAGAGATTTCTTCTATATCGCTGCAATAATGCGATTTTTTAAATCCCCTTGGATGGTTGGAACTTACCTTATCTGTGAGTCGCATCCACAGAAAAGTCCGATGTTGCCAAATCAGAGGTACACTATGTGATCAGAAGTATCCAGAAACCTGGCTGATAGCGCCACACAAAAGAACAAGGTGTGCAAGCCCCCTCCATGAAAAACACGAATACATCATAGCACTACCGCCTACGGATCTTACTGTTGGCACTACATACGCTCTCAGACGACATCCACCGGGCATTCGCCATACCCACACCCTGCCATCGGATCGCCACATAGTGTACCGTGATTTGTCACTCCACACAACATTTTTCCACTGTTCAATTGTCCAATGTTTACGCTCCTTATACCAAGCGAGGCGTCGTTTGGCATTTACCGGCGTTATGTGTGGCTTATGAGCAGCCGTTCGACCGTGAAATCCAAGTTTTCTCGCCTCCCGCCTAACTGTCATAGTACTTACAGTGGATCCCGATGCAGTTTGGAATCCCTGTGTGATGGCCTGGATAGATGTCTGCCTATTACACGTCACGACCTTCTTCAGCTGTCGGCGGTCTCTGTCAGTCAACAGACGACGTCGGTCTGAACGCTTTTGGGCTGTACGTGTCCCTTCACGTTTCTACTTCACTATCATATCGGAAACAGTGAAACTATGGATGTTTAGGAGTGTGGAAATATCGTGTACAGACGTATGATACAAGTGACACCCAATCACCTGACCACGTTCTAAGTCCGTGGGTTCCGCGGAGTGCCCCATTCTTTTCTCTCACTATGTTTAATGACTACTGAGGTTGCTGATATGGAGTACCTGGCAGTAGGTGGCAGCACAATGCACCTAATATGAAAACGTATGGTTTTGAGGGGTCCGGATACTTTTGATCACACAGTGTACGTGCAGATCAAGTCATGACACCTTCTTTCTTTATACAGCGATCAGGAAAGAGTTGGGCGAGTGTTTTTCTAACTAAAAGAGAGCAATGAATCGTGCACACATTACGTTGATACCACATACAGTGGGCGGAAAAAATATATGGAAACACAGCCGGAAATGCATGCTTGAACATAAATGTAGACGCTAGCCAAGCCTGCAGTTTGCGCTGTTGTATTTGGCCACGAGCGGCACCTGTGTAATGTCCTGAATACGTTGCAAGTGTCAGACGGCTCATAAAACAATTGTGTGTTGTTGTGAACGCATTATGTCGGTGTTAACTGAATTCGACAGTGGGCAGACTGTTGGTGCTCGTATGGTTGATGATTCCGTAACCAAGGTAGCCAAAGAGTTTACCGTTTCAGGAGGCATCGTATCGAAGTTTTATAACGCCTACAAGGAAAGCGGAAAAACGTCCGCTAAGTCACAATGAGGACAAACGTACGTGTTGAGTGACCGTGGCGTACGGTCTTTGAGGAGGACTGTGACGAAAAATATGAGGACGATAAATGCAAAAGTCACTGCAGAGCTGAACGTCGTGCCCGCGGACCCTGTCGGCAGCAAAACAACACGAAAGGAGCCGCACACGCAGGGAATTGTTAGCTGCAACAGGCAGAAGACGTGCGTTGTTGGTGGTGCACATTTTATTGATTTTGATCGAGATAAACTTACGGTGCTGTGTTCCTCTTAGGCACCCCACTATAGATGTGTGCATACGATCAACTAAGTGAAAAATACAGGGTGTTTCAAAAATGACCGGTATATTTGAAACGGCAATACAAACTAAACGAGCAGCGATAGAAATACACCGTTTGTTGCAATATGCTTGGGCCAACAGTATATTTTCGGACAGACAAACTTTCGAAATTACAGTAGTTACAATTGTCAACAACAGATGGCGCTGCGGTCTGGGAAACTCTATAGTACGATATTTTGCACATATCCACCATGCGTGGCAATAATATGGCGTAGTCTCTGAATGAAATTACCCGAAACATTTGACAACGTGTCTGGCGGAATGGCTTCACATGCAGATGAGATGTACTGCTTCAGCTGTTCAATTGTTTCTGGATTCTGGCGGTACACCTGGTCTTTCAAGTGTCCCCACAGAAAGAAGTCACAGGGGTTCATGTCTGGCGAATAGGGAGGCCAATCCACGCCGCCTCCTGTATGTTTCGGATAGCCCAAAGCAATCACACGATCATCGAAATATTCATTCAGGAAATTAAAGACGTCGGCCGTGCGATGTGGCCGGGCACCATCTTGCATAAACCACGAGGTGTTCGCAGTGTCGTCTAAGGCAGTTTGTACCACCACAAATTCACGAAGAATGTCCAGATAGCGTGATGCAGTAATCGTTTCGGATCTGAAAAATGGGCCAATGATTCCTTTGGAAGAAATGGCGGCCCAGACCAGTACTTTTTGAGGATGCAGGGACGATGGGACTGCAACAAGGGGGTTTCCAGTTCCCCATATGCGCCAATTCTGTTTATTGACGAAGCCGTCCAGATAAAAATAAGCTTTGTCAGTAAACCAAATGCTGCTCACATGCATATCGCCGTCATCAATCCTGTGCACTATATCGTTAGCGAATGTCTCTCGTGCAGCAAGGGTAGCGGCGCTGAGGGGTTGCCGCATTTGAATTTTGTATGGATAGAGGTGTAAACTCTGGCGCATGAGACGATACGTGGACGTTGGCGTCATTTGGACCGCAGCTGCAACACGGCGAACGGAATCCCGAGGCCGCTGTTGGATCATCTGCTGCACTAGCTGCGCGTTGCCCTCTGTGGTTGCCATACGCGGTCGCCCTACCTTTCCAGCACGTTCATCCGTCACGTTCCCAGTCCGTTGAAATTTTTCAAACAGATCCTTTATTGTATCGCTTTTCGGTCCTTTGGTTACATTAAACCTCCGTTGAAAACTTCGTCTTGTTGCAACAACACTGTGTTCTAGGCGGTGGAATTCCAACATCAGAAAAATCCTCTGTTCTAAGGAATAAACCATGTTGTCCACAGCACACTTGCACGTTGTGAACAGCACACGCTTACAGCAGAAAGACGACGTATAGAATGGCGCACCCACAGACTGCGGTGTCTTCTATATCTTTCACATCACTTGCAGCGCCATCTGTTGTTGAAAATTGTAACTACTGTTTCGAAAGTTTGTCCGCCTGTAAATGTACTGTTGTCCCAAGCATATTGCAACAAACGGTGTATTTCTATCGCTGCTCGTTTAGTTTTTATTGCCGTTTCAAATATACCGGTCATTTTTGAAACACCCTGTATATAAGCCGACTTAGGAATTATCCCTTGTGTGAGACCGCTTGTACAAGATTGTGTGTAGGTTTAATGTTCTGTATTCGCATATTCTACTGTTGGTGTAGCTTCTTCTGTGTTATCTTTCACTGATTGTATGAATACCCGTTGCCGCGCAGGATTAGCCGAGCGGTCTCGGGCGCTGCAGTCGTGGACTGTGCGGCTGGTCCCGGCGGAGGTTCGAGTCCTCTCTTGGTCTTGGGTGTGTGTGTTTGTCCCTAGGATAATTTAGGTTAAGTAGTGTGTAAGCTTAGGGACTGATGACCTTAGCAGTTAAGTCCCATAAGACTTCACATGCATATGAACATTTTGATCAATACCCATCTCTGTTGCGAAATATTGTGAAATTTCTAACATTCGCGATAAACTATACTCCTGGAAATTGAAATAAGAACACCGTGAATTCATTGTCCCAGGAAGGGGAAACTTTATTGACACATTCCTGGGGTCAGATACATCACATGATCACACTTACAGAACCACAGGCACATAGACACAGGCAACAGAGCATGTACAATGTCGGCACTAGTACAGTGTATATCCACCTTTCGCAGCAATGCAGACTGCTATTCTCCCATGGAGACGATCGTAGAGATGCTGGATGTAGTCCTGTGGAACGGCTTGCCATGCTATTTCCACCTGGAGCCTCAGTTGGACCAACGTTCGTGCTGGACGTGCAGACCGCGTGAGACGATGCTTCATCCAGTCGCAAACATGCTCAATGGGGGACAGATCCGGAGATCTTGCTGGCCAGGGTAGTTGACTTACACCTTCTAGAGCACGTTGGGTGGCACGGGATACATGCGGACGTGCATTGTCCTGTTGGAACAGCAAGTTCCCTTGCCGGTCTAGGAATGGTAGAACGATGGGTTCGATGACGGTTTGGATGTACCATGCACTATTCAGTGTCCCCTCGACGATCACCAGAGGTGTACGGCCAGTGTAGGAGATCGCTCCCCACACCATGATGCCGGGTGTTGGCCCTGTGTGCCTCGGTCGTATGCAGTCCTGATTGTGGCGCTCACCTGCACGCCGCCAAACACGCATACGACCATCATTGGCACCAAGGCAGAAGCGACTCTCACGGCTGAAGACGACACGTCTCCATTCGCCCCTCCATTCACGCCTGTCGCGACACTACTGGAGGCGGGCTGCACGATGTTGGGGCGTGAGCGGAAGACGGCCTAACGGTGTGCGGGACCGTAGCCCAGCTTCATGGAGACGCTTGCGAATGGTCCTCGCCGATACCCCAGGAGCAACAGTGTCCCTAATTTGCTGGGTAGTGGCGGTGCGGTCCCCTACGGCACTGCGTAGGATCCTACGGTCTTGGCGTGCATCCGTGCGTCGCTGCGGTCCGGTCCCAGGTCGACGGGCACGTGCACCTTCCGCCGACCACTGGCGACAACATCGATGTACTGTGGAGACCTCACGCCCCACGTGTTGAGCAATTCGGCGGTACGTCCACCCGGCCTCCCGCATGCCCACTATACGCCCTCGCTCAAAGTCCGTCAACTGCACATACGGTTCACGTCCACGCTGTCGCCGCATGCTACCAGTGTTAAAGACTGCGATGGAGCTCCGTATGCCACGGCAAACTGGCTGACACTGACGGCGGCGGTGCACAAATGCTGCGCAGCTAGCGCCATTCGACGGCCAACACCGCGGTTCCTTGTGTGTCCGCTGTGCCGTGCGTGTGATCATTGCTTGTACAGCCCTCTCGCAGTGTCCGGAGCAATTATGGTGGGTCTGACACACCGGTGTCAATGTGTTCTATTTTTCCATTTCCAGGAGTGTAGTATTGTTACCGTCAACTGTAGGCTCAAAATAAATCGTGCTCTTTTAAAATTTTTAAGGACAGTAGGACTCTCTTCGTTCGAAACACTCTTTGTGTTTTTTCATTGTCCGATTATGTGAGAAATAGGTTAGTTTCAACTACAAAACTACATTTTCGTAAGTAAGTTGAACGAGTGTTTTGGATCCGTAATTTAATTCGTAGCAAATCAACGTTTGTGGTTCACAGTTCAGCCAAAGTATACATCACCGCTGAATTTCATTCTATATCAACGCCAATAAACGTCCTTTTTTGAGAAATTTTGGAAGCTACCATTGTCCTTCGCATAATCTACGGGCAATCGCGGTTTGTGATTTAGTTACTGTAGTAGATTTTCTGACACACTTTTGGTGTTACATCTAGTTTTTCCTTGAAGAGGAGATGCGCTGTATATTTTGTGCATTTATCGTAAATTACTCGGTTTTCGAGTTTGCTAACAACTATATTTAACATCAAAACGTTTTAGCAAGCTAATTTCTACCACAGGTTTTTGTGTTGCCTTAATAGAAACCTCGTTTTATATATCTGCTTCATTTCTCATAGGAAATTAGCAACTTTTTAGCTCTATAGATAAAAGATAACCAGCAGGTTTATTTTAAAGTCCTTTGTTCACTGCCTTCTAATACATTGCACCAGCCAAAATGCAGCCCCACTGTGAACACTGTTCTCAAACACGAGATGAGATGGTTGACGTTCGTAAGCAGCTGGAAATCGCTCTGACAACTAACTGTCAAGCGATTGGAAGAGCTCCCGAGTGTCATGTACCTGCGATACCTCAGGTCCCATATTAGGATGGTGTGCAGCAGCCAGAGTAGGCAGTCATGCTAACTGTGCAGATACACAACTCAGTGCGAGACACACCATAGCAGGTAGAATCTGTGGACTCCAGTGCAGATGGCTCTGCTCACGGCATTAACATGTGTCCATAGTATGCTTACCAGCAGCAGTGTTTGCCTGCACAGGTGATGGTGGCTGTGTGGCTAGGTAGCGCAGGCATGAAAGATTGTCCCCAAAGATAGGCAGCCAGTACCAGATGGAAGCTAGCCAGAAGTTGGACCACCAGATAGAAGGTACCGCGTCAGCAGCATTCGGACTTAATGCGGAAGCAGACTTGCAGCGATTGGTGGTGGCAGATTGTCGATACATTTCTAGTCATAGATTGACATAGACTTCCCTTCATAGCTGACATCTGGTGGCAGCTGCATACAGCCTCTCTAAAATGAATAGTATTTATAGGAAATCTGTATGCTATTGTTTTTGAAATGACAATGGTTCTCTCTTCTAAGATATCACAGGACTGAGTCAACAGATGCAGCTATTGGGCAACCATGACATTTCTGCTCCAGTCTTTCTGCTGTGTCAGAAATTTCACAGCCATGGCTGTGCTGTAATGGCGTAGTAATTATTCCGTTCAGACGCGACGAATTATACTTCTGCAATGTCAGGATAACCTGAATACACCTCCTTTCACGAGGACGCCTGTTCTCCCCTTGATGCTGAGGCATCTTACATCACCCTTGCTATTAATTCTCTTATTAAGTCAGTCGCAGGAATCTACTTGTATGCCAAGCAAGGCCATGGTACAACAAACTTTTGTGTAGTAAAGTGTTATCCGAACATATGTTGTACTGCAGTGAGTACTTTGTACTAATGTTACATGGCAGAGGATGTTACGACAAATGTTGCATGGGAAAAGGTGCTTCGGCCAACGTCCTATGGCAGAGGGAACTTGGTACCAATGGTGTCAAGCGGATAGTGCTTCATATCCATGTTGAGTGGCAGAGTGCGCTTTGTACCATGCTGTGAGCCAGATGGTGGTGCTTCATACGTATATTGCATGGCAGAGTGTGGTTCACACGAATGTTGCATACAATGGTACTTCATACCACTGTTGCACTTCGGAGGGTGCTTCGTACCAAAGTTGCATATCACAGGGTGGATGCTTTGTGGTGACGTTGGTTCAAAAATGGCTCTGAGCACTGTGGCACTTAACTTCTGAGGTCATCAGTCCCCTAGAACTTAGAACTACTTAAACCTAGCTAACCTGAAGACATCACACATATCCATTCCCGAGGCACGATTCAAACCTGTGACCGTAGGGGCCGCGCGGTTCCAGACTGCAGCGCCTACAACCGCTCGGCCACTACGGCCGGCAGTGGCGTTGGTGGCGGAGGGTGTTTCGAAATGATATTTTGTGTCACAGAGTGCTTTCTACAATGTTGGATGGAGGAGGACTCTTTGTACCAATGCTGTGTGGCAGTAGGCCTTCATATCACTGTTGCGTGGCAGAAGGTGCTTTCGACCAATGTTGTGGGGCATAGGGTATTCATACGTGTGTCAATGTGTCCTTTGTGCCAATGTCGTATGAAAGGCCAGCCGGTGTGGCCGTGCGATTCTAGGCGCTTCAGTCTGGAACCGCGTGACCGCTACGGTCGCAGGTTCGAATCCTGCCTCGGGCATGGATGTGTGTGATGTCCTTAAGTTACTTAGGTTCAGGAAGTTCTAAGTTCTAGGGGACTGATGACCACAGCAGTTAAGTCCCATAGTGCTCACAGCCATTTGAACCATTTTTTGTATGAAAGAGAGTGCTTTGCTTTTTGCGTGGCAAAGGGTGCTTTGTACCAATGTTGTGTGGCAGTCGGTGCTCTGTACCAATGTCACGTTACAGAGGATGCTTTGTAGTGATCTTACATTGAAGAGGATGCTTTGCAGTGATGTTATGTTGGAGAGAGTGCTTCATACCCATGTTATGTTGTGGATGGTACTTTTTACCAGTTTCACTTGGCAGGGATGTTTGTGGCAGATTGCGCTTCATACCCACATTGCGTGGAGGAGGGTGCTTCCCAACAAAAATTCGTTGCAGAACATACATCACACCTGAGTTGCGTGGCAGAGGATTTTGCTACCGATGTTGAGTTTCAGCGTGTGCTCTGTATCAGTTTTGCGCGGAAAAGAGTGCGGTGTACGAAGCAGAGCGACAGATGGTGCTTTGCGGTTATGCCATGTTGCACAGGATGCTTCATAGAGATGTTACGTTGCAGAGGGTGCTTAGAATTCTGTGTGGCAGAGGGTGCTACATACCGTTGTTGTGTGGCACAGGACGTGCTGTACCACGGTTTCATGGCCAATGTTCGTCGTAGAGGGTGCTATACACTGATGCTTTGTAACAAAGGCTGCTTCGTTCCAATGTTCTATTGCAGAGGGTACTTGGTAGCGAAGTTGCATAGCAGAGAGAGCTTCATAGGAATGGTTACGTGACGGGGGGTGCTGTGTACTGATACTCTGTGGCAGAGGATACTTCATAGTGGTGTCATGTTGCAAAGGATGCTTCACAGACGTGTTACCTTTCGGAGGGTGTTCGTACCAGTGCTATGTTGTGACTGGTGCTTCTTACCAATATAACATGGCAGACGGTACCTCATACCGATTTTTGTGGCAGAGGGTGCTTCATACCAATGCTGCAGGCTAGGGTTGCTTTAAACCTGTTATACGGATCCAGTTCCAGACTCCTAAAGTCATGGTTGGTTCAAATGGCTCTGAGCACTGTGGGACTTAACTGCTGTGGTCATCAGTCCCTTAGAACTACTTAAACCTAACTAACGTAACGACATCACACACATCCATGCCCGAGGCAGGATTCGAACCTGCGACCGTAGCGGTCACGCGGTTCCAGACTGTAGAGCCTAGAACCGCACGGCCACTCAGGCCGGCTCCCTAAAGTCATCAGGAGATAACATCTACATTTATATCTACATTCATACTCCGCAAGCCACCCAACGGTGTGTGGCGGAGGGCACTTTACGAGCTACTGTCATTACCTCCCTTTTCTGTTCCAGTCTCGTATGGTTCGCGGGAACAACGACTGTGTGAAAGCCTCCGTGCGCGATCGAATCTCTCTAATTTTGCATTCGTGATCTCCTCTGGAGGTATAAGTAGGGATAAGCAATATATTCGATACCTCATCCAGAAACGCACCCTCTCGAAACCTGGCGAGCAAGCTACACCGCGATGCAGAGCGCCTCTCTTGCAGAGTCTGCCACTTGAGTTTGCTAAACATCTCCGTAACGCTATCACGGTTATCAAATAACTCTGTGACGAAACGCGCCGCTCTTCTTTGATTCTTATCTATCTCCTCCGTCAACCCGAATTGGTACGGATCCCACACTGACGAGCAATACTCAAGTATAGGTCGAACGAGTGTTTTGTAAGCCACCTCCTTTGTTGATGGACTATGTTTTCTAAGGGCTCTCGCAATGAATCTCAACCTGGTACCCGCCTTACCAACAATTAATTTTATATGATCATTCCACTTCAAATCATTCCGCACGCATACTCCCAGATATTTTACAGAAGTAACTGCTACCAGTGTTTGTTCCTCTATCATATAATCATACAGTAAAGGATCCTTCTTTCTATGTACTGGGTAGGATGCGGTGGTGAGGTCGTAATTACGCTCGAGAGTGCCAAGAAAGCATCTATTTGGCAGGAATACAGAATTCTATTCCAAAGTGCTGTGCCATATTTGGGACAGCCCAGTAGCGCATCGCCAGCGGCGAAGGTCTTCTCGCGCTCGCCTTGCAATATTGCAGTCATAGCGAAGTGTCAAGTCTTGACTGCTATGTCATGAGTGGCCATCAACTGCAGAATCCGGCTGCCTCTGACTACGCGTATCTATCTCCAAAGTGCTCTCGTGGGCGTCAAAGATTTCTACACTAGAGTGTCGCCCCAGGTCCATTGAAATACTCGCTGACTGGCAGAGGCGTCGGTGTCTGCCACGGGAATGGATGAGCAGCAGCGGTGCGCACACACTCGAAGACAGATGATAGACAGCGTCCAGGTCACACAGGTCAGGCCTCCAGCAGACCTGCAGGGTGATGGTGGCTTCCACGCCCCATCAGTGTAGCCTTGGAAGTTCGCAGTGCAACTTGTAGATGGTTCAAATGGCTCTGAGCACTATTGGACTCTACTTCTAAGGTCATCAGTCCCCTAGACTTAGAACTACTTAAACCTAACTAACCTAAGGACATCACACACATCCATGTCCGAGACAGGATTCAAACCTGCGACCGTAGCGGTCGCGCGGTTCCAGACTGTAGTGCCTAGAACCGCTCGGCCACCCCGGCCGGCCTGCAGCAGCAGCGTTCTTCCAGTTCGACTCGTGGTTCTATAGACAGCTAGGAGTGCCGAGGGCCGAGTTCCATAGACTCCCATGTCACTGGATACCTCCAACTAAAACAAGGGCTGAGCCTGCACACTGGGCAGTCGGCAGTCAGCACTCGTTAATCAGACATTTGTTAAGAAGTGTGGCGTATTTATGTTGATGCTTCCCGTGTGCTCTGCGTCAGTGGGGATGGCTACAACGTCATATGTCCTGGTTTTTCCTTCGCTGTCAGCTCTCCTGATCACTTCAGACTTTCGCAACTTCACGTTTCAGAGGCTCTTTTCTGCTGGCGCAGCACCTGAATACTGTTGCACTGTACCGTGTCTTTCTTTACGAACCTCTGCTGTGTCACTATTATGACGGTCTATCTCGGCTTCCATGATGTCTTTATGCTTCGCACACCTGGGCACTCCGTCGTTCTCCTGTGTTGAGATAGCTTCGGTGTTTTTTGTAACTCGCTCAGCATTTCCACCTAACAAGCGGTCTACTGCTCATTTAGACAGGCGTTTCAGCTTCCGTAAGCTGCCAAGGTAGACGTTTTTAGTGTCTGACTGGGATACTATCCTGCGGCATAACGCTTTGTTGCATGTCAAGAGTGCTTTGTACCAATGTTGCGTGGTAGAGGGTGCTTCGTACAAATGTTGCGTGGTAGAGGTTGTTTTGTAGCAATGTTGTGTCACAGAGGGTACTTCGCAGCAGTGTCGTGTGTCTGAGGCTGCTTCATAGCGATGTTGCATTGTAGAGGGCGCTTCATATTAATGCTGCTTCCTGGAGAGCGCATCATACCAATTTTGTGTTGCAGAGGGTGTATCGTAGCAGTTTTTCATGGCAGAGGGTGCTGTGTACTAAAGTTGAGTTCAGAGGGCGCTTCGTACCGAACTTGAGCGGCGTAGGATGATTCTTAGTGCTGTGGCGTGGGGGAGGGTGCTTCATAGCAATATTGTGTGGCAGAGAATGGTTTGTAACTATGTTGCTTGGTGAAAGGTGTTTTTTAGCAATGTTACGCTGCCGATGGAGATTCTTAGTGATGTTACAGGGTGACAATTATCGAACTATATGAAAAAAAACGTAAATTAGTTCCAAACTACGGCATGGTTCAAATGGCTCTGAGCACTATGGGACTTAACATGTATAGTCATCAGTCCCCTAGAACTTAGAACTACTTAAACCTAACTAACCTAAGGACATACAAACATCCATGCCCGAGGCAGGATTCGAACCTGCGACCGTAGCAGTCGCGCAACTACGGCATGCACACACTTTATTTCAACATGTAAACGTAATTACAGACATTCGGTTTCAGGTTATGACATGTTCGATACCCCTGCAGTCATTGGTGATGATGTGGCGCAGACGAATAGGGAAATTCTGCATGACCCACTGATGTGTCGGGACATCGATCCAGTCGATGACCAGCTCAGCAATTGTTTCGGGGTTATTGCTGTACACTTAGTCTTTAATAAAGCACCACAAAAAGGAGTCGCATGTGTTCAGATCCGGAGAATGTGGTGGCCAATCGAGGCCCATGCCACTGGCCAATGGGTATCCCAGAGCCACAATGTGGTCCCCATATTGCTCCGCCAGGACCTCAAAGACTCTCCTGTTTCGATGGGGTCGAGCTCCGTCTTGCATGAGCAACATTTTGTCGAAATCAGGGTCACTTTGGACAATGGGGATGAAATCATCTTCCAAAACCTTCACGTACTGTTCTTTAGTCACCGTGCTATCAAGGAATATCGCACTGATTATTCCGTGATTGGAGACTGCACACTACCCAGTCACCCGTTGAGGGCCAAGACACTTCTCGATCGCGAAATGCGGATTCTCAGACCCCAAATCCGTCAGTTTTGTTTACTGACGAACCCATCTAAATGAAAGTGGCCGACAACAACAAGGCCCGAGCACATGCAGATACTAATTCCCATCATGCGCCGCGGCCAATCGCGCAGTTTGGACGTCCTAACGCAAAATGTTGAGAAGTCGTGACGATTTTATTTCATATAGTTCAAAATTGCCGCTGTGTATTTTGTAGATGGTGCTTTGTAGCAATGTTATTTCGTAGATGGTGCTTCGTAGTAATGTTGTGTGCCTGTGGATATTTCATTGTGATGTTGCGTGGTAGAGGGTGTTTCATACCTATGCTAATTCTTTTCTGAACCGAGAGTGCAACAGTCTCTGTTTCCTCAGCAATTTCTGAATCTTTTTTATTAAACCACTTTGCGACTTTTCTGTCATCATAAGAATGAACCTGGTGTAAACATTGCACTATGTACTCATCCGCGTTTGCTGGAACCTCATTGCATTACAGTTTCACGTGGGACTGCAGCCAAGTTGTCTCGAGTACTGTCAAGTACAATAATATGGGTACGTTTTGTGTTGTAAGTTACGCGCACATGTACTTAGTGATAATACGGGACAACAGCTTTAGCGGCGCGTTTAACTTAGAGAGCAGTGGCCGGTAAGCTGGTACAGCTAGCATGTAGTGACGTGACCAGCTGCAGTTCACACGTAAAAAGAGACGAGCAGAGAAGCAATACAACTTCGAATTTCATTAAATTTTTTAAGCAGAATGAAATAATATACTGCAAATCTTCCACAATACGCTCCTTTGACGACTAGACGAAAGCCGCAACACGTTATCGTTTTTAGCCTACGTACAATTGTAATTAAAAACAAGAATAATGAAAGTTCCTGACTTAGCCACAGAGTAATTTTTTTGCATAAGCTGTGTGTAACGTAAGAGAGTATTAAAGGAGTTCACCGTATAGTTAAATATTCAAGCCACTGAAGGTATTACTTATAGTCAGTCGTCTGGTTATCTCTTAGCTCCTTCCTTATCCGAATCCGAGAAATAGATTTCAGGTCTGGAAGTGTCACCTACTACGTTGATAACGAGCCTATCAACAACAGAAGCTACGAAGCCAACCAGGCGCAGCATTTTCTCTTCTTTTATGACGAGCCGTTCTATATCCCGCCAACGTTTGGCAGTGACGTGTGAAGAAACTGCGTGCATTAGTTCCAGTACGTCAGGCGAGTTCATAGTCTTGTTACTTCTCGGGTCAAGTCCGGCAGCTTGGCTTCAAATCAGTTGTGTTCGATTCATATTGTAATGGTACAGTAGCAAATGTAAAAATGCAGCATTTGTATGATGTGCTCGATGATGTGAAAATGATTGTTTTTCATGTTTCTGCGATACTTATTTACCTCTGTGGCATAAAAAGATAGACATAATCCAAATATAGAGGATTTGGTTTTTCATTTTTGCCTTAAAAATTAAATTGTTATCATTTCTTAACTTAAACAACTTTTATGAACAGTCTTTCATAAAACATCCATAATTAAGAATTTGTATTTGAAATGGAATCAGGAATTTCGAGTCCATTATGCAATTAGAAACAAGAAAACGTGCATTATTCATAAAAATAATGATGAGTTTTATAATTTCGATAAGTAGGTATTTCAAATTTGAAACGTCCCCTTTGAAAAATTATACAAGACTGTGCTTAAACTGGCACACAATATTTCTTTAGCGCAACGCAATCTGACTTTCAGTAATCCCTACAAGAGAATGGCCCTGACTAACATTAACCTATACGTTTCACAAATCACTTACCTCACAAAAATCTTCGTTACTCAAGCTACTGCAATACAGCGAGCGCCACTACTGCCAGCTAAATAAAAGATTCAAACTACGGAAGGCACTAACTACTGATAGGCATAGTTAGCGAATGAAAGATTTTAATAGAGAACAAACAATGTATTTACCTTAATAGTCGTAATATATATATATATATATATATATCAGTTCATGACATCCATTCTTACAAATTTCAAATCTCCGCCATCTCTCTCCCCACGTCCACCACTGCTGGCGGCTCACCTCCAACTGCGCAACGCTACGCGCTGTTAACATCCAGCCGCCCAACACTACAATGGCGAGTATTACAACAATGCCAACCAGCCACTGACTGCACACAGCACAGCCAGTGATTTTCATACGGAGCGCTACATGGCGCTACCAATAAGAAAACCTAAACAGCCTACTTACAAATTGAACGAAAAAAAAAAATGTTATTGGGGAGATTTGAACCAACACACGAATAACCGCATTTGGTTCACATACAATTACGCTACCGGCTGCTCTATAAGTTCAATAAATACTTGTTCATTAACTGCAGTATATAGAACACTGGGAAAACTTCAAAGCCGATTACCTCCGTAAATTCATGAAAAACATTAAGAACAGCCTGTTTCTCGGCACTTTTTAACCGTATTCCACATGCGTGTTTTACTACGGAACAGAAAGCAGCCTAAGCCATTTTCATACTCCGCATTAACAGCGCGACAATCAGAGCACAACGCTGCAGAGGCTGTGACTGAACACGATTTTTGAAATAAAAGCTACGTAGCTAAAGCGTGATTAAGAAAAACCTTCATGGCTGTTCATACGTTTGAATATCTGAAAGTTTCATTTAACGCAACTTAGTAACAAGACCCGTAATACATAAGTAGGACCTAATTCCAAGAGCGTAACAACGCCAGTGTATGTGTGCTACGGCTTCTGACCAATCATCGCGTTTGTGTTTGTTTATATCAGGTTTATTCTTATGATGAACGGATTATAGCTGCTCAACACAGTTTCCGGAAAACGTGTCTAACTTCACAAGACTGCCTCTTGACAAACAAATGCGTTTCATTCTGAATCTCCTTGCCTACAGCACTATGCTTTCTTTTGCACCTATTGCGCAGTAGTATCTATTTCTTTAGAAGTTTCTTTACAGAGACCGTTCATTGTGGAAGATTCCTCCCATCATGAACTGTTCTACTAGGCACAAATCTATCAAGTGGATGGTATGCTGTTCTACTCAAACTGAGCCACAGTTCGATTACATGGTCCTTAGTAGAGTTCCTTATTGCGATATGACTTAACTGCCTCTTTAGCTAGTTTGCTGAATATATAAATCCTTATACTTGTTTTAATTTGTACTTTGGTAATCGTTGTTGCTACACCTGCCTCATGGTCACTTATACAATTTTCTATGAGGACATTCTCAAAGAAGCCAGGTCTGTTTGTTGTCCATCATAAGTGGGCTTCCAAGCAATCTGTTCTAGTTAGTTCTCAGAGAACGCATTTAGTACCATTTCACAGGACGTCTTGTGAAGTCCACCACTAACAGAACTGCAATGTTCCCAATTTATTGTTGAATGATTGAAGTCACCTCCAATGATAACAGTATGACTGGGTAACTTACTTACTAGTCAACTTAGATTTTCTCTAATTTTTCAGTTACGTCTGGATGTGAGTCTTGTGGTCGATAAAGGATTCGATTATAAGTTTATGTCAGTCCTTGATAGCTAGTCTTGACCAAACAGTCCCACAAACAGTTTCAATTTCTACATATGTCGGTGGATTTGTGTTTCTTGCCTTCTGCGACAATCACACCCTCTCCATTTACTATTGGCCTATCCTTTTGTACACGCTTAAATTTTCAACAAAAAAACCAATTTTCTCTTTCAACCAGCTTTCTGTATGTGGTATCATGTGAGCTCCATTCTTCTTTGGAGCACTTCGAAACCTTGCACTTTGTTGTGAATGATTCGGCAGTTGACAACTAATGTTTTACTACTCTTGCTTGTAGGAGGCATTTATTTGGATCTTACACTGACATTTCCGCGTTCCTTACTGCTATCATTATCTGGACTGGATGGAGAGTCATCCAACCTAAAAAAAACCTTGTGTGCACCCCATGCACAGTCAGCTACCTGAATAGCAAGCAGCCTCTATTGCATAGAGAACACATGACCCATTATAGTTCTCAACCGCACGCCACAAATCGGCGAAGCTGCAGCCTAGCTTGTCACAGAACCTTTAAAGTGTCTCGTTCTATCCTTCCACTCATCTTAGAACCAGGGGGTCGCGATCAGTGAAGGGAAATGTTGCAAATTGCGAGCTTCGTTGAAACCTTGTGTGCAAGGCTTGTCTTCTCAACCTTCTCCGTCAGCCATTGGAATGATCCTAGTATGTCCTTGGAGCCCAGAAGACAGGCGTCGTTTGTTCCAGCGTGCTCCACAGACTGCAACTGATGACACCCTGTTTCCTCAATAGCTGCCGGAATAACCTCTTCAACATATTGAATTAGGCCACGAGCCACCTTCGCGCACCTCTTGTTCTTTCTTACACCTTGCTGCCACCATCCTAAGGGCTACTACTATTCATTGTCTGTTATAACTGCCGACAATTAATAGGCCTCTGCTCTTTTGCATTTGCCTCCTGTTGACACGGGACACCGGAGGTGAACCGTCTCACTGACTCAGTTTCAGTGAAAGGCATCATCTCGAACTTGTTAGTTAGGGGGATGGATATAACATCCTGGGTTCTCCGTGGTCCCTGTCTCCTCTTTACAGGGTGTGGAGCCCTATCACTGACTCTGCACCCGCAGTTAAGTGGAGAAGTAGTGAGAGATGGTATACTTTTTTTTGAGGATACAGGATCCACAGGAGAAGATAGTACTTTAGGTATCTTTGGTATCTCTGGTTTACAACTCTCAGGAGCTCTCCAAACACATCCATTTTCAGCGGCTTCCCATTGTTTGACGGCAATGAGAGCCATTTCCAGCTGCTTACGGACGTAAATTAACATATTCCGCGTTTGGCAAAGTATTCACAATCGAGCTGTGTTGTGCTGGTGTTTCACAGAACAGTAAAGAAATAACTTAAAAATAAGCTTCAGTTTCTCTTTTAATATCTGGACTTGTTAAGCTAAAAGTATTGCTAATTCCCTTTAAGAACTGAAGCAGTTATTAAGCAAAATGAGATTTTTATTAGGCAACAAAAAAACTTGGTTTGAAACTTAATATTTTCTTGAAATTTTTTGAGGTTATAGTCCCTAAAAAACTCGAAAACAACGTTAATTTATTGATAAATGCAGACAATTTACACACCTGTTGACAGGGAAAACTAATTGCAAGACGATATGCTAGGTATAATATGTGATACAGTAGCTAAATCTCAGACACTGACTAGCTACAAAATTGGTTGTTATTGTTTCGTGGTTATAATTAAGTTTTCGCTACTTGAGAGGGCCCCCATGAGAAACGAGTGATCGTTTGACAATGAAACGTAGTGAAAACATTTACAACGACGTGCAGAATAAGAAATAAAGAATAGACCATTGAAGGAAACAAGTTTAAATTTCCACTTGAGAGGGTAGCATTTGTTAATTGCGTACCATGTTTACGTTCGCGATTACAAATGTTGTTCAATGTCACGACCATATGCATCCGCGACAGCCTGCAACCGCACTAGAGATTGCTCTACTGCTGCCAGAAAGGACGGTGGACCATGGAATGTTCAACTGTCGTGACACAGCTCGTACACTGCTTGAAGATTCCACAATGCGTCCAGTACTATCAGCCATGACAACAGTAATTTCTTCAGCAATTCGTGGCGCAATTGGCCGTCGGCCTCTCCCAGCATCAAATCCCAAATCGCCATTTAATTGAAACTCCCGAATGATGTTCTTCAATCCCGGTGCTAAAAGAGGACCTCTCTGTATTCCCTTAATGATTCGATACTCGCAAGGAGCAACACTGTTGATGTTGTTTTGATGAAACAGCTTTACGAGATAGTCCATGTTGACTATCTTCAACAGTAATCCCCATTGACGGTTGTGTTCCAACCTTGTCGCGGTACTAGTAGCGGCGCCTAACGGCAAGTCATGACACTAATACTACTAACAACGTAAATCCTGCAGCGCACAGTGTGAACACCATTCCATAAAGTTTGGTACCCATGCGGTAAATAGTGTTCCGTCTGCACTGATACAAGTAGCGAAAATTTAATTACAACCACTCTGCATGTTACTCACGACTCTGAAAATACTGTAAAGTGTACGTTTATTCACGTTGATATACACCGCTGTTCGGGATGTATGGTTCTTTGACCAGGGAGTCTACTGCTAAAACTGTATAAAGCACTCACGTGGATTACAGTTGATGTTGTTGTTGTTGTTGTTGTGGTCTCCAGTCCTGAGACTGGTTTGATGCAGCTCTCCATGCTACCCTATCCTGTGCAAGCTTCTTCATCTCCCAGTACTTACTGCAACCCACATCCTTCTGAATCTGCTTAGTGTATTCATCTCTTGGTCTCCCTCTACGATTTTTACCCTCCACGCTGCCCTCCAATGCTAAATTTGTGATCCCTTGATGCCTCAGAACATGTCCTACTAACCGGTCCCTTCTTTTTGTCAAGTTGTGCCACATACTCCTCTTCTCCCCAATTCTATTCAATACTTCATCATTAGTTATGTGCTCTACCCATCTAATCTACAGCATTCTTCTGTAGCACCACATTTCGAAAGCTTCTATTCTCTTCTTGTCCAAACTATTTATCGTCCATGTTTCACTTCAATACATGGCTACACTCCATACAAATACTTTCAGAAACGACTTCCTGGCACTTAAATCTATACTGGGTGTTAATAACTTTCCCTTCTTCAGAAACGCTTTCCTTGCCATTGCCAGTCTACATTTTATATCATCTCTACTTCGACCATCATCAGTTATTTTGTTCCCCAAATAGCAAAACTCCTTTACTACTTTAAGTGTCTCATTCCCTAATCTAATTCCCTCAGCATAGCCCGACTTAATTCGACCACATTCCATTATCCTCGTTTTGCTTTTGTTGATGTTCATCTTATATCCTCCTTTCAAGACACTGTCCATTCCGTTCAACTGCTCTTCCAAGTCCTTTGCTGTCTCTGATAGAATTACAATGTCATCGGCGAACCTAAAAGTTTTTATTTCTCTCCATGGATTTTAATACCTACTCCGAATTTTTCTTTTGTTTCCTTTACTGCTTGCTCAATATACAGATTGAATAACATCGGGGAGAGACTACAGCCCTGTCTCACTCCCTTCCCAACCACTGCCTCCCTTTCATGCCCCTCGACTCTTATAACTGCCATCTGGTGGTGGTGGTGGTTAGTGTTTAACGTCCCGTCGACAACGAGGTCATTAGAGACGGAGCGCAAGCTCGGGTTAGGGAAGGATTGGGACGGAAATCGGCCGTGCCCTTTCAAAGGAACCATCCCGGCATTTGCCTGAAACGATTTAGGGAAATCACGGAAAACCTAACTGCCATCTGGTTTCTGTACAAATTATAAATAGCATTTCGCTCCCTGTATTTTACCCCTGCCACCTTTAGAATTTGAAAGAGAGTATTCCAGTCAACATTGTCAAAAGCTTTCTCTGAGTCTACAAATGCTAGAAACGTAGGTTTGCCTTTGCTTAATCGTTGTTCTAAGATAAGTCCTAAGGTCAGAATTGCCTCACGTGTTCCAACATTTCTACGGAATCCAAACTGATCTTCCCCGAGGTCGGCTTCCACCAGTTTTTCCGTTCGTCTGTAAAGATTTCACGTTAGTATTTTGCAGCTGTGACTTATTAAACTGATAGTTCGGTAATTTTCACATCTGTCGACACCTGTTTTCTTTGGGATTGGAATTATTATATTCTTCTTGAAGTCTGAGGGTATTTCGCCTGTCTCATGCATCTTGCTCACCAGATGGTAGAGTTTTGTTAGGACTGGCTCTCCCAAGGCCGTCAGTAGCTCTAATGGAATGTTGTCTACTCCTGCGGCCTTGTTTCGACTCAGGTCTTTCAGTGCTCTGTCAAACTCTTCACGCAGTATCGTATCTCCCATTGCATCTTCATCTACATCCTCTTCCATTTCCATGATATTTTCATCAAGAACATCGCCCCTGTATAGACCCTCTATATACTCCTTCCACCTTTCTGCTTCCCCTTCTTTGCTTAGAACCGGGTTTCACATCTGAGCCCTTGATATTCATACAAGTGGTTCTCTTTTCTCCAAAGGTCTCTTTAATTTTCCTGTAGGCAGTATCTATCTTACCCCTAGTGAGATAAGCCTCTACATCCTTACATTTCTCCTCTAGCCATCCCTGCTTAGCCATTTTGCACTTCCTCTCAATCTCATTTTTGAGACGTTTGTATTCCTTTTTGCCTGCTTCATTGACTGCATTTTTATATTTTCTCCTTTCATCAATTAAATTCAGTATTTCTTCTGTTATCCAAGGATTTCTACTAGCCCTCGTCTTTTTACCTACTTGATCCTCTGCTGCCTTCACTACTTCATCCCTCATAGTTACCCATTCTTCTTCTACTGTACTTCTTTCCCCCATTCCTGTCAATTGTTCCCTTATGCTCTCCCTGAAACTGTGTACAACCTCTGGTTCTTTCAGTTTATCCAGGTCCCATCTCCTTAAATTCCCACTTTTTTGCAGTTTCTTCAGTTTTAATCTACAGTTCATAACCAATAGATTGTGGTCAGAGTCCACATCAGCTCCTGGAAATTCCTTACAATTTAAAACTTGGTTCCTAAATCTCTGTCTTACCATTATATAATCTATCTGATACCTTCTAGTATCTCCAGGATTCTTCCATGTATACAACCTTCTTTCATGATTCTTGAACCAAGTGCTAGCTATGATTAAGTTATGCTCTGTGCAAAACTCTACCAGGCGAGTTCCTCTTTCATTTCTTAGCCTCAATCCATATTCAGCTACTATGTTTCCTTCTCTCCCTTTTCCTACTCTCGAATTCCAGTCACCCATGACTATTAAATTTTCGTCTCCCTTCACTACCTGAATAATTTCTTTTATCTCATCATACATTTCTTCAATTTCTTAATCATCTGCAGAGCTAGTTGGCATATAAACTTGTACTACTGTAGTAGGCATGGGCTTCGTGTCTATCTTGGCCACTATAATACGTTTACTATGATGTTTGTAGTAGCTTACCCGCAAACCTATGTTTTGTATTCATTATTAATCCTACTCCTGCATTACCCCTATTTGATTTTGTGTTTATAACCCTGTATTCACCTGACCAAAAGTCTTGTTTCACCTGCCACCGAACTTTGCTAATTCCCACTCTATCTAACTTTAACCTATCCATTTCCCTTTTTAAATTTTCTAATCTACCTGCCCGATTAAAGGATCTGACGTTCCACGCTCCGATCCGTAGAACGCCAGTTTTTTCCTGAAAACGACGTCCTCTTGAGTAGTTCCCGCCCGGAGATCCGAATGGGGGACTATTTTACCTCCGGAATATTTTACCCAAGAGGACGCCATCATCATTTATCCATACAGTAAAGCTGCATGCCCTCGGGAAAAATCACGGCCGTAGTTTCCCCTTGCTTTCAGCCGTTCGCAGTACAGCACAGCAAGGCCATTTTGGTAAATGTTGCAAGGCCAGATCAGTCAATCATCCAGACTGTTGCGCCTGCAACTACTGAAAAATCTGGTGCCCCTCTTCAGGAACCACACGTTTGTCCGGCCTCTCAACAGATACCCCTCCGTTGTGGTTGCACCTACGGTACGGCCATCTGTATAGCTGAGGCATGCAAGCCTCCCCACCAACGGCAAGGTCCATGGTTCATGGGGAAGACAGTTGATGCTGCAGCACAAAATACGTTTTTCGTGTTACAAACGAAGGTACACAATATGTGACGACGCATGCACGCGTTTTGACACAATCAACACGAAAATCAAATTTAAATTTTATGTGAAATTAAGTTTACGGTCGTAAGTTTTCCTGGCGAATTTATCGAATATACACGATTTTACTCGAACACAGAGTAAATACCGGAAGTCAGCTTATGCACGCAAATATAGGTAAGTAAACGCGCAAATTACATATATTCTCCAGGTATCTGGTTTAATTTCACCTTTTGAAACTACCTCTGCCCTGAACATGAACACTTTGTATAAGGGGCATTCAAATGAAAACAAAGCAGATGGAAAAAAGTAAGTAAACTGATAATTACTTCAAAATTAATGGACATAGTTGTTA
The DNA here is from genome assembly GCF_023897955.1 of Schistocerca gregaria. Lineage (NCBI taxonomy): Eukaryota > Metazoa > Arthropoda > Insecta > Orthoptera > Acrididae > Schistocerca > Schistocerca gregaria. The sequence goes on along the minus strand of NC_064931.1, from coordinate 187,116,490 downwards.
ATACATTTATTCCACTGTGAAACAAGACGGTCAGTGCCATCATGGAAAAATATTGGCCGCTGCCTACGGAACCATGACTGGTGCCAGTCTTGCACCTATTCCTCCGAAACAAATTGAGTGTCAGGAATGCCTTACATTGAGTTCCAAAAATAGATCGGGACCGTATGGAGGTTGTGTAAGTCCTTCCCAGGGAAACTTCTGCAGAGTAATCGGAACAACCATGGAAACAAGTTTGTTTAGCACTTCAAAGGGAGGTCCATTCATAGTGACCGGGCCAAATATCTCACGAAATAAGCATCAAACAAAAAAAAAAACTACAAAGAACGAAACTCGTCCAGCCTGAAGGGGGAAACCAGATGGCGCTATGGTTGGCCCGCTAGATGGCGCTGCCATAGGTCAAACGGCTATAAGCTGCGTTTTTTAAAAATAGGAACCCAATTTTTATTACATATTCGTGTAGTACGTAAAGAAATATGAATGTTTTAGTTGGACCACTTTTTTCACTTTGTGATAGATGGCGCTGTAATAGTCATAAACGTATAAGTACGTGGTATCACGTAACATTCCAACATTGCGGACGGTATTTGCTTCGTGATACATTACCCGTGTTAAAATGGACCGTTTACCATTTGCGGAAAAGGTCGATATCGTGTTGATGTATGGCTATTGTTATCAAAATGCCCAACGGGCGTGTGCTATGTATGCTGCTCGGTATCCTGGACGACATCATCCAAGTGTCCGGACCGTTCGCCGGATAGTTACGGTATTTAAGGAAACAGGAAGTGTTCAGCTACATGTGAAACGTTAACCACGACCTGCAACAAATGATGATGCCAAAGTAGGTGTTTTAGCTGCTGTCGCGGCTAATCCGCATATCGATAGCAGACAAATTGCGCAAGAATCGGGAATCTCAAAAACGTCGGTATCGAGAATGCTACATCAACATCGATTGCACCCGTACCATATTTCTATGCACCAGGAATTGCATGGCGACGACTTTGAACGTCGTGTACTGTTCTTCCACTGGGCACAAGAAAAATTACGGGACGATGACAGCTTTAATGCACGCGTTCTATTTAGCGACGAAGCGTCATACACCAACAGCGGTAACGTAAACTGGCATAATATGCACTATTGGGCAACGGAAAATCCACGATAGCTGCGACAAGTGGAACATCAGCGACCTTGGCGGGTTAATGTATGGCGCGGCATTATAGGAGGAAGGATAACTGGCCCCCATTTTATCGATGGCAATCTAAGTGGTGCAATGTATGCTGATTTCCTACGTAATGTTCTACCGATGTTACTACAAGATGTTTCACTGCATGACAGAATGGCGATGTACTTCCAACATGATCGCGTGCTGTTAAAGCAGTATTGAATAATATATTTCATGACAGGTGGATTGGTCGTCGAAGCACCACACCATGGCCCGCACGTCCACCGGATCTGACGTCACCTGGTTTCTTTCTTCGGGGAAAGTTGAAGGATATTTGCTATGGTGATCCACCGACAACGCCTGAAAACATGCGTCAGCCCATTGTCAATGCATGTGCGAACATTACGGAAGGCGAACTCCTCGCTGTTGAGAGGAATGTCGTTACACGTATCGCCAAATGCATTGAGGTTGACGGACATCATTTTGAGCATTTATTACATTAATGTGTTATTTACAGGTAATCAAGCTGTAACAGCATGCGTTCTCAGAAATGATAAGTTCACAAAGGTACATGCAACGCATTAGAACAACCGAAATAAAATGTTCTAACGTACCTACGTTCTGTATTTTAATTTAAAAATCCTGTCTGTTACCAACTGTTCGTCTAAAATAGTGAGCCATATGTTCGTGACTATTACAGCGCCATCTATCACAAAGCGAAAAAAGTTGTCCAACTAAAAAATTCATATTCATTTACGTACTAGAAGAATATGTAATAAAAAATGAGGGTTCCAATTTTTAAAAAAACGCAGTTGATATTCGTTTGACCTATGGCAGCGCCGTCGTTGGGCCAACCATAGCGCCATCTGGTTTCCCCCTTCAAGCTAGACAAGTTTAGTTCTTTGTAGTTTTTGTTCTGCTTTGTTCATATCTATACCAGTAACTTGCCACAACTTCCCAAGGATAATGTATCTACGGTCGGATCACCTGCTTGGCGCAGCGGTAATAAATTACAGACGAAAACCTTCCTCGTGAATGAGTTTATCTATCGGTGAAAACTGTATCAAAATAAGTACACAGAGAAAGAGTTTATAAGTTACTATATGTATAGATTTATGTAGATGTTTCTTTGTTTTTGGAAGGAATGGAAAAGGAAGAAAATAAGATAATTCGCTAAAGTTTAGCAAATGTGATCCATGTATCGTCGGTGTGTAATATAACATGACGAAAATAAACTTTTAGGTATGACGGTATTTCGTTCACAGAATCGCAGTTGGCGTGTTAAACGCAGCTAACATTTGGTGTGAGACGTGGAATGTGAGACATTGCGCTGTATCGCGGACGACCACTGCACTGCGGCCACTTCTGCTAGACAAGAGCGTGACGATGGAGCGATGGGACAGATCGAAAGACCTCCAATTTATCCCGCATTACTCTCGGCTGGTAGCTCTCTGCCTTAATAAAACAATTCTGGTGAACGCTGTCAGCGCTGTGTCCTTGGGGCACGCCCCCTGTAATTTCCTCCATACTGCAGAACGTCGTGCAGAATCAAACGACCCTTCGGGGTAACCGACAGTTAGTACTGACACCTCCTATTCATCAATCCGTAATTGACCCTATGCAAGACATAATTTATACCACTTTAGCGACTTCAGTATTTTGTCTCGCGTCGTATCTGTGATTTAACGCTTATCATATTCGGTGATGGTCCACTGTTTGTGTAACAAGATCCCTAAGGGCAGAATGGTCATCATTATTTCCTGAGATTGACCACAGCTTGTTATAAGTCTGAGATACACGAATAGTTAAATTTGTGAAATGATAACATTCTCTGCCTTCAACAGTAATTAATATATATTTAGCAGTATTGTAGGAAGTTTAGCTATTATGTTACTGAAAAGCGTTGTTTTACACTACAAGAAATGATTTTTTCTCAATAAGGATAATTTACGTTTGGAAGCAGGGTCAGACTTATATCAGCACGAACTGTTTATATCTAGGGAAAAAATCTTTGATCATGTAATATGATCTGTCAGCTACTGGTGGAAAGTGGCATAACGGCCGAACCATCCCGAAAGTGGGCAAAAGATAATAATAAACGAAAGAGGAGAATGTTATCATCCGAGTAATTTTCTACGACTGATATCTGCTCGAGAAACAGTGTGAAAACCGAGTTCATTGTCATGCAACAGTTGATCTAGATCGCTCCCACATTCCAAATAACACGTCTTAATACAAACTTCTGCATTCTTAGTTGACCATTGTGCTAATACGGTGTCTGACATACACTCCTTGAAATTGAAATAAGAACACCGTGAATTCATTGTCCCAGGAAGGGGAAACTTTATTGACACATTCCTGGGGTCAGATACATCACATGATCACACTGACAGAACCACAGGCACATAGACACAGGCAACAGAGCATGCACAATGTCGGCACTAGTACAGTGTATATCCACCTTTCGCAGCAATGCAGGCTGCTATTCTGCCATGGAGACGATCGTAGAGATGCTGGATGTAGTCCTGTGGAACGGCTTGTCATGCCGTTTCCACCTGGTGCCTCAGTTGGACCAGCGTTCGTGCTGGACGTGCAGACTGCGCGAGACGACGCTTCATCCAGTCCCAAACATGCTCAATGGGGGACAGATCCGGAGACCTTGCTGGCCAGGGTAGTTGACTTACACCTTCTAGAGCACGTTGGGTGGCACGGGATACATGCGGACGTGCATTGTCCTGTTGGAACAGCAAGTTCCCTTGCCGGTCTAGGAATGGTAGAACGATGGGTTCGATGACGGTTTGGATGTACCGTGCACTATTCAGTGTCCCCTCGACGATCTCCAGAGGTGCACGGCCAGTGTAGGAGATCGCTCCCCACACCATGATGCCGGGTGTTGGCCCTGTGTGCCTCGGTCGTATGCAGTCCTGATTGTGGTGCTCACCTGCACGGCGCCAAACACGCATACGACCATCATTGGCACCAAGGCAGAAGCGACTCTCATCGCTGAAGACGACACGTCTCCATTCGTCCCTCCATTCACGCCTGTCGCGACACCACTGGAGGCGGGCTGCACGATGTTGGGGCGTGAGCGGAAGACGGCCTAACGGTGTGCGGGACCGTAGCCCAGCTTCATGGAGACGGTTGCGAATGGTCCTCGCCGATACCCCAGGAGCAACAGTGTCCCTAATTTGCTGGGAAGTGGCGGTGCGGTCCCCTACGGCACTGCGTAGGATCCTACGGTCTTGGCGTGCATCCGTGCGTCGCTGCGGTCCGGTCCCAGGTCGACGGGCACGTGCACCTTCCGCCGACCACTGGTGACAACATCGATGTGCTGTGGAGACCTCACGCCCCACGTGTTGAGCAATTCGGCGGTACGTCCACCCGGCCTCCCGCATGCCCACTATACGCCCTCGCTCAAAGTCCGTCAACTGCACATACGGTTCACGTCCACGCTGTCGCGGCATGCTACCAATGTTAAAGACTTCAATGGAGCTCCGTATGCCACGGCAAACTGGCTGACACTGACGGCGGCGGTGCACAAATGCTGCGCAGCTAGCGCCATTCGACGGCCAACACCGCGGTTCCTGGTGTGTCCGCTGTGCCGTGCGTGTGATCATTGCTTGTACAGCCCTCTCGCAGTGTCCGGAGCAAGTATGGTGGGTCTGACACACCGGTGTCAATGTGTTCTTTTTTCCATTTCCAGGAGTGTACATTCTGGATTTAAGGTACTTTCTGTGAGATACCAGATGACACAGTGGTTAGTTTATGTGACAGCTACACGATTTTATCACGACGCTACTAATGAGTGACAATTTACAATGTTGCTTTTGCAGTTTATCTGTTTTATATCTGCACAGTTTTTCTGAATTTTTCTGGAAAGTAAAATATGTTTTAGTAGTAACTTTTGTGGTATAGTTACAAGGAGACAGTCTTTTACGTAGCACAACTATACGTTACAGCACAGTACTTTCTTCATCACGGCAATAAGCGTAATAACTAAGATATCTATACCCAAAGTATTTCACTTTTGTTTATCATGAGGTCAGAACATTGACTTCTGCAGAACTTAGCTATCGGAGGACGATAACTACGACACTTCCACAGAGATTATCTTACAACATGACGCACAGTTTAGCGCTACAGTACACGTGTTTGAGTGATTAATTTTGTACTTAAAACATTTTTTTAAAGATACTTGAAATACAATGATACAAAGGTTTTCCGTGATAAATTTCATTCCATTGCTGTAATCTGTAACATCTGAGGATATAATTACATTAATCCTCAGGGGGGTACACGCTTACTTTGTGTACCATGTGTTTGGCAAGCACAAGGAGCCCTAGCTAATATGGGATTTGCTTATAGAACTTCACACATCGGTACCATATTTCTGTAACACATTAATTACAAAGCTATCTGATCATTTAACTGGGAGAGACAAACATTTATTTTACTACATCAGTGACAGATGTTTACGTAGTTACACAGTTGGATAACTTCATACTTACGAAATTTTATTTTGTCTGTACTTTGTGAACTGTTCATATTTTTCAGAACCATTGTGATACTATGAGAGCTTTGAATTATGTATTTGGTATGGGATCACGATTTTTAAAGTACATGTGAGGTAGATGACACTTTTGACATGAGCAGAGAATTTTTTTTAGGTTCTGAAATTATTGCAGAAAGCTATGACGTTTTTGAGATTTGACTGAGGTGTTACGATGTTATTATTACGACGACGATGTGAATTATGCTGCTGAGGTATGTTTAAGTTGATGCTATATGAGTTATTTGGTTATGCTACGTATCTGTTATGATCAAATATTGAAGGACTACAATGGGTCTACTCTGTGACGACCTACCTACCAATATTCTTTAAAACTTCGACAGACTCTGCTGTGGGTTTGCTCTGTTGTGGCCCGTTACCTGTCTGCATGTCAAGAGTCAGCACTGTCTTTCCGTTGGAAGGACAACACTACTTCTTCAAGACTGCATGGAAATCCACTACTTCTGTGTGCATTTTCTTTTACTACTCAGACTTTGAGAAAAACACTGCAATTTTACTTTGATGAATGATAAGGACTCTCTTTATGGACTGTGATAAAATTTTAGATTTTGACCAACATTGTATCGATAAGTGTGTGCATTTCATTTCTTTGTTATTGTAATTGTGAAAAAATTTTCAAATCTGTATTGGCCACTGCCCAAAACAATTTGTAAATTTTTGTGTGGGGAGCATGGGGGCTATGTAAGTAGGATGTTTAGGGTTTTTTTTATTGGTAACGCCGCCGCCACGTAGCGCTCTGTATGAAAATCACTGGCTGTGCCGTGTGCAGTCTGTGGCTGGTTTGCATTGTTGTCCGCCATTGTAGTGTTGGGCAGCGGCAGCTGGATGCTAACAGCGCGTAGCGTTGCGCAGTTGGAGGTGAGCCGCCAGCAGTGGTGGACGTGGGGAGAGAGATGGCGGAGTTTTGAAATTTGTAAGAATTGGTGTCATGAACTGATATATATATTATGACTATAAGTGTAAATACATTGTTTGTTCTCTATTAAAATCTTTCATTTGCTAACTGTGCCTATCAGTAGCTAGTGACTTCCGTAGTTTGAATCTTTTAGTTAGCTGGCAGTAGTGGCGCTCGCTGTATTGCAGTAGTTCAAGTAACGAAGATTTTTGTGAGGTAAATGATTTTTGAAACATATAGGTTAATGTTAGTCAGGGCCATTCTCTTGTAGGGATTATTGAAAGTCAGATAGCGTTGCGCTAAAAACTATTGTGTGTCAGTTTAAGCACAGTCATATATAAATTTTTCTAAGGGGACGTTACAGCTTCAGTCTGGAACCACGCTGCTGCTACGGTCGCAGGTTCGAATCCTGCCTCGGGCATGGACGTGTGTGATGTTTTTAGGTTAGTTAGGTTTAAGCAGTTCTTAGGAGTCTGATGACCTCATATGTTAAGTCCCATAGTGCTCAGAGCCATTTGAACAATTTTTTAATTAGACACTGAAACGGGAGTAACTAAAGCTACTTTACGTTCAAGAAGGAGTTTCATCCTCATGAACATTTCCTTTGAAGTAATGAAACATACAGCACTCGTAATGATCACCGCTGTAACAACTTAACATCTGAATAACCTGCTTGAAAGAAGAAATAAAAAATCATACTTTGTAATCAGTAATGAAATGTTGCAAAGTACATTAGACCAAATGACAGATATGTCATACCTCTCAGGTATAACTGCATATGTCCCATATCTTCAACAATAGGCATTTGAGAAACTGATCATTAACTATACTCCATTTAGGAAAAACGTTTCTATTTCACGTTTTAATGATACGTTGATAGGATTTACACTATTCAAAGTAAAAAATGTCGGCATATACACTACTGGCCATTAAAATTGTTACACCACGAAGATGACGTGCTACATACGCGAAATTTAACCGACAGGAAGAAGATGCTGTGATACGCAAATGGTTAGCTTTTCAGAGCATTCACACAAGGTTGGCGCCGGTGGCGACACCTACAAGGCGTTGACATGAGGAAAGATTCCAACCGATTTCTCATACACAAACAGCAGTTGACCGACGTTGCCTGGTGAAACGTTGTTGTGATGCCTCGTGTAAGGAGGAGAAATGCGTACCATCACGTTTCCGACTTTGATAAAGGTCGGATTGTAACCTACGCGATTGCTGTTTATCGTATCGCGACGTTGCTGCTCGTGTAGGTCGAGATCCAATGACTGTTAGCAGAATATAGAATCGGCGGGTCTAGGAGGGTAATACGGAACGCCGTGCTGGATCCCAACGGCCTCGTATCACTAGCAGTCGAGATGACAGGCATCTTATCTGCATGGCTGTAACGGATCGTGCAGCCACGTCTCGATCCCTGAGTCAACAGATGGGGACGTTTGCAAGACAACAACCATCTGCACGAACAGTTCGACGACGTTTGCAGCAGCATGAACTATCAGCTCGGAGACCATGGCTGCGGTTACTTTTGACGCTGCATCACAGAAAGGAGCGCCTGCGATGGTGTACTCAATGGTCGCATCCGTGTTTGGCGACATCGCGGTGGACGCACATTAGACGCGCATTGACGGCTGTTTGGACAGTGGACGTTGCTTTTCAGATGTGTTAAGACACGTGGCTCTACCCTTCATTTGATCCCTGCGAAACCCTACATTTCAGCAGGATAATGCACGACCGCATGTTGCAGGTCCTGTACGGGCCTTTATAGATACAGAAAATGTTCGACTGCTGCCCTGGCCAGCACATTCTCCAGATCTCTCACCAATTGAAAACGTCTGGTCAATGGTTGCCGAGCAACTGGCTCGTCACTACTCTTGATGAAGTGTGGTATCGTGTTGAAGCTGCATGGGCAGCTGTACCTGTACACGCCATCCAAGCTCTGTTTGGTTCAATGCCCAGGCGTATCAAGACCGTTATTACGGCCAGAGGTGGTTGTTCTAGGTACTGATTTCTCAGGATCTATGCACTCAAATTGCGTGAAAATGTAATCACATGTCAGTTGTAATATGATATATTTGTGCAATGAATACCCGTTTATCATCTGCATTTCTTCTTGGCGTAGCAATTTTAATGGCCAGTAGTGTATTTTAAATAACTGTACAGGGTATTCACCTAGGAAACATCAGGCACATTTTCCCTAGTGTTTCGGCAGATATTTGCAATGTCTTTTTTGAAACGTGTAGCTAGAGTCAGCCCACACAAGTTCTACTCATCACGTGTTTCATACGACGCGCAGCGTCAACGGAAAGCGTCGATTTGTTTCCTGTTACAAACAAAATTATTTTTAAAGTGGAATTTTATGTGACCATCCGACAGAGCGGTCCAGAATTAGTGTAGTACGTTGTTTTATCGATGTGTATTAACCCGAACAGTAAAAGCCAAAGAGTAACGAGTACTCCAGCTGCGACAGCACGGCCCGGCCAACGCCGACTGCTACCGCCAAGCATAATTTGGATTGGATTGGATTGTTTGGGGGAAGAGACCAAACATCGAGGTCATCGGTCTCATTGGATTAGGGAAGGACGGGGAAGGAAGTCGGCCTTGCCCTTTCGAAGGAATCATCCCGGCATTTGCCTGGAGTGATTTAGGGAAATCACGGAACACCTAAATCAGGATGGCCGGACGCGCCAAGCAGAATCCCTCCTCTGTCGCTGCTGGAGCACTGATTATTCTTCGTGTTTTACCTTCCCTGTTAATACACATCGATAAAACCAATAACGCAGTAGACTAATTTGGGACCATTCTATTGAATGGGCACGTAAATTTCCACTTTAAAAATCATTTATTTTGTAGCGGGAAATTGCAACTATCTGTCGAAACACCGGAGGAAGTGCGTCTGACGACCCATTGGAGAGACACACGGTCTGTATCACAATATGGCCTTATTCGTGAAATTTTCGCAAACGGTTTATTCTGTTGCTTAGGCACATATAAACTATACATGAATACTGTCTGTCCTTTACAGTTTGGTCCTGTGTCTCTAACCTGAGTCCTATGACCTACTGCGTCAGCTCGGTCGGACTTACCTGGAATCGGTTTTGTTGGACCCTGATGCTTCTTGCATAGTAGTTGTGACTCTATATCAGCTGAAGGGCTATCTATCTTTTATTTGTCCCTTTTTATATATCTCTACTTGCAGAGTGGCTCTGCTATTCTTGATTTGAATTGTGGTAGATTATTTTGTTTGTTTAGTGATATTTTAGAACTTTCAAAGCCCTTCTCCGCAGCTCTGAAATTTCCGTTTGCCTTTCATGGAGCATAAAACGTCTGGAATCCAGTTATAATAAAATAAAAGCTTCAGAGTATTAGTATTTCATTAGAATCTTCACGTTGCAATAAAAGTCAGAGCACTGTTGAGTTCGGATGTTCATATGAGCTATTGAGAAATTAAATAAAGTATATACGCGGGTTGGAACTTTAATAGTGGCAACTATTTATTTACAGCTCGTACAAAATAGGTACGTGTTAAAGAGTTTTAGTGACTTTCAGAGTAGTCGCCCGTTGCCAGCGAAGTGGAAGTCGTAGCAGTGTCAGTTGTGTTGACAGTTCGAGCGGCGCGGTCTGTTGCCCGACGAATTTGTAGCAGTTCTGAAGCGAATGTCATGAAGTGTTTCCTTCAGTCTAGAAATTAGAAAACTTACGAGGGGTTCATGTTTGGAAAATAACTTACGACCAGCTTAGCGACAGAAGTGATGACACATTCTGCATGACCTGACCATCATTTTGCAGGACAATGCTCACGCACGTACAGTGCAAGCCGTTTGTTTGACTGCTGTGGCTGCTAAGTGCTGTACCACCTACTGCACTCCCCTGACTTTAGCCCTCGTAATTTCAACTCGATTTCTAAACTGAAGGAAACACTTCATGGCATTTGCTTCAGAACTGCTACAAATTCGTCGGACAATAGACCGAGCTGCTCGAACTGTCAACACAACTGGCACTGCTAAGAGTGTCCTAAGATTTCCACATCGCTGGCAACGGGTTAGACACAATGATGGTGACTACTTTGAAGGTCAGTAAAACTCTGAAACACGTATCTATTTTGTACGAGCTGTAAATAAATAGTTGCCACTATTAAAGTTCCAACCCTCGTATATACCTACGAGGGGTGTTCAATAAGTAAGTCTCATAGTGAGGTGAGTGTGATAACATGGAGAGAAAAGGGAGGGCGAGGAGATGGACAGTGAGTGGCGGGGGGGGGGGGGGGGGAGAGGAGGAGATAAGCTATAGCTCAGATAGGAGTGAGAGGAGGAGGAGAAGGACAAAGATAGGGGAGGGGAAATGGGGAGAGAGAGGGAAGAGAATGAGATGGACAGAGAAAGGAAAGAGGAGGAGATGAACAGAGATAGGGGAAGCAAGAGAGAAGCAGAGGAATTGGGGAGGAGGGGATGAAAAGACAGAGGAGAGAGGAAATGGAAAGAGAAGGGGAAGAGTAGAGGGTGTACAGAGAGCAGGGAGAGGAGGAGATGCACACAGAAAGGAAACAGGAAGGGATGGACTGTGAGAGTGGGGAGGAGGAGATAGATGGAGAGAGGGGGAGGAGGAGATTGACAGAGAGAAGAGGAGGAGGAGTTGGAATTAGAGGGGGAGGAGGAGATGGATAAGAGTCAGAAGGAGTAGATAAACATAGGGGGAGGAGCAGATTCACAGAGGGGGCAGCAGGAGATCTACAGAGAGAGAGGAAAGAGGAAATCACGATTGGGCACTAAAGTATTCTGGTGCTACAAATCAACTTAAATATTTGTTTTCACTGTACTTGATTTAATCTCTTGCATGCGCTGACAGAGGTACATAAACTTCTAATGGGGAGTATTTTACATAAGCAGTATTTTCGAATTGACTTGTATATGTAGCTAGGTTGTTACATCAAAATGTAATTTACGTCACGTCACAGACACTACAGAACAAACAAATAATTTTCAGAACTCGAATTGCCTCTGTATGTAGCTGTAATTGTCCAAAACTTAACTACACTGTGTGTTCTGCCTTACGGCAGGTCTTGTCATGGGGAAGCCTCGTCAGAGAGGTCCACCGTATGAGCGTCTAGAGAAGTGATTCCAGTGGTGGTTCCCCGTTGCCTTCCACTGATGATGATGAAATGATAATGAGGACAATACAACACTCAGTCCCTGTGCGGAGAAAATCTCCGACCCAGCCGGAAATCGAACTCGGGCTCCTTGGCGTGACAGACCCCCACGCTGACCACTCAGCTATCGGGCCTGACTAATTTTCCAAACAATGTCGATAAATTGTCGTGTGTGTATGACGTTAACTAAGCTGCGAACAGCAAGTCGCTCTGGAGCAGGGGCCAGCAAACCGCACCTCGCGAGTCACATGCGGCTCTTTGGCCCCGTAAGTGTGGCTATTCCAAAAGATACACGTGCCGGCACTAACGGAGAATGCGAATTAAACTTTGCGGTCCATAGCAGGAGTCGGTTTCCGGCCAGCCAGAGTCTGTTTTGAAGAAGTGGTGTTGCAGGGGGGTGTAGGTAACTCAGACCGAGCGCTTCGCTGCCGCAATACCTGTTTTGGTGCTTATGACAATTTCTTCGAAAGCAGGGGGAAAGGTGGCAGCTGTATAGTGATTCGAAGTAAGGTGCTCGAGACAATTTTTAACGTGCTGGAAGTAAAGCAAGACGAAAAGTTGAAGAAATATCTATTCTATCTATGGTGGACAGTTTCTCGTGAAGTGTGGAAAAAAAATTGCGACCTGTCGAAAGAAGAAGATAATTATGTTTTAATGAACTAACAAGGGATCACTTGGAAAATGATTTATGAGTGGGAAATAAATGAAAAAGACGATGGTAGTGATGTTACGGCCCCCCTCCCCGACCTTAAGGGTGGTAATGCGCCAGGATGACTGAGAGATATGGTTTAGGAGAGAGGGATGAATCACGTCGAGGTGTGCAGAGATACATAGGCATCTACATCTACATTTATACTCCGAAAGCCACCCAACGGTGTGTGGCGGAGGGCACTTTACGTGCCACTGTCATTACCTCCCTTTTCTGTTCCAGTCGGGTATGGTTCGCGGGAAGAACGACTGTCTGAAAGCCTCCGCGCGCGCTCGAATCTCTCTAATTTTACATTCGTGATCTCCTCGGGAGGTATAAGTAGGGGGGAAGCAATATATTCGATATCTCATCCAGAAACGCATCCTCTCGAAACCAGGACAGCAAGCTACACCGCGATGCAGAGCGCCTCTCTTGCAGAGTCCGCCACTTGAGTTTGCTAAACATCTCCGTAACGCTATTACGGTTATCAAATAACCCTGTGACGAAACGCGCCGCTCTTCTTTGGATCTTCTCTATCTCCTCCGTCAACCCGATCTGGTACGGATCCCACACTGATGAGCAATGCTCAAGTATAGGTCGAACGAGTGTTTTGTAAGCCACCTCCTTTGTTGATGGACCACATTTTCTAAGGACTCTCCCAGTGGATCTCAACCTGGCACCCGCCTTACCAACAATTAATTTTAAGTGATCATTCCACTTCAAAGTTGGCAATGACTCTATTCCGTCGAAGAATACACATTCCGTCTGCTGATCCAGTTGACGACGGCGCGGTGTGTACCTGTGTCAGCGCAAACGCCAACACCGGAACCCGCTGCTCCGGCACCCGGCCGCTCCGTCCTTGCAGACGTAACGGCTCCTGTCCCCGTCGGGCGGTGTGGCCGGCGGCGTGTCACCCGAGCCGGATACACCGCGCCTGCCCTCCGGACTGCAACTGGCAGTTCCCTCAAGCGCTACCCGTGGTCACAATGTAGAGCGCCGAAACGTAGCAGTTAGCAGCCGTCGTTGTAGGATAGCCTCAGCAGCTCCAGTTTCCCAGTTTCCTGCCAGGGCGGCTCGGTCGGTGACTGAGGACAGGCTCGGACACGGGAGGCCGCTAGATCACGCCCGGGTTCCGCCCTTGCTGGCGGCATTTTGCAGTCCGTCGAACGTCACCAGTCCCACAGATGTACTCTTGATAATCATGGGTCTGTGGTCACTAGACCTGATAATAAGGCAGCACGCAGCCTTCTATTGGCTGCATAAACAGAACATCGACAAAGTGCAAAATATTATGGGAACTCCTCTGATAAGACTTAAAGCTATTAAAGAAAAAAATGCTTGACACATGGCAGGACGAATGGGATGGGTCCAGTACAGGCCGTAGAGTCCATAGGTTTCTACCCACGGTAAGAGAAAGGCTAAAGGACAAGGTAATGAAGCCCTCGCAGGGCCTAGTTCACTTCCTTACAGGTCATGGTCCATATCCCACGTACCTGAATAGAATAGGGAAAAGGCCAACACCGGAGTGTGACTATGGTGCCCCCGAGGGATCACCTGAACATACAGTGTTCCAGTGTCCAATATACGAACAGGCTGTCTCAGTTGAGAGACAGCTTCTACAAATAAGGGATGTTAATGAAATATTGACGAATGGCTAATTGTTCGACAACTTCGCAAAATTGGTAAATAAAATCTCAAGCGAGGTTCAGCGTGCCTACCTTGGGAGAGGGTAAAATCACTTAAGGTCTACTGCGCAAATGTAAATACAATGTTTGTTTAAGTCTCTTACTTGTAGTAGCTTGCAGTTGTAGTTAGTTCAATATGGTGGTGGAGGGAATAAAAGAGTGGTATAAATGGAGTGGTTTCTTCTAGTAGTAGCGGCCCGCCTCCACGCGGCTAGGGACGGTCGACTCTCTGGGAGGATTCCAGAGAGGCTAAGAGGCCTACCATTCATATATCGTCTTATTTTGATTATTTGTTAGATAGTGTGCTCACATTAATAAACCACTTTTGTATCATTAGTGGCAGAGTTTAATGTTAATACACCCACTCAAAAGTGTTAGAAAGTGGGTTTATGTATGTATCAATAAAGTTGAAAAAAAGTTGGAGAAGTCCGTCGAACGACGACACGCAGAGAGCCGTGCAGCACCAAGTTTCGGACCTGCCTCACCACGGCTACGGCGCGTCCGTACAGCGGAGCTTGGCAGTTGATTTAGCGGAAATTCATCATCAGATGGTCGTTGTGGTTGACCTGCATCTTAAACAGTCGTCATTCTCCCCAGTTCCAGACGCGGACAGAATGGCGACACTAATGCTTCCCTTGAGCATCTGGGCTCTCTTACACTTCTTTTCCTACGCCTCTGACGCAGTCCCTCTGGAGTGTTGCTTAATAATTATGACGTCAGCATTTTCTAGCCCTCTTCGGCTCCCACATAGAGGTTGCTAGGTGGTGTTATAACCACAACGTACGGGTTTTTCATAGCATGTCACTGCCCTGTGTTGTGCCTGATTACTTCACATCCATCCCCACACTTGCTTATAGTTGCCGCCAGGTTGTGGTTCCTCACCTGCGAGCGGTGTCGTTAACCTCCCTCGCAGAACTGTTAGCTTAGTATCAACATTGTCAGTGCTCGCTACCCGATGTGTCGACTGATCCCTTAACTTCCACCTTCTGGCCATAGCTGCTCAAAACTTTCAAGAATTCTCCGAATCCATGCCTATACTTACTCGTGGAGCAGCAGTAATAAAGAATAATAAACAAAAGTACTGCGAGACGTGAGTGATTTTCTTATTTCTGCTTTATACTTAGCTGGTGTGTCGTTATCTTTAGACGAATGCTCTGAAGTGAGATGCCGTTTGCTGCCCTTCCCTTAGTCGGGTCTACGTATTCATACGAACAATTATTTTCAAACATGAACCGTATCAAAAGTAAATTGAAGAGTCATCTTATTGCTGAGAACTGAAATCGTGCGTAAAATTAAGAACGACGTATAAACATGACTTACCCAAACTTTCCATGGAGATGCACAGCCATCGTTCATATTACTTTTTGGCAGTGATTGTCATGATTTTATTTTATGGATACCTTACAATGAAAATTTATCAATAAAGAATATCATTGTTATGTCATATTTTATTCACCGTACATAAACTTTAACTAAGACTTAAAATTTTAAGTGAAGTTAATTAATTTTAGGGAGTTTGGAATGAAAAAGATGCAGTGTCAAGTATTGAGAAGGGAATAGTGAGATGCTTCGAACATACAGACTGGATGAACGAAAGGAGATAGACAGAACAAGTACACAAGGCGAGTGTTGATGGAGAGTTGAAAGAGGTCGACCTCAGCGAAAATACTTCACACAGATTGAGGAGGTTTTTAGCTTAGGCCATCTCAGGAGTACCCTAATTAAGTAAGAAACGATTTACCTACATATATAGTTTAAGTTTAAAAAATTTGGGCAACAAAAGAAACTTCGATTCTTGTGCCGTTGATATGTGGCTCTTTTGACTAATGTTTTGTTGATCACTGTTATAAAGGTACCCAAAACACTCAGGAGACGGAATGACATGTCAGAAGCAATGGTAGCTGCAAGTATTATCTGAGCCTATCGTCTCTGGCACTCAAAACCAATTAACCTTCCATTTACTAATGTCACTTTCGTATGGTGAGAATTAGCGATGCACTGCATTAAAGGGTTAATGATTAAAAACATTTATGACCAGTCGTTTATGTAGAAGTTGGGTCGGATGATCTTTCATTATAGCAGAGTCGTTTTGCCATAACCTGTTTAGCCTTAATCTTACCGATGTCTCTCAGCACAAATTTATAGCATTAGTCAAATTAAACAATGGAAACTACAGGCAGGAATATAAGCAGTGCAGGAAAACTTACCGTAAAGAAGATACGTTAGGTTGCAGACAGACACGATTAAAAGACATTCGCATAAAGCTTTCGGCAACAGCCTTCGTCAGTAAAAGAGAGACCCACACACCATTCACACACTTCCTGCTCGAGATACTGGAGTTGGCGGTCATGTGTGTGTGAGGTGTGCTTGCTTGAGTGTGTGTGAATGGTCTGTGTGTCTCTCTTTTACTGTCGAAGACTGTGACCGAAAGCTTTATGTGAGTGTCTTTTAGTTGTACCTGTCTGCAACTCGACGTGTCTTCTCTACGGTAAGTAGCAATCTGTCCTTTCCTACATTGCTTAGTTAGTCAAATGGTTTGTCACATTTCATTTAGGTTAATTTTTCTAAGATGTTATGTGTAGACATAACATTTAGCATACTAACAACTGAATTTTATGTTATGCATTTGATGTTCAATTGGCAAAACAATGAACACTTTGTACATATTTCTGCTTATTGAAACACTCAGTGTACATATTCTCAACAGATGTTTATTTACTCATTTGATTTCCTGCACAGTTTCACTGAGTTTGCATTTCATCATGATCATAACAAAATGATCGAAATTTCCTCCTGGAATAGGCACGTACATGAGTATAAGTAGTTTCATACCCCAGTGACTCCATTAAATGAAGCATGAATCTTGTACTACTTAAAATCTTTGTCATTCTTGAACAAATTACTGTTGTGTACATTATAGTTGATTAATCATACCGCTGTAATTACGGTTGGAGCAGTATTGTAACAGCAGTTTAATATTTTGCTCATATCCGGATTTCTTTTTGGTTGTTATTATGAATAATGGCCAGCTACACTGCTCTGTATATTGTTTATATTTTATATCATTCACGATGAGCTCATTTCGGCAAATTGCCATCGTCAGGTGCTCTGTAAATACATAGGTAAGCGATGGTCTTAATATAATGGTTTTGTAACTATGACCTGAAAAACTATAATATGTCATTAGGTGTTTTCAGCTTACATGTAACATCGTTGCTGTCATGTGCTGTCTGTTTTAGAATTATTGCTTTCTCTCAGGTGTACACTGGAGATGTGTATCGGAGTTTATTTGTTTTCCATGTGTGCTACTTTTCTGACAGCTTGGACGACACTGGGTCAGCGATATTACATGTTAACATAGTTACTATTATAAATAAGTGACGTGTGAAATTCAGTTGTTTTTTATTATTTTTATAGGTTTGTTTCTAATTATGATTTTGTCTAGAGTTGGTTTTTGTTTTATTTGAGATTTTTATTTCATTTTTTTAATTTTTTCGTACTAATTGTTGTTGTCTACGAGTTCTGTTGGAGTTATGTCTCTGTTTTATACTACTCATGTTGTTATCGCTGTTTCTATGGATATGTGTTATTTAGCGTCTCTAATTGCATTATTTTACCCGTTTTGATTTATAATATGAATAAAGTTTTCTATATACTTTTTGCGCTTTAGCTAAAGGTGGGTATTATTCATAGTAATCATGTCATTAAAAGACATATTTTGCACTGCGGACCCTAAAGAACAAAAGTTGTCTTTTTGATTGTGTCTCGATTTGTATGCTCATGTTAACCATAGGTATCTTTTTCATTTGTGTTGTTACTATCATTTAACATTATGAGTCTGTTGAAGCCAAGGGTTTGAATATGTTGTTTATTTGTTTGTTGTTAATATACTGCACATGCAACATGAGTAATGCCATTCTAGCGCAAATATCGAAGTGTTGCACAACGTAAACAATTGACTATCGAAAAACTTAAATTATGATATCATTTATAAGGTGATTTTTGTTGACATATTAATTCAAAATATATCATCACATACCAGCGATGAAACATATATCGTTAGAACATTAGTAACATTAATACTCTTCTTTCATTCTGAAAAAACAGTTCCACATTTCTTAACCGTAAAATAATGATGTGACAGTATTTGTACCGGGTGTGCACAAAAATATGGAAACATCAAAAACATAACACAGTACCATTCCAAATAAAGTGTAGGAAACCATTTCGCATTCAAAACAGCTTCTAGTCGTTTCTGAATGGATAAATACAGGCCCTGTAAGGTTTTCAAGGGAATGTTACACGTTTCTTCAGGCAAAACAGTGGCAAGTTCAACTAATGATGGAGGATGTGGATTTCGATCGTGCACCCTTTTCTTTAAAGTGTACCACAAAGGCTCAACAACGATCTGGTGACTGTGGCGGCCAGATGATGTGTGACAATTCATCCTCGTGCTCACAGAAGCAGTCCTGGAGGATTCGAGCTGTGTGAACAGCTTTTGGAACACAGCATCACCGTTGGGAAACAAACATTGTGCGATCAGATGGATCTGATCGACCAAAATGGTCACAAGATCCTTAGCAGTAACGCGACCTTGCGGAGTAACAATGGGATACCACGATGTGTTCAAGCATGCATTTCTGGCGGTTCTTCCATATTTTTGTTCACGCCTGTTTTTTTTCTTCAGTTTACTCATTCCTGATGGTACACATAATTTTCTGAATATTTCACAATGATCAGTTTAAATTTGCAGATACATTCATGTCAAATAGTCATCATTATAGTGCAGTACGAAATTCAACAATTATCACCAACAAATCTGAACTTCTACGGAGCCACGTGGTCGTAATCGCGTTGTCTTTTGTAACTTTTGGCAATGAAAATGGTGTTTATTTCTTTTTTAAAACGTACAGTGTTATCGCAGTTTCATAATCCAAGTAATTTTCTTACAAGGCTCACATTAAAGTTAACTTAATGTTTTTCAAAGTAACATAGAATGATGATTTTACATCAACATTTCCTTTTTCTGACGAAACTACGAAAGTTCCCTCGCTTATACTTTACTGTTCTCGAATTAACAACTTTTTTCTTACTAAGGACTTTAACATTCGCCCACAACAGCTAAAATATTCATTACTACAATAATTCTTCCAGTAGAAGTACAAGTGACATGAGTTATGTGACGTTGAGAACAAAGTGTTTTACGTGCCTTATTACTGCTTGCCTCTGTTAACTACTTCTTCTATCGAATAATGAATACAGAAAATGAAGTAAAATAAGACTGAAATAAGCAATATTGAAAAACAGCAAACCGTTTTCCTACAGTTGCCGTCAGCCAATGTCCGCACTTTGAGGCTGTTGTGGTTCTTACCTGCGGCTACCCATTTTATTTACGTAGGGAGTGTTACCGCAGTGACACTTCTAACCACATGGCGACTTAGGTGGTATCATATATCGAGAAGAAATAGTGTTAATTCTATTGATACCAGGTAGGTGAAGCCCATTTTTTTTTGTTTCAGCAGCCACTGTGCGTGTGTTCGTGGTTTGAATCCCATTAGTTGCAGCTTAATTGTAATTGTGTCTTTGGAGAATCGGTTTATTGACAAGCGGTGCGTAGACACTGCAAATCTCTAACGTCGCATTTTCACACACACACACACACACACACACATATATATATATATATATATATATATATATATATATATATATATATATAGAGAGAGAGAGAGAGAGAGAGAGAGAGGTGCCGTTACCTCTGCGAGTCCAAGACTTTGTATGTAGGAATAGTTTCTTTTCTGCACTGTGGCCACTGTTCAGTCTCATTTGTGCGTGGTGAGGACAGTATACACTTCGGGTTATTTCCATATCTGTTTTCAAGCATTATCGTGGCATCGCACACTAATATATTACGAGAGTTACATGTCTTTTTATTCTGACTGGGAGCCATGGCAGATATCTTGCACGCCTTCAGTGCGTTTGCGGGATTGTATTTTGTCGCGAAATTTTTGCGAAATTTTTCCTGATGTGCCCTGTGTGATTCACGTACACGGGTGGAGAACACAGCAGTTGCACCAATCCTCCACACGTTTGAAGGAAATTCCAGACTAACCTTGCATAGATGATTACACATAGTTTGATGATTAAATATACGTATTGTTTAAATAATGCACATTTCTTCATGGTTGCCTGGGATACGGTCTGGCGTAGCAGTGGGCAAACATGTGGAGCCCTCTCGTTCGCAGTCACGGATTCGATGGTGGCGGCGGCCACAATGAGAAGTTCCATATCCTATTGGTATATCACTTTTTCTCATTCTTCCTGCATTATCCGTCGAGTGCAAAAGGAGAAGGGATGTTCCTCATAATGTAGATGTATTTGTGGCAGTATTTGATGTTTCCAATGAAGTGTTGGAATCTGTATATCGTTATTACTCAGGGCAGAAGATCCCTCGGCCAGAACTGATACAGCAGCTGCGTCTTTTGTGCTAACAAACAGATAGGAGACGATTACACTTATAACAGTTAAGCTTTCTAGCTTGGGTCAGTGTCCGCGGTTACACTCTGCAGGCACTCTTGTTATCACTTGTGAGCCCTCTAGGTGCGTATCTTTAGTAACACTGTGCTACAGACACAGAATCATTGGTTGCCAGAATCAGAATTTTGATATGACGTCATTTTTTCCACCAACATGATAACAAGTTCGTTTTAACACCTTCTCGTACTGTAGGATGGCTTTGAAAGAGTTTATATATCGACCTGTGGAATTTCTGCAAGGTGTTCCTTCCAGGGTGATCTCAGTGAGGTGATGGACGCAAACAATTCGCCTATATGTGTGGATAGCCTAATATTTTGCAAAAACATCTAATAACTTTCAAGAATGAAATTCAGAAACAATGTCATGTTCTGTAGATGCGTATTTTGTAGTACTGTGCTACACACATAATATCTTTGGTTGGAAGCATCAGAATTTTGCTATGACGTCACGCAATCTAGTAACATAATGGTGGCTTAGCAGGGTTGTATCTCTCGCAATGTGGTACTTCCTATACATACTGTATCTTTGGTTGGAAATGCAGGCTGTGGTGGCCGAGCGGTTCTAGGCGCTTCAGTCTGGATCCGCGCGACCGCTACGGTCGCTGGTTCGAATCCTGCCTCGGGCATGGATGTGTGTGATGTCCTTAGGTTAGTTAGGTTTAAGTAGTTCTGAGTTCTGGGGGACTGATGACCTAAGTCCCATAGTGCTCAGAGCTATTTTTTTGGTTGGAAATCTGAAGAGCTTATAGAATTTACTACGTCATCATTATTTGAACAGACGTTCATTTTCAACACTTACGCTATGACATCACACACAAGTAATGAAGTGTTGGCTTAGGAATGATAAGTAAATCGGTCCCATCCTGCAGATTGATTGGCTGAGAGCATCATGACAAAGTGACAGGAGGTGACATGATGTTGACGTGATGTTGAAACAGCGCTTATAGAATTTGCTATGACATTATTTCAACAAATGTGTTCGTTTCTGACACATACACTATCATGTCACACACACTATAAACAAAGTTGCGGATTAGCAATGATAAATAAATCAGCCCATACTGCTTTGTGAATGGCTGAGAGCATCATAAAAATGTGACGGGATGCAATGTGCTCTTGATGTGATGTTGAAACAGAACTAATGTATTCCGATAAAACACATAAAATTGTGGAAATATGAAAATTTTAAAAAAATACGTAAAACTGTGGAAAATAGGGGATGTTGAGCGAACTTAAATATCTGCCTGAGCATGGCCTTTGCTAGTGCCTTGAATGATGAAAAATGTATAATATTAAATTGTTATTAACAATTATCCATATCCTAGAATTCAAGTGACAGTAATTTGTTTTTAACTAATACACACTGACTACAACCTCTCCCTATGCTGCATTGTTCCGGAGTGAACCCCATCCACACAAATGCCTCGGTTGTAAAAGAAAAAAATGTGGATAAATATGCAAAATTGTGCAAAATATACAAAAATATCTGAGTGGGTGGAAGATGCGTAAAAATGAAAAAAAATGCGAAAAAATGTGGAAAATATGGATAAATACATAAATCTGTGGAAGAATGAGAGTAGTTACATATCTTACATGGTGTGGTTTCTGCTAGTGCCTCGAATTACGGAAATCATGTAACATTAATTTGCTGTTAAAAATAGACCTTGAATGATGGGACTTAACGTAATTTGTTATTAAAAAATAGACACAACCTGATCCTCTCCCTGTGCTGCGTAGCTCCAGAGTGAAGCCCACCCACTGAAGTGCCCCAGTTATAAAAGATGAATATGGGGACAGGGTGCTTGATCCTCAGTGGTTCGTGGAGAGGGTAGGGATGGGGATGAGGAGAGAGGGAAGGAAGGGTGGGGGTTTCCCTGAATGACCTTGGACAATTTCCAGTGGTGCTCCTGAGGGATAAGAGTGGGATTACCTTGAATATAAGTCGCCCAAGTGGATAAACCTGTCACCAAACGTGTAGCCTGCGACATCCTTTATTTTATCAGTGACCATGAGGTAAGAAACCAGATATAACCAGACTGCAGCTTGAACTGGTACTGATAACTTACTATCAACTACTCAACAGGACATGATAGAACTTATTGCAAATGATTGCGCAAAAATTACACCAGGCATGCTTTTAGATTGTGTACATGAATTCTAAGCACGAATTAATAAATGAATCGAGATGAAAGATCGTCATTTTGAGCATTTCTTGCGGATTACAATAATAGTGAGAAAAAAGGGGATTCACCAAAATTAAGCGCTATGATGGTGAGAGGGGAGGTAACTAACTAAAGTCCAGCGCCCTAATGGTGAGCGGCAAGGGGACTCTCTGAAATGAAGCATTCCAAATGGAAGAGAAAACTATTGTGTTCTTGTCATTGTTCCTGGATCATGCTAAGAACATTTAAATAACCAGACATTTAAATGTCGAACTGTAAAAGTTTTCCTACACAGTAAAATTTGCAAAACTAAGTTCAATTTTTAACAAAAATATTAGTTGTTTAGAACGAAAAAGTTTACATTTTTATCAAAAGTGTAATGTAAAATCCAATGAGTCGGTTCGTAATTGGAAAAACCGGAAAAATGGAATTTAGTCAATTAGAGCGCCATCCACAACGAATGGAAAAAAAATTGAGTAAATCCTGTTTACTATTTGGCGCAGAATCCGAATCTGCAACAGAAAGAAGGGTTCCCATTCGCAAATAAAAAGTTGATTCCAGTATAGTGCTTGGGGGGTTACAGTGTGGTCAGTTTTAGCACAGTTATTAAATTTTTATCTGGAACATTTTTTTCGTATGATGCGTATCTTTCGAGATATTTAATTTTTCCATTTTAAAACAAACACCATGTATAATAACCACAGTAACGCCATAATTATGTTCACTCCTTCATACATTTCACTCAATATTTGCAGCAAAATAGTATGAAACAAAATATAAAACCTACTAGAGAATTTAAATAGGCAATAGCATTATGATAGAACTTATAAACGACTTCTTGAAGAAAATAATGCAATCTACAAGAAATGGAACTCCTCTGACTGTATCCAAACTCTGGGAAGCCGTACAGTCATAATGTCATTGTAATGTACTCTGATTTCACATAAACAGAGTTAGTGATATTATACGTGCATGTGAATTTCTACAAAATGTGAGGGGCACAGTACCTGTACGTATACAGAAGAAAAATACTATTTTCTAATGGTAGCACATAAAAATTAAAAAGATTTATATTTTCCGATGGCAGTAAGACCACAGAAGTAGACTGCAGGGCAAGAGTAGCAGAACAACAAACTCGCAGACGTAGCGAACAATGCCAATGTTAACATTTACACTTGATAATGAGAATAAATTCTCTAAATTCACCACGTTATGTGTGAAATACACTCCTGGAAATTGAAATAAGAACACCGTGAATTCATTGTCCCAGGAAGGGGAAACTTTATTGACACATTCCTGGGGTCAGATACATCACATGATCACACTGACAGAACCACAGGCACATAGACACAGGACCAAGAGCATGTACAATGTCGGCACTAGTACAGTGTATATCCACATTTCGCAGCAATGCAGGCTGCTATTCTCCCATGGAGACGATCGTAGAGATGCTGGATGTAGTCCTGTGGAACGGCTTGCCATGCCATTTCCACCTGGCGCCTCAGTTGGACCAGCGTTCGTGCTGGACATGCAGACCGCGTGAGACGACGATTCATCCAGTCCCAAACATGCTCAATGGGGGACAGATCCGGAGATCTTGCTGGCCAGGGTAGTTGACTTACACCTTCTAGAGCACTTTGGGTGGCACGGGATACATGCGGACGTGCATTGTCCTGTTGGAACAGCAAGTTCCCTTGCCGGTCTAGGAATGGTAGAACGATGGGTTCGATGACGGTTTGGATGTACCGTGCACTATTCAGTGTCCCCTCGACGATCACCAGAGGTGTACGGCCAGTGTAGGAGATCGCTCCCCACACCATGATGCCGGGTGTTGGCCCTGTGTGCCTCGGTCGTATGCAGTCCTGATTGTGGCGCTCACCTGCATGGCGCCAAACACGCATACGACCGTCATTGCCACCAAGGCAGAAGCGACTCTCATCGCTGAAGACGACACGTCTCCATTCGTCCCTCCATTCACGCCTGTCGCGACACCACTGGAGGCGGGCTGCACGATGTTGGGGCGTGAGCGGAAGACGGCCTAACGGTGTGCGGGACCGTAGCCCAGCTTCATGGAGACGGTTGCGAATGGTCCTCGCCGATACCCCAGGAGCAACAGTGTCCCTAATTTGCTGGGAAGTGGCGGTGCGGTCCCCTACGGCACTGCGTAGGATCCTACGGTCTTGGCGTGCATCCGTGCGTCGCTGCGGTCCGGTGCCAGGTCGACGGGCACGTGCACCTTCCGCCGACCACTGGCGACAACATCGATGTACTGTGGAGACCTCACGCCCCACGTGTTGAGCAATTCGGCGGTACGTCCACCCGGCCTCCCGCATGCCCACTATACGCCCTCGCTCAAAGTCCGTCAACTGCACATACGGTTCACGTCCACGCTGTCGCGGCATGCTACCAGTGTTAAAGACTGCGATGGAGCTCCGTATGCCACGGCAAACTGGCTGACACTGACGGCGGCGGTGCACAAATGCTGCGCAGCTAGCGCCATTCGACGGCCAACACCGCGGTTCCTGGTGTGTCCGCTGTGCCGTTCGTGTGATCATTGCTTGTACAGCCCTTTCGCAGTGTCCGGAGCAAGTATGGTGGGTCTGACACACCGGTGTCAGTGTGTTCTTTTTTCCATTTCCAGGAGTGTAGTATGTACTGGTGCAATTTTTATAATTTAAATCATGCATGAGACAATTGCAGGCTTTCTAAAAACATCGATTACGATGAATGAAATTAAAATATCAAATTTAAATTGTGACATATTCCTGTCTCAAAAGTGACAACTTTTTTCATGTGTCACTCACTTTTTTTATATATTTTAAAAGCCAGTACATCGAAAATTATTTTATGTCTGCTATGCTGTCAGAATCGATATGACTAACGCGATCCATCGATAAATCGATGTTTCACTACTTCAGAAAATTTTACTGTCTTTTAATACCTTGGAACCATTTTCAGGTTTATTAAAGGTGAAACTGCCCTCGGCGGAAATGTGCACATGCAACGAAATTATTACCTTTCACAAAGGCATGCCCACATTTACTCCATCTATCATATTATTTTGAGTATTCTTGCACTTTTAAACTGTTTACACGTAACTTCAGAATTTTTAGTTCATAGCAACACAGCCGATCCGTTCACCTGTCTTCACATAGTTTCTATTCCTATGACTGAAGACGTAATAGCATTGGTAGATTTTAAAAAAAGGAGCAAAAAAGGAGCAAAAAAGAAATTGAAGAGAAACTAGACTGCTAAGGAAGTAATTGTAGTGTGTTAGTGCCAGAGCTGTGTTCTTACACTGCTCAAAGCTTAATTAAAATGGATCTGTTAGTGATAGAGGACGCGCAGTTTACTTCTATATCTACATCTACATATATACTCCGCTAGTCACCAAGCGGTGTCTGGCGTAGGGCACTATTCGCGCCAATGTCATATTCCCCCTCCCTGCCCCTACGTTCCACTCGCGGATCGCGCGAAGGAAAAACGACTGTCTGAACGCTTCAGTACGAGCTCTAATTTCCCTTAACTTTGAATGGTGATCATTGTGTGATTTCAAAGTTGGTGATAATAATATATGCTCTACATCCTCGGCGAAGATCGGATTTCGGAATTTAGTGAGCAGCCCCTTCCGTTTAGCGCGTCGTCTATCTCCAAGTGTGTCCCACTTCAAACTTCCTATGAGATTTGTAACGCTCTCGCGATGGCTAAATGTACCAGTTACGAATATTGTCTTTCTTCTTTGGACCTTCTCAATCTCTTGAATCAGATTCAACTGGTAAGGGTCCCACACAGACGAACAGTAATACTCTAAGACTGGACGAACTAAAGTATTGTAAGCAATTTGCTTTGTCGAAGGACTGCATCGCTTCGGGATTCTACCAATAAACCGCAATCTAGAGTTCGCCTTACCCGTTACTTGTGTAATCCGATCGTTCCATTTGAGATCATTTCGAATAGTCACACCAAAATTCTAGACGGGTGTTACCGCTTCCAAAGACTAGGCATTTATTTTGTACTCGTACATTAATGGGGATTTTCGCTTTCTTATACGCAGTAACTTACATTTACTAATATTGAGAGATAACTGCTAGTCATTACACCACGCATTTATTTTCAGCAGATCCTTCCTGGCGTCTAAGTATCTTAACTGTTTTACAATCCCAGGTACACTAAACACTATGTCAGCCATCCTTGCGTTTGCTCGATAATTGAAAGGGGGAATGGTGCTGCAGACCTCTACCGTAAACGAGTTTTTGAAAACTAGGTTTAGAATTTCGGCCTTCTGTTTATCATCATCCGTTGCATTATCCGTACTGTCAGCAAGAGAAAGTATTGAATTATTTGTAGCGTTCGTAGGTTTTATGTACGACCAAAATTTTTTGGGGTTATTTTTAGATAAAATATTGCTTTCAAAATCGTTAAAAAAACCTCTCATAGACCTTTTGACAGCTGCTTTCATTTCGCATAGTTTCTATTTGCGAACTACGTTTAAAACCACTGTGCAAAATTCTCTACTTTCTCAGCAACTACCTGATATGTTTGTTAAACGAAGGTGGATCCTTTCCCTCCCCTGTATTTTTCTAGGCATATATTTCTCTAGCGCGTGGTGGACAATACTTTCAAATTCCGACCAAAGATGCTCAATATCTTCGTGTCCCGCGGTGAATGGTTCAAGCTGACTATGAAGATAGTCACTAATGGCACTTTTATTTGCTTCCGCGAACAAGAAAACTCTACACTGTTTGTTTGGTCTTTTGCAACTTCCACTGACATAGAAGCCACAACGACATTATGGTCGCTAATATCTTCTTCTAGATTAACTTCCTCTAAAAGACCAGGTCTTTTTGTTGCCAAGATATCTAATATGTTCCCATCTCGAGTTGGTTTTCTAACCAATTGCTCAAGGTTATATGCTGAGAGCGCTCCTACAATAACTTCACACGAGTCTTTGCTTCTGCCCCCTGTGATAAGCTTGTAATTTTCCAAGCCAGTGGACGCCAGATTAAAGTTTCCACCTATAACTAATGGATAATTTGGTTATTTATGTCCTATGTGCGCAAGACTTTTCCTGAAATTTTCTGCGACGTTTGTTGCGTTTGCTGGTGGTCTCTAAAAACATTCTAATAGAATGGTCATTCCTTTTCTGACTAACAGTTTATCCAGACTACTTCACAGTCGATCTCAATTCCGTTCAAGCAGCTTTAAACTACAATGAACACACCACCTCGAATAGCATCAGTCCTATCGTTCCTAAACATTGTCCAATCCGAGTTCAAAATTTCATTGCTATTTATGTCTGGTTTCAACCATCTATCGGTACCTAATACAATTTTGGCATTACTACTGTTTATTTCGGAGAGTAACTCGGGGATCTTGCTACAGACATTTGACAATTTACTAACATGAGATTTAGCAATCTTAAATCCCTTAGAATGACCTGTTAAGGCGAACTAACAATTTTTACAGTTGGCACACCCACATCGTGTCATGAACTGGTAATTTTTCAGGCCAACGGTTTGTTTCCCGTGGGGGGGAACCTGATCCAAAAAAAACCCATGCGCACGCCATAAGTACTGTGCTACCCATGTAACTGCTTCCTGTGTGTAATGTACCCCTGATCTATCGAGGGGTTTAGTCATGTGTTTTCGCTTTTGCCTGAAGATAAGAATGGCGGAGCTGCTGTGCAGTCTCGCGGGAAACGATACGCAGAAACGTCTTGAACAGTGGAATTAGAAGGAACGAATGCAGTCGTGTATGCAATCAAATGGGGAAAATCTGAAGCCGATGACCACTAACTGAACATATTTACAGCAGTAGTCTCAATTCTTTTGTGTCACACATGGTACACGACATGCTCCACCGGAGCTTAAGCTTTATGTTAATCTGCTTGTTCACGTTCAACGAGTTGATCGATTTAGATGAAACTTGCCATAGCGTAACGATACAATTTAAGATAGAAAACAAATTCCGCCTAAATATATTATAACAAAAAATTTCTACAAGTACACACATACTCGGTAAACCACCGTAGGATGCGTGACGGAGGATACTTTGTACCCTTACTACTCACTTCCTTTCCCGTTCCACTCGTAACTAGAGCGAAGGAGAAACGACTATCTATATGCCTCCATAACGAGCCCTAATTGCTCTTATCTTATTTTATTGGTGCTTACACGAAATGTACGTTCGCGGTACGTTCGACTGGCTCTGAGCACTATGGGACTTAACATCTGTGGTCATCAGTCCCCTAGAACTTAGAACTACTTAAACCTAACTAACCTAAGGACATCACACACATCCATGCCCGAGGCAGGATTCGAACCTGCGACCGTAGCAGTCGCGCGGTTCCGGACTGCGCGCCTAGAACCGCGAGACCACCGCGGCCGGCTCGCGGTAGGTGAATAGTTCAGCAGCCAGCTTCAAATGCTGGTTCTCTAAAATTTCTGAGTCGTGTTCCGCGACAAGAACTTCATCTTCCCTCCAAGGATACCCACTTGAGTTCCCGAAGGATCACCGTAATAATCGCGTGTTGTTCCAAATAGCAAATTTAGCAGCCCACTTCTAAATTGCTTCGATGTCTTCTTTTAATTCGGTGTGGTAGGGATCTCAACAACTAGAACAGGCCCGCATCTCGTGGTCGTGCGGTAGCGTTCTCGCTTCCCACGCCCGGGTTCGATTCGCGGCGGGGTCAGGGATTTTCTCTCCCTCGTGATGGCTGGGTGTTGTGTGATGTCCTTAGGTTAGTTAGGTTTAAGTAGTTCTAAGTTCAAGGGGACTGATGACCATAGATGTTAAGTCCCATAGTGCTCAGAGCCATTTGAACCATTTGAACTAGAACAGTACTCAAGAACGGATCACGCTAGTGTTCTATATGCGGGCTCCTTTATAGATGAACCACACTTCCCTAAAATTCTCCCAAAAAACCGAAGACGACCACTCTCCTTCCGTAGTATGGTCTTTACGTGCTCTTGCATCGCTTTTCAACTTTACGGCTAGACAGAGGGTGACAATTATTGAACTATATGAAAAAACAAGCGTAAATTAGTTACAAATTACGGTGTGTAAACGTCACTGCAGATATTCGGATTTAGGCTATGACATGTTGAATATGCCTGCCATCATTGGCTATGATGTGGTGCAGACGAATATCGAAATTCTGCATGACCCGCTGAAGGTCGGAACATCGGTGCTGTCGATGACCTCCCGAGTGGCTGTTTTCAGCTCAGCAATGGCTTCGGAGGTACTGCTGTATACCTTGTCTTCTACAATAGCCCCACAAAAAGGAGTCGCATGTGTTCAGATCCGGAGAATATGACGGCCAATCGAGGCCCATTCCAGTGGCCTCTGGGTACCCCAGAGCTAGAATGCGCCCCCCAGAGTGCTCCTCCACGGAATCAAACCGTAGTAACAGTCATGAGATAGAGTACCCAACACCTCAGATCGGGTCTGACACACCCCAAATGACAACCACAACCGTTGAGGACGGCCAAAACGGGCGCCGACGGCAGTCGGAACATCCGCGACTGGAGGGGTCCGTTGAAGCCGAGTCTGGCGGGCGCGGACCACAGATGGAACACTCGACTCGGCGCGGACCGACTAGGGAACGCCCAGCTCCTCCCAGGCATAAATACTGGACTCGATCCACTCAAGGACCAGTCTCAGGTAGCACCTGAAGAAGACAGCGAGGCACGCTGTTGAAATATCGTGCGAGAACGACGCGAACATCCGGCTGGATTCCCGAATATCCAAGATGTCAAATATTCTCCTGCTTCGATGTGGTCGAACTCCGTCTTTCATGAACCACATCTTGTTGAAATCACTTCGGATAATGGGGATGAAATCCTCTTCCAAAACCTTCACGTACCGTTCGGTAGTCACCGTGCCATCAAGGAATTGCACACCACTCAGTCACCCGTTGAGGGTGAAGTCTCGACCGCGAAATGCGGATTCTTAGCCCCCCAAATGCGCCAGTTTTGCTTATTGACGAACCCACCGAAATGAAAGTGGCTGACAACAAGTCGCACGCATGCGCATGCTAATTCCCATCATGCCCCGCATCCAACCATACAGTTTGAATGTCCTAACGGAAACCGTTCACAAGTCGCGACGATTTTATTTCATATGCTTCAATAATTATCACGCTGTTTTCAACCGATGTGACTGTGTCAATCAGTACAACACCAAATTTGTATTCGAACATTCCTGTTCATCTGCGTTGTTGTGGTCTTCAGTTCTGAGACTCGTTTGATGCTGCTCTCCATGCTACTCTATCCTGTGTAAGCTTCTTCATCTCCCAGTACTTACTGCAACCTACATCCCTCTCAATCGGCTTACTGTATTCATCTCTTGGTCTCCCTCTACGATTTTTACCCTTCACGCTGCCCTCAAATGCGAAATTTGCGATCCCTTGATGCCTCAGAACATGTCCTCCCAACCGGTCCCTTCTTCTTGTCAAGTTGTGCCACAAACTCCTCTACTCCCCAATTCTATTCAATACCTCCTCATTAGTTATGTGATCTACCCATCTAATCTTCAGAATTCTTCTGTAGCACCACATTTCGTTACCTTCCATTTTTATACATTTAGAGTAAGCTGCAATTTATCAGGCCAGCTATAAATTTTGTCTATGTCATCCTTCATCTACCTACAGTCACTCAACAACGACACCTTCACATGCACCGAAGCACCATCAGCATACAGCGGCAGATTGCTGCCGTAAGTCAAATTATTTATGTATATATAGAATAAGAGGGGACCTGTCACGCGTCCTTGAGGCTTTCCAGAAAGTACCCTTGACTCTGAAGAACACTTGCCGTCGAGAACAACGTGCTGTGTTCTACTACTTAAGAAAAGATTGAGTCACTCACATATTTGGGAACATATTTCGTATGCTCGTACCTTCATTGAAGTTTGCAGTGGTTTCCCCGTATCAATCACTTACCAAAAATCTAGGAATATGGAACCTGCCTGTTGACCGCCTTCCATGATTGGCAGGATATTGGAGAAAAGAGCAATCTGAGTTTCGCGCGAGCGGTGCTTTCTAAATCCGTGCTGATTTGTGGACTGAAGCACTCCCCTCTCAAGGAAATTTGCATATTCGAACTGAGAATATGTTCTAGGATTCTGCAGCAAACCGATGTTACGTATATTGATCTGTTATTTTCCTCTTCTTATATACGGGAGTCACTTGCGCTTTTTTCCAGTTCGCTTGGGACTTAACGCAGGGCGAGAAAATCACTATAAATGCAAACTAAGTTAGGGACCAATGTCGTAGAGTACACCCTGTAAAACCGACCTGATACTCCATCCGGACATGGCGATTAATTTATTTCAACTCTTGCAGATGCTTCTCTATGCCAGGGGAGCCTATTACTATGTCCTCCCTACGGAATCTGTACGACGGTCAAACGACGATACGTTTGGACGATCCTCCAGGGTCCAACGACGATATCTTTGTACGATCCTGCTGTGTGAACGATTTCTCGAACGTGAAATTTAAATCTTCAGCTTTAATTTTGCTATCCTCTATTGCTACACCATACTGGTCAACGAGAGACTGAATAGAAGCTTTCGACCCGCTTAGCGATTTTACATAAGACCAGAATTTTCTCGGGTTCTCTGTAAGATCTTCTGATAAGGTATAACATTGGTAGTTGTTGTATGCTACGCGCATCGATATTTTTACAGACACATCAGTTTCCACAAACTTTTGCCTGTCGTCATTTGCGCGTTATTTTTTGAACTGAGAATTCATCAGTCTTTGTTTCCGCAGCAATTTACGAATTTTCTTATTAAATCACGGTGGGTCTTTTCCGTCCTTTATCCAATACTCGGCACATACTTGACCAGGACGCCATCTACAGTCCGCTTAAACCTTGTCCATAATTCCTCTACGTCCATTGTTTTTTTGATGCGGCTCGGCACGAATTCCTCTCCAGTGCCAACCTCATCATCTTCGAGTAGCACTTGCAACCTACATCCTCAATTATTTGCTGGGGATGTATTCTTATCTCTGTCTTCCTCTACAGTTTTTGCCCTCTACAGTTCCCTATAGTACCATAAAAGTCATTCCCTGATGTCTTAACCGATGTCCTATCATCCTGTCCCTTCTCCCTGACAATGTTTCCAACATATTAATTTCCGCTCCGATTATACGAAGAACCTCCTCATTTCTTACCTTATCAGTCCACCTAATTTTCAACATTCGTCTGTAGCACCACATCTCAAATGCCTCGATTCTCTTCTGTTCTGATTTTCCCACAGACCATATTTCGCTTTCATACAAAGCTGTGCTACAAAAGTAAACTCTCAGAAACTTCTTCCTCACATTAAGGCCTGTTTGATTCTTCTAGATCCACTTGGCCAGGAGTACCCTTTTTGCCAATGCTAGTCTGCTTCTCCTGTTCTCCTTGCTCCGTCCGCCATTGGTTATTTTGGAGCCTAGGAAGCACAATTCCTTAACTTCATCTACTTCGTGACCATCAATCCTGATGTTAAGTTTCTCATTGTTCTCACTTCTACTACTTCTCATTACTGTCGTCTTTCTTCGATTTACTCCCAGTCCATATTCTGTACTCATTTGACTTTCATTCCATTCAGCAGATCACGTAATTCTTTCCTCACTTTCACTCACGATAGCAATGTCTTTTCACACTGAATTTTAATTCCACTCCTGAACCTTTCCTTTATTTCCATCATTGCTTCTTCGATCTACAGATTGAATAGTAGGTGCGATAGACTACATCCCTGTCTTACACCCTTTTTAATCCAAGCACTTCGTTCCTGGTAGTCATCTTATTACTCCCTCTTGTCTTTTGTACATATTGTATATCACCCGTCTCTCCCTGTAGCTTACCCCTATTCTTCTCAGAATTTCGAACAACTCGCACCATTTCATATTGTCGACAAATCCTATGAACGTCCATCATACTGGAACTAAAAGATGTCCCTTCATTTTCTAAGTGATATGCAAGTACATCTACGTCTGCATCTACATGAATACTCTGCAATTCACATTAAAGTGCCCGGCAGAGGGTTCATCGAACCACCTTCACAATTCTCTGTTATTCCAAGCTCGTATAGCACGCGGAAAGAACGAGCACCTATATCTTTCCGTACGAACTCTGCTTTCCCTTATTTTATTTTAGTGATCGTTTGTCCGTATGTAGGTCGGTGTCAACAAAATATTTTCGCATTCGGAGAAGAAAGTTGGCGATTGGAATATCACGAGAAGATTCCTTCGCAACGAAACACGTATTTCTTTTAATGATGTCCAGCCCAAATCCCGTGTCATTGACACTCTCTCCATATTTCGCGATAATACAAAACTTGCTGCCCTTCTTTGAAATTTTTCGATGTACTCCGTCAGTCCCATCTGGTAACGACCCCACACCACGCAGCAGTATTCTAAAAGAGGACGGACAAGCGTAGTGTAGGCAGTCTCCTTAGTAGATCTGTTACATTTTCTAAGTGTCCTGCCAATAAGACACAGACTTTGGTTAGCCTTTCCCACAACATTTTCTGTGTGTTCCTTCCAATTTAAGTTGTTCGTAATTGTCATTTCTAGGTATTTAGTTGAATTTACGGCCTTTAGATTTGATTGATTTATCGTGTAACCGAAGTTTAACGGATTCCTTTTAGCACTCATGCGATGTCCTCACACTTTTCGTTATTTAGGGTTAACTGCCTATTTTCGCACTATTCAGATATGTTTTCTAAATCGTTTCGTCATTTTTTTGATCTTCTGATTACTTTATTAGTCGATAAACGACAGCGTCATCTGCAAACAACCGAAGACGGCTGCTCAGATTGTCTCCCATATCGTTTATATAGATAAGGAACAGCAAAGGGCCTCTAACACTACCTTGGGGAACGCCAGAAATCTCTTCTGTTTCACTCGATGACTTTCCGTCAATTACCACGAACTGTGACCTCTCTGACAGGAAGTCACAAATCCAGTCACATGACTGAGACGATATTCCACAAGCACGCAATTTCACTACGAGCCGCTTGTGTGGTACAGTGTCAAAAGCCTTCCGGAAATCCAGAAATCCGGAATCGATCTGAAATCCCTTGTCAATAGCACTCAACACTTCATGCGAATAAAGAGCTAGTTTTGTTTCACAAGAACGATATTTTCTAAACCCATGTTGAATGTGTGTAAATAGACCGTTTTCTTCGAGATAATTCATTAAGTGCGAACACAATATATGTTCCCAAATCCTTCTGCATATTGACGGTAATGATATGGGCCTGTAGTTAAGTGGATTACTCCTACTACCTTTCTTGAATATTGGTGTGACATGTGCAACCTTCCAGTCTTTGGGTGCGCATCTTCCGTCGAGCGAACGGTTGTATACGATTGTTAAGTATGGAGCTAATGCATAAGCATACTCTGAAAAGAACCTAATTGGTGTACAGTTTGGGTCAGAAGACTTGCTTTTATTAAGTGATTTAACTTGCTTCACTACTCCGAGGACATTTATTTCTACGTTACTCATATTGGCAGCTGTTCTTGATTCGAATGCTGGAATATTTACTTCGTCTTCTTTTGTGAAGGCATTTCGGAGGGCTGTCTTCGATAGTATCTCCATTGCTGTCGCGCAGGGAAGGCATTGATTGTTTCTTGCCGCTAACATACTTCACATATGACCAGAATCTCTTTGGATTTTCTGCCAGGTTTCGAGACAAAATTTCGTTGCTGAAACTGGTATAAGCATCTCGCATTGAAGTCCGCGCTCAATTTCGTGCTTCTGTAAAAGATGGCCATCTTGGGGATTTTACATCTCTTTAAATTTGGCATGTTTGCTTCGTTGTTTCTGCAACAGTGTTCTGACTCGATTTGTATGCCAAGGAGGATTAGCTCCGTCGTTTGTTAATTTATCTGGTATAAATCTCTCAATTGCTGCCGATACTATTTCTCTGAATTCAAGCCACATCTGATCTACACTTACATTATTAATTTGGTAGGAATGGAGATTGTCTCTCAGGAAGGCGTGAAGTGAATTTTTATCTGCTTTTTG
Organism: Schistocerca gregaria; assembly: GCF_023897955.1. Taxonomy (NCBI): domain Eukaryota; kingdom Metazoa; phylum Arthropoda; class Insecta; order Orthoptera; family Acrididae; genus Schistocerca; species Schistocerca gregaria. Next base: position 187,080,621 of record NC_064931.1, on the reverse strand, counting down.
AATAGATACATTTTTCGCTTATTTTTGGAGGATTTAGGGATTACAATATTCGGTCTCGCTACGACAACCCTGCTTTCACTAATCCCAGTATCTGTTTTGGTGCTCGTTATTAACTCAGGATTATTTGTTGCTAAGAGGTCAAGTGTGTTTTCATAACCGTTTACTATTCGCGTGGGCTCATGAACTAACTGCTCGAAATAATTTTCAGAGAATGCGTTTAGCACAATTTCGGATGATGTTTTATGCTTACCTCCGGAATTAAACATGTATTTTCGGCAACATACCGAGGGTAAATTAAAGTCACCACCAACTATAATCGTATGTGTTTGAAATCAAACTCAAGTTTCCTTTGAACCTTTCAGCAACTGTATCATCTGAATTGGGACGTCGACAAAAGGATCCAATTATTATTTTATTCCGGTTGCCAACAATGACTTCTGCCCATACTATCTCACAGGAACTATCTACATCAATTTCGCGACGAGATAACTACTTCTAACAGCAACAAACACGCCACCGCCAATGATGTGTAGCCTATCCTTTCGGAATACCGTTAGGTTCTTCGCAAATATTTCGGCTGAGCTTACCTCCGACTTTAGCCAGCCTTCAGTGCCTATAACGATTTGAGCTTCAGTGCTTTCTATTAGCGCTTGGATCTGTGGTACTTTCCTAACACAGCTACTACAATTTACAATACCGTTGATTGCTGTATCTACGTTCTTCCTGTGTTCGGCATGCACCCTTTTATATTGAAGCCCTTTTTGTGTTTTTCCAAGATCCTGTAACCTAAAAAACCGCCCAGAACACGCCACATAGCCCCTGCTACCCGTGTAGCCGCCTCCTGCGTATAGCGGACACCTGACCTATTCAGAAGAACCCAAAACCCAACCACCCTTTGGCGCAAGTCGAGGGATCTGCAGCCTACACGGTCACAGAACCATCTGAACCTCTGATTCAGACCCTCCACTCTGCTCTGTACCAGGAGTCCGCAATCGGTCCTATTGACTGTGCTGATTTCATCTTGCAAGCAAGACTGACAGCCTGTACCACTTCTGTTAGCCGCTCGAAACCAGAGATAATCTCTTCTGATCCAAAGTGACACACATCATTGGTATCGACGTGAGCAACCACCTTCAATTGGCTGCACCCTGTGCTCTCCATGGCATCTGGAAGGACCCTTTCCACATCTGGAATGACTCCACCCGGTATGCACACGGAGTGCACGTGGGTTTTCTTTCCCTTCTTGGCAACCATGTCCCTAAGGAGCCCCATAACGCGCCCAACATTGGAGCTTCCAACGATCAGTAATCCCACCCTCTGTGATTATCCGTATCTTGCAGGCTGGGAGGTTTCCTCTGCAACAGGACAAGCAACAGAATCTGGTTCAACGACAGTGTCAGCCACAGACAGTACCTGGAACCTGTTTGTCAGACAAACTGAGGAGACCTTACGTGCGGTCGCCTGGGAAGTCTTTCGCCACCTGCTACTTCCCAGGGCGACCTCCCACTCGACCACAGGAGAGGGGTCAACCTCAGTGCGAGCAGTAACTGGGCTCGCCACCGGTGAGGACCGATCGGAGGACTCGGACGTGCTGGACTTCTGTTGGATCCCCTCGGCCGGCTCGCAACAGTAGTACCTGGACGTCCGTTCACGGCCGGCCCACAACAGTGGTTCCCATTGACTGCAGCCTCAAGCTGTGGAACCGAAGCCATCACCCCTGAAGCTGAGAGCGAAGTGTCACCAACTCGGCTCGCATCCGCACTCAACAATCGTAATCGCTGTCCATACTGAAGGCCGTGGAAAACTCAACTATGCAGATGAACGGACTATCGACACGTGCTGCGCAACTCTACTGTAGACCCTGGCGAAAACGCAGGATCTGTGTCTAATAAATTAGATTAATACGCAGAGATTCAAAAACCTAACTATCGAAGCACTCAGATGAAACTAAATAATTCGCCCCTGATTAGATACTTGTAATATGTCACAAAATTGATTTACTTTCCGACGCAGACGAAAACGCGAGAACTGTGGGTATTAGATATTGAATAAACACGCAGAAACTCGAGCAACTAAACTATTAAAGCATGCAGATGATACGAGGGCTGTCCAGAAAGTAAGTTACGATCGGTCACGAAATGGAAACGACTATGAAAATCCGATAAAGCTTTGCAAAGATGTTTGGGCAGTGTCTCTAGTATGACGCTAGGTAGAATTATGTCGCTCTTTTCATTCCTGAGCTCTTAGTGAGCGCGTAAAGATGTTATAGAAAATAGTGTCTCCCGCCAAGTACGAGGGCCTGGTGAGAATTTTCCCCTGAAGCTATGCAACCAACATTACAAAACTGTCGTGCGGTTTCTTCTTCAAGACAATTCTCAGCCTCATTCTGCAGGGGCAATGAAGATGTTCCTGCATCGTTTCAATTGGAAATGTTTGGTTACCCACAGTACAGCCCGTCATTGTCTCCCACTGAGTTTCATCTCTGCTCAAACGAACCGCTGGCAATGAAGACAACATTTTGACACAGACAACGAGCTTTAGGCCAGCGTAGAGAATTGTCGGAAAGCACTGGCAGCTGCCTTCTATGATGAGGGTATTGGAAAGTTGGTACAACGCTACGACGAATGTCTGAGTCAGAACGGCGACTACGTAGACTACGTAGACTGTTACAAATGAAACATTTCTGATTTTCACTGCGATTTTCATTTCGCGATCAATCGTAACTTACTTTCTGGACAGCCCTCGTATTATACGAGTAAAATTCGCTCCTGGTTAGCAACTCGTAAAATTCACAAAATTGGTTACTTTCCTGTTGGTGCTTGTGTCTCGGCCGGCTGCTGCTGACTGACTCAATTGCTTGTCTGCTCTTTTTAGCAACAATTCCCTCCTAGCCTTTTTGGTGGAGTTATTGACTTTAGCAACCATCGTCGCTACAATGTCACCATAATTACTAATCCCCGTATGTATACTAGCACCGTCGATAAGGTCAGCCCTGTTTGAAGCTACATGGTAGTAAAAGCTGTCTTGTTATTTTGCTTTTGTCTGACCTTTTTGTATGATAGCTTTCCGAGAAATAATATGAGGCATAGTTCTTTGCCCGCATCTCGTGGTCGTGCGGTAGCGTTCTCGCTTCCCACGCCCGGGTTCGATTCCCGGCGGGGTCAGGTATTTTCTTTGCCTCGTGATGGCTGGGTGTTATGTGATGTCCTTAGGTTAGTTAGGTTTAAGTAGTTCTAAGTTCTAGGGGACTGATGACCATAGATGTTAAGTCCCATGGTGCTCAGAGCCATTTGAACCATAGTTCTTTTGCCAACAAATCTGTCGTCTAAAAGCTCGCGAACTAACGACACAGCATATCTAGAACCTTGAAATTTTTAATTTCATAACGTCATTATTGTTTTCCTCAGTGCCTTTTTGTTCGCATCGAAAGATAAAATATTTTAGATTATCGTCCTTCTCGTTTGTGTAGCACGTTAAGTGGCCATAGGAATTCCAGTTCCCAATATTTCAAGCTTGGTTGGTTGGTTGGTTGGTTGATTTGGGGGAGGAGACAAACAGCGAGGTCATCGGTCCCATCGGATTAAGGAAGGATGGGGAAGGAAGTCGGCCGTGCCCTTGCACATAACCATCCCGGCGTTTACTTGAAGCGATTTAGGGAAATCACAGAAAACCTAAATCAGGATGGCCAGACGCGAGTTTGCGATATTTCATGTTCACTTCAGCTGCTTATTTAATCTAAATGTGTCTCTTTTCTCCTAGATGTCCTCTGTTGGTTGTCTAGTGGTCAGCATCGCTTCCTTTAGATCGAGGGATCCCGGGTTCGATTCCTGGTCCGGTCAGAGTTTTTCCTCTCTCGGGGACTGGATGTTTGTGTTGTACTAATCTTTTCAGCTCACTCTCATCGCAAAGACGCGCAATTCGCCGAAGTGGCGTCAAATAGAAAGAGTTGCATCAGGTAGCCGAATGATACCAAACGGGGGAGTCTTCTAGTTGAAATTTCCATGCTGTCATTTAATTTTTTTGCCTTAGGTTACGAATTTCGCTATTATATGTAAATGAGCTCGATGAATTTTGAAAATTTTTCAAGGAAAATAGTTTCGACTGAATTCGTCTACAATTATTCACAAAATACAATTTTAACCGTGAGCCCCTGTACATAGTGTAATGGAGGGTGTATCCTATCGTATTCCGTTCATAAATGGTATTCGAGAAGAAAGTTGGTCGGTGATTTTGTCTGTAAATCCGAGTTTCTCCGTGTTTACTCTCACGAACATTACTTGTGGTCTGTGTTGAAAGGAAGTGATAAATTTCTTGCCTCGTATTGGAAAATAGGTCCTCGGAATTTTGTGAGAAAAGCTAGCTGCGACACAGACTTTTCTTGTGGATTCTCCCAATTGCACTTTCTGGCCCTTACCACGATACATTCCGACTGAATAAAATAATGGTCACCAATCGCGGTGCTCTTCTTCGAACCTTGTGAACCTGTCCCATCACCTGAACTTGGTAAGAGCCCCACTCCGATGAATAATACTCAAGAACTATTCGAAAAAGGATTCTGTGAGACACTGGCGTAGTGAGTCAATTGCACCTTCGTATAATGCTTGCGATAAATGTGTCCCCACGACTAGATTTGTGTGGTTTCTCCTGCTTATATAATTGTGGACAGATACTTTTAAATAATGAGTGATTGTGACTGTGTCCAGTAGTTGATCAACCGTGTTGTCAATCGATGTCGTGCCTTTTTGTCTGCTCAAGCGCATTACATCAGTTTATGTATGTTTTGCTACAGCCACAAAGTTTCCTGTATTTCATAACCATTTCTAACACGGTGTGCCCCCTGTGTACAACTACGTCTTTGAGACAGCTGCTGACGTTGTTTGCATAGCAACATACTGAGTGTGTATCACGAACAGTAACGGCCTTATTACGCTTTCTTCACGTATGTCAGTCACTATTTTGTTTTTTGACAGCTTCCAGTTGAAAATGACATATTGAATTCAAATTGTCCAAGCGTATATGTGATTCTACGAACTGTAAATACATATTCTCTGTACTAAGCGGTATCATGCAACCATATCAAAGACTATAAGTCAAGAAACACGGTATTAACATCAGCTATGCCATCTACAGCTAGATCTCGTCCGCGAAGGGAACAAATTGAGTTTCACGTGATCAGTACTTATGCCCATGCTCATTCCTACAGATGACTTTTTCCATCTCCAAGCAAGTCACTATATGTGAACACAAAATATGTTTCATTATTCAGCAACAAATCAGACCTCATTTGCAACCATCAAGAACGCCTAAAATGGCCCGAATAAATAGTGAGAACCATTTTCTTCCGAGCCTCCTCCAATGTACTTGTGTAGACAGAATAAAAAGTGAACAGCCTCCACTGCCGTTGTCCATTTATTAAAATCGGTAAGAAAAAGGGTTCAAATGGCTCTGAGCACTATGGGACTTATCTTCTAAGGTCATCAGTCCCCTAGAACTTAGAACTAATTAAACCTAACACACACATCAATGCCCGAGGCAGGATTCGAACCTGCGACCGTAGCGGTAGCGCGGTTCCAGACTGTAGCGCCTAGAACCGCTCGGCGTCCCTGACCGGCAAATCGATAAGAAGATTGTATCAAAACTGTTATCATTTATTCCAGTTAACACTCAATTCCCATCAGCCCATTAATCGGACACACAAGAGTAAGTCAAAAAGCATCTGTACAGTGCTTTTCTAATTTATTACAGCAGTACAAAATTTACAGTGACTTTTTCTTCAATATAGAACCCTGCTTTTCAGCGTACTTGGTTCATTGTTGCAGAGACTTTCCAATATTCTCAGGAGATAGGTCTTGAGAGTGAGCAACAATCTCGTAGCACCACTTCCTTCTCTTCTTCATTGGAGATGACTCGATGGCCTCTTAAACCATTTCTAAGTCGACAAAATAAACGGAAATTCGACGGGACGAGACCACAACTATATGCATGGAGCTCCACATGCTCATGAAGAATTTGGCGGTGTGGGTTGCGATGTGAAACGCGCATTGTCATGCAAAAATACAAGGTCACCATTTGATAATAGTCCTCTGCATGTGTTTCTAACTGATGGCTTGTGTTCGTAGCAAATCATATCACTGAAACTTTTGTTGTTTTTGCTGTTGACCCCTTTTCCATATAACGTTCAAGAACTGGCACTTGTGTGTCCCAAAAATCAGTTAGCATCACTTTTTCTGCAGAAGGTTCACTCTTGAATTATTTATGGCTGGAGATCCTGGGCGTTTCCATCCGAAATCTGGTTCTTGCTCTTTGCTTCAAAGTGATGAAGCAATGTTTCACCTCCAATGACGATTGTTTAAGAAACATTTCACCTCAAGTGGCATTACGGTCCAGCAGCGATTGACACATTCTCTGATGATCGAGCTTGTGTTATTCATTGAGTCCCTTTGGGACTGATCCTGCGGAGACTTAACCAAAGTCTAGCCTGTTACGACGATGTAATATGCGGAACTACAACTAATGTGCGTTTGGTTTGTTGTTTCTTCAACAGTTACTTCTCGGTTATTGAAAATAAGGGGACGCACTTGTTCAGCGTTAGGATCAGTAGTGGATGTGACTGAATATCGTGCTCTTTACTCGTCATTCAAGCTTGTTATGCCGCTTTTTAATTGTTCAATCCACTCGTAATCACTTCACTGTGGTAAAACATTATCCTCATATTGTGCTAAAAGTCTACTATAGATTTCAGCGCTTGGTAGGCTCAGACCACAAAGGGGGATTATAGAACGCTGTTCAACATTGGTGCAAACGAACGGTGGCGCAGCCGTGTTTGCTTCACAAGAGCCATCTGACGTGACTACGCTGACACCTGCCACAAGCGAAGAGAATGGTGCCATCTAGCGGCCGGCAAGCGTACTGAGCCGCACTGCCAACTTACAGACGACGAGGACAGAAGTGCAGGTACTTAACGACTTACAGATGATGCAGAAAAACCCCGTGACTAAATGTATTTGGCAGAAAGACAGCATCAAACGAAGGAATTTGTCTTAGATGCATATTTACGGCGTTACATCCATCAACATCAACTCCGGCTGTGTGACGTTTTCAAGTCTGAAACTTCTTTGTTTATCAGATTTGAACAAAACTCACAGTACTCGTTGTAGCTACGTGGAACTCATGTGCAGTGCAGAACGTTTAAGTGCCCTTTCATCGTATTCGTGCATTAGAGCCGGTCAGTACGTGCATCAAGCTCTTTCTATTTGCGAGCATGGTCAGCTACCAACGCGTCACCGGAGCACAGGCGCTCAGGGGCGAGGTGACTCACTATTACTTGTAGTGGAAGGTAAATTGTCCAAGTGTGGTAAACAAAGACCTGCGATAAAAACTGCAAGCACGATGTGTTTGATGAATTTATTATTTCATAATATTTTGATCTTTTTATTTTTGTGTTATCTTCCGTACAGACATCATAGATTTCTCATTTGTTCTCCTACAGGTGGGCTGACAGCCCTGCATAGAAAGATCGCAGAAGCAAGAAATGATCCCTCGATTTGTTCTTTGAGCATGTGCCAAGAAAAAAAAATGTGTGTGAAATCTTATGGGACTTAACTGCTAAGGCCATCAGTCCCTAAGCTTAGACACTACTTAACCTTAACTATCCTAAGGACAAACACAGACACACTTATGCCCGAGGGAGGACTCGAACCTCCGCCGGGACCAGCCACACAGTCCATGACTGCAGCGCCTTAAACCGCTTTTTTTTTATTTTAAATCTCTTTTTGTTCGTTTTAGTTCGTTGCATTTACTCAGGGCGGACTCAAGACACCCGTTTCAGTTCGGCGTTAATCCATTAACTCAGTTTTTTTTATGTCAGGGGGCAACTAACCCTCTGACCGAACACGCTGAGTTGCCATGCCCACAGACTGCTCCGCTAATCCCGTGCGCCATGTGCTAAGAAGTAAAACGTTTTTATGCTATAGTAAGACTCGATTTACGAAGTCATTTCAAGATTGTTTAATGGAAGAAATAATGTTCTCTATTCTTGAATGAAAAATAAGACTATTAGAGTAATTAATGGTCAAATGGAATCAATTAATGAAGTAGAGAGTGAAGAAAACGTAACAGAGTACATGGCATCTATGTGTCTAGAATGCAAAGCTCTATTGGAAACAGAAACTTCTGAACACAAAGATGAATATTACATTCATAATACACAAGTGTAGGCTGTTTACACAGATTATTTGTGTTCCATCTTGTATGATGTGATTGTTCAAAAATGGTTCAAATGGCTCTGAGCACTATGGGACTTAACTACTGTGGTCATCAGTCCCGGAGAACTTAGAACTACTTAAACCTAACTAACCTAAGAACACCACACACATCCATGCCCTAGGCAGGATTCGAACCTGCGACCGTAGCGGTCGCGCGGTTCCAGACTGTAGCGCCCAGAACCGCTCGGCCATCCCGGCCGGCGATGTGATTGTTCATCTTATTACTATGAATAAACAAAATATCATTTACACGATCTGGATCGATTCAGCAGCGCTTCTTTCTTACAATTAAGCTTGCTCTGCTAAAATTTCTTTCGCTTGCAGAGCTACTTGTGGGAATGCAGAGGATTGCTTTCACCACTTTAACGAGTTTGGGGAAGGCACCGGCACTGACTTTCCATCACAAGAAAATGTTCTTGACATTATCACCTGGGGCGTCCATGTTCAAATATTTCTAAAGTTAATCTTTGCCTCTAGACGTTGATAAACGCCAGTTTCAGAACTTCTTTATGGGAGAGGGAATGGGATCTTCTTTCCCTTCTTACACGGCTGCACTACTTAGCTTCTGACGAACAGTCTGATAAACATTTTCCTTCTTCTCTTCACTCTGTATTAAGAGTTCCTTGAAATATGGATGAAAAAATGTAGCCATGTAATGAGAATCCCGTAGTTGTTAATGACTTTCTCTTTTAGGTAGCTTTCTGCACGTTCTTTCAGCAATATAATCGCTGCATTGCCAACTTCACTTTGGCACGTATCAAGAAAACCAAATACCCAGGGCACCGCAAAAGGCAGGGTTGGTTCGGCTTCATCCTCTAGGTTATTTGTTGTCTCTTTAAAAGGTTAAAGATATTTAATTATGCCCTCCATTACAACAGACTGATACGAACACATCATCTCCTGCTTGTTTTTTTCTCGATTATTCCTTGTGAAAGGCTACTAAACCCTTCCCCACTAACAATGTTGCACACAATGATCCCTGATTGGCTCTTTATCGCTGTTCGAAACTGTTATAGATTTCGAATGTGCGATACTTTTGCATGTATGTCACTCCATGCTCGTGGTGCTAGCCTTATATACGACTAACGCTTTGCACCCCTCTCTTTGGCACTGAAAGTACCTCACAAGATCACAAGTATCCATTTTGGAATTAGAAATAGCAGTAATAAACGTCTGTTCTGTCGAATCCAATTCCTGTTTTTTTTTTGTATCTCTTTAACATAATGAAGCAATTTTTTCGGAAACTGTACGACAGCAAAAAGTGAAGCGGAGACCATAATGATTATCATTATTATTTCCACGATATATGAAGTTGAAGTCTTGTGACAACTTCTCCAGTACATTATAAACATCATTCAAATCGTGATGAAGTCGAAGAAGCATACTTTCTAATTTCGTTAGCAAAAAGTATTGTTTATTTTATTTCTTATTTTTTAAGAGCGACCTTCGTCCGGTGATTTAGCTTTTCAGTTTTATGTGGAACTGAGGTAAATTAGCCTATGAGCCAAAGAAATGAGGCAGTTTTTTATAGTTTGCAATGAGCTCGTCCAACGTTCTGGCTATCTGGCGTTTTCTAAATCTTTGAATTAAATGATATAACCTTGGCATCGGACTCGCAAAAGCACAGCGCACGTTTCAAACTGTGTCGTGTTATCGTAATAAAACACACCACATAAGGGAATGTTGCACTACACATCACAATATTCTTTGTCCATTAGAGCAGAAGGCACTTTAACAAATTTGGAATTGAATAGCTAGAGGCCCTTTAATATAAACTTTCATTCAGAGGAGCTGATGGCTCTTCAAAAACCTGCATATTCAGTAAAGTAGTTCACTAGCTAATTCAACTTATATGATGTGATAATTCAACCATGCATTCGAAATATCTGGTAGACACTGATTTATTTTCACTATTAAATACAGGTCGTACCTTTCCTAGGAAATCTTAAACAGACAAAGCGAACATTGTAAGTAGGCTGTTTAGGTTTTCTTATTGGTAACGCCACGTAGTGTTCTGTATGAAAATCACTGGCTCTGCTGTGTGCAGTCAGTGGCTGGTTGGCATTGTTGTAATACTCGCCATTGTAGCTTTGGGCAGCTGGATGTTAACAGCGCTTAGCGTTGCGCAGTTGGAGGTGAGCCGCCAGCAGTGGTGGATGTGGGGAGAGAGATGGCGGAGTTTTGAAATCAGTAAGACTGGATGTCATGAACTACTATATACATTATGACTTTTGATCACTATTGAGGTAAATACATTGTTTGTTCTCTATCAAAATCTTTCATTTGTTAACTATGCCTATCAGTAGTTAGTGCCTTCCGTATTTTGAATTTTTTATTTAGCTGGCGGTAGTGGCGCTCGCTGTATTGCAGTAGTTCGAGTAACCAAGATTTTTGTGAGGTAAGTGATTTGTGAAACGTATAGGTTAATGTTAGTCAGGGCCATTTTTATAGGGATTTTTGAAAGTCAGATTGCGTTGCGCTAAAAAAATATTGTGTGTCGGTTTAAGCACAGTTATGTATAATTTTTCTAAGGGGACGTTTCAACATGAGAAGTAAGTACGAGTTCAAACGAAATTTAGTTTTACTGTTTTTTTCGGTCAGCAAGTAGAAGTAATTATCAGCATGAAATACAAAAGTTTCAACTCAGATTGGCGACTTGGGGTCACTTAGTCGCAAATGACATGTGTTACGAGCGTGCCAAGTCCGAATTCTTAATAACATTCGCAAATAAACTGAACGCTGCAGTAATATATTACAAGCTTTAACCCGTCACTGTTGAGAAATTAAAAGAGATGTGAAAATAAATCTTGAGCACACTTGTTTCACATGGCTGTAAGAGTAAACTTGACCAGCCCGGTTAGCCATGCGGTCTAACGCCTTCCCCTTATTCTGCCTCAGTTACACTATGTCGGCGATCGATGCGCAAACAAGTTCTCCAATTACGCGTACACCACCATTACTCTACCATGCAAGCATAGGAGAGGTTACACTTGTCTGGTGTGAGACGTTCCCTGGGGGATCCACCGGGAGCCGAACCGCACAATAACCCTGGGTTCGGTGTGGGTCGGCGGAGGGGTGAAGTGGACTGCGGTAGTCGTCGTGGGGTTGTGGACCACTGCGGCTGCGGCGGGGACGGAGCATATCCATCGTTTCTACGTCCCCGGTTAACGTACAATACAATACATACAAGAGTAAACTTCAGGAAAATCAGGTAACATTATCGTGGGCACCTCGTTCGTCTAACATGAAATAACACAAATTTCTAATCAAATTAAACTTAACTTGCAAATTATCCGAACAGGAATTACCCCGGCTTGTTCAGGGTCTGTCCAGCGTTCTGCTGTCCCCTCTGCTAACATTTTCAAAATGTCTTCTTTCGTCGTCATAACTCTGTAGGAAACGGCACTGGAGAGTCTACGAGTCTCACGAGTGCAGTGAAAACTCGTAGCAGGCGAGCCGTGGTCAGCGGTTGCGAGTACGACTCTAGGTGGTAACGAGCTACGAGCGAGGCTGAAGGCTGAGGTGACCGGCTCTATTGTACGTTGACTGGTCCAACTAGAGTAGGTACAACTGAGTGAGAGAGTGTTGTGAAGCAGCAACACAAAATATGGTTCCACATGGGACGAGCTAAGTGTTATGCACTTGGCCTCTGGCGCTGCTCGTGGTATTGCAAGAGCTACTCGTAGGATTTACCAGGAACGTTATCCACATCGCAGGCTGCCTCAGAAAAGTACTTTTGTGTCAGTTGACAGAGGTATGAGAGAGACAGGTTCTTTAAGGGCTGATAAGGATGAAACAGGCAGGGGATGCTCTATTCGTACAGTTGTGTTTGACGAAGATGCATTGCATCACATACAGGAAGGTCGAACGACAAGTGCCACACGAGTCGCTCATGAACTTGACGTGGACTAGTGTCAAGTGTGGAATGTCGTTAATGAGAATGGTCTACATCCTTTCCAACGACAAAAGGTACAAGCTGTGAGTCCGGACAACTTCCCTAGGCGTCGGTAATTTGTTAGTTGGTTCCTATAGCGAGGAGCACGACATCTGCATTTCCCTGAACATGGGTTGTTAATGGACAAGGCTTGCTATAATCGTCAAGACATTTTCAAGTACACTACAGAATTCTCATGCAACGTGCGTCCATAGACATCAAGAGCAATTCGGTGCTAAATTTGCAGATGATGCTGTCATTTACCGTCTTGTAAAGTCATCAGATGACCAAAACGAATTGAAAAATGATTTAGATAAGATATGTGAATGGTACGAAAAGTGGCAATTGACCCTGAATAAAGAAAAGTGTGAAGTTATTCACATGAGTACTAAAAGAAATGCCCTAAATTTCGATTACGCAGTAAGTCACACAAATCTGAAGGCTGTAAATTCAACTAAATACTTAGGGATTACAATTACAAATACTCTAAGTTGGAACGATCACATAGATAATGTTGTGGGTAGAGACGACCAAGGACTGCGATTGATTGTGCAGAACACTTAGGTGCAACAGGTCTACTAAAGAGACTGCTTACACCACACTTGTTCGCCTTATTCTGGAGTATTGCCGTGCGGTGTGGGATCCGCACCACATGGGACTGACGGATGACATCGAAAAAGTACAAAGAAGGGCAGCTCGTTTTGTATTATCGCGAAGTAAGGCACACAGTGCCACAGACATGAAACGTGAATTGGAGTGGTAATCATTAAAACAAAGGCGTTTTTCGCTGCGACAGGATCTTCTCATGAAATTTCAATTACCAGTTTTCTCCTCCGATTGCGAAAACATTCTGTTGGCACCCACCTAGATAGGGAGAAATGATGATCATGATAAAATAAGAGAAATCAGGGCTCGCACAAAAAAATAAGTGCTCGTTTTTCCCGTATGCAGTTCGAAATTGGAACGATAGCGAGACAAGCTTGAAGGTGGCTCATTGAACCCTCTGCCAGGCACTTTATTGTGAATAGCAGAGTAATCAAGTTGATGTAGTTTTAAGGTACGTATTGTTGAGAGGCATATGTTACTGTTTGCTATCTCATTGGCCATTTGTCTTTCTGACTTACTAGTTAGTAGCACATTTATCTCCGAGGTTAGGTTACTATGTTGTAGTGTGAACAAATATAAGGAAAGAGTTTAGTGTGTGTCAAGGAAGGTTAGGTCAGTTGGTTGGGTTGGGTTGTTTGGGGGAAGAGAGCAAACAGCGAAGTTATCGGTCTCATCGGATTAGGTAAGGACGGGGAAGTAAGTCGGCCGTGCCCTTTCAAAGGAACCATCCCGGCATTTTCCTGGAGCGATTAAGGGAAATCACGGAAAACCTAAATCAGAATGGCCGGACGCGGGATTGAACCGTCGTCCTCCCGAATGAGAGTCCAGTGTGCTAACCACTGCGCCGCCTCGCTCGGTGTTAGGTGAGCCTTAGCACTGCCTTCTGCTTTATTATATTGCTCGACACAAGAATGCCTAATTTGGCTGGCGACCGAATTTAATATTTAATGTTACAACTTGCTTTTGTGCTGGGAGAACGTCTGTTCCTGACCCCCCAGTTTACTGTTGGTCATACTTCATTGGAGTGTTTCGAAAACGAATCCCAGTTTGATAGTTCTGTTTCCATTATGTTATCTCACGGGCCCAACTTCTCATAATAGCCGGCCGAAGTGGCCGAGCGGTTCTAGGCGCTACAGTCCGGAACCACGCGACCGCTACGGTCGCAGGTTCGAATCCTGCCTTGGGCATGGATGTGTGTGGTCTTTAGGTTAATTAGTAGTTCTAAGTTCTAGGGGACTGATGACCACAGCAGTTAATTCCCATAGTGCTGAGAGCCATTTGAACCATCTTAAAATATTTCGCAGAGGTATAACGTTATCATCTATTGTCGTTTAAGATGGTTTGTGTTACCGTTACAACCTCCATAGGACATGCCATTATTTCATTTCTAAAGAAATGTTGTGTGGTACTTCAGCTAGGTGCGTTACACGTGTATGTGATGCTTTAAGTTTGTCTTGTTTTCGCTGTGACGATTAACTGGTCCATTTTGAGCAAAGACGTCCATGTATCAGATTGCAATTATGTTCATGTATCGCCGAAAACATGCAACTGCGGCCCCTTGCTCCCATACTCAAGTTCCTTCGTCTGCTGCCACCTTCTGCCGTACGCTTTTGCTCAAATTGTTCTTTCGCAGCCTATATTTTCACTTGCTTCCAACTTGTAAATATTAAAGCTCGTTTACAAGTCCAGCACTTCAGATATTGAAATGATAGACGACTGATAAGCTCATCCTCGCAGGTCTCTGTTACGACAAAAGCACAAAGGCGAATCAAACGAAGCAACGTGGCAGAGAGAAGATGGCGCGCGAGCCGTTTTGTGTTGGGTAATGGCGTTAGGCGGCGCTGGGTGTCAGTTGCGGCGGGCAGGGACTGCCCGCGCCTCCGCTTGCATAATGCACACCATTACAAGCCCGGCCCTCGGCTCCGCATCTCCCAATTGCCTTGTTTCTTCGTATTGCGCAGCGCGGGACAGGATTTACTCTGAAAGTGACGACAAATTCGATTGGGGGATAGGCGGCGTAGAATACGGGGCCTAATTGAGGGTGGTAGATACAGACCCCTCCCCCCCGGCCGTAGCTCTTAACTCGTTCCGCAGCCGGTGATTAGATTGCGCGCGAGCGCCATGTAGAAAGAATTTGTCAAATTTCCGCCGCTCTCCGGGGACAAGCCCCGCACCCCAGCGCCGGCAGGAGTCTTCACTGGCTCGAATCGACTGCGAAATTCCATCTACGTCGCTATTATTTATCTGATCTTCCAGTAGGCTCGTTCGAAACACTGAAAAGACAGCCTGCGTGCATCATCGAACTTGCTCCACAACCGAACACGATATCGGTTTGTTTCCTCGTAAATTCGACCTGAAATCACACGCCATCGAGCATATTTCAGTCAACTGTACAAAGTTCGAGGCCGAAGCTCTCTCTGTCATCTACAAAGAAACATGAAGTATGCATTACGTACAAGCATCCGTCAGAGGAAGGGGAAGTTACTATTTGGAGCACACGCCAATTGGACCATTGGTGATCATTATGTCTCTGCTCTCATCTAGGAACACGATATGGTCCGCCAGTGTCCAATTATGTGCGTGTGATTCTCGAGACAGATTAAGAACTGAAAACGTTGATGAAGAGTTTGCATTAAAGTCAGAAACACAATCACCTAATGGAAGAACACAGTTGAAGCAATCGCGTTAAATAATAATAATAAAAAAAAAACCACGCTGGCTGCTTTGAGATTTCCAACTTGATTGTATATACAGTTCCGTTAACAAAATTTGGACAAATCACTTTCGTCTACATCAAATTCGAAGGAATCATTAACATCATTAACGTAATCATTCCATATATAAAAAGTACAGTGGCTCAGTGCTGATGCAAGGACCTCACATTCGAATGCACGTTAATTCTAGGAATTTTGTCACCTAATTTTCACTTTTTGCAGCTCTGATGATATTTGTCAATGTGGAAACTACCGAATTACACTGAGTTTCGGATTCACATTAAACTGTAGATTACGCTCTGGCTGGTTGAGTAAGTCAAAAGCAGGAAGAGGGCAAAGGCACACTACCTTCAATAGAAGTATGCGTAGTAAAGAACTCCGGCGTTCAAACCAAATCCATCTGGATGATTTCAGCTTTCCTAAAAAGAGTTTATAAAGGAGGTAATAAAGCGATAACAACTCTTGATTTTCCCTTCCACCTTTATCCCCCCTCCCCCCCCCCCCACACACACACAGATATCAAGTGTCCCATAAGGTACTGACACAATGTTTTCGGTGTATGATAATACTCAGAGAGGAATGTATTTTTCTACTTGATTATACTACTCACCTGTCCGTTTAACGTCTTTCATTACTCATCACAATATTTAAATATGCGCCGAGGGAGCCCATACTTACTTAGTAACCTAAGAATGTTGGGACATGTTATCAATCCGTTTCTCAGCCGCAATGACCGCATCACTCGCCTCATTCTCTTTTATGATAATGTCCTATCTGTGTTTATCGTAGATAGCACATCTTTTAGCGGAGCGCTGAATCACGAAAATATGTCCCGTATTCCACTTAAAAACTACTTTTTAATGGATGTTGGGTTAGCATTGCACATGTAACGAAAACAATAAGTCGGCCTGGTGGGGTCCACTCGCACTTCGTTAAAAATTAACTGGCAGCTCTTCATCTTACACAGGTCAAGTCGCATACGACGAAGAACGCTTTTATTTTCTAAGAGTTTCAAGATATTAAACAAGACTCAAGGCATCAAGTGGAATACAGTAATATGACACTATTTTAATGTTTTGATACTTTTTGCACAAAGGTATCTGAGGAATGAACTAAAACTGATAGGCCATTTGGGCGGTATAATGGCGTAAACAAAGCCAAACGGGGCTTTCATGACAGCCTGCTGCCTTATGGGTAGCCTATTCTCGTCTTACGCACTAACGAACGCAGCAATGCTTTTCAATTTCTAAATGTATGTGGGGACTGAATATACATCCTAAACTCCTTCCCGCCACCCACCCTCTCTCTGTTTATCTCCTCATGCCCTCTTTGTCTCCCATCTCCTTCTCCTCCAACCCCTCTCTCTGTGCATTACATCCTTTCTCTCTGTTCGTCTCGCTCTCCCCTTCTCTCGCTCTCCCTCTCTCCTTCTGTCGGCCTCCCTCTCCCTTCTTTCTCTCTCTCTCCACCCATCTCCTCCTTCCCCTCTCTACCTCCAGTTCTTCCACTCTCTCCTCCCTCTCCATTTCCTCTTGTCTCCTCTCTCTGACCTTGAGCCTTTTTTTACTATCGTTGCGGCGTAAAACTAGAATGCGAACTGAAGTCGCTTAAAATGAATCAGTTGGGATCATTGGTAAATGGGATACGACAGAGACCCTCCAGATGATTAATCTGTGAGGGTAGTAGCTTCGATTACAATATATCACATAATTTTAATCTGCTAAGTTGAAGGATTACAAAGTTTCGTACAATTGAGATTCCATAGGAGATTCTAATCATAAGCCGATGAGCCAAAAACTGTTTTCTGTAAAACCGACAGCTAGAAAGTAAACGAAAAGCACACTGTCATGTGTACAAGTTTTGTTTGCAATAATATAAAATCAGGAAGATTTCATATGGGACAAACTATTTCTCTAATGGCTTAAAGGCCCTGCAGTTAAGCTACTGTAGTTAAAACTGACTGTGAGAAACAAAAAGAAATAGCACACTTTCACAATTCAGCACAGCACAGCATGTTCTTTCCCGCAATTGGTTTTAACAGAAAACCTGTATATGGTTGTTTAAATCAATATATAGGCATGTTCGTCTGCATATTTATTAATGTATCCTGTGTATACGCTGAGGCGATAAGTCACTGGATAGAGAGATGCACATATTCAAATGGTTATACTATCGCGTACACAATATATAAAAGGACAATACACTGGCGGAGCTGTCAGGTAATCCATGTGAAAGGTTTCCGATGTAATTATGGGTGCTCGACGGGAATTAACAGGATTTGAACGCAGGGTGGTAGCTGGAGCTAGGTGCATGGGACACTCTATTTCGGAAATTGTTGGAGAATTCAATTTTACGATATTCGCAATGTCAAGAGTATGCCGAGATTATCAAATTTCAGGCATTAACTGTCACCACGGACAAAGCAGTGGCCGACGGCTTTCGCTTAACGACCGAGATCAGCGGCTTTGAGTCGAGTTGTCAGTGCTAACAGACAAGCAACACGGCGCGAAATAACCACAGAAATCAACGTGGGACGTACGACGAACGTATCCGTAAGAACACTGAGGCGAAATTTGGCGCAACTGGGCTATAGCAGCAGAGACCGTTGTGAGTGCCTTAGGTAACAGCACGACATCTCCTGTAGCACCTCTCCTGGTCTCGTGACCATATCGGTTGGATCCTAGACGACGGGAAAGCCATGGCCTGATAAGGTGAGTCACGGTATCAGTTGTTAAGAGCTGATGGTAGGGTTCGAGTGTGGCGCAGATCTCACGAAGTTGTAAACAAAGCACTGTTCAAGTTGGTAGCGGCTCCATAATAGTGTGCGCTGTGTTTACGATGAATGGACTGGGTCTTCTGGTCCAGCTGTTTCAATTATTGACTGGAAATTATTATGTTCAGCTACTTGGCGACCATTTGCAGCAATTCATGGACTTCATGTTCCTAAACAACAGTGCGCATGTCACAGGGCACAATTGTTCGCGATTATTTTGAAGAACATTCTGAACAATTCGAGCGAATGGTTTGGCCTTCTAGATCACCCGACATGAATCACATCGAACATTTATGATACATGAGCGAGAGATAAGTCTGTGTAAAAAAATCTTTCACCGCCAACACTCTTGCAATTATGGACAGCTATACAGGCAGCATGGCTCAATATTTCTGCAGGGGACCTCCGACGACTTGTTGAGTCCCTGCTACGTCGAACTGATGCACTACGCTGGGTGAAAGGAGTTCCTATACGACGTTAGGGGGTATCCCACGACTTTTGTCACCTCAGCGTATTTCTGGTAGAGCGGTCAAGAACTTTTCGAGATTTTCTGTAACAAAATTTCCTATTAAAATGTGAATCCGGTGTCCGTCCGAACGTTTAGTAAAGTATAGTCTTAAAATTAGAAGCAATTCAGTCGAGAACTTTTATAGATTTTTGCTAACATTTTTTCCCTTTATGTATTATATATTTCCCCTTTATGTATTAAAAATATGTAGCCTATGTCCGTCTGAACGTGTGTTAGCGTATCGTGTAAAAATCTGAAGTAAATCAGTGAAGTACTTTTCGACATTTCTGGTAACAACGTTAAACGAAGACGTGCCTTTGTATATGGGGGTAGATGTGGACATAAACATATTCGGATCTATTTTGGATAAGCAAAAAATTGTGTTTACAAAAATTGTTTCTAATCATGTTCCTCTATCGTACCTAGGCTCTAATTTTTTGCACATTTCTCAGATACTTTTGAGAAAAGTTTCAGAGCCAACATTAACAATTGAATTCATCTTTTAAGGGTTTTAGAATGATGTAATGAAGTATTTCGTTGCACTTGAAAAATATAGAATTGTATCGTCATTTAAAGAGCTTGCTGTCGCCGTTAAAAAATACTTTCATTTTTAAAAAATTGCTCGCATCAACTATATACCAAAATTACGCCCCTCTTTGCGTATGATCATACCTCGGTTCGATATCTTGAACCGTTTAGGAAGTTAAAGGGGTGTTACGTCTTCGCCGATTCAGTCTGTGTGTGCCATTGTTTCATGCCATAAACTAAACAAGTAACTACGCGATAAAGCTTAGTGGACCACACGGTACTGACCACCAGCCATCTCACCCTTTTCTGGTTTTTGGTATTTGGTGATAGGAGGAGGGGGGCTGGGGTGGGGGAGAGAGAGAGAGAGCATGGAATGAGCCTACCACTCTGCCAGCTGTTGTCAGCTTTCGGACGTTGCAACCGCTATTTCTCTTTCTGGCACCTCCTCAGTTGGCTCACAAGGCTAAAACTATCCCGTTGCGATTCTTCAACAAAAGGAAAGTCCCTGGCAGTGCTGGGAATTGAACCTGCGTCCTCCGCATATTAATCAGACTCACTGACCACTCAGCTACTGAGCGGACACCTCACGGGGCCTAAGAAAATTATTAGTGCTCCACCAATCATCAATGTTAATTTGACGGTGCATTCATTTGGGACCACGGTACGTCCAGATCTTTCCTATCGTCAATCATTATAGCCATTTATCAAAATGATATTGGATACGCAACAACAACAATTTCTAGTGTACGTTGCACAGTCTTGTGACGCAGAACATCACACCATTCTGCAGTTCATCATCCAAGTTAGTCCGATATGTTGAGAAAGCAGCCATTCCCATTTCTTTCGTAATGGGCGTCTGCTATATAGACATCGAAAGCTATTAACTAAGGCGAACAGTTTTAAAGCCAAATTATCCTCCAGTTTTCTTCGACAAAGCTGCTTGAGCGCTGTAGTGTGCTCCTAGTTTTCGAATATGGACGCAGTGAGAAATAATTTATGTGATATGGCGGAGCACGTCACAAGGTATGCGGAAGAAGGCATAAATTATGGTTTTTTCAAAGAGCTGCTCTCGGAACCCTTGCCTTAGATACCTAGCCTAACAGTCATGGTTCGTCGTCATGTCGATGGAAGTTTTAATACGAGTACACGAAAAACCACCGGGATGGACACGTATCCTTGACGCCAGAGGACAGCTCATTTAATAAAAGAAACGAGTCTTTCACTCTGCACAGTAAAATACATTTTTATGAATCTTCCTGACTGATTGAATAAGTTTGCTGTGTCACGAATTGAATGGAACTCTCGAGAAGGATTCGGGTTTGACTTGGAGTACTGTCCTGGCACACAGTTCACTCTGGTAGCAAATCTGACATTTCGGGGAAAGTTACTTACTTCCTCAAGAGGAACGAAAGTATCCTGTTTTCAGTTCCCAATCAAGACTGCAAATCTCGGCGACGTGTCCTCATTGCCTATCCCATCACATTCTTACAATGCACTAACTTGCTATACCCATTCTAATATAGCACCGGTAGTTTATCTCACCTGGCCTATTCCTACAAGTTCAAGGCAAAATCCCCCCCCCCCTTTTTTCACGAAAATTGAAATGACTGTCTCCAGACGCACCCTGGGCACACCATTCGGTACTAAGAACTCCTTTTGTCCCACCTCCACTCCAGAAGTTGTAATCCGTTTCGTCAGAATAGTCTTCCAAAATATGCATCGCTCTGGGCGACGCCATTTGCACCGACAAATCACATTGGTAGCCTGTTGCGTACACTGTCTGTTCAAAAGTGTGCAGCACCTATTAGTAGACGGCTTCGACCACTCGTAGCATTCATGACGACTTGAGCTCTGTGGGGAACACTTTCAGTTAGGTGTCTGAATGTCTGTGGAGAAATGGCAGCCCTTTCTTCCTTAAGAGCAGAAACCAGAGATAGTAATGATGTTGGACTCCGGAGTTTGAAGCGAAGTCGAAGTTCCAACTCATACCAAGGGAGTTATATTGGTTCAGGTTTGGATTCTGGGCAAGCCACTTCATTTCAGGAACATTATTGTTCACTAACTATTGTCCCACAGATGCGCTTCATGAGAGGGTGCACTGTCATGCTGATGAAAACAATCACCATCATTGAACTGTTCCTCTAGAGTATAGAGTACACAATGTTACAAAATGTGTTCATATCCTTCCGCATTTACGTTTTCTTAAGCTCGTAAGGGGACCATATCCACGGCACGATAAGCACCCCCACACATTAACACCACCTGCTCCATCCTTCATCGTTGGCACTACACGTTACAGCATGTAACGTTCTGCAGGCTTTCGCCAAAACTCAAACCTCGCCATCGGATTACCAGAAGCTCTAGCATGATTCCTCACTCAAAATCACTGGTTTCCAGACACCCACTGTCCATTGGCGACACTGTTTGCATCCCCTGAAGCGACGCTTAGCACTGACTGCAGGAATGTGTAGCTTATGAGGAGTTGTTCTATCATTGTACCTCATTGTCTTTAAATCCCTACGAACAGTCATTGTGCTAGCCGGACAGCTGGTAGCCCTGGGACTCATGGTTGATTTCTTCCGTTAATTTCATGTGATTTTTTACAACCACCCTTCGCAATGCTTGACGGTCCTGTCCGTCAGTACACGAGGTCTGTCTGCTCTTGGCTTAGCTGTTTGTTCGTTCACGTTTTCAGTTCTCAATCACATCGCCAACACTCGAGTTGCGGAGCTTTGAAGACGTTGAACAGTCTCTGATTTGTTACTCAGGCGACTTTCAATAACTAGTCCGCTTTCGAAGGCATTGAACTCTCCTGACCGACTCATTCTGTTGTTACAACTTCTCTACCGGCAAAACAATTCTCCCCACCTCCTTTTTTACTGCGGGCCTGATTCTCATAACAACCATGTCCAGTTCCGCATTACTACCTGAGTGCCTTCCGTTCCAAGTTCTTCCATCAAGGGAATGCCCCTGGCAGGAAGCATCGAGACCAAAACCTGATTCCTCCGAATGGAGCTAAATACTCTGACTGCTCAGCAACGAAGGCAGACAGGTATCATTGTTTGTTTCATTCCCACCCTAACATGCAGAGCATATCCAGTCCTATTGCAACAAAAACCCCCTCACGAACACAACTAACTCTTGTCCCTTCACCCAAAGCATCGGAATTAACGTGATAATTTCCCATCTCTAAAACACTACATGAGCTCCCAACTCACGCCCAACCTCTACTTTCCTCTACATGATCTTGTTCGATGCATATGTTGTATGTGTGTGGGTGCTATGTTGACGAGATGAGCAACGGATTGATCTGACGAGTATCCTTTGGCTCCTGCAAGAAGCAATTTCCACCCCACACTACTACAGAAGTCAGACAGACGCTTCTAACGTACCAAAAAGAAATGCCTGGAAAACTTTCAGCAATAATTAAGGAAAAGACACAAAAATATTCTATTTTCTTACGTAACTAGTGGGATACTTGGGTACTGGAGTATTGCTAGTTAGTGTAAGAAAAACATTAAATGAATGAAACATATTATTTATTGCAAAAATCTGAGAGAATCATGTGAAACCTTTATTTATAAACTTATACACCAATTTCCGGGTTCTTTTCAGAATAGGAGGTTACCTCTTATGGATAGGAATCCTATGTGGGAAAGCTTTTCTTTAAGAATGTTATTTATTCGGCAGAATAGCTGACAGCCGTACCTACTCAACATCAATAATTATCCGATTGAATTTTTTTACGTACAGTCGAGTCTGTCATGTGAGAAATGTAATGGAGTGATGTGAATGAAGTATGTTATTTCTAATAGAGGAAAGATGGTTTTCGCCTACACTGTTGAGCACTGTACCTTGAGCTGCGACAACTGCTGCCTGCATCGTTCACCAGCACAAAAAAAAAACTATCTCTTTCTATCTGGATTGACTTTCGCCAATCGAACCCTCACTACGCCTAGATGAAGTCAAGGACTCCTATCTGCCCCTAGTCTAACTACTGGTGTGGTACACCGATCAGATAACCAGTCCACCGCAATGCCACTCAATGTTCGTTCGCAAGCACTAATACTTGTCTGTGTTCACACCGCACATTAGGTGTTGCGGCCAACACAGTGAACAAACGCTTAATCGTGAGCGACTCAATATAATGTGTCACTCCGATTCGCTAGTGACAGAGGTGCTCTCTCAGTGCAGTACTGAGTAGAGACTTTGTTCCTCGCACTCAGCATATATGCACGAGTGCCCTCGCTCCCACTACATGTTCCTGCTTCAAGAACGTCACCTAACCACCGCTCTCCACGCAAAAAGCGAAAGGGTATATCATCCGCTGTCTTTCACTCACTCCTCCAGCTCATTGCATCAGAAATATTCCGCCAATCAGCGTTACTCTTACAAACGGGAGAATGGCACTCCGTTTAAGCCGAACAACCCGGAAACATATAGCATCTGCGTTAGGCGTTTACTGTCCACCTGTGAGAACTCCGAAACTGCGCACTAGGTCCGTCAAAAAATGCGTATACTGGGACTCTCCCAAACAATACAGCGGGTTTTGCTTTTAAGGTGAACACGTAGGCCATTATCCTTTTTCTCTGGCAAAAACTGTTTTGGTTCCCGGGCGGTTGGCAAGCCGGCACAGCTGTGTGCTATCTCACCCTCCTACGGACTTTCCAACAGGCTGGTTGCCTCCGCCAAACAAAAACTCCTGTGACTGTCGTGTCTTGAATGTTTATGTATGCCAGCCTTGACTTTTTAATCTCGGTGCGCACTTGCGATTTATTTATTAGATTTGCATATCGATTAAATGGAAATATGTAAACTTGACTCTATTCTATCGAGTCTGGGCTTGAATGGAACGTCTTGATATGCAGAATACGATGGTGAGGTCGGAATATGTAAGAAATGAAGGTCAGGAGACCACGGCACCTTACAATGTTCACACGTAGGTGATCACAAAGCCTCAAAACAACGTCTTCCAAAACCACGATACTGAAGCCACCATCCAGGACAACATCAGTGCCTTAGCTATCCCTATGTAAACGATCTTTTCACATGAAGATCACATGTTCTAATAATGTCATCTGCTTTTTTTCACTTTTTTGCGTTTATTTATTTAAAAACATAAACTGTATGGCTAAGTGAGCCTGCCCCCTTTAGTGGAATCAAATAACAACAACGAAAAAAAAAAAAGAATATGATTCAGCCTTCGTGGTGTCTACTGTTGAGATTGGAAACTTACTGAGCTATTTTGGAGGCAATGTCTTTACAGTATAAATTGTGTCTATGTAAAACACGATTCAAGCTTGAAGCAAAGTTGCGTACAAACAATTTTCGAGTGAAACTTGAATAAATGTGAAAAACTGTTATTTGTAGATTTTGTAAACATCGCAGTATGGGAAAAGAAACATGTAATTGCAATGAGCTTCATGCTGTGAATTAAGTACACAGGACAACACAAATGACTAGGATTTCAGAACTGTATATGATCTCACAGTTTGTGAATTCAGTGTGACGTTTAGCTACCAAGTGCTGCAATCAGAGCCTCTTAACGTCGTGATGTGGAATATAACTACATCTACATCCAGAGCTATAATCCACACGTTACTTTATCGTGTGTGCGGGGGCGGGGGAAGGGGGGGGGTACGTTGTGTTCCCCTGTCACTTCTCTGCTTTCCTGCTACATGGCAAGCCTCCATATGAGGCTCGAATCTCTCTAATTTTACCTTCACGATCTTTTTGCTAGTTATACGTTGGAGCAACATACTGATTGACTCTTCTAGGAGTGTGTGCTGTCTGAATATTAACAGTAAACCACACCGTGATGCCCAACACCTCTCTTGTACCGTCTGCCACTAGAGTTGGCTGAGCACCTCACTGACGTTTTCGCTCCTAGTAGATGAACCTGTAATGAAATGTGCTGCTCTATTTTGGATCTTCTCTATTTCCTCAGTCTCATCTGGTAAAGATCCCAGATTGATGATCACTGTTAAAGTCTTAAGACAAAATAAAAGTAAATGTTTAAAGTAATAACGGTGAACTCTCTGTTGTACATAGCGACTACTGAGGGAAGTCTATGCTTGTTGCAGTATACTATTCCAGGGCAATAAATACGTGATATCATCTGGCTTTCTGTCTTGCTTACCCTGGATCGTAGATGGACGAAGCCCGGCCGCACTCAGGCCACTTGCGTGTTACAGCGCAATAAATTTCTGCATTAACTACTGCGCATTTATTTTATAGCCGCTGTCTCTCAGGAAATTTTCTGAAAATGCTAATACGGAAATTACTTGTCTTCGGTAGTGCGGAAATACCAGCTATTCACGAGTCGGTGCACATGGTAGGTGCGCATGAGAGCTCTGTAATAGGCATTGGTCGTTCTTGCAGTCGGAAGTCCATGAGATAGCTTCCAACGTAGCACCATTTTATTTAAATGTAGGCTACAGAACATGCCTCAAAATCTTGTCCGAATACATACTTCCGAAATGGATAAGAACAAGCAACAAGGAATGTGGGCTGTATAAACTGATCTACAGAGCTCGATTCGTCAGAACAAGAGAACATTATGTGGCTGATTATTTTTCCTAAGAAGAGGGCGAAGATCCTAAAAATAAGATCGAATTGCATCAGGCCGCAATAATTTATGCTCGAACGTCTGAGCAGCGAAGTTGGACTGGAAGTTGAAACCCTTAACTCAAGTTGGAAACTGGTTCAACTGGCTCTGAGCACTATGCGACTTAACTTCTGAGGTCATCAGTCGCCTAGAACTTAGAACTAATTAAACCTAACTAACCTAAGGACGTCACACACATCCATTCCCGAGGCAGGATTCGAACCTGCGACCGTAGCGGTCACGCGGTTCTAGACTGAAGCGCCTACAACCGCACGGCCACTGCGGCTAGCTCAAGTTGGAAAAAAAAACCACCGAAGGAAGAGCAGGATTTAACATCCCGGTGACAGTGCAGTCATTAGAGACGCATTAAATGTTAGGATAAGACAAGATGGGTGAACGAACCATCGTAGTATTTGCGTTAAGCGATTCAGAACATTCAAAGTAATCCTAATCTGGGAGACCGTACTGGGAACTGAACCTAGTATGTAAATTATTCTCTTAGTCACATTACTTGAGGAATTAAAATCGATCTGCAACTATCCAGTAGTGGACTGATATTAATTTGTATTCGTATTCATTAAGCAGAAAAAAAGAGTAACATAAAGTAATATGAACATTCTGGAGCAAACATTTCACGTCAAGGGACGTGTTTTTCGTGCATGCCTGTAATGCACAGAAGTTATTTTTTCCATTCCTCGTCCCTTTGCCATATGTAAAGTTAGGATCCAGACACTCATGGATGACACAAGAGCTGAAATCGAGCGTAGCAAAGTAAAAGCAGAAATGATGAACTCCATTTTAAAACTCCTCTCTTCAAAAGAAATTCCAGGAGTACTGTCTCAGTTTAATTCTCGCACAAATACGAAGATGAGTAATATCAGTCAGAAGCGTTGAGAAAAAACTGCAATTTCCTAAATTCAACGAAACTCCAGAGCCTATACAGAATTTAAGGCTGAGTTAGCCCTCTGTTAACAATAATATATCACAGGCCACGCGAGTTAATAAAAAAGAAAACAGACCAGTGGTTGGAAGAAAGTAGAGATTGTATATTAATGACATGGTAGACAATAATAACGTCAGACTTTTCCCAGATGAAACAGTAATGCAGTCAGATCATGATAAGGTTTAAAAGTGGTGCAGAGACTGGCATCTCGCTTTAATTGTTCGTAAATGTGAAATTGTGCACTGTGCGCTAGCAGCAGTTTATTGTAGATCGTTGCAGCAATGAAGGGCACCTATCGACTGAAAAAAAAACCGCAAGTTATCCCCGTTTTCAAGAAGGGCTGCAGGACAGATGCACACAATTATAGGCCTATATCGTTGACATCAATCAGTTGTAGAATTATGGAATATTTTCTATGCTCAAGAATTATGGCGTTTTTGGAGAACGAAATCTCCTCTATAAAAACAAAATGGGTTCCGAAAACAGAGATCTTCTGAAGCTCAGTTCCCTCTGTTCTTCCATGAGATCCATAGCACCGTAGACAACGGCGCTTATGTTGATGCCGTGATTCTCAACTTCAGAAAAGCATTTGACAACGTCCTGCACTGACGTTTAGCGAAAACAAAATGCGAGCCTATCGACTATTGGACCAGATCTGCGACTGGATTCAAGACTTCCTTGCAGACAACACGTTGCTCCCAGCGGAACAAAATCGGCAACTGTAAAGGTAATTTCCGGAGTACCCCAAGGAAGAGTATAAATGGTCTATCAGAAATCGTCGAATGTTCTTTGAAACTGTTCACAGATAATTTGGTTGTCTACGACAAAGTAGCAACGCTAGAAGACAATATCGATTTGCAGAACTACCTGCAGAGGACTGATGAACGGTGCAGGCTCTGGCAGTTGACTCTGAACGTAAATACACTCCTGGAAATGGAAAAAAGAACACATTGACACCGGTGTGTCAGACCCACCATACTTGCTCCGGACACTGCGAGAGGGCTGTACAAACAATGATCACACGCACGGCACAGCGGACACACCAGGAACTGCGGTGTTGGCCGTCGAATGGCGCTAGCTGCGCAGCATTTGTGCACCGCCGCCGTCAGTGTCAGCCAGTTTGCCGTGGCATACGGAGCACCATCGCAGTCTTTAACACTGGTAGCATGCCGCGACAGCGTGGACGTGAACCGTATGTGCAGTTGACGGACTTTGAGCGAGGGCGTATAGTGGGCATGCGGGAGGCCGGGTGGACGTACCGCCGAATTGCTCAACACGTGGGGCGTGTGGTCTCCACAGTACATCGATGTTGTCGCCAGTGGTCGGCGGAAGGTGCACGTGCCCGTCGACCTGGGACCGGACCGCAGCGACGCACGGATGCACGCCAAGACCGTAGGATCCTACGCAGTGCCGTAGGGGACCGCACCGCCACTTCCCAGCAAATTAGGGACACTGTTGCTCCTGGGGTATCGGCGAGGACCATTCGCAACCGTCTCCATGAAGCTGGGGTACGGTCCCGCACACCGTTAGGCCGTCTTCCGCTCACGCCCCAACATCGTGCAACCCGCCTCCAGTGGTGTCGCGACAGGCGTGAATGGAGGGACGAATGGAGACGTGTCGTCTTCAGCGATGAGAGTCGCTTCTGCCTTGGTGCCAATGATGGTCGTATGCGTGTTTGGCGCCGTGCAGGTGAGCGCCACAATCAGGACTGCATACGACCGAGCCACACAGGCTCTGGTGATCGTCGAGGGGACACTGAATAGTGCACGGTACATCCAAACCGTCATCGAACCCATCGTTCTACCATTCCTAGACCGGCAAGGCAACTTGCTGTTCCAACAGGACAATGCACGTCCGCATGTATCCCGTGCCACCCAACGTGCTCTAGAAGGTGTAAGTCAACTACCCTGGCCAGCAAGATCTCCGCATCTGTCCCCCATTGAGCATATTTGGGACTGGATGAAGCGTCGTCTCACGTGGTCTGCACGTCCAGCACGAACGCTGGTCCAACTGAGGCGCCAGGTGGAAATGGCATGGCAAGCCGTTCCACAGGACTACATCCAGCATCTCTACGATCGCCTCCATGGGAGAACAGCAGCCTGCATTGCTGCGAAAGGTGGATATACACTGTACTAGTGCCGACATTGTGCATGCTCTGTTGCCTGTGTCTATGTGTCTGTGTTTCTGTCAGTGTGATCATGTGATGTATCTGACCCCAGGAATGTGTCAATAAAGTTTCTCCTTTCTGGGACAATGAATTCACGGTGTTCTTATTTCAATTTCCAGGAGTGTGAATGTAACATATTGTGCATACATAGGAAAAGAAAGACCCTACTGTACAACTACGCTATTGACGAGAAACAGCTGGAAACAGTATCTATGGTAAAATATCTAGGAGCAACTATCCAGAGCGACCTTAATTGGAATGACCGAATAAAACAAGTAGTAGGCAAATCAGATGACAGACTGTCACAGGAAATTTGACTCATCCACGAAAGAAATGGCTCGCAAGGCGCTTGTGCGACAGATTCTTGAATACTGTTCATAAATATTGGATCCTTACCAGATAGGACTGATAAGAGAGGCAGAGAAGATTCAATGAAGAGCGGCGCGTTTCGTCACGGGATCGTTTAGTCGGTGCTAGAGTGTTACCGAGATGCTTAACAAACTCCGCTGACTGTCGTTACAAGAGAGGCGTTACGCATCGCGTAGACATTTACTAATGAAATTTCGAGGGAGCACTTTCTGGGGTGAGTCGGACAACGTATTACTTCCTCCCACATACATCTCGCGTTATGACCACGACGAGAAAATTCGAGAAATTAGAAGCGAATGGAACAGGGTAGGGGGGAGCAGTTAGTGGTAGCAGAAGTGCCCTCCGCCTTTCAGAGTATGATTTAGATGTAGATGTATAAAACGAAAAACCGTAGTGTACTTCGATTACAGCAACCCGCCAGGGTAGCCGAGAGCACTAACGCGCTGCTTCCTGGACTCGGGTAGGCACGCCGTCCCCGGATCGAATCCTCCCGGGGGATTGACGGCGAGAGCCGGTGTGCCGGCCGGCCGGGATGTGGTTTTTAGGCGGTTCTCCACATCCCGCTAGGTGAATACCGGGCTGGTCCCCACGTTTCGCCTCAGTTACACAGCTCGCACACATCTGCACACTTTCACACTATTTCATGGATTCCACTAGACATAGACAGTTGGGGTACACCAATTCCGTCCTGGGAGGTTCAGGGTGGCGGCAGGAAGGGCATCCGGCCACCCCTTAAAATTAACATGCCAAGTCCGATTAACCGTGGCCGACCCTACCCTGCGTAACCGCGGGACAAGGCGCAAGCGATCGATAGATAGAATCCTTCGATTACAGCAGCAATGAGAAATAACTGGAAAGTCATCAAATGAATTCGCAATTGCGAATAAAGACTACCATCAGCTGTAGAATGGAATGACGACAATGAAAATTTGTGCCGGACCGAGACTCTAACCCGGATTTCCCGCTTATCGCGAGCAGTCACTTTACCATTTATCTATCCATGGATGACACAAGGCCAGACCAAAACCTCCATATGTCATTAACCGTGCGTCTACAACCTGAACTCCTACATGCATGCATGTGCCATTGAACTTAGCATCGTAATCAGAATAACACAGGTAGTGCAATATCGTAATTATCTGGCGATACCAGGCGAGCGACTTTGATGTACAACGTCTGACCTGTACAGGAATATACATAATGGATGTACGAGTTCAGGTCGTACAAGCATGGTTGACGACATATGGAGGTTTGGCTGTGGCCGTGAGTCATACACGGATAGCCAAATGGTAAGGCGACCGCTCGCGATAAGCGGGAAATCCGGGTCTGATTCCTCGTCCGGCACAAATTTTCATCGTTGTCATTCCATTCTACAGCTGATGGTAGGCCTTATTCACAAGTGCGAATTCATTTGATGTGTTTCGTAACGGCTGTGGTCGCCGCAGTGCCTGCCCTTTGGACATGCATGCATGACCAAAGGGACTTTGCATCGTAGTCCGAATAACGCAGGCACTGCAATGTCGTATAACTGGAAACAGTCAACCCATACAAATAACTTGGTATAACAGATTGTAGGGATATAAAATGGAGTGGCAGACTTAGATTCATTGGTAGGATACTGGGAAAATATAAATCAATGTCTAAACGAGATTGCTTACAAAACACTCGTGCGACCCATCCTAGAATTGTTCAGGTTTATGGCACCGATGATGCAGTTGGGACTATTAGGGGATACTGAATGTATAAAAAGAAAGGCAACGCGTATTGAAACGTTCCTCCTCATCCGTTGCCTTGGAGTGTCTGCAGTACCTTGTAAAGTCCCCTCTCGCCCACGGCAAAGTGCAAGAACTCTTACCGCCGTGTGGTGCGCGAGACTAATCACACGTCGCATTGCTAGTGTAGACTTCCTCCGAAACCTTAATTCCTACGCACTGCTCGCATATGCTGTCATGCTAAATCAGAGTCGCCAGCCTCTCTTTGACGCACGAGAGAAGGTTAAATTAGCCACTTCCTCTATACCACTACTCATTGCCCTGTAGCAACCTGGGTA
This sequence comes from Schistocerca gregaria, assembly GCF_023897955.1. Classification (NCBI taxonomy): domain Eukaryota; kingdom Metazoa; phylum Arthropoda; class Insecta; order Orthoptera; family Acrididae; genus Schistocerca; species Schistocerca gregaria. The sequence goes on along the minus strand of NC_064931.1, from coordinate 187,049,158 downwards.
CTTTCAAAAGACTCCAAACGGAGACCACCGTCACCAATCGGTTTCTGCCATCTTCTCTGTAAACCATACGCAGGATCACAGTCTAAAGTTAAAGAGGATAAGGGCATTCACAAGAACGCCACAGTCCAAATTTCGACTGAAGCAAGACGCATTTTATACCCTTTTAATATTCCTCACCGAGTGCGCTTCGTTCGTTAGACAACGCCTCCAGCTAGCCAGTTGGTCTACACTCTGTTCGAAGGCCTCTTTCTAATCAGTACGTATATGTTAGCTAAACACTGGCATCCACCTCCAAAACAGGCAGCAGACTAAGACGTTTCCCATATATGAGAATGAAAACGCACTTCTGAACACTTTTTGAAGTTTCCGCAAGTGGAGAACAATCTTATTGATCCCTGACTACAAATTTCCAAAATACGCTCCAGAGGGCTCAAATTCCCCTTCTGCATCCTACCAGGGTCATCAACTGACTCGTGGATTTCGCGAGTTTCCACAGCTCTCAGACGGCTCTCGTCACATGTAGAGATCATTCAGCCTCCAGAGCAGAAAGTAGGCACTGCGATAAACCAATTCCTACTAACACTACAGTACTACTGTAAAGTGTTGCTGCCAGCCACCAATTTCAGGTGCTTGTTTCCTAAAGGGTACTAGGAAGCGTCAGTCATTCGTCCGTTAGCTGGGATTAGGGGAGACTAGCCCTTTACCTTCAGATTGGAGAACACCCACAGTCCAACGGACACTGGGAAGGCGGCTCTGTCACTTACAACAGCGACCAGCACTTGCCGATCACCGAGGCCTTTATATGACATGTTGGATAGCCCTCTAGTTTTTGGTGAGAGGTAACATAGTTCCAACTAGGATAATGATACTCAAGGAGCTGGAAAAATTCATGTAACATGAAGGAATAAGGATAGCTTGGATGTCGTTTACAGACCCCACGTATTCACCTCTCAACTTTTGTTCTAGAACGGGACTTTACACACAGTTCTATATGACACAAAACAGTGCTCCTGATACCTGACCTTATACAAAAAAGGAAATAAGGACAAGATATTTGAAAAATTAATAGTTACAGTATTTCTTAAAAAACAGTCATCTATAATGCCAGAAAAAGAAATACACAGAACAGGAAATCAACACCATTGAACTGACCTCTGCTATCTATTGCTTCGAAAATGCGATCATTACTCATAAACTAATGAAAATAGCAAATAAGAAAAATCTCTGCATGTAACATGACACGAATACAACGTCCAGCTTACTACGAGAAACATCATTTCGGAGAAATAATAAACACAAGAATGCCTACAAATCTCTTAAGCCACAAGCAATAAGTTATTTCAATACAAGAATATAAATTCAGAAACAGTAAATCAGGACTCATCAATAAAATGTACGTAACCTAAGGACGAAGCAATTTATACAATAATAAACAAAATACACTTCACCAAACTAAAAAAGCAAAGGAAATTTATACTGAACCTTACATTTTTAAGTATAAAAATTACGTTTACATCACTCTAAGGTAAATCAGCGTCTCAGAAGCACTGTTAAAAGAACGCCAAATAAACAGAGCATAAAATTTAAAGATTTAACTGTCCACAATGTTATTGAAAACCAAATGCATATGAAATCAGCAAGTAAAAATTCAAATGAAGCCTTGTATCTCATTCAAAATAAATCAAAATGAAGCCTACATAAATGTTTAAGAATGGATAGAGTTGCTATCGACCGTTATAGCAAAACCAGAGAATGTCAGTACCACAAGGACAAAAATAAAAACCATCTTATGGAAAATCACTGACGAAACAAATTTACAGCACGAACACATAGGCACCCGTAGACCATCTGAACGCCACTGATATTCGTGATTCACATGCATTTTCGCAGAACACTTTAAATACTACACTACTGGCCATTAAAATTGCTACACCAAGAACAAATGCAGATAATAAACGGGTATTCATTGGACAAATATATTATACTGGAACTGACATGTGATTACATTTTCACGCAATTTGGGTGCATAGATCTTGAGAAATCAGTACCCAGAACAACTACCTCTGGCCGTAATAACGGCCTTGATACGCCTGGGCATTGAGTCAAACAGAGATTAGGTGGCGTGTACAGGTACAGCTGCCCATGCAGCTTCAACGCGATACCACAGTTCATCAAGAGTAGTGACTGGCGTATTGTGACGAGCCAGTTGCTCAGTCACCATTGACCAGACGTTTCCAATTGGTGATAGTTCTGGAGAAAGGCCCGTACAGGACCTGCAACATGCGGTCGTGCATTATCCTGCTGAAATGTAGGGCTTCGCAGCGATCGAATGAAGGGTAGAGCCACTGGTCGTAACACATCTGAAATGTAAAGTCCACTGTTTAAAGTGCCGTCAATGCGAACAAGAGGCGACCGAGACGTGTAACCAATGACACCCCATACCATCATGCCGGGTGATACGCCAGTATGGCGATGACGAATACACGCTTCCAATGTGCTTTCACCGCGATGTCGCCAAACACGGATGCGAGCATCATGATGCTTTAAACAGAACCTGGATTCATCCGAAAAAATGACGTTTTGCCATTCGTGCACCGAGATTCGTCGTTGAGAACACCATCGCACGGGATCCTGTCTGTGATGCAGCGTCAAGGGTAACCGCAGCCATGGTCTCCGAGCTGATAGTCCATGCTGCTGAAAACGTCGGCGAACTGTTCGTGCAGATGGTTGTTGTCTTGCAAACGTACCGATCTGTTGACTCAGGGATCGAGACGTAGCTGCACGATCCGTTACAGCCATGCGGATAAGATGCCTGTCATCTCGACTGCTAGTGATACGAGGCCTTTGGGATCCAGGATGACGTTCCGTATTACCCTCCTGAAACCACCGATTCCATATTGTGCTAACAGTCATTGGATCTCGACCAAAGCGAGCAGCAATGTCGCGATACGACAAACCGCAATCGCGATAGGCTACAATCCGACCTTTATCAAAGTCGGATACGTGATGGAACGCATTTCTCCTCCTTACACGAGGCATCACAACAATGTTTCATCAGGCAACGCCGGTCAACTGCTGTTTTTGTATGACAAATCGGTTAGAAACTTTTCTCATGTCAGCACGTTGTAGATGTCGCCACCGGCGCCAACTTTGTGTGAATGCTCTGAAAAGCTAATCATTTGCATATCACAGCATCTTCTTCGCGTCTGTAGCACGTCATCTTCGTGGTGTAGCAATTTTAATGGCCAGTAGCGTATGTGTCTCCGTATTTGGATACACGTAAGACCGATATAATCACTATAAACTCGTTGCACATTCAAACCACAAGATATGATTGCTGAGGAGAATCCAGGAGCGTAAAGCGACTGATGTGGCAGAAGTCGCTAGGGCTGCAGGTGAGGATCTGAGTCTTCACCCGGCGATTTCGTTGACTGATGATGCACCGATGGGAATGTGGTGTTCCTCCAGGTCCGTCTGCGCTTTGCCGCCGGAGTCCTCCGCGATCTCCGCTCCTTTCGTCGCCTACCTCTGAGATGCGCTAAAAACTGAGTGGGTGGCGCCGGTGCACTTGCTGTCAGTCGCTCTCGGTAGCCTCACCCCACTGGAATCGTACCAGTCTCTGTCTTCCATTTCGCTTCATTCTGATCCGTACATTACCGAACAATTCCCATTCCCCTTGCATCCATTTTCTTTGTTTCTCCACCCTATTAGCTTTTCGCTCCGGAATATTTCCGTAGAGACCTTCCATACTTGATAACTGGCCAACAGTTTGTTGACCCCAGATTTCTGACTCACCTCCCACTTCCGGCATTTGTAGAGAACATACTCATGAGAGCTCATTATTAACTTTCTTGAGGGTATTTCTGTTCTGTCGTTGCAACTACAAAAATACGTGTCTTTTTTCACCAGACGTCTCTCGCTTTATTGAGGTAAAGCGTCGTCACTGGTCTATATTTAAGTTATTTGCATTTTAATTTGCTTTAAGATCGAAAAACAGTACGTTAACAGTATGTTGGTTTGTCCTTCCTGTGATTTTAGCTTGATTTCTCGTTTACGTCGGGAAATACCGCCTGCTAGCACATAGTTTATGTTTTTCTTCTTTAGACACTGGTAATTGTGGTCTAATGTTTAGTTGTTCCGCAACACTATGCATTTCTTATGTTTTTCATACCACACTTTTTCGCACACGTCTGTTTACATTTTTTAAATACTTCTAAGTATGTGTTGTGGTTTGTGTTTTGTAGTGTTGCCAACCCAACTTTTCTACTAGTTTGTATGTGACCTACAATTTTTTTCTCTTTTGGATTATTGTATGTGTGTGATTCTATTTAATAATGTCGCTGTGTATTAATGTAATGTGTAAGAGTGGGGAAGGAATAGTGATGGAGGTTTTTTTTTGAGTGGGGGGTGGAGAAACCATGATGAGTTGACATAAGTTAATAGTAGTGTGATGGAGTGTGAGTTGAAGGAGAAAATGAGGAAGAAGAAGTGAAATGAAATTGGGAGGGGGAGGAGGGTTGGGTGGAAGAGTGGGTGGGGGTGAAAGATGGAAATGGCTCTTTCCTTTTCATGTAATTTCGTCACTTATTTTATATAGAGTCTGGTTTCCAATATTTATTTGGTCATTGAGCAACTGTTAATGTCTTGTTAATGCTTTGTGTATGTGGAATTTTTCCTGGAAAGGGAAGAAGTGTCTGTTTTTACTGATTGTTATGATATTCATATCTTTTTCAATATTGCTTGGTCTATGGCTTTCTTGTTTTAGGTAATCTGCAAATCTTGAATATTTTGTAAGGTATTTAAATGCTCTGACATGTTCTTGTTAACTGTCACTCTCAACTCAGTAATGCCTGACTGTGCCCCAGCACTTTCAAAATTTGTTCTCCTCTCTTCAGAAGCATCTCCTAGTTCGTGTGAATCTTTCTCTTCCTCGGTTTCTAACTCTTTGCTTTTATCGTCACGGGACACGGCTCCATCCACTACTTGTGTCGGTAACTCATTAACCTCCTCCCGATCATATTGTGGAAGATTAACATTTGAGTCATACTCATGATCATTTTTCTCATACACTGATGTTAAAATTCTGTCTTCTAATTCCTCTCCTTCCTCTCCTATATGAGCCTTTAGCTTATTTTTAAAGGCTTCCTGCACTAATCTGAACTGCTTGGATACACGCTCAAGCCACTTGTTTGTTCGTTCCTCCTGTTCCTTCATCCTATGTCCTTCTCGGATCTCTTCTCATCTCTATCCCTTTCCTTTTCGACCTCCGTCTGTGTTTCTATCTCTTACTTTTCTGCCTCCCTCTCTTTCTTATCTGCTTCCAAGAGCGTCATCAACTATGCTTTTAGCAAATCTATTTTCACTAATTTATTTTAGTTACCTTCTTTGCCCCATTTCCTAAAGTCAATTGAAATAGATGACCCTAGCTATACATTCACAAATTTCTCATTTAAACGGTCCACATTCACAACACATTCAAGCAGGCTACCGCTCTAAAGAGCAACTGCCGACACAAGCGCAAAATCGAGCAACCGGGACGAACGATAGACTCAAAACGCGCCGCGCTGAGCCGTAGATTCGGTTTTCTCCGTTATGCAGCAAACAGTCGATGTCTCCAGCTTTCGGAGATGAAATTCTACACGGTGGTTCCAGTTTTGGCAGGGTTCGACAAGTGAAACATTCGCCCTCGTCCGTTGTCTCGGAGTTTCTGTAGCGTCTGGTGAACACCTATCGCAGCTGTGGCCCGAGTCCACGAGCTCTACCGCCGTGGGGTGGGGGGCACTAATCACGCATCGTATTGCTGTGCAGACTTCATCCGAAACTTGATGGCGACATAGATAATTCCTATGCATTGCTCCACATATGGCATGAAATTAAATCAGCGTCGCCAACCACGCTCTGATCCACGAGATGTGATTAAAATGATCACTTTCTTTATACAAATACTCAGTGTTCTGTAACCATTTGACTACTTTCAGAAGCTCCCGAGTCCGACAACTGGACTGGACAACAAAGACCTCAATGAGTCACTTCTTCGTTACCAATCGGTTTCTACAATGTCCTCTGTAAACAGTCACAGTCTAAAATTGAAGAGGGTAAGGACACACAAGAACGCCACAGTTCAAATTTAGACTGAAAGAACACGCAGTTTATTCTTTTTTTTAATATATCTCCCGAAGTCCGCTTCGTTCGTTAGACACCGCCTCCAGCTAGTAAGTTGATCCACACTGTGTTCGACGGCCTCTTCCTAAACCATCCATGAAAAAAAAAAAAAGCAAAACCAAACTCCGTTCGAACAGGCCGCCGTTTCATCCTCAGCCCACAGGCGTCACTGGATGCGGATATGGAGGGGCATGTGGTCAGCACACCGCTCTCTCAGCCGTATGTCAGTTTTCGAGACCGGAGCAGCTACTTCTCAATCAAGTAACTCCTCAATTTGCCTCACAAGGGCTCAGGGCACCCCGCTTGCCAACAGCGCTCGGCAGACCGGATGGTCACCCATCCAAATGCTAGCCCAGCCCGACAGCGCTGGTGATCTGACGGGAAACGGTCCTACCACCGTGGCAAGGCCGTTAGCAAACCATCCATGTACGCTCGCTAAACAGCAAACCTTTCTCGACAACAGGCAACTGACTAAGACGTCTCCCACGCCCGCGCAAGGGAACGCGCTTCCGACAACTTTCTACACTTTCGACACTGATCCCTGACTACGAAAATTCGAAATACATCTCCACACCACCTCTTCCCGAAAGGTCCCAACTCGATTTCTGCACCATACCTGGGCCACCGACCGAATCTGCAGCTCCACTACATTCTTTTTTTCAAGTGCAGACCTTTCGGCCAGTTATCTAGAGACACTGATATTGGCCATTTCCTGATAACACTCATAGTACTAATGTAAAGTGCTGCTGTTTGCCGACACTTTCAGCAGTTTGTTCCCAAAGGATACTAGGAAACATCAGCCATTCTGTAGGGAACACTCGCTTTTGAAATCCTCGCTGTCGGGCCAGGTCACACCCATTAGCTGGATTAAGCAAAGACCGCCCACTCGCTCCAGGCGTGAGAACAGTTCCCATGCCCTGAAGGCAGGGAAACAGAAGTGGTCGCTCGAGTAGCAACCGCCATTTGCTGACGGTTGCGGCCCGGCAACAATCCTTTACCGTGCAGTCAGCAGGTTTTTTTTACTCACGGGCGAGAGTGGCGGGGAGATAGAGATGAAAGTGAGCTGGCAGGCGCTCGGATAGACGCCAATTATCTGGCGAAAGCCTACGTAAGGATTTTCAAGAACCATAATCCAGGAATCAAGGATTATGCGAGGCGTATTCGAAAAGTAAGGTCAGGTTAGACTCAAATTGGAAACCACTGTGAAAATCCGATGGAACTTTGCACAGATGTGTTGGGCAAAGTCTTTAGTGTGCCTGTCGATTGTTTAAGGTCGCTCTTTTCTGTTCAGAGCGCAAAGTGATCAAGTAGAAATGCCTAAAACAACAGTGTCTCCCACCAAGTATTTGGGTCTTCGCCTGAAGCTATACAGCCCACATTACATAAATGTCATGCGTTTATTTGGTTCAAATGGCTTTGAGCACTATGGGCCTTAACAGCTGAGGTCATCAGTCCCCTAGAACTTAGAACTAATTAAACCTAACTAACCTAAAGACATCACACACATCCATGCCCGAGGCAGGATTCTATCCTGCGACCGTAGCGGTCGCGCGGTTCCAGACTGAAGCGCCTAGAACCGCTTGGCCACTCCGGCCGACGGCGTTTCTTTCTTCAAGACAATTTTCAGCTGCATTCTGCAGAGGCAGTGAAGCACGCCCCTGCAGCGTTTTGGATGGAATGTGTTTGATCACCCACAATAGAGCCCTTAATTGGCTCCCTCCGTTGCTCATCTCTTCTGTCATGAACCGCTGGCTACGAAGACAACATTTCGCTACAAACAACGAAAGGTAGACCAGCACAGAGAATTGGCGTAAAGCACAGGCGGCTGCTTTCTGTGACGAGGGTACTGGAAAGTTTGTACAAACACTACGACAAATGTGTTAATTGAAGCGGCGACTATGTGGAGAGGTAGTTGGAAGGTGTGGCTAACTGTTGCGGATAAAAATTTTTTGATTTTCACTGTGGTTTTCATTTCGCGACCGATCGGACCTTACTTTCCGAACAGCCGCCGTACTAGGATTATAGTACAGCCCCCTACGAAACGCTCCAGTAGGGATTGCAAAGACAAGATTAGACTAAAAATAGTGATCGTAGGGGCATTAAGGAATCATTGTTCGCGCGATCCGTACAGGAAGAAGCCGTAATAAGTGATACATAGAGAAGCATCCTCTTCCATGCACTTAGCAGTACTTTGCAGAATACAGAAATAGGTATAAGTGTAAAATCCCAGAAAGTGCTCTGAGTCACCATTATTGCCCAGCAACACAAAAGTAAGTCTTGGTACAAGTTGGAGCATCATCATGTTGAAACACAAGGAGAGAGATGGAGGCGACAACAGAATATGCTCCGGTAATGTTTTGAATTTTGAATTTTTTATTTTACTTGTGGCCACCGAACATGATCCACTCAGACAGTCTTTGGTACATTGCATGGTACATATTACGTAACATATCCAATCGCGCAGACAACACACACACACACACACACACACACACACACACACACACACACACACACACACACTATGACCCCATGACTCACATAGAACATTTAAATTTCTTGTAAACATAACAATTATATCATGACGAGTTCAGCTATTTAAAAGCTATACATATTTTTATTTAGTGACACATCATTCGCTGTGAGTAGCATCTGCATTCTGGTGGTAAGTTATTTTCTATGAAGCACTACAAGAGACTGGTTAGCAGGTGATATCGCAGTAGGCAGTCGAAAATGACGTGGTCACCGTCTTCCTTCGCGCCACAGTAACGTAGGAGTGAGTCAGTCAGTTGCAGCCGATAGGGTTGCAGTCGGAGCCGTCCGTGGGTAAGGCGGAGGTGGAACATAATGACTAGAAACTTTATGTGGTACGTACTATGGTTACTTCTCGGTATTCCGCCATTGTTACATGTGCTGTCACGTGTTCAGAGCCTAAAAACAATTTGCTATAAACCGTCACTTCTGTGTGATAGTATCCTTCACACACTTTCAGTGGTAATTTATGTTAATCCACATCTTGAGGAAATAGACTATTGAGTGTTTGGGTTTCCGTTCTTCATTTGTTTCTATAGTTCTACAGTTGAGTGACTATTGGAATATACAAGATGACTTATATAAAATTCCTGGTTGGTATGGTGCATGGCAGCTTGCTCAAAATGTACAAAAATGTAAATCAGTGTAGATGAATAGGAGAAACAATCCCGTAATGTTCAAATAGAGCATTTTAGTACTGTACCCCTTGACACAGTCATATCGATTAAATATCTAGGCACGACGTTGCAAAGCGAGATGAAATGGAACAAGCAAGTAAGGACGGCGGTAGGGAAGGCGAATGCCCGGTCTATTAGAGGATTTTAGGGAGGTGTGGTTCATCTATACAGGAGACCGCCTATTGGAAACTACTGCGACCCATTCTAGAGTACTGCTTGACTGTTTGCGATCCCTGCCAGGTCGGATTAAAGGAAGACACGTAAGCGATTCAGAGATGGGTTGATAGATTGTTACTGCTAGGTTCTATCAACATACAGGTATTACGGAGATGCTTCGGAAATTCAAGTGGGGCTCCCTGGAAGGAAGACGACGTTCTTTTCGCGGTAAACTATTGAGAAAATTTAGAGAACCGGCCTTTGGAGTTTACTGCAGAACGATTCTCCTGCCGGCAACCTACATTTCACGTAAATACAATGAATATAAGAGAAACCAGGTGGTGGCTTGTGGAGTATGTACTACGGCTGCTCAGAAAGTAATGCCCCGCATTTTTTCTTCAAAAATTCTTCATAATAATGGGAATTACACACACGAAAGAATGGTGTTTTACCTACACACCCTATTTTTCCATTTAATCTCCATCCTGCCCTATGGCCTTTCTTCAGCGCGAAACAAGGGCGTGTATGCCGTGTCGGTACCAATCCTTGTCATGATGCAGCAGCCAGTGCTTCATTGTGTGAATCGCCTCATCATCGTACTCAAAATGTCTTCCACGAAAGCATCTGACCTCGCGATGACATTAGCTTGCTGCAACACGTCAGGTGTGACAGCCTGCAAATTGTGAAGCTGCACCAAACCGCCTTCTCATGACCTCACCCTCCGTGCCCAGGGACTAACTGTACTTCTGTCGACAGCAAATGCTCCATAGACTTTGCATAATCGTTTGTGAATATTCCCCACAGTTTCTTTCTCTGCAGTGAGAACTTCAATGACGGAACGTTGCTTGTAAAGTACTTCACCTACAGATGCCATTTTGAAACTGCCCTGCAGCTACGCTATCTCTCGGAAGTGACGGAAACTTGGCGCGTTCACTCAGGAGACTTCCCCGTCCTTGACACGGTCCTACCTTGTGTTTCATCTCTAATGACCTCGATATCGACGGGACGTTAACCCCAATCTTCCTTCCTTCCGCATTCTTAGTATTGTTTTCGGCTGAGAAAAAAAGAAATGCGATGCAGTACTTTCTGGGTCCGGCCTGGCTGGCCGAGCGGTTCCAGGAGCTACAGTCTGGAACTGCGCGACCGCTACGGTCGCAGGTTCGAATCCTGCCTCGGGCATGGATGCGTGTGATGTCCTTAGGTTATTTAAGTTTAAGTAGTTCTAAGTTCTAGGGGACTGATGACCTCAAAAGTTAGGCCCCATAGTGCTCAGAGCCTATTGAACCATATTTTGAGTACTTTCTGGGCAACCCTCATATGTAGATGTAGTTATAGAGTATTTTAGTGAGCAGTGTGTCCTTCTTCTTGAGGTAACTACTCGGATGCCGCTCGTCTCTGTGACGTGTTCATATCCCCGTGAATTGCACACCATGAACTTAACTGAGCGAGGGAGCCCGATAACAAGCGCTGGGCTCACATTCGAGAAGACCACGTATCAGATTCCCGTCTGGCTATTCAGATTTAGATTTTCTGTAATACGGGTATATATTGGAAGCTGACGACGGAGACCGAGTGAGGTGGCGCTGTCGTTAGTGCACTGGACTCGTGTTCGATCCAAACCCGCGTCCGGTCATCCAGCTTTAGGTTTTGCATGATTTCCCTAAATCGCTCCAGAGAAATGCATTTAGGGCTCCTTTGAAAGCACACGACCGATTTCCTTCCCCGTCCTTGACACGGTCCTAGCTTGTGTTTCATCTCTAATGACCTCGATATCGACGGGACGTTAACCCCCCAATCTTCCTTCCTTCCGATGACGGATGCTTCCTTTGAAAAGGGCACGTCCAATTTCCTTTCCCCAATCAGAGTTTGTCCTACGTCGCTGATGACTCAATCGTTTCCATGTTTTATTACAAGGTGACGACACACGGTACTTTGAATTTTTTCCCTTTTTCATATGTTTGTTCTGACGACACACGGTACTTTGAAATTTTGCACTTTTTCATATATTTGTTCCTTAAAGTCAGTTTCTTGAGAACAAAAATAGACAGTTACAGTTAAAGTTCAGAATTATTTATCAAGTTAATATAGTTTCTACAGTTTTTTTTTAGTTCTACACTAAATCTTCATGTAAAATTACAGTATTTTTGATATTAATTGTATTAAAATTCTTTTACTCTTTCAACTACCAATGTAACACTACAATGGAAACCTGCTCGTTATTCTACATTTATAAGCCAAAACATTATGCCGACTGTCCACGGCGACGTTGGTCGCCGCCTGGTGGCGTTGCGGGGGCTTGACGCGGTAACAAAAGTATGCAAGCGGAGCAGACACGGACGGGGGATCACCCTAGCGAACATAGGGGTGGCAAATGGGAATTGAGATAAGCGACTTGGACAAAGGGCAGATTATTATTACGCAGAGCCTGTGAACGAGTCTCTCGAAAACGGCGAAGTTGGTCGGATGTTCACGTGCTGCTTTTGTGAGCACCTTCCGAGAGTGGTAGAAGGACAGTGAAACTACCACTATGCGCTAAATGGTTGGACGTCCACGGCTACTTACAGAACGTAGGATTCGGAGGCTTTTATGATGTGTAATATAGGATAGATGGTGATCTGTGGCATCTCTGTCGGACGAACACAATGCTGGTGCACGCTTTAGCGTTTCGGAGCACACCGTTCATCGTACACAAATGAACATAGAACTTCGCAGCAGCCCGCCCCTACGTGTTCATCTGTTGACCCAATGACTTCGTCAGTTGTGACTGCAATTTGCACGGGACCATAGGGATTCGACCGACCATTAGTCGAAACGTGTCAGCTCTTCCGATTGTAACATCACCACAGGTGTGGTTACATAATTAAAAGAATGAGTGATGCAACTAATTAATCTCAGCCCAACAACCGCATGGCTGTAGAAGCAATATGGGTCTACACATTTCTTTTTCATTCTTATTTGCACGTCCTGTGTCCTGATTTCCATTTTTCACCCTACCTGAAAGTGTGTGGTCAAGTGTGAATGATTTGAATGCAGTAGCAGACGAACCAGAGAAGTGGTGGGTTTCTTAATCTTCAACCAAGTAAACGGTGTCGGTGGAAGGCAGAGAGCAGGAACAGGATGGCTTGGCCAAAGATGAGTAAAGCAAAACGTTTTCCTAGCAGAGGTTGATCAAGGGCCTCCCCCACCAAGTCGGGTGGTTCGGAGAGAGCTCCCCGCGACGATTACAGGTCGAGTTGTTCTGAAGACAGGTAAGCGACAAGACGTTCCCTCAGAACGTCTGTGTAAAACAAGGGACAAAGGGTATTTGAATCTGTTGATAATAATTTGTTAATCTCAACAATTTCTTCTCCTAGCCATTTTTTGAATTACCATTGAGGTTCTGGTTACAAGTTTTGTTCAGTTAATCAGTGTAATAATAGTGTGATTTCAATTAGGCGCGTCCACGCGATCTGTAGATTCAAAGCGCAGCCCAAGCCTTAAAAGTTACTGTCTGCCATTATCTTTTATTTGTGAGGGACAATTTAAATTATCAATAAAACTGTACTGTGCTTATATTCGGCAAGATGAATCGATCTGATTCCAAGCGCTTCACGCAAAGATATGCAGCCAACAAAATCCTACTTGATTCCAGCCACCAGGTGCATTAAATTCTTCCCACTAATAAATGCTGTTGAAATTTTGTTTGCCGTGTGAATTAGTGCATGTGAATGTCTGTTTTACAAACTTGAGCAGTGACCACGTGCACCCCAGATTTTCCCGCCCCACAGGACTCTACAGATTAAGGCCAACGTGGCTTGTTATTCTCGTATGAGAAATCCATAGGATCGTATATAAATGTACCAGGAATGTATTGTCCATCTATTAAATTCAAAAATATTACTGTTAAGATGCGAAATATTAGTCAAACATAAATATTTTATCATTTGAAGCTATTTCCGCGATCGTTAATTTATTTTCAATACATCTGAAAATAGTGGCACATTTGTAGTATTGGTGATTACGCTCCTAAAATTAAGTTTAGCTAGCGGTACGTAGTTTTCTCTTACTGACCCATAGAATACCATTGCGTTATCCGTTGCGACCTTAATAAATTCAATCAGTGAAGGCATTGTTCCCAAAATTTAGATGGGCCTAAATCTATTTCAAATAACGGGCAGAACTATTCAGACAAGGTTACGTCGCCAAAGAAAAATAAGAGCGAATGTGGACAGGGTGTGCCATCATAGCACGCTGGAACAAAAGAAATAATAATAACCAAAAGAAGCTCCTGCTAGTGAAAGTAAGTAACCCTCCATAGGCTGCCACTCAATGAATAGTAAGAAAACCAGTGGTGAGTTACACGGTGAGTCACACTTTTGTTACACTAGGTCGCTGGTCATCTGCACAAACGCCGCCATCGAGGTGAACGGCGGCTCGAGGCGTGCAGCGCGCCACGGACGCAGGCTGATGGGAGCGGTATTATGTTAAGGGAGGCATTCTCCTGCACTTACGTGGGACCTGTGGTAGCCATCGAAGACACGCTGACATCTGCATCCGTTTATGCTTGATATCTTCCCCGACGGCGATGTCATCTTTCAGCAGTACAATTGTCCGCGTCTCAGAGCCAGAAGCGTGCTACAGTGGTTTGAGGAGCATTATAATGAACTCACGTTGATGTTTCGGTGACCAAATTCGCCTTAGATAAAGCCTATGGGACCCATTTGGGTCTCTATGTAGAGCCTTCACCGCGTACCCAAATTAGTGGCCCGTTATTTACGTGATTTACATGATGTGTGTGTAGACATCTAATGCCACATACCTCCAAATCCTACCAACAAACTATCGGAACCCAGATACGCAGAATCAGTGATGTACTTCGTTCCAAAGAGGGACAGACAAGCTATTAAGCAGGCTGTTATCACTGTATATGCGGTTTCCTATGACGTTCCTTACGCATTCCAGAGGGTGTCTATTTCCTCTGCTACTACTAACAAAATCTCGATTTTTCTACCTCTACAACTACTACTCATGCATATGTTACTCATACTAATACTACACTATTGATTTGGTCTCTGATGGACAGTACAGATGAGTAGCATACTATCATGCCCCACTACACTCGTTTTCTGTTGACTTTCGTCTGCAGTCGTCCGCTGTGGCCGAGCAGTTCTAGGTGCTTCAGTCCGAAACCACGCGGCTGCTACGGTCGCAGGTTCGAACCTGTCTCGGGCATGGATGTGTGTGATGTCCTTAGGTTGGTTAGGTTTACGTAGTTCTAAGTCTACGGGACTGATGACAGATGTTAAGTCCCATAGTGCTTAGAGCCATTTGAACCATTTTTTCGTCTGTGTAAGACGCTCATACTTTACTGTTATAGAATGGGAGTGAATTATCCATGTGTTCTATACCAGAAATGTCATGCTTTCGCGTTTAATAATACTTTGATGCTTGCACATCACATCACGGTAGTTCTGAGTGTACCATTTCACATTTCACTGAGCATAACTTATTCGCGTGTCTTGTTGAGTCTGATTCCCAGCACTGTTCTGTTACTGAGTCAAGCGGCCCTATATCTGTTGGAATTCTTTGCTGTTCCGTCTACATGCTTACTCGTCTTCGCTGTGGTGACTGTTGACTACAGTTACACGTGCTCGAAGTTATAGAGCACCAAAATATAGAATATGCACATGATAATTAATTTATTACTGCTTTCACTGTAGGACCCGCCGTTTTGTGGATGATGTGGATCCTGAGTCGTGCAGTATACTGGGTGTTTAAGAAAAGGTGTTTCCCCTACAAATTACAATATATTTAGTGAAAGGAATATTTATTTATATAGGTATCGAATTGTATTGTATGTTAACCGGGGGCCTAGAAACGATGGAGAGGCTCCGTCCCCACAACCCCACGACGACTACAGCAGTGTCCACTTCACCCCAGCTCCGCCACACACCGAACCACTCTTTCAGGGTTATTGTGCGGTTCGGGCCCCGGTAGACCCCCCCCCCCCCCTCCCCCCAGGGAACGTCTCACACCAGACGAGTGTAACCCCTATGTTTGCGTGGTAGAGTAATGGTGGTGTCCGCGTACGTGGAGAACTTGTTTGCACAGCAATCGCTGAAATAGTGTAGCTGTGGCGGAATAAGGGGAATCAGCCCGCATTTGCCGAGGCAGATGGAAAACCGCCTAAAAGCCATCCACAGACTGGCCGGCTCACCGGACCTCGACACAAGTCCGCCGAGCGGATTCGTGCCGGGGACCAGGCGCCCCTTCCCAATCCGGAAATCCGTGCGTTAGACGTATATAGGTAAATGTAAAAACGTCACTGTTTCTGCGGCGTTACGAACACAGTACATTTAATTATTTTCCAGAGTGTTACCGCAACGAACTATAATTTTAAAAATATAACATTTTTTTTACATCCGGTGCTGATATATTTAAGCAAAGTGTGTACAAATCAATTTAAAGCAAATTTCTATCAATTTTAGTTAGGGAACTAGAACATTGAAAGTGTTAGGGGTTTTCACGGTTGGATGCAACATGTTGTAAGCAATTTGCTGTGATCGGATGGGTGATCTGATAGGAGAATGTTTATTTACGTGAGGTGTTCAAACGAGTGCCCATTTTCCTGTACTCACAACACTGTGGAGCTTTTAAACGATCTTCGGATGAGACGTAAAATTGTTGGTGCTACGGAGCGATAAGCTTCCTTGATGCGCTGTTTGAAGTCAAGGTCAAACAGACAGTAGAATCTCTTCATCAGTTACTGCCACACCTTCTCAAACTATTTATTTCTAAATGTAGCTGTTCAGCAAGTTAGAAGGTAATGGCTGATAGAGTTCTATGACCACGATATTTCACGACATATACCGTGACTACTTCATTGGCATCGTGTCAGCATTCGTCGAACACCAGCAACATATCAACGCACAAAATGGATGGGTATGCCATGTTCATTACATGTCAATATCCGTGGCAGACCGAATTTCGTTTATTTGTACATTCCGAGGTGTCTTGTATATGGTAATGTAAGGACGTAACCAAAAATTAAATTAGGTACGTAATTAACCTATTTGCTCGTCGGTACAGAAAATTTACGACTGAATATACAAGGAAGTTGTAAGTTATTACGGAACAAAAACGTTATGTTTGATTCTAAAGGGGAAGGAAAAAACCTTGCAGACTGTAATGACACTGGTAGGATAGATGAATGTAGTGGAAATTTGAGTTAGTCCCCTCCCCTGGGATAGACATCGAGGTTTGGATCCAAAGCGACTTTTCTTAGCTTGGTAGTCCCCGGTTCGACCAAAAGGTTTATTCGCGACTGCGAAGGTACTAGACTGTACCAGCGTTGCAGGTCCGTTGCTAATCTCCCCATTGTAATGTTAGTTTTTATGCACATATTTGTCTTATGAGCGACATAAGAGATACACATTGTAAAAACCAGGCCCTTTGTCTACAATTTTTTTTAAATAATCACTTTTCTAGCATTTTTCAAGTCTTCTGGAAACCGTCCCAACCTCTGTACGTCATTTAAGACCTCATAAGTTACACAAGGTACCATCTGTGGTGCTACATGTTTCAGTTCTTACAAGTGTATACCACA
The DNA here is from genome assembly GCF_023897955.1 of Schistocerca gregaria. Lineage (NCBI taxonomy): Eukaryota > Metazoa > Arthropoda > Insecta > Orthoptera > Acrididae > Schistocerca > Schistocerca gregaria. Next base: position 187,032,046 of record NC_064931.1, on the reverse strand, counting down.
TGCATCAAGACCGTTTTGTTTCCTGGGATTCGTTACCGCCAAAACAACGTATGTGGACAAATAATGGGACTGGCTGTGTAATTTTGCTACAGTTCTCACAGAAGACCTTGTGATCATTTCTTCACACTTCGGTTCAAATATGTAGGATATGGTTCATACCTAGAAAGGTAGTAGAACAATGTCCTAGTTGACTAGTAATGTGTTAACTGAAGCATCTCCTTTGCGTAAGGAAGATACTGACACAATCTTCTTCCTGTATCTGAGAAACTCCGACTCTACTGCCAACCACTGTATATTAAATTATCTGTTTTTATTGGATTTATTTCTGGTTCTTCAAGTATCTTGTAGTTTTTGTACCATATTTTCTTAAAACAATACATAGCAGCCATTTATGTCTTATTGAAGTCGGAGATCGATTAACAGTGTCAGGAAAACCTTAAATTTGGGGCTAAGGGTTTCATAATTGTGCAGTAGCATGTCTTATTGCACTTTCTCTACCTGAGAGAGGTGACGCAGTGGTTAAGGCACCAGACTCGTGTTCAGGAGGACTGAGGTTCCACTCCCATCCAGAATTCCCGATTTGAGCCTTCCATGATTTTCTTAAACCGGGTAAGTGAAATGCTGTAACGGTTCCTTTGAAAAGGACACGATCGATTTTGTTCCCCATTTGTCCCGTAACCGGGATTGTGTCCCGTCCGTAAAAACCACGTCGCTGACGGGACATTAAACCCTAATCTTCCTTCTAAGAACACGCATAAGTGACTTTCGCGGGCAGTGTTATTCCCACTGTAGTGTCCGAGAACACTTAAAGGAGTGACTCAATGCTTTCATTGAGCATTACACTGATCATCTATGGGACCCCTACAAAGACTTCCCAATTAAGTCCAAAAGATGGCGTCTGGCCCGCGAGACTTAGTGGAATGTGTCAAGCGTAAGAGCACTTCAACTCTCACAAGCGCTGTCACAGCAGTGAGCTGTTGCTAAAATATCGATACATCGATATTCCGCCGAGAAAATATCGATTTACAACGGCGATATTTTCTCCCCCGATATATACCCTGGTGTCCAAATTAAAGCAACCGCTGTTTCCCTCTCTTGTGTCTAATTCGCCGTATAATCATACGAACTGTCAAGAGATTCCCGCACGCATGGAAATTGCATTCCGATCAACAGACAACCGCGTCAACGATGACGTCATGGCACTTATCAAACAGGTTACTCAAAACATGGAACAATGGGCAGAGCTAAAATCTATGAACTCATAGGGATCCTGTAGCTTGTTTTATCACACAACTACTTCCTGTTCAACAACAAGTTTTTTATTTAGGAAGGTGGATTGGCAATGGGTCTTGCAGACATGTATATTAATAATCTTGAAAATAACTTTTTAGATCCCAAACCCAACTAAGAGATAAGCTACTTTACAACAAACGCTGTGTCGATGACACTCTCATTCTGTTCAATGGAACAACAAAAGAAATAGAAAATCTAGCCAAAAAACTTTATAAACTACACAAACAATTCAACTGGCAGTAGAACAAAACACCAGAAGGCATTAATTATCTTGATTTAACAATAGCAAATAAAAATCAAAAGCATAAATTTCAAATTTTCAGAAAGCCAACAACCACCAATATTACCATGCCCTTGCCATCCAGACCAATATAAAAACACATTTTTCAGAACAATGATCAATCGCATGCTTAAAATCACAATGGACATACATAAAAGACAAAAAGAAACAGAAATTATTAAACCAATTGCCTCCAGCAAGGGGTAAAACCCTGCAATAATAGATAATCTAATCCATACAGCAAAATTAAATCAACCAACTACTGAACAACCACCCACAAACAAGAAGACCACATTTACAAGTCTGCCTTTCCTAGGGAAGATTTCTCACCAAATTTCCAATCTCTTCAAGACATACAACATAAAAGTAAGATTCGATACCAACAACAAAATACAACATAAAATCATATACAGCACCAGAACTACTGTACAGCAGTAACAACAGTCAGGTGTATTCAAGCTCCCTTGCAACTCATGTCACAGCTTCTACATTGGGCCAACCGGTAGAAGCTTCACAACGAGATTTAAAGAACACATAGATGCACTCTGTCTTAACAACCTGAATAAATCCAGCTTTGCCTCTCATCTTGCCCAACACAATCATTCTGCAAACAACGTAGAACAAAATCTCCAAATACTCCATTTTGCCAACAAAGGCACAATGCTTCACCTTCTTGAAGAAATTGAAATATTTATCTATACAAATACAGCATCTGAATACTTACTGAATGACTAAACTGAGCTGAGACACAAATCTTTCCTTCAAAACTTTGAAGATTTCCTAGTTCAAAACAAGGTAACCGCTCAACCAACCCTACACCAGTTCCCCACTCCCCTTAATAACTCCCCCCCCCCCCCCGCACTATCCCTCTCCTAACTACATCCTAACTACACTGGTGTCAATGTAAATATGCTACCACGGAATAAAACCTGCACTATGTATCTAAATGGTAAAGACCTCCACTGTTAAAATAAATCATTACTTTTATACATGTTACCTTCAGTTGTAACAAGCAGACTCTGCCTTTGCCAATATTCCAGACCACGTTAATGTAAGAACAAAATAAGTCGACAGTTCACTTGAACTTTTGTTCTTGGGTTTAGATATAAAGTATATGGTCATACAAACAGCTTTAGTCCATTACAAACACTATAACTTTTATACACATTACCCTAGCTAAAATAAATAGAATCTGCTCTTACTAATATTCCCGATTATACTCGTATTAACGTAAGAACATAAAAAGTCAACAGCTCATTTGAAGGTTTGTTAATATTTAAAATTTAAACTTAAAGATAAAGGTCATGGTCGTACGAACGGCAGTATCACACTGTAAATACGATAACTCTGTATTGTTGACTCCTGGGCATTCATATTAATACCAATCTTGATTACAATATATGCTATAAACTGACTGTATCATACCTTAATATACGAATAGAAATAAGACATCATATCACTTGAAGTTTGTTCTCGTAATAATTCATTTATTTATTTATTTATTTTGTGCTCTCGTGTTATCTCCAGTCTGATTACAATATTTGCCCTTATATCGACTGTAATGTCTCTAAAAAAGAACAAATTACATCTCTGTGCAAAGTAGGCCTATGCCATATCTTTTTGTCAAGATCTTGAGAAAGATGTACAGCACATGCTAGATGCTGCCAAAGTTTCGCTGTCAGAGTGAAAATTAATATGGATTGTGTTAAAGTGTGTAAAGTGATATACCAACTAACCATCAAAATGGAAGCAGACAGATGGACACTAACGAAAAAAGCCGCCCATACTGTCGCAGTAAGTAAAAACTAAATTTACATCCATATCGTCAAATAAACAACAATCATGGCGATTTGTTAAGGCGTGTTCCAAGTTCTTGTCACAGAGCTAGCACCCAGCATTATTCTAAAAATAATGATGCAACCTCCAGAAACCATCTGAAGATGAACCTGAAAGGGTTCGGAAACCAGTTCATGGAATAAAACATAATTATTCAAAAAAGTGACTGGTCGATATTTTATGTAACTTATTTACATATAAACTGGTTAGTGTTTGCCGCTTAGTCCCACACCCACAATCGCTGTGTACATACTCACCGACGGTGCAGTATGGCGCAAAGAAGACACCTACCAGACACTCTTCGGTGGAGGGCAATAAGAAATATGGGCCAATGTTATTTTCACAGTTGGCTCCCAGTATGGTCTGGAGAGTGATTCTCTATGCACTCGCATCTGGAGGGAACGAAGGACAGGATTTCGAGACCCAAACATTATGGAAAGAAACCGATATCGAGGAGGACCCCTAATGTTGTGGGCAAGGATTATGTTGGCCACATGAACACCTCTTCATGAAACTGTATGGGTGAATCGGCAAGTTTAACTGCTATCAGGTATTGTGACGAGATTTTGGAACCTAATGTGCGAAGTAATGTTGGCCCGGAATTCGTATTGCTGGACGATAATGATCGACCTCATAGAGCAAGCGCGGTTGATGTTTTCTTGGAAACGGAAGGTACTGCACGCAAGTCGTGGCCTATTCGTCTCCCGATTTGAATCCCATAGATCATATCTGGGGCTAGGAAGACGGGTTGCATCATTTCAGCATCCACAAACCACTCTCCAAGACTTGCTAGCAGCTCTCCAGGAAGAATAGGCGTTATAGCCTCAAGATGAGATTGATTCATCCACAGCATGCAGCATGCCCCCTCGTTGTTAGACCTGTACTGCTGTCCGAGGTGGTCAAACCCCATGCGGAACACATTAACCAATTGTCGGAATGTGTGTGCAAATCCCTTAAGATAGAAAAAATGAGGAATATTTTTGTCCACCGTTATGCATGTTGCAGTTGTTTACGTTGTGTATTCTTTACAGTGTTTCTACTTTACTATCACCTATTTTACTGTTTTATCGCAAAATAAACACATTACAAAATCTCCATTTGTTGCTTTAATTTAGGAAACCAATGTAGATACGTCGATATCAACATGGGATGGTCGAGTGCCGATATTCTTATTTTATATTTAATTTTGTCGGCAAATTTTTTAAACTGTTGTTTTGAAATTGTAGTAGAACATAACCTTATTTTCGCCTCGTGAAGGAGTTTTACTACTTTTTGAGCTTTCTTCACGTCCAGTCCTACTCTTTGACTGTGTGAAGCAAGTATAGGTGACGCAAAAGAGGAAGTCCGATTGCACGGGAGGGGTGGAGATATGAATGGAAACATGAGAGTTCCGATGTGAAGAAATAGCACACCAGTTACGTTAAAAAACTATTTTCATTGCAACTAGAGTTTTAAACGATGAACAAAAATGTAAATGACAAGATTGGTCTTTGCGGTGGATGCAGACTTGTGGGGGCAAATGCTGACGTAAACAGCGCTCAGCGCTACCAACAGAAACTGCAACACTTAGCTTCACCACGGAGTTTTCTTACATCAGCGTCAAAAAAGGATTTATTTCGACATGTAGCCAATGTAAAGTTCAGAAAATAAGGTATGAGAGGTTAAGTGGAGTGAAATACTGCATGAGAGTGCATCTTGTACATAGCAGGTAATTAATAACACAACAGTCGACCAAAAAAGTGCTGTAATACAAGTTTTTCATCTGCACCAAGTTCCATTATTAAGTAACAAATTTTCAAATTAAGTGTTCTTCTTTTAGTAATTTCTCTAAGGAGGATAGGCATGAAACCTCCCCTTAGAAAAATTTATGAATTACTGTGCTGATAAACCTCTTACATTATTTGATTTTCAAACAGCTGAGCAGAACTGAACGTACTCAGACATTTCGCTCCTTACCTATTCTGATTAACACTAAACTGACACACAATAGTTTTAGCGCAACGCGATCTGCCTTTCAAAAATCCCTACAAAGGAATGGCCCTGACTAACAATAACCTATATCTTTCACAAATCACTTACCTCACAAAAATCTTCGTTACTCGAACAACTGCAATACTGCGAGCGCCACTACTGCCAGCTAAATAAAAGATTAAAACTACTGAAGGCACTAACTACTGATAGGGATAGTTAGCAAACGAAAGATTTTGGTAGAGAACAAACAATGTATTTACCTTAATAGTGTTCAAAAGTCATAATATATATAGCAGTTCATGACATCCAGTCTTATAAATTTACTGTCTCTGATGGACACACGTCCTGATCATCCGTTCTCAAAACTTTGACATTTCTTTCCCCACATCCATCACTGCTGGCGGCTCACCTCCAACTGCGTAACGCTGCACGCTGTTAACAGCCAACTGCTCAACACTACAATAGCATATATTCCAACAATGCAAACCAACCACAGCCTTCACATAGCACAATCAGTGATTTTCATATAGAGCGGTACATGGCGTTACCAACATAAAACCTAAACAGCCTACCTACAGGCAGGCTGCTAGCTTGTTGATGTACAGAATATCTGATAATAAATCAATACTTATATATACAACTCTAAAACCGACAGTATATTTAGAATGTGCGGCTGATATTTTTATAGATCGATATGTCGAAACTCTTTCCTTCGATATACTGAAACGTTTTTTTCGCTATATCGAGTACCGACTACGAAACTTCTTAAACATTCATCCCACACTATACTCATGGTAGTACTGTTATTATACTCTTGAAGTTATTTACTAACTCTTCTCCGTATATACACTGAAGAGCCAGAGAAAGTGGTACACCTGCCTAATTATAGTGTAGACCCCCCGCTAGCACGCAAAAGTGCGGCAACACAACGTGGCATGGACTCGACTAATGTTGAAGTAGTGCTGGAGGGAACTGACACCACGAATCCTGCAGGGCTGTCCATGTGGCCTATCCGCAAGAGTGTGAGTGGGTGCATATCTCTTCAACAGCATCCTAGATATGCTCAGTAATGTTCATGTCTGGGGAGTTTGTTGGCCAACGGATGTGTTTAAACTCAGAAGAGTGTGCCTGGAGGAGTCACTTTGTAGCAATTCTGTACGTGTGGGGTGTCGCATTGTCCTGCTGGAAATGCCTAAGTCCGTCGGAATGCACAATGGACATGAATGGATGCAGGTGAACAGACATGATGCTTACGTGCGTGTCACCCATCAGAGTCGAATCTAAATGCATCAGGGGTCCCATATCACTCCAACTGCACACGCTCCACACCATTACAGTACCTCCAGTCCCTTGCTGACATGCAAGGCCCATGGATTCATGAGGTTGTTTCCATAGCCCTACATGTCCATCTGCTCGATACAATTTGAAACGAGACTCGTCCAACATGTTTCCAGTCATCAACAGTCCAATGTCTGTGTTGACGGGCCCAGGCGAGGCGTAAAGCTTTGTGCCGTGCAGTCATCAAGGGTACATGAGTCGGCCTTCTGCTCCGAAAGCCCATATCGATGATGTTTCCATGGTTCGCACGCTGACATTTGTTGGTGGCCCAGAATTGCACTTCTGTCACGTTGACCGATTCTCTTCAATTGTTGTTGGTCCAGTTCTTGCAGGATCTTTTTCCGGCCCCAGTGATGCCAGAGATTTGATGTTTTACCGGTCTCATGATATTCACGGTGCACTCGTGAAATAGTCGTACGGAAAAATCATCACTCCATCGCTGCCACTGAGATGCTTGTCTCATCGCTGGTGCGCCGACTATAGCACCACGTAAAAACTCACTTAAATGTTGATAACCTGCCATTGTAGCAGCAGTAACCAGTCTAACAACTAAGACAAGCACTTGTAGTCTTATATCGGCATTACCGACCGCAGCGCCTTATCCTGCCTGTTTACATATCTCTGTATTTGCATATGCCTATGCATGCCTGTACGAGTTTCTTTGGAGCTTCAGAGTAACTCCTGAATGCTGTGCATTATATTACAAAGTTTATGTTGTATATAGCTTAGTTTAGTGTTCAAATGGTTCAAATGGCTCTAAGCACTATGGGACTTAACTTCTGAGGTCATCAGTCCCGTAGAACTTAGAACTACTTAAACCTAACTAACCTAAGGACACATCACACACATCCATGCCCGAGGCAGGATTCGAACCTGCGACCGTAGCGGTCGCGCGGTTCCAGACTGTAGCGCCTAGAACCGCTCGGCCACTCTGGCCGGCTTAGTCTGGTGTGTTTTAGTTATTTGCATCCTCCATGGATCGTATTTGGCTATCTCGCTATGCTATGGATGTGTTGGTAGGTTTAGAGACATGATGCGTATTCCCAGTGAACATATGGCTACAAGTTGGGTTTCACGTCACTCTTTACCTACATTAAGACTTCGTATGTGGCTCTTCTCGAAAACTCGTTTATCCACTAGTAGTTTTCTAGAAAATGATTTAAGTTGGTTTTTAAAATAATTTTCATTCTCTATCTAAACTAAACTCCGTCCGAAGAGGCTTCGGAAGACTCAACGGTATCGACCGGCCCTCGAGTCATCCTCAGCCGATAGGCGTCACTGGATGCAAGGGGCATGTGGTAAGCACACCGCTCTTCTTCCCGTTGTCAGTCTTCGCGACCAGGGCCGCTAATTCTCAGTCAAGTAGCTCCTCCGTTGGACACACAAGGGCTGGGTGCAGCCTGCTTGCTAATAACACTCCGCAGACCAGGACGGTCACCCGCCTAGGTACTAGCCATGCCCGACAGCGCTTGATTATAGTGATCTAGCGGGAACCGGTGTTACCACTGCGGATAGGCCGTTGGCCTTTCGTTCCCCAACAGCAACGTTAATTCACAAAGGAGGTGGTGAAATATTTTTATGACTAAATAATTTACCTTATTTTGGGCAAGAGTAAGATTAAGTTGCGGAGAGTAAAGGCCATTTTTGTTCGCACTGCCATTTTTATGAGTGATGCTGTTATTTTCATATTGTGACAGGTTCTTGAGAAAGCAAGTAAATGAACTGTTAGTACGTCAAGTTTTAAACAATTAGCTACATGTGGTTCGGAGACGTATAGCACATGTTATCCTTCCTACAGATTTTGGGAGTTATGAAAAGTTAGCTGACTTCTTGGTGATTTTATTAGAAAAATCTGTTATGGTTTGGAAAGAAAATGTTGCTGAACTTAAAGCGTGTTAATACACACATAAAAAAAAGTTTTACATCACCTCGGTTCCGAGAATTCCGGGACCTGTACAGAAAATTGGAATAGAGATCAACGTAAACATCATTTCCGCCCTTTTTATTGCTCATGAAAACCACACATTGCATGTTGTACCACCATCCAGCAAGACCTTCAGAGGTGATGGTCCAGACTGCTGTACACACCGGTACCTCTAATACCGAGTAGCACGTTATCTTGCATTGGTGCATGCCTGTATTCGTCGTGGCATACTATCCACAAGTTCATCAAGGCATTGTTGGTCCAGGTTGTCCCACTCCTCAATGGAGATTCGGCATAGATCCCTCAGAGTGGTTGATGGGACACGTCGTCCATAAACAGCCCTTTTCAATCTATACCAGGCACGTTTGATAGGGTTCATGCCTGGAGAACATGCTGGCCACTCTAGTCGAGCGATGTCGTTATCCTGAAGGAAGTCATTCACAAGATGTGCACGATGGGCCCGTAAATTGTCGTGCAAGAAAATGAATGTCTCGCCAATACGCTGCCGATACCGTTGCACTATCGGTCGGAGGATGGCATTCACGTATCTTGTAGCCATTACGGCGCTTTCCATGACCACCAGCGGCGTACGTCAGCACCACATCATGCTGCCCCAAAATAGCAGGGAACCTCCGCCTTGCTGCACTCGCTGGACAGTGTGTCTAGGGTGTTCAGCCTGTCCGGATTGCCTCCAAACACGTCTCCGACGACTGTCTGGTTGAAGGCATATGCGACACTCATCGGTGAAGAGAACGTGATGCCAAACCTGAGCGCTCCATTCGGCATGTTGTTGGGCCCATCTGTACCGCGCTGCATGACGTCGTGGTTGCAAAGATGGACCTCGCCATGGACGTCGGGAGTGAAGTTGCGCACCATGCAGCCTATTGCGCACAGTTTGAGTCGTAACACGACGTCTTGTGGCTGCACGAAAAGAATTATTCAATATGGTGGCGTTGCTGTCAGGGTTCCTCTGAGCCATAATCCGTAGGTAGCGGTCATCCACTGCAGTAGTAGCTCTTGGGTGGCCTGAGCGAGGCTTGTCATCGACAGTTCCTTCTCTTTGTATCTCCTCCGTGTCCGAACAACATCGCTTTGGTTCACACCGAGACGCTTGGACACTTCCCTTATTGAGAGCCCTTCCTGGCACAAAGTAACAATGCGGACGCGATCGAATCGCGGTATTGCTCGTCTAGGCATGGTTGAAGTGCAGACAACAAGAGCCGTGTACCTCCTTCCTGGTGGAATGGCTGGAACTGATCGGCTGTCGGACCCCTCCGTCTAATAGGCGCTGATCATGCATGGTTGTTTACATCTTTGGGCGGGTTTAGTGACATCTCTGAACAGTCAAAGGGACTATGTCTGTGATACAACATACACAGTCTACGTCTGTCTTCAGGAGTTCTTGGAACGAGGGTGATGCAAAACTTTTTCTGATGTGTGTATATCTACAATACGTGAATGCCAGTTCAGGTTGTTATCCGAGTGCACCACCAATAATATTTAACTTCCAGTTTTATTTGTTCTTGTCAGCCATATGTTTTGTTATTGGTGATTTTATATCCTATTTAACTGGAATTGAATGAGTTACGTTTTTCCTATGCAATAGACTATTTACATAAAACAAATAATTTTTGTAAACCTTAATTTATTGTTGTTTCTCTATTCAAATTCTGTAAATAGATCGGTGGTTCAGTAGATAAACTCCGTAACACATAAATAATTAAAAAAGAAAAAAACTTCAGATGCTTGTCTTTTTATCAGTGTCTGCTGTGGTCTACAAAGGTACCTCTGAAATAATGCAAAACGTAAGTAAAAATGGCTACTTTTACCTTCATAATGTTTTACTAGTCGGGGCCGAATTATCTGCAGTACAAAGAGTGTGATAGTAGGTACGAGACAGGAAGTAATATTTTGCGTTTAGTGTGAGGTGGTCGACAAAGCGTACTGAAGCGGACGAGTAAGCACGGTTGGAGGATAAGATGTGTAGGCCGTTAATTGGCGTCGGCCGTTAGCCCGCCGCGTGCGCTCTAAGTCCCATTCCATGAATAGCAATGGCCGCACTTTGGCGCGCTGACTACATTTACCCAAGTAATAGGGTGCTAGTAACCGCCGCTTCACTCGTGATCAGAATGCATACTGCTTACTGTTTTTAACTACTTCATTTTCGCTCTCAGTGGCCCTGAAAAGAAATCCGCTAACATTCGTTGCATGTAGATTTTGCGATTATTTATTTATAGCCTATAGCCACCTATTTCATCTTTCCCATTGCGTCATGTATACGTGATGTGCGCGTCATGCGGAATGAATGTAAGTGGGAACACGCATGATGAAAGCTATCAACAGGAGTTTGTCTAGATTGGAGGCTGTTCCGATTGAAGGAACCCATCATATTCTGTCACTTTATGTTCAAGGTTGTCACATACAGTAAATCAGTTCCAGCAGTGTCAGTTAATACCATCGTAAATTCAAAGAAACGCACTGAAGAGGAAATTGCGTATTTCCTCCTTGGAGAAAAGATACCGAGGAACTGACTCCGTATCGATTTGGCACGTAAATGGAAAAGCGCGTGTACAGCCCAGGACACTGTTATTGTTTATTACGTATGTCTCCATGTCTTAAGTCAAAGCTTCGGTTGATGGAAATGTAGGGCGTTTCAAAAGACGATGTTACCACCAAAAATATAACATTTTAAATTTGAAAGTAGCGTATGAAAGTGGAGATTTGTTTTGCACCAATAACTGATCCTCTACAGTTCTTCCTGCATTTTGCTATAACCTTCTCGGGCTACAACCTCCCTATAGACAACGTGGTCCACTAGAAGCCTCAGAAAACTTCCGACACTCCCAATTATGCGGCGTTTCATCGTTTTGCAGTTACGCGGAATTTATACCTTTCTTCATCTTCTTTGACTTACGCGGTATTCTTTCAGTTTTATTTTCATAGTAAGGAATTGAAAATTTGTCATTCCCTCGGTTAGAGCACTTGTGACGATTCGAGTATATCAAATGACCGAAACTCAGAAAATCGAAAAAGTAAGCTACGTGGTATTGCTTTTCAAAGACAATTTAGTCTTAAAAGATGTAATGAAAGTGAAGCAATACTCTAATACGTTGTATCCACTAACATGAACCATTTGTTGTTATAACTTCGTAATCTGCAGTATCGAAATACAGGACCAAGATTTATATCCCATTGCTTATTTATCTTAGAAATACGAATCAGAAAATCATGTACGAATTAGTAAGTAGCGAAAATTCTTCCCGAATTATACCGCTCAGAGAGTACAGGTCAAAGAGGTTGAAAGACATGCTAGGGATATTGCAAAAGATTTTTTGCTTCAGTACAGAGTACAGTAGTTCTAATTTTGTGTCTACAGGGTGATTTTTTCCGCTATGTACTAACTCTAGGGACTGATCGATGAGAGGATACGGAAGAAAAGATCTAATAAACTTATGTCCGGAAATGCATGGTTTCCATGCTAGAGACCATTTATTGAATCCTGCATTGTTAATGGGACTGCGGGCTAATACGCGCTGTACCAAGCAGCCACAGTTACGGTTACAGTGCCTCTACGCATGCGTGTACGCGTCACAGCATGTTCTGTCTCACACGTTCAAATCGGCCAGGCTGAATCCAAACAGCGTCGAAGACATCATGTATGCGGTGCTCTAGACCCTTCACACCTGGAATGGCCACTGCATACACGAATCTTTTGATATAGCCCCATATCCAGAAATCGCACGGGTTGAGATATGATGAAACAGCAGGCCAAGCAATTGGACCCCTCGTCCGATCCATCGACCAGGGAAGACACGATTGAGATGCGTCCGGACGTTAACGGAAAAGTGGGCTGGAGCACCATCATGTAGCAGCCACATGACCCTTCGAATTATTAGTGACACTTCTTCCAGCAGGGGAGGCAAAGTCACGTGAAAGAAACGCCGATAGTTTCGGCGATGTGGAAGAAAGACTGGTCCCAAAATACGGTCGCAGTGGCCGAGCGGTTCTAGGCGCTTCAGTCCGGAACCGCATGACAGCTACGGTAGCAGGTTCGAATCCTGCCTCGGGCATGAGTCTTTGTGATGTCCTTAGGTTAGTTAGGTTTAAGTAGTTCTAAGTTCTAGGGGACTGATGACCTCAGATATTGCCGGCCTGGGTGGCCGAGCGGTTCTAGGCGCTACAGTCTGGAACCGCGCGACCGCTACGGTCGCAGGTTCGAATCCTGCCTCGGGCATGGGTGTGTGTGATATCCTTTGGTTAGTTAGGTTTAAGTAGTTCTGAGTTCTAGGGGTCTGATGACCTCAGCAGTTAAGTCCCATAGTGCTGAGAGCCATTTGCCAATTGTCCCAGGTCCGCACATTCCGGCTGCACCGTTGCTGATGATTCGCTGTCACCGTACCATGGGGATTCTGCATACTGTCCCACTTGACTGTTGTGAAAGTTGAAGATACCACTCCGCGTAAAGGTGGCCTCATCTGTGAATAGGATGGATGACGCAAATCCCGGAATCGTGGTTACCTGGTGAAGAAACCAGTGACAAAATTGCTCCTGGTGTGGAAAGTCTGTCACCAGTAAGCCCTTCACACGCTGTAAATGATATGGGAAATAACAATTGTCACGGAGAATGTTGCACACGGTCTTCTGGCTTACCCTGTACTGGCGAGCTAAATGCCTGGTACTGACACGGCTGTCGTCTTCCGCAGTGTTAATCACATTTTCCTCCAAGTCTGGTGTCCGAGCATTTCGGGTACGGTCATTATTTCCAGCTTCCTGAAACTATCCTGTCTCAGACAAACAGCGAAACACTGTTGCAGACATTAGATACTGTGGTTGTTGTCGTCGGGGATAGGTCTGATACAACCGCCCGTTGCCACTTGCTTTTCCGTAAGTAAACACCACGTCGGCAAACTCTCGATTCGAATACGAAACCATTGTGTACAACCCTGTATCACATCCACTACAAGGTGAGCCAGCAAGCTAAGTGAATCGGACTAAACAAATGGTACCCATCAACTTCAGGCGAATGTAGAGGCTCAAATGGCCCTATAGGACTTAACATCTGAGGTCATTAGTCCCCTAGAACTTAGAACTACTTAAACTTAACTAACCTAAGGAGATCACACACATCCATGCCCGAGGCAGGATTCGAACCTGCGACCGTAGCGGTCGCGCGGTTCCAGGCTGAAGCGCCTAGAACGGCTCGGCCGCACCGGCCGGCCAGGACTAAACATTACCAATGACTATGGCAGGAGAGGGCGTTAGGGCATGACGTATGAGAAACAGTACTACCTTCCAGGAAGTAACTATGCATACTGTATCTGTGGCTGCATGGTACGGCGCGCCTTAGACTAGACTGTCTCTGTAACAAAGTATGAGTGAATAAATGCGGTCTCTAGCGTGGAAACCATGCGTTTCCGGACATATGTTCACTAGACCTTTATTGTTCTGTATCCCATCATCGATTAATTCCTAGAGCTTTTACACCGTGGAAAAAATCACCCCGTATAAATAATACACAGAACTTTTGTATAAGCAATTCTGCAATAATTTTAAGTTTCATACGGTCTGCGACCCATGTTACTAGTGAAACAACACCGAAAGGGGAAGGGGAGGGAGATCATTGTGTAACGTCCCGTCGATAATGAGATCATTAGAGACGGAGCATAAGCTCGGAGCCGCGCGGTCTAGGGCGACTTGTCCCGTGGCGCGCTCCTTCCGCCGTCGGAGGCTCGAGTCCTCCCTCGGGCATGGGTGTGTATGTTGTCCATAGCGTAAGTTAGTTTAAGTTAGATTAAGTAGTGAGTAAGCTTAGGGACCGGTGACCAAAGCAATTTGGTCCCATAAGATCTTAATACAAATTTACAATTTTTTTGAGCTCGGATTTGCGAAGCATGGAGGAAGAAATCGGCCCTTTATCTTCAAGGGAACCATCCCGGCATTTGCCTGAATTGTAGGGAAATCACGGAAAACCTAAATCAGTACGACCGGACGCGGTTTTTAACCGTCCTCCTCCAGAGTGAGAGTCCAGTGTGCTAACCACTGAGCCAACTCGCTATGTTAAAAGCGAAGATGTTGTTGCAACATTCGTGTTTATAGAAAGATGTTGCTGGTTCTGAGAAAACTGATGTGTTTCATAGTGTACGACAGGTTTTTGGTTCAAATGGCTCTGAGCACTATGGGACTGAATTTCGGAGATCATTAGTCTCCTAGAACTTAGAACTAGTTAAACCTAACTAACCTAAGGACATTACACTCATCCATGCCCGAGGCAGGATTTGAACCTGCGACCGTAGCGGTCTCGCGGTTCCAGACTGCAGCGCCTAGAACCGCACGGCCACTTCGGCCGGCGACAGGTTTAATTCTCATACTTCTGTGGCTTTACCATCTAGTCGACGACGAGAGCATTAGTGACCGAATACTCATTGGTAATGGATTGGAATGGATAACGAAGTCGGCGATACCCTTTCCAGAGAGACCACCTCGGCAGAACAATCTCGAGAAAACCACAGAAAACCTAAATCTGTACAGCCAGATAGTTTGAACAGAAAGCTTTCTGAATGCCAGCCCAATGACTTACCATTACGTCCTCTATCTCGTTTGGAATATCGGGAAGAAAAAGTTCGTTTTAAGATGGGTATAGAGCATGTTCAGAACGTAGCTTCACCATTATTTAAGTTTGATGTTGAAGGAGCGTGTAAGAAGGGAAACACAATTTCAGATGCGGAATGGAAGAGAAACGGATACCAATGGTAAAGTTTGCAGACGACGTGGCTTTTCGAGACTGAAGAAAGAAAGATTAAAAGAACTGTTGCTTGGGATTATCAGCAGACGTAGCTCAGAAGTAGATCAAGAATAACAACAAAGTTACAACGATAGGGATGAACAGTAGCAGAAAGATGAATAGAGATTTACTAAACATAAACACTAGAGAGTATACATTACATAAAGTGAAACAGTTAACCTATGTACGAGGCAGAATTGTACAAGCTAACCAAAGCAAGAAAGGCACCACAATTACAGCGGCTCGGACAAGAATACAGGGTAGCAAACCAATGGACGAAAATGGTAGATGTGAATTACATATACAGACAAACAAATGATTACAGTTTCAGAGAAACTGGATGATTTGTTCAAGGCAAAGAGCTTCACAAATTGAGAAAGTCAATAATGCTTTGGTCCGCCTCTTGGTCTTATTCAAGCAGTGATTCGGCTTGCTATTGATTCAATTTTTATATGTGCTGAGGGAAATCGAGCCAAATTCTGTCCAACGGTCACGATAGATCGTCAAAATCCGAGCTGGTAGGATGACCCTGTGTATAATGCTCCAAACGGGGCGTCTCCAGACACGTCTTCGCCTTGACAGTAGAACTGTCTTCAGTGATGAGTCCCTCTTCTAACTGAGCCCCAATGACCAGTGAAGATGCGTCTGGAGACACCCCAGACAGCGGTGGGTTACCAACCTAACTGTCACCCGACATACGGCCCTACAGCTAGGAGTGATGGCGTGGGGTGCCATTTCCTTTGGTTGTTATCGGCAGCGCCCTTACACCACATCTTTACGTCGACGATATCCTATGCCCTGTTCTGTTGCCCTTCACTGCAAGCCAGGCTGGGTTTATATTTCAGTAAGATAATGCCAGCCCGCAGATGGTGAGATTTTCTACTGCTTTACATCCTGCTTGTCAACCCCTGCATTAGCCAGCAAGGTCACCAGATCTCTCCCAAATGGTACACGTTTGGAGCATTATGGCAGGGCCCTCAAACCAGCTCGGGATTTTGACGTTCTAACGCGCCAGTTATCCTAATTGCCACGATATCCCTCGCGAGGACATCCAACAACTCTATCAATCAATGCGAAGCCGAATAAAGTATGTAAGGTAGATTATAGTTAGGATTTGTCCTGTTATAATACAGTGTGTTTATAAATGAATGTCGGGGTTTTAACGCTTTATAATAGTTATTACATTAAATGTACAGTTATAAATGATATGTCAAATGAGAGAGCAACTCAAAAAAATTGTGTTTGGCACCAGCACGCATTCGCAGCGCGCAATGTTTCCGCCGCAATCCGCTAGACAGCAGTAGTAGCGAAGATGGCGACTAGAGAGCAGAAAGCGTTTTTGTTTTGCAGTTTGCAAAGACCAAATATGTAGTTACTGTGCGACGTGCGTTCTAGCTGAAGTTCGGGTGTGATCCTTCAAGTGATAATAACATTTGTAGATGGTATCATCAATTTGAAGACACTGGCTGCCTTTGTAAAGGGAAGAGCACAGGACGACCAAGAGTTAGTGAAGAGACTGTTGAGCGAGTGACATAGTCGTTCACTCGTAGCCTAAAGAAATCAGTCCGGAAGGCTAGTCGTGAATTACAAGTTCCCGTGTCGACTGTTTGGAAAGTTTTAAGAAAACCCATACAACTACGTCCTTACCATATGCAGTTATTACAGGCTCTAAAGCCGCCAGACAATGGATTACATGCCAACTTCACAAACGAAATGTTGTTTCATGACGATGAAGATTTTCTGGATCATGTTGACTTCAGTGATGAATCAACCTTTCACATTAGTGGACATGTTAACACTCACAATGTGCGCATTTGGGGCTCAGAAAATCCTCACAAGGTGGTACAAATGCAACGAGATTCCTCTAAAGTGACTGTTTCTTGTGCCGTATCCCAGCAGAAGGTTTATGGGCCTTTCTTTTTTGGTGGACCTACTGTAACTGGCACTTCTTACCTTGATACACTAGAGCAATGGCTCTTCCCTCAGTTGGTACAACATGAGCCAGAGAACTTCATTTTCCAGCAAGATGGTGCACCTCCTCACTGGCATAGCGAAGTATACGATTGGTTGAACTTCACTGTGTCTTTGCTACATTCACTGAAGACACACTTATCAATGTTTGGGAAGAACTCTGCTATAGACTTGATGTGTGCCACGTGGCGAATGGTGCTCTCATTGAACATTTATAAGGTTCTCGGTAAAACTGTTTGAGTTGCTCTTTCATTTGACATATCATTTATAACTGTAAGTTTAATATAATAAATATTATAAAGTGTCAAAACTCTGATATTCATTTATAAACACCCTGTATACGGTTCTTCAACTGGTCGTTTACCAATTCATGTTAGTAAACATACAACTACTATGATTCAAAATAGTATTTCATAAGACCTGTAGGTGGAAGGCCGCGTTGTGGACTTCGTTAATTAGCGAAGCTCTTTCTCTTGAATACATGGGGACATGGAAAGAGACTCTAATAAGAGTGTGTGTTTCGCGTCCCTCAACTGGCTCATCTATCCAAAGCAGAAGTGTTGCGATGTGCTATAAGGAAAGAGTAGGGTGATTCTCAAGATCAAAAGCGAAAGTAATGACCACAACCATTGAAGGCTTATCGGCGAGCAAAGAAAGACTTCAAACTATTTGTCGAGATATAAATTGTGATGTTTTGTGCATGCAACAAACCCCTAGAGATATCACTAAACGAAGACCAAAACTAGGAGGCATGCAGGTAGTCATTGAGTGGCCCACTGGCAGTACGGTAGCGTCTTATTGTGAGGCCCAGTCTAGCAGCGTTGTCAGGTTCTCTAACAGAGTAGAACGATATTGAAATTTTAACAGCCGAGCTGTGCAGTTGTGCAGTAACATCCATCTACAAGCCTCCTGGTGAAAAATTTAACTTCGGTCCCCACACTGAATTTGGAAAATCACAACACTCACTTTAACGTGGGCGATTTTAACAGCCACAGTAGCGTCTGAGGCTACGAGGATGACGATGTAAACGGAAAGGAGGTTCTGAAGTGGGCTGAGTGCAGAAGATTTACACGACTGCAAGTTACCACCTTCATTTGACAATGGCCGCTTGGAAAGGGGACATAACCCCGACCTGATTTTCATAAGCGACACCGTTTCGCAGCAGTGTGCGAAGACTGTTTCATTATCTGTGCTTGTCACCCAACATAGGCCAATCTGCTGTCAAGTGTTTGCAGCTATCAAACCACAGGTGATCCCATTCCGTAGGCTGATCAACTTTAAGAAATTCAATTGGAGGAGTTTTTCGGAAACTGTGGATGAGGCAATATTAAGGAACGAACACGTGTCAGATTCCTACGATCGTTTTGTAGATACTGTGAAGAGGTGCTCTCGCGTTTCGATCCCCAGAGGCTGCCAAACAACACACATTCCGGGTATGAATTGAGAATTACCGTCAGAACTGCAAGAATACCTTAGACTGTTTAATGAAAACCCGTTAAATACGGATACAATAAAATTATAAGCGGCACTATCCTCATGAATTGGCGAAAGCCAAACAAAATAGATGGACTGAAATGGTAGAAAGTATTGACATATCTAAGACTATCAGGAAAGCTTGGGTACTGCTCAAACGACTCAGCAATAACCCTACTATACCCTGAATAAGAACCAACCTTACTCCAAATGAAGTCGCCCACCAGGTGCTGGCGAATGTGAAAACTAAAGGAAGAAGGAAAAAAAATAGCGATAACCCAAAACATCCAGAAACAAACGTGCTGTCCGCTAAGTTTATTTTGGAAGAACTGAAATTGCTATTAAAAAGTGTAAATCCGGCAAGGCGCCCGGACTTGATGATTTATTGGTGGAGGAGATAAAATATTTTGGGCCTGCTACTATGGGAAGGCTACTGCAATTCCATAATAACTGTCTAACACGACAGAAGGCTCCTAAAATCTGGAGAAGGACGAGGATCATCACCCCCCCCCCCCCCCCGCCCAAGCCAGTTTGCGATGCCAATAATTTTCACCCTGCATCTCTTTGGGCCATCTTAAGAAAATCCTCGAAAGGATGTTACTTAATCGTCTTATCCCTGTCACCGAGCCATGATTGATGCCACAAGAAGCTGGATTTCATCATCATCATCATCAGTTTTCTGCTATATTAGCAGGTCCTTTGCCTCTCCATTTTCAAATCAAATGTTCAAATGTGTGTGAAATCTTATGGGACTTAACTGCTAAGGTTATCAGTCCCTAAGCTTACACACTACTTAACCTAAATTATCGTAAGGACAAACACACACACCCATGCCCGAGGGAGGACTCGACCCTCCTCGGGGAGCAGCCGCACAGTCCATGACTGCAGCGCCTCAGACCGCTCTGCTAATCCCGTCTCTATTTTCTGCGATCCATTGCTTCCTTCTTAAGGCTGCTGTATGTTGCACCCCCCCATCACGTCATCCAGTATCTGAAATCTCTTCCTTCCTCGCTTCCTTTTCCTTTGTACATAACCTTCTAAAACTGTTTTTATCAGTCTGTCATTATTTCTTAATATATGCTCAATCCAATTTCTTTTTCTTCTTTCTATTACATAACTGTCTTTTCTCTCCCTCTCTTCTCAGTACCTCTTCATTTTTTACTCTGTCCATCCAACTTATTCTTTCCATCCTCCACACCTCATGTCCACACCTCAAAAGCCTCCAGCCTTTCTGTCTTTCTTCCTCAAAGTCTACGTTTCAGTGCCGTAGAGAAGAACACTCCACACAAGACATTTTATGAGCCTTTTCCTGAGTTCTCTGTCCAGACTGCTGCAGAAAATTCTCCTTTTCTTATAAAATACCTCTTTTGCCATTACCATCCTTCTTTTAATTTCTGTGCTGCACATCCAGTCGGTGTCTATTCTGCTTCCAAGACACTTAAAATTTTGTACGTGCTCTAATATTTCTCCATTCAGCATAATTTTTATTTCTTATTTCCTCCTAGTGCCAATACTTTTGTTTTCTTTGTGTTAATTTTCATTCCATAATTTTTTCCGTTGGTTTCAATGGTGTCCACTAAATCCTGTAATTCTTTTTCCCCTGTGGAAAGAAGTACCATGTCATCAGCAAACCTCAAACACCCTACTATCTTCCTCCAATTTCTACTCCTTTGTCGTCTAATGAGCATTGCTCAACATATTTTCCAAGTAGAGGTTGAAAAGGGTAGGTGATAGACAGCATCCCTGTCTTACTCCTTTTCCTACTCCGATCCAGTTTTTACTTTCTCCTCTCACTTGAACTGAGGCTTTTTGATTAAAATATAATGACTTTACAAGTCTTCTGGTTTTCCAGTCCACTCTCTTTTCCCTCATTATGGTCGCCAGCTTGTCCCAAACCACACTGTCAAATGCCTTTGCTAGATCGCTGAAGCACATAGGTAGGTCTCTTCCTTTTTCAATTAACCTTTCTCCCTGGATTTAGTCCAAATAAAAATTGTCAGCAGAAATCCTCAGTCTGACAAACAATATCGAGGATGGTTTTGAGCGGGGTTTGGTTACAGGAGCAGTATTCGTTGATCTCTCAGCATATGGTACTGTGCAGCAGAATATTATACTGCACAAGCTATATCAATTAATGAGAGATTATGACCTTACCAGTTTCATAGGAACTCTCCTTCAGAACCCTATATTCCATGCCGAACTAGACGGCAAGGAAAGTAGATGGAGAATACATAAAAGAAGTCTCCCCTAAGGTAGCGTCCTAGTACCAACCTTGTTTAACATCTAAAGTAACGATCAGCCACACAGTCCGCAGCTCGTGGTCGTGCGGTAGCGTTGTCGCTTCCTGCGCCCGGGTTCCCGGGTTCGATTCCCGGCGGGGTCAGGGATTTTCTCTGCCTCGTGATGACTGGGTGTTGTGTGATGTCCTTAGGTTAGTTAGGTTTAAGTAGTTCTAAGTTCTAGGGGACTGATGACCACAGATGTTAAGTCCCATAGTGCTCAGAGCCATTTGAACCATCTCTTAACACAAAAAGCTTATCTACGTTGACTATCTGTTGCTAATATCTCAAGTCAAATACGCCGAAACAGTAGGGAGGCGACTAATAAATGGACTTCACACTCTTGCAGCATGCTGCCAAACTAACTACCTGAAACCGAATTCGGCTAAAACCCAAGTATACGCTTTTCATCTACGAAACAAAGAATCTAACAGGAAATTAGAAGTCGTATGGGATGGAGGTAGAGCACTGTCATAATCCAAAATATGTGGGGGTTATGCTGTACCGAGTGCTGACGTTCAGGAAGCACGCTCTAAACAGAAAACAAAAAGTATCCGCCAGCAATAACATCATCAGAAAGCTCACAAGTAGCGGGTGGGATGTCCAACCGACAGTACTCAGCACGTAGGTACTTGAATCATGTTAATCTGTTGCCGAATACGGCTGCTCTGTTTGGTACAATTCTCTTCGTGCTAAGCGTGTGGATGTTGCCCTCAAAGAGACATTTAGAATAACATCAGGATGCTTGAGGGCATCACCTACCTACAAACTCTATAACCCGCCGGGGATAGCCCCACCAGATATGAGACGGGAAGTTGTGACGAACACAGAGAAACTCAAAGTGGAACTAAACGCTGCTCACCCATTGGAAGGATACCAACATTCCCTAAATGGTTCAAATGCCTCTGAGCACTATGGGACTTAACATCTGAGGTCATCAATCCCCTAGAACTTAGAACTACTTAAACCTAACTAATCTAAGGAGATCACACACATCCATGCCCGAGGCAGGATTCTAACCTGCGGCCGTAGCGGTCGCGCGGTTCCAGACTGAAGCGCCTAGAACCGCTCGGTCTCTACGGCCGGCCCAACCTTACCTAAGCGGGCTGATATCTAGGAACAGCTTACTAAACAATTCCGTCAAAGACAGTACGTCACCATCAATGGCACGACAAAACCTGTGGACAACCAGAAACGCAGATATCGCATCATGGATCCCACCTTTGGAGGCCCTGCCCCAGGTGAAAATCTACAATGGAAAACGTGGAAGTCCCTCAAAAGGGCTGGATAGAAGAAGGGATAACATGGCCAAATGGAATTATCTTACGTACCCATCAACTTTATGCGAATGTAGAGGCTCAAATGGCTCTGAGCACTGTGGGACTTAACTTCTAAGGTCATCAGTCCCCTAGAACTTAGAAGTACTTAAACCTAACTAACCTAAGGACATCACACACATCCATGCCCAAGGCAGAATTCGAACCTGCGACCATAGCGGTCGCGCGGTTCCAGACTGTAGCACCTAGAACCGCTCGGCTACTCCGGCCGGCTGCGTATATAAAGCAGAACAAAGCACCAAGCACCTGTAAAATTGTCCTTCGTGCCTAGCTTCCTGCACGCTGGAGGACCCATTGTGAGCCAGGGACAATGCCGTCGAGGTCGCTAACATTTGGTCTGCTTATATTTAGAGTTTGTAATTTATTTATATGTAACTGTTACTAGCAGTGAACGAAAAAATGTAGGTACAGGCCAATGTTAACATGTATGAGCCAGTTGTTTTGTGAATATACATAGAAATAAAAAGATTAAACAGAGATGAGGATGCCATCAATTTAATTGTCTCATATTGTATCAGTATTTCCCTTGTACTTATTAATGTCCTATATTAAGTCTGTTTTTCTGTTTTTGTCTATAAATAAGTAAAATCTTGAATAAATTATCCAATTTTTCTGCAATTATAATCATTTGTTTGTCTACACATGTACATCAAATCTATCAATTTCCGTCCCGTTCGGCGGATAATATAAGATAGAACGCCTAGCTTAAGATGCGTGAAATGTTTTCGAAGCCATTTTCATTTTGCCCATCCTGTAGTTTTCTTCAACAAAGAAGTTCCGTTGCTATGAAATCGAGGAAGAAGTTGCTATGACTGCGCATCTGGGCGCAATGTTCTTAAAAAAAACATAGACCTTTTGAAGAGCAATGAGGAAGAAACCGATAGAAAAGAATTCCGTAATAAACTGTTATCCAAATAAGGAATCAGTTGGAAATTCATCAGTTGAAACTTTAGTGAATAATTTACTTTGCAGTGGAAGAAGCAGTAAAGGAAAAAAATTGTAGGTACAGACACACATCAACCTGTATGAAACAGATTTTTGTGAAGATATATAAATATAAAAAGATTAAAAAAGGAGATCAAAAGTTTGGGATGCCATCAATCTAATTGACAGACTGATTGTTGGTTGTTCACTTTGCAAATTATTTTCATGTCTCATGGATCATGTCCGCATTATGTTACTATCCCTTTCAGACCCTCTACTTAGAATTGCGTGCACTAACTTTTACTGTGTCTCAGCTGCAACAAAAGTATTTTTCCCTATGGAAATCTGAGGTACACGTTTGAGAATACTCAGTCTGTTCATCACGTGCAAATGATTCCAGTTCGTGGGCACCACTGTGAAAATATCAGCAAGTCAGTGTAGCAGCTCGTGACCACCAGGATACATGGATGTGGTCGGTTCACTATATTCCACTGCATAATGAAATACAGTTTTTGTTATCTTACATGGTATTTATTGAATGCTCATTTTACTATTTATTATAATAGAGAATATTTCGCAATTAGTTATTTTAGTTCATAAAATGTAGTCAAGTGTAGAAAGTATGTTTTGAAAACGGGTACATACACTCCTGGAAATTGAAATAAGAACACCGTGTATTGATTGTCCCAGGAAGGGGAAACTTTATTGACACATTCCTGGGGTCAGATACATCACATGATCACACTGACAGAACCACAGGCACGTAGACACAGGCAACAGAGCATGCACAATGTCGGCACTAGTACAGTGTATATCCACCTTTCGCAGCAATGCAGGCTGCTATTCTCCCATGGAGACTATCGTAGAGATGCTGGATGTAGTCCTGTGGAACGGCTTGCCATGCCATTTCCACCTGGCGCCTCAGTTGGACCAGCCTTCGTGCTGGACGTGCAGACCGCGTGAGACGACGCTTCATCCAGTCCCAAACATGCTCAATGGGGGACCGATCCGGAGATCTTGCTGGCCAGGGTAGTTGACTTACACCTTCTAGAGCACGTTGGGTGGCACGGGATACATGCGGACGTGCATTGTCCTGTTGGAACAGCGAGTTCCCTTGCCGGTCTAGGAATGGTAGAACGATGGGTTCGATGACGGTTTGGATGTACCGTGCACTATTCAGTGTCCTCTCGACGATCACCAGAGGTGTACGGCCAGTGTAGGAGATCGCTCCCCACACCATGATGCCGGGTGTTGGCCCTGTGTGCCTCGGTCGTATGCAGTCCTGATTGTGGCGCTCACCTGCACGGCGCCAAACACGCATACGACCATCATTGGCACCAAGGCAGAAGCGACTCTCATCGCTGAAGACGACACGTCTCCATTCGTCCCTCCATTCACGCCTGTCGCGACACCACTGGAGGCGGGCTGCACGATGTTGGGGCGTGAGCGGAAGACGGCCTAACGGTGTGCGGGACCGTAGCCCAGCTTCATGGAGACGGTTGCGAGTGGTCCTCGCCGATACCCCAGGAGCAACAGTGTCCCTAATTTGCTGGGAAGTGGCGGTGCGGTCCCCTACGGCACTGCGTAGGATCCTACGGTCTTGGCGTGCATCCGTGCGTCGCTGCGGTCCGGTCCCAGGTCGACGGGCACATGCACCTTCCGCCGACCACTGGCGACAACATCGATGTACTGTGGAGACCTCACGCCCCACGTGTTGAGCAATTCGGCGGTACGTCCACCCGGCCTCCCGCATGCCCACTATACGCCCTCGCTCAAAGTCCGTCAACTGCACATACGGTTCACGTCCACGCTGTCGCGGCATGCTACCAGTGTTAAAGACTGCGATGGAGCTCCGTATGCCACGTCAAACTGGCTGACACTGACGGCGGCGGTGCACAAATGCTGCGCAGCTAGCGCCATTCGACGGCCAACACCGCGGTTCCTGGTGTGTCCGCTGTGCCGTGCGTGTTATCATTGCTTGTACAGCCCTCTCGCAGTGCCCGGAGCAAGTATGGTGGGTCTGACACACCGGTGTCAATGTGTTCTTTTTTCCATTTTCAGGAGTGTATATTTGTATAAATCTTGCATCTAAAATCATTAAAAAATCACCTAAGAGCATTAGAACATAAAGAAAAATTTCCTTTCCTCTAGAAAAAACTCAAGTGACAGGGCTATAATGTGGAACCTGTCAACTGGCTTTAATAAAATCACTTTCTCAGGAATAACTGTACTAACATAATACTTAATCTCCATTTTAACTTAAAAATAATTCTGATTCATTTTGAAAGCAGACGGCCATAGTGAAGCGTCATTTCTTCGATCATGTGATGATGCAGGCGAGAAATTTTTAATCTAGTCTGCATTTTCAATAGGAAGCGATTTTAGTGGCTCACTTAAATAAACCAACATAATTTTTAGCAGAATCATCTGATTCCTCAAGAATCATTCGAATGCCACGAGATCAACTACCGACCTAACTACACTGACGGAAAAAGAATCGCAACACCAACAAATACACTCCTGGAAATGGAAAAAAGAACACATTGACACCGGTGTGTCAGACCCACCATACTTGCTCCGGACACTGCGAGAGGGCTGTACAAGCAATGATCACACGCACAGCACAGCGGACACACCAGGAACCGCGGTGTTGGCCGTCGAATGGCGCTAGCTGCGCAGCATTTGTGCACCGCCGCCGTCAGTGTCAGCCAGTTTGCCGTGGCATACGGAGATCCATCGCAGTCTTTAACACTGGTAGCATGCCACGACAGTGTGGACGTGAACCGTATGTGCAGTTGACGGACTTTGAGCTAGGGCGTATAGTGGGCATGAGGAAGGCCGGGTGGACGTACCGCCGAATTGCTCAAGACGTGGGGCGTGAGGTCTCCACAGTACATCGATGTTGTCGCCAGTGGTCGGCGGAAGGTGCACGTGCCCGTCGACCTGGGACCGGACCGCAGCGACGCACGGATGCACGCCAAGACCGTAGGATCCTACGCAGTGCCGTAGGGGACCGCACCGCCACTTCCCAGCAAATTAGAGACACTGTTCCTCCTGGGATATCGGCGAGGACCATTCGCAACCGTCTCCATGAAGCTGGGCTACGGTCCCGCACACCGTTAGGCCGTCTTCCGCTCACGCCCCAACATCGTGCAGCCCGCCTCCAGTGGTGTCGCGACAGGCGTGAATGGAGGGACGAATGGAGACGTGTCGTCTTCAGCGATGAGAGTCGCTTCTGCCTTGGTGCCAATGACGGTCGTATGCGTGTTTGGCGGCGTGCAGGTGAGCGCCACAATCAGGACTGCATACGACCGAGGCACACAGGGCCAACACCCGGCATCATGGTGTGGGGAGCGATCTCCTACACTGGCCGTACACCTCTGGTGATCGTCGAGGGGACACTGAATAGTGCACGGTACATCCAAACCGTCATCGAACCCATCGTTCTACCATTCCTAGACCGGCAAGGGAACTTGCTGTTCCAACAGGACAATGCACGTCCGCATGTATCCCGTGCCACCCAACGTGCTCTAGAAGGTGTAAGTCAACTACCCTGGCCAGCAAGATCTCCGGACCTGTCCCCCTTTGAGCATGTTTGGGACTGGATGAAGCGTTGTCTCACGCGGTCTGCACGTCCAGCACGAACGCTGGTCCAACTGAGGCGCCAGGTGGAAATGGCATGGCAAGCCGTTCCACAGGACTACATCCAGCATCGCTACGATCGTCTCCATGGGAGAATAGCAGCCTGCTTTGCTGTGAAAGGTGGATATACACTGTACTAGTGCCGACATTGTGCATGCTCTGTTGCCTGTGTCTATGTGCCTGTGGTTCTGTCAGTGTGATCATGTGATGTATCTGACCCCAGGAATGTGTCAATAAAGTTTCCCCTTCCTGGGACAATGAATTCACGGTGTTCTTATTTCAATTTCCAGGAGTGTAACTAACGTAGAGTGATAAAATTTCTGGAAAGCATTCAGCTAGGTAACATATTTAAGGCATTAACATTGAAAGATCACAAGCTAATGTACGTGCGAGATAAGCCATTGCCAATATGAAATGCTCGTACATTAATAACCGGTTTTTATCACCAGGATATTGAATGCAAGCATTCAAACGTGCATACATTATGTTGAACAGGTGCCGGGTTTCCGTTTGTACGATGGAGTTCCGTGTCTGTTGCACTTGGTCGGTCAATAAAGGGAAAGTTATTGCTGTTCGTGGATGATGCAGGAGTTGTCGTCCGATGGTGTCGCATATGTGCTCGGATGGAGACAGATCTGGTGATCGATGAGGCCAAGACGACATATCGACACTCTGTAGAGCATGTTGGGCTAAAATGGCGGTATGTGGACGAGCGTTATCCTGTTAGAAAGTACTCCGTGGAATACTGCTCATGAATTGCAACACAACAAGTCGAATCACCAGACTGATGTACAAATTTGCGGTCAGGGTATGAGGGGTTAACCATGAGACTGCGCCTGGTGTCATATGAAATCGCACCCCACATCATAAATCCAAGTGGTTGCAGATCCTCAACTGGATTCCTTCTAACCAATGCACGACCACACTGGCAGAACCGGATGTCATCAGAAAGCGCAAAAGACCTCCACCCTTACTTCCAAATAGCTCTCGCTTGACACCACTAAAGTCCCAAATGGCGGTGGTTTGGAGTCAGTGTAATGCACACTACAGGGCGTCTGGCTCGGCGCTGCCCTCGAAGTAACCGATTTGTAACATTATTGTGTGACTATGGGGCCAGTTACTTCTTAGACTCAAATTCCTGCTGCAGATGTGGTAAGATACGCCAGAGCCATGCGCTTAGCACGATGGTCTTCTCTCTCAGTAATGCCATGTGACTGTCTGGAGCCCTGTCTTCTTGCGACTCTACATTCTCGTGACCACCGCTGCCACCAATCATATAAAGTGGCTACATTCCTGCCAAGGCTTTTGGCAATATGGCAGAAGGAACACCCAGCTTCTCGTAGCCTTATTACACGACCTCTTTCAAATTTAGTGAGGTGCTGATAATGGCGTCTTTGTCGCCTTGAAGGGATTCTTGACTAACATCAATTCACCATGTCCATTCTCAAATGTAACTAACGATCACGACCGTTACAGCGTATATTTAAAACATACTTGATTTGCATCCTCATATTGGTGCTACTAGCGCCAGTGTTATGCGACTGGCGCGAAATTGTAAGTGACATCATCTTTTAAATGTAGTAACACGTCTACCAGCTTTCGTTTATGGCATATTACTGCTTCTTGGTGTTGCGATTGTTTTTCCGTCAGCGTATATGAGACAGCAGTACAAGAATCTGTTGGTTATATTATTGAAAGTTCGACAGGGTGTTTTGAAGTATGCCATTCAGGTACGAATGTTCGTATTTACGGCGTCGACAGAAATGGGCTCTAATGAATCTCAGAGAATGGTATCTTAACTTTCACATAGAAAAATGAGGAAAAAGTATGTAAGAGGAAAATAATATTTTATTTTTAGCAACTCTTATCCACTGTTCTGCGAAGCTTGAGGACAAGACAGATAAAGGAACGTAACACATTAACAACTCCTTGGAAATGAGTGAAAGTGCACAAGTATTTTGCCAGAGGCCTCCCAATCGTACCAGAAGGCTGGATGCCACATGGCGTGAGGTCAGCGTGACTCTAGTACCAAGTGTCGCTGGTTCCACAACACGGGACAGTTGGCCGAATGGGAAAAGACAGTGCGTGTCAATCAACGAGCTGTGGCGGTGCTCTTCATTATAATGTGGCCTGGAGACAACGACTTTATACGGCGAAGAATCATTGGGAACGTGGAGGAACGACGAAGTATGACGTGCGTAGCTCAGGAGTTTGGTATCGCTCATAGCATTGTTTCACGTGTATTGCAAAAGTTCCGAACCACAGACACTGCTATCCAACGTAGATTAGGTGGACGACCACAGTCAGCTACAGCAGCGGATGATCGTTGCATTGTGTAACAGCCCTCGTGAGACAGCGGGTGAAATCGTAACCACATTTAAGAGGACTGCAAGACATACAGTCACACGCTACACAGTGGTTCCGCGACTTCAAGGGGGTGATCTCTTTGAACGACGCCTAATACGTTGTATTCCGTTGACACCCATTGATCGGAGGCACTGTTAGCGATGTTGCCGAGAGCGTTGAGATTGGAGTAACGAGGAGTGGGGTCGCGTAATCCTCTCGGATGAGAACAGATTCAGTGTGAGTAGTGATTTTGGACGTACGCTCATGTGGCTAGAGGTGGTTACACGTAATGTACCCACGAACGTTGTCGACCATGATCGTTTTGGTGCACCAGGCGATATGGTATAGGCTCGCATAATGATACATGGGCGTAGTGACGTCAAAACCTTTGAACATTGTTCTCTCACCGGTCAGCGTTACTTTGATACTGTATTTCTTCCCCGTGCGCGTCCTTTCGAGGATGTGTTCGGCTCGGACTTCATTTTTATGGATGACAATGCGCGACTGCGTTGAACAGGGCAAGTGGAGGAATTTTTTCAGATGGAAGATATTCGGCGAATGGACTGGCCTGTCTGTTACCCAGACTTAAATTCTAACGAGAAAGTTGGAAAGACGTGATACAGCATTTCCACATCCACCAACGACCATCCAGCGGTTGTCATTCTCGGTGGTGGAGCAATGGAACGCCCTAACACAGAACTCATTACCAACTTTCTGGACAGCATGGGAGCCCTCTGCAGAGCATGCATTGCCGTTTCTGGGTATCATACACAATATTAAGTACCATGCCTTGTCTTTTGTAATGTGCAGGGGACGATCATAAATCGCGGTGACTTCGGTGTAATTGTTGTATTTGAATAAAAGTGTCATTTCTATTCGTCTAGCTGCGTACTTCTTTCAGTTACCTTGTGTACTATATTGCAGCAGTGCTTTCTATGTATGGACAAAGTTTCATCGAGCTATGTTACTCGGCAGTGACACATCATGAAAGTTACTTTCGTCCTTAAGTTTTGCGTCCCAGTGTATTAAGGCATTTCCACCATTTATAAAAAATTCATTCTATCTGGAAGAGCAGTTTGAACGGAATGAACAGTCTCTTGAAAGGAAGATATAAAATGAACATCAACAAAAATAAAACAAGAATAATGGAATGCAGTCGAATTAAATCAGGAGATGCTGAGGGAATGAGATTAGGAAACAAGACACTTAAAGTAGTAGATGAGTTTTGCTATTTGAGGAGTAAAATAATTGATAGTGGTCGAAGTAGAGTGGATATAAAATGTAGGCTTGCAATGACAAAGAAAGCGTTTCTGAGAAGAGAAATTTGTTAATATGGAGTATAGATTTAAGTGTCAGGAAGTCTTTTCTGAAAGTATTTGTGTGGAGTGTAGCCACGTATAGTGGAACATGGGCGATAAATAGTTTAGAGAGGAAAAGAATAGAAGCTTTCGAAATGTGGTGCTACAGAAGAATGCTGAAAATTAG
The DNA here is from genome assembly GCF_023897955.1 of Schistocerca gregaria. Classification (NCBI taxonomy): domain Eukaryota; kingdom Metazoa; phylum Arthropoda; class Insecta; order Orthoptera; family Acrididae; genus Schistocerca; species Schistocerca gregaria. The sequence goes on along the minus strand of NC_064931.1, from coordinate 187,001,166 downwards.
ATGGGTAGATCACGTAACTAATGAGGAGGTATTGAAGAGAATTGGGGAGAAGAGGACTTTGTGGCACAACCTGACTAAAAGAACGGATCGGTTGGTAGGACACGTTCTGAGACATCAAGGGATGGCAAATTTAGTATTGGGGGAAAGTGTGGAGGTTAAAAATCATAGAGGGAGACCAAGAGATGAATACACTAAGGAGATTCAGAAGGATGTAGTTTGCAGTAGTTACTCGGAGATGAAGAGGCTTGCACAACATATGGTAGCATGGAGAGCTGCATCAAACCAGTCTCTAGACTGAAGACTATAACAACAACAAATCGATCTGTCATTTAAAATTTAAATGCATAAAGAGGCAAATTTGATGTACAACATTTAGAGTGGTGACCATTTGAGTGTTTTTACTGTGGAGTACTAAAATAACGAAATTTAAGTGTAAATATCACTGTGTACGTGTTAAGAATACAGTATACATTTAATACTGATGTTCATTTTTCATGGTAAAACGAACACATAGGAACCTTACTAGAGACATCCACCAAATGTATTTGAAGGCGAGATACTAAACCGTGAAACACTTCGTAGACTATTAATGAACTTATTTGTGATTGGTTATTATTATTAAGCTTTATATGGCATGGAGGCTCTTCACTGCAGAATGAAAAATATTGAACCGTTTTGCTCAAACCTCGCAATAAACACATGGAATCTACTCTGGCTTCATTTTTCCAAATCACTTCGACTATTTTCACGTATGTTGTAAATGGGGATCCAAGAGGTCGTCTTCCAGTGGGAAGCACTTGTTGTGACTGGTTACAGATTTAAATTTGTTTTCGTATACTTTTTTGACTCATCCAGGGTAGGTGTAGCATCAAAATTTCCAATTTCAGCAGAAGGATATACTCGCATACACTTCTATTTGCATCAGGGTATTTGGGTTACATATGTACTCTTATGTCGTGAATACACTTTTGTCACTGTTTCCAACAGCAATAACTTCCTTTCTTTGTTAAATGACGAATGTATTGGAGAACCGTATATTATGCTGCTACAGTTTTTTGTCTTAATGTAGTTGGCTTCTTTATAACGTTGGCGGCCTTTTTCTTTATATCTGATTGACTTTGGGAAGAAAAGACAACTCAATTGAATTGAAAAAATTAAGAACGAACAGACCGTGACTTGTTTATGCAGATACTGCAGCATTTGCCACCATTGATGTAGAAGAGTTACGGAAAATCTGCATCCTGCATCAGGACAGCAGACCAACGATTTCAATCCCGTTATTCCAGAATAAGATTCCAACGTCTTAAACACTACACCATAGCTTTCGTTTTGGTTTGATCAATGTGAACTGCCGCAAAAGTGAGGAGAAGGTGCGGTCGTGAGTTTCGAAACGTTTTGTAGAAGTCGATTCAGGCAGTGTGGTACGATAAAGGAATACGTTTTCAACAGTCGTACCTAATTGCAGGTTTCCCTTTGGTGGGTGAGGCATACCTCATAGCGGGCTTGTGTTTTTAATTGCAGTTCTTCATTTGCAAGTCGAACAGGGTATTCATGCAACAACAGCACGCATACGGTCTTTAGCACATTTACAGGTACAACATGCGCTGTGCGTTTATTCCCTCGCGGTCCTTACAAGGCTGTCAGACTAACAACTTACCTAACTGCCGGGGGAATATAATTTTACTTTCAGCTGTTTGGAAGAAACCGAAGAAAGCGATTACTAACGTTTCCGCGGGGGAGTGTAATGGTTTTGTTTGTCTTTGAAGAAACGTTATTGGAACTAGCTGCAAACAGTGCTCAAAATTACGTAATGCAAACGCTGACAATCCAGCTGTACAATGAAATCGCTACTGTCAAATTTTAAGGGGTCCAATTATCAAAGGCAGCCAGCATTGCTCAGTCGCTAGTTCCCATAGAGAGAATGGAATATTACTTTGGATTTCGAATGCCGAAAAAAAGAGACTCAACCAAAATTTGTGTGTGACGTAGGTGGGGCCAAATAGTATATGCGTGACGCACAGCCATTCTCAGCTCACGTATCATCTGAAATTATATGTTTAACCTGAACAGCAGAATTTTAAAATACCGTGAAGACACAGTGCTAGAAAACCTCCTAAAGTATTGCAATTTGAGGTTTCTGCTTACAAACTGTTTCTGCAAATGTGCATACACTATAACGCAAAGCTCGATCTCCTTCAAAATATTTTGCTGTAGCTTTAATTCCGTTAATATCAAAAGACAAAATGGAAGGCGTGGAATGGAAATCATTTTTCAGTACAGTTTCCTTTCATTTTTAAGGAATGTAGAGCTCAGCTGGAAGTAATTTAAATTTTTCATGACAGACATATTAAATGAGTCTCCCCTGCAAAAAATGTGTACCCTTTGTCACGATTTATTCGTTGTGGCAAACTTTGAACTACGTTATGGGCTATTAGGCGCTTACTTGTCAGACGTTTTGTGTTAGTTCTGGGATATGATTTATTATTATTTTTCCTATCACTACTATAATTAAAATAATAATATTTATTATTATTTATTCGAGTCCGAAACAAATGCAATACCTGATTATTACAGTCAATAGTAAACGAAAGAAAGAATAATTATCTTATACTGTTGTTGATCAAAATTTTGCAGCTTTAATTGCACCCCGGATCGCAAGTAGACTTTCTCTGTGCAAGATGCAGGGCACATTTGACAAACGACGAGGTGCTCCATGGTCTTGGTTCTCCGCAGTCGTAGCTCCAAATCCAAGGAGAAGAGACATTTGCGGAGGTTACTTCTGGATCTTATAACTACAGAACGAAGACGGTTGAGTGACCTTTACACCATCCTATTTTGTTCATGACAGGTGGGAGGGTTTCCGAAGGGGGAGGTTAGGTAGAGTTAGTCTCATGTCGATATATCCGCACTTGTTTCTTGGCGGTAACTGCTGTTGTTCGCAGACTGAAGGGATTTTGAGGAAACTTCTTGTGCATTTCAACTTCGAGGCTGCTGAAACGTGCCCATGTAATGGACGGGTTTCCTGATGAACCCGATTTGTTCTACCCGCGTTGGCAGCTACCACGACGAATATCTGATCACGCTATGGAATGTACTCACCGTGAAGCAGGTTATATTTGTGCTTAGAAGGAAAGTCTCGCAAATCGGTTGTTAGTGGCACTGAAGTTAGTGACCGAACATACAATGTGCTTGCTCACAATGTATTGCGTACAAAGATGAGGGGACGTTACATCACAAGTTTTCCGGTTTTACCTCTGGAAATACGGTAACCATCAATGAACCGCTAATTTTATGTTGTGGATTTAATAATGTCGCAGATGAGTGAGATGTTCCAGTTTACCAACTTTCAGAAGTACATTCACATCCAAAACTTTCAAGACGTTGAGCGTTTGTCTTTGATCTTGGTTTTAGGAACCTCCGATACTCTTAAGCATGTCAATATAAGTTCCCAAACTCTGAAGACCTGCTTTTGTCACTCAAGATGGCGGTCGTTTGTTACTGACCGTGAGAGTGATTTTCGCTGAAACTAAAAACCTGTAAATGTTGCCGGTTATGGTTGTCATCTATGAAGCTACTACTAAGGCTGTGAACCCTAAAGGAAGTCTAACTTGAGCTTAGGCTAACAATTCGTCCATACCATATGCTTCAGTTTTTCTGATGGTAATGGTGTGGCCGATTGCAACGACTTCCTCGGGGCGATGGCAACGTTACGTCTAAGCCATCGGCACTGCCATTGTGTTTATATTCATAATTATTTACTTACAATCATAGCAAACAGTTAAATGTAAACAGCGCTACCCAGATGCCTATGAAAATGAACTGAGGTATATCAGAAACCATTTCTTTTCCCTTTAGAAGTGTTTATCCTGGCGTATGGTATCCGCTCTTTTTATGACTTGGCGCACTAATTTTTATTTTAACTTCGTCGCCTCAGAGAAAGAAGTACAGGAGACCATCTCTTGACTTGAGCGCATGGCGGCGGTTACACAGACGTTCGATAATGTCTCTGGATGCCTAAAATCTCAACATTTTTGTCGTATGTAGTGGCCATACTGTGAAAAGAGCGCTATACTTTCTTTATACGCGGCAAAGGTTTCAACCGCAGTTTGTTGTTATCTTCAGGCCTAATGGTAAGAAAGCAAGCGAGGTGGCGCAGTGGTTAGCACACTGGACTCACATTCGGGAGGACGACGGTTCAATCCCGTCTCCAGCCATCCTGATTTAGGTTTTCCGTGATTTCCCTAAATCGTTTCAGGCAAATGCCGGGATGATTCCTTTGAAAGGGCACGGCCGATTTCCTTCCCCATCCTTCCCTAACCCGAGCTTGCGCTCCGTCTCTAATGACCTCGTTGTCTACGGGACGTTAAAAAACACTAACCTAACCTAACCTAATGGTAGGAAAGCGAAATGGTTCACATGTCTCTGAGCACTATGGGACTTAACTTCTGAGGTCATCAGTCCCCTAGAACTTAGAACGACTTAAATCTAACTAACCTAAGGACATCACACACATCCAAGCCCTAGGCAGGATTCGAACCTGTGACCGTAGCGGTCGCGCGGTTCCAGACTGTAGCGCTTAGAACCGCTCGGCCACTCTGGCCGGCTGATCAGCAAGCGAACCGAATGGAGAGCAGTAGGTGCGATAACACAAGTAACTCACCCGACAAGGGTGGAGGCGGCGTCATTGATGACACGCATGATGAGGAACACTGGAATGCGCCTGTGGAAGTGGAAGAGAATGAGGAAATGGCAGCGAGCGTTAGTGAAACTAGCACAGCAGAGCAAGGGGGCGCAATGGAGAGAGGCATAGCAAACAATCAAACTAAATTTATAGATGAAACTGCTATCATCGTCACTGCCAACGTACACCGACAGAAACATCCAAACTTAAACACTTTACCTTTCACTGTAGGTTTCCCTAATATCTGTAAACTTTGTACGCACTAATAGCTGTATGTGTATCTTAAAATGTAAAATATGTTTTAGCGCTCAAAAAAAGAAAAAAAATTATATGGATGATGTTGCAATTCCTTTGTGTTATACACAGAGAAGTGGAATGTGGTGAATACGTGAATTACAAGCACACGTTTTGAGGAGCAGAATGCGGATGAATACGTGAATTACAGGCACACATTTTCTATGAAACTAGACAGATTCAATAGTGGCTGTAAATATTAGGTAATGAAATGGTTCGTAATTATCACGTTGCATCTGAGGAGCCATTTAGCAATTTATTCTGTTCTTTCTGAGTGCTAAATCTGTCATTTATCTTCTTTTTTGTGTCGTCGTGTAGAACCTACGCATGCCACATTTTTACATGTGATGGATCTCTTGTGGTCCTGGTTACACGAGACTTATGTGACTATAGTTTTCTTACGTCTGCAATATTTTTATGAAGTAATATCTGTATCTGTATCATAACACTTAAATAAAAGTTTTTAATTTTGAAAAGAAAAGGAAAACATAGCTTAGTGGCCAGGGAGGCTGTATTCCAGGCGAGGGGCTCTGGTTCATTCCCCGGGTGGGTCGGAGATTTTCTCCGCTCGGAGACTGGATGCTGTGTTATACCTGATGCCAACCAGATCAATAAGCGTCATCTACCTCGTTTTTCTCACAGACGACCTTTCTTTCCTATTAAATGAGATGACACTAAAGGTTCGTCATATAATGTGGATGAAAAACTACAGAGCTTCAGCTCATATCGAAGCAAACGTGAGACACCACCAGGACGCCATATACCAAAATTAATGGATTAGTAGAGAGGGAACCTCAATAGATCTTTTACGTCTCTGTCATTTCCTGTGGGGAACTATGAAGACTATGATATATGCCCCCTCCAGTAACGTTAGAGGAGGATCCTACTGCAGGAGTCTGCGCTGTGACTGAATTGCTAAACGCACATCGTTCTTGCTTCATTATGTGCGTCAGTCCTTACACCGTCTATGCACATTCTTAAACCAAGTTGGAAGCCAACCCTTGGGACCTCTTGGGTAATGTATTGCACAGTCTGACACTCTTATTGAGTTTCTGTACTAAAATTCCGAAAACCGACCCTGCGATTATATCCGAACAGTTGTCGAACAGCATCCAAAGCACGATTTTCGCCTTGAAAAGTGATCAGATAACCGTTTTATTAATACAGATGTTCTGCAGAGGTATTCCTACTTCCAATGTACACTGAAGACTAACAGGTTGCATAAATGATCAAGATGTACATATTATTGCACATAACATGTGCAGAAGATGAAAAATATGTAGTACTAACAGTGAGTGATATTACCCATAAGATCTACATGAGTTGTTTACGCTAAGAAACGCGTCAATAGAGTAGAACAGGTTGAACTTCATGCTAGTCTTACACTATTATTTATTAGTAAACAAAAATCTTATAATTCCTGGCAGGTTCGAATCCTGCCTCGGGCATGGATGTTTTTGATGTCCTTAGGTTAGTTAGGTTTAAGTAGTTCTAAGTCCTAGACGACTGATGACCTGAAGTTTCATAGTGCTCAGAGCCATTTGAAGCATTTTTTCCTTGCTGATCGTAGACCGATTCTGTAACTACTTCAGTCACAATTATCCCACTATCAGGCTCTGATTAGCCCATAGTGGGGTCATTCCGCCCAGACAGAACAGTTGCACATGCCATTGCTTCAGATGGAATTTTCTCAATACACAGTTGCACGGGGCGGCTACGGCCACAGTGTCCACTCAGGTGTTCAGTGGAATTGCAAATGGAGCATGTGCGGTGGAGCTGGTTTTGCACAACACACGCCCTATGACCGAATAAGACGGTGTGTGCTTTTGTAATTCCACTGTAGCTATTTTATTGTCACTGAGCTTGCACATGTCAAAAGTTTTCTGACCGCACTTCTTCTCTGATACTGTAAACTGTACCATGTAAACCAAGCATTTCTCTAGTCTATTCGAGGGGCACTTCGAATGGTAAATTACAGACTCTCAAAGATCGCACTCCAAGACCTGCGAATTTTACGTTACCATTGGTGGTCCTGACTATTCGCTCACAAACGTCGCGATTTGTACATTCTGCATACACACTATTTAAAGTACTGTCAATCTGAATACCTACAGATATGTCCACAAATGCATCTTTCGTCGTGCATGCCTCTTTCATCGTGCGCAATCGGAGACGCACGGGAATAAAAGGACATGCACAACATGTTTTTGGAAAGAACACATGTGCGCATGCGCGATCTCGTGCCCATATGTTGCCTCATTGTGCAGGCAGTCTGCTACGAATTTCCTTCTTTACTTTGGAACTTCCGTTGCGTTTATTCTGTTGGAAAGGCCAGAGGAAAAGAGAACACAAAAGCGATTGTAGATAAAAAAAAGTATTTAAATAACACAGGTAGGACAAATACGAAGTGATGACAGAGTTTTTTCTGCAAATTTCAAAAGCGGTCGCAACGAGATTTTAGATTTTCTGCTTGGGAAACTGTATTCACAAGGCTGTCAATAATATTTCGTTAGCTAGTAAATGGCGCTTTATATATCAGTTTGAACCATTTATTCCTCATTTCAAAATAAAGCATTTCTGTCATTACTCCTAAAACTGAGAAATATTGAAGGGTGGTACTTAGTCGTTACGTGAAGGTTAATTAACTTTCAATACGTCAATTGTATTTTATTTGTTCACACAACTTTAATCATGGAGGATGAATTGTAGATCCTTGCACTCGTCAAAAAATTGAGAATTTCATTTCAGAGTCAACTAGACCGGAAGTTGCATTTCTCAACCTTGTATGTATTGTATCATCAATGTGCTTCATTCCAATTTTTATTAGTCTGAAGAGCTAAACATACCCTTTCACTTTTCTTTGTTCAAATGTCAAGCTCCGCAGTCGTTGTGCTTGTAAGTCACCATAGTATGGACGTTCGCGCGCAGTTTTCATGCAGACCTACATTTTTTAGATGTTTTAGGGTTATTCTCCTCAGTTTTTCTACCTCTAAGCTTCCTTTATCTTATTCTCTACAAAAATATCACCGAAGACCTTTTATATATAATACGCGAGGATAAGGGAAACAGAACAGTTTCAACAGGCAGTTAAATATGAAAGAACACGGCTTATCAAAGGGAAATTGTATCGCTTGTACACTTGTTTACATTTTCCTACACAATATTAAGAACAATATATTCAACCATCCCGAAATGACTCAAAGTCAGTTATTACCGCAGATACGTAGGTGACACACTAATTTTATTTGGAAGAACAGAAAAAGAAGTAAACATATTCCCCGCAACTGGAAAAACTTAGACAGAAAATCTCACATTTACCGCCCGGCAGAAAACGCAATAAAATATCCTTATAGATCTCGAAACTACAAGAAATGGGCTAGTATGCGCATTAAACATCTTCCACCAACCACGGACTGAATAATTCACAATCATGCTTGCCCTCTAAGAACACTAAGATGGTATACTTCCGGACTTGCATAGAGAGACCAGTGAAATATCCACTATCCGAATAATACGAGGGCGTGCTGAAAAGGCATGTCACCGACTTTTTTATGTGAAAATTCTTAAACCTTTTTGCATAAAACGGGCGTTTTTAACTTTCTACATCATTATCTTTCATCTCTACACGAGTATATTGCTAGACCTCTGCCGCTGTTCCGAATTATAGCGTGTTACACGCCGGTGTGTAACGTAACCATGTCGGTGCGTGAGAAAGAGTTTTTCCACTTATAGAGCACCCTCTGCTTAAGCATGACAATGTCACACCTCGCACAAGCGCTGCGACACGTGTAACAATCTGACACCTTGCATTCACTGTCATCAATCATACCCAATGCAATCTCGATTTGGTCCCATCCGATTTCCATCTGTTGCCAAAACTTAAAGAAAATCCTCGAGGAATTCACTATGATAGCGATGAAGCGGTGCAACCAGAGATGAGTTTGCGGCTCCGTCAACAAAAGTCAAAAGTACTGTGGTGACGATATCAACAAACTGGTATCTCACTGGGAGAAATGCGTTCGTCGCTGGGGTGACTATGCTGAGAAATAAATACGCAGACAAGAAGAATAAAGATGTAGAATGTTATTAAAATCTATTTTATTTAAAAATCTTAGGAGTTTTCTCATACAAAATTCGGCGGCGTTACTTTTCAGCACGCCCTCGTACTTAGCATCCGAACTAAACACGAAGAAAAAAAGGATCAAATTTCTAATTTACGATGGCATCATAGTGGACATAACTTATGCAAAGAAGTTGCACGACAATAAAACAAAGGACAATATGAAGTAAACTGCATTTGGGCTACGCCTTATTGAACACAAGAACACTATAACAAACACAGATTTCAACTCGCCGGGGTATATATTGCGCCAAAAGGCAACCAATTGAACCTTCTGGAGGAAACAGATCGAGGGGAAGAAACACCACTCCACGAAAATTCTAACTGAAGAAAACGAACTCCTATTTTCACTGTATGACAGGCTGTTGTATTTCTTACATGCCTTGTTGGTATTCATACCACGTCTATTTGTTTCCACTCCCTGGTCCCGCGTCACCCACTGTTTCTCATTATTGTTATTTCATACCAGAAGCCCCATATGGGCCGGGAGGGGGGGACTGCCAGCGTTACACTACTCCTCTCTTCAGCCAAGAGTATTTAGAGAGAGGTAACAAAGATGACAGAAGAATAAAAATATGAGGGCTATTTATGTTTTAAGATAAAAAGAATAATGACAGACAGCTAAAAGGAAGAAAAATATATACAATTTAAAAACACAGTTGTGATGAGATGATATTCTTCTATAAAAATACACTGGAGTACTGAATTTTCACTTAACATCTGAAGGATATGTACTGGGTGAAAAGGTATTCAGGGCAGAGAGAATATGTTCCATAGAGGTTAGGGGGATGGGGTATGGATAAAGAGATAGGGGGGGGGGGAGGGGCGGACTATGGAGATGATCGGTAGGAGGTGAAGCAAACAGTGGGAATGGGACGGTGTGAAAGACAGAGGGTGATGAGAAGTAATGGTGTGTGGGGAGGGGGAGGATAGTGGTACAAGAGGAAAGGGATAGAGGGAAAAAGAGAGAGAAGATCAGAAGTGGACTGGGATAGGTGGGGAAAGGTTCAAGTTGGTAGGAGGGATAAATATCGGGGTGGATCTCATTGTCTGGGAGAGGGAGTTGGTTGAAGTTGCATTGAGATAGCGAATGAACTGTGTGTAGGTGAAAGGACGACAGGATGTGTTTGTGAAGGTGCAGCAGCAAACCAGGTTGCTGATCAGAGACGAGAGAACGGGGTTATCGGAATCAAGTGTAGCGTAGTATAGCAGATGTGGAGGTGTTTGATGTGTGTGAGGAGGAGTGGGAATTAGATAAGATGGTAGAAGATCCATGTGAGGGAAGGTAAACGAATGCAGAAAGAGCATGGTGTTTGAGGATCTGGAAGCCAGGTGTAGCCAGCAGGACAGGAGAAGTGTAAAACCAATCGGTTCTTCACAATCATGCCACAAAAGAATGTTCTCTTAAAATCCTTGCAACAGGCAACCTGATTGGCTCACAATAGATAAACTTATGGCTGATAGATCTATATTTTGCTGCAGGGACTGCTCTTATAGAACACGCTGCAACTCCCTGTTAACTGCTGTTAACTGTGCTACTCTTTCCAACAATATATGAACTGAAACTTCCTGGCAGATTAAAACTGTGTGCCCGACCGAGACTCGAACTCGGGACCTTTGCCTTTCGCGGGCAAGTGCTCTACCATCTGAGATACCGAAATATTGACTCAAGCTGCCTCTACAGCTGTCTATAATTGAATTGTTGCTGGTGCAGGATTTTCTGCACGAACTGACCTCTCGATTATGTCCCATAAACTTTTGATCAGATTCATGTCAGGCGATCTCTGTGTCCCAATCATTCCCTCAAATTGTCGAGAATGTTCTTCAAACCTAACACAAACAATTAAGAAATTGCCATCCATAAAAATTTATCGTTTTTTTGGAACATTGTAAGGTGGCGTGGTCTCCGGACTTTCATTTCTTACATATTCTGTCCTCACAATCGTACTCTGCACATCACTCGAACCCAAACTCGATAAAGTAGAGTCAGTTTTGTATGAATTCATGTAAGCGATATACAAATCTAATACGTAAATCGCAAGTGCGCACCGAGGTTGAAAAAGTTCGAGGCTGGCATACACAACATGAGAGCCACAGGAATTTTCGTTCTAAAGAGGAAACCAGCCCACTGGGAAGACGGTCCCTTCAGAGGGCTGCGTCAACAACATACCTACTTCAGCTGAAGCGACGCCCAGAGAGCAGACAGCTTTTGCCAGAGCTAAGGGATGACGACCCCTGTGTTCGACTTAAAAGAAAATTCCGCTACACCCAGAAGACGCATTTGTTCACGGACCTTCTGCGTAATTACAGAGTTCTCACAGGAGGACAGTATACGCCTAACGGAGATGCTACAGATTTCCGCATTGGTCGACTCAAATGAAACGTCATTCTCCCGTTTAAAAGAGCAATGCTGATTAGCGGAATGTTTCTGACGCAAACAGCGAGAGGAGTGAGGGAAGGCAGCGAATGATATAACGTTGCAACTTTTCCAGAAAAAGGGGCCGTTCCGTTGTCACTCTTAGAGCAGGAACGTGTAAAGGGAGTGCGCTGGTATGTGTACGCAAAGAGCGAGGAACGAAGTCTCTCCTCAGTACTTCACTGGGACAGCACCTCTGTCATTAGCGAATCGGAGTGACACTCTATATTGACTACCTCGCGATTAAGCGTTGCTCACTGTGTTGGCCGCCACATTTATTGTCCAGTGTGAACATAGACAGAGTACTAGTTAAATGCCTGCTGGTCCCGGCGGAGGTTCGAGTTCTCCCTCGGGCATGGGTGTGTGTGTTTGTCCTTAGGATAATTTAGGTTAAATAGTGTGTAAGCTTAGGGACTGATGATCTTAGCAGTTAAGTCCCATAAGATTTCACACACATTTGAACATGTTTTTAAACGCCTGCGAGCGAGTATTGAGTGACATCGCGGTGGACTGGTTATCTGACCGGTGTACCACGCCAATAGTTACACTAGGGGCGGATAGGAGTCCTTGACTTCATCAAGACGTATGGAGAGTTTGAAAGAGATAGTTGTGTTATTTGTCAGCAGCGAGCGACACAGGTAGCAGTCCTCGCAGCTCACGGTATTGTGCGCTACAGCGTATGCGAGCCCGATCTGTCCTTCCTAACAGTATGCTCCACTACATTTCTCACGCGACAGCCTTGACCGTACCTAAAAAAGTTATTCAAGATGTGTAGGCGTGGTTCTCAGCCATTCTGCGGAGTAAATAACATTCTTAAAGAAAAGGGAGAAAAGAACCTTTCCATACTTCGTAAAATAATAGCATTCATATCCATAAGAGGCAATCTACTGTTCCGAAAAGAACCCGAAAATTTATTATTATTTTATAAGAAAAATTTCACTAGATTGCTCAGAATTTTTTGTAATAAATAATATTTTTCTTTCGTTTAACGTTTTTCATACACTAACTAGCAATACTCCTGTACCCAAGCAATCCACTAGATATGTAAGAATATAGAATATTTTTGTGTCTTTTCCTTACAGCGGACGACTCCAGAAGATATTTGTTGCTGAATGTTTTTCAAGCAGTTCTTTTTAGGATATTAGGAGCGTCTGTCTGACTTCTGTAGTAGCGTGGGGTGGAAATTGTTTCTTGCTGGAGCCAAAGGGTACTTGTTGGATCAATCCATTGCGCAACTTCACAGAATAAAACCCACACACTCACAACATGAAGGTCACGAATGGATGTAAATGGTCTCCATGTAGCTGAGCATAATTATTTCTAGTCAATGATCGCTCAAATAGACCAGAGGACCCAGCCCATTCTATGTAAATACAGCCTACACTGTTATGGAGCAACCGCCACCTTACACAGTGCCTGGCTGACAACTTCGGTCCATGGCTTCGTGGGGTCTGCGCCACACGCGAACCGTACCATCAGCTCTTACCAACTGAAATTCAAAATCATCTGACCAGGCCACGGTTTTTCAAGCATCCAGGAGCCAACCGATATAGTCACGAACCGAGGAGAAGCGCCGCAGGCGATGTTGTCCTGTTAGCGAAGGCACTCACGTCCGTCATCTGTTTCCATAGCCCATTAACGCCAAATTTCGCCGCTCTGTCCTAACAGATATGTTCGTCATACATCCAGCATTGATTTCTGCTGTTATTTCTTGCAGTGTTTTTTGTCCGTTAGCGCTGTCAAATCTAAGCAAATGCAATTGCTCTCAGTCGTTAAGTGAAAGCCGGCCGCGGTGGTCTAGCGGTTCTGGCGCTCAGTCCGGAACCGCGCGACTGCTACGGTCGCAGGTTCGAATCCTGCCTCGGGCATGGATGTGTGTGATGTCCTTAGGTTAGTTAGGTTTAAGTAGTTCTAAGTTCTAGGGGACTGATGACCACAGATGTTAAGTCCCATAGTGCTCAGAGCCATTTTTTTCGTTAAGTGAAGGGCGTCGGCCACTGCATTGTCTGTGGTGAGAGGTAATGCCTGAAATTTGGTATTCTCGGCTCTCAGAATACTGAATTCCCTAACGATTTCCGAAATGGAATATCCCATGCGTCTAGCTCCAGCTACCATTCCATCGTGCGACTGGAATCACGTCGAAAACCTTTCACCTGAATTACCGGAGTACAAGTGACAGCTCAGCCAATGCACTGGCCCTTTATCGTTGTATACGCAATACTACTGCCATCTGCATATATGCATATCGCTATCCCATTACTTTTATTACCTCAGTGTGGTTTGTGTGGCATAACACACGCACTTGCCTGAAGGTGACGTTACTGCAAACCACTTTCTACTTAATGTGTGTCTGACCAAATATGGTCTGTGTGCTGCACTAACAAACAGAACACAACACGTCATTCCGAACGGAGAGAAGTCTTCAGATATAAAAGTAGCTTTGGGTGTGCCCCAGGGAGTGTTATACAACCATTTCTCGTACTTTAAACTTATATGTAAATAACCTAGTGGATAATGTAGGAAGTTTCACGAGGCTTTTCGCCGATGATGCTGTTGTATACAGAGAAGTCGCCCCACTAAACAATTTTAACGAAACGCAGGAAGACCTGCAGATGATTGATGCTCGGTGCAGAGATTGGCACTTGACCCTTCCCATAAACAAATGTAATCTGTTATGTATAAATAGGTAGAAATCCATTAGCGTATGTAGACATATGGTTGCAATGCCATCGCCGGTGGCAGTCATATTTAATAAATATGTGGGAATTTGAGCACGTAGTGATTTAATCTGGAACTATCACAGAAAAGTAATTGCATTTAAGGGAAGAGGTTCATTGGAAGAATTATCGCGAAGTGTGGTGGGCCCACAAAGCTGATAACTTGCAAAACCTCAGTCCTACCAATATCTGAATATTGCTCATCCATTTGGAATCTGTACCAAATAGGATTAATAGGGCTATAGAAAAGATATAAATAAGAGCAGGGCGTTTCGTTACAGCTTCATTTAGTAAGCGTGGAAACGTCAGAGAGATAGACAGACAAATCCAGTGGAAGACACTGATTGAGAGACTTACTGCATCACACTGTTGTTTACTGTTAATATTCCGGGAGGTTACGTTCTTAGAAGTGTCAGACAGCATATTTGTTCCTCCTACAAATGGTTCAAATGGCTCTGAGCACTATGGGACTCAACTGCTGTGGTCATTAGTCCCCTAGAACTTAGAACTACTTAAACCTAACTAACCTAAGGACATCACACACATCCATGCCCGAGGCAGGATTCGAACCTGCGACCGTAGCAGTCGCACGGTTCCGGACTGCGCGCCTAGAACCGCGAGACCACCGCGGCCGGCGTTCCTCCTACACATTTCTTGCGAAAAGACGATGGACGTCAAGTAAAACAGGTTTACCAACAATCGATCATACCGAAAACTATTCTCAAGTGTTACATGAAAGTATGGGACTTGACAACGCTGCACAGAGTACCGTCCGCCACACACTGAAAGGCGGCTTGTGGAGTGTAAATGTAGAGACCCTTCAAACATCACGTCTTCCACCCCCATCGTGCTAAGAAAGAAGACTATCTGTTTCTCGAAGACGTCGATAAACTGAAGCAGCCGTACTATTGTCTCCAATTGGGAAATTCGTATTCATTAATACAACTATCGTCTCTTCTATTGACTCTCGCCTTACCTTAACCCATGTTCATGTCAATGTGATGAAGAAGTTCGTAGTCCATGCTGGATCCAGAAACTCACATGTATAGCATAAGATCTGCTAAGTCACACTGAAGAATGCAGAATCACAGCTGAATGCATTTGTTCACAATCGTGATTTCGGCTCATTATACAGTTCTCAGTGACAGCTCTTTGTAGCTCAGTGAGTCAATGCATAATAGGTCGTTTTAAGAGGACATTGTCCTCGTGTCAATCATGTTTACATATTTCATGCGACTAGTAAGAAATGAGTCTTCATTTATAGAAAAGGACAAAGGACGTGAGTTCAGCAGGTGTGGCATTTGATAACGGTATCGTTAAAATGAATGGTTATGCACTGACGCACTTCATAGTGAGCTATAAAGAGCTCTCACTTGGGAATGGAATGACAGGCAGAAACTGTGAATGTGAATAAATACATTAAATAACAGACCAGGAGTAAAATGTTGTTACTGTAAGAAGTAAATAAATCTATCAACTTTTCGGAACCTTATAACTTTACAGATTCAGTTGCATTACGCCAGCAATAGTGAATGGATGTATTGAAGAAATACCCATAATTGTAGTAAGACTGGTGTGCAAAACTTAAGGACGAAAGTGACTTTTATATGATGTGTCACAGCTCGATGAAACCTGAACCATACATGAAAAGAACTGGTATAATATACTACAGAAAGTAGCTGAAAGAAATTCGCAATGAAACGAACAGAAATGACACTTTTATATGAAGACAGTAATTACACTGAAGTCACAACGCTTTATTATGGATCTCTGGGCATTACAAAGGACGAGGCACAGTTCTTCATAGCGAGTAAAATCACTACGGACAGCAATGCATGCTCTGCAACGTGCTCACATGCTGTCGATAAGGTTGATAAGTGTGCCGAGAATACCAAATTTCAGGCATTACCTCTCACCACGGACAACGTAATGGCCTTCACTTAAAGACCGACAGAAGCGGCGTTGGCGTAGAGAAGTCAGTGCCAACAGACAAACAACACTGTGTGAAATAACCGAATGTGGGACGTACGACGAACGTATGCTTTAGGAAAGTAAGGCCAAATTTGGCGTCAGTGGACCCTAGGCGATTGGAAAACCTTAGCCTGGTCAGACGAGTCCGAATTTCGGTTGGTAAGAGCTGGTGGTAGGGTTCGAGTGTGGCGGAGACGCCACGAAGCCATGGACTCAAGATGTCAACAAGGCATTGTGCAAGCTGGGGTGGCTCCATAATAGTGTGGGCTGTGTTCACATGGAATTGACTGGGTCCTCTGGTCAAACTAAACCGGTCATTGACTGGAAACTGTTATGTTCGGCAACCTGGAGACCATTTCAAGCCATTCCTCTATTTCATGTTGCCAGACAACGACGGAACTTTTTTGGATAATAATGCACCATGCCACGGGGGCACAATTGTTCACGACTGGTTTGTGAACATTTTGGACAATGGGAAGGAATGATTTGGCCACCCACAGCAGCCGACATAGTTGAGGTGTCAGATCGTGCAAAAAAACCCTGCACCAGCAACACTTTCACAATGAGTGTGGTATGGGTCAGTATTTGTGTTGGGGGCTTCCAACGACTTGTTGAGTCTATGTGAAGTCGAGATGCTGCTCTATGCCTGGCAAAAGGTGGTTCGAAACGATATTAGTAGTAATCCCCTGTCTTTTGTCACTGCAGTGTAATGTTACAGCAGCATACTGACATCCAAATCTTTCAACACGGTGCACCAATGGTCAACGTGAAACGGCCCTGACTTCATTTTTGTAGATGACGATGGGTCTGCTCGAATAACACAGGTGGATAATCTTCTGGAAAGAGCGTATACACGGTGAATGGACTGGCCTACCCGTTCCCCCGACTCAGGTCGCATCGAGCACGTTTGGGATGCTTTGGACAAACGTACTGCAGCACGTCCGTACGCACCAACGATCAACCAGCAGTTGTCGACCACGCTGGAGAAGGAGTGGAACACGTTACCACAATGGTGTCCGCCCCGATAGCTGAATGGTCAGCCGGCACGGTAGCTCAGCGTGTTCGGTGAGTGTTAGCTTCCCTCTGGAAAAAAAAACAACCCTGAAATGATGGATCAACAACGAAGTTTAACAAGCGTCATGGGATGTCCGCCCCGTACAAATACAACGACCAACTAATAACAAAATTAGATTTTTAAAAAATTGTCAGCGTGACGGACTGCCGTCCTAAGGGACCCGAATTCGATTCCCGGCTGGGTCGGGGATTTTCTCCGCTGAGGGACTGGGTGTTGTGTTGTCTTCATCATCATTTCATCCGCGTCCGGCGCGCAGGTCTCCCAATGTGGCATCGACTGTAATAAGGCCTGCACCAAGGCGGCCGGACCTGCCCCGTAAGGGGCCTCCCGGCTAAAGACGCCAAACGCTCATTTCCATTCTTTTTTACCACAATGCTGGTAAAGAGTTCTTGTGACAGGGCGTTCCATTCCTCCTTCAGTGCGGTTGACGACTGCAGGATGGTCGTTGGCGCATGTGAACGTGTTGCAGTACGTCTGCCGAACGCACCCCATAACGTGCTGGACGTGATTAGAGTCGGGGGAACTGGCAGTCTAGTCCATTCACCAAATATACGATCTTTCCAAAAGCTCCTCCACCTGTGCAGTTCGAGCGGTCTCTCATGTCAACCATAAAAATGAAGTCAGAACCGAATGTACATCAGGAAGGACTTCAGTGTCACAATAACGTTGACTGTTGAGTGTTCCTTGTTGAAAGATTTAGAGGATAGTACTCCCACACAACATTATGCCTCCCCACACCGTAATATTCCGACCACCAAAACAACCATGTTCCACAACGCTGGACGTACCCTGGTATTGTGAGATGTGGGAACAACACTGTCGACAAAGATTCATGCATTGCTGCCCGTGGTAATCTTACAGCCTCTCAGCTCAACTCGCGGTGATTGCAGTGTTGTCATTGTCTTCGTATGAAAGTGTCGTGTCTCTTCGTCTCACTGCTTATTTCTTTCACCTGCCTTCTGTGTTGTAATGTACCAGTTCTTTCTACGTATAGTTCAAATTTCCTCGAGCTATTTTACTTGGCAGTGACACATTATGCGGGTGTGAACTTCGTCCTTAAGTATTGAACACTAGCTTAGATTAGATTAGATTCAGTTTTCGTTCCATGGACCCAAAAAATGAGATGATTCTCGTGCGCGTGGAACATTTCAGAAAGTATGACATAAAAATATAAAACATTTGAATATAAAACTTACTACCCTGATGATTTGTCAGGAGATAGTCGAAAATAAGCTAATACAGTGCAGTAAACTGAGACAGCTATTATTTACAGAATTAACAGGGAGTAGAAGCAGTTGCCTATCAAAATGTCTTTCAAACTCTATTTAAACCGTGCTATATCTGAAACCAAGTTTTTAATGGTTGCTGGCAATTTATTAAAAATGTGTGTTCCTGAATATTGGACACATTTTTGGACCAACGTAAGTGAAATAGGCTTTTATGTAGATTCTTCTTATTCCTAGTATTGATACTGTGTACTGAGCTATTGGTGGGAAATAGAGATGTATTACTGGCAACAAATTTTATTATGGAATAAATATAGTGAGAAGCAGTGGTTACAATACAAAGTTCCTTGAACAGGTTTCTACAGGATGTTCTTGAATTTACACCTAAACTGATTCTTATCACACGCTTTTGCACCCTAAAGCTTTTGCTCGGTTCGATGAGTTGCCCCAGAATATGATCCCATAGGACATAATAGAATCAAAGTAAGCGAAGTATGCAAGTTTTTTTATATTTATATCTCCTACATCTGACATCATTCTCACGCCAAATACATACTTGTTTAGGCCCTTAAGCAATTCTGTGGTATGCCCTTCCCAACTGAATTTATTATCGAGTTGTAATCCCAGAAATTTAACACTGTCAACCTCTTCGATCTGCATGTCTTCATACGTTATACTCACGCTGAAAGAAAATCTCTTACAGATTCTGAACTGCATATAGTGGGTATTTTCAAAGTTTAATGACAAAGAATTAACTTTAAACCACTTATTAATGTCAGTGAAAATTTTATTAGCAGCTATTTCTAAATCTGTACTTGACTTGCTACTTACTGAAATGTTTGTATCATCTTCAAACAAAACAAACGTAGCATCTGGCAATGTAACAGATGAGAGGTCATTAATATACACAAGAAAAAGCAATAGACCCTAAATGGAACCGTGAAGAACACCACATGTAATTAATTCCCCGTCAGATGAAGACTGACTGCTTACTGCAGTCTATAGTTGTAAACTAATGTTTGGAGTCCTACACACATCCACTATGACCAACCAGGTTGTGTCTTCCTATGCATCATCATAGCAACAGTTCCTACCACTCACACTGCTGATGTGTTACACACGATATATTCGCCTGGAAACGAATGCCTGTATCAAGAATGGACGATTCGTTGGGCTTCTAAACTTGAGACCTACTGTCCTACTTTAAACATCTAGATACGTGAATGATGAGGGGGTAAGAGTGCTCATGTTTCACTCTGTTGCGCGACACTAACCAGTTGTACTCAGTAATGTCTGGGAAATAACTTCCGTCTAGAAAACTAAAATCATCTTGGTAGAGTCCACTTCGACCAGTGTCCCTCGACAGAACTGGACCATAAATCTTTTAGCTGCGGACTGCCCAATACAATTCAATGTTACCTATAGATAGCTCCTTAGCGTTAATAGAGATACTTTTACGACACGAATTAATTCCGAAGAAAACACGTGATTCAGCTACACACACAGTGTTGGCACCACTTTTGAATCATAACCAATACTTCAGTATTAGACGAAAATCCACAAATGTTATAAAGTAGTCGTTCATATAACAATAGGCTCACTGGAAGGATATACTAAGACTCAGCTGCAAAAATAATAATTTATATTCCTTTTCGGAGCTAAGGATGCTACATCTTAGATTAGTGGAGCTGCTGATGATATTACGATGGAGACACTGATTAGCGTATCCCTCTCTATTTCTGTCTAGCTGGTGTAGTAGACAAGAAAAGGCAGAGTACCATACTCTGTGAAATAAAGTCCATCCGAGAAATATGAAGGTCAACAGTATTGTAACTTAGTATTGCGGTCTCAGTGACACCAACTGGATTCGAGCTATCATCTTACTGATGACATTATGAAATAACAAAGTTTTAATTAACCAGTACAAAACACTTATTTAAGTTATGTGCAAATAGTTTGCCATCCGTAGTACACCTTGTTGCTAAAGTGTTTACGTAAAATGATACTGCGTTATGAAGTGTTTTAGCAGATGTATGTCTGAAGACCGTATTATCCTTTCCGCTTTTCTAAAGGCATCGCCTGACAAGGGGCTGTTGGTCTAGAAATAAATCGCAAAAAGTCTGCTGTTCATGGGAAACTCTTACACTTGCGACTTGAACAGAATAATTTTCTGCTTGTATGTAGAAATGTAGGAAATTGTCGTTTCTAGAATAGTCAGGATTAATTGCTGATTGGGAATTACTAATTGGAATGGATGTGTTTCAGAGAGACCGATCCTTTTGGTAGATATAATGTAGGAATTTTTGTTGATGATTTTCAGCTATAGCTAAAAATATGTTTAGCGATTTATTTGATCTAAGAAACGGTATAGTCTTTTTGCAAGTTTTCAGATGTAATATGTAGAATGAGTTTCACCTGTATTTGGAAATAATACTTTTTCTAAATTTTCATCCAAACACATTTCTACATTCTTTCTCAAGTCGTATATGCTTTATTTAATTTTTAAAAATTTCGTTATAATCAGTGATAAGCAATTATGCAGTAATCTAAAATTTGTATTACGATATCACTATTATTAAGACAATAATTGTATTAATTTTCCTTAGTTCAGTATTTGTCACATATATTTTATTCAATGTATGTGGAGACTGTCATTTACAGTAACCCTTAATACGAGAAACTCCTGCGAAAATAAATTAAAATCAACTGATATTGTGTTTTATGCTGCAATTTCGTTAGTATTTGCGAGTTTTATTTTTATAATTATCTTCCCTCGCATATTTTTGATCAGACAAACGAAGTAAAGAATGTACTTCACATGTGATTTATGATGAAACGAAGCTGAATTCACTTTGTACAGTACAAGTTTTGATAACGCACTTTTGTCGCATGATAAATACAATGTTTCTTCGCAGTCATTATGCACTTGTCTTCTTATTGCTTTCATTGTTGTTTTTTGCTTGTGCGGTAATGATTTTACAGTATCCTAAAGTGTTTTTCCAGCCTTACGAGGGAGTGTAGGATACATGCTAACAGCCTAGCGTATAGCATATTTTGGATATACCGGAACGAAGTCATAGGAACATGTAGAAGATGGTCAAGGAAAGGGTAGTGTAAAAATAACCGTCACGTGTCTTCTCAGAAATAAATGTTTTGAATGACAGTTTACTTTAAAAACGGAATGATTATATGTGGAGAACACGAAGGAAGATTAATATTTTCTTCACGTATTTCGTAATAACATTCTGCAGAGGATATGTCACGCAATAACAACCTTATGACGTGACTTTTGGAACATAACTGGCATTTGACATTTTAGAATTCGTGTAGGAAATGGTTCAAATGGCTCTGAGCACTGTGGGACTTAACTTCTGAGGTCATCAGTCGCCTAGAACTTAGAACTACTTAAACCTAACTAACCTAAGGACATCACACACATCCATGCCCGAGGCAGGATTCGAACGTGCGACCGTAGCGGTCGCGCGGTTCCAGACTGAAGCGCCTAGAGCCGCTCGGTCACACTGGCAGGCAGAATTCGTGTAGAATAAGCTTAAATATTCATTAGACCTTGTAAACAGATGTGGCTTTTCATAAAACCGTTACACGAAGAAACAGATTTGTCATGCAAGAAGAAAACGCGAAACACAGGAAATAGATGAGATGAGTGAGTAAGAGGGTACTGTAAATGGCAACTACGAACGATGCTCCCATGGAGAAAGAAGAGGTTGCTGCCAACGTCTTAACATTGGTGGTTCAATATGTAGTCATTTTGATTTTGATTCTATATATATTCCCATTTTGTGAGAAAAATAGCTAATAACATATTTTTCAAAGAAGTATTTACCTATGAACAAGATCTTAAAGATATTTAAAAATTTGTTGTTCTGGAAGTATTATGGTATTGTTTAGTAAGCATCACATATTTATTGGCTGTTTGCATAGCCAGAAAAAAGTTTAAAAATAGAGGATGTGTCGAAACAGTTGTGTTGAACATATGTGTCAAAATACTTTATTTACGTTTAAGCATTGAAAGTTGTGGAATGCGTAGTTTGTCTCATTCCGATTTCTGAATTATTATAATTTTGTAATGAGTTACGATCTTCGCGTGAATATCTTTTAAATAACAACCTTCCTTGCAACTTAAAATTAGCTCTTGTTACTCTCTCAGTCAGAAATATTTTCTTGTTCACATCATGCGTCTTCAAGGGGTTTCAGTTAATTATTAACTGTTTCCGTTCATGAGGTTCTTAGTGGTATGTCTTTTGTTTTAATGTGGGTGTAATAGGTCCTTCAGCTCAGACAGATAAATGAGACCGCCACTGAAACTTTCCATGAAGTCTAGGAAGACTAGAAATTGGAAACTTAACCTTTAGATGATCCGACCATTCAAGGCTTCAATTCAACACCGAAATCATATCAGGCAAAATACTGTGGTGCTGAAATCCTGAATGCCATGGCTGACTTCTACCCTAACTGACTTGTGACCTTTTTATTATGACCACACTGCAAAGAGAAGTTGAGCAATAACAGAAAAAGTCCATTAATACTTGGAGGTATAAATAAATTACGAAAGAGAATAAAGAAAGCTATTCCCTACCAACAAAGTTCTGTCAGTAAAAAGATATTATTGAACCAGTAAAGAAAAAATTATCTATTTCTAACCTTTAGTTTGTGTCTACATAGAAATGAAATTGCCATCTCTGCACAGATTTTCAATGTAATGTACATACCCAGGAACGATCCGAGAAATTTAAAAAAATGTTCAAATGTCTGTGAATTCCTAAGGGACCAAACTGCTGAGGTCATCGGTCCCTCGACTTCCACCTTACTTAAACTAATTTAAACTAACTTATACTAAGAACAACACACATATCCATGCCCAAGGGAGGACTCGAACCTCAGGCGGGAGGGGCCGCGCAATCCGTGACATGGCGCCTCAAACCGCGGGCGAGAAATTTCAGCCATACGTTAAAATGATGAGTTCTTATAAATTAGTAACCGAATTATATATAAAATTACATAAAAAGGAATTTTTGAAATGCTAGTAAGCGAAGCATCTTGAAAAGGTTTTACGTGTGGTTCGCACCAATCACTTCCTTCACACATAGAGAAGAAATTAGAAAGGGTAACCGTCCAATCTGGGTAGAGGAAAGGTGCCTAAATGAGACACACTTTTTAAAGCTTGTATTAAAGACAAAAAGTAAACGCAATTTTATTTTGTGTCGTGAAATAGTGTCTCGGATTTCTTAACTTTACCATACATGTATCATATTAGCAATAATAAATAAACACTTAGTGTGATTATTAAATCTTCACAAAAATGGCAAGTCATAGAATTGATGTAAAAGTTTCCTAATATGACATAGTAAACATATTTCTTTTTACTGCTGAATAATATAACATATGAACATTCACTTTTTACATCTTCATTGTTTTCTGTTATCCTTCAGTCACTTCACACTATTTATGTTTATTTTTACGACACTGCGGGCTTCCCCATCGTCCTCGTCATCTCTGCCGCCTGAATCACCGCCCTTATCAAGACAGACATTGAGTGCAGGGGCACTAGACCATTCTTCCGCTTTACGTTTTGAAGATTTCTCACTCTTCTTCCTGAACAGATTTCTGGCTGGTTTATACTTAGCTTCGGCTGGTGTTTCTAGTGTTTAGGTTCTTGTAATCGCTTCACATAAGGAGACCATGTTATTAACTCAGCAGAGAGCGGACGCGATGTTACTTGGAAGGCAGGATCTCCAGGTGGCTTTGCGATTTGTGGAAGAAGTCTGTTGGCTGACAACTTGACCAACATTGCTGTTACTGGTTTCATTTTCGGTCACATTTTCTTAAGGAGGGTCAGCATGGCGGTGAACTAAAAAATCACACTCCCGAAAGAGGTTTCTGTGGCGTGGGATGAGACCTGTTTTTCTGAAGGCATTCAAAGACGCTTCCATTGTTTCTGCTTGGTTTTAAGCTGCTCTAAACAACCTGGCTATTAATAATGGTGCAATAATACTACCTGGGTTACTTGCCAGCCATTTTCTATCTCTCTGGTACAATAGATTTTGAGGGGCTATATAAATGCCATGAATTACATAAGAAATTACCCTCAAAACTCTTCAACTTCTCTGTTTTTATTTGTTACATTAGTTTTTATAAGTACTATGAACTGAGCACTTTGAATATGGAGACATATTGGCTAGCTTGTGAACAAAATGCTGCTCTAATAGGAAGGTTCGGAAAACTTGCGGAGAATCCACTCATAGTACTATTCAAAGTAATTCCCGTTTATTGTAATTTAATAAAATTAAAATAAACAGAACTATTATTTTACTATAAATAATAAAATACGAGTTCCCACAATATGCAGTAGGTATCTTAATATGCGACACTGCCCATATCTGGATCCCCATGCAATAGCATATTATGAATCTCGCCATTTGCACAATCACTTGCATGCCTATAATGTTCGTTGGAAAATGAACCTAACTATCAATAATTATGGGTAATTCCACCACAAATAATAATACTAAAAGACTACAGTAATATCGATCCATCTTTAAGCATAAATATTAAATGGTTCAAATGGCTCTGAGCACTATGGGACTTAACAGCTATGGTCATCAGTCCCCTAGGACTTAGAACTACTTAAACCTAACTAACCTAAGGACAGCACACAAGACCCAGTCATAAACGATGCAGAAAAAGTCCCTGACCCCGCCGGGAATCGAACCCGGGAACCCGTGCGCGGGAATGCTACAGCACGACCATAAGCTGCGGACGCATGAGTATCAACTTAGCACCAATGTCACAAAACATTGAACACTATAAATTCTGTAACAGCCTCTATGCATTCTGGCCAGCTCAGCAGTCTCGTCCCCGTCGCTGAGTCGTCCTCGGACACGCTAGAAACCAGTTTCAGAAAAATCTCCGCCAGAGTTCCGCACCTACTATGAGCAAAGTCGACATCACGGACTATCACCTACTAGGCACCTCTGCTCTATTCTGTTTATGAGAGGTAATTTAAGTAGAAAAAGTTAAACGTCGGGCAGTATTTAATAATGATCTTCCTTTTAAACTCTGAAGTGCTGGCAGAAAAAATTGAAGAATTTAGGAATGTGTTTCATCAAAAGGGATTAGGTAGGAATACAGTTGCCTATAGGCTACTTCATCGCCCATGAACCATGGTGGGGTGGCTTGCGCACCTTAGCGATACACAACGCCATACCATAGATGCAACCACAACGGAGGGATATCTGTTGAGAGGCCAGTCTAACGTGTGGTTCCTGAAGATGGGCAGCAGCCTTTTGAGTAGTTGCAGGGGCAATGGTCTGTATGATTGACTGATCTGGCCTTGTAACATCAACCAAAACTGCCTTGCTGAGCTGATACTGCGAATGGCTGAAAGTAAGGGGAAACTACAGACGTAATATTTCCCAACGGCATGCAGCTCTACTGTATATTTAAATGATGATGGTATCCTTTTTGGTAAAATATTCGTGGGGTAAAAATAGTCCTCCATTCGGATCTACAGGCGGAGACTATCCAGCAGAATATCGTCATCAGAAGAAACAAAACTGGCATTCTACGTATCGGAGTGTGGAATGTTAGCTCCCTTAATCGAGTAGGTAGCTTAGAAAATTTAAAAAGGAAAATTGATAAGTTGAGGTTAGCTACGGTGAGAATTAGTGAAGTTCGGTGGCACGAGGAACAGGGCTTCTAGTCAGGTGAATACAGGGTTATAAATAAAAAATCAAATAGGGGTAATAATTTTTTCAGAATGCGGGGCCACAGTCATAATATATTTCTTTAAACTCAGTACCGTCATTGAACTGTTGTTTATTTACAGTGTTACACTTACACAATCATGATTTCGGCTTCTGCAGCAGGCTCTGCCAGAAATATCTACTCTTAGACAATGTGTCTAATAGTGCATTTTAATACGACAGTATGCCATCTTAGGCAATTTATAACACTTAAAACACTTGATAATGGCACTTTGAAGCCGAAATCATGATTGTGTAAGTGTAAATGTAACACTATAAATAAACAACAGTCTAATGGCGGTACTGACTTTAAACAAATAAGGGTAATGCAGGGGTAGGTTAATGAATAAGAAAATAGGAATACTTGTAAGTTATAACAAATAGGGGTAATGCAGGGGTAGGTTAATGAATAAGAAAATAGGAATGCTTGTAAGTTATTATCAACAGCGTAGTGAACGCACATTATCTTAGGCATAATAGACACGAAGACAGTCCCCCTTTCCCCCTCTCCCCTCCACACACACAAACACACACACACACACACACACACACACACACACACACACACACACACAGTAGAATAAGCTTATATGTCAACAAGCTCAACAGGTGATGAAGAGACTGAAGAAATTTATGACGAGATAAAAGAAATTATTCAGGTAGTTAAGGGAGACGAAAATTCAGTTGTGATGTGAGACTGACAGCTGATAGTAGGAGCATATTTTGATCATTGCTAACCTTTAGTTCAAGAATCACGAAAGAAAATTATGTAGGTGGAAGATATCTGGAGACACTGTGAGGTTTCAGATAGATTATATGATCGTAAGACATAGTTTTCGGAACCAGATTTTAAATTTTAAGATATTCTCAGGGGCCGATGTGGACTCTGACCTCAGTTTATTGGTTATGAAACGTAGATTAAAACTGAAGAAATTGCAAAAAGATGGGATATTAAGGAGAGGGGACCTGAAAAGGTTGAAAGAACCATGGGTTGTTGAGAGTTTCAGAGGGAGCGTTAAACAACAATTGACTAGAACAGGAGAAAGTAATACAGTAGAAAAATGAATAGGTAGCTTTGAAAGATGAAATAATGAAGGCAGCAGAGGATCAGCTAGGTAAAAAGACAAGGCCTAGTAGAAATTCTTCTTTAACTGAAGAAACTAGGAAATATAAAAATGCTGCAAATGAAGCAGGCGAAAGGGAATGCAGTCGTCTAAGAAATGGGGTTGATAGGAAGTGCAATATGGCTAAGCATGAATGACTTGAAGACAGATGTAAGGATTTAGAAACATATATCGCTAGTGGAAAGATAGATACCGGCCACAGGAAAATTAAAGAGGCCTTTGGAGAAAAGAGAAGCAGCTGTATGAATATAAAGAGCTCAGATGGAAAACGAGTCCTAGGCAAAGAAGAGAAAACTGAAAGGCAGAAGAAGTATATAAAGGATCTATACAAGGAAGATTAACTTGAAGATAATATTATAGAAATGAAAGAGAACGTAGATGAACGTGAGTGGGAGATACGATACTGTGAGAAGAAATTGACACAGCACTGAAAGATCTAAGCCGAAACATGACCCCTAGGATATACGAATCTCTGCCAGAACTAATGGTAGCCTTGAGAGAGCCAG
The DNA here is from genome assembly GCF_023897955.1 of Schistocerca gregaria. Lineage (NCBI taxonomy): Eukaryota > Metazoa > Arthropoda > Insecta > Orthoptera > Acrididae > Schistocerca > Schistocerca gregaria. The sequence goes on along the minus strand of NC_064931.1, from coordinate 186,973,273 downwards.
GCACGACAAAACTATTCCATCTGGTCTAAGGATGCATGAGACAGGTGAAATACCCTTCGAGTTCAATAAGAATGTAATAATTGCACTTTCAAAGCACAGATGCTGACATGTGCAAATATTAACGAACTATTAGCTAAATAAATCACAGCTGCAAAATGCTAAAATGAATCCTTTACAGGTGTAAAACACAGAGAGCGAAAGACTATTTTTAACTTATACTGAAACCAAACGGCAATTATAAGAATCGAGGTGCATGAAAGGGGAGTGATTGAGAAGCGAGTGAGACAGGGGTGTAGCCTATCCCAGACGTTCTTCAATCTGTACATTGAGTAAGCAGTGAGGGAACCGAAAGAACAATTTGGAGTAGCAATTAAAGTTCAGGGAGAAGAAACAAAAAGTTTGAGGTTTTGCCGATGACGTAATTCTGTCGGAGACAGCAAAGGACTTGGAAGGTGAATTTATCGGAATGGACAGTGCCTTGAAGGCAGGATATAAGATGAACATCATCAAAAGCAAAACAAGGATAATGGAATGTAATCTAATAAAATCAGATGATGCTGGGGGAATTAGATTAGCAAACGAGACTCTGAAAGTAACAGCCGAGTTTTCTATTTTGGCAGCAAAATAACTGATGATGACGGAAGTAGAGAGGATATGAAATATAGACTGGTAATGGCAAGAGAATTGTTTCGGAAGAAGATAAATTTGTTATATAGAATATAGGTTTAAGTGCTGGGAAATCTTTTCTGAAGGTATTTTTCTGGAGTGTAGCCATGTATGTAAGTGAAACATGGACGATAAACACTTCAGACAAGAAGAGACTAGAAGCTTTTGAAACATGATGTTACAGAAGACTGCTGATGATTAGATGGGTAGATCAGGTAGCTAACGAGGATGTACTGAATAGAATTAGGGAGAAAATAAATTTGTGTCACAACTTGACTAGAATAAGGGACTGGTTGATAGGTCACATTCTGAGGCACCAAAGGATTGCCTATTTAGTGTCTGAGGGAAGTGTAGGGGATATAAATCGTAGAGGGAGACAATGGGATGAACACACTAAGCAGATTCACAAGGATGTAGGTTGCAGTAGTTATTCGGAGATGAAGAGGCTTGAACAGGTCAGACTAGCATGAAGAGCTGCATCAAACCAGTCTTGGAACTGAAGACCGCAGCAACATACCTCATCAATCATTATCCATCATAATGGCTGGTAACCGTAGATTCCCAAGCCAACAATGTGCTAGGTTTGTAAACCTAGCCTTAGCAATTTTATACAATATTTTTGTATCCATAATAATCCCGGCGGACTTGTGTCGAGGTCCGGTGAGCCGGCCAGTCTGTGGATGGTTTTTAGGCGGTTTTCCATCTGCCCCGGCGAATGCGGGCTGGTTTCCCTTATCCCGCCTCAGTTACATTATGTCGGCGATTGTTGCTCAAACAAGTTCTCCACGTACGCGTACCCCACCACATACACCACAATTACTATGCCACGCAAACATAGGGGTTACACTCATCTGGTGTGAGACGTTCCCTGGGGGTGGCGGATCCACCGGGGGCCAAACAGCACAATAACCCTGAAAGAGTGGTTCGGTGTGGGGCGGTGGCGGGGTGAAGTGAACTGCGGTAATCGTCGTGGGGTTGTGGACCACTGCGGCTACGGCGGGGACGGAACCTCTCCGTCGTTTCTAGGCCCCCGGTTAACATACATACATACATACGTAATAAATTAAAAGCACTATATTCCTAGTGTTCTACAGGATTCATTTATTTAGGGAAACCGGTTTTCGGCTTACAAGACCATCCATCAGACTTTAAGTTACAACTGTCACCAAAGAAGGTACAATGTTTGTTGAAGTAGACGTTACTCATCTACACGGAGACACAAACACACAGTAAATATCATCTTTGACACTGTGATGGTAATGTAATTTGAAAGGTCGAAAGTTGAAAAATAAATACATTTGAGGGGAGCAAACATAAAAAACATTAACACTGGACTCATAAACCGTGTCTATCTAACAGTTTACGTTAAATAAATTAAGCAAATAAAATAAAATTAGTACTTGGCAAGACTACTTCAAAAGTTATTGCGCACGGAAAGTCATACAGGAAACAATTAAAAGAAAGAATTAAGTATTTTAACAACGAAATATTTATGGAGTTCATAGGTTTTGTAGCTTCTTTGGCGACAATTGTCAGTTAAAGTCTGATGATAACCTTGTAAGCCGAAAACCTGAATAAATCAATCTTGTACACCATAAGCAATATAGTGCTTTTCATCTATCAGACTAAATATAACCAAAGTGCGTGGAAGATTTATGAACAATTCTTTCAGTGTCTATTTTCGCGATGCACACCGATTCTATGCGCTCCGCTCCCTGCGTTTGGAGGCTGCTTTCTGCTTCCATCTTCGACATTTCATGCTTGGTACACTGTTTCTGTGACGGGGAGTAAGGCCAGTGCAGTAAAGTTTCTGCACTGGAGCTGACTTTTGGCAACCCGTCACAACACGGTCTGAAGCTTTTACTACGATATCCATGTTCTTATCACGTTCAGAGGTACCCCAACGCACTAGACAGTGGACACACACAAACACACACACACACACACACACACACACACACACAATGACACGTGCAGCAGTTGTGTCCTTTATGTGAAGGGTGCAGTTAAATCGTTCGCGTCGCAGTCACGAGTGTTCATCCCGTTTCTGTGTTGTGAAGGGGAAGACGCAAGCCTGTGTCTTGTTGGGAAGAAAGGAAGGAAGGAAGGAAGAAAAGCGTTTACTGTATCGTCGAAGTCGAGGCCATTAGAGATGAAACACAAAAGAGGTGGATGAGGAAGCAAACCAAGGGTGTTCTTTTCAAATTAACTATGCCAGTACTCGTCTTGATGATGTCAGGTAAGCCAAAAAGACTTAAATCGGGCTGGCTACTTCCACAGTGCTTGTGCGGGGACATTTACAGCTGGTGATTTATTCATCTTCTACCTTTACCTGTCGATGCGGAATCTTGTGCTGGAGAAGGTACAGACGGCATGGCTTGTCAGACTTTACAGTTTAATACTCAGATTCCTGTTGTTGACGGTGGAACATGTGACTGTCAAATCATTCAAAGCCATCCCCGATTATTGGGTCAGATATGGGATCTAGTGAATACATAAATTCCCAAGTTGGTGTGTTGTTTACTGGTCCATTAATTTTCCATCTATTCTGTTTGTGATTCTATGAAGTGTCACTTTCTCCAGGATTTTATAGGCGTAAAAGAACAGTGACTTTAACTGGAAACATTTTGGATAGTTTAGTTCCTGCCTGGTTGAACCAAGACTACCATCGTCACCCCTTGAGAATCTACAAGTTGATCACACAGGCTTTCAGAAGGTCCAGCAGCCATTACTGCATTTTCAGCCCATCATTTCATCAATAACAGCTCCACCGTGGGGCATCATGTCAGAAATGGCCAGCTTCGGCTGAGCCATGATTATCGTAGAGGTAATTATTTAACTTTTCTGATCCCATACTATGAGTCTCAGGGTCCTCTGTTGTTGTTCCTTTCGTTAATTAACGACTGGGTTAGCATCTTTTGTAACTCATTTCAGTGAATTCATTCTTACAGCGCACAGCATATCCACTGTTTTAGGACTTTTCAGGACTGCCCACGGTTAATTTTTGCACCGAAATTTCCCGTTAGGTTGCAACACTTCGTCTTACGGACTTCTACGTTTGTATGATACATTCGGCATACAAGTTATTTTGGTATAAATCATCATAGTCCTCGAGTGGAAGTTTGGCGTACTCAGTCATATGATATTATATTCTGTGCTACACCTTCATGGTGCCCATCTTCTCGAATCTCATTTGATCAGTTGGATTAAGCTGTCGCATTCTTCGGATACTAACATCTCTGCCTCAAGATTTTCGACGAGTACTTTTCAAGTGCTCTTTACGGAAGCAAGTTCGTCTTACAGGGTACCTGCTCTATCCTCACATAGATGTTAGGAGGAGAAGAAAATATTGTCATGTCTGCTCTACATGACTTGGAGGTTGGGCGTGTCTACGCAGACTTCGAGGGAAGCTCCACTCAAAAAGTGGCTCTGAGCACTATGGGACTTAACATCTGAGGTCATCAATCCCCTAGAACTTAGAACTACTTAAACCTAGCTAACCTAAGAACATCACACACATCCATGCCCGAGGCAGGATTCGCACCTGCGACCGCAGCGGTCTCCCAGCACAAAATGGACGTCACTGTAGGTGAAGCTGGATGCAGTAAGAGGATGTCGGCGTACTCCTTGAACATATCAGATGCTAAAATTCTCATAGAACTAGATAGTCTTATTTTCCGGTTGTGGAAACATTAGAGACTGACATGAACCAGTATTTCCGCGGTGCATCCAACTGTACAGTTCAACAATATGTGGGTAAATACTTTCTATACATCCCATAATTTCAATCTTATGCTTTTCTGTATCTTATTTCCCAATTACAAGAAAATCAACCACGTATTATTTTGTAATGAGATAGTTTTAACGGGTAATCAGTTTCTTGGCAATTATTCTCCTAGTCTGGAACATTCCAAGGTTTCAGATTTTCAGATATTAGGACTTTGTTAAAAAAAGTGCATCTATTTCAAAGTTATCGGAAGTTTCTACATAGATGTTAACCTAAAATGAACTAAAAACTTTTTCGGTCAATGTTTGATGTGATATTATATAGGTGCCAAATATGTCATTAAACTGAAGTTATTACAACCTGTAATCCAGCGAATAATTTATTTACGCCTCTTATATTGTATGATAAATGGAAATTACCCCTGCCTGGCAAAGTTTATAGACCAGTTGAAGAATGAGTATAATTTTTGTGTTAAGTTCGATCCATTTTTATTTTTGCTTTTTGGCGGGGTATAAAGATAAAATTATAAGGACGATTTCCGGCGCTTTTGAGAAACGCACATTTACTCATTTTCCTTGCACAGCATATTCCACAATGTCCATACCATCTTACTGTCATTGCATTTATGTAAACACTGAGTGTTTAAAAATAATCAGAATAATAGAAATATTATCTTAAATTTTTTTGTTCTTAGTAATGTCATTTTTGTTTTTACCATAACTGCTAGTTATATGATTTTTTTTTTAGTGTGTCATTTACTACAAGCGAAACAATTAAATGGTCTTCAAACCTTATAAATTAATAATAAGGTAAAAAATATCGCAATAGTAACAATATCGTAAACTAGACCTCACTTTTACCACAGTGGCTACACACACATTCTGTATTTACGGTCATGTAATTAAGGAAAAAGCCGAAAATGACAGCACAAATTCGCTGAAGCAGTTTTGGCAAGAAAATCAACAAGAATTTGTGTTTCACAAGAACAGGCGAAATTCATCCTATACTTTATTTGTGCAAACATGGATATTTTGGAGCATTACAAACAAAAGGATGGTCACATAGCTATCGCATTAGTTTAAGCAGACTGCATACTATGAGTTTTTACTGTATTCGAATCGAATCGGTGTTCGTTATACGTGGCTCGTCTATTAATAGGAGATCAGCTAGATTCTCCGCTTTCGTAGAATAAGCGCGCTTTCCGTGCAGGGGCACGGTACTCAGAGTGCTATCGATTGTGGTGTCATTAGCATTCCAATGTCCACGGAGAAGTGTGTGGCACGGCAGCGGCCTCATGAAGCCGTTTCCAACCGCTAATTACTCTATACACGCACTAACTGCCCGCCTAAATGGCTCCTAATGGTGCAACGGACATCCGAAGCTATTTTTCAAAATGGGATAGATTATAACAAAATAAGCCCGCAGAGGAAGGGGCTCCTTATTTTTTGAAAATGATAACGGCGCCAAAAGAAGGCGAAGGGAAACGCTTTTACAAATGAATATTCATCTGCATGTATAATGTGCCAGAACTGCTCCACTCAGGGACTCGAAATGGCATTAAATCAGGCCCGGAAAATTCAGCAGAGGAAGTAATGACCTTTAGATCTGTGTAGTTTTGCCAGCTCCTTCTCTCGCTTGTCCGATTTTACGGCTTTCGCTGTAAATGGCCACTGGCCGAGGGTTGGGGCGAACGGTAGCTTCCTTCGTACCACTTTACATTGCAAGAATGACAAATGCAATCTTTTGTAACGTATTTACTTAAGACGTATTAGTTAAGCAAGGCGAAGACTTTCTTTGGGCCTTAGTAGTTATAGATCTATCTAAACTTCAGTAAACATGAAAAATGATTAGTAAGTACTAAAAACGCAGAGATAAGAAGATGTTCCGGCTTCCTGTCTTGTCCTCAGCCTAATTTTTCTTTTGGTCTCTCTCTCCCTTACCCACTTTCGTTCCCTTTTCATTAAACAATACTGTTTATGTTGTCTTCACCAGCCTTTTCTCCATTGTTTCTTCCTCACCTTCTACTAGTAAACAAAATACGAGCCTGCGGAATATCGGAACAGATGTACGATTGGGTTGAAAACCTCCTATCATTCTTAACCCTTTGGCCCTCAGTGGTTTCTGCCACAAACAACTGTTTTGTTCATTTCGTTTAGATGTACCAGCGCCTGTAGCATTAAAACACTGCTACTACTTAAGCCCTGTTTCGTGCTAAAGGCACTGGTCCTTCAAAACGAAATGAATGAAATGGTGGTTTGTGTCGGAAACCACTGGGGCTCAAAGGGTTGAGTGGAAACATTGCCACAAGTAAAAGTGGCGTTCAGCTTACTTCATGGACGTCTACTAGGACTGTTTGCATCATTAATAGCGACTTTGTTCTATTTCAGTCGCGTGGAGGGAGAGAGAAAGAGAGAGAGAGAGAGAGAGAGAGAGAGAGAGAGAGAGAGAGAGAGGCAGAGACAGACAGAGAGAAGACAGGCGGCGGGGGGTGGGGGGGAGGAGGAGAAGAGGGAGAGCGTGGGATATGAGGGATATGACTATCTGTGTGCCTCCGTACTGATCATTGTGTAAATAGGCTGTTTAGGTTTTTATGTTGGTAATGCCACGTAGCGCTCTGTGTGAAATCACTGACTGTGCTGTGTGCAGTCTGTGGCTGGTTTGCATTGTTGGAATATTTGCTATTGTAGTGTTGGGCAGTTGGATGTGAACAGCGCGTAGCGCTTTGCAGTTGGAGGTGAGCCGCCAGCAGTGGCGGATGTGGGGAGAGAGAAGCCAGAGTTTTGAGATGTTCCTATGATCGGACAAGCTGGACGTGTTTTCGTCAGAAAAAGGAAATTTGCCAAACTGGATGTCACAAATTATACATATATATTATGACTTTGGAACACTATTAAGGTAAAAACATTGTCTGTTCTTTACCAAAATCTTTCATTTGATAACTATAAGCCTATCAGTAGTTAGTGCCTTCAGTAGTTAGAATCTTAGTTAGCTGGCAGCATTGGCGCTCGCTGTATTGCAGTAGTTCGAGTAACGAAGATTTTTGTGAGGTAAGTGATTCATGAAAAGTATAGGTTATTGTTAGTAATGGCATTCTTTTGTTGGGATTATTGAAACTCAGACTGCGTTGCGCCAAAAATATTGTGTGTCAGTTTAGTGTTGATCAGAATAAGTAAAGAGAGAAATGCTTGAGTACGTTCAGTTTTGCTCAGCTGTTTGAGAATCAAATAACGTATGAAGTTTACCAGCACAGTAATTCGTAATTTTTCTAAGGGGACGTTTCATATGTCGACCCTTAGCCGAGGATACCTCACTGGAATCTTCTGATTTTTTCTTGTAGTTTGTCTAAATAATGTAGTTATTGCTTATTGCTAGCGCGTAATTGTAGAGAGAATCTCTTTCGTAGTTGTAGTTTTTCATTGTTGTGCAGTAAAACAGTTGTGGCATGCATGTAGATTTGCACCAAATATTTCGCAGCCGCGCTTCCAATGCTATTTTAATGTGTTTTCTTATTTTGCTCTTCAAATTTTGCTTTTCTGTGTTAGCGTGTGAAATACTGTGACAATTATGGCGTGTCAAAAACGTAACACTAGGCTGCAAAGTAAATTAAGAAATGATAGTAACGACGAGCGTAGCTTATCAGTACCACCTTGTAATGAATTTACAGATATTCAAAATAGTGACTTGGTAATTGTGCATAGGGAAATGTACCAGGCAACAAATAGTGGAGTAGACAGTGAAACAGCTAGTGAACAGGGTTGTATTGTCGGTCGATCGGTCGGCAACAGCTCGCCCCAGGAATCCGAAATGACAGGACAAAATCTGGCGAATACTGCAGATTCAGATTTTGCATCATTACCCTTTTCTCAATCAAGTCAAGATACGTTTTCTGCTTTTCAAAATGCGAATGTTGTCGGTTCAAATGCACTGCCGAATAGCACTGAGGGACATGTTTCAGACACCAGTGCATTGTTATTACAATTAACGCAACAAATGGGACAAAGGCTTCAAAAATTAGACACAACGCTTGAACAAAATCAGAAACAAATGGGACAAAAGCTGCAAAAATTAGACACGATGGAACAAAACCTTCAGAACTTCGACACAGTGCATGAACAAACATGCGAAGGTTTAACTACTGAGTTACATAACATCGAATCTAAATGTCAAAAAGTCTGTAATGACGTAAAAACACAAATTTGTGAGCATTTTCAACCTATTTTTTCGCGGCATGAAAATGCATTACAGAATCACGAAGCAGCCATAAAAGAACTGCAAACTGTTGTTCATGAAAATCACAACACCATGCAACCTAAAATTGACTCAGCTGAATCTAGCGATTCGGTTACGCAAATTGTAAAACCTCAGGAAAACTTAAAGGACACAGTAGATACCATTTCATCACAAATCGACACTGAGGAAATCAGTTCACTATCGGAGAAAGTAGCCGAATGTTCGGATCAGTTCACTAACTTATCTACAGAGGCAGATGATGATCTGAATGACACAATACCGGTAGCCTTCACTGACACAGAAGAGTATGAACAAATTAGGAAATTCAAACAAAATCAAAGTCAAATTAATACGCAGCACAAAAGGGAAATCCGGGAAGTACAAGATCAGTTGGCACAAGTAATACAAGAATTACATATTTCAAAGGACACTCGCGCTTCAATACGGGAAGAGGGACATAGAAATGCGGAAAAGCCACAAAGTAACAACACAGGACATTTCGGCAATTATGAAAGAAATTGGCAAGGTGCATTGAATTTGGAGATGGAACCGCCAAAACGACGTAACAATGACCGATATGAGACTTGCCGTCATGATGACTTTGACTATAAGCTGTTCATTACTAAACGTAAATTCAAAACATTTAAGAATTCTGGCAACGACATTCATCCACAAGCATGGCTTCATCAATTCTCTCATTGTTTTCCTTTCAACTGGTCATTTGAGCACAGATTGGAATTTATGTGTGGCTACTTAGAGTATGTACCAGAATGCAATCGGTCATTCACGGTTGTCACAGTGCAGGAGAATTTTATCATGCCTTCCTCTCAGCATATTGCTCTCAAGCTACTCAAGATCGCGTAAAACATAGCATCATCATGATGAAACACTTTGAACAATCTGAATTTTCCAGTCTTGTAAAATATTTTGAAGACATGTTGCATAAGAATCAGTATCTGTCAAACCCATACAGCCCCTCAGAACTTATTCGCATTTGCTTAATTAAATAGCCTGAACATTTACGACATATTATTTTGGCAGGACGTTGCAAAGACGACATTGAAGCTTTTCAGGGACAGTTACAAGAATTGCAAATTGACACTGACAATCGCGGGATGCGAAAATAGGAAAACAATCATTACAGTTCACGTCCATCACAATTCCGCGATGGCAGAAATAATAACTGGACACGACAAGGCTATTCTTACAACGCAAATCGTGACCAAAACAGACACCACCTGTATGACAACCGTTGGCAGAGTAATAATAATTACAGGGAAAGATCACCTCTCCGCAGTAATGACTATGATAGAGACAACCAGAGAAACAGACAATATGGGAACCAAAATAATTATTATCAATGGAGACAGAATAACTTCAGACACAACGGTCCACCGCGCATTTACTATTCCAGGAGAAATTGTCCACCACATGACCGACAAAAAAGAAACTATGGAAACTACCGACATGACGACAGACGATATAATCATAACGACGGACATGAATTTAATCAGAACTGGCGGGATTCAAACAGGGCAGGGCCCTCTCGACAAGGTGAATTTGTAGAAGTTAGGTCTCCAAATCCCAGTAACGACGCGCGACAACGAAGGTAACAGACAAAGACTTGCACTGCAGGCAGCCACGAGTGCTGGCTGACTCACAGAAAAATAACATAGACGCTAACCTTGAGAAAAATTTCAGCATTCTTTACCGATGTATACCACATGATAATTGCATTGAAGCTGAAGCTCTGCATACTAGGAAGGGTAAAGGTTTACACAACACTTCACATGTAAAACCGTTTATTGAGAGATAATCTTCTTTTTAACTTAGTCTTTGCCATAAAATCTTTCAGTTCACATTACTAGTACGCTTTTTTACACTTATAAACTGTTAACTTGCAACAATGTTTTAAAGTTAAATATGCAGTCAAGAGCCTAGAGAACTTATTTAGACAGTAATTACGAATGCATTGTTATAGTGAACAGACGACACAGTGTTATTGTGTGTACATTCTTCCTTGTTCGTTGCACGATTACATAACGACTATAAGGCTTACATACTTAGAACATATACCGGTACTGCTAATGAGATTTTAATGCAACATTTTGGTTTACTTGAAAATACATTCTGGTTTTAAAGTACTTTCTGAGAGATACCAGATGACACAGTGGTTAGTTTATTTGGCAGCTACACGATTATATCATGACGCTGCTAATGAGTGACACAATTTATTTTATTTCTTTTGCGTTGTCTCTGTTTTATATCTGCACAGTTTTTCTGAATTCTTCTGAAAAGTAAAACATGCTTTAGTAGTAACTTTTGTGGTATAGCTGCTATGAGACAGCCTTTTCCGAAGCAAAACAATACGTTACAGTTCAACAATTTCTTCATCACAGCAACAAGCGTAGTAACTACGATATCTATACGCAAAGCATTTCACTTTTGTTTATGACGAGGTAAATACATTGACTTCTGCAGTAATGCAGACTTAAAGAGGACGATAACTACGACACTTCCACAGAATTATCTTATAGCAAGACGCACAGTTTAGTGCTACAGGACATGCATTTCAGTGATTAATTTTTGTAGTTAAAATATTTTTAAAGATTTTTGAATTACAAAGATACAAAGAAGGTTTTCGGTGATACATTTCAGTCGATTGCTGTAATCTGTAACACCTGAGGGTATAATTACATTTATCCTCAGGGGGTAGACGCCTACTTTGTGTACTAAGCGTCTGGCAAGCACTATGAGCCCTAGCTCATATGGTATTTGTTTATACAACTTTACACATCGGTACCATATTTCTCTAACACAGAATTACACAGTTATCTTATTATTTAACAGAGAAACAAACATTTTTTTTTACTACGTTAGCGAATTTACACTTACGAAATTGTATTTTGTCTGTACTTTGTGAACTCTTCATATTTTTTGGAAGCATTTTGATACTATTAGAGCTTTGAATGATATATTTGGTATGGGATCATGATTTGTGAAGTACGTCTGAGGTAGATGACTTTATTGAAACGAGCAGAGAGTATTTTTTTAAAAGGCTGTGAGATTATTGAAGAAAGCTACGACGTTTTTGAGATCTGACTGAGATGTTATGATGTTATTATTGCGACGACGATGTGTATTATGCTGTTGAGGTATGTTTATGATCAATAAGCTGATGCTATCTGAGGAATGTGATTACGTGTTTATATGTATATGAATAATGAATAGAATTTAGGGATTCTGGTTTGTGAAAAAGGATGTTGGAAACTAGGAATCGTACTTTAAGAGTTATGACATGTATGTTCATGCATGAATGTGAGTATCACAACGCTGCTATTCATGAGATTTCGTTTCTACACATTTCTACTGTAATTTTTCGACCTGTGAAATTTTTTTTATATGAGAATGTCACTGTAGCAGAAACTGCTGTCGTAAATATTTCGGTAAGAAAGCTAAGTGACCTTGACGTAATGCGCTATAGGCACCCTGCTACACAACAGTCACCTGTAAAAAAAGCCGTGCCTTGAGGCACAACAAAAAAAGGAGAGGCCATTAATCTCACTATTGACATTTCTTTGTAGGAAGCATCTCAAGTACGACACATTCATACTTGAAAACATATGATCACACTATGGAGCTCTTAATTTCTGATATTTACTGAAATGCCTAATGAAATGATGAGAAACATTTTACGTCTATTGTCTTGCTAGTTAAGACATTTTTTACTGCCTTATGAAATGCCATATGGCTAGTCGATGACGTTTCACGCCTTGCTTTATGTATATATTTGCTCATTTTGTTTAATATCTAGTTTCTAGCTGCACTGTGGCATTATTTAAAATAAAATTTAATAGATGTACTAATAGAAAAGTTTTCTGTCTACAGACCCAGTAAAGAATAATTTTATGATCTACTTTCTTAGAAAAGGGAGCACAAATAGACATTTCCCGTCACAGGAATTGCATACATAATTTTTTCGACGATTTGCTAACTTTTTTGGTAGGGCAAGTTAAAGTGATGGATCACTCACTCTATTGTTAAGATCTGACATAGATATTAGATATTTCCTATCTTTACTGTAATATTCTTTCTGATTGTGCTTTATCATGTTTAAGTATAAGTTATCGCATTTGCTGCTGCTGTTTGCTAGGCATAGTTCTACTGAATTTTACATTCTATTAAGCCAGTTTTACTACTGATTTATTTTTCTTGTTGCTGCACATTGGCTCATATTAGTTGTAATGTAGCATTTGCTTTGCTAATTTAGATATACTGCTGCTTGCTTTGCCAATTTGCATTTTTTTGTCATTGCTGTTTGTGTTAATTGTTTTGTGCTGCTGCATTGCCTCGTCCCTTAGTATTTATATCTGAGCTCAGTAGATTTAATTTAGCTTAAGAGGGGGTAGGCTATATAAGAGAATGAGTTGTGATGAATTGGAAGAAATGCATTGAGAAGCTATAAAAAAAATGTTTGGCAAACAAAGTAGTGTACAATGAAGAATAATTATTTTGAAAGAGGATATGAACAAAATAGTAGGTTTTAGGGACAACAAGTGTAGATAGGACTTTTTGGGAATTATGATGAACTAAGGGAGATATCCAAGAAGTAAAGAAAGTTTTGTTTGCAAATCCTATACGATAAATACTGCAGTACCAAATGTCATACTGAAAACAAACCCTGTCTTTTCCTTTTGTGTTATTCTGCTATTTGTTTGTGTACCCTTGTGTATTTGTGTTCTTCCTGTCTTTATGTGTTTATATGATAAGAGTTATGTTTAGAATTTTTATAATAGTATGTTATATACTTTGTAAAGATGTTTAGACATTATTTATTCTGTTCTGTTTTACTACTCATGTGTTAAGTTAATATTTCGAAACCTCTTCTCATTTTTATTTATTTATTTATTTATTTATGTCATAATTCCTGTAACACTGATGTATATGTTTATTTCTATTCTTTTGTAAAGCTCGTATTACTACAAAGTTATCTGTATTATTATGTTCTTTAATGATGCATTTTGTACCTTTGTAATTGTATTCTCATGTCGTAAGTTTGAAGTTGTATAGACATCAGTTCTTCAAATTAAGTATTTTCATTTCACTGCACAGTTTTCTGTTGGTCATAGTATATGCACAATATGTGAGAAGTTAAAAAAAGGGGGACTGTTAGCGTTTGCACGTGTGTTGATTATTCAGCAAGGGACTGGTTAACAGCACTGCTGGTTTCAAGGACATTCCAAAAAGTTTGTGAGTGTACAAGTGGTGGTTTATGGACTTGCTATATTATCTGCAAGACTCTTCAATGGTGATTGTGCACCCGCACAGTCGCAACGGATGGCTGCTAGCCATCTCTACAAGGACTACAGTGGGTCTATCCCTTCGATGGCCCACCAATACCATTATTTCTACAAGGACTGCAGTGGGTCTACTTCTTTGACGGCCCAACAATACTATAATCTCTACCAGGACTACAGTGGGTCTGCTCTGTGATGACCTACCTACCAATATTCTTCAAAACTTCGACTGACTCTGCTGTGGGTTTGCTCTGTTGTGGCCCATTCCCTGTCTGCATGTCAAGAGTCAGTACTGTCTTTCCATTGGAAGGACAACACTACTTCTTCAAGGCTGCATGGAAATCCACTACTTCTATGTGCATTTTCTTTTACTGATCAGACTTTGTGCAATGTAATTACTACTGTGATGAATGATCAGGACTGTCCTTATGAGAACAATTTTTGCTTTTGACCAACAGTGTATCAACAATTGTGTGCATTTGATGTCTTTGTTATGGTAATTATGAAAAATGTTTTCAAATCTGTATTGGGCACTGCCTAAAACAATCTGTAAAAATTTTTTTTGTTGTGAGCGTGGGTGCTATGTAAGTAGGCTGTTTAGGTTTTTATGTTGGTAACGCCACGTAGCGCTCTGTATGAAAATCTCTGACTGCTGTGTGCAGTCTGTGGCTGGTTTGCATTGCTGAAATATTTGCTATTGTAGTGTTGGGCAGTTGGATGTGAACAGCGCGTAGCGTTGCACAGTTGGAGGTGAGCTGCCAGCAGTGATGGATGTGGGGAGAGAGAAACCAAAGTTTTGAGATGTTCCTATGATCGGACGAGCTGGACATGTGTTCGTCAGAGAAAGGAAATTTGCCAAACTGGATGTCACAAATTACACATGTATACCATGACTTTTGAATACTATTAAGGTAAAAACATTGTTTGTTCTCTATCAAAATCTTTCATTTGCTAACTATAAGCATATCAGTAGTTAGTGCCTTCAGTAGTTAGAATGTTTTAGTTAGCTGGCAGCATTGGCCTTCGCTGTATTGCAGTAGTTCGAGTAACGAAGATTTTTGTGAGGTAAGCGATTCATGGAAGGTATAGGTTATTGTTAGTCAGGGCCATTCTTTTGTAGGGATTACTGAAACGCAGATTGCGTTGCGCTAAAAATATTGTGTGTCAGTTTAATGTTGATCAGAATAAGTAAAGAGAGAAATGTCTGAGTACGTTCAGTTTTCTCAGCTGTTCGAGAATCAAATAACATAAGAAGTTTACCAGCACAGTAATTCATAATTTTTCCAAAGGGGAAGTTTCAATTCGTCATAATCTTCATTATTCTTATGGTCACAAATTACATGATTGATGCAGTCTTCCTCCGACCCAGGTTTTCTTAATTTAGCCATGAGATTGCGGGAAAACAACGTCGTCTCTCTTCCAGTGAGTCCCATAAAATTTTCGTGAGTATCACTGTTACACCTTCCCGTAGTTAATACTGATATTTCAGGATCCTAGTAGAGTATGTGGGAGTTCTATGTCTACTGTAATACATACTGAATAATAAAATCTAGAGCAGTGTTAGAAATGCGTATTTCGGTAGGTACGTGAGTAATGACTACAGCTCCAAAGGCCATAGGTTTTTTTCCGTGACGGCTCACTTATGAGAATGATTTCCACTTGTGACAATGCCAATGCACCGCATTTTGTAATGCACATTATATTGTGGATCCCCTACAACTGACTCCACAAGTCAGTTCAAGGGTCGGAAGGAAGGTTTGGCATACCACCTCCAGTAGGTCAATGCCTAGTAAAACACTACGGAGTTCAACGCAACATTTATCTTGAGGACCGCCGTGTCTCACTCCAGAATCGGTCGCACTAACTTGTTGTATGCTATTTTCTTAACAGAAACACCACGCCTTCACAGAACCTTTACAAAAATTCAGACTTTCATCTCTCCACAAACACTGGGTAACGTATTAAAATGGTTCAAATAGCTCTAAGCATTATGGGACTTAACATCTGAGGTCATCAGTAGCCTTGACTTAGAACTAATGAAATCTAACTAACCTAAGGACATCACACACATCCACGCCCGAGGCAGGATTGGAACTTGCGACAGTAGCAGCAGCGCGGTTCCGGACTGAAGCGCCTAGAACCGCTCGGTCACAACAGCCGTCCAAGAACTCGTGACTCCGAAGTAAGCATTTCTACATCTACTTCTACATCGACACTCTGCGGTTCATCGTATGGTGAGCGTCGATGGATACTCCGTACTACTACTAGTTATTTCCTTTCCTGTTCCATTTGCAAATAGATCGAGGGCGAAACTAACGTCTAGATGCATCCTTATAAGCCCTAATTTCTAGCATCTTATCTTCGTGGTCTTTCAGCGAAATGTATGTTGGAGGCAGTAGAATCGTTCCGCAGTCAGCTTAAAACGCCGGTTTTCTAAATTCTGTCAACAGTCTTCCTTGAAGAGAACACCGCTTCCTCCCAGGGATTCCTATTTGAGTTTCCGAGGCATCCCCGTAACACTTGTGTGTTGTTCGAACTTGCCAGTAACAAATCTAGCAACGTGCCTCTGAAATGCTACAACGTCTTCCTTTAATCTGACCTGTTACGGATGCCAAACACTCTAGCAGTACTCAAGAATACGTCACACTACCATCCTATATGCGATGTCTCTTACGGACGAACCTCACTTTCCTAGAACTATCCCAATAAACTGACGTCGATAAGTGGCCTCCTCTACCACAATCCTCACATGGCCGTTCCATTTCACATCGCTTTGATAATTGTTTCTTATATTCAAATACTGAATTTAGAGCCCGCTGCTTTCTGTGTAATTTTGTCGATAAAGGCTTCCTTCAGCAAGGTCCGAGCAGGCACACGGGGGGAGGGTTTTATTAGTTATTGGGAGCTCCAACGTTAGGCGGGTGATGGAGCCCCTTAGGGAAATAGCGGAAAGGTCGGGGAAGAAGGCCAGTGTTCACTCTGTCTGCTTGCCGGGGGTCTCGGCCCTGCCGGCTGCGATACAGAGGACTGGGTGCACCCGACTGCAAATTGTTGCTCGTGTCGGCACCAATGACTCCTGCCGTCTGGGTTCAGAGGTCATCCTCAGATCGTACAGGCGGTTGGCGGAATTGGTGAAGGCGGAAAGCCTCGCTCGCGGGGTGGAATCAGAGCTAACTATTTGTAGTATCGTTCCCAGAAACGATCGCGGTCCTCTGGTTTGGAGCCGAGTGGAAGGATTAAACCAGAGGCTCAGACGGAGATCTGGGGTGCAAATTTCTCGTCCTCCGCTATTGGGTGGACAAATGTAGTGTCCCCCTGAACTGATCAGGCTTGCACTACAAGCAGGAAGCGGCTACAAGGGTAGCGGACCATGTGTGGAGTGCACATGTGCGTTTTTTAGGTTAGAGAATTCCATCCCTAGGCCCGACAAGACGCCTCCTGAGACGCGGCAAGGTGGGAGTAGGCAAAATACAACAAGGAATAACAGTATTAATGTGCTAATAGTAAACTGCAGGAAAGTCTATAGAAAGGTCCCAGAACTGCTGTCATTAATAAACGGTCACAACGCCCATATAGTACTAGGGACAGAAAGTTGGCTGAATCCAGACGTAAACAGTAATGAAATACTAAACTCAGATTGGAATGTATACCGCAGAGACAGGCTGGACAGTGAAGGGGGAGGTGTGTTTATAGCGATAAGAAGTGCAATAGTATCGAAGGAAATTGACGGAGATCCGAAATGTGAAATAATTTGGGTGAAGGTCACGGTTAAAGCAGGCTCAGACATGGTAATTGGATGTCTCTATAGGCCCCCTGGCTCAGCAGTTGTTGTGGCTGAGCACCTGAAGGATAATTTGGATAATATTTCGAGTAGATTTCCACACCATGTTATAGTTCTGGGTGGAGATTTTAATTTGCCGGATATAGACTGGGAGACTCAAACGTTCATAACGGGTGGCAGGGACAAAGAATCCAGAGAAATTTTTTTTAATGCTTTATCTGAAAACACCTTGAGCAGTTAAACAGAGAACCGACTCGTGGCGATAACATATACCTTCTGGTGACAAACAGCCCGAACTATTTGAAACAATTAACGCAGAACAGGGAATCAGCGATCATAAAGCGGTTACTGCATCGATGATTTCAGCCGTAAATAGAAATATTAAAAAAGGTAGGAAGATTTTCTGTTTAGCAAAAGTGACAAAAAGCAGATTACAGAGTACCTGTCGGCTCAACACAAAAGTTTTGTCTCAAGTACAGATAGTGTTGAGGATTAGTGGACATTGTTCAAAACCATCGTACAATATGCGTTAGATGAGTATGTGCCAAGCAAGATCATAAGAGATGGAAAAGAGCCACCGTGGTACAACAACCGAGTTAGAAAACTGCTGCGGAAGCAAAGGGAACTTCACAGCAACCATAACCAAAGCCTTGCAGACAAACAAAAATTACTCGAAGCGAAATGTAGTGTGAGGGGGGCTATACGAGAGGCGTTCAATGAATTCGAAAGTAAAGTTCTATGTACTGACTTGGCAGAAAATCGTAAAACAATTTGGTCTTATGTCAAAGCGGTAGGTGGATCAAAACAAAATGTCCAGACATACAGTGGCCAAAATGGTACTGAAACAGAGCATGACAGACTAAAGGCCGAAATACTAAATGTCTTTTCAAATGGTTCAAATGGCTCTGAGCGTTATGGGACTCAACTGCTGTGGTCATTAGTCCCCTAGAACTTAGAACTACTTAAACCTAACTAACCTAAGGACATCACACACATCCATGCCCGAGGCAGGATTCGAACCTGCGACCGTAACAGTCGCACGGTTCCGGACTGCGCGCCTAGAACCGCGAGACCACCGCGGCCGGCTAAATGTCTTTTTCCAAAGGTGTTTCACATAGGAAGTTTGCACTGTAGTTCCTTCTCTAGATTGTCGCACAGATGACAAAATGATAGATATCAAAATAGACGACAGAGGGATAGAGAAACAATTAAAATCGCTCAAAAGAGGAAAGGCCGCTGGACATGATGGCATACCAGTTCGATTTTACACAGAGTCCGCGAAGGAACTTGCCCCCCCCCCCCCCCCCCTCCCCAGCCCTTCTTGCAGCGGTGTACCGTAGCGTTCCAAAGGATTGGAAAAGGCCACAGGTCGAACAGATGTGCAGAACTATAGACCTACATCTCTAACGTCTGTCAGTTGTAGAATTTTGGAACACGTATTATGTTCGAGTATAATGACTTTTTTGAAGACTAGAAATCTACTCTGTAGGAATCAGCATGGATTTCGAAAAAGACGGTCGTGTGAAACTCAGCTCGCGCTATTCGTCCACTAGTCTCAGAGAGCCATAGACACGGGTTCACAGGTAGATGCCGTGTTTCTTGACTTCCGCAAGGCGTTCGATACAGTTCCCCACAGTCGTTTAATGAACAAAGTAAGAGCATATGGACTATCAGACCAATTGTGTGATTGGATTGAAGAGTTCCTAGATAACAGAGCGCAACATGTCATTCTCAATGGAGAGAAGTCTTCCGAAGTAAGAGTGATTTCAGGTGTACCACAGGGGAGTGTCATAGGACCGTTGCCATTCACAATATACGTAAATGACCTTGTGGATGACATCGGAAGTTCACTGAGGCTTTTAGCAGATGATGCTGTGGTGCATCGATAGGCTGTAACAATGGAAAATTGTACTGAAATGCAGGAGGATCTGCAGCGAATTGACGCATGGTGCACGGAATGGTAATTGAATCTCAATGTAGACAAATGTAATGTGCTGCGAATACATAGAAAGATAGATCCCTTATCATTTAGCTACAAAATAGCAGGTCAGCGACTGGAGGCAGTTAATTCCATAAATTATCTGGGAGTACGCATTAGGAGTGATTTATAACGGAATGATCCTATAAAGTTGATCGTCGGTAAAGCAGATACCAGACTGAGATTAGTTGGAAGAATCCTAAGGAAATGCAATCCGAAAACAAAGGAAGTAGGTTATAGTACGCTTGTTCGCCCACTGCCTGAATACTGCTCAACAGTGTGGGATCCGTACCAGATAGGGTTGATAGAAGAGATAGAGAAGATCCAACGGAGAGCAGCGCGCTTCGTTACAGGATCATTTAATAATCGCGAAAGCGTTACGGAGATGATAGATAAACTCCAGTGGAAGACTCTGCAGGAGAGACGCTCAGTAGCTCGGTACGGGCTTTTGTTAAAGTTTCGAGAACATACCTTCACCGAAGAGTCAAGCAGGATATTGCTCCCTCCTACGTATATCTCGCGAAGATACCATGAGGATAAAATCAGAGAGACTATAGCCCACACAGAAGCAACCGACAATCCTTCTTTCCACGAACAATACAAGACTGGAATAGAAGGGAGAACCGATAGAGGTACTCAGGGTACCCTCCGCCACACACCGTCAGGTGGCTTGCGGAGTATGGATGTAGATGTAGATGTAGACTCTGTACGCAGAAGGCTTTATGACCACTCAGTGTAATTGCTTGTAGTTCGGTAGCGCCCCGGTTCAGTTCTCATATAGCAGCCTGTGCTTTTGTTTTGTGAAAGTTTTTATTGTTGTTGCCGTTACCACCATATAAAACTCAACAGGTCTCGATTTAATTGTTATTTTGTTTGGAAGCGCAATTTTAGTAGAGTAGCTTTAGGCCATCTGCTAAGCAACAGACATGTAATTTAAATTTCTTGTTCCAGTCTACTTGTGGCTTCTCAAAAATGGCTCTGAGCACTATGGGACTCAACTGCTGTGGTCATTAATCCCCTAGAACTTAGAACTACTTAAACCTAAGTAACCTAAGGACATCACACACATCCATGCCCGAGGCAGGATTCGAACCTGCGACCGCAGCAGTCGCACGGTTCCTGACTGCGAGCCTAGAACCGCGAGTGTGGCTTCTCACG
Source organism: Schistocerca gregaria (assembly GCF_023897955.1). Classification (NCBI taxonomy): domain Eukaryota; kingdom Metazoa; phylum Arthropoda; class Insecta; order Orthoptera; family Acrididae; genus Schistocerca; species Schistocerca gregaria. The sequence continues at coordinate 186,952,436 of NC_064931.1, read as the reverse complement.
TACTCTTAGAATCATTGGGTTAGTATAGTATTTCGTTTTATTACATTGCTCTGCGTAATAGGATATGGACCGTACTTGTGAACGAACACAACTGGAATTAGCTACGTAATGGAAAGCGGCGATATGTATTGCTGATTTAACGGTGACACTCTATGTTAGAACATTACATAGATTTCAGTTGCATGAAGAATACAGTAGAGAGACCTACTGAGGGGTGTAATAGTTTATGCACTAGACTCACATTCTAGAGGAACGTGCTTCATATCTTTGTCCAGTCATTCAAATTTAGGTTTTCCATAGTCTCCTTAAACCACTTAATGTGTCTTCTGGGCTCTCTGTTTCGCAGCCCACAAAGCAATGCACAAAGACCCCTTTCGGAATCGGGAAACCGACATTAAGGCTCTGCGGAATACGCGGAACAAATAAGTAGCGGTCGCCTGTTACCATCTGTTCCGTGCTAGCATCGTTACGCCGCAGTAATGACCGATAATGGCAGAAACTAGCCATTCACTGTTGTCTGAGTGGCGGATACAACTGTCGTGCGTGTCCTAGTCCCTTAAACAGGAGTATTTTCTGTCGCTTTACACTTTTATCTGCAGAAAAGAGGAGACGATAGGTCAACCTGTTTGAATTGAGTGGGCACCTGGTGCACCGTTAGCGAAATACGTGGAATAATCATGTAAAAATTAATAAGTGCTGCTGGGTATTTCTTACGACCAGATAGGATCCTTGAATATTAATCACCCTGTGTTGAGACCAAATATGACATGGCAGATGTGGCGAGCAGGAGTTGCTTTTCTTAGAAATTATCTTGCAGCTCATTTTAGATGTTACGTTTAGTGCTTACGTTGTCAGTATGTTACTTAGCCTGAAGCATATACATTTACGAATACGGGCAACTCTTGAAATGAATCTTTAAAAAAATAAATGACACTTTCAGTCACGCGATAAAAATTTATTTCGCGTGAAATGTCTCCGTATTACGGAACGCGCTGTTCTGGACAAATTATGGTTAAATACCTATGAATATAAAAAGTGGATGCTCTGTCTATTTTTCTACCAAATGTTCATGGCACGATATTCACTCGATTCGCCATCGACTTTCCACACGGAAAAATGTGCAACGACAGACCATTTCGTAACTGCCTAAGCTATGACGTGAAGCAGAAACTGTGTACAAAATGTATTATGCTAGAAAACTGGTGTGTCTCCGCATCAACAGTCGTTCATGACTATCTATGGAACGTGAGCCTAGCAGTCTGGAACGAGGTAGTAGAAGATGAGATCTTTATAAAATTCATCACAGACCTCCTTTATTTCAGTATGTAGGTGGTTATTGAATTATGGCGTCATTGGACGAAATATTAAGTGGCAAAGACACTCTATGAGTGCCGTTTTGAGTGCCAGAATTATATTATTAAACCATTAACAGTTCAATCTTTTAATTCCGTGTTCTACAGAGATTAACATATTAATTCAGTAATTAAACTAGTATTAAAATGCTATGAAATACTACGAATTTGCTTCCAAGCTTTAGCAGAAAAGTCCAGAACTCCCCTCGCTTCAAGGAAGAATTATCTTTCACATAATGTAGGTTAGCGAAACTCTAGGTATAGAACACGGCCGCCAGAGGTAGCCGTGAGGTCTTGGGGCGCCTTGCTACGGTTCGCGCGGCTTACCCCACCTCCCCCCCCCCCCCCTTCCCATCCCTACCCCCAGTCGGAAGTTCGAGTCCTACCTCGGGCGTGGGTGTGGGTGTTGTGGTGTTGTCCTTAGCGTAAGATAGTTTAAGTTAGATTAAGTAGTGTGTAAGGTTAGGGATCGATGACCTCAGCAGTTTGGTCCCATTATAACTTACGACCACTGCAGAATATGGAACACGCACGTGTCCAGTAAGAAGTAACGAGAGAAGTGATCCTGTATTAAGGCACTGGAATTGCATTTGGGAGGCCCAGGGCTCATATTCCCGACTGGTCATTCAAGTTTAGGTATTCTTGGCTTCCTAAATTTCTGAACGGAAATTCGACAGCAGTTTCTTTGAAAAAGCTGAGTTTTTGTTCCTTCCCTTGATCTCGACCAGAGGTTAGATCCTATTTTTCCTTCATTACGACATCAACTCGTGCAACGGATATCGAAAAAGAAGATTCTATCCCCCCAAAATGTGGCTTATTTAGAAAAAGCCAGAAATGTTAGGTCGAGCGATGTGCAAAGTGAATGAGACTTCGCACTGACATGGGTAGGGGTACCTTACAGTGTGGACGTAGATTAATAATCTGTCATACCAGTTGTTGCCATTCGCAGTCAGCTTAAAATTGGAAACTCAGAAATATTCCGATTACATGATTGTAGTAGCGGGAAAATTTAATTTGCCTAGTATTATTTGGTGAAAGATCGAATACATTACTTGAGGTAAAAACACTCTTGGCAAATAGTACTGAATGCGTTTCAGAAAACTACCCATAACATCTCCTCCGACAGGCCGCAACTGAGATACACTACTGCCCATCAAAATTGCTGGACTAAAAAGAAATGCAGGTATTAATTGGACAAATATATTATACTAGAACTGACGTGTGATTACATTTTCACGCAATGTGGGTGCATAGATCCTTAGATCAGAACCCAGAACAACCACCTCTGGCCGTAATAACGCCCTTGATACGCCTGGACATTGAGTCAAACAGAGCTTGGATGGCGTGTACAGGTACAGCTGCCCATGCAGCTTCAACACGATACCACAGTTCATCAAGAGTAGTGACTGGCGTATTGTGATGAGCCAGTTGCTCGGCCACCATTGACCAGACGTTTTCAGTTGGTGAGAGATCTGGAGAATGTGCTGGTCAGGGCAGCAGTCGAACATTTCCTGCATCCAGAAAGGCCCGTACAGGACCTGCAACATGCGGTCGTGCATTATCCTGCTGAAATGTAGGGTTTCGCACGGATCGAATGAAGGGCAGAGCCACGGGTCGTAACACATTTGAAATGTAACGTCCACTGTTCAAAGTGCCGTCAGTGCGAACAAGAGGTGAACGAGACGTGTAACCAATGGCACCCCATACCATCACGCTGGGTGATATGCCAGTATAGCGATGACGAATACACGCTTCCAATGTGTGTTCAGCGCGATGTCGCCAAACACGGATGCGACCATCATGATGCTGTAAACACAACCTGGATTCATAAAAAAAAAATTGTTTTGCCATTCGTGCACTCAGGTTCGTCTCTGAGTACACCATCGCAGGGGCTCCTGTCTGTGATGCAGCGTCAAGGGTAACCGCAGACATGGGCTCCTAGCTGATAGTCCATGCTGTTGCAAACGTCGTCGAACTGTTCGTGCAGATGGTTGTTGTCTTGCAAACGTCCCTATCGAAACGTGGCAGCACGATCCGTTACAGCCATGCGCCTAAGATGCCTGTCATCTCGACTGCTAGGGATACGAGGCCGTTGTGATCCAGCACGGCGTTCCGTATTACCCACCTGAACCCACCGACTCCATATTCTGCTAACAGTCACTGGATCTCGACCAACGCCAGCAGCAGTGTCGCGATACGATAAAGCGCAATCGCGATAGGCTTCAATCCGACCTTGATCAAAGTCGGAAACGTGATTGTACTCATTTCTCCTCTTTACACGAGGCATCACAACAACGTTTCACCAGGCAACGCCGGTCAAGTGCTGTTTGTGTATGAGAAATCAGTTGGAAAGTTGCCTCATGTCAGCACATTGTAGGTCTCACCACCGGCGCCTATCTTCTGTGAATGCTCTGAAAAGCTAATCATTTGCATAGCACAGCATCTTCTTCCTGTCGGTTAAATTTCGCGTCTGTTGCACGTCATCTTCTTGGTGTAGCAATTTTAATGGCCAGTAGTGTATTTCCTTCTTTGAGGTCAGTCAGTGTCCTTGTAAACCATGCTGGTTGTCCATTCAGCTTCATAATTTTGCTACTAAAGATTTGCTTCGTTAGACTGTCATCACCCATTCAAGCAAAATGCCCGAATAACGACATCCTTCTTTTGCCCACTGTGTTTGTTATGTTCTCTACATGTTCACTGATTTCTTCGTTAGATCGTGGTCTGTTGTATTCAGTTGTTCTCAAAAGCTACTCAAAATATAAAGTTCCCTGTTACAAAGACGGATAAAACAAGAAATACGTTTGGTAGTGATCCTATTCATGGAACTCGGAGCTGCTCTAAAAGAAAAATTGTTTTTAATTTTTAAAATATTGAACAATGCAATTGTTATGTATCACATTCTATTTGCGTATATACAGCGTCCTCTTAAATGAGGTGGAATGACAGATTGGAGAGGGTATACATTTTAACAAATGTCTCTTTTAATCAATATTGATGTGACCTGCTTTTAGTCTGTTAATAATCTCAGTATTTTTCTCGTGAGGGCCGAGCTGAGAACTCGTGGGTGGCGTGAAATCTGTTGCTGAGTCGATCAGTCTCATAGCCCATTTATGTTATACTCCACATCCACTAGCTATGTGCATTCCGTTTTTGATTGATTGGCGAGTGTATTATGAAAATTACTGTGTGTTAGGGGTATATCAGTGGAATGTAGATGCTGTACTACTTTCGCTGGTTGTTCTGAAGGCTCGTTGCCCCAACACGAACATGTCCCAGTTCCATTGGAGATGAATCAGCTGACGCAGCTCCCATGGTCTATTGAGGCTTCTCACTTACAGCAGCGATTTTAGTACACTACGTAAATGGCGTAGTAAATGGGAGGCTTACCGATGGTATTGATAGGATTCGCAGGAAAAGAAACATAAATGAATGTGTCAGAGAGCAAATGGGAGCCAACGACTTCCTTGTGTGTTTTCCTTTGTTTGGTCGTTTGTTTTGTATATGATTAGAACCGCACATCATTCAGTGTTAGTCCATTGAGTACTTTATATTCTTACAGAATATACATTGCATTTTATAAGTAATATAACTTATTTGAGCACGTTAACTTCTTTGCTTTTATGTAATCAAAGCAATTACTTTTGATGCATGTACATTTTACATGCACAAATATAAAAAATACGTATAATTATTGTTGTTATTTTGTACTCAATGGAACGTTACTCATCATGCTAAAATTATTCATCGTTATTTCCTGTTATTATTGATGAGTGCAAAAGCTGTTTAGCAGTAACAGAGACATGATTTAAATAAGTTCGAGGAAGTATCGAAGCGCTGTTTGATTTGTTCTTGTTTTGCGTTTCTGTTGTATTTTACCTTTTTTGAGGAAAATGTGTTTCCTAGAGTTATAATTTATGATAAAGCTGTCCTTTCTTTAATTTTTGCTACAAAATTGCTCTGTTTCGCGTTACAAATCAACCATTTTCGAGGAGAAGCCTGAATTAAACAGTAACTCTTTCAGTTTTGCTAAAAATAATGTTTATGCTTAAGTAACAGACAGGATTATAACTATGTAGAACAAAAATGTTCGTAGGCTACCCAGCCCTTAAACTATCCTCACTCAGTTTCTAAAACGTTCACTGCTACTTAAAAGAATCTTGTAAGACACTGATCGCATACGCAAAGGAAACGATTGTTATGAGGTAACGCCCGACAGGTATGCAACACACCCAACATATAGGTGACGCGGGTAGCTACTAGCAAACCTACCGAGGTCTACGTTTATTTATGGTAATATACGGAAGCCTATTGTAGTTTTATAGCTCTATTCTCGGTACATGATACTGCAAGAGATTCCAATTTTTCTTCGACTGCCCTCGTAAGAGGCTGTAGGGTACTAGGCGAGAAGGAAATGCCTTTAGCTAGCCCGAACAACCTGTGTGCGCCGTCGCCGAAGTCCGCGAGGGTGGCTTTGTGCGGTGGACGTTAGGGCCGCTGTAGGCTGCGTGGTTCCGCGCTGTTGGCTTCCAATCCAGACCAGGTGTAAATGAGGGCGGATGTGCCTCCCCTGCTGTCCGAATCTCTGAACTTATCAGCCGCAATATTTCCTGCCCGCAAGCGGTTAATTGTTGGTGGTTATATTGTTTCCCACAGGCGGCTTGGGCCAGCTGCTCGTCGCGACACGCAATTGGCGGCCGGCGGCGGGCTTCACGACGCATAACGCGTGTCGTCACAGGTCGCCGCTGCTGGCGCTCTCGCCCAGCTGTTACACTGCTTTTGTTCCAGTTTTCTGCTACCTAAATGAGTGCCGCTGTTCTTTGCGTCTCAACTTCGGTACGACGTAATGAAGCATAGTGAATCAGGGGTTAAGACATTGACATCATATTCGTTCGTCCATTTACAAACTGCGAAAAAGTCTGTTAGGCTGCTGACATGGCGATAGCTCCACCAAGTACTCTCAGGTGAAAAAACCGTGTGTGACCTTCTAATATCGTGTCGGATCTCCTTCTTCCCGACATAGTACAGCAAGTCGACTCAACAAGTCGTTGGAAGTCCCTTGCAGAAATATTGAGCCAAGTTGCTTCTATAGCTGCCTATAATTGCGAGTGTTGCAGGTGCAGGAATTTGTCCACAAACTGGCATCTCGATTACGTCCTATAAATGTTCAATGGGACTCCTGTTGAGTGATCTGGGTGGCCAAATCATTTGCTTTGTAAGTAGGCTGTTTAGGTTTTTATGTTGGTAACGTCACGTAGCGCTCTGTATGAAAAACACTGACAGTGCTGTGTGCAGTCTGTGGCTGGTTTGCATTGTTGGAATATTTGCTACTTTAGTGTTGGGCAGTTGGATCTGAACAACGCGTAGCGTTGCGCAGTTGGAGGTGAGCCGCCAGCAGTGGTGGATGTGTGGAGAGAGAGAGCAGAATTTTGAGAGCTATGATGACTTTTGAATATTATTAAGGTAAATACATTGTTTGTTCTCTATCGAAATCTTTCATTTGCTAACTATGCCTATCAGTACATCTACATCTGCATTTATACTCCGCAAGGCACACAACAGTGTGCAGCGGAGGGCACTTTACGTGCCACTGTCATTACCTCCCTTTTCTGTTCCAGTCGCGTATGGTTCGCGGGAAGAAGGACTATCTGAAAGCCTCCGTGCGCGCTCGAATCTCTCTAATTTTACATTCGTGATCTCCTCGGGAGGTATAAGTAGGGGGAAGCAATATATTCGATACCTCATCCAGAAACGCACCGTCTCGAAATCTGGCGAGCAAGCTACACCGCGATGCAGAGCGCCTCTCCTGCAGAGTCTGCCACTTGAGTTTGCTAAACATCTCCGTAACGCTATCACGGTTAACAAATAACCCTGTGACGAAACGCGCCGCTCTTCGATGGATCTTCTCTATCTCCTCCGTCAACCCGAACTGCTGCGGATCCCACACTGATGAGCAATACTCAAGTCGAACGAGTGTTTTGTAAGCCACAACCTTTGTTGATGGACTACATTTTCTAAGGACTCTCCCAATGAATTGAGGTCATCAGTCCCCCGGTTCAGGTGAACGGATACATTCCTCGTATGCCCCCTCCCCCCCCCCCCCCCCCCCCGGATTTCTGAGGTTATTTCACGCAGTTTTGCGAGTGTTGCCGGTGCAGGACTTTGTCCACGAACTGGCATCTCGATTACGTCCTGTAAATGTTCGATGGGATACCTGTTGACCGATATGAGTGGCCAAATAATTTGCTTGAACTGTCCAGAATGTTCTTCAAACCAGTCGCGAAAAACTGTGGCCCGCTGTCATGGCATATTGTCATCTATAAAATTCCATCTTTCTTTTGGAACATGAAGTCCATGAATGGCCGAACGTAAACATTTCCAGTAAATGATCGGTTTAGGTGAACGGATACGTTCCTCGTATGCCCCACACAGATTTCTGAAGTTATTTCACGCAGTTTTGCTTGTCTGTTAGCAAAAAAATAAAAAAAAGGTTCCAATGGCTCTGAGCACTATGGGACTTAACATCTGTGGTCATCAGTCCCCTAGAACTTAGAACTACTTAAACCTAACTAACCTAAGGACATCACACACATCCATGCCCGAGGCAGGATTCGAACCTGCGACCGTAGCGGTCGCTCGGTTCCAGACTGTAACCCCTAGAACCGCACGGCCACTCCGGCCGGCTTTCTGCTAAAGCTTGGAAGCAAATTCGTATTATTTCATAGCATTTTAATACTAGTTTAGTTACTGAATTAATTTGTTAATCTGTGTAGAACACGAAATGAAAAGAATTAACTGTTAATGGTTTTTAATAAGATAATTCTGGCACTGAAAACGGCACTCATAGAGTGTTTTTGCCACTTAATATTTCGTCCAATGACGCCATAATTCAATAACCACCTACATACTGATAAAAAGGAGGTCTATGATGAGTTTTATAAAGATCCCATCTTCTACTACCTCGTTCCAGACTGCTAGGCTCACGTTTCATAGATAGTCATGTACGGCTGTTGATGCGGAGACACACCAGTTTTCCAGCATAATACATTTTGTGCACAGTTTCTGCTTCACGTCATAGCTTCGCGGTTTCGGACTCAGCGCCTAGAATCGCTCGGCCACCGCGGCCGGCGTCTGTTAACACTGACAACTCAACACGAACGCTGCTGCTCTCGGCCGTTAAATGACGGCCGTGGGCCACTGCTTTGTCCATGATGAGAAGTAAGGCCTGAAATTTGCTAGTCTTGTTACAGTGTTTACAGTGTAGATCGCGGAATGCTGAATTCCCTAACGATTTCTGGAATGGAATGTCCCATTCGCGTAGCTCCAACTACTATTCCGCGTTTAAAGGCTGTTAATTCCCGTCTTGTGGCCATAAAAATGTCGGAAACCTTTTCTCATGAATCACCGGAGTATACAAGACAGCTCCGTCAATGCACTGCCCTTTTATATGTTGTGTACGCGATACTACCGCCATCTGCAAGTGCAAATCGCTACCACATGTCTTTTGTCACTTCAGTGTAAGCACCATGAACAAGGTCAGGGAATACTCAGTAAGTATCTAGATACCTTAAGTAAATATTGCGAGGAGTGGAGGTTATGTCCGGAGCCTCAGAAAACTGAAGTATGCTGTTTCCATCTGAGCACCCACATAGCACAATATTCGTATGTGGTAGAAACGTGAAACACAATGAGTTCCCAGTATGTCTTGGAATATACCTTTAAAAACCATCTCGAAACCACACAACAAAAACTGAAAACCAGAAGCGCCTGGCTTAGAAAAATTGTAAGTTGGCGAGCACACGCAAAGACACTACGCATAACAGCACAAGCATTGAAGTATTGGTCTATTCTGTTGCGGACTGTTGATCTCCTGTATGAAGTAGAAGCTCTGCTGTTAGAAGTATAGATAAAGACATTAACGATACAATGAGGGTAACATTTGGGACACTCAAATCCACGCGTCTTCCATGGCTACCTGATTTCTCGAATATTCCTCCCACTCACCTTGGGTGACAGGTACAGATGATTTAAGAGTGGAACTAGATCAGCCATATCTCTTTTTACAAAGATCTGCTATTGAATAGTACATTGAGATCCTTGCTAACAACAATAGGCTTAAATCTAGATAACCTCTCTGGAATCACATTTGACCCGCATATGACTTGAAAGAAAAATGGAGACCTGGAAAGGTATCCTTTCAGAACCATAACTACGCGGCCTACATACAGTAGATCCAGTTGAATCACTTCCTGGAGTCTCACTGACGGGTCTAGAATTGTCTTCAGAGATGAGTCCAGCTTTGGACTGAGCCCCGATGACGAGCGAAGATGTGTCTGGAGACGTACCGGACGGTGAGGGGATACCATCCTGACTGTCTCGAGTAATACAGCGTGACAGCCAGGAGTGATGGTTTGGGATTCCATTTAATTTCATAGCTAGACCCATTTGGTTGTCATCCTCGGTACCCTTACAGCATAGCGGTACGTCGACGATGTTCTACACCCCGTTTCGTTGCCCTTCAAGGCAAGCCATCCTGGGCTTGCATTTCAGCAAGATAATGCCCGCCCATACACGGCGATTGCTGCTATTTTCCTTCGTGGTTGCCCTGTCTTGGCCAGCAAGGCCGCCGAATCTCTCCGTTATTGAGAAAGTTTGGAAAGTTATGGCAGGGCCCTCCAACCAGCTCAGGATTCTGACGATCTGACGCGCCAATGGGACAGAATTTGGCACGATATCCCTCACGAGGACATCCAACAACCCCATCAGTCATGCCAAGCCGAATAACCGCTTGCGTAAGGGCCAATTTGTGAAACTCTTTCTCTTCAATAAATAATTCAATTGTTTTGAAATTGCAGTCATTTGTTTGTCTGTACATGTACAACATATCTACCGATTTCCGTCCCAATCAGATAATTACTTCGTGGGGCGTCACACAGTGTATATAATTGATTTATATTTAAAGGTAAAAATTGATTTCCTTTGTAGACGCCTTGCGGTAAATGAATTCATTTGTTCGCACATATTCTTCTTCTTCTTCTTCTTTTTCTTCTTATTCTTGCTGATTACCTATGGCTGGCGCCGCTTCTCCGCGCCCAGTCGCCATCGTGGCATCCTGGTCGACCCCTTTTCTTTCGCTGGGATTATATCAATCGTAGTAGCCCATTTGGTATCCTGTCTTCATTCGCCCTATTCACATGACCAAACCACATCCGCTGTTTTTGTTGGATGTCGATACAGATAAGCTTATCCATTTTCATCCTCTGCGAAGTACATCATTTTTTATCTTACTCATCCCAGTACAACTTGAGCGTCGTAGTAATTAATCCATCTTAGTGGCAAGCAGTGCAGAGGACACCGTAACGATGCACTATCTGTGTGTGCTGGGTGATTTGCGTGCTTCGATGCATGTTATGTCGGTGGCAGCTTAACTGTTGGTAGGGTCGTTCACACATCATGTTTCGTAAAACCTATCATCAAAGAAAAAGGAAGTGGAGCGAGTGAAGTTATACATCAACAGGGAGAAGCAGACACGCCAGTCTACTTCTGTAAAGTATACTGACAACAAATTACGACTAGTGCTAGCCTACTTGTACTGACAATTTTAGAATTACTTTTAGATTACTTTATACAGGGTGTAACAGAATGGCTATTTAAAAATTTGGGAGACAATAGAGAATGAAATTTTGAATGTTTTGCTATGAGGAACCTACTGCTGGAAATGCAAGTAAAGCTTCTACAGCCAGCACTGGGCTGTTGAAAATCCATACATTACCTGTACGAGAAGTTACCAGGTGAGATTCTCAGTGAACATTTAGGCTGGAGCTCTTGGAGATCATCTTATTAGACCACACATATTACCAGATCGTTTCAATGGTGCATGCTATTTGAACTTTCTGGACAGTGCCTTGCCTCAACTTCTGCAGAACGTTCCTTTGCAAATGCGCACTTCTTTGTGGTTCAGAACGATGGCGCTACAGCGAAATTTGATCGAGGGGCTAGGGCGTATCTCATAAACAACTACAGGCAGAGAGTAACTGAAAGAGTATACCAGTCCCTTGGCCTGTGCGCTCCGCTGAACTCACCCCTCTTGATTTTTTCCTCTGGGGACATGTCAAATCCCTTGTGTATTCAGCACTGGTAGGAACACTATCTTAGCTTGTTGAGCACACATTAACAGCGTTTGATACCAACAGACAAAAGTGTGGAATCTTACAAAGACTCGGACAAAACAGGGTTCATCGTTACACATTACGCAAGGAAGGTGATGGTTGTCAAATCGAACATTTACTCTAAAGTAGTGAAGCCACACATTCGGCTTCCAGTAGTTGATTTTACTCTATGTCAATAATCGTTTTTCAGACAATGGTATTATTGTGTTTCATCTAGCCTACAGAAAGCATAGAAAGTTCATAGTGGTGTAAAAACTTTACTTCACATTTCTGGCTAGAGGTTCCCTGTATCTAAACGTGCAAAATTTCATCACCTACAGTCTCTCAAATTTTTAAAATGTCCTTCTGTTACACCTTGTACATGCTAGGAGAGAAACTGATATTTTATAAAAAGAAATGTTCACTGCTCCTTCTCATACTCGTATACCACTCCGCTACTCTTTTTATCTAATACTTTAAACCATCCACTAAATACAGACTACTATTAGCTTTCTATTGTACTAGAAAAGTCAATCAGTGCTTAACAGAAATGTTCGAAGTATGTGGAATTCACAACTCCGAGTCCAAATATTCTGCTAAATTGTAGAAGGAGTGACCAGTGAGGTACACTACTACTTTGTTTTTGAGTACCTGAGGACTTACAGTTTAAAATGAATATATGCAGACTGAAGCGACGAATGAAAATTTGTACCAAGACCAGAATTCAAACTCGTGTCCCCTTTTCACTAGGCAGATCTGCTGACCACTACGACACCCTGGCACAGTGTCTTTGCAAAAGTGCACGGATTACCATAGCACGCCCCCCTCCTCAATCCAAATTCCCAGTCACGCCTGCCATTCACCCTAAACTCGAACCTCATTGCAGAGGCTCCCCAACTGTATTGCAATAGCACCTCAGCAACGAAACGAGAGAGCCAGCCTGAAATCCAGGCATCGGTGCTTTAATCAAATGAAGCTATATGGTTCCAGAGACCTTTTCAAGTCTCAAACATCTATGATGTAGATATGCAGACTGAAGCGACGAATGAAAAGGCTTGGTACAAATTTTCATTCGTCGCTTCATTCAGCATATACAGGATGAACATTCATAAAACCGCCAAACTGCGGGGACGGTTTTCAGACTGGAAATGGAGGAAACAAGGTCCTGTGAACATGTGTCCGGAGATGCATCGTTCCTACGTTAGATGGCACTGACGGCTGACGAATGACAGTTCCTCTGACCACGTGCCGTATGTTGCTTGTGTGCTGCAGGCATTGTGATTACCACAGCGTACTGTAAGCAGCCGAATGGTCCGGTATTCATGACAGTCACAAGCTGATGTGGTGTTTGTGTACTGCCAGGCAGATGGAAACAATCGAGAGGAAGCACGGCTACAACAAAACAAGTATCCTTACTGACACCATTTTGTGACCACGGATCCTTTCATACAGTCGAATGTGCAGGCAGGATGCGGACTGCGAGTATACCAGATTTTGAGGACCTCGTTCTACTAAAAGCACCGGGCAAATGGTCCACCAACATGGTGCAAGCCACAGTACGATTATGTGTATCCTGCATGACATTACATCCTACGGAGGTCGCTTTGAACATCTGTCGTGACGTGGAAGCGATGCAGTTGTGTACTGTGTTCTGGGACGTCTTTTGTCACTGCGCGTACACTGTCCATTTCCAGACACATATTCTTAGTACCTTTGTTCCTCCATTTCCAGTAACGAATCCGCCCCTGCTGTTTGTCAGTTTTATTGATGTTCACCATGTATTCATTATAGATGTCTGAGATTTGAAAAGGTTGGAACCATACAGTTTCATTTGACTTTCAGTTTTCTGCCTGATTTCCACCGGAAACCTGTCATGGATTTTGGTACTAAAGTATAAAATTTCATTCTGAATCCCTGAGAGTGATGCATAGTAGTATCAGTTGTTGTTGTGGTGGTCTTCAGTCCTGAGACTGGTTTGATGCAGCTCTCCATGCTACTCTATCCTGTGCAAGCTTCTTCATCTCCCAGTACTTACTGCAACCTACAACCTTCTGAATCTGTTTAGTGTATCCAACTCTTGGTCTCCCTCTACGATTTTTACCCTCCACGCTGTCCTCCAAAGCTAAATTGGTGATCCCTTGATGCTTCAGAATATGCTCTACCAACCAATCACTTCTTCTAGTCAAGTTGTGCCACAAATTTCTCTTCTCTCCAATGCTATTCAATACCTCCTCATTAGTTATGTGATCCACCCATCTAATCTTCAGCATTCTTCTGTAGCACCACATTTCCAAAGCTTTTATTCTCTTATTGTCTAAACTATTTATCGTCCACGTTTCACTTCCATACATGGCTACACTCCATACAAGTACTTTCAGAAACAACTTCATGAACCTTAAATCTATACTCGATATTAACAAATTTCTCTTCTTCAGAAACGTTTTCCTTGCCGTTGCCAGTCTACATTTTATATCCTCTCTACTTCGACCATCATCAGTTATTTTGCTCCCCAGATAGCAAAACTCATTTACTACTTAAGCGTCTCATTTCTTAATCTAATTCCCGGAGAATCACCCGATTTAATTCGACTATATTCCATTACCCTCGTTTTGTTTTTGTGGATGTTCATCTTATATCCTCCTTTCAAGACTCTGTCCATTCCGTTCAGTTGCTCTTCCAGGTCCTTTGCTGTCTCTGACAGAATTGCAATGTCATCGGCGAACCTCAAAGTTTTTATTTCTTGTCCATGGATTTTAATTCCTACTCCGAATTTTTCTTTTGTTTCCTTTACTGCTTGCGGAACATACAGATTGAATAACATCGGGGACAGGCTACAACTCTGTCTCACTCCCTTCCCAACCACTGCTTCCCTCTCATGCCCCTCGACTCTCATAACTGCCATCTGGTTGTGTACAAATTGTAAATAGCCTTTCGCTCCCTGTATTTTACCCCTGCCACCTTCAGAATTTGAAAGAGAGTATTCCAGTCAACATTGTCAAAAGCTTTCTGTAAGTCTACAAATCCTAGAAACGTAGATTTGCCTTCCCTTAATCTAGATAAGTCGTAGGGTCAGTATTGCCTCGCGTGTTCCAACATTTTTACTGATTCCAAACTGATTTTCACCGAGGTCTGCTTCTGCCAGTTTTCCATTCGTCTGTAAAGAATGGTGGAGTTTTTTCAGGGCTGACTCACCCAAGGCTATGAGTATTTCTAATGGAATGTTGTCTACTCCCGGGGCCTCTTCACGCAGTATCGTGTCTCCCATTTCATCTTCATTTACATTCTCTTCCATTCCTATAATATTGTCCTCAAGACCATCGCCCTTGTATAGACCCTCCATATACTCCTTCCACCTTTCTGCTTTCCCTTCTTTGCTTAGAACTGGGTTACCATCTGAGCTCTTGATATTCATGCAAGTGGTTCTCTTTTCTCCAAAGGTCTCTCTAATTTTCCTGTAGGCAGTATCTATCTTACCCCTAGTGAGATAAGCCTCTACATCCTTACATTTGTCCTCTAGTCATTCTGCTTAGTCATTTTGCACTTCCTGTCAATCTCATTTTTGAGACGTTTGTATTCCTTTTCGCCTGTTTCATTTACTGCATTTTTATATTTTCTCCTTTCATCAATTAAATTCAATATCTCTTCTGTTACCCAAGGATTTCTATTGTCCGTCGTGTTTTTACCTACTTGATCCTCTGCTACCTTCACTATTTCCCCACAAAGTAGTGGGCATTTGCAAAGGAACGTTCTGCAGAAGTTGAGGCAAGGCACTGTCCAGAAAGTTCAAAAAGCACGCACCATTGAAACGATCTGGTAGGACGTGTGGTCTAGTGAGGTGACCTAGTAAGGTGAAATTCTCAGTGAACATTTAGGCTGGAGCTCTTGGAGGTCACCTTACTAGACCACACATCTTACCAGATAGTTTCAATGGTGCATGCTATTTGAACTTTCTGGACAGTGCCTTGCCACAACTTCTGCAGAACGTTCCTTTGCAAATGCGCACTACTTTGTGGTTTAGAACGATGTTGCTACAGCGTAATTTGACCGTGGGGCTAGGGGGTATCTCAAAACAACTACAGGCAGAGAGTAACTGAAAGAGGATACCAGTCCCTTGGCCTGTGCGCTCCGCTGAACTCACCCATCTTGATTTTTTCCTCTGGGGACATGTCAAGTCCTAGTACCTAGTAAGGTGACCATTACCCATTCTTCTTCTGCTTGTTTTCTTTCCCCCATTCTTGTCAATCGTTCCCTAATGCTCTCCCTGAAGCTCTCTACAACCTCTGGTTCTTTCAGTTTAACCAGGTCCCGTCTCCTCACATTCCCACCTTTTTGCAGTTTCTTCAGTTTTAATCTACAGTTCATAACCAATAGATTGTGGTCAGAGTCCACACCTGCCCCTGTAAATGTCTTACAGTTTAAAAACTGGTTCCTGAATCTCTGTCTTACCATTATATAATCTATCTGAGATCTTCCAGTAGCTGGCCGGTGAGGCCGAGCGGTTCTAGGCGCTACAGTCTGAAACCGCGCGACCGCTACGGCTTCAGGTTCGAATCCTGCCTCGGACATGGATGTGTGTGATGTCCTTAGGTTAGTTAGGTTTAAGTAGTTCTAAGTTCGAGGGGACTGATGGCCTCCGAAGTTAAGTCCCATAGTGCTCAGAGCCATTTGAACCTTCCATTATCTCCAGGCTTCTTCCATGTATACAACCTTATTTTATGATTCTTGAACCAAGTGTTAGCTATGATTAAGTTATGATCTGTGCAAAATTCTACCAGGCAGATTCCTCTTTCATTCCTTACTGGTTCAAAATGGCTCTGAGCACTATGCGACTTAACTTCTGAGGTCATCAGTCGCCTAGAACTTAGAACCAATTAACCCTAACTAACCTAAGGACATCACATACATCCATGCCCGAGGGAGGATTCGAACCTGTGACCGTAGCTGTCGCTCGGCTCCCGACTAGCGACTAAAACTGCACGGCCACTCCGGCCGGCCATTCCTTACTCCCATCCGATATTCACCTACTACGTTTCTTTCTCTTCGTTTTCCTACTATAGAGTTCCAGACACCCATGACTATTAAATTTTCGTCTCCCTTCACTATCTGAATATTTTCTTTCATCTCATCATACATTTCATCAATCTCTCCGTCATATACGGAGCTAGTTGGCATATAAACTTGTACTACTGTGGTAAGTGTGGGCTTCGTATCTATCTTGGCCACTATAATGCGTTCACTATGCTGTTTGTAGTAGCTTACCCGCATTCTTATTTTCCTATTCATTATTAAACCTACTGCTGCATTACCTATATTTGATTTTGTATTTATAACCCTATATTTACCTGGCCAGAAGTCTTGTTCCTCCTGACACCGAACTTCACTAATTCTCATTATATCTTACTTTAACCTATCCATTTCCTTATTTAAATTTTCTAACCTACCTGCCAGATTAAGGGACTTGACATTCCACGCTCCGATCCGTAGAACGCCGGTTTTCTTTCTCCTGATAACAACGTTCTCCTGAGTAGGCCCCACCCGGAGATCCTAATGGGGGACTACCTCCGGAATATTTTACCTAAGAGGAAGCCATCATCATTTAACCATACAGTAAAGCTGCATGCCCTCGGGAAAAATTACAGCTGTAGTTTCCCCTTGCTTACAGCCGTTCGCAGTACCAGCGCAGCAAGGCCGTTTTGGTTAGTGTTGCACGGCCAGATCAGTCAATCATCCAGACCGTTGCCCCTGCAACTACTGAAAAGGCTGCTGTCTCTCTTCAGGAACCACACGTTTGTCTGGCCTCTCTATAGATACCCCTTCGTTGTGGTTGCACCTACGGTACGGCTATCTGTATCGCTGAGGCACGCAAGCCTCTCCACCAACGGCAAGGTCCATGGTTCATAGGGGGTGGATTGGGGGGGGGGGGGGGGGGGGAGGGTATGCATAGTATATGTGAAAATTATTTTTAGTTGTAGTATTGTAGTTCTGAACTTCAGAGTTCATCTTAAATGCAAAAAAATGGTTCATATGGCTCTGAGCAAATGGTTCAAATGGCTCTGAGCACTATGGGACGTATCATCTATGGTCATCAGTCCCCTAGAACTTAGAACTACTTAAACCTAACTAACCTAAGGACAGCACACAACACCCAGTCATCAAGAGGCAGAGAAAATCCCTGACCCAGCCGGGAATCGAACCCGGGAACCCGGGCGTGGGAAGCTCTTAAATGCACTCGTGTTATCAATTATAAATACTGTTGGGAACCTGCAGGGCGTTCCATTTACCTTGATGACTAAATAACTATTGTCCAGTCGCAAAATAAAACAAGGTATGAAGCAAATGTTTAACTACTAGGAGGAAGTTAACCAGCATAAGTTGGTTCGTTAAAAATATGAACAGCAATATGTCTTTTTTAAATAGTAACTTATATTTGTTACTCAGTAATCCGCTTCTGAAGAAACCGTTAAAAACGTATCACAGTTTGTCATTCACGTAAACCTGACGTTGTTAATGGAATAAAACAAATCTGACTGATTCTACCGTAATAGAACATCGTGCAGGTATCCGGAGTAACTTAACTCGAGAACTTACTGTAGCTTACAGTAAACAAATGGAAACAAGGAGGATGCACATTGCTCATCCATTTAACCGTCTTCAAGTGAAGGTTTTCATATACCGTCTCGACATTCACCGAGCTACCAAGAGCGCACACATTGAAGTTTACTAACGTAAGTGGTCTTTTAAAAAAACTAGTTACACTAACTTATGTAACGGCATCAAATGTGAATTATTGTGTCAAACGGTTATTTTGTAATAAATTGTTATAATCAGGGCAAGACTTTGTGCTCACCCTGTAGTTCTCTTCCGACGTTGAGTATGACCAAGCCAGCTACTGACATTTGTTCTGAGGCCATTTGGAATCCTGAAAGGTATATTCCAAAGAAGCAAACATCACATAATAATGTAGTGAAATAACCGTCTATTCTACACAACGCACTGTTGGAAAAAGGGATTACGTAGGAACGTGAGAGTGAAGGTGGGTAAGGAAGGCAAAGCGATTCGAAGCTATTTTCAATTAATTACTTGATTTTGTTACGGTTCCACATTGTTATCGGCCAACAATGTGACAGGAAATGGCGTGAGCGCTCTTAGAAGGAGCGAGCTTTGTTCTCGGCTCGAGGGCTCCCATTTCTGTATCCAGTAACAGGGAGAAAAGCGCTCTGTGTCCTACTTGTAAACTGCCCTGTATCCAAAACCCATTTCGGGAAGGTTACGGATCATTAATTAGCAAAGAGTTCTTCCCCCGCAAGCGGTGGGAGCGCGTGGAGGTTTCGCTCAGCGGCCGGGGGTACAGCCACGTCCGCTCACCGTGGCCTCTAGCCATCCAGCACACTGCTGGCCCTCACAGGGTCATCCTTCCTGCCATTCGATTTCAGTTAGTTCTCGCCGTCTCACCGGAAATATTTGCAGATGAATTTAACGATTCATTACAGTTATGATTATATGCTACATTTGTGGTCAAAGTTATCAGGAAACGTTCAAGTACACAACGTTAAGGGCGAGATTTTAATCAAGCGAAGATGTAATAATATTGGACAATAACGGTGAAAATATTACCGCAAGTATCTGAAAACGACCGTAAATTATTGAGCTTTGTTTTTATATTAACGTAACTCTTCTTATAATGCAACTTGTGAAGTTAAAACGTAGAGTCCAAAACAGAAATACAGTATATACTTTCCGGAAAAAGAAATTATATTTAGGGCAGCAATTAGCTTTAGTGAAAGTGTTACTAATGAAATAAACCGTGGTCCGTGAGGTAATATCTCTTGTCCCACCAATTTCATGACGGAACGGATGAGCGAAGTAAGTAAGTTAGGTCATTAGAGTCGTATGACAGTCTCTAAAAGGACGAGGATGTGGGACGAAATAGAATGTACCCTTTTTTTAAAGGAAGCATCACCATATCCACATTCATGACTATGCGGAAACTGTAAATCCAGAATGTCGGTATCTATTTCGGTTTGTTAGATATCGTGTCTCTGCTTAGAGTATTAACCGCAAGAAATAAGGGGTATCATCGTAAATACGTCGTAATACGTCGTACAGTGGTCAACACAGAGCATCTGTGTCTCCGTTTAAGTTTCTTTTTAAATTTATATAAAACTAGAATCTATGTATTATATACTTTGTGCAACTTCAGTTTCCTATTGAAATTACTTTCGTGTCTGCAGACCTCTAATATTTCGATGTGTAGTGGAGGAGAGTAATGTGGTTGGTGCTCTGCTCAGAGGTTTCTTTAAATCTCACGTTGTGGTTCTTTCCGAGTGCATGTGTCATTATTGCTTTCAGAAGTGTCACCGTCGGGTTGAACACTGGGAGATGGTTCGAAAATCAGATCTTTTACCTCAGGTGGCATCTATTTAACTTCTTCAATCGTCATTTTTGGTACTCTTGAGATGAATTGATCTTAATATTCCAAAAGCCGAAGGAACGCGACATTCATCGATTTCTCACGGGAATATTTGCGTGTAAAATCGTGTGGGTAACACCGGGTATCCTTATTCTGAGCTTCCTGCCCATCTTCAGATACCCGACCAGTCGGCAATGGAGCAGATTCGACTATGGCTTATTCGTGTTTCAAAACTGTGTCGACTGATGTCTGCATCGGACATTATTGCAGAAAATTGTGAGTCTGGTGAAATTGGCAGTCGACTTTGGAGAAATATACATTTTTTCAGAGTTCTCTTGATAGTTATGTTTTAGTTGTAGAGTTCTCTGTACAAAATTTGAATAGCTCTGCAGCATTTCCGGAAAAAACAATATTAATTGGGAAAATTTTAAGGTTGTGAGAAAAAAATTATTTGACAGCTTGTGAAAAAATTATTACGATTACGGTTCCGAATAACTCCTCAAGAATACAACAGAAAACCCTAATGCATAAATGTGTGCATGAAAATATATTGGAACTCATTAACTATACTATTAATGTTGTAGGAGAGGCACTTACAAAAGTGGAGTCACTCACAGGAAATTTTATAAACAACAACTTCGGATAATATCGGAAGTAGTTTATTGTTAAATAGACATACGTCGTTACACCGGTTAAAAATGACGTAAACATACATTCCGGAGTGCTGCCTAACTCATTTTATCCAGACAAATAGGCAAGATCGTTGCCTTATCGTCAGGAGTCAGGGCACGTATCATACCGACTTGAGACTGGAATGACACCGCAGCTTTGGGCAAGTGTATGCATCAGCGCAGTTTACACAAGATTTCGCGGGACCAGAGTCGACACGCGCATATTTTTTTCTGTTTTGTCCAGGTTATGAAATGAGTTGTCCCACTGTGCGGCAGCTCAAGCCCACAGAAGCACGCAGCAGCGTGAAACTGTAACAAGAATAACAGGCCCGAAAGGCGGCCGCAGAGGAGTGGTGTCAGAGTCTCGGCGAGCCCAGATCTACGTGAAGCCTGCAAGGGCCCTATTCTGCATCGTTCATACCGATCAGTGTAGTAGGTTAATCTCGGTAGTGACGTGATTTTCGGTTCTTTATCGAAATATCCTATTCAGTTAGCTTCTGCGACTTGTTACCGAACGGTCCTCCCACCGATTTTACGACAATTGTACCGAGAGGTTTTGGATTTCGGTCTGGACCTGTCGATCGGTGAGCTGTGGTTTATGTGCACCTAGAATTTGTTATATTAAACATATTTAGCGGTTTTAGCTTTGGATTTAGTGGTTGTGTTACTAAAGTATCACCAGAGGACGCATACGGTTGGAAAGTGAGTTCATAATAGACTATTTTCCTTTGTTAGAAATATGGTTAGGTTAGGTTGTTACTGTGAATGATTACATCCAAGAAAAATACGTTTTAGGTCAATATTCTCTCAAAATACGTGTTATTTTTGCACAAATAAGAATGTAAAGATCATTAAATATCAAGACATCGGCTCTGCTTACATATATTACATGAGTGTGAACTGACGTTACTAGTGCCTTTGTGTACTTTTTCCCACAAATGAGTTAGTTACTAAGTATCGAAACGTGTTTACAACTTTCAAGTAACAATGGAAAGCAATTATGTGTAGCCTGATATGGGAAACCTTCCAAACTATCACGCATTTATGACTTACACAGCATCGTTTGGCAACGAAGTCAGCCTAAGTTATTCTACACAATAATACAAGAATTGAGAACTGTGTATTGTTTAGCGTGGCGAAGTGGTTAGCGTGCGGGAATGCATAATGAAAGAACACAGGTTCGCGCATGGGTGGATGCAAAACATTTTTTTCCTCTTCATAATGCAACACGTGCTGAGACATTGTCATCGTGTAAGTTAAAATTTTTCTGTAATATTTGTTATTACTTACATGTAATGATTTCGTGATTTTTGTGTGTTTAAAATACGAAATATGAAATTGTTGGAGATGAAATTTCTGTGAGTGGAACAACCGACAGTGACCTTTATATTTTTTCTTGTCAGAAATAATTCACCATTTTTTCCGAATATGTAGCGATTTTCGAGATTGCGGTTAGACAGGAATCTAAGAGCACAACTTAAATTACTGAGAATGTAACTAGCAGCAATCATCTTCACCATCTTGCTTGTCACAAGTATTTATCTATGAGCGAAGCCTCAACCACAGTAGAGAGGGATGAAAGATCTCTGCCGTAATATTTTTAGACTGTAGCACCATATACGAAACATTTTCATTCATGAGAAGCATGTTATAAACTTCGACTAACTGCAGGAGCTCCCGAAAATGCGTTTTTTTTTTAAATTTTGTTTTTAAGACCCAAATCGTTGACCTATCACATAGGGAAGTGGGCTACTTAATCATTTAGATCTCTAGGAGCGAGTTATAACAACATTCTGTTTATCTTCTTATTCTTTGAAACTCTCAGAATCAATTTTTCGGGTGTTTTTTACACACTATTCCTAACTCATTTTCCGAAACGTAAAATACAAAACATGATGTCAGTGTGAATGAGAATAAGATGACATAATGCGGCATTTACGACAATCTGCAGATTACAGTCAAATATGCTATCGTTATTATGCATGCATAGAAACATGCGGTCAGAGAAACTGTACAAATTTTCGTGCGTTTCAGCTGAGAATCATGGAGATGGATACACTGTTCCTGATACTGTTAAGGAGGAGGCAAGGGCGATGAAGGTGGGCACGTCAGCTCCATAGAATGCGGCGTCATGCGTTATGGCAATGTAAACACAATTTTCGGTACTTCGAAGAATAGCGAGCCTGTGTCGTCTGCTAGCTGCTTTGTGTTCGTGACGCTGTCCGCGCTGCAGTGCGCATGCGCGGATCTGCGGCCGCTTGCTTTTGATTGGCTTGAGCGACACGAACCGACAACAGCGCTTCGGTTCTCTAGACCCGAACGGTATGTCTACCGAAATGCATACTGAATAACGCAGGGACTCTAATTCGAGTACTAGACCGTTCGGTGCTCTTGAGTAACGAAACGATCGGCACAATGGCGGAAAGATACAGAATAGGCACCCAGACGTCAAGTGCTCCTCGGCTGCAGACTCGTGTGCGGACGACCGTGGTGTTAGGCATAAAAGCAGCACCCAGCCAGCAGCTGCAAGAGGCACCCAACTGCATACTGCAAACCAAGGACACCTTCGAGGCCCCATAGTGTCATTGATGCAGCAGGACCTAGCTGTGAGACACCAGTTAAGGCCTCAGCTGCATCTGTACCATGTGCGACCATAGACCAGCGGCTAGTTGTAGATGGGCCTGGGTGACTCACATTGGGAGGACGGCTAGGACGGGCGGGCAACCGTCGGCGACGAATCCTCTCAGTTGTGAGTGGCTAATATTCATACTTGTTAGTTATGGGTGGTTAGTACTTGTACTTCTTTGCTTTGGTGGTGTAATCAAAAAGCACTGCTTCCAGTCAAGTACAGGGCCCAGCCAAAAAGTATCAGGGCTCGACATGTGGGAACTGTGCTGGCCACACTACCTGGGCGAAGACTTTACACTTTTCAGATTTTGGCGGCAGAATGTGGAAGGCAGCCAGGTGGCTCGCCTGGCTGCAGGTTGTGGAGCTGACTTGTGAGGGTGGTGGGCCTAGCAAAAAATACAGTTCCAGTATAGAAACTACTCCTTGGAAGAAGTTGAACGAAGTTCATTGACCTAAGGTAACACTGCTTCTTCTCTCAATTTATTTAAAATATTTTTTTAGCAGTCACAAATTTAATCGAAGGTCTCTGGAAATTAATTATTTGGGGCAAAGAAGTTATATACAGGCGAACAGGGGAAAGTTAGGTACTGAGTCCACGTCTCTGTTTCGATCTTTTGAAATAGTTTGCAGCATTATTCATTATAATTTAATAGAAGATATAATATTCTGCGTTATATTTAATAATTAACTATGGTAACAACGTTCGATATCACACTTGTTAGGGGTTGCAGATATCGACCGTGGTCCGTAATAGATATCGCTGGACCCACGAGTTGCCGCTAGCGCCGCTCCGCGGCTTGTGACAAGTGTCTAGCGAGCTCTCGTCCACTTTTGCCCGGGACGTCAACTAGGAATGTAGCAAAGCCTGCAGCTGATAGGAAGCAACATCTAACAAGGCGCTTAGTCAAATATGGCATAAGTAATGCTTCTCTAGATATGTTTGTAATTATATGTATACAGCATATGAAGAAGCCCGTAACACAAGTTAAGTACAATATATATTATTTTTTACCAGCGGCTACTAATTATTTCAGTCGTTGTAGATGCAGACTGTGCAGCCAGCTCCTTACTGACTTCATTGCCAAACCTGCAATATATGTTTCTATTTAGCATTAGCCACCTGTCATAATTTTGTATATGTTGAACATCTTACTTCAAGAGGGGAGTTGTAATTGTATGCATCAAGTGATGGTTTAACAGTCAATTACAGGTGTAAATTATCGAGCACTCCTGTGGCAAAGTATTAAATCAAGTTAAGTAAATCTTTTTATTCATTTATTTAATAAAGTCAGCGGTAGCGCTCTCGCTCCCACGCACGGGGACCCGGGTTCGATTCCCGGCGGGGGTCAGGGATTTCTCTGCCTCGAGGTGACTGGGTGTTGTGTGTCTTCCATCTTCATTCACTCGTAAGACGCCGTAGTGGCGTTAAAGAACTTGTGGATCGGCGGCCGAACGGCCCCGCGTGGGGTCTCCCGGCCACCAATGCCATACGCTCATTATTAACTAATTATATTGTCTATTCTAGTTCAGATGAGCCATCTCTCAGACCAATCAAAGAACCCACAGTTATGGCAGGACGATTATAGTTATATCTGGTCATAACGGTACAGTTCACTTCATGATCCTGTATCAGTTCAGTTAGCCGGCCGAAGTGGCCGTGCGGTTCTAGGCGCTGCAGTCTGGAACCGCGAGACAGCTACGGTCGCAGGTTCGAATCCTGCCTCGGGCATGGATGTGTGTGATGTCCTTAGGTTAGTTAGGTTTAACTAGTTCTAAGTTCTATGGAACTAATGACCTCAGAAGTTGATTCCCATAGTGCTCAGAGCTATTTGAACCAGCTCAGTTAAATTTATTTCATAATAAAAGTGGACAGTGAAAACTACTAGGTGGTGGCTGCTAGGTTCTCACACAAGGAAGTGAATTTCGGGATTTAGTATACCTGCCAGCAGACATTGAGATGGATTTACATGAGCTGGTGTGAATATACAGAGGAATGGTATAGAACGCTGTCATGGAGGTGTATGCGAAGCATAGCATAGGCAGAGCCTCTGACTCAGATGTTTACCTGTCAGTGGCAATAGGCGAGGGCCAGCAGTTCTTACACTGATTTCAGCTAATTAACAGGGGAAACTTCCCATGCCATCCCTCTCAGTTTTAATTGTAAGATGGCCCAGTGGATAGCTCGTCAAAAACTGTTCCAGGAAAACATATACAAGTGCTTCAATCTGTTCCAGCCTGTAGGACATACACTACTGGCCATTAAAATTGCTACACCACGAAGATGACGTGCTACAGGCGCGAAATTTAACCGACAAGAAGAAGATGCTGTGATATGCAAATGATTAGCTTTTCAGAGCATTCACACAAGGTTGGCGCCGGTGGCGACACCTACAACGTGCTGACATGAGGAAAGTTTCCAATCGATTTCTCATACACAAACAGCAGTAGAACGGCGTTGCCTGGTGAAACGTTGTTGTGATGCCTCGTGTAACGAGGAGAAATGCGTACAATCACGTTTCCGACGTTGATAAAGGTCGGATTGTAGCCTATTGGATTGCGGTTTATCGTATCGCGACATTGCTGCTCGCGTTGGTCGAGATCCATTGACTGTTAGCAGAATATGGAATCGGTGGGTTCAGGAGGCTAATACGGAACACCGTACTGGATCCCAACGGCCTCGTTTCAGTAGCAGTCGAGATGACAGGCATCTTATCCACATGGCTGTAGCGGATCGTGCAGCCTCATGTCGATCCCTGAGTCAACAGATGGGGACGTTTGCAAGACAACAACCATCTGCACTAACAGTTCGACGACGTTTGCAGCAGCATGGGCTACCAGCTCGGAGGCCATGGCTGCGGTTACCCTTGACGCTGCATCACAGACAGGAGCGCCTGCGATGGTGTACTCAACGACGAATCTGCGTGCACGAATGTAAAAACGTCACTTTTTCGGATGAATCCCGGTTCTGTTTACAGCATTATGATGGTCGCATCCGTGTTTGGCTACATCACGGTGAACACACATTGGAAGCGTGTAATCTTCATCGTCATACTGGCGTATCACCCGGCGTGATTGTATGGGGTGTCATTGGTTACACGTCTCGGTCACCTCTTGTTCGCATTGACGGCACTTTGAACAGTGGACGTTACATTTCAGATGTGTTACGACCCGTGGCTCTACCCTTCATTCGATCCCTGTGAAACCCTACATTTCAGCAGGATATTGCACGACCGCATGTTGCAGGTCCCATACGGGCTTTTCTGGATACAGAAAAAGGTTCGACTGCTGCCCTGGTCAGTACATTCTCCAGATCTCTCACCAATTGAACACGTCTGGTCATTGGTGGCCGAGCAACTGGC
Organism: Schistocerca gregaria; assembly: GCF_023897955.1. Lineage (NCBI taxonomy): Eukaryota > Metazoa > Arthropoda > Insecta > Orthoptera > Acrididae > Schistocerca > Schistocerca gregaria. The sequence continues at coordinate 186,925,871 of NC_064931.1, read as the reverse complement.
TCGTCACAATACGCCACTCACTTCTCTTGGTGAACTGTGGTATGGTGTTGAAGCTGCATGGGCAGCTGTACCTGTACACGCCATCCAAGCTCTGTTTGACTCAATGCCCAGGTGTATCAAGGCCGTTATTAAGGTCAGAGGTGGTTGTTCCGTGTACTGATTTCTCAGGATGTATGCACCCAAATTAAGCGCAAATGTAATCACATGTCAGTTCCAGTATAATATATTTGTCCAATGAATACGCGTTTATCATATGCGTTTCTTCTTGGTGTAGCAGTTGTAATGGCCAGTAGTGTAGATCGAGCATGAAAACGGGAAGAAGGTGTACTGGTCTGTGAAAACAAAACAAAAAAAAAAAAATTACTGTCAAATTTTTTGTACAAAATTACAAACTTTCCGTCCGGTAATTAGCGTGTCTTTTCACCTCCTCTAGTTTCAGCAATTGTCATACTGTACAATGGTTACAGAATATGTCATGTAGTAAGAATACATTACCGTTGCAATGTGATGAATAGTGGGAGCAGGTGAGATGTCGCATCAACCTCCACAGAAATGAAAACAACAAATAAGCAGATGTTACAACAAAGGAATTCAAAAAAATGTGTGTGAAATCTTATGGGACTTAACTGCTAAGGTCATCAGTCCCTAAGCTTACACAGCACTTAACCTAAATTATCCTAAGGACAAACACACACACCCCTTCCCGAGGGAGGACTCGAACCTCCGCCGTGACCAGCAAAGGAATTCGAGAGCCAAAACCTTCCCAAATGGAACGTGAGAGTCATAACGTCTGGTACCTGTGTACAACAAAAACGAGGTACGCACGTATGGAGGTCCGTTTCTGAGACCTTGCTGTTGCAAACGGACGTTATATCACGAGGGAAAAAAATGGGGCCCGAGCGAGATTTAAATACAGATCTCCACTTTCGCTGTCCAACACCGTAACCACAGTAACCACGATGCAGTGGGTACACAAATGTGCTCAATGTTAAACGTATTGAACTTGGACAGTTCACTGTTACTTATTATCGTTCTTATTACACAGATCAGTACACCTTCTTCCTGTTTTCATGCTTGATCTGTGTTCAGTTTTCGACCCGCTATCCACTGGGCGACCTTACGACTAAATTTGAGGGAGGTGCGATTGGGAATTTCCCTTATCAGATCAGCCACTCATTCGCGCTGGTCGCATATTATGCTTTCCTCCGTGCTCATCTCTACACGGTGTTTGGACGCTTTGCTCACCTGCAGATTAACTTGCATGTCGAGTTCTGTTCCCTCTTCTGGGGTTGAGCTACAACCTTTACTGTAGTGCCGCCATCGGCTCGTATAGTTTATATTTGGGCCGAAGGAGATGGGTCGCAGCACTGTATGCCTTGTGTGGATATAATAGTGGTAATGGTGGACATACTTACGCGTGTGCCTCTTTTTTATAGTGTCTAATTGTGGCCACCATGGACCCCACATTTTTGCAATGCTGGCGGGGGCAGTAGCGCCTCGAGGAGCACAAACAAAAGCTGAGGCAGGAGTAGATGCAGGAATGCTTAAACAGAATGTGGAATTGCTCCGTAATAGCTGTGTTGCTAGCGGGCAGGCACTGGCAAATAAGCTTTTTCCCCCACCACACCCGATGCCATTCGCCAGCTTCGACGAATCTACGGAAAGGTGGGAGTACCAGCTGTGTTGGTTCTTGCCGCTCTGCCAGGTAGGGCGTATTGTCGATCTAGTTGATAAGGCTGCCTTGTTATTGTCCATCAGTGTCGGATTATTCGTTATCGAGCAGAAATTGAAGCTCTTTAGCGATCCTGAGGAACTTACCTTTGATGAACTTTGTCAGTTGCTCACTCTGTGTTTCGATCATCAAACGCATGTTGTGATACAACAGTTATACTTTAGACAGCACCACAAGCGCCCCAAGCAACCTATGTAGCGTGGATCAGCAGCCTGCAAAGACTCTCACGCAAGTGTTGTTTTGAGTGGACCCAGTGATCTATCTCGTATGTGGACTAGCTAATTAGGGACGTCCGGTTAACAACTGATCCGGAGGTGCTAACTAGGTCACTAGCTTTGTCCGACCTTCTTGAGCCGAAGTTGCTATGTTTGCAGAGTCACATGAATTTACGGCTGTGGCAACGAACGTACTTTCCGACAATTGACATGTTGCGAATTTAGTTGTGCATGATAAATAACTCCTCGATGCCCCATGGAGTGAGCCAGACAGCCATGCCTTCCGCTGAGGTGCTGTGTGTTCACACATAACGATAACCGAGTAGTGACGTTATGGCGCTGTCCGTCTTTACTTACATCGGGATCGGTCGTGTTTAATAATAAACAATGTATTCAATCGAGGCGGCAATTCTCCGTGTTTGCACGTTATCAGAATGTGGAAGGGCAACATACATTGCTGGTGGTTACTTCGCGGTTGGTGCAAAATATTTTTGGCTTTTGCTTTGGTTTCCAGATAGTTGACATAATACATTCAGTGTCTCAGTTGGTCCCCTTTCAAGATTTGGACCTCTGACCTGCGTCGTACGACCGGCTGTTTGAGAATTTCTTGGGTCGGGCAGAACATTTCGAGCCATACTTTCCCTTAAGCAGTCACCGAGACCAAAATTTTTACACTCGCACACATTGCCTTCACTATGCGTGACAATGTTAACGCCGAGTTCCAGCGTTGGTTCTATTCCGTCGAGTCAGTAGGCCACCCCATTAGCGTTGATGCAGAAACCAGAGTAGCATATATCTTGGAGATGATTTTAACCACATGGAGAATGCACAGTGTGTCGCAGACATATCCAATTTCGCAGCTGGAGGAGTTCGTTGGGGAAGTTGTCAGGGGACTGTAGCTTTCACGCATCATGTTGTATATCTTCAGTTACTATTGGACTAACACACTGGATTCGCATTCTCGAGGACGACGCGTCCAGCCATCCTGATTTAGGTTTTCCGTGATTTCTCTTCACGAGAGAAGCATTTGCGAAAATGTGCAGATGGTCTCCTAACGCCCTCTGGAGAATTGCCTTCGTTGCAAACCGGAAAAATACAGTTTTTCTCACCAAAGGTGCCTTTTTTAGGACATGTTCTTAGCAAAGATTGCCTGGTCACTATGGATGAAGCACGTCAAACCATTTTAAATCTGGTGGTGCCTATGAAAATGAAGGAGCTACAATTCTTTTTGGGAAAGATTTCTTATTATTCTAAGTTAATAGGCCAACCGACTTCGCCAAAAGGGCGTCAAGTTTGTGCTGTCTGCAGACTTTTGATGGGCCTTTCAGTCTCTCAAGAACCGTTTGTGGTCCACTCCCTGTTTGGCTTCCTTTATTCCAGATAGACCGTTAATCCTGTCCGCTGCATCCAAATATGTTACTGGTGTGGTTATGTCCCATGGAACTCAGATGGCACCAAGCAGCCATCACTTATGCAATAAAGACGCTTTCGACGGTGCTACATATCTACTGACAGGTAAGTTCTTACTCATTACCAACCACAAGCACATGGCGTCCTTATTCACTCCTTTGTCTAAGCTACGGGTTTGGACTGCCCACTGGTTGCAGATGTGGGACGTCTTTCTCAGTTATTATAGTTATGACATTTGTTACCAGTCCATTATCTAGAATGTTAATGCAGGTACTAAGGGCATAGGTAATTTTTTCTTCAGGGGTGGGGGTTTCACTTCTGTTCAAGAACAAGATGGTAATTCCGGTCAGTATCCCAAAATATTAGCAACTGAACTGTCATAAACTACAATTTGTAGCTACTGAAAATTCAGATACAAGTGAGTGGGAATGAAAGCACTACAGTAGTAAAATGGCTATGCTCATTAGAGGTGGGTCGTTCGTCACTAGGTCCAAAGGTATAGTTTACTAAAGTGAACGTAAAAACTGGGGAAAGACTGTTAAGGAACGGTCGTTCACCATTCACTTTGGTCCCGACCGGTCTCCTTCCGGCAATGATCGCGACAGGTCCTCGTTAATAGAACGGCCACAGCCTGTCCTCGTTCCCTGAACATGTTCTAGAGACGGTGGTGTCGGCTAGTCCTCGTTCTAGGAACGGACGCAGCCGATCCCGTTGCCACCTCCGCCTAGTTCTTTTTCGGCTGCATCCTTTTTTCGTTGCTTCTTCAACAGTGTTCCGAGTTGTTTTGTGTACCATGGTGGATAAATCCCGTCTCTTATTAACTTACGCTGCATGAATCCATCTATTGCTGTCGATACTGTATCTTTGAGCCATATCTGGTCTACACTTACATAATTAGCTTGGAAGGAATGGAGACTCTCTCTTAGGAAGGCATCAAGCGAATTTTTATCTGCTGTTTTCAATAGATAGATTTGGCGTTTATTTTTAGTGCTTTTGGTTGATATGGTTTTCAGCCTCGCTACAATGACCTTGTGTTCACTAATCCCTGTATCCGTCATGATGCTCTCTATCATATCAGGATTATTTGTGGCTAACAGGTCAAGTGTGTTTTCGCAAACATTTAAAATTCGTGTGGGCTCATGAACTAACTGTTCAAAGTAATTCTCAGTGAAAGCATTTATTACAATTTCGGAAGATGTTTTCTGTCTTCCACCGGCTTTGAACATGTATTTTCGCCAATAAATCGAGGGTATATTGAAGTCTCCACCAATTATAACTGTATGAGTGGCGTACTTATTTGTAATGAGATTCAAGTTTTCTTTGAACCGTTCAGCTATATCACCTGAATCGGGGGGTCGGTAGAAGGAGCCATTTATTATTTTGGTACGGCTGTTGAGTATAACATCTACTCATAGTAATTCGCAGGAACTATCTATTTCAACTTCACTACAAGATAAACTACTACCAACAGTCACAACCATACCACCACTTACTTTATTTAATCTATCCTTTCTGAACACGGTTTGCGCCTCTGTAAAAATTTCGGCAGAATTTATCTCCGGCCTTAGCCAGCTTTCTGTTCCAATAACGATTTCAGCTTCAGTGCTTTCTATCAGCGCTTGAAGCTCTGACACTTTTCCAACACTGTTGCTTGGTCGATTCTCGTCTTTTCTTTGCCCTGCACCCTTTGAGACTGGAGCCCTTTTTGATCTTTTCCCAGGCTGTCTAACCTAAAAAACCGCTGAGAATAAGGCATAAAAGCACTATTTACTGCGTTATGCATATTGTGTGATATGTCTGCAGGTACATATTTTCTCGAGCAAATACATACATATGTTCCGAAATGTTTGGATGACACTTTTCCTATGCTTCAGTTCTCAGGAGAATTTACCACACGACTGAACTTCCACTATGAATTGTACTTTAGTCATTAATAAATTCTGTTGTCATTGTTTGTTCCTACATTTTGTTACTATATTTCGATTTTTCCGTAAAAAGGGTAGTACCTCATAACCTCACTTTCACCAGTTAGATGCCAAACAGCTCAGCTGACAGCTCTCTCAACACCGGCAATTTTGGCACTGACCTTTATTTTCAAATACATTTGTGAGTAAAACTTATCTTTTAAGTGCATTAATAAGTAATTTTGCAGATTCGTTGATTTCCGCACTCGTTTCTCTCTCGTCTGTTAACGCTTGCCTGTGTTTGCTCACGACTTCTGTTTCTCAAGTAACTGATGATTGATCCGATGCATGTATCTAGGTGGATGGGGGACGGGGGCTGTTCAATAGCTGACTGATCAAAAACTGGCTACCGTTTTTCGATTATAAAGATCTTTAGAGCAATGGTATGTGGTATGTCGTCAATATTTTGAAAAAAAGTCTTGTGTGTTTTCACTTGTTAAATTTAGACACTCTCCCAGAACATTTGTGCAGTTTTCGTCGCTGCTAAAACAATCCTAATTTGAGTATGCAGTTTCTCAACTCTTGTCTCGAAAATCGTTAATTTTCCAAATAAACCTTCACTTCCCACACAGTAGTTGCGAAGTTAATTTACACACCCGCAAATTGTAAAAGAAAACAGAATGTTCGTTTGACAGATTGTACACTTAGGTGACAAAAGTCATGGGATGGCGATATCGACATATACAAATTGCGGCAGTACCACCAGCACAAGGTATAAAAGGGCAATGCTTTGGCAGATATGTCATTTGTACTCAGGTGATCATGTGGGAAGGTTTCCGACGTGATTATGGCCACACAACAGGAATTAACAGATTTTGAACGCGTTGGATGTAGGCACATGATACATTCTGTTCCGGAATTCGTTAGGGAATTCAAAGATCTACAGTGTCATGAGTGTGCCGAGAATACCACATTGCAGGTATTACCTCTCACCACGGACAACGCAATGGCCGACAGCCTTCACTTAACGACGGAGAGCAGCGGCGTATGCGTTTTGTTATCATTATGAACAGGTAAGTAAATAACAGCAGAAATCAATGTGGGACGTACGACGAACGTATCCGTTAGGGCAGTGCTGCGAAATTTGACGTTAATGGGCTATGGCAGCAGGCGACCAACCCGAGTGCCTTGGCTAACAGCACGACATCGCCTACAGCGCCCCTTCTGGCTCGTGACTATATCCGTTAGACCCTAGACTACTGGATAACCATGGCCTTTTCAGAAAAGTCCTGATTTCAGTAGGTAAGAGCTGATGGTAGGACTCGAGCGACTGTGCAAGCTGTTGGTGGCTTCACAATGTCATTGGCTGTGTTTACGTGGAATGGACTGGGTCCACTAGCCCAACTGAAACGATCACTGTTGGAAACGGATATGTTCGGCCACTCGGAGATAATTTGCAGTCATTCATGGATTTCATGCTCCCAAACAACGATGGAATTGTTATAAATGACAACGTGCCATAATTGTTCGCGACTGGTCTGAAGACCTTTCTGGACAATTCGAGCGAATGATTCGGCTACCCAGTTCCCCCGACGTGAATTCCATCGAACATTTATGGGACACAATCAGGTGGTCAGTTCATGCATGAAAGCCGGCACCGGCAACACTTTCGCAGTGATGGATGGCTTTAGAGGCAGCATGGCTCAATATTTCTGCAAGGGACTTCCAACGATTTGCTGAGTCCATGCCACATCGAGTTACTGCACCACGCCGGGCATAATGAGGAGCGGCACGATATTAGGAAATGTGCCATAACTTTTGTCACCTCAGTGTAGTTTACATTCAGTCACTTCATGCTTGCAGTGTCCACAGAAACATATATTAATTTCTGTAAGCGAACTGAAAACAGGACTTGTTCTTGCTACCACTACCAACTTCCCTCGAAAGTGGATGACGATAGAATTGGTTTGCACTGGGTCACAAACATGTTCCGTAGGCTGTATGTACGTTCAGCCTGTTATGAGCTCTTTCTTCTTGGCTTACCTTCACTGGACCAGCACCAGACCTGACTAATTTGACGCGTTCTGAGAATAAATTCAGCTAAGGAAACTGAAGGAAACAGTCTATCTACATACGGTATTCAAATGGTTCAAATGGCTCTGAGCACTATGGGACTTAACATCTGAGGTCATCAGTCCCATAGAACTTAGAACGACTTAATCCTAACTAACCTAAGGACATCAAACACATCCATGCCCGGGCTAGGATTCGAACCTGCGACCGTAGCGGTTGCGCGATTCCAGACTGAAGCGCCTAGAACCGCTCGGCCACACCGGCCGGCCTACATTCGGTATGCAATGAATTTATCATGCAGAAGTAATACTTGAGTGTATTTAATATTTTTTCGCCAATGTTGTATGAAATCTGTATAGCACACAATTGTATCAAAAAGGAACAGTGAGATAATAAAACTGAGTGCTTCCCAAACAGGAACGCTCACCAGTGAACTAGTTCTCACAGATGAACGAGTTAGCCCAACTGTAACACCTATTATACATATGTTTTTGGATAGGGTCCGCCTTTAGCAAAACACAGTTTTGTTTTATAACCCAAACATGTTTCACTGCAGTTGCAGCATCCTCAGTGGGCTTTTATTTTACATCTGTTAAACATAAAGAACGTTCTTTGTTGTTTTGTATACATATAGCTATTAGTTTTTAAAAAAATGTAATTACAGATATTTGAAAAAACACATAAATTATGAAAAATTCATACCTTTTTACCACATGGTGTGGTTTTTCTGACTTGTGTTTCTACAGTGACTGTTTGTTCCACAGTTTGTCATCTGCAACCACTTATACCTTAAAGTAGATAAATTGTTTGAGCCAAAGTTACGATTTGAAGAACTATGTTATTACTATGCCTGAAATTATTTAATTCAATGTGTGTGTGTGTGTGTGTGTGTGTGTGTGTGTGTTTGTGTGAGTGTCTGTTTAAATAGAGTTTCACTTACTCTTTTTTCGTCTTCATCACTGTCAAACACTGAATATTGAGTTGCCACTGCCACTGTCACTGTCACTCACTGTTTCACTGTTTATCAGCTGTAAAAACAAAACATGGCTGGCAGTGGAACAGCTGGAGGTGTAAAAACAAGATGGCTGACAGTGGAACAGTTGAAGGTGTTCCTGGCGGTTATTTTGAACCTTTCAGAGGTGACTGTGGTTTTTTTTGTGTGGTGTGTGGGGGAGAGTGGTTAAGATCTCTATAGGTTGGTTTTGTCTGTTAATTCTTTGAGGGCAGAGAACAGAGTGCCGTTGCAGAGAGCTGTGTATTCATTTATCATTTATTTGCCTTCCACTATGGCTTTTTGTATCTGGTAATTTTCTTCGATTAGCAGCTTTTGTGAGGGGCTGTTGCTGCATTTGAGAATTTTCAAATCTGTATTGATGTTTGTTGGGCTATGTTTCTTGTCCATGAGGTGTTCAGCAAATGTGGAATGACAGCTGTTACTTTTTAATGCTCTTTTGTGTTTTGTATATCTGGTATTAAAGTTTCTGGTTGTCTGCCCTATATAAACTGCTTTGTAATCCTGGCATGTTAATTGGTAAATACCAGATGTGTTGTGTTTGTCTTTGCTTGTGTTGGTTGTCCTTAGTTTTTTCTGTGTTGAGTTGTGTGTCCTGTAGGCTATTTTTATCCCTTGTTTTTTGAGTATGTTGCCTATTCTGTGTACTGTTTTGTTGTTATAGGTGAGAGTGAACCATCTGTTTGTCATTATGGGTGTTTCCTGTTCATGTGTGTTCATTGGTGGGTTCTGTGTGTTTGTGGGTTGATGGGGAGGCTTTTGTTTTTGTATGTTGGGTGTCCTTTTTAATTTTGCTTTAATTTTGTGGTTCAGTTTATCTACAGTGTTTGTGTCATATCCATTCTCCACTGCTATTTGTCTGATTGTCTGCAATTCATTCTTGTAGTTGTTTTCAGTGAGTGGGGTTTTGTTTAGTCTGTGTAGCATATATTGGAAGCCGGGTAGTTTGTGTGTAATCGGATGATTAGAGTCTTTGTGAATGGTTGTGCTAGTGGTGGTCGCTTTCCTGAATATAGAGAATTGGTGTTGGTTGTTGTGTCTGTATATTGTGAGGTCAAGGAAGTTTAGCCTTTTGTCGTGTTCTGTTTCTATGGTGAATTTTATTTTTGGGTGTACTTTGTTTATATCACTGTGGAGTTGTTGGATGCGACTTGGTCTTTCATCTATAAGGCATATGATGTCATCTACATAACGGTACCAATATATTATCCGGTATTGTTTGGGTCTGACTATTGTTTCGAATATTTTATTTTCAATGTGATTCAGAAAGATGTTGGCTAGGACTCCACTGACTGGTGACCCCATTGGAAGCCCATCTTCTTGTGAGTAAAACTGATTGTCAAAGGAGAAGTAGTTTTGTTGTGTGATAAGTTTTAGGGTGCTAGCTATTTCTTTTATGTGGGGTTCGGGAATTTTGGCTTGTTCTTCTAATTGTTGTCTGATGATGTTGATGGTTTCAGTGGTGGGGATATTGGTGTACATGGATGTGATGTCAAATGATGTGAGTGTGGCTGTTGTGGGTATGTTGATGTCTTTGATTTGCTGTACCAGCTCTTCAGTGTTGTGTATGCTTCTGTTATTTGTGTATATGTAATGTTTCTGTATGTATGTGTGAATTTCTCTGGCTAAGTGGTATGTGGATGCACTTCTGAAATTGACTACAGGGCGTATAGTAGTGCCATCCTTGTGGAGCTTTAGTAGGCTGTTCAGTGTGGGTGCTTGGGGGTTCTTTTGTTTCAACCATTTTGCTTTCTGTTTTGTGAATATGTGTGAGATATTTTTTAGGAGTGTTATTGTGTTTTTCTGGTATCTTTGTCTTGGGTCACTGGTTAGCTTTGTTATGTTGTTGTCTTCCAGGAATTTTAAGGTTTTTTGCTTGTATTCATCCTGTTTTATTATTATCATGGTGCTGCCCTTGTCTGATCTTGTGATGAGTGCCTCATTGTTTTTAAGTTTGTCCTTTATTTTTCTAGAGGTTTTTTCTTCTTCGGTTTTTGTTCCTGTTAATATGTTGTTTTTGTTTTCTTTTATTATGTATCGTATTTCTTCTGTGACTAATTCTCTTGTCAGACCTGCATTGAAGTTTTGGTTATTGTTTCTTTCTTGTTGTTTTATGATGTACTCACTTTCTGTGATAAGATTCTCCACTGTCTTGTGTGTGATGTGTGTGTTGACATTGTATTTTGGGCCTTTTTCTAGAAAACTTATTTCTTGGTTGGTTAGTGGTATGTCAGTAAGGTTTACCAGACGTTTGTGGAATGTGTGGTTTGCTTGTTTTCTATTTTTATGTGCAAAAGCTTTGTTTTGTTTTAAAAGAGTGTTTAGTTTTTGTTGTTGTTTATTCCATTTTGATTTTATTTGTGTTTCTGTGCTTTGTTTGACTGTATTCATGATATCATTGAATATTTCAGAGACTTTAATGTGGTTTCCTAGTTCCAGGTGAATTTTGAATAGTTCAACATTGAGTTCCTGCTTTTTTGTATGTAGGTTTCTAATTTCTTGCTTCAGCCACTCAATTTCAGCTTTGTGTTTGGCATGACGAGCTGCAGGTGACATACTGTTTACATTTACATGTATATAGTTAGGTATTACATTATATGAAAGACAAAGTCTATTGAATTTTATATTTAAAATAGTTTGATGTAACTTTGTTGTGGTGTTCCGGAATTTGTTGTAGAGCTTGCTCGGAAATGCCTGGCAAGGCGTCGAAATAATCATCTTGGTATTGAAGCTCTTTTTTTTCCCGTGTTTTCTTTAACAATACATATGTTTTTGGATAGGGTCCGCCTTTAGCAAAACACAGTTTTGTTTTATAACCCAAACATGTTTCACTGCAGTTGCAGCATCCTCAGTGGGCTTTTATTTTACATCTGTTAAACATAAAGAACTCAATATTCAGTGTTTGACAGTGATGAAGACGAAAAAAGAGTAAGTGAAACTCTATTTAAACAGACACACACACGCACACACACACACACACACACACACACACACACACACACACACACACACATTGAATTAAATAATTTCAGGCATAGTAATAACATAGTTCTTCAAATCGTAACTTTGGCTCAAACAATTTATCTACTTTAAGGTATAAGTGGTTGCAGATGACAAACTGTGGAACAAACAGTCACTGTAGAAACACAAGTCAGAAAAACCACACCATGTGGTAAAAAGGTATGAATTTTTCATAATTTATGTGTTTTTTCAAATATCTGTAATTACATTTTTTTAAAAACTAATAGCTATATGTATACAAAACAACAAAGAACGTTCTTTATGTTTAACAGATGTAAAATAAAAGCCCACTGAGGATGCTGCAACTGCAGTGAAACATGTTTGGGTTATAAAACAAAACTGTGTTTTGCTAAAGGCGGACCCTATCCAAAAACATATGTATTGTTAAAGCAAACACGGGAAAAAAAGAGCTTCAATACCAAGATGATTAAGTAACACCTATTCATGATTTAAATCGCTCTGTAAATCACGAAAATTTAGCGCCTATAAAATGCATGTTGTGTGACAGTACAATTGGAACGCTTTCTTTCTGAGCATAGTTACCCAAATATTGCTTAGTATTTCAAATCCGTTAGCATCGATTAAGTTACTTCTGTCAATAAACGAAGAAATTTCATTTTTTACGGACTGAGGTGGAACTCGGGAAACATTAACACAATCATACCTATCTTTTGAACTGACGAAATCATACTGGGAAAAAGAAGCAAAAGTACAATGGCTTTCTGTATTTCTAACATATCTTCACCACTTCCTTTAAGGTCTTCGTTGGGTGATTCCAATTTTACTAAAAAATGACTCTGAGCACTATGGGACTTAACATCTGGGGTAATCAGTCCCCTAGAACTTAGTACTACTTAAACCTAACTAACCTAAGGACATCACACACATCCATGCCCGAGGCAGGATTCGAACTTGCGACCGTAGCGGTCACGCGGTTCCTGACTGAAGCGCCTGGAACAGCACGGCCACACCGGCCGGCTCCTATTTTACTATTTTACTTTGAAAAAATGATTAATTTGATGCTTACGATGGTCTTTTCTGAGCTGTTGGCTCCACGATAGTTCCTAAAAAGAGGCAATAAACGTGTGAAATGTTCGTTGTTATAATACTGTGGCATTGTGAGCTTAAAATAATCATAAATGCGGTGTGTTATACTGAAAGAATGAAAGCAGTCTAAATAAGGTGATTTTTCTACAATATGTATTTTCTAACGTGTTAGCTGATAACTAAGGAAAGACGTAGAATGAAACGTTTAAAAATTCTACAAACTCCTTTGGCACTGCACCGGACGATCTGAAAAAAGTACATCAGGGCAATTTTTTATTCATTACGACAAAGATTACTATGGCAATCAGTAGATTATTTTTTTTTCATTGATGGATTAGCTCCATTGTAAACACTGAGGGCCGGCCGGTGTGGCCGTGCGATTCTAGGCGCTTCAGTCTGGAACCGCGTGACCGCTACGGTCGCAGGTTCGAATCCTGCCTCGGGCATGGATGTGTGTGATGTCCTTAGGTTAGTTAGGTTTAAGTAGTTCTAAGTTCTAGAGGACTTATGACCTAAGATGTTGAGTCCCATAGTGCTCAGAGCCATTTGAACTATTTTTTGTTGTTGTAAGTTCTTACTTGTTCGCTTTCATAATATTAGCTGCTGCAAGAAAAATATTCTGCACATAGCCCGTGAAATTTCGTACTAAAAAAATTGGTTTCGTCACAAATGTTAGATTTGCACTTCACTAGTTTTTGTAGTGTCTTGAGTAAAGAGTACTGTCGTTGGTGAAATACATGCAATACAACTCGGTAATAACAAGACGGTATACAACATAGCATCAAAGTCCTGTAGAATCGTTTCTTGACGTAATGATTGTCGAATAATCAGGGTAAGATACAAATTGTTTTCATTCCACTGACATCGATAATCATAGCACAAGCAAATTAGTTCATTTGCGAGTAGGCTAAGAGCAGACTCGGAGGAAACTGTATCAATCTACTAAATTCTCCGCTGACAACTCAAAGCCAAAGATGTCTCACAATTATGGTGCGGAGCGTAAAGTTCCATATTTGGCACTAAAGTACTTTTTCAGTGCGATTGAAGAGAGCTATGCAGTTTTTGTTGTGAAATCGTATATTTTTGCTTAGTTCTACCATAGTACAAGTTCAAAAATGGTTCAAAATGGCTCTGAGCACTATGGGACTTAAATGCTGAGGTCATCAGTCCCCTAGAACTTAGAACTACTTAAACCTAACTAACCTAAGGACATCACACACATCATGCCCGAGGCAGGATTTGAACCTGCGACCGTAGCGGTCGTACGGTTCTAGACTGTAGCGCGTAGAACCGCTCGGCCACCCCGGCCGGCACAGTACAAGTGTCCAAGCGTAAATCTTAATCATATATACAATCAAAGAATAACATAGAGGTAAATGTTGTAACATATAACATACGCTGGCAAACATAAAAGTTATAGAACAAGTCACTAGTGATTAGTCATAATTTTACACAGCCTAATGCTAAGAAAATGACATACTTCCATGTGCAAGCACAATAAAAAATATCAGTAATTTCATTCCTTCTCAGTAAAAAAACATAATCTCCGTAAATAAGCATTGACATACAATGACATTACCCATAAAAACCATGTGACAAATCTCAGTCACAAAAGAATGTATCTGTCTTATACAGTAATAAATTAATGTTTTTCTCGTTAAAACTATCTTAAAAACTGTGGAACACATCGCCATATTTGAATCCAAGCAATCTTACTTTCTGGAGAGTTTACGAGCTGGGAAGGAAAGTGAATGAAAAAGGAGAAAAAGGATTCATTTTGGAGTGCACAGCATCCTAGTTGTTTCTGTTGAAAGAAATACGTTATAATGGAATCAGTCGTCAGTCTGTCAAACATAAGTAAAATTTGTGGCCACGAGGGTATCTGATCTACTGTCTAATCTATTAACGTACTGACTAAGAAATCTTATCTAAGAAGTATCTTCTTAAAGTACTACAAATATATGTCAGGTAGGTGGTAAACAATAAGGACTTGATGTACAAATTACTGCTAAACATCACTGAATAAACACAAATCATGTGAAACAAATTGGTGGTGAACTGCTGAGAAAAACAACTCTTAAGTTAGGAACATGAATACAAGTAGAATCTCTCATAACCAGAGTGAGCAAACACCTGTCTATAGGCAAAAAAAAGAAAAAAAGGTATCGTTTGGAACATCATGACAAACCAAATGTAGCATCCTATCCACGACCTATCAACAACCTCCGTTCTAAATGCACAAGAAATATTTTTCTCGAGAAAAATACTAAATCTGAAAAACTGCAAAGTGTGCATAGTAAGCAAATCACAAGTTGCCTAATCACATCCGCGTCTTCCTATGCATTATCAATGCATCGCTTATCACATAAAGCAACATAACTGTATCAAAATAAAATCTCCATAACATCATATCATACCCAGTACTAAAATTCCTCCAATATGTCATCTTTCATCTTCAAAACAATATAAATGTACCTAAAACGTTTCGTGACTTTGCTCAGAAATGCTGCCTTTCTCATAATTCGACTCAGTAGTCCTTGCCGAAGATAGCGAATACTTCCAACATTGTAACACGTCCTTCAAAGAAATGTTACCTGATCTGTACGAGCGTCCAACCTCATTTACTTTCACCTGTAAATTCTACTGTATGGCAATGTCTCCCTACAAGAAAAAATATTACCTTGTTCTTTAAAAGGTGAAACACTTTGTTTTATATGTTCATCATTCGGTTCCTCTTCATTTCATTTTATTTTGATCGTCTTGTTGTATCTCTAAAACATAAATTGCATTAGGTATAATGTGTGAAATACAAGTTGCAACAATACGTAAATTGTATCAGGGCATGCATGTGAAGCAGAAATACAAAAATTGTTCATTTTGCATCATAAAAAAAACACTCTCTTAGGCTTCCACAAGATAAGGCTAACAAGATAAATAATAGGATGCATATATACAGACTGAAATAAAAGTTTGCCTTAATTCTACATATGTACAAATGTTCCAAAATACGATAGAAAAACACGCTTGCTGGCTGCATTCTCTCTCCTTCAATATGTGTGGACAGTATAAAAAGTGCAAATGCAGACAATATTCGTGAAACTTTTTGACATTGGAAATGTGGTGTATGCCAAGGGTGCATTTTGTCCCATAACGATTCCACCTCAGAAGCGTTAGGATGGCAAATTCGACGAATGCGATAAGGACCACTGTATGTTAAAAAGAATTTGAAGAATTTGCTGAAGGTGTGTTTACCTTTGTGTGGCATTCGGTGTAAATGAAATTTTTCACCTACCTGGAAATTTCTGTCTCTTCCTTTTGCATTATGAAGTCGTTTTCTCTTCTCTACTGCTTGCTTGGTGTTTGATATTGCAACGTCGACTATTTGGTGATATTATAAGCATCATGGCTTAGAAATTGGTACAGTTTCTCTAATTCTGTGTGGTGGTAGTTCGTTTCCAGGTTCGCGTCTGGTAGAGTCACCGTGTGAAAATTATCTTAATAAAACTAGTGTGACTGTTCTTATTTATTAAAAGCTTTACTTGCAGTGTAAGCTATCTGTAAGCTTTTCTAAACTTTCAGCATAAGATTTTGTTAAGTTAGAACAAAAGAATTCGATTGCAGGAATGTGTCGCAGAATCTGACTGCAAGAAAATAACTTGAAAGTGCCTGTCTGGTTCCCTGTCTGCCTTTCCATTCCCACGAATAGTGATAATTTAAGCAGCATCTCAATGATATTTCTCTTCTTCCAGTCCTGTGTTTTGCCTCCCATACAAGACAGTGTGTTTTCTATGTCAACCACTGGTAAAAGACCGTTCAAAATCTGTACCCAACAAGTATTTTGTTTCTGCCCATTTGACTCCATATCAGAGAATATTTTCCAGCGTTACCCTCCACTTTCATGCTTCAAAGCACATTTAAGTATGTCACACAGGCTACAAGAATACTGGTACTGGACTGTTGATGACAGGAAACATATTGTCTGGCCGGAGGAATCTCGTTTCATTCTGTGTCGAGCGGATGGACGTGTACGGGTATGAAGACAACCTCATTAATCTATGGACTCTGCATGTCAGCAGGGGACTGTTCAAGCTGGTTGGAACTCTGTAATGGTGTGTGGTGTCCGACGCCGCACACGTCCAGGATTGCTACAGAGTGGCTCCAGGAACACTCTTCTGAGTTTAAACACTTCCGCTGGCCACCAGTCTCCCCAGACATGTACATCATTGAGCATATCTGGGATGGCTTGCAACGTGCTGTTCAGAAGACATCTCCACCACCTGGTACTCTTACGGATTTATGATCAGCCCTGCAAGATTCGTGGTGTCTGTTCCTTCCAGCACTACTTCAGACATTAGTCGAGTCCATGCCACGTCGTGTTGCGGTACGTCTTCGTGCTCGCGGGGGCCAGTTTCTTTGGCTCTTCAGTGTATAATTAAGTACCTAAAAATTGCGTCATTAGAGTTTAAGGGAAAAGTAGGTTGTACTACTATGTAGAGAATTTTCAGTGTTGTGATGTACTGTACGACCTTATTTAGACAAATAGTAGCGTAGGTTTTATAACTGAATAAACAAATAAGTAAGTAAAAATCCCAAAAGACTTGACATCCTGGTCGGTGCAGTACCCTTACACTAAATGGAACAACGTCCAAACATAAGTGAATCTGTGACTTAAAAAAGGAAAACACAGCCGTTGTTAAGTGGAGGTGAGGATTTTTGACTTCGTCCTCGCGTTAGAGCTGTCTGAGTTACCTGGAAACCTGAGCGTCTTTTCCGTGTTTCATCTGTTCCAGCGTATCGATTAATTTTTAAAACTGTAAACTCCTCTCAGCAGACGGATGAAGGTAACTGCTGAGATCGGCTCTAAGATGCTAAGAGAAGTCATTTTGTTATTAAAGCCCGCTTTAGACGAGCGAATTTCTGGTCAAAATCGATAACTCGAAGTGCGTGCGCCTTTCGTGCCTGTGTGTGAATCAGCAATCAGTCACGACTGTGTGTACGTCGTCAGTGATCTATAGATTGTCCCGAGTGAGGAGTTCCACATTTACGGGTATGCTGCACACTGCACATGTTCAGAGACAAGGCACTTTTTTTTTTCTTTATTGATTTTCAATTCCCCCCGAAAGGGGGGCGGGCTGGCAGCAGCTTAGTACGCTACTCTACAGCCTACGGATTACAAGGCACTCTGGGGGCACAAGTTATAAACTATTCTGCTCGAGCTCTCTCCTATTACAGAAGTTGATTTTGAGCTCCCGTGTCTTCTTAATCTTTATTATGTTGTTTGCTTTGTTTTCGTGGCACATTTGAAAGGTACATAATGTCCTGGTATTTCTTCCTATTAGTGTTCTGCTACAACCGAGTGAGGTGGCGCAGTGGTTAGCACACTGGAGTCGCATTCGGGAGGACGACGATGCAAGCTCGCGTCCTGCTACCCTTATTTAGGTTTTCTATTATTTCCCTAAATCGCTTCAGGTAAGTGCCTGTATGGTTCGGTTGAAAGGGCACGTCCGAGTTCCTTCCCCATCCTTCCATAATCTGAAGGGACCGATGACCTCGCTTTTTGGTCCCCTCCCAAAGCCAACAAACCAACAAGAGAGGCGAAATATTTGAAAACAAAAAGTATTTACGTTTTAGAGATAAAAACCTATGCTATGCATAAATACGAATATAAACAGATAAACTTGTTTTAATGAAAATTATTTCGACAGTGACTAAGTCAGATTATTGGACGAGAAAAATATTTTATTTATTATTTGGCACTTAGAAAACAAGATAGAAAGGATAAGGTAAAAAGGCACTGTTTACTGCATTGTACGTATTGTGTGATACGTTTGCAAGTACATACACTCCTGGAAATTGAAATAACAACACCGTGAATTCATTGTCCCAGGAAGGGGAAACTTTATTGACACATTCCTGGGGTCAGATACATCACATGATCACACTGACAGAACCACAGGCACATAGACACAGGCAACAGAGCATGCACAATGTCGGCACTAGTACAGTGTATATCCACCTTTCGCAGCAATGCAGGCTGCTATTCTCCCATGGAGACGATCGTAGAGATGCTGGATGTAGTCCTGTGGAACGGCTTGCCACGCCATTTCCACCTGGTGCCTCAGTTGGACCAGCGTTCGTGCTGGACGTGCAGACCACGTGAGACGACGCTTCATCCAGTCCCAAACATGCTCAATGGGGAACAGATCCGGAGATCTTGCTGGCCAGGGTAGTTGACTTACACTTTCTAGAGCACGTTGGGTGGCACGGGATACATGCGGACGTGCATTGTCCTGTTGGAACAGCAAGTTCCCTTGCCGGTCTAGGAATGGTAGAACGATGGGTTCGATGACGGTTTGGATGTACCGTGCACTATTCAGTGTCCCCTCGACGATCACCAGAGGTGTACGGCCAGTGTAGGAGATCGCTCCCCACACCATGATGCCGGGTGTTGGCCCTGTGTGCCTCGGTCGTATGCAGTCCTGATTGTGGCGCTCACCTGCACGGCGCCAAACACGCATACGACCATCATTGGCACCAAGTACCTCACCTCCTGTCCGCAGCTCGTGGTCGTGCGGTAGCGTTCTCGCTTCCCGCGCCCGGTTCCCGATTCCTGGCGAGGTCAGGGATTTTCTCTGCCTCGTGATGACTGGGTGTTGTGTGATATCTTAGGCTAGTTAGGTTTAAGTAGTTCTAAGTCCTGGGGGACTGATGACCTGAGATGTCAAGTCCCATAGTGCTCAGAGCCATTTTTTTGAACTTCGTCTCCTACCTTCCAAAGTTTACAGAAGCTCTCCCATCGCAGGAGAGCTTCTGTAAAGTTTGGATGGTAGGAGGCGAGGTACTGGCAGAAGTAAAGCTGAGGACAGGCCGTGAGTCGTGCTTGGGTAGCTCAGTTGGTAGAGCACTTGCCCGCGAAAGGCAAAGGTCCCGAGTTCGAGTCTCGGTCCGGCACACAGTTTTACGCTGCCAGGAAGTTTCATAGCAGCGCACACTCCGCTGCAGAGTGAAAATCTCATTCTGGATCTATTGTCATTGCCTATATTTTGTTACTACATTTCGATTTTTCCGTAAAAAGGGTAGTACCTCATAACCTCACTTTCACCATTTGGATGCCAAACAGCTCAGCTGACAGCTCACTCAACACCGGCAATTTTGGCGCTGACGTGTAAACTAAAATGGCCGCTCAAAACAGACAAGACTCAGTACCGGAATAGAACGCCAGGAGCGCTGCAGTAGACGCATTTGCAGTTGAGACATGAAGTCGATCGTGTAAAAGTGGCTTAAGGGTATCGTAATAAGGAAAGGCAGAGCAGAGCAGAGCCTTACTAAACCGAGTCGGACGGCAGCGCGCTGCCGGCAGGCCGCGTCTAATGACGGGAGTCGCACAGCAGCGGGAGCGCAGGGCGGGAGCATGCGCGTGCGTTTTTGTGATCGCCGACCCTCGACAAACAACGGCGCGCCGGCCGAGGGCTGTGAAAGGGCGGTCGCACGCGCCCCATTCACTGACCTGGTCGACAATGTTGCTTTCCATCGAGAGCCCGCAGCCCCCTCGCAAGTCGTTTCCTTTAATAGCCCTCGAGTGCGCCGCTCCACAGTTCTCACCGTGCTGACTGCGAAGTTAATACGTTGTTAACTCGCCAAATGTCGAATAGGCCGCACTCGAGACGCTTCCTGAACAGCTTTCGCATTATACAGTATAACGCACCGCGTGCAGCGTGGCGTGCGGATACCCGCCATCAGATGCTTTTAGCTCGATTTTTCTTCCATTGACCAACGGCTCGTGAGAACAAAGACCGCTCGGGTTAACTAGGAAGGTAATCTGGCCCCTCTTAGGTCACTACCGGGGCATCGGAAATTCGTTGAATATAAGTTAAGAACTTGTGTATTTACACCTGTCCTGCACCGACCAGAGTACGGTTCGTGACGGCGAAAAACTGTGTACCACAATCAACCCCTCTTCCCTTCCCCCGCCCCCTTCGTATTGTCATCAAGCGTGTAATCTGTTTCATCACTCGCTCTGGAATGAAAGCACTCGGAATTTTTAAAGTAAAGTCCCGTCCACACACGCAACTAAAGGCGCACGCACTTTGATTAGTCTATTTTGACCAGAAAGTCGCTAGTCTAAAGTGACGCCATAGCTCGTGGCATACTGTAGTGACACCGTGAGCAGCCGTTCGGTCCAAGGCGCCTTATCACGGTTCCCGCGGCTCCCATCGTCGGAGGTTCGAGTCCTACCTCGGGGATGGGTGTATGTGCTGTCCTTAGTATAAGTTAGTTTAAGTTAGATAAGTAGTGTCTGGACCGATGATCTCAGCAGTTTGGTCTCATAGGACCTTACCACAAATTTCCACAAAAGGCAACCGTTCGCGCAGGACTCCACAAATTCTACTTACAAGGAAAACTCCCCATCGCACCCCCCACAGATTTACTGGTAAGAGGGCGCAGTGGACAGCCCGTCAAAAACTGAACACAGGTCCATGACGAAAACAGGAAGAAGTTTTACTGAACTCTGAAAAAAGAACGAAGTAGAAAGTGAATAGCCGAAGGACAGGAAGGGCAATATAGAGGAGGATAAGAGAGCGTTGTGGTTAAGTGATACTGGCACGGAAGCTCAGCGTGTTCGGTCAGAGAGCTGCTTGTTCTCTGTAGTAAAAAAACTGAGTGAAAATACCGACAACGAACTTCAGCGGATGTCATGTGGGGTCCGCTACGACCAAATACAACCAACAATAACGAAAAAAATGCCAAAAATGGTGTCATGTGACGTCCGCCCGAACAAATGTAACAAACAACAGCGAGGTCAAAAAAAAAAAAAGTGGTGACGGTGTTGAACTATTAAGCGGGCGAGCCGTATTCAGACCTCCCACCTGCCAAAAACTTCTTTTTTTTTTTCGCTGTTCGCTGTATTCAAATTTGTGTCTTTGT
Organism: Schistocerca gregaria; assembly: GCF_023897955.1. Taxonomy (NCBI): domain Eukaryota; kingdom Metazoa; phylum Arthropoda; class Insecta; order Orthoptera; family Acrididae; genus Schistocerca; species Schistocerca gregaria. Next base: position 186,904,532 of record NC_064931.1, on the reverse strand, counting down.
CGCGGTTTAATGTCCGTTTGCATCAGCAAGGTAGAAGGAAGGAACCTATATGACAGTTAATTCTGCACAACATCTCTGTTAGCAACCGAAGGAAGTGGCTTTCTAATAGGAATCGCATAAGTTTGATGACAAGGCGACAAGTCAGCCGAATCTTCCACCGGGAAACACGTCAGGTGTGTCCTACACGGCATTGGTGACAGCACATGTATCATGTGATAGGAATCTCTTACCGAAGCATCTAATTTGTACGCCTGGTAAGTGAATGAGCCATGCCTCCTTGCCCGATTTAGGTGTTCGTATGAATATGCATGTGATCACTCCCAAAAAAATGGTTCAAATGGCTCTGAGCACTATGGGACTTAACATCTATGGTCATCAGTCTCCTAGAACTACTTAAACCTAACTAACCTAAGGACATCACACAACACCCAGTCATCACGAGTCAGAGAAAATCCCTGACCCCGCCGGGGATCGAACCCGGGAATCCGGGCGCGGGAAGCGATAACGCTACCGCACGACCAGGAGCTGTGGACGATCACTCACAAGGAAATGATGAAAACACAGTTTTTCACATAAGCTACAACAAATGAACGTAACAGTTTCACATTCACACAGTTTCTCTGTGCGCTGTCAAAACATATGTTTTTAACGTTTTGGAAGTTGCGTTCCGTTTTGGAAGTTTTTCTCTTGGATTCCTTTGTTGTAACACAGTCCACACCCATTTATTTGCTATTTTCATTTCTGTGAGACATCTGTATGATATCTCGCCTGCTCTCACTATTCATAATGTTTTCTTGCGACGGTAACATATTCTTACCACATGACTCACATTCTATAACCAGTCTGTAGTATGACAACTGCCAAGACAACGGAAAAAGAAAAAAAAATTTCAATGACCGAACGGGCGGTTCATAATCTTGAAAAAAAAACTGAAATAAATTGCAAGAGGGAGTTTCGAACTTGGTTCGTCCGCTTTGTAGTACATCACCGTGGCCACTGTTTTTTTAATCTAATTTTGTTCGTTATTCTTCGTTACATTTGTTCGGGGCGGACGTCTCATGACACCGTCGAAGTTCATTGTTGATACTTTTTTTTTTTGACCGAACACGCTGAGCTCCCTGCCGGCGTAATCAAGACGCCACTGCTGCTCGTCGGTGCTTGATATTACACTTGTTAAGCTTGGACCTTTCACAGTTTTTATTTTGCTTTTTGCATAGTTCAGTACACTTTCCTCCTGTTTTCATGCATGGTATGTGTTCAGCTTTTGACGGGCTATCCACTGAGCTATCTTACCACTAAATCTGAGGGGGCTGCGATGGGCAGTTTCCCTTGTTAGATGCTAACTTTTCCATATGGCGACAACTGAGACGGTTCCCGTTCGCACTGAACGAAGTGGCATTGCGGTTAGCACTCTGCTCTCGTATTCGGGAACACTGCGTTCAAATGCGCGTTCGACCATCCTTGTTTAGGTTTTCTGTGGTTTCATTAAATCACCCCAGACAAGTTCAAAATGGTTCAAATGGCTCTGAGCACTGTGGGACTTAACATCTGAGGTCATCAGTCCCCTGTACCTACTACTTAAACCTAACTAACCGAAGGACAGCACACACATCCATGCCCGAGGCAGGATTCGAACCTGCACCGTAGCAGCAGAGCGGTTCCGGACTGAAGCACCTAAGGCCGCTCAACCATAGCGGCCGGCTGAAATACAGTTACTGAAGAAATTCAGTGCCTATAAACTTTACCTTTTGCCTACCTCGTTTTCTCCCATCATCAAATGGCTTAATGCAGTTATATTACTACACTCCTGGAAATGGAAAAAAGAACACATTGACACCGGTGTGTCAGACCCACCATACTTGCTCCGGACACTGCGAGAGGGCTGTACAAGCAATGATCACACGCACGGCACAGCGGACACACCAGGAACCGCGCTGTTGGCCGTCGAATGGCGCTAGCTGCGCAGCATTTGTGCACCGCCGCCGTCAGTGTCAGCCAGTTTGCCGTGGCATACGGAGCTCCATCGCAGTCTTTAACACTGGTACCATGCCGCGACAGCGTGGACGTGAATAGTATGTGCAGATGACGGACTTTGAGCGAGGGCGTATAGTGGGCATGCGGGAGGCCGGGTGGACGTACCGCCGAATTGCTCAACACGTGGGGCGTGAGGTCTCCACAATACATCGATATTGTCGCTAGTGGTCGGCGGAAGGTGCACGTGCCCGTCGACCTGGGACCGGACCGCAGCGACGCACGGATGCACGCCAAGACCGTAGGATCCTATGCAGTGCCGTAGGGGACCGCACCGCCACTTCCCAGCAAATTAGGGACACTGTTGCTCCTGGGGTATCGGCGAGGACCATTCGCAACCGTCTCCATAAAGCTGGGATACGGTCCCGCACACCGTTAGGCCGTCTTCCGCTCACGCCCCAACATCGTGTAGCCCGCCTCCAGTGGTGTCGCGACAGGCGTGAATGGAGGGACGAATGGAGACGTGTCGTCTTCAGCGATGAGAGTCGCTTCTGCCTTGGTGCCAATGATGGTCGTATGCGTGTTTGGCGCCGTGCAGGTGAGCGCCACAATCAGGACTGCATACGACCGAGGCACACAGGGCCAACACCCGGCATCATGGTGTGGGGAGCGATCTCCTACACTGGCCGTACACCTGTGGTGATCGTCGAGGGGACACTGAATAGTGCACGGTACATCCAAACCGTCATCGAACCCATCGTTCTACCATTCCTAGACCGGCAAGGGAACTTGCTGTTCCAACAGGACAATGCACGTCCGCATGTATCCCGTGCCTCCCAACGTGCTCTAGAAGGTGTAAGTCAACTACCCTGGCCAGCAAGATCTCCGGATCTGTGCCCCATTGAGCATGTTTGGGACTGGATGAAGCGTCGTCTCACGCGGTCTGCACGTCCAGCACGAACGCTGGTCCAACTGAGGCGCCAGGTGGAAATGGCATGGCAAGCCGTTCCACAGGACTACATCCAGCATCTCTACGATCGTCTCCATGGGAGAATAGCAGCCTGCATTGCTGCGAAAGGTGGATATACACTGTACTAGTGCCGACATTGTGCATGCTCTGTTGCTTGTGTCTATCTGCCTGTGGTTCTGTCAGTGTGGTCATGTGATGTATCTGACCCCAGGAATGTGTCAATAAAGTTTCCCCTTCCTGCGACAATGAATTCACGGTGTTCTTATTTCAATTTCCAGGAGTGTATTTCTGCTTTTTCAAACCCGCCAGGTTAGCTCAGAGCGCTAATGCGCTGCTTCCTGGACTCGGATAGGCGCGTCGGCCCCGGATAGAATCCGCCCGGCGGATTAACGACGAAGGCCGGTGTGCCAGCCAGCCTGGATGTGGTTTTTAGGCGGTTTTCCAAATCCACCTAGGTGAATACCGGGCTGGTCCCCACGTCCCACCTCAGTTACACCGTTCGCAGACACAAGAACACGTTCGCTCTATTCCTTGGATTGCACTAGACGCAGGCAGCTGGGGTACACTAATTCTGTTCTCGGGTATGGGGTGGCGACAAGAATGGCTTCCGGCCACTCCTTACCATTAACCTTGCCAAATCCGCACCTAACCATGCCGACCCTGCGAACCGCGGGATAAAGCCAAAAGCAAAAGAAGAAGATTACTATTTCTGTTTTATGGGGTGCATTTTGATCTTCATTATTCTATGAAAAGACACTGGCTTCTCCAGAAAGAAGCGAAACTTGACTAGAATCTACACATCTAATCATATCTTCTATACACATTATTAATTAAAGTCCCTCTTCACGGTTTTCTGTCTATATGGGAAGGATCATCTCAGGAACTACCGTAGCGATTTTGATACGGTTTTGACTAACAGATGGACTGTCTCACGAAGGAGTTTTGTGTATATAATTTACAAATATTTCGTGCAAATTGGATGGACATCCATTCTGCTGTTACGGCTCCTCTGCTGACAGCATACTATGCCCGCCTCCTTTTATGTAGGTGGATCCATCTCTCTTGGTACCTAGTGATCAATTCCTCCTTACATAGAGCCGCCCGGGTACTATTGATCAGATAGCGCATATTAGACAGTGAAGCTGATATGGGGACGAGACCAGCGTGCTCACTGTCGCACGTTGTTAGAGATCAAATGCGGCGCCCGCCAAAGACGCTACACGAGCAGGCCGCCCCAGAATGTAAGATACGAGGTGAAATGCCCGTTACCCCAAACACCGACAGCACTCACGTCGTCACGTTTATCATCCGCGAGATCCCGTCGGCCAATCACTGCCCGTTAGCCAGCGTTGAACACCGCCGCTCCGGAAGAGCTAACTAAGAGTTCCTGTGTCAACGAACGTGGGTCTCAATTCGTGGTCACGAGCAACTGTTTGGTAGTGTTTTCTAATTTTGTTTTGGACATGCGTTCGGCTGGCAGTGTGTTTAACTTTGTAAGGATTTGGTATGAAAAGCTCTGTGTAGTTGTATTTGTGTGCTCAGTAATAAAGTTAGTTATTTCTGAAGACTTCGCAGATCATAACATCTTTCTACCACACTTATCTCCTACGTCCTGCTAATGCTGTGGTACTGGAACTGACTGGGTTGATTCTAACTAGTGTATTTTCTGAAAGAACTTCGTTCAGTTGATCGTATGAATAGGAAACTTGAACATTGGGACTTTACTGTGTTCCGCAATAGTGTACAAGAGTTATATCTAACTAGGAATGGAGAGAGTGTTCGCCTAAAGATATGTCAGAAATATTATACAGCAAAAGAGTCTTAATCACAAGACATTTGTTACGGAAGAGAACCTAAAACGTATAATTTAAAAAGTGTTCAAACCGAAGGAATTTGTAGTCTTGTTGAGATTATAAACTTATTCTGTTTCTGTTCTTATGTGTTTAGGAATTAAATTTGGTTCTTAAGACTTCGTTTTCTGCAAAACACAACATTTTCATTTTACAAGTAAAAGATGAAGAAGGAGGAGGAGGAGGCGTCTTTGAAAACCAAATCGAATTAATTCACGTTAAAAAAATGACAAAACCGGAAAATATCGCCCACAATAACATAATATTTAATAAGGAATAAACGAAATCAAAGCTACCATACAACTTTTGCAATGATATGGTATACTCTTCGTGACGCTGTTCAAGACTGCTATTAGCACTCGATTCCATTTCTGAAAAGAGGTGCAATAGTCGTTAGTGATATAATGGGCTAAATTTCAACTGCTCAGTGCATTCTAGTAATTATCCCTAGAATTCAGAAGCATTGACATTGTTAGTCAGTCTATGTGATGTCCGTTTTGAGCTGCGAGAAGTGAATTATCACACCAGCTCTTCGCGTACATGTACTGTCGTCCATATAGGAAAGAGTGAGGAGCAAATGCATCCCAGAAGCATCTCTGAGAAGTCTAACAAAAGGATGTAGTACGTCATCACTGTTCCTCTGGCTGTTAACAGAATTCCTCTGAGCAGAAAAAAATTGTGAATTCCAGTGGGGCTATCGAGCAAAATTGCAGCCCATATCAATGCCCCACACCTGAAAAATGATCTCTTACTATGATGCTTCCATTGTGTACTGGCCACCACTTTCCCTCCAAAGGAATATGTAATGCGAATCATTCTACCAATCTCGATGGTACCAACTCCACAGTAAATGAAACCTTCTTTCATTGCCGGAAACGGCACACACACAGCTGGTCGTCTGATGCGTAGATCGAGTGCTACGACCTTCGGACGTCCAGTTTTTCGAGATACTGCAGTACCCGTGGCTGCTGTAAACTCAACAGAAAGCTGTGTTGTGGAGGTTGTTTACCTTCGTCGTGCACTTCGACAGTGTGTGTGTGAAATCTTATGGGACTTAACTGCTGAGGTCATCAGTCCCTAAGCTTGCACACTACTTAACCTAAATTATCCTAAGGACAAACACACACACCCATGCTCGAGGGTGGACTCGAACCTCCGCCGGGACCAGCCTCCGAGTCCATGACTGCAGCGCCCAAGACCGCTCGGTTAATCCCGCACGGCTGCACTTCAACAGATACCGTTTCTTTTGTGAAGTGTTTGTTGACCTTATACTACCCTGCATCTTCAGATCCTGGAGAATTGGCAAAGGATGATTGAAGGTATATAGGAAGGAACACCAAATTTCTAATGTCCCGTAAACGACGAGGCCATTAGAAAAGAAAGGAATGAAGGAAGGAATGAAGGAAGGAAAGGAGGGATGATAAGTGTTTAACGTTTTGTCAATGACGATGTCATTAGAAACAAAAAGGGTACAGATTGGGGAAAGATAGAAAGGGTTATCGGCCGCGCCCTTTTCCAAGGTACCTTCCTAGTCCTTACCTTAAGCGATTTGGGGGAAATGGCCTAAAGCCTAAATCTGAATTACCGATCGCGAATTTGATGCCCTACCCACCTGAATACGAGTCCAGTGTGTCACCAATGTGATGCCTCACTTGGTGTGAGGTTACTGCACGCGAAGAAAGCGTTCGGATTGCAGAGGGCTATGGAGGTACATCGATGGTGTTATTTACAAAGGCACAATGTCAATATCTGCGTTAAGTGGTTGGTTTAGGGAAACCACGGAAAACCTAAATGAAGAAGGCTGGACAGATAACTGAATCCCGGTCCTCTTGAATGCGAATGCCTTAATCACTAAGCAACTTCTCTCGGTAAATGAGACCTATGGCACACTCGACAGTTATGAGACTACGGACTTGGGTGATCAGATTCGAAGTCGTTCTAAACTACATTTGTCTGGCCACAACTGTGGGTTCTTTGGTTGCTCTGGGAGAAGGCTCATCAAATTAGAATACATGAAATATTAGTTCTCTTTACTACACGAATGATTAAAAGATTTGCTTAACTTTTACACACTTCTTTGCCACAGGAGTACTGGATAACTTGGTGGAATACAGGGTGTGAAATTTAGTGCACATAGCAGCCATGCCGGCCGGGGGGGGGGGGGGGGGGGGCGAGCGGTTCTAGGCGCTGTGTGATGTCCTTAGGTTAGTTAGGTTTAAGAAGTTCTAAGTTCTAGGGGACTGATGACCTCAGAACTTAAGTCCCATAGTGCTCAGAGCCATTTTTAGAGCAGCCATTTCTGCCAACACTCGCTGCTCCAGTTCAGTTGGACGTCGTGTCGAACTGAGGTTGGATAACACATTATGATATTTCATTCCTTGCTACTTCAGCTCAATGTTAGAGTTCATATGACCAATGACGACTTTCACAGTGGAAGGGCAAAGATATGGAAAGACTGCGAGAAAAGCATGCTTGAGTATAAATGCAGATGCTAGTCAATCCTGCAGGTTTCGTCGTTGTATTGGACTACGAACGGCAGCTGTGCATTGATCTCAGTGCGTTACCAATTAGGCATGATCAGAACTGTGTTCTGTGTAGCAGTGCGTGCATTGTGTCGGAGCTAAGTGAATTCGAACGTGGGGCAATTGTAGGTAATCGTATGGTGGATGTTTCTGTAACCAAGGGAGCTAAAGTGTTGTCGTTTCAAGGGAATTGTATGGAAGTATCGTATCGTATACAGGGAAAGCGGAAAAATATCATCCGCTAAGGCACAACGCGGATGCCAGTGTGTGTTGAGTGAATGTGACAGACGGTCATTGAAGAGGATTGTGACGAAAAATAAGAGGAAAAAAAAAAAACTTTGTGTTCTGCGTTACGGCAGGTCTTGTCATGGGGGAAGCCTCATCAGAGAGGTCCACAGCATGAGCGTCTATGGAAGTGATTCCAGTGGTGGTTTCCCGTTGTCTTCCACTGATGATAATGAAATGATAATGAGAACAACACAACACCTAGTTCCTGAGCGGAGAAAATCTGCGACCCAACCGGGAATCGAACCCGGGCCCCATGGCGTGACAGACCACCGGGCTGAGTACTCAGCTATCGGGGCAGACAAAATAATAGGAAGAAAGCTACAAAAGTCACTGCATAACAGAATGTTGCACTCGCGAACCCTGTGAATAGTGCCGAAGCCCTAAGAGCTAAACTGCAGGAGAAAGTCATTTGGTCGGATGAAGATTTTTTCACATTCTTTCCACCTTCTGGAGAGTTTATGTTCTAAGGTGTTTGTTGATGATTTGAGTAGCCATATCCTGGTAGTGCATGGGCCCCTTGGTTATTCTGCAAGGTCGCATTACGGCCAAGAATTACGTGACCAGTTTGGGCGATCAGTCCCATCCAACAGTACAATGTTTGTTCCCCAGTGTTCCAAGACGACAGGACCCATTTTGACACAGCTTTCAACATCCGGGACTGGTGAGTACGAGGATGAATTGTCGCATCTCTTCTCGACACCACAGTCACCAGACCCGAATATAATTGAGCAGTTGTGGTCTTTTTTTTGAGATAAGGGTGCACGATCGCTACCCACCTCCATGAGCGTTATCTGAACTTGCCACTATCAAGCAGGGAGAATGATAAATTATTCCACTGAGAACCATACCGTCGGCCGTTGGTGGCCGAGCGGTTCTAGGCGCTTCAGTCTGGAACCGCGCGACCGCTACGGTCGCAGGTTCGAATCCTGCCTCGGGCATGGATGTGTGTGATGTCCTGAGCTTAGTTAGGTTTAAGTAGTCCTAAGTTCTAGGAGATTGATGACCTCAGATGTTAAGTCCCATAGTGCTCAGAGCCATTTGAGCCAGAACCATACAGGACCAGTATTTATGCATTCAGAGACGACTGGAAGCTGTTTTGAATGGGAAAGATTTTCCTACAGCTCATTATAAATGGTAATGCGGTGTTTTTGGTGTTTCCATATTTTTGTCTACTCGCTATGACCCATGTTGTACGATTTTCAACTTTATGGCGTCGCAGTTTTTGTAGCTAGCAGTATATTCCCCCTAAAGATCCCTCCCCTGAGGTAAAAGGTCATATATGACAGTTATTATCGATATAATGCATTTATTTATTTCTTTTATGTTTAACTCAAAATGAATATTGGGGCAGGCAGTACCGTTTCCAACGCAGATGATGTATTAGCAGTCATTTACAATTTTTTTCTCAGCATTTGTCCTTCACTTTCCCTGTTTACTCGATTGTTTTCTTCTTTCGATCATTACAATAGATTAGAACCTAGTGTAAGTTAAAGCACTCGCGGACGCGCCATATGTATGCTGCTTCGAACTAAACGCCCTGCAGATAACTTAAATTATGCCGCACAAGTCAGCAGCGAACGTGCTACGAAAAATTACTGAGAGGAAACGATGCATTTGAGTTGGTGGGAAAAGTATCGTGCTTGCCACGAAACGATACTTACTGTACTCACTTACCGCAGTGTAGCCGTATCGGGCACGTAATCAATGGGCGACGTTTGCGTCGGTAACGGGCTACAGAATTCTGAGCGCGCCAGCGGGCGAGTCAAGGGGCGTAAATGAAAGCAGTTAAAATAAAGCGGGCTCGCGCACGCCACTCTCGACGGTTTGCAAGTGTGGCGGGCGCGCGTGCTGCGACCACCACCGCCTGTAATTTGCTTCCCCTGCAGCTGCTAATGCTCGGACCACTGCCATTCATAAAGAAAACTCTGACACAAAAAGTCTGCCGAGAGCGTTACTTGCCTCTATACTGGCACGATGGCCAGGGCTCCCCTATTTCTAAATTTCTTTTCCTCCACTAACTGTCTAACAAAGGAGAAAGGCTGGTTATTGAGATGGGAGACGACGGTTTTGAGAGATATTTCAGATACTGGGACAGGAAAAAAGCTGGAAAATCAAGACAAATGCAGAACTACAGACAGTTTTTGGAATGATGAATATTGTAGCGAAAATGAAGCAAGGAAGAATAAGACAGGCTGGTCACGCGCAGAGAATGCCAGCAACTCTTAAGTGTTCCGAACGCGTTTGTAGGACACCTCTAAGCAAGAGAGAGAGGACGAAGACCCAGGAAAAGCTGTCTCGAGGATTTGAAGGAGGACCTCAAAGCAACGGTAGTCAGGAACTGGAGAAGGAAAGCGATAAACCGAGAAGAATTTAGGCAGGTGTCGAAGGAGGCCATGGTTCTACAAGGACTGTAGAGATGAGCTGTAAGTAAGTAACTGTCAACGAAAATAATATCCAAGGCGATGGAACAGGAGTGGATAAATTAAAAATTAAAAAAAAGTGCATGGAAATAAAATCAGCGGCAATATGTAGAAGATAACTGGGCACAGTTTTGTTCATTTCTGCGTTGTTTTCGTTCTGGTACATACCACTCGGTCAAACAAAACCACAGATGGTGTTTACAGTTTTTTTTTCCAGGAATGGTACTTCAGAAACCAGCTTTGTTACACATGGATGTATATTGCCTGAAAGCTTCTTTATGTTGTAAATAAAGTTTTCAAAATTAATTAATGGTGCGGGTGTATTCTGCAAAATTTCAAATTATTACAAAAGCTGTACCGGTTCCCGTGAGATCACCGAAGGAACAAAATCGTATCATAAAACCTGTAATAAATGGACTATCAGATCATGACATGCAGCTCCTTGTTTTAGATGTAAATTCTAAGCAGATTATCAAGACTGCTAAATCTGAGTACATAAGAGTATTCAGTCAATCCAAAATTGAGTGTTTTAGAAAACTGCTCAAAGATATGAACTGGAAAGATGTTTATAGTGCTCATGACATGAATGAAAAATATAACACATTCATGAACAATGTCAGTACCATGTTTGAAAACTGTTTTCCACTAAAAGTTACTCAAATTAAACAGAAGTCTATAATAAAACCATGGATCACCCAAGGAATAAAGATTTCCTGTAAGACAAAAAGGAAAATGTATCTCTCGACCAAGAATAGCTCCAATGCTGATGATTTAGCTAAATACAAGGCATACTGTAAGATATTAAAAAAAGTAATTCAGTCATCTAAACAAATACACTACGAGAAGAAGATAGCAATGTCAGGGAACAAAATAAAAACAATATGGGATATAGTGAAAGAGGAGACTGGTAGAACCAGAAAGGAACAGGAGCAAATAGCACTAAGGGTAGATGACTCATTAGTAAACGATGGGCATAGTGTGGCAAATCTATTTAACAAGTACTTTATATCCGTTACTGATAGAATGGGATTGTCAGGATCAGTAAATAATGCCCTTGAATATCTGAAACTAGCCTTTACAAATAGCTTTAGGGACATGAATATGTCACTCACCTCACCAAAAGAAATAACTTCCATAATAAAATCTTTAAAAACAAAGCATTCTAGTGGTTACAATGAAATATCAACAAAGTTAATTAAGGCATGTTCTTGTGAGTTTAGTACAATTCTAAGTTACTTGTGTGACCAGTCAATTATAACTGGGACATTTCCTGACTGGCTGAAACATGCCTCTATTCAAGAAAGGGGATAAAGAGATGCCATCAAACTACAGACCGATTTCACTTTTGCCAGCATTCTCAAAAATTTTAGAAAAAGTAATGTACAGGCAGCTTCTCAACCATCTGACCACAAATAAAATATTATCAAGAACACAGTTTGGATTTCTGAAGGGTTCTGATATCGAAAAGGCTATTTACACCTACAGTGAAAATGTACTTAATTCATTAAATAACAAGTTACAGGCAGCAGGTATTTTCTGTGATTTGTCAAAGGCATTCGATTGTGTAAACCACAACATCCTTTTAAATAAATTAGAATTCTATGGTGTCACGGGCAGTGCTGCAAAATGGTTCAAGTCATACCTCGCTAACAGGAAACAAAGGGTGTCAGTGCAAGGGACTAGTGAATTAAGTCATCAGTCACCATCAGAATAGGAAGAAATTACATGTGGTGTCCCACAAGGATCCATCTTAGGGCCATTGCTTTTTCTTGGTACATTAATGATCTCTCATCAGTTACACTGCCAGAAGCAGAGTTCGTTTTGTTTGCAGATGACACGAGTATTGCAATAAATAGTATGTCGAGTGTAGTTCTAGAAAGATCTGCTAATGATATTTTCATGGATATTAATAAATGGTTTAAAGCCAACTCACTGACAATAAATTTCGAAACGACTCACTGTATGCAATTCAGAACCTGTAAGAGCTTTCCACTCAGCATATGCATAAAGTACGAAGAAGAGCAGATAGAAGAGGTTGACAGTCTTAAATTCCTGGGATTACAACTTGATAATAAATTCACTTGGGAGGAGCACACAACAGAACTGCAGAAACGCCTTAACAAATCTGTATTTGCAATTAGAGTGTTAGCAGACATAGGTGACATAAAAGTGAAAAAGCTTGCATACTTTGCCTACTTTCATTCCATAATGTCATATGGTATAATATTTTGGGGTAACTCTTCAAGTCAAGCAAAAGTTTTCAGAGTCCAAAAGCGTGTAATACGTATTATTTGTGGAGTAAACTCGCTCACGTCTTGTAGAAACCTCTTCAAAGAACTGGGTGTACTAACTACTGCCTCTCAGTATATTTTCTCCTTAATGAAACTGGTCCTAAAAAATATATCTCTTTTTCCAACAAACAGCTCAGTTCATACATACAATACCAGGAACAAAAATGATCTGCACAAGGACTTAAAAGCACTTACTTTAGTTCAAAAAGGGGTCTACTACTCAGGAACACTCATCTTCAATAATTTGCCAGCAAACATAAAAAATTTAGTTACAAATAGAGATCAGTTTAAAAGGAGCGTGAAAGACTTACTAGTGGCCAACTCCTTCTACTCCATTGACGAATTTTTTAATAGAAACCAATGATGTGTTGTATATATTTATACTATTAGTATTGTTATTTCAGCTTTAAAAAAATAAAAAATAAAAAAAAGGTGACATGGTCCACATCCACGAGGATCTCCTCAACACCGATCTATGGAACGAAAACTAATCTAATCTAATCTAATCTAAAGCGCTGTCGGGCGTGGTCGGCACTTCGTTGGGTGACCATTGAGGAGCTACTCGACCGAATAGTAGCGGATTCGGTCAAGAATACCATCTTACAATCGGGAGAGCGGTGTGCTGACCCCACGCCCGTCCTATCCGCATCCTCCACCGAGGATGACACGGCGGTCGGATGGTCTTGGTAGGCCACTCGTGGCCTTAAGACGGAGTGCTTATCACAAAAGCTGATTATACTGTTCTCAAGAACGTTAATTACACATCAACTTTTATGTGAAAAACATTTTTTGTATATCATTGTTTCTAAGGTACACTGATCAGCCAGAACACTATGACCATCGTTCTACTATCCACATAAACCCGCCCAGGCAATAGCAGCGTCACCTGGCGAGGAATGACAGCTAGTCAGACGCACGCACGGTGCATGTAGTACCGTGTGTAGAATGGGGAAGGCGTGCGATCGATTTGAGTTTGATCGAGGGCAGCTTTTGATGGCCGGAAGCTTGGCACGAGGATCTCGGAAACTGCACGACTTGTTGGCTGTTCGAGAAGTGCTGCGGTAAGGGTCTTCAACACGTTGCGGGATCAAGGAGAAACCACGTCCAGAGATCGTGGGTTTGGGCGGCCACCCCAAACTGTAGAGGTCGGACGTCGTAGGCTGGGCAGACTGGTAAAACAGGACAGACGGCGAACTGTGGCGGAACTAACGCTGGGCAGAGTACAAGTGTGTCTGAACACACGGTGCACCGACCACTCCTAACTATGAGCCTCCGCACCGACGACCCATGCATGAGCCAATGTTAACACGACGACGTCGGCAACTACGACTGAAATTAGCAAGTGACCATCGGCACGGAACGTTGACGCAGTGGCAGGGCGTTGCAGTGTCTGATGAATCCCGATACCTTCTTCATCATGCCAATGGGAGGGCGCCAATCCGTCGTCTTCCAGGTGAAATAGCTCCTTGACACCTTTACTGCGGGACGGGGAGAAGCTGGCGGCAGCTCCATTATACTCTGGGGAACATTCACGTGGGCATCCTTGGGTTCAGTTGAGCTCGTCCAAGGTACCATGACGGCTAAGGAGTATCGTACACTGTTCGCAGTCCACGTACACACCTTCATGATGATTATGTTTCCCTACGTCAGTGGCATTTTTCAACAAAGTAATGTGCCCTATCAAAAGGCCAGGGGTGTGTGAAGTGGTTCGAGGAACACAGTGCCCAGTTCCAATTGACTGATGCCTCCCCAGCTCGCCAGATCTGAACCCGATCGAACACATCTGGGATGTGACTGATCGTGGCGTCAGAGCTGATCACCCCCCTCCCCAGAATTTACGGGAATTAGGTGACCTGTGTGTAGATGTGGTGCTACCTCCCTCCAACGACTTACCAACACCTCAGTGCTTCCATGCCACGACGCGTCACCGTTGCTATCCGTGACAAAAGTGAACAAACATAGCGGCTATTATATAGGGTCGTAATGTTCTGGCAGATGAGTGTATTCCCTCTAAATCAAATATGCCGAATTACCTTTCGAGATGCGTTTTACCCCTGAAAAGTAAAATTGGGCACAAAAAAAAGAAATAAAAAAATAAAAAACACGTCTTGCATAAATTTTTTTTTCTCTATACACTCACCAAGATTCATAAAATCGTTTCTTTACACATAGGCATGTTCTCTTGTTAGTGATGCAGTTACGACCTAGCAGAAATGATCAATCAGTCAATTATGTGACGCGTTTTCTCGAAGATCGTTAGATACAGAGAAAAAACAAGTAACACACTGCAGTGGGTATGTATTAAGGCACCAATGATCAGAATATCTGCACTTATATCCCTGTATACAAAAACTGAGCGTCGTCTCAGAAGAAATTTGTAAAATTTGGCGCGGTACAGAATGCAATCCGACCATAGTGTTGATCTAGAAGCCATACCAACGTTCGTTTGCAGTAATTATTGGAACAAGAAGAATATTTAATTAGGATACCAACCTGGATCCTTGCATTTTCGGAATCAGTACGCTCCTGCTCTCGCCTCACGGACTGACTCAAAGCTTCACGTTGTCGCAAATTTCTCCCTGTTCTCTCTAAATATCCCATAGTGTCTACCACGATGCTATTTAATTAACTAAATCATATAGGGTCATTATTTTTCGTAATATAAAATTACCGCAGTTTGCCGAACTGTTTGCTACCCACATTCATTACACAATTTCCTAAATATGATTACTATCTAAGAGCATATCTCACTCTGCAGACAAGAGGTGACTGAAAGGTGCAATCGCCCATTGATTGAATTTCAGATAGTGACGACGCTGGAGAGACTGTTATGGGAATTCTTACTTGTGGAAGACACTGCTGATTATTTTTTTAAGCCATGTATATTTCAGCACATAATGTGCTACATTTTGGCAATCTAGGATTTATTTATACTTTTATAATTATTTTATATTTCGTGAAATAACAGCGTTTGAATTAGTTGACATTATAGTGTTTCATATTTATACGTTTTATACAAGTAGCTAAAGGTCGTGATTGAGAATAGGAGGCTATCCTTAATCCGTTACTAAAGTTTACTCTTTTTACCAAAATTAGACCTCTAGTACGTATGTGTGTGTGTGTGTGTGTGTATTTTTGATTTGGTGGTCTCTCCGTCTGGCTGTTAAGAACACTTTCACCCCAGGTGGCTAATTCGAAAGCAACTTCTCTTAGTTTACGTTTCCGTAAAAAATCAACAGCCGGGATTCTAAGGATGATCATCTATTCTTGTTTCCAGATTTCGATTTATCAGTAGTTCAGGAATTTCTATTAGTAGGTTAACCGTCAACTGAAATTTAAGGGAACTCGGATTAAAATTCATATAAAAATGATCACACCGACGGGTTGTTCATTACCAAAGGATCATGAATCTGCTATCATATTTCTTAGTTATTGATTTCTATTACTATCTTTCTTCCTTTGGTGACCCATTGCGCCGGCCGCGGTGGTCTCGCGGTTCTAGGCGCGCAGTCCGGAACCGTGCGACTGCTACGGTCGCAGGTTCGAATCCTGCCTCGGGCATGGATGTGTGTGATGTCCTTAGGTTAGTTAGGTTTAAGTAGTTCTAAGTTCTAGGGCACTAATGACCACAGCAGTTGAGTCCCATAGTGCTCAGAGCCATTTGAACCATTTTTTTGACCCATTGCGAGTGGGAAAGCGCGCGTCGCGATACGTGGCATTACAGCATGTGTGTGTCAGGGATACAGCGAAAGAGAATCATGAGTTTGTGACAGTCGTACGGACTGACACTTGCAAGGAGATGGAATGTGTTTTTCTGCGTAGCCAAAGCCACTTCAGGCCGACTCACAACCAAACGGTTACACTGCAACTTAATCTAGACCTCTGGATGAGGTACAGATCAGTCTGTCACCACAACCAGGTTTTTTGCTATCACATTGGCTGGCTTCGCTACCTCACAACCGAACTGTCACATAGCACCCTAACCTACACCTCTGGCTAAGCTACAGATGTGTCTATCACCACAAGCAGACTTTTTGGTCTCACATTAGTTGGCTTCGCCAACTCACAACGAAACCGTCACCTTCCAACCTAAGCTAGTACTAGGGATTCCTTGGTGTTTCCCTGGTGTTTGTAGTACAGGTAGAAGTCAGGCAGAAGTTATAGGTAAATTGGTTATTGTCAAATCTGTCATATTTATCAGTGAAAGTGTTCAGCTTCCAAAGGTTATTTTGTGCTAATAACAAAGTTCATCACTCAGAAAAAGTACCAACTTGAGGTAAACGTGCTTCAAAATACAATTACACTGAGGTGACAAATGATGTGGGATACCTCCTAATTTCATGTATGATCTATGTTTGCCCTGTGTAGTGCAGCAACTCGACGTGGCATGGACTCAACACGTCATTGGATGTCCCCTGCAGAAATACTGAGGCATGCTGCCTCCGCTGCCGTCCATAACTGAGAAAGTGTTGCCGGTGCAGGATTTTGTGCACTAACTGACCTCTCGGGTATATTCCATGTGGGACGATCTGGGTAGCCAAGTCCTTCGCTCGAACTGCTCAAAATTTTCTTCAAACCAATAGCGACCAATTGTAGCCAAGTGACGTGGAGTATTGTCATCCATAAAACTTCCCTCGTGGTTTGGAACTTGAAGTCCATGACTGGTTGCAAATGTTCTCTAAGTAGCCGAACATAAACATTTCCAGTCAATGATCGGTTCAGTTGGATCAGAGGGCACAGTCCATTCCATATACACACAGCCCACACAATTATGGAGCCACCACCAGGTTGCACAGCGCCTTGTTGACAACTTGGGTCCATGGCTTCGTAGTGTCTGTACCACAGTCGAACCCTAAAATCAGCTCTTATTAAATGAAATTGGGACTTATCTGACCAAGCCACGGTTTTACCGTTGTCTAGTGTTCAATCGAGATGGTCACGAGCCCAGGAAATGCGATGCAGGCGATGTCGTGCTGTCATCAAAGACACTACCGTCGATCGTATGCTGCCATAGTCCATTAACGCGAGATTTTGGCGCACTGTCCAAACGAATACGTTCGTTGTACGTCCCACATTGATTTCTGCCGCAGTGTTGCTTGTCTATTAGCAGTGACAACTCTACGGAAGCCCCGCTGCTCTTGATCCTTAAGTGGAGGCCATCGGCCACTGCATTGTCCGTGATGAGAGGAAATGCCTGAAATTTGGAATTCTTGGCGCACTCCTGACACTGTGTGGACCTCTGAGTATTAAATTCCCTAAAGATTTCCTAAATGGAATGTCCTATGCGTCTAGCTGCAACTACCATTCGGCGTTCAAAGTCTGTGAGTTCCCATCGTGCGACCATAATCACCTCTGACACCTTTTCACATGAATTACCTGAGTACAAATGACAACTCCGCCAATGCACTGCTCTGCTACATCTTGCGTACGCGTTACTACCGCCATCTGTGTGTGTACATATCGATATCTCATGATTTTTGTCACCTCAAGTTTATGTATACAAGCAAACAGGAAACATCCAAACTGTAGGTATTGTGCGAGTACAACGTAAACTGTTGACTGTGAGAGGTCGATATTTTCAGCCTAGAATGTGAACTCAAATAGAAAGCATTCTGTAGTTGCAGATGAGACGTTGAAGAAGTCACACAATAACATTGATATTGTTGTTGTTGCTGTTGTTGTTGTTGTTGTTGTTGTTGTTGTTGTCGTTGTTGCAGTCTTCAGACTGCAGACAGTGCAGCTCTCCACGATAGTCTGTCCTTTCAAGCCTCTTCATCTCCGCGTAACTACAGCGACCTACATCCATTTGCATCTGCTTACTGTATTTTAGGTTTAATCCGTCGCTACATCCCCCCCCCCCTTCTTCCATACCAAATTGACGTTTCCTTGATGCCTCAGGGGGCATCCTATCAACGAACCTGCGCCATAAACTTCTTTTCTCGCGAATTTAATTCTGTACCTTCCCATTCGTTATTCGATTAACTCATCTAATCTTCAGCATTCTTCTGCAGCACCATATTTAAAAACCTTCTATTCTCTTCTTGTCTGAATTTTTTGTCGCCCAAGTTTCACTTCCGTACAGTGCTAACCTCCAGATAAATACCCTGAGAAAAGAGTTTCCAACATTTAAATGTCTGTTTCTCGGAAACAATTTTCCTTCTACTGCTAGTGTACCATACATATCCTCTCTACTTCGATCGTTGTCAGTTGTTTTGCTGCCCAAATAGAAAATCTCACGGACTGCATTTAGTGTCTCATTCCCTAATCTAATTCCGGTAGCTTTGCCTGATTTAATTCGGCTCTTTTACTTTTGTCGCTGTTCATCTTATAACATCTTTTGAAGATATTAACTATTCCGTTTAACTATTCTTCCATATCCTTTGCCGTGGCTTCCTTTATCGCTTGCCCAATGGAGTGATTGCGTAACACTGTGTGCAGACATTTCCTTCTCAATCACCGCCTTCCTTTTATGCCCCTCGACTCTTGGAACTGCAGTGTGGTATCTGGTCAAATTATAGATGACATTTAATTCTCTGTATTTATCCCTGATAACTTCAGAATGTCAAAGAGTGCATTCGGGTCAACATGGTCTACTGTAACACTGTAAACCCAAGAATAATTCGTAGACAAGTTTTTCGTAAATAAAACCCTTGTCGGCCGCTGTGGCGGAGCGGTTCTAGGCGCTTCAGTTCGAAACCGCGCTGCTACGGTCGTAGGTTGGAATCCTTCCTCGGGCATGGATGTGTGTGATGTCCTTAGTTTAGGTTTAAGTAATTCTAAGTTTATGGGACTGATGACCTCAGATGTTAAGTCTCATAGTGCATAGAGTCATTTTTGAAGAAAACCTTCAGAAGTAGAGACTACTTCCTAGATCGTCACAGCATACATATATCATTATTAATGTTTGTAGAAATAATTATAAGTCTTTTTTATAGATACTATCTTCTAAAACTGATCTTCTTACTGTTGTGCCTTTGCCCCTCAACGGTGCAGGGTCAGCATGGTTCTTTATGGGTTTGGCGTGGTTAGTTCAAGGGATAGGCGGATGCCCTTTCCGTCACCGCGCCGTTACCCCTCGTGATGGAATATGTCTGCGTGTAGCGTTTTCTTGTGAAGGCGAGTGAAAGTTTTCAGAACGTTTCTGTGTAACTAAGGCAGAAATTGGGTACCCTACCGGTTTTCATATAGTGGGATATAAGAAACTGCCTAAAAACCACATACAGCCTGTTCTGCACACCAACCTTAGTCTTTAAAACGCCTAATGGATTCGATACGGAGGCGGTGCATCTCCCCTTCCCATAAGCGGCGCTTTAGCGAGCATGGCTATCGGGAGAGTTGTCTTCCAAAACTGTCATTTGTTAATAATACTTTCATACTCATAAATAATCGTGAACGTGCTTACGATAGCACATAATGTGTTGAAACATGTATGGGCGACTGAAAAACAAGGGTGTCACATAAGGTGTAACTTCGGTACCAGCTTCTTTTTTTTTCAATCTTTGTCTCTGAAAAAAACTGACAAGGCTATAAGATGGAAGACGAGCTCCGACTGCCAAATGAAGGTGGCAGAATATAGGCTAAGGCCTTTCTAAATGAATCATTTTGACTTTTCGATATACGAAAACTGTGATTAACCTTAAGCATAATGACCGTTACTGGGAAGTGAACTTCCTTCCTCCCAAAGGTTTTGATAAAAGCTTTAAAGTGATGTCATAATGTGAAAAAGATTGGGTACATAGCTGTAGCTAAGGAATTCACGAAATACCTTGATTTTTGTCGATAGCGAAACTCCTCCACTCTTATCTCAGGCAATATATGCAGTTGAACCAGATTATTAGAGAAAATGCTCTACGTAGTGTTCTTCTATTTGCTCTAAATATTACATCTGATTTGCTCTTTACAATTCATTTGTAAAATTTTAGAATCACTTTTGTAAATCGAAGAAAACTTACAGTATCTCCCATTGCTAGGCTTCTTTTAATGAAGAAGTCTACGTGCTTGAAAAGTAGTCTGTATATACGTTTTGTGAACTACTGTAGTATAATTTTTAATATTATGGCACCTGCAATTTCTCTACTAACTATAAAATTGTGATCACATGCCTGAGTTTCAGTCGTGGCTGTACCGTAGCCTTTTACTGCGCCTTCAGATCTTAGGTGTTACGGAGAGGATACGTGTCACAGATTGTTCACCTGTGTTTCATTGTGAGGTTCGCTGCGTGGAAACTGCCCAGTATCGTCGTCATTAACGTCGTTATTTTTGGAGAAATATTGTAAGGTATACGGATGAATGCAATAGGGATCGGCACTATGTGTTGTTGAAAAGAATTTAAATTGTTAACCCAATAACCATCCGGCCCCAACGGAGCTCTGAATTAGCTTCATTCTTCACCACAATTAACTGCAGATGGCTTGAGAAGCAACTGCTTTCATCGCTGGTATCGAAAAAGACAAACAAGAATTTAACCTCAAGTCGATGTTGAGGACAATAGAAACGGAGCAGTTTGGAGACCGGTATCGATTGTGTCCTATTCCAAGGAATTATCCCTACATTTGCCTTGATAAATTTAGTAATAGAATGGAAAACCTAAATCTGGATGGCCTGGCATGGTATAAAACATCCGTCCAATCGAATGCGAGTCCTGTCTTAGCACTGCGTCATCTCGCCAACATAAAGTCCACCTCACATTCGACAGACTTCACAACGGTTCCATATGTGAATTGAACTTGGAGAGGGGAATAAAGGAGAGGAAAGGGTGGGGGGGGGGGGAGGGAGCACTGCTGTTAGCTGCATTGGGACATTATGCGTAATCAGCGCCGACGTCTCTCGTAAAATTGTACAATACATTATGAGTCAGAGCTTAGCAAGATACACAGAAAAAAATTACCTAAGAGACAACCAGTGTTATGCAGAACACGCTAATAATGTGAAATTCAGCTCGCACTAATCACATTTGAAACTCTTAAGATAACGCTTGCAGTTAACTAGGTGGGTTTGGTATTTCTCGAGTCTCGAAACTCTCTTACTTAGTACTTCATTTATGCCTACTAAACAAAATGTGGTAACGTAGAACACCTAGTTACTTTTTCAACGAGACTGAGAACATTTTAATAGGAAGAACGCAGCTCATTATTCAGGATACAGAAAGGAGATTGAAATTAATACGGACGTACCTTCGAGAAATGCAGTAAAACTGCTATTGTTCACATCAACGAGCTACCAGAAGGTGTTACCTGACGTCTCAGGTGTTTTGCAGGTGCCGCTGAATCTATGAAGTACTATTTCATTAGTAATACAGTAATATCCAATGATGAACTGAAACAGCTCTTAATTCCACCCATGAGTTACAACTGGAATCAGTCATGTTTTACAAGTACCTGGTTGTAGCAGTGTGTGAGAATATGAAGCACAACAAACCAAAGCCTTCTTTTGTAAATAAATAATATGACAAGCTTCGATTAACTTTCTTGGACACTAAGAAACTGTTTCCAGCATACAAAAGATATGGTTCATATAAAAAGATTAACTTCTCATATTAGAATATTGTTCAAGTGTGCGGACTCCATATTAGATTTTGCAATAGAGAAGCTTTCTAGTTAGCAGCAATCTTTCATGTGACAAGCAGATCGTATAATAAAAGATCTGACAAATGTCGCTTTATTTTTGTCCTAGTATGCACTACTCACACTGCAACATGCTTCGATTTTTGCTTCTCTGGTATATGCAGCATCATTCGATTAAAATAACACAGATGATTAATCTATAAGCGGAACCAGTTATTTACTTAGCGAAATCAGGTTATGCAGCCAAGCTGATTATTCAGGATTGACAGACTGCATAAAAGATCAGTCTGTAATGACCTCGCTTTCGGCGGCAAGTTAAACCGTAATCTTCCGTCCTTAGCAAACCACATCTGGACATAAGTCATAGTCACGATTACTTTGGGTTATTTTTAATTAGTAAGCGATTAACTATTGTGGACAGAACTGTACTTTCACTCTGCTTCAGATGATTTTCATACCTAGTTGTATTGTACAACGAACAGCTAAAAAATTACTAGAATTTCAAACTATTATAGTGGTAACCAAGATTCATACATGAAACTGAAATTTAGGTATTTCTCACGATTATGGCCAACCACGATAATTAGACGGCAATGCATCGATGCGGAAAAACGTCGGTGAACACGAATAATTTTGAAATCATAGAGAAAGACGACACTGCATCGATTGTGGAAAAACGTTGGTCAGTACACACAATGTTGAAATTACACATATTCGTGGCGACATGAAATCAATGCGCTTGAATACTATACGTGGTTATTAGCGCCTACGCAAACATTACCGCATAAAAACATTATTTACTTAATTACAACCTTAGTGCACTGCAACTGCAACTGATTTAAATCCATTCCCAAATTAAAAATTAATATAACTGTAAACCGAAGTGGATCACAACTGTCTGCTACAGCGGGACATTACGCGGAATAAGCGGCGGCGAGTGAGAATGTATACCGGACCGG
The DNA here is from genome assembly GCF_023897955.1 of Schistocerca gregaria. NCBI lineage: Eukaryota > Metazoa > Arthropoda > Insecta > Orthoptera > Acrididae > Schistocerca > Schistocerca gregaria. The sequence continues at coordinate 186,881,698 of NC_064931.1, read as the reverse complement.
GATTCAAACACGGGATCTCCTGCTTACTGGACAGATGCATTAACCACTGTGCCATCGGGGTTACAGCCTTACCGCAACTGCGCGGACTATGTCGACACGCCTCACGGGAAATCGACATTTCCATCGAGCGCCACCTATCCCTATCACAAAAATGAATATTTTCGTAATTGCTGGGCCATCTTACCTTTTAATCTTTATATGACAGTGTTTAATACAATTGTTAAAGTATATAATTATTGCACAAATGTTTTATGATTTGAACACTCACTGATTTCTCTTGTCTTGCTTATGGTAATTGTTTTACATTTTGTAAATTCGACTGTGCAGTAGTGTTCCACCTTTGCAACACTTACAACTGTCCTTTCTCTTAATTTCTGGGATTCTCTTCTGTCCTTGTCGCTCTGTTTTTCCATTTTTTTCCAAGCATTGTAACATTTTAATCCCATAAATGTTTGTTTCATGAATCTCTTTTCTACTTCTTGTACTACACTTATGAAATCAGAAACACTTCTAACCTCTTGCCCACTGTAAAAGGCGGTAAATTCCTTTTCCGACCTACTTCTCATCCTAATAAGAAAACAGTACTGCCACTTCAGACCATAATTCCTTTGCTGTGAAATCTATATCTGAATTTTAGTTAATTTTATTTTTGATTACACTTTTGCCTGTAACTGTCTTTTTTGGGACTTCTCATTTTTTACTACTTATTTGTCTCATGTAGCAAGTAGTAGTTATTTACTTTTAGATTTCTTTGTAGTAATAAAAATCAGTTTTCTTACTTATATTTATTTCTCTTATGAGGTACAACGTAACTTACGTCATCCCTGCTTTCCTTGCTTTGAGTTTTCTTTTTGGTGATAGATTCTGTACCACTCTAATGGTACATCTTCTTATTCCCTCAAAGCTTCCAGTTTCCTCGCTTACCCTACCTTTTTGAACTTTAAAGTATTTAGCTGTGCCGTAATATATTGGACTTCCTACTCACAACAAAGCTTCACTTCTACCTAAAAAATATGGTATTGCACTTGACTATAACTGCTAAGTGATGAATCTCAGTATCGAATGTAGACAGGGATGAGTAGATTGAATTGGCATTATATATCTTTTATTGAGTAGAATATAATGTATTTGACATTTATCACTAAGTACATACGCTTTATAAATGTATTTGCTTCTCTTCGAAACTTAGAACAAAGTGCTCGCTAAGGTAATTTCGTAGTCCCCGGAACTGCCAACACCTTATGTTTCCCAATAAAATTTGCCAGCTCATTTGAAATTTTGTTGGCTGTCCACAAAGGCGGCAAAGCCTTTAATTGTCATGGTGCAGTCATCCGTCTCTACTAGTCAAAACTGTTATTCTCTTGAACATGCGCATCTTTCATTTCATCTCTTCTCTTGCGTGTATCTACTGGAGAAAGCTTTAATTTCATCATTGGTAGTCAAACCATAGAATGGTAGGTACTGGGCTGTTACAATTAAAATGCAGTTCACAGGTGTCCAATGTGGGTAATAATTATCACATGCCACCGAAACTTGGTAGATATGATAATGCGTTAATGCGGAACCGATTTACGCTTGAAAAAAATTAGTTCCAATTTTGGTCACCAGATGCAAATCTGGCGCTGTGCAGCATCTCATCGGCGTCTCGTGTGCTAATTTTGAACAAATTATTTAACCTAAGATTAATAATAAAATCAACAACATGTCTTTCTCACTTATTTGATCGTTTCTGTCGACGTACCGTTCCTAACCCATTACATATTGATACATTTCTCTACGTTCTTTCCAGCTGAAATCGATTTCGGATTAACGTATTAGAATATCCATAAAGTTTCTCTGACATGCAATATTTACAGCTAACACTGACCTCTGAGAGTAGCTACACTGTAATTCTAACCAACCAGTACTTAATCACATTGTTATCTTCCATTTGCCCCTAAGAACAACTGCTACACCACTTGTGTTTATTTTTCTTTCGCAAATAATTCAAAAGCTGTATGATAGATAACCTTCCACGCCTTTGTATCTATCAGGAGCCACCTAACATATCAGGTTAACCCATTTTCATAATTATTTTTAACTGTTCTAGTTTTTCAGCTTTTACTATCATTATTATTAGAATCGTTAAAACTGTTTGATTTTCGCGGATTTAGCGAACGGCAGCCTGAGAATGTTTTATATTTTTTTCCACTTGCCTGAAAGAGAAGTGCCTCAGATGCTAATAAAAAAACTGGAACAGTATGGGGAATTTCCAGTGATTGCACGAGGATGAGTTAACGCCAAAAGCCGATTTGTGACGAGAATCGTTTAAAGTTAAAAAAAAAATTGTTCTCAACATTTCAGTGAAAAAGACGTGTGCAGGCTGGCAGACTGTTGCTGAAAGGATTGCAGTTAACGAAACTATTAAATTGGAGGCAAACTGTGGAAAAGGCGTCAAATTTCCGTTTGAGGCTGTATAGGAAGGGAGGGGGTTGTGGGGTAGGGAGAAGTAGGCTGTGTGTGAAGTGAATGAAGTGGGGAGACCGGCCACATTCAATCAGCCCTCCGGCCGCAGCCCCTGCTATATAATAATAATTTGAGCGCGTTAGCTCGCGAGCCATATGAGGCCGTAACGGTCTGTCGGAAGTTTTGTGCAAGCTCATCCCTCCTAATGGAGTGGCGCATCTGTTGCAGTGTATTATTTCAGCATTATTCACGACCAAAGTAGTTCACACTGAGCGGCGCCGCTACGCACACAAGCTGCCGCCGTTTAGAGCCGCTTCTGCCAACTCAGCACGCACGAATTAAGTATTCTCCCGCCGCGGCGTATAATTTATCGCGTTTTAAATTTTGATACGCCGGTCTTTCAGAGTTTTCATTCGATGCTCGTTCTGCTTTCAGAGTGTGAAATTTCCGTCGCACAAATCGGAGAATGGAGCGGTAACGTCAAAGAAAGGGGGGAAAATCTGTATCGCACACTCTCCAACGGACGACGACGTCGGCGTTTCTTTACGGCAACTGCCAAAAATACTCTTCAGAACCGCTACTCATATTTCTTTCTCGTCGCCTACCACCTGGAAATGAGCGAAACAAATATATTGCTTCGCGTTAACTTGGTAGTATTTACGTTTTGTGACATTGGAATTAATTACATAACGTACAGGATCCGAAGACCACACACATACGCAGAATAAATAGGACAAAGAATTAAAAAAAGACAGACGTAAATAATTTAGCGGTGGAAGAAGGGCAGAAGCTCTGCCTACCTAAGTGGAAAAGAATAAGATTAAACCTTAACGGCCCGCATCTCGTGGTCGTGCCGTAGCGTTCTCGCTTCCCACGCCCGGGTTCCCGGGTTCGATTCCCGGCGGTGTCAGTGATTTTCTCTGCCTCGTGATGGCTGGGTGTTGTGTGATGTCCTTAGGTTAGTTAGGCTTAAGTAGTTCTAAGTTCTAGGGGACTGATGACCTAAGATGTTAAGTCCCATGTGCTCACAGCCAGCCAGACCTTAACGTCTCGTAAACGACGTAATCATTATAGATGAAGCAGAAACTTAGACTGTACAAAGCTTCTTAACCTGATTAGAAGAACCTCGAAAGACCTAAATTATGTGGCCGGAAGGGATGTAAAACCTGTATTTCCCGAATGTGTGCATATAGTCTCAACCGCTGCACCAATCCAGTTGGAGTATGTCTTAAACACACCGTTTCTCGCGGGGTCTAGAAACTCTCAAAATTTCATAACTAGCTAAAAACGTTAAAACAAAGTTTTCGACTAGTGTCAGTACGAAAAGGGGTATGTATATTGCCAAACTTTGAAGCTTGTTACTTTGTACCTGTCGAGATACTGAATGAAATAATATGTTACTCTTTATTTCGCAAACAGATTTATTTTGAGATGAGGAGCACAGTGACAAGACATGCCAATTAAATATTATGTGACAACGAAATGTACTGCATACGAGACCACATTCGGCCGGCATATTACCATTTTAATTCCATTACCATGTATTAAGCTTGCAGTGGACGTGAAGTTATATACTAGTGTGTACGTCATCTGTGGTGAGCATATCGATAATTCTAGGATATTACTTTGCAGGCAATCATAAGCCGTGCTACTCGTTTAAGTGTGAGTGTTGCAATTACATGCGCAATGAGCAAATTTCCCGCCTGGCACAATGATTGTGTTCATATCAATGGCTCTGAGCACTATGCAACTAAACTTCTCAGGTCATCAGTCGCCTAGAACTTAGAACTAATTAAACCTAACTAACCTAAGGACATCACACACATCCATGCCCGAGGCAGGATTCGAACCTGCGACTGTAGCAGTCGAGCGGTTCCGGACTGCGCGCCTAGAACCGCTAGACCACCGCGGCCGGCTCATATCAATGGAGTTTTATTATTTTTCTGTTAGTATGTGTTGTTCAATAACACAATTTGGTCATCGGAGTAGTTTTGTTTTTGGATATTTTAAACAATAGTGTTGTGTGCATATCAATCAAACGGATAAACCTAAAAGCAGTACCGTCATGAATTCGTTTGTTTTGGATAATACATCGCCATCGGAACTTCGTCCTTAGTTTATGAAGGTTCATAATGATTTAGTTCATTTACTTTCAAGAGTTGAACTATTGATTTCAAATGCGAATCTGTCTCTTTTGAAGACGATCTACGCGAAGACAAGACACTAGCTGCACCTACAGATGAAAACATGTAGGAAGACCACTACGTACGATCGGTGGTTAAAGGTGTATAAAGTAGTTTACGGCATAATAATATCATAAGAAAGAGTACAGTAGGTTTTACATGAAACATTAACTATGCGAAAACTTCGTCCCAACTGAATGCCGCATTTCTTGAATGATAACCAAACGCAGATGCAAAAGTCAATTTCGTAGCGACGTTTTGGCTATTTACAAAAGAAGAGAGTTTATCTCGGAAACCGATTTGCGTCACGGATAAGTTGTGGAGCCAACAGGTTAAGTTAGAACCAAAACAGCAGTGAATATAGTGGGAGGAAGCTAGTACAGTTTTGCTAAAAATGTGAAGTTTGTTCCACCTGCCTGAAAATTTAACGTCAGTGTTTTCTGGGATAGAGAATGAATTCCTCTAATTGACTAACGCAGTGAGGTGGCGCAGTGGCAAGACACCGGGCTCGTATTCATGAAGAAGGTGATTCAAAATCCCCGTCCAAACATCTAGATTTAGATTGTCAGTCTTTATCCTAAATCACTTAAGGTGAATTCTGGGATGGTTCCTTGAAACTACATGTCCAATTTCCACTCTGTCCTTCCCAAGTCCAAGTTGGCGTTCCATCTGTAATGACCTTGTCGTTCACGGGACCTTAAACCGTAGCCTTCAGTCATTATTTCTTATTGGTTGCCTTGTAATTTGTAAAACAATAGCTAGTCAATACTGCACAAGTCTTCTAAGTCAGTTAGACGGCAAAAATAGACGCCAAAGTTGACTGCGATGGCCGGCCGTTGTGGCCGAGAGGTTCTAGGCGCTTCAGTCTGGAACCGCACGACCGCTACGATCGCAGGTTCGAATCCTCCCTCGGTCATGGATGCGTGTGATGTACTTAGGTTAGTTAGGTTTAAGTAGTTCTAAGTTCTAGGGGACTGATGACCTCAGATGTTAAGTCCGATAGTGCTCAGAGCCATTTGAACCATTTGATTGCGATGTCGAGTTTGAAGTGTCTTTTGCAAGTTTATGAACAGCGTTCAACAAGATCCAGATAGCAGTGTTGGTGATTGAAGAAACCACGAGAAGACAGCCCATTCATATGATCAAAGATGAGCACAGTACACGCCAAGACTATACAGAACAACGTGAATATCTATGCGAACTGTTGTTAAACGTCTTTGTTTTGCCATTGTAGCCTGAAGTTGAGGTTTCTACTTTATACCTCAGTACATGTTACTTCATTAAATAATTGTAGTAATAAACAAATTTTGTGTCAGATAACGGCCTCTGAAGCCCTTTTCATATTTTATTGTTTCTTATCATTGTCGATTTCGAACATGTTTTTGTTCACGTTTAGGTGGCTGCATGGTACCTGCATCTTGGAAGACGATGTATTTGTTAATAATGTGTTGACAGTGACGAATATTAACAATGGCATAATACCCTAAAATGAAAAAGAATTCCGAAGAGAGAGATGTTTCAAATACTAATGAAAACCTTACTATAAGCTCAAGTAAAAATCATTATGATAAATGTGTTGTCCATGTACTTACAATAAAAGTGTCCCAGTTATTTCTGAAATCGTGAATTCCCCATGAAGCGTTAAATATGTCACCGTTCACTTATCGCAGTTGCTCTTATCAGAACAGAGAGAAATGTTTCAAGAGAGTAGGTAACTGTTAATACCTGGATACTAAGCAACCTGACTTTTTACTACCATAACAAGTTTTAACTTGAACTGATAGCACAAAGAGACGCTACAAAGCAAAGACATACATTGTATACGTTAAGCATGAAACTTAAGTTGAAAGATAAGTCGCCGAAAGGAAGCAAAAATATAACACAATGAATCAGAAACTAATTACATATATTTGAGAGATATTACCATTATATTCTGAGCTAAACCATAAATATTGCATTAATCTATTTGTGTTTCTAATCAGAGTCGCGCCGACATTTGCACTGCACACGCGTAATTCTAAAATTAGTTTCCTTAGCCCTTTTTTGTTTTTCATGTGTCTCATATATATATGTATATTGTTAAAATTAGTAAATCTTTCAGATAATAAGTATGAAATATAACTTTGCATAAAACAGTCGTCTTGTATATATATATTTCAAAATGGTAGGGAGCAGCAACCAGTCGTCTTTTCGGTTCAAGCTTTATTAAATCATACCCCGATTTCGGCCAGTAACTAGCCATTATCAGTGCTACAAAAGCAAGAAGTACGTAGTCAGAGCATAGGATAAAAAAATTACAACTCGTGACATAACCTGTGTTGCTTGTACATTAAATTACATACCAGTATTTCAGAGTTGTTATACATGCCCTAGTACGTCTACAGCCGCTGACGCAGTTCATTAAAGACAACTGGGTAATGATGGCGGGCTTTGCAGATAACACAGCTCTTGGCTGTGTGCTGCCCTCTGTATGAACTACAGAATACGTAGCCTTCGAAGTAAGAAAACATTGGTCTCTAATAAAACTTAAATTTGCATAGGAATAAAATAAAATAAAAAACACTAACGTCAGCTTCATAAAAAATTTTCATAAAATTTTACAAATCGCTAGGAGGTACATGACGTATACTGTGACTATTAGAGTAGATTTGATTTGAATACTTTCCCTTTTGTACTTTTTTAACCGTCTTGACGAGGTATGTTGCTCCTCTTACTTATTTAAAAGTTCATAGATGGTGCCAAATATGATATGGTGTGATTTGCCAGTCCGTAATGGGTGTAGATGGTATTGATCACTTTGCAACTTCAAACAGATTTTTAATTATAAGTACAATAAAAAGAAGACCCTGAATTAATGTCATTAGGAATATACATCTAAGCAAATCTAACATGGAAAAAGTTACGTAGGTTCTATATTATAACCATCGATTGCTACAGTACTACGTCAGTAGCTGCTACATATTGGAGAGAAGTCGAGGTATATTTTGTACCCCCTGGGTATTGGGATCACGTAAGAAATTTATTTCACATTTCTTTGCTGTTCCCTATTTTACTAGTATTCCTTCATCTTCTCTTTGTGTTATCTTTTACACTCTTTTCTTGATATTTTTCCTGATTTCATATTTTCTCTGCATCGAAAGCGTTTTAATTTGAGTATTTTACCCCTAAATATGTTTCTTTCTGCTATTTCCGATTCTTTGATGTCGTTTCTTTCTAATTCTTTTCTTATTTCAGTAATCCATGCTATTTTATACTTATTTTTCTAGAAATACTTTAATAGTCACTTTTTAACCTGTTCTCATTCAACGGCCAGAGGTGTCTGAAGAAGATTAGCCTCCACTTTGCTATTACTTCCGATATTACTTTGATATATCTGCTCTCTGTGTTCCCTTATTTCACCACCTGCAGTTTGTACTTCTCCCATTATTTTATAATAATTCGATTTTATGTATCTCTGTTCTGTCCATCTTATTATTATTATTATTATTATTATTATTAAACTGAGATTCCTTCAAAAGGCTTAGTGATGGCACGCCGTGCATCTCGTCCCGTCCACAAGCTGTTATTTTTTAACAGATGGATTGTACATTTAACGTGTACTGCGTCTCAGGACTTTCTTTGAGTTACTAGGCTATAATTTTTTTTCTTATTTGTATTTGGTGTCACAGGTTTATGATTGCGCTTATATCACCCTTCATTATTTTTTGGGGGATTAATACTGTCTTTATACAAAACAATATTAACAGTCCTATCTAGGAAGTTTTTCAACTTTGGACTTTCCCGTATTTCAGCGCCAGAGAAACCCCGTGTTAGTCTGTACTGAATTTGGTAATGGTTTTCAATAATCGGCCTACTTATTTATCAAGGAAAGTTAGTTTTTAGCGCATTTTTTCTAGCATTCCGAAGAACTGTGAGTCAGTTCTCATTTAGGTTTTCTATGGTTTCTATAAGTCGATTCAGTATAATTTTGGGGAGGTTTCTTTCAAAAGATCAAGACCGATTTCAGTTCCCATCTTGCTCTGTCCATAATGACTTCGTCCTAGATGGGACGTTCAACCATGAGCTCCCTTCTTCTCAAGTCATTTCCTTAATAAACATCAAGCGTCGGGAAGAATACACGGATTCCGTATCTCTTTCATGGGCAACATATTTGTAAAGACTGCTTTCCATGGCTTCCTCCGACCTGTTGTGTCCGTTTAGTGTTTATCTGTATCGTGTGGATAGTTACAGTCGGTAATTGTGCTGTATACTGGTTTATTTGTGTTGTGCCAGATGGGTGTGCAGTGTGAGGAAAGAAAGTAGTGAAGCATGGATGCAGCACATAGCCTACTTCACTGGAATAGCACCGACGGGGTTATCGTGATTAAATTCAACACTTGACGGTCGCATCAGCAGCATTGACACATGTCTTCGCTTCGCAAGACACAGCATATAGATTTGAGATTGAACCCACGGTGTTAACACTCACCGTGATGAACATTCGTTCTGTCAGGCATCTGCTCGTAAGGAAAATGTCTTCCATCACTAGCCGCGCTGTCTGAGGCACCTTGTCATGTCCGTGAGACTCCCCCTGTCGGAGGTTCGAGTCCTCCTTCGGGCATGGGTATGTGTGTTGTCCATAGTGTAAATTAGATTATGTAGTAAGCTTAGGGACTGATGACCTCAGCAGTTTGGTCCCATAAGATCTTACCACAAATTTGCAAAACTTTTCTTCCATCATGCAACTACAGGTACGTGCATTAGTAGATTTGGCTACGGAGTAAGTGTCTACTTATTTGTATGAGTTTAATAGTGGATATTTCTTTGTAAAGTCGTTTTTTACGCTAGTACCTAAATGCGATTACAATATACCGTTTGCAAGTTGTCACGTCGTAATCACACTCAAGTCGACATCCGAAATCTGAGTAGTCAATGAAATGTAACACTTAGTACTGAAAGCACATTTCCTATGAACACCAACGTACAGCCAGAACGGAACTGATCTTCGTAACGGAGATTGCAGTTATTTATTCAAACATCTATTATTCCAGAAAGCTGGTATTTATGCAGCTATCAAATATTTCGGATGTACAAACATTACCACCATAAAGTATATACAAACATTAATAACATAAGGTATTTGAGGAAACTTCAAGAAACGGCAAGTAAAAAGTAACAAATAGTTGCTTCTCGTCAGATTTGAGGTGGCGACACCCCCAAAAACATAAGTTTTTCATATTAGGTCCATTGTGCTGCCACCTACTACGAGGTAATCCATATCAGCGACATCAGTAGTCATTAAACATCGTGAGAGAGCGGAATGGGGCGCTCCGCGGAACTCAAGGACTTCGAACGTGGTCAGGTGATTGGGTGTCACTTGTGTCATACATTTATACGCGAGATTTCCACACTCCTAAACATCCCTAGGTCCACTGTTTCCGATGTGATAGTGAAGTGGAAACGTGAAGGGACACGTACAGCACAAAAGCGTACAGGCTGACCTCGTTGTTGACTGACAGAGACCGCAGACAGCTGAAGAGGGTCGTAATGTGTAATATGAAGGGATGTATTCAGACCATCACACGGGAATTCCAAACTGCATCAGGATCCACTGCAAGTACTACGACACTTAGGCGGCAGATGAGCACACTTGGATTTTATGGTCGAGCGGCTGCTCATAAGTTACACATCACGCCGGTAAATGCCAAAAGACGCCTCGCTTGGTGTAAGGAGCGCAAACATTGGACGATTGAACACTGGAAAAACGTTATGTGGATGACGAATCACGGAACACAATACGGCAATCTGACGGCAGGGTGTGGGTATGGCGAATGCCCTGTGAACATCATCTGCCAGCGTGTGTAGTGCCAATTAGGAGGCTGTGGTGTCATGCTGTGGTCGTGTTTTTCATGTAGGGGGCTTGCACCTCTTCTTGTTTTTCGTGACACTATCACAGAACAGACCTACATTGATGTTTTAAGCACCTCCTTGCTTCCCGCTGCACAGGCCGACATTGATGTTTTAAGCACTTTTTTGCTTCCCATTGTTGAAGAGCAATTCGGGGATGGCGATTGCATCTTACAACACGATCGAATACCTGTTCATAGTGGGCAGCCTGTGACGCAGTGTTTACACGACAATAACATCCCTGAAATGAACTGGCCAGCACATAATCCTGACCTGAATCCTACAGGACGCCTTTGGGATGTCTTGGAACGCCGACTTCCTGCCAGGCCCCACTGACCGACATCGATACCTCTCCTCAGTGAAGCACTCCGTGAAGAATGGGCTACTATTCCCCAAGAAATCTTCAAGCACCTGATTGAACGTATGCCTGCGAGAGTGGAATCTGTCATAAAGGCTAAGGGTGGGCCAACACCATATTGAATTCCAGCATTAGCGATGGAGGGCGTCACGAACCTGTTAGTCATTTTCAACCATGTGTCCGGATACTTTTGATCACATAGTGTACAGCAAAGCAGTCAGCGATGCTAACCACTACCCAAGACTGCATGCACTGGAGCCGCCAGCATTGTTTCCTATCCTGGAGAAATCAGCTGTTTCCGAAGTCCTTACTGCACCCGACTGCAGCACCCAGGATCTAGATGTTGTTAAAGGTCCACTGCGTAGCGGCACTGGCGGATCTTCGCGTTCTGGTCGTGTTGTTACATCCTCGTCACTGTGATGAACATCGAAGGTTGCCCTTCTCGTCGAAGCTTCGCGGTCGTCGAGTGGGTCTTTAGTTTCCTTGTACCTCCCATCGCCGATCCGCGGCTAGGGCTTCATCGGAGGGCATAGAGGACGTCTCCGTACTTGCATACGTGACGTCCGACCGTTTGCAAGCGACGAAGGATATGATACGCCCCAAAGTAGCGCTTTATTAACTTTTGCCATAGTACCACTTGCGCACAAGCATGAAAACCGATACAAAGTGTCTTAGGCTGCATCCCAATCTCCGTTGCTTAACTTTGCAGCCCACTAGCTGTTTATCCTGGTGGTGTCGACTGAAATAAGACTTGCACTGTTTATCCTGGTCGTCGAGGGTCCGTATGCGAACCAACAGCCTTTCTTCTTCAGTCCTGGTGATGAGATGTTTCACATAGTAATTCTGTGTATAGACTAGTTGAAACGGTAAACTGTGCGGCTGGTCCCGGCAGAGGTTCGAGTCCTCCCTCGGGCATGGGTGTGTGTGTTTATCCTTAGGATAATTTCGGTTAAGTAGTGTGTAAGCTTAGGGAGTGATGACCTTAGCAGTTAAGTCCCATAAGATTTCACTTTTTTTTTTTTTTTTTTTTTTTTTTTTTTTTTTTTTTTTTATTTAAACACGGGACGTGAGGTCTTATGCGCCTTGTCAAGTTTCACGCGGCTCCCATCGTCGGAGATTCGAATCTTCCCTCGGGCATGGGTGTGTGTGCTGTCCTTAGCGTAAGTTAGTTTAAGTTAGTTTTCAGTGTCTTGCGTGGCAGTGTTGTATGCGAATGTCATGATGGACAGTATTGTATCTCAATCTCTCTGTTCGACATCAACATACATTGAGAGCATATCTACCAACGACCTATTAAAGCGTTCTCTGGGGCCATTCTTCTTTGGATGGTGGGCAGTTATCCTGTGTGTGATGTAGTCAGGTGAGGTATTGGTGCAGACTATTATTCATCGATGCCCGCCTACTTAGCTGGGTAGTAACGTGCTTGCCTCCCATGAAAGCCGTCCTGGGTTCGATTCCCATCTGGGTTGGAGATTTTCTCGGTTCGGGGACTCGGAGTTGTGTTGTCCTCATCACCGGTGCGCAAGTCGCCCAATGTGGTGTCGACTGAAATAAAACTTGCACTTGGCGGCCGAACTTCCCTGGATAGGGCCTCCCGGCCAACGATGCCGTATGCTCATTTCCATTTTTCATCCAATCGATTCCCCTTTGCCGACTTCGGAAACATCCCCAAGAGATTGAATCCAGCTGGGTGGAATGGAGCTTCTCCAGAAGGGATTGGAATCAGATGCTTCGGAGGTAGCTGTGGATGTGCTTACGTCGTTGGAATTCCTCACAGTGGCTCACAAAGTGTCTAATGGTTCGGTAGAGACTTGGCCGGTGATACTTGCAGCTGATTCGGTCTAGAGTCTTCACGAACCCCAGACGACCAGATGTTGCAGTGTCATGGAAAAACCTCAGGAAACCTGGCCGTAGATGAGTTGGGATGATGAGCAACCGTTTCTGCTCTATCGGATCATAGTCCTTCTTACACAATGTTCTGTTTGTTAATTGGAATCCTTCTTTGGTCGGTTACTCATTCGTCCATGTTGCTATGTTGTGTCATAGGATTCTTGTGTCCGTTTTTCTACACCATTGTGATGTCATACTCCTTAAATCTCGATGCTCATCCCACCAGTCGACCTGACGGATCCTTCAAGTTCATCAGCTGCCGTAAAAAATGCTGATTTGTCACAACAGTAAATGGTTTGCGAAATAAATAAGGCTGGAACTTGATGGGCCAAATAACTGCAAGGCACTTTTTATAGGCTGTGGAATAGCTCTTATAATACTTGGAGAGTACACTTGAAGCGTAAGCTATTACGTTTCAGCACATTCCTAAATTTGTGCTAGAAACTGGCTCTATTCAAAAACCGTTCGCATCAGTATGAGGTTCTCTCTCGACATTCTCGTTATATAGTGCTAGAACTCAGTCCAAGAAAATTTGGCATTTCCCTTCTGTAGTTCTTGAAAGAGATGCACCTTGGTACAGAAGTCCTTTACCTGTATACATCGCAGATAGTATGAGCACATTCTGAGAAAACTTCTCACAATACGAATGTGCTGAAGAGTCAGAAAATCTATGACTACTTTTATATTCCCTGTATTGGAACGGACTCCATCCCCATCCTCTAGGTGCCCCGAAGATGTTTATTTCTTGTACGAATCGGTCTCAGGCGGAGACATGCAGTTGACAGTGCACTTAATGTTCTTCAAACGTCTTCGAAAAGTCAACAATGTCATCCAGATAGCAAGGACATGTTATCCATAAAAGGGTTCGAAAGAGGTCGTCGATCATTTATTCGAAGGTGGTTGGAGCGTTTCATAGACCAAACGGCATAACTTTAAATTCATAGGGGCCATAAAGAGTTATGAAGGTCGTGTTTTCGCAGTCAGCCTCGATTTGCTAGTAGAAGATGTGCATGTTCTTTCAGGCAGTCCAGGGTGTCATCAAGGCACGCCAATGAATATACATATTCCTTCATGATTTTCAAATTCAAATGACTCTGAGCACTATGGGACTTAACATCTGAGGTCATCAGTGCTAAGTAACCTAAGGACATCACACACATCTGTGCCCGAAGCAGGATTCGAACCTGCGACCGTAACAGCAGCGCAGTTACGGACTGAAGAGCCTAGAACCGCTCGGCCACAGCGGCCGGTTTCATGATTTTGTTTAGTAGTCTATAGTCGACACAATAACGTCATGTGCCATCCTTCTTCTCCACAAGGCCCTCTGGAGAGGACCAAGGACACTCTGAAGGTTCAGTGGTTCAGTGATGTTATCTTGAATCATCGTCTTCACTTCCTTACAGATTATCTTTCGTTCAGCCGATGACACTATATACGATAATTGGCCAGTTGTTGAATGATCGTCATTGTTGATATGGTTTTTTGTCATGGGCTCGTGGTCTGTCTTTTCTCCACTTCGGTTTTGAGTGCATCCGAAAAATTGGGTAGACTGCCTATCGCTAACCGGCATTGTTCCTCAGTCAGGTCAGATACTGCTGGCAGTTCGATAGTAACTCTCTCTCCTGAGTTGTCTATAGTGGTAGTGGAGCAGGATTCTTCGTTGATGGGAATGGGCTGTCCTTTCTGACTGGCTCGGTTGTCCCTGCGTACTTAGCTTTCGGCATGAGTTACGGCTGCTCGTGACAGTTAGTGATCCAAAGTTTCCTTCATCACCCACAATGCTTAAAATTGTTACTGGCATGTAAATTTCTTTTACGGTCAGAGTAACTTTTCGCAATTGACAAAAACTTGACAGTTTAACCGTGCCTACCGATTGACGACTGAAACTTTTGTCTTTTACGGCCACGGAGCCGTGCACAGTCACAATAAATCTGTTGTTAGAATTACGTGGGAAAGAAAAAATAAAAATAAAATATTACCGGCAACTTGAATCGATCCATGTACATTGCGGTTATGAGACTAAGCGCTTAGTCGCTCGGTTGTGGACTCCTTGAATACTAGTGACAACACACAGTATAAAAGAACGCCTAAAATTTTCAAACTAGATTTCCTCTCAACCAGTCAAGATTTGCGTCTTTCTGTTCAGATATCTTGAAATCCTAGTCAGGTCCTACACACACTGTCAATATGAAACAAATCGGTGAGGGGAAGTTCGTACGGGCCTCTTGTTAGCACTGAAAGCAGGTTTCTTAACACCAACGTACAGCCAGAACGGAATTGCTCTCCTGGACGGAGAGCGTAGTTATTTATACAAACATCAACTATTCCACATAGCTAGTATTTACACAAACATCGAATACTCCAGGCTTACAAACATTACCGAAACAAGATATTTCAAGAAACTTCCAGAAATGATAAATATGAACTAACAAATAAGTGTGCTGGTAGGGTTTGTACAGGACGTCAGCCATTGTCTTTAAACACTACACCACACTGACGGCAACAAAACTCGCAGCCATATTACCTGTGTAATTAATTTACTTCTCGAGAGGACGAGTCCGTCTATTTCATCTTCGCATAATGGAGATTCTCTCCGGATTACTGTGTGAATACTCACGACTTTACTCAGTTTTCCACATAGAGGAAAGGGATCATTACTCTGATAACAAAGGAGCAGTTGAAATTATGATTCATAGATGGATGAGACGATACTCAAACAATAAAGAAAACCGACAATTCCATTCGAACAAATGAGAAACGAATACTTCGGTATGCAGTTGCTCATTCCTCTTGTGCCGTGTTTTGATTCCGGACGCCAGCAGGCTGTCAGCGCCTGGCGACTGTATTGTGCGGCCGTTTCCATCCGCTGCTTAATATTAACGGACAATGTCGCGTTCAGTGGTCTGAAAACCCATCGCTCATGAAGTTTAATGTTCAATTTGCGAGCCGCCCGGCAGCCTTTGTCGCCGAGCCGCTGAAGGCGAAAGCCTCATTTGTGTAGAGCCCACGGCGGCCAAAAATGATTCCTTTCATACAAAAATTAAGTCACCTGCGACTGCTCCCACGGTTGCGGAACGGGTACAAAACCGTTCCCCGTGTTTACATAGCGTGAGCTCGCCCGCATGAATCACCCTCGCCTGTCGCCGCTTCACGCTCTTACACCTTCCTAATACGCAGCTCGTATCGATAAGCACCGCACGTGCTGGTGCCTGTTACACCTCAGAAGGCGGGACAAAGAAATATTACGAATAAAATTTTATCCAGGACTGTTTCAACAATAAAATGATGAGACAGGGCAGCAACCGATCGCAGTTATTTTTCGTCATAGTGATTTTCTTCACCATAACCGTTACAGGCTGAAGCGCATTTTTTTTTGTCACGAAGAAGATTACGAACTGCAATATCTGTACTAAATACCGGGTAGAGAAGGTAACTAAAATAACCTGAACGAACGTAATGTTTCATTACCAGCTAAATGTGTAGAAGTAAGGCTTCTGACGAAATATACTTTTCTGTCTACTCACTATGATCGTTGTAGTTACTAATGCACGATAGTTAGATATTCGATTTCCGGACAGTTGGATCGTCAGCGAGTTGGAATCTATACTCCATTCCGCCTTGATAATGATGACTGAGTCTGGAAGCTATACTTCTAATATCAGCCAGAGGCTTCGCCCTGTGCATCTCTCCAGCAAGAAGTGCCGTCAAGTCGGCCATATACTGTGGCTCTTAATGCTTTTGTTCATAGACACACCTCTGGTGCATGATTCGATCTTACTGTAGCTCAAGAAATCAATAACATACACAGAAGTAATTAATAAATGTGTCCTCCTGTGACGTCCCCTCTCCCCTTTTGTTGTCGCTGTTGATGTTGGCCGGCCGCGGTGGTCTCGCGGTTCTAGGCGCGCAGTCCGGAACCGTGCTACTGCTACGGTCGCAGGTTCGAATCCTGCCTCGGGCATGGATGTGTGTGATGTCCTTAGGTTAGTTAGGTTTAAGTAGTTCTAAGTTCTAGGGGACTGATGACCACAGCAGTTGAGTCCCATAGTGCTCAGAGCCATTTGAACCATTTTTTTGTTGATGTTGAGCCGCTACTGCTACAGCTCTGTCGGTGGAATGGAGACGCGACGCGCAGTGGTGGTTGTCCCCGTCGGATAACGTGGAACAGCACCTGAAAATATCTAAACAAAATTGTTCCTCGCGTAAGGTATGAAAGTCCGTCTGCGAGTCCGCACAGTCTTCTCAGCGATTTTACTGTCTGTTATAGTTTTACGATGATTTGCTATGCCCGGTTAGTTAGTTATTGCAGTATTGAGTGAATCATTCATCACCGGCGTCGTTTCATTCCGCTGAAGCCAGGAAAAATTAATTTGCGGTTCAGTATCAGTAGTTGTTGTTACGTTGCTAGGCAGAATTGTCCACTACGGCAAATCCTGAGATAATCTATAATGCTATCTTGCTTTCGTGCGTCGTAATATTATTTTTGCAAAACACTCCTTTCAATGCTCAATGTTCATCAAGTCACTCTTTCGATTAAAATGTTCACAGTTAATTAATTTTGATCATCAACTATCACACAGTTCAATTAATCATGGAGCCAACACGTGAGATTTCTATTACTGACGAACAATTTTTATTGTTCCTTCTTAACAGTTAGTTTATAATCATCACACCACACGCACACCGATGGACCAGATCAATTAAGATTCTTTTCAGTTCGGTGGTCCTGACAATTACGCCAACTTTTACAATCGGCGTATTTGTTTTATCTTCGTGTGGTCGTATTAATGTTTCCTACTCAAGGCTAATCAGGTACTGCAGTTTTCGATACTATGTCCATTCTTCGTTGTAACTGTTCACTTTGATGAAGGTTGAGTCCAACAATAATATCTTCAATAATTAAAGTTAATTAACTCGTCGTACACTATCAGAATATCAAAAAAATGGTACAAACGGCTCTGAGCACTATGCGACTTAACTTCTGAGGTCATCAGTCGCCTAGAACTTAGAACTAATTAAACCTAACTAACCTAAGGACATCACAGACATCCGTGCCCGAGGTAGGATTCGAATCTGCGATCGTAGCGGTCGCTCGGTTCCAGACTGCAGCGCTTTGAACCGCACGGCCACTCCGGCCGGCATCAGAATATCACTTCAGTTCAAGTTCTCAAGTCACAGAATAACTGAGAACAAAGTCCGCGCATCTCTATCACGCAATAGTACCTTTTTTGAATAGAAACAATCTCGTTGCGTTCCGTTTGTAGTACTATAACAAACGGTGCTCTCTCACGACTTGATAGCAAGCAAGCTAGCAAGCGAGTAACAATTCCATGAACGAGCACTGTAGACGCATTGAATTTCCCTTTCGCCGCGTTTACAACTCCCTTTCAGAATAAATGTTATCTCTGACCGACATATTACTTTGGACTTAACTTTCGTCGTATTGATTAGGAGTTATTACTGAGATGTTTGATAGCTAATTAAAAATAACCTTTCTTTCTACCTTTATATAATGAAATACTCAGTAAGTACTGGAATTGGTGTTCATCAACACTTAAGGTGTAAAATTATTGTCAATGTTGTCGTACCTGTCAGGATAACACTGTTCCCTACTTAAAAATTATCATGACATTCATCTTTGGGTTTTCGGGTTTCTTGGGGTGTTACACTCGATGTCCGTATTTCACATTCTTAATTAGTTGAACATCTTCTTACATTTTTGGGCCACAGCGATGTAATTTTGTTTGAATGACGTTTCCACTGTTTGACCCCACAAACTTCTTTGTTTCATATACTATCATTATAGTAATATAATATAAAGAAGACTGTAAAGTCAACTGTCGGAAATATCATTCAAACATTCTTAATTAAATGAACGACATAATAACTGTTATCAAGCTGGAATGAGGCCGAATGGAGTTTGAACTCTAACTTAGTGTCACAGTATATTAGTTCTGGAAGAACTTTAAAATTTGGAAGACAAGGAAAGAGAGTTGTCATCATAAAATACTGTGCCTTTATACGGATTACACTATGTCGGGTGTTTCGCCATTCCCGTTACAGGGTTTTAGGGGCTGCAGAAGGGACTTAGTACCCTCTAACGGTGAGATGTGGAAATATATAATGCATCCAGGAACATTGTCGAACATGATTGTTTTGATGGTCGAAGTATTATGGTGTTGGGAGGCATAATGTTGCATGGGCGTACTGAATCTCAAATCTTTAAACACAGTACACTCACCGGTCAAGAGATTGCGGCACTACACTCCTTCCTCATGTGCGTCTTTTCAGTCTGCATATCCACTGATGAGCCAAAGCGTTGTGACAACCTGGTAATAATAATGTCGTGTGACGAGGGCCTCCCGTCGGGTAGACCGTTCGCCTGGTGCAAGTCTTCCGATTTGACGCCACTTCGGCGACTTGCGCGTCGATGGGGATGAATTGATGATGATTAGGACAACACAACACCCAGTCCCTGAGCGGAGAAAATCTCCGACCCAGCGGGGAATCGAACCCGGGCCCTTTGGATTAACAGTCTGTCGCGCTGACCACTCAGCTACCGGGGGCGGACGCCACCTGGTTAATAGCTTGTTTGTCCATCTTTAGAACGAAATACATCACTGATTCTGCGTATCAGGGATCCGACAGTTTGTTGTTAGGTTTGTGCAGGTGTGTGGCATGGTTATATAATTCGCGTAAATAACGGGTCACTAATGGTACCTTATATGGTCGCCGAGACATCAACATGAGTTCACTATAATGCTCCTCAAACCATTGTGGCACGGTTCTTGTCCCGGACAATAATACTGCTGAAAGATGACGGGGAAGACATCAAACATTAAGGGATGCAGGTGGTTCGCAGTTGTCACCTTGTCTTCGATTACTACCACAGGTCCCATGCAAGCGTAGGAGAATGTCTCTCATAGCAAAATACTGCTCCCACCAGCCTGTGTCCGTGGCGTTCACCTCGATGACAGCGTTTGTGGAGACGACCCATGTCGCAAAAAAATGTGATACACCCGAAGAGCCGACAAGTTTCCACTGATCGACGGACGATTCCCGATGGTCCTGTACCCACTGCAATCGTAGTTGACGATGTTGTTGGATCAAATGTGAACACGTATGGCTGGTCTGCTGGGGAGCTCCACCTTCAACAATGTACGATAAATGGTGTGCGCCGAAACTCTTGTGCGTGAACCAGCATTGTGTTCTTTCGGCAGAGATGCCACAGGTCAGCCGGTTCTAGGCGCTTCAGTCCGGAACCGCGCTGCTGCTACGGTCGCAGGTTCGAATCCTGCCTCGGGCATGGATGTGCGTGATGTCCTTAGGTTAGTTAGGTTTAAGTAGTTCTAAGTCTAGGGGACTGATGACCACAGATGTTAAGTCCCATAGTGCTCAGAGCCATTTAAACCATTTTAGCCACAGGTCACCATCTATTCTACTTCACAGAGCAGACAAGCAATCGAAACCTATGATCTGTGAAGAGTCGTGGACGGCCAGCGATTTAACACCTAGTAGTCGTTTCACTGTCCTATGTCTTTCCACAGATGCTCACGACCGTAGCACGTGAATATTCGCCCAGGTTCGCCGTTTTCAAGATACTTGTTCACACGCTCTGCGTAATAGTAATCTGCCCTTGGTCAGAGACGCTTATCTCAATGGATTTCTCCATTTGCAGTCCATATCTTTGCTAGGATGATACCCCGTCCATGTCTGCTTCGCTTACATACTTTTGCTTCCGTGCAACGCGCCCGCAACGACACCAGGCGGCGTCCAACGTCGCGATAGGCAGTGTCATAATGTTTTGGCTTATCAGTGTATATTTCATAAATGTTAGACTCGAAAAGCGTCTCCCATCTTCATATGTATAAATTTTCTGGAACGTCGTTACAATTGTTTCTTTACTTAACAACGTTTTACCACAGCAGCCTTAAATACTTATATGCAAAATTCTGCAACGTCGGTAGGAAAGAAACCATGTTCCTTTTAGCAGCTATAAAGCTTATCATTCTTCCGTTAACAGGTTGCCAGGAAGTTTCATTCTTCCGTTATTTGAACTCCACGTCTATAACACAAATAAAAATTGCTAACTGAGCTGTGTGTTACTGCTCAGTATTCTCGTCCAGAGAGAACACAAATGCTTCGAATTTGCCAGCACTATCATAAAAACTGTTTTTAATCTTATTAGCCATCATATCAATTCAGGAAACAACTGTTCGTCTCAGTAAACTTATTTATTCGAACTCGTTTTCATAGTGCGTCTACAATGTCCAAGAGGCACTCCCTTACGAATCTGCCTTCAGAAAAAAGCTTTAACGATTTGTCAGTTTTTGTAATCGCTATAAAACTTGCTTTAACAGAATTGTCTCACTGTGTCCTCCACGAGCGGACATTTGCCACGCCGGACATTTGCCACGATTTTATGTGCTCCGAAGGGTTGGGTCCCTTGTCTCCCCCTCCTCCTCCTCCTCCTCCTCCTCCTCCTCCCCCACCGCCCGACCCGCAGTAAAGGTACTAACTGAGCCTTTCCGCTGGCTTACTTAAGATAAGACCAGAATCTCTATGGATTTTCCGCCACATTTCTAGAGAGAGTTTCGTTGTGGAAACTATTAAATGCATCTCCCATTGAAATTCGCACCAAATTTCGAGCCTCAGTAAAACATCGCCAATCTTGGAGATTTTGCATTCGTCTAAATTATACGTGCCTTTTTCGGTGCTCCTGCAACAGCTTTCTATCGTGTTTTGTGTACCGTGGGGAATCAGTGCTGTCTGTTATTAATTTATTTGGTATGAATTCATCGAGTGCTGTTGATACTATCTCTCTGAACTTAAGCCACATATGGCCATCTCTTTCATAGTGTGGAAGGATTGGAGACCGTCTCTTAAAAAGACGTCAACCGAATTTTTAGTTGCTTTTGTAAACAGATATACAGTCCTGGAAATGGAAAAAAGAACACATTGACACCGGTGTGTCAGACCCACCATACTTGCTCCGGACACTGCGAGGGGGCTGTACAAGCAATGATCACACGCACGGCACAGCGGACACACCAGGAACCGCGGTGTTGGCCGTCGAATGGCGCTAGCTGCGCAGCATTTGTGCACCGCCGCCGTCAGTGTCAGCCAGTTTGCCGTGGCATACGGAGCTCCATCGCAGTCTTTAACACTGGTAGCATGCCGCGACAGCGTGGACGTGAACCGTATGTGCAGTTGACGGACTTTGAGCGAGGGCGTATAGTGGGCATGCGGGAGGCCGGGTGGACGTACCGCCGAATTGCTCAACACGTGGGGCGTGAGGTCTCCACAGTACATCGATGTTGTCGCCAGTGGTCGGCGGAAGGTGCACGTGCCCGTCGACCTGGGACCGGACCGCAGCGACGCACGGATGCACGCCAAGACCGTAGGATCCTACGCAGTGCCGTAGGGGACCGCACCGCCACTTCCCAGCAAATTAGAGACACTGTTCCTCCTGGGATATCGGCGAGGACCATTCGCAACCGTCTCCATGAAGCTGGGCTACGGTCCCGCACACCGTTAGGCCGTCTTCCGCTCACGCCCCAACATCGTGCAGCCCGCCTCCAGTGGTGTCGCGACAGGCGTGAATGGAGGGACGAATGGAGACGTGTCGTCTTCAGCGATGAGAGTCGCTTCTGCCTTGGTGCCAATGATGGTCGTATGCGTGTTTGGCGCCGTGCAGGTGAGCGCCACAATCAGGACTGCATACGACCGAGGCACACAGTAGTGTGTGTGGGGAGCGATCTCCTACACTGGCCGTACACCTCTGGTGATCGTCGAGGGGACACTGAATAGTGCACGGTACATCCAAACCGTCATCGAACCCATCGTTCTACCATTCCTAGACCGGCAAGGGAACTTGCTGTTCCAACAGGACAATGCACGTCCGCATGTATCCTGTGCCACCCAACGTGCTCTAGAAGGTGTAAGTCAACTATCCTGGCCAGCAAGATCTCCGGATCTGTCCGCCATTGAGCATGTTTGGGACTGGATGAAGCGTCGTCTCACGTGGTCTGCACGTCCAGCACGAACGCTGGTCCAACTGAGGCGCCAGGTGGAAATGGCATGGCAAGACGTTCCACAGGACTACATCCAGCATCTCTACGATAGTCTCCATGGGAGAATAGCAGCCTGCATTGCTGCGAAAGGTGGATATACACTGTACTAGTGCCGACATTGTGCATGCTCTGTTGCCTGTGTCTATGTGCCTGTGGTTCTGTCAGTGTGATCATGTTATGTATCTGACCCCAGGAATGTGTCAATAAAGTTTCCCCTTCCTGGGACAATGAATTCACGGTGTTCTTATTTCAATTTCCAGGAGTGTATTTCGCGTTTAGTTTTAGTGAATTTGTTTGTTAGGGAATTGAACCTCGCTACGACTGTGTGTTCACTAATCCCTGTATCCGTCGTGATGCTCAGGATTATTTGTGGCTAAGAGATCAAGTGTGTTTTCGTAACCATGTACAATTTGAATGGCCTCGTGAACGAATTGTTCACAATAATTTAAAAAAAAGCATTTAGAACCTTTACGGAAGTTGTTTTCTATCACAATAGGGTCTGAAAATGTATTTTTGTCAACATACAGAAGATAGATTTAAGTCACTGCCAACTATAATTGTATGAGTAGGGTACCTGTTTGCGATGAGAGTCGAGTTTTCTTTGAAATGTTGAGCAACTGTTTCATCTGAGACCGGGGGTCGGTAAAAGGTGTCAGTTATTAATTTATTCCGGTTGTCAAATATAACCTCTGTCCATACTAAGTCACAGGAACTACTTGCTTCAATGTTGCTTGTGAGCTGGAACACATGCTACATTATTTTTCCCTAAGTTGCGCTTCTTGTTTCTGTTGTAGTGCAGATCATTACAAATACGGCTTTTCCCTACAAAATCTAGGATTCTTTCTCTGTGACCCTGTAAATACTAGAGCTAAACAATGTAGAACAACAACGTACGTTATAAGCACAGCATTCTGTATTACTTCATTTCCTTATTTCTAACGTTTAAAAATTGTACGTCGCCATTAGAGGACATGTCAATCACAGATGTTCTTATCTCTGTTTATGGACGTACTTTCGGGTATGTTTTGAACATTATCCCGCCACACTTTATTAACTAATGTTTCGCCGCAAGGGATATCGGATTTTAGAGAGTAAATTAATATGGAATATGTCGTTCTTCTTTCCAACCATTCACATACCCATTTCTTCTTTCTTTACTGTGTTTTGGGCATGCAGTTGTAGTAATTAAAGTAGGCACAAACGCAGTGATCAAAAAGAAATGATTAACGTACATTCGCATTCTCTTTACGTAGTTCCTTTCTTGTTGCTCTCATGGCGATGGAGTGTTTCTATCGCAATCAGTAAGTGTGAAAGGAAGCTACCGCACAAGCAGAGGGATCTGTATTTATACTTGACAGAACTAATTACATACTGACATAATCGTCTGGATTGCTTTCGTTTCCCAAGAGTTATAAATATTTCGATTTCGGAAAAGACGCTCTGTATTTCGCCAAGAAGGTCCCCTACGTACTGGTTGTATCGAGTAAGATGTGGAGACGGCGGCTCGAAAGCGGACAGAAGTAGTACGAGGAAGGGCGTCTCTTACCTGAGGGATCGCTGCTGAAGCTACCTGGCGAAGGGGCAAGTGTGGCAAATGTCCAGCGTGGCAAATGTCCGGCATTCGTGTCCTCAGTTTGGCAGATATATGCTGTTCCTTGTCCAAATCGGAAATGAATATTCGAAATTTGTCTTTCTGCATTTGGTCTGCATGCTGTAGTTCAGGAATGTGTTTCGTTGAAAAGTGTCATTTCATGTTATATTCTTTTACAACAGACAGTGGTTTACTACACAGCAGGCAAGTAGGTTTATCTTTGTACACAGTAAAGAAGTAATGCTTCTTCCATTTATACTGAAATTGGTGACATTTTGCATCTACTTTTCTTTTCTGAGTGCCAGTCGTTTTACGAACAAAGTCAGTAAAGACGTATGGAAACACTTGCACGTAATTAACAAATAAATGGCACAGAACTCTTTACCCGTAAACCGACAGGAGGTAACTAGTTTGTGCACCAAGTTATGGCCCTTGGTGTCGCTGTTCAAATCGGCACATTTGGCGACTAGTCGGGAATTTTCGTGCCATTGTCGGCTACTACCAACGTTTGCGATCTATCAGTGTGTAGGACAAACATACGTGGTAAGCTGTAAAAAACGCGTGTTGTTATCATTGATCCAGAGACGAAAGTACTACTTCCCTCACCCGTTAAACGTAGTGAGCTGTTTCCCTCACTTACCGTACACACTCGGCTCTCAGACTGGAAAGCGTTTATTGTTCAGATCCAGCAACGGCGAAATGGCATTGCGCATGCGTAGATTGAGCTAATCTTTCATGACTGGTCTGCGTCATGAACTGCAGACCCAAGGCGAGTCGAGCATCGGCGGAAATATAAGGAAATGTGTCGCGGACGGAGTGCAATGCAAGTGCCTCGCTTTCTCTCCCACGAGTCTCTTCCGCGGGCCGGATTGAAACTAATCACGAGCGGCATCCGGTCCACGGGCCGCCAGTTGCTCACACATGGTACTGTATAGAGCACAGGAGGCTTTAGGCTCACCGTTGTGACGTCACTATGACGCCTACGTGCCCAGTTTTGACTTTTGGGAATATCTATAGACTTTCGTGGTCGTATCGAGTTGTGAAAAGAGGAATAGGCTATACAGTATGA
Organism: Schistocerca gregaria; assembly: GCF_023897955.1. NCBI lineage: Eukaryota > Metazoa > Arthropoda > Insecta > Orthoptera > Acrididae > Schistocerca > Schistocerca gregaria. The sequence continues at coordinate 186,856,203 of NC_064931.1, read as the reverse complement.
AAGTAATGTGGCCTCTAGCGTCTAGTATAATTGCTGCCGTTACTTAATGATTCCGAGAAATAATGTGACATGTAGCTGTTTTCATACCTTTTAACAAATGACTGCCTCCTCCGGTATGAAAAGCCCACTGAACACGATGCGTGGTGCATTAGTAGAAAAATTTCAAGTGAATGTTAAATGTATGCTGGTAAGAGAGCGTTAAATGGTTTTGCTGGAGACACGCACTCTATTTTAAGCGATCATTAGACAAATGTAGCACGAGTTTTAAGATTTTTGTGAGGGACCAGGATTCCTCCTTAAGTTCCTGGGTGCAAATTTTAATATTGAAGGAGCTGATAGAAAGCGATTGTAGGGTAGCGGTTTTGCGGGCAGTGGGGAGGGGGGGAGGAAGTACTACGGCCAGCGCCGTGTTAAAAAAAGAAAAAAAAAATCCTCTAAGACAATGTGGGGGGGTAGTAGGGCTTGTGGCGGATTTGTGCCAGTAGCGACGGATCATGTGCGGATGCCAGGAAAGGGGTGTTATTGTTGAAGCTGGACTCCGACGGTATTTCCTAGGCTAGATGCATTGTTCAAATGGTTCAAAAGGCTCTGAGCACTATGGGACTTAACTTCTGAGGTCATCAGTCCCCTAGAACGTAGAACAACTTAAACCTAACTAACCTAAGGACATCACACACACCCATGCCCGAGGCAGAATTCGAACCAGCGACCGTAGCGGTCACGCGATTCCAGACTGAAGCGCCTAGAACCGCTCGGCCACCCCGGCCATCCTAGATGCATCGTCAGCGGGCCTTTAACATGCCGAAGTATCGGCCGTTCGTTGTGTAGAGTCGTATGAAGTTTTTTTGTGTTTTGTGTGTTTGGTTACCCCGTTTTTGTCGATTATTAGGCTGTATGGGCACAGCTGGCGGTGCCAATCAGGTTATCTGTAATACAGGAATTCGGTGATACCGCGTTGTTTGTGCACTTAGTTTAATCCTACCATAGGTGGTTAATTTTTCTAAGAAAAAGTGCTTTTGGGCGGTTATGCTTGCACCTGCGGTTGTTATCGTAGTTCCACAGATTCATGTTGGAAGGGTTGTTCCTACTTATATATGTGAAATGTTTATGTTTTTATCCAATTTATCTTGATTTTAATGTTTTACGTTAAAGTTATTACGTTTTTATGTAGCTCTGAGGACGTGTGCATTAACGTGCGTGGTGACTTGCACACAGTCACACTTATCACATTATTTGTTTTAATGTAGAGGAGAGTGTTGTACCTGGAGGATAGAGTACCTAGGAACATTTGACGACTCCTGGACGGTATTTCAATACAGTGACCGATTGTAGATTCACATGAAGGAACGGTCACTAGACACCGCATAACCAATTTCCAACATTTCCTATTGTTTATGTTGCTGCGAGACATGAGCCTGTGTTTTGTGCAGCGTTTGTAAATGTTGCAAGTTCTACATATTTAAGTGCCGTATAATATATTAACGCTATTTGTGAGCTGTGTTAATTCTTCAGTTAGAGAGTTTTACGATATGTTTTTAAAACAAATTACACAACATGTGGGCAGTTAAGCTATATTTCATAAGTCGTGTACTGCCTTGAACGTAAGGTCTTCTGCCATGGAACACTTGTTATTCTGTAAGTGACGTGACTTTCTTTGTCTTAACAATATTCTCTGTCCTGAAAACAAAAATTTGTGTTAGTTGTCAACAGCTTCTGTTTAAAAATTGTTTCAATTTGTAACTTTTTGATAATACTTCCCCTAAATTAGATGTCACCTACTGATAATTGATGTGTGGTTGAATAATTATGTAACACTTCGACTCTTAAATACAGTATGACAGCATTGTTTTGACTTCAACACTTTAAAGCTTGAATAGAATGATTTGTTCCTAGGCACATAGCTGTGTTGTATTTGTACCTTGGAACAGTTTTCACATTTGGAGAAACCTTATTTATCTAAAGTAATTTTTGTAATTTCAGAAAAAGACAGCAGCACACACGAAGTGAGTGCTGTCATTTCAAAATGGAGTAAGAAATTATGTTAAACTTCTATTAAGAGTGGCGAAAGTCTGAGAAATATTCCAAGTGACAATGCTCTCCCATACTTACTATTTTAGATTACCAGTTACATCGATTATTTAAAAGTAATCTTTTAAACATTTTATACTCATTCGTCCACTCCATCTTTTAACCAAACACATTACTGAGACGGCAAGTGTCGACATTGGTGAGGAATGTCCTTCGTGACACAGCAAACGTTAGCATTGTCAAAAATTCTCGAAAAATGTGTTAAGTTGGTAATATATTTCGATTGTACACCATCACAAAAACATAAGGAAAGACTTCATTTCAAAAATGCATACATTTATATTTAGCAAGAGAGCTGATAACCGGACATGGAGCACCCTTAACCATCACAATGATTATAATGAGTCAAACGGGATCCTTGTGTCAAAACCTTTGTCGATATGTCTGAAAAGTGTCGTAAGTCTGTTGATCGTTTATTAATATTTTAATCTGATATATGTTTTCCACCATAATGGGATTTTATTGCTTGATGTGAGCTAAGTGTCTCTCTCTCTCTCTCTCTCTCTCTCTCTGTGTGTGTGTGTGCATGCGTGCTTGCGTTAGATACAGAATGCCCCCAACTATATCTATCACAGGTTAATACGTTTATACCTGTATTTAGGGAGAGTGGAGATCTAATCTCTGGCCGCTCATCCTGATTTAGATTTCTCGAAGTATTCCTGAACTACTTGAGACGAAAGTAATAGTAGTTCCATCAAAGAGGCCAATTCCTCCTCACTCTTTTCCAGCAGAGCTACCTCAGCCTGTAATGCTCTCGATGTTGACTGCACTTTAAACTCTTAGCTTATCTTCTTGATACAGGGGGCGACAATGTACGTGAAAACTACAACCATTTGACCAACACTAATTCCCGTAAAAGGGAATAGCCCTTCAAAATGTAGACAAAGGTTATTTTCTAGGGAATTCGTTTTTTATGTAATATATTTAGCATTCTAGCAGTGTCAATTCCTAATTTAAACACGAATTTGAATGCATTATGCACATCTTCCTCGCCCTGAATGAAAGGGCTGTGTGTACCGCCTTCCACGAAAGAAGTCACTCACAGTGATATAAGCAGCCAATTTCACTGCGGACGAAGACGATGGACATTAAATATGATACTTTCTATTTAAACTTATAGCTAGAATGAGCTCGATGTTTTATTATGCGAAAACTTAGTGAAGGTCTTCTTAGGGAAGAAATTTCTGCTTCAGAAAGGAAAATCTGCTGTATTTCGGCATGGACACGATCTAGTTTCCAGATTCAAGTACTAAATATATGCGTAAGAAGGAAAGTGATACATGTTATTCGATATCCGATCTACGGGCATCCATAATCTTAAACGGCAACACCAACTACTGCAAGCGAACAATGGAAGAGCGGAGCTGAGCTTCTAACAGCTTTCTCTGCGCGGTTCTGGAGCGATAGCTGCGGAAGTGGCTTTTTAGGTAGTGGCATATAATGAGCTCAACAGGTAAAAAATGACTCATGGCTTTAGAGAGGACGGACGCCGGCGGTCGTTTTTACTCGCTTCCTTTTTTTTTTTTGCACAGTTTAGCACCGTTCTCGGTCACACGATCACGCCTTCGAATTAACGCAGCTTCCCCTGCGGCAGTAGTACACCACGTCTCGAAAGGTACGTCGCAGGGGATACAAGGACGGTAGCTCTTAATTAAAAAAATCATCGTAAAAGAAGAGCGGTGTCTCGTTCGAATGGATACAGTGAAAATCAAATTCAATTTTTCATCTAGAAAAGAACAGAAGCGACCAAATATCAAGATAAGACCGTTTGGAGAATACGTTACTTGATCTGGCCTTAGAACGCTATATACAATTCCATATAATCATAAAGATACGGATCAAACATTACGTAAAGTGTGTGTTGTACTCATCCTCCTATATTGTGCTACAATTTATTCCGTGAAACACAAAAGTAGCTGCAAATGAGGCGATTGCAATTCGCATTTCCACTGTGGAAAAAGTATGCATTTCACTTGGTGTTCTCACTGGCGGAAGGGTGCTGGATGGACTGGGGTTGCTAAATTAAATCGTATCTGCTACTGTATTTCATGGAACGCAAAAGCGACAGCTCTGCAGTACTGCTTATTTCATGAAACGAGGTTTGATTGAGACTAGAGAGCGAATACTGTATAGTTTCGATCAGGGAGTTCCTTTGAAATCACTCTGCGAAGTTTGAGGCCTATATATATCAAAGGATGCGTTTTAACAATGATAAAAAAAGCAGAGTAGTCGCATAGGTGGCCATTGTCCTATCTAGAATATTTTGCATTGCTAGAATATTCAGAGTAAATGCAGGAGCTGCCGGAAAAAAATTAAATCTGCGTCCGAATTGCCGTACGGAGATTCTGAACTCTGTTCTTCCTAGCTGAAATCAAGTACCTTGATCACTTTGCCACCTCAGTCGACTAGTGCGTTCAAATTTTCTTGCGTTTCTGTGTTTAGCAGACGAGGTTTTCCCGTGAACATTGTGCGCTGTTATGACACAAAATACAATATGGCTAAAACTCGTTGTAGAGTTGCCACTATTGTCACGGATGCTACAATTAAGCAAGCATCCTCAACATTGAATAGCGACTAAGGTACGACATGATGGTAGGTCAACGGAATATCACAACGATCACGGACACTATAGCGGCTCTGAACCCTTCAACAGATGTTTAGTCAGCTTTGCGAGCATGAAGCTGAAAATTTTTGGAACATTCAGTTCATTAGAAGAACTTCAACAATCACTTCGAGAATTTATGTAGTACAAGGGGAAAAGTGAAGACATCGTCAGCACTTAACAAACAAGTTAGCAAACAAGAAGTTGCAGGGCTGCCACGAATTGATTGCTTCAGAACACTTAAAAATTGCACAGCTTTGTACACCGTTATCGTTTGCAGCAAATATTACTCTGTTCTGCAGTACACTGCCCTAAAGCCTTTGATACTCTGTTTCTTGGAAGAATCTTTGATATCTAGCATCTCCTCTACTAACGGTTGATGTTTTGGTACCAGTTTTCGATAGGTAGCATAGAGGAGATCATAATGTGCAGGCTGATTATTGTATACAAGGAAATCTGTTTACGAATTTATCAAATTACGAGTCACTAAAGATCATTAACAAAGACTTCAACTGGCCGGACCAAGTGAATTGCATAAAAGCAGATCAGTTGCACAGTTGGCATTTGTCAGATGTTATGCAAAACGGACATGCCACGTCCCTCGGACCACGCCCGTGTTTGTAGTAGAGACAGTTCGTTAGGCAGCTTGGGAGGGACAAGATTTTTATTATGTCTGACTGTTCAACTGCGTCGGTTCTCAAGGTCTCACTTGACGACTGGGTGTTGTGTGATATCCTTAGGTTAGTTAGGTTTAAGTAGTTCTAAGTTCTAGGGGACTGATGACCATAGATGTTAAGTCCGATAGTGCTCAGAGCCATTTGAACCATTTTTTTTTCAAGGTCTCACAAGCACGAAGGGACCACAAGGTTCGTCTTATGAACATAAAGCTCAAGGAAATCCGGCTAATGCGGTATAGAACTTCGGTGCACTTTGCATGGCGATCAGCAAACAAACATTCCTCCAACAAAATGAGTATGCAGGCCAACTAATGACCTGTCCGAGAGATCAATATAGCCGAGTACACTCTTGAAGTTAAATGGACGACATATAACACGTGGGAGGAAGAGCGGGAAGAAACTAGACGGCTGGAGGCCGCCGATATGATAATCGGTAACTTGTTCCTCTCAGAAAATCATGCATGGTTCACGGATTGAATATGCGCTACACCATACATAACGTACTTCATAAGAATGCTCTTCAATCATGGAAACATCCCCAGTCCGAAACACATGAGAATTTCAGACTGCGGAACTTGGGAGTGTGAAGACATTTAACAAATGCATGTTCCTTCAGATAAAAAGTTCATGACAAAACATATCTGCTTTCAGGCTGGATTATTCTGTGTAGCTACAGGACTATTCATCGTGAATAATGAGGCAACATGCTGTTAAAAGAAAAGTTGCGCATAAAGTGAAATGTACTTGGAAAACGTTCAGAGGTTTTTTTGTTTGTATATTAAAAAACCTTTCTGATCCACCGATAGTTACAAATAATGATCATAACTTCTTCTAGTATTGTAGTGATGGACCTTACAATTCTTTTAAATTTGCTGGATTACTTATCATTCCACTAACGAAAATATTTTGTATAGTGAAGGTGTTGTTGGCATGCCAAATTCTGTGGCCACTGATTTAAAATCTCTCGACTGTGGTAGTACCCTACGTATTATTCTCACCCCTCACTTTTACGAAATAAATACTTTCTTTCCAAGTGATGTTCTATTCCAGAATAACACATGATTAGACGAATCTCACAAGACCAAGAAACTTACCAATTCATGAAACACTGAACAATTTACAGTGCATTTAACTAAGATCTAGAGAACGAGTTTAGAAAAACAGTGGCCAGCTATTCCCAGAAAGCTGTGATCTAAGAGAAGAATGGAGAAACCAGTGGACATCCTTCCATGTTCGTGAGAAGGTACGTAAAACAGATCCAACCATCTAACCCACAGGAGCGAACCAACTAAGAAATATAATTAGTGTTTCATGTTATATTATCTTTATCACTTTAACGTATTTACCTGTATAAACTATAATTCTCTAAGCCATGCGCTAAATAAATAAAATTCCAGAAAACTATAACACACTAAGGGGAAATATAGAAAACATGTTAAGAGCCGGTTGCGGTGGCCGAGCGGTTCTAGGGGCATCAGTCCAGAACCACGCGGCTGTTACGGTCGCAGGCTCGAATACTGCCTCGAGCATGGATGTGTGAGATATCCTTAGTTTAGTTAGGTTTAAATAGTTCTAAGTCTAGGGGACTGATCACCTCAGATGTTAAGTCCCATAGTGCTTAGAGCCATTTGAACCATTTGCTAAGACGCTCCTTTTTTTGTTTCTAAAATTAGCACTTGTAAAAAGAACAAAATTTTCTGAACTTGGTTGTTCAAGAACTTTAATAATCTGTTTCTTCAAGCTAGGGTTTAAATTAAAAAAATTGAAACATTCTTTTCTTTTCACTGAGAACTAATCATACTATACATTTATTATTTTATTGTAGATTTGGGTAAGAAAACATAATGAACTTTTCACAAGAGGATATATTTCATATGTAATTTGTGTTCTTTATTTGTAGTTTCTTTCCACGTGTAATTACGAACAAATAATTCAATCTATTCAGGGAACACGTTCCCTTTAAAAATTAAATATTTATGATTAGTAATGTCTTATTTGTGAAAGGAACTGAACATACTATTTCCGAAGTCAAGGGAGAATCTATTAGCAGAGAACCATATAACTATTATTTTAAAACCGTTATTGACTGTTTATTCTGTTTCTGCTTGTCTAATCGTATTAATCTGCGTAATGTATATCACGTGGTAGGACTCAAAGATGTTAGTGGACGAAAAACTGAACCCTCCCCAGTCAGTAATTTTTTTCTCTTCTGGAGCATTTGAATTACTCAACATTACTTTTTGCATTATTTTTCTTGAATGTGATTTAAGCAAGCTGTTAATACCATTAATTTGAAAAGTTAGCTACTGTAAGAAAATGTAATATTCTGTGCAACCAAAATACCGTGGACAAACCACGGAAAGTACGAACTGGCGATATTTTGTTATTTAAGGCTTGTAACGGTTGGTGAATAAATATTACATACTCATTTTGAATAATCATTCTGTGATTAAGGGGAAAAGATTCAATGTCAGTTCAGACAATATTAAATTTTAAACTGCTAAACGGTTACAAATTGTAGTCAGGTTTTCTATATTCCACTGTGGGTACGACCACTGCATCCGTAAGCTTCAGAGAAATTCGCACAAAAGGAACAATTCTCACTCCTAGGTTCATTTTCAACGAAATCATTCCCTTTTGCTTTCTGCGTACTGCCTAGACATTTTTACACTGTGTAAGCAATTAATAGCATTCACGTGTCAAATCCCACTGAAATCGGTGCTCCCCATTTGACCCCGCTTATGAGAGGCAGGACCGAGTTTTGCATAACTTGTTTCCGTGTTATTGGCGCCTACCGCCAGTTTCATTCTGTGCAGCGTGTTTTACGTCATTTCCAAGACGTCATGTCCAAAATGAGAGCTTTCATTTTCTTCACAGTAGTTTCTCCGTATTACTAAGTATATGGTTACAAACGGCGAAGTTTTTGTGAGGAGTAAAGCTGTCAGTAGAGCTGACTGGTATCGACGAGAGCTATTGAGCGGCGACCAAGCCAGAGTCAATATTGGTCTTACTGTGCCGCCGACAGCCTGTTCAGGACACAATTGCGAGGAACATCGCGGTAACTCTTCTCTAAACATGCAGATTCGTCGGCAAATATTGACGAATTGTATGGAGCGCTACGAAATGGACACGCTTTCTGCCGCGCTGCTGCAAACAGGTGCGAGTGACATCCGCTCCTTAGTTAACAGACAAAGCTGTCATCTTCCTGTGTTTCCCTTCCCGCCTCCTCATTACGTCCAGGGCACAGACGGAGTCCTTACAATTCCTATTGCGCCTCTGAGGTAATTGCCGACCGCTACATTGCCGAAACAACTGTTCTGAGATTTACTTGATGTAATTTAGTGAACAACAGCAAATCATAATTGCGCTAGCGTTAACTTTCCACAGGAAATCAATTTGTTAAAGAGACACGTTCGGGCGACTACAATGATGGAGGGCAATTAAATGGGTGATTTATTCACACTCTTCTATTTCAGTGAAATGTAAAATCTTTCTCGTATCGTAATGGAATGTGGGCTCTTAGAATTTTGAGAGTAAAGCCCTCGGCACAAGGGACGAAGCACCTAACGTTAACCTACGCGCAAACGACAGACAGCACCGTCGGTATACGGCAATAGCTGGTTAACGTAGTATTGCTCCCTCAGGGCTCTCCAACGGCAAGCTGTCTGTCGTATTTGGCTCGGAAAACATTCAGTTGGTTCGTGAAAACGGACGTACGGTGGATTCCTACGTTAGCTCCACTAAAACGCACATTTCCTTTCTTGACCTCAGTCACATTGTTCTGTGCTACATATGAATAAACACATTTCCTTTCTTGACCTCGGTCTAAGGCGCTGCAGTCATGGACTGTACGGCTAGTCCCGGCGGGGGTTCGAGTCCTTCCTTGGGCATGGGTGGGTGTGTTTGTGCTTTGGATAATTTAGGTTAAGTAGTGTGTAAGCTTAGGGACTGATGACCTTAGCAGTTAAATCCCATAAGATTTCACACACATTTGAACATAGTTTTTTCTTGACCTCGGTCACATTGTTCTGTGTTACATATGAATAAAAACTTAAATATCTTCTAACGTGTAGTAAGACAAAAATGAAAGATATGCATCCACTCAGTAAGGACAACAGCTTATAAAAGTTCACCAAAGCGAACAGACTCGTTCTTGATAGACAGTGTACATATATTTACGTAACATCAGATATTATAGAAATTATTTCTATTAATTTCATAGGAAAGCCGCACAAATTTTTAGAGGACGTAGTAAAAAAAAGTGGATACAGGAGATTACGAAATCTCAACCAATCCAACCCTCGGTTTCGCAGCGTCGCGACTGGACAAACTACGCAACTTTTTTTTTTCTCGCCCCTGGACAGGAAAGGGAAACTACAGAAAAAAACCTACTGCCACCGCCAATTGCGTACTAACAAAAAGTAGAAAGTGCACCTCTTCTGGCGTGGGCGCCTATCTACGATTATCCCAAAACAACTAACCTGTTACTACAAGGTTGTAGGAAAGGAAGAAAAAAACGGTTCAAATTGGACTTAACATCTGAGATCATCAGTCCCCTAGAACTTAGAACTAGTTAAACCTAACTAACCTAAGGACATCACACACATCCATGCCCGAGGCAGGATTCGAACCTGCGATCGTAGCGGTCGCGCGGTTCCAGACTGAAGCGCCTAGAAGCGCTCGGCCACACCGACCGGCGCAGATGTAGACATCATGGTCAGATACAGCCAGAGGCCATACTTCGGCATGTCGAGTGTCAGCAGCAAGGGAACGTGTGATGTGTATATGGTCGAGGTGACGGCTTTCGGAGGTGCTGTTCTGTATCAGAATGTGGTCGCTCAATGTCCGAGGTCGCGCCCGTCTGAAGGAAAGCAGAGGTAGGCACCGCACTCGAATCGATGTCCATCGCAGCGGGCTGATCATCGAGCTCTGGACAGTTGATGGTCTCGTAGCCGTCGGAGGAGGTGGTGCTGGTGAGAGCGCGGCCGCACCGTCATATCCAATGGGAAGCGCCTGGGGAGAACAGGCGCTTCCTGAAGTGACGCTTCGGGGCTGCGTACGGCTGTGGCGTAGCTGTGTGGTAAGGAAGAAAAATCACTTTGGGAGATCACTGGTCGGGACCTAGAGCAAACGTCGGCGGAGACAGTCTGACCGAACATGGCCCTCTTGTCCGCAACCGGGACACGTCCGCGGCTGGCCATCATACATAACGATGGCTCGCACATCACCTATCAGCGGCCAGGATGGTACATGCTTGGAGAGTTTGATTTTGATTTGGCGGACACCATTGAACACGTGGTATGTCGTGAATGTCTGCTATTTTTCCACGATGTGGTTCACAACATTGCCGTAGGGTTGGAATGCTTAGACGACCACGTCTTGTGGCACTTCGAAAGGGAGTTCAAAGACCCGAATTGTTCGAAGACCGAAACCAGCGTGATCTACTGTTACCTGTCCAATATGCCCGTCAGAATGCTTAACCTTGAGTCCATGTGCATGTTGACGAACTACCTCAGCATATGCTTCCGCCGTCGGCCATATTAATACAGACGACAGACGCCAATGAAATGTTCAGTTTCATAAGCGCGTGGTTGTTCATGTTCGGCTTGGAATGTTACTTTAAGTGTCGCTCGGTGGTAACATTGCGCCATGAGGTGCAGTAATAATGGACGGAACCACCAAGCTGCTACGGCCGCAGGTTCAAATCTGCGTCGGGCATGGATTTGTATGATGTCTGTATGGCAGTTAGGTTTAAGTAGTTCTAAGTCTAGGGGACTGATGGCCTCAGATGTTAAGTCCCATAGTGCTTAGAGCCATTTGAATAAATAATGGATGCTACGCAACTCGAAATTCCGCGACGCGGAAGTAAACAACTGCCGTGCGCTGTCCGGCGCGCGGAGCCGGTCCGCACGCGACCACGACCGAAAGCTTCAAACACCTAAGTATTTTATGTTAAAGTTTTCTATAGGTTTCAATCGACGAAATGTTATTATTGACATTTAATTAAAATTAATACTAACAAGAACGATACGTTTTCATGAATCTTCAGTGGCGTTTTGCCTTAACACGGCTTACTCTCTTAACACGAGAGCTATAACGCGAAAATAACTAATTACGAATAGCCTTTAACCAATTATATGACGTTTCCCGTCATTTTTTTACAACAAATCGATCCAATAACGATTCATTATCGAGACATTCAATGTGTTGGAGCTTAGACATAGCATACATTCACAGGATATGTAACGCATAATATAAAACGCTCAGAATATGGGCTTCTACTAAACACGACAAATACAGTACGGTGTCTTGGTTTCTGCGGAGGAGGAGGAGGAGGAGATTAGTTTTTAACTTGCATTCGACAATTAGAGACTCTTGCTTTCTGCTTGTGATTGTAGGGAGCGTTCTTGCTTCCTATTGGTTCTACTTCAGGTGGCACGTTGCCGAAATATCGCGGAACTTATTTCGTATTTCACTTAACGAAATGGCTCCTCAACTTGACACAGCACTAAGTGACGTCACAAAACTCGTAGAGTGCAACGTCAACGTTAGCTAATTCGGTCTGTGTGCCGACGGCTTAAGACTACGCGTCTCAGTGTCGTTGTTGCTGCGTCTACCGTTGGAGTTTTTTCAATAATTCTGTGGCGCTCTCGCGCTGGCTCAATCAGACCCATGATGAATTACCCAGAACTTTTATTACTGTAATTCAACCTGCTAGGATGCCCAGCCCTGGAAACATTACTCAATAAATATTTGAACGAGAGTTTTATGAGGTATTACGATTCTTTCGATAAATCTGCCTGAAATTTGCCTTCCCTACGACTAGATTTATTTGTTCCTTCCACTAAAAATCACTCCAGAAATTGGTTCCGCATGTTTTTCAGTTGTAACGAAAGATGATCATTAGAGCTCTTTCACAATATTCACCCTGTCTGTGTTGTCGTTCCTACCCCACGCTACTCATTTGCGACATAGGAGAGCTCGAGAAAGGAGGAGTGTGTTTTGTTCGCTCATTCCACTCATAAAGGAAGTATCAGATGGTCCAAATGGCTCTATGATTATGGGACTTAACTGCTGAGGTCATCAGTCCCCTAGACTTAGAACTACTTAAACCTAACTAACCTAAGGACATCACACAAAACCATGCCCGAGGCAGGATTCGAACCTACGACCGTAGCGGTCGCGCGGCGCCAGACTGTAGCGCCCAGAACCGCTCGGCCACCCCGGCCGGCGGCCAAGTTTCTTTGAAGTAGTCTTCCCTCTTCATGGTTGTGAACGGCCAGTGAACGGCAGTCATTTGAAACAGCAGCACTTGCGACTTGGAGACTTGGTTGGACAAGTGTGGATTCGATCCACTCTGTATTTGATATCATGAAGATATTCGAATTTTTACTTCAGTGCGTTGTTGTATTAGCTAATCATCGCCCTTTCAGCGTTTAAATATTAGCCGAGGTTTCAGTGTTCAGATATGTATAAATCATGCATTAGGCGAATCTTTGGTTTAATAATAAATATCAATTCAATTCACGCGATCAGGCCCAGAGGACCGCGCGCCACCACAGTTAGAGCTCTCCATCCGTCTCTGTCTTCTGCTGTCTGTCTCCAGTTTTCCGTGACTCCCAGCTGCAACAGGTCTTCTCTCACTCCATCGATCCACCTCTTTCTAGGTCTTCCCACTGGTCTGCTGCCTGACGGGATCCAGTCCATTGTGATTTTGGGCCATCTTGTTGCCTCCATTCTAACAACATGTCCAGCCCATTGCAGTCTTTTGCTTCTCATCACTCCCAAGATGCTAGGCTCCTTGTACAGCTCTTCTAATTCAGTGTTATGGCGTCTTCTCCATTCTTCAATAGTCTGATCTCTGACTGGTCCAAATATTTTCCTGAGGACTTTCCTTTCAAATGTTAGCAGTCGCTGAAGGTCTTGTTTTCGAGTGCTCCAGGTTTGAGAACCATAAAGTACTACTGGCATTATTAATGTCTTATACAACCGTAGCTTTAGTTGTTGAGAGACACTTCTACATTTTAATATAGGGTCTAGAGATTGATAGTATCTGTTTCCCGCCTCCAGTCGTGCTTTTATCTCTGCTTCAGTTGATGTTACTTCTGTAAAAAATGATCCAAGGTATTTGAACTCTTTCACATGTTTATACCTGGTGTTGTTCACAATTAAATCTTGAGAGTTCTGGATCTTTCTTCCTATGGTCATATACTCTGTCTTTTCAGAGCTAATTTGTAGACGGATCCTAGCTGCCAATAACTCCAAGGTCTGGATACTTCTCTTCAGATCTTCTTGTGTGCATGCTAATAGTGCAATGTCGTCTGCATAGGCCAGATATGTAATGTGTTCATTACCAATTTGAATGCCCTTGATGTTTTCTTTGTTGAAATCCCGCATTACCTTCTCAAGTGCCAGGTTGAAGAGGACAGGTGATAGCCCATCTCCTTGGCGTAATCCTGTTACAACTTGGAAGCTTTCTGTCATTTGATTGCGTACCTTAACCTTAAGTTTTGTGTCATTTAGGCATACCTCTACCAGTTTGACCAACTTCTTTGGCATACCAAACTCTATCATATTTCTAATCAGGCTAGGCCTATGTATACTGTCGTAAGCCTTCTTGAAGTCGTCCGTATTCGTACATTTTTTCACAGACCTGTTTTAGGACAAAAATCTGGTCCGTGGTTGATCTCCCTGCCTGGAAACCTCCTTGGTATTCTCCAATTATGTCTGTTGCTAGAGGTTTTATTCCTTCTAATAGACAGTTGGAGAAGATCTTATAACAGGTGTTGAGTAGCGCTATGCCCCTGTAGTTGTCATATACGGATTTGTTTTTCTTTTTATATATGGGGCATATCACAGCTACCTTCCATTCCTCTGGTATTTCATGTTTTACCCAAATCTGCTCGATTATCTTGTGGATTTTGAAGCAGAGGATTTTGTCTCCAGCCTTGAGAAGTTCAGCAGGAATACCGTCCTCTCCTGGACTTTTACCATTCTTAAGGATTGTAATCTGGTTCCTTATCTCTTCAATGGTGGGTGGAGGATATTCTGGGTCTACTGTTACTGGTTCATCAAACTCAAGTAGTTCGGTTGGTTCATCAGAGTTTAGTAATTCTCTGAAGTATTTCATCCATCTTCTTCCAATTTTTTGATCTTCTGTTAACATTCTTCCATTGGCATCTTTTATGAATCTGTCTTGATGGTATGTCCCTCCTTTAAAACTTTTCACTTTTCTATAAAGTTCTTTATACCTATTTCCATGAAAGTCTTGTTCAGCTTCCTCCATGATACTTTTTACATATTTTCTCTTTGCTTTCCTCAATGTGGCTTGGGTCTGCCGTCGTGTTTCTTCGAACTTCGATTTTTCTTCTTCTTGCATATTGCTTTGTATCCACAGTAGTTTGGCCCGTTGTCTCCCCCTGATAGCTCCCTCACACTCCTCATTGAACCACACTCTTTTTCCCCTAGTTCGCTTTGGGATTACTTCTTGGGCTGTTTCTTTAATGGTCTCTGCAATCGCCTTCCTCTTCATTCAAAGCCTCAAAACGGTTTGTTAGTGCTATCTTGAAAGTTCTTCTTATATTATCTTCAGTCAGACTCTCATGGTCATATCGAGTGACTCTTTGCATTCTTTTGTGCTTCCTGGCTCTCCATATTGTTTTCATCCTTCCTCTGACAAGGAAGTGGTCTGATCCACATTCCGCACCTCTTGCCGTTCTAACATTTTGTATCCACTTCTTTATTCTCTTCTCTACAATTAGATGGTCAATTTGGTTCACTGTTTTCCCATCTGGAGACACCCAGGTTCCTTTATATATTCTCTTCCTGTCGAAATCAGTACTACTTATAAACGAGCCTTTTGCAGTCGCAAAGCTAACCAGCCTAGTGCCGTTATCACTGCTCACATCATGTAAACTGTGCTTTCCGATGGTCCCCATGAAGGCTGCTTCTTTCCCTATTTTCGCATTAAAATCTCCAAGGATAATTTTGTAATGTTCACTTGGTACATTGTCTAAAACCGTTTCTAATTCCTCGTAGAAAATATCTTTTTTGATGTCATCACTTTCTTCGGTTGGGGCATGACAATTTATATATGTGAGTTTGTGTTTTTCCGTGTCTATGGTTAGGAGTGACATTCTGGGGTTGATTGATTTAAAATCTATGAGAGTGGTACAGAGTGATTTCCTCACTGCAAAACCAGTTCCTAGTGAGTGGTTTGTTTCTGAGGCTCCATGAAAATTACTTTGTATGTTGGACTGTTTTCCATGTACAGTGATAATACAAAGGAAGTGGGTACTTGTTTAATATTTCTTGTAATACATGCACTCTCAGTTCTTAGAAATAATTAATGTGAGAGAACATGTTTCATGCCAGTTCGCAGTTGATATTCCCTTTCGATATCGGAGTTAGAAACTGTCTTCCTACCTTTGTCGATCGCTAGTTAAGGTGTGCTGCAGTGTGGATTATACTCAGATAGGATAAACTATTGATAGAGAATTCGGTTATTCAAGTTATGAGTATGTCATGAGCTACTATGCATTTTGTGTCGGAATTTGATTTTGTTTTTTTGTGATAGTGCATTGATGAGACAGTCTGCAGGCCTTCGTATGGTGAGACACGGTTCTCTCTCGTGTTTACCAATCAATCGTGTGCAAATGTAAGATACGACCAAACACGCGGTTTTCTGAGATATAACTATACACCTGAAAATATCTAATTTTTCACGTGTTTCTCTCCCCAGTGTCACAACGATGCTCCCGTTATTCGTCGTACTCATGTGTAGAAATAGTAGTATGATCCTTCCTCGTAGTTAACGGTGTTTATTGTTCATTAATAGCGGAAGCCAGCTTTATTCAATTTAATATGTATTGTGTAATGAAATTTGTCGAGTTAATGATGAATAAACCCCAAATGGGGTTGAATGCTGTCTCACGATTCCCTAATCCAACCATTAGCCCAGTTTAATAATTTAAATGGTTTCGATCGGTTCAATGAAGTCAACAAGTGCGTACCAATGATATGACAAGTATATTACCAGAGAACTATTTATGGAAGCCATCAGGAGTTAAAGACAAAGTCGATCCTGTTGCACGTCGTTTGTCCTTGTCATGAATAGCTTGTTCAACAAGTGTGAGATGTCCTTAGGTTAGTTAGGTTTAAGTAGTTCTTCTGATGACCTCAGAAGTTATGTCCCATACTGCTCAGAGCCACTTGAACCATTTGAACCTTGTTGGTGAAGATGGGGTGAGAGTTTATAAGCTCCAGATCCGCCACCGGACGAACTCCTTTTCCTCGAATTTCCAGTTCAGAAGTTCACAACCCCATTCGAAATCATATGGTACGTGTAGGAGAGGAGGGATATCTGACTGGATAAATAGTGACAGGGATAGCTGCCATCTGTGATGGATTCAGCGATAGTGGTGAGTAACTCCCTCACGCTCTTCTTGCCAGGGAGGAGCAGGAACTCAAAGGACGGCTCGTCTTCTTCTTTCTTGGTCCTGTCTGTATCCATGGCCATCTCCTCAGCCTCCTGCCTTTCAGCAAATGACATTGAGTCGACCGTTGCCGAGGTAGCCGTCTGCGTCCTTTGAGCGATAGTCCCCAGCTCCATGGCCACCTCCTCGGTCGCCTGCGTTTCCACATCGGCCAGGGTGACGACCGTTTGAGTTTCCGAGTCAACCCTCGTCCTAGTGGGGGCCGGCACCTCTTCTTGTGTTGTGCGTGACGCGCAAGTCAGGGCGTCACGTAAGAGCCGCACCTGAAGGAGTGCCTCGTGAAGCTCCGCTCTCAGGGCTGCCCACTCCTCTTCCATGGCGGATTTGAGCGCGGCAACCGCATCGTCGGTGACTTTCCGCAATGTTTCACGAAAACCACTTTCGTCTTCTTCGTGACGGCGCGGCCAGCTTCCACCTCTTGGGTAGGTCTGGGGAGGGGGCGGACGATTCGGCCTCTGTGTCGACTTGAACCGCCACTTTGTGTTTGGTGGCCCTCTTCTGCTGCTTCCATGCGTTGATATAACTGCAGGTCCGCGAATTTGCGGCTTGAGGACAGTACACCCGCTTGGCAGCTGCTCTTCGCGGCTTGTCACAGATGCGTGTATCATGCGCAATTGCACTTTTCTAACACACGATTGTGCCCCTGCATGCCTTGGCTACATGCCCCCCAAAAAATGGCTCTGAGCACTATGGGACTTCTAAGGTCATCGGTCCCCTAGAACTTAGAACTACTTAAACCTAACTAACCTAAGGACATCACACACATCCATGCCCGAGGCAGGATTCTGGGACCTTAGCGGTCGCGTGGTTCCAGGCTGTAAGGCCTAGAACCGCTCGGCCAACCCGGCCGGCTACATGCCCCATCTCTTGGCATTTGTAGGACTGCTGCGCTGTCTTCTTCTTCGTCTTCTTTATGTCCCCGCGATCGGTACCGACGGCTTTCATCAGCAACTCGAGCACGGCAGCAAGTTTGCTTCCCTTTCCGCTTCCTGACATTTTGCTGACGAATTGTGAATCGCAGAGGCGGGCGAGCGATGATGTGACCCTCACAGTGTCGAGCAGCAGAGTGCACAGTGTTCGGTTCGCTATCACTGTTGCTCCATTGCCGAGCTTTCCTTGATAGGCGTGTTGAGCAGTGTAAGCACAAAAATACTGTTCCTGCTGCTCCTTTGGGGAAGAAAAGAAAAGTACCTTACCTATACGAATTGTCCTTGGGTAATGTGGTGATGATATCTTTTGTCTGCTGATATTATCGCAGCAGGTCAGGCCAACGTGTTGTTGGCCTGTGGTGTGGTTGGTGACCCAGGCCACTGATGGGCTGCTCGTGGGATAGTCCCGCCTTTTCATAGAAGGATCTCGCAATGATCCTGAATCTGTCCTTCAGGAGCAGGATGCTTGTGTCCTCATGCAGTAGGCGAATGGAATATTCCCTTCGAAGACGCAGGGTGGTCTTCAGAGCTCGATTCTAGATCCCTTGCAGAGTTGCGATGGGTGAATCTGCGGCCTTTCCCCACACCACAGCTGCATATTATAACACTGGTCGGAACAGTGATGCCGTGTTGCGGCAGCAGTGTCGACTGCGGGTTCAGCAATGAGTACAGAACGCGAAGGCTCTGCTTCTGACGTCTCGGATATGAGGCACTCAGGAGCGTCATTGGTCTAGGATGACACATAGGTACTTACCCGTCTTGTTCCACGGGATAGATGCTCCCAGTATTTCGGTGGGCGGGAGTTTTGTATCCCGCCTGGGAGGCGGCGCGTGGGTAGGAACAGTAAAAGGAAAAGGTACTAATCTCTCGGTACTGCAGATACTGTTAAAGCACCTTTACTAGTGGATAGATATATGCAAACATATTACATAACTTGCGAGGTGGTGCGAAGTTGAAACGAAGTGCCCTGGCTGGGTGCACCTGATGAAATGGGGCTAAAGCAGTCGCGGAGCTCGTAGACGTCGACAGCACCGGCTAGAGGGCGCTGTCGTCGGTGTCTCGTGTAGTGCCAACCTAGCAGAGCGGAACTACGTTGTGGCATCGTAGCTATCGATACCACAGGGAGATCTGGCGGCAGCATTTTTCGGGCGAGGCTCACTGCCTGGCTCTTAGCTGCGTTGAATTTCAACCGCCATTTCGTTGACCACTAACCCAGGGCGCCGCACCCGACTTGGTGACGGCGTTGCATTGCTCTGCAGGTGTACAGCACTGTGTCATCAGCGTAGAGAGACAATTCGATGCGCAACACCCGCAATGTGGTGGCAGTGTACAATGAGTACAGAAAGGGACCGAGCACCGACCTCTGTGGCACTTCAGCACGTATCTGTCGATCTGTGGACGTACCATCGTCTGCCCTGTCGTGAAACTTTCGCTCCGGTAGGTAGGATCTGGGGAGGACTGCGTGTGATGTCGGTATCCGGAGTACAAGGTGACCGTGTGCCAAACGGAATCGACCGCTCTGAACATGTCAAGGAATACTGCCCCTCTTATTCTCTTGTTTCCAGTGTTCTCATCGCCGGTTCTAACAGTCTCAGAAGCTGGTGAGAGAATGACCACAACGAAAACCAAACTTCTCGCCTGGAATAACATCCTCCTGGATGACGTGCTCCATCAGCCTCCCACTTTCGAGCGGGAGGGGAGCTGGCTGATGGGTCGGAAGCTGGTCAACTGGCGTGGATATTTGCCGGTCTTCGGGATGGCCACAACTTCTGCCTATTTCCACGTTGCGGTTCTAGGCGCTTCAGTCCGGAACCGTGCTGCTGCTACGGTCGCAGGTTCGAATCCTACCTCGGGCTTGGATGTGTGTATTGTCCTTAGGTAAGTTAGGTTTAACTAGTTCTAAGTCCAGGGGACTGACGACCTGAGATGCTAAGTCCCATCGTGCTTAGAGCTACTTGAACCACTTGTTTCCACGTTGCCGGGTTGCTGCTTGTGCGAAGTATCTGAGCACGTCAGTTAACGCTTGTGTACTCCTGGTGGAAGGTTCTTCAGCAGTTGGTTGTTTATTCCTTCTCTGCCTCCTGCATTCCTACTGTACAAAGAATGAAGTTGCATCGCAGCTTCTCCCTATGTAATCGGCTCGATTACGTCTTCATTTCTAGCTGCTAGGAAGATTGGGAGTTGCTCGTCGACCCGACGGCTGTGTGCTTCGTCCGCGACGGTGGCCACTGGCGTGAGGTTTACGGCAAATGCGTCGGCCAGTAGGGTGGTTCAAATGGCTCTGAGCACTATAAGACTTAACTTCTGAGGTCATCAGTCCCCTAGAATTTAGAACTACTTAAACCTAACTAACCTAGGGACATCACACACATCCATGCCCGAGGCAGGATTCGCAGCTGCGACTGTAGCGGTCGCGCGGTTTCAGACTGTAGCGGCTAGAACCGCTCCGCCACCTCGGCCGGCCAGCACGGTGGCTTCTGCATCTGGCTCATTGAAGTATTCGTTGCCGGCTTGTAGAGATGGTACGCGCTGTTGGCGCCGCAGGAGGTTCTTAACCATTCTCCAAGCGCTGCCATCGTCTGGGTTGAGAGTGGACACTAAGTCTGCCTACTCTCTGTTCCTATGTTCTTCGACTGTTGCCTTTATCTCCCGTCACATGTGGTTGACGCGGGGTTTGGTGTGTGAATTGCCATTCACGGAACAGTCGATTCTTCCCAGTGATAGTTGCCAGGATGTGTGGCGGTAATTGCCGCGAGAAGTCTCGGCTGGCTGAGTTTGTTGCTCCTAGTATGCTTCGCCTGTGGAAAGCTGTGGCTGCGTCAGCCCCGACTACTTCGGAGTTAGCCGCACCTTTTAGAGACTCTAGTATTTCTGCTTGGAAACGATCGCAGTCAGAGTTTCTGTGACTTGGGCACTGATCTGGAAGGGAGGCTCCGATCATGTCCATCTCATATATGACTGGAACATGGTTGGATGATAGGACCTTCGGCGTTTCGGCATACGTGAATCGTCTGATGCCCTTCAGTAGTGCGAAGTCGATCACATCCGGTTGGGCTTAGCAGGGGAAGTACATGGGATCTAACGGCCCGAGGCAGACTGCGCCGTTTCGATGAACAACGCGGGAGAGCCGGCACCCATCCGTAAGTGAGGGGAGAGTTCCACTCAGGGTTTTTCGCACTGAAATACACCACAGCAAAAAGTCGCCCCTCAGGTGACAGTAGGGAACTGAAATCTGTCTCGGTATTGGTCTATCGGGCTGCCGATATACCGATACGAAGAGAGTCTTCCCATCGGTGGTGCTGACGGCCACAACCGTGGCTAGCTCCATCAGGTATACTTGATGATGTCGCAGCGACCTCTTGATATAAATGGCAGTACCGCGCTTGTGGGTGGCTCTGTCGTCTCGGTAGCAGCAGTAGTTAGCTGCTCGCACACTCATTCCTGGTTTGAGGAATACTTTCTACACCTGACAGCTGTCCCTTGGAATTGGTGAAATTCATCCTGCTGGGGTCACAGTCCACTCGCATTGAATGTGCATACGGTGAGACCATGGATATGGGTATTATCCTTGGTGTCCCTGGATTTTTACGGCATTGGCCTCGAGGGCCGCCGTTGCTGATCCGAGTGCTGGAATTTGGCTCAGTGCCCGTATGAGTGTACTGAGTTCGCTGTCGTCCGTTCCGGCGGCTGCGACGTTCTTCTTCGATGGGGTGCTGGCCGCTGGTTGCTGCGTGCGCCGTACACGAACATATGCGTCGCATTGCTCCTCCTGACATCCGCACCACCCTCTTGAGGCCTGTGGCGCAGTTTGCGGCGCAAACGTGTTGTTCGCGGGTTTCGCTTTCCCCCTACCGGCGTCTGAAAAGCTGCATCCCGTGTGGACACATCTGGCGACTGTATTTCGGCGGAAGGCATTGCAGTTCCTGTAGCTTGCCACGTGTGGCTCGCCACAGTTGCAGCAAGTCGGCGCGTCTTCCTTCTTTCTGCACTCCCTGGCTGGTGCGGTCCGGCGCACTTCCCACAGCGGGCTGGAATGTGACACTAACATCCCACATGCTCCATGTCTTGGCAGGAGTAATACTGGTCTCTCCTATCTTTTGCATGAAGGGGCTCGACTTTTACCGATAAGTCCGCGACCTTTTCCACCTCGAACATTGTTTGAGTTTCGATGTTGTCGACCAGGAAGAGAGGCATTTGTGTGTCCTAGGGGACTTCATCAGGCCTGCGGTTCATGTCCAGTTCGTATCTTTAAAGACGCTGGACCGGAGGCTCCAGCACCTTCAGTGATTCTCACCCCACCAACGTCCGCGACACTTTCCTTCCGGAGGTGCGCGATTGGCCCCGCCGTTGCAGACGAGACAGAGTAGCCTGCAGTCCAGCATCTAAAAAGAGACGAACTAGACATTATCCCGATACTTCGCCTGAAAATGACGAGAAGGGAGCGTGTCGAAACGTTGCCGCTCAATAACGCCTTGACTCGGCTGGTAACCCGAGAATACTTTACCAACGAAATTCTCCGAGAAAAAATTCATTCCCATTTTAGTAGAAGTATTTATATTTCTACCTTTTTCAATTTACTAATTTCACAGCTAACTGGCGGAGAATATGGTAGCATGAAAATTAATAGTCACGAAAATGGCAAGGAATTCTGTTAATTACAAGATATATTTAACACGATACGATTCAGGTGTTTCTGGCAGAACCTGTCCAAACGTGCTTACGACATGACTAGTACCGTTTTAGCCAGGTAAAGGCCCACATTTTCAGGCTAACCGTACCTCGTAACAATAAATCCGACTCGATTCATAAGTCCATGAGTGGAACCGAGAAACCACACGAACTTGAGTAACGGAATGCAGAAAGGAAAAGACCCTCCACTGAGAGAAACAATAACAGTAACACTGATTTCCCGGAATTAGGTGGGAACGTCCGAAAGAAACTGCCTTCCCTTCATTTACACGCTCACAAAGCCATAACCTTCAGGCCTATGTTCATAGTCGTCGTGAAATACAGATAACAGTTAGGTGACAATTCGTCGGTATATTGTGTAAATTATGAAGCTGTCAAACGTGTGTTAGGTTATTACTCTTTTGAAACTCACATTAATAACAAGGATATATGTTCTTCTCAAATTTTCAGACAAATACTTTTCAAATACTGTATTTCTCTGAACTAAAATTTCGTGGATCTTATGTACAACCAACGCACTACGTCCTGAAGGAAATTATTACTATGACAAAAATTAACTATTTTATTCTTACCATTTTAAAATCGAAATGTTGATGTCGGAGAGTAATATTTTCGGGGAGATACTGAACCCTGGATCCACGCTTGCTCTTTATATGCCTGCCAACAGTTGTAAAAATCTTGTTCCTCCATTTTTCAAGACTCTGGAGACGTTTGTGGTTAGCTACTTACGTAATCGTCGGGCAGTGTGTTGATGAGTAAACAGGTCGAATCAAAGTTTTTGCTGTGGGTTGAGTGCAGGATACTCATTGCTTCCTTGTTGTCCGTTTCCTGTTTTGTCCCTTCTATAAATGATTCCAGTACCTCGAACTGTGACACGAGTACGGTAAGAGAATGCTATATGAGTGGGAAGTGGAGCGCCACGTTGACGTGTGTGGTCGAGTATGCAGTGCTATCATGGCCGCCGCGCCTGTCCATTGTTTACACTCCGTAATAGCGCGCTCGCCTCGTGTTTTGTCCCTTCGTGAATCGTTTTCGTGATGCACACGTCACACCACAGCACAAGTACAGTGTGAACCTAAACTTCAGAGACAAAGTTTCGAAGATTGTTTAGTGATATTACATGAGTAGTTTGGTATAAGGGACCTGTGGCCTCCTGTGGCTCACTACAGGGTAATGATGTAATAATGGACATATCGCACACCGGAAAGAGCAAGACACAACTCAAAGATGCAATACTTGAGAAAAATCAACTTGAAGAATTGTTCTGGAATAGTGTAACCTTCCTTTAAATTTCAAATAAGTATTTTTGCCAGCAAATTCCATTAAAATCTATACTACAGAATTATGGAAATGTGGTATTGTTCTCATAGAATATGAGGTGTAATCAGGTAATTATTAATTAGTTCTTTGAGTTGTGTCACTTTTCTTGCTTTTCTAAAAACACTTTGTTTATGTTATGAACGCTGATGTAATACTTCCGCCACTTCTCCACGCTAAATAATGTGTATTTTTTAAATTACTGTAATATAGTACGACATTCGAAATTCCATCAAGCAAAATTAGCACTTAAGTTGGAATAAAATATGAGAAACCGTGCGGGATTAGCCGGGCGAAATGACGCTGTAGTCATGGACTGTGCGGCTGGTCCCGGCGGAGGTTCGAGTCCTCCCGACGGCATGGGTTTGCGTGTTCGTCCTTAGGAAGATTTAGGTTAAATGGTGTGTAAGCTTAGGGACTGATGACCTTAGTAGTTAGGTCCCATAAGATATTAAAGAAAATGAAAAAGGCATTGAAGTTGCTTTATTAGGAAAATATAAAATACGAAATATATAATTTATGACAGTTAATACAATTTGATAAGCAACATCAATTAAGTACAATGTAAGGAACACAATTTACGAAAACATAGAATCATAAATGGGCTTATATAATGTAGGAATACTTTTCGCCGAAAAAGGGGATTCAATATGAACTACCTATAGAGCAGAAATTCTCTTTTTTTTTTTTTTTAGGCTGCAACACACGGAATTTCGTAATACTTTCAACAGCTGTAATCATCAAAACTGTGTCTTTTTCTTGAGAAATGCATGCATGTCTAAAGAACATTGTAATGTAAGATACAGACACTGTATAAACACAGACATTGTAATAATCAATGGTATTAAAAATTACATTAAACGTTCCTTATAGGCTACATGGAAAGCGTCACAACACAGAAGGTGCCGGTCTTCTTGAATGATTTATGCACATCTGCCAATAGCAACGCTGTTGTTGCCCTGGCGAATCATCAAGTAGCCTGCAACAAAACTGATACAGTTGCCCCGAAATGGAAAAATTGCGAGACAGATGAGATGTTTTTCGTGCACGTTGAGGCACTTCTCACGTGTCTTTCAGTGACACACTAAAAATTGCCGTTTTTTTTCTTTTGTCACTTTTCCCACAGGGGTGCGACATGATTATTTGGGTTTGTTACCCTAATTAACTTTGTTTCTGCGAAAATACATTCACAAGAGCGTTAAAGCCTCTACTATGTAATCACCAAAACGCACACACAAAACGCAGAATAGTACAACAGCCCTCAGTAGCGAAGGTACTGTGATGTGGCTGCCGTCGCTTGCGGAACAGCTAAGCACACAACGCCGCTCTTCCATTGCATTCCCTGAAACCAAACACGAGGAGCATGTAGGCCCACTCTTCACTTCATCAGTAAACCTATTTATACTACCGTGTACCACTGTTAACGTGCAACTAAAACCTCCAGTAAAACAGACCCGAGACAGAACTGAGTAGTATTGAATAAAAACTTTGAAACCTTCCCGTCTAATATTGGATGAACGTTTGCTTGCTGACTGAACGCTGCGTCTCTTAAAATCTTTTAACTGCTGCTCTGTCAAGACTACCTGCTGATTATTACGATGAAACATAAAATGTGTTGTCGCCGTGGCCCTCAGTCGTTACCTGAAATTATTAAGACTGATTCTTACCTTTAATTATTTATACTGGATCGCCATCTGACTGCTACAGCAAACTGTGGAATGAATATACTTACTTCTCTTTAACATAATTATAAGCTGCTGGTGGAGTTTCATAATACTTTGTGACTGGAATTCTTTAAGTTGAAGTTAATTTAGATTTGATAAAAGCTGAAGTTCAGTTTAGACTTTTCTTTTAAGATAACAATAAATTCCGTAAAGCATTTACGTGAATGATTTTGGGATAGAAAATTCTTAATGCATTTAATCTGGTAGAAGTTAACTATATTCTGAGAACGATCTTGACAAACAATTACAAGGGGTATAGTTCTTTACAAAAATTCTTAAAAAGTAGCGTTGCGCTACATACCTAATTTTCCATCAAAATTACATAACTATATTCTGAGAACGATCTTGACAAACAATTACAAGGGGCATAATTCTTTACAAAAATTCTTAAAAACTAGCATTGCGCTACATATAGCGAGTGGCTGGCGAGCACACCGCTTCTTTCAAAGTGTTAATTCATACCTCGCTTACAGCGACCTCCTCTCATGTCTCGCTAGCTACGACTGCCTCGTCTCACATCTTACTCGCAACTGCTCGCTTCCAACGCTCAATGCTACAAAAGTGCGGTCTCGCCGCCAACAATGGTTTTTGGTGCAGACAATCCCTGCTACCATTACAGATGTATTACTGCGCGCTGTTTCCCGCTCTTTCTCAAAATGTATCTATGCGCGGTTTCCCGCTCTTTCTCAATAATACACAATGCAATTTAATTAACAAAACAATTTAAATAAGAAACAGTTCAGATAATTACATGCTAAAACAGTTTAAATACGCCTATTACATAATTACAACTTGAGGGCAAAGAGCAAAGTGGGCATTGTTTTTGTCTGTAGCAAGTAACGTGTGTGAATAGAATAAGTTTGTTTCCAAGCAAGACACTCAGCGTGTACCGTCATCATCTGCGCTTTCATGCCGATATTTTAAGTCCACATCTACATCTGCATCTACATAGACACCCCGCAGCCCCCCGTACGGTGCGTGGCGGAGGGAACACTGTACCACTACTTGTTATTTCCTTTACTGTTCCAGTCGCAAATAGCGCGTGGGAAAAACGACTGTCTATATGCCTCCGTATGAGCCCTAATTTCTCGAATATTACCTCAGTATGAATGTTGGCGGCAGTAGAATCGTTCGGCAGTCAGCTTCAAATGCAGGTAATCTAAATTTTCTCAATGGTGTTTCTCGAAAAGAACGTCGCCTTCCCTCCAGGGGTTCCCATTTGAGTTACCGATGCATCCCCGTAACACTTACGTGTTGTTCGAACCTACCGGTAACTAATCTAGCAGCCCGCCCCTGAATTGCTTCGATATCCTCCTTCAATCTGACGTGATACGGATCCCAAACACTCGAACAATACTCAAGAATACGTCAGGTCAGAGTCTATCTGCGTCTTCCTTCACAGATGTAACATTCTTTCCTAAAATTCTCCCAATAAATCCAAGTCGGCCGTTCACCTTCCCAATAACAGTTCTCAAGCGCTCGTTTCACCTCACACAGATCTGCAGCGTGGCGCCCTGATGTTTAAACGACTGGACCGTGTCAAGCAGGATACTAGTAATACTGTATCTGAGCATTATAAGGTTTGATCTTCCTACTTACATTTTTTCCACACTTAGAGCTAACTGCCGTTTATAACACCAGCTGGAAACTTTGTCTAAGTCGTTTTGTATTTTACTACATTCACTCAACTTCGACACCTTACCATACACCACGGCATCATCAGCAACCAGATTGTTGCCCACTCTGTCCGTCAAATCATCCAGTATAAATATAAAGATAACCCAAACTACTCACAAAATATCGCTGAACAACAGTCAACATTTTTTTAGGGGGAACTCGGCCTGAGCGTGTATAGCGTGCTCTTTGTATGTGTTGGTTACAGTCAGACATGTTCCACATACATAAAATGCGTAATTCTCTTGTAACGGAAATTTTTGTTTTTGTTAGTATCTCCACTCTTAATGAGAATTACCTGTAAGGGATGAGCTATTTTCTAAGAGTTAATGCTTTCAGAAAAGTATTTAGTACTAATAAGTAGCAGTTTAGGAGCTAGTTAGTTTCATGCTTTTGATCGTTTGTACGACTAATCGTAATGATGTTGATCAAGTGATTTTACATTCACATCACACATTTACCTGTAAATATTGCTACGAGCTTATCATCAACATTTATTTTCCTTGTGAGTTAATAATTCTGGAGCATCATATTACAAAATTAGGAATTGTACCGCGGAATAGATGCATTTGTCAAGGATAACCTTTTTCAGTTTGTTTTTAAATTTAATTTTGCTGTCTGTCAGACATATTATATCGTTCAGTAAGTGATCAAAAATTCTGGTGG
Source organism: Schistocerca gregaria (assembly GCF_023897955.1). Classification (NCBI taxonomy): domain Eukaryota; kingdom Metazoa; phylum Arthropoda; class Insecta; order Orthoptera; family Acrididae; genus Schistocerca; species Schistocerca gregaria. The sequence goes on along the minus strand of NC_064931.1, from coordinate 186,828,342 downwards.
TAACATTACACATCTCTTTTCATGCTAACGACAACCCTAATATGGGGTTGTGTCTTTTTGAAATTGAGAGTGAGAGCATTCGCAGAAACTCTACTGATTGCTTTATGTTAGACGGAAGGTCGTTCACATATATGGGAAACAATAGTGGCTCCAAAAATTCAGCCTCGTGTAACTCCATAAATGAATTTCCCTCCAGTCAGAATAATCTCCCCTGCTTGCATTGGCTGAATTATTAAGTATTATTTTCTGCATTCTTTGAGTTAGATGCTACATTATCCAGTGGTTTGCTATTCCATAAATTTTCCAGGACGATATTGTGATTCACATAGTTAAATGCCATTGGTAGGTCACAGAAAATACCAGTTGGTGCTATTTTGTTATTAGTGCTCCAAAAATCTGGTAAGTAAATGTATAAATGACATTCTCAGTTGAGCAATCCTTCTAAAATACAAACTGTGATTTGCTGAGACTATCATTGTTGCTCAGGTGACATACTGTTCTAGAACACATGTCCTTCTCAAAAAATTTGGAAAATGATATCAGTAGTGAAACGGGTCAGTTGTTTCTCACATCTCAATACTCACTTTTCTTATAGAAGGGTTTAACAATAGCATATTTCAATCTCTCTGGAAAAACGCCCTTAGTGTTGCATTATATATTTCAGAAAAGACAGTACTTATTGCATAGGAACAAATCTTTAGCACTCTGTTGGAAACCCCATTAAATCCTGATGAGTTTTTATGTTTAGAGACTATGTACGCTTCTTAATTTCAATCCATATCATTGAATTTTACGTAAGGTGCTTGTTCAATAAACTCCTACTCTTTTGATTTTTCTCTTGAACTGTTTGTTCCTATATTTTCTACGACATTTAAGAAATGATTACTAAACATACTTGCTATCATTTATAGCCCTTCTATTTAAATTAATAGTGGTGTTATTCTGTTCTGTTGCTTCTTGTCCTGTCTCTCGTTTTACTAAATTCCATAGTTTGACCTTGCACTTCTCGCCACGTGTTTTATGAATCTGCTTCTCAAGGGAAGGATGATCTAGAAGGCTGCTTAGTAGGAAAAAATATTTTTTTAGTATGCTTGATTCGCTTGCACCGTTTCAGAGCAAAGTGACAAAGATGAAATAACCAGCTGTAGACGTTACCCTCCGTCGTGAACAGTACATTGCACTTAGGAGTACGTTTCCGGGTATGAAGACTAGCACTTGGCGTTATAAGGGCCTTCGTGGCCCATAAGTAGTACTAATTGTAGAAGGGCCTAGATTATTAAACTCTAAAGCTCGCACTGTTCAAAAAATTTTCTCCATATTTAATGAACCAGTTGGTTGTTAGCATAAATAAAGCTCTATTGCACAGTGGGCCGACAATGACTAAGGGCTCATCTCATCGGGTAAGATTATTTTGGAAACTGCGAGTACTCAGAAGGAAAAGCTATCAATTGTAGGTGAAGGGCTTTAATGATATTTCACACAAACGTTTTTTGTTAGACTTTTTTCGATTCTAAATTAACATTCCGTAGTTTGTATGTGAAAGGGACATAGAAGATTTCTTAGTCACTCAATATAAAATTATTGCAAACGTTTTGCCAGAGATAATTCAAAGCCCGAATCCCATCCTCTAGTAGTGGGAACATCTTATTCCTCTCACTCTACGTTTCATTTTTTTAGGCGGTCATTTACCGTTTTCGTGGCATACACGATTTACGATAAATGTCTATTACGTAAAGTGAAACCGAACAATGCAAGTGTCTGCAGTGTTACAAAAGCGAAAAACTGCTTCATTATTATATAACATCAATCTAATTGCAGCTTGCACGTAATAAAAACACAATACTTTGCTACATCTAGCGCAGCAAACGAACGGCACTGATCTGCACTGACGGTTCAGCATCAGCGAAAACCAGACCTACGAAAGGAATTACTTTATAGTGGTAGAGTACGTGCATCCATATCTGGATAGCATTAGAAGAAATACTGATTTTGTGCAAAAAACATTAGTGCGGCTCGTCACAGGCTTGTGTCACTGACGGAGAAGTTTAAGCAAAAAATAGAAAAACCGAACGTTCAAACAGTTTAAGAAAGATGCTTATTATATTTTGCGGATACGTATTTACAAAATTCCAAGAAACGGTTTAAAGTGTGGAATCAAAGAATATTCTTAAAGCTCTTACGCCTTGTTGACTTTGAGACCGAGAACACAAAATTAGGTTAATAAAAGAATACGCAAAGAGGTCTACATGAATAGCAGAATTTACGCAGTAATGTCTTATTATAGAGAAGACTTGCTCGTATCCATAATACAACATCACACATAGCAGACAACTGTCTGGGTATATCTTAGACAGGTACTTATAAATCTCCGCGGGTATTTGGAGACATTCTGGTTGCAGTGCTTCCCACGGTTGTGCGTGGTGGGAGGTTTAAAGTGAGAGCTACCAAAGGCGTGGTCCATCTATCCATGTTCGATCGAGTTATGATTTCGGATATATGAACGTCGCGGAAACACTTCGAAGTTTTTGATCTTGTTCTTCCAGTCACTTTAGACAGATGTCAGAGCAATATTATATTTCTGAAGCATTAAATAGTCCCTAAAAAGGACGCTATGTCTGAGGATGTATTCCTAACCATTTCGATACCACGTGATTTATTCAATTGTTGGCCCAAAGAATGTTACGAAACTATTCAGTAGAACCTAACGCTGACCCATCATCTTGTGTTCTGTTAGTAATGGCTACAGAGCATTTGATTTTCTCATGGAACGCAAACATCTGTCGTTGTGAGGTTTATTACGAGTAGTAACCTTGCAGTACTTTAGTGTAGACTTAAGTTTTTGCCGATCCTGAACCGTAGTTCCTGTGTTTTCAAACACCATCGAAGTTTGTAAGCAGCAGAGTTCTCTAAAAAGTTGTGGCAGACATGTCTGATTTATTTGTAGGAAGATCTGTCCCACTGCGACATGCTGATTCTCCGTTGTTTGTGGTTCGTGTTGTTACCAGACATGGTTAGGAGTAAAAAGGGCGTGAACAGCGTCTGATGCTAAGTGATCACTGTGAAGGACACGGAGGTGCCACCTATTTATGTGAAAGAGCCTTGTCAGTATTGAACAAAGTTTGAAACGGGCCTCCTAGTGGGTCTCCATTTGGCGGGCTAGTAGAATTGTGCGGCATTCGGATATGACAGTTGCCTTATATGGGACTGCATGGGAACGTGAGGACATTCATACTCGTCATACAGGTTCCAATCGCTCACGTCTGACCATTAAATGAGAGGATCGCCGTAATGTGCACCAAGCTCATGTTCATCCCTTCTAATCTGCGACTGCCATCCGAGAACAAGTAATGGTCTCTTTGATACATTCTGTGAGATACCGCATCGTGGTCAGAGCCTAACATCAGCCAGACTAGAGAATTATCGTCGTATGGTGCCGTTGACACCACAATACGCCGGCTGCATTGGGAGTGGTGCCATGAAAGGTAAGCATGGACTGCTTATGATGATGATGTTCAGCGATGAATCGCGGTTCTGCACTACCCACCATGACCACTGTAAGCGAGTATGGTGGCGACCTACGGAAAAGTCCCACTGTTGCAATGTTTTGGAGAGGCACGGTGGTATTACTCCTGGCATCATGGTGTGGTGAATCAACGGGTATTATTTCACGTCACGTCTGGTAGTGACTGAGGCAATTCTGACGGCACAACCATACATCGTGGACATCCTACACCCTCATGTTTTACCTCTCATGCTACAGTATCGTGGTACCATTTTTCAACAGGACAATGCTTGTCCATACGTGACTGAAATCTCTATGAACTGTCTGAGTGATGGTGAGGTACTCTTGGGGCCAACATGGTCCCAGATCTGTCACTAACAGAACACATGTGGACCAGCTCGGACTTCGATTCCATCCCAGTGAGGATATTAAGGGTCAGGTACAACAGCTGTGCGCCAGCTTGCCTCAGGAGATGGTACAACACCCCTCCCACCCAAGTCAGTTCATGAATCTAGGACAGAGGGGCGCAATATCATACTGATAAGTGGGTCTTCCTGCCAAGTTCTTTGTAAGTTGATTCGATATTGTAATCACAGAAATAACTTCACAACTCTCTCAAACCGTGAAGTTTCACTTCGCTTCTCCTCCTCTTCTAGGATCTTCACTTCTTTTTCATGCACCGTATTTTCTAGAGAATATATTTCACGAATTTCGCCGTTTCAGAAAAAAAACATTTCTCTTTAGTTAGAAAGTTGATGGTCGTTTAGTTTTGAGACCAGAGTAAACTTCTTCTGTGGTACCCCTGACAAAATTTAATTCCTCTTATGGAGCTCAATTTCGAACAATGGGGACCAACTGCGTGCAAAATTCCCTGAGAGAATACCTATTAAATAAATTACGCTGAACATATGACCAGAAAATTATTCATTACTTGCTAGAGGCCACTTTATTGACACCGTACAGCATCTTGAACGCTAGATCACACAGGACAACTCGTTACCCTGTTATCAGGTCCTCTACCGGCCACGGCTTTTGAGGCATGTACGCGCGTACCGCCATGATGACTATCACTCTTTTTTAAATGGACCAGCTTGTATCCGAATGGCGTCGCAGGCAGCATAGATACGTTGTTACAGTGTCTGCTTGTCATGAATGAGCTTCCTATATACGAAATCTTCTTCGATGTGACCAGACGGGTAGAAATACAAAGGGTTTGCATTAGGCGATCGTGCCGTTCACTTGTAACGCGGCCCCCGATTCGCTACGCATGGAGCACATTGTCGATGTGCCATCTTAGTATATCATTAAAATTGGCTGGAATACCATCATTTAGGAGGCATCGTCTTTCGATCAAGGATACGTTTTTCAGGTCGGAAGGCAATGTATCCCAGAGGAAGGTCAGATACAAATAGGCTGCGAGGCTTTTTGCAAGGACAGCCTGTGTCACGAACCAGTCGCTTTATCGAGGTCGGATCTTGTCAAGATTTCTTGAACTTAGGGATGAGGTTCGTGTCTTCCTTCTTGACACAAAGTACGCGGACTTTCTCACTAACTTCTCTTGGCTTTGCTCAGTTGCGTGCTTAGCTGATGTGTTTGAACACTTGAATGTGTTAAACTTGAGTTTACAAGGAAAAAGTGTAGACGTGTTCAAAGTTGAGGATAAGATTAGTGATATGATCAACAAATGTCAGATCTGGGCGTCAAGGATAGAAAAAGAGTCACTGACTAACTTTTCTACTTTAAAACAATTCTTGGAGTCATCAGAGGAGAGTTTGCCTGACTTGATCAAGATCAATGTAGCCGAGCATCTATGCAGCCGAGCCACCACTTTTAGAGAGTACTTCCCTGAAACTGACCCTGACGACAGATGGATTCGAAATCTCTTCAGCTGTGAAGAAAGAGACAAAATCCAAGGCTTCACTGAAGAAGAACAAGATCAACTTGTGCATCTGTCCAGCTGTGGTACGATGATAAACATTTTCATCAGTGATAAAATTACAGACTCTGGGCATCAGCACGCAAGAACTACAAGAAACTTTGAGATAAGGCAATGAAAAAGATCCTTCCATTTGCAACCACATATCGGTGTGAACAAGCATTTTCTTCCGCGTGTTTCACGATAAACAACAAATATAGCAATCAGCTCGACATGCGGTCGGATTTCAGAGTGAAAATTTCAAGTTTGGAACCTAATATTTCAGAAATAATGGACTCAAAGGTCAGATTGTACTCATCTCATTAAGAACTGAAAATTAAAACTACTGTATACTGATGGAGTATTCAGTTGTAACTGTATTTTTTTCAAATAAATAATACCTTGTGGGGAATTAGTGTTTTCTTATTTTTCACACATGTCTACTCAATGCAATCTCGAGTGTAGTACACTTGGAGGACCAGTACACCCAGTGTTAATTTTTTCCTGTCATTTTCAGTCCATACTCAATTTTTACTTTTTTTAAGGAGTTTTTTATACTTAACACCCAGATTTGAAGACAAAGATTTTGAGGAATAATCAAAAATTGAACAATACCAATGATGGCTAAATTGAAAAAGTTTTAAGCTAAACACTTTTTCAATAATGAATATGTCAACGTTTTTTCTAAGGACCAAAAATAGAAAACGTGTAAAAAGACTCTTAATTTGCCTTTTTTAGGTACTTGATACTGTGATATAACAAAGTACCAATGATGCTCGATGAGGGGGTCCTCGAGAAAATTTTGTTGGGAGCCCCTGCACTAGAATATACAATACAGGGTGCTCCATGGTCACATGTACTGCCAGACATTTGTCTCCATTATTCAAAATTCCCCAGTAATCTACTTCGACAGAGTAAATAACGATGCCTACGATATCCACAGCACATAGTATGTGATTTGGCAGCATAAATGTAGATGTGGTGTGGCGTCTGTACAGGTTGATTATAATTAAACTGCAGCTACTCAAAAAGGACCATGTGGACTGTAATCATTCTATGGCACTGAAGCGTGGTGGATGTTCCAATACGTTACTGACGAAACGATTTACGCTGAAAAAACATTAGTTCCAATTTTGGCCACCAGGTACAAATCTGGAACAATGACTGCAAGGAAGACGTATAGGAATTATATGAATACGTGTTGTCTGTTCTTTCAGACATGTTCAAAAGTACATACACCATGCATTCATATACTCAACTGGGCATAAAAATTGCTACACCACGAAGATGACGTGCTACAGACGCGAAATTTAACCGACAGGAAGAAGATGCTGTGATATGAAAATTATTAGCTTTTCAGAGCATTCACACAAGGTTGGCGCCGGCGGCGACACCTTCAACATGCTAACATGAGGAAAGTTTCCAACCGCTTTCTCATACATAAACATAAGTTGACCGGCGAAACGTTGTTGTGATGCCTCATGTAAGGAGGAGAAATGCGTACCATCACGTTTCCGACTTTGATAAAGGTCGGATTTTAGCCTATCGAGATTGCGGTTTATCGTATCGTGACATTGCTGCTCTCGTTGGTCGAGATCCAATGACTGTTAGCAGAATATGGAATCGGTGGGTTCAGGAGGGTAATACGGAACGCCATGCTGGATCCCAACGGCCTCGTAACACTAACAGTCGAGATGACAAGCATCTTATTCGCATGGCTGTAACGGATCGTGCACCCACGTCTCGATCCCTGAGTCAACAGATGGGGACGTTTGCAAGACAACAACCATCTGCACGAACAGTTCGACTGCGTTAGCAGCAGCATGGACTATCAGCCCGGAGACCATGGCTGCGGTTACCCTTGACGGTGCATCACAGACAGGAGCGCCTGCGATTATGCACTCAACGACGAACTGGGTGCACGAATGGCAAAACGTCATTTTTTCGGATGAATCAAGGTTCTGTTTATAGGATCACGATGGTCGCATCCGTGTTTGGCGATATCGAGGTGAACGCACATTGGAAGCGTTTATTCGTCATCGCCATACTGGCGTATCACCCGGCGTGATGGTATGGGGTGCCATTGGTTACACGTCTCGGTCACATCTTGTTGGCATTGACGGCACTTTGAACAGTGGACGTTACATTTCAGATGTGTTATGACCCGTGGCTCTACCCTTCACTCGATCCCTGCGATACCCTATATTTCAGCAGGATAATTCACGACCGCATGTTGCAGGTCCTGTACGGGCCTTTCTGGATACAGAAAATGTTCGACTGCTGTCCAGGCCGGCACATTCTCCAGATATCTCACCAACTGAAAATGTCTGATCAATGGTGGACGAGCAACTGGCTCGTCACAATACGCCAGTCACTACTCTTGATGAACTGTGGAATCGTGTTGAAGCTGCATGGGCAGCTGTACCTGTACACGACATCCAAGCTCTGTTTGACTCAATTTCCAAGCGTATCAAGGCCGTTATTACGGCCAGAGGGGTGCTGATTTCTCAGGATGTATGCATCCAAATTGCGTGAAAATGTAATCACATGTCAGTTCAAGTATAATATATTTGTCCAATGAATACCCGTTTATCATCTGCATTTCTTCTTGGTGTAGCAATTTTAATGACCAGTAGTGTAAGTAATACGCCCAGATGGGCAATGGATCCACCTCCTTCACTGCGGATACACTACGTCCGACCTCCTGTGGGAATCTCAGAGTTGCGAAGTTGGAGGAGTTTCGAATCCCACTCCTGTACATATTTTCACTCGTCACCGCGGATTCCGCGTAATGTCCCGACGCAGCTGACGGCAGTGATCCCCTCCCTCTCCTTTCCTTTCCTCTCTTCTTCTCTCCACCTTCACTTCACATATAACGTATAGAAATGTTTCCATATGTAATGGATTAGGAATTAGACGTGGGCAGATAAGGTCAAACAAGTGAGAAAGATATAATGTTGATTTTTATTAATCACCTCTTGCACAATTTGTTCAATATGAGCACTGGAGACGTAGACGTGATGCCGTACAAGGCAAGATTTGGACCTGGTGACCAAAGTTGGAACTAATATTTTCCAGCGTACAGCGATTCCGCATTACCGCATTAGTATGTCTGCCAAATTTCGCATCCATATGATAATTTCAGCTGACAATGGAGCTGCACTTTAATTATAACCACCCGATTCTTCGCACAAGAAGATTCTCGCATTCATACTCTCTTCTGTGTGTCTGAACGGTTTCACGACTGTAGTGATCAGTGCTTGATACTGCAACACACGTTCAAAATGTTCTCAGCCACATAATGTAAACTAAAGATTTAAGAACACTGTTTTTATTATTCTGTTTTCTCCACAATTATTTTGTAAAGAGTACCTCTATTAATACTTTTCAATTCAGCAGCTTAATTTCTTAATTGAACGATAGAGACGATTCTTTTACAGTGGTCGGAATTAAGCCTTTTAAAGGATGTGTAGTGTGACAGCCCGTAATTCAGTTTTACCTACATTACTTAAATGATCGACACAGACAAAGAATCACGAGGCGTAGTCATACAGTTTTGACTGTATCATCGAAAAATAAAATTCGTAATTAGTTTCCTGTTTGTTCACAAGCAAATGTCTACAGTCCTGGTACACACTGAAATTATTGCGCCACAGTGCCGTGGCACGCCGCTAGACGAACCGACACAATCTACATCTACATCTACATGGATACTCTGCAAATGACATTTAAGTGCCTGGCAGAGGGTTCATCGAACCACCTTCACAATGCTCTATTATTCCAATCTCGTATAGCGCGCGGAAAGAATGAACACCCATATCTTTCCGTACGAGCTCTGATTTCCTTTATTTTATCGTGGTGATCGTTCCTCCCTATGTAGGTCGATGTCAACAAAATATTTTCGCATTCGGAGGAGAAAGTTGGTGATTGGAATTTCGTGAGAAGATTCCGTCGCAACGAAAAACGCCTTTCTTTTAATGATTTCCAGCCCAAATACTGTATCATTTCTGTGACACTCTCTCTCATATTTCGCCATAATATAAAACGTGCTGCCTATCTTTGAACTTTCCCGATTTACTCCGTCAGTCCTCTCTGGTAAGGATCCCACACCGCGCAGCAGTATTCTAAAAGAGGACCGACAAGCGTAGTGCAGGCAGTCTCCTTAGTAGGTATGTTACATTTTCTAAGTGTCCTGCTAATAAAACGCAGCCTTTGGTTAGCCTTTCCCACAACATTTTCTATGTGTTCCTTCCAATTGAAGTTGTTCGTAATTGTAATACCTAGGTATTTAGTTGAATTTACGGCTTTTAGATTAGATTGATTTATCGTGTATCCGAAGTTTAACGAGTTCCTTTCAGTACTCACGTGGGTGACCTCACACTTTTCGTTATTTAGGGTTAACTGCCACTTTTCGCATCATTCAGATATTTAATCTAAATCATTTTGCAGTTTGTTTTGAATTTATGATGACTTTATTAGTCGATAAACGACAGCGTCATCTGCAAACAACCGAAGACGGCTGTTTAGATTGTCTCCCAAATCGTTTATATAGATAAGGAACAGCAAAGGGCCTATAACACTACCTTGTGGAACGCCTGAAATCACTTCTCTTTTACTCGATGACTTTCCGTCAATTACTACGAACTGTGACCTCTCTGACAGGAAATCGCAAATCCAGTCACATAACTGAGACGATATTCCATAAGCACGCGGTTTTACTACGAGCCGCTTGTGCGGTACAGTGTCAAAAGCCTTCCGGAAATCCAGGAATACGGAACCGATCTGAAATCCCTTGTGAATACCACTCAGCACTTCATGTGAATAAACAGCTAGTTGTGTTTCACAGGAACGATGTTTTCTAAACCCATGTAGACTGTGTGTCAATAGACCGTTTTCTTGGACGTAATTCATAATGTTCGAACACAATATATGTTCTAAAATCCTGCTGCATATCGACGTTAATGATATGGGCCTGCAATTTAGTGGATTACTCCTACTACATTTCTTGAATATTGGTGTGACCTGTGCAACTTTCCAGCCTTTGGGTACGGATCTTTTGTCGAGCGAACAGTTGTATATGAATGTTAAGTATGGAGCTAATGCATCAGCATACTCGGAAAGGAACCTAATTGGTATACAGTCTGCACCAGAAGACTTTCTTTTATTCAGTGATTTGAGTTTCTTCACTGCTCCGAGGATATTCACTTCTACGTTCCTCATGTTGGCAGCTGTTCTCGATTCGAATTTTGGAATATTTAATTCGTCTTCTTTTGCGAAGGCACAATAATGCAGTAAAATGATAAAGTGGAGGTCGGCTGCTCCATGACATGCGAGTGTGGATTGGCAATCATTAAAACAGAATATTCTAGTGACTGCCATTTACAGAGGGAGAAATGATTGACATAATAAAATAAGGTAGATCAGAGCTGACATGGAAAGGTTTAAGTGTTCCTTTTCCCACGTACTATTAGAGAGTGAAACGGACGAGAAGCAGTATGAAGCTGGTTCTGCCAAGCACTTACTTGTGAAATGCAGATTAATGGAGCAGATGTAGATGTAGCTGTGATAATTACAACTTTGTGACTACCCTTGTTATGCTCGGTTTACACTAGCAAGTTATTGCACCAATTTACTTGCGCGGAAGAACTTGCCTCGCGATTTGCGAGTGTAAACATATCGCCAATCGACTTGCGACCTTAGCAATTTATTGCGGAATTGACTTGCTGCACGTTTTCCGCTTCCAGTGTGAACACCACGCAAGAAGTATCTGCAAGTAACTTCCAGCTTTTAGGATTTATTTCTATTTCCTGCAAGTAGGAAGCGCAAGTTATAGTAAGTATGTCGTCTTCATAACACTCATATTTAACATTTTACTTAATGTGTTGACTTAATTTTATGCAACCATCTTATGTATTATATGCAAACAAATTTCAGAAATGGATGAGAAACGGGAATGGACGAAGCAGGATACAGAACATTTCATTGAAGCCGTGGAGAGCTACCCCGAAGTATGGAACGTGCATAACAGAGACTTTAAGGATAGAGTGAAGAAGATGAGCAAATTAAATGAAATCTCGTCGATATTCGACACATCTATGAAAGAAGTACGTAGAAAGTAGCATAACTTGAAGACACAACCCTTTTGCCACCTGCATCCACTCGCTTCTTGTTTTAAGAGTCTAGAAAAAGACGATGTGTTTTATTACATGTTCTATTTAATTAGCTTGTCACTTTCTATTTTAAGAGCATTAGAAAATTTTTTTTAATAATTATATCATTCTGTAAAGTGCAGTTTATTTAAATAAAAATTTAATTTCATTGTTGTGTTTTCACATACCTTGAAATAATTTTCCCTTTTCAAGATTTTAAAAATGGCCGTACATACGTCGGGTACGGTCAGAGAAATCTTGCTGACGGGAATATGAAACAAGTACATTAGGGACTTGTATGAGTCTCCTACAAAGAAAAGACTTCAAAATTCAAACTTTTGTTTGTTGTATGTTTCATATAAATAAATGAAATGCCTGATTTATTCGTAGCTCACTGGTAGCTATAAATCATAGAGTGACTAGCAAACATTCTTTTGCTGAAATAACAGTACGGAAGTTTGTGTCTCGTTTTGATATGACGGCAAAAGTTTTCAAAAGTATCCATGCTCTCCATAAGTTCTTGCAAAAGGTTGTTATAGGCACCATTTTGCAATCTTCTCATTATCTACTCTCTAACCCAAATACTTTTCTTTTTCACGTTTTGCACTACAATTACAAGAGCTGCAGCATATCTCACCCACCTACTTGTCATTTTACACTTCAGCTGACACTCGTAGTGGTACTGAAACCATATGTAAACAGGATTAGCAAGTTGTTGACGCAAGTTTCTTGCCAAAGAACTTGCGGAAGAATCTTGCTTAATTCTTGCGCTGCTGTGTAAACACAGCTGCAAGCGACTAGCAATAACTTGCAGTAATGACCTCTGCAAGCGACTTGCTAGTGTGAACCCAGCTTTAGATACGACCTGAAACTTCATTTTGAAACATTCGTACGTTCCACTGCTCACGGTATTGTATTTTAGCTACATTAATATCAGATCAGTGACAAGACGAGCACTTCGACAACATCTCTCGTGTCATCAAACATTGCGCTTGCTACGTGCCTGTCACTGAATGTGTTTACGGTTAGTCAGGCGGCAAGAGGCACGATTTGCCGCAAATGATCCAGCACACTGTTGTCACGAGAGATCACTTGTCTGTAAATGAGTGACGGCGTGTTTGCCATCGGGAGAGGCGATGCGCGGCTAAACGTGTGGTGGCGCCGCGGGGAAGATGTGGGCTGTGCTGGGACTCGGCTGCGTTTAAGACGCGGCTCGCGCCCCGGCGGTGACGCCGGCGGTGGCGCGGGGCTGGCTTCGCGATCGCGTCCCGGCTCTCGCTTGCTATTCATGGGGTGGGAATAGCGGCGCGCCGCCTATAGGCGATCTGCTGCCACTCTTTGCCCACACTGATTCGGTACCGCCGTCGCAGCTCACTGTAGACCTGCCATCATCGCCGCGCTTTCCTCGCCGCCACCGAGCAACTACAAAACGCATCTCCGAGGACTCTTCAGGTCATTCACACAAAATCACCACCATTATTATATCAATGTTGATACTGGACGGATGCTCGACGCAGGTCTATCTTTCTTCACTCGTGTCAAAGGACACCACATTACATAGAGAGTCACTTCAAGAACACAGGAAACATCTACATATAGATACAGCGTGATGCAGTTGCCCTTATCGCTGGGCTTCATGCAACCTACAACGCCTTCAGACACCGTGCACAAGCTTTTCATTTTCTCTCGCTCACTACGAATAAATTAATATACCTACTTGTAACGGTACTTAAATTACGTAACCATTACGGCACCTTACCTCAACCTCTCGATACCAGCAATATTCTACTGTGTTTCTGTAAAGTAGTTAACATATTTCTGAGATAACATTCAGAGTTGATTCCATTAATGTAGAGATACTTTGATACATCGATATGTTTATATTGCTATGATACTATTCTTATGTGAATTCTTTCTTTTGTCACTATGATCTTTGACGTACTTGCAACTCTGATTTTTGGGCGCGTAAGCGGTTATTAGAGAGTCAGGTCTTGGTCGTCATGTTGAAAAGACGCAAATTGTAGTCAGTTTATAAAATGTGAACTTTAACAGTGAGGAAGATATTTTCAAATAGATTTTATATTGTGAAGTGATGTTTTGTGAGTTACGTGAAATTGGTTCAAATGGTTCAAATGGCTCTGAGCACTATGCGACTTTACTTCTGACGTCATCAGTCGTCTAGAACTTAGAACTAATTAAACCTAACTAACGTAAGGACATCACACACATCCATGCCCGAGGCAGGATTCGAACCTGCGACCGTAGCGGTCCCTCGGTTCCAGAATGTAGCGCCTAGAACCGCACGGCACTCCGGCCGGCACGTGATATTGCAGCAAATGTAATAAAAAAAGAAGTGTAACTTAAATTCGGAGTGCTGATTACTTTTTTACATCACCACTGTGCTAACTTGGAAAAGTTTAATCTTCAAAAATGATTTGTGAAGCGCATCTATAAAACTTTTGAATATCGCAGAATAACACCTAGGTCTCTTTGCATCCGAGCTTGGAATCATCACTACCTAGATTTTCGACGATTGAGCCATGAGTTCACAACGAGACCAGCGTGGGAAACACGAAAAGATGAGTGCCTAGTTTATCCATTATTTCAAGAAATGACTTTATTAACTGTGCTCTAATGACACCTGCCACATAATATAACTTTGTTGTTGCCCGAAAATGCAATATTTAGCTGCGTGAGCAACACTTTAAATCATAAATAATTTTTGACCTTTGTTGTGGTAGGGTTGTTAGATACTGAAGAAATGAATAGGATGTTCTTTTAGCAAGTTTAATTAAGTTAATTTTGTACTTGGATACGTCTTTGCTGGAGGCCACAAATTTCGAGCTATTCGAGGAAAACATGTTTGAAGATCACTTTTCTAATTTTTTCTTGAATAATCCGGAAACTATGACCCCTAGGGAAAAGGTATCCCAGTATAATTTAACTACATCAAAATCCCTACAAAACTGTACTGCTCATACTTTCTCTAGGACTTGTAGTTTGCACATAGCAGTGACAGAACATGAAAATCTTCTGCATGACATTTAAAGGCTTTTGAGGTTGCATAAAACCCAGCGGTAAGGCCGGTGAATCAGCCTGTATACGAGTACACTCCATATGCTGCTGTACAGCGCGCAGTGAGGGTATATTGTAACATTATTGTCGATTTCCTTTCCTATTCCATCGATATAACGATCGAAGGAAGAAATGACTGTCTCTATGCGTCGCTACGTATCATAATGTCTGTTAACTAATTACTTTAAGGAATACAGCAACCAGACACTTTATAGATATTTTTTATTTACCCCAGTACGCTTTTAGGTCTTTCCCCATCTTCCGTTAGCGTAACACATATTTAAATCTTCATTAGTACATCATTAACACGTCAATTGCACTCTGGATGCTGCAGCTGCCCTGTGCAAAATAATTTGTTTAGCTACTACACTTCGCGGGTTCTGTATTAACTTTACTGCTCGTTAAATGCACTTACTTTCTACTCTTATTGTTGTCGCTCCTATTTTCCGCGTTTGTAAGCGTAGCACAAACACTTTTTCTTTGTCTCATGAACGAAATCGGCGCTGTATTCGCCACGCTGCGCTGTGTATTGGGATAAATCAAAATGTATAACAACCGGTTGGCTGTTTATTTATTAAAGTAATATAATCCACAGCCACGGTGCTTAAATATCAATAAAAATGAATAAATTGATGTCTTTTTTCTTAGCCTGATTATCCCTCTGCGTGTTATACGACAGTGCCAGCATAATGGTTACAAAGTGTCTTCATTAAATAAATGTTCTTTAAATCTACCCAACAGTGTATCACTATCAGTAATTTAATTATCCAGTATCATTTTACAATGAACAGGGGTGCGTCTGTTTAATATAACACAAGTCATACATATACTCAAGTGTTTGATAAGGAGCCGCGAGGGGTAGCCGTTCATTTTAAGTCTGTCGAAGCCATTTCTTTCCAATAAAGAAACATTTATACGATCTTTGCTTGGAATGTTTTAGCAAGTAAAACAGATCGCTCCTTCTGTCTTCTCAAAATGAGAAAATTCAGTATTATTTTACATTTATCCACATTTAAAGAGAGCTGTCATTCACTATACAAAGCGGAAATTTTGTCAAAGTATTTTTGCAGCTTCTTAAAATCGCACAACGACGATACTTTCCTGTCTACAGCATCGTCAGCGAACAGTATTATAGCGCTGCTGCTCCTGTCTGACACACATCTTTTATGTGTATTGAAAACATCAAAAATGTTTCAAATGGCTCTGAGCACTATGGGACTTAACTTCTGAGGTCATCAGTCCCCTAGAACGTAGAACTACTTAAACCTAACTAACCAAAGGACATCACACACATCCATGCCCGAGGCAGGATTCGAAACTGCGACCGTAGCGGTCACGCGGTTCCAGAATGTAACGCCTAGAAACGCTCGGCCACCCAAACCCCGGCCGCGGTGGTCTCGCGGTTCTAGGTGCGCAGTCCGGAACCGTGCGACTGCTACGGTCGCAGGTTCGAATCCTGCCTCGGGCATGGATGTGTGTGATGTCCTTAGGTTAGTTAGGTTTAAGTAGTTCTAAGTTCTAGGGGACTAATGACCACAGCAGTTGAGTCCCATAGTGCTCAGAGCCATTTGAACCATGTTTTCAACCACCCAAACCGGCTGAAAACATCAGAGGTCCTGTTCGCTTCAGCCACCCGGCTGGAAGCGCGAGAACTCTTCACCAGCTGTATACGCCGGGAAAGCATACATTCAAACAGCAGCTTATTTGAATCTTACAAATGTCAAGACGCATTTCAGGTTTTCGTATATCTTCAAGTGACAGCTACATCCTTATCATTTGTAGGCTGTTTTTCAAATTCTGACATGGTGCTTTGTGCTACGGTGAATAACTCCTTGTATCATTATTAAGAACGTACTAAATGAACTTCTACACACCTTGGAATATCCATTGTCAACAATGAATACATTGGCTATACCAATCTGTATCAACAGCTACCCAAGGCTGTAAATTCATGGTGTTTGTCGTGATGGTTATTTAAACTATTACACATGGATGGATCAAAATTCTAATACTATTAGACACTTTGTGGATATGGTGTGATGTGGGGTCATAATCTATTCGCTAGTTGTTCACTGCAGGAACAGTTTACATGGAACATATTGCCTGAAACTGCTACATAATTTGAACCAAAATAAATGAAGTAACTTCCTCAATCTTGCAGCAAGATGGATCCTATGTATATTCCTTACGATGAGTGGAACAGAATCGCAGTGAAATCTCTCCCGGACTCTGGATGGCTTATTGACCACTGAGATGTACCACTTCTCTTCATTAACTGATGGTCTGTGGGAACGGTTAAAGACCGACGTCTAGAAGCAACCAGAGCAAATAAAAATAAGAATTTTCTAATTATTCCCTAAACGCTTCTTCATTCAACAACAAAGTGTTTATCTAAACCAGCTGTCCGCGCGTCTTCACCCGTCGGAGGTTCGAATCCTCCCTCGGGCATTGGTGTGTGTGTGTCGTCCTTATCGTAAGTTAGTTTAAGTTACATAAAGCAGTGTGTAAGCTTAGGGACCGATGACCTCAGCAGTGTGGTCCCATAAGACCTTACCGCTAATTGCCAATTTTTCCAAACGAACTGCAAAATGTCGAAGGATAATCTGCTAAGAAAGTAAACAATCGTTAGTCTACTAATTTGCTGTCACCTGTGCGGCCCCATGCCTTACAGGTTTAAATAGCTGATGTCTCAAACCATGGAGCATAAAGCATCCGTTGATATTTTAGGTTCTGAATATTACATACGTTATGTAGTTATATGTGGCTGCATATTTTTCCACTTTTCTGTGCTGTGGGGACACTGTCAGAGGGGGCTGTTGATCTGTTCTTCACCGCATTCGTGTGTGACAGTTACTGTTGAGAAACCGAGCTGTTCGTACTTCCTTTACACGTAGTAATTCCATTGTGTAAGCTGCTCAGGTGTCTCCATAGTGCCAATGGTATGTTACAACTTGCTGGGTGATTTCAATAGGTTATAATGAGGAAGTTGTTTGTTAATATAAATCTCGGCAGTGCCGATTGTTGTCATTTCATATCGGTTGTCGACAATAGCAACCCCTGCACGAACGCACACTTCCTTTACTGGTACTAGTTTTAGCCGTGTGTGGTAATCCAGCAGCTTTCGTTTAGAACAAAATATACCTGTTCGCATGAGATAATCCGTATTAAGTAAGGACATCTTGCACATTTTGCTGCCGAGACGCAATATCTCAGAACCGATATTCGTGGTGCTTGAAGTCCGATATGCTCGCAGGACACTATAAGCTTGTTTAGAATATTGTCATTGACACATATTTTCTACTAAGTCTTCCTTATATGTCAAGAATTTGCCTAGAACTACATCCAGCGTGAAATTAAGACAGATTTTACAGTAACCTGTGACCATGTATCTAACCCTAAAACACTTAAGGGAGAAAAATGTTATATTGTCACTAAGCCACCGTAAATTTTACAACCCCATATTTCATTCAAAGGAAGTCGTAATTTATAGTGTATGCTCCAGTTAATTACAGTAATAAAGTCACCAGTAGTATGTCACATACAAAATAAGTGTAAAATGTCCCGTTTTGTATTCTATATTGACAATACCAGGTTGGAGTACCGTTCGTTGATATCAACTGCAACCGTAAATTTTACGAGTGTCTAACAACCTAGACTTAACATTTAGTAAGGAATTATTTTGTAAAAAATAAATGCATGAAGTAGAATGAAATAACTATACTATTCTTGGATTTATCAATTTCTGTAATGTTACTTAACTACAGACTAACTCCAGTAATATCAAGTAGTATAGTATCGTTAGGTTAAATGAAGATTAACAATGACATCATTGAATTACTGGACAAATTCGTGAATGTGGCGCAACTGAAAGCGAAGAGAATACAGACATCGAAAATAATAAATACGAGACTAAAATTGACTTACAATTAATCTGAAACATTGGCCGAAGTACTCATAAGTAAATTCCCTTTCGTCTGAAATGGAAAGTTTATAATCATATCGGACAATGGGTCCTAAGCTATTGTCCAATAAGAAAAGGAATTAAGTACACTGGGAATGAGATGAAGGGACAGAAAACGGGTAATTAAAGAGAATTTAGCGGAGAATCTCATAGATACTGTTACAAAACTGAGATGTGCAGGGAGTAGCAGACAAACTTGAGGGTCGTGGACTCATGAAGGTTTTGGATGGAGTTCTCGCACTATGAAGTGTGGAGCCGAAGCTCCTGAAAGAAGCTTTTTATGCAGCAATAAATGAAAAATGTATGATGACGATAATGATGAAGTGCACTGGCAGCTGCTTCTACATAGGCATCATTTTCCGAACCATAAGCAGTTTATCTTTTCACAGTAAAATAATTTTCAGGATTGACAAATCAGTACGATTTGAAATGCAAGTTTACACTAAAACATAAAATTCTACATAGATTTCAACTAAGCTATGTCCCTGTGTTTTGAATTTCAGTGCTTCGCTGTACGACGCAAATATTTTCTGTATGGTCTCACTTTTTTTCCAAGATAAAGAAAAAAATGGGAAGGGTTTCTGGCAATTTTTTTTTGGAGAGTGAAACACATATGTAAGAGAAAGGCATGTGGCTGTTGGTGAGAGACTTGTTGATCGCGTCAGAATTTGGCGGACGGTCTGCCACTGACTGTACAGCGCCGGCTTCTACTTCAGTGGACGCACAACCTAAAGTAAAGGCGACCCCTCCTGCTACTTATGCAACAATTTGCATACTAAAATGAAGAAATTCTTCGCAGCGCAGGCAGCGTGCCACAAGACTTTGGAAAAACACCGCGCACGGCTTACACACAAATTTGCAATTCAGGGCGCTCTTTTCCTTCCGTACGTATCCCGAATGCACCGTCTCGGGGATCCCCTACCCACGACTTGTGGGCGTGACAAGCCGTTACACACAGACGCTGTAAGTCCCCCACCGTCGCGTCCATCATCGGCCGCAGACCAATCGCATGAGCGGCATCGATTTGGAAGCGGTTACGTCACCGCCGTAGGATCATCATATTGCATTGGTTTTGGTCTCAAGCGTGGGTGGGGTGGATATTGCCGCGGAGATTGGTAACATCACCTGCATACCTTAAAGCTATGGACTTCGCACAAGTGAGAGTGGGTGTAAAATCATTACAGAGACGTCAGTTTTCACGTCATGGAGCAGTTCATTAAATAAGTCAATATCTTTCACTTGATAAATCACTTTAACAGGTAAAAACTGTAGCGTGGACTGGGATCTAACTTAGATATTTTCCTTTCGGGGACAACCATACGAGCCACCCAAGGACCTCTCATGCCACGTTACGCGTGTTCCGGTACCTCAGATAGCACGGAATTAGACTGGAGTCTCCGTCCACACCACAATTTTAATGTACCAGAATGTTACTTTCCACATAATGCTCCGCTTTAGAGCGTAAGTATCACTTCGGAACTTATATCCACTCACAAGGGAGCGCATAATGCATATACCAGTTGTACCAATTGCAGATGGCAACTGTGAGAAAGTTTCTCGCATGAATAGAATGAGAAAATTCTGCAAAAGCTTATTTCGAATACGTGAAGCACTATCGGAAGTGAATATTACGTTTCGTGCCATAAAAAAGTCCTAGGACTAACTGTTGTTCAAGCATTTAAAAATTTGACTTGTGGTATAGTCTTAACTGTATGAGTACAGCGCTGACTAGAAGGGGATCACGCAAATAGTATACCATGGAGCGGTAGGCAGCGCAGACACCAACAGCAATCTTTATCAGAACTGGTTCTGTCATGAAGGTCCAACGGGCACTGCGACTGGACAGTACTGTATCCGAGAGGCACAGTATACTCCCGTGGGTGAAACAGTCGAGGTTCACCAGTAGAGTTTTGAATCGGCGGTCACAAGGTTGGGCAACAAGTGCTCGAAAGTGTGAGAACCTGGAACGAGTGCAAGCGGGCGCTCAGAGCGGCTATGTCCACAAACACAACTGTCGCTACGTTCATTGGGCCGCTTACTGGATGATTTGAAATTTAGCCCGTACAAACCACAGCTGGTTCATTGATATAGAGATACTGATAGGTGATTGACGCAGCAGGTCAAAATTCCGTCAAATGTTTCCAAACTGTGTCATATCCCGCTTTTGTGATGTGGCATGGCCGTCCCGTTCCCCAGATTTAACAGCTCCAGATTTTTTCGATCATTTTCGGACATTTAACGAACTTGAAACTATCACTCGCCATCAGATAAGAGCCATTCTGCAGAATATGTAAGGCATGTTATCGAAGCGATCTCCCGACGTCTTCAGCATTGTATGCAGGTAAACGGGGACATTTGAAGGCAACTACTTTCAACGACTACGGTTCCAATGGCTCTAAGCACTATGGGACTTAACATCTGAGGTCATCAGTCCCCTAGACGTAGAACTACTTAAACCTAACTAACCTAAGGAAATCACACACTTCCATGCCCGAGGCAGGATTCGAACCTGCGACCGTAGCAGCAGGGAGGTTCCGGACTGAAGCGCCTAGAACCGCTCGGCCACTGCTGCCGGCCTTCAACGAGTAGTGAGGTCTGCTGATGTATGCTGCTTTATGTAGTAATTGTCAGTTAACTTGCTTATATTTCATAAATGTATTAAATTACTTCTTGTTTTCACCATATTTCTGTTGCATTTGAAGCTTGTAGAGAGAAGGCAAAAAAATTATGACCACTGCCCACCGCGTAGTTGAATGCCTCCTGGTGGCGTTGCGGGCACGTGATGCGGTAACGAAAGTACCTAAGCGCAGCAGACACGGACGGGGGATCACCCTAGCGAAGATATGGACTGTAAGTGCAGAAATCCATTAAGATAAGCGATTTTGACAAAGGGCAGATTATTATTACGCAGAACCTGTGAACGAGTGCCTCGAAGCTGGTCGAATGTTCACGTACTACTGTCGTGAGCGTTTATGGAAAGAGGTAGTAGGACAGTGGAACTGCCATTAAACGCTAAATGGTTGAACGTCCGCGACTCTTCCCAGAACGTGGAGTTCGGAGGCTTTCCTGCTCGGTAAAGTAGGATAGATGGAGATCTGTGGCATCTCTGCCGAAAGAGCACAATGCCGGTGTATGCTCAAGTGTTTCGGAGCACACCTTTCGTCGTACATTGTTGAACATGGAGCTCCGCAGCAGACCTCCCCTACGTATTCATATGTTGACTCAACGGCATCGTCAATTAAGTTTGCAGTGGGCACAGTGCCATCGAGATTCGACTGCCGATCAATGGAAACGTGGTGTCTCTTCGGGTGAATCACGTTTTTGCTACACTAGGTCGCCATAAACGCCGTCATCGAGGTGAACGGCGGCTCGAAACGTGCAGCACGCCAAGGTCGCAGGTTGGAGGGAGCAACATTATATTGTGAGAGACATTCTCCTGCGCTTGTTTGGGACCTGCGGTAGTGATCGAAGACATACTGACAACTGCGAAACACCTGCATCCCTTCATTATTGATGTCTTCCCCGTCATCGTCAGCAGTATTATTTTCCGTGTCTTGGGACCAGAACCGTGCTACAGTTGTTTGAGGAGCATTATTGTGAACTAATTTTTATGTCTACTCCAATTCGCTTGATGTAAATCCTATGGAACCCATCTGAGTCGCTATCGGGCGTCATCACCGTGTACGCAAATCAGCGTCCCGTTATTGACGCGAATTACATGAACTGTGGGTAGACAATTAATGCCACATACCTCCACAAACCTACCAAAAAACTTTCGGATCCCTGATAGGCAGAATCAGTGATGGATTTCGATCCAAATATGGACAAACAAGCTATTAAGCAGGTGGTCGTAATGTTTTGGCTCTTTAGTGTATGTGCCACCCTGTATTAATTTTGAAGTTACATTTTGTAGACTTTCTTCGCTTCTTCTCCGTTTGTCAACATTCACTGAAGTCGATGTCATTAAATAAAAGACATCAATTACGTCGTAAAAGGATGGGAGGAGGTGTCAGCTGTGGTCTGGTTTGTGAAACCTTCCGACATTCGTCGGAAGTGAAATCCTCGTTGGCACTAAATTAGAACATCAGGAAACGAACTTGAGCCCTCCTGTTCCAGAACGTTCCCAACTTTCATCGTTTCGTCACTCTGTGGGATATGTACGAGTGTCATTCAATATATAATGCTCCACAGTTTTTTCTAAGGACGTATTTATTCTTAATGGGTAGAATTTAATGACAATATCAGTCAATATTTCTTTTTTTCTGTGCAGTCTCCTTCATGCCCTACTGCTTTAGGCCAACGCAGCATGTGTTCAGCTGTTGTTCCATGTTCGTAGCCATGTTTTCTCTACATTGTTTACGCTCTCATCAGCTTCAGAGTGTGCCCCACGTAGAGAATCCGTACGTGGCCCAAACAGATGGAAGTCAGGGAGCACCAGGTCTTAGCTATAAGGTACGTGAGGCAGTGATGTCGTACCCAGTTCGGTGATGTGCTTCCTCGTTCGGAAATTTGTGTGCGGCCGGGCAGCCGGGAATTGTCGTGTTGAATGGTTCAAATGGCTCTGAGCACTATGGGACTCAACTTTTGAGGTCATCAGTCCCCTAGAACTTAGAACTACTTAAACCTAACTAACCTAAGGACATCACACACATCCATGCCCGAGGCAGGATTCGAACCTGCGTCCGTGGCGGTCTCGCGGTTCCAGACTGTAGCGCCTAGAACCGCACGGCCACTCCGGCCGGCTGTCGTGTTGGAGCTGGATTTATTTTAGAGCACGTCGTAAACGGGCGGTAACACATGCACGTGAATGACATCATTCCTATCGCAAAAGACTCGTTTTGACGTTGCCGTAGGAGGGCCACGAAGTAACCTGTAACAGTCGGCGACAGAAAAGCCTACACATTGAACTTAAACTACTCCAACAGTTCAGAGATGAAATGGCTTTTCTTTACATCTTGTGGTTAATTTTGAGCATTCGTGAAACCAATCTTAAACATATCTTTGAATATCCAAGCATCTCACTCACTGCATATGTAGTTCAAACGCTCACTTACAGGTGCAGAGCCAATTGTCGAGTTATTATATGGTGATCTGCAAGAATAATGGCATCCCTACCATTCCCCATATCGGGAGCAGTGGCTGTGACAGCACGTCCCGTATGTAGATAATCGTGGAACTCAGTATCAGCACATCCTGACGCTTTAATTATCTATACGTATCACCCAACAATACTCATATCAGTCGCATCATTACCATACGCTACACTAGACAGGTGGCTCTACACCTGTAAGTGAGCATTGGGAGTGCATTAGTTTCTTTTCTCCCAACGAAGAATTCAGTTACAGCTTACTGCTTGTAATGGGGGTCTTGCGAATATGCCATTTTGATGGTTCACAACGGCTCTGCCTTTTCTCGGAATTGTTCAGAGCTTCACACACGTTCAAAACAAACATAAAAAAGGACGTTTTCATATATATATATATATATATATATATATATATATATATATATATATATGTATGTGTGTGTGTGTGTGTGTGTGTGTGTGTGTTATATAAGTACCACCGTCTCACGTTGACTCTGTCTTAATTTTTTTTCTCCTACTTTAATCTTGTTCATCATCCGCAGAGGAAAATTTCTCTACTGTTCGTACACTTCGGGGTAAAGCCTCGGCAACAGCGCATCTATGGTTACTATCTACAATCGCCATTTTCTTGACTTGTATTTTTGCTACATTCGTTTGGGTCCAGTAACACTTCAGGTCTTAAAACAACACTGAGGAAATTTTCGCATCAGAAGCTGTATTTTATTTGTACTTCGCAAACAATTTTATGATGTGTAGCGAGAAGTGTACCACTATCCTATCCTTCTCTTCGAGTTTCAGTGACGAATGATGCACGAGAAGAAGTTTATGACAGATGGGCGGAGTGAAATTTGTGTGGAGATGGAATGTGTTCACGCTTCTATGGAGCCCAAGACACTTCAGGTAGCTTTTTTGCTTTCACATTCGTTGGCTTCGCCAACTCACAACAAAACCATCACTTTCCAACCTAACCTAGACTTTGAACTAAGATACAGATCAGTCTGTTACCACAATCATGTATTGTACTTTCAAATTCGTTGGCCTCGCCAATTGAAAAAAACAGATTGTTACGTAGACCTCGGGCTAAGCAGTAGATCAGGCTGACATTAAAAATAGATTTTTTGCTTTCACATTCGCTGACTTCACCACCTAACAATCAAAATGTCATATTCCAACGTAACCTAGACCCCAGCTGAAGATAGGCAAATCAGCCTGAAAGTGGTAAAGGCAAAATTAATTATCATAAAAGTGACTGGTCACTATTTTTTCAAACTTTCAACATACACTGAAACTCATTCCTCTTTACACGTGTCGTGGACTAGAACACGCTGTGCTACAAGGCTAGATAGGAAACAAATTTTTAGTGTGCCTGTACGGCACCTACGAAAAGCCGTTTGTCCCAGCAAGAGCCCTAGGCTCCGCTGAAACATTTCTCCGCAGAAGAGAGACACAAGTGTTCCAGCCTCCGCAAGAAGTATTGTCAGTTGGCCTCTGAATTAGATCGAATTTCTCTCACTTCTCCTTCAGGTTCATTTCGTGAGATGTATATGGGCGAATGAAGAAAGTCGCTTTGCTCTCCTTGGAACGCGCACTCTATGAATTTTAACAGTAAGTCTCTCTGTGAAGCTCGACATAGCTTTTGTAACACCAGCCAGCGCAAATGGAATAGCATATAGAAATAGAATATTGCTGTACTGGCTCTGGAGACGACACAGACAGAATATCCGTGACATTGTGGGCGTTTGCACTGACAAAAAATTTGAAATCAGGAATAAGTTAATGAAATAGATTCTGGGAGCGTGGTATAGCCACGGTACTGGAAGGCGTGCTTAAGAAACATATTCCAACATCGAAGAAGGATTACTGTTGGGTGATATCTGTCCATACTGTGGGTTGATCCATTTTACATCTGGCCAAGGGCCATAGCCAACGTACCTGAAAAGGATTATAAAACTAGACAGTGTTGTATGTTATTGCGGGCAGCCTGTATCGCTACAGCAGATCATCTCGGAGTGTACGATGCATTCATATGTAACATATGAATAAAGGTTCATGTTGAGAGATATAAGCATACACGATATAATCGGATATAGAATACTGATTGATCTATTGCACAAGATAAATCAGAAGGTGTCATCGCACAAGTTAGAATTGTATCTTTTAAGGAGACTTGGGAATTTAAGAGATGGGAACCAGAGAATATACCAGGAAATACGGCGAGAGGAAAGAAGACAGGATCGACAGGAACGGGTAAAACTACAGTTGAAGATCAATAAAACGAAAAGGAACCATATGAGACAAAAGCTCACTAATACGAGAACATTGAATGTCTCTTTCGGTACACTGACCATCCAGAACACAGACGGGCCTGTACCAAACGGTGGATGCGTATTCTGTAGCGGAGTAGCATATTGTCAATGCCACTGCTCTTAAAGGTAATGGCTGAGAGCCCCATGTGCATTCATCGGCCAAAACATTACGACCACCGACTTACAGTCGATATAAACCCGTCCAGGCTTTACCAGCGTCACCTGGTGATGAATGACTGCTAGTCAGACACACGCAGTCAGTAGTATCAGTCAGCGTGTTCAAATGGTTCAAATGGCTCTGAGCACTATGGGACTTAACTTCTGAGGTCATCAGTCCCCTAGAACCTAGAACTACTTAAACCTAACTAACCTAAGGACATCACACACATCCATGCCCGAGGCAGGATTCGAACCTGCGACCGTAGTGGCCGCGCGGTTCCAGACTGTAGCGCCTAGAACCGCTCGGCCATCCCGGCCGGCAGTCAGCGTGTTGTATGTGTGCAGAATGGAGTTGGCGCGCAATCTGTCTGAGTTTGACTGAGGGCAGATTGTGATAGTCTAGAGGCGCAGCACGAGTATTTCGAAAACTGCACTGTATGTCAGGTGTTCGAGAAGTGCTGTGGTGTCTCCAACACGTGGCGAAACAAAGGTGAAACCAAGTCCAGACGTTGTGGGGTTGGGCGGTTACTCCTCATTGCAGATGTTGGACAGGCGGGGAACTGAGACAGAACTAAAATCGTATTTTAATGCTGGGCAGAGTACAAGTGTGTGTCTGAACACACAGTGCACTCCTAACGATGGGCCTCCGCAGTCGACGATCCTTTCATGTGCCAGAGTTAACACCACGACATCGGGAACTATGACTGAAATTGGCACGTGACCATCGGTTCAAAAATGGTTCAAATGGCTCTGAGCACTATGGGACTTAACTTCTGAGGTCATCAGTCCCCTAGAACTTAGACCTACTTAAACCTAACTAACCTAAGGACATCACACACATCCATGCCCGAGGCACGATTCGAGCCTGCGACCGTAGTGGCCGCGCGGTTCCAGACTGTAGCGCCTAGAACCGCTCGGCCATCTCGGCCGGCAGTCAGCGTGTTGTATGTGTGCAGAATGGAGTTGGCGCGCTATCTGTCTGAGTTTGACTGAGGGCAGATTGTGATAGTCTAGAGGCGCAGCACGAGTATTTCGAAAACTGCACTGTATGTCGGGTGTTCGAGAAGTCCAGACCTTGTGGGGTTGGGCGGTTACTTCTCATGTTGGACAGGCGGGGAACTGAGACAGAACTAAAATCGTATTTTAATGCTGGGCAGAGTACAAGTGTGTGTCTGAACACACAGTGCACTCCTAACGATGGGCCTCCGCAATCGACGACCCTTTCTTGTGCCAGAGTTAACACCACGACATCGGGAACTACGACTGAAATTGGCACGTGACCATCGGTTCAAAAATGGTTCAAATGGCTCTGAGCACTATGGGACTTAACATCTGAGATCATCAATCCCCTAGAACTTAGAACTACTGAAACCTAACTAACCTAACGACATCACACACATCCATTCCCGAGGCAGGATTCGAACCTGCGACCGTAGCGGTCACGCGGTTCCAGACTGTAGCGCCTGCTCGGGCACTCCGGCCGGCCGTGACCATCGGCGCTGGACATTGGCGCAATGGCAGAGCGTTGCATGGTTTGATGGATTCGATAACTTCTTCATCATGCCAATGGAAGGGCGCGAATCCGCCTACTTTCAGGCGAACAACTCTTAGACACCTGCACTGCAGAATGGAGACAAGCTGGCGTGGGCTCCATTATCCTCTGGGATACATTCGTGTGGGCACCCATGAGTCCAGTGGAGCTCGTGCAAAGCAAAACGATGGCCGAGGAGTATCGTACTCTGGTGGCAGATCACGTATATCCCTCACGACGATTATGTTTCCCGACGGCACTGGCATTTTTCAGCAATATGATGGCCCACGTCACAAGGCGAGGAGTGTGATGGAGTGGTTCGAGGAACACAGTGGCGAGTTCCAATTGATACCCAGGCCCACCATCTCGCCAGATCTGAACCCGATTGAACACATCTGAACGTGGCGTCAGAACTCATCACCCTTTTCTCCGGAATTTACGTGAATCAGGTGACTTATGTGTCCAGATGTGCTGCTAACTCCCCAGATACGGCGACTCGTCGTTGATATCCGTGCGAAAGGTGTACATACCGGCTATTAGACAGGTGGTACAATGTTCTGGGTGATCTGTGTATAAAGACGTCGCGCGAACGAAGCGGATGAAAACTATAGCGATAGCCTGTAAACGTAGTTATCGATAAGTCAACTGAACACCATAAAAAGACCATTATTTACTAAAAATTTAGCAAGGTTAATGGAAGTCTGTTGAAGCTTGTCAGGGATGTGGAAAACAGAAAATGCTTCTCCGGTCTGGAACTCCATGTGGGCCTCAAGATTCAAACTGACGTTACAATCTTTTGTTCCGCGAGTGTTACGATCGCCTGAAAGATGGTTTTGGGTGGCATCACATTGAAGAAGCGACGCACAGGAGATGTGGCGAACAGTGTGTCTGTACAGAGTTGCTCTTGGTTTACACGTTTCTTGCGCTGGTGTCAAGTGATACGCGCATGTGAAACAGATGATATAAAAAAAAATCTGCCATTACTAAACGATAAAAAAGCAATTTACCTGACAGTACTAAATTTATAAATGGAATTAAAAATGGCCAAACCAGGTAAGGAGGCAAATTTTATAATGATAATTAGATTATTAGAAATAAGGTATCAAATACCATTATATACTGTAGATTAGGTATATTTACGCCCCAGTGGAGCAACTATGGATGATGGAGTTAATGGAGCATTTCATCTCTGACTACTCTTTACGTACACATGTGAGTCTGCTGGTATCAGGAAGCACTACAGATAAGCAGTGTAATTAGAAACCAGATGCAGTTTTATCTTAATTTCTTTTAAACCATTTGTAACGTGTATCTTGAAGCACAGCAGTAATATTTTATGTTGCAATTTACGTAACAACAGATACTATATTCTGAAGTTATGGTACACCTTTCTTATTTTATGTATTAGTCACCATGGTTTGTCATAGTCAATAGAAGGAAAACCTTACAGATGATGGCAAGTGAATAAATAGTAATAAATAAATAAACTTCGATTACCATTTCTGTCACAAACTCGCCATGACAGAAGAAACACGAGACGAAGTGCAGAGCTCTTCTTTGAACCATCTCTGTTGCTATATTCATTCTACAAAATAAAGGCCTAGACTGCGAACAATGCACAGAAGAAATATTGGGTGAATGTCTCGGTGCTATCTATATTTTGCCAAGTGAAGCACAATGGTAGTTAAGGGTCAAAAATGGAAATTGTTAAAAGGAGGGTAGTGCTTGATTTGTATATATTTTGTGTATACACGAGTCAGTGTCTGCACGTGGCACCGTGACAATGTAAATATCGTTCTTTACTAAAAACAAGTAAATATCTCACATTATCCGGAATTTTTTGAAGTCAGGACGTAATCATAATTTTCAGATCTACAAATTTTGTATAAATAATTTATACAATGTATTCCAAGCTTTTAATGTCAAATTACTCAGTTGGTAAAGAATGAGAAACCGTATACTTGTAATCAAAGAATTAATGCGCGGTAATGAATTGACATAAAACAATATTCACCTTACAGCAACAACTCAATCTTTCATACAACAATGACATTAAGTAACGCCACATGAAAATTAAAAGATTGAAATCCGGCAATTAACCCTAGCTATGACAGATAATTCTCTTCGAAGCTAACGATCAGGTTATTTGTTATTCCGATGATCATCGGCATAAGTGGGTGGGTGCAGCGACGTGGTTAATGCACGTCGTCTCGCTGATAACTTGAGTTACAGTCTTCGATAACTGTGGAGCACGTCTAGAAAGATGGAGAGTTAAAACACAGAACTCAAGAGGGGTGCAGTTGATATGGTCAAATTAGTTGATCTTTTGCAATTCCAGAACACAGGATAATAGTGATCTGATGTGAGCGTGGTCTGCCGAGTTTCATTGCTGCAGACATGGCTGTTGCGGCACTTGGCAACACCATCAGGGCTGAAAGAGGCCTCGTTTGCAGACAATATAAAATCTAAAACCTCATCAGTTTAGTACTGCTCTGGATACTACATTGACTAAACTGAGCTCTGGGTTCAAAATCTTTTCATTTCATTGGTTGCATCCGCTGTTTATGACAGAATTTTAATTGCTGCTTCATCAGTACTCTCCATACCGTTTTTTATTCTTCGATGTTTCCATGAGAAGTGTAGGTTTACAGGTTTTTATTGATGAATCTTCTTCCACACGGTCAATAACATCTCCTCATTGTACTGTACTAAGAATTAATGTCAGTGGTCTTGTTTGTGCAAACCAAGTTTGTAGTAGGCTTCTATCAATGACAATGAATTTCTTCCAACCAGGATAATCCGTTTTTCTGTAAATTCATGAGACTATGTGGGCACTACATCCTGCTGCACCATGCGTTAAATGCGTCTCTGCAAGGTCCTTTAACAAGTAATGCTCCAGCACTGAAATCCAGTCATGAACTGCAGATGATGGTAAACTTATCGTGTTTCCCTCACAGACGATCATACATTTTTTCAGGGTGGCGACACCGATGTCAAAGTGGAAGGCATCTGATGTGAAATGTCAGCAGTTTAAAAACACGTGCCTCACACATCGACGCACCAGTCCACTTCAAAACTGATATCAATGAGTACCTGGACAATATATATCCTCATTGTTAGGCTGGAAGGGGTGGTTTTGTCATGGTAACTGCAATCACCAGATCTCAAGCCGATATATTTTTTTCTATGGGTTTATTTAAAGTTATTGATGCATGAAACTTTGGTTTGTTAGTACAACTTGTAAACTGTTTATGGCAATAAAAATTTTTTCAGAGGATTAGCTCCTTTTCCAAGATGATACCCCAAGCGGGTGTAAAAATGAATGTGCGCAACGGAAAATATTGAACGCGAAAATGAAGATTTGGCCCTGCCTGCCTACCCACTGAGGCAGATCTTAGGATCTCTTAATGGTGACATTATCTCCTCCTTCTTGCTCTATAACATGTAAATTACAACATAAAACATAAATGAATGATTAAGGGAACTAGTAACTACAAATGATAAATGCTCTTTCAGCTTATACATATATTGTGGAATAAAGCCCCTTTATATACTACAAATTTTTATATATCAATGTCCAATGGACATAAAGAGATACAAATGGATTTCCTAACTAACATGATTGTTTAAGTGCCCAAATATGCCCCTTTTTATGGCTACGCGACGTAATATAAATAACGCGAGATGACTGACATCACCTACGTACCAAACACTAGAAGAGACTACTTTGAAAGATGATCTACAGTGGTTCCCAACCTCAGTGGAAATATAATTTACGTGATCACAGCTGTTTAGCTTTATAGCCTTAATAAGCAGAAGCAATTAGCAATATCACCATATGTACTGCGTCCGGTGCGTCAGAGTGATGGTTCTCGTACACGTCTGCAATGACGGAAGAACTCCAGTCACAAAATATATAAAAAAAAAACCTCATTCAAACACTAGGACGGCAGAAGACGGTCCTCTGGCTAGAGTAATCTAATACTGTCTTCTCCTGTCTGTCTTCTACAGACGAGAAACGCAAACTCCCAGCCACAAGGATGGAGTTCAGATAACGTCTCAACGTGAGTATAGGCAGAAGAAGTGCTCTCAATCACTGAACGCTGTGTACTCAGCGAGGACTCTCTACCCGGAGGTGAAGTCCCGAATCGTATTAGTTCGCAACAGTACAGTGCCTAACCATTCTAACTAAAAAATCTCCTGAGAGTAAAGACAGCAAGTCCGTTTGTACCAACAAAAACTGTTCTTGAGTGACAGTCAAACACGTGCGTTCAAAATGGAAGACCCCCTTCTCTCCACCACTGGCTTCCCAGCAGAGCTCGGCTCCCCTCCTTCATAACTGCAGAAAACGGATCACATTCTCGAAACCATGGAATGTTCTCCCTCGCTACAGATTCTTCCGAACGCCGACCAACCATATTTTAGTCTTTTGTCGTCCAGTGCAGAAAGATTGCGAGGAAATACGTATCCCAATTAATTAGGAATTCATACAACAACGGAGGGGTATCTGTTGAGAGACAAACGTGTGGTTCCTGAAGAGGGGCAGCAGCCTTTTCAGTAGTTGCAGGGGCAACAGTCTGGATCATTGCCTGATCTGGCCTTGTAACACTAACCAAAACGGCCTTGCTGTGCTGGTAATGCAAACGGCTGAAAGCAAGGGGA
Organism: Schistocerca gregaria; assembly: GCF_023897955.1. NCBI lineage: Eukaryota > Metazoa > Arthropoda > Insecta > Orthoptera > Acrididae > Schistocerca > Schistocerca gregaria. The sequence continues at coordinate 186,795,996 of NC_064931.1, read as the reverse complement.
AACTACAGCCGTAATTTTTCCCGAGGGCATGCAGCTTTACTGTATGATTAAATGATGATGGCGTCCTCTTGGGTACAATATTCCGGAGGTAAAATAGTCCCCCATTCGGATCTCCGGGCGGGGACTACTCAAGAGGGTGTCGTTATCAGGAGAGAGAAAACTGGCGTTGTGCGGATCGGAGCGTGGAATGTCAGATCACTTAATCGGGCAGGTAGGTTAGAAAATTTAAAAAGGGAAATGGATAGGTTAAAGTTAGATATAGTGGGAATTAGTGAAGTTCGGTGGCAGGAGGAACAAGACTTCTGGTCAGGTGACTACAGCGTTATAAACACAAAATCAAATAGGGGTAATGCAGGAGTAGGTTTAATAATGAATAGGAAAATAGGAATGCGGGTAAGCTACTACAAACAGCAAAGTGAACGCATTATTGTGGCCAAGATAGATACGAAGCCCACACCTACTACAGTAGTACAAGTTAATACGCCAACTAGCTCTGCAGATGACGAAGAAATTGAAGAAATGGATGATCAAATAAAAGAAATTATTCAGATAGTGAAGGGAGATGAAAATTTAATAGTCATGGGTGACTCGAATTCGGTAGTAGGAAAAGGGAGAGAAGGAAACATAGTAGGCGAATATGGACTGGGGCAAAGAAATCAAAGAGGAAGCCGCCTGGTATAATTTTGCACAGAGCACAACTTAATCATAGGTAACACTTGGTTCAAGAATCATAAAAGAAGGCTGTATGCATGGAAGAAGCCTGGATATACTAAAAGGTATCAGATAGATTATATAATGGTAAGACAGAGATTTAGGAACCAGGTTTTAAATTGTAAGACATTTCCAGGGGCGGATGTGGACTCTGAACACAATCTATTGGTTATGACCTGTAGATTAAAACTGAAGAACTGCAAAAAGGTGGGAATTTAAGGAGATGGGTCATGGATAAACTAAAAGAACCAGAGGTTGTACAGAGTTCCAGGGAGAGCATAAGGGAGCAATTGACAGGAATGGGGGAAAGAAATACAGTAGAAGAAGAATGTGTAGCTTTGAGGGATGAAGTAGTGAAGTCAGCAGAGGATCAAGTAGGTAAAAAGACGAGGGCTAGTAGAAATCCTTGGGTAACAGAAGAAATATTGAATTTAATTGATGAAAGGAGAAAATATAAAAATGCAGTAAATGAAGCAGACAAAAAGAAATACAGACGTCTCAAAAATGAGATCGACAGGAAGTGCAAAATGGCTAAGCAGGGATGGCTAGAGGACAAATGTAAGGATGTAGAGGCTTATCTCACTAGGGGTAAGATAGATACTGCCTACAGGAAAATTAAAGAGACCTTTGGAGATAAGAGAACCACTTGTATGAACATCAAGAGCTCAGATGGAAACCCAGTTCTAAGCAAAGAAGGGAAAGCAGAAAGGTGGAAGGAGTATATAGAGGGTCTATACAAGGGCGGTAAGGACAATATTATGGAAATGGAAGAGCATGTAGATAAAGATGAAATGGGAGATACGATACTGCGTGAGGAGTTTGACAGAGCACTGAAAGACTTGAGTCGAAACAAGGCCCTGGAGTAGACAACATTCCATTGGAACTACTGACGGCCTTGGGAGAGCCAGTCCTGACAAAACTCTACCATCTGGTGAGCAAGATGTATGAGACAGGCGAAATACCCTCAGACATCAAGAAGAATATAATAATTCCAATCCCAAAGAAAGCAGGCGTTGACAGATGTGAAAATTACCGAACTATCAGTTTAATAAGTCACAGCTGCAAAATACTAACACGAATTCTTTACAGACGAATGGAAAAACTAGTAGACGCCGACCTCGGGGAAGATCAGTTTGGATTCCGTAGAAATGTTGGAACACGTGAAGCAATACTGACCCTACGAATCTTAGAAGCTAAATTAAGGAAGGGCAAACCTACGTTTCTAGCATTTGTAGACTTAGCGAAAGCTTTTGACAATGTTGACTGGAATACTCTCTTTCAAATTCTGAAGGTGGTAGGGGTAAAATATAGGGAGCGAAAGGCTATTTACAATTTGTACAGAAACCAGATGGCAGTTATAAGAGTCGAGGGACATGAAAGGGAAACAGTGCTTGGGAAGGGAGTGAGACATGGTTGTAGTCTCACCCGATGTTATTCAATCTGTATATTGAGCAAGCAGTAAAGGAAAAAAAAGAAAAATTCCGAATACGTATTAAAATCCATGGAGAAGAAATAAAAACTTTGAGGTTCGCCGATGACATCGTAATTCTGTCAGAGACAGCAAAGGACTTGGAAGAGCAGTTGAACGGAATGGACAGTGTCTTGAAGGGAGGATATAAGATGAACATTAACAAAAGCAAAACGAGGATAATGGAATGTAGTCGAATTAAGTCGGGTCATGCTGAGGGAATTAGATTAGGAAATAAGACACTTAAAGTAGTGAAGGAGTTTTACTATTTGGGGAGCAAAATAACTGATGATGCTCGAAGTAGAGAGGATATAAAATGTAGACTGGCAATGGCATAGAGAAATTTGTTAACATCGAGTACAGATTTAAGTGTCAGGAAGTCATTTCTGAAAGTATTTGTGTGGAGTGTAGCCATGTATGGAAGTGAAACATGGACGATAAATAGTTTAGACAAGAAGAGAATAGAAGCTTTCAAAATGTGATGCTACAGAAGATTGCTGAAGATTAGATGGGTAGGTCACATAACTAATGAGGAAGTGTTAACGTCGAGTACAGATTTAAGTGTCAGGAAGTCATTTCTGAAAGTATTTGTGTGGAGTGTAGCCATGTATGGAAGTGAAACATGGACGATAAATAGTTTAGACAAGAAGAGAATAGAAGCTTTCAAAATGTGATGCTACAGAAGATTGCTGAAGATTAGATGGGTAGGTCACATAACTAATGAGGAAGTGTTGAATAGGATTGGGGAGAAGAGAAGTTGGTGGCACAACTTGACCAGAAGAAGGGATCGGTTGGTAGGACATGTTCTGAGGCATCAAGGGATCACCAATTTAGTATTGGAGGGCAGCGTAGAGGGTAAAAATCGTAGAGGGAGACCAAGAGATTACTACACTAAGCAGATTCAGAAGGATGTGGGTTGCAGTGGGAGATGAAGAAGCTTGCACAGGATAGAGTAGCATGGAGAGCTGCATCAACCAGTTTCAGGACTGAAGACCACAACAACAACAACAACAACAATGGTCAGCTTCTCAGAGTAAAAATCCTCGGAAATAACAAAGCCTGCGTGATTTTTGAAGTAACGCTTCCTCGTTCCCCTCTGCTGAGTCCAGTGTTTTCAGAATTTCCGAAGTACTATCCGATTATACTTCCGGTCCCGCTACACACCGGTCGCTGTATTGTGCTTCAGCGCTCAGGTGCCATGACCGTCCGTCTTGGCTACTTCCTGTGTTAAGCAGGACCAACACACCTGTGCGGCCTTTTCCATCCAGGGCTTGAGTTACGCCTGCCGTTTCATTTCCACTGGCGTTCCAACCTCTACTAGTATAGGAGATCTTACATTAAGCCGCTGGGCGAGGCGTCTGTCATCATTGTAACAAGGTTGCGCAAACCTGCCCGATCTCACGCTTAGCCGGCCGGTGTGGCCGTGCGGTTCTAGGCGCTACAGTCTGGAACCGCGTGACCGTTACGGTCGCAGGTTCGAATCCTGCCTCGGGGATGGATGTGTGTGATGTCTTTAGGTTATTTACGTTTAAGTAGTTCTAAGTTCTAGGGGACTGATGACCACAGATGTTAAGTCCCATAGTGCTCAGAGCCATTTTGATCTCACGCTTGCCGGCCAGCGTACACAGCTGTCACACCTGCAATATTGGAACGTGCCGACACTCTCATTCGAGGTGGTCGCTGGATCACAATCAAACACCTCGCTGCACAACTGGACGTCTGGATTGGTAGTGCTGACACATTCCTCCACCTGTTGGGGTATTTAGAGGTGTGTGACCACTGGGTTCCTCGCCACTTAACAGAAGACCATAAAGACCAACGTAATACCATCTGTGCGGAACAACTTACGCGTTACGAGGCTGATCGTGACAATTTCTCGTCGACCATATTTATAGATGATGATACACGGGTTGCTCACTTCGAACCGCAAATAAAACGGCAATCTATGAAGTGGCACTACACCACCTCTCCTCTGAAAGAAAAGTTCAAAGCCAAACAGTCAGCTGGTGAAGTTATGGTGGCAGTCTTCTGGGACTCTGAACAGGTATTCTCTTTGATGTCCTCCCACATGGTGAAACGATCAACTCTGAAGTGTACTGTGCTACCCTCAGGAAACTGAGGAACGACTTCAGTGTGTTCGTTGTCACAGAAATGGGGACGGACTGGGGCAAGTGTGCGGACCTGAGAGTAGCTCACAAAACTTCAATTGACTGTTCTTCCTCATCTAAAAAATGGTTCAAATGGCTCTGAGCACTATGGAACTTAATATCTGTGGTCATCAGTCCCCTAGAACTTAGAACTACTCAAACCTAACTAATGTAATGACATCACACCCATCCATGCCCGAGTCAGGATTCGAACGTGCGACCGTAGCGGTCACGCGGTTCCAGACTGAACGCCTAGAACCTCACTGCCACACAGGCCGGCCCTTCCACATCTACCCTAGAGCCCGGATCTCGCACCTTCCTACTTCCATCCGTTTGGCCCAATGAAGGACGCGTTCCGTGCTGTCCGTGAATGACGGGAAGGTTACTGCTACAGCAAGACGGTATTTCTGACGTTGACCGGTACGATGGTACCATGAGGGCATAGGGGTCCTCCCAGTAAGGTGCGTAAGGCCGTCGCATTGAGCGGAGATTATATTGAAAACGAGAGTTTTGTAGCTGAAAGTATGGGGAATATTATGGTGTATTGAAATACTGAATGAAACCAACATGCTTTAGAAAAAGTGTATTGCATTATTTATTGATCGCCTCTCGTATATACAGACCAAACAATGTCTTCCATTAATATGTTACATTTGTACACGGTACTAGTCTGTGCTCTTCACTTGGGCCGGCCGGAGTGGCCGTGCGGTTCTAGGCGCTACAGGCTGGAACCGCGTGACCGCTACGGTCGCAGGTTCGAATCCTGCCTCGGGCATGGATGTGTGTGATGTCCTTAGGTTAGTTAGTTTTAAGTAGTTCTAAGTTCTAGGGGACTGATGACCACAGCAGTTAAGTCCCATAGTGCTCAGAGCCATTTGAACCATTTTTTTCTTCACTTGGGAAAATATAGGTAACAACATATCTTTCACCTACAATTCACGACAGTGTTCAATTACTGAAATGATATGAAGTTAGCATCTGCCATCTTCATATCGATAAGGGTAACCGGCTGATGACCTTCCCCAGTGCGGATGCACACGAATTACCTAAAGTCTTACGGGACTCGGTGGATTGTCCGCCGCGAGTAATGGGTATAATGGCAGGGGCACTACGAATGTAATGTGTTGACTATAAGTTGAGAATGTGGATGTGCAGTCGCATTATCCTCTGTGCCCTCGGTGGCTCAGATGGATAGACAGTCTACCAGGAGATTCCGGGTTCGAATCCCGGTCGGGGCACACATTTTCAACTGTCGCGGTTGATGTATATCAACGCCTGTCAGCAGCTAATTTCAGTTACTGAAATATTCATTGTTGACGATTGGTTCATAGCACAAAATATTCAGTTGAGGATGCTCCAACGTATGTGTCCATCTCTGTAAGGGTGCCCAGCGCGGCTGCCTGCGAATTTTTTATTTGTGGTAGGTCCGCCACCGTAGTTGAGTGGACAGCGCGCCGACTTGTCATGCCGGGGGTCCCGGGTTTGATACCCGGCTGGGTTGGAGGTTTTCTCCGCTCAGGGACTGAGTGTTTGTGCCGTCTTCATCATCATTATTTCACCGTCATCGACGCACCAGTCGCCGAAGTGGCGTCACCTCAAAAGACTTGCACCAGGCCATCGGGTCTACCCGCCGGGAGGCCCTCGGCACACGACATTTCATTTCATTCGTGGGAGGACTGGTACAGGACACATTCAGCGTCGTGAAGCCAGCTCAGGAGCTACTCGACTGATTACTTAACAAATCCGACAATAATTGAGAGAGCAGTGTGCTTGTCACATGCTCTTCCGTACCACCTCTGATGACGTCATTGGCATAAGCTAACGCGGCGGTCGCTCGGGCCGGATTGGCCCGTCTAGGGCCAGAACGCGGAACTTTACTTTTTCTACCTCCAGTATCTGCATAATTTTCACTTTAAGTGTTTGGAACGTCATCCATGTTATTGTAGTATAAACTTACTGTAGTAATTTATTTTAAAGTTAAGCAACCACAAACTATTAAACTCTCATATTACCTATAAATGTGTTCAAGAGCTGCAAGAGAATATTATATGTTTTTATGATTTATATAGACACAGCTGACATTGATGAACTCGCATTCATCATGAACCGACTGAAATGATCTCGTGATTGATTTTTGCCATAGTTTAGCTTACTTAGTGATCTTTTATCATTAATTCTTCTTTCCAAGTATTTGAGAATGAGTGTGAAATGTTGTTAGATATTGAAAAGTAGGATCAATTGTGAATGTTTTAGGAAAGTGTTCACTGGAGTGAGCTCAATTAGCTCATTAGCGGAACATTCAAACAGGCGTCCTCCTAGAGCTGCAGTAAAGTCAGTAAGAACATTACGACTATGGTTCAGAAAAGGAAAATATGTGCCCTATAGACATAATTGAGAAAAGGAAGGTAAATAATATCTGAGGGTCATGAGAACGTTGAGAAAGGAGGGTAGCTAGAAATTGGTAACTGGCAGAAAGGCTGATGTAAAAAGGACATGATCTGACAGTTTTCGTGTTAAAAAAAATGAAGTTTTCAACAGCTTTCAGTGACGTATACGGAAGCCTCAACGGAAACAGGAGCAGAAAACATATAGCGGACTTCCACTCTCTGTCAAGAAGCTTAGGACTGAGACAAGCGTTAAGAACAAGACAGCACAACTGCTATGTAGCATCCATGATCGAGTTGAAGATCTTCAGTTGCAAGAAACGATACTAATCGAGTATAAGAACACCAGTCATTTCACGATTGACGGTGAGGTAGTGATATCGAAATAGCGGGAAAAAGTTTGATGAGGGTTTTGCTTATGACGTAGATAATACCGTAGACAAGATAGTCTAGCGGAACTCCGACATCAACATACACTTTGTTCAGGTGTTCTGATGTCAGAACCGACCACATCTCAATTGTGCTGTACAGTGACTTCTGACTAGAGATAGGACTGATAATGACTGATTTTGGGCATGTTGGACTGATGTCGGGGAGACTATCGATACATAGCAGTTCATCAGACAAAGGTACACCTGAACAAAAGGCAGAGATACACCTCAACAAGACAGGGAAGGGAAGGCTGACGAAACTGATTACTGAAAACATAATGGGTGAGTCTCGAGCCGCACGTGGTCAAATATCTGTGCACATGTAGAGCAGAACTATACGTGCTTCGGATAAATCCAGACAACCGCTGTCGCTACCGAAAGAAAGTATCCATTTACTTAATAATTTCGGTAAAAATCCCACAAAAAATAAATCGTTAATTGAACATTGTCCTAGATATTATAGTGTTGTGAGTGTTCCCACTGCTTGATATGAAGTGGTGTAATCAAACAATAACTAGTCTTTCCTCCTATTTAAGCTAAATTTGTTACCGCTGTAATTTTTACGATGTTATAATCTTCAACAGACACTCATCTTATAGAGAATACCGTGGTGATTTCCTTACATTATCATTTTCTTTTCAACTCTGGGTTTTATTTCAGTTTTTCTCTGTCAGCAGATCTTTTGCAACGTATGTTGTCAGTGTTCTGTGCTCTGTATTCCAATGATTGCTCCAACCAAACTTTCCGCGTCGTGTATTGACAATCAAAGAAATACTAAACACCTAGAATTCTTGACGGTTTTACAGCTGAGCTTGGCAACCTCGTATAAACCTGGGCTCTATTTTTTACACTCTAGACGTTTTCCTCTTATATGTGAACATAACTGATTTCCGTAATTAATAAAAGAAATACTTTTCAACTCGGGTTACTCTCATTTCGTATTACTTATTGTTACACAGTTAAGCACAGAAAATGTTGAGGGAAGCATTAGCCACTCACAGTGCTTTCTGAAAAAGCTTTTGTTCTACTGATACGGTAATTAAAAGGAAAACTACTCGGAAGAATATGTGTATGATTAAAATCTGCCTCAAAAAATCTTTACATTTCTTATTCTTTGGAAAGCTGTGGTTTGATCTACTGGCTTTTTAAGAAACATGCACATTTATTCGCGTCATTTCATCATGAGTGCAGCTATAAATTTTACAAAAACAAATCGAGCAAGTTGTCTCAGTGGTTAGGAAACTGCACTCGCATCCTGTCTGATGGACGTTCACATTCCGTTCTGACAACCAGATTTAGGCTTTCCATGGCTTCTCTCAGTTAAGGAAAATATTTAGACGGTACTTCCAGAAAGAATACAGCCGATTCCACTGGTCATCCTTCTCCTAGGCGGTGCTAGGAGGTTGAGGGTGGCGGGCCGACATTTAACCCCAGCGATATCTGATCGCAGGCTCATGGGACCAGGGCGGTCCTGAGCGGACTAGAGGCAATAAACACACCCAGTTCTATCCGGGATTGAACTCATGACCTCCAAAGCTACAGTATCCTGCACAATCCTCTAGACCACCACGGCCATTCTCTTTTCTAAAGTAAGCATATTGAAGAGTTTCGTTATTCAAATATTTTCACTAACATTAGCGGCATTTGGGAACTGAAATCAATAAATCGCAACAGGTGAAAATTTGTGCTGTACGAGGACGCGAACCCGGATCTCCCGCTTAGCACAAGCAGTCACCTTTACCGTTCGGCCATCCGAGCTTACTTCCCATCCATCCCGAATCCCCAGCCTGCTGCACACTACTAGCGCCGCCTCAACTACTTTTGAATCTCTCACTCGCCATTTAAGATTCCCGCAACAGATCGGGCTTGGCGTGTATTCACACTGAAAGAATGGATCTTATGTCGTCGCATCTTATTGATAAATGCAGGGGGAAGAAAACATGCCGCACTTGGAGGTCGGCATGTGATTCCTCATCCAGATTCAAGACACGTTTTTGTAGCTAAATCAGATCGGGTCCATTTTAAAAACACATGTATAAAAACAAAGATCTAGCAACACTATCACATCGTGCTGCGCATCGGAATGTGCCGAGGAGCGTGCATCACCAGACACTACCGTACCAGCCGTCGTATCTCACTGACAAAGGAATATTCCCAAGTGTCAACAAACGATCTCAATGAAACTTGGCACGTGTGTAAGAGGGTGCAAAATGCTGCAACGCGTATTTTTGTGGCAGTTTTAATTTTAAGGGGTAAAACACAACCCAAAGGTAATTTGGAATTTTAGGTTTAGAGAGAATAATATCGAAACGATGATATGCAGGGTATTGTAATTAAAGTTAAATTTTCGAAACGCTGTAGAAATAACACCACTGGCCACAATGACGTCAAATTGCAACGGAATATTATCGGAGAAGGGGGAAACCATGTGGCAAAAGAAAAAAAGTAGTGTGAAAATTGATCAATAGATGGCGCTGTATGTGTCGGAACACGTAAATGAAAACACCTGTCATTCCCCATGACCCACTGAAGTTGGCATAAACATGTCGGGTACACGGCTTTTCCTCCTTTCGGGTCTTCGACATTCGCCATGATTGTCTCAACGCAGGGTCGCACTCTGCTTGTAAACTTGTATTGCAAGAATGATGACTGTGCACACGTCGCCCTGAGAAGTTACGGACACTGAAGGGTTTGAAAAAAGGCATTGGTCCGATGGCTGCCGTGGGTCTGTAGAAAATGATTCGGAAATTCGAAAAGACGGGTTCTTTTGGTGTGTAATCTGGTAGAGGGAGGAAGCGAATTGATTTACGTCAGTGGAAGCAATGCAGGACGAGACGTGTGGTGGTGTGCAAACGTGTGGTGCACGGAGAACTGCCAGAACATTGGACATACCCGTGAGCACGGTGCATAAAATCCTACGAAACATCCTTCTTTGCTAACCATTCAAAATTACGCACGTGCACGAGTTGATCCTGTTGACCAGCCAGCAAGAGAGACCTTTGCTTTAGAATTTCTTGCTCACATGGAAGTGCACAATAATTGGCAGTGGAAGATTTTGTGGACAGACGAAAACTATTTCCATCAGACAGGGTGTGTCAATACGCAGAATTATCGAAATGGGCAACGGAAAACCCACACGCAAATCAACCAGTACTACTTCATCCTGAATAGGTCACTGTGTGGTGCGGGTTTACGGCATCATTTATCATAGAGCCATTTTTTTTTTTTTTTGAAGAGAAAGGTACTTCCAGTCCTGTTACCTGTACCGTCACTGGTAGGCCCCATGAGTGTGTTTTGCGCAACCACGTCATTCTAGCTCTCCAACTGCGTGGATGAGTGGATGGGATCATTTTTACGCAAAATGGTGGACCTCCACACATTGCAAATCCAGTTAAGCAGCTGCTGAAGCGCCATTTTGGAAATGCTAGATTTATCAGCCGCCTTTTCCCTACAGCCTGGCCGTCCTAATTTTAATCCGTGTGATTTCTGGCTGTGGGGCTATCTGAAAGATGTGTTCAGTGTTCCGATTGCAAACTTAGCAGCAGTGAATGCACGCATTGTGCAACACATTCTGAATGTGAAACACTTCGATCAGTTGTGGAACATGCTGTTTCTCGATTTCAACTTGTTGGAGAAAACGATTGACAGCATATTAATCATATTTTGCTCCAGTCACACGGAAATTAATAATCCGATAAGATTTCGATTGATGCTTTTTGGCCTCAGAACAATTAAAAACCGATGTGATTGGTAATTTTTATCCGGTTTTTGGCCTCAGGACAACTAAAAACCGATTTTCCCATCCGATGTGATATGACTTTGCCGTGGTGGATGGACTTACGTAACTAACAATAACACACCTGTACACCCATGCTCACTGTGCAGAACAGTTTGTTTAACATCAAACGTACATCTTAGCCCTTTCCACTCTGGCCCGAACAATCGTGCGGGTTCGGTTAAAAATTTTTCGTGGTTCAGCTGCTTCACGTTTCTGCGTCACTCCAGACTGCACCGATGGTTCGAGCTTCCGGCTTCCGTTTGGCAGCTGTTTTATTTCATATTGTGACCACCAGAACGCAACAGATCACTTAAAACTTCAACGACAAGATAAAGCCTTGCGTTTCCGGGATAAATGCATTCTGTTTCCCAACATTTCATTAGTTTAAGAAAATTCCTGCATCATTTAAGACTGAGAATGTTTCACTTAAGGTGTGTAAGGTTTCTAGATACTTCCACGAAATGCTATTTGCATTTTATACATGTTTGAATTTTGAGTAGCACGATAATGCTGGTGACTTCTTGAACGAACTATCACTATGCGAATTTTTTCGGTATTTTTACCTGATTCTACACGTAATAATGTATGGTAATTGGTACATATCAGATAACGTTTTAAGAAATTTTCTCTCAGGGTGGAAAGGGTTAGGCATTGTTGTGTGATTCATTTGTCGTCGACCACTATTAAATTTTGAACCTTACAGCACCACCAATTGCTACATTTTGTTAATCTTTATTTTTATTCTGCCATACGTTTTCCTCCTCCTCCGATAATATTTCGTTGCAACTTGACGTCATTCTGTCCAGTGGTGTTATTTATACAGTGGTTTTAAAGTTTAACTTTGATTATAATCTCGTGTGGTTCTGGCGCTTCAGTCTGGAACCGCGTGACCGCTACGGTCGCAGGTTCGAATCCTGCCTCGGGCATGGATGTGTGTGCTGTCCTTAGGTTAGATAGGTTTAAGTAGTTCTAAGTTCTAGGGGACTGATGACCATAGATGTTAAGTCCCATAGTTCTCAGAGTCATTTAATTATAATCACCCTGTATAAAAGACATTTTTCGTATCAAACTTGATATGTAATTAATGTTCTTGGAAACTGCATAATCAACTTTCGTAATAATCTGAAATTTTCCGAAATAGCCCTGTAGGAGCACTAGATATTTCTTGTCCTCGGGTACAACGCTCAAAACTGTTTTTACACAGTGACCACCCGTCTTTTCATGGATTTAAAAGAAACTAATCGTAAGTTTGGATCGAGAATTTGAGAGTCTCTTTTTGAGGCCCCAGCATCAAAATCGGGTAAACAATCGCATGACCAGGTCAAAAGATATTTGGACGATATTTTCTTTCCCAATGGGGGAGATGATGTCCAGATGTGTGTGAATTCCTAAGGGACCAAACTGCTGACGTCATCGGTCCCTAGACTTACGCACTATTTACACTAACTTATGCTCAGAACAACACACACACCCATGCCCAAGGGACGACTCGAATCTCCAGCGGGTGGGGCCGCGCAGTCCGTGACATGGCGCCTCAAGCCGTGCGGCCACTCAGCGCCGCCAGTGAAGTATAAATAACTGTATTGCTGCTAGATTCCTTCGGTGGTCAGTGTGAAAGAAGCGTCAGAGCATCGTACCTGGGAATAAGGAACTTGTTCATCTGGTGGCTGAGATGTTGCACGACAGAGAACTGCATCCATATCATTACACGTTAAGTCAACACCAGCAGCCAGAAGTCCGCATTCGACGAATACACCGAATACACTTTTGTGAATGGTTTTTGCATCAGATGCTATGTAATGAACATTTTATAAATAACGTGATATGGGCCGAAGAATCTAGATTCACTTGTGAAGGTGCTTTCAGCCTCCACAACAGCCATTATTGGTCGGAACATAAACCACATGTCACCAGTTAACGTGGCTTTCAGGCACGCTGTGGCGTAAACCTGTGGGCGGGAATCGCGGGAGGAGTGCTTTTGGTCTCTTACCTATTGCTGGACGAGTTGAGTACGCCCCTGTGCCGTACATTTCTCTGTAATACTGAGCCTGACGCATTAGAATACGTTCCACTTGGTGCTCGGTGACAGCTATAGTTCCAGCATGATGATGCACCTCCTAACTTCGGAGTGGATGTGCGTAACTATTTAAATGAAGTGTTTCCAAGGAAATGGATTGTCTTGGAGGATCAGTGTTCCACGTTCCCCAGACTTCAATCCACTAGATTTCTATTTGTGGGGTGACTTCAAGGAAAAAAGTTTATAGTCCTCTACCCATGGATGTACACAACACAACAGCTCTTGAGCATGCCGCTTCGGCAATGGTGGATGGAAGTGTATTGTGTAGGATTCAGCAAAGTATGATCCAGCGAGTGGCGAAGTGTTTGCAAATGCAAGGTGGTCACTTTGAGTATCTCCTCTAAAGTAAACGTTGTTCGTACGTTTACGTACCGGCTCTGTGAAGATGAGCCTGTGCGCCAAACAAACGTACAGAATGAAATTATTGTGCGTAGCATAATATACATACTTTTGTAGTGTTTTTTGTACCTCATTGGTACAGGTGATATTACTGTGTCCACTATTATTTCCTGTTAGCTTTATTTGTGCCAAGGACGTAAAAATGGTCTTTTACGTCTGTAAGACGTCTGTTTAAATAAAGATAACAGCAACAGAAATATACAAGATATTGCATTGTGGAGGTGTAAATTGGATGCTCTGGCTGAAAAAAACAAAATGTTTAACGCTAAAGCGACTCAAGCACCAGTAATTCTGCATATTAGGATTTATTCGGGCCTGCTACCTCCTCATCAGACCGCTCACCAATATTCTGCCTTCTCGGCCTAATAGGACAGCGCAGAGTTCATGCTACCTGTTCTTAGCCACATTGCAAGCAGTTAAAGCGTTGACAGAGATTCACTTCTTTAATCGAATTTCTATTAAACGTATTGGCGGGGCTAGGTTTTGATAGATACACTTTTGTCTTGAACTGGGATGAGGTACTGCATGCAACAACCAAGCGCGGCATTTTTGCTTAACCTGTATACACTCCTGGAACTTGAAATAAGAACACCGTGAATTCATTGTCCCAGGAAGGGGAAACTTTATTGACACATTCCTGGGGTCAGATACATCACATGATCACACTGACAGAACCACAGGCACATAGACACAGGCAACAGAGCATGCACAATGTCGGCACTAGTACAGTGTATATCCACCTTTCGCAGCAATGCAGGCTGCTATTCTCCCATGGAGACGATCGTAGAGATGCTGGATGTAGTCCTGTGGAACGGCTTGCCATGCCATTTCCATCTGGCGCCTCAGTTGGACCAGCGTTCGTGCTGGACGTGCAGACCGCGTGAGACGACGCTTCATCCAGTCCCAAACATGCTCAATGGGGGACAGATCCGGAGATCTTGCTGGCCAGGGTAGTTGACTTACACCTTCTAGAGCACGTTGGGTGGCACGGGATACATGCGGACGTGCATTGTCCTGTTGGAACAGCAAGTTCCTTTGCCGGTCTAGGAATGGTAGAACGATGGGTTCGATGACGGTTTGGATGTACCGTGCACTATTCAGTGTCCCCTCGACGATCACCAGAGGTGTACGGCCAGTGTAGGAGATCGTTCCCCACACCATGATGCCGGGTGTTGGCCCTGTGTGCCTCGGTCGTATGCAGTCCTGATTGTGGCGCTCACCTGCACGGCGCCAAATACGCATACGACCATCATTGGCACCAAGGCAGAAGCGACTCTCATCGCTGAAGACGACACGTCTCCATTCGTCCCTCCATCCACGCTTGTCGCGACACCACTGGAGGGGGGCTGCACGATGTTGGGGCGTGAGCGGAAGACGGCCTAACGGTGTGCGGGACCGTAGCCCAGCTTCATGGAGATGGTTGCGAATGGTCCTCGCCGATACCCCAGGAGCAACAGTGTCCCTAATTTGCTGGGAAGTGGCGGTGCGGTCCCCTACGGCACTGCGTAGGATCCTACGGTCTTGGCGTGCATCCGTGCGTCGCTGCGGTCCGGTCCCAGGTCGACGGGCACGTGCACCTTCCGCCGACCACTGGCGACAACATCGATGTACTGTGGAGACCTCACGCCCCACGTGTTGAGCAATTCGGTGGCACGTCCACCCGGCCTCCCGCATGCCCACTATACGCCCTCGCTCAAAGTCCGTCAACTGCACATACGGTTCACGTCCACGCTGTCGCGGCATGCTACCAGTGTTAAAGAGTGCGATGGAGCTCTGTATGCCACGGCAAACTGGCTGACACTGACGGCGGCGGTGCACAAATGCTGCGCAGCTAGCGCCATTCGACGGCCAACACCGCGGTTCCTGGTGTGTCTGCTGTGCCGTGCGTGTGATCATTGCTTGTACAGCCCTCTCGCAGTGTCCGGAGCAAGTATGGTGGGTCTGACACACCGGTGTCAATGTGTTCTTTTTTCCATTTCCAGGAGTGTATATCTTTGGTATCCGTTCTTTCGTACTTGATACAGATATTCGTTTCCAGACGAATATGTCCTGTGCAATACCTCAACAGTGTGGCTTATAGGAGTTTTTGTTATGATGGGGAATAAAATTATAACTGAATGAGGTTTTCACTCTGCAGCGGAGTGTGCGCTGATATGAAACTTCCTGGCAGATTAAAACCGTGTGCCCGACCGAGACTCGAACTCGGGACCTTTGCCTTTCGCGGGCAAGTGCTCTACCATCTGAGCTACCGAAGCACGACTCACGCCCGGTACTCACAGCTTTACTTCTGCCAGTATCCTTCTCCTACCTTCCAAACTTTACAGAAGCTCTCCTGCGAACCTTGCAGAACTAGCACTCCTGAAAGAAAGGATATTGCGGAGACATGGCTTAGCCACAGCCTGGGGGATGTTTCCAGAATGAGATTTTCACTCTGCAGCGGAGTGTGCGCTGATATGAAACTTCCTGGCAGATTAAAACCGTGTGCCCGACCGAGACTCGAACTCGGGACCTTTGGAAGGTAGGAGACGGATACTGGCAGAAGTAAAGCTGTGAGTACCGGGCGTGAGTCGTGCTTCGGTAGCTCAGATGGTAGAGCGCTTGCCCGCGAAAGGCAAAGGTCCCGAGTTCGAGTCTCGGTCGGGCACACGGTTTTAATCTGCCAGGAAGTTTCAAAATTACAACTGTCTCCGCGCAACTGTTCTCTCAGAGAATCTGGAACAAAATCGAGGTATGAAGACACAGCGATTTGATCCACGTCTTCCTTGACCTTTCGATGCTGAATTATAGTTTGCAATTTGTTAACATTGATTGCAACCCAAGAATTTTGAAATTTTTTAAAGTCTCCTATAGTTGTGCATGTGCTTCTACAGTTCATACTTTCCTCAAAAACACATCTGAATGGTTCAAATGGCTCTGAGCACTATGGGACTTAACATCTGAGGTCATTAGTCCCCTAGAACGTAGAATTACTTAAACCTAATTAACCTAAGGACATCACACACATCCATGCCCGAGAAAGGATTCGAACCTGCGACCGTAGCAGTCGCTCGGTTCCCGACTGAAGCGCCTAGAACCGAAAACACATCTGAGTTTCATTTCATAACATTTAATGTGTGCAAGGTAAATGCAAAATATATTTTTCCGAAATGTTTTCAGTCAAAAACATGCACCTTTAATAGAGTGTGCATTTAAATGCCGTTGCATCCAGAACTATTTTATTAACACAGGACTGAAAACTCCATTCAGCGAGAAATTTGTAGTCTGTGTTGCCTGTCGCTTAACAAAGTAAGTTCAACTTTCGAAGAGCGTGTAAAATTAGAAGTACTGAATGTGTAGTGAGGGTCGTGTTATTCACAGGGGAGTAACATAGTTTACTTTGGTTATTCTCGTCCACAAGTGCACTTAATGCAGTGACGCAGATCAGCTGTAGTGCCAAAGTGTATTTTGCAATGCAGAGTGCATGTCATATTACGCCGAGCTGATAGTCACATGCATTGGACAGCATCAAGACAAGGTTTTTCCCAGCAAGCAAGATGTTCACTCAGCGATTCAGTCTTGCCGATGCCTGCATGCCTACCTTGTGACAGATGACATGCATCATAGAACAATGTACATTTGGAAAATAATTAATTTGAGGCTCTGTTGTGCCTTACACTATCTATTTTACAGAAATCAAACACTGAAAGTACAAAAGTTATGTTTTACGTAATTTTTTAATAAACAATTCTGAATAAGATACAAAGAAAATTAAAAGTGTTCGGAACTTTCTGAACACTTTTTTTATGTGGAAAGTCTATAGTATAACTGTATATTACGCAAAAATACTGTGCTGTCATTGGCTGTAAAAATTTTACTCATCACTACCACTTTGCTTTTTAAGTGCTGTATTCAGTGACTTGCACTTTTAGGCCAGCTTTAATTTTTCAGTTTACAGTCAGCTGCCATCCTGATGATGTCATGCATTGAAGGTCAATGATGACATCGAATGAGCACATATGAAGGTCATTGATTGACTCATATTTTAGAAGATCAATGACCGCACATGATACAGGGTCAGTCAAAGTGTATCAGTGTCTTCCTACATTTGCTATTAATAAACATAAATTATGTTTATTCAGACGCCCACTGTGAAAATCTTAAATTTATTAACATTATAATGATATTATAGCCTGTAGCCGCTTGCGGGACGGAGAAGTATTCCGACCTCGGATCGCATCCGACGATGGGTTTGGGTGTCGGCTAGTCTGGATGAGATATTTAGGCGGTTTCCCACATCCCACTAGGTGTCAACTACGCTGGTTCCCATGTTCTGCCTCAGAGACGCACCATGCAACACTTACGATACTTCCTCAAGCCGGCCGGGTGGCCGTGCGGTTCTAGGCGCTTCAGTCTGGAATCGCGTGACCGCTACGGTCGCAGGTTCGAATCCTGCCTCGGGCATGGATGTGTGTGATGTCCTTAGGTTAGTTAGGTTTAAGTAGTTCTAAGTTCGAGGGGACTGAAGACCACAGATGTTAAGTCCCAAAGTGCTCAGAGCCATTTGAACCATACTTCCTCAAACTTGCACATAGAATTTACTCTATACTCACAGAGGTTGGATACACTGCTTCTGTCCTGGGGAGGGGGTGAAGAGATTGATGACCTTAGCTGTTCGGTCTCTTATTAAACATTGGCTTCGCATCAGCATTGGTTAAAGTCAAAATACGGTAGAATGTTTCTTAATGGGGTTTGATTCGTGAGTTTAGACAGATTGCAATTATTTATTTATTTATTTATTTATTTATTTATTTATGCATTTATTTTACCTGGCAAGATTAGGGCCTTCAGGCCCTCTCTTACACCTAACCAGGCATACTCAGATTGAACGAGTTACAGTTACTAAATAACATTAAGAACATTTAACGTATTATGCAGTATTGATGTCAAACGAAAAAAATTTGAGATTATAACAGTAGTACAATGATAGTTATAACAATAAAAATAATTATAACAATCAACGATAATAATGATAATAATAATGATAATAGTAATAATAATAATAATAATAATAATAGTGACTAAGTATATGAAAGTAAACATACATTTCTTTTGTAAATGTCAGTTAGTTGGGAATTTTCTCGTTATATTCTTGCAGCTTGTGAGTTATTCTCATCGAGCAGAGACATAAGACGATAGAATGGGGTGAAAGAGATATATAAGAGGTAGATAGGTTTGAGGAAGAGAAAAAGAATGGTAAAATTCGAAGCTGTGATGGAGAGAAGAAAGAAAGAGATGTTAGGGGCACAACAATGGTGGCTATACCGTCCCTAATATGTAAGTTTTGAGTTCCCTCTTGAATGTTGAGTAGTTCTGGATAAGACGCAGATCACAGGGGAGTGCGTTCCATAGTCGTATGGCTGAGATGGAGAATGACACGGAGAAAGATTTTGTGTTATGTAAAGGTACAGCCAAGATGATAGACGTATCCGATCTGGTATTGCGATTGTGGAATGATGATAGATGTTTAATGTGAGAAGATAAGTATTGAGGGGACCAGTGGCTAAGAAATCGATGAAGTAAGCACATCGTGTGGAGATCGCGTGCCTTATGTAGGCGTATCCAACCTAGCTGGGAGTATGAAGGACTGATATGATCATACAACCGAATATTGCACAAGTATCTGACGCAAGCATTCATCACTAGCTCGAAGCATCTAGAATTTTCACTATTTGTGCCGTGTTGAACTACATCGCAGTAGTAAAGATTAGGCAAGACTAGTGTTTGGACTAATTTTTGTTTAACATGGGTTGGAAATATTTTTCTAAATTTTTGAATTGCATGTAGGGAGGAGAGCGATTTCCGGCAAGCTGTGACTGTTTGTTCTTCCCAGTTTAGGTGTTCATCCAAGATTATTCCAAGGTCTTTTACTGTTTTTTGGTATGGTAGTTGGGTACCATTGAGGAGTATTTTAGGGACCGTTTCGCGAAAGTACCGGCTGATTAACTTTGGATGAGATATAAGTGTGACCTGGGATTTCTTGGGGTTTAGTTTCAGACCTAGGTTCTGTGCCCATCGAGAAACAGAGCAAAGATCTGCGTTCATACTCACTACTGCGCCAGCAATGTTTATGGGGCTTGCACTTATGTACAGTTGGATGTCGTCAGCATATTGATGGTAGCTGCAGGAGTGAATCACTGAAGAAATATCATTAATATACAGTGAGAAGAGTAGTGGACCAAGGACGGAGCCTTGGGGAACTCCAGAGTGCACGCTTTTCCATGATGACTTTTCCGACCCACAAACGACTTGTTGACTTCTGTTTTTGAGGTAGCTGTCGAACCAGTGTATTGCGCTGATTGAGAAATTCAGCTGTTTCATTTTAATTAGTAATATATCGAAGTCAACTGTGTCAAAAGCCTTGCTAAAGTCAAGCAGTGTTAGGATAGTAGCTTCACGTCTGTCCATAGCATGTTTAATGTCATCAGTTACTTTGATTAATGCAGTTGCTGTACTATGGTGCTTTCGAAAGCCTGACTGATATTCGTCATGGATTAAAGCACCCATTCCCTGTCTTGCTCACAACAGCTGCGAAAATACGGCTTCCTTGGGAGGGGGAGGAAGGAGGGGAAGACTGAATGATTTCCTCTGCAGAAATAGGCTAATTCATGAAAAACAAAAAATTATTTCGAAACAGCAACTTATGAAATTAGCTCAATATTACTTAGTTCTATAGCCTGTCCGATCCAGTAATTGGATCATCGTATTTGAATGCAGGAGAGATTGCGCTTAAACATGGTCTGCCCTTTCTGATTAGCGATTTCCGTTACTTTCGCAAAAGATGATGTATTTCTCTTTACAATGTCCAGGCCAGTGACTTAGATCACCAATGTCCAACCTCGAATTGGGAATCCCATGGTTAAGGTATTGAGATTACAGTCTGAAGATGCGGGGTTAAAATCCTCCTCCTGCTGTAAGATATGATGGTTAATCGCCGTACAGTCATAATATAGTACAGGGGAACATGTTCATTTGTATCAACATTGTAGGAAGTTCTCTTGCGTGAAATTTAACAGACAGATGTCTTGGCATGGCACTCTCTCTAGTGCACCCCCTGTGAACATTCGTAGGCAAGTTACGTTTAGTGGCGCATGATATTGGTAAGTGCCATAAAAAAGTCCTAGTAAAAAAAATGGGTGAAGTTTTATCACCGTGCTTCTGTCGTTAATCAACTCCTGACATCTTGTAATTCAAGTAACAGATATTACAAATGCTCTTGCTGTGGCACTATCTGACCATTGTCTATGTATTTGGAAGGATTGGGGTCGTCAACGCATGCGGTCTTCGAAACGGCCGATTTACAATATCAACGAATGTTAAGTTGGTCAGTATTTGCATGGCTATGCCGGAGTGGTCTAGCGTTTCTAGGCGCTACAGTATGGAACCGCGCGACCGCTACGGTCGCAGGTTCGAATCCTGCCTCGGGCATGGATGTGTGTGATGTCCTTAGGTTAGTTAGGTTTAAGTAGTTCTAAGTTCTAGGGGACTGATGACCTCAGAAGTTAAGTCCCATAGTGCTCAGAGCCATTTGAACCTTTTTTGCATGGCTGTGCCTCGTGTACAAAACAGGGCAACGTTCATTAAGAATGAAATAGGAGAAGTGATTATGATATCGATTTTTTGCAGTTAACGGTATGTATATGAATAATAGAAATACACATTGCAATGGCAATCCGGTGTCGACAGTCATTGAAGATGAAATGGATAACACTACGGAAGAAAATCGGGAAGTACAAGTAACTGAAACAGTTATAATAAATTATGAATTTGTTAGAACGGAATGCGACTCAGGAATAGGAAATTTCAGTGTAATTAGTGAGCAGTCAACTATATAAACCTCGGCGTCCACGAGTCATCATGAACCAACAATAGATAATGACGTAACGAATTTTTAAAGCAGATTTTGCTAATTTTTAAAGATAGTAATCGAGATTTGAATCAGAAATTAGAAAATGGTCTTCGAAAACTGAACCAGAGCTATCGCAAATTAAGAGATTTAATTACGACAAGTGAGAAAAATGTCAGGGCTTCACTCACGGAAGTTCTTAAGAATAAGAAAGAAGAATTTAGCAGAATAACCAAAAGGCCGAGAGTGAGGTTCAAGGACAAAATAGGGAACTTATATGACACAAAGTCTGGTGCGAAGAAATAACGACAAAATTGTCGACGCAAAATAAGAATCAAGACGGTGAAATCGCAGAAACATATGTATGTTTCTGCCAGGCAAACAAGGAGTCATTAAAATGACCGGCGGAGTGCACAGTCGTTGTAGTGAGTACTAGCCACAAATTGGTCAAATCTACGGCTACTATGAAAAAGATACAACTTACGACTTTGAAAGCAATGAAACGAAACTCCACATTGAAATTGCCTCATTGTTTGGAGCTAAACAGAACGAAATTATTGTTACCATAACCAACATCAAGAGTGATTACTAAGTATACCTCAATTTCAGTTATTGGAGCCCACGAACAACATACACCCCGTAATGTCCGAGAGAGTTTGTGACGAGGACAAATATGTTTGTTAGTTGTACTTTAAGGAAACTTAGTAGGTCTTTTCCCTATCTGAAAACGTTTCTAAATCCGAAACATACGAGGACTCAAAAATAAATAAATAAATAAAAAATAAAAAAAATAAAAAAATAGAAAAATCGTGATTTCCGACTTTAAGTTCAAAGAAACTGTTACATAAAGGACAGACTCCGTAATATAGTATTGTTTAAAGTACTTGATTCATGCATCCTTTATGCGTCATAAAATTTATCGCTATCTCCTTTTCTAACTGCACCCACAGTCTTTAGTCAATACAGCAATTTTTTTACATTTCAACAGCAGTTTTACATGAAGTATTTCCAGCGAATCAAGAGCTGTTTTCAAGAGGGTACCTGCGCATCCACAGCAAGTATGCGTGCAGAATAAGGCGTCGATCATAGCGTCTGCATCAAGTTGGCCCAAGAGAGCACAGAAGCGCGAGAAGGGCCAGAGCAGGCGTCTCGGCGACCCATGTACTCGATATTCTGCTAATGAGGCAATGTTTATGTATCAGCCGAGGACTTTCTTTTAAGGGCCTCCACAGTGCGGCGCCGTGGCAAATTTAAAATATTTTTAGGGACGCTGCTTCGCGCCGCCGTCCTGCCTAAGGACACACAGGCGGCTGTTTCCGCCCAACGGACGGCGAGCCTGTTTAATGTGTCCAGTTACTCAATCAAAGGAAGGCCTGCGCCCTCAAAGGCAGCGCAGATTTTCGAAGCAATTTATTCCAGACTGCGTTTTCGCCACCCTTGCCGCAGAACTGGCCAGTGTGGGTTGCTCCGTAACGGGGTGTCCTGCTGACCGGTCGGGTTTTCAGAGCGCCTTTGAGTTTTCACGCGAGAGCCATTTCTAGCAATCCCTTCTCTTGCGGTACTAGTTTTGACGATTGTCACAAGAAACTAAAACAGTCTGTCTTCACTTACTTTCAAACAACAATCAGAGGATGAAGAATTTATTTCGTTAAGGTCCTCATAAACCATCAGACAATTTGTCTAATTTCGCATGTTTTCTGTTCAAACTACTTGGCGCTGTGTTGTGAAACAAGTGCTCTGTTTGACACGCCTGAAAGAGATTTGGATCTGCGGGTCATCTGAAAAAACCATATTTGACAGCTTACACGTATGTCTGTTAAAAAAAAAAATCTTACTACTTGCAAAACTTCCGAGATGGCAGACCTTACGCACGTCTATGTCCCGCCACGTATTTTGAGAGAAAAGTAATTTGTGTTACAGCTCATCTCGTTTCATCGTGAGTATTCAGTATTGTGGAAATTAAGATCAAAGGAAGATATAGACAAGAATAATAAATTGCAGGCCTTCGCGAAAAAGGCAGAGGTGTTACGACCTTCTCATTCCAGTGCAACAGTGGAACTCATAAAGCAAAAAACTAACATTCTACTCACGACGTGTAAATGTAGTCTTTTAATCCTTCCTCAGTTGCTGGCCATGTTTGAGTAATTTATCGACAAGCTTAAGACTGAACATGCCATTTCATCCAGGCATAATGCCACATTTGTCACATGTAAGGACATAGAGGACGATACTACGTCAGAAGGCACAACAGTTTGTGGAGGAAGTGTACATGCTTATGACAGATCAGGGCGTAGAGAAAGAAAATGTTTGTAACAGTGAACAATGTCAATTCCAGGAAGAAATATCTTTATCATCAACGCTGTCTCACGGAGGAGAGAAAACCACAAGTAGCGTGTTACAGTTTGTACATAGCTCTACCCACAGCTACACAATTGATGTGGCTTTATCAACGGCAAACAGGCTAGCAGACAAATTGTACATCAATTTTCAAGGGGAACAAGGCACTTTCGGCCCAAATATTTCAAAGAAACTTGAAACAACCTGCCCATGAAACATTCATGCGGAGGCAAGAAAAAGTGGAAAAGTGACTAAAGAACACATGAAACGTTTTCTAACTTTAGTCCTCTGGCGAACGTATAACAAGTGAAAAGAGTCTATTGCTGTGTACTTCCTGCTTAGGTCATACAGATCGTAACCTTGTAGATGCAAATTTTCAAAACAAAGATGTTATGCTGAAGGCATTGCCACAGAAAATAAAAGAAATATTGCCAACTCTTTGATGTTTACTTCTTTCAGGAATATGTACTCTATATCAGATGGATTGCTGATTTTGTAAGACTCCAAACCGCAAATGAAGATACATGGTCGTTATTTCACCATCAAACTTCACTCTGTGATTTACAATCAATTTTCTGCACTATAGTATACACCTATGTTATAATAGCGAAAGCCAGGTTATGACATTAACATACCTATATCATCATTTGAACATGTAATTAGTGTGGCTATTGATACTGAATGCTTGAATGCGAAAGTTATTTTGAATCTAAAAACGTGGCTTTAGTGAGGTATGCCATTGTCCTCTTTCACTTTGTTTTAACCACTTCATCGAAATCCCGCATCTACGCTATGAGGACTTGTATAAGCACTATCAGGTGTGTGGTAGGATATGCTTGTTTTGCGCTATTGTAATTACTTTGAGCAGAGGGTTTTTGGCTCTGTTGATTGAAAGTGTAATGATACACTGACATCATTTAGTTACGTATAATTTCCCTCTTATGGTATTGAAATCTTGTCACTTTGTTTCTCTCTATTTACATGTCACTTGTGGCATAATGAAATGTTTTGCATGGAAATGACACAGACCACTTTTTTATGATCGAGTGTTAATCTAAGCATGGTTTCGTGCTGTTCCGGGCGTTCAAAGTCAAAGTTGTCCCTTGCCAGCGTACGAGGTGCAATGCATGATACAAATTTTAAATCTTCTAAATCTGCTACATTTGCCATACCCCTCCTATTTATGGATAATCGTTGAGGAAATGAAACAGACTTTCGCATTACTGCGCCTTTTTCAATACGAGGGTGAAGTAATCATAACAAGTTATTAAAAGTTTAACAGACCATTCGGAGAATGTTGATGTAATTTTTAATTTCTGTGCCTAATATTTCCTTTAGCAGATTTCTATTGGCATATTTATCTCCCAGTGCCGACCATTCCATTGACCAGCGCCTTGTTTCCTTTTTCTTCACACACATTGCTAAAGTCAATGTACGAAACGATTCCCAGTTGTACCAGAATACTTCGTGAAATGATCATAACGCAACGCGAGAGCTGTTCCAAAAATAAGTCAAGTTTGACAAATTTGGCTTCTAAGTTTGTTGAAAAAACCTGATCCCATATGATTCAGTTGTATTTATGGTATAATTCTATTATGTGCTGTCCTAGGGATAAGAAAAGTATCGAGACAGCAAAAACAATTTGGAAACCAAAAAATCAACACAAAGGCCGCCCTCTTCTTCTTCTTCTTCTTCTTCTTCTTCTTCTTGTAACAGCAATAAAGTAAATGACAATCCTAGTCACGGGCGGACACCCCAGCTATCGGGAGGATTGTGAAAAACACTTCCTAAAAAATTGGAAAAGTTAGTCCTGTATTTCGTATGACTCCGTATGAGCTCGTGTTGTTCTTGTAAATACATCCAATAATCCATCACGGACTTAATGTCGTACGAAAACAAATATTTCGTTGCATGTCCAGCGATCCAATTGACCGCATTTGTCTTTTGTTTGGGAAAAAAGGTTTTGTCCGGTAGAATAAGTACATCCGATGTGATTTCTGTGTAGTTAGTGCGCTGAAGGAAGGCCAGTATTCGACGCGTCAGCATCCAGACGTCCCTCGCTGCGCCACACACTAAACCATGTTCTTCCGTTGCTAACAGTCCACAGTTGGTGCAAAGAGGAGAATCGACCGTATGAATTGTATGTAATCGACTCCTGGTCACAAGTTTACGGTTTATAAGAATATACCACATCGATCTCGCTGCTGTTGACAGTAATGGAGTATGCACTGCACACCAAATGTGGTTCTACGTTCTCGACGGGTATTTGAATTCCATTATATTGCGGCCATGGTGATCCATCAAGCATCTATAGATCTCCCGAGTCGTGGGTATTCTCGTCGAAGGTACTTTCAGACGAACATAACTGTAATCAACAAGAAATGAGGCAATGTGTGCAAGAGGAGGCGAAATATTGCCCATCGCAATAGGGGGTTCGAACGAAGGCGGAACAAGTACTTCTATCAGAGCTGACGTTATGGTATGCCTTCTTTGTTGCCAATTTCGTATCATTGCTCGCATGTAAAGCGCCAGAGCTTTGTTTCTCACGTTTGTGAGGTTGAGGCCACCGTTCCGGAACTGTAGCGTTAACGTATCATACTTGACCTTAAATAACATCCCAGTACTAACATAGTAACCAAAGGCAGCCATGAGGCGATCTGCAATACCCTTCGGTATTGGTAGGATCTGCGCTAAATGGGGCAGTCGTGACGCTATGTGAACGTTGGTGTATGCCACACGTTGGATCATGTCAAAGGCTCTCAGTGAGTTGTTGCGTATCGTCAGACGAACATTCTGCAGAAGCTGCAGAGAACTCGCCGCCGCTGACCGCCGTAGTGAACGGGTAAATGTAATCCCCAGACATCTCAGCGATTCCACCGTCTGAAACGGTCCCGGTACGTCTTCCAGACCCCGTTCAATGTGCATTATTTTTGATTTCGTCATGTTAACGACACTGCCTGCCGCCGTCCCGTAAGAGTCTAGATGTTCAACAGCCTGACGCACTTCATGTCCTGATCTGACAAGGAGGATCATGTCGTCCGCATATGCGCGGCAAACGAAAGAGTTCTCATTAAGCGCTATCCCAGTAAGTGAGCGCCTCAAAACACACATCAGCGGCTCAAGCGCTATCGCAAACAGCATCATGGAGAGTGGGCACCCTTGTCGGACTGAGCTGTTAATGGGAATCGAGCCCGCTTCCCGGCCGTTTACAATCACCTTCGATGTAGCCCCTCGTATTAGCCTCATAACGATGGAGATGAAAACAGGTGGAATCGCCATTCGGCTCATGATTGACGCCAATAAGTCATGGTTTATCCTATCGAACACACGATCTAAGTCCACAGATATCATCGCTGCTCGCATTTTACACGTTTCCGCAAGGGCGATAACGTCACGGTATTCACTTAACGCCGAGGAGATGTTGCTTCGCACCCCTAGGCAAGCCTGATCAGGGGATATTGTCCTGGATATCGCCAGCTTGAGACGAGACGCTAGTATTCTTGCAAAGATTTTATAATCGGTGTTTAGCATAGTGAGAGGCCGATATTGATTGACATTGCGACTCCCCGCCATCTTCGGGATGGGAAGAAGAAAGCCCGTCACAAAATTCGACGGTAGGCGCATGTCCGGACGCATCGCCTCATTGTACATCGACACCAACTGTGGCATCATCATGTCCACGAATTCTCGATAAAACTCTAGCGTAATCCCATCTGGCCCTGGTGATTTATGGGCCGCTCCTTTTTTGAGTGCCACCTTTATATCGTCTTCTGTGAGTGGCTCCATAAGCGCTGCCTTATCCGTCTCTGTCAGTGTCGTTTGCAGATGTTGCAGTATCTCTTCCCCCACCAGATGGTCCGTCGGTGTACCGGCATAGAGGTGGCGGAAATGCTCTAAAAATTCATTTGCAATGTCCTGTTGTGTTGTCAGTTGACGGCCATCTAAACCGTGGAGCACTGCCACCAATGCCCGGCGGTAACGTTTATGTTCCCGCGACACATGGTGCATCGAGGTACGTTCCCCAGTGATGGTGTCGAGACATCGTGCCCGTATTGGGATGCCACCCAGTCGTCGTCGCGTGATCGATAGGATTTGTGCCTTGACACGATGAACTTCCGCTTGATGTTCTGGAGACGGCACCTGGAAGGACAGCTCACGAAGCATGGTGTAATAATAATCAGGAGTGTCTCTTTGCCATCTCGTCTTATCCCGACCATACTGTATGAGCGCTCTTCTTATTGCCGGCTTAGTACACTCGAGCCACCATTGAAGCACGGAGGTATATGTTGGTAGACGGCGTTGACATGTGGCCCATACCTTCTCGACTCTCTGACGACATTCGGTGTCTGCCAAAAGTGACGAATTGAGCTTCCATGTCCCGCGGCTTCTCCACACACTTTGCCTAGGGAGTGATATGGTACAAATGTAAGCCAGATGATCAGTAAATGCCGCAGGCCATCGTTCCGCGTCGATCACCTTATCCTGTAGGCCAACCGAAACATATATTCGATCGAGTCTGCTCGCCGAGTGACTGGTGTAAAAAGTATATCCCTCACGGTTCCTATGAATCATGTCCCAGGTGTCGCTTAACTCCAGATCCCGGCATAGCACATGCAATTCACGAGAGGTATTGTAATGTGGAGTCTGGTCTTTTTGGGCTAAAACACAATTGAAGTCACCACCTATAATGAAATGATCGAATCTGCCGGTAAATAAGGGCACAATCTCTTCCGAATAATATCTCGCACGCGCCCGTCTGTTGTCGGTGCCGGAAGGGGCATAAACATTGAGAATGCGAATTCCATTAACAGTTATCGCCAGTCCTCGTGCCGAAGGTAGATAAGCCAGGTCGCGAACCGGAATCTCGTCCCGGACCAATATCGCCGTTCCACTGTCGTTGTTGGAGTGCGGCGAGGTGTAGGAGATGTAGCCATGGACTTCCTGGAACTCAGGAATGTAGATTTCCTGCACCATCAGTATATCCACATCCGACGCGTATATCATGTCCGTAAACAACTGCTGTTTCACGAGCGATCTAATGGTATTTATGCCTGGGGTCGAGTAGCTGTCATCTCCACATGATGTTAAAGTTTCACCGTATCGACAGTCCCTTTGCACATCCGCAGAGGGACGCCCGACGGACGTGTCCCTGCGGTATTAGGTTTCTTGAGATGCAGACGGATGCGAGTCGCCACCAGTAGAATGGTCCGCATCGGTGATTTCATCGTCCTGCTCATACCAGCTGATATCATTGTGGTGCTCCAAATTTTCCTGTGCAGCATTGATGAGTGACAGCTGTTGTTCTTTCGCAGCTTTAGACTCCGCCGCTGAAGGGGTAGCAGGCCCCTGAGCGGATGCGTCGTCTGAGCGACATGACATCTTTTCACTGTCCGAATTCATATGGTCTGCGACATCCGAAGCTTGTGGTTCCAAGTCAGTCAGGTCCATAGTGTTAGTCTCCTCTGGGCTTCCAAGAAGAGAAGATAGCGTCTCCGCAGAGTTTAGTCGGCGCTTCTTGCGGCGCTTTGGCGAGCGTTGTTTGCGGGCCCTCACCTCGGGCCTCTGGTGTCGGTGAATCTTGTATCTGCTGCAGTCTCGCCGTCGCCACAACGCCCTGGGGCCGTTCCACTTCAGCTTCCATGCCTGTTGTGATACTGTCAACCTCTTTTTGCACCACCTGTAATGTCTGGGATTGGAGGTTGGTCGGAGCCATTCCTTCGTCAGTGGGGTCCGAAGGCGCCTCAATCAACTGCGGCGTCGGTTCGATAGTGCGTTCCGACCTCGGCGTCACCTCCCCGCGAAGCGCCGCCACGTAAGTCATCGGCAGTGACGTTGGTGTAGTTGGATTCTGGAGGTCTCCGCTGGGGAGTTGCACGAGTCTCCTCTGTATACTTGCAGATCGAAGATGTCCTTCACCACCACACCCGGAGCATGTCCGGGGCTGTCCATCATAGATGACAATAGCTCGACAGCCGCCGATGTTGATGTACGATGGCACATGTTTCGTAAGGGCAATTCGCACCTGTCGGACACCATTGAGCACTGGATACGTGCTAAAACTTGCCCAACGTTCGGCCGTATGACTGATAACTCTGCCATATGGCTGGAGCGATTCAGTGACCAATGATTCTGGTACCTCAAAAGGCAGCTCGAAGACTCGAATCGTACGCACGCCCAGGCCCGAATGAGCGACTGAAACTTCGCCAATATGACCATCGGAGTGTCGGAACTGGAATCCTCGTTTGGCGGCTTCAGTGATCCTAGCGCATGCTGCGTCGTCAATCATCTTTACGTAAAGAGTGCTGCTCACGATTGATAAATGAATTCCAATAATCTCCTTGTAATTAAGTTGCACTTCGTCCCTCAAGAAACGTTCGATTTCGAAAGCCTTCGGTCGTGCATACTCGTTACAGAACGTGAACTGTATCGTGGTTTTTCGAAAATTATGTGCCATGACGTTCGATTCAAACAGTAACACACGCGAGTGACGACGGTGTAAACACCGCTTCTTCTTCGAACGTTCGCAGCCGGGACGTAAACAAGTCCGAGCTGCTCCGCGGCTAAAGGCGGACTGCTTAAACCTAACTAACCTAAGGACAGCACACAACACCCAGCCATCACGAGGCAGAGAAAATCCCTGACCTCGCCGGGAATCGAACCCGGGAACCCGGGCGTGGGAAGCGAGAACGCTAACGCACGACCACGAGATAAGGGCAGCTACAACTTCCAGCTATACCTGTATATCTCTATAGTCGCCTAACCGACTTAGACGTTTGTCATGGCGTTGTACGAATTTTCCAATACCCCCTTTATAGAAAGCAGCCGCCAGTGCTTTCCGCCAATTCTTTAGCTGGCCAACAGCTCGTTGTCTGTGCCAAAATGTTGTCTTGATAGCCAGCGGTTCATGTGAGCAGAGATGAAACTCATATGGAGACAATTACGGGCTGTATTGTGGGTAATCAAATACTTCCAATTGAAAACGACACAGGAGCATCTTCAATGCCCCGGCAGAATACGGCTGAGAATTGTCTTGAAGAAGAAAGCGCACGACAGTTCTGCATAGTTTCAAGCGAAATTTCTCACCACGCCCATGTACTTGGCGGGAGAGACCACTATTATAGGTATCTTTATGTGCTCCCTGTGTGCTCAGAACTAAAATGAACGACGTAACGCGGTCGACGGGCATACTAGAGACAGTGCCCAACACACCTGTGGAAAATTTCATCGGATTTACACTGTGGTTTCCACTTCGCGATCGATCGTTCCTTTCTTTCCGAATAACCCTCGTACTTCGAGTACAATTATAAAGGTCAACCTGGAACAAAATATACTTGTCAATGGAATCCAGCATGAAGTCTAAAAGCGTTGAAACCCAACTCAGGATGATTCAGGAGGAAAGTCACATGTTTTGAGGGCGGTAGTCTTAATGATTCTGAACAAAAAACGTCATATGAACGTAAAATCTCCTACTCTTAACAGTTTCCGAGGAGACTTATGAAACCTGCGGCGAACAGAACAAATACAAGTGATGGTAAATGGAACATTGTAATCTAAAGCTTTGTTTATTATGTCCATTTACTCACCCTCCGCCACACACGGTCAGGTGGCTTGCGGAGTATGGATGTAGATGTAAGGTTAGGTTGGGTTAGTGTTGTTTAACGTCCCATCGACAACGAGGTCATTAGAGACGGAGCGCAAGCTCGGGTTAGGGAAGGATGGCGAAGGAAATCAGCCGTGCCCTTTCAAAGGAACCATCCCGGCATTTGCCTGAAACGATTTAGGGAAATCACGGAAAACCTAAATCAGGATGGCTGGAGACGGGATTGAACTGTCGTCCTCCCGAATGCGAGTCCAGTGTGCTAACCACTGCCCCACCTTGCTCGGTGATGTAGATGTAAAAAGAGCGTCGTTGACAGCAACGCATTTTTCAACTCTTGTAGACAGCTATTGCGTCCATCAGGTTACCTTCCATTAAAAAAAAATGGGTGCACTCAGTTACTGTTATTTGATTTATAAATTATAGAGGGCAGCAGTCAGTAGTCCTTTTTTTTGTAGGTTTTATAACGGAAATCCAGATTTTGCTAGTGCCTAGACATTATCAATGCAACATTTTTTAATCTCGATCTTAGGGGACTAACATGCATCGAGATTAGAAAATGTTGCATTGATAATGGCTAGACTCTAGCCTAAATCTGGATTTGCGTAATAAAACCTACAAAAAAAGGACGATTCATTGCTGCGCTCTGTAATTTATAAAGCTATTGTCTTGCTGTGCGAGCTCATTTGTACGGTCCTTTGTGTCCACTCTGTGTTTGCAGACTTCGCACGTAAGACAAGCCCACAAATAGTAATATGATGGAGTAAGATCGGGTGAGTTCGGTGGCCATGGAATGACTCAACGGCGACGGAGCCAGCTCCCAGGTTACGTTTCAGGGAGGTACTGTGTATTTGGTAGTACGGAATGTGCAGAAGCTCAGTCGTGCTGAAAGAACCTACGACGTCGTGTTGCCAAATAAGTAGCCTCCGAGTATTCTCATACTGTACTCCAATGAGACGGTTATCTAAAATAACTGGAGGATGAGGTGGTCGACAATAATACCGCACCATACGCATTAAAATGTTCAGTAAAGACAACACTACTACGTAGTCTAATTTTGCTTTGGTTGTATCCGCATGTGAGTGCTGGAGAAATTAGATATGCGACTGACGCTCGTGATTTTCTCAGATATAACTGAGAAAAGGAAATATGTTCATCCGAAGTCTTTTGTTCCGGATCACGAACGCTCTTAGCCCTCAAAGCATCTACAGTCTTCTCCCTCCCGAGTCACCCTGTACATCATGCTAGGTTCAGTGCATAGAGATAACGCGGTGGGTTCCGTGTCTAAGTAGCTTTTAGTTCACTTCCATGCCAAGCATTTGATTCACTACCATCCCGATGCCTCCTAGACTCATACAGGATATCTAACCAGGTTTGCGACTGGATCGAAAACTTCATGACAGTCCAAACGCATGGCATTATTCTGGAAAGAGATACATCTACAGACATGTCGTCTGGTGCGCCCCTGGAAATGTAATAAGACAATTAGTGTAGATGTTGTATAGGAATGATTTAGTCGATGTAGTAATAGTAGTTTATATCCTGACAAATAATTAGTCTGGTGCAAAGAATGATAAGTAGTGGTGCTGCAGTAGTCTTTGACATCATTTATGATTTACAAGTACAGTTAGTTATGTCATATAAATAATGCAAATATATTTTAGTATCCACGATAGTGAAAACAGTTTCCTCTTATATACAGCTTTCGATATTTGTTTTGATATTCCTACACAGTCCTCAATCGATCTCTTTTTATTTTAGTGTGAAAATTCTGTAGGTCTAACGAATAGATGCAGGCGAGTTTATGACCATCACTTTCGCTGAGAACGTTTACAAAACATATACCTTAGCAGCAGGCTTGGTTGTTTGCGTTGCTTTCTGCTTAATTAAATACGAGTGATATTTTAATATATTTTATAGTCGGTAACTAATCATTTTTTTACTTCGTAAAACGAAAAGCTAGTCAAGAAACTGGAATTACTGGTATTTGAATGGTTTTTTACTGAGTCTGTTATTATTATGTACTTTTTAATTTATTTATCTGCCGTACTACTTTTATAACTGTTACCATTTATTTTTAGACATTCATTTTTAGTCCTGTTTCTGCGGTTTTTGAACTAGAAAACGTATTATTTTTGTTGATATTTGTTACATTCACGAACGTGGGTAAAACAGTTTCAATTATTTGTTTTAACTTACTTTTGTTGCACCTTTTAGTAGTTTTCCTATTATTGTTTGTCCAATATTGCTTATCGCTGGTCATAAAAAATGAAGAATCACTGACGATGGTGTAGCAGCATAGAGGCACGCTTGGGAAATAGCGACCAACGAGAAATTGTGTTTTGCTTAAGCGTAATACACAACTTTATGTTGTTTAAGCAAACATTAACGTAATTAGTCTCTGAAGCGAAAACCGCAAGATGTATAGTCATATAAATACTTGGGAGTAACTAGCGAGAGTCAGCGACTTCTGCTACGAAAGTTGGAATTTGTTGCCGGGAGACGTTCAAAAAAGACCCGAAGTAGACATTTATTGTAAGGAAAGTATTCACGCATATCGTCAGGTTAGGTTGGTAATAAACGCGAAAAGAGGCTGGGAGGGAAAAGAGATCAGTGTACATGAAGGAGCTGCATAGTTTCTTTATTGCAGAGTAGCCAAAATACAGTTACTGAAGAGTATATGGACATCGGAAAGGGTATCTTAGACCAGAATGAGTGGGGAGGATAACGTTATATGCACGCCTTAAAATTTTTCAAAACAAATGTGTCATTTTAGAAAGTAGAATCGATAATTACCTTGTAAAAAACAAGAGAACTTCTAACATTAAGAAAGGCTCGAAAATGGTGAACAAGAAGGTTAAGAAAGATGTCAGATAAGGGTGGTTTATGACTTGGTCGCAGTAAGATGAAGAATCCTCTTCGAGTAAGAAAGAAAGACTTTTTTATACATAAAATTTTCACCTTCTACTGATCTAATGACTGTCCTATGGCACACTGTGTATGTCGCCTGTTTACTTCGTTCCTTGTTTCATTTATATATTTCAGTTGCTAGTTTCCTTGCATTTGGTATAAGTAATAAACACCAGCGCACTACACCATACTGAGCCGACGATAGATAACCTATTATGTCTCCTGAACGTGGGATGCTACACTGATCCAAGATCTGGAATTAAAAGCCACTGAAACTTTAAACAATTCTTCTGAAGGAAACAGGAACCAATGAAACATTTTAATGGTACTGGAGGAGTTTTTTTAGTTTCTTTTTGAGCTTTTTAGTATTCCCCTTACTGTCATCTACATAAGCAAGACATAATGATATACAACTGATGGAGATACAACAGAAAATTATAAAAACGATGACAAAAGCAACTTGAAATGAAAGAAAGTTATTTAGTTTACACGAGTTAGTTCATGGCACTCTTTTCGCTTCCGTTCGAAAGGAAGCTCTTTATACACTACAAAGTCTGTGATAGCCGATAATGTTGGCACAGCTGTTCTTGCACACAACACTGATAACCCAAGGTTAATGTGAGGTCCGACCGCTTGATGCATCTAAAAACATGTGAGCTGTGTCTTCCACTTCGCCACAGTTGCAAAGTGGGGATGGTTCTATGCATATGCGGTGTCGGTGCTGTGCATATCGTCAGTGATTGAGCTTCAACCGCGCTGCGGCAGCTGCAAACTTCCGTGAGCACTTAAGACCATGGTAACAAGGCCTGGTTGGTAGCACTGCAGTTATTTGCGCGTAGTATTTTCCTTCAGCTGTCTGGAAGCTTGCTGTTCTTTTCACACGTGGTACGAATCCTCTTCTTGCAAATTGGAACGAGATCCTCTGCTAGAATGTATGTATGTTCTATTCCTAATGTCACCGCTTGCTTAGTAGGAGTGTTAGTGATTTCGTTGCCTAGGACGTAGTGCGCTTTGACCCAACAAAAAGAGATTTTGCAGCAATTGCTTTGCATTTGCTATTGTGTCGTGGGCTATCGGATGGTTTGTATGCCTTCACTGAAAGTATTTAAGGAGAGTGACGGCAGATTGAGTCAGAAAAGATGGCAATGTTTCCCTCTGGCGCCCTTAAGGGCTTTCAAGATCGCCGTAAGCTCTGCCGTCATTATTGCCATTTCCTCTTGAGGATGGTCGCAAACTTTAATATGATTTTACAAAAAGGTGATAATGATTTGCAATATTCAAATCCGTGGATTTTAGAGGTAAGGGAAGAATATATTTTCCTGCTGATAAAATCTAACCTCAATATTTACAGCTCGTTAATGAAGCCATTAACACATTGAAAAACAGAATGCCCTCTGGGGAGTAAAATGTGCGTTGTTGAACCAAAAAGTCTGCTAAAGTTATACCATAGTTGTGAACAGTTTCCTTTAATTTTCTGCGACCTTTGACCCAGTGAACACTAGAACATGATTCACAATGACATTGTAAAATTTACATAATGTTCAAGTGAGACAGAATTGTACTTCGTTCTTACAACAGGATTTAAGTATGGAGGACAACAGCTTTTCATGCTTAAGTCCTATTGTAAGAACAAACAACTAGTGAAGATGTAGACCTATCAAACTACAAGTTCCCATTGTTCGGTAGTCCACATTTTATGCTCCTTGCACGAGTGTGGTCTGGATTAGAAGAAGCCTGTCAGTAGCACCTATTCCACGAAAGTTCTGTTGATGAATTTCATATCGAGTTGTTTTTGTTGACATTTACTTCACTAGATGCATATTCAGCTCAACAATGACTTTCTCGATAGTATTTTTCTTGTTAGAGCTAATAATACTCTTCACTCGCTTCTGCCTCTGTGAGTGAGTTTTGTTTTTCTTCCACTCCTTTTTTTTTTAACAGAAAAAGATTTTCCACGAATTCCGTATGCTGTCATGGCACTCGATAAAATTTCTCTAAACATCTCTATTAAATTTATAATCGTAGTTACTGATGCTTTAAAGAAGCCCATACTAGTTTATGTTCATTGGAAGACTAAGAACTGTGCGGCTGGTCCCGGCGGAGGCTGGAGTCCTCCCTCGGGCATGGGTGTGTGTTTTTGTCCTTAGGATAATTTAGGTTAAGTAGTGCGTAAGCTTAGGGACTGATGACCTTAGCAGTCAAGTCCTATAAGATTTCACACACATTTGAACATTTGAAGACTAAGAAGTTAGGCGTGACAATATATCAACTCCGTACAATAACTACACACGTACTGACAGCTTAGAAAACTATCTACTTTCATTACATTGTTCACACAATTTTTCCAGCTAGTGTACATAACCATGGACGGCAAATCTAAGGTAATTGATATAGTCAGAGAGTGATGCGATATTGATGATACGCCGTAATGAATTCTCTTGAGACAGGAAAGCCTGAGTTTACAAACCAACACGGATTTATAAAGCATCGCTAGTCCGAAAGTCAACTTACCCTTTTCTCACATGATACCTTACAAACTATGGATGGAGGGCAACAGGCGGATTCCAGGATTTCCAAAAAGCGTTCGACACGATACCCCCTGCAGACTGTTGATGAAGGTCCGAGCGTAAGGATTAGGTTCCCAGATGTGAGTGGGTCGAAAGCTTTTTAAATAATACAATTCAGTACGTTGTCCTCGATGGCGAGTGTTCATGAGAGACTATGATATCATCAGGAGTGCCCAAGGAGGTGTGACAAGACCGCTATCATTCACTATAAACATAAATGATCTGGTGGATACGGTGAACAGCAGTTTACGGTTTTTTGTTGATAATATTTTGATATACTGGAAGATGTCGTGCTAGAGTGACTATAGTGGCATACAACATAAATTAGTATTTATACGAGGGTTGGAACTTTAATAGTGGCAACTATTTATTTATAGCTCGTACAAAATAGATATGCATTTGAAAGTTTTGCTGACAGTCAAAGTAGTCACCAGCATTGTGTATAACCCGTTGCCAGCGATGTGTAAGTCGTAGGATACTATTAGCAGTGCCAGTTGTGTTGACGGTTCGAGCGACGCGGTCTGTGCCCGACGAATTTGTAGCAGTTCTGAAGGGAATGCCATGAGGTGTTTCTTTCAGTTTATAAATCGAGTTGAACTTACGAGGGCTTAAGTCAGTGGAGTGCAGTAGGTGGTATAGCACTTAGCAGCCAGATTAGTCAAACAAATCAGTAACAGCTTGCACTGTATGTGCTTTAGCATAGTCCTGAAAAATGGTCAGGTCCTGCAGAAAGTGTCATCATTTCTGTCTCTAACTTGGTCTTAGGTTATGTTCAAAAAATGAACTGCAGATGGATATGCTCGGCTACTTTGAGACCATTTGCAGCCAAACAACGATGTAATTTTTATGGATAACAATACGCCACATCATCGGGTCATAGTTGTTCGTGAGTGGTGTGAAGAACATTCTGGACAATTCGAGCGTATGATCGTGCCACCCAGATCACCCGACATGAATCCCATCGATCATTTATGAGTCATAATCGAGAGGTCATTTCGTGCACAACATCTTGCACCGGCAACACTTTCGCAGATATGGATGGCTATAGTGGTACGATGGCTCAAAATTTCGGCAGGGGGCTTCCAACGACTGGTTTAGTCCATGCTACGTTGAGTTGCTGCACTACGCCTCGCAAAAGGAGGTCCGATACGATACTAGGAAGTGTTCAAAACTGGTTCTAATCGCTCTGAGCACTACGGGGCTTAACTGCTGAGGTCATCATCCCCATAGAACGTAGAACTACTTAAACCTAACTAACCTAAGGACATCACACACATCCATGCCCGAGACAGGATTCGAACCTGCGACCGTAGCGGTCGAGCGGTTCCAGACTGTAGCGCCCAGAACCTCTCGGCCACTCCGGCCGGCCTAGGAAGTGTCCCATGACTTTTGTCACCTAAGAGTATATCGTTGTCCAGAGATAGCCTCCTCCTATAATGAGTGCTACATACGTATTAGAGGCTGTTGTGGTAGCCGAAATGTGCAAACCCACATTGATGAGCGGTGAAACGCACAAACGACAACTGTGAAGGGCTGGGACACCAGCAGACACAACATGCGATATTGATTCCTTTGTTCTGAGGAGAATATGATTCGGAACCGTTATACCCTCGAGGCTTTTGGATCAAGTTATTGTACCTCATTTAGGGAACTTTATATACCATATTTCAGAACGACAATGGCTGGCCTCATATAACGAGAAATATGTAAACCCTCTACGAAGAACAATGGGTACCACTGCTTCTCTGGCACACACGTTCAATTGAAGTGTCATTCAACCAACATGACTGAGATACGATTAACTGAGAACTTCTGCTTGGTAAGACGTGCTCCGATTCCACTCTTTTGTCTGACGCCTAAGGTTTCCTTGCAGCGTATGAATACTCGTTTTACGTTTGGTACGGTTACTTGCAAAAACACTATAACATTTGATTTTCCTGTAGCTGACGGCAAGCCCTACCATGTATGGTGGGGTATCTGGCGAAGGGGTTGGAGATATCGACGTCCATGCTTGTCAACTTCTACAATAACCGGCTGATTAACGGTTTTATCAAGATGCAGTTTCCTTCCCGGCTTGTCCAGGAAGTACGAAGTACGTTGGTCAACACAATGGACGCCATCCAGTGGTCAGCGCTCGTTCGGTCCGAATCGGGTACACACCCTGAAGAGGAGAAGATGGGATTGTCAGAATCAAATTCCTCGGGATAAACAGCAAAATAGGGTTAGCCCGGACTCAAGGAATTCAAAAGCCTTCATTGCAGAATCTAACCAAGCCTGATCTGCTACTATCACTGCAAATGTAATTGCTCCTAACCAAAAAAATGTTGTCAACACTCCTACCATGGTCATCTGTAGCTTCTCAGTGGTTTCGTAGCTTCAGTGAACGTACAGTGCGTGGTCCATAAGTAGTTTATATGGAAAGTTTGGATAAAAATCTAAACTATGGTTCTGGGCAAACTTTTGAATTTTTCCTTGCCAGAACTCAAGAATGGTGTAATTAATATCTCTTCTGTGGGCAAAACCAAAGTGAAGGTCTAATTGAAATGTCCAGATAAGGCAAGTTTCTCAGTAAACAGTGAAGCACTATACTCTAAATAGACGGAGGCTTACGTGTATTATTACGTTGTTCATAAAGTGGTAGTAATAAGAAAAGTTTTGACAAAACCGAGATTCTGGAAGTTGTGGAATCTATCTTCCCATTTATATGTCTTAGACGTTTTACTAAGCGCTACGTACATGATGATAATGAACAAATTGTCAAACTGCAGTTCTGCTTGTTAACCCTTGACTCTCAAACTTTACAGCAAGATGTGTCTGTTCTTGGGGCTAGATGTCCTGTAGATTTTTATGTGCCGATTGTCAGACAGTGCTTTAAATGCTTTCGTTGCGGGCACGTCAGCAAACGATGTCGGTCCCAGATGAGATACGTCAAATGTAGTGGGCCTCATTCTGTTGTATTTTGCACCTCTGCTATTGCTATTTGTGCTCACTGTGGGGACAACACCCATCTACTGTCCGGTCTTGTCATGAATATCATACTCGGCTATAGTCGAGAAACTGACCTGTTGGTGAAGCGAGCTACAACTATAGGAACAGTTTTCGATTTGAAATTACCGTATACAACTACTTACGTGTGGGCAAGAGCTATGGTCAACGTCTCTAGCAAGAGGTATGGAACTTGTCTCCACACACGAAAGGTAGTTGTTATGGGGTGTTACAACCACAAATACTTACAAGACTGGTTTACCAGAACACGTTTGGACCGATTAACGTCTTCCACCATCCTTCGACTCCGCTTCGACCACGCTTTCTGTCCTCTACATTTATATCACATCAAGGATTACGGTTTAACTGCATGTGAGTGTGGTTTTGAGTTGGACACTGATGTAAACCACATCTTGTTTTCGAGTCCCGAATTTGTCTGCGGGCCACTGGAAGTTTTGAAGTCTTTGAACAGCATGGGTTACCTTCTTCCTCAATTGGCTTCTTCTCTTTTGTTTGCTATGTACATTCGCCTTTATAAAGTGACTGTTAATTTGCATGTAAGTATAGGGAAAACATCTGTAGGTTTCTAGCTGTTTGCATATTTGCATTTTTATGTTTTTCTTGTTGTTGTTGTTGTTGTCTTCAGTCCTTAGACTGGTTTGATGCAGCTCTCCATGCTACTCTATCCTGTGCAAGCTGCTTCATCTCCCAGTACCTACTGCAACCTACATCCTTCTGAATCTGCTTAGTGTACTCATCTCTCGGTCTCCCTCTACGATTTTTACCCTCCACGCTGCCCTCCAATGCTAAATTTGTGATCCCTTGGTGCCTCAAAACATGTCCTACCAACCGATCCCTTCTTCTAGTCAAGTTGTGCCACAAACTTCTCTTCTCCCCAATCCTATTCAATACCTCCTCATTAGTTACGTGATCTATCCACCTTATCTTCAGTATTCTTCTGTAGCACCACATTTCGAAAGCTTCTATTCTCTTCTTGTCCAAACTAGTTATCGTCCATGTTTCACTTCCATACATGGCTACACTCCAAACAAATACTTTCAGAAACGACTTCCTGATACATAAATCTATATTCGATGTTAACAAATTTCTCTTCTTCAGAAACGCTTTCCTTGCCATTGCCAGTCTACATTTTATATCCTCTCTACTTCGACCATCATCAGTTATTTTACTTCCTAAATAGCAAAACTCCTTTACTACTTTAAGTGTCTCATTTCCTAATCTAATTCCCTCAGCATGACCCGATTTAATTTGACTACATTCCATTATCCTCGTTTTGCTTTTGTTAATGTTCATCTTATATCCTCCTTTCAAGACACTGTCCATTCCGTTCAACTGCTCTTCCAAGTCCTTTGCCGTCTCTGACAGAATTACAATGTCATCGGCGAACCTCAAAGTTTTTACTTCGTCTCCATGAATTTTAATACCTACTCCAAATTTTTCTTTTGTTTCCTTTACTGCTTGCTCAATATACAGATTGAATAACATCGGGGAGAGGCTACAACCCTGTCTCACTCCTTTCCCAACCACTGCTTCCCTTTCATGCCCCTCGACTCTTATTACTGCCATCTGGTTTCTGTACAAATTATAAATAGCCTTTCGCTCCCTGTATTTTACCCCTGCCACCTTTAGAATTTGAAAAAGAGTATTCCAGTCAACATTGTCAAAAGCTTTCTCTAAGTCTACAAATGCTAGAAACGTAGGTTTGCCTTTTCTTAATCTTTCTTCTAAGATAAGTCGTAAGGTCAGTATTGCCTCACGTGTTCCAACATTTCGACGGAATCCAAACTGATCCTCCCCGAGGTCTGCATCTACCAGTTTTTCCATTCGTCTGTAAAGAATTCGCGTTAGTATTTTGCAGCCGTGGCTTATTAAACTGATAGTTCGGTAATTTTCACATCTGTCAGCACCTGCTTTCTTTGGGATTGGAATTATTATATTCTTCTTGAAGTCTGAGGGTATTTCGCCTGTCTCATACATCTTGCTCACCAGCTGGTAGAGTTTTGTCATGACTGGCTCTCCCAAGGCCGTAAGTAGTTCTAATGGAATGTTGTCTACTCCGGGGGCCTTGTTTCGACTCAGGTCTTTCAGTGCTCTGTCAAACTCTTCACGCAGTATCGTATCTCCCATTTCGTCTTCATCTACATCCTCTTCTATTTCCATAATATTGTCCTCAAGTACATCGCCCTTGTATAAACCTTCTATATACTCCTTCCACCTTTCTGCCTTCCCTTCTTTGCTTAGAACTGGGCTGCCATCTGAGCTCTTGATATTCATACACGTGGTTCTCTTCTCTCCAAAGGTCTCTTTAATTTTCCTGTAGGCAGTATCTATCTTACCCCTAGTGAGATAAGCTTCTACATCCTTACATTTGTCCTCTAGCCATCCCTGTTTAGCCATTTTGCACTTCCTGTCGATCTCATTTTTGAGACGTTTGTATTCCTTTTTGCCTGCTTCATTTACTGCATTTTTATATTTTCTCCTTTCATCAATTAAATTCAATATTTCTTCTGTTACCCAAGGATTTCTAGCAGCCCTCGTCTTTGTACCTACTTTATCCTCTGCTGCCTTCACTACTACATCCCTCAGAGCTACCCATTCTTCTTCTACTGTATTTCTTTCCCCTATTCCTGTCAATTGTTCCCTTATGCTCTCTCTGAAACTCTGTACAACCTCTGGTTCTTTCAGTTTATCCAGGTCCCATCTCCTTAATTTCCCACATTTTTGCAGTTTCTTCAGTTTTACTCTACAGGTCATAACCAATAGATTGTGGTCAGAGTCCACATCTGCCCCTGGAAATGTCTTACAACTTAAAACCTGGTTCCTAAATCTCTGTCTTACCATTATATAATCTATCTGATACCTTTTAGTATCTCCAGGGTTCTTCCACGTATACAACCTTCTTTCATGATTCTTAAACCAAGTGTTAGCTATGATTAAGTTGTGCTCTGTGCAAAATTCTACTAGGCGGCTTCCTCTTTCATTTCTTAGCCCCAATCCATATTCACCTACTATGTTTCCTTCTCTCCCTTTTCCTACACTCGAATTCCAGTCACCCATTACTATTAAATTTTCGTCTCCCTTCACTATCTGAATGATTTCTTTTATTTCATCGTACATTTCTTCAATTTTTTCATCCTCTGCAGAGCTAGTTGGCATATAAACTTGTACTACTGTAGTAGGTGTGGGCTTCGTATCTATCTTGGCCACAATAATGCGTTCACTATGCTGTTTGTAGTAGCTTACCCGCATTCCTATTTTCCTATTCATTATTAAACCTACTCCTGCATTACCCCTATTTGATTTTGTGTTTATAACCCTGTAGTCACCTGACCAGAAGTCTTGTTCCTCCTGCCACCGAACTTCACTAATTCCCACTATATCTAACTTTAACCTATCCATTTCCCTTTTTAAATTTTCTAACCTACCTGCCCGATTAAGGGATCTGACATTCCACGCTCCGATCCGTAGAACGCCAGTTTTCTTTCTCCTGATAACGACATCCTCCTGAGTAGTCCCCGCCCGGAGATCCGAGTGGGGGACTATTTTACCTCCGGAATATTTTACCCAAGAGGATGCCATCATCATTTAATCATACAGTAAAGCTGCATGTCCTCGGGAAAAATTACGGCTGTAGTTTCCCCTTGCTTTCAGCCGTTCGCAGTACCAGCACAGCAAGGCCGTTTTGGTCAATGTTGCAAGGCCAGATCAGTCAATCATCCAGGCTGTTGCCCCTGCAACTACTGAAAAGGCTGCTGCCCCTCTTCAGGAACCACACGTTTGTCTGGCCTCTCAACAGATACCCCTCCGTTGTGGTTGCACCTACGGTACGGCCATCTGTATCGCTGAGGCACGCAAGCCTCCCCACCAACGGCAAGGTCCATGGTTCATGGGGGGAGGTTCTTGTTGTTAAGTTTAAGAAATGGTGTGAAATGATAAATCAAACATCTCTACTTTGCTTATATTTCCATTTGTTAAAAAAAATTGTTGTGTACCAAATTGTGACAGCTTGTGATGTGATGTCTGTATATGTATATGCATTTACATATTGTGTTCTCGTTCAATTAAGTATACATTGTAACAATATGTTCAAGCTGGCTACCTTTGGAGTCCAAATAAAAAAAAACTTTTACATAACAGGGTTGCAACAACCAGTAATTATGCTTTATGGGCTGACATATGAACTTCATAGAGAAGATAGGAAAGGAATATATCCAGAGCGTCTTTGACCTCATATCACTTCGCAAAGAGGCTTTGATCGTAAAACGTGGGGGATAAACATCATATCGAGTTCTCAAGCATGGAGGTCGTGTACAGTTCCTTAATCCTGTCCATTCGTGTATTGCCGTGTATCTGATTTTTGATCATTTTACTCACATATACTCTTCTTGGTGTTGCGGTTCAAAGAGACTAAATGGTATATAAGTATTCCGAGGGTACGGAAGTAGAGGCGACGACTTTAATTTGGAGAAATTAGGCTCATTTTACCGCCCGTAAGGACAACCAGTGTTCACCAGTAATAACCAACACGGATTACACATAGAGTCCGACAGCCCACACATGGAATAAACATTACATATGATCGCTAAAGGCAAAATATTATTAAAAAGCTAGGGAGTACTTGTATGTGGCTGGAGTGATAGGCAGTCACCAACAACCTGCTTAAAATACTATCTGAGAGATTTTAGATTAGGTTACATAAATGCAGAAAGAACTGTATTCTAAGTTCAAAGGCATCATAAAACAAAGTATAGACACATCTGTATCGAGTAATGTTAGTAACTAACAGCAAAGACGTGTCATGATGTAGTACCATTAAGAGAATCTTGCGAAAATAGAGTTTGCCATACTTGCGCTATATAGGCGAATGTATCAACACTTATTGGCAGCACGAACATCCGTAAAAATAACTGTGCGTGAAGTCTACAGTAATTTACACATTTAGATCCTTGTTTAATATCTGTCAGAAGATTCCAGAAAGTTAATGAACGTGTCCATGCATTTTGTCCACTGTGTCTAATATTTATTGGATTAGTCGAATGAGAGTTA
Source organism: Schistocerca gregaria (assembly GCF_023897955.1). Classification (NCBI taxonomy): domain Eukaryota; kingdom Metazoa; phylum Arthropoda; class Insecta; order Orthoptera; family Acrididae; genus Schistocerca; species Schistocerca gregaria. Next base: position 186,751,256 of record NC_064931.1, on the reverse strand, counting down.
TTGAAATAAGCAAACCCGATATTGAAAAACAACTAAGACTACACACGGCGAAGAGGACACCGTATACTGACAGAATTCCTAAAGACTTTATTTTGAACACGCTACAGAACTGACCTCTTTCCTTGTTCATATTTATCTAGAATCTCTAGCGCAGTTACTCAGCCTATGTGCTGGGAAAGCAGCGCAGATCACTTCTGTTTATAAGAAGTGTACAAGGACGGATGTATAAAATTACACGTTAATATCCTTAACGTCAGCCTGTTTTGGGATAGCAGAGTATATTTCAAGCTCGAACTACGTGACAGTCTGCAGTAAAAGTAGCTCTCTCGAAGAGTGAGCAGAGTTTCAAGGAAAATCTGTTCCAGGAACAAGCACGTACTAGTAGTGAATGTGAATAAACGACTTAGTTTCGAGGGAAGGTTTCTGGGAAATACTGCAGAAAGCCACATACAAGACGCAAGTGTAGGGAACTCTAGATTGTTGTTCCAGCGTTAGCAGCCTTTATCAAACATACATGACAGCAGACATCTAACAGTTTGAGAGGTGCACTCCTAGGATCGCCTGGACAGATTTATATCGATAGTAGGTCAGTGGTCATAATGTTCTGGCTGATTAGTGTAGATGACTTACCAGTCGAAATCGATTTAGCAGTTAAATAGTTGACGTTAGCATCTGATTGGATTAAACTTTTTTATTGAAAGTAATGTGCTCGCTGCTGCTTTCTGCCACACATACGAACAAGTTGAAAATTCAGTGGCTTATACATTACCCACTTTCTAATTACACTTTATCAGCGGTTTGAAAATGAAGTGAAAATATTACTACGGATAAGAAGTTAAATTTTAAATTTTAAAAAGTCGCACGAAACTGTCATAGGTGTTACTGTGTCACACATTTCCCACAGATCTGTAGCAATTCTTGTATTTGACGCCATGTATCTATGTTCATGTGCGATGTTTTTGATAATTCCGTGAGCTAAATCCAAGGAAATCAGCCTGACTGTTTCTGAAATATTTTCAAAGCAAAACAGTCACAAGGAAGAAAGAGATGTGCACAGACCCGTAATAGTTGCTCTATTCTTTCGAACAACTCATTTGGCACAATAAAAGTACAAAGCGTTCATTGATGCGTTTCTTATTCTGTGCATCACATTCACTGATCTAAATGACAAGTTTTATCTTCTTTGTAATGGCGTATTTTGTAGATACAGAAGGCATACGACCACATCGTTATTTGTTGGATGCCGTTGTAACCATTTTGAATATCAGTGGGCGCAGATTTTTTGATATGCAATGCACCTTAGTAATTTACGATCCAATAGGCTTGCATCATAACAGATATCTCTTAGAGACATTGTGTAAGAAAATCCAGATTGCTGCTATATAGTTTAATGATATATCGATTTCTGCCACATTGCTGCTATAGTAGTTTGATGATATATCCTTTTCGGCTACTTTGCCATCTTCAGACCATCTGCGAAAGTTATGTACCATTTTTTTAAAATTTTATTATAATGTTGGTTAATCATATTTTCGGATATGCAGATTTGGTACTTACATCCATGTAGAATGGGTGTAGAAACAATCGTTCCTGTGAAACACAACTAGATCTTTATTCACATGAAGTGTTGAGTGCTATTTCAGACTGATTCCGTATTTATGGATTTCCGGAAGGCTTTTACACTGTACCACACAAGCGGCTTGTAGTGAAATTGCGTGCTTATGGAATATCGTCTCAGTTATGTGACTGGATTTGTGATTTCCTGTCAGAGAGCGCACAGTTCGTAGTAACTGACGGAAAGCCATCGAGTAAAACAGAAGTGATTTCTGGCGTTCCCCAAAGTAGTGTTATAGGCCGTTTGCTGTTTCTTATCTATATGATCGATTTGGGAGACAATCTGAGCAGCCGTCTTAGGTTGTTTGCAGATGACGTTGTCGTTTATAGACCTATAAAGTCATCAGAAGATCAAAACAAGTTGCAAAACGATTTAGAAAAGATATCTGAATGGTGCTAAAAATGGCAGTTGACCATAAATAACGAAAAGTGTGAGGTCATCCACATGAATGCTAAAAGGAATTCGCTAAACTTCGGTTACATGATAAATCAGTCTAATCTAAAAGCCGTAAATTCAACGAAATACCTATATTATAGTTACTTAAATTGGAAGGAACACACAGAAAATGTTGTGGGGAAGGCTAACCAAAGACTGCGTTTTATTGGCAGGACACATGGAAAATGTAACAGATCTACTAAGGAGACTGCCTACACTACGCTTGTCCGTCCTCTTTTAGAATACTGCTGCGTGGTGTGGGATCCTTACCAGATAGGACTGACGGAGTACATCGGAAAAGTTCAAAGAAAGGCAGCACGTTTTGTATTACCGCGAAATATGAGAGAGAGTGTCACGGAAATGATACAGGATTTGAGCTGGACATCATTAAAAGAGAGGCGTTTTTCGTTGCGACGGAATCTTCTCACGAAATTCCAATCACCAACTTTCTCTTTCGAATGCGAAAATATTTTGTTCACACCAACCTACATAGGGAGGAACGATCACCACGATAAAATAAGGGAAATCAGAGCTCGCACGGAAAGATATGGGTATTCATTCTTTCCGCGCACTATACGAGATTGGAATAAGAGAGAATTGTGAAGGTGGTTCGATGAACCCTCTGCCAGGCACTTAAATGTGATTTGCAGAGTATCAGTGTATATGTAGATGTATCATCAATGGTCGCTGTCACTTTGAATTGCATTACAGTGTGCTGTAGGTTTAGGACTTTTATGCTGTAAGCTGTTTTGTGGTTTTTTGCCTCTGTTAATCTCCTATTCTTGTAATTTTTATAATTTCACGTTTTATCGTCAGATTTGACAGATTGACAGTTGTGACAGTTGTCAAAAGACGCTATAAGGCTGCAGTTGATATGGTGCGTTGATGTTATCATTTCTGGTTAGACAAAATAACTACTCATCCTCACACTGATTACAAAGGTAATATATACAGCCCGAAATGATAACATCAACACACCATAGTAACTGTAACAATATAGCATGTTTGACCAAAAGTCACAGCTGTCAGTCTGTCAGATCTGAAGATAACACATCAGATTATAAAAATTACAAGAATGGAACAGTAACAACCGGAGTAAACCACAAAAGAATTTATGGCAGAAGAGTCCTAAAACCACACCACGTCGTAATACAATACAAAGTGATAGCGACCACTGATGATATGTAGACGTAATTACTACATTTATATATCCTTAAATGTGATTAACCAACATTACAATAAAATAGAAAACGTTATGTAACTTTCACATATGGTCCAATGATGGGAATCTAGTCAAACCGGATCCGTCACAATAAATACATCATTAACCTACTATAGCAACAGTCTAGATTTTATTACTCAATACACCATAGTAAATTACATATTCGTAATGCGACCCTGACCTTCCACAAATGTTGCACTTAGCAACTTTGTGCAGTTAGGTATCCAAATGAAATGTCAAGTGCATTACTCGTAATTGTGGCTCGCTGTCTAACAAAGCGACAGTCTATTTTGCTGGACACGTGGCATTGAGGAATTAGGTTCGACTCACGACTAGGCGACCCCGATTTGATTTTCAATAGTTTCCCTGCCTCATTCGAGGCGCCAGTTCCTTAATCAATGACTGCTACAGTGTGTCGCTATTGTCTTTAGCAGCGTTAAATCCTGCTGTAATTCGGGCCTTAACGAGGCAGCGGCGCAGCGCGGCCAGAGAGGGCGCGTGCGCAGAACAATCACTTTTCGGATGAGCGAGCGCGGGCCATTGTTGCTTTGTTGGCCGCTTTTTGCAGGCAAGTGGCAGCTGCGGTCATTAGCCGCCGTCACCTGGGAAACAGCGCTTTCGCGGCGCCGCACCTCCCGTCCCAGCTGGTGCCTACACTCGCATATGACTCAACGCGGCCATTTACGACAAATGTCCAGTTGCTAGGGAAGCGACGGCGCTCCACAAAAACGCCGAATTACTAAATTATTACATTTTGTTTGTAGTCTGCAGAGCAGTTAAATGGGTTTGACCGTGCATCATAAACTTGAGCACATTCTTACTGAGGTAATAATACAATACAATACAAAAATTTTACACACCATGGCAACCACTAGTTCGCCTATCGACTTTACAACAACTTCAGTGGAAAGAAGCCTGCTGCCTCATCTTTGGAACGGCGTCCAACTTCACCATGGCAACCAGTGGTTCCAAATGGTTCACTAACAGGCCTTGAGAGGGCAACCCATGTACTGTCAAACCGAAGTTCATTTATCCTACAAATTTATATATTTTTAACGCTTCTTAATGGACAATAGCTGTTTAATAAGCTAAGTTTAGTGTGTATTTATTTTTAATTCATGACAATATTATTTTAACTAAGAAATTTTAGATTGTTATTCGACTTATAACTCATTGGTTAGTAATGACATCATTCCCTGAGAAGTGGGCGGTAGTAAAGACGTGCAGTGGTTTCTCCAGTAGTGATTCTCCAACAGTAAGAGGCTACTACTCAATGGTAATTCATCGTTTTATAGCTTTATAACTTTATGAATTTTCTTTAGTGTATCTAACCCTCTAATTAATGCTTTGTATACAACTTGTAGGTCTGAAGATGACCACAGTAGTGGTCGAAACCGGTCACCTTGATAAATAAACCGTAATCAAGACTGGTTTTAATAGTAAATATTTATAAGACATTGATCACTGCCACTCCCATAATGTATTCAAAAGTAATTAATAATACACTGATCAAAAGCATTAAGGGAAAATAGTTTTGCGCGTCTGCCATGCTCCATTGAGCTATAATTGTGGATTGAGTATGTTGCCAAATTTTACTTTTATCTTACGAAAATAAGGTACAAACCAGAACATCATTACATCCCCAATCGTTTACATAATAAGACCTGAAGTCGCTGATAGCTGTCGAAAACAAAGTGGATACTATCATTTTTCTTGTCATCCTGGGTGCTTTTAATTGGACTTTGGGAGCTTCAGTAATGTGTTTGCTCTCCGTGAGCGTTTGTCACTGCGTGGCACCTACATGGCATACTCTGTATGAGTCTACGGATGTCACAGTGTGGCACTCGTTCCCATTCCTCAACGAGAGCCCATGAATCTGTGGTGGAACAGCACGACCTTGAACATGTCTGTCAAGCATGTGCACGGTGAGGTTTAGGTCGGGAATCACCATTACCATTACTTCAATGCCCCGGCTTCGTAAGGCATCTCTGATGACACCCACCACATAGGCCTTGACATTGGAAGAAATTCAGAGGCACCACAGTACGCAGCAGCCATCACATGGCCCAAGAGGATCTGTTCGATGTAATGCCTGGAGAGAGGGCGACCATGGACAACGAAAAGATGCATACAGCTATCAACACTGAAAGCCCCCCCCCCCCCCCCTCACACACATACACACACAAATCACAGATCCGTGCAAATCTGTGAATGCACTGGACAACATTTGGCAGGTATCGCTCACCACTGGTTCAGTTAGTTCAAATGGCTCTAAGCACTATGGGACTTAACATCTGAGGTCATCAGTCCCCAAGACTTAGAGCTACTTAAACCTAACTAACCTAACATCCATGCCCGAGGTAGGATTCAAACCTGCGATCGTAGCAGCAGCGCGATTCCGGACTGAAGTGCCTAGAACCGCTCGGCCACAATGCCCGGCTGACCACTGGTCCCTGCACACCTTGCATCAGAGAATATATGGACTCGTCCGTGAATAACACGTGTCGTCAGTGACTAAGTTGCCTGTTGAAATGGGAATGGCATATCAGAAGGCAAGCTGCAAGATATCGTGTCAAGCGGGGTATTCCAACAGGACGTCTGTGTCTTAAGGTCCTTTCTCATAATCTGTCCGTTAAAGTCTGATCGGACACAATGGCTCCAGTGGCCCTTCTGAGAGCGCCTTGGCCGGCTGGTGTGGCCGAGCGGTTCTAGGCGCTACAGTCTGGAGCCGCGCGACCGCTACGGTCGCAGGTTCGAATCCTGCCTCAGGCACGGATGTGTGTGATGACCTTAGGTTAGTTAGGTTTAAGTAGTTCTAAGTTCTAGGGGACTGATGACCTCAGACGTTAAGTCCCACAGTGCTCAGAGCCATTTAAAGATTGCCTTGCAGTGCTCTGGATGAATCTGTACAATGCTGCGACCTGTACAGTGCTGCGACACAGAGATGGCCAGGGGTTGCAATGCGTCGGTGGCTTTGTCCAGTTCTCCTTGTGTACTGACCTGTCTCCCTGTAGCGTGTCCATAACCTATGGATGACATATGGAGAGGCATCTGCAGCAACACTATTCAAAGTCCATCCGTTTGGGACCAAACAGACGATCCTTGCAACTTGTACTGTACTAAGACTTCACCTTGTATGTGCGTGATGGAATACAACGTCCACAAATAACAAATGCCATCTGTGTATCTCACTAGAAAACACTGGAACACCGGTACTCACTTCCTTCTGAAGGGTCACCTGGCGCTGTAGTGCATAACACAGCAAGTAGATGGCGAGTGCTTGTAAATGTTGCCTGAAAACGAAGATCTCAAGCCATTCAATAAGACCACAGGTACCGTCTGTATCAAAACAGGTTTAACATATGAGACGCTGATACAAGTGTTCACCCAATTTTGTTTGAGCAGTGTTTGGCAGCGCGGGTTAGAGGCGCCATGTCACTGATTGCGCGGCCCCTGCCGCCGGAGGTTCGAGTCCTCCCTTGGGCATGGGTGTGTGTGTTGTTCTTAGCATAAGTTAGTTTAAGTAGTGTGGAAGTCTAGGAATCGATGACCTCAGCAGTTTCGTCCCATAGGAATTCACACACACTTGACAACTTTTACAACGCCAACAAGACAGTTGTCAACCCACGGACTCCACCTCTTTTCTATTTCCGTGATTTTGGCAAGATTCTATGTGTTTAAACGATTGACTGTCAATGAAAGCTTAGGAACAAAACAATAACACTGACCTGAACGAACTAGTTATACACGTAAAAGTCTAGCGTTTTTTAAAATGTTTTACGTTCCTTCCAGTCACCGGAAGCGAAACAGTTGCCTAATGCAATAATTTTATAGGACGAATTCGTACCTTATCGTTCTTCCGAAGTTAGTCAGTCCGAAGTCAGTGTGCTCCCTGCCGCCGTTGGATAAGCAGCTGCAGCATCAAGTCGTATACTCCTAGCTCACTCATTTGTTACATAGTTTAATTCTTAATTTCGTTGCGTGTTTTTGGTACTTGCATTGTTTAATTCATAAATTTCGGGCGCATTATAGTACTTGAGAGTTTTTAGTACCTGAATAGTGTAAAATCGCGTAGTCTCCTTCCGCCGCCAAGCAGTGTGTCAGCAGTGCGCAAGTAGCAGCATTACTGCATTTACTAGGCACTCTTGTATTTTAATAACCGTTTAAATTTTGTGTCGAATTGTTTGTGCTCTCTGTAGATCAATTCAGACGTTCTTTGCACAACAGTTTTTAGCATGGACAGGGACTGCAACTGCTGTGTTCGGATGCAGGCTGAGTTGGCATCCCTTCGTTCCCAGCTTCAGGCAGTGTTGGCTTCGGTCACACAGCTTGAGGCTGTTGCCAATGGGAATCACTGTGGGGGTCCGGATGGGGGTTTGTCGGGGACGGCCAGCTCGTCCCACGCATCCCCCGATCGGACTACGACTGTGGCTACCCGGGATACTGCCCACATTGAGGCTGGTCCCTCACCTGTGGTAGAGTGGGAGGTCGTCTAGAGGTGTGGCAGGGGGCGAAAGACATTCCGGAGGGCTGAACGGAAGGCCTCTCCAGTTTGTCTGACGAACCGGTTTCAGGCTCTGTCTCCGGCTGATACTGATGTTCGACCCGAGATGTCTGCTTGTCCTGTTCCAGAGGTTGTCCCTCAGTCTGCAAGATCCGGGCAGTCGCAGAGGGTGGGCTTACTGGTAGTTGGGAGCTCCAATGTCAGGCGCGTAATGGGGCCCCTTAGGGATATGGCAGCAAGAGAGGGGAAGAAAACCAATGTGCACTCCGTGTGCATACTGGGGGGAGTCATTCCAGATGTGGAAAGGGTCCTTCCGGTTGCCATGAAGGGTACAGGGTGCACCCATCTGCAGGTGGTCGCTCATGTCGGCACCAATGATGTGTGTCGGTATGGATCGGAGGAAATCCTCTCTGGCTTCCGGCGGCTATCTGATTTGGTGAAGACTGCCAGTCTCGCTAGCGGGATGAAAGCAGAGCTCACCATCTGCAGCATCGTCGACAGGACTGACTGCGGACCTTTGGTACAGAGCCGAGTGGAGGGTCTGAATCAGAGGCTGAGACGGTTCTGCGACCGTGTGGGCTGCAGATTCCTCGACTTGCGCCATAGGGTGGTGGGGTTTCGGGTTCCGCTGGATAGGTCAGGAGTCCACTACACGCAGAAAGCGGCTACACGGGTAGCAGGGGTTGTGTGGCGTGGACTGGGCGGTTTTTTAGGTTAGATGGCCTCGGGTAAGTACAGAAAGGGCAACAGCTTCAAAGGGTGCGGAGCAAAGTCAGGACATGCGGGGACCAAGCAGCAATCGGTATTGTAATTGTAAACTGTCGAAGTTGCATTGGTAAGGTACCGGAACTTCAAGCGCTAATAGAAAACCCCGAAGCTGAAATCGTTATAGGTACAGAAAGCTGGCTGAAGCCAGAGATAAATTCAGCCGAAATTTTTACAAAGGCACAGACGGTGTTTAGAAAGCATAGATTGCATGCAACCGGTGGTGGCGTGTTTGTCGCTGTTAGTAGTAGATTATCCTGTAGTGAAGTAGAAGTGGATAGTTCCTGCGAAATATTATGGGTGGAGGTTACACTCAACAACCGAGCTAGGTTAATAATTGGCTCCTTTTACCGACCTCCCGACTCAGCAGCATTAGTGGCAGAACAGCTGCGAGAAAATTTGGAATACATTTCACAAAAATTTTCTCAACATATTATAGTCTTAGGTGGAGATTTCAATTTACCAGATATAGACTGGGATACTCAGATGTTTAGGACGGGTGGTAGGGACAGAGCATCGAGTGACATTATACTGAGTGTACTATCCGAAAATTACCTCGAGCAATTAAACAGAGAACCGACTCGTGGAGATAAAATCTTGGACCTACTCATAACAAACAGACCAGAACTTTTCGACTCTGTAAGTGCAGAACAGGGAATCAGTGATCATAAGGCCGTTGCAGCATCCCTGAATATGGAAGTTAATAGGAATATAAAAAAGGGAGGAAGGTTTATCTGTTTAGCAAGAGTAATAGAAGGCAGATTTCAGACTACCTAACAGATCAAAACGAAAATTTCTCTTCCGACACTGACAATGTTGAGTGTTTATGGAAAAAGTTTAAGGAAATTGTAAAATGCATTTTAGACAGGTACGTGCTGAGTAAAACTGTGAGGGACGGGAAAAACCCACCGTGGTTCAACAACAAAATTAGGAAACTACTGCGGAAGCAAAGAGAGCTTCACTCCAAGTTTAAACGCAGCCAGAACCTCTCAGACAAACAGAACCTAAACGATGTCAAAGTTAGCGTAAGGAGGGCTATACGTGAAGCGTTCAGTGAATTTGAAAGTAAAATTCTATGTATCGACTTGACAGAAAATCCTAGGAAGTTCTGGTCTTACGTTAAATCAGTAAGTGGCTCGAAACAGCATATCCAGACACTCCGGGATGATGATGGCTTTGAAACAGAGGATGACACGCGTAAAGCTGAAATACTAAACACCTTTTTCCAAAGCTGTTTCACAGAGGAAGACCGCACTGCAGTTCCTTCTCTAAATCCTCGCACAAATGAAAAAATGGCTGACATCGAAATAAGTGTCCAAGGAATAGAAAAGCAACTGAAATCACTCAACAGAGGAAAGTCCACTGGACCTGACAGAATACCAATTCGATTCTACACAGAGTACGCGAAAGAACTTGCCCCCCTTCTAACAGCTGTGTACCGCAAGTCTCTAGAGGAACGGAAGGTTCCAAATGATTGGAAAAGAGCACAGGTAGTCCCAGGCTTCAAAAATTGTCGTCGAGCAGATGCGCAAAACTATAGACCTATATCTCTGACGTCGATCTGTTATAGAATTTTAGAACATGTTTTTTGCTCGAGTATCATGTCGGTTTTGGAAACCCAGAATCTACTCTGTAGGAATCAACATGGATTCCGGAAACAGTGATCGTGTGAGACCCAACTCCCTTTATTTATTCATGAGACCCAGAAATTATTAGATACAGGCTCCCAGGTAGACTTCCGGAAGGCGTTCGATACAGTTCCGCACTGTCGCCTGATAAACAAAGTAAGAGCCTACGGAATATCAGACCAGCTGTGTGGCTGGATTGAAGAGTTTTTAGCAAACAGAACACAGCATGTTGCTATCAATGGAGAGACGTCTACAGACGTTAAAGTAACCTCTGGCGTGCCACAGGGGAGTGTTATGGGACCATTGCTTTTCACAATATATATAAATGACCTAGTAGATAGTGTCGGAAGTTCCATGCGGCTTTTCGCGGATGATGCTGTAGTATACAGAGAAGTTGCAGCATTAGAAAATTGTAGCGAAATGCAGGAAGATCTGCAGCGGATAGGCACTTGGTGCAGGGAGTGGCAACTGACCCTTAACATAGACAAATTTAATGTACTGCGAATACATAGAAAGAAGGATCCTTTATTGTATGATTATATGATAGCGGAACAAACAGTGGTAGCAGTTACTTCTGTAAAATATCTGGGAGTATGCGTGCGGAACGATTTGAAATGGAATGATCATGTAAAATTAATTGTTGGTAAGGCGGGTACCAGGTTGAGATTCATTGGGAGAGTCCTTAGAAAATGTAGTCCATCAACGAAGGAGGTGGCTTACAAAACACTCGTTCGACCTATACTTGAGTATTGCTCATCAGTGTGGGATCCGTACCAGATCGGGTTGACGGAGGAGATAGAGAAGATCCAAAGAAGAGCGGCGCGTTTCGTCACAGGGTTATTTGGTAACCGTGATAGCGTTACGGAGATGTTTAGCAAACTCAAGTGGCAGACTCTGCAAGAGAGGCGCTCTGCATCGCGGTGTAGCTTGCTCGCCAGGTTTCGAGAGGGTGCGTTTCTGGATGAGGTATCGAATATATTGCTTCCCCCTACTTATACCTCCCGTGGAGATCACGAATGTAAAATTAGAGGGATTCGAGCGCGCACGGAGGCTTTCAGGCAGTCGTTCTTCCCGCGAACCATACGCGACTGGAACAGAAAAGGGAGGTAATGATAGTGGCACGTAAAGTGCCCTCCGCCACACACCGTTGGGTGGCTTGCGGAGTATGAATGTAGATGTAGTGTGTAAGGGAAATGTTTCTATCCACAAATCAGTTCGTGCGAAACTCAACTTGTCCTTTCCTCGCACGATATCCTGCCTACACTGTATGAGGGGCAACAGGCGAGTTTCATACTCCTAGATTTATGAAAACTGTTTGACACAGTGCCACGATTCAGACTGGCAAAAAGGATACTGAATACTTTCTTAGATATGTGAGTGCGTCGAAGACTTTTTAAGTAACAGTGCGCAATACTTTGTCCCAGAGGGCGAGTGTGCATCGGATACAAAGGTATCGTTAGGAGTATCCCAGGAGAAGTGTGGTAGAACAACTCTTGTTCTCTTTACAGATGAACTGTCTAACGGATAGGTTGAGCTGGAATCCGCAACTTTTTGCTGAGAACACTGTAGCATATGTTACAGTATCGTTTTTAAGTGCCTGTGGGAAGTTACAGGATTTTAGTAACTCACTAGATCACGCGAATAAAAGTTTAGATTCACGAGCGTGACCACTGGAGATGTGAACACTAAACGTAAACATCTGTCTCACAGGCAGACAGCATGCAGTGACCAGAACACTTTATGGGGAACCAGTAATAGAAGCCAAAATCTTCGGATGCCACATGCAGATTACCAATAGTAAACCAGAAGAAAAACGAAGACAATAACCGAGTCGACGTAACAAGTATGATCTGGTGCGTAACAGTTAACTTCATACAGAGCGTACTGACTTAAGTACGACGACGACCGATCTTAATCATGATCCCTCCTTCCCTGCTATTTTAAGGAGTTTAAACCTCTCGGTTATACCACCGAGTCTTCCTACATTTTTTCTTGTTATTCTTCACTTTTTGTTTCTCTTCTTGCTGATCCAGTTTTCTTTTGTGTCTTCTGGTGCTAATTGGCGCTGGCACGAAGGTCTGACGTCAGTGTGCCGTGTAGCCTGCTTTATAACCTGGTCTCCGGCAGTGAGCGTTCCTAATGCAGCCGCTTCTTCCGCCTCCTTGCGGTTCGGCCATCAACCTTAAATTGCTGTAGCTCGCAGACGTTACCAGTATCAATTATATCGCATGGCGACGTTATGAGAAGCATAATTTTGACAGAACTCTTATTTGGTAAGATGAATGGCAGGAGACTATAAATGTAGTGAACTGTAAATTAATGCAGATGAGTGGGAAACACAATCCTACAATGTTCGAGTACAGTTTTAGTGGTATGTTCCTTGAAACAGTTCATTCGAGTAATTAACTATGCCCAGAGTTGCAAAGTGATGAACTGAAATGGACACTTGAAGTCAGTTGTACGGAGGGCGAATGGTCGGCTTTGCTTTACTGGGAGAATTTTAGCAAAGTATGGTTCATCTGTAAAGGAGACAGAATACAGGACATCAATGTCACCCATTTTTAAGTGCTGATCGAGTGTTTGTGATCACCAATAGGTCGGATTAATGGAAGACGTCGACGAAATTCAGAGGTGTTGTGCTAGATTTTTATCGGTAGGTGCTATCAGCACGTGAGGATTATGAAATTGCAATGTGAACTCAAATGGGAATCGCTGGAGGGAAGAAGACGCTCTCTTCGCGGAACACTGTTGAGAAGCTTTAGAAATTTGGAAATTTGTGGTAAGTTTCTATGGAGCCAAACTGCTTAGGTCATCGGTCCCTAAACTTACACACTACTTAACCTAAATTAAACTAACTTACGCTAAGGACAACACACACACCCATGTCCGAGGGAGGAATCGAACCTCCTACGGGGGGGGGGGGGGGGGGGGGGGGGAGCCACGCGGACCGTGACAAGGTCCCCCAGACCGGGCGGCTACCCGACGCGGCCGAAGTTTAGAGAACAGCGATTTGTAGCAGAACGATGCTACAGCCACCAACATAACTCTCGCGTAAGGACCGTGAAGACGAGATAAGAGAAATCAGGGCTCGTACGGAATCATATAGACAGTTGTTTTTCCATCGATACATTTGGGTGTAGAGCTTGGAAGGGAATGATTAAAATTAGCGCGAAGTACCATCCACCATGCACCGTATGGTGGTTACCGTAATATATATGTAGATGTAGGTGTATTATGAATCAGTCTGAACTTACTGTAACGCGAGAGACCTTAGCAAACGCTTGATGAGGAAGTGAACTCCCAACGATCCATATTTTGTAAAATTACTTTCCATTCGAGCTGTGACCGAATTCGGACACTTATGCCCATCTTTAGAAGGCTACCTGGCAACGACCTAGCCGCAGTGGTAACACCGGTTCCCGGCAGATCATCGAAATTATGCTCTACCAGGTTTGAATAGCACTTGGATGGGTGACCGTACAAACTGCTGAGTGCTGTTGGCAAGCGGGATGCACTCAGCACTTGAGAGTCAAATTGAGGAGCAGCTTGACTAAGAAGTAGAGGATGCGGTCAGGACAACTGACAGTTGCCGAGAGAGCGAAGTGCTGACCACATGCCCCTCCATATCAGCATCCAGTGACGCCTGGAGACTGAGGAAGACACGGAGGTCGGTCAATAACGTCAGGGTCTTCGTAGACCCGTTCGGACTGAGTTTATTTTAGTTTAGTTAGAAGGTTACGTACATTGACGTCCTCTATAATACACTTGTGGTGTCTGCTTCTAGGTTTCATATGTGAGTGAGATTTTTGACGAATAAATCTTTCGATGAGTAAGAATGGATTTAATTGATTAGCAGTGCAGGTGTATGAAATATATTCAAGGATAGAAATTGCTATGTCAGAATCGTTTGCGCTTAAGTTTGGAACCTCGTGGCCGCTACGGTCGCAGGTTCGAATCCTGCCTCGGGCATGGATGTGTGTGATGTCCTTAGGTTAGTTAGGTTTAAGTAGTTCTAAGTTCTAGGGGGCTGATGACCCCAGATCTTAAGTCCCATAGTGCTCAGAGCCATTTGAACCAAACGTTTGCGCAATATGAAAATTTTCATGCTAACTAATTCCACATTCATTAGCTTTGTATCTCGCCTGAAAACACTTTATAATTACTTTTGCTAGAAGGTAGATGATTATGATGATGAGGCCCCATACTCCTTAACAGAGCGTAAGGGACAATGCGGGATATCCGCACCGCCGTACTAGGCAAGGTCCTAGCGGATGTGGTGTGCCATTGCCTTCCTCCGACCGTAAAGGGGATGAATGATGACGATGATGAGGTCGACACAACAACACCCAGTCATCTCGAGGCATGTGAAAATCCCTGACCCCACCTGGAATCGAACCCAGAACAGAAGGTAGATAATAATAGAATAGAGGGAAATTAATAAGATTACTACCCTAGCAATAGCAACAAATCAAATCCTCGGTGTAGAACCTATCAGACAGTTATGCATTAAAAAAATGTTCGACCTTTGCCAGTGACTTGACTTACCCCTCACATAACATGTTTCAGAAGGTATCTTCCATCTTCAGATATGTTTAGCTCAAATATTTAGATTACAACATGACTATATTAACGATATCTGTCTCCCTTGACAATATTTTGAAACCAAAAATTATGACACATTGCGAAATATGATTAAATAAAGGTACTACGAGAATGTGGTCGGGAGAACAGGCCACTCTGAGGGAAAGAGTAGTGTAACAAGAGGTGTGGGGAGTACGGTAGGAGTGAATGATCCAGCCAACAATGCACGTCTAAAAATGGTGAAGCCCGCCGAAAAACCGAGTCAACATATCGCACACAGTTCTGCATTTGAATTGTGATTGTCCGATTTACTGAAAAAACTAATCCCTAATTTGAAGTTACAATGGGCAATCAAATGAAAAACGAACAACCGGCATGGAATGGTACCATTCAACAGTAATCAGCACACGGGTCAAAGATTTATCCTAATGGTTCAAATGGCTCTGAGCACTATGGGACTTAACATCTGTGGTCATTAGTCCCCTAGAACGTAGAACTACTTAAACCTAACTAACCTAAAGACATCACACACATCCATGCCCGAGGCAGGATTCGAACCTGCGACCGAGATTTATCCTACTGGGAGACGAGATGATCATATTTCTGTTTCGTACAACCTGGTTAGCCGCTGACGATCCGCACCCCACGCACTCCTAGACTTCCCCGTCCGACTAAAACCGACGTCCACATAAGTCTTTCTTCAGCTCGACAAAGATACGAATATCGCACGGTGAAAGATCCTGGTTGTGCGGAGGATGTCGCAGTGTTTCCCACCTAAATCGCTGAAGCGTAGTCTTCGTCCGACTTACAATGTGTGAGCGCTCGTTATCATGCAACACGGTGAGTCCGTCCTATAAATTACCTGTGCGTTTTGACTTTATGGCGCGTCGTAGTTTCCGCAAAGTGTCTTCACAGCGCTGTGCATTGATTGTAATTCCATGCTCTAGGAATTCGACGAGCAGAGGACTCCTGCAGTCGAAGGCGGAACATGTGTGAACAGCTTTGGAGTTCATGGACGTGGGAGATGTAGGATGTTTCCACTGTTCAAAAAATGGCTCTGAGCACTATGGGACTTAACATCTGAGGTCATCAGTCCCCTAGAACTTAGAACTACTTAAACCTTACTAACCTAAGGACATCACACACAACCACGCCCGAGGCAGGATTCGAACCTGCGACCGTAGCGGTCGCGCGGTTCCAAACTGAAGCGCCTAGAACCGCTCAGCCACACCGGCCGGCTTTCCACTGTTGGCTTTGTCGTTTTCCCTCGGGCTGTCGGACAAAATCATCCTGTTGCACGTTAGCGCACGCCCCTCTCCCCTCCGCCCCCCCCCCTCCGCCCCCCCCCCCCCCTCCACCCCACTGCCAATCGAACGGCCTGGATATTTCACCTTATGATTTTCACATCTTTGGCGATTGAAGCAGGAATTGATCGTCTCGTCTCCTATTGCGATAAATGTCCTAACGCATGTGGTGATTACTTTTGAATGGCCCCGTTGTGACCGGCGTTCGGTTTTCATTCGAGTGCCTCTAATATACAGCCAAACGGGGTCTGTATCTCACCAAGTAAACTAGTAAGATTAATTACTTTTTCAACGCCACAGTTACTGTATAATGACACTAATGCAAAAGATGCGCGGAAAGATGTGGTGGTGGTTAGTGTATAACGTCCCGTCGACAGCGAGGTCATTAGAGACGGAGCGCAAGTTCGGGTTAGGGGAGGATTGGGAAGGAAATCGGCCGTGCCCTTTCAAAGGAACCATCCCGGCATTTGCCTGAAACGATTGAGGGAAATCACGGAAAACCTAAATCAGGATGGCTGGAGACGGGATTGAACCGTCGTCCTCCCGAATGCGAGTCCAGTGTGCTAACCACTGCGCCACCTCGCTCGGTAGCGCGGAAAGAGGTAAGCGCTTAACTGGCTGGGACAAGAATTCGTTGTACGAGCCAATCTGGGGCCGTATCGCTCACACTGCGTCATAGGTGCTCGTGAGTGACATATGTGCAAGGCTTCTTCATCGGTACACATAAGAGGGCGGATATGTCGATGTTGTGGATCGATTACATTGTTCCTTTGCCATTAGTTTACGCTTTCTGGGAACAATTCAAAGCCCTGCTATTTCAGTGGAAGCGATTCACCTAAGACATAAATAGTTCTTCCGAAAGAGAACATATATTTCCAGTGGAGTGTGACAATTGCAATAATAATAAAGAAGCTGTATTTTTCTGACTTAGTTTCATATATTCCGGGTTGGGAACCCATTTGCGACCTTGGCGTTTTCGTTAGTTCTTGCAGATGTTGGTACACTTGCTGTATGAAGAATGTAGAATGTATCCACTGTACGACAGGGCACAGAGATGAAGGAATAATCTGGCCTCAGTTGTGGTTGAGCAATACGAAGCAGATCTCGATCCACTGGACTCCGCAGGTTACGGAATACGCAAGCGCAAGCACAATACCACAGGTTTTCAAAACCCTAATGTCTCAAGCAGTTTATACCATCACAACTTGTAACATTTCCTAAAAGGGGACAAAGATGAATAATAAATAATCTGTTTCTGAAATAATGGCGTCCTCATTTCTGATCCACCCTCACATATCCCTCCTTACGAGGTGATGCTGTAATTACTTACTAGACTAACAATCAGGACGATAACGACTGAAATTCCAGCCCTGCCATGTTACTCTATATTTTTGGTGGTTTCTGTACATCGTTTAAGCTATTGCTTGGATGGTTACTTTTAAAATGACACGGTCGATTTCAATTCTCATCCTAGATCTGTAAGTCCTTGCAGTCTAATGACCTAGTCAGTGACGAGACAAACTCTCTCCTTCCCGTATGCCTGCGAAGTAAAATCACGTGAACCCCTCAACCAGAGCGACCCGTTGTAACCAATAACATCTGCGATTTCTGAGAACTCCACCCTGCTCAAAATACACTATTCAGTCACATTAATGTGATTACCTGTCAGAAGCTTGAATAACCAGCTTTTGCAGCGTCGACCACTGCGAGACGTGCAGGAAGATAGTCAGTGAGTTCTGGAAGGTATCGACAGGGATGTAGAGTCCTGCCGACGCCACTGATCTGGCCAGCTGATCTAGTCTTCTCGACTGCGGATCCATGGAGCGAACAGCCCCATCGGGGTTGTTTAGATCCGAGGAGATTGTTGGGCAGGGGAGTATGGTAAATCTATCCTGGTGCTCTTCGAACCACGCATGTACACTACGAGCTCTGGGACACTTTGCATTGTTCACCTTGTAGATACCATCGTGGAGAGGAAAAATAAACTACATATGGTGGTGGACATGGTCCTGAAGGATAGATACATGCTTTTGTTGATCCTTTGTGTCTCTCAGAGTGATGAGATCTCCCAGGGAATTCCACGAAAACAGCCTTACACATAGTGCCTCCTCCTTTGGCCTGGACCTTTCGGACGATTGATGCAAGGTGTCTGCTTTCAGGCATTTCACGCAGTACGGCCATCTGTCCGTTGCAGCATAAACCGTGATTCATCTGGGAAGGCCAGTTTTGCCACTTAGTAGACATTCAGCTACGGTATTGGTGTACAAATTCCAGCCTTCGTCGCTAATGAACAGCAGTCAGCATGGTTCCATAAACCAGGCGCATAGTGTGGAGGCCCGTAGGCAGCAACTTTTGTTGAACGGTCGTTGAGCAGACACTAATGGCAGTCCCTTGGTTCATCTGGGCGGTCAGTTGCTCAACAGTTGCATGTCTTATCAACTGAAGACATGAAGTCTGTATATGAGACCGCTATCGTTTTATTTTTAGCACTTTTTCATCAGTCACTCTTGATCACATAGATTTCTTTACACTTCATGACCAGTTTCGGCTTATCGCCATCTTCAGATCTGTTTTAAATATAAATATTGTGTAAGCAACCAGGTTCAGTCAGTTAAGACTAAATCTATACAAGTCTTAGTGATGCATTAAATACAAAATATAAAATAATTATAGCCATGTTTGGCTATAAATTATCGTCAAGTTAAACATGTGAGTACATGTTACGTGCTGATTATACTCAGACTGCGTCAGGTACCTATACAAAAACCTAGTGCCAGCAGAGGGCACTTAGCCAGAGCACATAGTAAACCAGGGTCGCCAATATAAAGATTAAAATGCGGTATGCATTGTCTTTAGTTAAATATTTTCCCCCTTGGCTAAACGAACGTCTGTCATTAAAAACATATGCTGATATACTATATGTGAAATTAGACTCATACTTAAAATCCATAAAAAGTACAAATAATGTACAATACAGCCCTTAGCCTGGTTAGGTAACATACAACTTTTATGAATGCCACTGTAAAAAGTGTAAAATAAAAAATAAAAAATCACTATCTGCTATCCTAAGAGATCAGTTAAAATTATTTATATTTGCAGCAGATCTGAACATGGCGATAAGTCAAAACATGTCATAAAGTGTGAAGAAATCTATGTGATCTAGACTGACTTGTGAAAATAAGTCTGTTCGCCCGTACACATCTCCGCAGCTGTCATTCACCCCTTTCTCCCATGGCCCGTGCTGCACCATAACTGCCTCGACGCCGGTTTTCGATAGTGACATTTTGTCTTTTACGGTATACTTTACCACAGAATGCGAACGGTTTACAGATTGAGCCATTTTGTATATGCTTCCACCCTTGGCCCGAAAGCCAATTATGACGCTCTTTCGGACGTCAGTTAAATTGTTCCGTTTCCGCATTAGGACAACCAGCGCACTGCTCGCGCGTCCCACCGACACACTTTATACAGGGTGTTACAAAAAGGTGCGGCCAAACTTCAGGAAACATGCCTCACACACAAAGAAAGAAAATATGTTATGTGGACATGTGTCCGGAAACGCTTACTTTCCATGTTAGAGCTCATTTTATTACTTCTCTTCAAATCACATTAATCATGGAATGGAAACACACAGCAACAGAACGTACCAGCGTGACTAAAAACACTTTGTTCCAGGAAATGTTCAAAATGTCCTCCGTTAGCGAGGATACATGCATCCACCCTCCGTCGCATGGAATCCCTGATGCGCTGATGCAGCTCTGGCGTATTGTATCACAGCCGTCCACAATACGACCACGAAGAGTCTCTACATTTGGTACCGGGGGTTGCGTAGACAAGAGCTTTCAAATGCCCCCATAATGAAAGTCAAGAGGTTCGAGGTCAGGAGAGCGTGAAGGCAATCGAATTGGTCCGCCTCTACCAATCCATCAGTCGCCGAATCTGTTGTTGAGAAGCGTACGAATACTTCAACTGAAATGTGCAGGAGCTCCATCGTGCATGAACCAAATGTTGTGTCGTACTTGTAAAGGCACATGCTCTAGCAGCACAGCTAGAGTGTCCCGTATGAAATCATGATAACGTGCTCCATTGAGCGTAGGTGGAAGAACATGGGGCCCAATCAAGACATCACCAACAATGCCTGCCCAAAAGTTCACAGAAAATCAGTGTTGATGACGTGATTGCACAATTGCGTGCGGATTCTCGTCAGCCCACACATTTTGATTATGGCAATTTACAATTTGATCACGTTGGAATGAAGCCTCATCCATAAAGAGAACATTTGCACTGAAAAGAGGATTGACACATTGTTGGATGAACCATTCGCAGAAGTGTACCCGTGGAGGCCAGTCAGCTGCTGATAGTGCCTGCACACGCTGTACATGGTACGGAAACAACTGGTTCTCCCGTAGCACTCTCCATACATTGACGTGGTCATCGTTACCTTGTAGAGCAGCAACTTCTCTGACGCTGACATTAGGGTTATCGTCAACTGCAGGAAGAATTGCCTCGTCCATTGCAGGTATCCTCGTCGTTCTAGGTCTTCCCCAGTCGCGAGTCATAGGCTGGAATGTTCCGTGCTCCTTACGACGCGGATCAATTGCTTCGAACGTCTTCCTGTCGGGACACCTTCCTTCTGGAAATCTGTCTCGATGCAAACGTACCGCGCCACGGCTATTGCTCCGTGCTAATCCATACATCAAATGGGCATCTGCCAACTCCGCATTTGTAAACATTGCACTGACTGCAAAACCACGTTCGTGATGAACACTAACCTGTTGATGCTACGTAATGATGTGCTTGATGCTAGTACTGTAGAGCAATGAGTCGCATGTCAACACAAGCACCGAAGTCAACATTACCTTCCTTCAATTGGGCCAACTGTCGCTGAATTGAGGAAGTACAGTACATACTGACGAAACTAAAATATGCTCTAACATGGAAATTAAGCGTTTCCGGACACATGTTCACATAACATATTCTCTTTATTTGTGTGTGAGGAATGTTTCCTGAAAGTTTGGCCGTACCTTTTTGTAACACCCTGTATGCTCTCCACTGCTAGTGCTGCCACATGCCATATTTGAGTTGTTACTGCACGTTGACGTCGAACATAGGTGGTGGTCACATTAATGTGACTGGACCGTGTACATGTCAGACGGCTGAAACATGCGTCGTCGTGTAAGATCTGAAATAGTCAGTCGTAAGCAGTTGCATGCGCATGTCTCCGGCAACAGACGGGCAGAATGACTCCCCTCAACATGAATGCTGCATAGACGTGCATTGGCATGCTTGTTATCTTAACAAACTTTGTAGAGGACGACTGGACAGAGGCAGCAGTTTTAAATGCGGAACACACGGCCGCAGTATGGAAGTACTATACCACGACACAAATCTCGCAAACAGTACAATGTCCCGAATATTGTCATGCTGTTGGGTAATCAGTCTTAAGATAGTGCTCTGAGTGTAATGTAATGTTTCAAGGTTCTCTTAATATGTTTTTTTTTTAAACTATCCAGTGTCGTATAGAATATATCAGACATGTTTTCCTGTGGAGGAATCGGTTGACCTATGACCTTGCGATCAAATATTTTCGGTTCCCAATGGAGAGGCACGTCCTTTCGTCTACTAATTGCACGGTTTTGCGGTGCGGTCGCAAAACACAGACACTAAACTTATTACAGTGAACCGAGACGTCAATGAACGAACGGACAGATCATACCTTTGCGAAAATAAAGTAAACTTTTCACTCGACGGAAGTCTTGAACCAAGGGCCTCTCCTAGCGCAGCTGCTCACGCTAACCACTGGACCACGTCGCTCCTGAGCTGACTTCATCCTTGATGTTACCTATCTTGGGCAGGGACTACTGAGTTTGTATATTTTGCTTATTTATTTTTCATAGTTCCACACAACTTCTTCCCGTTTTCTCGATTGATCTGTGTTCAGTTTTTCAAGGCCTATCCACTGTGCCAACTTATAACTAAGCGCCTGAGGGGGGTGCGATGGGGAGGTTCCCTTGTCAGTGTCGCCCTCCTCCTGGTTCCTCAGACGAAAGGTTGCTCATTCTCATGGATCTTACGGACCCACAGGCACAATTCCCCCCTGGAATTCACGAACTACAAAAAAAAAATCGCAGGAAGAATTACACGCAACTTCCATCAGTTTATAGAGAGAGAGAGAAGTAAGGTATTAATTGATGTCCTAATCTGTGCAACCACTGAGGCTCCTTGTTATAAACATAAGCTTTCATCAACACACATAGATCGATCTCAATCCAATTGAATTTAAACAAAATATGAAAATTAAACATGAGACGTGTCAGTCCAACAAAAAGTGTCACACTTCACCATGAAAATGCGTGTAATTCTGCTCATTCTTCCAGTTTTCTCGGCAAGTGTTGCGTTTAGTGAATGTACACGTGCTTGGTGGAAATAAGTCTCGTTGCAGAACATGCTGCCGTTAGCTAGCTGGTAAGTAGCGTTTGATGGAAGTGATGGATTTGGTGAAATTTAACTGAAGCCAATGAACTACATTTGTGTCTGTGTAAACACAAAGTGTGATATTTTTGTGTAACTTTTACTGCTATATCTAATAGCAAAAAAACTCTTTTACTGTTACAGTATTTAATAAATATCAAACTTTTACTAGAAAATTTGAGGAAGCAGAAGGAATTCGCACTGGAAGTTCGAGAAGATCAACATCTGTCACAGGACGCAATACCTGACACTGTTTAAGAAATTTAATAAGTCTTGAGTTTCCTGCGCGACATATACCGCGGAAGAATCTATCGCGTATAATGGAGCACTGCTTACAGGCCGAAGGTCCCGTGGCAGTACAGCAGGACGAGAGGATGAAACTGGTACTCCAGCAGGTTCAGAGATGTCGTCACAGAACCCAGTTGCAGCGGCGGAAAGGACACGGTAGCGTACTGCAGTTGGCGATGATCAGCTTGATGAGGCTTGCTGAAGAATAACTGGATTATGCCTCCTCTGTGGCCGGTTATACGTCATCTCCCTAGTTCTCCAGGTGGCCGAGTTGATTAGGTGGCGGTCATGTGGATTAGTTACTACGGCTTGTGGCGTAGTCGTCAGACTTATGAGGCTCGTGGTCTCTGCCATCGATATATCTTCGTGCTTGAGTAATGATATAACAGCTGGCTTGTGTGGTCGTGCGGTTCTAGGCGCTTCAGTCTGGAACCGAACGACCGCTACGGTCACAGGTTCGAATCCTGCCTCGGGCATGGATGTATGTGCTGTCCTTAGGTTAGTTAGGTTTAAGTAGTTCTAAGTTGTAGGGGACTGATGACATCAGATGTTAAGTCCCATAGTGCTTAGAGCCATTTGAACCAATGATATAACATTTATCTCTAACCTTTCAGCAATGATCCTGTCCTGTCTGTGTGGAGATGACCGGCGAAAGTGGGTAGAAGTCAGCTGCAGGCGGGGCATGAACTGTTGGCGCTGTAGATCTACCAGCCCAGTAATCGGATCGCGGAATCTGTCTGAATTTACTTAGGGACTTCAGAAAGTGAATTGTGCAACACGAGTTGCGTATTATGGGAAGAGGGTAGAGCTCACACGTTACGAGTACGGGTAGCAGGTACATCTTAGCGTGCGAGTGAAATATTGCGCAGCAAAAGAAAATGTTCAAAAGTGGGTGAAATCTTATGGGACTTAACTCCAAATGTCATCAGTCCCTAAGCTTACACACTATTTAACCTAAATTATCCTCCGCACGGCTATTGCGCATCAACTAGAAACGTCCTCGTAGCACACAGATCTACTGTGATATATGTGTCATCGACATGTGAAATTGCAATGAAATGAACATCCCTAGCTGCATACAGGCGTTGATGTAAGTCAACGGAATGAGTTGGAAATGTGTGCCCCGACCGGGACTCGAACCCGGGATGTCCTCTTTACATGGCAGACGCTCTATCCATCTTTTCTTCCTTTGTTGATCGTTGTGTTTGGTCGTTGCGGACGCTACATGACATCCGTTCTAGTTCGTTTGTTGATCCTTCCACTCAGTTTCTTTTATTACAGAGGCCAAGCAGCGCTCTGACCGCACACGCTGAGCTACACTCCTGGAAATTGAAATAAGAACACCGTGAATTCATTGTCACAGGAAGGGGAAACTTTATTGACACATTCCTGGGGTCAGATACATCACATGATCACACTGACAGAACCACAGGCACATATACACAGGCAACAGAGCATGCACAATGTCGGCACTAGTACAGTGTATATCCACCTTTCGCAGCAATGCAGGCTGCTATTCTCCCATGGAGACGATCATAGAGATGCTGGATGTAGTCCTGTGGAACGGCTTGCCATGCCATTTCCACCTGGCGCCTCAGTTGGACCAGCGTTCGTGCTGGACGTGCAGACCGCGTGAGACGACGCTTCATCCAGTCCCAAACATGCTCAATGGGGGACAGATCCGGAGATCTTGCTGGCCAGGGTAGTTGACTTACACCTTCTAGAGCACGTTGGGTGGCACGGGATACATGTAGACGTGCATTGTCCTGTTGGAACAGCAAGTTCCCTTGCCGGTCTAGGAATTGTAGAACGATGGGTTCGATGACGGTTTGGATGTACTGTGCACTATTCAGTGTCCCCTCGCCGATCACCAGAGGTGTACGGCCAGTGTAGGAGATCGCTCCCCACACCATGATGCCGGGTGTTGGCCCTGTGTGCCTCGGTCGTATGCAGTCCTGATTGTGGCGCTCACCTGCACGGCGCCAAACACGCATACGACCATCATTGGCACCAAGGCAGAAGCGACTCACATCGCTGAAGACGACACGTCTCCATTCGTCCCTCCATTCACGCCTGTCGCGACACCACTGGAGGCGGGCTGCACGATGTTGGGGCGTGAGCGGAAGACGGCCTAACGGTGTGTGGGACCGTAGCCCAGCTTCATGGAGACGGTTGCGAATGGTCCTCGCCGATACCCCAGGAGCAACAGTGTCCCTAATTTGCTGGGAAGTGGCGGTGCGGTCCCCTACGGCACTGCGTAGGATCCTACGGTCTTGGCGTGCATCCGTGCGTCGCTGCGGTCCGGTCCCAGGTCGACGGGCACGTGCACCTTCCGCCGACCACTGGCGACAACATCGATGTACTGTGGAGACCTCACGCCCCACGTGTTGAGCAATTCGGCGGTACGTCCACCCGGCCTCCCGCATGCCCACTATACGCCCTCGCTCAAAGTCCGTCAACTGCACATACGGTTCACGTCCACGCTGTCGCGGCATGCTACCAGTGTTAAAGACTGCGATGGAGCTCCGTATGCCACGGCAAACTGGCTGACACTGACGGCGGCGGTGCACAAATGCTGCGCAGCTAGCGCCATTCGACGGCCAACACCGCGGTTCCTGGTGTGTCCGCTGTGCCGTGCGTGTGATCATTGCTTGTACAGCCCTCTCGCAGTGTCCGGAGCAAGTATGGTGGGTCTGACACACCAGCGTCAATGTGTTCTTTTTTCCATTTCCAGGAGTGTACCTTGCCGGCTCCATCTGAGCCACCGAGGAAAGAGAGGATAGTGCGAGTACAGGGACTCATCTGAGACGCCTCCCTGAGGCCCACATTTGCAAATGTTTGTTCCGTGCTGTGTTCATAGCACCCCTGCCCATGATACTCTTTACTCGCGGCTTAACTGCCGATTCCCGTAAGAGTTCGGACACTGCTTATGCATCCGCACAGAAGAAGATGGTCAAATGGTCGCTGAGCCTTAACTGTATATATATATATGAAGATGGCATCTGTTCTTTCTGACATATCCGAAAAAAAACAGATACCATCTTCATATATATATATATATGATAGCACTTCTCTGGCCCGCGCTCACTGCTACCGTCAAGCATGCAGCGCCACTGAATCGCTACCGGATTGCTATGTTTATTCTTCGAGTTTTACTGTCCCTGCTAATACACATCGATAAAACAAGTATCGGACTAGACTAATCTGGAACCGTTCTATCGAATGGGAACGCAAAATTCAGTTTTAAAAATCATTTTGCGCATAACTGGAAACAAACAGACGCTTTGCGTCGACACTGGGCGTCGCACGAATGATGTGATGAGCAGTGTTTGTTTGGGCTGACTCCAGATACACAGGGCAGATACGAAATCTTAAATATCTACTCAAGCACCATAGAAAATGTACCTGAAGACTGTTATGAGAGACACCCTGTACAATCTTGCTGCTCTCCTTGCCTTGTTCTGCAAAGAAGATGCGAACACTTTGCCTGATAGCCACCGACTAACGCTTTCCACTAAGGAGCGTTGCAGTTCGACAGCATAATCCACCTTTTCCCTTCCGAAATGCGTAGCGGAGTGACTTTCCTCCAGGTTTTACGTGATTACGATTCTAATTTTCTTATGAATGAACCAGTGCAACAAGTGTAGTTTTAACATTTCCATTCTTTTACACGACATTTCTTATAAAATTACTTCCCTATACTAATTATATTGACAGAAATGGGTACTAATAATGATTAACACATTTCGAAAATGGCTCGGAGCACTATGGGACTTAACATATATGGTCATCAGTCCCCTAGAACTTACAACTACTTAAACCTAACTAACGTAAGGACATCACACAACACCCAGCCATCAGGAGGCAGAGAAAATCTCTGACCCCGCCGGAAATCGAACCCGGGCATGGGAAGCGAGAACGCTACCGCACGACCTCGAGATGCGGGCGATTAACACATTTAAATAGGTGCTACATCGAAGAACATGGTTATACAGGTGTCACATTAAGTAATAGCAGACAAAGAAGTTCGATAAGATAAATATAGATAATATTGGCGTTAAATGTTGTTAACACAGACTTGGTGACTATGATGAAAAATATCACTTTGAAGCGTAGTGCAGCATTCAACAAAAGGTACTTGGCCTAACATTATAACGTGTGACTTACTTATTGAAGCCCCCTCGTAGTTAGACTGTTACAGCTCTTTTGTTAAGGGCCATTGGAGTATAGAGAAATGTAACCTACTGTCGCGGGGCAAAGCGAGGGTGAAAACTCGTATTTAGACAGTTCATAGAGTAGCTGTAAAGAGAGCTAACACGGTTTCGTCACTAAAGGTTTTCGAGTACATCTGCGGCGCAATACGTCACGTAATTTTTCTCCCACGCCACACATCGCCAACGGTGTGTGGATTCTGCCTACTAGCCACGTGGGGTAGCCGCGTGGTCTAAGGGGCCTTGCCACGGTTCACGCGGCTTCCCCAGTCGAAGGTCCGAGTCCTCCGTCGGGCATGGGTGTGTTGTATTGTCCTTAGTGTAAGTTAGTTCAAGTTAGACTAGGCAGTGTGTAAGCTTGGGGACCGATGACCTCAGCAAAAAAAAAAAAAAAAAAAGAAAAATGGTTCAAATGGCTCTGAGCACTATGGGACTCAACTGCTGTGGTCATTAGTCCCCTAGAACTTAGAACTACTTAAACCTAACTAACCTAAGGACATCACACACATACATGCCCGAGGTAGGATTCGAACCTGTAGCGCCTAGACTGTAGCGCCTAGAACCGCTCGAACACCCCGGCCGGCGCCAAGTTTTGAATTCATATTTGCGAAGCCAAGCATACGCACAGTTGTATGTACGGTTACGAATTACACTTTAAAATTGTAGACAGGTGGTATTCACTGTGGAAAAGAACGGAAGTTCTGCCAGTGATGATCTCAGGGTTAAAACTGCCTGCTGAATCCATACAAATTATAAAAATGAATGTACATGTGTATGTACGTATATTCCACATCTGCTCCTAAAGCACAGAACCAATTTCAACCAAACTGTCTGGAAGAAATCACTGTAAGGGTAAGAACCAGCTACCTATCAATGTAGTGGGGCTGGGAGTGAGAAAACAGTGTAGGCAACGACGCAAGAATATCTATACTCTAGTCGGCCAGTATTTCAGAATGAGAGCATTTTGATACTTACAACAAATTTTACACCTAGTTTCAAACCCTTACGAAACTTTTTCTGGCTGGCGGCTCCCACAAAATGATGAAAGAGAAACAGATTGGAGCTTACTCTATTTTGGCTGTTCGTGCAGCAATACTACCACAAGACGCAAGACGTTTTAATTTTTACTTTTTTTCCACTGACTGTATTCGTGTCACATTTTGCAGATAATATTCACATTTATCACTGAACGTATCAAAAAAATTACATCACTGTACGACTCTTACTTCAGCAGAAACGACGTCATTAACAGTGGGTACGTGAAAAACTATCGCTTCGTGCTAGACATTTAAATTTATTACTTCGCCGCTACTCACCCTATTCGCAACGCTTTTCACAGAGAAAGAATCCATGTACGCCACCGAATATACCTACAAAAATACGTCATTATACCACACATGGTTGAGGGTGAGAAACTGCCGCATGGTTGGTTGGTCGATTTTGGGGAGGTCACTGGTCCCGCCGCATTATGCATGACGTTTAATTTTGTTACTTCTGTAACGCTAACTCAATTCCCAACACATTTTGCAGACAGTAGGCGCATATACCACTGGATTAACCTGGAAAATTATATCACGGTGCAGAACATAGGTCAGGAGGCAAAATGTCATAAACATTAAGCTGCGTGAAAATGGAACTATAGGCCGAAAATTCACTAGACATACAGGTGAAATATGTGTACAAATACGCGTGAAATATATGAAATATGTGTGAAATATGGCCGGCCGGAGTGGCCGTGCGGTTCTGGGCGCTACAGTCTGGAACCGGGGGACCGCTACGGTCGCAGGTTAGAATCCTGCCTCGGGCATGGATGTGTGTGATGTGCTTAGGTTAGTTAGGTTTAATTAGTTCTAAGTTCTAGGGGACTGATGACCTCAGAAGTTGAGTCGCATAGTGCTCAGAGCCATTTGAAGTTGTGTGAAATATACACTACTGGAAATGGAAAAAAGAACACATTGACACCGGTGTGTCAGACCCACCATACTTGCTCCGGACACTGCGAGAGGGCTGTACAAGCAATGATCACACGCACGGCACAGCGGACACACCAGGAATCGCGGTGTTGGCCGTCGAATGGCGCTAGCTGCGCAGCATTTGTGCACCGCCGCCGTCAGTGTCGGCCAGTTTGCCGTGGCATACGGAGCTCCATCGCAGTCTTTAACACTGGTAGCATGCCGCGACAGCGTGGACGTGAACCGTATGTGCAGTTGACGGACTTTGAGCGAGGGCGTATAGTGGGCATGCGGGAGGCCGGGTGGACGTACCGCCGAATTGCTCAACACGTGGGGCGTGAGGTCTCCACAGTACATCGATGTTGTCGCCAGTGGTCGGCGGAAGGTGCACGTGCCCGTCGACCTGGGACCGGACCGCAGCGACGCACGGATGCACGCCAAGACCGTAGGATCCTACGCAGTGCCGTAGGGGACCGCACCGCCACTTCCCAGCAAATTAGGGACACTGTTGCTCCTGGGGTATCGGCGAGGACCATTCGCAACCGTCTCCATGAAGCTGGGCTACGGTCCCGCGCACCGTTAGGCCGTCTTCCGCTCACGCCCCAACATCGTGCAGCCCGCCTCCAGTGGTGTCGTGACAGGCGTGAGTGGAGGGACGAATGGAGACGTGTCGTCTTCAGCGATGAAAGTCGCTTCTGCCTTGGTGCCAATGATGGTCGTATGCGTGTTTGGCGCCGTGCAGGTGAACGCCGCAATCAGGACTGCATACGACCGAGGCACACAGGGCCAACACCCGGCATCATGGTGTGGGGAGCGATCTCCTACACTGGCCGTACACCTGTGGTGATTGTCGAGGGGACACTGAATAGTGCACGGTACATCCAAACCGTCATCGAACCCATCGTTCTAGCATTCCTAGACCGGCAAGGGAACTTGCTGTTCCAACAGGACAATGCACGTCCGCATGTATCCCGTGCCACCCAACGTGTAAGTCAACTACCCTGGCCAGCAAGATCTCCGGATCTGTCCCCCACTGAGCATGTTTGGGACTGGATGAAGCGTCGTCTCACGCGGTCTGCACGTCCAGCACGAACGCTGGCCCAACTGAGGCGCCAGGTGGAAATGGCATGGCAAGCCGTTCCACAGGACTACATCCAGCATCTCTACGATCGTCTCCATGGGAGAATAGCAGCCTGCATTGCTGCGAAAGGTGGATATACACTGTACCAGTGCCGACATTGTGCATGCTCTGTTGCCTGTGTCTATGTGCCTGTGGTTCTGTCAGTGTAATCATGTGATGTATCTGACCCCAGGAATGTGTCAATAAAGTTTCCCCTTCCTGGGACAATGAATTCACGGTGTTCTTATTTTAATTTCCAGGAGTGTATTTGACGCGTACGCACGGGAGCAAAGATATGTGTATGAAGCTCATTCTAAACCGCTGGAACGATTTCAATCAAATGCGGCACACACTTTAGTTACACTCTGGAAAGAAATACTGTAGGGATAATAACCACCAGTCTCATATTGGGGTGAGAGTGACAATGTGGAGAGGGAAAGGAGGACGAGGAAATGGGGAGACAGGGAGTTGTGAGGAAGAGATAGGCACATACAAGGAACAGAGAGAGGGAAGAGAAGGAGATGGACAGAGACAGGGGAGGAGTAGATTTATAAAGAAAAGGGGAAGAAGAGATGGACAAATAGGAGATTGGAATTAACACATAACCAGGGAACGCAAGGTGCTCAGCTAGCAATAAAAATAAAATCTCTTAGCAGCTTTTGGTAGTTATTAAAAACCACGACGTCGTTTATGAAGGCTGTATAGTACGGTTTTAAGATGATTTTATAATCGAGCAACCATTCGTGCTGCTCTTCTTGAAATACATTCTACACTACTGGCCATTAAAATTGCTACACCACGAAGATGACGTGCAACAGACGCGAAATTTAAGCGACAGGAAGAAGATGCAGTTATATGCAAATGATTAGCTTTTCAGAGCATTCACACAAGGTTGGCGCAGATGGCGACACCTACAACGTGCTGACGTGAGGAAAGTTTCCAATCGATTTCTCATACATAAACAGCAGTTGACCGGCATTGCCTGGTGAAACGTTGTTGTGGTGCCTCGTGTAAGGAAGAGAAATGCGCACCATCACGTTTCCGACTTTGATAAAAGTCAGATTGTAGCCTTTCGCGATTGCGGTTTATCGTATCGCGACATTGCTGCTCGCGTTGGTAGAGTTCCATTGACTGTTAGCAGAATATGGAATTGCTGGGTTCATGAGGGTAATATGGAACGCCCTGCTGGATACCAACGGCCTCGTATCACCAACAGTCGAGATGACAAGCATCTTAGTCGCATGGCTGTAACGGATCGTGCAGCCACGTCTCGATCCCTGAGCCAACAGATGGGGACGTTTGCAAGACAACAACCATCTGCACGAACAGTTCGACGACGTTTGCAGCAGTATGGACTATCAGCTCGGTGACCATGGCTGCGGTTACCCTTGACGCTGCATCGCAGACAGAAGCGTCACGATCGTGTACTCAATGACGAACCTCGGTGCACGACGGCAAATGTTATTTTTTCGCATGAATCCAGGTTCTGTTTACAGCATCTTGATAGTCGCACCCGTGTTTGGCGACATCGTGGTGAACGCACATTGTAAGCGTGTATTCGTCATCGCCATACTGGCGTATCACCCGGCGTGATGGTATGGAGTGCCATTGGTTACACGTCTCGGTCACCTCTTGTTCGAATTGACGGCACTTTGAAAAGTGGACGATACATTTCAGAGGTGGCACGATCAGTAGCCATGCCCTTCATTCGATCCCTGCGAAAACCTACACTCCTGGAAATTGAAATAAGAACACCGTGAATTCATTGTCCCAGGAAGGGGAAACTTTATTGACACATTCCTGGGGTCAGATACATCACATGATCACACTGACAGAACCACAGGCACATAGACACAGGCAACAGAGCATGCACAATGTCGGCACTGGTACAGTGTATATCCACCTTTCGCAGCAATGCAGGCTGCTATTCTCCCATGGAGACGATCGTAGAGATGCTGGATGTAGTCCTGTGGAACGGCTTGCCATGCCATTTCCACCTGGCGCCTCAGTTGGACCAGCGTTCGTGCTGGACGTGCAGACCGCGTGAGACGACGCTTCATCCAGTCCCAAACATGCTCAATGGGGGACAGATCCGGAGATCTTGCTGGCCAGGGTAGTTGACTTACACCTTCTAGAGCACGTTGGGTGGCACGGGATACATGCGGACGTGCATTGTCCTGTTGGAACAGCAAGTTCCCTTGCCGGTCTACCAATGGTAGAACGATGGGTTCGATGACGGTTTGGATGTACTGTGCACTATTCAGTGTCCCCTCGACGATCACCAGAGGTGTACGGCCAGTGTAGGAGGTCGCTCCCCACACCATGATGCTGGGTGTTGGCCCTGTGTGCCTCGGTCGTATGCAGTCCTGATTGTGGCGCTCACCTACACGGCGCCAAACACGCATACGACCATCATTGGCACCAAGGCAGAAGCGACTCTCATCGCTGAAGACGACACGTCTCCATTCGTCCCTCCATTCACGCCTGTCGCGACACCACTGGAGGCGGACTGCACGATGTTGGGGCGTGAGCGGAAGACGGCCTAACGGTGTGCGGGACCGTAGCCCAGCTTCATGGAGACGGTTGCGAAAGGTCCTCGCCGATACCCCAGGAGCAACAGTGTCCCTAATTTGCTGGGAAGTGGCGGTGCGGTCCCCTACGGCACTGCGTAGGATCCTACGGTCTTGGCGTGCATCCGTGCGTCGCTGCGGTCCGGTCCCAGGTCGACGGGCACGTGCACCTTCCGCCGACCACTGGCGACAACATCGATGTACTGTGGAGACCTCACGCCCCACGTGTTGAGCAATTCGGCGGCACGTCCACCCGGCCTCCCGCATGCCCACTATACGCCCTCGCTCAAAGTCCGTCAACTGCACAAACGGTTCACGTCCACGCTGTCGCGGCATGCTACCAGTGTTAAAGACTGCGATGGAGCTCCGTATGCCAAGGCAAACTGGCTGACACTGACGGCGGCGGTGCACAAATGCTGCGCAGCTAGCGCCATTCGACGGCCAACACCGCGGTTCCTGGTGTGTCCGCTGTGCTGTGCGTGTGATCATTGCTTGTACAGCCCTCTCGCAGTGTCCGGAGCAAGTGTGGTGGGTCTGACACACCTGTGTCAATGTGTTCTTTTTTCCATTTCCAGGAGTGTACATTTCAGCAGGATAATGCACGACCACACGTTGCAGGTCCTGTATGGGCCTTTCTGGATACATATATTGTTCGACTGCTGCACATTCTCCAGATCTCTCACCAATTGAAAACATCTGGTCAATGGTGGCGGAGCAACTGGCTCGTCACAATACGCCAGTGACTACTCTTGATGAACTGTGGTATCGCGTTGAAGCTGCATGGGCAGCTGTACCTGTACACGTCATCCAAGCTCTGTTTGACTCAATGCCCAGGCGTATCAAGGCCGTTATTACGGCCAGAGGTGGTTGTTCTGGGTACTGTTTTCTCAGGATCTATGCACCCAAACTGCGTGAAAATGTAATCACATGTCACTTCTAGTATAATATATTTGTCCAAATGAATACCCGTTTATCATCTGCATTTCCTCTTGGTGTAGCAATTTTAATAGCCGGTAGTGCATATCCCCCGTTAGTCCTATCTGGTACGGGCCCCACACACGAAAGCAATAGTTGTGGGTTACAAGTGATTTGCAGGCTGTACCCTTTGACGTCCGACGCTGGAAACGAAACAAAACTGCCGGCTCAGTAGGCAGGGGTCCGTTCGGTCGGTGCCGGGGCGGTGTGTAGCGCGTCTTTATGTGGCGCGAACAAGAGCGGCTGAAACGTCGGTTTGTGCGTGCTGCGTGGCAGGTGGCGGCGGCAGTGCCGGAAGCGCCTGTTTTGCTGCACATCCGCCCGCCTGCGCCGGCCAAACAGTTTTAAATTGCGGTCAGCCGCATTGACGGACAGCTGAATCGCGCCTGCTCCCGGCTCCCGGCTCTCGCTGCGCGGCGTTCGCGCGCTGCCGGCTCGCGATACGCTCCGGTGACCAGCTCGTTAGCCGCGCCGCACCGCGCGCCTAATAGCTCCCGCTGTGCTCCAATCCGACGCGCAAACGGTACCACTGCTGCGCTACCAAACGAGCGCAGGGTCAATGGAGCATTTATACGCCGAGAGACGAGGAAATAAGAAGGAAACCGTTCTCGAGAGACTTCCTCGTCCGTTTATAGCATCAAGTGTGCTGCGTTTACTGGTTACTCGAGGCAGCTGTGACTGACAGATCTCGTACTTAAGAAAATAAGAGAGTTACAGCTGCGAGTGTACACCGGCAAGTAGAAAATTTCTCGGCGCAGTAATGGAGGGCTATGTTTCTTTCTTGTGTCAGAGATACACTTATATTTTGACGTTATTCCACTCACTGAAGTACAGTTCTGGAAGGTCTTCAACATATACACCCATGAAACTTCCTGGCAGATTAAAACTGTGTGCCGGACCGAGACCAAACTCGGGACCTTTGCCTTTCGCGGCCAAGTGCTCGCAGAAGAGCTTCTGTCTCCTACCTAGGTGACGAGGTACTGGCAGAAGTAAAGCTGTGGGGTGGGACGTGAGTCGTGCTTGGGTAACTCAGTTGGTGCCGGCACGGTAGCTCAGCGTGTTCGGTCAGAGAGCTCGTTGGCCTCTATAATAAAAGAACTGAGTGGAAAGATCAACTCAAGAACTTCAACGGATGTCATGTGACGTCCGCAACGACCATTCAAAACGATTAACAACGAACTAAATGCAAAAAAAAAGTTGGTAGAGCACTTCCTCGGGAAAGGCAAAGGTCCTGAGTTCGAGTCTCGGTCCGACACACAGTTTTAATCTGCCAGGAAGTTTCATATCAGCGCACACTCCACTGCAGAGTGAAAATCTCATTCTGGATATACACCCATGGCTGCCATTACCTTTCTATTGGAATAATTAAATAAATTTTTATGTAACACATATTTCTGCCACTTTTCTCGTTTCTGCGCACACATTTCACAAACCACATGATACCGTCTCCTTATATTAGCATCTTTGACTCCATAGCTCATACTTTTTGTATGTTTATAACTTTGTCCCTTTTATGGTCCATATACCTCGCCTGCTACACGAGATTTGGTTCAAATGGCACTGAGCACTATGGGACTTAACTTCTGAGGTCATCAGTCCCCAAGAACTTAGAACTACTTAAGCCTAATGTTGTGTACGTATTTCCGCGTAGTAAGCGCTTTCCCACTAGAGCGCGCCCCGCTAAACACAACAGCGCAGGCGCAGCGCTCCTCCGTCTCCGCACTACAAGATGGCGCTGCCTTAGAGACGGACCAAATTATGCTTCTGCCGATCCGCGTATTAATATGTAACGCAGCCAATGAGATTGCTGCTAACGTAGAACCTTTTCTCCTCACGGATCACACTCGCGCAGTGATACACAAATGCGCAAGGTATTCAAACGGTTCAAATGGCTCTGAGCACTACGGGACTAAACATCTGTGGTCATCAGTCCCCTAGAACTTAGAACTACTTAAACCTAACGAACCTAAGGACATCACACACATCCATGCCCGAGGCAGGATTTGAACCTGCGGCCGTACCAGTCACGCGGTTCCGGACTGAGCGCCTAGAGTGCAAGGTATTATAACGAGTGTACAGACCTCCGATTAGTCAGTCTGCATTTGTCTGTACCAGTTTATAGTCGAGTTTCAGTCTGCGCTTAATAAGATTACCATATTTCTGTACATAGCCATGAAGATAAATGAATAGACACTTTGTCAAATATCAGAGATATGTGAGAATAAGATTAACGTACCAAGACCAAGGGAACTTCAGATTGTCAACTCTAAACAGCATCTCGAATCAAGTTACGTAATGTCTATGTCTTTTATTATTTTAATAAATGTGTGCGAAAATTCATCAAGTTCTGTTTAAAGTTGGTCACGGTCAATCTGCTACTCTAAGCTTGCAAGTGGCATTTCTATCGTTTGACCTAACGGCAGAAGATAAACACGCCATGATAAGACAACAAGACATATTGCTGACACTCGTCTACTTCGTTAGAGCGACAAGTCAAATAATCTAATGGTGTGTGTACCGAAGGTCTTACAGTACGCCCACCACAGTATATTTCTATCTTTGCCGCTTTTATGGTCCATATATCACGCCTGCTACACGAGATTTAAACGCAAGTATTATATAATCATTTCACCAGCTTTCTAACGTATATGGAACAACAGGTTAATTCACAACACCACATGCCACTGCCCTTACACAGCATGTCGCAGCTTTCTATAATAGAGCGGGTCATAACATCCCAGCTTTGAAATTTTCATTTTCAAAGTTTGTCAGTTTCATATTTACGTGCATTACATTTGACGACTGACTGCATTCACATTGCTTGAAAATGAACACGTGTCGAATTTGCAGTCGCCATAAATAATTAATGATTTTATTTCTGTAAATGTTTTAAGGGCCTAAAGCAG
The DNA here is from genome assembly GCF_023897955.1 of Schistocerca gregaria. Taxonomy (NCBI): domain Eukaryota; kingdom Metazoa; phylum Arthropoda; class Insecta; order Orthoptera; family Acrididae; genus Schistocerca; species Schistocerca gregaria. Next base: position 186,714,709 of record NC_064931.1, on the reverse strand, counting down.
AATTATTTCATTTAAAAATCATCCAAATTACCTTACCGCCAGTAAGCGACCTCCTCCACGATCAACAGACGTATAATTTTCTCTTGGACATTCTCCCCAAAGATGTCAGTGAGCCATATTATTTGAGTGAAGCAGTACTAGGCCATTTTTATTATGTAAAGCAGTCATCAAACCGAAGCTTGGTTTCAACACCACACTTTTTTACTAGGCATGGTACTATTTGGGGTAGTATGCCGTTCCATTCCAAGAAGCCACGGAAATGACTTATGGGGAGACATGGTAAATTATTATCTTAAGCAATCTAACTGACGGAAGGATGACGAAAAAGTGTTGAAAGTAAAAATAGTCTATAATAGCGATTGTCAATTAGGAATTCTTTTATTCAGAAGATGTTTTTTCAGCTAAAGACAAAATTAAAACTTTCTTAAAAACACACTTCAGTAAATGCAATCTGTCCGTGTCACCATTTTGCCATAGCAGATTTTATTCCTGATCAGTACTTTCTTCCTTTGGTTTCCTTGTCAGATTTTGGTACGCAACCAGAGCCGCTACTATTTAGACGGAATGTAACGGCTATTGTAGTGTAATGGCTATTGTAGTTTACGTGGCGACACTACGTTGCAAAACCAAGTTTTGAAACTGAGCTTGGGCCACTACACGTGCGCGATACGAAGTTGCGCAAGTCGTTATTTATTTGCAAATCTCATTTACAAAGGTAATGGACATGTCTTGGTATTAAAATGCAAGCTGGCCGCTGCGGCCGAGCGGTTTTAGGCGCTTCAGTCCGGAACCGCGCTGCTGCTAGGGTCGCAGGTTCCAATCCTACCTCGGGCATGGATGTGTGTGATGTCCTTAGGTTAGTTAGATTTAAGTATTTCTAAGTCTATGGGACTGATAACCTCAGATGATAAGTCCCATAATGCTTAGAGCCATTTGAACCATTTTATTACAATGTAAGAATAACAAAAATAAAGTAATTCCCAAGTATAGACATTTACAGACTTACAGATCAAGAATGAGAAGTATGGGACAGGTAGACAGCCGTGGCCTTTAAGTAGGAACCATCCTGGCATTTGCTCAAATAATTTAGGGAAAAAACGGAAAACCTAAATCAGGATGGCTCGATGAAGACTTTCCCGAATACAAGGCCACTCTGTTTAAAGCAGTGTAACCTCATTCCCTCAGTGTAGAAAACTGTTTTACAAATGGATTATTTAATAACAATAAAACGCTAATGCTACACTTTTTATTAGTTTATCGCTCCCAGTCACTCACACATTACAGACACGATACACACATTGTTTCATAACACTAAACGCACTATCAGCTGATGGCAAGACCCTTTTGTCCACCGCAACTTTCCATTCGCTAGTCTGTAAAAGTGAGTCATCATACCTCTATAACAGTGAGACGTCGAGCTCAGACAGGGGATAAGATGTTACTGTTATTCATTGCATAGCTTTGGGAGTAAATTTTAGCAGGAGAGGGACAAATGAGGAAAAAATATAATGTGGAAGCCTGTTCTATGAGATGTTATATGTTTCATTATAGTTATTTTTGTGTCACATTTTTTACCAAATACCTACTCCGTATTATCTAGGTAATCCTTCAGTGTGTACAATGTTTGGGTTATCAGGTACTTTTTACCTGCCTTTTTACGTAAGTCTGTTTAAGCAATTTAGTTCATCTCCTTTGGTAATGTATAGTATAATTTTATTGCTTGGTAGAAAATACTGTTTTGAGTTTGATGTTTATTCTTTCTTGGAGTCCAGTCCAGTTCAGTCCAGATTTTGTTTCATGGTTGTGGAAAGAGCTATTTCTGCAGTAATTAGCAATGTTATTTTTTATGTGTACAACTGTCTGTCAAATGTATTCACTCACTTCAGTTAAAATTCCCAGTGATTTGAACAGATGGATATTATTCTTATGGCACTTTTCTACAGTTTGAAAACTGTGTTCATGTTTCGTGCATCTGATCCCAAGAAAAGAATGCCATAGCTAAGAATTTAGTGTTCATATGAGCTGTATGTGAATAAAAGACACTGTTACACACTCATGACGGGACTCTAAGGGTATAACATGCTGAAGACATTTTGTTAGCAAGTATCTGTGTGTTCAAATCAGTTAAATTGAAAATCAATATTCATTCACAGAAATTTTGCATTCGTTGCACTTTTAAATTCATAGCATTTGATTACTTTAAGTTCAATATCACTTTCTACATCTATATCTAAACCTACATAGATATTCCGCAACCACCGTACGGTGCGTGGTGGAGGGTGCCACTACTAGTAATTTCCTTTACTGTTCCACTCGCAAATACAGCTAGGGAAAAACGACTGTTTATATGCCTCCATGTGAGGCCTAATTTCTCGAATCTTGTCTTCGTGGTCCTTGTACGCAGTGTATGTTTGCGGCAGTAGAATCGTTCGGCATTCAGCTTCAAATGCCGTCTCCCTAAGTTTTCTCAATGGTGTTTCTCGAAAAGAACGTCGCCTTCCCTCCGGGGATTCACGTTTGAGTTCCCGAAGCATCTCCTAACACTTATGTGTTCAGAATGAGATTTTCACTCTGCAGCGGAGTGTGCGCTGATATGAAACTTCCTGGCAGATTAAAACTGTGTGCCCGACCGAGACTCGAACTCGGGACCCCAGGCTGTGGCTAAGCCATGTCTCCGCAATATCCTTTCTTTCAGGAGTGCCAGTTCTGCAAGGTTCGCAGAAGAGCTTCTGTAAAGTTTGGAAGGTAGGAGACGAGGTACTGGCAGAAGTGAAGCTGTGAGCACCGGGCGTTAGTCGTGCTTCGGTAGCTCAGATGGTAGAGCACTTGCGTGCGAAAGGCAAAGGTCCCGAGTTCGAGTCTCGGTCGGGCACACAGTTTTAATCTGCCAGGAAGTTTCACTTATGTGTTGTTCGAACGTCCGGTAACAAATCTGGCAGCCTGCTTCTGAACTGCTTCAATGTCTTCCTTCAATCCGACCTGGTACGCATCCTAAATGCTCGAGCAGTACTCAAAAATAGGTTACGCTAGCGTCCTATATGCGGTCTCCTTTACAAGTGAACCACTCTTTCCTAAAATTCTCCCAACAAACCGAAGTCGACCATTCTTAAGTCGTCATGCGTCTTCCTACAGTCACTTAACATCGACTCCTTATCGTACACCACAACATCACCAGCAAACAATAGCAGACTGCTGAGCGCCCTGTCCGCCAAATCATTCGTATTAACCAAGTGTAAATTTCCTTGCGGGTTTCACTTGGTTTCTGTGCAAGGAGTTCTGTCTTCTTCTCAGTGGCTATAATACTGTTATGATCGGCAAAGAAATTGTTTTGCTCATGACTAGCTCTAGCGGGAAAGTCATTAATGTATATCAGGATAAGCATTGGTTCTGAAATACTACCTTGAGGAACTCCTATATTAGTGTATTTTGCCTGTGTGTTTTACTGAAACGTTAGACTTATTTAAAGTATGTATTTTCTCTGCCCTCTGTAACCTACCTGTTGGTATGATCGGAACCTGTCATTAGCTACCACTCTCATTCCTAATGCTTCTAGCCTATTTAGTAGTATATTATTAAACAGTTTCGTCATGTTAGAGCATTGGTGATACGAAACTAGTAGTTTCGCATGGTTTGATGTGACGCATTGTGTCGGTAGCGTGTCAACGAAGTTAAATATGAATTGTGGAACGTTCGCTTTTTGGACATCTATGCTGAGTGTGATTTCAGTGATGAATACAAAAACAAGGGCGACGTGTTGTTGCACTTGAGGCTTTCCTACACGACATGAACATGGATGGATTAACGATATCTGATCTGCAGAGAAAAGTTCATTCCATTAGAAATCCATGCACAGATGAATTACGAAATATGTAAGTAAGTAAAACATCTCACTGTGAAACAGACAACACCTGAAAGACAAAACTCCCAAGGCTTCAATTGGCGGTTTCTTTTCTAGAAAAGATAGCGTATAGGAGAAAAAACTGTCGAGTTTGATAAACTGAATTACTTATTCGCTATTCATTTATCTAGATCAGAGCAGTGCACTACAGTCACAAACTGTAGTCATGGCATCGCAAACAGTTGGAACAAATTTGGCAGTTGTTGATTTAGTAACACGAAGTACATATTTTAGAAACAAGTATAAACCCTGCTTCTTTTTTTAAGTGCAGTGTGGTCTGTAGTTTCAATGCTTCCCTCACTATAGCGTCTTTCTTCCTTATCGCAATTTTTCTTTATTCATCTGTAACTCTTTTTTGAAGAAACAAGAAACTTCGACTGTTCCGTTGACAATCTCAAATGACTGAAACAATTTTATTCACAACACTTTTGTTCATCAAGGTCGCTGAGCAACGGAGCTGACGTCTTTTTTTATCAAATCACGAAACGAAAAAGACTCTTATTTATTTTATTATGCACAGATTTCAAGCAGACACGCATTAACTCCATCACTACCCGTGTAGTTGTAAAACATTCATTTCAGACAGAGCTCTGGCGCACAAAACGACGAAATTGAAGCGTACGCTGGTGCCGCTGTGTCATACACGAAACTCTTTTCACGAAACGAGTTTCGCAACCTAATGTCGCAGTGTAAACTAGCCTTTAGGAGTTTCTTTGCAGTTTTAATGTTACTCACACAAACGTAAATGTAAGGGCAAGCTGGTTCAAACGAAGAGTTAAAACGAGAATGAAATCTTCTATACGCATTTGTCGTTCGCCAACGTACAGTGTACACGTCTGTCCTGGTATACGTGCTCGCACTTCTGCCTGAAAGTCAAGATCTCTAAGTGACGAAGCGTGTGTACGCCCATCTGAGTTTATCAGATCAGACTAGTACTATCTGTGTTCCAACAGTTCGCCCTTGAAATCCTTGAGTTTTTCCTTTGCTGAGTAACTTTGTGGGCAGTTGCGCTGTCATACACGCCTCTGTTTATGTTTCGTTTCACCCTCTTGGTCCATAGAATTATGAGAGGTCTGTCAGTTACTTTTTTACAGTTTTTTGCGGAATCCGTGATAAAAATTTCTTTTGAGTCTCTGGAAACACTAGTTATAATCTTTCCAAAAGGTGAAATCAACTTCGCTTTTTCTGATGCAGGGTCACCTGCCACCTTAAATTGCTTTAACTGTTGTTTTGTTCTTGGCATGATCTCATCTACATTATCAGGGGAATATTATGTGTTGCATTCTTTTTTAAACAACCCTGTGTTTGATGAGAAGTTAGTTTCCGCATTTTGTTTCGCTCAGAAAAATCAGTCATTCATCTTACAGAAGATTTTTCATAGTTAATTCTTCCTGCAAAATTTAGTAAGATATTTCTATTGATATATTTATGGTGTCAATACTTGATACAGTTTTAATCACTTGACAGTCTTCCACTATATTGGGAACGTTTTCGGTATTTCCGCCTGAAGATTTAAGTCGTCATTCACATACACTATTTGATTAAAAGTAACCGGACACCCCCAAAAACACAAGTTTTTCATATTAGGTCTATTGTGCTGTCACCTACTGCCAGATACTCCATATCAGCGACCTCATTAGTCATTAAACATTGATAAAGAGCAGAATGGGGCGCTCCGCGGAACCCACGGACTTCGAACGTGTCAGAGGACTGGGTTTCACTTGTGTCATACGTTTGTACGCGAGGTTTTCACACTCCTAAACATCCCTAGGTCCACTGCTTCCGATGTGATAGTGAAGTGGAAACGTGAAGAGACACGTACAGCACAAAAGCGTTCAGACCGACCTCGTGTGTTGACTCACAGAGACCGCCGACAGTTGAAGAGGGTCGTAATGTGTAATAGGCAGACATCTATCCAGACCATCACACAGGAATTCCAAACTGCATCAGTATCCACTTCAAGTACTATGACAGTTAGGCGGGAGGTGAGATAACTTGGATTTCATGGTTGAGCGGCTGCTCATAAGCCACACATCACGCCAGCCGGTAAAGACCAAACGACGCCTCGCTTGGTGTAAGGAGCGTAAACATTAGACGACTGAACAGTGGAAACACGTTGCGTGCAGTGGTGAATCACGGTACACAATGTGGCGATCCGATAGTAGGGTGTGAGTAAGGCGAATGGCCCGGTGAACGTCATATGCCAGCGTGTGTAGTGCCAACAGCGGTTGTGTTATGGTGTGGTCGTGTTTTTCATGGAGGGGGCTTGCACCCCTTGTTGTTTCGCGTGGCACAATCACAGCATAGGCCGACATTGATGTTTTAAGCACTTTTTTGCTTCCCATTGTTGAAGAGCAATTCGGGAATGGCGATTGCTTCTTTCAAAACGATCGAGCACCTGTTCATAACGCACGGCCTGTGATGGAGTGGTTACATGACAATAACATCCCTGTAATGGACTGGCCTGCACAGAGTCCTGACCTCAATCCTATAGGACACCTTTCGGATGTTTTGGAACGCCGAATTCGTGCCAGGCCACGCCGACCGACATCGATACCTCTCCTCAATGCAGCACTCCGCGAAGAATGGTTGCCACTCCCCAAGAAACCGTCCAGCAGCTGATCGAACGTATGGCCTGCGAGAGTGGAAGCAGTCATCAAGGCTAAGTGTGGGCCAACACCATATTGAATTCCAGTATTACCGATGGAGGGTGCCACGAACTTGTAAGTCATTTTCAGCCAGGTGCTCGTATACTGTTGATCACATAATGTATATTGTTGTCAAGAATAAGTACAGCCACATTTAAGTTCTGCCCCATTCATTAACTCCTGAAAACGAGGGAGCAAGCTTGCTGTAAACCATTATCAAATTTCGATGAAGTTCCGGTGGGATAAACAATCCTAAACAGAGAACGTTATGATGATTTGATATTTTAAGCTGACTGCTGTTAAAGTCAAGTTTTCACCAAACGCATTTCACATTCATTTATAAAGCATCTTCTGTGGTCATTTTGGAAATATGAAAACATATTCGCTATTGGAATTTGTTCGCCTTTTCTGAATCCACTTGTTCTTGCACTTCACCTCACTTTTATAAAACCTTGGGACAAATCTCAAAGCAGCATAAGAAAAAATTGGTTAAAAATGACGAAAAATTGACAAGAGTGGAAGTACAACCAAGTTTCTGTTGATGTCAACCTCCTCTAAAAAAAAATGGCTCTGAGCACTATGGGACTTAACATCTGTGGTCATCAGTCCCCTAGAAATTAGAACTACTTAAACCTAACTAACCTAAGGACAACACCCATTTATCACGAGGCAGAGAAAATCCCTGACCCCGCCGGGAATCGAACCCGGGAACCCGGGCGTGGGAAGCGAGAACGCTACCAACCTCCTCTAACAACGAAAGAAAAGTAGTGGTTTGCAGAAAGTGTAAACAAGAGACATAACACGAAAAGTAAGCTGTACGCTAATTATTTCAAGGAAACACTGTTTTCAGTATTTAAACATTAAAATATAGAGACATGTTCTATATTCATAGCTCTAAATTGGCCATAGAATATGCTTCATAAATAAAAGCAAAATATGTCTGGTGAAAGATATTCTTTATTTGCAGTAAGTTTACGACGGAAAAATCAACATTTACTGATTATTACAGCCGCTGCGGAAAACGGAAATGCAAGCAAACATACGGTAGTTACAAACCTACATGAATCAAGCACTGCAAATCATTTTAGAAAGCCGTAGGAAGAAAACTCAAATTGTAGTTTCCGTTACTGCGTAAAATGTATCATCGTATAAAAAACGAGATACCATCAGAAAAACCAGTAATTTTATTCTTTCGCTAATAGGAGCAATTTACTATGCACTTACGCTGTATATAAAGTCTGTTTCGGAATTATCAACCTACTAACTAACATTTGCCACGCAACTAGCGAAATATCAATGTCCAGAAAAAAATGTTGATCGATGTGACTAAGATCTTGGGTATAGTAGTAGCACGTGTACGCTGATCCTGGTGCATTTTACGACTGAATGAGGTATTGCACTTTCTGATGTCAAGTGCAAGTGTCAATTGACTATATGCACGAGCCATGATATCACAATCCCAGATGGCAGTAATGAAAGTCCCTCCTTATCAATGACGTCATCATCACATCGACTCTTACTCCCCCTCCCCTCTCCAGCCAATACCAGATTAGTATTTTAGGGGCCATTAAGACTAATCAGCCAATCACAATGTAACCCATGAGCAGCCATCTTGACTGTGCTAAAAAGTATCAAACCGATCTCGTTTTTTGTGTCATGTTAGAAGCATTTATCCAAAACATTATGTAAATTAAGCATTTTACACCACATTTGGCGTAAGGCACATTTGTTGTTATTGTGGTTTTCAGTCCTGAGACTGATTTGATGCAGCTCTCCATGCTACTCTATCCTGTGAAAGCTTCTTCATCTCCCAGTACTTACTGCAACCTACATCCTTCTGAATCTGTTTAGTGTATTCATGTCTTGGTCTCCCTCTACGATTTTTACCCTCCACGCTGCCCTACAATGCTAAATTTGAGATTCCCTGATGCCTCATAACATGTCCTACCATCCCGTCCCTTCTTCTTGTCAAGTTGTGCCACAAATTTCTCTTCTCTCCAATTCTATTCAATACCTCCTCATTAGTTACGTGATCTACCCATCTAATCTTCAGCATTCTTCTGTAGCACCACATTTCGAAAGCTTATATTCTCTTCTTGTCCAAACTATTTATCGTCCATGTTTCACTTCCATACATGGCTACACTCCATACAAATACTTTCAGAAACGAATTCGTGACACTTAAATCTGTACTCGATGTTAACAAATTTCTCTTCTTCAGAAACGCTTTCCTTCCCATTGCCAGTCTACATTTTATATCCTCTCTACTTCGACCATCATCAATGTTTGCTCCCAAAATAGCAAAACTCCTTTACTACTTTAAGTGTGTCATTTCCTAATCTAATTCCCTCAGCATCGCCCGTCTTAATTCGACTGCATTCCATTATCCTCATTTTGCTTTTGTTGGTGTTCATCTTATATCCTCCTTTCAAGACACAGTCCATTCCATTCAACTGCTCTTCCAAGTCCTTTGCTGTCTCTGATAGAATTACAATGTCATCGGCGAACCTCAAAGTTTTTATTTCTTCTCCATGGATTTTAATACCTACTCCGAATTTTTCTTTTGTTTCCTTTATTGCTTGCTCAATATACAGATTGAATAACATCGGGGATAGGCTACAACCCTGTCTTACTCCCTTCCCAACCACTGCTTCCCTTTCATGCCCCTCGACTCTTATAACTGCCATCTGGTTTCTGTACAAACTGTAAAAAGCCTTTCGTTCTCTGTATTTTACCCCTGCCACCTTTAGAATTTGAAAGAGATTACTCCAGTCAACATTGTCAAAAGCTTTCCCTAAGTCTATAAATGCTAGACATGTAGGTTTGCCTTTTCTTAATCTTTCTTCTAAGATAAGTCGTAAGGTCAGTATTGCCTCACGTGTTCCAACATTTCGACGGAATCCAAACTGATCTTCCCCGAGGTCGGCTTCTACCAGTTTTTCCATTCGTCTGTAAAGAATTCGCGTTAGTATTTTGCAGCTGTGACTTATTAAACTGATAGTTGGGTAATTTTCACATCTGTCAACACCTGCTTTCTTTGGGATTGGAATTATTATATTCTTCTTGAAGTCTGAGGGTATTTCGCCTGTCTCATACATCTTGCTCACCAGAAGGTAGAGTTTTGTTAGGACTGGCTCTCCCAAGGCCGTCAGTAGTTGTGATGGATGTTGTCTACTCCCGGGGCCTTGTTTCGACTCAGGTCTTTCAGTGCTAAGGCACATTGGCCACTCAAATTAAATATTTTCCACATCGAGACTGTTCTATAATGCTTGTTACCCTACCCATGACATCACAACCGTCTTTACTGTGACATCATCATGTCACAAATGGAGCACTGACCTAGACTACGTGACGTCAAAAGTCTCACATTTCTTAGTCAATGTGATAATTGGACTTGCTGGTGTCTGGAGATGCACGTTGATGCAACCTACAAGCATGTAATATTTCACTGAGTGCATGTGTAGGAGTAATGTCAGTTTCCAAGTCAAATGACAATCTCTGCTACACCCTACAGTATCTGGGAGTAATGGAATGCATCATAATGCAAATACAGGGTCATGACCGTCACTCTCAAACTGAATATCTTTATCCCACCTAGCAGTACATAAAATGGTTGCACTAGAAAATGGTAATACTGGCAAATGGTTACACTGGAAAATAGTTACACTCGAAAATGGTTCTCTGCAAAAAAAGCTACAGTAGGAAAGGGTTACACTGGTAAATGGGCACACTGGAAAGTACTGCAATATGGGACGATTTGTTACACTTTTGCTGTAACATGGAGGGAAACTTATTACACTTTTTCTGTAACATGGGACAACTTATTACAGTTTTACTTTGATACAGAGGCCAACTTGTTACAGTTTCACTGTAGCATAGTCAGCTTTTTACAGTTTTGGTGTAAGAAGGAGGGCAAGTAGTTACACTTTGCTGTATCAAGGGGAAATTGTCACAGTTTTGCTACAACACGGAGGGCAACTTGTTACAGTTTTGGGGCAACCTGTTCCAGTTTCAATGCAATCTGTTACTGTTTTGGGAGAAACTTGTTACATTTTCATGGTAACTTCCTACAGTTTTGCAGCAAATGGGTCGATCTACTACAGTTTCAGGAAAAATTATTACAGTTTTAGGCAACTTGTTACAATTTCTTGGTAATTTGTTACAGTTTCAGGGTATCTTGTTATAGTTTTGGGGAAATGGGTAACAGTTTTGTGGAAACTTGTTGCAAATTTGGCACAGTTTATTACAGCTTATTACAGTTTTCAGACAACTTGTTACAGTTTAGATGTTATATGGAGGACAACTTGTTACAGTTTTACCTTAATATGGAGGGTCAACGATCAATGTCTTGCCTGCTTCGCATTATGATTAGAAGGTGGCAAGTACTTTGTACTGCGAGGTAAAATTAATATCCGAGTACGGAGTCGCTATAATGTTTGGGTGACTTTGAAAATGGGTGGTTGAAAGCATAGCAACCCTCATCTCGTACCTATATACATGTATTACTATTTTTCAGTAGTGAAGTCTCAACTTTGTGTCAGAACATGTTGGCATTATCAGCAGAAGCTGACTACTGTTTTGTACCGTAAGATAAAGTTAATATACCATCAGGAGGGTTTCTGCAATGTTTGGCATTATCAGCAGAAGATGCCAGAAGTTTTGTACTGCAAGATATAGTTAATATTGTAGCATGGAATCGCTATAATGTTTGATTAATTAGGAAGGCATAGTAGCTGTCGTTTCCTACCTGTAAGCATGTGACTTATTACTGTTCAGTATGCTATTTCATGGAAGTGCCATGCAGTTTCCACTGTGTGACAGTGAAGGCAACAAATGGTTTGAACTGCATGATGAAATTAATAGCCTAAGATCACTATAATGTATGGCTGACACTGATAATCGTTTTGGAGAAGATGTTTTGAAGAATTTAGATGTGGGAATGACATTATTTATTTTGGTGATTCTTATTGTCAAGTGTGCTTTAAGTTAGGTAATCAGTATGACCCACGTTATTTAACAATGTTATAGAACCGTATTGTATATATTTTTATAAATTTAACTCATGATACGAAGACCGAACTACGCTTAACTGACAATCTAAAATATATTTCAGTAGTACCAATAATCAAGCTGCAAATATTCTGATAATTAACACAGGCAATTTAGATGTCGAAATACTTAATTTGAAGGCCTGTTGTGCATGTAAAGTGTGGTACAACAATCGAACACTGGTTGCAACTGGTGCTTAAACTGTAAGTCTTATTAGTAAGTGGCGAGTGGTAACGCGATCCCTTCACTCGAGGCGATGGACCAATGAGGAGACTGGCTGCCTGGCCTCGCCTATTCACCCTGGGAGTGGATAGGTGGCGCTCCTTCAACACGGTCCGCGGAGGCACACGGGGGTAAGGGTCTAGCAGTTATCGGAAGCTCCAACTTTAGGCGCGTTATGAAGCCCCTTAGGCAGATAGCGCTCAGGGCTGGAAAGAAAGCCAAAGTGCACTCGATATGTCTGCAGGGCGGCATCATCTGTGATGTCGAAGCTGCCTTATCTGCCGTTATTGATCGTGCGGGGTGCAGTCGTGTGCAAGTTGTGGCTCGTGTCGGCAGCAAAGACGTCTATCGCGTGGGTTCTGAGGCGATCCTCAGTTCATAAAGGCGGCTGGCGGAGCTGGTGAAGACTACTGGAGCAGCGTGCAAGCGGAGATCATAATTCAAGGCATTGTTGCCAGAGTTGATCGGGATCATTTTATTTGGAGCCGAGTAGTGGGTCTCAACCGAAGGCTCCGTCGACTCTGTGACGGTCTTGGGTACAGATTTCTAGACGTGCGTTATCGTGTGGGGGTTTGTAGGGCTCCCCTAGATACGTCAGCGGTGCACTACATAAATGAAGAGCTACTCGGGTAGTGGATTACTTATGGAGTGCGCATGAGGGTTTTGTGAGGTGCTCTGGTGAACACTCGCCACTCAATGCGCAGCAAGGGAAGTCAGTCAGCGTTCAGAGTAAAGACACTTCAACTGTCAAAATTTCATCAGTAAACTGTTAAAGTATTCGTAAGTATGTTCCCGAGTTCACTGCCCTCCGGGAAAGTTCTCGCACTCAAATTATTCTTGGAATTACGAGGTGACTGAAACCAGAAGTGGAAAGCTCTGAGATATTTAGCGTGTCGTGGAATTTACCTAGGAAAGACAGATTAGAGGTCATAGGAGGGGGAGCTTTCATTGCAGTTGACAAAAATATTGTCTCTGCTGAAGTCGAAATTGAGTGTGACAGTGAAGTATTTTGGTCGTATACAAAAGGTATAGGTGAAACCAAGTAATTTTTTTGTTTTTTTACCTGCCGCCCGACGCCGTAGTGGCAGTTCTAGAGTCATTCAATGAAAGTCTAGGGTCAGTAGTGCGGAAATACCTAGATCATGAAATACCAGTTGAAGGCGACTTTAACCTGCCGTATACAGAATCTATGGATTCATTGCGGGGGGAGGGGGTTGCAGAAATACTTTTGAACATGTTTCCTGGAAACTGTCTTGAGCAGCTAGTTCGCCAGCCCACAACCAATGGAAATATCTTAGGTCTTGTAGCTACAAATAGGCCGGACCTTATCGACAACATCAGTGCAGAAACAGGGATTAGTGTACCATGATATCATTATAGCAACTATGTTTACGCTAATTAGTAAATCAGTCAAGAAGGCTAGGAGAGTGTTTGTGTTAGAAAGAGCAAATAAGCAGTTATTAGAATCCCACTTAGACAATAAACTGACATCACTTAGTTTTAGTAAGACAAACGTAGAGGAATTAGGACAAAATTTAAACCGATTGTAAATCGTGGTCTGGAGAGTTATGTGCCTAGTAAGCGGATAAAGGATGGAAAAGACCCACCATGGTTAAATAAAGAAATTGGGAAGATGTTTAGGAAGGAGAGGCTGTTGCACGCCCGGTTCAAAAGAGAACTCACAAATGACGACAAACAAAGATTAATAGACATTCTTGAGTCTGTGAAAAGATCTAAGCGCGGAGCATACTACAGCTACCACCATCTCACCTTAGTAAAAGGTCTGGCAGAGGACCCGAGAAAATTCTAGTCTTTCGTAAAATCGCTAAGCGGTTCTAAGGCTTCATTTCAGATACTTGTTGACAAGTCTGATGTGGCACTTGAAGATAGCAAAACGAAAGCCGAAGTCTTAAATTTCTCGTTCAAGAAATCGTTCACACAGGAGAATCATACAAACATACCATCATTTGACCATCGGACAGACTTTCGTATGGACGACATAGTAAAACGCATCCCTGGCGTAGAGAAACAACTGAAAGATTTGAAAGAATGTAAATCACCGTGTCTGAATGGAATCCCAATTCGGTTTTACAAAGAGTACTCTATGACATTAGCCTCTTACCTAGCTTGCATTTTTCGTGAATCTCTCGCCCAGCACGAAGTCTCAAGCGACTGAAAAAAAGCGCAGATTACTCCAGTTTACAGGGCGGTAAAAGAACGGATGCGCAAAATTACAGACTAATAATCCAAACTCCTGTTTGCTGCAGAATCCTTGGACATGTTCTCAGTTAGAATATAATAAACTTTCTTGAGACTGAGAAGCTTATGTTCACGAGTCAACATGGGTTTAGAAAACATCGCTTGTGCGAAACTTAGTTTGCCCTTTTCTCACATGATATACTGCGAACTATGGACGAACGGCAACAGGCAGATTCCATATTTCTAGATTTCAGAAAAGCATTTGACGCGATGCCCTATTGCAGGCTGTAAACGAAGGTACAAACATACGGAATAAGTTTACAGATGTGTGAGTGGCTCGAAGACTTTGACAATAATAGAACCCAGTGTGTTGTCCTCGACGGCTAATGTTCATCGGAGACAAGGGTATCGTCATGATTGCTCCATGGTGGTGTGATTAGACCACTGTTATTCTCTATGTACGTAAATGATTTGGTGGATAGGGTGGGCAGTAATCTTCAGTTGTTATCTGATGCTGTGGTGTACGGTAAGGTTTCGAAGTTGACTGACTGTAGGAAGATACAAGACAAATTAGACAAAATTTATAGTTGGTGTGATGAATGGCAGGTAGCTCTAAATGTAGAAAAATGTAAGTTAATGCGGATTAGTAGGAAGAAAAATTCTATAATGTTCGGTTACAGTATTACTTGTGCCCTGCTTGACTGAGTCAAGTCGTTTAAAAATCTGGGCGTAACGTAGCGAAGCAATATGAAATAGAACGAGCGTATGAGAACTGTGGTAGAGAAGCCGAATGGTTGACTTCACTTTACTTGGAGAATTTGAGGAAAGAGTAGTTCACCTGTAAAGGAGACCGTATATAGGGCGCTGGTGCGACCTATTCTTGAGTACTGGGATCCGTACGTGTTTGGATGGGAGGAAGACAAAGAAGCAATTCAGAGGCGGGCTGCTAGATTTGTTACCAGTAGGTTCGAACAGCACGTAAGTGTTACGGAGATTGTTCGGGAACTCAAATGGGAATCCCTCGAGGGAAGGCGACGTTCTTTTTGGGAAACACTGTTGAGAAAATTTATGGAATAAGCATTTGAAGCTGAATGACGAACGATTCTACTACCACTAACATACATTGTGTGTAATGACCATGAAGATCAGATTCGAGAAATTAAGCCTCATACGGAGGCATATAGATAGTCGTTTTTCTCTCACTGTGTTGCGAGTGGAACAGGAAAGGAGGTGACTGGTAGTGGTACAGCGTATCCTCCGCCTCGCACCGTAAGGTGGCGCCCGGAATATCTGTATATACGCAGATGTAGATGTGGATGTAGATGTAGAGACAATATGCAAGACATGTGTATTTTGTTGATCTTATGAAACAGTTAAGTTCTGATAGTAATGAGATTTGTATTTTTTTTATCAAAATCTTACATATTTTGGGAAAAAATAGTTATTATTATGGTGCAAAGTTCGAATTTTAGTTCACAGTCAAATATCTATAATTGAGGTCACGTTGAATAATCGAGCCTACTGGCAGTTTTCCGAGTTTTCCTCACTCAATATTTCGACAGCGTGAATAGCTGTCTTCTTTGGATAGTCCCTGAGAGATGTTCTCTCAAAAAATGGCTGAACTTAATTATAATCAGATCGAGACAAAGAGCATAAAATATTTTAAACAGTTTTTTATTCATTCCATACACACATTCATGGACTAAATTTCAGTCAAATGTAAATGAAGTATTGCGGTTTGGGAATATATGATGTGTTATCGTAATACACTTTAAAAAGAAAAAAAGCTAGGCACCATGAAGGAAACACCCAAATGGGACGAAAATCGGTAGATGTGGTGCACATATACAGACAACAAATGATTACGATTTCAGAAAAATGGGATGAGTTATTCAGGAGCAAGTTAATAACGTGTTGATCTTCTTCTGGCCCTTTGCAAGCAATTATTCGACTTGGCATTGATTCACAGAGTTGTTGCAGGTCCTCCGGAGGAATATCGTGCCAAATTCTGTCTAACTGGTGCGTTAAATCCAGAGCTGGTTGGAGGGCAGTGTGCATAATTCTCCAAAAGATCTCAGTTGGGGAGAGATCCGTCGGCTTGCTGACCAAGGCAGGATTTGGCAAGCACGAAGACAAGAAGTAGAACCTTAACTATATGGGTTCGGGCATAATCTTGTTGAAATGTAAGCCGAGGATGGCTTGCCATGAAAGGCAACAAAACAGGGCGTAGAATATCGCTGATCATCGTGGCTCAGTTCGACGTGGGACTCGTCACTGAAGAAAATCTACTCAAGTCAATGAGACTGCAGGCCGAAGACGTGTCTGAAGACGCTCTAGACAGTGGTGGGATATCAACCTGTCGCCAGCCATACGGCCCAATATTCGGGAATGATTTCTGGGATGAAATTCTTTTTCACAACTTGACCGCTTTTGGTTGTCGTCCGCAGCACTCTTACAGTATAGCGGTACGTCGACTATGTTCTACGCCCCGTTTTGTTGCCTTTCACGATAAGTCATCTTGGGCTTACATTTCAGTAAGATAATGCCTGCCTGCACATGGCGGGAGTTGCTACTGGTTATCTTCATGCTTGCCAAACCTCCCCTTGTCCAGCAAAGTCGCCGGATCTCTCCCCAACTGAAGACGTTTGGTACATGTTCTGTGTATGTTTATGTAGTCTAAGAAACTTGAAACATTTGTCATGAGCACTGACTGCACTTTCCCAGACAAGTTAGTGATATTAGGAGTTGGTCATGATATATCTATGACTTTCGTTGCTTCGATCGTATTTCACCATCTATCCCACAGCTATCTTGGCTACGTCCAGAAAAACCCATAGAGTACCTTACACAGTGTCTGATTTAATACTTATCAGCGTATAGATTTCTTTTCGTCGTGTACCTCCCTCCACTCTTTATAACCCCTTCACCCCACAGACATAATTAAATGAATTCTGGTCAAAATAATAATTAAAAAAACATAGCAACATCATAAGCATGCTTCAAGACAACGTTGTCATACAAAATATATACCGAATATAGGAGATAAGTTGGCAACACTACAAATACCTTTAATCATGGAGCATAAATAAATAATTATAAGCAACAATTACACAATATTTTGTTATATTTTACGTTAGCAAATGTATAGTGCTGCATGTCAACTCTAAAGATAAGCCAAACAGGCCAGAAAAGAGAAAGCAAGGCGGCACTTCCACATTTAAACAGAAAACATATGAAAATGCAACTAGTCACAAACCCCAATTCAGTAGCTTAAAAAATAAACTATTTTTAGGTCAACGACCAAACCAAATTGAAATACGTTTTATTCCAGTCCGCTGATGATGTATCCATACATATTATAAAAATGAATGTACATATGTATGCATGTTTTTAGATATGTATGTTCCACATCTCCTCCTAAACCACTGCACCTATTTTAACGAAACTTGGCACATATATCACTTACTGTCTGGAAAGAAACACTGTGGGAGTAAAAACCACATACCTATGAAAGACATGGGGTGAGATGGCAAAGAAATGTAGGCCACATCGCGAGAATATCTACATTTTACTCATCCACCATTTCAGAATAAGAGTACTTAGTGACCTGCAACAAACTTCACACATAATTTCAAACCTTTAAGAATTTTATCGTCGCTGACAACTCGCACTGAGTGATGAAGCTTTCGCTGTTCATGCAGTAAAACGGTAAAATCAGCAATAATGTTTTAGTTTATACTTTTTTACTGCTAACTTCATTCATGACACATTTTACAGACAGTATTTGTATACAACAATGAAAATAACAGGAAAATTATATCATTGTACGATACACAGATCAGGAGATATGACGTCATAAACACTGGGATGCGTGGAAAACTGCAGCATCATGAATGACGTTTAAATTTATTACGTCATTGCTAGTAGCTCTACTCGCAACACATTTCGCAGGCAGTACTCGCAAATGCAACTGGCTGTACCTACAAAGTCATATCATTGTACGACATTTAGTTCAGGAGATGTAACACCACAAACATTGAGCTGTGTGAAAACGAAACTGCAAGTGCGAAATTCTCAAGCGACGTGGGTGAAATGTGTTTACAACTGTGCGCGAAATATATTACATACATGTGAATTTGATGTGTATGACATGTACCCACAGAGGCAAAGCTGTGGTTGTGGAACTCCTTCTAAACCCATGGACCGATTTCAACCAAAATTGGTGCAAATATTACTTATTATGTGGAAAGAAATACTGTGGGTATGAGAACCAGCAACCTCCTACTGGGGTGCGGGTGATAATGTGGAAAGATAAGGAGTGGGAACAGATGTACATGTAGAGAGGGGGAAGAGTACATGGACACAAATATGGGGGAGGGGAGATAGATAGAGGAAGGGAAGGAGATAGACAGAGGGGGAGCGAAGGAGGCGATGACCAGAGGAAGAAAGGGAAGGAGATAGGCAGAGAGATGTGGAGTAGCAGATGGATAGAGAGGGAGTCAGGAAGAAACGGACAGAGGGTGGGGTAGTGCAGAAGGTGCACAGAGAGCGGGGGGAGGAAGAGATGGACAGAGAGAGGGGAAGGAGGAGATGGACAGAGAGGAGGGTGGAAAAGATGGACAGATGAGGAGGAAGGAGATGGACAAATGCAACTGGAATAAGTACATACCCAGGAACACCATGTACTCAACTAGTTAAAGGAATAAAACGAGACGCTTATGGTAAAATAGATACACATTTTAGTAGTTGCATAGGAGGATTTAAAATACCAGAGTGTCAGAGGTTTGTTTGAGTCATGTGGAGAAAGTCACAGAAACACCCAGTAACCCGAATTGGCTGACACTTGAAGATAGGTGTCAGCTATCTTTCAAAAGCCTGCAACCGTAATTTTATTAATTATTTTATTTGACTACCAGTCTCGGTACCTCATTGGTAGCATCGTCAGGTCCTTATACACTGGGTAGATAGGACATCTAAAGGTCTGTGCTATTTTAGGGATCGTTAATTTTAACCGGCTACCGTAGGTTTCTAAAACTTCTCTGTTAATGTGGACTCTCCATACCTCTAACGACAAGTTTTCGGTAGAGGTGTTTTAGAAATATACGAAAGTCAACGAGGGCGGAAGCGATGGCAGAGGGCCCAGTCTTTTGGACTGTTGCCATCCCTACGATTGTCGTCTTTATCAACAAAGAAGAGTGCAGTTTATTTGTAGATATCATGGTGGCCAAATTACGTAGTGGTCAGCATTCTATGGTGGCGTTTGGCCGGCTGAGTTCGTGAGTATTTGTCAGGTTACCTCTGTTGGCCCCCAATATTCATGCCGCCTTTGGCGCTAGAGAGCGACGATCAGTTGCCTCTCAATATATAAGTAAAGTGTGCTCTTCTTATTGGGAAGTTATTCATTGTAGCTGAAACAGCTAGAACCGTTCTTTTATCGGTATCTTGTACAATATTAAACGGAAATTAACGGATATTATGTTAACATTTGTGTACATGCGTAACTTCCTTCAAGGGGTTGTAGAAGTTCGACAACTGCAATAACACTGTTTTTCACACTGGAGCCTAATGTTCATTGCTGTAGCTACATACATATAATGTAACCGGCACCTTAATAGACGATCATGATACTGCGTTTCAATGCTGAAATGTGGGCTGTGCCACCCTCCACAATGCAGAAACACTAAAATTGACGCGTTGCGAGCAGCAAGTCTTCAACATCGAATTATTCTACAAAAATCTTATAAAAGTGATAAAAATAAAATGTAAATGAAAATCTTAGAAAATACTGCTCACCCCACTTTAAATAGTGTCTTCCTGAAATCATCATTTGTCCAGTCAGTAAAATAATCTAAAATGAATCGGTGTATGTAGTCTGTGAATGTAGACAGTGTGACGTCAACAGATATTCGCGTGCATTGACCGTATTCTTCAAGGAAAGACACAAACAAATACAAACACACGAGTAGCGTGACTGAGCACTTCATGTGCACAATCAAGAAATGAAAAACAATCTCACCGATGATGAAAGATAATACACAACTCTACGGACGATGCCTGGGCGTTTGAATCTCGTCACGCACTGAATGTCTACAATACGACTATAGTTGAAATAGCTCCAGTAATCCAGTTCTCTATCCTTATCTTGTATGTGCAAAACTGGAAAATCTTCTTCGCTTTCCAACAAAGTGTGGATGTGCACGGCTACGACCAAAAAGCCTCTCTGTGTTCCTTGTATCTCAGATGGAAGGACCTACCAGTCTGACACATGTTTTTCACATTACAGCTATTACAATGAATTCTGTAGCTACCGTCTTACCGGCTTTATCATGTTCATCACTCTGCTCTTTTAAATTATTCCTCAATTTATATCGTAACGTATAGTTGCGTTTACCATGGCGTAGACTTTAAACCATGTACAAATGTTAGCTACTTTGTGCGGTAAATTAACGGAATACGGAATCACGACTTTCTTAACATCCCCATTTATGCATCGTAGATAAAACCAACGATATTTCGTTTGTTTATGCAAAACGGGAGTACGATCGGCAAATAGCTCGAAATTCCAGCTGAACGCGGCACTTGTCCTCCTCAAGTAATTCCAGCTGTAGTTGACCAATTAATTTAGTGAATTGCTGAAACGCTGTCACGGAAGCGCAGAGAACAGGTCTTTTGTCTCACAATTGCCTTCGTTAGTGCAACACCGCATTATCGAACTACAGAGCAGTAACACCGCATTTGAAGTTTCCGTGTCATGTCCAGGCAAACAAAACGCTTTATTTCCTGTACGTGTTATCTCTAACTTAGCACGGTCTCCCTTGGAGAGATAAATATGTCGGCCGTTTCTTCGACTGCACTCTTTTTCACTTCTGAGAAGATAAAGTGCGCTAAGCTTTCCACATTATGCTTTCATATCTGTTAACTGAACTATTCATGGAAGGAACCCAAAGCGTACCATCCGTACCAGTTAAGCACAAAGAAACAAAATAAACTCGATACAGAAAACGTGTTTCCTAGTACACAGCTGAAGTCTTCTCCAATCTGAATGTGTGCTCTGTCACTGTTAATCTCGTCGTCAAAGCGACGTTAAACCATAATATTCCCTTCTGCATGCTTCCGAGAAATTAACTGTTTCCACATCTGTGACAAGCTGTAGACGTGTATGACGATGTTATCGGAACGTGTGCGCGCTAGTGTGCTACCTGGAAGTGAAGTTGACTTGGAAATATATCAGTATATGCAGTTTGACCATAGCTACCATACCACCAATAAGCAGAACTAGTCAAGCAGTATATCATAAATAGAAATGCTGGTAGTCTGCTTAATAAAGTGTGCCCTAGTCATAACAACGGCACTATACGAAAATTACCTTATGGGGCATACGGTGTCGGGTTACTGTTTGGTTGCCGGCAGTGTAAGAACAGAGCACCAGATCTACTAACATCAAATTCATGATCATTCTATGTGTACATGTTTCTCCCATTGCTTCAAGGAAATGAAAAGTCTTCCTACTCATTATTGCATTACAAGGAGGACATGGTCTGGAAGTATTGCCTAACGATAAAGAGTTCATTGTCAGTAAAATCGGAAAAGTAGAGAATCTATGCGTTTGGAATGCGGGTGTAAAGAAGGATGCTAAAAACAAAATTAACTAACAACATAAGAAAGGAGGAGCTTTGCCACAGAATCGGGAAGTAAAGAAATGTGTGAAAAACAGTAACTAGAACAGTGGACAGAACGATACAACTTCTGTTAACTCATAAGGGAATAATTTACTCATTCGCCTGGGTAGCCGTGTGTGTTAACACGTACGCTTACGGCACTGGTAGGTACGCCAGCTCCAGATCGAATCCGCCCGGCGGATAAAGGACGAAGAGTCTGTATGCCGGCCATCTTGGTATGTGGATTTTAGGTTGTTTCCCACATCCCACGAGGTCAATACGGGGCTGGTTCCCATGTTCGGCATCATACACGCACTACAAGAAAACTTTCTCATACTTACGCAGACAAATTGGGCGCACTGTTTCTGTCCTGGAGATGAATAGGAGTCTGATGACTTTATGTGTCTGGTTTCCTTAAAACATTTACTCAGCATCAGCATAACGTCCATGGTACTAGTGAGAGCAGTAGAGGTAAAAAAATTGTAGGCGAAGG
This sequence comes from Schistocerca gregaria, assembly GCF_023897955.1. NCBI lineage: Eukaryota > Metazoa > Arthropoda > Insecta > Orthoptera > Acrididae > Schistocerca > Schistocerca gregaria. The sequence goes on along the minus strand of NC_064931.1, from coordinate 186,692,542 downwards.
CAGAGATTGGAAAACACGCAACAAATGATTCAAGACGTTGTGTATAAGAGAAGGGGTGCAAGTCGTGGATCCATCCAAACCGGGATGTATTCTGCGAGATGCTGTGTATAAAGTTTGCAGTCAATTTAGAATTTTTGGAAAAGGTAACCCTTTTTGCGGTTCCGAGCATGATGGCCTGATTTTTTGCAAGGCACATTTATATAGAATGTTATGTCTGTTCGTCCAAAAATGAAACGTGAGCGGCACTGTCGGCTGATAAGGCCCGACAAATCACCAATAGTGAAACACTGCTGAGAGAGGCCACTCTATGAATTATGAAAACTCTCAGGTTTTGACAGTCATATCCCCCTTCTGGGATTTGATCATCAAATAAACTATCGACGTTAGTCTGACAAAGAATACATATGCTTAATCGCGATGCAAGTTTAATTTCTAGTGTGTGAATCAAGTGACTTCTGTAGTCGTCTCTCAAGGACACCAATCGATATTGCCTAAGCATGAGAGCAGAATTATGAATAAAGGGAAAGTGGCTATACAGGGTGTTACAAAAAGGTACGGCCAAACTTTCAGGAAACATTCCTCACACACAAAGAAAGAAAATATGTTATATGGACATGTGTCCGGAAACGCTTACTTTCCATGTTAGAGCTCATTTTATTACTTCTCTTCAAATCACATTAATCATGGAATGGAAACACACAGCAGCAGAACGTACCAGCTTGACTTCAAACACTTTGTTACAGGAAATGTTCAAAATGTCCTCCGTTAGCGAGGATACATGCATCCACCTTCCGTCGCATGGAAACCCTGATGCGCTGATGCGTATTGTATGTTGCGTAGACAAGACCTTTCAAATGCCCCCATAAATGAAAGTCAAGAGGGTTGAGGTCAGGAGAGCGTGGAGCCCATGGAATTGGTCCGTCTCTACCAATCCATCGGTCACCGAATCTGTTGTTGAGAAGCGTACGAACACTTCGACTGAAACGTGCAGGAGTTCCATCGTGCATGAACCACATGTTGTGTCGTACTTGTCAAGGCACATGCTCTAGCAGCACAGCTAGAGTATCCCGTATGAAATCATGATAACGTGCTCCATTCAGCGTAGGTGGAAGAACTTGGGGCCCAATCAAGACATCACCAACAATGACTGCCCAAACGTTCACAGAAAATCTGTGTTGATGACGTGATTGCAAAGTTGCGTGCGGATTCTCGTCAGCCCACACATGTTGATTGTGAAAATTTACAATTTGTTCATGTTGGAATGAAGCCTCATCCGTAAAGAGAACATTTGCACTGAAATGAGGGTTGACACATTGTTGGATGAACCATTCGCAGAAATGTACCCGTGGAGGCCAATCAGCTGCTAATAGTGCCTGCACACGCTGTACATGGTACGGAAACAACTGGTTCTCCCGTAGCACTCTCCATACAGTGACGTGGTCAACGGTACCTTGTACAGCAGCAACTTCTCTGACGCTGACATTAGGGTTATCGTCAACTGCACGAAAAATTGCCTCGTCCATTGCAGGTGTCCTCGTCGTTCTAGGTCCTCCCCAGTCGCGAGTCATAGGCTGGAATGTTCCGTGCTCCCTAAGACGCTGATCAATTGCTTCGAACGTCTTCCTGTCGGGACACCTTCCTTCTGGAAATCTGTCTCAATACAAACGTACCGCGCCACTGCTATTGCCCCGTGCTAATCCATACATCAAAATGGGCTTCTGCCAACTCAGCATTTGTAAACATTGCACTGACTGCAAAACCACATTCTTGATGAACACTAACCTGTTGATGCTACGTAATGATGTGCTTGATGCTAGTACTGTAGAGCTATGAGCCGCAGGTCATCACAAGCACCGAAGTCAACATTACCTTCCTTCAATTGGGCCAACTGGCGGTGAATCGAGGAAGTACAGTACATACTGACGAAACTAAAATATACTCTAACATGGAAATTAAGCTTTTACGGACACATGTCCATATAACATCTTCTCTTTATTTGTGTGTGAGGAATGTTTCCTGAAAGTTTGGCCGTACCTTTTTGTAACACCCTGTATTCTCGGTTTTTCGACTCAGAAGCTGGATGAACATTTTGAATTCAAAATATTGGAAGAAAAGAACTGATTACAGCTGCAAAAGTACAAATTTTGTAGCAAATAACTGAGGTAGCCTGTGATCTGGTATCGCGTAATCAAACATAACACTGATAACAGACTACACTCTTCTGTTAGGCGCATTTGTTAGTATTGAGAGTACTACATAAGCACCCGACAGCCCAAGATATATTCAGGCAAGGTGTCTGCGCAGTTTACTTTTATGGCGAGTGCATTAGTAGATGCAGAATCATTTCGTGCGTGCGCGCGACCGTTTCGATCCTAACGTATCTAGAAACACATTAGTCTGCTAGAGATAAGGTGGCGCGGCGACAAAATGTTAAAAGCTAAGGCTTCGATCTGCGGCCGGCCGAGTGCGTGTTTCGTGACGGCGCTAAACGAACGCGAGTTTGAGCCTCGGCGAAACATGAAGACGTTAAATACATGCGTAACAGCGCCGGCCAGGTCGCGTGTGGCGCTGGGATGGAACAATTAGCGCTTATCTGGCCGGCGCACGCTCGCGTGACGCCCGCTGCGTTATTACTTACTGTCCACTCGGCCCCTTATGTTATTATGCCCGACAAACGATGTGTGCCGATACGGACGGTTTTTATAATATTTCCTGTACTGCCGACAAAATAAAAATCTAAACTAACTTCCAGTCGAGAAACGCTTAGTTTATGCACACTTAATCGATTACCTTCTCTCTCCTTTCAGCGAGATGCAAAGTGGACGGTCTGAGTTAGCGTTGTGAGCTCCCGGGCGCCAGAGGCGTGAACAGAAATTTCGATTTTATTTTATTGATTTCTTTTCCTGTCATAGGCTGTCTGCTGATTTATTTTGCAGTTCTTCGAAAAGGTAAACGAAACAAAATGTGAGGGATATACACTAAAACCGGACCTTTCACAGTGCTTGTTTTGGTTCTGCGGACCTCATCTCACAATCAAATGAGAGAACAGAGGTACGTAAGATGAAACTATCGAAATATTGCTACAATACGGCGCTGTTACCAAACTGATAAGCAGAAAATATTTAATCAGGAAAATTCACCGAGATACAAAATTGTAGTTTTGCACGGGTCAGCTACAGCATCCAGACTACAGCCAATGTTTTAACGGTATACTAACTGAAGACTGAAATAGGTATTACACCAACTGAAGATGTGCGAAAGCCCGAAACACTTACTGGCATAGGCCGGCCGCTGTGGCCGAGCGGTTCTAGGCGCTTCAGTCTGGAATCGCGCTGCAGGTTCGAATCCTGCTTCGGGCATAGATGTGTGTGATGTTCTTAGGTTAGTTAGGTTTAAGTAGTTCTACGTCTAGGGGACTGATGGTCTCAGATGTTAACTCCCATAGTGTTTAAAGCCATTTGAACCATTTTGAACTTACTGGCATAAACAAAAATACATAAAAAAGTGGCTGGTTGCTGCATTTCTGAAATTAAAATATACTCCACAGCCACTCGGATCTTCAACCTATAAAATGGATAAATTATTGTGTTACCATGAGAGGGTGGATCATAACATGGGCCTAAAAATTATGTCTGCACCAAACATTCGGAAAACGCAGAAGTCCCCTTAAGAGCACTTCACAGCTACGCTGTACTTCTATACTGAGCCTTTGAATCACATGTAGAAGCACAATGACATGTTTCGCCAGAACTATTTTACAAATCAGCACTTGCGACAAACATGTGCACTAGTGAAAATATAGCGAACAATACGAACGTTAACCCCAACATTTTACGGACAATATCAAGGGTTTCATGGAACTAGAAATTTAAATACACAATTTAAAACCGCCAGATCACATAATTAAAGGAGAAAACTGACTTTTATAGCCATATTTTTATGAATTTTTCATAATTGTGTACATGTAACAAGAAACACTACAAAAAATAGCTAAAAATATCTTCTGTCTATACCTTGGTCATAACCTGTTGACGTGTGGAATGTCATCTCCCGATAAACAACAAGATAAAAAATTTGTTCCAACTAATTGTTCTATACATACACTCCTGGAAATGGAAAAAAGAACACATTGACACCGGTGTGTCAAACCCACCATACTTGCTCCAGACACTGCGAGACGGCTGTACAAGCAATGATCACACGCACGGCACAGCGGACACACCAGGAACCGCGGTGTTGGCCATCGAATGGCGCTAGCTGCGCAGCATTTGTGCACCGCTGCCGTCAGTGTCAGCCAGTTTACCGTGGCATATGGAGCTCCATCGCAGTCTTTAACACTGGTAGCATGCCGCGACAGCGTGGACGTGAACCGTATGTGCAGTTGACGGACTTTGAGCGAGGGCGTATAGTGGGCATGCGGGAGGCCGGGTGGACGTACCGCCGAATTGCTCCACACGTGGGGCGTGAGGTCTCCACAGTACATCGATGTTGTCGCCAGTGGTCGGCGGAAGGAGCACGTGAACGTCGACCTGCGACCTGACCGCAGCGACGCACGGATGCACGCCAAGACCGTAGGATCCTACGCAGTGCCGTAGGGGACCGCACCGCCACTTCCCAGCAAATTAGGCACACTGTTGCTCCTGGGGTATCGGCGAGGACCATTCGCAAGCGTCTCCATGAAGCTGGGCTACGGTCCCGCACACCGTTAGGCCGTCTTCCGCTCACGCCCCAACATCGTGCAGCCCGCCTCCAGTGGTGTCGCGACACGCGTGAATGGAGGGACGAATGGAGACGTGTCGTCTTCAGCGATGAAAATCGCTTCTGCCTTGGTGCCAATGATGGTCGTATGCTTGTTTGGCGCCGTGCAGGTGAGCGCCACAATCAGGACTGCATACGACCGAGGCACACAGGGCCAACACCCGGCATCATGGTGTGGGGAGCGATCTCCTACACTGGCCGTACACCTCTGGTGATTGTCGAGGGGACACTGAATAGTGCACGGTACATCCAAACCGTCACCGAACCCATCGTTCTACCATTCCTAGACCGGCAAGGGAACTTGCTGTTCCAACAGGACAATGCACGTCCGCATGTATCCCGTGCCACCCAACGTGCTGTAGAAGGTGTAAGTCAACTACCCTGGCCAGCAAGATCTCCGGATCTGTCCCCCACTGAGCCTGTTTGGGACTGGATGAAGCGTCGTCTCACGCGGTCTGCACGTCTAGCACGAACGCTGGTCCAGCTGAGGCGCCAGGTGGAAATGGCATGGCAAGCCGTTCCACAGGACTACATCCAGCATCTCTACGATCGTCTCCATGGGAGAATAGCGGCCTGCATTGCTGCGAAAGGTGGATACACACTGTACTAGTGCCGACATTGTGCATGCTCTGTTGCCTGTGTCTATGTGCCTGTGGTTCTGTCAGTGTGATCATGTGATGTATCTGACCCCAGGAATGTGTCAATAAAGTTTCCCTTTCCTGGGACAATGAATTCACGGTGTTCTTATTTCAATTTCCAGGAGTGTATGTGGCATGATTACTGCAAATATTAATCTTCATCTAATAAAAAATACGTGCATATCTAATAATTTAAAATAATTTAATTTTGATAAATAATAATATTTGATAAGACCTGTGGCTGTTACATAATATAAAATAAGCTTAAAAATCAGCCGCCAGCCACAACTTGGTTTAACATAATTTTTGTATGAGGCCAACGTTACCTGTCGCTGATTCTTAACAGATCCATTTGCAGGTGGAAAATTGCACCGCTTGACAATGTGTCTGTTTTTTGCTTCGGAACAAGTGCTAATGCGAAAACTACTACCTGCGATTACCTGAGCTTGAAGAAGTAAATGAGTGCTATAGCTACTGGAATACCAAAGCTCTAATCGTCAGTTGTTGTCATCTGACCGCTATAAAAAGGTGACCTATTTTTTTAAAATTTTAATTTGAGGAGACATGTAGGGCAGTATCTTTTAGAGACAGCTGAACTCTCTTCCATGTAAGCCCATCCTTGTGTCAAAAGTTATCCGCCAACGACTTTTCATCTTGAACTTTTACGTATTCGAGGTGCAACGTCCCCTTAGAAAAATTATACATGACTGTGCTTAAACTGACACACAATATTTTTAGCGCAACGTAATTTGACTTCCAAAAATCCCTACGAAAAAATGGCCCTGACTAACATTAACCTATACGTTTCACAAATCACTTACCTCACAAAAATCTTTGTTACTCAAGCTACTGCAATACAGCGATCGCCACTACTGCCAGCTAAATAAAAGATTCAAACTACTGAAGGCACTAACTATTGATAGGCATAGTTAGCAAATGAAAGATTTTAATAGAGAACAAAGAATGTATTTACCTTAATAGTCATAATATATATGGTAGTTCATGACATCCAGTCTTACAAATTACAAAACTCCGCCATCTCCCTCCCCAGGTCCACCACTGCTGGCGGCTCACCTCCAACTGCGCAACGCTACGCGCTGTTCACATCCAGCTGCCGCTGCCAAACACTGCAATGGCAGACAACAATGCAAACCAGCCACAGACTGCACACAGCACAGCCAGTGATTTTCATACAGAGCGCTACGTGGCGTTACCAATAAGAAAACCTAAACAGCCTACTTACATAGCCCCCATGCTCCCCACAAAAAAATTTACAAATTGTTTTGGGCAGTGGCCAATACAGATTTGAATTTTTTTTCATAATTACAATAACAAAGAAATGAAATGCACACACTTATCGATACAATGTTGGTCAAAAGCTAAAATTTTCTCACAGTGCATAGAGACAGTCCTGATCGTTCATCACAGTAAAATAGCAGTGTTCTTGCTCAATGTCTGAGCAGTAAAAGAAAATGCACACGGAAGTAGTGGAGTTCCATGCCGTCTTGAAGAAGCAGTGTTGTCCTTCCAACGGAAAGACAGTGCTAACTCTTGACATGTAGACAGGTAATGGGCCACAACAGAGCAAACCCACAGCTGAGTCAGTCGAAGTTTTGAAGAATATTGGTAGGTAGGTCAACACAGAGTAGACCCATTGTAGTCCTGGTAGGGATTATGTTATTGGTGGGCCACCAAAGGTGCAGACCCACTGCAGTCCTTGTAGAAATAATGGTATTGGTGGGCCATCAAAGGTGTAGACCCACTGTAGTTCTTGTAGAGCTGGCTAGCAGCCATCTGTTGCGACTGTGTAGGTGCACAATCACCATCAAAGAGTCTTGTACTATATAGCAAGTCCATAAACCACCAATTGTCCACTCACAAAGAATTTGTTTGAAATGTCCTTAGAACCAGCAATGCTGTTATCCAGTCCCTTGCTGAATTATTAACACACGTGCGAACACTATTAGTCCCTACTTCTCACATATTGTCCATATACTATGACCAACAGAAACGTGTGCAGTGAAGTGTAACTTACAAGTTACTTAATCTGATGAACTGGTGTCAATTACAGTTTTATAACATAAGAATACAATAACAAAGGTACAAAATACATTATTAAAGAAAATAACAATACAGATAAATTTGTAGTAGTACAGGCTTTACAAAAGAATAGAAATAACAAATACATCAGTGTTACAGGAATTATGACATAAGTAAATACATAAAAGATCAGAATAACTTTTGAAACATCAATTTCACACATGAGCATTAGAACAAAATAGAATAAATAACGTTTAAACATCTTTACGAAGTAAATAACATGTTATTAATGCAAATTATATTTGAGGATAACAGTATTCCTCATCATACTATGAAACATTACACAGAGACAGAAAGAAAACAAACACACAAGGGTACACAAACACATAGAGGGATAACACAAAAGGAAAGGACAGGGTTTGTTTTCAGGGTAACATTTGGTACTGCAGTGCAACCCAAAACTTCATTCCATAGATCTTTCGTCATATCTCAACATTTAAGATTTTTGTGAGGTAAGTGATTTGTGAAAAGTATAGGTTAATGTTAGTCAGGGCCATTCTTTCGTAGGGATTTTTGGAAGTCAGATTGCGTTGCGCTAAAAATATTGTGTGTCAGTTTAAGCACAGTAATGTATAATTTTTCTAAGGGGACGTTTCAGAAGTAATGTTCATATGAAATATCGAAGATATTCCTTATTCACAATCTGGCGATCCGAAGTTATCTTTATAGGTAACTACGTAGTTCATGTTTCTCACAGGAGTCGTGTGTGCTGTATAGGCTGCAGGCGCAAGCGCAGGCTAAGCCCAGCGTGGCCTCCTCATGTTGCACTAGCAATGCCGCAGCTGTACCTGGTGGTCGCTCCACAGCATACACAACCGACGCGCACGCCATCCGCATTGTTCATTGCGGAATATGAAAAAGCATTCTGTTTGTAATTTAAGAGCCACTCTATTCCGGTGAAATACCCCGGAGTTTCGAAAGCGCTACGGATAAAGTAAATGAAAGGTGGTGGCGGGCGTGTGGCGTGATTTCTTTGAACGGCCCGCCTAGCACCTGCCGGCCCCGCAATATTGCTGCCACAAACTCGTAATGGTCCGTAGCCTCGAGCAGGGTTTATTTGTAGAAAGGACTTCGAGGGATATTCGGGTCACGATAACCACTACCTGAACGAGGTCTAAGCGTTTCTTCTCTCTCCACTCGTTACCGTGCCACCCCTACACTGACGGGCCACGTCTGTATTAATATACCTTACGGAAATTTAGGATTTTCGTACAGAACATTTATTTGCTCATCATTCCTTTTAAAGACAACATGCAGGTTGTCAAACTGAAAGCAAAAAGAGGAAGAAAGTAGAGTTTAACGACCCGTCTGATGGACAAGGAAATCGGCCGCGTCCTTTTCAAAGCAGCCATCTTGGAATATCCCTTACCGAGTTAGGGAAACTGCCGGAAACTGCAAATCTGGATGCTTCTCCAGAATTCGATTACAATAACTTAAATGCGAACATTTTTGGTTAGACTTTACCGTGACTGTTATTGATATTAAATGAAACAACACGTTTACTGTTACCGGTCACCGTTTATTTATCTCCACGACGCATTTCAAACGGTTAAACCTCCATTATGTGGTGGATTTACACTTCATAGTACGAAATTTTTGTGTGTGTTTTGTTATGATGTTTTGGAGGAACTTATGGCACTGTCTCCAGTGGTCGCAGGTTCCTTCACCGTCGTAACATATTACATGTATACTGTCAAATATGACAGTATGCATGTGATGTGTTACGACAGTGAAAGGAACCTGTGACCACTGGAGACACAACACAAACACAAATGTCATAATAACAAGTGTAAATGCACCTGATGAAGGGGTAAACCTCGTCGTGGAAGTAACTGTAGGTCTCTTCCTGATCTGTTAATGTTGTCAAAAATTCACGTCCAGTCGTATTCCCTCGTCTGAGCCACTTTTATTTGTCCCACCTTGTATCTTTCTGCCCAGGAATACCGTGAACTTTTCCTACTACCCCGTCGTGGAGATTAATAAACAGTGACTGGTACCAGTAAACTTGTTGTTTCATTTAATGCAATAACTTAACTACTGCGACAGCTCGCTCACTTGAATTAAAATTGTGTACAAAAAGTTCACTGTATTCCTGCGCAGAAAGATACAAGATGGGGAAATAAAAGTGGCCCAGACGAGTGAATACGATTGGACGTCAATTTGTGACAACACTGCCGGCCGGTGTGGCCGTGCGGTTCTAGGTGCTTCAGTCTGGAACCGCGCGACCGCTACGGTCGCAGGTTCGAATCCTGCCTAGGGCATGGATGTGTGTGATGTCCTTAGGTTAGTTAGGTTTAAGTAGTTCTAGGTTCTAGGGGACTGATGATCTTTATAAGTCCCATAGTGCTCAGAGCCACTTTTTGTGACAACATTAACAGATCAGGAAAAGGCCTACAGTTACTTCCAACATTATGGAGCAACTGCCCATGTAGCCGGCCGAACCTTGGACCACATGTACACAATCTTCACGCCTGATAGAGTTGTTAGAAGAGGTCAGTCGAGTCGCTGCCCTAGCTAGCCACCCAGGTCATCTGATCTGTCAGTACGCGATCACGTTGTGTGGGGTGCCTCAAGTCTAAGGTGAATTGCAACAGCACTCATAGTCTTCAAGAACTGCAGCAGAACATTTCGGATGAGACTGCACCAGTTAAAGCTGTCCAGCTTCGATCCGCCTTCAGCAACTAGCTGACCAGGGTCCAAAAGTGCCAAGACACGAATGGCGGTCGCTTTCAGCATCTGCTATAACCAGGTTAATAATGTAGTTCCTTTCCTCTGCGCTGTCTTTGTACCCTAGAGCTCTGTTCTCCGGGCCACTTTTATAAGGCTCACCCTGTATAGTTTCTTACATTTCATCTTTGAAATTTGAAATTAATTCAAGGAAACTGTAGGTTGTCTTAAAGGTTTTGTAGATGTACAGCCGCCGTCATATTATGAAATAATTTTCTTTAAATGTATAAAACGAATGTTTCAGCAACATTTTCAATGGCCTTCCTCTAAGTACATTTAGAGACTTTCAGAGGGACGCCATAGTAACCGTGACCGAGAGGTCGGATAGAACCATTTAATAGCAATTGTCTTACAACATGATGGTTCTTTACAAACAGAAAATTTTCATGTCATCTGACGCCTACCGCAGAAACCTACTCACTTACAAACTGTAGATTGTTTACACAAATATTTTCTAATTTACACACTGTGTATACACATTTCAAATTAAATGTAACGCCGATTTCATGATTTCTTCAGTGTACACAGCGGGGCTGATGTAAACCGTGTGAGGAGACATATTCGAGAGAATATGGTTTAAATCCCCATTGCATCATTCCGATTTCGGTTTTCTGTAGATTTCCTTTATCATTTCAAGTGGATCATTCCTTTCCCATTACTCGCTTATACTCCATCTCCAATGCTCTCGCCGTCAAAGCGACGCCGCACACAAATGTCTTCACTTGGACCTGGAATGATGTAAAATAGAGAGCTCCTGTTTCCAAGGAAAATGGTTCAGTTTAATACGTCACGTGATTGTAATGTCGTCAGACACTGTACTGGCCATTGTCCCTAGTTGTGAAGCACTTAACTGTCTTAAAATGAAGTGGACCTAAAACGTATATATGGATAACATTACAGTTTCGGCGAACGTATTCCGCAGTAGCTGTAATAACAACTTTTATTTTGCGTTTTTCAGTCCTGATGACCCTGCAAATGAAGAACAGTTATAACACCTTCACGGTAAATGACGACAGACAAAATAGTTGCAGGATAAAGATTTATTAAAATTCTTGACCACTGTTTCGGTATATATAACTATATCTTCATCAGAACTAAAATATCTAAAATTACATCCTGCAATGGAGATTAATAAAACAATTGTGCCAAAGGCATCGTCAGTAGTTAAAACAGTAGTTTAGTTCATAGGCGAAGTACTGATGCTAAGCTGTGTTCGCGTCGACCCTCTGTCCATAATTATGTTGTATAAATGGAGATGATGTTTTAAATACTGATGACGCCTTTGGCACAATTGTTTTATTAATCTCCATTGCAGATTGCAGGATGTAATTTTTGACATTTTACTTCTGATGAATATATATATATATATATATATATATATATACCGAAACCATGGTCAAGAATTTTAATAAATCTTTATCCTGCAACTGTTTTGGCTGTCATCATTTAGACTGAAGAATTTCAACAGTTGCTGTTACAGCCATGTTTAAAATCTTGAGACAGTTATAACAGCAGCTTCGGAAGGTGGAATAAATACATTACTCATTTTCAGTTGGTCTATATCAGAGGTTCTGATATAAAACCATTCTATAAAGAAAATTTAACAATATTTGCAAAAACAGTGTCTCTAAATATTTAAATATGGAGATTAGAAACTGCTCTGCCTACGCACAGAAAATGAAATACACTGATTGGAAACATTGGTTGAAAATTGAATCACTGCCCTTTATTCCTCAACCAAAGTCCCCAGGAAATTATTAAAATGCGTCTTCATGTTGCGAAGATACTATTTTTTCTCCATTTTCTCAGAAAGGTTGAAAATCACATATATAAAATTACAGAAGAACATCTTGCAAAACGCTTAGTATGGGGGACAGCAAATCATTAATTTATATGAACGCTATATTACACACATAAACTAAAACTATTACTGACTTCGTGAGAATTCTTCGATTGCACTGTTGATTTCATTGTATTGCAGACACACACACACAGACACATATACGTCTCCGCATACATCGTATACATATTTTGCATCGATCAAGTTCATAACATTTGAAACGTGAAAGAAGTTGTCATACATCATGTTGTGCATTTGTGAGATCATAGTGTAAATTCAGTCCTCGTTTTTATGTATTAACGAATACTATAAGCGTGAGCCTCTCAGTATAACTGAAGTACCTCAGGAAGTGTCCTTAGGAAGGGCTTAATAGGAAATAGGATAAATTGCCGATAACTTCAATACGTCACGAATGCAACCTGAAACATTAGTTGAATTCTTCTGCAACAAGGCGATGGCGGACAACTATCATGTCTCAGATTAATTTAGTGTTTCACTCATATTTAGCAACTGTATTCACTCGTATAATTGTGGAAAATCTCAGTAACCAGTTGCACAAAATTTTTGTTCCTTTACCGGTATCAGGCACATAGTGTCCTTCTTCATAAGTTTGGAGTTATCGCTAATAATACGATAATTCTAATCTTCGGAAGAATGTCTCTAGGTGCATGAAACTGGCAAAGAAATAAAATTTCTTTTGTGCAACTGGTTGCTGATTTTTTCTACAAAAATCTCAGATTTATGTTACATTGATAACCAACTTGCTAGTTCAGTGCGAGAATGTTGAAGAATGAATACTTGCTTTGTGAGCGAAGTCATTTAGATAAAACCTACAAGATCTGATTTTAAACACTATGTGCAGTTACCATGAAGACGAGCAAGATAACCGTAAAAAGAAGGAGGAAAATGGAGACCGCATATATCAACAGTACTTAATTAACTCACAGAAGACAGACACCAAATGTCTTAATTTCCGCGAAGAAAATTTGAGATTTTTGATAGATACTTATTTTGTTTACCACAGCTTTCCACTCCCCCTATTATCCGTCTATTCCTTTAAAGAATTTAAACTGGCACTAAGTTCTCTGTTACAGCTGTCGCCTCTTATAGGCCGTCAGGGAGAGACACACTCTCTCAACGAATCTGGATCTGTATCTTCTTCTTAATCTGAATCAATTGATCGGTTGTAAATTTTCATTATCTCTTGGGACATAACTGGTCCATAAAATTACGATAACTCAGAATCTTATCACTAAGGCAAATCCTACAAAGTCTGTGTAGCTGATTTCCTACAAAATTGTGGATCAATTGATTGGTTGCCTGCTGTTCTTACCTCTATTTATCACTATCTTTTAAACTTAATTTCAATTTAGACTGTGTTGCTAATTTCAGATCATATGTTATCTGATTTCTGCTTTATGTACTGAAAACTTGTTTCCTCTCCTCCCCTCCCCCGCCAACAACATGTCTCTAGCTGTAGCAGGCAATGCTCCCAACTAGATCTTGTGTCCATACCATCTGTTGATATCTAAACTAATACTCATCGACCTAAGAATCTCTCTATGCTTACTGAAAGTTGATTTAGTTTGTACAACTTTATATTCAATCTTACGGATGTCGTTTTCCATCATATACATCAGAGTGTGAGCGTTTTGGTCCGTTCCTTCTCCTTCAAAATTAGTCATCTCTTCATTGGTCTTCCGAAAGATCTTTTTTCCTCTTGGTTTATATGGTTTTATTGTTTTTGTGATCCTTGCACCTGACATGCGATTTATGTATTCCTTCCATTTTACCTAAATTATTTTACTTTGATATTCATGATTTGCATATTCAGTTCAGCTCGACTGTCATTTTTCTTATTATCTATTAAAGTATATATCCAAAAACGTATCTAAGAAAGTTCATTTCGTATGCTTCTATTCTATTTTCATCTCTCTTCTTAAGGCTCCAGCTTTTGGATCGTCAGAGCGATGCTGGTAGATCCATAACCTTGTAGAGTATTGAAATGTTTTAACTTCTCTATAATATTCTTGTCAATTCCCATATTAACTCTGGTGGGCTGGTGTCCTAAAATGCCATTGATTTTTTCCTCGTAATGGAGATGTTCAGATTATATTCGCTGGCTATTACACGTAAATTAAAAACAACTTCTTGTGTTATTTTCATTCTGACCACCAATTACTTGATCTTCAGCAAAAAGCAATGCACAAACATTCACATTATTAACTTTAAAACATTTTATTGTATGTACCCAAGTAACAGAATCTATTACTTCAACAACTGCTGTTTCTTTCTTTATAACCCTGGTAGTTATGTCCTCCTTTCGGACCACTAAAAGAGAAACTACGGAAGCCCGTAAGCGGTAGCGAAACGCAAACTCGGTGTTTCTTAGCGTGTAAAGTTATGTATAAATTTAATTGTTATTCAGTTGTTCTCTGTCTCTAAGATAATTATTAGTGTGTGTGTGTGTGTGTGTGTGTGTGTGTGTGTGTGTGTCTATGTGTGTGTCTGTGTGTGTGTGAGAGAGAGAGAGACGGACACTGTCCTCCTCCCATTTGCTTTTCAGCCTGAATTGCGTATTTTAACGCAGTTCAATAAAGCATCTGGTGTGTTTCTCATGGCGGACAATACGGTCCCTCGCTTTAACTCTTTGACTACCGTGAAACAACAGATGTGTCAAATGCTTGCCCGCGTAACGAGTTTCTGTATTAGCTGCGTTCCCCCCGAAGGGAAACACTGTCAGTTCACTTCGCTTCCGTTTCACTGGGGGCCTGTTTCCCTCGCAATAACACTGCTGTTCATAAGGACCACCACCTTATTACTCCTTTGTTACGATAAAAATGAGATTACTACTGGCAATTTGCGCAACTGTACGTCTTAAAGAATGTGAAAGAATCAATTTGTATCCCGTTGCAGCTAAGACTGTGAATCATCGTTTCTCCTGGGTTCAAATGCAGACTGCCATATAAAATAGACTATCAGCAGTTAGAAGTGCCATAAGCTTTGGAACTTCTTTTCTTCTGCGTTTTTATTCCATCATAGAACTAACAAAATATTGTAGGTGAACCAACAGATTTCGATTTTTACTACACATGTTGTTGTGTTCTATCAATTGCAATAATCATCTCCAACTGTGTAGACATGAACTGATAATTGCACACAGTTTTTCAGTAAGTTGTCATTGTTACGAAATAAAAACGTGACAAATCTATTCAACTGACACGGGCAGTTGCACGATACCTATCACAAAACTCTTTTTCTCGAAAGATGTGTGTCCGAGCTTTTTCGGATAAAATGCTTATAAAGCGAACCATAAAGGAAGAACTGAATAATTAATCTCGCAGTCCCTCAAATCTAACAGAGGCTTGAAAAAAAACAGGGTCAAATTCAGAATTCCTCGTTAAAAGAGAGTTTTATTTCGTATGTTCATCAATACGGCGACATCATTAAAACAATCTGTCATTAAAGCTACGATCCTCTTAGATTCAGTAGTTGGAGATGTCTATCTTATACCCTGTGTGCCAATGGTCGCAACTGATTTACCCATTTATTTGACTTCATTTTCTAAGCAAGGTTTCGTTTGGAGTAACAATAAACAAGGCTCAAGGTGAGAGAGAGAGAGAGAGAGAGCATAGAGAGGGGGGAAGAGGAGATGGCGAGAGAGAGGGGGACGAGATGACGCACAGGGAGGGGACGGCAGAAGGAGATATGTAAAGACAGGAGGAGGAGGAGGAGATGGGCAGAGAGTATGGCGAAGGAACTTAACGTGTATATCCAGTTCCCATACATATTTACAATTTACAAAGTATCGCCGGGTTCGGTAGTTTGTATACTGTGTGTAGATACGATAAGGGCTATGTGTTTTTTATATTTATTTCTAGTGAAAACAATCCATTAGCATTCAGTGCACATTTGAGATAACAAGGATAATGGAATGTTGTCGAATTAAATCAAGTGGTGTTAAGGGAATTAGATTACGAAATGAGATACTTACAGTAGTGTATGAGTTTTGCCATTTGGACGGGAATATAACTGAAGTAGAGAGGTTATAAAATGTGCCGAAACCAAGGTGAGACCACGTTCAGACGTCGTGGGGTTGGACGGCCACCTCATGTATGACAGTGAAACGAGGACGATGAACGGTTTGGACAAAAAGAGAATAGAAGCTTTCGAAATGTGATACTACAGAATAATGTTGAAGATTAGATGGGTCGATCACGTAACTAATGAGGAGGAGCAGAGTAGAACTGGGGAGACAAGAAATTTGTGGCACAACTTGACCAAAAGAAGTGATCGGTTCATAGGGCACATTCTGATACATCGAGGGATCACCAGTATAGTACTGAAGGGAAGTGTAGGGGCAAAAATCGTAGAGGGAGACCAAGAGATGAAAACAATAAGCAGAGTCAGAGGGGTGTAGGTTGCAACAGTTTCTCTGAGATGAAGAGGCTCGCACAGCATAGAGTAGCTTAGAGAGCTGCATCAAACCGATCTTCGGACTGAAGACCACAGCAATGATACATCAGAGAAAACAAAATCTCGAAACGATATACATATTAAAATGCGTGTCAATTATACACACAGCTGATAAATCCTTGAGGAAGTAGAAATCTTTTTTCATGTGAAAATGGATCCAAGTAATACTCTAAACGAACGAATCAACCTAAAAAAATAGAAAACGATGAAACAACCACATAAACGAAACACAACAGATTTTAAACTAATTAAATTTGATACATTTCTCCTTTTAATATAAGGGGCAGTTTAATGAAAACGAATGTGATAGAAAAAGTAAGTAAACTGTTTATCATTTTAAAAGTAAACACTGAAACTGTTAATACATTTATCCAACTGTGAGACAAGTCGGCGGTCAATGCTTTCATGGAAAAATGTTTGCAGTTGCCCCTGGAACCATGATTGCACAAGGCGAGCAACTCTTCGTCCGAAGCAAATCGAAGACTTCCAGTATCTTTCTTCGGGACTCCAGAAGTGCAGAAATTGCGTGTGAAAGGAGTGAAACTGTATAGAGAATGTATAAGGGCTTCCAACGCAATTCCTGCAGCATAGAGGAAACAACAGGCACTCCAGCTCCGAGAAAGTAATTATGACCTTTTTCTTTGACTGCAAGAGCCCATTCCTTATTGACTTCCTGTAACACAGCACCGCAATTATCGCACAGCGGTACATGAATACGTTGTAAAAATTGGCATGCGTCATGAAGTACAAACGCCCACGAATGTTGACGGACGGTATAATTCTGTTGCAGGATAGTGCCAAATGTTGCCAACACTGTTTCGATTAATCTACAGAAGTTTCGCTAGGAAGCACATTCACGTCCTCCATAAAGTCCCGACCCTTTCCATAAGATTTCCATATTTTTGGGTCCCTAAGGAAAGACACACGTGGCCGTCGATTTTCTGCGGGCGAAGAAGTGCACGCCTGGGTAAAATGACAGTTCTGTAGGTTTTTCCATGAAAGCATTGGCTGTCTTGTCTCACAGGCGATTGCTTTTCAAAAAATAAACAGTTTTATAACTTTTTTCCCCTCTGTCTCGTTTTCATTCGACTGCTCCTTATATGAATGATGTTGTTGCTGTTGTGGTCTTCAGTTCTGAGACTGGTTTGATGCAGCTCTCCATGCTACTCTATCCTGTGCAAGCTTCTTCATCTCCCAGTACCTACTGCAACCTACATCCTTCTGAATCTGCTTAGTGTATTCATCTCTTGGTCTCCCTCTACGATTTTTACCCTCCACGCTGCCCTCCGATGCTAAATTGGTGATCCCTTGATGCCTCAGAACATCTTCTACCATCCGATACCTTCTTCTGGTCAAGTTGTGCCACAAAATTCTCTTCTCCCCAATCCTATTCAATACTTCCTCATTAGTTATGTGATCTACCCATCTAATCTTCAGCATTCTTCTGTAGCACTACATTTCTAAAGCTTCTATTCTCTTCTTGTCCAAACTATTTATCGTCCATGTTTCACTTCCATACATGGCTACACTCCACACAAATACTTTCAGAAACGACTTCTTGACACTTAAATCTATACTCGATGTTAACAAATTTCTCTTCTTTAGAAACGCTTTCCTTGCCATTGCCAGTCTACATTTTATATCCTCTCTACTTCGACCATCATCAGTTATTTTGCTCCCCAAATAGCAAAACTCCTTTACTACTTTAAGTGTCTCATTTCCTAATCTAATTCCCTCAGCATCACCCGACTTAATTCGACAACATTCCATTATCCTCGTTTTGCTTTTGTTGATGTTCATCTTATATCCTCTTTTCAAGACACTGTCCATTCCATTCAACTGCTCTTCCAAGTCATTTGATGTCTCTGATAGAATTACAATGTCATCGGCGAACCTCAAAGTTTTAATTTCTTCTCCATGGATTTTAATACCTACTCCGAATTTTTCTTTTGTTTCCTTTACTGATTGCTCAATATACAGGTTGAATAACATCGGGGATAGGCTACAACCCTATCTTACTCCCTTCCCAACCACTGCTTCCCTTTCATGCCCCTCGACTCTTATAACTGCCATCTGGTTTCTGTACAATTTGTAAATAGCCTTTCGCTCCCTGTATTTTACCCCTGCTACCTTTAGAATTTGAAAGAGGGTATTCCAGTCAACATTGTCGAAAGCTTTCTCTAAGCCTACAAATGCTAGAAACGTAGGTTTGCCTTTCCTTAATCTTTCTTCTAAGATAAGTCGTAAGGTCAGTATTGCCTCACGTGTTCCAACATTTCTACGGAATCCAAACTGATCTTCCCCGAGGTCGGCTTCTACTAGTTTTTCCATTCGTCTGTAAAGAAGTCGTGTTAGTATTTTGCAGCTGTGGCTTATTAAACTGATTGTTCGGTAATTTTCACATCTGTCAACACCTGCTTTCTTTGAGATTGGAATTATTATATTCTTCTTGAAATCTGAGGGTATTTCGCCGGTTTCATACATCTTGCTCACCAGATGGTAGAGTTTTGTCAGGAATGGCTCTCCCAAGGCCGTCAGTAGTTCCAATGGAATGTTGTCTACTCCGGGGGCCTTGTTTCGACCCAGGTCTTTCAGTGCTCTGTCAAACTCTTCACGCAATATCATATCTCCCGGTTCATCTTCATCTACATCCTCTTCCATTTCCATAATATTGTCCTCAAGTACATCGCCCTTGTACAGACCCTCAATATACTCCTTCCACCTTTCTGCTTTCCCTTCTTTGCTTGGAACTGGGTTTCCATCTGAGCTCTTGATGTTCATACAAGTGGTTCTCTTATCTCCAAAGGTCTCTTTAATTTTCCTGTAGGCAGTATCTATCTTACCCCTAGTGAGATAAGCCTCTACATCCTTACATTTGTCCTCTAGCCATGCCTGCTTAGCCATTTTCCACTTCCTGTCGATCTAATTTTTGAGACGTTTGTATTCCTTTTTGCCTGTTCATTTATTGCATTTTTATATTTTCTCCTTTCTTCAATTAAATTCAATATTTCTTCTGTTACCCAAGGATTTCTACTAGCCCTCGTGTTTTTACCTACTTGATCCTCTGCTGCCTTCACTACTTCATCCCTCAAAGCTACCCATTCTTCTTCTACTGTATTTCTTTCCCCCATTCCTGTGAATTGTTCCCTTATTCTCTCCTTGAAACTCTGTACAACCTCTGGTTCTTTCATTTTATCCAGGTCCGATCTCCTTAATTTCCCACCTTTTTTCAGTTTCTTCAGTTTTAATCTACAGGTCATAACCAATAGATTGTGGTCAGAGTCCACATCTGCCCCTGGAAATGTCTTACAATTTAAAACCTGGTTCCTAAATCTCTGTCTTACCATTCTATAATCTATCTGATACCTTTTAGTATCTCCAGGGTTCTTCCATGTATACAACCTTCTTTCATGATTCTTAAACCAAGTGTTAGCTATGATTAAGTTGTGCTCTGTGCAAAATTCTACTAGGCGGCCTCCTCTTTCATTTCTTAGCCCCAATCCATATTCACCTACTATGTTTCCTTCTCTCCCTTTTCCTACACTCGAATTCCAGTCACCCATTACCAATAAATTTTCGTCTCCCTTCACTATCTGAATAATTTCTTTTATTTCATCGTACATTTCTTCAATTTATTCGTCATCTGCAGAGCTATTTGGCATATAAACTTGTACTACTGTAGTAGGTGTGGGCTTCGTATCTATCTTGGGCACAATAATCCGTTCACTATGCTTTTTGTAGTAGCTTACCCACATTCCTATTTTCCTATTCATTATTAAACCTACTCCTGCATTACCCCTATTTGATTTTGTGTTTATAACCCTATAGTCACCTGACCAGAAGTCTTGTTCCTCCTGCCACCGATCTTCACTAATTCCCACTATATCTAACTTTAACCCATCCATTTCCCTTTTTTAATTTTTTAACCTACCTGCCCGATTAAGGGATCTGACATTCCACGCTCCGATCCGTTGAACGCCAGTTTTCTTTCTGCTGATAACGACATCCTCTTGAGCAGTCCCAACCCGGAGATCCGAATGGGGGACTATTTTACCTCCGGAATATTTTACCCAAGAGGACGCCATTATCATTTAATCATACAGTAAAGCTGCATGCCCTCGGGAAAAATTACGGCTGTAGTTTCCCCTTGCTTTCAGCCGTTCGCAGTATCAGCACAGCAAGGCCGTTTTAGTTATTGTTACACGGCCAGATCAGTCAATCAGCCAGACTGTTGCCCTTGCAACTACTGAAAAGGCTACTGCCCCTCTTCAGGAACCACACGTTTGTCTGGCCTCTCAACAGATACCCCTCCGTTGTGGTTGTACCTACGGTACGGCTATCTGTATCGCTGAGGCACGCAAGCCTCCCCACCAACGGCAAGGTCCATGGTTCATGGGGGGAGGATATGAATGATATGTTATACACTCCTGGGAATTGAAATAAGAACACCGTGAATTCATTGTCCCAGGAAGGGGAAACTTTATTGACGCATTCCTGGGGTCAGATACATCACATGATCACACTGATAGAACCACAGGCACATAGACACAGGTGACAGAGCATGCAAAATGTCGGCACTTGTACAGTGTATATCCACCTTTCGCAGCAATGCAGGCTGCTATTCTCCCATGGAGACGATCGTAGAGATGCTGGATGTAGTCCTGTGGAACGGCTTGCCATGCCATTTCCACCTGGCGCCTCAGTTGGACCAGCGTTCGTGCTGGACGTGCAGACCGCGTGAGACGACGCTTCATCCAGTCCCAAACATGCTCAATGGGGGAGAGATCCGGAGATCTTGCTGGCCAGGGTAGTTGACTTACACCTTCTAGAGCACGTTGGGTGGCAAGGGATACATGCGGACGTGCATTGTCCTGTTGGAACAGCAAGTTCCCTTGCCGGTCTAGGAATGGTCCTCGCCGATACCCCAGGAGCAACAGTGTCCCTAATTTGCTGGGAAGTGGCGGTGCGGTCCCCTACGGCACTGCGTAGGATCCTACGGTCTTGGCGTGCATCCGTGCGTCGCTGCGGTCCGGTCCCAGGTCGACGGGCACGTGCACCTTCCGCCGACCACTGGCGACAACATCGATGTACTGTGGAGACCTCACGCCCCACGTGTTGAGCAATTCGGCGGTACGTCCACCCGGCCTCCCGCATGCCCCCTATACGCCCTCGCTCAAAGTCCGTCAACTGCACATACGGTTCACGTCCACGCTGTAGCGGCATGCTACCAGTGTTAAAGACTGCGATGGAGCTCCGTATGCCACGGCAAACTGGCTGACACTGACGGCGGCGGTGCACAAATGCTGCGCAGCTAGCGCCATTCGACGGCCAACACCGCGGTTCCTGGTGTGTCCGCTGTGCCGTGCGTGTGATCATTGCTTGTACAGCCCTCTCGCAGTGTCCGGAGCAAGTATGGTGGGTGTGACACACCGGTGTCAATGTGTACTTTTTTCCATTTCCAGGAGTGTATATTTATCGTGAATAGGCGAAGCAAACAAAATGACCACACACATTAGCTAAACCACAGAAAACAATACATACAGACTACTTTCATTGACATATTTGACAACAAAACCTATCACAGGTATTACACGGCATGCTTAGCGTCATTTATGCCTTTACAAAGACGTGTTGAAAACGAGATAAAATTAGTAGGACATCTTCCTAAACGTCTGCAAAAACTTCATGGAGCAAAAAAATAAAATACAATTAAGCCCTATATAGTTTATCCCAAAAATGTAACACATCACAACTTCCATAACTTATAGTCATAATAGTGGAACTGAGTGCGTTCTGGTGCAGGGGAAATGTAGATAGGAAACCCACACTACAGAATAAGTGGCAGCTGTACCACAGGAGCAACCATACGGTCATCAAGATGTTGTGTTTTAATCACACCCTCCATACCCTCAGACGTCACAGCAGATGCATGTCCAATTGTCTTAAGTATAGAATGGCAGGGAATTTGAACAGTAATGTAGCCATACCAGTTTCAGAACAGTCTGCATGGTTGCCATATTTTATCCACACTGTCCTATGACATCATGTTATGTTGCGAGACGTTCTCCCCTTCCAACATTCAACATAGGCCAGTTGCCCTACATTCTGCGTAGTCCCCGTCCAGCCCCTTAAGAGCTATGTGAACTCACTCAGTAAGTGTGATATCAAACCGCCAATTGTGAGAATGTGTGCCCAGATCATCGTTGCAGCATTAGTCCACATCAGACCACGAGCCCTGTGACGCTGACAATATAGTGAATTGTCCTACAGCCAAATCGTCAGCCCGTGTCTGCCGTGAATAGTCACCATCATCCTGCAGCCCTTGAAAAACGTTAAACAAAGTGTTCACATCATACAGACATGTGTGCCCCAGTTAAATAGACTAAGAATGTCTGGTGTGTGCCCTCTGTGGCTCCCATCATTCAACACTTCTAGAACAGCCTGCATGGCAGTGTTGGCAGTGCTCCATTTCTCATCTACATATGATGCATCAAGTTAGTATCCAATAAGAAAGACATGAGGTGCATATTATGTTGCAACTGAGAATCAGTCTGTCATGACATGATGACAAATGTGTAATTTGTTCTGGTGGGATCGGAACCCTAGTGTAAACATGCTATTCACTTGACTGATAAAGTGTATGCAAGTATTTATGTGTTGTATAATATATAGTGAAAAAGGTATGTGTGTGTATGTAGAATATTATGACTGGCTTATCAATGTGTGTACAGCATATGATTGCATGTGCGAATGCATTTGTGGTAAGATCCTATGGGACCAAACTGCTGAGGTCATCGATCCCCAAGCTTAAACACTACTTAATCTCACTTACGCTAAGGTCAACACACACACTCATGGCAGAGGGAGTACTGAAACCTCCGACGAGTGGAGCTGCGCGAACCGTGAAAAGGTGCCCCAGACCACTCGGCTACACCATGTGGCTCATATGTGTGTGTGTGTGTGTGTGTGTGTGTGTGTGTGTGTGTGTGTGTGTGTTTGTTTGTTTGTGTTTGTGTGTGTGTGTGTGAGTGTGTCTGTCTGTCTGTCTGTCTGTCTGTGTGTTTGTGTGTCACAGGGAGGGAGCGAGAGTGCATACTGTGTCCACTGTGTACATGAATTAAACTGTTTGCACGCTATGTCTGCGAGCTAATGTAGTTACTTTACTGATGCTGATGCTGACGTTACAGCTTCAGAATGGGATTTACTAGGTTTATGTTATGTCTCATAAATGAACTGTAAATATGTGATGTCATGTGTTACAACTGTTCCAAACTGCTCGACTAATTTTGCCACTGTAAACTGTGTTTAAAGTGTTGAAGACATATGTCAATGTTAACTGCTTGACATCATCGGTTAAGTGCTGAACGCATGTACACTGTGGTCAGAAAAAGTCTGAAAAGCTTGTAAGGGTACTGAAGGGTAGATTTTGCAGAGAAATAATTGTTAAGAACAAAATTCGGCATTTCGCACCGTCTACGAGTTAATTCGCGGTGAAGTTAACCAATCAGGCTGTTGCATGCACGAAGTCAAGTGGCCCGCTAGGTACAAATAGTATCAGCTTTTCACATAACATAGATCAGGGGCAGCGACGATTTTGGCTCGTGGGCCACGCCCAGGCACGAGCGCAAGAACACTCAGCTTAGCTTCACATTTCCCCCACCGCTACGCCACCGTCTGGGCATGAGGAGTGGGAAGAGTGGCAAACTGCAAACATACCACATTTAAATGGCGATGAAGTCGCACTGTGTACGACTTGGCTTTATATTACACATGTAGCATTACATGAGTATGTCCAATGTAGTCGGATCTACTTTGCGTCATGTGAGTGTTGGGGAGCCGAAACAAAGTAGTGACTCATGACGTCATACCAACTAGAAATTTTTGTTTATACATGGAATTCATTTATGAATTTTATTTATTATTTACAGAGTAAAGAATTTAATTATGGACAACGTTTTACAGATAATGAATTTTAATGAGATAGATATAAATATGTTTTGACATAGCAAATCACCTTGTCGCATTATGCATGACATGTTTTCTCTTTGTCAGAAAAAAAAAAACTTCCGTGTTGCTCGAGTGCGCCATCAAGAAGTCGTCGAGTGCGGATCTGCTGTAACTTTCATGAATGGACATAGAACTGTTAATTTACAACCCGGAATTGATTTAAAAATTGTTCTAGGGAACCACGGCCCGACTTCGGTGCAAAGAACCCGCGCACGAATTCTCAAATATCGGCACGGAGTTTAAGATACGCGGCTCGATATCGGGCGTTATCGTCGCGTGTAGGATTCAGTAACATTAACGGCAATTTACGGACATTAGCTTGATAATAACTATCAGAGACTCATATGAGCGGCATAGTAATCGTCTTGATGCTTAAAGCAAGCGAGAAGCTTGTCGAGATACGACAAATATAAATCGTTGAATAGTCAGCTTGTTGATACGTTGCTTAGGAACTCATAAACGGACAGTGATAGAATTACTGAAAAGATCTTTTAAGTATCAATGACCACTACACACACGTCAGTAATTAATTACCCTAACTGTGAGTGACTTTTCGGGTTGGATGAATTTTTTTTGTTTCAGCTAATTGGTATTAATAAACTTTTTTCGAGGTTGAAACTTCATCAATGGTGTCGCGCTCATTCAGTTTAGTAGAACGATAGATAGTACTAGCTACGGTAGTATTTATAGTTTCAAAAGAAAAGAGAGCACATACCTGTTTTTCTTTTGAGAAATGTTCGTATTTCAATCATCAGTCTTCTCAAACTAGAGGCACGGGTGACTCTCCCTCACAGCGATACGATATCGTGAACCACCACACACATGTGGCCCCTTCTCACTACATTTCTGCATTGAAAACGCTTAGATTTAACCGCGGTACGAAGAAGGAAGAAAGAAGAGGAAAGATCAGCGAAAGAAACGGAGCAAAGAGATAAGGGGAGGTCAGACACTTTTCTCAACAGCATTGGTCACAAACAAAACAAATTTTCGGTATTGTTCAACTATTTTTGGCATGCTGAAGATGTAATATAATTTTCATCTGGTACAAACAAGCGGCATACGGACAGGCGCAGTCAGTTTCCTGGAGTTTTGCCACGTAGTCGCGTCTTATTTAGCTTCATTTTAAATGGCTCTGAGCACTACGGGACTTAACATCTGAGGTCATCAGTCACCTAGAACTTAGAACTACTTAAACCTAACTAACCTAAGGACATCACACACATCCACGCCCGAGGCAGGATTCGAACCTGCGACCGGAGCAGTCGCGCGGTTCCGGACTGAAGCGCCTAGAACCGCTCGGGCACACGGCCGGTTATTTAGCTTAATAATCGAGAAAAGGTCTTTTACATAAATATTTCACTCGACGTATTGTAGCACTTTTGTAACCTCATAATGGCCGGCCGTTGTGACCGAACGGTTCTAGGCGCTTCATTCTGGAACCGCGCGACCGCTACGGTCGCAGGTTCGAATCCTGCCTCGGGCATGGATGTGTGTGATGTCCTTAGGTTAGTTAGGTTTACGTAGTTTTAAGTTCTAGGGGACTGATGACCTCAGATGTTAAGTCTCATAGCCATTTGAACCATTTTTAACCTCATAATGAAGACTTGGAAACTCTACTTGACGGAAGCATTGTATACATCCTGGTTAGTGTTAACGTAAAAAGATTTTTCAGTAAAACTGGGATTATCTTGCAGGTCAATCGGTTACATCTGCACATGCACATGGACGCTTTTCAACTGAAATGGTAAATGATCTCGAAAGCAGCTCGAAAACAGATGTAAGATTCACAGGATCCTCTAAACCTTCATAAAAGTATCGTTGTAATTCTTGCAAAACCTCAACGAATTCTTCAAACCTCGCGCCTTCGTTATTGCTAGGGTACGCAGGGAACTCCATTACCCCTCATACAACGCGATTTTTTAAAATTAAATGCATCCCCATCAGATCAGAAAGAAGATACCTTGCAACGTCTTACTGTGGGCATTGTGCAGCCATGTCCATTAAAATGCGAAGTCTGCAATCCATTTCGGATGCTCCACATTTCGTTCTTCACTCCTTTTTCCTTCATAAATTCAACAATAGCTAGTTTTCAATCGAAAAATTGTTCCAGGCATGCTCCTTGAATTAACCAATGCACTTTACAGTAATATATAAAATCTCCATACTCTTCGTCCAGTTCCATTAAAAATTGTTGCAACTGGCAATAGAATAACGCGTGCTACTTCAGAAATTTTGCCGGCCGCGGTGGTCTAGCGGTTCAAGCGCTCAGTCCGGAATCGCGGGACTGCTACGGTCGCAGGTTCGAATCCTGCCTCGGGCATGGATGTGTGTGATGTCCTTAGGTTAGTTAGGTTTAAGTAGTTCTAAGTTCTAGGGGCTGATGACCACAGATGTTAAGTCCCGTAGTGCTCAGAGCCATTTGATTTCAGAAATTTTACTACTCAGATTCCACGTGCTCTGGGCCTGAAAATTTAGCGCAAAGTGCTTTTGGATGTACAAAACAACGAATCCCGTCCGTCGATTGTTTTGCTCTTTCTTCGTCAAAGAAATCTTTAAATTTTTGCTGTATGGTATTGTAGTTTCATAGCAAAACATGCAGCACCTGAACTTATATGAACTGAGAATTCTCATCCTTCTCTTCCGTCATTCCCATTCATTTTAATGGATTGCGACGATAGATGGCTAGACCGTCTCTTTTTGTGCAAGCAGCCGCTGGACATGTGAACGCCCTTTATACCACGAACAAATTGCAAAGATTAAACAGCGCTGACACCTCGATTCTGCCCAACTCAGACAGTTGTGCCAACCGAAAAATGCCGCACCCCAATGCTAAATGAAATGTCGCTCTGTTCCGTGTACCTTCGAGAAGGACTGAGCAAAGCCGAATGACGGACCAGGCCTGGACTCACACGCCACCCACACACACTGCGTGCGTGAAGTTTGGCACTTGGTGGGCAGCCCTGACATAGAAGCTAGGGCATGAGACTGCTCAGCCTTTGGCTCAGGTTCGATTCTTACTACTGTCTCATCTCCAATTTCTGTATCACTCTATTGTTCGGTTTCAGGAAAGCAAACAAAGAACACGTTTGGCGACACCATCTCTGGTGTGTTGCTTGAATTTGTGTCCGCCCGCATCTCGTGGTCGTGCGGTAGCGTTCTCGCTTCCTATGCCCGGGTTCCCGGGTTCGATTCCCGGCGGGGTTAGGGACTTCTCTGCCTCGTGATGGCTGGGTGTTGTGTGACGTCATTAGGTTACTTAAGTTTAAGTAGTTCCAAGTTCTAGGTGACTGATAACCGTATATGTTAAGTCCCATAGTGCTCAGAGCCATTTTAACCAATTTGTGTCCACAGCCTGATTGGCTAACTTCAGTGTTAATTAATTCGAAATCGGCGCAGTATATCGATTTTTTTTCTTAACAGTTATTCCTCAGCACAACCTATCCAGCAATATAATCTTTACAGACTGTTTCCAAGTACCCTATATAAATACATCTGTGTCAACTGTTCGACAGTATGATGAAAATGCAAGAGACATATAGGTGTGTCAAAGCCAACTGTTTGCCACAGTAAACTGTAGTTGAAATATTTTCTAAGCTGTAAGAAACACATAAGTGTATCAACATCCAACGTAAAGTGTATTCCAGGAAAACATATACAAGTTCAAAAATGGCTCTTAGCACTATGGGACTTAACTGCTGAGGTCATCAGTCCCCTAGAACTTGAAGCTACTTAAACCTAACTAACCTAAGTATATCACACACATCCATGGCAGAGGCAGGATTCGAACCAGCGACCGTAGCGGTCGTGCGGTTCCAGACTGAAGCGCCTAGAACCGCTCGGCCACACTGACCGGCCATATACAAGTGCTTCAATCTGTTCCATCCTGTAGGACATACACTACTGGCCATTAAAATTGCTACAACACGAAGATTACGTGCTACAGACGCCAAATTTAACCGACAGGAAGATGATGCTGTGATATGCAAATGATTAGCTTTTCAGAGCATTCACACAAGGTTGACGCCGGTGGCGACATCTACAACGTGCTGACATGAGGAAAGTTTCCAACCGATTTCTCATACACAAACAGCAGTTGACTGGCGTTGCCTGGTGAAACGTTGTTGTGATGCCTCGTGTAAGGAGGGGAAATGCGTACCACCACGTTTCCGACTTTGATAATGGTCTAATTGTAGCGTATCGCGATTGCGGTTTATCTTAGCGCGGCATTGCTGCTCGCGTTGGTCGAGATCCAATGACTGTTAGCAAAATATGGAATCGATGGGTTCAGGAGGGTAATACGGATCGCCGTGCTGGATCCCAACGGCCTCGTATCACTAGCAGTCGCGATGACAGGCATCTTATCCGCATGTGTGTAACGGATCGTACAGCCACGTCTCAATCCCTGAGTCAAGAGATGGGGACGTTTGCAAGACAATAACCATCTGCACGAACAGTTCGACGACATTATACCGTAAGCTCACACACACAGACCTGTATTTGCAGGCGTCTAGCTGCCACCATCCGTCGCAAATTATGAGTGTTCTGAAAACTTGGGTCCACAGGGCTCATATAGTGTCTGATGCTGACAGCCTGCAGGATGAGCTTGTACACCTAGAGACAGTTTTTAGGAGAAATGGCTATTCGCAACAGCAGATTAAGAAAGCCCTGCAAATAAAAACTGCAGAAAAATCACAGGAAAAGGGTGAGGAAGTGGAAAGGGAAGAGAAATCTACAGCCTTTCTCCGATACGTGGGTAATGTTTCTTCTAAAATTGCTAGAATCTTGAAGAAGCATAAAGTGGATGTGATATTCCGACCACCAGCTAAGACTGCAGCCTTGTTGGGATCCGTTAAGGATGATCTGCTCTTGCGAAAGGCGGGAGTTTATGAAATCCCTTGTGAGTGTGGCAAACGTTACATAGGGCAACCCACGCGCACTGTACAGGAACGATGCGTCGAACACCAGCGGTACACACGTCTACTTCAGTATTACAAATCAGCAGTTGCCGAACATTGCATTTCTACTGGCCATGCCATGGATTATAAAGATGTTAAGATTTTAACTACTGCTTCATCTTTCTGTGACTCAGTTGTTAAGGAAGCTGTAGAAATACAACTAGCCGTGACGAAGGATTTCATCTTGACAATGCTTGGAAACCGCTTATTTCACACCTTCGTTCGGAAAGAATTTCTGCATCTTTACTTCCGACAGATGTTACTACTTTTAAAGATTAATTATTTATTTACAAGCACGGTGGATTCGCAGCTGCACTATTTTGTTTGCACTCTGCGCTTATATGTTTATCTTTGCTATATACATCTTATCTATGAGTAGCGCAGTAGTGGCAACTTTGATATCTTTGACACATGCTCTTTCAATCCTCAGCAGCTTTGTATCACGTGACTCTCCGTATAAATAGGCACGCGCAAACGCTATGAACTCAGTCTCCGACTCGCCATGAAGATGGCTGGGAGGTTTCTAGCCGAAATAGCGCAAGAAGAATTGTCGCTATCCCGAGTGCATGCCCGAAAGATGATGGAACATTGTGTCCGCCGGGAAAACTTCAAGAATTAGTTCGACGACGTTTGCACCAGCATGGACTATCAACTCGGAGACCGTGGCTGTGGTTACCCTTGACGCTGCATCACAGACAGGAGCGCCAGCGATTGTGTACTCAACGGCGAACCTGGGTGCACGAATGGCAAAACGCCATGTTTTCGGGTGAATCCAGGTTCTGTTTACAACATCATGATGGTCGCATTCGTGTTTGGCGACATCGCGTTAAACGCACGTTGGAAGCGTTTATTCGTCATCGCCATACTGGCGTATCATCCTGCGTGATGGTATGGGGTGCCATTGATTACACGTTTCAGTCACCTCTTCTTCGCATTGACGGCACTTTGGACAGTGGACGTTACATTTCAGATGTGTTACGATCCGTGGCTCTACCCTTCATTCGATCCCTGCGATACCCTACATTTCAGCAGGATAATTCACGACCGCATGTTGCAGGTCCTGTACGGGCCTTTCTGGATACAGAAAATGTTCGACTGCTGCCCTGGTCAGCACATTCTCCAGATCTCTCGCCAATTGAAGACGTCTGGTCAATGGTGGCCGAGCAACTGGCTCGTCACTATACGTCAGTCACTACTCTTGATGAACTGTGGTATCGTGTTTTCTGGACACTGTGAATACAAAATTGATAGTGAGGTACACCGACAATGCACAGATTCACTCACTATAATTTACTGATTTTTTATTGCCAAACAGACGTTTACTGTGTACTCTGCACGTTTAAAACAAATGGGATGAGGAAAATTGGTGTTGTATAAGTATGGATACCAGAATCAGTCAGTGCTCTCTTATCTGATACGGTCCGCACAGGGCTGCAACATTCAGAATGATGTTGTTACATGGTTTCGGTGGACTGTAAGGCTATAATTGATACTCCTGATTGGCAGTGTATTTTATGAGACAGAAGGAAAAAGGTGGTTATCAGTTCAAAAAATTAGGCAGTATAATTGAGCGCATCATACTGTTGCTTATATCTATCACTACATCTCAGCTCTGCATTTCCCTATCAATTTGCTTCTCACAAATGTTATGACTTGTAGTTGACGTTGCATCAAATTACATCGAAAAAATAAGATCCTAAAGAGAAGGTTTTACTGGGAACAAATTATATTGCAGCCTAGATTTCTATGCGTCTGTTGGATTCGTGTATTCAAAAAGTTTTGTAAAAAAGTCAGAAAATACTGTATATTCTGGTGGTCTCCTTATGGGCCTCCATACAGACAGTTAAATGTAAATGTGTGTAACTACGACAGTAACTATAACTTCTTAAGAAATCGTTAGGCAGATTAACTCTCCGTCCTTTTGGCACTGATGGTAACGGTTTACAGATTTTAGCACAAAAAACTGTAATACAACCGTTGCGTTGGTGGCATTATTTTTCCAACGTCTTCCAACACCTTACTGCCTGTCTCTATTACTTTGCAGTGTATAACATGGCACACCTCCCACACGATTTGAAGACTGTTGTGATGATCTGCTGCTATGTTATTGTCCCAGAATAACTCCCATACGTTGTCTCATCTCACGGAAATCTTAACCATGAAGTACGCAGATTTACCGCCAGCCAACAGCTTTGTGTTAGGTTACTCAGTGTGCCATGACTGAGTCGTGTACTTCTACTACCCATACATTTTAGTTTTTCTCGCGAAATTTATACCTCATGTAAATACTAAATTTTCATATTGGAGGCGATATTTCACCCCCTGACGAAAGTGACTCACCCAGAAAATTGTTATGCCTGTAAGTAAAATGCACAACACAAGTTAATTTAATAATATTCATACACTTGAAGATGGGTGCGTATTACGGAATCGCATTGTACCAATTTGTTTTGTGAAGTAGATACAGAAAAAAACCACTAAAGCATAATATGTAAAAAATTTTGAAACATCTGTACGAAATATCACCTTAATTCGTGACCCAAAGTTGTTTGCTTCCCCTTAGTAGTTGTGTGCAGGTAAAATTATATCTACCAAATATATTATCAGTCTCCGTCGCTTTAAGTTCTCCGTTACCTTCAAACGACAGAGATGTACTCCCTTGGAATTCAGATGTGATTCACAGATGTCTCGTAATTTTATAGAAAAAACGTTTTTTATTCTTGTAGACTTCACAGAGTACTGAGAAAGACACAGTATTTTCTTAAAATACGTTTCTTGACGCTGGATATAAATCAATTTCAATTAAAATTTCGTACACTAAACGACAAGTCAGAACGCAAAATTTCTGGAAAAAATCACTTGATTCAACAAATCAGTGGGACTCAACCTTTCTTATGAACGACGTGAAGGTCATAAATAACTACTTTTAATATTTTTATGTATAACCCATACCAATTAGATAATTAAGAATTAAAATTGTAATAATGAAATATCCAAATCGCAACGCAAATATGTAGAAAATCACATCAGTAACGAAAAACTTTCGAAGTTATTGTACACTCCTGGAAACTGAAAAAAGAACACATTGACACCGGTGTGTCAGACCCACCATACTTGCTCCGGACACTGCGAGAGGGCTGTACAAGCAATGATCACACGCACGGCACAGCGGACACACCAGGAACCGCGGTGTTGGCCGTCGAATGGCGCTAGCTGCGCAGCATTTGTGCACCGCCGCCGTCAGTGTCAGCCAGTTTGCCGTGGCATACGGAGCTCCATCGCAGTCTTTAACACTGGTAGCATGCCGCGACAGCGTGGACGTGAACCGTATGTGCAGTTGACGGACTTTGAGCGAGGGCGTATAGTGGGCATGCGGGAGGCCGGGAGGACGTACCGCCGAATTGCTCAACACGTGGGGCGTGAGGTCTCCACTGTACATCGATGTTGTCGCCAGTGGTCGGCGGAAGGTGCACGTGCCCGTCGACCTGGGACCGGACCGCAGCGACGCACGGATGCACGCCAAGACCGTAGGATCCTACGCAGAGCCGTAGGGGACCACACCGCCACTTCCCAGCATATTAGGGACACTGTTGCTCCTGGGGTATCGGCGAGGACCATTCGCAACCGTCTCCATGAAGCTGGGCTACGGTCCCGCACACCGTTAGGCCGTCTTCCGCTCACGTCCCAACATCGTGCAGCCCGCCTCCAGTGGTGTCGCGACAGGCGTGAATGGAGGGACGAATGGAGACGTGTCGTCTTCAGCGATGAGAGTCGCTTCTGCCTTGGTGCCAATGATGGTCGTATGCGTGTTTGGCGCCGTGCAGGTGAGCGCCACAATCAGGACTGCATACGACCGAGGCACACAGGGCCAACACCCGGCATCATGGTGTGGGGAGCGGTCTCCTACACTGGCCGTACACCTCTGGTGATCGTCGAGGGGACACTGAATAGTGCACGGTACATCCAAACCGTCATCGAACCCATCGTTCTACCATTCCTAGACCGGCAAGGGAACTTGCTGTTCCAACAGGGCAATGCACGTCCGCATGAATCCCGTGCCACCCGACGTGCTCTAGAAAGTGTAAGTCAACTACCCTGGAAAGCAAGATCTCCGGATCCGTCCCCCATTGAGCATGTTTGGGACTGGATGAAGCGTCGTCTCACGCGGTCTGCACGTCCAGCACGAACGCTGGTCCAACTGAGGCGCCAGGTGGAAATGGCATGGCAATCCGTTCCACAGGACTACATCCAGCATCTCTACGATCGTCTCCATGGGAGAATAGCAGCCTGCATTGGTGCGAAAGGTGGATATACACTGTACTAGTGCCGACATTGTGCATGCTCTGTTGCCTGTGTCTATGTGTCTGTGGTTCTGTCAGTGTGATCATGTGATGTATCTGACCCCAGGAATGTGTCAATAAAGTTTCCC
Source organism: Schistocerca gregaria (assembly GCF_023897955.1). NCBI lineage: Eukaryota > Metazoa > Arthropoda > Insecta > Orthoptera > Acrididae > Schistocerca > Schistocerca gregaria. The sequence continues at coordinate 186,658,612 of NC_064931.1, read as the reverse complement.
CTTCCTGGGACAAGGAATTCACGGTGTTCTTATTTCAATTTCCAGGAGTGTAATAAAGAAGTAATAGAAGCAAAGCAGTAACCCCCTTCCCCCCCCCCCCCCCCTCTCCCATAACCCCAGTTCCTTAACGAATCGGACGCCCACGTATAAAATAACTTCAGACATCTGACAATTTTATAAGCACTCCGTCTTCAGGCCACGAGTGGCCTACCGGGACCATCCGACCGCCGTGTCATCCTCGGTGGAGGATGCGGATAGGTGGGGCATGAGGTCAGCTCACCGCTCTCCCGGTCGTAAGATGGTGTTCTTGACCGAAGCCGCTGCTATTAGGTCGAGTAGCTCCTCCATTGGCATCACGAGGCTGAGTGCACCACGAAAAATGGCAACAGCGCATGGTGGCCTGGATGGTCACCCGTCATAGTGCCGACCACGCCCGACAGCCCTTAACTTCGGTGATCTCACGGGAACCGAGGTATCCACTGTGGCAAGGACATTGGCATCTGACAACTTTATAAATGAAATAATTTTGTCGGGCTGTTATCTAGAAAAAAGCTTAGGAAAGCTTAGAAATTACGTTTAGAGTTTGCTGAAGTCGCTAAGTGCTCTCATTTTCCACAACTAATGAACATTGTCCGGGTAATTTACGCTTCATTTTAAGAAAAGATGTTTTTTTAACGCTGCTCAGTGTTAATGACGCCATGTCTCGTGAGCTATCTGTCGTACAGTGATATAATTTTGCAGGTACATTCAGTGGAATAAGAGAACACTGTTGACAAAATATGTTGTAAATATAGTTAGTTCTGCAGAGCTAATTAATTATAACGTCATGCCTGATGCTGAAGTTCTGCTGCATGAAACAAAAGTGTAGTAAGAGGTAAACTTTTTTCCTTTCACTATTTTGTGCGTGGTGTCAGCGAGAGAAAGTTTCCAAAATGTGCGAAATTATGTGTAAAGTTTCTTGGAAGTCGTTAAATGGTCTATTTCTCAAGTAATGGACGAATATAGTCTAGGTAATTTGCGTACCATGAGTTAGGCTGTCTCATGACATAAACACAGTTTGTAGCTTTAGTACTTGCTTTATTGCGTTAAATCCTGAAAGTAAGATTATACCTCTTAATGAGTAGATTATTACAACCTTGTATGAGGTGCACGATATGGCACCTGCTTTTTTTTTTGTTTTAAGGGTGTAGAGTATAGCATCTGTTGTTCTTAAAATTAAAGTATCTTCAAAGAGATGCAATTCTTACCAAGCACCAATTTTATTCAAAATAAGTATTTGTATAAGCTTAAGCTCCGGGTAACTTCAGTGACAATTCCACAACAGCAGTTCTGTGGTTAGGATATGATGCGTGGACGAAGTAACTACCGAAAAAATACCAAAAACTAAGTTGATGCGTTCTGTTGCATGTCTAGAGATCAAGTCAAATTTGATCGACTTTTTAATGTAGAATATGAAATAATACGTAAAATAAGCGGATGAAACCGATTCGAAAATATAGCTTTCGACGTACCAACAGTAAACGTTTTTCTGATAGCACTTATGGATAATGTTTCTTCTCATTTATGAATATCGTAACACAAACACTTTGAGAAGTGTAATAACTAGTTGCCATATAACACCATAAAAGAAACACCTTTATGTCTGAGGACGAATTCCATCCAAGAAATTCATAGATATTAGCGTTATATTACAAGGCCTCATCCCAAAAACTGTGACGAACGCATTTCAAAATACCTTTCCCCGTCTTTACTGCACATTTACATAAGTAGTACGCTACCCTCAGCACTTCATTTGCTGAAATCCTTTGTTAACAATTCAAATGTTTTTCTGGCCAGTGTGGTTCGTGCAAATGGACTCGACTCAGAAATGTTAGGAGAAACGCGTGTTTAGTGTCTTCGTTAATGCTGTTTAATTGCCTGTGTTTCGAGAAGAAAAGCCTAGTAGTAGGATATGCTGCAATCACACGCATTTCGATTTGCATATCACACATTACCATTCACACCGCTCCTGAATCGTTAAGCAGTCGTTTTTGTAAGCAAATCACGCACCCATATTTCATTGTAAGTTTCTCCTTTGATATTCATAAGGCAAATATTTCAAGAAATATGAACGTGTCTGCTGATACGGTGTCGTTTTTCATTTGTCGCCAGTCACGATAGCGCCTAAGGTGCGTTATGGCCTGAAATCGTAAAGCGCCAAGCGGCCGTTCAAATGTGTTGCACCTGCTCGTTATAAGCTAGCTCATTTCCGAAGAATACTGCATGCACTCTCTCCATCTTCCGTGGAATGGCTCTAAACTATTTTTTAAAACGCCTTAGGCTTATAAAACAGCGGATTACTTGTAGAACGATAAAAATGTAAATGTCGAATGGCAATGTTGCCTGTGAACTTTGCCTACGTATGAGTCGCTTAACAGGGCAAGTTTTTTTCTTCGTGCTCACAGGGGACCATTCCTTTGTGTAGTAGTAATGTTGAGCTTGAAGCATAACTGCTTTGTGTAGGTGACTGTAATGAATGCGTGTATAGCTTAATGTCGAGTTTCTGTTTTGATGACTGTGATAGTGAGATAATGGAGACGTTGAAACCTGATGCTAGCCCAGTCTCTTGCAGAGCTGCTGGGCAGACGCAGAGCTTCAAGTTCACTCTCAGTGGGTCACTATCAGTAGTGTCGATGGAACTGAATTCAGTAAGCTGTCGCTAGGTCTAGTGATTGGGAACTTAATACTATTACCCTTGCTCCTACTGATAGCCAAATAGTCAAATATCTTCCGCCTCTAGAATTCAAACCGGTTTCTTTAGACCCCAACGCCAATGTGATAGCACGTCTCATTGTCCTGAGTTTTTTTCTTCCTTGAAGGAATTCTATCACAGTCTTCAGGAAGTGTCATTATTGCATAGTTCACACCTGCTCTGTGACGTCTTCCATCGGCTTAGAATTCTTCTACATCTACATCTACATGACTACTCTGCAATTCACATTTAAGTGCTTGGCAGAGGGTTCATCGAACCACAATCATACTATCTCTCTACCATTCAACTCCCGAACAGTGAACCGGGAAGAACGAACACCTAAACCTTTTTGTTCGTGCTCTGATTTCTCTTATTTTATTTTGATGATCATTCCTACCTATGTAGGTTGGGCTCAACAAAATATTTTCGCATTTGGAAGAGAAAGTTGGTGACTGAAATTTCGTAAATAGATCTCGCGGCGACGAAAAACGTCTTTGCTTTAATGACTTCCATCCCAATTCGCGTATCATATCTGCCACACTCTCTCCCCTATTACGTGATAATACAAAACGAGCTGCCCTGTTTTGCACGCTTTCGATGTTTTCCGTCAATCCCACCTGGTAAGGATCCTACACCGCGCAGCAACATTCTAACAGAGGACGAACGAGTGTAGTGTAAGCTGTCTCTTTAGTGGACTTGTTGCATCTTCTAAGTGTCCTGCCAATGAAACGCAACCTTTCGCTCGCCTTTCCCACAATATTATCTATGTGGTCTTTCCAACTGAAGTTGTTCGTAATTTTAACACCCAGGTACTTACTTGAATTGACAGCCTTGAGAATTGTACTATTTATCGAGTAATCGAATTCCAACGGATTTCTTTTGGAACTCATGTGGATCACCTCACACTTTTCGTTATTTAGCGTTCACTGCCACCTGCCACACCATACAGCAATCTTTTCTAAATTGCTTTGCAACTGATACTGGTTTTCGGATGACCTTACTAGACGGTAAATTACAGCATCATCTGCGAGCAACCTAAGAGAACTGCTCAGATTGTCACTCAGGTCATTTATATAGATCATGAACAGCAGAGTTCCCAGGACGCTTCCCTGGGGAACACCTGATATCACTTCAGTTTTACTCGATGATTTGCCGTCTATTACTACGAACTGCGACCTTCCTGACAGGAAATCACGAATCCAGTCGCACAACTGAGACGATACCCCATAGGCCCGCAGCTTGATTAGAAGTCGCTTGTGAGGAACGGTGTCAAAAGCTTTCCGGAAATCTAGAAATACGGAATCAACTTGAGATCCCCTGTCGATAGCGGTCATTACTTCGTGCGAATAAAGAGTTAGCTGCGTTGCACAAGGACGATGTTTTCTGAAACCATGCTGATTACGTATCAATAGATCGTTCCCTTCGAGGTGATTCATAATGTGATTCATTAATGACGCTTGCTGACATCCAAGATCTGCTACCATCGGGCGCTGTTTTCAAATATTTGGCTCAGAATTTTCAACTGAATGCTCCTAAAGCGGAAAACTCTGGTGTGCTTGCATGAAAACCGACCGCCTAAACTAAACTCATCTTAGAATCCACGTGCTATTGACTGTGGAGGCACCTTGTTTTTCGTTAATTTATACAAAGTGTGAACACATAGAGGTATATATCGCGTAGAGGTGTATATCATACCTCGCATAGAGGTATATATCACTAATACATATTCTAGATTCCTAACAACTACATAACATTTGGCTATTTCCTTACATACACAAGGTCCATAAGATTCTGCTTTGCCCCTTCAGAATGAGGAACTATTATCTGATTTTCAGGAGCTTCTAAAGTAATCAGAGACACTTGGACATACACTCTACCTCATCATTATATCATGGGTCAAAACAATGTGTTTGCATGTTATTACAGTCTACTAATCTGACGTTGCTCACATCTGCATTTTTCTATGACGCCTATTTAGTAGGAAAAGATATTGGGCCATTGGATTTTACTGTTTGCGAATCATCACTTTTCATTAAACTACAACGCAAACCAGTTGGGAAACTGGATCTTGCCGGCCAAATACTGCTAATGAAAAATTCTTCCAGTTACCGAATTGCAAGAGGTAAACTACGGGTCGAATGCCATTGCAGTGGCGTGTGATTTCGACCTTGGTTACAGAGATGGGTGTCCCAGAACGATGGGTTTTCTAAGTACACATACAAGTGTTGAGCAAAATAATGGAAACACCGACAGAGAGGGGGAGGTTGTAATCTGATAACGTGTAAAGCCCCGGCAGGTGGTAAGAGGAACCTCTGCTACGCCGACAGTTTGTTGGTCACGCATCTGCATCAGCATCAGTTGATAAGTACTGCTTTGTGGACTTGCATACAAGGCGCTTGAGGTTCCCCAAAACACACTAGGCATCTCCTCTATCCCACGCCATTCATATTGTAATAATTGCTGGTTGATCATTAAATTCAAACCACTCTTTACAAGATTCTTCAAATTTTAGTGCTCGAATGATATGAAGTTAGCTTAGATTTTATGTATTATATTTAATTAGTCTTATTGAAAATGTAAAATGATTCATTTCACATTTATCAGCTTTATTATTGGTTCATTACTTCATTTTCCTTTGCCTTTGATTTGTTATGCTTACTGTTTGACAGAGTCAAATCTCACTCCTTTTGTTCTTGCTGATGGAGAATCCGAATCGATACCAGGTTTTAATAATGTATATATTTCAGGATCTTCTACTTTAAATTTTTGGATGCGTTGACTAGATTTTTCTATAAATTGACTTACAGTTTCCAGTTTTGGAAGAAGGTTTTTATTTTTTTATTTTTATTAAGCTTGATATTATATCTGTTGATTTCATTTGGATTCGTGAAACATGAAAATGTTTGCGTGTGATAAATTGATAGCTTTGGCTTGAAAAAGTTTTTACGTTTATCGTTATTTTTTCTTTTCTTTTAAGTGCCCAGTTACATTCCTGCCGAAGTGATGTAAGAGCTTAAATGTTTTTATTTAACTAACTACGACCACAAAGGATAAAAATTGAACAAATTATACGCGGAAGGATTACAACACTAATGCTCACAACATGATGACAAGCTTAATGATGGCTTCAGTGATAAAAATGGAATCCATCTCATTTCATATGTCACTCTGCCAGAAGGTGAAGATCACTTGCAGAACGAGTGGTAGGGGAACCGAATGGTCGACTTCGGTTTATTGGGATAATTCTTGGAAAGTGTAACTCATATATAAAGGAGTCCGCCTACAGAATAATTGTGTGACTCACTCTTGAGTACTACTCTAATATTTGGGGTCTTCACCACGTCAGATTAAAGGAAGACATCCAAGCAATTAAGAGGCGTTAGATTTGTCACCGTTAGGTTAGATCAACATGAGACTGTTACAGAAATGCTCCGTGAACACAAATTGGAAGATAACGTTCTTTTCGCGAAACACTACTGAGAAACCATAACTGTTAGAGGAACCGTTTTAATTTGCGTAGGATGTTTTATTTATTTGTTGATGTCTAGCATCGGACCACTGTTCCATTATCAAGTCATCCATTTACGTACGGCCTGCATTACAACCAGAGGTGTATGTACGTTACTAGCCACAAAAAACATAAATGTGGCATTATACAATGTATCGTCCAGACATGAACTTCACTGTACGTCAAGACATAACATCTGCCTTTTGACATACAGCGATGTTCATATGTGGACGCTACAGTGTACTGTAGTCACGTTTATACGTTTTGCGACCAGTAACATACATGCGAATCTGGTTGCAATGCAAGACTTACGTACGAGGATGATTTGATAACTGTATTATATGAGCACTGTTCTATGTAAGCTGTTCTCTGTTCTATGTAAGTTGTTTACTAAACTGTTCTTGATGCTCTATATAAGTTCTGTTCTATGTAACCAATGTTATATGTAACCACTGTTCTATATAAGCTAGTATATATAACTGTTCGATATAATCAAAGATTTAGAGTCTATCGATATTATGCTTAAACACCTTAAGGGACTATGAAAAAGCAATTTTCTTGTCGAGACAGCAACACCGCTGAAAATATTAAGACATATCAATAAAAGCTGACTTGCACTCAATACTTCGAGAATAGATGTGAAATGAATAGATATTATGGACATATACGCAGCATAACTGCAGAAAGAATGGATACCAGAAGGCAGAAGGTATATGAAATAGAACAATATCAATGGCACCCAGAGAAAATTGCCACCATTGTGTTTGCTTTGAGAACGTAGGTGTTGCTTGAATATCTTAAGGCGGGCTTCCTTCGATTAAAAGTGAATTATCAGCAACTCTCTACAGCGCTTTAAATGGCAGAGATTTGGCCACGCTGCGGTAGGATATAAAATCGATGCAACATGATCAAACCACGCATGAGCTAGAAACGACATACTCGCCTCCGCTATGGTACACAACAGTCTAGTTAAGCATTGAGCCTGGAGTCGGATAAACCAGATGTTCACTGAAGACTGAAAAATAGAAAGGCACATACGTTATTCTGAAGCGAAACAGATCTTGAAGACAATTAAGCTGCGTAGGTTTAATGTTTGATTTACGAAGGCAATAATCAAACCCAAGACACGGACTGCTGCCTTAGAGCAAACATACACTAATAGGCCAGAACATTATGACCATCGACCTGTTATCTATATAAACCTATCCAGGCGATAGCAGCATCACCCGGCAAGGAATGACTGCTAGTCAGACACACGCTCGGTGAATGTACTATCAGTGAGCGTGCTGTACGTGTGTAGAATGGCCATGACGACTACTGCAGTCCACTTCACCCCTCCGCCGCCCCACACCGAACCCAGGGAGAGAGTTTCGGATACTGCACGACTTTTCGGGTGTCCGAAGAGTGCTGTGGTGAGTGTATTCAAAACGTGGCGAAACCAAAGTGAAATCACGTTCACGTGTCGTGAACATTACAGATGTCCGACGCCGTAGGCTGAGCAGAATGGTAAGACAGAACAGGCGGCGAACTGTGGCGGAATTAACATCAGAGTTTAGTGCTGAGGGAAGTACCGGTGTGTTTGAACACAGTGCACCGAACACTCGTAAAGATGGGCCTCCACAGCCGACGACCCACTCCAGTGCCAACGTTAACACCACAAAATCAGAAACTACGACTGAAATGAAGACGTGACCATCAGCACTGAACGTCGGCGCAGTGGCGAAACGTTGCATGGTCTGATGAATCCTGATACCTTGTTTATCATGCCAATAGGACGGCGCGAATCCGTAGTCTGCCAGGAGATCAGCTTCTTGAGACCTCACAACCCCCCTAACTCAGTTGTTGTACTATGTCAGAACGACGGAGAGATGTGGCGTGGGAGAGAGGTAAGACTCAAGCCGAAGCATGCAGAAAGACCCAGGCAAATGTGGCATTGACTTAATTACATCCAAGTTACACAGCCGGCCTTGCGCTGAACTCAGCGATGGCGCCGCGCAGCTTCTGTGGATCAGCGTCAACACGAATGCCGGAATTTGCAGCGTCGGCGTCCGCTTGCTCACCCTTGCGGACGTAGCGATTCTGTTCACGCCACTGCCAAGTTGGCCCCGAGTGCGTTAACTGTGCCGAAAGGAAGCAGCCGACCGCCGCCGTTGTAGTGAGCCTTAGCGTCTCCTGTCGGCCGCCCATGGCAGCTCGTTCAAAGCCCGCAGACACCTCTGCACCTTGGTGGCCGTGACTTCGAGCCTCCGGCCCACCCCTGTGGACGTCAGCTTGCAGTTCGCCGGACGATGCCACCCAGAGAGCAGAGGCCAGCAGCCCTCTCGTTCCTCGCGCCGGTGCATCTCCAAGGTGCGATGCGCGTCGTCACAGCAATGACACATCCGTGCAGCAGAGGTTAGAGCTAGCTTGAGCGAACCGGTTGGCCGCCGATATCTATCACCAAAAGGTCGTCATGGTTGACCTGCAACTTAAACAATCATCATTTTTTCTGTTTCCAGACGCAGTCCGAATGGCGACGCGACTGCCTGCCTTGAGCCTCCGGGCTCACTTATTTATGCGACAAGTTGAGTGCTCTTTTAGAATTACAACGTCAGCTTTCCTCAGCCCACTTCGGCCCCTACACACAGGTCACTAAGAGCCGTGTCCGCAGCTCGTGGTCGTGCGGTAGCGTTCTTGCTTCCCACGCCCGGGTTCGATTCCCGGCGGGGTCAGGGATTTTCTCTGCCCCGTGATGACTGGGTGTTGTGTGATGTCCTTAGGTTAGTTAGGTTTAAGTAGATCTAAGTTATAGGGGACTGATGACCATAGATGTTAAGTCCCATACTGCTCAGAGCCATTTCAACTAAGAGCCGTTGTAACTGCAGTGTATGGGTTCTTCACAGCTCGTCAGTGCTCTGTCCTGACCTGATTACTACACATTTTTATACAGTGCCCGCCGGGCCGTACCTTCTAGCCTGCGAACGGTGTCGTAAATCTGCCTCGCAGAATCGTTTCCACAATATCAACATCGCCCACGTCTGCCAACCGGTGTGCCAATTGCCACTGTCTTCCAGCCATAGCTGCGCGAAAATTACAAGAATTTCCTAAATCCACGCCTGTACTTAATCGTGGCGCAACAACCTGCACTGCGGGACGGAGACGAGCTGACGGCGGCTCCATTACGCTCTGGGGAACATTCACGTGGGCATCCATGGGTTCACTGGAGCTCATGTAAGGCACCACGACGGCCAAGGTTTATCGTACACTGGTTGTAGACCACGTACATCAGTTCATGACGACCATGTTTTCCGACAGCAGTGGCATTTTTTACAATATAATGCGCCATGTCACAAGGCCAGGAGTGTCATAGAGTGGTTCGAGGAACACAGTGACGAGTTCCAGTTGATATGCTGGGCCCCGAGCTCACCAGATCTGTACCCGATCGAGCACATCTGAGATGTAATGGAACTTTGCATCACCCCTCTTAGGTGGTTTGTGTGTGCAGATGTGGTGCCGACTGCCTCCTACAACATACCAAGGCATCAATCCTTCCATGCCACGACGCGTAGCCCCTGTTATATGTACCCAAGATGAACATACCGGCTATTAGATAGGTGGTCATAATGTTATGACTTTCTGACTAATCAGTGTAAATCTCCAATGCTGGCACCAAGAACTGACTTATAAATGAACGTGCAGAGATGCACCTGAAAAAGAACAAAAGCTGCGGTCCTTTCTAAATACATTCAGGCAGCTGAAGAGATATACCTATTAGTCCTGTCTCTTACTGCTACTCCATTTGTTAAAGAATAACCGCCATCAAGTAGGGGTAAAGGGGGAAAGAGAAACCTCTATGAAGGATGGCAAATTGTAACCATATTTCAATGGAATTTGAACTGTACAAGGCCTCATATACATCAGTAAAAGTCATAGCAGAGTATAGGTCTACAAGCGACACCTCTCACTCTTGGATTAGCGTATGTTAAATAGGACTGTTGATATTTTTAAAAATATCGGGAATCCAGTATGTCGATATTTAAAAAATATCATTATAAGCTCTCGCTTTATCGAGAAAGGAATCGATAGATAGACGGAAGAAATATCAACGTACCGGCCAAAAAATATCGGCTGCACATCGGAGATATACTGTCAGTTTCAGAGTTGTATATTAGAATATTGAGTTATTATTAGATACTCTGTACGTCAACAATCTAGTAACCTGCTTATCTCCCTTCGATCATGGATTGAATGGAAAGCGATGCACGTTCACTCTTGATGATAACCGCTTTGTTAGCCGGCCGTGTGGCCGAGAGGTTCTAGGCGCTAGAGTGCGGAACCGCGCTGCCGCTACGGTCGCAGGTTCGAATCCTGCCTCGGGCATGGATGTGTGTGATGTCCTTAGGTTAGTTAGGTTTAAGTAGTTCTAAGTTCTAGGGGACTGATGACCTCAGAAGTTAAGTCCCATAGTGCTCAGAGCCATTTGAACCAGTTTCTTAACAATGGTAACTGCGCGTAAGTGGCACAATAAAATGTGTTCGTAGGGTCCATCGTTCGGCTTCGTCAAATATCGGATTTTTTCGGCACACTTCACGTCAGTTATCTGTTTTTTTTCATTTCTGCAAACGCCAGCGAAATAGCAGTTGTAGTGTCGAAATCTCGTTGAAAAGTTACACGTTGCAGATTCTGTTGGAAGCGCCGAGCGTCGATTACGTCAGCATTTCCTCTCACACGTCTCTACCCACCGCAAAGACCAATATCGTCATTTAGATTTTTGTTCATCAACGAGGAGAGGTGCAAATGTTTTTGACGAATATCGATGTGAAGAAATAGAACACTAGTTGTGCTAAAATAGACAGTCTATTTCCGATGTGCAGCCGATATTTTTATCGCCCGGCACGTTGATATTTCCCCTGCATATAAATATCGATACTTTTCTCGATATATCGAGAGCAGATAATGATATATTTTAAATATCGGCATACTGGATTCCCGATATTTTTAACGCACCTGATGTGCTATTTCTTCACATTGGAAATCTTGTTATTCCATTCACACCACCACCCAACGGTGCAATCGGACTTTTTTTTGTGCCGCCTGTACTTCACACAGTCAAAGAGAGAGACTGGATTAGATGAAACCTCGAAAAGGTAGCAAGACTCCTTCACACAGTGAAAGTATTATGTTCTACTACAATTTCAGAAGAGCAATATCAAATATTTATAAAAAATTGCGAATAAAATTTAATATAAAGTAAAAATATCGGCGCTCGATATTGCCAATTCGATATCGATAAGTCATTGGGAGACAACACGCCGTCATATATCGATACTATTTGCAAAACTTATCTATATATCGATATTTTATCAAAATCTGTAAGTTAAGCGGTTTCAGGTTTTATAAGAAGAACGACCTCAGTGATGAACGGACAAAGTGTTGAGTTGCCGTGTTGTCAGAGAAGTTTATGATTTTTCGATTACCACCCTAAGCAATCGGCTGTATCGATGCAGGTTCTTAGCATGCCTGTTCCGCAGTGTGCTGTACCCACTTAAACCTTCATGAACACATCGACGGCAAGTTCTCAGATACCTTATTCACGAACCCCAGCGATATTCCACCATCCTAGCATATATCTGTCTAGGAAATCTGAACACACAAAACGCACGGCGTCTTGTCACGGTCCCCGCGGCTGCCACCGTCGGAGGTTCGAGACCTCCCTCGGGCATGGTTATGTGTGTTGTTCTTAGCGTAAGTTCAAAAATGGTTCAAATGGCTCTGAGCACTATGGGACTTAACATCTGAGGTCATCAGTCCCCTAGAACTTAGAACTACTTAAACCTAACTAACCTAAGGACATCACACACATCCATGCCCGAGGCAGGATTCGAACCTGCGACCGTAGCAGAAGCGCGGTTCCGGACTGAAGCGTCTACAACCGCTCGGCCACAGCGGCCGGCCTTAGCGTAAGTTAGTTTAAGTTGGGTTAAGTTGTATGTAAGCTTAGGAACATATAACCTCAGCAGTTTGGTCCCATAAGATCTTACCACAAATTTCCAAAAATACGGGCTTTGAGGTTGTTCCACCCGACCCCAGAGTGGAGTTTTAAGCGATCTGATTCTATCAGAAGACATGTATTTCAAATAAGAGTAAAATGAGATATAACCACGATATCAGGAGAGTTGTTTTCCACCATAGACCTCTCAGAATACGCATCTGGCATGGTAGATGTTGTTTTACACGAAACAGTAAATTATTATTATTCCGTTAACCATTTTCCTTTCTTAATCACGCATCGAAGCGAGCATGCAAGCTTGTTAAGGCCAGTTGAATAATGCGCAGACAGTTGTCTGTGATAAAATACCGAGAACACGTCCAGGAGTTGATGGACATTATGATAAAAGTACGAGGAATTGTGGGAGAGGAAGATATATACATTATTGCTGTACTGAATAATGACGCCCTAGTTTCCACTGCAGAAGGTGTGGCACGGACAATGGCAGAACACTTTTCCTAAATAACAGTCTCAACCAGCCTAAATGCCAAATTCCGTCTTCAAGGTGAAGCTGTAATGAGAAAGAGGCTGAACTTTTCGTCCAGCTATGCAGAGGCGTACAGCTGTCCATAAACAACATAGTAACTAGAATCTTGTTTTATAAGTGATTGACGTTACTTTAAATGGGCTGGCTACATGCTACGACATTTCTACATCTGCATGCATTCTTCGGGAGCTAGCTTGCATTCTTTAAAATGATCATAATCTGTGTCCATGAAACATCGCCGCATTGAGATTGCTTGTATGAATAGACTTCGCTCGTATCACTTAATACGTGTATTCACGTTCTGCTAGGGGCGCTGGTGACCATAGCTTAAAACCATTATAATCATAATAATGTATTCCACTCGGGAATGTTATTCTGGCCTAGACATTGGCTAGAGCAGCACCGTACCATAAACGCCGAACAACATCCGCAACACCGCATTCATTTTGAAAGGTAGACAGATCGACACGTTTATCTATTGACTTTGGATACGCGATCAGTCACAACAAGAGACAATCGATCGCGCTAGACTTCTTACACTCAGATGCCGGATACAGAGTAGCAGTAGCTTCAACTAGTAAAACACGATCCTGAAACGAGTTTGAAAAGAACTGTAACCTGCTAAAGACGGCGCACTTGCACTCCTGACAATTTTGCATGAGCTCACGCCACATAAATAGTCTACCTCGGCAGCTTACAGTTCTGCCAAGACTTCTAAGCCAGTGCGCAGAGGATCAGCAGCACAGTATATTATGTACGGATGAGGCGAGGTTTATGCCCATCTGAAGAGTACCACAAAATCCAGGTGTTAGCAAGGAATCATTATTGCTGTAGTATCAGCGTGTGGGCAGCAATTGTGGACGGCAGCCTAGCTAAGTAGTAAACATTACCGTACTAATTGGTGTTTTTATCCATTTAATGCACTGCAAATTTCTGGAGACTTTAGGGAACGTTATCATTGCAGAAAGACACAGGCTGTTTTTTTGTGCACAATCGGCCACTACCGGAATAATTTTGAACAACAACACACGCAATCAGAGTTCAAAATCAAAGTTCAGGCCCGGAACGCTAACTGCTGTTGCATTTGTGAATCCGGGTGCGCAACCTTAAATAACAAGACACGAAATGGCGATCAAGCCAACGGGCTGAGTATTTATTTCCGGTAATAGGCCAACGACCGTACGCATATGATTTGTCCCCTGGAGTAGCAACAAGTGGAAACGGAACAATCTGCCAAACAGATGATACAGCCGCTACCCTCTGAATATGTCTCCACACCGCTGGAGCAACAGGATATTAGAAAGTCCAGTAGCATAGGCTGGCATTAATCCTTTGGAATTCTAGCTTTATGGACTTTAAAAGCGGTAGTGTATGGCACACATATCAACAACGAGCACACGATAAAGCAGCTTATATCTGATGCATGTGAACAGGCCCGGGGGCAGTCAGACGTGTTGTGATTATTTTAAGTGGGCTGAAGGATGTACAAGAATATGATGTGATGATATGGAACACATTTTGTAGCATCAGCAGAATGATGGCTACAATTTTACAAAGTTTCCCGTTTGTAAACATTTTATTTTGCATTCCAGACATATGATCACGTAACTTTTTATTTCGTTTCCATTAATACTATCCCCTGCAAATAAGTCTAATAAATACGGGCAGGGAAAGAATTGGTTTGCTCGATACGACATATTACGCCTGATTACATGAACACCTTATAACAGAGTTCCTGAGAATCCAAACCGCAGATATGCACATGAGGGCAAAACATTACAACAAGTACAGGAAACGTATTCGCAGTTGCGAATATGAACCACCTTCGGCTGTATATTTGAATGCGACAGTGAAAATATGTGCCGGATTGGGACTCGAACCCGGATTTCCCGCTTTACACGAGCGATAGCCTTAATCGCTTCGGTTATCCGTTCACGAATCATGATCAAATCCAAACTTCTGTATGTCATCGTCCTTGTGTCACAAACTGTACTTGTACCTTACGTATATTCCCGTCCAAGAAGGTTACTTTTATTGAGAGCTGAGGACCTGGTATTGGTGAGTAAATACGAAATCACTGTGTACGAAGTACGATGCATAGTACTTCTCACCGACACAGACACTGCGATTTCGTATTGGCTCTGCGACTTCGCATTGCAACAAGTGTTCCACATGGCTACTGTTCACGTGAAGGTAGACTTTCGCACCTCTCCTCGTTGTTGCCAGTACACATTCAAAAATCATAGGCGTGTTCCAAATGCATTGCCATCTATCCGCAATGAGCTTCCAGAGTTCATCGACTATATCAACAGGGTTTCCGCAATCACGAACAATTCGACGTAAGGCAGTTTATTATTTCGTTATTTACGCCAAACTTCCGGAGTTTTAGAAACCATTGGCATCACAAAACATTGACAGTGTTGTAAGATTGGGATGACTGATCTTGTGCATATGCCATTTCAGGAAAATCACTGATTGCCGAACCTATGTTTACTAGGATTATTTGTATGTTTCGCTGTCGCCTAGCCGGCCGGAGTGGCCGAGCGGTTCTAGGCGCTACAGTCCGGAACCGCGAGACCGCTCCGGTCGCAGGTTCGAATCCTGCCTCGGGCATGGATGTGTGTGATGTCCTTAGGTTAGTTAGGTTTAAGTAGTTCTAAGTTCTAGGGGACTGATGACCCCAGAAGTTAAGTCCCATAGTGCTCAGAGCCGTTTGAACCAACTGTCGTCTATTTGCCCCAGTTTTATTAGAGACAAAATGTTCACTAATCCTTCCCTGCGAAGCTACGTGTCCTTCAGTATTCCCCGACCCTGGGTCGACGAGATTTGACTGAACTAACAGGGCGACTGATAGGGTATGCTGCATACTACCTACCCTACTAAATTCATAATGTGACTTTCAACAAAAATACTGAAAACCTTCTGTTATAGTTTCCCACTTTCGTACATTATGTATATTACAGGTCTCCTATTCGTGAGCAATCTTTGGTGTCATATCTGCTCCCAATGATTGACTTCCGTATATTCACTGTCGAGTGTGGCCTCCATCAATGAGGAGCAAGGGCGCTGAGCCGCTCCACATGGGTCACAAATTTTTTGAAAGGCAACAAGACGTCATTTTTTTCGGCTTTACTCTGTTCGAGTCCGTTCTTGAAGATGTACTTTTCCCCGTGTGTGATATAAAGAGCGTGGCTAGATAGAATTATTCCGAAAAAAAAACTATGTATGAAAATCGCTACAGATTTGTATTGGTAATGTTGTTATCAGAATTATACGAATTTCTTTTGCATGCCCTTACTCTGGAACACAGTGTAATGTTTTTCTGAAACTATATGCTCGACGAGCTATGTTGGAAGACTGAGATTTGTTAGGCATTGAGGTAGAATAAATATCGGAGTAGTGTTTGCCTTTGTGAATAATGGAGGGTAGATTACATTCTGTAAACGTAATGTATTTTGGTTTAGCACGGCGGTATTTTATTCACTAAAAGGTTATTGCATCTTATATGTTTTCCAAATATTCATTACGTTGCATGACTTTGCATGACTGTGCTAGGGGCACCATGTGGGTCGCGCAATATCATGTAACATTAATCTCATTTATTTTGCAACATGTGTTCCTTATTACAAGCCTAGACGGGCTAAACGACTGTAATAACTTCCTGGTGGTCTCATTGACCCTCTTGTGGGAATATAGCTAATGTTTTGAGTATTAGGGATATAGACAGATAGTATGGAGGTTTCGAGTAGACTGGGTAGCCTGGGTAGCCTGCACAGAGACCGAAGGTGGTTAAGGCTGCGGCTCGCGATAATCGGGAAATCTGGGTTAGAATCTGGCTCTGGCACAAATTTTCATGTGTCACTAATACAAAGTATATCTATACCTAATATAAGTGATCTCAAAGAATTTGCTATCAGTGAGTAACTTTCGTAATATTAATCTTATTGTTTGTGGAAAACATTCGTATTGTTGGAAGCTGATAATAATAATAATAATAAGGGTAAACAGAGTATTATATCTTTATTTCTGCCTCGTTCCATTCACCAGTTTATTTAAATTAATTCTAATTTTTCCAGATGATGGTACTGTGTAAACATGAGGCCTTGCACTAACGCCTTGTATAAGAGTAACGAAAGATTCATTTTGCTGTCTTCATTTCCCTCATTGGTTCGATGACAACAATCTTTCACGTTGTACACATTGTGCATACCAGTTAAACTTTCTACTACTTTTGTAAATAATATTCGGATCACAGAAGATAAGTTTGCCTCGAGAACTTCAGAGCAGTTGCTAGTTAGTCATCCACGATAATGTCTAGTGATAATGTTGTGTTACCAGCTCACAACAAGGTTTCAAGTATGTCGCTGGATTCAAAATGTGATACTTACGTCCTGCTGATCAGGTGAGATCTAAATATTCCTTATGAGAATCCAAGTTAGGTAGATTATTAAGAAAGTCAAGCAATGATCAACAGTAAATCATTTCGGATACCAAAGAGTATCCATCGTGTGAAGTCTGTTTGTCTGTGACGAACTACACATGAGGGCAGTCGGATGGCATAATAAAATTATTTTCTTTGGGGCTTTATTGACCTTGTAAGGAAGGTATCTTTAATAAGCAATTTAAATGGGAACATTTAACATCCATCACCACAAATACTAATTTCCCACAATTCACAGATATCATACACACCTTCTAAGCAGAGAAAGTTATTTTAGTAGCAAATCAGGAACTTTAATTTTGCTGGGCCAACCCCCTTTCATCGGCCTCGTAAACTGACATACGGCCCGGTGAGCGGTGTGCTGTCCACATGCCCTTCCATATCCGTATCCAGTGACGCCTGTGGGCTGAGGATGACACGGCGTCCGGTTGGTACCGTTGGGCCTTCATGGCCTGTTTGGACAGAGTTTAGTTTTTTACCCCCTTTCATTCAGAGCATATGACTGGATTTATAGGAAATCCACAAGGCAAATGCATGCTATAGAGTGCCCACACCCTGACGCCTGTTAGGGGCATAACCAATACAAATGGAAACCTAGCATCGCCGGGAAAGGTCAGGAACTATTTGTCGTTAACGAAAGTTGCTCCCTGTGATGTGACCTGTAACCCCTAAATGTTTGATTTACAGATATTGAAACAAACTGGAGATTGGAGTGCTGCACCTGGAGGATACTGTACCTAGAAACACACGATGTTTCCAGTTCGGTGCTTCACTCTATAGTTCAATTCTTTTACCTTGGCGGCTCGCGCATGCCCGCTTAGACGCTGGAGATTGCTGTGTTGCCAGTTGCATGCGCCAAGAGAAGCAGCGCTATAGTATAGTATAGTTCGCAAATTTAAGTTTAGGGTGGAGCGCGCAGTTTATGAAGTAAAGCCACCACGGCCGCATTAACCCTTTCGCTGCTTCAGAGACGGGCTCCCCGCATTCCGCGCTGTGCGCGATTTTGTCATCACTGCACTGCTCGCCTGTGCAGGCACATAGCGTTCCCACTGCTTTGACATACTTATCATTCGATTTCACAAAAAGTATTTGGCCCAAAAATTTGATTTTTATACATCTTCTTGACTGATACCTTCCCCTCATAAATGACTTAATTTTGTTTCGATATTCAACCCAGTTATTGTGCAGCATTAAATGTAGTAAGCCATTGCACGAAATTTTGAAGAGTTTGCGGAGGTAAAAGTCCACAGTGTATACTTTCTGTATGGTCGATTTAGTTGCCACTAGAAATTTCAAAAAATTGCAGTCAAACGAATAAAATTCATGAAGTAAGACACTTTGATATTGTTTTTAAATAAAGAAAATAATAAGCATCCAACAATATTTGAACTTTTTTTTTCTCATTTTGTTCGTTGTTGATCGTTGTGTTCGGTAGTTGCGGACACACAACGACATCCGTTCAAGTTCGTTTATCGACCCTTCCACTCAGTTTTCTTTTATTACAGAGGCCAACCGGCTCTCTGACCGAACACGCTGAGCTACAGTGCCGGCTGGAGTACTTTAAAGAATCCAGCAAAATATCGACAAACACTGTTGGTATCACTATGAATTACTCACGTTTCGTAGAAGTACAATAGGAAATAAACAATTACCGTTGTTCTTTATTGCGAAAAAGCGGTTAGTCAGAATGAATTTCCTTGTTATCGCCTGAATTAGGAGGCTTATTGCTTGTTTGGTTTAATTAATTAATAGAATATGAAACAGTTGGTATAAAGAATGCTTTTTCGAAACTTTCTTTTATACAAAGTCTGCTATCAAGACATTGCTTTTGTTCAATCACTTTATTTATGACTAAACGTTTCTAAAACTGAAGACACTCGTCCGTGCTCTGCACTGCAGTCGAGCTCTGGCAACGTCCTTCTCTGTTCATTGCCGACTGTGTTTAGTGACGTCAGATGCGCAGAACGAACCTAAACTTGGCCCCCGTCGTAAATGACTCGCACCTTAGTGGCCGATTTTGGGATCACATGGAAGAATTCACACTGGTGACTGCCATAAGCAGTTTCTGGCATTTTCAATCGACAATGTTGTTGTGAGACATGGGTTTTGTTCTGCGCAGTGTTTGTAAATATTACGAGTTCTACATATGTAAGTGTTGTATCGTATATTAAAACTTGTTGCAGAATTTTCTTAGTTTTTCAGTTACAGAGTTTTACGGTAAGTAAATTTCTGTACATGTTTACAATTAGGTATGTAACATGTGGATCTTTAAGCCATACTTCGTCACGCACCATCTTGCACCTTGAAGCGGAAGCTTTTCTGCTGTGGACCATGTGATATTTGCAAAAGAACTGCATATTTGTAGTTATCTTTCTTGAGAATCGTACCTTTTGTTACTCGCCAAGAGCTTCTATTTCAAAACGTTTGGATCACACTTCTGTCTTAATCCGATTTCACTTGCTGATTATTGGTGTCTAGTAAGCATAGACTGTTAAATACAGTGTTGACGAGATTTCCTCGTTTGCAACACTTTTAAGTTTGAACAGAATATTTTTTGTTAGGTAGATCAACCTGCTGTATCTTGGCTCAGTTTTTCTCATTTGGAAAAGCCTTCCTTTTTCAGAGTAATTTCAGAAAAAGACTGCACCGCATATAAATTGAATGCTACCCTTTCAAAATGGAAAAAGAAAATATCGAATGAAACAACACGTTTACTTTTACCCATCGCTGTTTAATTAAATAGACAATGCGTTTCAAAAGTTTAAATTTCCATCATCATTACTGATATGACTGTTGTGTTACGACTTTGGGTAACCTGTGGCAGTGTGTAGTAGAGAAACAAAATAACAATTTAGAACAGGGTCCTGTGGATTTTTTGACTAAAAGTTAAACATAAACATAAAAATGGAACAATTAAAATAGAATACCTCCAGTGGTCACAGGCTCCTTATCCTGCTGTCACACAGCACAGGTAAACTGTCGCACTTTGAAAACAAATATGGCGTCTAGAAACTACTAGGTGCAAAGAACATATACCATAAACAGAAACACTATTTGAAAGTAACAAAGGAAACCATTATTTCAGAGTAAGTGTTGTGAGATATTTGGTTGAGTATATGAACAGATATCTTACAGTTAATATTTCTAGTGGAACACAATCCTTTTCTGTCGAGTTTATATAGCTTAAACTTTGTATTCATTTATGTAATCAGGTGACATATGGAAAACATTGAGTGCAGTAATTGTTCATGAATTACAATTTAGGCTTGGATTTAAGGATAGAGGATGAAAGGAGTGAGACAAGGAGAGCATATTTTGATAATACCAGAGCTATTGGTTTTATGAGCATGCCTCTGTTACATATTATAATGAAGTAAATGGTGAAGTAATACAATGATAAGCAATGGAAATGAGCGTTTGGCATCATTACCAGGAGGAGGCTCTTGCTGGGCAGGTCCGGCCGCCTTGGTGCAGGTCTTATTACGTTCGACGCCACATTGGGCGACCTGCGCACCGGACGGGGATGAAATGATGATGAAGACGGCACAACAGCCAGTTCCTGAGCGGAGAAAATCCCAGAACCATCCGGAAATCAAGCCCGTGCCCGTAGGATGGCAATCCGTCACGCTGAACACTCAGCTATCGTGGATGATAAGGAATTAAAGTTATACAGATAGGTATACTCTTAAAAATATAAACAGATATATGCAATTCTGCCTTAGTACCCGGCGTTGCACGGGTATGTATTTATTTCATTTCTATTAGTACATTTCTTCCTTTCCCCTCTCTGTCCGCCTCCTCCACCCCCCCCCCCCCTTCTCTGTTTCCTCCTTCTCCCCCTTCTCTCTGACCACATCTTCCACTCTTCCTGTTCATCTGCTGCTCCGCCTCTCTCTCTGTCCATCTCCTCCTCTTTCCTTTCTATGTCCATCTTCTCTTACCCCCTCTCTAGGCCCATCTCATCCTCTTCCCTTTCTCTTTCGATCTACTACTCTCCCTCTCTCTGTGTCGAACAACGATGTAATTTTGTAGATACATTCAGCACCATAGGTGAATACTATTTCGTGGGAGTTGTAAGCGAGAAAAAGTTTTGTGAACGTTTTACATTATGGGCTCGACCATTTTCAATGCACTTTTATTGATGAACAAAACGAAATCAGAATCAAACGAGTACGCAACGACATCACAAAGCAAACTAAATAAATTAGTTACTTCTGGCCAAGAATATACCGGGTGATCAAAAATGAGTATAAATTTGAAAGCTGAATAAATCACGGAATAATGTAGATAGAGAGGTACAAACTGGCACAAATGCTTCGAATGACATGGGGTTTTATTAGAACCGAAAAAATACAAAAGTTAAAAAAATGTCCGACAGATGGAGCTTCATCTGATCAGAATAGCAATAATTAGCATAAGAAAGTCAAAGAAAAGATGATGTTCTTTACAGGAAATGCGCAATATGTCCATTATCATTCCTCAACGATAGCTGTAGTCGAGGAATAATGTTGTGAACAGCACTGTAAAGCATGTCCGGAGTTATGGTAAGGCATTGGTGTCGAATGTTGTCTTTCAGCATCCCTAGAGATGTCGGTAGATCGCGATAGACTTGCGACTTCACGTAACCCCAAAGCTAATAATCGCTCGGACTGAGGTCTGGGGACCTGGGAGGCCAAGCATGACGAAAGTGGCGGCTGAGCACACGATCATAACCAAACGACGCACGCAAGAGATCTTTCACGCGTCTAGCAATATGGGGTAGTTCTAATAAAACCCCATGCCATTCCAAGCACGTGTGTCAATTTTTACCTCTCTAACTACATTATTCCGTAGTTTATTAAGTTTTCAAATTTATACTGACTTTTTAATCACCCGGTACTTAAAACCTATCGGTAGATGCATAGCAAGATCAAGTTCTTAAAACACAAAACAAAATCAGTATGAACTTGACCGATTCAAAACGAAATCAGAATGTAGTGAGGAAGCATCCAAAACACATAGCAAACTTAATAAACTCATTTTCCTTAGCAAAGAATGTACATAAAAACCTATCGAAAGATGCAAAGCGAGATCGTTAAGTTCTTAATGCACCAAGCGAGATCAATAAATTCATATACCCACGACAAACAAGTTTAATGTTAGTTTGTATCCGTGATAATAAAATTGCGGCTCTTATTTCTGTCACTTTCGTAAATCGAGGAAAATATAACAGTCACTGAGTTCAAAACGCCAACTGGGCCATCTGTTGGTTCTTTGGGAAACTAACACTACGTTTTTACATTTCATTATTAATATAGAAGGTATAGACATAGATATAGAATAGATAATTGTGCACATATTTTACCTGTCTCTAGCGAATTTCGTCCTGCAGTTGCGTTTTAATGCAGCTCCATGTTTATGACGTCGTATCTTTTGAATTATGTGTCGCACAGTGATATAATTTTGTAGGTACATTCAGTGCCGTATGGAATACATTCTGCGAAATACGTTGCGAATGTAGTTTGTACCAAAGAAGTAATAAGCTGAAACGTCATGCACGATGCGGCAGATTTTCACGCACCTCAGTCTCTATGACATTATGTCTTCTGAACTATGAGTCGTACAATGATATAGTTTTCGACGTATATTCAGTGGTATATTTGAACACCGTTTGCAAATTATACCTTGAATAACGCTGGTAGTAAAGAAGTAATAAATTAAAACATCATGCCTGATGCGACCGCCTTACTGCATGGTTAGCGAAAATGTAGTAAGCGATAAACTTTTTTTCCTTTGAACATTTCCTGGGGACTGTCAGCGACAAAAAAAATTCGTAAAGGTTTGAAATTATGTGTAAAGTCTGTTGTGTCGCAAAGTGTTCTCATTCACACGTACTGGCTGCATATACTCTTGCTATTTGCTCGTCGTGAGCTACGCTCATTTTTCAGACCCACCACTACCCCTTTGATCCGATTTATATGATGTTTGAATGTTGTCTCAAGCTGCGCTGAAGTTACCATGAAACCTCCATAAAAATATGTCCAGTAATTTTGTGGACTATCGTGTTCCAAGACAAACAGCCAGACACGACGACTTTACTCTGACATGTAGTACACACTGTTGGTGGTTTCAGTGAATTTAATTGAGTTAGGCAAGTCAGTTGTTCATCCATAAAAATGTCAAAGAAGAATGCAAATGAGTAAAATAATTCATGGTAAATATGAAGGGAGGATGGAAGCTGTGTGTGTGGGGAGGAGGGGGGGGGGGGGGGGGGAGTGCGCGCGCCCGCGCATTTGTGTGTGTGTGTGTGTGTGTGTGTCCCGGCACCACTTCAAATGTGGTCGTTTGCGTTGTGGCGTTAACGGAAGATTACGATTGGAAGGTAATTTATTAGTCAGGCTGCTGCCACTCTCCGAGCAATGCTGCGGGATGACGTAGAATTTTGCAGGGAGTCCTGCATTTCATCTCATGTGGCAGGTGCAGATATGTAAGGGTTACTATGAGCTTGGTGCTCAGTACGATGATCCTCCCCTGGGGTGTTCAGACGTGGTCGACTGTAACTTTGACGACTAGTATGTCAGCCTCACGTTCCCATGCAGTCCAATATCGGGCCACTGTCACATCCTAATGCCCCACAAATCTGTGTATTGCACGCTTCGGTCAGCAGGCCGAATGGAGACTCACAATGGGACCTCTATCAAACTCTCTCAGGCGCTTATTACGCTCGGGAACGTGACATCTCCGCGCCGTTTATAGTGATCACTCACCTAACGCTTTTTACGCTCCTTATGTCCCCTTCATGGCCTGGTAACAACAGTAAAGAGAAACAACGTTAATGCATTTTGGTGGCCATCCTACCCGCCACAGAAAATTCCAGTTGTGGTCATTTGTACACTTGCCGATGGAGTGTGCGTGGACGAAGTTATATTAACATACGATCACGTCTTCTGGGTAGCTTTTTTTCTCAGACAGTTGGTCGCGGCACAGATAGTTTACACGATCTATATGATATCAATTTCATTTATTAATGAGCTTATACTTTCAGCCTGACCATGTAGTATGGAAACGAAGTGATGTGCTGAACCAAACGCGACTGCAACAGTTTTTCAGCAATCGATTCTTGCAAGTGAAAGGTAGTTGGTTCAAATGGCTCTGAGCACTATGGGATTTAACTTCTGAGGTCATCAGTCCCCTAGAACTTAGAACTACTAACCTAAGAACAGCACACACATTCATGCCCGAGGCAAGATTCGAACCTGCGACCCTAGCGGTCACGCGGTTCCAAACTATAGCGCGTAGAACCGCACGGCCACCACGGCCGGCCTGTGAAAGGTAGTATTGGCTCTGAGCACTATGGGACTTAACTGCTGAGGTCATCAGTCCCCTAGAACTTAGAACTACTTAAACCTAACTAACCTAAGGACATCACACACATCCATGCCCGAGGCAGGATTCGAACCTGCGACCGTGGCAGTCGCTCGGTTCCGGACTGAGCGTCTAGAACCGCTAGACCACCGCAGCCGGCAGGTAGTATTGTTTGTAATATGTACTGAACTGAAAGTACTATTTTATTTAATTTTACTAGCTGCACTGAGCTGTAGTCTTCTGTGCCTCACATGTTCAAATATTTTTCAGTTCACACGATTTTCTTGTCTTATGCATTGCTGTATCTTCACTAAAGCTTTCAAGTGTGAATGAAAGTAATTATCAACTTTAAATATATCTAGAAGACATTATATCAACTGATCCAGTATTATAGGAACTTTATAAACAAAAAGTCCAGTATATAGTTGTTATTAGTAAAATCTTCTAAGTATAATGAATACAAAAAAGAAGTTTCAATGGTACAAGGAACACTTAACCTGCACTAACAACAAATGAAGGGCTTATTTCAATAATGGTACAAGTCTATTTTTGTTCGTATTGAGATACAGAGTCCTAAAATTAAATGAGTGCTGAGAAATCTGCAGTTGAGATACCAGAAATATTCAAGCATATGGCTTCTTGCTAGAGATGAACCTTACTTTCTGTTTGTTTGGCTCATTAATTTCAGAAGCATTATAGACAGAAAAGTGGAGGTAATGGACTTGTACCACTATTTAAATAAGCCCTTCAAATGAAAACACATAATGTTTTTTACGTTTCTGTATTTGTACTACTCTCAACCTGAGGACCTCTTTATGCATAGAGGACACCGGGGAAACTGTACATTACAGGTTGCCTTCTTATGACTTAGGCATTCTGGAGATACCGTCATGGTTCGGACCTTCGCATCGTGATTATCCGTAGATTACATAGTCAAGAAAGGGTGACAAGTGCGATCTATGTAATTGTTATAGCAGAAAAGGCAGAGATACGAGGGATGGAACTTAAATAGTGGCAACTATTTATTCACAAAAGAGTTACAAGTTTGGACCTGTTATTGTCCTTCGAAGTAGTCACCAGTGTTTTGTCGAACCCGTTGCCAGCGATGTGGAAGGCGTAGTATACCGTTAGCAGAGCCTGTTCTATTAATAGTGCGAATGTAACGGTCTAAAGTTATGGATATCCTTGTGTACGACTGTGGTGGTGTTTTCCTAACACATCACGTTCCTCCACGACAGACAGTCAATGAACAGAATTACTGTTTGTTTTGGAGCATCACGTGGGACCAGCTTTGCGAAAGAAGGGGCGACACTTTCTGTGCAACACACCCATCATTTTGCACGACAATGCGCGGGCGCATACAGTGCAAGCTGTGGCTTCACTATTCGGTCGATGGGACTAGGAAGTACTATACCATTCACCATACTCCCCGGACTTTTATTTGATTCCGAAGATGAAGGAACCACTTCGTGGCATTCGCTTCAGAACTGTTCCAGAGACTCGACAGGCAGTGGACCGCTCCATTCGCACCATCAACAGAACAGGCTCTGCGAACGGTATACTACGCCTTCCACATCGCTGGCAACGGGTTCTACACAAAGCTGGTGACTACTTTGAAGGACAGTAACAGGTGCAAACAGGTAATTCTTTTGTATCGGTTGTGAATAAATAGTTGCCACTATTTAAGTTCCAACCCTCGTATTGTACCTGGGGGAGCTCAGTCTTCCAAGATTAAGACGGCACCAGGGTTGGAACTGTGCAAGATTAGACGCTATGCACGAGGGCGAATTAACTCGTCTTCCACTACCTTCACTGACTCTAGATATGAATATTATTCAGACATTGTGATTTGTATTGCTGACACAGTGATTAGACCAATGTCAAACTCTCAAGGAACTGGAGTCGTTTCGTTACGAGGAATGGGATAACAATTCATTGACTAACATTCAGGATTTTGTTGTTACATTTCAAATATGTCTCTACATCAAATTAGGTGGATGTTCATGTTATTTCGTCCAAAACATAGTGGTAGTCTTTTTCTCTCAGCTCCAAACGCGAGTAGATCAAGAAAGAGAACGAAGTTAACACTACCATCCCTAATTCTTTGCATGTTGGCTCTGAAAGCAAAGACTCATTAGTAGTTACATTTTCACTGTCAGCAGGGTTTAGTTACTGAAGTTTATAGCGTAGTGTAGGAAACTGGCTTTACAGGCTAGAAAAGCAGATCATTTGCAGCCAGTAGTTTCAGCAATGATGTTTGTGGCAGGAAATTTTATTTCAGGGATATGGCGGTGGTGTCTATAGACAGGAAATATGCGTAGTAGGGATGAATGCTCCACAACCGTGGCTTTATGTCCGTGAACAAACCCGAAGATACCTATAAGACATTTGGTAGAGAGACAACAGCTTCTGCGGGAGTGGAAGTTTCTATACACGCTGTAAAATGGAGTTTTAGAGCAACTGACCTTTATACCAGCCGTCCGTCACTACGTTTATTGCTCACGATATTAAGAGGAGTCTGCGCTTTCGACTCGAGGGAAACTGGCAGTCATTAAAGTAATATCAACATCGTGGAAAGTGATTAATTTGATGGTAGTGGGTTCCTAATATGGCAAGTGATCATGTACGGTTGTACGCTACATCTTCTTTGATGGTCAGATGAATACTATTAGTGCTGAGAGATACTGATACGAGGTGCTCCAACAATGTCTTCGAATTCTGATTGCCGGCCGGAGTGACCGAGCGGTTCTAGGCGCTTCAGTCTGGAACTGCGCGACCGCTACGATCGCAGGTTCGAATCCTGCCTCGGGCATGGATGTGTGTGATGTCCTTAGGTTAGTTAGGTTTAAGTAGTTCTAAGTTCTAGGGGACTGATGACCTCAGGTCTTAAGTCCCATAGTGCTCAGAGGCATTTGAACCATTTTCAATTATGATTCATGGCTGATAATCTTCGCCTCGAAATGTTCTGAGAAATGTGTGTGAGTTCTTGAGGGCCCAAACTGCACAGGTCATCAGTACCTAGACTTACACACTACTTAAACTATGCTAAGAACAAAACACACACATCCCTGAGGGAGGACTCGAACTCGAACCTTCGGCGGGAGGGGCCGCGCAGTCAGTGAAATGGCGCCTCTAACCGCGCGGCTCTAAATGTTCTAATGGGTGAATTTTTTGCTAGTATGATATGCCATGCACGTACTGGTGAACTCGATCTGAGGATCTGAGTAGCATGGAATGTATCTGGAATGCTTTGGGGACACGTCCTGCAGCCCGTCACTAGACATCAATGACTCTTGCAGATCTCCGCACAGTTTGTTTCTAAGAATGGGGTCGACTGCGAGTAGATGTCCTGAACTTCCTCACACAGTTATACGCTACACTGCTGCCAAGCACGTGTTTCAAATTAGGTTAACGAAAACCGAAATTAACTGACTTATGGTCTTGGAAGTGATTTTCCGGTTGTCATGTTTTATTGTGTCTCTTCCGTTTCCGAACTTTAACGAAGGTTTGTATAGGGCTTTCTTGTATGCTAGATGCCTTGCTAATTCTGTACGACCCTCTGATGTCTTCAACGGATGGGAAACAATAGCCAGCAAGTTGCAAAATATAGATTTATCAAATATTGACCACGGTTTCTACCTTCTTGTACCTATTAACGAATATTGCGACACTGTGTGTAGAACGAATGTGGTATCGTTACAATAAACAAAATTACAGCAAATGTTTACTTTAGTGAAGCATACTCACGTAAAATCACATTATTTGTATCCAATATAGAAGTCTTTGCCATGTTCAAGGTTCATTAAACCTGTATTTTTAAAGTGGCTGACCATTATTCCCAAACCATTGAAGCTCTTGCGTGCACAGTTGCTGAAGCGCAGCCATGTTAAAAGTGCTGTTCAGAACGTAAGCAGCAGTTTTTTAACACCAGTGTGTATGAAGGTTTACCTGCTTAGTCGATTGAAAAAAAAAACAATTAAGTTATAAATGTAAGCGAACTCACTCATTTTGAGCATGTAAACGAAATTATATTAATAAAACAGGTTGGAAAGAGTTTTCATGTCATCTGAAGTATTGTTTAGATTGTTAGCAACAACACGCTGGTAAGCGATGGCGTACCTTCCCCTGATTGTGTGGACGTATGTATTTTAAAACACGTGAAGATTTTATTGCGGTACATTTGGTCTAGTTTTTCAGTAATTAATATATGTTTTCTTTAGGTTTTCACTATAAATTACGGTGTTTCGCTCGATGAGAGCCTGTTTCGTCTTTCGATTTCTTACTAACTGAAAAATGTAAATAATGAAAAGACCCGTAAATCTCATACTAGAGCTTCTGGCTACAAATAAGGAAAAAATATACGTATTTTGATGATATGTGATATTTTTAAATGTGTAGCTTTGGCTGTTTCCACGTTTCAAGTACGAAAATACTTAGAAAAAGTGAAGTCCCTTAAAATGATAAATAAATTTCGTAAATGCCTGTGACGCAGGGAGACACGAAATGGCGATAGAGGCGGCGTGAGCGATACAAAATGCTGATGGGTGCGGCCGGGGAACCTGTTGGCGCGGGACAAGCCCATCCATCAGCAGCTGATAACCTGACACCATTATTGCGCTTTGGCCTAATGGATGCTGTGTCTCTCTCGTGTTCACAGATTACGCAATGTGGCGTGACCATTAACCCTCCAGGCTCGTTATTAATTAGGCGGCAGATTTTACTAGATTCAGCTTCGCCCTCGCGTTCTAAACGTGAGACTTTCAGACGCAAGCAACTGAAAATTTCACAGTATTTCCGAATCTCTGTTCACAGCCATGTTTCTAAGCTAAAAATAGCACCAGACTAGAAATACAACAGCTTAATTACAACTTATATGTCCGTGTGCGACATAGTTCCTCCGTAGAATTTCCTATGGAAGACGAAAGTATCAGTAAGTTGTTTACAGTACCAGCCATGGAATACGGTTATTTATATTTGCAGATGGTACTCTTGTTTAGTCACCTATCGTAACTGTTGACACATCACGCAATTTTTGTAACGCGAGATCCTTCAGTTCGAAATGCAATAAATAGATAAATATTTGCACGCACCAAGTTTCAACAGTTGACTGAAAGCTATAACAACATGGGTATAAGACAAGATTACTATGCATTTTATATTTTCGTAAATAATTTCTTGAGGAAATGGAACACAGTAGTAGCAATCGGTTTTATTTTAAGCCTGACAGACGAAATTTTCCCTTTTAGCAGGTGATACAATTAAAAACTGAATGATTACCGTCTAGGTTATAGATCCAGCACGTTCTAAAATAATGCTCGCAGATCACAGACACCATCTCAAAAACGTCCACTCAATGCTACTCCTCCCAGTTGTTATTTGATTTTATAACGGAGATAAGAAAAAAATACGCTGATAATAATTTTAATACTTACCGTGGAATAGATAAAGTGAGTGCACAGAAAGCATTTGTTAAGTTATTTAATCCTGTGTCGTCGAGCCAGCTTCTTGTCAAAGCTTGAAGTTATCTTTGTCGGCAGGCGATATGAGGAACGATAATGAGAAACAGTGAGGTTGGAACAGGTTGTTTAGCCTGTGCTAGTGCTAGTGGTATTGATAACGACAATAGAGTTTAAAATGTTTACATTTGCTGGTGCCGTCTGTTAAAGATTTCAGACTGTTAACATGTTCTGTCAATAATAAGTAAAACGTAACTACATAGACATTATTTTCAGACCAACAGCGCGAAATAACTGGGGGGTTTTACTGCAAAATAACGAAAGCATTAAGTTTTTCTATTACTTTTTTCTGAGGTAAAACTGAAGGTTTTCAATGAAAAAGATTCTACAAACTTATAACTTACACTCAAGTGTCAGTTTTCGGATTGTCGAGGCAATGGCAGCAAATAAATGTAAAACTGACAGAATTTAACATTATCATATTCACAAGTGACAAGTGTACGTTAGAATATTCTACAATATAATACAGCACATCCAAATATGTTTGCTTTGTGTACGAAATGTAAATTACGAACTGTGGATGAATTATCTCGGTTACTGTAGGTGGCTGTTTCATGTATATCATTAAACATTGTTAACTCTTTTAGTTTTCGAAATGCTTTTGCCTTTATTCGTGTACCTTTCATGTCTCACTTAAACCTGAGCACATCGGTATATGTTAACGTATTGTCGTTCAGAGACGAATAACCGTGTGTTCTTGAACACCGTAAAAGTAATTGATTTGGTGCTAATGATAGGTGTTGTGTTGTGTGCCTCGAACGAAATCAAAATACCACAGTGGACAAGTAATTACGACAGGAATTAGGAAAAAGAAACGCGCTTTTTCGTGAACCAGCCACAGAACAAGACAACATCACCAATGAACTGAATGGAAGGGCTATAAATGATGAGTCACAGGTAGCAAATGTATTTAATAACCATTTCTTAAATATAGTAGAAAGCATCAGGACAAATAGATGAAGAACAGAGTCACAGCGGTAGTTGAGAATGTAACTTTCATAAAATTCAATCATGTGTATGTACTCGTATCTCCTGATATTATACATTTACTCAAAAATAAAAGGTCATCTGGTTTTGATGGTGTTTACAATAGAGTACTAAAAATTTGTTCCCATGTGATAAGCCCAGCGTTATCAAAAATATGTAATGCATCACGAACTCAAGGCAATGTTCCAGACAGACTAAAATATCCGGTTGTTAAGCTCCTCAATGAGGAACGTGATCAGAGATATAGCAATAACTACCGACCTGTTTCACTGCTGCCATCATTCTCAGAAATTTTTTAGAAGACCATGTACTCTAGAATAGCACAACGCCTCACCTTGCCAACGATAGTATCCTTAACAAATCACTGTTTGGGTTTCAAAAGGTTAGCTCCACTGAGAATGCCATTTACATGTTCACTCATCAGATCTTACAACAATTAAATAATAAAATAGCACCGGTTGGTATTTTCTGTGACCTCTCTAAGGCATCTGACCGTGTGGAATCACAACATTCTCCTAGATAAATTGACGTTTTATGGGATTGTTGGTACAGCCAACCAATGGGTAATGTTGTATCTAACCAAAAGAAGGAGAAAGTTTTACTTATTAATTCAAGCAATTTACTTCATCAACATAATTATGAGTGGGGAGAAATCAAGTATGGGGTTCCTCAAGGTTCAAACTTAGGTCCACAACTGTTCTTCATGTATGTAAACTATCATCTTTCGTCCAGTGTACAGCAAGCAGAATTAGTTCTTTTTGCAGATCACACAAGTATTGTAATCAGTCGAAGCATATGTACAGAAACAGAAGAAAGTGAAGCAAAGTTCTTGAAAATATCATTGACTTTTTTTCTGTGAATGGTCTCACCTTAAATTTTAAAAAGACACAACGTGTTCAATTCTGCACATCTAGATATACTACACCAATGATAAGTGTAACACATAGTGAGGCAATGATAAATAGGGCAGAAACTTCAAAATTCTTAGGGGCTCATATTCCTGAGAATTTAAATTGGAAAAAACAAATTGTGGAACTCCTAAAACAACTTAGTTCAAAAACTCAGAGCCTCTGAGCACTATGGGACTTAACTTCTGAGGTCATCAGTCCCCTAGAACTTAGAACTACTTAAACCTAACTAACCTAAGGACATCACACACATCCATGCCCGAGACAGAATTCAAACCTGCGACCATAGCGGTCGCGCGGTTCCAGACTGTAGCGCCTAGAACCTCTCGGCCACCGCGGCCGGCCCAACTTAGTTCAGCCACATTTGCACTTACAATCATTGCAACTCTTGGGGAGAAACAAATCAGTAAGTTGACATATTTTGCATATTTTCATTGCCGGCCGCTGTGGCCGAGCGGTTCTAGGCGCTTCAGTCCGGAACCGCGCTGCTGCCACGGTCGCAGGTTCGAATCCTGCCTCGGGCATGGATGTGTGTGATGTCCTTAGGTTAGTTAGGTTTACGTAGTTCTAAGTCTAGAGGACTAATGACCTGAGATGTTAAGTCCCATAGTGCTTAGAACCATTGGAACCAGTTCAATCATATTTTCATTCAATAATGTCATATGGGATAATGTTCTTGGGTAATTCATCTTAAAGAAAGAGTGTCGTAAGAATAATATGTGGTGCTCACCCACGATCATCTTGTAGACATCTGTTAAAGGAGTAAGGCATTCTGTCTACTGCTTCACAATATATTTATTCCCTCATGAGGTTCGTTGTAAATAATCCATTACAATTCAGAACGAACAGTGAGGTACATCATTACAATACCAGGAAAAAAATGACGTTCATTACTCCACATTAAGGTTGTCTTCAGCACAAAAAGAAGTGCATAACGCTGCAACGAAAAATTTTGATCACTTACGCAGTGATATAAAATGTCTGAGAGACAGAAAAATTAATTTTGATAGCAAGCTGGGGAAATTTCTCCTTGGCATGTCCTGTTCCGTAGAAAAATCTATAACTCTAATACGTAAAACTTGGAAAAGGGAAAAAAACACTTAGAAATGTTTAGAACGTAACCTTATGTACAAATTTATTTGCGATGTGAATGTAAAATGACTCGATCCATACTGTTATGATCTATCATGCAGAATTGGCAATGAAACGTGTAGTTAAATAACTGAAAGGTTTCCCTCTCTCACGACGTAATGTAGTGTAATGTAGACAGGAAATTTTCTCCTAGAGAAGAGATTAATTTAGGAGTAACGTGTACAGCCAAAAACAATACTGCCAATCAGTAAACACTTTTACTTCAACCTGCGATTCGTAAGTATTATTCAAGAGCTTGGAATTAGATGGTGTGTACGAAAAATTATTGAAAATGTTCCTCGAAGCTTGGGATATTGTCTAAAGAAGAACACAAGTTTTCACTAAAGTACTATAATTAGTTTTGTATCCCTCTCATAAAATCAGTACCTCACCTTAAGAGAATAAACAAGTATTTTTAAATGCAACAGACTGTAAAATTGTTTTCCACTGCATCAATGACGTAGCCAGGATTCTGTCAAAGGGGAGGTAGTGTCCTATTTAATAAAGAGAATCTGAAAAGATTGAAGTTTTTCATTTATTCTGAAAATTTCCATAAAGAACGATAAACCATTTTATTCTACAATGATTTCGGAGTTTTCAACAAGCGGGCATATGACGTCGTTACTCAGGAGCGCTGTATTATGGCAAACCACTAAGCAGCAGTTATGCTCCAATCTCCCTTCATTCTCCAATATCATTTTACACTCTTCTTTCAGTCTGGATTTGAGCTGAGGAGGTGACCAGGTACGGACGAGAACTACTTTTTTGTGACACCGTGATTATTATGTACAGGGCTTTTGGAATATAGCAATCTCTGTTTGACAAAGAAGCTATAACATTTTCTGGCGGCGAAAATGCAAAGGATTGGGAATTATTCAACCTTACACATTCCCAAATTTCCTCATTTATGTGAGCATCTCTCACTTCATGCGACGTAAGAAAGACAATTTTCTGCAGTGAAGAAAGTCCCAGCAGACAAACGCATGAGTCTAAATGAGGTGAGTCTGGATTATTATTTATTTATCATATAGCTTTTACTGCCAGGAGTATACAGAGAGTAGCTCGTCTCGCCTTCGATGCAGCTCTTTTCATCTTTAAGGGAATTGGATCCTTTCGTGAAAGCAAGGTATTCAGATGGAATTGGCTGTGGCCTATAGTAAGGGAGCAACCCCGGCATTTGCCTCAGTTGAGAATGGGAAACGGCAGAAAACCATTTACGATGTTGCTGGTGGATGGATTCAAACCACCTCGCTCCCGAATCCAAGGATTGCTGACTCAGCGGTTCAGCACTCAGAGCTACTCCAGGTCAGTGGAGAATTTGGAAAAACTGGTTGCTGTACATTCTTTTAAAATAAAATAAAAGGCATCACAACAAAACGTTGAATTCTGAAATTACATACTTTTTCTTCAATCGCGCATTTTTAGTCATTTGATACTGCATGAATGCATGCATGTTTTAAGGTTTAATTATGCATGGAACTGCTGGCTTTAGTTATGATAGTATTACAAGAAGGTAAATAGATTTTGGACGAAAGTGGGAGGGAGGGATGCAGAGCGAGACAGGCTGGGACGAATTCAAGCAGCCCGCTGATTATATCTTTTATAACGGAAAGAATTATAGGACATTCTGTCGTTCCGCACCTCTTCCACTCTCCACAAATCCTTCCTCATCGTTTCGTACCAAAACTGGTACTCATTAAGGAGTATCTCCCAGGTAACCAGATTGGGCGATATTTTGACATTGGGCCTACTAATGATTGAATATTGACCAATTTTTTAAAGAAATGCAACCATCGCTGTTTGTGCGATATTTCTGTTGATCAATACTAGTTTTTGACGACACAGACAAATCCAGGTCTATTTTATTGCAATGACTTTAATTTCATGTTATTTATAATAAACGTTCTTAGCTTACTATAACGCTAACGGTCGAGTCAAAATCGATTTTCCACAACTTCGTTGTTACAAACGTGTCCATAATAAGAAAATATGACAACAGCACACAATGCAGAAACAATAAACCGTAGCATTTTCATTAAATTCAAGTGCGAGTAAGAACTGAACTGATTTACAAAACACCAACGAACCTCAAACAAGACCAAAAATCATTGGTTTTCCCTAAAATAGGGTTGAGGTATAGCCTACAGCCCTGACCCCCCCCCCCCCCCCCCCCGTTTCGGTTAGGGCCTAGAATGTCCTCGACTCACACCAATAACTACCTCTCCCGACCTCCCTCCCCACCCACAGCCCCCTCATATGTCTCTTTTTTTATCTTAGCCACCTAATACTTTCTTTCTTCGTTCTATCTTCCTCTTTATTTCCTCTTTTACAGGAAGGTGTTCGTACACCTCGCAATGAAAGAGAATATGGACAGAGACATACGTTCACTAAATATACACAACAGTTATGACGACATAAGGATTTGGAACTTACAGGAAATAGGCTTTAACATCCTATCGAAGACAAGGTCGGAGATCATCCGTATAGTTAGCAAAGAAACCATCTGGGAATTAGCTTTAAGTGATTTAAAGGAAACAACGGAAATCCTTATTTTTGATGACTAGTACGTTCACACTTATTTTTATAGCTAGAACAGGAAGATAATATCACTGAGTTTGCGCTCTCTAAAACTACCACCAGCTTCGTTTCTTTAGTAACCGAAAACAGTAATTCGATGTTTTTCATTTGTACACAAAGTCTTTTCGTACCATGACTATAATCAGAAACGATCTGACTTTCTGGTAAAGATGATCCAGGCCGTCGTTAGCAAGCTACTCAAGTGTTAAGTTGCTAAAGCTGTTACTACCTAAGCTATGCATCACCATTAATTCACCGAAAAGAGGATACGAGATGTCGAAAAGTTTCTCTGATTACCAGACAATGTGTCATTCCTAAACAGCTCGGCAGTGTGTCGCTAAGTTACGGAAACTCACTTTGTTGACGGTGATGATTGGGGAGCTCAGTTCAGTTGTCTGTTTTGTACTGTTCGAGAGGGGTACATTCTGTGGTGGCACTAGGTTTCTCAGTTTCCCTTCTCTGACATAGAGTTAGCAGTAATATAAACATCACTCTCCAATTATTATTTAACGCTAGACATCTAGACTTTAGCCACAAGACATTTCACAGGAGGGAAAGATGTCAATGATCGTGAAGACAGAAAACTACGGCAAATTAGAGGGCCGAACCAACACTTCGGGATCTCCCAGTTAACAGTGGCTCTGAGCACTATGGGACTTAACAGCTATGGTCATCAGTCCCCTAGAACTTAGAACTACTTAAACCTAACTAACCTAAGGACATCACACAACACCCAGTCATCTCAGTTAACAGTGTCATACAAATTTTGCAGTTGAATCTATCGATCAGAAATTTCTACTTTACGAGTAAAACTGAAATGAGCTTGACGTACATCCGAAACCACACATAACAAAACCTAACAATGGTTTAATTTTTTCTGTAAGTGGCACGAAAACAGCTAATCTTTATGTTTTCGGGTGTGCTGATAGTGAAAATGTTAACGAAAACGCGAGATTAGCTCTCGTTTTGAAGTTATGATAACTTTACTTTGTTGCCTTTATAAACTTACGAATGTATTTGCCTTGGTGTTATTTCTCGGAGAGTGGTCGTTGACTGCGCAACTGCTTTGCTTGGCGTTTGTGGTTTTCTGATGGTGATTCGCTGCTCGCGTCCAACAATAATCGGCTAAAACTGATGCACTGCACTTTCCCAGGTATCTCATTTCCATGTCTGAAATTTGCTGGTGGAATCGTTCTCCGTGCTCGTCGGTTACGTCACCTCAGTTGTCAAGAAAGAAGTTCAAGTTGGAATCTAGGAAATGTAACGTCAAGGATATGTTGCACTCCAGCCTGTTGTATCACTGCAGATGATTTGCCTTATTACTTCCTAAGAAGTTTGTAGACACTTGAACAATGACGTCTCAAGTTAACTTTTCATCACCTGTTAGGATGGTGTTGAAATGCTCAACTTTGTACAGTTTGCGTACCACGGAAAATACTCTCTTTTATTTTTGTCTTACCAAGACGTGGAAATCTCTCTAGCAAACAGAGAAATGCTTCTCCAGTTTGGTCCATTGCCTTAGCGAAGTTTTTCGTTAGACTTAATTGTATGTGAATAACAAGGAGAATTATGGAACTTCCTGGCCGATTAAACTGTGTGCCGGCCCGTGACTCGAACTCGGGACCTTTTCCTTTCGCTGGCAAGTGCTTTACCATCTGAGCTCCCCAAGCAGGACTGACGCCCCGTCCTCACAGCTTTACTTCTGCCAGTACCTCGCCGCCTACCTTCCAAACTTCACAGGAACTCTTCTGCGAACCTTGCAGAAGTAGCACTCCTGAAAGAAAGGAGAATTATGTTCTTGGATTCGACAAGTGCTTGTGGATAAAATCGTGAGATCCTGGTTCAATTGATTGACGCCTAGGTCAGTCTTTCTTTTTGGCGCGGCTATCCCAGAAGCACAGGAAGCAACAGAATTTGGTGTAGCAATGTTGTAACACAAGTAATAGACCTATGACTTACATATCCCCGGAAATCTGCCATTTATACTTGTCATAGTTCAATCGTAATAATAACTGTTTCATGTTATCATATTTTTCTTTCATGTAAGGAGCACGCCCAGTCGAAATCTATGATAACACGTTGCCATTATGCAACTGACACTTACTTTGCAGGAGTCGATGAACAAACTCCACTGATCACTTTTATATTCCACGCTCAGGGCTGCCGTTAATCGCTGTATATTACTACAAAATAACAAGTTCTTTTTACTTTCGAAAAAGGAGGGAATAGCATATGGCGGTTACGGAACGCAGCCGTAATGTTTATGTTTATCACGTCTATGAATATTATTTCTTCAGTGTGGACCTGAGCGACCACTACGGACGCAGGTTCAAATCCAGCCTCGGGCATGGATGTGTGTGATGTCCTAGGTTAGTTAGGTTTAAGTAGTTCTAAGTTCTTGGGAACTGATGACCTCATAAGTTAAGTCCCATAGTGCTCAGGGCCGTTTGAACCATTTTGAATCTTCAGCTGCTCGCATACAAAACTGTTTAAGACATGCATGATCTGGAACTGCCAATGTAGCTGAAGAATTTGATAGTGGATATAGAAGGAAAATTTCGGAGTACTGTGAAGTTCTACGCCACGAATAAGTACAGGCGTGGGTTTGGGGAATTCTTGTAAATTCCGCGCAGCTATGGCTGTAGGGGACCGATTGGCACGTCGGAAGGTAGGCGCGGGCAATGTTGATATATTGCAAACGATTCTGCAAGGCAGGTTAACGACACCCCTCGCAGGCCGGAAGGCACGGTCCAGTGGGCTCTATATACAAGTGTGGAATAATCAGGGCAGCACAGGGCACCGACATGATGTGAAGAACCCATGCGTTGCAGTAACAACAGCGCCTAGTGACCTCTGGCGGGGGAGGGGGGGGGGGGGAGACAGGGGATGGCGAAGTGGGCTGAGAAAGCTGACTTTGTAATTATCAAAGAGCACTCCACTTGGCCCCTAGGTCAGAGGCGTAGGGGAAAGACGTATAAATAAGCGAGCCCAGAGGCTCAAATCAGGCAGCCGTGTCGCCATCCTGTCCGCGTCTAGAAGCGGAGAGACTGACGATTGTTTAAGTTGCAGGCCAACTACGACGACCTTCTGGTGACGGGTATCGGCTGCCGACCGGCCAGCTGAAACCTGCTCCAACCTCCTCTGCATGAACGTGTAATAGCTGTGGCGGGAGGCCACACTTTGGAGCTGCATCGGCGCGAGGAGGTAGGGGGCTGCAGACCTCCGCCTTCTGGGTGACATCGTCCGACGGACTGCAAGCTGCCGTCCATAGGGACGGCGCCAGGGCGAACACTCGCGGCCTTCCGGGTGCAGAGTTGTCAGCAGTCACTGACGGAGCTGCCCTGGCCGGACGGTCGGAGCTGCTAAGGCTAACTTCCACAACGGCGGTCGGCTATTTCCCTTCGACGATCTACATGGGGTCCACGACTCGTGCTTGAGGGAGCCGTGTTCCGGACTACGGAGCAGCCAACACACATGGCGGCCACTTAGCAGAGGCACGAGTAGGATCGCTACGCCTAAAAAGCTGGGTGACCGGACGCCGAGGCTTTGGCATTGGTGTTGACCCTCGCACGCACGGTGCGCGGCGCCATCACCGAGTTTAGCAGAAGCTTCGATGTAATAAAGTCAACGACACATTTGCCAATGTTTCTCTGCACGCTTTGGCATGAGTCACCTCCCTCTCCCAAATCACACCTCTTCATCGTTCTGACATATTGCAACCCCTGGGCTAGAGGGGTGTAACAGGAGTTAGGCGTAGTAGGTATATATTAAATATTTGAATAAACTGTATTCGTTTCTATGGTTCCTATGAATTGGCCATAAGGGGTTGTAACAAAACTGAATCGTCATCAAATCCTGTTGGTTTCAGAGCACTTATTAATTTCAGTGCTGGATTGCATATAGTATTAAACTCCCATTAGGATAAGCGAACTGTTTTTAAAGCAACATTCAAAACTATTTAAAACTAATTTCAGTTCTACTAGAAATTTAGCTAAGTACAAGTGCATAATGATAATAGTTCTCCTGGATAGTCGATAAATCGTAGCACTCTCTTACTGGACGACAGTATCATAAGATGTTGTCATGTCGTTGAAAGCTACACGAGTAATATTACGTGTTTATGACCCATCCTCTACATATAGAGTTCGGTCAAGAACCTGAGATAAAATTCTTTCCTCGTCTGAAACCTTAGCCGCGCGTGGTAGCCGAGCGGTATGAGGCGTTTTGTCACGGTTCGCACGGCTCCTCCCGTAGGAGATTCGAGTCCTCCCTCGGGCATGGGAGTGTGTGTCGTCCTCAGCGTAAGTTAGTTTAAGTTAGATTAAGTAGTGCATAAGCCTAGGGACCGATGACCTCAGCAGTTTGGTCCCATAGTCCTTACCACAAATTTTAAAAAATTTCTGAAACATTCTGCATTTCTGAAACATTCTGCATATCATCATTATATATACCAAGACATCAGTCTTGCAGACATTTGATACAACAGCTATACCAATAGCCACACACACACACACACACACACGCACACACACACACACACACACACACACACACACACACGTCCCCATGCGACAAATTTCCCTGGTGAAGTACTCAGGGAACGTCGTCTCCATGATGCAATGAAGTGAGACATTTATATGCAGGTAATTGGCTGATAAACTTAAGATATTGATAGTATCAGATGTTCAGGGAATCACGCTATCATGTTCTGCTACTTTAATTTCTCCTTGGTTTCTATTTTACACTGTTTTTGAAGTTTCGTTCAAAAAATGTCTCAAATGGCTCTGAGCACTATGGGACGTAACATCTGAGGTCATCAGTGCCCTAGAACGTAGAAATAGTTAAACCTAACGAACCTAAGGACATCACACACATCCATACCCATGGCAGGATTCGAACCTGCGACCGTAGCAGTCGCGCGGTTCCGGGCTGAAGCGCCTAGAACCGCTCGGCCACGAAGTTTCGTATTGGACTCAGCAAATATATTCTGATTATTTTTAACTAAATAAAAACTGAAGACAGTGTGGTTGAAAAGAATGGTACTGTTCCTCGGACTGAAAGATTAGGGTCGCTCCACGTTTAGTAATAGCACAAATTTTTGATTTAATACCATTAACTGTCATTCGCAAACTTTATAATTAGATCAATATTGTTTTGAGGTACTAGGGAGGTCCTGCAGAAAGCAAAAAGCTAATTTACGTTAGCGACAATCTGATAAGAACGTTACAAGAGTGTGGAAGGAAACTCGTGTCACTACAGTGACGTTTACATTCTGTTTCCTTGTGTACACATGTTGCTACATATCCGCCTGCCCTTGGGGGACCCTACGTTCTTACTGCCGTTAGTCTTACTAAAAAGTAGAAAAATATGAGCAGGACAAGAGACTTAGATGCTGCAGTCAATAGCTTCTCTGTGCTTCGCATACTATGGAACTTTTAAGAGCGGTAAATTTATTTCGTGTCTTATATAAAAAGTAAATTGCAGTAACTTCAGTTGCTAACAAAACTATCTTTTTATTATCATGGTGCCATTATTCGAAGCAGCATTGCATTAACAGTATGCCCGAAGGGCAGAAGCAAGCTACTGGATGCGCCCTGTGTTGTGTCAGGCTATGCTGGCGGCGATGTATAAGTACGGGCACAAATGAAACAACATTCTGAACACGTTTTATGACGTAACTGAGAGAACTGAAAAAGTATCCTGAATCGATTGTCGGCACGCAAAAGTTTGAGCATTCCGTCAAAGATACTGAATAGAATGTACTGTGCTCTGGTAGGTGCACAAAATGAAATAGTGACCATCAAATTCTATAAAATACTGTAACAACCAGTTGTAACACGTCTATGTCAGCTATTACAAAGAACTTTCTCCGAAACTTAGATACAGAGTGTATAGTGACATCTATTCGTAGAGTGACGTTAGCACTCGATCATCATTATCATTCTGTCACCCATAAATCCAGGCCATAAGTCACGACATGTCATATACTGGTGCAAAGAGACCCGTCATCTGTCTGCAGAGCAGTAGCAGATTGCGACGTGTGATAGGCACGATATGTTAAGTGATGCGTAATGGGCGTATTTGACCCAGGCGGACGGGAGGCGAAAAGTAGTTGTCTGAGATACATCTGCTGTGACGGTCTCGCATTTTGGCTACTGGTTTGGGCGCGGAATATTACTATTTGTCAATGATAAAACGAACACAGGCATTGATCAGAACACTTTAGTAAAGTTCTTGCTTATCACGATGTATCAAAATTTTGGAATCATATCTTTTCTTTATCAACAAAATATTACTCTTGTCCACAAAGTAAGCTTCTTCGTACATAATCGGGTGAATTTACTAGACTATCCTGGACAATGAACCGACCCGAACATCATCGAAAATAATCGGACTGTAGTAGAGTGCTTGTTGACTACCACATAAATTGGATCAAAACGTGGCGACAACCGTTCAAAATGCTTCGGAAGAATGGTAACGAACTGCGCATTTATTTTGTCAGAAACGAATGGAAAGCAGTCCTTAAACGTAGAACGCTGTAATGGCAACAAATTAAGATACTACACACTACTAGCTACGCATCCGCCTGTTATTAACGAACAGAAATGAGTTTTTCTGGGCTCATGGTCACGTACTACAGCTTTATCTGCAGATATACAAATAGTTTACGGATTTGCATTCCAGGGTAATGGAAATAATGCTTAAAAGGCTGCGTAATATATATATAACATTTTTGTTCTACATAGTAATCCTGTTGTCTGTTACTAAAAAATAAACAATACTTACGGAAAAATTGAAAATGTCAATCTTTAATTCAGGTTTTATTCGAAACGTGTTGATGTCGTAACGCTAGAAAACGCAAAATCATAAAAAAGGTAAATTTCAAAACAAACGCAGAACAAAACAATATCAAACATTGCTTCAGTACTTGGGTGAGTTTATGTAAAACACGTTTCTGTTATTTATAAGCAACTTTCGCACTTATCAGTAACAAAAGGAAGCTCTTGCCTTTGATCATGATAAAGAACGTACTACTAAGTTCAAAATAACAACAATAATCACATAGATTTTTTGTGTTTGTGTATGTAAGCTGTACTTGTGTCTGGGTGTTGTGTGCTGTCCTTAGGTTAGTTAGGTTTAAGTAGTTCTAAGTTCTAGGGGACTGATGACCATAGCTGTTAAGTCCCATAGTGCTCAGAGCTAATTTTTTTGTACTTGTGTCAAAAGTAATGTCTTTAGTTACATAAAAACGGAAAATCTACTTGGCTAAATAATTTTTATTACGTATACATGTAATTTATATTTTGTAAGGATATAAAATACACAGTGGACTAACGCTGAACGAGGTGCGGTTCTTACTAAGTGCAAAACAAACACGCAAACAAAAACAAAGAGAAGCCGTAGTCTCCTAGTTTTCTGTCACTCATTTATTTATATTTCTTCTTCTTTTTCTTCTTCTCCTTCTTCACTTCACGTATTAGGCAAGTTACCTGTTACGGTAGTCTATCTCTTGCAAGGTGTTCCTACATTTCTTCTTATAGTGCATTTATAACTGTGAGCATTTACCGGGAATCTTTCTCCACCCACACGGTCTACATGTTCCTTCCATTTTCTCCTACTTGCCTTAAGTTTTTCGTTTAGGTTATATATTCCTAAATCTTTCGTTGTATCTTCAGTCCTTTTTCG
This sequence comes from Schistocerca gregaria, assembly GCF_023897955.1. Classification (NCBI taxonomy): domain Eukaryota; kingdom Metazoa; phylum Arthropoda; class Insecta; order Orthoptera; family Acrididae; genus Schistocerca; species Schistocerca gregaria. The sequence goes on along the minus strand of NC_064931.1, from coordinate 186,615,268 downwards.
ATCTTCCCTCGTACATCATATATTCGTTTCTTGAATCTTTATTCTACTTTTTTGACGTAGTTTTGTTGGACATTTTTCACTTCAGTAAGTATGGGTTGGTACTGCTATTGTATTGTAAAACATCAGTTTGACTTCTTTCCTGGCTTTATTCTGCAAACTTTTTACGATGTTTCCACATATGCAAGTAAATTTATTTAAGTGACGTAGCATCCTAGATATTTAAAATGTCTTACTTGCTCCAAGGTTTTATTATTCAAGACTATCTTAAATCTTACTAGTAGTCTGCTCTAAAATGCCATCACTTTCGTTTTATCTATCGCCAACGTTAGGTCGTAACATGAGGCTGTCTGTTGCATCTTATAGACTCTCACCCGAAGGTCATCTTCATTCTCTGTAATCAGAGTTAGATCATATGTATATAAATTACCTTTAGTGCAGTTTCGCGATCTGAAAGAACTGCATTTATGTTAATTTGCTGATAACTTCATACACATACAACATTCTTATCGTACCCCTTTGTTTCTGTTCATTGGTTTTGTTGTTATATTTCTCATATCTACGTGTATAACAATTTCGTTGTTTGTATATAGACTGTTAACAGCATTTATGAGGTGAGTTGGATAACCTTGTTCAGCCATGATATTCCATAGTATTTCTCTATTCACATTATCGAATGATTTCTCAAAAATGTTTCTTTCGCTTCCAATACTACCGGTAATCTTACCATTCACTACGTCGTTTATGTACTGTATTAAAACTACCGAACCGTCGGTTTGGCAGAGGGCAAATCTACGTGGTGCATGTTTGGAGGTGAAATTTGCGTGGACGATGGCGTAAATGGACACTGCTATGGACTTGGTGTTACAAGAAATGTGCTTCGTCCGACCATTGACATATTTTCGTTGATCCCCTGTCCAATCTCGATGATCCCTTTCCCACGCAGTCTTAACTGACGAAGTCGTTAGGTCAAAATGTAACACGTAGGGGTCATCTGGTGCAAGCCCTATCTTCAACAATGTGCCCCGAACAATGTGCACCAAAACACTTGTTGCTTCACCAGTATTGTGTTCTGTCGTCAGATGCGCCGCAGATAGCCTCCTACCCTGCTTCACAGACTGGATACGTTTGGTGATGAGAACAGTTTTTAAGCTACTCGTGATTTCACGGTACTTCAAATACTCCGTAGTTACTCAAGACAGCAGCATGTGTAAAGCCGACCAGCTTCGCCGTATCCGAAGTGCTCGTTCCAGGCGCTGTGCCATAACAATCTGACCTTTGTCGAACTCGCTTATATCAGTGGATTTCCCCTTCGCAGCCCCTATCATCGCTAGAATGATTCCCCATGCATACGACTGAGCTTCACGCAGTTACGCATAATTCTCTGGCTATTTTTGGAGCTCGAAACATGTATATTGTTTTCCTCATATTATTTGTTGATTTTTGTGTACAGCAGCTGTGACTGTTTCTTTGTTTATCCTACCGGTCTAGAGTCAGTGGCAGCCGCCTATGGAGCTAGTTGTTGTGATCAGCTTATATGGACACTAAATTGGATTTTTCGGCCTGGCACCTGAATTATCGTTTTCTGCGAGCGCCGAATTTTCTAGTAGAGGACTTGAGCATCTACATCTACATCTACATGGTTACTCTGCAATTCGCACTTAACTGTCTGGGTGAGGGATCATCGAACTATTTACATACTACTTCTCTACCATTCCACTCTCGAATGGCGCGTGGGAAAAAGGAACACCTATATCTTTCCATTACAGCTCTGATTTCTCTTATTTTATTCTCTTATTTTATTATCATAATCATTTCTCCCTACGTAGGTGGGTGCCAACAAAATATACACTCCTGGAAATGGAAAAAAGAACACATTGACACCGGTGTGTCAGACCCACCATACTTGCTCCGGACAGTGCGAGAGGGCTGTACAAGCAATGATCACACGCACGGCACAGCGGACACACCAGGAACCGCGGTGTTGGCCGTCGAATGGCGCTAGCTGCGCAGCATTTGTGCACCGCCGCCGTCAGTGTCAGCCAGTTTGCCGTGGCATACGGAGCTCCATCGCAGTCTTTAACACTGGTAGCATGCCGCGACAGCGTGGACGTGAACCGTATGTGCAGTTGACGGACTTTGAGCGAGGGGGTATAGTGGGCATACGGGAGGCCGGGTGGACGTACCGCCGAATTGCTCAACACGTAGGGCATGAGGTCTCCACAGTACATCGATGTTGTTGCCAGTGGTCGGCGGAAGGTGCACGTGCCCGTCGACATGGGACCGGACCGCAGCGACGCACGGATGCACGCCAACACCGTAGGATCCTACGCAGTGCCGTAGGGGACCGCACCGCCACTTCCCAGCAAATTAGGGACACTGTTGCTCCTGGGGTATCGGCGAGGACCATTCGCAACCGTCTCCATGAAGCTGGGCTACAGTCCCGCACACCGTTAGGCCGTCTTCCGCTCACGCCCCAACATCGTGCAGCCCGCCTCCAGTGGTGTCGCGACAGGCGTGAATGGAGGGACGAATGGAGACGTGTCGTCTTCAGCGATGAGAGTCGCTTCTGCCTTGGTGCCAATGATGGTCGTATGCGTGTTTGGCGCCGTGCAGGTGAGCGCCACAATCAGGACTGCATACGACCGAGGCACACAGGGCCAACACCCGGCATCATGGTGTGGGGAGCGATCTCCTACACTGGCCGTACACCTCGTCGAGGGGACAGTGAATAGTGCACGGTACATCCAAACCGTCATCGAACCCATCGTTCTACCATTCCTAGACAGGCAAGGGAACTTGCTGTTCCAACAGGACAATGCACGTCCGCATGTATCCCGTGCCACCCAACGTGCTCTAGAAGGTGTAAGTCAACTACCCTGGCCAGCAAGATCTCCGGATCTGTCCCCCATTGAGCATGTTTGGGACTGGATGAAGCGTCGTCTCACGTGGTCTGCACGTCCAGCATGAACGCTGGTCCAACTGAGGCGCCAGGTGGAAATGGCATGGCAAGCTGTTCCACAGGACTACATCCAGCATCTCTACGATCGTCTCCATGGGAGAATAGCAGCCTGCATTGCTGCGAAAGGTGGATATGCACTGCACTAGTGCCGACATTGTGCATGCTCTGTTGCCTGTGTCTATGTGCCTGTGGTTCTGTCAGTGTGATCATGTGATGTATCTGACCCCAGGAATGTGTCAATAAAGTTTCCCCTTCCTGGGACAATGAATTCACGGTGTTCTTATTTCAATTTCCAGGAGTGTATTTCGCATTCTGAAGACAAAGTTGGTGATTGAACTTTCGTAAATAGATCTCGCCGCAAAGAAAACCGCCTTTGTTTCAGTGACTGCCACCCCAACTCGCGTATCATATCAGTGACACTCTCAGACCTATTGCGCGATAACACGAAACGAGCTGCCTTTCTTTGCACTTTTTCGATGTCCTCCGTCAATCCTACCTGGTAAGGATCCCACACCGCGCAGCAATATTCCAGCAGAGGACGGACAAGTGTAATGTAGGCTCTCTCTTTCGTGGGTTTGTCGCATCTTCTAAGTGTTCTACCAACAAAGAACAGTCTTTGCTTCGCCTTCCCCACAATATTATCTATATGTATTTCCAATTATGTTGCTCGTAATTGTAATTCCTAGGTATTTAGTCGAATTGACAGCCCTTAGATATGTGAGATTTATCGTCTACCCAAAATTTATCCGATTTCTTTTAATACCCATGTGGATGACCTCGCACTTTTCTTTGTTTAGTGCTAATGGCCACTTTTCGCACCATACAGAATTTCTCTCTAGATCATTTTGTAATCGGAATTGTTCGTCTGATGATTTTACTAGACAGTAAATTACAGCGTCATCTGCAAACAACCTAAGGGGGCTGCTCAGATTATCACCTAGATCATTTATATAAATCAGGAACAGCAGAGGGCCTTTGACACTACCTTGCAGAACGCTAGATATCACTTCTGTTCTACTCGATGATTTATCGTCTATCACTACTAACTCTGACCTCTCTGAGAGGAAATCACGAATCCAGTTACACAATTGAGACGATACTCTATATGCACGCAATTTGATTAATAGTCGCTTGTGAGGAACAGTTCCCAAAGCCTTCTGGAAATCTAGGAATGTGGAATCGATCTGAGATCCCTTGTCAACAGCACTCATTACTTCATGGGAATAAAGAGCTAGCTGTGTTGTACAAGAACGATATTTTCTGAATCCGTGTTGGTTATGTATCAATAAGTCATTTTCTTCAAAGTGATTCACAATGTTCGAGTACAGTATATGCTCCAAAATTCTACTGCAAATTGAGGTCAGTGATATGGGTCTGTAATTCGATGGGTTACTCGTATTTCCTTTCTGGAATATTGGTGTGACCTGTGCTACCTTCCAGTCTTTAGGAACAGACATTTCGTCAAATGAGTGTTTGTATATGATTGCTAAGAAAGGCGGTATTGTGTCTGCATACTCTGAAAAGAACTTGATTGTTGTACCATCTGGACCGGAAGACTTGCCTTTCTTAAGTGATTTGAGTTGTTTTGCAATACCTAAGGTATCTACTTTTACGTCACTCATGCTGACAGCTGTTCTGGTTTCGAATTCTGGAATATTTACTTCGTCTTCTTTCGTGAAGGAATTAGGGAAAACTGTATTTAGTAGCTCCGCTTTAATGGCACCATCACCGGTAACATTTCCATCTCTATCGCGCAGTGACGGTATTGACTGTTTTTTTGCCACTGGTGTACTTTACATACGACCAGAATCTCTTTGGGTTTTCTGCCATATTTTGAGACAATATTTCATTGTGGTAACTATTAAAAGAATCTCGCATTGACGTCCACACTAAATTTTGAGCTTCCTTGAAACATAGCCAGTCTTGGGGATTTTGTGTTCTTCTGAATTTGGCATACTTTTTTCGCTGCTTCTGCAACAGTGTTCTGACGTGTTTTGTGTACCATGGTGGATCACTCGCGTCTCTTATTAACTTATGCGGGATGAAACTTTCTATTGCTGTCGATATTATATCTTTGAATTTGAGTCCTTATCTGGTTTATATTTACATAATTAGCTTGAAAGGAATGGAGACTCTCTCTTAAGAAGGCATCAAGCAAATTTTTATCTGCTGTTTTAAATAGATATATTTTGCGTTTATTTTTAGTGGTTTTGGTTGATATGGTTTTGAGCCTCGCTACAATGAGCTTGTGTTTACTAATCCCTGTATCCGTCTTGACGTTCTTTATTAGATCAGGGTTATTCGTGGTTAAGAAGTCAAGCGTGTTTTTGTAACCATTTACTGTCCTTCAGCCATTTCATGCAGCAGAGTTGCCGGCAAGGTACTTGGTAGGTGCAGAGCAAACCTCAGTGCACGGTTCTGTGTTCTCTGTAGCATCTGTATGTGCGTTTTGTCGACTTGACCCCACATTACGGCATCGTACTCCAGTACACTGTGACACCAAGCCACAGCGGTTGGGTGGAAGATGGAGTGTCAGCAATGGGTACTACAGGGATGTTGCGGTGAGTAACTACGTAGAACTGCGTGTTTGCACCATTGAATTTAAGGCGCCGCTTGAAGGTCCCAGGTAAGCAGGGAGCCATAGGCGAGGTGATGCTGGAGACTGTTGGCATTAATACCACGGCGAAGCTCATCAGGCTACAGCGTGAGATGTACGTGGTAGTTCATTAGTGCGTGACCAGTGTGGAGCGTATACAGGATCGGTTTTAAGTCGAGGCCTGTGGCACACCAGCACAGATACGACAAACTGAGGACAAACCAACTTCAACTCACACATGTAAGGTCCTGTCACCTAGAAAGGTTAGCTCTATCCGCTCATGTGACACCTACACCACTTGCTCCAGTATTCTGAAAAAGCTTCCCTCATACCACACATTGTATCTGGATACATCGAGGATCACAGCCCCTAAGTACTCGCAGAGATCCAGAGCGTGAAAGGCCTACTCCACTAATAGCAGCAACTGATACTCAGATGGATGACTCTTCCGAGAATCGAACTGCTTCGCAGGTAGTTTCGTCCTGTAAGTGGCTTGGCGCCGTTTTCTCGTTGTATGGCGATAGTGTATCAATCAAAACAACGATTCAGTTCGTGCTATGTGCTGTCGTAAGGTAGAACATGCGTAAATCGTAATTAAAAGTAACACCAGAACTACAGAGCACAGGAAAAACGTATCTGTGAGGAGTGTTTCGAAGATCACGCGTAGGTGAGTTAGCAGAGCGTGATGTCGTTCTAAATCTCCCGCGTTCAAACTCCATTGACGACAACTGTTTTTAACTGTTCACGCGTGAAACTGTTACATGAAAGAACATTTCTCTCTCATGTAAAAGGACTTTCCGGAGTTTAGAGCAATGTTCTTTAGGCAGTCTGCCTTCGCTTCCTTTGTTGAAAGTAGCAAACCTATACAAATGTACTCTGTAGATCTGCTACTTTCAGCAAACGAAACGAAAGCAGACTGCCGAAAGAACATTGCTTCAGATTCCTAAAAGTCCTTTTACATATGAGGAAAATGTTCTCCCACATAACACTTTCACGCGTCAATAGTAAAAAGAAAGTTGTCGTCACTGGGGTTTGAACCTGGGACATTTGGAAGGTGGGACATTCGGAAGTAAGACACCACACTCTACCAACTCACCTACGCGTCGTCTTCGAAACAACTCCTCACAGATACGTTTTCCTGTGCTCTGTAGCTCTGGTGTCACTTTTAATTACAGTTTGCGCATGTTCTACTGGATGACAGCACATAGCAAGAACTAAATCGGTGTTCTCTTTGATATTCTGTCGACATGCAACGATTGGCACCGATCTGAGTGTCTGACATCTGGAGATTTGGGTGTAATATTACTGATCACTAACTCTGCGCAAGTCACAGATATTTATCGTTCTTCGGTATAGCCACTATGTCTGCATTTTCGCATGCTGAGGGATAGTGACTGACCCTTAAGGCCTCGTTGAATATGCTGACCAGTTGAGAGCCGGCAGCTGCTGCTATCTGCTTCAATAGGGCATTATTGACATCGTGGAACCCTCTAGTGTTTCTGATTTTGAGGTTGTGGACCTCTTCAGCTATTCTTTCTTCTCGTTCCCTTTATATCTCTCTGGAAGATACGAGGGAGCTGCTTAGCCACTAATGTGTTATTCTCTACAATGATTCCCCATTCGTCTAAGTTACGCTTATACACTAAGGTGACAAAAGGCATAGGATAGGGAAGTTCACATATGCAGATGGAGGTAGCATCCCGTACACAAGATATAAAATGGCAGAGCAATGGCGGAGCTCTCATTTGCACTCAAGTGATTCATGTGAAAAGTTTTACGACGTGATTATGTCCGCACGACCGGAATTAACAGCAGGATAATGTACGACCGCATGTTGCAGGTCCTGTACGGTCCTTTCAGGATACAGAAAACGTTCAACTGCTGCCCTGGCCAGCACATTCTCCAGATTTCTCACCAACTGAAAACGTCTGGTTAATGGTGGACGAGCAACTGGCTCGTCACAATACGCCAGTCACTACTCTTGATGAACTGTGGTATCCTGTTGAAGCTGCATGGGCAGCTGTACCTGTACACGTCATCCAAGTTCTGCTTGACTCAATGCCCAGGCGTATCAAGCCCGTTATTACGGGCAGAGATGGTTGTTCTGGGTACTCATTTCTCAGGATCTATGCACCCAAACTGCGTGAAAATGTAATCACATGTCAGTTGTAGTATAATATATTTGTCCAATGAATATCCGTTTATCATCTGCATTTCTTCTTGGCGTAGCAATTTTAATGGCCAGTAGTGTATTTCTGTAACGGACTTCCAACGTCTAGTTGCTTCATTATGCCGCGCAAAAGGAGCCCCGACATGATATTTTGAGGTACCCATGACTTTTGTCTCCTCAGTTTATACTTCCCATACCGCGTCACGTGCCCTTAGTGCCACCAGGCTACAGTCAAACTCACGGTGCGCAGTGCTCATGATGTTTTGGTTGACCAGTGTAAATACCTGTATATGTGTTTTACCTTTTTCTTCTTAAACTGTGGTACCACGAAATGTCTGTTACCCTTGTAAAAATGACCCAGGAATGAATAATGTACTACTACAGCCACTAGTAGCAGAACTGCTGGTACTACTTCACGGTGAGGAGACGTCGGTAAGTAGTTCTAGAGAGGCCACAAGAAGGTTTTGTAAGAGCATTACTATTAACTATACACAAATTGCACCAGAAATAAATTGTTTATGATGTACAGCACCCACACATAAATTACGTTCGGGTCTCGTTATTTAAAAGTACCGTTACCAGTTTTGAATTTTTCACAATTCATCAAACGGTTTTTTTTCATGCTTTCTTCAGAACCACTTATATGTTGGTTTGATGAAAGCATGAAAAACACCGTCTGATGATGAACTGCGAAAAATTCGAAACCTGTAACAGTGCTTTTTAAATAAAGTAACCTTTGCTGTTCACCACCAAAATATTATTTCATATAACAGCCGAATACTCCAATCATGTCTTTATTTGATAAAATCGCATGTACCAGAAATACTTACGTAAGCTTTGAGAGGAGATTTTTCACACTAAAGGAAGAAAAAAATCCATACAAAATTATCTCGAAAATAATGAAGGTTTCTATCAGCAGTTATGAAGATAAAACCCTACGACTCAAATTTGTAAACATCAATTCAAAATTTTTTTTAGAAGGGGTGATGTTGATGAGAAAAGTACTGACGTACTCACAGTATCTTCCATGGTGGTGGGTTGCTTCACCATTTGTTTTCATTTGAGATTAGTTTGTCTCGAATGTTTCACGTGCTACGTGATAAGTGTTTTGCTTAACCATGGCAGCACTGGTGTGTCATGTGGGACCAAAACGTCTGCATCTTGAGATTTTCCAATTTTCCATTGATTAAGTTGTTCTTTATTCCGTTAACAATAAGATCAAAGGCAAAAACAGAGGCAACTACTACTCTTGTTTGAATGACACACTAATTTTAACTAGTTAAAAATATTAAAAACATACATAATATTCGGTTGAACTCTTATTTCCTACCAGCTTATTGGGATACTGATTGAAATAATTTTCCCAAATAACGTCAAGTTTTCCATTTCCTACGCTTATTCGAAAATGACTATCAATTGGCTAAACGTACAGCTAGTCTGTCTGCCGCCTCGTGGAAGAAATGAGTTAAATTTCTGGCACTAAGAAAGATATTTTCCTAGCGGGAGAATACGAATGGGATCACTTAAGAGTAAAAAAACATCCAACTACGTCATAGACAAAAGATATACAGTGGTTGGTTTGTATCGTGTAGCTCTTCGGATCGCAGGCTTCAAGATATTTTTTTTTCCTTTTTACATTTACACAATGCCGAAATAAGAGCACAAGATCGTGACCAATTGAGGAACAAAGTTGTAAACAAATGTAGCAATTCAGAGGCAAGTAATATTGTCCAGATAGAAAACTACGTTTCTCATTGTGACTGACCATCGTTTATATGCTTATGTGGATAGCATTTATTCCAGGACCAAGAAACTTATCAGCAGAGTAACCATAACACATTAAGCATTAATAGCATATGAAACTTCCTGGCAGATTAAAACTGTGTACCGGACCGAGACTACCCAAGCACGACTCACGCCCCGTCCTCACAGCTTTTCTTCTGCCAGTACCTCGTCTGGTAGAGAGCTTGCCCGCGAAAGGCAAAGGTCCCGAGTTCGAGTCTCGGTACGGCACACAGTTTTAATCTGCCAGGAAGTTTCATATCAGCGCACACCCCGATGCAGAGCGAAGATCTTATTCTGGATTAATACGATATGTTTACAGAAAATTTTACTTTCTCTCCTCAGTAATTATGTCGAATATTTTGGCAGATACAGAACATGTTGCAACTTGTATTTATCTAAGTTTTGACTAAGAAGTCATCTAAGTACATCAATATAGCGAAAAGTTTTCAAAAGAAGCTTTCAAAAATGATACAAGAGTTTGTCTAGAGATATTGCATGCCCCGTCCTTTTCTAAGTTATCAGTAATAGAAAAAAACTCCAGTAAACTAACTCATACACAGGAAGGGTAAGAAAATGGAAAATAGTAAATATGTAATAATCAAACATAATGCAATATTGTTCACATTATAAATTATACGCAAGTGTGTTTTAATATCCACAGCTCAATTTAAAACAGTGAGAACTCGAAGAAAACAAAACACATTTCATCAAATACGATTGGAGATTCACTATAATCTGAGATTAAGTTTTACAGACAGTTCATGACTTTTTCAATGTTTTTGACGACGTTCAAGAAATTAATCAGAAATACTGATAATAATAATGAAATATGACGACTTTTGGTAAGTAATTTCAGATGAGCTGCATAAAGCCATATGTAAGGTTGGATGTCAGTGACCCCTATGGTGGGTGGTGGAGCTGGGAGACTAGTGAGCAGGAAGACCTGCAGTTCACCATCCTAGGTGAGACTGCAGCAGCGTGGTGGGTAAGTATTAGGTGTGTGCCCGACATCTTGTCATGAAAACAGCATTTACATTTTATTCCATGACAAAGTACATCAATGACGGTGCTAGACAATGGTCGATTACATTTTATTCCATGACAAAGTATATCAATAGTGGTGCTAGACAATGGTCCAATTCCTGGCTGGGCTTGGTTGGTGAAACATGCTTGGGTCAGCGGGTGATCTCTTCTTACAGTGAACAAGTGGCGACTGGTTGAGGCTATATGGTAAGACCTCCAGTGATGTGGTGCTGACTCAGGCTCTTAAGAAGCAGTTGCATCGACAGCTATGAATAAACAGTCTAATGCAGGGCACACCAGAGCATATAAAATGAAACTGTGCACCCCAGCGCTAATGGCGGTAGCTCACAGCAGTGATGTGTGGCCACACAGACGATAGAGTTTGCCTGCACAAGCGACGTTGGTGGGGTGGCAAGTTGGCCCAGACACAAACCATGGACCACAAGGGTAGGCGGCCGGCAGTAGATGGAAGTTACGCAGCAGGTGGCCTGTAGGTTAGAAGGCGCCAAAACAGCAGCATGCACACTTATTGTTGGCAGCTGGCCCACAGCTAGTGAAGACAGTGTCTGGGATCAGCAGCTTGTTGACCCATGTCTAACTGCAAACTGGTGCAGGCCTCCCCTCGTAGCTGGCTGCTGGCAGCGACTGATACTGCCTGTTTAAAATGTGCAGTATGTATTAGAACTCGGTTCATTATTGTTTCCGAAACAGTGGTACTGTCCCGAAGTCAGAACAGACCCAAGGTACAAGGCATGGTGTTTGAGCAAACATTATATCACTGCTGCAGCTTTTTCATCGTGTCAGTAGTTTCACGGTCATCGCTTTGCCATATCGATGTAGCAAGTTCGCCTTGTAGGAACAGTTCTTGTAGGGCAACATAATCTGCTTACATCTTATGCAAAGACAAGTAACCGACCGCAGGTTATCAGTGCCGGTAGGTTCTCACATAAAGATCTTATCTCGAGGTCAGTTCTACTGTCATGTTACACACTTGTCTTATTTATAGTCAAGTTCACTTCTCACTCCCTCCCTCCCAGGGAACTGATCAAGGTCACTCAGAGGAACCCCTGTTCTACCCACAATGCTTACATCGCAAAGCTGTTGACAACGCCAGAATAAACAGCACTATATTCTACTCTACAGAAACCTCCAGAAATGTCGCAGGTTGGGGATGGAACTTGTTACAATCACGAGCAGCATCTCATGCAACCATCTGTACCCTGCAGGCGTAGGATGTAAATAAATAAATAAATAAAAAAACACAGTTTTAGAGATTAGACAGTACAAATTATTGAAAATCAACCATTTTATGAAAGACATATATAATCACATATGTGCGCACCATACTTTTTCCTGAGTCTCCGCATACCTGGACAACTACGATCTTCAAGGTTCCTTAGCGACACACTTTTGAAAACCTCACGAAACCACAAGCCTTTTCACGCCTTTGATTTACACTATGGCATCATTATGATCGTAGATTTGGAGTTATGTTGCCATTTCTTCATACTACAATCCGTCATCGTTCCACTGCTTTCCATGGTGATAGCGAGTGAACCAAGGAGGTGTCCGTCAAGTCTTGGTACTCTGTACTGCACTAAAATGTTAGGGTGAAGCGGCAGTAGTGGATAATATCATCAATATTCATCTAGTGTTGGCGAATACAACGAATGCAACGTCTTTAAACACAAATAGACTAGACTCATCATAAAAAAAGCCTTGCAATACGTGATGTTGTTTGCACTTTCAGGTGGCGACGTGGAATGCCTCTGGTGTGAAGCAGCACCACCACATTTATACTAATCACTGTACAATTTCTGTGACAAGCGAGTAATTAATAACATGATCATGCAACAATAATGCATACATCACAGTTCTTGATGGGAAACGCAGTTGTAGATTATATTATGGGTAATGTACTGAATTCAGGGACAGCTCTGGACTCGTTAGGTTACAGCTGTCGAATATGCTGGAATCATTCACCACATTCCCTCTCCTGTCTGTCTGCTGCGGCAGAAAAATGAAATGAGGCGTTTCTTGTCGAAGATCTGTCTTTATTGACCAGCCATGTCTTGAAGTCATTGGTAGAAGTAGGTACTCCATGATCGGAAACTTAATGGCAGGTGAACTCCATAATTTAGCACCTATAAAAGTTTTGGATGGTCTTCATCTGATTCCGATATGTGCAGTACTTTCAACACCAAGTTATGCAAAACAATTTTATTTTCTGCTGCTTGCATTTCTTAAATGTACACATTATTATCCGCAGCACTCTGAACGGGAATCGGTTCTTGTTTGGCGTTCCTAATGATGTGTTAATTTTCCGCAAACAACCCTATAAACATTTTGAGAGGGATACAAATACTAAAGCGATTACTTATCTATCTATCAATGTACCATCCTGCATTTTGTGGAATATTCAGGTCCAAATTTGATGTAGATACATAAGTTTTGAATGTTCAAGTGATGGCAATATTTCTTGTGCAGTCAACTTCGATGGAATGAACTTTGTATCATATTTCTTGAAACAGAAATGTGAGCGCCTTATCTCCAAGTCGCAATGTTTCTGTTGGATACTTTCCATCACTCTTCATAAATGTGCCTTCCACTTACAGGAAACTGCTGCTTTGCATTGTTAAATCATCTCTCTGTTGAATAAGAATTCTTATCTCATCATTATTATTGAACATCACTTAAGTAAAAGGCTTATGGGAGATGTATTTCTAATTAGTGGTTCATTTGTCGTATTGAACGTTAATTTTTATATCGAGTGACGTCATTGCGAGGTTTCAATTCTATCGACTTGAGGAACTCGCACTTGTGATATGTATTCACATTATCCTTCCCTTGCAAAGTGGAGTACTGACTGATGTGTAGGTTGGTTTTATGCTTTACGTCCATAGTGCTGCTTTAAATGAAGATGTACCACGATTTTCTCTTCTCTAAAATCAACCACATTCCTGTTCTGGTCAACTAGTTCAACTCGGAGAGTCTAATGTCTAAAGAGTCATTGGGAGTTCATTCAGGTGGCTAGGCACTCAAGAGAGTTTGTATTTTATTCTCACTGTAGGGAAAAATCTGTAGATAATATGTATTAATTGGCCATTGAGGTCTGAAATCGTTGTGACATTACTCTCAACACAGGTTGTACTAGTAGGTAAAATATTCACTTGTTGGATATCTGTAGATAATATGTATTAATTGGCCATTGAGGTATGAAATCGTTGTGACATTACTCTCAACACAGGTTGTACTGATAGGTAAAATATCCCCATGTTGATCTGACTTTAAAACGTGGCGCACCATTCCACAATGGCAGTTTTTGACAGAAATGCTGCAACATATACATTCTTCATTCTCCCATGAGTATCTACCAGTGTTTTTTAATTGACAATCAAGAAGAGAACAACAGCATGTTGGTCCCGTTTGGACACATTTGATAACACATACTCCGCATTTCTGTATTTACAGTACGAAAGTTTGAAAGAATCAAATGCCACATAAACCCCTTGCCTATATGTCAATGCTCATATACCATCATCCGAATCAATTTGTGCCGCATATACGCTGCAGCAATGGCTGCAGACGGAAACTTCTTAGTTTCCCCTTATACCAAAATGTGAGCTTTCAGCCAGATGTTTTGAGATGATAGAATGCTGAGCCATTTCACTGAAACCTTGTTCCTGTGACACCTTATGACATGCTCTATGAGAAACACATGTTGTTCAGAGCTTTTCTGTAATTCGTCTGTGTAAAATCTTCTGGCAACTTCTTCACTTTTGCTGTCTTTTGAGATGTAAGTTCTTGGGCATTTTGACTCTACAAATATCTCTGTTCAACATTTCGGAAGGGAAAACTTCTCAAATTCCCTTTCACATCTCTAAATCTGCGCCAAATCACCTACATTAGATTTCTTCATGCATGGGTCCACCATCTCAGTACAACTTTATGCTGTATTTAGAACCACACTGTGATGTATATCAAAAATCTCATCTTAATCATATGGCGTTTAACTCGATTATACCCCCCCCCCCATCCCCAGTAATTTGTGGGGACACTCCACAATACTCACTTTAATGTGAGAGAATATTGGGTAGCAGGTTATTTCATATTGTTCCATTACCAACCTGAAACACTTACTGTAAGATTTACCTCCACTGTCGGTTTGCGGGTTGTCAGGACACTTATTCATCCCAGCCTGTAGCAGTTGTTCAGGCACCTGTGCAACTTCTTCCCCAGTCTTTTTCTTCGTAGATAGAGCCCAGACGAAACTGGACTACATATCTATGATTATTAAAATATATTTGAGACCTTTATCCAATTGTGAATATTGCCTTATATCCATGGTATTGGCTTATGATAAATAATTTAATCCCCATATTATGACTCTTCTGTGCAAACATGTTTTGTGAGCAGGCCTGTGGAGTTCACATGCCACCGTCTCCATAATTCTTATCCAATGATATGTCTCTCTTGATGCCTGAAATTATTTATACTATTTCGTTTATGTGAGCTGTATTCCCTGTGGTGACTGATGCTGTCAGAAGTTTCAGTTATTCAGATTTTGTTGTCATCATAATACATACACCCCAGAGTAATTTGTTCACCTTTTTATGCTGTATGTCAATGTCTTCATCTTTACTATGTACACTGCTTAACAATAATCTACTAATGTTAATGTATTTCCTACAATTTGTGATTTTTAATCGTCCTTTTGCAGTATTGTCTCATCTATGTGCATTACTCATACGTAATATTTTAGCATATGATCTCTGTTTTGGCAAATACTTTCTGGGTTTCGAAGTTTTTACAAATATTAACTACACTAAACTGGCTGTTTGCTCAAATTCTCTTCGTCCAACATGTATAGCATCCTTCACTAAGTGCATAGGTAACTTTAAAGCGTGATCTTGACTGATCGCATATGTCATATTTAATTCACTAGCACTGTGATGGTTGATGAAATCAGTGATAGTACAGCCTTCTTCTTCTTCTTCTTTTTCTTCTACCACCATCTGATGCTGTCTCATGTGTGAGAGCTATCTAATACTTTCTGTTACAGCTATAAAAATTTAAGTGATTGACTTTACAGTCCAGCTGTCCCTGTTCTAATAGTCATAGTTTTCAATGAATAGCGTCCTATGCCTCTATAAAATAAATAAATGTCGTGTGACTAGGAGCTCCCACTGGGTAGACCGTTCGCCGGGTGCAAGTATTTCGATTTGACGCCACTTCGACGGATGGGGATGAAATGATGATGATTAGGACAACACAACAGCCATTCTCTGAGCGGAGAAAATCTCCGACCCAGCCGGGAATCGAACCCGGGCCCTTAAGATTGACGTTCTGTCGCGCTGACCACTCTTTCTTTCTTTCTTTTTGTAATCTCATTTTGTTCGTTATTGTTCGTTCCAATTGATCGTGGCGGACGTCACCTGACGCCCATTGAAGTTCTTTATTGATCCATTCCCTCAGTTTTTTTTGTTACAGGGGGCAGCTAACCTCTGCCCGAACACGCTGAGCCACCGTGCCGGCATCACTCAGCTACCAGGGGCGGGCTAATGCCTCTATGACTTTGAGTTTAGTCGACATGTTATCAAATACTGATCACACTTAGAGATTGTACACATGTTATATAATCTATACACAGTTTTCTCAATCTCCTCAATCTGTCCATTTATGACAGTGAGTTACGTCATCAGAGTTTCGCTGTCCTCTTCCACAGATTTTCGTTCTGCGATATTTACAGGAGTAGACTTTTTCTCTCTTCCAACTCCTTTTTTTTTGGAATTTTACAGTTACTGCGAGAGTCTCATTCATCTTTATATTTGTCACCTTGATTTATGACTGTATTCTATCATTTAACTGCCATACCTGAGGTTCTCCTTTCGCAGCTGCCGTTTTGATAATGTTGTCCAATTTCGTTCACCTTGTGGTGCCTGTTTGCTCACGTTGCTACTTTGACACTGCCCTCCAGTCCAGTTAATCTAGCATTGACTTTCTCAGTTTTACTGTTTGACTTATGCTTCATCCCATCGTAATGACTGCAGTGCATACGTGTGAGTTTATCTATACCCTAAAATATACTGACACAGTTTCATATTGGTACACTACCATTAATGCAGTATTCTCTACAACAGCCTTCATTCAGTATTCTCGTTTTATCGATAACGAGAAAGCCATGCTACTAGTTATTTCAGCAGTCCTCGTGTATGGCACCAGTTTCATTGAAAGGTGTATCAATTCCTACATACACTTGGTAAATGTGCTTTAGATTCATACTGTCCTCTTTGAAAGCGGTGATACGGTTAGCATTATCCCTGGCCAGCTGCATCGGAATCCTTGAGTATGACTCGCTCAAATAAAAGACATTGACTCCTATATGGCAGCCAAAGCAGATGTATTTCTGGATCTCATCCTAGTTTTCCACTGCAACATAGTCAGATATGAATACTCTGTATGGTTTTACTTTTTCTGGTGGTGGAATATCGCTGCTTTCCTTGAACGTCTGATATGTTAATCCATCAAAACTATAAAATATCCCGCAATTGCTGAAATTTTTGCTGAAACAAGATTTTTGAAGAAACATACACATTCATGAAGCAGATTCGCTCATTACCAGTTAGAAAACGATTTGCCTTCCCGCGGTCTGATAGTCCAGTAATTAAAATACGTATGTAATGGGGAAGTTATGATTCTATCTTCTCTTCTTCTATTCGTTTCCAGCACCATGGTACGATCAGTCAGTTATTACAAGACTCTTGTGACAAGGGTGCTTCATCCACTTGATTATGACGATTATTGCATGCTCATTTAGCATATATGGTACTTTGTGGACAACAACAGCTCTTTACCTTTTTTATTTACAAATACTTTCATATTGCAGAGTTTGTGATCAGCCTTAAATTAGATCATATTTCTGTGCCTATATCTGGCACATTTGGCTCATATATTTCTACTTCTATACAAGCAGAACATGAATCACAGACTTTAGCGGTGATTTACTGCGATGGGTGCAGAGTCCGGTGAGCACACTCCAATAGTTTACTCCACAATGTCTTGTAGAATCAATTGACGTGCGATTCCCATCTCAGTCAGCAGTCTACAGCATAATTTGCAGCATAACTTATGTACGTTAAATTGTTAAACATCTGTCACTCTTCATATATGTACTCATCGCTGTTAAATACGTATTTTAATTGTTCCAAGGAAGTCTCCTGGTACGACCACATGACCTCCCAGTATTACTGAAGGAGAGTGAATGTTCCTGTGGAAAAAAGTAGAATTGCACGTTGATGAATCATATAGTGAAACCTCTTCATCTGTAGATAATATCCCTGAAATATCACTAAATTGTGGATTTTCGAATACAGCTTTCAGACAGAACTCCTTGCCCGACAGCCGGCGACCACTTCAAAGTAACTGCTATGCACCTCAAAATCTTCACCCTTCGCCCATTCTCTCACGACTGGTTGAACTATTTATCGATCACTGCTAATATACATTATTTGCAACAGTGTATGCAACTTAAGAAAAAGTTATCATACTATGAAAGACTAATACACTGACCTTTACTGCCAGTTAACCATCAGAATGAATAAGCCATGATCCTCTGTTTAGTGGCGGTGCTCTTTGTTAACTAGTGTTAAGACTGCGTGTATAGTGCAAGTTATGTCCACTGATGTGCCAGATTTTACCTCGCTGTTGAGGGATATCATTGACTACACAGCTTTGGTATATTCAAGAAAACGACTTAACCCAGATGTTCTAGATATTCCTGAATGTGTTACGATGCTTCAGTTGAAAGGTATGACTTCCAAGAAGAAGACGATTATGTTATAGTCTGTTACATGTTAGAGCAGTTGAAATCATGGAATATTTCTTAATTGCGTTTGAACATTTATAGGAGACTTACTGAAGGACACAGCAGTTTGAATGCTGTGGAGTATTGTTTGCTTCCCACACAGCTTATACCTTTGCTGTGTGATATTTCACACAGGTTTCACTTTCTGCCTTAAGCGACGTGCCTCCTTCTGTGTATTAACTTTGCTATAAATATTACGATGGGAATGCACAATGCCAGATTAATGGGCCTCCTCCAGTTAAACTTCACTGTTTATTTATGAACCTCCAGCATAATGCAGGAAAAATGGATCACCAGCATATTTTTACTAGAACTTTTATTTGTTATTCTGCCAAGATTTCAATGAGAAATATCCTTTATTGTCAGTGACCAACTTCACACATGACGTCCAGTATCAAAATGTCACCTACCCATCATAAGTACTGAAACGTAATACAAGCAGCAGTCAGCAGTCTTGAGTAACATATACAACTGTACCAGGACAACTAGTGCTGTTTGGCAGGAAGCACTGTTAATATTCTGTAGACGATTTTGTACACGTTACTCATGATTGTCAAGTGTAGCTATTTGCTAATGCATGGATGTATTACATTTCAGTGGTTGCAATGGAAGTGATGGTTTGGTAATGGATGCCATGTCCGGAACTAGTCACTGAAAATTAAGAATCTTTCTCACTGAAGTCGGCCGGTGTGGCCGAGCGGTTCTAGGCGCTTCAGTCTGGAACCGCGCGACCGCTACGAACGCAGGTTCGAATCCTGCGTCGGACATGGATGTGTCTGATGTCCTTAGGTTAGTTAGGTTTAAGTAGTTCTAAGTTCTAGGGGACTGATGACCTCAGATATTAAGTCCCATAGTGCTCAGCGCCATTTGAGCCATTTTTTTTCTCACTGAAAATTCGCCAGAATCACAAGTAAAGGTTTTAAACTCTAATGTGTTGGTTGTAAAAAGGAAAATAACGGATTTCTTTACTGAATGCATTCTTTTAAAAATATGTGTAGATACTGAAGCTTGGCAAGTATATGGCAATGTTGAGAAATCGAAAACGCTACGCACAAAGCCACAGTGTGTATATCTTTTCACAAACTCTTACTTTATACAGTCATCAAGAGGAGACAGCCGCTTGTCAGTCCATCTGCCTGTTACAGGTCTCTACACCCTCTGGGTGGTGGCTGTTTTTCAGGCGCTCCAGTAACCTGCTAGCCAGCATCTCTCTCTCGAAACATGCTCGTGTTGCACAAGCATCCACATGTGCTCTACAAGGTTGGATGCAGCGTCGATGGTAGTGGTGGTGGCGGCAGTCGTAACGGTGGTTGCATCGAGGGTGACAGCGCCTGGAGCGGCTGTATGAGCACTGACTCTCGGTAACATTCTATTTTCTTTATAGGTAGTTGAATAGCACACGCGTGTGTGAAATAACAGGAACTTAAGTATATCGCAATGGATTGGTTTTATAGTTATATAACTTTGCCCACAGAGTCAATAAACTCGTAACACCCCCTCTTACGTATGGGCTCCAGCGGCAAGTTCTGTCTGTGGCAGTTGAAAATGCACGATACATATTATCTAAATTCACAACACTTGTGCGTTTAAAGTACATGTTCATGCTCCATGAAGTTAATTCTAGTACTACTTTGGCATACATATCAACTGTGGAGACTTTATGTCCGAACATTTGAATGTCTGTAGGAGTATGGGATGGATCGTATTCGATCATCATCTTATTCTTTATACATCCCATCATACTGCACAGATCTTCCTAATCGCACCTATGTATTGAACTTAGGCATCGACACAATTTGCAATTTTAAGTTCAGTCACCATACCAAAGTCACAGTCTGGTGACAGACCCATACTTACACATTTAGATCCATTCACAGTCATACTATAAGTGGGGCGAACAGTAGTACCCTTGAAGGATTTTCCAAGAGCTCTGTAAGCTGTGGTAGTTCCAACAGTGTCATTTTTTGCGGCAGTGTAGTATAGTTCAATGACATCTGGTCGAATAAATCAGAAAGACCATCTATGGTCTTTTGCTAGAGCGGCTCGGATGGTAGTATATGAGCGTCCTTGTCCAACAGCTCTACTACTGCGAGATCAGGGGCGAACTGCACTGCTGGAGAAAAAGATAAGTATAATTGAATGTTATCATTGCGGTCTTCAGTCCCCCACACTTCCCTCAAATACCAAATTGGTGATCCCTTGATATCTCAGAATGTGTCCTGTCAACCAATCACTTCTTTTGGTCAAGAAGTGCCACATATTTCTTGTCTTTGCAGTTCTGCTCAGTACTTCCTCATTAGTTACGTGATCAACACATCTAGTCTTCAGCATTCTTCTGTAGCACCACATTGCGAAAGCTACTTATTGTGAAACGTATTTCTTAATAGCAATATCAATAATTACATTATTAATAGATAGTTACTTTCAAATCTAACAGTTTTGTTTTTCTTATATCTGGGGCGCTGGATGATCCCTGCTGGCACTTCATCCTTTCGTTATGAGGATCAGACGTCGAATGAGAAGGGCTCAATCATCTGGATTCATAATATAATAAGAAGGAGTGGAGGGGAGAACTCGATTCCTGTTAGTCCTGTCTTCCCGATGGTCCAGCAGGGAGGGGAGATCAGTTCCGTAAAGAAGAGGAAGGGTTGTGTAAAAATGAATATAACTGACACAAGCGTGTAACCTGATACCGGAAGTAACCCTGAGATAACATCATTATCTGAGCTTGTATCAGTACTGATAACCTACTACTAGCTCCTGTAATTTAGCCTCTTAAGCAGCCCGCTATGACGACTCTTGCTCAGCCAATCACGAGATTTTTTCTTTTTTTTTGCTGGGAGAGGCAAATCTCAATTACAACACATATGAAAAAACTGTCAATGAACTATTGAAATTAGAAGACTTTCTGATCCATCATCGCATAAACTAGATATACAGGGTGTTCGAAATTTCCCGTTACATACTTCTAGAACTTGTACAGAGGAGTGAGTACGTAATAATTTTGGACAGGAACCAATGTCCTGAAATGTACCGTTTCCGTGCTACAGCCGTTTGAAAACATGTTTGGTAGGTAGGTATGCAAGGGGTAGTCATTGTGGGGCGGGGGGAGGGAGGTTGGTCACGTCAGAGAGCCTGATGTCATTTGACGTGTATCCTCTCCCTCACCTGGTTCGAGCCTCATTCAAGTGTCTGTGAGAGTCAGAGCAACATGGATGTGTGCACGTTTGCAGTATACACTGATATGATCTTTTGAATGGTGAAACTCATGGTAATGGAAGAGTTGCTCGTCGCCTTTATCAAAATCGTTCTCCACAAAGTCCGACTACATCGCATATCATTTACGCCACAATCACGCAACGGCTTCGAGAAAGGGTACCTCCACTGTCAGCGGGCGTGACTGTGGTGATCCAAGAAGACTTTCCGTACCGGAAGTGGTTCAAATGGTTCAAATGGCTCTGAGCAGTATGGGACTTTACATCTGAGGTCATCAGTCCCCTAGAACTTAGAACTACGTAAACCTAACTAACCTAATGACATCACACACACCCATGCCCGAGGCAGGATTCGAACCTGCGACCGTAGCGGTCGCGCGGCTCCAGATTGAAGCGCCTAGAACCGCTCGGCCACTCCGGCCGGCACCGGAAGTGGAAGAGGCTGTACTGGACCACGTTGAAGAGAGTCCGTCAACGAGCACACGAGCAATTTCTTTGGTTGTTAATGAGTGGAACTGTAAAACAGGTGATGTACTGGGCCACGACGTATCAGTTACTTGTAAAAGTGGTCACGTTACCACCATGTTTTCAGATGGCTGTAGCACGGAAACGGTAAATTCCGGACTTGGGTTCAAGTTCACAATATTATCTACTCATTCACCTCTACAGATCATAGAAGCTTGTAACGGGAATTTCTTAACACCCAGTAGAAGGGTAATGATGAACCCGACCATGTGGCTAATTTGGTATGGAATATACTGACTACAGAGAAATGTGTGGCATCCTGGAATAAAAGTGCTCAAGAAAAAAACGAAAAGTTAGTGAACTGGCAGTAGAAGGCTGTGTTTTTTTAACGTATAGAGTACACTTATTTTTTTCTGAAAAATCCACGTTTAGGTCACAGCATTTGATCTGACGTTGCTTCCTCCATCTAGTAGATAATACAGTTTTGGGAGGTCTACGAGGTAGCTATTTGTGGCTACTATAACCTCTCCCTTAAAACAAAGGATTTTCGAAACGCAATTGTCTTTAAATCCATAATATGCTAAAACAAATCGGTGTAAGCCAGATTTGGTGATTAGTATGAATGTGCTAATAATTCGTCTTGCAGATTCCTCAGATTTCCCATTGTCAGCTTTCACGGGCGAGTGCATTGTCTTCAAGAAAAATGATTTTATTGTTTTCTTAATGCAGGCCTCTTCTCGCATGTTTTTTCATCAAGTTGGTCCAAAAGACTTGCATAGTATTTATCAGTTATTATTCTAGCCTTCAAAATGTAATCGATGAGAATAACTCCTTTTACACCGAAAAAAATGTATTGGTCTTAGTACTTTCGATTGACGTAATCGTCTTCTACACTTCTAATGCAGTACTACTCTCACCAATTTGATTGCCGTATCGTTCTGGTATTAAATTAAAAACCCACATTTCGCCTACAGCAACTATTCTTTTTAAGTCAGTCTAAACGTTTGTAAGTAGGCTGTTAAGGTTACTATGTTGGTAACACCACGTAGTGCTCTGCATGAAAATCGCTGACTGGGCTGTGTGCAGTCTATGGCTGCTTGGACTCACAGTTGGAGGTGAGCGCCAACAGTGGTGGATGTGGAGAGAGAGATCCAGGTTTTGAGAGGTTGCTATAAGCGGACGATCTGGACGTGTGCCCGCCAGAAGAAGCAAATTTGTAAGGATGGATATCATGAATTGATATATATATGATGACTTTTGAACATTATTAAGGTAAATACATTATTTGTTGTCAATCAAAATCTTTCATTTGCTAACTATGCCTATCAGTAGTTAGTGCCTTCAGTAGTTAGAATATTTTATTTAGCTGGCAGTATTGGCGCTCGCTGTATTGCAGTAGTTCGAGTAACAAAGATTTTTGTGAGGTAAGTGATTCATGAAAGGTATAGGTTACTGTTAGTCAGGGCCATTCTTTTGTAGGGATGATTGAAAGTCAGACTGCGTTGCACTAAAATATTGTGTGTCAGTTTAGTGATGATCAGAATAAGCAAAGAGAGAACTGTCTGTGTACGATCAGTTTTGCTCAGCTGTTTGAAATTCAAATAACGTAGAAGTTTACTAGCACAGTCATTCATAATTTTTCAAAGGGGACGTTGCTGAGAAATTCGTTTTCACATTTGGCTCTAGTCAGAATTGTACAACTGCACAGAGCTTTCTCAAAGTTAATCATTCATGAGAAAGGTACCGTAATCTGTCTGCTAACGGTTAGCTATTTCATACAGTTTTAATCGCCGCTCCTCGTACGACACACTGCGCACTCTCTCGATATTCTCAGGGGTCCTTCACTGGGCTTATTTTCTAGAGAACTACGACCGTGTTAGAAATCAGTCGTACAGTCATTAAATAATGAAAAAGGTGAAACAGGCTCCTCATAACCCTTCACGATTGGTTAAATTTTCAGTGCCGATTAGCTGTCCTAAGTAAAGAAATTTATCAAGGTGCCATATTGTTATTTATTAATTTGTGAGAAATGACGTGACTCGTTCAAATTAAGAAACCGTCTAAAGAAAAGTATTTCGAGTTGAAGCTGACACTTGGCTTACGTTATCGTGCAAAGTATACCACTGATATGAGCGACATGTTTTTGCATGGTGAACTGGAGCTGTTAACTGGCATCGGTTCGGAACCAGATGTGACAAAGAATAGCAGTAGATTACCATCACGGTTGAGATAGTTTGGAAGGATGGGCGCCTGTGATTGGAAACAGATGAGACAGCAAAATTATACTCAGCAAAGTATCGAAGTTTTGGTTCTTACAACAATACAGTGGCGACAGTAAAGACAGAAAAATAATGAATTTCAAATTATGAGTATATACAAGGTGTATGAACTCCGCCGCTGCCGGTCCTAAGCCCGGAGTCTCATCTCACAAGTGATGAGGAAGGAGGAGGGGGAGGAGTAACACCTCGTAAAAAAAACCTGGATCCATCTGGCTCTGGATGGTAACATCTTGTGAGTGCCCCTACCTAGGGTTACAGGTGAAGCCCAAAATCCAGACGCGTCTGTGCAGTAGCCACCAGTACTCTGGTCAGAGTCTGTTGGCTCTGTGAGCTTGGCTGTGATTGAATCTCCTGGAACTTACAGCTCCAGTCTAAATTATGTGAGATTCTTCGTCATTTCACCACCAAAACCTCAACACAGACCAATAATAATGACAGAACAATGGGAAACAATTTTCTACCTTGGGCCCCATTCAGTAAGACTGGGTAAGTGATCTGATCATCAGGTTCCAGGGGATCAGGCATGTCATGAAGAGATGAATCGGAGCTTCTCAAAAGCCCAGGAGACAAAGAGAATATTGTACATGGGTACATTCAACACAAACACACTACTGAGGCCAGGTAAACTGAAACAAGTAACAAACACTATGGACAAATCCAGCATCAAAATTATGGCAATACAGGAAACACGATTCGCAGGTGAGAACCACTTTGATTCGGAAAGTTACAGAATATATAAGGGGAAACCAGCCATAACCATTCCAGGAAGTAATCTCAAACTCTTCGGAACAGGATTTGTTGTACATAAATTGATAATGGACTCTGTAATAGATTTTCCTCAAAATCAGAAAAAAAATTTCAGCACTCACGATACTATCTGGAAATAAGGCCTATACACTAATTAGTGCAAATGCCCCCACAAATAATTACAACAAAAAGAACTCAGAGATGATAGAGGAATTCTAGGAAGTTCTGAAAGAAACTACCAGAAAACTCCCCAAGAATCACGTAAAAGTGTTAATAGGGGATTTAAATACCCAGTTAGTCAAGGACAGAAAATTCCTAGACAGGACAGGGAAACACACACCCCTCATGAGAACAAACAAAAATGGAGAGAACTTGATAAATTTCTGCAGGAATTTTGAGCTGAAAATCATGTCAACCCGGTTCCAGAAACCACACAGAAAAGTAGTAACTTGGAAATCGCCCAACAATGCTGTAGGAGAATTTCAGATAGACCACATAGCAATGTCCATGAAAAACACTGCAGAAATGAAGAGTGTAAGGGCTAGGAAAAAAATTTTTGAGTCTCATCATCACCTTCTCCAAATCAAAGCAAAATTTATACTCAACAGACAAATCAAGAGAATCAACAGACCTTTCAGAACAGATCCAGAGTACCTGCAACTAAACAAGAAAGAAATAATAGAAGAAATTACGAAAATCAACAGCAAGAACTGAACAGAACTGTCGGAAAAAAATGAGAGAACTGATAAAATTGGGGCAACCACCGAGAAAAAGGAAACATCGATGGTGGAACATGACATGAGACAGATTCATAGAAAACAGAATACAAGCCTCAAAAAATTTAACGGCCATAGAAGACAAGAAAAATGGGAATAATTCAACAGGATACAGAAAAACACTTTAAATATAATTCACACAGAAAAAAGAGGTGACGAAAACAGCAAGATGAAGGAGAGAGGAGAGGACTTCACCAGAAACAACACACGGAATTTTTACAGCATATTCCAAGAAAATAGGACAGGATATCAACTTGTAAGCTGATGCTAAACCAGAACCAGGATTCATTATAGCCATTGACACAAAACGTCTTGCGATAAGCTCACGGTTGTCAGTTATAACCACATGACGGAATCGGATTGTGGAGCTGCTGCTGTGTATGACGTGTTTCTGTGCAACGCTGCTATTGTAGCAGTATGTTCAACATTCTCGTTAACTGCTTTATAGCTTACAGAGTTGGTAAATTCTCTACAAGTAATCCTAATACGTGTATATTATCGTTTTATTTAAAAAAAAAAAAAGAAAATTAACTGTTACAGCGTTCTTCCAACACTGGAATAGAGACCCTCCGTTTAATAGCTTGTTTGGCCAACTTTATTACATGGTAAAGTTACAGTTCTTGTTTTCACGAATTTTCTTAAATTTCATGGTACAAGGTCAGTATTAAGATGGTACTAGACGTCAATTATCTATCTGCACAGTTCTAGTAAATTTAGCAGTAGTTGTTCGTGGGCTGTAAGATGTTGATAATGACATCTCACATCAGATGTGTTAGATATTAAAGTGAATATGGTGGCCAGCATATGAACTGGAGTTCAACATAATTCTTCTCAAATTACTGTAGTATGATTGTTGTATTGTGTGACAATTGGTGTATATCACTGAAGAGGGTCAAACTCAGCTTGGAAATACCAGCAACGAAAGGATGCAACCGTTAGAAATAATACTGATGAAGTTCATAGATTTCACGGCGCCTTTTGAAACTAAAACTGGTGCCTTTGGGGCCCAGATGATATGATCCTTATATTTGTACTTCCACAGAGTACGCACCTAGAAAGTGTTGTTACTGAAGACAGAATATCCACACAGATAACCTATATCAGACACCGTTACCACACGATAAAATAAATTATTTTCGTTTAAGATGTTCCTAAGCTTTTCTGTCGTAAGCGACAGTCTCACTGTGTTATGAGATGCACCTACACTATGTGATCAAAAGTATCGGGACACGCCCCAAAACATACGTTTTTCACATTAGGTGCATTGTGCTGCCACCTACTGTCAGGTACTCCATATCAGCGACATCAGTAGTCATTAGACATCGTGAGAGAGCAGAAAGGGGCCCTCCACGGAACTCAGGGACTTCGAATGTAGTCAGATGATTGGGTGTCACTTGTGTCATACGTCTATACGCAAGATTTCCACTCTCCTAAACATCCCTAGTTCCACTGTTTCCGATGCGATAGTGAAGTGGAAACTTGAAGGGACACGTACAGTACAAAAGCGTATAATCGACCTCGTCTGTTGACTGACAGAGACCGCCGACAGTTAAAAAATGGTTCAAATGGCTCTGAGCACTGTGGGATTTAACATCTGAGGTCATCAGTACCATAGAACTTAGAACTACGTAAACCTAACTAACCTAAGGACATCACACACATCCATGCCCGAGGCAGGATTCTAACCTGTGACAGTAGGGGTCGCGCGGTTTCAGACTGAAGCGCCTAGAACCGCACGGCCACCACGGCCGGCGCCGGCAGTTGAAGATGGTCGTAATGTGTAATAGGCAGATATCTATCCAGACTGTCACACAGGAATTCCAAAATGCATCAGAATCCACTGCAAGTACTATGACAATTAGCCCGCCCGGTTAGTCGTGCGGTCTAACGCACTGTATTCCGGGCGTGAAGGCGTGCCGGTCCGCTGCACGAATCCGTCCGGTGGATTAGGTTCGAGGTCCGGTGTGCCGGCCAGTCTGTGGAAGGTTTTTAAGGCGGTTTTCCATCTGCCTCGGTAAATGCGGCCTGGTTCCCCTTATTCCGCCTCAGTTACGCTATGTCGGTGATTGTTGCGCAAACACTGTCTCCACGTACGCGTACATCATAATTACTCTACCACGCAAGCATTGGTGTTACACTCGTCTGGAATGACACGCTCTCTGGGATGTCCACCGCACAATAACCCTGGGTTCAGTGTGAGGCGGCGGTGGGGTGAGTGGACTGCTGTAGCCTGTTGTGGGGTTGTGTACCACTCAGGGCTACGCCGGAGACGAAGCCTCTCCGTCGTTCTAGGTCCCCAGTTCAATACACACATACATCCATACATACTTCTCACAGCAACATCCCCTGCAACACCCTTCAAGTTTTTTCGGCTGCTTCTGACCACTCTTTAGAATTACAGAAAATGTTTTATGCTCAAGTTCTAACAATATCAGCACTTGCAAAGTAGGTTAGAAATTAGATTAATAATGTTGCTCACGCAGCATGTGTTCTCTTTATCGGGCAACAACAAAGTTATTGACTGTGGATGGTATCGTCACAATGGAAATAATGAAGTTACTGTAAAAAGAGTCATTAATTTTGGCACTTATCTTGAATGGATTCCTATGTAGATTTCGTCGAAGTTGTTATGGCTCATCTTGTTGATTCTAGGGTGATTCCACTTTTACTTCTAGAAGGTCCAGATCTGTATTTTAGCAATTTTGAAGACCTAACAAATGCGTATTTCAGGAAATTCTTAATGATCAAACAACCTCAGATCAGAACAATGTTATGGTAGAAATAATTTTGACTTGGTATTCACGACTCACATCTTTATTAAACTTCTTGTAAATTCACATATACTTCTTCTTAATTGTCACATCATCAAGAAAACAGTTTTGTAACAATCTTCATATATTTAATTAACACTTTAATCAAACACAAGATTTGACAGTTCTTTTAAAAAAGCAAAATAACAACTTAACTTCTCCAAAGTGAAACGAATACTGCTCCGTGCGCATTCGCGCCAAAACGGTTACAAGTGAGTCAAAGATTATGACAGTCTCACAGAAATGAATACACACAACAATCATATCACTGAAATATATCGATACATCGGAGTACCTATTCATCAATAAAACCAAATGTGAACATTCTCACAAAAATATGTCTGTTACTTCGCAGAAAAGTAGTACGATATTACTGGTATCGAGAACTGGGGTTGGAGTGCCGTAATGGTCACGTAAATAAAGAACCATTACAACGTATTATGAAGTTTATGGAGAACGAAAATTGACACAAATTGCATTTGGCGGACCGCTTGAATCTGCGCACGCACCTGCCTGATTGGCTAACGTCAACGCTAATGAACTCGGAAACGGCGCAACGTACCGAATTTTTGCCTTAATAATTATATCTGAGCACAGCCTGTCCTGCAACATCCTTCAAGCTTTTCAGATTGTTTCTGACTACCCTGTAGAAGCAAAAAAGCTTCCAGTAAACATGGGTCCGCCAAAGAGCCTTTTGAGAGATAAATGCGAATGTGTGGTTAGAAGAAAAGAAAATGAATCCGAAAATTGTTGATTTGTAATTATATCAGATAACTTTTTTGCCATTTTTCCCCGTCTGTCTGTCTGATCGTCAGTTAAGAATACTTCTAAGTTAGTGCAATCGAAAGATGCGGAAATTTATGTCATATATTTTATTACTCACAAAATCACTCATCAAAACATATAAATGAACTATGTAAGTTCATAATTATGTTTGTGCTTAACCCTCAGAGCGGAAGTCCTGTTCGCACTTGTCCGTTTTTTTTTTTTTTTTTTTTTTTTTTTTTAATATACAGATAAGCTACGTACGAAACTAGCTACAGTGTTTCTTGGTTCTTCTGACACATGTGTGATTTGGCACTTAGAACGTTTGACATTTCCACTTTTCATTTCATAACGAAATCAGTGGCGGTTTTTGAATCACATGTTGTCCACTATCTCTGAAACGTCTCGTTTGCAGAGCCATGTTTACTGGAACGTTCCTGCTTATATCATCGTATCCTTTCACCCGTGTCAGTTTACACTGTTAAATATGATACACCGAGCATATTTGGAAAACAGATTTAAATGTAGGCCATAAAAGTCCATTTCAGTCAGCGATTGTATATGGTCTAACCAGGATTCATTTTTCAACCTTCATCTCGTGCATGCTCCATTGAGTTCTCCCATTCTTTCGCTATTGCCATGAATAATACGGCTGAATGTAAAAGAGGATAAATCAGAAGCGGAGGTCGAGCCCTGGGGTCCTGGGCAACGGAACTAGGTGGCGAAGACGGGGTGGTAAACAAAGTGGGCGTCCGTGATATATGCAGGTCGGCGCTCCCGCTGTCCATTAGGGGGAACACGCCCCTCTAAACGGAGCATTATCTTAACACTCCCGCTATTAACCCCTCCACAGCGCCTTCCGGAACCGTTCTTTAAAACCGAATTCGGGTCGAGGAAACTGCCGGCCGCGGATTCGCCTCTGGGTGCAGACTTTTGTGAATGAAAGGTTGGCGGGGCGACGGCGCGCCGGCCGCAGCCTGCGGTCGTCAGTTTCTCATCAGACCGAAATGATATCCGCAGCTTCGCGGGCCGTCATTTCCTGTCCTCGGTCGCCGTTTACTTCGGAAATTGTTTTGCGGTTTCGTCCTTCAGCTGCTCACGAAACTGAATGGTTCCGGCTTTCCATACGGCTGTCCTCGAGGTGCTTATTACGTGTAGCGCCGGCATCCAGCAGCTTGTGTCGCCGACATATGGCTAGCTCCTTCCTTTGTGCGGCAATGATGCCGTCTGACCCCAAAATTTTCGGTAAGCGCCAAGTTTACTGGGAAATTTTGAGACACATTATGTCATGGAGCACGCAAAAGTGTACTTTATGGAATCAATAGTTGTATACAGTTTCAATTTGAGGGAGGAGATTTGATGGGCTAGATTAAGTAGTTAAACGTAAACGAGGCCAACGTATTTTAATCGCCATTAATCCTAGTATAGTCTTTCGCTCAACAAGACAGCTTAATGTAGAACATAAGCTACATAAAATCTACCAGTCTACAAATGAGAGTATATGTATTTGCTGACAGATGATAGCCTACCCTTCTATAACTCTTCGAAGTCATCCCCTTGAGGAAAGAAGAAGCGTCTTGTCTTTTTCATTTTGTCTAAATAAATTGCTGTACGACTATCGATAGATTCATTAATTACCGTGAAAGGTTTGTTGCGTTTGACCCAGAGCCATGGAAATGGTCATCATTTTCATTTATGCGGAAGTTAGTCACCAACAGCGTACTCAGTTACTATCTGACGATGGCCTTGTAATCCGAAGGCAGTTTCGCGCGATAAGTACTGTAGATACGCTCTCTGAATGCCCAGTTACATGTGTATGGAATTATCTGCCTTGGTTTGTACAGCAATTCTTTTACTACAGCTTGTAATTTACAATATCTATTGTGTCTACTTGTTATTATTATTTCGTCAAGTCCAGTGCTTTTCAGAAGAGAACACAAAGGACTGAGAGTGTATGATTGAAAACCAATTAAGTGAAAGTTCCTGTTTCCGTTGGTGTGTGTGGTGGGTGTAAGATGGTAACCCACAATTGAAATGTATTGAAAGCACGTCTATAATCATTGTGTTGCTACTACCTGTTCTAATCTTGGTTGAAACAATGGAGAAACGGCGGCATATACGCGATCTTAGAGGAGCGGGTTGCAGGGGACTATGTGATACATCTAGATTCCTTGTTGAATATTGGTTCATAAAATTTTCCAATATGTTTGCAAGAGTCAGTAAGATTCTAGCCCTATAGGTCTGCCAGATGCATAGCATTTTTCTGATTGTTGTAAATCCATGTATTCGTATTGGTTTGTCTGTTTATCCGCAATGTGCCTTGCTAGTAATCCTGATAGCGGTCCCATATATTCGAGGAGCATTCTAATACAAGTCACATAATATTCTGTAAGCAAAATCCACCATAAAAAATTACAGCTCTTCAATATTGTACTTATCAGTCGAAGCCGCGACGTGTGTTACAACTGAACTCACGTTGGCATGCCACTCATTGAAAGATGAAAGCTATACCTATAGAAAAACATATCAGAATTTCCTCATAACCGCCGCATCAAAAATACGTTCTATTCCACTGTTTCTCCATCCCAAAAACGAAAGTCTCTTTTGGAAAAAAATATGCTAAAGTAAACTGTTTATGACATTAAAAGAAGCTTTCCATACGATTCGTGAAGTTCAAAGAAGGGCCCAATAGTACTAAGTTCTGTAATCTGTAGTCTTGAATTAAACCTTAAAACTGACGCTACTGTCATTCCTTCTATACATGAGTGGAAACAGAAAAAGATAGTTTGAGACCACTTCTGAAGGCGAAAGTAGAGTCTCGTCGAATAGGTGGTCATCAGTGAAGGAGCACTAGCGTGAGTTGGACAAAGACTGGACTGCCAGTCAACTTAGGGTGTGATTCATAAACCTTCGCGGCATTAGCCTCAAGCGATTTAGGAAATCAGGGGAAGAACTCAATCAGTTTCCCCGCAGGGGAATTTGAAATTCGCTTCTCCCGGAACGTTTCCATTTCTCTGTAGTTCTGATTATCGTGACTCTTTAGAAATGAGACCACTGTCACTTATACGTAAGTGTCATGGTGCCAAAGGTCTCCTAAGTGGATGCCTTTTTGTGTGATGTCAGGTAATGTGACAAAAGCTTAGAGGTACAAAACAATGCGTCAACATCATGGACACCTTTTCTGTCAGCGTGAGTCGACGGAGAAGCTTAAGACTCGGAATGCCAGTGATTATCTAGTTTCAAAAAGTACTGTACGAACGTGTCGACAGATGTCATTGATAACTTTCCAGACCTATGCTGTAGCTCAGTAACAGTTATCTGAAGGATCGCACTTAGAGTGATGCAAAATAACGCCGTCATTGTTCTGTGCAGCGGTGAAAAAATGTCTTTAGGGGTAAAGAGTCACAATACATGGTGTGTCACTCTGAAGTATCTGGATCTGGCAAAATGTGACAAAGATGAAAAGTATTTTTTAAAGTGATGCATCGTGCTTTACTACTCATTTCGCAGATAGAAATGTATGGATTTGTTGAACGGTCATTACAGATGCTAATATTGACCATGAATGAAGAAGTAATCGGCGCTGTTTTTTACAAAGGACCTGCCTCGATGTACGGATGAAGTGATACAGGGAAACCACAAAAGACCAGAATTTCGTCACCAAATGGGATTTTAAACACTGCTTCTTCCGAATACATGAACTAGCATTTCCCGAGTTGTAGGTCCAGTCCCAAGACTGTTTCTGTCCCTACCAAGAAGTATTGTTATCGCAACAGTTGTTGACAAGTGATTGAAATTTACAGGGGAGAATCATACAATACAACTCTTCTTCCTCCACGACAAAGTAGTCAAATAGATGAAATGGCTCCAAGCACTAAGGGACTTAACATGTGAGGTCATCAGCCCCTAGATTTAGAACTACTTAAACCTAACTAACCTAACGCCATCACACACATCCATTCCCGAGGCAGGATTCGAGACTAAGACCGTAGCACCAGCGCGGTTCCGGACTGAAGCGCCTAGAACCGCTCAGCCACATCAGCCGACTGACAAAGTAATCTCTTTGACACCAATACCCGGAGACTCTCTATGTTTGCTTCAATTGGTTCAAATGGCTCTGAGCACTATGCGACTTAACTTCTGAGGTCACTAGTCGCATAGAACTTAGAACTAATTAAACCTAACTAACCTAAGGACATCACACACATCCATGCCCGAGACAGGATTCGAACCTGCGACCGTATCGGTCGCGCGGTTGCAGACTGTAGCGCCTAGACCCGCTCTACCACTCCGGCCGGCTTAGACGACTACAGTTGTTGCAAATATTACGTAATTTCTTGCGCATACAAGAAAACAAATGGAAATTACCGCTCTAAAGGCAGTTCATATCGGATCCCTTTTCTCGGCGAAAAGTATTCCTACGTTATATAAACCCATTTATGATTCTATATTTTTGGAAACTGTGTTCGTAAAACTGTACCTGATTGATATTCCTTATTAAACTGAATTAATTTCCATAAATTACACCTTTGCATTTTGTATTCTTCTTATAGAACAATTTCAACTTGTTTTCCATTTTTTATTTTACCTTAAGAACTAATTTTGCCTGGCGGGGGTTCGAATGTCGTATATAGGAAAACTGGCGAAAGTATTGGATGTGAGGTCATAACAAAAACAAAACAAAAATATAGGAAGTCGAGAAGACACATCACATTCGGAGAGAATAATAGAGCTACATGTCCATATTACTCTTGTATAGGTTATAATGGAGTTTACTGACAAAATTGGTTACTTGAAATTTGAAGGACGCTTATAACACTTCAGTATAAGTTTTATGGAATTATTTAAGTCTATTTTTCTCAATCAATGCATTTTTGACTTGTGTCATTATTCTTGCCGGATGCGATATGGCTTAGGATTTTTCGTACAGGATAAAATCAAAGAAATAATTATGAAAAATCCGCCTATATTGCACAAACTACCTGGTGTTTACCTAGGTTTCAGCGTGGGTAACCACGCCTTCTTCGGAACAAATATTTGTTGTTAATTAAAGGATTTGTTTGTTAGTTAAAGGAAGTCTTCAGAACAAATATTTGTTCTGAAGAAGGCGTGGTTACCCACGCTGAAACCTAGCTAAACACCAGGTAGTTTGTGCAATCGAGGCCGATTTTTCAAAATTATTTCGATACGTACGATTGCTGACGCCCTGCAATGCTGAAAGTTCTTATAAAATCAAAGGCTGCTGTATCATTCTCGTAATACACTTGAGACTGAGCTGCGAGAAAACAGGGAATGTAATTTCTGGCGTAAGACGCCCGTCCTTTACGACGCCTGCGAGTTGTTTGGCCGGTTCGAGGTAAACTTCTTCAGTATAAGTTTTATGGAATTATTTTAGTCTATTTTTCTCAAGCAATGCATTTTTGAATTGTGTCACTGTTCTTGCCGGATGCGATATGGCTTAAGCCCGTCTCACACGGAGCAAGGTTCACTGCAAGTTTGCGAGATGGCGTGCATGCATGCCGACTTGCAGGGAAAGGAGCCGGCTATCTTCCATGCCGAAGCTCTCCCACGGTGCAAGATCGGCAGCTACTTGTGTTGTGATCGGCTGCATGTTGTATCGAACGAAGATGGCTGCTTCAGGTACAGATGTTCAGAGCAAACTGGTGTTATTAGCTGTTTTGGTGCTAAACGATGCAGAAATGCATGCTAATGAGAGAAGAAGAAAGAAAGAATGGACGAAAAACTGGATTAAGAGGAGAAACGCTGGAAAAGGCGTGCTCTCCGTGCTTCATAAAGAGTTGAGGTTAGTTCGCATAACATCTACTTTTCTTTGAAAAGTATCACCATTTCATTACCGTTTGACTTTATAAACATACCAATAATGACTGTTATATATGATGGCTCTGAGCACTATGGGACTTAACATCTATGGTCATCAGTCCCCTAGAACTTAGAACTACTTAAACCTAACTAACATAAGGACAACACACAACACCCAACACCCACCCATCACGAGGCAGAGAAAATCCCTGACCCCGCCGGGAATCGAACCCGGGAACCCGGGGGCGTGAAGCGAGAACGCTACCGCACGACCACTAGATGCGGGCTGTGTTGTTATATATAACTTTTCGATGATTTTACTTTGGCGTACTCCACTTTAAACTGACTACATAAATTGTGCATTTTGCTATAGCACTCCTTTCTCGTCGTATATGGTCGAACAAGACACACGGCACTTGCAACTCTTTCGACTGCTTCTGCGCGCAAGTGTTTATTATAATAGTTTGCGCTTTTCACGACGTACAGACACTGTTCTTCCCTATAACTACATATCACTGCTTCAATCGCTTCCTTGGACCACTGCGGCACCATTATTTAATAATTATAATAACTTCCTACCGCACTTCACAACAGCAGAAAAACGATTATCAACAAAGGTTTCCCGCTCGAGCTTTCCGCGTATGACGTCACAAACGAAACGCCTCGTGATTGGCCAACGCCGGTAGCACGCAGGGAACCTTGCAAGAAAAATAGCACCGGACCTATCCTGGAAATCTTACAAGGTTCCCAGCAAGGTAGCCCGCTAGCAGACGACAGAGCCCGCAAGGTAGCCGCCGCGAGAGCCAGCAAGGACACTTGCAGCGAATCTTGCTCCGTGTGAGACGGGCTTTAGGATTTTACGTACAGGACAGAATCACAGGCTGGTGTATCATTCTCGTAATACACTCCACTACCTGAGGCTGAGGTACGAGGAAACAGGGAATTTAATTTCTGGTGAATACCTAGATACATCCGATGTCTTGGCATAAGACGGCCGTCCTTTAGGTCGGCTGCGAGTTGTTTGGCCGGTGAGAGGTAAACAGAGGCGCGCGGCCAAGCTGCGGCTGGCGACAGAGGGACCAGACCGGCTGAATGGGCCCAGGTAGGCGCCGGCGCGGCCAGGTATCGCTAATGAAATACTAACGCCACCGCTGCTGCGCCCCGCACCCATTCATTCCCGCCGTCTCGCGCGCAAAAAAACAACTCGCCGCCCGGAGAAAAGAAGCAGGTTTTCTTCTAATCTAGAATCACTGGCAGGGGAGAGAGGGAGGCCATTAACCTGGTGAAATGCCCCATTACGTACAATTTAGTCTGTAATGTTGCGATGCTAATTGCCTCCGTAGGCGGCTTTAAGCAGGTAACCTACGTCCCAGAAATATAGGAAATATCAGGGACTTCCTCTCTGTGGGATCGGAAAAGGACACATGTGGTTGCTCACTTATATTTAAAGCAAAGGACAGGGCTTTTTGTGTCATTTGAGGGACGGCAAAGCTGGTGACATAAGAAAGTCGCCAACAGCTTTCCGCGTCTTCCACAGAGTCTATTTTACTATAATGGATTTCTCACATATTCAATAATGTTGTCAATACATTGACTTGACGTATTGTCAGTATCAGAAATATTGGCGCTACTGGTAGGGGTAACGAATATATGTTTTATAATCAAACTGACGAGTCCTCTCGAGTTGGACTGCTCCAGTTAAGGGTTATGTGGTAACCGCATATGTTTTCAGTTAGGCTGTGTGCATATCATTGCTCAGATGGAGGTTTCAACTAGTCTTTTAGCGCAAAACAGCTTTAATAGGCCTCTGCAGGAGTATTCACCATTCGAAAAAGGCTGATGGAGGATTCACTATGACACTGTTTTTTTGATTAATTTGAAAAAATGATATGAGTTTGCTGAATTACACAGCAGTGTGGAAAAACGCTTCCACTTGGAAAAAGCACGTAATTTGCACGCAGTGTCTAGTAACAGAGCTTCGAAACACATGTCAGGTTTATTAAATTATTACAATCGGCAAAAAACTTAAAAAAACGTAAAAAAATGTAATTGGAGGCCAAATATAACTGATTCACAGATTTCAATAACAGTTATACTAATTGTGTTTGCCGATATAACAGTACTGAACTTCAACCATTCATTATATTTCATTCATATTTGTTCCATACATTATGAATGCGACATTTCGTAATGATGTGGAACGTGTCAGTTTAACATAAGGATTCCATACATGACCTTTTTTTTTACAATTAATACTTCATATCTAAAAATTCGTCTACAGAGTAGAAGAAGTTGTCATTCATAAATTCTTTTAATTTGTCTTTAAATGCTAGTTGACTGTCTGTCAGACTTTTAATACTAGTTCGTAAATGACCAAAGACTTTTGTGGCAGCAAAATTCCCCCATTTTTGTACCAAAGTCAGATTTAACCCAGAATAGTGAAGCTCATCCTTCCTTCAAATGTTTTAATTATGCTGTTTCCATTATTTTTGAATTAAGTTGGGTTATTAATAACAAATTTCATAAGTGAATATATTTACTGTGACGGTAGTGTGAACATTTCTAGTTTTTTAAATAAATGTCTGAAAGGTGATCCTAGGCGGGCTCTAGCTGTTCTTCTGATGAAACGATTTTGTGCAATGAATACTTTTTCTCTTAATCATGAGTTACCCCAAAATACGATTCCAAATGAAAGCAATGAATAAAAATAATCGTAGTTGGCTAATTTACTGATATGTTTATCACTAAAATTTGCAATAAATCTGATAGCACAAGTAGCCATACTCAAACTTCTCAGCAGGTTATCAAGATGCACTCATCAATGCACACAGCTAGAAATTTTGAATGTTCTACCTTAGCAACAGACTTCTGTTCAAAGTCTATGTTTATCAATGGTGTTATGCCATTTACTGTACAGAACTGTGTATACTGTGTTTTCTCAAAATTTAGTGACAGTCCATTTGCAGATAACCACTTAATAATTTTGTGAAAGACATTAGTTACAATTTGTCAGCTAATTATTGTTTGTTGGGTGTGATTACTATACTTGTTTCATCAACAAATAGAACTTGCTTTGCATCTTCATGAATATAGAGGGGCAAGTCATTGATATTATATTAAGAACAATAGTGGACCTAAGACTGAACCCTGTGGGACACCATTCTTGACACCTTCCCAGTTAAATGACCCTACTAATTTATGCAGACTATTTGTCCCGTTCATTTAGACGTTCTGCATTCTTCCAGTTAACTATAAATTAAACCATTCGTGCACTGTTCCACTCATACCACAATACTTAAGCTTATCTAGAAGAATTTCATGAGTTATGTCAAAAGACTTTGATAAAAAATGGTTCAAATGACTCTAAGCACTATGGGACTTAACATCTGAGGTCATCAGTCCCCTAGACTTAGAACTACTTAAAGCTAACGGACCTAAGGGCATCACACACATCCAAGTCCGAGGCAGGATTCGAACCTGCGATCGTAGCAGCACCGCGGTTCCGAAGTGAAGCGCCAAGAACCGCTCGGTCACAGCGGCCGGCTAAAAGCCTTTGATAGATCACAAAAAATACCAGTGGCTGATATTCGGTTATTCAGAGCATTTAATATTGGTAAGTGGAAGCATATGTAGCATTTTCTGATGAAAAGCCTTTCTGAAAAGAAAACTGACATTTTGTTAATACTTCACTTTTACAAATATGTGAAGCTACTCTTGAATACGTTATTTTTCAAGAATTTTGACTAGGAAGTGATGCTGGTGGGTAGTTGTTGTCATCAGACCTATCCCCATTTTTATTCAATGGTTTAACAATAGCATATTTAAACCTATCTGTAAAAATACCCTGTTTCAATGAGCTACTATATAAGTGGCTGAGAATCCTGCTATCCACTGGGAACAAGTTTTTAGTGCTCTGTTGGAAATGCCATCAGTTGCATGCGTGCTTTTGCTTTTAAGTGAATTTATTATTTTCCTAATGTCAGTAGGAGTGGTGGTTTGAATTTAAATGTTATCAAACTGCATAGGTATTGCCTCTTCCATATAAAACCTTGAATTGCATACTTAAAATGCAAAAAAGAGCTACTCTTATGCGGGTTTGTCGTTGTACCAGCATACAACACATCAAAATACGTGAGTGTAGCTATTAAAGTGAACACACACATGTCGTGGTCAGCGTCTCGAAATCAAATGGAATGCTAAGTAATGAAGTTAAGTGATTATTTCATAACAAAAGGACAGGTAACGGAGGAAAATAAATTCCTTCAATAAACCAAAGTCATCCCCTACTTCTACGGTAGGACTAGGAAATAAACCGTCTAAGTCTCTTCCGCTGATTACCCTTGTCCGTAATAGTTGATAGTGATATGTATTTTCGAACTTGCTAGATCTGATGTTCTACATCTACATCTACATCTACATCCATACTCCGCAAGCCACCTGACGGTGTGTGGCGGAGGGTACCCTGAGTACCTCTATCGGTTCTCCCTTCTATTCCAGTCTCGTATTGTACGTGGAAAGAAGGATTGTCGGTATGCTTCTGTGTGGGCTCTAATCTCTCTGATTTTATCCTCATGGTCTCTTCGCGAGATATACGTAGGAGGGAGCAATATACTGCTTGACTCTTCGGTGAAGGTATGTTCTCGAAACTTTAACAAAAGCCCGTACCGAGCTACTAAATTGCTACAATCTTATTATGTTCAATCTTATTGCCTCAAGCACCCCCACCACTTGAGGAGCCTAACCTATCTTTCCCACATATGTTCCATTTGATTCTGAAAATTTCACTACTTCCAGCAGCGAATTTCATTCAGCGCTCAGTCCCTAGTGATACACCGGGCAGGCGCCAGCATTTAACAAGAATACAAATATCTTCATTCCTCATGCTTGTTATCTGACCGGTTATAATAGTTTATAAGATGCCGATTTTTGTCTCGGGATTTCTGAGCTTTGCAGAACCATAACAAAAACGACCTGTACGTATTTCACACGTGCTTTCTTAGCCGCATGAATAGTGAACGTCTGATCTATGCAGGGTACCATGTACCGCAGGTTGAGGAATCCATGGTCTAGCCTGTCAAAAACTTGACGGGACCTCTTGTTTAATCTTCCACTTCGCTCCGAACCAGAGACCTCTTATCAGATCCTGTTTCCTCTACGATGGTGGCCCTCACCATCTTCATTTAGCTCCAGTGCGCTATACCATTTAACAGCGCATTCTGCCTGGATGCGTTCATGATTGTAGCTTCCAAAACAAATAGCACTATCACGATAGTACAGATTCAGTCTAGGCTCGTTTGGAATAACTACATTTTTTCAATCAGCACTTCAGTGACGTCGTTTACGTACCCATTGCAGACTCAAGCGTGTATGCCTTACGGATAAATAAGCCGACCTACATGACCGTTTCGCACCTTCAGTGCAGACAATTACGCACATATTGTAGTGGTCCAGGGTCGACCAGCAAAGTGGTGGTCACATGGAATAACTCAGTATACACCAGTCACTATACAAGGCACACTTCGTTCTGCTGGTTCCTTATACTTATCGCTGTTGTAGCGTTTACGAGAAATTCTGGCCTTTCCATTCATTTTGCTTCTAATTATGACGGCTCTTCACCGACTGAAAATGGCTTACCATTAACCTACACGCGCACGCCTTCTCCCTTTAAAAAAAAAAAAAAAAAGGTTCAAATGCCTCTGAGCACTATGGGACTTCACATCTGAGGTCATGAGTCCCCTAGAACTTAGAACTACTTACACCTAACGAACCTAAGTAAGGACATCACACACATCCATGCCCGAGGCAGGATTCGAACCTGCGACCGTAGCGGTCGCGCGGTTCCAGACTGAAGCGCCTAGGACCGCTCGGCCACATATGCCGGCTCTCTCTTCAAGCTTAATCACTTGTTTCTGATTCACTCTTCTACACATCCCTCAATTTTGGAGACATTCGGGTTATTGTATCTGATTGTTTCAATTTTCATTATCCTTAGTGCATATTAGCTAAATAATCGGACGAGTTCTAGAATCAAATGCAGAAATAAACAAATAAAGAAATATATGTACTTTTGAGCACATAGGTGATGTCTAAATTTTCGTCGAACTGTATGTAAGCTGTTCCTTTAGACGTCAACCAGTGACTAGAGTTTTAGGGATTTAATAATTGTGTTTGCCGGCGACCGTTGTTAGACTTTCGTGTTCAAATGCATACCCAGTCCGTCAGGACCGCTGTCTATTTTCATGAAAGCCACGACATCTCGAACCACACGATAGAAAATAATTCTAAAGATCCTAGAATTTTGAAAAATGTCGTTGTTCACCACCATGAGGTGCTGATAAAAACTTGTTTATTACACAGACAGTTTTGATCCACAGACATTCATAAAGTATCTTGTGTCATAGAAGTATATAGAAGCTCATTAAATCTTTCCTGAATCTGCAGTTTGTGAATGGAGTGCCTATCAGTCGACGCGTATCAACTCAAGATAAAGTCTGTTATGAAAGCTAAATGTCCTTGGATACAGAATGACGAAACATACAGAGCAATTAAGATCGAAATTGCTATGTGAAGCACATAGAGACCTTGACTAATTTTTCTCATATGATATCCAGCGATACTCATCTGTTGCTTCATGTAATTGCGCAATAAGGGGAGTTTGAACTGGCCAACTGACTCGTAAACGATATTGCTTTCGCAGTGGTCTATCAGCTTACAGAGACACAAATGGTCTAAATGTATTTGTTTTTAGGATCTAGTCAGTATTTCGTGCCGTTATTCTCCATACTCCCTCTGTTTCGAAAATGGTAAATGTACCAAGGAATATGAAAAATGTTATTCTCGGTAAAGAAGCGACCAGTGCTGCTGCATACAACAATAATTTATTTGACTGTAGCACGATTATCCGACTATCGCTCGTAATCAGTGAACCTCATTATAGAGGCAAACAGAGTGCAGATATAATCACACGTAAGTTTTCGTACTTTAGCTTCCATAATGCATCACACCTACATATATATTCTTCACGATGTGATGCGCCTGTGCTCTCTACATACATAAGTTTAACTGTTTAGTTCTTCGATGATGGTGTGGTACAAATTAATAACGGGATTCTGAAGTACCATTACATCAGCTTGTTAAGTGGCACGTAATGTGTTGACCATACGTTTCAACGAGATGATGATATGACAGTTAGGGACACTAACTTGTAATTATTTTTGTACATCTATATTATTCCCTTTTGTATTTTTCGATAATTACGAAGTATTACACTTATCTGAAATTGTTTCTAAAATATGTTTGTCTTCGGGAAATACGGTTGCTGATTATGGGCGTTATAGCGATACCTTTCTAGAAATGAAATGAATCGTCATGTATAGCAGCTTCTATCGATACTCTATATAAAATAGTGTTTTTCAAACATATGAAGGCTAATTTACGTACAACCGTTTGCGTTAGGAAATACTGACATTACTCCTATTCTTACCTGATACAACTTTACCTTCATGCATTCTTCTGTACTTAGAAAAATTTTCGTAGATCACACTGCCGCATGACATACCATCTACGACAAGAAAGAAACCCACAGTGATTCCAGAAATTCCGTTACGAATTACCACCTTATCAAGGCTGCTGGCTTTTGAAAAACGACGAAGACTAGGGCATTGACAGTAAAGTCATCAAAACTCATTTTGAATAGCTATAATTGAAACCATCGATTATTACGTTCAAACACCATTTTTGATATCATTAGTCGGCTTTTAGTGTTAATTCCAAATGTAATTTGGGAAACCTCTACAACTTTTTCATTATTTGCTTTTACATTTCCATATTTTCTTAACTGCTCTTCACACCCATGTAAATGTAAATGAGTATTTTGTAACT
The DNA here is from genome assembly GCF_023897955.1 of Schistocerca gregaria. Taxonomy (NCBI): domain Eukaryota; kingdom Metazoa; phylum Arthropoda; class Insecta; order Orthoptera; family Acrididae; genus Schistocerca; species Schistocerca gregaria. The sequence goes on along the minus strand of NC_064931.1, from coordinate 186,572,113 downwards.
CACACTAAAGTGTTTCGCAGAGGGATCATATAACAACTTTCAGACTATTTCTCGGCCTTCCTGCTATCAAATAACACATGGAAAAAATGAGCACTTAAATATCTCCGTCAGAGCTCTGATTTTGTTATGGTCATGATTTCTCCATTTGTGGGTGGAATTCAATATAATATTTTGACACTCGGTGAAAAAGTTGATGATTGAAATTTCGTGGAAAGATCTGGCCGCAACAAGAAAATACCTCTGTTTTAATAATTGCCATCCCCACTCGGTTATTGTAACCCCGGCATTCTCTTTCCTATTTGCTCCTTAATCTTATCTACTGAGAACGCCGTACTACGCAGCACCACCCAAAAGCGGGCGGACAAACGTATCTTTGGTAAATTTTGTTGCACCTGCTAAAGTGGTCTGCCAGTAAACATTAGCGTCCGTAAGGAGGAACAAGGGGGCACTTGCCACCCCCCCCCTCCCCCCCCCTCTCCCCCCACGCTCCTTCCCCGACATCTGGAGTATAAGTTTTTTAATTCATTACAGAATTCTTAGACATTTCTAAAAGTGATTCCGCTATACCTCTTTTTTAACCAACTGTAGCATTTTGTGGCTTGTGGCACCACACGTCTCGAAACTGACCCAGTCTTTTATATCGAAAATAGCAATTTTAGAGTCTTGCCCTCTCCATCCCCGCTCGGATACATTTACGCGGACGTCCATGCACTAAAACACAGCCTGCTCCTCTACAATCTCTATATAATGGTTCCAAGAGGCTTAGACATAGCTTTGGTAAAATGCGTCTAAATGAAAACGAAGTGCCTTAACAAAATACCTACGAGATGGCGGACAGATGAAAAACAACAGAGTTGCTAGCTATATAAACGGTGCAGGAATTTTGCACCATATCATTTGCTTAAATGTAAGGTAAGAACAATATAATAATGAATAAATACCTAATTATGTGTCCATTAGAATGTAAACACCACTTACACGATCAGAATGAACAAATTTAAATTAATCTGTTACATACGCTGTGATACGAATCTCTAAATCATGGACTTCACCCTTATTTTGGGTTCACTTCCGGTATATAACAAGTTACAGGCTGTATTTCCTATTTATCTGTGCTCAGCACACTGGACTCGCATTCGAGAGGACGACGGTTCAAACCCGCGTCCGGCCATCCTGATGTAGGTTTCCCGTGATTTCCCTAAATCGCTTCAGACAAATGCCGGGATGGTTCCTTTGAAAGGGAACGGTCGACTTCCTACCCTATGCTTCCCTAATCCGATGGGAGCCATGACCTCGCTGTTTGGTCCTCTCCCCTAAATCAACCAACCAATCCTGTTTATCTTTGGCAAACACTGTATATATAGGTGGTGACGTAAGTAATAGTACAACTCACACATCCTATAGTCCACGAGGATACTACTATTTGCTAACGAAAGTATTAATCGAAATATTTTCATACGTTCTCCATAAAACGCACATTCATTTTGTAAGTCATCTACTGTCATTTACAAACACGGAACGTAGTGTCCTCATGCGGTGATAGGTAAAAAGAAAAACTAGAAGAATGTGCAAATGTAGAAACAAATGTTTTAATAGGAGTAAGAAATACACTCCTGGAAATGGAAAAAAGAACACATTGACACCGGTGTGTCAGACCAACCATACTTGCTCCGGACACTGCGAGAGGGCTGTACAAGCAATGATCACAAGCACGGCACAGCGGACACACCAGGAACCGCGGTGTTGGCCGTCGAATGGCGCTAGCTGCGCAGCATTTGTGCACCGCCGCCGTCAATGTCAGCCAGTTTGCTGTGGCATACGGAGCTCCATCGCAGTCTTTAACACTGGTAGCATGCCGCGACAGCGTGGACGTGAACCGTATGTGCAGTTGACGGACTTTAAGCGAGGGCGTATAGTGGGCATGCGGGATGCCAGGTGGACGTACCACCGAATTGCTCAACACGTGGGGCGTGAGGTCTCCACAGTACATCGATGTTGTCGCCAGTGGTCGGCGGAAGGTGCACGTGCACGTCGACCTGAGACCGGACCGCAGCGACGCACGGATGCACGCCAAGACCGTAGGATCCTACGCAGTGCCGTAGGGGACCGCACCGCCACTTCCCTGCAAATTAGGGACACTGTTGCTCCTGGGGTATCGGCGAGGACCATTCGCAACCGTCTCCATGAAGCTGGGCTACGGTCCCGCACACCGTTAGGCCGTCTTCCGTTCACGCCCCAACATCGTGCAGCCCGCCTCCAGTGGTGTCGCGACAGGCGTGAATGGAGGGACGAATGGAGACGTGTCGTCTTCAGCGATGAGAGTCGCTTCTGCCTTGGTGCCAATGATGGTCGTATGCGTGTTTGGCGCCGTGCAGGTGAGCGCCACAATCAGGACTGCATACGACCGAGGAACACAGGGCCAACACCCGGCATCATGGTGTGGGGAGCGATCTCCTACACTGGCCGTACACCTCTGGTGATCGTCGAGGGGACACTGAATAGTGCACGGTACATCCAAACCGTCATCGAACCCATAGTTCTACCATTCCTAGACCGGCAAGGGAACTTGCTGTTCCAACAGGACAATGCACGTCCGCAAGTACCCGTGCCATCCTACGTGCTGTAGAAGGTGTAAGTCAGCTACCCTGGCCAGCAAGATCTCCGGATCAGTCCCCCATTGAGCATCTTTGGGACTGGATGAAGCGTCGTCTCACGCGGTCTGCACGTCCAGCACGAACGCTGGTCCAACTGAGGCGCCAGGTGGAAATGGCATGGCAAGCCGTTCCACAGGACTACATCCAGCATCTCTACGATCGTCTCCATGGGAGAATAGCAGCCTACATTGCTGCGAAAGGTGGATATACACTGTACTAGTGCCGACATTGTGCATGCTGTGTTGCCTGTGTCTATGTGCCTGTGGTTCTGTCAGTGTGATCATGTGATGTATCTGACCCCAGGAATGTGTCAATAAAGTTTCCCCTTCCCGGGACAATGAATTCACGGTGTTCTTATTTCAATTTCCAGGAGTGTACTAATATTACTGGCAGGTTAAGAAGCAACATTCTTTTGGGAATGCCACAGTAGTGGCGAGAAATGTTTATTTGAAAATGAAAGAAAATCTGTGTTTTTAATCAAGTGAATCCAAGATATTGGAATGAAATATTCTCTGCCCTTCTTCGTGTTTGTGGTTGAGGACAGCATCCTGCAATGCGGTCACTGGACTCAGTGTATGTCGTCGGACCCCCAGTATTTTTCGGACGATAAATAGCCCCCCTTATCCAGTTGGGGCCAACGAGAAAAACGTAGTCGGGAACGTTCGGCTCCGTGTGAGTTCACGGAAAATCAGTGTGTCAACGAATAGGTGCCCACTATAGGTCTTCAATTTGCCGTTTGCTATTGAGAGATTGCATGTGTTTAAAGGCGCAGTTAAGATTTACTGAACTCGTCTGTCACAGATACTCGCTCTCCACCGGTGACGACTGCTGGCACTCGCAAGACCTGGCGTGTCAAGTGCTCTGAAGTATCTGCAGCGGCCCGAATTTCCCGTGGGCATTGATCTGGTATATTATTTCGTTAACATTGTGAGATCACCATTGCCGCATCTTGATCAATATGAGAGCAAATAAAGCCTCTGTGAGGTGCGATAACGCTCTGTTAAACGTCTCTAGGCTCAACAACGAGTTTTTACGGTTCCCAAACTTTGAGTTCACGACTGCTGTCAAAGAAGAGTCATCAGATACGGTCGGTCGTGAAAATTCGATGGGAGAAATTAATCGAATTGTAGCCAAATGGCGTACTGAATTTTTCGGTAGCATGTCAGAAGAATATTGAATAGTAATCTACAAATAGGGAATCTCTTCCAAGAGTGAAGCGTTCCTGAAGGTTAAAGTTTTATTTTAATGTCATGGCATGATTTCGTTACCATAATTCAGTAATATCTTGGAACAAAGAAAAAATAATAGCGGCATCTCAGTCCATCGTGCTTTATGAACTCCATACAAATAATCATCATATAGTGGTAACTAAGAGACAACCTATAAACGGCACGGAAAGGAGTAATTATTTTATGAGCTTTCTTGGATGATTTAGATGTTTTCGGTCGTAGTTTTGTTCGGGCTTTCTTACCTTGCATTTTTCAATCGCGTGAGAATCCAAGGGTGAAAATTTGAGTTCTTGAGTTGTGAGGTCATCGTTTCCGCATATCGATTGATGTGGGAGCTAAAACAGGCCTTAATGAGGAGTCTGCACATATGGTCGGATGTGAAAGTCAGTCAGACGACGTATTCGAAAAGTAGCCAAGTAACATTCTAAATTTTACGGTCGTATGTAAGGATACTGAACAGCAATCCGCAAATGGAGAGATGTATATAAAGAAGAGTGTTCATTTTTTTGTTTGTTACCATGAAAATTTACAGTTTTATTCCAATCTTGATGAAATTTCGCACACTTTACCTTCAAGGTAAGAGAAGGATAACTGTATACATAATATTTCGTAGTCTGACGTTAAACATATATGTATAAATGTGATATATAAAGGGGAAAGATTGTTACCAGAAATCTCTAAAAGTTCTTGGTCGATTTGCTTCAAATTTCTACACGATCAGCTAAATGAACATTTGAGCTGATATATATATGAGAGAGAGAGAGAGAGAGAGAGAGAGAGAGAGAGAGAAACGTTGTAACCACAGCTAGTAATAAAATAACAGTGACATCGCAATCCATCGCACTTAATGAATTCCACTCAACCAGTAACCATATACAGGGTAAGTCAAGGGGAAAGGTGCAAACTTTGATGCGTGATAGTATTAGTGTTTCTGAACAAAAAACATCATTTGGACATATGCCCTTTTCCGAACTGTTTCTGAGATATAACACATTTAATGTACATTGTGTTTTATTTCCTATATTTTCAAACATAGTAATTGTTTACAATGTAACGCAGTACTGTACAGTACGTTGAGTCGTACAATTTGATAGGGACATTTGTGGTCTAATAAATAGGGAAACTACCTCTAATTGGCCTAGAAAATCTACCTAAGTTACAGCGCACGTGCGTTGGGCGAGATTTTGAATATTTGCGCGCTCTCTTAGCAAAAACTATGAGTCCTAGAGAACAAAAATTAAAAGGTCCTTTTTTGTAGGAAATCTGACATAGTTTAATCTTGTGCTGCGACACATTATCGTTGGAGGGAATGGCTTTCGAGTTACTCAAGATAAAATGTACAAAAGTGATATTAAAAGTGTTCTATCTCGGAAACTATTCAGAATAAGGCATATATCCATGTAAAGATTTTTGTTCAGAATTACTATCACCCCTCAAAGCATGTACCTTTCCTCCTGACGCGCCCTGTGTAATGGCATCATTGAGAAACAACCCAGAGCCTACAGGGAGAGGAGCATTATACGTCTTTTAGGAGTTACATGTCGTAGACGTAGTGCTCACGATTGGATTAAATGTGTTTCAAAATGTACCGATACTAACTTAATGTCTCCAAGTTCGTGTCGTAGAGATAAAGTACTGAAGTTTGTAATAATAATAATAACCTTGTGCACATACTCGGATGAATTACAATTGTTATGCCTTCTTGAATACGTACAGTGACGAAAATGGAATTAATAAGGATTGCAGTCCATGTATGAAGATTACACGAACGTTGCGGATCTTTTGTACACGTATACGGCTAAGCGGCCACCGAAATCTGGGTCTCATCGGAAATCTGTAAGGTCTAACATGACAACAGATCAACAGAGCAGCATAATGATCAGAGATGTACTAACAGCTCATAGTACTTTGGATATATTAGAAGGCAAGGAGAAAATAATGTGCACCAGAGATACGTTAGAAGGAACTCTGGAAATGAGAGGTTTACATTAGAATCTTCATACAACTTCGTCCAGCCCCGATAGATACGAATGAATTTACTGTTCTTAATCATTAAAACAAAAACTATGCTCTTTTTAGTAAAACACCACACAAGAACGAAAATAATCAGAAATAAGATAATAAAAGAACAGATGTGCCATTTTCATTATCTGGGATGTAACGTAACGTTTGAAGGAGAGAAAGACATAAACAGTAAAATTAACAGCCATTATAATGTGTTCATTAATATTAACACTAATCAGACACACATAGCCTGTAAACTGACTCGTTACACATAATTTCTACAAAAGAATCGTTAAAAAGATCTATGAAACATGTAAATAACTAACTATGTGGCGCGAAAAGAACATTAAATGGTAAAACGAGAAGAGAATCGCCAATGAAATGTTATAAAGTCTTAGCAGCACCCACAGTACTACATGGAGCGAAAGTTGTACATTAAGATCAAAAGACTTAAGATAATTTAAAACAGTAGAAATGAAGTACTTTAGATCTGTGAAAGGCTACACGAGAGAGAACAAAATAAGAAATGCAGAACTATTGAAAAACCTGGGGGTACAGTCATTAACTGGAAAAGTAATCGAAGGGAAGTAGGATTGGAGAAAGCATGTATTGCTAATGTCACCTCAGAGAATCCCTCGAAAAGCGGTGGAATACAATGTGGGGAAGCTGAGTAAGAGGTGGTGAGGCCGGAACAGCCCATAAGGCCTGATCCTGGGTTGGCAGAAGAAGAACAGTACACCGCAGATGTGCTGGAGACTGGGCGAAAGCCGATCAGTGTTAGGTTGCGAAACTGTCACAAGCATGCGGATGGGCCACGTCCTCCTTACTTACTGACGCACAGCACGCATCTATCGCCACGTGTAAGGCTCCGTTATCTTATCTCTGGGCGAGATGCCGGCTGCGATGAGCTGCTTCAGAAGCCGAGACGCCGTCCCTGGAAGATGCAGCGCTCACTCGCGGCCCTCATTGCTTTCGCCGCACTCGCCACAGCACAGGTAACTGCTCCACGACGCCTTGTGTCCAAAACTCTCTGCAGACGCGGTCTGCCTAAACAACCCTATACCGCATCTGTTCTATATTTTAGTGATCGTAACAGTGTTGTGATATTTTCCGGTAAGAATACAACTGACTTGTATGGATATAATTCAAACGTTTTGGGAAAAAAGCAACTAATCTGTGTACAACAATCTCACGGTGGGAATGAAGTGCGTGACACCACCCCGTGTTATCTCAAATTGTGCACATTTTAAAAATATAATAACTGTGAAAGTCACAGTGTAAAGATAACTGGAATTGTTTGTTGGATAGGAGTGGACAATCACTGTGTGCCGTTCAACGGTGCACACAAGTAGAAAGACGTCAACGCCTCCCCCATCCCTGGTAAAGGCAGAAGAACGGATATCGCCACAGAGATGTAGAGATGCTCTAATTATTTAAGTCATGAGCGGTCACTAACGTACAAACGCAGAAATCATCAGAATGAAACGAATTGTATGGATTCTAAAACACTAATAATTTTGAACAAATTATCAGGTATAATAAAGTGAATTTCTGTCTTGTTCAGCTAACATTAAATGAGGAAATTGAAAACACGAAAAAACTGACCTGTGAGAACGTAGTGCTTGATATGTTTTTATAGTGTTGAGTAATTCTTTGTTATTTATTCAAATAATAATCGTATTTTTTGTCTGGGTCTTTGCAGTGTATATCGACTGCTAACCAGAATAAACAATACACAAAATAATACTGTCAATTTATGAAGAGTGGAATTATTCCATTGGAATTTCCATCATACGTTTAGCTTGCAGTATGTAAAACAAAATTCTTCAAGGAAGATATTAAGCTTTAGAACTACATAACACTTTGCTTAAGAAAAAACTATAACATAGCTGCAAAATTTGTCAAGGCCTTAATTTTTTCTCCATTTAGTAGCTCTTGCCGTTCCGGCTACTGTTACCAAAGCGATATTATTCTTCAAACACCTCATGTCATTACAGCTGCGTGATTCTAGAACAACAATTTTCCAGTTTTTCGCACACAAATTGAAACTAGGTCACTGGTATTCTAATGCAACTAGACAACCAATACTTCCCACCATAAATTTAATTGGTGTTTTTACCGCAGGCTGCGGTATAGAAGACCAGTGCTTCATGTATCGCTCTCCCCTCTAATATCTGATGCAACTCGCCTTCCATACGCCATACATGTTCCTACTTCAGAGCTATCGATGCCATACTCCATAATTTATTTTATGTAATGGTAACGTCTGTATGTATGTATCGTAGGAATTATTTAATTTCTACTTATCCTGAAGGACTAAGTAGAGGAACCCACAATGACTACACCATTTCTCTTAATCTCTATTGCTTTTTCAATAAATATTTTTCATTTGATAAAGGTGTACAAAATACTTTACATTTATAGATGAATAAACTAACAGAGCTTGTAAAAACAATAATAAACTTGCAGCGAGACAAAACAACAAATACACTGTCTTGTGCATTTGTTAAGGGATATTCAAGATTCATGAAAAAAAAATATCCCACCCTGACGAAAAAGTACAGACAAATCACTAAAAATGCTACACAGAATCACTTAACATCCATAACCAGTCACTTCGGGACACCTTGGTATACCCACAAAAGTCCGTGTTTGTGTATGTATTTCGTACACAGTATTCTAGTCATAAGGAGCAGTGTCAGAGAAATCACATCTGAACGACAGATTCAGCATAGTTCTCACAATAAATGTTCCATTTACGACGTGCGTAAACGTGCTGTTTAGCAGATTTTCTACTATACAGTAAAGGATAAAATGAGATATTACCTAGGATTCTTAGTTCAACATAACTAGACCCCAAAATTGGTGAATAAATTCTAAGAAATGTTATTTCGTGCAAGGGATTCACTATTTAAAGATGCCAGATTAAACAAATAATCACCTAGAAACGACAAAACATAGTTGCCAACGGGGCATAGTAAATAAGATTCTTACGAAAAAATGTAGGATCTGAGTTCACATGGCGAGTGATTTATTTATACGAGACGTGTTCACACACAAAGCAAATGTTTGTTACGGAGTGTGTAAGGATTACCGTTCTGAACAAAACTGCGGATCAGCCTTCAGTTGTTGCTTCACGTTTAGCGCTCTGCCAGAAAGAAAATCACAACATACACTGTTGCTGCTTCGTAATTACGATTACTACGACCGTACTTGCAACCCTGACTGAGGTTAAGTTCACTTTGTCAGGTAACGCGATGTGCGTTTCTATCATGAAAACCGCTTGTTCATAAAAAAAAAAACCACATACACAAAACGCTGATTACATTTTTTGTGGTATCAAAGCACACGTATGAGAGAAAATCCATAAGTATTAAACAGTTCATAGTGAACTGTCATTTTCCATTGAGAAATTAAAAAAACGAATAAATAAAAGACCGACGCTATTGTTTATTTTCGCGTTCACAATATGAGACTGCAGTAACAGTATGTGTAACTGTACATCAGCTCTCACAAAGAAGCATATAGCTGAAAATGTAATATTCTTTAGTCGGCGGCTCGAGATATTCAGAAGCGCTTCATGAATCATACACGTGGTTTTTGTATTTATTTTTTATTTCTTGATCATCAATCTTCTGACTGGCCTGGCGCGGCCCGCCATGATTTCGTCTCCTGTGCCAATCTTTTCATCTCAGAGTAGCACTTGCAACCTACGTCTTCAATTGTTTGCTGGATGTATTCCAATCTTTGTCCTTCCCTAGAGTTTTTATCCTCTATGGCTCCCTCTAGTACAATGGAGCATTTTCCCTGATGTCGTAAAACGTGTCCTATAGCCCTGTTCCTTCCTCGTGGCAGTGTTTTCCATATATTCCTTTCCTCGCCTTTTCTGCGGAGAACCTCGTCATTCCTTACCTTTCAGTCCACCTACACGTGGCACGCCCAATATAAAATGGAGCTATAGCCTCACAAAGCAAACTTTGTCACGTGCTATGTTGCGCTCACAAAAGATTAACCTAGGAAATACTCTGCACACTGCTTTCCCAGTAGTCCTAAAACGCACTGCACTTCTCTCAGGGTATACTTCGTTTATCCGACTATAGAATTTTCTTACACGGTTGCACTAAACTTCTCAGTAAAAATTTAATTTCGTGGTATATTATTTCGCGGTATTATAAAAATTAAAAATTTATCTGTCCACATCAGCACTCTCCCGGACTTGCGTAGCACCTCGCCTCAGCCGAATGGAAGCAGTGATGGTAAGGTCCTCACGCACAAGAGATAAGGTAGGCTACAAGTACACCGAGATTTATTTGTAAATGCAGGTGCTTCAATTCAGAAAATGGAATACTGGGTCGAGCATGTTGGAGCACTGGTTACCGCACTGAACTCGTATTCGGAACGAATGGTGTTCAAATACCCGTCTTCTCATCCATTCTTGAGTTTTCGGTAATTTACTTAAGTAGTTGAAGGCGAATTTCGGGATCATTCCAGTGAAAAGTAAATAAACAAATACAGCTGATTTCCTTTCTTACTCGAGCTTTCTTACTCCAATCCGTTCTGGCTGACGCCACGTTAAATCCTAATCGTCGTTCGACCTTCCTCATTAAAGTGGCCCCACATCACATACTGAACAAATTCAGAGACAATCTGCTACGATTGTAATGGTTGGTAGATGTGGACGCAGTAGAATTGTTTATTGTTACCTCTGTGGAATCATCACTTACTGTTTACACCACGTGTAGAAAGTGAAGTATGTTAGTACTCATAACATCAACAGTTTCTGTGAAACTAGAATAAGGCGTTGGAAGTGTCATGCATTTACATACCTTATCGTATCGAGATCTTTAGTGTGATATGTCTAGCCTATTTCTCTTACAGCACAAAGCATTTCGCTTCATGTAGGTACAAATACTGTAAATCTGAGTTATGTAAAACCACAATTTTTTTTTGTGCTACTACTAACGCTTTCTTACCTTCGTTTTCAGCAAACACTTATCTATAATTATTGTGTGGTGTGATATGCAGCCAATGAAGTCTTGTTTTGCCTTAATATTGTTTATCTCTCCTTCCCTCTCTCTCTATGTGTGCGTGCATGAGTGTGGTGGTGTGGGGGTGGTCGCGGTAAAAGGCCGAGGAGGAGGGAAGGAGGGAGAGAGAGAGAGAGAGAGAGAGAGAGAGAGAGAGAGAGAGAGAGAGAGACTTTTCTTGCACCAATTGTGTGAATGAGCCGGGAATGTAGAATTTGTCATCTAAATGATTAGAGACGAGTCCGCATTAGTGTTTAACGTTACGTCGACGACAAGGTTATTAGAGATGGAGCATCAGTGCGGATTGAAGTGGGACGGTGATCGAAATAAGTCGTTCTCTTTTGGAAGCACCCACCTGGATTTTGTCCTAAGTTTTTTAGAAAAACCAGTGTAAACATAAATTTGGGTAGATGGTCGAGGTTTTGAACCATTATTGTCTTGAACAGTCACAATGCCTTAACAACTTCACCAAGTCTTTCGGTTGCGATACCAGAGAAATTTTGCTGGGGAGAAACATTGTGCCTCTGCGAACGAAAGAAAGGTACTACGTTTAACTAAAAAATATGCACGTTTTAAACTAAATAACGCAAGAATGGTATGAAGTATGTTGAATTGCTTTATTCTTAGTTTGTGATGAGGTTTACTGGTACCTTAGACAGTCGCGTATCTACTCAATGGATTGTGTCTCATTTTTAAAGAGCCATGGAAGAAATTGGTCGTTGCCCTCAATCTCCACAAGATACTGTAGATCGCTCAGGATAACGTGAATTAAAATTAGTACCGGTCCGAAATTCGAAGCAGTTGCTACGATGTTTTTACTGTAAATTATGTGTGGCAGCTTAGTGCCCATTTTCACAATTGTACAGGTTAACATACCTTAGTCATAACTCAGTAGTATACAGTATAGCATGGGAAAACGGAAAACGGAATGTCAAGTATACGTTAAATTACAGTACTATAGCTTTTGTTGCTCCCACTTCTTTCTGTTGGCCGGCCGATGTGGCCGTGCGGTTCTGGGCGCTTCAGACCGTTACGGTCGCGGGTTCGAATCGTGCCTCGGGCATGGATGTGTGTGATGTCCTTAGGTTAGTTAGGTTTAAGTAGTTCTAAGTTCTAGGGGACTGATGACCACAGATGTTAAGTCCCATAGTGCTCAGAGCCATTTGAACCATTTTTCTTTCTGTTGTTGCTGAACACCCGTTCGACAGCGAAGGTACTGGTCATACGATAACGGCTTAGTGTTTACACGGGTATGCCAAGGATATGGCCTGAAATGACACCGGGATAAGTTCAGATGAGAACTGGCACATTGCTTTATAACCATGCTCCCCATAATCGAGCCTTTTATTAGCCACCACGATCAGGAAAGCTGTAGACTCACAGACTCCAAACTAAAGGTCGGATATGTTCTTCTGCTTAAAAAATGCTTTCATATTATAGAATATCTTTTCAATCCAAAATTCATCTTGGACAGTTTAGCAGAGCTTTCAGTTTGATATTCCAGTTTCTTGCTCCTATGCTTCTCGTGATACGTTTGTGGCATCGTAAGTTTCTAACACCATATTAATCGACAACTTATTTCGTAAGCCACAGTTTTCAGGTAGAAAGATTCTTCTGTTCTATAAACTAATTAAAAAACACATGATCTAGCAGAAGCATGTGGTCACATGAGTTTTTGAAAATGATCAAAATCTGGAAAAATGGTGCATAATAATTAGATGAAGGTCCGAAGTACATTCATCGCAAGTGGTCAAGATGTGGAAACAAGTCTGAAATTAGAGATCTGAAAAACAATCAAAGTCGCGCGATTCAGAAACGTTCCTTGTATGTCATAATACATAATTATGAGAAACTATGCTTATTATATGGAAGAACTTATCACTCACCCAACAGCTACTAAACAAATACCTGTGAAGCAACTGAAAGTTATATAGGACTGGAAAATTGTACATGTGAACCCTGTTTCTTAGGGGTTAAAGGACAAATACACATAATTGCAAAGCTACAAGAAGTGAATTTATTGTAGGGCTATGGAGCACACGCTATGGTCTCGTGTATTACGCTCACTGGAGACCGAACAACAGTTCTGTAGGAATCAACACAGATTATACAAGCACCTATTATATGTTCACTGCATGTAAAATGTTCTGGATTCAGAAAAAGAATTTTGATACCGTGCTTCTTGATCTTAGCGAAAAACATTCGTTGTCACGAAAACAGTTGTTGCCGTGTGACAGTAATAAATACACAGCTGAAATGGCGGTTTCTATGCGATTAGACATATAATTCTTCTAGTGCAGAATAATATTGGAAGCGGAAGTAATGTCGGAGGTACTACAAGCAAGTCGGCTGTTCCCGGCGGAGGTTGGAGTCCTCCCTCGGGCATTGGTGTGTGTGTTTGGGTTAGGTTGAGTAGTGTGTTAGGTTAGGTAGTGTGTAAGCTTGGGGACTGATGACCTTAGCAGTTAAGTCCCGTAAGATTTCACACACATATGCATTTTTACGAGCAAGTGTGAGGGGACTATTACCATGTACAGACTATAGCTGCACATAACGATGCAAAAGGAATCACAGTCTCAATTTAACTGTAACGAATAGTTTAATATTCGGTCACAGAAACATTGTCTTGTGACATTAATGTGACCATCGCCTGAGTTCAACGTCAAAGCGCAATAACCACTCTAAAACAGCAGGTGGCAGCATTAGCAGTCGAGGGTATATAAAGCGTGTTTAGGGGACGCCGAAAAAAAATTGCAGTCGTTGTGGTAATGAGGGAACGGATCAACTTCTCTGACATCCAAAAGGGCATGATCATTGGTTTTCTGGCCAAGGGTGGAAGAACTTCAGAAACGAATGAGTCTGTAAATTGTTCGCGTGGCGCCGTGGTTGAAGTTTTCCGTGCATGGCCAACTGGCGCTATCCAAAACGGCCGTCGAGGCAAGGGTGGTGCAGCACAGGCCATAGATGACAGGGTTGAACGACGGCTGCGGAGATGTGTACGAGCGAATACATGTGAAACTGTTTAGTAACTGACCGCCCAGATGAACCAAGGGACTAGCAACAGTGTCTTTTCAACAACCGTTCAGCGAAAGTTGTTGCGTATGGGTCTCCACATTAGGCGCCTGGTTCATGCACCCATGCTGACTGCTGTTCAACACTGGACTCGCATTCGGGAGGACGACGGTTCAATACCGCGCCCGGCCATCCTGATGTTTTCCGTGATTTCCCTAAATCGCTCCAGGCAAATGTCGGGATAGTTCCTTTCAAAGGGCACGGCCGACTTCCTTCCCCCGTCCTTCCCTAATCCGATGAGACCGATGACATCGCTGTCTGGTCTCCTTCCCCAAATAACTCAACTGCTGTTCATCGGAGACAAACGCTGCTATTCGCACGCCGATACAGCCACTGGACGTCAACTGAGGGGTGACAGGTGGCCTTTTCAGGTGAATCAAGCCTTATACTCCATCGGGCAGCTGGCGGTTGGAGCGTACGGCGTGAACTGTCTGAAAACAGACACCTTGCAACAATCGTCGAATCGTTATGGTCTGGGAAATGATTTAGTGGCATTCCCTGGGTGATATCATCATTCTGGTAGGCAAAATGGATCAACGCAAGCATGCATCTATCCTCTGGAGCCATGTCGACCCCTACATGTAGTTTATTTTCCTCGGCACGATGGTATCCACCAGGAGGACAATGCAACGTGTCACACGGCTCACAGTGTATGTGCGTGGTTCGAAGAGCACCAAGATGAGTAGGAACACCAAAACTTCTGTAAATCTATATAGCAAATCAGAAAATCAAAAATATTGTTTATCCACTCACCTTCCGCAAAATTTTATCAATTTGCTCCAATAAAAATACTGGATTTCTACAACGAATTATAGTTTATAGCGTCCATACAAGCAATAATTTTCTTTATATATGTAGAGATAAATAAATATACACAGGCAGGACAACGTCTACAGTTTTCTCTGGTTGTTCATAAAAACGTGGCCGTAACAAAGTGAGGCTGACGTAAGAGAAGAAGAATTATTAAAGGACAGTTGTGTGAACCACCACGGGCTGATTTATTCATGGTGAGAATGTCAAAGAAATTCTCGAGAAATTTCAATTGTAAACGTTAGTAGAAAGTCGCTGTACGTCACAGGAAAATATTCCAAAAACATACATGTTAAGTGACCTATTAATTAGTTTCACATGCATCTTTTATAATGATTATGCCAATGAATTCAGGGAAATCTCGATTTACTTTTCGCTTGTGCGTAAAGGGAGTATGAGAGAAGAAAAATGATGATATTACACAGTGTACTTCCCGCCACACATGGCACATCAAATTGTGAATTTGGGATGTAAGTTCGAGTTTATCTATCAGCTTCTCCATAGAACTTTACAGCTTTGAGAGGTCTGGAACATTGGTCACTCGACCTCGTTAGGCGCTCTGAAGCTCTAACTTAGCACAATGATCCAACAGGTGAATACAGATTTTATGATATGTTCTTAGCAAATGACTATGAAGCAGCATTTTGTCGATCGAAATGAATCATCGGGATTTATCACTCTGTGTGCGTTTGTGATGTGTGTGTGTGTGTGTGTGTGTGTGTGTGTGTGTGTGTGTGTGTCTAAGTGAGAAGGAGAGAGAGAGAGAGAGAGAGAGAGAGAGAGAGAGAGAGAGAGAGAGAGAGAGAGAGAGAAACACCATATTGATATCCAACAGCGACATAAATCATGGAACTCACGCATGAAATCACTGCAAGTACAGAACTGATGTGTACAGTATTTACTAAACCTAGAATTTGTACGTAACTCGTTTTTGTTACAGTCCAGCCTTTACACAAGGTAGCCACCAGCAACGTTCGAACGATAATATGAATCCCCTTCCTCCCACAGCACTTAAGCAGCCCGCTTCCTAAGCTTCACTCTGTCTCCTTCCTTCACTTCAGTTCCATATTATATTACATTATGCTTTACTGTATTTGTTACTTTAAACTTAAATAATAAATGTAAGATTACTTTACACTATAAAGAAATATAGAGGGTAAGTGCTTACGACAGTAACTAGTCTGTTGTAAGTGTGAATTTTAGTGACGTGATCTGTTAATAAAAATGACAAATTTCAAGTGTGAGTGTGATTGCGTAAGATTTTCACCTATGAATACGACAAATATCTCGTGCCAGAAGAAAAATGGGACTTAACATCTGAGGTCATCATTCCCCTAGACTTAGAACGATTTAAACCTAACTAACCTAAGGCCATCACACACATCCATGCCCGAGGCAGGATTCGAACCTGCGATCGTAGCAGCAGCGCGGTTCCGGACTGAAGTGCATAGAACCGCTCGGTCACAGCGGCTGGCAAAAATGCAATCACCTTACATTAATTATTTATAAACCAAATGTCATCTGAGGCCCTCCTGTCGTCAAACTAAAAACTGTGTAATTAATTTGTTTGTAGGTGGCGAACTGATGCACATATAATTCTCAAAAACATAAATATAGACTTTGAAAGTAGTACTCATAAACGGACAGAACGTAAATTTAAAAATAACATATAGCGATGAAGGTAGTGTATTAATATTTTTGTACTTTTGTCCAAGCTATACTGGCGCTTTTTCTCTTTGTTTGGTAGGAAAACAGACCAGCAATTCATCAAAATGCGTACAGTCTAAATATTTATGTTTATGAAAAATTTAGCTTATGTTATTCTTCCGTTTTTTATTGTTGCAAGCGATGGGTCTACTAATAGCTAAAGATGAAGTTCCTCTCATTATGAACTCATATTTAACGTTTATCTACACCCCGAAGACCAATCGAGCCGCAACAGAATTATAGGGTATAAGATGTCCATTAAGGCGTCTAAAGTTACCATGCCTGCCCAGGTTGAAATTGACTGTTTTGTGACGCAAGAGAACATTTTTGTTCGGCATTCGTCGCAAAGCGTCGGCTCATGCCAATGCACAGAGTGTAGTGGTATTCCGTGGAAGCGTCCACGACTGCTGTCGATGGTCTACATGTCAATGCAATATTTCACATGGTGGCAAGAGGAGCAGGTAGATTACGTCAGGAAAGCTTGCGCTATGCCGCCATCGCCAGAGTTCCAACCGCATAGTGACAGCTACTTGTCTTCAGTTTTGGAGTGGTAGCCTGAACACTGCTTTGAAAACCACGACAATATATAAGGTGAAGATTCCAATTTTTCCCGGAGCAGGACTCGTAATTCTACACTGAATGAAATGGAAAATACAATGCTATCAGCAGTTTGATCGGACGCTACCAGACTGATGCTTCCATGGCTATGGGAGATGTTGAATAAATTTTCATCATTACGCGAGCTTTTTATTAGTACAGAAAAAGGCTGTTCCACAGATGAAAAATGATGTGATTACATGATGAGAACTGAATGTATGGAATGTAACTGGAAATTCGTAGATAGTGATAGAAACACTACGTGTCGAAAGGACGTGAATGAGCAGCTTATCGCCAGGTTTTGGACTTAGAAATAAGTAGAATCATTGGCATGAGCGACATGGGAGCGTCATACCAACAGATCGTGCAGAGTGTAGGGTTCAGTGCAATGACTGCAGAACGGGTGATTACGAGACGTGACAAGAACAACACTGTAGCAAGAAGAATAGACAAAGATCCTTCCAGAAACACTACACCACAGGAAGATCGTAGTATTTTTCGATGGACCCTGACGAACAATAGAAAAGCTTCTGCAATTTGGTCAGAGATTACAAGAAGTATTACCACGGTGGGAACACATTATTGTAGTTCGGATTATTATCTCGAGTTGACTGACACCATACCACGTACAGAATACCAGCAAGATGCAGAACTTGAGACAACTAGGACACAAAGTGACATTCTATGGCGTTAAGCGATGAGAATCGCTTTTTTAAATGCCCGTCGGATACAACGTCAGTGTGTCTGCATACGACCTTCGGGAGGTCACAGAATCAGCATTTCTCGATACACATAAACCTTCAACTACTCAAGTCGTGTTGTGGGCAAATTTTGAATGTGGTAAGTGCACTGATTTGGCAATTATTGAAAAGAGGCTGAATCAGCAGCAGAATGGCAAACCCTGTTGTCATACCCTTCATGATAAAGGTACCAAACGTCGTATTTCATCGAGACAATGCACTATCTCACACTGCAGATTACACCACAAACGCCGTGAGGGATGTACGGGTCTTTAACTGTCCTGTCCCCATATAGAGCATGTCTAGGATGGAATGGGAAGACGTATTCTTCCGTACCAGCCTCCAGCCAGCAATCTTCATGGACCGATTCAACACGTGTTTGAAACATGGTGCGAAATTCTTCAAGATGACATTCGGTAGCTGTTTAATTCCAGGCCGCAACGGATTCCAGAGCGTTTTCGTGTCTGGGGAGCCACAGGTAGAACTGATGTCAACATCAGTTTCGAATGGAGTTAAAGTTCCATCATTTGATGAACATCTCTAGAAATTCTGATGTAGGAGGGGCGTTCAGTAAGTAATGCAACATTTTTTTTTCTCGGCTAAATACCGTTGAAAAAAATGCAGAATTTGCTGTTGGTCATCGTGGAATATTCCCGCTTTAGCCCCTACAGTTTTTTGAAATTCCGATAGGTGGTGGCCCTCTACGTAGCCTTCAAAATTGCGGCCGTAACGGAGGTGCATTCCAAGCAGACAGCTGTCGTTGCGTTTCTTATGGCGGAAAGTCAGAGCATCGCAGATGTTCATAGGCGCTTACAGAATGTCTACTGAGACCTTGAAGTCAACAATCAGCACTGTGAGTCGTTGGGTGAGACATCTGTCATCATCGTAACAAGGTCGTGCAGACCCGTTCGATATCCCGTCTGCCGGCCGGTAGCACGCAGGGGTGATTCCTTCAATGTTGGAACGTGCGGACTCTCTCATTCGTGGTGATCGACGGATCACAAACATAAAACTTGCTGCTCAATTGGACGTCTCTGTTGGTAGTGGTGGCACATTCGTCCACCAGCTGGGATACTCAAAGCTATGTGCCCGCTGGTTTCGTCACCGCCTAATACAACACCACAAAGGGCAACGAATGACCACTTGTGTTGAATTGCTTTCGCCTTACGAGGCAGATCGTGGCAATTTTATGTCAAATATCGTCACAGGTGATGAAACATAGGTTCATCTCTTCGAACCGTAAACAAAACGGCAATCCATGGAGTACCATGATACCAGTTCTCTTCCGGAGAAAAAGCTCGAAACCTCACCCTCAGCCAGCAATGTCACGGCGACGGTCTTCTGGGACTCTGAAGGGGTTATTCTGTTTTATGTCCTCAGTCATGGTGCAAAGATCAAGTCTGAAGTATATTGCCCTACCTAGGAAATTGAGCGTGTTCAGCGTGTTCTTCGCTACAAAAATGCAAATGAATGTCCCCTTCCCCATGACAACTCACGGCCTCACACAAGTCTGCGTACTTGAGAGGAGCTCACAAAACTTCATTGGACCGTTCTTCCCCATCTAACCTACAGCCCGGATCTCGCACCTTGTGATTTCCATCTATTTGGGCCAATGAAGGATGCAGTCCGCGGGAAGCAGTACGTGTATGTTGGGGAGGTTACTGATGCAGCAAGATGTTGACTCAAACGTCGACCACTAAATGGTACAATGCCAGCATGTAGGTCCTCCCAGTAAGGTGCGTAAGGCTGTAATATTGAACGGAGATTATGTTGGAAATTATGGTTTTGTAGCCAAAAGGGTGGGAAACAACATGATATATTGGAATCCTGAATAATACCAACCTGCTTTCAGCAAAAAAGTGTTGCATTACTTGTTGAACGCCCCTCGCCCAATAGACTTGTGATTCGTGATGAAACCTTTACATATTTCGTGGTGAAAAACTTCCCATTTCCGTAAGTGTATGTGGATGGTGTTTTAAAACAAACAAAGAGTAGTTATACGTATATCAGCGTTCATGGAAGCTCTGTGTAAAAAAGGAATGGAGATGTTTTTCTGTTATCACTGTATTTTGTTCTCAGTACTACCCTTGTAAAATTCGGAACAGATAACAGGTGTATTGCAGCTATATTGGCTGACAGCATTCCTTTCTTTGTCCGCATAAAGATGTTAAATTAATATTGATACTTCATGTCAATGTTGCAGAACCCAGAATGCAACCCACTGGGTGACATGAGGGGGTGCAGTTCGCCGGAACGCTGCGAGGAAGTGTTCGTAGCGGGCCCGATCGGAGAAAAGATAACGCGGGTCAACGCTTCCTGCCACAACATGCTGGACGTCGCCGAGAACCGATCCCGAGACGCGAAGATGGTAACTCAGCATCGCAGTAGCCTGCAGCAGTTACGCTGCTGTTTTCCTTTGTAATTTAGTTTGTGAGAAGACTGCAGTTCTGACACCCTTAGAGGCCTTTCAGACCTTCTTGGCTCCACTGATGATTTCCAGTTTTTATGAAATCCTTATGTGTGTTAGGCTGCGTCATCGTGAAATCTTCTTCAGGGCAACTAACCATGGCACCTCCCATGAATTTAACACGTCTTTAATTCTTACTGCTGTTTTCAAGCTAAGGGAATTGTCCTAAAGATTCTGGATCTTAAAAAAGTAAATTATTTTGTAGCGAAACGTGCTGGAAACATGTTGGGAGATACAGGGGGTGAATCTTTTATGGATTTTACCGGCTAGGGAAGAGTGTTGTACCGTCCTAGAGGAGAGAGTACGTAGTATAACATGACGTTTTCTGTTCGGTACTTCAATCTAGTGACTGAGTTTATAATCGCACGAAGGAATGCGTATTAGATGCCGCCAAAACCAGTTTCCTACATCTTCTACTGTTTTTAGCGTTGCTAGAAATGAGGTTGTGTTTGTACAGCATTTTTAAATATTTTGAGCTCTACATATTTAAGCGCTGCATAATTACCTAAAGCTATTTAGAATATATTGTTAAGTTTTCAGTTACAGAATTTTATCATGTACATTTCTGTATATTCTTAAAACTTGTCATACATGGTCCAGTCACATTAATGTGACCACCGCCAGTGCTCTAAGTCAGTGTGCAATAGCCACCCTCAGACGGCATGTGTCAACACAAGCCGTGGGGGTATATAAAGCGTGTCTAGGGGTCGCACGAAAGAATGCAGTCGTTATCTTAAAGCTGAAACGGAGCGACTTATCTGACGTCGAAAAGGGCTTGATCATTGGGTTTCGGGCCAAGACTCGCAGCGTTTACGAAACGGCTAAGTTTCTAAACTATTCGTGTGCCGCAATTGTTAAGCACAAAATGGTGCTATTCAAAACCAGCACCAAGGCAACTGTGGTGCAGCACAGGCCACAAATGACACGGGTGAAGAACGGCTGCGGAGACATTTACGGGCGGATGGATATGCAACTCTTGAACAACTGACCACCAACATGAACAAAAGGGCTATCAACAGTGTCTTGTCAACCACTGTTCAGCGAACTTTGGGCCTCCACAGCAGGCGCCTAGTCCATGAACTCATGCTGACTACTGTTCATTGGCGACGAGGGGCTGGACTTTGCACGCCAATACCTCAGCTGGACATCCATTGAGTCGCGACAGGTGGTCTTTTCAGATGAATGGCGTTTGATGCCCCATCACACAGCTGGCCGTTGGTGTGTATGGCCACTCAACAATAGTAGGAAGAGGCCAGGCCCGAGGAGAGTGCGATGCGGTCTGGAGAATGCTTTTGTGGAATTCCCTGGATGATCTTGTCATTCTGGAAAACACAAAGGACCAACAAAAGTATCCTTGGGAACCATGTTCACTCCTACATGCAGTTTTTCCTCGGCACGATGGTATCTACCAGCAGGACATCGCAACGTGTCACACAACTGGCAGTGTTCGTACCAGGTTCGAAGACCACCACGATGAGTTTGCCGTACTCCCTTTGCCACGAAAGTCCCTGGATTTGAACAAAATCGAGAATATGTGGGAGCGGTTCGATCGGGCTGTTCGCGCCATGGATCCCCCAACCGAGAAACATGGCGCAGCTGGCCACGGCATTGGAGTCAGCATGACTCCACATCCTTGTCGGTACTTTTAAAGACTTCACTGATTCTCTTCTCGCACGTCTCATTGCCGTCCGTGCTGCGAAAGGTGGTTATTCGGGTTTTTGACAGGTGATCATATTAATGTTACTGGACAATGTATAACGTATGGACAGTTAAACCACAGTTCGGTTGTCATGCACCATTTTGTACTTTGAAACAAAAGTGAGGGGCAGTCCGTGGTGGTGTTCTTGCTTCTCGGCAACGTCCCAGCTTATTCTGTGCTTCTTTTACCTATCAAATTTAGCCTTACTCTCCCTATTCTCGTGAAATTATACCCAGGGACATCTGCCTCTTTCCTCGGATGAAGAAACTATTGCGTAATAGACATTTCCAGAATGCGAGTGAAGGGACTTTCGAAGTGGAACTCCTGAAAAGCGAATATGCAGTCCTCCGCAACCAAGGTCTTCGTCAAGTGTTCCACCGTTAGGAAAAATCTGTCGTACTGAAGGGTGAATATGTAGAGAAAGACTAAGGTCCCATATGCACATTTGTGTAATCACTGTGTTCGTAGTTGCTTTCCAATTATTAAAGACATTAAAATTCGTCTGTAGAACTACTATAATATGCGTATTTATATCACCGTATGCATTTCGTTTTACTGATATAAGACTACGTCAGTCGTAAAGAATCATATTTACAATTTTGATTTGCTTTGAAGAGTTAAAAACAATTCATTAAAAAAGTAAAATAAAATACTGAGGTGTAATTTTTTACTTACTTTACTTAGTGTTCGAGTTTCGTTTACACCAGGAATTATCGGTTACTTGTACATTTTTGATGCATTCCTTCGTTTGGCACTGATGTTTTATGCATAATCTACGTTTCTTTGCAGCACTACACATTTACTGAAATACGACACGATGTATCACCAGTAGTGTATGTCTGAAAACTCCTGGACAAACATACTCATTTGCGTACCTTTTTTTTGTAGTGTTGCCAACTTGGCAACTAGTTTTGGTTTTTAGTTTATCTAAAAATGTTCTTTTCATCTATGGTTTGTCATATATGCATTATGTCGCTTTAATGATGTTGATGTGTTTTATTTAACATCTAAGTGAAATGACAGAGCAGTGTGGGAGACCTAAATGAGTGTAGGTGGAAAGGGGAGAGGGATGGGAGGGCAAAGATGAGTAAAAGTAGTGAAAGTAGGGGAAGAAAGAGTAAGTTCGTAATGAGATCGAGGAAAGAGGGGAGGAAGTAGAGGTGAAATGGAGAGGAAGGTAGGAAGGAATCACTTGCTCGCTTCCGTCTTTATATGCAGGCAAGTCACAAGTATTTCTGTACTGATTTTGTCTGGTTATGAATAATAGATATACTGATTCATAAGGAAGGTTTTGTATATAATTTATAAATATTTCGTACACACTGTCTGAATGGAAGTGACGCCAGTACAACCTGGCGAACAGCCGTCATAATTCGAGTGAGTTGGTGTGTTTTTTTGAGAAGCTTGGTGTAATTCCCACCTAATGTGTTGGAGCGTGTGGGTGTGGGAACGAATCCTGGCTGGGTCACTTTCTTTCACCCTGCCTTTTACCCTGATGTTGATATACAGATTTAGAAATATGACGAGAATTTCAGACTGCCACTTTCTGCTTTCCTCAGATTAGCAACAGCAGTTCGCCCTTTTAATTCACTGTAAATTCTTTCAACAACGGACACTGAATTACTCACCTTTGAAGTATCATAATAAATATGACCAATAACGAACAGATAACGAGACATCAACAGGCTGTGACGTGAGACTTACAATTTGAAACAACCAAATGTATTTTACCAATAGTTTCCCTACGATCATTTGAGAACAATTATATCGCGAAAAAAATGCGAAACCAAAATACGAGTGTGTAGTGTTTTATTTTTTGAGCAAAAATTACAACGTTTTCTGAAAAACTAAATTAGCAACTTTGCTTCGTCCACATACGTTCATGAGCAGAGCAGCTAACTGTCTCCTTCCTGCCTTCCTTGGATCAAACCTAGAGGTGGACCCAATTCTTTGCGTAGCACGGTGAAGAAATCTGCTGTAAAGAGGCCACGGGAAAGAATTACGTTGATTAGTCTCATCAGTGCGCCACAGTGCTTAATAAGCTTTAGAAGAAGAGTGCTATCACACTAGCTAAACATGTCCATCATGAGTGTATTTTATAATTTTTCTTTTATTTGTGCCACCTTAACCAGCCTCAAATACATATTGATTCACTCACATGCACAACACACATGATTTGCAGACAACAAGTACTGGTGGAAATGAATCTGTGAGGACGGGTCGTGAGTTGTGGTTGGGTAGCTCAGATGGTGCCGGCACGGTAGCTCAGCGTGTTCGGTTCAAATGGCTCTGAGCACTGTGCTTCTGAAGTCATCAGTAGACTAGAACTTAGAACTAATTAAACCTAACTAACCTAGGGACATCACACACATCCATGCCCGAGGCAGGATTCGAACCTGCGACCGTAGAGCGTGTTCGGTCAGAAGGTTGGTTGCCCCCTTTAGTAAAGGAATCAAAGATCAACTTTAACGGATGTCATGTGACGTCCGCCCGCCGGCAGACAGTTTTAATCTGCAAGGAAGTTTCATATAAGCGCACACTCAGCTGCAGAGTGAAAATTTCATTCTTGAATAAGTAAACTGGTTGCAAACATACGCTGATCAAAAGAATTAAGGGAACACGTGAATTAACTTCCGGTATGTTTAATCTATTTTTTTGAGACAGGCGGCATGTGCAGTCTTATTGCATAGCTTGAGACCTTCGCTTTCAATTTATGCAACAATTAAAATCATTCGTCATCTATTGGCTGTGTCATGCGTTACAGTGTCAGGGGCCCACAGAAGGAAGTGTGGCCGAGCGGTTCTAGGCGCTTAAGACTGGAACCGCGCGACCGCTACGGTCGCAGGTTCGAATGCTGCCTCGGGCATGAATGTGTGTTATGTCCTTAGGTTAGTTACGTTTAAGTAATTCTAAGTTCTAGGGGACTGATTACCTCAGCAATTAAGTCCCATAGTGCTCAGAGCCATTTGAACCATTTTTGAGTATCAGTGTCCCACTGCTTTCTACTAAGGTACAAAGATGTCAGTAGTTTTTTGCGGACGTTCTGTTCAACTAAACATATGGAAAGCGACATGTTAATGCAATCCAAGTTGCAAGGGCAGCCTGTTTCATAAAAATGGATGGCCTTTCCTTCTTGTTGCAGCAGATGCCAATGTCTCTCCATCTGTCGTCCATAGGTTGTGGATACACTACAGGTAGGCAGGTCAGTACACAAGGCGATATGAACAAGGTCGCCAACGCAGTACAACCCCACGTGAAGACTTATATCCGGCCATCTCTGCGTTTCGGCGTCGCACGGACGCCGCCACAGCACTGCAAGACGATCTCAGAAGGGCCACTGGAGCCACTGCATCTGATCAGACGGAAGTACCCTTCTTGAAACGACAACATCTTGCAGGTCGCTATCGGTTCTGCCGTTCATTTCAACTAACAACTTAGTCACTGTCGAAACGTTTTACTCACAGTCGAGTCCAGATGTTCTCTGACTCTAGGTGATGGCCATATTCGTGTGTGGAGACCCGTACCTTCTAGATGTTCAGGAAATCGACAGATTTCGAAGGTTCTGTAATGGTGAGGTGAGGCTTTAGTGTTCACAGTCATACGGATCTTGTCTTTGTTCACGGTTGCTGTAGTGCCAGGCAGTACATCGAACAGATACTGTTGGACCATGCGCTGGATTCTGCATACGGTGGTGGCTCTTAGTCTCTTCTAATGCTAGGGACCACATGGAGAGCGTTAGCACTGATATCTTGCGAAGCCTGGACATTGAAGTAATGGAATAGTGGGCGGTGAGTCCCGGTCTAAGCCCCATCGTGCATTTGTGGGACATGCTTGACAGACATGTTTGTGGTCGTCGTGTCCCACCACAGACTCTCCAAGAACTCTCATCGGATCTCACTGAAGAGTGCGATCGTGTTCCACACAGTGACCTCCGTAGACTTATAAAGAGCATGCCACGTAGCTGTCAAGCAGTGATAAACACTCACTGCGGGCATACAGGTTATTGAAGCTCTCAAAGTCCAAGTCCAACGAAAAAGCACCCAGGGTGACGAGATGAAAGATTGTTTCCACTTTGTTTTCTACACCTGTCGGACATTTCAATTCCTTTTATGTAAAAGATCGAGGATGTAATGGTGTTTTGTTGCGTAATTAATTTGAAAGATAAAGGTATAATGTAGTAACCGACCCAGTCGTCAATCATTGCGCAGTGGAGTATGAGAGACGCCCAGTCATGTTGCCCTAACTCTTCTGAGTAGGGCATTAGTGAAACCACGATGTCTTCTCATCACCGCCATAAGATGTCACTCCAAACGGCAATTCAATGCGGGACATACACTGAAGACCGAAAGAAACAGGTACACTAACCTAATGTCGTGAAGGGCCCCGCGAGCACACAGAAGTGCTGCAACACGACGTGGCATGGACTCAACTAATCCCTGGAGTAGTGCTAGAGGGAAATGACACCATGAATCCTGCAGGGCTGACCATAAATCCGTAAGAGTACGAGGAGTGTAGATGTCTCCTGGAAAGCACGTTGCAAGTCATTCAAGATATGCTCAATAATGTTCATATCTGTGGAGTCTGGTGGCCAGCGGAAATGTTAAAACTCATAAGAGTGTTCCTGAACCACTCTGTAGCAATTCTGGACGTGTGGGGTATCGCATTGTCCTGTTGGAATTTTCCAAGTCCGTCGGAATGCACAACTAGACTGGATGCTTACGTACGAGTCACCAGTCAGAGTCGTATCTAGACGTACTAGGGGTCCCATATCACTCCAACGGCACACGTGCCACACCATTACAGAGCATCCACCAGCTTGAACAATCCCCTGCTGACATACAGGGCCCACGGATTCATGAGGTTGTCTCCATACCCGTAAACGCCCATCCGCTCGATATAATTTGAAAGGAGACTCGTCCGAACAGGCAACATGTTTCCTGTCATCAACAGTCCAATGTCGGTGTTGATGGACCCAGGCGAGGCGTAAAGCTTTGTGTCGTGCAGTCACCAAGGGTACACGAGTTGGTCTTCGGCTCCGAAATCCCATTTCGGTGATGTTTCGTTGAATGGTTCGCACACTGACACTTATTGTGGGCTCAGCATTAAAATCTGCAGTAGTTCGCTAAAGGGTTGCACTTCTGTCACTTTGAACGATTCTCTTCAATCGTCGCTGGTCCCGTTCTTGCAGGAACTCTTTCCGGCCGCACAAATGTCGGAGATGTTTTACCGGATTCATGATATTCGCGGTATATTCGTGAAATGATCATGCGGGAAAATCCCCACTTCATCGCTACCTCTGAGATACTGAGACCCATCGCTCCTACGTCAATCATAACACCACGTTCAAACTCACTTAAATCTTGATAGCCTGCCATTTTAGCAGCAGTAACCGATCTAACAACTGTGCGAGACACTTTTCGTCTTACATGGGCGCTGCCGACTGCAGCGTTATATTCTGCCTGTTTACATATATCCGTATTTGAATACGCATACCTATACCAGTTTCTTTGGCGCTTCAGTGTGTGACACCCATACCTCCAGACAACTTTCCTACCATGCGCTGCTTACAATGCGTAAATGAAAGTGATCATATTCAGTGTCTGGCTTCCAACGTTAATGTGGTCGGTAAGAAGTCGTTAATTGTGTGTTATTGTTTTGTGAATGTGGTAGTTTTTTTTGAAAAATAAGGAGATTGCAGGTTTTACTGATTTTTCATGCTACTAATATCCGGTTCTATTGTGCGTGTACTGTGTTAATGCTGTTTAAGGTGGTCTGCAAATTTTGAGTGGGTTGTACTTGATAATTAAATGTTTATGACTGCTGCTCCTGTGTGAACTTTCTCGTCTTTTTTATGTCGTGTATGCTCTGATGTGGAGGGTGTTCGTATTATTTTGTGCAACCACTATACGCGAACATTTTCTGAAGTATTATTTCTGTTTCCCCCATATCAGAAACAACGTAGGGACATTTAAGAGACCCCTGTAACTGATCTGCTACGCCTGAGTCTGGACGCGTGTGTTGCAGCAAGCGGCGATGACGAGCAAGGAGATGTGGAAGCGCATGGTGGAGCTGTACCCGCAGGTGTGCCGGCTGCGGCAGAACACGACGGAGATGCAGGAGGCGGCGAGGCGAGTGCTGGACACCAAGGGAGACACTATAGCTCCTGCTGTCGCCAGCGCCTGCCGAGAAGTGCTCGAATTCCCTGCCGGCACCTATGACGTGCTGGCGGAGCGAGTGCTCACCTGCTTCAGGTAGGACGCCAGGCAAAATACTGTCCTACAAAAGCGATATGTTTCACAATTAAATGCCAGGTGGTGGCGGTGGTGGAAGTTATAGTAATGGTTGTAGCAGTAGCAGCAGAGGTGACGGTGGTGGTGGTGTTGCTGGTGGTGGTAGTGGTAGTGGTGACTTGTACGAAAGCAAGATGGTGATGGTTTTTTTCATATAAAATGTATCAGGTAGCGGTAGAAAGTTTTAGAAATATGTTATATCACATAGTCTATAGAAATATTTATGTTTTGAAATGCCCCATATTATTCAGAAGATAGTAACATCATATCATGGAGTAAGACCAGATCGTTGAACGTGAGATCAAAATCATGCAAAAGATTTTCATGTCGCCAGCCTAACAACAGTGTAGTTTCGAAGGAAGTTTATAACGTTCTTTCTACCCATCATCTACAACTGAAGTGTGGCGTTCCTACGAAAAATAATCATTTGTGGACTTTGGTCCACGCCCCTCCTCCCAGCAATTGATCGAATCGCCTGCCACCTGAAGTGGGGGGAGGGGGATATGATAACTATGTAACTAGACGTCGTGTCCTGGTAGCTCCAGTCGATATTTTCGGATGCCATACAACATCTAAAGTGGGAGAATTCTTATCAAATTTGCGATACGCACTATCGCAAGTGGTGCTTGAGTGGAAGCCGCTGTACTGTTTGACAAAATTGTCCTCAGCTTTATTTCCACTGCCTCTTTGATCACAGAGTCCCGGAGCTATACGAGGGCGTGCTGAAAACTAATGCCTCATAATTTCTTACGTGAAAACTTTTAGAGCTTTTTAAATAAAACAGTCCTTGTGCATCTTTATTCATCATATCTACATCTTTCTTTGTCAACATAGTCAGTCTGATGACGATCACATTTCTCCCGACGAGAGACTAGCTTGTTAATACTGTCTGTAGCCTGATTGACTTCGTTGACGAAGCCGCAGCCTCACCTCTGCTTGCGCCGCTTCATCACTATCAAAGTGAATCCCTTGAAGGTCTTGTTTAAGTTCTGGAAACAGATGAAAATCGATTGAGGCCAAGGCATCGGATTGTTGCAGATGTCGCAGCGCTCGTGAGTAGTCTAACATTGTCATGCTGAAGGAGAAGGTACTCCATATGTGGACGAACTTTTCGAATTCGACACTCGATTACAGCACGACATAGTTACTTTACACACCGCTATTTTACAGGACACAATTCGGAGCTCTTTAGCAACAGAGGGCGTAAAGTTCGATAAGATATGGGCGTCGACTTTGCGTCAACGATGGGATATTACATTACCTTCAATCGAGACTAATGGCATTAGTCAGAGATTACAGTCATCTCCACGTGACGTATGGTGGTGTCCGCTGTGCGCTCTATGTAAACGGGACCTCCACGGCCTGGCAGACAGTCGTTGACTCACCACGGAAGATATTACCCACATTTGGCAACGAAACATTAGGAAGAAGAAGTTTTACAAATCGACAACGGCCTCTCAGCCCGGAAGTTTTAACTAATGAAGACGCCGACCGTAAAAACCTACACGTTAGTACTGAAATCAGTTTTAACAAATGCTACATCAGCTAAGAACTGAGGCACTCCTTTAGGCAACAATCCGTATTTTAGACAAATTCCGTGCACATATCGTCAGGAATGCGTAAGTTCAAAAAATGGCTCTGAGCACTATGGGACTTAACATCTATGGTCATGAGTCCCCTAGAACTTAGAACTACTTAAACCTAAATAACCTAAGGACACCACACAACACCCAGTCATCACGGAATGTGTAAGTCTTCTTCGCGGAACGCCAGATACTACTGTGTCTCTGACCTGCACAGTCGATGGATTGTCATTCGAGGTCTGCCGCCAATCACTACTGATGCTTTTCGAAGTCACTTACTAATCAAACGGATGAACATTCATTAGGAAAATATCCACATCCTCTTTGAATCTGCGTCCACCACGATTACAGGCTCTGGCTATAACACGTGGTCATTGGACATCTTGTCGGCTCAAAGTCACAGAACATTTTCAGGCTTGTGGCATGAATCTTTTGTTTATTGTCATGTACCTAATTTAAAGTACGCGTTCTGACAAAACTGCAGGACGAAGAAGGGAAATAACACTAAAAAAACTATCAGTAGTACCGTTAACATATTATGTCTATGTTAACATTCAACGCTTGTAAAGTAATGGCAGTAACCTACAGACACTGAAATGTTATAGTTCACAACAGCCATGCCGGTCATCGGACACTTAGTACGGCGCCTTAGTCACATGATTCACCTTTCAGAAGCATATATTTTCACCCACGGAAAGCATTTTGAACGTAGATTGTAAATTAATGCATTTACATTCAGTGTTTGGCATTGTAGTGAGCTATGCTGTTGTGGTTGTAACAATATTGAGATTTTAATTGTGTCATATCTTTCTGTGCTTTTTGTGCCATGAATGGAGAGCGACAGATACACTGAAGAGCCAAAGAACCCCCCCCCCCCCCCCAGTCCTCCGTCCCCCGTCCCAACAAACTATAATATGGTCGCCCTTGGAGCCACGCATAGCCTTCACGAGATGTGAGATAAGCATAAACCACTCTATTTCCAAAAATGTTGCCATATTGTGCATTTTATTAGTGCGTTTTTCCCAGACGATAAACATATGACATTTGCGTCAATTTCGAGACACCCTGTACGCGGTAGTAATATAATAATAATAATAATAATAATAATAATACATGAACTTGAAGGTGGAGCTGATGGAGACAGCCGGCCGTGGTGGTCTCGCGGTTCTAGGCGCGCAGTCCGGAACCGTGCGACTGCTACGGTCGCAGGTTCGAATCCTGCCTCGGGCATGGATGTGTGTGATGTCCTTAGGTTAGTTAGGTTTAAGTAGTTGTAAGTTCTAGGGGACTAATGATCACAGCAGTTGAGTCCCATAGTGCTTAGAGCTATTTGAACCATTTGATGGAGACAGACCGACAAGCTGCTGCAAATACTTTCGGTATTTTGCATTGTAGTGAGCTGTTTTAGCATTTGTAATCTACCAAAATATGTGCAAAAGCAATAGCTTCGTAACAATTACTTTGTGTGTGAATAGCATGGCGCAAAACCCATGTTTTAACACCACACGCTAGAAACTGAATAGGAACTGTTAAAACAATAACAGTAACGTTTTATATTTATAAATTAACACTCATTTTCGGTGCAGTAACTTCAAGTAACTCAACACTAACTGCTTCATGTTTTTTGTTTTATGTCTGTGTGGAGCAAGACACGCATAGTTAATGCCAAAAATCGAAGTCAAATAACAAGTTTCTCAAGCCAGCTGCCTCCCACTCACACACTCCGTGACTTCTGCCACTGACACATTTTTGTTTTCCCAATGGTCAGTCGATAAGCTTTCATTTTTATAAAACTGATTACATTTCGTATTGTTAGTTCATAAAACGTTTTTCAAACTACATCTTATTACATTTTATTTGACTTGTTCTTTCACCTTGTTTACTGTCACAAAATAGGCATGTTTTGCCCACATTCAGAGTTACATATCGTTTCGGTTATTAATGGTTGGTTGATTGTTTGACTTGAGAAATGGACCAAACAGTGAGGTCATTGGGTTCATCGGATTAAGGAAGGATGGCGAAGAAAATCGGCCGTGCCCTTTCAAAGGAACTATCTCGGCATTTGCGTGAAGCGAATTAGGGAAATCACAGAAAACCGAAATCAGAATGGCCGGACACGGGTTTGAACCATCGTCCTCCCGAATGCGAGTCCAGTGTGCTATAATCACTGCGCCACCTCACTCGGTGATTAATAATGTCGTGTTTAGTTTTATATGACTAATATTCAACTTCAACAGTCACCTACATGAATGCAATGATTTGACATGGAGATAAATTAATAATCAATGTTAGTTTTTATAAAACAGCTAAACTTTTTACAAAATTTTTAAATTTACATTTTGGAAACAATGTAGTACTCCATATCCGTATTTTTTTGTCTGTCATTTTTAACTGTTGCATTTACGAAAAAAATTCGGGGAGACTGATAAATATATACTCAAAACCACACAATAGTCAAAGCCCGAAAAGACAAGCTATAAATCCAAGCTGTAAATCGAAAATTATGCAACAGTAATTTAGGTTATCGATATCTAAATTAAGAAATAGCTGGAGTACTTTTATTTCACTGTTTTATTTCGGCTGCAAATAATACTGAAATTTGAGTTTTGTTTTATATTTATTGTTCACTGTTATAGCACCATTTCATGAGTAGTAGAATACAGAATAATTGTAAGTAGTCTTCCATAAATCGAAAAATACGCTACAATAATTTAGGATACAGGTATCTATATTAAAACGCAGCTGAGACTGTTTTATTTCACAATTCTGTTGTGGCTGCAGTAATAATGAAATTTGAATTGTGTCTTTGCTATATTGTTCACGAATAAACTGTGGTGAACAGTAAACTAAAGTTCACTGTCAGCACCACTTCATATGTACTGAAAGGCATAATCATTGGGAGTAGTCTTCTTTCCATGAGCATTTACCCCATCCTGTACGGGCTCTATTGTACTCAAGCTTTGATAAATGTATTTTTATTTAACTTTGCTGTCCGAATGCCCTTCCAGTTACGGCAAGCATCAGTTAACTAAGGAGAGGAATTCGGATGCGTTACCGGCCTGTTAATTATTTAAACTTTATTCTGTGTATGGTGTTACTTGTATTTTAAATGTTTGTGTATCGCATTTTCTGAGGCGGAAGGTGGGAGTCATCCAAGCATTTGCCTAAATGAACGTGGGAAACAGCGCTCAGGCTAGTCGTTGCTCTTACAGTAAGTTCCTGCCTCCTGCTTTCGCAGAAATGGTAGACAAACTTTAATCTTATAATCTTATTTATGAATTCTTCCGTCTCTTCTTCCATATTGAGGGTTGAATAACACTTAGACGATTTTTCGTTCTACTGATTTTTATTTGTATCAACTAGTTTTCAGTTTATTAGGCCATCTTCAGATAACTACTGGCTATTATTTACAAGGAGCTTGTGTTCTTACGAACCAAACATTTTGGACTAAAATACAACGCACTTACATACGATTTTTAGTTGTGGTATTATCTTTGGAATTGTCAAACGGGGCTTTTGACTTTTTGTTCTGTAAAACTGTTCTTAAACATAAAACATCACATTTTATGGTTTGTCAGTACCATGTATAACAACAATTAGAATTATTTAGGATACACATTATTACAAATTTACAATTTTTTGGTATTTGTTGTGAACAGTTGCACTTTTACAGGACTTGGTTAAGTTTTTAATTTCTTCATTAAAGGTACTGCTCTCGTAAAAAATAAATAATTCTAATTGTTGTCATACATGGTCCTGACAAACCACAAAATGTGATTTTTTATGTTAAAGAACAGTTTTACAGAACAAAAAGTCAAAAGACCCGTTTGACAATTCCAAAGACAATACCACATCTAAAGATCGTATGTAAGTGCGTTTTATCTTAGTCCAATAGGTTTGGTTCGTAAGAACACAAGCTCCTTGTAAACAACAGCTAGTAGTTATCTGAAGATGGCCTAATAAGACGAAAACTAGTTCATAAAAATAAAAATCAGTAGAACAAAAAACCGCCTAAGTGTTATTCAACCCTCAATAATTAATCTTTTAAAGCAAGTGAAACATTGCACGTTACTCTGACGTCAGAGGGAAACTGCCGTATAGTCTTACACACTGCATATACACGCGTACCTTAAGCCACGACAAACTGCAACAGAGACATCATTATGTCAGCAGTACTGTACCAATTCTTACGCAAAGTGTTTGTTGCTCGTTTTTATCGGCATTGTTGCTGAAATAGCACTGATTACCTTTCGCATTTTCTACAATAACGCAATATTCCAAACCAATGCATAATTTACGAATAAAAACTAGTCTTTTTTTTTAAACGTATGTTTAAAAACGAAACATTTTAGCACTGCTGCTACGGCTAATTGATATTTCGTTTTCTTTTTACGCGGTTGTTAGTAAAAAGAAGCACCTATTATAAGTGAGCCCAAACAAATACCGAAACATACCGGTTATTCAGAAATAAAATCCCGGTATCAGTTTTAACCGAACGGTTTTTCCCATGTGATTCTTCAATTTCTCCAGGCGTATTTTATGGCGAAATAAATCTCGGGTGAGGAGCCTGGTATGAGTGTGCATAGGACACAATATTTCGCAATAGACGACGTTGTCATCATCAGGTGCGCTGATGTATTAACCGGCGGTGGGCGGACGCAATGTATATATAGGACAGACCCTCCTGAACGAGAAGACCTAGCACGCAGCGCCCAGACGGCGGGAAAACGGACGCTGTACCTGGACCGCGCGCGGGGCGCGGACCGCACCGACTCATAGGAAGCGCCTGAGGGAGGAGCGGGAGGGGGATCTTCCTATATATACATGGCGCCGGCCCACCTGATGATGGAAACATGGTCGATTGCCGAAATATTGTGTCCTATGCACACTCATACCAGGCTGTTCACCTGAGATTTATTTCGTCCGTTTTTCCCATTTTTCCCATTCCTACTTCCTGTCTCGCAAGTTAACACGGCGCGTGTTACGCAATACGAGCAGGTAATAATAATAATGAGTAGTAGAAAAAATAATAATGTTGCAGGAACTTCACGGTGGAGGTGATGGAATCGGCGAGGCGCCTGGAGGAGCAGCTGATCTCGGGCAGCATGGAGCGCATCGAACAGACGGCGCAGTTACTGGAGGAGTGCATCCCGGACGTGGAGTCGTGCGATCTGCCCGAGGAGGACGTGACGGCGATGGTGGAGTGCGTGGCCCGCCGGGAGGCGGAGAAGTCGCTGGACGAGCGCGAGAAGGAGCTGGGCATCTTCGCCACGCACCTCGTCACCTTCGCCGGCGCCAACTACACCATGCTGGTGCAGCGCATGAGCCGCTGCTTCGCGTACACCTTGGACTCGTACTCAAACGCGACCGAGGCCTTGTGGGACAATAACAGCCAGTGCACTGGCGTGCCGCGCGTCAAGGACGAGCTGTAGGGACTCGAGCGTCGAGCGAATGTGTGCGAGTCCTTAAAGGACTATTCTTGGGCGCGAGAGAGGGAGAGAGAAGGAAATGTTGAAGAGAAGTCGAGAGGCAGGGAGTAGTTGAGTATATGAGCTCGCGCCATACAAAGAATGAATGAGAGGACATTTTCGTGAGGAGACTTCATGTCATGACAGTACTTGAGTGTCACAAAGGAGATAAACTATTACGTTTTTTTGTAATAACAAAAATATACTGGTCTTCCATGATCTACTGTAGTACGTAATTTGTGAGCTAAAGCACATTACATTTTTAATTCTTAAGATTTTCCTTAGACGGCCGGTGTGGCCGAGCAGTTCTAGGCACTTCAGTCTGGAACCGCGCGCCCGCTACGGTCGCAGGTTCGAATCCTGCCTCGGGCATGGACGTGTGATGCCCTTAGGTTCAAATAGTTCTAAGTTCTAGGGGACTGATGACCTCAGATGTTAAGTCCCATAGTGCTTAGAGCCTTTTGAACCATTTTTGATTTTCCTTGTCTTTAGAGGAAGCCCTGTCTTCTTGTTCGCAAAGGAAGCGGCGAAAACGCTGTATAGTTAGTTTCATGCTCCATAGACAGTTCGAACGACTATTTATCGAAATGATGTGGGATGAGTCAGGAATGCATCGCTACTTTTAATGCAAATAAACATATTATTTTTCAGTCCTAGTTCTGCAGCTATGCTTAAAACTAGTTTTTGTATCAGGCTACCAGTTTTAAATAACAATGCGTCTGTGAAATGGAAGTAGTGGTTCAGAAGAAATTATTTTACCTTTGTTGGTGTGGAAGTTTTCTGAGTATCGTACCGCGTCGCAGCGTAAAAAAATATACCGGAGAAACCAACGTTCCGGTCACAACAGTGGCCTTCTTCAGGGTCTACTGATGTACTTGAGCTGTGCAGAGTCGCTTATATTTTGTCACTGCTGCTCACTATGCGTGAGTTACGTCATAATTTTAAAAGATCGTTGTTATTGTTGATCACCTGAGGCGAAAGGAATGGGAACTTCCTTACAATAGGTTGCAACCCCGGAGGAAGTGGGAATTTGGTCTTGTCTGTTGCTTCTTTCATTGTTTGTGTGTGTGTGAAATCTTATAGGACTTAACTGCTAAGGTCATCAGTTCCTAAGCGTACACACTACTTAACCTAAATTGTCCTAAAGACAAACACACACACCCATTCCCGAGGGAGGACTCGAACCTCCGCCGGGACCAGCCGCTCAGTCCATGACTGCAGAGCCCGAGACCGCTCGGCTAATCCCGCGCGGCTTCTTTCATTGTTTGCTATGACTGATGTTCATCGGCGAATTAGGCGTGGGCTCCTGGTTTCCTCCTGCTCGACGAAGTCCATGCGGCGGCAATTATTCATCGGTAGCGTTCGCGTCTCGCGTTGTTGGTGTGGCCCTTAGAGGCTGACAGCCAGGATGCATCAAGCCTGAATCCATCGTCTCTGATCATGTTGTAAGGGTGTTTTATTGTTTCTAGGGTTTCTCTGTTCTTGCGTTTTGTCGAAGCCGGCTACTTAACCAGTGCGCGAGTTTCGTTAAATCTGATTTCCTTGCTACAGCTTTTCCGGCGCTCCGCCACAGCAGACTCGTAGTGCTGCCCAGGACGAATATAACGCAAACTCCCCATTCTCCCCACCGCTGCAGCCTGTTATAATAACGTCCCCGCTCCTTCCCCCCACAACTGAAAAGTCATGCTCAGTGAACAGCACTAAATGTCGTGTGACTAGGACCCCCCGTCGGGTAGACCGTTCGGCGGGTGCAAGTCTTTTGACTTGACTTCACTTCGGCGACTTTCGTGTCGATGGGGATGAAATGACGATGATTAGGACAACACAACATCCAGTCCCTGAACGGAGAAAATCTCCGACCCAGCCGGGAATCGAACCCGGCTCCTTAGGATTGACGTTCTGTCGCGCTGACCACTTTTTTTTAAAAAAAAAATCTTATTTTGTTCGTTTTATGTGCTCTGGGCGGACGTCGCAAGACACCAGTTTCAGTTCGTCGTTGATCCATTAACTCAGTTTTTTATTACAGAGGGTAGCTAGCCCTCTGACCGAACATGCTGAGCTACCGTGCAGGCGACCACTCAGCTACCGGGACGGACAGTGAACATCACTGGCAAAATATAGGCGACTCCACACAGCTAAAGCATATCAGAAGACCCAGAAGAAGGTCACTGTAACCATGGGCGAAACATTGGTTTCTCGAGTTTAATTTTTGACATTATGATGCGGCACTATTCTCAGACAACTTTTATGTCAACTGTCCCTAGCCGCGGAATCCTACGAAATTATATTTCAGGTTTGATTTACAACGTGCTTTGCCACCTGTCAAACATTTTATGTTACTGATCAAATTTTTTGTTGACACATAAAGAACTCATTTCGAAGCCACTGACAACTTTAAGAATGAGTAATGGTCATTTTTCATGTAGTGTTGTAGGTATGTGCGTTAGTATTCTTCTCAAATTGAGATGGATTATTTACGACGAATTTCATTTCTGAATGTACAGGGTAATTCACAGTTCCTGTTACAGGCTTCTGTTAGTCGTAGAGGGAAGG
Source organism: Schistocerca gregaria (assembly GCF_023897955.1). Taxonomy (NCBI): domain Eukaryota; kingdom Metazoa; phylum Arthropoda; class Insecta; order Orthoptera; family Acrididae; genus Schistocerca; species Schistocerca gregaria. Next base: position 186,534,213 of record NC_064931.1, on the reverse strand, counting down.
GACTTAGTAGATAAACTTCTGATGAGAACTCATGTTCGGAAATGTACCGTGTCGAAGTAAAATAAGATTGAATATCGAAATACTTTTAAATCTGCTTCACGGTACGCACATAGCGAGACAGCTCTGACCTGCGTCCTTTACGAGAGTTGCTCCACGTGGCGACGTTGGTGTTCGTTGCACGAGCTGTCTCTGCTACGGGACTCATGCTTTCAAGTACACTGGACTGAGGAGATCTGGAAAACAATCTCGATACATGCATTGTGCAGCTCTACCATTACGTAACGTACAGTGAAACGGGAGATTTTAAACTGATCCGTATCCAAACGGTACATTTCCGTACAAGAGTAAACTTAATCTAGTACTAAAAAGAATTAAAAATACAACAAAAAAGGAGCCTGTATGTATTGTGAAAGTGCAATTAAAATGCTCAACTGCTTAAAGAGATATCTATCTGAAACGTGACTACAGTTAACATTACATTTTTTATTCTTACCGCTCGCAACTTCTGTGTCACTATTAAAAATCTTCAACGTAAATCAAATTGTATTTAACTATTTCTGTAATGTAACATGCTCTTTATCCTCGGTAAACATTGGTGTGTGATTCCAAATATAATAAGTAAAGACTGCCTAAATGTGGTATGACACACTTAATGGTGTAAAGCAGGACGTAACTCTGTACATCCTTGGTTGTGGTTTTATTTGCGAAAGGATCAGTAACTGCATAAGTAGGTGAGTGCAGTAAATCGTACAACGAATTCTTCCATATGCGCCACCTCAAACTTTCCTTCTACAAGGTGTCAAAATTGTACCTACTGGTCCTTTCATATGAGCAAAACTGTGTGCAACAAAAGGAAAGATTGCAAAGATTGAGATTCAGACACAATATAAGAAAAATGTTTTCACGAGATAGTATGAATTTCAGTATCGCTATGTCATTTATAAAGTATGTTTCACTTTCACTAGCCAGATTAGACAGTTCTTGAGACTGTGGTCTTGTGCCCGGAGTAACGAAACTCAAATTCTCGTCCGACCATCCTGCTTTGAATTGTCTGTCCACTTCCTGAACAATTTCATGCAAATACAAGAACGATTCCTACAAAAAGACCACGTCCAATACTCACCTCATTCATTTTTACAACTCACCACTCTAAGCCTCGATGCAGATCGGACGTTACATTTTAATTATACGTAGTTGCTAGTTTAGCATATTATTCGACATAGTCTTTACATAATTTACCATCTAGGTCCTGACTTTTTCAATATTTAAAATACGTATGTGAACTTTATCTTCTATTGTTAATAAATTATTATCATAATTATCACTTGTCCGTCTTCTACATTTCAAGTATTACGTCATTTCCTCTAACGGTGCCCATCTCTTCCTTGTTCTTATTGGACTTCTTCTGCATACTGGTTTATATTTTCCGAATTTTTAAGATAATCTGACTTTGTAAAGTAGTACACTATCTAAATGATTACTTCACTGCCTACTGTTGTCTTCAATTGAATTTCTTACGTTAAATATATTTAGTTAATTCCTAACGTCGCTGTTTCTTAATCTGTCTGCTTTGGTACAGTGTTTCACAGCCCTAAGGAACCTCGTTTCCGCTGCCTGGATCTTATTTTCCGGTCGTTTGCAAATGACCCACGATTTGATTCCTTAGAGTAGTGTGGCGGCGGCTGTTTCTTTATAAAATGTCATCCATGTTAATTTTTGTGTCTTGTTTCTAGAGTTGTTGCTCCACGTAAGTTTCCAAATTTTGCTACTTTCTTGTCTGTATTTTTGTGTGATATCACATCACAGATTATTAAAATGGCTGATCTGTTCTACTTCTGAATTTTTACCACTATTTATTCTTATGGGGTCCTTGCAGTTAGCGTACTTTTCTTTTTTGCAGGTCATTCTTCTTCTCTATTGCAATTGTCACAAAGTCTGTATACGAGTATAAACTCAATTCAGAGCAGTCTCCTTGGCTTCACTTCACACAGTATTTTTTGTGTGTTTATTAAGTGGAATGTGTACCCTCTTTTCTCCTTTCTGCTCCCCTGTTTGCCTCCATTAACTTTACAGAGAGGTTTTTATCCAATTCAACATATCCTAAGTGTTTCTCTCAATTAACTTCTGCGTGTTTTTGAATGGCCAGTTTCATTACAAATTATTCGTGAGTTGTCGAGCTTCCTTTATGAAAACCGATTTATTCTTCACGTAATAAACTCTCTAATATTACAGTTAATCTGTTGTCCAACTTAGCCAGTGACAGTTTAATACTATAATTTCTTCAAATATTTCTGATGTGCAACGTCATAATGTCAAGGATCTGTCGCTAGACCTTTCGATTTCATGCTTTAGCGACATTATTGTCCTGCTTCGACAGGTAGCCCTATATTTACCAAACGTTAGTAAAACGAACATTATGTGAACTATTATGCCAACATTTCAATTATGCCAACATTTCATTTGCAAACCTGTTGCAAATTAACTAGGTTCACGTCTCCCTCAGCAGTTTGGTCCCGTAAGACCTTACCACAAATTTCCATTTTATGGAATGCAGCATGCCCTCCTACTCTCCTGCTGTGCAGAGATGGGAGACTGCGACTTCTATGTCCTACACCAACTCATGGCTGGCTTTCAGCTCTGAACAAGCTTATAACACTCTGTTCCTTCTAGCCTCAAGCTGTGCTCACCACTGGATACCTCCAGTTCCGACCCCCACTGCTATTGGCAACCAATGTTGTGGATGTATGGTAGACAATATGTGGGGTGACGAATGCCGCAAACATCATTGGCCACTTGAGGCCTCGCACTCAGGGGGTTCCTTGTAAGTTAACTTCCTTGTCATGACCCAGCTAAAGTAAGCTCCCAGGGCTGCAAAAGATAACAAGTTCCCATCACTATACTAAAGGGAAAGGGGAGGAAGAAGAAGTAATTAGCTGTACAGTCGTTGGCAGTAGCGAATACTATCTGCACTTTTCATGCATCGCTGAAGAATCGAATATACTGACTATTGCAATGTGCATATTACATTATAAAATAGGTTACGTGACAGTTTTGTCATAATCTGCCACGTAACAATGGCCCTACAGTGACAGAGCATATGCCAACTATAAACATTCTGGTCACACATAAGACATCATTTCTGGACCTTTAGAGTACTATACATTTTTAATCCTAATAGATTGTTGCTACTTTGCTATTCTACAAATCTTCAGAGCATTAGTTTAATTGATCTGGCTGTCTTTATTTCTACAAAAGTTAGTGTATTTTATAAAGTATTTTTTTGCCTTCTCACTTTCCTGCTTGTTGAAAATCCATAAAAGACAGCGTATTATAGAAGTATAGTACCACCATTACTTAACTGCTGCCGGCCGAAGTGGCCATGCGGTTCTAAGCACTGCGGTCTGGAACTGCGAGACAGCTACGGTCGCAGGTTAGAGTCCTGCCTCGGGTATGGATGTGTGTGATGTCCTTAGGTTAGTTAGGTTTAACTAGTTCTAAGTTCTAGGGGACTAGTGACCTCAGCAGTGCTCAGAGCCATTTGAACCATTTGAACTTAACTGCTTTCGTTATTGATGTAAAGAAAATCATAGGAATATCGATAATTCTCTTTTGCCTGACAAGAACCATGTTAATCACTTTCTTTCAACCGACTGGTAACAGGGCAAAGCACTCACAGTTCCTGTAAGGAGCTAAAGGTGCTGACAGATCTCTGTGAAACATTCTTGGTATTATAAGCTTTCAAGGCATCTGGTTCACGTTTCTGCACTGATCATCCAGAAAATTATGACCAGCTACTATCTATATAAACCCGTCCAGGCGATATCACCGCCACCTGGGGGTGCAATGACTGGTAGTTAAACACAGGCGTGGTGCAAGTAGTATCAGTGAGCGTGCAGCCCGTCTGTAGAATGGGGAAGGCTCGCGATCTGTCTGAGTTTGAGCGAGGGTAGACCGTGAGGGCCCGGAGGCTCGGCACGAACATTTCAGAGACTACACGATTTATCGGGCGTTCGAGGAGTGCTATGGTGACTGTCTTCAAACCGTGGCAAAACCAAGGTGAAAGCACGGCATTGGCAACTAGGACCTAAATGGGCACATGACCATCGACACTGGTCGTTGGGGCAGTGGCAGAGCGTTGCGTGGTCTGAAGAATTCCATTACTTTCATCACACCGATGGGAGGGCGTGAATCCGTCGTCTTCCAAGGGAAAAGCTCATTGACACCTCTACTGCACAAGGGAGACGAGCTGGCAGCGGCTCCATTATGCTCTGGAGAACATTCACGTGGACATCCACGGCTCCAGTGGCGCTCGTGCAAGGCACCACGACGGCCAAGAAGTATTGTACACTGGTAGCAGACCACGTACACCACCTCATGACGAACATGTTTCCCGACGGCAGTGGCGTTTTTCAGCAAGATGGGCCTGCCGGAGTGGCCGAGCGGTTCTAGGCTCTACAGTCTGGAACTGCGCGACCACTACGGTCGCAGGTTCGAATCCTGCCTCGGGCATGGATGTGTGTGATGTCCTTACGTTAGTTAGGTTTAATTAGTTCTAAGTTCTAGGGGACTGATGACCTCAGAAGTTAAGTTCAAAATGGTTCTGAGCACTATGGGACTTAAACCTAACTAACCTAAGGACATCGCACAACACCCAGCCATCACGAGGCAGAGAAAATCCCTGACCCCACCGGGAATTGAACCCGGGAACCCGTGTGTGGGAAGCGAGAACGCTACCGAACGACTACGAGATGCGGGCAGAAGTTAAGTCCCATAGTGCTCAGAGCCAATTGAACCATTTGAACCAGCAAGATGATGCGCCCCGCCACAACGCCAGCAGTGTGAGGGAGTGGTTCAAGAAACACAGTGGCGGGTTCTATGTGATGTGCTGGCCCCACAGCTCGCCAGATCTGAACCCTATCGAAGCAGCTGGGGTGTGACTGAAAGTGACGTAAAAGTTCATCGCCGGCTCCCCAGGATTTATGGGAATTAGGTGACCTGTGTACGCAGATATGGTGCCAACAGCCTCCAGTGACCTACCAAAGCTTCACTACTTCCATGCCACGACCCGTCGCCGCTGTTATCCGTGCCAAAGGTGAACATATCGGTTATTAGGTAGGTGGTCATAGTGTTCTGGCTGATCAGTGTATAGCGCTAAGAAAAGAATGCCGGCCGCGGTGGCCGAGCGGTTCTAGGCGCTCATTCCGAAACCGCGCGACTGCTACGGTCGCAGGTTCGAGTCCTGCCTCGGGCATGGATGTGTGCAATGTACTTAGGTTAGTTAGGTTTAAGTAGTTCCGAGTTCTAGGGCACTAATGACCACAGATGTTAAGTCCCATAGTGCTCAGAGGCAATTGAACCATTTGAACGAAAAGAAGTTCGTCCGATGGAGGAATTACTTACTCATTTGCACAACCCATGTCCGTTAGTACTTTAGAGGAAAATTTTGGGATTTAATCCAAAATGCTGTTACGTAGATTTGAGAAGAGACGTCATGTTAAAATCTTCTTGTACCTTGCCGAACAAATAACAATTACAAAAAAATGGTTCAAATGGCTCTTAGCACTATGGGACTAAACTGCTGTGGTCATCAGTCCCCTAGAACTTAGAACTACTTAAACCTGACTAACCTAAGGACATCACACACATCAATGCCCGAGGCAGGATTCGAACCTGCGACAATAGCAGTCGCACGGTTTCGGACTGCGCGCCTAGAACCGCGACACCACAACAATTAGAAAAATTCTTTCTGTCTGACAGGTTCTTGCTACGCAATGTAGTTTTGTGGACGTTCAGATTAACTAACAACGATGTGTATAGAATTTATTGGTATCTCTTAGTTTCTCAGAAATGCCGAGAACACAGATTTCAAATTAGTGGACGGTGATGGAATCACTCACAGACTGCAACAAGTCAATTATTTTAGAGATCGAAGTTGAAAATACAGTATATAGTCCAGTTATAGAACGAGAAGAAAACAAAGCTTCAGAGATTTATAGTTCAATATTTGTGATAGTTAACTTGTATACTGCGAGAAAATATTATGTTACCTATGCCGCATGGACTTGTCTATTTATGATAAACGAAACCACTGCAAATTATTTGTATGTCGTTGTACAGCACCTACATTTCTTATTAGCTGAGGAAGTAAAAACTGAACAATTTAAGTGTTACGTTGACACACAATCTTCTGATAATGACAGTAAACTGCGCTTAACTACATTCTGTGACTTGAATGTATGCAGAGTGATGTGTGATGTTTTTCATGGCTGTCTTATCTTTCACGATTTTTCGTTGTTTACACACACTGGTCAAAAAACCTGGGGAATCAGTCAAGATACCTTGATGCAACTGGAGGAGAACATTCTGACCAGGGAAGCTTGGAGTAAACCAACGCAGCATTGCCGCAAAAGTTCAAAATTCCCTTCCTCTCACCTGAATAGATCAACTATGGACCTATGGAGCAATGTTTAAATGTTAGGGACGTCAGTACTGGTGCTAATGTTTAATTATAATTAATAAATCCTTGTTTTGTTCTTTTTTTGGTTCGCTAAAAATAGTTGCACATAACTAATGATCAAATATAAATCTTGAGAGATAGTAGGTATCGGCTTTTTTTAAATATCTGCGCTCTACTTTCAAATTGTGGAAAGGACTCTGTGGATTTCATATCTCGTGTTTGCTAAAATACGCTTTGTATTATGAATCATATCTTCTGAGCTTAAAAAGTAAATTTGTGTGTATGATCGATTTTTAACACACAAAGTAAAATGTGTTTTAATCTCCTAAAGGTACTACCGTCTCAATTAAGAAAACTCGAATATTTTATTTTCGTCTTTTAGAGACGCGCAGTAAAAGTGCCATGACTGAATGGCATCCTAAAAATAGAATTTGTTATATTCCTATTTGATTTGAAATTTGGGAGCTATAGTATACTTGCAGCGTCGCTGACTTATTTATATATTGTGGAAACGTGGTTGCACCTTGAGTAAATACAAATCTGAACCATATCCTCCCGAATGCGAATCCAGTGCGCTAATCAAAAGTCGGAGGACACTGTGAATATTGGCATACCGAAGTGGGTGCAACGGCATTAGAAAGATTCAGATCCATGTCCCGCCATCCATAATTAGATTTTCGTTTATTTTCCTAAATGGCACCAGTGGCCTAAATGGCAATGGGTCCTTTAACATGGCTGTGGGCAGTTTTCCCATTCCACTGTCCAGGTGAGTTAGTGTTCCATCTGCAGTGACCTCAAGTCGACGGGACATTACTTTTAGCGTCTTTCCTTCTGAACTGAGCAGTACTTTTTTCCTTGTTGGTATCGGTTTAGTGTCGAGCCTAAAAATCTACACATTTTTACTATATGTACAGAACATGAAATCGGAGCAAGTCCAAATTTTTGGCAAGACTCGTCTTAATATCATGTGGGATGGATCAGCATTGGTGACCGTGCGAAACATGTATTTTAAAGATTCCATGGAGAGAGCGGACCCTTCGTGTTCTGCCGTATGTTGCTCTGTTTGGCAACTTTTTGTATTTTTTGTTTCGTTTTCTCGTCCTAATTGAACTGAGTTGGTCGGAGACGTGCAGGGAGGTGAGCATATCATACCACTGTTACGCCATCGTCACTACACTCCACAGACTGGGATTGAATCCTACTGAATACTTGTGAAATTGTTTTATGAGCCTTATGTCTGCTTCTCCTATAACTGTTATAGGCTTAGAGAGTGCACCTCTTACGAACTTCTCATCAGAAAATAATCAAAAGGGAACGACAATGAGTTGCTACTTCGCAGTAGATGTGCAACATAAATGAGTAAAATGATTGTAGTTAGTTGTTATTCACTCTCTTATGAGCTACGCTACTTTTGTTAAATTTATCGTCTTGTGTGTGAACCATACAGACTAGAGATAAAGTGAACTACAGGACTGTATCATAGTACACCTTAGTACATTTGAAAGTAAAACTTTCTATGAATTAATTTTCTCTTTGTAAACGTACTTTCTTAATGTATTCTATCCACAGTCACCTTTAAGTGCTGAAAGTTAGGGCGCTTGCAAATCGTTTTCGGAAGCAATCTTGCTCAACTATTTTGTTGTCCGCAATGGTTTATAACGGTTCCTGCTAGAAACGTGAAGTAACGAACTGAGAATTATTCAATACTCGGAATGCCGCGTCCGTATGGGGAACATTGTCACGGTCCCATATAACTCTTTGAATTTACAGCTTCCTTCTACATATATTCGTAAATAATTTAAATCTGCCTCTAAAGGACGAAATCAAGTAAATAGAATCGACCTGTATATTTTCATTTTGTCAAATAATATTCACTTAGTGGACAATTGATTTGGTAATAGTACTGAGGGTTACCGGCATGGTCAGTTAACTTGTTCAGTATAGATTAGTCTAACTAGTACCTCTCCTATAGAAAAGATCCAACGAAGAGCAGTACGTATCGTTACACGTTTATTTAGTAAGCGTGAAAGTGTCAGGGATGCACTTATTCAAACGTTACAAGAGAGCCGTTTTACATCACATTGTGGTTTACTGTTAAAATTTCGCCGGCCGGGGTGGCCTAGCGGTTCTAGGGTTCTAGGCGCTACAGTCTGGAACCGCCCGATCGCTAAGGTCGCAGGTTCGAATCCTGCCTCGGGTATGGATGTGTGTGATGTCCTTAGGTTAGTTAGATTGAAGTAGTTTTAAGTTCTAGGGGACTGATGACCTCAGAAGATAAGCCCCATAGTGCTCAGAGCCATTTTAACCATATTTTTTGTTAAAATTTCGACAGCGTGCGTTCCTAGAAGAGCCAACCAGTATACTGCTCCCTCCTACGTATCCCTCGCGAAAAGACCATGAACGTAAAATTAGAGACTTTAGAGCTCACACGGAGGCTTACCAGCAATCGTTCGTCCCGGAGACCATTCGCGACTGGAACAGAAAAGGAGGTAAGCAACAGTAGCACGATCAGAGCGTGAAACATGTCAGTCGCACAACAGTTTTCCAAATGTTACTGCGCCATCAGATAGACCACCAGTGTATCTACATGTTATTTCCTGCTGTTTACCTGCTACGGTCGCAGGTTCGAATCCTGCCTCGGGCATGGATGTGTGTGATGTCCTTAGGTTAGTTAGGTTTAAGTAGTTCTAAGTTCTAGGGGACTGATGACCACAGCAGTTGAGTCCCATAGTGCTCAGAGCCATTTGAACCATTTTTGAACCTGCTGTTTACCTAGTAAAAAAATTGTAGACAGTACGTTCTTATATGTATTACTTCTAGATCTACGACCATCTTCCATTGCTAAAATATGGCAGAGTGGATGAAACGGAAACTATAAATCCTCCTAGCAGTCACTTAGGTAAAAAGGAAAACTATCTCAGATGTCAAAAAGCTCCCTAATTTCAGCACTTGGTACAACCAAAGTTATCATTGCTTCTAAATCAAGAAATTGTACTTACATAAGGTAAGCATTTAAACCCATCTGTAACACGCTGAGCTGAGTACACTTAACCGTAGACTGGAAAAGGGCGAAAATGAAGAGACGTCAGCAATCCATCAGCATTATGGTCACAGACGCCAGAATAAAAGCATAAAATCTTCTGCGTCTGTGTTTGATACTCGCGATTTCTCACTTTAGTGGCTCGCTGAGTGTTCACGTATTTTTGTTGTGAGGTGCAGGGATAACGTATACTCTGGTGTTATGGGAAACGTCACATTATGTTAATAGTGGACCGCCGTTATTTGGATGACCGTGATTAATATTTTTCAATGAATTGTTTTGTTTGTGTTGTTGTGGAAGTTTATAGTAATGAAAGGAAGGTAGAGGAAGGAAACTGATGCCTACTCTCGAATAGGACCAGTCGGGTCACGGAGCTGAACATTCCCATCCAACAGACGAATCCTCATCATCAGTGTGTTATTTGACAAAGTAAACAGAATTCCCAACTATAGCGGAAAATTAGTTGACTATGTCAGTAGGAATAATCCTATTCTAGCACATAACAGAGCATACTGTACAAAAATGGAAAGTTTTAGCGGAAAATATTGTCTTAAAATTAACACCATTCAATAAATTGGAAATGAGTATCTTAAAGCTGAGTAAATTGGTAGTGAGAAAATTACGGAAGGAGGAATAGGATGCTGATGGGAACCGGAGTTTGAGTATATAGCTTTCGAAAACAAGCATAAATGTATTGTTAGGGGGAAATTTGAGAAGTAAAAAGAAGAATGACAACTTAACACCATTTATCTCACCGCAGATCTGAACTACAAGGTTAGTAATGAAACTGAAAATGTCTGTTTAGATGATTTCACTTTAATAGGTAAAATGTTAAGCAAATGGTTGTACCCAAACGGTGAACCACTGTTATGAACAAATGATGCGCTGGACTACAAATGCCCTAGCCATTTGTGTAAACGATACATGGATTCACACGTACTATATTGTGAACAAACGGAAGGTGGAAGCGTATCAAGAATTATGTCAAGCAAAAGTACCGATCAGACTTTAATTTCTGCTGAGCATTTAGCGTAGAGCGTGACAGGGATCTATTTGTAATTAAACAAAATTGAAAAAGAAAAGCTGTCAATTGTTTTGTGGAATGGTTCGTATAAAAGTAAGAAATAAAATATTTGACGCGCCACATTTTCTGTACATGATTTCGAGTATCATTTAAAGGCATGTCAAATGTTTCTCTAATCTATTTTATTTCTTACTTTTAAGCAAGTCATTTTACAAAATATTTGACTCTCTTTATTGCCGGCAGCGGTGGTCTCGCGGTTCTAGGCGCGCAGTCCGGAACCGTGCGTCTGCTACGGTCGCAGGTTCGAATCCTGCCTCGGGCATGGATGTGTGTGATGACCTTATGTTAGTTAGGTTTAATTAGTTCTAAGTTCTAGGGGACTGATGACCACAGCAGTTGAGTCCCATAGTGCTCAGAGCCATTTGAACTCTCTTTATTTTTAACTTTTGTTCAGAAACCAGCAAACAATATATCTCAGTATTGGTCGATATTCTATTATTAAGTGCATGTCCATCAAGAAAATCAGAGAAGCTTCCGTTTATACTGTAATTTGATATTTAATTTATTTTTTCACCATGAAAGAAAAAAATCCGCAATTTCAGCTGCAGTGTAACTTTTTATTCGCAAAGTAGCTAGTTCCTGAAGAGATGAACTTCTTGAATATTCATTTACAAAGCTCGCAGCAGCTGTTCGTAAAATATTTCAATTTTCCCTTGTATCGCGTATTAAATTTTTCTTAATTTCTATGGTTCTTTCAAGAAATTAAATCTTTTATTTGCAGAGCTACCTCTCACGCTAATCATTGTGATATCCCAAATGTTCATTTGTTGATTGGTTGTTTTGGGGGGAGGAGACCAGACAGCGAGGTCATCGGTCTCATCGGATTAGGGAAGGATGGGGAAGGAAGTCGCCCGTGCCCTTTGAGAGGAACCATCCCGGCATTTGCTTGGAGCGATTTGGGGTGTTCATTTGTCTTCCTTCGTTAGGCTATGAAAATTCCTACAAAAATCCATTGTGTGATTGCTAGAGGGTCTCGTTTTCACATCGCTTAAAAATTTGATAAAAAAGTCAGACTGTATGCAGTTGGTGTCTCCGTTTTCTTCCGACCCTGAGGCGTTAACACGACGGTGCTGCCATTCTGGCTCCTCTTTCCGGCTAATAAAACGTCCTTGCTCCTTCGAAACATTGCAACGACATTTTGTATTTAACACAGAGCATTGGCATATGCAATCGTTTCCCCTTCTCTCGGAAGCTAATTTCTGACGGTAAAAAATTCTTGCAACACCAGGATTCGAACGAGGTACCTCCGCGGGGGTTAACACAACACTGACGTCGTTTCAGCCACTGTTAGCAGGGAGGCTTGCGGTATCTTGAATAGAGCACGGGTGACGTGTCGCTGTGCGCCGGAGCCACGACATACAGCTGGCGGCAGATAGCGGGACTTGATGGCAAGCGATTAGTAGCACTCTCGCCGTGCCAGCGTTCTCCTATCAGCACATGTTACGTGGACTTCTGGAGCAGAGCCTGCGTCTTATCTGCTCGCGCTTCTCTTTACGGGCGTCTTCGGTCGGCGTAGTGTACACGGCATGTTTGTAAAGGTGTTCGCTCTCGTCCTCATCTCTGCGCTGCTCGTTACTTCGCAGGTAAGTTCTCTCGAATAACATGTCAACATTCCATTTGACCTTTCCGCTGTATCTATGGAGCGTCACGACAGTAGCAGAAAACATATATTACGGGGTATGAGGTTAAGCGTGATTTTCCTCAGCATTATAAGCTACAATTACAGCAAGTACCTATTTTCAGTTTGTATCGAACATTCAATGCAAAGGTGAAATGGTAACTAAAATGTTGCTGGTACTGAGGAGACAAAAATAACTACTTGCATGATGGACCAGCGTGTTGTTGCTGTTGTTCATGCTACTGCGTAAAAGGAACGATTTTTTTCTTAACCATAATTATCTCACCAGTGATTAGTCACAACTATATACACGCGCTGTTATTTGGAGCTCAGGGTGATTTGTCAGCATGATATATCACGATCTACACATTGGACCCGTAGAACCTTGTATTTTCTGTGTGTTTCACCCATATAAAAAATAATATAACACAAGGAAGCCCTTATGTTCGCATGATACTTCATTTTCACCACAAGTTAAAATCTATCATCTCGATGTCTATTTAAACTGTAGTGAGATAATTAGCTACAATACAAAAAAACGTAATTATGTGAAATTTTCGTGTTTGTTCGCCTAAAGGATAGTTTGAAGTTTTTGATTACCAGTTGATAGCTACGATGACTGTTTTATTCGACTACGTTCTAATCGGTACAATAGATGGATGGTACTCATTCTGCGGCCAGTAAGTTTTTGGAGACGTATGTGGGTTACGTCCGAATGAAAAAGCTTTCTTCAGTCTTAATAACGTACAAAATACTCATTTATGTGATCACAGTTAAGTGTGAATGTGATACTGATAATAGTAATACTTATCTGAAGCTTTTAATGCACATCAGTGAGTCTCCAAAGTAAATTATTCCCGAGCGGTTCCAATCAATTTTTAAAGAAATGTTTAGTGAAAGTGCCGTACAATAACAAGAGGAAGATAATTCTCGTAACAAAGAGAGAGAAACGTGTAGTACCCTGTCCGATGACAAGATTAGTGACGAACCTCCGAAACCGTCAATCGTATAAATGTTTCCCGGGTTCGATTCCCGGAGGGGTCAGGGATTTTCTCTACCTCATGATGGCTGGGTGTTGTGTGATGTCCTTAGGTTAGTTAGGTTTAAGTAGATCTAAGTTCTAGGGGACTGATGACCACAGATGGTAAGTCCCATAGTGCTCAGAGCCATTTGAACCATTTTTTGTACAAATGTTTTGGTGTAATACTAACAAGCGATATGAAATGGGAGGAATCAAAAAATCGTTGTTACGGAGGTGAATGGAAGATTTAGATTTGTTGTAAGTTTTCTGGTGGAGAGTTGGACGAATGTGTTAAGAAATCACATAAAAGACGTTAGAAGTTATGAAGTGGCTTAGTAGCCCTAAATTGAACGAGTTCAGTTGGCCGTTGTAGCCCACTCGAAAGTTTAACAGAAATGCCCATGTAATTTAAAGGTGAATCCTTGGAAGAAACACTACGCTTCACTCGAGAAACTCGGTTGTGCATAGAGTAAACTACGGAAATTCTACCTCTAAAACTGTATACCTCAAGTAGAAACCTTAATAATCTGAGAGATTAAGGCTTATCCAAAGGAGTGTAGGCAGTCATTTTTCTGTCGTTGAATGTGCGAATGTGATAGGACTTACTGCTGGTAAGAAATGTCCTCTGCTTCACACAGTCCAGTTGGTTGTTGAATATGTTCGTAGATGTACATATTCAGTGCAATATTTATGAATAAATCTTAACTGCTAATACCGGAGGGTCGACATATTTATTCCTTCCTGTTGGCTCTTGAAGTATAGTTACTGCAGCACAAGTTTCAGAAGCAACGACTACACAGTCCTGTTATAGTTGACCTTACCTGATGCACTGTTGAACTTCTAAATCATAGTGATTACTTTTGACTGTTTAAAATTGCCCGTTCGGCCATGCAGTGGGAGGGGGGTGGAGGGAACTTTCAAAAAGCTTCGAAAGAGACCTCCAACGCTGGTAAATACTGAAGAAATTCTTTGCATTTCGGATCTATGTTAAATGTCCTGCATAATATAGTCCATACTTGATTTAATCTAGTTGTCAGGAAGACAACCTTCAGTTCAAACACATCGCCCTTCTTGAAATATTAGAGGAAAGCATCAGCGGATATACCGTTGCCCTAGATTCGCTAGGCACATGCTTTATCGTATGACCTCCTAGAATTTTGATCGAAAGTAGCAAGGTTTGCGCAAAACGGAGGAAAACAAATGCTACATAACAGTGAAACTTTAATGAACTTTAGCTGTGAGCATAGCACTGAATGTCCCCTAAATTCATGGTACCTCTAAAGCTATATTTAGCAATTTTTTTACAAATAATTATTAATGTTATAATTCGTCATAGGATACTTAATACGTTTGGCGTGTAAACTGTAGATTTACGTCAGAGACCTCGTGAAAACTTGCACGGAATGACAGTACGTCGCATGTGGAGGCCCTCGATATAAGGAAATGTTTCCACAGCTGTTCCTTGTTTGCTTCGGCTGTGCGGCGCTCACATGAGTGCCGCAGTTCAGCTACAGGGAACTATTTGAGTGTAAAACGGCACTAGTCATCAGTAACAGTGTGTCACGGTAGGCATAGTGCATTACAGGTACGAATTCCTAATATGTGAACACTAGCTGATATAACAGCCAGAAACTGTTAGTGAGGGTGCTAGACAAGTACACTTTGAGAACGACTGTTACCCCCTTTACGTAACTGAGGCCGCTAAGACACAATTGTGACGGCGCTCGAGTCGGAAGTAACTGGTTCGAATCTTCATATCAGAAGGATTTTTCAAGGTCAATATTTGATCTGAGTTAAATACAGATGGTGTCGTAGCGTTCTTGATCAGACTTTCCAGATACGTCCCGCATTAAGTTCTAAATCACTCTGTAGCGCCTGTGGAGTGAGGGCCTGTGGTATTTTGTAGGTGATCCGTTCATCAGAGGTGGCCTTGAAGCGCGTTGGTCCCCTCAGTGGCGTTACTACTGACCAAAACATGAAACAGGAAGAACTGTAATGTTGTGCAAGGCTTTGCCTCATTTTGAGAAAACATACATGTTCTGCAGTGTGCAGAGCAGCGGGATTGAGAGAAAGGTAAGGGCTAGTAGGTATTTGGATGGTAGCTAATGCAGTCCCTGATGTTGAGGTTTTGTTGAACCTTTATGTAGCTTACATGTTTCATCTAAGGGCTACTGGTGGAAAATCTCCTTCATGCAGTGATAACAGTGATTGTGCAGCAGAATTTGGTTGGCTGCAGCCATGGCATTTCCATTTTGAACAGTGTGATTAGTGAGTTTCTTGGTGTATTCCTTGAACTGTGTATTTGCTGTGCAAATGTGACAGATAATACAGTGTGATAGTTTAAATGGGATGGTGAGCTTAATGATGGTCTAGTGTGCTATGAGAATGTATTGCATGTTGAATACTGAAGAGAGGGAACCAATGCTTGTGGGGTAAATTTTGTGGCTGTATCTGTGAATATAAATCAAAGAATGCAATGAAAAACACAGTGGTAGAGCAAGTGTAGGTGAGAATTTTAGCAGGAGCCGTGCATTTTTTGAGAGCAGAAGCAGTTGGCTTGTGATGATTCATTCTTTCTGTCTGTCTTCATTTGAGAATATGACTCTTCCTATATGCAAGGTGAGCAAAATTTGCTGCCTACTATAGCAGAAATGGACCCATAGAAAATGGCTTATTGTTTGGATCTGTTACGAAAAAAAACAACGCAGCGCATTATTTAGCGCACTGAACTCGTATTCGGGTGGATGGCGGTTCAAAATCCCGTTCAGCCGTCCACAATTACATTTTTCGTGGTTTCCCTAAATCACTGAAGGCAGACCTGAGACGGACACGGCCTATCTCCTCACTCAATCTGAGCTTGTGCTTCATCTGTGATAATTCGTTGTCGACGGGACATTTAACGTTAATCTTCCTTCCTTAGAGAGTAGTAAGCTAACTGCTGGCGCCGCGTTTCACACACGTCTCATCTATAATTATCGGCAAAGGGAACACTCCACGCTCATTCATCGTCACCTACACTAAAGAAAGCCTTTCCGATTTAGGATGCCGAACCCTGGAGGATATCGTCTGCAACAGTGTCATTTGCATTTACTGTGTTTGGCGCAGTAGCTACAACGTCCGCTTTTATGTAGGGAGGCGTAATGTTCAGTAATAAAAAATTGATAAGTTACTATATGTGTGTTAGCGATTTTATGTAACGTGCTCAGATTTACAAAATGGCACATGAAATGATGATTCTGTACTGATACTGCAGAAATAATACGTCTACGAGTATCGATTTTCTGTGTGAGCTGGGTGAGTAGATCGTGGATATCTATGGTACTACAGTACCTATAAAGAGATACGCAATACACATGGCAATATGCAGACCAATTTCTTACAGATTCCTACAAATGTATCAGCTCTCACATTGTTGTTGTTGTTGTTTTTGTTGTGGTCTTCAGTCCTGAGACTGGTTTGATGCAGCTCTCCATGCTACTCTATCCTGTGCAAGCTCCTTCATCTCGCCGTACCTACTGCAACCTACAGCCTTCTGAATCTGCTTAGTGTATTCATCTCTTGGTCTCCCTCTACGTTTTTTACCCTCCATGCTGCCCTCCAATGCTAAATTTGTGATCCCTTGATGCATCAGGACATGTCCTACCAACCGATTCCTTCCTCTAGTCAAGTTGTGCCACAAACTTCTCTTCTCCCCAATCCTATTCAATACCTCCTCATTAGTTACGTGATCTACCCACCTAATCTTCAACATTCTTCTGTAGCACCACATTTCGAAAGCTTCTATTCTCTTCTTGTCCAAACTATTTATCGTCCATGTTTCACTTCCATACATGGCTACACTCCATACAAATACTTTCAGAAACGACTTCCTGACACTTAAATCTATACTCGATGTTAACAAATTTCTCTTTTTCAGAAACGCTTTCCTTGCCATTGGCAGTCTACATTTATATCTTCTCTACTTCGACCATCATCAGTTATTTTGCTTCCCAAATAGCAAAACTCCTTTAGTACTTTAAGTGCTTCATTTCCTAATCTAATTCCCTCAGCACCACTCGACTTAATTCCATTATCTTCGTTTTGCTTTTGTTGTTCATCTTATATCCTCCTATCAAGGCACTGTCCATTCCGTTTAACTGCTCTTTCAAGTCCTTTGCTGTCTCTGACAGAATTACAGTGTCATTGGCGAACCTCAAAGTTTTATTTCTTTTCCATGGATTTTAATACCTACTCTGAATTTTTCTTTTCTTTCCTTTACTGCTTGCTCAGTATACAGATTGAATAGCATCGGGGAGAGGCTACAACCCTATGTCACTCCCTTCCCAACCACAGCTTCCCTTTCATGCCCCTCGACTCTTACAACTGCTATCTGGTTTCTGTACAAATTGTAAATATCCTTTCGCTCTCTGTATTTTACCCCTGCCACCTTTAGAATTTGAAAGAGAGTGTTCCAGTCAAGCTCTTACATTAGCATTATCAATTTCAAAGTACAGGTACAGACTATCCTGCCATATATAGAAAAACATATTTTAATAGTTATTCATCGTAACACCGCCAACAGTACAACACGACTAGAGCGTGGAACAGGCACTAATCTGATAACAGTTTTTCGAATGTTGCTGCACCATCATATACACTATCATTATATCCAGGTGTCATCCGGTAGAAAATTTGTAGACGGTACAGTCGCATATTACTCCATCACGATTGTTTGTAAGCAAAGAATGGTACCCATATTTGTGGACAAACGACTTTCTGTAGTGGTACTTGAAAAATTACCATAAATGGCAATTTTCCGCCAGTGCACGGGCATGACTTGCTTTGAAAATCATTAGGCATGCCACAGCATGCGCTAGATAGTATGTTCCAAAACGCCACACATAAGAAGCAGATTTTTCGGGGGATCATATCTAGGGTTCTGCTGGTGACAGAAAGGGAAGGTCAAGTGTTCTGGATAGCTTTGGGCTAGAGACAATTTGTATACACAACGGAAAGATCATCTTACTGTAAGTGTCCTACAGTACACTGTTGACTTTTGAATATTACATACTACCTTCAGCTTAGGCAAATTTTGCATTAGATGTAATCTATAATGTGCCTTAAGGGGCTTATCGAGGAACCATTTAGTTCATGGGTACCAAAACCGACCCGTGGATTCGAAGACGGCGACGCACAGCAACTGTCTGAATTTTTACGACAATGATAGCGAACAAACTTGAAAATTTACCTGATAGCCCAGTCAACGAAGACCAAAAAAGATCAAATTGGCGAAAACCTCGTGCAGTGGCAAATTTTTGTACATTTGTGGGAGGGAGTGTTACATACAGCATACTAAATATCCCGACCTGTGGGGTGTGAGCATGAGGTGGGAGGGGGGCACTTAAAGGTTAACTTTTTTATGTTTTTCTTTAGTAATTAGAAAATCGCAGCTTCTAGAGAAAATGTTTTCCAGTAGTGACTTCAGGAAGGCATTTGATACCGTCCCGCACTGTCGTTTAGTGAGAAAAATACACTAAAAAACGAAGGATTTATCCGAGTGGATGGCACGGAAATTGGTAGACGTGATTTACATGTGCAGGCAAACAAACGATTACTGTTTCAGAAAAATTGGATGATTTATTCAGGAGAAAAAGCTTCACAAATTGAGCAAGTCAATAACGTGTTGGTCCACCTCTGGCCCTTACGCAAGCTGGTTAATTGACATGGTTACTGGATGTCCTACTGCGGCAGTAAGACAGGAGACAGTGACGGTTAAAAGTTGCGCTGAATTAGTGAGTGACAATGGGCAAATGGGAGTGGATGAGTCTGAGTGATTTAAGAGTGCAGCGTTGGGCTAGTGGATGCGAGCGAGTTAACAGTTTGGGGAGATGGTGGGAGTATCTCCTGTCTCACAGCTAGCCTCCTTCGTTCTGTCCTACTACTACACTCTGTCACTATTTCCCACTTGGTCTCTCTTACTGCTTCTATCTCATTCATTCCTTCCCACTGTTTCTGTCTCTTGTCAGTGTCACTACCTCTCTTCTTCGTTCTCATTGTCGTAGACTCCATCTCTCATTATCATTAGCTCTCACTCTACTCTACTTTCTCACTCTCATTATTCCTTTGCCATTAGCACTGTCACCTTCCCTCTTTTCCCAGCACTGTTCTGTCACGGTGAACTATGTTCCACTGTCACTACGCCCCTTTCTTTCTATCACACTGCCATTGTCTCCTTCGCTCTTCCTATGCCACAACCACTGCCTACTGTCTTCTAGTGTTTATTACTTTTCCTTCTCTTTCCCATTGCCACTGTCTTCTTCTCTCTCAGCATAAAAAGCGCCAAATACCATAATTTCAGGAAAAATTTTTAAATGTGCTGAGGACGGTAGAATGAGGCAGCTGATACCCCATTTTTCATTCGGTCTTTTAAAACAGGTGCATATAAGCATTTTTTGTGCTCCGATAGGACCATCTTTCCTCTGGTGAAAATATTGCACAAAAAGTATGGTGTAGGGCGATGACTCGTATTCGAAACAGTTGGGATTTTCCTCGGGATGTATGCATGTATTTTCTTGATACCTGTCTTTGGGATTGTACCACTTTTCGCAAACTCTTCAAATTGGGGTTAGCAATCTCTGTATTGTTCAGTGTCTGTATTGTGTAATGCAATGTCCTTCAGCCATTCATGCATGTATGTCTGAAGGAACACACTGCCGACGATCTACAGTCATATTAAATTAAAGAAATTTAATCGTAAATTGCTAAAACGATTCTACACCAGCTGTACAGATGATTAGCGACGTATGAAAAACTGTACCAGAGCGGAACTAGAGCCCGGATTCTCCCTTTAACGCGAGTTGTCAACTTAACCACTTTGGCTATCCATGTTCGCTTCCGGCACTGACGCAAAGTTCCGTTTGCCGCTGTGTCTATGTACCATACTGGCACGTATTCTGCTGATTCCCGCACAGGGAGAAACATTGTTACTCTCATTGTTTTGCCTTGCCGCAGTCTGAAATACAGGTTGATAATGTCTGTATTGAAGTTAAAATCTTCTGGGCTATTAGGCCACGTCATGTTTCTTCTAAAATGATCGGCGTTTCGACCCCTCTGCTGGGATCTTCTTCAGGATCTTCTGGTGTCCATTACCACTAGAACAGCTAGTGTTCTAGAAGTAGTGGACACCAGAAGATCCTGAGGAAGATCCCAGCAGAGGGGTTGAAACGTCGTTCATTTTAGAAGAAACATGACGCGGCCTGATAACCCAGAAGATTTTAACTGCAGTGACAACGGCCACGAAAGCCTGCAGACTTACATAATGTCTGTATTGTTCACTGTCTGTATAGTCTAAAGTAACGTCCTTCAGACGTGAAATATGGGTCGCTCTGCGAAGCGTGCACGGATAGCCAAAGTGTTTTAGGTGACCGCTCGCATCGCATTAAGCGGGAGGTCCGGGTCTCACTCCATCTCCAACACAGATATGCATCTGTCGCTAATCATTTGTACAGCTGGTGTATAATAATATTTGCAGTTTGGGAATACATTTCGTTATTGAAATTCAGTTACAGATCCTGCAGAAGACACATCGCACAGGAATTTTTTGTTGACTCCCTGTAGCACGAAACGAAACCGTAAGAGCTGTATGATAAACATATTCAATCACTGATGATAAAATGATGTTACAAATCGTCTTAGAAGAACAGCTACGTTATGTATGTTTCATTTTTGCGGTTTAGGATTTCGTAACAGCAATGCTGTCAAATATTTCGATGTTTTTAAGTGTATGTAGCCAGATAACAAAAATAATACACATCTTTTACTGACGCACCCATCGACATATCAACAGAGAAGTCAGCAGGACGAATCTTTATTCTTTAGGCTCAAGGTTTACCTGTTATGGAGTTGGTGACAGAGACATACAAATATTAGTACAGCATGTTATCCTAATGAGAGGAGCCATCGACTGTGCCGCCTGTTTCTTAAATAAAAAAATACTTTATAAGGAATAGGAATGTTGGACACGTGTGCTTGAGAGAAAAGCCATTCATGTTGCACCTACGGGTCATATGTAGATCTGAATGATGGATCACTACACTTTTCTGGTTTTTTAACCTACAGTTTAAAGTACATAACGCATCCTGAGATTTCGTGGGATTTGTTGAATATTCAAAGACAATTGCATTGGATTTAAATAGTGCTCTTTAGTGCAAAGCAAATTTTAAAGTTATTTGCACGTAAAGTAGCTTAAGTTCTATTTTCCTTTCTTTATGTTGCTTCATGTAGGCTATGCCGTGTATGCAGTTTAATTAACGTAGACAGATATATGAGTTTCGGAAGCAGCCATACGACATGAATCAATGCAAATGTTTGCCTCTATGGACTGAAGGGGACTGTACTTAATGTAACGAGTTTCTGCGTCATTAAATCTTTGTCTCATTTTTCCTTTCAGGATGTGGAGACTGAATCTGAAGAAGGAGAGCAGACAAAAAATAAGATATCAAAAGAGGTTATACTGCAGAAGATAAATGAAGAGAAACGTTTCTTGATCAATAACTTTGAACATGTCCGCGCCATGACGGAGAGCTTCGTGGAACAGATGAAAGAGTCCGTTCAAGTCTCGTTGCTGAAGGAACTTAATCAACTGGTAAGCAACAGACCTTCTGCAAGTCTAATGCAACTGATAGATAAGTCACTCTTGTCTTTCAAATTAAGTCACTATGTGACAAATTGTGGCACATATCCTTCCTAACGGGAGTATCTTTGAAGAAACGCCAATTTCTTCAAATGCTGTGTACGTCGGATGTCTATCGTAGGAATATACGCCATTTTTTGTGTTTATATAGTTTTTCACATCATTATTTTTTGATGTGTCGGTGCAGTCAGTACAGGACTATTCGTGGGGTCTCTCATACCACGTCCAATGTCAACTATAGCTGATTTTTAATTTTGTTTTAATCTTACGATGGTGCGATAGTCTGACACAGCCAATACGTGCCACAACCAAAATAAAGCTTTCGATAATGCTCTATCAAGCCCAATTTGAGTACCTGGTTCTACGTGAATAGACATCAACCGTGGGACGGATAACTCTGTGTTTGCATTTTTCCACAATAAGTAGCTACGTTGACGGCTTAATCTATAGTGCTAACGATTCTTGTTTTATACGCAATACATAATTACGCAGCATAGTCTCCTTTCATTTACGTGTCCTTCTAAATAAGCGTCATACATTGAGCAACCAGTAATGGGTTCGAATACCAATATCTGAAGGAATTCTTTGCTCCTGAAATGCTTATGGCAACACATTTTACCCTCCTACATTATTTACTATTTTAGTTCCGTAAATACCCGAAACACAAAAAGTACTGCAACGCTAGAGGACAGTACCGATTTGCAGAATGACCTGCAGAGGACTGATGAATGGCTGCTGACAATGATCATCAGTAAATGTAACATATTGCGCAAAGATAGGAAAAGGAAGCTACTGATGTACAACTACACTGTTGATGAGAAACTGCTGGAGATAGTATCTACAGCAAAATATCTCGGAATAACTATCCAGAGTAACCTTAATTGGAGTGGCCACGTGAAACGAATGGTGGGAAAAGCAGATGCCAGACGAAATTCATAGGAGGAACCTTAAGGAAATGTAACTCATCCACGAAAGAAATGTCCTACAAGGCAATTGTTGGACCCATTCTTGAGTATTGTTCATCAATATAGGACCCTTACCAGGTAGGACTGATAGAAGAGATAGAGAAGATCCAAAGAATAGTGGCGAGTTTCGTCACGGGATAGTTTGGTCGGCGCGAGAGCGTTACAATGGTGCTCAACTCCAGTGGGAGACGCTACGAGAGATGAGTTATGCATCACGAATAGGTTTATATTGAAATTTCAAGAGAGTACTTTTCCGGGAACAGTCGGACAACATATAACTTCCTCCATCATGCATCTCGCAAAATGACCACGACAAGAAAATTCGAGAAATTAAAGATAATAGACATGTTTACCGACAATCATTTTTCCGACGCGCCATTCTCGAGTGCAACAGGGAATGGGGTATCAGTTAGTGATACCAGAAGAACCCTTCACCACACACCATCAGTTGGCTTGCGGAGTATGAATGTGTTTGATTTGTTCACTGGTTTGGATTATTCTCCGAATAGCTACTGCAACGTAAATCCATTTTAAACACTTTACTGTATTCATCACTTGGCCTCCCTCTACAATTTTACACCCGTCTCTCTCTCTCTCTCTCTCTCTCTCTCTCTCTCTCTCTCTCTCTCTCTCTCTCTCTCTTCCCTTCATTACTAAATTGACGATTCCATCCTGTCTAACGATGTGTCCTATCAAACAATCCCTTTTTTACTCAAGTAGTGTGTTAAATTTATTTTCTTCCTCTTTTCGATTCAGTACCACATTTCAAAAGGTTCTGTTCTCTTCTTGTCTGACCTGCTTATAGCCCACGTTTCACTTCGGTACATGCCAACACAAATTCAGCTTCAGAAATGCTTTTCGTGCTATAGTCAGTCTGCGTTTTATATCTTCTCTACCTCGTCCATCATCAATTATTTTGCTGTCCATATAGTAAATCTCATCTGTTACTCCAGCATCGCCTGACTAAATTTGATTACATTCCACTAGCCTTGTTTTACTTTTGTTGTTTGTCTTACAACCTTTCTTCAAGACATCCATTCCATAGAGCTGCCCTTCCAAGTCTTTTGCTCTTCTGAGACAATTACAGTATCATTGCAATCTTCAAAGTTTTTGTTTTTTCTCCCTGAACTTTCATCCCTTCTCCATATTCGTCTTTGGTTTCGTTCAGTGCTTGCTGAAAGTACAGATTGAATAACATTGGGGATGGGTTACAACACTGTCTCACTCCCTTCTCAATCACTGCTATCTTTCCATTTGCTCTGACTCTTATAACTGCAGTCTGGTTACTTGTAAAGATAACCCTTTGCTCCGAATACTTGATCTCTGCTACCTCCAGAATCAAGAAGTGTATTCTAGTCAACACTGTCAAAACCATTCTCTAAATGTACAAATTTTGTAAACGTAAATGTGCTTTTTTCACGCTACCTTCTAGGATAAACCTTAGGTTCAGTATTGCCTCGGATGTTCCTACATTTCTCCAGAACCCAAACTGATCTTCCCCGAGATCGGCCTGCATTACTTTTTCCATTCTTATTTAAATATTCTACATCTATACACATACTCCGCAAACCATCGTATTTGCATGGCTTATGATACTTTGTTCTGTCCTGTTCTACTAGTAAATGGTGCAGGGTCAAAACGATTGTAAGTGTGTCTCCGTACGAGTCCTAATTTCTCTTAACTTGTCTTCGCAGTCCCTAGGCGAAATGTACGTTGGAGGCAGTAGAATCGTTCTGCAGTCAGCGTGTTTCACGAAAAGAATTCATGATTTCTGAGGTAATTTGTCTGTCTCACATATCTTGCACACCAAGTGGAATAGCTCAGGATATTCCATGTGACATAAAATTCATCTTGCCGTATCACCATATCCTCTTCGCTTTCTATAATATTACCTTCAAGTTCATTTCCTCAGTATAGTCCTTCTATATACTCCTTCCAGCCTCCACCTTTCAGCTTTCCCTTCTTCCCTAAGTACTGATTTTCCATCTGATCTCTTGATATTCATACAGCTGCTTCCCTTTTCTCCAAAGGCTTGGTCGATTGTTTGATTTGCGGGAAGGGGTCAAAAAGAGAGGTACCATCAGATTAGGGAAGGATGGGGAAGGAAATCGACCGTGCCCTTTCAAAGGAACCATCCCGGCATTTACCTGAACCTCCAAAGGTCTGCCTAATAATTCTACAGGCGGTATCTATCTTTCCTCTAGTTATATATGCTTCTATAGCCTTGCTTGTCCTCGAACCATTCGTGCTTAGCTATTTTGCACTTTGTCAGTCTCATTTTTTTGACGTCTGTGATACTGTTCACCTGCTTCATTTACCACATTTTTATATTTTCTCCTGTTATCAATTAAATTCAACATCTCCTCTGATTCTGTGATCTCCAAGGGTTTCTACTAGGTCTTGTCATTTTACCTATGTGATCCTCTGCCTCTTTCAGTATTTCATCTCTCAAAGCCACCAATCCAGTTACTGTTGTATTTATTTCCACTGATTCAGACAATCATTGCCTAATGCCACTGTGGCATCCTCAACAGCTTATGATTCTTTTAGTTTATCTAGCCCCCATGTCCTTAATAATGTTCAGTACATAAAACAAAAAAAAAAAAAATTGCGAGAAGTCGAACATTCTGAATAGTTAGCCCATTGGATTCTCATGCGAGTGGTTGATGGATCAAATCTCACTCTGCCCATACACTTCGGTTATTCCGAGGTTTGCCTAGATCATCAGGCAAAGCAAATACCGGGATGGTTTCTTAGAAACGACACTCACGATTTCTGTCCCCATCGCTTGCAAAGTTCGTCTTCGTCCTCTGTCCCTCAAAATCTTGTCGGGACGCTGCTCTCCCAATCCTCCTCCCTCCTACTCTTGTACAAAGAGTTTTCTGCTACGAATTTATGATATAAATTCTATTCTATTCTATCGCTTGAGACTTGTCCCACAGTAACGCAGGGTCAGCCATCGTTAATCCGGATTTGGATACAAATTCCACGTCTTACTTTAAAATCAGCAACACCTGACTCTCTTCGTTTTGTAAACAAAAACCTGCGTTTCTTGCTAAAATGTATTTTATTTATTCCAGACACGTTTCGCCCTTTACTTTAAGGTATCTTCAGTCGAATCTAGAATGATACAGTTTTGTATTGACATGCGGTATCTGTGGATTATTATTCATGTTTTACGTAATAAGTGGTTACCTATAGTTTTCCGCGTTTTTAGTTGGCATCTGCGTTTCCTCTCATCTGGTCAGACGCTGGAGATCGCTTTGTAACTTTACTTACGAAACATAAGCAGGTTCTTACGTTAAGAACTTTTTTCTTTGCAATTTTCATATTTTTTGCCCTCATTGCTGTGGAGCACTATTAGTGGCCGGATGCCCTTCCTGCCGCCACCCCGTACACCCTGGGACGGAATTAGTGTACCCCAACTGAGTGCGTCGAATGTAATCCATGGAATAGTGCGAAAGTGTTGAAATGCCCGCGAGCCGTGTAACTGAGGCGGAACATGGTGACCAACCCGGTATTCATTTAGCGGGATGTGGAAAACCGCCTAAAAACCACACCCAGGCTCGCCGGTACATCGGCCCTCGTAGTTAATCCGCAGGGCGGATTCGATCCGGGGCCGGAGCGCCTACCCGAGTCCTGGAAGCAGCGCGTTAGCGCTTCTCGGCTACCCTGGCGGGTCGAAATTATGATATGTAATAATCAGGGAATATTCACCTATTTCTGTGAAATACGTTTCTTTGATTTTCTATCCAAATAGGTTTGTTTTTCTGTGCCTCCGTCACTGGCTTTATTTTAAGTCTTAAGAGTTAAATAAAAAACTGAGCAACAACATATACTATTGTTTGCAAAATAGAATTATACATATGTTATTATTAATGTAATTATTGTTTTGCTTTTTCCCATAATAGCTATTTGCATTTGGTTGTACAACATTCATTCATGAGTAATCGGCAGCCGGTTATCTGTAATGGTATGATTGGATAGATGCAAATTAAGAAAATTGTTTTGTACAATGTGTTTCGCGTGAGAAACTATACGAAAAAATTATCACTGCGAAAATTTTGTTTGAAATGCTGGGTTTGAAGATGCGAAGAGTTCCAGACGGCAAGATTGTAGCTGGACCCTTCTGCAGTATTATTAAGGGAAGCTATAATGGTTGTACCTCGCCTCTAATGGTACCACCATCGTCGATACGTAAAGCATCAACGAACCCACCGTCACATCAAACCATTTATCGATTTGTCTAGGGAGCAAAGTTGCCATTAGTATGGCAAATTAATGACATTTCATGGGAGACTGTATAAGATTATGCAGAAATGGACCGGTTGGTGGAAAGCAGAACTATTAAGAAAAAATTGAAAGTATTTTGAATGAAACAGGTGGTGTATGATTGATCAATAGGATTATTCAATTAATTAAAGAATTAAAATGGAACTTAACTTCCTGGATAAAAAATTAATTGTATTCTGATTCATGAGAAAATGCAATAAGCTTTGAGAATATGTAAAAACAATTGCTTAGTCAAAGCGAGCTGCATTTTCCAAAAGCTGGGAAAAACTGAGCCTGAAGTGGATATTATCAGGAGGATGAGAAAATAACACACTCGGTGTAATACATTCTTTTGAATCATGAACAGACTGTATACGAAAGAACATGTCAAGGGCACAGTCTGTACTTGGCCGAATAATTTGTGGATAATGAACTTGGCACATACGCTCCAAAGTGAACTGATAGTGAGAGGAAAGTTAGCTCTTTATATGGAGACTAACAGTCAAGCTCCTATAATGGACTAATCATTATTACGAAATTTTATGTCTTCAGTGTTATCTGAAATTCGGACTGATGGGATGAAGTACGTGCATCATTATAGGTTTCATAGCGTGATGTTGCATGGTCGTTTCGTAAGTAACTGTTATTAGAAAATTCGCTATTTTAATTACTATAATAACCCTGTTTTAGTTACCTGATCGCTATTGTACAAAATTTTTGAAAGCCACGAAGAATGTTACTGTTACTATCCAGACGGGCAATCGAAACACAGTGTTCTCGATTGTAAGTTTTATTGCTGCGCAGAATCTTTCGCTGTTCTGATAAGGATAGGTAAGCAATAGAAAATTTACATTTCAATCATCGCTTCATTTCTTACACGACTTATCCATTTTAAGATTAGAGGAGCGGTTGTGAAGATAATGATCAACATTATTTAGCATACAATACACAAATGTGGGAAATGTAATCCACAGCCATGCGTTTCTGGAGTCAAGCTCCCATTATCTGGCTGCATGCCGTCATGTTTCCATACATACGTACTTAAAAAGCACCAATTAGTCATACAATAAATGAATAATAAAAGTATTTGGATATAAATTCCACGTCTTACTTTAAAATGAGCAACACCTGACTCTCTTCGTTTTGTAAACAAAAACCTGCGTTTCTTGCTAAAATGTATTTTATTTATTCCAGACATAAGCAGGTTCTCACGTTACGAACTTTTTTATTCTCAAGTTTCATATCTTTTTCCCTCATTGCTGTGGAGCACTATTAGTCTTCTGTTACTAGTTGTAGATATTTTACCAACAACTGTGATTTAAGGTCGTAACTACTGTGTGCTTATTTTATGTCTCATCCCGTTTGGTTTGTTTACAAACAAGTTGCCTATCTAACGAAATATATTCGGAGAACTAACATCTATACATTTCCTCTCTCTCTCTCTCTCTCTCTCTCTCTCTCTCTCTCTCTCTGTGTGTGTGTGTGTGTGTGTGTGTGTGTGTGTGTGTGCATGCATGCATGCATGTGTATCAGTGGTCATTCACGATGAGTTGTCGAGAGTTGAATATGATTGTACTGTCTGTCAGAGTGGTTGAAAGTTTTGGTGTTCAGCTGATCTGAGATATGGCTTAAACGTTTTGTGGAGGGGTTTATGGACAAGTGAGTGGAAAGAGGCTGGGTGGTATTATTACGATAATAATTCTTTGTTGT
Source organism: Schistocerca gregaria (assembly GCF_023897955.1). Classification (NCBI taxonomy): domain Eukaryota; kingdom Metazoa; phylum Arthropoda; class Insecta; order Orthoptera; family Acrididae; genus Schistocerca; species Schistocerca gregaria. The sequence goes on along the minus strand of NC_064931.1, from coordinate 186,505,375 downwards.
AGTGTCACTTTATTATTTTACCTATTATTGCAAACAATATTATGTGTACTTGATCATTAAACAGGGTTTCCTTTTCTGCTTTGGTTTTCTGCATGTGGCATTTTTCTTTCAGGGTTAGGAGTTTTTTTTAAATTGTGGATTCTAATTATTATCATCTCTTCTTCTCTAGAGGCTGGTTTTTGATTGTGTTCTTTTACGTGTTCTACAACTGTGGAGTGGTTTGTCCCATCCTTCCACACTTCCATGTGTTTTCTGTATCTGACACCAAATGTGCTACCTGTTTGTCCTCTGTATCTGCCATCACAGACGTTACACTGTAATTGATGTATACATGTTTTCTGGCATACATCTATTCCTTTTGTTAGCTTTGGGATGTATTTTCAAATATAACTATCTGTTTGTATGTTATGTTTACGCCTTGTCTTTTGAAAATGTTGGTGTTTTTATGTGTGGGTTGGTATTTGTACGTCATTGTTTACCATCATACGTTTTCTCTTATATTTTCCTGATTATTCTGTGTAGTTTTTATTGCACTGAATGTTTGTGATTGTGTTTGGTCCTGTTGTATTGTTGTCTGTGGTTTGTGGTATATGGTTTTATTGTATTTTTAATTATGTTGTTTACATTTGTAACCATTGATTTTGGTTATTAGCATTATTATGTCATATTCTTTTTGGTAGTTTTCTTTGTTGAGTGGCACTGTGTTGAGTCTATGGAGCATGTGTCGAACTGATGCTTGCTCTTGTATGTGTGGGTGGTTTGATGGCTGGGGAATGGTAATGTCAGTCATTGCGAGTTCACGGTAAGTTTCAAACGTATATTTATTGTTTTGTTCTTTGAAAGTTAATTTGGATATTCTGTTCTCTTTCAATTATGAATTTTATATTTTTATGTATTTTGTTGCTCTCAGTTTGTAATTTTCCTATTTTTGTGGTTTGTGGTTCATCTATTAAGCAGAGGATGTCATACATACACGTGAACCAATGTAATATGTTGTATTATTTTGCTACTATTTTTTTGAAAATGATATGTTTAATGTAGTTCATAAAGGTATTTGCTAAGGCTCCTGCAACTGGGAAACCCACTGGTAATTCATCTTCTTGCAAATAAAATTCATTACTGAATTGGAAGTAATTTTGTTCTGTTATGAGCTATATTAATGTGAGTATTTCATTAATCTGTTCATTGAGTTGACTATGTGTTTACAAATTTTTGTCTATGATGTCTATTGTTTATGCTACTGGTATGTTGGAATACATGCTTTCTACATCAGGTGATATGAGTATTGCTGTGTCTTGGGTTTTTATATCTTTTATTTGTTGCATTAGCTGTGCGACGTTTTTAATGGTTCTGTCTTCTTGTACTTAAAATTTTTCAGACATTAAGTTTAAGATGTATCCTGAGAGCCTGTAAGTGGGAGATTTGTGAAATCTAGTATCAGCCTCGCAGGGAAATCCAGATTTTAAATGTTTGGTTGGCTTCTGAGGACAGGAACAGTGAGATTAATTTGTGTCAGATTTCCTTCATTCGTATTATTCAGTATGGTATCTATATTTTTCAGAACGTTTTTTATTTTTGCCTGGAATCTGTTTGGTGGGTTTGATTTTAATTTTGTAACGTTAGTTTTTGAGATAAATTCTTGTGGTTTTTCAATGTATTGTTATTTGTCTATATGTACTACTGTTTTCCGCTAGTCTACTTTCCAAATGGTGACATATTCATTTTGAAGTTTTTTCCTAAATTTTCTGAGTGTTACAGATTCTGTGTTTGTGTTGTTTTTGTGACGTTATGTTTTTGTGTTGGCTGTGATATTATGGATTTCTTCATTTACTAGTTGTTTAGTTAATACGAAGGTACTACTGTTGTTTCTCACCTATGTTCCCTTGTCAACACACTTTTTGCTTCTATAATGAAATTCCTTATCTAATCTTCAGCTATTTCTGAACTTCCATTGTATTTTAATCCTTTCTCCAACAGATGTCTTTCTTTCCTGTTTATTTGTGTATCTGTAAGGCTTACTAATCTTCGGTAGAATTTGTGTTTATTCGTTTTGTGGTTGTGTTTAGGGTTATTGTGCTGTGTCTGGAGTTTCTTGAGTTAACTAATCTATCTTCGGTTAACTGTTTCCATTCTTTGTACAGCAATGTTTGTGTGACTTTCGTGTAGATCAGATTGGAGAAAACAGCCATATTGTTATTGGTGTTTCCAAGTTGCAAATGTGTCTTATGTAACTCGTAATTTAGCTCTTATTTTGTAGAGTATATGAATTTGATTTCGATTATCATCCGCAATTTCTGGGTAGCACGCATTACTTTTTAAGTGTTGGGTGAACGGTTTCACTTACTAATAGTAACGTCCATTCTCCAGTATGCTCCTTTCTTGTAGTGATAACATCCGCCACATCTGCTTCAAACCATAATAGCTGTCTTACAATGTACTGGCTAATTCTGAAAACAATCCAGCTCACGGTAAGGTAGCTATTGTGTTTTGAAACAGATGTGGCCGGTAGTATCACTACAGGAAAGGTGCACCCTGTTGAATGGAGAACTCCGATGGTGCCCCATATGTCGTCTACTGGAGACAATCTGGTGATCCAGCAGATCTGGGCCATATGTCGACACTCTGTAGAGCCTGTTGAGTTACAACATAGGTACTTGGACGAGCGTTATCTTGTAGGAAAACACCCCTTGGAATTCCGTTCATGAATGGCAGCACAACAGGTCGAATCACTAAACAGACATACAAGTTTGCAGTCGGGGTGCTTGAGATAACCACAAGAGTGCTGCTACTGTCATACGAAATCTCACCCCTGACCATAACTCCAGGTGTAGGTCTAGTGTGTCTAACACGAAGACAGGTTGGTTGCAGGTCTCCTTGAAACCAACACACAACCATCACTGGCACTGAGGCAGTACCAGCTTTCATCAGGAAACGCAAACATCCAGTGAGCTCTCGCTTGACGCCACTGAATTCGCAAATGGTGGTGAGGAATGTACGCTAAAGGGCGCCTGGATCGAAGCTGTCCTGGAAGTAATCGATTTCTAACAGTTCGTTGCGTCACTGTGGTTCCAACTGCTGCTCTACAATGCGCCAGAGCCATACGCCTAACACGATGGTCTTCTGCGTCGGTAGTGCCACGTGGACGTCTGGAGCCCCGTCTTCTTGCGGCCTTACATTTTCGTGAAGACGGCTGCCGGCAGTCATATATAGTGGAACCATTACTGTCAAATTTTTCTGCAGTATCGAAGACGGAACATCCAGCTTCTCGTAGCCCTATTACATTGCCTTGTTCAAACACAGTGAGGCGCTGATGAGGGCGTCTTTGTTGCCAGATATAGAAACACGCCACCAATTTTCGTTCGTTTCACACAACTCCTTCTTGGTGTTGAGATTTTAGAGATTTTAGAGTTTTGTGTATCCACCTAAATACACCCCACACAGACAGTCTCTTCAGAACGCGCAACTTTCACTGATGGTAGATATATGGTAACGAGTTCTGGTTTCTCGGAAGATCAAAACACATTTGCTGTCATTGTTCCCTATAAAAGAGATCTCTTTCTTGAAAGGAAACTGCCTTACATTGACCACAAGTCAAGGTGACATGCCACTTGTAATGCTTCTCTTAGATTCGGGTGGTGTGCGGTAGTCATGTAGCTAGGCACCTTGGATACAGCCACATGCATTAAACCTTTTGTGTGCGGTGCTCAACGCTGTCACACCCTTTGTGATTATACAAAATGTAGACTGTAGTTGTGCTGAAGTCGGTGTCCTTCCATCATAACGCTTAAGAGCAAACATGGTTCATCACCGCATATCTTTGGCTGTGCATCATTAAATCTGTGATCGGAAGTTGCTGTCAAAATCTGTGAACGAACGTTCAACTATTCAGCAGCTTATGTATTGAATTAGACCACCCTGAAAACTACGAAACAACCGTCCAAGCTGTTAGTTTGGCAAATGATTCATTATAGCCATTCACACAAAACGTCTTGCGATAAGCTCACGGTTGTCTGTTATGTATACATGACGAAATCGGATTATGGAGATGCTGCTACGTATGACGTATTTCCGTGCAACGCTGCTGTTGTAACAGTATGTTCACATTCTCGTTAACTGCTTTACAACTTAAAGAGTTGGTAAATTCTCTATATGTAGTCCTAATACGTGTATATTATGTTTTTCTTTTTTTAAAAAAAGAAAATTAACTGTTGGAGCGTTCGTCCAGTACTGTAATAGAGACCCTCCATTTAATAACTTGTTTGACCAGCTTTATTACATGGTAAAGCTACAGTTATTATTTTTAGGAATTTCTTAAATTTCATGACACAATGTCAGTATTAAGATAGCACTAGACGTCAAATATCTATTTGCACAGTTCTCGTAAATTTAGCTGTAGTTGTTCGTGGGCTGTGAGATGTTGATAATGACATCTCACATCAGATATGTTAGATATTAAGTGAATCTGGTGGCCAGCATGTGAACTGGAATTGAACATAATTCTTCTCAAATTACTGTTGTACGACTGTTATATTGTGTAGACAATTGCTGTATATCAATGGAGAGAGTCAAAATGAGGTAGGAAATACCAGCAACGAAAGGATGCAACCGTTAGAAATAATACTGGTGTAGATCATAGAATTCACAACGCCTTTTGAAACTAAAACTAGTGCTTTTGCGAATCCAGATGATTATGATCCTTACATTTGTACGTTCCACAATGCACGTGCCTAGAAATTGTTGTTATTGAAGACAGAATATCCACACAGAATAACCTATATCAGGTAACCACTTCATAAAATACACTATTTTAGTTGAAGATGTTGCTATGCTTTTCAGACAAAAGCGACAGTGTCACTGTGTTATGAAATGCACCTGTACTATGTGATCAAAAGTATCCGGACCCCCCTCCCCCCCCCCCCAAAAAAACATCGTTTTTCATATTAAGTGCATTGTGATGCCACCTACTGCCAGGTACTCCATATTCAGCGACCTCAGTAGTCATTAGACATCGTGAGATAGCAGAATGGGGCGCTCCGCGGAACTCACGGACTTCGAATGTAGTCAGATGATTGGGTGTCATTTGTGTCATACGTCTCTATACGAGATTTCCACATTCCTAAACATCTCTAGTTGCACTGTTACCGATGTGATAATGACGTGGAAACGTGAAGTGACACGTACAGCACAGAAGCGAACAATCGATCTCGTCTGTTGACTGACAGAGACCGCCGACAGTTGAAGAGGGTCGTAATGTGTAATATGCAGACATCTATCCAGACTATCACACAGGAATTCCAAACTGCACCAGGATCCATTGCAAGTATTGTGACAGTTAGCCCGCCCGGTTAGTCGTTCGGTCTAACGCACTGTTTTCTGGGCGTGAAGGCGTGCCAGTCCCCGGCACGAATCCGCCCGGTGAATTAGGGTAAGGTCCGGTGTGCGACCAGTCTGTGGATGGCTTTTAAGGCGGTTTTCCATCTGCCTCGGTGAATGTGGCCTGGTTCCCCCTATTCCGCGTCAGTTGCACTATGTCGGCGATTGCTGCGCAAACAGTTTCTCCACGTACGCGTACACCATAATTACTCGACCACGCAAACATTGGGGTTACACTCGTCTGGTGTGAAACGTTCCCGAGAGGGATCCACTGGGGGCTGAACCGCACAATACCCCTGGCTGCTATGAGGTGAGTTGACTACTGTATCCTGTTGTGCTGTTGTGTACCACTGCGAGCTACGGCGAGGACGAAACTTGGATTTCAAGGTCGAGCGGCTGCTCGTAAGCCACACACCAGGCCGGTAAATGCCAAACGACGCTTCGCTTGGTGTAAGGAGCATAAACAATGGACGATTGAACAGTGGAAAAACGTTGTGTGGAATGTCGAATCACGGTACACAATGTGGCGATCCGATGGCAGGGTGTGGGTATGGCGAATGCCCGGTGAGAATCATCTGCCAGCGCGTGTAATGCCAACAGTAAAATTCGGAGGCGGTGGTGTTGTGGTGTGGTCGTTCAACACGATCGAGCACCTGTTCATAATGCACGGCCTCTGGCGGAGTGGTTACACGACAATAACATCCCTGTAATGGACTGGCCTGCACAGAGTCCTGACCTGAATCGAATAGAACACATTTGAGATATTTTGGAACGCCGACTTCGTGCCAGGCCTCACCGACCGACATCGATACCTGTCGTCTGTGCAGCACTCCGTGAAGAATGGGCTGCCATTCCCCAAGAAACCTTCCAGCACCTGATCGGACGTACGCCTGCCAGAGTGGAAGCTGTTATGAAGGCTAAGGGTGGGCCAACACCATATTGAATTTCAGCCTGTTGTCCGAACAATTTTGGTCACATAGGGTACCTGCCGTCAAGCTCCAGTTATACGAGTAACAAATTGCGGCGAACAGCGTGCTCCAGAGCGCTTGCTTTCATAAGCATTCGGTTTCACTGGCAGGTGCTCCAGTGACTACCACCTACACTGCTCTACAAACGAGTAAACCTCCGCTACCATATTGCTGAATAAGGCATATCCCCCGTATTTTGTAGTCTATTAGTTGTTCCATCATTATGTATCGTATTTCAGTAGATAATAATGATGGCACCTGTAGACAATCAGAAAATCTCGCCGTCTGGCCTTACTTGTCAGCTCATCCAGTATAACATGCCAATCGTTAGGGACCCTTAAACCTAGAACTATTTTCCATTTTCTGCACGCCGAGTCAGAACGATTTCTGTATAATCCTGACATCTACAGGATGGGTCCTCGTCCGGACTGACCAGAGCCGAGAAGTGCCAAGAGGCGAATGGTGATCACTTTCAGCATCTACTATAGTAAGGTTAGTCACGTATTTCCTTTCGTCTGATGTGTTATTTTTACCCTGGAACTCTGTTCTCTCGGCCACTCTTATTTGCCCCACTCTGTATTATGTTTCTATTAGACTGTGTCCAGCAATACTCAGTTCCACCGTTGACAGATATTCATCATGTTTTGGACAAGCGTTATTGTTTCTGACTCATACAGTAGAATATCAGTAACTTCTCATCTAGAATATTCTCAACATTCAAAATGTGTAAATAAATTGCCTCGGGCAGCTACACTTATTCTTACCACGTGTCAGTCTACAAGTGTGAAAATACGTCTAAAGCAGTGTCACGGTTGATACTCTTTGATAAAAATAGTGTAGATTTTCCGGGGGTCGCTGGATATTTCGGGACCTCACTGAATAACTTGGCGGAATGATAAGTCACACACAGATTATTTTTGGCTAAGAGACGTATTCCTCTTAAAGACTACAGCATCTGTCCAGACCAGCCCCAGCGCAATGGAAGAGAGAGTAATTTTATTATGATCACAGACACGATCACCCAATAAAACTGTGAGTGAATTGAGACCAAACAGAGCCCAGTCGGTCAATTGATGAACAAGTCGTGAGTCTTAAATACTCAATTATTACTATTACGCTGCAGAGCTATTGTCTACATGGAGGATCATCGGTTGCAGGGGACAGGATAATTTTGGCATTCCCCGTTTATTTAATATAGGGGACACTCAAGATGGCGAAACCTAGCTCGTTGCCCTGGCCGTTATTTCGAATGTTCCTTGAAGCCACATGGTGGCGGAGACCTGAAGATTCTCCTGCCATCTGGGAATCCGCGCCTTTTCGGAACACCCAACTTGAAGGCAAGAACTCGGTCGTTCCAGACGGCCAGGACAGCGGAAACGTTAACAAATCCAACTATTGTTAGGGTGGCCAAAATGATCTTTTCGTATACTGCGAATGTGCAATGCAGCTCGTCGAACGAGTCTTCAAATAACTCGGAGAGCAGCTCACTACGGCTTTCCGTTGCAGTTACTAACAGTGTCGACGTAGCGAGGTTCATCGCGCAGCAGTTACCGCCATTTTGTGTCAAGTGTTATGTTCCATTTCTTTGAGAGCAGCCTTGTGTTACGCAGGTTGATTGTGTTGTTTGCATTTACGAAGCTGGCTGCAAGTACAACTGTTGCGTCTGTGCTGTCGTATATCTGCGCCGCCAGGTACCGGCGCTGCAAATTGACATTTATCGTGGTTAGATCTATTGTCCGACTGCTGTTACTGTGACCGCATTCTTGACCCATAGCTTGCTTCTTTGTTATAATGATTCATGTTAATTCACTTTGCGCTCTCTGTAGGGAATGGTCTTTACAATGAAGGCATTATTATTTGTGTGAACTTTTATTCTTTTGACTTCTCCTACAGCAAGTCCATTGCTCGTCTAGTGGCTGCTTTATTGTGAGTGATACGTTAGGAAACTTGTGACAGGGGTACCTCTCATTTATGTATACATTCCTGAATAGATGCATTGCTAGATGATACTGAATTTCATTGGGTTCTAGCTTCCGTGTTGTCCCTTTAATCAATGTTTTTCTATGCGGTGAAATACTTGCTGTAACAAAGTCCGACGTCTGCGACAGGAGATCACCAGTCGTGTGGTTTGCTACTGAACAATGATAGTTGGTACAATTAATTCAGATACTTAAGAGGAGAGATAACAGAGACCCCATCCATAGCTACAACCCACACGGTACAAATAAAAAAAATGTTACAAATTAAATTTACTCAACTCATACTATAATAGATTTGAATGTTCAGAATGGTTAAAATGGCTCTGAGCACTATGGTACTTTACGTGTGAGGTCATCAGTCCCCTAGACTTAGAATTACTTAAACCTAACTAACCTAAAGACGTCACAAACATCCAAGCCCGAGGCAGGATTCGAACCTGCGACCGTAGCGGTAGCGCGGTTCCAGACTGAAGCGCCTAGAACCGCTCGGCCACACAAGCCGGCAGATTTGAATGTTTTCAGACACTCTGTTCTGAGCCTCCTTATAAGCTTGGTACCTTCGCGTAAATGATACTGCCTCACCCTCTGTAGCTGGCACATGTGTGCATTATTCTCTTCCATAATTTCCAAGCGGCTACCTAATCTACGCCTTACTACGGGCCACAGAATTCGTACAGACGGTAAAAACTCTGTGAGCATCCTATTCTCACTACTCAGAGTCGAACCCGTGTTCCGAATCTTGATATCTCGAGAGTATCGTTAATTGCGCTTCACCACATAATAACACATGTTCAAGTCGGTGAGCTCGAACAATCTGTAGCCTATGCTCGATCTAAAAGGTCAAACGAAAAGAACTCGTAAGACAAAAGGATCAAAACAGTTAAAAGTTAATGTGTTCCATTGCACGAACAACTTGCTTCTCTCCTATATATTCTCGTAAGTGACGAGCTAGAAAGGATATGTTCATTGATAAAAATAATTCTTCATGTGTACCCTATCGCCCTTAACGCTTGTAGGTGAGGTCGAAGACACCCTGCAGGAGCCGACAGACATTTTTCGAGTATAGTGGTGTACATAAATTAACGCCAACCAATTCGTGGACGACATGGTGAAACGCTACTGGAGGTAGCGATTCTCGAGACCAAGACGTTTTCAATTCCTGGAATTAAAACGCGGGGAGCTATTGGAAAGGGCAACAGGACTGATTTCTTATTTTAGTAAATATAGCAAACACCCACTTCGATACATATTTTTATTTAAGATAATACATGTTTCGGGCTTTCACGCATCTTCCATTATCATAATTCATAAACTATCGCTCAAAGGTTTTCGAACGCCCTGAGAGGAAGACAAAAAAGGTAGTTTCCTCAATGTCATGCTCAACATAACGTTTAAGAGAAATGTTCCACGTTTTTAAAAATGGAATCGTTCAAAACATAACTTTCCGTCGGTATGCTGTTCAGGTTCCAAGCATAGCATGCCACTAATTTTGTATTTTGGTGGCATAATATAATTTTTCCTCACTAGGAGGCGTTGATGGGACGTCAACAAATCTGTAAACAGGGTTACAGGTTAGAAAGAGGTATGTAGTTATGCACGAGATATAAAAGAATGAACTTGTGTGAGTGCTCAGTGTAAACATCGAAAATTTGGCGAAGAAAGGAGATTCCAACAGAGGAACGTTCTGCAATTGTGTCTTCACGTTGAGCCGGTCTTACTATGAGACAAACAGCACGTCAAGAACGTATTTCGTCCATTATACCTCGCAGAGGCATGCGGATACGGGCCAGAATATGGGCCGACCTCGAAAGAGTAGGCCAAATGTCACATCAAAAAGTGATTACAAATATATAGTAGTCACAACTAAACGTAATCACTTCAAAACAGTGCCAGGTTTGGAAGCACAATTCAAACATAATAAGGAAAAGCCGGTGAGTGTAAGTATAGTGAAAAGACGTTTTCAGGCAGTGAACCTTAACGGGCGTATGGCGGATAAGAAACCATTACTGACGCTATTAATAGGCAGATGAGGCTACACTGGGCAAGATGATATGTAAATTTGGGCAGTAAATTAGTGGAAAAAGGTATTTTTCGTTGACGAAACCAAATTTGAGGTCTCTGGCTCATCCAAATTTGAGGTCTTTGGCACAAAGCTACGCAAGTTTGTTCGGCTTTTGGCAGGATAACGAATGTTACACCAATGTGTATCTCCAACATTACAGCATGGAGGGGTTTCCCTCATGGTCTGGGGACGTTTTGGAAGTGGTAAGACTGTTGATGTTGAGCAAATAAGCGGAACAATAAAGAAAGAGGATTACCATCGCATTCTACAGTACCATGCAAATCCTCGTGGAAGACGTTTGATTAGCAAGAGATTCGTCCTAAAGCAAGATAACGATCCTAACCACATTAAAAAACTGTATAAAGCGTATTTGGCAACTTTAGAAAAGAATAAGGAACTGAAAAATATGATACAGTCGCCTCATCCTATTGAAATGCTTTGGGATCACTTTGATAGAATAGTTAAACCAAGACCTATTGCCAACGTTCATCACCTCTCGACCACACTACAAGACAAATGGTGGTATATCACCCAGGGAACTCTGTTGATGTCGACAGCGAGAATGCCTCGCGTATGCAGAGTATTGATTAAAGCCAAAGGAGACTACTTTGAGGAAAGTAAAATTTGACTGCATGTATTTGGTTTCAATAAAAGATTATTCCAAAATTGACTTATGAGTATTTCTAACATTTCTGGTTTCATTTGAATTTGCATTTTTCCCTCAAATTCACTAATGGTTAAAGACTTTTGAGAGATAGTCTATTTGAGTCTTCAGTCAGTACATGGTTCAAACAACAGCAAACTGGACGCTGCAACTGCCTTGTGCAAAATAAAAACTTTATTTAACTACTACACTTTGCGAGTGGTATATTTACGATGTATTGCTGTACTTACTTTCTACTCTGCATTTTGTTGTTCAATATAAAATATACTATATTTTTCTTTTTTATGGTATAATATATAACGCACTCTTTTAATAACCATATAAAATTCTTAGCACATTCATGTTAAACAGTGTCAGATCTTTTTGGTCATACGGAAACCGTAAGCAAGATATAACTTTGACCATAGCTGACCTGTAAGTAAAATGTAGTCTTTGACCATAGGTGTATTTTCGGATGTAAACAAAGAATGGCGAATACAAGACTGTTTTAGTCCTAAACGGAAGTACAAAAGAGTTTGTGCCACATCCATAAGGGTGAGGATCGGAATAACAACAGGCAGAGAAGAATGTAAGTACACCTCGACAGCAATACATCGTAAATAAACTACTCGCGAAGCGTAGCAGGTAAGCCAAGTTGTTATTTTGCACAGGGCAGTTATAGCGTCCAATTTGCTGTAGATGTTATAACTACGTTCTGCACGAAGACTCAAATCTACACTCCTGGAAATGGAAAAAAGAACACATTGACACCGGTGTGTTAGACCCACCATACTTGCTCCGGACACTGCGAGAGGGCTGTACAAGCAATGATCACACGCACGGCACAGCGGACACACCAGGAACCGCGGTGTTGGCCGTCGAATGGCGCTAGCTGCGCAGCATTTGTGCACCGCCGCCGTCAGTGTCAGCCAGTTTGCCGTGGCATACGGAGCTCCATCGCAGTCTTTAACACTGGTAGCATGCCGCGACAGCGTGGACGTGAACCGTATGTGCAGTTGACGGACTTTGAGCGAGGGCGTATAGTGGGCATGCGGGAGGCCGGGTGCACGTACCGCCGAATTGCTCAACACGTGGGGCGTGAGGTCTCCACAGTACATCGATGTTGTCGCCAGTGGTCGGTGGAAGGTGCACGTGCCCGTCGACCTGGGACCGGACCGCAGCGACGCACGGATGCACGCCATGACCGTAGGATCCTACACAGTGCCGTAGGGGACCGCACCGCCACTTCCCAGCAAATTAGGGACACTGTTGCTCCTGGGGTATTGGCGAGGACCATTCGCAACCATCTCCATGAAGCTGGGCTACGGTCCCGCACACCGTTAGGCCGTCTTCCGCTCACGCCCCAACATCGTGCAGCCCGCCTCCAGTGGTGTCGCGACAGGCGTGAATGGAGGGACGAATGGAGACGTGTCGTCTTCAGCGATGAGAGTCGCTTCTGCCTTGGTGCCAATGATGGTCTTATGCGTGTTTGGCGCCGTGCAGGTGAGCGACACAATCAGGACTGCATACGACCAAGGCACACAGGGCCAACACCCGGCATCATGGTGTGGGGAGCGATCTCCTACACTGGCCGTACACCTCTGGTGATCGTCGAGGGGACACTGAATAGTGCATGGTACATCCAAACCGTCATCGAACCCATCGTTCCACCATTCCTAGACCGGCAAGGGAACTTGCTGTTCCAACAGGACAATGCACGTCCGCATGTATCCCGTGCCACCCAACGTGCTCTAGAAGGTGTAAGTCAACTACCCTGGCCAGCAAGATCTCCGTCCGGATCTGTCCCCCATTGAGCATGTTTGGGACTGGTTGAAGCGTCGTCTCACGCGGTCTGCACGTCCAGCACGAACGCTGGTCCAACTGAGGCGCCAGGTGGAAATGGCATGGCAAGCCGTTCCACAGGACTACATCCAGCATCTCTACGATCGTCTCCATGGGAGAATAGCAGCCTGCATTGCTGCGAAAGGTGGATATACACTGTACTAGTGCCGACATTGTGCATGCTCTGCTACCTGTGTCTATGTGCCTGTGGTTCTGTCAGTGTGATCATGTGATGTATCTGACCTCAGGAATGTGTCAATAAAGTTTCCCCTTCCTGGGACAATGAATTCACGGTGTTGTTATTTCAATTTCCAGGAGTGTATATTACGCTAACTGAAGAGATGTGAAAGCCCGAAACTCTATTAACTCAAATAAGAATACATAACAATATGGCGGCAGCTGTATTTATTTAAGTAATATATTACACAGCCACGGAGCTTAGCTGAGACTAAAATGGATAAATTCTTGAGAACTGTCTTGGTAGTTGTTGATGGGATATTGAATACTCCTTGGTATGTAGCAAGAATCCACTTCATGACCAGGGTACTAAACGACATTTTCCGGAAAGATTAAGCAAAACCCAACATTGCAGTTCACACCATAAACGCCTTGTGGAATGTACGGATCCTCGACTGGCCTTGCCTTTCCATTCATTTGTCACTCACAGAGCATGTCTGGAATACCACCTTTCAGCCAGCAGTCTTCGTGAGGTGAAGTGGGACTGACATGGCTCTGAGCACTATGGGACTCAACATCTGAGGTTATCAGTCCCCTAGAACGTAGAACTACTTAAACCTAAATAACCTAAGGACATCACACACATCCATGCTCGAGGCAGGATTCGAACCCAAGATAATATTCGGAAGCTGTTCGAGTCCCTGGATCAACCAGTACATGAGTGTATTCGTTTCTGTTGGTGGCCACAACCCATGCTGATGTTGACGATAGATATAAATTCAGAATATAACGGAAATTTAACCGTTTAATACTCGTTACGTGATTAAAATTACCGCATAGTTTAACAAATATGGGACTAGTGCTTTACGGTGTAACATTTTTTTCCTGTCAATGTAGATTTGTATTTTGAAAACGTCTAGATATACAGTGAGAACCAAAATTCACGCACGCGGTTGCAACAGAGCGATTCCTAGTACAGAACAGTGCAGAAAGGACGCTAACAAAATTTCGTCCCGTCCATGTTTTCGGTAGAAAAGTCTAAAGGCAATTTAACAACATTATAACCTCATGTACGGCGAGTATCTTCATTCAGTTCAAATGGCTCTGAGCACTATGGGACTTAACATCTATGGTCATCAGTCCCCTAGAACTTAGAACTACTTAAACCTAACTAACCAAAGGACAACACACAACACCCAGCCATTACGAGGCAGAGAAAATCCCTGACCCCGCCGGGAATCGAACCCGGGAACCCGGGTGCGGGAAGCGAGAACGCTACCGCACGACCACGAAATGCGGGCCTTCATTCAGTTCAGTTTGGTTGTGTTGCACTGTTAATGCAATGGGTACTGTTTCCCGACGGAATTCTAAGAGTTCGAGAATTCGATTCCAGGTGTAAGTAGATTTTTTCCTAATTTTAAACTGCCGCACGACTTGCTATACAACTACAGCAATCGCTACACGAAACAGTATCGGTTACTTAATACTAACACAATAATGCGAGTACAATGCTTTTTATTATTCCACTTTTAAAGATATGTTTTGCCTTTAAACGTTTACTGTGTTCTAGTCCTTGCATTGCACCTTCCATGTCTTCCACCCGTACTGAATATAGTACGTTCGTTTAAGCTGTCCGCATAGATTTTATAGTTGTGATTATCCTTCGACAGGTAATTTATTAATAATTAACTATGAATGTCTCTGTCACGTTCAGCCAATAATTATAGTGTAGTTCATCATTATTTGGCAGAACAAAGTTAGAAAAAGAACTGAATATTGACCTGGAATCGAGCTCTCGAACTTCAGTATTATAAAGCAAAACTAGCCACTGCACGAACGAGGCAGGACAGCTTCAGAATATTGAATGAAGACACTTGTCACACTTGCGATTGCCTTTCTTTGACGTCCATTTTCTATCGAAAGTATGCAAGGAATGAAATTTCAACATTTTAAAGAACATAGTTCTGATATAGAGAAACAGCGATCTGTAATTATTACAAATAAATTGGAGGCAGTCTTGATCGCTTAACTTTTTTAATGGTGGCCGGTTTCGTACACAAACCACAAACAAAAGGATTGCCACCGCCTCCAGCCGACATTCTTGGTCCGAAGATGATCTGATAAAAAAATCGAAACCGGCCACCATTAGAAAAGTTAAGCGATCAAGACTGCCTCCAGTTTATTTACAATGAAATTTCGTTTAAGACATTTTGGTATTGCTATTATACAACGAGTCGTGCTGAGAAGTTAGAGTGCCCGAATGTGTTCGCCCTTAATATATATATATATATATATATATATATATAGAGAGAGAGAGAGAGAGAGAGAGAGAGAGAGAGAGAAAGAGAGAGAATATGCTTGAACAACGAATGAGACACATGTGTTGGGGCCGCAGCTGTACAAGACGCAGGAGCTGGCGGAGGACACGCTGATCGAGGCGGAGGACGCGGGCGTGCTGGCGTACGAGTGCGTCACCAAGCTGGAGGAGAAGGCGCGCGCGCTGTCCCCCGACGGCGTGGAGCGCATGCGGCTCTGCGTCGAGGACGAGGCGCAGGAAGGCTTCCGCCTGAGAGAGGACGTGCGCGTCGCCGTCGACACTGTAGCGCCGCTGCTGCTCAACCTGCAACGCAAGCTGCTCGACTGCATCGAGGAGTACGTACGCATGCCTGTGGCTTTGTGCAATATAGCGGAGGCGGTCTGTGTATCGCGAGTGAGCGATTTTTATTTTCCTTCTTTCATTTTGCTGTAGAAGAACAAGCGAACTTGTGGAAAGCCCAACGTCCTTCGAAGCCTTGTAATAATTAACGGATTCTCGGCTAAGTGTAATTTCTTGGACGCATTTGGATCATTTTTATTAATTACTAGCTCAGCACCTGTCTTTGCCCAGGTATATACTTATTCCAGTCTTCTGTTAGTCCATCTCCTCCTGCCCTCGCTCTCTGTCCACCTGCTGCTCCACACTTCCACCCCATCACCATGTTAAAACCCCTACCCCCACCTCCAAAGGAGACTGCTGATTCGTACATCCACAGCATTCCTTTCCTGAGAATATGTAATACGTGCACCAAGTTTGGTTGAAATCGATGCATAGTGTAGGAGATATGATACATATACAGGATGAACGTTAATAAAGCCAACAAACTGCAGCCGGCGGCGGTGGCCGAGCGGTTCTACGCGCTTCAGTCCGGAACCGCGAGACTGCTATGATCACAGGTTCGAATCCTGCCTCGGGCAGGGATGTGTCTGATATTCTTAGGTTAGTTTAAGTAGTTCTAAATTCTAGGGGACTGATGACCTCAGTGCTCAGAGCCACTTGAACCATTTGACAAACTGCAGGGACAGATTCCTGACTGGAAACGGCAGAAAAAAATTCCTATGAACATGTGTCTGGAAATGGACGGTGTGCGTGCATTGACAGCAAATCGTCCTGTAACACAGTACAGAGCTGTATCGCATCCACGTCGCAACAAATGTTCAGAGTGGCCTTCATGGGATTGTAGGTGATAGCGATTGTAGCGGTTGCCATGCAGGATGCACATAATTTTAGTTTGGCTTACACCATGTTGATGGGCCACTTGCCTGGAGCTTGTACTAGGGTTTGTCTCATGATCAGGTAGAACCTGGTCGTCCAAATCTGGTCTACGCACAGTCCGCTGCCTCCTGCACTTTCGTTTATCTGAAAGGATCCATTATCGCAGAAATGTGGTATAGCCGACCTGCCTATCTTCCGTTTCCATCTGCTTGGTTGTATACAAACACCATCTCGGCTTGTTCCTGGCATGAATGCCGGACTATCCTGCTGCTTACAGTACACTGCGTCAATCACACAGCCAGCAACACACAAGGAACAGTCGGCACATGGTCAGAGGAACTGTCATTCGCCAGTGCCATCTACCGTGGCAATGATGTATTTCCGGACACATGTTTGTAGGACCTTTTTTCCTCCATTCAATTAGGTTCAAATGGCTCTGAGCACTATGGGACTTAACATTTATGATCATCAGCCCCTAGAACTTAGAACTACTTAAACCTAACAAACCTATGGACATCACACAACACCCAGCCATCACGAGGCAGAGAAAATCCCTGACCCGGGAATCGAACCCGGGAACCCGGGCGTGGGATTTCAATTACGAAACCATCCGTGCAGTTTGTCGGTTTTATTTATGTTCACCTTGTATACATACATACAATTTTATGATATATACGGATTTTGTTTCGTATTTCGCATGTATTTAGGGTAGGATAAGTATCACAGCTGTGGAAGTTCCATTAACGGTGATGACAGACTCCCCTAAAATATCAGTAATCATACGGTATCCATTTACATATATGTGGTGTCTGTTCTTTCAGACATGTCCGAAAGAATAGCCGCTATTTTGATTATGCAGAAATACTGAATCAAGACACAAATATATTAAAGATATTAGCTGCCAGTATCATTGGGGATAGCTGAAAATTTGTGCCGAAGCTTCAAAGAACACACACACACACACACACACTGAGCAGGGGCTCTACATCAGTAGTGTGTGGTGTAAGTTGAGAATATGGCTCTGACGGGAGATGGCTAGGGTAGTCCGTGTGGGTGTTCTGACTACTGTGTGCAGATGGCGTAGTGGTCAGTGCATCTACTTAATAAGCAGGAAACGTGGGTTCGATTCTAGCACAAATTTTTAAGTTGCCCCATAGATATAAATCAGTGCCCAGTGGCAGCAAATGTCTTTAATTCGCTTGTGTCTTGTTCCTTGTGTTTGGATCTTGACGATCTGGATTCTTCTGCACTGATTAACTTCAGCTCCTTCTTCACAAGTGCGGATCCAAGGGGTGAGGGGTTGTTATTAAGTTTATGATACACTTTAAGATAGTGGCTGTAATGCTTCATGTGTTCTACATGCTCTCCGCTTACAATGCAATAGCGTGAAACAGTATGGAAAGTCCTTCTTTGGGATGCTGTTAAACGCACGTGTCACTTTGGCTTGAATGCTGGTTATGCGGTTGACAGACTACGGCTGAATGTCCACTACTTAACACTGCCGCTCACTTACGCACATTGTTGTTTACAATTGTTAGTACAAACTTCCAAATATTCAAATGTGTGTGAAATCTTATGGGACTTAACTGCTAAGGTCATCAGTCCCTAAGCTTACACACTACTTGACTTAAATTATCCTTTGAACAAACACAGACACCCATGCCCAAGGGAGGACTCGAACCTCCGCCGGGACCAGCCGCACAGTCCATGACTGCAGCGCCCTAGACCGCTCGGCTAATCCCGCGCGGCTACAAACTTCCACCATAGCAGCAGCACTCACACCGGTTATATGTCATGAAAGAAGTAAGCCTGGCAACTTTTTGGATGGACTGTCTATATTAATTTACAAAATTTTCAATCACCTTTTGGAGACTACAGTGTCATGAGAACTAACTCTTGCAAATGGCAAGGGATTATAAATACACTCCTGGAAATTGAAATAAGAACACCGTGAATTCATTGTCCCAGGAAGGGGAAACTTTATTGACACATTCCTGGGGTCAGATACATCACATGATCACACTGACAGAACCACAGGCACATAGACACAGGCAACAGAGCATGCACAATGTCGACACTAGTACAGTGTATATCCACCTTTCGCACCAATGCAGGCTGCTATTCTCCCATGGAGACGATCGTAGAGATGCTGGCTGTAGTCCTGTGGAACGGCTTGCCATGCCATTTCCACCTGGCGCCTCAGTTGGAACAGCGTTCGTGCTGGACGTGCAGACCGCGTGAGACGACGCTTCATCCAGTCCCAAACATGCTCAATGGGGGACAGATCCGGAGATCTTGCTGGCCAGGGTAGTTGATTTACACCTTCTAGAGCACGTTGGGTGGCACGGGATACATGCGGACGTGCATTGTCCTGTTGGAACAGCAAGTTCCCTTGCCGGTCTAGGAATGGTAGAACGATGGGTTCGATGACGGTTTGGATGTACCGTGCACTATTCACTGTCCCCTCGACGATCACCAGAGGTGTACGGCCAGTGTAGGAGATCGCTCCCCACACCATGATGCCGGGTGTTGGCCCTGTGTGCCTCGGTCGTATGCAGTCCTGATTGTGGCGCTCACCTGCACGGCGCCAAACACGCATACGACCATCATTGGCACCAAGGCAGAAGCGACTCTCATCGCTGAAGACGACACGTCTCCATTCGTCCCTCCATTCACGCCTAACGGTCGCAGGTTCGAATCCTGCCTCGGGCATGGATGTGTGTGATGTCCTTAGGTTAGATAGGTTTAAATAGTTCTAAGTTCTAGGGGACTGATGACCTCAGAAGTTAAGTCCCATATTGCTCAGAGCCATTTGAACCAATCGTTGAAAAACTTAGCGTCCTCCGTAGCCGGCGTAGCTCTGTGATGGGACCGCGGGAAGACAGTCGAATTTATATCGATGCGGCAAGTTTTCACCACGGGGGGCGCGCGGTGCAGCAGAATCGAACGCGCTCAAGTAGCTGCGGCCTTAAATACTAGATCTCAGTGCGTTTTCGCCAGTGTCACCTGAAGATGGCCAGAGGACACTGTGCGGCAATATTGTGGCACGAAGTTACAAACATCTGGCAGTTCGCCCGAAATTTTGTGGAAAAATGCAGTGATTGCTTCGTTTATCGTTGTCATTGCTCTGCTTCGTATCAACACCACTATCACTGTAGTGCCGTTGCGAGTTAATCGTCGACTAAGCAGTTCAGCTACGCTCCTCTGTTGCCATTAGCAGTGAATATTATGTTTGCATGATAGACAATATGTGGGACATCGTAGGCCGTAACGTCCCTGCCTTGTGCAACCGCGCACTCGAGTAGTTCCATGTCAGTATGGTTGGCTCATTGTTTGTTTTCGATTTTCTGTACAAGTGACTCCGCTTTGTTCGCCATATTTCGACATCTGGATTAGTTCTCTTCTTAAAGTGCTCTGATGTGTGGTCTAACATGTGCCACTTCAAGTTAGCATTTCAAAGATCTAGTGCACATACATGGTCTGCAAAACCTTCATGCAGTGCGTAGTGTAGGCCGCCCTGAATCACAGATAATTATTCCCTCTTTATTCTAGTCTCAAATGGAGCGATTTAATAACGGCTATATGCTTCTGTACGAGTTCTGATTTTTCCTATATTCTGTCCTAACGTGAGATGTGAATCATTCCACTGTCTATCGCAGATGTAAGTTCTGTAAACTTTTGCATTACTGTTTTGCAAAAAGAATGTCCACACATCTCCGAATTGCTTCTATATCTTGCTTTCGTCCGTTTATCGTGGTGCCCAGTTCATCACGTCATATTTACAAGGCAGTATGTGTAGAAGTTGTTGTCCTGATCGTCACATTTTCCACGAACTCTCGTTGCAAACGAACATTAACAACAATTAACACAGCATTGCCAGAAGTGTATATGGGCCGTAGCTATTAGTGAGGTCATGTTCGTTGTGGGGCAGTTTTAATTTATTCAAGATGGTGGCCCTCCACCCACGCCTGCCTCTACCCCATGGTGTAGGTGTGGCAACATCACACTGATGAGGTCATGAAATGACGTCGTGAGTTTTTCCTGCTTCCCACCTCCCCCCCCCCCCCCCATCATTTTCCCAACCCACCCTACTCCCACCCCCCCCTCCACTTCCCCACCTGGGAAAAGGGGGAAAAATCACTATCTGTCCTGAGCTGAGGAATATGAAGGACATAGGATATTTTTTTGCTAATTTTGGGTGTTAGCCTGTTGGAAAACTACATTGCATTGCAGAGGACATGATAACACTAATAGCAATAACAATAATAATGATAATAATACATTCATTATTTTAAAAATTCTGTTTGCATATCGCTAGTGTCGAAGGATGTAAGGTACTCTCTTTATTTAATGTAGGTGAGAAATGAAGGTCACTATATATTCAACTACCTAGTTTCCACTACTTTCCAAAGTTATCATCTTCCTATAAACCGCTCCCCCCCCCCCTTCCAAATCCAAAAGTCACACACATCTATCACTGTAAATTGCATACTCCTTCAGAATGTTTGACTGGGTAGAGAATATGACAGCAAATATTCTTGTACAAAAACAGAGCCCCGGAAACAACACATACGCCGGGAATGTCTCCGATCCCATAACTTTTATTAATTTTTGCGTATACATTTCCACACAAAAACAATTATTTCTTTATTTTTGTTTGGTGCTGTTTTAATAACATCCAATTCAATTTGTAACTTTTAATTTAAGTCTACATCTGAAATATAAATTTCATATCCAACCAGTAATTTGAAAAGTAGAAAGACGATATGTTCTCGAATTCTAATACAGATCTAGTGTTTTCTCTGTAAACTATCTCCTTTATGGCCTTAACAGTTATTTCTGTTCCTTCTTGCAGTTCTTCTAGCCGAGAGCATTCTAGAATTTCAATTTTTCCTCTTGGTTCCTACATAACACATTTGTTAAAACACTCCACGTAGCTCTGGGTGTATGTTGACAAATCATCAGCTCCACATTCTTGCGGAATTTCCGTATAGAACTTTAATTCACAATTTTGCGAACTAATTACCATTAAATGTTACTCTATCAGTTTTAAACTCTCCAAAAAGTTGCTCTGCTGCTAAGTGTGCAACATTGAGTCCACAACATTTAGAAACAATTTGACCATCCTTTTTAAGCAGATTCAGATGGGAATGAAGCTTTATAAACATATTTTTCGAGTGTCCTTTAATATAGTAAACGTTTTCGTTACTGACATTTTCGGCCAGTACTCCAACATATGACCACTTACCACTGCTATTTACAGTAAATGCTAATATCTTGTATTTTACACTTGTGCCCATACTTTTCCAAATGCTGTGTTTAAAGTAATATGTTAGTCTTGCCTTTACATCTGCCATTGCTTCATCTTTTTCCATTAGCAGTCTGTATCCGTCCTTTGTGGTAGTCGTTTTCGTCATATACTTCAATTTTCATTTTTTGCCTGAACCTCTTCTGTTTCCAATTTTCTTTCTCCTACACTCAATAGTTACCTGCACCTGAAGAAGTAATTTCTGTAATAGGGAATGGCTTAAGTCTATTTGACACAATGATTATTTCTCTTACGACTTGTGGTATGACATTAGTTACAGGAAACACTGTCAATTCGTAAATAGCTATATCTGATGGTATTCTGGAGAACAATGCCTTGGATTGTTTCTCCTGATTAAATATAGCGTTTCCGTACAATAATTATATCGTCTTTGTTGGGGCCTGTGTTAAGAATCTTTACGTAGTTTACAGGTAGATAATTAAAATTGTATGCAGACAGAACATAATTTATATGATTTTCTCGGTCTTGAAATCCTGGGAGGTTTATTTGTACACTACTCAATTTTCGGGTGTTCTTGTTATCCCAGCAGACAAGCTGCAGAACGTTGTTATACACCACACTTCAACTGTTTTGTAAGTTACTAGTTAGCCATCACCAAATGAATGTGACTGGCACAGAGTACAATGGAGACAAAGAAATTACTGTTTGTTAGAGTTTAAAATACTTTAACAAGCTTCAACAGGGTCAAACACACGATCCAGTCTGTAGTTGTACAATATAGCCTCCAGTCTGTTAATACCATGCTCTTTACCCATAGAGGACGTAGACGTTTCTCGTAGTTGAATGTCTGGACAGTTTATAAAATCTATGAAATGGTGACGAGTAACTTTGTTCACACCTGGTCTTGTGATTTGACGTATAAAGTTATTATACATATTTAGTGTACAATTAGAGACCATCCACATTAAGCAGTCTATTCTAGCTGTCTTATAATTGTCCACAATCATGTTCTTGCTTCACTGGTCATCTTATTCCATACGGAATTTGTGGTTCGATGTAAAGTAGTCGCAAATCTCGATTTTATTAAAAATACTGGCAAAGTCTTGCGCTATGTTGGAATCTAGAAGGTAGTCGATTACACGTAGCGGCTAGAATATTCGAGGCAGCGCTTTCATTAGAACATTCATTTTAACATCAGCTAATTCCACTTCGTAAAGATTGATAAAGAATGAACAATCTTTACCTTTTGTATTTGGCAGGTCTGAAAAATCCGATCCGTCGAAGAGCGAAATAGAACACATAACGAAGTGCGTGAAGTCGGAAGAGGTGTCGGCGGCGTCCAAGGAGAAGGAAGTGGCGGACAAAAAGCTGGAGAAGCAACTGCAGCGAGCCCGCGAGAAGCAGAAGCGGGGTAACCGCTGCCTGGCCGATGTCATGGACCAGATGCGCCTCGAGTACGACGCAGTCCGCGAGGAGATCCGCGCCTGCGCGCAACCCGCGCCTAAGGAGGAGCTCTGACCCGCAGATGCTCCGTCTATATTATGCTCTCTCTGATTTACAATAAATCCAAACATTTTACATTAAAATTTTTGCGTCATCGATATGCTGATTAATAAAGTGTGAAATTTTTTGTAGTTTCTTTGCTACATTCTATTGCATTTTGTCACGTGCGAGTGCCTGAAGAATTTTATTCTAGATCAGCGCGTTATATACGTTGCTCAGCCAGAACATTACGGCCACTGACCTACTATCGATATAAACCCGAGCCGGCCGGAGTGGCCGTGCGGTTCTGGGCGCTACAGTCTGGAACCGAGCGACCGCTACGGTCACAGGTTCGAATCCTGCCTCTGGCATGGATGTGTGTGATGTCCTTAGGTTAGTTAGGTTTAATTAGTTCTAAGTTCTAGGCGACTGATGACCTCAGAAGTTAAGTCGCATAGTGCTCAGTGCCATTTGAACCATTTTTTTATGAACCCGACCAGGCGATGGCAGAGTCACCAGGCGAGAAATGACTGCTAGACAGACACAAACATTCAGTATCAGTGAGGGTGGTAACCATGTGTAGAGTTGGGAGGTGGAACTATTTGTCTGAGTTTGATCGAGGGGATTTTGTGATGGCCCAGAGGCTCGGCACGAGTATTTCGGAAATCGCACGACTTGTCGGGAGTTCGAGAAGTGCTGTGATGAGCGTCTTCAACACGTGGCGAGACCAAGGTGAAACCACATCTCCAAGTTGTGGGATTGGGCGGTCAACCATCATTACACATGTCGAACGTCGTAGGCTGGGCAGAGTGGTAAAACATGGCAGGAACCAAACTGTGGCGGAACTAACATCATACTTTAATGCTGGGCAGAGTACACATTTGTCTGAACGCACAGTGCACCGAACACCACGACATCGACAGCTAAGACTTAGTCGAGCACGCGACCATCGGTACTGGACGTTGGGGCAGTGCCAGAGCGTTGCATAGTGTAATGAATCCTGATACCTTCTTTATGATGCCGATGGGAGGGCGCGAATCCGTCGTCTTCCAGCCGAACGACTCCTTGGTACCTGTACTGCGGGACAGAAACAAGCTGGCGGCGGCTCCATTATACTCTGAGGAACGTTCATGTGGGTATTCATTGATCCAGTGGAGCTGGTGCAAGGCACCATGGCGGCCAAGAAGTATCGTACGCTGGTTGCAACCACGTACACCCCTTCATGACGACCATGTTTCCCGACGGCTGTGGCGTTTTTCAGCAAGGTGATGGGCCACTCCACAAGGCTAGGGTTCGAGGAACACAGTGTCAAGTTGCTATCGATGTGTTGGCCCCAAACTTGCCAGTTCTGAACCCGATCGAACACATCTGGGATGTTCTTGAACGTGGGGTCAGAGCTCTTCCCTCCTTCCCCAGAATGGACGGGAATTAGGTATCCTGTGTGAGCAGATGTGGTGTCAACTCCCTTCAGTGTCCTATCAAGGCGTCATTGCTTCCATACCATTATGCGTCGCAATGGTTATCCTAGCCTATTAGCTAGGTAGTCGTAATGTTCTGGCTGACCTGTGTTCTTCATATTCTTGTCAATATACCGGTAGCCCCCTGATGTAAAATAGATAAATATATATCCATCCTGAAATACTGATTGCAAGATTAAACACGATTTTGTTACATTCAGATATACATGAATGAGCTGCCACTTGAATTTGATAATATGCAAATTATACCCCTTTTGCAAATGATAGTAATGAAATGTAGTCGCAGTTAACTTACTGTATTAAAATAAATTAGTTGGAGGACTGACTTGAAAAGTCGTCGCAATAGGTATATAGAAAATTAATTCAAAAGCAATATGTATGGATACATTCACGTTTATTATCGTCGTTCACAGATCAACAATAAAAATATAATCTCAAGCCTGATTTGAGTGGGCATAGACAAGTCGCAGTAATTGGGTAGTAGGACGGCGGAGGGGCAGCGGTGACCGACAAAGGTAGACAGGAAACAGATAATACTACTGTCTTTACACAAAATGGAGGAAATATCTACTTTAAGGTTACCCATTAAGGATGGTTAAGAACATGTGACTGTTTATTCATTTTAAATGCTGAAAACTGCAATCAGTCAGATTTTTCTAATAGTTATTTACTCCATGAACCGGTTTTCGAACCTTTTCATGAAAACCAGTAACTTTTTAAAAATAGTTATTTAGCCTATGAAGCGGTTTTCGAAACTTTTATTGGCCATGAATTCTTCATAAGTCATCGGTTTAGTCGTACATTTTCAAAAAATTGTTCAAATGGATCTGAGCACTATGGGACTAACATCTGAGGTCATCAGTCCCCTAGACTTAGAACTACTTAAACCCAACGAACCTAAGCACATCACACACATCCATGCCCGAGGCAGGATTCGAACCTGCGACAGTAGCGGTCGTGCGGTTCCAGACTGAAGCGCCTAGAACCGCTCGGACACATCGGCCGGCTCATTATCAAAACAGGAGAATAACTCGATTACAGCACTCGAACTCGTACGAGAAACTGGAAGAAATCAGAATGAAGAAGACACTAACTTGTTATCATTCGAGTGTTGGTAGAAGCATCACTACTCACTTTTGCACAAATGCAGACAAAATCGATTCATGTAGCACTTCCGTATTTATTAGCAGGAATAGAAGTTGAACTCTGCAGTATACTTTCCAAAGAGTAGATAAGCAATACAAATTTTTTACTTCCATGTGTTCTTTTTTGCAATTATTAAAAATCATCATCGAAAGAGAGCAGTGTGTGCCACACTGACAATGCTATGCTGATCAACAAACATTATCACGTCTTCAGCTCATTAGCACATTCTAGTGGTAGATTCTTTTCAGGTACTTTCATAAAGGAACACTGCCAATGTGCACTGCATATTCTTGTGTTAAACTCCTGGGACGATGAAAACATAGTTCAAATTATACTTTGGACATCTGCAAAACACCGCAGTAAGGGATTATAAAGACATGTTAGTTCAATTTTGTGCGAGCAAAAAAGAATATTGAGATGAAAGTTTAAACGTAAAGCACAATTGCACAAAATCAACAAAGGTGGCACTGCAGTCATTGTATGAGTTACGGTTGCTAGTTGCCAAAAATAAATCACCTTATACTGTAGCTGAATCTCTTGTTATTCCTGGTTCTTTGATTACAGCGAATAAAATGCTACACAAAAATCCAGCTTAAAATAATCAAAACAATTACGAATTCTGACACAGATTTAAGACGTAGAGTTCAAGGCAAGGGCCAATGTATTGCTGACAAATCAGTGAAAATATTGAAATCGACAAAAGATTAGCGATTCAAATCGATTAAATTGTGATGTTTCTGAGGATGCTGAGCTACTTGTATACACTCATGTTCAGAAACAACAGAACACTTTGAACGACTAGAGATAGGACATTCATATTCACAAGACATATACGTTAGTATGTTCTGCGGATATGATTAGCATTTGAACCATGTCGGCACACGGGGACAAGGTCGACATCGATATCGCGGGGCAACACCACCTACTGGTAAAATGTGTCTGCGGCTCTCGTTGTCGCTATAAACCGAAGATAATGGATCAGTGTGAATTGAGTAGACTTGCAGGACGGCTCACAGACATATGCGTGAACCGTACCGTCAAATCAGTGAGTTTCAAAGAGGGCGCGTTAGTGAAATGAGAGGGTGTGATGCATCTATACGGGAAATTGCTGCTCCTGTAGGACCAAGTGTTTCGGCACTGCAGCGGGTGTGTGCAGAATATGTGACTGAAGGCCGTAGAACATGACGAGATACCCAGGTCGTACCACCCAGTCCGCCTTCAAGAAGATCGACACCTCATCCCAGTGGTATTGCACGGCAGATCTGCGTCGTCGTCGGCTCTGGCACAATAGTGGTAACAGTGCAACACATCTTGCACTGTCAAGGGTGACAGCCCGTCACTGTTTATTACGGCCTGGGTTACATGTGCGTCGTCCACTTCCCCGCTATTATTGACGAATGTGCAGAAACATGCTAAACGGCAATAATGTGAAGAACGATGTTAGTGAGGATAGGGGTGGCATCAGATACTGTTATCGGACGAATCCAGGTTCTGTTTGAAAACGATGGCTGTATTTTGGTTCACCGCAGACAGGGGGAGCGGCATTACAGTGCTGCATTCGCCCAAGACATACAGCGCCAACTCAAGGCCTTATGGTGTGGGGTGCTATTGGGTACAACCATAAATCACAGTTGATGCGTGTCCAGGCCACTGTGACTAGTGTGACCTGGCGCCATTTTTCAGCTGGGCAATGCACGACTACATGTTGCTGCACAAACACGTGCCTTTTTGGTGTCCCTGTCCCGCCAGATCAGCTGACTGCTCGCCAATCGAAAACGTGTTGGATATAGTGAAACAAAAGGTGAAGTGCTGTAATACAACGCCAACCATCCCATGTGAGCTTTGGAACCAGGTGAATGCAGCATAGATGGCTATACCACAGGAAGCCATTCGCGTCTTATGCACGTTGATGCTGTCACACATGAAAAAACCTTGTGGGGGACCATGGCAGACCCTGTGCCTACTAGGCAACAGGACACATTCTGAAGCGAGGTGAATGGGATGCTAATCCTTTCTGCAGAACATACCAGTGTGCATGTCCTGTGAATACGAACGTCCTAATGTCTAGTCTTTCAAGATGTCCTGTTTTTTTCTGAACATGAGTGTACGTTCGGCATTTTCACGTTGGAAAAGGTGCTATTGCTGATGAAATTGTAGGATTTAAAGAATTACCAGAACATACAGCGCGAAAGGATATTTTTTTAAAATCTTGATAATCTTATACAATTAAAATTAAATTTGCTGTGGAACTTGCGTGTATGTTTGTCCACAGATGTCCACAGGTAAAAGAAAGGGGTCCTGTTACTCGTATTGGTGAAATTTCACAAAAAGTGTGAGCAGATGGGAGCTCCGTAAACTCAACTGTTTTTGCACACTGAGGTGCGCAAGTTATCACGGGGACGCGTATTGACTCGTCATTTTAACTAAAAACAAAATGAGATAAAATGTTTCTTACATAAGTAAAATCCGATTTGGTGAAGCATTTTGAAGATGAAGAGTGGATATGCCACTTATTTGGGAGATACATTCAACAAATTTAACGATCCAAATCTGCAACTCCAAGGTTTTCACAGAAATATTTTTAAAGCTCGTGGAAAAATAAAGAGGTTTTATAAGGAAGTTTTATTTAGATTGATTGCGTCACTAAAAGGACTATTGCAGTTTTCCAACTGTGTTGGGACGTAGTGAATAAAATGAAGTTAGTATTATTGGTGGACGTTAGAAAATAATCAAATTCTATGCACAAAAACTCAGGTTACAGTCTTTAAAATACTTTGCAAACAATGAGATAGACAATAATACACAATACGGATTACAGATCCGTTTTGCACCACCGCCATCAATTCCTCTGATCGTCCGGTAAAATAAAAGAAAGTCTTTTGGAAACGTATGTTGAAAATAAAAACTGAAAACGTGTCAGTTTGTCATTTATGGTGATACGAATCCAAACAGTACTCTGAACTGCCATTAACGCCCTCTTCCATTCCCCTCTACCAATTTGAGTGAGCAGTGTCTCTTTGGACTGAAAGCAATCAAAGCGAAACAAAGAAATTGCTTTATACTTGCATTAACATGGATTCAGCCACAAACAGAGGAGACGGTGTCCAGAAAACAAGTTCAGCCATTTTAGTAATGGCTCAAAAACATATTCAAAGTCACATAATTTTTGTGTGTGTTATGTATAATGTAATTCCTGTATTTGTTTTATGCATTTATAACATAATATTCCTTTTTGTAGTATTTAATAAGTTAATTTTACAATGTATTTTAGATATGGTTGTGCATAATTTGAATGAAGGATAACTCTAGGGATATACTTAGTGCCTATACCTAGGGGTAAAGGATGGAATGGAAAATTGTCTTTGGGGTAAGTGGAGGAAAACAGGTTGAATATCACTATTGTATACTTAATTACTTTTGCATACATTATAGGAGTGACAGTGAGCAATGTGCTACAAATATTTACTATCAAAAACAGTATTGATCACAATTTATTATTGTGACCGGTTTCGACCACTACTGTGGTCATCTTCAGACCAATGAGTAAGAACCTCCTTCTGCATCACTACTTCAGCAGAAGGAGGTTCTTACTCATTGGTCTGAAGATGACCACAGCAGTGGTCGAAACCGGTCACCATAATAAATAAATTGTGATCAAGACTGTTTTTGATAGTAACGATTGTATACGACCTGTTATGACAAGAAATGTAATTCATCCGACTGGATGACACATATCCATTGAACCTCAATCCTATCCCGATCATCTCATGCTCACTGTATCACTCCAGACATAACAGACGATGTCGTTGTATCAACATGGAAATACATAGGGGTTATCTGCTGCGGAGCTCAATGTTCAACAACCTATGCTGGACAGCGTGCTTTGAAACACTTGTACCTGAACCAGCGTAGTACCCTGTCGTCAGATCAGCCACGTATCAGCGCTCATCCTGCTTTACAGATGAGGCAAGCCTACGGCCTCCATGTTTTTTGATGAGATATGAACGTTGTCTGTATCCAGCCCGCTCTAACTTTGCACTTGACGATGCGCTTTAAGTTTTCAGCGTAACGGTTTAACAAATGAAGAACGAGAGGTGCCAGACGCTAAGTGTGGGTCGCACACCTATCGCATTCCCGGCTTCGTTCTGCGTGTACGTAAACATGGTCTGTGTTTGATTTCTACCATTCGCTTGAGATGGACTGTACTATTTCGCTGTGATTTAGAAGTTCCGACAGTTGGGATATGTCACCGAAAAGACTTCGTTCGCTCAGAGTATTTTGTCTCTAGGTGTGGCGCTAAACATCCAGTCACTGGAGTTACTACGGAGAACTCGTGAATTTTACGAGTGGGAGAAAGAATACGTAAGTATTCATGGACAGCTATCAGTTCGTGCCGAAGAAGTTATGGAATGAACATCATAAACTCTTGGATTAGTGTAAGAACAGTAGTAAGTCAGAGAGTGTTATTACAAAAGTTAAAAGATGTAGACGAGAGACGTAACTATTCCGAGCCATCTGTTTCAAATAACATATATTTAGCGATCCCTGAAAAAAATGAAAGGCAGCCTCCTTCTGTCACTGACTCAAATTCTTTTCAGACTGGTAGTATTCACAGGCATGTTTCAGCTTACTACAGCAGGAAAGAGTATCCTGTATCCTACTATAGTGAAGTTACTAGTGTCGT
The DNA here is from genome assembly GCF_023897955.1 of Schistocerca gregaria. Taxonomy (NCBI): domain Eukaryota; kingdom Metazoa; phylum Arthropoda; class Insecta; order Orthoptera; family Acrididae; genus Schistocerca; species Schistocerca gregaria. The sequence goes on along the minus strand of NC_064931.1, from coordinate 186,474,740 downwards.
TAGAAGAAAGTGAAGGGTGGGAAAACGTGACTAAAAATTGTGCTGAAAATATGTGTTGCCGTTACAAAACGGTAGACGCAGCATTTTCTTGCACAAAACTGTGGGCAAAGACGTTCATTTCATAACGTGGAACTAGGCTAACACGGGGAAGCTGTCAGTAAATGCTGGACGGGTTAAACTGCAAGCAATAGCGGTCTTTAACCAACGGGAAGAGGAGCTATTCGTAGATTAATTGTTGTCCACGCAGGCTCTTTCAGTGGTTTTGTCCCTGATGCACTTCTAGTTTTTCGGCCCAAGAACCAGTTGATTACCATGAGGACATGGACACCATGCAGTTTGTTTAGTGGTTCAGGAACCTTTTAAACCAGTTTCCTGCCCCTACACAAATGTAATGGATTGTGCCTCATATCATTCAGAGATAATGACAAACGCCCGAATCACAAACGAACGGAAGGATGTTATAATGCAGCGGTTACAAGCGCCAAATATTACTGCTGATATAAGTATGATGAAGCTGCTTTTATACTCTAGTGTTAAAAGAAAATAAGTCTACGCCGCCTACACATGTAATAAATGAAATCGCAAAGGAGCAGCATCATACTGTAACAAGACTGCCACCATATCACTGCCATTTCAACCCCACTGATTTGGAGTGATCTTGAAGACGACCATAAAAGTCCTTTACGCGGGTGGAAAGATTGTTGGGTGACGTTCTTGCGACTGTGGTTGCAGCCTCGTGGAGGAAAAAGATCGAACACGTCGAAAAACGTATTCGGGCAGCACAGACAATGGAAGGTGTCATCAGTGATCATGAACAGCTAATGATTTGTCTTGGCGATGACGACAATGAAGACGGTTTTGACGTTGATTGCGACAGGAGTGACGACAGGGAGCAGGATGGAATTGCACCGCTGTCGCCGTAAACTGGTGAATGAGAAGCTACGAATATCGGTTATTTATTGCTTCACTGTCGTTATAAGACGATGAGAAGTTTCAATATCGACTATTATTTCGTTTCTAAACTATGTACCCTATTGAACTGAAGACATCGGCCATCGTCAAATCCTTATTCTGTGTATCTCTCTCCTACATTATCGAAAATGCCCGCTTTGTTACACTTATATCTCCATTATTATGTGGTTGTTTATTTGCTAGTATTGTAGTATCAGTTCAAAAACGAATTCTTATATACATTGTTTACTGCTCAATAACTTACATTTACGAGAGGGAACGGAACACCGTATCGACTGTTACGTGTATAGAGGCTGCTGTTGCAACATTGGTATTGGAGTATAACCCATCTAACTAGAAGTAACGCGAACTGTCAGGTGCAACATTTCTTCGGCGTAAGTTGTACTCGTGATTTCACCGTTCTACAATCACACTCCGTGGATAATCACGGGAGAAGCGCGCGAACTGTTGACCAGTGTCGCAGTTTCCGAGATGATCGTTCCCAGGTGCCAGGCCACAATAATTCACCCGCTACAATAAATTTATGTATTCCCGTCAGCTATCACAAAACGATTGGTCCTTAGACAACCGGTTTCGGTCAGCAATTATCACCTTCACATCTGCAGCGAAAATGGGAAACGATGTACAACTACTGGACAGATATTTTAAAACAATAAAATACGCCATAACGGAAAGTGATTGCTTTCGTGGATTTGGAAACATACCCAGACGTGGCATATCCTAATACAATAAAGCCACAGTGACATCGTCACTAAATATGCACAAAATGAGCTTAGCATCGTGTCAAATATTTAAAATACAGTCTACACTAGGCTTCAGCGCCGGCAGATTCATCTTGTCAATAGCGTTACTCTTCATAACACAGTGCAGAATTGTAGCCACAACATAACGGTAGTGCCGTAAGCTAGTTAGATGTCGCTACCTTAAGTCTATACATATTTCACTGTTAGAAAATTGTACGGAATGCAGTAAATGAAGATTCCAATAGATAAAGTCTATAGTGGGCTTTCCAAACGTACAAGTTATTACAGTGATAAAAATAAATTGAGCGTATGGCATCGTTGGCCGGGAGTCCCCGTCCGAGAAAGTTCGGCCGACGAGTGCAAATCTTATTTCAGGCGACGCCACTTTGGACGACTTCCGCGCCTGTGATGGGGATGAAATGATGATGAGGACAACACACACTCAGTCCAAGAGCGGAGAAAATCTCCCACCCCGCCGGGAATCGAACCCGGACCCGGATTGCATGGGAGGAAAGCACGTTACTACCCAGCTAAGCAGGCAGAGATTACAGTGATGAAATGGAATAACTAAAAGCAGAGATAAAGTTAAACTTAAACATGTTGAAAGGAAATGGTTAAGTGATAGCGTTTGATTCTGAGACACTGCTGTGTGAAATGAAAAGAAATGCGTGGCGAAGAAATTCTGGTCGTATGTAAAGTACACAAGCGGCAAGACGCAGTCAATACCTTCACTGCGCAGTGCCGATGGTACTGTTATCGACGACTGTGCCGCTAAAGCGGAGTTTTGAACGCAGTTATCCGAAATTCCTTCACCAGGGAAGACGAATGGAATATTCCAGAATTTGAAACACGAACATCTGCTAGCATGAGTTTCTTAGAAGTAGATACCTTAGGGGTTGCGAAGCAACTCAAATCGCTTGATACGGGCAAGTCTTCAGGTCCAGATTGTATACCGATTAGGTTCCTTTCAGATTACGCTGACACTATAGCTCCCTACTTAGCACTCATATACAACCGCTCGCTCACCGATAGATCTGTACCTACAGATTGGAAAATTGCGCAGGTCGCACAAGTGTTCAAGAGTAATCCATTTAACTACAGACCTATATCATTGACGTCGGTTTGCAGTAGGGTTTTGGAGCATATACTGTATTCAAACATTATGAATCACCTCGAAGGGAACGATCTATTGATACGTAATCAGCATGGCTTCAGAAAACATCGCTCTTGTGCAACGCAGCTAGCTCTTTATTCGCACGAAGTAATGGCCGCTATCGACAGGGGATATCAAGTTGATTCCGTATTTCTAGATTTCCGGAAAGCTTTTGACACCGTTCCTCACAAGCGACTTCTAATCAAGCTGCAGAGCTATGGGGTATCGTCTCAGTTGTGCGACTGGATTCGTGATTTCCTGTCAGGAAGGTCGCAGTTCGTAGTAATAGACGGCAAATCATCGAGTAAAACTGAAGTGATATCAGGTGTTCCCCAGGGAAGCGTCCTGGGACCTCTACTGTTCCTGATCTATATAAATGACCTGGGTGACAATCTGAGCAGTTCTCTTAGACTGTTCGCAGATGATGCTGTAATTTACCGTCTAGTAAGGTCATCCGAAGACCAGTATCAGCTGCAAAGCGATTTGGAAAAGATTGCTGTATGGTGTGTCAGGTGGCAGTTGACGCTAAATAACGAAAAGTGTGAGATGATCCACATGAGTTCCAAAAGAAATCCGTTGGAATTCGATTACTCGATAAATAGTACAATTCTCAAGGCTGTCAAGTCAACTATGTACCTGGGTGTTAAAATTACGAACAACTTCAGTTGGAAGGACCACATAGATAATATTGTCGGGAAGGCGAGCCAAAGGATGCGTTTCATTGGCAGGACACTTAGAAGATGCAACAAGTCCACTAAAGAGACAGCTTACACTACACTCGTTCGTCCTCTGTTAGAATATTGCTGCGCGGTGTGGGATCCTTACCAGGTGGGATTGACGGAGGACATCGAGAGGGTGCAAAAAAGGGCAGCTCGTTTTGTATTATCGCGTTATAGGGGAGAGAGTGTGGCAGATATGATACACGAGTTGGGATGGAAGTCATTACAGCATAGACGTTTTTCGTCGCGGCGAGACCCTCTTTACGAAATTTCAGTCACCAACTTTCTCTTCCGAATGCGAAAATATTTTGTTGAGCCCAACCTACATAGGTAGGAATGATCATCAAAATAAAATAAGAGAAATCAGAGCTCGAACAGAAAGGTTTAGGTGTTCGTTTTTCCCGCTCGCTGTTCGGGAGTGGAATAGTAGAGAGATAGTATGATTGTGGTTCGATGAACCCTCTGCCAAGCACTTAAATGTGAATTGCAGAGTAGTCATGTAGATGTAGATGTAGATGAAGGCCTCCCGGTGGGTAGACCTGGTCGCTTCGTGCAGGTCTTTTGAGGTGACTCCACTTCGGCGGCTTGCGCGACGATGACGATGAAATAATGCTGGTGAAGACGACACAGAAACCCAGTACCTGAGAGAAAAAAAGTCTCCAACCCAGCCGGGAATCGAACCCGGCCCACATTTCAGTCATAGTTGTCGACATCGTGGTGTTAACATTGGCACATGCAAGGGTCGTCAGCTGCGGAGGCCCATCGCTAGGAGTGTTCGGTCCACCATGTGTTCAAACACACTTGTACTCTGCCTAGCATTAAAGTCTGATGTCAGTTTCGCAACTGTTTGCCACCTGTCCAGTTTTATCTGTCTCCCCAGCCTACGACGTCCAAAATCTGTGATAAGGGGTGGCCGTCCAACCCCACGACGTCTGGACGTGGTTCCACCTTGGTTTCGCCACATGTTGAAGACACTCACCACAGAACTCCTCGAACACTCGACAAGTTTCCGAAAAGTTCGTGCCAGACCTTTGGGTCCTCACAGTCTACCTTCGGTCCAAATGAGATAGGTCGCGCGCCTTCCCCGTTCTGCACACGGACATCACGCTCACTGATACTGCACTGAAGCGCCAAAGAAACTGGTATAGGCATGCATATTCAAATAGATAGATATGTAATTAGGCAGAATACGGCGCTAAGGTCGGCAACGCCTATATAAGACAACAAGCGTCTGGCACAGTTGTTAGATTGGTTACTACTGCTACAATGGCAGGTTATCAAGATTTAAGTGAGTTTGAATGTGGTGTTATAGTCGGCGCACGACCGGTGGGACACAGGATCTCCGAGGTAGCGATGAGGTGAGGATTTTCCCGTACGACCATTTCACGAGTGTGCCATGAATATCAGGAATCCGGTGAAACATCAAATTTCTGACATCGCTACGGACGGTAAAAGATCCTGCAAGAACGGGAACAACGCCGACTGAAGAGAATCTTTAAACGTGACAGAAGTGCAGCCCTTCCGCAAATTGCTGTAGATTTCAATGCTGGGCCATCAACAAGTGTCAGATTGCGAACCATTCAACGGAACATCATTGATATGGGCTTTCGGAGCCGAAGGCCCGCTACTATACCCTTGATGACGTCTCGCCTGAACCCTTCAACACCGACATTGTATTGCTGATGACTGGAAACAGGTTGTCTGGTCGGATAAGTCTCGTTTCGAATTGTATCGAGCGGATGGACGTGATGTGTATGAAGATAACCTCATGAATCCATGGAACCTGCATGTCAGCTGGTGACTCTTCAAGCTGGTGGAGGCTCTTTATAGGTATAGGGTGTGTGCCGTTGGAGTGATATGGGACTCCTGATACGTCTAGATACGTCTCTGACAGGTGACACGTAAGTAAGCATCCTTTCTGATCATCTGCTTCCACTCATGTCCATTGTGCGTTACCACGGGTTTGGGCAATTCGAGCAGCACTATGCGACATTCCACACGTCCAGAATTGCTACAGAGTGGTTCCAGGAGCAGTCTTCAGAGTTTAAACACTTCCACTGGCCATCAAACCCTCCATCCCCCCCTCCCCCCCCCCCCCCCGCCCCCCCCCCCACACTAGTACGTAATTGAGAATATCAGGTACGCATTGTAACGTGCTGCTCAGAAGAGATTTCCTACCCCTCGTACTCTTACGGATTTGTGGACAGCCCTGTTGGATTCATGGTGTCAATCTCCTCCACAGACATTAGTCGAGTCCATGGCACGTCATGGTGCTGCACTTCCGCGTGCTCGCGTTTTCCCTACGCGATATTAGGGAGCTGTACAAGTATCTTTGGCTCTTCAGTGTAAATGCACTGTCCATGTGTATGACTAGCAGTCATTCCTCGCCAGGTGACGCTGCTATTGCCTGGACGGGCTTATGTCGATATTAGGTAGGTGGCCATGATGTTGTGGCTGTTCAGTGTTTCTTCTTTGCCGCTTCACGTGCCCGGAAAGCCACCAGCTGACATGCGATCTCGCGGTTGGCAGTGCCGATAATGTTTTGCCACATCAGAGTATCATGTAAAAATCAGTGATCACTGAACGGTTACTGTTTTAGAAGAATGTCCGCTAAAAAAATTGGGATATGGTGCACAATATTCCAACCGCTGGATTCATGCCCTATGGTAGTGAGATTCGAATATTCGTCCGGCCACAAAGAATGGGATTTAGATGGTTCCGTAGATCATCTAAGTTGAACTTCAAAATGATATCTGTGAAAAGGAGACGGCCGATATCCCTCCCTATCCATTTCCACTCCGAGCCAGTTTCCGATGTGACGTTAAACGCTAATTTTCCTCTCCTTCTCCGTGGACGGAAGGACCACTGCAAAAAGATGTTCAGGAGTTTCAGCTCTTTTGCTGGAATTCAGTTTACGTTATTAAACGTAAAGAGGAAAAGTAGTCCCTTTTACATCGCTTAAAACTTTGTGAACAAGTGGTTTCTGCATAAAAAACCGCATTTTATTTATTGAAGTTCTAGTGCCTTTCACATGAAACCACCGATCAAATTGCAAGACAGAGACAGCTTAGTGGTACACTGAGGTACTTCTAGGAACTTAGTACATAGCAGCTGTCACTTTTAGCAATGAAAGCAACAGTCGGTGCGGAGATTATGTTAAGCGATTCTAGGAAATTGAGATATCTGTTTTTATTTTCTTTTTATTGCATAGTGATATTGTTGAGGAGATCATTGACAGTGAAGGTAATTATATCTGAAGTTATTGCAACGTAAATTTGAGTTTGCACTACCACTGTTACGAATGTTTCGAAATGATACCTGTGAAGCAGTATGCGCTTTTGAAATAAAGTTATTAAATTTTAGGCCCATTTTTCTTATTATTTAGGACTGCTGTTTGTTGTAGGCACTACGAGTTCACGAAAGTTTTGAGTCTGGGATTTCGTGTAGGAAGAAATACGAAATTGCTTTCATATATATATCTCATGAAATGATAGGTGTTTGAAAACTGAACTTCCCACAACTTTAAAACAATTGATTGTTTATTATTTTCCTATTTGTTCTCGTATTACTATAACAATAAAGGTAATTTTTTAAAAATAAAAGAAGTCTCAGTTGCAAAATTGTTTTTATTAATACCAGTAACACCTTTCGCCCTTGTGAAGTATCATCAGATTATGAAAAAAATGCAGCAAAGGGATTTCATTCGCCAGCTGGCACAGCAGGGCATAAAATAAGAATAAAAATCATCTGGGTAAGGCATCTGCTCGTCAAAAGTCTTATCGGAACGTAAAAGAATCTTTTGCGTTTATTCAAAAATAAATCCTAGTTGGCTCCTGTACTAGACAGCCAGTGTTGGGATTAAATAAAGTACTATAGAAAGGGTAATTGTGTGAAAAACTTTAACATTATAGTCCAGGGGGAAACCACCTCTTTAAAATAATTGATTGTTTACTTTTTGACAATTTCTTCTTGAATTCGTTGCTTTCTATGACGTTATAGGGCAATTTAAAGTTAATTTTCTTATTGTTGGAACTCGAAGGGTTGAAATAGACGTCGACTCGGCGTGTAGTCTACAAACTCTACACTCACACTCTTCAGATTCTTAAAGCTTTTTTTTCTGCATTTCTTTCGCAGTGACTGTAACAAGAACCTATGTCATATTTTGTTTGTCAGCGAAAAAAGGAAGGAAAACTATACTATAATTCATTACTGTGTTCAAAATTTTTAGCCGAATGCTGCACTTTAGCTTCTTTTCTTTCTACAACCATTTGTAATGAATAAAGGCCTAAAACAGGTAATAAAAAACTTACATTAAACCGTTTTCGAGCACAACGCTGAAAGGAGCGAGAAGAGAGGTGGAGGGGGCAGAGGGAGCGAGGACTTCATTCGGGACCTATAATTCGTCCTAATTTTGCAAACAATAGCAAAGTAAATTGTTATTTAGCGTACACAAAGCGCAGAAAAATGATGTTTCCTCCTTTCTGTGGGCTCCTTAATGAATGGGCTGGTAAACGACAAGTAGCTGGGAATATACGTGAGCTTTCAGTCTGCGGGCTTCCTGCGGCGCGTGCATTTGTCACGCGCAAACAAAGCGTTCCAGCTGACTCTCCGCCATTGTTGCACTGCGGGGCCCATTAACAGTATTGTCGGCACATAGCAACCTGTTTAGCACATTCGTCGTGCTCTTTCGTTGCTCTAGATTCCTGAAAACGCCGCCTGGATACTGCATTTACAACAGGACAATTATCTTTTAGGTTACTATTGGGTTATGAATTAGCAAATCCGTACTTCCTATCCTGATCATAAGATATTCGTTATCACGTGTTCTGTCCTAGGTTCATCAGTCTCTGTGAGCCCCACATTCCCCACTATTTCTTCAACTCTTTGTTTTCCGAGTATAACGAATTTACCAAACGTCATCCACAAGCTGGTATCTTCTCCATTCCTTAACGTTCCACGCATTAACGGTTTCTATAGAGCTTACATTATTATGCTGTCTGTCCTATTAGAATGCTCTTTTCCTACTCCTGCTTATCCTTGGTAATATATTTCTTTCATTGATGCTTTTTAATAGTTCCATTTTTCATATTTTGTCCCTCAGATTCACTCTCTCTGTCTCCTTACAGGTCCATCCACTTTTCGAAAACGTCTGAACGCTTCTCTTCGCGTATTTATAGTGTCTGTTTTTCAGTAGCATATAAACTGTACTCCAGATGAAACGCTGAAATAACCGTTTCCTTAAATACCTATACAAGGTCCTAAATTTTTTTCATTAAAATTTTTCATTTGCCGCTGCCACTCCTGTTTTCACTTGGTCACTGTCTATTGTGCACAGAAATACTAAAAAAGTCTTCCTGTATTTTCATTTCATTCCTAGTTCTTACGTACAGAATGTTTCACAGTTCATGCTACACACTCATTGAGGTTGTAGAGGGGACTTAGTAGATCGAGTTTTACGTAGCAACACTTGTCCGGAAACTTCATCTAACGACGCTACAGAATGCCAAAGTTACAGGCGCTGGCTACTGTAAATGTATGCGTATACAGGGTGATTTTGAGATGATGTTACACACTTGCTAGGATAATGGAGAAGGCTGGTTCAAATGGATCTGAGCTGTATGGGACTAAATTTCTGAGGTCATCAGTCCCCTAGAACTTAGAACTACTTAAAAATAACTAACCTAAGGACGTCACACACATCCATGCCCGAGGCAGAATTCGAACCTGCGACCCTAGCAGTCGCGCGGCTTCAAACTCAAGCGCCTAGAAGCGCTCGGCCACTCCGGCCGGCGATAATGGAGAAGGATATATGTATCAGTCTGAGGTGATGATATCTGTATCGGAAACGAACGAGTCGAAATTTATAAGTGAAAACCGTCCTGATAGCGGTGAAAGTGAAACACATGTACTGATACTGTTGTTGCTAAGATTGTAGGGTATGCAACTTTCAGAGGTGGTAGTATGGACCAAAACAAGAAAAAATGTCTATTAAATGTGGTCTCTAAAATTCTTAACTGGGGTGCTATGAGCACTTGTTCATTTTCACTACTGTGAATCAAATCTCTTCTATTGAACAAGTGCTCATAGCTCTTAGCGTACGCATTTTAGAGCCCATGTTTACTAGACGTTTTCTTGTATTGGTCTATACTACAACCTCTGAAAGTTGTCTTCCCTACAGTCGTGGCAACAGGAGTACCAGTACATGTATTCCAGTGCCAGAGGTACCTGAACGGTTTTTTCCTACAACTTTCCACTCATTCGTTTCAACTTCAGCGACCCTCACTCATATTGGGACATTCATCCTTCTTCACCGTCGTATGAAGTTTTTAACGTCATCACGGAATCAGCCTTATACACAAACAATTACAAGTGCCGGCGCCTGTGACGTTGCTCTCTATAGCGTCGTTGGATGACGTTACCGGACATGGGTTCCTACGTAAAACTTAATCTGCTAAGTCCTCTCTACAACCTCTAGATGTGTGTAATACGAATTGTGACTCACCCTGTGTATCTCCTCTGTCACTGCTACTCTCCGCAGTTATCCTCATTCTCGTGATCTACACTACTGGCCATTAAAATTGCAACACCAAGAAGAAATGCAGTTGATAAACGGGTATTCATTGGGCAAATATATTATACGAAAACTGACAGGGTGCACAGATCCTGAGAAATCAGTACCCAGAACAACCACCTCTCGCAGTAATAACGGGGTTGATACGCCTGGTTACTGAGTCAAACAGAGCTTGGATGGCATGTAAAGGTACAACTGCCCATGCAGCTTCAACACGATACCACAGTTCATCAAGAGTAGTGACTGGCATATTGTGACGAGCCAGTTGCTCGGCCACCATTTGCCAGACGTTTTCAGTTGGTGAGGAATCTGGAGAATGTGCAGGTCAGGGCAGCAGTCGAACATTTTCTGTATACAGAAAGGCCCGTACAGGACCTGCAACACGCGGTCGTGCATTATCCTGCTGAAATGTAGGGCTTCGCAGGGGTCGAATGAGGGGTAGAGCCACGGGTCGTAACACATCTGAAATGTAACGTCCACTGTTCAAAGTGCCGTCAATGCGCACAAGAGGTGACCGAGACGTGTAACCAATGGCACCACATACCATCACGCCGGGTGATACGCCAGTATGGCGATGACGAATGCACGCTTCGAATGTGCGTTCACCGCGATGTCGCCAAACATGGATGCGACCATCATGATGCTGTGAACAGAACCTGGATTCATCCGTAAAAATGACGTTTTGCCATTCGTACACCCAAGTTCGTCGTTGACTACACCATCGCAGGCGCTCCTGTCTGTGATGCAGCGTCAAGGGTAACCGCAGCCATGGCCTCCCAGCTGATAGTCCATGCTGCTGCAAACGTCCTCGAACTGTTCGTGCAGATGGTTGTTGCCTTGCAAACGTCCCTATTGTTAATTCAGGGATCGAGACATGGCTGCACGATCCGTTACAGCCATGCGGATAAGATGTCTGTCATCACGATTGCTAGTGATACGAGGCCGTTAGGATCCAGCATGGCGTTCCATATTACCCTCCTTAACCCACCGATTCCATATTCTGCTAACAGTCATTGGATCTCGACCAACGCGTGCACCAATGTTGCGATACGATAAACCGCAATCGCGATAGGCTACAATTCGACTTTTATCAAAGTGGGTTGAGTGCGTCACGTGTTTCGACCTGCCGACGATTTTCACAAGAACTGCCTCCGACATATTCGCTTAGGTCAGTGTTGGCTCACGGGGGGACGATCAGATCAGTGAACCACGGATTTTGCTGAGTTCTAAACATATACTGGAGGGATCTGTGCTGATTACGTAGATAGCAGCTTTTCATGCCGCGGTTCCTAGTTCCGGGAAAACGGACATTTTGTGCTTACTCCTTATACCTGTTCCAAGTCATGTTTCGACAAGTGAGCTTCGAGCAACGGCTGAGACTCGCTGCCGCCGTGCTGACTGTACGGGTTCAAATCTCACCTACGTAGTTTTATCCGTCGTATATAACATCAATATGTGGCCTATTGTCATGTAAAATTATTCAGTGCAGTTATTTTCGACATAGCAATTTCATCAATAAATCAATCATTACAGCAAACTTGTTGAAATGTGTAGTCCATTTGTTACACAATAGGTTACAGAATCGTCTTACTTTCTATCACTTGCATTGCTGTCCGTGCTAGTGAACAATTCCGTGTGATATTTGTCGTAGGAGCAACCGAAACACAAATTCATAGAGCACCTCACACATTTAATGAGGCTACTGCGTTGCAGGCACACGTATTAGTCAGATACCGGAAAACATAGTTCGTGTAAAGAAAAAAAAAGAAATGATTGTTCTCTTTTCAGTCAACTTCGATGCGATTCACGAGTATTTCATCATTCCTATAAACTGTAAACGCAGGTGCACTAAATAGATGCAGAGTTAAAGGCAGTATTTTTATTATATGTTTCCTCAAAGCAATTTCCCTGTTAGTTTTTAGCTGTTTGCGAGAATTTTGAACTTGTGAAAAGATTTTGATTTATGAGTCAACTCGTCAACTCTTTTCTGAACAATCCGACAAAATTTCCCGAATCGTTCTTGCATACATAATAAAATATAAGGCAATACCTTTCCTAGCGCTGTTATAGTATAGTATGCTGTGAAGGAAAAACTAATCGTATTTAAATACTTTTCTGCACAGAGACGCTTTTCGCTCCTTGTTGCGTAAGAAATCTGTTACTGTACGTCCATTGGTACTTGCAGCCAGTTTGATTGGTATTAATTACCTAACCGATTTTAAAATTAGGAACGAGTATTTTCTTCTTTATCTTCAATGACATATAACTTCCTATTTAATGGTATTCTGTACGATAAAACTGAAAAAGGTACATAGTCAGTATTTGAACTCGTGCCACCCGCTTGGTAGCCATGAACCCTAGCCGCTAAGGTACGCCGCTTAATGAAAACACGTTTAACGTTACAGGTGAAGCAAGCATTCATAATTTTGCAACATTCATTTTCATCGTAACTAGTGGCGGTCGCATAAAAAACGGCATGTAGGTAATCAGGGTAGGTTCCTCAACAACGAACATAGACTCATTAAGATCCATGATCAATAGGCTTGATGGTCCCCTTGTCAGTTTGGCTTCTATGAAATGGAGCTTTGGTGTATCGTATTCCTGGCTCGCTTGGAAGTTGTTAGGTGTCAGGGAACTAGTTTACAGACGTCCTACAAACTTCCCCAATTACAAGTTTAAAGATGGTTGTCTCCTTTATTTGTACGAGTTGGCCGTGCCGTTCTGGGCGCTACAGTCTGGAGCCGAGCGACCGCTACGGTTGCAGCTTCGAATCCTGCCTCGGGCATGGATGTGTGTGATGTCCTTAGATTAGTTATGTTTAATTAGTTCTAAGTTCTAGGCGACTGATGACCTCACAAGTTAAGTCGCATAGTGCTCAGAGGCATTTTTTGTACGAATGTTTTCTATTCTTTATTAACGTTATGACAGTTTCGTGTTAACTTACGTCGCCACTCGAAGAGCAGTAGCTGTTTTCTTCTAAGTTACTCTGCGATAATTAGTAGCCATCTTTATTCCAAATATTTTGAGTATTGAGTATTTTAGGTACCATTATTTTGATTATATCGTGTTTCTTAAAACCTCTGGTGATAACTGTTTGAGAACGAAGTTTTTTTAGTGCACGTTATGTTATTGTTTTAAGAAGGTAAATGTTAATGGCGAGATAGATCTGAGACTTTTAGGGTATTTTAATCGTGGCATTGTCAACTGGCTAATATGAGTTTAATTTGATAGATTGCTGCATAAGTAATTCTGTTCTGTATTTTCTTGTGGTAGCCGTGTTTTGAGGTCACTATAAGCTGTGTGCATCTCTTGACTTCGATTTTTCGGTCAAGATTTTACGTGATTGACAGAAATGTTTCCTGAACGTTGTTGCATACCTCTGAACGTGGCACCGAAATTTCAACAGATGCTACGTAGGTACTAGTTCTAAATGTTGAACTGTGCTGCTGATTTTTGTCATACCGATACTGATCTGAATGGACAACTAGTACTTGGTCAGAACTGACCCCCCTACAGGCCGTCCAGAAGAAAAGTTATCTAGGCCCCTGCTTAATGGTCACAGGACTCTGTCATTTAATCTGCCAGTTAACAATGAAGTAGATCAACAGAATTTCTTCATCCATACCTTTCCTGTCTCCCTCTAACCGCACTTCTCTATACGTTACACTATCCAATAAGAACGTAATACTGTGTGCCGTCGTTTCTGTACGATCTTCAGAAGGCAGTCTGTGTTCTGTACGAGGAAAGATAAAACCCACAGTATTTTCTGTTAAGAAAATTCCAGAATTTCAGCAACACTTCGGTTGCCACAAGTCACGGTGGGCAGTGGCCAGCACTCTGAGAATCCCCCCTACGTCCCTACGTATTAGTGGCAGGTAGCTGCATTTCAAGCTGGCCTCCTCGCAAGATGAGCACGGCTTTAACGGCAGCTGCGTGTCAGGGGGTAATGGCAAGTTAAACGCCCGCGTTTTCCTCGCTGGTGGGCATTCCGCACAAAGCCGCTCGACGACGAGCCATTCCGTATTCATTACGACGCCATTAAGAATTTAAGCGAAGTGGAGCTAAGACAGCGGTAGCGCTTCCTGCGGAAGTGCTGCACAACTCGCCGCTTTGTCCTTACCGTTGTGGGACCCCCGCCACCCGCCAACCCGAGGCTTTCTCCGACACACCGCGTTTCAAGGCACTTCTCGAAAGCATCCTCAAGCGTCGAGATTTCGCATACAGTAAACACCCAAGAACCGTGGACCAATGTCAGGTTCTGTTCTCAGGCGGCAGTGAGTTTACCGCTTCTGTTCGCAGTCTGCCAGTTCTACATCTACATGATTACTCTGCAATTCACATTTAAGTGCTTGGCAGAGGGTTCATCCAACCACAATCATACTATCTCTCTACCATTTCACTCCCGAACAGCGCGCGGGAAAAACGAACACCTAAACCTCTCTGTTCGAGCTCTGATTTCTCTTATTTTATTTTGATGATCATTCCTATCTATGTAGGTTGGGCTCAACAAAATATTTTCGCATTCGAAAGAGAAAGTTGGTGACTAAAATTTCTTAAATAGATCTCGCCGCGACGAGAAACGTCTTTGCTTCAATGACTTCCATCACAACTCGCGTATCATATCTGCCACACTCTCTCCCCTATTACGTGATAATACATAACGAGCTGCCCGATTTTGCACCCTTTCCATGTCCTCCGTCAATCCCACCTGGTAAGGATCCCACACCACGCAGCAATATTCTAACAGAGGACGAACGAGTGTAGTGTAAGCTGTCTATTTAGTGGACTTGTTGCATCTTCTAAGTGCCAATGAAACGTAACCTTTGGCTCGCGTTCCCCACAATATTATCTATGTGGTCTTTCCAACTGAAGCTGTTCGTAATTTTAACACCCAGGTACTTAGTTGAATTGACAGCCTTGAGAATTGTGCTATTTATCGAGTAATCGAATTCCAACGGATTTCTTTTGGAACTCATGTGGATCATCTCACACTTTTCGTTATTTAGCGTCAACTGCCACCTGCCACACCATAAAGCAATCTTTTCTAAATCGCTTTGCAACTGATACTGGTCTTCGGATGACCTTACTAGACGGTAAATTAGGGCATCATCTACGAACAACCTAAGAGAACTGCTCAGATTGTCACCCAGGTCATTTATATAGATCAGGAACAGCAGAGGTCCCAGGACGCTTCCCTGGGGAACACCTGATATCACCTCAGTTTTACTCGATGATTTGCCGTCTATTACTACGTTCTGCGGCCTTCCTGACAGGAAATCACGAATCCAGTCGCACAACTGAGACGATACTCCATAGGCCCGCAGCTTGATTATAAGTCGCTTGTGAGGAACGGTGTCAAAAGCTTTCCGGAAATCTAGAAATACGGAATCAACTTGAGATCCCTTGTCGATAGCGGCCATTACTACGAGAGAAACAGCAGCAGTGTAGCTCATGGAAAAAGGAGGGGAGCTTTTAATCGATTCTGAGGGTAAATGTGGCTATAATTTTTCACACAAAATAGTTTCTCTCAAGTAATTAGAAGATTATGATTGTATATAATGCCTCATATTCATACGAACATTCGTAGACAAATTTGTTACTGGAGCAGAAAACTTGTGGTTTTCTTTACATAGCTTCCTAATGAATTATTACACATTCAGAAAAATTTTAGATGTACGGTAGCCATTTTTTTTCAGGCAACATAAATTCTCACTGATACGATATGGGGTCGATAAGTATCAGGGAAGGTGTTTTCTGTGAACGAGGCCTTTCGATTAGTTTTTTCCACTGAAAATTTTCATGGTTCTGCCATTATTAGCTTACTCTCCAAAACTGTCGCTGTATTGAGTAATACTGTCTGGTGACTTATTCAGAAGGGAATTGCGTGGTTTATTGTTTCCCTCCAGGTGGAGCACGTTACGAAGTGATTTTCTTTTCCCGTTGAATTGAGTAAACTGATATAGTTGCCAAGAAATAGTGTTTAAACTTAAAACTGTTGTCTCGGTTAATCAGAGATTAAGTACAATGAGGATGTTGACTGGATTTTGAGTATTTGCTGGTAGTTTATAGACAATCACACTGTCACTTCACTGGTTGCCAAAAAGATGAAAAACACAGAAGGGAGAAAGACATGAAATGAAACCTCACGGTTTGAGGGTGTATGTGATGTTATTTTACTGATTATAGTATCGATCCATATTTACAAGGAATTTGTAGTGCGAGGATAATCCCAAAAGAAAGGTCTCCTATTTTTTTATGAGTGCATAGACTTGTATGTTTCTACAATGGTTTACATAAGTTTACAGCTTGAACATTTAGCTATTTTTCTACATAATCACCATTTTTGTAGACCATGTGGCAGTTTTTGTATGCCATGTCATACCAGCTCCCCGCCGTGCTGTTCAGGAAGTTACGAACCTCTTCTTTCACGTCATCGTCGGAGCTGAATCGCTTTCGGGCCAAATGTTCCTTTAACCTAGGGAACTAGGTGCCAAGTCAGGACTATAGGGTAGGTGGGTGATTATGTTCCACTGAAACTGTTGCAGGAGAGCAACGGTTTGCCGAGCGATGTGTGGGCGAGCGTTGTCATGGAGAATGTGTACGTCATTGCTCAACATTCCTCTTCTCCGGTTCTGAATTGCCCGTCTGAGTTTTTTCAGAGTCTCACAGTACCTGTCAGCGTTAATTGTGGTCCCAGCGATTCAGCTCCGACGACGAGGTTCATAGCTTCTGAACAGCATGGCCGCGAGCTGGTATGACATGGGCATACAAAACCTGCCACAGTGTCTACAGAAATGCATCGACAGAAATGCTGATTATGTCGAAAAATAACTAAATTTTCAAGCTGTAAACCGATGTAAACCATTGTAGAAATAAAGAGGTCTTTTGGGATTATCCTCGTATATGCCAACTTATCAGAATGACGTTGAACTCCTTCTGGTGAGAATGCATGCACTGACTTTAAAAGCTGACAAGGAGAACTACCCGTCTCTGTCCCTTACGTAGGCAGTTACTCAGATAGGCATTGATTGATGGAGTTGTTAGGGATATCATGCCAGATTCTGTCCATCTGGCGCGTTAGATTGTCAAAATATAGAGCTTGTTGTAGGGCGGTGCCCATAATGCTCCAAATGTTCTCAACTGGTGACCTTGCAGACTAAGGTAGGGTTTGGCAAGCGTGAAGACAAGCTGGAGAAACTCTTGCCATTTGAGGGGGGGTGGGGGTCATTATCTTCCTTAGATGTAAGCGCAGGCTGCACTGCAATGATGGGCTACGAAACGGGGAGTAGAATATCGTCGACGTACCGCTGTATTATGAGGGCACCGCGGATGATGGCCAAAGGGATCCTGCTACGAAAACCATCAGTCATTGTTCTCAGGCCATATGGCGGGCTACAGTCAGGTTTGTATACCACGCTGTCTAGGGGGTCTCCAGACACGTCTTCGGCCTGGAATCTCACTGACTGAAGTAGAATTGGCTTCAGAGATGAGTACCGCTTCGAACTCAACCCCGATGACCGTCGAATTTGTGTCTAAAAATGCCTCATACAGCGGCGGGATACCAACTTGACTGTCGCTTGTCTTAAGGCCCAACTAGGAATGATGGTCGAGCGTGCCATTTCTTTTTGTATCAGGACCCCTTTGGTTGTCATCTGCGCACTCTTGCATCATAGACGAACGGCGACCATATTATACTCCGTTTTATTGCCCTTAACCAAGCCGTTCTGGGGTTAAATTTCAGCAAGATAATGCCTGCCCGCACACGGTGAGAGTTTCTACTACTTGTCTTCGTGCTTGCCAAACGCCGTCTTGCCCAGCAACGTCGCCGGATCTCTCACCAATTGAGAAAATTTGTATCATTATGGGCAGGCCTCTTCAACCATCTAGGGGATTTTCACAATCTAACGCACCAACGGGACAGAATGGGACACGATGTCCCTCAGGACACCCAGCAGCTGTATCAAACAATGCCATTCCAAGTAACTGCTTGCATAACGAACAGAGGTATACGATACTGTCGTTGACTTGCTCAATTTGTGAAGCTCTTTTTCTTTAATAAATCACCTAATTTTTTTTAAATTTTATTCATTTGTTTTTTCCGTACGTGTAAATCACATTTGCGTATTTCCATGTATGAGAGGCCAGAATATGACTGTGATGTTTCTGAAGCTTTGAAGCAGATGTTTAAATGAAATGATGGCACCCTAGTACATCGTGATTAGAAGTTTGGTTTGAATACAAGAGAGGAGGTAAAACTCGAACATGCACGAAAACTACAAAAGTACAACGACTCCCTTCTACCTGTGTGACCAATCAATGTGAACGAGCATTCTGAACTATTAAGACATGCACAGGTGAACAGGTGAGTGATGACGTACAACGTTACGATGGGTGCTATGTTTTGATAAATGGAGGACATAGATTTTTTTATTATCCTTTCCATTGCTGCAGTGGTTTATGATGAAGTTTGGACCCTCTAGAAGTGGACTATATGTGTTTGTAAATGCTGTAATCCTGTATGCTAATGTCTAAATAAATTTTTTGGAGCTGTCTAATTACTACGATTGTAAAACCATAGAGGGTAAGTGCGTTAACTTCATGTGACGTTTTATACAGACTTTTTTCCCTTATGTTTGTTTTTGTAGGTTGTTATTTCGGACTGTGAGTCCTGAAGGGGTGAGGTTCCGTGTGTAACTTATACTTAATCAATGTTTTTTCTCTCAGCACATGTTAGACGCAGATTTCTCTTACACGTCGTAATGATGATGAGGTTTGATTTATGGTTATAACAGAGGTAATCGGACCATGGAAATGCTTTTGTGCAAAGGTGCATTTGCATTTCGTGATCCACAGTTAGTTACGGTCACTGAGCAATCTCAAAGAAGGCAGAATACTACCCAGTAGATAGATTGGCTCCACCTAGGTACATTTGTGAAGTATTGATGGGCAAGCATGCTTGTTACAGTTGGAAAAGTAGTGTCAGTGCAGGGACTTAATTTAAGATGTTATCCTTCAGGCGATTACTTTGTATACGACGCGAAATAAAAAATCATGTAACGTATTGCTGTAATGCAGATGTTCCGTCCTGTGGTACGTATGAACTTAATAATGGCGTCAGCCATTGTCCCACCTTCATTTGCATTTTTTAAATTTTCCGTTTATTGACAATTCAGTATCGTATCCTAATGTTAGTAATATTTGTGATAAATTCATTATGTAATGTGTAATAGTATTTAGAACATTATTATGGTGATACAATACATATTCTTGTAACACATCTAGCTCTGATCACTTTATTGTAAACTGTTGTACAGTACCTCTACCAACTGCTATATTTATGACGTTGGAGGGTTATTAACTTTTGGTTCTGTTTGCTGATTGCATGTGTACGAGAAGAACGAAGGGAAATGCAAGAAACAAAGAGACACACGCACAACCAACAGAGCATGACCAATGGCTGGGGGTTAGGCATTCGTTAGCGAAGCTCCGTTGCAAAGATAAAACTGACTCGAGACAAACATGTTACTGAAGGGTCTACATACAGATTAATGGCTATTTTTCGACGACCGTCTAGCCCTATTAACGGAGTCTAGTCTTGCAGAGCTATAACATATCTTCGACCAATGATGTATGATGCTAGTCTGCGCTGGATGGTTCACTAGCTCACTACTGACAAGTGGCGATGGGAAAAGCTGCCAGTTGTCATTGCTGGGATGAGAGTTCGATTCCGATGAATGGTCTATGACAGTCAATACCGCATTATCGTATGACTCGGCATTATCGCAACAATCTACTTACTTATCTTCACCAGAAAATGCTTCAACGATTCACCCAATGCCATTTTTGTGTTTCCAGAGTTGGTGTTATCTCCTGTCATCGTCAACTCTCCAATGTGGGTCCAGTGTCGATGTTAAACTAAGAAAATGTAGTGTGGTATCACGTGACGAGACCTTCTGTTTTAGCGAAATACAGGTCATGCGAGAATTATTATTATTATTATTATTATGTTAATTGTCAGTCAGCAGCAACGAATCACTTGTTTCATAAGTACACAAGTTGTCAATCCACTGTTCTCCTAACAGGCACGTACTTTCAGACGGTGTGCCCTACTCTGGCTGCCTCTCGAATATCTGGACAGCTAAAAGTAAAATTACATCAATATCAATTTCTTCTCTACAAAGGTTTTCATGTGTGTCAGTAGACACAATTACATTAATTTTTTTTTATTTCATACAGTTTATCATATAATTTGATCAGAACGTTTCATTCAAATTTGTCTGCTTTGCAGATGTAAATTGTTTAATCTTCATTACATTTTATCATATAAGTTGATCATAGTCCTCTTACTCTTATTGGTTTTCTGTTATTGAGCAGCAGTTCCCATCCAGACAGCAGCACTTCAGAGCACAACGTTTCGTTTGTGAGTTCCGCATTTTAACTGGAGTTTGTTCTACAGTCCCTCCTAATGTGATATGGATAGAGACTGTGATTGCTGTGTTCAGATGCGAACTGAGTTGGTGAACATTCGCTTGAAGCTCAAGGTAATGCTAGCTTCCGTCACACATTTGCGGATGTTGCCAATGGACATCACTGTGGGGGACTGAACGTGGGTATCCAGGGTACGTCCACCACGTCCCTCATGCCCCCCGATCGGTCCACTACAGTGATCATCCCTGATAATGCTCGAAATGAGGATGACCCACCCCTGTGGTCAGCGTGAGGCAGGCAGCGAAAGACTTTACAGGGGGCCAATCGATGGACCTCCTCAGTTCGTCTGAAGAACAGATTTCGGGCGCTATCTATGGCTGTTAGTGATTCTCAGCTAGATGTAGTCGCTCGCCCTGTTCCAGAGGACGTCTTTCGGCCCCCAAGATCTGGGCAGTCACACAGGATAGGTTTACTAGTAGTTGGGCTTCAATGGAAGAAATATAGTGTGCACTCTACTGGGAGGCTTCTGGATGCCACGAGGAGCACAAGGGTGCAGAAAACCGCAGGTGATGGCTCATGTCGATACTAACAGTGGCAAAGACGGTCAGTCTTGCTTACGAACTGAAGGCAGAACTCACCATCTGTAGCATCGTCGACAAAACCGATTGTGGGCTTTTGGTACAAAGGTGAGTAAAGGGTCTGAATCAGAGGCTCAGACGGTTCCCCAACTGTGTAGGTTGCAAATTTTTCGACTTGCTCCATTGGTCAGTAGGGTTTGAGGTTCCGCTTAATACGTCAGCTATTCACTACACCCAGTAGGCAGTTACACGGGTAGGGGGACTGTGTGAAATGGACTGGGCGGTTTTTTGGATTATAGGGTCTTGGGAAAGTGCAGAAAGGGCTATATTTTCAAAGGGTGCAGAACGAACACAGGAAGAAGAGAGACATAGCAACAATCTGTATTGTAGCTGTAAATTGTCGTAGCTGTATTGGGCAAAAACTGAGCTCCAAGCTTTAGTAGAAAGCACTGAATCCCAAATCGTTATGAGTGCTGAGAGTTGGCTAAAGCTGAAGATAAGTTCAATCGGAATTTTTACAAATGACTTTACAGTGTTTGGGAAGGACAAATTAAATACAGTTGGTGGCGATGTCTTTGTCGCTGTCAGAAGTAGTTTATGTTATGGCAAAATTGAAGTAGATAGTTGCTCTGGTATAGGATGGATAGAGATTATGCTTGACTGGCTTTTTACTTGCTGTACAGTTCAAAGAACACTTGAGCCTCAACACAAATAGGTAACCAACTAATACAATTACAGTTTCTTGTGACTTCAGTCTACTGTCGATATGTTGGTGAAAATACATATTCAGAGTTGGTGGTAGTTATAAAACATCGTCAGTAATTGAACTAAATGCTTTCTCCGAAGATTATTATGAGCAGTCTGTTCAGGATCCCAGTCGAATTGTAAGTGGTTGCGTAAACATGCTTTGGTTTTTATCAACAAATAATCGTGAGCACGTAGCGACATCATGACGGATACAGGGATCAGTCACCACAAGCTCGTAGTAGTGAGACTGATCATCACAACATGCAAATCTGCCAAAAGTAAACGAAAAATATATCTGCTTAAGAAAGAAGATGAAAATTCAGTTGACGGCTTCCTAAGAAACAGTCACCACTTCTTCCCGACTAACTACGTATGCGTAGACCAGATGTGGCTTGAATTCAAAGAAATAGTATATGAGGAATTGAGAGATCTATACCGAATACATTAATAAAAGATGGTATTGATCTCTTATGGTACAAAAAGTAGATCAGAACACTGTTGCAGAAGTAACGAAAAAAGCTTGCTAAACATAAAGGAACACAAAAACTCCAAGGCTGGTGATGTTTTCCTGAAGCTCAAAACTTAGTGCGGATTTCAATACGAGACGCTTTTATTAGCTTCCACGACAAAGCTCTGCTTCGAAATACGACAGAAAATCGAAAGAGATTCTGATTATAAGTAAAGTACATGGACGACAAGACACAATCAGTACCTTCACTGCGCGATACCAGTGGTTATATTGCAGATGACAGTGCCAATAAAGCGGAATTATTATATACAGTTTTCCGAAATTCTTTCACTGAAGAAGACGAAGTAAATATTCCAGAATTAGAATCGAGAAAAACTGCCAACATGAATAACTTAGAAGTAAATATCCTCAGGGTAGCGAAGCAGGATAAAACAATTAAGAAAGGCAAGTCCAGAGGGCGTTCGAGTAAGGTTTATTTCAAAAAATGGTTCAAAGGGCTCTGAGCACTATGGGACTTAACACCTGAGAACTTAAAACTACTTAAACCTAACTAACCTAAGGACCACCAAACATCCATGCCCGAGGAAGGATTCGAACCTGCGACCGTAGCGGTCGCGAGGTTCCAGACTAAAGCGCCTAGAACCGCTCGGCCACTGCGGCCGGCCAAGGTTTCTTTCAGGGTACTCTGATACAATAGCCCCGTACTCAGCAAACATATACAACCGCTCGCTCGGTGAAACATTCGTACTAGACGATTGGAAAGTTGCACAGGTCACACCAGTATATAAGAAAGGAAATATAAGTAATCAGCTCAATTACAGACCCATAACTCTAACTTCGACATGCAGTAAGATTTTGGAACATACACTGTGTTCGAATGTCATGAATAGCCTCGAAGGTAGCGATCCATTGACATACTGTCAGCACGGATTCAGGAAACATTGTTATTGTCAACACAACTAGCTCTTCATTCGCTTAAAGTAATGAGTGCTATCCATAGGGGATCTCAAATTGATTCCATCTTTCTAATTTCCAGAAGGATTTTGACACCGTTCCGCACAAGACACTTCTAATCAAACTGCAGGCTTGTAGAATGTCGGTTCAGTTGTGCGACTGGATTTGTGATTTACTGTCAAAAAAGATCGCAATACGTAGCAAGCGATGGGAAATCATCGAGCAAAGCACGAGTGATATCTGTCGTTCTCCAAGGAAATTTTACAGGCAGTCTGAGCAGCCCTCTAATATTGTTTGCAGATGATACTCTAATTTACCGTCTATTAAAGCCAGCAGAAGGTCAAAGCCAATTCTAAAACGACTTAGACACAGTATCCGTATGGTACAAAAAGTGACAACTCTTTCTCAATAAGGAAAAGTATGAGGTCATCCACACAAGTATGAAACGGAATCCGTTAAAGTACGGTTGCACGATAAATTACACAAATTTGAAGGGTCTCAGTTCGATTAAATACCTAGGAATCACAATTAAGAACAACTTAAATTGGAACGATAACCTAAATAATGAGGTGGGGAAGGCAAACAAAATACTTCGTTTTATTGGCAGAACTATAAGATGCAGCAGGTCTACTAAAGAGACTGCCTACTCTGCGCTTGCTTGTCGTGTGGGTTCTTACCAGATAGGATTAACGGAGGACATCGAAAAACTTTAAAGAAGAACAGCTCGTTTTGTATTTTCGCCAAATATGGGAGAGAGTGTCACGAATATAATAAGCGGGTTGGGATAGCAATCATTAAAACAAAGGAGTTTTTTTGGTGCGGTGAGATCTTTTCACGAAATTTCGATCACCAACTTTCTCTTCTGGATATCCAAAGATTTTATTGTCGTCATCCTACATAGGGACAAATGATTATAATAATAAAATAAAAGATATCAGAGCTCGTATAGAATGATTTAAGTATTCAATTGTCCTATGCACTGTTAGAGAATGGAACGGTAGAGAAATGGTACGAAAGTAGTTCAAATAGCTCTGAGCACTATGGGACTTAACATCTATGGTCATCAGTCCCCTAGAACTTTTAGAACTACTTAAACCTAACTAACCTAAGAACATAACACCCAGTCATCACGAGGCAGAGAAAATAGTACGAAAGTAGTTCGAAGAACCCTCTGCCAGACACTTACAAGGTAGCAATTTTTCTACATCTACATCTGCATCTACATGGATACTCTGCAAATCATATTCAAGTGCCTGGCAGAGGGTTCATCGAACCACCTCCACAATTCTCTATTATTCCAATCTCGTAGAGCGGGCGGAAAGAATGAACACCTAAATCTTTCCGTACGAGCTCTGATTTCCCTTATTTTATCGTGGTGATCATTCCTACCTAAGTACGTCGGTGTCAACAAAATATTTTAGCGTTTGGAGGAGAAAGTTGGTGATTGGAATTTCGTGAGAATATTTCGTCGCAACGAAAAACGCCTTTCTTTTAATGATTTCCAGCCCAAATCCTGTATCATTTCTGTGACACTCTCTCCCATATTACTCTTCCATATTTCACGATAATACATCATCGAACTACATTAAAGCACCAAATAACCCTGGTATAGTCATGCGTATTCAAATACAGATATTTGTAAACAGACAGAATACGGCCCTGCGGTCGGCAACGCCTATAGAAGACTACAAGTGTCTGGCGCAGTTGTTAGACTGGTTACTGCTGCTACAGTGGCAGCTCATCAAGGTTTAAGTGAGTCTGAACGTGGTGATACAGTCGGCGCATGAGCGATGGGACACAGCACCTCCGAGGTAGCCATGAAGTAGGGATTTTTCCGTACGACCATTTCACGAGTGTACCGTGAATATAAGGAATCCGGTAAAACATTAAATCACCGACATCGCTGCGGCCGGAAGAAGATCCCGCAAAAACGAGACCAACGACGACTGAGGAGAATCGTTCAACGTGACAGAAGCACAAACCTACCGCAAATTGCGTGGATTTCAATACTGGCCATCAACAAGTGTTAGCGTGCGAACCATTCAACGAAACGTGATTGATATGGGCTTTCGGAGCCGAAGGCCCACTCTTGTGCCCTTGATGACTGCACGACACAAAGCCTTACGTCTCGCCTGGATCCTTCAACACCGACATTAAACTGTTGATGGCTCGAAACATGTTACCCGGTCGGACGAGTCGGATGGACGTTTACGGGAATGGAGACAACCTCATGAATCCATGGACCTTGCATGTCAGCAGGTGACTGTTCAAGCTGGAGGAGGCTCTGTAATGGTTTGGGGCGTGTGCACTCGGAGTGAAAAGGGACCCCTGATACGTCTACATACGACTCTGACAAGTAACACGTACGTAAACACCCTGTCTGATCAACTGCGTCAATTCATGTCCATTGTGCATTCCCACGGACTTGGGCAATGCATCAAGACAATGCGACACCCCACACGTCCAGAATTCCTACAGAGTGGCTACAGAAACACTCTTATGAGTTTAAACACTTCTACTGGCCACCAAACTCCGCAGACATGAACATTATCGAGCATATCGAGAATGCCTTGCAACGTGCTGCTCAGAAGAGATCTCCACCACCTCGTACGCTTATGGGTATATGAACAGCTCTGCAGGATTCATCGTGACATTACCTCCAGCACTACTACTAGTCGAGTCCCTCACACGTAATGATGCTGCACTTCTGAGTGCTCGAAGGGACCCTACACGATATTTGGTTAGTGTACTAATTTCATTGACTCTTCAGTGTATATGAAATAAAATCGTCGTAGCTTCTGAACGGTTAGTGTTAGGACTTTCAAATTGCACGGCTGGCTGCGGGGCATGGTGGGAATTAGTATGCGCATACATGCAAGGTTTAGCGACGAAGCCTACTTTCATTTGGAAAATCGTGACGAAACTCCACGGTTCGTTATGGCCATGCAAAGAAGCTGGTTGTTCTCCTGTGCTCTGGTCAATCTGCGTGGCCCTGTATTCACTCGTGGCTATGTACGACCATCTTCCCACTGGTTACAGCTACACTTCACTGTCATAAGAACATATATTCTACGACTCAAAATGTGACGGTATGATAGAAAGCTCCTTTCCCGAAAGTAGATCATTCTGCTCCGTAGGAAGTCACTCACACTCTTAAGATTACATCCTTTGGTGGCGACGGGAGATAATCGCCCTGGACTGCTCGTTTCTACATCATTAGACAGCTCAGTAATGACTGATTTTGACATAAAACTGGAATTTCTAGTGACATAAGAAAGGGCTCTGGTAGGCCTACTGCTACGCCATTACTCTACAATAGTTATCACTTGCTGCTCGGCCGGCCGGTGTGTCCGTGCGGTTCTAGGCGCTTCAGTTTGGAACCGCGTGACCACTACGGTCGCAGGTTCGAATCCTGCCTCGGGCATGGATGTGTGTGATGTCCTTAGGTTATATAGGTTTAAGTAGTTCTAAGTTCTAGGGGACTGATGACCACAGATGTTAAGTCCCATAGTGCTCAGAGTCATTTGAACCATTTTTTTGGAACTTGTTGCTCTATGCTTCCTCTGAATTTCGATGTATTATGGCTATTCTTTCTTGCTGTCGCAGTTGCGGTATGTGCTAGTGTATCTATCTGAAGTATGTTGAATCACACAAAGCACCATTTTTTGACCGATGTACCACACTTATGTCCCAGAATTTAGAAGGCTGACCGTTATCAAATACACCACTCTGATGTACAGCCCTCTCACGTTAAGTAATTTCTGATTAAAACGAAAAATATTCCATTAAATACGTCTTCATCAGTGAATGACAAAATATGAATCGAAAAACTTAATAAACGAAAAATGTAATGTTTTTTTATATAAGTTCTCAATTCCCGTAAAAGTGAAGAAAACAGTGAACACTAATGACGATGTCACTCCGTTCCAGCTAGGCTATTTTTAGCTTGGAATGTTCTCTACACAGATGCTTTCTCAAGAAAGGAAGAATCCTTGTTCATCTTTATCGGTACTAATGGGCGGTACGGAAAAAAAAATGCAGGAGAAATAATAATGTAATTATAGTTCCGTTAGATGAGCAGTCTCACGAGCAAGAAGGAGGAGTGGTGACACTGGTGACAAAGACGTCCTGTGAAATTTGCTTTTGTTTCTAATTTGCTTTTAATAGCAGGAAGGAAGTTTGCTTTCATTACATCAGTAATTACATAAATGAGCTTCTTCTGCACACCTCACTTGTTAATTTTCTAACCGAAGAGTAATTTACACAGATGGAAAGACCTGGTTGCAAATTATGCACATTGCTTCTTTCTATACTAACCTGCGCCCGTCGTTATTCACAAACACTCTAGATAGCTGGCTGCGTCTCAGTGAACTTCCATTTACAGGAAGCGCATAGCCATTATGAGAAAGTACGCGCACACACAGTGGGTAATTAGAGACGAACAACCATTGTGTCTGCTCCGTTGTTGAGCGTTTCACATTGTTGTGTATCTTAAAATGATCTACATAATTTAACGAGGCCGTTATCGTGGCCATATTTTGTACTGAGTTATGCGCACAGGCTCGCTTTAAAAAAATTGTAAAAATGGAGAGCGATCTGGTAGCTGAGGCGCATGCGCAGGTAGGCAAGTATCCCTCCCTCCTCGAGGCCTGTTTCCTGTGCGCTGCTGATGTTGCGATAACAGCAACACCATTTGCTGCCCCTAATTATTTCCCGCAGCTATTAAAAAAATCCACGTCACACGTACACACAGACAAAAGGTCGCGTGATCAAGCGCCATTATCCGTTCTCTGTTTAGCACACATTAGCATCTCATGCTAAACTTCCATAAGAGCGGAGCATGTATTTCAATCCCGACGGATGAGTGCTGAAACGAATCAAAGTTGCCTCTGTTTTAATTTCCACAGGAAAAATTATTGTGTCTGAGCGTTAACTGTCGTTTTGCAGGAATTTCAAAGGTAAGATAAGTTATTACGCTTTCAGTGCAGCTTACGTTTATAACTTAAGTAACATCTGAAAAATCGATTCGAAGTCCCAGAGAGGGCAGCAACCGTATCGGAGTGTTTAGATGGAAGGAAGATAGACAGAAAGAGAAAGTGACAGCGCAAACTCTGGTATTCTTAAAAGTAGAGCCCTGCTGTAGGCTAAACATCTAGAAAAAATAAAACGATGAGAAAGACTTCTATTCCATAAAATGTACTTCTGCAGCCTTCATGCAAGGCGTTATGTGTAGTTAACAACATATCGACTAGACGATCTCCAGCCAGTTTGAGATTCAATGCTTCACTTTTTCGTAAAAGTTTAATCTGCTAGATCTACTTAACTATGTTTTGTAACTTATTCCTGATCAGACCTTTAAAATTTAAAATCGAATCGCCCCCAGTAAAATTTCCTGATAGTTTCTTTAATAATCTTAGGGGACACGCGGTTAGTTTTGTTCAAGTTTGATTGCGAGTAGTTGTTATACTTACGTTTGCATTGCTTGTTTACGTGTGTTTTGTTGTGTTTATTGAAGATGACGAAACGTAAAGGCATTTTCAAGAAACGACAATTTAGAGGAAACAAGTTTAGAAAGCTTTCTGTACAAGAGGTTATGTCGCCTGGCAACGATGATTCTAATTGTAATTCTTCAACAAGTGCATCATCAAAGGAGCTCTCACCATTTCAAGAGAGTTACAGCGAATTTACTGTATGTGGCAAGGGGTGCAGTAACATTATTATAAATTTGAGAATATTATCAGATGTAATTTCTAAATTTGTATAATGTAGACAGTGTGGCAAGTCACAGAGTGTGAAAATTTGTGAGAGTGCCAGTGGGAGAAAAGGCCTAGCAATTGTATTGGATTTAATTTGCACTAAATGGTCAGCTGTAATTTCATTTATGAGGTCTTCAAAACCAGATGCAAGTGGCCCTTGTGAAATCAATACTAGATTAGTTTATGCCTTACGATCCATTGGCAAGGGCATGGTTGCAGGGAGAACATTTTGTTCAGTGATGAACTTACATCAACCACCAAATAAATTTGAAAAACTGGCTGCAATATTAAAGAAAGCTGTACGTGAGGTCAGCGAGGAAAGCATGAAACTGGCTGCTAGGGAAGCAGTGAAAGAAAATGGTGGATGTTCCGATATTGCAGTTGCACTTGATGGAAGTTGGCAGAAAAAAGAACATACTTCTCTGACTGGAGTAGTGACTGCCACGAGTGTAGACACCGGTAGAGTGTTAGATGTGGAGATAATGTCTAAATATTGCAAATGTTTTAAAGTCAGTGAACATAAAGACCACAACTGTGTGGCTAATTTTAGAGGAACAAGTGGTGGTATGGAAGTTCATGGAGTACAACAAATATTTCATCGCTCCGTAGAAACAAGAGGCGTACGGTACACTATATATTTGGGCGATGGTGACAGTAAGGCATACAACAATGAGGTGAACTTTAAGCCGTATGGACATGACATTATTAACAAAATAGAATGTGCAGGCCATGTTCCTAACATAACATAAAAAGCCACCTTTGGTACTACATTCATTAATATTCCCCCATTTGGGAGTTCACAAACAAAATATTTTCTGCAGAAAAGACTTAATATTTTTTGTTAATATATTTAAAAAAGTATTTCTTGAAAACTATAAAATGGATAAAGTAGATTTTAGTACAGTAGACTCTGTTAGCATCACGTAACATACAGTAAAAATATTAAGGTCTTGCATCGAAAAGTTTTTTTCAGAAATGGGTCAAATACTTGCCTAAATTAACATGTGTTAGATAGGTAGCGTGTGGTCCCTTTAAATTTAATCCCTTCTTAAAAAATTGTGGGTACTCCGCAAAGGTAGTGTCTTACTAATTTTTTCGCAGTTTCGCGAAAATTGCTATGAAATGCCATATGTAAGAATATCGTCAATGAAGTATTCCCCTTTGGGAAGATATGCGGAGAGCACTCGCTCGGGCACCGTACACCATCTTACAAAATCTGCACATCATCGATGTACACTGATTGACAACAATGGTGAAGCACTCAGAACACATTGTCGGATTTCAAAGTATCATCGAACACCTTGCGGCTGGGCGTGTTAGAAAGGTGGCGTACTTGTTTGATCACTGTCTCTTGTCATACGGTGAACTACCAAAGTTCCACCTACTTCAGTACGGCGTCTGACTACCAGCCCTATAGGTAGATACTGTCCAGATGATGTTCAAAGCAGCGTTGAAGAAAAACACTATCAATACTTACGTTTGCAATGTCTGCGTGAACTCTGGTAGCAAGCTATCCTGTAATGCCTTATAACAAATTTCGGGTGGAGGGCGATTGCTTTATCTCTTTAGAAAAATGTCAAACTTCTGTAAACGAGTTCTTTTATATTTTTAGTTTCAAAATAAGCACTTGCCATCAGCCCGTATTTAATTAACGAATATTATCACTGTCCTGAGCTCACAGTTCAGACAACTCAGTACACACGCAATGCAGCCAGATACGTACTTAAGTCCAACCCGAATTATTACGCGATTTACAGTCATTACTCTGCTACAATATACGAGTTTCACATTCGGTCCTTTTTCAGTGGATATCTAATAAAGACATTGCTCGCCAAATCTTCCATAGACTAACATGAAACATGCCACGCGGAATTTTACAAAGGTCGAAAGTTCACACGCGGTTCTCTTTTCAACAACACAATCCAGAAACTTCCAAACTTCACAAAACTGTCCGTAAATGCAACTGCTATTACGGCTACACATGACCTGCACGTCCGATAGCTGACTAGCGACTGACTAATACCGTTCCTTCCAGAGCCTATAACTACTTCCAATGCGCGGAAAATGCTTAACTCTGATTGATTGTTCAGAATGACCAATCAATCAAAACAATCCTTCGAGATCATTTTCGCGCTAAATATGTCCTACACCAATCATTATTCACAGATGCATTTACGTCACTTCATCATGCAATTTTTTTGAATAAAATGTTTAACAAAACCAAACGAAAAGAAAACTAACCTTGGAATAACTTAAGAAAACTATTACTCTGCAAACGATTATTCTGGCTGCCATCTTACAAAATCAAGCACCCTTGGGTATACGTCATCAGCACGGTGGGGAAACTACATTTTTCATTGCAACTTACTTGCTTAACACTTTCCCATGAGATAGTTACATAACATTTAACATGAGATAACACTGAATTTTTTCGTATGTCCTACATAAACACTCTCACTCATTCTCATTTACTCACACAACAACACACTTAATGAGTGCTGATCATTTCTGAATTTTATATTACGAAAATGAAAAATAGTTAACGTTTTTGATTATGAAAATTCAAACAAATTGACATAACATTTTGTGAACTTCAGTAATGATTCCACATGATACTAAAAGACAAACTGTTATGAATCCGAACTAACTTTAATCTTACAAGTTTGGGATGTTTTAGGTATTTTTCCCTAACTGTGAAAGTATGCCAGCTAGAAAGCTGAGAGTTTTACATAATCTTCTTTTCCAATAGCAAAGAGCAGTATATTGACTTTTAACTAAATTGAATAATATTTAATATAGTTTATTTAGATTCTTAGGGGCTTGAATATTCTGTCGCTCGAATTGACACATGTACGGCTTCCCACGGCTAGGCTAGCTACAGGTGCGAATAAGTCACGCTATGATACAAGCGGCTGTTTCTATCACCGCCAACGGCTCCAAAGCTACAAGCCGTACCGCGAAGTAGCGCAATAAATGCTACTGCGTATTGACCCCCGACGTTACAACGTACACACCATATAAACGATTAGCGTTGTAGCTCTCTGTGAAATGTAGAGGGGCCACAAAGTGCATTAGTGTTGTTCGATTGCAGTGTTGTTACCAAGCCTAATACTGTACACAGGGCGTTTCCGTAAGAGCGTGCAAATATTTAACAGAACATAGAGCATGCTCCACTGAATAATTTGATCAGCGAAGCCAGCTTAAGGAATAAAATCATGTTACAATGTATTTCTTTTATTTACATTAGTTAAAGCTAACTGCAAATACCATCATTGACACAATGAAAGTGTTATTTGCACTGTATTTAAAAAATGTGCTGAAACTGACGCCCGTCAGCCTCAATGCAAACTTGACATCGATGAAAAAGTTACTGACGCACCCTGACAAATATCCCTGGTGTGTTTGCAATCACATCACAGGCAGCTACAATTCTGCAACTAATTCCATCTCGAGATCGGCTGGGGTCTCATGCAGAAGTGACTTTAGATATCCCCACAGGAAATAATCAAGAGGATTCAGGTCAGGTGACCTCGCATGCCATGGAATAGGACATCCGCTTTCAATCCAGCGACCAGGCTGGCACTGAATAGCGCTAAATAGCACTGAATAACACTGAGTAATGAATGGGTCTGTCGTTGATTCATAGCACGTTCTGTTCCGGGACAATATAAATACGGTACAACACAGCCACCTTATGGACAAGTAAAGTAAACAAAACCTGCCTCATGGCTTCCTACTAATCCTTGGTTCAAATGGCTCTAAGCACAATGAGGTCATCAGTTCCCTAGACTTAGAACTACTTAAACCTAACTAACCTAAGGACATCACACACATCCATGTCCGAGGCAGAATTCGAACCTGCGACCGTAGCAGCAGCGCGGTTCCGGACTGAAGCGCCTAGAACCACTCGGCCACAGTGGCCTGCCGTCCTCCTTGTTTCCTTGCAGGAAATAAAGAATGTACATGTAAATAAACAGTATATTACGTGTAAACTTGTACGCACGTTATTTGAAAATAATGTGGAAAACAGTAATGCTAGACAATGTGGTAGACAGGTTTACTTCCATATCTCCTTAAGTTGGGTTCTCCGACCCCGGGTTCCCTACCTCAGATTCTTCAGTGAAGCATTCTCTGTGTCCTGTTACATTTTACTCTTACGGAAACACGCTGTATAACGGACGGGAACAGCGTCAGATATTGAGTGATCACCTTGAAGCCCACGGAGATACCGCGTAATTGTGATAGATAGCGTTATCAACTCCTGAAAAAGCAAGAGAAGGGCCTCTCTGTGGATCTACATATGGCCGGCAGGCCAATATATCCTGATTTTTTGGGCATTTGGATGTGACAGTGGCTCGATGTTGGACTCAATGGAACATGAGGGCAGGCATACCCTACATAAAGGTTTTAATCGACCACGTCTAACTATCACAATGGAGGATCGCTGCATTGTGTACCAAGCACATCATAACCCTTTCAGATCCGCGCCGTCCATCCGAGAAAAAGAAGTGGACTCCTTGAAACAATCTGTGACATACCGAACCACTGATCAGAGACTATCACCAGATGAAGTAACGAATTACCGTGTCATGCGCAGGCTGCCGTTAACACCACAACAAAAATGGGTGCGTTTGAAGTGGTGGTGTAACTGGGAAGCATGCAAGCATGGACTGTTGATGAATGCCTTCGCACTGTGTTCAACGATGGATCGTGGTTCCCAAAAGTTTTGAAGAGCACAGCGGTGTTACTCATGACGTCACGGTGTGAGGAGCAGTCGCGTATGACTTCAGGTCGTGGTTGGTAGTGACAGAGGAAACTGTGATGGAACAACAGTACATCATGGACTTGCTGCGTCCTCATGTGTTACCTTCCATGCGACAGTATCGTGGTCCCATTTTCCAACATGACAATGATCCTCCGCACGTGGTATGTATCTCTGTGAACTGTCTGCCTGTTCATGAGATACGGCCTTGTCCAGCAAGATACCCACATCTGTTCCCGATAGACCCAGCTATGACGTCAAATACATCCTAGTGCCAGTATTCAGGATATCAATGACCGATTACAACAGTTGTGGGTCATCTTTCCTCGGTAGAGGTCACAACGGATGCGTGGCGTCCTATCCAACGGAAGCAGTTTATGCATATAGATGGGGTTCAACTTCACAGTGGTAACTGGGTTCATACCACGAAGTTCTTTGTATATTTGACTCTAGTTTGTAATCAATGCAGTAGCATTAAATACCCTCTCAACCGGTGAAGCTTCATTTCGTTTCCTGCTCCACTTCTGGAAGTTTAACTTTTTTTTCTCGGACAGTGTAATTCGGTTTAATAATTTCGTTCGTTCGTTACCACTGCCAATGTCTCCTATTTCTCTTCGTCAATAAATGAATATAGTCAATAATAAGACGCCGCACCGGTCGACTAACACATTTTTAACCACCACTTCCCGTGCCTTGCAAGGTACCAACACGCATTGCTTAAGTCCTTACTAAAGATAATTCCCGCTCAGCCGAGGGGGAGGGGTTATTTTCTACTTTGAGGAATAATATGTCTCGCTTGTTTATTTTTCAAGTGCTCATAAACATAAATAAAAAATATACTCAAAAACTCTATCAGCACGAGTAGAACTCGAGCTCTGATTTCTGTACGAACTTAATTATGTCTATACACTGACAGAAAAGATATCGCAATACCATGAAGGAGTTGTGCGACATAAACGAAAGTTGGTAGGCGTGTTTCTACATCTGAAAGACGATATCTATTCAGATTTCGAGCCAGTCGCGTAAGAGTCGTACTTGTAGCGCCACTATGAGGATACAAATCAGGCTCGCTCTAAACACACGCTGTAACAGTCGTGAGAGTTAGTTATCTTCGAGACTGGACGTGGTGACTTGATGTCAGTCAAGAATGCCTTGGAGACGAAGACGCCATTATCAACATCTCACGCGGTCGTGTAGTAGGGCTATGAGAAGTTGGGTGTTCCTTCTGCGATACTGCAAAAAGATTTGGCAAGAATGTAGCCACTTCACGTGACTGCTGGCAGCGATGGTCTTAAGAACGAGCGGTCGCAACAGGGATGGACTCCGGACGGCCACGTGGTACTACCGACAGTGAAGCCCACCGAGTTCTGTGTATGGATCTGGTGCATCGTACTGAATCTGCAGCTACAGCTTCAGCAGCAGTTGGCACCACAGTGACACAACGAACTGTTACAAGTAGGTTACTCCGGGCCAGGCTCCCTGTAGCGTGCATTTCACGCACCCTGACTGCAAATTTGTACGTCAGTCTGATGATTCGACATCTTGTGCTGCCGTTCATGAATAGTATTGGCTGGTTGGTTCAGATGGCTCTGAGCACTATGGGACTTAACATCTGAGGTCATCAGTTCCCTAGAACTTAGAACTACTTAAACCGAACTAACCTAAGGACATCACACGCATCCATGCCCGAGGCAGGATTCGAACCTGCGACCGTAGAGGTCACACGGTTCCAGACTGAAACGCCTAGAACCGCACGGCCACACCGGCCGGCGAACAGTATTACAGATGGTGTATTCCAACCGGCTAACGCGCACTCACGTATTGCTGTTTTAACCCAGCAATGATTTACTTTGTCGACACGTTTCCCTGACCTGCTCGATCACCAGATCTGTCTCCAGTGGAGCACATATGGGACATCTTCGGACGACAACTCTAGCGTCATCCACAAGCAGCATTAACCGTCCCTGTATTGAGCAACCAAGTGCAGCAAACTTGGAACTGTCTCTCACAAACTGGCACCCACCACCTGTACAACACAAACCATGCACGTTTGCTTGCTTACATTAAACATTCTGACGATTACACCTGTTACTAACGTACCAGAACTAAACATTTGCAATGTCTTATCTCGCGTTACATTAACCTGTGATCTTGCAATGTTAATCACTTAAATATATTACGAAGACAAATGTAATCCCGAAATGTCATTACTCTACACACTACATTAATTATTTTTTGGTGTTGAGGTTTTATCCATCAGTGTAGATTGTTCATCAAGAGGTTTTGATGAGTGTTTTTGCGGGTACCAAAGCATGTGGCATAAATGGTCGTACCTATTGTTTGCACTGACAGCATGTTTCATATCGCCAAAGGACAGAAGACTTAAGTATTTGAGAAAAATTTCTAATTGATACTTCTATCCGTTTCTAAGAAAAGGGGTCCTAATAGAAGGACAGACAGTCGGACGACAAAGTGATCCTATCAGTTTTTCATTTTTACCGACTGATACACGGACCCCCCCCCCCCCCCCATCCCCCTTCCCCAAAAAAAGAAAAAACCTGAAGATGAAAATGTAACAGATACCTGTAAATAACAACTACTTTTGTAAGCTTGAGGCATGGAGTCATTCGATAAGATCTTCCAACATATGGACTGTTTCTAAACTCGCCTTAGGACTGGAATAAGCATGTAGTGCAGTGTGAGAGAGAGTAGCAAGTTACTGTACTGCTAATTAATAAACTATTCAGTTCACATGCGCATATACATTGAATAACAAAAATTGCACCACCAAAAAATAATTAATATAAAACAATATAATTTCGGAAATACATTTGTTTAGGTAATATATTTAAGTGATTAACATTGCAAGATCACAGGTTAAGGTAAGCACGAGATAAGCCATTGCAAATGTGAAATGCTGGTACATTAATAACTGGTGTAACCGCCAAGTTTTGGGGATGGAGTTCCACGCCTATTACACTTGGTCGACCAATAAAGGGACGGTTGTGCTGCTTGTGGATGACGCTGGAGTTGTCGTCTGATGATGTCCCATATGTGATCGACTGGAGACAGATATGGTGATCGAGCAGACCATGGCAACACGTAGAGACTCTGTAGAGAATGTTGAGTTACAACAATAATATGTGGACGAGCGTTAACCTGTTGCAAAACACCCCTTGGAAATATGTTCATGAATGGCAGCTCAGCAGACTGAAACAATAGATTGATGTACATATTTGCAAATCAGGGAGCATGGAATAACCACGACAGTGCTCGTGCTGTCTTACGAAATCGCACCCCAGACCACAACTCTAGTTGTAGGTCCCGTGTGTCTAGGCTGCAAACTGGTTGGCTGCAGGAGCCAACTGGCCTACTTCTAAGCAACACTCGTCCGTTACTGGAACCGATACAGAGCCAACGTCCATCAGCAAACACAACAGACCTCCACTCAGCCCACTAATGGGCTTTCGCATGACGCCACTGAAGTCGCAAATGGTGGTGGTTTGGGATCAGTGGAGTGCATGCTGCACGGCATGTAGCTCGGAGCTGTCCTTGAAGTAACCGTTTTTTAACAGTTCCTTGTGTCATTGTGGTACCAGCTACTGCTCAGGTTGCAGCTGTAGATGCAGTACGATGCGCCAGAGAGATACTCAAAACATGATGGACTTTCCTGGCACTAGTGCCACATGGTTGTCTACAGCCCTGCCTTCTTGCGGCTGTACATTCTCGTGACAACCACTGCCAAGAGTCATGTACAGTGGCTACTTTCCTGTCAAGTCTTTCTGCAATATTGCGGATCCTGTATGACCTGATTTCTTTCCCCCATCTGCTGCTTTTCCTCGAACATAACTGCATCCTCTACACCGCCCTCCGACTTGATCCTCATCATCCCCTGGTTGCTCCTCTTCTCTCCAACCCCCACCCTATGCCGCGCCTTCGCCGTTATGTCCCCCCTGCCCTCCACCTCTACAACTTTCATCTCCTTTACCAAGGTGGCTTCCATCACCTCCCCCTCCTGGATGATGCCCTCTCTCCCTCCATTTATCCCTCCTGTCAACTCTGATCCTCACCTCCCCCTCTCTCCCTCCTTCTGTCCTTTTCCCAGACTCCCTCTCTGCCCCTTCCATCCTGTTTTTCTCCACCTACCCTCTCTCTGACTTCCTTCTCTCTCCTGAATCCTTTGCCCCCCCCCCCCCACTGCCTTCCCCAATCGTTCTGTGTCCACCCTGGTCCCCCTTTCTTCTAAATCCTCTCCCTCTATTGGCTGCCCCCCTTTTCCTCGGTCCCCCTTGTTTTCCTCTCATCGGTCTGGGTCCTCCCCCTGCCCCCATCTGCCACCGTGTCGCCTCTATAGTGCTGTTTAAAGTGAGTGTTCAGTGTTGTGCGTCCCCTATCAGTGTTACGAATAGCCACCATACTGTCACCAGTTGTGTTTTTTATCTCGTGCGAACAGAAACCATAATGTCACCATGTTTTTTCATTGTGCCTGTCTACTTACTGTGTGTCTTCATTCGCATCGTCAACGCCCCCGCCCAGCTTGTGGGGGGGGGGGGGGCGAGGGGAACCGAAATCCAATAAAGAAAAAAAAGGTAAAAAAATGTGTTTCTCTAAACGAAGTTTTGGCTATATGGACTTATTTACAACCAGTTTAAACGCTAAAAAAACGTGCAGTATTTATCAAAACTGCATTCTGAGGTCCGTTAAGAAGCTATTTGATTCTAATGAGGTGAACTGGGTGATTCGAAACTTCACAGCCGTCTCTGTACAGCGTGGAAACAAGACGATGGGGTGTCCACTATAGACTGCCCTGCAATATCTCCGGATGCAAATCCGATCGAAATGTTTGGTCGTATATTAAGATGAAGCAGCTGTCATATAAAGTCAGGACGTTATGGAGATCGTTACCAAGAGAATAGGCAGAAAATCTTGTGAAAGGCGTACCAAACGTTGCCTAGCTATAATCGATA
This sequence comes from Schistocerca gregaria, assembly GCF_023897955.1. Taxonomy (NCBI): domain Eukaryota; kingdom Metazoa; phylum Arthropoda; class Insecta; order Orthoptera; family Acrididae; genus Schistocerca; species Schistocerca gregaria. The sequence goes on along the minus strand of NC_064931.1, from coordinate 186,435,921 downwards.
ATGGAGGCAATTGAATTAATCATCGTGTAGTTGTGCAATTAGTAATAACATGTATTTTTATCTAAATATATATTTATAATAGTATCTTTTATTTCATACAGATAACGACGTACACTTTCTTGTGGAACTGACTGTACGTTTCACATATGGACCACGGAGATAAGAGAAGGGAAATTAGAGCTCGTTTGGAGGCATATAGACAGTCGCTTCTTCCTCGTTATATTTGCAAGTGGAACCGGAAAGAAAGTGACTAGTAGAGGCACAGGGTACTCTCAGCCATGCACCGTACTGTCGCTTACGGAGTGTGTATGTACATGTAGACGTCGATGTAGAAAGTAGAATCGACGGGTTTAGCAGAGCCGTACATAACGCCAGGCAGTTTCTCGACGGCCCCAGGAGACTTAGCCAGTGCGGACAGGCATGTGTCCGCTCTGCCGTAGAGGATCGCAGAGCCACGCCACGTACGTTGAGACAGGAAATGACTAGTTTTCAGCAAGATAAGTATCCACACGCACAGTGCGACAACGTCCGGAGCACGACGGTCTGTCAGCACGGCTGCCGTTATTGCGGCTTCCTTGACGCGGGTAGCAGGAAGGGGTGCACCGACAGTCGTCCGCCAAACGACATAAATGGACGCAGGAGTGGCACCAAGTCGTTTTTCAGACAGTCTCGTTTCTGGGTTCAACATCACGACAAACACATCCGTGTGCGCAGGCGTAGAAGACAACTAACAGTTCCAGATTTCATTCGTCGGCATCATATCGGTCCAGTAATTACCTAGATGCTATGTCATGCCGCTGGGTACTGAACGCCGTCTCTTCAAATTCGCTTAGCTAGTAATTTGGACAGTAGGCCTTGCATTTCAGATGCCTTAAGGTCGTTGACTGTGCCATATCTTCGAGGTCTCTGTGACGTTATTTTTCAAGAAGATAACGTAACATCGCCTGATGCCCGTGCTGTCCTGATCTATACCGATAGGGAGTTTTCTACTGTTGCTCTGGGCACCACATTCTCCAGATCTCTCGTCTACTGAAACAATCTGGTCATGGGTTGCCGAGATACTGGCAAGCCGCCACCTTTAGCCAATACGAGGAATGAATCTGGGTAAAGATGATGCCGCGTGGAATGACGTACCAATATCTGTAATCAAACCTTGGTTCTATTCGATGCCTAACCGTGATATAGTATTTGCTGCTACTAGACGAGGCATCTCTGTGTACCAATTTTAAAAACTTCATTCTCCTCCAAATAACGTCTTCGCTGTTCATCGAGGATCATTTCGAAGCGGGACTCATCGCTGGAGACAATTCTACTCCAGTCATTAAGATTCCAGGCGGAAAACGTCTCTAAAGATGACCCAGACACCAGTTGGATAAGAACTTGACTGTCGCTCGCCATACGACCCAAAAACCGTAGGCGATGGTCTGGGGTGCCATTTCTTTTCATAATAGGATTGCTTTGGTTGCCATCCGTGGTTCCATTACAGCACAGCGGTGTGTCGACGATATTCTACACTACGTTTTGTAGCCCTTCATGGCAAGCCAACCTGGGCTTCCATTTCAGCAAGATAGTGCACGTCCGCAGACAAAGAAAGTTTCTACAGCGTGTCTTCGTGCTTACCATAGCCTATCTTGGCCATCAAGGTCGCCAGCGCCCTCCCCAATCGAGAACCTTTTGAGCATTATGGGCAGGACCATCCAACCAGCTCGGGATTTTGACGATCTCGCTCAGGGGGACATCCAACAACTCTGACAATCAGTGCCAAGCTGAAGAACTGCGTGCATAGAATCCAGAGGTGGACCAACGCGTTATTGACTTCATCAATTTGTGAAGCTCTTCCTCTTGGATATATCATATAATTTTTCTAAAATTGCAACAATTTATATGTACATGTTCATCGATCTACTGATTTCCGCCCCATGCCTTCGTGGTACGTCGTTCTTTTCGTCATAGAGCGTATGCTGTATATGCACTATACGTCAAACTTTGTTATTTGCTATCGTTCCTGCTGTCGCAATAGAAGTGGCAGGTATTATAATTTGCCATCAGCTCGAACAACTTCTAGCAGCAGTACTTAGATTTCAGTTAGCCACCAGAAAGTGAGCTATACTTTTTGTTTAAGTAGAAACATGCTTTAACAAATGATCTCTAATCTTTGGAATACTGAACAAGATCCATGAAGACTGACACATCGTAGCAGTAGCTCCCAAAATTTTGTTTATCGACAGTTATTGAAACTAGATCAAAGATGATGAAAAAACTGGAGTTGAGTCAAGTTCACTCACCGTCACAACAACATGTATATGGGTTTGCATTCGCGCGTTTGAAGCACATGCTAAACTGGTGTGTCATCGCGTCTATATTAGAGAAACATTCCGTTCATTACCTGCTCTTCACTGCAATACTTCGGCTTTTAGTTTGTAATTTTACTTTACGAGGTCTGTATTCCATGACACGCATGGTCCACAAATTGTTTGATTTGAACAGCTTTGAAACCTTCTCACGAGAGGTCATTTCAAAAGTGACTGCAACATCAGAAAAATATGTATTGAAAGTAATTAACAATTAATTGTATTTGATGTGTTCCAGACTTCTTACAACGTGCAAGGTTTATTGCATCTAGCCGAAGTCTCACTGTCTTTCTCGTGAAGACCATTTCCAACACATTTTTTAAATGTGACATGCGGTAAAAGAAATGGCAATTGGAATTCTGTAACAAAAGCCCCAAAGTGTTGATTAAAAGCTGGGCTGTACCGACTATGCGCGGAAAGAAAATTCCCCGTTATGAAATTAATACACTAACCCACAACACCACTAGTAAGAAGCCAATTTAAACACTGTGCACGCATGAGGCCTGAGGCATGTTCCTACTTGGCAACTTCGCGACTGGTAACTACAAGTGATTACAAGGAGCGATGCCCCAGTCCAAATCAGCAACATCCTCTATGCTCTGAACTTCGTTCGTCGGCTTTACCTCTACATTGTGACCTGAGAGGGAACAGAGTCAGCGACATTGCTACCGCATTTCGTGAATCTTCAATTTGCAATAAATGGGATTTGCGACTGCCGCTTTGCAAAACTGTGGACAACTGTGCAAAACTATGGAAAAATCTAGCCTCCAATTTTCTATTTGGAAGTGTGCGCACACCGTGGTACATGGTCGTAAATCGCACAATTCCGACAAACTCTAAACTCTATTCAATTCATCTACTCCGATCAAGTGACCGCGAAATGTGTGTGGAAAGGACCCAATTGGACATCTCTTTGCGTGCCTCAAATTTCATATCATTTGGGACTCTCCATGAAACATGCTGCAACTTATAAACAGAGTTGCTGTGAATCACATCACAGTGTGAGACTCCATCATACCGCCGAGGAAACACTACCCCTAAACAAAAAAGAATGCTATGGCCAGGAATATTCTCCCTAAAAATCTCTGATAAATTGGATTTCTTGGAATATTTGTGGAATGAAAAAAGCAAGGAACAAACATGGAAGAAATATAGTGAGACCTTCGCAAATTTACTGAAAATACTACTGCAAAAAGCGTATGATTATATGGCACTATAATTTCCTTGTCCTGTTTTCTCTTTTGTGTTCTGCTTTCTTTTCATTGAAGGGGAGTTGGAACGCCCTATCCCGACAGTGTTAAATTTAGTGACTTGGATTCTCTGTATGTCAGAAACCACTGTAGTCATTGACATGAAACTTTTACATGACATTAAACTGTATGTTCTGAGTCTACTGAACTATAATAATTGCATTTCAGTCACTGATTTCAAAAATACAATTTTTTAACTACACGGTTAAATTTTTGTGTACTTTTCTGTACGTTATCCTAAATAATTTTAATTTTCCTTACCATTATGTTCTTGTTTTAGTTCAGTAAACACAGGATATGTATGTTACTATTCCCTGAAAATTTGAATATTCTACTCGAAGTGGTTTCTAAAGTTTCAAAAGACTGTAACTCACTTAATACATGCTCAATTTTTTTTATTTTGAGACACTCAGAAGCAGCTTGCACCATACTGTATATCATCCTCTTGATCTTTTTCCAAGTTTTTTTCTTATTTCTTGACTCCTTAGTGGCCAACTGTGCTGCATACTCTGTTTTATCAATGTGAACCTTGTCCATCCGTTCAAGTTCTCTGATGCAGTTTGCTTCAGGATTAACTCCCATATGCTGTAAAACTTTCACCCTACCAATGTTGCAATCATTAAAAGCAATAACAGCATCACTGACCCCTCCCCCCTCCCACTTTAGTATCTTCATTCCAACAAAAACATTGTTTGGTAAGCGAGTCCATATAAGATTATTGAAGGACTCATTGGGATTTTGAACCTGACCATTTAGACACTTCTTCAGTAATTCAGGATTTGCCAGGTCTCTGTAAATAGGTTTTATGATATCTATGACTGCTGATGGGGTGGAATGTTTTTGGCTGTATGAACTGTTTGAGTACTGGGCATTGCGGTAATTGCATCATGAATCACGTCCAGGAGAGCAAATGCGGTGTACTGGTTTTTCATCAGTTGTCAGTTTGTGGAAGACGGTAGCTCATACTACCTGCATCATTTTCAACAAATCCTCAGTATTAATTCTAATGGCCATCCCATAATACTGCTAATACTGCTGTAGTTCATCAATCATTTTGTCTGTCAGTCTGCCTCTTATAAGGGGAGCACTTCGACATACAACGCGTGTTTATACTATGAAATGATGCGATACTGTTTTTGACAGTGCTACCAATACAAACACGTAATTTAATGACATCTCGTAAAATCGGGTGTACTGCCGGTGGTCCGTGTCTTCCAAACACGATATTTCGACGTCGTAACTCGGCGTCTTCATCAGGTGTTCCCTGAGACTGGTTGGCGAGCTGACCTCGTCCCATATTTATACCTGGGCGGTGTGTGGTGCTCCCTATGCCGTCCGCGCCCGCTGTGGCCATTTCTGTTGGTGGTATCAGTCTCTAGGCGCTTTCTCTTCAGTCAGCCTAGAGACTGATACCACCAACAGAAATGGCCACAGCGGGCGCGGACGGCATAGGGAGCACCACACACCGCCCAGGTATAAATATGGGACGAGGTCAGCTCGCCAACCAGTCTCAGGGAACACCTGATGAAGACGCCGAGTTACGACGTCGAAATATCGTGTTTGGAAGACACGGACCACCGGCAGTACACCCGATTTTACGAGATGTCAACAAATCGCCGGGAAAGTCTTAGAAATTACACGTAATTTAATAATAACACAGCAGTCCACAGCCTTCTATATAAAAAAAATTACCGATTTTATTAGATCTTGAAGTAATGCACATAAAAATTTTAAAATTTTCGACCTGTGTAGATTATATTTAAAATAAAATAAAATAAAGTAAGTGATACATATATCATTCTATTCGGAAAACAGCAAATTTTATAATGAGATAAAAATTCGAAAATGTGAAAAAAAATTCCCGTTCTATCGTCCCTTAATGCGATTTCATGATATACTGTGCTGTCAGAAGTTCTTACTTATTTTTCTGTGTTCCACGTACTGCGATTTTTTCGTTCTGTAACACTCACTGGAAGAGCACTGACAGAAAACCAGACTTAGGCAGCTTGTCTCAAGAGTGGACTGGATTCTTTGGTGTAGTGTACATTCCAATACATGTCTGCTTGTGTACTGGGAATAGGCGGCTTGTCTAATAAATGACACTGCATAAGAGTGGACACGTAGAACAGCTGGAAGAAACTTTTATTTCCTTTCTTTAAGGTACATTTTATTTCCAAGCAGGATGTCACCTCTGGAGGAAAACATTTACTTCGAGTAGCAGCGAGAATGTCTGTTGTCAGGTTATACTATTTAGCATTTACTGTTTCCGTGAGAAATGTAAGATTTGTTATCCACAGAAAATCATTTTCGACGAAGTAATTCGATAACGTTTACTATTTTTGTACATCGTCCAGAGAATATTTTATTTTTCTGTCTGCCAACCAACTAACACCTCAAGCGTTAAACTCTTGTGACGGACTATCGATTCGTCCATCTGCTGCTAATTGTGTTTTGTCCTTCGTCCTTTATTGCGCTTTAAGAAGAATTATACATCAAGAAATCCTTTTATAAATTTGGATTATGTAGAAATATACTTTCTGCTTTGCTACAATATGTCATCAAAAGTATCCGGACACCTGACCGAAAATGACTTACAAGTTTGTGGCGCCGTCCATCGATAATGCCGGACTTCAATATGGCTTTGACCCACCCTTAGCCTTGTTAACCGCTTCACACTCTCAGGGGCATACGTTCAAGCAGATGCTGGAAGGTTTCTTGGGGAATTGTAGCCTATTCTACATGGAGTGCTCCGGATTGATGTCGGCTGGTGAGGCCTGGCACGAAGTCGGCGTTCCAAAACATCCCAAAAGTATTCTACAGGATTCAGGTCAGGCCTGTGTGCAGGTCAGTCCATTGCAGGGATGTTTTTATCGTGTAACTACTCCGCCACAGGCCGTGCATTATGAACAGGTGCTCGATCGTATTGAAAGATGCAATCGCCATCCCCGAATTGTTCTTCAGCAGTGGGAAGCAAGAAGGTGCTTAAAACATAATGTAGGCCTGTAATGTGATAGTGCCACGCAAAACAACAAGGGGTTCAAGCCCCCTCCATGAAAAACACGACCACACCATAACATCACCGCCTCCGAATTTTACTGTTGGCGCTACACAAGCTGGCAGATGACGTTCACAGGGCGTTCGTCATACCCACACCCTGCTATCGGATCGCCACATTGCGTACTGTGATTCGTCATTACACACAATGTTTTCTCACTGTTCAATCGTCCAATGTTTACCCTTGTTACACGAAGCGAGGCATCGTTTAGCATTTACCGGCGTGACGTGTGGCTTATGAGCAACCGCTCGACCATGAAATCCAAATTTTCTCACCTCCCGCCTAACTGTCATAGTACTTGCAGTGGATCCTGATGCAGTTTGGAATTCTTGTGTGATGGTCTGGGTAGATGACTGCCTATTACACATTACGACCGTCTTCAACTGTCGGCCGTCTCTGTCAGTCGACAGACGAGGTCGCCCTGCACGGTTTTGTGCTGTACGTGACCCTTCACGTTTCCACTTCACTATCACATCGGAAACAGTGGACCTAGGGATGTTTAGGAGTGCGTAAATATCGCGTACAGACGTATGACACAATTGATACCCAGTCACATGACCACGTTCGAAGTCCATGAGTTCCGCAGAGCGCCCCATTCTGCTCTCTCACGATGTCTAATGACTACTGAGGTCGCTGATATGGAGTACCTTGCAGTAGGTGGCAGCACAATGCACCTAATATGAAAAACTTATGTTTTTGTGGGTGTCCGGATACTTTTGATCACATACTGTATATATCATGAAGGTTCAGTTCTCAAAAAGGAACTCTCGTCACGGCACATGGATTCTGAGGAACGTTTACAATTTCACTTCATACTATTTATTTCTTGATTTCGTTCTTTATTGCTGTAAAGGTGAGAAGATTATGATCACCATTTCTCGGCATATGACATTTTCGTTTCAGTTTAACCAAAGCAGTAAAACTCGCCGGTGAGGACCCCATTGGAGAGAGCAAGGAAGGGTTGTGAAGCGAGAAGGGAGGCCAAAAGAAATCATGGGACATGTGATTAATATGTTAGCAATTCCTAAAGCCGTTATTACCATTAGACATATGGGGATGGTGCCGGTGCTTCTCTATACAAGCAGTTCCTCATTGGACCTCCCGAGGTTAAGTGAATAGCGTTTCAGACCACAACTCCACATAAAATACCTGTGGTGGTAGCGGGAACTGAACCTGAGCACTTCCACACTGAGGGCAACAACACTAACCATTCAGTTACGGAGGCATTATAGAAGCCAATTTCTTATTGCAAAACGCGAAATTTGTTTATATACAAACCCTCTTCCGATGGCACTATTAAGTTTCATTTTGTTTTGGAAAAAAATTTAAACATTATTCTATTAGTCTATTGGTAATCAGTTTCAGCTTTCGGTGAATGATATGTTAGAGATAAATTCTGAGTATTGTACGTTCCATTCTATGGGAAGAATATGCACTGATACATTTATTGTAAATTTATCTTCATACTAAATTTTTTGTGTCCAGCCGTTACAACTGAAGAATAGCTCACGTCTCTGCATTATATATCTCAAATCAATATTTATGCCATCTTCAAATTACTAGAAGTGTCCCTGTAACAAGCACTGTCCAGGATCAATAACGGAGAGCATAAATGCCATTCGCGTCACTATTTTGAAGTCAGTCTGTATGGTGTGAATATAAGTGAACGAGTATCTTTTTCACGAAACAGTATTTCACTCATGCAAATCTTTGCGTCGGTAGGAAGGTTTAGAATAGGAAACTGGTCGAGCGGTTCTAGGCGCTACAGGCTGGAACCTCGAGGCCGCTATGGTCACAGGTTCGAATCCTACCTCGGGCATGGATGTGTGTGATGTCCTTATGTTAGTTAGGGTTAAGTAGTTCTACGTTCTAGGTGACTGATGAACTCAGAAGTTGAGTCCCATAGTGCTCAGAGCCATTTGAATAGTAAACAGCAGAGACTTTCATGATGAAGGAAATGACTCACAAATTTTGATAGACGCAGACAATTTGTTTCGAATCACTGCTCAGACAGAAATATGGTACCCTAAGACATCCATAAAATGGTGTTGCTACTTCTGTATTGTGCAGTTCCCTAACAGTTCTCACGAAGACTGCATAGATCCACTCACAGACCCTCCTCCTCTCTTTTCCCCAACGGAGAAAGAATCCAGGTCGTCCATGTGGGAGGCAATCAGACATACTAGCCACACAGTCACAATGTTGGCCTTCTTGTCCTCCACTGAGGTGACGGGAGTCACGGGCTACCTCCTAATATCATGTTGGACCTCCTTTCTCCCGGCGCAGTGCAGCAACTCGACGTGACATAATCTCAAGTCGTTGGAAGTCCCTTGCAGAAATATTGTGTCATGTTACTCTCTAGCCATCCACAATTGCGAAAGTGTTGCTGATGCAGCATTACGGGCACGAAATGATCTCTCGGTTATGTCCCATAAATGTGAGATGGGATTCATGTTGGACGATCTGGGTGCCAAACAATTCACTCGAATTGACTAGAATCTTGTTGAAACCAATCGCAAAAGACTGTGACCAGATAACATGGTGCATTGTCATCTATAAAAATTCCATCGTTGTTTGAGAACATGACGTCCAGAAATGTCTGCAAATGGTCTCCCAGTAGCCGAATATCCAGAGGACCCAGCCTGTTCCCTGTAAACACAGCCCATACCATTACATAGCCACCACCAACCTGCAGAGTCCTTGTTGTCAAATCCATGGCTACATGGGATCTGTGCCGCAGTCGAACCCTGCTATAAGCTCTTACCAACTGAAATCGGCATGTATCTGGCTCAAATGGCTGTGAGCACTATGGGACCTAACTTCTGAGGCCATCAATCCCCTGGAACGTAGAACTGCTTAAACCTAACTAACCTAAGGACATCACACACATCCATGCCCGAGGCAGGATTCGAACCTGCGACCGTAGCGGTCGCCCGGTTCCAGACTGTAGCGCCTAGAACCGCTCGGCGACTCCGTCCGGCGTGGATCTATCTGACCAAGCCACGGTTTCGTTGTCGTCTAGGGTTCAACCGATATGGTCACGAGCCGAGGAGATGCGCTGCATGCGATGTTGTACTGTCAGCAAAGGCACTCGTGTCAGTCGTCTGCTGCCATAGCCCATTAACGCCAAATATCGCCTCACTGTCCTAACGGATGCGTTCGTCGTACGTCCAACATTGATTTCTGCGGTCATTTAACGTAGTGTTGCCTGTCTGCTAGCACTGACAACTCTACGCAAACGCCTCTGCTCTCGGTCGTAATGGTTAAAATTTGGCATTCTCATCACACTATTGACACTGTGGATTACGAAATATTGAATTCTCTAACGATTTCCGAAATGATATGTCCCATTTGGCTAGCTCCAACTACCATTTCGCGTTCAGTTTCTGTTAACTACCGTCGTGCTGCCGTAATCACGTTAGAAACCTCTCCCCATGAACCACCTGAGTACAAATGACAGTTCCGCCAATGCACTCATTTTTCAAGTCTTGTGTATGCGGTGGTACCGCCATTTGTATATGTACACTTCGCTATTCCATAACTTTCGTCACTACAGTATAATGGCGGTATATGCAATTTATTGTTTACCCCTGTATGTCGTTTCGTCGTGCTAGATGAGATTTCTCTTACATCTCTTGAAAATTGCAACACGCAGATAAAATGATGAGAGCGAAACCTAATTCAGAGCGTCTGTGGAACAGTGCAGCAATAAGTGACTGAGCATGCAGAAATATGGCGCACATGTAGTCCAAGCTGTGACTGGAGAAGACAGTGTTACTCAAGGTGAGCCGCTTGAGAACTGTCAGAAGCTGAAATGCGAAAGCAATCATCAGCCTACCTTATCTACTGCAACAGGGCAATATCAGAGTCTGAGTAAACTGAAATAGTATGTAATGACTGATTTGCAGGAATGGCCCTGTCATACTGTGAGGACATGGTTGTACCCGACTTGTTGCTTTGACAGTGTTACATGTCACCAGTGAGTGAACGGAGTAGAGCCATAGGCTGTGATGAACTGGTACTGCAGTACGCAACGTGACCACAAACCAGATGGCTACCATCTTATCGGCATAGAAAAAACAAATTATACAGCATTGTCCATGGTTTTACGTCGAAACTAGATGGCTGCAATAGATGTTGACATATTTTAGTCAATCGTTCCTTGCTACCTGCTATGGGCTAGATTGTTGGTGCGATATCGTTGGGGGTGGTGACTGGCAGAATGTTTAGTTTTCACATGGCCATGCTTCAAGTTGCCCTGTTGGCAAAGTCTTAGTCACTATTTGTGGTGACCTTAGTATAGCTGCCAGCATCGGTTAGCACCATTGTAGACGAAAGCCTGGTCTGCATAGCCTATGCATGCAATTTGCAGGTTGATATGGCACACATTGAGGGCTATCTGAGCAGAAACCCCGTCATCTTGGAGGTTTTGGATTTCCAGGTAGTGTACTCTGACAGGCGATATGACATGCCATGTTTAAGCAAAATAATTCTCAGCCAAATATGGCGAGTAATGCACCAGCCTTCTTCGAGAAGAGAGAGAAACATCATAGCTTCTCTGATTTGAATATTCACCGGAAATGTCGCTCAGTTAGCTTGTCCCGGTCGGAAACTTGTTTTTCGCAGTGATCCAGCAACAAACACTAATGAAATGTGGACTCGCATACAAGTCGTATGGAGGGAGATTCACTAGAATTATATGCATATCCTTTGTGATTCCGTGCCCTGATGGATAGAGGCCGTGATAGTTGCACATTGGTTCTTGAAACCATACTGAATTCTCCAAGACAAAGATCGTACACAGTCCCATTATCTTATTAATTTGCGTGTTTTCACGTACGGAATCTGAGGAGTTAATTTCATTATAGCCAAATGTACACTTCTTGGCGCAAAAATACTCACACACGTGCTTTGAGTACTTTACCAAAAACTTACTACGCAATCATTTCTTCCGGAGAAATCATTGGTTATTTGATTTGTAAGTCATGCTGTCACTCGACGTGCGTTTGTTGTATACTGTCTGTTTCAGAAGTCTTATAAATAATGGGCTATTCTGCCCATTCCACAACGTATAAATCGTAAGGAAGAGCCGGTAAACTTATTTTCATATTTTCTGCTTCTGAACTCTAGTTAGAGGTAAAATATTTATAAACGTAGAAGAAAAGAAAGTCCTACAATATAGTGTATCAGCCACTGATCTTGTCTGTTAATACACACCCTCGTCATGTGCATGGTAAAGGATGTATTATGTATTGGTAATGTGCTGTCTATACTGTTCAAATCGCTGATAGAACTCTTATAAGGTTTTGTACGCTTCGGTATATGCATAGAACTAATGGGAACATTAATGGCTGTTACAGGGAATTATTTCAGCATCTACATCCACTAATTATTCACGAAGTTTAGGGATTAAATCTGGCTAATGAGTATCCTGCTGTGAGTCATTGTAAAATCGAGTTAGGTCAATTAGTTTGATGAGACGAAACTTCCTGGAAGATTAAAACTGTGTGCCCGACCGAGACTCGAACTCGGGACCTTTGCCTTTCGCGGGCAAGTGCTCTACCATCTGAGCTACCGAAGCACGACTCATGCCCGGTACTCACAGCTTTACTTCTGCCAGTATCTCATATCAGCGCACACTCCGCTGCAGAGTGAAAATCTCATTCTAGTTCGATGACGCTATTGAAAAACAAGTCCGCAGCCCGTGGTCTTGAGGTAGCGTTCTCGCTTCCTGCACACGGGGTCCCGGGTTCGATACCTGGCGGAGTCAGGGATTTTCTCTGCCTCGTGATGACTGGGTGTTGTGTGTTCTTCATCATCACTGACTCGCAAGTCGCCGAAGTGGCGTCAACTAAAAAGGACTTGCAATACGGCGGCCAAACTTCCCCGCATGGGGCCTCCCGGCCAACAATGCCATACGACATTTCATTGAAAAAAAAAAAAAGATTTAAATGGGTCTGAGCACTATGGGACGTAACTACTTAAACCTAACTAACCTAAGGAAATCACACACATCCATGCCCGAGGCAGGGTTCAACCAGCGACCGTAGCGGTCGCGCGGTTCCAGACTGTAGCGCCTAGAACCGCTCGGCCAGCCCGGCCGGCGACTATTGAAACACTCATAGTTTAAAAGTCACAGATTACGTACATACGTACCTAACGTGCCCTTTATGTAGTCTGTTGCGGAAGAGAGAGACTGTAATTTGCATCATTCGATGTCCCCGGGGAACAATGGCGTTAACCACACACCAAATGGCGCATCGACGAACCTGCGTCACTTCCGCTGTTCCGAACCACTGGGCTGTGGCCGCCGTGATCCTATCTCTGCTATGAACACTGAGGGATAAATCCGGGAAAAGTGAAGCAGGACGCGTCGCAGCAATCTCTTATCACAAAATACAGGCTCCTCGCGGTCGTTCGGGATAACACTCTCTAGGTCGTGACTGATCTTCAAATGATATGGCAGAGAACGGGCAGAGCACGCAGTTGTTTTTGAATTTGTATATCCATCTCATATACATCCGAAGGCTTTTCGTATTCTAGGCCACTGTAAAGAGCCTTAGAAGACAAATATTGCAGCTTTGATACGTATGTCGTCTTGGTTTCTGGTAATTCAAATGCTCAGCTCGCGATAGTTCCGATCACACAAGAGAACAATTAACAGCAAATATGATACATAGTTTTGTTCTAGAAATATGTGAGTCTGATCTGCAAACACAGTGTGGTGCTTTGCGTCAGAAAACAGCGTAACAAATACTGGAATTTACAATTATTAACATCACTATTGTTAACTGGCACCCTTAGGTATGAGTGGAAGACCTGGAGTGCTATGAGAACAGGTTAATGAAAAAACAAGCAACGACTTGTAGATGCTAGATTACCATTGGTGTTACGTCTACTGTGAATGAGGCGGTGGTACATACAGGGGTTTGGAGTGTAAATAGGTACTGTGATCATGGGTACCTTGATATGTCCCCACTTTAGCATGTTAGTGGTTTTTTCTCTGCGTCTAACAGCCATCCCAAAAACATGTCACACAATTTCCCTGATGTTTTCTGCATATTATTAACTGCACCACTAAGTAGACTACGGCTGTCAGTGTAGTCTAACCGTTTTGCGTCCAAACGTACACACTTCAGCACCTTACCTGCTGCCCGGGGGATAATAAGCCTTAATGGCTTGACTTGGAGGTACTAACCAACCTAAAAACATACTACTTCTAATAGCTATAATTATCAGTCTCCAAATGAAATAAATTCTTATACATTACTGTTCAGCACACTGTCCTCAGTCATCAATAAAAATATCTGCACTTGTACCACTAACACCCTGTATGTACACTGCCAGAAAAAAATGCAACACAGACTGTTTTCAGTGGCACTGAGACATCATACGTGCATTATGAGGTGCTGTGATTCGTTTGTTATTGTCATAGACGATCAGATGGCGCTCAGGAGGCCTGTCTGTACAACCTAAGTTTCAGCCTGGAATCTGTAACTGTAAGAAGTTTAGAGGTGAAAAGTGTTTGCAACATTCATTCTAGGATACAATCATTTCCCACCGACGAGTACGTACTCTTGTTACCGGAGTCAACCATCTGAACGGGGCTGCGTTGTGTGCCTGCAGGAAGACGGATGGACGTATCAGCGGATTACTGCACATGGTAGACATGATTTATCGGTAGTGTATCGCTGCTTTCAACAGTAGTTGTGGAACATCCTCACAGCTGTAGACCAGGCTCTGGACGTCCACGTAATGCAGACGCACGTCAAGATCGACACATTATGTGAGTAGCGGTAGTCGACTGCACATCATCCAAGAACGAATGCGGGCACATGTTGCTGATGATGTTTGGTTTGTGGGGTGCTCAACTGCGCGGTCATCAGCGCCGGTACAAAGCCCCAATTATTGCATCGTCCAATCTAGCCACTTTCACGAATGTTGATGAAATGATGGGGACAATACAAACACCGAGGCTCTGCGCAGAGAAAATCCTCAACCCGGCCGGGAATCGAACACGGGACCCCGTGATCCAGAGGCACCAACGCCAGCCACTAGACCACGAGCTGCGGTCGGCATGTGCTGCACCTGCTGTGTCATCAGGGAACGTGAGGAACCGTCTGCTTGTAGCAGGATTAATATCACGCGTGACTCTGACCACGCGACTGCTGACACCACGACACAACCAAGAATGACTACTCTGGTGCCATGAAAGAGTTTACTGGAGAGAGGGATTGCTTGCTTGGGACAGTTTATGGTAGGATGCCATTCAGCACATTTATGATGGAGTGCACGTAAGCGCACACGCCTGCGGTGCTGCCAGACTGGGTGTTAACCCTACTGTTTCCGCTCCCTTTACTGTGACGTGTTACTCTGAATTTATTATCGTACGCTCCTGCAGTAATGAGTGACCTGACACCTCACTTGTAAATAAAATGACGTTGTCCTTGAGAATGTTGCATATTTTTCCGGCAGTGTATAATCTCGGGTGGAGACTAGTTGTTCAGTATCGACTGGGAAAATGCACATTTGCAAATCAACATGACAGTTGTTTTCATAATGTTATTAAATGTGTTGTTTGAGTAATGTTCCATTAAATGATTATTTTAAAATACCATGCCAGCTATTTTGGAGAATCACAAGCTATTGTTCATCTTCCAAATGAACTGCGACTATGGTGATGGGAAGGAATAGGGAGTTAAGTTCCGCCGGCCGCTGCGGTCGAGTGGTTCTAGGTGCTACAGTCTGGAACCGCGCGACCGCTAAGGTCGCAGGTTCGAATCCTGCCTCGGGCATGGATGTGTGTGATGTCCTTAGGTTAGTTAGGCTTCAGTAGTCCTAAGTCCAATAGTGCTCAGGGCCATTTGAATCATTTTGAATGCTTATTATTAAAGCTGCGGAGTGTGGAATATCGAAGACAGATTTTGTGTAACAGTTCGCTATTTTACCATCTACACTGTCGAAGGTTTTAAAAAGTGAAGATCGTGTCACAGGAACTATTTGAGGGCAGGAAGAAAAAGGTCATGTTAGAGGAAATTTCCCCGTCTCGATGAGTGCTTGATCGATTTGATAAATCAGTGCAGAGGCGAAAAAGTTACCGTGAGTGGCATCATATTGAAGGACAAGTCTCTGGGGTTAAAGGGCTTTAGGGTAAGTGAGGGGTGGTACACAAACTTCAAAAAACGACATGCCATCACTTTAAAAAAAGGTTGTGGGCAAAGTGAAAACATGGACAATTCCCTTTGTACTGAATGGGCTGATGAACTAAAACAAATTTTGAATGGCTATGGCCCACGCAACATATTCAACACAGACGAAACGGGACTTTTTTTAAAAAATGTCTTTCTGATTGCACCCTACCATACGAAGGAGAAAAGTATAATGTTGGCAAACTGAGCAAGGACAGATTAACTGCCCTCCCAGTCTGTAACATGGACGGATCTCAGAAGCTGAAATCACCCATAGCAGGGAAATCTGTGAAACCACGCCCTTTCAAGGGAATAAAATCGCTCCCCACAAACTATCGCTAAAACAAAAAATCATGGATGACGACACAATTATTTAATTAATTATTGACCCCGGTTTATAGTGATATGAAAAATGAGAAACGCAAAATTTTTGCTGTTTCAGGACTACTGCACCATACATAACATATCTCCACATTTAGATTACGGTAATAAAACTGATTTATTTCCCATCGTAAATGAGATCAATATTGCGGCCAGTGGACCAGCGTGTAATACAACATTTCGAAACTCTCTACCGCAGAGAAATTGTTTCACTTGTACTGGATAGCACTGAAATGTGGCAAAGGAAACATTTTGGACCGCTATAAACATGCCTGATGAGGCCTCGAAAAATATCAGTCCTACCACTGTTTACAACAGCTCCAGAAAGTGTGGATTTGTAATGCAAAAAGAAAACGTGGAACAATCATTAGAGTCGCGATAATTAACGAATTCAAGCTGGTGTCCACAACCGTTGCTGAGATGTTAACATGTCAGGATGAGGACGAGGAAGATAACTAGGAACAACTGTCAACTCGAGGCAAGGTCATCTGTCCGTACCCTATGTTCCAACGCCCTCAGAACGGAAACGAGAGATGATTTCTTTTCACCTCTCATCACCATCGATAATTCCGTGGACAATGCTAGATGGAAGCCACTCTCTCAAAAATGATGTGTAACATTTTCTTTGCCATGTTTTTCATACACACTGAACTCCTCCCGAACAGGCCATGAAGGCCCAATGGCACCGACCAGCCGCCGTGTCATCCTCAGCCCACAGGCATCACTGGATGAAGATATGGATGGGTATGTGGTCAGAACACCGCTCTGCCGGCCGTATGTCAGTTTCCGAGACCGGAGCCGCTACTTCTCAAACAAGTAGCTCCTCAGCTTGCCTCACAAGGGCTGAGTGCACCCCGCTTGCCAACAGCGCTAGGCAGACCGGATGGGCACCCATCCAAATGCTAGCCCAGCCCGACAGCGCTTAACTTCAGTGATCTGACGGGAACCGGTGTTACCACTGCGGCAAGGCCGTTGGCACTATGTGTATGTACGATACGTATGTGTGCTTATTTTATTTTACACGGTATTAAAATAAAGATGAATGTACTAAAATGTTTACTATCTATGTACTACAATTTAATTTCAACCAAATTCTCTTTTATTTGGATCTTTTATTCTATCCCCCATGGTTATTGGCCTACTATTATTTTGAACTCTCGGTAATATGAACTTATCCATGGTCCCTTGAGTTTCAAATTATAGAGTCGACTGTACTTTGTTCAGACATGCCAATGTTGGTTTTACAGGTACACCAATGAATGATATGTTTCCAGAAGTATGTGGTACCAGATGTCTACTCACAGATCACTAAATCCCACAAATTACGGGACGGTGGTTTGTGGGCACGCAGCTGGCTGCCGATATGTGTTCCAGTGGGTACTGATTAGGGCATTTATTGGCTATGACATCAATGCGAGTCCGCTATCATGCTCCTCAAACCACTGCAGCACAATTCTTGTCTTGTGTCACGGAGAGTTATCTTGCTGGAAGATGTCGTCACCATCAGAGAAGACTGCAACCACGAAGGGGCGCAGATGGTCCCCAATAAAGCCCACGTAGTTCACTTCTGTCATGGTGTCTTCGAGTACTACCACAGATCACTTAGAAGCCCAACTAAATGTACCCCACATCATAATTCTGCTCTCATCGGCCTGCATCTGTGGCACGGTGCACGTTACAAGCAGCCGTTCGCCTGGATGACAGCGTCTAAGGACCTAACATCGACATGCTGTAAAGAGAATTGCGATTCATTCGACAGGCGACACGTTCCTATTGATCCTTGGCAAAAATTCAGTGATGCTGTGCTCACTGCAGTCGTAACTGACATTGTCATTGGTTTAACACAGGAACACGTAGGGGTCTTGTGATGCGGAGCTCTATGTTCAACAATGGCCTTTGAACGGCGCGCTCCGAAACACTTGTACCTGCACCGGCATTTTACTCTGACGTCAGATCTGCTACAGATCAGTGCCTATCCTGGATTACACAATGGGGGTCCTCCGACCTCTACATTTTGTGATGAGACGCGCCCGTCCAATAACATACGGGCCTACTCGTTGTTTCACCAGTCTTCAACCAGTTTGCATGGGTGCTCACGACAGGAGTACGCCAACAGGGGACCAGCTTCGCCGTTTCAGAGATTCTCGTTCTCAGCCGCAGCGCCACAACAATGTGCTGTTTGTCAGAACCACTTATATCACTAGAGTTCCTCATTTGCGGCCCGTATCTTCTCTTTAATGACTGCCCATTCATCTCTCTTCCGCTTACAATTTTTCCTTACTGCGTTACGTGGCCGTAACACCACCAGGAGGTATTCTACCTCGCAGCGGGGAGTAGTCATAACGTTATGGCTCATCAGTAAACATTTCAAAGTCTTGTGCACTAGTGTTCCTGATAGTAAGAATGCAATACACGATATGACCATCCATCCAAGTGTAGCCACTTGCCTGTTGGAAAACCCAGTGAGCTACCAAACTATGCATGGAAGTTAAATCGCTTGGTCAAGCTTCAGAAGCAAGCGATAAAAATGTGGATTCCTTGAAGTAAATGACTTTACATCTACATCTATATTTATACTCCGCAAGCTCTTGTCAGTTGCCACTCCCTACACCAAGTGCCTATCCGCTGCAGATCTTCCTGCATTTCTCTGCAATTTTCTAATGCTGCAACTTCTCTGTATACTACAGCATCATCCGCGAAAAGCCGTATGGAACTTCCGACACTATCTACTACGTCATTTATATATATTGTGAAAAGCAATGGTACCTTAACACTCCTCTGTGGCACGCCAGAGGTTACTTTAACGTCTGTAGACATCTCTACATTGTAACGACATTCTGTGTTCTGTTTGCTAAAAACTCTTCAATCCAGCCATACAGCTGGTCTGATATTCTGTAGGCTCTTACTTTGTTTATCAGGCAACAGTGCGGAACTGTATCGAACGCCTTCCGGAAGTCAAAGAAAATGGCCTCTACCTGTGAGCCTGTATCTAATAATTTCTGGGTCTCATGAACAAGTAAAGTGAGTTGGGTCTCACACGATCGCTGTTTCCGGAATCCATGTTCATTCCTACAGAGAAGATTCTGGGTTTCCAGAAATGACATGATACGCGAACAAAAAAACTGTTCTAAAATTCTACAACAGTTCGATGTCAGAGATATAGGTCTATAGTTTTGCGCATCTGCTCGACGACCCTTCTTGAAAACTGGAACTACCTGTGCTCTTTTCCAATCATTTGGAACCTTCCGTTCCTCTAGACACTTTCGGTACACGGCTGTTAGAAGGGGGGCAAGTTCTTTCGCGTACTCTGTGTTGAATCGAACTGGTATCCCGTCAGGTCCAGTGAACTTTCCTCTGTTGAGTGATTTCAGTTGTTTTCTATTCCTTGGACACTTATTTCGATGTCAGCCATTTTTTCGTTCGTGCGAGGATTTAGAGAAGGAACTGCAGTGCAGTCTTCCACTGTGAAACAGCTTGGGAAAAAGGTGTTTAGTATTTCAGCAGTACGCGTGTCATCCTCTGTTTCAATGCCATTATCATCCCGGAGTGTCTGGATATGCTGTTTAGAGCCACTTACTGATTTAACATAAGACCAGAACTTCGTAGGATTTTCTGTCAAGTCGGTACATAGGATTTTACTTTCGAATTCACTGAACGCTTCACTTTATCGATTAAATAATCCACGGGGAAAGGGAAGTGAGACTGGATTGGTTCCTATCTTAGACGACGGTCTCTGGTCTATTTCGGAATTGAAATTGTCATCCCGTAGCAGATTTTACGTGAAAATTAAGCTTCCGGACACGTCAAAACTGTATTCCGGGACGAGCATCGAAGCGTGCTCGTATAGCTCAGCGCTTCTGGCCTCGATGTTGATGATAACAGAGAAATAAAAACAACGCACGGTTCAGTCGGCAGAGAATTGCCCGTGCTAGTCAAATACCGGAACCGAGTCTAAGTCCAGTAAAAAGTTATAATGTGCCGAGAATTTAATTATCGTTTGAACTTCTCTACTAATTGAGAGATTCATTATGGAACAAGCTTCTGAGTAACAGCTAAGCTATTTTCTGTCCTATATTTTATCCCAGAGATGCTTTATTCCCACGAGGTATACGGAGGAGCCTCAACGAATCAAGGAAGACAAACAAAAAAAAAACAACCACTGACACACGTAATCTTCGAGTAGGTCTTCGTAGCGTGCTGGTCACTCAGTTAGTAGTCGGCCCCGGAAGAGAAAAGCTCTGAGATAGAGGAATGTACTAGCATACTGTTTTATTCTGCCAGAAAGAAAGATGGTTAAAACCAGTTTTTGTCCTTTAACATAAAATTATCCACGAAATAAATCGTCAGAATGCTCGATATATAAAATCGGAAAGCTACACACACAAAGTAACGCGAGAAAACTTCGTTCGCAAAGACTGCCGAATTCAAGTGTTCACCGCTACCTGCAGTACTTTTTAACTGGCGGGTATAATGGCGGAAGCAAGCCACCTCAAGCAGCCTGACTTCAACATTACACGTAGCCAGTGCGGTCAACTGTTTCCCCAGTTGCACCCGCTCTTTACGAGCGTTGGATTCAGACTGACAATCCGGTCACACTTTCAGTCGTCCTACATGGTTCGACAATACAGTCAGTGGCTACCAACACTCATTATAAGCGTCTGCAAACCTCAAAAGTCTTTAGAGTTACCACCAACACTTTCCGATATGGTCTCAACACTAAAGACAACCACTACTCTACTATTATCAACCAGCAAAACCCCATAAAACTTTACACAATAAAAGTTCTTCTTACCACAATCTCATAAATTCATTAGCCAAAACTCGCCAAGTTCTCTTCATAATAGATCTACGGCTACCAACAAGATACTCTGTAGGACCTCACATACGAGGGCGAGTTAAATGAAAATAAAAAAATTCCAATAACAAATCGAAATTTCGCGTCGTTATCCTGAAAGCTGGTAAGCGCGTTACAAACAGCGTGCAGAATGGCCTGTAGGTGACAGCATAGTGCAGATGCACACATAACGTCGCAGTATCACTATAAAGATGGCCGCCCCACTTGCGACTAGCACCAGGGAAGAACAGCGTTGTGTTATTCGATTTTTGCGTAGTGAAGGTGTGAAACCTATTGAAATTCATTGACGAATGAAGGTCCAGTACGGTGATGCATGTTTGTCACAGCAACAAGTCAAAAGGTGTGGCTTCAGTGAAAGATGCTCCTCGTTCGGATCAGGCACAACGAGTTGTGCCTCCACAGAACACTGAGGCAGTTGAAGCCATAGTGAAGAAAACCGCCGAGTGACACTGAATGACATTGTAGCATGTTTACAGATTAGTCATGGGTCAGTACACCACATTGTGCATGATGTGCTCCAGTTTCACATAGTGTCTGCAAGATGGGTGCCACGGCAGCTGACTCCTGAAATGAGAGAACGACGTGTTGACGCTTGTGAAGAACTTCTTCGGGGCATTGAACGAGAAGGAGATAGCTTCCTTGCAAGAATCGTTGCTGGGGACGAAACCTGGGTTCACTTCCAGCAACGGGAAACGAAGAGAGTGAGCAAGGAATGGCGCTATTCCTCGCCACAAAGTGATTTCCATATGTTTGGACCACTCAAAGACGCAATGGGAGGAAAGAAGTTCCGTTCTGATGAAGAGGTACCCCATGAAGTGCAAGATTGGTTGCACGGACTACCAAAAGATTTTTTTTCTAAAGGAATTTGTGCGCTTTGTAAGCGCTGGAGGGCTTGCATTGAGCGTGGGGGAGATTGTGTTGAAAAGTGATACAGCTTTGTACCACTTCTGCACAATAAATAATACTTTTAAAAAATTTAAGGTTTTCATTTGACTCACCCTCGTACATTTACAGATGACACAGTTAAATTACAAGGATTTCCAGAATGCTGGATCAATTACAGGACAGAAACTTATCTTACACATTTCGATACAGAACCAACCAAAATTGAAAAATTTAATTTTTATTTGATTGATGACTAGTTTCGGGTTACCTGAACCAATTTGAAGGTCATCTAGATAGACAAAATAGTATCTTCCGATAGAGTAGAGAAAGGCAATACTCTTATGAGCCAAAACATTATGACCACCTATTCAGTAGCTTGTTTGTGCGTCTTTGGAAACAAATACATCACTGATTCTGCGTATCACGGATCAAACATTTGTTGGTAGGTTTGTGGAGGTATATGACATTTGATATCTACGCACAGGTCATGTAATTCGCGTAAATGACGGATCGCTGATCTGCGTACGCGGTGATGGCACCCCATAGCGACCTAGACGGGTTCCATAGGATTTACATCAGGTGAATTTGGTCGCCAAGACATCAATGTGAGTTGACTATAATACTCCTCAAACCATTGTAGCATGGTTCTGGCTTCGAAACACGAAAATTGTACTTGTGAAAGATGAAATCGTCGTCGGATAAGACATCAAGCGTGAAGGGATTCGCAGCTGTCAGTGTGTCTTCGACTACTACCACAGGTCCCATGCAAGCGCAGGAGAATGTCTCCCGTAGCACAGTCCCTCTAACTAAGGAATCACCTTCAAAGGAGGCCTGGTAGCCAAGTAGAGAAGGAATTAGAATGTTTCATCAAAATATATGTTGTATTAGAGATAAAGTTAGTGAACTGCTTATAGATCTTGACTCTGACATTATTGGTATATTGGAGCACCACTTAAATAATTTTGCAGTTCAGAGGCTTCCTTTACCAGGAAACAGGTTAACTGGCTGTTATTCAAGGAGTTCTTTGCGAAGTGGGGGAGTGACAATGTGCGTAAAAAACAGTATTCCGTTTGAGTCCACAGACGTATCACGGCACTGCACTGAACAGATACACTCCTGGAAATGGAAAAAAGAACACATTGACACCGGTGTGTCAGACCCACCATACTTGCTCCGGACACTGCAAGAGGGCTGTACAAGCAATGATCACACGCACGGCACAGCGGACACACCAGGAACCGCGGTGTTGGCCGTCGAATGGCGCTAGCTGCGCAGCATTTGTGCACCGCCGCCGTCAGTGTCAGCCAGTTTGCCGTGGCATACGGAGCTCCATCGCAGTCTTTAACACTGGTAGCATGCCGCGACAGCGTGGACGGAAACCGTATGTGCAGTTGACGGACTTTGAGCGAGGGCGTATAGTGGGCATGCGGGAGGCCGGGTGGACGTACCGCCGAATTGCTCAACACGTGGGGCGTGAGGTTTCCACAGTACATCGATGTTGTCGCCAGTGGTCGGCGGAAGGTGCACGTGCTCGTCGACCTGGGACCGTACCGCAGCGACGCACAGATGCACGCCAAGACCGTAGGATCCTACGCAGTGCCGTAGGGGACCGCACCGCCACTTCCCAGCAAATTAGGGACACTGTTGCTGCTGGGGTATCGGCGAGGACCATTCGCAACCGTCTCCATGAAGCTGGGCTACGGTCCCGCACACCGTTAGGCCGTCTTCCGCTCACGCCCCAACATCGTGCAGCCCGCCTCCAGTGGTGTCGCGACAGGCGTGAATGGAGGGACGAATGGAGACGTGTCGTCTTCAGCGATGAGAGTCCCTTCTGCCTTGGTGCCAATGATGGTCGTATGCGTGTTTGGCGCCGTGCAGGTGAGCGCCACAATCAGGACTGCATACGACCGAGGCACACAGGGCCAACACCAGGCATCATGGTGTGGGGAGCGATCTCCTACACTGGCCGTACACCTCTGGTGATTGTCGAGGGGACACTGAATAGTGCACGGTACATCCGTCATCGAACCCATCGTTCTACCATTCCTAGACCGGCAAGGGAACTTGCTGTTCCAACAGGACAATGCACGTCCGCGTGTATCCCGTGCCACCCAACGTGCTGTAGAAGGTGTAAATCAACTACCCTGGCCAGCAAGATCTCCGGATCTGTCCCCCATTGATCATGTTTGGGACTGGATGAAGCGTCGTCTCACGCGGTCTGCACGTCCAGCACGAACGCTGGTCCAACTGAGGCGCCAGGTGGAAATGGCATGGCAAGCCGTTCCACAGGACTACATCCAGCATCTCTACGATCGTCTCCATGGGAGAATAGCAGCCTGCATTGCTGCGAAAGGTGGATATACACTGTACTAGTGCTGACATTGTGCATGCTCTGTTGCCTGTGTCTATGTGCCTGTGGTTCTGTCAGTGTGATCATGTGATGTATCTGACCCCAGGAATGTGTCAATAAAGTTTCCCCTTCCCGGGACAATGAATTCACGGTGTTCTTATTTCAATTTCCAGGAGTGTATTTGAATGTTGTACAGGGGCAATTGAATTTAGTGGAACTAAACTTCTAATTGTTGTTGTTTATAGGTCACCTAATTATAACTTCAGAGCATTTCTGCTCAAGCAAGAGAGGGTTCTTGATTCACTTTATAGGAAGTACCAGAAATTAGTTATATGTGGTGACTTCAGCATTAATTTTGTAGGTGATTGTGCAAGAAAAAGGATGTTGGTAGATCTCCTAAACTCATATGATCTGATGCAGACTGCCTTTTGCCAACTTGCATGCTCTGTTGCCTGTGTCTATGTGCCTGTGGTTCTGTCAGTGTGATCATGTGATGTATCTGACCCCAGGAATGTGTCAATAAAGTTTCCCCTTCCCGGGACAATGAATTCACGGTGTTCTTATTTCAATTTCCAGGAGTGTATTTGAATGTTGTGCAGGGGCAATTGAATTTAGTGGAACTAAACTTCTAATTGTTGTTGTTTATAGGTCACCTAATTATAACTTCAGAGCATTTCTGCTCAAGCAAGAGAGGGTTCTTGATTCACTTTATATGAAGTACCAGAAATTAGTTATATGTGGTGACTTCAGCATTAATTTTGTAGGTGATTGTGCAAGAAAAAGGATGTTGGTAGATCTCCTAAACTCATATGATCTGATGCAGACTGCCTTTTGCCAACTAGCGTGCAGGGGAACAGTAGCACAGCCATAGACAATATTTTTATTCATTCTTCATTACTAGATGGGCATTCTGTTAGTAAAAGATGCACCAATTTTAACACTAAAAGGCTTTTTTACTCAAACAAATGTCATACATAATTACAAATTATGTAGGAAGGCTAATACAACGGAAATACAGCATTTTTTCAACCTCCTTAAGGAACAAGAGTGGCAGGATGTTTATAATGCTGATAGCATGGATGACATTTCTCACGCTCTTTGAAAGTTGCTTTCCATTACAACGTTCTAAACGGGATACTAGCAGTAAAAGACAGCCTGGGTGCCTGACTACTGGGAGAAGGATATCGTGAAGAACGAAGTGGGAATTATATCAAAATGTTAGAAGTAGTCACAATCAAGCTACAGTAGCCCATTACAAACAATACTGTAAGGTGCTTAAAAATGTTATTTGGAAGGCAAAGAGGATGTTGTACGCAAATAGAATAGCTAATCCACAGCATTAGTTGTGAAGGAAGTGTCTGGTCAGCAGCACAAGGTCGACAATATAAAGTCAGTTCTTAGTAAGAATATAATGCAGACAATTTTCGACCTAATTCTATGCCACCTGTGTTTGTTACAATTATTGATAAGGCTGTGTATGTCAGGATAATTGATGATTTTATATCACATAATTTGTTATCAAATGTACAGTTCGGCCTTAGAAGTCGTTTAATAACTGAAAATCTTATATTCTCATTTCTCTGTGGGATACTGGATGGATTAAACAAACGGTTTCGAACGCTAGGCATATTGTTTGGTTTAACTAAGGCGTTTGATTGAGTTGATCACAAAATACTGCTCCAGAAGTTGAGCCATTACGGAATACGAGGAGTAGGTTGCAATTGGTTCACCTCTTACTTCAACAACAAGCAGCAATAGGTTATCATTCACAGTGTTGAGAATGGCTGTGATATGGGGTGTGAGTGGGGTGCAGCCAAATGGGGGCGGGGGGGGGGGGGGCGGAGGGGGTGAGTGACACAGAGATCAGTGTTGAGGCTACTTCTGTTCCTTATTTATATAAATGATACACTCTCTAGTATTATAGGTAATTCTAAAATATATCTGTTTGCTGATGACGCTAGCTTCGTAGTAAAGAATATTGTGCGCAACGTTGGCTCTGTTTCAAATTGTGCGGTTCATGACATACTTTTATGGCTTGCAGAAAATTAACTACCGCTAAATCACAGTAAGAGTCAGTTGCTACTGTTTTTAACACATAATTCAACAAAACCCGACGTTTTAATGTCATAGAATGAGTATATGATTAATGAAACTGGACAGTTCATATTTCGAGGTATTCGGATAGATAGTAAACTGTCATGGAAAGCCTACGTTCAGGATCTTGTATAAACACTTAATGCTGCCATTTTTACTATACGAACGGTATCTGAAGTAAGTGATCGTTCGACACGAAAATTAGTCTACTTTGCTTATTTTCATTCGCTTATGGCATGTGGTATTATATTTTGGGGTAACTCTTGCCATTCTAAAAGGGTTTCTTTGGCTCAGAAACAGCCAATTCGGGCAATAAGTGGTGTAAGTTCGCGAACCTCTTGTCGACCCATGTTCACTACTCTGGGTATTTTGACATTGCCCTCCCAATATATTTATTCTTTACTGTCATTTATTGTTAACAAAGTCATCTTATTACCAAGAATTAGCAACTTTCACTCAGTTAATACTCGGCAGAAAACCAATCTGCGTGTCGCGCGCTGTAGCCGCTTACTCTGAGGCGCCTTGGCACGGTTCGCTCGGCTCTCCCCGTCGGAGGTTCGAGTCCTCCCTCGGGCATGGGTGTGTGTGTTGTCCTTAGCGTAAGTCAGTTTAAGTTAGATTAAGTAGTGTGTAAGCCTAGATACCGATGACCTCAGCAGTTTGGTCCCATAGTCCTTACCACAAATTTCCAATTTTAGAATCTGCATTTGGATCGCACTTCCTTAACTCTTGTGCAGAAAGGTGTGAAGTATATTGCTGCATCCATTTTCAATAAGCTACCACAAGGTTTCAGAAATCCACGTGCTTTCAAATCGAAACTGAAGAGTTTTCTCATGGGTCACTCCTTCTATTCTTATGAGGAGTTCCTTGAAAAATTTAGCTGATTCTTATGTTACATTGTTGATTGCGTTTATTTAAATTTATGGTTTGAGTTCGTTTTTGTTCATAAACATTTTACATTGTAATTTCATGTACTGACACATTCCATGAACTTGGAGATTTGCTTCTCAGTTTGGTCATGCGGAACCAGACGTGTAAATAAAAATAAAAATAAAAATAAGTGTACAAAGCGAGTGAGGAGATTGGCAGTGTTTTTTTTTATTTATTTACTTTTTTATTAAGAGGCACCATCCCAGCACCAGCCATAAATGAGTTAGAGACGCAACGGAAAATGGAAATTTGAATGGCAGCAGAAGGATTAGTATCCTACTCATCCCATATACAGCACCATGCTGCAACTACAGTAACGTTCAGTTGATTACATACAGTCACGTCACAACACGGTATCTCCATAGCTGCACGAACGAAGATTTATTCTGAAAGTGAACTGTATTTTCTATGTTCGATTCCTTGTGGAGGCTTGAAGATCACTGTTTAGTTTTTCATCAATGAAAACTAGCCACTGTAGTCAGGACTCTGTGTACAACAAAGTGCCATCGACCTTGTGGTTAGTACTAATATTCTTAAGCAGTGTTCACTTTTTGATTTTATGAGTGTTCTGTTTTCGAATTTGAATTTTTTAATGGTAAACGATTTAATTATCTTATGGGACACCCTATAACGCAATCTTCTTTGGATCTTGCACACACTAAACAATCGAAAGCAGGTTACCACAGTCAGCAGCATGATATGCACAATCACTGGAGCTTAGAGTTCAAAGACAATTTATTTTACTTTTCCCCTGTAAGAATTTTAAGGAAAACGACTACCACAATTCAGTTCAGAGGTACGTGGGTTATTGTTTCTGCAAGGGTTTTTAATTTTCTTATTAAAGAACATGAGGGTGCGCTTTACAGCTTGACAGTTTATTTTTAAATCCGAATAGACCTGGGTAGCAAGCACTATACAGTTTTCTTTTTAAAATGCATACAAAAGGGATAGCAGAAGCACAAAAATCTGAAAATCACATAGGAGTGTAATCGATTTATTCGCTGAACGTGAGGCCCACCTTAGTTTCATAATGAGTTCGGAGACGTCAGAGCGTTTTCCATCACTTGACTTTCGCGGTATCCCACGTGTTAGCCGCAGCAGGGGGGCAAAACAAATAATCAAAGGAAAACAGCAGATCACTTGTTTGATAGCACGGTAGCCCTTCATACATAACATGATAGCTCTTGTATTATTTGCCTAATCTATGCTTGCCTTGCGTCATTCGCGTTAGAACTCACGTTTCTGACGTCACATTACTTTGATGGTAGATAAGGAAAGGGTAAAGGCACGCCGTGAAGACTAGCTTATAACGAGTGTCTTGTGTGCTAATCGAAAGGCACGCGAACCGCAGATCGTCACAAATTGTTTAGGACGTCATACAATACACGCTATTTTCAGAAAAAGGTCGGAAAAGCATCTACTGTGTGCTGAGAAGACTAATGAGAGTATTTTCTCTGTTATATGCGGAATATGTAAACGTTCACTGAGGTCACAAGAAAAAGGAAATAAATGTTGATATAGTCAGAAAAACGCATGAGGTAAATGATAATGAGGAATTCATGGTAAATATTAGAGTTAGAAATGGCAGTTTGGCTATGTAAATAAAGAAAAGCAATATTTTTTATGTGGAGAATGAACTTGATACACCGACTTTATGTAGATAGCATATTGTAAGTACATCACACTGAAATATATTCACCGCAGTGTTATCCCGATAAAATTATTGTTATTTTCTAGACAATAAATTCTACTTAAGCTGTTCTTGGGCGACTACAGAGCACCACTCTGATAAGACGAAACGAAACAACGGAAAAAAGTATGAGTGTCACTTATTAATGAAATAAGCATTTGCCGCTTTTGTTCGTTCCTTTAGCAGATTTGAAAGTCTTTTCGGACTGTCATTACAGTCAAATAAATGGAGGAACTGTGATAAACGGCGCACCTGCTGACTTAAAGGAAATTATCTGTCGTAAAACTGCAATGGAAATATCAAATAGCTCTGTACGGCAGCCGACAAACGTCGATGTCCACTTCTGTTGTCTGTAATGTTTTGAAACTGCCACGCCTGGTGAACGGACGCCCTAAATAATTTACGTTCGGTGTCAGCAGAGTTTTTGTTTCTTGTCTAAACGTGGGGGGAAAAAAACTCCGTTCCAATAAACAGAATTACAAGGCGTTTTCTGTGTTTCTTGTGCTGTCACACAGGAAAAATATTGAGAAACATTGTAACAAGTACCACATTTAGTAATTAAATTATACATCACTCAGTATGATGCGTCAGTGCTGAAAACTGTCGAAGTTCTCCTAACACGTTTTTCAATCCGTTCTAGCTAAAAACTGGTTGCAGTATAGTGTTATCAACAAAGGTCATGGTAACCTGAAAAAACATAAAGCGCTTGTTAGACATACGAGGGCCCTCTCAGAAGTTCATGTGTTAGTTTTATGTTCTTATGTAGAGAATCCATGGTGTGAAATTGTGTAACGCGATAGAAAACTGTGCAAAAGTAACAAAAAATGCTTATAAAGCACAATTCTCGTTTGTCACCGTTGAATTCATTTCACTGTCCACTTGCGGTTGATGTCAGAATTTATTTAATATCATCATGTGTATGTACGGCTGCGGGATGTAGAATGAAGTCTGTTCTTTCTGACACAAATAGAGGGTGGTCACAAACAGATTGAAAAGCTTGTAATGGTGTTACATGGGAGGCCGTGCTGAGAAATAATTGTTAAGAAAAAAACATCCTGTCAGAGACGGTGCCGCAAAACGTGTTCTACGTTTGCCTTCAACAAATCAGGCCGAACAAACGTATCTTTTGCTCGCCTACTTTAAATTTATCACTTCCGAAAAGGGTATATTTTAACTGGTAATGAGTATTTGAACAAGAGGTAACTCACGAATCCACGAATGTCTGTGCATTAGCGCATTTTGGCACGAGCGAGTGCCTGAGTTTTCGCTCTCAAAGACCTGATTGCCTAACCCCAATGCTAATTAAATCGTAAACGGCGTAACGTATCGAATTTTTTAATTAACAATTATTTCTCAGCGTAGTCTACCCTGAAACACCCCTACAAACTTTTCAGACTGTTTACGACCACCCTGCGTAAGTAGTTATACCTGCTGAAATTTTAATGCCTCGAAAGAAGCTGACTGACAAAGCGTGAAAACATTGCAGTTGCAACCAATCAATTCAATTTTCTTCACTTTGACGCCATCTATCCTCAAAAATCAATGAGTCTGTGATTCTTCCCGGAGACCTGTGGCTAGTTTAAGCTGTGTGCCGCGCCATGGAACAATGCACGATGCCATAGTCTGAAAATCGCTATCTGGATTCGAGTTCTGCTGAACTGTAAAGGTATGATAAGTCAAAAGTAAGACAATAATTCTTCCTGTCAACAAAGTGATCAAAAAACAATGTTCAAATGTGTGTGAAATCGTATGGGACTTAACTGCTAAGGTCATCAGTCCCTGAGCTTGCACACTACTTAACCTAAATTAAGGACAAACACACACACCCACGCCCGAGGGAGGACTCGAACCATCGACGGGACCAACCGAAGTGATCAGAGAAAGAACGGTTATACGGGAGCTATGGCGACACTGAGAAGACAAAAGTATATCACCTTCAATAGGACTATCTATGGTTAAGCACTGTGCTGTTCAAACCCACATACGAGTTGATGATTTTTTTAACTAATATGGATTTATCCTTCAGAACTTCCTTTAAGAGGAGAATTAAATATATATAAAACGTTACAGGAGCGTTTCATTGATCGACACTTCTCAACTCTGGATATTTTATATTTAAACTCCCACCATTCTAGAGCATGACTTAGTTATGACAGTCCAGAATACTTCCAACTGTACTAGGAAATGAAAAGAAGAAACATTTGAATTAAACAAAGTGAGATAGAAAAACGACTAACACCTGAGTCCCGATGACCGAACTGGCCTTCGTGCCACGTTTCTTCCAAAAATATGTAGTGTTCTAAATATTCAAATTCATGAGAATGTAGTAAAGGAAAGTCATTCTTCTTGAAAAGCTGCTCACAAAATGGTTGAAATGGCTCTGAGCACTATGGGGCTTAACATCTGAGGTCATCAGTTCCCTAGAACTTAGAACTACTTAAAACTAACTAACCTAAAGACATCACACACATCCATGCCCGAGGCAGGATTCGAACCTACGACCGTATCAGTCACGCGGTTCCAGACTGTAGCGCCTAGAACCTGTCGGCTACACCGGCCGGTGGACGAAATACAGACCTCAATATGTACCGTTCCCACTGCCAAGTCCGAAGAAGTCACTTTCACAGATATGAAGATGGCCGGTAATAGACTCTGTCTTTTCGCTAAAGCAGTACATCTCTGCCATCACTTTTCAGTCTAATTAGACAGTCTTTAGTAAATAATATGTATTTTTATTTATTTGTTGCACATTTAATCTGACGCTTGACCACGAACAACAATCCAGAGATATTACAAAACCATTTACCGTAATAATAATAATAATAACAATAATAGTGATGATAATATTTGACACTAATAATGATAATAAAAATTGACACTAATACTGACTACAATAATCGACACTAATAAGGATGATAACAGTTAACACAGATAATAATAATAAAATTAATGTTGTTGTGGTCTTCAGTCCTGAGACTGGTTTGATGCAGCTCTCCATGCTGCTCTATCCTGTGCAAGCTTCTTCATCTCCCAGTACTGCAGCCTACATCCTTCTGAATCTGCTTAGTGTATTCATCTCTTGGTCTCCCTCTACGATTTTTACCCTCTACGCTGCCCTACAACACTAAATTGGTGATCCCTTGACGCCTCAGAATATGTCCTACCAACCGATCCCTTCTTCTAGTCAAGTTGTGCCACAAACTTCTCTTCTCCCCAATCCTATTTAATACCTCCTCGTTAGTTATGTTTTCTACCCATCTAATCTTCAGCATCCTTCTGTAGCACCAATTTCGAAAGCTTCTATTCTCTTCTTGTCTACACTACTTATTGTCCACCTTTCACTTCCATACATGGCTACACTCCATACAAATACCTTCAGAAAAGACTTGCTGACACTTTAATCTATACTCGATGTTAACAAATTTCTCTTCTTCAGAAACGCTTTCCTTGCCATAGCCAGTTTACGTTTTATATCCTCTCTACTTCGACCATCATCTGATATTTCTCTCCCCAAATAGCAAAACTCCTTTACTACTTTAAGTGTCTCATTTCCTAATATAATTCCCTCAGCATCGCCCGTCTTAATTCGACTACATTCCATTATCCTCGTTTTGCTTTTGTTGATGTTCATCTTGTATCCTACTTTCAAGACACTATCCATTCCGTTCAACTGGTCTTCAAAGTCCTTTGCTGTCTCTGACAGAATTACAATGACATCGGCAAACCTCAAAGTTTTTATTTCTTTTCCATGGGTTTTAATACCTACTCCGAATTTTTCTTTTGTTTCCTTCACTGCTTGCTCAATATACAGATTGAATAACATCGGGGAGAGGCTACAAACCTGTCTCACTCCCTTCCCAACCACTGCTTCCCTTTCATGTCCCTCGACTCTTATAACTGCCATCTGGTTTCTGTACAAATTGTAAATAGCGTTTCGCTTCCTGTATTTTATACCTGCCACCTTCAGAATTTGAAAGACAGTACTCCAGTCAACATTGTCAAAAGCTTTCTCTAAGTCTATAAATGCTAGACACGTAGGTTTGCCTTTCCTTAATCTAGCTTCTAAGATAAGTCGTAGGGTCAGTATTGCCTCACGTGTTCCGATATTTCTACGGAACCAAACTGATCTTCCCCGAGGTCGGCTTCTACTAGTTTTTCCATTCGTCTGTAAGGAATTCTCGTTAGTATTTTGCAGCCGTGACTTATTAAACTGGTAGTTCGGTAATTTTCACATCTGTCAACACCTGCTTTCTTTGGGATTGGAATTATTATACTCTTCTTGAAGTCTGAGGGTATTTCGCCTGTCTCATACATCTTGCTCACCAGATGGTAGAGTTTTGTCAGGACTGGCTCTCCCAAGGCTGTCAGTAGTTCTAATGGAATGTTGTCTACTCCCGGGGCCTTGTTTCGACTTAGGTCTTTCAGTGCTCTGTCAAACCCTTCACGCGTATCATATCTCCCATTTCATCTTCATCTACATCCTCGTCCATTTTCATAATATTGTCCTCAAGTCCATCGCCCTTGTACAGACCCTCTATATACTCCTTCCACCTTTCTGCTTTCCCTACTTTGCTTAGAACTGGGTTTCCATCTGAGCACTTGATATTGATGCAAGTGGTTCTCCTTTCTCCAAAGGTCTCTTTAATTTTCCTGTAGGCAGTATCTATCTTACCCCTAGTGAGATAAGCCCCTATATCGTCACATTTGTAGTCTAACCATCCCTGCTTAGCCATTTTGCGCTTCCTGTCGATCTCATTTTTGAGACGTTTGTATTCCTTTTTGCCTGCTTCATTTACTGCATTTTTATATTTTCTCCTTTCATCAATTAAATTCACTATTTCTTCTGTTGCCCAAGGATTTCTACTAGCCCTCGTCTTTTTACCTACATGATCCTCTGCTGCCTTCACTACTTCGTCCCTCAAAGCTACCCATTGTTCTTCTACTGTATTTCTTTCCCCCATTCCTGTCAATTGTTCCCTAATGCTCCTCCTGAAACTCTGTAAAAGCTCTGGTTTAATAATAATAATGCTAGTAAATGGCATTATGAATGATATACGTTAGTTTAGTACATTTGAATACACTGAGGTAACAGAAGTCATGGGATAGCGATATGCCCATAAACAAATGACGGTAGTATCGCGCACACAAGATGCAAATGGGCAGTGGACTGATGGAGCCGTCATTTGTACTCAGCTATTCATGTGAAAAGGTTTTTTTTTTTTTGTCATCAGTCTACTGACTGGTTTGATGCGGCCCGGCACGAATTCCTTTCCTGTGCTAACCTGTTCATCTCAGAGTAGCACTTGCAACCTACGTCCTCAATTCTTTGCTTGACGTATTCCAATATCTGTCTTCCTCTACAGTTTTTGCCCTCTACAGCTCCCTCTAGTACCATGGAAGTCATTCCCTCATGTCTTAGCACATGTCCTATCATCCTGTCCCTTCTCCTTATCAGTGTTTTCCACATATATCTTTCCTCTCCGATTCTGCGGAGAACCTCCTCATTCCTTACCTTATCAGCCCACCTAATTTTCAACATTCGTCTATAGCACCACATCTCAAATGCTTCGATTCTCTTCTGTTCCGGTTTTCTCACAGTCCATGTTTCACTACCATACATTGCTGTACTCCAGACGTACATCCTCAGAAATTTCTTCCTCAAATTAAAGCCGGTATTTGATATTAGTAGACTTCTCTTGGCCAGAAATGCCTTTTTTGTCATAGCGAGTCTGCTTTTGATGTCCTCCTTGCTCCGTCCGTCATTGGTTATTTTACTGCCTAGGTAGCAGAATTCCTTAACTTCATTGACTTCGTGACCATCAATCCTGATGTTAAGTTTCTCGCTGTTCTCATTTCTGCTACTTCTCATTACCTTCGTCTTTCTCCGATTTACTCTCAAACCATACTGTGTACTCATTAGACTGTTCATTCCGTTCAGCAGATCATTTAATTCTTCTTCACTTTCACTCAGGATAGCAATGTCATCAGCGAATCTTATCACTGATATCCTTTCACCTAGTATTTTAATTTCACTCCTGAACCTTTCTTTTATTTCCATCATTGCTTCCTCGATGTACAGATTGAAGAGTAGGGTCGAAAGTCTACAGCCTTGTCTTACACCCTTCTTAATACGAGCACTTCGTTCTTGATCGTCCACTCTTATTATTCCCTCTTGCTTGTTGTACATGTTGTATATGACCCGTCTCTCCCTATAGCTTACCCCTACTTTTTTCAGAATCTCGAACAGCTTGCACCATTTTATATTGTCGAACGCTTTTTCCTGGTCGACAAATCCTATGAACGTGTCTTGATTTTTCTTTAGCCTTGCTTCCGTTATTAGCCGTAACGTCAGAATTGCCTCTCTCGTGCCTTTACTTTTCCTAAAGCCAAACTGATCGTCACCTAGCGCATTATCAATCTTCTTTTCCATTCTTCTGTATATTATTCTTGTAAGCAGCTTCGATGCATGAGCTGTTAAGCTGATTGTGCGATAATTCTCGCACTTGTCAGCTCTTGCCGTCTTCGGAATTTTGTGGATGATGCTTTTCCGAAAGTCAGATGGTATGTCGCCAGACTCATATATTCTACACACCAACGTGAATAGTCGTTTTGTTGCCACTTCCCCTAATGATTTTAGAAATTCTGATGGAATGTTATCTATCCCTTCTGCCTTATTTGACCGTAAGTCCTCCAAAGCTCTTTTAAATTCCGATTCTAATACTGGATCCCCAATCTCTTCTAAATCGACTCCTGTTTCTTCTTCTATCACATCAGACAAATCTTCACCCTCATAGAGGCTTTCAATGTATTCTTTCCACCTATCTGCTCTCTCCTCTGCATTTAACAGTGGAATTCCCGTTGTACTCTTAATGTTACCACCGTTGCTTTTAATGTCACCAAAGGTTGTTTTGACTTTCCTATATGCTGAGTCTGTCCTTCCGACAATCATATCTTTTTCGATGTCTTCACATTTTCCCTGCAGCCATTTCGTCTTAGCTTCCCTGCACTTCCTATTTATTTCATTCCTCAGCGACTTGTATTTCTGCATTCCTGATTTTCCCGGAACATGTTTGTACTTCCTCCTTCCATCAATCAACTGAAGTATTTCTTCTGTTACCCATGGTTTCTTCGCAGCTACCTTCTTCATACCTATGTTTTCCTTCCCAACTTCTGTGATGGCCCTTTTTAGAGATGTCCATTCCTCTTCAACTGTGCTGCCTACTGCGCTATTCCTTATTGCTGTATCTATAGCGTTAGAGAACTTCAAACGTATCTCGTCATTCCTTAGAACTTCCGTATCCCACTTCTTTGCGTATTGATTCTTCCTGACTAATGTCTTGAACTTCAGCCTACTCTTCATCACTACTCTATTGTGATCTGAGTCTATATCTGCTCCTGGGTACGCCTTACAATCCAGTATCTGATTTCGGAATCTCTGTCTGACTATGATGTAATCTAATTGAAATCTTCCCGTATTTCCCGGCCTTTTCCAAGTATACCTCCTCCTCTTGTGATTCTTGAACAGGGTATTCGCTATTATTAGCTGAAATTTGTTACAGAACTCAATTAGTCTTTCTCCTCTTTCATTCCTTGTCCCAAGCCCATATTCTCCTGTAACGTTTTCTTCTACTCCTTCCCCTACAACTGCATTCCAGTCGCCCATGACTATTAGATTTTCGTCCCCCTTTACATACTGCATTACCCTTTCAATATCCTCATACACTTTCTCTATCTGTTCATCTTCAGCTTGCGACATCGGCATGTATACCCGAACTATCGTTGTCGGTGTTGGTCTGCTGTCGATTCTGATTAGAACAACCCGGTCACTGAACTGTTCACAGTAACACACCCTCTGCCCTACCTTCCTATTCATAACGAATCCTACACCTGTTATACCATTTTCTGCTGCTGTTGATATTACCCGATACTCATCTGACCAGAAATCCTTGTCTTCCCTCCACTTCACTTCACTGACCCCTACTATAAAAGGTATCTGATGGGAATTAACAGAATTTGAACGCAGAATGGTAGTTGGAGCTAGATGCACAGTGTGAAGAGTGCGCCGAGAATACCGAATTTCAGGCATTGCCTCTCGCAACAGATAATGCACTGGCCGACGGCCTTCACTTAACGATCGAGATCAGGGGCATTTGAGTAGAGTTGTCAATGCTACCAGACAAGCTACACTTTGTGAAATAACGGCAGAAATAAGTGTGGGCCGTGGAACGAATCTGTTACAACAGTACTGCGAAATCTGCTGTTAACTGCCGCAAAAGCTATGGCTGCGTACGACTGACACGCGTGACTGTACTAAGCCGGCTGCTGTGACTGAGCGGTTCTAGGCGCTTCAGTTTGGAACCGCGCTGCTGCTACGGTCGCAGGTTCGAATGCTGCCTCGGGCATGGATGTGTGTGAGGTCCTTTGGTTGGTTAGGTTTAAGTAGCTCTAAGTTCTAGGAGACTGATGACCTCAGATATTAAGTCCCATAGTGCTTAGAGCCATTTGAACCCTTTGACTGTACTAACAGCACGAAATCGGCCACAATACCTCTCCTGGAATAGTGACCATATTGTTTGGACCCTACATGGCTGCCTACATGGATGGAAAACCGTGACCTGGTCAGAAGGGTTTAGATTTCAGTTAGTAAGAGCTCTTGGTAGGGTTCTAGTAAGACGCAGACCCCACCAAGCCACGGACCCAAGTTGTCAACAAGGCAGTGTGCAAGCTAGTGGTGGTTGCATAATGGTGTAGGCTGTATTTAATGGATTGGGTGCTCTGATCAAACTGAACCGTT
Source organism: Schistocerca gregaria (assembly GCF_023897955.1). Taxonomy (NCBI): domain Eukaryota; kingdom Metazoa; phylum Arthropoda; class Insecta; order Orthoptera; family Acrididae; genus Schistocerca; species Schistocerca gregaria. The sequence goes on along the minus strand of NC_064931.1, from coordinate 186,398,098 downwards.
CATTGACTGGAAATTGTTATTTCTGGTTACCTGGTGACAATTTGCAGCCATTCATACACTTCATGCGCCCAAACAATGATGGAAGTTTTATGGATAATAATGCGCCATGTTAACGGGTCACAATTGTTTGCTATTAGTTTGTAAAACATTGTGGACAATTCTAGCGAATGATTTGGCGACCCCGACAGCCCGACATGAATCCCATCGAATATTCACGGGACATAATTGGGAGATCAGTTCGTGCACAAAATCCTAAATCGGTAACACTTTCTCTATTATGGACGGATACATAGTAGCATGGTTTAGTATATCTGCCGGGGACTTCCAACGATTTGTTGAATCCTTGCCATATCGAATTGCTGCACTACGCCTGGCAAAAGGAGGTCCGACGCCATATTAGGAGGTATTCCATGACTTTTGTCACCTCAGTTTACGTGCGTGGTATTATAGAAGTGAAGGGATAAAAGAAGAGGACAGGACTGCAGTGACAATGGAAGTTGCTGTTAGGAAAGAACAGAACTTAAATAAAGAATTTTGACAACAAGTGGGAGGGAAAAATTGTGGGTGTGATGAGTTTGACTATTGTGAGCCGCAGACTAGTATTTGGGAGAGATGACTGTTGTTATAATAGCTGGGCCATTAATTGACTTTTGAAGTTTAGAAGGAATTTAATTTCTCTGATTTTTTAAAGAAAGATCTCTCAAAAGTCGGGTTCCTGACGTAGAGAGCAAGGCAGTGTTATGTGATGGTACAGAGATGATTTTATTTTGTTGAGAACGAATATTTCTGCTGTGCTGTTCAGGTAGCAGTGTAAGAGTTGAAGATGAATAAGGAGTCAGTACAACAATTGGACATAAGTGAGAGAAAACATAAAGTCTATACTTATCGGCACTTAGCCATTATAACTGTTCGTAGGCTGGAGTGATATCGTCGAAATATCGTACTTCACTAATGTGTTGCACACAAGCATTTATCGCCACTTCTACCCTATGAGAGCTTTTATACGAAAATCCTCGGAGAATAGCATCACCATAATCAAGAATGGGAATTATTAGTGGTGCTCCGAGTTTCTTTTTAAGATCGAAAGGAAATACTTTTTTGTATTTCTGTAGTGAATGAAGTCACGCTGACACCTTTTTACAGACTGCAGTCGAGTATTGAGTCCAGTCTGATTGATGGTCCAGGATTAATCTCAAGTTATTTTCCTAAGAGGAAAATATTATTTCCTTGCTGTTTATGAAGAGTGGAAGATATTCTCTGAACTGCGTGTTAATAAGTCTTCTGAGAGCGACTAAGATTCCTTGCGTTTTAGATAGATTAAGATTCAAATCTATTTACTGCGACCACTTAGATAAAGCAAGTAAATCAACAGTTACATGCTGGATGGTTGTGCACAAGTTTTTTGGACTTACACATAGATATAACTGAAGGTCATCAGCTTGTAGGTGATATTTGCAGTGGGAGAAAGTAGGTGGCACGTCATTAACACGTAACGAGAAGAGTAATGTGTCCAATACTGATCTTGTGGGACTCCTGATGCCAAATCCCTTTGTTGTTACCTTTTAACTCCAATCATTACACACTGTTGCCTCGTACAGAGCTTGAAGAAAAATTTTGACTTGTGAGTTTAGAAAGCAGAATGTCAAAGGCAACAGTGTCGAAAGCTTTGTTGAAATCCAAAAAGTACATGATAGTCGCTTGTTGTTTTTGCGTGGCTTGTTTAAGTTCATCACTCGCTTAATAAGACTGGTTGTGCTAATTGATCTGCTGTCGAGTATACAAGATAACACTCTCATTGAAAACTCGCTCGCCTGTGATAAGTAGCCAACAACACACACATGGATGATCACTTCTAAACGGACCACGTTGCCGAGGATTTCTGCACATAGTATTCGATGGCATTATCCTTCTGACAGCTGCAGTGAGGGCATCCTTTAGTCGGTATCAGCATGTTATTCCTGTTCCTTCGAATACGTAACATCAAATACAAACCATCGTCGATCGATTTAATGCTGCTTGGCAGCATCTTCTGAATGCCGAACTTTTTACTATAAATTGTTGTGCTAAGCCTTGTACAACACGTGGACGAACATGTGCCTATCTGACGACGTTTGTGCAGTTTTGAAGATTGTCCTACCCGAAATTTCGTAAGGGTTCTTCAACGATCTTTGTCCGGTAAATCTGCCCTTGGCCCCCATTGTTTCAAGTTCGCAATCCCTCATTTCTTCTATTACTTTTATAAAATGAACTATTGTGTACTCTACTAGATGTGTTGGCTGGTGCCATGTAACTATGAAAAAAAAGCGAACTGTAGTCGAAATAGTTTCCATTGCTAGTATTTTACAGCGCTAGCGTGTTTTATGTTTGCCTGAATTGGCATACGTATTTAATAAATTTGGGCTACTTTGAGGAATGCTACTAAAGCAATTACTTGCTCGGAAACTGACCATTCTTCAGGCCAACAAGTTGTTATGACGTCAAACTATTCACACTCGGTCTCGTAAATTGACGTAAGGACCGGAGAGCAGTTTGCTGACTACATGCCACCCCGTATCTGCATCCAATGACGTCAGTGGGCTCAGGATGACACGGCGGCCGGTCGATACCGTTTGGCTTTCATGGCCTGTTCCGGCTGAGTTTAGTTTAGATTTGAACCATTCACCCCCAATGGATTTTTTAATCTTCTTTAGAAGATCTAGCTACTAATAACTAGAAGCATCAAACGTTTACAACCTCAAAGACATTTTGCTAAAAATGTTTAATTTACGAATCTTGATTTACGTTTTCAATAATTTTACAAAGTCAGAGAAACTCATCTTACTGCAAATTTGCTATAGCGGAAACTTGACATCTTGTCTCGATAAAGGTAGTAAAGTTTTTGTGACAAAACGTTACAGCAGATGCCATGGTCTATAGTATTTGTAAATCTCGACTGTCTTACGAACATATTTTTTTGTTGATTATCTCTACATCAAAGTACAAAGCACGTACCAGTCAATTAGAGTATAATTCTTATTTTGCTACTTTTAAAGTTTTGTTTTTCAAATTACTTCAGCTATCAGTGATGAGGAACAGAAGTGTTATACAAAGAGGTACAATATGCTTTTACAATTGTGATATGATAGTGTATGTCTGAGTAGGAATGACTACTAGATTGTAGTTTTTAGTTCATTTTCAGTCAGCGTGTGATGGTGAAACTGTATTCAGATGACAAATGCAATGTGGAAAAGCAGATTGAAATAGAAAGTCAAGGATGGAAATAACAACCTTCTTCCTAAAAACAAATAGATGAGCAGTCTTCCTTAAACACATCCCAATGCTATCGGAAATTTGCTGTTACATTATTATATCCTAATTAAGAATGATATTTGAGGTGTGCGACTCCGCATATGTCCAAAATAAATGACTACATTGCAAAATGAAGCATAGCTGCGTTAGTACGCTTGGGCTTTGTATCTGGCTATATAGTTACATTCAGGACGAGATAAGGCGTCGCTCTAGCTAAGTGTGCGATAGAGTAGGATACAAATCATAGTGACAGTTCCCCTTAGAAAAAGGAGACCGAGGGTATACAAATATCCTGAACATCTTGATAGAGTAACACATTACGTAATGCGGTGAACTACAGTGCGATAATATACAACACAACTTCAACTGAAAAACAGGTGAGGATTCTCGAATAAGAAAGTCATATAGCACAGCACCTTACTAATTATGTAGGTTGCAACTATTCCTTTCACTAATCTACATGCACAAGAAATGAAAATAAACCTCAAAAGACAAAACAATTAATCCTGCTGTCACCTTCATGAACTGCTTGCAGATACTGAAAAGTCTCAAGTTATTGTATCTCACTGACGTTAGTTGCCAACAGAATGTATTTGTTATTTTCATATTTTGTTACCATGCTAGTATCAGACTCATGCCCATTTTCAGCGGTATTTTATAAACAGAAACACATTTGGTGACAACATTAACGTAATTATAAAATTATGTGACTGGATAATCGGCAGACAAACTTTTGATGTTGTGCATTAGGCAAGCGGAAAGGGCTTCACATCAATGGAACTGATGGGATTCCAGTTCGATTTTACACAGAGTACGAGAAAGAACTTGCTCCCCTTCTTGCAGCGGTGTACCGTTGGTCTCTAGAAGAGCGTAGCGTTCCAAAGGATTGGAAAAGGGCACAGGTCATCCCCGTTTTCAAGAAGGGACGTCGAACAGATGTGCAGAACTATAGACCTATATCACTAACGTCGATCAGTTGTAGAATTTTGGAACACGTGTTATGTTCGAATATAATGACTTTTCTGGAGACTAGAAATCTACTCTGTAGGAATCATCATAGGTTTCGAAAAAGACGGTCGTGTGAAACCCAGCTCGCGTTATTCGTCCACGAGACTCAAAGGGCCATAGACACGGGTTCACAGGTAGATGCCGTGTTTCTTGACTTTCGCAAGGCATTCGATAGAGTTCCCCACAGTCGTTAAATGAACAAAGTAAGAGCATATGGACTATAAGATCAATTGTGTGATTGGATTGAAGAGTTCCTAGATAACAGAACGCAGCATGTCATTCTCAATGGAGAGAAGTCATCCGAAGTAAGAGTGATTTCAGGTGTGCCGCAGGGGAGTGTCATAGGACCGTTGCTATTCAAAATACACATAAATGACCTTGTGGATGGCATCGGAAGTTCACTGAGGCTTTTTGCAGATGATGCTGTGGTGTATCGAGAGGTTGTAACAATGGAAAATTGTACTGAAATGCAGGAGGATCTGCAGCGAATTGACGCATGGTGCAGGGATTGGCAATTCAATCTAAATGTAGACAAGTGTAATGTGGTGCGAATACATAGAAAGATAGATCCCTTATCATTTGGCTACAAAATAGCAGGTCAGCAACTGGAAGCAGTTAATTCCATAAATTATCTGGGAGTACGCATTAGGAGTGACTTAAAATGGAATGATCATATATAGTTGATCGTCGGTAAAGCAGATGCCAGACTGAGATTCATTGGAAGAATCCTAAGGAAATGCAATCCGAAAACAAAGGAAGTAGGTTACAGTACGCTTGTTCGCCCACTGCTTGAATACTGCTCAGCAGTGTGGGATCCGTACCAGATAGGGTTGATAGAAGAGATAGAGAAGATCGAACGGAGAGCAGCGCGCTTTGTTACAGGATCATTTAGTAATCGCGAAAGCGTTACGGAGATGATAGATAAGCTCCAGTGGAAGACTCTGCAAGAGAGACGCTCAGTAGCTCGGTACGGGGCTTGTTAAAGTTTCGAGAGCATACCTTCACCGAAGAGTCAAGCAGTATATTGCCCCCTCCTACGTATATCTCGCGAAGAGACCATGAGGATAAAATCAGAGAGATTAGAGCCCACACAGAAGCATACCGACAATCCTTCTTTCCACGAACAATACGAGACTGGAATGGAAGGGAGAACCGGTAGAGGTACTCAGGGTACCCTCCGCCACACACCGTCAGGTGGCTTGCGTAGTATGGATGTAGATGTAGATGTATGTCTTTGGTACGTATATGATGCAACTGAAGACCGATATAAGTCTAGCTTTAAAATAAGGAACTAATTTTCTTTGTGTCTTGTGCAGAGACAGTTTCTCTGTAATTCTACATGAATGTTCCCTTAAGTTCTCTCACTTTCTATTATCTTGCAATACGTATATCCTTATATATATTCATGATGATATCCTTCTTCGTACTCAAATTGGGCAATTCGGTTTCTGTATCATGAAAATGACTGAAACTGATATTTCTATATTATCGTGTTAGTATCACTTCAGACTTCGGAACATATCATTCTATGAGTTTTTATTTCTTGACTTTTTATGTGTGCCGTATCAAACTTGTAGGCTTCTGGATGGTGGCTGACACATTTTGGTGACCCACATTGTCTTGGAATCGTGATGGCACGGTCCTTGTATGTTATATTATTGATGGCCTCTAGAATGTGCCTGAGGATGGTTTTAAATATCCCAAAATAGATACGAGTTATTAAATTTTCATATAACACAGCTGTACGAGCAAGCGAACTGAATAAATTTAAGTCAGTTACTACAGCTGAGCTGTCCCGTTTTCATCTTGCTATGAGATACTCTATTGGGCTCAGGATATAAGAACTACAACTACTGGATCAGTACTCCGCTACAGGTCATACTTGATTATAGTATGTGTCTCAGAATTATCCGAACAAATCTAAGTCTTGCAAGGTCATAATTTCAGTTTTAGCTCCTTTAAATATCGATTCGCAGAGTCAGTCGAAAGCTATTGAAATTTAGTTATCACAATACGATATCGTAGTGCCTGTGTTATCCCGAATGACGATGCAATGTACCTTTGGGCATGCATGCATGTACGAAGGTAGGGGCACTGCGGTAACTACAGCCGTTGTGAAATACATTAAATTACTCGCAGTTGCGAATATAGACAACCATCAGCTGCCACCATATATCGTCAACCACTTATCTACAACCTGTACCCGTATTTGCATGTCCGGGTAAATGGAATGACGACAGCGAAAATTTGTGCGGGACCGGGATACGAATCCAGATTTGCCACTTATCACGAGTGGCCCCCTTACCATTTTTCTTTTTTTTCATTTTGTTCGTATTTGATCTTTGTTAGGTCGTTGCGGACGTCGCAAGACATCCTGTTCAAGTTCGGCGGTTGATCCTTCCACTCAATTTTTTTTATTACGGAGGCCAACGGGCTCTCTCACCGAACACGCTGAGCTACCGTGCCGGCTAGCCATTTGGCTATCCGTGCACGATTTACGGCCAGGCCCAAACTTCCATATGTCGTCAACCTTGTACCTACAACCTGTACTCGTACATCTGTTATGTATATTCCCTATAGGTTACACATTTTACCTTTCGCGGGCAAGTGCTCTACCAACTGAGCTACCGAAGCACGACTCACGCCCGGTACTCACAGCTTTACTTCTGCCAGTACCTCGTCTCCTACCTTCCAAACTTTGCAGAAGCTCTCCTGCGAAACTTGCAGAACTAGCACTCCTGAAAGAAAGGATATTGTGGAGACATGGCTTAGCCACAGCCTGGGGGATGTTTCCAGAATGAGATTTTCACTCTGCAGCGGAGTGTGCGCTGATATGAAACTTCCTGGCAGATTAAAACTGTGTGCCCGACCGAGACTCGAACTCGGGACCTTTGCCTTTCGCGGGCAAGTGCTCTACCAACTGAGCTACCGAAGCACGACTCACGCCCGGTACTCACAGCTTTACTTCTGCCAGTACCTCGTCTCCTACCTACCAAACTTTGCAGAAGCTCTCCTGCGAAACTTGCAGAACTAGCACTCCTGAAAGACAGGATATTGTGGAGACATGGCTTAGCCACAGCCTGGGGGATGTTTCCAGAATGAGATTTTCACTCTGCAGCGGAGTGTGCGCTGATATGAAACTTCCTGGCAGATTAAAACTGTGTGCCCGACCGAGACTCGAACTCGGGACCTTTGCCTTTCGCGGGCAAGTGCTCTACCAACTGAGCTACCGAAGCACGACTCACGCCCGGTACTCACAGCTTTACTTCTGCCAGTACCTCGTCTCCTACCTTCCAAACTTTGCAGAAGCTCTCCTGCGAAACTTGCAGAACTAGCACTCCTGAAAGAAAGGATATTGTGGAGACATGGCTTAGCCACAGCCTGGGGGATGTGAAAATCTCATTCTGGAAACATCCCCCAGGCTGTGGCTAAGCCATGTCTCCACAATATCCTTTCTTTCAGGAGTGCTAGTTCTGCAAGTTTCGCAGGAGAGCTTCTGCAAAGTTTGGAAGGTAGGAGACGAGGTACTGGCAGAAGTAAAGCTGTGAGTACCGGGCGTGAGTCGTGCTTCGGTAGCTCAGTTGGTAGAGCACTTGCCCGCGAAAGGCAAAGGTCCCGAGTTCGAGTCTCGGTCGGGCACACAGTTTTAATCTGCCAGGAAGTTTCATATCAGCGCACACTCCGCTGCAGAGTGAAAATCTCATTCTGGGTTACACATTTTACTTGATAGTAGCTTGCCCGGTGTCGGCAGATAAAGACGATATTGCAGTGCCTGTGCAGTTCCGAATGGCGATGCATGTCCCAAGGTATAGGCACTGCGGTGGCTACAGCCATACGGGAATATACATGGATATACGAGCACAGGTTGTAGACACGTGGTTGACGACATATGGAAGTTTACGTGTGGCTTGCTGTGAATCATGCATGGATAGCCAAATGGCAAGGCGACCGCTCGCAATAAGTGGCACAAATTTCACTGTCGTCATTCCATTCTACAGCTGATGGTTGTCCATATTATCAACTCCCAGTACATTTAATGTAGTTAGCATGAGTTCCGTAATCGAATACTATCTGGTTGTTTCATTTGTTTGTGTGCAATTTTTTGTATTTTCCACGTCTTCTGTGACAGAGATACTTGGAGTCTTTATACTGATTTTTGTAAGAGGTTATTCTAGCTAGAGCTAATTGGAGTGATGATAACTTATTAATTGCAAAATGATGTTTTCCACGCTAAATCCGTTACAAATCGGGGGAATGCTTATTTCCTTCGAAATTCCCACCGTTTCGCTGCCGACAGAGACAACTATTTGTGGAAGAGCGACGAGTGCAGTTTGGTTAGGCACGCCGTGAGAGCTTAGCGGCACCATCGGTGAAGTGTATCGCTGCACGGAGTCGCCTCTGTCATTAAGTCAAAGAGTTTTATAAGCCTATTCATTGTGCCCAGCAACGGCAAAAAAGGGGCGCGCGTCCAGCACGTAGCAGCTAGAGGACTCGCAACCATATCATTAAGACAGGGATTACATTTGTGGAGGAAGAGACATTACGGGAGAGGGGACGCGGACTTATCATTATCCTGGGGTCTACTTTTTGTGGCAGGACTGCAACTATCCGTTCAGAATACGTCGCGTCTCTGTCCCAGTCCTTTGTCACTCGGCAGCGCAGCACGCTTCGGTTCGAGTCCCACGGCTACAGACACCAAACTAAAGTAAGTATTTTTCCTTCATACCCATTGTAAGGGTCGTCATTAAATAAGTTATTACAAGGGAACCTCTAATGGTGACGTCATCGAATATGTTTGTCTACAGTTCAGAAAGGAGTCTAGAACTTTTGTTAACTACTTGTTGCCGAGACGATCAAGACAACGAATAGCACCACCATGGTGATATGGAAGAGCTGATGAGATTCAGGACCCAGCCTACCATACTTTTGTCAAATATCGGAACAATGTTGTGGATTATTTTATATATGCATGTAACGGACCTGGCTCTTGTTGAACGAATAATTTCAGAGGCGTAACTAGAGAGCTTGTTGCTGGAGTAATCGAGCCTTGAATACATATAGTATCGAGTATAGAGACTTGCGATAATGTAATTAACTATAGTTAAGATTTAATTATTTAATTATTTAATATTTAATAAGTTTATGTACTATAGTTAAGATTTGAAATAAAAACTTTGAGGTTCGCCGATGACATTGTAATTCTGTCAGAGACAGCAAAGGACTTGGAAGACCAGTTGAACGGAATGGACAGTGTCTTGAAAGGAGGGTATAAGATGAACATCAACAAAAGCAAAACGAGGATAATGGAATGTAGTCGAATTTAGTCGGGTGATGCTGAGGGAATTAGATTAGGAAATGAGACACTTAAAGTAGTAAAGGAGTTTTGCTATTTGGGGAGCAAAATAACTGATGATGGTCGAAGTAGAGAGGATATAAAGTACAGATTTTAGTGTCAGGAAGTCGTTTCTGAAAGTATTTGTATGGAGTGTAGCCAGGTATGGAAGTGAAACGTGGACGATAAATGGTTTAGAAAAGAAGGGAATAGAAGCTTTCGAAATGTGGTGTTACAGAAGAATGCTGAAGATTAGGTGGGTAGATCACATAACTAATAAGGAGGTATTGAATAGAATTGGGGAGAAGAGGAGTTTGTGGCACAACTTGACTAGAAGAAGGGATCTATTGGTAGGACATGTTCTGAGGCATCAAGGGATCACGAATTTAGTACTGGAGGACAGCGTGGAGGGAAAAAAATCGTAGAGGGAGACCAAGAGATGAATACACTAAGCAGATTCAGAAGGATGTAGGCTGCAGTAGGTACTGGGAGATGAAGAAGCTTGCACAGTATAGAGTAGCATGGAAAGCTGCATCAAACCAGTCTCAGGACAGAAGACCACAACAACAACAACAACAACAGTTAAGATTTCTGTGAGAAATAGTAGTTAACAGTTCAGGCACAACGAACTGGCTTATGATTTACATAAAATGTATTCTCAGTTTCGAATGCGAACACCCATCAAGTTTAATTGGAATGACGATAATGGAAATTTGTGCAGGAACGGGACTGCTTTAGCTATCCAGTGCACGATTCACAACCAGACCCAAAATTCCATGTGTCGTCGTTCCTAGGTCCTCATGTGTAAAACACATTATGTAATTTCCGTATACGGGAGGACACTTTAATTGAATGTCGCCGCCTCATATCGGCAGATAAATACGATATTGTAGTGTCTGTGTTGAAGGATGCAATGTTCCTTCGGACATGCGTGTATCATTCTTCTTAACAACACAGGCGCTCCTGTATCGTATTTGACTGTCGATTGTTTGATGTATCTGTTCACGCTTTAGTCTTTAGGTAACGGAAATTAGTGTATCAACAAGTGAATTAAAATAGTACTGATCTTTGTACAAATATACCCGTATTCGTATTCTGGATCACTGATCTACGCTGTTGCAGCGGCATTCGACCCAGAGGTTGCCATTTCGAATCCTGGTGAGCGAAGAAAGTTTAATCACCATCATTTAGCCACAGGAGAAGGAAAGGTGTTGATGTAGAGTTCCTGATCGTTACACTATGCGCCAGTGTCATTGGTTACATTGTCAATCTCTCTTCACAGTGTCCTACAGAACGAGGGCATATGATAGTGTAGATGTCCAATCGTCTTCTGGTTGGGACTTTCTAAGTTTAGAGACTCATTTGGTGCTGTTTGAGAGGGGTAGTCTGTAGGCTGTGTGGGAGCTTCATCCTCTCTTTATTAACTCTTATCGACGTCGAAAGCAGAAACATTACACTCATTCATCACAGTAAACAGTTACATTTAAGACACAACACATGCTTAGCAAAGGAAAGCTACCACATATGTAGATGTTTTGATGACAACAAAGAAGGATTTTGGATACAGAAGAACAGTACCTGCAGGAACGATTAGTAATATCAAAGGCAGTAGAAGAACGCTGTGCGAAAGTAAGAATTCATGAGGCCAGATTCAACGAACACATTTATCTTCGAATAAAAGTCTTACATTCGTAGGAAAAAAAATGGGACCCAAAAGCTCTCAAAACTGAGATGCAGAAAGCGTGCAATGCAATACCAAGAGCATCTGGTACAACAGCAGGAATAATTTCGGAATAGCACGCATCATCATTTGAAGACCACACAAGGAAAGAACTGCGAAATAAATCAATAACGAAACATAGCTAAATTTAATGACAGGAAACGCTGTAGAATTCCCTTAAAGTCGTAGAGAACTGAGATGAAATAGACTGAGGCAATATTAACGGGCATCTGAATGGCTACATCATCAACCTACGACACTTGAACCTCCACAAACATGGAAATGTACTCAAAAAATGCAATCTATTAGTAACAATCATAGAAAACAGACAATCCGTTGAGCATTGTGATTTATGTGTGTCGGTACACGCTTCAGATATTTCTATTGCTAGCTGGAGTCAGTTTCGGAACACTTCACATCCCGACACAGTCGCAATAAAAATATACTTCAACAGCTACTGCTTTTCCAGTGATTTTTACGTAGACGTAGCCGAGCTCTCTACGAGGATGACGTTATATACAAACATATACCTATAGTGTCTGACGTCGAACGAAAATCAGATAAATTTAACATTTTCATTCCTTGCATTCTTCACCATTTAGTATCTTTTTGCCCTTTATATCAATTGTGTCTGGTTCTCAAGTTTGTATAATAAATATATTTGTAGTGGTATTTGAACTCTGTCATGATTAATACTAAAGCATAATATGTACGGATAACTGAAGGCAGCAGTGCATGAAGCATAGATGAGTGTTTAGCCCAGAATTCATTTACTCATCTTTATAATTAACTATTGTGTTATTATGTAAGTTTTTCATATTCGGAGAAGCGTGGATGTAGCAATAACATATAATGTCACTGAGAATCGGCTCACTTGAAGATGGAGCTGCAAAACTTCGCAATATCTAAGTAAATAAAAGTTTTGCGTGTCAAAGTGGTTTTTGCACACATTTACCTTCATTTACCACAGTCGTGGGTAGATGGCAATGAACAGAACTAATTTCGAATTTTTATTTGGAAACCTGCGTCATTAGCTTATGTGAATACGTGGAACATACGGGCCTTTTAATCTTTGACAAATATCAGTCTTTGACATAGCTTGAACATACAAGCCAGTGAAGACTGGTAGTGAAAGCAGATCTCTCTGATACTCTGAGAAATCATTCGATTTTAAAAACCAACTACGCTGGACCTGGGGACATAAACTCACCCCTAATTGTTGAGAGCTTGCGCTTGCAGTTTCGCGAAAACGTCCTCTCTAAGTCGACAACTGTCTGCAGTGTTCACAATGGTTAAATTAAATTGCTTTCCTGGTGCGGCGTAATATACATGATCCACCCCTCTCCCCCCGCCTTTGAAACCTGACTGGATGATAAGCTAACACCGAAGGCTTAATCGGACTACAAAACCATACGTTACATATTCCTCTTTTCCCAGCACTTGTTCATCTTCTCCCTCTGTCTCCTGTTTCTTTCTCTTGTAAATATTAATTCTGATTCTTGACTTTCTTGTTCTTGCTCTTGTAGGCTCCTACACTTTGTGGCAGATTGAAGGTGTGAACCAGACAGGGACTCGAACCCAGAATCTTCCCTTTCGCGGGCCTAGTTCTTTCTGACTGTGCTATCGAGTCGCGACCCACAAAACGCCCTCAGTTTCGCTTCCGCTAGTACTTGTCTCCCACTTTCCAAACTCACAGAAGCTCTCCTGCATACCTCACTGGACAAACGCTCCTGGAAGAAAGAATACAGCGGAGAAATAGCTTAGCCACAGCCTATGCCAGAATCCCTGATAACTTGCAATGCTCCTGCCAGCGTTCAGCTGCGAAGAGCATACGGCTACAGGTGAAAACAATAGTCATCCATAAAACTATGACAACACTCAGACGTTGCCATAGGGACGTATAAATAATAGCGTTCCATGGTTGGTTCAAGTAGATGCGCGAAGATGCCGCGTCGAGCCTCTTGCAGCTGTCAGGTATCTTCTTCCCCCGACTGTACAATAGGAGCTGAATATTTAAATCTGCAACGGAGAGTTCCCAATTCCTAGTCTCCTTGGTAAAGAGAAACTGAGTCAGACCGGATGCCGAACCTAGCTTATTACCTTTCGCGGGCAACACCCTTACCCAGTGAATTATATTGGCACGACTCATAACACGCCCCCAAAAAATATTTTTCTCATATTTCTGTTACCTAGAACACTGTAGGAAACATTTTCCCGAAATACAGAAATAGTTATAGAGTTAATCTGTTTTATGTCAAAAAATTTAATATTCGCTTTACCATTACCTGTGGTGCTATGTATGTGTTTCGATGAAATTTTGCTTCATTTCTCAGCAAATCTACTATTTTTCTTACGATATACTTTTCAGGTGTGTCTACTTTATCCTGTGAGGAGCTCATTTTCAAACACTCATAGGCAGACATACAGTCTGGTTTTTTAACTGTACAACAATTTTGTGTTCTCCTTCTTCAAGTTATTTAAACTCCGTAAGTTTATTTATGTTTCTGCGTACTTTGAGATATGTCTGATATTTTTATGGAATTTTATTTTCATCAAAAGTTGTTAGGCCCATCAAATTCACTTACGTCTTTAAAATATTCATTTGGTTAATTTCTTCCAGTTATTTTCTCCAAGTACTGTAAAATCTTCTGTTGATCTCAGAATACCAGCTAATTACATTTTTTCTTAAATACTTTAAACATAAAGTATCTTAAAACATTTCTTTCACTTACACACGTTTTGGCTCATTGGTTAAGTTTTCCCAAACATTTTACTTTGCATTTTGTGTTTCTTTGATGGTACAAATTACTTTACTGTGAGACAAAAGTCGTTTAGTAGTTTTGCCTGTTGTCTTACGTTCTGCTGAGCCAAATGTCATATCTTAAAAATCAATAAACGGTAATTTTTTGTTTAACATTTTAAGAAAAATTATGAATTTGAATTTAATTTGCCTTATAACGGAATATTGAACCACTTATTGAGATTGTAATTATCATTGCATCGTATTTTGTCAAGGTATACCTCACATTCCGTTGGTTTTTAAAAATCGTCATTGTTCACCGCCAAGTATTGCTATAAATATTTTTTTATTTCGTCTGGTTTCAGTCTTCAGACTACCATTATTTATGCTGTATACGAAAGCAAAGAGAACATGAAATTTATTTGATATTTAACTGTTGTCTTACGTTCTGCTGAGCCAAATGTCGCGTTTTAAAAATCAATAAACGGTAATTTGTTGTTTAACATTTTAAGAAAAATTATGGTGTACACGCGCACTAAAACTCAGACAATGGGATGTCACATACTCACATAAAACATTTAAAACAGTGCACCAATTGATGTAAACCTTAAGGCATCGAACAGTATAAACTTCCACCATCAGTAAAGTTTAAGTCTTCTGGGTTGTTAAGCAGCGTCATATTTCCTTCTAAAATAATCGACGTTTCGACCCCTCTGCTGGGTGCTTCTTCAGGATGTTTCGGTGTCCACTATTTCTAGAGTGTTCTAGCAATAATGGACACCGAAACATCCAGAAGAAGATCCCAGCATAGGGATCGAAACGTCGATTATCTTAGAAGGAAATATGACGCTGCCTAACAACCCACAAGACTTTAACTTTGGTGACAACGGCCACGAAAGCCAGCAGACTTCCATCAGAAGTAACTGAAAAAAATACGACACAAAGTAGGAGGACTGAGAGAGTTCAAACTTACAACGAAGTACTTAAGTACGATTCATTTATACAGTTTACCTGCTATCATGTAGTAAAATATATTACATTGTCAATAATATAACATTGTAAACACTTTCGATTTCCTTTCTGTGTATACAGTCCGGTTCTAACATTATGAGTGGGGGTACTCAGCATACTGGCGACTTCACATCTGATGGATGGTTCAAATGGCTCTGAGCACTATGGGACTTAACAGCTGTGGTCATCAGTCCCCTAGAACTTAGAACTACTTAAACCTAACTAACCTAAGGACATCACACACATCCATGCCCGAGGCAGGATTCGAACCTGCGACCGTAGCAGTCGCGCGGTTCCGGACTGCGCGCCTAGAACCGCGAGACCACCGCGGCCGGCACATCTGATGGAATCAGCGAGCAGTTCCTATGGCTTGAGCCGTCATTTACTGTTGCAATTTCCACAGTTTGTACCTAATACCATTAATAGTTTACTATGCATACAACTATATCGCTACAAATCGTCAACCAATATACCAAAGACTAAGTTCAATATTTCCCTTCAGTAACTAGAACCTAAAAGTTACTGTGCATAATTATTACGTTTAGCCAGCGACTTCTCATACATATGAATGTATTTTCTTGTACTTCACTTACACTGAAACTAAAGTGTATCCCTCTAAGATCGCTATAAAAAGAAAGCAACGTGCATATAAAACGTAAGTTCTTATTACAGTACACAGATGAAAATAAATAAGTATAACTCGCTGCTCATTTGCTCTTCATTACTTATAACGCTAATACTGTAATACATATAATATGCTATCGCATACAACGTATAGATTGTTAGGTTTTTATATTTGCCTGTTAGATATAGTTATAAGAGGCAGTCAAATGAAAACGAGATAGGTGGAAAAACAGTAAGTAAGCTGTTTAATTATTTCAAACGTAATCGCCATTGCTGTTGGTATGTCTACCTAATGTGAGACAAAACGGTCAACGCCTTCATGGAAAAATGTCTGCTGTTGCCTACTGATACAAAATTGTACCCAGGCGTGCACCTCTTCGCCCCAAATCGACGGTCACGAATCTCTTTCTTCAGGGCTCCAGATGTATGGAAATCTCATGGGGAGAGATCGGGATTGTATGGAGAATGTGTAAGTGCTTCTCAGTGAAACGTTTGCAGAGTAGTCAAAACAACTTGCCAGCAAAATGGCTGCCAGTGTGTTGCCAAGATTGTTTAGACTACGCTGCAGAAGTTTTGTCTGGGAAGCCCTTACACATCCTCCATACAGCCTCATTCTCTCCTCATGCGATTTCCAAATTCATCGCTGTCGGTTTGTTTTGGCTGAAAATCTGCATGCCTGGGTACAATCATGGTTCTGATGGTTCCGTACGCAAACGGCATTGCCACAGCGGTAACATCAGTTTCCGTCAGATTAACAAAGTTAGCAATGTCGAGCTTGGCTAGTACTTGGATGGGTCACTGTCCGGATATTTCGAGTTCTGTTGGCTAGCAGGTTGCACTTTTCCCTTGTGAGGCCAATTGAGGAGCTACTTGACTGACATTGGCAGCCCTGACGCGAGCTACGAGCGCTTTTCGCTTGCTGTATTACAAGATAAGTAATTTAGCTAGTGATTAATCTTTTTTGCTGTTTATTCTATATTATTTACTTGCATTAGTGTCAGATAGACTTGATAAATTGAAGGATTCAGTTTTTATTTGCGTCTGAATAAGATAAGCGAAGATTCTGTTCAGGACAGTTTCGCGTGTACGCAAACGTTTGTTTACGTTTTTAACTGACGTTAAATACGCGAAATTATCAATTAAGTCAGTGCACAATGCTCAGTATTTACATTTATTAATGTCATTTAGACTCGATAGATTGAAGGTAGCGGTTTTGATACGTTTCATTACTAAAAGTGATACTGACAGTGAATTCTAACCTCACTTGTATACGTTTGACTAGCGCAACTTGCGATTATTAACAGTTAAGCAAACGTAAAATACGTGGTAAATTAGTGTTACACTACAATATCTGAGTAAATCAGAGTTACAATTCAACTTCTGAGCCCTTCTTACATACGGTTTAGTTAGCACCAAGCTAAAACTCACCTCGCCGTCTGCTTAAATTCCATAGGTTGTTGTGGGCTTTAGTGATCGTGTACTGTAAGCCCATCAGTTCCTATAAAGTAGTGTTCGTCCTTGTGCTTCACATTCTGAACTCTTATTGTTAGCTAAAAGTTTTGTTTTGTACCTGCATCTGCCAGTGTACAATACTCAGTATTTACGTTTATTAGTGTCATTTAGACTTGGTAAATTTAAGGTAGCAATTTTTATAGTTTTATTAGGTCATTTTCGCTTGTACGTAAACACTTGTTTACATTATAAATACAAGGGATAATCAGTAGGTGTACCTCACTGTAGGTTACTGTTTAATTCATTAATAATATTCACTAGATAGCCTCTAGCAGTTTACTATAGGTCACTGTCTTATTCTTTAGTATTCACTAAATAGCCCCTAGCAGGAAAATAAGCAGCAGATCTAGCTTCTACCACACATTTTTATTGTTTTTCATTGTTGAGAGTCCTTTCTGCCAAGTAGAGTGTAGCTGTTAAACTTGTGTGGCAGTAGGTTTGTCTTATGGTAAATGAGTTATTAGCTAGATGGATAGGGACTGTGTTTGTTGTGTGCGGACGCAACAAGCTCCAAAGTGCCACTTTGAGGTGCGGTGAGGATGGAGTGCCTGGAGCACCCCCTGCTGTACTAGATGGGGTGGAGGTGGGGTGGGCGGGGGGGGGGGGGGGGAAGTCACAGCACTCTTTCACTGAGCCGACCTCAGGTGCGACTGAGCCGGCTGGCTCACTCTCACCTCAGAGTGGGTGGAAGACTGTGTCGAGGTCTCTAGCTTCAAGGCGAAGGCTGCATGGGGGAAGCAGGCTCCTACCAAATCCCATCCACTTTGCTAATAGATTCAGTGTGCCATCTGATGCTCTGGGGGATTATGAGCCGGATCAGAATGCACCTTCTGCCAGGATAGTAGCCGAGGTCCGGACAGGCACGTAGGGGTAGGGGTTTGTTAGTTATTGGGAGGTCCAATGTTAGGCGGGTCATGAAGCCCGCAGGAACATAGCGACTAGAAGTTCAACGTTCACTCGGTGTGCTTGCCAGGGGTCCTTTTCCGGGATGTGGAAGATGCTCTTCCGGCGGCTATCGAACGTGCGGGGTGCAGCTGCAGATTGTTGCACATGTCGGCACCAACGATGCCTGTCGTAGGGGTTCCGAGGAAATCCTTGGGTCCTTTCTACGGTTGGCTAAATTGACCTCCATCTCTCGAGGAGTGGAAGCCAAGCTGACGATCTACAGCATCGTACCCAAGGTGAACTGAGGTCCTCTGGTTTGGAGTCGAGTGGAGAATATAAACCAGAGTCTCCGTCGACTCTGTGACGAAAATGGTTGTAGATTCCTCGACCTACACTATGGGGTGGAAGGTTGTAGGACGCCCCTCGATATATCAGGGGTGCATTACACACAGGAAGATGCTAAATGGGTACCACAGTACTTGTGGCGTGCAAATGGGGGTTTCCTGAATGGGGTGACTTCAACAGAAACAAGCGTAACTTCAATTGTGCCCAGGGTAGCGTAATAGGTCCACTGCTTTTTACGATCTGTTTGATGGTGTTGACAGCGGCATTTAGACTGTTTGCCGATGATGCTGTAGTCTACAGGAAAGTTGCGAACGAATCATTGAGGATTTGTAGAAAATAAATGCGTGGTGTAATGGCTGGAAGTTCTCTCTCAGTACTTATAAGTGTAACCTACTGCGTATAACAAGACGAAAATCCCCATTAATGTAAGATTACAAAATAAATGCCCAGTCTTTGGAAGCGGTAGCACCTGTCAAGTATCTTGGTGTGACTATTCGAAATGATCTCAAATGGAATGATCAGATTACACAAGTAACGGGCAACTCTAACTCTAGATTGCGGTTTATTGGTAGAATCCTGAAGCGATGCAGTCCTTCAACAAAGGAAGCTGCTTACAATACGTTAGTTCGCCCAGTCTTAGAGAATTGTTCGTCTGTCTTACCAGTTGGGTCTGATTCAAGAGAATGAGAAGGTCCAAAGAAGAGCAGCAAGATTCGTGACTGGTACATTTAGGCATCGCGAGAGCGTTACAAATCTAATAGAAAGTTTGAAGTGGGACACACTTGCAGATAGACGACGCGCTAAACGGAAGGGGCTCCTCACTAAATTCCGAAATCCGATCTTCGCCGAGGATGTAGAGCGTATACTATTACCAACTCAATTACCAACTTTCAAATCGCACAAATATCACCATTCAAAGATAAGGGAAATGAGAGCTCGTACTGAGGCGTTCACACAATCGTTTTTCTCTTGCGCGAACCGCAAGTTGGTCAGAAGGGGGGGTGGGGGGAATATGACATTAGCGCAAATTGTGTCCTCCGCCACACACCGATTGGTGGCTAGCGGAGTATATATGCAGATGTAGATGTAGCGGCACCTGTCACGAAAATAGACAACGGCCTCGCGAGCGGTGTGCTGATCACATGCCTTTTCGTATCCACATCCGGTGACGCCTAAGGTCTGAGGATGACACGGCGGCCGGTCGATACCATTGGACTTAAAGGCCTGTTCAGTCGATGTTTTTTTATGATTCCGTAGGCAACCGCAAACATTTTGCCACGAAGGCGTTGTCCGTCTTGTCTCAGTGGGAGGAATGTATTAACAGCCATGTTGATTACTTTCGAAATAACAAAAAAATACTTACGTCTTTCATTTGTTCCATTTTCATTTGACTGCCCCTTATACATTTGATATACAACACGTAGAATCGTAAGGATATTAGTCGCTGGAATCGAAGTAAGCTGTTTTAAGAGTTTTATGTGAGCATACGACAACATGTTATGCAAGTTTTCTTGAGCGTTTACACCAAGTAGCATCGAATTGACATTTGAATTGTTGTGGTGGTCTTCAGTCCTGAGACTGGTTTGATGCAGCTATCCATGCTACTCTATCCTGTGCAAGCTTCTTCATCTCCCAGTACCTACTGCAGCCTACATCCTTCTGAATCTGATTAGTGTATTCATTTCTTGGTCTCCCTCTACGATTATTACCCTCCACGCTGCTCTCCAATACTAATTTGGTAATCCCTTGATACCCCAGAACATGTCCTACCAACCGATCCCTTCTTCTGGTCAAGTTGTGCCACAAACTTCTCTTCCCCCCAATCCTATTCAATACTTCCTCATTAGTTATGTGATCTACCCATCTAGTATTCAGCATTCTTCTGTAGCACCACATTTCGAAAGCTTCTGTCCTCTTCTTGTCCAAACTATTTATTGTCCATGTTTCACTTCCATACATGGCTACACTCCATACAAATACTTTCAGAAATGACTTCCTCACACTTAAATCTATACTCGATATTAACAAATTTCTCTTCTTCAGAAACGCTTTCCTTGCCATTGCCAGTCTACATTTTATATCCTCTCTACTTCGACCATCATCAGTTATTTTGCTCCCCAAATAGCAAAACTCCTTTACTACTTTAAGTGTCTCATTTCCTAATCTAATTCCCTCAGCATCACCCGACTTAATTCGACGACATTCCATTATCCTCGTTTTGCTTTTGTTGATGTTCATCTTATATCCTCCTTTCAAGACGCTATCCATTCCGTTCAACTGCTCTTCCAAGTCCTTAGCTGTCTCTGACAGAATTACAATGTCATCGGCGAACCTCAAAGTTTTTATTTCTTCTCCATGGATTTTAATACCTACTCCGAATTTTTCTTTTGTTTCCTTTACTGCTTGCTGAATATACAGATTGAATAATATCGGGAAGAGGCTACAACCCTGTCTCACTCTCTTCCCAACAACTGCTTTCCTTTCATGTCACTCGACTCTTATAACTGCCATCTGGTTTCTGTACAAATTGTAAATAGCCTTTCGCTCCCTGTATTTTACCCATGCCACCTTTAGAATTTGAAAGAGAGTATTCCAGTCAACATTGTCAAAAGCTTTCTCTAAGTCTACAAATGCTATATTCTTCTTGACGTCTGAGGGTATTTCGCCTGTTTCATACATTTTGCTCACCAGATGTAGAGTTTTGTCAGGACTGGCTCTCCCAAGGCCGTCAGTAGTTCCAATGGAATGTTATCTACTCCGGGGGCCTTGTTTCGACTCAGGTCTTTCAGTGCTCTATCAAACTCTTCACGCAGTATCTTATCTCCCATTTCATCTTCATCTACATCCTCCTCTATTTCCATAATACTGACATCAAGTACGTCGCCCTTGTATAGACTCTTTATATACTCCGTCCACCTTTCTGCTTTCCCTTCTTTGCTTAGAACTGGGTTTCCATCTGAGCTCTTGATGTTCATACAAGTGGTTCTCTGTTCTCCAAAGGTCGCTTTAATTTTGCTGTAGGCAGTATCTATCTTACTCCTTGTGAGATAAGCCTCTACATCCTTATATTTGTCGTCTAGCCATCCCTGCTTAGCCATCTTGCACTTTCTGTCGATCTCATTTTTGAGACGTTTGTATTCCTTTTTGCCTGCTTCATTTACCGCATATTTATATTTTCTCCTTTCATCAATTAAATTCAATATTTCTTCTGCTGCCCAAGGATTTCTACTAGCCATCGTCTTTTTACCTACTTGATCCTCTGCTGTGTTCACTACTTCATCTCTCAAAGCTACCCATTCTTCTTCTATTGTAATTCTTTCCCCCAGTCCTGTCAATTGTTCCCTTATGCTCTCCCTGAAATTCTGTACAATCTGTGGTTCTTTCAGTTTATCCAGGTCCCATCTTCTTAAATTCCCACCTTTTTGCAGTTTCTTCAGTTTTAATCTACAGGTCATAACCAATAGATTGTGGTCAGAGTCCACATCTGCCCCTCGAAATGTTTTACAATTTAAAACCTGGTTCCTAAATCTCTGTCTTACCATTATATAATCTATCTGATACCTTTTAGTATGTCCAGGGTTCTTCCATGTATACAACCTTCTTTCATGATTCTTGAACCAAGTGTTAGTTATCATTAAGTTATGCTCTGTGCAAAATTCTACCAGGCGGCTTCCTCTTTCATTTCTTAGCCCCAATCCATATTCACCTACTACGTTTCCTTCTCTCCCTTTTCCTACTACCGAGTTCCAGTCACCTATGACTATTAAATTTTCGTCACCCTTCACTATCTGAATAATTTCTTTTATTTCATCATACATTTCTTCAATTTCTTCGTCATTTGCAGAGCTAGTTGGCGTATTAACTTGTACTACTGTAGTAGGTGTGGACTTCGTATCTATCTTGGCCACAATAATGCGTTCACCATGCTGTTTGTAGTAGCTTACGCGCATTCCTATTTTCCTATTCATTATTAAACCTACTCCTGCATTACCTCTATTTGATTTTGTGTTTATAACCCTGTAGTTCACCTGACAAGAAGTCTTGTTCCTCCTGCCACCGAACTTCACTAATTCCCACTATATCTAACTTTAACCTATCCATTTCCCTTTTTAAATTTGCTAACCTACCTGCCCGGTGAAGTGATCTGACATTCCACGCTCCGATGCGTAGAGCGCCAGTTTTCTTTCTCCTGATAACGCCATCCTCTTGAGTAGTCCCCGCCCGGAGAGGGCGCCATTATCATTTAATCATACAGTAAAGCTGCATGCCCTCGGGAAAAATTGCGGCCGTAGTTTCCCCTTGCTTTCAGCCGTTCGCAGTACCAGCACAGCAAGGCCCTTATGGTTATTGTTACAAGGCCAGATCAATCAATCATCCAGACTGTTGCCCTAGCAACTACTGAAAAGGCTGCTGCCCCTCTTCAGGAAGCACACATTTGTCTGGCTTCTCAACAGATACCCCTTCGTTGTGGTTGCACCTACGGTACGGCTATCTGTATCGCTGAGGCACGCAAGCCTCCCCACCAACGGCAAGGTCCATGGTTCATGGGGGGAGGGACATTTGAATATGAGATACAGGTACATTTCATCTTTGCTCTGCTTTGGTAGATAGGATATTTGATGACCCTCTGAGGGTCGACATGATTCAAATGGCTCTGAGCACTATGGGACTTAACTTCTGAGGTCATCAGTCCCCTAGAACTTAGAACTACTTAAACATAACTAACCTAAGGACATCACACACGTCCATGCCCGAGGCAGGATTCGAACCTGCTACCTTAGCGGTCGCGCAGTTCCAGACTGTAGAACCGCCCGGCCACTCCGGCCGGCGAAGTCGAAACTGCTTATAATAAAAAAAGTATTTTAGCAACTCTTCGCGGGAACTATGATACTTTTCAATAACATTATTTAGTTAATAGATCCTCGAAGAACTTCCATGTAATTTTCTACCTCGAGCCTCTTAAGAAATCCTGAGTATAATCACAGAAGAACGAATTTGCTTTTGAGAAATCATGTATTTTTTTTATTCACATAGGAAATGTTATGGTACTTATCACAATAAATATATCTGCATATTTTCCTACAATATGAATTACGCTCTATGTAAAAATTGTACTGCTCACATGGTATGGGTCAGTGAAGCCAATCTGTTGAAGCATGTCCAATTTGGCACTCTGACGAGGTGAAGTTTTCTGAACATTGTGTCTGAGCTGCGTTGTGGAACATAATGGGAGAAATGTGAATCTTTTTCATAGCCCATAGAGTAAAAATCATCCTATAATTAACACTTGACGCTGAAATATAACTCGAAACATCAATTATGATAACATTCTCCACATAACTCAACAGTTATTAGCCTCACCTGATATTACAGGGCGGTCCTACGATGTCACGAAGCTGAATACGCTACTGCTACAATAAAATGTGATAACATACAGATAACATTTGTCAGTGGTTTTGTCTTTTTGTATTGTCCAATCATATCACAGTAAATTATTGGGGAAACCTGTAAATAGAACATCTTGACACGAAAACTGGAAGAAGAAGCTTACCCACGACGCTCATACTGAAAATTAATTTCATAGACGATTTGAACTAAAAGCTATACAAACTTTGTTGTTTTAACATAATATTTTGTGTCTGAAACCTTACAAAATCTCACTTTTAATGTACTACAAAGCTAAACGTATTTCGAGTTGAATGTGAGTCATATTTTCCTCTAGACATAGCCTCCTTCGACGTGAGAGGATCTGAATAGAGTAGATACAGAAAATACCTCAATACAACCAAAGAATAGAGTAACTATAGATTTCCATTATTAGAAGGAAATCATACAGACAGACGTATCCGTTCCTCTAGATTTGAAACTTAATTGAGACTATGGAGTATGCTGCTCCAAAATTGACGTCTGTGGGATAATGTGAGATAATTTTAAAATCGTGATGAGATCAAAAACTTTATAGATAACTAGCAAAAGGTACGGAGAAAATTTTCAGCTTTTACTGCAAGCAAACAAAAATGAGGTTAGTGATCACTAGAGACCGGATTATATGCATCATAAAAACCTTAAGATATGCATTCAAATATGCATGAAAAATGCTTATAATGCATGAAAAGTGTCGACAATGCAAGATAAAATAATAAAAATGTATTATCCTGCCTACTCATGTAATATAGGGTGTCTAGGAAGGTGTTTCTCTGATCGCTAGACAACAATTTAAGCAAATAATATTAACGGAGTTTATTACAGGAAGTTAAGTTGACAATACTTAACTTTGCGTATTCACAAAGGTGTGTCGCAAGCAGCTGGCGACATGCAAATAATCAATTTCCTTCGGTATGTACAATTTCAATGTTATTAAAGCGAAACAGTTCATAAGTCACTGCTGTAGCGTTGTATGACGGCTCTTCTTCCAACCCGTCCGCAGCTAGGCGGGGCGGCGCTTGTATTCTTTTCGTGTAGATGTCGCTCCTGTCGTGGTGTCGACCTAGTCAGCTTACTACTGGCTGACGTCGTCTCACAGCCCTCTCTGCTCTTCCGTTCTTCATCGTGTCGGCGCTTGTCGATACGCCGGAACAAGAATACTTTCTGGTAGGTTTAGGAAGAGGGCCTTGCTGAGATTATTTTCTAAAAATCTGAAAAATGGAGACGCATAACGTTTTTTAAGGAATTTTTTCTTCTTTGGAATTGTTGTCGGCAACAAGCGTACGCATTGCGAGTGAGTCGCAGCGGAGCAATCGATACGTACAGGACCAAATTCGAGATATATCGCACGCAGAGGGGCACGCTCAAAAACTCCGTAATATTTTATTTAAAAAACAACATACAGTCATGAATTTTTTAACAGCATTAGTTTTTAATTAAGACTATTTGACCAAAGCATCATTTACAATTTATTTTACATTTTTCTACTATTGTAAACATAAACGACCAGGTACTGTTCGAAATGTTCGGTAGTAAGTTTGTGTCTTCGATCACTCAAAACATTTTCATTAGCAGAAAAGGACCGTTCTACATCAACTGAAGTAACTGGGCAGTATTTGAATTTGGGTGCTATGTTGGCACTTATTGTTTCCGGTAATAGTTCACCTGCCCCATTAACACAACTATCAATTTGGCACAAGGGTTCAAAGCCTGGTTTACTGTTTAAAATGTTTTCAAACTTTTCTTTAAGTTTTCTTGGGACTGCCTCCGGCAGTGAGGAGTTCATTAGAATAATATTTATTCATTAACTGAACAGATTCATTCAACGCCAAACCTTGAGTTTCAAGCTTTATACTTGCAGGTATATGGGAAAAACGAGTGCTAATCACAGCAATGACTTTTTAATATGGGAATCATTAAGTTCTGGCAAACAGCCACAGACTCTGCACTACCGAAGTCGTTTACTACACCTCTAACTGCCTCGAAATATACATCTCGTGGTCGTGCGGTAGCAATCGCTTCCCACGCCCGGGTTCCCGGGTTCGATTCCCGGCGGGGTCAGGGATTTTCTCTGCCTCGTGATAGCTGGGTGTTGTGTGATGTCCTAAAGCTAGTTAGGTTTAAGTAGTTCTAAGTTCTAGGGGACTGATGACCGTAGATATTAAGTCCCATAGTGCTCAGAGCCATTTGAACCATTTTATACATTGCAAAACAACACAGCTTCGAACAGCGTGCACCAACGAGTTACCACTGGTTCGGAAGGTAAATGTGTATGAGGCAGTTTTTCGTTTTAGGTCTTGATGCGAGCAGGAGCCTTTAGAAACACTTTCTTTGTGGAGGAAAGAAATTTATTTACATTTACAAACGTGGAACGTACTTCTTCAGCAAGGCGATTTACTCCACGAGCAAAGCACGTCACGTGAATCACATTGAGATAAAAAAATTCGGAGGGCTTTGCCTGCTTTGATCATATAGGGAGCAGCATCTGAAATAAATAAAAACACCCTTTCATCTGCAGGAGATTCAGGAAATATTTTTCTAATGCCCTTATTTTCAAATCTGGCGATCGTGGAATGATCTACTTTTTCAAGTTCTTTGGAGGCCGCTAAATAGGAAGAGGAAGGCTCTTCTTTTAAAGCGCCAGCAATTAAATTTGCAATGTAACGGCCACAAGTGTCTGTAGTATCGCCAACTCCAGCGTTCGCGTGGCAAGTCAGACCATCATATGAAGATCCATGCAAGGCAACGTGACAGCCGTTGTAACCTGAAGTGGTCAACAGCGAGCTTCATGTATTCGGTCAAGCCATTGTTCCGACATCCCAGACGTAAGGTCTGCTGTGCCACATATCACGTGTTATCTTCATATATACAAACACGGGGCGTTCCAAACATTGTCAAAATCATACAGATAGCGCAGTATTTTTTTAAAAAAATGTAATTAGTGTTAAAGGACTTATGGTCGGAAACAAGGAAGCCAATACATGTGGGCAAGTGGGGGCTGCCACACACCCCATAGCTCTCACGAAAAGGGAATAATACACTCCTGGAAATGGAAAAAAGAACACATTGACACCGGTGTGTCAGACCCAACATACTTGCTCCGGACACTGCGAGAAGGCTGTACAATGATCACACGCACAGCACAGCGGACACACCAGGAACCGCAGTGTTGGCCGTCGAATGGCGCTAGCTGCGCAGCATTTGTGCACCACCGCCGTCAGTGTCAGCCAGTTTGCCGTGGCATACGGAGCTCCATCGCAGTCTTTAACACTGGTAGCATGCCGCGACAGCGTGAACGTGAACCGTATGTGCAGTTGACGGACTTTGAGCGAGGGCGTATAGTGGGTATGCGGGAGGCCGGGTGGACGTACCATCGAATTGCTCAACACGTGGGGCGTGAGGTCTCCACAGTGCATCGATGTTGTCGCCAGTGGTCGGCGGAAGGTGCACGTGCCCGTCGACCTGGGACCGGACCGCACCGACGCACGGATGCACGCCAAGACCGTAGGATCGTACGCAGTGCCGTAGGGGACCGCACCGCCACTTCCCAGCAAATTAGGGACACTGTTGCTCCTGGGGTATCGGCGAGGACCATTCGCAACCGTCTCCATGAAGCTGGCCTACGGTCCCGCACACCGTTAGGCCGTTTTCCGCTCACGCCCCAACATCGTGCAGCCCGCCTCCAGTGGTGTCGCGACAGGCGTCAATGGAGGGACGAATGGAGACGTGTCGTCTTCATCGATGAGAGTCGCTTCTGCCTTGGTGCCAATGATGGTCGTATGCGTGTTTGGCGCCGTGCAGGTGAGCGCCACAATCAGGACTGCATACGACCGAGGCACACAGGGCCAACACCTGGCATCATGGTGTGGGGAGCGATCTCCTACACTGGCCATACACCTCTGGTGATCGTCGAGGGGACACTGAATAGTGCACGGTACATCCAAACCGTCATCGAACCCATCGTTCTACCATTCCTAGACCGGCAAGGCAACTTGCTGTTCCAACAGGACAATGCACGTCCGCATGTATCCCGTGCCACCCAACGTGCTCTAGAAGGTGTAAGTCAACTACCCTGGCCAGCAAGATCTCCGGATCTGTCCCCCATTGAACATGTTTCGGACTGGATGAATCGTCGTCTCACGCGGTCTGCACGTCCAGCACGAACGCTGGTCCAACTGAGGCGCCAGGTGGAAATGGCACGGCAAGCCGTTCCACAGGACTACATCCAGCATCTCTACGATCGTCTCGATGGGAGAATAGCAGCCTGCATTGCTGCGAAAGGTGGATATACACTGTACTAGTGCCGACATTGTGCATGCTCTGTTGCCTGTGTCTATGTACCTGTGGTTCTGTCAGTGTGATCATGTGATGTATCTGACCCCAGGAATGTGTCAATAAAGTTTCCCCTTCCTGGGACAATGAATTCACGGTGTTCTTATTTCAATTTCCAGGAGTGTATATAGTCAGGCGTTTTTCTTTCAAGAAAACGGCCGGCTGCGGTGGTCTAGCGGTTCTAGGCGCGCAGTCCGGAACCGCGCGACTGCTACGGTCACAGGTTCGAAGCCTGCCTCGGGCATGGATGTGTGTGATGTCCTTAGGTTAGTTAGGTTTAAGTAGTTCTAAGTTCTAGGGGACTGATGACCTCAGAAGTTAAGTCCCATAGTGCTCAGAGCCATTTGAACCATTTTTTTTTCAAGAAAATAATCGGAGTCGGAACTGTAACATTTTTTGGATACCTACAAGTCACCATTCGTATTAGTAAATATTAAAATTACTCCATTCCCCTTGGCCAGAAATGAATATTCTTTTTATGGACGTAAATAACTCTCACTTTATGGTAAGAAAATAATTTCACTTCATTTAAACTTGATGAGGACCACTAGTATCAATGCATGTATTGCAACTGCGCATGAATCTTCTCCAACACCATTCCTCCAAATTTTGCTGTCTGAACAGTTCTTTGTCTAAAACCTTTGCCAACTCATCATGTCGTGAACGGCCCGGATTCTTGTAAATTTTAATCTGCTGTGATCAGTTTCTTCCATTTACGATGACGTTTTTTGTAAAACTTTTCCCTAAACATTGGATCGGCTTTCCCGCCACTACCTCCTGCCACACCATAGGTGCAATGCGTGTTCCACAGTTCCTGAAATGAGTAGTCCTCGATGAACCGCAAATTATGGTAAACACCTCCACAGAAACCTTAGAGACAGTTGTTTATTGTTTTTTAAGGTAGCGCCACCAGCGTCTATTTGGTGGGCCCGAGGCAGGATTCGAACCTGCGACCGTAACGGTCACGCGGTTCCAGACTGTAGCGCCTAGAACCGCACGGCCAAAATTGTGCTTTGGATACCATCACAGAGAAGTCGGTTGTCACATTCTGAAACAACAACGGAGATCGGACGAGACGCCATCCAGTCATGTACCACACATGTCATATGGGAGATAGTACGGTGGTCGTGCGGGCCAAAGCTATGCTGAACGTCTGGGCTTGAGGTAAGCATTGCGTGCGCAAACACTGTTCAGTTGAAAGAGCGTAGCTCTCTGTCGTCGTAGTACCTGACTACACTGGGTGATATTCTGGTTGGATCTTGAATTTTTCAATGTTTCGTCGACGTCACTGCTACCGTGAGCTTCAGAACCATGCGTCGAGTTGGATCCATGTGTCGTTGCTTGATATTCTCCTTTAGTTATCGCTCCCATAATCGACGCCGCACTTGCAAATAACCGTCACTGAGGCTAAGGCAATATATGCTCTCATTCATCCTGCCAGCTTCATAGTCCGCTATGCTATTGTAAGACAACACAGTCACGAGGAGCGTAGGAAATCTGTGAAGTGACACGCCTATTCGTCTTCCAGATCATGGTCTTTGGCGGTTCTCGCTATCAGTTAGACGCAAAATTAAATCTGTTTCGTGCTGCCGTTACTGAACTGTTCGTCTGTTGCACCGACTGTTTTGCGGATCTGTATGCCACTACCGTCCGGAACCAGAACTGTGGACCATCTCTATCAGCACTGATAAGCCACTGACAACTCATATGCACCGCGTTGGACAGTTCTTCAGAAGTTCCACCAGTATTCAATCCCGAAATACAGCTACCGTAAATTTCAGTTAATTCTGCATATCTACAATATTTAATAACTAATTACGAGGTTTGAAACAACATATCATCATTCCGAAAGCCGAATACAGCTATTAAGGAGTCAGTGTTTTTATTTTCATGACATAGTTCCTGTGCTGTCCATTTCTCGATGCTTTGAATCCATCAATTCTCCATCCATATATGATGTTCCTATGTCATATGGTCAGAGACATTCATTGTCTGATTTCTGCTCGTGTAGTTTGCTCATGAGCAAGTTATTTGAAAAAAATCTACCTCGCAGGGTGTAGCACCTCTTTTCGCTCTGATGATGGCAGTGACTCGTCGTGAAATCAACGATCAACGTCATGAGAAGCTAGCACGGCGGCGGAGGGGGCGGATGGGTGGAGAGGGGGCAGTTCAGTCCCTGAGCGAGCGATCTACAGCTGCCCGACCTCACACAGATTGGTAAAAAGTTGTTTCATCTCACTTGGCTGGGTCCCAGATGATCTCTCTGAGATTAACGAGAAGAACGGCACAAGCATCCTCCCAGCTGTAGAGTGTTTCTCCAAACATTATGATACAAGTCGGGATTAACAGGATGATGGATTCTATTGATGAACGCGCAGGTGGACTCCTTGGTGTTATGTGTGAACAAATGGTTGCACTTGATCGGACATTAAATTCCTGTCTCATTCGTCTGTAACAGACTACAATTTTAATGTCGTGGATCACATTTCATCTCATGTGAACGTCCCTATACATAATTACTAGTACTGCCTTCTTGAACGACACAGTGGTCACAAGTAGGATGGCTTCTATGCTGTCTCGCACTCCATCATCGGCGTGCACCATTATGTACGGTGCATGATGAGTTCAACAAACTCTTCGCCATACGCCGATAGCCAATACCAGCGTTTCTACACCTATGACAATCTCTGCACATGTGGTATACTGTAGACGCAAGTACACCTACGGGTTGTAGGCTTCTGCGACACATAACAAGGAGCTCTTTGTGATATAGCAGCACATAGCCCATTGCTGTACAGTATTGAATTGGCGAGAGGTTTGCTGCAGTGAAACCTATTTATTCTCTGTTACCCTGAAAAAATCGATTGCAACTCATTCCATTGTTGGCAAAGGCAGTTGACTCTACCTGACTGATCAGTAGATGTGACTCTGTTTTACATACCTTATACACATGTACATCGGATATTTTTTTAAAAAAAGAAAAAAAAAAACAAGTAAATATCATGAGAGCTGGCTTCTGGCTCCCTTTTTATTGTAGTTATACTATGAAGGATTGTTACTGTTACAATCTCAGTGATATAAATCATTGTTTACAGATAGCAAACTTACGTATTTTCTCGATTAGATTGGTTTCCGATCACCAATTAGAAAGGAAATCATAACAAATTTTCTAAAGGCTAAGAGGTAGGGCATGCGATCTATTGCACGGAAATACAGGATTCCCAACAGCCCTCCATAGAATGCATAAGGCCATCAGGTTGGCTTTTGATAATACAGGACATGTCTGTACATGTTCTGCGTGACGATCCATGTAGGCTATGGTTCAACTGTGATACTTCTACCTAAAGTGACCTATACATTTACGGTCTGATTTAAATTCAGGGAATGAACTGGTCGTTATAGGCATGGTGTCTGCTACTGGGTTTGCCCCACTTCCCATTGTCCAGTATGGGATCCAGTATGCGTGACCTGATGATCTGGTGTAACCTGCATGGTTGATAGGTCTTCTACGATAAGTGTAGAATCCAGGTTGGTGGACCTGGGGACATTAGTGCAGTCTGTATGGTTGCCAGGTCACTTGTTTTTTGCATAGAATTAAAGAGCCCAGCTAAGCATTCGTAGAAATTCAAAAATCCACATGTGCTATAAGCAACAAACTCAAACCCTGTTACCAGCAGACTTGTGTTTTTTAAACCATTCACATTCAAAGCTTAGTATCCCACACGCTGACTTGCCCTAATTTTAAAAGTATGTAACTCACTTGCAGTGTTTGAACATTTACGATGTGTGTGTAGTATTAGCAGAACAGAGGTGTGTTTATATAATCAAAAGCCACATAGGAGAGGGCCCCAACAGCGTCATCACCAGGTCCTGCACTGTGACACTCACGAAATTCACAGGCTCTGTGCCGGCCGCAGTGGCCGAGCGGTTCTAGGCGCTTCAGTCCGGAACCGCGCGACAGCTACGGTCGCAGGTTCGAATCCTGCCTCGAGCATGAATGTGTGGTCCTTAGGTTAGTTATGTTTTGTCTAGGGGACTGATGACCTCAGACGTTACGTCCCATAGTCCTTAGACCCATCTGAACCATTTTTTAGTTGAAGAGGGTCGTAATGTGTAATAGGCAGACATCTATCCAGACCATTACACAGGAATTCCAAATTGCATCAGGATCCACTGTAGGTGTTATGACAATTAGGCGGGAGGTGAGAAAACTTGGATTTTTGGTCGAGCACACATCACGCCAGTAAATGCCAAACGACGGCTCCCTTGGTGTAAGGAGCGTAACATTGGACGATTGAACAGTGGAAAAGCGTTGTGTAGAGTGACGAATCACGGAACACAATGTGGCGATCCGGTGGCAGGGTGTGGGTATGGCGAATGCCCGGTGAACGTCATCAGCCAGCGTGTGTAGTGCCAACAGTAAAATTCGGAGGCGGTGGCGTTATGGTGTGGTCGTGTTTTTCATGGAGGGGGCTTGCACCCCTTGTTGTTTTGAGTGGCACTATCACAGCGCAGGCCTACATTCATGTTTAAAGCACCTTCTTACTTCCAAATGTTGAAGAGCAATTAGAGAATGGCGATTGCATCTTTCAACACGATCGAGCACCTGTTCATAATGCACGGCCTGATGTGGAGTGGTTACACGACAATAACATCCCTGTAATGGACTGGCCTGCACAGAGTCCTGACCTGAATCCTATAGAACACCTCTGAAATGTTTTGGAGCGCCTACTTCGTGTCAGGCCCCACCGACCGACATCGATACCTCTCCTTAGTTCAGCACTCCGTGAAGAATCTTCTGCCACTCCCCAAGAGACGTTCCAGGACTTGATTGAACATATGCCTGCGAGAGTGGAAGCTGTCATCAAGGCAAAGGGTGGGACAACACCATATTGAATTCCAGAATTACCGTTGGAGAGCGCCACCCAGGTGTCCAGATACTTTTGGTCACATAGTGAACCTATAACTTGACTCATGTTTCAAGTAAGTAAGCATAGCGAAGCGGCTGAAATTCGTTGCTGCTGTGCTGGCGGTACGGGTTCAAATCTCGCCTGTGTATTTTCTTCCGTCTTATAGAATATCATTATACTTTTGATCACATAGTATATACAACTGCTGTGTAGACACCAGACGTTTTCGAAACAATGTAGATGAAGTTACTTAACAGGAAACACTTACATCCATATGTCGCTCTTTTTAGATACGATTATGAAGAGCTGCGGTAAGAATGTTTATCTGTATGAGTGACATTCTCAGTCAAAGAAATTACACCTGTTTTTATGGAAAAATCCCACTCAGTGTATGTAACTACTGCTGTTATTAGTTATACTGCGTTCACATCATGACATAGAATTGTCAGCAGATCGAGCATGATAGCAAGGGGTGTAACAGAGGTTTCATTTAGGTTTCCAGAGGTGTGTGGCATCAAGCGATATGTGCAAAGTCTAATTACACAGTGGTGTTAAACAATGACTGTGTTAGAAAAGCGAGGAGAGGGGCAGTATTGAAGAAGTAAATTTTTAGTGTTGCAGCTGGGAATCATACGATGATTTCGAATGTGTAATGGTACTTCATCTCAGCTACACCGTCTTGATGTATTCCAAATCGCTGTTTGACTTTACCTAATGGCTACAGTGAGCTGCCATCTTGTCATTTGTCACAGTTCATTATAGGACGTAGTTACAAGAAACAAGCTGTTATTCATAATCATTTCACTTTTCAAAGCGATGAAAGCGAGCTCCCTGGCATAAATAGACACATAAAGGATAGCAGCATATAGGGTCAGTACTTAACAGCGTGCTGCTGATACTGTACTATCATCGTGAATAAGCACAAGAAAGAACACTAACTCTCTCTTTTAAAAACCATCAGGCAAGTACCTAGAGACATGTGTGTACAGTGTTGATAGACTCTTCCCATTTCAACCACCGACTTAAAACCCCTATAAATATCAAGCTCAATCACTCGTTTAATGTCTAGTCTGCTTGCAAGTATACCTGATGTGGCAGAGAAATAGTGTACTTCACATCCTTTATTTGTTTCTTCGTTTGGCAGACTTCAATCTCAGTAGGGGGAGCTTGCCATGACAAAACTATTCCATCTGGTCCGCAAGATCTACGAGACAGACGAAATACCATAGAATTTAAGAAGAATGTAATAATTACAATTTCTAAGGAAGCAGGTGCTGATAGTGCCAGTTCAACAGGTCGTGGTTGCAAAATACTAACACGAACTATTTAAGGAAGTATGGAAGAACTGATAGAGAACTGAGGAAGATCAGTTTGGATTCTGGAGAAATGTACGAACACAGAAGGTCATACTACCCCAAAGACTTACCTTGGAAGATAGTTTAAGGAATGGTAAACCAAAGTTTACACCATTTTTAGCAAAGTTTACACAGCTTTAGAAAGCTTTTGACAACGTTGACTGGAATAGGAGTCGGAAGGTTATTTACAGCCTGTACAGAAACCAGATGGCAGTCATAAGAGTTGAGAAGCACGGAAGGGAAGCATTTGTTAAGAAGGGACTGAGACAAGGCTGTGTGGTCTATCCCTGATGTTATTCAGACATCACCAAAAACAGCAGCTGTGAACCATGTTCATCCGGTTTAACCACTGTAACATGATTGAGACCTTGTATCACACACAGCTAACCTGCAAAAAGACATAATCCAGTTCATTATTCTGGATGGTGACTGTCGCACATCATAATATATGTCATTATTTAACGTAAAGGATCAGCAGCACTATAAGACTTTTTAGTAGCGACGCTGTTTCAACGGGTAAGTATCATCGTTGTACAACTGTAAGTAACTGCAAAAAGCTGAGGACAAAATGTACGATGATGCCCATAAGACATCATTTAAGACTGATTATGCCTTTCAGCGTTCAGTCTGGAGCATAGCCCCCTTATAAAATTCCTCCATGATACCCTATTCAGTGCTAACATTGGTGCCTCTTCTGATGTTAAACCTATTACTTCAAAATCATTCTTAACCGAATCCAGGTACCTTCTCCTTGGTCTGCCCCGACTCCTCCTACCCTCTACTGCTGAACCCATGAGTCTCTTGGGTAACCTTGCTTCTCCCATACGTGTAACACAGTGGTCTGATTCTACAGCAAAATTGCAGCAAACTGCCCAATGTTACAACAAAACTGCGACAAACTGTCCATGTTATAGCATTCGCTAAACGACTGCAAGCTGTATAGTTCCACTACAGTTACATTCTGTATCTCTCATATATCGATTTATAGCTCATAAACAGTCCACAACTGTTGGAATCTGTTGTCAGATTTCACTTGTCCTAGGGATTTTCCTAATGTCACTGTGGAAGTAGTCACTCATGCTTGGCACAAACTCCAAGATCGATACTTGTAAAAGGTGGCCAGTTATGGTAAGCGTAAAATACAAAATGGTGCAAATAGAGAATCAAAAATGGAAGACCACCCCTACTTGTGCTGGGATTTTCCAAGGTGTGATGTGAGATCTATTTATAGCTGACCTACTTTTCCTATGCAACATTGCCAGCCCACAATACTCGTTCCATTTTACAGGGCATTATAGTCACCTGCCCCCACAACTTCACATCTCTACCAAATTCCAGGTTTATAGTCATCTGGTGGAGTCAGCAGACGTTCTCTGTACAGTACAGTGAAAGGATGATTATTGGAGATCTGCAGCCGACAGGACCAGGAAAAAAGTGTTTACAAATGTATTAGCCCATCCCAACGTCTATTATTGCTATTATTATTATAATTCATTGTGTGCATATGCATGTGGCTTTTCAGATTTTTCTTTTATTTCTCCCTCACCACAGTGGCTCTATGCTGCGACAGAGCAGAAAACCACTTAGCATGGAGACAAGCTCCCTGATGCAGCGCCTGATACGATGGAGCAGCATGCAGAACTGTTTCCACACAAGTTCCACGCCGCAGCACCTGATACAGGGGGACAGTTACTGAACTGTATGAAATAAAATCGTTATATCTTCTGAACTGTTCAAACGTTCAAACAGCGCGGTTGACCGGGGGGTATGATGGGAATTAGTATAAGCTCTATGGTTTGGTTTCATTTGGATGGTTTTGTTAATGAGCAAAATTGGCCCATTTTGGGGACAGAATCCGCATTTGGGGATCCAGAAGTCTCTTTACCCTCAACGGGTAACTGTGTGATGGAAAATTTCCAGTCATGGAATAATCGGTGTGGTAGTCACTGATGGTACGGTGACTACAACGGTACGTGAAGGTTTTGGAAGATGATTACATTCCCATTATCCAAAGTGACCGTGATTTCGACAAGATGTGGATCATTCAAGACGGAGTTCGACCCCATGGAAGCTGGAGAGTCTTCGATGTCCTGGAGGAGCGCTTTGGGTACCACATTCTAGCTCTGGGTACCCAGAGGCTACTGGCATGGGCCTCGATTGGCAGCCATGTTCTCCTGTTCTGAACGCATGCGACTATTTTTTGTGGGCTATATTAAAGACAAAGTGTATAGCAATAACCTCAAAACCATTGCTGAGCTGAAAACAGCCATTCAGGTCATCGGCAGCTTCGATGTTCCGACACTTCAGCGGATCATGCAGAATGTTACTATCCGTCTGCGCCATATCATCGCCAATGATGGCAGGCATGTCGAACATGTCTTAACCTAAATTCGAATATCTGTAGTGACGTTTACATGTTGAATTTAGTGTGTGCACGCTGTAGTTTGTAACTAATTTACGTTTCTTTTCATATAGTTCAATAATTGTCACCCTGTACATTGAAGCAAGACAGAGAGCTGGCCCCAGACTTCGAGTCTCCACTATCTCCAAAATCTGCACCATTCTTTGAGCCTCTAGAAATTGATAATGCAGCAATAAATGTCGTGTTATTCACTGGAGTGTATAAGTTGGATGCGAGTAACCATAAATGTGTCGTTATAGGTTTGTCATCAGAGCGAGAGTTTAGTGTAGTGGCAATTTTTGGAATTCATGATATAGTGACATAAAAATTTGCTATCAGATTCTGAATGGTATCAATTACGTCAGAATTCAGCACAAATAACTGTTCAACTCTCAAACACTGATAGTGTTCTTGGACTGTCATATAAGAGGAGTGAAAGTACAAAACAATGAGGAGATCACGAGGTTCTCTGTTTGAAAAATCCACATTCAGAAACTTGATGTATGCTAGCAACACCATCCAGCATGCACTGGATGAGCGTATTGATTTGCGCCCTTAAGTGTAATGGTTTTGGCATTGCCTTATAGAGGTTACCCATTAGAAAATTTCAGAATTCTTCGCTACGAATTTCGCCTTGTGTAGTGCTTTAATTCACAGTAATGAAAGCTGTTTGTGTATTCTGAAAAGAAAAGAAGCAATGACTACAATCAAAAGTAGTAAGAAATAATCCCTGATGTATGGAATGTATGCAGAATGGTATATGTAATGACCATCAGAATAAAGTTAGGAACGAGATCTGACGTGATGATAGTGCATAAAATAGTTACATAGCACGGATTGTCATAAATTCGCTGTAATGGAAAGCACTGAGGGCTAGTGTATCTCAATACTGCATGTAGTATATGAATGAATTAGATCTTAAGTGGTATTAGGCACTTTGAAAATGTGTTAGTATTTCGACTGCAGCATCCAACAAGGTGATGGGGCTGTCACATATATGCGAAATGCAGAAAATTTATAACTAACAGAATAACCATTTAAAAAACGTTAATTTACATTCGAACATTTCATCATAGTCCAGTGAGACAGCACAACCGTAAGTCTCCCAATAGCATCAATCACCACAGTATACATAGCCTCAATATTTTCAGTCGTTGTAGTTTTACTAGTATCCATAGAATCAGCATTTATTAATGTTGCGTCATTATTTTTAACAACACAGGCACTCCAGTATCGTATTTATCCGCCAATACTGGACAGCAGTCCTCCCGTGTACACGAATAACATAAAGTGTGTACGAGTACAGGCTGTGACGCAGAAACGACGACACGAGGAACTCTGGGTCTGGTTGTGGGTCGTGCACGGATTGCCAAACTGGTTAAGGCGATCTCTCGCTTAAAGACAGAAGTGCGGGTTAGATTCCCGCTCTGGCACAAATTTTCATTGTTATCATACGCTTATAGAGAAAATGGTTGTTCGTATCCGCAACAGTGATTACATTTCATGTATTAATGTTGTACCTCAACCATGGCTCAGAAGTCATAAATTTAAGTATCGGTGTGACTCCACTTCAGCACTTACTGTAAGTGAGATAAGACAACAATATGGCTGCCAGCAATCAAGGTACACAGAAATTGATCGTACACAAACAATGGCGGGGTTGTCGCTAAAATAAAATTGTGAGAATACAGTTTTCACTGATATGGTGAGAGTCATGGTATATCAAATGGTTCTAAGCACTATGGGACTTAACATCTAAGGTCATCAGTCCCCTAGACTTAGAACTACTTAAACCTAACTAACCTAAGGACATCACACATATCCATGCCCGAGGCAGGATTCGAACCTGCGACCGTAGCAGCAGCAGCTCAGCTACAGCGGCCGGCATGGTACATTGATAGGCACACATACAGATGGCGGTAGTCTCACGTAAAGAAGGTACAAAAGGGAACTGCGTTGGTAGAGTTCTCATTTGCACTCAAGTGATTTATGTAAAAAGGTTTACGGCATGATTATGACCACGCGATGGGAATTAATAGTTGTTAGTTGGAGGAAGATGCACGGGACATTCCGGTTCGGAAATCGTCGGGGAATTCGGTATTCCGAGATCCACAGTGCCAAGAACATGCCGAGAGCATCGATTTTCAGGCAGTATCTCCCACCAAAGACAAAGCAGTGGCCGACGGCCTTCACTTAACGACCGAGAGCAACGGCGTTTGTGTAGAGTTGTCAGTGATAACAGACAAGCAACATTGGATGGAAAAAACGCACAAATCATTGTGGGACGTACGACGAACGTATCCATTAGAACAGTGAGCCGAAATTTGGAGTTAATAGGTTACGGCAGCAAGTGACTGACGCGAGTGCATTTCTTAACAGCATGACATCGCTTCCAGCGCCTCTCCTGGAGTCGTGACCCTACTGATTGGACCATAGGCGACTGGAAAATCGTGGTCTCGTCAGATGAGTCCAGATTTCAGGTGGTAAGAGCTGATGGAAGGGTTCTAGTGTGCAGCAGATCTCACGAAGCCATGGACCCAAGTTGTCAACAAGGCACTGTGCAACCTGATGGTGGTCCCATAATAGTGTACACTGTGTTTGCGTGGAATGGACTAGGTTCTCTGATCCAACTGAACCGATTACTGACTGTAAATGCTTATATTTATATGAATATACCATATTCATATAAGTATATAGTTCTGGCAACACCGGCCATGACCTTCATCTTCTGTGCGCACACATATTCCCCGAACTCTTACGGGACTTGGAAAGAATATCTTCCACGAGTAATGAGTGTGTTGGGGTGGGACACTACGAATGTAGTGTGTGGACATACAAGGTGAGAATGTTGGTCTCGCGGGAGGCGTGCGCGAGATAGTCCCTGCAGTCGCGCTATGCTCTCTGTCCTCGGTGGCTCAGATGGATAGAGCGTCTGCCATATAAGCAGGAGATTCCGGGTTCGAGTCCCGGTCGGGGCACACATTTTCACCTGTCCCCGTTGATATATATCAACGCCCGTTAGCAGCTGAAGGTATTAATAAAATACTAATTTCGTAAATGGTTATGTTCAGCAACGTGGAGACCATTTCCAGCCATTTATGGACTTCATGTTCCCAAACAACGATGTGCCATGTCACCGCGCGACAGCTGTTCGCGAATAGTTTGAACATTCTGGGCAGTTCGAGCAAATGATTTGGCCACCAGATCGCCCGATATGAATTCCACAGAAAATTTATGGTACATGATCGAGAGATCAGTTCGTGCACAAAATTATGCGTCGGCAACGCTATCGCAGTTATGGATGGCTATGGACGTCTCATCGCTTAATTTTTCTGCAGTGGACTTCCAAAGACATGTCGAGTTGATGCACTACAACAGTCAAAAGGAGGTCCAATACGATATCAGGAGGTATCTCATGATTTTTGTCACCTCATTGTATTGTCAAAAGCATACAGAAATAAACTTTTCAATCTCTCAGTCCAAGCATTTGGTTCACAAGCAGACATAACATAATTCACGAAATATGTGCGTACAGACCTCTCAGAAAATTAATCTATACACTTCAATAGAGGTAACAGTTTGATTTTATCATAGCACAAAGCGAAATATCTAGTTTGTAATGCACTATCAGCTTCGAAACACTTTTGAGTTAGCAACCTGCCTGCTCTATTTCAGTGCGTGGAATCACGCAACCGAACCTGGACATAGATTGGTGCATTTAAGCAATCACAAGCTATTCTCACTTGCAAACACAAACTTGTCAGAGAACAAAATTTGGATTGATCTTACCGGATTTCCTGTAGATGGTAATGTCTGCTTAGCAGTACAGATCATCATCATAAAAAGACTACTGCCCTCTCACCACTGCTTAGCTTCAAATGTAACTCTCCAACTCTGAATAGACACCAGACCAGACCTGCATGGAGGTAGTAGCAGAACAGCAATGGCTAACTCTCTTCTAACAAGGATGCTACATGCTATGCAGCCTGTGAATGGCTACTATTGAACGAGAGCAAAACGATTCGCCTAATACTTCATACTAAAACAGTGACAAAGGAAAGAGGTGGCAAAATAAACCTGTATCGATAGTGGAATAGTGAGATCTCATACATGTTAATAAAAAAAATTTTGTGATTCCCAAAAAATGTACTATGAAGAAATGAAAACACTAAAAAAACTTTCAGAATGTATGATGCATTAACATCACTGCCGGACTTTGCTGCAGGATTATGTGCACATTTAAATGTATTTGTATACCCAAATGTATCAAACAACAATTAAAAAAATAGTAGTCAACGTTTGTCTCTCGCTCTAAATTGTGTTTCATTGCACCCAATATACAACATGTTGACAAGAGGAATACTGGTAAAAAATCGGCAGGGAAGTACGTAAAAACTTGTTGCTATACACGAAATATAAATGCCTCACATTGAAATAGGTCTTTTGATGGATCAACTGCCCGGAATTTTATAGCAGCTCTCGGTACTTCGATGTACAGGTACAATTATACTGGAGTGGGAGAACATAGTTTTCTTATTCTTTTCGATCTTATCACTTCCCTTTTAGACTTACATTTTTGATTCCCCATAGGTCTTCCTACATATTGTTTAATATCCATATTTCTCTGTAGCCTACGCTTATTTTTCATAGAATTTCAAACATGTATTCATCACCCTAGCGAAAATTCTAAAAGAATTTTTTATACAAACCAGCTTTCTTAATATATTTGTTAACTTTGGAAAAATATTCATTGAATTCAACACAAATTTCACTAATTTTGAGATTAAATACAACGATGTTGATCTAAAATTCGCTGATTTCGACACAAAATTCAGTGATTTCTATACAAAATACAATGTTCCTCCAAATATATGAAGTAGCTAATGCCATACACTTGATAAGAAAATCACCACTTGAGTTGTAAGGCCTTTATTTTTTATGTCAAGACTGGTTTTGGGCCAACAAATGTCCATCGTGAGGTGTAATTACCCGTGTGCTGCGTCCCTGAATGCTGCGAGACGGGTACAGCTGAGGTTACCACCACAAGCGAGTATAGAGCGCCAGAAACCGGTCGTGACTTAAAAAATAGAAGCTTTACAACTGAAGCGGTGGTTTCACACCCATTATGATGCTCAGTTATGGATGTTTCCCCAACAGTATTGTTTGCTCTACTGTTGGTTGGTAACATTTTGCATGAAATATATACCAACAACTTTAAACACAATTGAGTCACTACTCTTAAGGTAACTTAACTTACCTAACCCATTAACTGTGTAGAGAGTCACTGAAAAAATTGCAAATGTAGCAGAATTTCATTGTAACATCAGTGCAGGAGTTAAGAAAGATTACTCAAATTCTACATTAGACTATGTATCACATTTATATGCCAAACAAACTAAATGTTATGACGTTACAGTTCTTCTAGATGCTCTTACCCGAGGGCACTATGTTTCACATTTATATGCCAAACAAACTGAATGTCATGATGTTACAGTTTTTCTAGGTGCTCTTACCCGAGGGCAAATGTTTTCAGTTTCTCCTTGAGATATGACTTGACTATCTCTTTATCAACATTCTAGTTGTTTTAGTTACCATTTGCACTTTATTAAACATAGATGCATATTTTATTCAACATTTTGGAGGCTGGGTACAAAGAAAGCAATTTAGGGAGTAAGACGACTATTTACTGTCAATTTCGTTAAGCTAGGTGAATAGATTTGGGTATATAAATACACTGAAGCGCCAAAGAAACAGGTACAGGCATGCGTATTCAAATACAGAGATATATAAACAGGCAGATTACGGCGCTGTGGTCGGCAACGCTTATGTAAGACAGCAAGTGTCTGGCGCAGTTGTTAGATCGGTTACTGCTGCTACAATGGCAGGTTATCAAGATTTAGGTGCGTTTGAACGTGCTGTTATAGTCGGCGCACGAGCGATGAGACACAGCAAAAAAAAAAAAAAAAAAAAAAAAAAAAAAAAAAAAAAAAAAAAAAAAAAAAAAGTTCAAATGTATGTAAAATCTTATGGGACTTAACTGCTATTGTCATCAGTCCCTAAGCTTACACACCACTTAAGCGAAATTATCCTAAGGACAAACACACACACCCATGCCCGAGGGAGGACTCGAACCTCCGCCGGGACCAGCCGCACAGTCCATGACTGCAGTGCCTAAGACCGCTCGGCTAATCCCGCTGGGCGAGACACAGCATCTCGGAGGCAGCGATGACGTGGGGATTTTCCCGTACGACCATTTCACGAGTGTACCCTGAATATCAGGAATCGGGCAAAACATTAAATCTCCGACACCGCCGCGGCTAGAAAAAGATCCTGCAAGAATGGGACCAACGACGACTGAAGAGAATCGTTCAGCGTGACAGAAGTGCAAACCATCTGCAAAATGATGCAGATTTCAATGCTGGGCCATCAACAAGTGTCAGCGTACGAACCATTCAACGTAACGTCATCGATATGGGCATAAGGCCCACTCTTGTACCCTCGATAACTGCACAACACAAAGCTTTACGCCTCGTCTGGGCCCGTCAACACCGACATTCGATTGTTGACGACTGGAAACATGTTGCCTTGTCGGACGAGTCTTGTTTCAACTTTTATCGAGCGGATGGACGTGTACGGACATGGAGAAAACCTCGTGAATCCATGGACCCTGCATGTCAGCAGGGGACTCTTCAAGCTGGTGGAGGCTCGGTAATGGTGCAGTTGGAGTTATATGGGATCCCTAATACGTCTAGATACGATTCTGACAGGTGACACGTACTAAAGTATCCTGTCTGATCACTTGCAACCCTTCATGTCTATTGTGCATTCCGACGAGCTTGGGCAATTCCAGCAGGACATTGCGACACCCCACACGTCCAAAATTGCTACAAAGTGGCTCTATAAACACTCTTCTGAGCTTAAACACTTCCACTGGCCACCAAACTCCCCAGACATGAACATTGCAGAGCATTTCTGGGTGCCTTGCAACGTGTTGTTCAGAAGATATCTCCACTCCTCGTACTCTTACGGATTTATGGACAGCGCTGCAGGATTCATGGTGTCAATTCCCTCCATCACTAGTTCAGAAATTCGTCGAGTCTATGGCACGTTGTGTTGTGGCACGTCTTTTTGCTCGCGGGGGCCCTACACAATATTATGCAGGTGTACCAGTTTCTTTGACTCTTCGGTGTGAATTCAAATATGTACGTAATTCTGCAACAACGTTCAGCAGCGCTGCTGATGCATCATACGTACTGCATACATAGGATCAATACACATGAAATTCACAAACTAGGGTAGAAAAAAAACTACACTGAAATCTCAGTCTTATGACAATCCTATAAGAACACGTTTCCTATGCAGTGAATAACATCACATTCATAGGTGCATTACGCAATCCTAGTGGCTTGGTGAGTGGTTCAAATGATGGTAACAGTGAAAACTCGGTCTGAACGATTCTGTGTCATCCTCCATAGTATCAGGTGTTGCATCGAGGAGCTTCTTTGTGTGCTGAAGTGATTTCTGCTCTGACATATCACGTAGCCGTTGTGCTGAGGGAGAAATAAAAGAAAACAGTGAAAACACAAGTACATATACACACAATGAGTAATAATAATAATAATAATAATAATAATAATAAAATAATAATAATAATAATGAAACAATGAGATTGGTTAATACTTGCATTTCACTGTGTGAGCCAGTTGTTTAACTGGCCTGAGTGCTGCAAATCTCCAATCATCAGCATTTCATTATGGTGTATAGAGCACGTTTGTTGACTTTATCAAATGACTAGTAGACATCGACTTT
The DNA here is from genome assembly GCF_023897955.1 of Schistocerca gregaria. Taxonomy (NCBI): domain Eukaryota; kingdom Metazoa; phylum Arthropoda; class Insecta; order Orthoptera; family Acrididae; genus Schistocerca; species Schistocerca gregaria. The sequence continues at coordinate 186,353,402 of NC_064931.1, read as the reverse complement.
GAGGAAATGATGGTGGCAAGCGACTGCAGCATCATAGAAACTGGAACAACTACTCTGGGCTGACAACTTTGTGTTTAGAAAGTAGATAAGCTACAAAATTCTCCTACATCACATGGCATCATGGTAAAATCCAGTAGTACAAGTGAGATCCTTCGATTTTATACTTAGCACACATGGCCATCTTGGATTTTGCAAGTGGAAATCTTGGATCCTATAATTGGCATAAGTGACCTACTTCCACTGCGATTTCATAGAAAAAAACAGAACAAGCGAAATCTGTCAACCATTCAGGCTACACCGGTTACGGAATGTTTGAGAGCTATAAAAAACCGTTACAAATGTTACAAAACGTTATGCCAGGTAAAACCAAATAGGATGCAACTGTGTTGGAGCTAAGAGGACGTTGGTAGCAGTACTGAAGACATATGAAAGCTTTGATCATGCATTTATTAACAGCTCGAATCAACTCGATCGTTACATGCGTGATGCAGAACTTGCTGAGGCCTATAATAGTGAGTGTGTGGTCTGCCCTACAGCTCTTGTGGAACTCTTGAGCTTGCAGACATTCAGTGACTTCTGCATCAACACAACCATGTATTGGAGGTTTTTTTGCTATTTATACTATTACATGATGATGTGTGAAGTAATTTCTTACAAATTTGCTGTAACACGGAGGCAATTTGTTACAATTTCACTGTAACATGGTCAGGGTTGTGGACGATTTGTTACAATTTCAGTATATTATAGACAGTTAGTAACATTTACACAACAATATGGGCAATTTGTTAGAGTTTTGCTGTAACATGGGTAGTTTGTTACAGTTTTGCTGTAACACTGAACAGTTTGTTACAATTTTCTGTAGAAGGGTGATATTAGGGGTGAGTTGTCATCTGCAAATTTTCTCTCTATGCTATAGCTATTGTCATACATTTGTTCTCAGTTTTCTGCAGTTTCTTACCCTTGTCCAATGATGATACTTTCCCCTATGCAACAACGCCTTCTATGAACAATCTTTTAGTGCTGCTGCCTCCATATTCTAAGTCGCTATGTATTTTGAAATGTGCGACCATCACCATCAGGAACAACTATCTGTGTTATGTCTTCTACTCGGATAGCTAACTGTGGTACAAGGTCTTAATCATACTGCAATCATTGAAAGATGTACGTAGCTCACAGTAACAACACAAAATTGGAAAACAAAGCTGCACACGCTACAGACACTAGAGTCTTCCAAACGAAGAAACAGATGAGTTACGTGAACTACACTATTTCTCTGTCACATCAGGTATACTTGCAAGCTGAAAGGACATAAAACGAGTCATTCAGCTTGAATTTCTAGTAGTTTCAAATCGGAGGTTGAAATGAGGACATTCTGTCAATGCTGTACGCACATTTCTCTAGATACTTGCCTGACAGTTGTTGAAGGAGAGAGACTGGGGTGAGCTACTGTTCTTTCCAGTGCTTGTTCGCATACTGTTAAGTACTGACCCCATATACTGCTACCCTGCACATGTACATTGATGTGAAGGAGCTCACTTTTATCTCTTTGACCAGTGGGACTGTAGGCTTTGGCTAAAAGAGAACTTGGGTTTGAAATACATAAAAGCAATGTAGTTGAGATAAACCACTAAACATTTGAAATTATTGTGTTATTCCCAGCTACATCCCTGAAAGTTTAGCTCTTCAATACTGCCTCACTTCTCACCCCTTCTAACATAGTCATTTTCTAACATCACTGTGTCTATAGACTTTGCGTGAAGCATATGATGTCACAAAACTATGGAAACCAGGAAGGAAGTTCTCTAGTACCACTCTGCTATGACGCACGATCTGCTGAAAATGCTATGTCAAAATGTGGAACGCAGTGTAAGTAATAGCAGCAGTAGTTCTATGTACTGAGTAGGCTTTTTCCATACAAAGAGATTAACTCCAGTGATTGGGAATGTAGCTCTTGTAGTAAATCATCCTTACCATGGCATTTCACAATAGTGTGAACTCAGTTACTTTAAGTGTACCCTGTCGAGGAGCTCCATCTATAATGTGAGGATAATAGATGGTGTGTATCCAGCACTTAAATGTTCATCTCGAGAAGACCAATGCAGCACTGAATGGCTGATTTTACTTTAAAATATTGTAAGGACTGTAGGATTACTTAAATCATCAGCACGTTGACACTGCAAGTTCTGACACATGTTTAGTGTATATTTTCTCCTTCATCAATTAAATTCAATATATCTTCTATTACCCAAGGATTTCTACTAGCCCACGTCTTTTTACCTGCTTGAGCCCCTACTGCCTTCACTATTTCATCCCTCAAAGCTACCCATTTTTCTTCTACTGTATTTCTTTCCCCCATCCCTGTCAATCGTTTCATACTGCTCTCCCTGAAACTCTCTAGAACCTCTAGTTCTTTCAGTTTATCCAGGTCTCGTCTCCTTAAATCCCACCTTTTTTACAGATTCTTCAGTTTTAATCTAATGTTCATAACCAATAGATTGTGGCCAGAGTCCACATCTGCCCCTGGAAATGTCTTACAATTTAAATCTGATTCCTAAATCTCTGTCTTACCATTATATAATCTATCTGAAACCTTCCAGTATCTCCATTCCTCATCCATGTGTACAGCCTTCTTTCATGATTCTTGAACCGAGTGTTAGCTATGATTAAGTTATGCTCTGTGTAAAATTCTAGAAGGCGGCTTCCTCTTTCATTCCTTACCCCCATTTCATATTCACCTACTACGTTTCCTTCTCTTCCTTTTCCTACGATCGATTCCAGTCACCCATGAATATTAAAATCTTCTCCCTTCACTATCTGAATAATTTCTGTTATTTCATCATACATTTCATCAATCTCTTCGTCATCTGAGGAGCTAGTTGGCATATAGACTTGTACTACTGTGGTAGGCGTGCGCTACGTATCTATCTTGCCACAATAATGCGTTCACTATGCTGTTTGTAGTAGCTTATCCGCACTCCTATTTTTTATTCATTATTAAACTTACTCCTGCATTACCCCTGTTTGATTTTATATTTATAACCCTGTATTTACCTGACCAGAAATCTTGTTCCTCCTGCTACTGAACTTCACTAATTCCCACTATATCTAACTTTAACCTATCCATTTCCCTTTTTAAATTTTTTAACCTACCTGCCCGATTAAAGGATCTGACATTCCACGCTCCGATCCGTAGAACGCCAGTTTTCTTTCTCCTGATAACGACGTCCTCCTAAGTAGTCCCCGCCCGGAGATTCGAATGGGGGATTATTTTACCTCCGGAATATTTTACCCAAGAGGACGCCATCATTATTTAACCATACAGTAAAGCTGCATGCCCTCGGGAAAATTCGTCTGTAGTTTCTCCATGCTTTCAGCCGTTCGCAGTACCAGCACAGCAAGGCCGTTTTGGTTAGTGTTACAAGGCCAGATCAGTCAATCATCCAGACTGTTGCCCCTGCAATTACCGAAAAAGCTGCTGCCCCTTTTCAGGAACCACAAGTTTGTCCGGCCTCTCAACAGATACCCCTCCATTGCAGTTGCACCTACGGTACGGCTATCTGGTCGCTGAGGCACGCAAGCCTCCCAACCAACGATAAGGCCCATGGTCCATGGTCCATGGGTCTTATAATGTGCTAATTTACCTCTGGAGCACTATCTCCATTAATGAGGGGTGGACAAGGAAAACGTTTCTTTTGCAAAAAATATCTGTATGTTCCTCGATAATAAGTGTACTACACCACACACGTCTCTCCAGCCTGGACTGGATCTTGTGTTACTGCTTCGTGATTCCATTGCTGCTATGCAGTAAGGAAAGGTAAAGTTCTTTCATTGCTGAAGTCACAAGTAAATGAGCACTAGCACAGCTGGACACAGAAAATGGGAAGCAATCGGTCGCGATCTCTTTGATGGAACAATGATAACATTCGGTTAAAGTGAAGCAAAGAAACTCCAAAAATTCTTAACGTAGCAAGACTGGACAGAGAGGTGAAAGAATTTCCATATTGTCTACAGTGCGCACCATTACTTTCTTTGATTGTAAAAAAGAGCCCATGGAACTGGTGTACCACACTGGACATCCAGGATATCTGTCACTGAGACAAATGTAGGGGAAGATGTGAGACTGAAGCTGACCTTGTTGCTCAATCTGTCCTTTTTGCATGCATGTCCTCCATGAGGTAAGTTAAGTCACATGATAGGATCAACAATGCTAATAGTTTGACTACCTTCGGCAGCCTGTATAATGTGCTATTCGTTGTCAGCTGCTGAAGCAGACCTTAGGCCTTCCTTGATCCACAGCTGTTCGTAGTGAAAGATGAGCAAGAGCAAGTTATTTATATTTTGGATTCTTTAGGTTTGGCATTGGTATTAGATACAGGTGAGAAGTATCAAATATATTACAACTAAGTTACATGTTAAAATCAATTCTATCTGTTCGTGACATAGATATCCTGCCACTTGAAAGAGTTGAGCGGTTTCTCTAAATCTTTAAAGCTAATACTGTGATTACACCATCGAAAAGGCTGCTTTCGTTCCTCATTCTTGAATTCTCCAATACTGCTCTCCATTTTCAATTTCCTCGACGACCTTCGTTGGAGACCAGTGCCAGAAGTCATCATAGCATCTCAGTGCCATCTACTATATACGTCAGCAGAGTGAAGTGTACTGATAATATCATTCAAAATATACATTCCATAGCAACTCAGTGACGAAGGATTTCAGTACACATGTTTATCTGACATTTTAAAAGATCAATTAAATGGCGAACTACAGCTCATTACTGACATCTGCCAACATGAGCTCTCGAAATCTATAATGTAGCAAATCTTGATTAGCTGAAGGATGAATAAAGCATTTCTTCTAATTTGTTTGTCTTGCGTAATTGCTCAAATAAAAATTATGGTATTCTACAGAATGAACTGCATTTTGTGAAATAAGTGTGCACATGTCTAATGGAGATGGTATGCACAAAGCAAATATTTGTAACTTTGAGCAAAGCCAACTAAGTTATGAAATGTATTCTTTCGAAATATCCTTTGTCAGAACTGTTTGAGAGACAAGACTGCGCTGCAGTCTGTTCATAATTCTACACAAAGTGTAAAAATAGAGAAAAATTGGTTTCTCTTCTATTGTTGGTTCATTATACAAAATCTGCATGAGGGGAGACTGATGAAACTTCTGAAGTGTACGTTTCTGACAATGTTAGCTATACTCGAGCTCAGCGATTTTGTGAGAGCACAACATGAAAAACCATCAGAAAAGTTTCATCACTGACATTTACACATCTGATTTCACTCTGTGCATTTGGGGGAACTGGATACAAGTCCCCGAACGGCTATCCAGATTTACATTTTCCCTCGTTTCCCTAAATATTTTAAGAAGAATGATCGGTTGGTGTCTGTGAAAATGCCAAGGCCGATTTCCTATCCCATCGATATCCAGAGCTCTATCTGCGATGACCTTGTCATCGACTGGATGTTCGCTCTCTGGTGTGCAGTCAACATCCTACACAAAAACATAAGACTCTGTTGCTGTATCGATGTAAAAAGCATCGTCTGGCGAATGTGTTCTGAATCGTTTCAGAATATAACTAAAAATAAAAGCAGAAATGACGCCGAATGAGAAAAAAATGTTTTATGTGATTGCATGCTATTTAGCTTCACGTTGGTTTTTACCTATCAATGATATTCCGCCTTAGCTCTCTACCAATTGAAGGTTTTTAACGCTATGAGGTCAAAAACACATTTCTGAACTTGGAATCTTAATTACTGTAGCATTATGTTCTCGTTTTCCGTTGTACTGGGGAAGAATGGAAGAATGGGTGCGGAAATCAGTCGTACCGTTTTCAAAGGGACTGTACAGTCACTCGTGTAAGTCGATTTAGAGAAACCGCAAAATACCTATATATGTATGCCTAAACGAGGATTTGAACCCAGCTGCTCCCAAATGGAAGTCTATTGCCTTCATCACGGCGTCATCTTGTGCGGCAATTTTTCGAGGAAATGATTGGTAAGAATAACTTATATTACAAGCATGTCTTCCCTCATATCCGCGCTTTCGGTATCAGACACATCCTTAGTCATTGGGATCAACTGAACATACACGAGCGTGGTGTGTTTTTATCGAGGTCACCTTATGAAGCAGCTATAAAACTTCTTTACTCAGGGTCTCATTTGTTTAGTTGTCAAATGCGGACAGAGACAGAAAATCTTAGGCAAAGTTGTAGTTAGTAGTCATCAACTTCCTGCACCAGAGACTATGAAAAAAGTTGTATTTCAAATGCATGGTATGTTATCCTTTGAAAGCACAGATACCATATCATTATTATTCTCCATATATACTATGGACATTCTATCACCAACATCAACCATCACCATCACTGTTATGTCTATTTGTAAGGCACCAAGTGCCGAAATACGTAAAATTATTTATAGTGCAATACGCTAAAAGAGTAAATTACTGTAGTAGGTGAGACCTGATGGAGTTAATGAGAAACTAAATACTTCAGATTTCTTTGGTCTCCGTAGCAGTCGATTCAATAGATTTCACAGAACGCTGAATTAGTCACATGATATTACATCTTTAGCTTCCATATTCTTTTAGACCTGGAGGATAGTCAGGACGCTACCAGGAAACTGTATGGAAAAATTTGGAAATTTATGGTAAGGTCTTACGGGACCAGACTACTGAGGTTATCGGTCCCTAAGCTTACACATTACTTAATCTAACTTAAACTAACTTACGCTAAGAACGACACACACCGAGTGTGGATCGAGCCTCCGACGGGGCCAAACTGTATGAATATTCAGATAGCCTATAGGAAAACGAGTGTCTGAAAGTGCGGTATTCCAGTTTGATAGCATAATCTAACACTTGTAGTAACAAAGGAATTATTTGCACTTTTTTAAAAAAAACGCTGTCACCACTATATTAGCGAACAATGGAAACAAAACAATGTGACAGTGGGGTAACAATCTCCAGCGAATGGAAACCCTGATTCGGATTTTCCGTTTTGAAATAACTCAAGCCACATTCGAGGTTGGGTTCTTCACGAAGGTCAGCATAGTGCTTCTGTCGAAAATGGCCATGTTGCTATATTTGTCCAGTGGCCATTTTGAAAATGTTTTAACGCAGTTAGTTTTGTTTTCCACAGGCGAAACATTAACTATTATCCAGAATTCCTGAAATAAGGCAATCTTCCTCATTAAAAAACTGAATCTCGACTAGGAGCTACGGGAGATCTCCTTAAATTTTCTCTCAGTTAGGGCTCAATTTGGCATATCTCGCGGTCCTTCTACCACCATTAGTCATTCACAATACAACTAAAAAGAGTCATCTCAGATATAATACTTAGTGGGAGACGTCTGCACCCTAAGTCAACCAAAATAAATATCTCCTTTGTAACTACGAATCTTCTTTTTTAAATGTGTATCCCAAAAAATCACTGCTGATTCACCAGTCATGTTTTGAATCATTTCTTGAGTGTAGTCATTTGCTAAATAATTGACTGCATGGACCGATAAAGTTATTTGTCTTACAATGAAAACTATAGTTTTTACTGATTGACAAATAAAAATAAAGGGATATTTACGACTCGTTCAGACAGTGGTAAAGGAAGGGAATGTGATATCCATATCCGTATTATACAAGCAGACGTACTGCGAGTATCAGAGGATCTAAGATGTACCAGAGTCATTTACCCCCCACCCTGCTCCCCCCCCCCAATCCCATCAATCACATCCATTCCTTATCATGATCCATTCTCACAAGGAAACATCAACAACTTGACCTCATATTTCATGCATAAAAAAGGACACTTGCAAAATATCAGCTCTAACAAGAGCTCCCACGCAAAAATTTGGGCTGTAATTTTGTCAGTAAGCAGTTATGCCCTCCTGAAAATACACCTTTTAAACTTTCACATGCACTGGTGGTTTATCACTCGCTCCGCCCCTCTGCAGCCTCCTAATGCTGGAGCGCGGAGTATTACACCACGGAGTAAATAAGATGTTTGTGAATTACTGTTTTAACATTGGTAACGTTCTTTGTTCAATGTGAGAAAATGCGCTGTTTCTAATCTGTAACTGGTGCCAGAGATTTCTTTGCTTTGAAGATTTTTATGTTTCCATTAAAAAACGCAATGTAAATGAATGAACGCATTGTGCTATTTAATTATTTAATTGTTAACTTCGCTGTTTTGCAGCGTTCTACTCGTAATTGCGATGCTGACACTTCAAAAGTGAGGTTTACGGATGTCCTGTTCTTTTACGTGTTTAGTATGATCAGATTGTAAAATGAGAGTTATTAACTTCATTTCGTAGTAATTCTTCAATTAGTCAAGTTTATTCATTTAAATTTTGAGGCGTATATTTAGCTGCCGTATATCAGTACGAGAATTTAGTTAAAATAATAGTGAATGGTTGTATGCGTGTGAGCTATTACATGCTCATATAACTTATTGCATTTGGCGTAGAGTAACGTGTGTTCTCGAACAAGATTTCAAAACACTTTGGGTAGATGTATTCACCTCGGCCCTCCTCGTCCGTCTCCTTCAAGATCCCACGAATAGAACGGCTTTGGTTTTGACTCTGCTGTACAGAACTTCGAGTTCTGCCATTAGGCGGCTGCAGTGAGGCGGAGCCAGTGGTAAACAACAGGTGCGCACCAAACTTTAAGAGATGCACTTTCAGAAAGTCACCAGATTCATAGCCCAAAAATTCGCGCGGCGTCGGTTGCTACGTTTGACACCTTCAGGTGTATTTTACTCCGTAAACTATAAGGTCAAGTCGAAAATGTTTCTTTGTCAGGTAGCGTACATCAACAAAGTTTGTCGCTACCCCTCTTTTCACGCCTCTTTTCTCTTGTGGTCAGTACACGAGATGTAAATCGGAGGAAGTAGTATATTTATCGTCGCCTACGGCAGTGTAGCCATGAAATATAGCAAAGTGAGGCATCCCCACTTTCTCCCGCAGAGAATAAATACTAACAAGGGGAGCCCACGACATTGAGATCACGGATTTACTTCAAACTTTGTACACCTTTAGTAAGCCATTAAAAAAACCTAATGTGCGAGAAATAAGGTACAATACTCTGGAAATTCCGAGAAAATCACAGACGTTTTATGCGTCTGTTATATGATATATGTATCAGTTCGCAGTGTATGGACAATAGAGTTCATGGTGAACAAGTGATTAGTGCTTGAGCTTCATTGGACAAACGTATTTGAGGCGACGGTTCGATTTTCTCTCAGATTTAATTATTAATCTATTTTTTTCATCACTAGTCATATTATTTAATTTATATGATATATGAGAGAATGTTGTTGTTGTTGTGATCTTCAGTACTGAGACTGGTTTGATGCAGCTCTCCATGCTACTTTATTCTGTGCAAGCTTCTTCATCTCCCAATACGTACTGCAGCCTACATCCTTCTGAATCTGATTAGTGTATTCATCTCTTGGTCTCCCTCTACGATTTTTACCCTCCACGCTGCCCTCCAATACTAAATTGGTGATCCCTTGATGCCTCAGAACATGTCCTACCATCCGATCCCTTCTTCTTGTCAAGTTGTGCCACAAACTTCTCCCCCCCCCCCCCCTCCCCAATCCTATTCAATACTTCCTCATTAGTTACGTGGTCTACCCATCTAATCTTCAGCATTCTTCTGCAGCACCACATTTCAAAGGCTTCAATTATCTTCTTGTCCAAACTATTTATCGTCCATGTTTCACTTCCATACATTGCTACACTCCATACAAATACATTGAGAAACGACTTCCTGACAACTAAATCTATACTCGATGTTAACAAATTTTTCTTCTTTGGAAACGCTTTAAGTACCATTGCCAGTCTACATTTTATATCCTCTCTACTTCGACCATCATCAATTACTTCGCTTCCTGAATAGCAAAACTCCTTTACTACTTTAAGTGTCTCATTTCCTAATCTAATTCCCTCAGCTTCGCCCGACTTAATAAGACTACATTCCATTCTCCTCGTTTTGCTTTTGTTGATGTTCATCTTATATCCTCCCTTCAAGACACTGCCCATTCCGTTCAACTGCTCTTCCAAGTCCTTTGCTGTCTCTGACAGAATTACAATGTCATCGGTGAACCTCAAAGTTTTTATTTCTTCTCCATGGATTGTAATACCTACTCCGAATTTTACTTTAGTTTCCTTTACTGCTTGCTCTATATACAGATTGAATAACATCGGGGAGAGGCTACAATCCTGTCTCACTCCCTTCCCAACCACTGCTTCCCTTTCATGTCCCTCGACTCTTATAACTACCATCTGGTTTCTATACAAATTGTAAATAGCCTTTCGCTCCCTGTATTTTACCGCTGCCACCTTCAGAATTTGAAAGAGATTATTCCAGTCAACATTGTCAAAAGCTTTCTCGAAGTCTACAAATGCTAGATACGTAGGTTTGCCTTTTCTTAATCTAGCTTCTAAGATAAGTCGTAGGGTCAGTATTGCCTCATGTGTTCCCATATTTTTACGAAATCCAAACTGATCTTCCCCGAGGTCGGCTTCTACCAGTTTTTCCATTCTTCTGTACAGAATTCGTGTTAGTATTTTGCAGCCGTGACTTATAAAACTGGTAGTTCGGTAATTTTCACATCTGTCAACGCCTGCTTTCTTTGGGATTGAAATTATTATATTATTCTTGAAGTCTGAGGGTATTTCACCTGTCTAATACGTTTTGCTCACCAGATGGTAGAGTTTTGTCACGACTGGCTCTCCCAAGGCTCTTAGTAGTTCTAATGGAATGTTGTCTACTCCCGGGGCCTTGTTTCGACTTAGGTCTTTCAGTGCTCTATCAAATTCTTCACGCAGTATCGTATCTCCCATTTCATCTTCATCTACATCCTCTTCCATTTCCATAATATTGTCCTCAAGAACATCGCCCTTGTATATTCCCTCTATACACTCCTTCCACCTTTCTGCTTTCCCTTCTTTGCTTAGAACTGGGTTTCCATCTGAGCCCTTGATGTTCATACAAGTGGTTCTCCTATCTCCAAAGGTCTCTTAGGCAGTATCTATCTTACCCCTAGTGAGATGAGCCTCTACATCCTTACATTTGTCCTCTAGCCATGCTGCTTAGCCATTTTGCACTTCCTGTCGATCTCATTTTTGAGACTTTTGTATTCTTTTTTGCCTGCTTCATTTACTGCATTTTTATATTTTCTCCTTTCATCAGTTAAATTCCGTATCTCTTCTTTTACCCAAGGATTTCTACTAGCCCTCGTCTTCTTACCTACTTGATCCTCTGCTGCCTTCACTACTTCATCCCTCAGAGCTACTCATTCTTCTTCTACTGTACTTCTTTCCCCCATTCCTGTCAATTGTTCCCTTATGCTCTCCCTGAAACTCTGTACCACCTCTGTTTTAGTCAGTTTATCCAGGTCCCATCTCCTCAAATTCCCACCTTTTTGCAGTTTCTTCAGTTTTAATCTACAGTTCATAACCAATAGATTGTGGTCAGAGTCCACATCTGCCCCTGGAAATGTCTTGCAATTTAAAACCTGGTTCCTAAATCTCTGTCTTACCATTATATAATCTACCTGAAACCTGTCAGTATCTCCAGGGTTCTTCCATGTATACAACCTTCTTTTATGATTCTTGAGCCAAGTGTTAGCTATGATTAAGTTCTGCTCTGTGCAAAATTCTACCAGGCGGCTTCCTGTTTCATTTCTTACCCCAAATCCATATCACCTACTACGTTTCCTTCTCTTCCTTTTCGCCGGCCGCGGTGGTTTAGCGGTTCTAAGCGCTCAGTCCGGAACCGCGCGACTACTACGGTCGCAGGTTCGAATCCTGCCTCGGGCATGGATGTGTGTGATGTCCTTAGGTTAGTTAGGTTTAAGTAGTTCTCAGTTCTAGGGCACTGATGACCACAGATGTTAAGTCCCATAGTGCTCAGAGCCATTCAAACCATTTCTCTTCCTTTTCCTACTATCAAATTCCAGTCACCCATGACTATTAAATTTTCGTCTCCCTTCACTATCTGAATAATTTCTTTTATCTCGTCATACATTTCTTCAATTTCTTCGTTATCTGCAGAGCTAATTGGTATATAGACTTGTTCTATTGTTGTAGGCTTGTGCTTCGTGTCTATCTTGGCCACAATAATACGTTCACTATGTTGTTTGTAGTAGATTACCCGAACTCCCATTTTTTATTCATTATTAAACCTATTCCTGCATTACCCCTATTTGCTTTTTTTATATTAGATGTAATATAATAAAAAAAGAACGTGTTTTTGTATGAAGTACTTACATGGGATTTCAGTTTATGTTTTTCATGTCTGTGACAAATACGACCTGCAACGTGTGACGTCGAGAGCACATCTGACGACTAACCGTACATTACTCTCGTGGTCTGGTACATTGTGACTTCCTATATTAATAATTGTGGATAATGTCATTCGCCTCATTATTTATTGAGTTTGACTTGGGCTTTTCAAGACCGTCCCTCGTCTTTGAAAATTTAATTATAAATAGTAAATAGTCAAATAACATACGATATTCATAACAACTTCATGAAAATGCACATTTTTTTTCATCATATTACCTCTCAAATGTCATATAAATTAAATAATGTGACCTGTGACGAAAATAGTATAGATTAAACAAAAAGAGTTGTCGCCTCGTCCACGACCCTTTTCCAAAGAGTGAACGCCAATCAATTGACCACCATGCCTTCTTACAGCAGCCACCTTCGCACAGACACATCAGTTATATAACAGACGTGTAAAACTTCTCTTTCGATTTTCACGGAATTGCCAGAGTGGTGCACCTTACAACTTGCTCATTATGTTGTTTTAATGACCTGATAAAGGTGTACAAAGTTTGAAATAAATCTGTGATTTCAACGTCATGGCCTCTCTTGTAAATTTTTCCTTTCTCAATTTACTTTCGGACAAAATTTACCTAATAAATATCCAATTTACTTAACAGTCTATGATTCTGTATTCCGATTATCCAGTTGGTAACCAGCGCGTTTGCTGATTCGTTTGGTGTACTCAGTTTTTCTGAGCAAATTTTATTGTATGGAAGAAATCGATAATTAAAACGTCATAGTATCACGTGCTCTAAAAATTTCGACATCGCTAATAATCTTTTGCTGGTACATTGGTTCTTACTGGTATTATTGGCTAAGTTTCCTTGACATATAAATGCCTTGAATTGATATAAAACTCAATAGTATGGAAGCTGTCTCAATTTAGCAATGTCACTGTTTACACGAAAACTTGATAACGGACACTGATTAAATTCTGCTCCAAAAGATTCGAACTTATTGATATTGTAAAAAGTAGATAAAATAGAAGAAAATTTGTTGATTATGTGTTTTAACTGAAATCACGTAGCATATACTGTATGAAGTAAGCCTATTTAAAGAAACTTTTGAAGTATTTTTATAAATATGCTCCAGTTTAGACGACAGTATGTACAATATCACGAAACAATGCGGTTTTGTTATACGACATTCTTAGTAGTAACATGTAATGTACTGTATGTAACCATTCTCGAGGGGTAGTACTTACTGTCTAATGAACAGTAATTAGTTGGGATTTGTAAAGGCCTCTGTGATGGCTTAAGCCAAAATTAAGCATAAGAAATGAGTGGCACCTAATTATTATTTTTAATGAACAACAGCTGTTTTAGGTTTATTCACCGATTCGCTCATTACTTTAAAAAAAAGTGAAAAGCAAAAGCAGAATTAATTATTTATGAAAACCTTTATCACGAAGTATAAAATTTATTGAAACAATAAAATTCCCACGGTAGTTAAAATTACAACTTTAAAATGCTACAGACTCCAGGAACCTTGAGTGAAAGATTCTCTGCGATGCAGAGCTCTTTTTTGTTGTTCGTCCCATTGGAGTTTACTTCGGTAAGGAAGGAAATTCCTTAAACGTTAACGAAATTTCTTGATTAACTTCTCAAGACTAAAAATAATATAATTAACAATGAACAAGTTGGGCATGAAGATGGAACATCTACAGTTAAAAATAGACCCTTGTGGCGCTATACGTTTTACGTAGTAGCAACAATGTTGTTACTGTGTTTAACGTGACGTACGAGGTCAACATCAAGCACCACAGACCGTTTTCAATATTATAGCAATACTGGGGAATAACATGATAGCCGAAAATCAAGAGTAGCTAGCTGAGTTTTTTCCAAACAATATTTCAGAACGCGGATGTGTTCCACTAGAACGACCTTAGTACATCATGTCTCGCAACATGGAGTGGAAAGGAACAGAAAACACGAAATTGAACAACCGATTCTTGTTGAAATTTGCTTGTTTATTAAAATATACATATGTCAGTTCAAATATTTTCCACTTAAAACAGTGTTTTATAAAACTTGCCTCCAAATGCTCAAACGTCGAAAGTTTTTCATCAGTCTTCAGTGTGGAATATTGCCGTTTTGGGTAAATATGCATTCATCACAATGAGGACTGGCGCTTTTAATAATGTTATGAGTCAAACTTAACAGTAAGTACACTTATTCCCTTCGGGGAGTACTATATTCTTATGTAGATCTCTCTGAGGGAGCAGAACGCCTGTCGGACTAAACACGACTGTTGTTCGACAAATAATACACTGTCTGCACTTTCGAAGACGTTTCAAGTTTTTCTAATTCTCTTGTATGCATAAGAGACAAGAAAGTGATCGTTGTGCCATACCAACTGGTGAACGATTGTATCAACATTCTAGCTGTATTTTGAAAATCGAGATAATTGATACCCATAGTTATTTAACTGGAAAATCAGTGCCAGTACACGTTTGAAACAACAGATGAGAACATCTGTCGGAAAAAACGGATTTTAGGACATGAAAAATAAGGTAATAAGCCATATGGATCAATCTCCTTTAGCTATCTGAGCTGCACCGGAAGTTATACCGTAACTTACGTTAAAAGGAAGCAATGTATGGAATGTTCATCACCTGTTGTTATGCAGGAGAAGCTCCGTATATATGGTGATTTGACTCCGAGTGCTTTCCACTTCACATATCAGTCACTACGACGTACTCGAACAGATGAAACATTCGGGAAATGTTGCAGCGCTGCAGTTGACCTGATTTCTCTTGATTAACGCTCAGAATATTAGTCACAAAGATTTGAAAATATTTTACGACATGTTAAATAACAAGTACTATCGACTGTCGTAAAAGTATCAGCTTTGTTATTTAGCATTTCACATTTATCTGTACACCCCCATCGTCTGTTTCTCTGAGATGGAAACGTGTATCTTTGAACTGCGACCTCCTTCTACACGTTTAACACGACGATGTAGTTTTCTTCATACATGTATATGGTAAGTTCTGTGAGTGCGATTATCGGTCATAAAATAACTTTTTCTAATTCTTTTATCTTTTAATTCACATGGAAAGAAACCGAAATTTACACGGCCTGTATTACGAATTTCGTGATAAAATGTTCATTTTTCAATACAATATATGTCCTTTTCAACTGTTTGTATTTGCTTTTGAACAAGAAAAGCGACAGAAATTTACATAGCCGTTACTAGGCCATTGGTGTGAGGAACTCTGTAGAGCCACCTAATTTTCAAACAGATGATCGGCACTGTCATGCATATGCTGGCGGAATCGTCTAAGACGTGCTTTAAGTATGTTCGGAATTCTGATGTATTTTGTAAACATTTCCTTATTTCCGCCCCTTTTCTCAGAACTCTACGAAGGTTACACTCTAGTGGCCCTAATACGCTTTCGTGCCTTTTGATCAGCGAATGGCGTGTGCCTTACAGCAATAAATCCATTGTCTAACTGGCCTAACATCTACTGTAGCAGCCTCTAACGCGTGTTTCAGCCTTTCCTGATTACCAGTTTGGTTTCCTCTCGCAGTTTTAAGATATTCTGGCGCGGTTCGCTGTTTAATACGCACGGGAAGTTCAGCAATTTTCTCAATAGTACAACTCTGTCGGACCAGGCTCATATTTCCAAAGAGTGTACGTTACACCAGCATCATATCCAAATATGTTGCATTAGTGCACCATTTCACAAGAAACTAAAGACCTCGCTTGCCAGTGGCTCCTTTCAAATGTGGATAACATAGAGGAAAATTAATCAGTCCATTGATGCGAGAAAGCAGAACATCATTCACAGGTTTCGATACTACTGATGTTCCCTCAGTTATAAGATGAAGTCCCATATACATAGCTGTGTTTCGAATTGCACTTGGGCTCTTAATAAGAAAATGAAACGCTATTTTAGGTTAATAAAAGGAATAATTTGTTTAATATTTCATTTATCTCTGAGTAACAGTACACAGCCAATATTCACCACAGTAGTACGTGTCTATATGCTTATGAACTCTGCAGATGGTGAAGAGTTTGAAAGGATACACGACGAGATAACGGAAATTATTCAAATCATTAAGAGATATGAGAATTTAATTGTTGTGGAGGGACTAGATTTCCACAGTAAGAAAAGGAAGAGAAAGATAAAGGAAAAGAAAACAAGACAAATAGGGGAAGGCTACCTGGTAGAACTCCGTACAACGTACAACGTGATCATTGTCAACACTAGCTTTAAGAATCATGAAATAAAGGTGTATACGTGGAAAAGACCCCCGGGACACTGGAGGGCTTTAGATACGCCAAGAAAAAAAGACCCTATAGTTTCTAAAAACATAAATAAATGAATAAAAAGCTGTAGATTACACGTAGCATCTGGAAAAATTAACCACTCCCATTGTGGTCTTGGAGCACTGAGATCTCCAATAGAGTAAACGCAGTATTTTCACTAATTTTAATTGTTTTCTTCTCGTTAAAATGCTTTATTCGACTACGTGTTCAGCAAGTGATGATAGCAGAAAATTTTATTCGTGTCCAAATTACCTATCAACAAATAGGACTTCCGCTGTTAGCTTCTCGCTTCGTTTCAGAAATGAACTGCCAAGAACATCTGCCCACTAAAGGTCGGCAGAGATACGTTCTCATGCGTAGGTCAGATAAAGAAATAATTGGGCCTGTGTTTCAGAGCTTGTGACCAACAATTGTAGAATGGCCGCCATCATTTCTGTTGCAGAAGATCGTCAGCTGTAGAGAAGAAATAAAAAGAGGCACGATTCGAACGCGGTGGAGAGGGAAAAAAAAGGACGAAGGGAATGAAAAGAGAGGGGGGGAGGGGGTGGGAGCATAGAAGAGGCTGAGAGCATGGTCGCTCTAATGTGAGTAATATTCTGCCGCGAAGCGAGTGTCCCGTGTTTTGTGGACGACCCACAGTTACACCGGAATAGGAGGTCTGCGCTCGGAAAGCAATTGGCTTAACAGAGTTTTCATAGGCTGTTCACGAACCCTGTAATGACTTTAATGAACAAGTTAGGTTGAAACGACACACGATGTCCGCCATTATGTGCGATTAGTGTTAGAGGTCGGCGGCAAACAAGGCGAACGCGCGGCCTAAGGGCGCGCTTCCGGCCGGCGGCGGAAGCGCGTCTCGGCCCACGCACCCTTATTAAATGCATTCTCCGCACGGACACCCCGCAGCCCTAGGCGCGCACCCTTCAAAAGCAAAAACATCACATGCGCAGCTCGCGCGACCATTACTACTCACAACTGCATTCGGGGTATTGTTCACGCAGGAGCGAAATTTTCCATTGAAACAAAAGTTCCTTCTACTGTCCATAGGCCTTTCTATAGTCCCTAGAATCTGCTTTGGCGGTATAACCGATAGCTACATACCTGCGTCAGATTGCTTGTGGCAACGTGACTAGACAGAAATCTATGGAATCATAGTTAAGGGAAGCAAAAAAAACCCTCGAAATCCAACTATTTACGAGCGAACTGGAGAAAAATAACCAAACGAGAGATGCAATGGGAATCATAATAAAGCCAACCAGTTGCACGTCAAAAATTTACTCAGACCGTTACCGACGTTTCGAGAGGTATAAACCTGTCTTCCTCAGAAGAAGTAATAACTCCTAAAATAGGATATGCTACAATCAGTGTGTAGAGGTCATTCTTACAGTAAAAAGAAACATCAGAAATTGCACACATTGGAAGTGTAAAATAGAGTTACGTCTCACATATTGCGTGAAAACAGAAACGAAGTCACAGGGCTTAGTCAGCAATAAAATGATCCATACATATGCTACGCCACTGCCATATGGCTTAGTCTACAGTAACAATTACCCATGTAAAATTTAGTGTAGACGTGTATCATACACACAAGCGGACAGCAAACGCCACAGAAGGGACAAGCCAGCAGAAAATTTATGCCTAGTTGGAGCTCGCATAAGAAGCGGCGACCAACCACAAAGTCACTTGACATGTTGATAAAATTATATTAAAATAACATTACAGGAACGGTAACGTAACAAAAATTATAATAAAGCAACTAAACCTGCTGGCTTGTCTGTTTGGGTGTATGATGCACGTCTACCTTAGACTTTACATTGATCATTTCTACTGTTGACTAAACCGTATGGCTACAACAAGGCTTTACAGCTTTCACAGTGAGTAATTTCAACAAATATCATGACCCACCAATCGCTCGCCATTGCGAAAACAAAGCTGGAGAGGTCATGAAACAACCACATAAAAAAATTTTCATAATCGTAGACTAAGAAGGTTGCATCCATGTAGGAAGAATCCAAAACACTAATTGCCCTACATACACCCGTAAAATGCCACTAACGCTTAATATACAAAACGTATCACAAAAATACAGAGCCACGTTGCGTCATCTTATAACTTATATCTGTCTGGAGTGAGTCACACCCTTTACACTGAGGTGACAAAAGTCATGAGATACCTCCTAATATGGCGTCGGACCCTCTTTTGCCAGGCGTAGTACAACAACTCGACGTGGCATGTAGTCAACAAGTCGTTGAAAGCCCCTGCAGATATATTGGGCCATGCTGCCTCTATAGCCGCCCATTATCGCGAAAGTTGCCGATGAAGGATTTTGCTGCCGATTATGTCTCATAAATGTCAGATGGGATTCATGTCGGGCGATTTGGGTGGTCAAATCATTCGCACGAATTGTCCAGAATGCTCTTGAAACCAATCACGGACAACTTTAGCCCGGTGACATGGCGCATTGTCAGCCATAAAAATTCCGTTGTACCCTGCCCATGAATGACTGCATGGTCTCCAGGTAGCCGAACATAACCTAAGACCCAGTCCATTTTACGTAGACACAGCCCATACCATTACGAAGCCAGAACTAGCTTGCACAAGGCCTTGTTGACAACCTGGGTCTATGGCTTGGTATGGTCTGCACCACACTTGAAACCTAATATCAGCTCTTAGCAACAGAAATCGGGACTTGTCTGATCAGGCCACGGTTTTCCAATCATCTGGGTCCAACTGATATGTTCACGATCCCAGGGGAAGTGCTGCAGTCGATGTTGTACTGTTAGCAAAGGCACTAGCGTCGGTTGTCTGCTGCCATAGCCCATTAACGTCAAATTCCGCTTCACTGTCCTAACGGATTCGTACGTCGTAAGTGAGAAATTGATTTCTGAAGTTATTTCGAGCAGTGTTGCTTGTCTGTTAGCTCTGAAAAATCTACACAAACACCGTTGCTCTCGGTCGTTAAGTAAAGGCCGTCGGCCACTGCGTTTTCCGTGGTGAAAGTAAATCCCTGAAATTTTGTGTTCTCGGCTTACTCCTGACACTGTAGATTGCGGAATGTTGAATTCTCTGGCGATTTCTGAAATGGAATGTCCCATGCGTCTAGCTAAAACTACCATTCTGCGTTCAAAGTCTGCTAATTCCCGTCGTGCGGCCATAATCACGTCGGAAACCTTTCCACGAGAATCACCGGAGTACAAATGACAGCTCCGGCAATGCGCTGCCGTTTTATTCCTTGCGTACGCAATACTACCGCCATCTGTAAATGTGAATATCACTATCCCATCTCTTTTGTCACCTCAGTTTATGTTCGACCAAGGCTCCTAAGGCTCCGTCGAATGGCAAACATGCTTTTCACTCACGCTTTAATGCATGGCTGTCATACTACTTCCATCCGGAAGAATTTGTACTCCGTACATTGCACTTTTGAAACATACGTGACTCCTGTAAACAACTGCCCAGCCGACACAGCCGAACGCGTACCCCGTACAGTCCAGCAGCCCAACAATAACTTATTTCGCGAGAAGAGTTATCATTCTGTTTCATTCAGACACTTCCGAACAAGGGCGACTCATACACTACTATTCAGCCGGCGCTGTAGAGAGAGACAATGCGATTGCCCAGAAGTAACTAACTTTTCTCTCACTCCACACACAGTCCTCCTCCAGTCACATGACCCTCCTCCTCCCCCACCACTACCCACCACCCAACCACGAATTTTGGCGTCATCATCATCATTTAAGACTGATTATGCCTTTCAGCGTTCAGTCTGGAGTATAGCTCCCCTTACAAAATTCCTCCATGATCCTCTATTCAGTGCTAACATTGGTGCCTCTTCTGCTGTTAAGCCTATTACTTCAAAATCATTCTTAAACGAATCCAGGTACCTTCTCCTTGGTCTGCCCCGACTCCTCCTACCCTCTACTGTTGAACCCATGCGTCTCTCGGGTGACCTTGCTTCTCCCGTGCGTGTAACATGACCCCACCATCTAAGCCTGTTCGCCCTGACTGCTACATCTATAGAGTTCATTCCTAGTTTTTCTTTGATTTCCTCATTGTGGACACCCTCCTGCCATTGTGCCCATCTACTAATACCTGCAATCATCCTAGCTACTTTCATATCCGTAACCTCAACCTTGTTGATGAGGTAACCTGAATCCACCCAGCTTTCGCTCCCATACAACAAAGTTGGTCAAAAGATTGAACGGTGCACAGATAACTTAGTCTTGGTACTGACTTCCTTCCTGCAGAAGAGAGTAGATAGTAGCTGAGCGCTCACTGCATTAGCTTTGCTACACCTCGCTTCCAGTTCTTTCACTATGTTGCCATCCTGTGAGAATATGCACTTGAAACCGTCCACCTATTCTAACTTTGTTCCTCCTATTTGGCACTCAATCCGTTTATATTTCTTTCCCACTGACATTACTTTCGATTTGGAGATGCAAATCTTCATACCATAGTCCTTACATTTCTGATCTAGCTCTGAAATATTACTTTGCAAACTTTCAATCGAATCTGCCATCACAACTAAGTCGTCCGTATATGCAAGACTAAGTAAATGTTATGGGACCGTTACTGATTACAACGTATATAAATGATCTAGCAGGAAGCTTCGGAGTATCTTCAAGGCTGTTCACAGATAATGCTGTTGTATACAAGAAGGTAGCACGCTAGATGACAGTAGCGATTTGACGAAGGACCTACAGATAGTTGATGAACGGTGCAGGGACTTGAACCTGATCGTAAATAAATGTAACATAATGCACATACATAGGAGAAGAAATCCACTACGATACAACTTCACGTTTGATGACAGATTGCTGGAAACAATAAATAACGTTAAATGGAATGCCCAAATAATACAAATTGCACGAAAAGTGGATGTCAGTCTGGGATTCATGCTTAGAATCTTAAGGAAATGTAATTCATCCGTTAAAGAAGTGGCTTACAAGGAACTTGTTCGACATGTCGTTGAGTGCTGTTCATCAATCTGGGACTGATAGAAGAGATGTAGATGGAAATGAGCGTTTGGCGCCATTGGCCGGGAGGCCCATTGCGGGGCAGATCCGGCCACCTTGGTACAGGTCTTATTACACTCGACGTCACATAGGGCGACCTGTGCGCCGGATAGGGATGAAATGAAGAGGAAGACAACACAACACCCACTCCCTGAGCGGAGAAAATCTCCGACCCAGCCGTGAATCCAAATCCGGGCCCGTAGGACGGTAATCCGTCACGCCGACCACTCAGTTATCGGTGCGGGCATAGAAGAGATAGAGAAGACCCAACGAAGAACGGCGTGTCTCGTCAAGTGTGCGTTCAGTCGGCGGGAGAGCGCTACAGGAGTGCTCAACAAGCTCCAGCGGTAGGCGCTACAAGAGAGGCGTTGTGCATCACACAGACGTCTAAAGTTAAAATTTCGAGAGAGTATTTCCCGGAAAAAGTCTGACAAAATATTAATTCCTCACACATACGTCTCACGAAATGACAACAACGAAAAAATTCGGGAATTTTGAGTTAATTCAGAGGCTTGCCGACAATGAGGTAATCATTCATGCCGCGCGCCATTCGCGAATAGAACAGGGAAGGCGAAATCAGTTAGTGGTACCAGAGGTTCCAGTATTATAATCGTAAAGCTGCATTTAGCTCCTGCACAACAGTTTACCATCTACGATATGTCCCAGGAAGCTAGTCTCTTCTGCTGCACTACTCCACCTACATTGTAAAAAAGAAAAATGGCAACGCGCACAGAACTATGCGTAGGAAATGGAATGCTCATTATTTTAATGCAGCTAACAATCAGGCTGTAATTTCTGAACCGAGACTGACTTCACTTCGTAACACAATTTGCTACACTGCCTGGCAAGAAAAGTTGTGCTCCCAGATAACATGGCTGGTGGTTAATGTATCTTCGTACATGTACTCCACATCGATGGGTATATAAACGATTAGAATTGCAATCCTCTATCACCAACAGAACGCATTAGTGATGTTCGTTGAAATTGTTGAAATGGCTCTAAGCACTATGGGACTTAACGTCTGAGGTCATCAATCCCCTAGACTTAGAACTACTTAAAACTAACTGGCCTAAGGACATCACACACAGCCATGCCCAAGGCAGGATTCGATCCTGCGACCGTAGCAGCAGCGCCGTTCCGGACTGAAGCGCCTACAACCGCTCGGCCACAGCGGCCAGCAGTGATGTTCGTGTTTAGTGTTGTTACCAGGTCAGGTATCGTACATAACGAGCGCGAATAGCGTCAGATATTGAGTGATCGCTGTGAAGGACGGGAGATGCCACGTACCCACGTGAGACAGTTTTATCAGCACCTGACAGAGTTTGGAATGGGGCCATTGTTGGTCTCCATTTGGCTGTGTAGACGAGTCTTGCAATATCCTCGATTGTAGGGCATTCGGATGTGGCAGTGGCCCAAGGTTGGACTGCATGGAACGTAAAAGCTCGCGTATTTGTATGCATGAACGTTGGTTCTGGTGTACGGAGTCTGACCACCATGAGGGATCTAACAACCCTTCCACAACAAAGGTCAAAATTTAACGATTGTGGTGTTGCTCACGCTGCTAAATACTGCATTTTCGGGCAACAACAAAGTTAATATGTGGCAGGTGTCATTAGAACACAGTTAATAAAGTAATTTCATGTAATAATGAATAAACTAGGCACTCATCTTTTCGTGTTTCCCACGCTGGTATCGTTGTAAAATCATTGCTCAATCGTAGAAAATCTAGGTGGCGATGATTCCAAGCTCGGATGCAAAGAGGCCTAGGTTTTATTCTGCTATATTCAAAAGTTTTGTAGATGCGCTTCACAAACCATTCTTGAAGATTAAAGCTTTCAAAGTTAGCACAATAGTGATACAAAAAAAATAATCAGCACTCCGAATTTAAATTACACTTCCTTTATATTGCTTTTGTTGCAATATCACGTACCACTCAAAACATCACTTCACAATACAAAACATACTTGAAAACATCTTCCTCACTGTTAAAGTTCACATTTTATAAACTGGCTACAATATGCGTCTTTCCAACATGACGTCGATGGCTTGACCTTCTCAAGGTCCGACTCTCTAACAACTAACAATCGCTTAAGCGCCCAAAAATCAGAGTTACAAGTACGACAAAGATCATAGTGGCAAAAGAAAGAATACACATAAGAATAATATCATTGCAATATAAACATATCGATGTATCACAAATGAAATCAAATCTGAATGTTGTCTCAGAAATATGTTAAGTACTTCTACAGAAACACAGTAGAATATTACTGGTATCGAGAGGTTCAGGTGAGGTGCCGTAATGGTTACGTAATTCAAGTACCATTACAGGGAGAATCGCCGTATTGTACGCAAAGCACATCGGAACCACTTCACATCCATGCCAGCCATCCGAGAATAAGTAATGGACTCATCGCACCATTTGTTGGAGGACAGCTGCAGCCTCGCCAAGAAATTACCGTCCCATGCGTAGGCTGCCGTTAACACCACTACATATACGGCTGCGTTTAGAGCGGTACCGTGGCAGAAAACCATGGGCTGCTGATGAATGGCATCGTGTTGTGCTCAGCGATGAATCGTGGTTCTCAGATGACCATCGTCGGAGCCTATGGCGGCGAGCTTGGGAGAGGTCCCTTTTCGTCCAATCTTTTGGGGAAGCACAGCGGTGTTATTCTTAGGGTCATGAACGTCAGGTCATGGTTAGCAGTGATTGAGGGAAGTGGCTCTCACAGGGACATCTTGCTTCCTCCTGTGTTACCTCTCGTGCGACGGCATCGCAGTGTATTTTTCAAAAAGAGAATGTTCGTCTACATATGAACCGTGTCTTTATGAACTGTCTGTGTGGTCTGAGATTCTCCTGTGGCCAGCAAGATCCACAGGTCTGTCTCCGATAGAACATGTATGGGTCCAGTCTGGACGTCAACCCGTTCCAGTGCTAGTATTCAGGATATTAAAGACGAGGTACACCAGTTGTCGGTCAGCTTTCTTAGGAGAGGGTACAACGCCTTCATGACACTGTTCCGAACTGTCCATCCATCCCAGAGGAGGTCCAATATCTCACTGACAAGTAGTCCGTACGGCCCAGTTGCTTATAAATTTGGCTGGACTTTGTAGTTATTTAAGTAACATCACATACACTCTCATCCCGTGTAGTTTCATTTCGTTTCCTCCTCCCTTCTGGATGCTGATACTCAGCATAAAATGATGAAAAGAAAATAGTTTATTGCTTACTGTATTTTCGCTGTTCATTCAGTACAGCTTCAGCATCACGCATGAGTTTTAATTTATTACTTCTTTGTTACTGACTCTAATCGCAACTCACTTTTCAGTCAGTGTCCACATATACCACTGAACGTACCTGCAAAAGTATATCATTGTACAACACATAGCTCAGGAGGAAGGATCATACATGTTGAGGTTTGTGAAAAACTAGCTTTTGCTTGAAACGCAGCACATATTGCCGACACCCATACTGATCCAGCGTTTGATAATGAGGGCATTAAACGATTTCCAACTAAATTTAAACATAATTTCAAATGTTTCCATGCTTTCCGTCAAATATTTATCGCATTATCTCACATATAAGTTAGAAGCTCTTCTAAGCATAGCAGTTCGATTCTTTACGGAATTGGGAGTTTACTGGAGTTTATGGCTAAATTCCAATAACATTGACACCAACATTTTCAAAATATTTCGAAATATCAATGTGTGATACGCTATTTGCACAGCCAAAACACTGAGTTTATGTAACTTGGCAATGAGCTAGCATCCGATTGAAGTAGTAGAGTTCCACACTACAGTTTGCTTAATAAACATCACTAACTTCCCTTCAGTTGTAGGTGATGATGAGCGTAAGGATCGATGGGAGAGACCCGCACCGCTGACTAGACAAGGTCGTAGCGTAGGTGGTTCCTCCGACCTTAATGGCGATGAATGATGATGATGAATACAACACAACAACACTCAGTCATCTTGAGGCATGGAAAATCCCTGACCTTGCCGGGAATCGAACCCGGGACCCCGTGCGCGGAAAGCGAGAACGCTACCGCAAGACCACGAACTGCGCACTCAGTTGTAGAAAGATGAATCTAAATCTGGTTTGTTCGAGGGTGATCGAAACATAGTTGAAATATTGCCTTTAATAAAAAAAATAAAAAAAAATATTTAAAAAAATGATGAATTGAGCGTTGAGCGTCTGCCATGTAAGCAGCAGATCCTGTGTTCGAGTCATCAGTCGCCTAGAACTTAGAACTACTTAAACCTAACTAACCTAAGGACATCACACATATCTATACCCGAGACAGGATTCGAACCTGCGACCGTAGCGGTCGCGCGGTTCCACTAATACAGTTGAGTGTCGTACAGTAATTACAAATGTTGCAGTTGCGTCAGGACAATGCAAATGACTGAGGTAGTCTTCTGGACGGGCGTGATAAGACTGCAGCATTTCCTATGCTGCCAGAGAAATAGTAATTATATGACACTCTGTTTTTGAGGTGATAACTAAAACTATATGAGTACCTCTCGATTGTTAGTTGTTTTATTACTGACCATATAATAAGTAAATAGTACACTGCACAGTATTAGTTGCAGCCTGAATCTGTTAGTAGAGGTGGATCAGATAAAAACTACAACGTATCTAGTCTGATCGAAGTAAAACAGAAATGTCAAAATATCTCATATGTCGTACACCCGACACATCTGATACATCACTAAAGGCTATTTAAAAAACTACAAGAATTTCCTTTCAGCGGAAACTAAGAATATTCCACCAACCACTGGATATAGCTTCCGTTGACAAGATGAAGATGAAATTGGATTAAAATTACAGCACGTACACACATTCTTCCTATGCTCCATCAGTGAATAGTGAATAGAACGATCACAGGCTACAATCTATACAGTACATAAGAAATGTTGCTTTGCATACAATGATTTGCAGAGGACAGATGTAGATGAAGGTCATACATTAAGGAATTTTTGACGAAAGTATGACAACATCTACCTAATGGTGACAAAGGTATTTGGTGTAAGAAACTTAGATTGCTCACTTTCCGTAGCACTGCAAATTATACAATTAAACAACATTGTTTCGTTTAGAAGTTTGGAAATGGATTCCATATTTCGCTCAAATTTAAACTACCATCGGTAAAGCCGACGGTTAGCTCAGCAGCGGATGTTACTGTTGTAGTGACCATTGCAAACGCTTTTGCAACTGTGTCGTGGTATAACAGACTGATCTTTTTCCAGATCTTTACAGCTGGCTACCGAAGATCGCCGAAAGTTGGTACCATTATAGAAGTGTTCCTGTAGGCGTAATTTCTTGAGCATTAGCAACACGCACAAAGCAAGCAGCGTGTATGATTTGCAACGCCGTTCTTCACAACAGCGCGCTCTAGTTCGCACACATAGTCCCTTAATGAACACCTTCCTTCCGTCGAGAAATTGCGGTGCAGAGCTTAGCGGCTTATCTTCGTGGTGGCTTATAAATTCTCGGCAATTGCGGCTCTTCCGACTAGTTGAGCAGCGCATACGGCGTTCCTTGAGTGAGAGCTATGTCGGAAGCTGTTCCGCGGATTTTGCTACGTAATGTAATTCTTGTCCTCACGATAGGAATAGTTTTTCTTCCTTTCGAGCGCAATTACAGCCTTGTCCTAAAAACGATTAAAGAAATGATTAGTTTATTTTTCCGTTTAGTTGCTTCGTTGTGCAATTACATTATTGTTCGAGTAGTTCCTAATTGCCACGACTGTTACTATGGTTCATTCTCGTTTATTCAAAAAACTATGATAATTCCTATAGTGGTAAGATTTTTAAATATATGCGCGACTCCAGTTTCAAGGAGGGTAGAAAAAATTTAAAACTATGTTTACTGCAGCCGAATGAACTCTGTGACTGCTTTGTAAAAGAGACTGTAATGGAATAAAAGCTATCATCGTGCGTTGGAAAAATTTCATTTCTGTAAGCATTCCATGTAATACAATCACGGTGTGAACTATTCACATTTAGTGGAACCATCAAAGATGAGTATCAAATACTATTTCTCCGACAGTCATGTGAAATAAATTATATCCTTCCTAACACCGGCGATAGTGGTTATTGTATAATGGCTAGTACAAGTTGCCCTGGCTTTTATTTCTCAAGATTTTCTTTTTCATTTTGTTTAATTGGTACTGATAAACATTTGTGTTCAGTTGAATCGATGATTTAAAATGCTTTGCAGCGCAGGATCAGAGGAAATTTCTAATCAGTTTTGTAAAATTATTGCTAATATATTTCATAAATAGTTTTAAAATTGCTAAAGAGAATTTTTTGAGTATCTAACAAACTTCAAGGGAGTAGATTGTAGATTTAAATGACATTTTGAAGTTATCCACCTTAGCTGTTTTTCGTAAGTATTCAGTTTAATATATTTTGCAGGACTGGCAGATTTCGGCCTTACAGGACATTTTCAAGCTTAGTCTACAAAGAAGCAGATCAAAGGTACAACAAACATACTTGTTGTATCTTTGATCTGTTTCTTTACAGACAGCGCTTGAAAATGGCGTGTAACACCTTAATTCGCCAGTCGTGCAAGATTTAATAAATTGACTACTTCTGAAAGACAGTCGAGGTGTGAAACTTCAAAATGTCCTTTAACAAATACACGGCTGTGGTGCCCCACGTGAAGAAACTGATGGAGTTTGTAGACTGCTTTGCTACTGTTTCGTACGCACAAATAAATTCAGTCTGACATCAGTATTTCATAGTAGACATTGGAAATAGTGTTGACAGTGTTATCTCCTGATCATCACATATGTTTCAAGATTACATAAGAATCAAGCCATTCGATTAGCTCTTCAAACCAAATATTAGAGGGGTTTCAAATTCTTATAACGCAGACGTGTATATACACTCCTGGAAATTGAAATAAGAACACCGTGAATTCATTGTCCCAGGAAGGGGAAACTTTATTGACACATTTCTGGGGTCAGATACATCACATGATCACACTGACAGAACCAAAGGCACATAGACACAGGCAACAGAGCATGCACAATGTCGGCACTAGTACAGTGTATATCCACCTTTCGCAGCAATGCAGGCTGCTATTCTCCCATGGAGACGATCGTAGAGATGCTGGATGTAGTCCTGTGGAACGGCTTGCCATGCCATTTCCACCTGGCGCCTCAGTTGGACCAGCGTTCGTGCTGGACGTGCAGACCGCGTGAGACGACGCTTCATCCAGCCCCAAACATGCTCAATGGGGGACATATCCGGAGATCTTGCTGGCCAGAGTAGTTGACTTACACCTTCTAGAGCACGTTGGGTGGCACGGGATACATGCGGACGTGCATTGTTCTGTTGGAACAGCAAGTTCCCTTGCTGGTCTAGGAATGGTAGAACGATGGGTTCGATGACGGTTTGGATGTACCGTGCACTATTCAGTGTCCCCTCGACGATCACCAGAGGTTTACGGCCAGTGAAGGAGATCGCTCCCCACACCATGATGCCGGGTGTTGGCCCTGTGTGCCTTGGTCGTATGCAGTCCTGATTGTGGCGCTCACCTGCACGGCGCCAAACACGCATACGACCATCATTGGCACCAAGGCAGAAGCGACTCTCATCGCTGAAGACGACACGTCTCCATTCGTCCCTCCATTCACGCCTGTCGCGACACCACTGGAGGCGGGCTGCACGATGTTGGGGCGTGAGCGGAAGACGGCGTAACGGTGTGCGGGAGCGTAGCCCAGCTTCATGGAGACGGTTGCGAATGGTCCTCGCCGATACCCCAGGAGCATCAGTGTCCCTAATTTGCTGGGAAGTGGCGGTGCGGTCCCCTACGGCACTGCGGAGGATCCTACGGTCTTGGCGTGCATCCGTGCGTCGCTGCGGTCCGGTCCCAGGTCGACGGGCACGTGCACCTTCCACCGACCACTGGCGACAACATCGATGTACTGTGGAAACCTCACGCCCCACGTGTTGAGCAATTCGTCGGTACGTCCACCCGGCCTCCCGCATGCCCACTATACGCCCTCGCTCAAAGTCCGTCAACTACACATACGGTTCACGTCCACGCTGTCGCGGCATGCTACCAGTGTTAAAGACTGCGATGGAGCTCCGTATGCCACGGCAAACTGGCTGACACTGACGGCGGCGGTGCACAAATGCTGCGCAGCTAGCGCCATTCGACGGCCAACACCGCGGTTCCTGGTGTGTCCGCTGTGCCGTGCGTGTGGTCATTGCTTGTACAGCCCTCTCGCAGTGTCCGGAGCAAGTATGGTGGGTCTTACACACCGGTGTCAATGTGTTCTTTTTTCCATTTCCAGGAGTGTATTTTAAACGAAGTTCGTTAGAGACAGATTATTATTTCAAGTGGATCAAGAAGCGTTCGTTATTTTTTTAAAGAATTGACGTTGAATTCGACAAATTATTTAGGGAAAGAACGAAGTACTTAAGTCAGGGTGACCTGATGGAGTGTACACCCTTTGCCACAGATGACGCGATCAGTGCGTTAATGCGTTCCCTCGTTCTGAGTGATGATGGTTTATCACCTCTTATTTTTAAATGCGCATTAGGGAAGGTAGTGAGAGAATGGAGAAAACCCATTAGTACTAAGGGTATCCAACTAGGAAGAAACCCAGTTAAAATCACCATAGCCCGTCGTGGTGGCCGAGCGGTTCTAAGCGCTTCAGACCGGAACCGCGTGACTGCTACGGTCGCAGGTTCGAATCCTGCCTCGGGCATGGATGTATGTGATGTCCTTAGGTTGGTTAAATTTAAGTATTTCTAAGTTCTAGGAGACTTATGACCTCAGTTCTAAGTCCCATAGTGCTCAGAACTATTTTAAAGTCACCATAGGTTGTCTAGCTTTTACAGATGACATGGTATTAATCGCTGACTCACCGTATAGTGCCAACGAACATATTACAGAAATACAGAAACAAGCAGACAAAACTCGACGAAAGACGTCATTTGAAAAATCACATTTCATGACAAATATCAGTGAAGCCCTTCAAATCTTTTAATTCATGACAACACAACATCTAAAGCAAAGTGTTTTAAATACCTAAGAGAATAGCTAACAAGCAACACAAAAAGGAAAGATAGCTCTAGAAAATAGAGTATATAAAATGCAAAGGGCGTTCCAAATGACAAAAAACATATATAACAGAGAAACTTTGTCCTGGAACACAAAATTAAAACACTATCAAACAGTGGTAAGGACTGAAACACATAACTAACAAGATTAGGGGATCTTGAAAAACTGGAAAAAGTTGAAAGAAGAATTCAACGGAAAATATTGGCACCTAGAAGAAATAATAATGTTGAATACAAATTAAAATCATACCCAGAGATCTACCTGAAAATGGAAAATCTAACTGTTGTGATGAGGAAAAGAAGATTACCGTTCTGTGGGCACATTTAACGAGTGGATGGTTACAGATTAACCAAGCAAATCTTAAACTTACTAAACAGCTACAAATTCAAACCCACAAGGTCCAACGAAATAGACAAAGATATGAAAAACACAGGAATTAGAATGGACATAATATATAACGGAATACTTTTTAGAGAAGAAACAGAAAAGGCATGATTTCGGGAAAGAAAAAGATCTGCAAAAGACAGAAAGTTGATACAGGAAGGAAAGGAACGACGCTATCGAAGGGTGAAGGAAGTTTGGGAGCGACGAAAATTAAACACAAAGGAGCCAAACCAAAGTTGATTTATCCTACCCTCAAAACAGTTTTTCGAGTAAATATGTTTTAAGGCATATTTCACTCATTTCCTCTCTGTCATTATTTCTCTTTTTTACCTATTGTCTAGTAGTTCCCAGCCTTAATTTCTGATACGTGATTAAGCTCTAAGCGAAACAGGCAAGGTTGGAGTTTAACGTCATATCGACAACGAGGTCATAAAGACACGTAGTACAAACTCTGTTGGTTCAGCGAATGGGAAGAAAAACGGCCGTGCCCTTTCAAAGGAGCCCTACCGGCATTTACATAGAATGGTTTATAGAAATCGTGAAAAACGAATAGATAACAATCAATACAGAGCAAAAGAAAGCTCTATAAAATAGAGTGCATAAAATGAGTCAGGACGGTCGGATACGGATTGGAACCGTCGTCCTCCGGAAACGCGAACCCAGTGTGCTAACTACTACGCCACCTCTCACAATAGATAGATTCTGAAGGAGAAAGTACAAATGAAGAAAACTGGCATGTGCGCCTGAGAATGAAATTTTTCATTTCTATTTTTTGAAAGCCCACCTGAACTATGTTTTTACCATTGTACGGTTGCCAGATCGGAAAGTACAGCAGCGGCTCGAAGTTAATCTCTCTCTGCAGCGCGTGGATGACTGCTTTCCTATTGAACCGCATTGCGTTCATTTTGTACTATCGGTCATATGCACTGCAATCACCTACTTTCAAAAAAAATATTTTCTATTCTTTTATAGATATCTTTAGTATTATAGAACACTTTATGATGGAACATTGTAAGAGCCAATAAGCTAACTCATGAAGAATTTTTTTTCTTTTGAATAAATGGAGACAAGTGAGAACTGAAACTTCACTTAACTTTAAAAAAAAGTTCTGTTCATTCACTAATTTGCTTGAAATAATGACAAAGTACGACTTTCAAGTCTGGTTGCATCATAACTGCCTTTAACAAAGAAAAGACGTGAAGACAGAAGATTGTGATGAACATTTTGAGCAAACCATATTGTGTAAGTAGAAAAAAAATCAGTATGTGGGAAGGCGAAAGGCAGATTTAGATGGTTGGAAGGATTATGAAAAAGACACTGCATCTTTAAAGGAAATCGCATTCAAGACGTTAGTGCAACCAGTTCTAGAGTATTGTTCCAATGTTTGGAATGCTTAGCAAGTAGACATGACGGTAGACGTCAAATGAATTCAGACATGTACTGCTGGGATTTTAGAAGAAACACCCGGAGAATTTAAATGGAAATCCTTGGTAGAAAGACTATTTAGTTCTCACGGTATCCTGTAGGGTAAGTTTAGATAATTCATTTTCGAAGAACCGTCCGCTTTCGCACCTGAGTGTTCAGAGCATCTGACTGCCATGCGGCGGACCCGGGTGTAATTCCCGGTACTGCAAAGAATTTTTCCGTGAGGTGAGGAGTAGAGCGGTCTCGATTTAGCCTCGTGATGCCATGTGAGGAGCTACTTGAGTGAGACGTTGAGGCTCCCAGATCTGAAGAGCCGACAACGGCGACGAGATCGAAGTATTGATCCCATCCCATCTACACTATCTGAATGACGCCTGGAAACCAGTGTTTTCTGTTACTTGCATCCTTTTTACAGTTGTCTGATCACCGTGACCGTTAAACACAACAGAATACATATGATGCGAACTCAACAAGTTGGCATAGCTGTCAGATCCTAGCCTAGTGTCAATACAGGTGCGCTACCCTGGACTTCTAGTATTCCAGACGAGAGCTCGGGTGGTGATTTCAAGAAGGCCACAGGCATTTCCTTCCCCCAGCCATGTCAAATTAGTGCAGCTGCTTCGTCCCTAATGGCCTCGCAGTGGCCTGGATACTACAACCTAGCAAGAAAAAAAAATGCTTCGTAGATACAAACAGAAGTGGTAGAGAAAAACATGCCTAATTCCTAATATCGTTAAGTTTAAAAAAGTGACAAGAGAAGACAATTTGCAACGGAAATTCTTTTCGATTTTACCTGCAAAAAATCACGTAATTCAGATACCGGTTTGTCAGTTGGTAACCGTGAGAAGAGAGATCAGTTTCAAACATAAGAAAAACGAAAAAGAAATCTACTAGTAAAAACAATGATTGGCAGTTACGAAAGGCCCCGTCTGAATAACTGATTTTCAAAAATCTTTAGAGAGTCATATTTTAAGTTTTTAATTCCGTCCACCACCTCTCCATATTTTGGTGTGAGAAAGAGGACGGTTATGACACTTTCAGTGGAATCTTATTTGTCTTCCACATCTGCGTAACTTTTCTGTCTGTGATATCACTGCAACCCTCACACATCTAGCCTACCTCCTCGAAAAGAAAATGTTAGATTTCCGATTGTTGACCTAAATTCCTTTTCATAAAGAAATCGCCGGTTTCGTGCCCCATCCTTCTCCATTACAGCTTAAAGTTCCTCTCATTGATGTCAAACGGAATTCATATTTTCATCAATGTCTTTCCTTACTGCCTTCATTCCTTCTTCTGTCTCTTTGTTCAAAGCCCAGTTTCTCAGTTTCACTCCCTGCCTTCCCCTCATCTTTGAGTTAATTCACTCTGGATATATCAGAGGGAGTGTCATAATTCTTACGTAGTACACACAACACCGGAACGTACGTTTACTTACGTTATTCAAAAATATAACAGAATAATTCATTCTTTCAGCCTACTTTCTTCGCCTGTATTTCCGTAGGCAGAACACCTTTCATATAGGTTACTCTTCATAATTTTCTGTGGAGTACACGCAATTTACGAGTGCGTTCTGAAAAGCAACGTCTCCGATTTTTTATGTGAAAACTCTTGAAGCCTTTCAGATAAAACAAAAGTTATTAACATTCTACATCCTTATTCTTCGATTCTGCATATCTGCAGGCCTCTGACACTAGCAGGCCCAGAACTGTAACGTGTAGCATGGCGGTGTGTGACTTAACTAAAAACAGCTTGTTGCAATCAGTTTCAGATTCGAAGATTTCGTGCACACATAACGCTCTCCTCCAGCATGACAATGCCAGATTACACACGAGCGCTGGACATCTGCAACAATACGATGCCTTGGGTTCACTGTCATCGATCAGTCTTCGTACAGTCCCGACTTGGCCCCATCTGCTTTTCACCAGTTTCAACAACTTAAAGAACACTTTCGAGGAGTTCACTTTTATAAAGATGAAGCAGTTCGAGCAGAGGTTCCGTCAACAAAGTCAAACATTCTACAGTGACTGTATCAACAAACTAGCTTCTCGTTGGGAGAAATGTGTTCGTCCCACGGTGAATATGTTGAGAAATAAATATGTAGACATGAAGCATATAAATGTAGAATTATAATAACATTTGTTTTATAGTAACCTCATTTTATGTACATTATTCTGCAGTGTGGCACAAAACTAGTTTTTCAGGCTTAATTTCTTTGCCTACAATCGCGTACGCAGGATACTCTTAATATCGGTTGCTCTTGTAGTTAATATTATGTCTCCTAAGTTTCTGTTGATTTCAGCTTTTTCGTGAGCCGACCAAATATTCTACAGTAAACCGCAGAACCTTAGCTCAATTCTCTACAAGTGTACGGGATGTGAAATCTGATAAGAACGAGTGGTAACGTGCAGCCTGTTTTCAGTTGACACGGTCAACTACGAGGCGCTATTATCCGATAAACACGGTAGCGTAAATCTGAAATGTGACGCTTTGGTTGTGACTTGAAGCGAATGCGATGTCATGAGAATAAAAATAATTCTTGTTATGGCGTGTGTTTTATGGATATTGGTTTTCGACGAGTGGTTTGTGTGTGTCATTTTCCTGACGTCACGCGTCAAATTAGACGGGCGGTCCGTCGCCATCAATATTTGCCTACCATCGATACGGTGGTACTCCGTACAGTCGACTTTGTCGGTGATCGTTCTCCTCGAATGGTGATTGAACGTCGGGTACCCGCGACGTAGTATTGATAAAATTCCCTGATAGCGCATAGGTTGCCTATTCTTATATCGACTAACACACCGACGCTCAGTACACCCTAGTCACTTGTCACGCCAAACTATTCCATTCATGGGTTGACAGGAGCGCTTCTACCGAACAGAGCAATTATCTCTTATTCAGTTGCTCATGAGTGTACTTCTGTAAGTTTCCCGTACGACATGTAGCTTGCTGCAAGTCTGCCCACAGAAAATCAGTTACATGTTAAGCAGTAAGTCGTAGGAAAACACGGATTCACTACCTGTCTACTAATATGTGTTAAATTCGTTGTCTTGAGTATTACCAAATTACTATGTTTGCATCATTTTCCAACCAACATCAGCAGCTGATGTTAACATATGTGGAGCTTGACCTGGAGGTGGAAGATATTTACATTACTAAGATTTGCGATATGGCAGTGCCTGTGTTATCGTGAATTACAAAATGGTTCAAATGGCTCTAAGCATTATGGGACTTCACATCTGAGGTCGTCAGTCCCCTAGACTTAGAACTACGTAAACCTAACTGACCTAAGGACATCACACACATCCATGTCCGAGGCAGGATTCGAACCTGCGACTGTAGCAGAAGCGTGGTTCAGGACTGAAGCGCCATGATGGTCGGTTATTGTGAATTATGATGCAAACTTTGCATTGTAATTCAGAACATACAGACACTCTAATATCAAATTTATCCGCCGACACCGGGCAAACGACTTTCAAGTAAAATGTCTCACCTGTACGAGAATATACATAATGGATGTACGAGTACAGGTTGCAGACGCCTGGCTGATGACATATGAAAGTATTGGTTTGGCCACGAGTCGTGCACGGATAGCTAAATGGTAAGTCGACAGTGAGAAATCCAAGATCGAGTCCCGGTCCGCAGATATTTTCATTGTCGTCATTCCATTCTACAGCTGATGGTTATTCATATTCACAATTGCTAATACATTTAATGCACTACTAGGATTTGGTGGATAATGCCGAAAGTTAAATTACAAACCCCACTACATTGTCTCATGGGATGAAGGCGTCGGGTGGGGTATAATGTACGGTGGCCCGTTTCGCGCTGTTCGAGATTCATAGGCTACGCATCGCGATGAGCTTTCCCTGTCTCTCTTATAGTCATCCCAGCGAGTAATGTCAAAACACCTTACTTCTGAACCTTTTGTAGATGAAAATTCTACTGGCGAATTTTGTTTGCTCTAACGTTAAGCGATCAGAAACTGCAACTAAGGCGAAGCACTGAAAATCACACTTCTACAGGGCCTGTTGTTAGTTGCGAAATTAAGCAAGAATAAAAGCAGTGCGTCGTTACCGGCGTTCTCCAAGAGCTGCACGGAACTACAAACAGACGTCCAGAACCGGAGCGTCAGTTTTATGCTATTAAGCGCTGTGGGGCTATCCAGCGTGCACCGCCATTATTTGTGGTGACGCAGCCTTTGCTTAACAGCGACCATCAACGCCGCTTTGTTCCTTGCTTTTTTCGTTGCCGACAGCGACCTAATGCAGTGCACCTTGTTCCCGACCGCTGTGGCAACGCTCTCTCAAAATCTGAAAACGCGAATACTGTATACCGTTTTTAGTGCGTGCAGTTTACGTCACGCATATTAAACCTGCACAGTACATAGCGGATCCTGACGTCAGCGCACGTGTTTCTCTGTTTTATTTCCTTTTACATTATAAGAGATAAATCTGTCGTTTAAACACGGCTGATGTAATATGAGGCACCCTTTGCTTGTACAACACGTTGCATTTTAGAAATACATAATGTTCAGAAGTACTGAAATTTTAGAAGTATTTGGTATTTTGGTATCTTCTGATGGTGAGAGCTGCCAGTTCACCTCCTTTCTAATGATACAGCTCGCATGCCACACTGGAATCACTCGGTCTTATTTGATCGTATTACACGCCTCAGTGTTCGAGATCCCAAATGCATATTGGTGAAGTGCCATTGATCTGGTGGTGGTAACAATTTTCATCAACGGCGTTTGACCAGCAGGTAAAGAAGAGGTTCTGGCGAACAGTTGCTGCTCACCAGACAGCACACCAATACTCTGCTTTTAATTTCAAACCAATCTGGGATATCTCATGGAATGAGGGGCTTGTGATGCTACTGACATGATCCATCCGCCAGGTGGTTACGTTCCATTTGAAGCCTCCGCTGACAGTCTCCGAGCGAAGTAAGCTATGTGGCAGCATCTGGTTCAATCTTATCTCTTCTATTTCACCGTCATCAACGGCACAGAACTCATACTCTTCACTGTCCTCTACTCTAAACAGGCGCAAGACTCCTCACTCCGCGGATGATGCTGTAGTATACAGAGAAGTTGTAGCATTAGAAAATTGTAGCGAAATGCAGGAAGATCTGCAGCGGATAGGCACTTGGTGCAGGGAGTGGCAACTGACCCTTAACATAGACAAATGTAATGTATTGCGAATAAAGAAGGATCCTTTATTGTATGATTATATGATAGTGGAACAAACACTGGTAGCAGTTACTTCTGTAAAATATCTGGGAGTATGCGTGCGGTACGGCTTGAAGTGGAATGATCATATAAAATTAATTGTTGGTAAGGCGGGTACCAGGTTGAGATTCATTGGGAGAGACCTTAGAAAATGAAGTCCATCAACAAAGGAGGTGGCTTACAAAACACTCGTTCGACCTATACTTGAGTATTGCTCATCAGTGTGGGATCCGTACCAGATCGGGTTGACGGAGGAGATAGAGAAGATCCAAAGAAGAGCGGCATGTTTCGTCACAGGGTTATTTGGTAACCGTGATAGCGTTACGGAGATGTTTAACAAACTGAAGAGGCAGACTCTGCAAGAGAGGCGCTCTGCATCGCGGTGTAGCTTGCTCGCCAGGTTTCGAGAGGATGCGTTTCTGGATGAGGTATCGAATATATTGCTTCCCCCTACTTATACCTCCCGAGGAGGTCACGAATGTAAAATTAGAGACATTAGAGCGCGCACGGAGGCTTTGAGACAGTCGTTCTTCCCGCGAACCATACGCGACTGGAACAGGAAAGGGAGGTAATGACAGTGGCACGTAAAGTGCCCTCCGCCACACACCGTTGGGTGGCTTGCGGAGTATAAATGTAGATGTATATGTAGATAATGTGGCGTAATATGGAATGCATTGCACTAGGAAGTGCACCACGCGACTTTACCTTTAACTATCGATTTTGTATGCCATGTTTGCTCGATTACTATTTATCGTGGTTATAGTGTTCAACTGTGTCTTAAAAAGGGCTGAAGTACTAGATTGTTCGGACATGCACTGGAAGTACAGACTAGTGTTCTACAGTGTCTGGCATTGAAACAGTGAAGGCTGTTTGCTACTGTCAGACATTCGTATTAATCGCGTTGGAGTGTGGATGACTATGTTCTATCCAGCTCCTCTGTTTAAACAACTGGGTATTAATGCATCATTAGCTTTTGCTCCTGTACCTCTTGTTCTCTCTCTCTCTCTCTCTCTCTCTCTCTCTCTCTCTCTCTCTCTCTCTTTCTCCACCTGAACAGGCCTCGGAAGGCCGAACGCTACCGACAGACCGCCGTGTCATCCTTAGCCAATAGGTGTCACTGGATGCGGGTATGGAGGGGAATGTGGTCAGCAGACTGCTCTCCCGGCCGTTATCAGTTTTCCTCACCGGAGCCGCTACTTTTCAATGTAGCTCCTCAAAAAATGGCGCTGAGCACTATGGGACTTAACATCTATGGTCATCAGTCCCCTAGAACTTACAACTACTTAAACCTAACTAACCTAAGGACATCACACAACACCCAGTCATCACGAGGCGGAGAAAATCCCTGACCCAGCCGGGAATCGAATCCGCGAACGCGGGCGCGGGAAGCGAGAACGCTACCGCACGACCACGATCTGCGGACAGCTCCTCAAGGGCTGAGTGTACCCAGCTTGACAATAGCGCTCTGCAGACCCGGATGGTCACTCACCCAAGTGCTAGCCAAACCCGACAGCTCCTAACTTCAGTGATCTGACGGGAACCGGTGTTACCGCTGCCGATAGCAATTCATATAGAGGGTGGGGAAAATAAAAGTGGCCTGTAAAATATTTCATACACCTTCAGATAGGAGATTCAACTTACATCATCCACTTTCCTTACTTGGGTTGTCTACGGTAAGAAACATGAAATATTTTCTGAGTCAGTTTTATTTCGCCCATCCTGTTTTCCTGTAACGATTAAAGCATCTCTTTTCTCTGATGTTTCTCGCTACCACAGCGTCGTCCATCTGTCCGGTGAAGAAGAAAATGTGACTCATTGGAGAAAGACATCTATCCCCAGTCAGAAGAAGTCTAGTTCCGATACTTTCGAAAACATTGGTATCGTCGTAAGCGTGGGGTGACCTCTGTTCATGTGATGTATGATCTGCGCAGTGTAACGAACACATTATGTCGATTGTATGGAAGGTAAATGGTCAAAATTGGTTTAGGGGAAGAATTCTAGGAATATGCAGCTTATTTGCAACTAACTCCAAAACGATTCCCCAGCCACTGAGGTACATCCCGTGAAGATAAGAGAACTTAGGGTTCGTGGAGAGACATACAACAACTGCTTTTCCTTCGCTCGATTTGCGAATAGAACAGAAGAAGTACAAGGTATCCTACGTCATTCATCGTATAGTGGGTTGCGGAGTATGTATCTAGATGTACAAGGCCCGTCTGAAAAGTTCGATGAATGTTCTGAGAAAATAAAGGAACCAAGAGCTACAAACGAAACACCTTTACTGGCCTGCAAAGTAATCACCATCAGCTGTAACACATTCCTGACATTGGCTGTCCAAGCTGTTGGAAACTGCCGCCAAGCGCTTCTTGTGCAATCTCTCTAAGCCCCGTGGTCAGGCTTTGTTGGACATCCGCATCATTACAGGACATGAGACCTGGTGCCACGAACACGGTTTAGAAACCAGGCGACAATCAATGGCGCGATGTACATTGCCTTGCCCGACTCCAAAAACGTCATCTGACAAAATTCAAGATTAAAATTACGTTGTTAGGCTTTTTCGACAGGAAGGCTTGGTCATCATGACCTGAGGTAGGTGGGGAAGACGAAGAGGAGGATGCTACTGACCGTCACTTGGTCTGCGTATAGTATTCCTGATCGTACCTTCAGTAATGATGCGGATATTCAACAACGTTTGACCACGATGCTTAGAGTGATTCCATAAGATGTGTCTGGCGACAGTTTATATTTGGTTTACAACCGAAGTCAGGACTGAGTTGTAGCAAATGGTGATTACTTTGAAGACCAGTGCAAGAATTTGTCTGTAACTCTTATTTCTTTTTTTTTCTGTGACCATTCACAGAGATTTTATGTGCCATCTGGCAGATGTAGACAGATATATTGGTCGCACTTTTCTTTATGCTCCGTTATAGTTGTCAGACATCAACTGTCCACGAAGGTCCACCGTTAATACAGTGGTTATGCCTAAAGGTGTCACTAGTTATCACGTCATGCATTTAAATCAGAGAAATGAAAACAAGAAGGTACAGAAACAGTTCTGTTCTTACGCTGAAATCATACAGTCATCTTTTTGTTTTATTCGGAATAATCGCTTCCCTTTCCTATAACAGTTCAAAATGGCTCTGAGCACTATGCGACTTAACTTCTGAGATCATCAGTGGCCTAGAACTTAGAACTAATTAAACCTAAGGACATCACACACATCCATGCCCGAGGCAGGATTCGAACCTGCAACCGTAGCTGTCGCTCGGTTCCAGACTGTAGCGCCTAGAACCGCACGGCCACTCCAGCCGGCCCCATGACAGCAATGGGTGAATTGCAAACATGAGGTTCCCAGTAGGTATCAGAAATTATCTCTCTATACTCGTTTTAAACTCGCCAGCGAGTCCTGTGTCGAATTTTCCTCTCCGTGTGCCCGTAGATTCGACTCGTGGGTTTCCGCCACTGATCACTTGTCATGTGAGTCTGATGATAGGTACAAGTAGACTCAAGTCGCTCAGGAGAGCGAGTACACGAGTTTGTACGTATAACCGTTGACTTGAGGTATTCCTACTACAAATGTAACCGTTTCGAAAGAAATCCGACATCAAACTGTAAATTACTACTCATTTATTTCACACAATCAAGATTTAGGCTTTATAGCCATTCTCGAGTGTAAATTTAAATGTCACAAAATATCCGACCTGACTAAATGACAGTAACAAGTTGTATACCAGCAGAGAAACTGATAGGTTATCAAAGGATTTTGTTCTGTTTATACATACATTTATATTGATATACCTTTTTCGAAAAATGCTGTAAATTTATTTTGATATTTTTTGTTTTGTGTTTTTTTATGGCCTTTATTGGACCAATCTAGTCAGTTAAACAAATATTTATACAAGTTGCTGTTATTCAATAATGCAATTGAACAGTACAGTTGTTATACAAGGATTATTATAAATTATTATTATACGAAGAGTGTTTTGTTCTACAGTCGACACACTACTTCTTCAATCGTTCAGATGTTTTCTTTCTTTCTTCGTCTGAGATCACTTTACCTGCAGTCCTTTTAATGTTTAATATCTATTCGGAGAATGTCTAACAACTTTGTTGACATCTTCACACTTTCGAGGCGTTACAGAGTCCCTAACGACAGTCCCAGGGAACATGACATGGGGATGAAGAGCGATCACTAAATGGTGCTTATTTATTAAAATAAATTACAGAAATGAATGATAAGCTACACGACTTGCTATCACCTCGTGAACACGGACTGCCATGAACAAATGGTTACGGCGCTGATAACTTCGTCGTTGTAAGACTGTGAATCCCAACAACACACACACACCAAATAATACGGAAATAAAGCACTTTTTTGTCGTAGGGATATAACAGTGACGTTGCTCTGTGCCTAGTTTTCGTTAGATGCAGCAAAGTTTATGTGTCACGGTGGAGGCTATTCAGGCTTCGATCCACACTACCAGCCCAAATCCAATTTTTGTATCGATCTCTTGTTTTGTTTTAGGAAACTAAACGGCCGCGGTGGCCGAGCGGTTCTAGGCGCTTCAGTCCGTAACCGTGCGACTGCTACGGTCGCAGGTTCGAATCCTGCCTCGGGCATGGATGTATGTGATGTCCTTAGGTTAGTTAGGTTTAAGTAGTTCTAAGTTCTGAGGTACTGATGACCGTAGATATTAAGTCCCATAGTGCTCAGAGCCATTTGAACCATCCGAAGGAAACTAAATAAAGCATTTCTTTGACAACACGGTCTCTGGCGGACAGCTTGAATTTTCGCGCGCAGCAAGTTGATTGTCTAACTTCATTGCGAATTAACTTGGAACCGGCGCAATGTATTGAAATCCTTTCTTAACAATTATTTCTCAGCACAACCTACCCGGAAACACCCTTGCAACCTTTTTAGACCAACCCGTACCACTACTCCGCCATCCACACCACGAATGACGTTGGAAGACACGACAGTATTTAAGGCACTGAACTCGTCTTTTGGAAGAGTCGAATCGCTATTCAGCTTTAGGTTTCCCATGGTCTCTCTAAATCGATCAGAGGGAATACGAGAATATTTCCTCTGATAATGAAGTAGATGGCTCTTTTCCTATCCTTCTTTTATAGTGCTTAAGCTACGTCACAAATCACCTCGCCATCGATGCTACCTTAAACCTACATCTTCTTTCCCTGCTTCCTCTAAATCACGTGTCATATTTTACATGCTACCTGTTTTGAGGTGAATTTGATCAATGCTTCGTTGTTTTCTCTTCGATACTCTTTTCATATTTTCTTCATTTCTTACACGTTTCCCAGTTACTGTAATTTCAGTAAATTTTCGTAGACCACCGCTATAGAAGCGTAAGTAACTGTGATTTATGTTGACACATTTTAATGATCTGAAATAAATTCTAAAATTTGCTCAGTATGACCAATTTCAGATTATCGAGCGATGGTTAGAAAGAATTAAAACAATAAAGTGTAATAAATAAAAATTATAGTTGTGATTTACTACTGTAGGACATTTGTAGGATGGCTATATTGTTTGTCACGCAGACCCTAGTGACAAAAAGTGATAAAAGGAAAAATCCCAACAAAAATAAATGTATAACTCAAAGCCATCGATAAAGGAAAATAAAAAAAATACTGACGATGAAAATAAAAAAAAACTGACGACGAAAAAAGTTTCGATAAGCGGAGATGCGCCAAATGCGAAACACGGTCAGAGTTGTTTTCCTGGTTAAGCGCTTCTGAATTTCAGTGTTTAGTGCTCGTCATTTTTTACGCACTACTTGTTCGACATATAACTATGTGGAATAAAATTCTAGTAGTATCGAAATTGTAAACGCGCCTGAGGGTTGCACTTCCAAATTATCTGGGCAAACAACTGTGCCCCCGGTAATTTCCTCTTCTCCGTAAAAGAAACATTTTCGTTAACTGTGCGTAGTAAAATCTTTGCCGAGAATGGCCAGTCATTTGCACCGGAATGTATGGCAGCAGTCAGTCAATCGGGGTCGTAAAAGAGGGAAACAGTAGCTCATGCAACATGTAATTTCCTGAGGGGAATCTAGTTTCCAGTACTCACAGTCCTCAGCACATAATCCCGTACCTTGCAGTAGCATACAGATAATGTGCAGTCCAATCTGGGTGTGGTTTCAACGAGACTTTCCTTATAAAAGATATATATCGGAGTTTTGCATTCTGATCTCAAACACAATTCTCACAATGGAGAGTGATATTACGGGCCAGTCTATCGTACTAGTCATAATTTCTCAATAGGGTATCACTCCATTATTCCAGTTACATAACGACGGGTAAGATCACTATGTGTACAGACATCACGATAAAGTTTATAGGAAAATCGAAATAAAACTGCCTGAAACACTAAGCTGTAACGAACTTTCAGATTAAAATACATAAACTATTATAATTAGTTGCATAACTTATTATTCGATATTTTAAATAAAATGAAACCGTGATGGCTTAATACAATTTCACTCCATGAGGATCTTGAAGGGA
Source organism: Schistocerca gregaria (assembly GCF_023897955.1). NCBI lineage: Eukaryota > Metazoa > Arthropoda > Insecta > Orthoptera > Acrididae > Schistocerca > Schistocerca gregaria. The sequence goes on along the minus strand of NC_064931.1, from coordinate 186,309,140 downwards.
GCTCTATTCATTAAATTAAAAGATTTAACCTTCGTGATTTCCCCCCCCCCCCCCCCCCCCACCCCGCCATCCGTCGCTAGTGGGATGGCGCCTCGGTTGTGGTACCCCACATCATCTAATTCACATACTTCCGATATATCTAAGGCACTGCAGTCATGGACTGTGCGGCTGATCCCGACGGAGGTTCGTGTCCTCTCTCGGGCATGGGTGTGTTCAAATGGTTCAAATGTCTCTGAGCGCTATGGGACTCAACTTCTGAAGTCATTAGTCCCCTAGAACTTAGAACTAGTTAAACCCAACTAACCTAAGGACATCACACACATCCAAGCCAGAGGCAGGATTCGAACCTGCGACCGTAGCGGTCTCGCAGTTCCAGACTGCAGCGCCTAGAACCGCATGGCCACTTCGGCCGGCCATGGGTGTGTGTGTTTGTCCTTAGGATAATTTAGGTTGAGTCGTGTGTAAGCCTAGGGACTGATGACCCTAGCAGTCTAGTGCCATAAGATTTCACACGCTTCCGATATAATTTTGCGTCAAAAAAATGGTTCAAATGGCTCTGAGCACTATGGGACTTAACTACTGTAGTCATCAGTCCCCTAGAACTAATTAAACCTAACTAACCTAAGGACATCACACACATCCATGCCCGAGGCAGGATTCGAACCTGCTACCGTAGCAGTCGCGCGGTTCCGGGCTGAGCGCCTAAACCGCTAGACCACCGCGGCCGGCAATTTTATGTCAGTTTTCTCAAATCACCTAATATGAATAGCTTCATATTTCCTTCAATATCCCACATCCTTACCTATTTGAGCTTTCAACGTCCCCAGTTAACGGTTCGTTAAACTCTATCGTCCTTTGCTCCGTTCCTTCTCTGGGAATAATAGCTGATCAGCTACTGCTGAATACTAGTCTCGCGATTTCATTCCTTGACGTGGAGGAAGTGAGATGACTCGTTAAACTTGACAGCATAAATCGTGATTATACATTGAGAATAGTTATTTCAGTCAAAAGGTTCCAGCTGTTGGACCACTGGCGTCAAAGTATCTGGACTGTGTTAACGAAGTGAAATACTACACGCAGAACTGATGTATCAAAATTATTTTGGGTAGCTTTTGGGGGGCCTTCGTACAAACATTAAATGGCGTTTAACTAATAATACATGAACCATAACATAATTACCACTGCCTCTACAAGACTGATTACTGCCTGTTGGCGTAAAAGACACGTGACGCAGCAGGCAAAGTATATAAGCGGAGTAATGAGGAGTGGGGTATTATTATAGCAATGATATAGCTCGCAAATGCAGCCGTGGATCGATGTTAAAGCGTCGCTTAGTCGGATGAATCATGTTTCTCGTTACACCAGGTCGTTGGTCATATCTAGAGCCACTGACATCCAGGGCATCGACCCTTGCATCATACACTATACCACGGACTCAGTCATGTGGGGCAGTATTCTGCTGTGAAGACAACCATCTGAGCTTCTATAGGACTTGTGATAGTAATCGGTGGCATCATGCTAGCTGTGGACAAAGTCAGTGTTACAAGCGCTAGGTCATATACGAGGGCTCGCTATAAAGTAATGCCCACGAATTTTTTTATTCTGTTTGAAATATCTGTTGAGGTATTACATGTCATGCATTTTATTTGGTTGATGTCCCCGCTTTACTGACCCGAGTTGCAGCCCTTTGCCGCAAGAGGGCTCAGAATTGTAATGCGTAACATGGTGGTGTGTAACGTAACTATGTCGGTTTATTACAAACAGGGGGCAGCAGTCTAGTTTCTAACCGAAGAAAACGTTCCTCCAAATATATCGATAGAAGAATGAAAGCTGTACACGGTGAAGATTTTATGGACGTCAGTAATGTGCGACGTTGGGTAGCTCGTGCTCGTAATGAAGGAAACGGTAGTGCTTAGCTTAACGTGTATAGCAGAGCTGAGAGTGAACAACCGTGTACAGCAACCGACGAGACTCTTCGGAATCGGTTTGACGAACATATCGGAGAAATCAGTAAACACTTCCGGGCTAAATTGCCGTGGTCGATTTTTAGAACTTCTTCTCCCTGACGTTTCGTTCTCAACTACGGATAACATCTTCCGAGGTGAGTCGACGACTGGCTGCTAGGAGCTGGGGCCGCCGTTTATATGGAGATCGTAGAGGGCGCCACCGCACGTCACGTGGCGTCGATGTGTAGCTATCTCTGGCTATCGTCTGTTCTCTCGATTGCAGGCAATCGATTGTCACGTGATTGATGCAACGTCGACCGCCATATTTTGTCCAATTTTAATCCTTCTTCTTTACGATTAAAATTGTATTGATGTTTGTGGATTTCAATTGCCTCTCTATACATACGTGTATAATAATGCGACGTCCTCGCTAGCACGCTTGTCTCACCGAATTTTATTTCGTTATCTCCATCCTTAAAAACATGTTCCGCTACTGCCGATTTCTCGATATGTCCCAAGCTACAGTTTCTTTTGTGCTCCGTCAAACGTGTATTGATGCTTCTTTTTGTAGTTCCTATGTAAACCCTGCCACAACTACACGGAATTTTATATACCCCTGGGGTGGCTAGGGGGTGACAAGCATCCTTTGTTGATCTTAGGCATTCACTAATTTCCTTAGTAGGTCTGAAAATAGTCTCCACCTGAAACTTGGCTAGTACTTTCCCAATGCGATCCGTGATGTTATGTATGAAGGGAAGAAACACTTTTCCAGCTGATGGTTGTTGCTGTCTCCTATTTTCAGGCATTTTTCTACTTGGGTGAAGTGCTCGGTTAATCTCGTTTTTCAAATAACCATTTTTCGCAAAAGCCATTCGTAAATGATTTAGTTCTTCTTGTAAGTAGCCTGGTCGTCGACTCACCTCGGAAGATGTTCTCCGTAGTTGAGAACGAAACGTCAGAGAGAAGTTCTACAGATCGACCACGGCAATTTAGCCCGGAAGTGTTTACTATTGAAGACGCCGGCCGTGAAAGCCTACATGGGATGATATCGGAGAAAATCGCCGGATAACACAGGCACAGCTCTCAGGCAAGAGTGGCATCTCTCGAGAGCCGAGCGGGCTAGCCGCACGGTCTCGGGCACCTTGCCACGGTTCGCGTGACTCCCCCAGTCGGAGGTTGGAGTCCTCCCTCGGGCATGGGTGTCTGTGTTGTCCTTAGCATAAGTTAGTTCGAGTTAGGTTAAGTAGTGTGTAAGCCTAGGGACGGATGACTTCAGCAGTTTGGTCCCATAGGAACTTACCACCACAAAATTTCTCGAGAGCGTGTAGAGGCCATAATAGCATAATTGCGGTATAGAAACCGGTGTGCACGGTGGGTGCCTCGAATTCTCAATTCTGAGATCAAACGGGAGATTGGACATATGTCAACAATCTCCTTTGCGTTTCGAGCGTGAGGGCGATGACTTCCTTAACAACATTGTGACGGGTGACGAAAGCTATATTCACCATTTAGACTCTGAAAACAAGTGAGAATCAGTGGAGTTTCACCACAAAGGATCTCTGACGCCAAAAAAGTTCAAGACCATGCCATTATCAGCCAAAGTCATGCTCGCAGTGCACTGCGACGTTCAAAGTGTGATGTCTTTGTAATTGCCGGCCGCAGTGGCCGAGCGTTTCTAGGTGCTTCAGTTTGGAACCGTGCGACCGCTACGGTCGAAGGTTCGATCCTGCCTCGGGCATGGATGTGTATGATGTCCTTAGGTTAGTTAGGTTTAAGTAGTTCTAAGTTCTAGAGGACTGATGACCTCCGCTGCTAAGTCCCATAGTGCTCAGAGCCATTTGAACCATTTTCTTTGTAATTCATGTCTAAAGGCACCACTATATATTCTGTGAGGTACTGCAAGACCCTCAGAAAACTGAAAGCACGAATTCTAAGGGTTTTTTCACACGTGGTAAGCCTTTCCTTCAGCATGATGACGCCAGAAAACACACGAGCACTGCGATGTCTCTAACAATTCGACGCCTTGGGTTCACTGTCCTCGATCATTCTCCATACTATCCCGATTTGGTTCCATACGTTTTCATCTGTTCCCAAATCTTGAGAAAACTTTCGAAGACTTCTCTTTGATAGCGATGAAGTGGTGCAAGCTGGGTGGGGTTGGGGCTCCGTCAAAAAAAAAAAAAATCACAGCGACAGTATAAAAAAACCGTGTCTCATTGGGGGAAATGTGTCGTCGCCAGGGTGACTATGTTGAGAAATAAACATGCAGACACGAAAAATAAAAATGTAGAATATTAATGATGTTCGTTTTATTTAAAAAGTTATTTGTTTTCACATATAAAATTCGGAGGCATTAGTTTTCAATACGGCCTTACACATACATTGGTCATGGTACGGAAGGTTAAATAGGGCGATATCTGGCTATTAGAAGAGCAGAAAAAAGAACAATTGAAAAAAATCTAATTTGTTGCAGCATAGTGGCTGTGTCAAACTGGGAAGTAAGATCGGTCGCACAGTCGGAGGGGCCGCAGCGAGCAGGATTGGAGGGTAGGTAGGTACATGATCAGCCGGAAGGCGGCTTTTGCTTGGACCCTTGGGGGAAAGGGGTGCAACAGGGCCACTGCATGATTAAGGATTTCAGTAGTATGGTGAAATTCTGACTGTGTCTGAAACGAAAATATTTTGTAGCTTCACTGGCACAGATTGCTTCTTAATCCTGTATAAATTCACTTGCATTTAATCTCATATACATAGTAGGCAGCGCAGACTTTTAGGTAGCTGAGGATGTTCCTCAAGGAAGCGTATCTAGGGATTCCCGTCTTTACTGCGGAGTTGTGACACATAAAGCTTGGCAAGAGTTGAGTGGTAGCCTTGGGTGATCCCCAACACCTACTACCAGTAATCTAAAGTTACGGTTCCTGGAAGCTCCTAAGTGCTCACCTGAACTGTAGAAAGTATCTATTCAGCATGGAAATCAACCAGAAATATGATAAATTTAGCTCCTTCTCAACACTATTTCTGTCCAGCCAATCCTTTGTATTACCTCCCGTTCTGTACACGTTATATAATCGTCAGCCAATAGTAAAAGACTGTTCTGTTCCGGCGTAACGACAAGTGCCGGTACGAAAATCAAGAACTTAACCGCAGAGGAGGCTGTGAGACGACGTCAGCCAGTAGTACACTGACTAGGACCGCACCTCCTCTATCCGAAGACAACATACGAGGGCTGGGACTTTAATAGTGGCAACTATTTATTTACAGACGTACAAAATAGATACGTGTTTTAAAGTTTTACTGACTTTCAGAGTAGTTCAAATGGCTCTGAGCACTATGGGACTTAACATCTGTGGTCATCAGTCCCCTAGAACTTAGAACTACTTAAACCTAACTAACCTAAGGACATCACACACATCCATGCCCGAGGTAGGATTCGAACCTACGACCGTAGCGGTCACGCGGTTCCAGACTGAAGCGCCTTTAACCGCACGGCCACACCGGCCGGCTTTTAGAGTAGTCACCAGAGTTGTGTCAAACCCGTTGCCAGCGATGTGGAAGTCCTAAGATACTCTTAGCAGGGCCAGTTGTGTTGACAGTTCGAGCGCCGCGGTCTATTGCCCGACGGATCTGAAGCAGTTCTGAAGCGAATGGCGTGAAGTGTTTCCTTCGGCTTAGAAATCGAGTGGAGCTCATGAGGGCTAAGTCAGGGGAGTGCAGTAGGTTGGTTCAAATGGCTCTGAGCACTTTGCGACTTAACTTCTGAGGACATCAGTGGCCTAGAACTTAGAACTAGTTAAACCTACCTAACCTAAGGACATCACACACATCCACACCCGAGGCAGGATTCGAACCTGCGACCGTAGCGGTCGCTCGGCTCCAGACTGTAGCGCCTAGAACCGCACGGCCACTCCGGCCGGCAGTGCAGTAGGTGGTGTAGTACTTAGCAGCCCCATCAGTCAAACAAATCAGTAACAGCTTGCACTGCACGTGCTTGAGCATTGTCCTGCAAAATGATGGTCAGGTTCTACAGAAAGTGTCATCACTTCTGTCTCTAAGCTGCTCGTAGGTTGTGTTCTAAAAATGAACAGCACAACTGTTTACAACTTCACATTTCTTGTGTTTTGCGATTTATTCATTGACTGTTCCTTAGGCTGGACTTCTATGATTCAAAAAGGTTTCATCAGGACACATTGCTACAAAGCATGTCCAGACCCCTACACATGAAGTAGATCCCTTACTATTTGGCTGTGTTTTTGCCCTCCAGATCTTGGGCTGTAACAAACAGGTTTCATCGGAATATTAATTTTCTATTCATACATTTGTTACAATAAACCTCCCTGGTACGTTGCAAATATTATTGCAGCCAACCTACGTTACTTCAAGTGTGACGTCTTCCCAGATGACTATGGTATCATCCAGCAGGATAACTGTCCATGCCATAAGCGCAGCACAGTGCTACAATGATGTGAGGTGCACAATAGTAAACTCACGTTGAGGTCTTAGCCACCCAATCTACCTGGTTATTTTCTTTCTTTCACTGGTGCCATGTCCCGCACTGACACAGGGTCGGCATTGTTAGGAATGGATTTGGCAAGGTTAGTGGAAAGGGCTGGCCGGATGCCCTTCCTACCGCCACCCTGTACCCCCCGGAACGGAATTAGTGGACCCCTTCTGTCTGCGTCGAGTGTAATTAATGGAATAGTCCGAGCGTGTTCAGATGTCTGCGAGTTGTGTAACTGAGGCGGAGCCTGGGGATCAGCCCGGTATTCACCTAGCGGGATGTGGAAAACCGCCTAAAAACCACATCCAGGTTGCCCAGCACAGCGACCGACGTAATCAGCCGGGCGAATTCGATCCGGGGCCGGTGCGCCTACCCAACTCCAGGAAGCATCGCATTAGCGCTCGCGGCTACCTACCTGGTTATTTTACAAATAAGTTAATGTGTTGAATATTTGACTTTAAGCGTGTAACCGTGAAAAAGTTTAGGAAAGGCTTGGAATTATCCTTAAAGTTTGTCGGAAGTCGTTAAGTGCTGTCATTGTGAAACAGTTTATGAACATAGTCTCGGTAAATTGCGCTTCATTTTAAATAACAGTTTTTCACGCATCTAAATGCTTATGACGTCGTAAGTCCTTAACTACGTGTCGTGCAATGATGTAGTTTTACACGTGCTTTCAGTGATATATGTAGGAGACTGAAAAGTGTGTAGCGAATACAGTTGATAGAAAAGAAGTGATCCATTAAAACGTCATTCCAGATGCTGAAGTCTGACTACATGAGCAGCGAAAACGTAGTAAGCAATGAACTTTTTACCTTTCATCTTTTTGTGTGTGAGGGGGGCATCGAGAATAAGTTTCATAAAGGTTTGAAATTATTTGTAAAAAGGTTGAAAGTCACTAAGTGTTCTCATTCTGAAGTGCAGGGTTTCCGGGCTAAGCATATAATACTATACAATGTGCGGCGTTCCAACCCTTCCTTAATTAAACTACAGTCGCAGTGCACGAAGGTTCCTTCTGGAATCAAATCTTTTTAATGTAAAATGAAATAACTTGAAAAGTAATTGAGAGATTTATTGACGGTATGTTTCTACACGTATGGTAACTGTATGGTAAATGTTTTGACACACGTAATACACTTATATATGCGCACCATTAGCGGCGTTACGGATATCTAATCTGCATTTCGATTCGTGTTTTGTAGCATTGGACGCATAACATTTGCGATACCGCACAAATGAGATGGTGTCTCTTATACTTGATTCGTAATAAACACCCGCAGGAAGAAATGAAGTGGCGTAATGTCTGAGCTTCAACCATAGCCTCTGGAACAGCGTGTTTGGTGTAGTGGACCAACATCTTAAACAAACTTTCAGTTTTGCGAAGCCACTTGTCCCATTGCTTCATTGTTATGTAAGTGGGAACATCGTCAGTTAGCCGCAGACCATAACCGCGCCGGAAACGACGTTGTACCAGTGTAAGAGACTTTAGCTCCGCGAGAGAAAGCACACAGAACTCCTCCTATGAAGTCCACACGGCTACTGACGCTTGTTTACGTGAACGGAGCAGTTACGTGCATGTGGACGCGATTCCAACAGCAGCAAGCAAACACAGAAAACATTTTGAGTTACCATACTTGAAGAAGCAAACCGCCAATAAATATCTCAGTTATGTCTCAAGTTAGTACATACTATACATTATTATATATATATTATGTATTATATTATTATATGTAATTACGAGAAATACTTTTTTTCTGGAAGCCGTCAGATAAGTGACTTGCAACTGCTACCATGTTCCTGTATAAGGGAAGAGAAATACACCGGGTGACTCTTATTAATGTTTAAAAACCTCCGAAGCGACTTAGATGACGCTGAGACAACTGATTTAATACAAGATACGTGGGGCCGCAAATGTAGGCAAATGCCCCAAAAGTGGGTGAGATATAAATAACATATGAGTCCACCATATGATGTACGTCGCCGCACGTGAAGCGATTGACCTTATCGGTCCGTCGCACTTGATCATCCCAACCCCACTGGAGTAAGCACGTCAGTCGGGCTCCAGGCTTACGTGCACGGCTTTCGGTTGTGGGGCTCAGGGTTCGAGTCTCGCGTCTGTCAGGCAGTATTTTTCTTCATTGCCTTAGACAATTATGCGTTTACATTGAGATAAGATTTACTATTTTGTTTGGTGACGTCACGATATTCGCTGGTTTATTGCAAAGTACAGTACAACAAAAACCTTCTATGTTGCTAAAGTAAATGAGTTAAAGCTCCCGAATTTCGTCGTTACCACTAAATGATCTACGATTTCTCTATTAAACAATGAACGTGCACAGAGAAAAGGGGAAAAAGGAGAGAACCGCAAAAGAAGAACAGCTTTTGCTTGCTTACAATGAGGACAGTAATTTTGTAACTTCTACATTTACATCAGATCACAGTTACAAAAGACGTTCTAAAGTTGTAGCGCTACGCAGCGATGCGTAGCACTGCCTCTACCGGTGAGTGTATAATCAACAAGCCCAACCGCTGCACGTACGGTGAGGTATGTCATTTGGTGACGTCACATGATTAGCATATTTTTTTCATCCACTTTTGGCGTATTTTCCGACATTTGCGCCCCCATCTGTCTTAAATTATGTGTCGCAGCAGCTTCTTCGTCGCTTTTTAAATGTTCATAAGAACCATCCTCTACATAATGCAGTCTTTAACGCACTTTTGTAGAAACAACTGTATCAGCTCATAGATAAACATGAAAGAACCTGTTTCTCTCAAAGGAAAGTCGTTATAGGATAGAACTAATGAGCCTTTCCCCTAGGGTCAAGAAACATTACAGTAGACCACAAGCCAAGATAACAGTTCAAAATTTGGATATTAAAATTCTAATTTGACTTGCATGTATAAATACAATGTATTACGAAATTATTGGTTTTTTTTATATTTTTTTAATGTGCTCATTTTTGTTTACGGTAACCGGTCTTTTCTCGCTAATTTATGTATAGTTTACTTCTCTAAAGCACTTTTCACCTGTTCTTTTGTTTCGCTTTCCTAACGGTTTTAAAGTTCTTCTCAGTTTCTGAGGTCCGCTACGTACTTGACACGTTTACGATTGTTATACAGCGGTGTGTGGTACCCACATGCCCAGACCGGTGACGCGAGTATGTGCAGCGGGAACTGCACGGGTGAATGCATATTATTTTCTTATTTTTAAAATTTATTTTCCTGAATTCACATTTTCGTTCCTGTGTTAGTCTGCCGTGATATAGCACGCCACCTAACGGCACCCCCCCCCCCCTCCCATCCCCCTCCCCTCCTAGGAACGGCCTGATACGGTGGCCCACTCTTGTCTCGTCGATTACTGGGTGTTTCAGAATGAATGGTAAATATTTTAGGAGGTAATAGTATAGATGAAATGGAATAAAAAATGAGTACAAAGATACAGCTAAGCTCAATGCATTTTCGTTCCGTGTTTGGTACACCGGTTGACATGAGTTTCTATGGGCGTATTTATCGAATATCAGCAGTAGAGTGATGATTTTCACGTTGTGAAGTTGTGCTTTAGTTTACTGTGAAGTTTTCGTAGAGAATACGGCATACGATTTCCTAACTGCGTACTACTAGATTCAAGAGTGTTTACTCGTGTGTTCAATTCATTGTGTGACACCAGTACAGTGCTCATCAGGCATATTGCATCTGAACGTGTGAATCAATACACTGTGGATGAAGTAGAAGACATTATTCTGTCGGCAGAACGTAGTCTTTCAAGAAGCACATATAGAATGTCTGCACCTATCGGCGTCCACCATGAGTATGGGGTACATTATGTATGCACGGGTTCCATCCGTCTCATTTACAGCTCATTAAACACCTTCGATCAGAAGATGAAGATAGAGGATTGAAATTTTGTCATTGGAAATTTGAAAATCGCCATTTTTAGACTTCACTGATGAAGCCACTTTCACTCGTGACAGCATCAATAAGATTCGTAATTCATGTCAGTGGTCAGAAGAAAACCCACATGCCATTTTCGAGACACATTTTCAACGACGCTTCTCTGTAAGTGTGTGGTGTGGTTTGATAGACAGTTGACTGGACCTGTTCTGTTACCGCATCGTTTTACAGGACCCCGTATCTACACTTTGTTGAAAATGAGCTTCCAGATTTATTGAAAGAGATTCCTTTGGCTACAAGAATACGTACGTTCATCCAGCATGACGGGGTGCACATTATAGTTGTCAGGCGACACATCGTCTAAACCTAACATTCCCCGGAAGATGGATCGGCAGATGTGGGCACATTTCTTGGCCACTGAGGTCCCCTGACATGATCCCTTTGGATTTTTGCCTGTGGAGATGGTTCAAAGGCGAAGTCTACAAAGAAAAACTAACCACAAGAATCGGTTTGATCGTTCGGATTATGGGTAGTGCAGCCCTCAAACAAGAACGCAAAGACGACGTCGCAAGAAAATGTTCAAATGTGTGTGAAATCTTATGGGACTTAACTGCTAAGGTCATCAGTCCCTTAGCTTACATACTACTTAACCTAAATTATCCTAAGGACAAACACACACACCCATGCCCGAGGGAGGACTCGGACCTCCGGCGAGACCAGCCGCACAGTCCATGACTGCAGCGCCTAGACCGCTCGGCAACGTCAGAAGAGCTACACGTAGTGTTATCAAGAGAAGTCAAGGGTGCAATGATACTGGCGGCCGAATTTTTGAAAATCAACTGTGAACGTCCTCATTTGCTTTTGCTTTAAGTTTGTTTGGGTAACATATTAACAGCTATATCTCTATACTCAGTAAAAACGGGACACATGTTACATGGCATTTTTATTGCAATTCGTCTATACTACGACGTCCTAAATTAGTTACTATGTCTTCTTAATCAACTTGTATAGTTACAAAATACAAAAAATTAAATAAAATGAAAACAACCAAAGAAAAAAATTCCATGTTGTCGTTACCTTGACCTAATTCCTCTCCCGTCACGTTCATCGGCTGAGGGGTTGGGACGTCGCAGCAAGGCTTCAGGTTGCGACTCCTGCACGCTTCGCACTCCTACCCTCCCCGTCACAACTTAAAACAAAATAAAAAATAAAAAATAAATAAAATAATTTTAAAAAAACGTCAGAGCGACTGACTGCCATGTAGAACACCCAGGTCCGATTCCCAGTACTCCCACGGATTATTCCTTTGTGGAAAGGCGGTTACGCGGTGCATTCAGCTTCCTGAGGTCAACTGAGGAACTACTCCACCGATTAATAGCAGTTCCAAGGTCAAGAAACCTGATAATGGCCGGAAAACCGGCGTGCTGACCACATGCATCTCCATACTGTACTCAATGAAGCCTTTGGCAGAGGATGACACGGAGATCTCTGCGGTCTGGTTGGCTCGTCTAGGGCCACATCTCGAATCTTTACCTTCACCTGAATTTTCGAGTGAGTGACTGTCTGTCGAAATAAATGACACAAACAGATATTCTAAAATCAGGAAATTATAGGTAACTGATATTATGCAGCGTTAAACATTTTATACTACAAGATACAAAAGTATAAAAAATGATCAAAATTTGCCTTTGTTTGTGTGTATCTACTGCGTTTTGAAGTTAAATTCGAGGTTTGTTAACGCGTAAAACCGTCCGAAACTCACTACTCATTCCATACTAGCGAAAGTGTGTCAGTGTAAATGTATGGACACTCGTGGAGTGACACACATATGTCAGCTCGTATCAAGAAACCGGTGTACTGATGATGGATATTATCAAAATAATCATATTAGAAGAACTGTCTGGATGGAAGCCAAATTTATACGGATCGATGGACCCTGTGGTATTTAATATAGATTAATACCTATATAAAATACCGCGTCAGTTTGCAGTGTATTCTCTATGTTTCGGAAAGTGATTTGTCTCCTTATCCTTGGCCGGCCGGTGTGGCCTTGCGGTTCTAGGCGCTTCAGTCTGGAACCGCGTGACCGCTACTGTCGCAGTTTCGAATCCTGCTTCAGTCATGGATGTGTGTGATGTCCTTAGGTTAGTTAGGTTTAAGTAGTTCTAAGTTCTAGGGGACTGATGACCACAGATGTTAGGTCCCATAGTGCTTAGAGCCATTTGAACCATTTTTTTCTCCTTATCCTTTTTCCAGAAAATGTAAGTAGAGAGTGTGTTTTCAGAAACGCTGCTGACAGCCTGCAAATTGGAGTGTGCTTTAAAACAACAAGATAACCTCCATTTATAATGAATTAATAATAAATTAGTAACGAAGATGGCTGCCCAGATGAATACACTTTCAAATACTTCACTGCTCCATCAGACTCAAAGACTGTATATAAGAACAGCACATTCTTTTTTTCAATCCGGTAATCAAATAATGGATTGAATATTTGACTGCTCAGCCGAGGTGGGCCAGTGCCTGAGGCACTAGTTTCTCTTTTAGAAGGAGATAGTTCCAATCTCCGCCTAGTCATCATAATTAGTTTTACCTGAAGTTTGTCTACATCACTTTAGGCGAATACTAGGTTGGTTGTTTTAGCAAAGCTACCTTCCTGTAGTATTCTACAACTGAGCTACTGACCCGCCCCTTCTGAACCTCCATGTGTGCTGGACATAAAGCTCTAACTTCTTCCCTAGAAGATACCACTGGGTCCATCGATCCGTATAAATTTTGCTTCCTTCCAGACAGTTCTTCTAATACAATTATTTTGATAATATGCATCATCAGTGCACCGTTTTCTTGATATGAGCTGACATATGTGTGGAAGAAATTTCTGCGTTGAGATGTATATACAAACTATGGTTTGTTACACGATTCTGCATGCATTGTGTGTCTGCAAGTACAGTTCGCGCCTTTGCGAGAAAAATAAAAGTTTCCTAGGAAGTTGACGTAAGTTTGCCTTTCTCTGAGCTTAAACACAACGATGCACATCGTAATCTTTAATTACCATTGGTACTGGGTCGGACTATGTAGCTCTCTGAGACTTTGGAAGATTACCAACTACAGCATTTTTCACTTACCACTGTGTCCCCACGTAGATTTTTGTGGAGTATAGTACACCTTGACTGCTGTAATTATTTCATACAGTGATAAGAATTAAGATATATTCTTGTTAGTCAGAGGATAGGACGAAATCCATTAATACTGCTTCTATTTTTTAGGTATGTATATTCTGCGTCGTCCCGTTTGCCGATGAGGCAACTATTTGAGTCTTTGAATTATTCTCTGATTGATAGTAGTATTTCATTTAGGAGTGATAGGCCTGAATAAGTGGATCCGGACGAAGCATGTAACGAAAGATCGAAAGAAGTACATTTAGATTTCAGTATCCCGTCTCCGCTGATGTAGTTAGGAATTGATTTGAAGGAAAAAGGAATCAGCCGTGGCCTTTTCTACTGAGTCATCCCAGCATTCGGTAAAGTGAGCATGGAAAATCTAACTCAGAATGACTTGACGAAGATTTCGAAAACCGTTCTTCCTGATTGTGAATGTAGTGCCGTAGACATTAAGTCATATGAGCCAAATCTCCGTTTCGTTACACGACTCAGACAGTGATTAAGGTGTCAATAAAAGCATGCAACTTAATATTGGGGACATTGCTATGAAGTATTACCGCAATTTCGTCCACTGTTTGTAACATATTTTGTTGTAATTGTAGACAGCTAGTACAACATTGCAAAGGATACATTTACGTTATTTTAATGAAGGGAAAACATAATGGTATGGAATGACTTCAGGTTTGTTGTTATGTCCAAGCCTTAGGGAATAGAAAGGAAGTATCCAGAAACAAACGAATATATCTGTCGGTAACGTATTGATATTTTTGTTTATGAAGTCAGCGTTTGTGACTTTTATAAATGCCAGTATATCGTCAATAGTGAAAACAGTGGATAGGTGACACACAGTGAAACTAACAATGCAAAAAAGTGAGACCATAGCGGCAGATCACATAATGAAGAACAAAAGCATGGAACTATTCAGAAATTAGCCTGACAACTTCTATTGCCATCGCCTTACACACGAGGTCTGGTAGCATCATATTTTTTCTGGTCTGTTCTATTCAGAAGGTCATTATGCACATCAAGTATCATGGCAGGAATGGAATGATATTACACGTACACCTGCAGCTCGCATTTCAGTACAAACAAAATCTTTATTGGTGTAAAAGCAAATTAATAATCATAACAGCTAGATGTGTAACTTTATCAGATATTTATGTCGGCAAACAAGCGACTTACGAGAGTCATATAGCGTAACAAACAAGCTGAGATGTACAACCATTCGTCTCCCAAATGGCTCTGAGCACTATGGTACTTAACATCCGAGGTCATCAGTCCCCTAGAACTTAGAACTACTTAAACCTAACTAACCTAAGGACATCACACACATCCATGCCCAAGGCAGGATTCGAACCTGCGACCGTAGCGGTCGCGCGGTTCTAGACTGAAGCGCCTAAAAGCGCTCGGCCATAGCGGCCGGCTTCATCTACCAAATTTCTCAGTTGACTCTTGTACGGGGATCATTCAGTAAGTAGTGCAACACCTTTTTTCCCCTGAAAGTAGGTTGATTTAACTCGAGATTCCAGTACACCATATTATTTCCCACTCTTTTGACATAAAACCCTATTTTTAACGTAATCGCCATTCAGTTCGATGGTCTTCCACTACCTTACTAGGAGGGCCTGTATGCCTTGTAAGATGATGATGATGATGATGATGATGATGATGAGGTCCCATACTCCGAGGAGCGTAGGGAACGATGCGGGAGACCCGCACCGGCGACTGGGCAAGGTCCTAGCGGAGGTGGTTTGCCATTGCTGCCTCCGACCGTAATATGCCCTGTATACCCACATTCTACTGATCGACGTTAGAGCTCACGTCTTGAGGTATCAATAATTTCGCCATCATCGACGTACTGCCTCTTGCAGAACGCATCCTTCATTGGGCCAGCCAGATGGAAGTCGGAAGGTGCAAGATCCGGACTTTAGGATGGATGAGGAAGAACAATCCAGTGAAAATTTTTGAAACGCTCTCGGCTGCGCAGACTATTGTGTAGCCTTGTATTGTCATGGAGGAGAAGAAGTTCATTTTCATTTTTGTGGCGACGAACAAGCTGAAGTTGTTTCTTCAGTTTCCTGAGGGCCGGCCGTCACGCGGGAGATTGGACAGGTTTGCGCGACCTGGTTGCGATGGTGACAGAAACCTCTCCCAACAACACACCTTCATTTTGTTCGTTGCCGTGCCTCCGTAGACATTCTGCAAGCCACTATGAACAGCAGGGATGCTCTGATACTCCGCCATAGAAACTCAATGACAGTTCTCTGCTTGGAACGGAGCTTTGTTACAGACGTTATTTTGAAGGTTATGTTTAGCGCCGCCACCTATTGGAATTTAATGAAACTATAGGGGGTGAAGTGGGAATATTTTATGATGACTCATAACAAATTTCCCATTTTTTTCATGCGAAATTGGCCGAGAAAATAAAATTTTGTTGCAATAATTGTTTAGTGTCCCTCGTAAATTAAGAGTCTTAGGATTCTAACCTCAGCATTCCAAAAATGGTTCAAATGGATCTGAGCACTATGGGACTTAACATCTGTGGTCATCAGTCCCCTAGAACTTAGGACTACTTAAACCTAACGAACCTAAGGACATCGCACACATCTATGCCCGAGGCATGCGACCGTAGCGGTCACGCGGTTCCAGACTGAAGCGCCTAGAACCGCACGGCCACACCGTCCGGTCTCACCATTCCGGTAGAAATATTATTCACAAGATTTGTAATACACCATCGCAAATCTCTTGTTATAACGTTTCCGAGATTTACTTAGGCCGTTATTCATTCGTCGACTGAGTAGCTTAGTTCATCATTGTGCCACGGAAACTCATAACAAGAAAAAAGTGGAATGGTAGGGTAAGGCAACGTCAGCCTCTAGAAATTTCTCAAGTCCATCAGCTTTTGTCAAAACCATTCCCATATTCGAAAGAGACTATTACATTTTTCATTCACGTAATCAGAAAATTTCTATACGCCCAGTGTCTTACTATATTTTTGTTTTCATCCCCTTTAATCAAGGGCCAGATGATTATCACATTCTCCGTAATTATAGGATTAATTCTTAACCGTAATAAATTAAACGTGTTGATACTTCTCGTATTTCTGTTTTACTTCCATTTGCTGCAATTAATTGTTCAGTTCTTGTGGTTCACTCCTTTAGAGAATGTTAATGTATTTGCTGTTCCATGTTATTCTACTTTATTTATGTTTGATAACATAGGAAAATACTTATCACATTTTACCTTTATCACATTTATAGTCAAATAGGTTTTGTTCGCTTTCAGTACTCTTTTCGATACTGAGCAAACAGTAGTCCTCTTGCATCTTTTGTTTTACTCCTCAATGCCCAGCTAAAAATTAATGCTCATAGAGCTCATATTGATCGAGTTCATATTGATGTGAATTGTGGCTCAGCGATATACCTGTTAGACATCTTACTAGCGCATATCATTGGCCTAGGAAAGACACATTGGTCTCTACCATTTCTAGACTTCTATTCAAATATATGAAATACCTAGCGAGAAACAGTCAAATGACATAATGACGTAATTTCACACAAATTCTTCTTCTAACTTCCACTAAGCATTATATTTATGATAACTATCGCCCTTGCTTTAATTAAACGAGTTTCGCTTATTACGTTGCTAGTGTTCACTGGAGCTTAGGCTTCCGGACACATATCGTAACGCAGGAATGCAAATGAAGGGTGCAGAGCACACTTCCCTTTCAAAGCCACCTGAAGTACTCGTTATGACGCAAACTGGAGATATTGTCGGTGCACTGGCTACAAGATTTCTCATGCTACATTATTAATATGCATAAGCAGCCTTAACTAGTCCGCAAATTGCGCTAGCGGTGTTATGTGAGAGAGCTTGAATGTGTGCGTGCGTGTCTGCCATGTTGAATTCGTCACCATGCTCGTAGCGCGTGTTTTAACAGCGCATAAAAAAAAGACCTCTCACAAACGTACAGTCGGCGCTTACGCCAATGCGCTTCATTCGCTTATAATAAGAAGAGGTTCGAGAAAATGGTTCCTACCAGTTTTTTTGTGTTCTTTAAGAGAATAAGAGCGAATTTCAAAACTGCTATTACAGCGAGGGGGAAAAAGCCGTTCGAGATGACTCTTGTAAGGACGTCCTTAAGACTGGAATTTGAAATAAGGGTGGACTTAGAATCGCTAATTACGAAAAACAGAGAAGCGTCCAGCAGGGCACTTTGGTACGATAAAGCATAAGAACGCGGTCCCAGCGGCGCAGCCACACCGCCGTACCTGCCTTCCCTTTATAGGAGGTTCTCTTTACAGAAATCAAATGTTCATTTCATTACTTACAGTGAGTACAAGTCGTGCCGTGTCATTATGTGGCTCGGTAGGAAGGTACTCATTACGCTGTGGCCAATCACAGCGTCGAAACTGCCCGGCCAATCCCCGCGCGAGGACAGAAAACGTGACCTTTTTTTATTTTGCTTTAAAATTTTTAAAAATCTTTACATTAAAGGTAGCAATTTTGAAAATTCCACGTTTGCACGGCGCGCATGTCCCACAAGTAGTTATTTGGTTGTTAGTGTTGTTTTAGAGCGGCGAGCCACCCTGACAATCACGGGCCAACGCCATTTTAGCTCTGTGCCACTGCAGCACGTATAATTTTCATTACGTGAATGGGACGAAATGAAACCCTTTACCCACAATGTGCAGACGTGCATACATGCCCGAGCGGCTGTAATTTCACACATTGCAGGCATCCAGCTCGGATTATTTAAATAATCTCGGGATCGAGCGCCGCGCGCGCCTAAAAGAAGACGGCCATTTAAAGTCTGTGGCCGGTGCGTTGCTCCTTACTTATGCATAAACGTGCGTTTCCGACCACCGGCACCGACCGTCATACACTCGCGCCCTGTGGACTTCGTCCGTTCGGAATTCCTGCTGACTGACGAAGACCGGCAGAAAATGCCGAATCGAGGCTCAAATCCTGGCTGGTTTGGGCAAACGGAGCTAAACATTGTCACACGCTTCAGAAAGGGTCTGAGTGATACACTAAATACAGGTTTATACAGCAAAGAAATCTAGAGAGCTGAAGGAGTTATTCGAAATAATCTGCTAGCGGCTGTGAGGTGGTTTGAGTAGATGGCAGTCTATGTGAAGGGGCCTTCACACCTTCAATAACTTTGTCAAATCGTTAGTATATTGGCCGTCTGATGGCACAAAACATGGTTCAAATGGCTCTGAGCAGTATGGGACTTAACATCGGAGGTCATCATTCTCCTAGAACTTAGAACTACTTAAACCTAACTAACCTAAGGACATCACACGCATCCTTGCCCGAGGCAGGATTCGAACCTGCGACCGTAGCAGTCGCGC
Source organism: Schistocerca gregaria (assembly GCF_023897955.1). Lineage (NCBI taxonomy): Eukaryota > Metazoa > Arthropoda > Insecta > Orthoptera > Acrididae > Schistocerca > Schistocerca gregaria. Next base: position 186,290,290 of record NC_064931.1, on the reverse strand, counting down.
GGCTCCGGACTGAAGCGCCTAGAACCACTCGGCTACCGCGGACGGCTCTGATGGCACATATTGACGTATTATCAATACTTGAAATACTGACGAGCAGTATTGATTGTCTCAAAAATATTCTCGACTTAGGTATTATGCACTGAATGTGTAGGGTGAAGTCTGCATTGAGATGTTGATAGAGCTTCGTGAAGCAGGCACACAGCGTTAGTGTGCACTGGTTATGTCTTGAGTTCGTCTTTCTGCATACCATGCTTCAGATTCAATTTATCACGTCTTTTAATACAAGACAGATTTAATAGGCCCACGAAGGGCCACTAATTATATTTATCACTTTGAGGTGATCAATGGAGCATTTACTATGGCCTTGCTTTATTTATTAATTCGAAAACAAACGATTTCACTTCGGAAAGTACTTGATAGATATGCAATGACTAGTAAGCAGTTTGCAGAATTCTCGTACTCACCCAATTATCAAAAAAGCAAAAAAAAAGTCTTACGTTCATTACTGGAATATGTCCTTCTAGGGCAGATAAAAGTGCTTCTCAAGTTACCATAACAATTTTGCTAATTACGTTTGCTGACATTACAGCACTAAACTCAAAGCATTCTAATGACCTGCCTGGCGCCAGAAATCTCGGAATTATTCCTAATCTCTCGTCATTTGTGGTTGCCCCTCATTAATGTATTTAGATTCTCTATTTTACGTTGTATGAATATTAACAATTTATCGCACTGTACAGGACGCATCAGAAAATAGACTATGAAATCTTTTGGTTCAGTTGTTTTGACTTAAGTCAATAAGTAAATATGCGACAAGTCCATCAGTTTTTTCAGTCATTCTCGGGGCCATTTTCTTTTTCCCGTTATTTTTTGATGTTTGTTGCTAGCTATAACGTATATAATTCCGGCACACGCTTTCTTTTGTACATTGGACATCTTAAACTTGTAAAACGCTCTGTCAGCTCACAGTATTACAATATTATTGATGGTGTGAGGGCTGTTTCAATGTATTGCAGGTTTGATATGTTAGTACCGTGAATAGGTATTAAACGTGTGCAGGCTTCTTCAGGGAGATGGACCATTTTCCACAGGTAAGTATACGCCCTTGTGAACGATGCGTCATGTTTGGATTGCTTTTACGAAGTAGACTCCATGCAATAGATCACCTATTGGTATGGTATAGTTCCCAGTTTGGAATTTTGATACTACTTGACTTTAATCTATTATTGCTAAGGGAAGTTTTGCTAAGGGAAGTTAATCACTGTGGTGAGGGTTGGTAACGCTCGGTAACGCCGCAGTGTTCAGCCTGTAGGCAGCCGCTATGGATCCTGGTACTGCGAGGAATTTTTATCAACTGTATTTGGCTGGAAATGCAGGAGACGTAGCGAAATATTGTTTTTGATCATCAGTTTTTGATCTTATTTAGTCTGATGACGTGTGTTACTACTGATGGTCACCTGTCAGCTAGGAACATTAAACTCTTCGGCCCACTAATCTAATTAATGTAAATTAAATAGTTCTGTCTAAAACGCAATTCAATGGCTGAAGGATCTTTCTTCTTCTCCTAGACAACAACGCTGTTCGAATTTCTTATTTTCTGGGATATCTTTGTCCTCATAACTGCTGCCGTATTCTATAACATAGCTTTAAACAGAGATTCCAATTACTTTCCTTCTGCAGAACATAAATTATTATATATAATAATTACAATTGTTTATCGATATTCGTTGCTTCTCTATGTTTTCCATATGCAATGCTTTTTTGTTAACATTGAAATGATAATTTTGTATGTATCTGCAGTACAACATTGTTTTCTAAGGATAGAGCAGTGTAAAAATGAACGCAAGACAGTATCATCCGTAGAATGACGTGTACCGTGGTTTTTGTTATTACGTTTTCACAAGAGTAACATGTACTAACAGACAAAACATGAACGAAGTACATGTCGGCAGTCAAGCCATAGCGAATAAATGTTGTACGGCAAAATCAAGGACATGAAATAGTATCGAGACCCACTGATGATGACTCTGGAGCCGCAAAACATCTTCCGCTAAAGATAAATAATGTTAGTGTTTCTGTAATATCAAGCACATCTCTTCTGCACCGTTGTTGTTGTTGTGGTCTTCAGTCCTGAGACTGGTAGGAGACCTAAATCTACGTAATCAATGTTTCATTAAAACTTCTGACTCTAATGCGTCATTATTTTCCATTAGTGTTTCAGTTTGTGGCGTTTTGAATGACGAAAAACAAATTTATGAGGATCCAGCCGGGAAAGAAGATCACACGAACAGTGAATTCATTTGAGTTCAGCACAGATACGCAACGAACATAGCTAGAACAGTCGTCGCAAAATTATGCCTTTAGCCATGCTACCACAAATATGTCCAAGATGAACAGAATGACAGTTAAAACTACACCAGTCAGTCAATTGTGTTAACTATTATTTTCTTAGTGCGTTATCGTCTTCTCCCCTAAAATGTTGCTTGGTCGGTTCATTTTAAGCATAGCGTCATTTAAGCCGAGGATGAAATTTTAGCTGCCCACTTATTTTAGTTACGTCTTTTATGTATTTTTACATATATTTTCGCCCACGCATTTGGTGTGTGTGTGTGTGTGTGTGTGTGTGTGTGTGTGTGTGTGTGTGTGTGTGTGAGTGAGAGAGAGAGAGAGAGAAAGAGAGAGAGAGAGAGATAGCTTAGATATTTTTAATAAATAACACAGAAAAGTTCGATGTGGAAATATGTAATTTGGGGCTCCATTGTGCATCACACCAACAGTGGTACGGAGTTCGAATCTAGATCACTAGTGCTAAGTTAAACTAATATCGTCAATCAGTTTCTGTATTTTTGTTAAGTAATCGAATACTTTGGAACGTGGTTGAAATTTACGCCAAATTCAGGTGACGATTACAAATTTTTGATAAAGAATACAGATGTGGAAATACTGGAGTTCTTCCAGTAGCTGTACATAGTTTTAATAGACAGTTCAGCTCATGTGGATGGTTTTGCACACGGCGTCATCTTGGGTAGTAATGTAAATGAAGCTACAAAGCACAACTAGACTAGTTTCACCACATTCGATTTTTTAAAAATTTCCCGCCACTTTAAGCTTGAGACTAGTGGTCTACTTCCCCCATCTTGGATTTCTTTAATTTCCTATCAGCATGATCTTGTGTGTTTTTGAATTTCCCACCACCGCTATATTGGATTTCAGCGACTGTAGTGCTGAGTAATGGTGGCCGCTTCAACCATGTGCCGAAGTCGCTATAATCATTTTACTTGGTACAAACCTAGTACTGCCACGTGCAAGTGGCTGGTAAAACGAGGTTTGATATCGAAAACTACCTTTACCTCGATACCTCATGAGAAGAAATATTACGTGTCGTCATCTCTTCAACGAATTATGGAGGGAGGCGTATAAAATCTGTCATCGATGCTACTGTTGCAACATGACGTAAGTCACCACCGTGCTAATTCGTTATTTTGCGGGTGTAAGGGAACCTCAAAGAGAGATACACCATTCACCTAGAAAGCGTACAGAACCAGTCTCAAACTGGCCCAATAACCTGATGAAAAAGTCTCGCCCAGGAAACGGAATTTAGATTGCCTAGAGCTCTGTTTTGATAGGCTGCATGCTCATTTTACGATAAAACTTATTTGTTTAGAAGTTAAAATATACCAGCAGTGCGTTGTCTGTTCTGCTGAAATGTTGTGTTTCCAGAAGACAAACAGGAACAATAACTATAAAAATGGGAGGAGGCTATGGCACACAAACCAGAAGGCACAAACAATACAATCAAAGGGTAATTTCTTTGTACCTTACAAGATGAGGAACCTTAAAAAATCGCAAAGAACGGTTCCATTAAGTAGGTCATTACCTATTTGGTTCCATCCATCTTCATCTGAATTAGTACTCCGTCCCTAATGAGTTGCGTCAACGTGACTTAATACCATCCTTCCTACTTCTAAATTAAAAACAGAACCAATGTGTTTACATTATGGCACAAAATGAATAACTGGTACGAATGTATAATGAATTCGTGAAGAGCACGTGGAACAGGATTCCTCTATACACCATGTTAAAACATGAGCGCTAGTAAATTGTGCATCACTTAGTGAATAACTTCACCCCAGAATATGAAAGACTCTCGCATATTATTAATGAGTGTTTTACGTACAAGAATGTATTTAGTTGTCACATATCCGACGCCAAACGGGAGTCTCTTTAAGGGTGGAGCCTCTGGGCAAATCGAAGGGGTTGTTTAATTCCTCATCACACACCCGTCTGCCCTTGTCTCACACCTTCATTCCTCTCTCGCCTTCCACCGACGGTTACCGATTCCAATCTCATGGTGATGCCAAGCATGAGATGTAGAAATGGCAGAGGATACGAGATCGCACCTTTCCATTTCGGAGCTTATGACTTTCCGACTAGATATGTGTCACAAACAGAATAAGTCAAGCTTAAGAAGTAGTTTCATTGCATTTTACAGTACTCGACTCATTCTGGGAAATGCACATCAAAAACCACACATAAACTACGCCCAGGTTTGGAAACATGTCCACACTAATTTCTTGACTACTGACGTTGAAACTGCATGGTACGAAATAGTCAACGAAACAATTCTGACTCCAGATAAAAAGTATAAGCTGCATTTGACACCAAACCCGTTATGTTACCTTTTCAATTTGGATGCTACTATTGCAAATATTTTTCATTGGAAGAACGTATTTTACATTTTCAACTGTACAAGAAGAAAAGATCACGAGAACATCACCTAAAGACGTACCTATCTCTAACATTCAGCGACCTGACTGAAATTTCTTTTCACAACCCAATAAAAAGGGTATATAATTCAGAATTTGATTTTCACTCTGCAGCGCACACTCCGCTGCAGAGTGAAAAATCTCATTCTGGAAACATCCCTCAGGCTGTGGCTAAGCCATGTCTCCGCAATATCCTTTCTTTCAGGAGTGCTAGTTCTGTATGTTTCGCAGGAGAGCTTCTGTAGAGTTTGGAAGGTAGGAGACGAGGTACTAGCGGAAGTAAAGCTGTGAGTACCGGGCGTGAGTCGTGCTTCGGTAGCTCTGTTGGTAGAGCACTTGCCCGCGAAAGGCAAAGGTCCCGAGTTCGAGTCTCGGTCGGGCACTCAGTTTTAATCTGCCAGGAAGTTTCAGGGTATATAATTGTTTAATAGGTCACTTCGATCGTTATGTAGCAACAAAGTAATTCAACTGATAGTGAATTACTAGATTATTAAATGCAGCCGCGTGCGGTAGCCACACGGTCTGAGGTGCCTTGCCCCAGTTCGCGCGTCTGCCCCCGTCGGAGGTTCGAGCTCTCCCTCGGGCATGGGTGTGTGTATCGCCGCCGGCCGGAGTGGCCAAGCGGTTATAGGCGCTACAGTCTGGAACCGCGCGACCGCTATGGCCGCAGGTTCGAATCCTTCCTCGGGCATGGATGTTTGTGATCCTTAGGTTAGTTAGGTTTAAGTAGTTCTAATTTCTAGGGGACTTATGACCTCAGCAGTTGAGTCCCATAGTGCTCAGAGCCATTTTTTGTGTATCGCCCTTAGCGTAAGTTTGTTTAAGTTAGATTAAGTAGTGTGTAAGCATAGGGACCGAGGACCTCAGCAGTTTGGTTCCATAGGAACTTACCACAAATTTGCAAATTAAATGCAGTAACATTAATTACTTGAGCGAAATAGGAATGAAAAATATACCAGTAGATTTCAGCACGCACACAACTCTCATTCAGGCAGATGAGAAGCTTTGTATACAGGGTGTCCCAGAAATGTTGCTACAATGTGAGACGCATCATAAGGATTGAGAATTGCATAGCAACCCCATGGTCGCAAATTTGTCACACGCAGCTGGGTGGTACAGTACGTGACACCACTGGAGAGAAACGCCGCTAGGTGGTACTGTACAAGAAGGTAATGGAGGGGAGCGTGAGGATCTCCTCATTCGAGTTGTAGCCGCCAAACGAGGAAGATGGAACGGTATAGGAACGTTGAGCTTCCAGACATGCACTTAATGTATGGAATAACTGAGTGCAATAGACGAGCCGCTTGCCAGACAGATTCCAACCGCACTACAGTTTGTTTGCACGTGTGCATCGAAATTTGTGGGAGTGCGGGTCACGGATCATTAACAAGTGACTGGGCTAGAGAGAGCAGGCCACAACTGGCGCGTTCGCTTGTTAGGGAAGAAAGTGTTTTGGAGATTAATCCAAGCACCAGCATGCGCGCCGTTACCTCGGACGTAAGAATGTCTCGTACAAATGTCCAGCGTATTTTGAAAGAGTCCTTACACGCCTTTCATCTCCAAAGCATTCAGTTATTCTACACCGATGACGAAACTGCTCGCGTGCGTTTCGCACAGTGGTTTCTGCAACAAAGTGTCCGCGATGTACACTTTCCAGTTCATGCGTTGATCATTGCTGAGGTCGCATCCACTAGGGATGACGTATTGAATCAAGATGATGAGCATTTGTGGGGAACAGAAAACCTCGACGGTGCTCTGCACAAGACGGCACAACATCCATTCACAGCTAGTGTGTGGCCAGGTTTGTTCGGCAACTGCTTAGTCGAGCCGTACCTTTTATCCTCCTGCTTGGCCGCCGCGAATTATCAGACGATTCCCGAACAGGTTCTTCTTGGATTGCGTGAAGATGTCCCAGAAAATGTTACTCCAAATTGGTGGGTAACCTGCTCATTTTCGACTGGCTGTTCGTAGGCATTTAAACAGGACATTCCCGCATCGATAAATTAGGCGTGGTGGACAGGTTCCCTGGAAACTACGCTCACCGGATATATCGTGCCTTGACTTTTTTCTGTAGGGAGCCATGAAATTTTTCACGTATCGCGATCTTGTGAGATTTGAAATCGTCTCGCAGCTGTTACAATCAAAGAAATGCCCGGTGGGTTCGAGCACGTTTCGAAGTCAGTATCCGGCATGCATAACGTCTGATGGTCCAAAATTTGAGCAGCGTTGTAACATTAGAACTGTATTCCTGTCATACATCATGTTTACTCAATATGTCCAATAAATTTTTCATATCAATCACTCTGTTGTTTCCTGTCCGAACTTCGACCTCTGTTACTACTTACTCCTTACATCTGCGGCCATGCGTTCCTACGCAATGCTCAATCCTTACGATGTGCTCCATCTTCCCACAGAGGTTTGTCGTAACTTTTCTGGGACACCCTCTGCGCAGGAATGTTGGTGGACTCTACCTTAGTAAACGAGTGTACGGTTTTTCCTTATTCAATTGTTTTATTTATTTTAGGTTATATGAACCATTATTACCCTATAATGCAGGTTGAATCAGCAAATTCTGGTTCGTGCAGTCGTTTTTCCTTATTAGCTTTACGTTTCTTTCCATCTATAGTTGGTTGATCTGGGGGAGGGGACCAGACAGCGAGGTCATCGGTCCCATCTGATTAGGGAAGGATGTGAAAGGAAGTCGGCCGTGCCCTTTCAAAGAAACCATCCCACCATTTTCCTGTAGCGATTTAGGGAAATTCGGAAAAACTATATAATGATGGCCGGACGCAGGTTTGAACCGTCGGCCTCCCGAATACGAGTCCAGTGTGGTAACCACTGCGCCACATCGCTCGGTTTTTCACCTATGCATATGATACGTCCACGAGATCTCAAGTCAAGAAAAAAATTTCTGATACACAATTTACCAATAAAAATAAAAAAAAAGGAAAGAAACTGAACTACATGAAATAAGATGAACGGTTTGCGTTAGGACGTTCAAACTGCACGGTTGGCCGCAGGGCATGATGAGAATTGGTATGCTCATGATGGTTTGGTTTAGCGATGAAACCCACTTTCATTTGGATGGGTTCGTCAATACGCAAAACTGGCTCATTTGGGGGAATGAAATCGCATTTCGCGGTCGAAAGTGGTTGGTGGGTCACATCGTCCATAAACAGCCCTTTTCAATCTATCCCAGGCATGTTCGATACGGTTCCTGCCTGGAGAACATGCTGGACACTCTAGTCGAGCGATGTCGTTATCCTGAAGGAAGTTATTCACAAGATGTGCACGGTGGCGGCGGGAATTGTCGTCCATGAAGACAAATATGTCGCCAATGTGTTGCCGATATGGTTGCAGTATCGGTCGGAGGATGGCATTCACGTATCGGACAGCCATTGCGGCACCTTCCACGATCACCAGCGGCGTACGTGGGCCCCACATAAAGCCACCCCAAAACAGCAGGGAACCTCCACCATGCTGCACTCGCTGGACAGTGTGTCTAAGGCGTTCAGCCTGTCCGGGTTGCCTCCAAACACGTCTCCAATGATTGGCTGGTTGAAGAGAACGTAATGCCAATCCTGAGTGGTCCATTTGGCAAGCTGTTGGGCTCATCTGTACCGCGCTGCAAGGTCTTCTGATTGCAAAGATGGACCTCACTATGGACGTCGGGAGTGAACTTGCGCATCATTCAGCCTATTGCGCACTGTCTGAGTCGTAACAAGACGTCCTGTGTCTGTACGAAAAGCATTATTCACCATGGTGACGTTGCTGTCAGGGTTCCTCCGTAGGTAGCGGTCATCCACTGCAATAGTAGCCGCTGGGCGGCCTGATCTAGACTCATGTCATCGACAGTTCCTGTCTCTCTGTACCTCCTCAATAACACGAGTCGTGTACCTCCTTTCTGGTGGAATGATTGGGACTGATGGGCCTTTGGACATCCTCCTCCTAATAGGCGCTGCTCATGCATGGTTGTTTACATCTTTGGGCGGGTTTAGTTACATCTCTGAACAGGTAAAGGGACTGTGTCTGGAATGCAATATCCACAGTCATCGTCTATCTTCAGAAGTTCTTGGAACCGGGGTGATGCAAACCTTTTGTTGATGTGTGTAGTTTGTAAGTAACTGTCCTTTTGCCAGCGACAAGGAACAGTTTTTGGTTTCAGTGAACTATGATAATTTCTTTCTTTCTGCACATATTTAATATATCGTCTAACCTGGACCATTTATTAGGTCTACAACATTCCCCCGCCGTTTTGCAGTCGGTGGCAATAGCGGCCATTGATGCTGCAGGTGGTAGGTTATGCGATAAACTTTGTAAACATGTCATCAAAAGTCGATTTGTGATTGCATCATAAAGTAATTCTAAATTTAATATGTCACCTTACGAACCCAAATCTTGTCATTAGCAGATAGTAATAATTTGCTTCTTTAACATGAAGACTAAAGCTCATGAAATGCAGAGTAAGACTTTTAATGAGGCACCTATTAATGATACAACGTACATATAATTATTTCAACGCTTCAGTGATGATGATTTTTGACGTCGATGACCGGAATAACGGTTGAAGAGAGGTCTTCGAAGGTTCTGAAACTGACAGAAACGATCGCAGGAGATAGGTATCGAAAGCAACTGATGCGTTTGAGCTGAACAGTGAGAGATAAATGGCCAGGATATAGCGATAGGTCATGAGAAGGTGATTTTGCAGTGTGTGTGTGCTCGACCCCATTTCACAAAACCCGTCAGAAAGTACTTGGAAACGTTGAAATGGGAAGCCTTCCACCAGCCGCCGTATTCTCCAGACATCGCTCACTCTGACCACAATGTTTCTCGATCAGTGGCACACGCCTGGCTGGTGAGTGCTTCCGATCCTATGAACAAGTGCAGAATTGGATCAAAATGGTTCAAATGGCTCTGAGCACTATGGGACTTAACTTCTCAGGTCATCAGTCCCCTAGAACTTAGAACTACTTAAACCTAACTAACCTAAGGACATCACACACATCCATGCTCGAGGCAGGATTCGAACCTGCGACCGTAGCGGTCGCGCGGCTCCAGAATGTAGCGCCTAGAACCGCTCTGCCACCTCGGCCGGCCTTGAAGAATTGGATCGATTCATGAATCTCCTGAAAAGACTCCCAGTTCTTCCACCGTGGGATTTGTATACTCCCCGAACGATGGGAGAAATTAATGGCCAGTAATGGGTAGTACTTTATATCGTAAATTAATTGTAGGTTTTTCACAACAAAATCTCGAAATTCGAGAGAAAACGACGGCAGCAAAGTTGTAGATCTAAGAGATACAATGACGTTTCCTCTGAAATACTAAGCCTTAAAGCCGCTTCGACGAATTGTCGATAAGGGACGAGATACAGTCTCGGATTAGGGAGTATACACCGATGAACCAACTGCTTAATAGCTTGTTTGTCTTTGGAACGGAATACATAACTGATTCTGCGTATCAGGGACTGACAGTTTGTTGGTAGGTTTTTAGCAATAGATGTCTACGCACGGGTCATGTAATTCGGATAAATAATGGGCTGCTGATTTGCGTACGCGCTGCTGATGCCCGATGGTGATCCACGTGGGTTCCATAGGATTTATGTCAGGCGAATTTGGTCGCCGTGAAATCACTATAGCACACAGACAATTATACTGCAGAAAGATGACATCGATGTGGGGCAAGACATCAAGCATGGAGGTGCAGTGTGCTGCAATCTCCGCAAACTAGTATGTTGTGCCTGCATGTGTGGCTACTTTTGGGTCAGTGTGTATGCTTGTGAGTGCGTTCGGCTGTGGATGCCTATGTAAATATGTATGCCTGTGTGTAAATATATTGTTTATTTTTTCCTTGACAAGTAGCATACTATGTATGCATGAATATATAGCCAACATGTGCTGGAAAAAATTACAAAAATTGTAAAAAATTTAAAAATGTGTAATATATGTAACAAGTTTAAAAATTGGAGTAAAATCATCCAAAAATTGTAAATGAAAAAAAATAGTTTACCATACTTCTCTCTTTTGCGCTTCATGTATGTGTGTGTGTGTGTGTGTGTGTGTGTGTGATTGTGTGAGTGCATTTTTAAATAGAATAGTTTCACCTACCTCTAGCTGTCAAAGTCACATTAGTTTTAAGTGTGAGTTCTGCCCAGTTCATTTTTGTGCATCTGTCTGAAATGAACATTTCAGGGCCATCCACTTCTTTTGTGTTATTAAATTATTTCATCTGCTTGAGGTGGAAAATGTTTAGAGCCCCCAGTCAACACATAAATTCAGTCTTCTATTTGGATGGAATTTCGCTAGAAATGGTAACAGCTTTAGTGTAAGAGAATCCGTACCTCTGCAGTAGTTGTAATCAGTACTGCAATGTAAAGCAAAATTTTTTTCAACTAGTGATATTAGTTTTAAAATCAATAACTGTGGATAAAAAAATTCAAACAAGAACCGTGAATTTAAAATCAGTATTACTTGATGTATTATGAAGATAACAAGATTTGTGAATCTAAAGCTGTATTAGTATTGGGAATATTTATGTCTCAATAAAAAAAATGTTATTCGTTACAATACCCGTTTGTAGTTATTTGACAAATACCTACTCTTAGAAATGTATGTAAAGGTTGTACAAGATGCACAAGATATTAGTTTAAAACATGAGTAAGTTAACATTTAACGTGGTGGAAAGCATAATAAATATAATCAATGCATTGGATTTCACCGGTTGTGCTGCACATACAGTATTTTGGGAACAGGTGACACATGATCGTGTCCACTTCCAAATCCATACAGCAAATATATCTGAAATTATATCTCCTGTGCTTGAACAAAGCCACCGACATAGGATCTAGACAAAGCTATATATTATCTAAGTAGGAGCTAGATAGAAAGGATTTAAGAAAGCAGAATGTGAGATAAAAAATTCATTTGTTGTCATTGACCCAACTTAAAATTATTTTACATTTTAATTAGCAGATACAACACTATTTCCACACTTCTTCTTCTCCATGAGTTGATGGATCTTGCATGTTACTTGTTAAATTTGCTGGACTCCTTACATGACTGGTAGGATTTTCTTGTACAGTATAGTATTAGAGCAAGGGGTGTTCCAAGCCGAAGTACTGTTATCCAAGATGGCGGCGATGACATCACCAACAGTCAGCTGATGACATCATCAAAGATGGCGCCCTTAACGTCAGATGATGTTTTCATCCAAGATGGCGGCCGTGATGTCAGCTGATGACGCAAGTACCGTTATCCAAGATGGTGGGTAAGTGCCAGGCCCCCCTGCCTCACTTCCCCTGGTGGGAAGTTCAAATTCCATCAGGACAATGCAACCTCTACTAACTTAAGAAAATGGTGGGAAAGAAAGGTCAATTGGGTTATCTCCACTAACATAAGCCATCCAACTGCCACCTCATCCTAGTAACTGGCGCCAAGTTTGAATTTTCGTGGGAAGGTAGGGCAGTTGGGCTATCTCTACTAACCTAAGAAAGTGGTGGGAAAGAAAGGGCACTTGGGCTAATTCCACTCACCTAAGTCACCCGACCGCAACCTCATCCTAGGAAATGGTGAGCAGTTTGAATGTTGGCGGTAAAGAAAGGTCACTTGGACCATATCCGTTAACCTAAGAAAATGGCAGGAAAGAAAGGGCACCTGGGCTACCTCCACTAACCTAAGTCATCCGACCACCACCTCATCCTAGGAAATGGCAGGAAAAAGACTCGAACTGTGGTGGACATAATCTTTATTTTGCATGTGCCAGTCTTTATTTAAACAATATGAGGCATTAACACCATCCAGTGTGTTCACCACGAAGTCTGGAGTCCAACTGACCTAGTACACAGTGTTGCTCCCAGAGGACGCTGTCCTCCGTTTTCTGACATAATCCAAGATGGCAGTCATGATGTCAGCTAATGATGCAAGTACCATTATCCAAGATGGATGGAAACAGTGTGTTCACCATGAGGTGTGGGCCTAGTACACACTACAAACACCAGAGGGCGCTGTTGTTTATTCCGTGAGATAACCATAGATGACTATCTGGAGGGGAAAATGACTAAGCCTGCACTGGGCTGCTGGAGAGAGGGAGGAGTGTACTTTATTTATTTTGGAACAATTTATTGAGGAATGGATTTGAGATAGTATATTTATCACACTGATACAAAACACAAGCTCTGACATGCTTGGGATCACGCTACACAGCCCACAGACCTGTAAACTACTCCTACATAATGCTCTGCAGACAAGCAAACAACTAATAAACTACCGAAATAATTTCAGTACAGACATGCAAACTGCTCCTAAATAATGCAGTACGCTGATGTGCAGACACGAAAACAACTTGTAAACTGTCCAAATAAAACATAGCACAGCCTAGAGACCTGCTTGCAAAATAATGCAACAGACATGGGCAGACGCTGCGAGCTGCCCTCAGTTAAATGGATTGCACAGGCTGCTAGTGGCAGCCCCCGCAAAGCAGCCATCAACTGCCAAGCCACAAACAGGTTCCCGTTCAGGTCCCTCAAGCATGAGGCGGCAGCATCCCTTTCATACTCGACACCTGAGAAATTCCTCTCGAAATACATGATCACCTAGGCACCGTTACTGACGCGACCTCATGCAAGAAAAGACCCTTTTTCAGAGCGCAGGCGCTCTTCGAGCGCGTTCGCGTTTACTCCATCTAAGAGACTCCCCAAACACGCTCCCTAATCTTCAACTTTCGAAATAATGCACTGCACACCCTTTCACGAAATAATACAACAAATACCAAAACAACTACTAAATCCTCAACCCATATTGCATGTCTAACACTCGCAGCGCATTGCACTACAATGCAGTAGCAAAATCCACGTCCTTCCCCCAGTTCCCATACTATATTTTACACTACTTCATGTTACAGGAGCAGGCTTTGTTTCTGTCGAATGTTCAAATACAGTTCTGTCGCAGTAACTCAGCTTGCCTGTTTCTACACAGATTGCAGGAGGTGATAGGAATAATTTCCTCTGACCCCTACTCAGTTCCAACTTACATTGGAACAATCACGTGCGCAAAGCTGCAGGGATCTACATCTACATGTACATCTACATCTACATGACTACTCTGCAATTCACATTTAAGTGCTTGGCAGAGGGTTCATCGAACCACAATCATACTATCTCTCTACTATTCCACTCCCGAACAGCGAGCGGGAAAAACGAACACCTAAACCTTTCTGTTCCTGCTCTGATTTCTTTTATTTTATTTTGATGTTCATTCCTACCTACGTAGGTTGGGCTCAACAAAATATTTTCGCATTCGGAAGAGAAAGTTTGTGACTGAAATTTCGTAAAAAGGTCTCGCCGCGACGAAAAACATCTATGCTGTAATGACTTCCATCCCAACTCGTGTATCATATTTGCCACACTCTCTCCCCTATAACGTGATAATACAAAACGAGCTGCCCTTTTTTGCACCCTTTCGATGTCCTCCGTCAATCCCACCTGGTAAGGATCCCACACCGCGCAGCAATATTCTAACAGAGGACGAACGAGTGTAGTGTAAGCTGTCTCTTTAGTGGACTTGTTGCATCTTCCAAGTGTCCTGCCAATGAAACGCAACCTTTGGCTCGCCTTCCCGACAATATTATCTATGTGGTCCTTCCAACTGAAGTTGTTCGCAATTTTAACACCCAGGTACTTAGATGAATTGACAGCCTTGAGAATTGTACTATTTATCGAGTAATCGAATTCCAACGGATTTCTTTTGGAACTCATGTGGATCATCTCACACTTTTCGTTATTTAGCGTCAACTGCCACCTGACACACCATACAGCAATCTTTTCTAAATCGCTTTAGAACTGATACTGGTCTTCGGATGACCTTACTAGACAGTAAATTACAGCATCATCTGCGAACAGTCTAAGAGAACTGCTCAGATTGTCACCCAGGTCATTTATATAGATCAGGAACAGTAGAGGTCCCAGGACGCTTCCCTGGGGAACACCTGATATCACTTCAGTTTTACTCGATGATTTGCCGTCTATTACTACGAACTGCGACCTTCCCGACAGGAAATCACGAATCCAGTCGCACAACTGAGACGATACCCCATAGCTCCGCAGCTTGATTAGAAGTCGCTTATGAGGAACGCTGTCAAAAGCTTTCCGGAAATCTAGAAATACGGAATCAACTTGACATCCCCTGTCGATAGCGGCCATTACTTCGTGCGAATAAAGAGCTAGCTGCGTTGCACAAGAGCGATGTTTTCTGAAGCCATGCTGATTACGTGTCAATAGATCGTTCCCTTCGAGGTGATTCATAATGTTTGAATACAGTATATGCTCGAAAACCCTACTGCAAACCGACGTCAATGATATAGGTCTGTAGTTAAATGGATTACTCCTACTACCCTTCTTGAACACTGGTGCGACCTGCGCAATTTTCCAATCTGTAGGTACAGATCTATCGGTGAGCGAGCGGTTGTATATGAGTGCTAAGTAGGGAGCTATAGTATCAGCGTAATCTGAAAGGAACCTAATCGGTATACAATCTGGACCTGAAGACTTGCCCGTATCAAGCGATTTGAGTTGCTTCGCAACCCCTAAGGTATCTACTTCTAAGAAACTCATGCTAGCAGATGTTCGTGTTTCAAATTCTGGAATATTCCATTCGCCTTCCCTGGTGAAGGAATTTCGGAAAACTGCGTTCAATAACTCCGCTTTAGCGGCAGAGTCGTCGATAACAGTACCATCGGCACTGCGCAGCGAAGGTATTGACTGCGTCTTGCCGCTTGTGTACTTTACATACGACCAGAATTTCTTCGGATTTTCTACCAAATTTCGAGACAATGTTTCATTGTGGAACCTATTAAAGGCATCTCGCATCGAAGTACGTGCCAAATTTCGCGCGTCTGTAAATTTTAGCCCATCTTCGGGATTTGGCGTTCTTCTGAACTTCGCATGCTTTTTCCGTTGCCTCTGCAACAGCGTTCGGACCTTTTTTGTGTACCACGGGGGATCCGTTCCATCTCTTACCAATTTATGAGGTATGAATATCTCAATTGCAAGCATAGAGTGGGGCAGTTGCAGATGCATAGGGGTTACCTAAAATGAGGCGGTAATTTTACTGTAGCAGATAGGTTCGAGAAAAGTGACTCGTTTTGAGATATGTGAGTGCCAGAAATTTGATTCACTAGTGGCTGTAATCATTAATGGAGTTCTCCATAGGATCCAATGCATGCATGTGCTTGAATGGAAAGACTTGATTCCAAATCCCTAACAGAATTTCTAGCGGATAGCGTGGCATTATAGATCTGAAAAGCTTGTGTACAATGCTTACGACCTCAATCATCACACCATCTACTACTGTTTGTGATCCTTCTCAATCAACCATTGCCTATAGCCCAGTGGATATATCACCAACCCTCTGACATTGCATCGAGACAGAAAGCATTACAAATACTGCAGAAATATATAGCGGCGGCATCGTGAGGGAGTTGCAAATACCAGTTTCATTCCACACTCCTCAGCCGAATCGCTCTCAAAATGCGCTAATTTTCTTACGAGCTTGCACCGCTGTCGACATGTTGGTCTGATACTATACAGTCCTACGATTACCATCTCGGTATTTGTCTGGGAAAACAAATTCATTTGGAGGTAATTCCATACCTCAATTTATAAAGTCATTATAGTTTTTAACATGTATGCCTATGTGCACATGTAGAACAACGATCGCTTGTGACAGTAACATACAGTAGTTGTTGGCATTGGGTTTTTTAACATCTGCCGGTTTAAAAGACCATTAAACCTTTCTTTCAAAGACACGGTGGTAGCACTCACATGAAAATCTTATAAGACATGTCCACCCATCGTTGAGTTTTGGTTAGTGTTATTTCGTATCGCCACCGATCAGTTATTGACGAATTATTATACTTAGTACTAGGGGGTGCGTGACAGGTTTGCTTTGAGCATCAGGCTTATAAAGTATGTGTTTGTGTTCAGACATGTGCAAAGGAAGGTATGGATTTGACGTCGAGTACTATGATAGCAAAGTGAAAAGTATGTCAAGTCATAAGAATGGTACTGATATTTCTATTTCCAGAGCCATAGCTGTCAAGAGGATATATTTCCGATACTTCGCTCATTGTAGAATGTCGTTCAACTGAAACCGCGATCGTAACATTTAGCAGTAAGTTCAGGGATAAAATATATATGTGTCCCATTTCTTTGGATGATGATTCTACCTGTGCTTGCTCAGCCCTCAGTACAGGTCACCTGTGTGGGGGTGATCCACGTTTCCCTGTAACGGTAGGAGCTGTCAGACTGGAGACGCCTGTTGGAGTGTAGGAATGTAGATGAATTAACTGTGTTGTCTTCCAGACGATCGAATAGCGAACTAGTACTTAGTATGTGTTGGATAGCTTTCGTGATCACATGGAAATTTGAGAAGATTGAATGTGGAGGTGCATTTGCGCTGGATCGTTATTCCCTCCCATGTAAATTGTTCGGTTGGCTGCTTCTGCACATTTCGCGTGTTTATTTAGTTGAGAAAAGATCGATTGTGGTGTGTGATCTAGTATCTAGCACCTAGCATGTTTGCCAGTTCTCTAGACATGAGAAACACCTTAGTCGACTTTGTAAATTATAGGGGTGATTTGGGATCTGCTACATCAATAAAATCGGTATTCATGAGTATAAATATCAGTTTTCTCTATTTTTTTCGAGTTTCCGAGTAAATGTCTTTGCAGACGTGACAAGTTTCTAATTAGTCAGTGGTTTACAGAACGCTCCACCAAACTAAAATTTCAGGTTTCTAGAGAAATAATTTCCAGTCTATATCTTCAGAATTGTATCACGAGAGCAGTACTGCTATGAAAGCAATATTGATATGTGTTTGATATCGAGAATTACCGTGAAATTGGTATGATATTCTAGCAAGCCATGCGAAATTAGATTTGTTCTTGTAATCCCAGAGTGTGGAGATGGGTGTAGAAAAGCAAGCAAGCAAGCAGATCCGGACCAGGAATAGTAACGTATTTGTGCTGAGGGGGAAACCGAGGCTGATTTTGTAGAACCATTCTGAGAGTGACTTCGATCCACACGTTGGAGGTGGATGCCTGCTCGACCCTGTGGTAAATTCCTAGTGCCATGTGTATATGTACAGTGCTGTCTGTTTTTGCTGTATATGTACGAATGATGTAAAAGGGCTGACTATGGCGCAGGATACGAACTGTATGTTTACTAGATCGGTACGGTATGCGGTGATATATTGAGGGGTTGGAGATCGGTTTCACGTTCTAATATTCAATCCCCTGTCCTCGGTGGAAAAGCAGTGTAATTGAGTAAGAGTCTTTCTGTATTTGACGATATGTAGGGGCACTTTGTATGGTTTAATTATCGGTACAATATGGCTATCTGTGTAAAATAGTTTTTTTGCTGCTGAAAGTCTCGTCTTCAGAAAGAAGGAAAAATGTGGAAGGTGGTTCCACACTGGCGGCATCAGTAATTCAGTGGGTAAACTCGATAAGAGCCAATCATATTGCCTGATTCATTCTTAAGACATCGTCTGTGTCAGGACGTAGGAGCGTCTACAAACTGATTCAAACAAGATAGAGGCATGGTATGTACAGGAAGTTCTGAGAAAGCAAGTATTCAGAGACAAGCTAAACCATACCATCCATATCTGATAGGGATGCCGTCATTCATCCACCACTGTGGCATTAGGATATCTCCAGACCTGTAGCTGTAGGATACCGTAAATTAATGACCTTTTTTCTCTTCTGTATGAGAGTGTTTCGAATTCCGTTTGTGTAATTGTTCTGAATCGCCCCCATCTGTGCTTAGATAGCTATCTGTTTCCAGACAAGGAGAATGCTTTCATGATTAAGGGTGTTTTGCAAGCGTGCACAGGTTGTGTGAACGTTTAACATTTCTGAGTGGTATATTGACAGCAGGACAAACACTCCACAGTGGAGTGTGAGCCACACTGGGTATGCAGGCACGGCTAAACACAACTAGCATGTTCCATTAGGAATGTGTGGAACAAAGGACTCTGTGATATTCTGGTAACAATTTCTGCAGTGTCTACGAGGGTGAGTCACTAGGCAATTAGGTCTTCACTGGACTGTAGGCAGAGAGAGGGTTCACACGCATGCACGGCTCCGAGGATGAGTTGGTGCATATTTAGATAGACAGACATGTGATGTCAGTATAACACACGCTCCTGTGCTGGCTGACGCTGGCTGGCCCTGTTAGCTGCGGTTAATGATAGCCTGGAAGCGTTTTTTTTACATGCTCTGAGTGTTTGTGCACTGGATTTGTTCCCTGCTGTTTGAGTGCTGTGAGTGTTAGACACGCACTATGGTTTGAGGATTTAGTAGTTGTTTTTGTGTTTGTTGTATTATTTTGTGAACAGGTGCTCAGCATATGGTTTAGAAACTTGACGATTAGCAAGTGTGTTTGGTGAGTCTTTTAGATGAAGTCGATGCACACATGCCCTTGGAGCATCCGCACTCTGCAAAAGGGTCTTTGCTCGCGTGAGGTCACGTCAGCAACAGTGCCTAGATGATCACGTATTTCGAGAGGAATTTCTCAGGTGTCGAGTATGAAAGGGATGCTGCCGCTATGTGCTTGAGCGGAACACACTGGATGATGTTACCGCCTCGGATTGTTTAAATTAAAGACTGGCACGTGCAAAATATAGACTTATGTCCAGCACACTTCGAGTCCTTTTTCTACGATTTCCTAGGATGAGGTGGCGGTCAGATGACTTAGGTTAGTGGAGGTAGCCCAAGTGCACTTTCTTTCCCGCCATTTTCTTAGGTTAGCAGAGATAGCCCAAGTGACCTTTCTTTACTGCCAAAATTGAAACTTTCCACCATTTTGTAAGCTCAAGATCCAGGTCTACTTATCTTAGATGGTCAGTCTACCCATATTAAGAACATACGTTCCATTGCTAAGGCCAGAGAAAATGATACAATTATTGTGTGCTTGCGCCCACACTGTAGCCACAAGCTCGAAACTGTAGATGTAGCATTCATGTCTCCTTTTAATACCTTCTACACACAAGTTGTGAAAAATTTCTTCTCAGTAATCCAGGAAGAACTATTACGCAGTTTCAAATGTGTACACTCTTTGGTGAAGCATTTCTTCGTCAGTCGTTCCAATGACAGCAATCAATGGATTTAGAAAATGTGGAATTTTTGATCTAGACCGTAACATATTTACGGATGAAGAGTATACCGCAGCTGAGGTTACTGATATTCCTTTGGATAGGGACACTAATATTGGTTCTTCTCATTGAAAAACTGCTGACTCTTCAGCAAGTGCTGGTCCCTCTTTAAATAGTCCTACTGGTTCTTCTCCGGAACCAAGTTATGAATTGTCTTCAAGTACACGCTGCCTTCAGATTGTACGCAATAACCCTTCTTCAAGGGAAAGTTCACCTCGGTGGCCGACCATTGAAGAACAAAAAAATGGTTCAAATGGCTCTGAGCACTATGGGACGCAACATCTATGGTCATCAGTCCCCTTGAACTTAGAACTACTTAAACCTAACTAACCTAAGAACAGCACACAACACCCAGCCATCACGAGGCAGAGAAAATCCCTGACCCCGCCGGGAACCGAACCCGGGCGTGGCAAGCGAGAACGCTACCGCTCGACCACGAGATGCTGGCATTGAAGAACATCCATCTGAGTATTCAACAGATGGATTCCACATAAGCCCAAAGAATGTGAAACATTTGCCTGAGAAACAAAGTGTGAATCAGAGAAAAAACTAAGAATGAAAAAGGAAAGACTGCTATAGCCACTTTAAGTCCTTATAAAAATGTGTTGGCTGTAGCTAAAAGAAATAAAGATGAAGAGCTCTTAATAAAAAATTTAAAAAACCACAAGCTCAAAGACAAACAAACAGGTAAGTTGCCTTACCTGTTTGTTTTTCTTTGTTATTCTACAATGTAAGGCAACACAAAATAAAGGTAAGAAGCTAAAAGTGAGCCCAAACGCTAAGAGAGTTTCTGCAAAAAGAAATTTTTTCAAGAAGAAACGGAAGAAGTACATTTCGCTGATGAGGACAGTGACACAACTGCTTTTACAGCAAGGAAACGTTTTCTAGATGTACGGAAAAGGAAGGATGGATAACATGTCGGAGCTGTAAACGCTGAGCTGGTGAACTGTGCGCTGGATGTGATGAGGATGCTGACAACACCACGGGCGAATTCTGTACATTCCTTAATATTGTTTTTGAGTGGATAAATTGTTAATGAATTGGACTGAAATAGTGACTACAGTTAGTTGTTGATTCTCCTATTGAAATCATTAATAATAATCATAACTCTCACTTGTTGACCTTTTTGTGCCAGTAATGCATTGCAACAAATTTCTTCCACATTTTTATAATTATTCTTCTAATAATAATCAATGGTGAAACAAAAGCTCTAAACTTATCCATTTTTTTAAAAAAACTGAACAGTCTATTTGGGAATGGCGGCAAAGGACTAGCCACTTTATGCCATAAGGTGTGGAAAAGTGGTCACAATGTAAGCATTCAGAAAAACGTTTATATATCCTATAAAATATAGTTTTACCTTAGCTGTAAATATTTGGTGTCATACTTTACAGTACGTAGATTCGAGATGTATATGCCACAAGCTTCTGTTAATAGCTATGGTTTCATGAAACTTCCATTTCGCTTAGAGTGGCCACCTTCTCCTACTACTACTGCGGTAACCAACAACACGCTTTTTACAAATACAAAACGTCTCATTACTACTATCACCATCGCCACTTTTTCTACAGCAACTACTACTACTGAAACTAATACTAATACCGTACTTCCCCTGAGAGTACTTATGACGCTAGGATCACTGAGCTTTAGAGAATAGTTAAATAATGTATTGTGTTGTGTAGTTACACTGTTTGTCTATCCGGCAGTGAGAGAAGGACACACTTTCACTGAGTCTTCGTTCTTCTCACGTATTGAAATACTCAAAAAATTTACCTGAATAAGCTCCGAAACTTCGTCTGTGAAGTTTCCAGTGGAAATCGAAGCTTCCTGGTGAAACTCTTTTCCTGTAGTATCGATCCCCACACTTTATACTCAGTTCGATAATCAAACAACTAATCTCGTTAGAAGTGGTATCAGTAAATTCGCTTGGCATTTTCTCACTGTTGAGCGAAGCTTAACGTTCGTAACTTGAATAATAATGTTCTCAACACCATTTGAAATGACGAAATGTGCTCACTGACGTAGAAGATGAAGATATTTCTTCCATATAATAATATCCAATGATAAACAAAAATCCCTATCATGATTGAAACAACATAATAAAACAGTACCAACTAACAGTGAAAAGTAATGATACTCAATCCAGTCCCTGATATACCATGGCTTGTATACAAGCTTTACAGCCACCAAAACATGAAAGCAATATTTCATTTCAAGTGACACAGAATTTACGAAAATTCGTAAATTAAAAAGTAACTAATTTTGCTGAAGATTATATCCCATTAGAAAGTTCGGGCGACGGAGAATCCACTAAGACTCGCACTTTCCTTCAAACTTGCTAGGCTGAGGATATTCGACATAAGTACTAATTTTATTACGTCGTAAATAAATTATTCATAACGAAAATGTTTCACACCTTTGTCATATTCAAAATACCACTTATATGGGCAAATTGGTTAGAAAAACTCCACAGATTTGAGGAACATATAACAAAATATCAATGTTGACAAGATCGCCCAAGCTACAACACGCTAGTCAAATTACATCTGCTACTTACAGAAGAGTTTGTAAACGCATATGTACGTATTTAAACACCAATACTATAACACCCGCTTTATGTACGAAACACATCAATAAGTGTAATAAGTTTCACGCCTGTCGTAAAGTCTTCTTACCATTTGTACACAAAGTCTATATTATAAGCAACCAGTTGGCTTTGGACTTATTCCAAAGATCGCAAGCATTTCTAACGTGAGACGCAGTTGTGAAGTGAATGTTGCTGAAATCAGACGTATGTGTACTTGACTCTGTAACAAGGCTGTGCAATACTAAAAATGTGTTGCAATGTAAGAGCTGGGCAGTGGAAAGCTGTCAGCCTATAAATCCAAACGTCTGCCAGTACAAAGGCAGTTTTACTTGATGGACAACAACAGAGACAACTTCCTCAAGGATATTTTCGGAGAATAAATGAACCTGGAACCGACAACGCAACTCAAAGAAGATGACTCTGAAAAAGCTAAGTACATACTTTGTTAACGTTCATGTAGGTACACAGACATCTTGCAGCATCGGGACTTCGTCCTGCATATCTCGTGTCAATTGAGGGCTCACATGATATTCATACAAGAGCGCTGAGTGAAACGCAGACTGGGCAACCGTAAATGGTTCAAACGCGTCTCTCGGTATAGATACATTGACGGAAAAAATCGCTACACCAACAAGGAGTTGTGCGACATATAGGCCTACGAAAGATGGTAGGCCTGCTTCTACCTCTGAAAGAAGATGTCTACTCAAATATGGCGCCAGTAGAATAAGAGTGGCGCTAGTACCGACACCGTGGGGATGCAAATCAGGTTTGCTTTAAATACACACTGTAAAGTCGCGAGCGTTAGTTGCCTTCGAGAATGGTCGGGGTGAGTGGACGTTAATCAAGAATGCCTTTAAGGCAACGAAGACGTCATTATCAACACCTCACTTAGGCTGAACGAGGACGTGTAATACAGCTAAGAGAAGTTGGAAGTTCCTTCTGCGATGTGGCAGAAAGATTTGGCAGAAATGTAGCCAATGTACGTGACAGCTGGCAGCAGTGGTTACGGGAATATATGGTCGCAATACGTGACGCTTCCGAAAGGGAAGATCGTCGTGTTCGCAGATGGCCCTGGCTCTTCGTAGTGCGTCTGCAGCAGCAATTTGACCAGCAGTTGGCACTACAGTGACACAACGACCTGTTACAAATCGGTTACTTGCAGGTCAGCTCCGAGCCAGAAGCCGTGTAGCAAGTACTAGACGGACCCCAAAACCATTGCCATTTGCGAAGTAAGTGGAGTCAAACGAGAGCTTACTGAGGGGGGCAGGATGAAGGTCTGCTGTGTTTTCTGATGAAAGCTGGTCCTGCCTCGGTGCCAGTGACTGCCGTTGGTTGGGTAGGAGAAGGCCAGTTAAGGGCCTGTAACCAACCTGTCTGCATGCTAAGCACACTGGATCTATACCTAAAGTTATGGTCTGGGGTGTGATTTCCTATGACAGCAGGAGCACTCACGCATTTAATCCCAAGCGCCTTGACCGGAAATTTGTAGGACCTCGCTCACCCACATACCGCTGTTGTAACCCAACATGTTCTACTGAGAGTCGACGTCTTGCCTTGGTCCGCTCGGTCACAAGATCTGTCTCCAATAGCGCGCATGTGGGACATCATCGGACGACAAATCCAGCGTCATCCACAAACAGCATTAACCGTCCGTGTACTGACCGACCAAGTGCAACATGCAGGGAACTCCAGCCCACAAACTGACATCCGGCACCTGTACAGCACAATGCATCAATATCTACACGGGTGCATTCAACATTCTGGCGGCTATACCGGTTATCAAAGTACTAGAGTTTCACATTTCCATTACATCTACTGATAGCCTTGGGAGAGCCAGCCCTGACAAAACTCTACCATCTGGTGAGCAAGATGTATGAGACAGGCGAAATACCCTCAGACTTCAAGAATAATGTAATAATTCTAATCCCAAAGAAGGCAGGTGCTGACAGATGTGAAAATTACCTAGCAGTTTAACAAGCCACGGCTGCAAAATACTAACACAAATTCCTTACAGACGAATGGAAAAATCGGTAGAAGCCGACCTCGGGGAAGATCAGTTTGATTCCGTAGAAATGTTGGAACACGTGAGGCAATACTGACCCTACGACTTATCTTAGAGTATAGATTAAGGAAAGGCAAACATACGTTTCTAGCATTTCTAAACTTAGAGAAAGCTTTTGACAATGTTGACTGGAATGCTTTCTTTCAAATTCTGAAGGTGGCAGGGGTAAAATACAGGGAGCGAAAGGCTATTTACAATTTGTATAGAAACCAGATGGCAGTTATAAGAGCCGAGGGACATGAAAGCCGGCCGCGGTGGTCTCGCGGTTCTAGGCGCGCAGTCCGGAACCGTGCGACTGCTACGTCGCAGGTTCGAATCCTGCTTCGGGCATGGCTGTGTGTGATGTCCTTAGGTTAGTTAGGTTTAAGTAGTTCTAAGTTCTAGGGGACTAATGACCACAGCAGTTGAGTCCCATAGTGCTCAGAGCCATGTGTGGACATGAAAGGGAAGTAGTGGTTGGGAAGGGAGTCAGACGGGGTAGTATCCTATCCCCGATGTTATTAAATCTGGATATTGAGCAAGCAGTAAAGGAACCAAAACAAAAATGCGGAATAGGAATTAAAATACATGGAGAAGAAATAAAAACTTCGAGTTCGCCGATGACATTGTAATTCTGTCAGAGACAGCAAAGTACCTGGAAGAGCAGCTGAACGGAATGGACAGTGTCTTGAAAGGAGGATATAAGATGAACGTCAACAAAAGCAAAACGAGGATAATGGAATGCAGTCGAATTAAATAGGATGGTGCTGCGGGAATTAGATTAGGAAATGAGACGCTTAAAGTAGTAAATGAGTTTTGCTATTTGGGGAACAAAATAAGTGATGATGGTCAAAGTAGAGGATATAAAATGTAGACTGGCAATGGCAAGGAAAGCATTTCTGAAGAAGAGAAATTTGTTAACATCGAGTAGGAAGTCTTTTCTGAAAGTATTTGTATGGAGTGTAGCCATGTATGGAAGTGAAAGGTGGGCAATAAGTAGTTTAGACAAAAAGAGAATAGAAGCTTTCGAAATGTGGTGCTACAGAAGATTGCTGAAGATTAGATGGGTAGATCACACAATTAATGGGGAGGTACTGAACAGAATTGGGGAGAAGAGAAATTTGTGGCGCAACTTGACTAGGAGAAGGGATCGGTTGGTAGGACATATTCTGAGGCATCAAGGGATCACCAATTTAGTATTGGAGGGCAGCGTGGAGGGTAAAAATCGTAGAGGGAGACGAAGAGATGAATACACTAAACAGATTCAGAAGGATGCTGGTTGCAGTAGGTACTGGGAGATGAAGAATCTTGCACAGGATAGAGTAGCATGGAGAGCTGCATCAAACCAGTCTCAGGACTGAAGACCACAACAACAACATGGTTCATCTCGCGCTTGTATTAACTTGTGATCTTGCAATGTTAATCACTGAAATATGTCACCTAAACGAATGTATTCTCGAAATTTCTTTACTCTAAATAAACTGTTGTTCGGTATCGCGTTTTTTGTATGTCGGATCCCACGATCGTTCAGGCCATTCTGCATGTGAAAGTGGTCAGCCCGCCCGGACAAGTGCTGTGTCAGAGAGCAGAGTGATGTGGCCAGACTGTACGGAAGCCGGCGGACGCGGTGCAGTTCCGGCGCGCGTATCCTTTCACGGCGCATTACCATATCACAGACAATCTCCAGGAGTCGGGGACGCAGCCGACAACACGGCCCGCCGGCGCTTATCTCCTTGTCAATGTTTAATTCACTAAATTAAGAGCCCGCTCTTTCCGCATAAAGCTAAAGCAGACTGCCGTAAGAATTTCACACTTCCCGGCTCCGGTGCGAAACAAAACACGAGAAAGTGAAATTATTAACCATTAAACGCCGCGCTGCACACGCTGCGTACTTTGTGCCGGCCGCGACTGCAGGCGTGCGCAGCGCTACAAAGGGAAAGCGGACAACTTTTATAATCTTTGTTAAAACGCGCTTTTGCGCAGACTAATTACGGCGAGACGAAATTGGACGCTTCATAAACGCGAGGTACTCATTTCCGGTCGAGGCGGAGGCGGCGGCGTCTCGGCGCGTTGCGCCCGCCCCTGTGGAAAGTGACTCGCTCCTAATGGCCAGCTGCCGCCTGCCGGCTGCCGCCTGCCGTCGCAGATAATATGCGAATTTGCCACTTCCTGGGCGCTCCTCAGCAATTCCTGCCTTTGTGAAACGCCATCGCGACCGCTGGGAAATCCGTTCTTATGTGGACAACTCGGAACCGTGATGAATGTGAGAACGTCCGGCCGAAAGAAGCCTGTGTTTTTTAGGAAATGTAAAACATGTCATGTGATGAAGAATACACTTGCTAAGACGATGTGAACAGCGTGCGAATCTACACGCGATACATTAGTTTGTAGCTGGTAGAGCCGGCCGAGGTGGCCGAGCGGTTCTAGGCGCTTCAGTCTGGAACCCCGCGACCGCTATGGTCGCAGGTTCGAATCCTGCCTCGGGCATGGATGTGTGTGATGTCCTTAGGTCAGCTAGGTTTAAGTAGTTCTATCGTCAACATCGCCATCGCATGCCAGTCTACAAACACATAACAAGCATGAAGAATAAACTTGGTACTAATGGCACTGCATAAAGTGTCATATTAAATGGACCCATTTTTTTCCTGGATGTCGAGTTAATTTCAGTGTTCATGCTGGCACAGGGAGTACTGGAAGTGGATGATTTACACTAGCTATTGTGCGATGTGAGAATGCCTCGCTATCTGGATTAGAATCATTCGCCGACCGAGATGTCATTGCTTACAAGACCTGGCATTGTGGAATAGATGCCAAGTCGCAGTAATATGCCTTTTACATTGTATACCTGCTCCTGTCGTAAAGTTAGTAATGATGAAAAAATACATGTATGGATGAAAGGAATGATGACCTCAGATGTTAAGTCCCATAGTGCTCAGAGCCATTTGAACCATTTATATAGCTGGTAGAACCCTTGCACCCCCTAGTGGATGAGTTTTGCAGTTGTGTTCTCCCGACCAGTGGCTGAAAAACAATGCCAGAAGGAAATTAGTACATCCTGTTACAGATTTTTAATTATTTCAAGATTTATTGTCGCAACAGTGCATATGAAGCACATGAAATGATTACATTTGCAGATGAATAACACAAGCTGTTCTCATGTACCAGGTATCGACCCATACTGAAACATCCATATACGTAAGTTCACCGTGTAACCCCCAAGGGCGGCAATTCAGGCACTGACTCTGACATCCAGTCGGTTGTACAGACGTCGAATACTGTCCTGGGATACGTTATGCCGCCCCTGGTCGATCTGTTCTGTAATAGTTGTCAGTTCACATGAGTCACATCTCGTCCTGTGAAATGAAATGAGCGTTTGGCGTCATTGGCTGGGAGGCATCTTGCGGGGCACGTCCGGCCGCCTTGGTGCAGGTCTTATTACATTCGACGCCCCATTGGGCCACCTGCGCACCGGATGGGTATGAAATGATGTCGAAGGCAGCACTACACCCAGTCCCTGAGCGGAGAAAATCTCCGACCCAGCCGAGATTCGAGCCCGGGCCTGGAGGACGTCAATCCGTCACGCTGACCACTCAGCTATGGGGACGAACACATTTCGTCCTATCATACCCCACAAGATTTCGATTGGAGACAAGTCTGGAGATCGCGATGTCCGGGGAAGATGTCGCACATTTTGCAGAGCACATTGAGTGTCACAGGCAGGGAGTGAGCGAGCTTTATTCTCTTTATTCTGTTGGCTCAACACATCACCTCCCTGCTGCAAGAACTGCAAAAGAATGGGTCCAACAACAACTGCAGGTATCGAGCGCAGAATAGCGACCACTCCAGAAACATCAAATGTGAACGAGAGATGGCCACGTGGGGCAGCCGTGCGGTCTCAGGCGTCTTGTCACGGTTCGCACGACTCTGCCCCCCCCCCCCCCCCCCCCTCCGAGGTTCGAGTCCTCCCTCGGACCGATGACCTTAGCAGTTTGGTCCCACAGTCTTTACCACAAATTTCCTATTTGAACGAGAGTTGGATCTTATCGCATCCCCAGATCGTAGGGTCTGATGTAGGTCCAGCGTGTCTCGGACGAATGCACTCTATGTCACAACATTCACCAGGTCTATGTCGTATTCACCAACGACTATCACTTGCGTTCAGTCTGGATATGCTTTCATCGCTGAAGACCACAGCTCTCCATTCCATGTGCCAAGCGATCCTTGCTCGTCGATGTTGCGGCGTGAGTAAAAGATGGGCTAGACGTGTGCGTACCCGTAGCCTCACTGCTAATAACTGGATTGCAATAGTTCGTGTTGAGACGCCTGGGCTCACAACCCTTTTATTTGGGTTATGGTAGCTGTACGATCTGCCACTGCTGTGCTTAACAATACGACGATCCTGGTGGGCGTCTGTGCTGCATGGGTGTGCAGAAACTAGTCTACAGATGTGAGAATGTTTAAGTGATCGGTGATACCAGCATCTTTGCACAACTGATACAGCATGTCCAACTTGTGTCATCTGACCGATTTCAATATTTCTCACTTGACTGAGTCCGTGCCCGTCTCTATGCCGACCTCTGTGGGGTGGCGCTGCAGTGCTGAAAGAGAGAGCGCATCTTCAGGAGTGCCTCCCATTCGTCGTTGTGGATTGCAGCGAGACATCGCTAATGTCCGTGGTATCGATGTGCGATGCCGACCTTGATATGGCACCGCTATATTTACCCGACACCCCAAACCTCCCTCCTTTACCAAACTAATTGTTCCTACATATCTTAGGATGCATCCCATCAATCTGCTTCTGTTGAATTATATCATAAATCTATTCTCTGCGCATTTCGATGCAACACATCTTCATTTGTTACTCGATATACAAGGTTTCAGTTATCACATGAAAAGAAATTTATTTGCATAATTAATTTTTTTCCTGTCTTCAGTCGTAGTGCAGACTGAAATCCCAGTACTAAAGTACAGTAGTAAGCCCCTATAGGCTCAAAACAAAAAGGCACACTACAGCTCCACTTTATCAGTTGGCTACCCCATTTCGTTTTGGATCCTCTAGTGGCGTGTTACGGTAGGATGGCGCAAGGATTTCAGAGTGTACTGGGACTGTAGACATGGACCTGCAAAGGAACAAAAAACTTTATTTTTTTCGAAGTGATAATTAGAACTTTATCAATACCCTCGCCATATTCCGCATTCTTCTGAAACATCGCATTTAAAAAGATTCTATTTTTTTCTTGTCTGATCTGTTAATTGTCCAGCAGTATCATATACGACATTGGAGGAACTACGGATAAATTTCCAAGAAGATCTTGAGAATCCTGTTATAGCTTACATGCACTACATTTCATCAGTCTAACAATGGACGAGGGAAGGTGCTGGGTGGTTATAATTAAAGCGCAGCTGCTAATTGAGGTCCAGTGTTGGCTGTAATTATCGTATGGCAGCGAAATTTGGTAGCTATTCTAATGTGTTCAAGCAGAACTGATTTACCCTGGAAAGAAATTAATTCCAATTATTGCCACCAGGTGAAGTTCTGGCACTGCTCATACTGAACAAATCGTGTAAGCGGTGGTTTATCAACATGCCTATCTCACGTGTTTGATGTTATCTGCCCACATTTCATTCCTAATCCGCCGGCCGTGGTGGTCTAGCGGTTCTAGGCGCGCAGTCCGGAAGCGACTGCTACGGTCGCAGGTTCGAATCCTGCCTTGGGCATGGATGTGTGTGATGTCCTTAGGTTAGTTAGGTTTAAGTAGTTCTAAGTTCTAGGGGACTGATGACCAAAGAAGTTAAGTCCCATAGTGCTCAGAGCCATTTGAACCATTCCTAATCCATTACGTATGTAAATATTTCAATACGTCTTTCTTGTATTCACAGTGCCAGATTAGCTCCTGGTGGCCAAAACTGATACTAATTTTTTCCAGCGTAAATCGATTCCACATTGACATAATAGAATACCTACCAAGTTTCGCTGCCAAGCGATAATTACAGTCCAAGATGGACTTCTTTGGGTAGCTGCACTTTAATTATTATCACCCAGTATATCCTTAGGGTTTCGAAGTGATGTTATTTGCAAGCATCTTCCAAACTGTGCCCCTGGACCGCTAGCGCTCGCGATCGCCCGAGACCAGTGCCCCGGGCGAAATCGTATGTTGTCTCTGTGACCGAGCCGTGTCGCTTACCTGATCGTGCGCACCGCCCACCGCGCCTCTCCATGTCGCTGTACGTGCCTTCGTACGGAAGACAGACCGCCGCGCCAGCAGCGGCCAAATCTTTGATACGACACAAAGCCGTTAGTCAACAGACCTAAGGCTACAGTGGATCGAACAGAAGAAAAAAAGGAGGAGCGGCGCGTCGGCACTATTTAAACCCGAAAGGAAAATTACTTTCTTTTGTACTGCTGTCCAAAATCATGCCAAACGTTTAGTGTGTCATCGGAACCTCACGTATTTAAAAAAGTACTCGATTGAACGGTACTTTTATACTTGTCACAAAGATCAGTTCGAAAATTTGTTACAAGGGGAACGCCAGTCAAAGCTTTAAGAACTGAAAGAAAATTTCAAGTAGCATTACAGTTAAGTAAGTGTTCCCTATCGAATGACTCTTTATAATTCAAAAAATGGCTCTGAGCACTATGGGACTTAACATCTTAGGTCATCAGTCCCCTAGAACTTAGAACTACTTAAACTTAACTAACCTAAGGACATCACACACATCCATGCCCGAGGCAGGATTCGAACCTGCGACCGTAGCAGTCGCGCGGTTCCGGACTGAGCGCCTAGAACCGCGAGACCACCGCGGCCGCCTACTCTTTATTATTTATAAAGATGATAAATAAAACTATATTTTATAATCTGAAATATCACTTAGCAATGTGCCAGTTATCAAATATCAGATTGTCAACAACAAGGAACATTTCTTTTCGGTTAATTTTTATATTTGGGTTGCATTAAGTCGCGTCGCACAGACATAAGAAAGAGTTTCAGGTTCGTAAGTTTTTGCCACTTCCTGAAATCCGTCACAAACGCTCTCTCGGCAGCAAAGTGTCATTAAGAGTCATTATTTGTTTTTGTGTATTTGTGTTTTGATGGATGGGAAAACATATGTTGTAGTCTTATCTGTGTTTTCAATTAATTAAAACGCAAATATTTCAATAGATAAAAATTTATTTTGCGACTACATTTCGCTGTTCTTGCTAGCGTCTGAGAGCGCTTTTCAGAGAAACTGGAGGGAAAACGCACTTAAAACCAATCCTTTTTGGTAGTTTTTTATTTGGTTTTGAATGAATGAATGAAACAATTTTTTTAAACAGGATTGTACAAAATTAATTGTAAAATTTTTTGCCGTGGTAGGAGCAGGAAACAGGTGGACAAAGTTTGCGTGCAAGATACCAATGCTCGCTGATAATTGCGTAAGCAGGGAAACCTTTGCGGCTAGGAATCTCATCATGGATTGCCTGGTCAACATGGCGGATTGTATTTGTCCAGCAGACCTCACGGAAAAATTTGAAAAATAGCTCTTTCGCCACAAACTGTTGCTCGCCGAGGTGAAAATATGGCCTCAGATATGGAGCAGTAATTAATGGAGAGAGCGGAAAACTTCGTTTCATTTTCTATCGTTGCTAATGACTCCACGGAGGTTGCGCACATACCTCAGCTCGTCATATACATTCGAGGTGTCGACGACAATCTGCGTTCACCGAAGAATTTCTCGACCTAATACCATTAACAGACACAGCCACGGGTTTGGATATTTTTCTAGTCGTGGAAAACGTGTTCGAGTCAATGGGTTTAAAATGGGAACGCCTGATCAGTGTAACAACGGATAGAGCACCTGCGCTACGATGGATACGCACTGGGTTCTTGGGATACATCAGGTCAAAATTGGCTGAAGTCGGCTATTCCGTATTCGCGGCAGTCCATTGTCTGATACACCAGGAGGCACTTTGTGCGAAGATTGTCAACATAAAAAATGTCATGGATACAGTTGTTCCACTGTTTAATTATCTTCGCTCGCATGGACTCAAACATCGCCAATTTAAAGAATTTCTTGCTGATATCAAAGTGGAATACCCGGACATCCCCTACCACGCTGAAGTAAGATGGCTGAGCAGAGAGAAGGTGCTTCATCGGTTTTTCTCCTTGAGGAACGAAATCACTACCATTTTGGAAATGAAAGGACGTACAGAAGAATTACTTCGTGATCCTAAGTGTGTGGCGAATTTGGCTTTTAGAGTGACCTACATGGTTATTTAAAAACTTTGAACATTTCACTCCAAGGCGAAAATCACTCTGTTGGTTAGTGCTGACGATTCAAGCATTAAAAAGAAAAAAAAACTTATTTTGTAGGAAAAACACTTGCGCGAGAAGAATTGTGGACACTTACTTGCATTAGACAGCGTTAAAGAAGAAGTGTATTTTTCAGATTGTCTTCAAATCATTTGCAAATTACAATAAGAGTTTGAAAACAGATTTTTGGAAATAAGTAAGCTTCAGCCGGCCTTAGACATATTTGTTCACCCGTTTTCCCTTTGGGCAGAGAACGTCTCACAAGTGTTTCAAGTAGTGCTAAATGACCTGCAGTGCGATATCCGCCTGTAGGACGGCTTTCTTATGTGTAAAATTTTGGATGGCTTTTACAGCTGGTTCCCACGAGACAAGTGTCCTCTTTTGCACAAGCACGCGGCCAAAGTTCTCTCAATTTTTGGTTCCACGCACATTGGTGAGCGCTTTTTATCCCTTTTAAAGCTTGCTGAAACTAAGAACCGTTTACTACTTAGCGATAAAAATTTGACTAATTCTTTGAGGTTTGCCGTCTCCCGGAATATTATACCAAACCTAGACAAAATCATTTCCTCTAAAAAGAAAAACGTGCAAAAAGTTAATTGACTTCTTTTACAATGTTGATTGTAAGATTATAGGTATTTATAACCTTAATTTTTTATGTTTTCAAACTTGGTCAAATAAAATCATTACGTCCAAAACAGCAAACTAAGGATCCGATGACTAAACTCTGAAAAGGGATACAAAAAGCTGTAGCACCAAGTACAACAAAAAATATTTACTTGTAACCACTAACAGTAAGAATGAGACTGTATATCCCTTACGTAAAATTATTTCTAAAATATAATGTTTATGATACTTACCTGGATGGGATGTGTGACTGCTGTGAACAGACGCAGGAGGAGCTGGCCACTGTTCGCGAACAGCTGAGCGTGTTGATGGCCGCGGTCAGCCGTCTTCAGGCTGCTGCCTCGGAGTGTAGCGGCAGTGGGGAGTCTGGTGCGTCACATGGTACAACCCAGGTGTTACATGCTTCACCCACTGTCCCTGCTGTCGAGACATCTTCACGGGTACAGGGCGCGGTTGGGCCACCCTCTCCCGAAGGGGAGTGGCGGGTTCAGTGGCGTTCGCGGCTCACGAAGCGGAGGGTTAATGTGAAGGCTGGCCATGTGGCATCGCTCGCTCTGCCTGTGAGTGGACATGTGGCCGCTCCTTCAGCAAGGTCCGAGCAGGCACACGGCGGGAGGGGTTTATTAGTGACTGGAAGCTCCAACGTTAGGCGGATGATGAAGCCCCTTATGGAAATAGCGGAAAGGTCGGGGAAGACGGCCAATGTTCACTCTGTCTGCTTGCCGGGGGGTCTCATCCGAGATGTGGAGCAGGCCCTGCCAGCGGCGATAGAGAGCACTGGGTGCACCCGACTGCAAATTGTTGCTCATGTTGGCACCAATGACTCCTGCCGTCTGGGTTCAGAGGTCATCCTCAGTTCATACAGGCGGTTGGCGGAGTTGGTGAAGGCGGAAAGCCTCGCTCGCGGGGTGGAATCAGAGCTAACTGTTTGTAGTATCGTTCCCAGAACTGATCGCTGTCCTCTGGTTTGGAGCCGAGTGGAAGGCTGAAACCAGAGGTTCAGACGGAGATCTGGGGTGCAAATTTCTCGTCCTCCGCTATCGGGTGGAGAAATGTAGGGTCCCCCTGAACAGGTCAGGCGTTGCACTACACGCAGGAAGCGGCTACAAGGGTAGCGGAGTACGTGTGGAGTGCACATGTGGGTTTTTTAGGTTAGAGAATTCCCTCCCTAGGCCCGACAAGACGCCTCCTGAGACGCGGCAAGGTAGGAGTAGGCGAAATGCAACAGGGAATAACAATATTAATGTGGTAATAGTAAACTGCAGGACCGTCTATAGAAAGGTCCCAGAACTGCTCTCATTAATAAACGTCAAAATGCCCACATAGTACTAGGGACAGAAAGTTGGCTGAAACCAGATGTAAACAGTAATGAAATTCTAAACTCAGATTGGAATGTATACCGCAGAGACAGGCTGGAAAGTGAAGCGGGAGGCGTGTTCATGACGATAAAAAGTGCAATAGTATCGAAGGAAATTGACGGAGATCCGAAATGTGAAATAATTTGGGTGAAGGTCATGGTTAAAGCAGGCTGAGACATGGTAATTGGATGTCTCTATAGGCCCCCGACCATGTTATAGTTCTGGGTGGAGATTATAATTTACCAGATGTAGACTGGGAGACTCAAACGTTTATAACGAGTGGCAGGGACAAGGAATCGAGAATTTTTTTTAAGTGCATTATCTGAAAACTACCTTGAGCAGTTAAGCAGAGAACCGACTCATGGCGATAACATATCAGACCCTCTGGTGACAAACAGACCCGAACTACTTGAAACGCCGGCCGCGGTGGTCTCGCGGTTCTAGGCGCGCAGTCCGGAACCGTGCGTCTGCTACGGTCGCAGGTTCGAATCCTGCCTCGGGCATGGATGTGTGTGATGTCCTTAGGTTAGTCAGGTTTAAGTAGTTCTAAGTTCTAGGGGACTAATGACCACAGCAGTTGAGTCCCATAGTGCTCAGAGCCATTTGAACCATTTCTACTTGAAACAGTTAACACAGAACAGGGAATAAGCGATCATAAAGCGTTTATTGCATCGATGATTTCAGCCGTAAATAGAAATGCTAAAAAAGGTAGGTAGATTTTTCTGTTTAGCAAAAGTGACAAAAAGCAGATTTCAGAGTACTTGATGGCTCAACACAAAAGTTTTGTCTCAACTACAGATAGTGTTGAGGATCAGTGGACAAACTTCAAAACCATCGTACAATATGCATTAGATGAGTCTGTGCCAAGCAAGATCGTAAGAGATGGAAAAGAGCCACCGTGGTACAACAACTGAGTTAGAAAACTGCTGCAGAAGCAAAGGGAACTTCACAGCAAACATAAACATAGCCAAAGCCTTGCAGACAAACAAAAATTACGCGAAGCGAAATGTAGTGTGAGGAAGGCTATGCGAGAGACGTTCAGTGAATCCGAATGTAAAGTTCTATGTACTGACCTGGCAGAAAATCGTAAGAAATTTTGGTCTTATGTCAAGGTGGTAGGTGGATCAAAACAAAATGTCCAGATACTCTGTGACCAAAATAGTACTGAAACAGTGGATGACAGACTAAAGGCCGAAATACTAAATGTCTTTTTCCAAAGCTGTTTCACAGAGGAAGACTGCGCTGTAGTTCCTTCTCTAGATTGTAGCACAGATGAAAAAATGGTAGATATCGAAATAGATGACGGAGGGATAGAAAAACAATTAAAATCGCTCAAAAGAGGAAAGGCCGCTGGACCTGATTGGATACCACTTCGATTTACACAGAGTACGCAAAGGAATTTGCCCCCTTCTTGCAGCGGTGTACCGTAGGTCTCTAGAAGAGCGTAGCGTTCCAAAGGATTGGAAAAGTGCACAGGTCATCCCCGTTTTCGAGAAGGGACATCGAACAGATGTGCAGAACTATACACCTATATCTCTAACGTCGATCAATTGTAGAAGTTTGGAACACATATCATGTTCGAGTATATGGACCTTTCTGGAGACTATAAATCTACTCTGTAGGAATCAGCATGGATTTCGAAAAAGACGGCTGAATGTAGGCAAATGTAATGTGCTGCGAATACATAGAAAGAAAGATCCTTTACCATATAGCTACAGTGTAGAAGGTCAGCAACTGGAAGCAGTAAATTCCATAAATTATCTAGGAGTAGGCATTAGGAGTGATTTAAAATGGAATGATCACATAAAGTTGATCTTCGGTAAAACAGATGCCAGACCTGAGATTCATTGGAAGAATTCCAAGGAAATGCAATCCGAAAACAAAGGAAGTATGTTACAGTACACTTGTTCGCCCACTGCTTGAATACTTCTCAGTAGTGTGGGATCCGTACCGGATAGGGTTGATAGAAGAGATAGAGAAGATCGAACGGAGAGCAGCGCGCTTCGTTACAGGATCATTTAGTAATCGCGAAAGCGTTACGGAGATGATAGATAAACTCCAGTGGAAGACTCTGCAGGAGAGACGCTCAGTAGCTCGGTACGGGCTTTTGTTGAAGTTTCGAGAACATACCTTCACCGAGGAGTCAAGCAGTGTATTGCTCCCCCTTACGTATATCTGGAGAAGAGACCATGAGGATAAAATCAGAGAGATTAGAGCCCACGCAGAAGCATACCGACAATCTTTCTTTCCACGAACAATACAAGACTGGAATAGAAGGGAGAACCGATAGAGGTAGTCAAAGTACCCTCCGCTACACACCGTCAGGCGGCTTGCGGAGTATGGATGTAGTTGTACATGTAGATACTAGTTCATTTAAGAAATTGATATATCTTACAGAAGACTCCTACTGTACATATGACGAGTGTGCATGTGCAATCCTAATTGAATCAACCAGTGGGTCAGAAAACTACTAAGTTGTTCTTCGATTGTTGTTTTTGATATTGTCTTCTAAAACTTTGCGTAGTAATTCTGTCACACCAAGACTAATAGTTACCTAAACTGTAAATGGTTTGCTTGCTTTACCGTTCATCGACCACTTTTACAGAGGTGCGCTTCCTCTGTTATTTGTTTACGTTGGGTCTGTCTGCGGGGCAGTCCACCGAAGAGTACTGGTGTGCGGTCTCACTCGCTCCGCGGCTGTATCTCTCGCTACTGTGCCGACCCTAGTGACACGCGGTGGCGTACGGGGCGCTAAACTACACTGCCTTGCGCCCGCAGGGTGCGGCCGCGCCCACGGGTCAATTCTTTGATGAGCCTGTTATTTGTGTAAATGTGATTCTTGTCGAACTACAAACCATAAGCGTCTAGCAGGTGTTATAAAGCAAAGAAGAGTGTATCTAAACAAACAAAAATCAGTACAGAACCATCGTTGGCCAGAATATATCGTTAAAATTATTTATAAATCTGAAGGAACCTGTCCATGAAGACTTTCATCGTAATCGATCGAAATACTGACGCACATGTCCTCAAATGTCTTCCGGAATATTTTGCAGAGAGCTGTGCATGCGACCGTGATCGATACCGACCGCCCCCCCCCCCCCCCCCCTTCTAATTGAGCTGGTAACACCAGGTATCATCCTCTGTGATAACAGTTTGCTGAGAAGATGAATTGGAGCAACACCGAACAATTATATCTGTAACATAATCTTCTAATTCCGTTCATAAATCAGTTTTTGTGGCATATATCAGAATCACATCTTCCGCTTACACAAATTTTGGTGAATGATAACGTTAGCACCTCAGCTACTAATCGCCAGCACCCCCGACATCTTTTTCCGCAACAACCGACGGTTATGCATCAGGATGTGTCGCACTTGCTTAGTGTTATCCACAGTTACACTTGACGGCCGACTCGAACGTGACATATGCTAAACAACTTCCTTTCAGTCGCAGCGCATGAACCAATAGATCACTCACCGATAGATCTGTACCAACAGACTGGAAAATTGCGCAGATCGCGCCAGTGTTTAAGAAGGGTAGTAGGAGTAATCCATCTAACTACAGACCTATATCATTGATGTCGGTTTGCAGTAGGGTTTTGGAGCATATACTGTATTCAAACATTATGAATCACCTCGAAGGAAACGATCTATTGATACGTAATCAGCATGGTTTCAGAAAACATCGCTCTTGTGCAACGCAGCTAGCTCTTTATTCGCACGAAGTAATGGCCGCTATCGACAGGGGATCTCAAGTTGATTCCGTATTTCTAGATTTCCGGAAAGCTTTTGACAGCGTTCCTCATAAGCGACTTCTAATCAAGCTGCGGAGCTATGGGGTATCGTCTCAGTTGTGCGACTGGATTCGTGATTTCCTGTCCGGAAGGTCGCAGTTCGTAGTAATAGACGGCAAATCATCGAGTAAAACTGAAGTGATATCAGGTGTTCCCCAGGGAAGCGTCCTGGGACCTCTGCTGTTCCTGATCTATATAAATGACCTGGGTGACAATCTGAGCAGTTCTCTTAGGTTGTTCGCAGATGATGCTGTAATTTACCTTCTAGTAAGGTCATCCGAAGACCAGTATCAGTTGCAAAGCGATTTAGAAAAGATTGCTGTATGGTGTGGCAGGTGGCAGTTGACGCTAAATAACGAAAAGTGTGAGGTGATCCACATAATTTCCAAAAGAAATCCGTTGGAATTCGATTACTCGATAAATAGTACAATTCTCAAGGCTGTCAATTCAACTAAGTACCTGGGTGTTAAAATTACGAACAACTTCAGTTGGAAAGACCACATAGATAATATTGTGGGGAAGGCGAGCCAAAGATTGCGTTTCATTGGCAGGACACTTAGAAGATGCAACAAGTCCACTAAAGAGACAGTTTACACTACACTCGTTCATCCTCTGTTAGAATATTGCTGTGTGGTGTGGGATCCTTATCAGGTGGGATTGACGGAGGACATCGAAAGGATGCAAAAAAGGGCAGCTCGTTTTGTATTATCACGTAATAGGGGAGAGAGTGTGGCAGATATGATACGCGAATTGGGATGGAAGTCATTACAGCAAACACGTTTTTCGTCGCGGCGAGATCTTTTTACGAAATTTCAGTCACCAATTTTCTCTTCCGAATGCGAAAATATTTTGTTGAGCCCAACCTACATAGGTAGGAATGATCATCAAAATAAAATACGAGAAATCAGAGCTCGAACAGAAAGGTTTAGGTGTTCGTTTTTCCCGCGCGCTGTTCGGGAGTGGAATAGTAGAGAGATAGTATGATTGTGGTTCGATGAACCCTCTGCCAAGCACTTAAATGTGAATTGCAGAGTAGTCATGTAGATGTAGATGAAGAACAGCGTTTGTGCTGCCACTCAAAACAAAACTTGTAACAAAATTTTTTGTCGTTTTCGCGTTGCTACGACACGATTCTTTACACTTACTATATTTCACTTCCCGCAACAGATAAATCTATTCCTGCTTAGTGTGTTCGACACAGGGTGACACTTCTGCCCGCCATGTATGTCTACGGCTCAGATTTTTAACGCGTTTAAATACGGGCTCATTCGTTGAGACTTTTAGACTCAACATGTGTATACTTCGGAAAGATCTGGTGGTGACAGTTTTCTCTGACCATTTTATATAA
Organism: Schistocerca gregaria; assembly: GCF_023897955.1. NCBI lineage: Eukaryota > Metazoa > Arthropoda > Insecta > Orthoptera > Acrididae > Schistocerca > Schistocerca gregaria. The sequence continues at coordinate 186,250,276 of NC_064931.1, read as the reverse complement.
TAGTATCACGTCAATGATTGTGATTTTGGGGAGGGTGGCGGGAACGGGTTATGTTGTGTAACTGTTGTTGTCATTAGATATGGAAGGAAGAAGGAAGAAAGGAGAAGGAAATCGGTAGTGCTCTTCCGAAGGAACCATGCCGTCATTTGCCTCAGTCTATTTAGGAAAATCACTTGAAAATTAAATCTGGATCGTCAGACGGAGATATAAACCTTCATCCTCTAGAATATAAGAGAAATGTACCAGCTACTGCTTCACCTCGCTCGGTTTGGCAATGGAAACGAAAGAAATGGAGAGAGTGAAATCATGCAGGCTCACGATCGTAATGAAGGAAGCAAGGAAGGAAGATTAGAATTTAATGTCCAGTCAACTATGAGATAATTAACTCAAGCTCATATTCGTAGAAAGTTGGGGTTCGAAAACGGCCGTGTTATTTTCAAGGGAATCATCTTAACAGTTAAACCTGCATAGGGAAAAATGTAAAATGTAGCTTTGGATGGCCAATCGCAATTAGAGATGCCGTCTGTCCGTGCGTGAGAGAAACGTGACTTTTACTGCGTATTTATGGAACAGCTAGCTAGTAATGTTTTGCATTATTCACTGTCAAGCATGGAGCGGCCACATCCTCTGAGTTCTCCATTTGTAATTATATCAGAATAGTGACAATACGGTGACGCAGTAGCGGCGCCACTACAGCACATTGTGTAAGGGGTTCCATAGAGAAAAGGACTTTATCTTATTGGTGCATTTACATTACCTAACGAAGCAAAGTTCTAATGGGATCATTGTATTCTACAAAATTATAAAATTATTCTGATGATAATGAATTGCAACAATGGTTATAAAAGGTACAGCTGCTATATTTTTGTCTGTGAGATCAACTTCTGTGCAGTAGCTGTCATTTACAAAGTGTTATTTGTTTTTTCCATCTTAAGCGTCCTATAATATAAGATATTTTACATCATACACGTCCACATTTATATGCAATGCCTCTTCTGTGGTGCTTCTGTAAGTGTAGTATACATAATATGTCTCTACATTTTTCTATTCATAGATTTAAAAAAAATGTTTTTCTTTTTGAGTTTAACAAACAGTTAAATAACATTTAAATAGGAGTGTTACACACTATAAGTAAATCATATGTTAAACTCGTAAAACTTGTTTTTAATATACAAATAGCAAATGTTGGTACTTTGTAAATAAAAGCGAGATGTATTTGGTGCAAATTCTGTTAATTTGTGCCAGCCGCGGTAGTCTCGCGGTTCTAGGCGCGCAGTCCGGAACCGTGCGACTGCTACGGTCGCAGGTTCGAATCCTGCCTCGGGCATGGATGTGTGTGATGTCCTTAGGTTAGTTAGGTTTAAGTAGTTCTAAGTTCTAGGAGACTGATGACCACAGCAGTTGAGTCCCATAGTGCTCAGAGCCATTTTGAACCATTTTTTTCTGTTAAATTGTAGAATCCTCAAGTCGGAAAAAACATATTATTATTGAAGTATAACTTCTAAACATAAAAAAGAGATTCAGAAAGAAACAGTAAAAATCAAACACTAGAAGAAAGAAATACATTTGTGATAAATAGAAAACCAGAAGCAGATAAATAAATAAAAATTACCGTGGTTCTTTGTAAGTCACTAATGGATCAGTCTGTATTCCTAAAGAGACTTCCAGTCTGTCATCCATTAAGAGGCATACTGCTGCGCACTACAGCTGTTTGTTTAATGGTGCCCGTCTGCTTTTAGCAGGACAGCCACGACTCCCTCCTCATAAACCCTTCGACAAGACAGCAATAAAATCGTACCCAACAACGTCCGTTGCCCTATACCTGCCGAATCCGTCGACTTTCTCGATCCAAGGACAGTAGTAAAAAAATTGCCACAGTCGTAACTTCTTACAACAGCTTTCAGAGCGAACATGTCTTAGGCCATCTACTGTTGAAAGGGCAGCCATAAAAAACACTGTCCACCAACATTCCAGAAATCTGGCCATCCCCACAACTTTATGGAGCCAAGGACAGTCAGTTGCATTCCTCGCCCTTTTACAAGCGGCTTTAGTGCGAACAGTCCACGTTTTCTGCAGGCGTTCGAACCGCTGGAAACCGCCAAAGGTGGCGTTTTTCTCTGGACGGTGAAATTCTCGAAGAAGCTATCGATTTTCTCCGGGAGCGACATTTCTCTCAGCTGCCCAATATAAATTTTTAATGTACCATGCAGTGACAAACGTGAGATAATTAACTTACCAAACATCTCCCGCCCAGGCCAAGTGATTCTGTGACGTATCGGACTATTGTATAATTTTCTTGTTTAACTGAAAATACAAATTAACAATTCATTTTTTATGTATGTGTTGCTCATTAGCCGCTTTTCCTTCACTTAATGTCTCTCCAACTCTACAGGGTGTCGGAGACGGCCTCGTACCTTCTTGTTTTTGAACAACTGAGAAATCTCCAATGAAATCCACTAGCAAAAGAGCAGCTGAACTTCAAGTGCCGCAGTCAGTTATGCATGAACACAGCAAGAGGGAGTTTACAATGAGACAATGAGAGCGTTGATACAGTTGTCTGTTTATGAAATGTCTGACAACGAAAAGGAGTGCGGGTTGCCGCCTACCGTGCTTTGTTTGCATAATTTCCAAATGCTATGCCCCCCATGAACCATGGACCTTGCCGTTGGTGGGGAGGCTTGCGTGCCTCAGCGATACAGATGGCCGTACCGTAGGTGCAACCACAACGGAGGGGTATCTGTTGAGAGGCCAGACAAACGTGTGGTTCCTGAAGAGGGGCAGCAGCCTTTTCAGTAGTTGCAGGGGCAACAGTCGGGATGATTGACTGATCTGGCCTTGCAACATTAACCAAAACGGCCTTGCTGTGCTGGTACTGCGAACGGCTGAAAGCAAGGGGAAACTACAGCCGTAATTTTTCCCGAGGACATGCAGCTTTACTGTATGATTAAATGATGATGGCATCCTCTTGGGTAAAATACTCCGGAGGTAAAATAGTCCCCCATTCGGATCTCCGGGCGGGGACTACTCAGGAGGATGTCGTTATCAGGAGAAAGAAAACTGGCGTTCTACGGATCGGAGCGTGGAATGTCAGATCCCTTAATCGGGCAGGTAGGTTAGAAAATTTAAAAAGGGAAATGGATAGGTTAAAGTTAGATATAGTGGGAATTAGTGAAGTTCGGTGGCAGGAGGAACACGACATCTCGTCAGGTGACTACAGGGTTATAAACACAAAATCAAATAGGGGTAATGCAGGAGTAGGTTTAATAATGAATAGGAAAATAGGAATGCGGGTAAGCTACTACAAACAGCATAGTGAACGCATTATTGTGGCCAAGATAGATACGAAGCCCACACCTACTACAGTAGTACAAGTTTATATGCCAACTAGCTCTGCAGATGATGAAGAAATTGAAGAAATGTACGATGAAATAAAAGAAATTATTCAGATAGTGAAGGGAGACGAAAATTTAATAGTAATTGGTGACTGGAATTCGAGTGTAGGAAAAGGGAGAGAAGGAAACATAGTAGGTGAATATGGATTGGGGCTAAGAAATGAAAGAGGAAGCCGCCTAGTAGAATTTTGCACAGAGCACAACTTAATCATAGCTAACACTTGGTTTAAGAATCATGAAAGAAGGTTGTATACGTGGAAGAACCCTGGAGATACTAAAAGGTATCAGATAGATTATATAATGGTAAGACAGAGATTTAGGAACCAGGTTTTAAGTTGTAAGACATTTCCAGGGGCAGATGTGGACTCTGACCACAATCTATTGCTTATGACCTGTAGATTAAAACTGAAGAAACTGCAAAAATGTGGGAAATTAAGGAGATGGGACCTGGATAAACTGAAAGAACCAGAGGTTGTACAGAGTTTCAGAGAGAGCATAAGGGAACAATTGACAGGAATAGGGGAAGGAAATACAGTAGAAGAAGAATGGGTAGCTCTGAGGGATGTAGTAGTGAAGGCAGCAGAGGATAAAGTAGGTACAAAGACGAGGGCTGCTAGAAATCCTTGGGTAACAGAAGAAATATTGAATTTAATTGATGAAAGGAGAAAATATAAAAATGCAGTAAATGAAGCAGGCAAAAAGGAATACAAACGTCTCAAAAATGAGATCGACAGGAAGTGCAAAATGGCTAAACAGGGATGGCTAGAGGACAAATGTAAGGATGTAGAAGCTTATCTCACTAGGGGTAAGATAGATACTGCCTACAGGAAAATTAAAGAGACCTTTGGAGAGAAGAGAACCACGTGTATGAATATCAAGAGCTCAGATGGCAGCCCAGTTCTAAGCAAAGAAGGGAAGGCAGAAAGGTGGAAGGAGTATATAGAAGGTTTATACAAGGGCGATGTACTTGAGGACAATATTATGGAAATAGAAGAGGATGTAGATGAAGACGAAATGGGAGATACGATACTGCGTGAAGAGTTTGACAGAGCACTGAAAGACCTGAGTCGAAACAAGGCCCCCGGAGTAGACAACATTCCATTAGAACTACTGACGGCCTTGGGAGAGCCAGTCATGACAAAACTCTACCAGCTGGTGAGCAAGATGTATGAGACAGGCGAAATACCCTCAGACTTCAAGAAGAATATAATAATTCCAATCCCAAAGAAAGCAGGTGCTGACAGATGTGAAAATTACCGAACTATCAGTTTAATAAGCCACGGCTGCAAAATACTAACGCGAATTCTTTACAGACGAATGGAAAAACTGGTAGATGCAGACCTCGGGGAGGATCAGTTTGGATTCCGTCGAAATGTTGGAACACGTGAGGCAATACTGACCTAACGACTTATCTTAGAAGAAAGATTAAGAAAAGGCAAACCTACGTTTCTAGCATTTGTAGACTTAGAGAAAGCTTTTGACAATGTTGACTGGAATACTCTTTTTCAAATTCTAAAGGTGGCAGGGGTAAAATACAGGGAACGAAAGGCTATTTATAATTTGTACAGAAACCAGATGGCAGTAATAAGAGTCGAGGGGCATGAAAGAGAAGCAGTGGTTGGGAAAGGAGTGAGACAGGGTTGTAGCCTCTCCCCGATGTTATTCAATCTGTATATTGAGCAAGCAGTAAAGGAAACAAAAGAAAAATTTGGAGTAGGTATTAAAATTCATGGAGACGAAGTAAAAACTTTGAGGTTCGCCGATGACATTGTAATTCTGTCAGAGACGGCAAAGGACTTGGAAGAGCAGTTGAACGGACTGGACAGTGTCTTGAAAGGAGGATATAAGATGAACATTAACAAAAGCAAAACTAGGATAATGGAATGTAGTCAAATTAAATCGGGTGATGCTGAGGGAATTAGATTAGGAAATGAGACACTTAAAGTAGTAAAGGAGTTTTGCTATTTAGGAAGTAAAATAACTGATGATGGTCGAAGTAGAGAGGATATAAAATGTAGACTGGCAATGGCAAGGAAAGCGTTTCTGAAGAAGAGAAATTTGTTAACTTCGAATATAGATTTATGTATCAGGAAGTCGTTTCTGAAAGTATTTGTTTGGAGTGTAGCCATGTATGGAAGTGAAACATGGACGATAACTAGTTTGGACAAGAAGAGAATAGAAGCTTTCGAAATGTGGTGCTACAGAAGAATACTGAAGATAAGGTGGATAGATCACGTAACTAATGAGGAGGTATTGAATAGGATTGGGGAGAAGAGAAGTTTGTGGCACAACTTGACTAGAAGAAGGAATCGGTTGGTAGGACATGTTTTGAGGCATCAAGGGATCACAAATTTAGCATTGGAGGGCAGCGTGGAGGGTAAAAATCGTAGAGGGAGACCGAGAGATGAGTACACTAAGCAGATTCAGAAGGATGTAGGTTGCAGTAGGTACTGGGAGATGAAGCAGCTTGCACAGGATAGAGTAGCATGGAGAGCTGCATCAAACCAGTCTCAGGACTGAAGACAACAACAACAACAACAACATGTGTGGTTTCTCAGGAGTGGTATTTTCCGACGATTGTGCAAGGCATCATGGATCATAGAGAAGCAAGATGGTTTCTCTGGCCTAAGGAAAATCCTCATTATGTACAGGAGTTCGGAACGAATCTGCCTCATGTTGTTGTATGGCCAAATATGTCTTCATAATACCAGAGCAAACCATATTTTTTGCAGGGTACGTAAATGGGAAATTTTATTTGGACATGTTGTAATTAATACCTCAGCACGGAGACATGGGAGTCATGGATCACGTGTGGTTACGGCAGGACGGAGATCCAGAACGCTTTGCTATTGAGCTAAGTGAGTTGCTTGGAGACTGATCGATTGGGCTTAGTTCAGCAACATCTCCAGCCCTATTTGACTTTCCACTACGATCCGGGCCCTACCACGTCGGACAACTCAATATGACGTATAATTAAGTCCCATAGGGCTCAACATCTATAGAAGACTAATGAAGAGTTGTTCTAAAGTACTGAGGGAGATTTTTGTATCATAACTCCTGAGATGCTCCGAAAACTGTCAAAGAAGGTATGGTGACACATAAATCTCTGTATGACGTAGAGTGGTACACATACGTATATGCTGGATACAATGTTTTTACATGTAAGTAGTCCAATAAACAATATACTATTTTAACGTAAGATGGGTTGGGTTGTTTGGGGAAAGAGACCAACCAGCAAGGCCATCGGGCTCATCGGATTAGGGAAGGACGGGGAAGGAAGTCGGCTGTGCCCTTTCAGAGGAACCATCCCGGCAATTGCCTGGAACGATTTAGGGAAATCACGGAAAACCTAAATCAGGATGGCCGGACGCGGGATTGGACCGTCGTTCTCCCGAATGCGAGTTCAGTGTGCTAATCACTGCGCCACCTCGCTCGATTTAACGTAGAAATACAGGAACTTCTCGGACACGCAGTATAAATTTGATTTGATTGCCTTAGGTTTACCTTGAGCGATATGGCGCCCAGCAGATCTTAAAAAAACGGCTGAAGGGACAAGAGGGTCTCTCCTTTAATTTATTTCCCAGCATGTGCCCTCAAATGTAGCAACTATACTATTTTCTGTTTGGGTCCTCGCACGGTTTTGTCTGAGACTCTGAGATTCTGAATCCTTTTCTATACCAGTCGACAGTCAAGAGAGCAATTTGTTCTGGACAAACTGAATCGGAACACCCTCTTCCAGGTAGGAGAAGATAAATCTGGCGGCGGTGTGCTGGGTGTTGATACTGAGTCACGAGACGATACTAGTGTTATGATAAATCAGTCTGGACAGAAAGCAACAGAAAAGATGCTAAATTAAATTTTGTGAGGAATTACGAAGTGGTTCTCAGAAAATGAATTCTCCCTAAACTTTGGAAAGAAACAACATGCTATATTCAGTTCTGTACAAGAAATAGAGTCACACCATTACTTAGCATATGAGCAGGAGTCAGTAAATAGGGTAGACTTTTCTGTATACGTATTGACGAAAACTTGTAGTACCAGAAGAAGTATATGAGTGAGCTTCTCAAAAGTTAAAGTTCACCTTCTTTCATTCTTCGTATAACTGCGAATCTTGGAAACAAATGAATCGACATCCTGAAATATTTTGCTTATTTTCACTCAAATAATGTCTTACAGAATAATTTTGTGGAGTAATTCATCATTTAAAAGGAAGTATTAATTGCACAGAAGGGAGCGGTAAGAATATGTGGTGTTCACCCACGGGCGTGATGTAGGTACTTTTTCAAGGTGGTACGCATTTTAACTGCGTCGTCACAGTACTTATATTCGCTAATGAAATTCATCATAAATAATCCATCATAATTTGAGAATAACAGTGATATCCATATCTGCAACACCGGAAGGAATAATCACCTTTCCCACACATCATAAAAGCTACCAGAGGCTCAGAAAAAGAGTCCAGTATGCAGCAGGTTTTAAATCTCACTTAAAATCATTTCCCCTGGACGACTCTTCTTATTCCATCGACGAACTTCTAATTAAAGAATGTTAGCCAAAAAGAACCTTGTTTTTAACTGTAGTTGCAAGAGTTGGGCTAAAAAAATAATGCCTATATTAATTTCAATACTAATCATGTATACATTTCCTGAAACTCCCTCATTCCACATCATTTCGATAAAAGAATCGTTCTGTTCAAATGCTTTTTGGAGCATATAACTAACTAACTAACTAACTGAGTACCGTCGGAAATATCGGTTATGGTGTACAGAAACCGCATTAGGCGTTACAGTAGAACTATATTCAACACTAACTACTGAATGAAGATATGCGTGTCACGTACTGTGTTACTGAATCTCTACAGAGGAAAACTGCGATAAACACACAAACTTCCATGAATCTCTTGCATTTCTCGATTAATTCTCAAAAATGAATGGTGTTCTAGTTCTTTCTATGAAGCTTCAGTTGATAATTAGCTTAGAATTCAAAATTTGACTGTCAAAAACAAAACAACTCATCATCTATTAAGAATAATTTTTTACACAGTCAGTGTAAGTATACAATCTGAATCTCTGAACAAGATCCAAGAAAGAATCTTCGGTTTAATTGCACAACAGTTCTTGTGTTTTAAATTCTCAATCATATTACTGTATGTAAGTATATTTAACACCCTTCGTTCGGTGGTAGAAATTTTCGGCTGTGTCCAAACACAGGTATCTGTGTAAGTAACTTACCATCTTCATTAACATTCAATTTTATATCTGCTAGCCCCAGTAAGAACAGTCGAACTCAGTCGAACTCTGACCCACCGCCACCTTCTCTCTCTCTCTCTCTCTCTCTCTCTCTCTCTCTCTCTCTCTCTGTGTGTGTGTGTGTGTGTGTGTGTGTGTGTGTGTGCGCGCGCGCGCGCGCATCCTCGTTTAAGTCTCACGTGTATAACATTCCTTTGTTTCTAGAGAACAAGTGATTTCCGATCATTCGTATCGATTGGCAGAGAATAAATTACTGTAAAATTTGCTACAGCATTATCCATAGAGGCGTTTACTCGCTTGTTTCATTATAGGAAACTGGCTGTGCAGCGCTTCGCGAGCCCTTACACGCATTCTGGGTCAAGTTGTTACGTATGGAAGGTTGAAGACACGTGAAAGCGCGGTGCAGAGCTTTTTGCAGCAATTGATGTTTAATGCTAAGGTTGGGCTGCTTCAACTGCGCATTTCACTTCTCTGTGGAAGTAGTTTCCTTCGCAGGCGAATTGTGCGAGCGAGGCACGTTCCGGGGATCCAGCTACCACGATTCACCGGTAACTACGTGCTTGTCGATCTATCCTCGCTGCACATAGTTGACTCGATGCTAATGGCGGCTGCTTATTTCCGAGGGAAGGCTTACGGAATAATGCAGTCCTGTGAAGCTGCGAACGTAAATTTGCAGACGTGACTGCTGTGTGAAAGCAGCTGTCCACATACAACACCGTGAATGTCTCCAACATCAACTGATGCTTATGAATGTGCAATGTGCCCAATTCAGAAAAGTTATAAAAAACATCTGATCATACATGTTCTTTTTATTTTGCGGAAGTATGTAAACATGGTGACTCACGAATCGTAGTTATCCTTAATAGCAGAAGCAGTCACGAAGTTTTAATTATCACCTCGAAAGAATCAAATTGCGACCATAAAGTTCTGTGTTGGCTTACTGACTTCAAAAAAGAGTTATTTTTAACAGTTTAAATGTTGTCTGTCCGTCCCATCTTAGAAGAATCTGCACCACTTAACCGCTGCGTTATACGATGGTGCATTTTTGCTGTACACTTCCACCAACTTAGCATGAACTGTTGCAGCGTTGTTCTTTTTCAGACTTGGCTTTACCAGTGGGATGCGTCATTTCGTTTCTCTCATCAAGCAGCGCGCTACGGTATTATGGCGTGGAGATTTCAGTATGTAACAGGGCTGAAGATGGGCGTGTATGACCACAGTTGTTTTTTGCGCCCTAAAGCAAAACCAAAGGACTGATGACATGTACCGTCAAACAAACAAAGAGAGTTCCAAATGCGATCGTTAAAGTTGTATGACTGTCTATAGTATTTCGTAAATGGGTAAAATTTTTGAAAGATGATTTTCAGCAAGTGATTGGACATAAAGGTGTGAGTATTTTTCTGTTTGATGCGTATTCATAACTGTATTTTACTGTCTTCTTGGAGGGTGTGACTAAATGTGATTTACATCAAAGAGGCCGGCCAGTGTGGCCGAGCGGTTCTAGGCGCTTCAGTCTGGAACCGCGCCACCACTACGGTCGCAGGTTCGAATCCTGACTCGAGCATGAATGTGTGTGATGTCCTTAGGTTAGTTAGGTTTAAGCAGTTCTAAGTTCTAGTGAACTGATGACCTCAGGTGTTAAGTCCTATAGTGCTCAGAGCCATTTGAATCATTTTACATCAAAGAGCATTACTTATATTGTTCGCCACTGTTTCGAGATTAGAAGGCTTCATAGCTTTACACTGAGGTGACAAGTCGTGGGATACTTCCTAATATCGAATCGGCCCTTCTTTTGTACAACGTAGGGCAGCATCTCGACGGTGGCATGGACTCAGCAATTCCTGGGCTGTTCCTGCAGAAGTAGAGAGCCACGCTGCCCCTATAGCTGTCCATAATTGCGAGTCCGATGGCCCTTTCAGTCTGGTCCCTTCAACCCCCACAAACCCACCCCCATAATTGCGAAACTGTTGCCGGTGCTAGATTTTGTGTAGTCAGCGTCGATTATGTCCCATAAGTGTTCGATGGGATTAGTGTCAGGCGATCTAGGCTGACAAATCATTCGCTCGAACTGTCCAGAATGTTCTTAAAACAAATGGAAAACAATTCTGGTCCGGTGACATGGCGCACTGTCATCCACAAATATTCCATTGTTGTTTAGTAGGAAATTTTTTGGAAGTTTTTGGTAAGTTCCTATGGGACCAAACTGCTGAGGTCATTGGTACCTACGTTGTTTGGTCTACAAGTATCGGTACATAAACATTTCCAGTCAATGATCGGTTCAGTTGGACCAGGGGACCCACTCCATTCCATGTAAACACATTCCACATCATCATGGAGCAACACCAGCTTGCACAGTGCCTCGTTGACAACTTGCGTCCATGGCTTCGTAGAATCAGCACCACGCTCGAAACCTGCAAACTGAAATTGAGACTCGTCTGACCTGGCCACAGTTTTCCAGTCGTCTAGGGTCAAAGCGATACCATCACGAGCCAAGGAGCGGCGTTGCAGGCGTTAGCAAAGGCACCCGCTTCTATCGTCTGCTACCGCAGCCTGTGTACACCAAATTTCGTCGCACTGTCCTAACGGATACGTTCGTCGTTCATTGATTTCTGCAGTTATTTCACGAAGTGCTGCTTGTCTGTTAGCTCTGACAACTCTACAGAAGCACCACTGCTTTCGGTCGTTAAGTGAAGGCCATCGGCCACTGAGTTGTCCTTGGTGAGAGGTAAGGTCTGATATTTGGTATTCTCGTCAACCTCTTGACACTGTGGATCTCGGAATACTGAACTCCCTACCAATTTCAGAATCGGAATGTCCCATGCGCCTAGCTCCAAGTACCACTCCGCGATCAAAGTCTGCTAATTCCCGTCGTGCGACTAGAGTCACGGCTGCAAGCTTTTCACATGAATCACTTGAGTACAAATGAAAACTCCGCCAGTGCAGTGACCTTTTATACCTTGTGATCGTGATGCTACTTTTTAATTAACCTTAGAAAGCTTGTAGCTCCAAGACGTCCACAGGTCAGTTAGAAGGCGCATTGAGTTGTACATTTAGGAGAATGAGCACTCGTTTGAACACCACATTTAAATGGACATTTCGTCATAGTCAAGTCAAATGGTAAGTCTTAGAAAAAGTTTTGTGGAAGATATTTTGACAAGCTTTCTGTATGTTTTCTATATTTCTGAATCCAAATTTTCGAAGTCCCACCAAAATTTCGGCTCGAAAATAGGTCAAAAATGGAAAAAATACGAAAAAATAGGACATTTTTGGATTTGTCGGAAACGACGCAATTTTAGGCAGTTGACTATTTATGGAAGTAAAGAGCATAAAATTTTCCACAAAATAGGTAGCAATGTCTTTTTTCGTCAACACGATGTGTAACGGATTTTGCAATTAGCGTAATTTCACGTACCATCACCAAAACCCAACTTCTCGTCTCTCAGTATACTGTGATGCTCATTCAAACGGGAAGACGAAAACTTTCCTCACTCCTGAAATTAAAAGGTGTTTAAGTAACTTATGTAAATGACATAATAATTATGTTTTAGTTTGCATTTCTTAGCAATAATAGTAAGTACCATGTTTTTGTTGTTGTTATCTTCAGTCCAGAGATTGGTTTGATGCAGCTCTCCATGCTACTCTATACTGTACAAGCTTCTTCATCTCCCGGTACATACTGCAACGTACATCCTTCTGAATCTGCTTAGTGTATTCAACTCTTGGTCTCCCTCTACGATTTTTACCCTCCACGCTGTCCTCCAATACTAAATTGGTGATCCCTTGATGCGTCAGATCATGTCCTACCAACCGATCCGTTCTTCTAGTCAAGTTGTGCCACAAATTTCTCTTCTCCCCAATTCTGTTCAGTACCTCATCATTAGTTATGTGATCTATCCATATAATCTGCAGCATTCTTGTGTAGCACCACATTTCGAAAGCTTCTATCCTCTTCTTGTCTAAACTATTTATCATCCACGTTTCACTTCCATACATGGCTACACTTCATACAAATACTTTCAGAAACGACTCTCTGTCACTTAAATCTATACTCGATGTTAACAAATTTCTCTTCTTCAGAAACGCTTTCCTTGCCATTGCTAGTCTACATTTTATATCCTCTCTACTTCGACCATAATCATTTTGGACCCCAAACAGCAAAACTCATTTACTACTTTAAATATCTCATTTCCTAATCTATGTTCCTCAGCATTAACCGATTTAATTCGACTACATTCCGTTATCATCGTTTTGCTTTTGTTGATGTTCATCTTATATACTCCTTTCAAGATATTGTCCATTCCGTTCAACTACTCTCCTAGGTACTTTGCTATCTCTGACAGAATTACAGTGTCATCGGCGAACCTCAAAGTTTTTATTTCTTCTCCATAGATTTTAATTCCCACGCCAACTTTTTCTTTTGTTTCCTTTACTGCTTGCTCAACATAAAAATTGAATAACATCGGGGAGAGGCTACAACCCTGTCTGACTCCTTTCCCAACCACTGCTTCCCTTTCATGCCCCTCAACTCTTATAACTGCCTTCTGGTTTCTGCAAAAATTGTAAATAGCTTAAAAAAAAAGAGGATCAAATGGCTCTGAGCACTATGGGACTTAACATCTGAGGTCATCAGTCCCCTAGAACTTAGAACTACTTAAACCTAACTAACCTAAGGACATCACACACATCCATGCCCGAGGTAGGATTCGAACCTGCCACCGTAGTGGTCTCGCGGTTCCAGACTGAAGCGCCTAGAACCTCTAGGCCACGTTAATAGCCTTTCGCTCCCTGTATTTTATCCCTGCCACCTTCAGAATTTGAAAGAGAGCATTCCAGTCAACATCGTCAAAAGCTTTCTCTAAGTCTACGAATGCTGGAAACGTAGATTTGCCTTTCCTTAATCTATATTCTGAGATAAATCTTAGGGTCAGTATTGCTTCACGTGTTCCAACGTTTCTACGGAATCAAACTGATCTTCTCCGAGATCGGCTTCTACAAGTTTTTCCATTCTTCTGTAAAGAATTCGTATTAGTATTTTGCAACCGTCACTTATTAAATAACTAACAAACATATACGCAAAACATTTTGCTACACCAAAATCACATTTTTAAAAATCAAGGGACACGATAACTCGGTGATAAAATTCACATTTACAGGGCGAGTCAAAAGTCCTTGGACACCTTCATAAGTTGGAAGATTAAAGGGAAAATTGGAATGTGATAATGGGAACATATGTTTGACGTGGGGCCGCAACTTTTGGAGTGAATGTCATTCATGGCTGCCATTTTGAAATCCGCCATTTTGGATTCAAGTCATTTTTTAAATGGGAAGGGGGGTGTGTGACACATCAAGTAACACTCGCTTGAGCTCTGGAATGCAGTGGTGTAATTTGTTTTTGTCTATCTTGTACAGTTTCGGAGTTAGTAATGTTGCGGCGACTACAGTTGTGCATTGCACGGGATAGACAACACGTAGAACATGTGTTGCAGCATTCGGTATGAAGGTAATTTCCCAACTTTCAACATTAATAACCTCTAAACTGTACAAGATAGACAAAAACAAATTACACCACTAAATTCCAGAGCTCAAACGAGTGTTATTTGATGTGTCATACACCCCCTTTCCCATGAATGACATTCACTCCAAAAGTTGCGGCCCCACATCACACCTTTGTTAACATCATCACATTTCAATCTTCCCTTCAATGTTCCAACTTATGGAGGTGTCCAAGGACTTTTGACTCGCCCTGTATATTGTTTGGTTTGCAGATGACAAGCTACCAGTGCAGGACACCATACAAATGGTCCTGCAGCACCATATAATGTAAAATTATGGCAAGAAAAAAAAACGAACGAAAACTGTCTTTAGGCATCGTTTTGTTACATCAGTTATAACGTAAAATAGGTTTCCTTTCTACAGATTTTCAATTAAAAAGAACATGTTTGGGTAACAAGAAAAAACTGTGTTTTGCATAAAGGCGAACCTATAATCAATAATTTTAACTGCAAACGTGGAAAAAATACAAGAGCTGTAAATCCAAAAGATGAAAGTATAGTAAGGCGTTTTAATAGACAGATAAAGCTCAAAAATGGTTCTACTGGCTGTAAGCACTATGGGACTTAACATCAGAGGTCATCAGTCCCCTAGACTTAGAACTACATTAACTTAACTAACCTAAGGACATCACACACATCCATGCCCGAGGCAGGATTCGAACCTGCGACCGCAGCAGCAGCGCGGTTCCGGACTGAAGCGCCTAGAACTGCTCGGCCACAGCGACTGGTACAGATAAAACATTATAATGTGAATGTAACATAGTTATTATAAAAAATTTGAAAAATGTGGGTAAACAGATATCTTATTATTTTGTTTTGGTACAAACGTACTTATGACTGTAATGGTTGTTATAAAATTGGTATTATGGTAAAATTACCCTTACGTTTCACGGCTCTTATCGACTAGACATATTTGTGGTTTTATCTTCGAAGCTACGAACAGTTTGGTTACTCGTCTTATGTGCTGACTACATATGTTCAGCTGTGTTCGTGTGAGTGACGATAACCGCTCATGTTGAATAACCATTGTCTGTTACTCACGAGCTTGATAGATAATGCGATTTTATACTCCTACGTAAGTGGCATGTGAAGTGATACGTGAGTTGTATTGGCCACTTTATTTGTAAGTAATTCTTTTATATTATTGTTATATTGTATGATGTTTCGTAGTTTCAGTTGCTATAGTCACTTTTGTCTTCTTAGTGTTGATAGAGCTACCAGACGATGCTCTTAGACCGAAACCGGTGGTGACTACATTGTTCTGATGTAGTTTTGAGTCATGAGTTTCCTGAAACACGTTTCCGCTGCAGATAATTACCTGATGAAAACATTTATTCGTAGAGGACCATGAATTTAAAAAAAAAAAGGACGCTGGGGTAAGTCCAGGCGTGGTCCATATCTTCAGCTTTGAAGTCGTGCTACTGCCAACACGCGCTACACGCAATACGGTTGGTCTGACAAAAAACGTCACTGAGACCTATTTTATGAGAAATGTTATCGTCTTCATTTTCATAAACAGTTAACTTTGCCGAAAATAGCGTCGTTTTGTACTTACAAGCGAAAAACCAAAAAATCCCATTTTTTTATTTTTTCCACTTTTGACCCACTTCCGACAGAAGTTTTGGAGGTACTTTGAAGTAATTAGCAACCGCGGAAACATATGGAAAGCTTGTCAAAAAGACTTCTACAAGCCTTTCTGCTGCTTGGCCTTCTTGAGCACCATTTGTTTGGACTGTCACCAGAACGTCCGTACGAGCGCAGCCAATTATGTACAGCATTTTTCATTCACTCCAAAATCTTCGCTCATTATCCATCTAAATAAATATTCCATTCACTTATTGTTCTGTAAGTTACAAAGAGACACATTTTATCTGAAACACCCTGTATGTTTGCGTTCTCACATTTGCAAATCAGTTCTAGATGTAAAAGAACTGGTAAGTGATAGAAAAAAATCAAAAACTGAAGCGGGATATGAGTGTGTGTGTGTATGCGGTGGGGGGGGGGGGGGGGGGAGGGAGATGGGCAGTTTAGGCGAGCCACTACTGACATGAATAAGAAATATTGTTCTAGATGCTAGAAATATACTTGAAATGTAAACCTATACATGAAGACCCCTCTAATTGCGCTCAACGTTCACCCGTGGTGAATGTTTTGGAACGTTGTAGATTTATGATGGAATGGGTGTATTTTGCTGATAATGTAGGATGACGTCTAATGCACGAACATGGTCCAAGATGGATAGGTCGAGGCATTTCCGAAGGAACGATGCATCGTAATTCTTCACAACACAGGCATTTCAATATCGTGTTTATCTGCCGATACAGGGTTCAAAAAATGGCTCTGAGCACTATGGGACTTAACAATTGAGGTCATCAGTCCCCTAGAACTTAGAACTGCTTAAACCTAACAAACCTAAGGACATCACACACATCCATGCCCGAGGCAGGAATAGAACCTGCGACTGTAGCGGTCACCTTCAAGGTGGCAGGGGTAAAATATAGGGAGCGAAAGGCTATTTACAATTTGTATAGAAACCAAATGGCAGTTATAAGAGTTGAGGGCATTGAAAGGGAAGCAGTGGTTGGGAAGGGAGTGAGACAGGGTTGTAGCCTCTCCCCGATGTTATTCAATCTGTATATTGAGCAAGCAGTAAAGGAAACAAAAGAAAAATTCGGAGTAGGCACTGAAATCCATGGAGAAGAAATAAAAACTTTGAGGTTCGCCGATGATATTGTAACTCTGTCAGAGACAGCAAAGGACTTGGAAGAGCAGTTGAACGGAATGGATAGTGTCTTGAAGGGAGGATATAAGATGAACATCAACAAAAGCAAAACGAGGATAATGGAATGTAGTCGAATTAAGTCGGGTCATGCTGAGGGAATTAGATTAGGAAATGAGACACTTAAAGTAGTAAAGGAGTTTTGCTATTTGGGGAGCAAAATAACTGATGATGGTCGAAGAAGAGAGGATATAAAATGTAGGCTGGCAATAGCAAGGAAAGCGTTTCTGAAGAAGTAAAATTTGGTAACATCGAGTATTGATTTAAGTGTTAGGAAGTCGTTTCTGAAAGTATTTGTATGGAGTATAGCCATGTATGGAAGTGAAACATGGACGATAAATAGTTTAGACAAGAAGAGAATAGAAGCTTTCAAAATATGGTGCTACATAAGAATGCTGAAGATTAGATGGGCAGATCACATAACTAATGAGGAGGTGCTGAATAGGATTGGAGAGAAGAGAAGTTTGTGGCACAACTTGACTAGAAGAAGGGTTCGGTTGCTAGGACATGTTCTGAGGCATCAAGGGATCACCAATTTAGTATTGGAGGGCAGCGTGGAGGGTAAAAATCGTAGAGGGAGTCGTAGAGATGAATACACCAAGCAGGTTCAGAAGGATGTACGTTGCAGTAGGTACTGGGAGATGAAGAAGCTTGCAATGGATAGAGTAGCATGGAGAGCTGCATCAAACCAGTCTCAGGACTGAAGACCACAACAACAACAACAAACGTAGCGGTCGCGCGGTACCAGACTGATGCGCCTAGAACCGCTCGGTCACTTCGGCCGGCCCGCTACAGGGCCTGCAATTCACAAAGGAAATGTCTCCCCTATACGGAAATAACATTAACGGGTTGTACGAATTTAGAAACGACACGAGGATAACGACATGTGGAAATTTGGGTCTATCCGTGAGTCGTACTCGGACAGCCGAAGTGGTTAAGGCGACGGCTCGAGTAAAGCGGGAAATCAGGGATCGAGACCTTGCCGACACAAATTTTCAATGCCATAATTCCATTACGCAGTTACAGGTGCTTCATGTTCGCAGATGCGAATACATTTCATGTCTTTAGTGTCTTTGGTCTTCTCAGAGGTGAAGGTACAGCACTTCCATTGTGGAGAGTAAACTATCGAAGTACCGGAACCGAGAGCTGGCTGAAACGCAACGTAGAAGTTCCGCCATATTTAGCGAAGCATGTAACGTATTTCGAAAAAAAAAAAAAAAACAGATTAGACACCGTAGGAGGTACACTGATCATCGCAGTCAACAGAAACATATTGAGGTCTAAGTTGATTCTGTCTGTGAACTTATCAGGACGAGAATAGCAGGCGTAGGTGAACTGTAGTTAATTATGTTATTTAATGAATATACACTGAAGCGAAGAACGAAAATTTGTATCAAGGCCAGCAGTCGAACCAGGAACTCTTGCTTACTAGCCACCTTGGCACAGCGGTTCACCCAACTGCACGGATTACCCTGGTACACCTCCCTCCTCGATCCAGATTCTCACAGCCGCCCACCAGTGTACTTTTCGTGTATTTCGTGTATAAAGGGGAAATTGAAAAGTAGGCTGGGGTGACAGTGAGTATCTGAATCGAGGAGGAAGCGTAATTCGTGCAGTTGTGTGAATCGCTATGCCAAGGTGACTTAGTTGCTATCGCACCTGTTTAGTAAGCAGGAGCCTCGGGTTGGATTCCCTGTATTGGTACACATTTTCACTTCCTATTTGAGCCTATATAAATAAAATCATATGTGTATGAGACCAATAACGACTCTGAAATTGTGTCATTTCATTTGTTAATTATGTGATGTATGTATTTACTGTCCACTCGATTCCGCCGTAACAGCTGTGGTGTCATACAAAGAAACACTACGCTGAGGCGACTTTAATCTACCGCATATAGACTGGGGTGTCTATGGATTCATTGCGGCACACCTGAAATCACTCTTACTTCGGAAGACTTCTCTCCATTGAGAATGACATGCTGCGTTCTGTTATCTAGGAACTTTTCAATCCAATCACACAATTGGTCTGATAGTCCATATGCTCTTACTTTGTTCATTAAACGACTGTGGGGAACTGTATCGAACGCCTTGCGGAAGTCAAGAAACACGGCATCTACCTGGGAACCCGTGTCTATGGCCCTCTGAGTCTCGTGGACGAATAGCGCGAGCTGTGTTTCACACGACCGTCTTTTTCGAAACCCATGCTGATTCCTACAGAGTAGATTTGTAGTCTCCAGAAAGGTCCATATACTCGAACATAATATGTGTTCCAAAATTCTACAACTGATCGACGTTAGAGATATAGGTGTATAGTTCTGCACATCTGTTCGATGTCCCTTCACGAATGTACAAAAAAGTGTAACATTTAATATGCTGCGTCAGCGTTGTAGTTCTTGTTAAGTTTGGTCATGGGTGAAATTTGACCTCAGTTAGATGAGGACTTACTCTAAATGTTTGCTTTTCAAATTCATTTGTACTAAATAGGACGATACTTCATGCTGAAGTCAGTGGTAGCTCGTAGCGTAGCCTCACATTGCAATTATACCGCAGACAGTTCTTTTGCAGAACCATGTTCACTGGAACGTTTTGGCTTCTATCGCAGTATAGTATATTTTCTCGCGAGTCTGTTTTCACTATTAGTTGTGAAATACCCTGTATATACGAGAGCACTCGTTGTACGAGCAACGAGCAAGGTATATAAGATGCTGTTTCACAGATATCTATAATTAAGTTGACAATCTGGCTACCGAAGAATGTTAAAGGTGTAATACAGTTCATGTTAAACGTAACGGCAGCGTTAGTGTGGTAGAATAGAGTCTCGTTAAGTCGCTGGCTCGTAAAATGACTTACAGCGCATGTCTTACGTATGAGGAGCGTTTAATTTTCACGTGGAGCAACGGTGTGTGATCTCAAGATGGAAAGTAGTCACGCTTTCGCCGAGGAGAAAGTATATCGCACGCTATATGTGTTGGCGAGCAGACTAATGGCTGTCACGAAACGCTTAGCGGCGACTTTCCTGGCCTCCTGTGGTCACACGAGCCGAGGCATGTCCCTTCCCGGCCGCGGTAATTCGAGATTCGGACAGCCGCCGCCGTCTGGGCAAGGCGCGATTTGGACGATTAAATTTCTGGAAAGCTGGGCTCTGAGGTTATTGACTGTGTGGTTCGAAAGCCTCCTTCCCTTAACTATCGCGATGTTTCATCTTACGCGAAGACCAGTTCGGTGATGCTTCAGCACGTCTGTGTCAATTTAGTATCGAGCTGCGAGTAAGCTGGGGCACTACATTAGCTTTCGGTAAGTGTTATATTAATTTTCGTGATCTGAGCTTCTATGGACTGTTTAAATTAGTCAGGAATTCACTTGGATGGTACTTTAAACACGACCATGAGTGTAGTTTTGTTTCTACCATCAAAAAGTTTTTTGAAGAAGACAGCGATTTTTACTTACTTCATTTACCTTCCACACGTCTCCTCTCGGGAAATGTATGACGGAAATGTAATGTTTTACACTGTGCTCTCTCAAAGATACTGAATTTTATTAATGCAAGAAGTGATACGGTTCCGAGGAAAGGAGGAAGCTTTATTAAGAGTTATATTTAACGCAACACACAAGTCATGGTGCTAGGCAGACATCTGAACGTGGGCAAATGCTCCGTTTGAAGTCAGATCCGCTGATAACCGGCCGTAGAAGTGGCGTTGCTGCAATGGCTAGGTGAGTACAACACCCTCGACTACCAAGGCGACTTAGCAAACATTGGCATACAGCCAGAATGTTCGTGAATCTCCTGGAAGGTTCTGAAAGAATGCTTACGAAGTCTCTAGGAACTGGGAAAACATCTCTACGGGAGAAACTCGCTCAAAAGTCCTTGAAAAAGCAGTATGTAAACTTCCAGTGCAGGGGCCAAGACAGTGATTACCAGAAATCAGCTAGAAGCAGTACTACAGCCAGACCTCAGAGTCACTGTAGATTGACACTTCGATGATGCTGCAGTAGGAATTACGAGAGGCTGTTCACATTCGAGGGAGGATAACTAAGTTTCCGATAAGTTTCTCGCAACTATAATTATCTTGAGTTTTCTGCCTGTTAGTAAAAAAACAAGCTCTTGAGAATTTGTCCTGGTAGTCGCAACGGGTAATAGCTGACACAGGATTTCCAGCAAAGGAGTCCTTGATTTCAAAATTAAATATCTCGAAAACTATGATCGGCAGACGAGTGCAACAAACTGGATGTTCATACCAAAAGCTGTAAGAATTTTGTACAGAAACAGCTGGAGCTGTACCTTTACGCTGTGCGGATCGTACAGTATCAGTGTGCGTGACCAAACACGTCTGTAAACAGCCTTCACAATCACGGCACATCCAGTAGCAGTACAGACGAGGCGCAAACGAACAACGAAATTTTCCATCACATCCTGTAATGTCTCAACGGAAACTGATTCACATGCCACACAAATTACCGATTCAAGCTCGTCCAGCATGGTGAGATGGTTCTGGTAGACGGTGTATTTCAATGTGCCCCATAAAAAGTAATCACAATGAGTCACATCGGACGAATATGGAGGCCAATCCATCCCTGCTTCAGTAAATTTGCAAGAGTCCAACGCAATAACTGTGTTCCCGAAGTATTCATCAAGAAACTGAAACAGCTGTTAGGTGCGATTTGGTCTGGTCTGAGCCTGCATGAACCACTCACGGCATAGGCGTTTCTCCAGGGCTAGCTGTGTGTCGACAAATTGTTCCAAAATTGCAACGTAACGTTCAATAGTGACAGTCTGTCACTTGAAAAGAGGGCCAATAACGCCTCTGGTGCAAATCGCAGCCCAAACAGTAACTTTGGGAGAATAAAGTGGTTTCGCTTCACAAAAAGGGGACATTAGGAAGTCCAAAATCGCCAGTTTTGGTTATTCACAACTCCACCGAGGTGGAAGCGTGCTTCATCTGTGGACCAGGTACAGACAACATCAACTCTTTCATTATTAATGATTACGAGACTCTGTTTCACAAATCAAACCCCCTGTCACACGACTAGTACAGGTATCTCTTGGTGGCTTTGGATTTGGTTCAGAATGGTTCAAATGGTTCTAAGAACTATGGGACTTAATATCTGAGATCATCAGTCCCCTAGACTTAGAACTACTTAAACCTAACTAACCTAAGGACATCACACATATCTATGCCGTATGGATTTGGAATGGAAACATGTGATCGCTCTGTCTCATTATTTCCTGTGTGCTGGAACACTTCAAACCAGTTTCTGCTGCAATTCTTCGGACGGATTTCCCTGGATTTTTCTGAATAATTCCAGAAATCATGGAGACATTTTTCAGGAGTAACAACAGTTTGCCGGGAGTAAACATTCCTTGCTAGATCATGAACCACGCTGCCTGTCCGTTGAAATCTGGCAAAGAGCTTGCGAATGGTTTCCGCATCGGATCCTTTTTGAAAATTAAAACTACGCCTTGTTGCAACAGGAATGTGTTCTAACCTGTGGTATTCCACCACCATAAAAACAAGATGTTCGGTGGAACACGCGATTTTAACCTCATTCTTCGGTACACTGACCTCCTTTCCTGATCGTCTGAGGTGCCGTGTGGTATTTATAGGCACTACTTATTGCTATTACACCACCATCTGTTAGTAGCTTTTCCAACTGTTTCGAAACTTCTGTATAACTTCAGTATCAAATTCTTACCACTTTCCCAACAAACATACCGTTTGTTGCACTTGTCTATCGATCTTAGTTTCCGAGATATTTAATTTTAGAATCAGGGACTCCTTCACTGAACACCATGTATTTTCTATGTGTCAGAATATAAAGGGGAACAAAAGCTGTCTCGCGCTTGATTGCGTACTGTCGGAATGAGTTGCAAGCAGAGGGCTCATCTCTGAAGTCGAAACGTAGAACTAGGAGCTCCGAGTTACTGGAAAGGACAAACACAACTTACACAGAGTGTAGAAAAAAAGTTTGGCCAAACGTCCAGGACGTAGAGGTACAAAATATGTTATTTGGACACGAGTCTAAAAACATTTTATTTCCTTGCTAGAGTTCATTTTCTACTTCTTTTTATAATAACATTAATCATGGCAAACATGCAGAAACATAACATACCAGCGTTACATGAAACGTTTTCTTACATGAAATGTTTCATACACTCTTTTGGTTGTTTGGTTAGAATGTACGGAAAGCTTTAATTCTTAGGTTCACCGTCAGTGTTTGTTCTTTCAGTGGGAGTAAAGTAATGTTGACATGTGACTCTCTTCGCTGATTGTATGACATGCGACTGACCTCACTGCTCTACTAGCATCAAACATTTAAAGTTAACAGTTTAGGAGTCATCACGAACTGTGCAGGCATGTAGCATCACCTGTTTAGTGTTCACCACGGACTTGGTTTCCGGAAGTGCACTCTTCTGTGGTTTTGGCAGATTCCCAGATTAACAGGTGGTAATGGCCGTGGCGCTCAACGTTTGTAGAGTTCTGTAACGACGGTGCAACTGATCTTCGTCTCAGGAAGTATGGGACGTTTAAGCCTAGTACTCTAGACAAGGGGAGACCAATAAGAACGAGGACACTTCAACTGGAGAAGGGCCGGCCGGTGTTGCCGAGCGGTTCTAGGCGCTTCAGTCTGGAACCACGCGACCGCTGCGGTCGCAGGTTCGAATCCTGCCTCGGGCATGGATGTGTGTGATGTCCTTAGGTTAGTTAGGTTTAAGTAGTTCTAAGTTCTAGGGGACTGATGACCTCAGCAGTTAAGTCCCATAGTGCTCAGAGCCATATGAACCATTTTTAGAACTTGAAACTACTTAAACCTACCGTAGCGGTCGCGCGGTTCCAGATTGTAGCGCCTAGAACTGCTCGGCCACCCCGGCCGGCTAAGTTGTAGAGGACTGATGACCTCAGATGTTAAGTCCCATAGTGCTCAGAGCCATTTGAACCATTTTTGGAGGAGGAACTTGTTCGTTTAGTTAACGACAACGTTAGCGCCGGCGTAAGATAAACAGCTGCAACAAGTAGTGTTGAGTACGTGACTGGAAAGTGCTACACGAGAACCAGCTGTGTCCGTATCACCTACAAGATGTGCAAGCACTGTCAGCGGCTACTTTCCTACACGGGTACACTTCTGCGAACTTCATTTAGGGAAGTGTTTCCTTTCCTGCGTCTTTCCAATAATTAATGTGTTGCAGAATTGGAGAAACTGATTTCTAACGTGTAAACAAAGCGTTTCCACACCCACGACCGTATAACATATTTTTTCCTCTATGTGTGAAGAATGTTTCTTTAATGTTTGGCAGTACCTTTTTATTACACTGTGTAGAGTGGTAGGGTGTACTCACTGATTTGCAAAGATGTAAAGCCACTGAAAACACCTCTCCGAATAAATGTTTACTGTTGGTGAAAAAACTGATCTTACATTACGTTCCGTTGGGCCCGCAGCATAGTATACGTCAGAATAAGACGCGATGAAAATGAAAGTTCCAAAACTACCTGCGATAATGTAAAATATTTTAATATTTTATACGAAAGGCATGTTTCGACTTATTGTCATTATCAAGTGACCTGCGAAAATATGATTTGTCAGATTATCTATACGTAAACCGAGAATGTTTTATGTTTACATTTGGTTTGGTACTTAGTCTAACTGGAAATGACGACCATAATGCATCTATAGTAATTTTTTCTGTCAAAGTCACCTGTGACGATTTCAGAAATTTATTTTTGGCTAAAACTGACAAAATATGATCACCAGATTTAAAGACCACACTAGAAACAATGATAGTAATCCGTCAAGCTTCTATTTGAAATCTGAAAACTCAAAGAATTGGAAATTTATATTCATAAAATAAAATAACCACACGGAATTCTAAACGAACGCACAGATTTTAAACATAAGAACTATCTCGAAAATTTGATTGACATAATAGAGGAATACAAAAAGAGATAGCCATATAGTAAACGAATCTTATACAGTCAGTAGATAAAATTTAGAAGAAAAGAAGGACAAGGAAATGTAACATCATCTCTAGTAAACTGTATATACTCTGTAGACATATAGCGTCGTAGTGAAGAACTGTCGAAATATTGAACTGTCAAAATATCTGACCAAAAAGTATATTTGTGTTTCGTAACAACAAAAATTATTATACTTACCAAGATCTGCAGAAAAAAATTACTATAGATGCAATATGGAGGTCACTTCCGACTAGATATAAGTACAAATGCAAATGTAAACATAAAACAGTCACGATTTACGTATACATAATCTGACCAAAGTCATTTTCTCAAGTCACTTGACAATGGCAATAAGCCGAAACATGCCCGTCATGTAAAATATTACAAATATATTACCTTATTGCAACTAGTTTTAGAACTTTCGTTTCCATTATATATTAAATTGGTCTTAAGTGGTTACATCCTCATTCCCTTCCTACGAAGCCAACAACTTCTCCTCTCCGTTCCAAAATCACCTGTGATAAGCACCCCAGGAAACTTTCTCCCTCTCAAGGTAATTTAACAGACCACAGCCCAAATTTTCGTCAACATCCTGAGTGCACCACGCACGCCATACTTTCGTCCAAAAATACACAACAGAACACCTGAGCGAACGCTAATGAACAGCAATTCTATCCCTGTGGGATATGTTGACTGAAAATTCGTCCTTACACGAACCTATTCTCAGTATCTGAAGTATATAAAAATGACAGTTCTACAGGTACATGGTGTGCCGTGTATGATGGTTATTGAGTGTGTATAGAAATAGCGTAACTTTCCAGCTGGAGATCGCACCGCAGAATTCGCAGAGGACATGCACGTGCAGCTTATCGCCGTCTTTAGGACTTTGAGAAAGACTGAATCAATATCAGGGGCACTGGAGTACCAGACCCGCTGCTCTCACGCATGTCTGATTGTAGTTAATGACTGCAAAACGAGTGATGATGTGATACGACAACAGTGTGTCAGGAAGTGTAGAAACGGGACCATGCACCGGAACTACATCGTGAGAAGATCGTAGTATTGTTCCACTGGCTTTAACGAAAGGACAGTTTATGACAGCTGAAATTTGGGCAGAGGTTACAGCAGGGTCGTAACTAAACTGGGGCAACCCCTCGGGTCCCAAGTTCGAGAGGCCCCCTAAGCTCTAACCCCCGCCCTCCCATGCTCAAAAAAAAAAAAAAAAAAAAAAAAAAAAAAAAAAAAAAAAAACTGAAACAAAAGTGGAGAAAGTCTGATATACGAGGTGCGTCCGCGTACGTTCTTTCCTCACATAATAATGCTTAGAAGAGAATAGCGTCGCACTTCGAGTGCAAAGAAACGTACTATTCAGAATAATGCGGATCGAACGAAGAAGGGTTTTAATAGTGTCCCATAGGCGAGACATCCAAATATTTTGACGACCGCATTTTATGGTGGCAGGAGTTAAAAATTTGTTCCGCGAGTACTTTTACGGGCTATGCGAAAGACAGTAAACCTAACGCCATAGGCTGAGAGGACGACGCCATTTGTACATTTAAGAAAAGATATTTTTGGTTTTATAAAGTATTCTTACTAGTAAGATAGGTAATAAACGGAAAGTAGAAATAAGTCTTAAATAGAGAATGAAATTTTTCGCCGGTCGCAGTGGCCGAGCGGTTCTAGCCGCTTCAGTCTGGAACCGCGCGAGCACTCTGGTCGCTGGTTTGAATCCTGCTTCTGGCATGGATGTGTGTGATGTCCTTAGGTTTAAGTAGTTCTAAGTTCTAGGGGACTGATGACCTCAGAAGCTAAGTCCCATAGTGCTCAGAGCCATTTCTTTTGAAATTTTCAGGCATCATCCTTTGCGTGACTCAAAATTACTATAAAAATGTATTAGCATCTGAAGTCTTTCAATTTAACAATACGGTGGCTGTAGTTGAACAATGCTGTGAGAGACAGCTAACATCAGAGTCTAAGTCGACAAATGCGTGACGAAACTTTCAATATCTGTCGACGATGGAGCGTCGAGTCTAAATTCCCCAACAAACGAATAAAAACAGCAAAGAAGCACCTCGGTGTGTCTCACTAAGGCGAGAACCTGATGGATCTAGTAACCACCTATTGCTATCCAATAGCTGACATCACATACCTGCAACTAAATACGCAGTTTCAAGAAATGTAGAAAGTCATAGACGCCTACAGAGTAATACAACGTTTGTGCATATATAGTGCCTTCAAAATGAAACGCTCAAGTCAGTAGCACTTCCTTATACAGTTTGTCCTCTGTTTCCAGTGCAGATGATGTCTATAACACCATTTAAAACACAAATATCTGGTACGCAAGGCTCAGCAGATTTATTATTAGTAAAACATAGCTCACTGGTATCGGCTTACGCTGACGTACGCGCAGCCGTACTTGTGAGTGTTGCAAAAGCTAAGCTTTCATTCAACTAAAATTATTAAAAACGGACTTACATTGTTCAATGAGCCAGAAATTATCATCTGGCGTGGTAATACCATGATATAGAAGAAAAGCGCACGATACATTGATTTGTCTAAAATAAAAGTATGTTTAGCAGATACAGAAGTTAGAAAAAATCATTTAAGACCAAAATTTGAGTCGCTAAGCACATGCGTTTCGTAACATGACTATGCATTCTATTTGACATTAAATTTTCGTTTCTGTTTAATCTTACAGTATAGTCTTCTTCTTTTGCTTGTGCCTTGTCCCATAGTTTGCGCAGGGTCGGCATGATTACCATCGGATTTGACAAGGTTAATTTCAAGGTGTGGCCGGATACCTTTCCTGTCGTCAACTCATCTGCGTCTAGTGAAAATAATGAAATAGTGCGAACGTGGTTCAAATGCCTACGAGTCGTGTAACTAAGGCGGGACGTGGGGACCAGCCCAGTATTCACCTAGTGGGATGTGGAAAACTGCCTGAAAATCACAGCCAGGCTGGCCAGCACACCGACCCTCGTCGTTAATCCGCTGGGTGGATTCGATCCAGGGCCTGCGCACCTACCGCAGTCCAGGAAGCAGCGCATTAGGACTCTCCGCTAACCTGGCGGGTTTTAATCTTACAGTATAGTATAGGATGTTATTTAACAGTTTTCATTCAACTTTGTGTATAAATTAATTAATTTCTAATGTTTTCATTCTGAACATAACTAAGATGGTTGTAGTATGGTTTAAACACATACTTTCATAAAAACTTTGTTTTTGAATATCATTACGTTTCCTTTGGGTAATGTGAAAGAAAGGTTAGTGTTTAATGTCACATCGACGATGAAGCCAGTAGACATGGAGAACAGACACGGATTGGATAAGAGCTGAGAAGGAAATCTGGCGTGCCCTCTTCAAAGGAACCATCCCCGCATTCACCTTAATCGATTTCGGATAGTAGCTAGAAACCTACATCTGGGTGGCTTGACTGGAATTTGAACTTGTTGTGGCGTACGGAAGTACAATCGCTGGCACAACGGAGGGCACTTTGATTGCTCCGGAAGGTGCTAGAAACGAAAGCATTGTCTTACTATGGCGTACCGGAAGGAGTCGTCGTTGAGTGACTCTATGAGGATACGAGTGACTCTATGAGGATACAGGATGACTTATGCGAAATATCCAGTTCGCGTGATGAATGGCAGCTAGATCTAAATATAGGAAATATGTAAGTTTATGCAGGTGAACGGAAAAACAATACCATAATGTTCGAACGCAGCATTAGTAATATGCTGCTTGACACATTCAGGTCGATTAATTATCTGGGCATAACGCTACAAAGCGATATGAAGTGGAATGCACATGTAACGACTGTAGGAGGCAAGGCGAATGGCCGACTTCGATTTGTTGGGAGAAACTTAGGACAGTGTGGTTCATCTGTAAAGGAGACCGTGTGTAGAACACTAATGCGACCCACACTTGAGTAATGGCTCGCCACCAGATACAATTAAAGGAAGATACCGAAGGAACTCAGACGCAGGCTGTTAGATTTGTTACCGGTATGTTCGATCAACACGCAGATACTACGCAGATACTTCGGGAACTCAAATGGGATTCCCTCTTTTTCGACGAAGGCTGTTGAGAAAATTTAGGGAATCAGTATCCGAAACTGGTCGGGGAATGAGTCTAATGACACCAAATTTCACGAAAATATCGCAAAAATAAGAGAAATTAAGGCTCGTATGTAGGCATATAGATAGTCATTTTTCCCTCGTCCTGTTTGTGAGTGGAAGAGGAAAGAATATGCCAAGTAGTGGTAAAATGTAACCTCCTCCACGAACCGTACGGTGGCCTTTGAAATAAGTATGTAGATGTAGATCTAAAGGTCGATGAAGAAGGGCGTATTAAGAGTGTAACATCCAATTCGCAACATGAAATCTGCAGATGATTAAGGCGTGTTTCAAAGACAGGTAGCTGACCCTCCCGAGTGATCTCAAACTAAACGACCATGTAAATCCAATTGTAGGAAAGGCAGATGTACTGGAAATTCCTATTAGAGTATTATTTACAGATGAAGAAGGTTCAAATGGCTCTGAGCACTATGGGACTCAACTTCTGAGGTCATTAGTCCCCTAGAACTTAGAACTAGTTAAACCTAACTAACCTGAGGGCATCACACACATCCTTGCCCGAAGCAGGATTCGAACCTGCGATCGTAGCGGTCTCGCGGTTCCAGACTGCAGCTCCTAGAACTGCACGACCACTTCGGCCGGCGATGAAGGAGGTCAGTCATAAAGCTCTCATCTGACACACTGTTGAGCACTTTTAGGAAAATTAACAAATTTAACTAACACAGCCGGCCGCTGTGGCCGAGAGGTTCTAGGCGCTTCAGTCTGGAACCGTGCGACCGCTACGGTCGCAAGTTCGAATCCTGCCTCGGGCATGGATGTGATGTGATGTCCTTAGTCTAGTTAGGTTTAAGAAGTTCTAAGTTCTAGGGGACTCATGAACCATTTTTGAACTAACACAAAAATAGCGAAGAGTACGGCCGTTCAACCCGAGATTCTTGCCAGCACGATAGAGCTCTCCTGACTACAGTTGTCGGAACTAAGTAATACACCGCACAAGGATTTAAGAGTAACATATCGATAGCGCTGGCTTCCAGGGTGAATCGTGAAACATTTTACTTGCTTGTGCCTAGTGATCTTCACAAGTCGTACCGATTGTGGTTTTTTCCCCTGACCATGTGTCACCTAACGGTAGAGCAGGAACCAGGGCAGTGGGAGGCGAGAGTTGAAGTAATTCTGGTGTACTTTGCACCCTCCACTACACACAGTAGGATCATGTTTCGAAAAGTAGTAATATAGACAAGGTGATCCTCGAAGACGAAGCACTGCAGCGTTTGAGAAAGAGTAGAAGAAAACCCTCTTCAACTTGTCCAATAAATCATTATGGAATTTTGTTAAGAGATTTAAGGAAACCTTTAGAGGTCGAAGGGACACTACGATCTTTCTTTCCTTTTCGTTTTCTCACAAGATGGTTGTTCAGAAACTGAAGTCTTTGTTTCAGAATTTCGTACTTTTCATTTGGGAATTCTAGACTCTAACGAGCTTTGTATTTATACTGGTATGTTGGACATTTCTGTGGGGACTTAGGGACTGTCAGTCTGGGACAGATGTGTCGCATGAGAAAAGGTACAGTGTTAACGAGTATTGAGTGCTTGGACAGATGAGCTACACACCAAAAATAACACTAACATTACTGAAAAGTGTAGCACCCCATCGGTAATAGTAGCCACCATAAAGTCATCCTACGTCCTCACTCTACAATACGTTGTGGAATGGTTTTGAATAAAATCATTAAATCCCTATCGCTGATGCAATCTCTAGTAGTCTTTAAGTGAATGACCTTTCCATCGTATCACCTCATCGACCAAATTCTTGGGACGATATTCACCTTCACGTTTGTTTATTGGTCGTCCGGACTCGTCAGTGTAAACCAGTTTGCATTTGAAACTAACCACTTAGTTGAAGCTTCAAACTCATCGAAGGCGTCCTTAGTGGTTCTATTCTTGCGCTTATGTAATGGCTCGATACTTCCCCGTCTAAACATCGTTCCCATCCTTTCACGGATGTCTGGAAAGTGTGAGCAGCATGCAATTTGCGACTGCTATTCATATTTACTTCTTTCGATCTTGTACTGTGTGGTCACAATTTTCTCAAAAGTACTCTCTCTACATCGCTCTAAACTGGTTGTTAGCTACTGTAATTAAGCCGTAGTACTGTAAGAGGAAGTCATCATGATTCAGGTTGTCTGTTACACTAGCCGGAATTGTGGTTTTATATAACGAACGACAACGCCACAGATCTGTTTCACTAACTTTCACAGTCTATCTCTGACACCTCCGCCAAACTTCCGATATTTTCTTTCAGTGCACAATGAACTGTTATATAAACTGAAGCTCCGACGAAGCTGGCATAACCACGCGTATTCAAATACACAGATACGTAAACAGGCAGAATACGGTGCTGCGGTCGGCAACGCCTATAGAAGACAGTAAGTGTCTGGCGCAATTGTTAGGTCGGTTACTGCTGCTACAATGGCATGCTATCAACATTTAAGTGGATTTCGACGTGGTGTTATAGTCGGCGTACGAGCGATGTGACTCACCTTCTGCGAGGTAGCGATGAAGTGGGGATTTTCACATAAGACCATTTCACGAGTGTGCCGTGAATATCAAGAATCTGACAAAACATCGTATCTCCGTCACGACGTCCGAAAGAAGATCCTGCAAGAAAGGGAGCAACGACGACTGAAGAGAATCGTTCAACGTGACAGAAATGCAACCCTTCCGCAAATTGCTGCAGATTTCAATGCCGGGCCATCAACAAGTGTGCGAACCATTCAATGAAACATCATCGATCTGTGTTTGATGACTGCAAGACATAAAGCTTTACACCTCGCCTGGGCCCGTCAACATCGACACTGGACTGTATACGACTGGAAATATGTTGCCTTGTCGGACGAGTCTCATTTCAAATTGTATAGAGCGGATGGACATGCACGGGTATGGAGAAAACCTCATGATTCCATGGACCCTGCATGTCAGCAGGGGACAGTTCAAGCGGGGCGAGGCTGTGTAATGGTGTGGGGCGTGTGCAGTTGGAGTGATATGGGACCCCCGATACGTTTAGGTACGACTCAGACAGGTGACACGTACGTAACCATCCTGTCTAATCACCTGGATACAGTCATGTCCATTGTGCATTCCTAAGGACTTGGGTAATTCCAGCAGCACAATGCGACACCACACATGTTCAGAATTGCTACAGAGTAGCTCCAGAAATCCCTCCTCTGTGTTTAAACCCTTCCGCTGGCCACCACCCTCCCCAGACATGAACATTGTTGGGCGTATCTGGGATGCTTTGCAACGTGCTGTCTACATCTACATACATACTCCGCACTCGACCATACGGTGCGTGGCGGAGGGTACCTCGTACCACAACTAGCATCTTCTCTCCCTGTTCCATTCCCAAACAGAACAAGGAAAAAATGACTGCCTATATGCCTCTGTACGAGCCCTAATCTCTCTTATCTTATCTTTGTGGTCTTTCCGCGAAATGTAACTTAGCGGCAGTAAAATTGTACTGCAGTCAGCCTCAAATGCTGGTTCTCTAAATTTCCTCAGTAGAGATTCACGAAAAGAACTCCTCCTTTCCTCTAGAGACTCCCACCCGAGTTTCTGAAGCATTTCCGTAACACTCGCGTGATGATCAAACCTACCAGTAACAAATCTAGCAGCCCGCCTCTGAATTGCTTCTATGTCCTCCCTCAATCCGACCTGATAGGGATCCCAAACGCCCGAGCAGTACTCAAGAATAGGTCGTATTAGTGCTTTATAAGCGGTCTCCATTACAGATGAACCACATCTTCCCAAACTTCTACCGCCTTCCCCACAACTGCCATTACATGCTTGTCCCACCTCACATCGCTCTGCAATGTTACGCCCAAATGTTTAATCGACGTGACTGTGTCAAGCGCTACACTACTAATGGAGTATTCGAACATCACAGGATTCTTTTTCCTATTCATCTACATTAATTTACATTTATCTATATTTAGAGTTAGCTGTCATTCTTTACACCAATCACAAATCCTGTCCAAGTCATCTTGTATCCTCCTACAGTCACTCGACGACGACACCTTACCGTACACCACAGAATCATCAGCAAACAGCCGCACATTGCTATCCACCATATCCAAAAGACCATTTATGTAGATAGAAAACAACAGCGGACCTACCACACTTCCCTGGGGCACTCCAAATGATACCCTCACCTCCGATGAACACTCATCATTGAGGACAACGTACTGGGTTCTATTGCTTAAAAAGTCTTTGAGCCACCCACATACTTGGGAACCAATCCCATATGCTGGTACCTGAGTTAGGAGTCCGCAGTGGGGCACCGAGTCAAACGCTTTCCGGAAGTAAAGGAATATGGCATCCGTCTGATACCCTTCATCCATGGTTCGCAAGATATCATGTGAAAAAAGGGCGAGTTGCGTATCGCAGGAGCGATGCTTTCTAAAGGCGTGCTGATGCATGGACAGCAACTTCTCTGTCTCAAGGAAATTCATTATATTCGAACTGAGAATATGTTCGAGAATCCTGCAAAAACCGATGTTAAGGATATTGGTCTGTAATTTTGAGTATCGATCCTTCTACCCTTCTTATATACAGGCGTCACCTGCGCTTTTTTCCAGTCACTCGGAACTTTACGTTGGGCAAGAGATTCGCGATAAATGCAAGCTAAGTAAGGAGCCAATGCAGTAGAGTCCTCTCTGTAAAACCGAATTAGAATCCCATCGGGAACAGGAGATTCATTTATTTTCAACCAATTCAACCGCTTCACAACCCCAGGGATGTCTATCAGTATGTCCTCCATACGGGAACCTGTACAAGACTCAAACGGCGGTATGTTTGTACGATCCTCCTGCGTGAAAGATTTCTCAAATGCTAAATTTAAAATTTTAGCTTTCGTTTTGCTTTCTTCCGTTGCCAGGCCAGACTGATCAGTGAGTGACTGGATGGAAGCCTTCGACCCGCTTACCGATTTTATTTAAGACCAGAATTTCCTTGGGTTTACAGCAAGATCTTTTGCTAAGGTATGGCGGTGGTTGTGGTTGAATGCTTCGCGCATCGCTCTTTTTACAGCAGCACGGATCTCTACTAACTTTTGCCTGTCCTCATTCTCCCGATCTTTCTTGTACCGCGAGTGCAACTGCCTTTGCTTCGTGAACATTCTCCGAAATGCGCTGTTAAACCACGGTGGATCTTTTCCGTCCGTAACCCACTTTTTCGGCACATACTTGTCCAATGCGTGATTTACAATGTGTTTAAAATTTGCCCATAGTTATTCCACGTCCATCGTACTGGAAGTAAATGAAGTCGATTCATTTACTAAGTGGGATGATTAATAAGTGGGTCAGAAGATATCTCCACTCTTTCGTACTCTTGTGGATTTATAGACAGCCCTGCAGGATTTTTTGTTTTTTTTTTCGGATAGAGATAGGGCAAAATTTAAGACGCTGGAATTGTAGTCTGGAGAAACGGACTCAAATCACATGCATACCATCCAGATTCCGGGTTTTCATGGTTTCCCTGTGGCATTTTCTTGACTAAGGCAACCACCAATTTCTTATCTCACAGTTGCTCCTCTCAGCTAGTGCTTTGTCACAAACGGTGAGGGATCTCTGACAGCATGAACTCCATGGCAACTAGCATTGATTCCAAAAACACTCGTCATATGAAGCCCAATTACGCTTTACTCGCAAGACATCCCGAAAACCGTGGACAAACTGTGGATCAAAGTAATCAGATGAATGCAGCATTTGTTGACTTCACGAAACGTATTTGATTTTTTCCGCTCCAACGGTTAGTAACAGAAGAACTATTACATGTGGGATCCAACGTAAATTGCGTGTGGATTCAGGTTTTATTGACACGCAAAATGAAGCATGCTGTCTTGGAGGGAGAGTCAACAGAGTTAGATGTAACTTCCGGCATGCCCTTGGAAAGCATGGCATGTTCGGACTCTTTCCGTTCATGTTGCGTATTAATGATCTGGCACAATAGGTTAATACAACTCACATACATTTGTAGGTTATGCAATTATCTGTAACAAAGTAATACGTGAAGAAAGCTGCACAAATATCCAGTCATATTAAAACCATCAAATACATAACATTCCTGATGAGCTAAATAATTGAAACCAACCTCTTCTCATCAACGTAAATATAAAATTTAAACTTTTGTTGAAACGAACGAATGGGAAGATTTCTATGACTTTTACACACTCGTGTAGCAGTTTGCATGCTTATATAATGCGTCTGATGTAAATAGCTAAGGGAGGTGGTTCATTTAAGTTACTATCTGAATGACAATATTTTCATCCTTCGCGAGGATTCCGCTGAAATGGTGCACACTGTCCAGGAAGTAAAGTGGGTTTTATGTGTCGAAAGGATACAATTTCTCGACCGCACATGATGGATTTACTCTCATGTCCTCTTAGTCACTGGTCGCATGATTTTCAAATTAATAACTTCAAACTTATTTAAATGTCACAACACAAGACCACATTAACACTAACTTCACATTTCCCCACTAAACAGCATGTAAACATCTCACAACGACATCCCAGGGATAAAGAGAAAGTACTTATACATAGATAAGCTAATTCATAAGTGTTTCCAGTGAACAAAAGATTTGTAAACTGCCTGAGAAGATTATGCCAACTTATTACTGATTTGCCTGTGTGGAATGAAAATTATAAACTGTAGTCTAGAACAAACTACCTATAACTAAATTCTGGTGTGTTTTTGACTACTATTTATAAAATATGAGTGTGGGCCAGAATATTATAGAGACTTTCATTGTCAGATTAATTATTATATTAATATATAATTTTCTTAACAGAATATTATAGAGACCTTTATTGCCAGATTAGTTATTGTATTAACAAGTAGTGTTCTTAACAGTAATTTATGTAAATTATTTGATTTTATGTGTAGAAATAACTGAGTGTCTAAATAGTTATGAAAGACATGTTAAATAATAACAGATGAAAAATTAAGGTCTCCATAATATGACATCTGTAAAAATTTAAACAAGTCTGATTGACCATCTTGTAGTAAATGATTTAAGAAAGACCAAAATTTACTTGTAAAATGTATAACAACAACCTAAAAAGCCTGAAGCTTATATGTATTTGCCCTTATGAACTTAAAGAAATCAGAAAGACACAACATCGACTCTTCATGAACGTTTTTCATAACAGACCTAAAATCTTCTTCAAAAGTACAATTTTTCTTCAAAACTAGCAACATTTTATTAATAAAATACAAATATTCCCTAACATAGCAAAATTTTCATCAGTACAGCATTTTAATTTTCAATTATAGCAAATACATTATCATATCTACTTTCTTGGTTTCAGTCATACCAAAATATATAATGAAACTATATGATTCAAGAGACCTTTTCAAGTCTCAAACATATATGATGTATATATGCAAACTGAAGCTATGCATAAGAATACATACAAAAGCTGGATTTGAACCCAGTCTCCTGCACACTAGGAATATGCATTAACCGCTATGCCACCCTGGCACTATGGCTTTGGACAACTGCATAGACTATGCTAGTATGTCTCCCTTCTCAATCCAAATTTCCATTCACATCTCAGCCCACTTACTATTCCTCCTAAACCTGAACAGCATTACAGAGACTCTCCAGCTGTACTTGAACAGCACCTCAGCATCGAACAAACGAGATATCCTGACTGAAACCCAGGTGTAAGTGCCTTATTCAAATAAAACTACATGGTTAAAGAGACCCTTTCAAGCGTTAACCGTCTATGATGTATATATGGATACTGAAGTGACAAATGAAAATTTGTACGAAGACTGCACCTGCCTAGAGAGCAGGAGACCCATGTTCAAATCCCATTCTTCATACAAATTTTCATTTGTTGATTCAGTCTGCATACACACATCATAGATCTTTGAGACTTGGAAAGGTCCATGGAAACATATATTTTCAGTTGATAAAAGCACCTACACCTGGCTTTCAGGCAGGACCATTGTTTTACTCAAGTTGAGGTGCTATTCCAAAACAGTTGGAGCGCCTCTGCAATGCTGTTAGAGTTGAACAGTATACCAAGACGGCAGAAGCATGAGTGGGAATTTCGATTGAGGAGATAGACATGCTAGGGTAGTCTGTGCAGATGTGGAAAGTCACTGTGCCAGGGTGGTGCAGTGGTTAGTGCATCTGCCTAGTGAGCAGGAGACCCAGGCTAGAATCCCAGCCTTGGTACAAATTTTCATTCATCGCTTCAGTCTGCATATATATATATATCATAATATAAAAATTCTTGATTAATGCCTAAATGCTTTTCATATATAAATAATAAGAAATCCCTCTCCATTAAAAATTACCAGAAACAATTCTTATTGAACACAAAAAATGAAATTATGCCTTCTCTGCATTGTAAGACTACACTTTAACCCTAACCTGACTTAACCTTTAAGAGAAATAAATCTTATCTAATGGAGAGAAGACTGATTAACAGTTGAAGACAAAATGTGAAGACTGACGTATACATTAGAGAAATAATGCAGTACAGAAGAATGAAGGTTTCAGGACTACTGCTGCATTAGCTTGAGGCCCTTTGTTCACATTGCACAAAACATGTAAAAA
The DNA here is from genome assembly GCF_023897955.1 of Schistocerca gregaria. Taxonomy (NCBI): domain Eukaryota; kingdom Metazoa; phylum Arthropoda; class Insecta; order Orthoptera; family Acrididae; genus Schistocerca; species Schistocerca gregaria. Next base: position 186,212,653 of record NC_064931.1, on the reverse strand, counting down.
GTTCATGAGCCTCTGGGGACACATTTTAAAGCTCCTTCTACAACTTCACTGCTTGTTATATCATTTGCTTCAATAACTGTCTTGACTCTGACAGAGGATGTTAGCTGTGAAACTTCCTTACATGGAACTTAATATATATATATATATATATATATATATATATATATATATATATATATATATATATATATATATATATATATATAAAAAATGGAGACACAAACTTTAATTTTCTTGTTACCGTATTCTTTGTAAATTTGAATATGAAGTTATTATTAACAACACTGTCTTTTAATACTTTCGCCCACAGCTAAGTCTTAACTTTTCAAGCTATCATCAAAACAACTGTTCCCAAAATCATTTAATTCAGCCACAACTGTGATTTTTCTGGACTGAGTGAACACAAAAACAATTTCATAATTTGCCCTACAGATATTTTCAATATTTAACTCTACAAATCTCTCACACTTGTTAATAAAAAAATTTCTGCAATAGTTTTCTAAATTTATCCACCACTTTGTTATTTGTATAAACAGGATATTCTCTATTAAGTGGCATTATTCGTTGTTAATACCATCCTATAGTTGAAAATTATGATTTGTGCAACAAGAGCACAAAGTAGCTTCCTCAAATGAATTTTCTCTTTCAACAACAATACCACTTTTCATGAAGAAACAGTAAACAGCAAATCAGTTGCAAAATAGGTTTGTTTATACCCATTGACTATGGTTTCAACAAACATTTGTAGATACATCTTTTTCATAAGGAAAATAATGACAACCTAAATAGTGAATATATATATATATATATATATATATATATATATATATATATATATAAAATTATTCAGACTTACTGGCTGACTACCTGGATCACATGTTGTAGGGGAGACACATTAAAAAAATAGCCAAAATATTTCAGTAAAATATAAAATTTTTTCTCCATATATTAAAAACATACAAAACATGGTTCTTGTCACAGGGTAGTATCTCACCCACAGACAACAAATGTACTAGCATCATAGACATAACACTTGGGCCAAGGAAAGCTTCTGCTGAGAGAGGGCACAAGGAGTATGGGTGAGGAGGGTGTGCAATAGTGCATGAACATTATTATACTAAACTTACTTGAAACTTTAAAATTAAAATTATGACATTAAAGCGGATAATGACATAGCTTTGTAAATAAGTAAAATTGAAACAATGGCCACAAGTTACCATCAAGAACGTTACTGTAGTAAAATCAAATTACCTAAACTGTGAGACAGTGTAAGTAATAAACAATACAATAACACCAGCAGAAAGGGAGAAGAAGGGTGCATAAGAGAGGGACTGAGAGATGGGTGCATGGGAGGGGAGGGGGGGTGGAAGCTGAAAAATGGTAGTAGCGTTTATAACTAAAAAATACATCATATCTGAGAAGATATGAACATGAAAACCTCTAGAAATACATTAACATCATAGCAAGAAGAAACATAGTACTACCAGCATTAACACATAAGGAAAATGACATGTTCAATAGTCATGTGGAAGATATAGCCACTTCACTGCTATGTTAACGAAATTAGGAGTCTGAAAATATCTGGAAAATGTTTGTTTTGGAGTTATATCTGTTCATTTGAAATGGATTCATCTTCATGAGCAAATTTCTACTTCTTCCAACAGGTCAAAATAGTAGCCTTTAGATTCTTTATACAAAAGTTCTAAGGTGCAACTAGAGAATATAAAGTTTCTATAAAGTTTCAGACCCCTACATTTCTATAATGTAACACAGAAGCAGCATTGTCTTCCAGATGACTGTTGAATATGGCATTTTCTTCATCTGGTAATGCTGGTGGTACACTATTTCTTCTTGTTATGACATAAATGGAGATTTTCATGATCACAATTTCTCAGATATTATGTATTTTTTGGTTATATACGTTTTTTTCTATCCTCTCTCCTTCTCTCCGCCCTGATTTTATGCCCCTCCCCTCACCCTTTTCCCCTTGTATTATTGTGCTGCTTGTTACTTACACTATATCCCCATTTATATAACTTCATAGTACCAAAATAACCATTTATTGATGGTAACTTATTACTTCTTGCCATTTTATTAATTTTACTGATGTACATAGCTAAATTATGATTTGGTTTTCAATGCCATAATTTTAATTTTAACATTCTAAGCAAGTTTTGCATAGTAATGTTAATTCACTATCACACACCCTCCTGTCACATACCTTCACCCAGATGTTATCTACATGACGCTAGTGCATTAGCTGAACAATGGTGAGATGCTATTTAATGACAAGCATGATTTTGTGCATGTTTTCAAATATTATGAAGGTGAAATTTTATATTTTACACCTTTTGCCTATTTTTGAATGTACCTCGACTACAACATGTAACCCACTAGGTTTGAATAATTTTTGTATCTGTGACAAATTCTTATTGTTCCTACACATATAGCCTAACATGTATTCACTGTTAATCTGTTTAGTTGTCATTTTTTTCCTTCTGAAGAAGAACTATTTATAAATGCTCGAATATTCCATTTTGCAGCAAATTAGCTATTTATTACTTTTCATGAAAATTTCATCCTACAGTGGCATCTCCAGCCATGTGAAAAATTTTAAAACCATATTTACTGTTACTGTTGTTACTGTATCTGTTTCCTTGCTTTGCTGAACTCAAAAAAATGTCTCTGAGCACTATGGGACTTAACATCTGAGGTCATCAGTCCCCTAGACTTAGAACTTCTTAAACCTAACTAACCTAAGGACATCACACACATCCATACCCGAGGCAGGATTCCAACCAGCGACTGTAGCAGCAGTGCGGTTCCCGACTGAAGCGCCTAGAACCACTCAGCTGGCCTGCTGAATTAAACTGTTTACATCTTAACCTCAGCTGTTCATTAGTCTTGCTTACAGTAGCAAGACTAATGAACAGCTGAGGTTAAGATGTAAACAGATGAGTTCAGAAAAGCAAGGAAACAGTAACAATAACAACAGTAACAGTAAATATGGTTTTAAAATCACACTATCTTTTCATAAGTTTCTTGTAACTGTTCAGTTAATGTAACAAAATTTGTTTGTCTCAGTTTACATATTTTATGGTATATGCTCTAAATATTTCTGAGAGTTTTTCATCTTCTACACTGCTCACAGTCTGATTCAATTCTTCAATTGTTTCTCTATTTTTATCTCTATTTTCAGTTGCTTTTATGTTGTTAAATTTTAAAGTTCACTTACAATGTGAGTCAAAATTTCAAAGTAAATGAAAGAAGGCATATTGCACTCATCTTTGTCTTATGTATAGACTAGAGTCAGGAAGTGCTCTTCAGTTCTTTTTGTTTTCGCTTGCCATTTTTTTTCCAAAGTCTGGTTCCAGCAACGATACTTTTACATTGTTACTTATTATTTCCATTCATTAACTCTTCTGCTTTTCCTCTTGTTCCTTTAGTTACATTCAATTTAGGTGTACTGCTGAAAAATATCAGAGGTATTTGTGTTTTAATGTGCAACTTTATGTTCTTGGGCAGAGCATGCATACAGAAAACCATCAGAGATATAATATCTCAGACAAACCAAAGAATAAAAATAATCCTTTGTGGAATTCATTGTAAATGTGAAAATTAATCTTTTGTTGAAATAAGAAAGTTAGAAAATATCTGACTTTTTAATGCACTCTTCTAGCAGTTTATATGCTGATATAACACACATTATATTTATGGTTAAGAGAGGTGCTTCAAATCAGTTATTATTTGAATGATGCTGTACTAATCTTCTTTTGTAGACCTCTATTGAAATGTTTCTCATTGTCTGGGAAGTATGATGGATTTTATTTGTAGTAACGATACCATCATGACTCGTTAGTGGGTAGTTGCATGGTTTTCACATTAGTAGCTTGAATAATGATTTAAATGACACAACAAAAGAGCTCTTCAACAGAAATTTCATATTGTTTCACCAAACAGTATACAAATATTGCAACATAATATGGTTGGAATAAACAGAACGTACTTGTACATACATGAGCTAATTCACAAGCGTTTCAAGTTAACAAAAGACTTACATACCTCTGAGAAGTTAATGCCAACATAGAACTCATGTCAGTTATTTTCTTTTAGTATGGGTGCTCAACTTCTACAAATCTTTTAAAAGAGTTAATCTTGCTTTCAGCTGTTAGAATTTTATTTTGCCATTGCAGTTTTTGCATTAGGCTTAATGCATTTACAAATTATAATACAACATACTGAGAACAATCTACAGTGGTGACTCTTCAAGCTTTCCCAACAGATATGTTGTAAACAGTCTTCACGGGTTTGCCGTCGGACGACATTGTGCAAATTCCACAATATTTCTTCCGAGCAACTGTCCGACATCTTCTGGTGGCTGAACCTTACTGGTGGCCAGTTACGACTGACGGTAACCGTACGTCGACGCCGCTGTACGAGTATACAGGACACGCACGGGAAGAAAGCGCAAGCGCGGAAATTACGCATGTGCAATGATCTGCAGATGGATGGCGTCATACTCAAACGCCTTCTGCCGAAAATTGCACAGCGGCTCTCCCTCGGGTGCGCCGTACGCTATGTTTACCTACAGTACAGCCAGACGTCACTCGCTAAAAAGCCATACTAGACCAATTTATGACTGGTCTGTCATCGAAAAAATCTTGCTTTTCTCGTTGTGATTAAATAGCAGTCAGTTCCTGGGTCCAGGATGTTCTCAGTTGAAATCCCGCATCTCTGTTGATGAGATTATCAGCTATACAGATATGAATTTCTTCCTTCCTTAATGACGCAATTTATGTCGGGGATAAAACTTCAGTCTGTTCATAAATCATGTTGTTGTGGTCTTCAATCCGGAGACTGGTTTGATGCAGCTCGCCATGCTACTCTATCCTGTGCAAGATTCTTCATATAGTGTATTCAGACAGTGTTCTGCAATTTTCCGGTTGACGCAGGCGTGTATGGCACTGATGTCCATCGCAGCGTTCTGGTCATGTGCGACATGTCTGGCCTATACATATGCCACCGACCTACTGAGAACAATTTACAGTGAACCTTGCACACACCACATTTCCTCAGGCCAAGATCATGCTTAGCCGAAACCAACAGTTTCCTCAGTTTTGCAGATGGTTGAAAAAAAAAACACTTAATTTCATATCTTCCGAGGACTCTTCCTATTCATGACGACATGGCACCAAAACGCTGCAAAAAGGCCAAAGTGGTGGACGTCTTCGTGTCTTCATTCTGCTCCATAGATTGAGCTCACTTGGGCCTGAATGCATTTCGTATCTGTCCCTCAGAACAACCGTTTTGTAGGAACACTGTTTTCAAATGTTGCATTTAAGTCAGCAGGCTCTCAGGATCAGATACCACTTGCGCTCTATGAACTAACGCACGTAATGCACTACCGCGTCGTGCCGGATGATGGCAGCTTGTGGCCCGCAAATATAGATCTGTATGCGTTGGCTTGCGGTAGCCGCTGTGTTCTAAGAGCCCATCTGCTTTCCTTCCCACCAAAACATCAAGAAAAAGTAAAGTACCATCTTTTTCCACTTCCATTCTGAAGTTTATATTCGGATGGAGCGAATTTAAATGCTCAATAAACGTAGGTTTAGTTCATTGGTAGATAATGAGAAAATTCAGTCAGTGTACAAAGTAGACTGCTTACAAAATACTCGCGAACAATCTTGTAATACTCCTCAACTGTGTTGAATCAATACCACATATGAGTAACAGGCAATACTTAATGTATACAAAGAAAAACACGCTTCTGACTCATGGGGAGTGCTTCACAGCATTGCTGAAAAAAGCTGAACCAGTACATCATTGAAGAAAAACGTCACTTGTCCTGTGAAAGCCTACTTACGAAGTTTTAACAACTACTATTGAGCAAAAATGTAGTCATATACTACAGCCCAATACGTATCACTCCCGTTGAAACGTCCCCTTAGAAAAATTATAAATGACTGTGCTTAAACTGACACACAATATTTTTAGCGCAACGCAATCTGACTTTTTAAAATCCCTACAAAAGAATGGCCCTGTCTAAAAGTAGCCTTTTCATGAATCACTTACCTCACAAAAATATTCGTTACTCAATCTACTGCAATACAGCGTGCGCCAATAATGCCAGCTGAATAAAAGATTCTAACTACTGAAGGCACTAACTACTGATAGGCATATTTAGCAAATGAAAGATTTTGATGGAGAACAAACAATGTATTTACCTTAATAGTGTTCAAAAGTCATTATATATAGCAGTTCATGACATCCAGTCTTACAAATTTACTGTCTCTGATGGACACACGTCCAGATCATCCGCTCTCAAAACTCCGCCATCTCACTCCCCACATCCACCACTGCTGGCGGCTCACCTCCAACTGCGCAACGCTACGCGCTGTTAACAGCTAACTGCCCAACACTACAATAGCAAATTTCAACAATGCAAACCAGCCACCGACTGCACACAGCACAGTCAGTGATTTTCATATAGAGCGCTACATGGCGTTACCAACATAAAAACCTAAACAGCCTATTTACACCGTAAAGTCGGTGAAGACAAGATAAGGCCAATTATACTGTGTACAGAGGCACTTACAGCAGTAATTCAACCTGCACAGCATACGCAAATGGAATAGGGAGAAACAAAAATAGACTATATCCATGCCGACAGGAAGCTAAAACATTATTAAGTTTCCTTGACTACTTTTTACGAGCACGTGTTTCACATGGTATTTTGAATGTAGGCTGGTCCACAGTTGTAGGAGTTATTTTAGTTGTCGTTTTCTTTTTCATAATTAGTGACAGTTCTTTTCCATGTTATTAAATTTACGTGTAGTGATACTGGACGTGTGCCAAGAAATTTTAATGTTTTGCAACACATCCAGAAAGAGATATTCTGCAGTACTAAGGGTATTCCAATCATGTTTCCTCTGTAACGTCTACCAATCTTGATTCTGGATTCGCTAAACACTTCAAATTAATGCGAGGCTGCTTGCTATGAAAATTCTAAAGTAGTTTCCATCTCGATTGGAAATGTTACCATTGAGCAACCTATGGATGAAACGGCGAATTCTAATTTTCCTTTCTTGTTTCACATTTCCAATTCCCAATGTCTTTCTGAAATTTTGTTTTCAAATTTCTGCATATTGTCCGATAGTACACAGTTGCTATAAAATTAAGGCAGGGACGTGTGTAATTCCTGCAGTGTTAAAAAAAAGTTCATAGTTTTGTTAGAACCGTTTTTACCACAGCTGCTTAGTGATACAATAACCCACAAGAAGCTACCGTTCCCGTCATATCTTGGATCAGCAGTATCGTGTGCTTTACTCTCTAACGCATTGGTGAGGAATTCATTATCAGGCCCATGTTAAAAGGAGCTAACTTGAAGAGAGAAACCGATACTATGTGAATGATAACAAATAGTGCTGAAGATGGCACATCCCTATGTGTGGATGTCAGAAATAGGTGACCTTGTACTTCCCGTGAATATAAAAGACAGAGCACTGTGCGAGGTCTGTTGGCCCTCTTATATATGCACGTGGATGTCTGAAACAATCCGGGCTAGCGGCGAAGGAGCCCTGTCATTACCAGTAGTGAGAACCAGCGTGCTTATGAAATATTCATGCTGTTATTACGAATATAATTCGTCCATTGCGCAATTCTAGAAAACTCTCGATACAGAACGTTTTACGGTCACAGCAACGATACCCAGCGAGCATTATGGTAATAAATCTGAGGAGCAAATGAAATTCGAATACATCTGCCGTTCCGCATTTTATCATTCGATTACCAGATTTTTGGAAGTACACCATTACAGGCGTCATGAGCTCATCTTCGAAACCGTAATCTTACGATTACTCGACACTAAAAAATTCAGATTCAACTGAAGCCAGGTGAGGGCTACAATATCTGGAAAAGAGAAAAATCGTCGATTCGTGTTTAGGTAAGAAATGTTGAAGAATCTATCTTTGTATCCAATTTTCTCAGACTTCGTAAATTACGAAAAACTGATTGTAAATTCAAACTGGCACCTTCATAATATGTGGAAAGCTTTATATCTCTTCCGAAACAACGCATATGAATGCCTGGCGGAGGCATAGCCGATGTGACAAGGGCTCACAAAACGAGCCAAAAGGATTACGCTTATTTGTGAAGCAGTGTTACCTTACACGTTATTTGAAATACGACACACCATTATACTCAAGAAATCGCTACAACACTAGATAAACAAAAATGAACGTTTAGTATTTGATCCATCCTCAGCAACTGTAGTCGCATATAACGGAATAATAAGCAACCAGTTGCATAAAAAAATCAGTTTCTTTATATGTTTCGGGCAATAAGCCCTTCCTCAGAAGATTATAACTATCGCATTATTTGCGAATGTCAGCATTAAGATGCGTACAGCAAAATGCCATGGCCATGTGGTTCATATTGTCTGTACAAGACTAGTGTTACACTAATTTTGTACAGACACTATGGACCACATGACCATGGTATTTTGCTGTATGCATCTTATTGTTGACAGTCCCAAATAATGCAGTAGGTATAACCTTCTGAAGAAGGACATTAAGAGCTCGAAACCGATAAGATGTTAAATTTCTTTTAGACAATTAGTTGCTTGTTACTTCGTTATGATAATGAACAAATATTAAGTTTAATATCTATTCGGAGTCTAAGTGATTACAGAAGCTAAGATCGATAGGGACAAAAAGGTCGTGACCTTAATTAAGGAATTCTTCGAGCATTCTCTTCCAGGGATTTTGATAAATCACGCCAGGTGTATAGGGAAATCACGTGAAACCTAAATCTGGATAACTGGACTAGGATTTGAACTTCATTCCTTGGAACCACGACTCCAGAACATTAACCACAGCATCACTTTGAACGTTGTAAAAATAAAGAACAGTTTTATGTCAGTAGGACTAAGATTTGCACCTCGTGTTGCGTATCAATGTGGCAGCTCTGTAGAGTCTTATTACGGAGGATCCTCATCATCAACAGAACTGAGACATCAAAACAAAGTCTGTGGAAGTTTTTCATTCGTTCTGCCTCATTTCGGAACTTTTGTTGCACTAATGATGGAACTGCTAATCATTAATGAAGATGTTCAGAATAAACCACCTGAAACTTTGATGGAAACGTTTCAGAAGTCCACGCAGTTTCCATAACATCAGGATTTTGACATACAATTAGCTAACAACGTGGTAGTTCACATACTATTGTTGGCGCTGTAGCTGGCGGGGAAAATGAGGCTTGTTTTTTGCCAAGTATTGAACCTACGACTGACTTATATTAAGAGTTTCCTTGGAGAGATGTAGCAGATAGAAGAGATGACGTTCTTTCATCATTCTGACTCTAGATACACTTTTCGAGCTGTTGTTCAGCATTCATCATAAATCAAATACAAAGTAAAATGAGATTCTTTTTCCTACAGATTTCAATGTCTGTTATGGTCTTTCCAAACCGCCTGTAATGTGAGCTCTGCATATTAAGAATCATCCTTACACTCCCATGTAATGCGGAACTGACCACCAGATGTCGCGAGAGGTGGACCCGCCAGCGCCGGGGGTGGGGGGGGGGGGGGGGGGTAAGGAGGTTTTCGGGAGAGAAGCAGATAGTTAGAGCTGAATGGGTTGGTCAGGAGAGCTCGGTTACTTCGAACATGAACTAATCATTGGATGTCACCTAGTAAAAAATTCACCAGGGTCATTTCAACCTTTCTAAACCTGCTGATGTCGACTGTTGGTGATGTGATTGTCAAATGGAAACATGCAGGAACAACCACGCCTAAACCAATTCCAGACAGACCTTATCTACTTAAGGACAGGGATCGTCAAGCATTGTAGTGGGTGCTTACAAAAAATTCCATGAAATCAGCGATCAGCAGAAACAATCACTAGTAATTCTAGTTAGCACGATGGCTATGAGTAGGAAGTAAAAGAGAATGCGGTGCACTGGTCGAGCATCCCCTGGCTGGAAACGAGTGATTTGGAGTGGTAAATCACGCTACGCCTTTTGGTACCCCAAAAAAAGGGTTTGGGTTTGGAAAATGGTTGTATAATGCCGTCAGTGAAGCACTGAGGAGGTAGTGTTATGGTACGGAGATGTTTCTCGTGGTTAGGTTGTGGTCCCCCGATTACACTTCAGGAAACGCTAAATGCGGAAGGATTTGAACATAATTTATAGTACTATGTACTGCGAACTGTAGAGAATCTGTTCCAACGTGACGACTGTTGTAATCAACATGGCAATGCACCTTATCATAAAGTACCGACTGTGAGGCAATGGTTTATGGGAAATAATATTCATGAAGTGGACTGGTCTGCCCTGAGTCCCGACCTGAACCCAGTGGATCACATTTGGATCGACATCAGACCAAACCCAACGTTCAACATCACGATCCTCTGTGTTTTCGGCTCTTGAGGAAGAATGGGCTGAAATTCCTCTAAAACATTCAGACACCTCACTCACAATGTCGCCAGCACAGTTCAAGCCATCAAAAGGAAAGTCTGACCCACCCTATTTTAATGTCCACTATTGGGTATCCAGATACTTTTGAGCAAATAGTTTGTAGTTGCGTTAAGAAGGATGCTAGAGCAGATGATCTGTCGCTGACTTGCCGCTATGTTTTCCTCTCATGCTTATATGTAAATGTATGGCTCACATGACTGTAAATAATATACTTGACCAATTTATGGGACAGGAAATGGACCGAGAAAAAATCACGAAGTCCCAAGTAAATTAGCAAACTACGCATAAAAAGAAAATGAACTGTTGATCTCGGAGGAACCATCATCATGGCGTTCGTATACCTCCTGTTCACAGGACACCGCACAACGTACTTAATTTTAATGAAGATACTGATTAGTAACTGGAATCCACCTCCTCAACTTCCCTGCCAGCCATGTACTAATGCAAATTCTTTTCTCCAGCGGTATTCCAGTTTGCTTTCCTCTACGCAAGCAGCGTCGCAGTTCAGCCACATCCCTCATTAAAATAGTCGTACGATATACTATAGATCACATACTCGAACAATGTAATGTTTCTGGAAGGAATTATCGTCTTGTATGATGAAGTAATACATGCGTTAAAGATTCATATTCACGCGTCACAGTACTAAATTCACTTTCGACCACACGATTCACAAAAATTAGGGTACCATGTCACTCTTCCCTCTTTTAACCAACAATACAGAATCGGCATCGATAGTAAAGTATGTGGAACATCAGAATGTTTAGCGCAACTTAACACAGGAAGGCAGCAAGTTCTGAAAACTTTTAAGGCACGCTTCCTGTATAAGCGTTTAAAGGTCTTCCGCGTTTGTAGAGGGCAGATGTAATAAGAAACCTCCATAAATCACAGTTGCTCTTACGTACTGGTAACCTGTTACTAATGGTGGCTCTTCGTATATTCTGACGCAGCCCTAGACCATGAAATACCCTCGAGTTATTAGAAACTTATTTTTCGGTTGCGACCTGTCTAGCCATTGAAGTTTTCACAAGAATATTTGACTACTGTCAATCTTTGTTGTTAAAAGAAAAGTGTTAGCTTCTGCTCGTCACCAGTAACACGGCAACATGAACACTTTTTTTTTTAAAGTTCTGGAACAATACTTCTATGTCAACATTGTTAAATATGAGATTGGAGGTCGGCAGTCAGTTATATTTTGCACCACTCGTGAAGGCGACTTGCACTATAGAACCTCCCCTGTTGAGGAAGCCACTGGCTTTCTTCTTATCTCTTCTAATCCACCGCGTCGCAACTGCTCCAATACCTTGCGCCCTTTGGCGCAGACCACAGCCTTACTTTCCCAGTGCATGAGCCTAAAGCACTGCTGCTTCTTCTGATCATTTCCTTAGGAACGTCATTCTACTCAGCAGAAGTAACAGTCGAGCACCAGAAAAAGCATATTTACAGTTGTTAGTGAATCAGAACAGTTTTATTTGTTCACCAGAGCTCCCGGAATTGAGAAGTTTAATCGCATTGTGGAGGAGTAAGTGCTATTGGGACTGTTTCCGATGCCTCCTTCAGTTGTAAACCCACTGAAATCACGCGAATGTTGTTGAAACAAACAGGTACACAATGTTCTGCCTTGCTGTACCCCGCCGGCCGCGGTGGTCTGCCGGTTCTAGGCGCGCACTCCAGAACCGCGTGACTGCTACGGTCGCAGGTTCGAATCCTGCCTCGGGCATGGATGTATGTGATGTCCTTAGGTTAGTTACGTTTAAGTAGTTCTAAGTCCTAGGGGACTGATGACCACAGATGTTAAGTGCCATAGTGCTCAGAGCCACTTGCTGTACCCCAGCACCAGATTTGGAACTCTTACAGTACTTGTATAACATTCGCATGATGTACGTGATGGTTTAGACTAAATAGAAATGCAGTTCTCCGATTCCTTTTTTCAACTCTATCAGGTCGGATCTACGCCACACTATTGGGTCAAGCTATAATATCAAATATTTTGATGTGCCCTCATTACTTTATGTCCAAACAATTCATACGATTTTGTAGTTTTTTCTATGTCTTCCTGTTATCGGAGTGAATCATAGTACTAAATGCGTTATTTGAATCGGGATGCAACTGGCACTTTTTCCAATTTTTACGTAGTATCTGCAGGCCCAACTAGAGTCCGACTTGGATTACTTCTCCCGGCAAATCGTTACTATTTTCATGTTTTCGTATATTAAAAATTGATAATTTAATTGTTCACACAATTTTCATCGAATATTTAAAACAGAGCATATACTGTATTCGAACATTATGCATCACCTTGAAGAAAATGACTTATTGATATTTAACCAACACGGATTCAGAAAATATCGTTCATATGCAACACAGCTAGATCTTTACTTCCAAGAAGTGCTGTCGAAAAGGGCTCTTAGATCGATTCCATATTCCTAGATTTCCAGAAGACTTTTGATACCGCTCCTAACAAGCGACTATTAATCAAATTGCGTGCATATCGAGTATCGTCTCAGTTGTGTGACTGGATTCGTGATTTCCTCCCTGAGAGGTGACAGTTCGTGGTGATATACGGTAAATCATAGAGTAGAACAGAAGTGATATCTGGCCCTCTACAAGGTAGTGTTAGGCCCTCTGCTGTTCCTGATGTATATAAATGATCTAGGTGATAATCTGAGCAGCCCCCTTAGATTGTTTGCAGAAGACGCTGTAATTTACCGTCTAGTAAAATCATCAGACGATCAATCCAATTACAAAATGATCTAGAGAGAATTTATATATGGTGCGAAAAGTGGCAATTAGCACTAAACAAATAAAAGTGTGACGTTATCCATATGGGTACTACAAAAATCCGATAAATTTTGGGTATACGATAAATCGCATAAATCTAAGGGCTGTCAGTTCGACTAAATACCTAGGAATTACAATTACGAGGAACTTAAATTGGAAAGACCACGTAGATAATATTGTGGCGAAGGCGAAACAAAAACTGCGCTTTTTTGGCAGAACACTTAGAAGATGCGACAAACCCACTAAATAGACAGACTACATTACACTTGTCCGTGCTCTGCTGGAATATTGCTGCTCGGTGTGGGATCCTTACCAGGTAGGATTGACGGGAGACATCGAAAAAGTGCAAAGAAAGTCAGCTTGTTTCGTGTTATCGCGCCATAAGGGTGAGTGTGTCACTGATGTGACACGCGAGTTGGGGTGGCAGTCACTGAAACAAAGGCGGTTTTCTTTGCCGCGAGATCTATTTACGAAATTCCAATCAACTTTCTCTACCTAGTGCGTAAATATATTGTTGACACCCACCTACGTAGGGAGAAATGATCATCATAATAAAATAAGAGAAATCACAGCTCGAACGGGAAGACTTAGGTGTTCCTTTTTCCCACGCACCATTCTAGAATGGAATGGTAAAGATTTAATATGAAAATGGTTCGATGAACCCTCTGCCAGGCACTTAAGTGTGAATTGCAGAGTAACTGTGTAGATTTAGGTGTAGATGTAGCTCATTTTCTGCATAAATGTGAGTGGTAAACATTGCTAAACATGAATAACTTAGGGAACCAGTTTACAACAGCAAGCATCGATTCTGAGCTCACTTGACATCTATACCACGCTAACGCGCTGCACTACAGACGCTAAACTAAGAACTAAAATATTATTATTGGGAAAAGTAAGGATCCTCCACGAAGACAGTGGCACGACCTCTGTAGTAGGTACTAAAACCCAGTTCCCACGACAGTTGTTGAGGAATGCAATTGTCTGGGAGAAGCGCAGAACAGAAAATCGCGTGACGGACTCTGGCGTACCCGCAGAGATGCTACCACCGGACGTAATTGGCATGCAGCGGCAGGGCAAAACTCCCACGCCCGAACGGGAACTCCAGTGACGGCGGTGTCACAGCGCGTTTGACGCGGTCGCCTCATGGAGCTCGTTTAGCGCTCACACGACTGCGTATCTGCGATGGAGCGTAGCGAGCACGCAACGCTCGCGGGGAACGAGCTAAAAGAATTAGCACACGCCGAGCGCCGGCACTTAATTGGCCGGAGATGATCCCCGGAGCAGCGGCTAACAAGCTCCGGGCTGCATATTGAGCAGCGCCAGCCACGCCGGCAACAGCCTGTGGCCAAGCGACCAAATCATTACGGCGGTTGATCCGGACCCATTTGCGTGCCGCCTTCCTGCAACATGAATGCATTACACCCACTTTGAGCTGCGGCGCTGAAACCGATAATTTATTCAGCCACCGTTCTCAACGGCCTCCACGCAGAAATCGCGCACGCAGGCCAACAGCGGTACGCGCAGCGGTCACGCCTCGAGCCGGCGTCCCTCCCGTGTCTGCGTTGCTATCTTCGTGCGTATCGCTTTGTCGACTCTCTGTCCTTTCTGCAGAAAAGAGTAATTTCCACAAGTGAGAACGTTGCACGTAACCAGTTCGTGGGAATTTCTGTGCCCCGAAGGAGAAGGGTAAGATGTTGCGGAAGTGAACAGGTAGAGGCTAATTTTGTTTTGTTCTTTTGTCGAAAACTGACATGACGAAACCGTCACTGTGGGACAGACACATTCTTTGGGACTGTTTTATCTTTGCAAGCCAGTATCATTGTACGTAAAGATCCGTGTGAACGAAAACATTAAGTGTGAACATGAAAATTATAATCATTTTAAATAAAACGAACTTTCCTAACATTCTACATCTTTATTTCTAATGTCTATAAAGTGTGCTCGTAAATTCCCATTAAAAACAAAAAATGGTTCAAATGGCTCTGAGCACTATGCGACTTAACTCCTGAGGTCATCAGTCGCCTAGTACTTAGAACTAATTAAACCTAACTAACCTAAGGACATCACACACATCCATGCCCGAGGCAGGATTCGAACCTGCGACCGTAGCGGTCGCTGGGTTCCAGACTGTAGCGCCTAGAACCGAACGGCCACTTCGGCCGGCCCATCAAAAACCTCTAGAACTTTCAGAGGGGAGTGAGTACATAATATTTTGAACAGGAACCAACGTCCGGTAACGTACCGTTTCCGTTCTACTACGGTATCAATTCAGATGTTTAACTCTTACACTTCTGCTTGAGGAACTGAATTAGGCGTGACGCAGTAGAATCATTCAATAACAGCTGCAGCGCGGGATTAGCCGAGCGGTCTCAGGCGCTGCAGTCATGGACTGTGCGGCTGGTCCCGGCGGAGGCTCGAGTCCTCCCTCGTGCATGGGTGTGTTCGTTTGTCCTTAGGATAATTTAGGTTAAGTAGGGCGTAAACTTAGGGCCTGATAACATTAGCAGTTAAGTCCAATAAAATTTCACACACATTTGAACATAACAGCTCTAGAGGAAACATGACGAAACATCCATTTATCACCTAAGCATATTTGTTTATAATAACACTTAAACATGACGTTCTTTACATACAGTATGCTGGCTACGATCTGCACATAAAGTATCCTGGATTCTTTTTGCCTTAGGATAAAGTAAACACGTAATGTTTAAGTGTTAATGCAAACAAATGTGCTCAAGTGATGTTTCGTTATTTTTGCTTTCGAACTGATATCTAAGAACTGTACCGTGTCACGACTAATTCAGTTCCTCAAGCAGAAGAGAATGAGTGAAACATTTGAACTGAAACCCTTGTAGAACGGAAACCTTCGAAACTATCGATCCATGCGCCTCGGCTGGGTCATAGAGAAACGAATAGATAGGCTTGCTTATATTAACAGCCGTTAGATGTCAGTTGTCTTCTGTTTTGCTTAGAAACCGTCATATGCTTAAAATAGCTACTTCGCACCAGAAATCATTTTGTGTTCTCGAGTTTGCGAAGTGCAATTCCGTAATTACAGTGCAAATACGTTTCAGGCTGAGCTAGCGAACTGATCCTCCGAATTTAGATACAGGATGCGTATGTAAAGGAAAGAGTCCTGGCCGCCCTCGTGTTCCTGAAGAAAATGTCGCACGAATTCCAAATCAACTCATCGTGTCAGTCGGGAGTTCCAACTGCCTATACCAACAATTTGGCGTGTTTTGAGACGGCAGTTGGTTATGAAGCCGTACAAGTTACAGCTGTTACAAGCTCTGCGTCCCGTTGACAAACGCAAACTTGTGGCATTTTGTAACGAGATTCTTATGCTATTGACAATGACAGTGACAATGACACTTTCGCACATCGCATCGTGTTCAGTGATGAAGCGACTTTCCATGTTAGTGGTCAGGTAAACAAACACAATGTTCGAATTTGGGGCGTACGGAACCTACATGCAGCCATTGAACATGCACTATATTCGCCCAAAGTCAATGTGTTTTGTGCGAAATCCGGATCATTTGCTTACGGCCCATTCTTCTTTGATGGAAACACGGTTAACGAGCAATAGTATTTCGCTATGTTACAAAACTGATTGTTTCCGAGGCTGCACGAATACAACTTCATTTTTTAACAAGCTGGGCACCCGCTCTCTGGAGTCGCCAAGTGAGTGAATATCTGAATGAAACAGTAGCGAACCGTTGGATTGGTCACCAAGAAGCTAGCGACTTAGCATGTCTCAGCTGGGCTCCACGGTCACCGGATTTGATACCCTCTGACTTCTTCCTGTGGGTTTTCAATAAAGACAACGTTTATGTACCACCACTCCTACAGAACCTGGATAAGTTGAAGAACCGGAGGTCACTTTGGAGTGCTGGGGAACGAAGCTGTCGATGCTGCTGCCAAGGCTGCAGGCCAACTACGTAAGCCTTTTACCTGTTCTGTCCCTTCAGATGATCTCTGTGTTACTGCACGTAGGAAAACTGTGCCCCTGCCGGCCGAAGTGGCCGAGCGGTTCTAGGCGCTTCAGTCTGGAACCGCGCGACCGCTACAGTCGAAAGTTCGAACCCTGCTTCGGGCATGGATGTGTGTGATATCCTTAGGTTAGTTAGGTTTAAGTAGTTCTAAGTTCTAGGGGACTCATGACCTCAGATGTTAAGTCGCATAGTGCTCAGAGCCATTTGAACCATTTGAACTATGTCCCTCTTACATGAACACTGGCTTTCTCTATATGGGAAAGAACTCCGTGAAATTAAACATCTCCCAAAGGCTTGGATGACTTCCTCTCGCCCTTCTCGTCGTGAGGAGATACTTTTAGTCCGGCTGCGTATTCCTCACTGTCGTTTCAGTCACCGTCATTTGTTAAGTGGAGACCCTGCACCTCTCTGTGCTTACGGCAACCAAGCATTGGCAGTGCGCCATTTTTTTGACTCAATGCCGATTGTACAACTGTTTACGTTTTAATATATGTTTGCCATCTGAATTATCGCATATTTTATCAGACACAGATCGCGGCGTTTTACTTTTTATTCGTCGTAGTAATGTGGCTAAGGAAATTTAATTTTCAACCTTTTGAGCGTCTTCCTCAAAGGGGAAGTGATCGTTTTTAGCTATCACTCTACTACAGTCGATTGTGGTCTGAGTATTCTCAGCTTCAACATCATCCGGTAATTGACCATTTAAAGTTATGACGGGGGCTCTTATGATCTCAGCGGTTTTGCACCTTAAAGCAACAGTAACAACACACACATATACACTTACACACATTATGAGTACTCATTATTCTGAGTATTAGGTAGTGGGCACTTCGATTTGTAGTTCGAGTAATGATGAACTGTTGTTTGAGTGGTTTTAGTGTGTGTTACTGTGCAGTAAATAACTCGCAAATCTAAAAAAAAAAAAAAAAAAAAAATTGTTCAAATGGCTCTGAGCACTATGGGACTTAACTTCTGAGGTCATCTGTCCCCTAGAACTTAGAACTACTTAAACCTAACTAACCTAAGGACATCACACACATCCATGCCCGAGACAGGATTCGAACCCGCGACCGTAGCGGTCGCGCAGTTCCTGACTGTAGCGCCTAGAACCACTCGGCCACTCCAGCCGTCTCGCAAATCTAAGTATTTATCGTGATCTCTTATCTACACATAAAAATTTCTTCACTTTTGTGTTTACTCTTATTGTGCTATTTGTAAGTCCGAATGGTTCAATACTTTTCTTACCAATATGTCGGATATGATGGTTTAGCCAATGGAAATAATACCAGCCCGTGACGTCTAAGGTAAAACTACCCACGTTGGCAGGGACACGGGTCCTGTAGCATCCCAAAAGCCAAATCGTAAAATACCTCGTTCAGTTTATACGCCTGAGATGGAAGAGAGTATTATAAGATCAGTGGACCTTAAAAATCGGTGCGTCGATTAACGACAGCGGAAAGTGCGAGTCACTATGCTGCCTGCGCTGTATTACACGAACATTCTCGTACCATATTCAACTTGTCCAGGCCCTAACACCACGAGACCACAGTGGCTGATTCCAGTTATGTCAGTAGCTCTTGCAAAAGTTTGGGCTAATGAAAAGCTCTAATCAGTTCAAGAAAAACGGTATCATTACCCTTTCTGAATCAATGAATGGACAGATTAAGTGGGCCATACGTGTTACCAAAGAGATTAAATGGGCCTTTTTCAGGACTTTCTCGTATAAGTAATGCCACCCTTGCTGGACAATCAGCCATGTCAACAAAAAATAAAGTCGTGGTTCACGTACACGATTGTTATCATTATACACTACTGGGCTTTAAAATTGCTACACCACTAAGATGACGTGCTACAGACGCGAAATTTAACCGACAGGAAGAAGATGCTGTGATATGCAAACGATTAGCTTTTCAGAGCATCCACTCAAGATGGGCGCCGGTGGCGACACCTACAACGTGCAGACATGAGGAAAGTTTCCAACCGATTTCTCATACACAAAGAGCAGTTAACCGGCGTTCCCTGGTGAAACGTTGTTGTGATGCCTCGTGTAAGGAGTAGAAATGCGTACCACCACGTTTTAGACTTTCATAAAGGTAGGATTGTAGCCTATCGCGATTGCGGTTTATCGTATTGCGATATTGCTGCTCGCGTTGGTCGAGATCCAATGAATGTTAGCAGAATATGGAATCGGTGGGTTCAGGAGGGTAATACGGAACCCCGTGCTGGATCCCAACGGCCTCGTATCACTAGCAGTCGAGATGACAGGCATCTTTTCCGCATGGCTGTAACGGATCGTGCAGCCACGTCTCGATCCCTGAGTCCTCAGATGGGGACGTTTGCAAGACAACAACCATCTGCACGAACAGTTCGACGACGTTTGCAGCAGCGTGGACTATCAGCTCGGAGACCATGGCTGCGTATACCCTTGACACTGCATCACAGACAGGAACGCCTGCGATGGTGTACTCAACGACGAACCTAGGTGCACGAATGGCAAAAAAATCATTTTTTTTATGAATCCAGGTTCTGTTTACAGCATCGTGATGGTCGCATCCGTGTTTGGTGACATCGCGGTGAACGGACATTGGAAGTGTGTATACGTCTTCGCCATACTGGCGTATCACCCGGCGTGTCGGTATGGGGTGCCATTGGTTACACGCAATGACGGCACTATGAATATTGGACGTTACATTTCAGATGTGTACGACCTGTGGCTCTACCCTTCATTCGATCCCTGTGAAACCCTACATTACAGTAGGATAATGCACGACCGCATGTTGCAGGTCCTGTGCGGGCCTTTCTGGATAAAGAAAATGTTCGACTGCTGCCGTGGCCAGCACATTCTCCATATCTCTCACCAATTGAAAACGTCTGGTCAATGGTGGCCGAGCAACTGGCTCGTCACAATACGCCAGTCACTACTCTTGATGGACTGTGGTATCGTGTTGAAGCTGCATGGGCAGCTGTACCTGTACACGCCATCCAAGCCTTGTTCGACTCATTGCCCGGGCGTATCAAGGCAGTTATTACGGTTAGAAGTGGTTGTTCTGGGTACTGATTTCTCAGTATCTATGCACCCAAACTGCGTGAAAATGTAATCACATGTCAGTTCTAGTATAATATATTTGTCCATGGAATACCTGTTTATCATCTGCATTTCTTCTTGGTGTAGCAATTTTAATGGCCAGAAGTGTACTTTTCCTACTTGAGCCAGTGCAGTTGAAACACTATTTAACTTACAGGTAAAAAGCTTTGTAGGAATGAAGGTCAGACTTTTCGCTGCTCGATCTGCGTTGATACTAGTGTTCGTGTCATGACTTCCCAGTAGGCTCCGGTACTGGTACGGCGACGTAGGAATGAAACACAAGCATCATTGTGCATTACAGCTGCAGACAGTCAACATGCGTCTGGACGCGGTAATCAGGGCTTTACTCGTAAAGCTGTTTTATAAAACAGCAGGAATAGTGCTGCTACTCTTCTCGAGAATCTACGCATTAATGGAACACGGAAGGTTCTCTTTTCGCACCGGGGTTGAAGGACATGATTCGTAAGTTCGAATTAAGTAACAAATCGAAAATTGCACTGGGAGAGCACGCCGGACAATTGCGCCACAAACTGTTGAAGAAGTTTCTGTTGCCCTGTCTGAGAATGCTGGACGCAACGTGCTATCTTCAAGGAGCGCACGGTTTATGTCACGATAGCTGAATATTCCATGGCCCACCATTCGAACAGTGCTGCAAAGAACTGCGAAATAGTATCTCCAATGCGGCTCCAGGCTGTCGCGGATGCAGATGCTCGTCACATGGGACAACGTTTGTAACCTGGAACGTAAACATGGTAAGCAGTTACAAATGTTATCCTCCCGTGTGGAAGCTGAAATGTGTTTCGTTCAATGGTTTATCCTCACAAATGTGTCGACAAAGTTTCGTTGTCCTACGCTGACTCGTTTTTCCTGCTGGCCCTCTCAAGTAGCGAAAGTTTAATATACCATCCAATGGCACTGCGGCACAATCTAGAAGCAATGTGCCTGATCCTCTGACGCTGACATTTCATAACCACTGGATTGATTGAGGAGGCTCCACATTTCGACCATATTGTTCTCTAGACACCGGTTTGTATTAGAAAGTTGTTACGATTTGCAATCAAAGTCGCTGATGATCAGTGATCCGTACCAGGATTGACAGCTGAGCTATAATTCCCTTAGAACAACCGTCATTCGAGCAATCTTCAGTGCTTTTCGTCGATCTGCCACTCATAGCAAATTGCATTCACCAAAGCGGGGAGAGAGAGAGGGGGAGAGAGAGAGAGAGGGAGGGAGAAGGAGAGAAAGAGACATAAAGGGAAAGAATATTTAATGAAGAGCTGTGCGATTCGTCACAGGTTTGTTTAGTCAACGAGGGAACATCTCAGGGATGCTTAACAAAGTCTAATGGGGCGTTACAAGATGGGGTTGTATATTGCGAAATGCTTTACTCTCAAAAATTAGAGAACCATTCGAGGAGGGGTGGGGGGGGGGGGGGTAGTCGGGGCTAGGAGAGCGAGGAATATCGTGGCTCACCGTAACATGCCGTACTGTGACTTACGGGTAAAATCAGTAAAAACAAAAGTACTTCGAACACGGATAAAAGAAACTCCTCTTTAGTCTGATATCATTACTAGTGTTCGAGAGAAGTTAGCGTATGGGTCTTACACTTTCATCATTTACTTATTCCGCTCTAAGCCTTCTGTACTATCAGTTTCAGTCTGATACTACCATTTCTTCATCTTATTGCCCACTTTTACCGAACAGTAAATCCCCAGAAATTCTCATGCCGTGTATCTCAAACGCAACGCTTGAGTCGCTGCAAATTCCCTTTACCGTCTATCATGCACAAGAACAGCTAACATGATGTAAGCAGAGGTTCCAGTGGCCTCAGTGTTGAGTGTATCAGCGTTAATTACTTGGGCAATGGTGAGTCTAGAGGTGGTATAACAGGCGGGCATGTGACTAGCGTGTCGCCACCGCCAGCCAGTAACCAGAGCCGGTAGGCTGTTGGCGCGAAACGGCGGGAAACCGCAGCCACATTCCTCTCGGTTCCCACAGCCCTGCCTCCTGCGGCTAACGGCCGCTCGCCTCACATACTTCCAAACTGCCGGAAACCGTCTGCCACTTCACGTTGAACTGTGCCCAAACGTAAATGACTGGAGGTGACCATATTTTTTCCCGAGAAATCCATTTCTGTAACTTCGACTGACTGCAGCTGTAGTGAGTTTATTGAAGATGGTCTGCCAAGACTTCCGGCTGAGGTAGTACTGGTATATGCCTGGTCGATGTGTGTCCTACTGAAGTGTAAACGATGAGCCGTCAATAAGTAATGCAACACATTTTTTTCTGAAAGTAGGTCTTTTTTCCAGAGTTTCAGTACACCATATTATTTCCGATTCCTTTGGCTACAATTCCGCAGCTCGTGGTCTGGCGGTAGCGGTCTCGCTTCCCGAGCAGTGGGTCCCGGATTCGATTCCCGGCGGGGTCAGGGATTTTCACCTGCCTCGAGAGGACTGGATGTTGTTGTGTGGTCTTCATGATCATTATTCATGTGCATTACGGTCGGAGGAAGGCAATAGCAAACCACCTCAGCTAGGACCTTGCCTAGTATACCGGTGCGGCTCTCCCGCATCGTCCCCTACGCTCTGTCGAGGAATATGGGACTTCATCGTCATCATCATCATTGGCTACAAAATCCAGTTTTTCAACATAATCTCCGTTCAATGCGACGCCTTAGGTCAACGTAATGGGAGGGCCTGTATGCCCACCTGATACCACTCTACTGGTCGACGTCGGAGCCAGTATCGTGTTGAATCCATAGCCTCCCCATAATCCGCATACTGCTTCTCGTGGAGTGTATCCTTCATTGGGCCAAACCGATGGAACTTGGTAGGTGTGGGATCCCGGCTGTAGGGAGAAACCCAGGGGGCACACGGCTTAGACAACTCCAACTGGTGGAAGCCAGCCGTTGTGGCCGAGCGGTTCTAGGCGCTTCAGTCCGGAACTGCTCTGCTGTTACGGTAGCAGGTTCGAATCCTGCCTCGGGCATGGATGTGTGATGTCCTTAGGTTAGTTAGGTTTAAGTAGTTCTAAGTCTAGGGGACTGATGACGTCAGATGTTAAGTCCCATCTGGCCACTAGTTGAGAGCGGCTCTAGGCGCTTCAGACTGGAACCGCGTGACCGCTACGGTCGCAAGTTCGAATCCTGCCTCGGGCATGGATGTGTGTGATGTCCTTAGGTTAGTTATGTTTAAGTAGTTCTGAGTTCTGGGGGCTGATGGCCTCAGATGATAAGTCCCATAGTGCTCAGAGCCATTTGATTTGAACCAATAACCTCGCAAGTTCTGTTCGGCTCATTTAAGTTTCCAGAGCAGTTTTCTCTAGCGCATTATACACAGATAACTTTTGTGACGGTTATCAACATGGCTCTAGGCCTGAATACTGGACTAGGGTGTTTATCTCCTCATAACACTCCAGTACCACCCTTGTTGAAAACTACCAGCCTGCTAAGAAACGTGGAGCTGTTCTGTCCAGACCATTCAGTTTATCACTGGGGGTCGCTCTGGGTTTGATGACGACCTGACAATGGGACGATCGCTTAGACAGTAGATGATTTGAGTAACTGACATGTGAATCGTCAAATAACCTCTCAGAATGGTAGAACGGTCAGATTTTTTGCTCGTCTGAATTCCAGACTCACTCGTTCATTCGTCATGCAATAGTGACTTTAGACCTCCAGCAGTCAACCGATTTTTTAACGTATTTGAAGAGAACGCTATTTAATAATACGATAAATTTATGTTCACGATCGCTGAACTTTGCCTTGCTGAACCCGAGTTCACGAATACAGCGGATTTCAGAGACGTAAGGCACTTCGATTCAATTCACTGTAGAATGGATTTCGCTTTGCAACTCGCTTTACTACCGGTATCCGGACTTCCTCGCTAGGAACTTTTACCACCCACGAAGGAGTATCGAATGTAAACAAATCTGCCGCAAGAAGAATCGCGTTTCCTGCTGTAATAACCCGCGTCGTGAGCGAATCGCAACGAACTGAGAAATTACGGAGAAACATCAGTGAAACTGTTGCACGCATTGTGAGCACGGTAAGAGATGGCCGCAGAAAAAGCGACCACCTCCGAGGTCATACGCGCAGCAAACTCTCGCTGGCAATTTCACGCTACGCGGGGCGGCCCTCGCTATTCTAGCGGGCGCGCTGCCGGCCGCTGGCGCGCCATTACTAGACCTGTCGCTAACTCGCTTCTCTCTTTTGTCTTGAGGTACACAATGAAGCTGATCATTTAAACAGGAAAAGTATGTGAATCTTCGTCGTTTTCTTTCTTTGTCTGCTCCTATTACCTAGCGAGGGTCGCAGGTACGACAGTGCCCTCTCATGCTGCCTAGTCGAAAGCAGTCTCTGGTGCAAATTTCGAAACTGTGTAAGTATTCACGTATTCGTCGAGTCTCCTCTTACGCGTCGTTCATGATCTTCCGGAGGACTTCGGATAGCAGTGTGTGTCTACTCGTCGGATATTTCGGTAGGACATTGTCGTTCGGCATCTGTATGTGCTC
Source organism: Schistocerca gregaria (assembly GCF_023897955.1). Taxonomy (NCBI): domain Eukaryota; kingdom Metazoa; phylum Arthropoda; class Insecta; order Orthoptera; family Acrididae; genus Schistocerca; species Schistocerca gregaria. Next base: position 186,187,810 of record NC_064931.1, on the reverse strand, counting down.
TGAATACATATGCTTCTCTTTGACATGGTTTCTTATCCTGTGACGTATTCATTTTTTCCCTATTGAAAAAAGAATTGCCATCAAACTCCTCTAGGGTGTTAGCTGCACTTCTCATAATTTTTATTTGCTGCCTAACATCCTGAGCTACATATCATAAACGATGTAGCCACATTTTTGTAAATGTTTTACATTACTTGTTTAGTCATTTTCCTGCCCACTACCACGGCAGACATTTTCCTGAACATTGCTGCGACTAATCAGCTGAAGTTTCATATATTTTTCATAGATACTGCATCCTCCCAGAATATCACAGAAATACTTGAACTTTTCCACCGAGGCAATTATTTTCAAACCAGTCGAAATATTATCCCCATCTTGGTTGCTACAAGCAAACTTTTGTGTTTTACGTCTCTTAACCACATGTGCTTCCGCTTCCAGGACCTCAAAAATACTCAGTTACCATATTATACGTGCCTTCTCCAGAATTCCCCACCTGCTCGGTGTACGACATAAACAAAGAACTTGATGTAATCCAGCACTTACACTGTCTGCTGGTGGTGCTATCATTTTCAGTCTCGTAAAGTCATCAGAAGATCAAAACCAATTGCCATATAATTGAGATGAAGTATATGTATGATGGAAAGAGTAGCAATTGACCCTAAATAATGAAAAGTCTTATGTCTTTCACATGAGTCGTAACAGGAATCTGTTCAATTTCGGTTACATATAAACCACAAAAATCTAAAGGCTATTAGTTCAATTACATACCAAGGGATTACAATTACGAACAACGTAAACGGGAAAGATCGCATTGATACGGTTGTAAGGAATGCTAACCAAAGACTGTGTTACATTGGTAGAACGCTTATAAGAGGCAACAGGTGTACTAAACAGACTCCCTACACCACGCTTTCCCGGCTGCGGTGGTCTAGCGGTTCAGGCGCTCAGTCCGGAACCGCGCGACTGCTGCGGTCGCAGGTTCAAATCCTGCCTCGGGCGTGGATGTGTGTGATGTCCTTAGGTTAGTTAGGTTTAAGTAGTTCTAAGTTCTAGGGGACTGATGACCTTAGATGCTAAGTCCCATAGTGCTCAGAGCCCTTTTAACCAACCACGCTTGCCCGTCGTCTTTTAAAGTACTGTGGGATCCGTACCAGATAGCATTGACGGCGGACACTGAAAAAGTTCCAAGAAGGGCAGCTCGTTTTGTATTATCGCCAAACAAATGGAGAGTATCACGGAATGTTACGCGAGTTGTCGGGGAAATCAGTAAAACAAAGGCGTTTTTCGTTGTGGCGTATCCCTGATAAGTCTCAGAAATTTCCTCAGTGGAGTACGGGTTCACCCTGTAGACACTTATCTCTATTTTAGCGTTCCATATAAGCTTTGTAAGTATTCTGTTAGATTTTTATGGTGAACGAAAACACAATGTGCTCGGTTTTGGATCTTTGCCTCTCTAGTAAAGAACGGACAACGAAACCATGTCTCTGGGGCCTTTCCTTTTGATGAACGCGTGACTTCTATAATTCTTCCTGTCTGTTAAATTTCGCGTCTGTAACACATCTTCGTGATGTAGCAATTTTAATGGCCAGTAGTGTAGTTACGTTACACACGGCTATGTTACGCGCTACCATTTGGAGCCTGTAGCGGCAAAGGACTGAAAATATATAGCCACGAAGAATAAAAATGTAGAACGTTAATAAAATTTGTTTTGTTTAAAAAGTTTCAGGAGTTTTCACAAAAAAATCGGAGTCATTATTTTTAAACACGCCCTCGTAATAGCATCCCAGGCGAAAAAATGACGATGAAGTAACAGAAGTCGTGACAGAGTTATACGCAAATAATTATAACGACGTAAAATAATCATAAATGGGTAGGGATGTATACTTTATAACAGCGGGACTTCATGTGTTGTGAAAAGTTTCAATCTTCGTTAAGGCTACACAGCAAGAACTGTCGAAGATAGAACGCAGAGTAATACACTGAAGGCAGCTTAAAATATTACACCATGAACACCTTGTTCGAACGCAGCCAAACTGGTACTACCGAATTCCCATAACTGTGGACTGTGTTGATTAAACTTTAAACCTTATGTGAACTAATTTTCAGTATCGAAAAGAATACATTTCTAAAAATGTTGTGAGAATATGATAGCCGTAATATTCATCTAACGTTACTGGAACATTTCAAATGGAGATCGCTACACAGCATGCCCACTTGCATTTTGTTCTCTATTTAGCAACCTGAGAAAGGTCGAATCATTGGCGTTAGGGACATTCGAGCACCTCACCGACAGACTGCATAGACAGTTGTTTGTTAAGTAGTGACTAACAGGAGGGAAAAGGGACAACAGTTTGGTCAGAAGAGTAGCCATGGGCCCTTCCAGAAGGACTACACCAAGAAAAGATTGTAGGATTGTCCGAAAATCTCTAAAGAATATGCGGATGACCACAGCTGCAATGCAGGCCGATGTTACAGTGTGTCACCATAGTAATAATAACTTCGCGTGGTTCAACGGCCTGGTCAAAGTCTTTTAACTGGTCACCACTTCGGTGAATTGTGTGTCCCTATCCTACACCAGCGTTCCTAACGGGGAAAGGGCACCTACAGTTTAACGTGAAATCCGACCCTGCAGTTTACAAGAAACTTGATTGAGATCTCGAGTTTTAATTCATTGTTTACTGCTAACACTATACACAGCAGGGAATTTCGTGGTGTAGAACCAAAGTCGTATGGGGCATTGAGTGACATTCTGCGGCGTTTAGCGACGAGTCTCGTTTCTATTAGTAGCGGTCCACTCGATTAGAACTTGTCCATACACGTCCTGGAGAAATACGAAATAGCGGTGCCTGTGTTATTAAGAAGTAAGTTCCTTCGAACATGCATGGATGTACTTCTTGATAACACAGGCACAGCTGTTTAGTATTCTGTCCGTCCTGGAAGGTAATATGCGTAACGTCCACGTTGTAACACATGGACGACGACATATGGAAGTGTGGGTCTGATCGCGATTCGTTCACAGATGGCCGAAGTGGCTAAGGCGACCGCTCGCGTAAAGCGGGAAATCCGGTTTCGTGCCCCAATACGGCACAAATTTGCGTTGTCGTCATTCCAATACACAGCCGATGGCGGTTCATATTCGCAATTGCGAATACATTTACTGTAGTCCTGGAGAAACGTCACAAGAAGCAGCAATTCTTGGCAACCATAGCTCTCCGACCCTTGAACCATAGGGGGGGGGGGGAGCTTTTTGATGTGACAACATGCCTGATTTGTTAATTATTGAAGGGTTGTTGAATGTTCACCAATGTGCGGCATGAATGATAAATCGCATTGTCATGCTGTTTATGATAAATGGAATATTCCAGAAGATTAATACGAGACCCCACACTGAAATTTACATCACAAACGCACAGAAGAATTTAAGGATCCATTACTAGCCTGTCCGGTTCACTGATATGTCAGTTATATAACATACGTGAGGTGTAATGGGCAGACGTACTGCATAATTTAATACCAGTCTCCAGCCAGCAATCTTCATGAACTAGTCCATCATGTTTTTTAGTCATGCAAGATATCCCTGAAGATGACAATCGAGGGACGTTTCCGCGTATGCCACAACGAATATAAGAGTGTATTCGTGCCCGCGGTTGCCACCCTGATACTGATTAGTCTGTGCAGCTCGTTCCGGCGGAGGTTCGACTCCTCCCTCGGGCATGGGTGTGTGTGTTTGTCATTAGGATAATTTAGGTTAAGTATTGTGTAAGCTTAGGGACTGATGACCTTAACAGTTAAGTTCCATAAGATTTCACACACATTTGAACTTTTTTTTTTTTTGACGTTAGTGATGAGGATGAGTTACGATTGGAATGTAAGTTTAACCATTTAATAACCATTAATTGAGGGACATCTTCATAAAGATTGGAAAAATAATGTACTGTTGGTTCATGGTGTAACAATTTACATTTGCTTCAGTATAGCTAGAGCATGGCTTGTGAAGTATTCCTCTTTTGAAGTTCGCGGATTACCTACACTCCAGGGTACACTGTGTGTCACACTACACTGAGAGTAATTGTTATCAAGTCCGCCCGGTTAGCCGAGCGATCTAACGAACGGCTTTCAGGACCGGGAAAGAGCACCTGGTCCCCGGCACGAATCCGCCCGGCAAACATGTGTCGAGGTCCGGTGAGCCGGCCAGGAGCTGGCCGCGGTGGTCTCGCGGTTCTAGGCGCGCAGTCTGGAACCGTGCGACTGCTACGGTCGCAGGTTCGAATCCTGCCTCGGGCATGGATGTGAGTGATGTCCTTAGGTTAGTTAGGTTTAAGTAGTTCTAAGTTCTAGGTGACTAATGACCACAGCAGTTGAGTCCCACAGTGCTCAGAGCCATTTAACCATTTTTTTTTTGAGCCGGCCAGTTTGTGGATGGTTTTTAGGTGATTTCCCATCTGCCTTGGCAAATGCGGCCTGATTCCCCTTATTCCACCTCAGTCACACTATTTCGGCGATTGCTGCGCAGACTTCTCCACGTACGCGTACACCACCATTACTCTACCACGCAAGCATAGGGGTTACACTCGTCTGGTGAGACGTTCCCTGGGGGGAAGGTGGGAGAGGGGGCAGGGTCCACCGGGGCCCGAACCGCACAATAACCCTGGGTTCGGTGTGGGGGGAGGGGGGGGGGGCGGAGGGATGAAGTAGTCGTCGCGGGGTTGTGGACCACTGCGGCTGCGGCTGCGGCGGGGACGGAGCCTCTCCGTCGTTTCTAGGTCCCCGGTTAACATACAACATACATACAATTGTTATCAACATGAACAACATAGCGGTTGAGCGCACATAGTTAAAATGTAATAATACTGCACCAACAGGCGTTATTTTGATATTGTTTTATTAGGTGACCAATTTCGACGTTTCAGTAACGTCACCTTCAGCCCTTTCACATTAATGACACCAAGTACCACCCGCGCACGTGTAAGACAAGGCACCAATTTTCGTGACTGGTTTCATAGATATCCGAACTTCATGAGCTTGTGTGCTCTTCACACATAAGACAGCGACTGTTGGAGTATAATGTGTAATCACACAGCACAATTACACAGGATAAAATTGGATTTTGTAAACGTAATATTGAATGGAAAATAGAAGTCACTCTTAGTGATAGGTGATGTAGAAAAGGATTTCTACTTCTGATAAGAAGATCACTGTCACGAAATTTATTAGTAAATTAATTTATCGTACTCGGAATGACGAACTTATCCAGGAAACTTTGTTTCATGGAGCTGTCTGAGAGAAGTATTCATTCAGCTGGGTGCATTCACAAATGTGCAGCCGGCCACGGTGGTCTCGCGGTTCTAGGCGCGCAGTCCGGAACCGTGCGATTGCTACGGTCGCAGGTTGGAATCCTGCCTCGGGCGTGGATGTGTGTGATGTCCTTAGGTTAGTTAGGTGTAAGTAGTTCTAAGTTCTAGGGGACTAATGACCACAGCAGTTGAGTCCCATAGTGCTCAGAGCCATTTGAACCATTTGAACAAATGTGCACAAGAACAACCACCTCTGCAGTTACATAGTTACCCTCTAACTTCGGACACGTTGACTCTGAATGATCTCCTGTATCGTAATGAGGATGTAATCCAAGTCATAAAATAACTGTCTTAGTTGGTTACACAGGGCTTGCAAAAAAGAAAGCTGACCTGCGAAACACAGGGTGTTTCAGAAAGAATTTACCCGAATGTGTGTATTTATTAAACTGTGAGACATACAACTATGAAACTTCGGACACATATTTAAGAATCTCTGAAGTTTATACTACAGATGTTCAATACGTCCTCCGCCAGTGATTTGAACAACAATACATAAATACTCGAATTCCTCCCGTACTTGGGTAAGCATGTCCATCGACACTGATACTATGGCAGTTCGGACGCGGTTTTTCAACTCTTCTATGTTCTGTTGTAGTTTGGTGCATAAACGTTGTCCTTAATGAAACCCAACAGGAAGAAGTCGCAAGCCCCACATGAAGAAGTCGCAGGGCGTCAAATCCGGTGGCTGTGGAGGTCAGCTGAGAGGTACTAACCTGCTGGCTTTCGCGACCAATCCTGTGGCTCGGTAGACTTTCACTGAGATACTTATGCACTTGGCGACTACAGTGTGGGGATGCCGCATCTTGTTGGAAAACGAGGCTCTTCTTGTTCAGGCTCAGAAACAACCAGTTTCCTAACATAGCAAGACAGCTGACTGTTAACCGTGTTTCCATCAAAGAAGATTGGGCTGTAAACAGATGAGTGGTATATCGCTCAAAACACATTGACTTTGGGTGAATTTAGTACATGTTTACTGTGTGCATAAGGTTCCTGTAGGCCCCAAAAACATTGTGTTTGTTTCCTTTCCCATTCTTGTAGCAGGAAAGTTGCTTCATCACTAAACACGATGCGTTGTACGAAAGTATTATAACTGTCAGTAGCATTCTGAACCTCGGCAGCAACAGCCACACGTTTGTGTTCGTCATGACGTAGAGCCTGCAGCAGCTGTAACTTGTACGGTTTCATAACAAACCGACCTCTCAAAAGACGACAAAATGTTGACATAGGTAATTGTAACTCCCGAATGGCACATCGAGTAGTTTTTGTAGGACTACGTTGGAAAGCGGTTTGAATTCGCGCTACATTTTCGACACAAGCACGAGGCCGGACGGGACTTTTTTCCTTACATACACACCCTGCGTCTACAAACTGTCGATACCACCTGCGAATGTTCCGTCTATTTGGAGGATTCGTTTGGTACGTCAACCTGAAACGTCTTTGCACTGTAATCACAGAATTACCATTCGCAAACAAGAGAACGCAAACTGAGGAATCATTTGCTGCTGCAGAGTACCCATTTTGCAAGATGTGACGGTAACCAAGCAAACGGAAGGCAACCGACATTTAGCGGCAATGAAAATAAAATAGACAGCGTATTCGTTCCTTCAGTAACCAAGCCGTGCTGCGTCGATCGATAGTTTTGACAACATAATACTTTGTAACACGTATATTCTTTTTGAAACACCCTGTATTTCGTACATCTTAAAATAGGCAAGCCAACTTACAGCGTGTGCCCTAGGTGTGGATGATGTAAGTAGGGTTGCCCATATTAAGGTGCATGAAATATTTTCCAGGCCAGTTATGTTTTCCGATCCTACATTTCTACTTCAGTTATTTTCCTCTTTTATTTATTTTTTATTCAAATGGTTCAAATGGCTCTAAGCACTATGGGACTTAACATCTGAGGTCATCAGTCCCCTAAGTCTAACTAACAAAAGGACATCACACACATCCATGCCCGAGGCAGGATTCGAACCTGCGACCGTAGCAGCAGTGCGTTTCCGGACTGAAGCACCTAGAACCGCTCGGTCACAGCGGCCGGCCTATTTTTTTATTCAGATACAAACATTATTAATTGAATTATCCTTGATACCCCTTTAAGTTGCTATATAAGTCCATTAGGAAAAGTATTAGTCATACTCTCAAAAAAAAGAGAAACGCTTTGGAGTGCTGTATAATGTGTATAACTGGTATCAGGCAGTCATGTAACCGTCTGTGACGTAAGTCATAATAGTGAAGTGATGAGTACGCGCCAGTCGGTATGATGGAAGCAGCACGGTGTTGTGATACCACGTAACAGAATGGCAAAAAGGAACTACTGTGACTGGATGTGCTGATGATTTCCATATGAATAAATTTGCTCGATTTGTTAGTGGTCCAGCACGAGCTGTCCAACGAGACTACAACGGGTGGTGTAGCACTTGGAGCCATCTAAAACGGTGTAAGAGTAGTATGATACTAACCTTCAAAGACCGAAAGACGGGTACCACTCTTGGTCAATGAAAATCCGTTTCAAACCCTGCATGAATTACTGCTGTCATTGACCGCAGGTTCGTCTCAACCAGTTTCCGAGCGAATATTGCGAACGGAACTGCATGTAATGGACATCTTGAGTCGGGTAAGTAACAGAAGGCCTTTATTCACAGTGGCACAAGAGGTTCCACGTCTTCGGCGGCACAAAAAACACAGAGACTGGACTGTAGTTGACTAGAGACGTGTCGCATGGTCCGACTTGTGTGCATAACGATACAAGGCTTCGAGATACCGACGAGCCAATGTGGCGTTTCACCCATAGTGTCTGGAGGACCCCTCCCGCCGGAGGTTCGAGTCTTCCTTCGGACATGGGTGTGTGTGTTGTTCTTAGCATAAATTACTTTAAGTTAGTTTAAGTAGTGTGGAAGTACAGGGACCGATGACCTCAGCAGTTTGGTCCCTTAGAAATTCATACAAAAAATGGTTCAAATGGCTCTGAGCACTATGGGACTCAACTGCTGTGGTCATTAGTCCCCTAGAACTTAGAACTACTTACACCTAACTAACCTAAGGACATCACACACATCCATGCCGGAGGCAGGATTCGAACCTGCGACCGTAGCAGTCGCACGGTTCCGGACAGCGTGCCTAGAACCGCGAGACCACCGCGGCCGGCGAAATTCACACACATTTGAATATTTTTGTCTAGAGGATGTAGAGCAGGTTCCCGTGAACATGATACGAGATGCCTATTTCAACACTCGCTGTTATAACAAATTAAATTTTGAAGTTTAACTAAGTAGAATTCTGAGAATTATGTGCATCTTTGCACTGTATTTGTTACACTTCATGGAATTATTACGTTGTTATTTTCTATAAATCAAAGGAGGCCCTCTTAGAGTTTATTACCTTGTTATTTTGTATTAATCAAAGGAGGCTCTCTTAGAGTCCTTGCATCCACTTCTCCTACTGACTCTAGAAACGTAAGAAGGCCATTTTGTACATGAAAGTTAATTGTGAATAATAATGTTAATATTGGATTAAAATGAGTTTCTAAGTTTTGAGCATGAGTGTTAATTATCGCTAATTATCTGTACAGATTTATTTTATGGATCAACACCTTAATTCTTATGGGAAGCGGACGCTTGGTGATGCAAGAATTACGCAACATCAGCGTGCTATCACATGCATATTTGCGTCCTTTCTGTTTGAAACTGAAATCTAAATTATTTTGTACAGGAAGTATGATCATTCTTGCTGTACTCTATAACGCACGTTGAAGAGGCAAAGAAACTGGTACACCTGCCTAATATCGTGTAGGGCCCTCGGGAGCCGCAACACGGCGTGGCATGGACTCGACTAATGTCTGAAGTAGTGCTGGAGGGAACTGACACCATGAATCCTGCAGGGATGTCCATAAATCCGTAAGAGTACGAGGCGTCTTCTGAACAGCACGTTGCAAGACATCCCAGATACGCTCAATAATGCAATAATGTTCCTTTCTGGGGAGTTTTGTGGCCAGCGGAAGTGTTTAAACTCAGAAGAGCCTTCCTGGAGCCACTCTGTAGCAATTCTGGGCGTGTGGGGTGTCGCATTGTCCTGCTTGAATTGCCCAAGTCCGTCGGAATACACAATGGATACGAATGGATGCAGGTGACTAGACATGATGGTTACATTACATACGTGTCACGTATCGTAGTCGTACCTAGACACATCAGAGGTCCCATATCACTCGAACTGCACACGCCCCACTCCATTACAGCGCCTCCGCCAGCTTGAACAGTCCCCTGCTAATATGCAGGGTCCATGGGTTCATGAGGTTGTCTCCATATCCGTACACGTTCATCCGCTTGATACAATTTGAAACGAGACTCGTCCGAGCAGGGGATATGTTTCCAGTCATCAACAGTCCAATGTCGGTGTTGACGGGCCTAGGCGAGGCGTAAAGCTTTGTGTCGTGCAGTCACCAAGGGTACATGAGTGAGACTACGGCTCCGACAGCCCATATCGATGATGTTTCGTTGAATGGTTCACACGTTGACACTTGCTGATGGCCCAACATTGAAATTTGCAGCAATTTGCGGAAGGGTTGCACTTCTGTCACACTGAACGATTCTATGCAGGATCTTTTTCCGGCTGCAGCGATCTCAGAGACTTGATGTTCTACCGGATTCCTGATACTCACGGTACACTCGTGAAATGATCGTATGGGAAAATTCCCACTTCATCGCTACCTCGGAGACGCTGTGCCCCATCGCTAGTGCGCCAACTATAACACCATGTTCAAACCCACTTAAATCTTGATAACGTGCCATTGTAGCAACAGTAACCGATCTAATAACTGCGCCAGATACTTATATAGGCTTTGCTGACAGCAACGCCGTACTCTACCTGTTTACATTTTTCTGTATTTGAGTTAGCGTGTCTATACCAGTTTTCTTGGCGCTTCAGTGTATTCTGTCGCATTGTAGTGCATATTAACGCCGTCCGCCATCTCCTGCAGCGAGATTTGCACCTGATTTCATCTTGACAGTAAATTTGAAAGGCAACAAAGCGCAGATTCAGGTTCAGTGCGGAGTTTTGTTGAACCCCATTCCTAACTGCAAACTAAACGTGAGAAGTTTTATTCCCGCTGTTCCCTTTGTGAATCATCCCACCTCCCAACAATTAGTGTTCTAAGATAAAAGGCAATCTAATATTCCATGTTTATTCGGATCTCTTTCACGGTATGAAATCACACTCTGACCGAGTGTTGCCCTTTCTTCACCTTCTTCTCGTTGAGTATGCTGTGGACACCCCTCCCCCCCTTTCTAAGATAACGACAACCGTGTTAACAGGGTTGTATCAAATGGTTCAAATGGCTTTGAGTACTATAGGACTTAACATCGGAGGTCATCAGTCCCCTAGAACTTAGAATCACTTAAACCTACTAACCTAAGGACATCACACACATCCATGCCCGAGGCAGGATTCGTACCTGCGACCGTAGCGGTCGCGCGGTTCCAGACTGAATAATCGCCTAGAACGGCTCGGCCACAACGGCCGGCCACTCAAGTATCCTTCCGAATTATGTTACAGGAGCTACTCTAAATTTTGTTGTTAATTTTCCGTCGCAACATAATGTGCGAAACCACAATTTTCTGTTCAAGGTATGGTTACATTAGTGTTTGGTCATTCCTGTATTAATTTGAAAGAATAATTTGGCATCAACATAACTGTAAAAGTACTAAATTACCTTCCTGTTCACAAGGAATAATATTCTACTGTTAATTTCACTTTTTCTCTCACATGTCATACGTCTCTAAATAACTTTTGCCGTCGTAATAAGACTCTGTGCAGATAAGGCAGCTGAGTAGAGCAGAACCATTCCAGAACTTACATTAGGTGAATTAAAAGCGGATTATTGTAGTACGACAAAGATTTGAAATGGGAGAAAATCTTTCATATTCATCTCTCCTACGAAAATATTTAGAAAAAACTGTATATTTAAATTCTGTGACGAAGTTCGTCTAATTTTTCTGCTTTGTGTGAGACAAAATCAGCGCATAGTGGCAAAACACTTGCAGATAGCTAATTCTGGTTCGAGGGTCTCGAATTCTTATGGAGAAGAAGATCCATGTATGGTGTTCGTTTTCACAACGCAGACGACAGACGCAGGATCTCCAACAACGATAGCTACCACTCTGGGCGAGACACTTGTAAGTAGGCTGTTTAGGTTTTTTTATTGGTAACGCCACGTAGCGCTCTGTATGAAAAATCACTGGCTGTGCTGTGTGCAGTCTGTGGCTGGTTGGCATTGTTGTAATACTCGCCATTGTAGCGTTGGGCAGATGGATGTGAACGGCGCGTAGCGTTGCGCTAAAAATATTGTGTGTCAGTTTAAGCACAGTCTTGTATAATTGTTCTAAGGGGACGTTTCACACTTACCAGTCCCTTGCACGAACAAAATCCACGAAGACTGATATTCAGCTCACTTCGAGTGCACTTTTAAAGTAAAACTTCGTCTTCTGGATGGTTCCACGCTAAGGCGGCAGCACAGCGACAGTTAGTGAGCCGTGCTCCGGCTCGCGTTTGTGTCGTTGACAAGGTGGCGTCGTGTATTCGAATTGTGACCTCTCGTTTTCTTAGTGCGTTCACTGGCGCCACTACATTTGCTCGCTTTGTCTGTCCGTGAGTGGCAGCAGCGGCGTTCATCGATAGCGAGTACTCTGGTACTATCTCTGGAGCGACCTCAAGTATTTCCGGGTAGTCGTGGGTCGGAGTTCGGTTGGGACGGAGGACGAGTGAGATCCTCACAGCCCCAGGACTCGCCGGAACAGCCGGCAATACATGCACCACCCAATGGAAGGATGTTGTCGCGATAGTGGACGACCACGCCAAGTACCTGATTCAGCTAGTTTAAGTCGAATGGATCGTTAAATACGAGTGGTGAAACTGCCACCATTGTGTGTGTGTGTCCGTCTGCCGAAATGACCTCATGGTAACATGCTGTTAGTTCGCGATTCATACTGCGATGTTTGCCTTGCCTAACTTGATCGAGAGCGACAGTCGGTCGTCTCAACGGACGACGTGTATTTGGTCTTCCGACGGCTTCTGGGTTCTCTATATTAGTGTCGACTTGTAATTCGTCCTTGTTGCTCCACAGTGACTGGTTTTAGTATTGTTTGAGTTGTTTGTGTAATTGTTTTCGCGGATACGTGTGTATCTAGTGTGGTTTTGAATGAGCAGTCATTTTAACGCTGTCTGCGTACTGGATTCGTGGACAACTTGTTGTGATTATCTGGGATTATACTTGTGGTGTCACCGCCGGACACCACACTTGCTAGGTGGTAGCCTTTAAATCGGCCGCGGTCCGTTAGTATACGTCGGACCCGCGTGTCGCCACTATCAGTGATTGCAGACCGAGCGCCGCCACACGGCAGGTCTAGAGAGACTTCCTAGCACTCGCCCCAGTTGTACAGCCGACTTTGCTAGCGATGGTTCACTGTCTACATACGCTCTCATTTGCAGAGACGACAGTTTAGCATAGCCTTCAGCTACGTCATTTGCTACGACCTAGCAAGGCGCCATATTCAGTTACTATGTCTTCTGAACAGATAACACAGTGAATCATGTACCGTCAAGAACGACGTTCATCGTTAATGGATTAAAGTTAAGTATCAAACTAACTACGTCCGCTTTCTGAATTCTCATTCCTTGTCATGTTCCAGACCTCACGTCAGTATAGTTCTTCCCTCTTCACACCAGCCTGCGTGAGCTAAAACGAGTGCATTTCGGCCTCTCTTCTGCCAACACAAAAATACTTGCGTTTCAACATGTTCTCTTGTATAATGTTTGTCGTTTTACGATGTCAAGAGTGTAGGACTACACCCCGTCTGCCTGGCATGAGTCATCCTATCGAGTATTGGGCATCGGACTTTAGGTAGATTTTGCGAGAGTGTTGGTCCAGCGTTTAACTGTGACTTGTTTGAGTTGCTATCCTGTTAAGTGAGTATAACACTGGGCTACCTGTCTCACCTTACTGGCGTTTGAGGGAATTTCCCAGGTCGATCCTTGGAGCACTGTCTGTGGATCACTCCCTTCTTTATTTCGTTTGATTGTGTCAATTATTTAAAAATAATATTTTCTGTAAATTACTCCTATTGCGGCCTTCAGCTGACAAGTGATTCGAATCTCTTCCTAATAAGGCCTTCAGACCTCAGCGTAGCTTGTGTTACAGTCAGTAATTTTATAATAGTTTTAAAATTTGTTTTAATATTTTCAACGTATAATTGTCTTCCTGATTTGTAATTCAGGCCTTCAGCCGTTAATTGTTCTGAAATATTGCTTGTGGCCTTCAGCCGATAAATAATTGGATCCTTTCTTAATAAGGCCTTCAGCCGTGAGTATAGCTTGTGTTACAGTAAAAAACATTAATGATTCTTTAAAATTTATTTTAATATTTTTAACGTGAGTTCTCTTCCTGACTTGTAATTCAGGCGCCAGCCGGAGTGGCCGAACGGTTCTAGGCGCTAGAGTCTGGAACCGCGCGACTGCTACGGCCGCAGGTTAGACTCCTGCTTCGGGTATGAATGTGTGTGATGTCCTTGGGTTCGCTAGGTTTAAGTAGTTCTAATTTCTAGGGGACTGATGACCACAGAAGTTAAGTCCCATAGTGCTCAGAGCCATTTTTGTAATTCAGGCCTTCAGCCGTTAATCGTTCTGTGGTATTGCTTGTGGCCTTCAGCCGACGAATAATTTGAACTCTTTCTTGGTTCAAATGGCTCTGAGCACTATGGGACTTAACATCTATGGTCATCAGTCCCCTAGAACGTAGAACTACTTAAACCTAACTAACCTAAGGACATCACACAACACCCAGTCATCACGAGGCAGAGAAAATCCCTGACCCCGCCGGGAATCGGACCCGGGAACCCGCGCGCGGGAGGCGAGAACGCTACCGCACGACCACGAGCTGCGGACGAACTCTTTCTTAATAAGGCTTTCAACCATCAGAGTAGTTTGTGTTACAGTCAATTCCTTTAGAATGATTGTTGAAAATTATTACCTTAAATAAAGTGTATATGTTTACTGTGCAACCAAAGGTGTCTGAGCAAGCCCCTGTCTTCACCTTTTCCTGCTTTCCCCAAGTCCGTTTCTGTTAGTTTGGCCCCGCATAACGCTGATACGTGAACGAGACCCGCAAAAAAGGCAACCTGCTGCGTGTAAGTCACAGCACGCTACACTCCAGGGCTTACGAATGCCAGAAGCCGTCTATTTCAGACGAGGTTAATAATTCTTAACTGCGAGTTTAAACGCTTGTAAGATATCGATAACACACTACAAATTTAAGATATTTTGTGTGTACCTTTTCATTGACATACTGGCTTCTCGTGGGCCCTGCTCGGAGTAGAGCGTTCGCGAATTATGGCAGAGAAGGCGACTAGTGTGACGTCATAAGTTGGTTACGGAGCCCGTGTTTCTCGTGGGCCTCATACCTGAAGGACTGACGCACCCTCACTGTCCAGACAGCGGCCGGTGCCACGTGTAACCGCAACAGAATTTACTCCGGCGAAGGGCGGAGCGCGTCCATTGAAACGCGAAGGCAGTGAAATGCGTCCAGCGGCGATACTCTAAAGCTGAAGCACGTGAGGAGGCGGTGGCGTAATTACAGAGCTGTGGGCGGACTCTGCGCCTTGCCTCCCGTGGCCTTTCCCCGAATTACGGACGCGATGCTCCAGTCGGCGCCCGACGACAATTTTCTATTGAGAATTAATGAAGGCGGCTGTTAATATAATGATGCGGAGTGCAGATCGACATTCTAAATGAAATTCTGCTGTCCTCTTGTGTCAGCATCAAATTCTGCTTCTCATCTGTCGCTTCGGAGCTTCCGTTGCCTCTGACGAAGATCCGCTCTCGGCCGCGCCATAATCCACGCACCCTTAAACCCCTTTTACAAGAGCAACATTGTTGTCGTCGTTGACCACTCGTTGTAAGTAACTCTATTGCAGCACCCCTGGCGTTTTATTCCGTACTGAGTCTCATCTGTCATGAGTGGTCGTTTACGATTACACAGCTGCGCGAAAACTGAGTTTGTTCAAATGGTTCAAATGGCTCTGAGCACTATAGGACTTAACATCTGAGGTCATCAGTCCCCTAGAACTTAGAACTATTTAAACCTAACTAACCTAAGGACAGCACACACATCCGTGCCCGAGGCAGGATTCGAACCTGCGACCGTAGCGGTCGCGCGGGTCTATACTGAAGCGCCTAGAACCGCTCGGCCACACCGGCCGGCAATTGAGTTTGTCGTCAGAGTTGTCTGCTGTACAGTTTGGCACCTGAACGGTAACAGTGAAGTTAGGAAGGGCCATCTTTTTTACAAAATCAATCGAAATGTAGTACTGGTTACAGACTGCAAGAGATAGTCTCCTAATGACAAAAGCAAAATCCATAGTGGTTGTTCTTTAGAAAGGTCGTATGGTAAATTCTCCTGAGAAATGAAAGAATAGGAAAAGTATCGCCCAAACGTTTCAAATTACCTAAATATCAAGAAGATATACCGGGCGATCAAAAAGTCAGTATAAATTTGAAAACTGAATAAATTACTGGATAATGTAGATAGAGAGGCACAAATTGACACACATGCTTGGAATGACATGGGGTTTTATTAGAACCAAAAAAATACAAAAGTTCAAAAATGTCCGACAGATGGCGCATCATCTGATCAGAATAGCAATAATTTGCATATCAAAGTAAGACCAAGCAAAGATGATATTCTTTACAGGAAATACTCAATATGTCCATCATCATTCCACAACAATAGCTGTAGTCGAGGAATAATGTTGTGAACAGCACTGTAAAGCATGTCCGTAGTTATGGTAAGGCAATGGCGTCGGATGTTGTCTTTCAGCATCCCTAGAGATGTCTGTCGATCACGATACACTTGCGACTTCAGGTAACCCCTAAGCCAATAATCGCATGGACTGAGGTCTGAGGATCTGGGAGGCCAAGCATGACGAAAGTGGCGGCTGAGCACACGATCATCACCAAACGACGCGCGCAAGAGATCTTTGACGCGTCTAGCAATATGGAGTGGAGCGCCATCCTACATAAACATCGTACGTTCCAGCAGGTGTTTATCAGCCAGACTGGGGATGATGCGATTCTGTAACATATTGGCGTACCTCTCACCCGTCACGGTAGCAGTTACTGACGTTTTGCTGTCCAGCGCCATCTGTCGGACACTTTGTGAACTTCGTTTTTTCTTTTTTTGGTTCTAATAAAACCCCATGTCATTCCAAGCATGTGTGTCAATTTTTACCTCTCTATCTACATTATTCCGTGGTTTATTAAGTTTTCAAATTTTTACTGACTTTTTGATCACCCTGTATATTTACAGACACATCAAGCAACTTCTAGATGGCGTAAAATAGCGCCTTTTTAATTTATCCTTTCTATTTTCTTGTCTTTCTAAGTGTCAAAATCTAAAATTACTTTCCCCGCTAAATAGGTTAAAAAAATGGTTCAAATGGCTCTGAGCACTATGGGACTTAACATCTGAGGTCATCAGTCCCCTAGACTTAGAACTACTTAAACCTAACTAACCTAAGGACATCACACACATCCATACCCGTGGCAGGATTCGAACCTGAGACCGTAACAGCCGCGTGGTTCCGGACTGAAGCGCCTAGAACCGCTCGGCCACAGCGCCCGGCGCTAAATAGCTCTTACTTTTTCACTGTTGAAACAATTTTCATTAAATTTTTTATCCATTTACATTTTTATTTATGCATGGTGTAGCCTTTTTGTTTATCTAGGTACTGTAAAACGTGAAAACATATTTTATTTTCAGATTTTCTCTCTCGAAAAAAGAACGTTAACAAGAGAAACATTGAGCCACCTTAGCAGTGAGCAGCGTTTGCTTCGTATCACGAAAACGAAACAGACAACAAAATAGAAATTAAGAAGAGAGAAAGATATGACACAAATGAGTTCAACGAGAAAGTTTGGCTACCTGTGCTAGCAGACGATGCCACAGTCCCTTGTTTCTGTACATGCGCAGTCTCCAGCATACGTACTCAGGGTTTTAGAACTCCATATTCGGCACATATAACAGATTATTATGTCACTGATCACTCGCGACATGTTTGGCGGCTGATTTACACGCAAGCACCTGACGCACGCCCAAACCGAGTCAACGAGTAGTGTATTTTGGCCAGACAGTCGTTCGTGTAGAAAAGGCTTTAGTGCTCTGAATTGAACAAGATAAATTACACGAAATATTGCTCTTCAGACTGCCTAGCAAACGTTTCTTGGCGGGAGCTGGTTACACAGGTCTGCAAAAAAAAATTTTTTTTGTCAGCTGCATGAGATATTTTTACTGAATTATATGTTTTAGAATGCGCTGATTTCAAAAATATTGTCCATTTTTTCTAACTTGTGAGTGTTTTTTTGCAAATTCAGACACAAAAAATTGGTAAAAGCACTTGTTTATTCAAAATTATCAAACATATTTTTTTTTACAACCAACGAAACATTATTTTGAGGCATATAGTAACAATATTATACTTTTTCATGTTTTTTATGAAACTTTTTTCTTTTCCTTCATACTTCGCCGAGTCCTATTCCGATTTCCATCTTTAGTTTCCCGCTTAAGTATACAACAGTAGTCAGCAAGCATAGTGACATCCCATCTTCCTTGGTACCGTTTCTCGATATCACGGACGTCCTGGTGAAACCGCTCCCCCTGTTCTTCACTGTAGGCTCCCAGGTTTCCAGGTTCAAATGGCTCTGAGCGCTATGGGACTTAACTTCTGAGGTCATCACTCCCCCAGAACTACTTAAACCTAAC
Source organism: Schistocerca gregaria (assembly GCF_023897955.1). NCBI lineage: Eukaryota > Metazoa > Arthropoda > Insecta > Orthoptera > Acrididae > Schistocerca > Schistocerca gregaria. The sequence continues at coordinate 186,169,651 of NC_064931.1, read as the reverse complement.
TAACCTAAGGACAGCACACACATCCATGCCCGAGGCAGGATTCGAACCTGCGACCGTAGCCTTCGCGCGGTTGCAGACTGAAGCGCCTAGAACCGCTCGGACACTCCGGCCGGCCAGGATTCCAGGAAAACTGTCTCTGTGGGAATGTAAAAAATTGACCTTCAAGCTCATCTTGCAGCCTTGAGCTTCGTATGCTGCTAGGATCCGTTGAACAATGGTTTTCTAGTCAAGATCCTTAGTATTTCCCAAAAATTTCGCACTACACCCTTAAACGATACCCAAGTTTCTTTTTCCTTCTCATTCATACTTTCTGCAAAAGGGCGCCGGTTAAGAGTTTTCTTACGTCGGTGTCAGTGAAAACTCCCTCTTTCAACTTTGCTTCTGACAGCGTCGAGAACTTTGTACATAGATATTTAAAACAGTCCCCATCCTTTTGCAGCGATTTTACAGATTTTTTCATCTGCCCAGTGTGATATGGAGAGGGGGCAACAAAACCTTTCCTGGTGGTACCATAGTATTACTGATAACATTTTTCTCTCCAGGTTTTAAAGTTTCTCGGGGTGGCCAATCATTTTTAATCCAGTGCTGTTCTCTGGCTCTGTACTATCCCACAAGCATAAGAAGCATGGGTGTTTAGTATAGCCTGCCTCCTGACCCAAAAGCATCGTAAGTATTTTTAAGTCCCCACAAACCATCGATTGATGGTCCTGATATTTGATTTTTTTCCAGGACAATGGCCAAATCGTTATAGTTTTCGCCCATATGCACAGAATGTCCCATCGGAAGCGATGCAAATTTATTTCCTTTGTGCAATACTACTACTTTAACACTAGTTTTGGATGAGTCAATGAATAGGCACCACTCAGATGAGTCCTTCCACATCATTGCAAAAACTAAATTTCCTTCTTTTGAGAAAAACTGGGTAAATTCTTTTTCTCGGTGTCTGTACCATGAAAATGAGGTACCATATGGTAAAAGGTTTTTATTTTTTAATCTGGAACCTAACAGTTCGGCTGCATCTTTTGAAAGACCTAAATCTCTTATTAGATCGTTAAGCTCACTTTGAGAAAATAGTTGAGGCCTTTCATCTTCGTCTGAAGAAAAATCTGAGCTTGATTCATCCTGAGGAGGTAATGTAACTTCGTCCTCCAGTTCACTCGGGTTTTCATCCAAACTGGAAGGTGGCTGTGGGATAGGTATTTCGTAGGTATGGGGCACTGGACGTGTAGCTGAGTCAACGTTAGGCTTACTTATGCTTCTTTTCTTTTTTGAACTGAATCCTTTTACATCAACCGAACAGAAGTAGCAATCAGTGGTATGGTTTTTCTACTCACGCCATATCGTAGGAATTCGAAATCGAAATGCATTTTTCTTATCCTTAAACCACAAACGAAGATCTTCTTCACATCTTCTACACACCTTAAGCGAGGTCCATGGTTTTTCTTGATCACGAAGTTTTAATTTAAAGTAAACAAATTAAACTTTCCTCACAAAATCACTTATGTTTCTCTGTTGACTTTTAATAGTGTATTCACCACAGATATAACAAAAACTGATTGGAGAAATAACACAACCTCTTGTAGCTATGACTAGACAGAAACAACAGCACTGTTCACTTGAATAGCAATGTGCCTACTAAGAGTTTCCCTTCATTTCATAAGAGATACAAACCTTCATTTGACTTGTCTCAACACGATAAAACTGAACAATAAGACTGTTTGCATTTGCTTCTGGCGTCCAGGAGTTCACGGTGAAACCTGCAAGTGGTAACAAAGAATAGTTAACATTGTAAATTTTTTAAAATTTAAGTTTATTTTATCAATTATAATTGATATAATTTTTAATAATTATTAAATTAAAAACACATTGGTTTATTACTAATGAACATAAATACTGAAATATACATAAAAACCTATGTGATAGAATTTTTTGAATATTTTTCCTGTTTCTGGGAAGCCAAAATGTATAAGAAAATGTTAAAAAATCCTATGTAGATTTTTAGTCGCAGACCTGCGCTACGCCGGCCGCGGTGGTCTCGCGGTTCTAGGCGCTTCAGTTTGGAACCGCGTGACCGCTACGGTCACAGGTTCGAATCCTGCCTCGGGCATGGATGTGTGTGATGTCCTTAGGTTAGTTAGGTTTAAGTAGTTCTAAGTTCTAGGGGACTAATGACCACAGCAGTTGAGTCCCATAGTGCTCATAGCCATTTGAACCATTTGAACCTGCGCTATTTATGTGCACTGCTACACACAAATACTATCCTGCTAAACAAGGGTCGTCATCATCGTTAAAAGAGTTACTTCCGTACCTCTTGTTAATGCCCTGTAACAATCCAGTTACGTTGGAAAGACTTCCAAATTCGTCTACTGGATTTCAAAACAAATATCACAGACAGTCACAACACCGTCTCCAGCCGGATTATAATATCTCCAGCGTACACAAAACAAGATAGCAATCTTAAGTTTACCGAGCGAGGTGGCGCAGTGGCTAGCACACTGGACTCGCATTCGGGAGGACGACGGTTCAATCCCACGGCCGGCCATCCTGATTTAGGTTTTCCGTGATTTCCCTAAATCGCTCTAGGCAAATGCCGGGATGGTTCCTTTGAAAGGACACGGCCGACTTCCTTCCCCGTCCTTCCCCAATCCGATGAGATCGATGACCTCACTGTCTGGTCTCTTCCCCCAAAAAACAACCAACAACAACAACAACAACAACAATCTTAAGTTAAAAGGTAGGGGGTAAACGCCAATACACAATACGTTTTCCCTCGAACAAATGGAATTCGTCTTTTACACGGTACAGACACATTAATTTCACCACTGTCTGTGTTCGATGTCAGTGTGCAATAATCTCTCAAAGACGGTAGGTGCCAGCACTAGCAGTGGAGGAAATAAAAAGCGTATCGGAGGGACACGGAAAACAGTGCGGTTGTTGTCATAATGCGGAAAAGGAGCGAGTCATCTAACTTCCAAAAGGGCGTCATCATTGGTCTTCAGACCCAGGGTGGAAGCATTTCCGCCACGGCCCAGTCTGTAAACTTTTCGCATGCAGCCCTGAATAAAGAATATTTTGCATGGAACGTTGCAGCGTATGGGCCTCTGTAGCAGATGTCTTGTTCATGCACCCATGCAGAATGCTGTTCATTGGCGACGCAGGATGAGTTTACCGTATTGGTTCAAATGGCTGTGAGCACTGTCCGACTTAACTTCTGAGGTCATCAGTCGCCTATAATTTAGAACTAATTAAACCTATCTAACCTAAGGACATCACGCACATCCATGCCCGAGGCAGGATTCGAACCTGCGACCGTAGTGGTCGCTCGGTTCAAGACTGTAGTGTCTAGAACCGCTCGGCCACTTTGGCCGGCAAACAACAAAAGATTTTATATCGGATTACTTCCTACGAAACTCTTGAGTTGCCACTCATCATAACCCCGTTTCTTCAGCGTCCGGTAGAGTTACTTTCGTTCCTGTATCCGGTCGGCTGTTTACCGTATTCCCCTGCCCACCACACTCCCCGGATTTCCACCCGATCGAGAATCTGTTGGACCATCTCTAGCGTGCTATTCGTGACTTGGATCCTCAGCCGAGAGACCCTGCGCAGATGGCCATGACACTGGTGTCTGCGTGGTTCCATATTCCAGTCGGTACCTTCCAGAACCTCACTGATTCACTTCCTGCATGGACCACAGCGTTCCGCGCTGCGGAAGATTGTTATTCAGGCTTTTGATAGATGGTCACATTACTGCGACTGCACAGTGTATAAGACGTTGCCAAGTCCGCCTCGTCGTTATCAAACACTACCTCCAGCTAGCTGCTGCCTCCAAGTTCTGATATACATGGAGAGTATAATTAAACTCAAACTTTCAAAACGCTGTACAAATAACACCACTGGTCAGAATGACGTCAAATTGCAACGGAATATTATAGGAGAAGGGGGAAAACGTGTGGCAGAAGAATAAAAATAGTGAGAAAATTGATCAATAGGTGGTGCTGTATGTGTCAGAATACGTAAATGAAAACACCTGCCGGCCGCTGTGACCGAGCGGATCTTGGCGCTTCAGTCCGGAACCGCGCTGCTGAATGCCGGCACTTCAGTTAGATATTTCCTGCTAACGCACATAGTACTTGCTTCAAGATGATGCTTCCTGAAAACCCTCTGAGAAGCTTCTTTATTAGGGAACACCGAGAATCCTATGGAAATCACTCGCAAATAATCTTGATCATCTTGTGCTCCACAGCTGATCCATATTAATATTAATAAGAACCACCACGGCTGTGTTAAGGTACATTTATTATGTCGCGATTGGTTTCGTTCAATGAACATCAGGTGAACATCAACAGTCTTCGTAAAAAATTCTCACAGAGTTGTGCAGATAGTATTACGAGACCCATTTAGACATCTTGAGTAATGATATCGGCACAATACAGTGAATTTGCTACGAATACTGTTGAAATTGTCACCCGATGATGTTCTTCGCTTTGTGGTTCTTATGAAAAATAAAAATAAATCACTTTTTCTTAAGAATAGGAGGTACTTGGTAGACTGTGACTATTTAACAGGTTTAATGAAGGGGCAGCCCATTATCTGCGGTCTGGAGTATTGTCCACATCGTACAGAAGCCAGGAAACAGTTGGCGTTCCCAATAGCGACCACCACAGATAGGGCAGAGAATCGGAACTAACATGATACGAGCAATCCATGATTGCACTAGCACCAAACAAAGCAAAGTGTGAGGTCATCCACATGGGTACTAAAAGAATGACGATAAATTTTGGGCACATGACAAATCGCACAAATCTAAGGGCTGTCAATTCGACTAAATACCTAGGAATTACAATTAAGAACAACTTCAATTGGAAAGACCACATAGATAATATTGTGGGGAAGGCGAAACAAAGACTGCGCTTAGTTGGCAGAACACTTAGAAAATGCGACAAACCCGCTAAAGAGACAGACTACATTACACTTGTCCGTCCTGTGCTGGAATATTGCTGCACGGTATGGGATCTTTACCAGGTAGGAATCACGGAGGACATCGAAAAAGTGCAAAGAAGTGCAGCTCGTTTCGTGTTATCGCGCAATAGGGGTGAGAGTGTCACTGATATGATACGCGAGTTGCGGTGGCAGTCACTGAAACAAAGGCGCTTTTCTTTGCGGCGAGATCTGTTTACGAAATTTCAACCACCAACTTTCTCTTCCAATATTTTGTTGACACCCACCTACGTAGGGAAAAATGATCATCATAATAAAATAAGAGAAATCAGAGCTCGAACGGAAAGATTTAGGTGTTCCTTTTTCCCACAAGCCATTCGAGAGTGGAATGGTAGAGAAGTGTATGAAAATGGTTCGATGAACCCTCTACCAGACACTTAAGTGTGAATTGCAGAGTAACCATGTAGATGTAGATGTAGATGATAGCATCGTTCTACTCCTGATCCTTTAACGCTGCCAATCCCCAGACAGCAACAGTAAAAATTTCCTGCCATACTGCTAAGTGTTTTGCCGATGGTGACCTACTGAAGTTTTATATTCTGCTTTATATACTTAATCTTCTTTTCGTGAATGATTTCTAATTTAAGTTACTTACGTTGTCCGACCGTGGTTGACGGCGCGTCTAACAAAACAGGAACCTGTCGCAATTATCACTTCTCGATATGTTTATTTTTGGGTAGTTTGGTTTCGAGCCTCAGGACGTTCATTACCAGGTGGAAGCATTTACTGTGGACTGTACTGCAATCGTTGCACAGATAATCATGACAGGCGTGCTAGTTGTGGGATAACAAATTCATCTTGGTAGGGTACATGATTGAAAGAAGCACGATAATTAAGATTCGGAATCGCTATCGCTGCTTAGGCGTCATAGAAACGAAAAGGTAGTGCGACATTTTTGGGTAATTGAAGACATTAATCACTTGTAGTGTCTAGAAAGGCACTAGGAAAAAATTCGTGCGCAAGAAATTCAGTGTGCGAGATACACTTGATGACTTCGTCATCTGAGAAGTTAACATTTTTTGTTTTCGAAAGTACGGCACTTAAAGCTTCGATAAAGCAATTATACAGGGTAATTAGAAACGGTTTGAACAGCTTGTAAGTTTATTGCAGGGAAGGTTGTGGTGGTAAATAACTGTTAAGACAAAAAAAATTCGAAACGTTGCGCCGTTACCGAGTTAATTATCATTGAAGTTCGCCAATCAGGACGCTGCGCGAGCAAATTCAAACGGCCTGTCAGAGACGGTGTCACCAAACGAATTATTTGTTCGGTTTCCTAAAACCGAACAAAAGTGAGATAGAAAACTTGCCGATGGGACGGTATTAAGGACCGGACCCGAGCTAAAGGCTGGGCATTCTTGTGCGCTATCATTTACGCTATGAGAACAACGGATTTTAATTGTATTTGGTCGGCCGCTTGAGTTTCCGAAAGCAACAGCATGCTTAGCTACCTTCACTGCTAATGAAGTAGAAAATGGCGCAACGTATCGAATTTTTTCCTTGACAGTTATTTCTCAGCACAATTTATCCTACTAAACCCCTACAATCTTTCCAGACTGCTTCTCACCACCCCGTCTAACATGAAATTTGCAGAATAATATGTTCTTGGGGACTTCTCGCAACAAGGCAAAGACGGATAAATGAAGAGGAACCGGAAACGTGCAGTCGTTCATCTATATCTTATCCTTCAACTTCTCAAATTTACGCTGTAGTAATAACACCGATGTTGATGGTAGTTCATTACTGCAGGTGTAATTGGTTATACGAGGGTCGGGACTTACATTGAGGCAAGTATGTATCCACCACCGCTACAAAAAAGTTACATGTTTGCACCTGTTACTGTCCGTCAAAGTAATCACCAACGTTGTGTAGAACCCGTTGCCAGCGACGTGGAAGCGTAGTATACTGTTAGCAGAGCCTGTTCTGTTGATGGTGGGAATGGAGCGGTCTATTGCCTGTCGAATCTCTGGAACAATTCTGAAGTGAATGCCACGAAGCCAAAAACTGAAACGCCAATCCAACGAATGGCGTCATTAAGGGTAGCTGCGAAAGTCGAAATTGCGTCAGAGCTACAGTAATTCTCGTGTACGACTATGACGGTGTTATCCCAACGCCTTACGTTCCTCCACGGCAGACCGTCAATGTACAGTATTACTGTTCGTTTTTGGAGCATCACCTGCGACCAGCTTTGCGAAAGAAGCGGCGACACTTTCTGCGCCACCCACCCATTATTTTGCACGACAATGCGCGGGCGCATACAGCGCAAGCTGTGGCTGCTCTGGTCGGTGGATGGGACTAGGAAGTACTGTACCATCCACCATACTTAAGTCCTTGTGACTTTGATTTTATTTCGAAAATTAAGGTACCACTTGGTGGCATTCGCTTCAGAATTGTTCCACCATTTTACCTACCGTCAGTTACTACGAACTGTGAGTTTTCTGACAGGAAACCGCGAATTCAGCTGAGGCAGTACTTCATAGGAACGTAGTTTGGTTAGACGGAACTTGTGTGGAACGGTGACAAACGCCTTTAGAAATCTAGCAATATTAATCAGCTTGAGATTTCTGTAGCTATCTCGTGATTATTGGCAGACACGAACTTCACAATTCAGAAAGAAGTGGAGAATTAATGTGGTGACGTAAGTTTCTTTTTTTGTATGAAAATGTGTGATTCCAGGAGACAGTGAAGGGAAAAAGGCATGAAAATCAGTGCCTATCATTAAAAAAATTCAGTGATATAACAATAACACAACAGAAAAGGTGACATCCTGATAAGTATAAAAACGCTTAAAAGCATGTCACTATCACTCTATACGATTCTATCTTTACAATTAATATCGTTACAGAAATAAGACGAGAGCCACTGAAGGTGAAACGTAAGTGTCGAAACAATGTATTTTGCAGAAAGCAGAGTTTAAAAACTCATAACTATTTCCCAAACTTGGAGAAAAAGAAACCTCAACAGGCGTTTCCAACCCCAACAAGCTGGTTAGAGTTTCATTCCGTTAAACGCTTTTCGGTTATCGTTATGTCATGTGTGGTATTTAAGTCATTAAATTCCCACTCCGTAATAGTACTGTAATAATACTCTTGATACACTCTTATAATATGACTTTCTGATGTGTTGCGGAGAATGGCGAAGACACAAATCAGAGGTGTGCCCCTAGTTTCGGGATACGGGTACAGAGGGTAACGGCAGTTTTGAGCAAGTAGCGGAGTTAGGGCGATGAGCAGCTAAAAGGCGCAGAGATGGTGGGAGCAGTATTGGGGTCTCTGGCTGCAGTCTTTACAGTCTCTTGTATCAACACCATCCGGCCTTAAAGACCTGGCGTATAAGTGACATCATCCCAGTAACTACGATGTCATCTTAATTAACGCCTGCAAACAACGGACGTGAACTGGTTCAAATGGTTCAAATGGCTCTGAGCACTATGGGACTCAACATCTGAGGTCATCAGTCCCCTAGAACTTAGAATTACTTAAACCTAGCTAACCTAAGGACATCACACACATCCATGCCCGAAGTAGGATTCGAACCTGCGACCGTAGCAGTCACGCGGTTCCGGACTGACGTGCCTAGAACCGCACGGCCACCGCGGCCAGGACGTGAACTGACCAGTCAGCTGTGAGCAGACTTGTAGTGAGTCACAAATCGCAATGGAGCAACGAACTGAACATATCTAAATCAAGTGTGCAAGATATTCTCCAGAATGTTTTGAAGAACAAAATAATGTATGTAAAGTTTCTTCCCGCAACCTTGACTCCCGAACAAAAATATCGACACGTGTACGCCTGCCGGGACTTGATTCGGACAGTTCTTTTCTCGAAAAAATCGTCACTGGTGACGAGACTTGTTGCTCTCAATACAAGCCTATCACAAAATGAAGTTCAGGAAGGACTGTGATATTTCGCCAAGAGCGAAGAAGGTGCAAATGTGACGCGTGGGTCGAAAATCTTAAAGTACTTTTCTGACAGTAAATTTATTCGCAGTTTCCAACTCAACTATATTCGGCTGTATATTATAATGACGGCAGTGAAAAGTTCTGCTCGAACCCTGATTTCCTGCTTTACTCGAGCGGTCGCCTTAACCGCTTCGGCTACCCCTGTAGGACTCACGGCCAGACACAAACTTCCACATGACGTCGTCCACGTGTCAAGAGTTGTACTCGTGCGATACTTATATTCTCGTCCAGGAAGGAAAAATTTACTGAGAGTCTAGGGCTTGGTATTGGCGAATAAATACGGAATAGCAGTGCCTGTGTTAACATTGTATCGTATTTCTTAATAACACAGGCACTGCTATTTCGTACAGTTTCACATGGTTGTTCGGATGTTCTGTGCGCTGTACTCAACTGGACGGAGACTATTTAGAACATATGCAGCATTAAAACCACCATCTTAACTTTGCTCTATTTTTATTAAACCAGTCTCGAAACATTTTGGACAGATAAGGTATAACTAGTGGGAGAATGTGTCTAATTTTTTAGCTTCTATCTAGAGTAAGTGTCTAGCCGTTAATGAGTGATTTACGTCACCTACAATAGTCGATCGTCTACTATCGCGTGACGGACTGCTTCTCTGCATTTCACTGTAGGTTTCCGTAGTCGCACCGACCTCTTCTCGGAGACATGTTGACTGAACGCACTCAGCACTCAACAACATGAGATTCGATGTTTTACGAAACACTGATCTTGTAACCCAGCGCCGACCGTTGTGGCCGAGCAGTTCTAGGCGCTTCAGTCTGGAACCGCGCGACCAATACGGTCGCTGGTTCGAATCCTGCCTCGGGCAAGGGTGTGTGTGATGTCCTTAGGTTAGTTAGGTTTAAAAGTTCTAAGCTCTAGGGGACTGATGACTTCAGATGTTAAGTCCCATAGCGCTAAGAGCCATTTGTAAACCAGCAAATGCCCTTCATACTGCTTACAGTTTGTATTACTGATCTAGTTGATAATGTTGTAAGCTCCGTGAGGCTATTCCGCGACATTGTTATCTAGTGGAAGACTTCAAGTAGAATGACCACATAAAACAAAGAGTAGGAAAAGCAGATGCCAGACTTACAGAAACGGCGGCTGGTAGCGGAAGGTTGCTATCGATGGGCCACCTAAGGGAAATGTGTAACTTTATTTTCAGTGTAGCTCGAACCTTATCTTTTGTCTTTTACTATAACAGACACAGACGTTATGGGACTAGTTTCCTTCACTGGGCTAGGCATTTTCCAAAAATGGGGTACAATGTAATGGCTTCTAAATACTACATTCATCTAAATAAGTGTCAGTACATCTCTTTTTTAGGAGTTTTTTTATTGGCATATGAAACTGAATAACATATATTGGAAACCAAGCAAACAAAAAGAGAAATGTTGTTTTCGAAGAAAAAGATGAAATAAGACAAAAAATAAAAAAATTGTCTCCTTATGAAAACACTTAAGAATTATTAGGCAACATATGATGGGAACAGTTAATTAAATTTTCTTCAAAGTAACCCTCTTAGGCCTAGGACTAGGCGAAATTCGAGGTGGCTCATTCAAGGCAACTCGCACTGCATCGCGGAACGGCATCTGGTCTCCGTCCACAGCATCTGACTTTCTATTGCGAATATGACAAAATGACGTGAACTGCTCATACTTTCCATTGGTGGTAGCAGCAGACATTTAACCACTATTGCCGTACCACTACGACGTTTCAGTCATTAATACTAGTTAATTACAACAAAACGGTGCAAATATTACATTTTTCTCACAGTTTATACGTGTCTTCGACGAAAAATTCACCACTAATACGGCGAATCTGTGTCAACACTGGATACGCTTAATGACTGCTAGATTGCAGTTATTGTCAATATCCATCCATGGAGCCATCCCGTCGATAGCAAACTTCCCCTACGAAACGGCCGGTGGAATGGACCACGTAGTGTTCCTCGAGTTTTCCGCAAAGCAGAAGACGCACGAAGTGCTTGGAATAATGCACAGACATCACTTCCACATTTATTAGAACTTGAGTTTGTGGCACAAGCAAATTTCATTAATTTCTCAGTGTCTGGTGAACAGCATATAAGCATTTTTTTTTTTTAATGAAGCGAGCGATTCCAAGTGTCTGAAGGCGAAATGACCAAAACGGCGGATGCCGATCGTTCTGATTTTCCTAGAATTACACTACGAAAGAAATTAACATCAGTTGCAGGCAATCACCAGACACCTATGACACCTCATACGAGACTTTTCAATCCAACATTTAAAGAAAATTACGAAGAATGCTTGTAGCACACATGAGAGATTTAGATTCCAGGTTAAGAGTAAGCTGGCTTACGATTTGGTAGAAAATTTAAAAGGAAGAAACACCCAGAAATATCTTAGGCAGGAGGCAGGATTCGAACCTGGGACCGTAGCGGTCGCGCGGTTCCAGACTGTAGCGCCTGGAACCGCATGGCCACAACGGCCGGCGAGTTTTAAGGTGATGGACCCGAAGTACCCTACGCCGCACACCGTAACGTGGCTTGCGGAGTATAGATGTAGATGTAGATACGTGCATGAGAGAGGGTAACAATTTGTTCGATAATCTTTTTGTCGATTTTCGTCAACCTTGGGTTCAGTACCATATGACAAATGCGTTCGTTCGTGTCTAAGTATGCTTACGACTCAATTGAGCGGAGGTATAATGCATAACATTACTCTGCCTGGAGAGTCATTGTCTATTAAATAGACACTGCATGTAGTTGAATACGATTGATTTGATAACTGAAATCGGTAATTCAATTTAATAAAGGTGACTTTACCAGTTAAATTAACATTTCTGAAAAATAACCAAGTCACTATAGATGTCTCCAACGTTGTAGAACGTCCTGCTTTGTAGACCCATCCAGTGACAAAAAAGTGATTTCTTGTATGCCTCGGGAAAGCGGGACTGGGCCACTACAGTTCATGTTATTTATTTCTTGGACATAACCTAGTGGGTCTGTCAGACTTTCTAGAAATGAGGTGGTTAAAAATAAGAAAATGTTGTGCAGAGAAAAGTTGTAGCAGTATCGAGTCAAATACAAAACAAAATACCAGCCTAGTGCACAGAATGGTAGCTAGTTCCGAATTTCGAGCAACTTAGCTTTGTGCTCCTCCCGAGATGTGAGAATGTAGTAGCTTTTGTGAGCACGATTAATTACTCAAAAATGGAATCAGTCAGTCCATACAAATACCTGGGAATAACCATGCATGGGGAAAGTGAAAATAATCTAGTGACAGAAATAGAAATGGTGTATCAACTCTAATTTCACCTACACTTCCTCCATGAATGAGAACATAATATATGAAAGCTCCCGCGGCGTGCACTGGTGCGATTTGTAGAGAACGCTGTGCGTTCGCAGTTATCTTGATTTTGGTACGATCCGTATCCTTTTCCGCTACTATGAACGAGGTTAGCAGTAGGCAGTGTTATAAATTTGCTAATTGGTGAGACCAGTTATAGCAGTCAAAATATTTTTGTTTTATTTCTTCGTTGCCATTCACGTGTGACCTTCCACCTAATGGTTAAGACAGGTGGTATTCTTGAAAATTAGTGTCGTCCTTTCATATGGCAAACGCAGCAGGAGGAGCGCAAAATTTAGCTTTCTCGCTTCTTCAAATCGTAAACACTATGTCTCCGGATAATATGAATTCTCATTAAAATCACTATCTATCAAATACTCTTAGAAGTTTCGTGGAAACTCCCCATCTCTCGGTACATCTTGATCTATATCTGCGAGTCACTATTAAATGTGTGGCAGAGGGTACATTTTATTACACCACACATAGAATTTCTCCACGTCCCACTCAAGCTTATACAATAGGTTGAAATGGTTCAAATAGCCCTGAGCACTATGGAACTTAACTTCTGAGGTCGTCAGTCCCCTAGAACTTAGAACTACTTAAACCTGACTAACCAAAAGGACATCACACACATCCATGCCCGAGGCAGGATTCGAACCTGAGACAGTAGCGGTCGCGCGGTTCCAGACTGTAGCGCCTAGAACCGCTCGGCCACACCGGCTGGTTCTACAATAGCAACAGTACGCATCTGTGAGAGCTACTATTAGTCTATCTTCACGATGTCTGTGGGTTCTGTTAAGTGTTGGCGGGGAGTGGGGTTACATAAAATTCTCTAATCAGATTGCCTTTTCTTTTTCCTGTCTTTGTGAGATGTGCAGGATCTTCAGTCAAGTGTCTGCCAATTTACACTTTTTGTCCTCTCTCCCGCCAAACAAGCACGCCTATAACCGTCTGCGCCAACCTTCTTTGCATACGCTCTATATATCCACCTCTTGCCCCTACTCATTCCTGAACACTACATCAGTGTTCCAGTATGAACCCAACTATTGTCTTCTAAGTGTTCAACATTGTAGAGAACTCATGTTTTCCCACTAGCGTAGTAATGCATCGCAAAATGTTACAAGGTGCGCCAGAAAAGTTATTTGAATAATTCCAGAAAATAAAGGAAACAGGAGCTACAAACAGAATACCTTTATAGACCTTCAAAGAAATCACAATTTCTTGCAACACACTTCTGACATGGTTTGTAAAACTGTTGGAAACTATCAGCAACCACTTCGTTTGAAGCACCGTGGTCACGCGTTGTTGAATATCCGCATCGTTGTAGGAGACGAGACCTGACGTAATCAGCACCACCCGGAGACGAAGCGACAGTCAATAGCGTGGCGTTCATCGTCTTCCCCGCCCCCCTCTGGTAGAAATTCATAAAATATCAAAGCCTTACTGTAGAAACAGGCGACCAACGTTGTCTTATCTTGGATTTTGCCAGTCGACATTTTTAGCGGGTCGCCGGATCTTATAGGAATCTCCGGGTCTTGTCACTTGTAATGATGCGGATATCCTACAACGCCTGGCCACGGTGGCTTCAACAGTTCCAGAAGAAACGCTTCCAACTGCTTTACAAGCGATGTCGCAGTGTGTTGTTGCTAATCGTGATTTCTCTAAAGGTCAGCAAAGGTGCTTTGTCTGTAAAGCTTATTTGCTTTCTTTATGAGCCCATTCACCGAACTTTTCAGACTCTCCTGGTATTAAATTTACCTACCAGTGAATCTATGTGATCATTCCACTTCGTAGCTATAGACTCATTAAGACAGCAATCAAAGAGCGAGAATTTGACCTACATTTGCGGAAAAATGCAACGCGTCCGTAAACGTGATCGCAAAAAAGACGCAAGTGAGACCAATTCCAGGTTAGTGTGTGCAGTTTTTGGAGTCCTTACCAAACAGTCACGAGAACAGACATCGAACTTAAGAGACGCGGTGCTAGGGTGGTAATAGGTCAGTATTTTCCTTACGGAAGTATAACAGAAATGCGGTCGAACAAGGCTGAGCGGCCATTATGCTGCCGCCGACGTATGTACCGTGAGAATAAGATACGAGAGTTGAGGGCATTTACAGAGGCTTATTGACTGTCATTCCCTCGCTGAGTACGCGAGTGGAATAGGAAAGAAAATCGATATAGTACTAGCGCAACATACCCTCCGCCATGCACTATGTTGTGGCTTCCGGACTACAGACGTATATGTAGAAAGAGAAACGCTGACCGATCTCACTGATTTCAGTTTTTCGGTTCGGTTCAGTACCATAAATTTCTGTACCTGTTATGTGGAAATTCCAACACGAATCGTACAAATTCAGTAATCATGATAAAACACGAAGATTTAAATTACGAATAGTAATATAGTATATCATAGCAACTGTTGTAAATATGTGAGGAGGATACAAAAGAGGATGTTGAAAATATAATAAAACAACATGTACTAAAAGTAACTTTCAATTTTATTCACTACAACTGTTACTGGCAGCCGGCCGGGGTGGCCGAGCGGTTCTAGTCGCTACAGTCTGGAACCGCGCGACCGCTACGGTCGCAGGTTCGAATCCTGCCTCGGGCATGGATGTGTGTGATGTCTATAGGTTAGTTAGGTTTAAGTAGTTCTAAGGGGAGTAATGACCTCAGAAGTTAAGTCCCATAGTGCTCAGAGCCATTTGAACCTTTTTTTGTTACTGGCAGTCTCATGGTTCAGCTCATGGTTCACGATTAACTAGCTATAACTAACTCCACATCTAGACCTACTATTTCTAAATTATTCTACATTGCACCCACTGGTATGTGCGTCTGTCGGCAATCCCCGATTCTAGATATACCCATGTAAGTGGCCACTGCATTTTTCACTTACATTTTAGTCGTACCTGTAATTTGCTACAATACATATAATCATTATTGCTACTATTCTATCTTAATCTTACAGTTTATTGACTTTAATTTGATACTCAAAGCGTACACTCGATCTTCAGGATTTGCTTTTTTTTAAAGTGCTATGAGCAACGAAATTAACAGTGGTCCATAGATTGTTATATTTTACAACTGTTTGCAAATCGCAATGTAAATGTCTGCATTCCCTCTCTGAAGTACCTGAAGACGACATGATCAGCTGAACCTTCTTCACAGAGTGGTGTGTTACTACATCCCACTCGATGTAATGCCTCTGATAATGACCACGAAGCGTGAATAGATGAGCCATTTCTTGTGCCTATCAATGTGTTCTGGGCCTGTTTAAATGCTTGGGAATATGCTGTCTGCTCGTCTTGCGGTGCTTCTAATGTCCTAGTCTGACTCGCATTTGTCTAATCTGCTGGTCTTCTATTACATATACAGGCTCCTGTGATTTGGTGTATACGATCAAATTGTTCACATCACACAAAATAGTAAGCTGCCTACTAACATGTAACGATATCCAACGGACATATACCGAGAATCACTGGTAAACTCTCGACAGCAGAGTTGCCAAGTATCCCAATTTGGGCGGGATTCTCCCGATTTTTTCTGTAGAAAACGCGAGTTCCAATTACAACTTTAAAAAAAACATAAAAATTCCCTTTGCACCGGAACGAATAATATTTCATACAATACCGTCTGTTTCTTATGCGAGGTAAGAGGCACTCTAAAATATGTAACTGAACAGCTTCTTCAGTCCTAAAAGACTTGCATTCAAAAGCCGTTCAGAGTCTGAACTTTAAGTTGGCCGATCAGCTCCCTAAACCTGAATGGCTGTAAACTATATGCAAGTTTATGACAAAAAAGTCCTCCATCGGAAGAAATCGACAAGTTTCGGTTGACAGACATTTGTTTTTGCTGCAGCCAACGTTACCCACATAGCGGACAATTCTGCGTGATGTAGCCACCGAGTGCTTTGTTACTATGTGCTGTTTTTCACTCTATTTCGAGTGTCTCCTCGTGTAAGTATACGTAAGTGTTGCAGTTACGGTCTTTATTAAAACTATCAATACCTATGACGGTTTCAGTTTCAATTGCGAACATCATTTAATTGATTTTCACCTCTGACTTCTGCTTGCAGAAGCAGCTGTGGCTTGTTCACCCCGCGTGGTGGCGGCATGTGAGGGCAGGGGTTGAGGTCGGAGAGCTTTCGTCAAACTCAGCAGCGAGTCAGAAATCCATCGAAACACCTGGTTATTGTTACTGCTGGCGAAACATTTTTACAACTGGATTCGCCGTCAGCAAAACTAATGAAGTACCATTTGCCTAAAAAGAAGGAAAGTTAAAGTGAAAACCGATTTTAATGACATATGATGTAAGGTTTACTCAAGGCTTCACAAAGGTAAAGATGATTAGCTATAATGTTAACTGTGTTTTATGCGTCTCATAGTTTAGTGTTTCTCACTGAGTCGAAAATGATGTTAATGGCACACTTTAAAATTTTCAATTTTGTTCACTTTAAAGGAGTGCTCGAGAGGTGTGCGAAAGGCACCGGTCACCCTCAGGAATACGCTCCACTATATTCGTCGCAGAATTGTTCTGTTCCACTCCAGTCGAAAGTGATGCGCCCAGACGCTGGTGGCGAATCGCACAATAGCGGTGAACACAGCTTCGTGATATGATCGGACAAGGTTTCCAGAAACAGAGAAGATAGATGGAGGGCGTTCATCGTAGCACCGGCGAAACGTTTGGAAAACGTTTAAGCGACCACCGGCAGTAGAATCCGCGATCCTCAGACACGGGGGCCGTGAAGTGTCCGCGTTGTCACACGCGTCGCGGAGGGAGGACAGGCGGCACGTGGCAGTCGTTTAGCGGCTAGGGGAGAGGCTTATTAGCCGTGTGTCTAGGCGGCCTGTAAATCTGTTGTAGGCTTCCTTCCCTTCCTTCCGTCCGTCGACCTCGACGGAGACGCTATCGATCCCGCGGAGGAGATCGCGGGTGAAAGTCAGTGGCGGGGTCGGGCCGGCGGGCGGGAGGCGTGGCAGAGCGCGCTCCGCGATTGGCCGGAGGGCGGCCGGCGCTGAGTGGAGGGGGGTGGGGGCGGAGCAAGATGGCCGCTGGGCCGGGCCGCGGCGCGCGCCGGGCGGCGCGGCCCGCAGTCGCGCGCGGCCGCCCCTAGCCAGCGGACGTCACCGTCGTGGACGCCGTCGTGAGGCTGGCGACGCAGCGGGGCATGACCGTGGACGAGATGACGGTGAGCGACAAGCTGGCGCCCGCAGCCATGGTGAGCCAGCAGCAGCAGCAGGCGACGCGCTCCCGCTTCATGATCACCGACATCCTGTCGAGCCCGGGGTCCGGCGCCAGCGGCGGCGGAGGCGGGGTCGCGGGTTCGGGCCCCGTGCACGGCGCGAGCTCGGCGTCACCCTGCTCGTCGCCCGGCTCGGGATCTGAGGGCCCGCGCGACCTGTCGCTGCGCTGTCGCGCCGCCCACGCCGCCCACGGCGCGCCCCCCGCGCCGCCCGACGCCGACCTCAGCGACGGCCACGAGAGCGGCACCGACTCCGGCCTCGCCGCCGACTCGCACTCCGTTTGCTCCAATGGTTAGTACACGTGTGCACCGCATGCCCGCGCTGTGTCGACCGAAACACCCTTCTGAGGACACATACTGCACCGTTACACAGTCGTCTGTAGTGGAACATTACAGTTCTAGCAGAAATGGTAGCAAAATGACCATTGCTGTAATGTCTGGACTATATGACAGCCGAAATTTCATAACCTCTACTTCGTCAGCTGTTGTACAAATTACCCTGAGAATCCATCGCATTGTTTGCCAGTTTTACAACTGATCTTCGTACTGTCACTATCTTCCAGAAACTATCGCTAATCTTAGGGTATGCCTCCATTGTTAGAGTCCTTCCACGTAAGTTAGTTTTGTACACATTTTTAACGAGTTTGACTCTTGGTAAAAATAAATTGATGGGTAACCTGTCATCGACATTTGTTGTAACGCACTTTGAATTGTGTCTCACTAATTCCATGTGAAGTGCCGCACCAAAAATATATTATCCTTTGACAGCATCATTAGGAAGGCTGAAAGTGCGTTTAATAACAGTCAGGTCTAGAATGACTGCTTAGCGCAGGTGCTAATTGCTTCGGTGCTAATTACGATGTTCATATTTGTTCTAATCTCGGTACCAAAGTGCCACAATATACGTTTGTCTACAGCAGCTGTTTTTGTTGGCTAGTTTAGACACTGCCTTTCACTATGCAGTTACGTTAGACGATAGCTGAGAGTAATTTAAGTTTTACTGGCAGTGTAGCACTAGTTTCCGTTAACCGGGAGCAAAAATATCGTGCACGGTATTGTCTCGTCCGTCGGCGATACAAGTCATGAAGCCGGTAGATAAGCTTGTACAGTATCTAATCTGCTTAGCAGTAGCGGCATTCATCTCGAATGTGTTCTCACCTATGGCATCGAACGCCGTGGAAGTTACTGGGACAGTGCCCGCAGCGATAGAAATGATATGAGATACACAGTTGGCAGCGTCCTGTTGCCGCTCCTGCCGAGTTGTCAGGAAGACTAAGTCGCGCCCTGTTGGCTGCAACTGACGTTTTTACACGCAGCGATTACCGGGGAAACCAGTCGCGACGGCTGGTTGTTTGTCGCCGAGTAATAGCTCGTTAGAGTCCTCTGGCTTCGACAGCAAACTAAGCACCGCCGTCCTTTATTTCTTTATTAGTAAAGCCGAAGCCCGCGGTCCATTAAGACTGGCGCTCCGTACTGTGTTAGAGCGCGCCTCGACTTCTCACACCTCCGTGTGCCGCCCGCGACAAGGGAGAAGCTCAGATAAAAAGCTGACGGTCGCCTATAAAAATCAGCGCCGCTACGGCTAGCCCATTCCAGGGAGCTGACTGAACGGCTTGTTTAATCTGTGCGCTACGCTATCGCACCATTTTTCTAAGTAATTGTTCCGAATAGGAACAGCGTAATGCTTTTTCCTTCTCGCGTCCTTTGATCAGCATGTGTCCTTGGCAATCATCGCCATGGGAGCATTTCAATCGTTCCCTTCCCACATGAGGACTCTTGCCTTCCCAGTTTTTGTTCGTCCTTTCGCCACTATTGTATCAGTTGGCATAACGCAACTATAGCCGCTTCATTTAAGCATTAAATCGTATTCTAATAGTATATGTTTGTTGTTTTTACGATTACCGGCGTGTTTCGGAATTAAAATTCCATTCAGTCCAGTTCTAGCATAGTATCTACTTCAGTTTTTCATCCTCTTTCAGCTATTAAATAATTTTGTTTGCGTCAGTGATGAGCCTCCTGATTCACACTTCCACTTTTGTATTTTGAACTTTTTCACAACTGTGGTAGCAATCTTTTCAATATCAGTATTTGATATCGAGGAATCCATTTCTCACTCGCTTTTAGTTTTATTTTTCAGTATTTTTTGTCGTCATGGGACATGTTTTGAATATTTTTATTTTCCTTTCAGCGAGTGTGAATTTTGTTTCGTGGTTTATTACTGTTATGAATCCGTGCGAAACCGTAGTATGGCTGATTTACTATAAAATCCTTGTGAAAAATAAGCACCAAATTATGACACAATTGTAATTGAGGACGAAAACTAAAATTTTGTTCTAAAGCATGATTGGATGTGTTGTGTGGGTGGTGCACACGGGACCTGACGTGGTATATTAATTTCTCATGGTACCACGCGGTCATGCACATGTACGAGTCTATGCTGTCTGGAATGTTTCACAAATTTGGCGCATGTCTGTACCATGCTGTATCCTGTCATTCATTGCTACGTCATTTTATTATTGTTGTTGTGAATGTAATTACAAACTGTAATTGAAGTGTGAGCAACTGCAGAATGACAGTGTTGAATGACGTCATCTTATCAAATAGAACGTTACAAAACCATGTGTACAACTGTGCTAGAAGATTTCATTTAGACGCCAGTGTTTGAGAAGATGCAGTGTGATACGTTGGTACATCTGTCTCAAAATGGGGTCGCAACACTAACAAAACTGCCATTAGTTCAAGTGTTTATAGTAATCCTTTGCCTCGGAAGTTTCTCCTCGTCGGCTACTGAAAACGTTCGTAGTGTCACACACAGCGGGGGACGCCCAAAAATAATAAAAAACTTTCTGTACTGTATGTCTCAAAATTGGTAGCAAAACTGTTGATAATACGTTGCTCTAAATAGGTTATTATTATCCGTAAAGTAGACATCAGAGTGATTATTTCTGTGAACACCTTCTTAGTCCTTCATGTATAACAAAGCTCTTTCCAGATTATAGAAAGAGTTTATTTGTGTACGTGCAGCATTTTGTATACAGGCAGTAACATTTGCATGTCTTTACAAGGCAGGCGTTAGACGTTGACTCCTGTTTTAGGTAGCTGGAAGGATGAATTTAGTTGCTTGACCAAAAGTTAAAAAGCACTATGCTCGCAGCGCACGATTCAGTCAGACAGCTATTGTCATAACGATTTTACACTGAATTTGAGATAGCGCGTACTCTCCACGTAAAACAATTCAAACAACGCTTGTTGTGTGTATTTTAGCTAGATGTTATTGTTGACGAAAGTTGGCTCGCTGAATTTTTTCCCCCAGGCAAAAATCGCTTGGTCTGCAACATTAATTGTAGAATATTCGTAAAATGACAGTTTCAAATGAGTTTTCCGATATCTGCAGGTACATATCTGTAGCGCTAGTTTCTGGCGAGCAGTAAGGGATGTAAATAATGTTGTTCTGTAGCGTGGTGACTGACGCGCACTTAGCGTGCGTATGTCGTCAGTTTGTTCTCGTACTGCATTGTTTAATTTAAATAATGCTTATGTGCTTCACGTGTGCTTTCTGCACGCTTCACTTGTGCTTTAGTACACTAGTCTGGTTTTAATTGGCCATAAAGAAAATCCCTTCTTCCCGAGTATTAAATTTTATGCTCTATATGTCAAGGCATATGTGGTGAACTCCTGTTTTTGACAAATCACGATTCTCAGAGATATATACTACCGCCAGAATGTTGACCTTGAGCGTTTAATATTTGTACCGGTGGGCTGAAAGAGGCAATAACTACACGGTGATACATGTCGAGTCTTTTGGGGCAACATTATATTTTTAAGACCGTTTATGCATTCCCGATCAGTACCGTTATTCGTAAATGCCACACGTAAAGTACTGAAACTGTTTCTATCCACAACGAAAATTAAATCTGGATATTCTATTAGATTTGATATACTGTATAGTAATATCTCGGCCGCGCTTACAAGAAAAGGTAAAACTGTGATAAATTAGACATTTGTAGTACCTAAGATGTTATGCAAGACTGAAGTTATCCATCTCGGTAGCTGAGTGATTAGAGCAACGTATTGCTAACAGAAGGAGATCGTGTAAGATCCCCGCCGGGTCGGAGATTTCTTCCGCTCCGGAAGTGGGTGTTGTGTTGTCCTTACGTTCGTATCGTCATAATTGACAATACACTATTAAGTGGACTGTGTGGGCACGTCCCGAAAGCCAATAAATTCGCCGGCCGAAGTGACCGAGAAGTTCTAGGCACTACGGTTTCGAACCGCGCTACCCCCACGGTCGCAGGTTCGAATCCTGCCTCGGGCATGGATGTGTGTGATGTCCTTAGGTTAGTTAGGTTTAAGTAGTTCTAAATTCTAGGCGACTGATGACCTCAGCAGTTAAGTCCCATAGTGCTCAGTCATTTGAACCAATAAATTCAAATTAAAAAAAAAAAAAATACACACAGTTACATAGATTCATGGCCTGATCTCTGGCTAATCCTACAGCTTTTTTGTGGCAGTGGATGTGAGTTTTTCTTCTAGAAAATCAATATGTCTGTGTGAATTTGCAGAATCGTTCGGATTTCTGGTTGAACAGCAGAGCCTCTTCTACATGAACGGATGGATCAGTTCACAAAGTACGACAAGGCTAATAGAGCCTTCCGGTGTT
The DNA here is from genome assembly GCF_023897955.1 of Schistocerca gregaria. Taxonomy (NCBI): domain Eukaryota; kingdom Metazoa; phylum Arthropoda; class Insecta; order Orthoptera; family Acrididae; genus Schistocerca; species Schistocerca gregaria. Next base: position 186,147,461 of record NC_064931.1, on the reverse strand, counting down.
CAAATCAGTGTTCGTGTAGATGAGTGATTAGCTTTTTAAGTTCTAAGAATACGACGTATTCATCTTCACACGACACTGAGTTACCAGTATTATGCTGACTGCCTTCTTCAGGGTACTATATATGTATATATAACACTTCGCCTGTGTACTCCGAACACTTCTGATTTGCTATTTCTGTTAGTCCAGAGCAAGATCTCCAAGTGCGTCGCTTTCAGGATAAGTTATATTGTAGTACTGTAGCAGCAGTTCTCCGGGAAAGGTCAAGAGATCGTGACCCGAAGACTACAATTTGACGCTAATGTAATGTGCATGTTTTATGCGCTATAAAAGTGCTCAGATTGCACGGCCGTGTGTGTGTGTGTGCCCGCGACGGCGTTTATCTCTCCGATCGGCCCTGACCCATTACCCGAAACCAACACAACACTTAAAACACTTTCGGCGTCCATCCGGTTAACCTGAACAGCTTTCAGTTTAACACGCAAGTCGTTAAGAAAATTCTGTTTCGGCCGCACGCGTGTTTCCTGACTATAAAGATCGTTTATATCAAAAACAAGCCCGGGTGCGACGAGGTAATCGTCGCAGCGATGGCGAAATTCCCTATCGATGAACAAAGAAAGTACACGGTGGCCAATCTGACAAGTTACCTTTCTATTAAACAGGTGCGGCGTAGCCTAGCGTGTCGTGCGAACGACGCAGGATTATCGTCGAGTGCGTTGGGCTGGGTGTGCGACCCGTTACCTTATAAGCAGCGTAACACACCTTCGCTTACAGGCCCTCAAGCAGCAGCCGTATGTTAGCCGCTTCCATTTAATTAAGACACAGAATTTGTAATTAACGGTTCTAGGAAGTTATATCCAGATGCGAATCGGATAACTCCAGCCACGGATCTCGTCAGGCAGTTTCGGAATAATATATTAATTACCGAGCTGCGCCCCTGCCTCGCACACTAGTTGAGGAGCGAGTGGTTGTTAATAAATTTTGCTTTACAGTTGAGTTAGCCTGCAGCGTGCTGGAGGAGGAGGAGCGAATTATACAAGGGAGAAGGTCGAGTAATTACCGCGGTCAGCGGCCACTAGCGCTCCTTAGTACAAAATGTCAGATCTGATTACGCCGTCGCCTAAACGCCGCCCGGAAACCATGGCGCTCAGTTTACCCATGAGGGGCGGTCGCTGCCGTAGCTCCTTACCATCGAATATTGTTCTGTAGGTTACTGAAAATTTCACTCGCGCATAGATTTATATAGAATGTTTAAGACCTTTAATGGGGGTTAGGTTGTTTGGGGAAGGAGACCAGACAGTGAGGTCATCGGTCTCATCGGATTAGGGAAGGAAGGCCGTGCCCTTTCAGGGGAACCATCCCGGCATTCGCCTGGAGGGATTGAAGGGAATCACTGAAAACCTAAATCAGGATGGCAGGACGCGGGATTGAACCGTCGTCCTCCCGAATGCGAGTCCAGTGTCCAACCACTGCGCCACCTCGCTCGGTAAGATCTTTAATGCTAGAAGAGTCATAGCGATGTTTTCAACGATCTTGCGCGATGGACGTATAATCAGAAGTATATAGAGCACTTCTAGCGTACTTTTCGTTGTTTCTCATTTATCGCATCTGGCGAATGCTGGGATGTTTTCATTAAAAATTACCAGTTACCTATGCTATCCTTAATTAGTTCGAGGTTACGCTCCGTCCCGATGACCTTATAGTCAACCGGGTATTAAATTTTAATCTGCCTTTCCTTTTTTAACATTACCTGTTCGTGTTTTCATTTCCATATTTTGTCTCTTAACGTTTTCCGCTTACGAATCTAGACGAAACCGTGGTGTGTGCGACAAATTGTGAACCTCTCGTCAGACAAGTATTTCGTTTCCAGTCCTCAAATAGCACTGAAATGTCAAACCGCTCAATTCACCCGGCTTTCATCGATAGACCTTTTTTAATCACTTCGTCATCGGCAGGACCTCGAATGCTTATCTGTCCTACATCTTTCTCAACAGATGTCTGAAATTTCCTTTCGCACCATGATTTCTTGTAATAACTCACACTTTCAACTCTGGAGACGGCAGAGGAAGTTTTCAACGGGTTCACGCACACAAATAGATAGTAAGAAAAAAAATTAGTAAATGTGGAACGTTGAAATTCATTCCGTATTTATGCGTTTGCATTCTGGTTCCGTTGAAAAGCACGCTGCAGATTTCCTCTCCTGTCCTTGTCCAAACCGAACTTGCGCTCCGTTCCTAGCGGTCTTGTAGCTGATGGTCGTTAAATCTTACCTTTCCTCCGCCTCTTCTTCATGTGTGCTGGTCATTTTTTACTCCAATAATTGTGGATATTTTTTATGTATCTTACAAACCGATCCGAAATCCGAGTACATCTACCAAAATGGTACACATGTGTTAGAATTGACTATCAGTTTCATAATACGATAGTAATAAATATTTCTTACAAATCATCATAAAGAACTGAATTATCAAATACCGTACATTTTGCAGCACCTGCACTTGCTTGAAGAAAATTTTTTACGGCATGCTGCTTCTTCGACACCATTTTTTGAACTTCTAAACGTTAGCAAGACGTTATCGGAAGGTTCAGGCACGGAAATACAATGCTAGAAAAACAGGAATCTTCCTAGTAGACCTAGAATATTCCTCGCCGTATAGTGGTAATGCTCAAGGAGAAATAAAAGCCTCATGGTATTTTCTTACGCTCAAGATATTTGTCGTTTCCTTTTTGCTACCGTATACTGATAGCATACCATTTTCTTTATCGTCGGGAAAACTAGTAATAATAACTAAAACAAGTTTACAGAAACTTTATCCTTTACTCTACATTTCGTTTGCGGTATATAGTGTGAAATGACAAAAAATATTTAGTGGAAGTATGTTAGCACTTTTTGATGATTGCGCGGTGTTAACCTACTCCCTATTTGGATAATTCATCTTTCTGGTTCAATTGATGTTTTAACGTTGCAAATGAAGTCTGTTTTGAAACTGACTCTATCAGTGCAGGTTAGAGGTATTTGACATTTTAACTAGCGTCCGATGGTTGTAGTTTTATATTGTCAGCCCTGCAGCGCCTCCAGTAACTCATATCATTTTCCCGATGGCTGCCTGCGGTTCTTCGTTTCCTCTATTAAAGTTTTTTTATGCTCCAATCTGCAAAATTATTTTTTTCCTGTCTGTAATCTTCTAACAATACACTCTCTCTGTATTTTCTGAATGAGTACTGTCGCCTCAAAATAACCATTCGAGAGGTTTTTTCAGATAGTATGTTTGCTAATTTCTGGTTTTGTTTTTGTTCATCAGTACATGTGATGTAATGAACAGTTTGATTTTTGTTTATTATGCTGCCAGATTTTTCTAATATAAGGTAATCAGTCTCTCCATTTGCTGTAATTTACCAAACGTGGATTCCGTTATCAGTGACCTTCGATGTTGCATGGCATTGGATGGAATGACAATGCTAATCTAAATTCCTCCTTGGAAAAATGTCCTCCAACTTACCAAGAAGTTATATACGAACCTCTGTTCAGCTTGCCACCTAACACCCTCCTCTTTGAGTGTTTATCATGCACAGCATTATCAACATCTAAGTGAAGTATCCTCGTCTCTGTTTTAACCTATAGTCCGATGATCCGCTTGGTACTACGCTAGTTAACCCCAAAAGTCACGGCACTTGATTCAATATGTTATCTCTTTTTCCAGTGACATTCTTCATTCTGCCTGACGTCTCTTTATTGTCTGTTTCTTTCAACTGACATTTTTAAAATTTCCTGGGATTCTAAGTTTTTTAACGTTCGCAGGTTCCTTCCTTGTGTTATATGTCTCTAACTCTAAATGTAACACATTCATTCAGTCTCAGTTTCAGTAAATTTAAAGTTTTCTGGCATTACATTAGATCAATATTTGGTACAGATACCACTGGACAAGAAAGTGCAGAGAATGTACTCGTATTTTCGATGAGCGTCATTTAAATCCCCATCCTATTTTGATTTTCCGTCATTCCCTTAAATCACTTTAGGTGAATTTCGGGATACTTCCTAAAACAAAACGACTGTCAAAACTCCCTGTTATTCTATTACAACTAAGTTATTTCTCCTTGTTTAATGCCTTTAATGTGGAACTGATCGTTAAAAGGTACCTTTAGCGAAGATATATCCTTTGACTGAGATTGTATGTGGTTTATGGATACCTTGCTTCGGCAATATAGCGTGATTTTTTTTTTTTACTTTGCTATCTTCTATGGAGATCACATTATTAGAAACCTACCGCCGTTCAGGTAAGGGGACGGTATATTCGTACTTTGCCGTAACATTTTTATATCATATGCGGCAGCCTATCCAACGGCTTTTAGTGTTATTTACTTGGTTTAAACACTGGTTTTTTCCCTTCGTATAAAGGTAATTCGAATCGATAAGAGGCGCAATTCGAGGTATTTGCGTTCCTCCATTGCTGTGTGAGGACGTAATTGAGTCGACATGAATTACGAGTAGTTCGCCTTCCATTCTTTCCGTTATTAGAAAGCGTAATTACGCGACGCAGTACGGGAGGCGTTCTGAACGCGGTGTCGCAGTGGAAGCTTCGATCCTCGTGAGAAGCGGGCCGGCCGTAATAGTGAGTGCCATGATTGGGAATATTGACACAGGAATCATGGCCGGCCTCCAGTCAATACACGCATTTATTATTCAAAAGCCAAACAGAGCGATGTGTCGGCTCTATAAACGTATTGCGCTTATATCGTACCTCGGGCAAAACTGTGTGAATAACGTGTTTGCTAGCAACGTTACAAAGAGCAGTAATTGAATCAAACGTGCGCGATGAAATATTTAAACGGCAGGCTCGCACTATGTGACGTTTGCTAAATAGCTTCCAAAATGCTCTCGGAGCGACAAATGACGCTTAATCGAGCTGATAAATTTCATATTACATGAAACGAGCGATAAATTAAACAATATCCGTGCTAAAGGCGGCACACAAAAGGTGTCGTCGTGCGTACTACAGAAATATTGTATCAAATTTGGGCTAATTATTTTTTAAATTATTACTCGCACGAATACCGAATAATTTTTGCGGTCGGATGGACAGCTAAACGTTACCGTCCGGTTCCAAACGTTTATCACCCTTTCCGTGTCACACCTACGACCATATCACGATGTGTTAAATTTCCATTCGCTGTTAAATTGGACCAAACGATTAAAGTTGACACCGCTGCATGTGAAACGCCTGAGAGGATACAAAGCAAAATATTGTATCTCGTGGGGGTTCGGACTGAAAAACGGAGAGTTAATTCAGAATGTGTTTTATGTAACAAGAGGCCGCATGAAAGTGAGGAAGACGTTGCAGATAGTGAAATCGCTATTTGTTTAAAACATTCGCAACCAACGACTAATGTTTACAACAATTAACTCCTCACGCTTCCCTGTATCTTTATATTGTAGACAGAGTACCTAAAAACTCTGTTCAGAAAGTGAGCAGTTTGAATTTAGCTATGTCTGAAAAAAGTGAAGTACAAGCTGTTTGATTCACAGATTTTGTTATTAGTATTACGTTTTTCAATGGTGAATATTTCGGGCATTGTGCTCATTGTCAGTGTTCTAGTTTAAAAAAAAATAGTTGTCACATTTTGGTGTGTCACCTAAGGTAAATTATAATAATGCTTGAAAGGCATAGTACACACTGAGTCAATACAAGAAATTTTTTTGTTATTTTTCCGTTATCTGCCCGTGGTGATGGCGTGTGAATTCTTTTTTCATTCATTTCGTCAATGGAAATTACGGCAGTTACAGCTGAAGAATTTTTATGTTTCCGAATGCGGAAACAACATTCCTGAAACAAAACGAAAACCAATAAAGGACATGTAATCGGAAACGCTAATTTCTTTGAGCTACGCCTTATTGTTATGAAAGCTGTAAAGCGGAACGTGACTGGTTTAAAGTATTGGGACCATTCAGTACCATACATCTAAAATTTGGTGCTGACAGTTTCTCGCTTTCACCGTTGTCATGGATAAGAAATAAACGGTGGAACTGAGATAAAATATATTCTCCACACCGAGTACAGGCCACAAACAATACTAATGTCAGACCTTTAGCCTCCAATGAGCTATATTTGTCTTATACGTAATTTTCGATATGCAATCAGGAAAAAAGGTTACGCAGCCAACTGCGGGGCTGTGTGGAGGGTATGGTTTTCCATGCTGAGAATTTCTCGTACACACTGACTACAGATTTCTCATCCAGCTCGCAGTTTTACAAGACGTGTCGTGCTTTGACCCCAAAGCCGGAATATTGGCAGGTGACGTGCTGTCAAAGAGACGGATCACCGGCTCGCGAAGCGGGGCTGACAGACTTGCCTCCACCTACCATCAGCCTGTTACGTCACGGCCATCTTCTGACCGACATTTCCCCATCTTCCCTGAGAAGCGCCATTGTCTTCTGAAAAACCAGACACACGTGTTTGGCAGCAGTAGATGTCTAGTCATTTCTTTTTTGGGTACAGATTTATCTCTGATACATGTTACTATACAGATAGCACAGGACGTCTGAGCGTTTTATGCAATTAATTACCATTGATTGTCGTAGCCATTCTTAAAGAACCGAACAAAATATTTAGAAGCAAAATAGCTGTTTGATACAAAATACGCTTTCGAAAAGCCGTTACTGTGCCTTCGCAATCATGATGGCCTTAGATAAAAACTGAATGCTGTTTCAAGAAAAAATAAATTACGGTGAGCGCTTTTAAAAGGTGTTAAAATGAGCCCAAGGCAACAAAAGCACTCGAAGATTACCGCTGTATTATGTCCATCGATCATTTGTAACTTACTTATCTCAATATATTTACAAACATACACCGTGTTTACCCACGTTTTCTGTACGTCAGATTATTATTCTAACAGTTTTATGTCGTTGCGTAATGGGATATCCGTCTACTTCCTTTTCGTTTCGTTACCCACTCCATGGAATAGTAAAACTTGTTCCGCAATCGTTCTCGAATTCATTTTTCGAATTTAATACATACCCATTTTACTTCACTGCATTATACTATACACTTCTGCACTCTAGGGAACAACGGTCAGAATGGATTCTAGCTTTCATGACTCATTACCTTATTAAAGTTTTTGTTCCCCCGTTTGCGGTTTCGTGACAAGAACGATTTCATAACCTTTTTGGAACTTATTGTGTGTGAAAGGTTGAAAAGTGCCTGCTTTTATGTACACTTCCTACAGTGTACACAAAAATATAATCATATTGGCCTATTTGCTTTGAACATTGTCTTCCGGAATGACAGAGTAGAGCACGCGACGGAACACAGGAAGCGGACACGGCCGTTTATTGCGTAATTACTGCGACGTCGACCCGACTTAATCACCGTAAAGGACTTTCAACAACTGCGCCAGGTGAGCGCCACATCAGCCAAGTAATGCCCAGTAATATTTAAACTACTTTTACATTCATCCGATTTTTGGCAGCGAAATTCTGAGGTTTTTGGAAGCAAGCATTTTAACCAGTATATGGCTGATGGAGTCAATAAGGACTCGAGCAGAGTGGAGAACGAATGTCTTCTGAGGCAGCATTATGATCTGTCAGTCTCTTGCCTCTTACGTGGTCGGTGTGGATTACAAATTTGTATATCGTCTACTTTTTTTATCGTCGTCACTAACCAGTAGCCTGTGATTTTCTGGTCTTAGAAATCATATTTGTGTTGAAACGGAGAAACATTGCATCTACTTTAGCATTCGCAACTTGTACCGATTTTTCTTAACTAAACGGTTAAGGGATCGTGATTTGGAGTTCTTCTACATGAATAAAACGTTGTTGTATAAATTAGATTCAGATTTTCAACTATCTCCTCATCTTGAAAACAGTGGAAGTAGAGACAGTCTTTCACGTCGAGGAGAGGTTAACGTCAACAAACATCGATAGAATGGAGACTAATTAACTCGAGGGATTTGTCTCAGGAATTATTTAAATTTAGTTTTTCGAGTTTTAGCGCACTTTGTTCATTATAGGCAGTCCACCATGTACTGGCTCATCGTAGCACGTCCTTCTGCGTTAATCTGCAAGAGGGAATTATCTACCGATAGCTAATGGTAAAACCATTTTAGTGATTGTAAAAGTTCTCGTTATTCCGTAGGGATACGGAAAGAATCGTACCTTACGATTACATAAACATGATATCTCCCAGTTTAAAAACGTTTTAGTTACTGAGAATTGTTTCACAAAGTTTCATTCCATCAAAGAAGGGAGGTAGACGAAGTTACGCATCCACACAACCACGAGTCGTGCAAGATGCTTCAAAGAGGATGCCTACCAAAACTTCAGAAAGTCTTTTGCTGGTCACAGAATTCCTGGCACCGTCTTGAACTTACGAGTCAGATACCATACGGGGCTCAGAATTCAAGTTTTTACTGATATTCTGTAGAGAAAACCATCTTATGGTTGTCCTTAACGCAACAGTGCAAAGCCAGCTAGTTGTTACGAGCACATTTGCTTTTGGATTACCTGTAAATCTTGGCCTAAGAATGAGGAACATGTTCCTGGACTGGCCTGAGGTGTTGCCGAGTCTATAGGAAAGAAGCAGACCCTAATCTCGACTAGAAACTGAAAGTTAATTCATCAGTAATTCGATAAATGTGCAAACAGTTTTTCTCAACTGCTTGAAACTAGCTTTAAAACTAGGCATACCGCTGCAACCCTTATCGGCGCATGTACGTATGTATATAAGCACTTTACGCGCTCCTTATCGCAGCGGCTATTCGACCGCTATCGTGCCGATATCAAAACCCTCATTAGGCCACTGCGAGCGACAAATGGGGTTTTTCACCCGGCGAGCCCCCCGGCGGCAGCGACAAGCACAGAGCTCTAAGCCCTCCACTACAGCAGCGCCGGCGCTTGTTAAGCGCGTCTCGTTTGCTGAAATGAATCGGGACTCAACAGTAGTTGAGTAGGCGCAAGAAAACGGAGCGGCGCAGCGTATGTCACTCGCGTCTCTGTTTCCATATTTCTTCACCTACGTAATACAACAGGCCACTATGAATTTCTTACTAGACGGTATTTCATAGTAATACTTGGGACATTTTTAAATTTCTCGTCCTGACAAAGATACGCTGGATTTAAAAGATTAATTTGTTTTTTACTAGCAAAATAATCAGATATTAAATCAATAAATGTAGTCGAAAACTTTCCAGCCTTTTAAAAATTGCAGTAAATGAAGGTTTCCCTAAGTAAAATAAGTGTCCGAGTCTACATTTAAATCTACATGACTACTCTGCACACTTTAGTGTTTGGCAGCGGATTTGTGGAACCATTTTTAGACTTCTTCGTAATCTTTCCACTCTCGAACAGCACTTGGGGAAAAAATGACGGCGAACTCTGGTTTATATTATTTTATTACGATAGTCATTTCTCGCTAAGTAGTTAGGAGTCAACAAAATGTTTTGGCATTCATTGGATAAAGCTGATGATTGAAATTTCGTGAAAAGTTCTCCCCGCAAGGAAAAACAAGTTTGTTTTAATGATTATCGCCTCAATTCGATTATTGTTTTCGTGACAACTTTTCCTCCATCCCGCAATAATACAAAACGGGCTTCCCTTTTTTAAACTTTTGCGATTTCTTCCGGAAGTCCCATCTGGTAAGGCTCCCATGCTGCGCAGCAATACTCTACAATCAAATGGAGTATTTGGTTCGCCTTTCCCACAGAATTTTCCATGTGCTGATTCCAATTTAAGTTGTTCGTAACTTTACGCCTAGGTAAATAGTTCAATCGACAACCTCTAAATCTGTACGCTTCATCAGAAATCGAAATATAAAGGATTTTCCACTCTTTTGATTTGAACCTACGTCCACCCAGCCATTTATTCAAATCTCAGAACAGAAAGCAGCAGGAAGACGTTCGGAACGTTATACAGTTTTGCAATAACGACCAATGCGTGTGTGAAGGTGCATTATTGTGGAGGAAGGAAACATTTTTCTTTTGTGAGACGAATTTCAGAATAAATTGCATCTTTCAGTTTCTTCAGTCCAGAAGCGAAATACTCCAAATACTCCCCGCCCACGAAGGGGGAGGGGGGCTTGTTCCCCACATCACTAGAATCTCAGAAAACGATATCCATTACTTTTCATGTAGACGGAACTGTTTCTGATTTATTTGGTGATCTCCCCTCTTGTCATTCGCTCTTATCACTACATCGTGTCTTCAGTGTATAATGATGAATCCGTGTTTCATCTGTCGTTATGAAACGTTACACGAACTCAGCGCTATTGTGTTTAAACAAGTCCGAACACTCTTGAGCAAAGCGTACGTTAATATAGCAAAAAATTCTGTAAAAATGTGGTACGGCATCACACCTTTGCAATGTTGTCCAGCTCTCGTACCATGAGTCACCAGTCATTAGGTACGACTCTGTGAAATTATACGAACACAATCTTGTTAATCGCACGGAATAAGTAATTCTTACTACTTATCATCACTGGATGCACAACCCTCCTCAATTCAGAAGGATATTTTAATAATAAATGCAACTCTCCTTTTATATTCCTTGTGCTTTAACTTATTAACACAATGTACTTCATCATAGTTCATAATTCAGTTTGACTCTATCTTCATTGATGTCTTGACACTCAGTTGTTATGACTGTCACAAGCAAGTAACAAAAAATCATTGAAACATCACTGTGTGCCACTGAAAGAGTTGTATTTTGCAAAGATCCTTATATGTTAGTCACCTGCGTAGCATCTCTATTCTCGGACGAGAATTTTCACAGCATCCTTCGTATTACTAAGTTCACGTGCTGCTCCATTCACAAGTATAAAAGTGACTGAGTATCGGTGCAGTTACTTTCTTGTGGTCTCTACGCGAATTGCGAGGAGTCTCAAGAAACGTGCTCACTCCTATGTTTCATAAGATATTAAGGAACTGAAACGAAGAATTCTGCAGTTTTTGATGTATGAATGTAACATTTTTATTGACTCAGATACTGAAATAATTTTTTGAACAAATGCTTTATTGTCTTCACGTCATTCCATATTCCAAGAAATGAGGGACGAAAATCTTTTCGAAGTGAAGTCCTCAAAAAAATATAAACAGGAAATATACTAATCGTGAGAGCATGTACACTGCAGATTGATGCTCATCATGTGATGTTTTCATGGGCATGTAAATGTAACTGTGTTATTTCAGGCGATTTCTAGCTCAAATTCAACACAATTTTCAGGCATTTTGCATTGAGATTCCATGCGATTTTTACCGTGTATTACATCACTGTATGCTTTTTCACGTTCTATCGAATGCGATTTAACAAAATACATCGTCTCATTAAAAAAATCATTTCCTCGATATCTTGGTTGGTAAAAACGTTAAGAGAATTATAAACACCTTAACGTAACCTTCCAGTACTGTTAGTTCCTGGAAACGTTATTTCTATATTTTGAATCATTTACGAAGCAACTGAAGTTTGTTCTTTACATCGAACACACAGTGTAAACACGTCCTGCCGAATGTAATAATTATTCAGTTTACTATTTCTCTATTTTCCACATTCCTTTTGCGAGAACAACTTTGACATTTCTTACAATTGCTCCCATTTATGCTCACAATTCAGCTCTTTATTATTTCTATACTAACTAATTGCATTGCTTACAACCCTTTCAAAGAATACGCTGAATACTTTCCCGACTCTCCGTTCATACTACCTTTTTGAGGAAACCATAACTCAAAAATTGTTCGTACGAGAATCCTGTAGTTGTTTCCTCTTCTAGATGCAATAAACCTTCTGCAGAATTGTCTAAGTAAATCGATTTCTTCAAGTCGCTTTCATATAACAGATTGACGTGTTTCCTCCACTTGGTATTGCTTTGTGATGTTGGTTCTACATCTTTAATCAGTGTCAACGTCGAGAGGCTTACCACCTAAACTAAAATTGAGTGCTAGTTGATTATTTTCCTCCTTAAGTGAATTATTTTACGCATATCCACGTTTAGTGAGATTGGTCATTCTGTACGCCAAGTGTAAATATTACATCGATGTTATTCTGAATTATCCTACAGTAAATTAGATATGTCGCTCTCCTATAAACAATAATATAGTAAGCGAATAATCTCAAGGTTACCCCTGCGTGTTGTCAATGGTTTTTACGTACTGGGAACATTCCTATTACGCTTCCCGGCTGTGTTCTTGACGTACCCTAGCCTCCGATGCAGTCTCAATGCTTTAAGACTGTTATTTAAGAGCTTCCTAGCGCTATTAAGGGATAAAAAACAGGTGTAAATAATTGTCTACATGGTTTTAAGTACGCTTTGCTTCGTCTTATTACTTCTAATTCGAAAACGCGGCGGGATGGAAGGATGCTCTGCGATAATATCATTTTTTCGTAATATTTCTCTGTGGTATAAGGGCAAAAACTGTGAATACAAATGTGTATTATATGTGCGTTGTGTTCCAGCAAAATATTTTCTTTGCTTTCATAAGTAGCTGTGAGATGTACAGTGACTCGTGTCAGCCACAACAAATAAAAGAAAACGAAGAATTAGAAATGTGTGATCTGACATCTTCAGTAGTTACTTTTCTTTATACTTCATCTCCTAACTAGCTGCCAGCAGTTTTCAGCATGCTCAGTAGCGCTAAAATTCTCGCCTTCTAGAGATCATCCGTTTACAATAACCAAATTCTGAATCTGTGATTCGTGATGAATTTTTCGTGTAGATAACTCTGAGATCGCTGTCGTTAATCACTATATCTCCGATGACGTTGTTACTAACGGTATGTAAAATCCTGAGAAGCATATATTACTCGCTACTGAGCGTTTAATGTGATTCTCCAGTGTCGTCGCCTTTACTAATGCAGTCCGCCGAATACCTCAAAAATCTTTCTACACGGTTGAGTCGGAATTTTGTGAACCACTGGCTCTCCAGAGCATAATTACATACCTGCATTCAAAGTGACACCGCAGCGTATAGCTTCTGAGATGCTTGCATACACCGACACAATGATTTGATTTCACCGTTACTGGGCGTTAAAAATTGTTTGGTAAGGCAGGAGTGTCTTTCTTAGTTAGAACAGTCGTAGACACAAAAGATGTAATCAAATTAACAACGCATACTCTTTCCAAACACATCTTCCTGCTAAAAGCAAAAAAAAAAAAATTTGTTTCTTGGTAGATATGCAAATAACAAATACAGAAATGTATCCACATTATTTGTTACTTTTGTCAGCCCCAATAAAAGTGCTCCTTGCCTGGTGTGATGCACTAACTGTTATAAACTTCTTTGTTTCAGAAGCGCTACTACATAAGCTGGTCAGTAACGAAGGCAGAGGTTTTCGTGTAGCTTTAACGGACATCAGTAGAGTGGCATAAACCCTGACTTAAATTCTTCTGTACCTTGTCCTGTGATCTACCTTTTCAAGAGAAGTTTCCTCAATCATCTTGTCTTACACACCAATAAGAATTTTCATTACAAATGAGTCTCTGTGTTGACTCAAACGAATGACGATATCTCTTATCAGAAATAGGACATGCCGCTTCCAGTGATTAAATAACACAAAGGCAAAGAAATTCTTGATTTTTCAACTACTTACCGTTGAATAAATTTTAAAGAAAGGTAGCTAGAGGTAAAACACAAGGTAAATGTCTGAGTTTGAAAGCATCCCGTCACAGAACGCAGATTTCTGTTTCACAATAAGGTTACGAAAACGAATCGTAGTACTATTATCGGTGAAGATATAACTTACTAAACTAACCGTCACTTAGAGAGTTCACGAAATATTTTGCTCAGAACAGAGGGCTTAAAAGTTGTCTACCTCTGGTAGTCTGGCTGAAAAATTTTGTATGGCTGTTTAAGTAAAATTAATGCGTTGATCCTCATTACCTGAATAAAACGTTTACAGCCAATTAATGCTACGAGCATTCCAATAAACTGTGCTGCATAAGTGAGAAAACGCAATTTCTTTCATAGTTGCTATAAAATTAACAGTAACATAACTGCAAATTGCAGAAGCGTTTCAACTGTGTCGAAAAAATTTGATTAGGTGGACTATATTTTATTGCCTGGTTAGATTTCGTAAAAAATATTTCAGCATAGCTTTCTGTTCCGAAAACTTTAACTTGTGCAAAAATGTCATTCTTGGAGGCACATGGAAGATAAGTGTCAACATTGTTAAAATATAGCGATGAGGAGATAATGTGGCAGGCGAAAACGTGTCGGAAAAGTGGTGTGCTCTTACATTGATTTATCAACGGGAAATTCAGTTGTTAGGTTGTAATGAGAAAATGTAGACGCGCGTGGCTCTGGTAGTAGCTCGCATGGCAGTCACGCGACATAGTTTATTTCCACTTTTTTCTTTTTTTTTTATTCTCTCGACAGTCCGTAGTGTTGGGACATTAAAGACAATGCTAATAGCAGCACTCACTCTGAAATGTGATCGTACGCTTTTGAATGACGTGACGCGGTACGCGAGGGTGTCCCCGATAACTCAGACTCGTGCAATTTCTGGACAATAAAACAAAAAGCAGCTCGCCGGAAACAGCGGTGGCGATTGTCACGTAACGCCGACTGTTTAGACCGGGTGGCAGCGCGTCGCACGCTCAAATCAGGCGCCACTGTTTGCGTTGTTCGCGTCGATAGCGGTGCATTATTAACGGCTCTTCTAGATTTAGTAGCTCAAGGCTCTGCGTTACGCCGCGTATCAACGCCACGAATTACATATCACGACCGCGCCTGCGACGCCGCCGTGTCCAATGGGTGACCGCCGCGTCCCGTTTCTTCACTTCATTTCTGCTTCCCTCGGAGACAGAAATAAGAACATTATCAATCACGAGACACGTGAAGGGTAAGCAGTATGAGTCCTAAAGTCCGTTTTTTTTTAATGTTTTGGAAACGAAACATTTCTTATTTATTCGCTGTTTACATGAACTATTTTAAAAATGTTGCCACAAAGGTCAACAGGACGTTAGCGCCACTGCCGTATGCAGGGTAAAATCTTCACACAATCTGATCTGTATCAAACAAGTTCGGAGCTCGAGTTTTCGATTATTTGATTATTTTCTACACTGTCATCATTAGGAGACAAAAAATGGTTCAAATGGCTCTGAGCACTATGGGACTTAAAATCTCAGGTCATCAGTCCCCTAGAACTTAGAACTACTTAAACCTAACTAACCTAAGAACATCACACACATCCATGCCCGAGGCAGGATTCGAACCTGCGACCGTAGCGGTCGTGAGGTTCCAGACTGGGAGACCAATGTTGACTGCCATGAACGAGGTGGTCCCAACCGCCCTTGCGAACATGGTGTAGGGAATAACTCGCGTTCTGAATCCGATTTACCTCAGATTACCCACCGGGAGATTCTACGTTCTCTGGGGAAAAAATTGTATTACTATGGCAACCTGTTATCAAATACGATCGGACTTTATACTGTCTTCATGTTCCTCAGAATGTTCTTTTGATTGTCTCTTCTCCTCTAATAATCCCATCCTCGAATCTTTTGGTCAACACATTGCAGAGTATAGTACACTATGACTGATTAATATATATTTTACACTTCAGTGTAGCAGTTTTCATCTGCAGTATTGTATGAATTTTTGGAGGCAGATAAGGTCTGGATTTTCTGTGGCTGACTAATATAGCATTTCACAAGGTCACTGCTTGGTTAGTGCAATGCACGAGGCTTTGTATTTCACTTCTTGGTTTAGTCTGCTTATTTAGTAACATGTGTAACAGTATAGCTGCAGCTGTGTTATATAGTAATGGTGATATTGCAATACCA
This sequence comes from Schistocerca gregaria, assembly GCF_023897955.1. Classification (NCBI taxonomy): domain Eukaryota; kingdom Metazoa; phylum Arthropoda; class Insecta; order Orthoptera; family Acrididae; genus Schistocerca; species Schistocerca gregaria. The sequence goes on along the minus strand of NC_064931.1, from coordinate 186,131,704 downwards.
TCTTCTCCTCGCTGTGTCTTCCTTTAATATTTAGGATTCAACGCAGCGCATCTAACTGACGGTCCAGCAATAAGTTAAAGATATTAAATTATTTATCTTTGTCTATTTATACCCTACGTGGAGTTTGAATTGGTGACCTATCACTTTCAGTTGCAACGTAGCAATCTCCATGTGCGATTAATCGCTTGAAAACAGACTGTAAGCAATAAAGCAGCTAGAAATTATGATTTTTCTTTTCACTTGTCGCTGAATCTAAAAGTCCGCCATATTTCTAATTTTTGGTGGTACTGGACGTGTCGTAGATGTTTCACTTTAGATCAAAGAGCCAGAACTCGCTCATATCGTTTGAGAATTATCAAATTTTCAATCTTCTCAAACAGAAGTATTTGTTTACTCTCGCTGTTGTTTCTATTTATTTTTTCTGTATCTATCCTGGTCAGAGTGTGTCCTTCAAGACATTGTGCTGGACCACACATTGTACATTTTACAACGTAAACATGTATACTTTGACACAACAATAGACGAAGTATGTTATCAATTCGTAGTACAATAACTGTAATGGAAAACTGAAACTGTCGAGAGGGAATGGTAATTTTGGAAAAAAAAGGAAATTGAGAAAAAGCTGTAGGAGGCAGTGAGTTAAAACGTGTGCATTTGGCAACAGTTATAAAATACTAAAGCTATACCGTACTGAGATAAGCCGTTAGCTTATTTCAACAGACGGGAAAATGTAGAATTTCTTCTTTGTCGCAACGCAGGCTACTCCATAGCCGAGTGTTTGCACCACAGTCTTGCCGTAAACACTAGCATGTAAGATGGAGATGAAGGTAGTTTAGAATATAACGAACAATATATTACATGCTGATGGCATTTATGAACGCATGGAATACGTAAATCGGAGTTGACGGGAATCTGGCAGGGATCCGCAAGTGTGCATCGTAAACTAGAAGCCATGTCTAGAATAAATACGCCGGGCCTCATTGACAATGTTCGAACGCTCCCAAGAGTGTGAATAGCACGAATTTCATATTGGCTGCTGAAATTTGAGCCCTGTTTAAGCTTTGAGAATTTCGTGGCTGAAAAATGGAGGGAGCTTCAGAAAATGGTTAGGGTGACGTTATTTAACATTTTTGGGCAGCAAGGAGGATATTTTGTATAGGACTTTAGGTATACGAACGGGGCCTACAAAAAGTAGAGTGCCTCAAAATGTGCTTGGAATCGGCGGCCGAGTCAAAAGAAACTGTCATGTATATTTGAATATCTGTGATAACAGAAATTACACAGTCTACTAATGTTTATGTATGATAATATGACAAGGTGGTGAACGAAGTGAATTATGAACTGTATGTTGACTAGAAAGCTTACTTCATTTCTTTCTTAAAATTTGTGCAACCTAGCTGAGCTTAGTCATGACGAGTACAAGTTTTGTTCTGCGAAATATAAAGGAGAAACATTCGTTATTGTTGTATTCAGGTTATTAGACATTTCAGTTACGATATCATTAATAAAGCTATCCCATTTCATAACAACGAGGAAATAATCTGTTCGATTTAACTTTAAGAAAGCCTCTGGATATCGATTGGAAGCAATGACTAAAATTACTTTTTGTTATGCTTATCCAGGAAGTGGAGTAGTTTTTTCATAAAGCAGAATTTAAATAAGTGAGAAAGCTTATTGAATGAGTTCCAACCTCACTGATCAATACTGTCGGACTCGCGAAACGTTGGAGCATGTCTGCCTCAAACGTCTATCAGTCACCCCCTCTTTACGGTGTTGCAGTCCCAGACTTTAGTCTGGCACGAGCGCTAATTTCTCAACTGACTTCGCTCGTGTTCCAAATGCACTTACCGGCCGTAGTATTTTACCTCCTTTCTGGCCGGCCGCGGTGGTCTCGCGGTTCTAGGCGCTCACTCCGGAACCGCGCGACTGCTACGGTCGCAGGTTCGAATCCTGCCTCGGGCATGGATGTGTGTGATGTCCTTAGGTTAGTTAGGTTTAATTAGTTCTAAGTTCTAGGCGACTGATGACCACAGATGTTAAGTCGCATAGTGCTCAGAGTCATTTGAACCATTTGAACCTCCTTTCTGTTACCCATAGTTCCAATGAAAATAGAATTGATTTTCAACAATATCAAGGCAGCTTATCGAGTATTCGGTTTTATCTGTTCTTTGACACACCGATGGCGTTGTTGCAATGGTGAGATAATGGTCTATCTCTAATGTTCACATCCCAGTTCTCCCATCCAGATTATATTTTCTATGGTTGTCCTAATCGCTTATGGCAAATGCTGTGCTGAGTCACCTGAAATGGAACACGGATAAATTCATTCCTCATCCTTCTACAATTCGAGCTTGCACTCCGTCGTTAGTAACGTAGTCACACACAAGACGTTAACCCCTAATCTTCCTTCTTTCCTTTTGTAAACTCAGAATACACGTTCTGTGTTTCTGACTTTAGGGAGCTAATGGTAAAACGATAAACGGAGAGTCTATGTTAGACGCCTTATTGAAACTAACGATACATTGTTGATGTTGAAAATTTGAGTCTCGTCCGTCCATTGGCTTGTATGTGTTTGAACATTGTTCAACACTGGACTGCCTTAAAATGAAGCAGCTTTTAAAATTATGTACACGTACCTTGAACAAACATCTACGTAATAAGTTGCTTCTTTATGATCCCATCTGATACAGAACCACAACATCCAATTTCAGTTGTGGCTAGAATTTTATTTTACAAAAGCGCTTTTATACGGAATTCCCTTTGTAAAGCTCTGAGGGTTTATGACATACTTTGTTCTAACGAACGGAACTCTTGCTTGGTGTCCACATACATCGTTGGCCACAACATTCCTTAAGCCTTTGATCCTCAGAACATTCGAACTTCTATAGTAAGCCGATGAAAACTAGACACATCGAATGCCTTATTATGGTTATTAACATTGCAGACTACATACGCTCTCGAGTAAAAGGGGAGTCCCTTTTCTCACGTATTTCACGGAAACGAGTAGCCGATTGCTTTGGCTGGAGAATTAGAGGGGATTAACTTTCTGGCAAATCATATTTTTAAATATTCACGTGACCGTTGTTAGAGTCTAAAGAAAGGAATTTACCGATATTTTGAGCTTATGTGTATCTGCTGTATGCGGAAATACTGTGCGTAATTTACATATGTAATGGTTCAAGCCTACATAGAAAATATCGCGGTTAACATGATGCAGTTATTTCTATTAGTAATAATATGACGAAATGCATGTAGCGCAACGAAACTGCATTGAGAATTTCAAACTAAAACATTAAAATTCCTACACGCGGAATCAAATGCAAAAACAGCCCTGTCTGTGGATAACGCTGATGCAATATAGCTCTTATCAATAAAGCGAGATAGTATTCGAGAAAGAATATGACGGTCGCAGTACGCAGTATAGGAGAGTATCAACCAAAATATCATTCTTCGTAATAATTATCTGCTAACAGAATAATCGCATTGTTTTCTTCCATATCAATGTTTTTTCAGGTTTTGATAGAGCACGTCTAACTTCTCAATTCTATGAAACCAGCTCTTTAACGCCCGGAAAAAGCGACCAGATTACAAACTAAATTAATCTGTGAGTTCCCCCTCGCGAATGTTAACGCCGAAAGTTGTTCGATAACTTACTGAAGGATTGTGGTGAATCATAAAATCGAGATATTATCAGTTACAAAATCTATGGTTGCTGCCGGTAGATAAATAAGGTACCATTGAACGTAAAAAGACGACATTGGCTGCCACTGATTCCTTTTCGTTAAGGTCAAGAAATATTTCATCTCACAAATTTTTAGCGCGAATCCACATGAGTGATTCTCACTCCTGAGCCAAATCTGAAACTGGCGCATGGTATCAGATAAAGCTATTAGCTATACGTTAGATTCGAACTGTGTAATAATTCAATGGTAGAAGCCGACCTTGAGGAAGTACAGTTTGAATTCTGGATAAATGTACGACCACCCTATGCAATGCAGATACAACAACTTACCTTAGAAGATCAGTTAAACAGAGGGAAACCTAAGTTTAGAGTTTTTGTTAGCTTAGAGAAAGTTTTGATAATTTTGACTGGAATATAATCTTCAAAATTCTGAAGTATCATAGTTAAATTATAGGGAGCGGAAGGTTATACAAGGTGGTCAAAAGAGTCTGAAAAGCTTGTAAGAGCGTTGCAAAGTGGGTTGCTCTAAGAAATAGCTATTAATAAAAAATTAGATAAGTTGCACCGTATCCGAGTTAATTAGCATTGACGTTAGCCAATCAGGCCGTTGCGCGGGCAGATTCAAGCTGGCCGCCAGAGACGGTGTCGCTAAACGTGTACTTCTATTGGTCTCCTAGAATCGAATAAGAGAGCGATACAAATATTGGACAAGGGACGGTAGTAAGGATCTAACCCGAGCCAAAGGCTGAACAGTCTCGTGCGCTATCTTCTACTTTATGACAACAACTTACGCTACTTGTGTCTCGAGGGCTGCCTGAATTTGCCCACTCAGCGGCCTCATTTGCTAGCTTCGATGCTAACTAAGTCGGAAAGGGCACAACGTTTCGGATTTACCTCGTACTTATTTACCATCACAACCTAACCTGCGACACCTTCACAATCTATCAAACTTTCACTGGTCACTCTATATAAAATCTTGTACAGAAACGGGATGCAGTTACAATAGTCAAAGGTCATGAAAGGGAAGCATTAATTGAAAAGGGAGTAAAACTGGATTGTAATCTATTCCCGATGTTATTCGATCTGTACATCGAGCAAGCAGTAAAGGGAACCCAAGAATAGTGTGGAGAAGGAATTACAGTTCGGAGAGAAGAGATAAAAACCTTCATGTTTGCTCATGATATTGTTATTCTGTAGACGGCAAAGGACTTGGAAGATCAGTTGAACGGAATGGAAAGTGTCTAGAAAAGATGGTAGAAGATGACCATGAGTAAAAGTAAAATAGGGGTAACAGAATGTAAGAGGAATTAAATTAGGCAGTGATGAGAGAATTCGATTCGGAAATGAGAAACTTAAAGTAGAAGACGAGTTTTGCTATTTGGGCAGCAAAATACGAGTAAGTGTTGAAAACCGACGTACAGAGAGTGTATTTAATGCAGACTAGCTGTAGAAAGGAAGAAGTTTCTGAAAAAGAGGAACTTGGTAACATCGAATATAAATTAGTGTTAGGAAGTCTTTTCTAAAAGCAGTTGTCTGGAGTGTGTCGTACGGACGTGAAACGTGACGATAAGTAGTGCAGATAATAAAGGAATACAAGATTTTGATATGCGGTGCCTCAGAAAAGTGACGAAGATTAGGTGGGTACGTCACATAACTAACAAGGAGGTACTGAATCGAATTGGGAAGAAAATAAATTTATTGGATAGGGTGACTAAATGAAGGGATCTGTTGACAGGACGTATTCTGAGACATGTACGAATTGAGAGTTTGGTGAGGGAGATAAGTGTGTGGGTAAAAATTTTAGAGTGCGACTAAGGTTTGAATACAGCAGGCAGGTTCTAATAGGTTTAAGTTCAGTAATTATGTAGAGATGAAGTAGTTTGCATAGAATAGATTGGCGTGGAGAGCAGTATTTCGAATAATGAACTTCAACTAGCTACCGGATCGGCAGTTTTTTTTTTCTTTTCAGCAACAAATATGTATCGGTATGTATTCTTCGTCTATGCTATTTCAGTATTTGTTAATGCATATATTACTTAAATCTAAGAAAAAAATTTAGAAAATACACGGATGTGTAGAAGTTTAATCTTAACACCAACCTCCCTGCTTGTCACAAGAAGCCGTACAAGCAAAAACGAGACTATTCTTTAGTCAGTTAATTTCCGTATTCTTTGCCCTTACTGGCTGACTAATTTGGTAGCATAAGCTTGTAGTTAATATATTTTTGACGAGAAAGATCTAATTTATTTTGTTATTTTTACGGAAATCCGGAATCTGCACCTTTATTCTTATTGTTTCTTCCTATACTATAGTTATGGAATGGTAGCAAAAACAGTTTCAGGATGTATTTTGATGAACTGATTTCAAAATCTTAACCATAAATTCTTTTTATGAGAGAAATATCTTCCGACTGTTGGTGTTTCCCACGTAATGCGGCAGACCATATGCGTGATGTCTACGAACTAATAAACATAGATACAGTACGGGTGTATGAATTCGATGGCTCTCTTCTTTTAGACAGTCTTGTAAAGTGCGAAATTGATGAAACAAAGTTTTATGAACTTCGAATATAATACATACTATACAAGACGTATTTTCTACATTTGCTTTAGATGATCAATACGCCCGAATTTACATGGCATTGTCATAGCTAAATACTTAGACGATATGGCCATGCTTGTAGGCGTTTCACTGATAAGGTATCCTGAAATTTTTTTTACTCTTATTTCCCTGCATTGCCATGTATAGGGTATCAAAAAGTCAGTATAAATTTGACAACTTAATAAACTACGGAATAATTTTGTGAACTTTTTTTTTTTTGTTGTTCTAATAAAACCCCATGTCATTCCAAGCATGTGTGTCAATTTGTACCTCTCTATCTACATTATTCCGTGATTTATTCAGTTTTCAAATTTATACTAACTTTTTGATCACTCTGTATTTCTAAACATAAGCAGAATTCTTTATAACCTCTCATTTAGTCTTTGCAATCATTGAACTCTTTCTATAATGAAAATTAAGAAATCAAAAAACGAAAAAAGGAACATTAGAGTGGATTTCCTGTCAAATGCGATGTCACGAGAGACAAAGCACGCAATTGGATGGGACAACGATCGAGATGAGAACCAATCAGTTCCTCCTCAAAGAAACTGTCCCGCCGTTCGCCTTATGCGATTAAGGGCAGCTACATAAATCCGAAATGTGATGGATGGACGGGGTTTCAAATTTGCATCTTCGCAATGCTGATTCACCACCTAAACCACTGAGTAACCTCTCTCGGTTCGCGAAGTCATTTTATCCCATTACATTTTGACTGAGAAATGATCTCAGCTTTCTTGTTGCCGCAATACCGAGTGGCGCGTAAGACGGATATGAAGGCGTCTGACCATTCGCAGTAGGAAGGCGATAGAAGTAATGTTCTCAAAGACTTAATTAAATCCTGTGTAGGTGTAATGGAGTAAAGTGCTGCGTGGCACTCCTACATAATTTCAGCGGTGGCGTGAATCTAACCACGCCACATGTTGCGAAAATCAAGATGACCTTACAGGATGAACTGAATTTATTGGGTGAACCAAATGTGGAATACGGAGCAGTTAATTATTTGGCGCTGATGAAAGCAAATTGAGAGGAGAAGAGCGCTGACATTTGTCTCTCATCAAAGAAAGATGGCGGCCGCAGGTGGCCACTCATAAGGAGGCTTCACTTATTAAATGCTTGGCCACGCAACCATTTCCACAGCCGGTCTCCTTCAATTATGGAAGCCACGCGGCTGCGCTGCTCACAAAATCGCCGGCCAACAGCACTTTACAAATAAAACATGGTTGCGTCACAAATACGTCGCAGTCACGTCAAGCGAAAAACTACAAGCCAGTTCGTTGCTTTCCGGAGAACCTGACGTTCCGTCTCTGAATATACCATTCTTTAGTAAGGCCATGAGTAGGGTGGCAGAGCAAGAAGAGGGGGGGGGGGGCAGGAGAAAAAGGTAGAAAGATGAGCGAAGCAAGTGGTGGAAATAATTGGAGAAGTAATTGGCATTTGCTGGGCAGCAACAGAGGCGCGGATGGAACAAGGGAAGCGGCCCATTCTGTATGAGTTACATTTCTCGTCAGGCCTCTTTAATTGCAGCTCGACGAACTTTAGATAGTATCCAGGATGTCACAGATGTTCCAAGTTCTCCTTTAATTGCACAGATACAGAAAGTTTCTAGAAAAAAAACAGGTTTCGATGGCAGAGCAAGATGTATATTCCAGTTTTGTTAATGAAGTTCATGACAAAAGGGACACCACATGCTGATAAGGGAAATGTAGGAAACGTTCACTGTGACTACCGCGAATATACTGTAAAGTGTTTGCGTTCGTTTCATTGTCTCAGTGCGTTTCATAAGGAAGAGATCTGTCACTCCTCGCTCTGTCGTAACAGATAATCTCTGAAAAGATCGACTATTTGCTCTATATGTACTTCTTAATCTCATTGAACTGGTAATCCAACTGACAGAGGTGTGTCAGTGTTTAAGACACTCAGTTCTCGTTCGGGAAGATTATGGTCCAGTTCCGTTCCGTCCTTCGAGGTATAGATTTTCCGTGGTTTTCGTGAATCTTTTAAGGCAGATACGAGGATGTTTCCGTTACAAAAGACACAGCTGGTTCTTTTTCCGTCCTTATCTACTGCGAGCTTCAGTTCCGTCTCTAATGATCTTGCTGTCAACAAGGTGCTAAATCTTCCTTTGTATGCTATCTACAGTAACATGGCGAGACATTTAACTTAACAAGAATAATGCTAATAAGCGTTAAAAAATATATAACACGCAGAAGACGATAGTAGTTTGTCAGATCCATTAGATTCCTCGAACGCACGATTAAAAGCCACACCTCCTGGTTTTCAGTGTGAGTAAATTTTGGTGTGTAAAATTTGGCAAGTAAGAGAATATATAGAGGTTGTCTCATGTTACACTGGAAGAGTTTGAAGAGGGAAAAGGCAAGTGAAGAAGAGTTGAAACCAGAACAAACCAGACTATAAGAATATGTGAGATTATTCTTGTGGAAAACAATTTCACTGTTAATTTATTTCTGGTCTAAGGTACAGGAGTTGGAGCTACCAGCCGTGTGAAGCGGTCTGGTGAAACTCATGGCAATTCACACCTGCCATATAAATGTCTCGTGAGCTCTCTGGTTTATTACATAAAGCTGTGCCCCACAATCTGAAAAAAGGTAGCGGAAGACAATGGCAAACAGGAAGTCCGAAATATACAATGCCACAAGAGCACAGCTTTGAAGAGCGCTTTCACATGCTGCTTTCCCCCCACTTAGTTTACGACCATTTTCAAGAGAATGCCTCCACATAAACGACGATGATCATTGCCGCTACTGCCAACTCAGAGGTGAAGTCGAGAGCACAATGAAATTTCTCGCGCATTATATAAACAGCAGCAGGAAAATGTTTTCGGTAGATTTGGCTATGTATCCAAAAAGCAGGAAGAGTTCTTTTGACCATCGATTAGCCCCCACAATTATGACTATATAGTTTTCAACTGTATTTATACTCTCATTTGGCGTGCATCAGAGTGGCAGCTCGAAACTACACAATTGATAAAAGTTAGCTATTAAAATAGTTAGTCCTGAGAAAACATTGCCTGTTTGTGCTTCTGTCATTTCAGAATTTGCAGTATTCCATTTATGGCTCAACTGAGTGTTGTTATTAACATTGACTGCACAGAATCAACAACAAATGGCTCAGAGCACTATGGGACTTCTGCCGCCGGCGTGGCCGAGCGTTTTGTAGGCGCTACAGTCTGGAGCCGCTCGATCGCTACGATCGCAGGTTGGAATCCTGCCTCGGGCATCGACGTGTGTGGTGTCCTTAGGTTAGTTAGGTTTAAGTAGTTCTAAGTTCTAGGGGACTGATGACCTCAGAAGTTAAGTCCCATAGTGCTCAGAGCCATTTGAACTCAACTTCTGAGGTCATCAGTCCCTAGAACTTAGAACTACTTAAAGCTAACTAACCTAAGGACATCACACACATCCATGCCCGAGGCAGGATTCGACCCTGCGACCGTAGCGGTCACGCGGTTCCGGACTGTAGCACCTAGAACCGCTCGGCCACTTCGGCTGGCAAACAACAAAAGATTTTATATCGGATTACTTCCTACGAAACTCTTGAGTTGCCAATCATCATAACCCCGTTTCTTCAGCGTCCGGTAGAGTAACTTTCGTTCGTGTATCTTAGCACAACTCCTAGTTCCGTTCCCCTCAAACCGTCTCCAGCCACCGATTTACTGTTGATTGCACACTTACTGCATTACTTCCAAATTCGTTATTTTCTGTATACTTTGACACATTTTTCTCAGTCTTGTATACTGCAAACCTGTCTTTTGCAAAGTTCCTGAACTTCACAGAAAACGAGTCACAATTTCGTTCTCAGTTTAAAATAAGATGTTCAGTGACCAAACAATGCTTCAGACGTAAAAGTAATTTATTAACAAATAACAACTTTAATGTAGGAGCAAGGAAGAATTTCATAAAGTGTACCTCCAGCTTCTATTGTGAATCATGGACTCCGGGGAGACAAAAAAGGACAACGTTAGAGGCAGCAGGTATGTGCATATGGTCGGCAGCCATGAAAACAATCTGAATTCAAAGAACATTCAGTACCAAGAACTAAGAAAGATTAACAATAGAGACGTTGATTTAAGTCACATGGAAAAGAAAAGAAAATCTGAGCTCTTAATTCGGCATAATAACTTTGTAAAAAAAAAAAAAAAAAATTCTCGAAAGCAAAATCCTTGTGAGTGAATCAAGACAGTGCCACAACTGAAAGCGGATCAGGGAATCGAAATGCGACACCTAGAATCGAATGGAAAAATAAAAGTAGCAGCGAAGGCGGGCGCTAGTATACCAAGCGATGTTGCTCTGTGGTCAACACAATGGACTCGTTTTCAAAGAAACGGGGTTCAAATCAGTTTTCCTAAACCTATTACGCAGGATGCATGGAGATTCTGACTTTGTGCACCGAGTTAATAAAGCTTATAATATTCTTCCTTTATGGAATAATAATAATAATAATAATAATAATAATAATAATAATAATATAATTGTTATTATTTAGATCTCCCATGATACATATTTCATGTAATGATCAACTTATACTCAGACATCTAGTTTATATTGCTGTTGGTGACATGCTGTAACAGAGTATTAAACAAAAATTGTCGTACCTCCATTTCAAGCCTCTTATGGTACTTCATTACTGGGCGAATGTGTTTCATCTGCATCGTGAAGAGCCGCTTTTTGTTCCACTCGAATATCACCTGGTGCACGGTTATAAGTCTCCTTCGAGCAATAATGGAACAGGTGGCTACTGTAGCGTTTGACATGCCGGCCTTACTGCCTGTCACAAGAAATAAACGTTTCTCTTGACAGAATATTCACAACTGTTATTGATCATCAGTGATAAAATCCGCTACAGTTCTAAAAATTATTTATTTCGAAAACGGAAAGCACAGCCCGGTTCCAGTACAAGTTCCATCTTCAAGGGCATATAGAAATGTGAGTCCAAAAAGGGTGCATAACTGAGGTTAAAATAGGTGAACACTTATGTTATATATATAACATATTTTAATTAATTTTAACCTCAGTTATGCATGCTTTGTGGACTCATATTTTGATATGCTCCTAAAGATGGGACATACGTCCTGAATCCGGATTACGATTTCCTTAACAGAAACAAATAAATTTTACAGTGGAGCGGATTTTCTGAGTGATTATAAAAATAAAATTTTTGGCGCGCACAAGAGCTGAATGAATGTGGTGAATCATCATGTTTAGTTCCATACTAAATATTGTTGCAGGTGTTAACCTGGTTCTCTCCTGTTTGTTGGTATTCAAATTAGCAGACGGTTGCGTTCTCAAGTTTTAAGGAGCACGTCTTAGTGTCTTTATAAAAATTACTTTAGACACGAAAGTAAACAAAACTTAAAATAGCTTTCATACGACCATAGGACAGAGCTATTGGCATTTTATCTGCAGATGTATTGGAGGTACCTACCAACATGAGAGTTACAGAGAGAATATAATTTGGATCCTTAAAAGAAGATAATTTTGTATTTGTGTATGGCTATTGGCCTCTCAACGTATACCTCTTCTGGGTCACAGTATGTAAGTAAAATGAAAGTCAATTTATCCATGTCGTGTTGGTGAAATTGTACCACAGCGTTTCTAAAATGTTAGCATACCTGCAGCAGTCCTTCATGACTATTGGATCTCGACACTCCAAACTGCACCTCAAGGATGGAAAACTGCGCTCTTCTCGTGTCGTTAGGATCAACTTGGCTTCAGCTTCACGCTCAAGTTCTAAAAAAGAAAATGGTGTAATTAGAATATCACCGGTGTATTTAAAAAACAATTAGATTCTTCCCGTTATGTAATGTGGGGATGAATTAGAAATCCTTTGACAGTAAGAGTGGAACGTGATAAGCTGCAAAAGTTACCTATTTCACGCTTCCTGATAGGTGTGTAGCACTCCACCAGATGACATTCGAAACACACAACCATTGCAGGTCGAGGTTTGAAGCATCAGTGTAATAATAAAACGGCAAGTCACGTTTCAGATGAAGCTTGTTTGCTCAGTAATGAATTAATATAAGTGGATTGAAACCGAGATACGGCAGTGTTACCAACGCTACTATACCGTGTGAGAGTACTGGTTCTTCCTGACATATCACAGACACAATCCGTAGTCTCTTGGAATATACCCAGAAAAGATCAAAGATAAATTATACTGAACAGAGAGAACGTTACTCCGTGCATTGTTCCTTTGGTGTGGTACATGAATTCGAGGCAACCTCTCACTCGAATCGAGTGTCAAGTCGAGAAATGGAAAAGCTAACATGGTTAGTGTCTTACATGACTGTTCTGTACGGCGCTACTGCTGATCTTAGTATCAGCATTGTGTTTTCATAATAGCCTGGCAAGTTTTCGTTTTAGTTTTATGTAAATAACTGCGTATATTAAGCTATCAGAGTGAGATACTTGTACATCGAGCAGGACAGATTCTGACGCTGTAAGACGAACTGGATTATAGTTTAAAACAAGCTAAATCCTACGAAACACAAATAATTTTGAAACACAGGTTTAGCTGCCAGAGTAAAACTGGAGGAAAGGTTTTAGTGATGTAACCTTCATCGGTGCTTCAGAACAGAGCCATGTTTCATTTTACATTATCGGTCTACAGATAACCACAAATTAATAATCCAACCTAATTTTTCTGGCCTGAGTAAAGTGGCTTCACGGCTCACATTGTTTATCTACATCACAACAGTCGAAAAACAAGATGATTTCAGCGACAGGATACGTTCGTACTCCAAACACTGAAGAAGAATTTCAAACCTTTCGGCTTTCGGGACACTTCCGAAACGCCTCCGGAGGCCAATGCACAAAATAATGCGGTGAAGCTTCGAACTCTGGCACTATTACGCCACTAATAACATGAAGTATATTTATTATAAAGTGAAATAAACAAATTTTCTTAAATTACACTCAGAATGGACAGCGGGAAGTTGGACTGCCTCGTTCAACAATGGAGAGACGGTAGCACGGTTAGCTAGATGCCACGACCTTGCCTTGATCTTTCTAAATGAATTAAGCGTCTAAATTCATTCCGACAGTGTGGCTAATCGATCCGTGAACTAACTTGAGTGAAACTACACCCGGGAAAAATGCTCTCCACACTCGAGACTGAACTCAGATCCAACATTCAGAAGGTGGCCACATGCTACTCTGAGATCATGCGGTTGCAGTGCTCTGTCATCTTTTGTAACAAGCCTCTCAAGTCTTCGCATTATTTACTGCCATTTACTCACCCGCTGTTAGCTGACTTTTTTTCTTCTTGCCGTTAATTTGTCCATGTCGTTGAGTGTAGCTGACCCACAGTTTCTTCGGCTGAGAAGGACGATCGTGAATAAGAAAGCGGAAAATGTTAAAACGATTCATATTTAAATATTTTCTGCCGGTAGAAACGTTTCCTCCGCTTTCTTTTGCCTCGTGGAGTTTGTTTTAATAGGACTTGTGACATTACGTGCACTGATAATGTATATGTACTTTATGGCAGCAAGAACGTAAATTTTTTCATCATTATACCTCCACATAATTTTTTTTTTCTATGGAAAGATTCCAAATGGTGCAAATGGCTCTAAGCACTATCGGACTTAACATCTGAGGTCATCAGTCCCCTAGACTTGGAACTACCTAAACCTAACTAACCTGAGGACCTCACACACATCCATGCCCGAGGCAGGATTCGAACCTGAGACCGTAGCAGCAGCACGGTTCCGGACTTAAGCGCCTAGACCCGCTCGGCCACAGCGGCCGGCTAAGGAAAGACTAAAGTAAATTTTAATCGCATGTAACTACGCGCTTTAAGTTTAAATCTGCGTAAAATTTTTGTCGATACCTTCGTACAATCTACTGCTTTAATTCTGAGAGGCAAGCAAAAGAAACAAAGTAAAAACTGTGTCAGGGAGGCGCTGAGGAGAACGTCAACCATATCGTCATCGGCTGCCCTTCGTGATCGCGAAACACAATTAATTTGCCACACTGCCTGGTGATATGTGAACAGCAGTTACCTTCTAGTGTCAAACTTTTGCTAGAAAATGACCTGGAGTTATATATTGCCTGAAACATGAAGTGAAGTACCCAGAAGGGCAGCAGGAAACAAAATGAAACTTCACGGATTGGAAGGATATGTGACAATATTTTGTGTTTAAAAACCCGAGTCTAATTTATAAAGTACTTGGCAGTATGAGTCGACTTATTAGTGGGATGTTGCACCCCTTCTGGCCTGGTTCTGCACAGATTGCGTTGTGAAGGGTGACACAAAGGCCGTTGTATCCTCCTCTGAGGCACGCTGGCCCAAGCTGTTGTAACTGGCTCTTAATATGGATACTGGCCTGGGATGGAGTTGAAGACAGAGCTGCTCCTACACTTGTTCTGTCTGAGAATCTTTCTGGCCGTGGGAGTACCTCAGCCTTTTGCAGACTGTTCATAAAAAAAACGTGCCATCTGCGGACGAACATTTATCCGTCGAAAAATGGCGTCAAGGTATTAACATGAGATGTAAAATATGAGGATGCTGAATGCGCGTGGCCGGCCGCGGTGGTCTAGCGGTTCTGGGCGCTCAGTCCGGAACCGCGCGACTGCTGCGGTCGCAGGTTCGAATCCTGCCTCGGGCATGGATGTGTGTGATGTCCTTAGGTTAGTTAGGTTTAAGTAGTTCTAAGTTCTAGGGGACTGATGACAACAGATGTTAAGTCCCATAGTGCTCAGAGCCCTTTTTTTGAATGTGCGTGACGTACCATTGTGCCGTCAGATTTCGCTCAATCAGTACCAGCCATGAAGTGACGCTATACCCGATGGTTCTCCACACCATGACGCCAGAGATAGTATCGCTGTGCCTCTCCGAACATTGCAGGAAAGAGACCTCTACCAAGGTCGCTGACGTATTCGTCGACGATGGTCATCCGGGGGTAGTGCAGAACAGCGATTCATATCTGAACACAATCCGACGGTATTCATCAGCAGTCATTCTTAATGGTCACGGCAACGCACCAAACACAACTTTGTGTTGTGATGTTAATGCCAGCCTTTGCATGTGATGTTAATTCCTGCCAAACTTGAGCCAATGGTTCGTGACAGAGAATGTCGCAGCGAGTCTGTTACATGTTCTATCACGCCAGGCGCAGATGTGAAGGAGGTAGATGTACTTAGTACACAATACGGTGATCCTCAATTGCGTAGTCAGACGTGCTCGATCAGAACCTTAACGAGTATGCAAGCCCGGCCGTTTCCATACCGTCATAAATCGGGCCACTGTCTCATACGAATGCCTCAAAAATCTGGGTATTGCACGATTGAGTCAGCCGGCCAAATGGAGATCCACAGTTAGGCCACTTTCAAGTTCTATCATGTTCTGATAACGCTGTCTCACACGAGTACGTGGCATTTCCGTGTCCCCTTACAGTGACCACTCAACACCTGATCTGTTCACGCCTGTGATATACCCTACCGGGCGTGGTAACAATGCTAAACACGAACAACAGTGATCGCCTCTGGGGGCAGTTCTATGTGTACGAAAGAAGTGAAACTCTATAATCATTTACACTGGCGTGCAGAACTTAAGGACGAAAGTAACTTTTCCGAGATATGTCACTGCCAAATAACATAGTTCAAAGATACTTGGACCATACAGAGAAAGAGTTGCTACAGTATAGTGCAGAAACTAACTGAAACCAACACGCAATGACACTAACAGATAGCACACTGTGCTCGCATTCGAGAGGACGACGGTTCAATCCCGCGTCCGGCCATCCTGATTTAGGATTTCCGTGATTTCCCTAAATCGCTCCAGGCAAATGCCGGGATGGTTACTTTGAAAGGACGCGGCCGTTTTCCTTTCCCATCCTTCCCTTATCCGATGAGACCGATGACCTCGCTGTTTGGTCTCTTCGCCCCAAACAACCCAACCCAACACTAACAGAAATGATCATTTTATCCAAAGACAATAATTACACTGAAAACACCGCGATTCATTGGACATTAAAAACGGCGGGACAAGTTTCTCAACAGGGGGCGTGATCACCATGGACGGCGATGCATGCTCTACAACGTGCTCACATGCTGACCAGAAGGTTGGTATATATATATATATATATGTGTGTGTGTGTGTGTGTGTGTGTGTGTGTGTGTGTGTGTGTGTGTGTGTGTGTGTGTGTGTGTGTGTGAAGTTTGTATAATACATTGCTTCTGATTTCCAGGTATACAGTGATAGGCTAGCTCAGCGGGTGTTATACGAATGGCATAAAAACATTATTACAACATGAAGTGTTGTCAAAAGGAGAAAAGAAACTCAGCGGGTGTTATACGAATGGCATAAAAACATTATTACAACATGAAGTGTTGTCAAAAGGAGAAAAGAAACTTTGTGTTAGAAATGACATAGTCCCTGACGCTGGGCGGATACAACAATGGGTCTTCTACACAACTTTCGCACAAACGCTTGTGGTATAGGCGACATCAGACATAATTCTTTTCTAGTACTTTACACGTCTCACTCTAGAATAAGAACTGTGAAAGAAACTTTGGGAGATGTATAAAAAACCTAGATGCTGAAAAGTCAGCCTAACGTGGAGGACTCTGGTAGTAAGGAAATCGCGGACAGTTATGGGCTCTTGAAGGGCCAGCGAAGGAATGAAGGAACAGAGTATATTATAAGCTTGACCAGTAAAACGATAATTATAAATTTAAAATGTGCTATGAACACATTACAGCGATGCCACAGAAGAGGTTGACGCGTTTGTGTTCTGAAAATAACTGGATGAGCATTAAAATAAATAAAGAGAAGAGTAAAGAAACAGCTTTGAGCTCTTTTGGTGAACTAAATAGGGTTTCCAAAACAAAGGATCCGGTGTTTCTAAAATTAGAAGTTTACGATTAGAGAATATTAGATTAGATTTATAGTGACTATAATGGGACATCGACATTTACTACGGATACTATTAAAAATCTTAAAGTTCGTCAAAGATTAATGGAGAAATTCATCCTTCATTTGTGTGACCATATTGTCCGTAGTTGCGCGGGCCCTCCCGCAGGAGGTTCGAGTCGTCCTTCGGGCATGGGGGTGTCTGTGTTGTTCTTAGTTTACGTTTGTTTAAGTAGTGTGTAAGCCTAGAGACCGATGAGCTCAGCCGGCCGGTGTGACCGAGCGGTTCTAGGCGCTTCAGTCTGGAACCGCGTGACCGTTACGGTCGCAGGTTCGAATCCTGCCTCGGGCATGGATGTGTGTGATGTCCTTAGGTTATTTAGGTTTAAGTACTTCTAAGTTCTAGGGTACTGATGACCACAGATGTTAAGTCCCATAGTGCTCAGAGCCATTTGAACCTTTTTTTTTCTTTCGATGAACTCAGCAGTTTGGTCCCTTAGGAATTCACACAAATTTTAATTTTGTCCGTAGTTGCTTTACAGTTCTTGAGGATGTTTCCGTTATATCTTTGCAGCGACAGAACGAAAATACCCTCAAGGAGAGATTTATGTTTGGAATTACTAGGCGAGACTGAAAAAAGAATTATGTCTGTAATTAAAATAAAATGCAAAGGAGCGGGGCATGGAATCTGACGAATGGACGGTCGCTCGGTGGACCAATAATATTCTTTGGTAGATTCAGAGACGTAGGAAAGGTGCGAGAAGATGACGTAAGGGAAGTCGAGTGGATGGCATTATAAAACATTGAGGAGCAACATTAATGCACACACACTTGAAAACCGTATGGGGTGCATATATCTAGAGGAGGACTTTATCAATCAGTGCTGATGATATATTCTTGGTAGACAACCCGTGTTGCTTTCTGATACTGTTCGCAGGCAGTGCAGTTGCACACAAAGCAGACGAGTGCAGAGAAATACAGGACGACTTGCAACCAGTCACAATGGTGACGTGTCAAGGAGCATCTGTCTTTGTTGTGTTCACCACGTAAGCTTGGCATCCAACATAAAGGTGGGGGGAATGGAACCTCCTACCACAAAAAGTAATTGCTTTTATTGGGGCGGCTTGATGAGAACGTAGCAACTAATGAGCTCCGTCACAGGGCAAACTAGGTATGAACAGAAATACAAGGCAACACGAATTAGGATATAATAAACAATAATTATTACGAGAACTTTGCAAATTCTTAATTTCGGTATGATGATGAGGATGATGCACTGAATTTTTTTAAACAGTTCTATCACATACATAACTGCGAACATTGGTCTAGCTTTTGATTCCAGTGTTCGACGACTTAACGCAACTAATATGTCCAGTCTGCCATTGCTGGCACTGACAGCATGCAGGGTGATCACAAACATTCTGAGAAGCTTGAAATGGTGTTGTAGGGTAGGTTGTGCTGAGAAATAAGTGCTAACAAAAAATGTAGATACGTTGGAGTTAGCCGTTGCGCGGACAAATTCAAGCGGCCCGCCATACAAGGTGTCGCAAAACGTATTCTTCGTTTGGTTTCCTAAAACCGAACAAGATAGCAATACAAAAATTTGACATTGGACGATAGTAGGGATCGAATACGAACCAAAGGATGAGCAGTTTCATGCGCTGTCTTCTACGCTACGAGAAAAACTGACATTAGTTGTACCTGTCGGGTCGCTTGAATAGCCCTGACTGGCTAACTTCAACAACTCGGAAGCGGTACAACGCATCGAATTTTTTCTTAAAAATTATTATTTCTCAGCACAAGCGATCCTGCAACACCTTTACAAGCTTTTCGGACTGTTTCGGACAACCACGTACAAGTCATAGGACTGCCTGTTGATGCACGGACACTGCGACATTCAGCGGGTCTGGAGTCACTGAGCTAAGCTGTGCGTCGATTTTAAACCGCGACTGGCGGACGATCGTTCATTTGCGAACTATTTGCTTGACTTCAGGTGGAAGTATGATACAGCCCGTGTTTTAGCACCCTCTGTGGCCACGTTGTAGACTAGCCTCGCTGTGGGGTGCCTTCTGTGTGTATGACTCTGCACCGCATCTACCGGCGGACGTGGCAGTTCACAGCTATTCAAGGATGGCCAAAGGCAAGGCAGATGTCTGGTACGGATTTATCGCAATGATCCTAAGGAAGCAAAGTTCGCTCATGACAGAGACCGCTTGCGCACTTCTTGTTGAACTAGTTCTTGAGCATTGTTCCTGTATTATGTACATCTACCAAGTTGGATGAACAGGAAAGAGAGAATGCATTTGTAGAAGAGCTACGTGATTCAATACTAGTAGATTTAAACAGCACGAGGGTGTCATAAAATCGACGAACAAACACCGGTGAGGAATACTGAAAAAGGTTAGGCATCGCCGGGATCTTCAACCATAAGTGTCCAGTAACGATCAAAAAACATGTTATCTCTCCTACACACATTGTACTTAATAGCCCATCGATTGAATTTGCATAAATTCGGGATTATTAAGTCAGATGCTCAAAAATCAGTCTTCTTTCTTACTGGCGAAAATGGAAAAAGGAAGGGGGCAAAATGAATCTGGCACATTATGTATCTCATCCAAAGTTAACTTGTAGAGTACAAGTTGCTCACTCTTCAAAATCAACGTTTATTATAATTGTTACTGTGCTAATTAGTACGGCAGTCCATGTAGGAAGCACACTAATATCCTGATCGTTAATGACAGCAAACGAATCTGTCGCCGATACTAATCCATCAAGTTTCGTTTGAGCTACTCTCGCCAATATCCGCCGTTTCAGCCACTGAGATGTTGGAAAACACATCGGATTCTCCTTGTGGCTTCAAAGCCGATCAGCTGTCTGTAGTGGAAGGGAAAGTTAAACATTAATATCATTTGCTTATTCTACTGAGCAACTAAGGCCCGTATACGCTCACTAAAAATTTTCGGCACAGTGAGTGCTGAGGACAACTTCACCACCTCCGCTTTTGTTCCACTCTCTGACAGAGCCTGGGAAGCATTGTTTCCGTGCATTTCAATTTCTCTTTCTGCTCGCTGTCAAGATGAGAACAATACTGCGTGGCAGTCCGTTTCTGACGTCACTTGATTCAAAATGTGGGTAAAATTTCTGGAAAATAACTGATATTGTTATAATATTGACCTTTATCACAGTGAACGTATTAGTTCCGTGTTCTAGTTTTTGGGATCACCACCAGACCGGATTAAAGGAAGCCACCTAAGCAATTCAGCGGCGTCCTGCTAGACTTATTACTGATGGATTCGATCATCACAGAAGTATTACGGAAATGCTTCGTGAAGTAAACTGGGCATCCCTGGAGGGAAGACGATGCTCTTTTCGCGAGGCACTATAAGGAAATTTAGAGAACCGCCATCTGAGGCCGAATGCTGATCGATTCTACTGCCGCTGATGTACAAGCACTACGAAGACAAGATGAAAGAAATTGGGGCTCGTTTTTCAAATGGTTCAGATGGCTCTGAGCACTATGGGACTTAATATCGGAGGTCATCAGTCCACTAGAACTTAGAACTACTTAAACCTAACTAACCTAAGGACATCACACAAATCCATGCCCGAGGCAGGATTCGAGCCTGCGACCGTAGCAGTCACGCGGTTCCGGACTGAAGCGCCTAGAACCGCTCGGCCACCGTGGCCAGCAGTCGTTTTTCTCTCGCTCTTTTTGCGAGCGGAACTGGAAACGAAATGACTAGTAGTCGTCCGTGGTACCCTCCGCCATGCACCGTACGGTGGCTTGCGGAGTATGTATGTAGATGATGATTGTTACTGGTCAGCTGAAAAAACTAGTTACAAAGCATGCCATGTTCCCTCTGAACTTTCGAGGACGATATAGTGCCCTTTCTTCCAGTTTGTGCTTCATACAAGAAGTCACATTTATGTTTAATATCATGTTCGGTGATCCTGTCTGCGCTTCAGTCTAGACTGGAGGCTGCAGTCCTAACCTGGAATGTCCATCGTGATGGCGCTGGGGATAAAGAACTGGACTCGTCTTTAGGAGAAGCAGGGTTCGATTCCTGTCCACATATTTCGTCTTTCCTAAACTGAATTTCTGGATGCTTCCTTTGAACAGTTCACGCCTATGACCTCAATGACATCTTCGTCGACAGGAACTTAACTCCCTATTTTTCTTTCTCTCAATGGGACACCCTGCTAGCCACTCTGTGATTAGGATCAGCCTATACCACCATTTTGAACTGCATGCGTCTCCTCCCAAGAACAAGTTGTAGTAAGACAAATGAAGGCACCAGTCAGTTCTCGAAAACTGCACTAAAAGCACTCTGAAAAACTCATTAGTGAAAGCTGTTTCTTTCGTGAAGTCATAGTATCTTCTTACGACTTTATACGATAAGCTGTTGACTGCTGCATCATACATCAAACTGATTTCTACGTGCGCAGATGTATCATAATCTGAGGCGACGATGATAAGCAAGTGATGCAGCATTTTTCATTAACATCGCGAAAAACTCCAGGTTAACCTGACATCCTTCAAACTTCTTCATAGGAAGAAACTAAACAATTAACGTCTCGGAAACGAAAGCGTTGGAAAAGTTTCCGATTTCTTTCCAGTGGTTCTGCTGTTCGGAAAATTCCATCGTTCTTTGCAGTGTGCATGCCTTAGCTACAATGCTGACACTAGTTGTTCTTCACACATTCAGAGGGTCTTGGGTGAAAGATCTGTGGCAATGCTCTCAATTGGCGGGCTGCCTTAAGTTCTTTACTTGTGGATCCCTTCTTCTGCAGAACTGCTAGCCCTATCTCCCGTGGCCTACTCCACCAACCAAATCCATAACCACATTACTTATATTTGTGGAATTTGTATTTCTTGTATAACATTAAAGAAAATTTTCCAACCCTCCTTCCCTTCTACTACTCCAACGTGAGAATTAGGAAAGGATGGCTCCAGAGATACTAGAAGGAAAACTCGTTGAAGTGTAGTATAAACTTCATTTCGAATGAAAAATAGATTGATTCTTAACGGCTTAACTCTTCATCTGTGTGTCACTACCTCATATTCGGCAAGAATCTGTCAAGGATAAAAGGACGCAATTTCATTCCGAATTGAAAATTTCGTGGACGGTGTCGTCGTTAGAGACGAGAAAGGGTTCACTTTTTTTTTAAGTGGTGGTGAAGGGGTATCTAAATTTACGCCATACACGTTAAGGGGTTTAGTTGAGGGCGAGTAAGTATAATTATAAATAGCAATTCAGGTTCTGAGGTGTAGCAATTTCATACTACAGGAACAAACATGTAAGAAAACTATTCCTTTTTTACTGTGGTGCTGAATGAACGATCGACAGTTGTTTACCGTCCAATAACGGTGGTTACAATGCCCGGTACTGAGTAGAACTGGTTAAAAATGCAACCGTTGCCACAATCGAAGTGAACTAGGATTGCTCAAAAGCGGTGTAGTGGAATACGTTCTGTTACATGTTTGTTTTTGTAGCACAGAAACAGTACATAGCCCGGTATGAGTTGTTGTTTAAATTGGTACTTAATGGTCTGTCTCTACAATACCTCGAAGACTGTGCTGGAGGTTTAGTAATACTCCATACGTCATTACTATAGAACAAGGCATCATATCTTAGATCCTGAAATTCTTAGTACTGAAGCTTAGGCCACGCTGTCATTGAAATATGTACTTTGCTTATGTACAATGGTGCGTTGTGGATACTTCTATTGTCTTTTCAATCGCTTCAAATAATCTTATATAATTAGGGATCTTTTTTTCATTTGCTTCACGTATCGACGACATATAAGTAATAATAATGAACTTCGTAGTTCATCAATTTCGCATTTATCAGCAGAACATATTTAAACAAATTAGCTTTCACCAGCAATACAACATTGTACATAATTTATTTATTTTTTACCGACAGTTAGTATCACCGTTTGACGGTCAGCCTGTTGATGATTGAGATCTTTTACTGGAAAAAAACAAACTGTAATTTTCTTCGTAATGGAAGTTAACTTGTTTGCGTGACTAGTTATAGTCACGTCTAGTTTAAACTAGTGCAAATTGTTAGATCGGAGTGTTGGAGAGGAAATTTCTCTGTGGACATGTGCGACAGCTTACTACTAACATCGCTATATTTACTGACGTTGATAAAGAGAAAGCACTCCAGTGGCAACGAAGACAGCCACAGAGAATGTTTATAAAATACTAGAGTTTATTCGACGATTATCAGAGGACTGGTACGATGCCCAGGAGAGTGAAGGAGCCAGATACTTGATGATATGCGTAAATGTGAAACTGGACAGTGTTTTTGCGATACTACGCAGACGAAAGGAGACACGAATACTGAAAAGCTTCACAGCTTTTATTGCACAGATCTAGACTTCTGGATCAGCAAGAAAGCTCCAAAAAATTGTCCTGTCTATACGATTCTGTCTCAACAGCTACCACACAAGAAAAGTGAAGGAGAAAAGATAGCTGCAGAGAGGCTTAGTATATCAGATTATACGAGTAGGTGAGGCACAGTAATTCAAACGACGAGCGGTTTATTTAGACGAGACATTGATTCGCACACATAGCTCGGCGAATTTACAGGGTGAAAAGTATTTAAACCGACAAACTCTGGGAGGCTGTAGGGGACATCAAAACAAATATTTTTCCCTAATGTCATTTTTTCCTACGAGGATTATTTCAACCGTTGGAGGCCGTATTACGCTCCTCAGTTGACAGAGGCTGTACTACGATCTTCAGTAGTTAGAGGGCGTATTACGCCGTTCAGTTGTAGGCAACTGCTGTCCACCAGTGTATTAGTACCTTATCTCTGTTTACTAATGGAGCGATACACCTGGAGTGAGAACACTGATATGGTTGGTGCGTACTACATAGCGCACCACAACGGACGAGCTTCACAGCGGGTTTAACAACAACAATATCCTAATCGCCGTATCCCGACCTTTGATGCTGTGTACCAAAGTCTGCGTGAGACAAGGCCATTTAGCAGACAACCTGGACAGGGGTGCCGTCGCACGGTAAGAACGTTGCAATTTGAGGAAGCTCTCTTGCAGCATCCTTCAATCAGCACTCGTGCAATTGCACCTCACATGGGGGCGAATCAGACGAATGTAAGAACAGCCCTTCGAGAGCAATTGTTACGTCCATTTCACTTACAGCGTGTCCACAACCTAGAACCAGTTCATTATCCACCCAGAGCACAGTTTTCCTAGTGGTACCTGGAACAGTGTGAAATGCATCCCACATTTCCATCATCTGTGTTGTTTACCGATGAAGCAACGTTCGGGCGTGATGGAGAATTCAACAGGCACAATTGGCATGTTTGGAGTGAGGATAACCCACATGCCACAGTTACTAGCGCTCATCAAGTGCGGTTCTTCGTTAATGTGTGGGTCGGTGTTGCTGGAGACTGTTTAATTGGGCCGTATCTGCTACCTAGTTGGAAAAGTGTTTGTTGGTTCAAATGGCTCTGAGCACTATGGGACTCAACTTCTGAGGTCATTACTCCCCTAGAACTTAGAACTAATTGAACCTAACTAACCTAAGGACAGCACACACATCCATGCCCGAGGCAGGATTCGAACCTGCGATCGCAGCGGTCTCGCGCTTCTAGACTGCAGCGCCTAGAACCGCACGGCCACATCGGCCGGCAGTGTTTGTTGGTTTAATTAATTTGCCGCCAGAGAAATCTTCCTCTACCGATTTAAGTACTCCTCATAGGAAAAAATGACATTAGGGAAAAATATTTGTTTTGATGTACCCTACAACCTCCTAGAGGCTGTCGGTTTAAATTCTTTTCACCCTGTATGGCGTGTCAGTTTCAGTGTATCGACGAAGAAAAGTGACAATCAACCTTCAGTTGCAGATCTACGGTACAGATCAGTCTACGGGAATACCTGAGTACACTATTCTGGGCTTTGGCGCTCTCTTCCTCGGACGTAAACGACGGTACAGGGATTCTTGCTCGACAAGGTACTTTGTCGGGTAAAACCTAATGGACAAACAAGTATACCTAGCTTTTCTGCTAGAACTACGGTAGTTGTTACGTGTGAACGCAGGACTAAACAGAACATTTTGAATCGATCGGCGATGTAAGCAGTTTCATTCTCTTGACTGTTAGAAACTTGAAGATTTAGATTGACGCGTGCTGCTTAGGGCAGCGTGTAAGCGAAAGTTGGGCTGTGGTCTGTGGGCTGCCACGTGGCGCTTGCAAGCGGCGGCAGCCCCATTCAACCCTAAGTGGCAGCACTCAGCACTGATCGCCGCGGGGCGCCGGGTTACCTCGGCTGTTTCCGGATCGACTCGCGGCCCGAGGGTTGAGCACTGAGGGCTGTCCGCTTATTCCGTTAAATGATTACCGCCACACGGCGCGCCGCGCTTTGAGCGAATCCCCCGGCTGTCCTGATGGCCAGCACCCGCTGTTAACACTGCTCGCAATTACAGACACGGCGACGCGCCTCTGATGCTGTTGGTCATGAATTCACTCTCTTACGGGCCGTGAACTCGCAGACCCTCTAGAGACTAGCCGTTTCTGTCGGTCGCTGCCCGTCTCCGTGATAATGGTGACTGCTGTTGCTCGTGAGGGAACTGTCATTATTGAAACGCCATGTCTCTTTCTGAGTTAGGTATTTATATTCACAAAAGGAATAGCAATAGTTTTATAACTCCATGTAGGATGAAACCACGGCCTTCGTGTATTTATTAAATACTTCCCACTAACAGACATCAAAAAATATTATTTTTATATAATGGAATAATGGAATGTAGACGAATTAAAGCAGGTGATGCTGAGGGAATTAGATTAGGAAATGAGACAAAGTAGTAAAGGAGTTTTGCTATTTGGGGAGCAAAGTAACTGATGATGACCGAAGTAGAGAGGATATAAAATGTAGACTGGCAGTGGTAAGGAAAGCGTTTCTGATGAAGATATATTTGTTAACATCGAGTATTGATTTAAGTGTCAGGAAGTCGTTTCTGAAAGTATTTGTATGGAGTGTAGCCATGTATGGAAGTGAAACATGGACGATAAATAGTTTAGACAAGAAGAGGATAGAAGCTTTCGAAATGTGGTGCTATAGAAGAATGCTGAAAATTAGATGGATAGATCACATAACTAATGAGGTATTGAATAGAATTGGGGAGAAGAGGAGTTTGTGGCACAACTTGACTAGAAGAAGGGATCGGTTTGTAGGACATGTTCTGAGGCATCAAGGGATCACCAGTTTAGTATTGGAGGGCAGCGTGGAGGGTAAAAATCGTAGAGGCAGACCAAGAGAGGAACACACTAAACAGTTTCAGAACTATCTAAAGTTGAGTAATACTCGAAAATATTAGGTAGGTGCATAATTTCGTAGCATTTTTCCATAAATTTAATAAACACGACAGATACGCAGAACAGAGAATTTTGTCATCAATATATTCTCCTTCACTTTTTACAACAGTCTGCCAAACTTGGGGTAACTTTTCGATTCCGCGGCTGCAGAAATCACGTGGTTTTGAGGCGAAGAACTCGCCGAGCCGTGTTCGGAGGGCATTTTTATCCTAAAAGGAAGGTCCTTGAAGACTGTCCGGTAGACAGCGGAAAAGGGAAAAATCTGGGGGCACAAGATCAGGTGAATAAGGTGTTTGCGAAATGACTTCCCCAACCAAACTCCTCCATAGTACTTTTTGTCAGTCTAGCAGACGGGCGGGCGTTATCGTGAAGTAGCACCAGCTTCCTGGTTGGTGCGTCTGCAAGACGTTTCAGTTGTTGACAACAAGTGTCAGCAGTGATGGTTAAACATCGGTGAAGCAATTCGTAGTGCACCACACCGTCGCCGTTCCACCAGATGCATAACATTATCTATTGTGGATTCGAGCAGGTCTTTTTACAGGGAGTTGCTGCTTGGTTTGGGCTCAACCATTCCTTTCGTTTCCTTACGTTAGTATAAAGAAACCATTTACCGTCACCAGTATCGATACATGACAGGAATTGTCCGTGCTGTGCACGAGCCAATTGATAACGAGCAAGCACAGACACACAATCGCCCACCCTTTGAGTTTTGTGATTTTGGCTTAGAGCATGCTGTACCCACATAAAAGATTTCTGAATCTTCCCCATTGCATGCAAGCGTCGCACAATGGTAGAATGATCACAGTTCATTACGTTACCAGTTCTCTAGTACAATGACATCGATCATTGTGGATTAATGAGTTTAAACGAAATTTATCGAACCCCGAAGGTCTTCCTGAGCGTGAAGATTCACTTGCGGCAAAATGAGCCTCCTTAAAAGAAGAAAACCATTTTCTTGCCATGTTCTGCCCTGTACCATTATCCCGATACATGGCGCAAATATGTCTGGCTGCCTCAGGTGCTGTCACGCCTCTATTCAGCTCAAACAGAAGAATATGTCGGAAATGTTCCGATTTCTCCACTTGGCATTAAAGTTTCTAGCGTCCACAGCTCCAATCAGTATTTCTAAATGACAAAATGGCAATACGAAAATTGAAATAACAACAGTGAACTACAAATAAAGAACTACAGTCAATAAATAAATCCATAGCAACCGGAATACCAACATGCAAAACAAACATGCTACGAACTTATGCCCCAATCTACACACAAAAAAACTGTTAGTAGAAATGATAATGTTAAGTTAGGAAACGTGCAAGGCCCCAGACTCGATGTAGAACGCTATCGATATATCTAACACTGTGCTCGGTAAGTCGTTATAAATTGTATGGCAAACGATAATCGTTACTCTACACTACGTTATTGTTTCTTTCTGCGATATTTGCAGTTGGATCGTTGGAAGAATGGGTTCTTATGTGTCGCTGTGCTAGGTATTATTAATCTAATTTTATCATTTCCCTTTCTGGACAGATTATATGTAAGGGGCTGAAGAAAATTCTTACGGATCAGCCAGAAAACCTGGTTTCATATCCCTGCTAGTAATATAACTTCGGAGACTTCAGTTATGAGACATTACTCTAGTTATCAAAGGTTAGGTTAGTGTTTTTAACGTGCCGTCGACAACGAGGTTATTAGAGACGGAGTGCAAGCTCGGGTTAGGGAAGGGTAGGGAAGGAAATCGGATGTGCCCTTTTGAAAGGAACCATCCCGGCATTTGCCTGAAACGATTTAGGAAAATCGCGGAAAACCTAAATCAGGATTGCTGGAGACGGGATTGAACTCCCAAATGCGAGTACAGTCTAGTTATCGAAGTAATATACCTCTACATTTCGTGAGTGACGCATCTCCAAAGTTGCTTACATGAAATGCTAACAGCGAATATTTGCGCCTGGCTAATATTGTTTCGTGAAGATCAAATCCCCATATTTTTTTAGCTAACACATTTTCACTTACAAGCACATCATTCTTCGAAAAGCCTTAACTTATAAGTATCACTGTTCAATTAGTCCGTGCCAGACAACACAAATATTGCTTCACCACGGTTCCCTGTGACCGACCGAAAGTTACATTTGCGTCGTTGAATAATCTTAACGTGCTGTTTTCTGCGTTTTAAGAACTCTTGAGTACATTTGTACGCGTGGCTAGCTATATCCTATTAACGCACTTATTGTAACAGACGTTGATTCGGTATTTAATCGTAACTCTATAAGCAACTCTATAAGCATCGAATCCGCCCTTTTACCTCTGTTGTTGTGAACAATAAGTGTAGATCACAATGGGCAAAATGTGCATAAGTCTCTTTGCAGCAATTAACATTTACATTCTATAAGTCTGCAGTCAGACCCACATACATACCAGCAAGCAGTGGACCAAGTACTTAATAACGGTGATTCAGAATATGAGGAGGGACAAAGTTAAATTAAACGACGAGATACACCATCATTTTCAAGAGGAACAATCCCTTAGTGAGACCTGTGTTGTAACTAGACTGAACGAGTTTCCTTACGTCAAGAGTCTAGAACCACAAATAACAGCTGGCCTTAGATTTGAGAAAGAATTTGAACATATGAAACCAAGATGGCGTTCAAAGAGAGATCAGTCAGTTTACGAATTATCTAACAAGCAAGATCTGTATTTATAGCACAGAATAAAAAGAAGACATAATTGGAGCCAGCCTATGTTTGAGAAATAATCTGTTATAATCCAACTTCAGTGTGATGCTAAACAGAAACAAAAATTGCAAAAGAAAAGACTTACATCAACTTGATGGCCGAAGGATATCCTACAAGAAACTCGTTTGCTTTCTAATACAGCAAAAGCTGACTGCACTGTTGTATTTCTCGCACTCCCTTGTGTTCAATTACTCACTCAGTGATGGACTTAAACACTTTCACATTATACTTCGTCTGAAAATATCAACATTTTACATTTTTTATGATTTTATTCCTAGCCTTTGCTGTGACCTACTAACGGCACTCGACAAGATGACAAATTATGATGAAGCAGTTGGTAATGTGTGGTAGTGTTAATCGACATGATGACATTTACATGCAGCGGTAGCCATTACCCACAGATGAAATCGTACAAGATTATAACGGGTATGACATTTCTCATTCAACCAATTGTCCCCTTAAGAGATCTTTCGCGCCAGAAGAGAAAGGTAAGCAATCAAAGCTCCCCACGTCATGTTTCGTGCCTCACATAAGAGATTTTCTTCTGCTATGCCACATTTGGCACTGCATAGAGCCATCGTTTCCATAAATAATTCGATGTTAAACCAGATTCACGGCCGATTCCCTACGTCATCATTGCCTGTCAGAGTCATAGCCCCCCCCCCCCCCCCTCGCCCCCCTTTAACTTTCCTTCCTTCAAACAAAGAACTCTCCTTCAAACAGATTACTCTTTAGTTAACAGCTGGTCGGTCACCTCAGTGTGAGCTCAGTTTGCCATGGTAACTAATGTCCAAATGGGAAAA
Source organism: Schistocerca gregaria (assembly GCF_023897955.1). Lineage (NCBI taxonomy): Eukaryota > Metazoa > Arthropoda > Insecta > Orthoptera > Acrididae > Schistocerca > Schistocerca gregaria. The sequence goes on along the minus strand of NC_064931.1, from coordinate 186,101,673 downwards.
ATTGTTCGCTCGTTCGCCCCCATAAACAATTCGTCGCGCGCGCGCACACACACACACACACACACACACACACACACACACACACACACACACACATATATATATATATATATATATATATATATATATATATATATATATATATATATATATATATTGACATTCATGCTTGGAATGACATGGGGTTTTATTAGAACCAAAAAAATACAAACATTCAAAAAATGTCCGACAGATGGCGCTTCATCTGATCAGAGTAGCAGTAATTAGCAGAACAAAGTAAGACAAAGCAAAGATGATGTTCTTTACAGGAAATGCTCAATATGTCCACCATCATTCCTCAACAACAGCTGTAGTCGAGGAATAATGTTGTGAACAGCACAGTAAAGCATGTCTGGAGTTTTTGTGAGGCATTGGCGTCGGATGTTGTCTTTCAGCATCCTTAGAGATGTCGGTCGATCACGATGCACTTGCGACTTCAGGTAACCCCAAAGCGAATTATGGCACGGACTGAGGTCTGGAGACCTGAGAGGCCAAGAAAGACGGAAGTGGCGGCTGAGCACACGATCATCACCAAACGACGCGCGCAAGAGATCTTTCACGCACCCTCTGTCGGACATTTTGCGAACTTTTTCCTTTTTTCTTTTTTTTTTTTTTGGTTCTAATAAAACTCCATGTCATTCCAAGCATGTGTGTAAATTTTAACCTCTCTATCTACATTATTCCGTGGTTTATTAAGTTTTCCAATTTATACTGACTTTTTGATCACCCTATATATATATATATATATATATATATATATATATATAGCTCGAACTTGTGACCTTCAATTTAAGAATAAATGACACTTTCTCAAGAACACGGATGTCGGCGTCGTAAATATATTTATCTGTTTCATTCATTTCCTTTTTGGAAACGGTTTCTTGCTTTCAAAGAGTGCTTGTGGAACAATTTGAGGTGATCTGAGATCTGGAATTCATTTTCGTCAGTATACATTGGCCTTGAGGAAACTGTCTGCAAGTACAAAGCAAGTCAACATCGACAGCTAGAGGGGATTCTGCGGACAATGCATGAAATCTGTGTATTTGTAACAATCAGTCAAGGCGCCAAAGGGAACAAATAGCAGGGGTATCAGTGACGGCATCTCGAAGCTCGGATACATTTTCGTGCTACTGTTGTGTGTGTGGCAGAGCTGAAGAGGCGGAGGAAGTGGAGTTGGGGAGGGGAAGTCTGGAGGTGTCTGCTGACCTTGCAACGGCGAAGCCCGCCTGCCACAGCGCCTCTCCATAATCCCGTCAAATGTCAACAGTAATGTTGACAACAATGCCGAGCCGCACGCTTAATCCCTTCACAATCAAACTAATCTCTGCCTACAATGAGACATTTAAGTGTCCGTTAAAACCGTGTGACGCGGGGTCCGACGGACTTTTGTGCTCAATAAACCTCTCAACAAAGTCACCCTCCGGTCATTTTAAATGCGCCGGTTTGATCTCGGCTTAGTCTCTGTCACTGTTATATCATCCGGCTCCTGAGCGGAAGAGCTGTTGTGATCCAGTTTCCGAAACCAGATTTCCATCTCGCTGTTTTATTTACAAACGTTTGCCGTCCCGCTCGTGGCGGATGCGTACTTCTCTTCCGATGCTTTTCTGCCAGATCTCGTATGCGGGAGATATTTTTCGACCGTTAAACCCATCTGTTATTACCGAGCAAGTATGGCGCTTGTCTGTAAGCTATCTTCGTTTCTTGCTAGTTGTCACACATAATGTAGCCATTCATAATAGTTTCAAAATGGTTAAAATATCATAATTAGATTTTCGAAAGCTACTGGAAAACAAAGGGACAAACCTTATTTTTTCGCCGGCCGCGGTGGTCTCGCGGTTCTAGGCGCGCAGTCCGGAACCGTGCGACTGCTACGGTCGCAGGTTCGAATCCTGTCTGGGGCTTGGATGTGTGTGATGTCCTTAGGTTAGTTAGGTTTAAGTAGTTCTAAGTTCTAGGGGACTGATGACCACAGACGTTAAGTCCCATAGTGCTCAGAGCCATTTGAACCGTCTTTTTTCAGTGTTCGTATCTTCCCTTCCTCCGAGATACTGTGACGTACACAATACTATAGAATGAGCTTACTTTGGCACTATAGACTTGTTTTGTTCCAAAATGGAAGAAGTGCCATGTTCTGTATTGTAAAGGAAATGAATCAAATTCTATTGCTTCTTATTCTTCTTAGTAGGTAGATACATCTGCCAAATGAAGACTTTCTCGAACTAGTTCAATCTTTATCTACACACGTGTAGTGATATCAGTTTTTGTTCCTGTCACATTTTTCACACTTCTCAAATGTATAAAACTAAAACTGCTATTATAAACTTGTTACATTTGGTTGTCACAATTTTGGAAGCGCGCATTATGCAAAAATACGTAGTGTGTATATCGTATCAATAAGTGTATACATTTTATCGCGTCGAATAATTTGACGAAGTACTGTTGAAGATCAAACCTTGTAGGTTGTAAATCGTGCCGTATTTCTTTTCAACTTCTACACGATCGACGTTTAAACACCTCTCCTAGGATCTTCTCCAGAATCTTCTGGTGTAGGCTTACACAGCTGATCACTGTCAGAGATCAATGTAAGTAACTAACTTATAAAACGACAGTTTCCCACTCTTATGATGAAGTGGGTTTCGTGCTTAAAATTCATCCAGCTAGTATTGACAGGCTATCGAGACTGGATAGAAAGCGAAACAGGCAGAGGAATAGAGACGCAATCTTTTTCAAACTATTATTGTCGCGCAGCAAAGGTAACTTCGCAATCGTCGTTTGCATTCCTCGCGCGCCGTGGCTGGATATTTGCTTCCTTGACGGGAAGAAGCCACCACGCACCCTATAGCCGCCTCTCTATTAAAGTTACACTTCTTCTTGGAAATCTCAATTGCTTCTCAGACTTCCCTTCTATAAATATTGGTTTCCATGATCAGCACGTGTACGTTGTTGAAATCAGTGCCTTAGGTGCAGCTCCCCTGCAGTTTCACTACTGTGGATTTCACGCTTTAATTTAGCCGGTGTGACGTTCGTCCTTGTTAATATACTCTTGTACAGTCGTCCCCGTTTCGCATATATACACTCTGACACACCCGCGCGTCACTTCGTGGACTCCAGGAGAACGGAGGTAATCGGTGTCGTCCGTTGCGTGTCGCAAATTTTTTTTTTTTTTACTCTGACTCAAAAATGTGAACTGCATACCATTCCTTCGTAGAATTCTACTGATGTGGTCAATACCCCTGCAAACGAACAGTAATCTAACAGCCATAAGGTGACCCATCGCCCTATTTAAAACACAGTTAACAAAATTTCCTTCGGAAAAACCCTGTTGATGAACAAATCGTCGTAACCGTTGGCTTTGATTGACTTGTTGCAGGACTCCAGCTCTGATTACAAGTTTTTATTGTCACTAATATTGAAGAGAAGTGAAGACAGTGTTAAGCGTTGCTTGCTTCTGGGCTGGACGGTGGTGCAGAGTGGAATCTAAAAACCTATTTATGTTTGTAGGCTTTCTGCACGTCGCTGTCCCTAGAGTGCTGTCAGATATTCTGAAGACTAACACATCTAGGATCGGTTTAAATGAAGTGTGAAACATGCGGTAGCGGAACATCAGAAAGACTACAACCAAGACATTTTCAACAACGAGTGTGTTCTGGCCAAGGAAACCAATATTTGTAGAGGGGAAGTTCGAGAAGCCATTGAAATTTCCAAGAAGGAATGTAAGTTAAAGAGAAAAGACGGCGATAGGCCTCCAATAAGTGCCTTCTCGCCATCAAAGAAGTAAATACGCAGCCGCAGTGCGCGAGGAATACAAACAACGATAGGGAACCATCTCTAAGCCAGGACAACAAGATTTTAATAAACACCCTCCCTCTCTTGCTCTGCCTGTTTCGTTTTCTATCGAATGATGATGGCTTACCAGTAGAAGCCGGAAGAATTGTACCCAGTAGCAGCACTTCTTCAGCGTAAGAGCGGGAAAACTGCCTTTTATAAGAATATTCGCCATTGGTCTCCTATAGTGATCAGCTAATGGCACACACAAAAAAAATTCTGGAGAAGCTCCCAGTAGGTGGGTCGAAATGTCGATCGTCTAGAAGAAATTGAAGAGGAACGTGACGCGGCATAATGACCTAGAAGTTATACCTTCAATGACAGCAGTCGCGAAATCATGCAGACTCCTATAAAATAGTGTTGATTTATTTGGCCTCCTTGCGGTATGAGTCAAAGTAGCTCCTGTTGTCAAATAGATTGATTTACATAACAAAATTATTGTGTGTCCGTTTAAGTCAGCTTCAAAATAGTTGTCAGTTTGCTGCTTCATCCATGGGCTGGTAAATCAGCCGAAAATTGGTAGAAATAGCTCGGGCGCGGGTTTAAGATTAATTAAAAATTGGCTGAACTGCATTTGACTGAAGTACTGGATACCTAAGCGTGCTCGGTGCAGCAGAAGAGCTCTCATTGTAATCTGCCAGAATATGAATTTCTCTCTGATGCCCATGCTTGACATACAGTATAAAATCATATCTTTATGTAACCTGACAAGGAAAGCAGCTACATCATTTCAAAACCACTTTCCAGAGCCTGAACTGTAAAGTCATTTTCGAGCGATAGGACAATGAGTATGGAGATCATACCGCATTTTATTGACAGTTTAGAACAAACGGTAAAAGATGTCATCTAAAACATATACTACTACTAAGAAACAGATGTCATATGATCAAGATCGAACGATCATATGCACAAGAATATACAAATTTCAACGATAAGCAGCTCACCAAAAAACAAATTAGCTTAATCGGGATGTGTGATGGTAATAATATCTTAAGGAAAAAGATTGTACACTACGTTACACATTAGATAGAGCACTCGCTGTCTACATGGACTGAAAATATCTTTTCAGAATTCCGAGAAAATCTATCAGGAATGTGTAATATTTATTAATTAAAATTCAAGTGCTGTTATCTCCCAAACATAATTCCTTATGTTTCCTTTACAATATTATCCGTTTTGGTCAAAGTTCAATTCAAGTAAATAATTGCGCGAAGTTCTGTTTTCCCTGAATCCTAGAAATTCAAGCAGTCAGGTGGCTTGCGGAGTATGAATGTAGACGTAGATGTAGATATATTAACGGCTGCCAGCCTTTCGATTCCCATTTAATAATTTTACAGAGCATGGAAGTTACTTAAAATATTTTAAAACCAAATACAAGTATCGGTGTTTTCCGGTACTCCACACAGGTACTAACCATTAACCCATACATCCCGTTTGTCTAGTATTAATTGTGGAAAACCTCGCGCTGTCTATGGAATGTTAAGAGTGGGGCGAAATATACTGCTGCTGTTGCTATTTCACTAGACCCGATCATATTTTATGCTATTTATGATAACTGATCCAAGCAAACTGCAGGTGCAGTAGGTAATTTTGCGGTTGCGGGTTTCCCTGACCTTTGCAACACATGTTACACCTATTAACCTTAAAACAGAGTGAATATTAATCAGCGATATCACAGTATTTAGCCGCTGACGATACTAGTTGAATAAAGATGAGAACAGGCATTTCGGCGTGAAACGTTGTGGATCACTGGTAAAATGCGGAACGAAGCCCAAATCGTGCTCTACGTACCCTCATACAGGCAACTTTGTGTCACGTTTAATTTTTAAAATTTTTTTGGTATTGTGTACGCGCTATGAAACAACGAATAATGATGTCCATGCGTGACAAAGTCAGTAAAATTTGTACAATATCTGAGACAGACTTTGTGTTTCACATTTATAGATATTATTGCGGTATGTAACTTTTACAAGACGGGGAAGGTGCCGAAGGCCGCTATCAGTGAAACTTCTTGTTTTCAGGCCCACATACTGGCTTCAGTTCACAAAGCACTGCTTACTGGCAATATGTTGGAGGAAGAATGCACTATTTCCAGTAGATGATGTGGATAACAAGTACACCGACGAGCGACTGCCTGGATCATTTAGGTGTGCCCTGATGCTCTTTTCAGTGGTAGGATGAACTGGACCAAAGTGGAAATGCGGTTATAGTACAGAAGACTGGTTTTCCCTCTCAAGAGTATAAATGGGATTCTTTAGCCCAAAGCAGACACACTATCTTCTTGCCTAGCAGTCAAAAATGTGAAGATATTAAAATACGATACATACCGGGTGATCAAAAAGTCAGTATAAATTTGATAACTAAATAAATCATGGAATAATGTAGATAGAGAGGTACAAGTTGACACACATGCTTGGAATGACATGGGGTTTTATTAGAATCAAAAAGATATACACGTTCAAGAAATGTCCAACAGATGGCGATTCATCTGATCAGAATAGCAATAATTAGCATAACAAAGTAAGACAAAGTAAAAATGATGTTCTTTACAGAAAATGCTTAATATGTCTTAATTTTAGTTTAGATATTAATGATTCATTTGGTCATGGAAACGGATGGTTTACTGTAGCCATTGTACGTGGAGGTACAGGAGTACCAAATGTTCCTGGACTTGAAAGTTTCGTTGACAGGGACATTATTGCATTTCGTTCTTACCATATGGCTGAACTAGCTAATAAAGACTTTGGTAAATCAGCATATTTGTCGACTTCTGCTTTGACTGTGTATACTCGTAATAGGAGGAAAATATCTTTAAATGAGTCTGTATTCATATGGGTGAAAGGTAAAGGTGTATGTGAATATGTAAAGTTTGTTGGTGACTGTACTCTATATTTTCATAAATAAAATATTTATATACAAACTAATCTGTAGTGTAGCTGAGAACCGGACAATGGTACATCTAGAACCGGGGGCTCAATATGTCCGCCATCATTCCTCAACAATAGCTGTAGTCGAGGAATAATGTTGTGAACAGCACTGTAAAGCATGTCTGGAGTTATGGTGAGGCATTGGCGTCGGATGTTGTCTTTCAGCATCCCTAGAGATGTCGGTCGACCACGATTCACTTGCGACTTCAGGTAACCCAAAAAGCCAATAATCGCACGGGCTGAGGTCTGGGGACCTGGGAGGCGAAGCGTGACCAAAGTGGCGGCTGAGCACACAATCACCACCAAACGACTCGCGCTAGAGACCTTTCATACTCCAGGAAGTAATTCATCTGCTTCTTTCACTACGATTTTCATCCCTTATCACATTTCTGTGTTCAATTTACTCTGCAAAATAACTCCAATTTGCAGTCCCTTCCTTACTTACAATTAATGAATATGTTTGTATTTACGTTGCTTCCCGCTCATTTTTACCTCAAACTTTCCTTTTTTATCTTTTCTATTTTGCTTGAGGCTTACACTAACGATTGTTATCTTACTGTCTACGGTTTCTATGGTCGCTGCTTGCACCAGTATTTTCAACTTTTCTAGTGTACCATGGACGTTTGTAAATCTGAGATGGAGTATATCCATGAGCCTCAGAACGATCGAGTTTAAGTATCCCACTGTTTAATAACGTCTCCGTACATAGAACATAATACTTCAGTAATGGAACTATGCTGTAGTTATTACGCGAGAACAAAAACATACAATTTTCGTAATTCTAGTGAAACTTTTTCCTTTATAAATGTCACTTGCTTCCAGATAGACACGAGTAAGGCAATTGAGTCGAGCCCTGGTAAAAATGTGCCACGTATTTTGTTTACGTTCGCGTTCCTTGGTTGTATCTAAGAATTGCTGTTAGGTTTCTGTGGCCGGAATGAGGTCTTCATACACATAATTTACTCGAGACATTTAAGCTGAGCGTTATTATTGATTATTTCAATGAAGCTAAAAGCAGTCTGTCGACATGCGATTCAAGATTCTGGCAAAGTAATTGTAGTTTCACGCTGTTTGTTTAACCTGTTTTAGATGAACAGAGAAAAAAAGCAAAACAGCAAACAAGTAAAGAAAGAGCGTGCAGGAACTTCAAGGAAGTAAGAGCTCCTATAAGGAATTTTTTGTCATAAGAAATGCATTAGTAGAAGTCTGAAAATTCAGCAATCAGACTTGTTAGCTCCCAGTCATTTTTCTTTCTTCCATTAGCAGTTGTCGTTCAACACACTTCGTATCTGCCATTATGAAGGCATCTAAGGAAAACGGAAGTTTCTGTTCACAATGGAAGCTTTAATAAATAGTGTAGTGTCACGGTAGTATGAGTTATGTTTCAGGCCACTTAGAGCGGGTCATTCCCGAATATTGCGAGAGTAATCACACTGTTCCGAAAAGAAAATGACGCTCTTCAGTTGACATCTGGCTAGGAAATTGGCTGTAATCGCTTTTACAATGCTGAATATCTAGAGAAGTATCAGCTGCCGTTTTTAACTGGTAAGAGGCAACAAAAACACTGAACGTACTACTGCCATGAGTTTTGCTACATAAGTATCTGCGGGAACAAAGTTGGGAAACACTCAAATTTTCCTAATGTAAGGAATGAATCTTTGATAATTCTGTTGCAGATATCTCTTCCTTCTAGCATTCAAAGATCTGCAGCACAAAAAAAGAATGTAATTTAGACGAGTACACCTATTTTAAAGCGGTGTTGAGCGTACAGGAGAATATGACACGCCCTAAACATATTTGTGTTACCTGCTCATCGCCAGTAAGCGTAGTCACCTGTGGTTAAAATTGGCAACGATGCGAACCAATGCGTTTAAAGTATGCCCAACCACGTGAATACAGCTATTAAACAGTTCTGCCAAATCATGCTTCTCTTTTGTGGTCTGTTTACTGGGGTGATGCTATTAATTAGGGCGAGGAACGATCAGACGTTTGTGGGTGTGTTCCGATAGTGCCTAATTCTATCGGACATGCTTCGTTTAATCTCGCTGCCCTCCAGGATAACAAAGAAAGTAATTCTCCGTCCTTCGAAAGCTGTTTGGCAGTAAATGGGGGGGGGGGGGGGGGAGGGGGAGAACGAAACGTATATTTGGATTAACTTCGTCATTATGGAACGCGATTTCATGAATATTTGTCGGGCAGCCAATTACATGTGTCCGTCGCCAACTTCAAAACGGGCATGTCTGTCGATTTCGTTTAGACCAACGTGCCTGAGAACTTCAAACGCACACAAAACGTAAACATTTTCAAGAAAAGCTTTTAGTAAAGAAGTACTGTGTTCAATGTAGTAGTCAGGGGAGGGTCTTCAGTCCTCCTGACGGAGCACATGAATTGGAACTATCCACCGTTTGCTTCCACAAGTTTTTAATATCGTTTAGTGATTACGGTGTAACGGCGCCGAATTTCGACTTTACTTACTATTTTATTCATGTGGTGGTGTAGTTTGTTACCTGGATACTTGTAATAGGCCGTGTATTCCAGTTATTTAATTTTTTTCTTTATTAGGAAACCACCTCTAGGTTACATCTGTACTTTCTAATTAAAAACAACTGCTACAAGCGAATTACTGTAGTTTTGAATTATATATCATCTGCTCCTCGCATAAATGCTCGTCGGAAAATATTTAAAGTATCAAGATGATGATCAGTCGTCTTTTAGACGAATGTGAGAAACCGCATAAGTCCGCCTCGGTAGCTGTGCTGGCCGCGCGGCGGACTGCCGAGCGAAGGGGCCGGGGTTCAATTTCCGGACGGGTCAGAGATTTTCTCCTCTCGGGCCTGGGTATTTTGTTGTCCTTATCTTCGTATCACCGTAAGTGACATTCCGCTGCTGAGCTGGATGAATTGGCACCTCCAGAAAACCAGTAAAAAGAAATGACTTAATAATGTTCACATTTGTGGATGTATCAGTAGTCGTTAAAGTGACTCATATGGTAGAATGATCGCTTAGTGCATACAGAGAGGAAGAAGAAAAAAAAATTGTCCGCATATGTCGCAAAAATCAAGAGGCGCATTAGATTGCCAGTACCCCTTATAAAGATAAGATACGTGTCACCAATAGCTTGCTAGTCCAAGACACTGGGAACTCATTTCTTCTGCAATCAATTTCCTTCAGGAATTCTAGCTGACGTCACGTCGCACTTTCCTTAGCGCTACATTTATAATACACTTATTATTACGAAACGTTGATCGAAGGTTGTATCGAGAACCTATCGACCGGCCAGAAATGCACAATGCAAACCGTCCACCGTTTCCAGCTGCCAGTAAAGAAGTGCCACCACCGATCGTTAGTGAAATGATAGCTTACCAGGTACCTAAACGCTTGGAAAGCGTTAATCAGATAATACTCTCCTCGCCAAAATCGTTGCTGCATTTTCGTTTGTCACTGCTTCTGCGAATGTCACTGGAGTACAAGAACAAAAGGAATAATGGTAACGACGGAACAGGCGGAGAAATCTGTACGGAAAGCGCAGTCATCATCATTAAGCTGTGGTATCGGGGTGGCGATCGACTCGCCTCGGCTTCTGGGAAGGCAAGGGTCGCGTGTGGGATTGGCACGGGCGACTTTACGTGCGGCCTCTCTGACGGTGAAAGGATAATGATTGCCATTACTGCGCCAGCGGGCAAATAGTGTGCCGACACGGCTCGCCGCTTTGCCGCGTTCCCTGCCTCTTAATTGTGCCAAATGGTTCATGAAATAAAGCGAGCGGTTTGACTGAGTCAGTGGGACTGTACTTGCGCTCATAAACTTTACTTCTCCCTACAGGCTGTCGCTTGTGAAAGCAGGTAGGCACTGCTTCCTACTGAATACAAAATAATGTCGTGTAGGTTACAGCCTACTACAGGCCTTTCGTCCTGTCGTCACTACGGTAGTTTTTATATCAGGAGTCTTCATTGTACTACAGGTCAAAAGTTTACGATCACCTATCACAAGTATGGATTTTTAGTTAAAAAAGGGATATCGGTTTGAATAATCGATCATTTCAGTGGTTGTTCGGCTAGAGGGGAGCTGATGAGTGTCCACAGCAACTGACGTGCCTTTGCCTAAGACGGTTTCATTCGTGTAGGCCTCATTCCTTCTGCTGTCTGTGTACCAAAACTCTCGTGTTTGTTTACAGTACATAGTGCGCATCTGGCAGTGTTTTTTTTATACCTGATCAGGTTCATGCCATATTACCTCCTAATGAAACGTAAAGCAGGAGATTGGAAATGAAAAACGTGATGAAATTGTAACTGCATCAGAAAGGTCATTCGAATAAGATAATAGCAAACAACAGTTGGCGTAACCCTCTCTACACTGCAGAGATTTAAGCAAACAAGTACCATGTTTCGCTATATGGAAGACTCCGAGTAGCATCATACGGTGAAGATCATTTCAGATGTGTACAGAGTAAAGGTCAGAGGGCAAATCTACTGTATGATCATCGCCTGTCAGAAACCTATTTCCACCCGGACTATACGGAGGAAAATACACCGCATAGGTCAACTCCCGACATAACACCAAGTACTTTCTCATGACTTTTCGTCACTTATTGTAAGTAACGGCCTCTGATCTGTTGCTAAGCCATATCTGTAACCGAGTGGTCACCAGTACGGTAGTTCAGCGGGTTCGCTCTACGGACTGGCCACAATCTGTAATAAAAAATAAAGAAAAATAATAGAAAAGCTGAGTGAAGTTCTCATCGATTGAATTTAAAAAATGCCATGCGACATTCGCGTAGAACTACTAACAAAACGATGACGAAGAAACAGATCGAAAGGAAGAAAGAAAAAAAAAGTTTAGATGGTTGCCATGTGGACGGCTCAAATGGTTCAAATGGCTCTGAGCACTATGGGACTTAACCTCTGACGTCATCTGTCCCTTAGAACTACTTAAACCTATCTAACCTAAAGACATCACACACATCCATGCCCGAGGCAGGATTCGAACCTGCGACCGTAGCGGTCCCGCGGTTCCTGACTGTAGCACCTGTAACCGCTCGTCCACCCTGGCCGGCTACTAATGCGACAACGGCCGGGAGAGTGGTATGCTGAAAACAGGCCCCTCCATATTACTAGGTAGCACTGAGAAGTGATGCCTCCGAAATTTTTATTCTGTTATCAATATCGACTGAGATCTTACCTGTCATCCATAGTATTCAATAGACTTTCTCCCTTCGCTGATGCAAGTTCCAACTCTCTGCCTCTAGACGACTCCGAATTGTAGCGTGTAACATGGCGGTGTGTAACGTAACTACGCCGGTGCGTCAGAGACCATCATAAAACTGAAAGCGCGATTTTGAAGAGTTCGTCCATACAAGGAGCACCTCTCCTTTAGCATGACAGTGCCGCACCACACAAGAGCGCTGTCGCATCTGCAACAATCCAACGCCATGGGTCCACTGTTATCGATCATCTTCCATACAGTCGCGACTTTGTCCACCTTATTTTCGTCGGTTTCCATATCTCAAAGAACACATTCGAAGACTTCACTTTGATAGTAATGAAGCGGTCCAAGGAGAGATCAGGTTGTGGCTTCGTCGCCAAAGTCAAACATTCTACAGTGACAGTATCAAAATACTGGTCTCTCGTTGGGAGAAATGTGGTCGTCTCCTGGATGACTATGTTGAGATATAACTATGTAAACACGAAGAATGTAGAATGTTAATAAAGTTTGTTTCGTTCAAAAAGATTTACTGGTTTCACTTACAAATGTCGGAAGTGTTACTTTTCAGCACACCGCTGTACATCCAAATCGCGCCACTGGCTGATTGATGACACGGCGGTAACATGGCAAAGCTTGCTTTTATACCTTCTTCCAGAATATCAAGGAGCCGGATAAAGTTCTGTGAGAGTAACAGAGTACAAATACAATTATCACTATTCAAGATTTACATCCATTGCAACCCAGGATTATCCACACTGTTTTGGATTCGATATGGCCGTGTGATCTCCTTATTTTGTCTATCTCCTGTAGCAACTGCTTGTGAACAGTTCTACGTGTGTGTGGAGCGACAGTGAGCAGTCTAGGTAGAGAGTATCTTTAAGTCGGCGGCGGCTGTGTAGTGTGACGGTGTGGCCGTCCTCTTAAAAGCGGCGTTAGGCGCTAGGTGGAGGCGTGCGTGCGCCGGCCAGCTATCGCCGACACCGCACAACAAAACGCCGGCTTATCTGAGCCGGCGCACGCTAACGCGACAACTTCTAAATACTTCATTACGCCGCTGTGCGCCGAGCACGCCTCTTGGACGCCAACGGCCGGGTTCGATTACCGGCTCGCCTTTACTTGTCTGCCTACTCACTGGCCTTCCGCGCAACTTCATGCAAATGCAGTCTTAACGCAGACTGTTTTTCCTGTAAGGTAACTGTTTGTACGTCAACGAGCAACTGATTTAGAGATCTCTCCTTGACGACGCGTACTACGGTAAATGAAAAACAAATTATCGCTTTGGCACAGTGGTTTCGATGAATTCAGTGACATTTTGTTGTATTACGTTCCTATAACGCAAATTAAGTTTCACGTGTATCTGCGTAGTAGACGATAAGATGAAGTGTTTTCACTTCGATACTGAGATTTCACTTTGTTTCATTGTTTTGATACATGTTGCGCGATAACGTAAGTTAAGTCTCGGCTTGTCCTGCGTAATGGCTTCTTTTGTACGGATTTTTAAACTAATCGTTTTGTGTGTGTTTCGCGTGCATAGATATACTGGAATACAGTAAGAGTTTGGCGGTTTATCACCTATTTAAATTCATCCGAAACTAGTGTAGGTTTATGAGGCTGCTCTTTCGTCTCCAGCAATTAAGAAATGTGTGCATAAGTTCATACGTAGTCACATACTACCAGTATTTGAATATATTCAGCGTGGAGGACGTCCCTTTCACACAAAGAACTAGCAAACGAATAAGATTTTTTCCGTATGGCTACATCATTTGTTACTTGTTGACCAATAGCAAATGGGAACATTAATTTATAAGCAATACTGGGGTACTATTAAAATAATCGTACAGATTTTTTTGAGCCGATTAAGTACCGTGTACGTACATATTCGAACATTTCCTGCTAGAAACTAACCATCTGTCAAAACAGTCTTCAAAATTTGACAAACCCTGTAAGTGATATGGTGAAATTTTTAATTGTCGTTGTAATTGTGATACAAAACATGGTTCAAATGGCTCTGAGCACTATGGGACGAAACATGAGGCCATCAGTCGCCTAGAACTTAGAACTACTTAAACCTAACTAATCTAAGGACATCACACATACCCATGCCCGAGGCAGGATTCGAACCTGCGACAGTAGCAGTCCCGCGGTTCCGGACTTTTCTTAATGTTCATCTTATATCCTCCTTTCAAGACACTGTCCATTCAGTTTAACTTCTCTTTCAAGTCCTTTGTTGCCTCTGACAGAATTACTATATCATCTGCAACTCTATAAGTTTTTATTTGTTCTCCCTAAACTTTAATCCCTGCTATAAATTTTTCTTTGGTTTCTTTTACTGCATGCTCAGTTTACAGATTAAATAACATCGGGGCATGCTACGATGCTGTGGCGCGGGGATTTCAGTGAGTAGCTTGACTGCACACACACACACACACACACACACACACACACACACACACACACACACACACACACACACACACCTGCAAAAAAAAGTAACGTTATTGTTTTCGAACTGATAATTAAATTTTTCAGATTATCTTTCGTAGGCTGTACCGCTGTTGTCTGCAGTGCGAAAGGGATTACCTTGCAAAGAATAAATCACTAAATGGTGATGACTAGATTAGTCTTTTGGAACAGCTGGTTTAAATATACGTTCGAAGGGCATAGACTGCAAAAGAAAAAATACTTTTGAATCAGGCCTATGGATCTACTCATAATGGAGCTTGTAAACACACAAAATAAAGAATCAGAAAAAGCAGTTGTTGGTAATATATCGATTTCTCCAGCTTTGGTAGTCTGACTTTCATTCAGATATAAAGAAAATTGTGCCTGGAATACATTCTGAATCAATAAAGAGGACGTAGGTGATTGTTTTATAGAAAGATAGGAATTGGTCTATTAATTGGAAAAGCACTCGACCAATTGTTTAGATATTAAACGCGACTACACCAAATAACAAGCTCAATTTTGACTTTAAGAAATGGTTCCTTTCACTGGAAGCGAGAGAAATTTTCACCTTGCCCTCGTAGGAAGTCGGCGATAACTTGCGAGCAGCAGAGCAAGAAGCACGCAGCACAAGTGAACATGAGTGTCTGAGCTGTGAGGCGTGGAAGCCTTTTGCGTAACGAGCGCAGCAGTTACCAGGCGGCAAACCGTCCGCTCTCCTCTCCAGCCAGCGCAACACCTGTAGCTATACTTCAGCCTCCCTCCTAGCCTACTGTCCACACCTCATACGTGTCTACGTGTTGCCCATCTCTACATTCGAAAGACATTACGAGGCGTAAGTTGCGCCATATGAAAGAGCTGAGTGAATGAAGGGAGCTGATGCTTGGAGTTTAATGCACTGTTGACTTGAAGGTGCATAGAAACAGCAAGGAACAGATGGCCGGCCACTGCTTCGTCTGAGGAACCGTTCCAGTATCCGCGTGGAAAGAATTGAGTGAAATCCTGGAAAAGCTAAATCTGGAGGGTGAAAATTTGAGTCCCACTGCAGACGGGTATGAGATGGTATTTCAGTATCTCGCAAAAGTGTACCTAAAAAATTAGAATTACCGGTTGTGATGGTACTTTCGACACATGTTTTAGGAACTCTACTTAGAGCTTCCTCAGGAACCGCGATAATAAAATGAGGCTAATAACGAAACAGCTGTCAGGTTACGTGATATGTACACAACAGGTATCTGCGTGTTTGATTAGAAGACAGAGTAGGGAGCCTGACGGTGAAAAAACATCGCCGATAAGCCAACTAGCTGTAATGATGTCGAGGCATCGATGGAGAACCTTTGAAAGACTAGAGGCTGTCATACTTAGAGTGAAGTGACTAGGTGATCGTATGTACCTTCTGGTGTTCATACATTATGACAACAGCTTACAACCTAGATTCTACATCCGAAAGATTCAACCCACGACAGCAGCTAAAGGGTGCGATGCGTGATGGTGACCAAATGTTTCTGTTACGAGCTCCAAACAATATCATCGTGCCAGCTCTACAGTCTGCCCTTGTTGCAGTAACTGATGGGGCGGTGTCATCGGGTACTATACGCAAAAGGATTCAGAAAGGTGATATATACGTGTGTACTGAAGTGGACCAAAGCTAATCAGAGTGAAGAAAACTTTTTACAGAACAAATAAAATTTTAAAACACAGTTTCGTAAAAAGAATTTAATTTCGGACTTAAGAATATGTCATATTTATGAAACGGATGTGTATTTCGTCATAACACAAAATAAACCTAAAGTCTCCCGCTAGATATTTCACGCTTAAATATTTTCCGGGAAATTTCCACGTCAAATTTTGATAAACTTCCATTTTTTAATAATTTACTATCTCATTCGATACTTGCAGGCAACTGACTGTAATATATGAAACGAATCCACAAATGTGGATGCTATAGCGGTGCCTCCTGTCACCAAACAATACACCGGTAACAATGACGACACGTGGCTTGCTTCTTCATTCTCCTCATCGCAACGTCAAATGTGGTCCACAATCGTCCGTAGCCTCTTGTTATCCAACTCCGAATTCAAAGCGTTACTGAGTGCTTGGCCCGTGTCTCTATTCAAGTTGTTAACTAGTGCTAATATTCACAGATTACTTGGAATAGCATCTGAATATAGAATGTTGTTACTGAATTAAATACAGCCATGAAGAATATAGGAGCTTCTGTCCTGCAGTTGAAAGACATTTGGTCCTGGGGAAATCAGAAGTCAGACTCAGATTTATCGGAAGAATCCACGAAGATGGCTGCTTACAATGTCCTCGATCGGACAACTCCTGATGTTCGTATCTCTAGGACCATACCAAGTGTGGTTAACATGTGACATATTTAAGACTCGAAGAAATTGTGGTCTTCTTGTCAAGCATTTGTTTTCTCAGGGCGGGAGCCTCATAGAAACGCTCAACAACCTCCAGTGAGAGAGGGTACAAGAAAAGCGACGTACATCGCAGAAAGCCTTTCTTACAAAATTACGCCAATTCACATTCCATTACAGGACAACAGGCATATTGCTTACTCCAGTAATTCATACACGACATATTGCAAACATCTGGATTCCGTCTTCCTAGATTTTCTGAAGACATAATAGCAGTCTTCGACGTTTTGCAAGGGTTCAAGGAAAATGCAAAAACAATCGTATACAAGAGACTAGTGCGGCCAATTTTTTAGTATTGTTCTGGTGTTTGTAGTCCTTAAGAAGTAGACTTCAGAACAGACTCGAAAGAACTCAGGGACGCTTTGCTGGCATCGTAGCATGTCGCTATAGTGTAATAGAAATGCTCGGCGAAATGAGCTGGGATCACTTGGAAAAAGAGACAACGTAGTTCTATCGAAACTTAGTAGTGTAAATTTAGAGAGAGTGCATTCGAGTAAGACTTTTAAACCATTATGCTGCAGCTAACGGATAAGGGGCGATCAAAAACTTTCCGTTAGAAGGCCGTACTATCCAGAATCGGTATACCAATCAGGGAAAATCGCCGTGAGCATTGAGGCAACCATACCATCGACGCACCAAGTTGAAGATACCCGTTTGGTAAAGCACCGTGTCCTGCTCCTTGCAGAAATCTGTGACTGCTTCCTCGTCCGACAGGAAACGTCGAAACTTGAAGGCATTTTTTTTAAGGAACCGAAGGAGAGATAACCGCCTGGGTAAATATCAGGACTATAGGACGGGTGTTAGTGTCTGCCACTTGTGTTGGCGTAACTTCTGCGTTGCGACATTTGCTATGTTCGGATGTGCGTTATCATCAAGCTACAGTCGCCACTGTCGCACCATTCCACAATGGTGGTTTTCGACAGGCTTGCTGCCCCATCCACATTCTTAATTTTCCGATGGATGTCTACCGGTGTACTTTGGCAGCCAAAAAAAAGTAACAGCTAGTTCACCCTATTTGGACCCATAAGGTAATAACGTCACTATAGTTCACGTTTTCGCAAGCACGTCGGAAAGACACGACTGCCGCATTTATCCATTGTCTACGCGTCGGTGCTTAAGTACCCGTATCGGATTCGCGCTATGTTGCATATACGCTGCAGCAACACCCTCGAATTGAAACTGTTTGATCGTCCTTTATATATCTTGCATAGAGATAATAAGAACAAAATAAGAGAGATTAGGTTGCATGCAGGGCCATATACACAGTCATTTTTCCCTCGTCCAGTACGTTAGTGAAGTAGGAAAGAAAATCGATAATATTGGTACAATTTACCCTCCGCCATGCACTGTACAATGGTTTAAGGAGCGTAGATGTAAGTAATGATGAGTGAAATGTAAGCAAAATACGGATATAAACAGAAAGATGTCGACAAACGTTCTACATGCGTACCAGCCGCCAACGGAAAAGGAAGATGATCGCGGTACTTACGTGTGCCCGCCAGACGCCGTTCGGTGTGCACATGTGTAAATTTATGTGTGGATCTTTATGTTTAGCTGTCACTTACGATGTTTATTGGAAAGTGATTACCCAGAATCCGAGCAAGGGAAAGGGTATAGTTTTGAGATTCCACGACGGATGTCATTTGATACTACTTAGAATCCATAACACACTGAAGGGAAAATCATTCAGACACCAAGAGGAAGTTGTGCAAGATAAACGAAAGTCGGTAGGCATGTTTCTACATCAGAAAGATGATGTCTGTTCTAATTTTTCGCCAGTCGCATAAAAGTGACGCTGGTTACGCCGCCATAAGGATATAAATGAGGTTTCCTTTAAATTGTACTGTAACGGTCGCGAGAGTTAGTTATCTTTGAGATTGGACGTAGTGAGTTGATGTTAGTCCAGAATACGTTTAAGACGACGAAGGCGCCATTATCAGGCCGGCCGGTGTGGCCGAGCGGTCCTAGGGGCTTCAGTCTGGAATCGCGCGACCGCTACGAGAAGCTGTGCGTTCCTTGCACTATACTGTAGAAAGGTTTGGAAGGAATGTAACCACTGTACATGATTGCTAGCAGTGGTGGTCACGAGAATGTACTGTCCCAAGATTACTGGTCTCCGGACGGCCACGTGGCACTACCGAGAGTGAAACCATCGTGCTCGGCTTATGGTTCTGGCGCATCGTACTGGGTCTGCAGCAGCAGTTCGAGCAGCAGTTGCCACCACAGTGACACAACGAACAGTTTTAAAATGATTACTTCAAGGACAGCTCCGAGCTAGACGCTCTATAGCGTGCATTTCTGTGAAGCCAAGCCGGCGACCGCCGTTTGCGCCTTCAATGATGCCAAGCGAGAGCTCACTGGAGGGCGGAGTGGACATGTGTTGTGTTTTCAGATGAAAGGCGGCTCCGCCTCGGTGCCAGTGCTGGCCGTGTGCTGGTTAGAACACCATGTGAGGGCTTACAACCAACCAGTCTGCGTCCTAGACACACTGGACTACACGTGGAATTGTAGTCGGGCGTGCGACTTCGCACAAAAGCAAAAGCGCTCTCGTGGTTATTAAACTCAGCCGGACTGCAAATCTGAACGTCTGTCGAGTGACTCCTCATTCATGAACAGCATTCCAGTGGGTGTTTTAGAACAGGATAACGCTCACTCACATACCGCTGTTATAACCCAGTATGCTCTACAGAGCGTCAACAAGTTGTCTTGATTTTCTCGATCACCTGATCTGTCCTCAGTTGAGCACGTATGGAACATCATCGGACAAATCAAGCGTCATCCACAACCAGCATTAACCGCCCCGGTATTCAAAGATCAAGTGCAACAGGCACGGGGCTCCATCCTACAAACTGACATACGGCACCTGTACAACACAATACTTGCACGTCGCTTGCATGCAAGATTCTGCACCGGTTATTAATGTAGCAGGGTTTCACATTTGCAATGGCTTATCTCGCACTTTCATTAACCTATGATGTTCCAGCGTTAATCACTTAAATACACTACTGGCCATTGAAATTGCTACACCAAGAAGAAATGCAGATGATAAACGGGTATTCATTGAACAAATATATTATACTAGAACTGACGTAATTACATTTTCACGCAATTTGGGTGCATAGATCCTGAGAAATCAGTACCCAGAACAACCACCTCTGGCGGTAATAACGGCCTTGATACGTCTGGACATTGAGTCAAACAGAGCTTGGATGGCGTGTACAGGTACATGCAGCTTCAACACGATATCACAGTTCATCAAGAGTAGTGACTGGCGTATTGTGACGAGCCAGTTCCCCGGCTACCATTGACCAGACGTTTCCAATTGGTGAGAGATCTTGAGATTGTGCTGGCCAGGACAGCAGTCGAACATTTTCTGCATCCAGAAAGGCCCGTACAGGGCCTGCAACATGCAGTCGTGCATTATCCTGCTGAAATGTAGGGTTTCGCAGGGATCGATTGAAGGGTAGAGCCACGGGTCGTAACACATCTGAAATGTAACGTCCACTGTTCAAAGTGCTGTCAATGCGTACAAGAGGTGACCGTGACGTGTAACCAATGGCACCCCATACCATCACGCCGAGTGATACGCCAGTATGGCGATGACGAATATACGCTTCCAATGTGCGTTCACCGCCATGTCGCCAAACACCGATGCGACCATCATTATGGTGTAAACAGAACCTGGATATATCCGAAAAAATGACGTTTTGCCATTCGTGAACCCAGGTTCGTCGTTGAGTACACCATCGCAGGAGCTCCTGTCTGTGATGCAGCGTCAAGGGTAACCGGAGCCATGGTCTCCGAGCTGATAGTCCATGCTGCTGCAAACGTCGTCGAACTGTTCGTGCAGATGGTTGTTGTCTTGCAAACGTCCTCATCTGTTGACGCAGGGATCGAGACGTGGCTGCAGGATCCGTTACAGCCATGCGGATAAGATGAATGTCATTTCGACTGCGTTGGGATCCAGCACGGCGTTCCGTATTACCCTCCTGAACCCACCGATTCCATATTCTGCTAACAGTCATTGGATCTCGACCAACGAGAGGAGCAATGTTGCAATACGGTAAACCGCAAATGCGTTAGGTTACAATCCGACCTTCATCAAAGTCGGAAACGTGATGGTACGCATTTCACCTCCTTACACGAGGCATCGCAACAACGTTTCACCAGGCAACTCTGGTCAGTTGCTATTTGTGCATGAGAAATCGGTTGGAAACGTTCCTCATGTCAGCACGTTGTAGGTGTCGCCACCGGCACCAACATTGTGTGGATGCTCTGAAAAGCTAATCATTTTCATATCACAGTATCTTCTTCCTCTCGGTTAAATTTCGCGTCTGTAGCGCATCATCTTCATGGTGTAGCAATTTTAATGGTCAGTAGGGTATGTTGCCTAGACAAAAGTATTTGTGGAATTTCAATACTCAACGTTGTTTCTTGGTGTTGGGATTTTTTTTTTCCTTCAGTGGATGTTCAGCATTTCTTAAAAGTGATACTTTTTTCTGAGTGGTGACTTTTTCTAGTTACGTGGGCAGCTGCCCATGTTTCCACCTCCGTCGACCCCTCTCTGTCAATTCCAGCTGGTCATATGAGGTCGCAGAGCGAAGCTAAGGACGCAAACAGAAGGCGGTAGCGCCTGCGGCTGCGGACTCGGCAGCCTAGAAAGCGCGCGAGGTGTCAAGGGGAACGGCTGAGGTCGAAGACTCTGGAGCTGGGCTAACGACGTCACGGCTTACCGCCGGCCGGCATCTGGCGGCTGCGGCAGCGGCTGTGGCAGCGGCTGTGGCTGTGGCGGGCGCAACTGCTCTCCCGGCTTCCGTTAGTCGGCGCCAGGAAACGAGTTACGGAAGATGTGAAAATAATGACCGGCCGCTGGAAAAAACGGCCCTTGAGGACACCAGCTTCTGCGAATCCGTCCGGTATAAACCTCTTACTCGCTGTTAGGCAGTTAGCCTGATGAGTCTCGCGTTAAATGCCGCGCTGTCTTAAGCAGAACGAAAACGTTCTTGCCCGGTAACTTTAGCTGTGAGTGTTGAGTGCACGATTTTCTGAAGTGCTGGAGACTTCATCAGATGCCAACTCGTCGAATCCGTTGCGGTTATGATTCAGGTAGGTTTATTATTATATCTCATTTGCGACACGTTTTGCACCTAATATATACGTATTTACTTGAAATGGCGACATTTAAATGGACGTCTGTATTCTACTAACCTCCCTGCACCGTACGTCGGAGGGCATACAACGTGTAAGAAAGACGTTGCTGCCAAATTCTGAGGCCGACTCGTCACACACAGAGGAAGATAATATATAACACAAACATGGCTCGGAAAACGTTTGATTTCCATGTTAGAACTATTACTCTACAAGTATTTATACGAGGGTGAGTCAAATGAAAACCTTGAATTTGTAATAAAAAATCGAAATTTCGCGCCGTTATCCTGTTTAAGTTGATAAGCGCGCTACAAACAGCGTGCAGAATGGCCTGTAGGTGGCAGCATAGTGCAGATGCACACACATCGTCGCAGTGTCAGTATAAAGATGGCCGCCCCACTGGCGACTTGCACAAGGGAAGAACAGCATTCTGTTGTTCGGTTTTTGCAAAAATGGTTTAAATGGCTCTGAGCACTATGGGACTAAACATCTGAGGTCATCAGTCCCCTAGAACTTAGAACTACTGAAACCTAACTAACCTAACGACATCACACACATCCATGCCCGAGGCAGGAATCGAACCTGCTACCGTAGTAGTCGCGCGGTTCCGGACTGAAGTGCCTAGAACCGTTCGGCCACCGCGGCCGGCTGACTTCAGTGGAAGATGCTCCTCGTCCAGGTCAGGCACAACGAGTTGTGACTCCACAGAACATCGCAGCAGTTAAAGCCATAGTGAGGAAAACCGACGAGTGACACTGAATGACACTGCAGCATGTTTACAGATTAGTCATGGGTCAGCACACTTCATTGTGCATGATGTGCTCCAGTTTCACAAAGTGTCTGCAACATGGTTGCCACGGCAGCTGACTGCTGAAATGAGAGAACGGCGTGTTGATGCTTTTGAAGTACTTCTTCGGCCCTTTGAACGAGAAGGTGATGGCTTCCTTGCAAGAATCGTTACTGTGGACGAAACCTGGGTTCACTTCCACCAACCGGAAACGAAGAGGGCGAGCAAGGAATGGCGCCATTCCTCATCACCAAAAACCCAAGAAGTTTCGAACAGAACCATCAGTCAGCAGGGAAGGTTATGCTGACACTCTTTTGGGACGAAAAAGGCGTCATTTTGGAGCATTACATGCCTAGAGGGACCACTGTTACCAGTGCATCATACACAGACCTAAAAAATCATCTGCGGCCTACAATCAAATCAAAGCGACGTGGATGACTGTCAGCAGGTGTCCTTTTGCAACATGACAATGCAAGGCACCACACTGCCCGTTCAACAGTTGCAACAATCACAGAGCTGCATTTTAAGTGTTTTCCTCATCCACCATATTCACCACACGTTGCTCCAAGTGATTTCCATATGTTTGGACCACTCAAAGACGCAATGGGAGGAAAGAAGTTCCGTTCTGATGAAGAGGCACGCCACGCGGTGTATGAGTGGTTGCGCGGACTACTAAAAGAATTTGTTTCTAAAGGAATTTATGCATTTTGCAAGCGATGGAGCACTTGCATTGAGCGTGGGGGAGGTTATGTTGAAAAGTGATGCAGCTTTGTACCACTTCTGCACATTAAATAATATTTTTAAAAATTTAAGGTTTTCATTTGACTCACCCTCGTAGTATCACGGCTAGCGCACAGGAACACAAAGTTTCCACACAATTCATTAAGTTACTTAAGGCATTAACTGTTTAAAATGCCCTCCGTTTGCATCGCCTAGCGTTGCATTGAATCCCGAAAGCGCTGGTGTACCCCTGGGGTATTGCGTGTAGTCTCGAAGCCTTACGCGATACGAGCACGAAGACTCTGCATCCTGTGCCACTGTTCGATAGACAGATGCCTCCACAAATATGTCTAATGGATTTGGACGCCAGAAAGGTGGTCTACCTGTTCCTATTCGTCTCGTGCGAAATGTGTTATTTAGAAAGAGAAAATCAAGATTAGCCATACTAATTTCGTTTTCCGTCGTTTCCCTAAATGATTTCAGGCAAATGCCGAAATGACTCCTTTGAATAGAACACGTCACATTGCCTTCCTCATCTTTAACCGAATCAAATAAGAGCATTGCTTAAGAAAGCACTTTAAGCTCTTCCGTTGGCTTTTGTGTAATAAACATGAGGCCATAACAGTCAGTAGCAATGGCGGATCACACGAAAATGAGGGATAATTTAGAACATCACCTGTAACTTGTTCGCTCTGAGAAGCAACATTTAAGAATTAGTCGGATTGTAGTTTTGGAAGTGACACCCTTCAGCGTGAATTTCATTACCTGACTGCTCCTTCAATGAATTTCAACCTGTCTTCCGCATAACCAGATTGATGGTGTAGTCCCACCATAAATCGCCCCAAACAAGATCCTTGATTTCAACTGGCTCCAGAATATTTCAGTTGCTTTTTGTAGCTTTGTCTCTTCCTTCAAGAAAAACGCGCTAATTTACGTTCCCAGAGGCCATTACGATATAATTATAGTTCTCCAATTTTTCGTGTGAATACTGTGACGACTTATCGAACAAGGACACGGGCAATGTTGATCTCTATTCCAATTTTCTGTACAGGTTCCGGAACTCTCGAAACCGAGGTGATGCAAACCTCGGTTCCGAGAGTTCCGGAACCTGTACAGAAAGCTGGAATAGCGATCAACATAAACATCATTTTCCCTCTTTTTATTGCTTGTGAAAATTACACAATGCATTTTGTACCACCATACAGCGAGACCTTCAGAGGAGGTGATCCAGATTGCTGGACACACCGGTACCTCTAATACCCAGTAGCACGTCCTCTTGCATTGGTGCATGCCTGTATTCGTCGTGGTGTACTATCCACAAGTTCATCAAGGCACTTTTGGTCCAGATTGTCCCACCCCTCATCCTTCATCTGTGGATGAGTATGACTATTTTGAAAAGTTGTCCATGCATAACTATTCTGCAAATTAAATACAGAGTGAAAAGTATTTAAACCGACAAACTCTGAGAGGCCGCAGGGGACATCAAAACAAATATTTTCCCCTAATGTCATTTTTCCTATGAGGAGTATTTAAACCGGAAGAGGAAGGTTTCAATGGCGGCAAATTAATTAAACCAACAAACACTTTTCCATTTTCTTATGACCAAGAGACAACACATTAAGACAACCCAATTTCAATTACAGTAGATTTTGAAAAATGCCTCCATGGACACGTAAACAGAGGTTACACCGTCGGATCATGTTCTGTCTGACATGGACAAAAACCCCTGGAGTATCCTGAATTGTTCCTGCTGCTGCTGCCACTATCCGGGCAACCAGATCCTCTTCTGATGCAACAGGAGTTGCGTAAACAATGTTGCACATCTCTCCTCATTCCAAAAAGTCCAGAGGGGACATATCTGGGGATCGACCAGGCCATGGTACAGGACCAACTCTGCCAATCCACGTTTCTGGGAACCGTCGGTCCAGGAATCGACGAAAACGACGACTGAAATGTGCCGGCGCCTTGTCATGTTGGATCCACATGCGTTGTCTTGTAGGGAGCGGGACGTCTTCCAGCAATTCTGTCAATGCTCTGGCGAGAAATTTGTAACAGTGCCTGCCATTTAATAGCCTAGGTAGCAGATACGGCCCAATTAAACAGTCCCCAACAACACCGACCCACACGTTAATGAAGAACCGCATTGGATGAGCGCTAGTAACTGTGGCATTTGGGTTATCCTCACTCCAAACATGCCAATTGTACATGTTGAAGATTCCATCACAGCCGAACATTGCTTCATCGATATACAACACAGAGGATGGAAATGTAGGATGCATTTCACAGTGTTTCAGGTACCACTGCGAATACTGTGCTCTGGGTGGATAATCAACTGGTTCCAGGTTGTGGACACGCTGCAAGTGAAATGGACGCAACAATTGTTCTCGAAGGACTGTTCTTACATTCATCTGATTGGTCCCCGTGTTACGTGCAACTGCACGAGTGCTGATTGAAGGATCCCGCTTCACATCGTGCAAGACAGCTTCCTCAAATTGCAGCGTTCTTACCGTGCGACGGTGTCCCTGTCCAGGTAATCTGCTAAATGACCCGGTCTCACGCAGACGTTGGTACACAGCAGCAAAGGTCGTATGCTCCGGGATACGGCGATTAGGATACTGTTGTTCATAAACCCGCTGTGCAGCTCGTCCGTTGTGGTGCGCTACATCGTACGCACCAACCATACCAGTGTACTCACTCTAGGTGTATTGCTCCATTAGTAAACAGAGACAATGCACTACTACACTGGTGGACAGCAGTTGCCTACAACTGAAGATCGTAATACGGCCTCTAACAACTAAAGAGCATAATACGACCTTCACCGGTTTAAATAATCCACATAGGAAAAAATGATAATAAGGAAAAATATTTGTTTTGATGTCCCCTACAACATCTGAGTTTGTCGGTTTAAATACTTTTCACCCTGTATAATTTGACATATATTATTACATATCGTGTACCTATAGAGCAAAAAGAAAAAAAAAACCGTTATTGATGAGAAACGCCGTCTCTGTGTGAAATCGAGATACTTCCCCCGCGCCCTCGTAAAGCAAAAAGATAGAGAAATAAATCGGCGCAGTTGGGCGGCAGCACAGCACGGTGAGTGTGGAATGGGCCACGCTTTAGCATCTGGTGTCCCGTCTGGAGCCGTGCGGGCATTGGGCAGGACGGCTGTCAGCGGCGAGCACTCTCATAAATAAAGAAACGGCAGGAGACGCGCAGGCAGCGAGGTGTTGGCGATATCTGCGGCGGCTGCTCCGGGCCTTGGCCACCCTACGCCCCCACCGCAACTCCGGCCCTAACTTCGGCAGCGCAGCCGGGCTACGAGAAAGCCTTTAAATTTCGTTTTCCACCACTCGCTGCCCTTCTTTTCACTCGCTCTCTTGGCTCCGCTTCTCATCCTCCTCTAAACCTCTCCCTCGCCTCTCTCTCGCTCTCTTCTCCTTTGGCCGCCTCACTCCCCGTCCCTCCATTTGGCTATTTTCTTTTTATTTTGCTTCTGGGTGAGGGGAAAAAACTCTTTGCCGGGATCGATAAAACAGTTTCCCTTTTTCTGCTTCAAACTACCGATTCCTCCGGATGATGAAAAAGTTCGGTCGACCCGAAACGTAGACAAATGAATACAAATGCCGGGCGCCGCGCGAGGTCTGGGTTGCGGAGTGAGGGCCCGTCCGGTTCGGAGCATTTCCTTCTCGAAATCTGTCCACAGCTCGTGTCCCGCACCTTGAAACAGACAAGACTATCTCCTGCTTATAATTGCCTTCGCTATTTGTGGTGTGCGTACTGTAAGACCTTCGGTACACACACCATCAGATTATTTGACTTGTCGCTCTAACGAAGTAGGCGAGTGTCAGCAATATGTCTCGTGGTCTTACCGTGGCGTTTTTATCTTCTGCCGTTAGGTCAGACGATAGAAATGCCACTTGCACGCTTAGAGTAGCAGACTGACGGTGACCAACTTTAAACAGAACATGATTAATTTTCACACACATTTATTAAAATAATAAAAAGCATAGAAATTACTTGATTCTGGATGCTATTTACAACTGACAATCTGAAGTTCCTTTGGTCTTGGTACGTTAATCTTATTCTCACATATCTCTGATACTTGACGAAGTGTCTATACATTTCTCTTCATGGCTATGTACAGGAATATGATAATCTTATTAGGCGCAGACTAATGCAGACTGACTAATCGGGGGTCTGTACACTCGTTATAATACCTCGCGCGTTCAGGTATCACTGCGCGAGTGTGATCCGCGAGGTCAAAAGGTTCTACGTTAGCAGCAATCTCATTGGCTGCGTTACATATTAATACGCGGATCGGCGGAAGCAGAATTTGGTCCGTCTCTATGACAGCGCCATCTCGTAGTGCGGAGACGGACGACCGCTGCGCCTGCGCTGTTGTGCTTAGTGAGGCGCGCTCTAGTGTGAAAGTTGTGTACGGGCTCACTACGCGGAACTATGTACACAACACTATTGTATGTGTTTTAAATCGAAAATATCTTCGTTTCTATCTGTTGGTTCTAATTTTATAAAGTGATGAACTGTAGAAAAGACAAATTATGAAAATGTTTTTCTTTTTCTTCGGCTATCATCCATCCATTGATGAATGAAAGCCTCTTCCATTTTCTTCCATTCCACTACGTTGTGTGCCGTCAAATACCACCACATTTCAGTAGTCTTCTTGTTGTCACTACAGCATACATTTTGTGGTCTTCCAGTGTCCACTTCGAGCCCTTAAGGCGAACCATCTTATACCTCTATCTGTTTGAGTCTTGCCTCGCTATGTAGCCTGGCCACTGCCATTGCCACCTGGGCATCTCCAGCCTGATCTTTTCCCTGAGGCTGGTGCTCGACTCTGTCGGATCCAGTGTTTCTAAATCATAACTTAATACTAATAGCCAGCAAGGATGGTTCAAATGACTCTGTGCACTATGCGACTTAACTTCTGAGGTCATCAGTCGCCTAGAACTTAGAACTAATTAAACCTAACTAACCTAAGGAGATCACACACATCCATGCCCGAGGCAGGATTCGTACCTGCGACCGTAGCGGTCGCTCGGCTCCAGAGTGTAGCGCCTAGAACCGCACGGCCACTCCGGATTTATGGAAACCATGGAAAACGAAAATTAGTTTGGCTACTCTTGCTTTTCTCTTTATAAATAACATATTTCGCACGAGACGAATAGGAACAGGTAGACCACCTCTCTGGCGTCCGAATCCATTAGACTTATATTTGTGGAGGCATCTGTCTATCGAACATTGGCATAAGTGCAGAGCCTTCGTGCTCGCATCGTGTAAGGCTTCGAGACTGCACGCAATATCCCAGGGATACACCAGCGCTTTGCCTGCCGGTGTGGCCGAGCGGTTCTAGGCGCTTCAGTCCGGAACTGCGCGACTGTTACGTTCGTAGGTTCGAATCCTGCCTCGGGCATGGATGTGTGTGATGTCCCTAGGTTAGTTAGGTTTAAGTAGTTCTAAGTTCTAGGGGACTGATGACCTCAGAAGTTAAGTCCCATAGTGCTCAGAGCCATTTCAACCATTTTTATTACTAATAGAAAACAAGGATTGCACACAGGATGAACTCAGTTTTAGATAATACTTTCTCACTCAGCCCAGTTCTTTGTCCAATATCTGTCGTTGTCTTGCTTTTCATAGCTGTAATTTGTATCCAATGCATTAATATTCTGAGAAGGCTTGAACAGTTTCATGATTCTGTTCGATTGGATCTTTAAAACCAGAACATCATTTTAACTCAATTTCATCGTCAAACCAGCTGGCGCAAAGTCAACCCTCAGATGTAGCGAAGACGTATAAAACGATCTCGAAAAATTCACTGCACTGGGGTAAAACATATAAGTATTCGAATTACGTTCTGTGAAGACACGCTGGGTAGCGATACATAGATTGTGCAGCGACATCAAAGCTTGGAGGAAACCCAATCGTATGTATTCTGCAGTGTGCTTTGTCTCCAGGTAGATGGGAATTCCTGGCGCGCTTTATGGATGCGACTCTTTCTTCCGCAGGTCGCTTCGACGTGAGACCTGCAATCGCTGAACGCTGGCAGTGCTTCCATGAGACGACGTGTGTTCGAGAAAAATTGGGGACGCAGATAAAGGAGCTCATACTTAGTTTGGGTAGTCTTCACCCAATGCAAGTAATTACAGCGATAAATGTCTTTAACGAAATCCAGCTTCAGATGTTGAAACGTCCCCTTTGAAAAATTATACATGACTGTGCTTAAACTGACACACAATAGTTTTTAGCGCAACGCAATCTGACTTTCAATAATCCCTACAAGAGAATGGCCCTGACTAACATTAACCTATATGTTTCACAAATCACTTACCTCACAAAAATCTTCGTTACTCGAACTACTGAAATACAGCAAGCGCCACTACTGCCAGCTAACTAAAAGATTCAAACTACGGAAGTCACTAACTACTGATAGGCACAGTTAGCAAATGAAAGATTTTAATAGGGAACAAACAATGTATTTATATTTATAGTCATATATATATATATCAGTTCATGACACCAATTCTTACAAATTTCAAAACTCCGCCATCTCTTTCCCCACGTCCACCACTGCTGGCGGCTCACCTCCAACTGCGCAACGCTACGCGCTGTTAGCATCCAGATGCTGCTGCCCGACACTACAATGGCAGACAACAATGCAAACTAGCCACAGACTGCGCACAGCACAGCCAGTGATTTTTCATACAGAGCGCTATGTGGCGTTACCAATAAGAAAACCTAAACAGCCTACTTACAATGGGAAGAACAGGAAAGCGGCATTGACGCTGTAACGGCAGGACCACCGTAGGCGTGTGTGTGGTTTCTCCTAAGCGCCAAAAATAGGTTTTGATGGTGCCTGGATGATTCTGTCGAAGGAATTGTACACTTAAACATGGTCCTTAGATCCACTTACACCGATAAGAGCTCTCTGCGACTGCCGAGAAATAGGGAAGCCTGAATAAATGGCGCTTCAATGTAATTTATATGAAATATAAGCAGCAGTCAAATGAAAACAAGACAGATGGAAGAATGTAAGTAAACTGTTTCTTACTTCAAACACATTCATCCCAGTGAGAGACAATGTTGTATGTGCCTCCATGGAAAAATGTTTGCGGTTGTTCACGAAACTAGGATTGTACCCAGGGTTGCGCCTCTACATCCAAAGCAAATCGACAGTTATGAGAATCTTTCTTCTGGGTTCCAAAAATCCCATGAGGAGAGATCGAGACTATGGAAGATGTGTAAGGGCTTCTCAGCGAGATGTGTACAGCAAAGCTGAAACAGTCGCTGCAGCATGTGAACGGACATATCCGCGTTCAAGTGAAGTAACTTATAAAAACGGAGGAATACGTAAAGTAGGGTTGTTGGGCGGATATTCGAACCAGTCTCTTTCCAGACACAATTCCAGTTTCTTAATCTCTGCACCACCTCGATTGGCAAAGAAACATATGCATTGACCAGATAAATGAAGGTAGGTTTTTACATTTACTAGAAATTGTCGTATACAAATTATGTTGACAAGACGAATCGAAAAGTCTGCTTCATGCTACAAAGAGAGCATCGATACAGACTTAACATACATTTATGTTTCAAACACATGTTTTAAAACTTTGTTCCCATACGGTAACACTTTTTATTTGCATGACATGCGTTAACTCGCAAAAAAGCAATTTAACTGTTCGCTATTAATTAAGGATTTCAGCAAATTGCCGACGGGACAAGAAGTGTAATTGCGTTGTTTTAGAGACTATTGCCAGTTTCACTCAAGGCCAGTCCAATTATTTCCCCATTAGGATTTTTTCAGCATTATGAAGCATAAGGTATTACGCAAGCATCGCTTCCGCTGGATGAACTTTTACGTAATAGCAACATTTAGCACTTAATGGTAGTCACTTATGCTTTCGCAATGACGTCATTAGTGAGCGCAAGAACACGTGTCTTGCCCCCTGTTTGGCCAGCCAGAACGTGTCCATTATTTGCTACTAATGAACGGGCTATGAAGAGGATGAAGACATGACGCAGGAGTAGGGAAACACGTAAGGGATGAAGTGTAGATTTAATCCTTCCATTGACATCAACAGAATAAGAGTACTGACTCAGTAGGCGGGGGAAAGAACCGGATGTAGCGTAGGTTAGAGAATCTTACTGACATTCATAGAAAGCGATTTGCCTTGACCACGAAAGCTCATATCAGACAGACCCGATTGGGATGCGGATGCCATTCGTCAGAATACGAGTCCTGTTGTAAGCCCTGGAGCATGACTGCTGAGATTAACCCTAACACATGACTGACACTTCACTATTAATATTGATAACTGTAGCACCGCTCGTGAGAAGCATGTGCCGTCCGATATAAGTTATCGCTTTTCGTACAAAATGCCCATCCAAACATTTACTATACTTCATTTATTTACTGATTCAATTTTGTTCCTGATTCTGCTTTCACATTTAAGGCCACGCACATCAAGACCCTGGTGATAACTATCCTGTTACCTTAAGCTACAATAAAAATTACTTCTACAACCACTGTGGCAAATTAATCCACATTATTATTTCTTGCCTTTTTAGTTTTATTAATTAGCTGGCATTCAATATAGCGAAATTTGCTTTTAGATGTAGGGCACATTCTGTGACAGAACCTTGATTTTATATTACGAATGGTAGAAATGCAAGAGCTAAAGAATCGTATTAGCCATTCAAGAAACATTACTGTTACCTGTGGTTATTCGGCACATTATGCTCGATTTTATTACCATACAACGCTCCAACATTAGAGTCAGATTATTTTTTATTTCATTCTGCAGGTTTGTAGAATCTGTGTCAGACTATCTTCCATGGCCCTAGATGGATGCTCTATACAACTGATTGAGATGCATACAACTGTGAAATCATATGAGGGGCGTTCAGTAAGTAATGCAACCCACTTTTTTTTCTGAAAACAGATTAGTTTTATTCAAGATTCTATTACACCAAATTAGTCCTCCTTCATTTGGCTACAAAACAATGTTTGTCAACATAATCTCCGTTCATTGCGATGGCCTTACGCCACCTTACTGGGAGGGCATGTACGCCCGCGTGGTGTCACTTTACTGGTCAATGTCGTTAAGTGCATCCTTCATTGGGTCAAACAGATGGAAGTCGGAAGGTGCAAGAGCCTAGCTATAGAGTGGATGAGGAGGAACAGTCCAATGACATTTTGTGAGGCCTTGCGTTTTCATTGAGAAGGTGAAGTGTTCCGGAGATGCTTCGGGAACTCAAGTAGGAATCCCAGGAGAAAAGGCGACGTTCTCTTCGAGAAATACTATTGAGAAAATTTAGAGAACCGGCATTGGAAGCTGACTGCCAAACGATTCTACTGCCGCCAACATACGTAAGGACCACGAAGATAAGATAGTAGAAATTAGGGCTCATACGTAGGCATATAGAGAGTCATTTTTCCCTCGCTCTATTTGAGAGCGGAACAGGAAAGGAAAAGACTAGTAGTGGTACAGGGTACCCTCCGCCAATCACCGTATTGTGGCTTGCGGAGTATCTATGTACCGGGTGATCAAAAAGTCAGTATAAATTTGAAAACTGAATAAATCACGGAATAATGTAGATAGAGAGGTACAAATTGACACACATGTTTGGAATGACATGGGGTTTTATTAGAACCAAAAAAATATAAAAGTTCAAAATATGTTCGACAGATGGCGCTTCATCTGATCAGAATAGCAATAATTAGCATAACAAAGTAAGACAAAACAAAGATGATGTTCTTTACAGGAAATGCTCAATATGTACACCGTCATTCCTCAACAATAGCTGTAGTCGAGGAATAATGTTGTGAACAGCACTGTAAAGCATGTCCAGAGTTATGGTGAGGCACTGGCGTCGGATGTTGTCTTTCAGCATCCCTAGAGATGTCGGTCGATCACTATACACTTGCGACTTCAGGTAACCCCAAAGAGATCTTCCACGCGTCTAGCAATATCGAGTGGTTCTAATGAAACCCCATGTCATTCTAAGCTAGTGTGTCAATTTTTACCTGTCTATCTACATTATTCCGTGGCTTATTAAGTTTTCAAATTCATACTGACTTCTTGATCACCCGGTAGATGTAGATGAAGTGCGTTTGCATTTTTGTAGCGCCGAACACTCTCAAGTCGTTTCTGTTAGGTCGCGAGGAACTTGAGTAGCCGGTCGGGGTTCTAGGCGAGACAATCTGGAATCGCGCGACCGCTAATGTCGCAGGTTCTAATCCTGCCTCAGGCATGGGTGTGTGTGATGTGCTTAGGTTAGTTGGGTTTAAGTAGTTCTAAGTTCTAGGGGATTGATGACCTCAGAAGTTAAGTCCCGTAGTGCTCAGAGCTATTTTAACCATTTGAACTTCAGTATCCTAATTGATGTGCGAGTGTCTCAGCACTACCAACAGACATGTCCAATTGTGCAGCGAGATGTTTGATTGTGATTCGTCGATCACCTCGAATGAGAGTGTCCGCACGTTCCAACGTCGCAGATGTCACAGCTGTGTGCGGTCGGCCAACCTGCGGTTCGCGCGAACTTGTTGCGATGACAGACACTTCGTACAACGTCTCTCTCTCCTTTTGTTGCCTTCCAGGTCTCCGTAGACATTCTGTAAGCGCTTATGAATATTTGCTATGCTCTGGTGTTTCACTAAAAGAAACTCAATTACAGCTCTCTGCTTGGAGCGGACTTAAGTCATAGATACCATTTTGAAGGCTACGTGTAGTGCCACCACCCATCTGAACTTCATGAAACTACGGGACCTGAAGCCGCAATGTCCAACGATGTCCTACAATGAATTCAGCATTTTCTCTAGTGAAGCTGGCAGAAAGAAAAAAAAAAATTTGCTTTACCTATTGAACAACCCTCGTATTTTGGTGGAGTGTGGATCCCCAGTCAGCCGTCCTGATTTCAGTTCTTCCATGGTTCCCCTATATTTCTTCACGTGAATTTCTGGCTGTTTTCTCTAACGAGGCCACGGCCAAATTCCCTCGCCACGGGTGCCCAACTGAGCTAGTGCCCCAACTCTAATGACCTCAATGTCGACGGGACGTTAAACTCTAGCTTTTCTTTCTTCGTAACAAAAGCGACGGAAGTGGCAGCGTTTATGAGTAATGTGGCAGACGACAGAAGCTGTAGTGCAGTACGGTCTGCCGGCCAGCTGTCGCGGCCATCCTCATTACGAGGCTCAGCTGCTGCGCCGCCGGCGCTTGCTCTGTCGCTACTTTCCGCGCGAAACAAACTCCCCGTAATCGCTCTTGGCACAACCAAGTAAAAAGGAAACTTTGGTAATGTCTTACAATTACGAAGGCAAGAAGAAAATATCTCGCCCTGTCTTTGGAATACTGTTTCCAGGTTAAAATTCATTTTCCAATGAAATCTCTGTTAAGATCTGTGCACGTTGTCGTGTGTTTTACCACTGAACATATTCTATCCATGAAATGTGATTCTTTAAAATCCGTAAAATATCTCTCTAGAGAATAGAAGCTTTCGAAATGTGGTGCTACAGAAGAATGCTTAAGATTAAATGGGTAGATCACATAACTAATGAGGAGGTATTGAACAGAATTGGGGAGAAGAGGAGTTTGTGGCTGAACTTAACAAGAAGAAGGGACCGGTTGGTAGGACATGTTCTGAGACATCAAGGGATCACAAATTTAGCATTGTAGGGCAGAGTGGAGGGTAAAAATCGTAGAGGGAGACCAAGAGATGAATACACTAAGCAGATTGAGAAGGATGTGGGTTGCAGTAATTACTGGGAGATGAAGAAGTTTGCACAGGATAGAGTAGCATGGAGAGCTGCATCAAGTCAGTCTCAGGACTGAAGACCACAACAACAACACCTCTCTATGGCTGCCATAAGCCCCTTCATGAGTCTCAAAACTATTCCAGAAGCAAATTTCTTTAGATGTGGGAATATACGAAAGCCAGAAAATGGTAAATTTACTGGATGTTCCAACTAATCATATTTCAATTCCCGTAGCTCCCCTATGCCAAAGCACCTTTGTCGCCAAGCGAACTGACCTGACATTTCTACTTTGCAACCTTCGCATCTTGTGCCGTAGCCGGCCGGAGTGGCAAAGCGGTTCTAGGCGCGTCAGTCTGGAACCGCGCGACCGCTACGGTCGCAGGTTCGAATCCTGCCTCGGGCGTGGATGTGTGTGATGTCTTTAGGTTAGTTAGATTTAAGTAGTTCTGAGTTCTAGCGGACTGATGACCTCAGCTGTTAAGCCCCATAGTGCTCAGAGCCATTTGAGAAATGCCATTTTGCTGATATACCTCAACAGGACTCGAAGGGTCGTGAACGAATTGGCTTCTGCACCGTAAATAAGGTTCAGTTCAAAAACTGTCGTCGCATTAGATGCATTCCACACTTCAAGAAACGAAGTTGCACCTGCTATTCTTACTTCTACTAGGTTATACAAACGAAATGAAGACATTAGCTGCCACTGGGCACTGAGATGAATCATTGCAGAAAGTTGAATATTTGTGCTGGACCAGGACTCGAACACGGAATATTCCATTTTTCGGGAACGGTCGCCTTGACCGTTTCGGCCATCCGGACTCTGTCCCTGAACGATTGAAATTTCCAACTTATCCGCGCACTGCTGACGTAGTGCTCCACCCCCCTCCCCCATATCAATCTCATCACTCGCAGCATATCGCTGACTTGTGTAAGAGGTCGAGGGATCACTGAGCCGCCTCGTCCGAGCTGTACACATGTGGTGTCTGTTCTTTTGGACAACTTCTGCTAGAGACATACTTGTCTATGCTGGTAAATGAAGCCTTTGCATGACATAAATCGTAAAGTGGTCACCTACTAATCCAAGGATGTATTTTAAGTTATCTGAATATGTTACACAATCGTCTGGGTTGTGTGTTCTTTTCCAGCACTCACTTTCATCTAAGAAAGTAAGAAGGAACTTAATTCCCTGGTATTGCCAAACGAAAACCAAGCGAAAAGATCATTTCTTAGTGTGTTAGGATCACAGACAACCGACGGAGAGTCAGAAGTGACTATAACGTCTGAATGCAGACGAATGCATCTTTCGCATTAAGTGTTGCCTCAAGAGTACAGTCGTCGTCGTTCTTTTGTTTCTCCCTCCAGCAGTTGGATTCAGTGACTGTGTTCATTCCATGTTGTGAATAGTTTGGTGCTCACCACTAATGACCTTCAGCGAGGCACATGATAAATAGCAGTTGACTTTCCGACGTCCATTGTTACTTATACTCTCTCGGAAAACAATTTTTTTTTCATTTTCAAGATAGTACATGTTAGTCACGTGAAAGTATTGCTCTTTCCTTCCTCGGAATGTGCATGTACTACGGGCTTTCCTTATTGATTTACACTCTGCTTTTCCAAATCACCCATGGTGCACCACTTGTCTGATCGTTGCAGCTGCAGGTATACAGTACTTTGGTCTAACCGTACGTGTCAGAATAACATTCGACACAACTGTAACCCTGCACAATACAGCTCGATTTCCCAACCGCTGTCATCACGTGCGCGGACAATATGGAGTGTGAGCAACAAGGAGAGCTCTGGGCGACGCGCTTTCTGTGGAAGGAGGGTGTAAACACTGTCAATATTCACAGGCAATTGGTTGCCGTGTGTTGAGAGTGTGCACCACCAGGACAAAGTATTCTTGCAACAGGACAACGCTCGTAACCGTACGAGTCGGAAAATCATGGCTTCCATCGTCGAAGTAGGGTTCTAGGCATTGCCAAACCGATTATATTCGCCTGACTTGGCCCCTTTAACTTCTGTAGGCCCACCTCGAGCCTCGCAGTTCCTGGAAATCTGCAAAATGATGTATCAGAAGTCTCTTCATAGCCCTAATCGTAACTAGTAACCAGAAGCGGCCAAGTCAGATAAGCACGGTGCGTGTGGCAGTACCTGGAAACTACACTTCAGCGAAGGCGGCAGCTGTTTTCAGAATAGTATGGGAACGAGCGTTGTCGCGTTGCACAGGCTCGTTTCAAGACTCCGGACTCTCTGCACACATTGGAACCAATCGTCTCTGAATATTCCCAGTGTTCATTCCCTCCTTCCATAGAAACCGCGTCGTCTAACGCTGTCCTTGATGCTGACACTCTATGTTGTCACACCACGTAATGCCAGCGGTTGAGAAACTGGGCTGTACTGTGCAGGGATTACAGTTATAGTGATTATCCTGCCACCTACGGTTTAACCGAAGTACTAAATACTTGTTTCTGTAACTTTGGGTCAAACGGCGCCCCATGAATGATGGGAAAAAAGTAAAGTGTAAATCTTTATGGAAGCCTCTCGTATTTCATTTTGAACTCGCTGCGCCCGATACACACAGAGGGCGCCACAGATCAGGGCCAGTCTCCAACGTGGGGCTACGTACTAATGAGGAGTCGCCATATAAATGGCGCACAAAACAGGTACCATATTGTGCTTCTGCCATAAGTCAGATCCAGCAGCCAAAATTATGCTTTGGCGCCATAGACGGCGTTCAGGACAGGCACTACATGCTGCTACCACCTGACGCCAGACAAATAATTCGCAAACGAATATTCGTCTCCCAGTCGAGAATAAAAGCTCCACTCAGCCAGTTGTCGCAGTCGCCATTTACTAGGTGCCATCGATTACCGGCAGCTGCCATCGGTTATCCGGCAGTCATCGAACAGCTGTTACATCGCCGCGGTGGTCGCACAGTGTCACGATAACTACCGAGTGTCGTAGTTTGCTTATTAACAGAGACAGAACTTAGATACTGTCACCAATAGCAGAGCCACACTGGAATTCCTATTAGATTAATCGTCGTCCACTGAGTTAGGTATGCATCGAGTGCCACGCCTACTCATTGTCAAACTAAAGCTGAGTATTTGCATTAAGTTTTTAATGAATGATTTTTAATTGTTACTCATTGTGTTGTCACCAGTATTTTTGCAGTAGTACTAATTGCCCCTGTGACAAGAGAGCTGCTGCGCGCAAGCACTCCAACTCAATACAGCAACTACTTTCTGTCGTACGGGGTTCGCTTCGGCTTACTCTGTTGGGCACCAAACTTATCTAGTGAATACAACAGAACTGTTTATTAAATCGAAGATAATTATTGCTAAACCTGTAATAAAATCTTCTCGAGTTTATTGCTCCATCAATTCCCAGTGCATCCGCGTCATTTTCAGAAGATGGAAGAAGAAAGGCTGTCTTACGAAACGTCGCAGACACTGAATTGTCGCGACACCCTAGAAGATTTTATTCCATAGAGGTAACCATCATTTCATACATCTGGATCTGTTGAGTTGTAAAACTGTTCATTTAGTGGGACGATTCTGACATTGAGTGAATCGGGGGAAGAATCGGTGTGTGATGCCAATTTGCTAGCGTTACCTCAATGTGTCTAGAGAGCGCAGCACCCTACGTTCAGCAGTTCCTTGAGTCCAAGTCGTCACAGGCAAGCGGCAGGTGCAATTATAATGGATATTTTTCATGTTTGGGAGCAAAATCTATGGAATGTATTAAAATTTACACTGTCAAATGTCAAGTCTATTTAAAAACAGCAGTAGTGATTTTTATTTTTCTCTATTCTGTGTCTTGAACTATATTTGCGTCCAGCTATTTCGCATTAGCTGCTATATGGGAACGCATATTGCAACCTGCATATCACCCCGATACCTGGGAAAGACGCCATATTTTATCTGTGGTAAGATGGACACTCATAATACCTGTCTTTGTTCATTTATTTATTTGCAGACAATGCGTAGAAATTACGAAGAAGCATCCCAATGGAACCAACACAACTGTTGGTTCCAACACTCATAATGAATCTGTAAGCGCAGAAATTCCATCTAAGCAAGTGTTGCAGCTAAAGCAGAGACCTGTAACCTCGTTTGAAAAGACTGAACCGATACCAGTTTTAGAAACACCAGAGGAGAGGAGGAAAAAAACTACATCGGTGTTGACAGACCAGGAAATCCTGCAAAGTTTGAAAGAGCGCAGTAAGAAAGACTGACGCCAAAAACAATCATCCAACTCCAAACGAGGGAGAAAAGTAAAGTCGACTGCTGAATACAATGACTGTGTTGTGTGTAAAAGACACTGCTACGAAAAAACCGACTGTAAGTGGACTGGATTCAGTGCACTCACTGTAAGAAGTAGCTTCTTAAAACATGCGCCGATTAAGCACATACTTGTAACGACTGCTGTAAAACTGTAAAATCAACTGTAGAATAGTCGGTAACTGCAAAACAAAATTTTATTTTATATTGCTTCACAAAATATATAATAAAAATGGTAATGGTACCACATTTATTTTGCCATCTTACCCAGATTTTATCGTATACATCGGTTTTCTGGTTTGAAGAGACCTTACCAAACATGAGTGATTAACGGAGTTTTGAAAATCTCAAACTTCCCGTCATAATTTCATGGCGAAGCAAAGAGTATGGCATCTTCCCCAACGTACGATATACGTTTGTGGATTTTCTTGTTCTGCGTGTTCAGCATGAAGAGAAAGGTAATCCATCAAATGTAGAAGATGATTTGAGCAGTTTGCAGCAAAGCGCTGATTATAATAGCATTTCGCCATTGTTTCGTAGTATTCAAGACAACGAGACAAGGACGAATTTTGAGGGTATATTTGTTGCGGTAACTGAAATACTGCATATCTCGGTTTATAAAAACAAAGACAGACAGACACTAATCATAGCCTGGTGAGAAATGTAGGCAGTTTCATAGGAACACGACCTTACTGAATATGTCTGAAAGTGCAAAAAATTCAGTAGTAACTATATGTCTTCATCTTACCAAAACTGTAAACACGAGACTCAAATATCTCGAGGAAAATTTAATTATAAGATATAAAGCTATACCTGTTTGTCCTGGTCAACATGAAAACGATGAATACAGGTTTAACGCCCGGTCAACGTCCAGATTATTAGAGATGCAGCAGTAGCTCCTATCGGACAGTGGGTGCAGGAGATACTCGTTCATAAATGTTTAAGAAACCACACAGGCATCCGTCTGGGGTTGATCAGGAAAATCGTGGAAAGCCTAAATGAGGCTGGTCTTTCTTCTAAACACGAGTACAATAATTTCACTTACGTGCAATTGTGCTTGGTATACAACACATGCGAAGTGCATCTGATAAACTGAAGAATTTGAGGTAAATCTCTGCTCGTTGTGTTATTGAACGTTAGACGATATTTAGGTCGTATGCATGATTTAAATTCGCAACAGCCGGATAGGCAGAAGACAACGTGACTCGATTCG
Source organism: Schistocerca gregaria (assembly GCF_023897955.1). Taxonomy (NCBI): domain Eukaryota; kingdom Metazoa; phylum Arthropoda; class Insecta; order Orthoptera; family Acrididae; genus Schistocerca; species Schistocerca gregaria. The sequence continues at coordinate 186,060,891 of NC_064931.1, read as the reverse complement.
GATCCAACCGAGAGTGAAAAGGGTGAGATGCAGCCCGCAGCCTAACCAGATTGTGATATTTAGACAATTAACTCCGCTGTACGAGACTCCACATTAGAAACTGTTTGCACATCAGGAATAAAGTCTCGTACTAGCCATTCGTTGAGTCCGTCCTTCAGAACCAGTACAAAAAACTATTTTTGTAGCTCATAAAAGTGACAGAGTCGAGTTTTGTGAACGACAAGTTACCACTCCAATTGTAATGCATTGTGGCCTCTCTCCTGCCTAAGTTCAGCTTTTGATGACAATTTTGCTCTTTTACGTCGTCATCATGTGTTACGAAGCCACGTGTGGTGTTACAAGAGCACCGCTTTGTACTTGAAAGCGGAAGCGTTCGTCATACACACGCAGATTGAAATCTGTGCAGCCAGTGGAAAGCTGCCGCAGGTTGCGGTGTGAACGTTTCCTCAGTGACACCACTACTTCTCTCTCTGTCGCTCGCACACACACACACACACACACACACACACACACACACACACACACAGAGAGAGAGAGAGAGAGAGAGAGAGAGAGAGAGAGAGAGAGAGAGAGAGATGAGAGATAAGCAAACCTGGCTAAACTAAATAGTCTGTAGCGCAACAGTTGTTTTCAGCATTGCAAGATCCGCAAAGTCATCACTGGTACAGTTTGCATTTACCTCCAAAAATAATAACCAGTTCATTCAGTCACCTCGGATGCTAGTCTACAAGTTAGCACTTCTCAACTATGTAAGACTTTGCCTGGAGTTGAATGATGCAAACGATAATTAAAAATCTCGCTTTCGCAGATGTGAAACGGATGCAGAGAAACAGGACTAAACAGCACTGTTTCGAAGGACAAACTTTGTGTCTCATCTGACAATGGAGAAACGGGTCTTACCCGCAATTTCATCTCTTGTCGAGACTATTGAACACTTTTAACCATACTCGTCATATAAAATTTTAGAGCGAAGACCGTTTTCATGCAGGGGTGACAGCAGGGTTTGTCTTCTGCAACGAGTTTGGCAGAGCATTCAGCTCTAAAGATGTTACGCCAAACTCATGACAAATATTTGTCCGGATGATATGTGACGGATAGTTCGTTTATACTGTAAAAAATGGTTCAAATGACTCTGAGAACTATGGGACTTAACATCTGTGGTCATCAGTCCCCTAGAACTTAGAACTACTTAAACCTAACTAACCGAAGGACATCACACACATACATGCCCGAGGCAGGATTCGAACCTGCGACCGTAGCGGTCACGCGGTTCCAAACTGAAGCGCCTAGAACCGCACTGCCACATCGGCCGGCGTTTATACTGTACAATTCCTGGATGACGTCGATGAGTATTCCTACTGTGTCGTCCTTTAGTTTTTTTATTTTTATTTATTTATTTTTTCTTGTCGTTGCGAGTGCCTGTCTCTTGTCTAATTGCGATAATATTATTAGATAAGCTTCTTACAAATAGGGCACGAAGGCAATAAGCGAACTTTTTCTCCTAAAACAAGGGCGAAACTGCAATCTTTGTGCCGCTCTGTGACTTCTTTTACGTCATGCTGTTGTTTGATGGTAGTTTTTTTCTGATAGGACAATACAGTGTTGAATTTCAATAAAAAAGGATGCATTGCATTTTTATTGTATTGCTCCATTCAGACACGTACATGTGTACTTCATTTTCAGAAACACACTCAAATATGATAGCTATTTTTTTTGCATTATTTTAGACTTTCACTTGGATTTTGGATCGTTGCTTTTATGAAAAAGCTGTACGTATTACTCGAGATTTTACGTTACACAAATTTCATTACGCTTTTGATGGCGAATCCTGTTTAATTGCGGAAAATGGATGCTGTAATTTCGGGATAATTGTAGTGTTCACTTGCCTGAAAAATAAGAAACTTTAAAAAACTTCCTGTATCTTATTTCCAGCTAGTTACTTGTGGTAATTGTAATTAATTACACGTCTGGAACCTCGCTTTGTGTTTAACGTCATACCACTCCGACTGCATTCAAGATTAACTTAAACTAATATAATGGTGGGAGAGAGTTTCGCTGCCTGTTCTCGGATGTGCACACCTTGTGTGGTGAAATCTTCCCAGTTAATCAGCCACGTAAACTTACAATGAGGCACAACACTACCGAAGGTAGGTGAGGGTGGTTCACACTTTTATATGGCAGCTTTTATGTAGGTTTTTCCAACCATTACTTGGTGATTATTCGTAGAGTATACTGTCTGAGGACAGTTCACAGATAAAAAAAGTCATACATTATAAGTAAAAGACCAAGTTAAGGGCCTCAAGCACGTTGACGTGACGTAAGGACGGCAATATTTATGTGGGAAGCTTTCAAAGCTCGGAAACTGATGTGCAGTGATATATAAGTACTTGAAAATAATCATACTAGAATGATATTTTGTAAAAAACGTGACTCCTGCAGCACTGTTTTATGTTAATGAATTACGGGTTACGAACAAAAACAACTGTACTCAAGTATCATAACTGAGATTTATTTGTACAATAGCGAACTGTAGTAAATTACCTAGTGATAAGAAGGGATGTTAGAAAATCACAGAGCGCAAATAAAACAAAATAATGTAGTAAAAGTAACTAATTAACATATTAAAACAATGGATAATTAAGGGCAACCTTCCGTAGTTAAGAGCTGTAAAATGAGACAGATTGGGCTAATTAAGAACTCGATGTACAACTTAATTGACAAATGGCTTTTGCCTCGCGCTAAGATGTAGACAACACTTCAAATTTTCTACCTAACATACTTAATGTCCCCTATTACACGAAAACATTTAAGCTGCACAGCACAGATGTCATCCCTATCTAAGTGTTTATTAAGACAGCTAATGTATAATGTTTACCTCCTGTTTCCTCGTAGATGCAAAGTCATCTGCTTTCCAACCTTTTCCGCACTTCTGGGAACGAGTGAGGCTAGTGACACAGAATAGTGTTTAAAATAATTTAAATTTCGTAGCAGGAGTATTCCTCACGTTCTACGTTGAAGAGTAACTGCAGAGACTGAAAGGAAGAATACTGAAACAAACCAATAAAACTGATTACGTTATTTTCAACCAGAAAGGTACCTGGTGAAATCTTATTATCCCTTAGCTAGTTATCTGTTCTGAGCGTGACACAGCAAACTCGTGTACTGCAAATTGCAACTATCTTGAGGCATGGTTACAGCCACAGGTACGCTTGCACGCAGTAGGAAATCGGCATTGATCCATTCAGGGGTAGAAAACAGGTGATGGAAGAAACGGGGTAATCTCGCGAAACGGACGTCTTCTGAAGAGCCAACACAATGCTACCGCCGGGGAGAACAGAAGGCGCAACATGTGTGTGACGGTCACAAATCACGCAGTGCGGAGATGCCAAAGGCAAAAAAAAAGGAAAAAAAGAGAAAAAAATTAACTTTAGACGTACGTGCTCTGAAGCTTTGCCTGTCCAGTTCCATCTCATTAACTACTTCATTAAGTTACGCTAACTACACCTGTCAACATTTGTTGCTTTCGTAAAGTTCTGCGTTAATTTCACTGAATTTCTCTTTTGCTTCTTCTGAAATGGTCATCTGCTAACAAAGTGTGTCGTCACTTTCTTCCTCTTGCGCATGAGACAACTGCGTTACACTAGGGGCGTTCAGTAAGTAATGCAAACGCATTTATTTTCTCTGCCAGTTAGGTTCAAAAATGTTGAATTTGTTGTAGGACATCTTAGAATATTCCCGCTTCAGCCCCTATAGTTTCATGAAGTTCCGACATGTGGTGGCGCTATACGTGGCCTTCAAAATGGCGTCTGTAACGGAGGTGCGTTCCCAGTAGAGAGCTGTCGTTAAGTTTCTTTTGACCGAAAACCAGAGTACCGCAGATATTCAGAGGTGTTTGCGGAGCGTCTACGGAGACCTGACAGTGAACAAAAGTACGGTGAGTCGTTGGGCGAGGCGTCTGTCAGCATTGCAACATGGTCGCGCAAACATGTCCGATCTCCCGCGTGCCGGCCTTCCGCACACAGCCGTGACCCCTGCACTATTGGAACGTTCGAGGTGATCGACGAATCACAATCAAACACTTCACTTCTCTATGACAACCCACAGGTCTACCCTAGAGAAGCTTACAAAATTTCATCAGACTGTTCTTCCTCAACCACCCTACAGCCCGGTTCTCTCTCTTCCGACTTGTATTTGTTTGGCTAAATGAAGGATACATTTCGCGGGAAGAAGGTACGTTGGTGATGGAGAGTTTATTTATGCAGCGAGACGTTGTCTCCTATGTCGGTCAGCAAAGTGGTACCATGCCAGCGTAGAGACAACTCTTCCCCCCCCCCCCCCCCCCCGCCAACCCCCCCTCCTAGTAAGGCGGGGTAAGGCCGTCGCATTGAACGGAGATTATTCCGTAGCCAAAAGAGTGGGGAATAATATGGTGTACTGGATTCCTGCATAAAACCAACCTGCTTATTGGACGGCCTTCGTACAATGAAAATTTGACACATCATGGTCCAAGTTTTCGTTGGGATAACAAAATTGGGTTACATATATGTTAGGTAAGGGAACACTAAAGTCTCGTACAACTCTGCTACCCCGCAGTCGCTCATCCTGATGTATTAATTTATATTTGTAACTTAACAGCTGTAACACATTTAAAGAAAAGTATTTTGTCGCCATAAACTGTACATATTTAACTTTCTTCTTGACCAGTTTCGGTTATTTGAGCCATGATCATTGGAATAAAAAGGTGATCCAACTGACGTACTCCAATTTCTTCCAGTGATCATGGTTTAAATAACTGAAACCGCTCAAGAATAAAGTTAAATATGGACAGCTTATGACGAAAAAATGCTTTTATTTAAAAATTCTGATTGAGGTTTATCGTGGTTTCCATAAATTACTTAAGGAAAATGGCAGGATGGTTACTATTATGAGGCCTGTTCCATCCATGTCAGAACAGCCCTGCAGGTATGGACGTGCCTATATATATGAATTATGTTATTTTTGTTGTTCTTAAATTATAATTTAATGGTATTTCCAGTATCCGCGTAAACGTGACAAACAGATAAATAGAACTAATGCTACTACTTCCAGATATGCAGAGATATTTCCAATTACATCTCCTTTTTCGCTTCTAGTACATTGTAGTGTACAAGATGGTCGGACTAATTTCTGGTTACAGTCTTCATTTATTTTTCTGTTTTTCTCTTTGACTGAATGAGGTCAAAATGTACTTCTGTGCATGTTTAGTCCTATTCATACTCGAAATAAAATCTGCAGAGTACAGATCTCTGGCTAATCAGAATCGTACCGGATCGTGACAAGGATCTTTACACTCGCAGTCAGTTGCCCTGTTTGAGTATGCAAATCAAATCCATATGTAGCTTAGTCCAGTATAATGTTCGCCGAGGTAAAAAAGTCTGTCACATTCGTAGAATGTCGGAGTATGAATCTACATTATGATGGTCAGTTAATGACCACGCAGTTTCAAAACTTCACTTTAATTACAAAACTGTCAATTGCTCTCGTGGTCATGTAATCTCAAAGAGTGCTAATTAAGATTCCTCAGACCATGAAACCACTCTTACTGCCGATTCATAGATCGAACCTGTTTATATGGACTAGCACACTGCGTACCGTAGGTTCAGCGCTCTACAAAACTTCCCCTTCAAGGGCCAGTTTACTCTTTACGGTACTGCTTCGCTATTTTCTATGTTAAAACGCTGCCTGCCACTGTCTTCCGGTGGTTTTTATAATGTATCGTAATCTGACATCTGATCATAAAAATATAATAAAACGTTTACAATGTTTGTAGGAGCGTTAAAAGCTACACTTTTGAAACAACTTTAGTTTGTGTGCTATCACATGTAAGACATGGCTGCAAGTGATAAAAGGCAACATTATAGCTGAATAACAGTCACTCAATGTCATGACCTCTAACACCATCTTCAAAACGCATACCTAGGAAATACCGTCCACGACTTTGATGAGTTTGATAAACCACTAGCTGCAGCACTTCGAGAACTTCAGCGATACAGAGCAAAACAGCTCACACAGTCTCTTGAGAAACGGAATAAGAAATAAGAGGACAACCTCAGGAAAGGGGGATTTTTCGAGACACAATCGGAAGCTGGTGTACTCGCTGGGAAACTGCTAACTATCTGGCATAGGATCAGTCTAATCTCTACCCTACCCAGAATACATTCAGTTCTCGCAATGGGATTAAGGAAGAGTAAGTTTTCATGACTCGCTGTCGAGGAGGTCAAAACAATGGAGCGCGAAATCAGACTGGAGTAGAATGCAGCAGGAAACTCGCCATTTCCTTTTCAGCGTAATCATAGAGGCATTCGCCTTTGATTTCAAACGCGACTCAAGCCGCTGAAGACGGAATTTCTGCTTGCAATTTTAGAGTTCCGTATCTCAGTGAGTAAAAACGAAACTATTGTAGGATGTATGTGTATCTGTATGGCTGTCTGTCTGTGCGACTGATCAAAATTCTTTCTCTCAGTATCGGGTAGACGTATCAAGTTAAAATTAACGTTACATATTAATGTCTACGTTTCCTTGTCGCTGTAAAAAAGTGAAGTTTCTACGCCAATGCAATCAAAAGATACGGCCATTTTTCATATTTTGATACATAAAAACTCTCTCATCTATACCTAACCTACAGGGTACTTTCCGTTGACCTAGAATCATGAAATTTGCCAAAAAAAGAAAACTTTTATACTATAACCAAAGGAAAAACCCGAAAATCGTTGATATGTGATTGTCTGTCTGTCCGCGCGTATGTTATGCCTCCTATTCCTCTGAAACGGGTAAAGGTTTCAAGTTGAAATTTGTCACATAAGGTCTATGATCGGTAGGCGAATAGCAAACGTAAGCTTCTATGCCATTGCAATCGAAAGATATGACCATTTATGTCACATATCTTGATACTCGCGAGCTCATTCGTCAAAACCTTTGCGGTACTTCCCACGGGTCTATAATCAGTAAATTTGGCAAGATGCAAGGTTTCACTGTAAAAGTAAAGGAAAAAATCCGTAAATTGTCAATTTGTAATTCTATCACACACAAAAAATGTATCATTCATTACTTGACTGCCTGTCCGTATGCCCGTCCATCAGTTAAGCCCCTTGTTTCTCAAAGACGTGTTGACGTATCAAGTGGAAATTTGTCACGTGCTAAGGTCTATAGTCCATTGGCGGTATTACGAAATTTGGCTTCTAAGTCAATGCAGTCAAAAAATAAGGCCATTCGCAAATTCACTCATCAAAATACACTCCTGGAAATGGAAAAAAGAACACATTGACACCGGTGTGTCAGACCCACCATACTTGCTCCGGACACTGCGAGAGGGCTGTACAAGCAATGATCACACGCACGGCACAGCGGACACACCAGGAACCGCGGTGTTGGCCGTCGAATGGCGCTAGCTAGGTAGCATTTGTGCACCGCCGCCGTCAGTGTCAGCCAGTTTGCCGTGGTATACGGAGCTCCATCGCAGTCTTTAACACTGGTAGCATGCCGCGACAGCGTGAACGTGAACCGTATGTGCAGTTGACGGACTTTGAGCGAGGGCGTATAGTGGGCATGCGGGAGGCCGGGTGGACGTACCGCCGAATTGCTCAACACGTGGGGCGTGAGGTCTCCACAGTACATCGATGTTGTCGCCAGTGGTCGGCGGAAGGTGCACGTGCCCGTCGACCTGGGACCGGACCGCAGCGACGCACGGATGCACGCCAAGACCGTAGCATCCTACGCAGTGCCGTAGGGGACCGCACCGCCACTTCCCAGCAAATTAGGGACACTGTTGCTCCTGGGGTATCGGCGAGGACCATTCGCAACCGTCTCCATGAAGCTGGGCTACGGTCCCGCACACCGTTAGGCCGTCTTCCGCTCACGCCCCAACATCGTGCAGCCCGCCTCCAGTGGTGTCGCGACAGGCGTGAATGGAGGGACGAATGGAGACGCGTCGTCTTCAGCGATGAGAGTCGCTTCTGCCTTGGTGCCAATGACGGTCGTATGCGTGTTTGGCGCCTTGCAGGTGAGCGCCACAATCAGGACTGCATACAACCGAGGCACACAGGGTCAACACCCGGCATCATGGTGTGGGGAGCGATCTCCTACACTGGCCGTACACCTCTGGTGATGGTCGAGGGGACACTGAATAGTGCACGGTACATCCAAACCGTCATCGAACCCATCGTTCTACCATTCCTAGACCGGCAAGGGAACTTGCTGTTCAAACAGGACAATGCATGTACGCATGTATCCCATGCCACCCAACGTGCTCTAGAAGGTGTAAGTCAACTACCCTGGCCAGCAAGATCTCCGGATCTGTCCCCCATTGAGCATGTTTGGGACTGGATGAAGCGTCGTCTCACACGGTCTGCACGTCCAGCACGAACGCTGGTCCAACTGAGGCGCCAGGTGGAAATGGCATGGCAAGCCGTTCCACAGGACTACATCCAGCATCTCTACGATCGTCTCCATGGGAGAATAGCAGCCTGCATTGCTGTGAAAGGTGGATATACACTGTACTAGTGCCGACATTGTGCATGCTCTGTTGCCTGTGTCTATGTGCCTGTGGTTCTGTCAGTGTGATCATGTGATGTATCTGACCCCAGGAATGTGTCAATAAAGTTTCCCCTTCCTGGGACAATGAATTCACGGTGTTCTTATTTCAATTTCCAGGAGTGTATATAGGGTACTTCCCGTTGGTCTAGAATCATGAAATTTGGCAGGAAGAAAGGTTTCACAGTATAAGTAAAGGGAAAAATCGGAATGTGTTATCCAACTCTGTTGTTGTTGTTGTTGTTGTTGTGGTCTTCAGTCCTGAGACTGGTTTGATGCAGCTCTCCATGCTACTCTATCCTGTGAAAGCTTCTTCATCTCCCAGTACCTACTGCAACCTACATCCTTCTGAATCTGCTTAGTGTATTCATCACTTGGTCTCCCTCTACGACTTTTGCCCTCCACGCTGCCCTCCAATACTAAATTGGTGATCCCTTGATGCCTCAGAACATGTCCTACAAACCGTTCCCTTCTTCTAGTCAAGTTGTGCCACAAACTCCTCTTCTCCCCAATCCTATTCAGTACCTCCCCATTAGTTATGTGATCTACCCATATAATCCTCAGCATTCTTCTGTAGCACCACATTTCGAAAGCTTCTATCCTCTTCTTGTCCAAACTATCTATCGTCCATGTTTCACATCCATACATGGCTACACTCCACACAAATACGTTCAGAAACGACTTCCCGACACTTAAATCTATACTCGATGTTAAAAATTTCTCTTCGTCAGAAACGCTTTCCTTGCCATTGCCAGTCTACATTTTATATCCTCTCTTCTTCGACCATCATCAGTTATTTTGCTCCCCAAATAGCAAAACTCCTCTACTACTTTAAGTGTCTCATTTCCCAATCTAATTCCCTCAGCATCACCCGAATTAATTCGACTACATTCCATTATCCTCGTTTTGCTTTTGTTGATGTTCATCTTATATCCTCCTTTCAAGACACTGTCCATTCCGTTCAACTGCTCTTCCAAGTCCTTTGCTGTCTCTGACAGAATTACAATGTCATCGGAGAACCTCAAAGTTTTTATTTCTTCTCCATGGATTTTAATACGTACTTCGAATTTTTCATTTGTTTCCTTTACTGCTTGCTCTATACAGGGTGTTACAAAAAGGTACGGCCAAACTTTCAGGAAACATTCCTCACACACAAATAAAGAAAAGATGTTATGTGGAGATGTGTCCGGAAACGCTCAATTTCTATGTTAGAGCACATTTTAGTTTCGTCCACCTACGCTCAATGGAGCACGTTATCATGATTTCATACGGGATACTCTACCTGTGCTGCTAGAACATGTGCCTTTACAAGTACGACACAACATGTGGTTCATGCACGATGGAGATTCTGCACATTTCAGTCGAAGTGTTCGTGCGCTTCTCAACAACAGATTCGGTGACCGATGGATTGGTAGAGGCGGACCAATTCCATGGCATCCACGCTCTCCTGACCTCAACCCTCTTGACTTTCATTTATGGGGGCATTTGAAAGCTCTTGTCTACGCAACCCCGGTACCAAATGTAGAGACTCTTCGTGCTCGTATTGTGGACGGCTGTGATACAATACGCCATTCTCCAGGGCAGCATCAGCGCATCAGGGATTCCATGCGACGGAGGGTGGATGCATGTATCCTCGCTAACGGAGGACATTTTGAACATTTCCTGTAACGAATTTTTGAAGTAACGCTGGTACGTTCTGTCGCTGTGTGTTCCCATTCCATGATTAATGTGATTTGAAGAGAAGTAATAAGATAAGCTCTAAGATGGAAAGTAAGCGTTTCCGGACACATGTCCACATAACATATTTTCTTTCTTTGTGTGTGAGGAATGTTTCCTGAAAGTTTGGCCGTACCTTTTTGTAACACCCTGTATACAGGTTGAAAAACATCGGGGAGAGGCTACAACCCTGTCTCACTCCCTTCCCAACCACTGCTTCCCTTTCATCCCCCTCGACTCTTATAACTGCCATCTGGTTTCTGTACAAATTGTAAATAGCCTTTCGCTCCCTGTATTTTACCCCTGCCACCTTCAGAATTTGAATTATCCAACTACAGGCTTGAAATTAAAACATTATCGAAATTCTCGGAATCTTACCGGTATCAGCGTCGATAACAGGCAAACATCGTCAATAGCCTCGACTCCCGGAATGGACGAACTGTCTATATACATAACTTAGTTTATGCGAAACCCTCATATCGTGAGTTCTCCTCGCAGCCGGCCAATTTTAGTACAGGTTCTCTGTGGGCTACATTATTTTATCTGTTTAATCGTTTAAATACTATAGCTCGTCCATTAAAAAATTATACCGGTAAATGATATTGATAGCAATACGAACTTATTGTTGCAGGACACAAAGAGGACGAGAGCAAAGGCGGTCACGGTTCGAGCAGCGCCCTGGCCAAGAAGCAGCGCAAGGCGCGGACGGCCTTCACCGACCACCAGCTGCAGACGCTGGAGAAGAGCTTCGAGCGGCAGAAGTACCTCAGTGTCCAGGACCGCATGGAGCTGGCCGCCAAGCTCAGCCTCACCGACACACAAGTCAAGACGTGGTACCAGAACCGCAGGTAAACACACCTCATTTCAACGCCACCTCTCATATTTCTGTCTTAAGTTTCAGTGTACACAACTTCGTACGTCGTTGCCCGATCGTAAGCTGCCAAACTACCCGTTTGTCTTGAATCTGATTTCATAAACTAATAAGGCTCCGGTACTATTGCCCTGAAACATATTCTTTCTTTGCAAAACGTTGACCAATAAACTAACAGCAACGTGATATGACTTCTACTGATGAAAGATTAGGTAGCAAGTAGACTTTCATAGCGCAACGGAATATATGACGGGACCTCTAACATGTGTTTTGGGCAACGGCCTTGCCGCAGTGGATACACCGGTTCCCGTGAGATCACCGAAGTTAAGCGCTGTCGGGCGTGGCCGGCACTTGGATGGATGACCATCCAGGCGGCCATGAGCTGTTGCCCTTTCTCGGGGTGCACTCAGCCTCGTGATGCCAATTGAGGAGCTACTCGACCGAATAGTAGCGGCTTCGGTCAAGAATACCATCATAACGACCGGGAGAGCAGTGTGCTGACCCCACGCCCCTCCTATCCGCCAATATTAGGAAGCATGAATGACATAGTAACCAAATCCCGATGTCTTCAGAACTGAAGCTTTTAGCAGTAGAAACTTATATTTACAGAAAATTGGATGTAAACAAGGAAGATATTCCATTTGCCAGTATCAGTTTCTCACTGTATAAGGAGCAGTCAATTGAAAACCGAATACCCGGCACAACGGGACCATGGAATGTTCAGATTCAGAGGTAATCACCGCACACGTTAAGACATTCATCCCACTGAGAGACGAGACGATCAATTCCTGTTTTGTAGAAAGCTATCGGCCAATGACCGATCCACGACCGCACCCCTCTTGTAATTCCTTGTCCGACTGAAATAGACATCCACACACGTCTTTCTTCAGGTCGCCAAAGACGTGAATATTACACGGTAAAAGATTGGTGCTATGTGGAGGGTGCTGCAGTGTTTGCCAACCAAATCGCTGCAACCTAGCCTTGCCCTACTTGCACTGTGGGGGAAGGCGTTATCGTGCAACTTATCGAAGCTTGTGTGAACAGCTTCGGATTTCTTTGATGTGGAAGATGTGGGATTTTTCCACTGTTGGCTTTGGCGTTTGCCCTCAGGCTCTAAATGGTGGCACCACGTTATTTCATGATGACCTCTCCCTCGAGAGTGGAACTATAATCATTGCGCATCGCTATGAAGTTACTTTGCAGAAACTGCGACTTGTTATGAAGTCAAAACGTCCAGGAATGCAGTCGGACGGAATGACCTGTTACACGATAACGCCCGCACTCCTACTGCTCATCGGAAGTAGGTTACGCTTCAGCGATATGGTTGGGAAACACTAAATATCTTCCGTACAGCTGTATCTTTCGCCGTGTGATTTTAATGTCTTTTGCGACCTGAGAAAGACATGCATGGACATCGGTTTCAGTCGGCGAGGAAGTTCAAAAGTGGGTGCTGTTGTGGATCCTTCAGCAACCGACCGTGTTCTACGAAACAGGAATTGCTCATATCATCTCCCTGCTGTTCCCCGTTAGCGGCTAACAGCAGTTATTACTTGTCATGCCTTGTACTCGATCCGATACAATAATTTTTAATATATCCTGACGTGGACGGAACTCTCAGTTAACATGGTATGAACTCCATGCCTACATGCTACACGAACCATACCTTATAATATTTATTACTTCATTCAGGAAGCATTGTAGTCAGACGTAGGGTTTCACTTCTGTGTCATAGGTAATTGTGTTTCTTCCAGGAAATTTTAAATAGCCTGTTCATAGTTTACAGAGTTATACAGTCCAGTCAGGAATTTTTCACCATCGTGTGTTCTCGTGTTTTCTCCAGTAGGACACCGTTGCGTTGAAAGAAGTTGCATCAATATCCCGGTAAAAATGTGCAGCAAAAGACTCTCTGTTGCTTTGTATCACCTGCTGAAAATCCTCTTTCGTCATCTTTAACCGTTTTGTTACATTTGTGGTATCCATGTAGGTAAGCTTTGATGTAAATTTATGCTTATAACGAAAGTACAACTGTCGCTTAAAAAGTACACTTCACATCGATGATAAATCTTAAATTAAGAATCCGAACAAGAATTGGAGCAGTTAACATCACTTACGCCTTACGGATGGGTCTAGTGGAGACCGTGAGTTGGTTTCATTGCCTATACTTTTGAGACTTCCTTAGCTCCATTGGGTGGTGTTACTGTTCCTTATTCAGCTTTTATTATTATTATTATTATTATTATTATTATTATTATTATTATTATTATTATTATTATTATTATGGTGTGCGTCCGGTTCAAAGTGAGGTCGTTTCACTCCCATACCGGCAGAGATTTATGGAAAGATGGTCCGTTGGTTTGCTGAGTTCACATTCCTGTGTTTGACTGAAGTGTTAGGAAATTAATGCAGACTTTAAATGACGATGGCCATATGGGGGGATTTGCACCTAGGTTTATCCGAACACAAACAAATGAGCTGTGGCACAGTACCCCTTAAAATACTGTTTAGCAAAAATGCAAAGAAATAAACATCCTCCAACTAAAAAAAATAAAATATTGTTAGCTGAGCTATATTGGGGAGCGGCGAAGGACTGTTTAACATTTTTATAAAATTCTTGCGTCCCTTAGATAAGATTCGTCAGAAGTGTTGCTGATATTAAGGTATCGTATCTGGTAAAGGATTAATGGTACGATGGATTGATATCGAAAAAGGGACAGATTTAGTCGTACTTCTAGACGCTATAAATGTGCGGAGTGGAATTTATTTACATGCTACAAAGGCCACTAACGTCAGTAGCTGTGGTTACAGGTGTGCGTGTTTGTCGAGCTTAACATGTTAGTGGCGTCTCTCACAACCTGGAAAACGATTGACGCAAGCGGTTACCCAAGTTTCTTTTGTACATAAAAGTGATTGTACGCTCGCAAACAACTATTTCGGGCGAAAGGGGCAAACACACACCTACACACTCGTGATGTGGTGACGATCAATTCTGTGAATGAGTATGTTCTAATCGCAGATCGCTAAAATGGAGGAATAGTAACCTGCCTAACACTGATTTCTGTTTCGGTTCAGAAGATTTAATTCCAGATTATATGTGATCCTTTAAATTGTCCTGTAACAAACCCAGAAGATCTATTTTTTCATCGTTCTTAAAGCCTAGTCATGGACATCTCATAAACTGGTTATCGTTAGTCACGAACATAGAAGCGCCGACCACTGTCCTGGTTACCGACATGTCAATACTCAGTAAAGGAAAGCACAAATAGAACCAAAAGAAAATTTACGATCCAATAACAACTATAATTTGTAGTCGAAAAAAACCACTTCGAAGATTTTTTCTGGGTGTGCATCACAGCCTGGATAACTTTATTTTTTTGAGTTAAAAATGCGTAATAGGTGTGGATCAGTCATCGTAAACAGTAAAAAACAGAAATAACATGCCATATATAGTTGCTGATATTGTGGTCTCCAATGTACACTACCTCGGAATAACTACTGATTAACCTGATCTATTTCGCAGCGTGTTGGTCCGCCTTTGGAATGCAATGCAGCAGCAACTCTACGTGGCATGTATTCGACAAGTCATTAGTAAAATCTCTATCTGGAAACATCCCTTAGGCTGTGGCTAAGCCATGTCTCCACAATATCCTTTCTTTCAGGAGTGCTAGTTCTGCAGGGTTCGCAGGAGAGCTTCTGTAAAGTTTGGAAGGTAGGAGACGAGGTACTGGCGGAAGTAAAGCTGTGATGACGGGGCGTGAGTCGTGCTTGGGTAGCTCAGTTGGTAGAGCACTTGCCCGGGCCCGCATCTCGTGGTCGTGCGGTAGCGTTCCCGCTTCCCACGCCCGGGTTCTCGGGTTCGATTCCCGGCGGGGTCAAGGATTTTCTCTGCCTCGTGATGGCTGGGTGTTATGTGCTGTCCTTATGTCAGTTAGGTTTAAGTAGTTCTAAGTTATAGAGTACTGATGACCATAGATGTTAAGTCCCATAGCGCTCAGAGCTATTTTTGAACTTGCCCGCGATAGGCAAAGATGCCGAGTTCGAGCCTCGGTCCGGGACACAGTTTTAATCTGCCAGGAAGTTTCATATCAGCGCACACTCCACTGCAGAACGAAAATCTCATTCTAAGTCCTTAGTAGGTTTCCAGAGGTTGGGGCTAAGTGGAACCATATGTCTACGCACAGGTCATGCAATGCTTGTAAATTATTACGATCTGGTGTTTCGTTGGCGGGGTGAAGACTACAGATAGCGGACCACAAGTGTTCCACCGTCTTAAGAATTTGGTGTCCAAGACTTGGATGAGAGTTCATAATCATGCTCCTCAAACCGTTTTAGTACGATTCTGGCACTGTGACACGGACAGTTATCCTGCTGGAAGAAGCCACCTCCGTCGCGGAAGACACTAAACACGAAGGGATGCAGATGGTCCACAATAATGTTCACGTAGTTCACAGGTGTCATAGCGCCGTCGATTACTACCACAGTCCTACAGAAGCACAAATGAACATCCCCACAGAGTAACATTGCTCCAACGTCCTGCGTCTGTCGAGTGGTGAACGTTTCGATCAGCCGTTCACTTAGATAACGGCGTCTCCGGGCACGACCGTCGAAATGTGGATCACCCGATCAGATGACATGTATCCATTGATCTACGGTGCTCTGGAACACTTGTGGCTGCACTAGAATTGTACGCTGACGTCAGATCTGCCACAAATTGCCGCCTATGATGCTTCACAGAGGAGGAAGACCTCTGACCTTTAAATCACGTGATGAGCCGTGGACGTCGAGCACCTTGTATCCTATTCGAGGTGTCACTGTCCTTCAGACACTTTCCACAGATGCTCACGAGTGTGCGAACAGCCGATCAGCTTCACTTTGTCAGAGTCGCTTGTATCAGTGCATTTCCTGTTTTGCAGCCCGTATCGTCGCTCGAACGAATCCCCGTGTATGAATGTGCGAAGAAACATTGCATCGAACTTCTGAACAACACAAGAACAGCAGTGTCGTACGAATCCCCATTCGTCTCTGTTGTGCTAATATACCAGGGCGTGGTGAAAAGTAATGCCCCCGAATTTTTTAGATGAAAACCCCTAAGGTTTTTGAAATAAAACGAACGTTATTAACATTCTTCCAACGGCCTTGCCACAGTGGTAACACTGGTTCCCGTCAGATTACCGAAGTTAAGCGCTGTCGGGGTGGGCTAGCACTTGGATGGGTGACCATCCGATCTGCCGAGCGCTGTTAGCAAGCGGGGTGCACTCGGCCCTTGTGAGGCTAGCTGAGGAACTACTTGATTGAGAAGTAGCGGCTCCGATCTCGGAAACTGTCATACGGCCGGGAGAGCGGTGTGCTGAACACATGCCCCTCCATATCCGCATCCAGTGACGACTGTGGGCTGAGGTTGACACGGCGGCCGGCCGGTACCTTTGGACCTTCATGGCCGGTTCGGGAGGAAAGTTTATTAACCTTCTGCATCTTTATTCTTCACGTCTGCATGTTTCTTTCTCATCATAGTCATCCTGGCGACGAACACATTTTGCCAACAAGAGACCAGTTTGTTGACACCGTTGCTGTAAAATATCAGACTTCGTTGACGGAGGAACAACCTCACCTCTGCTTGCACCACTTCATTACTATCAAAGTGAACTCCTTTAAGGTGTTCTTTAGCGACCCACTGTTTCGAAAACAGATGAAAATCGTGTGACGTCACGTCAGGACTGTATGATCGATGGCAGTGAACCCAAGGCGTCGGATTGTTGCAGATGTCGCAGCTCTCGCGTGTGGTCTGGCATTGTCGTACTGAAGGAGAAGGTGCTCCCTGTGTGGACGAACTCGAAATTAGAGTTTAGTACGCTGTTTCTCACGCACCGACATATTTACGTTACACACTGCCATTTTACACGCTACGATTCGGAGCCCTCTAGTGGCAGAAGGTTGGAACTTGCTTCGACCGAGTAATATGCATGACACGTAGTATCTCAACCGATATTCCGAACAGGATAAAAAATTCGGAGGCATTAGTTTTCAGCACGCCCTCGTACTTTCCTTGCAGCGTCATGTGTTCGCAAAGCCACCAGAAGAGTTTCAGTGGTCATAATGTTTTGGTTCATGAGTTCATATCAGCAAACTACACGTACGTGCCTCACATAACTACAGTGTAACTAACGCAAATCTTGATCTTCGGTTCAATGATGTATTACTGCGAAAATGCGATTTATCATGGAAGGGAGAGATTGTGAGAAACAAGATATACTATTGGGACACTGCTTAAGTGTGTAGGGTCCTCATCAGATTGCAATAACAGGACATATCGAGGACATTGAAAGAATGGTATAACGGATAGTCACATGGCTCTACTTAATCACGGAAGGGAGTTGTAGAAATTCTGGAAAATATTAATAGGTCGAATCCTTTAAAAGATATCTAGTAACTCGCAGTGAGTTATTTGCTAATAACAATAACCAAAAATCAGGTACTAATCTTCAGTGGAGGTACTGAGCGTAATATTAGATTAACAGTAACTCGCACATGGGCATATATGTACCCATTCCTTCCACGCTACGTACGCCAATTGGACAATCGAGCGAGGTGACGCAGTGGTTAAAACAGTGGAGTCGTATTCGGGAGGACGGCGACTCCAATTCCTGTCCGGCCACATAGATTTAGGTTTTCCGTGCTTTTCCTAAATCGCTTCAGGCAAACGTCGATATGATTCCTGTGAAAAGGACACTGCCGATTTCCTTCCCGATCTCTCCTCAATCCGAGCTCGCGATCCGTGTGTAATGATCACATCGTCGACGGGACGTTGAACGCTAATATCTTCCCTCCTCGGTTTTATTTGCGCATACTTGGCACAGCTCAACATTTATATGGCTGCCATCTTATGTTTATGACGTGATGTTATTGCGAGCTTCCGAAGCCTTAAAGATCTGTCTAGATTACGCGAAATGGTGAGATGTGAAACTCTGTGTGAAAACAGTGTGCAAAAGTACAACGTAGCACGCAGCGAAGTGAGAACTCGATGATCTACCACTACAGCGGCATGAGGACAAACACGCAGGAGGCATCCTGGTTAAGACTCCGACGAAGTTCTTAGGAAAAGAGAAGCATCCTCGGTGTTATTGATAACAGGTTTTGTTAAGAAAATAGTAACTTAGATGCTTGATGATTTTAATTCCTGATAATAAGCACCAGTGGTTTGAAACGTATTATTTATTTATGTATTTATTTCACCCAGAAATATTAGGGCCTTCAGGTCATTTCTCACATCTAACGACACATCCTTAGTTACTCCATATCGGCCGAGCGGTTCTAGGCGCTTCACCCTGGAACCGCGCGACCGCTACGGTCGCAGGTTCGAATCCTGCCTCTGGCATGGATGTGTGTGATGCCCTTAGGTTAGTAAGGTTTAAGTAGTTATAAGTTACAGGGGACTGATACCTCCGCTGTTAAGTCCCATAGTGTTAGAGCCATTTGAACCATTTTTTTACTCCATATCATAATGTGCACTGTACATGACCATTTCATAATTATAATAATAACAATAAGTAACAGTAATAGGTACAGTAATGAATAAATGGAGTTTCTGAAATATCAGTATTATTTACACTGTGTTACATAATTTTATCATTACATACTTGTTGAATGAGATATATAAATGTATGGTAGCAGCACAAAAGAAATCAAAGGTGGAGAAGAAGTTGTAAATAATTGACAGGTAAATAACTGGATAAGGTTAGCAGAATAGATAGAGGATGAAACCAGAAACAGATATGGATAATAAAAGCGCGTATAGTGTGGACACTTTGACAGACATGCAGGTTCAGTGTTCCTTAGAAGGAAAATAGTTGAGATATGCCGAACTGGTGCTACGCCGATAACAACGGGAAAAGCTGGAACGTCATCTTGAATTCTGAGTGGTTTCGGATAAGACGCAAATTGCGGGGTACTTGGTTCCAGAGTCGTATGGCTGGAAAGGAGATGGAGAGGTATTTATTATTATGCAAAGGAACAGCTGAGTGCTGGCGTATACTATCTAGTAGTGTAAGTACGGCTCAATGTTTAGTATTCGATATAATAAGACATTAAAGGAGCCTGACGTCACACAAAGCGCGTTCACTGAGGCTTCTGGAGACTTTTGACCGCACGTTATATGGCTCGAAGAAAAACTGAGACTCGGTAGCATATGCAGTGTAGGCTTTCGAGGGGTAGCCATCGTCCTCGCCGCGAGCATGTTTTCCATCGATAACATCACAGATGTAAAGCACTTCGGAGCGCAGATACGACGACCTCGTACACAGACGTGGGTCCATTCGAAGCGTTGGAACTGAAACCGTAAAATTTCGTTTATCAGAGTGAATGCGCTCAAAGCAGAGGCCAAGTGCGCGGGAGGCGGCAGTTTACGCCACAAAGAAGTGGCTTAGCGCTGCGCCGTCCCGTTGCCCTCTCCCTGGGGAGAGTCCTGCAGTCCCTGCGGCCCGGGCCGGTGGGGGCTCCTTTGTGCCGGCCAGCCCGCCAATCTTCACGGCTTGTTAGCGCTGTCATCGCGGGGCCGTTTTGATTTGTTGTCCGCCAGTTTCGTCCACGAGGTGAGTGCCCTTCGGCCCGCGTTTTAGAGCTATAAACAAAGTAACCGTTCGGGCTGAGCCAAGAGACACGCAAAGCACGACCGCGAAGCTTTTCACATTTCACCAAAGAGACGATCTCACGTGGTTCAAAGTGGCTGCATACAAGCCAGTTTCTCGTGTATTTCTTTCCTCCTTTATTTCAGTTAAGAATTTACGTCTTCTGCTACGAAGCGGCGTCGGCCTCGGTAGTTGCGCGGTTGGCTAACCATAGTGTCTCGGCTTTTATTCACTGCTGGGTCGGAGATTTTCTACGTTTGAGAACTGGGGGTCGTGTTGCCCTCGCTTTTAGTATCGTCACCATTGACATTACACTACCGAGATGATCGTATTTACACGTTCCGAAAGCCAATAATATATAAAAAAGAAAAACTCCAAAGCTTCTCTTAGAAGTATGGATTCGCTAACGGTGAAGTTCAAATGACTCTGAGCACTATGGTACTTAACATCTTAGGTCTTCAGTCCCCTAGAACGTAGAACTACTTACACCTAACTAACCTAAGGACATCACACACATCCATGCCCGAGGCAGGATTCGAACCTGCGATCGTAGCAGTCCCGCGGTTCCGGACTGCAGCGTCTAGAACCGCACGGCCACCGCGGCCGGCAACGGTGAAGTACAAGGTACGTCTATAAACACGTTTCAGAATCAACAGAAACCGCTACGCCATGTCTGGCGAAACAAGAAGAGCAAATAACGTTAGTATTTAAAGTATCACCATGGGAAGAAGCATCCTCCACCATCATCTTCTCGGAAAGACAAGATTGGGAAGGTGCGACTTCAAAAGCTTCACCATCCCGAGTCCGCTGGCGTTTACGTTGTGCTACCAGAGCCGGCGCCTTTACGACAGCATGGACGGCATCCGAACGTGCTGGTAACGGCGGAAAATGGCCCGGAGACGAGGACAACTGGATCTGAGATGGTCACTTTCATTACAGAGTAGGCAGGTTCCTTCTTACCCTTCATATGTAGCATGAATCCGATAACCACAAACATTCGGGTGCGAAGGAATAATCTTCTGAACACACAATGCGGATAGCACTAGAACATTGCAAGTGGTATTGCGTAGTCCAGCGTTCCTGGCGGATGTCAAGAACGACCCCAAAAGGAAGCAACGCCGCTTTAGGAAATAAAACTTCCACTTCGGGTGGAAGATGGAAAACTGTAAATAGAACGTACTCGATTGCGGTATTTGCACATTGCATCGTTCTTCTTAACAACACAGGCACCGCAACATCGTATTTATCCGCCAATTCCAGACACCTACTTTCAATTAAAATGTCTCCCTTCCCTGTACGAGAATTACATCGTGTGTACGAGTGAAGGTTGTGACGAATGAACAACAACTTACGCAAGTTTGGTTCTGGCAGTGAGTCGTGCACGGGTAGCCAAAGCGGCTACGACTGATGGTTGTCCATATTCGCAAGTGCGAATGCATTTCATACGTATATAAATGTGAGCACTTAGTGTCATAAAAAAGTAGACCGCTGACGAACAAGATCCTTGAATCTTGATAAGACGGACACGAACTCCGCAGTTCAGGAAAGATGGCCGAAGAGTCCACTAATTCCCCCGTACGAATTCCCAAACTTAGCCTTCAGGTGTGCGTATGCATATCTGCGCGGACAAGTCCTCTGCACTTTGGAGAATAACAGATGCGTGCGAGAGTTATTATTCTGGTTTTAACTCCTTGTGTGTATCTGCACACCCTAATATTTACATTTGCATGAGCAACTTTGAGAAGATTACAAACAGGCTCTTATAGTCGACTAAATAAAGTCTGGTTTCGTACGAAAAGGTGACAAGAAAATCAAAGAAACAGAATTAAAAAACAAAATTCTGCAATTGGGAAAAAGGTAAAAATGGAGAGATTGCTCTAATTGAAGCGTGTTTCTAACTATCTTAAAAATTAACGTTAGCTTAAAACTATAATTTGAATAAAAGTACCATCATTTCAATCTCGTTATCACATACTTTTTTCTTTAAATACTTCTTCTTCATCCACCTTCAGGTAGGTTCCGATATTTGAGATAATAATTTACCATTTTTAATTCTTTTAAATAAAAATTTAATAGTAAATTGTAACTTAACATTGCTAAACTTGTATAATTTAGCTCACTGCCATGTTGAGTCGAGTCGAGTTTACAAGAGAAAATCACAGGTTTCCTGATAGTTATGGACTTCTGGTTGTAAGTGCAGATCTGGGCAAGTTACGTACTCTGGAATATGAGCAGGTAAATGGTGCAGAGTTCGTGAAAGCCTCTTGATTAACACCGTGGTTGTTCTTCCGTTAAAGATTGTTGAGTAAGCCAGTTTCTTTTTGCAAATTCTTTTACTTCATTGTCAGTGTCATTGTCGATCAGCAGTAACCATCTCCAGACATTTATTGATGGAATCTTCTCGGGTCGTCAGCACTTATCGACTTACCGTCAGGAGTGCCCCAGGGATATGCGATAGGGCTGCTCTTTTTCTCTATATACATAATTGATATGACGGACAGGATGAGCAGCAATTTTCGGTTGTTTCCTGGTGACGCTGTGGTGTACGGGAAAAGTGTTGCATTGAGTGACTGTAGGATACAACATGACTGAGACAGAATTTCTAGTTCTTGTGATGAATGGCAGCTTGACGTAACTGTAGGAAAATGTAAGTTAATGCCGAAGAGTACGAAAAAGAATTTTGTGACTTTCGAATATAGCATTAGTAGAATGCTGCTTGATGCAATCATGTCGGTTAAATATTTTGGCGTTATATTGCAAAGCGATAAGGTGTGGAATGAGAACTTCAGGTTGGTAGTAATGAAGGCGAATGCTCGACCTCGTATTATTGGGTAAATTTTGGGAAAGTGTAGCTCATCTATAAAGGAGACGGCATATCGAAAGCTAGTGTGACACATTCTGGAGTACTGTTCGAGTGTTTGTCATCCCCACCAGCACGGATTAAAGGAAGCCGTCGAAGCAAATCCGAGGTGTGCAGCTAGATTTGTTACCGGTAGGTTCAGTCTGCAGGCAAGTATTACAGAGATGCTACGGGAACTCAAATGGGAATTCCTGGAGAGAAGGCGACGTTTTTTCAAGGAACGTTATTGAGAAAATTTAGAGAAAAAGCATCTGAAGCGGACCGCAGGAGGATTCTACCGGCACCAACCTACATTTAAGGTAATGACCACAAATATAAGAGAAAGTATTAATCGTATTGAGGCATATACAGGGTGAATATTAATAAAACCGACAACGGCAGGGACGGAAGTCTGACTGGAAACGGAGGAAAAAAGGTCCTATAAACTTGTGTCCGGAAGTGTATCGTTACCCACTGTGGACGGCGTTGACGAATGAAAGTTCCTCTGATCACGTGCTGTGTGTGCCTCGTGTGTTGAAAGTTTGCGATTGGCGCAGCCTGATACAAGTAGCAAAATGGTCCGGTACTCATTTCAGGAACAAGCCGAGATGGTGTTTGTGTACTGCCAAGCTGACAGAAACGGTCGAGAGGCAGCACGGCTATGCCAAAACAAGTACCCTCACAGACATCAACCACATCGTACAACATTTCAAGCAGTTTTGTGTGATCTTGGATCCTTTCAGACAGATGAAAGTGCAGGGAGGCGACAGATTGTGCGTACACCAGATTTGGAGGACTGCTTCTCGACCGTTTCCATCTGCTTGGCCATACACATCAACTACTCAGCTTGTCCCCGACATGAATGCCGGACAGTCCTGCTGCTTGCAGTGCACTGTGTCAGTCATACAGCCTGCAATGCACATGGAACACACGGTACGTGGTCCGGTGAACTTTCATTGGTCAGTGCCGTTTTCCGTGGCAACGATGCATTTACGGACATATGTTCATAGGACCTTTTTTTCTGCAATTTCCCGTCAGGAATCCATCCCTGTTGTTTGTCGATTATATTAACGTTCGACCTGTAGACAGTCGTTTTCCCTCACTCAATTTGCGAGTGATACAGAACAGGAAATGGCTATTAGTGGTACAAGGTAAAGGCCGCCATGCACCGTACGGTGGCTTACGGAGTATGTATGTAGATGTGAATCTAGATGCTGCGTGGGACATGCGGGGGATAGTGACAGAGTTTTAATGATCACCTCAAAAAATAAAGGTAAGTAAGTAATTGTTTGCAGGTATATGTGCGCAGTTCTGTTACAACTGGAAACGCCCGTGGCACAGTATCGTAGCAAAAAGTGGCGCAGTCCATTGAAGAAGTGGAGATGGGATGATTTATTTAGCTTTCGCTGCTGTAGCAGCCTGTTACGATACTGCGGAACAGACATTTCAGATATGTACCTGTAAACAAACTAAAATTCAGATATCTAACTTTTCTTTGGAGGCAATAACTAATACTTATTGATTACCGATCGGATTTATGATAGGGCATGAACCGATTTTAAAACAGGTGTAATGTATTCTGGTATTAATTACCTGAAATTTTAATGAGATGTGTGCTCCAATGTTCAATGTTTGATCCTTAGCCAAGTGGAGAGAGCCACATTTTGAAATCGGCTTCGCCGTGTTCTTTCTTCCGCCATCAGCGTTAATAGCGGTAACACACCTAATGATACGGACTACAGACCTACACTGTGCAGTTAAAACGGAAGATGGGACGCACGGGAGTGATATAAATGTGCCAGAGATGGGATTATTTTACCAATTATTGTACTGAAACACGGCGCCGCTTTTTTCAAGCCGCATAACGCCGTCTCAGCTGCATTAGAGAAGAGCGAAGGATTTGGCAAATTTTCAGCGTTCGGCAGTAACGGGCGAAGCCGCAAGCAGGCAGCATCTCTGCTGACAGCGGAGTAATGCGCCCATCGTGTCGGCAGGCGGTCCAGGAATGTGCCTCACGACGGCGACAAATCTTCGGTGTTAGCGGAACAACGTTTGCTGCTTGGAAATTCAGTTAGCCAACGCAGTCGTGAGGAAACCTCTGCTCTTGAATTAAGACGTTTCCATAGCAGCTCCGGCTAACAGGACCTGGTCTCCAACCTGACTTATTAGAGCAATTAACGTCTTAATGACCAGAAGTGTTTCAGTTACGCTTCCATTACCTGCTGCTAGTTTCTGAATTTAGAAAGGAAGAAGTAAGCCCGTTTAGCGGGGAGTGTTGATACGTTGCGGAAATAATTCATTCGGCTGCTGTAATCTACATAATTTTAAAAACATCCTTGGCGTACATTTTGGGGCCGTTCCTTTTTAAAATTATTTACGCATAAATGAGGCGGATTAAGCAGATCGTGCAGCCTCTGTCGTGACGGATGTAATTTGAAAGTGAAAGGACGGCAGAGAGTCGAAATAACATTTGCAGTTCAGAGAGACGGTCGAAAGGAATCTGATAGCGGGCAGAGGAAGCCGACAATTCGGCGAAACATTATACAATACGAGATTCGCGTGTGTGGGCCAGATATTGGGTAATATTCCTCAGGGCAAAGCGGGAGGGCTCCCAGGAGCCGTTGCACCACCTCGAATCTGTTATCGGACGGCGGGTCATTAAAGACTTCCGACTGTGGAAGCTTTTCAATTGCACGGTTGGCTGTGTATATTCTTCGCTCGACAGACACATAACGTGGAAATTGCATGTAAGCACGCGAACCAATTGTTAATATTAGTAAAAATTTGGTTACGACTTCCAGCGCGGACGACTCGGCAATAACGACGCCAAGCGAAGTTTCCGACGCTGCCGCATTTACATTCCAGTCTGACGTGGTGAAGCAGCGAGAGCCCCTGCAATATCTCCGGCATTTTGCTACATTCTCACAAAGGCGCTGCGAAATACAACACAGTACGTCGCTCCCACCGTTTTCTGCTCATCACCAAGTAGGGCATTCCTTCAGGCACCGTACAGACGGTTATCAAAGATTATTCATGCGCAGCGGTTGTCATTCGCCTGATGTCGTGAAGGAGTACTCTGCATTATGGTTCAAATGGCTCTGAGCACTATGGGACTTAACATCTGAGGTCATCAGTCTCTTAGAACTACTTAAACCTAACTAACCTAAGGACATCACACACATCCATGCCCGAGGCGGGATTCGAACCTGCGACCGTAGCACTCTCGCGGTTCCGGACTGAAGCGCCTAGAACCGCTCGGCCACCACCACCGGCTACTCTGCAGTATGTTACACGGTATATTAAGTCAGTACAACATTATGAACGAATAGCTGAACTATTGCGCCTATAAAGTAACCAATAGGTACTGAGAATCTTGCTTGCCTGTTAGCTGTATTACACAAAATGTGTGATTTCCTAAGGGACCAAACTGCTGAGGTCATCGGTCGCTAGACCTACACACTACTTAAACTAACTTATGCTAAGAACAACACACACACACACACACACACACACACACACACACACACACACACACACACACACACATATATATATATATATATATATATATATATATATATATATATATATATAAGAAACTAAGAGAGGAATCAAACCTCCGGCGGGAGGAGCCGCGCAATCCGTAACATGGCGCCTCAAACCGCG
The DNA here is from genome assembly GCF_023897955.1 of Schistocerca gregaria. NCBI lineage: Eukaryota > Metazoa > Arthropoda > Insecta > Orthoptera > Acrididae > Schistocerca > Schistocerca gregaria. The sequence goes on along the minus strand of NC_064931.1, from coordinate 186,034,613 downwards.
CGGCCATTCCGCGCTGCTGTATCACACGCTACATTTGTTATTTAGGGTGATTTTTATTAACGTTTAAAAACTTCAGAAGCGATGTACATGATGCTGAGACAAGTAATTTAATGTAAGAAACATGAGGTCCGAAATGTCGGGAAATACCCCAAAAGTAGATGACAGATGCTGAACATGTGACGTTGCCAGAGGACGCACGTCGCCGCTCGCGCAGCGCCCAGCCTATCGGTCTGTCGCACCTCAACATCCCAACCCAAGTCGAGCATTCACGTCGGTGTGGCTCCGGTCTACGTTCGCGACTTTAGCGCGTGGGGCTCAAGATTCCAGTCTTGCGTCAGGCGGATAATATAATTTTTGCGTTAGACAGTTACGTGTATACAACGACATAAGATTTATTAGCGGCCTCTGCTTGCTCATTGCAAAGGGTACTACAACTGAAAGCTACCGTATTCCGTCGCAGGTAAATGAGTACGAGCTTCCGATCTACGTTGTTACCAGTAAATTATCAACGCTTTCTTTACTAAATTACGTCTATGAACGAAAGAAGAAGGGAGAAAAGGAAAGAAACAAAATATAACAACAGATTTTGCTTGCTTACAGTGATGAAAGTAATTTTGTAACTTACACGTTCGCTATTTGCCCCGTTGCGCAGCAAAGTGTGGTTGGTTGGTTGATTCGGGGGAGGGGACGAGACAGCAAGGTCATCGGTCCCATCGGATTAGGGAAGCATGGGGAAGGAAATCGACCGTTCCCTTTCAAAGGAACCATCCCGGCATTTGCCTGAAGCGATTTAGGGAAATCAATGAAAACCTAAATCAGGATGGCCGGACGCGGGTTTGAACCGTCGTCCTCCCAAAAGCGAGTCCAGTGTGCTAACCACTGCGCCCCCTCGCACGGTGGCGAACTGTAGCACTGCCTCCTGCCAATGAGTGCAGAAGCGACTAGCACAGCCGCTGCGCGTGCGGTGGAGTACGCCGTATGCTGACGTAATATGCCGAACATCTGTCATTCACTTTTGGTGTATATCCCGACAATTGCGGCCCCGTGTGCCGTGTATTAAATTACTTGTCGCAGCGGCGTCTACGTCACTTCGAGTGCTTTGTATTAAGAAGAATCACACCGTACAGCTGCTGACTAGACGATTTTGGGTCTCGTATAATACTGATTTAACACCTTCGTGCGTGCAACTACGCGGACAACGGTGAGACCAAATGAGAGGCCTGGCAACGCGACTTTAAGCTCAGTAAGTTGGAGCAAGTGTTTTGAAAAATTCACAATTATAAGCCCGTGTTACACGACGAACAATCAAGACAATTATCTACACTGCAGCTGCGTGTTGTAGGTGGTGCTAAGGCTGGCTAGTAGGCACAGAGGGTTTTCTTAGAATCTCGGTGCCTGTTGACCACTTAACATGCCAAACATGGTACTCAGCTGCAATCTACGAGACTGTTCACTTATTCCTTTGCCGCGTGACACAGGCTTCACGTTATCAGAGCGACAGCATCTGAGGTAAAGGATGTAAGAGTAGTGACTCGTGGCACCAGTGAGTCATAATAATAATAATAGCAGCTGATAGCCAAGCGTTACGAATCGCCTCAAACTGAAAAGGGTTATCTTAAGGAACTGTGAGGGTAATGCGACCCAAGTTGTGTCAGAGCATATTATCTCGAACGACTTCTTGTTGTCACAGTTCGATGTTATTTGCACGAAATGAATAACCGCTGCTACGCCGTATGTAAGAATCTTTCTGTCAGCACCGACAACTCTGCGCAGTGCCTCTACAACATGGACCCACGATGGCTGGAAATGGGTAGTATGGACTGCATACTTTTCAACGGCTTATCTTAAGGAGGCAATTTAGTACATGAGAAGTTCCCGTAAAGATAATGAAGATGCCAGTTGTGTAGATTTTTTTTTTTATTTTGTTGATTTGAGTGTAATGTTCCTTTGCTGGCCGCATTCATAAACTGACTGCATGATTATTAACACACTGTGTTTTACACAGGACGCCAAAAAAATAAATTAGCGTATCAACTCTGTGGCGAGTGTTGACTCGCTTAAGTCAATACATTTAATGTATATGAGTACTGCTATCATCCTTTTTTATGAGAAAAGGAATGCGGATTATTAATTCCACGACACGTTATTAATGGGAAAAGGAATGACGTACTGAAACAGGCCAATGAACAGAAAAGAAGTAGATAATACAAGGTCGTACGTAACCATCTATTTTCCGTGAATGATTTTCTCATTCAACATGCTCGTCTTATGTCCGTACTTCACCGTCGAGAAGTTATTTTCTCATCCTAGCCACAATAGGTTTGTGCCAACTAATCCTAATTTACATTCATTGCCCTTATAGAAAAGTGTTTCCGACGGCTGCTAGATTATTACTTCGACACTCTGTAATCTTAGCTTATGTTGCTGTAAGGTAATGGTTATCCTTTTCCGATAATTTCAGCGACACGTAAGCAATTCGCATCTTATCTATACCAAACAAAATTACGAGCTCTGACCCGTTCGAAATCACGACCTTCCGTGAGAATAGAGTGCGTTTATAGCAGCGTATCCGATTGCCTTTGATACCTGTTCTGAAACAGAGATCGTGGAAACCGCCTGCATGCGTTCTCGTTTAAAGCTTAAACCGAAACATTGATCTGCGAGACGCCTATGATATTTCACTCGCTTGGTGTGGTAACAGTTTTTGTAACAGTATCCGGCCCCGTCTTCTCGGTTTTCACACCTGTTTTTGCTTGGTTCGATGAGAAAGCCCAGCGACCTATTACAACAGCAGCCTCTGGAAAGTACCGCTAGCGTCTGCATTACTTACCAGTGATACGAGGAAAACTGAATCTTTTTTTTAAATGTAATTTCGTACTTGATGTTTGTGAGAAGTTCATTGAGGAATAAAGTTGCGGTAGAGTAGTGGTTATGTCGTTCTTACTCTTGACGGAATGGTTTCACACTATGAGTAACACCTCGAGCAGTCTAATGCTGGTCGAAATTTTCGAGACAGATGTGTGGAGACAAACTGCAGACTAACAATGAAAATATTCATTGTCCGAAAATGAATAGTAAAGTAAAGTTTATTGGCCTCCAGGGAGACAAGGAAACATGTGTGTTTTTTCCAATAAAGTGCGGATTAAGGTTTAACGTCCTATCGATGACGAGATTATTAAATATGGAGTACAAGATTGGATTATGGAAGGAAATTGACTGTGTCCTTTTCATTAAACCGTACCAGCATTTGTCTTAAGCAGTTTCTGGAACTCATGCTAAGCATAAATCTAGGGATTAGGACGGGAATTTGAACTGCTGTTCTCCCGGGGGCAACTCATGTGTCTTACTTACTGCACCACCTCACTCGGTGGAGGCATAAATAACAATCTAAATTGTAGCCCCAATTTCCCAGGCAGCAACGCTACAAGACTGACATGAGCGACCATGCGCCTCAAGTGTCTTATGGGCGACATTTCAGTTTATTCAGATGAGAAGATCCAAAAAAAATTGCAAAACGATTTAGAAAATGTTTCTGCATGGTGCAAAAATTGGAAATTGACCCTAAATACTGAAATGTGCGAGGTCATCCATGTGATCTCTAAAAGGAGTCCGTTAAACTTCGGTTACACGAGAAATCATCGAATCTAAAGGCCGTAAATTCAACCAAACACCTAAGAATTGCAATTACCAACAACTTAAATTAGAAATTACACATAGAAAATGTTGTTGGGAAGGCGAACCAAAGACTGCGCTTTGACAGAACACTTAGAAGAAGCAACAGATCTTTAAGTGTAGGCACTCTCTTTAGAGAGACTGCCTACACTACGCTTGTCCGTCCTCTTTTCGAGTACTGCTGCGCGGTCTGTTATCTTTGCCAGATAGAATTAACGGAGTACGTCAAGAAAGTTCAAAGAAGAGCAGCGTGTTTTTTTTATTATAGATGAATAGTGGAGAGAGTGTCACGGATATGGTACAGGATTTGGGGTGGACATAGTTAAGACAAAGGTGTTTCTCGATGAGGCGGGATCTTCTCACGATATTTCAATCATCGATTTTCTCTTCCGAACTGGATCATTTTTATTGGTGCTGACCTACACAGGGAGAAACGATCTTCATAATAAAATGAGGGACATTAGAGTTCGCACGTAGGTGTTACTTTTTTCTGCGCTCTGTTCGATAGTAGAATCATAGCGAATTATTGTCGAGGTGTTTTGATGAACAGACTGCCAGGCACTTAAGTGTGATTTGCAGAGTATCCATGTAGATGTAGATTTAGATGAGTGTGTTACTGAGTCGCTAGTTAATGACGTCAGAGTGATCAGGCGAAGACAAAGGTTTACATAAATGTTCTACTGGATGTCGTCGGTTATAGGTGTAGTAATCGACGCCGAAACCGCAGGAAGTTACATCTAATTTTAAGAGTAGAGTTTGGTAGCTGGGTGGAAAGTCGTGTCAACAATGATGTGGATATTATGGGTAAGTTGCAGACCTCGGGAATCATCTAAACTTTTTGGAAAAGAAGGGCCATTGTGTAACTTACGACAACGAACAATTGTACATTTAGTTACCTTTCGTATGATGAAGTCACTGTCACTGTCACTTTCATACAAAAAACAAAATATGGACAAAAAATTGGCTTTTGAATGGCCCTTCCTTAAACGTTATATATATATATATATATATATATATATATATATATATATATATATATATATATATATATATATATATATATATATATTAGTATGCACAATTTTGTAGGTTTTGTTTTCAGTAGGTACCCAGCAAAAACGTATAGACACATTTCCAGTTCTATTACCTTAAGTTTAAAGTTTTCTTGCTGGCACGCACTACTGTACACGAACTGTTGGCCGTAGTTGAAAGCCAATTTTCTGTTCTGTAGCATTCAAGTGTATACACTGGTATATGTTTCTTGACTTCTTTATTATTTCTAGTGGACATTCTACGCACTGTGTAGAAAGTTAGTCGTCGGAGAATTAGTCCCTCCTTGGTGTCCATTGGCGTGGTACATGGGTATGCTGTCATGCTCTCCAGTCCCAAGCCTAGTTTGATGGTGCTGCCCATAATAGTATGTCTTGTACAAACCTGTTCATACCTGCATAGCTACTGCAATCTACAGTGATTCGGAACCTGATTACTGTACTCAAACCTTAGTCTGCCTCTGTAAATAATCCCACCCCGTCCCCCTCACACACACAATTCTCTCCACTACCAGCTGGACTATTTGTTGATGATTCGGGATATGTCATATCAACCGATCCCTCATTTTTTAGTCAAGTTGTACTCTAAATTTCTTTTTTCTCATTGATTAGACATAATATCTTTTCATTAGTTACCGGGTGTACCCATCCAGTCTTACGTATTCTTCTGTAGCACTGCATTTCAAATGCTTCTATTCTCTTCTTGTCTGAACTGTTAATCATCCACCTTTAACTTTCATAAAGGGCCACACGCCAGACAGATACTTTCAGAGACACCTCCTAACACTGAAATTTATATTTGATGTTAACAGATTTATCTTCTTGAGAAATGCTTTTCATGTCGCTACCTGTTTGCGTTTTATATCCTGTCTTTCTATCCCATCGCCGGTTATTTTGCTGCTCAAATAGCAAAACTCAGCTAGTACTTTTACTGTCTCATTTCCTTATCAAACAGTCTAATCATCTACTGATTTGATCTGATTACATCCCATTACACTTGTCTTTTCATTTGTTCGTATTCATCTTATTATGTCTTTTCAAGGTGTTATCCATTCGTTCAACTGACCTTCTGAGCCCTTTACCATTTCTGACAGAATTCCTGTTTCATTTGCAGACTTTGATGTCTTTATTTCTTCTACCTGGACTTGATTCCTTATCTCTGACAGAATTAGTGTTGTATGCAAACATTCATGTTTTTATTTTTTCTCTCTGAACTTCAATTCCTTTTCCAAATTTCCCCTTGATCTGTTTTATGCTTGCTCAACGTAAAGAAATATACGTGGCATTTCGAAAACTATCGGGAATTGACATTTTTTTAAAATAATTTTATTTATTCGTCTGCATTAATGTTATCTCCTTCAAAGTAGTCCCTATGAGATGTTATACACTTATGCCAGCGCTTCTTCCAGTCCCCGACTCATTTCTGGAACTCGATCTTTGGAACAGCACTTAGCTCTTGCAGCTATTCACTTTTAACCTCATCTAAACGTGTAAAGCAACTGTCCTTTGAGGTTATGTATATTTTTGGAAATAGAGAAATTCACACGGGGTCATAGTTTGTGAATATGGAGGTTGGAGCATGATTGCAATGTTGTTTCGCATCAAAAAATCACTAAAAACCAAAGAAGTGTGAGCAGATGCAATATCGTGGCGCAAAATCCATCAATTATTTCGTCACAAATCTTGACACTTATTCGCATTGCTACCCGAAAAGAGCATTGATTTGTATGTAGTACTCCTTGTTGACTGTTCGACCATTTGGAAAAAAAAACTTATGTTCCACTATGCCTTTAAAATCGAAGAAAAGAGTGAGCAGAGCCTCAACATTCGACCAAACTTGCCAAGTATTCTTCGATCTTGACGATGTGGAATGCCTCCACTGGGAAGATTGAGCCTTAGTTTCATCGTTATACCCGTACACCTGTCACCTGTTAAGAGACGTTTAGACCGAGCGTGGTGGCGCAGTGGGTAGCACACTGGACTCGCATTCGGGAGGACGACGGTTCAATCCCGTCTCCGGCCATCCTGATATAGGTTTTCCGTGATTTCCCTAAATCGTTTTAGGAAAATGCCGGGGTGGTTCCTTCGAAAGGGCACTGCTGATTTCCTTCCCAATCCTTCCCTAGCCCGAGCTTGCGCTCCGTCTCTAATGACCTCGTTGTCGACGGGAAATTAAACACTAACCACCACCACCACACGTTTCAGTAGTTCTGCATCGTTGCTGACTTCATTTGGTGACTCTTGCGCAACTTCCATTTTGCTCGAAATTCAACACCTTTGGCACAAATTCTGCTGTCACATACCCAAAATATCCGAAAAAATCCCAGGGCATGAGCAAATCGATATGTCAACATCATCAGCAACTTCTATTGTGATTCTGTGACCGTTCATAATCTTTTTCTTTTTTCTTCGCTTTTTACGTGTCTTCATCGGTTGTTAATGTGCTCAGGCATCCAGAACCTTCGTGATATTCAACTTCTTCACGGCCATCTTGGAAACACTTATACTGTTGGCAAACCCTATTTTAGGCACAGCGGACTCACCAAAAACAACATTCAATATTTCTAAAACTTTGTAACATTTTGTTCCACTTTTATAGCAAAATTTAATGCAAATGCTCTGGCTCATTTATAAAATAAATCAGTAATCGCAAATTGGAAGCAAACACATGTAACCTCCTTCAATATTGACTACAGACTATACATCTCATACAGCTACCAACGAACACGTACGTTTGAAACATGTTTACCAATATAACTACGAAAACTCGCACGAATCAGACGAATACAACCAGCTAAACTACAAAATTCCCGATAGTTTTTTGATCACATGTCGTATAGGTCCTGAAACGATTAAAAGCGCACTGGTTACACAGGGTGTCCAGAAAAAGACTCCCTGATTTCAAAATTAAATATCTCCAAAACAAAGATCGATAGAGGAATGCAGTAAACGGTATGTTTATTGTGAAAGCTGTAAGGAGTTTATACAGCAGTTTGAAATAATAGTTACAAAAGCTGCTAACAGATGGCGCTGTACGCTGTAAAGCTCATATCAGCATACATACGTGAAATAATCGTATGAAAACAATCTTTGCAAACTATCACATCACAATGTTTTCAAAATGTTCACCATTGGCACTACAGAGATGGTGCAAACGAAGAATGAAATTCGCCATCACATTTCGTAGTGTCTCAACCGATATGGATTCACATGCCACAGAAATTACCGATTCAAGCTCGTCCAGCGTGGCGGGATGATTTGGGTAGACCGTCTTTCACTGTGCCCCACAAAAAAAAAGTCACAGGGAGTCAAATCCGGCGAATATGGAGGCCAGTCCATGCCTGCACCAGTAAATTTGGGATATTCCAAAGCAATGACTCGATTCCCGAAGTATTCCTCAAGAAAGCGAAACACTTGTTCGGACCGATGTGGTCAGGCTCCATCTTGCATAAACCATTCAGTACCTGGTCGATCCTCCAACGCTTGCCGTGTGGCGACAAATTGTTCCAAAATTGCAACGTAACGTGCACCAGTGATCATTTCTCGAATGAAAAAAGGGCCAATAATGCCTCTGCTGTCTACTGCAGCCCACACAGTAACTTTAGGAGAATACAGGGGTTTCGCTTCACACCAATATGGCTTTTCGGAACCCCAAAATCGCCAGTTCTGCTTATACACGTATCCATTTAGGTGGAAGTGTGCTTCATCTGTAAACCAGATGCAGCCAACATCAAATGCTTCACAATCAATCATTGTGAGCATCTGATTAGCAAAGGCAACCCTTTGTTGCACAGCTCGTACGTGTATGGCCTGGTGCGTTTGAATTTTGAATGGAAACATGTGTAGGCTCTTTCTCAGTATTTTCTGCGTGCTGGAACGCTTCAAACCAGTCTCAGATGCAATGCTACGGACGGATGACATTGGATTTCGCTGAATAATTCCAGAAACTGTGACGATATAAAAGGCGTAAGTGCGGTTTGCTTGCGGCCAACATGCCCCTCTAGATCATCAGTTACGCTGCCTGTTCGTTGAAATTTTGCGAAGAGCGTACGAATGGTTTTCGCATCGGATCCTTTTGGAACATTAAATCGTGCTTGAAAACTTCGCCTTGTTGCCGTAGGACTCTCTTCTAACCTGTGGTACTCTAGCACCAGAAAAACGCGTTGTTCAATGGAGTACATGGTTTTAATCTCTTCCTTCGGTACGCTAACCTCCTTTCACGTTTCAGTAGTGGAACTGATCGCTCTGGGCTCCGGATCACTATTTATACTAGGCATTACGTATGGCGATTACAGCGCCATCTGTTAGCAGCTTTTGTAACTATTATTTCAAACTGCTGTATAAACTTCTTACAGCTTTCACAATAAACATACCGTTTACTGCATTCCTCTATCGATCATTGTTTTCGAGGTATTTAATTTTGAAATCAGGGCGTCCTTTGCTGGACACCCTGTATCTCTGAAAGATACCATTTAAAGAGGGGCACATAATTTGAAAACGATCCACTGGAAGACAGGATGCTTGACAACAAGCAGTCCTCACTGTAAGAGTCCGAGAAGGTTCTCATTCACACGGCAATCACGTGAAGCGAATTTTGAAACGTGTGAGGAGTTGCGTACTGGCAGAGACGACACGACACTGGCTCCAGTGGACGCAGTGCAGGTTTCGAGGCGGCGATTGCAGCCATATGGCGCAGGAAGCGAGTGAGACCTGCGAGGGCGATGAGCGAGATAAGCGGCGCACACACCCACTTTGAGGAACAACCTTCCTGAATTGCCCCTAATTGCTTTTAGCCTGTTTAAATAATGCATGAAGGCCGGGCACCGGCACTTAGGCGGCGCTGCAGCGCGGCCTAACTTATTACTAAAATACATCGCACACAATGACACTGCCGGCCGCGCGCAGATAAGCTACCGAGTGCTTTACTCTCTTTCCCAGCCACTTGCCATCGATTGAAGTTAGGCTTATCTACCGCTGTCTGATGCAAGCAAGCACCCGCTAATTCGTCTAAATAAACGTCAACGGCAACTATTTACGGCAAAGAGTTACACGACGTGGAAAATCGAGTGCCACACTTGTGATGAAGGAAACGGTAGGCTATCTGCAGGTAAAACTCAGTAAACTGCTTTAGAGACTTGAATGTCAAAGTCTCTTCCTGATGCTACTAACTAACTGATTTGTTTACTCGTGTCAATTCTAAACTTGAGACAGATTCTTATGTTCCAATCCGCTAGATTGACGGTTGAGGGTGGGGGGGGGGGGGGGGGGGGGTGAGGGTGGCGTCAGGGGGAGGGGACGGAGCCGATGTTTCACTCTAGGCTACAAGTATTTACCAATCGTTCTCGCATATGTTACAGTGTAAATATACGACGAATGTACAAACAAGTAATGATAACTGCCTAGGCACTGTCGTTTAATCCTTTGCCTGCAAGATGTGACACAAACCAACATACATCAGTTGCAGTAATGTAGTTTTAGAGAAGTGTGTTCAAGCTATGTTGATTTCAGTTCCTGTCAGATGGGAAATTTGTGCTGTGATTAGAATTTTAAAAGCACCGTAGGCTACCACAGAATATCACAAGTAAGCGTAGACTACGACAATTTTCCTAGAAGCTTCGGTCAATTAAGATCGTAACTGTGTTACCTAACCGAGTTACCGCTACGTAGGTGTGTTGCATACCTATCGGGCATTACTTCATATCGATAGCTTTGTTCGCGTACGCGATCAGTGACTTACCACATACCCCTAGGAACCGGAAGCGGTGAACAGTCTACAAACTGAGTGACGATGGGCCGCGTAACCTACGCAACATTTTTGCTCTGCATTCTGATCCTCCTGTTTCTTACTTAAAAATAAAGAGTATTTATAGCTAAACTGAAATTTTCAATATTTAATTCAGGTTTTATTCAAAAATAGTTGATTTGTAACGTGAAACAGAGGGATGTAGAAAAAACTGCAGATTTTTGATATAGTACAAGAAAACGCAATTTCCTCAGAAAGAGGTAAAATTAGGAAAAACTGCAAAACAAAAACATATCAAACATCGCATCAGTACTTTTTCGAGCTTACATAAAACATGTTTCTGTCACTCATAAACAGCTTTAACCCTTATCAATAATAAAAAGAAACTCTTGTCTTTGATCATGATGAGAATGCTCTATTGCACACAAAAAACAACATTAATAATATATGTTACTTTTATTTTTGTGTATATAAACTGCATTTGCATCAGAGGTAATTTCTTTCGTTGCATAAAAGCGCAGAAGTTACTTGATCAAATAATTTTTATTACTTATAAAATACAATTTGTATTTTATAGGGATACAGAATACACAATGCACTAACACTGAACTACGTGCTGTTCTAATGATGTGGAAATTACACAGACAAAGTGAAGTCGTCGGCTTCCAGTTTCTTTAAATCGTTCAAATGGCTCTGAGCACTATGGGACTTAACATCTGAGGTCATCAGTTCCCTCAAACTTAGAACTACTTAAACCTAACTAACCTAAGGCCATCGCACACTTCCATGCCCGAGGCAGGATTCGAACCTGCGACCGTAGCGGTGCGCGGTTCCAGACTGAAGCGCCTAGAATCGCTCGGCCACAGCAGCCGGCCCAGTTCCTCTCTCGTACATTAATTTTTATGTCTCTTTCCTACTAATACTACCAGTACTAAGGGTATTCGTACCATTTACTACGTCCTTTATGTAGTGCACCAAAACGACCGAACTGTAGTTTTGGTAGAGAGCAGCTCTAACTTTGATACAACAGGAAATTACTTTCGCGACGACATTCCGAGAAGCGATGTCACTTGTATGGTTCGCTAAACACATGATAATAAGCAACGACGACTGGAATGGAAGCAACACACAACTTGACGATGAAAACTTAGATTACTCACGAAGCGAATCAGAAAATGTAACAATTAATGGAATGGCGTAATGCACACTCACATCATCTTCATGATGACACTCGAGTGACTAGCTAGATGCCCGAGAATACGCGACAGTAGATAGAGTGGCCCTGCGCATACGCCCGTGAACTTTACAATGAACCTACACGAATGACAATATGTGACAATGAAGCGATGGCGCCACACGCGCTGGCATCAACTTCACGATGAATGGTCAGGCCGTTGTTTCTTTACATTTGTTTTTGAGAAAAAAAGAAAAGGACTGATTTTCGTCTAACTTTTACTCAGTTAACTCAAAATTAATGCAGTGTCTACGCCGAGGCATTAAGGAGCTCCGTCCAGCTGTCAAAAACAAGGCAAGATATACTGTCGTGGAAAGACTGTTTCATTGTCGACATCTCCCGCCTACACATACAATATTTAGCACATATTTAGCATTGATCCTAAAATACTAATTTTACGCCATATTATTTTCTCCTCTGTCCATTATTGATAGAATATCTGATTGGAAAGTCTTCTGGAAACGGCAGTCAATTTCTATAAGCAGATGTACTATAGTATGAAATAATACGTGGAAGAGTAAATAAGCATACGTTTTAAACATATTTAAAGTAAGCACGAAGACAAGTGCTTCAGAAGTATTATTTGTGCACTGAGTTCTTACTTTCCAGGTAACGCTCGCACACTGATGTAAGAACTCAAACCTATTCCTGCCATTTAAAAATTAGGAGAGAATAAATAGATGTTTCTTTCCCATGCATTATAATCTCGCCATCGACAGGATTCTAAACTAAAAATAACGTCTAAATACATTTTTTGATGTCCCACTTTTCACTTGTAATATGTGAATGCATCCAAATTTTTTAAAAAATTTATATACAGCTGAAACTAATTTTTGTGTTCGTTAAATCTGGTCCTATTGCTGGTGACATAAAACAACAAATATGCATGTCGAGTTAATGACTTTTGCGGAGCTTCATTATCTGCGTTTCCTTACATTTATGTTCTTGTAGGGGGAACAAAGTGGTCTACCACCTCTGCTGATCTCCAGAAAACACTGAAATTGCAGACTGTATGAAGACCAGTAACTGGTACAGGATAGATTTGCATTAAATATTTCAATTTTCAAGCAGTCTGTTTCCAACTCACCGTATATCAAATTTCTCTTCGTTTCCTAGCTCTTTTGATTTCGTGCTGTCACTTGTATTAAACTGGACTCGCATTTGGGAGGACGACGGTTCAAGATCACGTTCGGCAATCCTCATTTAGGTTTTCCGTGATTTCCTTAAATCTCTTCAGGTGAAAGCCGGGATAGTTGCCTTGAAAAGCATGGCCGACTTCCTTCCCCATCCTTCCCTAACCCCTTTGGACCGATGATCTCACTATTGGATTCCCTTCCCCAAACCAACCAACCATCACTCTTATTAAGAGCTTTCATCTTTGTTGAAATATTATGTGAAATTATTTCTGAGATATGCCAAATTACACATACCAAGTCTACCGACATAGTGAAGCAGCCTTTTTTTAAAAATTGAACTACAACTTTTTTAAGGTTAACTCGTGAAAAATAGATTGTTGTGATATAACAAATGTCAGGACTTACAGTGAACCTTTTCGAATAAATACCTGGGAAACGTGAGGCCTAAGTTTGGGACACCGACACAGGGTGGTTTTATCGCCGCTAATTGGTTTACGTAGCAATGGAATTCCATAGAATTTGGCTAGACAGTTGTCATATATTCAGGCTATCTTTTGCTATAAGTTTCGCTATGGGTGATGAAAAGTTTTATAGCAACGCACTACACTTTTCCTGATCTTCGGAAACAGTTGATGAACGTTGATATTAATTGTAGCTCTATTTTTCTATTACAGTTTTCAGACCCCCAGAGTGTAAATGCGCAGGTTATTAAATCGAATGAACTCACTAAAAATTGCAACGTGTGCAAACTCAAATCTACCCTACAATTTATTCCACACGAGGAAACGGTGATTAACTAATACTTTATTTATGTAAATAACAGTTTCAACTTTGGTATCCATTTCGAATTGTTGAACCATTTTCCAGACAAGACTTTCAGAAATCTTGCGCAGCGGACATTCTTTGCGAACACTTCGCATAATGACCTACTATATTGTCGAGACGCGAAGCGTGGAAGAAGCCTAAAGAAACAGTGTCACGAACTGTTCCCTTCCCTCGACACTGAATTTGCCACATTTTGTGGCTGCAGGATGCGAGTTGGTGCTCGTTCACCGTACGACCCTCTGCGTCATTCGGGTCTTTGCTTGCGAGGGTCGTAAAACTCCGATCCGTGCCATTAAGTGGCCTTTTTGCATGTATCACTGCTTTACTGCTACCCTGCTCCGCCTCTTGCCGTTTCGTCATCCTGCACCCTTTCTCAGTGCCCCGTCTAACTATTTTCTTTTAGGAACGTTTCTCTAAAAACACCATGTGGCAGCTATTTGTTTAACGGCTAGTTTCTGTCTGTCGTTATATTCCAATACACCTGTCTTATTAACCTACTTCGGAGATACGCTGATTCTGATGAAAGGAAGGGAGGAAGAAATGACAGGCATAGCGTCCAGTCAATTTGGAGGACATTAAAAACGGAACATTAGCCCTGATTAGATGCGAATTGGAAGAGGATTTGTTGAAGGATGCCTCCCTTCATTCGCAGGAAGCGATTTAGAGCAACTACAGAGATCCGTCATCGGAATGATCAGATGGAATTTTTAATTCCGTTGCAGCCTTTACTTAAAGTAAATGCCGGAGTGGCTCCCTTCAAAACGCTGTGGCCTGTTTCCAACAACATCCTTGTCCAGTCTGAGTTTGTATTCAGCGGATTATTAAACACTGTCCTCCCTTCCTTATGCTACTCCCGAGTTCAGTTCTGACAAACGAGTCACACTTTTCAATATATAATCTTAGTGCTCAAATAGTATCCGGCAACTTCTCGTACATTGCTTGACTGTTCCAGTAACTTGCTCAGATAGCTTTATTGCATTTTGAATTGGTCATAACTCCACCTACAAAGTTCTAGAACATGATCAATGTTATCCGCTGAGTGTTTTATAGTGATCTCCGGTGTATCTTTACAAGATGATCCTTTCAGTTTGTTACCACAGTTTAGTTCGTGACTACACTGCACTGAGTGCAGCTATACATCTGCGGAAATGCGTGTATTACGAAATCCGTGTCGTGTTTACGAACAAAACATTTATAATGAAGAATAGAAATGATGGGTAGATTGAGACAGATGGAAGTGGGGACTGAAGGAGATTTTGAAGAGCATAGCGTATGCAACCAAAAAGGCTCAATGAAAATAAAAGAAGTTAATAATACCCAAACTTTTAAACTGGCTTTAATCATACTTTATGGTGATGGGTGTTATTTATTATATCACTATGCATGAAAGAATCATAAATGAAGGCACATGTATTCGAAGTAAGGATATAGTACTAGCCAGTACTTTAACGAAGAACAGTGTTGCACACGTCGTATGTAATACCATATTTTGCACTAATCCGAATCAAGTTATGCAGTAGGAAATATACGTGCCATATTGTAGTTTCGTTATATCATGACAAAACTTTTGTGTACTTGTATGGTGATTTTGCTTCTTCTTCTTACTTACACGGTCAAATTACATCAGCAAAATTGAGATCTAAACCTCGGTAGAAAGGAAAGAATGACGAATAACGTGTGGATCCCCGTCGACAACCAGATCAATAGACACAACTGTATGTTCAGATAGGGCTTTATCATTTAACGAAATAGGACGCAACCTTTTCACAAAGAGCATCTCTACAGTTTCCTTGAGTGATTTAGCGGAACCATGAGAATCTAAATATTTATACCTTCACGGCAACCTGAGTCCTGCTCCTCTCAAATGGTAGCTGGGAAACTAAAGAAGCAGCCAAGACACTATATGAGTAAGCGAAAAGTTTTGCGGAAATTTACAGTGGCTTCCAAGTCTTAGTTCTTAAATTATCATTTCAAAGAGTCATACACGCAGTAAGACTGCCACAGAAAAGGCTTATACACTTCAGTGATGATGTTGATGATGACTGAAGTGTGTGTGTCTTCTGTAACTCAGTGGTGGTCCCACTGATGATGATATATTTCTGGCACACGATAAATAGAAACTGTGGCTCCATCATAAAAAATATTGATCTAATAGAATATTGTTCACACACGTAAGAATTAGCTGAAATGCTAAGGCAAATTGACTGGTTACGACTTAAAACATCCAAGCCGTACGACAAGAGTCATACAAAAGAAGTATGGGGCCCTTGTTTCTGAAGTTTAACAATAGACAGTAGAGGAAAACCCAGGAAATCAAATTATGCATTAGGACTGCAAATAATTTGCAGGTGGCTTCGAGAAACGTCTACGATCTCCCAGGAAGGAGGAGGATTAAGAGTACAGCTGCAGCCATGGTACAGATGATAAGTAAGGTAATTAACATCGATAAACAGAATAACATCTCGGATGTGCTGCTTCCCCGACCTCTGGAACAGTAGTCCAGAGTTTCAAGACAGATTCGTTTTGTTTGGTATCGAAAACTGAATGAACATAGATACCTCAAAGGGATGTTAAAGGCAGTTGTGTGCCTAGCCTTCCTACCATTTGGTAGCCACATTTTTATCGTTAGTTTTCAACTGTTAAACAACAAAACAACAGTGACATGCAGTTTAGTTTGTTGACAGGCGCACTTCGAAAGAAAACCATCCTGGTAGAGATTGGTGAGATTGGGTTTAACGTCCCGTCTACATCGAGGTCATCAGAGACGGAGCAAAAGGATGGGGAAGGAAATCGATCGTGCCCTTTCAAAGGAACGATCCCGGCATTTGCCCGGAGCGATTTACGGAAATCTCGGAAAACATAAATGTGGATGGCCGGACATGGGTTTGAAACGTCATCCTTCCAAATGGGAGTCTAGCGTGCCGACCACTGCCCCACTTCGCTCGGTGCCAATGTGGTGTGTCATTTCGGACGTAATGGGACACTTTCACCTCTTTCATCAATTTTACATCATAATATTAAATAGTTTGCGCGTATTTGCGATGGTGAAGGATGTGCCCGCCGCCGAGAGCTGTATGTTCCTCTGCTACATTTCCGTTATCAACCTGTTTCCTACACTGCGCCGAAATAAGTCACATTCCAGTTAAAATCTTGTTTGAAGCTTATCATACGAATAAACAGCAAAAACGACTATGTCCTATAAACAAATGGCTCATTCACTGCAACATCTTAGATCAGTCCACACTGGCTTTTGAAATGTTCTTATTTTGGTAGAGAGTATAGCAGTTTTAGCGTCTAGGATTCGATAAGTGGGACTAGCTTGTTAAATGCAGTGCGTAGGTGCTTCCTTTAGGCAAGGAGAGATGAGGCGGAGCTGAGTAGAAAACACTCCGAAATGAAGGCTGTTTGAGGCTTGCCTCCCCGTCGACGCCGAGCTCGTTACAGAAGGAGTACTATTTCGGATTAGGAACCGAAAGGGAAGGCAATCTACAAAACTGTATTCAAAGAAACCATTTCAGAGCTTTGTATGTAAAGTGAATGTGAAGAGGGGAAGGAAGGAAAGGAAAGGGAGGGAATCACTGCTGTTAGCTACATAGAGACATTACATGGAATCAGCGGTGACAAATGAAAATGCGTACCGGAGCGGGATTCGAACCCGGGATCTCTTCCTTATTAGGCAGGTTTGTTAACCACTGCGCCATCCGGGACACAGTATTAGCGTAACTGTCCGGCGTAAATCGGCATGCCTCATGGCCGATCCACATTCCCATCGAGCGACAGCTATCCGCAGTCCCTGTCAATTTCCTCCATGTTTGCTCTCTGAGATTCCCACAGGAGGTCGGACGTGTGCCAAATAACAGACACCACGCGTCCATATCATTTCAGAACTACAAGAAATCGAAGAAATCCACGGAAACACTACGTCAGCTGCCAGACGGAGAATTCGATCCTGCTCATTTCGAATACAAAATTAGTGTCTGTACCACTGAGCCACCTTGCTCAAACTGGAGTAACCAAACTAGATCTCACACAACAGTCACCCAAAATGTGCTGTTTAGGTGTTTCCCCATTCCATGTAGCTCAGTTTTCTACTGGTCCATCTTTACGTGAAAAACATAAGACAGAAATAGTTAAATACGAAAACATCATCCACGGACCGATTTTCGTTTACGGTATTAATTCTTTAGAGTGAGATGACCCTGTGTGGTGAGGAAGAGCATTCACTTACAGAAACACGTGCCACATGCGTGATTACCAAACACACATCAGGCGTGAACGTTGAAAAGCGTGATGAAATTCGTAAATTCGGGAGGAATATTTCAACTCCCTTATGTGCGTTTTCTCAAACCTCAGAAATGAATGACGATATTTTTCATTCTGTCAGTCTGTGATTCTTATTCCTCTGCACCCTTATCCGTGCAATCGTAAGTGATTGATATCTTTCATAAATGTAATGTCGGCGAAAAGTTGGATCGTACCTTCTTCCGTTTTTATGCAGCCGCTGCTTTCTAACTTCGTCATCAACTTCACAGCAAACGAGAAGATAAGTAGAATCACAGATCCTCTTGGAGAATTAAGGAATGATTTCCTTGTAACAGAGGGATTGATGTTTCCGATGCTGGCGGGATCTTAGTCACTAACGATTTCGTTTCTAAAAAGCTAAACTCCCTTCAGCTTCATTGCTCTCACGTTTAAGTGCTGTACACTCCAAGCGTTTTCTGGCATGATCTGTATTATACCTACGTTCATACCGACTTCAAAGTAGAGGAGGAGCCAGCTCTGTTGGTCGCAGGTAGCGGCGTGGTGTGAGAGTCGGCAATAGCCGGCGGCTTTGCGGCCAACCCTTCCCTCGAGCGCCTATTGCAGTTCGCTCGCCTGTGAGTGATCGCGACATTAAAAACAGCTTCATCACGGAACGGAACCTCGACTCAGTACTTACACAGACAAAAAACGCTTTGCCGCAATTTGTCAGTCGTCGTAATAAAATATTGCTCGGCTCGCACTTCTGTGACCGCGCTGGTGATATATTATTTGGAGTGGTAGCTTTGTAAATGACGTCTGTGTTGTGAATAATTATTGAGGGGATTTACATTTTATAGCGGGGTAGTCAGGGGTGCGTGAAATGGGTGCTAATCCGAACGCTGTTTATTGTGGTCGGTCGCCGAGTGCTAAGGACACTCGCCGCTTCAAATTTAATGTTATTCCAAACGTAAAATTATTATTAACGCTCGCCACTCAGAGGTGGAGCAACTTAGCGCTTGCAGCTTCAGTCCTTACTGTAACAATTGGCGCCCCCTTGATCACAGAAACGTCTGCAGCTGCTGCAACGGAAGCTGTTACCCGCTGCTACCCGCACGTGTCGTTCTCAAATAGATGATCTCAACACGCTTACCATACTATCGGTCGCCATACATTTGTTCTGTGTATGCGTCCTTGGCCTCAGATGTCCACTCCACGATGACAGTCATATAATTTGTGTAACCAAAATAATATTATCACATGATATCTTTTTATGTGATGCAAGAGGATTAGAGTGTACTAGTAGAATTTTATTCCCTTCTTATTCCATTCGCAGACATTGCGTTTAAGAAAAACTGTCAGTTCACCTGCGATTTAACCTGAATGTATTTAATTTTAATGTCATCATTATCAGTCGAGGTGTATGTGAGAAGGAATTTTCGTGACTCCCTTAGAACATGGGCTCGCGGGATTTTACGCGCAAGCTTATAAATAGAGCACGAAGTCATTGCTGTAGCGTTTATCATTGGATGTCTATCGGTTATTCTGGATAAAGTCGTGACGAATTTCGCAGATCTTGTTTAAATTTCCTCTAAATATAAATCCAACGTTGAGAGAGACCTAAAGTGTCGACATTATTTAAGAGTGGGACAACAGAGAATCTCGTAAGCAATCTCCCATGGTGACACGTCACACGTAATTAGTTTGGTTCCGATGAACCGTTGCTTTGCATTTGCCTTCAGAACATCTGAATTTCTGTGGTCGTTCCACCTTGAATTACTCCCGATTGATTGCCTTAGACATTTGCCGGTTTGGAATGACGCCAGTGATTTTACAGCGATCATATTATGAAGCAATATTGTAATCTTTCTTACCTTTCTGCGCATTACATCATGCTTGTATCATTTTGCACCTCTTTATCCGTATTATGCGTCCTCTTACGGTTCCTCATGATCGATGGAAGCGGAATTCGTGTCTATTCTTATAGAAGAGTTAATTGGTCTCCAAAAAAGTCAGAATTTAACTTCATGCACAGGATACAGAGTTACAGAACTGTACATCTTTCCTCCTTCCCTTCTTATTGCACATCTAAATTCTTACTAATTTAGCAACCTTACCGTGTGTATGAGTATATCGTATACCAACATCATTTCTCTTCCATGTTTCATTCACGGTTGACGCCATTTACGGTTGGCTCGAGGGAAGAACGGCTATTGGAAAACCTCCATTTGACGTCTAATTTCCCTGATTTTGGGCGGCATAGACATTTTGCGAATTGTGTTTGGAAGGAAGCAATTTTTGCTTGACTCTTAGTTAAACGTACGTTCAAGGAATTTTGACTGTGAACCTCTCCAGAGTTCACAACGCCTCTCTTCTACCATTTTAATTGGATAAGCAACTCCCTGATGTTTTCACTCTTATTAAACAAACCCTGTGAGGAAATGTGCAGCTCTTTCTTGTATCTTCAATATCTCCTTTGTTAATCCTACCTGAAAAGTGTTTCAGATTGACTAACAGTATCCAAGAATTAGGGCTTGTAAAGTATTCGAAGCATTCTCTGACGTGGTCTGTGATGATAGCATCGTGTGCACCATCTGTCTACAAAACTGAAAACTATAACGCTTGATTATTCTTTTACTTTTTTGCCTATAACGCCCCAGGATAATACATCAATATATCAGTCTAAACTTGCTTATGTTCTAAAACTTTAATTCATTACTGGAATAGGTGCCAACGGATTCCTCACTCCTTTCGGGAAAGTGTAGAACAGCAATTTTCTGTACAGTGTAATTGCCAGTAATGACAGACACATTATGATGTCGAAGGCGTACTGGTCACTATGTACACTGCAGATTCAATCAGTATTGCAGAACGACGTTTTACAGGCGAATGGGGTGCGAGGAGGAGTTTCCCTCATCAGAATTCGGTCGAACGAGTGTTTCGTAAGCCACTTCTCTCTTGGGTGAATTACACTTCCTTAAGGACCTTCCAGTGTTTCTCAGCCTAGCATGTGATTTTCCTACTACTTATTATATCTGGTAATACCACTTCAGGTCGCTCCTAGCTGTCTAGCTGTTTTACGGTTGTTGCTATTTCCAGCGACTTGTCGCCAGTAGTGTAATCTAACAGTAGTAGATCTCTTCATTTGTTTATGGTTGCAATTCTTTTGAAACTCGCCCCCATTAAAAAGGTACTGAAACTATGAAGACAGCTGTAAGTTCAGAGAAAGTGCAAAATATAGTGTTGGACAAGCGGCAATGAGAGGTGTAGGAAATACGTGACACTACAGGCTTGCCAGAAGTAGTATGTGAACACCTCATGTAATGCGGAATGGACCACAAAATGCCAAGAGAGGCGGAGAGTGCAGTGTTGTTAGTAGAGAAGCAGTAAAAGCGCAATGGATAGGTCAGGACCATCGAGGACATTTCTCCTGTATAAAGCTGCCAAAGCCGACTGTTGATGACGTGATCGTGAGGTGGAAACATGAAGGAATAACCACCACTAAGCCAAGACCAGGCAGAGCTCTCGTACTGTCCGACTGGCTCTGAGCACTATGCGACTTAACTTCTGAGGTCATCAGTCGCCTAGAACTAATTAAACCTAACTAACCTAAGGACATCACACACATCCATGCCCGAGACAGGATTCGAACCTGCGACCGGAGCTGACGCTCGGCTCCAGACTTTGGCGCCTAGAACCGCACGGCCATTCCGGCCGGCTACTGTCCGACAGGGTCCGTCAGGTATTGCGGAAGGAGGTTGTAAAAGTTCTCATGAAATCAACGGAAGGGACCACTCGTTAATTCCAAAGTGCTAACAGTGATCACATTTGCTGTGCGCAATGTGGTATCATACATTATCGATATCGCCCCAAGCAGAACGCATCCCGAGGTTGGCAGTAAACCGTGCGACGGCCTCACCAATCCGCGGCCGGTATTGAAGCCACACCTCTTGCTGTACCAGGGAACAGCGCTACCACCGAGACGGCTTATGGAACGCGGAGCAAAGATGTCACCCAATTTCATTGCGGAGTTCGTACAGTATATTAGCGGCCTTAATCGTAGTTTTTCTCAGGGCTGCTGATGATTTATCGATGCTCTTTCTTAAATGCATCGATAATGTCACCCATATCTCATTCCACGATATATCGATATCGAAATGGCAAGATCGAATACCGTTATTTTTATTTCATATTATATTTTTTCGCAATTTTCAGTAAATATTCGAAATAGTAGTAGAACATGATTATTTCACTGTGTGAAGGAGTCTTACTACATTTTTGAGCTTTCATTACGTACAGTCTTTCTCTTTGACTGTGAAGCAAGTATAGGTGGCACAGAGAGGTTCGATTGCACTGGTAGGTGGTGGTGTGAATGGAATTACAAGTTTTCCGATGTGAAGGAATAGCATACCAGTTGCGTTAAAAACCAATTTTTAATGCCACTAGTGTGCTCTTTCTTCACAGCGGCATTTAAAAAAAAAAAACAGCTACTGAAAATGACGAAGAAAAATCTAAATGGCAAGAGTGGTCCTTGCAGTGGGCGGAGACGTGTGAAGGGAAATACTGCGGTAATCGGCGCTCGGTGTTAACAACAGAAACCGCAACGTTTAACTTCACACGCAATTTTGACACTGCCACTGCTATGTCGCTCGCGTTTGCGGAGAAGAAAAAAACGGGGAAGTCGACATGAAGTACTCCGGACTAATCCGACGTCTTTTATTGTGCAACTTACATGCAGTTACGTGCGTCGTTTTCCTTTCAGTTAGTATGCACGGGGGGAAAAGCAGGCTGGTAGCTTGTTGATGTACAAAATATCTAATAACAAATCAATACGTAAATATGCAATTCTAAAACCGACAGTATATTTACAATGTGCAGCTGTTATTTTAATAGGCCGGAATGTCGATATACATTCCGTCAAAATATCGACAGATCGTTACATTTCTCGATACATCGACTGCTGAGAATGACGCTTTTTTAAATATCGATATATCGACGTCGCGACATTTTTGAAAATCTCAACATTCCTAGTTTCTCTGTAGTGTGATCGTTTATGACGACTAGGTTCCGACTGACAAATTTCTGGAATAGAGTTGGAGTTGCTGCATTAAAATAAACGCCAGTGTCAATCAGATTACGTGGACTTATCATTATTTTTGCTTACTGTCAAAGCACCCACTTATTTCTCGGCTCCCATCTTTGCCGAATCCAACACATAGGAAATTAGAAAGACTGGGGTATAGTGGTCGAACAGCTACTTACAAACCAAACATTTGTGCAGTTAGTGCTAAGCGACACTTCAGGTGATGTAAAGACCGACGTGGATGACTGAAAATGAGTGATTTTGTGTGATGAATCACGCTATGCCCTGTGGCAAACCGATGGAAGGTTTCGGGTCTGGTGAATGCCTGGGGAACGTTACCTCTCATCATCTGTAATGTCAACAGTGAGGCACCGAGGTAGTAGTGTTACGGTATGGGGGTGTTTTTATGGTTAAGGTGCGGTCCCAATTATTGTGCTTAAGGAAAGCTGGACACGGGTGAATTTGAACGTATTTTACATCATTGTGCACTGAATATGGTTGAGGTACAGTCCGGAGACGATGGTTGTGAGCGTAAGCGTCACAATGTACCATTTCATAAAGCAGCATTTGTCCGGCAATAGTTTGTGGACAGAAACATTCCTCAAATGGACTGGCCTGCGAGTCCCGACCTGAATCCAGTGGAATACATTTGACGTGAGTTCGAATATCTACTTGGCTCCAGACCTCAGTGTGAAATATCACTACCCTCTCTCGTTTCGGCTATCGAGGAAGAACGGACTGCCGTTCCTCCACAGACACTGAGACACTTCACTGAAAGTGAGCCCAGCAAAGACCAAGCTGTCAAAGAGACAAAGTGTGGAAATGCTCCATATTCGTATCCACTAATAGCCGTCCGGATGTTTTTGATCAAATGGTCGTACATGAGAAAAGCATTGTTGGTGTCGAATAAGTTAAATTCTGACCAAAGGCAAAGGCGGAACTAACTTCTCGTCAGTGTTTGGATGGCTTCGAAAAGAATCAGGCGAATTCTGCGGGTCAGTGTGCTATTGTAGATGGGACGAATGTCCATCACTTCACTCCGGAACTGACACAGCAATAAAAAAAAAAGTTAAATTAGAAAACAGCGAACTGGACTTTTTTACTAGGAAGATTATATCAAGTGTTTACTGGAATGCAAAAGGGATACTCTTTGTTAATTATCTTGCAGCGAGTAAACGAATAACTGGAAAATATGATGCAAGTCGCCTGAACCACCTAGAGCATCCGACAATTTCGCATTGCCTGTTTGCACAGCTAAACAGATCTGTGTCTTGGATATGGCCGCGCGGGATTAGCCGAGCGATTTCAAGCGCTGCAGTCATCGACTGTGCGGCTGGTCCCGGCGGAGGTTAGAGTCCTCCTTCGGGCATGGGTGCGTGTGTTTGTCCTTAGGATAATTTATGTTAAGTAGTTTGTAAGCTTAGGGACTGATGACCTGAGCAATTAAGTCCCATAAGATTTCACACACATTTGAACATTTTCTTAGATATGTATTCATTCTAACGAAATGGGTACGGCAATGGAAGGCGGATATATTGCAGACGTTATAGAATCAAACTTTTTGGGAATGAATCGTCTCACAGGATAAAAGTTGGACAAAGTACATCGGCTTAAAAGGGCATTACGTCGAAAATATGTGCAATTTTATTCATGAATTAGTTCCTCATTGCTAGGTAATGAAAGTTTTGCTGTGTCCTAGTATGCCGAATGGAATCATTAATATTTTTGTTTCGGGGCCAAACAATGGACTTTCAAGGGCAGGAGCGGAGTTACGGTCGCGTCAGGTGACATTTTTCGTCGTTTCTCCTAAATCACTGCAGGGGAAAGCCGATATTCTTCCCCCGCCCATATTCAACTGATGCAGTACTCAGTCTCTAATGTTCTCGATCTCTTCGAGACGTTAAACTCTAACTTCCCTTTTTCTCATTTCATGGTGCATGTGTCTACCGCACAGTTGAACGTTCGGAACTTCGCTTTGCGGTTTCCAGCAATCATAGACGAGGCAGAACGGAACTACTTTCTGCAACAACTTGTGATGTTTTACTGCAGTAATTCGCTTGTAAACAGGATGTCATAGGTAAAATTAGCGATCAAGACAGTGGTTTTCTTGCGACTGCATGAATTACCTGCGAGTCGAAACAAGAGCTGGGCGTGAAGTTTTTGCTGGCCGTGCCGGCACGTACTCACAAGTGTTCCGCGACAAAGGACGCACTTTCTTCTGCAGTGGGACGCCATCAGCTCACCACGGAACTGCGGGCTGTCTCTTGAGAGGCTCATCCGATTATATGCTCTGCAGCTCCATCATCGAGTGTTAGTTGATCCCAATGTAAAATACAATATTTCGTAAACGATACTACTGAAAGAAAAAAAGTGTTCCATCTCTATGACACGCGCATTTCACCAAAACTGTAAAGCATTTTTATTCTCCCGAACTAATACCAAAATCTAATATCTATGTTGATTATGTTCGTAAGATGTACCCCCTCGAGGTCGATAGCTTACTAAACGGGAAGTAATTTGTTAAAAGTAACACGTGGCTCATTTATAATTTGTAGAGGCTGTTCAGTAACACATGTGGGTAAGTTTTCTCCGTTAATCCTTCACGTAATATAAGGGGCGATCAGAAAGTTTCCGTTTGACGGTTTGGTGCAGCGTATATGCATCGTAGCTCTACTTCGATGAGTGTATATAAGCACCGACATGTAAGTAATGGATTAGTGTGACAGTCGTGTCTTTCCGACTTGCATACGGTAAATGCGGACACGTGTACCACGACGGCGTTATTATCAACATTATTTCCATTCGAACATGCCGCGCAGGATAGCCGCGCGGTCTTGGGGGCCTTGCCACGGTTCGCGCGGCTCACCCCGTCGGAGGTTCGAGTCCTCCCTCGGGCATGGGTGTGTGTGTGTTGCCCTTAGTGTAAGTCAGTTTAAGTTGGATTCAGTAGTGTCTAAGCCTAGGCACCGATGGCCTCAGCAGTTTGGTTCCCCAGGAACTTACCACAAATCTCCAACAATTTTCTACTCAAACATGACCAACGTGCTGTTATTCTTTTCTTAGCTGCCGAAGGACAAACACAGGTACACACGCATCAGTGAATGAAGAATGTGTATCTCCAATTAACGCAAAACGCCCGTGATAACGTGTTAACGGACGTCCCCATATAGGAAATGTCCTAACCCAAAAGTTACGCCAACTCAATTGGGAGACGCTCGACACACGTCCTGTAATCCTGATCTCTCCCCAAGCGATTATCATCAAAAAAACTTTCAATGGTCGAAGATTCCTGTCGGACGAGTGTGTACAGCAGGCAGTTACGATCTTCTTCACGCAGCAGGACTGTGTTTTACCTAACGGGTATCGTCAACCTGGTACGTAGGTCGGATGATTGCCTCAATGTTCACAGAGATGTTGTCTGACGGCATACCTATTCTGGACTGTACGGCCTTCCAACGGAAACTTTTTCATCGTACCTTTCATTTCTACGTTAACTTAGACAATAAATTGATTAGGTGGCCAACTCACACTGAAGAATATACACGCCAACACTGCGTATACAAGTAGCATGAACGTCATCTTCTATATACATTTCGTGATGGGATACGTTTTCCCAAGACCTAGATTGAATCCGTTTAGCGATTTATGTAGATTTACGAGTATGTCAACTTAATTTTTTTGCTTGCCGCTGTATCTGTATGGTACACAGTAGAGGCTATTATGCACCGGCATTTCTTCCTCCCTTGCCTATTTCACTCTCAAGCTGAGTTCGAGAGAAATGATCTGCTCACTTCTCAATCTCTTGTCTTTTTCTTATGACTCTTCCACGGGATGTACGATTCAAGGAGAAGAATTTTTCTTGCTCTCTGTCTCAGATACTGTTCCATTAAATTTGTCGAATAGCTCTTCGAAAATCGTTGTCGACTTTCTCAGAAATGTACGATCCCAGTAACACTCTGGTACTGAATGAAAGTTTCCAGTGCAGAACGCTTCTGAATTTGAGTTGTGTCTTTGATCTGACATGGCGAGAATGCTAAACACCAGAGCGATATTCGAAAAAAAAATGGTTCAACTGGCTCTGAGAACTATAGGACTTAACATCTGAGGTCATCAGTCCCCTAGAACTTATAACTACTTAAACCTAACTAACCTAAGCACATGCCGGCCGCGCTGGTCTAGCGGTTCTAGGCGCTCAGTCCGGAACCGTGCGACTACTACGGTCGAAGGTTCGAATCCTGCCTCTGGCATGCATGTGTGTGATGTCCTTACGTTAGTTAGGTTTAAGTAGTTCTAAGTTCTAGGGGACTGATGACCACAGATGTTAAGTCCAATAGTGTTCAGAGCCATTTGAACCATTTGAACCTAAGGACATCACACACATCCATGCCCGAGGCAGGATTCAAACCTGCAACCGTAGCGGTCGCACGGTTCCGGACTGAAGCGCCTAGAACCGCTCGACCACAACGGCCGGCCCGCGATATTTGCAAGTACAAAGCATTTGCTTTGAAATTTGAAATACATATTGAGATTCTGCAATTAATCTGCTTCTGCCAAAAGAAAACGAGGAGCAGCACGTCTCTGGTTCATTTAAACTGCCTTCCGGAAATTTATCACACTGCTGGATGAAAATGGCTGTATCTTAGTCTCCAGAATGTCGAAATCGCCGATGATTTCGTGTAAATATCTGGAAAACAACGTCGTCTTACTTATTAAATTCGGGCAACACATTTTCCCAGTCATGCCTTCTACAATACAGTATGCTGTCAGCCACCTGCGACGATTACGCATCTCTTTTTTTTTATACTGTCTCGTATTATTAATACAACTTTGAAATGCCCTCTTTATTAAAAGTGAAAACGTATGAGGCATACTAGCGTCCATTGTGGCAGAGGCGTGTAGAACAGGCACATTCGCAAGCGTGTTGCGAATGGCGTCGTGCAGTACGAATGATACGTGAGACATCAGGCATACTAAAATAACGACATAAAATCAACGTTAATTGGTACCAACACGTTGATATTTACACTCCTCGGAGAAACTGTTCCCAGTCATGCCGCGGTGATCGTCCGCGATTTAGAGAAATCCGTCTTGTTAACTAAACCACCTGTCAGTCATCTTCCCGAGCAACTGAAACTGAACTAACGTGTACGAGTTAGTGAGAACAGATATATTGTGACGCTGAACGCGATAAACTGCTCGCAAGCGAACCAGAACTGAACGTAACAATGGAAACTCGAGCACTTTGTCGGGGAGGGAAGCGCCTGCAGTGCGCGGCAAGTGCGCATGCGCGGGAAGAAGCCACGTAATTGCCTGCGCTGCGGTCCGAAGCAATGGCGGGCAGCTTGTCTCACCTCCTCACATCCTGCTGCGGTCGCCGGGCCGCCGCGCTATCTAATGTAACGCGCCAGCCTATCGAGGAAACGTCTGAATTTCGGGATTATTCCACACGGTATAGCAGGCATCTATACAGGGTAGAATAAACCGATTCGTGCTAAAGGCTGCCCGCGAGAGGTATTGGTGAACGGCGTTTCCGTACTTTTCATATCTTAAAGAAATAAATAAACATTTAAGTAGCGAACTTTTTAATTAGCCGGGAATTAATTTGAGTAGGTCTAAATTATTTTTAACGGAAAATAAAAAATATCGAGTACTCTACTGCCATTTACGTATATTACAAGACGGATTTTTATATACGAAACCTTTTTCAAGTATCAACTAGTAGCTGACTTTCGGAAACGATAGTTTATTATATTTTTTTACCATTGAGTGCAATGCGGAAGCGGTAGTCACCGTCTGTGGCTGCCAAGCTTGTGACGCAGGGTCGATCCCAAGCACAATCAAGGAATTACGTTTGTTAGAGGATGGAACGGCATCCGCTCAGCCATCTGGAGGGAGTGTTTGAAGTGAAAGCTGGGGCTAATGTTTCGAAAAACGGCACAGAAGTCCGAGAGAATGAGGTGCCGTTGCAGCAACGCCAGTCAATGACAGTTGAGACGGGGAATTAAAAAAGTATAAAACTCGACCAGCATGACCATTATGCTGGATGGCACTATCGTATTGTTTTAGTGTCTACTTTAGTTTTTTACCGTAGTGTCGTAAGAGTTCGCCAAAATCACTGCAAGTAGATAGTTAAGAAGCTGATAATTTTTCAAATGCAGTAGCTGCCGTCTGAAGCATTCCTACCTCAGCAAAGTAAATTATTCATGCAACCGGCCCCGACTTGACTTCTTTGGATTGATAGCTGCTTGAGGAAGTGAAGATACAGTTACGGAATTAAAGATATCTCTATCGTTTAAAACCCGTTACGTACAAGGAAAAATGTTTCAATCTATTCAGTGACAATGTAAATAATTGAAAGAATGGTTGGTGCCGAAGAATAGCAAGGTTCTTTGTCTTGTCATGCATTTAACCGTTTAGCTCGAAACAAAATTATAAAACACTATAGATTTATTTTCGTAAATATATAACTACGAGACGCTTATCCTGTACAAGGCGTTTAAAGCGAAGTGCAAAAAACTTTGATTCGCTTATCTTAGTCGGGAAACTACTGTGGGACAAAGCACCAATACCTCGCCCAGTTACGCCACATCTCTGTCTGTAACGACTTCATTGGCAGCTGATGCTACACAACAACATTGCTTTCGCATGAGTATAGTTCTTCAAGAATTGAACCCTAATATCTCCAAAGATTCTGAATAAATTGTAACGCGTAGCAGTGTTTTAACGAGGAGGAGACATTTACTCACATGGCCGCGCTTACCATCTCGTAATTCCTTGCACTTCACTGTACATTATTTGGATACGTTCTTTACTTTTGATTTTACACATTACAAACTTGGCTAATCGGATCAGTTGTAACTGAGGAAAACACTATCCAAATAAATTGCTTGAACACTAGAGAAAATTATCACAAGAAATGAGTGAATATCATCAAAATATGACGAAAACTACATAATATCAGACAAATGAAAGAGAGCACCACATTTATCCCTGAACCTGCGTAGTATTCTCAATAGTGTACTAACACGCAGAATTTCAGTTATAGGAATCGAATGTGGTGCTGGGATATGGTTCTTTACAACTTTTGCTAAGCAGCAATAGTAGTTTTAATAAAAGGTGGAACCAATGTTTTGTAATCTATAAGCTAACATCTGTGTAATTAAAATGCAGTTATTGATTCAAACAGTGGAGAGGACTGGAACCCGTGGAGATTACAAAGGTGCTAGGCGCAGAATGAAATTGCCCATGAAAAGTGGCCCTTTGTGATGGCCAGTCTTTCCATTTTGCTGCCAATAAGTCGTCTTGGGCCATTAACTTTCTTTGCACCGTGCGCCTGCTTTGCTGTGCGGCGATCTATCTATCGTTATTGGAACTGTTCCGCCTGGAGTGCACCCTCTTGGCTGTAGAAGCGGCACCGGAACCCTAAGCCCGACAACTGGTCCCCTTCTACAGAAACAGATACATAATTACCGGCCGAGTGTGAAGCAGACTTTTCTAATTCTGATTTCCTTCCAAAGAATGTGGTACTACTTCTGCCCTTATTTCTTTTACTTCATTACATCTCGCTTTTGACTTAAACCTCTACTTCTCCTTCATTATTTCCCGTCCATTATTCTTGCAGGACTCAAAAGTAAATTTTTGCCCATACCTTTGTTTGCGCATCTTGCACGGACGCTTCTCCTTTACGCCTGGATAGTCCAGCCAGTAGAGCGTTTTCCCGCGAAAGTGAAAGCTTGCGGGTTTTGAGCCCCGGTCTGTCACATAGAAAATTTCAATCAGCTCAGGTCACACTCCGCTCATTCTATAAGGCAGTCAAATTTTCGGTGTTTTACTATCTCTTTATATTTCACATTGCACCAGAGAAATTTTTGTCCAGTAGCATATTCATGTACGTTGTGAATGAAAAACCTATCGATAGCCCGTTGATACTTCTTCATAGGGGTATTCGAAAACCATTCCTTTGTGCAGTCCAAAATGTTCAAATGTGTGTGAAATCTTATGGGACTTAACTGCTAAGGTCATCAGTCCCTAAGCTTACACACTACTTAACCTAAATTATCCTAAGGGCAAACACACACACCCATGCCCGAGGGAGGACTCGAACCTCCGTTGGGATTAGTACAAGTGACAGCACGAAATCTAAAGAGCTAGGAAAGGAAGAGAAATTTGATATACGGTGACTTGGACGAACTTTGAAACAGGCTGCTTGAAGATTGAAATATTTAATGCAAATCTATCCTGTACCAGCTACTGGTCTCCATACAGCCTGGAACTTCAATGTTTTCTGGAGATCAGCA
This sequence comes from Schistocerca gregaria, assembly GCF_023897955.1. Classification (NCBI taxonomy): domain Eukaryota; kingdom Metazoa; phylum Arthropoda; class Insecta; order Orthoptera; family Acrididae; genus Schistocerca; species Schistocerca gregaria. The sequence goes on along the minus strand of NC_064931.1, from coordinate 186,003,335 downwards.
GAGGTGGTAGACCACTTTGTTCCCCCTACAAGAACATAAATGTAAGGAAACGCAGAGAACGAAGCTCCGCATAAGTCATATCAACTCTACATGCGTATTTCTTGTTTTATGTCACCATCAATAGGACTACATTTAACGAACACGAATATTTGTTTCAGCTATGGAGAAAATTTTTTAAAAGTTTGGATGCATTCACATATTACAAATGACAATTCCATCTAACATGATATGTGAGACATCAAAAAATGTAATTAGACGTTATTTTTAGTTTAGAATCCTGTCGATGGCGAGATGATAATGCACAGGAAAGAAACATCTATTTACTCTCTCCTGATTTTTAATGGTAAAAAGAGGTTTGAGCTCTTACTTCAGTGTGCGAGCGTTACCTGGAAAGTAAGAACACAGTGCACAAATAATACTTCTGAAGCACTTGTCTTCGTGCTCACTTTAAATATGTTTAAAACGTATGCTTATTTACTCTTCCCCGTATTATTTCATACTATAGCACATCACTGCCTATAGAAAGTGACTGCCGTTTCCAAAAGACTTTCCAATCAGATATTCTATCAATAATGGACAGAGGAGAAAATAATATGGCGCAAAATTAGTATTTTAGGATCAATGCTAAATATGTGCTAAATGTAATGTATGTGTAGGCGGGAGATGTCGACAATGAAACAGTCTTTCGACGACAGTATATCTCGCCTTGTTTTTGACAGCTGGACGGAGCTCCCGTAATGCCTCGGCGTAGATACTGCATTAATTTTGAGTTAACTGAGTAAAAGTTCGACGAAAATTAGTCCTTTTCTTTTTTCTCAAAAATAAATGTAAAGAAACAACTGGAACCTCCGCCGGGACCAGCCGCACAGTCCATTACTGCAGGGCTAATCCCACTCAGCTTTGTGCAGTCCCGATTCAGCATTTTACGGAACAGCGACTTACTCAACTTTTTCAAGCATCTCCTGTCACCTTCTCCTACCACCTATCGCTCTTTCGTCCTTCATATTTAATGGCGTTAACAAACAAGCCGTTGTGCTGTTCCGTGATCTGCGTGATCAGGTTCCTCTTGATGCTGTGTAGTCACAACGTACGCTATTTTGAACTGGAACGTGATTACAGCAGTCACGTGTCCGATTTGAAACCGCTACTGCCGGGACCACAGTTTGTATTGAAGAGAAACACATAATCATGCTTATGGTCGTCTCTTCACGCATTTCCGAAAAGCACATTGTGCGTTTCTTGAATTTTCAGTTGCCACATCGAAGTAAGTGTTATTTGTTTGATACTCAGCGACAGCGCGCGAGTCCATTGCGCAGCGCCCCCTGGCGACCAGGCGGCCAGCGCGTAATCACAGCACGTCTGCTGTACAAAGCTGGCATCTGAACCTAGAGCAGGGACCGCTGCTACTTCGTATTCATAGAACTCGTCCATGCCAGAAGCGAAAAAGGCTGCAATAACTTGCTTCTCGATAGTGACCTCTACAAACAGCAGGAGAAACTCTGCGGTGATCGGTCATCGTGAATTCGAAGAAATACTAGCGTGTAGCTTACGTTGCTCTACGTGCTAGTACTTTACATTTTAGTTTCTCGGACTGACCTTCTCTTTTTCAGTCGTAAGAGAAATACACTCGTCTCACATCTAGAGGTGGCTAACGCACGGTTGTATCATGGTATATGACTCGGAAGTAGTCGTTATGAATCCTTTTGGTGTTAATAGTTTCGACAGCCAGTGTTCGACCAACAAGGAAAAGTCAGATGGTGGTGTAAAGTTCTATATCGCTGGAATTTATGCCGTAGTCCTAGATTAAGTTCCAAATGTTTCCACCGAGACTGTAGGATTGAGGACATATGACATTATTGGTGGCGATTATTGCATCAGATGGGGACGTTAAGCACGACGGTCCCCTTGAAGTTCTACGCGATCAGCAGGCTGGGCACCGAGTTTCACCCTCCACTACAGTCATTGATGATGATCCAGATACATCGTAACAGATCCTCGCAGGGCAGCGACTAACCATCTCCACTCCAACCTCACTCAGGACGCCAATGTGGGATTTCTATTTTATCTGACATCCACTCCCCCTTTCCCACCCTATCCTTCCAAAGCTAATTCCCTAGAATATTTTGATCGTGTCTTTCTGACTTTTATATTACGACAATTTTGCCGTAATAACAGATTTCATAAATATGAAAAATTCAGGTACGTGTTATATTCGAAATTAATATAAAAATATCCAGTCTTAATTATGGCCGTATATTCAGTGTCGTGGGATACCTATCTCTATCTGACAGCATTGCATTCAACTGGAAGCAGCAGTGCATCGATGTGGTGAACATGAGGTGCAGGGAATCACAACCTTGCTAGTGCTGTCTGCCTCCCTCCCCACCATAGCAAATACAGAAAACTGTCTAGTCTATGATGCGTCATTCCAGTCTACGGTATCAATGAACTTGAATTTAAAGTGATTTGTGTTATCGGTAGCAGTACAATAGTTTTATTAGTAGTTGGTTTTGTAATGGGAAAAAAATGCGGGCTATAAATGAAGAAATGGAAACAGAGCAGCTGAACGGCGTTTCGGCCCACCACCAACAGGCTAACAAAGAAGAACTGAAGAAAATGAGGTAGATTAACCGTGCAAATAGAAGACTAAACGAAAAATGGCCAAAACTAGAAGATGACGATTTTCAGAATTTTTAAAGGTCAGTTCTGTTTTATAAACTAAGACTTTTTTTAGTCGGGCTTTGTAATCTAACAATAAAATGGTGAAAATGTTACTTTTAAAAGATGCTTAAAAATTAAGATGCGTCTAGTAGTTCGTGGCGTCTTCCAGTCCATAAAATACGATAAAAGTCCGCTAACTATTACTGTTAGCGGAAAATCTTTCTCTGAAGAAATATGGCATTCGGTAAATTAGCCATACAGTCAGCTCGTTAGTTTTTTTTACAATTTCGGTCAATTGTTGTAAGCACGCGAAATATTTAGAGGATATACAGAACATTAAGCTTAGGTAACAGACAGATTAGAATGAGAGGACAAATTGACCCATATCACATCAGCCATTTTTTTTCGTACAGAGTGTATCACTATAGGAACTTTTCTTCTAGTTTTGACTAATACTACCTCCTGTAAGAGCATCTGACACATTTTTTAAACAACCTTTATGGCTGTGTTCTACATACTGTCTCTACCACGTCTCCTAAAGAGACTGCTTACACCACGCTTTGTCCGCCCTGTTCTGGAGTATTTCTGTGCGTTTTGGGATCCGTATTAGATGGGACTGACGGATGACATAGAAAAAGTACAAAGAAGGGCTGCTCGTTTTGTATTATCGCGAAGTAGGGGAGATAGTGCCACAGACATGATACGTGAATTGGAGTGACAATCATTAAAACAAAGGCGCTTTTCGTTGCGACGGGATCTTCTCATGAAATTTCTATCACCAGTTTTCTCATTCGATTGCGAAAACGTTCTGTTGGCACCCACCTACATAGGGATAAATTATGTTCACGATAAAATAAGAGAAATCAGGGCTCGCACAGAAAAATTTAAGTGCTCGTTTTTCCCGCGCGCCGTTCGAGAGTGGAACGGTAGACACAAATGCTTGAAGGTGGTTCATTGAACCCTCTGCCAGGCACTTTATTGTGAATAGCAGAGTAATCTGGTAGATGTAGACGAGGTCAATAGAGACGAAGCAAAAGCTCCGGTTGCAGATGGACGCTATGGAAATCGGCTGTGCCCTTTCAAAGGAATCTTCTACTTCTCCATCTATATACATACTCCGCAAGCCACCGTACGGTTCGTGGTAGCTGTTAACTTGTGCCACTACTAGTCATTTCGTTTCCTGTTTCATTCGTAAATAGAGCGAGGGAAAAACGTCTTTCTATATGCCTCCATACGATACATAATTTCTCTTATCTTATGATCGTGCTCCTTATTCGAAATGTCGGTTGGCGGCAGTAGAATCGTTCTGCAAATCCGCGTCAGATTCAGATTCTCTAAATTTTGTTAATGATATTCCTTGAGAAGAACGTAGTCTTCCCACCATGAATTTCCATTTGAGTCCCCGAAGCATCTCTGTAATACTTGCGTGTTGGTCGAACCCACCGGTAACGCCTCCTACTTGCTTCGATGCTTTCCTTTGATCCGACCTGGTGCGTATCCCAAACACTCGAGCATTACTCAAGAATGGGTTGCACTAATGTTCAATACGCGCATGATGACCCACATTTTCCTAAAATTGTCGCAATAAAACGATGTCTGTCATTCACCACCCCTGCTAAAATCCTTACAAGCTCGTTTCATTTCATATCGCTTCGCTGCGTTACGCCAAATATTTAATTGCTGTAAACGAGACAAGCGGCTTCCTGCAAACGCTCTATTGGAACACTACAGGATTTGTTTTTACTGCTCATCTGCATTAACTTACACTTTTCTACATTGAGAGCTAGTTGCTACTCGTCACACCAACTAGAAATTTTGTCTAAGTTATCTTGTATCCTCCTACAGTCACTCAATGGCGTCATCTTCCCATACACTAAGCATCAACGAGAACAATCGCATACTGCTGCTCACCCTGTACATCAGACCATTTACGTACCGGTATATAGAGAATATGAGCACCCGCCAGGATAGGCGAGAGCGCTAACGCTCTGCTTCCTGGAATCGGGTAGGAGGCTTAACGACGACGGCCGGTGTGCCGGTCAGCCTGGATGTGGTTTTTAGGTGGTTTTCCACATCCTCCTATGTGAATACCGGACTGGTCCCCACGTCCCTCCTCAGTTACACGAATCGCAAACATTTGGAACAATTTCACACTATTTCACGATTTACACTAGACGCACACAGCTGGGGTACACTAATTCCGTCCTGGGGGAACAGGGGGGGGGGGGGGGGGGTATGGGATGGCGCCCGGAAGGGCATCCGGCCACCCCTTAAATAAAATTAACCGTGCCAAATTCGTCCTTGACCCTGCGCACAATGCGGAATAAAGGCACTAGCAAAAGTAAGTATATATAGAATAAGAGTGGTCCTATCATACTTCCCTGGTGCACCCCTGACCATACCATTATCTTTGATGAACACTCGCTGTCGAAGAAAACGTACTAGGTTCTTTTACTTAAGAAGTCTACGAGCCACTGAAATATCCGCGAACCTATTCAGAATGCTCGTACGTTCGTTACCAGTCTGCAGTGGGATACTTTTCGGAAATATATGAATATGGAATCCGCCTGTGTCTTTCATCCATTGTTCGCGGCGGAACAGTCCGGTGGGAGAAGAATGGCGGAAATTATTACTTAAATAATTTGTGGAATTTATATAGTGAGTAGTGGATATGGACACTGCTCCTCCTTGGCGTGAGTCCAGTGGCTTAATTATTACGCCACCTGGTTCAGTTGACAGGCCTAAGACACAAACTAAAGCAGGAGGCACCGCGTCTCTCTCTGCAGCAGGAAATTCCGAAAGCGCACGTTTCTGTGATCCAGTCTAAAATCAGATAATCTCGGCGTGTTGTTCCTACACAGTGTAACTGGCCACGACGTTGCGTGGCACGTAGGAGACAGACGATAGCGCTCCAGCGACCCGCGGGGCAAGATCGATCAGTAGCAGCACCGTCATCCACGCGTTGAGAAGCTAACGTTTTTGCGACGCCGGCGGCTCCTGTGAGCGGCGGCCTATTAAACGATGAGTGGCTGTTTGTTTGTCGCATAAAAGGAGACCCTCTTAACGCAGCACGCAGCGTGTACGACAGGCCCAAAAAATCTGTGCCCGCCACAATTCGGGACGGATTACGTCAGAAAAAGATTAGAAAATTTCAAAATAGGAAGTTAATACTCTCGTGCTTATCCCAATTTAAATTACGGATCAAACGCGGTCCCGGTAAAAAGAAGATACGAGCATTTCAGGTATTTAATCGTAAAAGCTTCTGGAAATGGTCGTCCTCTTAAAAGAAAGGATAATCAAATTTTACGGAGACTGGATGTCAGAGCTGCGTTCAGCAGTCAATCAGTTCTGAGGAGGTTGGTTTTGTGCAGCAACGTTAACAGAAGACGACATCTCTTGCAACTACATACAATGGCTCGACATTCAGATCTGCGCCGTCTGACTCGCGATAACACGCGAGAAATAAAAAAAATAATTGTTTGTGAGTCTATTACACTCTGCCTAAAGCTGTGGATATCTTAAGGACACTTTTTGCCGTTAGAAAAGATAATGTAAAGTAATTTCATTACAGTATTACAGTTTATCCGAACTGAAATTAAAAATTAGTCATTTTGCTGTTATATCATCACACTCATATATATATATATATATATATATATATATTCTTTTAATTTTACAGCTAATTAGATTACGTGTTACCCGAGTAACTTCGTGTGACGGCAGATTTCCTACAAGGAAGACAGAAAGCCGCGCGGGATTAGCCGAGCTGTCATAGGCGCTGCAGTCATGCACTGTGCGGTGGTCCCGGCAGAGGTTCGAGTCCTCCCTCGGGCGTGGGTGTGTGTGTTTGTCCGTACGATAATTTAGGTTAAGTGGTGTGTAAGCTTAGGGACTGATGACTATAGCAGTTAAGTCCCATCAGATTTTACACATAGTTGAATTTTTTAGACAAAAACGGAATATTAAGAGCTTAGCGTCCTGTAGACTCGAGGTGATTAGAAATGGAGTATTAACTCAGCTGGATAAGGATTGGAGAAGTCTCTACCGTGGCACTTTTGAAGTGACCATTTCGTCATTCGAAGGTAGGATTTATAAAAACCACGGAAGAACGTATGTAGAATGTTCAGAGGGAGATAGTAAACTCGCTTCTTCAGAAATATGCAGTACCTTAAGAAGTACAATACTTCACTCAGTGATCTCACAAATGTAAAATCTTACAATCTTGCTAACATTTTCTAGTACTTATCTAGGAAGTTCGATTTTACAACGGAGAGGTGCTTTGATTCGCCAGAATACCAGATGATAATCACCCATGGTGAAGTGAAATATTTGTTTCTAAGAAGAAGAAATTTCACTCCCGTCCACTCTTCAACAGACAGCAAAATTATTGAGTCGTTGCTGGTGTAGCGAACAGATGAACTAAAATATGTTGGTTTAATATCCTTGAACCGCATAAAATAGACGACACTTTATGCAATAGCTTCTCAAAAAGTTCGTTAACTCTTGTGCGGTAATTATCACCAAAATAACCATGAAATATGGTCGATGTAGTGATGTGTTAGATTAACAGGGTCTCATATTTTCGTCTTGAAGCAACTGCTATACAAACAAACTAAGTAGTAAATGCGTTGTTAAAACATGCTGACTATCTAGTGTTACATATGATTCCGTAATAGTGTTGCTTAAGTCGATTTAATCTGTAAGTAATTTAGATATATGTTTATCATTTTCCTCGATGGGCTCAAAATATCACAGTACTTTTACATTAGTGCAGAATTATGTTTCGAGCTTACGCCTGTGTCCTCTAGTATTTGTACATACTTGAAGCCTAACTTGGTGGGGAAATAGTAGGCGTAAGCCAAACAATAGTATTAACGCGTAGAAATGAGACATCTGTCTGGTGAAAGTGTCAGCATTTGTTTGCATTTGAGCTCCCGAACACAATTAACGTAAATTTTTGTAGAAGTGGAAATGTGCGTGGTTGAGAAGCTCAGATTGATGGCTATGTGACACACACAGAGTGGAAAATTTCTTTACCCGTCATTCATTATGCGTGAATGTCTCGTGAGAAATGCTTGTGTTACATGCCCTTTGATTTCTTTCATTTCTTCTAAAGCAGTGCAGTCTGGTTTCGTAAGCACGAACATCCTTAACTATATAAAATAGTACCTTACTCATATGTAAAGTTGTTGCTTTTTGCATAACCTGTAGTTTTTCTATGACGACATTTCTTAGGTAATTCCAGAATTCCATTGATAGCTCACGTCCCTTAATTTGTTCTAGTGATCCACATACGTTTTGTAGAGCAGTCTGTGAATTTCTTTGACGGTATGCTCCCGTTAGCTACCTTATTACATTCACTCACTTAGAGCATTAGTTAGTCTTTATCTAGCGGCCAGTTTGGAAATTTAGAAACCTTATGAAGCTAACTGTTGAGTAACAGCTCAGAACACACTGGAAGCCTTTAAACTGATTCCTTTCCTTGGAATGTGTCGAAACACTTTTGACTAGTTCACTTTACGTACACAAACGAGTGAAATCATATAGTTTCTGGTAAGATGACTTTAAGTACCTCCTGAATCCATTAACAGTAAGATAACACGACAATACATAGTTAGAGGGGGCAATACGGACAGAAGAGACCAAATATATAGGTAATGGATGTGACAAACGCTTCTTCTTGCAAGTATTTGCAGCCATTGCAATTCTGAATACTATCATGGACTTACTTTAGCTCTTCGTAACATAATTTGGAATCAAGAGGGTAGGAGAAATCAATTTACGACAAATTAAGGACCATACGATCGCATTCTCGAAATAAGTTCAACACAGAATAGTAAGAACAGTGTTTTATGTCACTGATTTCATGTGATACAAAGTAAGCTACGAATTCCAGTTTCATTTCTACGTACTAGTACGTGCTGCTTGTCTTTCTGTGAAGCTTTCATAGATTTATCCATCAACGTGGTCCTTCTCATTATCTTAAAGTTGTTAAAAATGCTATTAGAAGATTGAGTTCTCCCAGACGTGCAGTTACATTCCAAAAGAACACCTAAAGCTTTTTGGTTTGTTACCAGCACGCCTCTTTTTGATACTGGGTTATAAATATGTTGGTAGAATATATGCTATCACCATCTGATAGTGCTAACACGAAAAGAGAATGAAATGGAAGTACAGAACCGGATCTCACATATCATAAGCAGTAGCATGGGGCTGATGGTTGTGTTACTGTGAGATTTAAAAGTATAAACAGCTTGTTTTGTGGAAGTTATGCTCAGTACATAGTTTCATCATAAAGAATTGTTATCTTCATCATATCAAAGTAAAAAGAAAGTCGATTTCACACGAAAATGATGCCCGCGAATAATTCAAATTGTTGTGACCTAAATAAAAAGGAATGGAAATCCACCATCCTTTAAAAGAGATGTATGAAAAACATACGAGGGCTGTTCGGGAAGTAAATTCCGATCGGTCGTGAAATGGAAACCACTGTGAAAATCAGAACAGTTTTATTTCCAATAGTTAGCTTCACCTTGGAGCTACTTCTCTACATAGCCACCGCTCCAATTTAAACATTTGTCGTTGCGTTGTACCAACTTTCTAATACCCTCGTCATAAAGCCAGCTGCCAGTGCTTTCCGCCAATTCTCTACGATCGTCTACAACTTATTGTCTGTGCCAAAATGTTGTCTTCGTAGCTAGCGGTTCATGAGAGCAGCGATGAAACTCCAGCGGGAGCCAATTATTGGTTGTGTTGGGGGTGATCAATTCCCATCTGAAACGCTGGAGGAGAATCTTTATTGCCCCTGCAGAGTGCGGCCAATAATTGTCATGAAGAATGAAAAACATGACGTTTATTTTACTTGGGCTGCACGACACGGTTTCCTAGACATTTTTACGCCCTCACTGTGCGCTCAAAATTGAATGCATGCCGAGCCGCGATCGACGGGCATACTAAAGGCACCTTTCTGCAAAACGTCATAGGATTTTCACAATAGTTTACATTTCGCAACCGATCGGAACTTACTTTCCGAATAGTCTTCCTATATTCCCAAAGCCCTATAGAGCAGAGATGACAACCACAATATTGCTAAGCGTTTTGGGAAAACCTTGATGAAGGACGAGAACATTGGATAAATGGGGCGGTGGGAAAACCTTGATGAAGGACGAGAACATTGGATAAATGGGGCGGTGGGAAATCATCTTACAACCATCCAGATTAACTTTTTTCTGTGGCTTCGCTAAATCTCTCCAGATAAATGCCGAAATTATTGCTTGGAAAGGTCATGGCAATTGCTTCTCTCCAGCTCTTGGTGAGTTTTGTGTTAAGTGTCTAATAACTACGACGTCGATAAAACTATGACATTCCTTTGTCTTTATTCCGAGGACAAATTAAACTACGTACGCCAGCTGCAAGGAAAAGAGACACAAAAATGTCTTCTAATCATTATATCGGAGAAACTTTGGTTTCGACGCTACACGAGTTTTCTTTACGTATACGAAATTATTAATTTTTTTTCTTTATAGTTGAGTGGTTGCTAAGGAAGATCTTGTTAACAAAATCCCTCCACAAATAATATATTTCAGTCAGCTACATTAAATTTCTTTAAAGAAGTCATTCTTATGAAAGACGCTGTTAAAAAAAAGAAACCTTATTCTATTTGCGATACCCCTCTGGGTATGCGCAAGCAGAATCACACACACATTACATTACATGATTCCATTCGTCTGCGTACCACGATCCACACTACAATATGGAAAGATCAGCATGTAACGGCTCCCCATTTTCCCCCGTGTGACGGAATATCGTGGAATCACATATGTCAGCTTCTTTATTCGCTGTTTGTGCTCATACTGTGGCTAAACTGGCAAATAGCCGGCCTGCGGCTTTTTAGATTTGGAAAGTCGCATCTCTGATTGTACGATATTGTGCTATTCGATGGGAATATAAGACACCATTAAAAGGTCTTACTTCCACACTGCTGTATGGCACCTGATATGATATCAAATGAAGGATATTTTTATGTTATTTTGCTTGATGTTTTCAAACAGAGAGAACTTAGTTAATCTCCATTGAAACAGTGGGTTAGTTTAAAATAAAAAAACAATATCTCACAGGAAATATTTTTCTTCAAGGAATAGTATGATTTACGTATCAGTTTTAATGATAGCTTATCGTTTGAACTTTTGTCTTTCTACAATTTCATTCATTTTAGAATCGTGACTGACACAACAGACCTCTTTTTTGCATCACTATCTTCACAAAAGCATATTTGCACACCCAAGCTAAGTGTAACAGACTTCTTCCTTGCCTTTCTATGTTAAGCGAATATATTAGACTAAAGGAACAAAGAAGATCTTTATTGTTGTCTTTAGAATTCCTTCTCACTGAAATAATTTCTGAGCATGCAATTTATTTCCTTAAGTTTGAATCTAGAGAAATCTGTACGATCCCTCTGTTTCACAACTTCATTCTTATTCATAATACTTGGCTTGTTTACATAATGAACTCAGCCGGCTGCAGGGAAACAGTCCTATTCGTCGGGCTAAGAGCTTGTCAATTTGGCGAAGACCGACAACTCGGCACGCTGGTGGTAAAAAAACACCTTAAGATTCCGAGGAAGCCTTACTGCAGGGGCTACGCGACCTGACGAAACGTGACAATCTCCACGCCAAGTCCTTCAATCGATGCCTGTTGCCTTCTTTCTTTCCTCATACAAAGCGCTCTCTGATTATTTAACCTACACCGTTGACACAGATACATTATTTGAAAAATGAGAATTTGATTTGTTTTTTTCCAGTTATTTGGATAAGTATAGATCTCTATTTTGACTGAATAACTACTGCATTCAACAGAAAAGTACAAAAATTTGCTTATGTAAATATGGAATACAATACCCGAAAAAAGTACTCTTCTAGTGGTTTACCAACACTGCGCATTTTGATAGCACTTTTGGCAAAGCAGCGCTGATCAAGCGTGACTTTGGGTGCCAACAAAGAAATTCTCGCCATGTGTGGCAATTGTCGAACTTTATATGGAATTTAGATCTTCTGGATTTGTGTTCATTTAATAAGTTAATAAAGTACTACGAAATTGATTATTTCAGAAAATTTTCTCCAGTTTGTCATCCTTAAAGGTAAAGTTAGCTAACTGACAGGAACAACGGTGAGAATATTGCCCTATTATAATGGAGAAAATACTTTTTCATATTTGCTTTCGGAAGTGTTTTATGTATGTTGCATGTAACGCTGTGGAAACTCATTAACTATCTACAGTATTCCAAACCAGATAATTACTTCTTTCTGCCACGAGGTGTATACAAGATTTTCTTGAGATCGTTTATCTACAAACTCCATTTGAGTTCCGAAAATGTCCTAATTAGTTTAAGCACAGTCTTACAACGTGAAGACTCAGATCTATCGTACAAAGGATGTGAGTGGTCCTCAAGTTCCTCTCGTGTCTCCTGCACCTAGTGTGTGCCGTACGCTCTGCTGAACATGGGAGAGCGCAGTGCACACATCCTTTCTCTTTCCAACACTTTTCCCCAGAGTTAAGCCGCTTTGACTCCGTTGCGCAGATCTTTAATTTGACGTACTTGAGACCGTTTGCTTTCTTATTGTCTGCTGAGGAATGTAAGACCTTTTGTTAATGTCTGGTGTATAAGAATGCAGTTTTAGTATCACAACTGGTTGTCGTTACCCTAGCTAACTACTTGGAATAATTAAGAAATTAAGAGCGTAATAAAATCAACAGCGACTGATACAAATTGCAGCAGTGACAGGATGAAGTAAGAGACCCAGTTAACGTCAGGATCTGCTATCATGTATTTTGTAGTTTTCCGCTATAACTATCATAGTCTCATCTTCTAATTCGCAGAAGAATTAAATTTTAAGCTCCGTGACGAATGTAGCTTCTATGTCATTCCGGCTGATGATGTGGATAGCTACCTGTGCTGTCTTCGTAACCAAGGAAAGAAATGGAAAGAAGCTAAGTGATTAAATACTTGTCGAAGCTGAAGTTGCTGGAGACGGAATATAAGCTCTAAAGGGACAAACTGGAGAAGAGATGGCCACGATATTATTTGGAAGCGTTCCGCCATTGACTTGGACGAAAAGATAAGTCAGGATGCCTGAATCAGGATAAATCCGACATCTCCCTAGAACAATATATATTAGACGCTACTCCAACTCTGTTATAGTCAAAGAATATCTTCGCTTTTGGTGGTTTGGTTGCGAGTACATGGGACTGGATAGAAAGGAAATGAAACAGAACACTGTACAGAGATACTTCGGAGCAATTAAACATTTGATGCGAGATGTTTTGCAGGCTTATTTGTTGAAATACGTCCGTGTCCAGTCATACAATACGTCATGGAAACTGCTTGGGGTCTTTGTCAACCGCAAAGCGAATCGATTTCCAGGAGCGGACTGCTCTTATTTATTGCTGGAATAAGATGCTCGAATTATGCAACTAGGTTACAAACGTGGCGAGCAAAACGATGTTCTCGTTTCACCACAGGTACCCTCTTTCACTTGCGCAGGGGGTGTACACACTAACCTTTTCAAAACTACCCTGGATCAAGATAAATCCTACGGTCTATGTAGAACGATGGAAATCCGCTGTTTTTCATCAAAAGACGATGTATAATTTTTGAGTTTTTTTTCGCAGTTACCTCCGAGCTCGTCCCTTACTGGATGAAGGACTGTTATTAGCAGAATTTTATGCCTTCACTGCAGGAACCATAGCGGAGAAGTCGAAAACGTAGTCTGTCACCTTGTAGAACTATATTGTAACCGAGAGCTATACAGAACCATGTATCCTCCCATTTGAGCAAAAATCTGGAGATGAAAATGTCTTCCACTACCAAGTACGGGATCTAGTACATACAGACACAGTGCTACTGCTTTAAGGAAATTTACACAGATCGGTGACGGATGTGCTACAGTTTAATGTTTGTATTATAAAATTATTACATTATCAAATAAATTATTGTGAACATTGCACCACAGAAATGTGTTTTATGTACGTAGACAACAAGGATAAAAATCCGTTAGAGCGTCTTATTGAGCACGCAGAAGAACGGCTCGCTGGCTTGCAGTGTAACCCGACAACATTTCCGCTGGAGCCTTGATTTTATCTGCTTTCTTGTTTCACCTTGTCTCTCAGAGAAATGTCTAAGGAGAACCTTGGAGCATCACCTCTGCAAATAACGTATACCATCTTTGCACTAGGGCACCCATTACGCAGTTCACCATAATTGAATTGTGTACTGTAATGATTATTTCCCACGGATGTAACACTTCGATGACGCTGTCATGTAATAAGCCATAGTGCCAATACGGTGTTAACTAACATAAAAATTCCATTTAATGACATTTTGGTTGTCAGCTAGGGACTTTTCAATTTAGAGATTTCGCAAAAAATGGATTACAAAATCAAAAAGAACTCTAAGGAATTTATGTTATTAGGTGCTTTGCAGCCTGTGCAATCGAAAAACATTACGTGCTTCAAATAACATTACCATGACGAAATTAAAAATATTCTGGGACACCTTCTACCAAATTTAGTGAAAGATGTGACTTGTTTCTATTTTAAACACATCTTTATTTAATGTCTCAGACATTTAGAGTAGACGATGTCATTTTCTGAAAGACACGCATTTTTAAAGACGAAAGTACTAGAATATGGCTGGATTCCTTTGCTTTGAACCCCTAGAGTTGCTGGTCGTGAGAGCAATTTCAGACGCATGTTGCCGTTCATCTGTTTCGAAATTCAGTCTGCAACAATTAACGTCAGATCGTATGTTCTGTTAGATTAGAAATAACGTTTGTCATTAACCTTCCCATATTTTCTCTGTCTGACAAAAAGTCATGAGAAAACTGGTGTCTGGTGTTGTATTAAATTCAGAAAGTGAACATAGTACATTGTAGCTTTCAACTTCCGTGAATCTCATATACGCTTTATTTTTCACAAATTCTGTAGGTTTTGCTGTCGCAGTACTGTCAAGTGTTCTCAGACTAAATATCGACTGAAATATTTACTTAAAACCCCAGCTTAGAAACACTGGTAACCGAACTTGTTAGGTGAACGTAATTAACCCTTTTGCTAATTTCCAACACATTAGGATCAGTTTCATTGAAACCTGAACTTCATAATTTTAACATGTAACACCTTATTACTTTTTTGAATTTCCGTCGCACACGTTACGCACCATGAGGGAGTCATTGATAAGAAGTGGATTCCATGTTTTCAGTTTTGGGTATCAATCCGTAATACATCCATAAAGTTTCGGGTTCATTACAGACAGATTTTCGTCGAAATCTAAAGACTATGAGGTACTTTGCGATTCATACATTGCTTCTTTTCTTCACGTGTGATTACATATACAAAACCGTTTTATTGTAAATTCGAAAAAGAAAATTCCAATATAAATCACCTCTACACCTACATTTTTACTTATGTCTGTGTTCAGGAACACGATAAAGTAAGAATTCATTTGTATCCAGGAGTGTTTTCTCTTTACATGGAAAATATCATTTTCGAGTAAATTCGAAAAATAAAATTACGGTATAAGCAAACTATATACATCCATTTTTAATTTTGTCTCTATTCAGGAACAAGATAAAATAAGAATTCACTTATATCCAGGAGTGTCCTTTTCTTTTCACGTTTCTGTTTCTGTCATAAAGTTATGTAAGAACAGATGCTTTCAGTCCCATGTAGCTTGGATGTATTGCTGTATGAATATCTTATAAATACGGCTTTGTGACACGAGGTTAAGTTATGATTTTGAATAATGTATATCCCATTCTTCGGAAACAAGTTAATCTACATTTCACGGAATATGTACACCACATCTGTGGCTTACTTTCCTACAGGTCGAGAGACCAAACGTGAGATTTCGTCTTGTTTAGAGCAACTGACGACATGTCATGAATTACTTGTTTCCTCTGTGTTGAGGTGGACTCAACATGTTGCATCACGGCGTAGGACAAGTGCCAGATCAATACGCTTACAGAGCCAATACACGCTTAGCGTAGCGGTGAAAGCTAGCAATCAGCCATGAGGAAACGCTCTTGCTAATTCATAGCCGCAGCGATTTAAAATAGATGCTAAATCGACTTTCAGTTATGGAAGTACACTACGGAGTTTACCCTGGCTATTGCTTAATGTTCCTGGACAGCTCGTTATCGGCCGTAAATGAGAACGTGGGAAAGGCCACAGTGAGTTCCTATTGACACGACTCCACAACAAGAGTGCCTGAGCCAGAGAAACAACGCTCTGAGACTTATCCACTAGCACTGTGCAGTGTATCTCTTAGAAATACATCCAGATTTCTCGAGTGCTGTTCGGGATTCTAGCGGAATAACGTGGAATGCTAATATTTATGATGTACTGGTATGTCAGATATTAGTCCTTGATATCTTCACTGTTGTCTATCATACCTCTGAACATACTTCTTTGCATTCATTAGTGCTGCTAGGGGAGATAGACTCGCAACTCGAATTCCGCGATGTGTAACACCAAAAGTTTGTGCATCAGCACAAATCTTAATTAAGAAGGGTAGGCCACGGTATTAAACACACTTTGACCTGCTATTCAGCTGTAAGTCGAAATCCCATTACTTATTCATTATACCAACACCTTCTGCACAGCGTTCGTCATTGACTTTATCTCTAACGTAAGCGTGCAAGATGACGCAGCGATTAAGGAATTGTACTTGTCCTTATTACCGGGAGAGGTGGCGCAGTGGTCAGCAGATTGGATACCCATCCGAGAGGACGACGGTTCAACTCCGCACCCTGCCATACAAATTTAGGTTTTTCGCGATTTTCCTAAATCAAACCATTGAAATGCCGGTATGATTCCTTCGAAACGGCACTGTCAATTACCTTCCCCATCCTTGAAATATTCCGACCTTATGTTCTGTCTCTAATGATCTAGTTGTAGACCAGAAGTTAAACCCTAACATTCCTTCCTTTATTTTGTATTTAGTAGGAGGGGAGTTCGAATTCCTTCCTGGAATTTACATTATGTTTAAATTTTCTTTAATTTCTGACTGATGCAGTGTTGGTTCATCCAGCCAGTTGCACACCGACTCCTCCCATAACACTTTTCCACCAGAAAAAGTGTTACGACTCAAATGACTTCCAAATACAGAGGCTATTAAAGTTATATTATTCCTTGTCAGTCGCTAACCAATTACACAAAGTCACCACTGCAAGCATCTTTTATCAACAATATATACCTCATAATCTCCAGATAGAATAACGAATTATCTGGGGCAGGTCCTTGTACACTGACGAATACTGATCGGTCTCTCCACGGTCAAGTACGATCTGTGTGTTTGGCTAGTACTCGGAAGCCCCCAGTTCCATTTTCGCTATCGCCAGCAATTTTCCTCTTATGGAAAAAATAGAAGGGGCTCTACCCAGTTTCCTGAGGACAACCGAGGAGCTACTTGAAAGAGATGTAGCACCTCTGTTTTCGAAAGCCGACATCAATGTGTGGGAGAGCTGTGTGGTGACTGCACGTCCCCCAATACTGCTGTATAATTGAACATGTCCGAAAGAACAGATACCATCTTAGTAAATATAAGAAAGAAGGTGCTTGAAACATCAATGTAGCCATGTTCTGTGACAGTGCCACAGAAAACAACAAGGGGTGCAAGGCCCCTCCATGAAAACCACGACCACACAATAACACAACCGCCTCCCAATTTTACTGTTAGCACTACACACGCTGGCAGATGACGTTCACCGTGCATACGCCATACCCACGCACTGGCATCGGATCGCTACAATGTGTACCGTGATTTGTCACTCCACACAACGTTTTTACACTGATCAATCGTCCAATGTTTACGCTCCTTACACCAAGCGAGGCGTCGTTTGGCACCTACCGGCGTGATCTGTGGCTTATAAGCAGCCACTCGACCATGAAATCCAAGTTCTCTCGCCTCCCGCCTAAATATCATAGTACTTGCAGTGGATCCTGATGCAGGTTGGAATTCCTGTGTGATGCTCTGGATAGATGTCTGCCAATTACATATTACGACTCTCTTCAACTGTCGGCGGCCTCTGTCAGTCAACAGAGTAGGACGGCCTGTACGCTTTTGTGTTGTACCTGTCCCTTCACGTTTCCACTTAACTATCACATCGGAAACAGTGGACCTAGGGATGTTTAGGAGTGTGGAAATCTCGCGTACGGACGTATGACACAAGTGACCCAATCACCTGACCAGATTCGAAGTCCGTGAGTTCCGCGGAGCGCCCCGTTCTGCTCTCTCACGATGTCTAAGTACTATTGAGGTCGCTGATACGTAGTACCTGGCAGTAGGTGACAGCACAATGCACCTACTATGAAAAACGTATGGTTTTCGGGGTGTCCAGATACTTTTGACCAGACAGTGTAATAAATTCTATCACTTACTTTTCATCTTTCTTCTTGGAAGTTCTAGTTCTTTCACAGTTTCTATTATTCCTAGTCTGATTTCATTCCAATTTTCCATACCTCTATGTGAAACTTTTTAGCGAATTCGTTTCTGTTGTCTGACAGAAATTTTGTGTCAATTCTATTGAAGTTTTTAATTTTGGGGTTTGGTCCATACTTCGAAATTTGGCTTTGATTTCTGTTAAAAAGTGGGTCGAATCTATCCCTAGTCCTTTTCTGACCCGTATGTTCGTGATTTATCTATGGTTTTGTTTGGTTAGTGCCAAATGATCCAGTTTATATGAACCTAAACGCGTATTAAGAGAAACCGGATCTTCTTTCTCCTTAACAATTTTCTGGGAAAGGTTGACATTGTCTGCAGAAGTTGATGAACCTTTCTCCATTCTTATTGGTGCGTTTGTGTTCATGAAAATTTCCTGCTATTGTCTTGAATTTCTCTTCTGTGCCGCTCTGGCCAATGAAGTCTCTTACAAGTAGTTCTATGTGGTGCTTTGATACTTTTCTAGTGTTTTCCAAAATTGTTTGGCTTTTCTGGATTTTTTTCTGTTGTCATTGTTGTTAGGGGCATGTGCAATTTATGGTGGTATATTTCTTGTTTGCTGATTTAAACGGGACAAGTGTTATTTGCTCCAACGGGGACGCAAAATTTCTTAGATTCTGTTAGATTCCGTGTGACCATAAAAGCTGTTCCAAACATAGTGAATTTGTTTGTTCTTTATGTCTGGTTTTCCTTTATAAATCCTGCAGTCTTCTGATCCAGATGCTTTCTCATTACCGTATCTTGTTTCTTCAAGTCTAGTATCAGTATGTTATTGTTTCAGTTTCCCAGTCTTTAGTGGAATGTTGATGTTCAATGCTCCTAGCAGATGTTTTTTTCTCAGGTCGTATGCGAAAATTTGTAGGAAGCTACGGCTCTTCCGTACGTGATTTTTTTACGCTCTTCAGAATCCGATGGCGTAGTTGAATCACTGTTTCCAGTGATGGATTGTTACCTCCTGGACTACTTTTCCGTTCAGTGTTTACCATCATGTCTTGGTTGAAAGTAAATTAGGAAGGGGTGTTAACCTCTTCGTGGGATGCTACATCTCTGACCGACTCCCCAGCTGGATCTTAACAGGCCGCCCTATATGGGAACAGACGCCTTTCGCAGCCGACCACTTTGGTAACAGTCGCAACTGATTTTTGCTGCTTCGATCAACATGCAGAGAGACGGTGATGACGTAGCCGCTTCTTGTAAGTCAGACGTGACGTGGGTTATTGTTCTACTTAGTGAGTTGTCTCTTCCGCTAGATCCGCCATACTGAGGTCCATCCACTCCACTCCGACTCTGCTGCCGTTGAGGTATCACTGTGATGGGAAAATGACTCATCCGCCTCCTTTGCCGTTGAGATTAATATCTTCATCCGCCTCAGAAGCCGTTGAACCTCTTCACCTCATCTCCCACGTTGCTGGCTAATTGGCTTCCTCTCTCCTCTTACCAAGCGACCAGCTATTAGAAACAGACTGTCCCGCTTTGTTGGTCTGGATCATCGAGTAATGAACACCCCGCCACATCAAGGCTCAGTCCTTGGGCTGATTCTTTAAGTATAACATAAAATTCAAGCAAAATTCCAAGCACTTTACCCCATAGCTTACGTTCAAAATTTATTCTTGAAACGAATTTTGTAGGGTTTATAGAAATAAGTGTATAAAATATGATAATTATAGCCTTCATAGATTCTGAGAAGAAGGTACATAAACTTTAAAAAAATATTTTCAGAAAATGGAGTTTAAAGTCCAACCTAATGTTTTTTCTTTATATCATCTCTTCAGAAGTTCCCAGATTTGTATTGATGGTCCCCTTTCCCTTAAAGACTTTTCAGTAGCAGAGAGGCGCTGTAAATCTATTTTTCTCAAGATGTCTGTAGTAAAATTTCCTATCCTAAAGCCCATTCTCTCTAATACCTTGATCCTCTCTACTTTCCCATTATTAAACACAAGAAGTGCATCGTAAGTTGCAATTCCATCAATTGTAGGAGATGAAAATGTGGCTTTAGAGGCTCTTTTCTACGCAGATGGTTTGTTGTTGTTTGTAAGATACGAAACAGTCACAGATGACCTGTAACACCAAAGAGTATATATCACAGCCTTCTAGATGAATACCTTCAAGTTCGTTTAAAAATAATCCACGGAATCGTTGTTCATTGAGGTCATATTGACGTGTTGCTTCAAAGAGTGGGAGTGGCAGGAAGGTGGCGTCAAAAATTTATTTTTCAAGCACTTCGGATGCGATTTTATCATTGAAACTCTGGGAAATAATTTTCGACGGGGTCTACTAAGGAATAAACGATAAATTGAAAATTGTAATTTTTTGTCAATTTCATGAACGTACCCGCTTAACACACAAACACTGATGAGCCAAAACATTATGACCTCCTGCTTAACAGGTCGTTTGTCCGTTTTTGGAACGAAATATATCACTCATTCTGCGTATCGGGGATCCGGCAGTTTGTTGGTAGGTTTGTGGAGGTATGTGGCATTAGATTTCTTGTTCAAATGTGTGTGAAATCTTACGGGACTTAACTGCTTATGTCATCAGTCCTTAAGCTTACACACTACTTAACGTAAATTATCCTAAGGACAAACACACACACCCATGCGCGAGGGAGGACTCGAACCTCCGCCGAGACCAGCCGCACAGTCCAGGACTGCAGTGGCCAAGACCGCTCGGCTAATCCCTTGCGGCCATTAGATGTCAACTCACAGGTCATATAATCCGCGTAAGTAATTTGCCGCTGATTTGCGTACTTGGTGATGGCGCCCGGTAGAGAACCAGATGGGTTCCTTAGGAATTACATCGGACGAATTTGGTCACTGAGACATCTACGTAAGTTCACTATAGTGCTCCTCAAACCGCTGTAGCACGGTTATGGCTTGGGGACAAGGACCATTATACCGCTGAAGGATGAAATCGCCGTCGGGAAAGGCATCCAGCATGAAAGAATGGAGGTGTTTCGCAGTTGTCAGAATGTCTTCGGTTAGTACCACAGGTCCCATGCAACCGCAGGGGAATGTCTTCGATAGCATCATACTGCTCTCCCGAGCCTGCATCTGTGGAGCACTGAACGTTTCAAGACGCCGTTCACATCGATGACGGCATTTATGGACCAGCGACCCAGTGTAGCAAAATTGTGATTCATTGTGATTCACCCGAAGAGCCGACACGTCTCCATTGATCGACAGCCGTATCCCAATGGTGCCCACTGCTGTCGTAACTGACGATGTTGCTGGGTCAACATGTGAACAAATGGCTCTGAGCACTATGGGACTCAACTGCTGAGGTCATCAGTCCCCTAGAGCTTAGAAGTACTTAAACCTAAGGACATCACACACATCCATGCCGGAGGCAGGATTCGAACCTGCGACCGTAGTGGTCGTGCGGTTCCGGACTGTAGCGGCTAGAACCGCTCGGCCACCCCGGCCGTCGAACATGTGAACACGTAGGGGTGGTCCGCTGCGGAGCTCCTTGTTCAACAATGTACGTTGAACGGTGTGCGTGCACCAAGCCTTGTGTTCTTCCGGCAGAGGTGCCGCGGATCACTATCTATCCAGCTTTGCAGAGAAGACAAGCCACCGAATACCACGTTCTGTGAAGAGTCGTGAGCGTCCAACCATTTAGCGCCTAGTGCTGGTTTCATTGTTCTTCTAGCTCTTTCCGGAGATGCTCACGACAGTAGCTCGTGAACATTCGACCTGCTTCGTCGTTTTCGAGGTACTCGTTCACGGACTCTGTATAATAATAATCTGCTCTTTGTCAGAGTCACTTATATGAATGGATTTCCCCATTTGCAGCCCCTGTTTTAACTAGGGTGATGGCCCATCCTTGTCTGCGCCGCTTACATACTTTTGTTACCGCGTCACGTGCCTTCCAACGTCACTAGGCGGCATCCAACGTCGCTGTGGCCAGTGATCATAATGTTTTGGCTCGTCACGTAAATCCACCTCGCGATGATGTTTTAAACCTCTGAAATGCGCTGTGGACATAAATAGAGATTGGTAAGAGTAAAAGTTTCCAAATTGATCGATTCGTGATTCGTCGCAAGTGTATGACGACCGATGGTAGCGAGTGTTACCCGGAGGCTTTGTGTCGTGTTGCAGGACCAAGTGGAAGAGGCAGACGGCGGTGGGCCTGGAGCTGCTGGCGGAAGCGGGCAACTACGCTGCGTTCCAGCGGCTGTACGGCGCGCCGGCCGCTTACGGCTGCTGGCCGTACGGCACTGCGGGGGCAGGGCCGGCCGCTCCGGTGCCGGCCGTGGTGTCGCCCGACCTGTACTACCGGCAGGCCGCCGCCGCCGCCGCCGCCGTCTCCACGCTGCAGAAGCCGCTGCCCTACCGCCTGTACCCCGCCGCCGGGCTCGGCCTCACTCTGCCCGGCCCCGGACCCTCGCACCTCGGCTCGGCGTCTGCCTCGCTGTCGTCGCTGTCCAGCTACTACCAGCAGCAGCAGCAGCAGCAGCCGCAGGCGGCGCGCTCGCCGTCGCCGCCGCCCCCGCCGCCCCCGCAGGCCGTGGTGTCGGCGGAGGAGGCGTCGGCGCTGAGCCCGCACGCGCTGCCGCCGCGCAGCCCCGCCGTCTCGGACCCCGACGTGGGCGCCGCTTCGGACCTGCACGCCTGAGCGGCCGCCGCCGTCCTACCGACACCGCCCGCGCAGCGGCCGTCCACACACCAGCCTAGTGCTATATTTTTTGAGACGACGCGATCAAACTGAAAATGCGACACTACTTAGTAAGGTGGACTGAGTTCGATATTCGTTATCCCGTTAAGTGGAAGCACACGGCGTTATTCAGATTCACAGGAACGTACTCGGACTTACGTTTCGGTATTTAAACAGAACAGGTTGCTATGAAATAGACTACTAAAACACTACCTCGTCTTTGTGACACGATACGTTTATTTGGTGGTTAAAGAAACTTTCTCTTACTATCGAAGATAGACGAACTCGACAATTTATTATTTCATTCCCGCCTATTTCTTGTCTTTCCTTTTCGTAAGTTCCCGCGACAACTTCGTTGGTATTCTGCTCGCGTAGTTTTCACCCTGCATTAGATAACGTCCTCCGACACAAAACAATTTCTGTGTAATTCAACGACAGACACTCGTAACCCCACATATTGTAGCCTATACATTTCGAAATTGTACCCTCTTTCTTAGAAAACCACTCAAAAAGTTTAGTAATAGTCTTTACCTTTCTTTGGTTTTTTAAACGATTTAATGTCTCACCGAGCGATATCATTTTTCGTGATGAATAAGTCCGCTCCGGTTGTCCTCGATAAATAATTTTTCTGAATAAAATCGTTCACACGACCCGGGTTTCAGGATGTAAATCCAATCTTCAGGCGCTAAAAAAAAAAAAAAAAAAAAAAAAAAAAAAAAAAAAAAAAAAAAAACTGAGATTAGTCATAAATTTAATTAACCTTAAATGGCCCGAACAGACGTGAACATAGGTCATACCTTGATTGCGTACGAGAAAGTCGTACCAGTCATATAAAAAATTCAGCAAATTTATCAAGTAGCGTGCGAGTTCTATTGCGGGTGAGGCATGAAAAGGTTCTCTGAGGCAACCAGTACCACGCAGGGTAAACGGGGCCTAACCAAAAGAACGACGAATGTAACAGCAAATAAGCGCACGTGGCCAGCCTAATGTAATCTATGAACCAACTGCGAACGACAGGGCTTAAGAAATCAAAAAGGTGGCATAAAAGCCGTAAAACGCCCCAATTTGTGAACCTCATAAGCAGCTCACCGCACGAATGCTCAGAAAGTCGCATGTCGTGCAATCTCAGCAAGATTGGTCATTAAAATTCCGTGCGAACCGGAATGAGGCACCCGAGTAGACATATTCGTCAAGGGCACGAGGTACCACCGAAAAAATCTTCGCTAACAACACGGCCGCACTCTCATGTTTCCTCCCAAACTCCAAATGTCTGCTCGTTTGCAATTGGTTCGTGGGCTGTATTAGATTAGCAACGTGTACTTATTTGCTGTTACATTCATGGTATTATTAGTTAGGCCTCGTCTATCCCATGTGGATGACTCAGAGAATCTTTTCATGCCCCACCCGCACTGGTTCCCGCATGCTCCTTCACAAATTTGCTGGATTTTTTACACGACTGGTACGACTTTCTCGTATACAATCGAGGTGCGACCTGATGGTCACGTTTGTGTGGCCCTTTTTACTGTTAATTAATTTTGTGATAATTTTTCTTTTTTCTTTTGATGAAGTGACTGAAGATGGGATTTATATACTGAAGCCCGGGCCATATCTAAGGTTTTATTCAAGTAAAGGATTTATCAAGTACAACTTGAGTGGGTTTATTCAGCATGAAAAACTTCAGCGATAGTTGTAGATGTCCCACAAAAGAGTCTATTACGAAAGCAGTATCATTTGATCACATTTCTTACGATTTCCAAAATTCTATTTTTCCGTGCAATATTTATAAGAAAATCGTCTAATCCAACTACTGCAAACAACTGACAACTCTATCGTCTGCAATACCTGTAGTAGTTGACTCAGATCAGTTATGCAAATATTGTGGGCAGTAATGGAATTCTCAGCTCAACTATTAACACGAAACAGGCCTCAAACAATAGCACCATCAGTTCCCCCTGAGTCCTAGCGAGATCATTTTCTCTGGATGTATCCAACTGTCCAATCACATTTGCATCGTAAAGGATCAACCCCCCCTGGAGAATTATTTTGTCAAATCGACAGACTTTGCCTCAAATTTCGCCTCTTCCCTGAGGTTTTACTCAAAGCTTAAGGCAACTGGTCGAAGTTTTATATTGCCGTTACCGACTTTTCATTAAATAATAACGTCCGAAAATGTGGTTTATGTCATTTAACTTATCGTGGCCCAACATGATAGCAAACCTTATGGGCGTAACGTCTGTTCTCGGGGATGATAGAGTAACTTGACCACGCCGCATCAAGTGTGCGTTCCGTCAGTCCTGTGTACTTTGTTTAATTCAAAAATTAAATTGGTATCTTGCTGTGAAGAAAACTCTGGGTTCCCCACAAAGAATTTTTAACATTTTACTGATGAATATGTCAGTAAACCAGGGATAGCGGTTAGTTTTTAAAATAAACGAGCTGAATGATACTTCATCGTGGTTAAACGTTTTTACATTCTGAATATTACAAAAAAGTTTACTCTCCTCAGCAGAACTACCCTCTTTAATGCTTCTTGTTATTATTGGCTTTCCTACAGCAGACATTCTACAATTCACTTTTTAAATTTGCCTTAATGTGTCACAGAGTGAAGGGTGTGTCAGGGCAGTTCCTCGACATTTGAACTTTTCATTTCTTCGAGAGTAAGTATTATTTTTGGTGTTCCAAACACGTCGCTGAACTTAAAATATTTACTTCATACGAAGAGCACCGTTAACAAAGAAGAGGTATCTATGTACAAGTTGAAAGCTGTGATCCTGGGTTAGGAATCACTGTTATCATTAAACACGAATATAACACATTTTACAATAAAAATCACACCGATATACTTCCGTGAATCTATAAGATGCAAGGGAAATACATGGAAGCGTATAAACGAAATGCGTGTTGCTCTATGAATCAAAATGTACTTAATCTTAATATATTAGTGTTTCCGTACGTTCTACGAAATGTTCAAACGTGGACAAAATTGTGAAGAAGGACTGAACATTATTTTCTGTAAAATAATGTAGATCTAATTGAAATTTATTTATAAATCCTTAGTTTGTAAATCTAGAATGATATAAAATTAAGAGGCGGATAGTGCAATTTTGGTATATGATATTACCTTAACCATATGCATCAAAATAACGTTGTACTAAACTGAAGTTTTTTTAATTTATTTATGTGTCGTTTAAAAAACTAATTTCAGCTACTTAGTTACTCACACGAGTCGAGAGATGTATACGCTGCTGTGCCACTATTAAGTAGGACGACGATGAACAAGTGTAGTGACTAAGCGTGATATAATCTGCCAGTGCAATTTTAAAATACTGTGGAGGATCCACACTTCTGCAGGCACAGAGGACAAGCCATACAGGAATCATACTCACAATCAATATTAACGATACTTGATGCTCCACTGCTTCCAGCACGAGGATTCCGTGTTTTGCAGTTGGGTTTTCGCAGTAACAAACCATCTCTACGATAAGAATGACGGATCTGCTATAAGTTCAGACATAGCACTAGTTTTGTACACCGGATGCCGACATAAATCAGCGAGATCGAAATTTTTTTCGTTCTTCCGCGTACAACTTCAACAGGTGTTTCGGAAGATTCCTCATTGATTCCTGTATGACATGCCTCGATACAGTAAATGTCTTAAATCGCCAAAGCTGAATGAAGCACTCTGTAACTTCCTACAGATATTATCATACTACTTTCCTGCTGTTTTTGTACGCATTGCTGTGAGAATATAAAATGAATAACATCAAAGGTAGACTAAGATGTGTAAATACTGTATATACCACGTACTGTTTATATTATCAAAATTGTCGCTGTGTGTTACGTAAGCGTGCGGCATCCACTGAAGGACTCTATGAGTAATCCGCTAAACCTGGCACGTATTCGACGTAGCTTTGTTTTCGGCTGTATATGTTCTTAGAACAATGTGTTTTTAGTAACTGTGTGTTTTTATATGAGAATTTGTTTCAAGTGTAGCATATTCTGACGTTTCATGCATTTCCTTGTAATCTCGATATATCTATGTTCACCTCCAATAAAAGCTGTTGGAAACGTATTACACTGTCATTTCAGTAATCACTTCAGTAACGTAAGTTCTTTGCTTTGCAAACACATACAAGATTCCCATTTTTACAGTATTTTTAAAGTGATCGTACACTTCATACAATTTTTTGGAACTGCAGTGAACACTCAGTGTTTTGCACTAAAGAAGTACAACAACAAAAATTGACTTCCTAACGAACAGGTACGTATTAACAAGTTTAAGGACTTCCTGAGATATCTCTTTGGATACTAACGTACAGTACAAGACGTACATCTTTCATTTGAGGATATGATGTGGTGTTGCGACCGTTGCTCTGATACGTTGTCCAGCGTGTGAGACATTTTTAGGTGGTGCCTTCACATTCTTAGGCAAATGACAGTCTAGTTGCACATTCCCGCCACAGATAACATACACGAGTACAGTCAGATACGGAATTACATGGAACAGAGATCACACAATTTGTGGCAGAGAGTACACACAATTTCCCCTCCACAGCCAGGAGGGTAATGTGAGGTCATCCGGTTACAGAAACAAATGTGTCAAGCCACCACGCAAAATTGGGAACTATATCAAAGAAGGAGAAGAAGAGATACGATACCAGGAAATCATAGGGGAAAATTTTCAGCCAAGCTGCTTACGTGTATTGACTATTGATCAGAATAAGACACTTACTAAAACTGACACTTAAAATCTATTTGGACTGTACAACTAAGACAAAAAAAGTAGAAATTTCGTAACAATTATTTTCTATGCTCAGCAAACATAATTTAACCTATAGACGAGAAGTAATTCTAGTCAAATACGAGTTAAATGGTGAGGAAAAACAATTATCTGAGCCGATGAACATCTACTTGCATGTATAATTGCTTCTGCTCACCATCACGACATTAAGCATTCTACACATATGCTACAAACCCGTGAATTATCACCAAAAAACCCATTAAGATATACTGATTATTGAAAGCTAAGTTCAGATATTTACCCATACTCTGACAAAACATAACACGCGCTTTCTGACTGAAAACTCTTAAAGCTCTTTTGCCGAGGACCTTTATTCTTTCTGTAGATTCCTGAGACCATCTAGTTCTTTAGACACACAGCACTATTGCCCTGATTTGGCAACGAACAAAAGTAAAAGCCAGTTTCTTAGATAAGTAATCATCCTACGGTCTTCGAAGAATCAAACAATTTACCACGAATTCATGTCGAATTTCCATGCTAGGAACAAGACATTGGTGTGTATGAATCCGTAAGTATTAACCCGACTTGGGCTAAAATCCATAGTTGTACGAAAACAAGAATAATTCTGCTTCGGCAGCCGTTGTGTATGTAAAGAATGACAGACTTTCCAAACTTCGTGTTTCACACAATGCTCGTAATACTCCTAAAAGTTTGGAACAGTCAAGTGATAAAATAGGAAGGAAACAATGGCAGTCGATTCTCTGGTGGCCAAACTGTTACTGGTATTATTGACAGAATTTGGGAGATAATAGACTAATATGATACTCCATATGTACACAATGTTCTTGTCCTGAGTGTATAAGAAGCACGTTTAGAAATAATAACTGCGGAGTAGACACGTAAACACATTATATCGTAGTACATAATTGATGAAACGGCTAGGTCAGTTGTATGGAATTTGTTGTTTTTCTCTCAGAAACTCTGATGTAAGAGAGAAACAGTGTCCACCAGTTACTGTAAGTACTTAAATATTCATTGATGAGCTGTACTGTAAATATGCAAATAACAGTAGTATATGCATCATGTCTTTTGAATGATATGCTTCAAATAATATCCATAACATATGAATCTGCGCAGATGGATGTCAAGAACATATATCTTACAAAAATTTGTGTTACCCAAAAGCAACTCTCCTTAGATGATGTCAAAGTTTTTGTTTTTCTTTCTTAATAGAGCACAACAACAGAACAAAGTAATAAGGAACACACGCCAAAAGAGTCGAAAGCACATAATAAGCAACTTTCATTTCGGACACGTACATACCTGGATATGACAATTGTTAGATGTGCAATACTCTACTCTACACATTGGACACATTAGCACACCGGCTCACAAGACTGTGCCAAGCCGATAGTTTGGTAAGGCGTGGGCATAGGTAGTTAGTCAGTAATATGAGAAAACCAAGAGAAACGATTGCTTACGCCTTAAGCAACAGCACCAGAGCTTGATACATCTTGAAAGAGGCACTATAGAGAGTCTGAATTATGCCAGGTGGTCTAATCCTCCAATGTTTTCGTACACTAAGTGTTCCGATACCGCACTGACAAAACAACGGGCCAAAATACATTACCACATGTCGCGAGCGATACAAAACATCAAATGTGACTGCTTAGCGGGAGCATCAGTGTACTTCTCCCTGCTATGAGCTCAGTGTCATTACTTCTGATCGTGCCATCTGGACTTCAGTAGCTCGAACTGTTTAGCTTCTCTTGTTGATAGACAGATCCGAGGACAGGGAAAAACTTCCCCTCCTGGCAATGAAAGACTATGTTGTTAGGTAAAAAAAAAAAATGCATTTAGTTTGCGACCATGTTCTATTTTGGATCAATATAATTTGTACAAGGTTTTTTAATTTAATAGATTCCACGAAGAGAGATTCTTAAGTCTGCCAAATACCTACATATCATAGTAGTAATCTCAATATTGGTCAGAAAATATCATCCAGGAAGAAAGTAATTGTATTGTATTGAACTGGGGACCTAGAAATGACGGAGAGGCTTCGTCCCCGCCGTAGCCCTCAGTGGTTCACAATCCCACAACAGGCTACAGCAGTCGACTCATCCCACCGCCACCCCACACTGAGCCGAGAGTTAGAAAGTGATTACTTACTTACTTACTAGATTGGCCGCACAGACCGCAGACGGTCTTTGGCGTTGCCAATCAGCCATCTCCATATCCTTCTGCCCATGTTTATTTAGATGTGGAAGTCATAGGGTGACAAATATAATGAACATAGCAGACGTTCCAACAATTCGTACTACAAATCCTTTAGTTCCCCCATTGCAACATCGCCTTTATGGGCAGATAAATCATATGCAACCAGCCACTTTTTTTTTTTTTTTTTTGGAAATTCAGATCTTCTCACTTGTTTGAAATAGTGAGCCAAGAACGCATGCGTAGCATTCACCAGTTCACCAGTAACTTATTTCCCCTCCGGAAGATTCTCAGTATAAAGAATTCCATTTGAAACACAGGTATCATTGACCATAATCAGTCCGGCAACTTACGACGTCGGCTTTGAGGGTTGTGTCCTACTGAACATCACCAAGCTGTTTTTTTTTTTTTAATTTATTTTCTGGTGTGAAGAGATATGTTCGTGTTGCATTTATAGGAATAAATCAATCCACCAGATGAGTTGTATAATTTCTAACGTGACTGAAACCTTGCTGATAATTTAGTTTTTGCTTTTGGTCAGCAATCTGCCAATGGGACATTAAACTTACTTGAAACTTTCTCATTGTTAATTTTTCATGCAAAACTCGCGGTAGATTTCTTCAGATAGGTCTATAACGTAAATTATTTCATACACCTTTCATACCTGGTCACCCAATACCATGTAAGCACTAAATAAAACCGAGCGAGGTGGCGCAGTGGTTAGCAGACTGTACTCGCATTCGGGAGGACGACGGTTCAAACCCGCGGCCGGCTATCCTGATTTATGTTTCCCGTGATTTCCCTAAATCGCTTCAGGCAAATGCTGGGATGGTTCCTTTGAAAGGGCACGGCTGACTTCCTTCCCCATCCTTCCCAAATCCGATGAGACCGACGACCTCGCTGTTTGGCCGTCTTCCCCAAATCAACCAACCAACCACCGTATAAAGTATTTCCATCCAAGATTACAGGTATGTAATATATCTATGTGGCTTAGGAAATGTTTCAATTCAAACGCCTACTTCTCAACCGTTGATAATAAAGGAACAGACTGCTCATCGAGCTACATCAACTTTGGATGAATTTGCGACGGTGATAAACCGTTCAAAACAACGATATTTATTAATGTAGTTTAGTCATTTGAACGAAAAATACACACACACACACGACTATTTTTAAAAAGTCGCATAAACAAAACTATTTTGCAGCCTAGCTGATCTGACTTCTTACACTGCAGATGAAGCAACAGGCTAAGAAATGCATTTTGCTGCGAAAGTAAAACTTGAAGGTTGATTTCTTAGCCTGAAACTTTCAAAGAAGCTCAGAGATAGCGATGAAGCTAGACATGTATCACTGCCTGGGTTGGATTGATTCAAACGAACTCCTCAGAAATTTTTACCTCCTCAACAGCTGAACACCACAACCGGTCCAAGATTTCCCTTGAAGAAGATAAATTATTATTTTAGTACTCTAGCAGATAAAAAGGTCACGACAGAATGTTTAAAGAAACCATGTGATAACTAACTTCAATCGCAAGCATTTTTATTCAGACTATTTTTTTGTACAGAATAAATTTCAGTCAATGAAACCTGACCATTTCATCGTTTAATCATTGAAAACTTTTGATCTGATAGATATTGTCAAGAATGAAGTCTTTCGCATGTCTTCGTAATTTTCTAAAATGCAGAGGACTCGTCTGCTCGGATATACTTACGTGGTGTTTTACATGAAGAACAAGTTGAGGAACTCAGTCCTGTGATTAGCGTACCCTTCGTTGACCTCCTCTGAATCGCAGACTTCATGTCCGCCTGGTTGTGTAAGAACGGGTAAGGAAGTCGCCATTTGCTGAAGTAACTTTGGAACAGCAAGCAACTGAAATTGAGACGAAAATACAGCGGTTTAAATTCCTCACCCGTCGAATGTGAGCGAGTGGCTTAACCACTGTCTCTCTGTCTCTCTCTCGCTCTTTCTTTCTCTTTCTTTCTTTCTCTCTCTCTCTCTCTCTCTCTCTTTCTTTCTCTTTCTCTCTCTCTCTCTCTCTTTCTTTCTCTCTCTCTCTCTCTCTCTCTCTCTTTCTTTCTCTTTCTCTCTCTCTCTCTCTCTCTCTCTCTCTCTCTCTCTCTCTCTTTCTTTCTCTTTCTCTCTCTCTCTCTTTCTCTCTCTCTCACTCAATATAACGGAGCACGATCAGCACGGATGTCCACTCCGACCCTCTGTTGGTTCCCAGTACGCTGAGGACTGATTGCAACACTGTGGCTACTTTTTAGAGAGGATACAGTGGCTCGACTGATCATCAGCTGTATGTCTGTAATGGCTACTCCACTGTCAGCCTGACGACAATTGAAAATTTCAAAACTGAGGACCGTTTTAACAAAACTCAACAAACGCTATTTACAAAGTGTTTGCAGGTGAGGTATTTCTTAGTGTACTCTATATCGTTGATTCAAAAAATGCAACACTGATCATCCATGTAAATTGGGACTAATGAAGGACATATATTGACGGAGGACATCGAGAGGGTGCAAAGAAGGGCAGCTCGTTTTGTATTATCGCGTTATAGGGGAGAGAGTGTGGCAGATATGATACACGAATTGGGATGGAAGTCATTACAGCATAGACGTTTTTCGTCGCGGCGAGACCTTTTTACGAAATTTCAGTCACCAACTTTCTCTTCCGAATGCGAAAATATTTTGTTGAGCCCAACCTACATAGGTAGGAATGATCATCAAAATAAAATAAGAGAAATCAGAGCTCGAACAGAAAGGTTTAGGTGTTCATTTTTCCCGCTCGCTGTTCGGGAGTGGAATAGTAGAGAGATAGTATGATTGTGGTTCGATGAACCCTCTGCCAAGCACTTAAATGTGAATTGCAGAGTAGTCATGTAGATTAGGTAACTGAAGTTCTCCATTAGTCTCCTTTACTGACAAAAAAGTTATAAATTACAAATTTTTGCAAAACTCAAAGTGTTCGGGTTTCCACACGTATTTCTCCTTTAGCACAAAGAATAATTTCACACTTTCATTTGTATCCTTGCAAAGGAATTTTAAAATTTAAAAGTTCTTTTTACTCAGATATTGATGATCTACAACTTTCATGCATAGCACTTTTTATTTGAAGTAGCCCTTTTTGAGTTACAGGCCTTGGAACATGAGTATAGCTCACTTTTCCGCCAAATTAGTAAAAACTGCCTATATTTGACGGTCGATCGTGGCTAAAGGGCTGAACCTATTTTAACTCTGTAAGTAGATCATTATACGCGAAATTTTATTCTCTTTCATTCTAGTGGAAATTTTCTGTAGGATGTGTCGTTTACGAATTATAAGGGAAAAACTGAAAAAAATGTCGAAAATGTTTGTGGTTTTCTTGCCATCAGAAGCTAAGCGCAAACCGTAAACTGTCGCAAACTCATTCAATTCTTATTCGGGATGCCTAACTTCGATTAAAATTATTTCCAGCTTGTGCATATTTATCGGTCAGCCAAAGTCTAACGTGTCTACACTAATCGTAGTAAGAAATCATACTGTTCAGCTTTTGTTTTATTCATGTACAAGCTATCTGTAAAATGAATAAGAGAATTGAAACACAAATTTCCTCCTTTGCATGTTGTTTCTTCTGTTGTTTCAATTGGTTACAATCTGCATCAGATCTTCATTTGAGGGTGCAGTCGTGCACTTCTCAATCTTTAGACATTCATGACTCTTGTTTTATCCTGAACTATTCCCCTCCTGAACTGTTTCAAAATATTCCAGATCTTGTAATACCTTATAATGATGCGCCAACAAGAGCCTACTAACACAGCTACTAATCTGTTAGTAAAACACTGACTGAAAATGAAAGAAAATTAAGCGGGGCAATATGCACTGTTGTCCAGCAAACCGTTACCAAACAGCTGGTTTATCTTGTAGGAGGTTGTGCGATTGCCTGAAACTTAACACAAGTGAGTGTAAAGGCTATTAAATTTAGCTTCTAAACCATGTGGTACAAAAGAAGGATTAGTCGAGTTTTGTGGAATCTTGAAAGGTGGAGATGTCGAGTTCTGTGAAAATTTCCTGTATTCAGGCGCATTTTACAACGGCAAATATTCAGTTTTGTCGTATTTTATTTTAGCCATTGTTTGAGGCTCGTATTAAATTACCAGAACCCGTTAATAACGTATTTTTAAAATTTGGCTTTTGTTGACTTTTGTTGAAATGGTCCTCAATTATTGTTACATAATCTAACTGAAACCTTCCTGTTCCTCCCCGTCTCATACACCTATGCAACCGTGGAAAAGGTTGAACACATCGAAAAGACCTGCAGACACCTGAAGGTTTCAGATAGATTACATATTGGTAAGATAGAGATTTCGAAACCGGATTTTAAAATGCAAAACATTTCCATGGGCAAATGTGGACTCTGATCATAATTTTTTAGTTATGAACTGCAGATTAAAACTGAAGAAACTGCAGAAACATATGGAGTTAATGAGTTGGGACCTAGATAAATTTAAAGAACCAAGGGTTATTGAGAGTTTCGTAGCGAACATTCCGCAGAGATTGACTGAGAAAGGGGAAATAAATACAACAGAAGGCGAATGGGGGGTTCTGGGGGACGAATTAGTGAAGGCATCAGAGGATCGAATAGGTAAAAACACAAAAACCAATAAGTGATCCTTGGGTAACACGCGAGGTATATAAATTCATTAACGAATGATAAACACAAAAATGCAGCAAATAAAGCACGCAGAAGGTAATGCAGGGGTCTATAAATAAGACTGGTAGAACGTGAGAAATGGCTAAGCAGAAAAGCTAGAGGATAAAAATGACGGTGTGGAAGCATGAATGACGAGGGAAATGGTAGATGCTGCCTTTAGGAAAATTAAGAAGACCTTTGGAGAACAGAGAAGTAGCTGTATGGATATCAACAGCTTGCAACCCAAGCCAGTAATGAGCAAAGAAGGGAACACTGAAAGTTGGAAAGAATATATATAGGATATCTCTGCTAAGAGTCTCCACAAGCACTTTTACTGGTGTTTCGGCAGATATCTATAATTTAGTTTTTGGGTCGAGTAGCTGGGCTCAGCCCAAACAAGCCACCCTCATCATGTCGATCACGAGACCCCCAGTACCAACGGAACGCGTCAGTTTGTTTTCCATTACAAACAAAATTATTTTTAAATCGGAAATTTATGTGTCCATTCGGTATAACGGTCTAAAATTAGTCTAGTCCGATATCCGGCTTATCGATATATATTAATAGGGACAGTAAAAAGAGGATGAATAAACAGTAGTTCAGCAGCAGCTCACAAGGGGAACTCCCCAGCGTACCCCTTCAGATTTAGTGGTAAGATGGCCCAGTGGATAGTCCATCAGAAACTGTACACAGGCCCAGCATGGAAACAGTAACAAAGTACACTGAACTGAGAAAAAAAAAGAAAACTCGAAACAGTGAACAGTACAAGATCAAGATGTGCGACAACGAGGGATGCGGGTAGCTGCGGCGTCGGCGTTTAATGTTCACGGGGGTGGAGTTGGAAACGGGAAGTCCGTGTTCCGTGTTCAAATCTCCGTCGTGTCCTTTTTTTTTTCAGAAAAGTCATTGACGCGTCTCCTCGCTGTAGTCAGATTCATGTCTAAGTCGTGGTGTAACGTCCGTTTGCAGCAGTGAGGCGTGAGGAAGGGACTTTCAGACGTACGTAACTCCTGTCTGTTCTACACAAGTACCACATGTTATAAATCTTGCGTTCCATTTTCGAAGTTTTGTCCCTTGAACTGCTTTGTTGTAACATAGTTCACATTTGATTATTTGCTATTTTCATTTCCGTAAGAGGTCTATGGGACATCTCGCCAGCTCTCACTATTCATCACATTTACTTGCGACGCTACTATATTCTTACCACATGACTCACATTCTATAATCAATTTACAGTATGACAATTTCCACGGCTACAAAAGCAGAACAGGCACCCAAGTGACCAGACGGAAAGTTCATAATTTTGTGAAAAAGAGGTGTTCTAGAGAGTTTTGAACCCTCATCTCCCGCTTTGTAGTCTAACACAGTGCCCACACAACCGCGGCGTCGTCGTTGATGCAGTGCGCTCGATGTTGTACATCTTAAGCTTGGACCGTTCACTATCTCTATTTTGCATCTTTTTTTTCACAGTTCAGTACACCCTGTTTTCATACTCGATCTGTGTTCAATTTTTTTTGTCGAGCTATCCAAGCTATCCACTGGCCATTTTACCACTTAATCTGTGGCAGAAGGGGGGAGGGGGGGGGGGAATACGATGCATAGTGTCCCTTGTTAGTAGCGCAGCATGGTTGGCGGTGGCAGTCAGTGAGTTCCAGGGCAGTGCTATTGCTGCTCGAGTACTGGTTACTCTTCGAGTCTTACTGTGCCTGTTAATACATATCGATAAAAAATGTACCGCACTGAACTAATCTGGGGCCACTCTATCGAAGCGAGAAATAAATAAATGGTTTCCGTCAACAATGGGTGTCGCATGAAAGACGTGATGAATACTATTTGTCTGGCCTGACTCTAGTTACATAATGCAAAAACAAAAGGGTAAAGATTTGCTGAAATAACAGAGAAAAGCCCGCATCTCGTGGTCGTGCGGTAGCGTTCTCTCTTCCCGCACCCGGGTTCCCGGGTTCTATTCCTGGCGGGGTCAGGGATTTTCTCTACCTCGTGATGGCTGGGTGTTGTGTGTTGTCCTTAGGTTAGTTAGGTTTAAGTAGTTCTAAGTTCTAGGGGACTGATGACTATATATGTTAAGTCCCATAGTGCTCAGAGTCTGCAGACTCTTAGGTGAGGCATCCTATAGAAAGCCTGTGCAAAGGAATTAACCTCGGAGACACTATTATAGAAAGTTAAGAGGAAGCACATAAATATGAGATAGATATATTCTGCAAGACCAGTCTGACGGAGCACTGAAAGACTTAGATGGAAACATGGCCCTTGAGGTAGACAATTAATGAGAACAATGGGAGAGCCAGCCGCGAAACAACTATCCCACCTGGTGTGCAAGGCATACGAGACAGGAAAAATAGCCCCAAACTTCGAGAATCACGTACACACAAAGGGACTTCTCAAGGTAAGTTACACATTATTACCGCAGGCCAAGTAACTTTTATTGAATGCTGAGCTACACTTCATAGTAACAGAGATACAGGGCACTGTTTTTTAACATAGTCACCAAGTCACTTTAAGCAGCGGTCGGAACATTCTTTTAATCGTTGAATGCCTTGACGATAGAAATCCGTCCCTTGGTCACGGAGCCGTTCGAGAATCGCAGTGTGAATGTCCTCATTGCTGCAAAGTCTCTTTTCATTCGGACATTCTTTCGGCATGCCAGAAAGATAGAAACATAATTATTCAAGACCTTCCTTCCTCACGATTAGCATCACCCATGACAATGCAGCCCTGGTCGAATGCTTGGCGCCATTTCACTACAGCTGGTCGCGACATTGTTAGTAGTCGATGTACCGCCATTATTTCACGGTGAATCTACGGGTAATTAGGCATATTGTCAACAAGGATCGTATTATCCAGCGAGCTTAAAATTTGCAGTGTTTTGCCAGCTGCGGCGCCATTTCGCTTGCACACTGTGATGCACATGTTATCCGTACAGCTGTGGAAATGTGTCTGTCGGAACACGTACTCTCTTCCGAGAATGCGGCACTCATGTTGCGCAATGGTCTTAGCGCGGGACAGCACGTGTAACTTCTTTCTGAAGTCGCTGAGTAATAATTTCAATTAGAAAGAATGCAGGTGCTGACAGATGTTGAATATTACTGAACTAGCAGTGTAGTAAGTCATGGTTGCAAAATTATAAGGAGAATTATTTACAAAAATAATGAAAAACTGTTAAGGAGTCGATATCGAGGAAAATCAGTTTGAATTCCGTAGAAATGGAGAAACACGCGAGGCCATACTGACCCTATGACTCATTTTAGAAGATAGAATAAAGGAAGGCAACCCTACATTTCTAGCGTTTGTAGATTTAGAGGAAACGTCTGAAAATGTTAAGTGTACTACACTCTTTGGGATTCTGAGGGTAGCAGTATTAAAATACAGGGAGCGAAAGGTTATTCACAACTTGTACAGAAAGCAGACTTACATCGTAAGAGTCGAAGAACATGAAGGATAGTATGCAGGTGAGAGAGTAGTGACACAAGATTGCCCCATATAACTCTGTCTATACTTTGAGCAACCAATAAATTAAGCTAAGGAAAAGTTTAGAAACGTAATTAAAGTTCAGGGCAAAGAAATAAAATTTCCGAGGGATGTCGATGACACTGTAATACCGTCAGAGACTGTAAAGCATATGACTCAGTACCATATTTAAGCTTGTTATGAAAAGTAAGTTGGTTTGAGATTTCAAGCGAACTTGTGACAGGACTGAGGTTTTTTGGTAGTGAGGTCACAGAAAATTATTTTGGATGGAGAGTCATCGACAGATGTAGAATTAGCTTCAGGTGTTCCCCGGGTAAGTGTATTCAGATTCCAGCTGTTCAGGTTGTATATTAACGACGTTTGGGACAAAGGTACAGTAACCTGAGGTTTTTGCAGATGATGTATTTATCTATAATGAAGTACTGTGTGAAGGAAGCTGTACAAATATTCAGTCAGATCTTGCTAAAGTTTCAATGTAGTACAAAGATCAGCAACTTTCTTTAAATCTTCAGAAATGTTAACTGTGCACTTCACAGAACTAAAAAACATAGTAGTATCCTGTGACTATAACATCAATGTGTCACAGTTGGAATCGGTCAACTCATGCAAATAACTGGGTTTAATACCTTACAGGGATATGAAATGGAACTATCACATAAACTCAGTCGTAGGTAAACCAAGTGTCTGACTACGTGTTGCTGGTGGAGTACTACCAAAATACAATCAGTTTACAAAGGAGATCCCTCACAAATCACTCGTGCGACCTATCCTCAGATATTGCTAAAGTGTGTGGGAACCATACCAGATACGACTAATAGTAGATATTGAACGTATATACAGAAGGGCAACGCAAATAGTCACAGGCTTTTGACCCGTGGTAGAGTGTCACAGCGATTCTGAAGAAACCCAACTGGCAGACTCTTGAAGATAGACATAAATTATCCCACGAAGACATAGACTGTCCCGCGGAAGATTAATCAGAAAGTTTCGGTAAACGGCCTTATTTAAATGATGACCCTAGGATACTGCAGCCCCTGCATATCGCTCCCGTGTGCATCGTCAGGACAAGATTAGATTAATTACACCAAGCAAGGAGGCATTTAAACAGCCATTCTTCCACCGCAGCATATGTGAATGATGTCTAAGAACTGGTACAGCGAGACGTACCCTGTTCCATGCACTTCGCAGTGGTTTGCAGAGCATAGATGTAGATAGAATTTGTAAGATCAGGTGAACGAAACGGACTGAAAAGAAAAGAAGTTGTCAGATGTACAGTAAAAAAATTAGAACAAGGGTGATGCAAAGTAGAAGTAATCAGGTGACGCTACAGGAATTAGAATAGAAAATGGAACACTAAAAGTAATTGATGAATGCTGTTTGGACAGCAGAATAACTGATGATGGACGACGGAGAGATTACATGAAATGCTGACTGGTAATGCGAAGAAAAAGCATTTCTGAAAAATAGAAATTAGCTAACATCGAATATCAATTTGAATCTTAGAAAGTTTTCCGAAGGTATTTGTCTGGATTACATCCTTGCTCGGCGAGGCTTGAAACAGCAAGGTGGCGACACATGCGACAAAAGAGAAACAGCTGAGAAGTTGATGTGAACTACTGTGAGATGGGTTAATGATGTCCCATTGGCACCAAATCTCACCGCACTTCTCCCCAGCGCCATGGCGGACGTGTCACACTATCGTAAGGGTGTCACTTTTCTTACCCACATTTCGCCCCTTCTTTCGACATCTCTGCGATGGCGATCAGAGCCGCGAGACCCAGCGTTGAAATCATTCGATAATCCTACGGGTGGCCGAGAAAAACTTTTCAGACACACCGCCGCTCAGAACTACACATCAAGAGGTGGCATTAAGGGTGGCAATGAACCCACCTCTTTTCCTCGGGCGTTGATTCCTCCATGCACTACTGGCCATTAAAATTGCTACACAAAAAAGAAATGCAGATAATAAACGGGTATTCACTGGACAAATATATTATACTAGAACTGACATGTGATTACATTTTCACGCAATTGGGGTACATACATCCTGAGAAATCAGTACCCAGAGCAACCACCTCTGACCGTAATAACGTCCTCGATACGCCTGGGCATTGAGTCAAACAGAGCTTGGATGGCGTGTACACGTGCAGCTACCCGTGCAGCTTCAACACGATACCACAGTTCATCAAGAGTAGTGACTGCCGTATTGTGACGAGCCAGTTGCTCGGCCACCATTGACCAGACGTTTTCAGTTGGTGAGAGATCTGGAGTTTGTGCTGTCCAACATTTTCTGTATCCAGAAAGGCCCGTACAGGACCTGCAACACGCGGCCGTGCATTATCCTGCTGAAATGTAGGGTTTCGGAAGGGATCGAATGAAGGGTAGAGCCAGGGGTCGCAACATATCTGAAACGTAACGTCCACTGTTCAAAGTGCTGTCAATGCGAACAAGAGGTGACCGAGACGTGTAACCAATGGCACCCCATACCATCACGCCGGGTGATACGCCAGTATGGCGATGACGAATACACGCTCCCAATATGCGTTCACCGCGATGTCGCCAAACACGGATGCGAACATCATGATGTTGTAAACAGAACCTGGATTCATCCGAAAAAATGACGTTTTCCCATTCGTGCACCCAGGTTCGTCGTTGAGTATACCATCGCAGGCGCTCCTGTCTGTGATGCAGCGTCAAGGGTAACCGCAGCCATGGTCTCCGAGCTGATAGTCCATGCTGCTGCAAACGTCGTCGAACTGTTCGTGCAGATGGTTGTTGTCTTGCAAACGTCTCCCTCTGTTGACTCAGGGATCGAGATGTGGCTGCACGATCCGTTACAGCCTTGCGGATAAGATGCCTGTCATCTCGACTGCTAGTGATACGAGGCCGTTGGATCCATCATGGCGTTCCGTATTACCCTCCTGAAACCACCGATTTCATATTCTGCTAATAGTCATTGGATCTCGACCAGCAGTGTCGCGATACGATAAACCGCAATCGCGATAGTCTACAATCCGACCTTTATTAAAGTCGGAAACGTGATGCTGCGCATTTCTCCTCCTTACACGAGGCATCTCAACAACGTTTCACCAGGCATCGCCGGTCAACTGCTGTTGGTGTATGAGAAATCGGTTGGACACTTTCCTCATGTCAGCACGTTGTAGGTGTCGCCACCGGCGCCAACCGTGTGTGAATGCTATGAAAAGCTAATCATTTTCATATTACAGCATCTTCTTCCTGTCGGTTAAATTTCGCGTCTGTAGCACGTCATCTTCGTTATGTAGCAATTTTAACGGCCAGTAGTGTATTTAGCGGTAGAAAACGACAGTTCACAGTGCAATGAACAACAGGAAGACGTTCTTGATAACCTTTGACACTGCTGGCACCCTCGGGCGTTTCAACCCCTGTCTAAGGACATCGTGGGGCTGCATTCACACTGAACGTCATAACATCCCTTTGGAGTGTAGAGCGACAGCAACTTTGCTCTCGTGTACAGC
Organism: Schistocerca gregaria; assembly: GCF_023897955.1. Classification (NCBI taxonomy): domain Eukaryota; kingdom Metazoa; phylum Arthropoda; class Insecta; order Orthoptera; family Acrididae; genus Schistocerca; species Schistocerca gregaria. Next base: position 185,961,922 of record NC_064931.1, on the reverse strand, counting down.
TTGGAACCACAAGAGACAGCTCAGAATCATTCTTGGAACCGCAAGAGACAGCTCAGAATCATTCGAAAAAATTTGGATTTCATCCAAAACAACAAAAGGTACTTAGGTTTTTTGCCGCCCTTCTGTTTTCCGTCTTCTTGTGGCGTGATCATAGATGACTGCAACATTAACATTTGCGTGAATAGAACGACAAGCAATCTCTCTAGGACTCCCAGGTCGGCAATATCCTCGCTGCCATCCACTCACCATTGTTGAGCGCTTTACAAATGTACCTCTCATAAATGTCGACACCAATTCAGCACGGCGGCTTCTCTAACGCCTGAGGTTTAGGCAACCCCTTCGACAATCCTTGAGTCAGATTTGCCTGCCGTCAGGCGCTTGAGCGACTATCTCACAAGGAGTCCCTCGCGTGTGAGGTCGTAATAGACCAATGATATTTACAACATTCGACGCCCCACATACAGGGAGCGGGACTGGAAGTATCCAATGGTGAGCACAGCATGATGCTACGAAGCGTAATTAAACTGCTTAATCAACGAGTAGCTCACAACAATGCTAGTAATGTCCATAGAAAGCAGAGTTATGGCAACGATACACAAAGCAAACATTACATCACAGCTACAACAAGAGTTGCCGCAGTTGACATTTCATCAAATTAATGGTAACGATAAACAAAGCAAACATTGCATGATAGCTACAACAATAGTTGCCAAAGTTGACATTTCGTCAGAAAGGAACCCTAGGAAATACGCAGAGTGAGAAAGAAGTAGCAGATGAAATATTAGCGTTTCTGCAAGATAAGTCTGTGGAATGTGTGGTGTAGTACATGCTCGATTGAGCAGACAATTTACATGAGGAGTACAATGATGAGGATACGTGCTTAACAAAAGAAAGTGATACTGAAACAGGTGTTGAGCCATGTAGCTCATCAAACTTTTAGCCCAGGAAGCCACAAATCCCGTCTCTAGTGAAACATAATAAAGGTCAATCGTTGTCCAAGGAACAGGTACTAACATAATTATGTATGTGGAAGATCACCTCTGCATAGTAAAAGCAATTATGAACAGATGTCGAATAAGTCCGCAGCAATATGATCGTTAAATGCATAATAAAAACTGAGGATTTTCTAGGCAGGACAAGGCGCACTTGTTACAGAAACTGGTGTTTGCACATTTCAAGGATTCTCGATACAATTTACAGGATGTGCCTGATTGTGACCAACTACGTTTTGCAGATCAAACTGCGTGCGAAATAGCTTGCAGTAATTTCAAGGGAAGCAGTATCTACTTGACGATGCACAATAAACTGCGGGATCAGCCCGACAATGTGTAGATGAGATAAACAAATTTATTTCTCCGTTCAGTAAGAAACTTTTTTCAACTCCGGGATTTAAAGAGGAGATGTGTATGAAAGGAACCCTGGAAATTAGAGGTACCAAGAGAGTTGTGTCAAGATCAACTAACATGAATGGCGAACACATTCGTATACAATTATGCCGACTGTTAATATGGATGATAAATTTGCTGGAAAGTTGTTTTTGTGGTGCGACAAGTTGGACGTGCTCCACCCTCCCCTACGATTCTTTCTCGTGTGCGTGATCTTGCAAGGGCAGTAGGGAATATTTACGTCAAATCAAGCAAAAGTGCGAAAATCGGCGTAAGAGAACTACGACTATGGTATGAGTAAGACTTTTGGCGAATAGCTGGTCTGCGAATAAAAATCATACTCATTTAGAGCAAACTATGGCTCCTGAAATGTGTGTAACATTCCAATTCACACCGCCCGTAACCACTGGACCATTTTAGTCTCTGCATACTTGTATTTTTCCGTGCCTATAAAGCACATTATCGCACTAGCTGCAGCTACGCCTCAAAGGATGGTCAGTTTCACGATAAGCTCCACGACAGACTGTTTCGCATTCATTTGAATGCCAGCACGTTGCATCAGTTCTCGTCACCCTGTTACACCAATATGTTCTTAAAGAGTGGATACCTGGCTGAATGTCCTGCAAGGTTTGTAATTCCCAAGGAAACCGCCTTCCACCTTGATAACTGTGACGCGCCATTTTTCAGTCGGTGTTCGTGGTGCAAGTTAATGGCTTGCTTTGAACATCTTGAATGTTGACGATGTCCATTTTGTGAAATGTAGTACATACATCGCATAGAAGGGTGATCTCTGCATCTCTCAGACAGTTATTATCTGTCGCTCTTCTGATGCACATGGTGAGTCATTAGCAGCTAATATTTTTCCTGTCATAATTATTAACACAACACTTTCAAATGAACGTCACGAAAGACTGAACTTGCAACATCGCACTCAAGTGGTTCCTTGTCAGCATCGCCAGAAAACACAATCAGTGGTCTATGTTCTCCTAGCAGAGACAATTTATCTCACCACATTAGCCTTTTTACAATATTCACTATATAGGAAAGTATCCCTGGGTCACACCAAATGAACTGATCGCCAAGAAATTCATCCGTGAAGAAGACCTTGCCTCACTGTTCCTGTGTGGATCACGAGCAAACAGAGCACAAGTTCGGTGCCGACTGGGCACAGTGCAGGTATAATAGAAGACTTACGACCCAGATGTTGCCGAAGGGGTTCTAGACACGGCAGCTGACGTGCTTGCTCGGTGTCTTCGAACATTTGCTGCAGGATAGCGATTCTAGCTATCTCTAGGTTGTGGCACTGATCGGCCTTGGCCATATTATCGTTGGAACGTTTCTTTCTTCCTGGAAATTTTTATATGGTCGTGAAATGACGATGACTGTGGACTGCTTCCAATTTGCCAATGATTCAGCCACACATCATGTTATTCAGACGCCCAACGGACAATTAAATGTTGTGAGAACCACTATAAAAGATCTGTCCATGCAGATGAACTCAGTGGCCTCGTACAAGATAGATGTGTATGTTTATTACATTACGTGTTTCCATGTTGTAGCCCCCCCACACCCTTTCATATGCAAATGAGTGGACAAAAGAGTGGCCCCATTGTAAATAGGTCGATCTGTTTGTTTGCACGTAGAAGCAGTGGCGAGGGGGCGGTTATTAATTTTTAAAACAGATAGAAAAGGGAACCATAAAGCTGGGGCAATGTAAATATAAACCTTGCGCAGTGTCTTTTCTTCATCGGAATAAAGTGGAATACAATGTCGTCATAAACTTGTTTGTTATAACTTCATCAGAAGTCGGTGTTGGCTTGTGAGCAGTCTCCTGAAAATATGGACGACTGAAACTGTATGAAACAACTAAGGCAACAGACACATCAGAATAATGAGTACAATACATTTGATATCGAGAATTAATGAATACTGCCAAAAAATAATGTAGAAACAAGTTACTGATCAATATTTTTACATTTTTTAAAACGAATTCTGCTAATTTAGTTCGGCAATTCGGTATTGTGGAAGAGGCATGTGTCAACTGCGAAGGTGGACAATAATAGCGCGTATAAAAACATTTCATTCAAAACAGCTTCCAGTAGTCTCGGAACTCGTAAATACAGGTCCTGAATGGTTCTCAAGAGAATCATACACCACAGTTCCTGCAAAATAGTGTCAAGTCCAGGCGGATAGCGATCACGCACACTTCTTTCCAAAGTGAAGCACAAAGGCTCAATAAGATTGAGGTCTGGAGGTTGTGGCGGCCAGAGGAGATGCGAAAATTTATCCTTGTGCTCACAAAGCCAGTCCTGGACGATGCGAGTTGTGTGAAGAGCATTGTACCATGGGATGGACCTGATCAGCCAAAATGGTCATATAATCCTTGGCTGTAATGCTCCCTTGCAGATTAACCGTAGGGTCCATGGAATACCGCCGCATGGTTGGCCAAATCCTCACTGAACCCCCTCCAGGTTTCACTCTTGGGATGTACATGCGGCCAGAGATCAGTAATTGTGTGAAACGAGACTCAACCGACCAAATGACTTCCTTCCATTGGTCCATACGGTTTAAATCTTCGACACGGTGCCACTTGAAGCACCACACGTTGGTTATGGAAGCACCCACCACACGAGCGCCAAAAATTTACCCACACACGAGTTTACTTAGCTCCAGCATAATGCACTAGAGACTACACAGAATTCTGTTATGACCACGCTTGACACAGTATATTGAGAGCACTGCACAGATGCCGCTTGTAGTCAAATACAGCACAACAGTGGAACCTGGAGGCTTGGCTGCCATATGCATTTATGTTTAAGCATATATTTCTCGCGGTTTTTCCGTATTTTGGTCCCCCTCCTACAGTTCATGCCAGAAACGAAAGAGCAATCAAACCGCTAGGGAAAAATGTTGGTCCTGAACAAACCTAGTAAATTCATTTCAAAAAAATGGTTCAAATGGCAAAGTTTTATTTGTTATATTTGCTCAAAAATGGTTCAAATGGCTCTAAGCACTATGGGACTTAACATCTGAGGTCATCAGTCCCCTAGAACTCAGAACTACTCAAACCTAACTAACCTAAGGACATCACACATATCCGTGCCCGAGGCAGGATTCGAAGCTGCAACCGTAGCGGTCGTGCGGTTTTAGACTGAAGCGCCTAGAGCCGCTCGGCCACACCGGCCGGCGTAAATTCATTTCAGATTGTGACTTTCGACTGGGGTTTTTCGTATTGATTTCCTTGAAATGAGTTCAACAATAAGCGGAGAATACTAAACAAGTTATCTGGAATAGCTGGATGAAAATATTACTTGAGAAAAGACCTGGATAGGAAAAGATAAACAATCTTTTTTCTACAGAACAATCCACTGTTTCACAGAGCTAATTTCACAAAGGAAAATAAAACACATCAGTGCAGAGGGGAAACAAAATAATAAAAAATAAATAGCAACCAATATAGTGAGTGTCTTACAATATAACATGTAATGAACATATGTAAAAGATAGGGAACTTGATAATAACGCTTAAACCATAATTATGTACGATTGTTACACAATTATTTAGTGCAAATCAACATATTATTTTCAAAATATGTTGTATTATGATAACACACGTCGATAAAATGGAAAGGAAAAAACAATTCTTCTCGTATAAAATATGTAACTGGCTACATTTCACTTGATATACCCTTATGTCATAAGATTAATAACACTTTTCAACTCAATCAAAGATATGCAGTAATCGTGCAGATACTTAAGCAAATAGGTTATTATCTTGTCATCACTGATAGCACTTGTGGGAAAAGATCGTTGTATCTCATTGTCCTTCAGCCTTACTTTGTCTCGTTGGACTGTTGTGTCGGCATTTTCATATGGGTTGAAGTGATTTTAGTGACAGTGGGTGACCGGATGCCTTTACTGACGCCACCCTTTTCCTGGGTCGTAATTCGTGCATCCCATCTGTCTCCGTCTAGAGGAAAGCACATTTGCTGATGTGAGAGCGTTTTCTAAACTTTTGTGCATTGTTTATCTCAGGCGAGACGTGGGAACCGTCCCGGTATTCACTTTGCTGGATGAGGGAAACCGTCCAAGAGCCGTATCCAGGTTGACCCGCACACCGACCCTCGTCGTTAATGTGCCGGGCAGATTCCATCCGGTGCCTGCGCGCCTCCCCGAATCCCGGAATCGGCTCATTCAAGTGCTCGGCTATGTGGGCGGGATGGGAAGAGATCGTTGTGTCTTATAGTTTTAATTTAAAGCAAAGCCACTGAACTGAATGACCACGCACTATTCTGTTAGTACACGTCGTTAATAAACGGACGATCCATCAAAAAATAAAAATTAAAAAAAAAAGAAAGAAAGATTTCATACTTGAAACTTCCTGGTGGACTGAAACTTTGTGCCAGACTCGGACTCGAAACTAGGACCTTTTTTCGCGGGGAAGTGCTTAAATTTTTTCTGTTATCTTCATTTAAGACTCACAACTCGCTCTCATAGCTTCATTTCCGTCTCTACCTCTCCTCTACCTTCAAAGTTTACATGAGTTTTCCTACATACCTTACGAAACTTGAACTGCTGGAAGACAGAATCCTGCGGAGGGCTGTGAGGCGGCTTTAATCTGTCGTAAAGTGTCAAATCGACGCACACTTCGTTTGAGAGTCAAAACTCATTCTGGATTCTTTTTTCTTGTTTCATTTTCTTGTTGTCGATTGGAAGAATAAACTGGGTGATGTTTCCTGTTCCTCGTTTCGATTGTTCATTTTAACGAGACCAGGACACTCAGGACAAATTCATTTCAGCTGTAGTTGTTAAAGAAAGTCTTTTTCTCCTTCAAGAAAGTACCAGTTAAGCATTTCTCTGTTCGGCCGCCAGGAAATGGGATTGTGGGCTAAAGTAATCGATTTGGGTCCTGATAATTTCGATTGTTGTTTCAATTTAGAACTGAGTCTGCTACAATATTTGCTCGAAATACTGGACTGACTGATGTGGTGTAGTTGTTAGCACAGTAGACTCGAAGGATGACGGTTCAAATCTCTGTCCGACCATCCAGATTTGGGTTTTCCGTGATTTCCCCATATCACTTAAGGAAAATGCGAATGAAAGGGCACTGCTAGTTTCCTTCCTCATGCTTCCCTAAGCCCTGCTCGTGCTCCATCTGTAATGACCTCGGCGTCGACGGTACATTAAAACCTAATCTACCTACCTACCTTCCTTCCTTCCTTCTTTCCTTCAAAATAATGGTGCATATTTCGCTGGGGAGTTTTATCATATGCAGAAACGTTTTCATTTAACCTTTAAAGAGGCATAATGAATCACAGTGGTTACCAACCTGACCTACGGGGAATGTAATGTGCGAACATAATTGATCGATGTCACAAAGTAAGCAAGTAGCTACTGAATATACATTATGAAACCGTGGCATTATGACACGCCATCTTGTATCTAACATATCATTAAAACTCTGCTTTTAAGACTTTCACAAAGTCGTAAAACAGAGATCCAGTTTCCGGTAAATCTTGGGGAAAAAATTTAAATAAAAGAGGAAAAAAGTTGTTTTAGACTAGTGAAATTTTGAAAGACTACGGTTCTTACTTTATTGATTTAGAGCACCGACAGTGCGGTGATCTATTGCTAGTTGCATTATAACATTCTCCACTGATTGACCCTCGAATATACATAGTCACCACCCCCTCTCCTCCCCCGGATATTCTTTTCGCTTTTTGGGGGTCCTTAACAAACGAATTAGTGACACAGATGAGAGTATGAATGACTGATGATAAAAATCTCTCTAAGACTAGAAAAATAACCTTATATGAATTATATACGCTAATACCTTTACATAAAGTAAAGGAATTATTTGCGAAATTTCGTCTGCCAGGTAATATTAGTCTTGGAATTTTCCCCGATAGTACTTGAATGAGCACACTAACCCTCGGTTTTCATTTTAACATTATTTTGTTACGATATAACAATCTGGCTGATTTCAGTAGCAACCCCTGAGCTACGTATCTGTTTACACCTGTATATGACGATAACTAGAGAAGAAGGAACGCAACCATGAAGGTCAATCGGCGCTGTCCAAAATTCTTCAAAAAAGCGAGCGTGCGCGCGTGACCTGTCACGCTGTTCCTGCCGCTATTTTGGGTTAATTTTCGCATTATGTAAAACATCTGTGTTCAATTTACATGCATCGATAATGTCACTTCCCATTTGCATCTGCGTTTCGAAAGCTGTGAAACATTGTAACAGTAGCGAAAAATTGAATTGGACTGAAACTTCACACTGATTGTCTAATTAACGCAAATTATGAAGCTGAGTGGTTGCACAGCGTGAAGGGTTTTATTAAAGCCACACCAACAATCACTGGTATTGTTTTTCAGCGTAAATTTTTGTGTCGCTCGTTCATCTCTCTCTGAGTATCAAAGCGAAATTTAGTAAATCTGCAGTATACAATACATAAACCCTAATCGAATTCGTCTCGATTTATTTATTCCGACAATGCGAAATTAAAATCAACGCATTCAAATACGAACACTCAGTTAAAAAAATGATAATGTACGTATAAAGGAGCAGTATAAGTTTAACTAAATATTTTTTAACTAAAGCTTGGCCACGTCAATCGCCTACGATGTTGCCGCTAGGGAAGTACATGTAGCTTGTAAGGGTTCCACATTACAGGAAGTGGCAGTTTTATTTGTTATATTTGCTCAAAAATGGTTCAAATGGCTCTAAGCACCATGGGACTTAACATCTGAGGTTATCAGTCCCCTAGACTTAGAACTACGTAAACCTAACTAACCTAAGGACATCACACACATCCATACCAGAGGCAAGATTCGAACCTGCGACCGTAGCAGCAGTGGGGTTCCTGACTGAAGCGGCTAGAACCGTCCGGTCGTAGCGGACGGCCTGTTACATTTGCCACAGAGAGCGTGTTTGCATATCTGAACACAGAGGTGATATGTAACAAGCTGGTTACCAGAGGTTGTGTTAAGAGCAGATCGTGTGTATGTCGTCCTGCCTCGGGCAGAAGTCTGTTGTCTGTGGTCGGCGAGTGAGTAGCCCGGATGGCGGACATGGTGGATAGAAGATAATTCTTTGAATGCTCTCTAGTGCGATTGTTCGATTGGAGTTAGGTAATATGGACAAAGATCTTATTTGCTGCGAGCGTTATATATAACTACCGCACTAGCAGCTTAAATATCAGGATTCATTCTGCAAACTATTTTAATAATGTAAAGACGAACCTCTAATCAACAATGTAACTTTAGTAACCATTAATCAAGTGTTCAGTGTACTGGTGACTATTTCTCATCTCCCGCAGCTCAAAGCATTTGAAAAAGAAAGTCAAGGGGAAATTTAATGTACTGTCTGTTCTTTAGTTTTTATGTGAATTACTTTCATTATTTGTGACAATACCCCAAGAGAAATACTTTAGTTCTCATACACTCACAGACAAACAAAAACAACTGGGCACACAAAAGAACCAAAAGCACCAACAGTAATAAGTCAACCCAAAATTCAGAAACAACATATTACATGGATGCATCACCATACTATGTGGCAAAACACATGAACAAAACAATAATGCAACACTATGAAATGAAGAACCACAGAACACTAGGAAACACAAATGAACTTGTAACAAAAATAAAAGACTTAAATATTCCACAAACAGCAACATTCATTTTTTTATATAAAGAACATATTCATCTTGATACCCACCACAGACACAGTAAAGCTAGTTGAAGAAAGCCTACTGACATACAAGAAACTACCTGCAGATAATATCAGATATATAACCAAAACCCTTAAAGAGATCACATCCCAAAATTAATTCCTATTAGAAAAGGAATTTTACTTACAAAAAGATGGCCTTTCAATGGGATCCCAAATATGAGGAGCATTGGCAAACATTCATCAACCACATAGCAAATACAATCTTCGATTTAATCAACACAAAGAAAGGATGCAAAACTGGTTACTGGTACAGATACGTGGATGATATAATCTGGATAGTAGATGAATCAACAGATAAAATATATAAGCTTCATAGAGATATAATCAGTATACATAAAAACGTTCAGTTCGCCATGGAAAAAGGAACCCCAAAGCGAATACATTTCTTGGATATAACAATGAAGAGAGACAGCGATAAGCACATATTTGATATCTTCTGAAAGCCAACAAAAAAAGCACTACATAATATCCCACTCAGAAAAAAACCATGTAAAGGAATTACAAGGAACACAACTCATAGCTAAAGTCAATTGTTATAACACCGATCTAGTACAAAGACACATCCACAAAATCAAAAGAATAATGAAAACAAGCAGAAAACACAAAGACCACAGAACCCCACAAACAATACAGACGCTACAGTACATACAGAAAGACAAAACAGTAACACGCATGACGTGACTAACGGAAGGAAATGGTACACATTAACATATAAACACAAAACTGTACACAGAATAGCAACTATACTAAAAAAAATATTATACATTGCTTACAGAACAAGAAACACACTCCAGTTGTTGTTGTTGTTGTCTTCAGTCCTGAGACTGGTTTGATGAAGCTCTCCATGCTACTCTATCCTGTGCAAGTTTCTTCATCTCCCAGTACCTATTGCAGCCTACATCCTTCTGAATCTGCTTAGTGTATTCATCTCTTGGTCTCCCTCTACAATTTTTACCCTCCACGCTGCCCTCCAATACTAAATTGGCGATTCCTTGATGTCTCAGAACATGTCCTACCAACCGGTCCCTTCTTCTAGTCAAGTTGTGCCACAAGCTCCTTTTCTCCCCAATTCTATTCAATGCCTCCTCATTAATTATGTGATATACCCATCTAATCTTCAGCATTCTTCTGTAGCGCCACGTTTCGAAAGCTTCTATTTTCTTCTTGTCTAAACTATTTATCGTCCACGTTTCACTTCCATACATGGCTACAAATACTTTCAGAAACGACTTCCTGACACTTAAATTTATATTCGATGTTAACAATTTCTTCTTCTTCAGAAACGCTTTCCTTGCCATTGCCAGTCTACATTTTATATCCTCTCTCCTTCGACTCTCATCAGTTATTTTGCTCCCCAAATAGGAAAACTCCTTCACTGCTTTAAGTGTCTCATTTCCTAATCTAATTCCCTCAGCATCACCCGACTTAATTCGACTACATTCCATTATCCTCGTTTTGCTTTTGTTGATGTTCATCTTATATCCTCCTTTCAAGACACTGTCCATTCCGTTCAACTGCTCTTCCAAGTCCTTTGCTGTCTCTGACAGAATTACAATGTCATCGGCGAACCTCAACGTTTTTATTTCTTCTCCATGGATTTTAATACCTACTCCGAATTTTTCTTTTGTTTCCTTTACTGCTTGCTCAATATACAGATTGAATAACATCGGGTACAGGTTAGAACCCTGTCTCACTCCCTTCTCAACCACTGCTTCCCTTTCATGTCCCTCGACTCTTATAACTGCCATTTGGTTTCTGTACAAATTGTAGATAGCCATTCGCTCCTTGTATTTTACCCTTGCCACCTTTAGAATTTGAAAGAGAGTATTCCAGTCAACATTGTCGAAAGCTTTCTCTAAGTCTACAAATGCTAGAAACGTAGGTTTGCCTTTCCTTAATCTTTCTTCTAAGATAAGTCGTAGGGTCAGTATTGCCTCAAGGGTTCCAACATTTCTGCGGAATCCAAACTGATATTCCCCGAGGTCGGCTGCTACCAGTTTTTCCATTCGTCTGTAAAGAATTCACGTTAGTATTTTGCAGCTGTGACTTATTAAACTGATAGTTCGGTAGTTTTCACACCTGTCAACACCTGCTTTCTTTGGGATTTAATTTACAAATTGCAATAGACGAACCAGATTCATAGCAAGCAACAGGTATATATATGTTACAACGTCAAGAATGCATATACCGAACACCTTATAAAACATGGACATGAATTATTCAGCAGGGAAAAGGCCTCCTAAATTATTAAAGTGAACAATTACAACAAAAATCTTCTAACACTACAGGAAAACTTCCATTCACAAAGATCCCTTGGAATGTAAAAAAAAGTAATTAATGACCAAATCAGCATAAGGAATAACTAACTGATCATATTAGCCACAAAACAGTAACAAACAGAAATGAAAAACCCAACCAAACTAAACTCTCTCTCTCTCTCTCTCTCTCTCCCTGTCACACACACACACACACACACACACACACACACACACACACACACACAACAAATGAACAAATAGCAAACCAAACATACACACCACAACACAAACAAAAGACGAAGGGTAGACATACAGCAACAGCTGACAACACTACACACTGTAATTAAACATATTCAGTACACAGTGAAAAGTTGAAGTGGAGTGTTGAAGTAAATGTGGTCGAATAAACGCCGAGAATTGGCCATCAGAAGTATGCAGACCGAGTACTTACTTCTCCAGGACGACATGCACGGATTAACAACATTGGCCGGCCGCGGTGGTCTGGTGGTTCTAGGCGCGCAGTCCGGAACCGTGCGACTGCTACGGTCGCAGGTTCGAATCCTGCCTCGGGCATGGATGTGTGTGATGTCCTTAGGTTAGTTAGGTTTAAATAGTTCTAAGTTCTAGGGGACTTATGGCCACATCAGTTGAGTCCCATAGTGCTCAGAGCCATTTTTGAACAACATTGGAAATCGTAAGTAACACCAAACGATAATATAATGCATGTGTGTGTGAAATCCTATGGGACTTAACTGCTAAGGTCATCAGTCCCTAAGCTTACACACTACTTAACCTAAATTATCCTAAGGACAAACACACACACCCATGCCCGAGGGAGGACTCGAACCTCCGCCGGGACCAGCCGCACAGTCCGTGACTGCAGCGCGATAATTTAATGTCTCAAATCTTGTGCTGCAAAAGTCATTTCTAAGCTGAAAAACAAGACAATAACGAGAGAAAATGTAAAGTAGTAACATACTTGTAGCTACTATGTAATGCATTTATTGTACACGTAAGACATGTATTACAGGCCGTTGAAGATGTTTTACAAATAAACTAGCGAAACGAGTACGGGAAAAAACAAACTGCCTTTATTTAGTTGAGAAGACGAATGCATTTCAATGAATTTTGCTTGTTTGTTTAGATGTATAATCAAACTTATACACTTACAACGTAATTAAAGTATCAGGTTTTCGAAACGTCGTAACTGTCTTCCATTCCAACGCAGAACTTTGAAATTTGGCTCAAACGTGGCTACAACCGTCTACTGTAGTGGTGCAAAAGCGTGGCTCCCTGTGACGTCACCCTTGGGCTCGACGAAGGTTAAAACAGCAACGTGTTGACACAAAAACAGGGCAGAGCTCAGAAGTTCATGTGACGTGTAAAGTGGGTTATTGATAGCACACTGTCACCAAATTCCACCATAATTCTGCCCAACGCCACCTTGGACGTTTCACACGGTGGGATGACCGTTACAAGCCCTCTTGCCTATGTTTCGGCACTTCTTTCGACGCCTCTGTGACGGAGGTCCGAACCGCAACACCCATGCGTTGAAATCATGCGGTTTTCTTTATCAAATTTCCTTGGAACGTTGATTAGGGCCATTGCAGCACACTTTGCGGTCGGAAAAGACAGTTCGCAGTGGGATGAGCAACATTTGACACTGCTGACATCCTCGGACGTTTCAACCCTTCTCCATGGACATTGTGGGGCTGCATCCGCAATGAATATCATCGCACCCCTTTGGAGTGCAATGTGACCGAAATTCTTGCGTTGAAAACCATTTGGTGAATTTTGAATGTGATCCGAAGCAGCAGATATAGTTTTGATTTAATTAAATTAGCAATAAAAGAAGTGAACGGAAAGAGAAGTATAAATGTAGAACAGTTTATGGGGATGGAACAGAAAGTCTTTTATCTTAAGCAAAAGTCTTCAGTGCTTAATGCTCTGATTGCCTTACATGAGATGCTAATTATTATACGAATGTTTTCAACTCTTTTTTGATCTAAAAACTTGTACGATTATTAAAATGCATCTTTGTGTATCTCAATTATGTTTAGAGTATCTCCATAAATTTAAGTCTATTAGTCTCAATTTAATAAAGAAAATACAAGAAAATATGGCAATAACTTCCATAAAAACACATTAATACTGGTTTTGTTACAACAGATAATCAATTACTGCTGCTACCGATAGTTCAGTTACGTGTAAACACAAATTTTGTCTCGTAAGAATGGTTAAATATTTAATAACTGTAGGTAAGAAAATAAAAAATTGACAATATGGCAACTTCTACAACATTAATTAACAGGTAGGAGAAAGAATTAAGAAAATGATATACCAATTACTAATAATATTAGTTCTCGGTTTGTTTGTCATGAAATAACTTTTGCTGCTGCCAGTAAAAATGTTCTGTTATTTATTTCGTCCACTGCACGTTTTGGGAAATAATTTCCAATCTCAAGTGCGTTCTTCAAGTATGGTGTCATTTATGTGAGATTTTTCGATGTGTGAGCTGTTGTATTAATTTGGGGAATGTAGAGGGTATTTCACAGTTTCTGTTACAGGCTTCTAGGGGCTGTAGAGGGGACTTTGTACATATAGCTTTGATAAGGAACCCATGTCCGGTAATGTACCGTTTGGGTGTAAAATAAGTTTGAAGACTGAATCACTTTCAAATCCCCTCGTTACGCTACGCGCACGGTGGACACAATGAGCTCAAACCTGTGTGATCTAAATAAGCCCACACCATCGGTAACATATGGTATCGGTAACATTGCGAGTGCTCGTCGTCGGATTCTCTTCTACGTGACGAAGGTTGTTCTCACCAGAATCAAGAGTGTTACACACCTATGGAACACCACAGTCAGCCCTTACAGGTAATTTTAAAACTGGGGCAACCACAGCTAAAATACTTATACGTGATTGCTTAACACTTCATATAGTGAACACTTTCACAAAATCCAAGTGTTAAACGATTAAATGAAACGGAATGAAATGTCGAATTTTTCGCTATAGCTGTATTTGTTCAGGTCAATTATGAAACCGCACAACCGGTTTCGCCACTTTTGAATTCGTGCAAATGTAAATGCCATGTCATAGGTTACAGAAAGCCGCGGTCTAACAACTGGAGTGGCTAGGTAAAGATTTAAGCACTCCTTTTTCGATAAAAAAAACTTCCGTCAAATGATAAAATGACCATCGTCAATGGTGAAAGTCATGTCGGTTTTAAGTACACATTCCGATTAAACTATGATCTTGTAGGCCTACATCAAGCAACAAAATACCCCTCACAGATGTTATTCAGGGAAGTCATGGGCCCTGTAGTAAATGTCGATATGCTCATGTGTATTTGCCACCAATATACTATATGAAGTGTCAAGCAATCATGTGTAACTCTTATAGCTACGAACGTTGTTGTAGTTGGACGAAGATGGTGTGTGACGTGATCATGACTGGCGACGACGCCCTCTTCCTACCTTGTGTACTACCGTGAATCGGGAGACTTGATTCTACCTTCAGACTCATTTTATACCCAAACGGTATATTTCGGGACCTGGGTTCCCTGTGAGTACATTAAGTAGTAAGTCCTCCCTGCAACCCCTTCAAACCTAGTATAGGAACTGTTGAATACCTAGTACAAACATGCGCAATTTTGCAATTAATGATGAATCTTTCCAAATAATTAATGGCGAATTTAGAGGAAACTTCTTCTTACTGTTTTTCTTCATTTTGCTTATAGTCTTCTTATGCAGACACTCACACATATGAAACAGCACTTAACGCAATTCACAGTTCGCAGCACATATTAAAAACAGAAACATTCATCTATAATGTTCCTATTTCCTTCCGCCTACACACCTGTAAGAACATATTGTAACATGAACTGCCGCGAGTCTGTTGAAATGTAATGCAAATGCACTGACGATAGCTGGTTATAGCCGAAATCTATATTTTCAAGAATTATAAAGACTAATTGGAGTGCGACTGACAACTGTATGCTTCTCTTTCCTTATAGAATACAGTCGCTGTGCACAACGGTTCCTGATGGAATCAAAGCTGGTTATGCTTCTATTTCTATTGATCACCAATTTTCACTATTACTGCTGACAGATTACATTTCCTACGACAGTCTGTTGGAGAAGTCTGTCGCAAAAACATCGTCATACCTTTACTAATAGCTTTCACTATTTTTTTCATTTGTGGAATTGGGGGGGGGGATACTGTATATTCCCCTGTTCTTACACATCAGACGACCAACGATGTCTCGCTTGTCTTAGTTGGCTGTTTCTTGTAGCTATGACGCCTAAACACTATCTTCTAGGGACCTTTACTGCCAACAGAACCTCTCTATTAAATATGAGTTGGTTAGATACGAGATATGTCCATTGAGTTAATGAATGAGGCGTCGTGATTGAATCGGAAGACATTCTCCTGTGCTCTTCAGCGCTGGATAGAGTCACAGAGTCCCATCTCACTTCTCAGCCTGTCCTACTGACTTTTCTTGACATTCAAAAATTCTTTGATTTGCTTTGTGTTGGCCTCAGTGCCCAGTATAAGTCTAAATTATTCTTGAGTTCTTCTTTTCCCAACACCTTTCCTCTCCTTTGCTGCACTTCAGATCTAGTGATTGTTACTCAGGCTAACAAACAAATCATCAGATGATAAAACACATGCAGACCTGAACAATGTTTTAGGAAGATGCTGCGGACGGTAACTAATGCGTTCAGTGGGGAATGGAGGACCTTTCAGTATATTTTCTTTTCCTGTGTGCTTATGCTTGAGGAGTTTTCGCTTAGTTTCTTTCAATATTTTCTCAGAACAAACTGAAAATTAGGAGTCCCAGTTGAGAAAAAACGCCGAAGGAAATCGAAGTCTTCGAATTACATTATGTATGTGGTTTCCGGAACGTGAACTCAGCATTTTACGCAGCGTTCCAACGTCAAGCCCATGAGATAGAAGAAGTTGTACGATATACAGGGTGTTTCAAAAATGACCGGTATATTTGAAACGGCAATACAAACTAAACGAGCAGCGATAGAAATACACCGTTTGTTGCGATATGCTTGGGACAACAGTACATTTTCAGGCAGACAAACTTTCGAAATTACAGTAGTTACAATTGTCAACAACAGATGGCGCTGCGGTCTGGGGAACTCTATCTACATCTACATCTACATCTACATCTACATGACTACTCTGCAATTCACATTTAAGTGCTTGGCAGAGGGTTCATCGAACCACAATCATACTATCTCTCTACTATTCCACTCCCGAACAGCGAGCGGGAAAAACGAACACCTAAACCTTTCTGTTCGAGCTCTGATTTCTCTTATTTTATTTTGATGATCATTCCTACCTATGTAGGTTGGGCTCAACAAAATATTTTCGCATTCGGAAGAGAAAGTTGGAGACTGAAATCTCGTAAAAAGGTCTCGCCGTGACGAAAAACGTCTATGCTGTAATGACTTCCATCCCAACTCGTGTATCATATCTGCCACACTCTCTCCCCTATAACGCGATAATACAAAACGAGCTGCCCTTCTTTGCACCCTCTCGATGTCCTCCGTCAATCCCACCTGGTAAGGATCCCACACCGCGCAGCAATATTCTAACAGAGGACGAACGAGTATAGTGTAAGCTGTCTCTTTAGTGGACTTGTTGCATCTTCTAAGTGTCCTGCCAATGAAACGCAACCTTTGGCTCGCCTTCCCGACAATATTATCTATGTGGTCCTTCCAACTGAAGTTGTTCGTAATTTTAACACCCAGGTACTTAGTTGAATTGACAGCCTTGAGAATTGTACAATTTATCGAGTAATCGAATTCCAACGGATTTCTTTTGGAACTCATGTGGATCATCTCACACTTTTCGTTATTTAGCGTCAACTGCCACCTGACACACCATACAGCAATCTTTTCTATATCACTTTGCAGCTGATACTGGTCTTCGGATGACCTTACTAGACGGTAAATTACAGCATCATCTGCGAACAATCTAAGAGAACTGCTCAGATTGTCACCCAGGTCATTTATATAGATCAGGAACAGTAGCGGTCCCAGGACGCTTCCCTGGGGAACACCTGATATCACTTCAGTTTTACTCGATGATTTGCCGTCTATTACTACGAACTGCGACCTTCCTGACAGCAAATCACGAATCCAGTCGCACAACTGAGACGATACCCCATAGCTCCGCAGCTTGATTAGAAGTCGCTTGTGAGGAACTGTGTCAAAAGCTTTTCGGGAATCTAGAAATACGGAATCAACTTGAGATCCCCTGTCGATAGCGGCCATTACTTCGTGCGAATAAAGAGCTAGCTGCGTTGCACAAGAGCGATGTTTTCTGAAGCCATGCTGATTACGTGTCAATAGATCGTTCCCTTCGAGGTGATTCATAATGTTTGAATACAGTATATGCTCCAAAACCCTACTGCAAACCGACGTCAATGATATAGGTCTGTAGTTAAATGGATTACTCCTACTACCCTTCTTGAACACTGGTGCGACCTGCGCAATTTTCTAATCTGTAGGTACAGATCTATCGGTGAGCGAGCGGTTGTATATGAGTGCTAAGTAGGGAGCTATAGTGTCAGCGTAATCTGAAAGGAACCTAATCGGTATACAATCTGGACCTGAAGACTTGCCCGTATCAAGCGATTTGAGTTGCTTCGCAACCCCTAAGGTATCTACTTCTAAGAAACTCATGCTAGCAGATGTTCGTGTTTCAAATTCTGGAATATTCCATTCGTCTTCCCTGGTGAAGGAATTTCGGAAAACTGCGTTCAATAACTCCGCTTTAGCGGCACAGTCGTCGATAACAGTACCATCGGCACTGCGCAGCGAAGGTATTGACTGCGTCTTGCCGCTTGTGTACTTTACATACGACCAGAATTTCTTCGGATTTTCTACCAAATTTCGAGACAATGTTTCGTTGTGGAACCTATTAAAGGCATCTCGCATCGAAGTACGTGCCAAATTTCGTGCGTCTGTAAATTTTAGCCCATCTTCGGGATTTCGCGTTCTTCTGAACTTCGCATGCTTTTTCCGTTGCCTCTGCAACAGCGTTCGGACCTTTTTTGTGTACCACGGGGGATCCGTTCCATCTCTTACCAATTTATGAGGTATGAATATCTTAATTGCTATTGCTACTATATCTTTGAATTTGAGCCACATCTCGTCTACATTCGCATAGTCAGTTCGGAAGGAATGGAAATTGTCTTTTAGGAAGGCTTCTAGTGGCACTTTATCCGCTTTTTTAAATAAAATTATTTTGCGTTTGTTTCTGAAGGATTTGGAAGAAATGGTATTGAGCCTAGCTACAATGACCTTGTGATCACTAATCCCTGTATCAGTCATGATGCTCTCTATCAGCTCTGGATTGTTTGTGGCCAAGAGGTCAAGTGTGTTTTCGCAACCATTTACAATTCGCGTGGGTTCGTGGACTAACTGCTCGAAATAATTTTCGGAGAATGCATTTAGGACAATCTCGGAAGACGTTTTCTGCCTACCACCGGTTTTGAACAAGTATTTTTGCCAACATACCGAGGGTAGGTTGAAGTCCCCACCAACTATAACCGTATGAGTGGGGTATTTATTTGTTACGAAACTCAAACTTTCTCTGAACTGTTCCGCAACTGTATCATCGGAGTCTGGGGGTCGGTAGAAGGAGCCAATTATTAACTTAATTCGGCTGTTAAGTATAACCTCCACCCACACTAATTCGCACGGAGTATCTACTTCGACTTCACTACAAGATAAACCACTACTGACAGACACAAACACTCCACCACCAATTCTGCCTAATCTATCTTTCCTGAACACCGTCTGAGACTTCGTAAAAATTTCTGCAGAACTTATTTCAGGCTTTAGGCAGCTTTCTGTACCTATAACGATATTAGCTTCTGTGCTTTCTATTAGCGCTTGAAGCTCAGGGACTTTTCCAGCGCAACTACAACAATTTACAACTAAAATTCCGACTGTTCCTTGATCCAAGCACGTCCTGTAATTGCCAAGCACCCTTTGACATTGCAGCCCATCCCGCACTTTCCCGAGGCCTTCTAACCTAAAAAACCGCCCAGTCCACGCCACACAGCCTCCGCTACCCGTGTAGCCGCCAGCTGAGTGTAGTGAACTCCTGACCTATTCAGCGGAACCCGAAACCCCACCACCCTATGGCGCAAGTCTAGGAATCTGCAGCCAATACGGTCGCAAAACCGTCTGAGCCTCTGATTCAGACTCTCCACCCGGCTCTGCACCAAAGGTCCGCAGTCGGTTCTGTCAACGATGCTGCAGATGGTGAGCTCTGCCTTCATCTCGTAAGCAAGACCGGCAGCCTTCACCAAATCAGATAGCCGCTGGAATCCAGCTAGAATTTCCTCAGATCCAAAGCGACACACGTCATTAGTGCCGACATGTGCCACCACCTGCAGCTGGCTGCACCCTGTGCTCTTCATGGCATCCGGAAGGACCCTTTCCACATCAGGAATGACTCCTCCCGGAATGCACACGGAGTGCACACTGGATTTCTTCCCCTCCTTAGCCGCCGTATCCCTAAGGGGCCCCATTACGCGCCTAACATTGGAGCTCCCAACTACCAGTAAGCCCACCCTCTGCGATTACCCCGGACCTTGAAGGCTGAGAATGATCTTCTGAAACAGGGCAGGCAGCTGCATCTGGCTCAGCCAGAGACAGTGCCTGAAACCGGTTTGTCAGACGCACCGGGGAGGCTTTCTTATCAGCCTCCGGGGACGCGTTTCGCTGCCTGCCACGCCTTGGAACGACCTCCCAATCAACCACAGGCGAGGGCTCAGCCCCACTGCGGGCAGCAACCGGGGCAACCACAGCGGCAGACCGATCTGGGGACAGACGGGACGAGGTTGACATCCCCGTGATACCCGAGTCCGGCTCCCCACAGTGGTGCCCATTGGCAACAGCCTCAAGCTGCGCGACCGAAGTCAGCGCCGATTGCAGCTGTGAGCGAAGGGATGCCAAGTCAGCCCTCATCCGAACACAGCAATATAGTACGATATTTTCCACATATCCACCATGCGTAGCAATAATATGGCGTAGTCTCTGAATGAAATTACCCGAAACCTTTGACAACGTGTCTGGCGGAATGGCTTCACATGCAGATGAGATGTACTGCTTCAGCTGTTCAATTGTTTCTGGATTCTGGCGGTACACCTGGTCTTTCAAGTGTCCCCACAGAAAGAAGTCACAGGGGTTCATGTCTGGCAAATAGGGAGGCCAATCCACGCCGCCTCCTGTATGTTTCGGATAGCTCAAAGCAATCACACGATCATCGAAATATTCATTCAGGAAATTAAAGACGTCGGCCGTGCGATGTGGCCGGGCACCATCTTGCATAAACCACGAGGCGTTCGCAGTGTCGTCTAAGGCAGTTTGTACCGCCACAAATTCACGAAGAATGTCCAGATAGCGTGATGAAGTAATCGTTTCGGATCTGAAAAATGGGCCAATGATTCCTTTGGAAGAAATGGCGGCCCAGACCAGTACCTTTTGAGGATGCAGGGACGATGG
Organism: Schistocerca gregaria; assembly: GCF_023897955.1. NCBI lineage: Eukaryota > Metazoa > Arthropoda > Insecta > Orthoptera > Acrididae > Schistocerca > Schistocerca gregaria. Next base: position 185,940,998 of record NC_064931.1, on the reverse strand, counting down.
GACTGCAACATGGGGCTTTTCGGTTCCCCATATGCGCCAGTTCTGTTTATTGACAAAGCCGTCCAGGTAAAAATAAGCTTCGTCAGTAAACCAAATGCTGCCCACATGCATATCGCCATCATCAATCCTGTGCACTATATCGTTAGCGAATGTCTCTCGTGCAGCAATGATAGCGGCGCTGAGGGGTTGCCGCGTTTGAATTTTGTATGGATAGAGGTGTAAACTCTGGCGCATGAGACGATACGTGGACGTTGGCGTCATTTGGAGCGCACCTGCAACACGGCAACCCGAGGCCGCTGTTGGATCACCTGCTGCACTAGCTGCACGTTGCCCTCTGTGGTTGCCGTACGCGGTCGCCCTACCTTTCCAGCACGTTCATCCGTCACGTTCCCAGTCCGTTGAAATTTTTCAGAGAGATCCTTTATTGTATCGCTTTTCGGTCCTTTGGTTACATTAAACCTCCGTCGAAAACTTCGTCTTGTTGCAACAACACTGTGTTCTAGGCGGTGGAATTCAAACACCAGAAAAATCCTCTGTTGTAAGGAATAAACCATGTTGTCCACAGCACACTTGCACGTTGTGAACAGCACACGCTTACAGCAGAAAGACGACGTACAGAATGGCGCACCCACAGACTGCGTTGTCTTCTATATCTTTCACATCACTTGCAGCGCCATCTGTTGTTGAAAATTGTAACTACTGTAATTTCGAAAGTTTGTCTGCCTGAAAATGTACTGTTGTCCCAAGCATATTGCAACAAACGGTGTATTTCTATCGCTGCTCGTTTAGTTTTTATTGCCGTTTCAAATATACCGGTCATTTTTGAAACACCCTGTATCTTGGCCAGGAGGACATTATGGTAGACTCCCAATACTACTATGACATTGTGTCGCAGCGTGCAAACAACTCACTGTCTACGACTGTCTCTATCCATTGATCCTCATAGAATCCAGGCGTGGATCTGGGATTCGGTTCTGGAGAGGGTCAGAGTTCGTCGCTGTCTCTCTCCACCTTGGTGCTCCCCACCCCCTTCACCTCCGCCACTTTCTAAATATACCTAGCCGTCATACCCTCTTTCACGTACACATAAGCCTCAGATTTTAATAAGGAAAAAAATATAACAATTTTAAAATAATATAAGCGGCGATCAAACAGTTTCTGTTTGAGGGCGTTGCTGCAGCGTACATGAAAAGTAGCGAGACTACGTGAACTATTGCGACATTATTACCAAATGTGTCCAACTAGGATCAAAGTGCTCTTAGTCTTTTCTTGGCTGTTGGCTGCCGAAGGGAAAACACTGGTAGACGTCCATCGAAGAGTGAAGAATGTGTGTGGGGCAACACGTCAGTCGAAAATCACCGTTGTGGAATGGTACAACAAGTTTCGTACTGGTTCCGGTCCGACACAAGACGACGGGAGGTGGAAGGCAGCCTCATCCTTTATGGACAAGCGGGAGAGACTCGAGCACATGTCCTATAACCCCAATCTCTTCCCATGTGATTATCAGACCACCGTTCCCTTAAAAAAAAGGTCCTGAAGTATCAACGATTCCAGTCGGACGAGGATGTACAGCAGGTAGCTACGGAATTCCTCACGCAGCAGCGCATGGTGTTTCACAAAACGGCTATCTTCAACCAGGTGCGTCGGTGGGACGATAGCCTCAATGCTCACGGCAATTTTGCCTGACTGGCATACCGATTCTGGACTGTACGGCCTTCGAACGGAAATTTATACATCTCCCATTACAATTACAATAATTTCTGTACAACAAAGCTTAGTACATCACTTTGCATTGCGTCCAAGATGTCGACGACGTCAGATGGCTGCGTGCCCATAAATTGTTTGAACAGTTTTTGTGAATTGTTCCCTAGCGGAGAGTCTTACTCTTTCTGTCTTGACTTGCTCAGCTTGTTGTGATCTGCCTGTTATACCTCTACACTCGTGATCGTGTTGGTTATTTGTTGATATCAGGTGCAATTAGCACGAAAATATTGGTCATTTACTTGTCTGATACGATACCAGTGAGGCTGCTATTATATCCAGGTGGACAGGCCCTCAAGCAAAGAACTGAATAGTATCCTGCATTAAATGTAACTTTTCAATTATAGAGTTCCTACCCATTTTCTGTCATTTCTGAGACTCTTAGTTGTCTTGCTTCTTTTATTTCCGACCGTTAGTTGTGAAGTTAGGAGAATAATATATGCAAAAATATAAACGCTCCCACTAAAATCCGAGAGAGGTGGCGCCGTGGTTAGCACACTGGACTCGCATTCGGGAGGACGACGGTTCAATCCCGCGTCCTTCCATCCTCATTTAGGTTTTCCGTGATTTCCCTAAATCGCTTCAGGCAAATACCGGGACGGTTCCTTTGAAAGGCCACGGCCGACTTCCTTCTCCATCCTTCCCTAATCCGATGAGACCGATGACCTCGCTGTTTGGTCTCCTCCCCCAACCCAATCCAAATCCCACTCAAAGGTTTTTTGGCGGATCATGACATTCCCACCCCCCTCGCCTTGGATTCACTATTGTTACTGTCGTAGTGGTATGCGAGGAGCATTCCATCAGCAAAGAAATGTATTTTTTTCTGAAAGCAGGTTGGTGTTGTTCAGCATCCAACACACCATATTAACAACCACTCTCGTTTGGCTACAAAACCCTGTTTTTAGAACATAATGTCAGTTCAATGCGACGGCCTTACGTCACCTTACTGGGAGGGCCTTTGTACCCGCATGGTACCACTTCACTTTTCGACGTCGGAGCCAACGTCTTGCAGCATGAATAACCTCCTTATAATCCCTCTTAGGGCCAAACAGATGTAAGTCGGAAGGTGTGAGATCCGAGCTGTACGGCTAATGAGGAAGAACAGTATAATGAAGTTTTGTAAGCTCCTCCCGGAAGCGTATACTCATATGAGGCATTGCGTTGTCATTTTTGTGGTGACGAAAACGTTGAAGTATTTCTTGAATTACCTGAGGGTAGCACAATATACTGAAGAATTCATCGTTGCATCATCAGTGAGGACATCGAACAGAAAAACCCTTCCAGAATTTCGGAAGCCCGTCGCCATGACTTTAACGGCTCAGGATGGAACTTTGAATTTTTTCTTCGGAAAAGAGGTGACGTGGCGCCACTCCATAGATTGCCGTTTTGTTTCCGGTTCGAAGATATGTCCGCATGTTTCATCACCTGTGACGATGTTCGACAAAAACTCGTCACGATCAGCTTCGTAACGCGCAAGTAAATCCGCACAGATCGGCCTTCGTTGCTCCTTATGGTTTTCTGTTAGGCGGTGAGGAATCCAGCGGGCACACACCTTTGAGTACCCCAACTTGTGGACAAGTATTCCAGCACTACTAACAGAGATGTCCAGTTGAGCGGCGAGGTGTTTGTGATCGAATGAGAGTGTCCGCACGTTCCAACATTACAGGAGATTGTACAGGTTTGTGCGACCTTGTTGCGATGATGACAGACGCCTCACCCAAGCCGGCCAATGTGGCCGAGCGGTTCTAGGCGCTTCAGTTTGGAACCGCGCGACCGCTACGGTCGCAGGTTGGAATCCTGTCTCGGGCATAGATGTGTGTGATGTCCTTAGGTTAGTTAGGTTTAAGGAGTTCTAAGTTCTACGGGACTGATGACCTAAGATGTTAAGTCCCATAGTGCTCAGAGCCATTTTTTGCCTCACCCAACGACTCACCGTGCTTTTGTTCACTGTTGGGGTCTCAGTAGAAATTCTGTAAGTGCCTATGAATGTCTGCGATGCTATGTTGTTTTTTTTCCAAAAGAAACTCAATTACATATCTCTGCTTTGAACTCACCTCCGTTACAGACGCCATTTTGAAGGCCACATACAGCACTCACACCTATCGGAACTTCGAGAAACTATGGGGCTAAAGGGAGAATATTCCACGATGTCCCACAACAAATTCCGCAATTTTTCAACCGGAATTGGCCGAGATGTGTAAGCCTATTGACCCACAGACAGCCCATGGTGCTGCCTCTAAACATACATGCAGAAGATGCGCTATCTGACGCCGATATGGCATACTAGCCCCTGATTTCACGCTTCTACTTTTCTTGTTACCGTTATTTAGAGCGTGGGCAGTGCTGAACCTTCGTGTGCTACATCTGTCTCCAGTCATTATAACTTATTTGTTGAACACTAGTCTTAACATCCTGCGAATTTCCATGTATTCAAACCTTACTTTCCGTAATCTTCGTTGATCCATCATGGATCGTGGGACGACTGCTGGCATGAACTTCTTGATGGAATAATTTACCAACAGCTGTATGACTTATAAAAGTTTATTTTATTTTATGAACTTCTATGTGCTACCAGTTTCGGCATCTTGATGCCATCTTCAGGCCCCACTCGTCATAATCGTAAAATCGCTATGCACGGAAGGAGCCATGTAACTGGATCCGTAAATCAATCATCCTGCAACAGCTCTTGGTGGCCACGACGATTGATTCACGGATCCAGTTATACAGGGTGTTACGAAAAGGTACGGCCAAACTTTCAGGAAACATTCCTCATACACAAATAAAGAAGAGATGTTATGTGGTCATGTGTCTGGAAAGTGTTAATTTCCATGTTAAGGCTCATTTTAGTTTCGTCAGTATGTACTGTACATCCTCGATTCACCACCAGTTGGCCAAATGGAACAAAGGTAATGTTGACTTCGGTGCTTGTGTTGACATGCGACTCATTGCTCTGCAGTACTAGCATCAAGCACATCAGTACGTAGCATCAACAAGTTAGTGTTCAACACGAACGTGGTTTTGCAGTCAGTGAAATGTTTACAAATGCGGAGTTGGCAGATGCCCATTTGATGTATGGATTAGCACGGGGCAATAGCCGTGGCGCGGTAAGTTTGTATCGAGACAGATTTCCAGAACGAAGGTGCCCCGACAGGAAGACGTTCGAAGCAATTGATCAGCGTCTTAAGGAGCACGGAACATTCCAGCCTATGACTCGCAACTGGGAAAGAACCTATAACGACGAGGACACCTGCAATGGTCGAGGCAATTCTTCGTGCAGTTGACGATAACCCTAATCTCAGCGTCAGAGAAGTTGCTGCTGTACAAGGTAACGTTGACCACGTCACTGTATGGAGAGTGCTGCGGGAGAACCAGTTGTTTCCGTACAATGTACAGCGTGTGCAGGCACTATCAGCAGCTGATTGGCCTCCACGGCTACACTTCTGCGAATGGTTCATCCAACAATGTGTCAATCCTCATTTTAGTGCAAATGTTCTCTTTACCGATGAGGCTTCATTCCAACGGGACCAAATTGTAAATTTTCACAATCAACATGTGTGGGCTGACGAGAATCCGCACGCAATTGTGCAATCACGTCATCAACACCGATTTTCTGTGAACGTTTGGGCAGGCATTGTTGGTGATGTCTTGATTGGGTCCCATGTTCTTGCACCTACGCTCATTAGAGCACGTTATCAGGATTTCATACGGGATACTCTACCTGTGCTGCTGGAACATGTGCCTTTACAACATGTGGTTCATGCACAATGGAGCTCCTGCACATTTCAGTCGAAGTGTTCGTACGCTTCTCAACAACAGATTCGGTGACCGACGGATTGGTAGAGGCGGACCAGTTGCATGACCTCCACGCTCTCCTGACCTCGACCCTCTTGACTTTCCTTCATGGGGGCATTTGAAAGCTCATGTCTACGCAACCCCGGTACCAAATTTTGAGACGCTTCGTGCTCGTGTTGTGGACGGCTGTGATACAATACGCCATTCTCCAGGGCTGCATTAGCGCATCAGGGATTCCAAGCGACAGAGGGTGGATGCATGTATCCTCGCTAACGGAGGACATTCTGGACATTTTCTGTAAAAAAAAAGTGTTTGAAGTGACCCTGGTAGGTTCTGTTGCTGTGTGTTTCCATTTCATGATTAATTTGATTTGAAGAGAAGTAATAAAATGAGCTGTAACATGGAAAGTAAGTGTTTCCGGACACATGTCCACATAACATTTTCTTTCTTTGTGTGTGAGAATGTTTCCTGAAAGTTTGGCCGTACCTTGTTGTGACACCCTGTATGGCTCCTTCCGTGATAGCGATTTTACGACTGTGACGAGTGGGGCCTGAAGATGGCATCAATGTAATGCCAAAACTGGTAGCACATAGAAGTTCATAAAATAAAACTTCTACAGCCGGCCGGGGTGGCCGAGTTCAAAATTGTTCAAATGGCTCTGAGCACTATGGGACTTAACATCTGTGGTCATCAGTCCCCTAGAACTTAAAACTACTTAAACCTAACCAACCTAAGGACATCACACACATCCATGCCCGAGGCAGGATTCGAACCTGCGACAGTAGCAGTCGCGCGGTTCCGGACTGAGCTCCTAGAACCGCTAGACCACCGCGGCCGGCGGTGGCCGAGTGGTTCTAGGGGTTACAGTCTGGAACCGCGGGACCGCTACGTTCGCAGGTTCGAATCCTGCCTCGGGCATGGATGTGTGTGATGTCCTTAGGTTAGTTAGGTTGAAGTAGTTCTAAGTTCTAGGGGACCGATGACTTCAGAAGTTGAGTCTCATAGTGCTCAGAGCCATTTGAACCAAACTTCTACAAATCATACGGCTGTTGGTAAATTGTTGTATCCTGAAGTTACTTTCCGTATGTTGTGAAGTTCACTAACGTCAGTGTAGAAATCCCCGGAGCACAGCGTCGAGTGAGAACTGTCGCAGTACTGTGCCGGCGGCAGATTTACGACCTGGGAGCGACAAAGCGGTTTTGCCGTGTGAGCCGGCGTACACGCAGATGAACATAACGGGCGCAGATAGGGATGACACTAAACGGCGAGCGCGGCGCGGCAGCAGAGGCTGCGTGTGACGGGCGCGCTTCCGCCGGAAGCAGGCCGCCGGTCGCCGGAAGCGGTCATTAGGACGGCCGCCGCAGCCGCTGCCCGCTGCCCGCGCCGCGTTACTCGCAGCGGCCGCACCTCCGCTCGGAAATTAGAGCAAGGTGTCGCGTCGGGCTCTGCGACACCACCGCCGGACAGCGTTCGATGCTCCCGACTCCTGCTCCTTCTTCAGTTTATCTCAATCGATGAGATATAACTTTTTTTTCTCGTGATGTTCTCCTTCGGCCTAATTTCAGAACTAGCTTGTATCTAAGTCTTTTAAATTCTCTTATAACTTTATCTTGAAACTGTTCCATCCGCGCTTGCACACAAAAACGACAATATGGCACTGTGCGTCCGCCATGATACAAAACACTTTTGTTATTTATTTACTCCCAAACTAGTTTCAGTGAAAAACAATTACCATCATCAGTGGGCTCTTAAATTCTAAATGCAAAGGGAGCATACTTATAAAACATTATTACATGTAAATAAATAATACACAACTGCAACCAGTCACATGTTTTGAATAATAATGCTTTATTACATGAACCGGTTTTCGAACCTTTTCAGGTTCTTCTTCAGATGGTTTCGGGAGGATTACTGGTAGTATTATAATGCTGGGTGCTGGTTTGCGACAGTATAGACAGCTTTTTTCGGATCTGTCTGCCTCCGTTTTGATGTCCAGAACACTTTCACACGAACTATATTAGTTTACACTTTGACAGTGACACTTTACCAGCATCCAGCATGCGCTTTACAACTGTTGCTTGTAACAAAGATTCGATATACAGTCACGGTTCTAAAATATCCGTAATGGATAAGCATAATTATTACATGTATACTATTTGTTACTAAATATTGTTTTCTGTGAATAAACTCAAACTATCTTATTTACTGTACCTCACAGTATGGTTTTACGATTGTTGCCACTGTTTCCAGTATATTTCCGGCGTTTTTTGTTGCCGTTTTTCTCGGCACATACCATGCCATCTGCAACTACACTACTGGCCATTAAAATTGCTACACCACGTAGGTGACGTGCTACAGACGCGAAATTTAACCGACAGGAAGAAGATGCTGTGATATGCAAATGATTAGCTTTTCAGAGCATTCATACAAGGTTGGCGCCGGTGGCGACACCTACAACATGAGGAAAGTTTCCAGCCGATTTCTCATACACAAAAAGCAGTAGACCGGCGTTGCCTAGTGAAACGTAGTTGTGATGCCTCGTGTAAGGAGAATAAATGCGTACCGTCACGTTTCCGACTTTGGTAAAGGTAAGTTTGTAGCCTATCGCGATTGTGGTTTGTCGTATCGCGACATTGCTGCTCGCGTTGGTCGAGATCCAATGACTGTTAGCAGACTATGGAATCGGTGGGTTCAGGAGGGTAATACGGAACGCCATGCTGGATCCCAACGGCCTCGTATCACTAGCAGTCGAGATGACAGGCATCTTATCCGCGTGGCTGTAACGGATCGTGCAGATACGTCTCGATCCCTGAGTCAACAGATGGGGACGTTTGCAAGACATCAACCATCTGCACGAACAGTTCGACGACATTTGCAAAAGCATGGACTATTATCTGCTTGGAGACCATGGCTGCGGTTATCCTTGACCCTGCATCACAAACATGAGCGCCTGTGATGATGTACAAGACGACGAACCTGGGTGCACGAATGGAAAAACGTCATTTTTTCGGATGAATCCAGGTTCTGTTTACAGCATCGTAATGGTCGTATCCGTGTTTGGCGACATCGCGCGACCGAGCGCAGTGGTTAGACACTGGACTCCCATTCGGGAGGACGACGGTTCAATCCCGCGTCCGGCCATCCTGATTTAGGTTTTCCGTGATTTCCCTAAATCGCTCCAGGGTAATGCCGGGATGGTTCCTTTGAAAGGACACGGTCGACTTCCTTCCCCGTCCTTCGCTAAACCGATGAGACCGATGACCTCGCTGTCAGGTCTCCTTCCCCAAAGAACCCAACCCAACCCGACATCGCTGTGAACGCACATTGGAAGTGTGTATTCGTCATCGGCATACTGGCGTATCACCCGGCGTGATGGTATGGGGTGCCATTGGTTAGACGTCTCAGTGACCTCTTGTTCGCATTGACGGCACTTTGAACAGTGGACGTTACATTTGAGATGTGTTACGACCCGTGGCTCTGTCCTTCATTCGATCCCTGCGAAACCCTACATTTCAGCAGAATAATGCAAGACCGTATGTTGCAGTCCTGTACGGGCCTTTCTGGGTACAGAAAATGTTCGACTGCTACCCTGGCCTGCACATTCTCCAGATCTCTCACCAACTGAAAACGTCTGGTCAATGGTGGCCGAGCAACTGGCTCGTCACAATACGCGAGTCACTACTCTAGATGAACTGTGGTATCGTGTTGAAGCTGAAAGGGCAGCAGTACCTGTACACGCCCTCCAAGCTCTTCTCTTTTTGACTAAATGCCCAGGCGTATCAAGGCCGTTATTACGGCCAGAGGTGGTTGTTCTGGGTACTGATTTCTCATGATCTATGCACCCAAATTGCGTGAAAATGTAATCACATGTCAGTTCTAGTATAATATATGTGTCCAATGAATACCCGTTTATCATCTGCATTTCTTCTTGGTGTAGCAGTTTTAATGGCCAGTAGTGTATATGAGTGACTGTTAGTAAACAAATACAAAAACGTGAACTTACGTCAGCGTTGTACACCAGAAAGCCAGAGAAGCTGGTACACCTCCCTAATATCGTGTAGCGCGCCCGCGAGCACTCACAAGTGCTACAACACGACGTGGAATCTATTTCACTAATGTCCGAAGAAGTGCTGGAGGGAATAGACACCATGAATCCTGTAGGGCTGTCAACAAATCCATGAAAGTAGGAGTGGATGATGATCTCTTCTGAACAGTAAGTTGCAAGGCATCCCAGACATGCTCAGTAATGTTCACGTCTGGGGAGTCTCGTGGACAACGGAAGTGTTTAAATGTAAAAGAGAGTCCCTGTAGTCACTCGATAGCTATTCTGACAGTGTGGGGTGTAGAATTGTCCTGTTGGAATTGCGCAAGTCCGTCGGAATGCACAATGGACATGAATGAATACAGGTGATCAGACAGGATGCTTACGTACGTTTCACCTGTCAGAGTCGTATCTAGACGTATCAGGGATTCTATATCACCCCAAGTGCACACGCCCCACATCATTGCAGAGCCTCCACCAACTTCAAAAGACCACTGCTTACATACAGGGTCCATGGTTTCACGAGGTAGTCTCCATACCCGTACACGTCCATCCGCTCGATACAATTTCAAACGAGACTCGTTCAACCAGGCAACATGTTTCGAGTCACCAACAGTACAGTATCAGTGTTGATGGGCCCAAGCGAGGCGTAAAACTTTGTGTCGTGCAGTCATCACGATACACGAGTGGGCCTTCGACCACGAAAGACGGTTTGTACTTCCGTGACTTTGACCGATTCTCTTCAGTCGTCATTGTTCCCGTACTTGCAGGATCTTTTTTCGGACCCAGGGATGTCGGAGATATGATGTTTTACCGGATTCCTGATATTGACGGTACACGCGTGCAATGGTCGTACGGGAAGATTCCCACTTCATCGCTACCTCGGATTTGCTGTGTCCCATTGTTCGTGCGCTGACTATAACATCACGTTCAAACTCAATTAAAGCTTGATAGCCTTCCATTGTAGTAGCAGTAACCGAGCTAACAACTGCGTCAGAAACTTGTTGTCATATGTAGGCGTTGCAGCCATATTCTGCCTGTTCGCATATTTCTGTATTTGAATACACATGCCTATATCTGTCTCTTTGGCGCTTCAGTGTACAATTGGGATTGCGGTAGTGTTGTGGATACAGTTTTGGTGTGTACTAGGTTTTTACGCACTTTGTCATGTACTCACGTTCGTTGGACGGCCTGCAGCTACTTTTAGACGCAGAAACACATAACTTTCCCACCTTGTCCGTAATCCAAAACATTATGGCACCTTGCAGTTCACGTGTGTCTCGAGAAATGCATAGCCTATTGCGAGAAGATTATGAAAAGTGTTCCGGGAGCTCTGACTACTTTTGTTCCTTATTTATGTCTCTGTGTGTGATGGGGGAGTGGTTTGTGTGTGTGTGTGTGTGTGTGTTTTTCTGTTGTGTGTCCTGTGTCAGTTCTCTTTGAGCGGTAAACAGTGTAAAGCTGCAAAGCGTTGTGTTTTTCCCTTCCACTATAACCTTTTGTAAGTCATAATTTTCTTCTGTTGTTAGTTTTCGGCATAAACTTTTGCTATGTTTCAGGATGTGTATATCACTTTCGATACTAGTGTGATTGTGGTTTTTGTTCATTAGGTGTTCTCCGAAAGTGGAATGTGTGCTGTCACTCTTTAGAGCTCTCATGTGTTCTGTATACATTGTTGAGGAATTCCTGCTTATTTGTCTTACATATTGGGCCTAACAGGAGTTACATGTGAGTTGGTGTATTCCAGCATTGCTGAATTTGACTGAACCGTGTTGTTTGTTCTGAATATTATTTGGATCCCTTGCTTTTTCAATATGTTTCCAATTCAATTTGATATTTTATTATTATATGTTAGTACGCACCATCTGTTTCTTTTCCCTGATGTATGGCCTGCTGTGTTATCTGTGTGTTCTGCCTCTTGATTTGGAATCCTTTCGTTGTGCTCTTGAGTGGGTGGTCACTATTGTTATGTTTCATTTTTACCTTGCTGTTGAGCTTATTTGTGTTTTCATTGCTGTCATTTTCAGCAGCAATTAATTATATTTAATTCCTGTGTATAGTTTTGTAGTTTAAGAAGTGTTCTGTTTATCCTGTGCAGCATGTATGTGAAACTAGCATATTTATGCACTGTCGGGGGTAGGATGACCTATGGGTAACAGTGCTTGCGGATGTGTGTTTTCTGTAGATGGAAAATTTATGTTCGTTGTTTTTTCTTGTAATTGTAAGATCCAGGGAATTTAGTTGTTTCTTTCTGTCTCTTTTTCGAAGTGGATTTGTGGGTGCACTGTGTTGATGTTACTGTTTAGTTTTTCTGTCCTGTTAAGTTTCATCTGTGAGACAGATTAGTTCATCCACGTATCTAAACCAGTAAATTCTTTTATTTTTGTGGCTACAGCAACATCAACCAGAAAAAAATCCCCTCCAGTTCGCTTTCACCAAACCTGAAACGCACGAACATGTAAACATTAAAGACAGAAGCCTCTGATCGACTGACGCAAATTAAATCTGAGCAGTCGTCAATGATGTTTTACACCATTATTGCTAATGTTTTTATTTTATGAGAATTAGGGTCTGTCCAAGGCATAATTTTCGGTCTAATATTTCTTCTTCCATTGCTGTAGACATCATCACAGATCTTACCGACTCGGAAAGCAATTGCAGTCACAAACAAAGTTCCGTTTGATGAGCTTGTTGAGCCTCTAACAGCTTTCTGAGTCGTTCAAGCCACCGATGGTGTATGCAGCGTTGTAAAACGAAACGTTAAGCAGATAATTATGCGTTGTACCAAAGGCCATTGCCCATGAAACAAGTATCAGCAATACCACAAATACCGCCGCGGAAGTCTTTATTCTCACTATGTGATCAAAACTATCCGGAAAGCTTACAGGTACTCCATATCAGCGACCTCAGTAGTCGTTGGACATCGTGAGAGAGCAGAATGGGGTCCTCCGTGGGACTCACGGACTTCGAACGTGGTCAGGTGATTGAGTGTCGCTTGCGTCATACGTCCGTACGCGAGATTTCCACATTTCCACATTCCTAAACATCCCTAGGTCCCCTGTTTACGATGCGATAGTGCAGTGAAAATGAGAAGGGACACGTACGTAAAGGCCGACCTCTTCTGTTAACTGACAGAGACCGCCAACAGTTGAAGAGGGTCGTAATAAGTAATATGCAGAAATGTATCGAGACCATCACACAGGAATTCCAAACTGCATCAGGATCCACTTCAAGTATTATGAGAGTTAGGCGAGAAATGAGAAAACTTGGATTTAATCGTCGAGTGGCTGCTCATAAGCCACACATCACGCTGGTTAATGTCAAACGACGCCTCGCTTGCTGTAAAGAGAGTAAACATTGGGTGATTGAACAGTGGAAAAACGTTGTATGGAGTGATGAATCAAAGTACACAATGTGGCGATCCGATGGCAGGGTGTGAGTATGGCGAATGCCCGGTGAGCGTCATCTGCCAGCGTGTGTAGTGCCTAAAGTAAAAAATGGCCCTGAGCACTATGCGACTTAACTTCTGAGGTCATCAGTCGCCTAGAACTTAGAACTAATTAAACCTAACTAACCTAAGGACATCATACACGTCCATGCCCGAGGCAGGATTCGAACTTGCGACTGTAGCGGTCTCTCGGTTCCAGACTGCAGCACCTAGAACCGCACGGCCACTTCGGCCGACTGCCAACAGTAAAATTTGGAGGCGGTGGTGTTGGTGTGGTCGTGTTTTTCATGGAGGAGGCCTGCACCCCTTGTTGTTTTGCTTGGCACTATCACAGCACGGGCCTACATTGATGTTTTAAGCAGCTTCTTGCTTCCCACTGTTAAAGATCAATTGGGGAGTGGCGACTGCATCTTTCAACACGATCGAGCACCTGTTTATAAAGCATGGCCTGTGGCTGAATGGTTACACGACAAAAACATCCCTGTAATGGACTGGCCTGCACAATCCTGTCCTGAATCCTATAGAACACCTTAGGGATGTTTTGGAATGCCGACTTCGTGCCAGGCCTCCCCGACCGGCATCGATACCACTCCTCAGAGCAGAACTCCATGAGGAATGAGCTGCCACTCCCCAAGAAACCTTCCAGCACTTGACTGAATGTATGCCTGCGAGAGTGGAAGCTGTCATCAAGGCTAAGGGTGGGCGAACACCGTATTGAATTCTAGCATTACGGATGGAGGGCGCCACTAACTTGTAAGTCGTTTTCAGCCGGGTGTCCGGATACTTTTGAACACGTAGTCTATGATTTTACACCATTTCTCTCAGAAAACTCTTGCATCTCGCTCGAAGTAATGAAATAATGAAAGCTTTCGTAAGCACCTCCTGTCATATTCTCTTCACTAGCATGATCCTTTTTTTTTTTTTTGGTGGGCTGGGGGGGGGGGGGGCAAGTCGGATTGAACCTACAAATATCGAACGTCCTTTCTGATTCGTGACATAATGGTGTTGTGGTGCGTGACGTCAAATTGTCGCAAACTCAGATATACACAGTCCAGTCACGTTAGTGTGACCACCTGTCAAAAGCTTGAATAATCACCTTTCGCTGCTCGGGCGTGCAGGAAGGGAGTCCGTGAGGTTCTAGAACGTACCAACAGGGATGTGGAATCATGCTTCCTCCGGTGACGTGGCCAGCCAGACAGCTGCACTAGGTTTCACGGTTGAGGATCCATGACGCGAACAGTCAGGCTGGCGTGGTCCCACAGATTCGCGATTGGGTTTAAATCCGGGTAGTTTGGTGCCCAGGTGATGTACGGCAAACTCATCCTGGTGTTCTTCAAACCACACACAAACACTGTGATCTGTGTAACAGGTTGCGGACGCACCTACGTAGCAACGTTCGCTGAACGGTCGTAGCGGAGGCAGTGTTGGAAGCCCCTTGTTTCATTTGGGAGATCAGCTACTCAACAATCGTACGTCTTTATGTCTGTACCCATCTCCACAGCCATCGTTCACTTCTGTTATGTAGGACCCTTGGTACACCGCAGCTATCCCGGCGTCGATTTTAGGTAGCGCCATTTTTCCATGCACAGTACAATTTAATAACAGAGCAACACGCGAACAGTGTAAAATCTTAGCCGTTTCGGAAATGCTTCCATCCTTGGCCCGAAAGTCAATGATCATGCCAGTTTGTACATCAGATAAATCGCTCCGTTTCCGCATGCACTGTTTTCTGCGACCCCCCGACACGCCTTATATCCCTGCACTGCTAGTGCTGGCACCTGTTGTCTGTGAGTGGTTATTTCAGGTTGAGGTTGAACATAGGCGGTTAGCCGGCCGTGGTGGCCGAGCGGTTCTAGGCGCTCCAGTCTATAAACGCGCGACCGCTACGGTCGCAGGTTCGAATCCTGCCTCGAGCATGGATGAGTGTGCTGTCATTAGGTTAGTTAGGTTTAAGTAGTTCTAGGGGACTGATGACCTTAGATGTTAAGTCCCATAGCCAGAGCCATTTGAACCACATAGGCGGTTAACACATTAATCTGACTCAGTTTGCTTCTATATAATTTTTGGTAATGTTGGTCAGATGAAGCTATACCGCGGACAAAATTAGGATGAATGGTCACGGTTAATTTATGATTTGACGACGTTAACGAATGTGATGTCATGAGAACATCTGTAATTCTTGTTACAGCACGTATTTTACCCTTACAAAATTTCGAGGAGTGGTTTATGTCCGTCATTTTGATCACGACAAGGATCAAACCAGACGGATGATATTGGTAATTTAGTTGGGCAAACTTCTCAGTTATTTCTTATTAGTAGTAATAATGCTCTTTAAGCCCTTCTGTGTCTGAGCTAGTGCGATTTTCTTGCTCTATGCTGTATCTGATTGTTTTTCCGTGTATTCGGTATGCTATCGAGATACCAGATACAGAAGCTCTAGGTAATCCTAATAGACATGCCATTGCTATGAATGCATCTAATAAGCCGACAGCGAAATTTCGTCTTCAAAAGTTTTAAGGTCTGACATGCAGATACGTCAAAGCAGCAAGTCAACGACAACAGACACACATATAGCTGGAGCACAACAGAAAATCGGAAGGGAACACTAAACACGTTCCGAAAAAAGATACAGTAATGTGGTGTTTATAGAGAGAGCCAGAAACACACAGCAAGTCAACGACAACAGACAGAAACATAGCTGGAGCACAACAGAAAATCGGAAGGGAACACTAAACACGTTCAGAAAAAAAGATATGATAACGTGGTATTTATAGAGGGAGCCAGAAACACAGTAGGATATGGAGGAAAAGTATAGAAACAGTTACGATAAATTTTTGTACAATATTTGTTCACTGATGGTACATAGCAAATACCGAAAATATGAGCAACATTTAGTCCTTTCGAAATAGAATCCAATTGGTTTTCTGCTCGTATTCACTACTCTGCAAAGGGAAGTGTGTCCACCACTTAACTTTAGAGGCGAAACCGCAATCGGAGCTATGTTTGTAGACCGCTGACCTCATACCGAGGAATGAAAAGTCGATTTCATTCGCAGAAACGTTAGAACCACCGTTGTCTGTAATGCGAAATGTGTTATTCTTATTGTTGAAGAGCATAAAAATACGTGCGAAGAGACTACACAGAACTCTTCTGGATCCAATTCAATAGAATTTATGTGAGACGAGAGAGGACAGGATAGTAGACACCAGAATTGGAACAGAAGACTGTCATGGAAAAACGGAGGCGTTAGATGTACAGCTTGTTGGAAAACCCACGCTATTCTGCAAATTTGTGCGCCCTATGACTCTCGGTAGGTCCCTCATCCACAAAAAAATAATAAATAAATAAAAAATAAAAAAAATCTGTGACTGAAAAATGCTTTGAGCCATATTAAGAGATTACAGCAGCCACAGATGAGCAGTTTACAGACTTGACGGATGGAATCCTCTCACTAGAAAACATTGGACGAAGTACATCAACTTAAAATAGTATGTCAGAAAATAATAACTTTCTTGACATAAAAAGTACAGTGTTTCAAAGTAACACGATAAATTTTCTCCTCGCTGTCGCAACTGTCAATGCAAACATAATTATAGACACATCATGTAACTGAGGAGCGGCCCAGCTTGTGTACGCGGCTGAGCTGGGGGGCCGGGAAGTGAAGGGCCTTCTGTGAATGAGACAGCGTGCCCGCCTTGTAAACCAGGCCGCTGTCCTTGGTTCGCCGCCTGTGGGCCGAGGATTAGGAAGACGCGCCGTCCTAAGCTGGAGACACCTGGACAGCTTCCGAGTTTACGGCTGCCGAGTACGATGATCGCGTACTTGTCTCCGTACACACACACACACACACAGAGGTACACAACGAGAGCACACTGGCCGTGGGTACGTTGGAAATTAACACGTAGTGCATGCCGTGAAATAATGAGAATGATAACACCACCAAGTATTTCAGCTCTCTTTTGTGCTCAGCGGTGAGATACTTATCTCACAAATTGTAAACAGCTATATTTCTTATTCTTTTGTATGTACGGTTCTACAGTGAAGCCACTATCAATTTCTTGGAGGAAGTCATTTTCTTGCATAGGTTGTTGTTTTACTTTGAAAGAAACACTGTATTTCAAAATTTAGTAGTTATCTAATTTCGCCATATTTAGCATTATCAAGCTACATCGCAGTAAAAATTGTTATGTATATAAACAAATAAAAAAAAAGTTTTATATCACCTTTTTTCCCAGGACTCCTGAAGATAGACTTTGACTGTGGATATTGTATCACAGACTGTTCAGAGATGTCACTAAATGCACCCAAAGATGTAAACAACCTACACGAGCAGCGCCTATTAGACGGACGGGATCCGACAGCCGATCAAATGGTTCAAATGGCTCTGAGCACTATGGGACTTAACTTCTAGGGTCATCAGCCCCTATAACTTAAAACTGCTTAAACCTAACTAACCTAAGGACATCACACACATTCATGCCCGAGGCAGGATTCTAACCTGCGACCGTAGCGTGACAGCCGATCAGTTTCAGCTATTCCACCAGAAAGGAGGTACACGGCTCGTTGTTGTCTGTTGTTCAACCATGCCTAGACGGTCAATACCGCGGTACGATCGCGTCCGCATTGTTACTTTGTTCCGGGAAGGGCTTTCAACAAGGGAAGTGTTCAGGCGTCTCGGAGTGAACCCAAACGATGTTGTTCGGACATGGAGAAGATACAGAGAGTGACAGGAACTGTCGATGACATGCCTCGCTCAGGCCGCCCAAGGGCTACTACTGCAGTGGATGACGACAACCTACGGATTCTGGCTCGGAGGAATCCTGACAGCAACGCCACCATGTTGAATAATGCTTTTCGTGCAGCCACAGGACGTCGTGTTGCAACTCAAACTGTGCGCAATAGGCTTCATGATGCGCAACTTCACACTCGACGTCCTTGGTGAGGTCCATCTTTGCAACCACGACACCGCACAGGGCGGTACAGATGGGCCCAACAACATACCGAATGGACCGCTCAGGTTTGGCATCACCTTCTCTTCACCGATGAGTATCGCTTATGCCTTCAACCAGATAATCGTCGGAGACGTGTTTGAGGCAACCCAGACAGGATGAACGCCTGAGACACACTGTCCAGCGAGTGCAGCAAGGTGGAGGTTCCCTGCTGTTTTGGATTGGCATTATGTGGGTCCGACGTACGCCACTGGTGGCGCCGTATTGGCTGCACGATACGTGAATGCCATCCTTCGACAGACAGTGCAACCATATCGGCAGCATATTGGCGAGGCATTCGTCTCCATGGACAACAATTCGCGCCCCCATCGTGCACATCTTGTGAATAACTTCGTCCATCACTCGACTAAAGTGGCCATCATGTTCTCCAGACACGAATCCTATCGAACATGCCTGCGAGAGATTGAAAGGGGCTGTTTATGGACGACGTGACCCACCAACCACTCTGAGGTATCTACGCCGAATCGCCATAGAGGAGTGGGACAATCTGGACCAACAGTCTCTTGATGAACTTGCGGATAGTGTGCCACGACGAATACAGGACTGCATCAATGCAAGAGGACGTGCTACTGGATATTAAAGGTACCAGTGTGTACAGCAATCTGGACCACAACCTCTGAAGGTCTCGCTGTATGGTGGTACAACATGCAATGTGTGGTTTTCATGAGAAATAACAAGGGCGGAAATTATGTTTATGTTGATCTCTATTCCAATTTTCTGTACAGGTTCCGGAACTCTCGGAACCGCGGTGATGAAAACTTTTTTTTTGGTGTGTGCAGAATGGTACATCCCACACTTCTGTATGGGGGACGCAACGTGTGACGGTGTCTCTAATTAGCAATTTGCACAACCTTAGTAGGTACGGGCTCAACTATACCAGATGTGAAGTCCATCTGTAAACTGACGAAAGCGTCGCTTGTGTTTTCATTTAAATATGGAGGGATAGTAAGATGAAAACAAGATAGATGGGAAAAGTAAGTAAACTGTTTATTGTATCAAATTGTATCAAAAGCGATCGTCGTAACTGTCAATGCATTTAATCCACTGTGAGACAAGATGGTCAATGTCTCATGCCCCCTTCTAACAGCCGTGTACCGCAAGTCTCTAGAGGAGCGGAAGGTTCCAAATGATTGGAAAAGAGCACAGGTAGTCCCAGTCTTCAAGAAGGGTCGTCGAGCAGATACGCAAAACTATAGACCTACATCTCTGACATCGATCTGTTGTAGTGTATTTTTGTTATTCTCACAGCAGCATTCTCGTATATTCGAATTCCGATAGACCGGTGTTGTGTTTTGGGAAGAGGTGCCTATACGGTTTTTCAGGCATCGATTTTCCACGTTATGCGCTTACAGAACAATTTTTGCTGTTGGATTCACGCTTCCAGATCTTTCTATTGTGCAAACATGGTAGCCTGTAGTCATGAAGGAGGGATAGGTCATTCATTTTCACCCATAGCTCTAGTATACGCACGTTCACATCTTTCTCCCTGTAGCCCCATGGTCTGCTGTGGCAGTTAAGGTCCCCTAAAATGAACTGTTTTTTCTGGTCGTTGAAGTTTGGTTGCAAAATCAAGCTGAGCTTCTGTCCAAGCGGCGTGTAAACTGATGTTACAATAAAGGTACGACATTCAACAATCAATAGTTCTATTTCTATGTTGTTGTTGGTAGTTCTGTTATGGCTTTCTCAGATTTTGTGAAGATAGAGCCGTCATATTTACGATATGGATATGCAATAGCTAGTTTCATTACCTCAATTTTTCGTCTTATTTCCCATTCTTTTCCGTATATTGTATTTATGCGTGCAATGAAGTTCAGACCGGATTCGTTGTTTATGATTTATGATACCCTCTACGTTTAGGCTTGCAATCGGCAGAGTCGGCTGTGAGAAATGCATTTTCCTCACGCTGCTAAGGCGTTGGAAGAATTGGCCGTTACCTTTTATTGCAAGGTTTCCAGAGGGCTCCAGCATTATCTGATAGATGTTTGTTGGTCTCTTAGCCCAGGTAGTGCACGAATTGAGGCTTCTTCCTTGTCCCCAAAAATTCTACAACAGATCGACGTCAGAGATATAGATCTATAGTTCTGTGCTTCTGTTCGACCATTCTTCTTGACAATGAGAATGATCTTTGCTTTTTTTCCAATCCTTAGGAACGCTTCGAACCTCCAGAGACCTACGGTATACTGCTGCCAGAAGGGACAAGTTCTTTCGCATACTCTATGTAGAATCGTGTTCGTACCCCGTCAGATCAAGTGGCCTTTCCTCTGTTGAGCGATTTCAACTGCTTTTCTATCGTTTCGCCAATTATTACAATATCTGTCATTTTGTCGTATGTGCGACGGTTTAAAGGAGGCGTTCAGACAGTCGTTTTTCCCTCGTGCGGTCCGCGAGTGGAACAGAGGGGGAAATATGACTTTGGCGCGAATTGTGCCTTCCGCCACATACCACTTGGTGGCTAGTATATATGAAGGGCTTAATTCAATTGTGGTACAAGCCCATTACCTCCACTATTCTGCCTATAATGCTTCTTAAATTAAAACAAACAGAAAGGAAGTTTCATCTCTAGCAAGAAACCATATGCTTGAATATTTCTGGTATCTCAACTGCATATTTTTCAGCACTCATTTAACTTTAGGACTCTGTATCTCAATATGAACAAAAATGGACTTGTACCACTATTGAAATAAGCCCTTTATATGTGGATGTAGATGTAGATGTAGATAGTCAGTGCTAAGCGACGCTTGAGGTGGTGTTTAGAGCGACACCACTGGGCCGTTGATGACTGAAAAAGAGTGATTTGGAGTGATTAATCATGCTACACCCAGCAGCATTACAGTCAATTGTTTGAGTTTTGACAACATGCATTTTTATCACTAATTCTGCTCAACGGGGAGGTATATATTTACTGTCGGATCTGTACAGTACCTTTACAAGTTTCGCTGAGATCGCTATCGCAGGGATAAGTAACTGTGATTTACAAATACATAAGTCTCGCGCATGAGATATTGTTCCGCGTTGCAGAGATATTCCTATTAGCCTCTAAAGGTATAATGCAGCTCGTAAGTGTTTGGTAATTATATAACGGAGGATGAAGGAAATAAGCTAGAGACAGTAACTCTAACCGAATCTAAATGTACGTACTGACGACTGAAGCCGAAAATTTGTCTGAGAGACGGATTGTAAAAGAACAGCGCATGTCAATCGTAAAAGTTTTCATATAAGAATGATTTACTGATGCAGCAAAACTATTCGACTTTGGTGGTACATTTTTGTCCACCCTGTAACTTTTCAGCAAATATAATAAAATCTAGTGCTCCCTTTCCTCCGCTTGTTACAGAATCACTTCGGTAGCTGAACATTTGGCAGTACGGATATTATTTCATCACTGAAAAAATTTCTTACTCTAAACCAGAACGTGTCATTAATGTGATGTTTGCTCATTTCCATAAGGATGGGACAAAGGATCGACCATGAATTTACTGAAGGAATATTTTTGGAATTCAGATTAAGAGATTTAAGGAAACACTGGAAAGTTTAAGCCAGTATAACTGCACAGGTATTTGGACCTCGCTCCTTCAGAATGTACAGAAGCTTAGCAGTTGTGCAAATTTGTACTCGAAGTCATCGGGAGCTTAATCTTTGCTTTGTCACAGCTACTAATTCGCTTCCAGTAAAGGGAAATATTTATGTGTCCATTCAATAAGTAGACAGACCGCCAGCTTTCGCTTGTCCAAATAGGAACACTTGATGTAGGGTCAATAACTGGAAAACTTTGACAGCGAGAAATGTGTTGTGGAATGGTTTATAGATATAGAAAGGTAGATCCTTGCTTGGGAGATTAATTTTCCTCACAAGTATGTACTTTTTCGAAAAGGAAGTAAGCGTTCAATGAAAAGACAAGATTTCATCTTTATACTCGTGAATCGTGTATTTTGTGCGGTTAATCTCTGGTGACTGGTTCACCAGTACCAATGGATCCTCTGTTCCAGGGCGAAAATCGGGCTGTCATACGTGTTGTTATGTTTCCACTGATTATCATACTAGATGGGCAGGTGAAGTGCCAAGGACGACTGGGAGAAGAATCGTTTCATACTTCAGACTACTTCCTCTATTGTCGCTACGCAGCTAATAATAATTATTAATATTGTCTCTATATCCTTTGAAAAACAAACAAAACTGATTTAATATTTAACTCGTCTTCTTCCATCACAACAAGGAAACAAATCTGAACCAACGCTTCCCTAAGATTCTTTTAAGTAATAGAGCAAATAAATGGTAGTGTCGCTCTTTCTGTTTTTCTGGTTGCTTCAATAGGATATTTATTCCAGACTGATTACACTGACGAAGTTCGACCGCTTCAGATATCGTCAAGTGTGAACCGCAACACGCTGCCACTAATGAAGATGAACCTGTACAACTCTTGGATGTCCAGTTAAAGACGAGCTTACGTAAGAAACCTGTTTGTCTCTTCCTGCGTGTAAGCGACATCTCTTGCTAGCCATTATCCAACGCAAAGCTCTGCGGTGCCGCCTGGACGTTTAACAAGCTGGATGCCGTATTCGACAAGATCTTTGCATTCTGCAGATAATTCCCGCGTTCATTATTCTTTACCATGAAATACGGCAGTTCACTCAAACAAAAGCGAAAGAAACAGTGTGAGACACTTTGTGGAGATAATTTTATATTAATTTGCCTGATGATAAAATATGATTTAACAGGGGCATGGGACTGCCGACAGCTAGCAAGATTTTAGTCTGGATTGCGAAAATAAATTTTCTCAAGGATGTTCTGGAGTTTTTCGGTGTTTGATTATATAATTACAATTTTTCTGTATTTATCTCTTTGTGAACATTAACGACTTTTAAGCGAAATTACATTTTAACAACGGAAGTGGCATTTACTGTTGCACTCTGTTAGTCACAGACTGGTTTTAAAAGAACTGAAAACTGCACAGGACATACTTTTGATTTCTTGTCACACATATCATTGAGTATGCATGTATATCAATCAAGGTAAGGCTAGTATACTTCACATTTACCTGAAGATGGTCGTTCCCTTTGCTGAAACTTATAATGCAAAAACTGAAACGTGATTTTGTCAGGCTACAAAAATGATTTTAACGAAACAGTTTAAGTACAAAAATAGGAAAATATGTGAATTATTACGGTTTATTTTGGAAAACGGATGCAAACCACATATTCAACGGCTGCGTGTTATCTCCTGCCGTCACACATGATGTCTCCCTGACCTCACTTCACTTCTTAATTAGCCCAAAGCAAAAATTTAATCAACTTCAAGTTGTTCACAATTTAAGTACATCTCCAGCTTCCTCGAAGGTTATTTTATAGGTCTTCTGTCAACGCAAAACTGCTCAGACGCAAAATATCTCAATCAGCTTGTTGTCGATTAGTAGGGCAGAGTGTTGTACTTTTTCTGAAATCACAAAAATTACCACAAAAAATTAAGGTTTTTTCAAATATCATAACATGTGGCAAGGTACAAGATGGCTGCTATATTCGACAAAATCTTTGCATTCTGCAGATAATATCCGCATTGATTATTTTCTACCCTAAAATACGGTAGCTTTCTGATAAAATAAGAGAAAGAACCAGTGTGAGACACTTTTTGAAGATAATTTTATAGTAATTTACCATATGATAAAACTGGTACAAACTTGTAACTAGCAACAAATATCCTATCGAAATTTAAAAGTGTTGCAAACGAGAATATCTCGTCAGTACTGTAATTAGACGTCTGTTTGTTGCATTATTGTTCTACTACATATCAATAATCAGCAATTGAAATCAAATTAAGCAGAATTATTATAAAAAACCAATTACAAGTTGAACACATTTTTAAACTGAAGTTATTGGAAAGAAGCATTTCCATTTTAAAGACAGCTAAAACTGTTAAGATATTAAAGAAACTCAGATAATTTGCATCACATGTTCCATGGTAAAAGGTCTTCTGTTTCAAAACACAAGATGGTGTCCAGCCGATGAGGTATGGCTTCACCCTCCTCACGTTGTATAGCTAGTTTTAAAAATATTTAGGTTTTTACGTACCATAAAATTCTTTTGCTGAAGAATTAACAATACCTTCCTAACAGCTTTAATATATTATATTACTCTTAAATGTGTATAACTCGAAATATTTAAAAAATGGCGCACAAAATGCAGTTTACATGTGTAGAAACTGCAAAAACTGTGGAAAACGAAGGAAACTGCTAATGGTGGTCTCTGGTGCGCATTGTTTCATGTGATCCTCAGCTCAGTCTCTAGCCTGAAGGATCAACCAGAAGAAACTACTTCAGTTTCAGTATTTCATCTTTACTCGGATTTTGTAGCACTAAATGGCTCAGAGTTTGTAGGTCACTAGTCACTAAAAACTGAAAAAAATTAAAAGTCTGTTAATAACACGAAAACTTGCTACTTTTACTCTGATAAACAAGTAACACGTTAGAAATGAAGGCTCAAAATTGCTACCAGTTACTTCTCTGCAGGATAAACGTAATAAGACACAAGAAACACTCTCCAGGTCATTGGAACAAACTGAGAAAGAGAAAGTTGATCACTATCTGCCTCCGTTTATCCACTGTTCCTCCCATTTTAATGTTAACACAAAATAATTTCAAGTGATACAGGATATATACTGCCTTTGGCGACTGTAATAAAATTGTTATTTAGACCAGACGTGTTGCAATTTACTTCTAAAGCATCTTATGTTATCAGTTTCTGGTTCGTACTTCACTGCTAATATAGGGAAAAAAATTGATCACTCAAGAAACATGTCCGGTCTAAGTATGACTGTTAAGTTGGAAAAGACGGTATATACCCTCTGTTGCTTGTAAAACTGCGACTGCAGCAGAGCTGCCTAAAAGCTAAAAATTACGACTTGATGATTGCATTACAATTTAATAGGAAATGTGACACAAGAATATCAAATATCAATCATCTGTGGATATTCGTGAATAGAATTTACAAAATCGTCGCGATCCTTACCAACTATTGAGCAAGCGTATTTCTTGAAACACTGAATTGGCGTACGAGAGGAACTGGGCTCAAAAGTTCGTTCAAATCCTGTCATATATACATTGAGATGAGGAAAGTCACGGGATTCCTTCCAATATCGTGTCGGACCTTCCTTTTCCCGGCGTAGTGCAGCAACTCGATCTAACATGGGCTCCAGTAGTCGTTGGAAGTCCTTTTCATAAATATTGAGCCACGCTGCTTCTATAAGCGTCCATAACTGTTGCCGGTGTAGGATGTCGGGCTCGAACTGACCTGCCGATTACATCCCATAAATGTCCGATGATACTCATATCGAGTTATGTGGCAGACCAAATCATTCGTTGGAACTGTCAAGAATGTTCTTCAAACCTATCGCGAACAATTGTGGCCCAGTGACATGATACCGTTGCTTGGGAACGTGAAGTCCAGGAATAGCTGCAAATGGTCTCCAAGTAGCCGAACATAACCGTTTCCCGGCAATGCTTCACTTGGACCAGTGGACCCAGTCCATTCCATGTAAACAATGCCCACACAATCGTGGAGGCACCACCAGGTTGCACAGCGCCTTGCTGACAATTAGGGTCCATTACAGTCAAACCCTGTCATCAGTATTTACCAACTGAAATGGAACTTATCTGATTAGGCCACGGTGTTCTAGTCGTCTATGGCCAACCCGATATGGCCACGAGTCCAAGACTGGTTCTGCAGGTGATGTGCTGTTAGCAAAGGCACTCGTGTTGGTAACCTGGTGCCATAGCCCACTAATGCCAAATTTCACCGGACTGTCCTAACTGATACGTTCGTCGTAAGTTTCTAATTGATTCCTGCGGTTATTTCACGCAGTATTGCTTGCCTGTTAGGACTGCCAACTCCACGCAAACGCCGCTGCTCTCGGTCGTTAAATGGAGGTCATCGGCCACTGCGTTGTCCGTGTCGGCAAACTCTTGTCATTTTGGATCTCGAAATATTGAATTTCCTTACGATTTCCGAAATTGAATGCAGCATGCGTTGAGCTCCAACCACCATTCCGCCTTCGAAGTCTGTTAATCCCATCGTGAGGCCATAATTACGTCGGAAATCTTTTCATACGTATCATCTGAGTACAAATGACAGCTCCTCCAATGCGCTGCCCTTCACGCACATTGTGTACTCGATACTACTGCCATCCCATAACTTCAGTCATCTGAGAGCACGGGGATACCAAAAAGTTTCTTTTAGAAAGCTGTACAATCGAGAATAGGTATGCTAGTCACGTAAAATCGCCGTGAGCATTGAGACAATCATCCCTCCGACGTACCAGATTGAAGAGACCTGTTTGGTAGAACACTGTGTCCTGCTGCGTGAAGAAGTTCTTAAATGCGTGCTGCAGATACTCATCCGACAAGCATCGTGGACCCTTCAACACCGTTTTTAAGAGACCGAAGGCGTGATAATCCAATGGGGAGGGATCAGGACTTGAGTTAGCGTCACTTCTGCGTTACGACAGTTGTGATATAGAGACGTGCGTCATTTATGAAGCAACAGCAGCCATTGTAGTTTTCCGGGACAAATCGCTTAATTGCAGCCCCATACATATTGTCCATTCTCCCATGGTTGTCTACCGATGTCCGTCCTTTCGCACCGAACAAATGAGTAACAGCACGTTGGTCCGGTTACGACGCATTTGGTAATGGAAATGAGCGTCTGGCGTCATTGGCCGGAGGCCCCTTACGGGGCAGGTCCGGCCGCCTTGGTGCACGTCTTATTACAGTCGACGCCACATTGGGCGAACTGTGCGCCGGATGGGGATGAAATGATGATGAAGGCAACACAACACCCCGTCCGTGAGCGGAGAAAATCCCCGACCCAGCCGGAAATCGAACCGGGCCCGAAGGATGGTAATTCGTCACGCTGACCACTAAGGTATCGAGGCGGAGGGCGCATTTGGTAATAATGACGAAACAGTTCACGTTTCCGCATTTACCGCACGCACGTCGCAAAGACACGACTGACACACTGATCCCTTGCCTACACGTCATTGCTTGTATAATCGCAACGGAGTGTCTCTACGTTGCATATACGATGCAGCATCGTCCTCGGACGGAAACTTTTCGATGGCCCCTTACAGTTTTCTGTAGTTTCACAAAATCACTGAGGAGGAAAAAATTCGAAGAAGGAATACCGCCATTCATGACCAAGTCTGTAAAGATGACGACGACTTTTCTTTATTTTATGTAAGTGTACCAGAAACTTGGAAGTCAGGGACTATGTTCACGTTCTCGTTTTGTAATTTACGGTAATAATCTTACGCATGCACTTATATCCTCACCTACATCTACAACCATCTACAAACTGTGCTGTCTTACTATATATTTATTCTCCGCGCGGGATTAGCCGAGTGGTCTTGGGCGGTGCAGTCACGGACTGTGCGGCTGGTCCCGGCGGAGGTTCGAGTCCTCCCTCGGGCATGGGTTGGTGTGTTTGTCCTTAGGATAATTTAGGTTAAGTAGTGTGTAAGCTTAGGGACTGATGACCTTAGCAGTTAAGTCCCATAAGATTTCACACACATCTGAACATTTTTTTATTCACTACCGCTTTCGATTATGGAAAAAAAAAGGTTCAAATGGCTCTGAGCACTATGGGACTTGATTTCTGAGGTCAGCAGTTCCCTAGAACTTAGAACTACTTAAACATAACTAACCTAAGGACATCCCACACATCCATGCCCGAGGCAGGATTCGAACCTGCGACCGTAGAGGTCGCGCGGTTCCAGACTGTAGCGCCTAGAACCGCTCGGCCACTTCGGACGGCGATCATGGACCATCTTCACAGTGCTAGCACATAAATGGAAACAAAGTGAAAACTGTGAATCACAAAACACATTACATTTTCTTGAGAATTATTAGGAAGAAATATGAGTTGTACTTACGAAATACATGTATTGTAACAACTTCAAATGGCACACATTCTGTTTAACCAAGTAAGTATGCAACATTGCTCACTTGAAAACTTAAATAGCATGTATGCCCTGTGACGTAGCAATAGATATTTTTTGTAAGCTCACTTCATTTTTCCAACTAATAATTATCATACGTGTTTTTTGATTCATAGTTTTCAATTTGTTTCCATTTTTGTTCTAGCACTTTGAAGATGTTCCGTAACCGAAACCAGTAGCGAATAAAAGGATTGTTCGACAGCACAGTGTGTATCATGTATTTTTCCAAGTCTATCGAAGTTGTTAACCCATGCCTGCAAAAAAACGTTCGTACACTTGCTCCCCTTCTAACAGCCGTGTACCGCAAGTCTCTAGAGGAACGGAAGGTTCCAAATGATTGGAAAAGAGCACAGGTAGTCCCAGTCTTCAAGAAGGGTCGTCGAGCAGATGCGCAAAACTATAGACCTATATCTCTGACGTCGGTCTGTTGTAGAATTTTAGAACATGTTTTTTGCTCGAGTATCATGTCGTTTTTGGAAACCCAGAATCTACTCTGTAGGAATCAACATGGATTCCGGAAACAGCGATCGTGTGAGACCCAACTCGCTTTATTTGTTCATGAGACCGAGAAAATATTATATACAGTCTCCCAGGTAGATGCTATTTTTCTTGACTTCGGAAGGCGTTCGATACAGTTTCGCACTGTCGCCTGATAAACAAAGTAAGAGCCTACGGAATATCAGACCAGCTGTGTGGCTGGATTGAAGAGTTTTTAGCAAACAGAACACAGCATGTTGTTATCAATGGAGAGACGTCTACAGACGTTAAAGTAACCTCTGGCGTGCCACAGGGGAGTGTTATGGGACCATTGCTTTTCACAATATATATAAATGACCTAGTAGATAGTGTCGGAAGTTCCAAGCGGCTTTTCGCGGATGATGCTGTAGCATACAGAGAAGTTGCAGCATCAGAAAATTGAAGCGAAATGCAGGAAGATCTGCAGCGGATAGGCACTTGGTGCAGGGAGTGGCAACTGACCCTTAACGTAGACAAATGTAATGTATTGCGAATACATAAAAAGATGGATCCTTAATTGTATGATTATATGACAGCGGAACAAAAACTGGTAGCAGTTACTTCTGCAAAATATCTGGGAGTATGCGTGCGGAAGGATTTTAAGTGGAATGATCATATAAAATTAATTGTTGGTAAGGCGGGTACCAGGTTGAGATTCATTGGGAGAGTCCTTAGAAAATGTAGTCCATCCACAAAGGAGGTGGCTTACAAAACACTCGTTCGGCCTATACTTGAGTATTGCTCATCAGTGTGGGATCCGTACCAGATCGGATTGACGAAGGAGATAGAGAAGATCCAAAGAAGAGCGGCGCGTTTCGTCACAGGGTTATTTGGTAACCATGATAGTGTTACGGAGATGTTTAACAAACTCAAGTGGCAGACTCTGCAAGAGAGGCGCTCTGCATCGCGGTGTAGCTTGCTCGCCAGATTTCGAGAGGGTGCGTTTCTGGATGAGGTATCGAATATATTGCTTCCCCCTACTTATACCTCCCGTGGAGATCACGAATGTAAAATTAGAGAGATTAGAGCGCGCACTGAGGCTTTGAGACAGTCGTTCTTCCCGCGAGCCATACGCGACTGGAACAGGAAAGGGAGGTAATGACAGTGGCACGTAAAGTGTCCTCCGCCACACACCGTTCGGTGGCTTTCGGAGTATAAATGTAGATGTAGATGTTGATGTAGAAAACTACTTACGGTGTGTGGTGGAGGGTACTTCGTGTGCCACTGTCATTCCCCCTTTTCCTGTTCCCACAGAGGAAGGACGACTGTAGTTAAGCCTTCGTTTGAGCTTTTATCTCTCAGATTTTACATTCATGAACTTTGCACGAGATACATGTAGCCAGAAGTAATATACTGACTGACTCTTATAGGAACGTGCCCTCTCACAACTGTAACCGTAAATCCCACTGTGATGCACACCGCCTCTCGCTGCAGTTTGATGAGCGTCTAAGTGACGCATCCGGGCTTACTAAACGAACGCGTAGTGAAACTCACCACTCCTCTTCTTACCTTATATATTTCCCCCAGCAAACCTAAATGGTAAGGTTTCCAGACTCAGGAGCAATGGTCAAGAATCGAATGAAAGATGAATTTGTAGGTTTCATGCTTTGTGAGTTTGCAACATTTCGTGAGGATCGATCCAATGAATCTCAGTGTCGCATCCGCCTTACCTGCAATTAATGTCGTTTGGTCATTCGACTTTAAATTGTTCGGTATTGGAGCTGCAAGACTACCGCAGGCTTGGGTAGACTGTCAGAGGTAAGCCTAGACAGCCGTAGTGTTCCTAGTAGCTTTGGACAGTTCAGGTCATACCCGCGTTACCTGCATGTTAGGAGTGCTGCACCCCTATTGAGCGTTACCTCATAACGATCGCCTTCTTTACGTTTGCGATCACTGTCTTACTAGACTCCTCTAAAACCGGAAGCAGCAAGCCCTCTAAAAACAGAATGAGGATATATAAAGGGCACCTTGTATTTGTTCTACGTAGTTATTCTGCTGTCTGCTGCTTAAAAATAAATAGTCTTCATAGCAAAATTGAACTTGTCAATTTTTAATTCAGTTTTTTTTCCGAAAATTGTTGACGTAAAACGGAAGGATGTAATAGTAAAAATAATGAAAAGAGTACCGATTTACCACACAATATTATGAAAAGCAATGTTGTCACCAAAAAAGTAAAATTTAAAAAAACGCAAAACAAAAATACTTCAAAAACCGCTTCAATAATTCGTTGAACGTACATAAAACATGTTTCTGTTAGTCTGTCATTCATTCGCACGTATCAGAAATAACAGGAAACTCTTGCCTTTGATCATGATGAAGAACATTCCAGTGAGTACAAAGAAACAACGATTATATATGATGTTTGATCATGTAAACTGTACTTCCATCAAAATTAGTAGCGTTTTTTACATAGAAGCGCAGAAGTTACGCATGAATTAGTTTTATTCACTTATAAACTGCAATTCATATTTTATAAGGACAAAAAATATACAACAGCCTAACACTTAATGATGTGCCGTTCTTATTTTTTAAAAAAAACCACAACCAAACAAACAAAAAAAAGAAACAAAGATAAATCGTCATCTCCCAGAGAAGTCGTCGGCTCCCAGTTTGTTGCTTACACATTTATTTATGTTTCTTTCCCTACAAACGGGAGTAGACAATGAGACAATTAAAGTAGTACATGAGTTTTGCTATTTGGGGAGCAAAATAACTGATGATGGTAGAAATAGGGAGGATATGAAATATAGACTGGCGATGGCAACCGGCCGAAGTGGCCGAGCGGTTCTAGGCGTTACATTCTGGAACCGCGCGACCGCTACGGTCGCAGGTTCGGATCCTGCCTCGGGCATGGATGTGTGTGATGTCCTTAGCTTAGTTAGGTTTAAGTAGTTCTAAGTTCTAGGGGATTGATGACCTCAGCAGTTAAGTCCC
This sequence comes from Schistocerca gregaria, assembly GCF_023897955.1. Lineage (NCBI taxonomy): Eukaryota > Metazoa > Arthropoda > Insecta > Orthoptera > Acrididae > Schistocerca > Schistocerca gregaria. The sequence continues at coordinate 185,909,515 of NC_064931.1, read as the reverse complement.
ATAGAGCACAGAGCCTTTTTTTTTTTTTTTTTTTTTTTTTTGCGATGGCAAGGAAAGCGTTTCTGAAGAAGAGAAATTTGTTAACATCGAGTATACATTTATGTGTCAGGATTGGATTCGTGATTTCCTGTCAGGAAGGTCGCAGTTCGTAGTAATAGACGGCAAATCATCGAGTAAAACTGAAGTGATATCAGGTGTTCCCCAGGGAAGCGTCCTGGGACCTCTACTGTTCCTGATCTATATAAATGACCTGGGTGACAATCTGAGCAGTTCTCTTAGACTGTTCGCAGATGATGCTGTAATTTACCGTCTAGTAAGGTCATCCGAAGACCAGTATCAGCTGCAAAGCGATTTAGAAAAGATTGCTGTATGGTGTGTCAGGTGGCAGTTGACGCTAAATAACGAAAAGTGTGAGATGATCCACATGAGTTCCAAAAGAAATCCGTTGGAATTCGATTACTCGATAAATTGGACAACTCTCAAGGCTGTCAATTCAACTAAGTACCTGGGTGTTAAAATTACGAACAACTTCAGTTGGAAGGACCACATAGATAATATTGTCGGGAAGGCGAGCCAAAGGTTGCGTTTCATTGGCAGGACACTTAGAAGATGCAACAAGTCCACTAAAGAGACAGCTTACACTACACTCGTTCGTCCTCTGTTAGAATATTGCTGCACGGTGTGGCATCCTTACCAGGTGGGATTGACGGAGGACATCGAAAGGGTGCAAAAAAGGGCAGCTCGTTTTGTATTATCGCGTTATAGGGGAGAGAGTGTGGCAGATATGATACACGAGTTGGGATGGAATTCATTACAGCATAGACGTTTTTCGTCGCGGCGAGACCTTTTTACGAAATTTCAGCCACCAACTTTCTCTTCCGAATGCGAAAATATTTTGTTGAGCCCAACCTACATAGGTAGGAATGATCATCAAAATAAAATAAGAGAAATCAGAGCTCGAACAGAAAGGTTTAGGTGTTCGTTTTTCCCGCTCGCTGTTCGGAAGTGGAATTGTAGAGAGATAATATGATTGTGGTTCGATGAACCCTCTGCCAAGCACTTAAATGTGAATTGCAGAGTAGTCATGTAGATGTAGATGTAGAAGTCTTTTTTAAAAGCATTAGTATGTAGCCACATATGCAAGTGAAACATGGACGACAAATAGTTTAGACAAAATGAGAATAGAACCTTTTGAAATGAGGTGTTGCAGAAGGATGCTGAAGATTAGATGGGTAGATCATGTAACTAATGAGGAGGTACTGAAAAGAACTGGGGAGAAGGGGAACTTGTGGCATCACTTGACTAGAAGAAGGGATAGGTTGGTAGGACACGTACCTAGGCATCATGGGATCACCAATTTAGCACTGGAGGGAAGTGTGGAGAGTAAAAACCGTAGAGGGATGCCAAGTGATGAATCTACTATGCAGATTCAGAAGAAGGCAGATTGCAGTAGTTAATCGGAGGTGAAGAGGATGGTTCAAATGGCTCTGAGCACTATGGCACTTAACATTTGTGGTCATAAGTCACCTAGAACTTAGAACTACTTACACCTAACTAACACACACATCCATGCCCGAGGCAGGATTCGAACCTGCGACCATAGCAGTCGCGCGGTTCCGGGCTGGGCGCCTGAACCGCCAGACCACCGCGGCCGGCATGAAGAGGATTACACAGGATAGAATAGCATGGAGAGCTACATCAAGCCAGTCTTTCGACCGAAGACCACAACAACAACAACAACAACATGTCTGTTTCTGATAATCGTGTAGACGGATCTTTCTACCTGTACCATACATTTATATATATTTTATTAAATTCAAATAATATAAAACTTCGTATTTATCGGTCTGTCCACAATGAGTTCAATGAGAACGGATTGCTGTTGCCGAACGGTTCTAGGCGCTTCAGTCCGGAACCGGGCGGCTGCTACGATCGCAGGTTCTAATCCTGCCTCGAGCATGGATGTGTGTGATGTCTTTAGGTTAATTAGGTTTAAGTAGTTCTAAATCTAGGGGACTGATGACCTCAGATGTTAAGTACCATAGAGCTTAGAACCATTTGAACCATTTTGAGAACGGATTGGACGGAAAAAGGGGTAACTGGGTTATGGTTTTTTCTGAAGAACTATCACAAAATTTGCCGGCCGAGGTGGCCGAGCGGTTCTAGGCGCCACAGTCTGGAACCACGAGACCGCTACGGTCGCAGGTTCGAGTCCTGCCTCTGGCATGGATGTGTGTGCTGTCCTTAGGTTAGTTAGGTTTAAGTAGTTCCAAGTTGTAGGGGACTGATGACCTAAGAAGTTTAGTCCCATAGTGCTCAGAGCAATTTTTTTAATCACAAAATTTGCGCCGCGTGTGTTAAGAAAAGCGCGCAGAACCTGAATTGGGATCAGCCGATGGAGATTCCAATCCCACTCTTACCGAATAAGAGTCCGGAGTGCATCTAGCTCTAATCAAGAAATCTAAATCAGCGCAGCTGAGAAATTTGAAAACAAATGATCTTGTTTAACAGTCTTGCGTGAATAACTCATAAATCTACGACGTCATCGATTTTTCGCTGACGTTGCTGACTATTCTTCATAAATACGAAACTTTCTTACGTTGCTCTGTTTGAGATCACAAATAGGCATAGACTTCCGTCAAAATTATGGTCGTTGTCGAAATAGCAAATGCTAGTAATGATACATAAGTTCTTCTCCAGCGAAGTGTACACGTGAAAACACCGAGTAGGGCGGGTAAGTGATTAAGGCGTTCTAATTTACTTCCCCATAGTTGTCCTATGTCGCCTGTGAAGCACCCAGAAGAAGAGGAAACGAAATGAAACTTCTCTGATTGAGAGGGTACGTGACGCTACTTCAGCGATTACAAAAATCGATTCCAATTTGGAAACCATTTGGCAGTATGAACCCACTTATAAGTATGACGTTGCAGCACCTCTGTCCTGGATGCCCCACTGATTCGGTTGGCCACAGTGTCATATCATAGAGCCGTTGTATCCTCTCCTGAAGCAAACGGGCCCACAACTGATGTAACTAGTCCTTGATATCTCGAGTAATAGCACTGGGGTGTTCAAGCTGGGTCCACACGTATTCTGTCGGAGACAGATTTGGAGATCTCGTTGGTCAAAGAAGCACTCACCAATACGCATACAGTTCACAGACACACGTGCTATTTGTGGAGGAGCATTGTTGTGTTGAAAAATGGCTCGACGATACTGTTGCGTGATAGATAATACATGAGGACGTAGGAGTCCCGTGACGTACCGTTTCGTTGTAAGAGCTCCCTCAGTCACTACAAGTCGTGACATGAAGACATACTCAATGGAACCCCCTCCCTCACCACCACCACAATACATGAAGAACACCACTGTGACACATCAAAATATTGAAAGAATGAGATCTCTGCCCAAATCACCGCCATACTCGCCGCAGAGTTGTGCAGAACAGCGATTCATCGCCGAATACAATGCAGCACCATCAGCAACCAATGCTTCCCGGTCACGGCTTCACTCTGATGGTTTTGTGGCGTTAACGGCAGCCCATAGTTGGGGCGGTACTCCCTAGTTTCGCTTCTGGTAGAATCTGATCAATGATGCGGAATGACTCAGACTGTTGCAGATTCCATTACTTTTTCTTGAATGGCAAGAGGAGATGTGCAGGTTTACGATGGCTTTATGCATAATATGGCGATCCTCCCCTATGGTGGTAATTCATTATGTCATCAAACGTATCCGGATACCAGGCTCAAAATGACTTACAAGTGCGTGGCGCCCTTCATCGGCAATGTTGGAATTCTGTATGGTGTTGGCCCACCCTCAGCCGTGAAGACAAATTTACTCCCGCAGGCATACGTTCAGTCAGGTGCAGGAAGGTTCCTTGGAGAATGGCAGCCCATTCTTTCCGAAGTGCTGCACTGAGGACAGGTAGCGATGTCGGTTGGTGAGGCCTGGCACGTAGTCGGCGTTCCAAAACATCCCAAAGGTGTTCTGTAGGATTCAGGTCAGGACTCTGTGCAGACAAGTCCATTACAGGGATGTTACTGTCGTGTAACCACTCCGCCATAGGCCGTGCAATATGAACAAGTGGTTGATGGTGTTGAAAGGTGCAATCGCCATCCCCGAATTGCTCTTCAACAGCGGGAAGCAAGAAGGTGCTTAAAACATCAATGTAGGACTGTGCTGAGATAGTGCCTCGCAAAACAACAGGGATTACAAGCCCCCTCCATGAAGAAAACGACCACACCATAACACCACCACCTCCGAATTTTACTGTTGACACTACACACGGTGGCAGATAACGTTCATCTGGCATTCGCCATACCAATTCCTGCCATCGGATCACCACATTGTGTACCGTGATTCTTCACTCCATACAATGCTTTAACACTGTTCCATCGTCCAATGTTGACTCTTCTTACACCAAGCGAGGCATCGTTTGGCATTTACCGGCGTGGTGTGTGGCTTATGAGCAGCCGCTCGACCACAAAATCCAAGTTTTCTCACCTCCCGCCTAACTGTCATAGTACTTGCAGTGGATCCTGATGCAGTGTGGATTTCTTGTGAGATGATTTCTTGGATTTCTTGGCACTTACCGTCTCGACCATGAAATCCAAGTTTTCTTGCCTCCCATCTGTCATAGTATCTGCAGTGGATCCTGATGCAGTTTGAAATTCCTGTGTAATGGTCTGGATAGATGTCTGCCTATTACACATTACGACCCTGTTCAACTGTCTGCGGTCTGTGTCAGTCAACAGACAAGGTCGGCCTGTACGCTTTTGTACTCTACGTGTCACTTCACGTTTCCACTTCACTACCACATCGGAAACAGTGGACCTAGGGATGATTATGAATGTGGAAATCTCGCGTACAGACGTATGACACAAGTGACACGCAATCACCTGACTATGTTCGAAGTCCGTGAGTTCCGCGGAGCACCCCATTCTGCTCTCTCACGGTGTCTAATGACTACTGAGGTCACTGATATGGAGTATCTGGCAGTAGGTGGCATCACAATGCACCTAATATGAAGAACGTATGTTTTTGATGTTGCCCAGATACTTTTGATCACTCAGTGAACATGGCCGATCGGAACCTTGATGACGAGTATGCCTGCCGACACGTTGACATGGAGACCAACGTCGGGTCACTGTAGCATCCGAATTCCCAACAGATCCGTATATTGCACGACTCGATCAACCGACTCAATGGAGTTCCTCAATAAAGACCCCTTTAAAACTCTGACAGGTGCTGATAACGCTGTCTCGCACGACTACGTGGAATCCCCGGGTCATTCACAGTGATAAATTAACTTATAACGCTGCTCACAGCCATTGTAAACCCTACCAAGCCTGGTAACAACATTAAACACGAGAACAGAAGTGTACTGTTGTGGGTGGCACTTGTCACAGAGAACTGCAAATCTATTCAAGTTACTTAACTGCCCATGGTGTGTACGTGTACGAAGCTACATTGGCACCTAACCATGTGTTCTTAGCGCTTTTTTATTTGTTAGGCAGTGTGTACCATCTTAAGTACATGTGCGGAGTTTTCTGTTTCGAAGCACACAAAGCACTAACTTCCCCCTTATTTTCTTAGTCAATGTTGTGCTTCGTCTTCAGTACTTTCGCCGTCGACAGAGACTAAAACCCAAATCTTCCTTTCTTTTCATGCGTGAAACCGGCAGAGAAGAATTTCGCTAACCGGTGAAATAAGTTCCGAACACGTTATTAATTGACCATACAGGAAACATACCTCTGTCATAACGAACTGCCCGAAATCGGACTGGATCATCTGCTATTAAAAAGTGCGCGAAATCGGACAGTTAATTCACGTCCGAACTCTCTTCTTTCGGGGTTAACAGGAACGAATTAGAGCGCTAGTGTAGCTGTTTACAGCTGTTAATTATGTGGCCTTTCTGCGGCTGGGATGGGGTGTAGTCTGGAGTAATTAGTCAGGGGACCACATGTGGTTCGGATTATTAGAGGCACGTTTGCGTGGCGCTGTACAGCTCTGGAAGACAATGAGCAGTCGGCGCGCCTGAAACATGAAGGCGGCGCAGAGCCGCTATAACTCCGGCCACTGTCGCGATACGTTATTAGGAGCACGCCGGGCGCACCCACTTTCCTCCATCTTCTCCTGCCCGCGATCTCACTGTACTGGCTCGGTGTCCTCATCTTCGTCGTTGTTTCCCTCAAAATTAGTCACATACTTACTATTATTATTATTGTTATTGTTATTACTGTTCACGTTTGGGCCCTACTGTACCACACGATGTATAATACGGGGCATTTTCAGAGTTTTGTTTCACGTTCCCTTTCATCCTCTCCGAACGGGGCTTATTTTGCTCGTCAGACCAAGTTCTTCAGGATTTCTTGGGTATTTCGGCCAGGTCAACTGTCTAGCTGCGAATTTTGTGCCCAAAAATTTGAAGTTTTGTAATTCCTGCTTCTTTCTGATCCTCTTTTACCCCACCGCCCCATTTTCCGCCCCCGGCAGCTGAGTGGTCGCCGGCACGGTAGCTCAGCGTGTTCGGTCAGAGGGTTTAGCTACCCTCTGTAATAAAAAAAAAACTAAGTTAATCGATCAACAAAGAACTTAAATGGATGTCTTACGACGTCCGGCCCGAGCAGATGCAACGAACAAAAGCGAACAAAATTAGATTTTTTTTAAAAAAGTGGTCAGCGTGACAGACTGTCAATCGTAAGGACGCGGGTTCGAGATTTTCTCCGCTCAGGGACTGGGTGTTGTGTTGTCCTAATCATCATCATTTCATCCCCATCGACGCGCAAATCGCCGAAGTGGCATCATATCGAAAGAATTGCACCAGGCGAGCGGTCTACCCGACGGGAGGTCCTCGTCACACGACATTATCATTATTATACCGCCCCATTTAATTATTTAAGTTTTACCTCTATTGCGAGTTTCGTAGTTAATGTTTATGGTTCTATTCGTTTAATCCCCTTCTTAGGTCTCAAAAATCAAGTTGGTGGGTAACAGCTCGTCATGCTTTTCTGTGGTAAGTCTCCCTCTTGAGAGCGGTGTAGGTGGTGTAACTGGTATCCTCCATGATCTGGTTGATGTATTCCAGCCTCGGTTTCCTTCTTGTGTTCTTCCCCTCTACTGCCAATTCACTGATTTCTTTGATGACACCATCATGTTCCAGCAGAACTTCGACCCATGTGTCGCTTCTGTCATGGATAAGCTTCCAAAGATACGGCTTCTCTTCCTCCACTCTGTGGGACACCTTTTCTTTTGATATCTAGCCTACCCAGCAAATCTTTAGATTCTCTGGTAGCTTCACATCTCGAATGTTACTATTTCCTGTTTTTCTGCTCCTTCTAGTGTCCATATTTCAATCCCACACAGCATCACGTCGCAAACAACCGTCTATATCTACACTACTGACCATTAAAATTGCTACACCACGAAGATGACGTGCTTCAGACGCGAAATTTAACCGACACGAAGAAGATGCTGTGATATGCAAATGATTAGCTTTTTAGAGCATTCACACAAGGTTCGCGCCGGTGGCGACATATACAACGTGCTTACACGAGGAAAGTTTCCAACCGATTACCCAAACACAAACAGCAGTTGATCGGCGTTGCCTGGTGAAACGTTGTTGTGATACCTCATGTAAGGAGGAGAAATGCGTACAATCACGTTTCCGACTTTGATAAAGATCGGATTGTAGCCTATCACGATTGCGGCTTATCGTATCGCGACATTGCTGCTCGCGTTGGTCGATATCCAAAGGCTGTTAGCAGAATATGGAATCGGTGGGTTCAGGAGGGTAATACGGAACGCCGTGCTGGATCCCAACGGCCTCGTATCACTAGTAGTTTAGATGACATGCTGTAACGGATCGTGCAGCCACGTCTCGATCATTGAGTCAACAGATGGGGACGATTGCAAGACAACAACCATCTGCACGAACAGTTCGACGACGATTGCAGCAGAATGGAATATCAGCTCGGACACCATGGCTGCGGTTACCCATGACGCTGCATCACAGACAGGAGCTCCTGCGATGGTGTACTCAACGACGAACCTGGGTTCACGAATGGCAAAACGTAATTTTTTCGGATAAATCCAGGTTCTGTTTACACCATAATGAATGTCGCATCGGTGTTTGGCGACATCGCGGAGAACGCACATTGGAAGCGTGTATTCGTTATCGCCCTACTGGCGTATCACCCGGCGTGATGGTATGGGATGCCATTGGTTACACGTCTCGGTCATCTCTTGTTCTCATTGACAGCGCTTTGAACAGTGGACGTTCAGATGTGTTACGACCCGTGGCTCTACCCTTCATTCGATCCCTGCAAAACCCTATATTTCAGCAGGATAATGCACGACCGCATGTTTCAGTACTTCACATCCCACACGTTCTCCGTAGGTTTTAACTTTAGAATAGCCGACGCTACTTTTTTGGCCCACACCAAAATTTTAGCTCCTCTATGTTTCCTAATTTTGTTAGGTGGTGCCGGCCGATGTGGTTGAGCGATTCTAGGCGCTTCATTCCGGAACGACGTGGCTGCTACGGTCACAAGTTCGAATCCTGCCTCGGACATGGATGTGTGTGATGTCCTTAGGTTAGTTAGGGGACTGATGACGTTTTTTTGTTAGAAGGTGGATGAATATTCGTAACGTTTAAAATTTCTTGGCCTAGTTTAGTTTGAAATAAAAGTGTACGCTATCGTCTGCATACTTTTCGGAAAAAAATGAGAAATACTTAAAACCGCCGACCAGACGTTTTTCTCTCACTGAATAAAGGAAACGCGGCCGACTACTATACACTGTCGGTGCCCTTATTGTGTCTGCTGCAGCAACGGGTGCAGGTGTGGCAACTTTGACAGCCATACACATGTTAAAACGTCACGTAATTCAGATAAAAGATGCTTTCTCGATTATTTGATTGTCAGTACAGGAGTAGAAGCCCGTGACAGAACTAATTGGATAGTAGTTCCTACACATATTAGGACTCCAGGATGGCGTTGACAGCAAAATGTTCTTCGGAAGAATTCTGGTCTTTCTCTGTACACGAAAGGTTGTGATATCAGTGATTTTTTCTCGAGTCCTTGGGGTTAGTTTATTGAATGCACTGAAACAGACGCGCCTAGAGTGCTGGAATGTGAGGAATGGCCATTACCATTGAAAGAGATAGATGGATTTTTGATATTCTGTATGTAAAGAGACCCACTGAATCTAAAGGAATAAAAGTGATGCGTCTTTGATCAGAGAAGTAGGCAATGCAATTTTACAAATCTGTGATGCCGTGTGATCTCTTCAGGAAAATCACAAGGTTTCTACGGTTTGATTTACGGTCAACGTGCTCAGTGCTCAGAGTGCCTAAAAAGTGACAGGTTTGTTCGCATATCAAATGTATGGGAGGGATTCACAGCAAACTCTCAAAGCATGTAGATTCCTGGTCAATATACACTCCTGGAAATTGAAATAAGAACACCGTGAATTCATTGTCCCAGGAAGGGGAAACTTTATTGACACATTCCTGGGATCAGATACATCACATGATCACACTGACAGAACCACAGGCACATAGACACAGGCAACAGAGCATGCACAATGTCGGCACTAGTACAGTGTATATCCACCCTTCGCAGCAATGCAGGCTGCTATTCTCCCATGGAGACGATCGTAGAGATGCTGGATGTAGTCCTGTGGAACGGCTTGCCATGCCATTTCCACCTGGCGCCTCAGTTGGACCAGCGTTCGTGCTGGACGTGCAGACCGCGTGAGACGACGCTTCATCCAGTCCCAAACATGCTCAATGGGGGACAGATACGGAGATCTTGCTGGCCAGGGTAGTTGACTTACACCTTCTAGAGCACGTTGGGTGGCACGGGATACATGCGGACGTGCATTGTCCTGTTGGAACAGCAAGTTCCCTTGCCGGTCTAGGAATGGTAGAACGATGGGTTCGATGTACCGTGCACTATTCAGTGTCCCCTCGACGATCACCAGAGGTGTACGGCCAGTGTAGGAGATCGCTCCCCACACCATGATGCTGGGTGTTGGCCATGTGTGCCTCGGTTGTATGCAGTCCTGATTGTGGCGCTCACCTGCACGGCGCCAAACACGCATACGACCATCATTGGCACCAAGGCAGAAGCGACTCTCATCGCTGAAGACGACACGTCTCCATTCGTCCCTCCATTCACGCCTGTTGGGACACCACTGGAGGCGGGCTGCATGATGTTGGGGCGTGAGCGGAAGACGGCCTAACGATGTGCGGGACCGTAGCCAGTTTCATGGAGACGGTTGCGAATGGTCCTCGCCGATACCCCAGGAGCAACAGTGTCCCTAATTTGCTGGGAAGTGGCGGTGCGGTCCCCTACGGCACTGCGTAGGATCCTACGGTCTTGGCGTGCATCCGTGCGTCGCTGCGGTCCGTTCCCAGGTCCACGGGCACGTGCACCTTCCGCCGACCACTGGCGACAACATCGATGTACTGTGGAGACCTCACGCCCCACGTGTTGAGCAGTTCGGCGGTACGTCCACCCGGCCTCCCGCATGCCCACTATACGCCCTCGCTCAAAGTCCGTCAACTGCACATACGGTCCACGTCCATGCTGTCGCGGCATGCTACCAGTGTTAAAGATTGCGATGGAGCTCCGCGGTTCCTGGTGTGTCCGCTGTGCCGTGCGTGTGATCATTGCTTGTACAGCCCTCTCGCAGTGTCCGGAGCAAGTATGGTGGGTCTGACACACCGGTGTCAATGTGTTCTTTTTTCCATTTCCAGAAGTGTATTTGTGTTGACGAGCTATTGTTCCCGTCCAAGTGTAGATGTCGGTTCACTGGTTTCAAAACATGATACGTATGGGCAGAAACACTAGATGACTGTTGATACAGATTCCAAATATGTGTTAAATGGCTTAGCATATCTTGCCAAGGAGGTGACTCATCCTGCTGATGATTGTATTAAATAAACTTTACCGTCCATACCTAAATAAAGGAAGGAATATTACGGGTGACACCTTATATACGCCACTTTCACTAGCATATCTGAAAAAAAGCGAACAAGCTTGCTGGTATGACAAAAAAAATTTAGAAGAGAATTTCCTGAGTGAATGAAGAAAGCTCGTGAGCACCTATACTAGTCCGTAGCTTTCAAAACGACGATATGATCCTCAAGTGTATCAAGACAGCCATGAATGAAAGTAATAATTTTCAGTTCCTTGCATCCAGATGCACAAAAAGGAACTGACACGAAGTCAGACTCTGACACAGTGGCATGTTACAGTGAAACTACGTGTGGAGTAGGTGTTGTTGACTAGAGCGCCCAGAAACACTCAGTGTAAGCTGGTGAAAGAAGGTGGTCTGTTAATATTTCCAAAATATTTTAGAATGTTGATTGAATGTTATGTATTCTTGATTGCTGCTAGAAAATGCCATTTTGTGCTGAAACTTATTTGATTTGGCTGTATTTCGGCATGATATTGCGAACAATTTCCAACTATTTGCTTATTTGTCTTGGATTGGACAACATTTTTTAAAAATGTTCAGTTCTTGGATTGGACAAAAATTTTAAAAAATATTCAGTTTTTATTGTCTCAGATGAAAATATTTTGAACTTGTAAGCATGTAGCATGACTGTACTTAATGTAAAATAAAAGGTCAATAGAGTGGCTGTTTGTTACAGAGAAATTCATCCCCTAAAACAGAAAGCCGGTAAGTGCGAGTAGGACTCAGTGCTGAGCATTCCGTGTAAACTTAAGTATGTATATAAATTGGTGTCCAAAATTAAAGCAACAAATTGCTATTTCCCCGTCCTTTGACTAATTCACGATATAAACAAACAAACTGTCAACAGATGTCCGTACGATTATGTTTTGCACGGAAGATTGCATTCCGGTCAACGGACAACCATGGCAACGATGAAATCAGGGTACGTATCAAACGGGGTAGCCGCGTGGGGTTAGCCGTCTAAGGCGCTGCAGTCAAGGACTGTGAAGCGTCCCCTTGGAAAAATTATACAAGACTGTGCTTAAACTGACACACAATATTTTTAGCGCAACTCAATCTGACTTTCAAAAATCCCTACAAAAGAATGGCCTTGACTAACATTAACCTATACCTTTCACAAATCACTTACCTCACCAAAAATCTTCGTTACTCGAACTACTGCAATACAGCGAGCGCCACTACTGCCAGCTAAATAAAAGATTCAAACTACGGAAGGCACTAACTACTGATAGGCATAGTTAGTGAATGAAAGATTTTAATAGAGAACAAACAATGTATTTACCTTAATAGTCATAATATATGTATATATCAGTTCATGACATCCATTCTTACAAATTTCTAAACTCCGCCATCTCTCTCCCCACATCCACCACTGCTGGCGGCTCACCTCCAACTGCGCAACACTACGCGCTGTTCACATCCAGCTGCCCAACGCTACAATGGCGAGTATTACAACAATGCCAACCAGCCACTGACTGCACACAGCACAGCCAGCGATCTTCATACAGAGCTCTACGTGGCGTTACCAATAAAAAAAACCTAAACAGCCTACTTACAACTGTACTGCTGGACCCGGAGGAGATTCGAGTCCTCCCTCGGGCATGGGTGTGTGTGTGTTTGTCCTTAGGGTATTTAGGTTAAGTAGTGTGTAAGCTTAGGGACTGATGGCCATAGCAGTTAAGTCCCATAAGATTTCACACACATTCGATTTGAACAAACGGCATAGTGTTTGCCGGGTAGCCCCACACCCACCATCGCTGTGTACACAAGCACAAAGAAGACGCCTGCCAGGCTCTCTGTGGTGGAGTGTCATAGGAAGAATGGAAGCAGGACACTCGTAAACTGGTGTGGCTTGACAGCTTAATGTGAATCTTTCTGTTGGTTTTTGGATGTGTCGACAGGCTATCCCGGACCACCTATGGCATCAGAAAGAGAGGACACGATGGTACCGCGTTCGTACTACACGGCAACTGGCATCTGACCTCGCAGCATCCACTGGACGCTTTGTATCGAGGCAAACGGCATACAGAAGGCTTCAGCAGAGTGGCCTTTAGTGTCGGAGACCTACTGTAAGTGTACCTCTGATGCGTCTTCACAGAGGGGAACGTCTAGAGCGGAGTCGCCAGCGTGCCACCTCGACGGTCCAACAGTTGGCTAATGTTCTTTTCACAGATGAGTCCCATTTGGTCTGGAGGGTGCTTCTCCAAGCATTCGCATCTGGAGGTAATGTGGATAACGATTTCGAGAACCACGCAATGGTGTGAGCAGAATTTTGGAGCACGTATTGTGTTCGAGTATAATGGCTTTTCTGGAGACTAGAAATCTACTCTGTAGGAATCAGCATGGGTTTCGAAAAGACTGTCGTGTGAAACCCAGCTCGCGCTATTCGTCCACGAGACCCAGAGGGCCATAGACACGGGTTCACAGGTAGATGCCGTGTTTCTTGACTTCCGCAAGGCTTTCGATACAGTTCCCCACAGTCGTTTAATGAACAAAGAAGAGCATATGGACTATCAGACCAGTTGTGTGATTGGATTGAACAGTTCCTAGATAACAGAACGCAGCATGTCATTCTCAACGGAGAGAAGTCTTCCGAAGTAAGAGTGATTTCGGGTGTGCCGCAGGGGAGTGTCGTGGGACCGTTGCTATTCACAATATACATAAATGACCTTGTAGATGAAATCGGAAGTTCACTGAGGCTTTTTGCAGATGATGCTGTGGTGTATCGAGAGGTTGTAACGATGGAAAATTGTACTGACATGCAGAAGGATCTGCAGCGAATTGACGCATGGTGCAGGGAATGGCAATTGAATCTCAATGTAGACAAGTGTAATGTGCTGCGAATACATAGAAAAATAAATCCCTTATCATTTAGCTACAAAATAGCAGGTCAGCAACTGGAAGCAGTTAATTCCATAAATTATCTGGGAGTACGCATTAGGAGTGATTTAAAATGGAGGAAATGCAATCCGAAAACAAAGGAAGTAGGTTACAGTACGCTCGTTCGCCAACTTCTTGAATACTGCTCAGCAGTGTGGGAACCGTACCAGATAGGGTTGATAGAAGAGATAGAGAAGATCCAACGAAGAGCAGCGCGCTTCGTTACAAGATCATTTAGTAATCGCGAAAGCGTTACGGAGATGATAAATAAACTCCAGTGGAAGACTCTGCAAGGAGAGACGCTCAGTAGCTCGGTACCGGCTTTTGTTAAAGTTTCGAGAACATACCTTCACCGAAGAGTCAAGCAGTATATTGCTCCCTCCTACGTATATCTCGCGAAGAGACCATGAGGATAAAATCAGAGAGATTAGAGCCCACATAGAAGCATACCGACAAGCCTTCTTTCCACGAACAATACGAGACTGGAATAGAAGGGAGAACCGATAGAGGTACTCAAGGTACCCTCCACCACACACCGTCAGGTGGCTTGCAGAGTATGGATGTAGATTACGTTGACAACTCGAACACCTCTTTATGAAATGGTACTGGTCAATCGTCAAGGTTTATTTGCTGTCAGGTATCGCGACGACACCCTGGAACCTCATGTGCGGTTGTAGCGTTTCCTGTTGATGGACGATAATACTCGACCTCATAGAGCACGAGTAGTTGATGTTTCCTTGGAAACCGAAGATAATACACGCATACTGTGACCTTCTCGCTCTCCCAGTTTGAATCCCATAGAACATATCTGGGATGCACTAGGGAGACAGATTGCGTCATGTCGGGGTCTAACAATTACCCTCCACGACTTGCCAGTAGCTTTGCAGGGAGAATGGTGGTTATTGCCTCAACATGAGATTGATGATATTTTTCACAACATGTTTCGTCATCGTCAGGTCTGTATTGCTGCCAGTAGTGGTCACAGCCCATATTGAGCACATTAGCCTGTTGTCGGAATGTGTGTGCAGATCCGTTAAGTTAGAAAAAACGACCAACATTTATGTCTACCTTTATGCATGTTCCAGCTTTTTACGTTCTGTATTCTTCACATTCTTTCTACTTTGCTTACAACTGTTTGTATTGTTTAGTGTCGAAACAAACACAACCGTGCCAAACTTCCGTTTGTTGCTTTAATTCTGGATACCAGTGTGAATAGTTCATCTGTAAATTGTGATGAGTGTGTTTGCGAATATCAAAATACACTCCTGGAAATGGAAAAAAGAACACATTGACACCGGTGTGTCAGACCCACCATACTTGCTCCGGACACTGGAGAGGGCTGTACAAGCAATGATCACACGCACGGCACAGCGGACACACCAGGAACCGCGGTGTTGGCCGTCGAATGGCGCTAGCTGCGCAGCATTTGTGCACCGCCGCCGTCAGTGTCAGCCACTTTGCTGTGGCATACGGAGCTCCATCGCAGTCTTTAACACTGGTAGCATGCCGCGACAACGTGGACGTGAACCGTATGTGCAGTTGACGGACTTTGAGCGAGGGCGTATAGTGGGCATGCGGGAGGCCGGGTGGACGTACCGCCGAATTGCTCAACACGTGGGGCGTGAGGTCTCCACAGTACATCGATGTTGTCGCCAGTGGTCGGCGGAAGGTGCACGTGCCCGTCGACCTGGGACCGGACCGCAGCGACGCACGGATGCACGCCAAGACCGTAGGATCCTACGCAGTGCAGTAGGGGACCGCACCGCCACTTCCCAGCAAATCAGGGACGCTGTTGCTCCTGGGGTATCGGCGAGGACCATTCGCAACCGTCTCCATGAAGCTGGGCTACGGTCGCGCACACCGTTAGGCCGTCTTCCGCTCACGCCCCAACATCGTGCAGCCCGCCTCCAGTGGTGTCGCGACAGGCGTGAATGGAGGGACGAATGGAGACGTGTCGTCTTCAGCGATGAGAGTCGCTTCTGCCTTGGTGCCAATGATGGTCGTATGCGTGTTTGGGGCCGTGCAGGTGAGCGCCACAATCAGGACTGCATACGACCGAGGCACACAGGGCCAACACCCGGCATCATGGTGTGGGGAGCGATCTCCTACACTGGCCGTAAACCTCTGGTGATCGTAGAGGGGAGACTGAATAGTGCACGGTACATCCAAACCGTCATCGAACCCATCGTTCTACCATTCCTAGACCGGCAAGGAAACTTGCTGTTCCAACAGGACAATGCACGTCCGCATGTATCCCGTGCCACCCAACGTGCTCTAGAAGGTGTAAGTCAACTACCGTGGCCAGCAACATCTCCGGATCTGTCCCCCATTGAGCATGTTTGGGACTGGATGAAGCGTCGTCTCACGCGGTCTGCACGTCCAGCACGAACGCTGGTCCAACTGAGGCGCCAGGTGGAAATGGCATGGCAAGCCGCTCCACAGGACTACATCCAGTATCTCTACGATCGTCTCCATGGGAGAATAGCAGCCTGCATTGCTGCGAAAGGTGGATATACACTGTACTAGTGCCGACATTGTGCATGCTCTGTTGCCTGTGTCTATGTGCCTGTGGTTCTGTCAGTGTGATCATGTGATGTATCTGACCCCAGGAATGTGTCAATAAAGTTTCCCCTTCCTGGGACAATGAATTCACGGTGTTCTTATTTCAATTTCCAGGAGTGTATGTGACATAAATGGCTGTTTCTTTTGATCACACTGGCAAAGAAGATTACATTTTATATACCGCCAAGGGGCCGTTAACGTATTTCATATAAATTTCAACTTGACACCTCTACCCGTTCCTTAGAATAGGAGATCTTAACAGAAAGACATACAAACAGACGAACAACTAAGTGCTCCTATGAGGGATCCATTTTACCGACAAAGCTATAAAACCCTGAAAATAAAGTCAGGGCTTAAGGCATCGCTGAGAAGATGGATATGGTGGAAGAGTACAGTATCACAATATCGTTGACCGGTGAATGTATCGTCTTCAAAGAGCCCATGCAACGTTATGCCACCCCCCGCCCCCCCCTCCCCCTCCAACCATAATACGTGGACCAACAAAACGATCATGTTCGACCATGTTCCTGGGTCATTACGTACCCTCATATATCGAGAGGTGATAACGATCCAAGTTTCATCTAGGTGTGTTACATGGTAGTAACATGCCATGCAAAAGTTACGTCCACCCTGAAGTTTTGCACACTAGTGCACTTTCTTATCATACATTTTTGGATGACAGCGAATTTCTTTCAGAACAAGAAGTTGCTCTGGGTAAGATCTATCTGGTCTGAGACCAGCTTGATATTCGGCAGAGTTACTTTCTGGTTGTTGTTGTTGTGCTCGAGCCGGCCGGAGTGGCCGAGCGGTTCTAGGCACTACAGTCTCGAGCCGCGCGACCGCTACGGTCGCAGGTTCGAATCCTGCCTCGGTCATGGATGTGTGTGATGTCCTTAGGTTAGTTAGGTTTCAGTAGTTCTAAGTTCTAGGGGACTGATGACCTCAGAAGTTAAGTCCCATAGTACTAGGAGCCATTTGAACCATTTTTTTTGTTGTGCTCGATCCTGAAGACACGGAGACAGAATTTTGTATAGGGCATGGAGAATTGATATTCCTTTATAATTATTAACATCCGCTTCGTCTCCTTTCCCATTCATCCTGAATTTCCTCGGTCTTCCTAATGTTTTGCAATTTTTTTTAAGTCTTTTAAACCAAATGAGTTCAGGAGTTCTGTAACAATTCCGTCTTCACGATAGGTACTTAATTAATTTCTTAGATAATATCCACGATTCCTATCGAAATTACCCGGAATAGCTCAGTTTACAGACAATGTTTACGTTTTTTTGTTTGTGTTGTTGCCAGGCGTCCATTAACACATTACTAAACTCAACAATAACTGAAATTTAGCAACAAAAATGAACACATTATTCTTGTATATTACTCATGTTACTAGTGAAACATAGTACTTCATCACTAAAACGGAAGTAGAAATACTGGCAATGATTCTTGTTTTCAGTCAGAATTCTTCTTTAGAACTGAATTAGCTGTCCAAAAGGAAGACTTTCACTTTAGATTTAAAATCTGCTTTTCACACCTTCTTGACCCTGTTGATGGGTTATTATGGCCACCTTCTGTCCCAATGTCAGGGATGTTGACTTCACTATTCTTTCCGCACAGTACTCATTTGCAGAAATTGTCCTTCGAAGCAAGGTAGTTACTGAGATTAACCACATCTACATACAATGACGGAAATGGAAAGTATTACGCCATGAAGTACCAGTTTGATATTTATCAAAAGTTTTGGAGATGTCGATCACATAACGGTTATTACATGATTAAACTTTCATTTCATTCAGAACTTACATCCATTGTCAACATCAGTATGGGGTGTGCCCCTCACGGACACGAACATACTCTTATACTGAGGTGGAATGGAGTCAAACGTCCTCCGAATGACATAACGAGGAATTTCTTGCCGCGCCTGAAACACATACTTTGTCTCTTCATGAATATTACTGGCTGGAGGCCTGAATGAAAATATACGTCTTCCCATCACACCTCAGACACACTCTATGGGTAGGAAATCCGGGAATCTGGCAGGCCCTTCAAAGATCTGTACATTCCTTAAAGCGTTTGTGATGAGTATTATTGAGTGAGATGTTGCATAATCTTGCTGGATAGAATCGTTTATTACACAGATGATGCCTATAACAACAGGATTCACCAATATTATCACACACTGGTGAGCATTCAATAAATACCAAATCAGTCGTGTTGTCATACGCACCTGTTCACTACATCATGATTCAGGGTTTGGAGGGTATGGGTCTCAAGAATTGCAACTATCTGCAATCTTTCACGACGGTGTCTACGGACACGTTTTTGTGCATCTAATGGTCGCAGACAGAAGTGAGACTCGTCGCTAAACACCACAGGACGTCACTCAACGTCCCAATTGACTCTATCTCTAAACCACCAAAATCTCTGTTGCCTGTGGTACTGTATCAGCCGTAAACCTCTTCTATTCACTTCTCTGGCAACCATATGACAAATATGCTCCCAAGAAGACCAGAAAAGTAAGAAGACACTAACTGCGCCGAACGCCTGAAAATCATATTGTTTATAAGCAGAAGTGGAACAGAGTCAGTCAAGCTGTGAGAAATGCAAAACACAGGCATACATTAACCAACAACAGATACAGACCAGTTGTCCTGCGGGCAAACCTGCGTGGTCTTGTTATAGATAAAGTAAGAGCAGCAGCTGATAACATCGTCCCACCCGAAAAACTGAATCGGTACTTCACATTACCTTTAACCATAACTGAACCACAAACGAAGACAGAGTGTCACTGATTACTTCATGGGACTAAACGACTGTAGCCTCGAAAAATTCTATGTAAAGCATTTTACTTGCAATACCATCAAATGCCATCATGTACACGATGATGTCATAGTCCAAAAGAAGAAACTTACTATAGGCCCAACTACTGTCATATCTTCAACTACTCCTTAATCTCAAGTGTCTTCCCTGCGGTCTGGAAACATTGACTAGTTAAGCCCCTAAAATGGACGTTGTCACTGCTACAAACAACCTACTAGACAAATACCAATCAGGTCTGCCTTAATAAAGGAAACATATGACGTGAAGCTTGCCATGGATGCACAAGAGGCGATCATCTGGTGCTTCTTAGATTTCATCAAAATTTTGTCACTGTCAACTTCGAAATTTTACTAGTCAAACTTAGCAGTCCAAATTTCTCGCGAAGTGCAGTTCAATGGTTTCGCTCATATCCGACGTCTCGCCAGCAATGCGTCATTTCCGACACCATAAAGTCTCGACGTAGGCAGGTAGTATCAGGGGGCCCTAAGGGTTCGGTATTAGGCCCTATACTCTTTTCATTGTTTCTCAATGATGTGTCATCAGTTCTGTCTATCAAAATGGGAGGAGGATATAGGGTTAAAGCTGAACCCATCCAAATCCCTAGCGGTACTGATTGGTTATTCTAGACTCATTACCCGAAAATATGGGGAATACCTACCTTCTGTGACCCTAAATGGGGCAAATATCAAATACTATCTTCCAGCAAAGTGTCTAGCACTAGAGGTAGATGAAAACCTAAATTGGACTGAGCACATAACTACAGTGTGCAAGAAGGCATTAGCATCTCTCCATGCCCTACAAAAATATAAAAAGCTCTTCCCTCTTGACTTGAAAAAAGAACATGTACAAACACTTACTTCCAGTTACTGACTACACCGATATTATCCTGCAAGGTCTTTCTTGGGAAAGCGCAAAGCGCCTGGTTATGGATGCCAGTGTTCGTTATAACCGTGACGTTCGACTCTTTGATCATATTTCACCATTTTCTGCGCAGCTAGTCTGGCTGTGTGCAGACAAGTGCATAGACCTCCATACCGTCTTTCTTACCTACCGTCTTGTCAACGTACGCTGTCCCTCATGTCTCTCCTCGACCTTAATACCCGTTCCCATCAGAGCAGAATCCTTTCTGTTCCACTCTATCGTTCAGCCATTTTCTCGAAGTCCTTCTCAGTAGCAGGAACCCGACTCTGGAATAACCTCCCGTATTGTATTAGAGAACTGAGTAACATCTCCAACTTCAGAAGACAGTTAATGACACATATATAAAAGCAACAAGGATTCCCATTGTCCCTCTGCGTTATCATTATCCTTGTACATCCCTCTTTCAAACTTAATCTTCCTCATTTCCCAGTATTCTTAGCTGGTGCAGTCTCCTCAGATTTCCTTTTCCCAGAACTCGCTATATCGCCCTTACAGCCAAATAACAGTTCTCTCTTCTGAAGTCACACGTGGTCGGCTCTACCCTGATCTTCGGGATACTGTTTCAGTCTCTATAAACTGCAGACAGTTCCGAGAAACGACAGAACGATTCACATTAAGCAATTTTGCCACTGTCCTGCTTCCTTTCTTTCTATGACCTCCACCGCAGAGTGTCTTGCAGGCATCTTCTCTGTGTCATACTGCAACTTCTTTGATTGTGTACGCAACAATTGTGGATGTGGGACTACCCGGAAAACATTACCTCGTTTCATAGTGCCCAGACGTCATTGTTGGCATGGTTGTCCGTTGAACGGAATGTCATATTCCATGCAGAACGAAATCGTACGGACATCTGGTTGACAGTTTGTATGATTATGTAAGAAAAGGTACTGTATTTTTGAAACCCTTGTCCGATGTAAAAGTGGTCCTATGGCCCTAATCAGACCAGGTTGAATAAATAAATAAATAAATAAACAACACACGGCAACCAGGTTCGTGATGATACTATGGTTGTAAGGATTTCAGCTACAGTTATCTGTCTATTTGTCAGCGTCACTCGTACAGTTGTACAATCTTTTCGTGGGACATTGCTTCTGGAAGAACCGCTATAGCCAACGGTTTTAGACACATCAGTCGGGAACAGCGCTGCTGCTACGGTTGCAGGTTCGAATCCTGCCTCGCCATGGATGTGTGTGATGTCCTTAGGTTAGTTAGGTTTAAGTAGTTCTAAGTTGTAGGGGACTGATGGCCTCAGATGTTAAGTCCCATAGTGCTTAGAGCCATTTGAACCATTTTCTTTCCTTCTGGAAGAACATATGCCTGCTCTTTTTTCCACACTGTTGTCCTAAGTCCATCGCATCACCACTTGCTGTGCAGACAATACTCTACAGCTAACAATCTGTTCTATCTGTCTGTTTAATTCCCCCGTATCCCTCACCCCAATGATTCTACGTTTGGCAGAGTGCGAACAGTGGCGATAAGCTCAGGTACACGTTCTCTGGACATCTTGTGTTCCGATCTCCACCCGAAACGTTCCAGTAACTTTAGACACACCCAAAAGCTCACATTATTCTCCATCTGTAGGAGTAACTTTTCCTGTACTGAAAATAAACTCGCTTCAGGATGAAATATTCATCAACATATTCCACACGCACAGAACAAATGGATATCAGTTCAGTAGCGTTCGGACAAGTTGTTCACGGTGTACCACTTCTGTAGACGAAAAAAGTTATTGCGAAAATAGATCTTTCACTGTCAGATGGCGGTGCAGTGGAATCAACAGTCATAGTACAATCCAAAGTTACATGTCCTATCGTTATGTAATGTGTCTAATGGGTATAGTAGTCTAGCGGTAGTCGGCATGGTAGCTCAGCGTGTTCGGTCAGAAAGTGCAACAAAAAAAAACTGAGTTAATGGATCAACGACGAACTGAAACGGGTGTCTTTCGACGTCCGCCCAGAGCAGATACAACGAACGAAAACGAACAAAATGAGATTTAAAAAAAGCGGTAAACAACTTGTCTGCTAATCTATAGATTGTGGAATCGAATCCCGGTAAGATTATGGAAATATTCAGTCAACCATTAATAGAGCCTTCATGTCTCAACGATGTGAAGAGTCACCAGAAACGTCACGTGGTTCGGATTCCAATTTAAACCGAACGTCCCCTATCAC
The DNA here is from genome assembly GCF_023897955.1 of Schistocerca gregaria. Classification (NCBI taxonomy): domain Eukaryota; kingdom Metazoa; phylum Arthropoda; class Insecta; order Orthoptera; family Acrididae; genus Schistocerca; species Schistocerca gregaria. The sequence continues at coordinate 185,887,178 of NC_064931.1, read as the reverse complement.
CGGCTGGAAAACTGGCGTAGATTATGGACATACAACTTACCGACGTGGCGTCCAATCGAACTGGCACTTGACCATTAAGCCACACAGAAATATTGTGTCTGAGACCTTCCGGTGTGTGCAGGTCCAGTTCTAGAAAAGAACATTCTTCCTTGGTTCTTAAACCAAGTGTCTGCAGTGATTAAATTACTCCTTGTTTGAAATTCTGCCTGACCGCTTCCTCTTTTATACCTTTCCTCCAGCATATGTACCCCAGGTCTTTTTTTTCGTACTATCAATTTACAGCCTCAGTCAAGACTAAATTTTTGTCTTCTGTAACGTCCTGAATACTTTTTTCACCTCTATTATCATTTTTCTATGTCTTCACCGACTGCGGTGCTGGTACATATATCAACCTGTACTACTGTCGCTGGTGTTGGCTTGGTGTCTATGTCGACTATGACAATGAATTCACTACGCTGTTCATAGTAGTTCAACCGCATTCCTACCTTTTTTTCAGTACTGGACTTACTTCGGGACTGCCTGTATTTGTTAGAAGGTTTCTGATTCAATTATTGACCTGTAGAAACTTTTAGGAGATCTTTTGTTTATGCTTTTACAGTTTCTTCCTGCTGTTAGTCACTTGCCAACTGCCAACATATGTGATGAAATGTGATGTCTATATACCAGGTGTAGAAGTATGAAATCGGAATTTCCCTATAGATGGTGCTAGTCGTCAGTGTAGGGCCCGTGAGACCGCGTCTGCAGCGCCATCTGCTTCCTGTAACGGCTGACGACAAATATCAACACACAGTAATCGAAGATCCATACATTGCCATCTGTTTAAAACCCATAAACATGTCGAGTTTTGTGCATACGAACTACGATTTGCGGGCAGCATTGGTTTTCTGTTATCGTTTGAAGAAAACTGCTGCATAATCGCATCGAATGCTTGTCGAAACTTTCGACGTACATGCTCTTGGGAAAACACAGTGTTTCGAGTGGTCCAAAAATTCAGGAGTGATGATTCTGACGTGAGAAACGACGAGCACGGAAAACCACCGAAAATTTTTGAAGATAACGAATTCATCTACATCTACATCTATACTCCGCAAGCCACGGTGTGTGGCGGACGGTACCCTGAGTACCTCTATCGGTTCTCCCTTCTATTCCAGTCTCGTATTGTTCGTGGAAAGAAGGATTGTCGGTATGCTTCTGTGTGGACTCTAATCTCTCTGATTTTATCCTCATGGTCTCTTCGCGAGATATACGTAGGAGGGAGCAATATACTGCTTGACTCTCCGGTGAAGGTATGTTCTCGAAACTTTAACAAAAGCACGTACCGAGCTACTGAGCGTTTCTCGTGCAGAGTCTTCCACTGGAGTTTATCTATCATCTCCGTAACGCTTTCGCGATTACCAAATGATCCTGTAACGAAGCGCGCTGCTCTCCGTTCGATCTTCTCTATCTCTTCGATCAACCTTATCTGGTGTGGATCCCCCACTGCTGAGCAGTATTCAAGCAGTGGGCGAACAAGCGTACTGTAACCTACTTTTTTTGTTTTCGGATTGAATTTCCTTAGGATTCTTCCAATGAATCTCAGTCTCGCATCTGCATTACCGACGATCATCTACATATGATCATTCCATTTTAAATCACTCCTAATGCGTACTCCCAGATAATTTATGGAATTAACTGCTTCCATTTGCTGACCTGCTATTTTGTAGCTAAATGATAAGGGATCTATATTTCTATGTATTCGCAGCAGATTACACTTGTCTACATTGAGATTCAATTGCCATTCCCTGCACCATGCGTCAATTCGCTGCAGATCCTCCTGCATTTCAGTACAATTTTCCATTGTTACAACCTCTCGATACACCACAGCATCATCTGCAAAAAGCCTCAGTGAACTTCCGATGTCATCCACCCTGTCATTTATGTATATTGTGAATAGCAACGGTCCTATGTCACTCCCCTGCGGCACACCTGAAATCACTCTTACTTCGGAAGACTTCTCTCCATTGAGAATGGCATGCTGCGTTCTGTTATCTAGGAACTCCTCAATCCAATCACACAATTGGTCTGATAGTCCGTATGCTCTTACTTTGTTCATTAAACGACTGTGGGGAACTGTGTCAAACGCCTGGCGGAAGTCAAGAAACACGGCATCTACCTATGAACCCGTCTCTATGGCCCTCTGAGTCTCGTGGACGAATAGCACGAGCTGGGTTTCACACGACCGTCTTTTTCGAAACCCATGCTGATTCCTACAGAGTAGATTTCTAGTCTCCAGAAAAGACATTATATTCGAACATAATACGTGTTCCAAAATTCTACAACTGATCGACGTTAGGCCTTATTGGATGAAGATGACATGCAAACTCAATAGTAATTCGCGGAACATTTAAATGTGACGCAGAAAGCCGTTTCTCTTCGTTTGAAAGCTATGGGAAAGGTGCAGAAAGTGGGAAAACGGGCTCCGCATGAACTGAGTGAAAGACAGCAGGTAATTCCAAACACAATTTGTGAAACGCTGCTCGCTAGATACAAAAGAAAGTCGTTTCTCCATTGAATAGTGACAGGTGATGAAAAATGGATATATTTTCAGAATCCTAAGCGTCGTAAATCATGGATGAATCCGGGAAAACAACAGACATTCATTGCAAGACCAAATCGCTTTGGAAAGAAGTCAATTCTCTGTGTTTGTTGTGATCAGAAGGGTGTCATCTATTATGAGCTGCTAGAACCTGGTGAACCCGTTAACACTGATCACTACCAAGATCAAATGACCGATGTAAATCGAGCATTACGTGAAAAACGACCGGAATGTGTAAAAAGGCAACACAAAGTCATATTGCTCCATAACACCCATCATAAACAGCAAAACGGGTCAGGGAAACGATCGAGGCGTTCAGTTGGGAAATACTAGACCATGCGGCTTATTTTCCAGACTTGGCTCCATCCGATTATCATCTATTTCCATCACTGGCACACGCTCTCGTTGAACAACGCTTCAGTTCGTATGAAAATGTACGAAAATTGTTCGCTGACTGGTTCGCTTCAAAAGAAGAACTGTTTTTTTGGCGTGGCATTTAAATCCTGCCGGACAGGTGCGAGAAATGCGTAAATAGCAATGGAGATTATTTTGAATAAAATACTGTTTATCAGTTTCAAACAATAGAGGTGTAATTATTGCAACCGAATCCCGGTTTCATACCTTTACACCTGGTAAATACTTTTTTGTTTTTCTCTTTTGCTCTTTCACCGATTTCCATTTCTTGTGATTTATGATTTCCATTCCATCCTGTTGTGTCCTCTCTAAGACTTGTCACGTTAGTTTAGTTTAGAACAACACAATGAATCATGTTTATATAATAATTTTTACTTGAAATCCTCGCATTTTATTTATCAATTGCATCGTTCTATTTGAGGTTACCTTTTGTTTGGAATCTTCTCATCGACTACAACGTTAGCTCTTTCCATATATACTTCTCCACAGGAACTGTCCCTTTCATCTCTGTCCGTGTTATCGTATTTTCTAAGATGTCAAGACAAATACTTAACGTAATCTAGCATATGTCCCTAATCTTATACACAGCCTCGTCGTCTCCTACCTATTGACTTCGTTTCTTTCCAACTTTGTGTGCTTCCTTGCTATGGACATGATTGGTCTATGACTGCTTGAAATTATAAAATGGTTTACGAATATTATATCCTGTAAAATTTCGTTATCGTTTAATGAAAGGTGAATTTATTTTTTTGTTTCATTTCGGTCTTGCGAAGTCCACTTTCATTTCATTTTTTTGTGATGGAGTCTGCTGAACACAAACACGTTCTAAATCCTACTAAGGTATGACCTCTGAAGTTTCCCAGTGAAGAACTGCTATTTAGTTTGTGTTCTACTTTCGCATTAAAATCTTTCAATAGCAAGCAATTTTTAGTGAGTGTAGCTGTCACCGATCGGTTTCTGCAACTCTTGATAGAGTCTTCTTTTTCCAAAGAACGTGAGCACGTTTGTGCATGGGTCTGAATAATTTAGCTGTGTTTATTTTTCAAACAAGCTATGCTAGTCTGTATGAGGTAAGTTTAACATATCTAACCTTTTTTTTTAATTTCCTGCACACAATTAAATCTGAATTTGAATTTCATTCCCGCTTTGTTTCTCTATAGAACATGTTTCTTAAACCATTTTTTTCTGATCTCTTTTTTGCCGCAGATCAGAGAACTCGACGGTGTCCCATATGATCTAACTAAACCCCTCTTACTACCTTCTCAGCCTAAACTTATGGAATTCATTGTATGTACGCATTTGAATTTCTAAGTTCATATTTTGGGTATCCATCCAAACTACGTGTAGCAAGGGTTTCGGGGCAGAAGTAGCTTAGGCTGTCCAACGGCCTACAGCCATTGTCTGAGTTTTCGAGATTCATTATTCCATACGCTCTTTCGTCAAGGTCGGAATAACGACTTCTTAGGAATTAGGATGAGAGAGCAGGGCCGTCTATAATACTTCTCATGGTACTCTAGACTGCCAGGTCCAGAGAATTTGGAAAGACATGTGAACGGGTTTGTGCCTTTATGGTGATAGAAATCGTTGTCCAGGTATGAGCGCTTCAGAACCGCAATGTAATGAATCAATTACACGAGTTCGCATACTGATGGTGTGCCATCAGATTCCACAAGTCAAAATCATTATCATTTAACAGTGAGTTAGTCATTGCATGACTATTCAGAGAAGTCTTGTCTTTAGGGTTTCAGAAATTGGCTTGCACCCTTATGTTTGTTCCTCACAAAGCGTTACCGTCTGGACTACACTACTGGCCATTAAAATTGCTACACCAAGAAGAAATGCAGATGATAAACGGGTATTCATTGGAAAATATATTATACTAGAACTGACACGTGATTACTTTTTCAACCAAAATGGGTGCATAGATCCTGGGAAATCAGTACCCAGAACAACCACCTCTGGCCGTAATAACGGCCTTGATACGCCTGGGCAATGAGTCAAACAGAGCTTGGATGGCGTGTACAGGTACAGTTGCCCATGCACCTTCAACACGATACACAGTTCATCAAGAGTAGTGACTGGCGTATTTTGACTAGCCAGTTGCTCGGCCACCACTGACCAGATGTTTTCAGTTGGTGAGAACTCTGGAGAATGTGCTGTCCAGGGCAGCAGTCGAACATTTTCTGTATCCAGAAAGGCCCGTACAGAACCTACAATATACGGTCGTGCATTATCCTGCTGAAATATAGGGTTTCAAGGGATCGAATGAAGGGTAGAGCTCGGTTCGTAACACATCTGAAATGTAACGTCCACTGTTCAAAGTGCCGTCAATGCGAACAAGAGGTGACCGAGACATGTAACCATTGGCACACCATACCATGACGCCGGGTTATACGCCAGTATGGCGATGACGAATACACGCTTCCAATGTGCATTCACCGCGATGTCGCCAAACACGGATACGACCATCATGATGCTGTAAACAGAACCTGGATTCATACGAAAAAGTGACGTTTCGCCATTCGTGCACCCTGGTTCGTCGTTCAGTACACCATCGGAGGCGCTCCTGTCTGTGATGCAGTGTGAAGGGTAACCGCAGCTGATGCTCCATGCTGCTGCAAACGTCATCGAACTGTTCGTGGAGATAGTTGTTGTCTTGCAAACGTCCCCATCTGTTGACTCAGGGATCGAGACGTGGCTGCACGATCCGTTACAGTCATGCGGATAAGATCCCTGTCATCTCGACTGCTAGTGATACAAGGCCGTTGGGATCCAGCACGGCGTTCCGTATTACCCTCCTGAACCCACCGATTCCATATTGTGCTAACAGTCATTGGATCTCGACCAACGCGAGCAGCAATGTCGTCACACGATAAACCGCAATCCCGATAGGCAACAATCCGACCTTTATCAAAGTCGGAAACGTGATGGTACGCATTTCTCCTCTTTACAGGAGGCATCACAACAACTTTTCACCAGAGAACGCCGGTCAATTGCTGTTTGTGTATGAGAAATCGGATGGAAACTTTCCTCATGTCAGCACGTTGTAGGTGTCGCCACCGGCGCCAACCTTGTGTGAATGCTCTGAAAAGCTAATCATTTGCATATTACAGCATCTACTTCCTGTAGGTTAAATTTCGCGTCTGTAGCACGTCATCTTCGTGGTGTAGCAATTTTGTTGCTACGCTGGCTGTAGTGTTTCTTTGAATCACACTACGACGGGTAGTCTAAAGTTTTAATCATGAAGTCGAAGCTGCGAACATGAAACCTTGTGATGATATCCATCTCTAAATGTACACCCTTAGATGCGACACACTTTTCCTTACTATAGATGACTTGGTGGAGACTCTGATTACAACAGTCTGCATTCTGGCTGCTAAGGAAACGTTTCATCTCGAAACTCGCCTGTTCATAATTCTGGAAATGCCACCTACGCAGTGATTTCTTCAAGAGAGAAACGAGGAACAAGTCATTGGATGTCATTCATGAGAATACAGGAAGTGAGGCAAAATTTAATACCCCTAAGAATCAGCAAATGGGATTGGGCCTTTCGCAGAATGAGTCGGGGCGCTGTGGTGGAGCGAGAACACCCTCTTGGGCGCCTTCACGAGACCTTTCGTCTCGAGAATCTCCCATAATACTGTCAAGAGTTTTCGGTGGAACACTCCTGTGATAGTTTTCCCGTTACAAGCATAATTTGTTAGTAGCATAGAAAAAAACTCGCAGCATCAACATGCCCGATGATGGTTGTATCTTCGCCTTTTCCGACTATGGTTGTTGTGTCGTACCTGAAGACAAGTAAAGACAGTCGGTACAAGAGGCAGGAACTCACCGGAGACGTCGAAGTGCACACTAGTGTTCCTTATGCCATAGCAGCTGGTTAAGTTATTTATGTCCGACCGCTGTGCAACTCACATCAGCTTCTATGTAATCAGGGATCAATCGCAATAATCGCTCACGACGACAGTATCGTCGCAGAACAGATCCGGCTGCGTGAGAACAGAACAGTTATTCTGAACTTATTATCAATTAAAGACTCCGCACTCTGATGTGAAATTATCATTATGGAATGAATATTACAAGTGTTAGCGACAGCTCAGTTTCATATCATCTTTGTGGACACTATTTGTTCCCAAAGTAAAGTAAAATGGTTCAAATGGCTCTAAGAACAATTGGACTTATCATCTGAAGTCATCAGTCCCCTAGACATAGAACTACTTAAACCTAACTAACCTAAGGAGACCACGTACATCCACGCTGCCGGCCGAAGTGGCCGTGCGGTTCTAGGCGCTACAGTCTGGAACCGAGCGGACGCTACGGTCGCAGGTTCGAATCTTACCTCGGGCATGGATGTGTGTGACGTCCTTAGGTTAGTTAGGTTTATTAATTCTAAGTTCTAGGCGACTGATGACCTCAGAAGTTACGTCGCATACTGCTCAGAGCCATTTGATTTTGAACCACATCCATGCCCGATGCAGGATTCGAACCTGCAACCGCAGCAGCAGCGCGGCTCCGGACTGAAGAGAAGGTACAAAGTAAAGCATTAACTATGTTCAAGTTTTAATAAATTACCATGAGAGGCTATTGGTAAGTAATGCAACATACTTTTCTCAGCCTTTTTCGGTTGAAAAAATGCGGAATTTATTGTGAGATATAGTGGAACATTCCTGCTTCAGTCCCTATAGTTTCATGAAGTTCAGACTGGTGCATGCGCTATTGGTAGCCCTCAAAACAACGTCTGTGACGGACTTACGTTCCAAGCAGAGAGCTGCTATTGAGTTTCTTTTGGGGTAAACTAGAGTACTCCAAAAATAGACGCTTGCAGAATGTCTACGGGTACCTAGCAGTGAACAAAAGCACTGTGAGTCGTTGCCCAGAGTTCTGTCATCATTGCAACAAGGTCGCGCAAATCTGTCCCATCTCCCGCGTGACGGACGTCCGCACACAGCTGTGACTCTTGCAATGTTGGAACGTGCGGACACTCTCACTCGAGGTGATCGATGGATCACAATCAAATACCTCGCTGCACAACTGGGCATCTCTGTTGGCAGTGGTGACAAAACTTCATTGGACTGTTCTTCCACATCCACCCTACAGCCCGGATCTCGCACCTTCCAACTTTCGTCTGTTCGGCACAATGAAGGATGCACTTCGCAAGAAGCAATACGTGGGTGATGGGGAGGTTGTTGATGCAGCAAGACATTGTCTCCGGCCTCGACCAATAGAGTGGTACCAAGCGGGCATACAGGACTTCCCAGAAACGTGGTGCAAGGCCGTCGTAATGAACAGAGATCACGTTGAAATAGAGGCTTTTGTATCCAAAAGAGTGGGAAGTAATATGGTGTTTTGGAATCCTGAATAAAACTAACGTGCTGTCAGAAAAAAAGTATTGCATTACTTATTGAATTCCCCCCCCCCCCCCCCAATCCCCCACCCCGCTCGTAATGATTTATGTGCGGCACAGTGGTGAATCCACATGTATCCACAGCTTGCTTTTCATCTCATAATGATACACCCTGCAGTCGTCCATGGTAATCGGGCGGCTATAGGAGTCATCTGGACTGGCCTGACACAGCAGTAATATTTCCACTGCCACCTCGGTTCGCTGGCTTTTTGAATGGATGCGATCAATAACGGAATCCAGGCAATGGCCACCTTTTTCATGTTTAAAATGTTGTGCAAGACGTTGAAAACTGAATCTTGAATAATTTTGACGTTTTACACTATCGTCTCGATTGCGATACATTGTTCATGGAGCAGCAGATCTTCCACTTCTCTTGTGATTCCTGTTTCTTCACACAGAGATGATCTGCCACTTCGTCCTTAATCACTCGGGCATACTTTACCACAATGAAAGAGTCTGTGCCAACTACCCTTCCACAACACCAACACGGATTGTTGCAGCGTTTTTTCCCTTCAAATGCAGAACAGGAATTATCGCATAGTACTCCAATACGCCGTGTTGTTTTAGTTCCTCTTAGCTAGGGGTGCTACGGTACTGTGACGCGGGATTTCTGTGTGTACAAGGACTGCAGAAATGTACCTGCAAATTAACGAAAAGTTAATTACGTTACTTTATTTTTCCCAGACATTAATAAACTTTATGAGCAGCTCTCGTAAGATGTCATTAGGTGCTCTCCCACCATTTCTCCACAGAGACACGACTGCTAATGAGAATTTTGTGTCTGTGGAACTCTTGACATACTTCTCTTTTATTTCTGATGTCCTCAGTATCCAGATGAAGTCTAATGTAAGCCGCAGCATTAACGAATAAATTGTTTAGTGTACTATCGTATGCTCAATCAGTGCCTTGTTTCTTCATGGCTGTTAATAAGTAAATATAAAACATACGAAACACAAGAAAGGTGAAAAACAATCCTCATTGCCCAGTTATATAATCTCTATCACAAGTGTATCATCATCCTATATCGATTTCTACAGGGAGATGGTTCTTTGTTTAAATTAAGTCTAACATTTTTTCCTTTGTAATTTGTTATAGTTTTAGTCAAATCAACATCACTAATTATATCTAGGAAAGGTGTTTGTGGATTCTTTATTCGTAGTTCTTTCTTGCCTGTCATTAGTTTTACAGAGGAAAATTGTCCACTGGAGAAATAAAAAAAAGAAATAAATCAGAAAATCTTGACAACAATGTTTGACGAAAGAACACAGTTTTGTTTACTATCACATTTTTTTAACTTCTCATACATTGTATCAAACAGAATCTACAAAAGAACGTTTTTCTCTGCGTCCACTCTTCTTCCCATTACTTCATTTATGAGTCAGTTACATTACGCATAGATCATTTGAACGAGTCTTTCTACTAAATGGTGTAGAACGAGTGAGTTTACAGGTTATATAGACGTGATTAGTTATAAAATGAACGGTCTCTCTATTTTTTAGTCCTATGTACGTCACCACACATAAAAATCTGTTAGGTTTTTTAACTTGTCGAGGAGAAAGTAATTTAGGTTAGATTTAAAACTTTCTTTGCTACCTGTCAAACAATTTATAATATTGTACAAATGTTGATAAGTAAAGCGTCACTGTCTTAGCAAAGATTAAATAAACGACGCATACAATTTACCTATTCATAAGATTTTAAAAAAAAAATGTGAGCTGTTAATTAAGGGTACGTATGTTTTTCTCTGTAGTACTACTTCAATTTCACCATACTAGACACCAGTTAACACATAGGTGTGCTTCACTATTTGTGTCTTAACATGTATTTCGACACTTCGAGTATGGCTAGAAAATGTATTACGATATGATGAAGATAATCTTCAGTAAGAAAATGAGCTTATTTAATAGAAAAGAGATAAGGAGGTAGTATTATATTCACTCCAAAAATACGAAAATAATTCCTTGAGTTTATTGCGTCACAGTAAGTGCTATTTTACTTACACTTACTGCTCTGATTGTCTTCATCCCTGTATTTGTTTTGGTTTATTTGTTTCTGTCTCTCATTTATTAACACACACACATAAATATACCCACACGTTCGCTTGCACACACACACACACACACACATGTACTCGTGAAAGTTTGCAGATAAAAAATACTAGACAGGGAGAGGGAAAAATTCATACACCTTGCTAAACTAAGTTAACTATTGATCAAATTTCTGATTTGACTGTGACATCGAGTTCCATATTTTCAGATGTTACTCCTTTGTGCTGAACTCTGTTGCCACAGCTGTATCCAGTGGTTTAGTTCCAGCCTCGGACTGAATCGAACCTACGCTTCACGTGCACGGAAACAATGGGGAACCTAAATTGATGTAATCCTACAGGGACTGGATACCTGCTTCTCCAGGGACTTGCACGTTCGACCAACTCAATACGACCTAACTTCGAGCTCCAGAGCGTCACTGATCGCTATATAGGAAATTATGATCACTAATGAGTCCAATTTTTGTGTAAAATCTGTCTCTATTGTTGAATTCACGGATACCGGATTGAATTCGCGGATACCGAAACTATTGACACTAAATGGAGCGTGCGTCTGTTGGTAAGCCACGATGTCACACACGGCGATCTACGACTGTCCCCCCAGCTCGTGTTACACGTTTCTCTTTGCTGACTTTGCGTGACATTACATCTACAGCTGCGACGCCAAATCATTAGCCTCGCTCTCGTAATGAGCAATCTGTCTCTTCGGCCGACCTTCGCTTTGCGCCGGTTAGTATCACTTGCACTTAAAGCTCTGTATAATTGTAATAGATGAGTCCTTTAATTAAGCTAACAATGTGTTCCAGCTTGTAATCACGTTTTTACAAAGCGGTGGTAATGAATACTGCCACCGTTCTGTGTGAATTCCCACAACGCTAATCTGAGACATTTCGCAGCAGTTACGATTTCCCCACAAAGCCCGCATTTGCGCTAATAGCATATCTTCGTTGCATGGGAGCGCAATTTACTGCCGTGCACTTTCCGTCGGAAGCTATGGGCGTACTAACTTTTTTTTCTTTTACTTTTCCTGGGCCATTACGGAACGAATAATGTGGACCATCGTAATACGTTACTGTTCTGGTATTCTTATTCAAAAAAGTATAAATAAATGATTAATGAAAGCCTGTAGAGAATGTTTAAGTACCAAAAAAATTAACAAAAGCCTTTTGGTTACATATACCATGGTGTATCGCTCGCTCAATGAATTACTGAGTTACGGAATTAGGAGTAGGTCATGCCGCTGATTTCACTTTTCGTCCTATATTTAGGAGTGGAAAGTACCTTTATGCTGACAAACAACAGAAAATACACATTGTTCTTAGCGATTTCACGTTCCCAGGCTCCAATCACGTTCCCAGGCTTCAATCACTTCTAACATACAACAATGGATCATTGATGAGTATGGCATACAGACCCAGAGATCATTTCTTGCCGATATTACATGCATAGTTGTCACGGTCACAAGTCAGAATCTGAATAGTAAAATAAAAAAAAACTGTACTGCAGGAAATCGGCCTCTTGATCGCAGCTAACAGACTTCCTATCCGAATAAAATGCAAGACAACTTTAGCTGCCACACGTAATTCTGTCAGCGATGTCCTTGTACTCCAATACAACGAAGGTATGACAAGTGAAGTGTAGAATATCAATTTTTATGACTGAAGAATGACGGGAATCACTCATGGAGATCACATATTCATGTCCTCCTGCAGAACGCAGCCACCTTTGTGATCAGAATGTAGTCCGTTGCTAGAATCTTATACAGTCACATGACTACTGAGCCCATTTAGGAATGCATAAAGTACTTGGGAAAGTTGCTTGGATTTCCTCTGCGCACTTATTTTCTTTTGCAACGAACTTGATCCAGCGGTTCTGACTACGTTCGCCCTATCTTCTCCAGTTTTTCCGCTAGGTTACTTTGCCTTCATTGAACTTTAGATCGAAAAATTTCCTTGTTCTGGATATCTTCTTGTATGATCCGTGCCAGTTTCTGATAATCTTTTACGTCCCTGATTCATTAATCGTCTCTGTTTTTGCATGTCTTCTAAATTTATCATGTAAAGTTTTAATACTTATTTTCTAATATTACTGACCGTCTATACATTTTGTTCTGAGGACTTTTATTACGATTTTTCTTCCTCTTTTCTCAACGTTTTCGATATGTACTTTTGTATTCAGACTTAGTGCTTCTGAAACACATAGACGTTCTGGCTTAATGGAGGAACTATAATGTTTCAGTTTACTGTATTTGGATATGTACTTCCTGTTGCTGATATGTTGGGTGAGACGGTAAGCCGTATCCATTTTTTGTTCGTTTCACATCATTGGCTTTCTTTTCAGTTCACTTCTCTTGCATTATTGCATCGAGATGTTGAAACTGTTAGACTCACTAGATTTTGCCATATTTTGGTCCATGTATTTTAGCTTTTGTTTGTTGCAAATAATACTTTCAGTTTTTTCGAATGCAATCTACACACCAATTTTTCCTGCAATTTCTTATTGTGATATCTGAAGCTAAGACTCCAAAATCACACTCAAAAACAAAGCAATCAACCTCAAATTTTCTCCTACCCCTGCCTAATGTGACTGGATGGATATACTTACGGATGGATTCTCGCTTGAGCGACTTTGTTACTTTCTCAAGGTCGCAGTTAAATAGTAATGGAGTGAGTCAATCTCCTTGTCTTACCCATAATCTTGAAAGGGAAGGTTCTGAAATTTATTGCATTAATTTACTTTCTTTTTTGCAGTTTATTTTTTTCATAATTGCTCTTACTCTATGTTATAAATCTGGCCGTGTGTTTCCAAATTTCCAAAAATATTTTGTGTTCTTTGTTATCCCATCGATAATTTGTCGCGATTGAATTGGCTCCCTACAGGAGTGCTATGTAGTGGCTGTCGTATATGCCTAGATTCCTCACGTAATACAGCTTCTTTAAATGTTGTTAATACGTTTTCTCTGTGCAACTGAAGCCTATCTCTCAGACATGTACCAGGTGAGGTTTTTCATCATTTGTACATCTGCATCCATACTCCGCAAGCCACCGTGCAGTGCGTGACGGAGGGTACCTTGTACCACTATTAGTCACTTCCTTTCCTGTTCCACTTGCAAACAGAGCTAGATAAAAACGACTGTCTGTATGCCTCTGTATTTCTCTTATCGTGTATTCTTGGTGGTTGCACGAAATGTATGTTGGTGGCAGTAGAATCGTTGTACAGTCAGCTTCAAATGCTGATTCTCTAAATTTTCTCAATATTATTTCTCGAAAACAACTCCGCCTTCCCTCCAGGGATTCTCATTTGAGTTCTAGAAGCATCTTCGTAAGTATTGGAGTGTTGTTCGAATTTACATGTAACAAATCTAGCAGCCCGCCTCTGAATTACTTCGATGTCTTCCTTTAATCCGACCTGGTACGGATCCCAAATACTGTGACAGTACTCAACAAAAGTTGGCGCTAGCGTCCCGTATGCGCTCTTCTTGACAAATAAACCACACTTTCCTAAAATTCTCCCAACAAACCGAAGGCGATCAATTGCCTTTCCTACCACACTCCTCACTTGCTCATTCCATTTCATATAGCTCTGCAACGTTACACCCAGATCTTTAAAGGACGTGACTGTCTCAAGCAGGAGACTACTAATGCCGTATCCGAACATTACGGGTTTGTTGTTGCTCCTTATCCGCATTAACTTACATTTTGCTACATTTGGAGTTAGCTGCCACTCGTCACACCAACTATAAATTTTATCTAAGTCATCATGTATCCCCCTACAGTCACGTAATTTTGACACCTTCCTATAAACCACAGCATCATCCCAAAGCAATCGCAGATTGCTGTCCACTCCATCCGCCAAATGCACACGGAAAATAATAGGGTCCTATCACATTTCCCTGAGGCACTCCTGGCGACACCCTTGTGTCTGATTAACACTCGCCGTCGAGGACAACATACTGGATTCTATAACTTCAGAAGTCTTCGAGCCACTCACATATCTGGGAATCTATTCCATATGCTCCTACCTTTGTTAACAGTCTGCAGTTGTGCATCGTGTCAAATGCGTTTCGGAAATCTAGACATATGGAATCTGCGTGTTACCCTTCGTCCATGATTCGCAGCATACCACGTGAGTGAAGGGCAAACTGAGTTTCGCTATAGCGATGTCTTCTAAAACCGTACTGGATCGTAGGCATGAGCTTTTCGGTCTGTAAGAAATTTATGATATTCCAACTGAGAATATGTTCAAGGATTCTGCAGCAAACCGCTGTCAAAGATATTAGTCTGTAATTTTTCGGGTGTCAGTTCTTTTGCCCTTATTATATATTTGAGTCTCCTGTGCTTTTTTTCAGTCACTTGGAACTTGGCGTAGGGCGAAAGATTCGCGATAAATTCAAGCTGAGTAAGTGGTCAATGCCTCAGAGCAAGATAGCCTATGCTTATGGCAAAGGGGGAGGGGGAGAGTCTTCGCCCCACTGCCACCTAGCTCTTACGGAAAGAAAAAAATACAGTGTAGTCAAATGTTTTGTTTCAAGAATATATCGGTATTACGTAGATTTTTAACAGGGTCGCAAGTTAAACTATTTTATGGCTACTCATAAGTCACCGATAATCTTCCAAAATATGAAAAATATACCATACCCATTCCTCTACAAATTATCACTTCCAACACAGTACTCCTTGTAAAACTGAATTAGGATTCAATCCGGGCTTGGCGACTTACTTGTTTTCAACTCTTTCAGTTGTTTCTCTACGCCAGGAATGCTTCTTACTATGTCGTCCCTACGGGACTCTGTGCGATAGTCAAACTATGGTATTTTTGTACGATTTTCCTGCCTGAATGATTTCATTTGTTAGATGCTGTCAGGTGACTCAAACAAATCTATGAGCATTCGAGCTGCAAGTCTCGGTGCACGTTCCATATCACCTGCTAGTCCTCCAAATGGTTCAAATGGCTCTGAGCACTATGGGACTTAACATCTGGGGTCATCAGTCACCTAGAACTTACAACTATTTAAAACTAACTAACCTAAGGACATCACACACATCCATGCCCGAGGCAGGATTCGAACCTGCGAACTTAGCAGTCGCGCAATTCCGGACTGAAGCGCCTAGAACCGCTCGGCCACAGCGGCCGGCTTGCTAGTCCTATTTGGTATGCATGCTTCACACCTGACCAATATCTCGGACGGGTAGGGGTCACACGGGAGGTTCTTAAGCATTCTCTTTTGTACATTTGCTGCATTATCCCAGTTTTCAGCAAATATTGTGCGTTCATTTGTAAGAGATCGACATAGAAATAGTTCACCATGCATTCTGTGATTATGTCCATGAGTGTTCGAGTAGAAAACGTATATTCTGGAACATATGCAGGTGGTCTTTTCACATAATTGGCACACGGTCTAAATGTTTACGTAAAGAAAACGCCCATAGACAAAAACATCTGCTGATTAATTGAAAAGCTCCACAGATGTTTGGGTAATGCAAGTAACAAATTTTAGTTGCAGAAGACAGGTATTAAATTTTTTAATCCACAGGAAGGAGGGATAGAAATTTAAATCGCAGCTGAGGAACACTACGACCGTACAAGACGACAACAACTGGAAATAAACCGAACTTAGTCATAAGCTGAAAGGATATCCTATTGTAAGAAAAAATGAAGATATTTGAGATTCTAGAAGAGGTGGTTTCGTTATATAGCTGAGCAACAAGCCTTGCAAGGAAGTAACACTTAGCAGCCATCCGTCTTAAACAGGAGTGCTGTCATTTGTTTTTCGGCAAGAAATAAGTGTTCAAAAGAGTTAAAAATTACTTTTCAGGTTAATAGACGTCGCGACGAAAGCAACAAAAGACTCCGCAAACTGGCACAACGAGACTGGAACAAAAACAAATCCAAATACAGAATTCGATTAATACTCGTTGGGGTCCGGCAAAAAAGGATGAAAAGCCGGGAAGGCCAATAATTTCGGCTAACTGCATCATAATTGCCACTTCTGAAACCCAATTACTTTAGCTGTCATGTTATAATTTATTATGTATACCTCATTCGTAATTCGTTACGCAACCGTCAACACCATTGTCGTCGTCGTCTTATTGTGAGGAGTGAGCAGTGCGGGGAAATTCGTAGCGGGCTGAGCTGTACGAATGTGAGTGAGGCAGGAGACGCCGCGGAAGCTCTTCGAGGATAAACGCAGGTGTGTGGCTGAGCCCGTATAGGGTTACACAGGCAGCGGCCGCGTGCAACCAAGTCTGAAATTACTTGTGGCGTTTCATTACAATAAACACCGAACGCGTTGCCACACACAATGCATTAGGGAGAGTGTCGAGTCAACTGTTCCCAAAGCGTTAAATCTCTTTTCAAGGAAACAAGATACTCCGTTCTGAGGTTAAATCAATCATTAGGAAAGGGGGATTTTGTCAGGCATTTCTTATCATGCAAGCAGACATCCTAAGCCGGTTCATTAGGGAAGAATTTCGTCCTCTCTTAAGCTCAAGGACGCTAACAAACGAAAGCGGAATAGCTACCGCCATTTCGCCACTTCGTAGAAACGCTTCCCATTAACGAAGTCAATGAAATTCTCAGCTTCGAGTTGCAGAGAAGTAACCGTGCGTGCAACTCTAAACGCGGTTTAAGTTAATGGCGAGGAAATCTCTCTGGCACGACTCATCCGTAAATGTCTGTTGCATTACTGTAGAAACATACGTAAGACGTTTCGTAACGACTGTGAATTGGGAGAGAGAATGTTTCTCCATGAATGGTTACACGTCGAAGAGTCTTTGGCGACACATGAAAACAAGATCAAGACAAGAAACTTACTTTTTTTGCTGCGTTCATCATTGTCATTAAGACGAATATGAAATAATGTTAACTAGAAATTTCTGTCCTTTTAATAAACTAGATGTAAAAAAATTGTTAATATTCTCCATACGAACTTGGAAGAAAATTCATTGATACAATAAATAAAATCTTCGTTAGGAAAATCGTTTGAAAGACACGTCGTTTTCCTAGGCTTTCCTTGATACAATAAATAAAATGTTTGTTAGGAAAATCGTTTGAAAGACACGTCGTTTTTCTAGGCTTTCCTGTAATGGACGTGGCCCACCTTTGCTTTCCTCCGATCTGTTACATTAGTTTATCCAATACTTAAGGGTAACCTACAGCTTCTCGTGCATGGAACTCTGGGAGAGTTAAAATCGAAAAGAAAAAGCTCCTGCCTCTCAGTAATTGATATTTCTTAAGGTTTTCGTGCCGTTGTTTGTTCTACATTTAGATACCTTCATATTACGTTATATTTTCGGAGATCTCACACTTCGAACTGATGTCATCGCCATACCTCGTTTTCACAGATGGCGAAAAAAGATAAAAATGGTGACAGGTATCAACTTTTCCTTTAGTCGGTGGAACTGTTTCACCATTCGCCTAATATGATTTAGGGAAAAAACAGTAAAATCTAGCTGAAATTCACCGGACAGAGATTTAGTCCATTTCTTCTCTCTTGTACGACACCAGTGTTGTACATGCTGAATTGTACCGCTCGATATAGTTTGTTTTAATTTGCTTGATTAATGATGCTGTCACAGAAACAGCTTTTTCGAAAATTTCTAGCGAAAAATTACTTCTCCATTGATATCTAATTTTATGTCTTCAGGTATCTCTTTAGGACTTGACAGAGGCATAACACAAAGTTTTTGATCTTATTTCTTTATTGAAAGAAACTGAAGTGATTGTCACTGAGTATTATCTTTCATGATCAGCGTTACTATAAAGGATATTAATAGGAATTTGGATAATATGCCGCATTATAATACGACTCTCAAAAGAAAATTTTCAAAGACTCTAACCTAATACCTTGTAGCATAAACCACATAACGTAGCAATCGGTGTGAAGATACGTTACCTTGTTTCCCTTATGACCTATGTTACTTACTTCTGTTTCCCTTTTCTGCACATTAGTTTACATGATGGGTTTTAATAGTGATATGTACGCACATATGAGGTTCGGTTTCATATCGTGATTTTTTTTACACCTGTGTCTGTTCTATGTGGATAATCGGTCCATATAGTGCACGCTGTATAACTCAGTAGACACTACACAAAATATTAATAATGTAAGGTAGACAAAGAAAACAGGTTGCGGACTTTAACTGCTACTCAGTTCATATCCGTAACTTACGTATCACGTAATCGTTGTTGGAACTTATTCGTTTATCTTAGCATAGTTGCTATAGAACTCAAGAGGCTTAGACTTTTCAGTGAAATCACGATTCATTCATAATTTTCCCCCCTCTTCCGATTCCATTCGATGACTTCTCACGGAAACAGTTGTCACTAATTCTTGCTCACTGCGCTAGACGTAATGTGGAGGAAGTAATATGTTACTTGGCGTCTAATGGAACATGGACTCTGTTTTGAGAGTGAAGCTCTCCGTAATGCACATGACGTTTTGATAGCATCTTGGAATTTACTGACTTGTTATGTTACGATCTCACACTCACTAAGCAAACCCGCAATAAATAGCGAATCCCTTCTTGGAATATTCTTTATCTCTTTCATTTATCCTACTTGGTAAGTCTACTAGATCATTTAACAACATTAAAGAATTTTTCGAGTGAGGATTTTTGTAAGGGAACACCATCGTATGTAATTACACTTGATTCTTCCGATAAATCCTGCTCAGCCATCTGATTTGTTCCATTATGAATTGCGGAAAATCACAGAAGACCCAGACAAAATGAATGGCGATAAATTTAAACTTATCTCTCGCTACATTTGGAAAGGAATGTGTCTATGCTTTTATATCCTTTACCAGATTTTTAAACGGCTAGTACCAGAATGGAATAATCTAAAATCATCATTTACTATATGAAATAATTAATATGTTAGTACCAAGAGTTCTTTTCAATTACACTCGTTCTTGGATCTGCTCACAATCATGTCATGGTAAAAAACTTAACCATGTAATACAATATTAGAAAACAATACTAGAAAATACCGATAACTTGTCCATTATCGTTAAACATTATTAAGTGTTAATTAGTAATATATTATTTTCGTTTTCAGGCCAAATATAGGTGCTCGCAAAATAGGTGAAAGATAACTAATACCAGGCATATAATTTCCCAGTGTTTGCTTACTTTCTTTCAAAAGAATTATCTATATGAAAGTCATATTTAGTTTTCTTTCAAAAGAATTATCTGTATGAAAATCAGTGTGTGTGTGTGTGTGTGTGTGTGTGTGTGTCTGTGTGTGTGTGTATGTGTGTGTGTGTGTGTTGTCTTGTGTTTCATTATTTACAGGACACATACGTTCAAAGACTATTCTTCGCGTTAACGTATACATTGTTCATTTTTGCAGCAGTTGCAGTAGTGTATTGTCAGAGAGGCAATTTGTGGATCACGAATTTTATTCATGGGACGAGCCAATGTATTATCGCGCCCTGGAAAAACCTAACCCGTGAACATTAACGAGTCTCATTATGTCCGGTTCACAGCAACTGCCAATTTTTCCGTTAATTGGAAATATTTCCAACAATTGCTGCTACGTAAAACCAGATAATACAAGATATCAAATCGTATCACATTCGTTCTGATTTCGTGCGTACATTCATTAAATAAATGGAAACGGCTACACTTGGGTTAGCACTAACACAGTTACCAGCTTACGTTATGACACCTCTAATAAGCTGGATTTGTCGGAACCTTCTTCTTTTATTTCAACTGATACGCCGTGTTTTGCATATTCCTCAATGTAAACACATGTTTCAGATCGGTACTTATTCAGTTAGGTGTCTAAGAAGACTGAGTTATACAAATAACAAAGCACTCTGTCTTCAGGTCACGAGTGGCCTACCGGGATCATCCGACCGCCGTGTCATCCTCAGAGAGGATGCGGATAGGAGGGGCGTGTGGTCAGCACACCGCTCTCCCCGTCGTTATGATGGTATTCTTGACCGAAGCCGCTACTATTCGGTCGAGTTATACAAATAACAAAAATTAAAATCACAGTATTAAAAAAATGCAACTGATAGAGGTCCGTACAGCTTACGTAAGAACTGAATGAGCATTACGGCACCATGACTTCTTCTGAGCGTGAAGGAAACGAAGTAACTACAAAAGCAAGGTTGTATGAACCTTAATTTCGAAGGAGTTAGGAGAACAAAGTGGAGTCGGTCTCTCATAACAAAAGATCAGGAATAAAGGACACTGTACGTAACTATTGATATGAGTCAATTTGTCTGGTATTTGTATTCATTGTCTTCGACAGCAAACTGTAATTATTTTCTCGTTGCTAGAATTATGGCGGTAAGGCCAGGTGGATTTAGGTTCAGAAAAATTGTCATGTACTGATGAGGAAAAAGGTCCGGAAGTCATTTGACCATACCGTTCGACGGACAACACGCGGCTCCAGCTGTTGACTTGCAGGGCAGCCTCTTTTCGTATAGGTATATGTCTTTTGTAGACTGATGTAGCCTTCTGGATCACGTGCTAGCTTTTAGCTTGACGATTTGGAACAATTTTTATTTCCGTATCAAGAACATAACACTGCAAAATTGTATTTGAACTTAACGACAAGTATAAAAAATTTGCAGACAATAGATTTTATTATGGAAAATAAAGACAATCATACTACTATTTAGTGCACACTCTGCTGTGCCTGAAAGTGAAGGTATGCGTTTAGAAACCGATATTAAAGTAATAGAAAACAAATAACAAATCTGTGGGGAGACTAAACAGAATGAGAGTAGTCCTTTATGAAAGAGTCACAGATGACTTTCCAATGTAAATAAGGTAAACATTATGCGAGAGAGTAACTATAGAGCTTAAAATTATCCTGGAAAGCTTTACACGTTCATCAAGGTGTTCGTCATAATCTAGGGGCGTTGTCTGTCTTGCTGCTCATCACATTCACAGAGTACTTCTACAATAACATAAAACTGCCGCTTGAAGTTCTTGTGCCCCGTGGCTCCTGACCTCAAATTTTTCATTGCCTTCCATCCCTAACTTTTCGAAAACAGAAATTATTTGAAACGTAGCTGTAGTTTAATTACAAGGATTATAACTTACACTGAAGGTCCAAAGCAACTGGTACACCTGCCTAATATCGAGTACGTGCACCGAGCGCACGCAGGAGTGCCGCGACACGACGTGTAATGGACTCAACTAATGTCTGAAGTACTGCTGGAGGGAACTGATACCATGAATCCCGCAAGGCTGTCCATAAATCAGTCAGAGTACGAGGGAATGGAGATCTCTTCTGAACAGCGCGTGCAAGACATCCCAAATATGCTCAATAATTTTCATGTCTGGGGAGTTTGGTGGCCAGCGCAAGTGTTTAAATTCAAAAGAGTGTTCTTGGAGCCACTCTGTAGCACTTCTTTAACGAGTGTGGTGTCGCATTGTCTTGCTGGTATTCCACAGTCCGTTGGGATGCACATGAATGGATGCAGGTGATCAGACAGGATGCTTACGTACGTGTCACCTGTCAGAGAGCCGGCCGCGGTGGCCGTGCGGTTCTAGGCGCTTCAGTCCGGAACCGCGGGACTGCTACGGTCGCAGGTTCGAATCCTGCCTCGGGCATGGATGTGTGTGATGTCCTTAGGTTAGTTAGGTTTAAGTAGTTCTAAGCTCTAGGGGACTGATGACCTCCGAAGTCCCATAGTGATCAGAGCCATTTGAACCTGTCAGAGTCGTATCTAGACGTATCCGGAGTCCCATATCACTCCAACTGCCCATGCCCCACACCATTACAGATACTTCCACCAGCTTGAAGAGTCCCTTGCTGACATGCAGAGTCTATGCATTCATGAGGTTGTCATCCATACCCGTACATGTCCATCCGCTCGATGCAACTTGAAACGAGTCTCGTCCGACCAGGCAACATATTTCCAGTCATCAACAGTCAGGTGTCGGTGTTGACGGGTCCAGGTGAGGCGTAAAGGTTTGTGTCGTGCATTCATCAAGCGTACATGAATGGGACTTCGGCTCCGAAATCCCATATCGATGATGTTTCATTGAATCGTTCGCACTCTTGTTGATGGCCCAGCATAGAAAACTGCGGCAATTTGCGGAAGGGTTGCACTTCGGTCACGCTGAACGAGTCTCTTCAGTCGTCGTTGGTCCCGTTCTTGCAGCATCTTTTCCCGGCAGCAGCGATGATGGAGATTGTACCTTTCAGCAGATTCCTGATATTCACGGTACACTCGTGAAATGGTCGTACGTGGAAATCCCCACTTCATCGCAACCTCTGAAATGCTGTCTCATCTCACGTTGAAACTCACTTAAATCTTGATAATCTGCTATTGTAGCAGGAGTAGTCGATCTAACAACTGCACCAGACGCCTGTTGTCTTATATAGGCTTTGCCGACAGCAGCGCCGTATTCTGCCTGTTTACATTTCTCTGTATTTGAATACGTATGCCTGTACGAGTTTGGTTCAAAAATGGTTCAAATGGCTCTGAGCACTATAGGACTTAACATCTGAGGTCATCAGTCCCCTAGAACTTAGAACTACTTAAACCTAACTAACCTAAGGACATCACACACATCCATGCCGGAAGCAGGTTCGAACCTGCGACCGTAGCGGTCGCGCGGTTCCAGACTGAAGCGCCTAGAAGCGCCCGGGCACACCGGCCGGCTGTACAAGTTTCTTTTTCGCTTCAGTGTAAATATAGCACTCAGTGACGAGTAAAGTGACTGGTTGTTGTGGTCGGACCAGTCTCGTTTCAAATTATATCGAGCGGAAGGACGACACGGGTATGGAGACAACCACATGAATCCATGGACCCTGCATGTCAGCAGGGGACTGTTTAAACTGGTGGTGGCTCTGTAATGGTATGTGGGGCGTGTTTCTTGTGTTACAAGACGTAGTCCCCATTCCCTCCTTGACATCATCAGATCGAACGTCAGGAATAACACTACCCAAGAATTTTATTTAGCGGTACTTAGGAGACAGTGAAACACACGTCGTATTCTTCAGGGGGGTATTCCTTGATTTGGGTCCTGAGTGCCGCAATTCATAACCAGACGTGGAACTCGTGTATTTCCTTACTTTTTCTCTTAGTCGATGTTCTTCTCCTGACGTCTGAGCTGTTGCGACCCTAAGGGCATGGTAATTGACTGGAGTAGACATCGTAGGTTAATGCACTTGGTCTCGTTGAGAGAAGTGTCAATGAATAATGTGTACCTACATGTTTCACTTCCATACATGGCTACACTCCAAACAAATACTTCCAGAAACGACTTCCTGATACGTAAATCTATATTCGATGTTAACAAATTTCTCTTCTTCAGAAACGCTTTCCTTGCCATTGCCAGTCTACATTTTATATCCTCTCTACTTCGACCATTATCAGTTATTTTACTTCCTAAATAGCAAAACTCCTTTACTACTTTAAGTGTCTCATTTCCTAATCTAATTCCCTCGGAATCACCCGATTTAATTTGACTACATTCCATTATCCTCGTTTTGCTTTTGTTGATGTTCATGTTATATCCTCCTTTCAAGACACTGTCCATTCCATTCAACTGCTCTTCCAAGTCCTTTTCCGTCTCTGACAGAATTACAATGTCATCGGCGAACCTCAAAGTTTTTACTTCTTCTCCATGAATTTTAATACCTACTCCGAATTTTTCTTTTGTTTCCTTTACTGCTTGCTCAATATACAGATTGAATAACATCGGGAAGAGGCTACAACCCTGTCTCACTCCTTTCC
Organism: Schistocerca gregaria; assembly: GCF_023897955.1. Classification (NCBI taxonomy): domain Eukaryota; kingdom Metazoa; phylum Arthropoda; class Insecta; order Orthoptera; family Acrididae; genus Schistocerca; species Schistocerca gregaria. Next base: position 185,863,030 of record NC_064931.1, on the reverse strand, counting down.
CAACCACTGCTTCCCTTTCATGCCCCTCGACTATTATGACTGCCATCTGGTTTCTGTACAAATTGTAAATAGCCTTTCGCTCCCTGTATTTTACCCCTGCTACCTTCAGAATTTGAAAGAGAGTATTCCAGTCAACATTGTCAAAGGCTTTCTCTGAGTCTACAAATGCTAGAAAAGTAGGTTTGCCTTTAATTAATCTTTCTTCTAAAATAAGTCGTAAGGTCAGTATTGCCTCACGTGTTCCAAAATTTCTACGGAATCCAAACTGATCCTTCCCGAGGTCCGCATCTACCAGTTTTTCCATTCGTCTCTAAAGAATTCGCGTTAGTATTTTGTAGCTGTGACTTATTAAACTGATAGTTCGGTAATTTTCACATCTGTCAACACCTGCTTTCTTTGGGATTGGAATTATTATATTCTTCTTGAAGTCTGAGGGTATTTCGCCTGTCTCATACATTTTGCTCACCAGCTGGTAGAGTTTTGTTATGACTGGCTCTCCCAAGGCCGTCAGTAGTTCTAATGGAATGTTGTCTACTCCGAGGGCCTTATTTCGACTCAGGTCTTTCAGTGCTCTGTCAAACTCTTCACGCAGTATCTTATCTTCCATTTCGTCTTCATCTACATCCTGTTCCATTTCCATAATATTGTACTCAAGTACATCGCCCTTGTATAAACCTTCTATATACTCCTTCCACGTTTCTGCCTTCCCTTCTTTGCTTAGAACTGGGTTGCCATCTGAGCTCTTGATATTCATACACGTGGTTGTCTTCTCTCCAAAGGTCTCTTTAATTTTCCTGTAGGCAGTATCTATCTTACCCCTAGTGAGATAAGCTTCTACATCCTTACATTTGTCCTCTAGCCATCCCTGCTTAGCCATTTTGCACTCCCTGTCGATCTCATTTTTGAGACGTTTGTATTCCTTTTTGCCTGCTTCATTTACAGCATTTTTATATTTTCTCCTTTCATCAATTAAATTCAATATTTCTTCTGTTACCCATGGATTTCTAGCAGCCCTCGTCTGGTAACTGGTAACTGGAGAAAACTAAAGTGGAATATTTAATTTTGTTTTCAAACGCTTCTTAACAGATGAAAATAAACGAATGTTGCAGTCATTCATTTGCCATATAACTGCACAGATGAGAGACATAGATATCAGAAATGCTGTGGACATCACTAAATCCCAACATGCCCTAATGGCCTGGTGGCGTTCCTGTAGGATTCCATAGAGAATCTTCGATTTAATCATAATTTACAACCGAGTCCTCCCTGGCTAGAGAACGATTTCTACTGATTATAACAAATCGTGAGTCCAACATAGAGGAGCAAAACTGGTCTAGAGAACTATGGTGCCGTATCTCTCAGGTCCAGTTGAAGCGTATTTCTAGAGGATATTCCAGGTTCAAATACCCTCACGTCAAATGAAAGTGTTACACCAAGAATACTTTGACAGAACGCTACCTCACTCACACTGCAGTATTTCCATGCCTGTGAAATGTGTTTAATAATATTTCATGCGTGCTCAGGCTTATATTCAGCACATAAAAAATTCTGCTCTTACAGATGAAGAATAGCGTGGGCATATGATGCCTGTTACGTGTATCTAACGTAAATGGATATTCTCAAGTGAAAACAGTAACGCGGGACGCTCAGAAAACGAGCACATGCAACTAATTGCCATCTCTGAGAAAGGTCGAATCATAGGCTTGTGAGAATGCGAAGCGGCTACCGACATGTAGACTGACATTTAGCTGTAGTGCGATGTCCGCAGAGATGAGGTGGACTCAGAACATCAGAGTGAAAAGAAGACTGGGCTCGGTTCCTTCCAGAAGGAATATGCCCCGAGAAGACCGTAGGCTTATTCCATTGTCTCTGACGTGTAGAAACAATACAGCAGCTGAAATCAGAGCAGAGGTTATAGGCATAGTATCATCACGAACCTGGGATGAGATCTCGTGTTGTCGTGCCTCGTTTAACGCTGACACCAAACTATAGGCCACAGACGATACCACTGTTTGGAGTTAGAATTAAATGGACACTGAGTGACGTTCTGTGGCATTCAGCGATGAGTCTCGCTTTCGTTTGTAACCATCACTATGTTTCCGTAGACGACCTGCTGAAAGATCGTAAATAGCAGCGATTATTGACACCCTCTCAAAAAAAAAAAAAAAAAAAAGGCTCAAATGGCTCTGAGCGCTATGGGACTTAACATCTATGGTCATCAGTCCCCTAGAACTTAGAACTACTTAAACCTAACTAACCTAAGGACATCGCACAACACCCAGCCATCACGAGGCAGAGAAAATCCCTGACCCCGCCGGGAATCGAACCCGGGAACCCAGGCGTGGGAAGCGAGAACGCTACCGCACGACCACGAGATGCGGGCAACACCCTCTCCAACTGGTGATTCGTGATGTGGGGCGTTATTGTACGAGGGACGTTTAATAAGTAATTCAACTTTTTTCTGAAAAGAGGTTGGTTTTATACAGTATTCCAGTGCAACACATTATTCCACACTCTCTTGGTTGCAGATCTCTGTTCAATGCGATGGCCTCAAGCCACCTTACTGGGAGGACTTGTATATCCGTAAGGTACCAAATTACTGGTCGACGTCGGAGCCAAGGTCTTGCTGCGTCAGTAACCTCCACATCATTCACGGATTGCTTCCCTCGGAGTGCATCCTTCATTGGACCAAACAAACGGAAGTGAGAGGACTCGAAATCCGTACTGTAGGATGGATGAAGAAGAGCAATCCAGTGAAGTTTTGTGAGCTCCTCTAGTGTGCGCAGACAAACAGAGACGTCCTGTTGAACTGCGAAGTGTTTGTGATTCGTCGATAACCTCGAATGAGTGTCCGCACTTTCCAGCATTGCAGGAGTCACAGCTATGTGCGGACGGCCGTCACGTGTGAGATCGGACACGTTTGCGCGACCTTGTTGCGATGTTGGCAGATACCTACCCAAATAGTGCTTTTGTTAACTGTCAGGTCTTCGTAGATATTCTGCAAGCTCCTATGAATATCTGTGATGCTCTGGTTTTCCGTCAAAAGAAACTCCATGATAGCTCTGTTTGGAACGCACCACTTTTACAGTCGCCATTTTAAAAGTTACGTATAGCGCCGCCATCGGTTGGAACTTATGAAATTATAGAGTCCGAAGTGGGAATATTTTAGGATGTCCCTCAACAAATTCCGCATATTTTCAACCGAAACTGGCCCAGAAAAGAAACAGTTGCATTACGTATAAACCCCCCTCCCCCTCTCGTATATGAGAACACCACTGATTTGGTATTTGCTGGAAGCTCGCTAGTGTGGTCCAACAATGGTAAATCGTGTTTTCATAGTAATTACGACAACGGCACCAAACGACTTATTCCATCAGGATTCTACAACGCCACGCACTGTAGTTCACAACACAAAGGCCTTGAGTAACATCCGGATCCTTGCCTGGCGTGTCCATTCCCTTCATTTGAGGCTCATACTGCACGCCTGGGATGTAATGAGAAGTGTACACTTTTATCAGACCCAGCCAGCAATCTTCAAGACATGACGCAGCATGTTCTCGGCTCCTCAGGATGATATTCGAGGACTACTTGATTCCGTGCCACAACGAACAGAACAGAGCATTCGTGTCTGGGACGGGCAAATCTTATAATCATGTTGACAATTAAAGACAGTTCAGAATCGAATCAAAGTTTAATGATACGATACCTCTTATTTTATGAACATCTGCAAACAGTCTGATCAGTATCTAACCGATGATTCATAGTGTAATACTTCTCATTTTCGTCACCGTATTATGACCTGCCACAAAGAATGTTTTCCTCCGTGGGCAACTGGTCTGGATTCTGAAAGTTCAGCTCACGATTGTTGACGTGCAAAGAACCATAGATATGAACAGACATGTGTACTTGGTGTTGCTAGACGCCAACCAAAGGAAATGTTTTCGGACAGGATATGTTGCTTAGTTTATAACTGAATTGAAAACTACTCTGAAGACAGAACCCTACAGTCTGTCTAGTATTAAATGTCTTTGACAGTAACCAGAGTGATTTCTAGTTTCCTACAATAAAGCAGAATAGAGCCATTACCGTTATACATTAATTATATAGTAGATGGTATAGTCGCAGAGTGAATCTTCACAGATAAAGCTGTTAACTATGAGAGATTCAGGTATATCCAGTTAGGTTAGGAATAATTTTCAGATTGTCTGGAAGAATCCCAACTAGGTCTTAATGCAGATAAACGGGCTTTTTGGATGTTCATCCTCGACAAATAGAAGCAGTTTGATATGGGCTGAAGCTACTGCGCAATCTGGTGTGCCGAGATATATCATTGGACGTGTGTCTCACCAAATTCATTGGGAAGGCTGGTGTACCATGGATACGGTTGTCAGAGAATGTGTTGCTCCATGTAAGGTCCTGGGATGTCTGCCTTCAATCTGGAGGAATGTCTAGCTATTGCGGCGAAGTTAGGTTAAAATAAATTATAATGATTCATAAATACTTGACTGTTTCTCCACTTTCTGCATTGGGGCCATAAACTGTAGGACGTACTGCACTGAAGATAGGGTACCGGAACTGGAAGTGGAACTAGAACGTACCAAGTGAGATATTGTTAGGGTATCAGGGAGACACGATCTAGAACAAACAGACACCACCATGAATGATTAGATCTGGTCTACACTTATATTATTAATTTGGAAGGAGAGGATATTGTCTCTCAGGAAGGCGTCAAGTGATTTTTTATCTGCTTTTTTGAATAGGAAGATGATTAGATAGAGCTGTAGTCAGGAAATGTATAAACAGGGTCGCCCACGGCGTACCAGACCGCACATGTGTCAGGTGCGCAGGCTGTGTGCGGGTGAAGAACTTTGTTTGGTGCTGTTTCGAGGTACACAGCACAGTGCGACATTTCATTTAGCACTGCGGTGTGGGACTTTTCTGTCAGCATATCTCTCTTCAGTTACGTAGAATGGTGATGTCAGTGCTGTTTGTACATCGCTGTTTGTTCGTGGTATGAAGGATGTTCACAGGTCCAATGATTGTATGCACAAAGAGAGGCGGTCTAGCCATCTATCATCACAAATCTTTAAAACTAAATGGGAATGACAGAAGAGAGATATGAGAAATCTCAGTATCTATTCTCTCGTCACATAACCCACTAGTTCTGCAAATTTGCTATGAAACGACATTACAATACTGTGCAGAAAGAATTTAAAGGTTTCGTTGACAATGAAGGAGCAAAAGATTACGATTGGCAGTCGTGATTGATTGTCCTGTACATCACAAACACTTTCTTCTAAATTTGCAAGCATGGAGCACAAAAGGAAACAGGTGGTACGAACAATAAAATTTCTGAAGCCTCATGCATTATTCCATTGACATTTGCAACTACTTTTCATGGAACTGAACGAACAGTATGGAGACTTCCTATATTACTGGAAAGAACGTTATTTAAGTCAAGCTTCATGCCTGGTACGATTTCTCGATTTAAAACCCACTATTTTTGAATTAATGAATGAAAAAGGAGTGCAGGAACTAAATTAGAACATCTGGAATGGATGGAAGACCTCGCATTTTGGAGGAACTTGAGTGTACATTGCCCACAGTAATACAATGCAAAGTGAGAAACAACTTATTTCTGAGCTGATGGAGGTATATTTAAAAAGGAAATAGCGTTGTAGAACGGAAGAATTCTGAAAAAACCCAGTCCAGTTCACTCAGCTCACTGGCGTTAAAAAAATTCAAGGTTTCGAGCACTCATTGCGGCCTTGAAAGAATTTCAAGGCTAGTTTTCCGAACATTTTGAGGACACTGTCAGTCTTACATCTATTGTCGAGAAGTTCTCGAAACAATTTTCCGTTTCAATTGAAAGTGTCCTTTGCATGTGCGGATGTGACTGACTGTTCTGCAATGTAGTTCCCATTTCAAAGACAAATTCTGTTACGTTAAAACTGTCCAGGATATCTGCATTGTTCTCCTCCGGTAGCGTTTCCACGTCTCCATGATGAAGTTTCGAAAGTGCTACCACATTTCGGTCATCATGTGTATGTGAAAGACCGCTTTCGATATGAAAATAAATATGTCATGATTACGTGGAAACCTGAGTGCGACAATCGGGGAAATTTTATGCGTCCGTCCGTACGCCGACAGTCTGTATCAGATAGGAATTTTTGTCTTCAGCGCTCCAAAAGTAATTAAAAGATAATGGAAATTTGGTTTTTGGTGAAATCTCTGTTGCTGAGAAATTCGAAATATAAAACTTGTAGTATGCAGTGCGACCGTATTGCCATTTACGATGACGAGCCAAAGAACCTGGTACACCTGCCTAATATCGTGTACAGCTTCCCCGAGCGCACAGGAGTGCCGCGACACGACATAGCATGGACTCCACTAATGTCTGAAATACTGCTGGAGGGAACTGACACCATGAATACCGCAGGGCTGTCCATAAATCCATAAGAGTAGCAGAGGGTGGAGATCTCTTCTGAACAGCACGTGGCAAGGCATCCCAGATATGCTCAATAATTTTCATGTTTGGGGAGTTTGGTGGCCAGTGGAAGTGCTTAAACTCAGAAGAGTGTTCCTGGAGCCACTCTGTGGCAATTATGGACGTGTGGGATGTCGCATAGTACTGCAAGAATTTTCCAAGTCCGTCGGAACGCACAGTGGACATGAATGGATGCAGGTGATCAGAAAGGATGCTTACGTACGTGTTACCTGTCAGAGTCGTATGTAGACGTATCCGGAGTCCAATATCACTCCAACTGTACACACCCCACTCCATTACAGGGCCTCCACCAGCTTGAAGAGTCCCCTCCTGACTTGCAGGGTCCTTGCATTCGTGAGGTTGTCTCCATACCCGTACACGTTCATCCGCTCGATACAACTTGAAACGAGACTCGTCCGACCAGGCAACATATTTCAAGTCATCAACAGTCCAGCGTTGGTGTTGACGGGCCCAGGTGAGGCGTAAAGTTTTGTGTCGTGCAGTCGTCCAGCTACATGAATGGGATTTCGGCTCCGAAAATCCATATCGATGACGTTTCGTGAATGGTTCACACGGCGACACTTGTTGATGGCCCATCATTGAAATCTGCAGCAATTTGCGGAAGGGACGCACTTGTGTCACGTTGAATGATTCTCTTCAGTCGTCGTTGGTCCCGTTCTTGCAGGATCTTTTACCGGACGCAGCGATGTCAGAGATTTGATGTTTTACCGTAGTAAACGTCCCTTTAGAAAAGTTTTAAAATGACAGTGCTGGAAAACGTCTTACGTTATTTGATTTTCAAACAGCTGAGCAGAACTGAACTTACTCAGACATTTCTCTCTTTACTTATTCGGATCAACACTAAACTAACACACAGTATTTTTTGGCGCAACGCAATCTGACTTTCAATAATCCCTACAAAAAAATTGCCCTGACTAATAATAACCTGTACCTTTCATGAAGCACTTACCTCACATAAATCTTAGTTACTCGAACTACTTCAACACAGCGAGCGCCAATACTGCCAGCTAAATAAAAGATTCTAACTACTGAAGGCACTAACTAGTGCTAGGCATAGTTAGCAAATGAAAGATTTTGATAGAGAACAAACAATGTATTTACCTTAATAGTGTTCAAAAGTCATAATATATACACTCCTGGAAATGGAAAAAAGAACACATTGACACCGGTGTGTCAGACCCACCATACTTGCTCCGGACACTGCGAGAGGGCTGTACAAGCAATGATCACACGCACGGCACAGCGGACACACCAGGAACCGCGGTGTTGGCCGTCGAATGGCGCTAGCTGCGCAGCATTTGTGCACCGCCGCCGTCAGTGTCAGCCAGTTTGCCGTGGCATACGGAGCTCCATCGCAGTCTTTAACACTGGTAGCATGCCGCGACAGCGTGGACGTGAACCGTATGTGCAGTTGACGGACTTTGAGCGAGGGCGTATAGTGGGCATGCGGGAGGCCGGGTGGACGTACCGCCGAATTGCTCAACACGTGTGGCGTGAGGTCTCCACCGTACATCGATGTTGTCGCCAGTGGTCGGCGGAAGGTGCACGTGCCCGTCGACCTGGGACCGGACCGCAGCGACGCACGGATGCACGCCAAGACCGTAGGATCCTACACAGTGCCATAGGGGACCGCACCGCCACTTCCCAGCAAATTAGGGACACTGTTGCTCCTGGGGTATCGGCGAGGACCATTCGCAACCGTCTCCATGAAGCTGGGCTACGGTCCCACACACCGTTAGGCCGTCTTCCGCTCACGCCCCAACATCGTGCAGCCCGCCTCCAGTGGTGTCGCGACAGGCGTGAATGGAGGGACGAATGGAGACGTGTCGTCTTCAGCGATGAGAGTCGCTTCTGCCTTGGTGCCAATGATGGTCGTATGCGTGTTTGGCGCCGTGCAGGTGAGCGCCGCAATCAGGACTGCATACGACCGAGGCACACAGGGCCAACACCCGGCATCATGGTGTGGGGAGCGATCTCCTACACTGGCCGTAAACCTCTGGTGATCGTCGAGGGGACACTGAATAGTGCACGGTACATCCAAACCGTCATCGAACCCATAGTTCTACCATTCCTAGACCGGCAAGGGAACTTGCCATTCCAACAGGACAATGCACGTCCGCATGTATCCCGTGCCACCCAACGTGCTCTAGAAGGTGTAAGTCAACTACCCTGGCCAGCCAAATCTCCGGATCTGTCCCCCATTGAGCATGTTTGGGACTGGATGAAGCGTCGTCTCACGCGGTCTGCACGTCCAGCACGAACGCTGGTCCAACTGAGGCGCCAGGCGGAAATGGCATGGCAAGCCGTTCCACAGGACTACATCCAGCATCTCTACGATCGTCTCCATGGGAGAATAGCAGCCTGCATTGCTGCGAAAGGTGGATATACACTGTACTAGTGCCGACATTGTGCATGCTCTGTTGCCTGTGTCTATGTGCCTGTGGTTCTGTCAGTGTGATCATGTGATGTATCTGACCCCAGGAATGTGTCAATAAAGTTTCCCCTTCCTGGGAAAATGAATTCACGGTGTTCTTATTTCAATTTTCAGGAGTGTATATCAGTTCATGACATCCAGTCTTACAAATTTACTCTTTCTAATGGACACACGACCAAATTGTCCGCTCTCAAAATTCTGCCATCTCTCTCCCTACATCCACTACTGCTGGCGGCTCGCCTCCAACTGCGCAACGCTACGCGCTGTTCACATCCGTCTGCCCAACACTACAATAGCAAATATTCCAACAATGCAAACCAGCCACAGACTGCACTCAGCACAGTCAGTGATTTTCATACAGGGCGCTACGTGGCGCTGATGATGATGACGATGAGTCCCATACTCCTTCACAGAGCGTAGGGGAGCGACGCGGGAGACCCTCGCCGCCTTACTAGGCAAGGTCCTAGTGGAGGTGGTTTGTCATTGCTTTCCTCCGACCGTAATGGGGATGAATGATGATGATGAAGACGACACAATAACACCCAGTAATCTCGAGGCAAGAAAAAGCCCTGACCCACCAGGAATCGAACCCGGGACCCCGTGTTCGGGAAGCGAGAACGCTACCGCGAGACCACGAGCTGCGGTATTTTTACCAACATGAAAACCTAAACAGCCTACTTACAACCGGATACCTGATATTCAGGTGCACTCGTGAAATGGTCCCACGGAAAAATCCCCACTTCATCTCTACCTCGGAGATGTTGTGTCTCATCGCTCGTGCACTGACTATAACACCACGTTCAAAGTCACTTAGATCTTGATAACCTGCCATTGCAGCAGGAGTAACCGAGCTAACAACTCCCCCAGACACTTGTTGTCTTACATAGGCGTTTGCCGACCGCAGCGCGGTATTCTGCCTGTTTACATATCTCTATATTTGAATACACAATACCAGTTTCTTTGGCGCTTTAGTGTAAATACGGTGCGTTCGCAGTCTCCCCCTGTTCCCCCTCCTAGCGCTCAAATTGCGTGCCATGCGTGGCTTTGGGGGAAACGTGTAGCGAGGCTGATCGCTACGACCCTCGTATCAGGCCAGTGCTTGCGATCCGAAGATTTAGTCCCTCTCCTACGGAGCAACAGAACAAGGTGGGTACTCGGGAACAGGTTTGAACATCATCAATTATATTGAAAATCGAAATTTATAATATACGTGGTGGTTTCCTCCACCGTGTACAAACCCTAGGGACTGATCAATGAAAGTATACGGAATAAAAATGGTCTAATAAACTTATGTCCGGAAATGCATTGTTTCCATACTAGAGACCATTTATTCAATCATACATTGTTACAGACTCTGTGGCTTAATACGGGCTGTACCATACAGCCACAGCTATAGCATGTGTTGAGAGTGGCGGGCGCCGTAGTATGTTCTGTTTCATACGTCCACGTCAACCAGGCTGCATCCGAACAGTGTAAAAGCCAGTATGAATACGCTGCTCCAGTGTCTCCACATCTGGAATGGGCTATGCATACCACCATGCTTTGGAGATGGCTCCACATTCAGAAATCGCACGGGTTGACATCCGGTGAACTAGCAGGCCTTGCAATTGGACCCCTTCGTCCGATCCATCGATCAGCGAAGACACGACTGAGATGGGTCCGGACGCTAACGGCGAAGTGGGCTGGGGCACCATCATGTAGCAGGTACATAACACTTCGGATTATCAATAGCATGGACTGATGACCTTAACAGTTAAGTCCCATAGGATTTCACACATCAATGGCATTTCTTGGAGCGGGGAGGGAAAGTCACCCGCAAGAAATGCCGATAGTTCCGGCCTCTTACGAGACGTAAAAAGGAAGACTAGTCCCAATGTAATTCGATTTCGTTCCATTATTCTAGTTTTGCTTTTGTTGATGTTCATCTTATATCCTTCTTTCAAGACACTGTCCATTCCGTTCAGCTGCTCTTCCAGGTCCTTTGTGACTCTGACGGAATTACAACGTCGTCGGCAAACCTCAGAGTTTTCATCTCTTCTCCATGGATTTTAATTCCTACTCCAAATTTTTCTTTTGCTTCCTTTACTACTTGCTCAATACACAGATTGAATAATATCGGGGATAGGCTACAACCCTGTCTCACTCCCTTCGCAACCACTGCTCCCCTTTCGTGCCCCTCGACTCCTGTAATTGTAAATAGCCTTTCGTTCCCTGTATTTTAACCCTGCCACCTTTAGAATTTGAAAGAGAGTATTCCAGTTTACATTGTCAAAAGCTATTTCTAAGTCTACAAATGGTAGACACGTAGGTTTGCCTTTCCTTAAGCTATCTTCTAAGACAATTCGTAGGGCCAATATTCCCCTCGTGTTCCAACATTTCTACGGAATCCAAACTGATCTTCCCCGAGTTCGGCTTGTACTAGTTTTCGATTCGTTAGTAAAGAATTCGCGTTAGTATTTTGCAACCATGGCTAATTAAACTGATAGTTCGGTAATTTTCACATCTGTCAACACCTGATTTCTTTGGGATTGGAATTATTATATTTTTCTTGAAGTCTTCAGGTTATTTCTCCTGTCTCTTACATCTTGCTCACGAGATGGAAGAGTTTTGTCATGGCTGGTTCTGCCAAGGCTATCAGCAGTTCTAATGGAATGTTGTCTACTCCCGAGGTCTTGTTTCGACTTAGGTCTTTCAGTGCTCTGTCAAATTCTTCACGCAGTATCATATCTCATATTTCATCTTCATCTACGTCCTCTTCCATTTCCATAATACTGCCTTCAAGTACATCGCCTTGGTATAGACCCTCAATATACTCCTTCCACCTTTGTGCTTTCCCTTCTTTGCTTAGGACTAGCTTTCCACCTGAGCTCTTGATATTCATACAGGTGATTCGCTTTTCCCCAAAGGCCTCTTTAATTTTCCAGTAGGCATTATCTATCTAATCCATAGTGATAATGCTTCTACATCCTTACATTTGTCCTCTTGCTATCCCTGCTTAGCCATTTTGTACTTCCTGTCGATCTCATTTTTGAGACGTTTGTATTCCTTTTAGCATTGTTATATTTTTGCATTTTTATATTTTCTCCTTTCATCAGTTAAATTCAATATCTCTTATGTTACCCAAGGATTTCGACTAGCCCTCGTCTTTTTACCTAGTTGTTCCTCTACTGTCTTCACTATTTCACCTCTTAAACTACACATTCATCTTCTAAGATTTTTCTTTCCCTAATACTCTTTCTGAAACTCTCTAAAACCTCTGATTTTTTCAGTATATACTGGTCCCATCTCTTTAAATTCCTACCTTTTCGCAGTTTCTTCATTTTTAATCTACAGTTCATAAGCAATAAATTATGGTCAGAGTCCACATCTGCCCCTGAAAATGTCTTACAATTTAAAACCTGGTTCCTAATTTCTGCTTACCATTATATAATCTATCTGAAAACTTCCAGTGTCTCCAGGCCTCTTCCACGTATACAACCTTCTTTCATGATTCTTAAACCAAGTGTTAGCTATGATTAAGTTATGTTCTGTGCAAAATTCTACCAGGCGGTTTCTCTTTCATTCCTTACCCCCAGTCCATATTTACCTACTACTTTTCCTTATCTTCCTTTTCTTACAATCGATTTCTAGTCCCCTATAACTATTAAATTTTCGTCTCCCTTAACTATCTGAATAATTTCTTTTATCGCATCATACATTTCTTCAACCTCTTCATCATATGTGGAGCTAATTGGCATATAAACTTGTGCTACTATGATAGGCTGGGCTTTGTGTCTATCTTGGCTACAATAATGCATTCATATTTTCTTTTTCATTATTAAACCTACTCCTGCATTACCGTTTTTTGATTTTGTATTTATAGCCCTGAATTCGTCTGACCAGAAGTCTTATTCCTCCTGCCACCGAACTTCAATAATTCTCACTATATCTAACTTCAACTTACCCATTTCCGTTTTTAAATTTTCTAATCTACCTGCCCGATTAAGGTATCTGACATTCCACGCTCCGATCCGTAGAACGCCTGTTTTCTTTCTCCTGATAACGACGTCCTCTTGAGTAGTCCCCGCCCGGAGATCTGAATGGGGGACTAGTTTACCTCCAGAATATTTTACTCAAGAGGACGCCAACATCGTTTAACCATACAGTAAAGCTGCATGCCCTTGGGAAAAATTACGGTTGTAGTTTCCCCTTGCTTTCAGCCGTTCGCAGTACGTTTGTCTGCCCTCTCAACAGATACCCCTCCGCTATGGTTGCACTAACTGTACGGCTATCTGTATCGCTGAGGCACGCGGGCCTCCCACCAACGGCAAGGTCCATGGTACATGGGGGGTTCAGTATTATTAATTCAAAAATGGTACAAGATGCGAAAAACACTAATTAAAATCAACGAATTGTAGAATTAAATATGAGAAACACTGATTCAATTAATCTTATACCGGAAACAGCTAGAGCTATTGCAGGAACGAAAAGAAACAAATGAAACAGAATTTCAGAGGATACCAAACAACCAAAGATGAGTAGAAAACAATTAAAAGTAAGTCAGATAGAAACCACTGAACTAAACGAAAGCATTTAGACATGGGAAAACGTCAGAAAGTATAATGAGAAAATTATAATGGCGACTATCAAGAATAACCGAAGTATGAAGAAACAGTCACTTGTGCTAGGGCCGGCCGGGGTGGCCGAGCGGTTCTAGGCACTACAGTCCGGAACCGCGCGACCGCTACGGTCGCAGGTTCGAATCCTGCCTCGGGCATGGATGTGTGTGATGTCCTTAGGTTAGTTAGGTTTAAGTAGTTCTAAGTTCTAGGGGACTGATGACCTCAGAAGTTAAGTCCCGTAGTGCTCAGAGACATTTGAACCATTTTGAACTTGTGCTAGGGAGACATCATATCAGATTAGTCAGGATTAAGCTATCAGTTTTACGACGAAACGAGAGTCCATACTAAAAATGTTTTTGTTTGAAGAGTTGTTCAAAAATCAATATTTCACACCCAATGGAACGACTGTGAGATTTAGTGCATTCCGGAAGTATTACGAAAGCAAGCAGGAGAATCAACTCAGCACCTGAAAAGAGAAAAAAATTCGTAATGGTGACATAACGGTAGAAAAAAATAAAAGTGGAGGGCGAAATGGTGAAAGCAAAACTTTCACTGTCATTGACAGAATCTGGTAGTTGATAGTTGAAATAATGCCTAATTGTTGTAATCCAGAGAGAGAAATCAGGAAAGATGTGAAGGACCAGGAGCCCATTAGTCTTTTGGCAATGCTGCACAAATCTTTTCCAAAAGTCCTAAAAAAAGTCTAGAAAACTCGTTTTACATCAATCAGGGAAAGCACAAACTGCCTCTAGAAGAGAGTATAAATGACTGGGCCATTTGCGATATGTCACAGAAGTTATAGAAAAAAGTGGAGAATGTCAGTTACTGCTATCAGAATAAAATATGTACCGACAGCACTTTAAAACCCAGCAATAAGATCTTCCTATAATAGTTCGTTGAAGAATATGTACAAAACGGATACCGCTTCATTAAATTACTTAAAGAAACTAAAGAGTTCAGAATATGCAAAGGAAGTTCGGCACGGTGACCTAAATTTATCAAAATTAATTTATTCATCATTGGAAGAAGTATTCAAATTATTAATCTGGGATTAGTATTGGAGGGGAGCGTGGAGGGTAAAAATCGTAGAGAGAGACCAAGAGATGACTACACTAAACAGATTCAGAAGGATGTAGGTTGCAGTAGGTACTGGGAGATGAAGAAGCTTGCACAGGAACGAGTAGCATGGAGAGCTGCATCAAATCAGTTTCACGACTGAAGACCACAACAACAACAACAACAACAACTATCTGGGATAAAGAAAAAATGCGTGTCAATGGATGTTTTCAAAACCCCTTCCATTTGCTGATGAGACTGTTTTGTTTGCTTCGCACCCAAAAGTTTTTCTTCTGGGAATGGAGGATCTGAAAAGAAGAATTACGACAGTAGACCTGAAGATTAATCATAGTGAGATCAAAGTAGTTTAGAACCAGTACGGTGATAGGAAAGTAGTATAAGTTAATAACGAGTACGTCATGGTATTATAACATTAGAAGGACTGGTAAAGTATAGGTAGACCATCATCAGAGGCTTAGAATCAATCATAGTTTCCCATGCATCTCCCGTGAATGGGACGGGAAGAAATCTCGATCTACGATACTGTGAAAAACTTAGTACCACATCTACTCTCTACCGATTTGCAAGGTATTAATTTAGAGCTTCGTAAAATTCAGAAAGAACTTTCGGAGAGAGGAAGGCTATACACTATTCTAGCCGTTAGCTGAGACATCAACAAACTCAGCACCAGTCACACGTAATGGTCATCATAGTAACTGAATTTGATTAAATTGGGACTTTGTGTTTAGAAATACACCGGGACAGAAATCTGTAGTTAAATTAAATGCAGAAGGTGAAACTAGTTTATCGCGTTTTTAAAATTGCTACTCTAATAAGAAGTAGTGAACCTATCTTCAGAAGACGTATGTGTACTGTTGTGAAGAGGACTGACAACTGAGTTGTGTACAGCAGCTGAACGCTTCGAAATTTATGTATGCTATTAGAAATAATTGATTTGGAAAATGACCATCATCTGTCCATTACCGAAAAAGAATGACACCCAGTTATGTGACAATTATAGGGGAATATCTGTGCTAGTTGTCAGCTATGAAGTACCATCTCTATGCCTCCTAAATAGGATACTACCACTTGCTCAAGAAGCTGCAGGAGACTACCAATGTGAGTTTAGACGCAACAGATCAACAGTGGACCACCTATTTACCCTACGTCAAACAACGGAGAAATGCTGGGAATATAATACAGACATAACCATGGTCTTCACTAACTTCAAAATAAGCCTATGACAGTGTACACAGGGGTACTATAATCAGAGTACTAAAGGAATTTCAGTTTCCATCTAATATAATCCCCTTGGTGGCAATTTGTCGAGAACACTCTGTAAAGTGCAGACAAGTACCGGTTTATAAGAACAGTTCGAAGTTCGAACCGACCGCAGACAGGGAGACACCCTCTCCCCTGTATTATTCAACCTTGTCCTACAAAAAATAGCTCGGAAATCATGAAAACTGACGCCACCCCTAAACAACATGTCAGTGACTCGACTGGCATACGCGGATGATATAATCGTAATCAGCGGTAGTAGAGAAGAGCTCAGAAGAATGGCAGGCTCGTACTGCAAGATTGCCAGTAGGGAAGGCCTGCAAGTCAGTGAAGATAAGACAGAATACATGGTCCTGGGCAAGACAGCGAGACATGGGGACCCGCTCACTGTGGACAGTCTCAGATTCAAAAAGTCAGATACTTTCAAATACCTTGGTATTCTCTGCAGTGATCAGAACCACTCTGAAATTGAAATAAATGCAAGAATTGTCAGAGGCAACAGAGCATACTTTAGCCTTCAGGATTTGCTGAGGAAAAGATCCCTGTCAAGAAGTTTTAAGATCTGGCTGTACCAAAGTATGTGTATGCCAGTGTTTATGTACAGTTGTGGAAGCCACAGCTTTAGGAGAACAGATGAAAAGAAACTACTTGTCTTCGAACGAAAAATCCTCGGAAAAATATGTGGTCCTGTGATATATTCACAAACGGGGGAATGGAGAATTTGAAAAATCCAAGAATTAACAGAGCTTTACACTCAACCTGACATTATAAAAAGAATAAGAATAAGAATGTTGAACTTGGCTGGACATGTAGAAAGGATAGATGAGGGGAGGATGCCCATGATGTGTTTCTGGGAGCTGTAGCTGGATGGAGGTACCGGGGACGACCGCGGACAAGATGGAAGGACTTTCGTGTTAGCAGAAGAGCCAACACCATGTTACGAGTGGAGGCCGAAATGCACGCGTTTTAGCTCACGCAGGCTGGCGTGAGGAGGGAAGAACTATGCTATTAATGATGAACGTCGCTCTTGACGGTACAGGATTCACACTATGATCTGTTCAGAATACATTCTTGAAGATAGTAATTATAGTAACTAAATATTGCGCCTTGCTAGGTCGTAGCAAATGACGTAGCTGAAGGCAATGCTAAACTGTCGTCTCTGCAAATGAGAGCGTGCGTAGACAGCGAACCATCGCCAGCAAAGTCGGCTGTACAACTGGGGCGAGTGCTAGGGAGTCTCTCTAGGCTAGACCTGCCGTGTGCCGGCGCTCGGTCTGCAATCACTGATAGTGGCGACACGCGGGTCCGACTCATACTAACAGACCACGGCCGATTTAAAGGCTACCACCTAGTAAGTGTGGTGTCTGGCGGTGACACCACAAGGACAATACTGACAAGGACACAGAGGACATTGGACTAGAAGCGGGCGAGTGGTGGCAGGAGGCTCGCAACCGGGAACGATGGAGGAGTGTGGAGCAGGCATATGGTCACTAAGGCCCAAGCCACGGATAAGTAAGTAAGTAAGTAAGTACCTAAACCTAGCCGGCAGGTGTGGCCGAGCGGTTCTAGATTCTGCGCGACCACTACGGTCACAGGTTCGAATCCTGCCTCGGGCATGGATGTGTGTGATCTCCTTAGGTTGGTTAGGTTTAAGTAGTTCTAAGTTCTAGGGGACTGATGACCTCAGATGTTAAGTCCCATAGTGTTCAGAGCCATTTGAACCAGTTTAACCTAAACCTAAAATTGCATCGATTAGTTCGTGCTATGTACATGGCTCAAGAGGTACACAGCAATATCATACGAGGCCGTCACAACGCTCTCAGTTCCGAGCGGCTGCCTCCAGATGGCGATCGTTAATCGGGACTATCTTCTGCTTCCGCCCAACGTCCTCTGGCGAGTCAAATTCATCCACCGATAGTGTTGTCAGCCACAAGCGAGAGTGCTGTCAACCGTGGACTACTATTTTTCCGCTCAGTACTGGCACTGATGGAGTTGCTTCCGCCAACAGGCACAAAACGTGATACTAGCTCAGTTCCTATAGTTCAAGCAGCTACACAGTTCTGCGGCTTTCAGCAGTTCCGTTCCGAAGACTTAACAGCCGCTCTTTACGGACTAACAGTAACAACTAACTACGTGTGCCTGCGTAATACTTTCAGTCCTAGTGACTGAATACTAGGTGCTACAGTCTGGAACAGCGCGACCGTTACGGTCGCAGGTTCGAATCCTACCTCGGGCATAGATGTTTGTGATGTCCTTAGGTTAGATGGGTTTAAGTAGTTCGAAGTTCTAGGGAACTGATGACTTCAGACGTTAAGTCTCATAGTGCACAGAGCCATTTGAACCATTTGAACTACATACCAGTCTGCCAAGAGGCAGCGAAGTTATTCAGATTACAGTCTATCAGGTGTAGGCCAACATGTGCCACGCATCGAACTGTTGCCAAAATTAAGCAAAACTATGTACCAACACCATTAATACACTACCGGCCATTAAAATTGCTACAGCAAGAAGAAATGCAGATGATAAACGGGTATTCATTGGACAAATATATTATACTAGAACTGAGTTGTGATTACATTTTCACGCAATTTGGGTTCATAGATACTGAGAAATCAGTACCCAGAACAACCACCTCTGGCGTAATAGCGGGATTGATAAGCCTGGGCATTGAGTCAAACAGAGCTTGGATGGCGTGTACAGGTACAGTTGCCCATGCAGCTTCAACACGATACCACAGTTCATCAAGAGTAGTAACTGGCGTATTGTGACGAACCAGTTGCTCGGCCATCATTGACCAGACGTTTTCAATTGGTGAGAGATCTGGAGAATGTGCTGGCCAGGGCAGCAGTCGAACATTTTCTGTGTCCAGAAAGGCTCTTAAAGGGCCTGCATCACGCGGTCGTGCATTATCCTGCTGAAATGTAGGGTTTCGCAGGGATCGAATGAAGGGTAGAGCCACTGTTCAAAGTGCCGTCAATGCGAACAAGAGGTGACCGAGACGTGTAACCAATGGCACCCCATACCATCACGCAGGGCGAAACGCCAGTATGGCGATGATGAATACACGCTTCCAATGTGGGTTCGCCGCGATGTCGCCAAAAACGTCAAAAATGACGTTTTGCCATTCGTGCAGCCAGGTTCGAGGTTGAGTACACCATCACAGGCGCTCCTGTCTGTGACGCAGCGTCAAGGGTAACCGCAGCCATGATCTCCGAGCTGATAGTCCATGCTGCTGCAAACGTCCTCGAACTGTTCGTGCAGATGGTTGTCGTCTTGCAAACGTCCCCATCTGTTGACTCAGGAATCGAGACGTGGCTGCACGATCTGTTACAGCTATGCGGATAAGATGCCTGTCATCTCGACCGCTGGTGATACGATGCCGTTGGGACCCAGCACGGCGTTCCGTATTACACTCCTGAACCCACCGATTCCATATTCTGATAACAGCAATGTCGCGATACGATAAACGGCAATCGCGGTAAGCTTTAATCCGAACTTTATCAAAGTCGGAAACGTGATGGTACCCATTTCTCCTCCTTACACGAGGCGTTACAACAACGTTTCACCAGGCAACGCCGGTCAACTGCTGTTTGTGTATGAGAAATTGGCTGGAAACTTTCCATATGTCAGCACGCCACCGGCGCCACCCTTGTGTGAATGCTCTGAAAAGCTAATCATTTGTATATCACCGCATCTTCTTCCTATCAGTTAAATTTCGCGTCTGTAGCACATGATCTTCGTGGTGTAGCAATTTTAATGGCCAGTAGTGTTAATGTTACTGATTACTGAGTTGCCAAATTTCTGTTCCAGTGTCGCCCTGTCGAGAGAGTGTATAGTTATGTATTATCAGAGTGCAATCACATTAAAAACATTATAGTACGAAATAACTTTTCTGCTGTCATCGAAGGCAGGGCTGAATTGACATTAACATTCAGTTACAACACCTCAACAGTTCCTTTCAGTGTTCTACTCATTCTTAAGTAGTTTTTATACGAGTGTAGCTTTCATGAAAATTAGCTTTCAAAAGTTAAAAAGAAAAATTGAGAACATACACGGTCCAGTCACATTGACGTGACCGGCGCCTATCTTTGACGTCAATGTGCAGTAACCACTCAGAGACGGCACGTGCAAGAATTAGCAGTGGAGAACACATGAATTGTGTCCTGGAGTGAGAGGTGGGGGAGGGGGGTTTGCTCTGAGCACTATGGGACTTACCAAAAACAAAATGGTTCAAATGGCTCTGAGCACTATGGGACTTAACATCTGTGATCATCAGGCCCATAGAACTTAGAACTACTTAAACCTAACTAACCTAAGGACATCACACACATCCATGCCCGAGGCAGGATTCGAACCTGCGACCGTAGCGGTCGCGCGATTTCAGTCTGAAGCACCTAGAACAGCTCGGCCACCCCGGCCGCTGGGAGGGACGGGGAAAGGGGGGGGGGGGGGGGCGAACAGCAGTGCAGTCGTTGTCGTAATGCGTTAATCATTGGCTTTAGGGACAAGGGTGGAAGCATTTCGGAACAGCTAAATTTGTAAACTGTTCGAGTTTAAAGTAGACCGTCCATGGCGAAATGGCGCTGTCCAACTCCGGCGCGAGGCAACTGCCGTGCATCACTGGCCGTTGATGATAGTGGTTGATGATGATGATGGTTGGTTTGTGGGGCGCTGGACTGCGCGGTCATCAGCGCCCGTATAAAGTCTCAATTTTTACACAGTCTAATTTGGCCACTTTCACGAATGATGATGATGATGAAATGATGAGAACAACAGAAACACCCACCCCCCAGGCAGAGAAAATCCCCAACCCGGCCGAGGATCGAACCCGGGACCCCATGATCCAGGGGCAGCAACTCTAGCCACTAGACCACGAGCTGCGGACGATGGCTGCGGAGATGAGTATGGGCGAATAGACGTGGAGCTGGTTAGCAGCTGACCGAAAAGCTGAACCAAGGGGATACAACAGCGTCTCCTCAACGACCGTTCAGCCAACGTTGCTGCGTATGGCTCACTAGAACAGGTGTTTAGTTCGTGGACTGACGCCGAGTGCTGTTCATCGACTACGAAGGCTTGAATTTGCACGCCAGTACCACAACTGGATGTCCAGAGTGGTGACAGGTAGCCTCTTCAGGTGAATCACGGTTTATGCTCCATCGGACAGACGGCCATTGATGTGTACGACGTGAAACGTCTGAAAGCCAACACCTTGGGACTAGGAGGGCGTTATGGTCTGGGGTATGTTTTCGTGCCATTCCCTGGGTGATTTTGTCTTTCTGCAGGGCACAATGGATCAACAAAAGTATGCACCTGTCCTTAGTGGCCGTGTCCACCCCTTCTTATGGTTTGCTTTTCCTCTACACGATGGCAGGACAATAAAACGTGTCACACAGCTGGCACTGAACGTGCGTGGTTCGAAATGTACCAGGATGAGATTCCCGTACTCCCCTGGCCATCACACTCACCGAATTTAAAAAAAATAGCAGCTGCCCATCGCACTGGAGTCGACATCGCTCCACACACATGTCGCTACCTTCCAGAGCCTTATGGCCCTCTTCCTTTACACTGGACAATGTATTTTCTGATCAGGGCGACAAAGGGAACAGTACAGGACCGTGCTCTAAACCCAATTATATATATATATCAATGAAAAGCGCCAGAACAGGAAATTTTCTTCCAGAATAAGACGTTAGCAAATATTACAGTCATTTCCAGAGCGGTTTTAGGCGCTTCAGTCCGGAACCGCGCTGCTGCTATGGTCGCAGGTTCGAATCCTTTCTCGGGCATGGATGTGTGTGATGTCCTGAGGTCAGTTAGGTTGAAGTAGTTCTAAGTATAAGGGACTGATGACCTCAGATGTTAAGTCCCATAGTGCTAAGAGCCATTTGAGCCATTTGTTCTCAGAGCTCCAATATTTGTTGCAGCCAAGTGGAATGCTCGGTAAGAGGTACTTGAAAAGTTTTGCTAAATGTTGCCCCAACCCCGAGAGAATCTTTGGTAGACGTTGGCAAGATGTATTTTGTCTGCTCAGTACATTCCAGAAACGCTGTACTGCGACTGAGGTCCACAGACTTCGTAGGTCAGCAGAAATTCTTGTACCATAGCAGATCGATGATAATGGAAGCTTCTGAGAAGTCGCATAAGCGTTTTATACACTCAGTGCTCTGCTAGTCGCTGAAATCTCAGGAGTTTTTGTACAGCTGTCGACATCGACATGTATACCGCCGAAGTTGGGCATAATAATTATAAAACAGTAAAAAGGTAAGGCCTATGTTCGACTTTAAGTAGTCGTGAAGTTACTGAGTCGCACATTTGTTTGCAGCATCTTAGTTGCGTAATTCCTAAAGTTTACATTATTCCCTGACACCTATGAAGATACGAGACGTAACAAAATACGTTTCTTTTCTCGGCCGATTTCGACTGAAAAAATGCGAATTTATTGTGGGACATCGTGGAATATTCCCGCTTCAGCTCAAATAGTTGCATGAAGTTCCGATAGATGGCGGTGATATATGTAGCATACAAAATGGCGTCTGTAACGGAAGTACGTTCCAAGTAGAGCTGTCACTGAGTTTGTTTTGGCGGAAAGACAGAGCCTTGCAGATTTTCATAGTCGCTTTCAGAATGTCTACGGAGACGTGGAAGTGAACAAAAGCACGGTAATCGCTGGACGAGGTGTCTGTCATCATCACAGCAAGGACGCGTTAACCTGTATGAAGTGCCGCGTGCCGCCCGGCCGTACACGGCTGTGACTCCTGCAATTTTGGAACATGCGAACACTCTCATTCGAGGCGTTCGACGAATCACAATCAAACATCTCGGTACTCGACTGGACGTCTTTGTTGGTACTGATGACACACTAATCCACCAGTTGAGGTAGTCAAAGGTGTAGGACCATTGGGTTCCTCACCACCTAATAGATGACCATAAAAAGCAATGAAGGACCATCTGTGCGGAGTTGCTTGCGCGTTGCTAGGCTGATAGTGACAATTCTTTATCGAACATCGTCACAGGCGAAGAAACATGGGTTCATCATTTCGAACAAAAACAGCAATCCATGGAGTGAAGCCACACCACCTCTCCTCCGAAGAAACAATTCGAAGCCGCACCCTTAGACGGTGAAGTGATTAAACGATATTGTGGGACGGCGACCGCCTGCTTAACTGCGTGGTAACGTGCTTGCTTCCCATGCAGCAGGCCCGGGTTCGATTCTCGGCCGGGTTGGAGATTTTCTCCGCCCGTGGACGGGGTGGTGTGTTATCCTCATCGACACATAAGTCGCCCAATGTGGTGTCATATGCAATAAGACTTGCAACACGGCGTCCGAACTTCCCAGGGCAGGGCCTCTCGGCCATCAATGCCATAAGATCATTTCATTTTTCTGGGACGGTATTTTGGGACTCTGAAAGCGTTATTATGTTTGATGTCCTCCCTCATGTTGCAATGGTCAACCTATGCGTGTACTGTGATAACCTCATAAAACTGAAGAAGCTACTTGAGCATATTCATCGCCACAAAGATGCAAACGAGCGTCTCCTCCTCTACTATATCGCACGGCTTCAAACAAGTCTGCGTACCCGAGAGAAGTTCATAAACCTTTATTGGGCTGCACTCTATTGCCCATCCTACAGCCTCAATCTCGCACTTTCCAACATCCATCTGCTTGGCCCAATGAAGGATGTAGTCTGCAGGAAGCAGTGAGATTATTGATGCAGCAACACACTGGCTCCGACGTCGACGAGCAGACTGGTACCAGGCGGGCATATGAACATTGACGAAGATTATGTTGAAAAACATATTTTTATAGCCTAAAGAGTGGGAAATTATGTGGTGTATTGGAATCCCGAATGAAACTAACCTGCTAAAAGAAATTGTTGCTTTACTTATTGAAAACCCCTCGTAGTAAACGATGTTTGTCTACTCAGCATCACACCTCCCCACAGCAGGACAACTTGGTGGTACGCCGCAGTGATTACCACACTGGACTCACATTCTAGAGTAGATGAGTTCAAACCTCCGTCTGTATGTCTATATTAAGATTTTCCATGGTCTGCTTAGGTCATCTGAAGCAAATGTGGGGTCGTTCCTTTGTAAATGATATGGTCGATTTACTATTACAGACTTATTCCACCCGTGCTTGGACTTTGTGTCTACTAGCGTCGTTGACGAAGCGTGGAAATCTAATTTCCATTCTTCCATGAACGTCCTACAGATTTTATCAAGATGGGTATTTTTCGATCTAGTTAATCTGCAAACTAGCTCATCGTCATATCAGATTTAGTGCACTTAATTCCTTCCCACACGACACGGCATTCGTATCGTTGCTACAACCATATTCTATATCTGAACTAAACGTACCCGAATCGGTACTGCCACTGCTGGACGTCTGGCACATCGAGAAAATATTCTGCGCCCATCATACACGGATTGAGGGAACCTGGAACTCATGAGACGTCGTTTTCTTTCGCTGTGCATTTATGGCCGTATATTGACACTATTGCGTAGTTACTCTTGATCGAGCTTGCACTGGCCTGTGACAAACATGTTCTGCGGCTCGAAAAGCCTTGATATGACGCTTTGTGACGCGTCCAACGTTGCTGACGCTGTACATTGCTTATAGCCTATTTCGTGACAGAGTACACATGAATTCTGTGAATCATTACACTGCATATTTCACTGACGGTCTATGCTATGTTCATAATGAAAGAACATATGCAATTGTGACCATATGAGCATGAAGCTCTACATTTCGTTGCCTTTACATTACGTACCTATTTGAATCAGCGTGTAACTTCCTATACAAATTGCATAGTTACTATTTGTGGACGACTCTAGACGGTAATTTATTGTATTACATGAAATGTATTCGCAGTTGCGAATATGAACAACCATCAGCTGCATAGTGGAATGACAAGAATGAAAATTGGTGCCGGACCGGGACTACAAGCCCGCTTAACACGAGCGGTCGGCCGTCCAGAGTGGCCGAGGGGTTCTAGGCGCTACAGTCTGGAACCTCCCGACGGCTACGGTCGTAGGTTCGAATCCTACCTCGGGCATGGATGTGTGTGATGTCCTTAGGTTAGTTAGGTTTGAGTAGTTCTAAGTTCTAGGGGACTGATGACCTCAGATGTCAAGTCCCACAGTGCTCAAAGCTATTTGAATCATTCGAACGAGCTGTCGCCTTATCATTAGGCTATCCGCGCACGATTCTACCACACGTCGCCAGCCATTTGTCTGCAACCTGTACTCCTACGTTGTTGTTGTTGTTGTTGTCTTCAGTCCTGAGACTGGTTTGATGCAGCTCTCCATGCTACTCTATCCTGTGCAAGCTGCTTCATCTCCCAGTACCTACTGCAACCTACATCCTTCTGAATCTGCTTAGTGTACTCATCTCTCGGTCTCCCTCTACGATTTTTACCCTCCACGCTGCCCTCCAATGCTAAATTTGTGATCCCTTGATGCCTCAAAACATGTCCTACCAACCGATCCCTTCTTCTAGTCAAGTTGTGCCACAAACTTCTCTTCTCCCCAATCCTATTCAATACCTCCTCATTAGTTACGTGATCTATCCACCTTATCTTCAGTATTCTTCTGTAACACCACATTTCGAAAGCTTCTATTCTCTTCTTGTCCAAACTAGTTATCGTCCATGTTTCACTTCCATACATGGCTATACTCCAAACAAATACTTTCAGAAACGACTTCCTGATACATAAATCTATATTCGATGTTAACAAATTTCTCTTCTTCAGAAACGCTTTCCTTGCCATTGCCAGTCTACATTTTATATCCTCTCTACTTCGACCATCATCAGTTATTTTACTTCCTAAATAGCAAAACTCCTTTACTACTTTAAGTGTCTCATTTCCTAATCTAATTCCCTCAGCATCACCCGATTTAATTTGACTACATTCCATTATCCTCGTTTTGCTTTTGTTAATGTTCATCTTATATCCTCCTTTCAAGACACTGTCCATTCCGTTCAACTGCTCTTCCAAGTCCTTTGCTGTCTCTGACAGAATTACAATGTCATCGGCGAACCTCAAAGTTTTTACTTCGTCTCCATGAATTTTAATACCTACTCCAAATTTTTCTTTTGTTTCCTTTACTGCTTGCTCAATATACAGATTGAACAACATCGGGGAGAGGCTACAACCCTGTCTCACTCCTTTCCCAACCACTGCTTCCGTTTCATGCCCCTCGACTCTTATTACTGCCATCTGGTTTCTGTACAAATTATAAATAGCCTTTCGCTCCCTGTATTTTACCCCTGCCACCTTTAGAATTTGAAAAAGAGTATTCCAGTCAACATTGTCAAAAGCTTTCTCTAAGTCTACAAATGCTAGAAACGTAGGTTTGCCTTTTCTTAATCTTTCTTCTAAGATAAGTCGTAAGGTCAGTATTGCCTCACGTGTTCCAACATTACGACGGAATCCAAACTGATCCTCCCCAAGGTCTGCATCTACGTACATTATGTATATTCTCGTACAGGTGAGACATTTTACATGAAAGTCCTTGCCCTGTGTCGGGGATAAATTCGATATTGCCATGCCTATGTTATTCCGCATATTCAGTCGGAATAACACAGGCCCTGGAATGTCGTATTTATCAGCCGACCGCGGGCAAGGGACTTTCATGTAAAATGTCTCGCAGATGGTAGCGGTAGGATCGTTCTGCAGTCTGTCGCGAATGCCGATTCTCTAAACTTTCTCAGTAGTGTTTCGCGAAAAGAATGTTCCCTTTCCTCCAGGGATTCCTAGTTCAGTTCAAGGAGCATTTCCGTAGTCATTGCGTGTTGATAGAACCTACCGATAACAAACATTTATTAACACTGCGCCTTTGTTATCTGTGTGTGTGTGTGTGTGTGTGTGTGTTATGTTGTGGTTTCGTCCTACACAAACACTGCTCATACGATGACCAGATTTAACAGAAAGAGTTACCTTAGTACGCCCTGTAATCAAAATATCTACACCATGATTGTATGTGACTAATGTACAGAAAAACGTCAAATTATCCTGAGATATTCAGTTCAGTCGCACAGCAGCTTTACTACGACTCTGAACACACTGCACTGTGTCACTACTCAGTCACTGCTAGGAACGGATTACCGTCACTAATCGTCTTTCATCTGAATACTCCACCAGACTAATCCGAGATTGCTCTTCCGTCAGGCATAATCGAGGGGACTTCAAGAAATCAGTTACACGTTATTATGGCACACCAAATAACTTTTAATGAATGCTGCACTACACTTGACCGTGACGCAGGTGCTTGTCTTCATCTTTCAACATAGTCACCAAGTCTCTTTAAACAACGGCTCGAACTTCCTACCAATCGTTCAACTCGTCATCGAGACATATCCGGTGCTTGGCCACGAAACTATTCAAGAACAGCGTCATAGCTGGAAAATCTTCTTCTCCCCCTCCAAGATGCCGTTTTAGCATGCCGAAAAGATGGAAATCACTATCGACATCAACCACGTCCGTGCCACTTACACCATTTCACTACGGCTGGACGTGACACTCCATTTCGACCATATATCGTCAAAATTTCGTGATGAATCTGTGTGAAATTTAGAAGCTCTGCTCACAATATGCCTATCTCAATTTTGGATCACGTTTCCAGTTGTAGAGCAAATTCATCCGCACACTGTGATGCACCTATTGTCTGTACCACAGCAAAACTGTACCTGCATGATTCATGGAGCGTGTACTGTCTTATGACAATGCCTCACTCTTGTAGAGTAATGGTCTTAGCGTGGGACGACATGTGTGACTTCTTTTCTAAAGTACTTACGTAAAATTACGTTAGACAACATAGTAGCGTCGAAACCAGGTCAATTTTTGACTTAATATTTGTGACCGAGGGCTTATTTGTTACAATATCATTAATTTAAACGTTCTCGTGAGGATAATGAAAGAAAAATGACTTCTGTAAGCGTTACGCTAAAACTATTTATGTTGACGATTCGATCCAAACTTAACCTTGCAAGTACAGTAGTTTCCTAGTCAGAAGGCCTGACGAATACAACGATGAAATTGTTTATCATATGCTGTTAAAATTGTTAGGTAAAATTTACACAAACGTCAGTTTTACAATTCGTAAGTGCTCGACTAAACCAGGGGCGTGATTAGGGTGGCCAATGAAGGCCAAAGAAAGTCGGACTTCGGAGATAATTCGTGCACTCGCAAATTTTTGTACATTGGTAGAAGGAATTATCATGAACAATAGTAGAATTCCTGACGATGAGGGTTGAGTACGGGAGTGGGGGTGCGTTACTTTTGTACATTTTTTTGATTACTCCAAAACTGCGCACTCTAGGGAAAGCGTATTCCTGAACAAAATTTAGCTATATTAAATTTTCTACAAAAAGGTCCTGTAAATTTTTTCTGTAGAACTAATATGGCTACGAACTAATAGTTTGCGCGTAGCGAGCGAAGGAATATGAAACTCTCTCGCGTGGTTTTTGGTCAGTTATAGCAATACGAGTTGTATGAAACGACATGGGTAGGGGCAGGTATTCTCCGTGTATAAACCATTTAGCGACTTTTACTAATGCTAAATTATATACAGATTGGCTCATAGATCAATGCCTTTAAAGGGCTTTCTTAAAAACAAATGTGTAATTGAACAGATGCCTTAAAAAAAACTTGAGAGTACCAGTTCATCTTGCGTAGCATTTCTGGAAACCTGCGTCCAACCTCCACTCCCTGTAACACGGTACTGAATTTTAAACAACATACGATCCATCTTTCATGAGAAAATACCTGATAAAGTAGACATTGTAGCAACAGAAAGAAAACGTTAAAGATGGCACCTATTGATATTATTGATTTTCAAACACGACATATTTTGTATCAGACACTACAGATTTGCCATTCAGTTACGCCAGGAAGTTAGTGATGATATTTATGGGTCGCGAGAAAAATATAAGATTCACTGCGCTTCAGATGATGGCTCTGAGCACTATGGGACTTACCTTCTGAGGGCATCAATCCCCTAGAACTTAGAACTACATAAACCTAACTAACCTAAGGACATTAGACACATCCATGCCCGAGGCAGGAGTCGAACCTACGATGGTAGCGGTCGCGCGGTTCCAGACTGTAGTGCCCAGAACCGCTCGGTCACCCCGGTCGGCACTGCGCTTCCTACATTTTTGCCACAAAGAATACTAACCGAGATAATTCCCCGTAACAGGTGTACTGTAAGACATTTTTACTTGGAGTTTCAAAATTCAATACCGCAAACTATAGTGAAGAGTTTGGGAGTGAACCCCCTGACATTATTTAACTTTACAGATATGAATAAATACACGGCAGATATGTAACATTGTAGAGTCAGCAGCTTGATCTGAAGACTGTTGTAACGTAGAAATGTTCTGTGACACTCTTGTCGAAACAATGAGCGTCTCACCACTTACCCACTTAATGTGTGCTTCAAGTATTCAAACATTATGAATCACCTCGAAGGGAACGATCTATTGACACGTAATCAGCATGGCTTCAGAAAACATCGCTCTTGTGCAACGCAGCTAGCTCTTTATTCGCACGAAGTAATGGCTTCTATCGACAGGGGATGTCAAGTTGATTCCGTATTTCTAGATTTCCGGAAAGCTTTTGACACCGTTCCTCACAAGCGACTTCTAATCAAGCTGCGGAGCTATGGGGTATCGTCTCAGTTGTGCAACTGGATTCGTGATTTCCTGTCAGGAAGGTCGCAGTTCGTAGTAATAGACGGCAAATCATCGAGTAAAACTGAAGTGATATCAGGTGTTCCCCAGGGAAGCGTCCTGGTACCTCTGCTGTTCCTGATCTATATAAATGACCTGGGTGACAATCTGAGCAGTTCTCTTAGACTGTTCGCAGATGATGCTGTATTTTACCGTCTAGTAAGGTCATCCGAAGACCAGTATCAGTTGCAAAGCGATTTAGAAAAGATTGCTGTATGGTGTGTCAGTTGGCAATTGACGCTAAATAACGAAAAGTGTGAGATAATCCACATGAGTTCCAAAAGAAATCCGTTGGAATTCGATTACTCGATAAATAGTACAATTCTCAAGGCTGTCAATTCAACTGAGTACCTGGGTGTTAAAATTACGAACAACTTCAGTTGGAAGGACCACATAGATAATATTGTCGGGAAGGCGAGCCAAAGGTTGCGTTTCATTGGCAGGACACTTAGAAGATGCAACAAGTCCACTAAAGAGACAGCTTACACTACACTCGTTCGTCCTCTATTAGAATATTGCTGCGCGGTGTGGGATCCTTACCAGGTGGGATTGACGGAGGACATCGAAAGGGTGCAAAAAAGGGCAGCTCGTTTTGTATTATCACGTTATAGGCGAGAGAGTGTGGCAGATATGATACACGAGTTGGGATGGAAGTCATTACAGCAAAGACATTTTTCGTCGCGGCGAGACCTTTTTACGAAATTTCAGTCACCAACTTTCTCTTCCGAATGCGAAAATATTTTGTTGAGTCCAACCTACATAGGTAGGAATGATCATCAAGATAAAATAAGAGAAATCAGAGCTCGAACAGAAAGGTTTAGGTGTTCGTTTTTCCCGCTCGCTGTCCGGGAGTGGAATAGTAGAGAGATAGTATGATTGTGGTTCGATGAACCCTCTGCCAAGCACTTAAATGTGAATTGCAGAGTAGTCATGTAGATGTAGATGTAGATGTAGAATGAAAGTTGGTACTGGACAAATCTGTTTGCTCCCTAAGAATGAAGCCAGAGAAGTTGCTTTTCTATCTGGAGATGTATCTTTCTTTTAACAGACTCGTGGTAGGTCCTTCATCGTACTGTCACCCGTGTTAATGAACCCAGCTGTGGCTCTCTTTCTTAGCGTTGGTGCACGCAGCCTCCGGCGCCGCGGTTTTCTTGCAGGGCAAAACGGTGCGAGGCGACGTGAGAAATTTGCTGATGCGGCATGCCCCTCACTGGCAAGTGGAGCTGGGTCTCTCTTAATTACCGTCGCTAGGCAATTAGAGGCTGCCACGGCGCACCCACTCCACCTCAATTCCATTATCGAGCGCATTAGCCGTAATTGTCACAAGCAAATAATCCAGTGCTCATGCGCACTAACCCCATCATTGACGGCGGAACTTCATCAGCTGCAGACGCCGCATTATTCTATATACTTAATCGATTTATGGGACAAATAAAATCTCCTCCATTGAAATGCTAACAAAGTATGGCTTACAATTAGCTTTTAAAATCACGCGATGTGTTTTGTGTAGACGGGGAAAAAATAATGCATATTGCGTCATTAAGTATTTCAGTCACACAGTTCTGGGCATTGGGGGATTGATTGGCTTGTTGGTGTAATAGCTTTTGTATGCAATTCGAGGCTAATCGTTACGGACTACATAAGCGAAGGGGGCGAGAGAAGGAGCGAACAACACAAAAATGTTGGTCAGGTGCCCGCGCTGCGCGCCACATAACGCCAGACTCAATTAGGACCCACCTCCCTGCCCAAACAATGCACGTCACACCGCCGGCCTACCTAATGCGTGCTAAGCATTTTTACACTGCTAACCACGACACAATCAGCTACAAATCCTACTTTCACGATGTTCTAAGGATTCCTACTAGTAAGACGGCGTTACCCGTGCATGAGTCCGCATCCGATACACTTTAATGCGATATAATTAATGTTTCTGTTGTAATCTATGCGTCAAGACCGGGCGTTATTTTACGAAAGGAAGGAAAGAGGAAGGAAGGTCTAATCGGCATCGTGGTCGTTAGTGATGCAGTCACAGCTCAATAGCAGATGATATGGGGGAAGAACCAGCCGTGATCTTTCTATCAAATAGTGCCGACGTTTCCTGAAGTGGAATCGCGGAGTACATACAGTGCCGAATTAAGCCAGCGCGGGGCCTCTTGGTTTGCTTTCCTCCTTAAAGTTCAGTATATAACATGAAACGGGAGTTCACAAAATGCCTTCCTCTATTAGAGATAACACTAGTCAAATCAATGTCTCTAAGCAAATCACACTCTACGTATATTAAAGTGAGGTCGTTTCGAAGTCATTGACCGTGGTGTTCCTTAGCTAAGTTTCAATGCGCTTTACAGTTGAAATAGAACTTTCTCCACTTTAGTAATCATCAAGGGCAAATAAATGTGTTACACTATTCATTCGAGAAACACGATTTAACGAATTTTCTACATCTCCATCTGCACAGATACTACGCAATCCATCTTACGGCTCTTGGCGGAGGATACCCCGTAGCATTACTAGTCATTTCCTTTCCTATTCGACTCGCAAAACGACTGTCTATATGCCTCCGTATGAGTCAAAATTTCTCATATCTTATCTTCGTGGTCCTTACGCGCAATGTATATTGGAGGCAGTAGAATCGTTCTGCAGTCAGCTTCAAATGACGGTTCTCCAAATTTTCTCGAAGGTGCTCCTCGGAAAGAGCGTCGCTTTCCCCCCGGGGATCCCCATTTGAGTTCCTGAAGCATGTCCGTAACACTTGCGTGTTGTTGTAATCTTCCAGCAACAAATCCAGCAGCCCACCTGCGAATTTCTTCAATGTCGTCTTTTAATCCGACCTGGTACGGATCGCAAACACCCACGCAGTACTCAAGAATAGGTCGCACGAGCGCCCTATATGCGGTTTCCTTTACCAGATGAACCACACTTCCCTAAAATTCACCCAATAAACCGAAGTCAGCCATTCGCCTTCCCTACCACAATCATCACATGCTCGTTCCATTCCATATCGCTTTGTAACGTTACGCTCAGATATTTAAGCGACGTGACTGCGTTAAGCAGTACACTAATGATACTGTATCCGAACATTATGGGTTGCTTTCCCTTACACTTTTCTACATTTAGAGCTTGCTGTTATTTATAACACCAACTAGAAATTTTGTCTAAGCCATCCTTCTTCTTCTACAGTCACTCAATTCGACGCTTTACCGTACACCACAGCATCATCAGTAAACAACCCGCAATTTGTAGCCCACCCAGTAGTTAGGTCATGTATGTATACAGAGAATAATAGCTGTCCTGTCACACTACCCTTGGAAACTCCTTACGACACCCTTGTCTCTGATGAACACTAGCCATCGAGGACAACGCATTGGGTTGTATAACTTAAGAAGTCTTCGAGCTACGTATCTGTGAAAACGTTCAACCAACTACAGTTCAACTGAGTCTTGCTTTTTGCTTTCAATAGCAACAGCCACAGCTGTTTTGAATAGCTCCAACTGCGCCATTTCATCCCCTAGGCTGTACATCAATTATAAAAATAAACACCTGAATTTTAAAATGTTGTCCAGATGCCTGATTTTCTCCAACTTCGTCGAGTGTAACGGAGCCGCTGAAACAGTCGTATTTAGCCCGCGCCATGTTGAATTCTTTTGCTCATGTTCTTCACAATCACTCAGCACTTTGAGTTTTGCTTAAATATCTGTCGTGTCAAAAGTACTATAAGAATAGTAAATACTCTGTAGAAGGAACGAACGACTCTTAGTAGACTCACAGGAAGAAATATGGTATCCATTAATTACCTTCTTATTGGTAATCAATACAACCCTATTTTATTTGACTGGATTATTGCGACTGGATCGGACAGCAAGTTTTGCGATAACATCAACCTACGGCATGCAATGTGCGGCGTGGTCAGCGGTCACTTTTATAAATAAGCTGAAATTGTTACTGCTCATTGTGGATTTGGACATCGCCGCTCTGCCACTAGGCGGTGAGTAGAATATCTTTCTAACTTGATAGCTTTTCTTAAAGCCAGGCGCGAGCCACCCTAATGCCCGGGGTCCGTAGCATCTGTTAATTTCTGCTACATGGCTAAACCGGCACTGAGTATATAGAGCAGAATAGCTACTCTGATCTTAAGTTCTTCTGATGCTCCAGGCAACCCGAAAACCTGAGTGCGAAGATCACAGTTTCGAGAAGTTTAATAATGGTCTACATTTTTACATATCGCTTACATATTTCGAAATAAGAAGGGTGTCATCTGGAATAAGTGATTCCAAAAAGTCCATTCGTAAATAGAACTCACATTTGGCGATAATTATATACCATCAACTACAATTTGACAAGATTCATCTCTGTGATTTGTAGATTGTTGATTTATATGGAAATCTCTTCCTCTATTGAAATAGGAAAGGTTCTGATTTAGTTAATAACGGGAATAAGTACAGTATTAAGGGTGGCCTAGAGGAAATAGGAGCAGCAACAGCACACCGTTGTGTGGAGTTTGTGGAGGTTTTACAGTGCCATGATCAGCCCTGTGTTAATACCACTGTCAGCCGTACAAACAAAGAGCTGAGTGGATTACTTTTAACTGAAACAAAGTCTCATATCTGTGTCGTGATGGTTGCTGTACTTGGGAGATGTGCATACACAAATCATAACCTGCACCTGAACAAAATGGGACAGCAAATACTAGCTGAGCAATTTGCGGAAAGTTGAAGGGGGGCCACAGGCGTACAAGACAAAATCCCTGAGATTACTGGAGTCAGAGAGGCACATTTTTTTAGGTTAGAGTCAGGTTACCGAGACACAGTGCTATATGAGGTTAAAGCAGAATATAAAACAGCTTCCAGGAAAATAAAATTATTTTGTTTCATCAGAACGATATGGGCTCAAAAACAAGATAGAATGAGATTCTTGTATGCCTGGAAGATGTGGGACACCATGAAGTGGTAGATGCTCTATGGCTCTCTAAGCATCATGTAACCAGAGGGACAGAGAAGCTACACATGATGGATTATAGACTTTTATCATTTTCGTTCAGAGTTAACACGGAAAAAGGACGAGTTGCAACATACCCAAAAGTCAAAAGTTTTCGCGTGGATTAGAAGCTAGAAGCATGTGCTTGTGAGTATGTCAGTGGCAATATTTACAGTCTACAGATGTCCTCTAGGAAACGTTCAGCTATTTACGAGAAATCTAGATGCATAATTGAGCTACCTACAAGCAAGAGGGAGCAGTTGGTAGATTGCGGAGATTTCAATGTAGATTTTTTAAATTATACAGACAAAAAAGTGAACTGGAATTATTATTTAAGTGTTTCAATCTAATTTCAATAGTCAGTTTTCCAACTCGTCCACAGCAAGATAGTAGGACCCTGATTGCTAAAATTTTTATTGACAGTGCTCAAGCTGAAACAATTAGTGTGTACCCAGTTATTAATGGAGTATCTAATCATGATGCATAACTAATAGACGTAAACAATGTATTATCTTACAGCCATGACGTAGGTGTATACAAAGTAGTGATTCTTATTAATAAGAACAGAATACAATGCTTTTTAGAGTAGGTTAAAACAGCTTGTATGGGATGAGGTTTATATACAAAAAGATGCTAATGTCAAATTCAATTTATTCCATAACTGATCTGAGTCAATATTTGAAAATACTATCCATAAAAAGAAAAAAAGGAACATTAAAAAACCAAGTAAGCTATGGATAACTAAGAGATTTAAAATCTCATGTAGGAGAAAGAGGTAAATGTATACAATGAAGAGCCAAAGAATCTGGTACGCCTGCCTAATATCATGTAGGGCCTCCGTGAGCTCGTAGAAATGCCGCAACACGGGGTAGCATGGACTCGACTAATGTCTGCAGTAGTGCTGGAGGGAACTGACACCATGAATCCTGTAGAGCTGTCCATAAAACCATAAGAGTAAGAGGGGATAGAGATCTCTTCTGAACAGTACCTTGCAGGGTGCTCAATAATGTTCATGTCTGGAGAGTCAAGCTGCCAGCGGAAGCGTTTAAACTCAGAAGATCATTCCTGGAGCCACTCTGCAGCAATTTTGGAATTGCCCAAGTCCGTCGGAATGCACAGTGGACATGAATGGATGCAGGTGATCACACAGGATGCTTACGTATGTGTCACCTGTGAGAGTCGTATCTAGTCATATCAGCGCTCCCATACCACTCCAGCTACACACACCCCACACCATTACAGAGCCTCCATGGATTCTTGAGGTCGTCTCCGTTCATGTAAACGTCCATCCCCTAGATACAATTTGAAAGGAGACTCGTCCGACCAGGCAATATGTTTCCAATAATCGACAATCTAATGTCGCTGTTGACGGGCCCAGGCGAGTCGTAAAGCTTTGTGTCGTGCAGTCATCAAGGGTACAAGAGTGGCTCCAAAAGTCCATATCGATGATGTTTCGTTGAACTGTTCGTACGCTGACACTTGTAGAGGGCCCAGCATTGAAATCTGCAGCAATTCGCGGAAGGGTTGTATTTCTGTCACGTTGAACGATTCTCTTGAGTCGTCTTTGGTCTCAGTCTTGCAGGATCTTTTTTCGGCCACGTCGATGTGAGAGATTTGATGTTTCACCGGATTCCTGATATTCACGGTACACTCGCAAAATGGTCGTACGGGAAAATCTCCACTTCATCACTACCTCGGAGATGCTGTGTCCCACCGCTCGTGCCCCGACTATAACACCACGTTGAAACTCACTTAAATCTTGAAAACCTGGCACTGCGTCAGAGACACTACTAGAGACCAAAGGTCTTTATGGCAGTCAGTCTAAGCGTCAACTAACATCGTCATACAAAACATATTAGAAAACACGTTCTTAGCGATGAGACACCCCATAACACACTAAACTAACCTTAATTACAACAAGTGACATTCCAAAAGTTCTGAGAAAACGGATTATTTTACGTATATCGTACATTAATCCTTAGTCAAAATTAAATACTTAAGACAATATATGGAGATACAAAGCTGTACGGCAATTGGAAAAAAAAGTGTTTCGCTCTCGAAAAGGTTTTCCATCCACGTGCTGAACGTCGCTCAACGGCGAGTGGCTCTGGAAAGTGGTTATTGGACGAACCAGTAAAAAAACGCGAATAACGGTAACAAGCACTCTACAGAAATCTCAGTATTAACAGTAAATCACCAGTAGTATCATTGTTCTCGTAACACATCAACAGCCACGTGTACACAAATTTGAACTTTAAATGGCATAACCAACGTCGTCGTTCTGGACATGGATTCAAGCCCAGCACCTATAGCCATTGCTAACTAAGCTAAGCTTTGTTTGTGCCTTATTGAGACCCGATCGCTACCCATAAAGAGACGTGAAGTATAGACATTTTCACCAGTATCAGTTATCAATTCTGATCCTGAAAATAAATGACGAAAATGTCTCTACTGAACTGGGAATCCTGTCATAACAGTTACCTTATTGGGAACTACCTCCAACGACGTTTAATAAGGTGTCATTCGCAAGGAACAAGGTATGCTCATGTTTAAAACTGAAATGCGACCATGTAAAGCTTGTGACAGGGATGCCAACCCAGCACCTATTCGGATTATTAACGAAGTACGTAAAATCAGAAGTTAAATATCACATGTTTTCACCAATAACGAGATGTTGGAACCTTAAATGACGATAAAATTGTTTTTGCCTGACTGAGATTCGAACCCTGCATCTAGCACCGTCGTTTTCTAGCCAGGAAAAAAGATAAATAGCTATTGTTGGTTCACCAATAGCGAGATGTGCGCATGTTTAGCTAGACATCAGGTGACGAAAAGTTGTGTGCCGAATGGAGTTCAAACCCCGCACACGTGGTCATGAAGACACTTTAACTATCAAATTCTTTTCCAATAATAGCTGGGAGTGGCATATTTGTACTTTTAATGGTGTGATGGAAAATACTCTGCTGGTTAGAAGTTGAATCCACAACATATCGTCGTTGTTGATCTCAACGAACACAACGTCAGACCCAAATCCGTTTACGCCAGTAGGATGGAGAGGAATGTTTGAACTTGAAAAGATGTAAGGAAACGTTTAATCTTGTAATGTTGTGATAAAAAGTTCATCATGTGGCTGTGAGTTGAAACGAACACGTTACAGCTGACAACGCACAAAGAGACGTTGAAAATGCAACTATTTTTCACGAGTAGTTCGGAGAGCACATGCTAGGGCTTGAATTGAAATAATGAATATTTTGTGCTGACCAGGATTCGAAACCAGATACGTGCCTTTCGAGGAGGCCTAGAAGAGTTTCCAATCTTGGGGAACACAGTGAAATCGAATTCGAATCCCAGTCCAGCACCACAATTTTCAACGTCTCAATTTCAAATAAAGTAAGAGCCCTGTGAACTTACATGGCCATTGGTTCATTAAATGAAATACGTTTTCTAGTTTACGACGGCTTTCCGGCCGGAGTGGTCGTGCGGTTCTAGGCGCTACAGTCTGGAGCCGAGCGACCGCTACGGTCGCAGGTTCGAATCCTGCCTCCAACATGGATGTGTGTGATATCCTTAGGTTAGTTAGGTTTAAGCAGTTCTAAGTTCTAGGGGACTGATGACCTCAGAAGTTAAGTTCCATAGCGCTCAGAGCCATTTAAACCACTTTTTTTATGACGGCTTGCGGGTGACAGAGTCTCTGCCTTGTGGTGTTTCCCCGTCTGTCACAGCTCAAACGAATGCCTCTCTGCCCCAGTCGGCAGCGAAGAGATGTTATCTTTCTTGCGGATACTAAACAACGGAGCTTACTGGCGTTTTGCACTTGGCGTTACTAGGGGTGAAGGAGAGTTACTTGTGTGTGTTAAAAATCTACGCCTGAAGTGAGATGTGAACCTACACGTTATTCACATCAATATAAGATTAATCCACCAGGCCACAGAACCCCCTGCCAAACACATAATTATGGCTCAAATGGCTCGGAGCACTATGGGACTTAACTTTTGAGGTCATCAGTCCCCTAGAACTGAGAACTATTTAAACCTAACTAACCTAAGGACATCACACACCTCCATGCGCGAGGCAGGATTCGAACATGCGACCGTAGCGGTCGCACGGTTGCAGACTGTAGCGCCTAGAACCGCTCAGCCACCCCGGCTGGCACATAATTATGAATTGCAGAGTATTCATTTAGATGTAGACGCAAATGTCAAGGGACGGGTAACAGGAAGGAGGGCGGGATGTGGGAATGGATAGAAGCGCAGAAGTGCAAAATATAAGAGTGAAATGCTTGCAAAGTATTGCTTACTTAGATGTGTGCCACAGTTCGTGTTATCTTAGGACCGAGAGATAAGGATGGACTGTTTTCAGAATGAAGAATGGGTTATAGGGAAGGGGAGATCAAAGAATACGGTTTCATAGGTGTTGAGAGGAATGATAGAGAGTAAAGACAGCAGAAATTAAAAGAGAAAATGTAGCATCAATGGAAACAGCTAGATTTGTTTCTAAAGTTTTGGGGGAATGGAATAGAAGGGCACTTTCGGCGTCAGTGTCAGGGAGAGAGTGTGTGAGAGAGAATAGAGGAGATATTAACAACGAGTAAACATAATATGAAATCGTTTGCGTATTGTGTGGAGGACGGAGGGTGTATTCATGGATCGAGGGGAAGAGAGAGCTGTATTTGAAATAACAAAAAATACTGTGACGGAGTCCATTTACGCTGATTAGTTCGTAAGTATCTAGACAGGATATAAATGAAATCAAAATAGAATATTTAACAAACTGTAAAAACCCACTTGAATTAAAAAGGCAACTCAAAGAAATACTTACCCATATTGTATCTTTTCTGTTGACACGCGATCTTCTATTAGCCCCCAAAGAGGAGAAATGGCGAAAAAGAAGACATAACAAAACATTTAAGGACTCTAATATTTTATCCAGAACCCTTCATTATTTTGTACTTTTATCATGCGTCTTGGCATAGAATGTATAAGCCGTCGTACGTAACAGCCTGAAGAAGCAACTTCCTCCCAGACTTCCAGGACACAGTCCCAAAGAGCGTCCTCAGTAGTTGGTTGGTTTCGTGGCCAGTTCTCTGTTAATGTTCTGGCGACCTCAGCCCACATGTTTTCCATGGGGTTCATATCAGCCAGTCCATGACGTTGACGCCAATCGCGGAGAGCCGCTGCTGAACAAATGCAGACTTGTGAATGGGAGAATGGTCCTCTTGCAATGTGACGTCCCCATCTTCGTACAGTATTGCACTGACGGAAGCATCACATTTTCGAATATGTGGGCATACAGCGCGCTGTCCAGAGTTCCTTCTATCCTGTGAAGAATTCCCGCCCCTCTCGCAGAAATCCAACCCCAACAGGTAACAGACAGGAGGCCACTTCTTCTCGTCGTGGTTACATATTCGCGTCAATGACGAGTCCATTGCGGCCTGTAAACGATTCTTGGACCGTCCTTACTGTTGGAAAATACATTCCCATCAGTGAAAATGACGTTGTCCTACGACGCCCTCAGATGGAGATCCGCAAATGCTAGCCGGTATAAAACGTCGTCTTCGCTGAGCTCTTGTTTCACGGCGGATCGTCGTGCATGCAGTCCAGCGTCCCTCAGCCTTCGGCGAATCGTGTCACTGGAGCCGGGGAAGTTGGTCTTCCGCCGCAACTACTTCGCGTTCAGAAAGGGATTTTCTCTGCTCCTAGACACTAGGTTCCTGTCTTCCTGCTGTGAGCTCACTCTCTTCCTGCCTGAGCCAGGAGCCCTGCTGGTGGTGCCTCTTTCAAGGCAGATCCCCCACCATCTAGTTGCAGTTGTATGTGGTACGCCATACCGTCTGCCAGCTTCTCTGATGGAACATCTTCCTTCTTCAATGAGAGCGACGACTCTATCTCGAATAGAATTCTCCCAGTGAGCCATTACGGCAGATAGCCTGATGTCTATTTCTGCTTGCCACTCTTATACTGATGCCAGGAGAGGAGGTAAACATATTTACGTCAAACGGGGCGGCAAGGCAGAGGCATGCGGCGCAGCCGTGCTGGCTCGTCCCGGGCTGTTGGCCCACCAACGCCACCGCCAGCTCGCTCACTTCCATCTCGCCTCGGCCAGCCTGGCTGGCCCTTAGCTCGCGAGCCGCGGCTAGTACAGGCCCGGGCCGCATGGCCACGATCACCCCTTGGGGGATCAAAAGTTACACCTAACCTAACCAAGTCTGTAGTATAAACTGACGCAGCTACAGCTATTATGCTATAACGTGTGCAGGCACACTTACAGTTGACAATTCATTCAAATATTTGATGAGCAATACGTTCAAAAATACATTCATTTTAAACATAGCTACCACGAAATATTTCACCTAGTTAGCAATAGCATGACGCAGTAAACTATTCTTTCTTGTAAGCGCTCTGCATTATATGTACCCTTAAGAAAATGTGTATTCAACCACGACAACTAAGCGGAATGTAAAAGTAAATATTTTAACGTCGTCAGAGGAGATGAAACATTGGCTCATAACTGCCAACTGGAAACAAAACGGCGCCGGCCGACGTGGTCGAGCAGTTCTAGGCGCTTCAGTCCGGAACCACGCAGCTGCTAAGGTCGCAGGTTCGAATCCTGCCTCAGGCATGGATAGGTAAGGTTTAAATAGTTCTAAGTCTAGGGGACTGATGACCTAAGATGTTAAGTCCCATAGTAATTAGAGCCATTTTTTTGAATCAAAACGGCAATCGATGAAATGGCGCCACACCATCTCTTTTCCGAAGAAAAAATTCAAAGGCACACCCTCAGCCTGTAAAGTCATGTCCGATGTCCCTCCTTATGGCGCAACTATCAGCTCTGAAGTGTATTGTGCTACCCTCAGGAAATTGTAGAAACTTCATCGCCATGCCGGTCGGGGTGGCCGAGCGGTTCTAGGCGCTACAGTCTGGAACCTAGCGAACGCTACGGTCCCAAGTTCGAATCCTGCCTGGGGCATGGGTATGTGTGATGTCCTTAGGTTAGTTAGGTTTAAGCAGTTATAAATTGTAGGGGACTGATGACCTCAGAAGTCAAGTCACATAGCGCCACTAAACGGAAAACGAAGTTCTCTTTCTCCATGGCAATTGAAGGCATCACACAAGTCTATGCACCCGAGAGGCGCTCACGAAAGTTCATTGGCCTGTTTTTCTCATCCACCCTACAGACCGGATCTCGCACCTCCCGACTTCCATCTGTTTAGCCCAGTGATGGATGCACTCCATGGGAAGCAGAACGTAGATAATGGGAGCGTTAGGCCATCACGTTGAACGAAGATTATGTTAAAAAACAGCTTTTTGTAGCCAGTGGTGTATGGTGTATTTGAATCCTCAATAAAAGCATCCTGCTTTCAGAAAGAAAAATGTTGCGCTACTTATTGAATGCCAGTCGTACAACCGCCTTAAGGTCACGTCAGGATCTAGCGGTTTGATTATGAACCCCAGTACCACCATTTAAGGTTCTAGTGCGTATCCGAAACACACTTGCAATCTGCTGCCGAAGTCCCGAGCGTTATCAGCTACCGGTAATTGCGGCTCAGGCGGAATGCGATCGCGAAAAGCAGCTACGCGTGTGGCGGCGGCCGGCGCTATCAAAAGCGTGCGCGCGCTGTAAATCACAGAATTACTTTAGATAAATCTGGCCGCTCACTTAAGGTAATTGCACGATTGTTGTGGGGGGGAAGGAGCGGGCGCTCAGGCGCCGCATTTAATTATAGAGTCTGCCGGCAGCCATCACCGCGCTGTAATTAGGAGGGAGCGATCACAAAAACCGGTAGCGCTGGCGCGGAGGGGGCAACGCGAGCATTTAATGCGTGCTCTCCTGCCAATGGAAGCGGCCAGCCT
This sequence comes from Schistocerca gregaria, assembly GCF_023897955.1. Classification (NCBI taxonomy): domain Eukaryota; kingdom Metazoa; phylum Arthropoda; class Insecta; order Orthoptera; family Acrididae; genus Schistocerca; species Schistocerca gregaria. The sequence continues at coordinate 185,820,597 of NC_064931.1, read as the reverse complement.
CTCCGCGCGTTAATTTTGGTTATTTTCTCCAAGTTAGCCAATCGGGAGACGTGCAGCGGCTACCAGGATGCACGCCCCCGCTTCAGCCAGCTATCTTCTGGTGGAAAAAAAAATATTTTTTTTCCCTTCCTCACTCCGTTCCTCACACCACGCACCCTCCCCCACAGTCTTTGAAATTAGGGAAATATCAGCGTTGCGGCTTCAGAATTCGACGTTATTTAGCTCGGGCAACTGTTCTCACGTTCAGATTCCCCGGGGGTTAATTACCGAGCTCCGCAAAGGTCGGCACGAACTGTAATCTAGAAGTTAAAACGTAAAAACTGGAATAAATTGCTCGCCTTACAGGTTGTGTGCTTACGTCCAGCAGCAGATTAATACCCGCAGCTAAGCAATTTAACGAAGCATTTGACCGTAGGATGGAGTATATGGAATTACATTTTAAGAAATGCACAAAAGTAGGTACTGGAAATCGCTGTTGCGTGACGTGTAAGTACAGTGTTTTGCAGGGGGATACCATTACCGCGGCTTATTAAAAACTTTCCTAATTAACGGCAGTGGCCGCAGTAAAAACCTATGTTAACCGTCGTTTCCTCAGTTTCGTTTAGGAACTGTAATAGGCTCAGTTTTACGGATACAGGATCCACAAACTACGTCTGTCACGCTCAGTAATCAGTTGGTGGCCACCCGTAATCAAAAGGTTTCCGACAAACCGCTGTGTGAGGAAAATCTCGGACTCGGCTGCAAATAAATAACGCTGCAAGAGAGCTCTTCCCAACTCTACAATTGCAGTTCTGGTTCGGAGAGTCAATATTTTTCTCGTTGAACGGTGGTACCTGTCGTTGCAGAAATTCTCTTAATGCAGATTACAAAAAATTTCACGCTACTAGTCAGATGGAGATATTTTGTGCAGTGGTTTTTCGCAGAAAACTGATATTGTGAGACCCTGTGTGAGAATACGGATTAATTCTTATAATAAAGTAAAAAAGGCAACTAGCCGCTGGTAATAATGCTATTTATTAGGGATGCATAGCGCCGTCACTGCTTTCGAACCTACTGATTCATCCTCAGACGGCTGTAATTTCAAATGTGAGCAGCCGTCTCAGGCTGTACGTGTCGTTTCGATACAGGTAACGGCGCTATTAATCCATAATAAATAGCATTAGTAATTGAGGCATCCTCAGGAAAAAAGGCTCACAGGACGAAATGGTTATTTCAAATAGGACAACTTAAATACTTACTTTTAATATATTTGAATAAAAATCTGAGTCTAACATTCAAGTATATTTTAATAGAATGGGCACTACCGCTAAGTAAATCTTTCCAAAACACTAGATATTTTTACCTACATTTTAATGTGAAAAATAATATTTTTGATAAACAGATATAGGCACTTTTCCCACAAATCAGTGTCAGTAGGTCATCATGAATAAACATTTCTTTCTTCAAATGTTATTTTAACTGTCAGGGCACATTAAAACATAACACTAATATTATTATTAATATGTTGTTGTTGTTGTTGTGGTCTTCAGTCCTGAGACTGGTTTGATGCAGCTCTCCAGGCTACTCTATCCTGTGCAAGTTGCTTCATCTCCCAGTACCGACTGCAACCTACATCCTTCTGAATCTGTTTAGTGTATTCATCTCTTGGTCTCCCTCTACGATTTTTACCCTCCACGCTGCCCTCCAAAATTAAATTGGTGATCCCTTGATGCCTCAGAACATGTCCTACCAACCAATCCCTTCTTCTTGTCAAGTTGTGCCACAAACTTCTCTATTCAATACTTCCTCATTAGAGATGTGATCTACCCATCTAATCTTCAGCATTCTTCTGTAGCAACACATTTCGAAAGCTTCTATTCTCTTCTTGTCCAAACTATTTATCATCCATGTTGAACTTCCATACATGGCTACACTCCATACAAATAGCCGGCCGCGGTGGTCTCGCGGTTCTAGACGCGCAGTCCGGAACCGTCCGACTGCTACGGTCGCAGGTTAGAATTCTGCCCCGGGCATGGATGTGTGTGATGTCCTTAGGTTAGTTAGATTTAAGTAGTTCTAAGTTCTAGGGGACTAATGACCAAAGCAGTTGAGTCCCATAGTGCTCAGAGCCATTTTTTCCATACAAATACTTTCAGAAATGACGTTAACAAATTTCTCTTCTTCAGAAACGCTTTCCTTGCCATTGCCAGTCTACACTTTATATCCTCTCTACTTCGACCATCATCAGTTATTTTGCTTCCCAAATAGCAAAACTCCTTTACTACTTTAAGTGTCTCATTTCCTAACCTAATTCCCTCAGCATCACCCGACTTAATTCGACTACATTCCATTATCCTAGTTTTGCTTTTGTTGATGTTCATCTTATATCCTCCTTTCAAGACAATATCCATTCCATTCAACTGCCCTTCCAAGTCCTTTGCTCTCTCTGACAGCATTACGATGTCATCGACGATCCTCAAAGTTTTTATTTCTTCTCCATGTATTTAAATTCCTACTCCGAATTTTTCTTTTGTTTCCTTCACTGCTAGCTCAATATACAGATTGAATAACATCGGGGAGAGACTACAACCCTGTCTCACTCCCTTCCCAACCACTTCTTCCCTTTCATGTCCCTCGACTCTTATAACTGCCATCTGGTTTCTGTACAAATTGTAAATAGCCTTTCGCTCCCTGTATTTTACCCCTGCTACCTTCAGAATTTGAAAGAGAGTATTCCAGTCAACATTGTCAAAAGCTTTCTGTAAGTCTACAAATGATAGAAACGTAGGTTTGCCCTTCCTTAATCTAGCTTCTAAGATAAGTCGTAGGGTCAGTATTGCCTGACGTGTTCCAACATTTCTACGGAATCCAAATTGATCTTCCCCGAGGTTGGCTTCTACTAGTTTTTCCATTCGTCTGTAAAGAATTCGCGTTAGTATTTTGCAGCTGTGACATATTAAACTGATAGTTCGGTAATTTTCACATCTGTCAACACCTGCTTTCTTTGGGATTGGAATTATTATATTCTTCTTGAAGTCTGAGGGTATTTCGCCTGTCTCATACATCTTGCTCACCAGACGGTAGAGTTTTGTCAGGACTGGCTCTCCCAAGGCCGGCAGTAGTTCCAATGGAATGTTGTCTACTCCGGGGGCCTTGTTTCGACTCAGGTCTTTCAGTGCTCTGTCAAACTCTTCACGCAGTATCGTATCTCCCGTTTCATCTTCATCTACCTCCTCTTCCATTTCCATAATATTGTCCTCAAGTACATCGCCCTTGTATAGACCCTCTATATACTCCTTCCACCTTTCTGCTTTCCCTTCTTTGCTTAGAACTGGGTTTCCATCTGAGCTCTTGATGTTCATACAATTGGTTCTCTTATCTCCAAAGGTTTCTTTAATTTTCCTGTAGGCAGTATCTATCTTACCGCTAGTGAGATAAGCCTCTACATCCTTATATTTGCCCTCTAGCCATCCCTACTTAGCCATTTTGCACTTCCTGCCGATCTCATTTTTGAGACGTCTGTATTCCTTTTTGCCTGCTTCATTTACTGCATTTTTATGTTTTCTCTTTTCATCAATTAAATTCAATATTTCTTCTATTACCCAAGGATTTCTACTAGCCCTCGTCTTTTTACCTACTTGACCATCTGCTGCCTTCACTACTTCATCCCTCAAAGCTACCCATTCTTCTTCTACTGTATTTCTTTCCCCCATTCCTGTCAATTGCTCCCTTATGCTATCCCCGAAACTATGTACAACCTCTGGTTCACTTAATTTATCCAGGTCCCATCTCCTGAAATTCCCACCTTTTTGCAGTTTCTTCAGTTTTAATCTACAGGTCATAACCAATAGATTGTGGTCAGAGTCCACGTCTGCCCCTGGAAATGTCTTACAATTTAAAACCTGGTTCCTAAATCTCTGTCTTACCATTATATAACCTATCTGAAACCTGTCAGTATCTCCAGGCTTCTTCCATGTATACAGCCTTCTTTTATGATTCTTGAACCAAGTGTTACCTATGATTAAGTTGTGCTCTGTGCAAAATTCTACCAGGCGGCTTCCTCTTTCATTTCTTTGCCCCAGTCCATATTCACCTACTACGTTTCCTTCTCTCCCTTTTCCTAGTACCGAATTCCAGTCACCCATGACTATTACATTTTCGTCACCCTTCACTATCTGAATAATTTCTTTTATTTGATCATACATTTCTTCAATTTCTTCGTCATCTGCAGAGCTATTTGGCATATAAACTTGTACTACTGTAGTAGGTGTGGGCTTCGTATCTATCTTGGCCACAATAATGCGTTCACTATGCTGTTTGTAGTAGCTTACCCGCATTCCTATTTTCCTATTCATTATTAAATCTAGTCCTGCATTACCCCTATTTGATTTTGTGTTTATAATCCTGTAGTCACCTGACCAGAAGTCTTGTTCCTCTTGCCACCGAACTTCACTAATTCCCACTATATCTAACTTTAACCTATCTATTTCCCTTTTTAAATTTTCTAACCTACCTGCCCGATTAAGGGATGTGACATTCCACGCTCCGATCCGTAGAACGCCAGTTTTGTTTCTCCTGATAACGACATCCTCTTGAGTAGTCTCCGCCCGGAGATCCGAATGGGGGACTATTTTACCTCCGGAATATTTTACCCATGAGGACGCCATCATCATTTAATCATACAGTAAAGCTGCATGCCCTCGGGAAAAATTACGGCCGTAGTTTCCCCTTGCTCTCAGCCGTTCGCAGTACCAGCACAGCAAGGCCGTTTTGGTTATTGTTACAAGGCCAGATCAGTCAATCATCCAGACTGTTGCCCCTGCAACTACTGAAAAGGCTGCTGTCCCTCTTCAGGAACCACACGTTTGTCTGGCCTCTCAACAGATACCCCACCGTTGTGGTTGCACCTACGGTACGGCTATCTGTATCGCTGAGGCACGCAAGCCTCCCCACCAACGGCAAGGTCCATTGTAAATGGGGGGGGGGGGTGCAGTTGAATTTATATATGCAAAAGTATATAACCAACGGCAAGGTCCATGGTTCATGGGGGGAGTATTCTTAATAATACCTATGATAAGGGAACCCTCAGAAAGGTACATATTGCACAGTCGCCATAAGAGTGTCACCGTTTCCCACTCATTACTACTATTTACTATCGCACAACTTCATCAGGTTTCTCCGTAATGTCAACACGACACAAATTGCCGATGCTCCAAGAATCATGACCTGCACAAGGGCACTCGCTACATTACATTGATTGAGAAGTGCTGCACACACGCATCACGGATACGGTGACCTGATGTGCAACATAGCGGTTCAAGAAATGGTTCAAATGGCTCTGAGCTCTATGGGACTTAACATCTGAGGTCATCAGTAGACCGCGGATTTTAGGTAAAAACCTATTTTGTTCCTGAGTTCCTATTTGCATAAAAATTAGTACTTATGCGTTTCATGACTATTTACACTTAATAGCGTTAATTCTATAGAACCTAAAAAAGCCTATTTCGACGTTAGTGCCTATTTCGGCTTTAATATCCTAAAAAGTGCTATTTCATCATGTAAGACAGTGGCTCCAAGTTTTTCCACACTATTCGACAGATGAAAAAAAATATTTTCTGCCCAGCGTGCAGCAAGGTGGCTAGTTGATATGCGCTCAATCTTCGTATTTGCCTAACACTTCGGTCTTTTTAATTTTTATATCACTATCCCTGTTAATACCATATACTCTTTATAGGTGTTTTATTATTCATATGCAAAAAAATAGATCTCGGATCTTTACGTTAAAACCTATTTTTTTTCTAAGCTCCAATCTGTATATAAGTTGGTACTTATGCGTTTCATGACTAACTAAACTGAATACCGTTAGTTCTAGTGGACCTAAAATTGCGTATTTCGACGTTGAGGCCTAATTTTGCCTATTTCGGCATCAAAATCCTGAAAAGTACCTATTTCGTTAATCTGACATAGAGTTCTTGTGGTTTCAAAGATTAGAAAAAGGAAGCAAACTTAGGGCTTTACGTCTCGTTGAAGGCGAAGGTCGTTAGAGACTGTTTACAATTCCTTTGCTTGCCTTACTACCAACAGCACTCGGCACGGTAGAATGGTCATCCATCCAAGCACGCGCCGAGCGCGACAGTGCTTAGCTTCCGTGAGCGAATGGGAACCGGTCAAAGATTTGAGCTACACATTAGAATCGAATGTGGGAGTACTAAATGTTATATTTGAAAATATTTCGTTCGCAGGATTTTGGCCGTTTCGCAAAGAAACGGTTTCATAGGCCTTAAGCTGAGCACGGATTAAAAAATCACAATGTTAATCGCAGACGCCCTCTGTAGCTAAATTACTGCCCTTAGCGCTTTTTCTCGCCTCTGTCTACAGGCAGTCCGATCAAACTACTCTGTTTCGTGAAAGGTATTATACGTGAATTTTCCGGTTTGAAAAATAATTTGCCAGTAGTGAGATGTTTTCATCTGAAGCACCGGTAGATTCCATTCTTTTGTTCAGAAGTGGCGGCATCTGTCAGGTGCCATATGACCAGCAACGAGTACGGTACTTCTCCTACCGCTCCCATGCACCGCAGTAAAAGGAAAAAAAGAAAACAGGTCATCGTTCACTTTTTCCCAGCGAAAACAAATCAGTACATTGTGTAGCGACCGACGTGTTAAGTGTTACTGACGTTCTAAGTGCAAAATAAATTCTGGTTTCTGTGTGAGAATAATACGTCATGCCGATAACAGCTAGTTCAAAGTCTACTCATATAAGGCAGTGGCTGCAAGATTTTCCGCATTATACAACAGATGGGAAAATTATTTTCTGCCAAGCATACAACATGGAAGTTAGTTGATGTTTTTCTTAGACTTCTTATTTTCCTATCACTTAGGATTCTTTTTTATCGCTATCCTTTAGTAATACGAAATACTCTTTATATGCGATTCTAAACTGCATGTCCCTTTTCTCTCGTATTAGGTTCCGAGTGTTAAGAAATCTCACTTACAATGGCATGCAGATGGAATCGCACATAAAGCTAATGTTGAACGAAAGTCAAAATTGAAGCAAACTCTTTTAACCAATAAATCTGGTGAATCCTCCGAAAAAAGCAAGTTCTGCAGTGATTTGTGTCATGCACTTGTGGCAGCAAACATCCCCTTTCGGAAACTAGAAGACCCTATTTTCAGAGGTTTTCTTGAGAAGTACTGCCATCAATCTATTCCTGCAGAGTCAACTTTACGTAAGAATTATGTGGATTCAGCTTACAATGCTGCATTGCACAGAATCCGAGAAGATGTTGGAGAATCTTGTATATGGATTTCTGTGGATGAAACTACTGACAGTCTTGGCCGTTACATTGCAAACCTGATTATAGGCAAGTAAGATCCAGATGCTCCATCCAGGGCTCATTTGATTTACTCAAAACAGCTTACAAAAACTAACCAACAAACAATAGCACAGTTTGTGAACAATGGGTTTGACGTGCTATACCCAAACGGAGTGGATGAGAATAAGGTGCTTCTGCCCGTCGCTGATGCTGCTGCATATATGATAGCAGCGTTTCAACTATTAAAAGTATTCTACCCATTGATGCTGCACGTAACTTGTGTAGTGCATGGGATCAACAACATAGCTGAGCAAGTAAGGCTACAGTTTCATAAAGTAAATAAAGTAATATCTATGGTGAAGAAATTTTTTGTTAAAGCACCATCAAGAATACAGGCATTCAAAGCACAGCTTCCAGATGTCCCATTGCCGCCAGAGCATGTTGTCACCTGCTGGGGCACATGGCTTATAGCAGCAGAATACTATAGTACGCATCTCTCAGCTGTCCAGAAGGTGGTTGAAAATATACCGGAGGATGCTGCATCCGTAACTGCAGCAATGAAGTTACTCAAAGACTCTTCTTTAAAACGGGACATACCTACACGTTTATGACAAGAATAATTTCACAATTAGAAGGCTCAGGGAGACCTAACTACGACAATATTTCTTTGCTTGAAGAAGTCAAAATGAAAATTAATAAAGCGCCAGGTGAAGTAGCAGAAAAAGTACGGGCAAAAATGCAAACGGTTTTGCAGAAGAACACTGGCCTGAAGGAGTTGTGTGCAGCTGCCGACATACTTAGTGGAAAATCCAGCAGTCCTGACTGCAGCATTCCTGTCCAACATGTGCCAAAAATAAAGTACGCCCCTGTCACATCTGTTGATGTAGAACGTTCTTTTCCAGCGTATAAATTGATTCTGACTGACAAGCGCCACAGTTTTTCAGTAGAAAACCTAGAAAAGATTTTGGTTACTTATTGTGAAGCCAACTATGGTCAGAATATGTGAAAGTACGAATGTATTAATTAAACCATTGCCACATCTTTTTTACGGAGATCTTTATCTTGCAGGAACTCAAAAATATTTGGAGTTCTGTTCAACATTAATGTTGTAGATTGCTGTGCTCTGTAACTGTGTAAATATTCATTCTCCTTGTTTTAATGATTAATAAGTTGTTCATACTGTCAACACTGTGTATTTTAATTTATTTTTATTTTCTGTGCATCATTTTTATTAGAGCCTATTTTAGGTTTTATATAGCCTAAATGAACTACTGAAGGAGCCTATTTTAGGTGCCTTAAACACACTTTTTTACGACCTAAAAGTCCGTGGTCTAGTCATCAGTCCCCTAGACGTAAAGCTACTTAAACCTAACTAACCTAAGAACATCACACACATCCATGCCCGAGGCAGGATACGAACATTCGACCGTAGCGCCTAGAACCGCTCGGCCACACCAGCCTGTAACATTGCGGTAATGAAACAAAACTTTGGTACAATATTTTACATAACCCGCTAATTCATTTTAAACAGTTTCCCGAAAAGGGCACTTGGACCTATGGACCCTTCTTCCGGAAAATGCCTCAATTGGCGCCGGTTCCTGTCTTCACTTTATTGTGAGCCGTCTTTTGTTTAATGCAGTGTTTCTAGCTTTAAGGTTCTGTCCGCTTTCAGGTGGAGTTAAATATAGGAAATATTATTTAGAGTTAGTAACACACTTAAAAGTTGTAAAAAAAATTAAGTAAAAAAAAACATACTTCACGCTTTCTCTCGGAGAAACAGTGTACATACGTTTAAACTTTCGTTTTTAATCCAAGAATGCGAGGTATATAAGTCTCTTGCTGAAAGACTTTGTTTCCACGACCGCTCATCGCTGTCTACTACGGGCGAGGTGCGGAATCATATCACTTTCACTGTATTACAAGCTGCGAGTCACAACCCTGCTTTCTTTTTTCATCCATTTTTCATGCAAGTAGCTAGGCCAAAAAGTAATATATTTTCCAGAGTAGGTGCAAACGAGACCACTCCCGTAGAAGCGTGCTAACCCGGCTGCAATTCCGGGTACTTACAAGGATTCTTCCTTGATGAGATGACTGGTCAGCCGGCCGCGGTGGTCTAGCGGTTCTAGGCGCTCAGTCCGGAGCCGCGCGACTGCTACGGTAGCAGGTTCGAATCCTGCCTCGGGCATGGATGTGTGTGATGTTCTTTGGTTAGTTAGGTTTAAGTAGTTCTAAGTTCTAGGGGACTTACGACCTCAGCAGTTGAGTCCCATAGTGCTCAGAGCCATTTGAACCATTTAGATGAATGGTCAGTGGTGCTCTAAACTTCTTGATGTGAACTGAGGAGCTGTTTCAGTGAGAAGCAGCCTCTCCGCGGTATGTAAAGTCGGCAAAACGGCAGGGAGTACCGTGTCCTGACCACGTGGCCCTCCATACCTCATCCGAAAGCAATGCAGTGCAACGCCCGAAGCAACATTCCAACACATATTTTGTATTTATTCGCCAATACCAGCCCCTCGACTCTTAATAAATATGATATTGCAGTGCCTTTGTTATACTGAATTACAACGCAGGAACTTGGCATCGTAATTCAGAATAACACGGGCACTACAATACCTCATTTATCCGCCGACACAGGGCAAGCGAGTTTCAGGTAGAATGTCTCACCTGTATGGGAATATACATAACGGACGTACGAGCACAGGTTGTAGATAAATAGTTGACGACATACGTAAGTTTGAGTCTGTCGTCAGTCGTGTACAGACAGCCACATGCTAATGCGACCGCTCGCGATAAGCGGGAAATCCGGTTCTGAGTCCCGGTCAGGCATAAATTTTCATTGTCTTATTCCATTCTATAGCTGATGTTTGTCCATATTCGCCGCTGCGAATACATTTAATGTACTTCCAAATTGTGTTCTGCCTGGATGGGGATATATGTAACGTATTAAATCAGGTTGCGACGCAATTACGACGACGTATGGAAGTTTTTGTTTGGCAATGACTCGTGTACAGATGGCCGAAATGGTTAAGGCTCTGAGCACTATGCGACTTAACTTCTGCGGTCATCAGTCGCCTAGAACTTAGAACTAATTAAACCTAACTAACCTAAGGACATCACACACATCCATGCCCGAGGCAGGATTCGAACCTGCGACCGTAGCGGCCGCTCGGTTGCAGACTGTAGCGCCTAGAACCGCACGGCCACTCTGACCGGCTAAACGGTTAAGTCCACCACTGCCGTAAAGCGGGAGATCTGGGCTCGAGTACCAGTCGGGCACGGATTTTTGCTGTCGGCATTCTAAAAAACAGCCGAATGTGGTTGATATTCGCAACTGCGGGTACATTTCCGAATGGCAAGGATAGATGGTAGCACAGCGACTAGACGCCACTAAATGCTTTGTAGGGGGAGAAGAGCGGACGTGGCAAGTGATACTGACATGCAGTACAGCTTTCAAAGCATCGTACATCTTGTGGAGAAAAATTATAATTTGATGTGCGCTTTTTAAAGCATAAAACTATTTGCTACTTCTGACATTCCGGTACAATCACGGATAGGAGCAAAGTAATGTGAATTTTCTTATTTATTTTATTCATATTATCACTATTACTCATTCGGCGGCCTGTTGGACAATTTTCTGTAGATCGCAACATGCTCAATGATACCTTACGAGATCGGCAGGTGAGTCACTTCATCATCCAACCTAACTGATTAATAAATGATACCGAGCAGCTCCATCGTTATTTATGGAGACTTTAATACGAAACCCTTTCGTTTCCAATTTTTGTCTAAGAGCTACAAAGATTTATGATGTATAAACAACGTATTTGACACAATATACGGGCATACTGCAGGTTTTACGCTCCGTTCTAATTAAAATAAAATAATTCAAAGGAATGACATACATGAACTCCAGGTCCAATTCTTATAATACCTGTGTTAGTGAGCGAAGGACAAACAAAATGAGAGAAACTCTATAAATTCCCGGCTTCGGGTCATAAGGACATTTTAATTGAGTAGATTTATATTCAGTACACCTAATTGTCTGTGTTTCAATTTACAGCAGTTCTTTTATTGTGAAACAATATGTCTGACACTTCACCCTCAATCTAGTCATCTGTTGTAATTACGTTCTTTGTTGTTTACGTAATGAGGCTCAAAACTGATTTCTCATGGATTGCTACGGTTCGCTTGTCCAGAATGAATATGAATTTCTAAACGATATCGACGCTATACCTGCTCGGGCTACCGTGTTTAATTACCCGTAATTACCTTGAAAGGCTTCAGGTGAACGCTTAGATAGTCTCTTCCACAAGATCACGTGCAGTTCTTTTCCCTTTCATATTTTCAGCCTCTAAGCCCGCTTGCGAATGGCGACTTGAAAAATGTTCTTTGAACCTCCTTCCGGAAACATACCTCCAGGAATGCAATCATTTTTCAAACATCACATTACTGTGGATACTAGATAGTCCAAAGCAATCACTCGATTAGTCTGGAGGTAAGCTGGTGTTCAGCTTCCTTTTTCCGAACAGAAAAATCTGACTGCTGCAATCAGTGAGAAAGTTGTCATCGTAGAAAATACAGTGTCATTGAAAGAAATACTGTAACCAGCACATAATAAAACTATTTACCTTGGTTTTCGCTAGGGTATTAAAAACAGTGCTATTTAATAATGAGTTTAGGTGTCATTTTACGTCACTGCCTTTATTGAGCCTGTTGAGCATTTAAATACTGGCATTTATTTCATTACGACATATGTTTGTTTCTCTTTCTTCCCGGAAACGCTTGGTACGTGGCAGGGGGGAGGACAAAAATTCAGCCAGATGACTGAAGCCTAACTTATCGAGACTGTATCTTGATCATTGCAAGAGATAATAATAGTTTCCCAGAAAGTGACGTCACAGCAGCTATTAATCTTGTCACTGGATAATTGTTGATTTGATCTTGTTAGTTATTGTACTGAAAGATAAGAAAGGCAAATTAAGACTTTTTATAACAAAACATGTAATGTTAGAGAAACGTATGGAAGTCGTTTACTGACGGGAGCATATTCTTGACTCTTTAGACTTTTTAGAACAAAACATGTAATGTTAGAGAAACATATGGAAGTCGTTTACTAAAGGGAGCATATTCTTGACTCTTGAATTGATACCTATTGTGTTATTAACTTTACCATTCATTTCTAAGTAAATGGCGAAATGGAGATTACGGTCTAATGTCCACTCCACAACATCAGTAATGTCGAAACTCAAAGTTGAGGCAGGAAATCGACAGTGGTCTTTACAAGAATATTATCACAGCATTCGCAATTGGTTGATAGAGGGATACAGCGGAAAGTCTAAATGAGGATGATGGGTCGCGAAATTGAAATTTATTCCTCGAGAGGTAACCGAGCTAGGAGGCGCAGTGATTAGCACACTGGACTCGCATTCGGGAGGACGGCGGTTCAATCCCGGGTCCGGCCTACCTGATTTAGGTTTTCCGTGATTTTCCCAAATTGCTCCAGGCAAATGCTGGGATGGTTCCTATGAAAGGGCACGGCCCACTTCCTTCACCGTCCTTCCCTAATCCGATGAACCCGATGACCTCGCTGGGCCGGCCAGAGTGGCCGTGCGGTTCTAGGCACTACAGTCTGGAACCGAGCGACCGCTACGGTGGCAGGTTCGAATCCTGCCTCGGGAATGGATGTGTGCGATGTCCTTAAGTTAGATAGGTTTAATTAGTTATAAGTTCTAGGCGACTGGTGACCTCAGAAGTTAAGCCGCATAGTGCTCAGAGCCATTTGAACCTCGCTGTCTGGTCTCCTCCCCCTCAACAACCCAACCCAACCCCTCGAGAATTCGAGTCCAGTAGCTCTAAGAATAGTAGCTAGGCGTCCGAGAATTTTACACTAGAAATCCGGTGTTTAAGTGCTGTCCGATGGAACAAAATCTTCAGCTCGCTGCGGTAGCGTTCTCGCTTCCCGCGCCCGGGTTCCCGGATTCGATTCCCGGCGGGGTCAGGGATTTTCTCTGCCTCGTGATGACTGGGTGTTGTGTGATGTCATTAGGTTAGTTAGGTTTAAGCTGTTCTAAGTTCTAGGGGACTGATGACCATAGATGTTAAGTCCCATAGTGCTCAGAGCCATTTGAACCATTTTTCCTTCAGCTCGCTGCCCAGACAAATTAGCATACAATAATAGGTCTTACTGTCAGCGTTACACAGCATACTTATACTGAGGTAACAGAAGTCATGGGATTAATCCTTATATCGTGTCTGTCCTCCCGTTGCCCGGAGTTGTGCAGCAGCTCGACGTGGCGTGGGCAAGATGTTGGAAGACCCCTACAGAAATACCCAGCCATGGTGCCTCTATAGCCGTCCATGACTGCGAAAATGCTTGCGGCGCAGGGTATTGTACACAACCTGACTTCTCGAAATACAAATGGCTCTGAGCACTATGCGACTTAGCTTCTGAGGTCAATAGTTGCCTAGAACTTAGAATAATTAAACCTATCTATCCTAAGGACAACACACACATCTATGCACGAGGCTGGATTCGAACCTGCGACCGTAGCGGTCGCTCGGTTCCAGACTGTAGCGCCTAGAACCGCACGGCCACACCGGCCGCCCCCTGACTTCTCGATTATGTCCCATAAATGTGCGATGAGATTCATGGCGGGGCAGTTTGAGTGCCCAAATCATTCCCTCGAATTATCAAGAATGTTCTTCAATCCAATTGCGAGCAACTGAGTCCCGGTGACATGGCACATTATCATCCGTAGGAATGAAGTCTACGAATGGCTGTAAATAGTCTCCAAGTAGCCGAACATAAGCATTTCCAGTCAATGATCGTTATAGTTGCACCGAGTCCATTCCACGCAAACACAGCCCACACCATTATGGAACCACCACCAGCTCGCATAGTGCCTTGTTGACAACTTGAGTCCTTGGCTTCGTGGAGTCTGTGCCGCACTCGAACCCTACCATCTCTTACCAACAGAAGTCGTGACTAATCTGACCAGAGCACGGTTTTCCAGTCATCTAGGGTCCAACTGACATGATCACGAGCCCAGGAAATGCGCTACAAGAGATGTCATGCTGTTAGAAAAGGCACTCGCGTCGGTCGTCTACTACCATAACCCATTAACACCAAATTTCGTACCACTGTCCTAACAGATGCGTTCGTCGTATGTCCCACACTGGTTTTTCCAGTTATTTCACGCAGTGTTGCTTGTCTCCTAGCACTGACAACTCTCCGCAACCGCTGCCGCTCTAGGTCGTTAAGTGAGGGCCGTTGGCCACTGTGTTGACCCTAGGTTGAGATAATGCGTCAAATTTGGTATTATCGGCACACTCTTGACACCGAGGATACTGGAGTATTGAATTCCCTAACGATTTCCGAGCTGGAATTTGCCATGCGTCTAGTTCAAACTACCATTCCGCTTTCAAAGTCTATTAATTCCCACCGTGTGGCCACAATGATGTCGGAAACCTTTTCACATAAATCACCTGAGTACAAATGACAGCCCCGCCAATGCACTGCCCCTTTACACCTCGTATGCATGATACAACCGTCATCTGTATATGTGCATAACACTGTCCCATGACTTTTTCCACCTCATTATATATTCAGCAAATACAATTACAGTGTTACTATATTGATTGTATAAGAATTATCCCTGAACCAAAACTCCACCGGTAAACTGTCAGATGTTGTTCAGGGATACTTTCTAAGTTCAAATGGTTCAAATGGCTCTGAGTACTATGAGACTTAACTTCTGCGGTCATCAGTTCCCTAGAACTTAGAACTACTTAAACCTAATTAACCTAAGGACATCACACACACCCATGCCCGAGGCAAGATTCGAACCTACGACCATAGCTGTCGCACGGTACCAGACTGTAGCGCCTAGAACCGCTCGGCCACCTCGGCCGACTACCTTCTACGTATTTTGGTACGTGACACTCACGGTCTCCGGCTTCTGGTCACAGAGTTATTGCATTTCGTTTCGTTTCTTGCCCCAATGCCGTTTTTACCTGTATACGCTGAAAATAGTGCCCAACAGTGGAAATGGGTACGGTATGCTCTGTGCGTATTATTTCCATTCGATCATACTACCTACTGTTGACAACAGTATTGTCGTCTTTCGCTCGTTTCTCTCACGTCTGCGTTCAGAAGTTGTTCAAACGTGTGTGAAATCTTGTGAGACTTAACTGCTAAGGTCATCAGTCCCTCAGCTTACACACTACTTAATCTAAATTATCCTAAGGACAAACACACACACCCATGCCTGAGGGAGGACTCGAACCTCCGCCGGGACCAGCCGCACAGTACATGACTGCAGCGCCCATGACCGCTCGGCTAATCCCGCACGTCCAGAAGTGCTCGGTTCAGTGTAGGGTTTTGTTTTCCGGAAATTTTAATTGTGCGTTAACTGTGTTAAATAGCAGTATTATCAACAGGCAGTGCTCGGTTCTGTCTAGGGCTTTGTTCTCCGGCAATGTTAATTGTGCGTTAACTGCGATACATAGCACTACTATCAAAAGGTTTACTGATGAAAAGTACGGTCATATGCAGCCAGTGTATGGGTTCATTGAATGCAGTGGAAGAGCGACCCAACAGAGCTATGCTGCCCTGTTCCCACATCCACGGCAACCACATCACAACACTTTTGTATCTGAGGACTGTTGCACAACTCTCTGTCTTGTGTTGTACGGTTTCGTTTCTGCATCGTCACTGTTGTGAAAGTATTCTCGCAGAAACAATAGTGATTACAGTAACAAGCCAAATAAATCATACATCATTACTCTGTAACGAGCCATTGGAGTCTGTGGGTCCTTTGCACTAAAATACTCAGAAGGTGCCCTTAAAGAATCTCTGAAAGTTGGTCGGCGATGTTCTGGTTCAGTCTCTATATAACTTTACGCTAGTATTCCTGAATTTTCACAAGCCGAGTGGTTTCTCTAAATCGCTTCAGACAAATTCCAGAATGGTTCCTATGACAGGGCACGGCCGACTTCCTTCCCCATCATTTCCTAATCCCTTGGGACCGATGACCTCACTGTTCGGTCCCTTCCCCCAAATCAACCAACGAACCAACCACAAACCGAAAAAAACTTATAAAATGTATCACATACGTTTCCAAAGAGTGAAATTAAAATTCCCTAAATTTTATCGTCCGCAGCTCTTGGTCTGCGGTAGCGTTCTCGCTTCCCGCGCCCGGGTTCCCGGATTCGATTCCCGGCGGGGTCAGGGATTTTCTCTGCCTCGTGATGACTGGGTGTTTTGTGATGTCCTTAGGTTAGTCAGGTTTAAGCAGTTCTAAGTTCTAGGGGACTGATGACCATAGATTTTAAGTCCCATAGTGCTCAGAGCCATTTGAACCAACCTAAATTTTAACAATGAAATAAGAGTGTTTTTCCTCTTATCCCTGATGGTTTTCTTCCTTCCTCCAGCGGTAATGATGGGTGGAGTAATTTCCACTGCGCAGCCGGGTTGACAAACGAAATTTTATGCAAGATGTTTGACGACTGACCTAGTCTTCTCCATCAGATAGGCAAGCGATGGTAGTCTAGTAACTTCCAACATGGCTGAAGATCAAAAAATGGATCTTCGTTTTGTACTATCTCCCCTCTCGTCCTGTCTCTCTCTCTCTCTCTCTCTCTCTCTCTCTCTCTCTCTCTCCCGTGCGCATGTCAGCTATGTGTGTGTGTGTGTGTGTGTGTGTGTGTGTGTGTGTGTGTGTGTGCGAGAGAGAGAGAGAGAGAAGAAGAGTGGCAGAAGCAGAGAGAGAAATGGAGGGAGGGAGAGAATGAAGTGCGTGAGAGCATTAATTGCAGAAACAATTATGTAAACTTTTGCTTTTTTGATCAGACTACTACAGTCCATACATTAGACATTTAGTTTTTACTTTTGTGCTCTGTCGACCCTTCACATTAACATTGCTAGCTGCTGGAAACATTTTTCGAAAAAGAGAGAGGGCGAATGTAGAGAACGTTACCACCGCGACGAAATGAATTATCTAGATTAATAGTTACACGTTTGGTTTCTTATCATTCTACACTCGTTTGAGTTAGCTAGTGATAACTACTGTTATTCCGTTAGGAATATTTGTCACAGCAGCACTATGTTTACAGAAAATCTTGTATGATGTGGTCATTCAGTTAACAGAAGGAAACACGTTTTTATTGGAACAGTTTTAAATGGAAGTAAATCTGATGTTTCATAAAATGCGATACTACCTGCACATATAGTAAGAAATCAGCATAACTCTATTTCAGAATGCTGTGACGTTCGAACAAGAGAGAGCCAGGGCAAAGCACTACAGGCGCAAAAAGAGAGTGTCTCAGTGCCATAGTAATTCGCCACTTGCGCGAGTTCCATCAGCGCCACAGGCGGTGCTGAGGATGAAGATATCGGCTTTGCCTCGGCCAATTGCCGGGCGAGTACAATCCGCCAAAGACCGGACGAAAACGGACAGAAGCTTACTCGGAAGATAGAAGAGCAGCTCTCACCCACTACGTTATAGATCATCGTCCAGGGCTGACTTAGACAGGGAACATCTTTTAGCGTACTCCTAGAAGTGAACAGTTAGTTTTTGTAAATTGCATTTGCTATGTGTTGTGAAGTTTACATACGATTATTTACACTTATCCATTGAGGGCCTTTTTTGTGTTATATCGAAAGCAGTGTTGCAGACTTCATTATTCAACTAGTCACAAAGATAAGTAAACTTTTTAACTCATTTGTGTGACTTCGTTACTAACTTGTTGGAGTGTTGTAGAACCTTCGTTCTCCAATCCTGTTTCCTGACTCTGTGCCACAGTAATAGTGGCAGGGAGAAACTGTCCTAGCGGTGTTTTGCACCAGAAGCCGTTTCACGAATTCACAGACTCGTCCTACCGTAACAACAATTGTAACTCGGCCTTCACAACAGTGGTGACGAGGCCTTTGCAAAAGTGGCGACGAATGTTCACAAAACAAAATGTGGCACATTCTAGCACTGGAAGATTGTGAAGAATATACACCGTGCATTGACTGCTATTGAACGTGACTAAAATTACGAAATGGTTCAAACGGCTCTGAGCACTATGGGACTTAATTTCTGAGGTCATCAGTCCCCTAGAACTTAGAACGACTTAAACCTAACTAACCTAAGGACATCACACACACTCATGCCCGAGGCAAGATTCGAACCTGCGACCGTTGAGGTCGCGCGGTTCCAGACTGTAGCGCCTAGAACCGCTCGGCCACCCTGGCCGGCACTAAAATTACAACGTCTAGGTAGAGGACATCGGGTAGATCACAGAAAAGAACAAAGAAACGTAGAGGTCAGGAATATACTATAGAAATAATCTACATATTCTCCCAGTTTGAACCAGAGTACATACCGCAGCAATAAGAATGTATTGTTGCTATACAGTTCATTGCAGATGACTATCCAATGATACACTTTTTATGTTACCTACTCTATTTAAATTAGTCTATGCCTTAATAAAGTGGTTAAGTCTCAATGTCAAAAATTTTCTGGTGTGTGTCTTTTACATCACTTTTCGATCTCAAAGGGAATGCTGTGAAGCTTTGTCAGAGCATTTATGACCTTGGCAAGTAGCAGTGAATTACTGACACTTCGCTATATTGCTACGAAGGATCGACCATATTCAATGCAATAACTTCTTCATGATTCCGTGTCCCCGTGCCGATACTAATTGCTATTTTTCCCATCTGCAGGTATGTTTCACGTAGTAAAGGATAAGATGGCTTGGAATCTGCACTCTTGGGCAGCCTGTTGTTAGAAGAAGGTTGTTTTTCGTTACTACGTTGATCATTTCATCGATAGCTTCCTATCTGTCAAAACATACAGCTTTACGAGAGTGAAAAGTCACTATTTGGCTGTAATAAATTTCACATTCTTCGGTAACTTAAATATCGTATTCACGAAGGTGAACTATAACTACCATGGCAATAATCAATAAAGATATTGGCGGAGACTAGTAGATCATACAGACGGTTGATTTAAGCTACACTGTCTAGCAACAAGTAATAACGCAAAATGCTTTTATAATTAAAAAGGCTATTAATTTTACTGTTTTTATACGCAGCACATTTCCAAACAAAAATCATACCAAGTTCGTAAAAAAATTACTCTCCTAAAAAAGTTCCTGCATCTCACACTGCACTTTTTACCTGCTGTTTATATGCTGTTGCTATTTTACGTCAAATTAAGCATGTACTGTAACAAATTAGGGATATCTTTTGTTTACTTAATTTCCTATAGTGTTTATTGCAGCCCTTATTGTTTTGCTGATTCAAACCATCTCGCTGTCCCTTCACAACAAACACATTGCATTTTTCGTTTCTCATCTTTCTCAGTATAATAAGTGCAGTTTTAGAGACCAATTATTGCAAAAAATCTGAGCTTAAACAGGTTTTGCAATGATACAAGGCAGCAAAGCTCGGTGGGCGAGATCTAAAATGTGTCCTAGCGGGTATTACTTTCGATAGCTCGTAGTCATATTACACACTAATATTTTCAAATCACTTTCATAAAAAATATTTAGCAATTTTTACAAGTCTAAGATGTTTTCGACGCTGGAACCGTATCGATTATTTTCAAATGACAGAAGTCATCATACTGCTACCAAGTAATATGTCATTGAATTAAATGAACTACAATAACACTAATAATAACAATAATAATAATGTGCTTGTATAAGGTATTAATTTCAAGTGAAGGGGAAGGTAATGGCTGCAGCCTATAGTAAGGAAACACCATGTAGAATAACCTGAGGATACCACGGAAAACTACATCAGGGTAGTTGTAAAAACTGACGAATTCCAGTTTCGTTACAAAAATCATATTTCCTAAATTATGAAAAATTAGTGAATTATAGTGCCATCAATCATAGCTGAATCGGCATTAGATACCCTTTAAGAAAGCAGAGGAAATATGATCAAAGAATAGCCGACAACAAAGGTCGCACATGCCGAGATGCGAAACGACCAACGGTGTGAATGTTTTCCAGAACACGTTTACTGGAGTTTCCAGAAACGTGTCTCTGAAAGCGGCCTTACTTGGGGAAAGCGTCTTGCCAGGAGGCTCACAGTCTGCGGCGGTTAGAGTGGCTGTTGTGAGCTCAGATATCGACTCGCAACCCGCCTGCCGACTGATGAGATTAGCAAGGGTCTCACCAAGGTACGAACGGATGCAACTTCCAGTTACGCTAATCTAATTCCCACTAAGTGACGCTAAGTGAATGCAAACGGCGCCGCTGGATACCGAGTTCTTTATTATGTTATTTAATTCATTAAGCGGTGCTAACTTGGAGAGAGTTTCCGCAGTCCTTCTACCTTACAGCGTTCGTGACGAGCTCCCAAAGGGCTGAGAACGCCGTCTGTGAGCGCGGATTTTGTTCCTGTTTGCCTCATTCGGAACGCTGAGAAACTGTTTAGCAAGCAGCCATTCCTGTAACTTCTGTACAGTAGCTGACAATGAATAGCTGTATACTCTGAGCATGAGTGCGCCTAAATTATTGAGAATATTAATGTGAGCGGGACATCGCCCAAGACTTGTGTAACGGTGGGCCACGGAAAGAAAATTTGTCACTATAACCGTAACATCGGCCGATAATTACAGTAAATGTGTCATAAGCTAAGAAATTAAAACCATGTATCTCAAATCTACTTCCATATTTTTGAAATAACAGATTTCAAACGAAGATGTTTCCAAGTCAAAACGATTAAACAGTTTTAATTATTGCGAGTTTGTTGTCTATTTATCGATAAATTTCACAAAGCTATACAGTGTGTGTTGAGCAGCTAAGTCTCCGGACACTTTTGTTTCTTGCCAATTTTTTCTGCCTCACGTTCGGGGAACAAGCCTCACAAATCGAAGGGGAGTCTTTCAAGTAAAAGTATCAACACTACTCAGCAAACAGTGACTCTGTACAACACACAGAGTATTACATCCTAATCTGTGGGCGAAATAACTCGCTTTTATACCGACCGATGTGGGACACTGCTTTAGACTCTGACCTCGTATTGCCAGCCAGTGTAGCCGAGCGATTCTAGGCGCTACAGTCTGGAACCGCGCGACCGCTACGGTCGCAGGTTCGAATCCTGCCTCGGGCTTGGATGCGTGTGATGTCCTTAGGTTAGTTAGGTTTAAGTAGTTCTAAGTTCTAGGGGACTGATGACCTTAGATGTTAAGTCCCATAGTGCTCAGAGCCATTTGAACCATTTGACTTCGTATTGGTGACGAGCGGTCATCAGCTCTCCGTCTCATCAAAATTATTTGCCATGCGCTTTTCATATCTCCACTGAAATTTCTTGAACCGAATGCCTTGATGGTTCCTTCACTAAGACTGTATCTGCTTCCTTCTCCATTCCTTACAAAATGGAGATAATGCTCTGTCGTAAATTACCTGAACATTGGCGGGACGTCGAATTCGGGGACACTTTGTTTTGTTTTACCAACCAGTGTTGAGGTACTGTGTAAAGAAGGGAAGGAACTTATTATACAACGCAGGCACGCAACGCTTACTAATTAAGCGGAAGGAAAGTCGTAGCGCGCAATCCTCTTACCTGCAGTCCCGTCGTACACCTCTGGCGAAGTTGTATTTCCTTGCAGAAGACACATCGTTAATACGAAACCTGTCCGGAAATCTGAGTACCATTTCGATCTACTGCTACCGCAGCACTAGTGTTGCAGTTACGCATTCGTCTCTGTGGTTCATTGTCTTTCCATTGACTTCATTACAGCCAGATTGTATTGCGTTTACCTTTGTTAGTGATTGTTCAAATGTTTAAAGACAATCTCTGAGCCCGCCAAATGTGAAGTGCGTTCTGTAATGTGGTTTGTTAAGCCATCTGAAATTCGCCGTGAACTATTCGATGATGGATGGACAAATATTCATAACAAAACACAGGGGCAGAGGCCTTCCGTTGCCAGCGATGGTTTGGTTAAGAAAGTGAATCATAAATTCGTGAAAACAGGCAGTTCACAATTAAAATTTTTTTATGAGTTTCCACAAATTTCAAAAACTGTTTTGCGTGACATTATCACAAATTGAGTACATCTTACCAAATTGTGTTCCCTCTGGATTGCAAAAATGCTAACGGATGTTCACAAAACGAAACGACTTGGCAGTGCTTTGTCATTTCTTACCCGATACAGAGATGATGGAGATGAATTCTTGAACAGAATTAAGACCGGTGATGAATCTTGGGTTTGGCATGTCACTCCAAAATCAAAACAACAGTCTATAGATTGGAGGCACTCACAATGTTGTCAGCACAAAAAAATCATGTGCACTGTGTTCTGGGACAGACAGGACATTCTGATTTTTGAGTTCCTTCCTAGAGCTGAAACTGTAAGTGTGGTGCGCTACCGTGAAACATTGAGAAAACTTAGGCGTGCAGTTCAAAACAAAAGGCGTGGAATACCCAGTCGAGGCACTGTGTTACTTCATGATAACGCACGTCCTCATACTGCTGCTGTCGCTCAAAACTTTACCCAACAATTGGGTTGGGAGCAGTTCGATCATCTGCCATACCCACCGCTTTGACATGGATGACAACGCAGAAAACGGTGGTCAGTAGTAGCTGTCTTCACTGGCGGAATCTTTCTATGACAAGAGCGTAGAAAAGTTAGTTTCCCGCTATGACAGACGTCTTGAAAACTGTGGCAGCTATGTAAGAAAGCAATTTAAGAAATGCTCTTTGTTGTAAACATAAATTTTGGTTTTAAAAACTCTTTTTATGGTTTTTTTCCAAAACAGTACTTACCATCCGGACATTCCTCGTACCCAAAATAAACAGCCACTTAAATTCATTATTGAGCAAGCAACATTGGGAATACTGTGACAGCTCATAGCTCTTCCATAGGGCTCCAGTTACGAGACAAAGTCCACATATTTCCCAGCGATTAGGGAGAATCATGTTGAAGATGTACGTAGAAGTAATCATGATTCTCGCTCTAGTCACTGCTTCGATAGATAGCAAAATTCAGTTTGCTCTAGAGGTTTTCTTCAGTAGCAAGAAAACCAATTTTCAGGTGAAAGTGATTTTTCTTCCACTATCTAAGATTTCGGACCTGCCGGGATCAGTGAAGGATGATTTGTGATTGCGGAAGACGGGAATTTTCAAAATAACTTGCCATTGTGGAATGGCCTGTATAGGACAAAAACACGCACAATGGACGAACACTGCACAGAACGTAAACGTTGCAATCGCTTTTTGCAACCCAGCACGTCTGAAATTCAGGAACATTGTATCTCTAACGGACATTCAATAGAGTATGACAAAACATTAATTTTAGCCACAGAAACATATTTTGGAGCTCCATTATAAAATAATCCGTTTAAATACACATCGCGGCTACTAACTGGATAAAAAGTGAAATTCCATCATCTCCGAGATTTGCTCCAGACGAAGACACCAGAATACTCCCATGCGAGCGGTGCAGCGGCGCGGTTCTTTCCGTTCCTTTACGACGAACCTGCACCTACCTGTGAACATTGACCTATCAGATCATCAGTAGGAAAGCCGAGTGAAACATACTGTACTTCGACGTGAACCAGGCTGCAATTTATGTCAATAATCTACGTTTCGGGAGACACAAAATGAAAGTTGGGAAATTTTGTCCTCAATTACTATATTCTGAAACTTAGGTGAACAAGTATCACTGCCAAGCCTGTGCTAGTCTTAACACAGCACTCACAATCCCTTTCAATCACGTTAGCAAGTTTATGGTGTTGCATTTCCCGAAAACGTAATAGCTACAAAAATACTGATTGTTTTTTATTGATAATGCTCGCCAAATATTAAGTCTGTCGGTACCAAATGCGGTCACAGTTTTTAGCCACCACCTGCTCAATACGCCACGCGGAATATATGTCTTTTCTCGTCACAAAATTCACTTACAAATTCCGAAATTTCTACACACACATCGGAATAATTATGCCGTCACTTTCCAACACTTCTGATGTATGAAACACTGCTAGATCCGGCAACTTATCATTTCCATCGGAACTGCAACTACACACGTCCGAGCTGTTTCGTGGCTAGGCCCCCATTCTTCTCTAGAATACTCAAAGTCTTCTATACCAGCAGAGAAAAGCACGCGAAGAATATTGCCTTACCATTGGTCAGTTTACTCAACAGTCAATAGCAAAACAACATTCTCCCGCGTCAGTCCGCACTTTTCATCCATAACCAATCGCAAAATAATAAACTTCACGACTGCTCTTTTCACCAACGTAACTATCTAATATGCTGAAGTTTTGTTTATGCATATAGTTATTTACTGTTGCTATTTATACCTGAATTAAGTTTCTCGTTACCATAAACTTACTTTACAAATCTATTCTACCAAAATCCCCTTTGTCCATATCCATACTTCTTCGAAATGTTCCCACACTAAATCCTACTACATAACTCGTTAAACAATTATCTCCATATTAACCTTAAACCACATTCACGCATCATTCATATTGCTAAAACACATTTATAACATTTTATGTACACAAAAAGACATAATAACACTTTATGAAAACACAAGAACAGTTTATGAAAAACATTCAATTACTTTAGTGCACTCTAGTGGGCACAATCGAAACTAAAATCACAGTCCCGCTATCCAATATTGTCCTCTATCGGCTCATACATAAACTACGTGCGCGTCCAGTCTCGCGTCACCATCTGTCACTATCCAGCTCTGAGACACAGCTCCCACTTAACCGCCTCCAAGGCAGGATGGTTATACGGAGCTACACCTCAGCGGCAACGCCGAACACAGCTGATCTTCGCAGTTTCACCAGCAAGGGCGCTGCCGCCATGCTGCGTGGTCACCGTGTCTCTGACGCACGCGCAGCAATACCCTCAGCGCGCTATGTAGGGCGTCTTCTAGTCTTCGATGGCTCACCTGAAGATGACTGGCAGATGTCCAGTAGAAATATCGTGGATTGAAGTTTACGACGACTGGTTGCAATACTGAAATCTCTTCGGACATGTAATTCGCAGGGAAAATTTTAAATTTCATATCAGTTACCGGTATATGTCTGGCAAAGAAAGGTTCAGGCAATCAACGTACAGCATTCCTTTAAATTTTGTGATAATTCGGTGAAACTGGCATGCATTTCGCAGACCTCTTACTTGTCATAGTAAATAAACACTGAAGCGCCAAAGAAACTGGTATAGGCATGCGTATTCAAATACAGTGATATGTAAACAGGCAGAATTCGGCGCTGCAGTTGGCAACGCCTATATAAGACAAGTGTCTGCCGCAGTTGTTAGATCAGTTACTACTGCTAAAATGGTACGATATCAAGATTTAAGTAAGTCTGAATGTGATGTTATAGTCAGCGCACGAGCGAAGAGAAACAGCATCTCCGGCGTAGCGATGAAGTGAATTTCCCTTATGACCATTCCACGAGTGTACCGAGAATATCAGGAATCCGATAAAACATCAAATCTCCGACATCGCTGCAGCCGGAAAAAGGTCCTGCTAGAACTCGGAAGAGAATCGTTCAACGTGACAGAGGTGCAACCCTTCTGCAAATTGCTGCATATTTCAGTGCTGAGCCATTAACAAGTGTCAGCTTCCGAACCATTCAACGAAACATCATCGATATGGGCTTTCGGATCTGAAGGCCCACTCGTGTACCCTTGATAACTGCACTGCACAAAGCTTTATGCTTCGTCTGGGCCTCGCGGGGGTAGCCGTGCGGTCTTAGGCTCCTTGCCACGGTTTGCGCGGCTCCCTCCGTCAGAGGTTCGAGTCCTGCCTCGTGCATGGGTGTGTGTGTGTTGTCCTTGGCATAAGTTAGTTACATTAAGTAGGGTGTAAGGTTAAGGACTGGTGACATCAGCAGTTTGGTCCCTTAGTACTTACCACAAATTTCCAAATTTCTAGAATTTGCCTCGCCTGGGCCTGTCAACACTGGCATTGGACTGTTGATGACTGGAAACATGTTGTCTCGTCGGACGAGTCTCGTTTCAAATTGTATTGAGCGGATGGACGTATATGGGTATGGAGACAACCTCATGAATCCATGGACCCTGCATGTCAGCAGGGGACTGTTGAAGCTGGTGGAGGCTCTGTAATGGTGTGGGGCGTGTGCAGTTGGAGTGATGTGGGACCGGTGATACGTCTAGAGACGACTCTAACAGGTGACACGTACGTAAGCATCCTGTCTGATCACCTGCATCCATTCATGTCCATTGTGCATTCCGACGGACTTGGGCAATTCCAGCAGGACAATGCGACACCCCACACGTTCAGAATTGCTGGAACACTCTTTTGAGTTTAAACAATTCCACAGACCACCAAATTCCGCAGAAATGAACATTACTGAGCATATCTGGGATGACTTGCAATGTGCTGTTCAGAAGAGGTCTCCACCCCCTCGTACTCTTATGGATTTATGGAGATAGTCCCTCCAGCACTACTTCAGACAGTAGTCGAGTCCATGTTGCAGCACTTGTGTGTGCTCGCCAGGGCCGTACACGATATTAGGCAGGTGTAACAGCGCCTTTGGCTCTTCAATGTATGACGTATTTTTCGAAGTGGAAGCGTTTTCCCAAATTTTTATGTAACTAACCAATGTATGTGTTGTATCCACGGACCCAAGCAACCAACCAACTCGCGCACGCGCGCCCTGACCGTGACATCGCTGGCCACAGTTCCTGTCGCGGCCGTCGGCGTCTCAGGACGTTACCGCCGACGGAAGAGGTCGCGCCATGGCTGAGCTCGGGTCCGCAGCACCCTCTGCCTTTTGCATTAAGGAGGAGTGCTGGCCCCGAGACGGAAAGTCTATTGTCGATTGTCTATTGCTAGCCTTTTGTGGAGTTTTGTGGAGCCTTTGCAGTGTGATATTTGCTATTTTATTCTACTAGGCTCAGTACACGGATTACTCTCGGATATTACTTCGACTTATATTGTTGGTGCACATTTCGTCAGAAATAAAGATAAATTATCTCTTCATTCTAGCTGGCGCAGTTCTTGTCATTAACTATTTTTCGGCCAACAGACATAGCTACATCCTGCTCACTACCCACGCTTTATACAATTTTTGATGGCTGCCCCAAAAGTACCGCCGAGAAGCTTGAGTTTTGGAGTCGTCACAAAACTATGCCTTATTTTCAAATTATTAAGGTAAGCAGTGTCATATAAAATCCTCCGATAACTGACCTAAAGTGGTGCGTACAATGATCACCCTTCCATAATCCCATTAAATTGTTTTGTGTTAAAAAAATACTAAATAACTGACAACGGCGATTTGAAAACAAACAGTTCACATTGACGCCGTGTGACCAGTTCATGAAGCTCTGTCAACACTTGACCACACACGTTCATTACGTATCAACAATAGTGAGAACATTTTGACGGTCATCAATGTCGGTCGTTGGTATTTTTACTATTGACAATACGTCAGTACGAGCCCTCAGACGGTCACTATATTGACGGTTTGACAGTATTATTGAACGTGTGGGGACCACTTTAAAATTCTAATTATGAAAGAATGCAGAGACAACTCATGTTTCCATTGCATTTTTGGAGAACTGAAATAAAATGAAGAGCAAAGTGAATGTGGGTGTGCAGCTGCTAGTAGTGGCTAGCGGTGTGCAGACAGTGGCCACTTCCGACGTCGTCGCACAATGGGACTGGTGCGGGCCACGCCCGCTCACACAACGCGCCGTTTACCTCTGCAGCCACGCGCTGCGGACACTGCTCCACCCTGCCAGCACGTACACTCATTTTATACTGCATCTAACGCTTTTCTTTTGGACTGCTTCGCCACTCCATCTGTTCTGAGGAATCATATTGGTGGAGAACATGATATTTAAGTCAAAAATGGCTCTGAGCACTACGGGACTTAACATCTGTGCTCATCAGTCCCCTAGAACTCAGAACTACTTAATCCTAACTAAGCTAAGGAGATCACACACATCCATGCCCGAGGCATGCGACCGTAGCGGGCGCAGTTCCAGGCTGAAACGCCTAGAACCGCTCGGGCACACCGGCCGGCGATATTTAAGTCAACGTTTGCCTACTATGAGCCTCAGCTGGCAATTACAGGCGGTATCATTGTGCAAACAATTGAGCGTGTACAGTATACATTGCCGGAAAAAGAATTAACACACTCTTTTCAGAGGTTTCCAGTTCACTCAAGATTTATTGTTGCAACAGTGCATGTGGAGTACACGAAATGATTACTTTTACAGATGAAAAGCGCCAGCGGTTCTGCTGTACCAGGTATCGATAAATACTGAAACACCCATATTAGTACGTGGTGTAACCTCCACGGGCGGCAATGCAGGCGCTGACTCTAGCATCCATTCAATCGTACAGATGGCGAATGCTCTCCTGGGATACGATATGCTACACTGTTCAATCTGTTCACGTAGGTCTGTAAGTGTTGTTGGCTGATGAGTAGCTCAAGTCACTTCTCGTCACATAACATCCCACACGTGCTCGATTGAGGACAAGTCCGGAGATCGTTCTGGTCAGGGAAGTTCCAGCACGACTTGCAGATCACATTGAATTTCACCAGCAGTGTGTGGGCGAGCGTTATCCTGTTGAAACATTTTAACAAAAAAATCACCTTTCAGTTGGCAAGATCGGCAAAAGAACAGGTCTAACAGAATTCTGCAAGTACTGAGTGCTGGTTAGCGTCCCCTCTAGAAACACCAAATGTGAGCGAGAGTTATAGCTTATAGCACCCCAGACCTCGCAGGTTCGAATCCTGCCTAGGGCATGGATGTGTGTGATGTCCTTAGGTTAGTTAAGTTTAAGTAGTTCTAAGTTCTAGGGGACTGATGACCTCCGCTGTTAAGTCCCATAGTGCTCAGAGCCATTTTTGTTGTCGGACGATGTTGAAACCATTGTCAGCGCGTCTACTATCCCTCGTTGGCATATGGCGTCATCGGATCAAAATTGACGTCGACGTCTTTCCAGGTGTGTTAATTTTTCTTTTTCTTCCGGCAGTGTGTTATGGCAAGGAGGAAGTTTCTCGGCTTGACACAGAGATGACTTCTATATCCATTTAATTATATTTTTGTTATGGATATACGTATTGGGCAAAAACGTAAATGAACTGTTCACTTGATATGCGGAATGGTTTTGTTGAACAAACTTCTCAAAGTATGCGTGGTTAGTATGTTCTTTTCGAGTTGATAAAATATAAAAACGTGTCGTCATGAAGTTCTTTATTTTTCTCCATCTAAAGTTCACCCACAGCTGCTTAAATTTTGTGAGCAGCTTATTTCAACATTTTCAGCTGTTAAGAAATGGGTGAGAATTCGAAGGTGGACGCATTTCTCTTGTAGATAGTCCAGTTGAAAGAAGTCACAGAACTCCTGCCACATTGTAAAATATCGAGGAAGTCAAAATATGGCACTGTAGAATCGACTATTAAAGATTCACTGTATACCCAATACAAAGGCACATGAATGGAAAGGGCACGGAACACGTTCAAAGGAAAATTAATAAGGAGAATCCAGAATGAAATTTTCACTCTCCAGCGAAGTGTGCGCTGACATGAAACATTTTCTCGCAGATTAAAACTGTGTGGCGGACCGAGACTCGAACTCGGGAGCTTCGTCTTTCGCGGGAAATGTTCGCAGGAGAACTTTGTGAAGTTTGGAAGGTAGGAGACGTGGTACTGGCAGAAATAGGGCTGTGAGGACAGGTCGTGAGTCGTGCTTGGGTACCTCAGTTGGTGGAGCACTTGCCCGCGAAGGCAAGGGTCCCGAGTTCGAGTCTCTGTCTGGCACACAGTTTTAAGGTGCCAGGAAGTTTCAATGATGAGAATATTTTGTGCAAAATGGGTAATCCACTATTGAAATTCTTAGAAAGTTTAAAAATAAGTTAACAGGGTTTGTGAATCGCTCCGTTTCTATGGAAGAAAAGGAGTTGCACCCTTCCATAGAAGTGGGGGGAAAGGGGTCTGGAAAAAGGACTTCACCGAAAGGACGAAGTCTATTTCTCTGCCAGAAAGGTTGTGTTCAGTGATTTCTGAACGGCGAACACAGTTTTTCTGTTTCATTATGTTGCGAATGTTGAGAACAACTGACGAATACTGCAGAGTGCTCTAGGACCGCGTTGTTAAAACAACACATAAGTACATGACTACCTTGCAATATTTCCATTTATCTGTTTCCATGCATAATAAAATTTATAATTAGAAAAAAGTTGTTTTGAGTCCCTTGAAGTTACGACAGATGTAGACGGGTATGTCAGGATAGTTCAGGGATAGAATCCACTGATGGGGAAAACGTTGGGCACAATATATTAACCAAAAAAGCACCCATGTCCTGAAATCAGGCAGAGAACTCTATCTGCGTATGGTCTGCTGCATCCTTACTTACAGCATTAGTGGTCATCATGGCTACGTTTTTCTTGTGCGAATAAGATAAAGAACTGATTTTGTGCCTTCATTTAAAACCTTGTTGAAATAATGCTAAAAAAAGAGAAAATTTCTCCAAGAAAGCAAGAGTTCTGGACTCAGCATTATCAAAAACATTCATTTGCAGTAGTGATTAAATTCAGTAATTATGAAGTTTTGGGAACAACAGTGCAAATTAACACATGGACGGCGCAAAACACGTTTTTGAGAAAAGGAGAAACGAAAATTTCTAATGGAAGGAGAATAGTGGACTGGAAAACAAGGTGAAATCAAAGATGATATAGCTGAAATTACGATCCTGTTCGAGGATTCTTCAGATGACGATCGTGTTGTCATTATCGGGGGGGAGGGGGGGGAGGGGGGACGCTTTTGACAAGAGTCAGGGAACGGCATTAAACAGTAACGCGATAAAAAAAAAAGCCGTCAGAAATGATCTGCACAGATGCTTAGTTTATTACCGTTCTGAGGCGTTGTGATTGGCACAAAGTAAATGTTTATGTGAGAGGAGTCAACATAAAACGAAGGTTAAAGTTTAGCTCTAGCAATGCCATAACATGTACTACCAAGGGAGCGGGTGTTACTGTTTCTTAAATTTTGTTAACAACACACTTTTGAAATAGGTACTGATACGTCAGCAGGGTACAGAATCTGAAAATAGCTTTTAGAACAATCCTAGCTATGCCAACGTATTTACCATAACAAAGAGACGATACTTTAGGGTCACCACAAAAAAAAAATGAATAGAAATTTCGTTAATTGTCCTTGCTTTTATTCACAACACACATTTCAAGATTTTAGATGTGTAAGAATGGCCCTGAACCTGAAAATATGAATGATATTTGTTGTGAAAAGTCATCTCTACAACTAAAACTTAAATTTTTGGGTTTAGATTTACTGAAAAAATTAAAACAAGTACGGAGTCTGGTAGAAGAAATCATTAAGAATAATACTATTTTTTTCAAAATTTTAAGATATATGGTACATGATTTGATGACAAAATTTTCAAATGGTGGGCACCAAGCACTCCCTTCCTCCTTCTCATGACTTTCCTAAGCTTAAGGACTTCAAGTCCTCGCAGTAAGAAGCTTCTCACAAACAGAGCACAGGCTCCGATACGATAAAGCTAAAAAAGCGAACCAGCTATGTCTTTTTACAAGGAAAAATCATAGCTTTTTTAACAGGCGATTTGCGAAAACGAATGGAAGACTGAATCTGGATGTATGGAAGGGTACGTGAATACTTATTCTCCAGGATACGAGTATGAAGCCACAACAACTGTTTCTGTCAGCTGTTGGGTCTAACATATGACGGACTCTCGTCGAAGATACTGGAAAGTCGGGTTTCAATAGTCATGTTCCCACGATAGCATGAATGGAAAGAAAACTGTATTGGTTGATAGAAAAAACTTAGGGCCTGAAAATGTTACTTGTGGGCGTATCCCAGTGGACACAAGTATAAGGACAGATCGATTTTTTAGGGTAAAAGAAGATCTCAGATTATCAGAATTAAAACAAATTAGTATAACTGAAAATTTTGAACCTAGTACTTGCACAGTTAAAAAAGGAACTATATTAAAAATAATGCAATGAAATATAAGAGAAATATAAAACGTAATTAATTACCTCATACCTTTAGATGAAATGACTACAACTAATATACTGGAAGATTCCGTGAGGACGTTACAAACTTTCAGGGATGATGGAGAAGGATAATGTATCAATTTGAAGTAAGGAACCATGGTCCGGAAATAACTGAGCGGACAGTTATAAGTGAAAATTGTTGTGATACTTCTGACAATGGAATAAATGTACTGGTACAGTTGTTGCTAAAATTTCAGGGTTAGAAACTTTCAGAGGTTGCAGTATGAGCCAAAACAAAAGAAGCTGCCAATAAACATGGGATCCAAAACGCATATCTTAAGAGCTATGAAGGTTTGTTCAGTAGAAGAGAGGTTTTTTCTCACCTCCCGCCTAACTGTAATAGTAATTGAAGTGGATCCTGATGCAGTTTGGAATTCCTGTGTTATGGTCTGGATAGATGTCTGCCTATTACACATTACGACCCTCTTCAACTGTCGGCGGTGTCTGTCAGTCAACAGGCGAGGTCAGATTGTACGCATTTGTGCTGTACGCGTCCCTTCACGTTTCCACTTCACTATCACATCGGAAACAGTGGACCTAGAGATGCTTAGCAGTGTGGAAATGTCGCTTACAGACGTATGACACAAGTGACACCCAATCACGTGACCACGTTCGAAGTCCGTGAGTACCGCGGAGCGCCCCATTCTGCTCTCCCACGATGTCTAATGACTACTGAGGTCACTGATATGGAGTACCTGGCAGTAGGTGGCAGCACAATGCACTTAATATGAGAAACGTATGTTTTGGGGGTGTTCAGATACTTTTTATCAGATACTGTATTTCGAGACAGCGTAAGTGGAGACGCGCAAACTGCACAGATTATATTAATACAATATTTGTCAATGTGAACGGTTAATGACTAAAAACAAAGTCTACACATAATTCCATACCTATAAAAACTTGTTCTCGCTGACACCCCTCACAAAACGATTATACGAAAAGTTTATTGCTCAGTATATTTTCGCTGTTCATTCAGTAAAACTTCAGCTTCAGGATGACGTTTTAATTTATTATTTCATTACTACTAACTCTATCTTTAACACGTTTTGCACGCACAATGCATTTATACCATGGAATGTACCTGTAAAATTGTATCATTGTACGGCAGAGTTCAGGAGATATGACTTCATAAACGTTGGGATGCTTGGAAAACCAGCTTCTACGTAAAACAGATAGCTAATAAAGTAGCTCCTACATAAAACAGATAGCAAATTACCCAGTTTGTACTCATCCAGTGTTTGATAATGAGAGCAGGTATCGACTTCCGACAAACGTTAAACATAACTTCAAACCTTTTCTAAGCTTCTCGCTTACATCGTTAAGGTGAAATATGGGGCATATTAACTAGTTAGAGATCTGATGCTGTTTCATACGTGGTGATAGATTCTTTAAAGAATGTGGCTTTACTGGTGCAAAACTAAAAGAAGACTGTTGTTAGCATCAAAGTGCACTTGCAGCTCCATACTCAGTGCACACTACAAACTGTAACGTAAAATACCTAACACACCCTTGAGACTATTGTAACATATACACCTCCTACAAATTTTGTGTAACTGCCAGGAACTATTTGGCACATAATAATTAAAATAATAAACCAAAAGGAGAAAATTACATTAAAGATAGATAATAAACTGAAGACATATTGTCACTAACTGTTAAACTTATTTCTACAAAATAATTCAAATTTGGTCGGTTCCCTAATGAATAGCTAATCGTTTCTAAGAATAACAATGATGAAGAATTTTGATAATGTTTAAGAACATCGTATACCTTCAACGGAAGATTTTAATTTTGTCATTTCACTAAAAATACAATTTCGTGTGGTTATGACCAAGTCAGTAATAACAGAAACAATTCTGTCCCATCTGAGCTTTGTTCTACTTCTATATCTACGTCTACTCCGCAAGCCACAGTACGGTGCGTGGCAGAGGTACCCTGTATCACTACCAGTCATTTCCTTTCCTGCTTCACTCAAAAATTGAGCGAAGGAGAAAAGAATATCTGTCTGCCTCCGTATGAGCTCTAATTTCTCGTATCTTACTTTCGTGGTCCTTAAGCGCAATGAATGTTGGTGGCAGTAGAATCGTTTGGCAGTCAGCTTCAAATGCAGGTAATCTAAATTTTCTCAATGGTGTTCCTCGAGAATAACGCCACCTTCCCTCCAGGGGTTCCCATTTGAGTTCCCGAAGCATAGCCGTCACACTGATGTGTTGTTCGAACCTACTGGAAAAACTTAGCAGACCACCTCTGAATTGCTTCGATATCTTCCTTCAATCCGACATGGCAGAGACCCGTAACACTAGAGCGGTACTCAAGAATAGGTCGCACCAGCATCCTATATGCTGTCTCCCTTACAGGTGAACCATCCATCCCTAATATTCTCCCAATAAACCGAATTCGACCATTCGCCACATGCTCGTTCCATTTCATACCGCTTCCTAACGTTACGCTCAGATATTTAAACGACTTGACTGTGTCAGGCAGGGCATTAATAACACTGTATCCGAGCATTATAGGTTTTTTCTTCCTACTCATCCTCATTAACTTATATTTCTCCCCATTTGGGTATAGCTGCCATTCATTACACCAACTGGAAATTTTGTCTAAGTCGTCTTGTATCTTCCTACAGTCACTCACTTTCGATACCTTACCGAATACCACAGCATCATCAGCAAACAACCTCATATTGTTGCGCATCCTGTCCGCCAAATCATTTATGTATATAGATAACAACAGCGATACTATCACACGTCCCTGGGCCACTCTTAACAATACCCTTGCCTCTGATGAACACTCGCCGTCGAGGAAAACATACTGGGTGCTATTATTTATGAAGTCTTCGACCCATCAACATGTCTGCGAGCTTTTGCACAGTTACTAATATAATGAATCTCTGCAAATTATGATTTTTCCAGATAGACCAAAACATGTCTTTTGTCAAATCACTGTGTAAAAATGCATATAAAATCAGCCAAAGACTTACTATTTAATTTATTTGTAAGGTGTCAGGCAAATCCAACACCTTCCATGAAAACCCTGGCATGATAAGCAAATCCAGTAGTATGTCACATAGCTCCAAATAAATCGTGACATTAAATTAACCAAAGTAATACGAGTAACGAGTGAACAAATGGAATACCACAGACTAACACAAGAATGCCTAAATCCATGTCATACCTTCCCACCGTGAGACAGACGCAGTTCCGAGGGGAGAAACGAGAACAGAAGCCGAGAGCAGAACCGTGTTAAGCTGAAAGCCATACGATAAGGGACGGACACCCACGTCACCAGCTAACCGCTAGGTCCACCCCCTAGCCCATGTTAAAAGCTAGAGCCCTCCAGAAAAACAGTATAGATCTTACGATAACGCAAAAAGGGCCACACCACCTGCAGGTTTTAGCGTGAGAGTTTTTCGCGTCTCTGTTACGTTAGGACTACCCCCCAGCCCATGTTAAAAGATAGAGCCGTCCAGAAGAACAGTATAGATCTTACGATAACGCTAAAAGGACCACACCAGCTGCAAGCTTTAGCGTGAGACTTTTTCGCGTCTCTGTTACGTTGCAAACTTTAAAAACATTGCCCCACCACGAAAAGTATAACGTTTCTCATTGGATGGACATAATTTTTGTAGGCGGAGCTTAAGTTTAACATTGAGACCCTGATTGGTCAGATGAAAACACAGCCAGATAGTTTTTTTAAACCAACTTAGGTAAATTGTAGTAAGGAGAAGTTAGGAGAGAGTTGCTTGCGAGATGGCGAGGTGAGCGGAGCTCTGCTGCCCGCCGCCCCCCTGACGAACACCGACAAGGTAATGAACGCACACGATGCTGCATAACAGAGCATAAAGCTTCACTCAGAACTGCAGAAGTCTCATCTGTTACACCCCCTTTTTTCGTAATACTAGTGTCGATCGTCAATTAAAGCTCATGGTGTTCACATTTGCAACTTGAAGAAAAAATCTGAAACGCGATGATTTTTCTGTTATATAGTTATTGAGAAGCCACATCAGCCACTGTAATTTACGACAAGTTAGATAAGTAATTAAAGATAATTGAGGGTCACTGTAGACCATTTTGATAGTTTTCTATTTTGTGAAACTTAAATTTAACCTAGATTATAGATGTGATATGGCATAGGTAATCCTTCGATCCATTGTAGAACTTGGAAACCCATTCAGGGAATATTCGTTCACATTTTTGTTGAACGCAGTTGGTTTTTACCATCATGTATTAAAACATTTCCTTTTATCAATAGTGCAATTTATAAACAATGTTTAATGAGTAGAATAAAATTTCCAATGGTAAACTTAACTGCTTTTTCGATGTTATTTTACCAGCTAACTAAAAATAGGAAAGCCTTGAACCCCTTCCACTAAAATTTAGTTAGTATTAAGACTCTTTTACAGGTAGTGCAGTGGAGCTGACGCTGAAATCATTAAGTATTTGGTTATATCATCGTTAGTCTCACTGAACTCTTCTGAATTCTACATGTCATGTGTGGTCTGACGTCTCCTTACCAGCAACAGGTCCCAGGTTCAGACTAGTCAATTCCCTAAAAAACATGCTCAGAGCGTCGTTGCGCGAAAGTGGTAGGGAGACACGATATAGAAGAAACAGAAACCACCCAGAATGTTAGATATTTTTTGTCAGAGTTTTCTAAAATTATTGCAGCTATGTATAGATGAACACAGGAAAACATTCTCTGTGGCGGAAAGTTGATATTTTGGTTGTTTGCGTAATTGTACAATTAAACACCAAGCACAGCATCTTAAAATGAAAGCATAATTTTAAACTTCCATTCTTTACTAAAACATGGATCATACATACTGCAGAAACAGTAACAGATATCGAGACCACCTCTTTCAATATTCATTCCAAATTTCGTTTGTTTTCAAAGTAAAATGAAATCAACACAAAGAAGAATTATTTACAGAAATGTAGATTATGCGGCCTCGGAAACTGACATACGGCTGGCAGAGCGGTGTGCTGATCACATGCCCCTCCATATCCGCATCCAGTGACGCATATGGGAAGAGGATGACACGGCGGCTGATCGGTGCCGTTGGGCCTTCATGGCCTGTTCGGGAGGCTTTTTAGTTTTTTTACTGTAGCTTATGTATATAAACAAAACCCCACGTCAACTCTCCCCCTCAGTACGTAGGTACCGTGACAAACGCATTCACAGGTGAAGTACTCTGCAGGTTTTCCTGTGGGTTATAGGTGTTTGAGTTCATCAGGTTGTAGGGAGGTTTCACTCTGCCAAGTGAGATGCCATACCCTTAATTTAGAGCGAAATATGTTGTTTTTCGCTCGAGGACTTTATAGGGGGCTTCGTAGGAAGGCACTAATACGGCTTTAACATTGTCATTGCTCACAAACACATGAGTCGTATTATGCAGATCTTTACTAACAAGTGGCGAGTCAGTTACCATGTGAGATCATTCTGAAGAGCGTAGTTTATCCATATGTTGACGTAACTGAGAAGTGAATGCTTTCTTTTCTATTTTCAAACCTTACAATGACATAACCAGGCAATTTTAGAGTTGTGCCACACAGCGTTTCGGCAGCTGTTTAGTTACTTTCTTCTCTCACTCAGAAATGCAGGAGAATTTTAGAAAGGATGCCACTCCATTTATTTTTACCATGTGCTCTGATGGCTACCTTACTGTTCGTTGGAATCTCTCCATTTTTCCATTTGATCGTGAACGATACGCCCTGGCTTTTGTTAATTTAGAACCACAAATCTGACCTAATGCACGGAACAGATCTGATTGAAACCGTACTCCTTGGTTAGTGACTATTTGGTTAGATGTTCCAAATCTACTGAGCCAGGAGCTATAAACAAAACGCCCGTGCTGCTGTTTTTGCTCGAACGTCGCCGAGTGGATTGACTTCTGTCCAGTTACTAAACCGATCGATGCATTTTAAACAGTATGTGACTTCATCTAAGGAAGGCATAGAGCCGATGAGATCGATGTGTACCACTTTAAATCATCCATCTGCGCTTTGAAAATGGCCAACAGTAGATCAGTTAGTCAAATAACCATGTTCTTTTGGCGTGCTGTGCATCATTTCGCCCAGTTTTGGATATCTTATTTGATGTTTGACCAAATGAATCTACATGTGAGTAACTTCACAGAAAATGTAATAACAAGGTGTGTCATACTGTGATAATTCTCAAAAATTGAATGTCTAAATTGCTGCGGAATATAATGACATATGTTACATCTTGATACATCGAACAATAATAATCTTCCGCCAGGGGTTTCATGGTGTTCAAATTTCAATGAGGTTTGAGGACTAGATCGAAGTTTCTCGAGTTCTTCATCACTCACTGGAGCATCTGCTGTCTTCTCGTAATCAATTGGCACTACTCGATCCAGTCTGAACTAGTTGTCAGCAACATTGTTTTTCTTTCCAGAAATGTGTTGTCTGTTGTAAATTGTAATATTGACTGTAGGTGATGCAACTGAATAGGGGTTGCCTTATTGTTCAGTTGTTTAAGAACATAAATCAAAGCATGTAACTGAGTATTACTGTCAACTAATATTTTTCTTCTCGGGTCTGTTAACAAGCCAAACTGATGAAAATCTGAACCGATTACATCTTTAACAAACTATCGACGTTGCCGGCCTGGCAGAACATTCAGCCAGATGGTGCTTCCCTTACTTTTCCATTGGCAAGGTTGGACACAGATCTCAGGTCTGTAACTTGAGCCATTACGGAAATGAAAATAGCAGTACTTTCCTGAACTATTGTACCTCGTCTTGCTGCAGCCTCCGCTATGAGAACGCTGTGCTGATTGATACTGTCACTCCCTAGCTCTGTATTTCCGGATTTTGTTTTCAGGCTCTTCGATCCTTACCAGAAGATCTTTCACTGATGTAGAAGAATCACATGCCACAGGAAACACTTCCGATGAAGTTGATTGAAGTACCTGAGTGCTTCGCATTTCCATGACCCAGTCAGCCATTTGCGGTAGTTTGTCCAAATTTTCTACGGAAATTATTAAAATATTTTTGGCGCTTCTAAAATTTTTTTTTGACCTGAGGGTCTTTCAAATTTTACCTGAAGCTTTCATTCCTCCATTATCTTTCATTTTCCAAAGCAACTGACTAGGGTTTCATGTCATCAATTTCTAATTCACTATTTTCTTAATTTGTCGTTCTTCACTTTCCTTAGAAGTCATTATAAGTCTTTCCTTAGCTAACTAATAACTATCGCTTTCGTCACCGTTCACGAGATCATATATATTTTCGACAAATCAAGGCTCTAACGGTGGTAATGAGTAACTAAATTTGTTTGCTTCGATCTGTATTCCCGCGATTATGAATTGTGTTTCGGCCTGCCAAAACAAATTATCAGGCTTTCCACTAATGAACGGAAGATCCACACTAGCTTTGTACACTTCTATTTTAGTATCACTGTTTGGGATATTACTGTTCACTTCCTCTTCCATCATGTTTGTTTCTTGTTTACACCACTTCTTAGTCACCAGTTGCCGGTTCTGTTGTACAATTAAACGCGAAACACTGTATTTTTAATTCAAACTATTATTTGAAAACTTTACTGGCCTATCAATTAAATAAGATTTTGTCATCTTGACAGACCATATAATGTATACCTAATAAATTATTTTCACAGTTAATATTTTGTAAATTCATTAAGGTTTTTGACTGGGTGAAAGTTCATAGTCATGAAAAAATTATAACACTGTTTAATAATCAACATTGTAGTTTTATGGTGATCGTCCTATTTTGATTTCAGTGACAGTAGGAACTTTATATCATATCCATGTAAATCAAATACAAATAGACATTCTGAAATTGAAACAAATGTGGTACATCACATGCCTCTGTCTACAATCATTTATTGTTTCTAGTCTATATCAGTGATCTTCCATCTGCACCATCACCAAAAGATCTGAATTTAGTCCTCTTTTCAGATGGTACGCTCATATAAATTAAAAAAAGAAATATCTCCAGTCTTCTCACAGAAGTACAGCTAATGTAACATACGAATATAGGAGGGTGTGCTACAAAAATGGTTCAAATGGCTCTGAGCACTATGGGACTTAACATCTGAGGTCATCAGTCCCCTAGAACTTAGAACTACTTAAACCTAACTAACCTAAGGACATCACATACATCCATGCCCGAGGCAGGATTCGAACCTGCGACCGTTCGACCGTCGCGCGGTTCCGGACTAAGCGCCTAGAACCGCTAGACCACCGCGGCCGGAGGTGTGCTACAAAATAAAGCCTCCGAATTATTTGTGTGGGAACTATTAAAGCTTCTTTATAAAAAACATTATAAACGTTCTGCGTATTTATTCTTCATGTCTACATGTTTACACCCCTCTGCCGCTAGAGGGCTCAGAATTGTAACGTGTAAATGGCGGCGTGTAATGTAACTACGCCAGTGCGTGAGAAACATCGTGCTGTAATCGAGTTTCAAATTCGAAGAATTCGTCCACATATACAGCACTCTCTCCTTCAGTATGATAATGCCAGACAACACACGAGCGCCGTGACATCTGCACCAGTCCGACACGTTGGGTTCACTCTTGTCGAACATCCTCCTTAAAATCCCGACTTGGCTCCATCCGACTTTCATCTGCTTCCAAAACTTAAAGAACACCTTCAGGGAGTTCACTTTGAAATTGATGAAGCTGTATAAGCAGCTTTTTCAGAATAAATATATTTCTTAACGTCCATTTCTATTACCGAATTGCTCTAAAAGTACATCAAGTTGACGTCTGAGAAAACCATAAGGAATTTCAGTTACTTCGATAAATCTGCATTTTCCTAATGGATTCAAAGACAAAATACGAATCGCATGCATCATAAAATAATTTTCTAAGCATTATAATTTAAATACAGCAGCCATCCACAAGTATTGGCCGGCCGGTGTGGCCGTGCGGTTCTAGGCGCTTCAGTCTGGAACCGCGTGACCGCTACGGTCGCAGGTTCGAATCCTGCCTCGGGCATGGATGTGTGTGATGTCCTTAGGTTAGTTAGGTTTAAGTAGTTCTAAGTTCTAGGGGACTGATGACCACAGATGTTAAGTCCGATAGTGCTCAGAGCCATTTGAACCACAAGTATTGTATAAATACTACTTTTTTTGTAAATAAAACCGCGTTTCCCTCCAGCCACTTAATTTATTTATCCCAGATTCGTTTCGCCTTATTTTGTTCTAAGGCAACATCAGTGGGATGCCTTAGAAGAAGAAAAAGATGAAAAGCGTCTGGGATAAATAAATTAAGTGGTAGCAGGAAAAGGCGGTTTTATTTACAAAACTAGTATTTCTATGCTCACTGCGGAGGATGACCACGCGAACAAACTTGTTATTGTATAAATAGTTTATTCACATTTAAATATTACCAATTTTTTTACCTATCACGAGATGAGTACCATGCTGGGCTGTGAAAAATTCAATAACCATTGGAAAAGGCTCATATTTTGCGGAATTATAGAAGAAACGATCTTACAGTTGATTAATACATAATTTATTGATATAAGAAAACAAATCTACATTAGCATCATAAATGCTTGTCTGCTTTACACGGAAAAATAGGCGCAGGAGCTAAAGTAAAATCTGTTTCATAGAGTTTCTGTCTTGATTATGTCGTGATCACGTTACAAATAAAGTATCGTAAAAACGTGAGTGCAATTACTCTCTTTGAGAGAGTACATTGCCTTTTATTTTCTCCGAGATATAAAACAGTGAAACAATTATTTTCGTAAGTTCGTTCTCTGATCGGGGTAAGGAGCACAAATGAATAAATCAGCTGGTATAATATGAAACTAATAGCAAATAGTAATCGCAAAAACTCGAGCATTAAACGGCAGACCCGCGTGAGACGAGTATTCGTGAGGTGCCTGTACGGGAACTAATGTAAACGATGTAGTGGAACTCTATACCCGACTCCACGAAATTGCGACCGCTACGTAGGATGTGGGAAGGCCAGATCGTTTGTTACACTTGAGTCAGTTTTTCCCATCAAGTCACTGAATACCCATGGGTATGTAGAACTTAATCTGCATTGTGTGAACGAACACTTTTGGGGAGACGCGCGCGTCTGTGTGCTGGTAAAACCACAGTCTCGGGTTGCAGAGTTATTGACAAGCAAGCTCACCAGAGAGTAGTATTACAGCGTCATCAGCTTACAACCCGTTCTGAAAGAGGTTCTTCACTTTTTTACTGGCAAAGTGGCCGTGTGGCGACGGGCCCCGGTGTTTGTACTGCCCCGAGGGAATATCGCAGCAGACATTTCTGCAACTCCCCTATCGTTTTAGTGGTTTCCCACATCGTCGCGCTGTTTTGCTGGATCTCGCACCCTGTAAATGCCGTCACTTAGTATCTTGTGCAGTCTAGCGAGAAGTGGGAAGTTTGCCGCACCTATTGTAGCTGGAGTTATAAAGCAGAGAGTACTGTATTATAAAAAAAAACTACAAAATTGCCTTGATTTGAGTTCCTTAGGCAGCCTCCAG
The DNA here is from genome assembly GCF_023897955.1 of Schistocerca gregaria. Taxonomy (NCBI): domain Eukaryota; kingdom Metazoa; phylum Arthropoda; class Insecta; order Orthoptera; family Acrididae; genus Schistocerca; species Schistocerca gregaria. The sequence goes on along the minus strand of NC_064931.1, from coordinate 185,777,787 downwards.
CTTATTAACTACTTTTAGCTGACTCAAAACTTTTCGAAAGTTTCTGAAGCATTCTGTACAATGTATAGCAGTATGTATTCGAAAACAATCAAACTTTTGTGTCACACAGCAATTATTTATATGTAAATTATATGTAAAAGAATACCTCCGATTAACTATCAACGTGAGTCTAAACTGAGTACTCATTCTGAGATGAAAAATAAATGGCCGAGCGGTTCTAGGCACTACAGTCCGGAACCACGCGACCGCTGCGGTCGCAGGTTCGAATCCTGCCTCGGACATGAATGTGTGTGATGTCCTTAGGTTAGTTAGGTTTAAGTAGTCCTAAGTTCTAGGGGATTGATGACCACTGCTGTTAAGCTCCATAGTGCTCAGAGCCATTTGAACCATTTTTGAAATATAAAAACACAACTTAAAAAGGAAATTTTCGTGCATTGTCGACCTGTTTAGTTCTCACATGTGTTCTCATATTCGGTGGCTGGTGTCATCGTTTCTGTAATTGAAAATTTCGATGAGAATTTTCGACTGATGCAGTACACTTTTATTTTTTTCGGAAATTTCCGTGTTACCATCGTATTATAAGGAGTACTTGCTTCAGAACAAAATTCACTTCTTACAGTACTTGAAAGATGCAATCGAGTGTATGGTACACCATGGGGAAATCGTAGCAAGTTCTTATAAGAATACAGATAAATTCTTATATAGAAAAAAATTTCTTATGAAATTCTTATGAGAATACAGAAATTATCAGCATAGATTTAAAAAACTGAGAAAATCGTTACTGGATGCTTTTGTAAGAAAAAGCTTAAAGCGTTTGATGTAAGTACAAATAAACTCTTTTGTTGGACGAATGATGATAGGTATAACCAAACAATTAAAGAGAACTTACAGATATCACGGTTTATTTGTTGTCACAAATCCGCTGAGCATTGATTAAATCTAGCAAGGCAGTGGAAAACGAACTCTTTGGCCATGTTAACCTTCTCAATAAAAAGACCGTTTGTGAATTGCTGGTGTGTGATTGTTTGGGCATGGACTTGATATTCTGTGATATGTAATACGTAAAGAATACATATTTTTATCTGTAATTAGTATGTAACTTCAATTATTTACAATAATTAGTTTAGTGTAATATTTTATAGTGATATTGTATAATACACGTGTGCCATTATGAAATAAAACCTGTGAAGTTCACATCATGCTGATGGATATACGACGGTTTTCTGAAAACGAGGGATGAAAATTGCATCAGGCCGCGATGTTTAGTTTTAAACCACCTGTTTTTAGAAGGATGTAATTCTCTTTTAGAGTTTGAAGGCAGCTACAGAGAATTCGTGTGAGTCTACGTTAACATAAAATTAACCTTAATTAACTTCACTGATACGTTGACGCTTGGTACAATATTTTATAGTTTATGAATTAAAAAACACACGACACTGATATGCAACACTATTTGACACATTTTGCTCAGTGGTAAGGTCAGCACTTAGGCTTTGTAAAAGAGCGCAATGTACAAACTCACTTGTAACTGAGAGAAATTATATATAGGCCAGAGTGACTAAGCAGTATTCACCAACTTGAAGGAGCACCATAGACGTTGGAGACTTAGAAAAGGAGACATCACTTTTGCAGACCATCTACTTAGAGAAGGTATCAGATATAAGGTGCAACATGAACCATTACATAACATTCACAAAGGAAGAAAGATGAACTACCTTTAAATAATGGATATTAATAAACATATGTCCACTTTCCCAAGCTTAGTACTGATTGATCAGACGCAGATTCCTTATTCGTCACTATTAACTAAACCTGCTGCTAATAATTCCATCCAGACCGCTTTGTACATTACGCTTCTACTCAAATGTCTCATTTTCCCTTTATTTCAGTTACTGTAATTCACGTGGCATGTTAAAATTTACTTTCGATAATTACTGTTGTCCCAGTTGCCTGCCTTGTCTCACTGTAATATTTTACCTGTTTGTGATAGGTGATCTGTTAAGGAGAAGATTATCTTGTTCATTCACCCACTTAGGACACGTCATCAAAGTTTACTATTTGTTGTTCAGCTTCTTTTTCATGTCAGAACAATTCTTAATTTGTCGTGTAATTCATTATTTAATGTGTCACATATTTTGTCTAAGCTAAATAGTTTTACATTGCTTTCTTACTGAAATAATTGCTCTCGCTTTAGTCCTAAATCAAATATTAACAATTGTCATCTTTCGAAACCAACTTAGATTCTACGTAGATGCACGAGTTTAAAATCTTTGATCGCACAGAAACTACCCAGTCACACATATTAACCTTTCTACCTGACGATGGCATTATACCCGAAAACCGCTTTGTAAAATAATAAAAGAATCCGTGGGAAAAATGATTGTCGGTAAGCCTCTGTGTTGACTCTAATTTTTCAAATTTTCTCGTCGTGGTCAATACGCTAGGTGCATGTGGGGGGTTGTAATACGTTGTCCGACTCCTGAAAAGTGCTGTCCCGAAATTTCAATAGTAAACCTCTCCGTAATGCACAACGCCTTTCTTGAAACGTCTGCCAGTGGGGTTTGTTTAGAATCTCCGTGACGCTCTCTCGCCAGCTAAACGATTCCGTGACGAAACGCACCGCTCTTCGTTGAATTTCTCTAGCTCCTCTATCAGTCCTACCTGATAGGGATCCCAGACAGGTGAACAATACTCAAAAATCGGGCGAACAAGCGCCTTTAAGCCACTTCTTTCGTGGATGTGTAACATTTCCTTAAGCTTCTTCCGATGAATCTGAGTCTGGTGTCTGCTTTCCGCACTGTCTGTTTTTTGTGGTCATTCCACTTAAGGTCGCTCTGGATAGTTACGCCTAGAAATTTGCAGTATTTTTCGTTTTCTGTATAGTTTCAAAATGTTGGATAATGAATGAAATTAATTTCACACTTGCATTCTGCAGTTAATACAAAATCGTCTTCTGTTGTAGTTACTTTAATATAAGGTGAGGAGAAGCAATTTTTATCACAACGGACTAGTTTTCTGTTGCTTTCGTAAATCTTTTTAGGCAAATGGCAGGACGGTTCCTTCAGCAAATCACAGCTGATTTGTTTTCTTATTCTTTTCCAGAAGAACAAGTACTAAGTACTCCATCTTTCACTCGCAAGCTGCCGTTGATAAGTTAGAATCAAAAGTTTAAGTGGAAATCCAGCCAGTCCAATAAATGGAAAAGATGGGGGAAAACCACATGCGTCGATGATGTGGAACGGTATCTTCTCTGATCGTGAACCTTGAAGCAGTTACATGCATAGTCCTGTATAGCTTGTGCACGTCACGTGTATGTAGGCTAGACAGCCGCAGTCAATACGGATCCAGGATGAAAGCGAGCCCCAGCCTGGTGAAGTGGGCGGAAAGGCACAAACATTATTTTAATTTCTTAAACGCAGAGTTTATACATGAAATGTAATCGCAGTTGCGAATACTGTCAACCATCAGTTGTATAATGGAATGACGACAATGAAAATTTGTGCCATATTGGGACTCGAACCGGGGTTTCTCGCTTTACTCGAGCGGTCGCCCTAACAGCTTCAGTTGTCCGCGCACAACTCACGAACCGACCTAAACTTTCATATCTCGTCATAATCTGCTAATCTACAGCCGTACGTGGGGGGGGGGGGGGGGATTAATTGAAAGCCGCTGCCTGGTATTGGCGAATAAATACGATGTTGGCAGTGCCGGAGTTGTTAAGAATTTATTACGATCCAATGTTCTTTCGGACATGTATACTAGCACTGTGTATGCGATAAACATTTACGAAACTGCAAACACAGGTAATCATCGGATTTCAGACCCACGTGGCAGTATTTCAGGAACAATGGATTCTGTCAATTGTTGTCGTTCGTTCGTGGTGAACTGACATGTATATTGTGAATACGTATCTATACTCCGTTATCAGCCTCATGGCGTGTGGCGGAGGGTGCTGTCAGTACAATTATTATATGGCTCAAATGGCTCTGAGCACTATGGGATTTAACTTCTGAGGTCATCAGTCCCCTAGAACTTAGAATTATTTAAACCTAACCAACCTAAGGACATCACACACATCCATGCCCGAGGTAGGATTCGAACCTGCGACCGCAGCTGTCGGGCGGTTCCAGACTGTAGCGCCTAGAACCACAATTATTATATATACTATTATTATATTACTCCTGAGATTCATGTTCCATTTCAGAAACGAGTGTAGGAAGAACATTAAGCCTCCATAAGAGCTCTAATTACTCTGTTTTTCCCGTTGGCCTCATTTCGCAAGATATATTTGAAAGTAACTGATACGTTACCTGCATCTACTTGAAACGTACATGCTGGGGATTTTACAGCATACCTCCCCGTGATCAACAACGCCACTACTGCAGCTTTTGCCGCTGGAATTCCATGAGCATCTCGGTAACGCTCTCGCCCATACTAGACGAAACCAGGACGAAACAAAACGCTCTGCTTTTCATCTATATATACATTCACATCTTTAATCTGTGAACCTATGTGAATTGCGATGGTAGAGTGAAGGTCACGTTGTACCAGTTATTAGGACTTTTTACCGCTCCATTCACGTACTGGGTGTCCAGAAAAGGACTCCCTGATTTCAAAATTAAATATCTCCAAAACGTTTCTGTAGTCATGTCCTAGTTCATGAACCTCGGGCAACGTATGAGTGGCCAAGTAAGTGGTTCCGACAGTCGGGATACCAGTTACTTTGGAATAAGGCTGGGCATCTCGGACATATTCTGAGTCGTGGTCACCTTTGTGCTCATACGGCAAAGACTACCAAATCCACCGGTTAGTCCCTCAACCGTTGGGGGTAAATCTCAATGGGACTCGGGGCAAGTAAGGCTAGCAACCTGCTTCCCCGATACTTTAAATATGATGCTGGCAACAATCAGAGCAAAATGCCTCTGACCTTTGGAGGTGACGGAGTCCCACCTCTAACTGACAAACCAGGGACTCCTAAGATACGACTTGGCAAACAAATGGTAATGAGATGGGGAGCTATTAATATCAATGGGGGCTACCCTGGGAAGAAGGTAGAGCTGGCAGAGGCTGCAAGTAAGATGGGGCTGGACGTTTTAGGTGTTAGTGATATTCGGGTAAGGAGTGAGGAAGAAGAGGAAGTGGGAGAACACAAGGTCTACCTGTCAGGAGTCAAAGCAGGAATAGCACAATGGGGTGTAGGGCTTTACATCAGGAAAGAAATGGAACCCAGCGTAGTTGCAGTAAGGTATGTAAACGAACGACTGATGTGGATAGATTTGACAGTGTCTAGCAAGAAAATTAGGATTGTGTCAGTATATTCGCATTGTGAAGGGACAGATCAAGATAAGATGGATAGTTTTTATGAGGCACTCAGTAATGTAGTTGTTAGAGTAAAGGACAAGGACAGTGTTCTGCTCATGGGTGATTTTAATGCCAGGATTGGAAATCAAACTGAAGGGTATGAAAAGGTTATGGATAAATTTGGAGAGGATATGGAGGCCAACAGGAACGGGAAACAACTCTTGGATTTCTGTGCCAGTATGGGCTTAGAACATTCACCGGTATACTTGGGAAGGCAGGGGAACCAGATCTGTCATTGACTATATAATAACAGATCAGGAATTCAGGAAGGCTGTGAGGGACACACGTGTATTCAGGGGATTCTTTGATGACACTGATCACTATTTAATCTGCAGTGAAATTGGGATTGTGAGGCCGAAAGTGCAGGAGGTCAGGTCCATATGTAGGAGGATAAGAGTGGAGAAACTTCAGGATAAGGAAATCAGGCACAAGTACATAACAGCGATCTCAGAAAGGTACCAGTTAGTTGAATGTAGTTAATTACAGTCATTGGAAAAGGAATGGACAAGGCACAGGGACACAGTACTAGAAGTGGCTAAAGAATGTCTTGGAACAGTAGTGTGTAAAAGTAGGATGAAGCAAACAGCTTGGTGGAATGACACAGTCAAGGAAGCCTGTAAAAGGAAAAAAGAAGGCGTATCAAAAATGGCTACATACTAGAACTCAGGTAGACAGAGAAAGTTATGTTGAAGAAAGAAACAAAGCCAAACAGATTATTGCAGCATCCAAGAAGAAATCTTGGGAAGACTTTGGAAACAGGTTGGAGACTACGGGTCAAGCTGCTGGAAAACCATTCTGCAGTGTAATTAGCAGTCTTCGAAAGGGAGGTAAGAAGGAAATGACAAGTATTTTGGACAGGTCAGGAAAACTGCTGGTGAATCCTGTGGATGCCCTGGGCAGATGGAGGGAATATTTTGAAGAGTTGCTCAATGTCGGTGAAAATACGATCAGCAATGTTACAGATTTTGAGGTAGAATGGGATAGAAATGATGATGGAAATAGGATCACATTTGAGGAAGTGGAGAAAATGGTCAATAGATTGCAGTGCAATAAAGCAGCTGGGGTGGATGAAATTAAGTCGGAACTCATCAAATACAGTGGAACGTCAGGTCTTAAATGGCTACACAGGATAATTGAAATGGCCTGGGAGTCGGGACAGGTTCCATCAGACTGGACGAAAGCAGTAATCACACCAATCTTTAAACATGGAAACAGAAAATATTGTAACAACTACAGAGGTATCTCTTTAATCAGCGTTGTGGGTAAAATCTTCTCAGGTATTGTTGAAAGGAAAGTGCGAGTATTAGTTGAGGACCAGTTGGATGAAAATCAGTGTGGGTTTAGGCCTCTTAGAGGTTGTCAGGACCAGATCTTTAGCTTACGGCAAATAATGGAGAAGTGTTATGAGTGGAACAGGGAACTGTATCTATGCTTTATAGATCTAGAAAAGGCATATGACCGGGTTCCTAGGAGGAAGTTATTGTCTGTCCTACGAGATTATGGAATAGGAGGCAAACTTTTGCAAGCAATTAAAGGTCTTTACATGGATAGTCAGGCAGCAGTTAGAGTTGACGGTAAATTGAGTTCATGGTTCAGAGTAGATTCAGGGGTAAGACAAGGCTGCAACCTGTATCCACTGTTGTTCATATTATTTATGGATCATATGTTGAAAACTATAGACTGACTGGGTGAGATTAAGATATGTGAACACAAAATAAGCAGTCTCGCATATGCGGATGACTTAGTTGTGATGGCAGATTCGATTGAAAGTTTGCAAAGTAATATTTCAGAGCTAGATCAGAAATGTAAGGCCTATGGTATGAAGATTAGCATCTCCAAAACTAAAGTAATGTCAGTGGGAAAGAAATATAAACGGATTGAGTGCCACATAGGAGGAACAAAGTTAGAACAGGCGGATGGTTTCAAGTACTTAGGATGCATATCCTCACAGGATGGTAACATAGTGAAAGAACTGGAAGCGAGGTGTAGCAAAGCTAATGCAGTGAGCGCTCAGCTACGATCTACTCTCTTCTGCAAGAAGGAAGTCAATACCAAGACTAAGTTATCTATGAAGCGTTCAATCTTTCGACCAACTTTGTTGTGTGGGAGCGAAAGCTGGGTGAATTCAGGTTACCTTATCAACAAAGTTGAGGTTACGGATATGAAATTAGCTAGGATGATTCCAGGTACAGTAGATGGGAACAATGGCAGGAGGGTGTCCACAATGGGGAAATCAAAGAAAAACTGGGAATGAACTCTATAGATGTAGCAGTCAGGATGAACAGGCTTAGATGGTGGGGTCATGTTACACGCATGGGAGAAGCAAGGTTACCCAAGAGACTCATGGGTTCAGCAGTAGAGGGTAGGAGGAGTAGTCGGGGCAGACCAAGGAGAAGGTACCTGGATTCGGTTAAGAATGATTTTGAAGTAATAGGTTTAACATCAGAAGATGCACCAATGTTAACACTGAATAGGGGATCATGGAGGAATTTTATAAGAGGGCTATGCTCCAGACTGAACGCTGACAGGCATAATCAGATGATGATGATGATGAACAAAGATCGATAGAGGAATGCAGTAAACGGCATGTTTATTGTGAAAGCTGTAAGAAGTTTATACAGCAGTTTGAAATAATAGTTACAAAAGCTGCTAACAGATGGCGCTGTAATCGCCATACGTAATGCCTAGTATAAATAGTGATCCGGAGCCCAGAGCGATCAGTTCCACTATTGAAACGTGAAAGGAGGTTAGCGTACCGAAGGAAGAGATTAAAACCATGTACTCCATTGAACAACGCGTTTTTCTGGTGCTAGAGTACCACAGGTTAGAAGACAGTCCTACGGCAACAAGGCGAAGTTTTCAAGCACGATTTAATGTTCCAAAAGGATCCGATGCGAAAACCATTCGTACGCTCTTCGCAAAATTTCAACGAACAGGCAGCGTAACTGATGATCTAGAGGGGCATGTTGGCCGCAAGCAAACCGCAGTTACGCCTGAAAATATCGCCACAGTTTCTGGAATTATTCAGCGAAATCCAATGTCATCCGTCCGTTGAATTGCATCTGAGACTGGATGAAGCGTTCCAGCACGCAGAAAATACTGAGAAAGAGCCTATACATGTTTCCATTCAAAATTCAAACGCACCAGGCCATACACGTACGAGCTGTGCAACAAAGGGTTGCCTTTGCTAATCAGATACTCACAATGATTGATAGTGAAGGATTTGATGTTGGCTGCATCTGGTTTACAGATGAAGCACACTTCCACCTGAATGGATACGTGAATAAGCAGAACTGGCGATTTTGGGTTTCCGAAAAGCCATATTGGTGTGAAGCGAACCCCTGTATTGTCCAAAAGTTACTGTGTGGGCTGCAGTATGCAGCAGAGGCATTATTGGCCCTTTTTTTCATTCGAGAAACGGTCACTGGTGCACGTTACGTTGCAATTTTGGAACAATTTGTCGCCATACAGCAAGAGTTAGAGTATTGACCAGGTACTGAATTGTTTATGCAAGATGGAGCCCGACCACATCGGACCGAACAAGTGTTTCGCTTTCTTGAGAAATACTTCGGGAATCGAGTCATTGCTTTGGAATATCCCAAATTTACAGGTGCAGGCATGGATCGGCTTCCATATTCGCCGGATTTGACTCCGTGTGACTTTTTTTTTGTGGGACACAGTGAAAGACATGGTCTACCCGAAGCATCCCGACACGCTGGACGAGCTTGAATCGGCGATCTCTGTGGCATGTGAATCCATTTCGGTTGAGACACTATGAAATGTGATGGCGAGTTTCATTCTTCGTTTGCGCCACCTATGTAGTGGAAATGGTGAACATTTTGAAAACATTGTGATGTGATTGTTTGCAAAGATTGTTTTCATACGATTATTTCACTTATGTATGCTGATATGAGCTGTACAGCGCCATCTGTTAGCAGCTTTTGTAACTATTATTTCAAACTGCTGTATAAACTTCTTACAGCTTTCACAATAAGCATACGGTTTACTGCATTCCTCTATCGATCTTTGTTTTCGAGATATTTGATTTTGAAATCAGGGAGCACTTTTCTGGACACCCTGTATATAGTGCGGGAAAATGACTGATTAAATATTCCTGTGCATGCTGTACTTAGTCTAAACTCATCTTCACGATCCCTATGGGAGGTACATGTAGGGATTTGTAGTATGAGGGTCGTTCAATAAGTAACGCCCCACATTTTTTAAAAAAAAGCCATTAATATACATAGAAAAACGTCCTTGTTGGTGCTTCACATTTGAGTTTTGTTCTGGCATATGGCAGAGCCGTAGTACAGTGTCAAAATGGCGTCTACATAGACTCACGTTACAAGCAGCGTGCCGTTATTGAATTCCTGTGTGCAGAAAAAGAAACCGTGTTTAACCATAAACGTTTGTGTGCAGTGTATGGTAGGAGTACAGTTGGGCGATGGGTAAAGAATGTTACAGCCTCAGGAAATGCAGAAACAGAGCTCCATGATCAGCCACGCTCGGGACGTCCTGTAACAGCCACCACACTGCTCCAGACATGCTGCATCGTTTCCGACGTGTTCGATCGGACAATAATCGAGCAGAAGTCTTGCTGGAACACGATAATGCACACCCACACACAAGTCTGAGAACCCGGGAACAGTTCGCCAAACTGGGTTGGACATCGTTGCCTCATCCACCCCTACAGTCCAGACCTGGCACTCTCGGACTTCCATCTCTTTGGGCCGCTTCACGATTCTCTGCGGGGAACACAGTTTGAAGATGACGAGAGTGTCAGTCATGCGATGAAAACGTGTCTACGCCTACAGAACAAGAGTATTCACCAGCAGGGAATATATGCTCTTCCACAATGTTGGCGTGCGACCATACAACGTGATGGAGACTACGTAGGAAAATAGGACATGGACAAGCCATGTTGATGTATATTGTCACCAAATTCTGACTCTTAGCAATAAGTATGTTCTGAGAAAAAAAAATTGGGGCATTACTTATTGAACGACCGTCGCGTATTCCTAGTCATCACTTAAAACCAGTTGTTGAAACTTTTGTTGTAGTCTTTCTCTGGATATTTCCCACCAATTTTCAAGAGTCTACCAGTTCAGTTCTTTCAACAAATCAGAGGCAGTCTCCCGTTGGTCAAACAAACCTGTGACCATTCGTGCTGCTCTTATCACTATACGTTCAATACCCCCTGTTAGTCCCGCTTGGTAAGGTCCCCCACACTTGACCAATATTGCAGGGTATGTCGCGCGAGTGATTTGTGAGCAATCTCCTTTATAGACTGATTGCATTTCGTTAGTATTCGACCAATAAACAGAAGTTCCCTAACTTATTTACTCACGACTGGGCCCATGTGACTGTTCCACTTCATATCCTTACCAAGTTTTACACATAAGTATTTTACAGGCTTCTTCAAGCAGTAGGACGCGTTGCTTTCCCAAAGAGGGTATCTTCAAGCTGGTGCGTCAATGGGATGATTGCCTCGATGCTCACGGCGATCTTGCCTGAATAGCATGTCAGTCCGGGACCGTAAGGCCTTCGAACGGAAAATTTTTGACCGCTCCTTATATTTTTACACTTCAGGCCCAGCTCAAGATTTAACCTAACAGTTATAGTGGATCGCCACACTGCTTTACTCCCTGTAACACTAAGAGGTTAAGAATATCGTACACACCGTTATCTAGATTTTAACAAAAGCATTCACAGTTATGAAAATTAAAGCATTTAGTACGTGCTGAGGAATCACAGTAATGATTGATAACAGTATTTTACAAAATAGTTATGAAATTCAGTTCAACGTAGTTGACGATTATATTTCCAACTGCTAGTGGGTTGAGGTATTCGCGGCGGCATCCAAACCTTCAGTTTTTCATGACTGATTCTTAATATCGGGCTTCAAGGCAGTTTTCGTCTTCTTGTTGTTCTTCCTCGAAGTTCGCATTAGTAAAGCGCATTCATAGCTCCCAGATCCTTCGGTAGTCACGAGTTGTCTGCTACATGTAGCTCAAAAAGTGTGTTTGCTTCTTAATAACGAGCACGTCGATTTCCGTTCGCTCTGTGGTCTCTCTACCGAAGGCTAACCGCAGCCCATTATGGTGAATACTGTTCTGTCCCAGGCTCTGCCGCTAAAACTCATTAACGTCGTCCACTCGAGAACGAGGAACAATTTCTGTGCCTATGACCGCGATCACTGGCGGTAGCATTCTCCGCCGTTTATATTCGTAATAATAAGGCTACTGATTCGGTCGCGTGGAAAAATTTCCTTGGACCGATGGAATGCTCCGCTTTTGTCGGTTAATGTTCTAGGTTATCGTTCATAGAATACTGAGTGAAGTACACGGCTATCTGCTATTGCATGTAGAAACGTCTCCCCGCCAGTTCCCCGTGTTGCCAGTATAATGAAATCATAATTAAGTTCCGACGAGGTAAAACGTTCTAGATTTGGTTAAATCTGATACCGATAACGCTTAGTATCTCTTAAGGTGGTCCACTTTTCGCAATGACATAAATAAATGTCAGCTTCGTCTCTGGAGCAGTATTGTTTACACAGCTGTTAAAGAAGTATCTTTTCGTTCGAATGGATACAAATATGTACAATGCCACTAAAAATTTCGTGTTTGGGATGTCCATTGCCAACTGGGTTTCTGTTGAAATTTATATGCGTGAGGGACTTTCCAAAACTGCAGTCGCAGAATTAAACATCGAAATGGTGCAACATGTGATAATGAATGATCATCGATTAAAACAGTATGAGCCATTCGACTCCATAAGCATATGAGTACGACGGGAACGGTATATTTCACACGAAGAATAAACTGTAAGATAACTTTGAGCAACATGGGAGCCGCTTTTGGTGAATGCCGACGAAAAAGACGTAAGAAAATTGTATCGTAAGCAGTATTTACATCCTTATAAAAGGAATGCAATTAATGTTGAGCACAGTATTGTTACAGGGGTTGAGATGTGTACTCATCAACTCATAGCAGAAACAATGCAGCAATTACAACAGTGAGAACAACGCGGAAAGCATGGTTATTGTCGTGATAATAGCAGGCGAATACTGCGAAAGGCTTGTGGACCTATTTCATGAGAAACACTTCAGCCGCACTAGAAAGGAGCAGGGTTCAACCACTGTAGCGTAACGCATATTATTGGTTCCCCGCAGTTTCCCTTAGTTGACCGACGAAGATGTATGGTTCTCTTGAGAAAGACCCATCCCCATCCTTGCCCTACGTAAAGTAATTTTTGGTCACTAGTAACCTCTTCATCGACAGGACATTGAGTGTACTAGTCCAGTAGGCCGCTTCGGTAGCTGCGCGGTCAGCGCTGTGGATTGTTAACCGAAGGAGCACGGGTTCGATTCCCTGCTGGATCGGAGATTTTCTCCGCTTGGGGGCTATGTGTTGTGTTGTCCTTGCTTTCGTGTCGTCAGGAATGACACTCCCCTCTTCAGATGACTGTATGAACATGACCCGCAAGCCAATTAATAAAAAATGTGTATATACTACTCCAGTATGAATACGACTGTTCGACACAGAAGACGGGAAAAGCTAGAATTACTGCTGATGTAGAGATCATTGCAGATGCAAACGCTTATTCAAAAGGTCAAGAACTGAGGACAGCATCGACCATGGAGTAACCTTAAGTACGCACGAGTGTAGTGCATTGATGAACTAAGGAAGTCATAAACTAGCATCTCCGGTCAGGGTTTTGGAGATCACTCTCAGAATATAAGTGTAGTGCGTTCGCAGACTTTATGAAATCAGAAGTACTACCAACTTGAGTCGAAAGTCAGGGCACGAACTGTTGCTCCCTTCGTCTGTGGCAGTAATGAGTGAGACTTTTGTACACTTAGCTGCTTAGCCCGCCTTATACCTACATCACGTGCGCGCCGCATGAGACAGAAATCATATCCAGGTCGCTGAAGAGGCGAAACAACCTTAGTTGAACAAATAAATCTGTCATGGTCTGTTACAAAGAATCATCGCTTCACTTCTGAATCGAATTATGGACATAACGAAAATCTGAATCTTGAAGACTGGGCTGAGATCTGAAGCCCGATCTTCCAAAATATGCGTAGTGTACCTTAATAACTACAAATCGCCTTGTAGATCATAATCCACGTGCTGTAAACATCATATCTACGAATTAGTTGCTTGTATCGTTTTTCACCCATGGCACATTACACAACTTTTACTTTTCAGTAACATTTATGAACTAATTTCCCTGTCCTATGACTTCGTACGAATTAAACATTTCAGTTTTCTTTCTTCATCCTGATGGAGAAACTTTACTGTAATTTTTGTGTTTCTTCGGTGTTGGACGTCGTGACTACTGTAATTTGGTGAGAGTTGGAGTTTTCGGGGATCAGGAAAGCAATCGGTTCTGCAATTTCATTGGTACATATCGGCATATTATCTTGGAGTGATTTAGAATAAAAGGATAAAATTTGATAACTGCTGATTCTGACCTACCAAGCGTAATAAGAAATACTTTAGAGATAAAATATTAGGGACCCTATACGCTACGAAATTTGCATTTGACGCGACAAAAAGATGCACCAGTTTAACAAAACAGGAAAACATGAGAGATAGAAATCAAATGGAACTATCCTTCTGGGCAAGGGAACCTATTACTGCTAAATAAAATAAGATCTTTTTCGCACTAGCCGGCCTCGAACGGTTCGAATTGTGATATGTTAAGCACTTTGTAAACGCAATTTAAGGTAATTTTTTAAAAAAATTAACCCCACAGAAACAAAATTACACGATCTTAATATCAAGTAGCTATCCTTTGAACTTTATATGTTCATTCAAACACTTGTAACTAAAAAGGTGTTCAGCGACATAATTTAGTGTGTAGTGTTCACGGTGAACTTTCGATTAATTTCATTTACTCGGTACAATACAATGCAGGTTTACTCCTAAGTTTACGTTATATTATATACGCTAAACACTGTAATCTTTCATTTTAACTGTGAAAAAACGCGGTCTTATCTGAAAATGTGTATAACATGCTGTTAGAAAGGAACTGCTGAAAGCTTCACCATATTGTTCTTAGCATCTGGATGGTTTACACGTGTATGCAAAACTTCACAGCATTGGCTCCAGTTTGTGTGTTTTTAGTGAGACAGGTATTCCTCATTTCCGTTATAAGTGTGGCGGTGGTACTCTTACTTGTGTTGTATTATTACCACCATTTAACGTCATCATACTGCCGGCTGGTACTGCATACAAATCTTTGATATCGTGAAGCTACATACAATTCCTTACGGTCGGTAATTTGGCTAGTTCCAATTGGAAGTTCCAATGGAGCTAACCAAAGTCCATTGACACACAGTCAGCGTGGATTCAGAAAATGTCGTTCTGTTGAAACACAACTAGCTCTTTATCCACTCGAAGTAATGAATGTTATCGGCTTGGGATCTCAAACTGATTCCATACTTTTAGATTTCCAGAAGGCTTTTGATATCGTTCCTCACAAGAGACTTATAATCAAACTGCACTTCATCTGTGCGGCTGGATTCGAGATTTTCTCTCACAAAGGTCAGAAGAAGTAGTACTCGACGAAAAATCGTCCAATAAAACAGAAGCGATATCTGTTGTTTCCCAAGGGAGCGTTATAGTCACTCTGTTGTTCGTAGTCTACATAAAAGATTCAGAAGCTAATCTGAGCAACCCTCCTATATAGCATGCAAATGATGCTGTCATTTATCGTCTAATAAAGTCATCAGAAGATCAAAATAAATTGCATAATGACATAGACACGATATATGAAGGTTTCGAAAAGTGGCAATTATTTTTCATTGAGGAAAAATGTGAGGTCATCCACATGTGAACAAAAAGAAATTCGTTTAATTTCGATTACACAGTAGATCACACAATTTTAAAAGCTGTAAATTCGACTGAAGACCTAGTAGTTACAATTATGAACAAATTAAGTTGGGACGATCACGTAGGTAATGTTGTGGAGAATGTAAACCAAAGACTACGTTTTGTTGGCAGAACACTTAGAATATGCAACAGGTCTACTAAAGAATATGCAACAGGTCTACTAAAGAGACTGCCTACACTATGCTTGTTGTTCCTCTGCTAGGGCATTGGTATGTTGTATTTGTATCCTTACCAGATAGGATTGGTAAAGGACATCGAAAAAGTTCAAAGAATGGCAGCTCGTTTAGAATTATGGCGAAACATATGAGAGAATGCCATGGATATGATGAACGAGTGAGGATGGCAAACATTAAAACGAAGTCATTTTTCGTTGTGGAGAGATATTTTCCTGAAATTTGTATCTTCAGCTTTCTCCTCTGAATGTGAACATATTTTACTGTCGTCAGCCTCCATAGGGAGAAACGATCATCATAATCAAATAAGAGAAATCAGAGCTCATATGGAAAGAATTAAGTGTTCATTATTTCCACGTGCTGTTACTGGATTGGTAGAGAAATAGCCTGAAGGTGTATTTGTTTTGTAAATAGAGCCGCCTTTCCTTGCTGCAAGAAAATGTAGTCTTATTTACAAAATCAATATTTCTGTACTTGCTGTGGAGGATGGTCACGCAAATAAACTTGTTAGTCTGAAGGTGGTTTGTAGAACCCTCTGCCACATACTTAAGTGCAAACTGCAGAGAAGCCATGTAGATGTAGACGTAGAAGCTGTTGAATCAATTGCAGCCTTCATCATTCTAAACCAACAATATTTATAAAAACAAGTGTTCTGCGACTCTCTCTCTCTCTCTCTCTCTCTCTCTCTCTCTCTCTCTCTCTCTTTCTCTCTCCTCTGTGTGTGTGTGTGTGTGTGTGTGTGTGTGTGTGTGTGTGTAAGACAAGAATGTACCAGTTGCCTGGATTCTATTAAACTAAAAAATGACAGACAAGTGCATTTAACGATGGGAATATGTGTCACATATACATACTTGTTAAGGATACAGAAAATATGGATCACAAGTCCGACAATAGTGTTTATCACACTGAATGTCTCTTCACGTAAACCTCACTTTACAATCAGAAAACTGTCTGGATAGCGAGCGTTTTGCCTGAGCAGTAAACTGGCCTACATCAGCTTCGTTACAGCCAGCAGTGTCTGTAACTTACACCCATTTCCGAAGGCCGCGTTGCTTGTGAAAGTCCTTCAGTAGAATATCAGGTGATCCGGCTCGACAAAACTCCAGATTATTATAATTACCTTACATAATTCGGTGTCACTAGCTTTAACTGCAAGAATTATCGGCAGAAATACGATCGCTTAGCGACTGCGCAACCCACGAGCTCTCTCCCGACGCCGGCGGAGAGAACGTCCAATCACGACTGCGCTTGTGAAATGGATTTAATGGATCTCATCTCAGTCTCATATTCCGTCAGATTGCGGCGGTTCCTCTGCCTTATTATGTATTGTAGCATGACCATCTTAAGGCAAGCTACGTGAAAATATGAGGTGCCCTATTGCCTACAGGAAATCTGTTAACTCAATCGCGGTCTGCGATTGCCGATTCTTTTTACATCTCGAGTTCGGTTTCCTGCCGTAAGCTGATGATACAGCATGAAGCGAAAGCATTTTACACACGCGTATGTGTGCAAGCACGAATACATTTCCGCTGACGCACACACCAAAAGAAGCAAGGAAGGTGAAACGATGAGAGAGATGCAGAGTTCGGTGTTTGATGGAGGGGGAAGGAGGATGGGCAGAGAGAGGGAGGGAGGGAGTAGCGGAAGAAGTCACGTCAAAGCTTCGCTATATTTTTGTATGTCTCATTCAAGCATCCACACACAGAAATTACACGTCACAAATGTCTTTATTTCAATCTTTTTTCATTGTTAGCCATGTATTTGCCTTCTGCTTTCGTACTAATTTATTATGCCCACTTAGCGAGTCGTGAACAGATCTACATCCTGCTACAAAGTTGTGGGACGTGGACTCCTGTCCTGATTTCGTCTGCGGTTATCTACTGTATTACTTTTTTTTCGCATGTGTTCGTGGCTGTGGTTTTGTTCTGAGTTGATGTGTAGAGGTCACCGACTTTCACCGTATATCGGTCGTTAACATTCTGTCCTATTGACTTTCTACAGCACAATGTACCTATCATACTCTAGAATTTGCATTTAATGTCCTAGCTCTGTTGCTTGTTGGTGTGTGCGTTTCAGTTTTTTCGGTGAGACGTATAATTGCCGGCCGCGGTGGTCTCACGGTTCTAGGCGCTCAGTCCGGAACCGCGCGACTGCTACGGTCGCAGGTTCGAATCCTGCCTCGGGCATGGATGTGTGTGATGTCCTTAGGTTGGTTAGGTTTAATTAGTTCTAAGTTCTAGGCGACTGATGACCACAGATGTTAAGTCGCATAGTGCTCAGAGCCATTTGAACCATTTGAACTTATAAACTCTTATATTTCGTGCATATTGAACCAAGGAGTAAAGTCGTTCCGTTAGTTCGTTCTTGATCAATATGGTAGACTTACAGAAAGAACGAAATTACAGACATAATATTAAAGGGATTTGCAGTCAGTACTTGCCTAAATGCTATAACATTCAGCAAAACTATATACGTTTATCAGTTATCTGTAGCATTTTATACAGTCATAAGGTTTTTGGCTAATCAGGCCATTCTCAGGTGATAACTAATAGTCACAGCCACATATGATGCTGGAGCACAATCCACATCGATAATATTATAGATTCAGAATTCATTACGTTTCTTTTACAAAGCGGTATTTCAGCTATACACCTACATCATAAATATAGCTAACTGGTGAAATTATTATTAATGTTAAATCTGATACACGAAGAGCGTGAAACCGATTCAGCTCATATCCTGTGTACTATACAGTGTGATTCTTTGTATATGACCAATACAAAATGAAAGAAACCTATTTATTGACGTCTGATATGTATGTTGCTAAAATAGTAGTTTTAATGGAGGATCGAGAAAATTTTGTGAAACTCTATTTCGCCTATGCTGACGTGCAATTAATTTAGTAGGATTAAATTAAACCGGATTTGCTTCATTCAAAAGTAAGTAATAATTCTTTATAAGATCTGTACTGGAATAAAGGAGTTCCGGGAATGTCATATTTACCGTTTCTATATTTTTATTTTTCTATTTAAAAACATATTTGATTCAATGTCTCGGCAGATGTAAAGCGAGGAATATCATTGTTTGTCCCTTTGCGCAATATTACTTGCAGAATGTCCTGTTCGATACCTTAAACAGTTTGTCGAATATGTTTACATACGACACTGTTTATCCAAAACGAACACAGAGAAGGAACAGTTCAATAAATGGCATACTGCAGTGGTGCCAGGTGTTTTTAGTAATTATAATGAAATATTATTATAATAATTTCACGTAAAAACAAAATTTACAATATAGTATCCTTGTATTTAAGGTGTCTCCCTGCGTGTACGTAGTTATTCGTGATATAACGGCCACTACTGCTCATCATACAAGATTGGTTGACTGAAATATAGTCAGCATCGACGTGGGTCTGTGTTAATCGAAGGAAAGGTAGAAGAAAGGGAGAATAGAGTCGAACGTCTCGTCGACAGCGCGGTCATTAGAGACAGAGCACAATCTCGGATTAAGAAAGGATGGGGAAGGCAATCGGCCGTGACCTTTCAAAATAAACCATCCCAGCAATTCCCTGGAGCGATTTAGGAAAATCACGGAAAAGCTAAATCTGTGTGGCCGCACGGGGATTTGAACCACCGTCCTCCCGCATGGAAGTACAGTGTCCAGAATGAGATTTTCACTCTGCAGCGGAGTGTGCGCTGATATGAAACTGTAAAGTTTGGAAGGTAGGAGACGGATACTGGCAGAAGTAAAAGAAGTTTCATATCAGCGCACACTCCGCTGCAGAGTGAAAATCTCATTCTGGAAACATCCCCCAGGCTGTGGCTAAGCCATGTCTCCACAGTATCCTTTCTTTCAGGAGTGCTAGTTCTGCATGTTTCGCAGAAGAGCTTCTGTAAAGTTTGGAAGGTAGGAGACGGATACTGGCAGAAGTAAAGCTGTGAGTACCGGGCGAGAGTCGTGCTTTGGTAGCTCAGTTGGTAGAGCACTTGCCCGCGAAAGGCAAAGGTCCCGAGTTCGAGTCTCGGTCGGGCACACAGTTTTAATCTGCCAGGAAGTTTCGAAGTACAGTGTGCTAACCACTGCGCCACCCCACTGAGTAGAGCTTTAATCGATATTCGGAAATGAGTACTACCAGAGAGCAGCCAGAGTTGTTACCGATGGTGGTGGTGGTGGTTAGTGTTTTACGTCCCGTCGACAACGAGGTCATTAGAGACGGAGCGCAAGCTCGGGTTAGGGACGGATTGGGAAGGAAATCGGCCGTGCCTTTTCAAAGGAACCATCCCGGCATTTGCCTGAAACGATTTAGGGAAACCACGGAAAACCTAAATCAGGATGGCCGGAGACGGGATTGAACCGCCGTCCTCCCGAAGTGAGATGTCTACATGTACGTAAATACCTGAAAATGGGAGACCATTTCCTACACGCTTAATTTATCGTAATAAAAAATGATCAGAATTACAACATGAGAGTTCTGCTGTCCATTCTAAATAGCATTTGGTAGAGTAGCAACGGTTAAGAAGAAGACAACTTGGCATCTTCTATCTCCTAGCTTTGGTAGCGCGTCGTTCTGTTTAGAGTTTATGAGATCCCACTGTTTTCACCTACCAGCGAAATCTAGGCAAGAGAGATGGCATGTTACAGCAGAAACGGCATACAAATTTTGTAGAGTCATTATGTTCATGCTTCTTTGGAAGCGCAAATAACAATCATTGTGACAAAACTTTGGAGAAAAGCGCATCCTATGTGTTTACCTAATAGCAGCTCAGGCTGAGTATAACAAACTTTTCCACGATTAGCATCGGCGAGATCTATGACTCATATTAAGTATCATAATTAGGAGTTATTTGATATCCAATTCAGAATGAACTATACCTATCTTGTTCCTGAATGTTTTTTACAATAGTATTTTTTTGTACGAGTCCAAGGCTGCTGTTAATTTCTAGAGGGAAGTTATTATCCTTGGTATATTGCTTTTTTATTTTGAAATAAATACTTCATTATATATTTTAGCACTCACATAATTTCGCCCCCACTCCCTTGAGCATTATCAAGATACATCACGGTAAAATTTGTAATGTATGTGGCTTGATGTATTCCACACGTCAGTGTGAAGAGAGAAACATGTGATGGCGTCCCTAATAGTGGTTTCACAACAACCAGAGAAGGTGCAGGCACAACTGCCCCCGATTTGAGGCCCACACGTAAAACTGGCGGCCCGCCACGTCTTCTTACGGGTAGCACTACGGGTCTGCGGAAGGAGAACATGTCTGATGTAGGATAATAATTAAATACACAAACTTTCTTCTTGAATCAGACTGTTAGTCAAAACCGTATCTAAACTCTTATTATAGTTCCTGAGATTAGTCTTTGGACACAGACAGAAAATCACGCCAGGGAACTCACGGAAAGACTGCACTCATTATGCCGCTTTTGTCACATAGCCAACATGCAACACATTAAAATACATCGGCGAAACTCTTAAAATGAAAATACACTTGGCGTGGTAAGTGTCTTAAAATGAAGTGGACAGCATGACAATGAACTTAACATGTAGCTTTCACGCCTGAGATACTTGTACGCTTACCTAATATGATTGTGCTATATCCTAACACGTTTCTTCCTCGACACAAAAGTATGGAATACGGTACATGCAATAAAATTTTTATTGTGGTGTAATGAAATTAGGAAATTGCGAAATAATGAAATAAACTGTTTATTTGAAAATAAAACAACAATCTTGGCAGTAAAATGTCTTTCCTCGTCATTTCCACATCTTTCATTGGAACGTCGTTTCGGCCTTTTCTTACCACTTTGCGTCCCACAGAGGACTTTTAGGTCCATCGAGCATCCATTCTCCTGGTTATAGACCAGTACACCTCTAATAACTTTTTCACTGTACTCATAGAATCGTGTTCTACTCCAGTTGCTTCCATCTTTCATTTGTTTACGTCCCTGTCTCTTTTGAGAAAATCCATCATGCATCTCTTCATTGCTTGAAGGTAACCCTCAGTTTCTAAATGGTTTTTGCACTTGTCAGCGCCATGAGTGTAATCTGGCTATACATGCTGGTTTCGAACTTTTCTTCTGAGATGTACTTTTCTGAGATATCCTAAAATAGTGAATGATTAGACCTAAACGTGGAAGAAAATATTACACATCAAGCTAGGCAACTGGCGTGGATCACATACGCCCGGACTTATATATCCTTAATAAATACAACTTTTAAGTGCATACCAAAAGAAAGTTACTTACAAATGTTATGTCATAGTTACAGACTGCCGCAATGTAACAATTGGCGTGGCTAGGTAAGGTTTCCGGCCCTCCTCCATTTATAAAGAGCCATCGTCAATCGATAGAAAGACCATTGACAATGATAAATGTCATGTCTAAAACGAAAGAATAGAATTAGGAATTAAAACAGGAGATTGTACAGGTTTGTGCGACCTTGTTGCAATGATGAATGACGCCTCACCCAAGCCGGCCATTGTGGCCGTGCGGTTCTAGGCACTTCAGACTGGAACCGCGTGACCGCTACGGTCGCAGGTTCGAAACCTACATCGGGCATGGATGTGTGTGATGTCCTTAGGTTAGTTATGTTTAAGTAGTTCTAAGTTCTAGGGGACTGATGACCACAGATGTTGAGGCCCATAGTGCTCAGAGCCATTTGAACCATTTTTTTGTAACTCAAATTAAAAATAGGTCGGTTCCATCCCTATGTGACTTGGATCAACTGCCAAAAACGAAAAACGGAACTGACCTGTGTTACGTCGCGAACTGTACACTTTCTGATTAAAATATGCTCATGTCGGCCCAACTCAAGCGACAAAACGCCCCTCATAAATGTTACTGAGAGAAGTACTTAGCCCTGTATCGACCGAAGAACAAAATAAAATTAGTAAAGATTCGTAAATTTAATGCACTGAAAGCTACTGAAAATTGTTTGAATTGTTATTGGGGGGGTCACGAATAACCGAAATGAAGAATCGTATGCTGCCGGTCAAACTTAGGAAAAGCCGACAAGCTTATGTGTGCTGTGGCTGCCATCCGGGTACTGAGACGATGACGGTAAATAAACTAAAATGGACAACACGTAAAATAAGAAAGCGCGACGCTAGTGCTCTGCTGAGGACTTAAGTCACCACGTAAACTATTATACTCGGCTCTCTGTGTTACACGAAACTGAACCTAAATAGTACAAAAAATAGTAATGTTGCTGCGATGAACTGTTTATTTCTGAATCGTTAGAACTTACTTTATTTAGTATTATTCAGGTTCAAATTCATGTAATACAGAGAGCCGAGTTTGCATGGTGAACGTAATTCCTCAGCAAAGCACTAGCCTCGCGCTTTCTTTTTTCTGTCACTGTCACAGTACCCAGACGGCAGCCACAGTAGACATAAGCGTGTCGGCTTCTATTAAGTTTGGCAGGCAGCATAAGATTTTTCCTTTCGGTCATTGGTGGCCTCCAAATAACAGTTAAAATAATTTTCAGCAGATTTCACTGCATTGAATGTACTAGTTTTCGTTACTAACTTTAGTTTATTCTTCAGACACTACAGGGCTCAGTACTTCCCTGAAGGACACCTGTGATGGACATTTTGTTGCTTGACATCAGCCGACAAGAGCATACAGTAATCGGACAGTGTACAGTTCGTGACTTAACACAGGTCAGTCCCGTTTTTGGCAGTTCAAATGGCTCTGAGCACTGTGGGACTTAACTACTGTGGTCATCAGTCGCCTAGAACTTAGAACTAATTAAACCTAACTAACCTAAGGACATCACACACATCCCTGCCCGAGGCAGGATTCGAACCTGCGACCGTAGCAGTCGCGCGGTTCCGGACTGAGCGCCTAGAACCGTGAGACCACCGCGGCCGGCAATTATAAGTCTCACCGAAAAAATTGAAACGCACACACCAACAAGCAACACAGCTAGGACATTAAATGCAAATTCTAGAGTATGATAGGTACATTGTGCTGTAGAAAGTCAATAGGACAGAATGTTAACGACCGATATACGGTGAAAGTCGGTGACCTCTACACATCAACTCAGAACAAAACCACAGCCACGAACACATGGGCCTAGAACCGCTAGACCACCGCAGCCGGCTTTTTGGCAGTTGATCCACGTCACATGTGGGTGGTCAGCATCTATTTTTCATTTCAGTTACTGTTTCACTGGTTTTTAATTAAGGATCAGTTTTGACTTCTAATTGTATATTTTCGTTCATCATTAACTATAGTCTTCTTATCAACTGACTATGGCTTTTTATCAATTGAGGAGAGCTGAAATCTTTCCCTAGCAACGCCAATTGTTACTTCGCGGCATTCTGTAACTTATGACACAGCATTTGTAAGTAAGTTTCTTTTAGTATGAACTTACAAACTGCATTTATTAAGTATATATAAGCCGTTCTTGTGTGGTGTATGTGAACCAAACCAGTTTCTTAGCTTTATGTGTAATATTTTCTTCCATGTTTAAGTCTAGTCATTCACTTTATTGGGGTATCGCACATGATAGCATTAATTTAAACAAACTATTTTCTACAGATGTTTCCTCCAGAAGATGCAATCAAAAATTGTGAAATCGGTTTTGTGGGTTTATAGATGACCTGAATAAATATAGCTACAGCGGACCGTTGGACATTTGATTGAGATTCATTATAATAGTTTTTAACAACTGTATTTATAAATAAAAAACTATTCACTGTATGAATTGTCAAACAATAATGTATAACAATTTTGACTGTGGTTGCCCCAGTTTTGAAATTATCTTCATCATTTACTGCAACTTCTGCTTATAATTCTTGATAACGAATATAGTTGTAAAAGTAGCTGTACATGTAAGGTGAGAGATGACTCGATGAATTATAAGGTGATATACGCCAGCACAACGAACACAGATGGCAATGAAGAGTTCAGCTGATATTCAGGAATGAATGTTTACACAGCCGGATGCGCTAATACGTCATAGCCTGTACGTTTGGAGGAAATTTGAACAGGTGCTTCCGTGATAACAAATAAGGTCCCTAATGGTAGCCAGCTGGTGTTTGAGCAATCCTATCAAATGACTTTAAAGATCTTCGTGCAACAAATAACTTCATGAACTTGGGTTCCTACTTCACATCGTAAATTTATTTTGTTTTCTAAAACAGAAAATTCTTAGATACGATATTGACATATAATGCTAAACAATGTTCTAGGGCTTCCTCTTTTTCTGTAACTACGACTAAGAAAATCGATAATAAGAAAGACACAGATTTTTCCACCTACACAGTACAATTCTAAGAATACAACTAAAAAATTTGTGCAGCAACCGACGTAGTTATTATGCTGTACGCATAATTAAGAGCACATTTGTGGGGCAAGGAATTTCAGAATTCCCATTATTTCGTTTAAACAGTCACATACTGTCACGTCCCAATCGGATGACAGCTCCATCAGCTTGGAAACCATGGGGGCAAGACTTCCTCACCGCTTCTTTGAATAAATCACTCGCACAGTTGTCTACATCTACGACTACACTCCGTGAGCAGTTTATCCTTATCACTATACAGTACATGTGAAATAAATTTGATTCGTTTTCTATGACTCCTGGGTGCGTTTCAATCTCAGCAAACTGTTAAGTGTGTGGCTATTTGCTGCAGCGTATGATATCGTAGAGAGTTTCGTATTTGAATCGGTTTGGGGGTCTCTTCACGTGCTGTGAGTGATGGGCTTATGCATACAAGCTACATGTGGCTGGTGGGAGTGAAAGCAGCGAGCATACAAGTTCACCGCTCTCTGCTCCTAAAGTACACAAATATGACAGTTGTCGAGATATTGTGCGCTAAAATGGAATCATTAACAGGCCTGGAACACCATAACTATACTGTCAGCGTAGATGTCTTCATAATGGCTGTCTGTGTCATCCGATGGCATCTTTGAACACACACGTTTGATGCAGGTAATGTTAAAGTTACGTTGTAGTAGGGAATCATAGAAATCAGAGGTTCCATGAAATAATACTGTGGTGATACGGAACAATGGCTTGTGTCAGTAGTTTGATTCAACTGTCTTCCGTTTTCCATCTTTTTCCACAGTTTCGTTAGTGATTAGGCCAACGACCTTGCCGCAGTGGTAATACCAGTTCCCGTCAGATCACCGAAGTTAAGCGCTGGCCGGCTTGGCTAGCACTTGGATGGGTTACTGCCCGGTTCTGCCGAGTGCTGTCGGAAAGCGGGGTACACTCAGCACTTGTGCAGCCAATTGAGGAGCTACTTGATGGAGAAGTAGCGGCACTGGTCACAAAAACTGATAACGCCCGGGAGAGGGGTGTGCTGGTCACATGCTCCTCCATATCCGCATCCGGTGACTCCTAAGGGCTGAGGATGACACGCCGGCCGGTCGGTACCGTTGGGTCTTCAGTGCCTGTTCAGACAGTGTTTGTTTTTTTCTGTTTCATTGCTGAAACATATTTTTTTTTCCTTTTCGTGAGCTTTCTGAATGTCAGCTAAAGCCCTAGTCTAATTTAACCTACCCAACTTTATTTATGTGATGTACAATTATTAAATTCTGCACTTAAAGGACATTTTTCTTTAAAGTAAGTTATTCATGTGTGATAATAAACCTGTAATTATTGAGTGGTCAGAAAGATTTAATTTGTTTACATTTGTGACATCAGAAGCCATGCCCCCTGGTGACGTCATGCTATGTCACTGTCACTGAACGTATGGCGTCATCAATGACCGTGACACGCACTTCCCTCCCTCCGGTCTGGAGTCGCTGTTAAACTAGCTCAGGAAGACATGGATCACGTCGTCGAGCTCTGTTGCCTCAATTTTGTTCCAGATATTTCGAGAGAACAGCAGCCCAGAGAGAGTTATATTGTACTTTCTGATCTCACTTGTTGAATTACATTTTCGTTCTCCATCGTGCGAAGTAAATGATGAAAGCTATTTCTTGTTTGAAAAGGTATATGTTCTGTGATGAATTTTAATACTATATCCTAATCAGTAATTAGTGCTTTACCGATTTCATACTTAAAGTTGATGTCAAAAACTCTGCTATCTTATCATTGAACTTCATCTCTCTCTATTTTCATATACCATCAAAATTTATGTCAAAATACTATACTGCCTCATCATCAGTACATTCCATGTCGATGAGGGGTGATATAGTTACTGTGAAGATGATAGCGATCCAATGTTATGAAATTTTATATTTACCACAACAATCTCTGATGGCAAATATTTCTTTCTTCAATTACCAGTTTCTGTGATTATTATAATCCTCAGGTTGATCTAGAAGGATAAAATATGCATATTTATGAAAAATTTGTACGTAGGCTATCAACTATTACAAGCAGTATCGTGATTTGTCTTCATGAAGCCAACATAGCAAGCAAATAAAATATGTAGCCACGAATGGTATCGTCAGACAGAGTATAATATGGGAAAATGGTGAACACTCATTGACCCACGTCGGGTCGCCACTGCGGTACTGTGCTTACAACTACGGTGCAAACAGCTGAGGGCCTGTGGCCTCTATGTGTCGCTGGCCGAAGACGGTTTGCAGCGGCGTGATACGAAGTCAGAAAAATTTTCTTAGACATACGCTATAAAACTAAAATCGGGTACGTTAAAATGCACTTTAAGAAAGAGCTAGAGTTTTAACATTGGTTCAAAGAGAAATACTAGTTTAAATTACAAGAGGTAGCCGAAAATAAGTTTATGTGAAATATGCAGTACAATAAAGTTAACTGACATCAGTATGCCACAAGATAAAAAAGTCAAACTCACAACGGGCATACTAAGAACATATCTAAAACTCCACGGCCGGTCCAGAGCCAAAAAATAATGCAGATGGACAAAATCAGAAATACAATTAATAAAAGCTGTAAGGCTTAGACAGAAGTACGATGATAAGTTATTTAAAATTATGAGAGATAGTTTCTAGTGGTTGTCTGTGACGCATGCAGTGCACAATTAAACAACGAGCTGAAAGCAGCATATCAAAACACGATAAAACGGCTGCATGCACAGTAGGCTCGCCAAATCCAAGACAATGAAACTTGGCAGCACAAGGCCAGAGGAGAAACTGAGCTCCATCAGTATTCAAGACCTACAGCAGTCCGCCATGTACCGAAAAATAGGGTTTGGGTGCAAATTCATTCTATTCATTAAGACGTTCAGAAAGATGGCGTTTCCTTTTCTCATAACTCTATTTCTTCCAAAAGATTCAGCACCTCTTTGGCGCCCTGTGTATAACCTGTATATTTTAGTTTATGTTAGTTACGGTGTGCTTGCGCTCAGTCAAGTGCTGTGCAAATGCATTTCTGCCCTGTGGATGTATTTGTTCCTTGAACTTAATGTTTAAATTCTTGCTCGTCTCTCCAAGATAAAACTTCTCACAATAACTGCATTGTATTTTGCAGATGCCCATATTCAAAAACTTATTACGTTTGTCGCTTATCTTTTGTCTAACCTACTTTTTTAGAGTTTTAGTTATTTGAAATCCGCATCTGTGGGCTAAATTCTCTGTGCTTCTGAGTGTATGTATTCTTTTTTCTTTGTTTTGTTGCAAGGATGTGTAACAATGCTTCTTGTGTCTCTTTGTTTATGTGAAACCCTGGGAATATCACATACGGAATGGGAATGGAAAAATATTTTAAAAAATCACTCCCAATACAAAATAAATAAAAGATTGCATTCCAAATAAAGTTAGATGCACACTTGTTTGATTGCGGACATTTACATGTACTCAAGCTATGACGAGAGATGTTAACAGGCAAAATTGTACAATGTTTTTTACATTTAATACTTTTATATTTTTCACATATTTAATATGGTTAAACCAGCTGAACAGTTGAAAGGTAGATTGCTGAATGGTAGATTGTAGTGCAACACAAAGTTAACTGTGATTTTAGTGTATGTGTGAAAATGTAAAAAACAACAAATCTGATTTACTGTGTGTAACAAACTGGTGATGGAGTCCACTGAATTTGACTCTCTGCTTGGTGTAATACAACACGCATGTTGATTAGGCATCAGCAATATTCAGCTCCCTGACAGAGCATTCTGCTTGATGTTTAGGTAGTGGAAAACTTCAACTCCTGACTATGCATTTTGCAAGGCCGCAGCTTATCTAGACCTTTCAGTTGGTGAAATATGAAACTGCAACGGTGCTCAGACAATTTTGGTGCTGATTCAGCTAGAAGGTTCGGAACTACTCGAAAGTAGTTGTAAGTATTGGGTTGGAAAGAGGGTTATAAAAGTAGTAGCAGCCAGTCGTGTCGAATTGTTGATGCTGAACCATCACAGCTGTCGTTTCAACACTTTCTTCTTGGCGTGCGAACAACTCTCCGAAACATGTAAGCCTAACGAATTTACATTACTGCTAGCATTATTATACTTTTTCGCGTGCTGATTGTTTGCTGTAACTAAGGTATGCATTTTTCTCATAAGTGTTGCAGATTATGCACCGAGTGTTGTCAGTACTCGACAGAGCAGTGGTTGGAAAACTGCACTGGCTGTCGTCAAAACACTCGATCCTGAGGACAAATCGACGTGTGTGGCAACACTGTACAAAAAGGTTTCATCTGACATAAACATTATTAATAACACTCTTTAATCTTCCATCTACTAATTATTCTTCATGAAACCTTTCTGCTCATGCAGTTCGTCCACAAAACCTCTTCCAGTCATCTCTTTTCTCCTGCAAGCACGTTTCTTGCCATATATATGAATGCAAGCATGCTGCTTTTTTTGTCATTCATGTCATGTAATCTGCAAGCAGTAGAGACTGTCGCCGGCCGCTGTGGCCGAGCGGTTCTAGGCGCTTCAGTCCAGAACGTTGCTGCTACGATCGTAGGTTCGAATCCTGCCTCGGGCATGGGTTTGTGTGATGTCCTTAGGTTTGTTAGGTTTAAGTAGTTCTAAGTTCTAGGGGACTGATGACCTCAGAAGTTAAGTCCCATAGTGCTCAGAGCCATTTGAACCATTTGAAGTAGAGACTGTCAAAAACACAACTGATCTATTATTTCCAGAATGAGATTTTCACTCTGCAGCGGAGTGTGCGCTGATATGAATCGGGCGTGAGTCGTGCTTCGGTAGCTCAGATGGTAGAGCACTTGCCCGCGAAAGGCAAAGGTCCCGAGTTCGAGTCTCCGTCTGGCACACAGTTTTAACCTGCCAGGAAGTTTGATCTATTATTGTTCAGTGGAGAAACTGCAGCGGCTAGTACCTGATTGACGAAGAAGAAGACTGTTGATGGGAAAATGTCTGTAAGCTAAACATCATTGTTGCAGACCTTGAAATTAATAAAACTATTTTGTTAGCGATAATGGGAAAACCAGGACCAAAATCCATTAAATTAGAGGTTCCTAAATGAGTTGCTGTGCAGTCGGCATTTTGCCGACGGAAATTTGCAGGTGTGACAGCTAATATGTTTGGGTTTAAGGAGCCTAGACATTTATTGGATGTATGTTTTCACATTTTAGAGAACAGAATTTGTCTAATAAACCGAGCTCTTAAAATTATTTGTTCACTAGTCTGCAACTTTCTCTTGCGCAAGATAGGCAGAGAAAAATATTTCTCAATACAAAGAGCTTAATGTCATCCAAAACCAGTGATAATTTGTACTCGACTCATGTTACTGATAAGCTATTAAAGAAACCTGAGGTTTCCCAGAAGCGAGTTTCTGGTTCGACACTGAAAGAAATAGTTCAATTTCATGTTAATTCTACTGAAAATAACGGGTTTCATGCAGGACTATATGCGGAACTGCGCAAAGTGGTCACAATAAACATGCAATAGCAAACTGCATCGAGCAGTTAATTTTAGCTGGATTGTATCCTGTAAAAAGGAAGGTTGTACCACTTCATATCACAAAACACCGTCACGAGAAATATGTGAATCTATTAATGTTCAGGTTGCTACTACATACATGTCATTCCTATTACATAAAAATCTTGTCAAAGCTGGGAAGTATTAGCACTGCTGACCATCATCATTCAGTTTTGGTATGTGAGCATCGTAAGTGCTAGTTTCACTCCAAAGAAAAATTAAATGCACGTTTAGTTAACTGTGCACAGTTTAGATGTGTCAGCAGTGGCATGCTTAGTTTTGCGGAATTTACCAAGTTCAGAAAGAGACTGATGCTGCCATTTCTAACTTGTGCTGATACAGAATGTATATTAGAACCAGTTACCAGTTGCAGTCATAGCAGTGACTCAGGTTCTCATTCCGACCAAGTACATTACATTCCTCTTGTAAGGCAAAAAAAAGTCCGTGAGCTGTACAAAAACGACGCTCGGAGTTCAAAGAGCACTGGTCCGAGGATTTTGCGCAATAATCTTCATGTGAAAGGGGGCTGTTCACGTATCATCAGCCGGAGGAAATGGACGTAAAGGAACTCGTTTCACCTTATTTCGGTTCTTGTTTCTTTTATAAGCATTGGCAGGTGGAAACCAAATTTTCTAGAACGCAACAATTCGTGTACCGTTTGGAGGATGGAATGGTAATGAGCGGTAGCGTTATGGGTTTGTTACGAGCTACGTGTACTGCCGGTAAACGAAGATCTCACGAGATGCCAGAACGAAGCAATTTGTTGTAATAGCAGCCTAGGCAGATACGGATGAAAGGCACGTAGATGCTGCTATTTGTCCAGCAGCTCACTTCACGACCGACAAACACCAACACAAATAAAACGCCAGCCACTCATCTTTTCATTAATTTGACATTTTAAATACCCATTTTACCCAATGAATACACAGATTATTCGCAAAACAATTAACTTGGTTTACATATTTCACATACATTAAAGTTCGTGGTTTGTTCAGTCCACAGCTCTGAAACTTGAAACAGTGGCTGGGACTGACGTTACATTCTCTGGGGTGATAAAATGTTCAGTCTGCACGTCTATTATCTCACTACTTAGTTACTCTTCTGTAACTATTTTAAAATTGCCAGTTTTAAGGAGTGCTAATAAATCGCTGCATATACGGTATCATCAGTACCATATTGTTGTACAGTAACTCCAGTATGTGCAGGGATGGTAAGGTGAAGTAATAAAACATATAACCTTCCTCTCATTTCTCAATTTTGGAGATGCCAACAGTGGCTAATCTAATGATTATACTTCAGGAGTACAACCATTAGAATTTGGTAAATATACTGCCTCAAACAGATGATCTGAGCAAGTTGCATATTCAAGGGTCATACTTACGAATGAGGTAACTGTTGGGGAAGGTGGTTGAATTATGAACACTCTGATACATTTGATTCAACAGCTGCGCAATGTCTACCCCTTTCCAGCGGTAATTCTACCTCGTACCATGGATTATTCAGTCATTGAATGCATGAAATTCCCTATAGGGAAACAGAGAAGGTGATTGCATTTCTTCTACAGCCACACTCTTACGCTCATTTCAGAAATTCTGTTGTATATCTGAAATTTCTTAGGTTCTGTCGTAGTCAGAAGCAGCAGATTCGCTACTGAAGACTGATAAGTGTTCAAATAAATAATTTTACGATAACTACCAAACAGTAAGAACCTTACTATAATCAAAAACTGATAAAAACTTTCACAAAGAAAAGGCTAACAAATTATGTGCCAAGATCACTGGAAAAGTACATTGAAAGAATCACCTTGCAACAAATGAAGGACTCGCTAAAGTACTATATCTACTAGTATTTCGACTCACCTACTCTAGTTACGAAGCTTTATCGTGTTCACATTTTTGTAAGTCAAAAGCTACGTTCCCCTGGTGACGTCACATGATGTAATCACATTGAACGTATCACGTCATCAATTGTCTTGACAACCCCTCCTCCCCTCTCTAACGTCACCCATGACTTAGAACACGTGACGTAACCAAAAGGGCAGATGACGGTAAATTTAAATAATTTAGGCAGCGATAAATTAAAAAAAGTAAATATGGCGGTATATTTAAAATTTAGCGATGGCAGATGGTCTGAAAAACTTCAATACTTCTCATAGACTGCAAGCTCTTTGGTATTCAGCCGGTTTTATTGTGTTGCCCGTTAAACTTTTAAAATTTCGAATTTAGAGTAACTGATGTCAGTAAAAATCAATTCATTGCTCACATATTCATATAGAAAAACGCCCCTCTGGCTAACTGAATTAAACTCATGGTCATTAGAAAATTCTGCCCTCATTGTGATGAGATCATCACAATTCAGGAAAGATGCACATTTTTCAGGAGAACACATCAGAAAAATTTGTGAATTGATAAATCTGAAATTTATAGTACACCACTTTTCCTGGTGCTTTACTGTGACACTCTTTGTAAATGGTTTATGTCTCTCCATATTAGACAGAAAAGGAGGATTGCCTCGTGGATTCAGCTTTAACTTCTTCATCGCAATCTGTTCTGTTTTGTTCACGTATGTTCTCGATCAAGATATGCCGATCGTAACTGGTAAGATAATGGAATACAAGAGCGACTATAGAGTACAGTCTGCAGTTGATGTTTAGGCTGGCATGAGCAGCACCCATGAATGTATTGGTGAAATTTAAGTTGTCTATTTGTTTTACATCACCTTCCTTAAGTGGTCCCTTTCCGTATGACAAATCTCAGCTGAGTGAGATGCCAATTCTTCCTTACGGCTCATTTGCAGCTTTTTATCTTGTAATAAGGACCCATTTATAGTCTCGGCGATTGCATACACAATTACAGTGAACCCTTACGCAGTCTCTTTATCGTTTCACTACAAATTACAATACCTTCATATCAAGTAACCCATATCAGACGGTTCCTTCGCCTAACATCTACTAGCACGCGATGATCTAGCGGGCTTCGTAGCGTTGCGTCGAAATTGGACGGAACCCCCGTTTTAACTGGCTGCCGCAATCCTTGTGAAACAAAAGAGACAATCAAAAGCCTAAATTATGTTACACATTGCCAGGTGGCTGCCTCATTCGTCATTAGAAGGTACTGCATTCTTTCCTTAGCCAATAAGTAAAAGTTGTTAAGCACGGCACTGAAAATACGTAAGAATATGTAAAATTCGGTAATGGCACGTAGACTCAGTAATATGTACGTTTTTTGGGTTAGGAGGGGTACGCGAATGGAGACACACACACACACACACACACACACACACACACACACACACACACACACACACAGAAGCACAAGCGTTGCCACAATGAAACATGAAACTGTGCTCTCTGTGTATGTGGTTACGCGCCCGCAGTCGACCTCTGTTTGATGCTCCGTTGCTCATCGGGAAATAGCGTGTCCTAGACGTAACTACTGATTCGGAACAAACGGAACTATGCTCTCTTTGCGGCAGACACCAGAAAGGCCGAACCGAGAATGCTGCTTGTCAAAGATAACGAGATGTATAGATAGCAGATACGCTGTTTCGTGGCACCAGTCGAGAAAAGAGTTTCTCATCTGTTTTACAAGCTTATCATTGTGGCTTTTATTCAAACGATGTAGAATAAAACTTACAATATAAGTAGATATTGTTCTGGCAGTTTCCCAGATATGTGAAGCACGTTTTGATCTTATTTTCAGCAATAGTCAGTGGGGTTTTGGTTTTCCAGTGTAAAAACCACGATGGTTTGTATGACGTCCGTGACTTAATGTCGCATTCGGGTGTGATGCTCATTTCAAACTTCGTGCTAAATAATAAAATGAAAGATGAGGCCTGTATATACTTCTGTTAAAATTCCGGGCTGAGAAGGCGTAGACTATGCGTGAAACAATCTACAAACTTTTCTTCTCCTCCTGCCGAACGATCTTCAGATAAGAAACACTGACAACAGCTTAGAACGCCAAAGGGGACTCGAATTTATAGGGGCACCACGAACTGTAGAGATGGTTTCACAGAAGCAGTTGTACTATAATTCGCCACCTGATGCCGAATGCGTATGTTTGTGTCCATCATATGACATTAGTTTTGATCATAAATAGTCGACCTTAAAATTCCTTTCTCTGTGCAAGGGCGACATCTTCATTTTATCTTACTTAATTCCTTGTTCCTTTAAAATTATTGTGGTGCATACAAAACTCGTATCGCCTCTCCATACAAAGCAGCATGTCAATGCCTTGTCTTGGCTAAAATGCCAGTCTCATGAAATTCTGATTAAGAGAAATCAGGATTGTCAGCCACCTATAGGTGCCGAAACAAGTCAACAGTGAAGGATGTGATGGACCGGGGCTCGAACCCTGATGCTCCGCTTCTTTAGAAGGGTTGCCTTAACCGCTTTTTTTTCTCTATCTTCCTTTTTTTCATCATTATTCTTGACACTTGGTCTGGGTGGACGTCACATGACACCCCTTCAGGTTCACCGTTAAGTACTTCACTCATTGAATACGCTGAGCTACCGAGCCGGCATCGCCTCGGCCATCCAGACACGCTTTCTGTCCACGAGCAAGCAGCACCGCTTTTCATCAGCCCAACTGCTCATAGCATTTGCTAAGACCCGAAGGGGTTCCGAAATTATGGTGCATCTGTACTGAAACTACCAAGAGCCTTCCTCGCTCATAGATTCAGAGGTGTGGTGTCTGTTTTGTCGGACATGACCAACAGAACAGACATCAAACTTGTATATCATGACATTTTATTTCGTGGTCTCTACACTGCAAAGCGTTTTCCCCTGCGGCTGAATTATCAATTTGTTCAAAACAACAGTTCCTCTTGTGTTGGGCTAAACTGGTGCTAATACATCTTCGCATGGTACCTACATACTGTATACTGCCACAAGTATACCGAATTTCTTACGCAGCAGTCATCGCCAACGAATGATGTTCTTTTTTTTTTTTTACAAATCTAAGCAATTTATCTATTTTCCTGATGGGCTTAAAACTCTTATCAAATCCCGTTCTTGGTCAAAACCCTTCCACTGCGTTCAGAAACAGCAGGAAAACTATCCGCGTTCGTAGTTGTTGTTTCATATAAGTGCTGGATATATTCCTTCACTGGATCGTCTCAGCCTCGTGATGACTGGGTGTTGTGTGATGTCCTTAGGTTAGTTAGGTTTAATTAGTTCTAAGTTCTAGGGGACTTATGACCATAGATGTTACGTCCCATAGTGCTCAGAGCCATTTGAACCATTTTTGGATCGTCTCACTTACTTAACTTGCTTATTAGACCAACCATTTCCGAAAAAAGCCGATTGTAGGTAACTGAGATTTTCTTGTAAGTAAACCAGCTCGAATATTTTATTTGTCCTATCGTTCGAGGTTTTAATTACATCCCTCTTCTGTTTTGGATGTTGGCTTCATTCTTTATGGAGGTGTCGATATGTATGACATGCTATTCTGTACACCTAATGGCTCGAAGTTCCCTTCGCGTATTTGTGCACTAACACGTCCAGGAAATTAAATTTCCCATTGCCCTCTTTCTCCATAAAAATTTGAAGTTTTGGATTAGTGCTCTTGACATCCAAATCTTCTCCGTCATAGGTCGATACTACGGAAGTATCATTTACACACTCAACAGAGTATAAACTAAATGGTATGGCTACCTAAAGTGACTGTTTCTGAGAAATCACAGTACACAAGTCGGCAACAGCATGACTAAGAAGGCTGTTAATGGAAACTCCAACAATTTATTCGTAAAACTCATTACTGTGCTGGAAATAGGTTGCAGTGTATCTTCTACATGTAAAATAGCTTCGCTCACAATAATCGTCCTAAGTAAGTAGATAATATCGAGGCTAACAAGAATACCACTCTGGTCGACGTTGATGTCTTCGTTTCTCAGTAAAATGCGGTGAGTGTTTAACACTACACTGTCAGTTTTACCAACAAAGGGTATGGTTTCAGTAACGAGACTAGATATCTAGCACATGGCGGGTAGGGAATCATATAACACTAACAATAGTTCTCAAAAGAACCTTACGTTTATGAACATTATGTACACCAAACGACCTGGACGGATAAGCTTCTCTGTTGCAGAGGTGTTTCTTATCATTAGGAGAACAAGACTTACATTGTGATACGCTCCTCAAGATTTTTTGTAAGTAGTGGTGTCCAAAAGATACCTTATCATCTTTCATCACAACAATGACGTTCTTATCTGCATCGGTATCCCTAATCGCGACAAATTAGTGCTAGGTGACTTGATCTACGTCACATTCTAGCCATTTTCATTCGAATGTGATAAGCAACCTGTTGTGATAACACACGGATTACTATGAAGTCTTTCACGACCGGTTGTATTAGTTGCTGGCGAATCTTCAGGGTTGTGGTCCATGAAACTTTATTGTTCCGGACGTTTCGTCTAGAGTGGCATTGTTCATCTTCAGAGGCGCTTCTGGCTACGCAGAGTCTTACCGACTGACGGGTCGGGCGCGGGTGAGCGACGTGAATGCCGTAGAAATGGGCTTGGTAGATGTTAATGCGTGATCGGCAGAGACAGCTCTTGCAGAAGATAAAACATAACTATCGGACTATTTATCGACTCTGTAGATCTAATGTCTATCTATTATTACTTTTCACCACTTCAGACCCTTTGATAAAGTGCTCCAATCAAAGAGAGAGAGAGAGAGAGAGAGAGAGAGAGAGAGAGAGAGAGGTAAAAAAAAGCGTTATTGATGACTGAAACTGTGTCACAGAGTTTTTTAACATTCATAAAATTCCCAATATTCATATAATTGATTTTCCTTTGAGACCCGTCGTTAATGCAATCAGTTTTCCCCTATATATCAAGTAGCAAGATATTTGGCAACTCTTTTGTAGCTATACATTGGAAAAACGGACTCATGTATGAAAGACTAGCATCTTATCATCGAAAAGCTTGAACAGCTGACGTTGGTTCATGTAGATATGCCTGTAAGCTTCGACATACTGTCTTGATTTATGACGATTCCAGTTAATAAAGCATGGATCTAAATAGAAGATGTTTCCCTCAGAGGATTTGGCTGTTTTTGTTAGATGTTTCCTTACTTCTAGTCATTTTCAGTGGGACGACTGATCTATGAGCAAGTCGATGGCGTCGCAATAAGTAACCCGTTGAGTCCATGACAACGGCTATCTCTGTCATTACGTGTAGACTTCTACCACGATCTCTTCTTACGAATTTTTGTCAGTCTCCGATGTCCGACTCAGCCAGCGCGACTCACCGTAGCCAGAAGCTCCTCTGAAAGTGTCCAGTGTAGCTCTGGATGAAATGTATTGGAGCAAAAATGTGTTGTGGACCACGACAATATCCCGTTAGATTAACCAGCAACAGGTATTACTACCACAATATTTGCTGTAATGTTTACTGTGCGTACTTTTAGAGGCGTCACAGCAAAGTAACTTCCTTACAAATAAAACAAAATATGTATGAAGATTTTGCACAACGAAAGAAATTATTATAACAATCGATTACTTGTACTCGAGAACGACCTCACTTCTCAGAAAAAAACTTATGCTTTTGGCATTACGTGATGATTTGTAAATTTTTATTTATCGTTCTTTTTATTTTGTCAACATGTATCAGGTGGATTATCTCAGGCTACTGCAAAAATAATGAAATGTGCAACATGTCAAGAAAAGCTTATTAGAAATTACTCCTCATTTAAGCACGTGTAGTAAGTGACAAATTAATAAAGAATCAAAACTGATAGCGACAATCTAGGAACGTCTTGTCATTCCATAGTTCGAAAATGTAATATTGAGATCTTTTTACATCTGCAGACTGAAACAGCAGGGAGAACTAGGTCAGGCACAAATGACACAACTTCTCTCACACTGAAACTAGCGTGAGCAATAAAATATGTTTCTATACTGGAAAATACCAGCAATGAGTACACACAACTCTGCACAACACACTGTTTTGAATGTAATTGTTCAGACTTAATATCATCAAACGTAAAAATGCATCACTGACTGTAAAAGGCAAGCATGCGATGAACCAGAGTCAGGAATTACTTAGCCTTTTTTAAATTAAACATAAGTATTTTCTGAAGAAGCTGTGGTAGGCAGCCACACACGGAAGCTATGGCAATATATTCAGTTTTTCTCATTGGCACTGGATTCGTACGAAAGAGGTTGTTTCAACTTCAACCCACGTGGAAGTGCGATTTTTTTAAGTATTTAGTTCTATCCTATAATACATCTATGTTCCTCTTACAAAAAGTTTCTGAAACGAAATCAGGCCATGAAATAAAGATCATGCACAACTAGTCAAAAAAATTTCGGGACATAACAATAAATATAAGTAACACCGGTTTTCATGACCAAGTCTCTAACAATAAACTGTTAAAAAAGTGTAAAGAAAATCGTCCAGAAACAACAACTAAATCTAATGGTGTTTCAGGCTTGACATCCTGTAAGTGACTCAAAATCAACGGCAGTATCTTCATTATCTCCTGGAATCAGACCATTTACTCATTTACTTTACTTAATATGAATGACTACATGGTGGAAATCTGCAGCTTGCAAAATATAGTCTCTTCGATACGCGTATGTATCACTTGCCACGAGATCGATCCGCACTCAGTTACCACACTCCCCCAGGATTTATACGTGAACACTGTCCTATTCTGACTTGCTCCTCTTCTTATACTCGAGTGGAAAGTTCCATTCGCCCTCCGGTTTCGATTATTGTACCGTTAGGCAATCACCAAAGCAATAGGTTGCTTTGGCGACCTCGAGTATGTACAATCAGTGACAAATTCCACACGAGAGAAAAAGGAGAAGATGCTCTTTCTGCTCTCCATATTACTGTTTTACGTGGTTTTCCTAAATCAGCCGAATGACCAGATTCCTTCGTCAACAAAGACGTGAGCGATTTCTTGCACCATCCGTTCCACAATGCTATCTGTAATGACCTAGACGTCGACGACATATTAGGTCTAATCAGCCTACTTTCTTGGAAGTATGTCTAGGTCTAATCAGCCTTCCTCCTTCGGCATATGTCTACAGCGACCTTCGTGCGTGCATCCTTCGGATGTTGTTAGCGAAGTTTCACAAATACCTTTGTGTTTCACACTCTTCGTTTTAATACACTACTGGCCATTAAAATTGCTACACCAAGAAGAAATGCAGATGACAACGGGTATCCATTGGACAAATATATTATACTAGAACTGACATGTGATTACATTTTCACGCAATTTGGGTGCATACATCCTGAGAAATCAGTATCCAGAACAACCACCTCTGGCCGTAATAACGGCCTTCATACACCTGGGCATTGAGTCAAACAGAGCTTGGATGGAGTGTACAGGTACAGCTGCCCATGCAGCTTCAACACGATACCACAGTTCATCAAGAGTAGTGACTGGCATATTGTGACGAGCCAGTTACTCGGCCACCATTGACCAGACGTTTTCAATTAGTGAGAGATCTGGAGAATGTGCTGGCCAGGGCAGCAGTCGAACATTTTCTGTATCCAGAAAGGCCCGTACAGGGCCTGCAACATGCGGTCGTGCATTATCCTGCTGAAATGTAGGGTTTCGCAGCGATCGAATGAAGGGTAGACCACGAGTCGTAACACATTTGAAATGTAAATTCCACTGTTCAAAGTGCCGTCAATGCGAAAAAGAGGTGACCGACACTTGTAAGCAATGGCACCCCATACCATTCCTCCGGGTGATACGCCAGTATGGCGATGACGAATATACACTTCCAATGTGCGTTCAGCGTGATGTCGCCAAACTCGGATGCGACCATCATGGTGATCTAAACATAACCGGGATTTATCCGAAAAAATGACGTTTTGCCATTCGTGCACCCACGTTCGTCGTTGAGTACACCATCGGAGGCACTCCTGTCTGTGATGCAGCGTCAAGGGTAACCGCAGCCATGGTCTCCGAGCTGATAGTCCATGCTGCTGCAAATGTCGTCGAATTGTTCGTGCAGATGGTTGTTGTCTTGCAAACGTCCCCATCTGTTGACTCGGGGATCGATACGTGGCTGCACGATCCGTTACAGCCATGCGGATAAGATGCCTGTCATCTCGACTGCTGGTGATACGAGGCCGTTGGGATCCAGCACGGCGTTCCGTATTACCCTCCTGAACCCACCGATTCCATATTCTGCTAACAGTCATTGGATCTCGACCAATGCGGCAGCAATGTCGCGATACGATAAACCGCAATTGCGATAGGCTAGAATCCGACCTTTATCAAAGGCGGAAACGTGATAGTACGCATTTCTCCTCCTTACATGAGGCATTACAACAACGTTTCACCAGAATGAGATTTTCACTTTTTAGCGGAGTGTACGCTGATATGAATCTTCCCGGCAGATTAAAACTGGACCGAGACTCGAAATCGGGATTCTTGCCTTTCGCGGGCAAGTGCTCTACCAATCAGGCAGAGCCGGTCAACTGCTGTTTGTGTATGAGAAATCGGTTGGAAACATTCCTCATGTCAGCGCGTTGTAGGTGTCGCCACCGGCGCCAACCTTGTGTGAATGCTCTGAGAAGCTAATCATTTGCATATCACAGCATCTTTCCTGTCGGTTAAATTTCGCGTCATCTTCGTAGTGCAGCAATTGTAATGTGCAGTAGTGTATACAGCACTCATTGTAGCCAGTGTACTGAGTTTCTAAGCTTCTGCCCTGAGCGAGAAAGCTGTTGCAAAGGAGTCAGGTGAAGCGTGGGCCCGCAGCCGCCACGAGTGCTGTCTGTGTTAATCGAAATCGGAGCCTCCGGCATGCGAGCGATAGGGCTCGCGGGAAGCGAGTGGAGGCGGTCAATCGCCAGGTAGAGTCCGGCTGCGGATCCCGATGGTTCCTAAATGCTGCACTCATCCCCAAAAAAAACTACCTGGCCTTGGCTCACATGAGATGGGATCAAAATCATTTCCTCGCCATTAATCGTCCCTGTAATCATCAGTTATTTTCCGGTAGCCCGAGAACTACCGTCTGAGAGCCCGCCCAGACAATAATAGAAATACACCGCAAGATGAACAGCAGCCTAAGTGGCGTGCGGACGGCTCCTGGGAAAGAACGATACGAAAAACTGTTGATTCTCTCGGCGCTGTACCGTCCCACAGCTCCCGGATCGCCCCCAAATAAGTAAAGCACATTACCACGATCACAACTACCCCACTCTTGGACACTTCTCTAGAGACATTCATGCGTAAAATTTGTCACGTTCTAACAACCCTACCACAACAAAGGTCAAAAATTAATTATGATTGTAGTGTTGCTCACGCTGCTAAATATTGCATTTTTGGGAAACAACAAAGTTATATTGTGTGGCAGGTGTCATTAGAGCACAGTTAATAAACTAGGCAGTCATCTTTTTGTGTTTCCCACGTTGGTCTCGCTGTGAACTCATGGCTCAATCGTCGAAAATCTAGGTAGTGACGATTCCAAGCTCGGATGCAAAGAGGCCTAGGTGTTATTCTGCGATATTCAAAAGTTTTATAGACGTGTTTCATAAGCCATTCTTTGCAAGTTAGGACAATGGTGATGTAAAAAAAGTAATCAGCACTCCGAATTTCAGTTACACTTCTTTTTTATTAGTACTTTGGTTGCAATATCACGTAACTCGTTCAAAAACATCACTTCACAATATAAAACATACTTGAAAATATCTTCCTCACTGTTGAAGTCCACATTTCATAAACTGACTACAATTTGCGTCTTTCTAACATGACGACCAAAGCTTGACTCTCTAATAACTGCTTAAGCGCCCAAAAATCAGAGTTACAAGTACGTTAAAGATAATAGTGACAAAAGAAAGAAAGCAATTACATTCTTTATCAGTTAGTTAGAAAAGCCATGCAGAGGTGTTCCACTAAGCCTTAACATGGGTTTGCCGCAGAATTCTAGAGCATATTCTGAGATCGAATATAATGAATTTCCTAGAGACCAAACAGCTCATGTCCGAGAATCAGCACGGCTTTAGAAATCATCGTTCGTGTGGAACAAAGCATGGTCTTTTCTCACATGATGTACTGCGAGCCATGGATGAAGGGCAACAGGTTAATTCCATATTTCTAGATTTCGGACAAGCATTCGACACGGTATCCCACTAAAAATCATTAACGATGGTGCGTGCGTAGGGAATAGGTTCCAAGGCATGTGACTGGCTCGAAGACTTCTGAAGTAATAGAACGAAGTATGTTGTCCTCGACGGCGAGGTGTGGTCAGGTGATTGGGTGTCACTTGCGTCACACGTCTGTACGCGAGATTTCTACACTCTTATACATCCCTAGGTACACTGTTTCCGATATGATAGTGAAGTGGAAACGTGAAGGGACATCCACACCACAAAAGCGTACAAGCCGACTTCTTCTGTCGACTGACATAGACCGCCGACAGTTGGAGGGGGTCGTAATGTGTAATAGGCAGACATCAAACCAGACCATCACACAGGAATTCCAAACTGCATCAGAATACAGTACAAGTGCTATGATAGTTACGTGGGAGGTGAGAAAACTTGGATTTCATGGTCGAGCGGCTGCTCATAAGCCACGCATCACGCTGGCA
This sequence comes from Schistocerca gregaria, assembly GCF_023897955.1. Taxonomy (NCBI): domain Eukaryota; kingdom Metazoa; phylum Arthropoda; class Insecta; order Orthoptera; family Acrididae; genus Schistocerca; species Schistocerca gregaria. Next base: position 185,734,963 of record NC_064931.1, on the reverse strand, counting down.
AATGCCAAACGTCGCCTCGCTTGCTGTAAGGAACGTAAACTTTGGACGATTCAACAGTGTAAAAACGTTGTGTGGAGTGAAGAATATACGGTACACAATGTGGCTTTCTGATGGCTGGGTATGCATTATCACAGCACAGGCTTACATTGATGTTTCAAGCACTTTCTTGCTTCTCACTGTTGAAGAACAATTCGTGGTTGGCGATTGCATCTTTCAACACTATCAAGCACCTGTTCATAATGCACGGCCTGTGGCGGAGTGGTTACACGACAATAACATCCCTGTAATGGACTGGTCTGCCAGAGTGCTGACTTGAATCCTATACAACACCTTTGGCAAGTTTTGAAACGCCGACTTCGTGCCTTGCCTCTCCGACCGACATCGATACCACTCCTCAGTGCAGCACTCCGTAAAGAATGGGCTACCCCAAGAAATCTTCCATCACCTGACTGAACCTATGCCTGCAAGAGTGGAAGCTGTCATCAAGGCTAAGGGTGGGCATACACCAAATTGAATTCCAGCATTACCAACGGGGGGCGCCACGAACTTGTAAGTCATTTTCAGCCAGGTGTCAGGATACTTTTGATCACACAGTGTGTCTCCCTTATGAGAAGCTGCTCGACCATTTCTTGTTAATTCCCTGCGCAGGCTCACTGTGCTAGATGGCCTGCTAGTAACACTTTGAAACTCGCGAGTGGTTTTCTCCGGTAATTTAATGCGATCTTTTACAATAGAGAAGATCCAAAGAAGAGCGGCGCGTTTCGTCACAGGGTTATTTGGTAACCGTGATAGCGTTACGGAGATGTTTAGCAAACGCAAGTGGCAGACTCTGCAAGAGAGGCGCTCTGCATCGCGGTGTAGCTTGCTCGCCAGGTTTCGAGACGGTGCGTTTCTGAATGAGGTATCGAATATATTGCTTCCCCTACTTATACTTCCCGAGGAGATCACGAATGTAAAATTAGAGAGATTCGTGCGTGCACGGAGGCTTTCAGACAGTCGTCCTTCCCGCGAACCATACGCGACTGGAACAGAAAAGGGAGGTAATGACAGTGCCACGTAAAGTGCCCTCCGCCACACACCGTTGGGTGGCTTGCGGAGTATAAATGTAGATGTAGATGTAGAATCCCCCTCTACAATGCTCCACGGTCCCTGTAAGTCAGTACATGAAGTCTACCTAGTCTTGGTTTAGCTGTGGTTGTTCCTACGCGTTTACACTTCACTATCGCATCAACAACAGTCGACTCCGGTAGCTTTAGGAGTGGTGAAATATCGTTCATGGATTTTCTACTCAGATCGTGTCCAGTTGCTAGCCCACGTTCGAAGTCACTGCGTGTCCTGACCGACCTATCCTGCTGTTACTGTTTTTCTACTGACAACAGAATACTCCCCGCCTCCTTTCATGCTGGTGGTCTGTCTTTCGTGATATCTAGTGGTCAATTCAGCGTTACACAGAGGTTTCCGGATAATTTTTTGTCAGATAGTATATATGCTCTGAATGATCATTAGTAGACGACGAATTTGCGTGCAGGCAGCTGACGTCTGAAAGTTGTTACAAGTTCAGAGAGATCAGAATGTCCTGTTAATGCCGAAACGTGCTAGCAGAAAGATGGCCTAGCCGTAGGCAGCTGGGTTGACACTTCACTTTCTGACATTTTCATGAACAACTTAGAATGTAACTTCCTTTAAAGTAAACACCCAGATAGTTGCCAAAGTAATACATTATACAAGATGTGCTGATAATGTATTAATAGTATTTGATAGCTTAACAGAAAAAAATTGTTCAAATGGCTCTGCACACTTTGGGACTCAACTGCTGTGGTCATAAGTCTCCTGGAACTTAGAACTACTTAAACCTAACTAACCTAAGGACATCACACACATCCATGCCCGAGGCAGGATACGAACCTGCGACCGTAGCGATAACAGAAAAAACCTAAGGGCCTTGCAAAACAAAGAAAATGGGCTAGTATATCGCCTTCACTGTTGAACATCGGACAGTTAAACGTTTAAATTTCCTGGATCTCTCCATACGTAGCTCCAACAATAGATATAAAATTCAAGTATAAATGAAACGAACATACGCAGCTGCGACAATCAATAAAACCTCATCCCACTCAGATAATCACAAAATGGCTTCATACAGTGCAATGCTTAACAGAATGCACAAAATCCCATTAGAAATAGCTGACAAAACTTATGAACTAAACACTTTTGAAGCAAATGCTTAAAATAATGGCTACAATCCAAACGTAATAGATGCGCCAAACAGTGAAATAAATTCTCACGTAACCAACCAAAAAGACAAACCAATACTGAAAAGCACCTCATCACAGCCAACAGAAAAATATGTGAGCATGCCCTTTTTAGGAAAACTGTCATATAAAGTGGCAAACCGTTCCCGAGGAACAACTTTCAGAATCAGTTTTTACACAAGTAACAAAATAATGGAGAAATTGTCCATAGTATTAAAAATAGTAGCAAACCATACACTCGATCAGGAATGTACAAACTTAACTGCAGCCAGCCGCGGTGGCCGAGCGGTTCTAGGCGCTTCAGTCTGGAACCGCGTGGCTGCTACGGTCGCAGGTTCGAATCCTGCCTCGTGCATGCATGTGTGTGATGTCCTTAGGTTAGTTAGGTTTAAGTAGTTCTAAGTTCTAGGGGACTGATGACCTGCGATGTTAAGTCCCATAGTGCTCAGAGCCATTTTGAACTTAACTGCAGTTCATCTTAGAAGATACACGTTGACCAAACAAGAATAAATTTCAAGGTTTGTTTCCATACATGTCGCTGAAGAAGAACATCAAGTCACAGTAATAAGTCACAACCCACGTATATACGTACCATCTGGCTAACAAAGGATAAAGAATCACCTTACCTGCAGAAATTGAAATTTATTCGTCTTATAAATGTGCATCTCCAAATGACATACTAAATGACCAGAGTTACCCAACAAAATTTTCCTAAGGAATTTCGGTAATTTACCTACACAACCACACACTAAGAACAGTTATGTAAAAACCTAATCCAATACGAGCCCATCTAACGTATACAGTAGTCCTACGTCAAACAAGCCAGTTTTACTCCCTCCATTGTTTGTAAATATCGCTCCAACTGTGAGTAATATCAGTTCTTTCACATAAAATGTTGTAGATCATTTTTATAATAATCAATACAGTTTGACTAACCAACCAGTACTGTACTGGTTGAATAATCACACTTGCGCTCAGGACATTCATGTTAAGTAATTTCAGTTTTCAGTCATAGAAAAGCTTTAACTAGAAATAGTACTTTCAGAACCTATAAGTAAAATATAACTTTGACCAGAGACATAATATTTCGATGTAAACAATGATATTAGTCAGCAACATGGCGGATACTACGCTGTTTTTGTGCAAAATATAACCAAGAAAGTATTTGTGCCGCGAGTATAAAGGCTAAAATCAGAACATCAACAAGCAGGATAGAAACTAAGTACCTTTAACCAACAATATATCGGAAATATCCAACTCCCGAAGTATAGTAGCTAAAACAAACCATCTGCAGCATCCAAATTGTTGTCGACGTTTTAACGATGTACTACTGAAGATTGAAATATGTATTACCCCACATGAAGACGGGTGAAAGCCCGAAACGCATTTTAGCATAAATAAAAGTACATAAAAAAGTAGCTGATTTCAGTACGCATTAAAATAATTCAAATAAGTGTTGTGTGATTTATCACAGGTTTGTTTAGTAGTCAGCGTGACAGCGTTACGGGGACGTCATTCAAAATACAATGGAAAAAGCTACAGAAATTGCGTCTATCACAGACAGCATGACACTCAGAATTTAGGAAAACCGAGCTCTAAAACTGGTGAAGAAACGTATTACCTACATGAATGGAACGGAAAGGAAAGGAAATGAACTTAGTTCAGCACATACTGGCTAAAAAAATGGATCTCAGCGCTATGAGACTTAACATCTGTGGTCATCAGTTCCCTAGAACTTAGAACTACTGAAATCTAACTAACCTAAGGACATCACACACATTTACGCCCGAGGCAGAATTCGAACCTGCGACCTGAGCGGTCACGCGGTTCCAGACTGAAGCACCTAGACCGCACGGCCACACCGGCCGGCTCAGCACATACTCTCCATACCTACGTACAAATGGAGATGGAGCTGTACCTCATACACATTGTGTGACCTGTGTGACCCATCGATACTCGTCGAGTTGTATGCGTGCTGGGGTAGGCGTTAGGTAGTGTTCTGTAATCTTGGGCGGTGGGCGCTTAAAGAATGCATGTTCGGCCGCCCCAGTGGGCGGTGTGACTTACGGGAAGCCCGGCTAGTGTGACACTGGATCCTGGTGCGCTCTATTACGGCCCCAGATCGCCGCTAATGTTCTCCTCGGAGGCCTGCGCCTCAAGCGCTAGCATTTCGTCCGCCTCCCACCGTCTGAGGTCTCAGAGAGGACTCCCACTGAAGACGGGACAGAGAATTTTGACTTTATTATCTTTAAGTCAAGGGATCGTAAGAGTGTCTCTCCATACATTTGGATTCCGTTGGCCCAGAGATGTACTGTAGTCGCAATGGGCAAAGCACTGAAACGTACTCGTATGCAGGTCAAGTGTGTCCAGGCTTTCTGCTGTATTCCTAGTTAACTCTGTTACTAGACTTTAATCCGCGAAAAGGAGGAATGTGAGCATAATTCACTTACCCTACTACTGTAAAGATGAATGGCACCGATATTAGGCACAATTTATCCATACTGCAGTGGAATCGATTGAGATTTGCGACTGTTATACGAAATTTACAATTTTTGTCATGTTTTCTGCCACACTCACTCGTTACCTTCTTCTGTTATTGGAGGAAGAGTTCCATGTAAATTAACAATTATCTGAACACAGCCTTCTTGCAAAACTCGGTGTTTATGTTTTATTCGCCAAATATGTCTCAGGGTTGTTGTAATACCTAAAGTGCATATTTCCTGTCAATCTGAAAAATCATACACATAAGCTAAGCAGTAATTAAAGGAGAATGGAAAAAATAAGTTTCTGTGCAAGTAGGAGGAGGCAGAAAGATAAGATTTAACTTTCCGTCGTTTTAACAGTAGGAGGACGCGCTTTTAATGGCACAAGGATGGAGCGAGAAATCGATCCGTTCGAAGGAACCATCTTAGCAGTAGCATTAATCGATTTAGAGAAATCACAGTAAACTTAAATCAGGCTCTCCTGACGGATGGGGATTTGTCACTCAAGGTCCATGAACGCCATGCCACATTGCCCCATTAACAGAAATCATGATAAGTAATTTTCCAAATTAGAAAAGTAATCAAGAGTTATAAAATATAGTTACATGTAGAAAAGTTCAGCAATGCGTGTAGGACAACTTATGTCTTAGAGATACAAAAAAATTTAAAAAATGAGAAAAAACAGTGAAAAGATATCCGAGAACTTGGAATTCTGAGGATATGCTAAGTTGTGGTGAATAAGTGCTAACTCGAACTGCGCTGTGGGCTGCCACTGGTTTCACAGCGACCGCAGATAACCGCCATCAGCAGCTTTGATATTATCTCGTCTCTTTGTTGTTTTGTGCAGCGGCGGAACTGATTACTTCGCACTTCCGGCGCCACAGAGGCCAAAAGTTTCACTTTCGAAGTCAATATCGCTCTTCTGGGCTATAATCAGCTGTTGTTAGACATAATATACACCCTTTGACATAACTACAGATCGTAAGTTAAAATGAAAATGCCTATATTGTATTATCATTTTCACTCCATAAAGCTGAACGACGAAACACGAAACAAAAACATTTTTCCCCATCCCTAAGCAGATACTTTCCCTCTCAAATCAAATGGTTCAAATGGCTCTGAGCACTATGGTACTTAACTTCTGAAGTCATCAGTCCCCTAGAACTTAGAACTACTTAAACCTAACTAACCTAAGGACATCACACACATCCATGCCCGAGGCAGGATTCGAACCTGCGACCGTAGCGGTCGCGCGGTTCCAAACTGTAGCACCTACAACCGCGGTTCCAAACTGTAGCGCCTACAACCGCTCGGCCACCGCGGACGGCCTTTTCCTCTCATTCAAAAGAGTAAATTACTTTCTTCTGCAATGAGGCTACACAATGGCTCTCAGAATTTAGTAGGCTTTCGGCTGAAGTTTTATAAGCCACTTTGTTGATACAAACCATGATACAGTATTTCAGGCGTTTGTCACAGGGACATATATAGAGCACGTAAGTAGCCAACAAGTTTCTGTTCCGCAACAGTGAGTATGGACATCGTTCCACCACAACAATCTGTGCAGGTTAGTCCTGCTCTATCAGCCGCCGAAGTATCATCGCGTTAAGACATCTTTCCATATTTCGCACTTGACTACCAGCCAGTTATCTAGCTTCTCTTGAAACAAATTTATAACAGAACTTACACTTCGCTATTATCAAAAGTTTTCAATACTATAGCAACAACATAATCTAACAGCTCAGAAAGGTAGGCTTGTTTGTTAAGGGTACATAACCGAAAATACTTCTGAGCATGTGGAAGGCTCGTGTATAAAGAATAATCTAATGACTTGAACCGCACTCAGTTTTTGTCGATCGTGTTGGTTTGAACCTCCATGGTCCCACCGGTTCAGGTAGGTGTCAGGTAGTTCGGTCGACAAACGCACTGATGATACCTTCAACAACATCGTCTGAAGTTAAATCGTGTTCTTTTCGTTATCATTCAGATGTCATCATGTTACAAAGACCTTAAGTATTATTGCCGTAGAAGGAGCGTGCATTCATCTTATAGTTTGGACTGTTGAACGGACCGGTCTTGCCGCAGTGGACTGCAGTTTACCTCTTCTCCGTTATTCTGTAACGATATGCAATTAGGAATACATTTCTCATAAATTTTCTCAGCATATTATAGTCTTAGGTGGAGATTTCAATTTACCAGATATAGACTGGGACACTCAGATGTTTAGGACGGCTGGTAGGAACAGAGCATCGAGTGACATTATACTGAGTGTACTATCCGAAAATTACCTCGAGCAATTAAACAGAGAACCGACTCGTGGAGATAACATCTTGGACCTACTGATAACAAACAGACCCGAACTTTTCGACTCTGTAAGTGCAGAACAGGGAATCAGTGATCATAAGGCCGTTGCAGCATCCCTGAATATGGAAGTTAACAGGAATATAAAAAAGGGAGGAAGGTTTATCTGTTTAGCAAGAGTAATAGAAGGCAGATTTCAGACTACCTAACAGATCAAAACGAAAATTTCTGTTCCGACACTGACAATGTTGAGTGTTTATGGAAAAAGTTTAAGGCAATCGTAAAATGCGTTTTAGACAGGTACGTGCCGAGTAAAACTGTGAGGGACGGGAAAAACCCACCGTGGTTCAACAACAAAGTTAGGAAATTACTGCGGAAGCAAAGAGAGCTTCACTCCAAGTTTAAACGCAGCCAAAACCTCTCAGACAAACAGAACCTAAACGATGTCAAAGTTAGCGTAAAGAGGGCTATGCGTAAAGCGTTCAGTGAATTCGAAAGTAAAACTCTATGTACCGACTTGACAGAAAATCCTAGGAAGTTCTGGCCTTACGTTAAATCAGTAAGTGGCTCGAAACAGGATATCCAGACACTCCGGGATGATGACGGCATTGAAACAGAGGATGACACGCGTAAAGCTGAAATACTAAACACCTTTTTCCAAAGCTGTTTCACAGAGGAAGACCGCACTGCAGTTCCTTCTCTAAATCCTCGCACAAACGAAAAAATGGCTGACATCGAAATAAGTGTCCAAGGAATAAAAAAGAAACTGAAATCACTCAACAGAGGAAAGTCCACTGGACCTGACGGAATACCAATTCGATTTTACACAGAGTACGCGAAAGAACTTGCTCCCCTTCTAACAGCCGTGTACCGCAAGTCTCTGGTGGATGACATCGGAAGTTTACTGAGGCTCTTTGCAGATGATGCTGTGGTGTATCGAGAGGTTGCAACAATGGAAAATTGTACTGAAATGCAGGAGGTTCTGCAGCGAATTGACGCATGGTGCACGAAATGGCAACTGAATCTCAATGTAGACAAGTGTAATGTGATGCGAATACATAGAAAGATAGGTCCCTTACCATTTAGCTACAAAATAGCAGGTCAGCAACTGGAAGCAGTTAATTCCATAAATTATCTGGGAGTACGCATTAGGAGTGATTTAAAATGGTTCAAAATGGTTCAAATGGCTCTGAGCACTATGGGACTCAACTGCTGTGGTCATTAGTCCCCTAGAACTTAGAACTACTTAAACCTAACTAACCTAAGGACATCACACACATCCATGCCCGAGGCAGGATTCGCACCTGCGACCGTAGCAGTCGCACGGTTCCAGACTAGAACCGCGAGACCATCGCGGCAGGCATTTAAAATGGAATGATCATATAAAGTTGATCGTCGGTAAAGCAGGTGCCAGACTGAGATTCATTGGAAGAATCCAAAGGAAATGCAATCCGACAACAAAGGAAGTAGGTTACAGTACGCTTGTTCGCCCACTGCTTGAATACTGCTCAGCAGTGTGGGATCCGCACCAGATAGGGTTGATAGAAGAGATAGAGAAGATCCAACGGAGAGTAGCGCGCTTCGTTACAGGATCATTTAGTAATCGCGAAAGCGTTACGGAGATGATAGATAAACACCAGTGGAAGACTCTGCAGGAGAGACGCTCAGTAGCTCGGTACGGGCTTTTGTTAAAGTTTCGAGAACATACCTTCACCGTTGAGTCAAGCAGTATATTGCTCCCTCCTACGTATATCTCGCGAAGAGACCATGAGGAAAAAATCAGAGAGATTAGAGCCCACACAGAAGCATACCGACAATCCTTCTTTCCACGTACAATACGAGACTGGAAAAGGGAGAACCGATAGAGGTACTCAGGGTACCCTCCGCCACACGCCGTCAGGTGGCTTGGGGAGTATGGATGTAGATGTAGATAGATGTAGATGGACGGAAGGTTCCAAATGATTGGAAAAGAGCACAGGTATTCCCAGTCTTCAAGAAGGGTCGTCGAGCAGATGCGCAAAACTATAGACCTATATCTCTGACGTCGATCTGTTGTAGAATTTTCGAACAGGTTTTTTTCTCGAGTATCATGTCGTTTTTGGAAACCCAGAATCTACTCTGTAGGAATCAACATGGATTCCGGAAACAGCAATCGTGTGAGACCCAACTCGCTTTATTTGTTCATGAGACCCAGAAAATATTAGATACAGGCTAGATGGTATTTTCCTAAACTTCCGGAATATCGGATCAGCTGTGTGGCTGGATTGAAGAGTTTTTAGCAAACAGAACACAGCATGTTGTTATCAATGGAGAGACGTCTACAGACGTTAAAGTAACCTCTGGCGTGCCACAGGGGAGTGTTATGGGACCATTGCTTTTCACAATATATATAAATGACCTAGTAGATAGTGTCAGAAGTTCCATGCGGCTTTTCGCGGATGATGCTGTAGTATACAGAGAAGTTGCAGCATTAGAAAATTGTAGCGAAATGCTGGAAGATCTGCAGCGGATAGGCACTTGGTGCAGGGAGTGGCAACTGACCCTTAACATAGACAAATGTAATGTATTGCGAATACATAGAAAGAAGGATCCTTTATTGTATGGTTATATGATAGCGGAACAAACACTGGTAGCAGTTACGTCTGTAAAATATCTGGGAGTATGCGTGCGGAACGATTTGAAATGGAATGATCATATAAAATTAATTGTTGGTAAGGCGGGTACCAGGTTGAGATTCATTGGGAGAGTCCTTAGAAAATGTAATCCATCAACAAAGGAGGTGGCTTACAAAACACTCGTTCAACCTATAATTGAGTATTGCTCATCAGTGTGGGATCCGTACCAGATTGGGTTGACGGAGGAGATAGAGAAGATCCAAAGAAGAGCGGCGCGTTTCGTCACACGGTTATTTGGTAACCGTGACAGCGTTACGGAGATGTTTAGCAAACTCAAGTGGCAGACTCTGCAAGAGAGGCGCTCTGCATCGCGGTGTAGCTTGCTCGCCAGGTTTCGAGAGGGTGCGTTTCTGGATGAGGTATCGAATATACTGCTTCCCCCTACTTATACCTCCCGTGGAGATCACGAATGTAAAATTAGAGAGATTAGAGCGCGCACTGTGGCTTTGAGACAGTCGTTCATCCCGCGAGCCATACGCGACTGGAACAGAAAAGGGAGGTAATGACAGTGGCACGTAAAGTGCCCTCCGCCATACACCGTTGGGTGGCTTGCGGAGTATAAATGTAGATGTAGATGTAGATCTGACATTTCTCAATAGACGGACGTTTCTAGTACGCATAAGAAGTTCACTGTAAGTCTGATATACGGAGGAGCAGCTGCGAGGATTCTATCAGAGACAGTTACTTTTAAAGACCAAAACAGGAAGTAGCGTACAAACAGGAGAGAGGAACATCCACTGATATTGCATGCAACTGTAGCCAGCCAAAGCTACCATCCAGCTCATCGCAAAGGAAGCCGACAATAATCCAATTCGCCGAACATGCGGAGCCAACAGTAACCAGAAAAATTATGGAAGAATTCAAAAAGTAAGTTACACATTATGGTGTAGGGCCACGGAACTGTTATTGAATTCTGCACTGAATATCAAAGTGATACAAATATATGGTTATATTTTTCAACATAGTCACAAGTCTATTTAAACGGCGGTCGTAAGGTTCTACTAATCGTTCAGTTCCTCGACAACAGACATACTGTACTTGGTCACGGAGCCATTCGAGAACTACTGTGTGAACGTGCTTATCGCTGGAAAACCTTTTTTCCCCCAGATGTTCTTCCAGCTTACCGAAAAGATGGAAAATCACGTGGGCTTTCCGATCATCATCATCCACGCCAGTACGGCCTAAGTCAGAGTGTTGGCACCATTTCACTGCGGCTGGACGGTGAACTGCATTTTGTACATATACCGCCAGAATTCCCAAGTGACTCTGCGTGCAATTTAGACTTATTGCCCACAAAAATAGTACTGTCACCCGCAGTCCAAATTTGGAGTTCGTTTCCAATTGTCGTGCCATTTCATAACCACAATGTCATCCATCTGTTACACTTATCGCAGCAGAATTGTGCAGAAAACACGGAACATGTAGCGTACCCCCCTCACCCCCCACGCCCCCCAACCCCCCAACTTCGAATCTGTACTAGAGGTCGGGTGGTCTGAGAAAGGACTCGCAATCTGTCATGTCATGTATGAACTATTGTACTACGCCTGCCAAATTACATTGAGATATCTGCGCTGGTAGATGGAACAAATAGAAATTGTTTATCAAGTTACCTTCCATCGGAAATCGGTTGCACTCAGCAACTGTTATCTTGACTTGTAAATTATAGATTCCAGCAGTCAGTCGTCCTTTTTAAAATTTATTATGCAGATCTAGGTTTCGGCTAGAGACCAGCCATTCTCAATGCACTACTATTTTCGCTCAAAGTATATAAGTCCCTGTTGATCGGGCTTCACCCACAGTTCATTGAATAGTATTCACAGTTCATTGAATACTATTCAGTGAACTGTGGGTGCCGGCCGGTATGGCCGTGCGGTTCTAGGCGCTTCCGTCTGGAACCGCGTGACCGCTAAGGTCGCAGGTTCGAATCCTGCCTCGGGCATGGATGTGTGTGATGTCCTTAGGTTAGATAGGTTTAAGTAGTTCCAAGTTCTAGGGGACTGATGACCACAGATGTTAAGTCCCATAGTGCTCAGAGCCATTTGAACCATTTTTGAACTGTAGGTGAAGCCCGATTAACAGGGTCTTACATGCTTTGAGCGAAAATAACAGTGTATTGAGAATGGCTAGTTTCTAGGCAAAATCCAGATCTTCAAGATAAAATTTAAAAAGGACGACTGATTGCTGCAATCTATAATATACAAGAATTTGTTTACCTATTCTTCTCACACGTAATACGAGTTGCGATCAGAAAGTAATGGGAACTTTTTAATTTCGCGGGATTTATACATCCGATTTTCAAATTTTTTTCTTTTGTTGGTACACATGTTTCTGATGTACGTTAGCGTTGTCAGCTGTTTTGAGTATTTATTTTACTGGTGGCAGTCGAAAGGTTATGCGTGTTGTCCAGTGCTCAGCGAATTTTTACTTTCGAAAAAGATGGTTCAAAATGGCTCTGAGCACTATGGGACTTAACTTCTGAGGTCATCAGTCCCCTAGAACATAGAACTAGTTAAATCTAAGTAACCTAAGGACATCACACACATCCATGCCCGAGGCAGGATTAGAACCTGCGACCGTAGGGGTCGCGCGGTTCCAGATTGTAGCACCTAGAACCGCTCGGCCACCGAGGCTGACTCGAAAAATAATAAATCAGAGAATTTGCACTACATTTTGCTTTAAAAAACGAATAAAGTACTGCGGGTAAAACAAGAGTTTACTAGTGGTTTAAAAGTTTCAAAGAGGGTCGAGAAGACGCTAAAAGACGACCACCGCCCTCGTCGCCCTACCACATCAGTTACTGACGAAAATGTGGAAGAACTAAAGAAAATGGTTTCCGTAAAATAGCCGAATCACCATCAGAGAGGTTGCTGATGAAGTCAGCACATCCTTTGCCTCATCTGAAGCAATTTGTTCTGATGTTTTGGGCATGAAACGTGTAGCTGCTAGGTCTGTTTCGCAATTGTTGAATTTCAACCAAAAACGATGTCGTGTAGACATCGCTCAGGAGTTGCTGGATGCAGTTGACAACGATCCTGTACTTCTAAAGAAGGTTATAACAGGTGACGAAACATGGGTATACGTGTATGATGTCCGCCCAAGACCCAACCGTACCAATGGAAACTGCCTGAAGAGCCTAGACCGAAAGTAATTCGACAAATTCTATCACATGTGTAGGTTCTTCTCATTCTTTTTTCGATTACAGTGGAATAGTGCGTCATAAGTTCCTGCCTTGTGGTGGTACGGTCAATAAGGAATACTACCTGGAAGTTAAGCGTCGTTTGCGCAAAGCAGTCGGAAAGATGGTGGCAAAACCACTCGTGGAAATTTCACCATGATAATGCTCCCATTTGCACCTCAATGCCTGTTCGTGATTTTTCGCAAATAAAAACAATCGATCGGAAGTGTCTCCCTGCGACTTCTTTCTATTCCCGAGGCTGAAGATAACCACGAAATGACGTCGTTTTGATAACATTGACGAGATATAAACAGAATCGCTGAAAAAGCTGAACACCACCACGGAAAGTTCCAGAAGTGCTTCCAAGATTGTAGAGAGCGCTGGGACAAGTGTGTTATATTCAAGGGGATTACTTTGAAGGAGATATAATTGATATTCATGAATAAATAAAGATTCTATAAGAAAAACAAAAATTGCCGTTAGTTTTTGTTCCTACCTCGTTTGCGTCCTTTATGTGGTCTGTGGTATTTTAAGCACGCAAGGGATATTTGTGATGTAAAAAGAAAGGATTTGTTAACTAGCAGAATATACGTCTAGGCTTAGATTCATAGGGCCAGAGAAGAAAAACATTTACAAAACTGAAATATTTATTTGCTGTGAAATAAAACAACGAAATACAAAAAGTATATATCTTTCCGTATCTGCAAAATCAAAATCAGCTGCTATGAAACACTGCTCCACGCCGTACAGAGTAACATGTTTGGATTCTGTTTGGCAGGCTGTCCGCAAGGTGGCCGAGATGTTGCTGTCCAACCTTTCGAAGGCTGTCGTCTTAGGGTCGTCTAGCTTGTGAGGGGGCTTCTTGCTATGGCGTACGGAATATTCTGAGTGGTCTCAAGCGTTCTCATTCAGGTCAGTCCGTTCGTTTGCATCGTGTCTCCTGGAAGAAGATATTCACGAGATGGAAGGGATGTGCTCGCACATTATTGTGTTGAATGGCGAACTAATTGCCCAAATGTTGACTGTGGGCCTGGACAGTAGGCTTGCGATTCCTGTGCCGTTGCTACGTAACCAGTATGTGTCTATTAAACAAGACACGATAACAGTTATCCACCTCGACATTTAACATCATCTGTGTCGTTTAAATATTAAACTCTAAAGTTCGTCCCTTTTGTATTAGTTTTTATAACACTCCATCATTCACTTGAATATACTTCTACGTGACTATGTAACATGTAGCTATATGAAATTGAAAGTTTTTACACACAATATAAACAAGAATAAAAATATAATAATTACTTAATTATTATTCAATGAACTGTGGGTGAAGCTCGATCAACAGGGACTTACATTCTTTGAGCCAAAATAATAGTGCCTTGAGAATGGCTAGCTTCCAGCCGAAATCTAGATCTGCATAATAACATTTAAAAAGGACGACTGATTGCTGGAATCTATAATTTACAAGCCAATGTAACAGTCGCCGAGTGCAACCGCTTTCCGAATGGAAGGTAACCTGATGAATTAGTTAATTACTTGTTCCATGGATCAAATATATCGTAATAGCATAGAATTAATCAGTTGCCAGACCATTAAAGGAATTTCTATTTTTCTGTGGCTGTATGCTGACTATTCACAGATCACACCTCATAGTAGGAAAAAAATATTTAGTGTAATAACAGAAATGATGATACTAGTAAAAAACACGACATTCTAAATAAAAATTGATAGAAGAGAAGCAATGGCTCAGTTGGAATATTCCTTTCTTCTCTCTTTTTTCACTTTAATTCAAGTTTATTTATCCTACGTAGCTGGCATTTTATAGAACCATGTAAGTAGTTAAATATTTTGAAGGTAGGCATTGTGGGCTCAAGCCAGTTCTAATTAAGAATAACACAGTTTATTATTTCTTGTTGTGTTGTAATTATGGTAATACTCACGCGTTATTCAAAGTATTGAATTACATTCTATCCTTAACGGACTCCTTGAGTTTCGCTCCTCACGAGCCATCAAGTGGTCTGTATGCGCCAGTGTACCTCGAACAGCATCATATGTTGTCGTCTTTGTCAAAATATGTGACATTCTTTTCTGAACAAAGTCACCTACTAGACTGCCAGCGTGCATGTAGATCGACTTCTGTCAGAGCTGCTTTCCTATTCTGGCGAAGAATGCGGTGAATCAATTTAACCGTTCATAGCGTGCCACAGAAAATGCCTTTATCGTCCGCATCCACAGCCCTGTCATTGCTGAGAGACGCCACGTATTTTCGTTACGTATTTACACCACTTGCCTCAGACGTCGGTTCCGCGACAGAGTGTTTTGTTAGTCACGCAAAGCGTTTTTTCCGTCGTCTGTTACGCAGGTGATGGGACGTTCCACACGCGCTTCACTCGTTCTTTTTTTTTTTTTCACCGTACACGAATGAACATTTCAGTTCTACTTTCTGCTTAGTATTACAACTAGGTTGTTCATTTAGCATAATTAAAATTTTTATAATATGAATGCCCTTACACCATGATATAGGTTGCAAGTGAATGACAATTATGATCAGGAGGTGTTGAGATACTTCTTTGTACAAGGGCTATTAGGAAAGCAAGGAAGGGTCAGTCACGAAATGGAAACCACAGTGAAAATCCGATGAAGCTTAACACGGATGCGTTGGGAAATGTCTCTAGTACGTCCATAGATAGCGTCACGTCGCTATTCTCAGATCTGAGCGCATAGTGACCGCGTAAAGACGCCCAGAAAATAGTGTCTCCGCCGATAGATTTCGCCTGATTTCATACTGCCCGACATAGCGTAAATGTCATGAGGTTCCTTCTTCATGAGGATGCTCCTGCAGCGTATTCGATGCGAAGTGTTTGATCACCCACCATACAGCCAGGAATTGGCTCCCCCCGATTTTCATCTCAGCTCATCTGAACCACTGGCTATGAAGACATTTTGGCAAAGACAACGAGCTTCAGTTCAGAGCAGAATATAATCAGAAACCACAGGAGGCTGCCTTCTGTGACGAGGGTATTGGAAAGTTGGTACAACGCTACGGTAGATGTCTAAGTCGGAGCAGCTACTATGTGGAGAAGTAGCTGGAAGGTGTAGCTATCTGTTGCAAATAAAACAGTTTTGATTTTCGCTTTAATTTCGATTTCAAAATGTTTTGATTTTCACTGTGGTTTCCATTTCGTGATCGATCGCTCCTTATTTTCAGAAAAGCCCCCTTATATTTCTAGTATTCTGTTATTTCTTCAGTCTGATTTAATTATTTGACGACTGGATAAGTGAGAATCGCTATTTCACTCATCACGATTTTATTATAGAATTCGAATCATATACGCAATATTTTCTCATTGGTTCTGAATCGGTTGATGCTTGGAAAAAATTTTGTTGTCGTATTATCCTAGAGCTACTGGTACAGCTTTAAACCAAAGATGTACCTACTTGTAGCTAAACATTGTAGTGTCTCAGGGTACGCACTAAGTAACGAAGTGCAGTTATTTAAACGCTGGATTCGAATTTGGAAGGAGCGGTTTTCAAATCCTCATCCAGCCTTACGATTATGTTCTGCTTAACATTCCATGAAAACTGGCCCTCAAAATAATTCTCTGACTGAGAAATTACTCGTCATCTAATTAATTTGGCGTCGGTGGGACGTTTTCCTTTAACCATTCACCAGTACATGCAGTATTCTTTGGCAATACAGTACTTCCCTTTGATTTTATTTACCTTAGGTAATATATTACTTCCCTTTGTTAATACATTACTTCCGTTTGAACAGAGTCCACAGACGTCGTAAATTTACGAAATGACGATACAAATCTGCCTGCGGCTCAAAATAATGTTTATTACTTCACTTTTAGTCGGTTTTAGCTGTTTATGGATAATAATTTAATATGAGGATGAAGGGCGTGAGCGTGAGTGAGAAACCGCCCAGCCACAAGGCCACAGGAGGTGAAAGCAAACATGTACGACAGTTACCGGTATGAGCCATCCTTTGAACCCTGAATGCACTTCGAGTGCCTTAACGACAGCACAACTGCGCTGTTCTGCAGGAAGGCAAATATACATAAATTATATGAGAGCGTCTTATCTAGTTACAAACCCAAAACTTATGTTCTCCGATGCACTAATCATACTCTCAATCAGAATTATGTGTGAGAAACTGCATGTATTGAGCGATAGCAAGTTGACTGTGAACCAGATTAATTGGTGTACGATACAGTTTATGACCACAGCTACAAACAACCATTCTTGGGAAATTATTGTTATAACACTGCAAGTATTTATCATTTTCACTGATCAGCTCTCCGACGCGTTAAATGTTCAAGATGGCTCAAATGGCTCTGAGCACTATGCGACTTAACTTCTGAGGTCATCAGTCGCCTAGAACATAGAACTAATTAAACCTAACTAACCTAAGGACATCACATACATCCATACCCGAGGCAGGATTCGAACCTGCGACCGTAGCGGTCACTCGGCTCCAGACTGTAGCGCCTAGAACCGCACGGCCACTCCGGCCGACCCGCGTTAAACGCTTTTATTCTGTCGTCTTCAGGTGAACACACATATTACCCTACCGATGTATACGTACTGTTGATGTTATGGCTTTTCTGTGACGTGACGAGGTCACTGCAGGTGAACCAATAATAATCTTTGACCTTAGGAAACAAACACATAACATTTCACAGAAACGTAATAAAAGCTGCACCACACGTTCGCAGTAACGTAAAATGGCCGCCCATGTGACGAAATGAGAGTAAACGTTCGAAGCGCTACGTGGAACAATTAAATAATACTGGTGCAAAATCGCTCTGGTTCAAATGGCTCTGAGCACTATGGGACTTAACTGCTGTGATCATCAGTCCCCTAGAACTTAGAACTACTTAAATGTAACTAACCTAAGGACATCACACACATCCATGCCCGAGACAGGATTCGAACCTGCGACCGTAGCGGTCCCTCAGTTTCAGTCTGTAGTGCCTAGAACCGCACGGTCACACCGGCCGGCAATACGGGTGCCTGTATGTATCATGTTTCATCTGTTATTTAATTTTTGAAGTCACACGCTGAAGGTGAAATCTAGTACGGATATTATGAAACTATTCCCGTATCATACTGTAAACAAAAGAGTCTTGGGTCTGTCTGATACACTCAGTAGTACGTCACCTATAAACATGCGGAAACGTCGTGTCTTTGTATGTAAACCAGAGCTACACTTAGAATTGCAGTCACCCACTGAGATTGAATTTAATTTCTTATCATATGATTTGGGAGAATGAATTGTGCCGTGTTACTAACATTCGTTATCGAAATAAAATAAAAAATATTTTGTGGAAAAGTTTTCCTTCAATGGAGTATTCGCGACAGTAGTTTTTAGTTTCAAGACATGGATATTAAAAAAATGAAGATCGATCAGTTTCTTATATTTCTAGGGTGCTGAATGTTTCGCCAGCCTACGTTAATTGCTGTTCTCAGGGTGAGCAACGCTTAAATGACATTAATTTAGCTAGACTTTTTTTTTTAATCTATGTATTCATAAAGAACGGACTCTGCATGAAGGAAGGTACTGAGTAAACATTAGTCAATACCTCAACTATTCCATTCACATACGCAAGAGGGCACAATGACTGACTCTCTATGTATGTACATTCCGTAGTATCCATTATTTTATCCTCACGGTCCCTATAAGAGATATACGACACAGACATGGAACTTTTACACTGCCGAATTCGAAGAGTGGTTCTTTAAATTTGTCCAACAGTAACAGCGAGAACAACACCGTCTTTATGGGGAAGATTTTCTTCTAAGTTCGCTGAAGATGTTCTTTTTCACATTAATATGTACAAAATGTGATCAAACGTATCTGGACACCCCCCAGAACATACGTTTTCCATATTAGGTGCATTGTGCCTCCACCTTCTACCAGGTACCCCATATTAGCGACCTCAGTAGCCATCAGACACTGTGAGAGAGCAGAATGGGGCGCTGAGCGGAACTCACAGAATTTGAACGTGGTCAGGTGGTTGGTTCCGTCAGATATCTGTGCGCGAGGTTTCCACACTCCTAAACATCCCTAGGTCCACTGTTTTCGATGTGATAGTGAAGTGGAAACGTGAAGGGACACGTACAGCACAAAAGCGCACAGGTCGTCGTGTGTAATAGGCAGACATCTACTGTATAAAGACCATCTCACCGGAATTACAAACTGCATCAGAATCCACTGCAAGTACTATGACAGGCGGGAGGTGAGAAACCTTGGATTTCATGGTCGAATGGCTGCTAATAAGCCACACATCACGCCGGTAAATCCCAAACGACGCCTCGCTTGGTGTAAGGAGCATAAACATTGGACGATTGAACAGTAGAAAAACGTTGTGTAGTGTGAAGAATGGCGATACACAATGTGGCGATACGATGGCTGGTTGTGGGTATGGCGAATGTCCAGTGAACGTCATCTGCCAACAGTAAAATTCGGAGGTGGTGGTGTTATGGCGTGGTCGTGTTTTTCATGGAGGGGCTTGCACTCCTTGTTATTTTTCGTGGCACTATCACAGCACAGGACTTCATTAATGCCGTCGGAGTGGCCGAGTGGTTCTAGGCGCTACAGTCTGGAACTGCGCGACCACCACGGTCGCAGGTTCGAAGCCTGACTCGGGCATAGATGTGTGTGATGTCCTTAGGTTAGTTAGGTTTAAGTAGTTCTAAGTTCTAAGAGACTGATGACCTCGGAAATTAGGTCCCATAGTCCTCAGAGCCATTTGAATCATTTTGACTACATTAATGTTTTAAGCACGTTCTTGCTTCCAGCTGTTGAAGAGCAATTCGTGGATTGCGATTGCATCTTTCAACACGATCGAGCACCTGTTTATAATGCACGGCCTGTGGCGGAGTGGCTACACGACAATAACATCCCTGGAATAGACTGGCCTGCACAGAGTCCTGACCTGAATCCTATAGAACACCTTTGGGATATTTTGGGACGCCGACTTCGTGCCTCAGCGACCGACAAGGATACCTCTCCTCAGTGCAGCACTCCGTGAAGAATGGGCTTCCATTCCCCAAGAAACCTTCCAGTAGCTGATTGAACCTACGCCTGCGAGAGTGTAAGCTGTCATCAAGGCGAAGGGTGGGCCATCACCATACTGAATTCCAGCATTACCGATGGAGGGTGCCACGAACTTTAAGTCATTTTCAGCCAGGTGTTAAAATGGTTCAAATGGCTCTGAGCGCTATGGGACTTAACTTCTGAGGTCATCAGTCCACTAGAGCTTAGAACTACGTAAACCTAACTAACCTAAGGACATCCATCACACACATCCATGCCCGAGGCACGATTCGAACCTGCAACCATAGCGGTCGCGCGATTCCAAACTGAAGCGCCTAGAACCGCTCGGCCACTCCGGCCGGCTCAACCAGGTGTCCAGATACTTTTGATCACATAGTGTATCTTACGATCCTACTCCTTCGTCCGGTATCTAGTTTGCCTTAAGACAACTCCAAACACTGAAGGAGAACTCGAAGGTCATGCAGCAGCCTTAAATGCGGGTACTTTAACAGAATTCTCCAAAAAGAACCCATAATTGATTTCACGTGCATATAGTTTCACATCATTTCGTAGTGCAATACCTTGGTGCTTAAATCTTTGGATGAGTCTGCGGAAGGTATACAATTAATCTTGTTCCATGATGCGGTTGACCATTTCTCTTATACATGGAAATTATCTCTCTTTCATCTAAATTTAAGGCTGCTATTCAAGATATTAAGGAAAATATTTCGAATTTTTTACGTAAAGCCAAGTCGACATCGAGGTGAGCAATAGCTCGGAGGACAACTGAAACATTATCGTATTGAGATCCATCTAAAGTAATTTATGTGAGTTAAGAACACTTCAAGCTGGCAGTGAAGACGAGAATTTAAACTCGGTACCCGCTAACACGAGCCCAGTGTTTCAGCAACTACGGAGCTCGGCTCGCTGCGAAGAGCGGAGGGTCGGCTTAGGTGCAGAAGACTGTGGCAGGCGAGAAGCGACCGTTAATTCTTTGGAAGAGTGACCGGGGCGCGGAGCAGATTTAGCGGTACACCTGCTCCGGTTAGGCCGTTGGGGAGCGATGCAAGCGGACCCCGGAAGCGGTGGCACGCCAGGGAACCCGACACGCGGACCTCCTACGACGCGATAGCTACCCGCACGCCGCACGCGGCCGCTCACTTACCGACCTCATCCCGGGCTTTTTTCTTCGGCCCCCTCTGCGCCCGTGACGTGGCGCTCGAGAAGCGCGCGCGTGGCCCACTTTGTTGAGGGTTCTCTCTGCCCCTCTTCGATGACATTCTGCGTGTTCTCCCCGCACCGTTTCGTGCTTGTCGTAGCGGCTACGTCACGGTGCTTATCTTGTCCGTTCTGAACACTGTGATTGTACTGTAAATTATTCTAGTAGAAATAGAACCAGTCGTCAATTAACGTAAAGTAATGTTTAGCCTCCTGCTAGAATTGAAACCATTGCAGGCTCAACATCAGACGATGGTAACTTCACCAGATAAAACACTACTCACCCCTTCTACATCATAATTATCATATTAGATAGCCGTAGATGCTTTTCGAAATGGTACCAAGCGATCGCGTGACACTTCACCGCTGAGAAAAAAAACATGGAAAAACAGTGAGAAAGCATGCTTAAACACAAATGTGAATGCTAGACAAGTCTGCAGGCTGTGCTGTTGTATTTGCCCAAGAACGACACATGTCCAATGTCCTCAACAGGTGGCAAGAGCCAGTCGTAATCTCAACACACCACGTATGTTACAAGAACATAGGTGACCGGTTTCGGTCATATCACATGCCCATCATCAGACCCATGGCATCCTTCGAAGATGGTAGGTGGAGCACTCTTCTCAGTTGACATCACAGCGGCTGAGAAGAGTGCTCCACCTACCATCTTCGAAGGATGCCATGGGTCTGATGATGGGCATGTGATATGACCGAAACCGGCCACCTATGTTCTTGTAACATAAGTGGTGTGATCAAGACTGAATTTTAAAACGAAAAATTTTAAAAATCTTTGATCACTGTTCCAAAAATGTTTATTAAAATTGCAGTCACAACAGTTTTCTGTGTAGTTGTGAGTGCACTGTGACGGATATAAGTGAATTAGAATACGTGTAACTCATTAGTGCTCATACGGTGGGTGCTTTCGTAACTATGCTACCCGAAGAAGTGCTTGGTATTTCAACAGCACCGTGTCGAATATTTATACTGCATAGAGGGAAAGCGCAAAAACATCACCCGCTATGTCACGACGAGGATGAAAGTGTGTGTTGAGTGATCGTGACGGATAGTCATTGAAAACGACAATAGCTGCAAAACTCACTGCAGAACTTAATGTCCCACTCAGGAACACTGTCAGCACAAAAACAACACGAAGGGAGCTTCATAGGTAGGACATTACAGGGCGAGCTGAGGCTCCAAAACTAATCACCAGCAACACAAAGCTCCAACACAGGAAAACGTGGTACCGAAGCCACAAAATGTGGACTATGGAGCTATGGAAGAATGTGACTTGGTCGGATGTATCACAAATTTTCCAACTTCTGGCCGAGTTTACCTCCAGAGAGTGAAACATCGTAGCGTTCGGTGATGATCTGGACAGCCATATCGTGGTATTCCATGAGTCCGATGGTTACTCTACACGGTCGCATTACTGCCAAAGATTTTGTGACCATTTCGGCTGATCAGTTTCATCCTATGGTACAATATTCGTTCCCCAGTGGCGATGCCGTGTTCCAAGACGACAGGGCACCTGCTCACACAGCTCGCATCGTTCAGGTCTGTTATTGTAAGCACTGGTATGAATTGTCACATAACTCCAGATCATCAGTCACAGATCTCAATATTATTGAGCCTCTGTGATATATATTGGAGAGAAGAGTGCGTGATCACTATACACCTTCATCATCGTTGCCTAAACTTGCCACTACCTTGCAGGAAGAATGGTGTATTTCATTGAAAGCAATTATTGTTGTTGTGTGGTGTTCAGTCCATAGAACTGGTTTGATGCAGCTCTCCATGCTACTCTATCCTATGCAAGCTTCTTCATCTCCCAATACCTACTGCGACCTACATCCTTCTGGATTTGTTTAGTGTATTCATCTCTTGGTCTGCCTGTACGATTTTTACCCCCCCCCCCCCCCCCCCCACGCTGTCCTCCAATACTAAATTGGTGATCCCTTGATGCCTCAGAATATGTCCTACCAAGCGATCCCTTCTTGTAGTCAAGTTGTGCCACAAATTTCTCTTCTCCTATTCAATACCTCATCACTGAAAACAATACAGAACCTGTATTTATCCATTCCGGGACGACTGGAAGCTTTTCTGGATGCCAACTGCTTCCCTATACCTTGTTAGTCATGGTAATGTGTTGCTATTTCGTGTTTCCGTTTTTTTTTTTTTTTTTTTGCCATCCTGTAAGTCACGGTAGTGAAGTCGTGTGTATGTGTCAGTCGCTTGTATGGAATCAACGCAGCAGGATTTCTCGACACGGTGTAAGAACAGCGATCATAAAAATATCCTAACCGAATGGAACAGGAAGCGATTGTTACACCTTCTCAATGATAATCTATTTCAAACCCGATAGGAACTGCTCCTAACAGTTAATGTAATTCCATCTCAGTTTCATAGTGGACATTGCGAAGACTACTCATTGCTCATTTGGCAGCGGGTACCACGCAGAAAGTCATTACTCACAGCAGCAAGTACACTTTCCCGTCTTCAGTAGGTAAAATAACTCCGAAACAGAACAGTAGTTAGAGGCGTGTAGTGTGTTCCTCCGATCACCATTCTTCCTCTTTTCAAATGATCCAAGGCATCGAGTCCACTGACGATCCACTGGAACGTTCAGCCCGAAGTATTAGAGGGTGTGGTTCAGGACAGGGAAGGTTCTTTGACGTTTTGTTTCGCACCATGACTCGGTCGCACTGATTTAGAATAGTGTGAAAATGAAACAGTATGTTTATTTCGACGTTATCGAAACCATGTGTTGCCCTTTCCTCTAAACCTTCATGATGAATACTCTCTGTAAATGTTTTCAATACGTCGCGTCTTGCAGCTTCCAAATATTGAAGAAAATACGTTCTTAAATGTTTAACACCAAAGCTGCTGTTTATTTTTCTGGCTGAATAGTTTCGGGTTTTGCCTGTTTTCACAAGTCACCCATAAAAGAGAGTAAAATTTGTTACGAGAAGATTTGACGATTGTGAATAATAAATGAATCTTTGATAATGTGTTTCGTATGGTGACTACCTACGTATTTTGCATGTAGGATATATTTTGTGTGGACCGTTCTATTTATGTCATCACAAGCAAATTTATCTCAGACCCTAGTTAAAGGATGTCACAATTGTTGTTACACTTTATTGTGTTATGTTAAAATAGGTGATATATATTGTGGTTGGCAGGAGAGCCAACCGTGTTACTGAAGGAGGCCAAAATGCACGCGTTTTAGCTCACGCAGGCAGGCATGAGGTCTGGAACATGACAAGGGAATTAGAATTGAGAAAAACGGACGTAGCTGGTGGAATACTTAACTTTAATCCATTAATGGAGAACGTCGCTCTTTATGGTACGTGATTCACAATATCAATTGTACGGATACTGGCGCCTTGCTAAGTCGTAGCAAATAACGTAGCTGAAGGCTATGCTAACTATCGTCTCGGCAAATGAGAGCGTAGAAGTCAGTGACCCATCGCTAGCAAAGTCGGCTGTACAACTGGGGCGAGTGCTAGGAAGTTTCCTTAGACCTGCCTTGTGGCGGCGCTCGGTCTGCAATCACTGATAGTGGCGACACGTGGGTCCGACGTATACTACCGGACCGCGGCCGATTTAAAGGCTACCACTTAGCAAGTGTGGTGTCTGGCGGTGACACCACAAAATATATATATATATATATATATATATATATATGTGTGTGTGTGTGTGTGTGTGTGTATGTGTGTGTTATCCTAGGAACAAACACACACACCCATGCCCGAGGGAGGACTCGAACCTCCGCCGGGACCAGCCGCACTGTGTGTCACGATGGCTTATTTATCGCAGGTGTGATCGTAATTTTGACAGATGATAATGCAAAGAATATTATCGTAATGTCTTATATAATTTCTGATATATTTAGTTTATTTCGGGACTGTATTAATATCACTAACTACATTCAGTGTGAGGCACAGAGTACAATAAATTTTCATTTCCTTTTCAGCAATATTTAAGAGGAAACGTATTGTTTTATTTGTATTTCAGTGCTATGGTACCCACATACGTTAGAGTTGTCGTTATAAAATTTTTATAAGCCTGTAAACGTGGCAGCCTGAAGCCTGGGGTCAACACTTCATGTCACACATATCTTAACAATCACATATGGGTATGTTTCAACAGCTGTTTAAGGAGACACATTAGCTGCATAATACGTCAAGTTCAATACATAATCTCATGAAATGTATTGTAAATAATCGGTTATTGTTCAAAACAAACACTCATGTCTATAGTTAGAGTGTTACAAATAAAAAATGAGGTATATTATTCTTCAATAAATATTAACTTTAGCTTGTAAAGAGATGGCTCACTTTCCTAGCAAAATCATTGATAACTTTTCTAATTATATAAACTGCCTGATAACTAGCAAAACTAAGTTTGCGGATACCCTGCGCTACCCTAGTAGTAGTAGTAGTAAAAGTAAAGAAAACAAGAAGCGTTGCCGACGGAAGCGTAAGGCAACCTTTAATCATCCCGTCTAGTCACGAGTAATCTGCAAAGTATATCGAAAGGTTTCAACTTCAGCTCTGAAATACATGACCTCTTATTGATATTCTAAATATAAATAATGTACCATCCGCTACGTGACACAGAAGCGTTGTCTACATACCACAGACATACATCGCCCTGGTTAACACTGACTTATTCTCAACCTTACCCATGTCATCAATGTAGGCTAAGTGTAGGCCTGTGCTGTGACAGTGGCACGCAACGCAACAAGGAGTGCAAGCCCCCTCTACGAAAAACACGACCACACCATAACACCACCACTTCCCAATTTTACTATTGGCACTACACACGCTGGCAGATGACGTTCACCGGGCATTCGCTGTACCTACACCCTTCCACCGGATCGCCACATTGTGTACCGTGATTTGTCACTTCACACAACGTTTGTCCACCGTTCAATCGTCCAAAGCTTATGCTCCTTACACCAAGCGAGGCGTCGTTTGGTATTTACCGGCGTGATGTGTAGTTTATGAGCAGCCGCTCGACCATGAAATCCAGGTTTTCTCACCTCCATCCTACCTGTTATAGTACTTGCAGTGGATCCTGATGCAGTTTGGAATTCTTGTGTGATGGTCTGGATAGATGTCTGCCTATTACACATTACGACCCCCTTCAATTGTCGGCGGTCTCTGCCAGTCAACAGACGAGGTCAGATTGTACGCTTTTGTGCTGTGCGTGTCCCTTAACGTTTCCAATTCACTATAACATCGAAAACAGTTTACCTAGGGATGTTTAGGAGTGTGGAAATCTCGCGTACAGTCGTATGACAAGTGACATCCAATCACCTGACCACGTCCATCAGTTCCACGGAGCGCCTAATTCTGCTCTCTCAGGATGTCTAATGACTGCTGAGGTCGCCGATATGGAGTACCTGGCTGCACAATGCACGTAGTATGAAAAACTATGTTTTGGGGGGTGTCCGGATACTTTTGATCTCGTAGTGTATAAGTATGTAAATGTTTGTATATAGGCGTTATATATTTTATTCTTAAACCATGTAAGTAGGCTGTTTAGGTTTTTTTTATTGGTAACGCCGCCGCCACGTAGCGCTCTGTATAAAAATCTATGTAAGTAGGCTGTTTAGGTTTTTTTATTGGTAACGCCGCCGCCACATAGCGCTCTGTATAAAAATCACTGGCTGTGCCGTGTGCAGTCTGTGGCTGGTTTGCATTGTTGTCTGCCATTGCAGTGTTGGGCAGCGGCAGCTGGATGCTAACAGAGCGTGGCGTTGCGCAGTTGGAGGTGAGCCGCCAGCAGTGGTGGACGTGGGGAGAGAGATGGCGGAGTTTTGAAATTTGTAAGAATTGATGTCATGAACTGATATATATATTATGACTATTAAGGTAAATACATTGTTTGTTCTCTATTAAAATCTTTCATTTGCTAACTGTGCCTATCAGTAGTCAGTGACTTCCGTAATTAGAATCTTTTAGTTAGCTGGCAGTAGTGGCGCTCGCTGTATTGCAGTAGTTCGAGTAAGATTTTTGTGAGGTAAGTGATTTGTGAAACATATAGGTTAATGTTAGTCAGGGCCATTCTTTCGTAGGGATTTTTGGAAGTCAGATTGTGTTGCGCTAAAAATATTGTGTATCAGTTTAAGCACATTCGTGTATAATTGTTCAAAGAGGACGTTTCACATAGACCAGTCTTGTATAATTTTTCTAAGGGAACGTTTCAACCGTAATATTACATGTCCAGTATCCTTGTAGAAATGTTCCATGGATAAATGAATCTACCATTATTACTATATCTTCAACTCTGCATTGGCTGTAGCGTCAGAGATCAGTTCATTTCTAGCCTTGTTTCCCATTTTCTCGGGATTCGCAACAAATTTTGTTTTAATTTTGCAATTGAAATGGTTGATGACATTTAACTTCTTTTATCTAAAAAGGTTATCAGTATCAACTGATACTCACACACACGTAATACCTGATAAAAAGTATACGGACACCATTTAGTGGACATTAATATGGGATGTGTCCACTATTTGTCTTTATGACTTGAACTTCGTTGGGAACACTATAAACGGCGTGTCTGAACATCCGTGGAGGAATGGCAATCCGTTCTTCAGCAGCCAATACCAAAGAAGGTAGTGATGTTGGACTCTGGAGACTGGAGTGAAGCCGAATTTCTAACTCATCCCAAAGGTGTCCCATTGGGTTCAGGCCAGACTTTACAGGCTAGTGCGTTTCAGGAATTTTATCGTTAATAAACCATTGCCCACAGTTTTGTCCTATTACAAGGTGCATTTTCATGCTGATACAATTATCGTCTCCGAACTGTTCCTCTACTGTACGCAGTATACAGGGTGAACATTAATAAAACCGACTAACTGCAGGGACGGATTCCTGACTGCAAATGGAAGAAAGAGGTCCTATGAACATGCGTCTGGAAATGCATCTACATATACATCTACATCCATACTCCGCAAGCCACCTGACGGTGTGTGGCGGAGGGTACCCTGAGTACTTCTATCGGTTCTCCCTTCTGTTCCAGTCTCGTATTGTTCGTGGAAAGGATTGTCGGTATGCTTCTGTGTGGGCTCTAATCTCTCTGATTTTATCCTCATGGTCTCTTCGCGAGATATACGTAGGAGGGAGCAATATACTGCTTGACTCTTCGGTGAAGGTATGTTCTCGAAACTTTAACAAAAGCCCGTACCGAGCTACTGAGCGTCTCTCCTGCAGACACAGTAGACAGCGCTGACGAATGAAAGTTCCTCTGACCACGTACCGTACGTTTCTTGTGTGTTGCAGGCCATGTGATAGACTCAGCGTACTATAAGCAGCAGAATGATCCGGTATTCATGACGGGAAGCCGAGATGATGTTTGCGTGCGGCCAAGTAGATGAAAGCGGTCTAGAGCAGCACGGCCTCACAGACACCAACCACATCCCACAACATTTCAAGCCCTTTCTGGGCGTATGTGCGATCATGGGTTCTTTCAGAACGTGTATGGAGACGCCGCACAGTATGTACGCCAGATCTGGAGGACCGGATTCAACGGAATTTTGAGTCGAACCCTAGAACAAGCTCCAGGCAAGGGCCCGCTAACATGGTTCAAAATGGTTCAAATGGCTCTGGGCACTATGGGACTTAACTTCTGAGGTCATCAGTCCCATAGAACTTAGAACTACTTAAACCTAACTAACTTAAGGACATCACATAGATCCATGCCCGAGGCAGGATTCGAACGTGCGACCGTAGCGGTCGCGCGGTTCCAGACTGTAGCGTCTAGAACCGTTCGGCCTCTACGGCCGGCACCGCTAACATGGTAAAAGCGAAAGTACTAAAGTGTGGCAGTCCACGATGCGACTGGTGAACATCTGTAATGACGTGGATGCGATGCAGCTCTGTAGTGTGTTCCTGAACGATTTGTCGTCGTTGCACGCACGCCGTCCATTTTCGAACAAACGTTCAACCTGTATAATGCAGTAAAATGTGTTCATATCCCTCCACATTTGGCGTTTTCTTAAACGAAATAGGGGGGCAAAACCCTAGTCACGAGAAACACGCCCATACCGTACCACAATGTCTCCCGTACTTCGCAGCTCGAGCTCCAAATTATGGCCAGTAGCGTTCACCAGGCATTCGCCAAACCCAAACCCTTCTATAGGGTTGCCACAGGACATAGCGCTATTCATCACTCCAAAGTACTCGTTTCCAGTCATCCACCGTCCAATGGCGTCTCGTTTTACATTACCTCAAGTGTCGAATAGCGCTGGCTACAGAAAAGCGTAGCTCGTGAGGGGCTGCCCGAACATTGTACTCCATTCTTTTTAACTTTCTACGCATAGTAGAGTGTCATTGAACTAGCTGGATCGCTGGTAGCACTTTCGTACTCACTAATGACTTTTTCCACAGGTTTTTCTTTTTTCAATCAATCACGCTCCGCAATGGTCGGTGGTCCCTGCCCGTCAGCACATGAGGTCTGCCTGGTCGCGTTTCAGCAATGCCTGTTCTTTCGCGTTTCGCAATCACAATCACAGTCACACCACCAATAGTTGACTTGGGCAGCTCTAAAAGGTTTGAAATGTCCCGGATGGATTTATTATTCAGGTGGCATCCAACGACTAGTCCATGTTCGAAGTCACTGAGCACTCCCGACCGAACAATTCTGCTGTTACTGCTTCCCTACTGCCAATACAATGCTTAAATCTCCTTTTACACTACCGGGTCCACCTCTCGGGGCATCTAGTGATCAGTGTCGCATTATATAAAGTTTTCCTTGTAGCCTTGATCAGATAGTGTGTTTCTACACCATCGCATATACCACTCTGGGACAAAGTATCTGCAGATAATAGTAACAGCACTTTTTAACGCTGTGTTGAGCAGAAAATTGCTGGTACAAAGATAATACAGACAAAGCCGTAAGAAACCACAGACCTTGCTGCGAAAGTCTACAACCATGGCGATATTATTTTCTGAAGCATTTGTAGTTACTTCTTGTATTTCATAATATGATAAAGTCGATCCCCAACACATCTGGCGGTAAAGGTAGGCAGCGCACCTTCCTACACAGTGTAGAGTGAATTAATCGTGAGGGTGGAGCCACAGACATCAATAACTTCATTCAATGCACAAATAGCGTGCCACGACAAAAGCGAAACGTTTCTTTGAAGCGCGTTTGGTAAAGAGCGTTATATTTTACGATCCATGATAAGAGGCACTTTCCCGGAAGATTTATTTTGTGAACAAAGGAGCTTGATCTTAATACCAGTTAGAGAGCAACGAAGATTTGTTCACAAGGAAAAGAAGCAACAAGGCCAATTTTTATGAGATATTCTTGGCCAACGGATAACGGGTTAGCTTTACGTTAAGTTTGTGTATTTCGTAAAACCAATATTGTCTGTAATTATAGCTCTCTTATTTCCTGCAATGTACTATGAGTTATCCGAAAAATAAGTTACATGACAAAATTATGGAGATATTACAGTATTCATGCAATCTCCTCATGCACCACAAAAAATGTTTTCTTTTTGTTGAGAAAATACACTGTTTTATTTAACTGTCAGTTATCTGAAAGTTGTGTCAGGTCTTGATATAGACATAAAAACTGAAAATAATTTTATTTCAATTGACTTAACTGTGCATACTTGGTGACGTATTGAGTTTTACAGTAACATACTTTCTGTGTCATAAGACAGCATCCTCTACATGAATAAAAAAAAAAAAACTTGGGGTAGTCCTTTTACTAACGCGTCAAACTCCAAGTTTACTTTGACACCAGCTGTCAGTTGCCGGTGCATGTGGCTGCTGGCAGGGGTGTCCCTGGCGCAGCTAACATGCTCGCTCATCATCTAATCGCCGTCGAAGGAAGGAATGTTAGGCTTTAACGTCCCGTCGACATCGAGGTGATTGGAAACGGAGTCAAAGTTCCATTTGCTTCAGGGATGGGGAAAGAAATCGACCGTGCCCTTTCGAAGGAACCATCCAGAAATTTCCAGGGAGCAATTTACGGAAATCACGGAAAACCTAAATCTGGCTGGTCGGACGCGGATCTGAACAGTCTTCATCCAGATTGCGAGTCTAATGTGGTAACTCCACTGCGCCACTTCTCTCGTTCATGTGAGTCGAGATGAGGTGGCGCTAAGACAGCAACAAAGGGTGCTTTGCGTCCTCTGTTTCAACAGATGCAACTCAGTTACAACTGCGCGGTGTGTTTTTCTTAACAAACAGCTATCTTGACCCCTTTTCCCTGTTTGATAACTGAGATAGTTTGGGGACACGCAAGTCGCCGAAGTGGCGTCCTATTGAATGTCTTGCACTCAGCCATTGAAGTAAGGTATTTAAAGTTCTGCATCTGGCCGTATACGACCGATCGTCGTGTCATCCCTACCGGCTTGGTTGGATGCGGTATGGAGAAGCATGTGATCTTCATACTACTGTCCCGGTCGTTGTCGGGTTTCTTGACTTTGGAACCTTTACTAAATAATCGGTCGAGTAGCTCCTCTGTTGGCCTCACGAGGCGGAATGCACCCCACCAAGGGAAACACCCTTGGTAGTGCCAGGAATCGAACCAGGTTCGTCAGTATGGTACTTAGCTCCACTGACCATTCAGTTACGGTCGTGGACGCTCAACTCTTAAGCTATGAGCAATTTATTTTTGCCTTGAATAGACTGTAGGAATCTCGCAATGGACAACTGGCCTCCTGGGCTACCTAACTGTATTTGATATTTTGTTGTGTAGTTTTGTGAAAGAGTTCGTCTACGTATCTCCCCGTCTAACAAATGTGGGTGAACTACGAGGCCACATAACAACCACAGGGAATGCTGTAACTCCAGACATGCTAGCCAAAGTAAGGCACGCGCTGGACTTCAGTCTAGATGTCTGCCGTGTCCCCGGTGGATTGGACAAAACTTTGATTCTAAACGTAATTGTAAATGTACCCCAAGTCTGTATGTGCATGCATGTAAAAGATATGCCCTTATAAAATCGGATGGTTCTTTTAAAAATAATTTGTAGTCATGTGCATAAGTTAAAATTTACTCCAAGTTTTCAACTTCATTTTTGAAATCCAATGAATATTTCAAACACGCTGTATTGTAACAATTAGACTGGTATACATATTTTTATAGCCAATGTTTCACACAAATTTATTTGGCCACGATAAAATGTTAGGGCTGTCAGCTCATCTACTCGTAAAATAATGTTGCAATTAAAGATTTTAATGCAGCACTCAGATGTATATGGAATTGAAAAGGGTCAGGAACATACTGTAAAAGTCTGTAAAAATCCTGTTTACTGTGATGTATTTAATTTCTTCACTGTTAATTCATTCTAAATTACCTTTTGGTTCAAGAAATCTAGTTCCCTGAACTCCTACGCGTAGTGGGAAGATTGCGATACTATGTAGGAGTTTCTTTGACTCCTGCAAGAGTAGTCATTTTTACAGTTTCATTCAAGTAACTCGGATACGGGTCTTGCCCTTTAAGTTATTGGATTGCGCATCATGATTTGTGATATTTATTTTTGTGGTAGATACGTGGACGATAAATAGTTTAGACCAAAAGAGAATAG
Source organism: Schistocerca gregaria (assembly GCF_023897955.1). Taxonomy (NCBI): domain Eukaryota; kingdom Metazoa; phylum Arthropoda; class Insecta; order Orthoptera; family Acrididae; genus Schistocerca; species Schistocerca gregaria. The sequence goes on along the minus strand of NC_064931.1, from coordinate 185,702,261 downwards.
AAGCTTTCGAAATGTGGTGCTACAGAAGGATGCTGAAGATTAGATGGGTAGATCACATAACTAATGAGAAGGTATTGAATAGAATTGGGGTGAAGAGAAATTTGTGGCACAACTTGACTAGAAGAAAGGATCGGTTGGTAAGACATATTCTGAGGCATTAAGGGATCACCAATTTAGTATGGGAGGGCAGCGCGGAGGGTAAAAATTGTAGATGGAGACCAAGAGATCAATACACTGAACAGATTCAGAAGGATGTAGGTTGCAGTAGGTACTGGGAGATGAAGAATCTTGCACAGGACAGAATAGGATGGAGAGCTGCACCAAATCAGTCTCTGGACTGAAGACCACAACAACAACAACGACTACGTGAGCAATTTAAACGATTATGAAACACGTAATTGTGTTAAGCGAATCCTTATTTTTTTAAATTTAGTGCAGCTTCCACGGCGTGTTGTGGTTCGTTATGTGGATCCGTCGAATTCATTCTGAATGGTTGTGTCAATTCGGTGTAAAGTTTTATACTACAAGTCAGTATGTTACATCTCTACCCAAAGTTGCTTTGGTCGTTCCTGCGTTCCTTCCACATTGTTTCATGTTTCACACCCAGTGTACACCGAAACCATCATAGACAATTTTCTTGAATTGGTTTATATGGATCACCGTAACACCAACGATTTTTTTAAAAAAACATGATCCGAAACGTGATGCCGCCTAATATCATTAGCTGTCCATTTATGTTTCCATGATACTTTGTCGACACACTGCCTACGCGTAACAGACCAACATTTGATGATGTACAGCGCGACGTGACGGAAGATTTTGCGGTAAACTTCGTACTGAAGACGATCGTTCATTCCAAAGTAGCAGATGGTGGCTGTCGTCGTTTCCCAACCTATCCAGATTGTATTGAGCCTGACTCTGACATCATTAGGATCTTTGTCGTCAATGGCGAATACATAAAGCGTGTCAGGTTTAAATTCAGTGAAAAACAACAATAATAATTTACGTGTCTTATTATAAACTACTCTTTTGTATTGCAGGATAAAATTAGTGTTATTACTACCAGTCGCAGAAACTTTTTAAGGTTGTTGCCTGCAGCCTTCTGAGTCTTCAAAATGGCTCTGAGCACTATGGGACTCAACTGCTGTGGTCATTAGTCCCCTAGAACTTAGAACTACTTAAACCTAACTAACCTAAGGACATCACATACATCCATGCCCGAGGCAGGATTCGAACCTGCGACCGTAGCAGTCGCACGGCCTTCTGAGTCTGTACTGGCTTCATTATAAGTAGTCTACGAACTGATACGCAGATACCATAGACCCCGACTGACGTTAATATTTCTTCTTAGTAGGGCTAACTGCTCATAGTGGTAAACTGCAAGATGTTACTACGGCTTTGGTAGCTCGGCTTCCAAACATGTGCAAGTAAAAACTGAAAATCGTGCTTTCTTCCAAGAATATTCATAGATATTTCTCTTCGTTTTACTTTTGTTTTATGTTTTTAGAAAAGGGATCGTATAAACTGTCTTTTATAGCGAAGTATTCATTTTAATTCGTCTGCAGTAATTAATGTAGAACACTGAATACAGCGTTGCCACCAGTCTCTCTACAGAAATGGTACTTGGTACATATCCCAGATGACACTCATCTTGACAGGGACAGTTGTGGCTATCCCTACCTTATATTCATTATTTAATTCCGCGATATGCAAGACTACTCTATCCGCTACAGCAATAGTCTACAAAGCACTCTTATTCCCGGCTCTTATTGTTTTAGCTTTTAGAAAGTAATCTCTAAGAATTCTCTTTGCACCGCAGACAACACTGTCTATATCCACTGTAATGACCGAAGTATGAAGGGTAGCGGAAAGAAAACAAATCATCTATAGAGGTTACTGGCATACTGAAACCAGTGATTTCAAGTTCACTGATTGCGAAATGGAAGTAAATAGCGATACAGTCAAGTACCGTCGGTAAGCAGCCAGCCCCAAGAGCCGTATACAGAGGGCATCAAACGTCGAGATATGCAGAGTTCCAGCGAGCAGAAGAGTACGAGACCGAGGAGGCTTCCAGATCAAGCGGCCTCGAATGACCAGCAGCCTATAGCACATCCTATGTAGTGAGCATTACCTTCAGTTCAGCTTGTACACTAATTAAGGCATGCAAACGCTTGACTGTACGTACCTCCGGACTAGAGTTATTGGTTTTCATCGTACATTTGCCTACATGTACCTTTGTCTGTCCCACGTCATGTTACGACACCACAGATGGGGCTACTCCACCTCTCGGTACTAGACACGCGATTCCAACCGCTGGTTTGGTTTTTGTTCTGTTTCTGAGTTGAAGAACTGGAGTCACAAACTAACTATAGACTCACAGAATCAGTTAGATTTTCCTACAATGATCCAAACAATACTGCAAAAACGGTTTGCAAATTTTGTTTGGATTAACATCTAACAAATCGTCGCCCAATTTGTGCAAAACTGCCTCATCCTTAATAGTGGATTTAAAATGTTCCGTGGTCTTTCTCTTCTCATTTCTATGACGTCAGGTATTTTTAAACATCTAATTACTGACCGCTCTAGTATCATATAGCGCGTTTCATCGACCTATTGGACTATGACTATGGTTTCGGGATGTCATTAACGAGCATTGTTTCCAAGAGCTGTATGGCCATATTGAATTCATTCACCTGTCTCGTAACTGCCAAAAACAATTTAGCAGACTAGTTCTAAAGTTTCAGCAACTGTGGAACTTTAGCCATAGCTAAACACAACAACACCTAAACACAACATTCCCCATGCTGTGGCTAAGCCATGTCTCCGCAATATCCTTTCTTTCAAGAGTGCTAGTTATGCAAGGTCGGCAGGAGAGCTTCTCTATCAACAAAACTTTCAAGTCCAGGTACGTTAGGAACTCCCGAACCTCCACGTACAATGGCTACAGTGAGCCGACCATTACCATGTGAGAATGTATCATTAATGAGACACAGACAAAAGAAAATCGTTGAAATGGCTCTGAGCATTATGGGACTTAACATCTGAGGTCATCAGTCCCCTAGAGCTTAGAACTTCTGAAATCTAACTAACCTAAGGACATCACACACATCCATGCCCGAGGCAGGATTCGAACCTGTGACCGTAACGGTCGCGCAGTTCCAGACTGTAGCGCCTAGGCCACCACAGCCGGCGTTTCCCAATCCATCCAGATTGTATTGAGCCTGACACTGACCTCATTAGGATCTTTGTCGTCAATGGCGAATACATAAGGCGCGTCAGGATTGAATTCAGTGAAAAACAACAATAATAATTTATGTGTCTTATTATAAATTACTCTTTTGTATTGCAGGATAAAATTACTGTTATTTCTACCAGTTGTAGAAACATTTTAATGTTCTTACATGCACTCTTCTGAGTCTGTACTGCCTTCATTATAAGTAGTCTATGAATTGATACGCAGATACCATAGACCCCGACTGACGTTAGTATTTCGTCTTAGTATGCTCTCAATGCCCATAGTGGTAAACTGCAAGATGTTACTACGGCTTTGGTAGCTCGGCTTCCAAACATGTGCAAGTAAAAACTGAAAATCGTGCTTTCTTCCAAGAATATTCATAGATATTTCTCTTCGTTTTACTTTTGTTGTATGTTTTTAGAGAAGGGATCGTATAAACTGTCTTTTATAGCGAAGTATTCATTTTAATTCGTCTGCAGTAATTAATGTAGAACACTGAATACAGCGTTGCCACCAGTCTCTCTACAGAAATGGTACTTGGTACATATCCCAGATGACACTCATCTTGACAGGGACAGTTGTGGCTATCCCTACCTTATATTCATTATTTAAACCCGCGATATGCAAGACTACTCTATCCGCTACAGCAATAGTCTACAAAGCACTCTTATTCCCGGCTCTTATTGTTTTAGCTTTTAGAAAGTAATCTCTAAGAATTCTCTTTGCACCGCAGACAACACTGTCTATATCCACTGTAATGACCGAAGTATGAAGGGTAGCGGAAAGAAAACAAATCATCTATAGAGGTTACTGGCATACTGAAACCAGTGATTTCAAGTTCACTGATTGCGAAATGGAAGTAAATAGCGATACAGTCAAGTACCGTCGGTAAGCAGCCAGCCCCAAGAGCCGTATACAGAGGGCATCAAACGTCGAGATATGCAGAGTTCCAGCGAGCAGAAGAGTACGAGACCGAGGAGGCTTCCAGATCAAGCGGCCTCGAATGACCAGCAGCCTATAGCACATCCTATGTAGTGAGCATTACCTTCAGTTCAGCTTGTACACTAATTAAGGCATGCAAACGCTTGACTGTACGTACCTCCGGACTAGAGTTATTGGTTTTCATCGTACATTTGCCTACATGTACCTTTGTCTGTCCCACGTCATGTTACGACACCACAGATGGGGCTACTCCACCTCTCGGTACTAGACACGCGATTCCAACCGCTGGTTTGGTTTTTGTTCTGTTTCTGAGTTGAAGAACTGGAGTCACAAACTAACTATAGACTCACAGAATCAGTTAGATTTTCCTACAATGATCCAAACAATACTGCAAAAACGGTTTGCAAATTTTGTTTGGATTAACATTTAACAAATCGTCACCCAATTTGTGCAAAGCTGCCTCATCCTTAATAGTGGATTTAAAATGTTCCGTGGCCTTTCTCTTCTCATTTCTATGACGTCAGGTATTTTTAAACATCTAATTGCTGGCCGCTCTAGTATCATATAGCGCGTTTCATCGACCTATTGGACTATGACTATGGTTTCGGGATGTCATTAACGAGCATTGTTTCCAAGAGCTGTATGGCCATATTGAATTCATTCACCTGTCTCGTAACTGTCAAAAACAATTTAGCAGACTATTTCTTAAGTTTCAGCAACTCTGGAAGTTTAGCCATGGCTAAACACAACAACACCTATGTTGTGTTGGCTGAAGGGCCAACACCGTGTTACTAGAGGCCGAAATGCACGCGTTTTAGCTCACGCAGGCTGGCGTGAGGAGGGAAGAACTATACTGACGTGAGGTCTGGAACATAACAAGGAATTGGAATTCAGAAATCGGACGTAATTAGTTTTATACTTAACTTTAATCCATTAATGATGTACGTTGCTCTCGACGGTACATCATTCACAATATTATCTGTTCAGAATAGTAATTGAATATGGCGCCTTCCTAGGTCGTAGCAAATGACGTAGCTGAAGGCTATGCTAAACTGTCGTCTCGGCAAATGAGAGCGTATGTAGACAGTGAACCATCGCTAACAAAGTCGGCTGTACAACTGGGGCGAGTGCTAGCGAGTCTAGACTAGACCTGCCATGTGGCGGTGCTCGGTCTTCAATCACTGATAGTGGCGACACGCGGGTCCGACGTATACTAACGGACCGCGGCCGATTTAAAGGCTACCACCTAGCAAGTGTGGTGTCTGGCGGTGACACGACAACCTAAACACAACATTCCCCAGGCTGTGGCTAAGCCATGTCTCCGCAATATCGTTTCTTTCAGGAGTGCTACTTCTGCAAGGTCTGCAGGAGAGCTTCTGTTAAGTTTGGAAGGTAGGAGACGAGGTACTGGCAGAAGTAAAGCTGTGAGGACGGGGTGTGAGTCGTGCTTGGGTAGCTCAGTTGGTAGAGCACTTGCCCCGAGTTCGAGTCTCGGTCCGGGACACAGTTTTAATCTGCCAGAAGTTTCACAACACAAAGAACTTTATGAGTTCGTCGTATTCTAATTTGTCCATTTGAAAGACACACAGCTGTTCTAAAAATCCGCATAAAAATTGTTCTGTAGATAGAGCTGACTTAGATTAATGCATAATATGCACAAACAAAACAAGAAGGAAATATCATTGATTGAAGAGCCATCCACGTGCCAGTCCAAGAACAATTAACCTCATCACTTGCACAGTTGCAGTGCATAGCAGTAAACGAATAGAGTGGGAACTACACTGTTGAGGCAGGCTCGCACCATGTGCGACTCTGGCAGAAATGAAGAGCAGCACTTAGGACTTCACGATCAGGGGCATTCTCAGAACCCTAGAAGAATGCAAAAGGAAGCGCGCCGCGGCGCAAGGAAATTACCGTTGAGTGTGAGCGCGCGAGAGCATTATCACGCCGACATGATTGATGGTCCCGGAGAAGCTCACCGCAGGATTGCTCGATTAATAAATGAAGTGGACGAGCGATACGGTAGCTTCGTCGGAATTTTAAAGAAGCAGCAGAGGAGGGCGCTCGCCTTACAAAATTAGCGGCGCCCGTTCACTGCGGCGCTTCGTTACACAGGCTGCGACTTAATACACGTATTAAGCGTCGTCCGCTGGACTGGCGAGAAGATGAAGCCACTGAATCGCCGCGGGGTACGTTTCGTCTGAAATTACTAGCTGATTGTGTTCGAACTAATCGTTTCTATAATTTTCTCTCGGGTGTTCCAAAGGCAGCCCACAATTTCATCGGGCTACACAACTGACACTGTGAATTAAACAATAAACGAAAACAGAGTTTATGATGAAATCTAATAATTATGTCACGCACGAATTATTAAAATAATAAACACTGGAAGTAGCCAACAATTTTCCTGGCAAAATACTGTCTCACGAACTTAATCCCCCAAGTGCTCAATAAAAGACATTAAAAACATAAAGTTTTCAATTAAATTACAGTAAGGAACATGGTGACTTTGTACAGTAATATAAAACTCGTAATGACTGTTTAACATTAGTGTCAAATTTCCCCTACGTAGCCAAACTTCGCCAGACATCCTTTGCTACTCCTGCGGCGATTAATATTCGGTGAAGATTTTGACATTGACCAGAATTAATCCTCTGAGCCCAAACCAAATCAAACACACAACCACAGTACAACGGCCACTCTGCCGCCGACACAACATAATGATGCATGTTGAAAACTGCTCAAATGTGGCCAGAGGTGGTCACATGTACCTGTAATAACCCAAAACAATTTTGGTGTATTACATGAAACCAGTTCTTGGAAGGCTTTTCTTATTGATCAAAAGATTGTTATGCTTCACTGTTGGAAAATTTCGACTTCGCAGTGATCCACAACCCGTACTTTTAAATGACAATGAAGTTGATACAAGCCAACCATAATGTTTTGTTGAGAATAACTAGCTTTACAGGACAATTTGTTCCCTTTCATAACCGCACCATGGCTGCGGACTCATGCATTGAAATCTATGAATAACTAGTAACAGTAATGTAAAGCTTTAAAAATGGTCTGCAAGTGAAAAAAGGTGACACTGAACTGTCCGAACACTAAAATTATAGATTAAAATTTGAATTAAAAACAAATATGGTACTTGGAAGCTAGTATCTTGATACAAAAGCTATGCAAAGAACGTAATTAAAGTATGAAATTCACTCGTAAATTAATCCAAGTACACATGCGTCCATTTCCCAATAAATTGTAAGTTAATCTGGTATCATGATAGAGGCAAATCAAATCTAAGTAAATCTACGAGAGTTGTTCAATAGACAATGCTGCACAATTTTTTCTCACAATTTTTTTATTGTTAAGAGTTAGAATTTTGTGACAATATCAGCCTACATTTCTTTTACATGTACTAGTTTCCTACATACTGTATTCTCCATCAAGACATATGGTCTCACGCCAGCGTTATTTAAGACCCTGTATTCTCTGTTGGTAAAATGTTTTGTCCTGTGCTCGTAGCCATATTTTTATACTTTCGTCATCTTCAAAGTTTATCCCACGTAGAGGATCCTTTTGTGAACCAAACAGACGGAATGAAATGATAATTAAGTCAAGACCCTAAGCTGGCGACATGCGTTAATATACATCAACGACACAGTTGATAATGTGTGCCTCGACCGGGACTGGAACCCGGAATCTCCTGCTTACATGGCAGACGCTCTATCCATCTGAGCCACCGAGGGCACAGAGGATAGTGCGACTGCAGGAATTTATCCCTTAACTTCATATAGTTAAGGCTCACCGGCCATTGACCTTCTTCTTCTGTGTTGGATGCACAAGCATTGCCCGAACTCTTACGGGACTCGGTAAGATTGTCTGCCGCGAGTAATGAGTGTAATGGGCAGGGGTACTACGAATGCAGTATGTGGACATTAAGTTGGGAATGTAGGTTCAAATGGTTCAAATGGCTCTGAGCACTTCTGAGGTCATCATTCGATTAGAACTTAGACATAAGTACACCTAACTAACCTAAGGACATCACACACATCCATGCCCGAGCAAGGATTCGAACATGCGACCGTAGCGGTCGCTCGGCTCCAGACTGTAGCACCTAGAACCGCACGGCCACTCCGGCCGGCGGGAATGTAGGTGTCACGGGGAGCGTGCAAGGGATAAATCCCTGCAGTCGCACTATCCTCTGTGCCCTCAGTGGCTCACATGGATAAAGCGTCTGCTATGTAAGCAGGAGATCCAGGTTTCGGGTCCCGGTCGGGGCACGTATTTTCAACTGTGCTCGTTGATGTATATCAACGCCAGTCGGCAGCTTAGGGTCTTTATTTAATTATCATTTCAGTCTAGAGAGCTGCATGTCCGAAAGAACAGATACCATCTTCGTATAAACAGATGGCAGTCCGAGTGTGCCAGATCTGAGCTATTGAGAAGGATACACAGTGATGTAAACTAGCTCGTGTCCGTAGTATGCAGAATACTACATATGCACCACGGGTAACGCTAAATGAACCAGAAAGAACCGGCAGCAATACCAAACAATGGTTTTTCTGGCTACAAACATGCAGACAAATCAAAATGGAAAGGGCTTGTAAAATGGATCTTCTCAGGACCAACTGACTCGGCATTTCAGCCCGAGGATGCCATTTAAACACAGAAGGCATGAGCCGAGCTAAAAGCGAGTGCCTATCTAAACTACTTGCAGGTAATGATATTGACGTAGTTCTAATCCAGGAAATACACGCTCCAGCTATGGAAGACCTGCGTAAAAGAAGTAGCATCCATGACTATGATGTCGTGGGTGTTACATATTACAGTGCACACGGTGTTGCCACCTATGTAAGGAGCAATACCGAGCATGTTCGCCTCATTTCAACAAATATAGAAAATGAGATCCGTTATGTTTCGATACAAATGGAGGAGATAATATTTACAAGCCATCAAGTGTGCCATGACCATTGGATGTTCTGGCAATTACTGTCCACCCTTCGATTTATGCTGGAGATTTTAACAGTCACCATGGTCATTGGAACTATACACGTGACAATGAATGTAGTATTACATGCAACGACTGGGCTGAAAATAAAAATCTATATCTGGTTTATGATACCAAAGATTTGGGAACTTTCATATCGGCCATTTGGGGTAGAGACCACAAGTCAGATCCCTGCTTTGTGTCGCGGGACTGTAGAGGGCACGCAGTGCTTATAGCCAGAGAAGTCATACCTAATTTCCCACACATCCAACACAGGCCAGAAATCCTCGATATGGGGCTCTCTGTCCCAATACCGAGGTCTGTACCGCGACCCACATGGAATTTCCGCAGGGGTGCTAAATACGTATATTTGTTTTATCCCACCAGAACTTAAAATTTGTCGTGGCTGTTCTTACTGCTGCTAGGAAGTGTATCCTCGTGTATACAGAAAAGAATATATACCACGGCGGAGTGAACATTGCGAACTAGTCTATGAAGAATATAGCAAAACTGGCCGCAGCAGTAATGCAGCTGACCTCCTCCAAAGTCTTGACACTGCTAGAAGAATACGATTGCGCGAGACGATAGGAAATGGAAATTTCAAACATTCAAGTAGAATGTTATGGAGCTTTCTGCGTAAGCGCGGCGGAACCTCTAATAAACTTCTTCGGACGCCTGGTATTTCAAATAAACAAATCGCTAATCATGTAGCTGAAACATCTAGTTCATCCCAAAATAAAACGAGAACTCAATTTACTAAAAGTTCAGTCCCCAAAGGTATCTAATTTCTCTTCACCTTTTACACTGAATGAATTGGATGAGGCCTTGAGACAAACTAAACATGGTAAAGCACCTGGTCTGGATAATATACACCCATAATTTCTGGAAAACGTGGATGATAGCCAAAAAACGTGTCTGATCTGCGTCTTCTCCAACATTCTAGGTAGCGGACCACTGCCGAGCGAGCTAAAGAGAACGAAAATATGGATAATTTTGAAAGCAGGTAAACCAGCTAACCATCCTCGAAGTTTCAGATCAATTTGCCTATTGACCTGTACTTACAAAATTTGGAGAGGCTCATTGACACCAGAATTAGCGGCTTCGTTCTGGAACAAAAACATGGTTCAAATTGCTCTAAGCAGTATGGGACTTAACATCTAAGGTCATCAGTCCCCTAGACTTAGAACTACTTAAACCTAACTAACCTAAGGACATCACACACATCCATGCCCGAGCTAGGATTCGAATCTGCGACTATAGGAGCAGCGCGGTTCCGGACTGAAGCGCCTAGAACCGCTAGGCCACAACGGCCGGCTGTTCTGGAACATATCCCAACCGAGCAAGTAGGTTTCAGGCCACAGGGAAGTTGCTAAGACCAGGTATTGGCCCTAACAGCTTTCATACAGGCTGATTTCAATGAAAACGAGAAGACATCTGTCACGTTCGTAGATCTAACAGCGGCATATGACACAGTCTGGAGAGAAGGGAAGATACACAAATTACTAAAAACAATCTGATGCCGAAAAACTATAACTGTCAACACCATAATAATCTATAGGTGTTTCCGCATTTACTTGGAAGAACATCTGCGCAAGGAGAGGACATTAAGTAATGGTCTACCACAGAGCTCCGTGTTAGCCCCCCCCCCCCCCCCTATTATACAACGTATATATCTCCAATCTCCCCAATACAAGAACAACAAAATTCTGCTACGCGGACCACTTGCTTGTAGAACCAAAGATCTAGGAGAAGCGGAGACAATTCTCACAGAAGACCAAGCCGTTATGAGCTCCTATTTTAGAAAGTGACGACTTAAACCCAGTACAAGTAAAACTGAAGTATATACATCCTATCTGAAAAAAAATAAGCTAACACGGAAATCAGAGTGAAACTTAACGGAAATACTCTTCACAATAACAAGTAGTCTAAGTAGGTTAGTGGCACCGTGCCATATAATTATGTCTTGAAAATACCGCTGCCAAGATAAAAACTTGTAACAGTATCATTCAAAAATTGTGTGTAATGACATTTGGAGCTTCAGCAGATATCTTGAGCACATCATCCATTGCGCTGATCTTCTCAGCAGCCGAGTATTTTGCCCCGGTGTGGCTAGACAGCTGCCACATCAACTTGATCGACCGTCCAGTTGAACCACACTGTGAGGTTAATAATTGGGACAATCCGACCAACACCCATTTATTGGCTTCCTCTGCTGAGCAATATCTATCTACCCACAATCCAGAGAAGCGATGCCTTCCTTAGGGAATACTGCAAGCTCCAGGAGAACCTGGAATTACCCATACAGGAAGACATACCAAGTCTACCACGAAATTGAGTACGTTCAAGAAAGCCACAGTTACGGCAAACAGAACAGCTAGATGCCAGTAATGTCTAGGTGAGAAACCTGTGGGATGAGAACTGCCGACTTACTGAAAGTCCTGAAGACCGTGAGTGGTTCCTGAAGCATAACTGTGATAATCATGACACAAAACTCGGCAGGAAACTGTGGGTCAAATTGAACAGAGCTCACACAGTGCACTGTCGATGCTCAGACTAGCTTCACAAACGCGGTGCTAGAGTCTCCAGTTTGTGACTGTGGGGATCCGAACCAGATAATCAAGCACATAAGAGATAAATGCCCATTGCGTTCCTATCAGGGACGATGGAGTGACCTCACGAAATCTGACGATACAGCTCCAATATCGATTAGGAACTTAGATATTGACTTTTATTTAGTCTTATATGTAGTTTTTTCTCTCGGTATTCCTGTTATATAAATATACTAATGTTATATGCTTGTATTTTTACACTGCGTGTGAGCCTTACGAATAATGGCGTCCAACCCAGTTTACGATGTGTTTCCGTGTTCTGAAAGTTGTGTGTCGGTCAGCATTGTCTTGGTGGAACAAGATTTCTGTAGGATTCTTAGGGCGAACACATCGGAAACGGCTCTTGAAATTGTTCACGTACTTTATACAGGGTGTTTCAAAAATGACCGGTATATTTGAAACGGCAACACAAACTAAACGACCAGCGATAGAAATACACCGTTTGTTGCAATAAGCTTGGGACAACAGTACATTTTCAGGCAGACAAACTTTCGAAATTACAGTAGTTACAATTGTCAACAACAGATGGCGCTGCGGTCTGGGAAACTCTATAGTACGATATTTTCCACATATCCACCATGCGTAGCAATAATATGGCGTAGTCTCGGAATGAAATTACCCGAAACCTTTGACAACGTGTCTGGCGGAATGGCTTCACATGCAGATGAGATGTACTGCTTCAGCTGTTCAATTGTTTCTGGATTCTGGCGGTACCCCTGGTCTTTAAAGTGTCCCCACAGAAAGAAGTCACAGGGGTTCATGTCTGGCGAATAGGGAGGCCAATCCACGCCGCCTCCTGTATGTTTCGGATAGCCCAAAGCAATCACACGATCATCGAAATATTCATTCAGGAAATTAAAGACGTCGGCCGTGCGATGTGGCCGGGCACCATCTTGCATAAACCACGAGGTGTTCGCAGTGTCGTCTAAGGCAGTTTGTACCGCCACAAATTCACGAAGAATGTCCAGGTAGCGTGATGCAGTAATCGTTTCGGATCTGAAAAATGGGCCAATGATTCCTTTGGAAGAAATGGCGTCCCAGACCAGTACTTTTTGAGGATGCAGGGACGATGGGACTGCAACATGGGGCTTTTCGGTTCCCCATATGCGCCAGTTCTGTTTATTGACGAAGCCGTCCAGGTAAAAATAAGCTTCGTCAGTAAACCAAATGCTGCCCACATGCATATCGCCGTCATCAATCCTGTGCACTATATCGTTAGCGAATGTCTCTCGTGCAGCAATGGTAGCGGCGCTGAGGGGTTGCCACGTTTGAATTTTGTGTGGATAAAGGTGTAAACTCTGGCGCATGAGACGATACGTGGACGTTGTCGTCATTTGGACCGCAGCTGCAACATGGCGAACGGAAACCCGAGGCCGCTGTTGGATCACCTGCTGCACTAGCTGCGCGTTGCCCTCTGTGGTTGCCGTACGTGGTCGCCCTACCTTTCCAGCACGTTCATCCGTCACGTTCCCAGTCCGTTGAAATTTTTCAAACAGATCCTTTATTGTATCGCTTTTCGGTCCTTTGGTTACATTAAACCTCCGTTGAAAACTTCGTCTTGTTGCAACAACACTGTGTTCTAGGCGGTGGAATTCCAACACCAGAAAAATCCTCTGTTCTAAGGAATAAACCATGTTGTCCACAGCACACTTGCACGTTGTGAACAGCACACGCTTACAGCAGAAAGACGACGTATAGAATGGCGCACCCACAGACTGGGTTGTCTTCTATATCTTTCACATCACTTGCAGCGCCATCTGTTGTTGAAAATTGTAACTACTGTAATTTCGAAAGTTTGTCCGCCTGAAAATGTACTGTTGTCCCAAGCATATTGCAACAAACGGTGTATTTCTATCGCTGCTCGTTCAGTTTTTATTGCCGTTTCAAATATACCGGTCATTTTTGAAACACCCTGTATATGCCTTTGAATTAAAGATTGTCCCTTTTGGCAACACATACTAGAAAATGACACCATTAATATCCCAAAAGTCTGGCATTATGACTTTGCCAGCCCATGGAGCTGTTATGAGTATTTTATTTTTATTTACTTATTTATTGCTTGATAATGGTTGGTGACACTCCTGCAAATGTTTTTTATTATTATTATTATTTCGGCTCATAGCGATGCACCTAGGTTTCGTCACCTGTAACGATCAGTGACAGAGAGGCATCTCTCTTGGCCTGAAACTGCTTAACAGTTGAGATACAATAGCTTTTCTTTGAATTTTGTGGTATGTTGTGAGTCTTCGTGGAACGCATCTTGAGTACCTTCGAATGTCCAATAATGTCAGTCATTGCAAACAAACTTAAAATGTTCGCAGGTAGCTATAGAAAGAATTGTTGAGTTGTGATGCATTGGTCTGCACGAAATAATGGTATCTGCGTGATTCCGCATGCTGCGAGCAGAGTCTGTGACAGGACGTTCCGAACGTAGCCGATTATGGAGCTCAGTTTCCGCGCTTTCTGACGTTTGAACTCTGTGGCATTGTCCAACAGTACTCCCATCGACAGCATCACTACCATACGCTTCATACAAACGTATTGGGATGTTCGCTGCCATATCTTTTTCTATAAACAATAATTCAATCACAGAACAGCAACGCGTAGACGCCGTTTTGATGGCTCTCTACGATTCTGTCATCTGTCACAATTGTTCGAAACTTGGCACACATAAAACTAAGCTCAAACTCAACACTGTTCTGTATAAATTCTATGTCACAATGCTGTGAGACAAAAAAATCAAAGTCCGAAAAAACTCTGGAGATACCGACGGTCCAAAATGGTGCCTCTATTAAACTGTCATAAGTGCTTCCCTAAAGTATCAGATTCTGCAAGTTATTAAAAGTTATCCTCCATACACCATGAGCTGCACTAGAAATGTTTTATTTGCCAAAACCGGTTTTCGGTTTTGTAATCCATCATTGGTGGCATCTGACACAAACGAACTTACGAACAGACATTAATCAGGTTACTTACTTATCATTTCCGTGAGTATTCAGGTAGACTGAAAGACATGCTTCATCGTCGTCTTCAGGAACGCAGTATAGACACTTACGTCTATTTAAATCTTTGCTGAAGATACAATCAGTAGGCCTCAGCGTTGCATTTCACGCTTATAGTTACTATGACCAACTCAAAAATGTCAATGCGAAACTCAAACCGCGTTGAAATGGAGACGCGCTCCGTTACACGAGAGCTGCGTCCAGGACACATGCTGCGATACTGGAATTCGACACTCTCCGGTCCAGAAGATATCAATGTGTTGTATGCCTGCTACCTGAAACTTCCCACCAAGAGGACGTCAAACTCTGGGCCCAAGTTAAGGGACAGCCGTAGTTTCCTGAGCTGTTTAGGAGTCTTAAACATGGGCTGGAGAGAAAAAAGAGATTCAATTTGTTGTAGATATAAGTATACTTCTTTACTACTGGGAAGTCAGTACAAGTGCCTATACACATACTTTACTTCATCTCAGGTCTCAGTGCCACAAAACGTCTCGTTCGACAGACATTTAACTTAAATACAAAACGTCGAGGAGTGGCGAATAGTTCATACAGTATTCCTGGAAGTAATTAACACATTATTCTGACAATACTTTCTTCTACAGGGTGTTACAGAAAGGTACGGCCAAACTTTCAGGAAGCATTCCTCACACACAAAGAAAGAAAATATGTTATGTGGACATGTGTCCGGAAACGCTTAATTTCCATGTTACAGCTCATTTTATTACTTCTCTTCCAATCACATTAATCATGGAATGGAAACACACAGCAACAGAACGTACCAGCGTGACTTCAAACACTTTGTTACAGGAAATGTTCGAAATGTCCTCCGTTAGGATTGACACATTGTTGGATGAACCATTTGCAGAAGTGTACCCGTGGAGGCCAATCAGCTGCTGATGGTGCCTTCACACGCTGTACATGGTACGGAAACAACTGGTTCTCCCGTAGCACTCTCCATACAGTGACGTGGTCAACGTTACCTTGTACAGCAGCAACTTCTCTGACGCTGACATTAGGGTTACCGTCACGTGCACGAAGAATTGCCTCGTCCATTGTAGGTGTCCTCGTCGTTTTAGGTCTTCCCCAGTCGCGAGTCATAGGCTGGAATGTTCCGTGCTCCGTAAGACGCCGATCAATTGCTTCGAACGTCTTCCTGTCGGGACACCTTCGTTCTGGAATTCTGTCTCGATACAAACGTACCGCACCACTGCTATTGCCCTGTGCTAATCCATACATCAAATGGGCATCTGCCAACTCCGTATTTGTAAACATTGCACTGACTGCAAAACCACGTTCGTGATAAACACTAACCTGTTGATGCTACGTACTAATGTGCTTGATGCTAGTACTGTAGAGCAATGAGTCGCATGTCAACACAAGCACCGAAGTCAACGTTACCTTTCTTCAATTGGGCCAACTGGCGGTGAATCTAGGAAGTACAGCACATACTGACGAAACTAAAATGAGCTCTAACATGGAAATTAAGCGTTTCCGGACACATGTCCACATAACATGTTTTCTTTATTTGTGTGTGAGGAACGCTTCCTGAAAGTTTGGCCGTACCTTTTTGTAACACCCCTGCATATCGATGTTGTTAAGGAATCTTCCTTGTGTTGTACTGCCGTCCTACAGAAGCACAAAGTTAATGTGTCTAGTATAAAAAGTGGAATGGAGTTATCTACACTGATGGAAAAGAATCCCAAAAACAAGAAGGAGTTGTGCGAGAAAACCGAAAGTTAGTAGAAGTGGTTCTACATCTGGAAGACTACGTCTATTCAGATTTCGCACTGGTCACAAAGAGTGACACCAGTGGCGCCTCTATGCGGATACAAATCAGGACTGCTTTAAATATGGGCTGTGACGGTCATGGGCGTTAGCTACCTTTGAAAGTGAAGGTAGTGAGTGGATGTTAGCCATTATCAACAACTCACTGAGTTTGAATAAGGTCTTCTAACAGGGCTACGAAAAGCTGGATGTTCCTTCCTCGATATTGTAGAAAAAAATTGGCAGGAATGTAGGCACTGTACATTACTGCTGGCAGCGCTGTTCAAGGGGAGGTAAGATAGCAAGAAGACCGTGGACCTACCGAGAGGGAAGATCGTCATGTTCGGCGTATGGTTCTGGCGCATCACACTGGGTCTGCAGCATAAATTTGAGCAGTAGATGACACCACAGTGACGCACTGGACTGTATAAGTCCATTACGTCACGGAAAGCTCCGAGCCAGACGCCCTGTAGCGTGCATTCCACTGAACCCAAACCACCGCCGTTTGTGGCTTCGATGGTGTCAAGGGAGAGCTCACTGGAGTACGGAGTGGATGTGTTGTGTTCTCTGATGAAAAATGGGTCTGCCTCAGTGCCAGTGATGGCCGTGAGTCGCTTAGGTCAGTTGAGTACCTGCAACCATCTTGTCTTCGTGTTAGACAAACTGGACCTAAACCTAAAGTCATGGTCTGGGATATGATTTCGTATGACAAAAGGAACATTCTTGTAGTTGTTGTTGTGATGTCAGCCCCGAGACTGGTTTGATGCAGCTCTCCATGCTACTCTATCCTGTGCAAGCTTCTTCATCTCCCAGTACCTACTGCAACCTACATCCTTCTGAATCTGCTTAGTGTATTCATCTCTTGGTCTCCCTCTTCGATTTTTACCCTCCACGCTGCCCTCCAATACTAAATTGGTGATCCCTTGATGCCTCAGAACATGTCCTATCAACCGATACCTTCTTCTGGTCAAGTTGTGCCACAAACTTCTCTTCTCCCCAATCCTATTCAATACTTCCTCATTAGTTATGTGATCTACGCATCTAATCTTCAGCATTCTTCTGTAGCACCACATTTCGAAAGCTTCTATTCTCTTCTTGTCTAAACTATTTATCGTCCATGTTTCACTTCTATACATGGCTACACTCCATACAAATACTTTCAGAAAAGACTTCCTGACACTTAAATCTATACTCGAAGTTAACAAATTTCTCTTCTTCAGAAACGCTTTCTTCTCCATTGCCACTCTACATTTTATATCCTCTCTACTTCGACCATCATCAGTTATTTTGCTCCCCAAATAGCAAAACTCCTTTACTACTTTGAGTGTCTCATTTCCTAATCTAATTCCCTCAGCATGACCCGACTTAATTCGACTATATTCCAGTATCCTCGTTTTGCTTTTGTTGATGTTCATCTTATAGACTCCTCTCAAGACACTGTTCATTCCATTCAACTGCTCTTCCAAGTCCCTTGCTGTCTCTGACAGAATTACAATGTCATCGGCGAACCTCAAAGTTTTTATTTCTTCTCCATGGATTTTAATACCTACTCCGAATTTTTCTTTTGTTTCCTTTACTGCTTGCTCAATATACAGATTGAATAACATCGGGGAGAGGCACAACCCTGTCTCACTCCCTGCCCAACCACTGCTTCCCTTTCGTGTCCCTCGACTCTTATAACTGCCATCTGGTTTCTGTACAAATTGTAAATAGCCTTTCGCTCCCTCTATTTTACCCCTGCCACCTTTAGAATTTGAAAGAGAGTATTCCAATCAACATTGTCAAAAACTTTCCCTAAGTCTACAAATGCTAGAAACGTAGGTTTGCCTTTCCTTAATCTTTCTTCTAAGATAAGTCGTAAGGTCAGTATTGCCTCACGTGTTCCAGTATTTCTACGGAATCCAAACTTATCTTCCCCGAGGTCGGCTTCTACTAGTTTTTGCATTCGTCTGTAAAGAATTCGTGTTAGTATTTTGCAGCTATGGCTTATTAAACTGATTGTTCGGTAATTTTCACATCTACCAACACCTGCTTTCTTTGGGATTGGAATTATTATATTCTTCTTGAAGTCTGAGGGTATTTCGCCTGTTTCATACATCTTGCTCACCAGATGGTAGAGTTTTGTCAGGACTGGCTCTCCCAAGGCCGGCAGTAGTTCCAATGGAATGTTGTCTACTCCGGGGGCCTTGTTTCGACTCAGGTCTTTCAGTGCTCTGTCAAACTCTTCACGCCGTATCGTATCTCCCATTTCATCTTCATCTACATCCTCTTCCATTTCCATAATATTGTCCTCAAGTACATCGTCCTTGTATAGACCCTCTATATACTCCTTCAGCCTTTCTGCTTTCCCTTCTTTGCTTAGAACTGGCTTTCCATCTGAGCTCTTGATGTTCATACAAGTGGTTCTCTTATCTCCAAAGGTCTCTTTAATTTTACTGTAGGCAGTATCTATCTTAGCCCTAGTGAGATAAGCCTCTGCATCCTTACATTTGTCCTCTAGCCATCCCTGCTTAGCCATTTTGCACTTCCTTTCGATCCCATTTTTGAGAGTTTGTATTCCTTTTTGCCTGCTTCATTTATTGCATTTTTATATTTTCTCCTTTCATCAATTAAATTCAATATTTCTTCTGTTACCCAAGGATTTCTACTAGCCCTCGTCTTTTTACCTACTTGATCCTCTGGTGCCTTCACTACTTCATCCCTCAAAGCTACCCATTCTTCTTCTACTGTATTTCTGTCCCCCATTGCTGACAATTGTTCCCTTATGCTCTCCCTGAAACTCTGTACAACCTCTGGTTCTTTCAGTTTATTCAGGTCCCATCTCCTTAAATTCCCACCTTTTTGCAGTTTCTTCAGTTTTAATCTACAGGTCATAACCAGTAGATTGTGGTCAGAGTCCACATCTGCCCCTGGAAATGTCTTACAATTTAAAACCTGGTTCCTAAATCTCTGTCTTACCATTATATAATCGATCTGATACCTTTTAGTATCTCCAGGATTCTTCCATGTATACAACCTTCTTTCTTGTAGTTATCCGAAGCATCCTGACTGTATACTTGTACGTCAGCCTGCGGGTTCGACCTGTTGTGCAGCCATTTATGAACAGGGTCTAGAAGGTGCTTCCCAGAAGGATAATGATCACCCATATACCGCTGATGTATCGCAACAGAGTGTCGACATGTTGCCTTGTCTTCCTCGATCACCAGATCCGTCTCCAATCGATGTCGTATTATACGTCATCGGACAACAACTCCAGCGTCATCCGCAGCGAGCATTAACTGTAACTGTATTAACCGACCAAGAGCAACAGGCATGGAATTCTGTGCCACAAACTGACATCCGGCGAATGTACCACATAACACATGCACGCTTCCATGCTTACATTCAACATATAGCTGTTGCTCCGGTTATAAATGTATCAGCATTTCACAACTGCAACGGCTTTTCTTGCTCTCCCTTGAACCTGTTATCTTGTAACATTATCACTAGGATATGTTACCTAAACAAATGTATTCAAGAAATTTCATCACTCTTCATTAATTATTTCTTGGTGTTTGGATTTTTTCCGTCAGTGTAGATCGGTGAAAAGCGATATATGTGATATGCTGATGAATATGGCAATATCTAAAAGCATTATGGCTAGGAAAATCTCTTGTGTGTTCTGTTGTTTAAACCCCAAAGGATTTCTTTATTTAAGTCCTTTGGGTGAATATTCTTGGCAATGTTTCTATGTCCTTTCTTAACTGTAACTGTTTTATGTAAGTATAGAGTGTATAGTTCAGTTTACGACGATAGGAGGAATAGTTGCGAGAAGTATAATCAGGTAGCAGCACATAAGCTATTCGTACTTGCCTTGAATAGCACAAAAGAAGCTACCTAGCTTAGCGTCCCCGCCCGACGGTGAAATCAAGATCAGTCTTCTCTCTCATATTTACATTTCTTTGTGAGACACTGCGGAGAGTTTTGAAACTGAGCCAATGGAATTGACGCAAATCCATGGATGAGGGAGTTTTCACCACAATGTCTCCTTACTCCGCCGGACAAAGTGAACAGAAAAGCTGCTGCTAGAGGAAGTGGATGAAGAAAATAAAAAAAATATTCGATGTAGAAATAAAATCTTGAAACGTCAACAGCTTCCATTTTGCCCAGCTGATTTGGTTCCGGCTGTATGAATGGACGCACATGTAATAAAATGTCCAGCTACGATTGTAAAAGTTAAGACGGCACAGTTGTTAAAAATACGGGGCAGTTAAATGTGAGCGTAGACACTGAAATGTCTCTCGTTAGAAATGTCTCTGCTCCACATCCCCGTTTACATCACAATGCTATACACTCCGAAAGATGGAACTCATAATCACATAATGCAACAAAATGTGGAGAAAAGTGCTGAGAGACACGTGAACATCTATCATATGGGCTTTATTTCTAATATCAAGTTCAACGTCATGTTATATATAGTACTATAACAGTTACTTTTCAAGTGCTTCAGGCACCGTAAAAGAAGAGATAGCATATGTAAAACATTATTTCGGTATATCTAGGCGGTGGAAAGGGGCTGTGGAAGAGCAACAATAAGATTCACTGATCAAACAGAAGAGAGCATAAACAGTCCAGTTCAACATGTATCACGGTGAGGCAGCAACTTTCAACCAGCAAAGTCCTGGTCTGTTTCCTCAATATTAAACTACTTTAGTTCATAGTGGCACTGGTTCAACACGTTATTGGTCGATGGCCAAAAGTCAACAACCTTTCTTCCATATG
This sequence comes from Schistocerca gregaria, assembly GCF_023897955.1. Lineage (NCBI taxonomy): Eukaryota > Metazoa > Arthropoda > Insecta > Orthoptera > Acrididae > Schistocerca > Schistocerca gregaria. Next base: position 185,680,964 of record NC_064931.1, on the reverse strand, counting down.
TGGGAAATATTTCTTTAAAAACAGAGAAGGAAGTGGACGACAACAATACATAATGATATGACATAGCGATTAGACAAGCAGACACTTCCCGTGTGGTGAAACAACGAAGAACGAAGTGGCCGACTATCTCTCTGTGAAGAACCTGGAATCACGTCAAAACTTAAGAATCCCCTTATGGAACAATCTCAGGGCCATTTTATTTTCCCTACACAACACATCTTCCATACTTTCAGACTGAATTTATCCCCTGCATGTGGACAATCTCACAGAAATGACTTTGGTTAAGACTTTGTACACAATACTGAATAAAAAGATGCCACGGTAATTTTCACAGTTTGCTTTATCCGTCTTATGACTCGGCGAATAATGGTCATTCTCACTGGTCTGGCATCAGTGCTCTGTACAGCGCCTTAGCCGAAGTCGTTGCTATGAGACTCGCTCCATTTGCGTAAGAGATACTTGGCGACTACCAGAGCAGTCATTTACAGAGCAGATCAACGACTGATTATATCTTCACTATAAGCCAAATAGGCTTAGTAGAAAAGTGCTGTGAATATAATGTGGATGTAGCTCAACTCTTTATAGATTTCAGACAGGATTATGATAGCGTTAAAAGGAAAAAGTTGAATTACACCCTAATGGGTACGGAATATCTATACAACTAATCAGTGTGGTACAAATGATCTTCACAAGTATGAAATGATAAGTGAAAGTCGAAGGAAACCTCTCTAAAAACGTTGAAATAAACCATGGGTTAAGGCAGGGGGATGTGTCATCCACATTACTTTTCAACATAATGTTGGAAAGAATAATCAGAAGTGCGGAAATCAGTGACTCAGTTGGTACTGTGTTTACGATATGATCCAAAACCTAGAATGTGTTGATTATGTTTATATACCGTCTGGAAGATTGAAAGACCTGGAAAATGGGTTTAGCAGACAAGAAAAGAGTTGGGGCTTTGAGTAAACGACACAAAACGCAGTATCTCTTCTCTTCCAGGAGGAACGCTGCTGATAAAGAGAAATACACTGAAGAGCCAGAGAAACTGGTACACCTGCCTAATATCGTGTAGGGCCTCCACAAGGTCTCAAAACTACCGCAACACGACGTGGCATGGACTCGACTAATGTCTGAAGTAGTGCTGGAGGAAACTGATACCATGAACCCTGCAGGGCTGTCCATAAATCCGTGAGAGAACGAGGGGATGGAGATCTCTTCTGAAAAGCACGTTGCAAGGCATCCCAGATATGCTCAATAATGTTCGTGTCTGAAGCGTTTGGTGGACAGTGGAAGTGTTGAAACTTAGAAGAGTAATTCTGGAGCCACTCTGGAACAGTTCTGGACGTGTGGAGTGTCGCATTGTTCTGCTGGAATTTCCCAAGTTCGTCGGAATGCAGAATGTATATGAATGGATGCACCTGCTCAGGCAACAGCGTAAGTAAAGAAATAAAAGCAAGAACTGCCACGGGATATACAACTTACTGGGCTCTGATTAAGATTATTAACTCACGTAGCATGAGCAGAAAATGGACGGTGACAGCCTAACGAACGATTATAATGCCAGTGGTAATGTATGTCCCAGAAACGTACATAATGCCTGTGGCAGAAGAGGAGTTCCTCCGAAGAGGAGAAAGGAAAATACTAAGAAAAATTTTTGGAGCCGTGAATTGGGCAGGGCAATGGAGAATGCGGAAAATCAAGGATTTTGAGGAATTATATGGTTACGTTGACCTAGTTTTGGAAATCAGGAGCAAGAGATTAAGATGGTTGGGCCACGTAGACTGAAAGTCAGAGGACAGATCTGTGATGAAAATCTGTAAAGGAAATCCAGCTGAGAAACGGAGCAAAGGGAGACTACGGAAACGATGGCTGAGTTATGTGAGGAATGACTTGAAGATGAGAGTAAGAAGGTGGAGGAACGAGCCGGAAATCGTCAAGACTGGGCTGCGATCGTCAGAGAAGTAGCGCCAAGGAGTAAGTAAATATGTCGACAATCTTCATATGTATCTGAGCACCAGACCACAAAACCTAACAGGAGTTACAAGTTCAGTTAACTACACTTTCCAAGCCTTTTGTGTCTGAGTCAACAAAGTAGGACTGACGTTATAATGTTAGGGCTACTAAAACGCAAACAGTCCTCGTACCTCTTCAACGGCACAGTAGTTCACACTTCGTAAAACCCTTCCGTACATCATTCTAAATAAACCAGAATACCCTTTCAGTTCTTCTGTTAGAGAGCTTGGCGTAAAACTACACTCCTGGAAATTGAAATAAGAACACCGTGAATTCATTTTCCCAGGAAGCGGAAACTTTATTGACACATTCCTGGGGTCAGATACATCACATGATCACACTGACAGAACCACAGGCAAATAGACACAGGCAACAGAGCATGCACAATGTCGGCACTAGTACAGTGTATATCCACCTTTCGCAGCAATGCAGGCTGCTATTCTCCCATGGAGACGATCGTAGAGATGCTGGATGTAGTCCTGTGGAACGGCTTGCCATGCCATTTCCCCCTGGCGCCTCAATTGGACCAGCGTTCGTGCTGGACGTGCAGACCGCGTGAGACGACGCTTCATCCAGTCCCAAACATGCTCAATGGGGGACAGATCCGGAGATCTTACTCGCCAGGGTAGTTGACTTACACCTTCTAGAGCACGTTGGGTGGCACGGGATACATGCGGACGTGCATTGTCCTGTTGGAACAGCAAGTTCCCTTGCCGGTCTAGGAATGGTAGAACAATGGGTTCGATGACGGTTTGGATGTACCGTGCACTATTCAGTGTCCCCTCGACGATCACCAGAGGTGTACGCCAGTGTAGGAGATCGCTCCCCACACCATGATGCCGGGTGTTGGCCCTGTGTGCCTCGGTCGTATGCAGTCCTGATTGTGGCGCTCACCTGCACGGCGCCAAACACGCATACGACCATCATTGGCACCAAGGCAGAAGCGACTCTCATCGCTGAAGACGACACGTCTCCATTCGTCCCTCCATTCACGCCTGTCGCGACACCACTGGAGGCGGGCTGCACGATGTTGGGGCGTGAGCGGAAGACGGCCTAACGGTGTGCGGGACCGTAGCCCAGCTTCATGGAGACGGTTGCGAATGGTCCTCGCCGATACTCCAGGAGCAACAGTGTCCCTAATTTGCTGGGAAGTGGCGGTGCGGTCCCCTACGGCACTGCGTAGGATCCTACGGTCTTGGCGTGCATCCGTGCGTCGCTACGGTCCGGTCCCAGGTCGACGGGCACGTGCACCTTCCGCCGACCACTGGCGACAACATCGATGTACTGTGGAGACCTCACGCCCCACGTGTTGAGCAATTCGGCGGTACGTCCACCCGGCCTCCCGCATGCCCACTATACGCCCTCGCTCAAAGTCCGTCAACTGCACATACGGTTCACGTCCACGCAGTCGCGGCATGCTACCAGTGTTAAAGACTGCGATGGAGCTCCGTATGCCACGGCAAACTGGCTGACACTGACGGCGGCGGTGCACAAATGCTGCGTAGCTAGCGCCATTCGACGGCCAACACCGCGGTTCCTGTTGTGTCCGCTGTGCCGTGCGTGTGATCATTGCTTGTACAGCCCTCTCGCAGTGTCCGGAGCAAGTATGGTGAGTCTGACACACCGGTGTCAATGTGTTCTTTTTTCCATTTCCAGGAGTGTAGATTAATACTGTTCTGTGTGCCGGATGTTGCAGTATATGTCGATTCCTATTAAAAAAGTAAAAGATCTTAGAAACTATTTTTCGGAGACCTCAAAGAGATTACCATCATATTTTTGCGAAGTCATACAACGCCCTAAATTTGTGTATACTTGACCGACTCATAGCAGTATGATCACTTTACATCTTCGTGCGAAGAGCTGTTCTCGACGCGTACAGTCTGAAGGAGCCTTCACCACACACTGATTTTCTTTTCTCAAGTCCTCACTAATTACAAACAAAAATATCTGCTCTGTAGAAAATATTCCATAACAGCATTCTCGACACATCTGAACCTTGAATTCTACGTTACTTCGAGTTCCTTAGCATACCACAGGGTACGCCAAATCCTGTGTTGTAAGCTAGGCTATGGAACAACCTGCTCCATACGATCAGAGAAGTTGCACGTTTCTCCACAGTCAAAAGAATCAAATCGGCTATTTCATGAAAGAACGATGGCTCTATTTTACTTCTCACTGAGTCCACACTCAAGGGTCTTACTAGCGTCACCAAAAGACGTAGACATGTTTGACACCCTCCCTCATTTTTACACTTCTCCTTCTGTTTTTTGTATTAATTTTTATTCTGTCCTTCTCGATACATGTTCTGAATTTGGAATATAATTATTATATTAACAAATGAAGTAGACACACTTGTGTAACAGTGTCCAACATAAATTTTCTTGCTGGTGACGCAGCAAATGGTTTGAGCGATGGACTCTACGCCACGCCACCAGCGTTGGGAAGTCATATTCAACATCCACATCTACTTCCACACTCCACAAATCACTTTATGGTGTTTTGGGGAAGGGTAATTCTGGTATCACACTCTTTCTCCCCTTTCTTATCGCAACAGTTGCCAATAAACGCTCGCACACCTAGATATACGTGATTAGGCTGCAATTCACAATTAAGTGCCAAACAGAGGGTTCATCGAACCACCTTCAAGCTACTTCTCTGCCGTTCCTCGCTCGAACAGCACGAGGGAGAAACGAGCACTTCAGTTTTTCCGTGCGATCTTTTATTTCTCGCGTTTTGTTACGATAGTCATTTCGCCAGATAGGTAGGTATCAAAAAAATATTTTCACTCTCTGAGGAGGCACTTGGTGACTGAACTTTCATGAGGAGGTGCAGCAGAGAAAAATACCTTTGCTTTAATTATGCCAACCCAATTCATTTATCATATCCGAGGCACTGTCTCTCCTATTTCGTGATAATATAAAACGAGCTGGCCTTCTTTGAATTTTTTCTATGTCCTCCGTCAATACTATCTGATATGAATCCCACACCGCACGTCTATACTCCAGAAGAGGGCGGACAAAGGTATATAATCAGTCTGTTTAGTACACCTGCTTAGTCTACAGGTATTGTTTGAAGTGTTCGCTGTCTCAAGTAGAAACTTACAGACACAGTCTTTGAATGCTGGCCCCTATTTTGACCGGAACTGAGGTTAGAAGCTTCCTACATGTCTGTCAGGGGGCCTGAAGATGCCGTAATATATCGCCTAAACTTGTAGCCCAATAAAATAACAATTTGGAAATTTAGACAGTTGAAAGGTATTTGACTTGACATTTTGTACTGAATAGCCGAGGTCAAGAACCAGTTCTGAAAAGATGGACATACACGGACTGTTCTGTCGAGTCACGACCTTAACTCAGTGGACCACCTTCGAGAAGAGTTAGAAAGTCAGCTTCGATCGAGACCCCAGCGTCCAACACCACAACCTTGTGTGGTTTCGGCTGTTGAAGCAGAATGAGCTGACATTCAGTCACAGATATTCAGACGGCTTATTAAGGTGTTCCCAGCAAAGGTTAAGCCGTGATAAAGACGAAGGGTGGACACACCCATATTATTGACCACTAATAGATGTCAGGATACTTATGCTCAGATAGTGTATCGCATAATTAAGGTTTTTATCATAACATAAAGCATGTAGATCGTATACAGTGTTTCCCTAAAGTATTCTTTCAAATTAATACAGGAGGTAGAGATCATCAAAGCAAATATATTTAGCTACGGTACCTGTGGTCGCTGACGACAGTTCCTGATGCTAGGGACGATTTACTCAGAGATACTTTAACATGCTAATTACAAAAAAAAGGCTCTGAGCACTATGGGACTTAACATCTGAGGTCATCAGTCCCATAGAACTTAGAACTACTTAAACCTAACTAACCTAAGGACATCACACACATCCGTGCCCGAGGCAGGATTCGAACCTGCGACCGTAGCGGTCGCGTGGTTCCAGACTGAAGCGCCTAGAATCGCTCGGCCACCATGGCCGGTCATGCTAATTACAGCAGTGACATTCACAGTAACTGCTCGAATGTGAGACCACTGGCCTGTATGCACGCAGTTCACCGTCGGACCATTAACTGTAATGTCCGTTCGAAGATGTGTGCAATGACACCAGTAGCGACGGAAATTCTGGCGACGAGCTCTTCTTATGTTTCCACAACGGTTTCATACACCAGCTGCTTCATATGACCATGTGAGGTCAGATGACCTGGGTGGCCAGGCAGCAGAGCCCTCTAGGCCGATCCATCGATTTCCAAAGGACGCTCTCAGATGTTTTCTCAGAATAGTGCTGAAGTCGGCTGTCGCCCCACCGTGCTGGAAGTATATCCTTCGTCTAACATTCAGAGGTACTTCCACCAGCAACTCTGGCAACTCATGTTCCACGAAGATATCACCGTCCGTTAAGGCGGAATGGAAGAATTTATCGTCCAACCAACCTATCATCGAGCATGCTGGCTCTCACATTAACACAGAATCGCTGCAGATGAGCACGAGGTCGAATATCTCATGCATTCACACGTGTCCACACGTGAGAAGTGTGGATATTGAAACAGCCTTCACGAGTAAACGAAGCCTCGCCAGTGTACAGGAACTCGGCCGTCAATAAGAAGTGCAGGGCAGTCTGTTGCAAAAACCATTGTGAGAACTGCACGCGTTGGAGAAAATCTTCAGCTGTTAGAGCTGCCACGCACTGAAGATGGAAAGGATAACACATTCCACAAAAGGCTATTTCTGACGCCAAGTATAATTGCACTACGTCGTGTACTTGTGGATGGATTGTCTTCAACGTATCGCAGAATCTCGTCTTGCATTCGGGAATTTGGACTGTTCGATTACAACCACTATTATGCATATTTTTACGGAAAGTTCCTGTTCAGGCGATGCAGACGTTCAGATGTTTGGTGTTATGGCACCCATAGCTGGGGAGAGCGCTGTCGATACCCTCTCACTGCAGCTGGTCCATTTCCATTCACATAGCCCCGTACCAGATGCAAGTCAGCCATTTCAGCATACGTAAACCGCTCCATGTTCACTGTTGTTGCACAAGGCGGTAGTGACTGCGACTGAATCTGTGTGTGTACAGGGGAGTCTCCGTTGTTGTCACAATGCGGTGACGGTTGCCAGTGAATCTGTGTGTTTCCAAGCAGACCTCAGAGCCAACCATCCACACAGAGAGCAGTTTTGAATGTCAGTACTCATTCTCAGTCAATTGCACCGACACAACAAACTACGTCAGCGCTACTAACAAAATGTTCCTTAACTGTATAACATTACGCCAGGGACAATGTGTTCTTTATCGAAATATGTCTGATTTCGTCTTCTCTATTTGCTATGTTAATTTCGACGAGTGGTTTCGGAACGTTCTGTCTATTGTTTTTGATTATCACGTAGAAATAGTACGTTCAGAAGTAAGACCTAAAGTACCTGGTGCCATGTTAGCCCTCGGCCGTTTCTGGAACGCAGTGGGGTTCTCAGGTTCCGTGCTCTTTTGAAAAATAATAGTTAATTAGGACAGAGTGTATTTTTGAGCGGTGAAGGAGGGGGAGGAATATCAGGCTGAGCAGGAATTTATTGACCTCTTGTGAGTAACTGAACAGAAATAGCCATCATGTTGACTAAACAGGAAAGGAAAAGTAGTTGACTCTGTAGGCCGTTCGCGCAAAAGACGCTCGGAAAACCGTTATTTGCGTACTAGGATACACGATTCGTGGTGTAGCATGTATAAGGACTAATGATAAAGTTTTAATATCCTCTTGACAAAAATAATTATGTAATCATTTGTTGTTTATTTGTAAGTTAATGTCTGCAGTCCTGGTAGATATCGAAATCTCTGTATCACAGCCTATAGCATGTCATTAGAGCAGCCGGATCAAAATGATCGATAACGCTAAGTATTGTGTAGTAATTCGTTAACTACATTAGAAACAAAAAGTGCTGAAACAATCCATACTGAATTGATGGAGGTGCTCGTCAACAATACAGCTCCATATGACACTGTGGTTAGATGGCGCTGATGGTTCTATTATGGTCAAAAATATTTGAATGACGAAAAGTGAAGTGACGGACCATCTCCCTATGAAGAACCGACAACCGCAAGGACTTGGCGCTCGAAGGCCGGCGTGTAAAAATCGAGGTGGCGGTTTAAAAAGTGAAAATCACTCATGCATTAGATGTCAAAACATTGCACAACAATTTGAAGATTATAAATGACAGCGCCCTCTGGGTTCTGCGACTGCTCACATCCACTCAAAGAACCCACAGAACCGAAGCAGCAGTGAAGATGTTGCAGGTATATTAAACCAATGAAGACGACGTCTTTAGCTGGCTAATCACAATTGGCCAGTGATGGGTGTGTCACTACTACTCCGAAAGAAAGTGGTAAAGCAAACATTGAAAACATATGAATTCAGCACCACCGAAATGGGCGAAGATCTTATCATCACCGGAAAAGATAAAGCTGAGTGTTTTATTTGCGACTGCCACGGTGGGGTACTAACAGAGAATGCTCACAAGGGGTAAATCATGACGGGAGCTTATTACCGAAATCTCCAGAGGAATCGTCGCGGGAAGCTATTGAAGGGTTCGGGAAAGACGACAAGTTGTTTATCAAGGTCGATCATGTTCTGAAAATAGGGCTCGGCATCTAATATGTTTTGTGCGGACGGCAATGCTTTACTCAGTCCACTGAGCTGGGATCAACGGTCACAGCTGCGCAGCTCACATTCTACGCAGTTGAGGCCTCGGGCTCCATTGTCCATGCAGCGCCGCGAGGACGTGGGGCCTTATGGAGATCTTCTATCCTCTTTCCTTGTGTAAACGGCAGCTGTATTATACTTTTTAAAATATTATATATAATACTGGAAATAGGAAATTATAAAAGAAGGAAACTGATTTAAGAAGAACGATAAAAGAGGATAGTATAGACTGACTAATATAGGTCCCTTTACCTGCGCAACTTAGGGAGGACGTCTCGGAATGTGATCGGGAACGTGGCATTCCTGTGCCGTACCTCCCAAGGTTACTTACTAAGTTATGTTGAAATGATAGTCTACTTAATTCTAGTCGAGTGTTTTTCAAGCTTACCGTGGCGCCTGGTACAATAACTAGCTACACTAGGTTATATATTCTACATCGCGTCTGCATGATACGTGATAAAGGATTACTACTGATATGTGTTGTGTATGCTACGTACTGTGTCTAGTCATGTTCTTTATCTTGTGTTTACTCTTATTCTAACTTATGCTATGTGCTAAGAAATCTGTGTTTTTTTAGCAACAGGTTTAACATGGCACCCGCTAGAATAACTGACCAACATCATGTGATAAAATATGTCTCTCTGCTTTGATCTATGTTCCATGTTCCTATGATTGGATGACAACATATTCTTCTTTGTTTGTTAAGTCCTCCGTGTCAGTGTTGGAGGAGTCTGTAGTACTGGAGTCCTTATCTGAACTAACCCAGTCTTTTCTTTGACGTTGTTACGATGCATGTAAGGCGTCGTCAGTTTATAGAAACGAGTTCTGTCTTGGTGATGTGGTCTTTTAGCTCATTTGGTTTTCCCCATTTGTGTGAATCCCTGGGTGTGTGTTGTAGTTTTTCTGTTGTGATTCCTGTTAAGTGTCGCTGTGCATGTGAGTACAACTTACAGTACAGCATGCTTTGTTCAGGAGATCCATGTTCTCCGCACGTGCAGTCACCGTCCTTAGAAAGACAAGCTCTGGAAGTGCGCTGAATATAGGCCATTCCAGTCAGGAAATGAACTGTTCCACGGCTGAGATTCGCATGAATCACCCATAATGGTTCCCAGATGTTCGATAAAAAGTCGTACAACTTACGCCTCAAGCCTTTTATCACATTGGCGCACTCTCGTTGAGAGACACACAACCGCCATGTGTTTAGTTGACGCCTTCCTCTGTTGTTTCCCTGATCTTATCATGTATTCCCCTATCACGCCATTAGCATGCAGCCCGATATCTGATCGTTATGTCGATTGGGAAGACACCCAATACCACACATAGCACCTATTTTGAGATAGTGTGGAATGACCCCGGCACCCTCATTACATTTATCTATGCTTCACAGCTGTCCTGTTGGTCACTATAGCAAGCCTATGTACCCATATACTTGCTGCGAAGAGCGCCATAGATTCATAGAGAGTGCGGTGGTATGCTCGGATGTGTGTGATTGGTGGTTGTACTATGTAGTATTTACGTGTGAGAGTTTGTATTTTCTCTGCTTTACCAATAGTCACGCATATTTACTATGGTTTTCGTCAATGTCTAGTCACACGTATGTTTTGGCTGTTTCTATTATAATGTTTATGTTCTATACATTGAACAATGTGTGTCGCTGTAATGTACCTCTCAGTAATATATACAGTACTGGCCATTAAAATTGCTACACCACGAAGAGACGTGCTGCAGACGCGAAATTTAACCGACAGGAAGAAGGTGCTGTGATATGCAAATGATTAGCTCTTCAGAGCATTCACATGAGGCTGGCGCCGGTGGCGACACCTACAACGTGCTGACATGAGGAAAGTTTCCAACCGATTTCTCATACACAAACAGCAGTCGACCGGCGTTGCCTGGTGAAACGTTGTTGTGATTCCTCGTGTAAGGAGAAGGAATGCGAACCATAACGCTTCCGAATTTGATAAAGATCGGATTGTAGCCTATCGCGATAGCGGTTTATCGTATAGCGATACTGCTGCTCTCGTTGGTCGAGATTCCAATGACTGTTAGCAGAATATGGAATCGGTGGGTTCAGGAGGGTAATACGGAACCCTGTGCTGGATCCCAGCGGCCTCGTATCACTAGCAGTCGAGATGACAGGCATCTTATCCGCATGGCTGTAACGGATCGTGCAGTCACGTCTCGATCCCTGAGTCAGCAGATGGGGACGTATGCAAGACAACAACCATCTGCACGAACAGTTCGACGACGTTTGCAGCAGCATGAACTATCAGCTCGGAGACCATGGCTGCAGTTACCCTTCACGCTGCATCACAGACAGGAGCGCCTGCGATGGTGTACTCAACGACGAACGTGGGTGCACCAATGGCAAAACGTCATTTTTTCGGATGAATCCAGTTTCTGTTTACACCACCATGATGGTCGCACCCGTGTTTGGCAACATCGCGGTGAACGCACATTGTAAGTGTGTATTCGCCATCGTCATATTGGCGTATCACCCGGCGTGATGGTATGGAGTGCCATTGGTTACACGTCTCGGTCACCTCTTGTTTGCACTGACGGCGCTTTGAACAGTGGACGTTACATTTCAGATGTGTGACGACCCGTGGCTCTACCCTTTATTCGATCCCTGCGAAACCCTACATTTGAGCAGGATAATGCACGACTGCATGTTGCACGTCCTGTACAGGCCTTTCTGCTGCCCTGACCAGCACATTCCCCAGATCTCTCACCAATTGAAAACGTCTGATCAATGGTGGCCGAGCAACTGGCTCGTCACAATACGCCAGTCACTACTTTTGATGAACTGTGGTATCGTGTTGAACCTGAGCTGCATTGGCAGCTGTACCTGTACACGCCATCCGAGTTCTGTTTGACTCAATGCCCAGGCGTATCAAGGCCGTTATTACGGCCAGAGGTGGTTGTTCTGGGTACTGATTTCTCAGGATCTATGCAGCCAAATTGTGTGAAACTGTAATCACATGTCAGTCCTAGTATAGTATATTTGTCCAATGAATACCCGTTTATCATCTGCATTTCTTCTTGGTGTAGAAGTTTTAATGGCCAGTAGTGTATACGTTTTGTGTGCTTCGATAGTTAGTACTTCTGCTACAAAGACCTCCACCAAGTCATCCATTGTAGAAGAAAACGTGTTGCATTGAAGGGTGACTATACCGAAAAGGAATAGTACCATCGTAGCGTTTCATGGTCACCGCTTGTTTTCTCGAGGTGATTATTAAAACCTTATGACTATCCTTCCTAAACTCATTAGTGGGAATCTGTTCCCTACTTTTGATTTTAGTGTTCCTGAGGTTTGGTAGTATGTAAGCGTAGCAAATGAGTGTCGGTCTGGGTGGAAGCAGTGCTGCTTGAAGCAGGGCGGCGTGGCGCGCGGCCGACAACCCCAGGAAACTCGAGCCACACTGCGGCTGCCCGCCCTTTTTGTCCTTCGCTGGCCGCCAAACTATTTCAGTATCGCTTACATGCGGTGGGGACGCCTTACCGCCGTTTTATCCAGAATTGCCCGTGTAGCAATAAATGAAGTCCACAGCCAGCTACCTGCCGAAAAATTCACGTCCTATAATCGAGCCGAAAGACCAATTAGGTCAAAATGAGTTACCAGGTACGTTCAAAATGTTCTCAAGAGAAACATCACCTACTCAATGGTATGATATACTCAATATGTTTGGCTTTCGTTTTATATTTTTTCAATTAATTTAAACTCCTTGGCGGCCGTAGTGGCCGTGCGGTTCTAGGTGCTGCAGTCTGGAACCGAGAGACCACTAAGGCCGCAAGCTCGAATCCTGCCTCGGTCATGGATGTGTGTGATGTACTTAGGTTGGTTAGGTTTAATTAGTTCTAAGTTCTACGCGACTGATGACCTCAGAAGTTGAGTCGCATAGTGCTCAGAGCCACTTGAACCCTTGTTTAACCTCCTTTTTGTTCAATAACACTTTTGAATCGTCATACTGTAGACTACTTTCGAGAAAGCATTCACCACAGCAAACAGAAAATCGCTACTAGTGCCAATAACAAGCATCGAAATTAAGGAGCAGCACCACCGAAACAGTATGAAAATAATCAGTCTTCTGAAACTACTCTGAACTGAAGTGTCACAAAATTGTGGCGTATTCTTACCGTTTTCGATAACTTAGAAATTTGAGACAAGTTAAAACTTTGTTCACTGTGGGTGTCGAAAACAGATCCTTGCTCTTAATCGGAAGTGTGTCTGCACTATCACATCATCGTTATTATTGTTGTTGTTGTTTGTTGTTGGAGAAATCGCTATTTGTTCAAATGTTCAAATGTGTGTGGAATCTCATGAGACTTAACTGCTAAGGTCATCAGTCCCTAAGCTTACACACTACTTAACCTAAATTATCCTAAGGAGAAACACACACACCCATGTCCGAGGGAGGACTCGAACCTCCGCCGGGACGAGCCGCACAGAATCACTATTTGGATAGAAGTTATACAAGCAAAGTAAAAATAAATAGCAATTCCCAAAAACCAGTTATTGCATCACATAATGCAGTCACGACTAGATACTACGTGCACTACTTGTTATGTTTGTACCATTAAAGTTTAAAGTAAGCAAGTTTATCATTTCAGGATCATTTGCAGCAAGACAGAGAGCCTCTATCACTCTCCGAATACCAGTGAGTGTCACCATAATTAGGTAGTTTATATCAAGTATTCTTTTCAGTGCAGTCTGTTATCTGTTCGACCATTTCGCTTGTAATTTCATTGTTGGTTCTCCTCCAGGCAACACACCAGTGCAGTCCGACTGCATCTGGTTGGTATTATTCACTATACCGTTGTTTTTCAGCACGAAGAGTTTTACAGTACTCCCCAACTACAATCTGAGACTGACAGAGAATGTTAACTATCACGAAACTTTTTCAGCTACTTGCGTCTTGTCACCATTAACTTTAATCTTTAAGGCGGCTTGTGCGCGACACAGTCTGTAGCCGTTGTGCCTGTCCACACTAGTAGTTTCACCGAAGCACGCCATTTCCCAAGTGCTGCTAAGTAGCTCATGAACCATTTTGTTCAGCGCCTTCTTTGCGAGGAGCTTCCTCTGAAATTATAATTGAAAAGTCACTAATAACAGAAAACAATAGAAGATCTTAGTACAAAAGTAACTGTACCTAGCCACACGTTGCTGCGGCTCAGAATGGTTAAATGGAAAAGAAGGAAAAGAGAAAGCAGACGTTTTTAATATGTATGGGAATTTGGTATGCGTCTTGATCTCCTCCTCCCCTCTCTTTGGTCATCTCTTCCTCCTTCCCCCTCTCACTTTCCATCAACCTCTCCTCCCACCCCTCTGTCCATCTCATCCCCCTCCTACCCCTCTTTGCCATTGAGCCTTGTTTATCGTTATTGCAAGTTCAAATTCTATGGCAGTATTCTAATCATAAGCCAATAACGCAGAAATAAAACTTTTGTTATTTTCTGTGAAATCCGTCTACGCGAAAGTATATACAGGGTGTAAATTTTAAGTTGACAAACCAGAATAACTCAAAAGATAAGCTTCACACGAAAAAACGTGTAGAATCCAAGGTTGTTTATTTTCGAGGGACACATCTGCTGGTTCTAAAATTAGCCCGCCACCCCAGGCTCCTAGGAGTGGGGCGCTAGGCAACTTTAAAAATTTCACACGGGAACCCCCCTTTTTTACTTCAGAATTAGATTCTACATAAAAAACTACGTACATTTTGTCTTAAACATTTGTTTCGATTCTTGGTAATTGCCGCTGTAATTCAAGAAAATCCCTCATATTTTTTTCCACAGTTTGGCTTATGAGTTTCTACTGTCTCTCTGTCTACGCCAGCACATGTGCATCCTTAACAATATTTTGTCAAAATCTCAAGATCCAGGACTTTTCCTGTGTCAACACTTGTTGCCGTTGCAACTCTATTCTTAGATTTGTGTCCTCGTCTCTGCCAAGAAATATCAAAGGCATATTTTTGTTAGTCTTTTACTTTGTTTACTCTGTTAGTTAATGAGTTCACTCGTTATTAAATAGGATGTTTTGTTAGTTAGTTAGCTAGTCAGATGATTTGTTTCATAATTAAAAGTTGTGTGGCCTCATGGCCACGAGACAAACCAATCTTATCCGAATCTGCGGAAAAAATTAATACAGTATTTGGGTCAACATTTGTAAAACTCTTAATTCCTCTCTTGCAATCCCCATCCTATAGGGAGAGAGGGAGCGTTTTAGTTTTAGCGAATCAAAATATACGAAGTAATTAAGTTTTTTTATATTTATCCGTAATCATTTTCCACGCAAAAATGAGAACATGGATTTTCTTGAATTACAGCGCCAACTACCAAGAATCAAAACAAATGTTTAAGACAAAATGTACGTAGTTTTTTATGTAGAATCTGATTCTGCAATTAAAAAATAGGGGTTCCCATTAGAAATTTTAAAGTACTTTTTGAGATTTTTGGTAATAATTTTTCCCATTCATTATTGTTAGTATTATCACACATTTTTGGTTCCCGGAGAGTGATTAACTTGAATGTTACAAGATTATTCATTTTTTTGTTGTTTCCTTCTTCTTTTTTTCTTCCCAAACCCTCTTCATTCTTTGGCTATGTTCCTGTTTCCTTTGCTCTGCCCATATTTTGCCTGTTTTCTTTCTTTCTCTTACTTCAGATCTCTTGTTCATACTTTTGTTTCTGAATTTGTCTCCTTCTCTCTGTCCATCTCATACCCCTCTCCTTTTCGTTTCCTCCTATCCCTTCTCTCTGTCCATTTCCTCCTCTCCCCTCTCTCTGTCCATCTCTTCCACTTCCCTCTCTCTGTTCAAGTTCTCCTCCCCTTCCCTCTGCTCAACTCTTTCTCCTTCCTCCTATCGTTGCCTATTTCTTCCTACCTTTGTCTCTGTCCATGTCGTTTTCTTTCCTTTCTCTGCCCAATTCACCCTCTCTTCTCTCTCTCTCTCTCTCTCTCTCTCTCGTTTCTGTCCATTTGCTCCTTCCCCATGTCCTTGTCCACCTCTTCCTTCATCCTCGCTGTCTGTTCAGCCCCTCCTCCTCCCACCTTCTTTCTCCATGTTATCACCCTTACCCCTGCAGTATTTCTCTCCAGGTTGTAACTAACATAGGTACCAAATTTAATTCAGTTTGTTCCACAGGTTAGACAGAGCTTTTTACCCGCGGCTTTTCTCGTGTATGCACATAACAAATATATTTCACACGTATTTGTACACATATTTCACCTGCATTTCTAACGAATTTCACCCTGCACTTTCATTTACACGCAGCTCAAATTTGATGACATCGTTTCTCCTGACCTATGTGTTGTACAATGATAAAACTTTTCTCTTACATTCAGAGGTATATGTGAATACAGTCAGCAAAATTTGGTGCGAATACAGTGAGTTGTAAAGAAGTAATAAATTAAAACGTCAAGTTTCATGCCGGAGTTGTTATGAATGCACCACAAAAATGTAGTAAGCATAACCTTTTCTGCTTTCATCATTTTGTGGGGATTGTCAGTGAGAAAAAGTTTCTTAAAGGTTTGAAATTATGTGTAAAATTTGTTGCAAGTCACTAAGTGCTCTCATTGTTATATACTGGCTTACTCAAGTATGGGTCCTGAGATACACTGCTTTTTCAGGCTCACCGCCGCCCCTTTGATGAGTTGGTGGCCCTTACCAGGTAGCAAATAATAGTTGTACGAAGTTTCGTTCAAATCATTTCAGCGGCTTAGAGGAAGATATGGAAAGTACGTGCACACATATATAGGTACATCCATTTTTATAATATGTATGGAGTATGGATTCATGATGAGTGTGCTGTGAACACCATCGTCTTTCAGTACGACAAGAGCAGTTCCGACGGCTGCATATATACGTTGCTAGCTTGGTGAACACTCGGGTACCCTATGGCAACTCAAATGACCCACTAAATCACCTTCTCTTAATTCCATAGGAAAGTCTAGGATTATTTGGAACAGTGAGTGAAATTCAACAATAAAAATCCCCGCAATATGGTAGCTCTACAGGAGTGGTTTCACCTGCATATAGCATTCTTGAGTAGTCTCTTCCTCGTCCAGTTGATTTCTTTATCACGGCTAGAGGAACTGTTAATTTTTTGTCCAGTGTGCTTGACAACTTCTAACAATTGGTGCTCACTTATTCAAATGTCCATCGCATCCATAGAGTAGAACTCCATAGTTAAAAATGTTGCACCAATACTAAGAGATTACAGCTAATAGTGTTACTAGTAAAGTACAAAAACTATGTACCAACACCACCAAATCAGTGTCAAAAACCTGATCTACTACTGGGAACTGAAACGAGAACTTTTATACGTCCTAAATAGGAATAAAGAAGCGTTTTGTCTGTTTACAAGGACAGATTACCGTGCAGCTGCTATTTATGTCCATAACTGAACACTTTAGAGGTAAAAATTTTGGAACTGCCGACGTGTCGGAACCGGATACCTGCTTTACACAGGTAGTGCACAACCAGTTGTAGCATCCGAGCACATCTGACTCACCGACTGTAAACTTCAATCTCCCAGAGTTCTTAGTGCTTTTGCCAGGCTAATACCCGAGAGGTTGCCGTTATAACGGAGAGCTCGATTCACCTGTAGGACAGCAAACAGTCGCAAGGGGAAGCTTTGTGATGGCCCTTGAGGATCCCTCATCTGAAAGCCACCTGCGAGTAGCAATTATTGGTATCCAGGTTATATCCCGGCCAGACACAATGTTCACCACTGCATATATTCCACCAAAGACTTAAAAATATGCTACTTCGATTCAATAATTCATTTGTAATGAGTTCTATAAATGAACGATTGGTCAGATGTCTCATGAATCCAGCCAGTGGCACGTCTGACTGACGAGCTAAGCAAAGAAGAAACGTCTCACTATCTCACGAAAGAAATATTAACTTTCTGGGCTTTCAAGTGGTTTAGCTTCATCTTGTTCGAATGTACTGCTACCAGTATGCTCAAACACGGATTCACTTTGGTGCCCACAATTTCCCTGAACTAAAGGTTGTCATTGGAACTATCCACAGTCGTGATCGTCAAAACTAAACCGAGATGCCTCCCGAAATCATGTACCCAATTCGTATATTATAACTCTAGTTCAAAAACGGCACTAGATCATCAAAATATGGGAGCTCCATGAGCTACGAGTATAATCATCGGTGAGTCAGATTTAAAAGGCAGCTTTTTCTTTTTTTACGAATTATGCCAACAAGACAACGAGTTTTCTGGAAGGCTTATTCACAGCACAGTGAATGTTCCTTATTGCACAGTCTGCCTGTAGGCGTAACATCACTCCGATTAACGACCTATTAGATTCAAAGAAGAGGTGCAGACTTCATTAAGGATTGCTTTATTAGTGTGACAGCATCAGGAAAAATGCTCCACAAACTCCAATGGTAGACGCTACAAAAAGGAGTCCGGGCTTTGCGGGGGTTCTTCTGCTCGAAGTCCATTTTCAAATACCTTTTTCGGTTTCTTTTGTAAATTTGTTGTCATTTCGAATTTCTTACACTACTCTAATAATATCTTGCCTTTAGTGTAAGTTTTATTCTGTGCTATGGATTTCATTTATATCTTGACAATTCACTTATACAAAGTTGATGTAACATAACAGATGAACGATTCCTAGAAAATTAAGTAGTCTCTTCCAGTTCCATCCTAAATGTTTGCAGCTTCTGTGGAGTTTATTCGGTATCCTGGTGCATTGGTGCTTACGTAATGATGAGTGTGGATCTCTTATTCTTACTTCAAAATTTTTTTAATCGTATTTTTTTGGGATATAGAATTCAGTTTTGATATCTTAGTGATAAATGAACTGTGTATTACATTAGGTGTACATAATATCCAAAGTCATCACTTGGTCTGTATCTTTCGTATTGGATGAGACACAAGTAGATTTTTTTATCTACTTGTGTCTTCATCTAGGTAACTAATTGCTTTATACCCAACACCTTCGGTATGTGTTAATCCATAATTTAGATTAGTTGTTATTGCTTATCTGTTTAAGCTTCTCTTTGAATTGCGTCCCTCCCGTCCATCATCTTCAATTCGTGTTGTGCATAGCAGCATATTTGTTGCTGATATCCTCTTGAGACTGTGCCTCACCAGAGTTCTATTCGTTGAGATATCTGAGACGATGGTATAGGTTCCGTACTCCAAAGGAACGTTTTTATTAATCTGACCTTAGACTATTGGTTTTCAAAGTCATGCAATGAGTGCTTGAGATGTTTTCTTGTTTCTTGAATTGCTGTCTTTCTCAAAGTGGTTGAAAATAAAGCACTTAGTTACGTGACGTTTTCCCCTCAAATGGGTCCATGCTATCACCAATTCATGTATGTCAGTTTACTCCTGAAACATCCTGTACCAAATAATTGTGTGTAAATCCCTACCGCCAATTAAATGCAGTGTAAATATACTTCTATAAATGCCATTTATAGTTGCATTGCTGCAGCTTCTGTGTATGGACCGAGCAAGGAAGCGCATTGATCACGGAACTGGACTTGCATTCTGGACGATCAGTGATCAGTTCTCCGTCTAACCACGCAGATTTGATTTCCTAAATAGCATACGGCAAATTTAGGTATGTTTTCTTCGAAAACAATGCGCCTAATTCCCTTATGCATCCTTTCCTAATCCGAGATTGTGCTCCGACTATAATGACCTTATCGTCAGCGGGACATGAAACCCTAATCTTTCTTCCTCCCATTTATGTCCAAATATTGAATCCACGTATTTTCAGCCACACCATAGTTCATAGATGTACGATCACTCTATATCTCGCATATGATTTAATATTTGTTTCAATCTTCTTTAAAGTGTATAGTTTCAAAGATTATGTCCCGTGTGAGTCGATTCTACTACTTTTGGTTTCTATGATCATTTGTCTCCTAATGACTGTTTACAACGTGAATGTAATTCGAATATTCATAGTTTCGGCCCCTCTCGCCGGAGGTTCGAGTCATCCCTCGTGCATGGGTGTGTGTTGTTCATAGCATAAGTTAGCTTAAGTAGTGTGTAAGTCTAGGAACCTATGACCTCAGCAGTTTGGTCCCACAGGAATTCACACACATTTGAACATTTTGCACAGTTTGGTACTGTCGATGGAATCAACCATCAACGTGTGAAGACTAACGTAAACCTACAGTTTCCATAATCCGTTAATGAACTCATTGTATATGTGTCGTCTTCATGTGTTTATAATATTTTCGGCCTTCAACACACTTTTTAATGTGTAGTTCATTAAGTCTATTGAATAGTTGTAAAAAACTTACAGTTTTTTGTTCTTCTGAAGCATCAACGGTGCCCTTAAATTACAGTCGACTTCTAAATACACTACTGGCCATTAACATTGCTACACCAAGAAGAAATGCAGATGATAAACGGGTATTCATTGGACAAATATATTGTACTTGAACTGACATGTGATTACATTTTCACGCAATTTGCGTGCATAGATACGCAGAACAGCCACCTCTGGCCGTAATAACGGCCTTGATACGTCTGGGCATTGAGTCAACCAGAGCTTGGATGACGTGTACAGGTACAGCTGCCCATGCAGCTTCAACACGATACCACAGTTCATCAAGAGTAGTGACTCGCGTATTGAAACGAGCCAGTTGCTCGGCCACCATTGACCAGACGTTTTCAATTGGTGAGAGATCTGGAGAATGTGCTGGCCAGGGCAGCAGTCGAACATTTTCTGTATCCAGAAAGGCCCGTACAGGGCCTGCAACATGCGGTCGTGCATTGTCCTGCTGAAATGTAGGGTTTCGCAGGGATCGAATGTAGGGTAGAGCCAGGGGTCGCAACATATCTGAAATGTAACGTCCACTGTTCAAAGTGCTGTCAATGCGACCATCATGATGCTGTAAACAGAACCTGGGTTCATCCGAAAAAATGACGTTTTGCCATTCGTGCACCCACGTTCGTCGTTGAGTACACCATCACAGGCGCTCCTGTCTGTGATGCAGCGTCAAGGGTAACCGTAGCCATGGTCTCCGAGCTGATAGTCCATGCTGCTGCAAACGTTGTCGAACTGTTCGTGCAGATGGTTGTTGTCTTGCAAATGTCCTCATCTATTGACTCAGGGATTGAGACGTGGCTGCACGATCCGTTAAAGCCATGCGGATAAGATGCCTATCATCTCGACTGCTAGTGACACGAGGCCGTTGGGATCCAGCATAGCGTTCCGTTTTACCCTCGTGGACCCATCGATTCCATATTCTGCTAACAGCCATTGGATCTCGACCAGCGAGAGCAGCAATGTCGCGATACGATAAACCGCAATCGCGATAGGCTAGAATCCGACCTTTATCGGAGACGTGATGGTACGTATTTTTGCTCCTTACACGAGGCATCACAACAACGTTTTACCAGGCAACGCCGGTCAACTGCTGTTTGTGTATGAGAAATCGGTTGGAAACTTTCCTCATGTCAGCACGTTGTAGGTGTCGTTACCGGTGCCAACCTTGTGTGAATGCTCTGAAAAGCTAATCATTTGCATATCACAGCATCTTCTTCCTGTCGGTTAAATTTCGCTTCTGTAGTACGTCATATTCGTGGTGTAGCAATTGCAATGGCCAATATTTATGTAGTGATTTTTCATGACCTTTTGGATGCTCTCTTGAGTTCAAAAAACTTTATTTGGACGTTAAGTCTTGTGATAACATTCATTAGAATTCATGTTTTTTAATAAATGGCTTAATTTTCATAAGTAGTGCTGCTACGTATGTACTTCCTATAACAGGAGAGGAGACAGACTGTTTTTAGCATAAGAACAAATATTTTAAAAGAAAAATAGATGACAGCTGAGAACAGGACGGGGAATACGTGTTGCTGTTATGTTCAATGTTAATCGATATTGAGCAGCTGGAAATATAATGTTTCCAACGCCACATCTTTACCATTACTGCTGCAGACTTTGGTTTCCCTCACATCCATCTAGTTTCTTCGATGTTTTAACGTACTCCCATAGGGCTGTCTCAGGCAGACGGTAACATATTGTACGCTGTAAGGAATGCTTGCTTCCATTAGTACCTTGACCTAACTTCGCTTCCAGAGTCACGGACCACAAGAAATCCTTTGCACCCATAAATGCGAGGGCATTCGGACTAAAACTTTTCGTTTTAATTCTTCTTCTCTCTAATTCACCCCACTTGATTCAGTTTCGTAGAATTTTTTCGCTCTCGGATAATAAAGCGGGTCTGTAATAAGCTGTCGTATGTTTTGAAAGTTAGATGGTAAATTACAACTGGAGAGCATTGTTCCTTCTTAATAGAAGGTAGCTTTGATAATGGGGCATTAATTATCCCGGCACGAGATGGAGCCACTGTTGGCGGCGGATACTTTCATCAATCACCGGCAGTGTGTCACCCCGAGCTGCCGCCGCAGCCGCCATGACGAATTATTAAACGCGAGACGATCGAAAATAAGAAATAAAAGGGAAATTATGAAGAAAAAAGGACGCTAAGGGACTAGAGGCAGGCGCTATGGATGGGCTCGTTCGCTTCAGTGCGAAGCAGACAAAGCCAGGGCATAAAGACAACTTTCAACACCATTTTACCGCGTGTCGCAGCCACACAAGACACACTGCCGTATTTATTTGATTGAGCAGACGTGTAATCTATCAGACACAGTTTCTCTGTCCCGAGGAATATGCAGCACTGCAACTCATCCCTATTTCAGTACGAGAGGGAACTAGTAGTAACCACTATCTAGCTGCAGGAAAAATCTTCTTTTTCCTATATGGCAAAGATCTCAACCATTACATAAAGACGACATATAACGTTTAGTAAGCTAGGTTGTTACCCTACCTCTGTAAACTCGCCATTCTGTAATATCTGTTGCATACATCAGTTGGAAGAAGTTACTGGCCAAATTAGCCGTACTAGGCAAGGCGGTTAAACGAAGTGTCTCGTGTTCGAGTCAAGATATGAGTTTCGCTTTTAATCTATATAGGTTTTGTCACTCTCTTATGGCGCGCTACCCTTCATATTACTACAGTGATTATTAATCAGTGTGGCCCAATGCAAATATGATGCCTGACACAGCAGGATGTATACACTATGTGATCAAAAGTATCCAGACACGTGGCTGAAAATGACTTACAAGTTCGTGGCACCCTCCATCGGTAATGCTGGATACAATATGGTGTTCACCCACGCTTAGCATTGATGGCATATTCCACTCTCGCAGGCATACTCTCTATTAGGTGCTGGAAGGTTTCTTGGGGAATGGCAGCCCATTCTTCACTGGGTGCTGCACTGAGGAGAGGTATCGATGCCGATCGGTGAGGCCCGTCACGAAGTCGGCATTCCAAAGCATCCGTAAGATGATCTATAGGATTCAGCTCAGGACTCTGTGCTGGTCAGACCATTCCAGGGATGTAACTGTCGCGTACCCACTCCGCTACACGCCGTGCATTATGAGCAGGTGCTCGATCGTGTTGAAAGATGCAGTCGCCATCCACGAATTGCTCTTCAAGAGTAAGAAGCAAGAAGGTGCTTAGAACGTCAATATAGACCTGTGCTGTGATAGTGCCACGCAAAACCACAAGGGATGCAAGCCCCCTGCATGAAAAACACTACTGCATCATAACACCATCGCCTCCGAAATTTACTGTTGGCACTACACACGCTGGCCGATGACGTTCACTGGGCATTCACCATACCCACAAAATGCCATCGGATCTCCACATTGTGTACAGCGATTCGTCACTCCACTGTTCGATCGTCCAATGTTTACGCTCCTTTGGCATTTACCGTCTCGACCATGAAATCCAAGTTTTCTCACCTCCCGCCTAACTGTCATAGTACGTGCAGTGGATCGTGATGCAGTTTGGAATTCCTGTGTGATGGTCTGGAAAGATGTCTGCCTATTACACATTACGACCCTCTTCAACTGTCAGCGGTCTCTCTCAGTCAACAGGCGAGGTCGGCCTGTACACTTTCGTGTTGCACGTGTCTCTTCACGTTTCCACTTCACTATCAGATGCAAACAGTGGACCTAGGAACGTTTAGGAATGTGGAAATCTCGCATAGAGGCGCATGACACAACTGACACCCAATCACCTGACCACGTTCGAAGTCCGTGAGTTCCGCGGAGCTCCGCATGCTGCTCTCTCACGATGTCTAATGACTACTGAGGTCGCTGTATCTAGTACCTGGCAGTAGGTGGCAGCACAATGCACCTAATATGAAAAACATATGTTTTGATGGGTGTCCGGATACTTTTGATCACATAGTGTATACGTAATGGTAGGTACGTCTAAAAAACTTTTATATCCAAGTACGTCTTCAGACTACATTTCAAACAGCTTAAACATTAAGTTTAATTATACACCCAACCCAATTTACTTAACAGTAATCATTTGTAACAGCCCCATTATTGTTTATGGCAATGCCTAACACGAACTTGCAGACTGTAGATTAGAAGCATAGTCATGTATTGTGAAGAGTCATCTAAATGTGAATCTAGGGTCTCCACTGGGTTATGACATATAAAAATAAAGCGCTTGTGGTCTTTACTTTACTGTGCTATTAACAATACGAGGACCCGAAGTATTTAAACAGTCAATTACGATTTACCGTGCAATATCGCAGGGCAAATACCTATAGAATACGGAATATAAAACGTTATGGCCACAATATTTTGTATATCATTTTAGTTGACTGTAGCTTCGAGACTTAATTCTGTTGTTATTGGGGGTTGCTTTTGGGGATGGAGACCAGACAGCGAGGTCGTCGGTCTCATCGGATTAGGGAAGGAGGGGGAAGGAAGTCGGCCGTGCCCTTTGAAAGGAACCATCCCGGCATTTGCCTGGAGCGATTGAGGGAAATCACGGAAAACCTAAATCAGGATGGCCGGACGCGGGATTGAACCGTCGTCCTCCCGAATTAATTCTGTCTTCCACGTTAAGAACACCAACCTACCAGTACGCTAACCAGTATAAGTGGCTCATGCCAACGATTTCCATCCTCAGAGAAACTATAAAGTTAGTTTCAGTTTGTCGTGAGATTTACTCGGTTCTTAAGCATGACGAAATAAGCTAAATTTCATTTTTGATTATCATTCCCACCGACAAAAAGACAAATTCACGTTAAATATTAAGTTAGTATCAGTTAGATTATTGATATCGTCCAGTGTCGCTGCCATCAACGAGTCATTAAATGGTTCGAAAACAAGAAGGATCTCACTGTAACTGTTCAGAATATTTTACGTATTTTTATACGGTATTACGTTATTCCGTTTCCCGTTAGTGAGACCCAAAGTTGGAGGAAAGAGGAGGAGGGGGTGTGGCGCCGCGGGCGGGCTATGGGGTGGGGGAGGAGTGAGAGAAGACGAAAATATGTTGGCTAGAAGGGATGAGCACACTTTTACTGACATATTATTTCCCTATCTTGTCTCCTGCAATATCTGTAAGTCACTGGCGTTGCTCTACTACACGGAGAAATATTTCGAATCGCCACTACATCTGTGATGATTGTGTGCTGTTGACCTATTGATATTTTGGGTGTTAAACTCTTACATGGAGGGAAAATTGCGTATACCTACTTATGAGGTGAATCCACGACAATAACCGTAAACCTACAGGCCTCTCTGTGGGTACTGCAGTTAGAGTTACGACATACAGCATTTCTGCGAATTTTTTATCTGCTAAACGTAGTAGCAGAAGGCAAACGAAACATTATTATAGGTGCAAGGAAGCACAAAATAGAGTATTACTTCTGATCCGAAGCTGATGGCGTCGACAGTGACTGTACAGATTTTTGCCGGACTCGAGAACTCAATGTTGACGAAAGATTGTTATTGAGCTGTTACGCTGTAAGCACACACACACACACACACACACACATATATATATATATATATATATATATATATATATATATATATATATATATATATATAACAAATTAAAAAAACCTTGTCAGTAGCGTTTCTCACTGAACGTACCAGGCCTTTTGCGAAAATTGTTATGAAATCCCACTGCTCTCCTTTATGCAGGGTGGCCCACTTAAATATTTCAGCGCAAATACCTCTGATACAACTTTAGATAGTGAAAAATGGCTTTGTTCAAATGTGTGTGAAATCTTATGGGACTTAACTGCTAAGGTCATCAGTCCCTAAGCTCACACACTACTTAACCTAAATTGCCCTAAGGACAAACACACACACCCATGCCCGAGGGAGGACTCGAACCTCCGCCGGGACCAGCCGCACAGTCCACGACTGCAGCGCCCTAGACCGCTCGACTAATCCCGTGCGGCGGAAAACGACTTTCAGGTGTATTAGTGTAAAGCAGGGACTCGTGAAAGTAAATACTACGAGATATTGTAAAACGAAAGCAAATATAGGTTTCAACACAAATTTACTTTTTTTTAATGAACAACCCGTATTATTTCTTACGAAATCAATAACATGTAAAATCAAAATAAAAATGGCGTAGGCTGCATCGCAATATGTCAATTACATCCCAAGAAATTCCAAAGCAAAGTTGAAGCCTGAAATAAAAGAAACGTGCTGCTGTTGCATATCTCGAGATGCAAGCGTGATCCCCATATATCAACGTTTGTGGCAGGAAACCCACTTTCAGGCTTCGTGACAGCAGTGAAAGTAAGATTACGTACGTCGATCACATTGTGATTATGAGCCATTCTTCTTGTGATTTTTCATTGATTGCGTAAGAAACAATACGGGGTGTTTATTCATACCAGTGAAAGTCGTTATTCATTATCTATTTTCGTTCCAGAGATATTTGCACTGAAACGTTTAAGTTGGCCACCCGGCATATTTTGTTCTTGGCTCCCAGGAGGATGTGGCTCTGTTGTGGATACCGAAATTGGTCATACATCGTATTAGGTGGGTATCCAATTCTTTTTTTCTTTTTTTTTACGCCGCTGAATAATATACAGTACTTGACATAGCAGGGTAAAAACTAAGACAGCTTCCCTGACAACGAAACAAGCCAGGGAAAGGAAAACCGTTGCACATCACTCTAGTCTGCGGGACTAAACCGTCTGTGGCCACTGCAGCAAAATGACGTCTTATGGAAAGAGGTGCCGTCGTCGTGGTATCACGCACTATGAAGCAAGAACACTTATTAAGCAAGGTGACAAAGCGGAAAAAGCTACTAGCCTCTGAAGAATAAAGCTGGGCAATATTACAACTCTGGCCATTTTCTTCAAGAGATAACTAAACAAGTAGATCGAAGCGCATGAAATCATTTCCAGCCCATGGCCACGCCCAGCCGCTACGACCTGTGGCCTCTTCTTGAGTGGGTGTGCTTATGTGGGAGAAGTACTCGCCACCACTCTCTCATACACACCCATCTCCCACCACCCCCGAAATCACTCTCTCACTTTGTTTGCTCAGATACGCTTAGACAGTCTCCAAGTGTGTACGTGACGCTGACTTCCACCATCAGTGTCAGCCTCTCATTCGGAGTTAAAGACCAATCATAGTACACAATGATACAGGTAGTCACCTACACTGGACTTAATCTCTAGACCCTTGAAGAATTTGCCTGAACTGAAGATTGCATGCAGACTACCTGTCGTCTTTACCCTGGTGAGTCATCTATTGGGTGTCTTCTTCCTGGGGCACCCATCTCCCTAGTGGGACGTGTGTCTGGATCCCACCTGGTAGCTGCCTGGCCACCTTGTAGCTGCCCTCTGGTCCTTATGGACCGCCTTGTCGCTGCCCAGGGCAGACACATGCCTGTGACATCGAGCATGCCGGAGGCCACAGTTCGAGTACCATCCTTTCCCTCATTACAGCTCATGAGCCATTCGCTGGTACAAGTGCCATAGCTCTCTTGATGGTCTGCACACTTCCCCCACTGCTACTCCATGCTACCTGGGGAGGGAGAAGAGGGGAAAACTGCAAATGTGCCCATTTAAATGGCAATGCTGTCACACTGCATATGACTCAGTGTTATTTTTCGCATTTATCAACAGCGAAGATCACACACCACACAAATTTTCTGTATTATTTGATTTTTATCTGTACACAGTGCCAGCATACATACGCAGATAATTTTACAAATTCTCGCACACAAGTTTCCAAGTAATAGTGACTTAGGTTCATAATCGAAGAAAACCTTTCACGCATGATGTTGATTGAAATTTTTATCATGTTTGAAACCTCATTGTGGAGACGTGAAAACTCTTCCTGAGGAAAACAACGTAGACCTCATGGGCAGTTATAACGTAAAAGAAGTTTCATTTTAAACGTGAATTACACTGCAGATCAATCTGTTCCATGTGCACACGGTAAACGACACATTCAACTGAAAGGCCAAATGGTCTCGAAACCAGATGTAGGATAAGGGGTGTCCTCAAAAGGTTTAGAAAGGTATCCTTGTAATTCTTTCAAGGCCACAATGAATTCTTCAAGATTCACATTTTCTTTACACTAGTGGGCTTAGAGAACTGAATGGTTCATCTTTTATTTACTTATTTATTTACTGACAGATTTTGTCCCTTCCGCAATACGATTTGCTTCTTAAATGCATATCCATCAGCTCAGAAATAGTTTCTCACGTTACAGTGTCTTTCTGTGGGCAGTATGCAATCAAGACCACATAAAATACGAGGTCTGAATTCCATTCCAGATATTCTCATTTTCGCTCCTGCGCTCTTTTTTCCCTTCATTAATTGAAGAATACGGGGTTTAAAACAGAGACACCGTTCCAGGAATGCCTGTTGACTTAACCAGCGTGCTTTGCAGTAATACATACTCTTCATTCCTGTCCCATTCAAAACTGTTGCGGGTAGAGTGTAATAATGCGTGTGACTGCAGTAAAATTTGCTATTCATACCACCAGTTTCATCACGTGCCCCATGCCTGCAAATTTAGCTTAAAGTGCATCTACAGGGTGTTACAAAAAAGCCGGCCGAAGTGGCCGAGCGGTTCTAGGCGCTACAGTCTGGAGCCGCGCGGCCGCTGCGGTTGCAGGTTCGAATCCTGCCTTGGGCATGGATGTGTGTGATGTCCTTAGGTTAGTTAGGTTTAAGTAGTTCTAAGTTCTAGGGGACTGATGACCACAGCAGTTAAGTCCCATAGAGCTCAGAGCCATTTGAACCATTTGTTACAAAAAGGTACGGCCAAACTTTCAGGAAACATTCCTCACACACAAAGAAAGAAAATATGTTACGTGGACATGTGTTCGGAAACGCTTACTTTCCATGTTAGATCTCATTTTATTACTTCTCTTCAAATCACATTAATCATGGAATGGAAACACACAGCAACAGAACGTACCAGCGTGACTTCAAATACTTTGTTTCAGGAAATGTTCAAAATGTCCTCCGTTAGCGAGGATACATGCATCCACCCTCCGTCGCATGGAATCCCTGATGCGCTGATGCAGCCCTGGAGAATGGCGTATTGTATCACAGCCGTCCACAATACGAGCACGAAGAGTCTCTACAGTTGGTACCGGGGTTGCGTAAACAAGGGCTTTCAAATGCCCCCATAAATGAAAGTCAAGAGGGTTGAGGTCAGGAGAGCGTGGAGGCCATGGAATTGGTCCGCCTCTACCAATCCATCGGTCACCGAATCTGTTGTTGAGAAGCATACGAACACTTCGACTGAAATGTGCAGGAGGTCCATCGTGCATGAACCACATGTTGTGTCGTACTTGTAAAGAAACTTGTTCTAGCAGCACAGGTAGAGTATCCCGTATGAAATCCTGATAACGTGCTCCATTGAGCGTAGGTGGAAGAAACTAAAATGAGTTCTCACATGGAAATTAAGCGTTTCCGGACACATGTTCACGTAACATCTTTTCTTTATTTGTGTATGAGGAATGTTTCCTGAAAGTTTGGCCGTACCTTTTTGTAACATCCTGTAGATGTGCAGAATAATTATATCCCCGCTGTCGATCGGAGTAATATTTTACTCCTTCATCGTCAGTTAAAACTTCAAATTATTTCTGCATGGTGTTGTAATTTCATTCCAAAGAAATCTGCGGTACCTGTCGATTCTGCGGCTGCATAATAGATGTCAAGACTTCTCATCCTTCTCTTCTGTCATTCCCATTCATTTTTAAAGCCTTCTGACCATACCTTGGGAAACTGACTCATTTTTTTAATATTTTTCTTCTCTCCAGCAGCCACTAGTCTCGGTAACTTTCCTTACACCACGAACAAACAGCAAAGGGTAAAAAGCGCTGACACCAAGATTCTGTCGAAGTGAAAAATGTCGTGCCGACTGAAACACGCCGCGCCGCAATACTAAATGCAATGTCGCGCTCTACCGAGTACTTCGGAGAAGCACCGAGCAACGTGGAGACGGGCCAGCACGCGGACCTTGCCCGCACGTCGCGCTCGCGTTCCATTCGGCACGCCTCGGTCGGACCTGCTGCGTTGTACTCCGAGGTCCGAGGCGGGCAGCAACCTGGACGAGGCTGTCATTAGCCGGCGTACGGCCGCTGCCAGCACCGGCCGTCCTGTTGACTCCAACGAGGACCACGAGAAAGACAGGCCGCGGTGCGTACGTCATAGCGCGTGGTACTACAGGTCTTATGGCCGCGCGGACTCAGGGGCCTTGCCACGGTTCGCGCGGCTGCCCCCGTCGGAGGTTCGAGCCCTTTCTCAGGCATGGGTGTACGTGTTGTCCTTACTGTCAGTTAGTTTAAGTTAGATTAAGTAGAGTGTAAGCCTAGGCACCGATGACCTCAGCAGTTTGGTCCCATAGGAACTTACCACCACTGGTCTTATGAGTGCCAGCAGCCATCTCCAGTGGGTGGGTGGGGGGGGGGGGGGGGCAATTAACTGATTCAGACGAATTTCATAATTCTTGACTGCTCGTTTAAATGCGGGCAAGCACTCGATAGTATATGGCAAAGTTAAGACAGTTAGTGGGTACCTTTTCAATTTGTACCGTTTTTTTGTACGCCCTGCACGGAGCCGATATTTCTCGAAGTGTGGTGGACAAGCCGACTAGTGTGCTGTCACGAGTTTGTTGGAGGCCCGCATTTCTCATGGGCTCCGTAACTCCAACAGGCGATGCAGCTTACGCAGGTCACTGCCCACGAGGCCTGCTGGGCTCTGTAGGTGACTACGTCATCCCAGGATTGTCAGCCTCTCCTACAGCGTCAATCACTCCTCTCCACATAGAAAGGATAAAAGTCTAATTCAACCAGCGATATCTTACTTCAGCGAATGACAGACCGTTACTTCCTGATCTTTGCACAGTCGCTTCGTCTACTACAGGAGATGTCTCATCCCCGGATCTACATCTGGTATCAGAAGGGTCTGTCACCTCTACATTTCGGTGATAGAGGAACCTCGCCAGCTGCCATCTTGCGGAAGCTGGGTTGACTACTACAATGTTGCAGTTTCGACAGCATGCAATGAGTGCAGTGTCAGTGTCGTATATATATATAGAGGGAGAGAGAGAGAGAGACTGCAGAGCTATTGTGCCAGCCGGAGTGGCCAAGCGGTTCTCGGCGCTACAGCCTGGAGCCGCGCGACCGCTACGGTCGCAGGTTCGAATCCTGCCTCGGGCATGGATGTGTGTGATGTCCTTAGGTTAGTTAGGTTCAAGTAGTTCTAAGTGCTAGGGGACTGCTGACCACTGCAGTTAAGTCCCATAATGCTCAGAGCGATTTGAACCATTTTTTATTTTATTGTAACTGCAGAGCAAGCGGTATGACTCATGATGTTTAAATATGGGATAGCGAGAGTCATGATTAGCCACTCAGGCTGAAGTCTTGTTGTAGTAAGTGCTAGTCTTGTAGTGTATTTAGGTCTACGTATCGTCGTTTTATTTTGTTTTCTTGTTGTTCTTTTGGTTTTAGGTGATTCTTACAGGGTCAGTCTGGTCGTTGGTAATACCATACGGGACTAACATTTTCGTCAGCTGAAATAGCTCAGTTGTAAGCAAGGATTGTAAAGATGTCGAAGGAAGTGAATATTCTGGAAGAAGACGAAGCAGCTTTAGCCGGGAATGGAAACAAAATTGGCGTTTTGCTGCTGCAAACGAAATAGAGAAGACAAAAAATTGGGAGTTTTGCTGGGAAGAAAACGCTGATATGTTAGTCTAGCAGTAAAAAAAAATAGTATTTTGACATAGCGGGATGAAATATGGAAAAAGAGTGCTTGCGTGGGAGTAGACAGTGCGAGTAGGTGTCAGGAATCCAAGCCTGTGATAGGAAACAGGCTTGAGTGTAGTCTATCTCCATGCGCAATACGTCCAACTATCGTTGACCTAGTTAAACTTTTCGAATCATTGAAGAATCAGGAAATACGGGTCGAGCGGTGGGACCATTTCTTCGCTAGTGTGAATGAGAATTATAAGAGGGGAAAAGAGAGTATTGGCATGGTCGAAGATAGTGGGAGTTTACTTGATGCGTAAAGTACTAATTTTGTGGCAGTTAGGGGGAGTTGTGCAGAAGTGTCAGCTAAAGGGATGTATTACAGTGATGCTTCGGGAACTCAAACGGGAATCACTTGAGGGAAGTCGACGTTCATTTCGAGGAGCACTATTGTGAAAATTTAGCGAACCAGCATTTGAATCTGACTACAGAACGAGTCTACTTGTATCAACGAACATTTCGCGCAAGGACCATGAAGATAAAATTAGAGATATCAAGGCTCTTACGGAGGCATATGGATAGTTGTTTTTCCCTCGCTCTATTTTCGACTGGAACAGAAAAGTAAATGATTAGCAGTGGTACGTGGTACCCTCCACCATACACCATACGGTGGCTTGCGGTGTTTGTATGTAGAAGTAGATGAAAATAACTATCTTGTGAAAATGTGGCGTCTGAAGTAGCTGTGGTTCCAGAAGGCGCAAGTGTCGGCTGTATTGAGGCAAATGAGTGTGAGCGTAGCGACATGGGTGATATTGATTCAGGTGCAGTAGTATCTAGGCTCTTGGGTGATAATGGTAGTTGTTTTGATGCCGTGGAGGCTAGGCCAGATGTACAGGAAAGGATATGTGCTTTGATTTCTGTGTCGTTCTGAGCGCCACTACAGACGGTAGTTTTACTGTAGATATTACGGAGGATGCAAAGGAATCTATCAACACCTTAATTATATTACAGATGTTGTGGATGATGAAGTAAGACAGACGGATTTATTTGCAAAGGACGCAGATTTATCGCCACCGGTGGTGATGCCACCTCCTCAGAAGTGGGGAGGCAAGAAGAGAAAGAGAAGGAAAATGCTTGTAAGCCTAAGCGTCAAGCCGACAATGAATGCCTTAGGATCGGAGTAAAATTGCCGATATTCGTAATGTTACAGTTAACGACGATAAGACAAAACACGTAGCTGTTCTTGAACGCACACTTGAACCGGGGAAACGTAGTTTCAGCCGAAGGAGACAGCTGCGGATCTTACGTCGTCACAAAATTCACCAATGATGGAAATGGAATCACCTGAATTGCGTATTGTATCAAAAATGGCTCTGAGCACTTTGGGACTTACCTTCTGAGGTCATCAGTCGCCTAGAACTTAGAACTACGTAAACTTAACTAACCTAAGGACATCACCCACATCCATGCCCGAGGCAGGATGCGAACCTGCGACCGTAGCAGTCCCGCGGTTCCAGACTGCAGCGCCTAGAACCGCACGGCCACAGCGGCCGGCAGTGACGAAGAGGAAAGTGACTGAGGAAATTTAGAGAACCAGCATTTGAGGCTGACTGCAGTACAATTTTACTGCCACCAACTTATATTTCGCGGATAGACCACAAAGATAAGATAAGAAAGATTAGGGCTCGTACAGAGGCATATAGGCAGACATTTTTCCCTCGTTCTGTTTGGGAATGGAACAGGGAGAGAAGATGCTAGTTGTGGTACGATGTAGAAGAGTAGAAGGAAGTTGGTTACAATGAGAAAAGGTTACTTACAAGAAAGTATGGCATTGCAAGGTGTACTCAATATGTGTTTAGCTTTACAGTGAATGGAAAAAATAATTAGAACGAGCAACGAACGTGTAAGCGCAGTTTTAAGAATGTGTGTTGTGAGAGAAAATAATGGAAACATTTATTTATTTCTAATTTCTGCTACTAGTCACTTTTTTATTTTATGTTTAATCTAACATAATACAACGCGTTTCGAACATGTTCTGTTAATCTTCAGGCGTTTATACATACATAAATACATACAGAGAAATGTTACTTAAAAATAAACAGTCTTAAACTAGATTAATCTAGAACTCTTTGTCTATTGTTTGTTACTGTAGCGGCTGGTGTGGCATTTGGGGGGGGGGGGGGGGCAGTGGATGGTTAGAAATCGAAATCAGTGATGTCTTGTTGACTATGTATGATATCACAGCCTGTATAGGATGCAGATAGATCTGCATCAGTTATATGTTACGAAAATATTTGTTTCAAAGACGAAGTTCCGGATGATTTACTCCAATAGAGCCTTAGAAAAACCATCAGATAAATAAGGAAGTTGTTGGGCGTAAGAACTAAGTGGAACCATGCGCTGTGAAATAATTTTTTAAAGGAATTCTCTCAGAAGGGAGAGTTTCTAATCTTATTTTACTACTTGTAAATAGCGATCCAGTGGGGTCACGATAACGTGGACACGAGAAAATTTGAGCGAATAACCCGTAGCAAGCAAGGATCAGTCACATAAAACAGAAGTAAAACCGGATAAATGTGGAGGAGGAAGTGAGTCTGTCAATTGTGGAACGTTTGTGAGAATCTGTGAAAATGAGAGAGTGGT
This sequence comes from Schistocerca gregaria, assembly GCF_023897955.1. NCBI lineage: Eukaryota > Metazoa > Arthropoda > Insecta > Orthoptera > Acrididae > Schistocerca > Schistocerca gregaria. Next base: position 185,646,566 of record NC_064931.1, on the reverse strand, counting down.
AGGAAATGATTCTATTATTTTGTAAATGGTGATTTAGTGGAAACATATTCCCGTGAGGATACAAGACGGTTGAGTGGACTGAACTTAACTAATGTAGTCTTAAAATTAAGAACATATCCAGTTAACCCTGCGATTTAAGCAAGATTGTGATAAGAAAGAAACTGAGTGCACTGTATATAGTTGTCGTTTTGTGAATGCACTGATCAGCAAAAACATTATGACCACCTACCTAGTACCCTGTATATCCACCTTTGGCAGCAACGATACGTCGTGGCATGGAAGCCATGAGGCCTTGATAGTTCGCTGGAGGTAGTTGGCGCCACCTCTGCACACAAAAGTCACCTAATTACCGTAAATTCCGGGGAGGAGGGCCATGACCTCTGACGCCACGTTCAATCGAATCCCAAATGTGTTCGATCGGGTTCCGATCGCATTATCATGACATCATGAAGGAGTGAACGTGGTCTGCAACCAGTGTACGATGGTCCAAGGCCGCAATGGTGCGTTGCATGAACTCCACTGGACCCATGGATGAGCACGAGTAAGTAGGCTGTTTAGGTTTTTTTATTGGCAACGCCACATAGCGATCTGTATGAAAAATCACTGGCTGTGCTGTGTGCAGTCAGTGGCTGGTTGGCATTGTTGTAATACTCGCCATTGTAGTGTTGGGTGGCTGGATGTTAACAGTGCGTAGCGTTGCGCAGTTGGAGGTGAGCCGCCAGCAGTGGTGGACATGGGGAGAGAGATGGTGGAGTTTTGAAATTTGTAAGAATAGATGTCATGAACTGATATATATATATATTATGACTATTAAGATCCAATAAAAAAGAAAATTATGATCTACTTCCAAGAAAACGAGGGAACATAAATAGACATTTCCCTTCACAGGAACTACATAAATAATTTTTTTTACAGTTTGGTAACTTGTCTGCTAGAGTAAGTCCTCGTGATGCATCATCCTAGTGTAAGATGTGACGTAGGCATAAAACTTGGCCATTTTTACTGTAATATTTTTTCTGCTTGAGCTTTGTCATGTTTATATATAAGTTATTACAATTGCTGCTGCTTGCTTGGACAATTTCAATTTTTTTCACTGCTGTTTCTATTAATTGTTTTGTGCTGCTGCATTGCCTCGTCCCTTAGTTTACCATCTGAGCTCAGTAGATTTAAGTTAGCTTAAGAAGGGGTAGACTATATAAGAAACTAACTATGATGAATTGGAAGAAATGCATTGAGAAGCTATAAGAAAATGGTTTGGCCAAAAAAGTAGTGTACAGTGGAGAAAAACTATTTTTGAAAGAGGATGTGAACAGAATGCAGAAAGCATGCTTGGATAGGTGGTGTTTTTTTTTTTTTTTTTTTTTTTTTTTTTTTTTTTTTTTTTTTTTTTTTTTTGGGCTGGAGCAAATGTTGAAATAAGAGGGACGATCTATGGAATGAAGTTTTGGGTTGGACTGCAGTACCAAATGTTACACTGAAAACAAACCCTGTCCTTCCCTTTCTGTTATTCCGCTATGTGTTTGTGTACTCTTGTATATTTGTGTTCTTCCTGTCTTTATGTGTTTAGCTGATACGAGTTATGTTCTAGAATTTTTCTGATAATATGTTATTTACCTTGTAAAGATGCTTAGACATTATTTATTCTGTTTTGTTTTAATGCTCATGTGTGAAGTTTATGTTTCAAAACTTATTCTGATCTTTATGTATGTACTTACCTGTATTCTCATGTTATAAAATTGTAATTGACACCAGTTCATCAAATTAAGTAACTTGTAAGTTACATTTCACTGCACACATTTCTGTTGGTCATATTATATGGACAATGTGTGAGAAGTAGGGACTGATAGTGTTTGATAATTCAGCAAGGGACTGGTTAACAGCATTGCTGGTTCTAAGGACAATTCCAAAAACTTTGTGAGTGGACAAGTGGTGGGTTATGGACTTGCTATATTATCTGCAAGACCCTTCAATGGTGATTGTGCGCCTGCACAGTCAAGCAGATGGCTGCTGGCCATCTCTACAAGGACTATAGTGGATCTGCATCTTTGATGGCCCACCAATACCATTATTTCTACAAGGACTACAGTGGGTCCACACCTTTGATGACTCACCAATACCATTATTTCTACAAGGACTACAATGGGTCTGCATCTCTGATGGCCCACCAATACCATTATTTCTACAAGAACTGCAGTGGGTCTGCATCTCTGGTGGCCCACCAATACCATAATCTCTACTAGGACTACAGTGGGTCTGCTCTGTGATGACCAACTTACCAATAGTCTTCAACGTCGACTGACTCTGCTGTGGCCAATTACCTGTCTGCATGTAAAGAGTCAGCACTGTCTTTCCGTTGGAAGGACAACACTACTTCTTCAAGACTGCTTAGAAATCCACTGCTTCATAGTGCAATTTCTTTTATTGCTCATACTTTGAGAAAAACACTGCAATTTTACTGTGATGAACGATCAGGACTGTCTTTATGGACTGTGAGAAAATTTTAGCTTTTGACCAACATTGTATCGATAAGTGTGTGCATTTCATTTCTTTGTTATTGTAATTATGAAAAAAAATTTCAAATCTGTATTGGCCACTGCCCAAAACAATTTGTAAAATTTTTTGTGGGGAGCATGGGGGCTATGTAAGTAGGCTGTTAAGGTTTTTTTATTGGTAACGCCACATAGCGCTCTGTATGAAAAATCACTGGCTGTGCTGTGTGCAGTCAGTGGCTGGTTGGCATTGTTGTAATACTCGCCATTGTAGTGTTGGGCGGCTGGATGTTAACAGTGCGTAGCGTTGCGCAGTTGGAGGTGAGCCGCCAGCAGTGGTGGACATGGGGAGAGAGATGGTGGAGTTTTGAAATTTGTAAGACTGGATGTCATGAACTGCTATATATATTATGACTATTAAGGTAAATACATTGTTTGTTCTCTATTAAAATCTTTCATTTGCTAACTATGCCTATCAGTAGTTAGTGCCTTCAGTAGGTTGAATCTTTTATTTAGCTGGCAGTAGTGGTGCTCGCTGTATTGCAGTAGTTCGAGTAACGAAGATTTTTGGTGAGGTAAGTGATTTGTGAAAGGTATAGGTAAATGTTAGTCAGGGCCATTCTTTTGTAGGGATTTTTGAAAGGTGGATTGCGTTGCGCTAAAAGTTGTTGTGTGTCAGTTTAAGCACAGTCATGTACAATTTTTCTAAGGGGACGTTTCACACGTTAATGTTTCCCAGAGCGTAATGGAGCCGCTGCCACCTTGTCTCCAATTTGTAGTTCAGTTGCCAAGGAGATGTTCCCCAGGATTCGTGCCCTCGCATCGTCATGATGAAGAATATATCGCGATTCATCAGATAATGGAATATTCTGTCCACTCCCGATGATCACATCCTCATTTCAGTCGTAGTCGCCGCTGTCGTGGTGGTAACAACATGCATGGCTCGTTGGCTGCGGAGGCCCATCGTTAGGAGTGTTCGGTGCACTATCTGTTCAGATATACTTGCACTCTGCCCACCATTTATGTTTGATGCGGGGTAGCCGTGCGATCTGGGGCGCCTTGTCACGGTTCGCGCGGCTCCTCCAGTCTGAGGTTTGAGTCCTTCCCTCGGGCATGGTTGTGTGTGTTGTCCTTAGCGTAAGTTAGATTAAGTAGTGTGTAAGTCTAGGGACCGATGACCTCAGCAGTTTGGTCCCATAGTCCTTACCACAAATTTCCAAAGTCCGATGTTAGTTCTGCCACAGTTCGCCGCCTCCTATCCAGCCTACGACGTCCGACATCTGTAATGAAGGGTGGCCACCCAACGCCACGACGTCTGGGCATGGTTTGGCCTTGATTTCGCCACGTGCTGAAGACACTCACCACAGCACTCCAATACCTGACAAGTCGTGCAGTTTCCGAAATGCTTTTGTTGAGCCTCTGGGCCATCACAATCGGCCCTTTGTAAAACTCAGATAGATCGTGCGCCTTCCCCATTCTACACACAGACAGCACACTCATTGATAGTACATCCGCCGTATTTATGCCCGACTAGCAGTCGTTTCTCGCCAGGTGGCGCTGCTATCGCCTGTTCGGGTTTATATCGATAATACGTCGAAGTCATTATGCTCTGACTGATCAGTGTATATACGGTGAGTTTACCAGAGGCACCCCAAGAAAATTCCAGGGCCGTTTTTGTGAAGGCGAGAGGGATTGTTACGCCACAGAATAACACGAGTGGAGTAGCTGCGTAAATCTTACGGTAGATTCCCTGGCAACAACAGAAGCCACGGAAAGGAAGCATACTGCACAACGCCCTAGTGTGGGGCACTAAATCGTCTATCGTTAATGCAGAAAAATGATATAAATGGTTCAAATGGCTCTGAGCATTATGGGACTTAACATTTGAGGTCATCAGTCCCCTAGAACTTAGAACTACTTAAACCTAACTAACCTAAGGACATCACACTCATCCATGCCTGAGGCAGGATTCAAACCTGCGACCGTAGCGGTCGCGCTGTCCCAGACTGAAGCCCCTAGAACCGCTCGGCCAAAGTGGCCGGCCAAACTGACATAATATAGACAGAAATAGCATCACTGTGTTGACCTCTATGAGGTAAGATGACCTATCCAGGAAGTTTACAATGCGGAAGAAGCCAGTCAGTTCCTCTGTAGAATGAAGTTTGGCAATATTACATCTCTAGCTGCTCTCCTTCAGGAGGTAACCAAACAACTGTTGCAAACAGTTTGTGGAGCGGTTGATGTCATCGTGGATAAATTTCTCGGTACAGTGGAGCTGCTGCCTGCCCATTGTCATTTTCCTGACCGTATGCGAGGTCCATGTCAAGTTCCTGTTTGGTATACTGGCCATCGTCTCTCAGCTCCGCACTGCAGGACACACTTCCACACTAGAGCGAGTCGGCAACAACAGTGAAGCGGGTGGCACCTAGTGCCGACATATGAGCGCGCCGCCGTCACGTACATTATTGCTCTTTTAAGTGTAGAATTAAAACAATAGTACAGAAAGAACATTTCCACTTGCGTGGTGTGTTCTCATGTGCGCTTTGTCATTGAAACCCACACTGTCAAAGACATTTTATCTCCACCTTCAAATTGGTGTGACTCCCTAGGAAAGCATTTCCAACCGTATGTCAATGTGACCGTTTCTGCTCCCTGTCCTCTCAGGTATAGTTTTCTGCAGGTTGTTCACCCTGAGGAAAATCGCCCTGTATTATCCGGTTCATATACACTCCTGGAAATTGAAATAAGAACACCGTGAATTCATTGTCCCAGGAAGGGGAAACTTTATTGACACATTCCTGGGGTCAGATACATCACATGATCACACTGCCAGAACCACAGGCACACAGACACAGGCAACAGAGCATGCACAATGTCGGCACTAGTACAGTGTATATCCACCTTTCGCAGCAATGCAGGCTGCTATTCTCCCATGGAGACGATCGTAGAGATGCTGGATGTAGTCCTGTGGAACGGCTTGCCATGCCATTTCCACCTGGCGCCTCAGTTGGACCAGCGTTCGTGCTGGACGTGCAGACCGCGTGAGACGACGCTTCATCCAGTCCCAAACATGCTCAATGGGGGACAGATCCGGAGATTTTGCTGGCCAGGGTAGTTGACTTACACCTTATAGAGCACGTTGGGTGGCACGGGATACATGCAGACGTCCATTGTCCTGTTGGAACAGCAAGTTCCCTTACCGGTCTAGGAATGGTAGAACGATGGGTTCGATGACGGTTTGGATGTACCATGCACTATTCAGTGTCCCCTCGACGATCACCAGAGGTGTACAGCCAGTATAGGAGATCGCTCCCCACACCATGATGCCGGGTGTTGGCCCTGTGTGCCTCGGTCGTATGCAGTCCTGATTGTGGCGCTCACCTGCACGGCGCCAAACACGCATACGACCATCATTGGCACCAAGGCAGAAGCGACTCTCATCGCTGAAGACGACACGTCTCCATTCGTCCCTCCATTCACGCCTGTCGCAACACCACTGGAGGCGGGCTGCACGATGTTGGGGCGTGAGCGGAAGACGGCCTAACGGTGTGCGCGACCGTAGCCCAGCTTCATGGAGACGGTTGCGAATGGTCCTCGCCGATACCCCAGGAGCAACAGTGTCCCTAATTTGCTGGGAAGTGGCGGTGCGGTCCCCTACGGCACTGCGTAGGATCCTACGGTCTTGGCGTGCATCGGTGCGTCGCTGCGGTCCGGTCCCAGGTCGACGGGCACGTGCACCTTCCGCCGACCACTGGCGACAACATCGATGTACTGTGGAGACCTCACGCCCCACGTGTTGAGCAATTCGGCGGTACGTCCACCCGGCCTCCCGCATGCCCACTATACGCCCTCGCTCAAAGTCCGTCAACTGCACATACGGTTCACGTCCACGCTGTCGCGGCATGCTACCAGTGTTAAAGACTGCGATGGAGCTCCGTATGCCACGGCAAACTGGCTGACACTGACGGCGGCGGTGCACAAATGCTGCGCAGCTAGCGCCATTCGACGGCCAACACCGCGGTTCCTGGTGTGTCCGCTGTGCCGTGCGTGTGATCATTGCTTGTACAGCCCTCTCGCAGTGTCCGGAGCAAGTATGGTGGGTCTGACACACAAGTGTCAATGTGTTCTTTTTTCTATTTCTAGGAGTATACATTGTTAAGTAAACTTTTTGATGTTGCATAATTTGATTTTTCCTTCTAGCAGGCCGAGCGAGGTGGCGCAGTGGTTAGTACACTCGATTCGCATTCGGGATGACGACGGTTCAAACCCGCGTCCAACCGTCCTTATTTAGGTTTTCCGTGATTTTCCTAAATCGGTGCAGGCAAATGCCGGGATGTTTCCTTTGAAAGGGCACGGCCGATTTTCTTCCCTATTTCGAGATTTTGCTCTGTCACTGATGATCTTGTTGTCGACGGGGCGTTAAACACTAATCTCTTCCTCCTTCCTTCTAGCAGTGATTATTAACTCAGTTTTTCGTGAAATGTGCTTCTCTTCCTCGTCAGGAAAATTATTTACTGGTCTTGATTAATTTTTGTGTGTCTTATTTTGGACAGTAAATATATGAATGGTAGTAGCATTACACTTCCGAGATTCTTAATGTATCTACAGTGAGACAAATAGAAAATCACACAACAAAAGCACTAAATAAATAAGCAATTCCTGGTTCACAGTTCACTGAAAACCTTTCGGTTTACTGACTCTTTGAAGATCATTATCACTTCTTATTAAGTCGAGCAGCTCTTAATTTGGCTCTAAGAGTCTGAGAGGATCCAGTTTGAGATCTTCCCAACCTATAAATACACGAGGCGGTCACCAGGAATCGAACGCAAGGCCTTAGCATTGGTGGTATCGACACTAACCACCACAACAAAAGTGATGAGCAGCAGCTGAAGCTGCCTGCAGGTAAGTCCCAGAAATCTCTGGAGCACCAATTGTAAAACTTAGCTCATGGCAGATTGCCAACCAGAGGGTTCTGGGTTCGATTCACGGTTGGCTCGGAAATTTTCTACGCTCGCGCACTGGATGTTGAGTTGTCCCTACTTTCGTGTCGTCACATCTGACATTTCACTGTTCAGGTAGCAATACGGAAACGACCCGAAAGCCAAAGAAAAAAAATAAGCTTGTAGATTATGGTGGTGTGCTGATGGCGACGACGATAGTAACGATGCCGTTCCTAAAGATTATATTAATTAATACGACGATCGCGGTAGCGATGATAACGAGAACGTACATTTTGATGACGATAGCGATGACGACGATGATGGCATACACGATTATGAGAATAAAGGTAACGAGAACATCGGTAAGGATGATAAGATTAATTATGACAATACCGACGACAACAGTTACAGTCATAACAATGATAATGATAATGGCAATAAGGATAATGATGATAACGATATTGATAACGATGGTAACAAATAACAATAACAGTGAGAACGACGAGTATGTAATTATAATGATATCCATGATAACAATAACGATAACAATGATAACAGTAACATTGATTACGATACTGGACAATTACATTTGTAATTTCAAAAACTGCAAACTTGGACAGACAGGACCCGGTAGCAACATTAATACCAGGATTGTTGTGGGTTGTTCTTGTCGTGATCTCCAGTCCGAAGACGGGTTTGATGCCGCTCTCTACGTTAGTCTGTTCTGTGCAAGCCTCTTCATCTCTGCATAGCTGCTGCAACCCAGATTCATCTGAACCTGCTTACTTTATTCGAGGCATCTTCTCTTTTTGTAATTTTCAACTGTCCCTGCCACCACCACTCTCTTCATACCCACACTTCCCACAGTACCAGCCGGCCGGAGTGGCCGTGCGGTTCTAGGCGCTGCAGTCTGGAACAGAGCGACCGCTACGGTCACAGGTTCGAGTCCTGCCTCTGGCATGGATGTGTGATGTCCTTAGGTTAGTTAGGTTTAATTAGTTCTAAGTTCTAGGCGACTGTTGACCTCAGAAGTTAAATCGCATAGTGCTCAGAGCCATTTTTTGAACCACAGTACCAAAATGTCGATATTTCGAGGCCTCAGGAAGTTTTCTATCAAATACTGATCTGTATACCTTTAGTATTCGTATGTTTGCTCTTAAAGTCTTGTGTCATATATTTACACTCATGGTTTGCACTACACATTTTAAATACTGACTAATGCAATATGGTGGCTTAAACCATTTTAAACCTTCATTCGTGAAGATGGTCCAAGACCGAAGATGATCGGGTGTAAAATAAAAACAGTTAATGGCACAAATATGCATCTCATACAAGTTTTCTATCAAGTGATTCCTTCTTTTATTCGGTTGTGTTATAAATTTCTTTTTCTCCAGTTTCACTCATCATTGCCTCTTTACTTCTTCTTCCTCTTTCCTGCCCTTCGTCCATATCTTCCCGTGGTCGGCGTGTTGTTCTGGATTTTACAATGTTAGTGGTAGAGGGTAGCCTTATGCCCTTTCTCTGGGGAAGGAATTTACGTACCCCGCATGTCTGCGTCTACTGTTATCCCATGTGAAAGTGTGCGAACACTTTCGAAATATTTTCACATCGTGTAATTGAGGCGGTACGTGGGTACCAGTCTGGCATTCTCCTTGTCGGATATCTAAAGGCTACATCGGGCTGGCTGGCACACCGGCTCTCGTCGATAATAGGCCGAATCCCAAAAGCTTCGTGCTAACCCGCGTGGTTATCAAGGCGGGCTGTACACCCCTGTTCATCTAATCTTCAGCAGTCTTCCATAGCAACGATTTTCAAAAGTTTCTATTCTTTTCATTTCTGTACTGTTTGTCGTCCACATTTCCGTATAAAATTAAACTATAATATATACATTCACAAAAGACTCCCTAAAACTTAAATTCATAACCGTCTTTAATAAAATTCAGTTTTCCTTAACTGCTTTTGTGGCTCTTTCCAGTCAGCATCTTATATCCTTTTTACTTCTGCCAACATCAGTTACTTTTCGACCCTAATATAAAAATTCGTATACTGCTTTTAGTGCCTGGTTTCCTAATATAATTCCCTCGTAATCGTCTGATTTATTTCGACTACGTCCAATTAATCTTGCCCTATTTTCGTTTATGCTCCTCTCATGACCTTTCTTTGAGCCACTACCCATTGCGTTGAACTGCTCTGCTAAATTCTTTGCCGATTCTGACAGAATTACAATTCCATCGGCAAATCTCAAAAAATTTTATTTCTTTTCCCTGAACTTGAAGTCCCTCTCCGGTTTCCCTTACAGCTTGCTCAGTATCCAGACTGAGTAACATGTGAATAGTCTACAACCTTGTTTCACTCCCTTCTCAACTTTTTCCTCCCTCTTATTTACTTCGATTTACTTAACTGCCGTCTGTTATCTGTGTAGGTTGTCGATAACTTCCGCTGCCAGCATTTTGGTACTGCTACATTCAAAGTATCAAAGGATTTCGTTCACTCAGGTTTCCCAAAATCGTTTTTCTAGATCTGCAAGTACTGTAATCGTAGATTTACCTTTTTTCAACCTGTTTTCTAAGGTAAATCGTAGGGTCAGTAGAACCTCACGTGATTATACGAGGGCATGCTGTAAAGTAATGCCTCCGAATCCTTTATCTGAAACCTCTTGAGATTTTTTAAATAAAATGTACGTTATAAATATTCTACATCTTTAGTCTTCATGTCTACATATTTATTTGTCAATATAGGCATCCTGGCGACGATCATCAGTTGGTTCATATCTTCGATGTAGAATATTTGACTTTGCTGACGGAGCCACAACCTCACCTCAGCTTGCATCGCTTCATCACTATCAATGTGAAGTCCACGAAGGTGGTTTTTAAGTTTTGGAAACAGATGAAAGTCGGATGGGGCCAAGTAGTAACTGTATGGAGGATGGTCGATGACAGTGAACGTAAGGTGTCGGATTGTTGCACATGTTTTTGCATTCTTTTGTAAATAGTTGGTGGCAGTATTTCGCAATTATGACTAATTAAACTGTTAATTCATTAGTACTCACACCTGCTTCTATGGAAATGGAATTATTACACCATTATTAAAGTGCACAGGTATTTCGCCGGTCTCGTATATCTTGCACACAACATGGATCTTAATAATTCTGAGGGAAAGTAATCCACTCCTATGACATTATTTCGACTTAGATCTTTTAGTACTGCGTCAATGTTTCTCTGAGTCAAGTCTCCCACTTTATCTGCATTTCCTCCCTTTTTCCTTCCTGTAATGTCTTAAGTTTCATTTGTCTTGATATATTTCTTCCACGTTTCGGCTGTTCGCTTTTTTTCTTAGTGCTGGCTTGGCATCTGAGCCCTTAATGTTCATAAAGCTTATTCTCTTTTCTCCAAAGGTCTCTTCACTTTTCCCATAGGCAGTTTCTGTCATTTCCCTAGTCGTGCATGTTTCTAAATCCTTTCATTTCACCGCTAGCCATTCCTGCTTCATTATTTTGCGTTTTTGTCTTTAGTATCCCTACCTATAGTGGGTATCGACAACAGCGACGGCGCACAGATGAAGCAAGATGAAAGCAGATAAATCGCTGCACCAGAGCGCAAGATGCGGGGCTGGGTTATAATAGAGAGCGCCACTAAGCTGGCCTACGGACAGAATTGGCAGTTGTTCCGTGATGAATGAAGAGTTTAGTCTATCGTCATATCGCCAAGCCTACAGTGACTGTGCTTTATTTTTGGACTGTGTGGTTTTTGCAATTGGTGTACGTTCAGTCTGCAACTAACAACGATTCGTGCTCTGCTTACAGTTTACATCTTTGTATCGGGAGTGAACAGAAAAGTGTAAATTTAACTTTTTTGATGTCTGAATGCCCTTACGTTTGTTTCATTCGATGCATTTTTATATTTCCTTGTTTCATCACCTAATTTCAATATCTCTTGTATTATCAAAGGCTTTATTATGGGCCATGTCCTTTTGCCTAATTGTTCATCTACTGGCTTCACACTTTTGTCTCTCAAAGCTACATATTCGTTTTCGCTTAGATTTCTTTCCCTGTTTCAGCCAATGATTGTCTAATGCTCCCTTTAACACTCTCAACAATCTTAAGTTCTTCCGGTTTATCCAGGTACCAACTCCTTAATTTCTTACCTTTCTGTCATTTCTTCAGTTTTGATCAGACGCTCATAACCAATAAATTGTGGTCAGAGTCCACGTGTGCCCTCCCCCCCCCCCCCCTCTGGGAAAAATATTTTGCAGTTTAAAATCTGGTTTTCGGAATCTGTCTTACCACAGTGTGTAATCTGTGTTCGTATCACGCTGCACGATCTTTCAGCCTTTTTACAAGTGTTCTCCAATATTAAAAGTTTGGAGTCTGCTACCACATCTTCCTATTCGAGATATATTTTATTGATCTTCTCTGTTCAATATGTAGTTTTGAAAGAACAATTTTGCTACGCCCTCCGGACGGTCACGTTTGTGCTGCAAAAATACAGCTTGAGCACCTTAAAAATGCTTTTAATTCATTTTTGTTACATCGTTATTGCATTTCTTTTCTGTTCACTTTAACTGTAACAACTAATACCTTGACGTCACCTTAATTATTATTGTTATTATTGTAATAATTAGTATTACTGCATCAGTCTGAAGCCTATATTTTCAGTGTTGATTTCATAACAGGTTAGATACATCTGCTTATTGTTGTAGCGGGACCATAGTAATTTGTGTAAGTTAGACTTGTATTATTGGGAAAGAACACAACACTTCATTGTAAATATATTTCTGCTCGTGTTTTATAATCCAAATAACATTACTAGATTCAACCAGAGTTGACCAATGAGACAGCAGCCTAAAACAGATATAAACATAATAAATAAAATCGATAAGTCTGTTAATTTTATTGATACTGTAGCTTCTGTGCAACACAGTGTAAGAAAATCTGAGAAATGAGATGGTTCAATGCATTAAGTGACAACCGTCTGGCATCTGTAGGTTTTTAAATCGCATGTCATGCTGATTTTTGCAGGCGGCGTACTTTAAAGAAATTCAAAAGAGTATTTGAATATTTTAGAGGTATCTGAAAGGGCGCTTAACTAAGGACTGAAAGCTGTTTCCCTACAAACACAAATCACAATTAAAACATATTAACAAAGAAATGTTTACCTCCGAGGCAGGTTAAACTCCCTCTTATCTTGGACATACTATGGTCCCGCTACAACAATAAGCAGATGTATGTAACCTGTTATGAAATCAACACTGAAAATATAGGCTTCACACTGAAGCAGTAATACTAACTATTATAATAATAACAGTAATAATTAAGGTGACGTCAAGGTATTAGTTGTTACAGTTAGATTGAACAGAAAAGACATCCAGTAATGATGTAACAAAAATGAATGAAAAGCATTTTATTGAACTCAAGCTGTATTTTTGCAGCACAAACGTGGCCGTGCGGAGGGCGTAGCAATATTGTTCTTTCAAAACTACATAGTGAACAGAGAAAATCAATAAAATATATCTCGAATAGGAAGATATGGTCGCAGACTCCAAACTTTTAATGTTGGAGAACACTTGTAAAAAGGCTGGAAGATCGTGCAGCGTGATACGAACAGTTTTTAAATATGGAGAAACTATAATAAACATAATAAAACGCTGAAGCGTAGATAGTTGCATACATTTGAAGAATCTCCTCACTTCCGCGGTCCTGGTGACTGCGAGGTTATACGTCAGACTATGTATCCAAAGCGCAGAGCTCCAATTCCCTGTTGCTCCTAATTTCTTTATGGTTTTAAATGTGAACAGCAACTGTGTATCTGAGAAAATTAAGAGAGATTCCACGTTAAACTACACGTAACTAATGAATGGCTGAATAACCCGTTTTGTCGAAGAAAAAAGGTGGATATACACCATCTCTACTACTGAGAACCATATCTAATACAGTACTGCGTGGTGAAAATCAGCATTGGCGTGGATGACAGCTTTGCCTGATTCTCGTAGAAAAATAGTAGCCGACTGTGTTAATTTCACGAGCCATTCTTGTTTTTGTGGCTACTGGACATCAAATTAAATGTTGCAACGAACATTTGTTGTTAGTACATGCATTGTCCTTTAGATGCAGATTCTTGTAACACAAAGCTTTGCTAGAAATGTTTTGAACCATGAGTGTACTCTGCACGTTGCTTTGCCGGCCGTCGTGCGAAGCGGTTCTAGGCGCTTCAGTCCGGAACTGCGCGATTGCTACAGTCGTAGGTTCGAATCCTGTCTCGGGCATGGATGTGTGTGATGTCCTTAGGTTAGTTAGGGGACTGATGACCGCAGGTGTTAAGTTCCATAGTGCTCAGAGCCATTTTTTGAATGTCGCTTTCTTCGTGATTTTGAGACGTAGAAGACGTAGCTGCCTCTGAATTCAGACAAATGAACTGGGAACGCTAGAAAAAGTCGCTCCGTCGCATTATGCACGTCGTTCAGTAACATAGTGATCCCATGCGCAGATATGAACACGAAGAAAGAATGAAATTATGAGACCTTGTATGTTCGTGTCTCATTTGTTCCATACAGAAGTGAACAGACGGGATATGGACAAAGTTCAGTTAAGGGGAGTATGTTCTGAGTGTAGAACTACTGCCGCCCCATGGCATCATACATTAGTGTATGCCTACACACTTGTCCAAGAAATTGACAGCACCAGGCTAAAAGTCTGATAAACAGTGACACAATTATTCTTTAAGAATAATTTTATCGATTTACAGCTGCAAGAAGTGGTTGTCCCTGATTCTATTCGACAAAGTAAATGCAGTCTTCAGACTACACCACATTACTTAATTGTATGTGTCGCCACAACTTGACGGTGAAGGAGGCATGATACAGAAAGAGGAGAACTGGCTGGCAGTGCAAGTTCCTGAATAAAATCACAATAACAAACCATTAATCACCGAAAGTCCACCGATTGATAGCGAAAAGACCAAATTAACAAGTGACAGCGAAGCGAAAGCGTCGTTGTAGCAGTAAATAGGAAACGAACTATTTCGATCAATCGAAACAACCCGTTGTACTCTGAAAATATATCTGTTTGCAATCAAATAGAATAACGGGCTGTGCTATTGAGAAAAAAATTTAAATTAACGACTTACAAATGCCTGAGTGACCTAGAAGTGAACAGCAAAGCAAGGGGTTCACATCTGTATCGCGCATGCGCCAGTGGTTAGCCATAGATTGGCTGCCAAGGCTTTCTCTGACCGCAGCTGCAGCGTTCTACTCATTTCAAAAGTTATGCCACAGCACTCCGCTATACTTCATTAACCGACTTAAAGTCAAAACCTCAAGATGTCAAGAAGAAATTCTTTTCCAACGAAACATATGCAAAAAGAAAAAAAAAATTACAGCGAGTGTCTGATTAACTGTGCTTCTCATTTTATATTTCTGTATGTCTGTATGTAGATTATTCTAAAACTGTGTTTAGAAATCTATACGACAAGCAGAGAAACCCGAGGAAAATTTTTATAATTATAACACGTTTCTCGTGAAAGAACTCTTACCAAACATTCTGGGTGATCTTTCAGTCCTCCGCACCTCGTGGTCGTGCGGTAGCGTCCTCGCTTCCCGCGCCCGGGTTCCCGGGTTCGATTCCCGGCGGGGTCAGGGATTTTCTCTGCTTCGTGATGACTGGGTGTTGTGTGATGTCTTTAGGTTAGTTAGGTTTACGAGTTCTAAGTTCTACGGGACTGATGACCATAGATGTTAAGTTCCATAGTGCTCAGAGCCATTTGAACCATTTTTGGTCTTTCAGTCAGGACACGAATAAAAGTGTACTTTTAACTAGATAAAATGACAGCACATTTCAGGAGAATATGAAAGATTTAGAAGCTCATGGTTCTCTACGGGGCCTCTTATATAGTCGTCCGCCCGGAATTAGCCGAGCGGTCTAGGCCGCTGACGTCAAGGACTGTGCGGCTTGTCCCAGCGGAAGTTCGAGTCCTGCCTCGGGCATGGGTGTGTGTGCTTGTCCTTACGATAGTTTAGGTTAAGTAGTGTGTAAGCTTAGGGACTGATGACCTTAGCAGTTAAGTCCCATAAGATTTCACACACATTTGAACATTTGATATAGCCGGACGTAAGCTACGTCGAGTTTTTCCTTTATAGTCATATGATGCATCCTGGCTGAGCCTTCGTTGCAGTAAGTAAACGACCTCCTCGCACAAATTTATTTCGCTGCTGGGACCATTAGTAAAATTCTAAGAATCTTAGACCGTGTTCCGCAACAAGTGGGATGATATTGTAATAGACATAGAATGCCGATAGTCTCAATATTTAATACGTTTTATAAGAAGAAAAGTTTTGGGGTTTTTACAGTTTAGAAATTGTTACATTATTGTAAATTTTGTATTAAATGTTTCCCGTTTGGAGATCATTACATACAAAAATTTCACTTTGCATTTTGTTTCCAGTGTTATTTCTCACTGTGCCATTTCTCCAAAACGTATATGCACTCTGGCGTCAGACTCAAATTTCAGTGAACATAAGTTTCTATCCGTACTAATTGTACCTTGGTTTCCTCTACTCCCAGTATCAATTTGTTCACATACACACTGTACATTCTGCAAGATTCTGAAATAAATATGCAACATTATTTCTCACCGAACCAAATTGATGCAATGGTGATTGGTTGAAATTATATCGGACAGTTATTTATACAGATCTCTTTAGAACCATTAACATTCAGGAGTCTATTGTTTAACGACTCATTCGGTGAAAGTGAAGTGCGACTGACGTGCGCCTGTTCACTCATTCAATATCAGAGGTAAATCGAAAAAAAACATTTTCGGGAGCAATTTTTTACCACTTATGAGACATCGTTGGACCCGTTAAAAGAAATTTTCTAAACACCATTCAAACATATGTCTTAAGGAGATTTCCTATGGATTCTCGCAACGAAGGCCGGCCGAAGTGACCGAGCGATTCTAGGCGCTTCAGTCTGGAACCGAAATAAAGCACAGTACTACGGTCGCAGGTTCAAATGCTGCCTCGGGCATGGATGTGTGTGATGTCCTTAGGTTAGTTAGGTTTAAGTAGTTCTAAGTTCTAGGGGACTGATGGCCTCAGATGTTAAGTCTCATAGTGCTCAGAGCCTTTTGAATCATTTTGCAACGAATCTCAGCCAGGCACCTTCTTTTGCTACACTCCGGATGGAGACTCGTAGGTATTTTACGGCTGTCACTGTTACTCTAATCGAATAGTAATGGGTATCTTCGACTATTAATGCACTATAATTTAATTTACGTCAAGTTCTTGCAGCAGTCATCTACATTATGCAGGGTCTACAACTGGATCATCCAAAGGCAGCAACAGGAGTTTTCTACAATATCCTCCAAATCATTTAAGTGTGTCGCGAACATTTACAGCACTGTAATACTCCCTTTGTGTATTCTCGAAGTTGCTTTTAGTTCTGGTGATTTCAAGCCATCAAGAACTGTGTGTTGAGTCCTATCGACTACAGTGTCCTGAAGTCAGTCGCAAAACTAGTCTCATATTCTTTATTCTAGTGTTATGTGCAGTAAGCGACAGTGTGGGATAATGTTTCCATCTGCGGTTGATGTTTGTGGCCGGCCGCGGTGGTCTCGCGGTTCTAGGCGCGCAGTCGGGAACCGTGCGACTGCTACGGTCGCAGGTTCGAATCCTGCCTCAGGGATGGATGTGTGTGATGTCCTTAGGTTAGTTAGGTTTAAGTAGTTCTAAGTTCTAGGGGACTGATGACCACAGCAGTTGAGTCCCATAGTGCTCAGAGCCATTTGATTTTTTTGATGTTTGTGAAATATTTCACTTAGATCGTCTCCAAGGGAGGAATGACCATATTTCAAAGTAGACGTAGGAAACGAGAGAGGATATTACTTACAAGCTATCACGAATCGTGTATGAAAATCTCCGCCCGCGATTGACATTTCAAACCATCAAGTTTCTTTTTGCGAGCTGTATTCCTGTTTCGTTATTTCTTCGAAATACTATCGTCTAAAAAGTTGTATAAACGGAACAATTGCCCGGACAGTACAGTTTATTGTGCAAGATGAATCAGAATAACAGAATCATAATTTCGCCACATTATCGCAACCTCTTTCCAGACTAAATAATTTGCGCCTGGTACTCTTATTTGAAAAAGTGTAGAAGTGAGAAGGTGGGGTAAAATGAAATACAGCAACACGAAAGAAATCACAAATTAGAGTCCTTTAGCATTGACATTCGTGAAGGAGCTAAATGTGCGCTAAAAGTATTGCAGCGGCGGTCGTGCTCTCGTGGGAGAGGTTAACAACAGGCCGTTATTGCACCGCTTGACAGTGTTAAATCACCGTAACATAGGCCTCTTGTAGAAGGAAATTACAATCCGTTTGGTGTAATTTACGATTACGTGCTGTGTGAGGCGCTGCAAACAGCTAGCGAATCGAATTCCCTGTGGTGTCATTACAACGCATCCGTCGAATGAGACTTGTACTAAATGAGACCATTTATTCGTTTTACACGGCGCTCAGACCGTTAAAGACCAATTCTCTAGAGCCGAAATCTTGCCATTTCCTTTGCAATTAGCCGCTTTAATCTCACAGCTGGTGCTATTGCAGAATTAGAGGAATTGCCACTCGCCCAGTATCTGACGTGTTCCGTGCTAACTTACCACAGTCTAGCTGATCATTATCTGCAGCTCCTTTGCTGAGGTATTATAAGGAGACGTTTCTTTGCTCCACGTACCTTGTAAAAAAAAGCAATTGCAAGCTTCGCTTGAGAAATGCATGGATATGAGTTAAAGTGTTTAGCCAGCTCCATAATCTGAAAATAAGTGTTCGTGAAACGTAAGAACCCGAGACGTGGCATTGAAAAGGCGATAAGAACAAGGAGAGAGCTTCTTCAAACATGGTTTGCTCCTAGCAGACTTTGGAAATTAGGTGGATGCTGCAGCATTCTGAAACTCCCTGAACAAATATCCAGCCCTTTCAGTAACAGTACACATTTCTGTCCGTAGCGCTTGTCTTTGAAATGATGGTCACTGATACATCTAATTCAGTTTTGCAACCATGTTACAGTTACAGGTTTGTGGCAAAGATAGTCACAGGCTTTTTTTTACCTATGCATCAAAACCTTGGTAGTATGGTAGGTGAATCAAATAAGCCCTGGTTTTAAATATGGCCCACTGCTCGTAAATCTGAAAGTATGGCCGAGACCTGACTGGTTTCAGCATTTATTGATAGTTCTGCCATTAAGCTTTCGAAGGAAGGAAGGAAAGTTGGGTTTAACATCCTGTCGACATCGGAGTCATTAGAGACGGAACACAAGCTCGGATTGTGTCAAGGATGGGAATGAAAATGGGCCACGCCCTTTCAAAGGAACCACCCCGGCATTTGCCTGGAATTATTTAGGGGAATCACGGAAAACCTTGATCTGAATGGCCGGACGCGTGTTTGAACTCTTGACCCCCCGAATGCTAGTCCAGTGTGCTATCTACTGTGCCACCTCGCTCGGTAGCAAGCACTCGACGGCGCCAGTAATGCATTTCAGGTCTGATGCGTTTCGCTCCGTTTTGTGTTCTACGTCTGACCAGCTTCGAAAATGTGCCTTTTTCAAATATCTGCTGTAACTTCTATGTAATGTATTATGTAATATACATGCCTGGTAATTTGTAAGTTATCTACTACGTTTTATACATGCGTGGCGAGCTTATCTACTGAGAACTAAAACTACCATACAAGGGTATTTTACTTCTACGAATCTAGGTAGTAAACTCAGACATAAGGAAACAGCTGTGGTAAGTAATTATAATGAGGCGGCTGTATACTGCATTACATGCGATGATTGCCCTAACAAATATACAGGACATTTCGAAAAAGATATCGAGAACACATTAACTTAAGTAATCCCCAATCTGCATTAATAACTTATTTCATAAAAAATAAAAAAGTCATATTTTGAATATATTAGAGAAAGTAGAAATTGTTGGATGCATGACGTCACGCTGTCCACAAGATAGTTTCCGTTTCGCCAGCCTGTCAGACCGTCTTACGTTAGTCGCTTTTGCGGACTACTTCTACTCTTCCCATCACCAGGATTCCCTGTCGTCACACTGGTAAGAAAGTGCCACCTCATACCATTCCACACAGAAATTTGCATTGTGCACCTACTAATAACCTTAGTAGAGACTATCTTTTTTTTGATAATTCAGCGTTTTAAAATTTTTTTAGCGGCCTTTCACTATACAATATTTTGTTTTTCTTCTATTAGATGCAGGCAAATTTAAAACAAAGGTCTATAACTACATGATCCGTTCACCGTCAGTTACTTCGAAATTAGTGGATCCCATCTTTGCCATACTTCGTTCGCCATTGTAATGTGAGTAATATTCACTGAATAATATATCTTGACTAGGAGCAATGGGTACACCTCTAATATTGTAACATTGCGGGCATATTTTAGATATTTCCGTTATTAATTATAAAATCCACGAACGTGTGACGCAGTATGTTACTCTTTACCATGTATGTTGCACCTCATGATGCTGTTTTAGGCCGTGAAACCGGATTGTGTATCAACAAAACAGCAATTGTACCAGCTGTCAACCGATTTATTCTTAATACGAAATACTTTGTTACTCGTCTTTCTGACATTATTGATGGCATGGGAGTAGTCAGTAACCGAACGAGAGGAAACAGAAGGTCTCTAATAAGGCCTGTGTGGTCCTCTTCTGAGGTTCCTGTCTACGAAGAATGACACCAGCTAATTTGACTACTGATTTCAAGGGAACAGGAAGATTTTAATCCTCAAGCAAATTTCGAATCTGCATTTGCACCCAAAGTTTTAGCGGAGCGTCCTATTGAAACAAATGTTACCAATAATGCATCTGACCTATCATCTGATGTCTGGAAGCTAGTAACATAAAGACGGGAAATCCTCCCATCAGTAACGTTCCGATAACGTTGCAAGAGAATAATGATGAAGGAACATTCGCAGTATCTAGTGGATCTACTGAAATGTTTCAAGACGTTTTATCTATGCCGAAATTGTGTCAAAAAATAGCACCACGATGCAAACCTGTAACTACTGAAAGAAACAATTTTGCTAAGTCGTTGTTTGCAGAAAAAGGGACTCATAAATATGTTTTGATTCAAAGCAAAAAAAAGGGGATTTTCCAAGGACCAAATCAAAACTTCGCAAACTTAAGAAGTTAACTACTTGTGGAACATACCAGGAACTAGCTGTACCCAACAGAGGCAAGAAGTTAAGAATCATGGCATTTGCAAAGTCTTCCAAAAGGGAAACAGACCCGCATCTAGAGAGGGAGGGTGGAGGGGGGGGGGGGGCAAACCGGGGTATCTGTCCCGGGTGACAATTTCAAGGGGCGCCAAAATCACATTCTCAAACAAAAAGCGTTGTTTCACAGAGCGCCTAGCGTCCAGCGCACGTTGGTCTATCGATTATCCATTGATTTTGAAAAGACCCCCCTTTGTTTTTGAACATTTTTGAACACATTCTAAGTTGATTTTTGAACGAATCATAAGTTGATTTTTGAATGCGTACATAGATTACGTGATGTCTCTGCCACGGGAATCCCTGTCGCACCTAGAAATAAAAAAAACTTTCTCGCAGACAAAACGGGACGGAGCTATACAAGCTGGGCCGAATAAACCCGAACGGGTAAATAACAATCGCTGTTTGTTTATGTGGCTGACGGGGTGTGCAGATGATCAGCGTTGTTATAATTATTAGTGAAATTCATAGATTAAGACTACTTGACTGAAAATAATCCACTAGAAGGAATAATAGGCAAGAAAGATTACATATTATCTTCTCGGTGTATAAGAAAATAGAATTTTGACAGAAAAGTTTTGCCAGGAAGCTACACTACTAAGTGCCAATAGTACAGTCCCCGGTTAGCAGTTGCTCTCGGTATAGCACAGAAAACGTGTTGTACCAACAAGTAATAACACTTAACCGGAGAATAAACGCGGGATAACAGAACTATTGATTCTGGCAGGGTTAGCGAAGTTAACCGGAGAGTAAGTTTTGACAGTGGTAGGGATAGTTACAGAATTAGTGATGACAAAATTGTTCTGAAAGTAGATTTGATGGCTTCCATTACAAACTATACGCATTTGAATTCCACAGAGTGAAATACAGTGACGTGCTATAGAAGAATGATGTGTGAAGAGGATTGGCACTACACTTTGCCATACTTAAGACCAAAAAACTTGTCTTAAATTTCCTAGAACGTATATGTTTTATATATCAAACCCTTCAAGGAGACGTGCGCTACGAAATTAACATAACAAATATGCGGCTATGCATTATATGAAAGGAATACGATCTTGAAGAATGTGTGAGCCTATGTTGTAAAGATGTTGAACCTTTCGCTTATCCTGGTTATGAACATAACACGTAACGAGCCTACTGAATTTTTCACTATCATTTTACATTTGTTTAGCTTCCTTAGCTTTTTCTGCTAGTAAATGTAGTTTTTTTTTTTTGTTCGTGAGCACTACTACTCGTGTATTAAAAGGAGTCATATGCAAATATGTTGCGTTGTCATAACAATATAATGGGTGTCTTTTATTGTCTACTTCTATAATAATTTATCAGCATTAGCATTGTTAAGTACACCTGATGGGCCTTATTTAGGACCCATGGCTTTAATAAGGCTCACTTGTTGTCTAACTCATGATTATTAAACGAATAAAAATCATTAAATTCTTAATTTTCTCTTTTTTTCCCTGTCAGAGAAATTGACTTATGTGCAAAAATTAAAAATACGGTAGCTGCCGAACTGTAAGTGGACCTTAATGATAAACCTATTTTGTGTAATAATGATCAATATGCGCTGAGTCATTCTGGATTTCACTCTGATTCTTGTGACTGAAGTCTGTATTTATGTCATATGCTACTTCCTTCAACCAGTATTGGGACTCTTTCTTGCCCCTCCCCCCGCCACAACCAGAGCACCGAATAAAAACATTAACACCGTGCGCCCAATCCGGATTTAAACCCAGACACTTGTCTTTCTGAAGCAATGCTTTTCATCGACTCGCTTACATACGCAAATCTCAGCTTGTAAGAGTCTCTCTCATACTTTCCAAGATCCTCATACATTCTCCTGCGTGCCGTGCTGTACTAGCACTCTTGACAGAAAATACGATTGCTGTAGAATTCTTGAGAATACTCTAAATTCGAATGTCATAAATTTTGACGCAAACGTTTTCTGAATATGGCACCACGTCATAGTGTTGAATATCATACTGGAGAAAGCAGCGTTTGGGCCACGGTTACAGCGGCCTTCTTGTGGGTCTACTTTGTCTAGAAGAAAGCCAACGTAACCGTAGCTGAAACGTTCGTTCTTCATCTACATAGATACTCCGCAATCCACCGTACAGTGCGTGGCGGAGGATAACCTGTAACACTACTTGTCATTTCCTTTCCCGTTCACTAGTTAACAAAAAAAATGGTTCAAATGGCTAACAAACAAAAAAAATGGTTCAAATGGCTCTGAGCACAATGGAACTTAACATCTGAGGCCATCAGTCCCATAGACTTAGAACTAACTCAGCCTAACTAACCTAAGGACGTCACACTCATCCATGCCCGAGGCGGGATTCGAACCTGCGACCGTAGCAGCAGCACGGTTCCGGACTGAAGCGCCTAGAACCGCTCGGTCACATCGCCCGGCCACTCGTTAACAGAGACAGGGCAAAACGACTACATATATGCCTCTGTATGAGCCCTAATTTCTCGTATCTTATCTTCGTGGTCCTTAGGCGCAGTGTATAGTGGCGGCTGTAGAATCGTTCGGGAGTTAGCTTTAAATACTCGTTATCTAAATTTTCTCAGCAGTGTTTCTCGCGAAGAACATCGCCTTCGCTCCAGGGCTTCCGATTGGATATCCCGAAGCATCTCCGTAACACTTACGTGTTGTTCGAACCTACCGGTAACAAATATAGCAGGTTGCCTCTAAATTGCTTCGATGTCTTCCTTCAATTCGACATGGTGCGGATCGCCAACACTCAAGAATAGGTCACACCAGCGTCCTATTTGCGGTCTCCTTTACAGGTGAACCACTCTTTCCTAAAATTCTCCCAATAAACAGAAGTCGACCATTCGGCTTCGCTACCACAGTTCTCACTTGCTCGTTCCATTTCATATCGCTTTGCAGCGTTACGCCCAGATATTTAACTAATTTACTGTCTCAAGCAGGACACTAGTATACGGTATCCGAACATTACAAGTTTGATCTAAATACTTATCCGCATTAACTTCTGTTTTTCAATATTTAGGGCTAGCTGTCATTCATCACTCCAACTGGAAATTTTGTCTAAGTCGTCTTCTATCTTCCTACAGTCACTCAACTTCGACACCTTACCCTACACCAGGGCGTCATCAGCAAACAACCGCAGATTGCTGCCCACCCAATCTACCAAATCATTTTTGTATACAGAGAACAACTGGGGTCCTGTCATACTTCTCTGGGACACTCCTGACGATACCCTTGTCTCTGATGAACACTCGCCGTCGAAGACAACATACTGAGTTCTATTCTTTAACAAGACTTTAAGCCACTCACATATCTGTGAATTTATTCCATATGTTAATGCCTTCGTTAACAGCCTGCAGTGGGGCACCGTGTCAAGTGCTTTTCGGAAATCTAGAAACATGGAATCTGCCTGTGGCCCATCATCCATAGTTTTCAGTATATCATGTGAGAAAAAGGCAAACTGAGTTTCGCACGAGCGATGCTTTCTAAAACCACGTTGATTCATGGACATAACGTTCTTAATCTCAAGAATGTTTATTATTTTCGAATTGAGAACATGTTCAAGGATTCTGTAGGAAGTAGAAGTTAGTGATATTGGTCTGTAATTTTGCGGGTTCGTTCTTTTACCCTTCTTGTATACTGAAGTCGCCTGCGCTTTTTTCCAGTCTCTTGGGACTTTGTGCTGGGTGGGAGTACTGGTTTCTGCAGGATACTTTTTCAAATTATGATACGAGACCATAGTCAGAAAAGCGTTTATGTGAGCTGATTCTGACCGCGGAAGCCTACGCAGTTATATAATAAACTCTCCTGAGACAGAAAAATTTCTTTCCAAAAATCAGCACGGATTTAGAAAGCATCGCTCGTGCGAAACTCAGCTTACCCTTTTCTCACGTGATATCCTGCAAATTGTGGATGGACTGCAACAGGCAGATTCCGTATCGCTAGCTCTCTGGAAAGCGTTTGAAACGGTGCCCACTGTAGAAAGTTAACGAAGGTTCGGGAATACGGATAACGGTCCTAAATATGGAATTGGTTCGAAGACTTTCTCAATAATATAACCAATTACGTTGTCCTCGACGGCGAGTGTTCATAAGAGAGGAGGATATCGGCAGGAACGTTCCTGGCCACTTGTTCTCTGTATAAATATAAGATATGACTACCAAGGAGAGCAGTGATCTGCGACTGTTTGCTAGTGACAGTTTAGTGTTCGGGAAAGTGTCGTCGTTGAGTGACTAGGAGGATACCGGGTGACTCAATCAAAATTTCTGTTTGGTGATATGAATGACGGCTTCATCGAAACGTAGAAAAATGCAAGTTAATGCAGATGATTAGGAAACACAATCATGTAATGTTCGGATACAGTATTAGTGGTGTGGTGCTTGACGCAGTCACGTCGGTTAAAAATGGTATAACCTTTCAAAGCGGTATGGAATGGAAAGGGTACGTAAGGTCGATTGTTGGGTAGCCGAATGGTCGATATTGGTTTATTGGTAGAATTCTACGAAAGTGTAGCTCACCTATAAAGGATACCACGTGTAGAACATCAGTACGACCCATTCTTGAGTACTGTTCGGATGTTTGGCATCGCCTCCACGTCAGGTCAATTAAAGGAAAATATTTGAGCAATTCAGAGACGTGCTACTTGCATTTTTACCGATAGGGTCGATCAATACGCGAGTATTACGGATGTGCTACGAAAGATCAAATCGAGTCCCTGAAGGAATGACAAATTCTTTTGGTGACACATTATTGGGAAAATTTAGAGAACTGTCATTTGCTACCGACTGCAAAGACTCTACTACCGCCATGCCGCCAAGGTACATTTCGTGTAAGGACCGTGAAGGTAAGATAAGAGAAATAACGGTTCGTACGGAGGAATATAGATAGTCATTCATCCATGGCTACAGGCAAGGGAATGACCAGTAGTGGTACAAGGTACCCTTCGCCATGCACCGTATGATGGCTTGCTGAGTATGTGCCCTGTGATGTGGCTAAGCCATTCTCGGTTATATCCATGTTCTCAGGATTGTTAGTCCAACAACGAATGCGCAAAAGCCCTTGAGGACGTCGGTAAGCAAGAGAAAATGGTTCAAATGGCTCTGAGCACTATGCGACTCAACTGCTGTGGTCATCAGTCCCCTAGAACTTAGAACTAATTAAACCTAACTAACCTAAGGCCATCACACACATCCATGCCCGAGGCACGATTCGAACCTGCGATCGTAGCGGTCGCTCGGATCCAGACTGTAGCGCCTAGAACCGCACGGCCACTTCGGCGGGCCGGTAAGCAAGAGAGGGAATTGACGTATGGAAACTGTGAGGTAGATTACGACTCAAGGCCTTGCTGGATTACTAGCTAGAGTGTTGCTTTAAAAAGGCAAAGGAATGTGTCAGTCATGGTCAGCACACAGTTCTAAACCATTAGTAAGTTTTGGTAATCGACTGTCAGATATTTTGATAAACAGTGACTGTCATCATTAACCGAGCAAGGTATCTCAGTAGTTAACGAACTGGATTCATAATCGGGAGGAATGGGACTAAATAGCTATCTGCCCATCCTGCTAGAGGCACGGAGGTTTTCCTTCCCAATCGGAGAGTATGTTCCATCTCTAAGGACCTCGACACCGACGGAGCATTAAACTCTGTTCTTTCTTTCGTGTGTGGCATTTACCATCGAGAACGTCAGTGAACCACAAAATTCAGACACGGAAAAAGAAAAAAATGCACTGCACCATGATCCTCAGGTCACAAATTACGATGGACAACCCAATAAGCCAAAACAAATATTATTAAACGGATGAGGATAGCAGCAGTAAGGTAGATTCTCAACTCATGTGAAATCTCGACATTCTAAATAAGTACTTTCTTTACCTTTCTTTATATCAGAATTTTCGCGCACGGCGTCCCTATTATGCAATTAACTGTGTATTTTCGGCTATTGTGGTCAGTGCATACAAAATTTAATATCGTTGTTCTATTGATGATGATGATGATGAAAGTGAAGTGAAAGAGTAAAACTCGGTCTCGGAGCACATGCTGTTCCTCTGCAACAGCACCAAGGGGGCCGCTGTGGTTAACTTCTCCGACGACAGACGAAGAAAGATCGTTGTTAAGTCTCATTAAATATTGTTGTTGTTGCTGTGGTCTTCAGTCCTGAGCCTGGTTTGATGCAGCTCTTCATGCTACTCTATCCTGTGCAAGCTTCTTCATCTCCCAGTACCTACTGCAGCCTACATCCTTCTGAATCTGCTTAGTGTATTCACCTCTCGGTCTCCCTCTACAGTTTTTACCCTCCACGCTGTCCTCCAATACTAAATTAGTGATCCCTTGATGCCTCAGAACATGTCCTACCAACCCATATCTTCTTCTGGTCAAGTTGTGCCACAAACTGCTCCCCAATTCTATTCAATACCTCCTCATTATTTATGTGATCTACCCATATAATCTTCAGCATTAGTGATGGAAATTTCACCCACCCTGAAGGAAACTAACCTCCTAGTCGAGCGTTACAGGGAAGCGTGTCTTACCGACATGGTTAAGGGGGAGGGTAATCATTGCTTCGTCTTGCTCGTGATTTGACACCGTATCACACCATCTAATTATGTCATAGGTAATGCTATATGAATTATGAATTGTCCAGTTATGTGATGGATATGATTAACACTTGATTGATTGAATGCAGTACGCTAACCTAAACCACGAGGGTTCAAAATGTGATTTGTGTGATAGCATATATCATCGCTCCCTCTCTCCATTGGCGATTAGGGTCCGGGTCTTTTAGTTTTTCCTTCTCCTCCCCCCTCCGTCCCACCCTCAGCCCCATATGGAACTATTTAAACCATACTTACCTGTGTCTAACTGTCGATTAAGTTGGAATACCTACAGAAAATGTTGTACGACCACATATAAATTTTGAAATTTATTACTGTTACATCTCGCTACATAACTACTGCAACCTAAATCCATTTCAACCCTCTTACTATATTCAGGCGTCGGTCTCCTTCTAAAATTTGAACCCAACACGGGTCTTCCATTACCAGATAAATTTTTTGGTGCCTAAGGATACGTCCTTATAAAGATATCTAATATTTTATTTGAAGTTGTGGTATAAAGCTCTTTTCCCTCTGATTATTTTCAGTATCTCTTCATTACATACCAGATCTACATATTGAATATTCAGCATTGTGCTGTGACACCACATTTCAAAATATTCTACTCTCATTTTTTCTATGCTGTTTATCGTTCACGATTCACGTCGAAATAAAGCTGCATGTAAATATTTTCGTTACCTATTGACAAAGGTCGAATGAAAGGCACACTTTTAACAGCTTTTATATTAATACCAGCAAGTGCTTCTTTATAATTGCTACCGACATAAGAACGTAGAAAAATTTTTATGTTACATAAATGAAACCAGGCCAAAAAATAGGAAAGTTGCTGCAGTATTCGAATAACATATTAAACTCTTTTTTGAAAGTTATCGATTAGTCTTTCGTTCAGTAGAACGATAATGGCGTAAGTGAATCCAAGAGCACTGCCAAAACTAAATCAATACATATAATAAAGATCGAAATGGAAATGGAATTTTAAATGAGTGTGAAATTGTGTAAGTTATCCTGATTTCAGAAAGAACAATCGCCAGCTACCTCCCCCGCATCTCATTTCTCTCCTCGCTGACTTAATTATGAAGCCTCCTTGTGTGCCTCCATTCTTTCCTTCTTTTGCCAACTCTTACGGAACAAAAAGCCGGCACGCGGGCGCTCCCTTGGATCAAAAGGACAGCTGTTACTACGGACTCTCGGGATGGAAACCCTTCACTTACAATTAAGAAAAACCTGCCTCTCTGAAAAAGATTAAATTAATACTAACTAGAGTTCTCTTAATTGAAATGTAAATTAGCCTGACAATGGATGCGTATGTGCCTTTTTATCATTTCCTCGTTTTAAAATCCTCTTTTGTCATATTTTAGAAAGCCCGGCACGTAGAAATGGCGTATTTGTCAATGCAATGAGCACAAAGGGAAGAAAAACAAACTAATGGAACAAAGGCGCTAATAAAATGAATTTCCTCGAGAAAAGTCTGAGCCTATCAGCAGTCATT
This sequence comes from Schistocerca gregaria, assembly GCF_023897955.1. Taxonomy (NCBI): domain Eukaryota; kingdom Metazoa; phylum Arthropoda; class Insecta; order Orthoptera; family Acrididae; genus Schistocerca; species Schistocerca gregaria. The sequence goes on along the minus strand of NC_064931.1, from coordinate 185,617,776 downwards.
GTCTCTTCTGACTGTTTTATCGATAATGAGTAAGTGTCTTGAAGGACTGCTACTAGCGAGCAAGAAATAAGCTCGTAAAATGCAGCTAGCAAATGTACCTTGTATTTGTAAAGATATAACTTCGCAAAACTCGTAATAAATATCGTTTATCGAACTGAGGGCAGTGACATGCACTATGAAATTTGTTTGTTGATCACTATCAAGCAGAATGGTTCTTATCACGCACACCCAAATGAAACGCACTGCCTATTATTAGGGAGATAACATTCTCGCTGACAGTCATCTAGATTGACTTATGTTGTGTATGTTGGGCTAGATACCGTCGTAATAACATTCATTCCTTTACGCTATACGGAGGAAACTGAGACTTGCGTTGTGTGCTTAGTTGCTTATATGAAACACTTTGGTACTGTTTTGTTCACTATATGTAAATGCTCTCAAGGACTACTTTTTGCAGCTGAAAATTATCCTCTTATTTCAAAGTATCAGAATGTAATGGTTTAAGAAGAAAATGTAAAACCGTTATGTCAGAGAATGACATTAGAAACAGAGATCCGGTTCACAACAAACAAGTAAATAAAAAGTATTGTGTAATATCAATGTTGCGTATTTCAGTTTTTAACAAAAGCTTTTTTACCAATACATTTGCCAGACGACCATACTAGTTAAAAGTGGAGAAAGAGTAAAGATAACGCTGAGGAGCCCTTGCAAAGAGTAAAAGTTACAGATAAAAGCATTTAATTCATTTGTCTACAAGCTACATATTTTTAAAAAATCATTTAGCCGTCATAGTCAGGAATGTTTTAAAGGAACAAAAAGAAATGCGTAAGAGACAAAATTTCTCTTTTCGTACTATAATACAGGAATAACAGCCAACATTCAGGGACCAGCTCATAATTAGAGGATCATGCACACAAGTTCTTTCAAACGACTAATTCCTCATTTCATCCGCTTACGGAGAGTCAACGTATACAATATCCACCTAATTAAAAAATTGCAATGTGTAAATCACAGCATTTCCTACTGGTGGTGTTCACTCACTCATGAATGCTGAATGTTACACCGTTTCCTTTTCGTACAGTACAAATGACACAATACTTTACGAAAAATTGTTCAATATTGCAACTGATTTCACACGTTACGGCATCTAAGCAATAATAACGATTCTGTTCTAAAATTTTCATACATAATTTAGTAACAGATTAAATTTAGATATATTTGTTTTCAGCATCACTACAGTTTCCAAGATAATCGACGAAGTTTTCAATGTTATCTCATGCTTTTATGGTGCAGCTTTGGCTGATGAGGCAATTTAATATTCAACAGAAAAATACTCAATTTTTTTCAAGTTTTGCAGATTAGTCGCAATTCATACAACACATGCAGCGTTCAATAAGATTAACATTCAAAATAATAACTGCGGAATGCAGCCAGGAACATACACCGGTTGTATCTCAAAACGACGTCTGGTGAAGCACCGATTCAGGTTTTACGAAGTTTCAAACATAATACTTTCTGCATGCAGCAAAGAACTGTGAAATTCATTTTTGTGGGATTGGATACTATGAGGTGCTAAGCGCTATAGAGATAATCCTGCCGCAATTCATTTTACTTAAAATATCAAGATACATTGGTAATTGTTTCAGGAATCTATCATTTCCTGGAAATTTATTGAAAGACGCAAAAAACAGTGAAAAATAAACAGGTATATTTATTTTAACTTTAAACACATTTTCTATGAATAAAAAAAAAATTGTAATACTTAATCAGTTTTAAAAAACCCTGTCTAATGAAACGCTATGACTTGTCCACAGGTCAGAATGAAATAGGCACGTTTCACTTACAAGAGAATCGCGCCTACTCATAATCACCGATTTCGTCGAAAATTATGACATGTACAGCACTTGGCCACAAATGAAAGTGATAGAAGTGAGAGTTCCCGATGGCCAGGTGTTTAGAACAAATAGCATTGCTGACGCCGGTCGCTCGAGGCATGAGATATCTGTGTTAGTCTAATATGCAGGCTTATATCGTGCTGCTGGATTATAATGGGCTCGTGTGGTCGAGTCTGGCAAACATTCTTTTTATTATCTATTTTTACGCCACCTATATTGCAAATAAACCGAAATAAAGCACAGTACTACGGTCGCAGCTTCGAATACTGTCTCGTGCATGGATGTGTGTGATGTCCTTAGGTTAGTTATGTTTAAGTAGTTCTATGTTCTAGGGGACTCATGACCTCAGATGTTAAGCCGCATAGTGGTCAGGGCCATTTTAATGCACAGTATATCGTATTTACTAATATTTTCATAAAAGACATGAAAAGGAAAGAAAATGGAAAATTTGAGAGTGCAAATAAATTTCCATGAAGGGATCATTATATGCACACGAAAACTTCGTATATAAAATTAGATATTTTTATCGTTTTACACGTGCTGAGATGATATTAATCATAAAAAAGGGAAAGGAATAAGTTTCTGGGCATCTTGCACACGCTAGAACGCCACAATTTTACACTTATATGGTTGTTGCTACATAAAAACAAAACTGGTTCACATTCATGGGTGGTTCTCTCTCGTCGCACTGTTAGGCAGCAAACCGGGCGCAAGGCAAAGTTTCAACAAATATTGGCGAAGATAGCAGGTGGTGGACAGTGGAATGTATTTTGATGCAGTCTTCTCCAAGGTCAGAACGAAACTAACGCAGTACGAAGTTCTGGACGCTTCAATTACAATTCCTTCTTTAAATATTATTTGCAGAGGCCTCGACACGCTGCAAGCACAATCTTCCCTAGGAAAGTTATTTGCAGTTCCAAATTCCGCCGATGGAATACAGCTCTGTGTTGCGAGATGCGACTCCCAGAGATGCCTCACACAGAGAGCATCCCAGAGTGCTCCTGAGAGCTACAACAACAAGAATCGCTTCTCGGCTTTTGGCAAGATCAATGTGTAGATCTTTCAATTTTTTTTGGAGGGGGGGGGGGGGAGGAACTCATGGTACGTTATTTATGACAATGTACAGCCAAATCACCAACAAGTTTTACATTTTCACATATACCAGATCCTCTACACCACACATAAGTAGCTTCAGCTTGATCCACCTTGCATGTCCACTAGTCCTCAATACAAAAGGCATCGTAGAGTAAAAATACGAAGTACCAATGTCCATATTAAAAACTTCATCTTCACTAAAAGTAGGGTGGGTAATGACGCCACGGTTATTAAAACTCTCTAGACCACCAATGCTCTCAAACTCCCACAGCGAGCAATAACAACGGTAAGCCATCCATTACCACTATTAAACTTATCTTTTTAAAAAGAGAAAACCCAAAACACCAGCTATAAAAACACAAGGACCTTCGAGGACAGCGTGGGAACCAATGCCTTTCACCTTCACTTTCTTCTTCTCCTTGGCCCCAGTAATGATTTCAGTACTACCAATCGCCTTGAAAACAGTAGCGCGCGACTGTTTACAAGGCGATTGACAACACTAAAATCACTTATTTCTTAACGCTTTACCGTCTGGAACTCCCATTGTTATCGCTTTCATTTCTGCCCGAACCCTGCATATGTTACAAATTTGAATGTAATCGGTGATGACGAGTAGACGCGGCCCTGTTGTTAGTCGTTGCTTCCGTATAGGTGCCCAGGCAGCGTCTTCCGCCCGATACATCCACTTTTAACCTATTCAATGGCCTCCTTCGTTGTCTAGCGGTTAGCGCCACTGGCTCCTGCACAGAGGTTACGTATTCGGTTCCCAGCGAGGGATAATAAGAAGCTGCTTGACCAATAAAGACTGAAAGTGACACACAAGCTGCCGCACTGGCTTCCACTACACTGGGAATCACACGACAATCATTTATTTACCTGTTCAGTTATCACAGAAGGCTTATTGCTGGATATTCACTGTCTCTTCGGGAAAGAGGCCCAGTATCAGAGTGGACCTGTTTTCCTCAAAACACGGTCACCATGACCTTAGTGGCAAATGGGATCATAATGTACTTCAACTTCACCGGGAATCTTCTTCTTTTTCCACTCGATGGAGACACACTTTGTGTGCTGTCCAGTCCAGATGGTGAAAAAGCAGTTGCTGGAGACTGATACTCAATCTTTTGACACATTTTGAAGGAAACTCCGTAATGCTGCTTTGCTCCAGTCGAAGACATGATTCACTTGGTGGAGGGGGGAGGGGAAGGTTCGATATTGCGTGATGACGCAACACCACACACTATGACCAAGGCGATCTGTGACCATGATGGTAGGCACACATTCGACGATAGTCACTGTTGTTTACAAACTACGTCAATATTTGCTCAAGCCGCTTCTCGTCTGCCACATATTGATATCTGTCATTGAAGCGTGACACGATCCTTCAAGCATTTCATGTAATAGCGTTTTCAGACCACGTACTTCAAACAGACTCGTGTAGATTTCTAAACCACTTATGCTAACACACATATCAATAGGGGACCGCCACAGCATCCTCTATCGTCAATGTCTGCAATCCACGTCTGTCAGTCACTATGAGCGGGATACGCTCGAAGCGCAAAGCAGTTAATGTAGCCGAAGTCTGCGATTGTGCTGTACGGATGCTTCAGATAGTATCCCACCTTGTCAAGAACAGTGACACAACTAGAATATATATATATATATATATATATATATATATATATATATATATATATATATACGACATTCGAACCTCCATCAGACAAAATTAGTATTTAAATTAAAACAAAAAATGGAAAATAAATTGAAATGTTTGTATCAGGAAAATATAACAAGCAAAATTTTAATTTATGAAACTTAATCCAACTTAATAGCGAACATCAATTAGGTAAAATTTAAGCAAGACCATCTACGAACACAATGAATCAAAAATGGACTTAAATAACATAGGAATACTTATCGCAGAGAAAAGGAATTCAGTATGAACTTCCTTTGTAGAAGAAATGTCTATCTTTTTTTTTTCCTTTTAATCTGTAGCACACGGAATTTCGTCATATTTACGACAGCCTTAATTGTCAAAACAGTGTCTGTTCCTTCAGATAAGCATGCACTTGTGAAGGACACTAACATGACATACAGACATTGTATAAGCACTGACATTGTAATAATCAGTTATATTAGCAACTACAGGGTGTTTCAAAAATGACCGGTATATCTGAAACGGCAATAAAAACTAAACGAGCAGCGGTAGAAATACACCGTTTGTTGCAATGTGCTTGGGACAACAGTACATTTTCAGGCGGACAAACTTTCGAAATTACAGTAGTTACAATTTTCAACAACACATGGCACTGCAAGTGATGTGAAAGATATAGAAGACAACGCAGTCTGTGGGTGCGCCATTCTGTACGTCGTCTTTCTGCTGTAAGCGTGTGCTTTTCACAACGTGCAAGTGTGCTGTGGACAACATGGTTTATTCCTTAGAACAGAGGATTTTCCTGGTGTTGGAATTCCACCGCCTAGAACACAGTGTTGTTGCAACAAGACGAAGTTTTCAACGGAGGTTTAATGCAACCAAAGGACCGAAAAGCGATACAATAAAGGATCTGTTTGAAAAATTTCAATGGACTGGGAACGTGACGGATGAACGTGCTAGAAAGGTAGGGCGACCGCGTACGGCAACCACAGAGGGCAACGCACAGCTAGTGCAGCAGGTGATCCTCGGGTTTCCGATCGCCATTTTGCAGCTGCGGTCCAAATGACGCCAACGTCCACGTATCGTCTCATGCGCCAGAGTTTACACCTCTATCCATACAAAATTCAAACGAGGCAACCCCTCAGCGCCGCTACCATTGCTGCACGAGAGACATTCGCTAACGATATAGTGCACAGGATTGATGACGCCGATATGCATGTGGGCAGCATTTGGTTTACTGACGAAGCTTATTTTTACCTGGACGGCTTTGTCAATAAACAGAGAACTGGCGCATATGGGGAACCGAAAAGCCCCATGTTGCAGTCCCATCGTCCCTACATCCTCAAAAAGTACTGGTCTGGGCCGCCATTTCTTCCAAAGGAATCATTGGCCCATTTTTCAGATCCGAAACGATTACTGCATCACGCTATCTGGACATTCTTCGTGAATTTGTGGCGGTACAAACTGATTTAGACGACACTGCGAACACCTCGTGGTTTATGCAAGATGGTGCATGGCCACATCGCACGGCCGACGTCTGCTTTGGGCTATCCGAAACATACAGGAGGCGGCGTGGATTGGCCTCCCTATTCGCCAGACATGAACCCCTGTGACTTCTTTCTGTGGGGACACTTGAAAGACCAGGTGTACCGCCAGAATCCAGAAACAATTGAACAGCTGAAGTAGTACATCTCATCTGCATGTGAAGCCATTCCGCCAGACACGTTGTCAAAGGTTTCGGGTAATTTCATTCAGAGACTACGCCATAATAATGCTACGCATGGTGGATATGTGGAAAATATCGTATTATAGAGTTCCCCAGACCGCAGCGCCATCTGTTGTTGACAGTTGTAACTACTGTAATTTCGAAAGTTTGTCTGCCTGGAAATGTACTGTTGTCCCAAGCATATTGCAACAAACGGTGTATTTCCATCGCTGCTCGTTTAGTTTGTATTGCCGTTTCAAATATACCGGTCATTTTTAAGACACCCTGTACATTCAACTTACCCAATACATGAAAAGTTTTATAACACAGAAAGTGCCGCCGGTCAGTGTGGCCGAGCGGTTCTAGGCGCTTCAGTCTGGAACCGCGTGACCCCTACGGTCGCAGTTTCGATTCCTGCCTCGGGCATGGGTGTGTGTGATATCCTTAGGTTAGTTAGGTTTAAGTCGTTCTAAGTTCTAGGGGACTGATAACCTCAGATGCTAAGTCCCATAGTTCTCAGAGCCATTTGAACCAGAAAGTGCCACTGTCCGTGAATGAAGCATGCACCCCTGCCCGTAGCAACCCTAATGTGACACTGTTCTTGCAGTGGCGCATTATGAACTAGCCTACAACAAAACTCACACAGCAGCCCTGAAGAGGACAAATTGTGAGATCGAGATGTAACGAATATAGTGCACGTTTGGGCAGTTCATACGTATTTTTTGGTGGCAAAAACTGGAAATTGCCTTTTTTTTACTTGCGCCACTTGTGTTCTTACCGGGGTGCGATATGACTCGCGGTCACAGACAAATGGCCATAAATTACAAACGCTTAAATTTATTCTTCTATTGTTCCTCTGAAAAGTAAAGTAATTCTGTGGCAGTAAGGCAGTTGTATGTATTTAAAGAGGGTCCATCGCTGCTTGAACTGGGTGTAGCATTTCCCGAAAAGTGAAATTTAATATGCCGCAAGGGTGACGCCGCCGCTGCGTAGGGGCTATCTATCAACCGACGCAGCGGGCATTTATCATCTGCTATTTCGCTGTGACGCTACGATCGATGACGTATGCTGGACCAATAAGTCTTGGCCTTATATAAATGACGCCGGTGGCCGCTCAAGTGGCGACGCGGGTGACACGCCAGCTTTTTAGACGCGCCCACGTCCTGATCCGACAGAAAGAGAAATTCCGGAAAGCCAATACGTATCCGAAAGGAATGCCACTCAAACCTGGCTGCCATTTCTCATAAAGGGAGAAAAGATTTGCTATCAATTTCTTTATATTTTTCCCCACCTTCCTCTTTTGACGAAAATGAATTTATTTTGTGGAAATAAGAGTAATAAATAAAGCAATAGAATTTCTTTCGTGCGTACGAAAATTAAAATCAAGACAGGAAATGATTGCAGTCACTATTTCGACGGACACAGATACGCCGGAAGCATGAATTGACAGACTGCCAAGGCAAAAATTCATGTTCTAAGTTTACAACAGGCGTTGCGGATGCTGGCTCAAGTATTTTAACACTAGATTTAAGAACTCACTAAAAACAGGGACAGTAGTCCGTCAAGTTTCTATTTACATTTGAAAACACAACGTCGCAAAGCCGAGAAAATTGAAATTGCGTTAGAAATATTACACACAATTCCGAAAGCACTTACAATTAACATTCTGGAAGAACTAGAAATATATATTCAAATGAGAATATATCACGCGGGGTTCTAAATGAACACACAGGTTTTAAACAAAATTACTATCTCGAAAACTTAATATAATAGTATACGAAAGTGAATAGTTATATACAGAACAAAACACACGCAGACCAAAGATAAAACTCAAAGAGAAATAAAAACAATGAATTGTAACATCATCTATGTTTACGTCTTGAAACTACAGAAAATACTATACTGACCACGATATGACATAAAAATTTACTATAGATCGAATATGGTCGTCACTTACATATAGACCTAAGTACTAATGCAAAGATAAACATAAAATAGCTACGATTTACGAATAGATAATCTGACCAATGTTATTTTCGCATGTCACTTGATAATGGTAATTAAGCCGAAACGATCCACCTTATTACAGCCAGTTTTAGAGTTTTCATTCTCATTATGTCTTACAATAAGTAAGTGTATACTATTCTCCGGGCCCAACGGAACGTTATACGCACTGAATTTATCATCAAAACCTGGCATCCAATTTTTTTCCACGGTCTTCTTCAACGAAATAGGAAAATTTTCAGACTATTCATTTCTTAACTCAACTATTTATTTCTCTCATTCCTCGGAACATGTCCTGCTACACCCAGTCATCGACAACTTCAGATAAGTTTTAGATCAGATTGCACATCTGTGCCTACTAAAGAAAGTGAATAATACAAAATAACCAACCTATTTTTAGTTACTGTAGTGGGAGCTTCTTGACAGTAAAAAATCCCAACACCTCTCCATGGATGGAACGTTAGCTACAGACACAGAACTAATTGCGAAAGCATCACAGGGATGAGAAATATTCCATTATCGTTCTGGTTATATTTTAGCGATTCAGCGTACAGCATTAACTGTAGTCCGAGACTTTTTTGGGTAGGCACATATTAAGATGAAGTGTGATCAGATAGAAGTTCTAGTAATATCGTATCATCCCTTGAAAACATATTAGTATGTTACAGAACCTGGCAACTAGCAGAAGATACAGAAAAACGAATTAAATGTATAAGTCTCTGGCTATATGGTTAAGACTGAAGACAGTCGTGTCAAACAAATATCTTGGAGTAGCTATGGGTAAGAATATGCCTTAGATCTATCACACAGACTCACCGGCAAATAAAGCAATGGGCAGGCTTCAATTCATTGATACGATATTGGGAAATTGCTACTTCTTTACTGATGTAATTGTTTTCAAAAGAAATGTACCCCCCATACTAGACTACTGCTACAGTGAATTGCATCCACATGGGATCGCAATAACATGGGGCGCCAACCAAATACTAAAAGGGCAGTGGGAGTGGAGACAGTCTTGTTTGATCTTAATTGTCAAACACTAGAAAAAAGTTCTCATTTAACTCACTGAAATATTCTTAGAGAATTTTAAGAACATTATGTATCTATCGTGTAGAACTCAAGAATTCCGCAGCAAATTAGTGTACGAGTACAGACCATCTCCGTATCCATCACAGAATTCACTTTACATTCAATGCCGTTCACACCTGTTATGAATCCTACCTGGCCTGGTAATAACATGAAATAGAAACACCGTTAATGCATTCTTATGGCCGTTCTACCTGTCACAACGAATTATAAATGTAATCATTTACATGGCGGCCAGTGGCGTATATGGGTTACATTAATATTCGACCATGCCCTCTGGGAGCTTCACTTTATTCGTCAAGCAGCGTATATGCTACAGTTTTGTGTTACTTAAAAAAAAAAAAAGCTCAGTTTTGGTGGTAGTCTGTTCTGCAATGTGAGGCAGCATTTGTTATTGCAAATAATGTTCAAGGAACAGGGATACAATAATCAAACTTGCTTCATCTGACATTTTTAGATGTTTTTCAGAAACAGTTGACCTTACCAAGCGGCATTGTACTGGAAGAAGACAATACAACACATTCTACACTACAAAAATTTAATTCATGTTTTTAGATGGCTTTATATTCGCTGTACTTTGTGAAATATCCGACGCAGCCTTATGTTTGAACAGGGTCGATTAGGTGATTACTCGTTGCCATACTGAAGAAGGGTACGACACTTGTTGATCGGAACTATGGTGCCAAGACTCTCTGAAAAGTTAAAACGCTGTATCTCTTCCTTTTTCATAATAAAATTCTAACTAATACAAAGAGAGAACTCTAAGCAAGATCTATGTCATATTTAGCTGCAATTGTTATATTGCCCAAGGCTTTCGCACAACAAAGCCAACGGCCTTGCCACAGTGGTAACACCGGTTCCGTCGGACCACCGAAGTTAAACGCTGTCGGGTGGACTAGCACTTGGATGGGTGACCATCCTGTCTGCCGCCCGCTGTTGGCAAGCGGGGGGTGCACTCAGCCCTTGTGAGGCAAACTGAGGAGCTACTTGATTGAGAAGTTGCGGCTCCGGTCTCGTAAAGTGACATACGGCAGGGAGAGCGGTCTGCTGAACACGTGCCCTTCCAATCCGCATCCGGTGACGCTGTGGGCTGAGGATGTCACGGCGGCCGGTCGGAACATTTGGGCCTTCCACGGCTTGTTCGGACTAGGTTTGGTTTTAGTTTTGTTTCAGCATAACAAACCGTTCTAGTTACTACGCGTTTTGGAGGGATCTTTAACGTAGTGTGTCATTGGAACTGCAGAGTTCGTTATGTGCAAGTACACTCCTGGAAATTGAAATAAGAACACCGTGAATTCATTGTCCCAGGAAGGGGAAACTTTATTGACACATTCCTGGGGTCAGATACATCACATGATCACACTGACAGAACCACAGGCACATGGACACAGGCAACAGAGCATGCACAATGTCGGCACTAGTACAGTGTATATCCACCTTTCGCAGCAATGCAGGCTGCTATTCTCCCATGGAGACGATCGTAGAGATGCTGGATGTAGTCCTGTGGAACGGCTTGCCATGCCATTTCCACCTGGCGCCTCAGTTGGACCAGCGTTCGTGCTGGAGGTGCAGCCCGCGTGAGACGACGCTTCATGCAGTCCCAAACATGCTCAATGGGGGACAGATCCAGAGATTTTGCTGGCCAGGGTAGTTGACTTACACCTTCTAGAGCACGTTGGGTGGCACGGGATACATGCGGACGTGCATTGTCCTGTTGGAACAGCAAGTTCCCTTGCCGGTCTAGGAATGGTAGAACGATGGGTTCGATGACGGTTTGGATGTACCATGCACTATTCAGTGTCCCCTTGACGATCACCAGAGGTGTAGGGCCAGTGTAGGAGATCGCTCCCCACACCATGATGCCGGGTGTTGGCCCTGTGTGCCTCGGTCGTATGCAGTCCTGATTGTCGCGCTCACCTGCACGGCGCCAAACACGCATACGACCATCATTGGCACCAAGGCAGAAGCGACTCTCATCGCTGAAGACGACACGTCTCCATTCGTCCCTCCATTCACGCCTGTCGCGACACCACTGGAGGCGGGCTGCACGATGTTGGGGCGTGAGCGGAAGACGGCCTAACGGTGTGCGGGACCGTAGCCCAGCTTCATGGAGACGGTTGCGAATGGTCCTCGCCGATACCCCAGGAGCAACAGTGTCCCTAAGTTGCTGCGAAGTGGCGGTGCGGTCCCCTACGGCACTGCGTAGGATCCTATGCACTATACGCCTTCGCTCAAAGTCCGTCAACTGCACATACGGTTCACGTCCACGCTGTCGCGGCATGCTACCAGTGTTAAAGACTGCGATGGAGCTCCGTATGCCACGGCAAACTGGCTGACACTGACGGCGGCGGTGCACAAATGCTGCGCAGCTAGCGCCATTCGACGACCAACACCGCGGTTCCTGGTGTGTCCGCTGTGCCGTGCGTGTGATCATTGCTTGTACAGCCCTCTCGCAGTGTCCGGAGCAAGTATGGTGGGTCTGACACACCGGTGTCAATGTGTTCTTTTTTCCATTTCCAGGAGTGTATAACTACAAAAGCACTAAATACGGCATGTTAGCGTCGTTAATACTTAGATCAACATGAGCACTGCTCGGTTTTTTTCTTTTAACCAATCACAGAAAAGGTTTTGTGACGTCACAAAACATCACTGTTTCATTACGGAAACTCATAAATGCCGCAGACTTTTCCTTATTCTAGCGGAATTTGCGTATAGACCTTTAAGTTTATTCCTTAAGGAAAGGAATAGTCGTTAAATTTAGCTGTTCCATCAGTTTAAAGCTCTGCAAATGGCTTTTTTGTTGCTGGATGCACAGTGACGAGTCCACCACATTTAAATACATTGTAATCATCATTTTCAAGCAGATCCATATGGGCACGGACGTGTGTAAACAGATTTTTCGTATACCCTTGACTGTAGAAAACGTCCTTGAATTCGTCACTTACTGCGATTACTCCAACGTTTGGCCATTTTCCATTGATGTTAACAGTTTACGATTATACTCTTGTTTCTCAGTTCTATGCAGATTTTTCTTCATACTGCGTTTAAAGCAGTTTTTAAGCCTGGTTTCCACATCTACAGTGGTTTGTTATTTTTCCGACAGCAATTGCTATTCTTCCCTCATGACAATTGTTTTCACCAAATACTTGCGTTTGTGTTTTTTGACTTTAGCATCTTGCATTTCCAGTTTTCCTTTGTGTGTTCATAACATATTAACTGTGCTTAAAAGAGTAATTTATGTAAAAGGGAATTGTTTAAGTCTGTTCTACAAATGGCTTCTTTATCGTGAGATCTAAAGACAAACCTTATTTTTGGGAACTAATCCTGATTTGACATTATTTATATTTAACAATTTTTTTCTTATTGAAATATGCGTTAAGAATTTTCATATAGTCTACTGGTAAATAATTAAAACTATAGAGAGACAAAACATAATTCATGATCTCTTCATGCCCTTGATGTTTGGAATAATTACATGTCCACTAGTAAGTTTTCACGTATTCTTATTGCCACTGTAGACAAATTGCAGAACGCTGTTAAATTTATCACAGTAACTGTTCTGTAAGCTACTGGCTAATTTATACCACATATAAGCGACTGCCACAGAACAGACTAGAGCACATCGTAAATACTGTTTTTTGGCGTTTAATTCACTTATACAGTCTTTCACAGTTTCAAGCACACCATCCATTATGTAGTTATAGATCATAGTTTTCAGTCTCTTAATACCATTTTCTTATGCGAAGGAAGGTGTAAAAGTTTCTTATAGATGCATATCAGGGCACATTATAAAATCGTTAAGGTGGTTACCGATACCTTTGTTCAGTCCTTGGCTTGTCATTTGACGTTCAAATTTATTATGTATATGTAGTCTACAATTGAAGCTTATTCATGTTAAATTGTCAATTCCAACTATCCTATCGTTGTTCACCGCGAAATTGCCATTTCCTAAGTAATGTTCTTCAATTCAGAAGTCTTGATCTGATGTTAGGCAATTAAACATCTTTCTTTTATTAAATATTCCAGCAAAATCTTACGTTATATTCAGGATGATAAGATAGTAGTCATCTACACTGAGTTGTCACAGTATCCCAGGCAGATTATTTATTAGTACTTACTCACTTTTACTTTTATGCGACACAACGTTTTCGGGAAACGTGTTCGAAAGCACATATTTCACAAGACTGCCTGTCCGTACAACCTTCAATGAATCCATAGACGTCCCATTTCATCTCGTATATCTGTTAGATTAAAGTCGCCTCCAACTAATACTGTATGATCTGGGTATTTCCACAATGCTGAGCGTAGACTTTGGTTTAATGATTCTACTCCTGTTACGGCGGAACCAGGTGACCAGTAAATACATCCCATAAATGAGTTCACCTATATACTGTATAGGTCAAGTGTCCAGTTTTTTAAATGCTGAATATCAGACACAGCACCATCAACATTTTCCCCTAACGCTGGTCCAATAATGATTTTGTATTTTTTGCTGTGTGTGCTTTTTATTTTTCCTGTTTGGGAATTGATTTTCCCATGTACTTTAGTCATACGTAATATTTCTGCATATGTTTTTAATTCGTTCACTATATATTCGTCACGTTTTGAAGAATATTAGAAAAAAGAAACCAAATGTTTTTTTTTCAAATTCTCTATTCCCAAACCGTGTGCTTGGTTACATTTGTAGATAACACGCCAAATATATGTGGTTTTTCCATGCTAACTCCATACGTTCCACCTATCTCGGTATTGTTCTGCCTTTTAATGAAATTTCCAGTCATATCTTCTTCACCGTTATTTGTATTATTCGTCATTTGTGGGAGTCGTTTAAGAGTTTCAGGCTTAAACGTTTCCCTGAGAGACTGTTTTCTCTCCAACTGCCCCCTCTCAGGAGTCATAATTTCTGTCAAATCGCCTTACTTGCCTTAGTGACTTCATGTTTTGTCGTTGTGATCGACATTCTGTTGTGCACTAAATGAACTTTGAGACAGTATGTAATAATATCCTCTTAGACTGGTTGGTTCTTCTCTTACTTTCCTTAAACTCTGTTAGCACGTTTTCAAGTATCACAGCCGTTGTGGCTAACACATTGATTGTACTCCAGAATTCCTTGATTTGCGTATTCATCTGTTGAACAATCCTCTTGAATTTTTGTGTTAGCGATTCTAGTATGACATTCTATTTGGGCGTTTGTATACCTGAGACTATTGTCGATCATTTCAATATTCACATCAAAATAGATACGGACGTTCTTTTGGTGCATCTCTTTGGCTGAATTAGTGACATGCATACAAATTTGTTCATAGTGTAATATATAGTGGCGTAGGTACCCCTTTTTTAATACAGGCTATTTGCTATTTTGTTGCAAGGTTGATCATCCAGTCGGTTAACGTATTAAGCTCTTCTGTGATGTTCCATAGCTTTCCAATGCTGATTTTGTGATTTTTTCAACACAGTTAACATTTTTGTATAGAGATATAACAATATTCATTAATTCGGCTGTAAGCGCTACGCACATTAGCTTGCAAGAATCTGTATTCAACCTTATTTGTCCTTGGTGGGCTATGTTCTGGCAAAATTACATATCAAACATTATCTTTTAAAAAACTCAAAATTTCATCTCTATCCTTCATCATTCAGTTGTCATCCTTCATCAATAACCAAACACTTGTACAGCACATGACTCCAGCAACCTTCATTCATAGGTCTAAACTTGTTGGGTGGTATGTTTTATAAATTTATGTTATCCTGTTTGAAAGTGATCATATGGTTTGTGCTATTCCTTCCGAGCTGTTTTCGAATCCTCGAGCACGTTTCACTCAAATGGAAACCATCCACCCCCATGTGATGACCAAAACAGAAATATTTTTGTATCTGTTACTAATTTTCAACACCAACATCATCAAAACTAAACACAGTATTCAGCTTTACTCTAACTGGTGATGGAACAGAATAGCTTTCACAGAATTTTTTGTACATCACGCTACAATGCCTAACAATACCTGTTGGAAAAGCTGGTACTTAGTCTGAAATAACGTTTTTAAAAGTATCTGCACATATTCACACGAATTCCATGAGGATGTGTAACAACAACATGACAATGTCCATCTTGCCAGAATCTGATGGACACAAGTTAGTGACAGTATATTGTTGAGCAGAATTAAACCATCACTCTTTTTTCTGTAGTACTATAGGAACAGCCAGCTACTATGGAGTCCCAGTGATACTTTCATGAATATGACTAAGCACTTACGTTAGCAGGTAAGATATTTCATACGGAGAACAGAAAGAAATAAGTGACTTACACGTATTTCACTTACAGGGCATAGATGCATGGTGAACTTTTGCATGCAGCTGGGTACTTGAACATGCTTAAATACGATTGTTCCTACATCTGGCGTGGTGGAATCATACATATTATTATGCACCAATGCAGAGCATATGTTACAATATTACGAAATGCTCCCTTTTAACAGATGCACATTTGACGTGCGAGCTCCACCAAATTCTTCCCTAGATGTTCGTAAAAGCTATGTATGACTAACAGCTGGTGTGTTTATCAACAACATGTTGGACTACATATTTAATGTAATTATTTCTTGAAAATATTAGAGACATGTGCACAGAAAATCGTATTCGTCAGCTCACTGAAATATAAACAGAAAATCATATTCTCTTCAGTTCAATGAAACTGCTTACATATGAAACACACCCAATTTAAAAATAGTATTCTACTACTTACAATACTGAATCGATGGCTCCTGGCTCTTGACCTCGACGCATACCCCTACGCCTCCTTCCTCGTTCATTGAAACGCCTAAGAAAGCAAAGAATATGTCTGAGAATACTAAATGCACCATGTTATGGGAAATAAATGTATACGCGTTCCCCAGCCCTCATCATTAGAACCGCAGTACTCTACCTGAACAAAAAATATTCTCTCTAGCAGCTACATGTTATGAAAAAAAGTACACTTTCATATTGCGCCGACTCGATTATTATTTTTGGAGGCTGTTGCTGCGATAGGCTTTCAGCCTCCAGCTGCAGATCTAGATCGGCCAACATCTCAGGAATGAAGGCTACAATGACAAGAAATAAAGGACTATAATACCAGCTACTGAATAAAAATTCGTCCGACACTACAACCGCTAATCTTTCAAACGCTCAGTTGTAAGGGGGTATGTCTCTACCGACAACGACCTGAACAGCTGCTGTGAGGGATACTAAAATTATGGGGCACACAGATACATTGAACGATTAGAACAATAACTCATATTGCAGGCTGTCCTGGCAAAGGTGTTTGCTGCTGCTATCGATGCTGATGCTGTCGCTGGAAACTGTGTGCATCATTCTTTTTCCTGAAAAAAAAATTGGCACAAGTACACACTATCAACCAAACAGGCAAACAGACGATGGCAGAATGAGGGCGACTGCACCATGATGATCGTTTATATAACGTCTACCCCCTCCACCTACCGTTTCACCCAGGGAGCCAATAGGAGTGCAGCAATCCTCCCCATCTGCTCGTGAGTGCAGGTCTGAGCATACAAGACTAGTTGATGCTGATCTACCAACCACAGATTTCGCGCGCTTTTGTGTGTGGGTTCTCACACACTCTGGATATACCTCCTTGTTCCACTGATCCGTTCTTTGTGTTCGACGCACTCGTCGGTACGGCTGGAGATCCCGTTTGGGTCACCGGTTCACTCGGTGGCGAGCTGCGGTCGCTGACACATGCGCTGCTTCGCGGATCCCGGGTTATGACTGTGCCACGTGTTGTCAACTACTGTACAAGTGCACTTAGCAATATTTTCACGTGATGTAGGATCGTCTTTAAAGTTTCGACACGATGTATTTGCACTCATTTATTTAAGTTTCAGTTTATAAACAATATTCCGATGCAATGTATTTTCGAGTGTGTTTGCATTCATTTACTTTTACGCTATGTATTTCCGTTCCACGTGCACCTGGGAAGACAGTGATGTATTTTGTGTGTGAGTGTATTTGAAACAAATTGTTTAAAGTAACATCTGCATATGTATTGAGGCACTGAAAAATTTACCTACTTTGTTTATGACACAAATATTCCAAAGCAGTGTCGGTCTGTAGTTTTTGTTAATATTTCCTACTGTGCTACTGTATATTCAATTTGTGAAATCCATCCTGTCAGATTGCTTAACGATTTGTTTACGACACATCTTGAGGCAAACTGTCGTACAGCGATCTTTTTGAAAGCGTATCTAGAGACATATGCAATTGGGTTTAATAACTCCTGAAGTTACTCCTGTTCAAAGACAAGGGAAGGTTGAGGTATTTCCCACAAAAACGGGCGAAGTGTCTCAGGGGGGAAGGCTGGATGAAGACTGAAAGGTTTGGCTCAAATGGATCAAATGACTCTGAGCACTATGGGGCTCAACTTCTGAGGTCATTAGTCCCCCAGAACTTAGAACTAGTTAAACGTAAGGACATCACACACATTCATGCCCGAGGCAGGATTCGAACCTGCGACCGAAGCGGTCTCGCGGTTCCAGACTGCAGCGCCTAGAACCGCACGGCCACTTCGGCCGGCTGTGAAAGGTTTCACAAGTGCACCAGAACCCGCCGCGATCTTTTTAGAGCCTGTGTTCAAGTGTGGCGGTATTCCTGAGAATAAAAAGTGTAATTACATCGCATATTGTTCAAATATTCTTGTGTCATCTGCAAAGATCTCACTCTCTTTTTGCAGCCTTACATTTAGTTTCTATCTCATCTTCGATTTATAATCTCTGCAAAATATTCCATACAATGCCCAAATTGTTTAAACAATAGACAGTATCCCCAAAAATTGTTTAAACATCCCAACTACATCCCTCACAATGTTTTGTGTGCAAGTGTATTTCATGTAGTTTTGTGATACATATTCAGCTTGTGAAGCAAATTGTTTAATTAGTATTTCCTGTGGCACAGCTTCTGAAGAAACGTTTGCAGAGTTTGTGACATCTTGAAGATATGGATGTGACAATATTCTGCACAGGATTAAACACTAGATTTAATAACTCCTTTAGCAGTTAGTGTTCAATGACAAGGGGTATCCATGTGCCGCAAAGAGAGTTTGCCAGGGAGGAATAAGGCTGTGGTATTTCCCACACGTTAGGAAGTCCTTAGCGTGACTCCTGGTGGCACATGTCGAGCCCTGGCCGGTGTGGAGCGGCCCAGCAACTGACGCATGGTTGGTTGGTTGGTTGGTTGGTTGGGGGAAGAGACCAAACTGCGAGGTCATCGGTCTCAGCGGATTACGGAAGGACGGAGAAGGAAGTCGGCCGTGCCCTTTCGAAGGAACCATCTCGGCATTTCCCTGGAGAGATTTAGGGAGATCACGGAAAACCTAAATCAGGATGGCCAGACAAGGGATTGAACCGTCGTCCTCCCGAATGCGAATCCAATGTGCTAACCACTGCGACACCTCGCTCTGACGCATGGTGTGGCTTGGTGGATAGCGAGATGCGATCGCAACATATATTTAGCATGATCTGTGACCATGTAGTAACGTGCTTCCTTTTGCTATCGGAATAAAAAAAAGGCGCCACACTTGTTTAACATAGTTTGATTAGTCCGAACACCTGCATCAGTTTCGAGGTGTATTGTGATTTCAATAGTAAATAAACGATATTCTTAAACAAACTGTTTAAACAAAGCCTTATGCATGTTATGTAAGCGTACTGTCGTGAGGTACTCCCAATCCAGCAGCCCGACACAGACTCAACGAGTTTACAGCAGTTTTTGCCTCTGGGCCACCATCTTGTATTACGTCATGGGGGGAGGGAGAGGGGGTGAATGGGAGTTCCCTGAGAGGGACCCATGTGCCGGCTGGGGAAATCCCATGACATCAGCGAATTGGGGTAATTAATTGATCAAGTAACTTATTTTCATAATTAATTTGATATTAATTTGTTATCAAAATACTCCAGAACTCTCTTTGTCCCACTACTCCCATCTAGCACAAAACTGTCCTGGTGAAGAATTTTCTCGCAGGAGAATATATTCACTGCATGCAGTGTACTAAGTATGGTCTCCCGATTTAAATCTTATAAGAGTATGGCTGGGATACATCGAGGAGACGAACTGCAGCACTTTGACTTAGTGGTTATGTTCCAGCTACACATTCAAACGTTAGGGATTCGAAGTGTGGCTAGTCCTGGGATTTTTATCTGAGACTTATCATTTATTTCCGCCAACGGCCTTGCCGCAGTGGTAACACCGGTTCCCGTCAGATCATTGAAGTTAAGCACTGTCGGGCCGGTCTAGAACTTGGATGGGTGACCATTCGGACTGCTGGGCGCTGTTGGCAAGCGGGGTGCACTCAGCCCTTTTGAGGCAAACTGAGGAGCTTCTTGATTGAGAAGTAGTGGCTCCGGTCTCGGAAACTGACATACGGTCGGGAGAGCAGTGTGCTGACCACATGCCCCTCCATATCCGCAGCCAGTGACGCCTGTGGGCTGAGGATGACACAGCGGCTGGTCAGTATCGTTGGTCCTCATTGGTCTAACCGGATGGAGTTTAGTTTTTCAGTTTTTTAATCACTTATTTCCACCATGACAAGGTTTTTTAATGTGAAAATCCCGACTTCTACCATGGTTCAGTGTGCCTGTTGAATTATAGGTACAAGTACAACTGCCTTACTATGTCAGTTCAAGTGTGAAAGAAGCCAATGGAGCGCTATAACCATGCCTAGAAAAGCACAGTGGTGTTGAAACCGATCATAAGGACGACGACAACTTTGCCTTCTAGGATTCTGGAAGTCGTTTCCCAGGACTGGGATCCACAGCATTAGAGTTCTTGAACCAATTCGCAAAAAGCAAGCCTCATTAATACCAATCGTGTCTAACTACTGGGCTTAACCACAGCGATATTAACCGTCTTGTTATTGTGGAAGAGAGTTCCCGCTTTTATTACTTTTTAATATGCTGGCTTTACCATTTATCTCGACCATCCGAAATAACTTAGGACCAGAAGTAAAACAAAAAAAATGTGTAAACCAAATGTTTTTTAGCTGCCAGGGTACACTAAAGAGCGGGATTGCAGATTCTTCTATTTTTATTCGATACTAAGTTGTGAACAGCAATACGTCTTCTTGAAATGGCAACCTGTGTTTTTTATTCGGTAAGCGACTTCTTCCCCTCGAGGCCTGTTCAAAATCGCATCACAGTGTACCATTCACGCAAACGTGACGTTACTGAAAACGTCATACAAAACTGATTTCGACTCTCCTGTAGTAGTACGAATTTCAGGTACCCAATGTAATGTAACTCGTTCACTTGCTGGAGTTGACAGTAAACGAAATGAAACTCAAAGAAAACAGTGCTGCAGTTACAGATCAGCTAACTAAAATTCTCCATAGATGAGTAGCATTTATGCCTCCTCTTCATTGTTGTAGATTATTATCACTCAAACCTTCAACTGAAGACGGATGACTGCATGACCAGTGCCAGTTTTCCTTACATTTCCAATTGTTTACTGCCAACTCCTGCAACGGGACGAATTACATTACCACAGGAGAGTCAGAGACAGTTTCGTGTCATGCTTTAACCCTAGACTACCAGGCCCTCGTAAAATTTATGATTACAGTTGGCACCAATGAGCGGTTCCCGCCAATCTGGTATTGTCAGTACTATGCGTAAAACAGGACATTTTGTACTTAATGGGTATGAGACATACATTGGGGACTTATACTTTTTAGTTAACTAGTGCATAAGCTATAAATTATGACTTCCTTTGAACAAAATAGGGGGTAGTAAAATTTACGATTATTTATTACAATGGAACATCTCCCCTTTAGTGTTCCAGGGTTAACAACGTCTTGTTTACGGGAATGGTACACTGTGGTACGTTTTAGAGCAGGTCATGAGAATAGGAAGTGGATTACCCAATAAAAAAAACTGTAGGGAGCTATCTAAAAAACAGGTGTGTCTCTTCAAGTTCTCCCGGCGAACTTCAAGTCGAAACAGTTCGCGGGTGAACTGCCATTTGTCAGTGTCCAAAGGGTATAACATGGCGGCAAACTACCACGCTGACATCATCAGGCGGGCTGACGAACTTTTCATCTTTGTTGGACACTGACATCCGGCAGCTCACTCGCGATTTGTTTCGAAATAAGAAAGAGGTACTGTTCATATCTTCATAATGACTAAAGTTGGAAGAAAGGCTATCACGCTATTTAATGTTCCTCTGGTAGCTAAACAACATTTGCTTGATACATGTTTTGTTTTAATTCCGAACAAAAGCTATTTTGGATGGAGAAGATAAATGGATTTGGTTTCAGAATTTACATTTTTTGCGCAGTGTTGCTAGCCAAATATCTTGCGCTGAAGCTTTACCTTGTTCTGTAACCCTTCCGACACAGTATTCATGAATATGCTCTCATTTCTCGATTATGCTAAACTTGCGGACAAAGAAGTAATACTGTGGCCGCCAGCAACAATTGTAACGCCACGTAACAGTGGCAACAGAAGCGAAGAAATAATGGAAGCTCGGTACAATGGAACACCCGAGCCGCAATGAAACGCTTCCAACAATAAGTGGCGCTAAATTGTGTCACTTCCGTGCACGAGTGGGAATCACGCCAAAGCGTTCCCAGCGCGCGGTGTGCGCTATCGACAATGGCCCGCGCTGTGCGGCGCGATGTGTATCTGGGAGGAAGCTGGCCGCAGGTAAGATCCCAGATTATAAATGTGTAGCGCCGCAACACAATGGCTGCTCGCGCGCGCGCTTCCGCCCTCTTACCATTTACCCGATTCGCTCGGATATTCCCAGGGAAATGGAATAATAGCCATAAAATGAATTGCTCCGCCTTTACAGCTTTACTGGTTTTTACAAAAGCATCCGTCTGCACTTCTTAATCTACGCTTCTCCCCGAGAGACAATGACCCTTGCAGTCGAAAACGGGCGAGAAACAGCGGACTTAGCGTCTGTCAGTAAACACGCACCTATCACAGCTTGGTAGCACAAAGCAGTATCTACTCGGAAAAACGTGTAACAGAGTCCGTCCTTAGTGCACGCTGCTTCAGTGTCTTTGTCATGGACAATAACAATTATTACAACCTCATTTTTTTTTTCTACTTGCATTTCATCAGGGCTGGACGAAATAGCCAGTGTGCCCCTGTTCCTTTAGGACTGTCGCTATGAAAAATAAAAGTCATGAATTGTATTCACAAAATCACCGTATAAATAGTCTCCCCCTGTATCAAGAAACAGATGAAATCGTTTTAAAACTGTTTTGGTACAGTCACTGTAGTCCTTTTCTGGAGTACAGTTTTCTTGGATGTCCTCAACTGCGCCATAATGGCACCCCTTCAGTACCAGTTTCAATTTGGGGAACAACCAGAAACTGGCTGCCATCAAATCCGATGAATACTGTCAGTAATCTGGGACAGTGATCCATTTGCTGGCCAATTTGGGTTGCCTCACTGCTACATCCCCATTTTCCGACGAGTGTCAGACACATAGTGTTATATCCACGGCCAGGATGACTGCTGCAGCTTTGACTCTCTACGCAACTGGTTTTGAAACTTCAAGGATGGCGCCCCTGCAACTCGCCATGACTGATCATTGCACTTTGGAATTTCACACGAGCAGTCCTTATGAAACTGGGACACATGCTTATCAAGTGCGTAAAAGCACCGTCGGGAATAATGAAAGGTCATTAGGACGGGACCAAAAGTGCTAAATAATTTCGCAGGAGGGTGAATGCAAGAAACTATAGTTTAGACAATCCTTGCGGCTAAGACAGTGGAAAGAAATCATAAAGCATAGGCAGAGCCGATACTTATCACTTACAAGGGATCGTAAGGACTTCCCTCACCGATATGATGCATATCTACAGGGTACGTACGCCACGACTAAGACTTCAACGTGTGCAAGTCGGAAGAAGCAACTTTCAACCGTTTTCGAGAAAATAAATTTTGAAAATTTTGGGCGTGCTGATACACAGAGTTACAGTTATTGAACTATATGACAAAGAGTAAATTAATTACGAGTACGGAAAGCACACATGTAATTTAACATGCAAAACATCAGTAGAGATATTCGGATTCAGGTAACGACATGGCGTCATTGGTGATGATGTGGGGTAGACGAATAGCGAAATTCAGCATGACCCGCTGAAGTGTCAGAATATCAGTGATGTCGATGACCTTCTGAATGGCTGTTTTCAGCTCAGCCTTTAACATAGCCCACAAAAAGGAGTCGTTTGTGCTCAGATTCGGAGAATATGGGGACATCTACATCTACATCTACATTTATACTCCGCAAGCCACCCAACGGTGTGTGGCGGAGGGCACTTTACGTGCCACTGTCATCACCTCTCTTTCCTGTTCCAATCTCGTATGGTTCGCCGGAAGAACGACTGTCTGAAAGCCTTCATGCGCACTCGAATCTCTCTAATTTTACCTTCGTGATCTCCTCGGGAGGTAAAAGTAGGGGGAAGCAATATATTCGATACCTCATCCAGAAACGCACCCTCTGGCGAGCAAGCTACACCGCGATGCAGAGCGCCTCTCTTGCAGAGTTTGCCACTTGAGTTTGTTAAACATCTCCGTAACGCTATCACGGTTACCAAATAACCCTGTGACGAAACGCGCCGCTCTTCTTTGGATCTTCTCTATCTCCTCCGTCAACCCGATCTGGTACGGATCCCACACTGATGAGCAATACTCAAGTATAGGTCGAACGAGTGTTTTGTAAGCCACCTCCTTTGTTGATGGACTACATCTTCTAAGGACTCTCCCAATGAATCTCAACCTGGTACCCGCCTTACCAACAATTAATTTTATATGATCATTCCACTTCAAATCGTTCCGCACGCATACTCCCAGATATTTTACAGAAGTAACTGCTACCAGTGTTTGTTCCGCTATCATATATTCATACAATTAAGGATCCTTATTTCTATGTATTCGCAGTACATTACATTTGTCTATGTTAAGGGTCAGTTGCCACTCCCTGCACCAAGTGCCTATCCACTGCATTTCGCTACAATTTTCTACTGCTACCTACTAGGTCATTTATATATAATACACTGCACTGCACTGGACCAGTCGAGGTCCATGCCAATGGCCTCTGGGTACCTGAGAGTCAGAATGCGGTCCCCAAAGTTCTCCTCCATGACATCAAACACTCTCCTGCTTCGATGGGGTCGAGCTCCGTCTTGCATGAACCACATCTTGTTGAAATCAAGGTTACTTTGGTTAATGGGGATGAAACCATCTTCCAAAAACCTTCACGTACCTATCGATAGTCACGATACCATCAAGGAATATCGCACCGATTATTCCGTGACTGGACACTGCAGTGCACACAGTCACCGGTTGAGGCTGAAGAGACTTCTCGAACGCGAAATGCAGGTTCTCACGCCCCCCCCCCCCCTCAAATGCGCCAATTTTGCATATTGAAGAACCCATCCAAATGAGAGTGAGCTTCGTCGTTAAACCAAACCATTCTAATTCCCATCAACCGTGCAGTTTGACCGTTCTAACGCAAACCGGACATAAGTTATGACGGTTTTATGTAATATAGTTCAGTGATTGTCACCCTGTACTTTGAATGGTCGCTAACGTGGAATGAGTCCACAACCGAGCGAGTAAGCTCTTAGTTCCATAGGCACATGGTCTCTCGGTCGAATATCGCTGCCGTTACTACTCCTTTTTGTGAGTTCTCTGCACTAATACTCTGTGCGATGCTTCGGTACGCGTGTTACGCCGTCAAATTGTATGATGACTGAGAACGGGTTATGAACGTAATCCTAGTTTGTTTTGCAGCAGATACACTGAGAAGAACTATGGACATTAAAAAATTCGATGTGATTTCCATCTGCTGTATGGCACCATAATTGTTGTGTTCCGTGTTTCTGCGATCAGTATCATACTGATTCGTGCAGTGCTGCATAGGCTACACATTATACTTGTCACAAATGTAGCTGCAATAACGCAAATAAAATTACTACACTCATTTGACTGACAGTTCTCCTGTATACTTTTCTGATTTCCAACATCCTTAACAAATGTTTTCATGTTAAAGATTAGGAAAATAGTAAATGAATGATTAGATACGGATACTTTCCACCATCATAATAAATCTGTTATTAGAATTATGTTGGATTAAAAAATCAACTACCACTAGCGATATTCGCTCCAGCGACCTCGCGCATAACAAAGTAAGCTCTTACTCATTCGGCTGTGCATTCCGTGTACACAAGTGGTCCTGTAACGCGTACAGCACTATCACGCCTATAACTTTCAAACTCGGTGTTCTCAAAAACCGTTGAAAGTTAGGTCTTCCTGTTTACATATGTTAAAATCCTAGTGGTGCCCTACACATTCTGTCAATGAGAAACCAGTCGGTGAGGGGATGTTCGTACTGTTGAGAGGTGGCCATTTTCTTTGCAATGGCAACTCTCACTTATATTTCTCATAATGTAACAATATTTAATGCAATTGATCGTCATGTTCTTCTGAGAACACGAGATTGATCGTAATAATATCATTTTTTGATCGTAATAACATCAATTAATTTACTTAGCACAGACTTACTGTCGGTGTTTGCAAACCAACACCAAGTTATAAAAGAATGACCAGAGGAACTGAACGGCTTTTATTGATTGAATAAGTCAAGAATGCACACTGTTTCCTATATTTCCTTATCCTATTGAGTCCACAGCAGGAGGGAGAAAGAAATGAATGTATGAAAATAATTGCAGGAAGAATGTTTGGGGGAGAGAATAAGGATCGAACGATATTCAGCGATTGTGTCTGTACGATAGGGAACAACGATTATAGCAACTCTGAAACTTCAGCCTTTGGCTGTAGCGAGGTGTAGGAAGGTTGGATAGTCTGCAAAACTTACGTTTCAGCCTTTGGGAGGAAAAGCGCGGGACCTTTCTCATTATGTAGAAGGGAGGTTTGACCAGCAACTTTAAACTGGAGAAATTCTGAACTGATGATTTGGAGCCGCCCCACCATGAGAGGTTAGGCGAGCAGAACAGTAGGGTGGGTCCGAGTCAATGACTGCTGCTGAAGACTTGGACGAGAGAGGACGCTTTTCTGAGATGGGTCGAGCCATGCTCGATTTAATTGTGGGAAATGCGCTATAGTTATGATTAATGGTTTCACATTAGGAGAACAAACTTTTTTTGTAGCTAGATGTAAAGAAATATTAATATTTTGGGGCAACGAAATTTACTTAGGTAGGTAATGTGCAGTAGTAGGTGATGTAAAATTTTTGCTTTCCTTTGTGATAGTAATTTGCAACTTCGGGGTTTTATAACAATTCCGCGGTGAATAACTTAATCTAATTTGTTTGAGCAAGCAAGTTCATTAGGAAATATGAAATATTTAAGTGCGTGTGCCAATTTATTTAGTTTTACACCTGGCACTCGCCACGTGGGGCTGGACAAGAATTTTATGACTAGTGGATGCACGAGTACTAGAGACCTATAGCATGTAAGTAGGAAGTGTGCTATTACTTGAAATATGCCTGTGAAATTAAGTACTGTTATAAATTTTCAATTTTCTTACATATCTGCAATCTTGAAAGAATTAGTAACGTGGATCCTTTGTTAAGGACACGTGGTATCTCGTGTAAAAGCGTGTGTCGAAGTTTAATAAACCAAGTGAAGATAACGCTTGCCTATTCATGTTTATTGGAATGTACAGTCACGTGGGGAGATTTTCTGAATAATTAAAATTGCAAAGCGGGGAAAGATATTAGTAAACGGATAACGTAGCCATGAATTTTGGCTGCAACAAAATAAGTAGTACATCTTGAGTGTGTGTATTTTGTATGTCTAATTTTGGAAGGGTTTTCATATTTCAATGGGTGAATTTGTATCGGGAGTAGGCAGCAGTACAATTGTGGCTATTAACGTGAATGATCAAGTAGGCACGGAAGTTATACGTAATAATTTTGGTTTTCGGTAGAATAATTTTGAGTAGATATAGTTATTGTATGGTGAATATCGGAACTGCTAACAGCTCGAAGCTCACGTTTCTCCTGTGCATATGTTGGTGCAGTAATTGTGGGTGCATCTGATTAATGGATACAGTTGTGGAATATCCTTTTCTTCAGAACCAAAAGTGGGCACATGTGGTAATAAGAGATAGCAGTCCGTAGGAGACCATAGTTTTAGTAAAAGTCAGATGCGTTAACGATAAATAAAGATACAAAGTCAGATGCGTTAAATTTTAAATTGTTAATAGGAAAGCCAGATGCGTTTAAATCACATCTACATCTACTACATCTACATCTACATACATACTCCGCAATCCACCATACGGTGCGTGGCAGAGGGTACCTCGTACCAAAACTAGCATCTTCCCTCCCTATTCCACTCCCAAACAGAACGAGGGAAAAATGACGGCCTATATGCCTCTGTACGAGCCCTAATCTCTCTTATCTTATCTTTGTGGTCTTTACGCGAAAGGTATGTTGGCGGCAGTAAAATCGTACTGCAGTCAGCCTCAAATGCTGGTTCTCTAAATTTCTCAGTAGCGATTCACGAAAAGAACTCTAGAGACTCCCACCCGAGTTCCTGAAGTATTTCCGTAACACTCGCGTGATTATCAAACCCACCAGTAACAAATCTAGTAGCCCGCCTCTGAATTGCTTCTATGTCCTCCCTCAATCCAACCTGATAGTGATCCCAAACGCTCGAGCAGTACTCAAGTATAGGTCGTATTAGTGTTTTATAAGCGGTCTCCTTTACAGATGAACCACATCTTCCCTAAATTCCACCAATGAACCGAAGACGACTATCCGTCTTCCCCACAACTGCCTTTACATGCTTGTCCCACTTCATATCGCTCTGCAATGTTACGCCCAAATATTTAGTCGAAGAGACTGTGTCAAGCGCTACACTACTAATGGAGTATTCAAACATTACAGGATTATTTTTCCTATTTCGTATTTCGCGGAATGTGATGCAAATTTCATGCTGTGTAAAGATCAACCTCCTGAATATTTGTTTATAGAAGTGAGGGTTTTTTTTCTTATAATAATCGGAGACGCTTAATGAATAAACCACTTTGTTCTATAAAAATTGAAATTTGAGTCGGACATTCTTTCTATAAGAATAGACAAACCTTTCATTATTTTGTTTTATTATCAGTACAAAAAAAATTATTTAATAATTTTACTAAATTTATGAATGTCAATTATTGGGACAAGCAGAATTGACATAGCTTTGAAGTTAGGACATTTATGCAAAGGTCCTGCAAGTAAATCCGTTGCGCATTGTGTAAAACTGAAGCAGTAGTGGGTATCTTGCACTGTCACCTTGTGAGGCGAAAAATAGCAGCGTAAATTCAGAATTAGTACCACGATAACTTCCACGTGCATGTACGGACAATGATACAACACCTCACACTGATACGTAGATGGCGAAAACGTGAGATCAACGCCGGCCGGAGTGGCCGTGCGGTTCTAGGCGCTACAGTCTGGAGTCGAGTAACGCTACGGTCGCAGGTTCGAATCCTGCCTCGGGCATGGATGTGTGTGATGTCCTTAGGTTAGTTAGGTTTAATTAGCTCTAAGTTCTAGGCGACTGATGACCTAAGAAGTTAAGTCGCATAGTGCTCAGAGCCATTTTTCGTGAGATCAACGGGCTCAAAATGTTCCGCAAGAGGGGATCACCAGAGCGGAACCGGAGTTGTTCTCGGACAAGGAATATAACAACGAAGGGACCGAAGCATGTGCTGTAAGAGAATTCGTTTTCACCACAGGGTTGCGAAATGATTGAAGAACCAGATGAGTCCGAACAGGATCAGGCGGTACCGCAGACAATGTCTACTGAAGATCTGACTGACATTGACTACTGATCCAATGAGAACTACTGGGACCAACTGGCGCCATGAGAAGGCATTCGGACGTTCAGTGTAAGGAATGTAAACAATTACATGCAGATCTAACATGGTCACTAGGAAGCCGGATGGGGAAAGGAAGACCAACGTCGTCAAGAACGATTTTCCCATGCAAATCAGGAAATAACACAATACTTATCTGTTGGAGAATTGGTTGGGCGACAATGAATAAAAGATCGATAGAGGCATGCATAAAAATTGTAGCCTTGCGCCAACTGACGTAAACAGAATCGCATCAGCGACTAGGAAAATAAGTTTGCAACAACATGTCAGTGATGCGCCAAGCAAAAACGCAAGGAATTTTTCGTCCCAGAAATAGCTGGACTTTTAAAAACATTTGCGTCCTAATGATTATCGCCAAAGTTATAGTTGTGTACTTTCGTCAGATAGATCAAAAATCTAATGTGAATTTTAGCACTGAGGTATATGGTTTAAACAGTTCAGTTATTGAATAACAGTAAGCTAAAATAACCAGACAGAGAAGTTTATTCATATACCACACCAACATGGCGAGTCGGATAGACAGTATGTACGTATCACAAGAACTCGCAAACAAAATACACTATAAGCGAAAAAAAAGAGAGAAAAACAACGCAACACGAAGGGGTCGCCTGAATGGGACAGAAATCGGTAAATATGATGTACATGTACCAACAAAGAAATAATTACAATTTGAGAAAAATTGCATGATTTATTCAAGAGAAAGAACTTCACAAATCGAGAAAGCAAATAACGCCTTGGTCAAACTCTCGCCCCTACCTAAGGAAACATTCAGCTACGCATTGATTGAGAGAGCCGATGGATGTTCCGCTGAGGGACAGCGTGGTAAATGCGGTCCAACTGGCGTATTAGGGCGTCAAAATCCCGAGCTAGTTGAAGGGCACGGCCTATAATGCTCCAAACGTTATCAAATGGGGAGAGATCCAGTGACCTTTTTGGCCAAAGTAGGCTCTGGCGGTCACGAAGACAAGCAGTAAAAACTCTCGCAGTGTGCGGGTGATTTTTATCTTGCTAGAATTTAAGCACAGAATGGTTTACCATGAAGGGCAACAAAACGGGTCAATGGCTAATAATACAGCAGAAAGAGGACAGCCCTGTCTAATGGACATGTTGACACAGACAGAGGCGGACTGATAGCCGTTTACCATAATTACGTGACCACAGCGTGGATCAAACGAAGCTCAACAGATGCCGCGATGCGTGGGATACCGACGTGTTCCATAGCTGCACGTAAGAATCTGTGATCTACGCGATCGAGCCTTGGTCAAAAAAATGGTTCAAATGGCTCTGACCACTATGGGACATAACATCTGAGGTCATCAGTCCCCTAGAACTGAGAACTACTTAAACCTAACTAACCTAAGTATATCACAGACATCCATGCCCGAGGCAGGATTCGAACCTGCGACCGTAGCAGTCTCGCGGTTCCGGACTGAAATTCCTAGAACCGCTCACCCACCGCGGCCGGCTATGGTCAAAATCCAGCAGAACAACAGCGTCGTGGAAACGGCATATTTTCTTGGGCGCCACTACCTCACTGTAGATGCTCAAAATCGAAAGCCCATTAGTAGTGCCTCCAAGCCAGGTTTGATCAGTGTGAATGGGCGCCATGGCAGTATATTTGAGTCTCTTAGGGAGGATCGTATCAACAGTTCGTAGTCTGCGTTTGGCATCGTAAATGGGCGAAAATCAAGCGGGCGATAGCGCGCGCCGGGATCAAGAGGCCCTCAGTGAATTCAGATGGTAACTGAAAAGCGGGGTTCAGGGGTCCTCGGTACATCTTGATCAAAAAACCGTTTGTAAAATTCAACAGAAAGTTCATCAGGATCGAGCGTCTTGTTGGGAGCACCGCGCAACATGGTGTCTCGTAATTCTTCCAAAGTAACCTGCGACAAGAGCACATTATCATCATGTGGATTCCGAGAGTCGGGTAGGTCGGATAGGACATCCCTCACTCCATCATCCATGTTGTAATCTCACTCGTAGAGAAGTGTACATGACTGTGTGAAAGCTCTAACGATATCCTTTTGTGTTTCGACCTCTGTGATGAGTTGCCTTGGTTCAAATGGCTCTGAGCACTATGGGCACTTAACATCTGAGGCCATCAGTCCCCTAGAACTTAGAACTACTTAAACCGAACTAACCTAAGGACATAACACACATCCATTCCCGAGGCAGGAATCGAACCTGCGACCGTAGCGGTCGCGCGGTGCCAGACTGAAGCGCCCAGAACCGCTCGGCCACACCAGCCGGCAATGTGCTGCCTCTTGTGTCGTCTCCTCTCTTGAATGATACGGTGGAGGGAATGTCGCTCTTCACTGACATATCAGCACCCGCACATCCGTGAGTGTTACCGCGGTGATACGTAGCAAGTGTGCCTTGACGTGGTGTTCTGCCGATTGTCGTTCCGGCGATAGCGCTTGCACAGGCAGTTCACGGAGTGTAATTTAGTAGAAATTGGTGGTCACGGTGCGCCACAGTGTTCTGTCACGTCCATAGCTGGCTAATGTTGACACACCGTAACCACCACTGAAGTGTGGAACCGTAGGCGGGTAAACGCCGTTGGCATCTGCTCCAAGTTTACTCAACTTCGCGTCTGCAATTTGACTCATGAAGTAGGGCCGCACTGAGGCGTCACGGACCCCAGCTCGTCGGACGGGTTGTGGGGGAAAGTTAGAGTACACACATACGCCAGGTAGTCTGTGAACGCTGCCGGCCATATCTCAGTGTCGACAACTACTTCTCGCAGGTGTCCGCAGCTCGTGGTCGTGTGGTAGCGTTCTCGCTTCCCGCGTGCGGATTCTCGGGTTCGATTCCCGGCGGGGATCAGGGATTTTGTCTGCCTCGTGATGACTGGATGTTGTGTGGTGTCCTTAGGTTAGTTAGGTTTAAGTAGTTCTAAGTTCTAGGGGACAGATGACCATAGATGTTAATTCCCATAGTGCTCAGAGCCATTTTTTTTATTTTATTTTTTTCGCAGGCCGCTCAGGTGGTATAGTGCAGTATCTGGCGGGAAGGTGTAAGCACGCAATTGAAATCTCCGCCTAGTACCAAGTGATCGGCATTGCCCCAGAAGAGCATTGCTATGTCTTCGGCATAAAAGGTGCGGCGTTCTCTCAGTCTTTCGGCACCGGAAGGAGTGTACAGCTTCACCTGACGAACCGTAGCAACCGTGAGTGCGACCCCACGGGCCGAAGGTAAACAGGATACATCAGCTGCCATAATCTCTTCCCTCAGCAGAATAGCCGTACTTCCTCCGCCCACATCTGAAGGCTTGGCGTAGGCATCATATCCATAGCTATAGAGACAAAGTCCTGGTCGGACTTGTTGAAGGGAAACAACATCCAGATCCGCAGCTCGTAATGTATCCTGCAGCAAACAGGTTTTGAGAGCAGAAGTAATACCGCTAACATAGATCGTGGTGCGGCGGTCTGCCTGTTCCGTTAAGTAATGGAGGCTGTCCTTGGTATTACAGACGGGCAGTATTGGCGGTGTGGAGCGTGTTCAGGGCGAAGGGATGGAAAGAGGCGGGTGTAGGTCATGTCGGCCTAGGCGTCTGTCGCCATCAACGTGGACGCGGCCAACGGCTTCGGTGTATCATCAGAGACCTGAGACGCATCCTGCATCTCCATCTCCTGCACCCTGTCTTCCCGGTAGGTCGATAACACTGGATTTCGTGAGGCAGGCGTAGTTGTGGGTACATCCCTGGGGACGGGGCTTCGGTGGTCTCCCGCATCTCAACAATGCGCGGTCTCGCCATTAGCGGGGAAGCCATCGAATCACGTTGTCCGTTAGGACGGCCGTGTCGGACCGGTGTATAGGTTGACGCACATCATCAGCCATCGTTGCTCCCTCGGGCAGCTCTACTCCTTCGGTCGTTATGCGGAGGGTGCATGTTGAGTTCTGTTCTTCAGCTGCACCACAATGTCGTCTTGTCGTTGTAGCGGTGCACGTGTGCCGCTCGGGCACGACGTGAGGGCAACAGAGGCGCGTGCGCGGGAAGACGCTGGAGGCACCTCAGGAACTGTTGCAGGTGCCTTGAACACTTGTACCGAGACAGACGGGTCGTCACAGACAGCTCCCATCTCGGCGTCGCAACATGCGTAATCAGCGTAGAGGTCACCATCGACGATCGAATCCGATCGTCAGAAGGCGTCTGAACGAGACGCTCTGGACCCTCGGCATATCTCCGCTTGACAGGATTCATATTCACACATCCACATAGATAAGGATTTTGGAGATCGTCCTTATTTAATTTCCAGAAATCATGAAACAACTTCTCCCGTGGACAAAACGTAGAATATCGAAGAATTTTCTCGCACAGGCACAATATGAACCTTGTGATTTTGCCCTTCTCACGACACCCTTACAATTGTTATACACTTTACCTCCGTTTCACTTCTTCTTCTCAACATCTTTGTGCCAATTACTTGGATTACGCTTCCACTTTCGATCATTGTCACACTTCCGTCAATGTTTCTCATTTCCACATCGGCCATGTTCACTATTTGTATTCTGTACCGTATACGCCAACTGAACACTTCCGACTGTCTAAACTTGGTTCATAACCTGATTAATATTACATATTGCACAAGGTTTATATTTCGTTTCTCCACTTTCATTGATTCCTATATAATCTGCTTCTGCACACATACCTTTTCAAACTTCAATCAATTAACTGTTGTTGGCTGACCTGCTGCTCAGCTGTTCAGCTTCTTTTCGTTACCGGGAAGCTGGAATGTAGCTTAAGGTTAGCCCCTTTTTTACATTACAGAAATAATATCTAGCGAAACGCAAGAAATTCTCTGCGTTGCATTTCATCCTAGTATGATATTTAGACGTTAGGGAAATGTCAGTTTTGATAGCTCCCTTACCCTGCAACAGAAGACAGCACTTACCTCCAAGATTTTACAGTTGAGAGTTAGCCCATTTTTCCGCGCATGTGTTCAATTAATAGTTGAAGAGAGACCCAGCCCCTATTATTTGTGATTTTGATATTTCATGTGCAAATCATTCATTTTCTAGTCACGCTTCTATGGAATGCTATTAGCGGCGCAACTCCACGTTTTAAAGCTTCAAATAACGGGTTGAACGTTCTATGGATTCAAAGATGAAATAATTTTTCAGTTATGTTATACACAGTTCTAAAATTTTACGCAGTTTTTCTTGGTTTCCCACAAAAATGCTCTCATGGAATTGGGCCCTCTTCGAATCCTGGACTGAGCTACATCTGTGGACAGTCTTTCGATTAAGAAGTGGGGTCACCAGGTAGGGATCATCGTCATCTAACCGGCAAATTCCGCGGTGCTACACACACTGTGCGCAACTTGAATTGCCAACTCCCAGGTTACATACACATTTTCATCCACAGTTTAAGAGGATAACACGCTCACTTCCTAGTTGAACCCTTGGCTGATTGCAGAATGAACAGAGATGGGATTAGTTTGCTCCCCGACAATACTGAGAGATACACTGCGCTTTTGAACAAAATCACGAGTAAAGTTACACTCTGGTTCCTCTACTCACTGAGATTTATGCAGGTGTCATTACACAAACTTGCTGAAACGATGCATCAGAAGGATTTACATCTCACTCTATTTGCATTTCGCAATGATGCTAAGTTTCAGTTCATAACTAAGACTGGGGTTTTCCTATGTACATGTGATGAGTATATGGCACGAGTTCGGTATCCCCAATTTAAACTAATACGCAAAACTTTGTATGAATACAGATGGACACTTACTTGCAGATATTTTCGAACGGTTCTACAGTGTATTCCTGGACACATATGATCTGGGTGCTTTCAACTACTACACCATACAAGGACTTTCGTGGGATGCAATGTTCAAAAAGACATGCGGCAACATTTAACTCTTGATCGATGTTGATGTGTTGTAGTTTTCTGATGAGTGGCAGGCTTTGTACGTGTGTTCGCAGACATGTCAAGGCAAACAACCCACGAATGTGTGAAATGCTTGTTGTATCTGGTGATTTAAGTTGCATCATGTACTTAGATGTAAACAAATTATACGAGCATGCCACGCAACAATCCCAATCTGTTGAAGGGTTTTGGTGGCTGCCTGATAAGCAAAGCAAGATAGATTAAACTTACCCAATTAGTTCACATGGCTTGCACAGCGATCTGCCACTATGTTCAGAGAACCGAGTTATGAAAAATGATTCCCACCTCAAACCGATGAGAACGCTGGGGGAAAAACAAAGTACGTACATCATTACCGTGATCTCCAGCAATGTCTCAAGTTGGGGCCGAAACTGTATAGAGTCATATGTGCTTTTCCCTTCAAGTAGTGCGCTTGGTTGAAGGAACATATCGATTTAAACACTGAAAAGATTTTTTTCAAGAAGTGTACGTATGCGGAAGATTTTTACAGACTTCTGAATAATACAATTTTCCGCAAAACTATGCAAAATGTAAAAGGATGTTATGAAATTCACTTACCTGCCAGCCGCGGTGGCCAACCGGTTCTAGGCGCTTCAGTCCGGAACCGCGCGACTGGTACGGTCGCAGGTTCGAATCCTGCCTCGGGCATGGATGTGTATGATGTCCTTAGATTAGTTAGGTTTCAGTAGTTCTAAGTTCTAGGGGACTGATGACCACAGATGTTAAGTCCCATAGTTCTCCGAGCCATTTGAACCATTTGAACTTACTTATCTATTGGATATGGTGTTATGGTGCAATAGATTATATCAACAAGCCAAATTTTAAACAGGCGAAAAAATTTCAAGAAAGATTTTGTTGCTCTTGAGCTAAGGGTTTTGATCTGTATGAAGTAATATGGTGCCACCCTGGCGCATTCGACATATCTGGATACGCAGCCGATAGTCCTTATGCCACAACAGATGCCAACAATAAGGTTATCAGCCTACTGAAAGACGAGATGAACGGGTCACCAGTTGTGGAGCTGTTAGGTCTCAGCAGATACCGCAGAGACACAGCTGCCATTCTCAGAGCATGTGGAGCGTGGCATCCATGACTCCCACGACTGAAGACTATTTGAAGTGTCTGTGCAGCGCTGTTGGCGCTGCTCTGTCTCCTGCTCCGCATATGATGCAGCAGTTCAGTATTCAGTAGTTAAGATATGAGATGCACACTGTACCACGATTGAGAATCAGGCCGTTATGGTATGATGATAAATGAGTCGTTTGTGTTGACAGGATCAAAATCCTATCACAAGCAGACTGTTCACTGGGGAAATAGAATGTATGTGTTGTATATGTGGTGAAAAATGTGTATATGGGTGTGGAATAGTATAACTCACTTATTGTAGTGTGTACAGGTGTATGTATCTGTGAGTGCACATGTGTGTGTGTGTGTGTGTGTGTGTGTGTGTGTGTGTGTGTGTGTGTGTGTGTATGTTAGGATTTCTTTGCTTTTTACTCACTATTTGTGCAAGTTATATTCTCTTCTGCAAACGATGTTTGTAAGTTATAGTGTTTTTTGCACAATATGTGTGTATTTTGCGTACAGTAGGTTAATTTTCACTGCTGCTGGTCATAACAAAAGAGGTCGCATATTAGTTTAGTGTTGTGTCTCACAGGAAGCTGTAAATAAATGTCTTATGTCAAGTGTAGTTAAATGGATAAGTCCATCAACTGTTCTATGAGTATTCCAAGCTGTTGGAAAAATAAAAGTGCATCAACTATAAAGACAAATATAACTTATACACACTTCCGGAAAAAAATAGTACAAACAGAAAGATGACGTCGATTTTGATTTGATGATGGCATACAGTAGGTGGGGGATAAAAGATGAGTTAATATTAGTTTCAAATAGCACTATCTGTGTCTACTCTTAATAGGGTCTGCTCCTAGGCAGAAGGCTCCGTGTGGTGCAAACTTTTGAAGCAAACTGGCAACCATGCCACATAGATGCACTCGTGATTCCCTCAACCAACTGAGTGAATTTGAAACAGGTTAGCCCGCCGGGTTGCCCGAGCGGTTCTAGGCGCTACAGTCTGGAACCGCGCGACTGCTGCGGTCGCAGGTTCGAATCCTGCCTGGGGCATGGATGAGTGTGATGTCCTTAGGTTAGTTAGGTTTAAGTAGTTCTAAGTCCTAGGGGACTGATGACCTGAGATGTTAAGTCCCATAGTGCTCAGAGCCATTTGAACCATTTGTAACAGGGTACATTGTGGTCTTTAGGGTGGTGGAATGGCACTTTCAGAGAATTGACATACAAGTTGGACATGCTGCATCAGTTGTGCAGTGATGCTGGTATCAATGGTCACATGATCATTCTCCCACCCACAGATGAGGTTCTGGACATCCACACATTACAGATGTCCGCCAGGATCGTCGTACTGTAAGGGCAGCGGTGGCAGATCATACAGCTACCACAGCACAGATGAGAGGGCCTGTGAGCCCAGCCTTGTCAAACATGAACTGTTGTGAACTAGCTATTAGCAGTGGGACTACGGGCACACACAACTCTAACGTGCCATCCACTCACGCCACAGCAATGACGTGCACGGCTATACTAGTGCCATCAGAGGATCACTTGGAAAATGGAATGGCTTACAGTGGTCTTCAACAATGAAAGCAGATTCTACCTGGAAGAAAGTGATGTTATTTGCGCATATGACGTAGTCCTGGTGAGTGCTGTCTCACTGAGTGAATTCGTCCAAGACAGACTGGCCCCGCCCCAGACCTTATGGTCTAGGTTGCGATAAGCTACAACTCTTGTTCACCTTTGGCGTTTCTTGAATGGACGCTCAACAGTGCTCAGTATATTCAAAATGTTCTTAGATAGCTTCTTCGACTGTTCGTGCAACAGGAACGTGATGTGTTGTTGCAACAGGATAATGCTCACTCACAAACTGCCTGTCAAACTCAGTGTCGTCTGTAAGCCGTGCAGCAACTTCCCTGGCCAAGATAATCTCCAGAGTTGTCTCCAATTGAGCACATCTGGGCTGTGATGGGACAGGAAGTGACACATCAGACTTTTCAACCAACAGCTCTTGCAGAACTACTTGAACAGGTCAAGCAGGGGTCGCACAACGCATCCCAGGACCGTATTCACCATCCATAGAATAAACTGGATGCCAGATTCAGCACCTGCATTACCACCTGTGGAGACTACACCATATACTGGTACAGATGTTTGAGCATGGATCAATACCTAGTACCTCAGAACCGCTTATGCTCTATATGCACTATTCCAGCAATAAATCTTGGATGAATTGGAAAACCTCTACAAGGATATACAACTTTTTTCCAGTAGTGTATATATTGCTATACACGGTTATGTTAATTTTTGTAAATATTGGGTACATATAGTTTCTGTATCTAGTTTTTTTGTGTTGAGACTAAATGCAACATGAGAAGTATATTGTTTCTTGTGTGTTGGGAACAAATGTATTAAATGTGAAATAGTCCAGTATTTGGAACATATTTTTGTAAGAAAACGTGTCTGCGATATATTTCCACAAAGAAACAAATCTACTTTGTTTTCTTTATTTCAATCGACCCTCACACAATATATATATATATATATATATATATATATATATATATATATATATATATATATATATATATATATATATGGGTGTGTGTGTGGGTGTGTGGGTGTGTGTGGGT
Organism: Schistocerca gregaria; assembly: GCF_023897955.1. NCBI lineage: Eukaryota > Metazoa > Arthropoda > Insecta > Orthoptera > Acrididae > Schistocerca > Schistocerca gregaria. Next base: position 185,578,851 of record NC_064931.1, on the reverse strand, counting down.
GTGTATTTTCTATAAGTAGGGATGCATTAAACGTGAGTTAAAAATATGATCACAGTTAACATTACACATGTGAGTCCATGGAGCGAGTCACAGACGAGTTGGTTGACTGACATCATCACATATTGGTCTGCTGCCTGGGCCAGGGCAGGCAGTGGTGATGCTACGGCCATCACACGTGTTGAGCAACAGGGAGACTCACAAGCAGAGCATGGTGGTGAAGACCACATAGGGCCCTTCCCCTCCCTGGTTTAGCGGTAAAGATACAAAGTGGAAAGATCCGAACTTAGAGTTATTGAAGTTAGAAGAAGCATCTGCATATTATTTAATCCTTTCATCACTGCAACGTGGAAGCAAGTATGAACAATTTTTTGTTGTTGGACATGTTCTTATTTACTCATATATGCACACAATCACACAGTTTTATAGTACTTCTCAAATAATTGTTTTCTTAATGACTTGAATTGAGCCTGAATCATGTTGAGGCTTATATGTGCAATTACATACATGGGCATTCCTTCACTAAAAACAGCCTCAACACTTGTACACTTTCCTGTCGGGAGCCTTAATGATAAGAAAGTGCTGATGATGAATAACATTGAAGACAAGGAAGTGGTGCGGCTGCCGTGTCAATTGAATTTTGCCCCAGAACGCAGCCTGTGTACCTACCTGAGATAGTCAGAGGGGGAAGGAGCAGATGGGCATAGGGGAGGAAGAGATGATGGAATGAGGGGGGGTTAGGAACAGATCGACACAGAGAGTGGCAGGAGGATATGGAGAGAGAGAGAGGTGAAGGACGAAATAGACAGATTGAGGGGGAAGGAGGAGATGGATTAATATAAGATATGAAATAATACATACACAACCTGTTTAGTAATATAATCTTCGTTGTTGTATTCAGTGATATTTTCCTGAAAAAGAGACGGGAAGTACGCTGAATGTGAAGCATAGAATCTCTAGACAACCATAATCTGGGAAAGCAAGTTAAATGCGCCAGCCGGAGTGGACGAGCCGTTCTAGGCGCTTCAGTCTGGAACCGGGCGACCGCTACGGTCGCAGGTTCGAATCCTGCCTTGGACATGGATGTGTGTGATGTCCTTATGTTAGTTAGGTTTAAGTAGTTCTAAGTTCTAGGGGACTGATGACCCCAGAAGTTAAATACCATATTGCTCAGAGCCATTTGAACAATTTGAAGTGAAATGGTGAGGTCTTATGCGCCATATTTACTTCATTCATCGCCCATATCCACGAAAAGTTTCGCTGCACATACCAAAGTACGTCACATCGCCATAGCCATCATTCAAGAGTTCTCTAAAGTTGCGAAATAGTAATCCTATTTTTTAAATAATCATAGTTGTTTCAATATTGCGGTAGTTAAAAATATTGCGGCACTTAAATTCGGACCAACTTTTTCTTTAAAACCAAATTTATTGAAACAAAATATAAATGTAAAATGAAAATCCTTTAACATGTAACTAGTGGTGTCTTTCAAGAATGACATTACTCGATGTAACTCCCTTCAGCGGCAATGACCGCCTCCACACTTGTCTTGAAGCGATTACACGCACTCTTTAAAAGAGTATTGTCTATATTCGCGAATGCTGCTTCGAGAGCGGTGCATAAAGATGCGACGGTAGGGTGCCTCGTGGCATTGGTAACTCTTTCGACTAGTGGGTTCAAATCCGGGCAAATCGGGGGCCAGAACTCATTTGACCAGAACATGTCAACGTTATTCGAGAGCCAGTTTTGAACTAAATTTCTCGTATGAGCCGGCGAACCGTCCTGTTGAAAGACACACAGAAGATAGGCAAAATAATGTGAGCAGTTGTAGTAATGGGATGATCGTGTTTGACCGCCAACAACGCAGGTAAGGCACGTGTCGCGATGGACTGTGCGTGTTCAGTACTGACTAGGCTTCAGTGCAGGTTGTTTACGAGTAGTGCACACTTCGTATTTATATTCAGAGGCCGAGGTTGACGTGCAATGAAAGACGTAACAGAGTACCAAAGAGGGCAGATTGTGGGGGCCCGATTAGCTGGAGCATCAGCAATCATGACAGCCAACTTACTGAATGTTTCAAGAGCAACTGTTTCAACAGTCATGACAGCCTACAAAAAGCATGGAAAGACATCATCGTGCAAAAGTAATAGTGGGCACAAGTAAAAACTAAATGACACAGATCGTCGTACGCTAACACGAATTGTGTCAAAACAGTACAGCACGCATCTCGTGGTCGTGCGGTAGCGTTCTCGCTTCCCACGCCCGGGTTCCCGGGTTTGATTTCCGGCGGGGTCAGGGATTTTCTCTGCCTCGTGATGGCTGGGTGTAGTGTGGTGTCCTTAGGTTAGTTAGGTTTAAGTAGTTCTAAGTTCTAGGAGACAGATGACCATAGATGTTAATTCCCATAGTGCTCAGAGCCATTTGAACCATTTTTTTTAGTAAAAAAAGATCTGGACGGCTTATCAGTGGAAACACGTCATATGGTCCGACGAGTCAACGTTTTTGTTATTTCCAACATTGGCCCTGGTTCACGTCTGGAGAACGCCTAAAGAAGCCTACGATCCTGATTGTTTGATTCCAACAGTTAAGCATGGAGGTGCAGGTGAAGTGGTGTAGGCAGACATATAATGGTATTCTGCTGGTCCCATCATTACTCTCAAAGGCCGTATTGCAGTCAACGATTATGTGTACATTTTATGTAATCAGGTTCACCCCATGATTCAAATGTTGTTCCCCAACAATGATGCTGTATTTCAGCACGATAATACACCCATTCACACAGCTAGGACAATAAAACTGTGGTATGACGAGCACACAACTGAACTGCAGCGTCTTCTCTGGCCAGCACAGTCCCCGGACTTGAACATTTTCGATCTCTTGTGGGCGATATTGCAGCGCAGACTCCGGAAAAGATTTCCGCCTCTCAGCAGGCGTTTGAAGAGATTCTGATCGAAGAGTGGCATAACATTCCACTGGAGACTATACAATCATTACATGCCAGTATTCCAAGAAGAATCGCAGCTGTATTATAGGCAATTGGGGGTCCAACCCCTTATTAATAAACCATTCCCAATTAAGTACAGATGTTCACATTATTTTGCCTATCCCCTGCATTGTCCCCCGAGGTCACAGTTACCATCCACGATTTCACGACATTCGTCAAAACTTGCAGATAATCTTCTTTTGTGACAGTTTGTCCCTTTTCAAAGAAATGTGGCGGCATGATGTCATCCTCACTAGACACAACACCTAGGACGTGAACGCCAGACTTCTCTGAAGCATTACACTTGGTCACAATATCGTAAACAGCTGATCTCGGTTACCTGAAGAATCGTACTATTTCAGTGGGTGAACGCCCAACGCGAAGACTTTTCGATAATTCTACTTGGCACTTGTTCGTAACATCTCGACCATTTTGAGGTTCTGACTGTTTACTAAACGCCTATGGCTTTCAAGAACGCCAATCGTGATCTCCGGCGGAACTACGATATGACTGGAAATTCAAACTGAAATTTGTCCGGATTTAAGCGCCGAACCCTGTGTGTGAGTCGCAATGATATTTTCGCTGTAGGAATCAGCATGGGTTTCGAAAAGACGGTCGTATGAAACCCAGCTAGCGCTATTCGTCCACGAGACTCAGAGGGCCATGGACACGGGTTCACAGGTAGATGCCGTGTTTCTTGACTTCCGCAAGGCTTTCGATACAGTTCCCCACAGTCGTTTAATGAACAAAGTAAGAGTATATGGACTATCAGACCAATTGTGTGATTGGATTGAAGAGTTCCTAGATAATAGAACGCAGTATGTCATTCTCAATGGAGAGAAGTCTTCCGAAATAAGAGTGATTTCAGGTGTGCCGCAGGGGAGTGTCGTAGGACCGTTGCTATTCACAATATACATAAATAACCTTGTGGATGACATCGGAAGTTCACTGAGGCTTTTTGCAGATGATGCTGTGGTGTATCGAGAGGTTGTAACAATGGAAAATTGTACTGAAATGCAGGAGGATCTGCAGCGCATTGACGCATGGTGCAGGGAATGGCAATTCAATCTCAATGTAGACAAGTGTAATGTGCTGCGAATACATAGAAAGAAAGATCCCATATCATTTAGCTACAAAATAGCAGGTCAGCAACTGGAAGCAGTTAATTCCATAAATTATCTGGGAGTACGCATTAGGAGTGATTTAAAATGGAATAATCATATAAAGTTGATCGTCAGGTAAAGCAGATGCCAGACTGAGATTCATTGGAAGAATCCTAAGGAAATGCAATCCAAAAACAAAAGAAGTAGGTTATAGTACGCTTGTTCGCCCACTGCTTGAATACTGCTCAGCAGTGTGGGATCCGTACCAGATAGGGTTGATAGAAGAGATAGAGAAGATCCAACGGAGAGCTGCGCGCTTCGTTACAGGATCATTTAGTAATCGCGAAAGCCTTACGGAGATGATAGATAAACTCCAGTGGAAGACTCTGCAGGAGAGACGTTCAGTAGCTCGGTACGGGCTTTTGTTAAAGTTAAGTTTCGAGAACATACCTTCACCGAAGAGTCAAACAGTATATTGCTCCCTCCTACGTATATTTCGCGAGGAGACCATGTGGATAAAATGAGAGATATTAGAGCCCACACAGAAGCATACCGACAATCCTTCTTTCCACGAACAATACGAGACTGGAATAGAAGGGAGAACCGATAGAGGTACTCAGGGTAGCCTCCGCCACACACCGTCAGGTGGCTTGCGGAGTATGGATGTAGATGTAGATGTAGACATTTACGGAAACCGTTTATTCGATATTTTCAATAGCTCTGGAAATAATATTTCGGTTTACAGTTTCGGTGCATCATCTTCTATTTTCTTATTTTGATTTTAGACAAAATTGAGAGAAAAGGGGAAAATAGAAGCCTTAAAAAGGACAAATACAATAATGCTTTGCGCTGAGCCCAGTTCGTTGTCTTTGCTGTCATCAGTCAAATGTTAGGCACTTTGCAGTAGGTTAAATATGATCGGGAATTACAGGAAACAAGCTAATAGAGTCATTAGGTACCCTGCGTCGTTTAGAACAAGTGTTGAATGGTGGTACTGACATGAAACGCCTCACTTCAAGTAACAATAATCCTAAGTGAGTGGACAAATAACTTGCTGTTTCCTTTACCTGACAAATAAAAATTTGAACATCAACCTAATTTCACATGCGTGGTCTTCCATATTCTCTCTTACTCACTCTCGGCACCTCAAAACATTTCAATTAAAACAGGGATTGACATGAGTACCCTGCACTCGACACAGTACTCCATACAAGTTGGATCACCAAACGCAGTTAACCAGTCCGCTGTGGTTGCGCACGCGAGCAGTGATGTATGCGCCTCAGGCTCGTCGCTGGCGTCTCTCCCCCACAGCTGTCTACCGCGGCGTCGCCACGCGACCGTCTGTTATTTTTTATTTTTTTTCGAGCGACGCCCGCTTCATTTTTAATTGCAGTTTTTCCCTCTCCCTTATACCGACCCTTTCCAGCGCCACAGATGTCGATTGGCAATATGCACACTCAGATACACAAAGCTCATTCCCGAATTTTCCATCTCGCCAGAAAGAAATTACATGTTTCCCTCCTTTACAGTTTTCCATCAAAAATTTAACGCTCGTAATTTTCAGACGTCCTGGAGTTGGTATACATTTATCATTCGTAATTAAAAGAGACCAGTGATGCTTGAGTGTTCATTCAGCGACTCAAAAGGCTCATTTATTTGCGTCAGATCTCTGGAATGGGAACTAGCGTTATTAGGAATTAAGGTGGTCTCACTTCATGCGTTCCTTCTGTCACGCAGAAGGAGCTTTGAAATTTAAAAGAGTGGGAGATACGTCCCTAACAACATTTCACAGACAATAATAAAAAACCGCCTGTGTGCTACAATATGTTTATACTTTTATATGGCATGTAACATATCAATACAACAGAGCAAATACGGCAGCTCCGAATTAATTCCCTCGTTTCAGTATTGCATCCATATCAATATATAGGGTAGTCAGAAACAGTTTGAAGAGCTCGTAAGGGTGTTGCAAGATAGGTTGTGTTGAGAAATAATTGTTAAGAAAAAATCGATACGTTGCGCCATTCCAAGCTAATTAGCATTGAAATTAGCCAATGAGGCCATTGCGAACACAAATTGAAGACGTACTCCAGAAACAGTGTCGCCAAACATGCTCTTCGTATGGTTTCCCAAAACCGAACGGGAGAGCTATACAAAAATTGGACATTGGATTCTAGAGAGGATCGAACCCGACCCAAAGCAGTTTCGTGCGCTGTCATCTACGGTCTGAGAACAACTGACACTAATTGCATGTGATGGGCCGCTTGAATTGGCTCGCGCAGCGGTCTGATTGGCTAACTTCAACTCGGTAACGGGGCACCATATAGAATTTTCCTCATTACAATTATTTCTCAGTACAGCCTACCTTGCAACAACCTCACAAGCTTTTCAGACTCTTTCTGGTTTCTGACCACCATGCATACGTAATTCCATCTGTACAACTAAGAGACTCATGTATTGTGATACATTCTACATCTACATCTACATCCGTACTCCGCAAGCCACCTGACGGTGTGTGGCGGAGGGTACCCTGAGTACCTCTATCGGTTCTCCCTTCTATTCCAGTCTCGTATTGTACGTGGAAAGAAGGACTGTCGGTATGCTTCTGTGTGGGCTCTAATCTCTCTGATTTTATCCTCATGGTCTCTTCGCGAGATATACGTAGGAGGGAGCAATATACTGCTCGACTCCTCGGTGAAGGCATGTTCTCGAAACTTCAACAAAAGCCCGTACCGAGCTACTGAGCGTCTCTCCTGCAGAGTCTTCCACTGGAGTTTATCTATCATCTCCGTAACGCTTTCGCAATCACCAAACGATCCCGTAACGAAGCGCGCTGCTCTCCGTTGGATCTTCTCTATCTCCTCTATCAACCCCACCTGGTGCGGATCCCACACTGCTGAGCAGTATTCAAGCATTGGGCGAACAAGCGTACTGTAACCTACTTCCTTTGTTGTCGGATTGCATTTCCTTAGGATTCTTCCAATGAATCTCAGTCTGGCATCTGCTTTACCGACGATCAACTTTATATGATCATTCCATTTTAAATCACTCCTAATGCGTACTCCCAGATAATTTATGGAATTAACTGCTTCCAGTTGCTGACCTGCTATTTTGTAGCTAAATGATAAGGGACCTATCTTTCTATGTATTCGCATCACATTACACTTCGCTACATTGAGATTCAATTGCCATTCCGTGCACCATGCGTCAATTCGCTGCAGATCCTCCTGCATTTCAGTACAATTTTCCATCGCTAGATGCTGAACGGGGAAAAAAACTGTAAATTTACTATAAGTTATGACATTAGTCTTCGTATGTGACTTCCAGGAAGCAACGTTTTCTGAAAATCCCCTGTAAATACTTCTTTTCATAGTTTTAAGGCTAGTCTTTGGCGTAAGTTCAATGCTTCACTTTCGAGGTATGTCAAAGAGCTTTGTGGAACACATTGTAAGTGCTCTCATGACAACCAACTGCGTACCCTCTTTCAATTTTTTTTTCAGTTTAGGTTGTCTCAGTTTAAATGTAATGTAAAATGTTGAAAAGACTAAAGCACCCTAATACTATTTTATTACACCATAGCTATAAGCCACACGAGTGTCACAGTACTGGAGTAGCTAGGCACTACAGTCCGCAGTGGCTTGCGGTGGAACGAGCACATAAATTTACTGTCGAGAAAACGGATGCTACACTGAGTGTCACTAAATAGTTCTCAGGAAAGGCTACTCGCTACGTTAGAAACTATTTGCAAAAAGTTCTTAAATCCCATGTATTTATCAGTCGGAATCCCTTCCCAAACGTTCTCCTACGAGAACAGATACATATGCTTTGAAGAATAACTACGCGATTTATTAGACTTTTTTTAGTCAGAGGGAAAGGGTGTTATACACGAGAGAGACGCTAATCCAAATATGTCGTGCATCACTTGCATTGCTCACTAAATTCAAAGAACCCACCTCCCGATCGAACTCCAAGATTATACTCACGAACAGTTGAACTGGACACTCCCTGCTAGTACCACGTAGCCACCGCTTTCGTTTATATGACAGCAGCGACGCGTTGCATTAGGCCGGTATTACACTATCAAATTTCTTTGTCAAAGATTTGATCAAAGATGTGATCAATTATTCCGTCAAATATATTTGACAAAGATCTTTGACATAGCGCTAGAAGGGGTATTACACTGTCATGATATTTTCGTCAAAGTTCAAGATGGCTGACAACAACAACTTGTTATTAACCACAGCAATTGCATGTACCACAATTGCATAGTGTGCACATGCAGAAGAGAAGGAAACATACCTGGGTGAAGCCGTGGGTTTTACGACAACACGGTAACTGCATGCAACTAAACTTGTTACGTGAGCTTATAGCGGAGGACGTCAAGTCGTACATGAATTACTTAAGAATGTATGAGCATACATTTCTGTATCTGCTCAATGAAGTGTATCCTCATATCACAAAGCACAATATTCACTTAAGAACTGCTACATCTGCAGAAGACAGGCTCACTGCAACACTCCGATTCCTTGCTACAGGAGAGGGTTAGGTTAGGTTAGGTTAGGTCAGGTCAGGTCAGGTCTCCAATCTTCTTAATCTGTTTTTGTATTCAGCGTGCCTCACGTTGTAAAGTGCCCCATCAGCTTCGTACATCTCTATTAATTTTGTAGTTGTCGGCGCACACCAATTGTATTTACCGGCAATGTTTATAAAAACACTACGGACGACAGAATGCTGCAGCGATGCTAGAGCTCCATGTGGTAATATGTCACTCTGCAGTGAACAGAGGACAAGCGACTTCTTTGATCAAATCTACAGTGAGACCCTAGATTTGATCAAATATTGTACGACATTTGACAAAGTTCCCTATTACACCATCAAATATCTTTGACAAAGGTATTTGACAAAGAAAAATGATAGTGTAGTACCGGTCTTATTGGCCAAACAAAATAACGAAAGCGATGGGGAGGCGTCTTGATCCGCGACCGCTCATCCGTCGCTCGCAACTGTTGAAACAAGGCTGAAGACGGATACAAGGAGCCCACTTTTCAGTCGAAGGAGTCCGAAATGTGTTCAACAGAATGATGGTTATGTGACGCATGAGAGACGAAGGGGAAAGGACACACAAGCATTCTTATGCGCCCCAAGTTACCCTCACACTGTGTAGGAACTACGGGGTGATGCATTGTCTAACGGAAGGCAATGTCCACCAGTGGGCTATTCTAGGCAAATAGACGGATGAACACGGGCGCGCTATAGGTCCCCGTATCATTCGCTGGTGGGAGGCGATGACTTATCAGCGACCCAACTATATCCATACCAGAATGCTTTCACCACCTGTCCTCAACGGTAGCCTGTTGCTAAGTGGGCTGCTTCCCCTTAAGAGGTTTCCCACCTACCTGTGCTCGTGTTACCAGGTAAAGTGAACTGAAGGCAGCGTAATCGAGAAGAAGCAAGGAAAGGCAGTAACAGAATACACCGCGGCATTCTGACAAGTGAAGTTCTATCACACGCTAAAAGTCTATACGCCTAATCACCGCATATTGTCATCTTCGATGTGGGCTCATCCACCTTTCAAAACGCAAAAGAACTAAATCTAGGCCGCTCGGGATTAGCCGAGCGGTCTTAGGCGTTGTAGTCATGGGCTCTGCGGCTGATCGCGGCCGAGGTTTGAGTCCTCCCTCGGACATGGGTGTGTGTGTTCGTCCTTAGGATAATGTACGTTAAGTAGTGTGTAAGCTTAGGGACTTATGACCTTTGGAGTTAAGTCCCATAAGATTTCACACACATTTTTGAACTAAATCTAGTGTGTTTCGTAGGAATAAGCCTTCATCACCAGAATCATAATATAATAATCTATACAAGCGATAAAGATAAAAACATAGATATTAAAATTTCGTGGCCACTTCCCCTCTATTGCACTGTATTGTATGTTAACCGGGGGCCAAGAAACGACGTAAAGGCTTCGTGTCCAACGCACCCGCAGTCCACTTCACCCCTCCGCCTCCCCACACCGAACCACTCTTTCAGGGTTATTGTGCGGTTCGGCTCCCGGTGGACACCCCCACCCAACGAACGTCTCACACCAGACGAGTGTAACCCCTATGTTTGTATGGTAGAGTAATGGTGGTGTAAGCGTACGTGGAGAACTTGTTTGCGCAGCATCACCGACATGGCGTAACTGAGGCGGAATAACAGGAACCAGCCCGCATTCGTCGAGGCAGATGGAAAGCCGCCTAAAAACCATCCACAGACTGGTCGGCTCACCGGGCCTCGACACAAGACCGCCGGGAGAATTCGTGCCGGGGACCAGGCGCTCCTTCCCAATCCGGAAAGCCGTGCGTTAGACCCCACGGCTAACAGTGCGGGCTACTTCCCCTCTAGCTGAGAGTAATTTCCAGGGAGAATCGGGCAAATATGTTACGACAGGCGTTCAATAAGTAATGCAAGACCTTTTTCTGAAAACAGCTACAAAATCTTATTTTTCAACATAATCTCCGTTAAATGCGACGGCCTTACGCCACCTTACTGGGAGAGCCTGCATGTCCGCACGTATCATATACTGGTAGAGGTCGGAGCCAACCTCTTGCCGCATCAATAACCTCGACATCATCCACGGAACGCTTCCTGCGAGGTGCATTCTCCATTGGGCCAAACAGATGGAAGCCGGAAGTTGCGACATCCGGCCTGTAGGGAAGAACAGTCCACTCAAGTTTTGTGAACTCCTCTCGGATGCGCAGACTTATGTGACGCCTTACGTTGTCATGGAGAACGAGAAGTTCGTTTGAATTTTTGTGGCTATGTACACTCTGAAATCGTTTCGCCAGTTTCCTGAGCGTGGCACAATAAGCTTCCGAGCTGACCGTTGCACCATGAGGGAGGACATCAAACACAGTAACCCCCTTAAGAGTCCCAGAATACCGTCACCATGACTTTACCGGCTGAGCATGCGGCTTTGAACTTCTTTCTCGGAGGAGAGGTGGTGTGGCGCCGCTCCATAAATTGCCGTTTTGTTTCCGGTTCCAAGTGATGAACTCATGTTGCACTGCCTGTGAAGGTGACTGACAACAAATTGTCACGATCAGCCTCACAGTGGGCAAGCAACTCCGCACAGACGGTTCTTCGTTGTTCTTTATGGTCCGCCGGCGGTGAGAAACCGATCGGGCTCAAGCCTTCGAGTACTCCCAACTGGTGGAGCGTGTCAGCACTACCAGCAGAGATGTCCAGTTGAAAGGGGAGGTGTTTGACTGTGATCCGTCGATCACTTCTAATGAGAATGTTAGCACGTTTCAACATTGCACGAATCGCAGCCACGTGCGCCGACTGACACAAGAGAGATCGGACAGGCTTGTGCGATCTTGTGGCGATGACGATAGACCTCTCGCCCAACGACTCACCGCGCTTTTTTTCACTGCCAGGTTTCTGCAAACGCCTATGAATATCTGCGATGCTCTGTTTCTACGCCAGAAGAAACTTAATGACACGTCTCTGCTTGGAATGCACCTCCATTACAAACGCCACGTTGAAGGCTACTTATACCTCCACCACCCACTGAAACTTCATGAAACTGTAGGGTTGAAGCAGGAATATTCCTCGATGTCCCATAACAAATTACGCATTTTTTAAACGAAATTAGCCTAGAAAAAACGGGTTGCATTATTTTTGGAACGTCACTCGTGCTTCTCCCCACATACATCTCGCGAAATAACCACGATAATTAAAATTTATGAAATTAGAGATAATACAGAAGCTTACTGACAATTATTCTTCCCACCCGCGATACACGAGGGAAACATGGCTCTAAAAACTGGCTAACGCCGGAGACACACTGATCGGCCAGAGCATTATGACCACCTATCTAATAGCCGGTATGTCCGCCTTTGTCACGGATACCAACGGCGACGCATCGTACCATGGAAGCAACGAGGCCTTGTTGGTCGCGGCAGGGAGCTGGCACCACATCTGCACACACAAGGCACATAATTCCCATAAATTCGCAGCAGGGTGCAATGAGTATTGACGCCACGTCCAATCTCATCCCAGATGTGTTCGATCTGATTCAGATACGGAGAGTTGGGGGCCAACACATCAGTTGGAACTCGCCACTATGTTCTCGAACTACCCCATCACACTGCTGGCCTTGTGATGTGACCCATTATCTTGTTGAAAAATGCGAAACATTATCGTCATGAAGGGGTGTGTGTGGTCTGCAATCAGTATTCGACACTCTTTGACCATCATGGTGTTTTGAGCGAGCTCCACTGAATCCTGGGATGCGCACTTGAATGTTACCCAGGGCATAATGGAGCCACCGCCAGGTTGTCTCCGTCCCGCAGTACAGGTATGAAAGAGCTGTTCCCCCGAAAGACGACGGATTTGCACCCTCCCATCGGCATGATGAAGAAGGTGTCGGGATTCATCAGACCATGCAACGGCCTGTCATTAGGCCAACGTCCAGTGGCGACGGTCACGCTCCCACTTCAGTCGTAGTTGCCGATGTCGTGGTGTTAGCATATTACATGCGTGGGTCGTCGGCTGCGGTGCCTCATCATAAGGAGTTTTCAGGCCACTGACTGTTCAGACGCAGTCTGACCAGCATTAAAGTCTGGTGTTAGTTACGCCACAGTTAGCTGCCTGTCCAGTTTTACAAGTCTGCACATCCTGCGACGTCCGATATATGTAATGAGGAGTGGGGGCCCAACACCCACAATGTCCTGTCGAGGTTTCACGTTGATGTCGTCACATGTTGAAGACACTCACCATAGCACTCTTGAACACTCGACAAGTCGTTCAGTTTCCGAAATGCTGGTGCCAAGTCTCCGGGCCATTACAATCTGCCCTCAGTCAAAACCAAATTGATCGCGCGCCTTCCCCGTTCTACACACGGACAGCGCTCTCACTGATACTACATGCACCGTGCGTGTCTCTCACTAGCAGTCTTTTCTCGCCAGGTGACGCTGCTATTGCCTGGACAGATTTATATCGATATTAGGTCGGTGGTCTTAATGCTCTGGCCCATCAGTGTAAGTGCAGATAAAATTTTTGCGAAGGGCCTAACGATGCACAGAAGCGAAAGGCTAAATACTGTTGGCAGCGGCGTGTTTATTGCATTTAGAAGTACTTTATCTAGTAGCGAAATTGAAGTAGATAGTTCCTCTGCGTTAGTATCGGTAGAGGTCGTTATTGGTAACCGGAATAAAATAATAAATGGATCTTTTTACTGAACTCCCAACTGAGATTGCCGGCCGCGGTTGTCTCGCGGTTCCAGGCGCGCAGTCCGGAACCGTGCGACTGCTACGGTCGCAGGTTCGAATCTTCCCTCGGGCATGGATGTGTGTGATGTCCTTAGGTTAGTTAGGTTAAAGTAGTTCTAAGTTATAGGGGACTAATGACCACAGCAGTTGAGTCCCATAGTGCTCAGAGCCATTTGAACCATTTTGAACCCAACTGAGATCCTACAATTGCAAGAAGTTTAAAAGAAAACTTTAGTCTAATATCAAACACTCATACAATTATAGTTGATGGTGACTTCAGTAAACATTCGATATGTTGGCTAAAATGCATGTTTAAATCCGAAGGTACGCATAAAACATCTTCCGAAATCGTGAAGAACGATTCTCTGAAAATTGTTTCGAGCAGTTAGTTCATGAGCCCACTTGATTAGCAAACTGTTGTTAAAACACACACCAGCAAATAGTCCTGGGCTAATAACAAGCATCAAAACGGATACAAGGATTAGTGGACACATGTTTGTCGCAGTGAGACTAAATACCGTAACTCCTAAATCCACCAAAAGTAAACGAAAAATATATTTATTCAAAGGAGCAAATAAAAATTCGCTTGGCGCCTTCCTGAGAGACAATTTCCACTCCTTACAAATTAACAATATAATTACAGACCAGGTGCGGCTTGAACGCAAAGAAATAGCATCGACAGAAGTTGAGAGATTTATGCCAAATAAATTAACAAATAACGGAACTGATCCACCTTGGCACACGAAACGGGTCAGAAAACGTTTGCAGAAACAACAAAAAAACCATGCCAAATTTAAACGAACGCAAAATCTCCAATACTGGCGATCTTTTACAGAAGCTCCAAATTTAGCGCTGTATTCAATGCGAGATGCTTACAGCAGCTTCCACAGTGAAACTTTGTCCCGAAATCTGGCAGAAAATCCGAAGAGATTCTGATCGTATGTAAAGTATGCTAGCGGCAAGGCACAATCAATGCCTTCTCTGCGCGACAGCAATGAAAATACTACCGATGACAGTGCTGCAATCGTGCAGTTACTAAACACAGCCTTCTGAAATTCGATCACTAAAGAAGACGAAGTAAATATTCCAGAATTCGAATAAAGATCAGCTGTTAACATGAGTAGTGAAGCAACTTCAATAATATAAAGAAGCTAGTCTTCTGGTCCATATTTTATACCAACTGGGTTCCTTTCAGAGTATGCTGACGTAATATCTCCAGACTTAACAGTCATATACAACGGCCTGTTCGAGGTAAGTTCCCCATCCAAAGACTGGAATGTTCCACAGGTCACACCAATATTCAAGAAAGGTAACAGCAGTAAACCACTCAATTACAGGCTCATATCATTAATGTCGATGTATAATAGGATTTGGGACTACATATTGTGTTCGAACATTAAGAATTACCTCGAAGAGTACGGTCTATCGACACATAGTCAATACGGATTTAGAAGACATCATTCTTGTGAATCACAACTAGCCCATAAGTCATACGAAGTGTTGAGTTCAAATGCCTCTGAGCACTATGGTAGTTAACTTCTCAGGTCATCAGTCCCCTAGAACTTAGAACTACTTAAACCTAACTAACCTAAGGACATCACACACATCCACGCCCGAGGCACGATTCGAACCTGCGACCGTAGCGGTCGCGCGGTTCCAGACTGTAGCGCCTAGAACCGCTCGGCCACTCCGGCCGGCAAGTGTTGAGTGATATCGACAAGGGACTTCAAATTGACTCCATATTTCTAGATTTCCAGAAGGCTTTTGACACCGTATCTCATAAGCAGCTTCTAATAAGACTGCTTTCTTATGGAATATCGTCTCAGTTATGCTACTGGATGTGTGATTTCCTGTCAGAGAGGTCACAGTTCATAGTACCTGAAGGGAAGTCATCGAGTAAAACAGAAGAGATTTCTGGCGTTTCCCATGGTAGTGTTATAGGTCATTTGCAGCTCCTTGTCTATATAAACGATTTAGGAGTCAATCTGAGCAGCCGTATTAGGTTTTTGCAGATGATGCTGTCGCTTATCGTCTAGTACAGTCATACTTAGATCCAACTGCAAAACGATTTAGAAAAGATATCTGTATGGTGCGCAAAATTGGCAATTGACCCCAAGTAATAAAAAGTTTGAAGTCAACCAGATGAGTGGCAAAAGGAATCCGTTAAACTTCGTTTACACGATAAAAAAATGAAATCCAAAGGCCTTAAATTCGACTAAATATATATCTGACTTACAATTACGAACAACTTAAATTGGAAAGAACCTACAGTAAATTTTGTCGGGAAGGCGAACCAAAGACTGCGTTTTATTGTCAAAACGATTGGAAGATGAAACAGATCTATTGAAGAGATTGCCTACAGTCTGCTTGTCCGTCGTCTTTTGGAGTACTGCGTGGGAACCTTACCATATAGGACTAATAGAGTACATCGAGAAAGTTCAAAGAAGGGCATCACGTTTTATATTATCAAGTCAAGAAAGAGGGGAGAGAGTGCCACGGACATGATACAGGATGTGTATTGGACATCATTAAAACAAAGGTGTTTCTCATTGCGGCGGGATCTTCTCATGAAATTTCAGTCATTAACTTTCTCCTTCGAATACGAAAATATTTTCTTGACACTGGCCTACATAGGAAGAAACGATCATCACAATAAAATAAGTGCAATTAGAGCTCGCGTGGACGTATATAGATGTTCGTTTTCCCGCTCTCTATTCGAGAATGGAATAATAAGGAATTAGTATGAAGGTGGTTCGATGAACCCTCTTCCAGGCACTTAAATGTGATTTGCCGAGTAGACATGCAGATGTAGATGGGATCAGTTAATGGTAGCAGATGTACCCTCCGCCATACACCATGAGGTGACTTGTGGAGTATAGATTGATGAAGACGTAACCGTGTCTTCCCAAACCGTGTTCTTGCACAGAATTCGCCAAGTCGATAGAAAAAAACTTATATCAATTCGCGTTTACAGCACAGTGTCACAGCAACAACCATTGGCGTGAACGATCCGTACATCTCTAGGGAAGACACATCCAGAGTAATGCATAGCTTTGTGGAGTTTCGCAAGATGTCGAATCTTGTTAGGAACAGAATGTCAACAGTAGTACCCCAATTTAAGTATCTAACCAAAGATATGTTATAAGTACAAAGTTTGTTTCACCAGTAATACGTTCGTTTAATATAGTTTCTTTACGATACATAGCACGAAGAATGAATTTACACTAAATGAACAGATTTCAGGAAACACAAAATGCTATTTTAGAAACATTGAAACTCTGTTATGAAAACAGTCTTTGGTTAGTTACTTTGAATGTAGTAATTCTGTTGAAATTCTCTTCGTGACACCGAAGTGCCTCTGTAGGGCTGTGCGTTGTTTTGGTATCGGTCTCTCTTCGATTTCTTATTTACGCACACGAAACGCTCAGTCGCTCTGCTTAGAGCTTGCGTGGTATGTCTGACCTCGAGGCGATATGGACCATGCAAACGAATACTGTAGTTGCCGCGCAACTGCCGACACTCAGAACTGCATACGCGCATTAATTTTAGTTCATTCTATCTACTGGACAATGATGTAGAAGCACATTTTGGGAAGACCCTATTACAGGGCAAGTGACTGCGACATTTTAATATTTTCATTTATAATTTTATCTTTATAGCTTATATAGATTCTTGTATTATAATTCTGATGATGAAGGATTTCTCCTTCTTCTGTTTTAATGCTTCTGGATTTTCAAAGGCGGCTGATCCTACGCTTTGACATTTACTTAACAACAAAAACATTGCATCCGTTATGGACAAAATCAAAATTAAACGATGTTAGATTGAAAATATTATTCGGTCACTATCTCTGTGACATCATTCATCCACAGCGTGATAAAACTAAGTTTCATCTGAACAGACCACTGCCAGCCTTAATTCAAACGACTTACTTGGTAAAATTCTAATGCAATAGGTCATTTTTAACTCTGTCGTCTCGTTGGAACATGACTTTTTTGCGCTGGTACCTTTCAAAAGCAAGTCCCATAAACACAACTGTTTCTCTCAGAGTTACCATGCTGCCCTTGAAGTCCAGCTCTGTGTAATAAAGACTGTGAAGTTTTCGCACGTTGGGTACTTCTTTGTATTGTTCATAATATCGCAGTATCTGCTGCTTGATGACGCATTTATTGGACAGTCAGTGGGGTGTTTATTGCGTGCTTCTTCTTTGTTACAGTTACTCAAATTCCACGCCGCTTATCACCGTGTCCCTCCTTCCATGACTTGCACACCATATCCTTAATGATTTTCAGTATTTTATTTCCAATTTTCATCACCTTCTCCGTCTGCACTGTTACTATTCTCCTTATCTTTGTTCACGAATATCAGACGTTAACAGCATGCCGCCGCGGCGATTCAGGAAGACATTTTTCGCTTTCACGTTTCGCGCTTGCACTACGAGTTAACCCTTGCAATACCAAACCATTTTCAGTAACGTGTACTCCCAGGAGTAGTGGGGGGAGGTACTTCGTGCACTCCATAAAAGGATTAAAATTAAATAAAATTCAGTAACCGTTTTAAAATTACGTTAATAACATTCTTTTGAAAGATCTATTGATGCATAATCAGGATCCAGAACCTGAACATTTCTTTTAAAACTGTTTTCAAAAATACCTTTTATATCTTCCACTTACTTCGTCATTTAAGTTTTCTGAGTATAATTATCTTGAGAAAAATTAGTAGTCAAAGTTGTTATGGTACTATTGAAGTACACTTTACTATAATTAAAAGATATTGCAAAAACTTGAGGTAATATACATATAGCTTATTATTCACCACTTTCTTCGAAATCTAATTCACAGTTGGAACATACAACAGTTTTTTTGCTGTGTTTACCACAAGTGTATCTCTTACAGTTGTTGCAGATTGTTGCTGTTTTGTTCACTTTGTTGTACTTTAATGCTTTGAACGGTTTTCACTAACACACAAATAACATCTACCTCTACCTCCATGAGCTTCCTTTGCACCGAAGTTCTGCTTCATTCACCTTACCTGAAACTACAGGCTTTGGCAGTCCTGCAATATTTGTAGCCCTTTCTTTAATGTATAGTTTCGTGAGACGTAGTTTCAGTTCTTGAAGAAAATTTCGTCGCTTATTAGTTTTTTCTTATTCCAGTCTGAGAAATTCAACAGAAATATTGTATAAATATTAACCGCTGTTATGTCCACAAGAGTATAGAAAACAGACAGCGGCCACCTTCGTGAAGTCCTTTTGGTTGAATATTTCCTCACCATTTGATCTATCGTGTCAACGCCACCTTTAGTCTCATTATAATATAAATTTATAACTGTTTTCTTCTTATTGACAGTAGGTGAACCAACTGCAGCATTATAATATTCAGATGATAGAAACAGCATATTCCTTTGGGGAATATAAGAAACAATTGTGATTGGAATATTTCCAGCACTAGTGTCAGTGAAAGCAAATTTACTAGACTATAATTCTCGTCTTGAGATATCTTTCAGTTCTCGAGGTATACGTTTCCTATTAGCTTGTAATATTTCCACGAGAGTTAGCTTGTGATTCCTCCATAGATCTTCGGCCAAATCAATTGAAATGTAATATCAGCCTGTGGTGACATTTCGCCCTGAATTGTGTATAGGAACCACCGGGTATTTGATCACAGCTTAAGCGGAATTTGGTTGTTGTGTACCATCATTTCTTTTCCCTGCACAAGGCTGCATGCTGATAACATGTCTGGTTTTAGCGTCTGTGAACATGCGTATAAGTATTTACCAGATTTTTCCTTCATGGAGACCTTGAAGGGACACCTGGCACGGAACAATGTCAACATTTTATCAATGAAATGTGCATCCCAACAGAATAATGTTTTGGCAGTAATTCATTTTATTAAAAATTTCTCGTATTGCAGCATACTTATCACGTTTCCTGCGATCGCTTCGCGACTCTTAGTCATCAAGTCTTACTATTTTAGTAAGCTGCTGGAATTTGGTTCTGCTCAAGGTAGCAGTATAAACAAACCTTCCTGAAATGTAGGACCATAAATCTGTAACAGATGACTTACTGTCGTTTTCCTTGCCCATAATAATAAGTAGCCCTATATATGCCATGAAATGAAGTCTGCCTCCATGCCTCTTTATCTGTATGCTTTATTATGATGCTGACAATGTCTGGAGACCAAAACTTTTCAAATTATTCTCTTATTGCTAATACTTTGCCTTCGTATCTTATGCCATCTCTTTCTGTCACTATGATTTGTGCTACTCGTCTTCTAATGTGAGGAGATTTGCAGCTACAAATTTTTCCAGTACTTGTAATATACTTGTCACCAACCTCGCAAGCTGCCTCGTGATCAGTTGCAGGTGTCCAGAGTTCATCTCCAGCATCTGTAGGTACTCTATCACTGTCCACACCCTTGCGCGTAACACATTCCTCTTCAGCTTCACTCACTACATCTTCAGCTTCATCAAATTCAATTTGAGAATCTGTAGATTCTTCCGAAATCTGTGAAATTTCCCTGGCAGTAAGTGACTGTCGATACATTTTCAATCACAGTTGCATATAACACTGTTAGATACAACTGTTAGATACAGTTGTATCTGCCACTGAAGGCCACAATGTACCCTGTTACAAATGGTTCAAATGGCTCTGAGCACTATGTGACTTAACATCGGAGGTCATCAGTCCCCTAGAACGTAGAACTACTTAAACCTAACTAACCTAAGGACATCACACACATCCATGCCCGAGGCAGGATTCGAACCTGTGACCGTAGCGGTCGCGCGGTTCCAGACTGAGGTGCCTAGAACCGCTCGGCCACACCGGCCGGCGATTACACCGGTATTACGGGATGGAGACAACCTGGCGGCGGCTCCATTATGCTCTGGGGTACATTCACGTGGGCATCCATGGGTCCAGTGTAGCTCTTGCACAGTGACGACCAAGGAGCATCCTACACAGTTTGCAGGCCACGTACACCCCTTCATTACGATCATGTTTCCCGACAGCAGTGGCATTTTTCAACAAGATAATGTGCCGTATCACAAGGCCAGCAGTGTGATGGAGTGGTTCAAAGACCACTGTGGTGAGTTCCAATTGATTTTCTGGCCCCTCAACTCGCCAGATGTGAACAATATCGAAGACATCTGGGATGAGATGGAGCGTCGAGTATGAGCCCGTCGCCCCCCTCCCCGGGGCAGGCCGTGGTGGCCGAGCGGTTCTAGGTGCTTCAGTCCGGAACCGCGTGACTGCTACGACCGCAGGTTCGAATCCTGCCTCGGGCATGGATGTGTGTTAGGTTAGTTAGGTTTAAGTAGTTCTAAGTTCTAGGGGACTGATGACCTAAGATGTTAAGTCCCATAGTGCTCCGAGCCATTTGAACCAAATCTCTGCTATGCAGTTTCGCATGTGAACGGTGAAAGTGATGTTATCAGGGGCTATCCTTGTTACGAAAAAATCGAAATATAGTATCAAAATGTAGAACCGAGCAAAGGTAATGATAATACAGTTTATTAATGACCAAAGCCAAATCCATAGTGGATGTTCTTGTCAAAGTCAATGTGGTAAATTCTCTGCACGCTTGAGAACTGAAAGAAAAAGAAAAGTGTCGTCCTAGCAGAACATATGCACTCATTTGTTCGAGAATATATACTTTTGCAACCGCATCTAACAATATCTAGAGAGTAGTAAATAGCGCTTTTTATTTCATCCTTTGTACCTCGATTTCTTGATAAGTGCCAAATAACTTCGAAAGTTACTTTTCTCATCAGAGAATTCTGACCTTTTCACTCTTGAAATAATTTTCGTTAAAACATGTTTATCTATTTACATTCTTATTTATGCACGCTGTAGGGTTTTTCTTTGTAAAATGTAAATACCTGTTTTATTTCAGATATTTCGTCTCTTATAGGAGAACATTAGTAGGAAAATAGCAGGACCTCGTGCAACATTATCACTGTGTGACGAAAACAGAGCAAACAACACAATAAAGTTTAAGAAGGCACGAAAGCATAAAATCCATTTCTACAACAGGAGTGAGGTCAGTTAGAATTGGTTAACGGTGTTAGCAGAAGTTGCAATGATTCTCCGTTTCTGAGCATGTACAGTGTGTAGCATAGTAGGAAATTTATAGCTCCATTCTCGGCATAATCTGTAGATCACTGACGTCGTCGACGCAGTCGTGACGTGGTTGGCTGCTGCTTTACATGCAGGCACGAAACACGCACGCACATGGCAAAAAGCCGGTGTTTTGCAACTAACCATCGGCTCTACGAGTGCGTCCTGGGCTGACAAAGCAACTTGCTACTTTTCCTGGCACGCCAGATAAGATGCTGCAGGGAGTCCCATGAAACTAGCAGTCTTACTGGTGAACCAATTGTGCGCGTGAAGGAAACTCCTGTTAACCTACCAGAGTTAATCGTGGCCGTAATCGGTAGCTTAAGGTGAAAGAACCCGTTGCAATCAATGTAAAAAGGTTCCCCTAACAACTACCAAATGAAATTCATAGATTTCGCAAGACAAAATTTATTCAACTTTTATGCATTCTGGATCTGGAACTCTGCGACTGTCTTGTCATAGGTTTCAGGAATTACTGCAACCAGTCACTGTTTTTTCTTCAATTTTTATTTATTCATGATCGGTTTCAAATCGCCCGGCTATTCATCATCAGATGATACATTTAGTTTGGAGTATTGTGGGGGTCGTGCATCTGTGGCAAATGCACTACTGGCCATTAAAATTGATACACCAAGAAGAAATGCAAAGGATAAACAGGTATTCATTGGACAAATATATTATACTATAACTGACATGTGATTACATTTTCACGCAATGTGGGTGCAATGTCTGTGTGTCTGTGATGCAGCGTCAAGGGTAACCGCAGCCATTGTCTCCGAGCTGATAGTCCATACTGCTGCAAACGTCAGCGAACTGTTCGTGCAGATGGTTGTTGTCTTGCAAACGTCCCCATCTGTTGGCTCAGGGATCGACAGGTGGCTGCACGATCCGTTGCAGCCATGCGGATAAGATGTCTGTCGTCTCGACTGCTAGTGATACGAGGCCGTTGGGATCCAGCACGGCGTTCCGTGTTACTCTCCTGAACCCACTGATTCCATATTCTGCTAACAGTCATATGATCTCGACCAACGCGAGCAGCAATGTCACGATACGATAAACCGCAATCGCGATATGCTACAATCCGACCTTTATCAAAGTCGGTAAAGTGATGGTACGCATTTCTCCTCCTTACACGAGGCATCACAACAACGTTTCACCAGGCAACGCCGGTCAACTGCTGTTTGTCTATGAGAAATCGGTTGGAAACTTTCCTCATGTCAGCACGTTATAGGTGTCGCCACCGGCGCCAGCCTTGTGTGAATGCTCTGAAAAGCTAATCATTTGCATATCACAGCATCTTCTTCCTGTCAGTTAAATTTCGCGTCTGTAGCACGTCGTCTTCGTCGTGTAGCAATTTTAATGGCCAGTAGTGTACTTTTTCCTTTCTGTATTTGCCACAGATGCACATCCCCACAACACTCCAAACTAAATGTTTCATCTGATGATGAATCGCCAAGCGATTTCAAACCGGTCATGAATAAATAAAAATTCAAGAAAAAACGGCGATTGATTGCAGTAATTCCTGAACCGTATAACTTATTCAGTAAGATAATACTTGAAATTAATGATATGACAACGAAACGAAAACGAATTAATACAGAATAATACAGGGTCGCCCCAGTGATATAGTTAATATTCAAATAGCGGTCAATAAACAAGTGGCTCTACGTTTAAGTTTATAAATTGACCATTGAGTACAACGAAAACAGAAGACAAAACGCACAACTAGGATGTTAGGGGAAAGCACATCTTTTTTAGCCTCAATAACTTCGCGATTCTCTCCAACTTTAATTAATAACGTGGTTGATTATTCGACCCGTTATCCTCTCAAGAAGAGAAATAGAACAAGAATGCTCGCGCTGCGCATCTGAGCTTGCACTTTTTGTACATACTAAGAACCGCCATGAATTTAACCGATGCAACAAAAGGACCCGTGTCCAAACCATTTCACACTACTGCGCCGATCTCCTAGATTGTAGTGCTGCCTTACCACCGGGGGATTGCGTGCGTGGCGGACGACGGTGCGCATCTGAAAACCTCGAGAATGTCGCATTAGCCGAGGGCAGGATTACCCGTACAGCGGCGGTGCTCGCAGACTCTGAGCTCCGTCGTAGCAGCTGCCATTCTGAAAGAAAATCCTTAAGACTCAGAACGCAAATGACCAATTCACTTGCCCTCTCGGGATAATACTCCAGTACTCATCTCCCTCGCTTCTCATCTAAACTCGGAGCAGCGATCGCATCTCTTCCTTGCAAGAAATCTCAAGACATCCCCGAAACGCTCGTCCAATTGCGGCAAATTACCATAAACTTTTGCTTCCCACCAGAGTGTTAACTGTGGCCCAACCGATCAGCAATTTCTGCAGCAACCAGCAGCCGACTGGCTCGATTCGCACGGTGTGCCGATCGTTCGCTCTGCTCATAAGATTTCTACCGAGCGAGGTGGCGCAGTGGTTAGCACACTGGACTCGCATTCGGGAGGACGACGGTTCAATCCCGTCTCCAGCCATCCTGATTTAGGTTTTCCGTGATTTCCCTAAATCGTTTCAGGCAAATGCCGGGATGGTTCCTTTGAAAGGGCACGGCTGATTTCCTTCCCAATCCTTCCCTAACCCGAGCTTGCGCTCCGTCTCCAATACCTCGTTATCGACGGGACGTTAAACACTAACCACCACCACCACCATAAGATTTCTGGAAACGGAAATTTTTTAGGGTATAAATTCCCACTGAAGGCTCTGGGTCTGTGTTCAACGGAGTATTCTCCAGACGATATTATTTTATCAAATGAGTAGTGTTCCCCTTCGAGCAGAATGTCTGTTTGCTCTTCAGGTCAGCTGTCACCCACTCCACTTTCGTTCTGCCTAACGGGGATGGCTCGCCTCGCCGTGCCATCTTGCTATTGTGCGGACCGCGTTTCGCCGAAACTGGGACCGCACGTCCACTTTTGTTTCCGCTACACGCGTGTTAGCCATGGTCCGGTGAGCGCCAGTCTCTTAGTGTCTCGCCCGGAGATCGCCTGCTGAAAGCATGTTATGGAGGCCCACCTGTGTCAGACTCTTGAGAAAGGCGAGTTCAGAGGCCTCCACTCATAGCTCCAGAAATCGTTCCCACAAGCAGAAATGATGACAGAAAAAATATGTACTATTGAAAACAGATTGAAGAAAGCCGTAATCAGGATAAAGCTACGTACAGCATCCACCGAATCTCATGAGCACTCATGTCTCATGTCCTCCTTAAAATCAAAATGCAAGATCGAATTATTTACACTTGATGTTATTCTACGCCGGCATCTCGTGGTCGTGCGGCAGCGTTCTCGCTTCCCGCGCCCGGGTTCCCGGGTTCGATTCCCGGCGGGGTCAGTGATTTTCTCTGCCTCGTGATGGCTGGGTGTTGTGTGTTGTCCTTAGGTTAGTTAGGTTTAAGTAGTTCTAAGTCCTCGGGGACTGATGACCATAGATGTTAAGTCCCATAGTGCTCAGAGCCATTTGAACCATTTGTTATTCTACGTTGATTAAAAATGTGAAGGAAAGGCCAAGACGAGGTCGACGCCTCACAACTTCGAGTAGTCGATTCTCCCCAGAAAGTAGTTCATGTAAAACGGACTTTACATGCGACGAGCAGAAATGTATACTTGGTGGTCAGAACAGTCTTAAAAGCTTGTAAGGGTGTTGCAGGGTTGGTTGTGCTGATATACCGGGTGATCGAAAAGTCAGTATAAATTTGAAAACTGAATAAATCACGGAATAATGTATATAGAGAGATACAAATTGACACACATGCTTGGAATGACATGGGGTCTTATTAGAACCAAAAAATATAAAAGTTCAAAAAATGTCCGACAGATGGCGCTCCATCTGATCAGAATAGCAATAATTAGTATAACAAAGTAAGACAAAGCAAAGATGATGTTCTTTACAGGAAATGCTCAATATGTCCACCATCATTCCTCAACAATAGCTGTAGTCGAGGAATAATGTTGCGAACAGCACTGTAAAGCATGTCCGGAGTTCTGGTGAGGCATTGGCGTCAGATGTTGTCTTTCAGCATCCCTAGAGATGTCGGTCGATCACGATAGACTTGCTACTTCAGGTAACCCCAAACCTAATAATCGCACGGACTAAAGTCTGGGGACCTGGGTGGCCAAGCATGACGAAAGTGGTGACTGAGCACACGATCATCACCAAACGACGCGCGCAAGAGATCTTTCACGCGTCTAGCAAGATGGGGTGGTACTAATGAAACCCCGTGTCATTCCAAGCATGTCTGTCAATTTTTACCTCCCTATCTACATTATTCCGTGGTTCATTAAGTTTTCAAATTTACACTGACTTTTTGATCACCCAGTATAACTGTTAAGAAAAACGTTTTGCCGTTTCCAGGTTATTTAACACCGAGTTAGCCAATCAGGCCGTTGCGCGCAAATTTAAGTGGCCAGCCAGAGACGGTGTCGCCAAACATGTTTTTCGTTCGTTTTCCTAAAACCGAACAATAGAGCTATACAAAAATAGAACATCGTACGGCAGTAAGGATCGAAAACGAATCAAAGGATGAGCAGTCTCAATCACTGTCATCTACGCTATGATAACGACTGACACTCTGTCTGGCGGACCGCTTGAATTAGTGCAAGCAACGGTGCGGTTGGCGAGCTTCAGTGCTTATGAGCTCGGAAACAGCGCAACGTATCGATTTTTTGTTTTAACAATTATTTCTCGGCACTGCCTACACTGCAACATCCTCTCAAACTTTTCAGACTGATTCTGACCACGCTGTAGAAGAGGATTCGCTCCTTAACGCACCAACGAGCAGACTGTATGGCTGCTCACAACATGTAGCTGCCTACATTGAGTTGGTGATTGGTGTGGTGCGCAATGGCTCGTCTGTGCACTGTTACAATAAGCGATATTCTAGGACGCCCCTTGTCATCAACACATTGTTTAGTTTGCTCGATATAACGAAGTGTCAACATCGTCAAGCCCAGACTCTGTAAACACTTGTTACACGGCTAATGCTCGCGGCATGTAACCAGTGATAATTCGTTCCAGTATTCGATTAAGTTCCATAGGTTCTGCGAAATCTTTAAAACATTTTCTTCGCTGCGATCAACAACCTCGAAAGGTGGCTATTGAAGCCCGCCTGCTCCACAAACTTCGCAGTGACGCCAAGGATACTGCATGTACTTAATGAACCCACATCAATAAAGTGATTAGCGACGCAACGATCGCGTCCCATAACACAGTCACACACCAATATGTACCACCTGTCGATGAAACAATAGCAAAAGACCTGCAGTCCTCGCAGAAACCCCAACGGAAACGCAAGGAGAAGGAAAGTGACGGCGACCAACGAGATAAAATGGAGAAAGTGTTACGTGTTGACGCCACCCAAGAAGGTAGCATGATTCACTAACATAGTAGTTGCACTGCTAACCTATTAGCACCTACCGATAAAGGGTCTTTCATCTCATTTGTTAAAAGCAGAGAGAGAAACATAAGCAAGGTTCTCCTCAGGCCACAATGCAAAAATAGTAGACGAGAATGTGAATCGTTATTAAAGCACATAATCAATATTACGGCTGCAGGGAAAAACTGAGTGAAGATTGAAACCGTGTCCCGAATTAACTGCAATGCCTTGGTTCAAAATTCATTCTTAGACAAACCAGGGCTATATCCGAAGTTCCTCACTGCTAAACAGCCGGCCGCAATGGCAGAGCGGTTCTAGGCGCTTTAGTCTGGAACCGCGCGACCTCTACAGTCGCAGGTTCGAATACTGTCTCGGACATGGATGTGTGTGATGTCCTTGGGTTAGTTAGGTTTAAGTAGTTCTAGGTCTAGGGCACTGATGACCTCAGATGTTAAGTCCCATACTGCTCAGAGCCATTTTTGGACTGCTAAACAAGGCATCATCAATAATGCTCAAATCTTCCTTATGGAGAACGAATAACTAACGGAAATGAAGTGTTGTTGAGAAGTTGTTGCCATCAGGAATGCAGTAAAATTATAATCCTGAATCGACAGAAGGTAACAAAGCCGTCTCCAGTTTGGGTTGTGACTTCTAGGTCACAGTGGCTCCCACAATTTGTTTATGTTCAAGCAGTTCGTTGTCCAATGGACGCGCATGTACCCGCCGTCTCACAATGCTATAACTGTTTGCGATTTGGACATTGCAGCAAGCAGTGAAGGAGTAACACAAGATGAGTGTACTGTGCAGGCCTCTACAGAAGTCATGCGTGTGGGAGTCACTGTCAGTCAACCTGTATTCATTGGACGCGGGGTCACAGTGTCCTACCTCAAACACAAGGAAATCAACCAAATTATGTTTCTCAATAATATTATCTTCCGTGAAGCAGAAGCTCTATTTCAGAACAGGCCTCATTTGAATGCAGTTACTTCTCCTACAAACACTACAAGACAGGATCCAGAATTCCCGCCCCTTCCGAATCAACAGCGGGTCAACGCAAATATTAGCACTACCTCTAACGATCCGCAGCAACCAACCCACGTCATGACGACAGACGTCAGAAATGGTGGCTCCTGCGGATTCACCACCGATACCGCAGCCTCCTCCTCTCATACAACGTACCCAGCTATACTATCAACAACGTGTAAATTCTCTGGAGCACAGAGGTCCCTACCGAAGCAAGTGTCCCCGGGATCTATTGTACCAAACACAACTCTGATCCTCAATCGATCCAGTGGATCCCAGTCCCTAACCACCACAATTTCACAGACTCAAACAACAGAGTGATGTTGGGTACTACCTCGTTCACAATATTTTGAGAATAATCACGGCTGTGATGAACGACATACAGGGTGTTACAAAGAGGTACGGCCAAACTTTCATGAAACATGCCTCACACATAAAGAAAAAAAAAGTTATGTGGACATTTAATTACTTCTCTTCCCATCACATTAATCATGGAATGGAAACACACAGCAACAGAACGTACCAGCGTTACTTCAAACACTTTGTTACAGGAAATGTTCAAAATGTCCTCCGTTAGCGAGGATACATGCATCCACCCTCTGTCGCATGGAGTCCCTAATGCGCTGATGCAGCCCTGGAGAATGGCGTATTGTATCACAGCCGTCCACAATACGAGCACGAAGAGTCTCTACATTTGGTACCGGGGTTAGGTAGACAAGAGCTTTCAAATGCCCCCCTAAATGAAAGTCAAGAGGGTTGAGGCCAGGAGAGCGTGGAGGCCATGGAATTGGTCCGCCTCTATCAATACATCGGTCACCGAATCTGTTGTTGAGAAGCGTACAAACACTTCGACTGAAATGTGCAGGAGCTCCATCGTGCATGAAACACATGTTGTGTCGTACTTGTAAAGGCACATGTTCTAGCAGCACAGGGAGAGTATCCCGTATGAAATCCTGATAACGTGCTCCATTGACCGTAGGTGGAAGAACATGGGGCCCAATCAAGACATCACCAACAATGCCTGCCCAAACGTTCACAGAAAATCTGTGTTGATGACGTGATTGCACAACTGCGTGCGGATTCTCGTCAGCCCACACATGTTGATTGTGAAAATTTACAATTTGATCACGTTGGAATGAAGCCTCATCCGTAAAGAGAACATTTGCACTGAAATGAGGATTGACACATTGTTGGATGAACAATTCGCAAAAGTGTACCCGTGGAGGCTAATCAGCTGCTGATAGTGCCTGCACACGCTGTACCTTGTACGGAAACAACTGGTTCTCCCGTAGCACTCTCCATACAGTGACGTGGTCAACGTTATCTTGTACAGCAGCAACTTCTCTGACGCTGTCATTAGGGTTATCGTCAACTGCACGAAGAACCGCCTCATCCATTGCAGGTGTCCTCGTCGTTCTAGGTCTTCCCCAGTCGCGAGTCATAGGCTGGAATGATCCGTGCTCCGTATGACGCCGATCAATTGCTTCGAACGTCTTCCTGCTGGGACACTTTCGTTCTGGAAATCTGTCTCGATACAAACGTACCGCGCCACGTCTATTTCCCCGTGCTAATCCGTACATCAAATGGGCATCTGCCAACTCCGCATTTGTAAACATTGCACTGACTGCAAAACCACGTTCGTGATGAACACTAACCTGTTGATGCTACGTACTGATGTGCTTGATGCTAGTACTGTAGAGCAATGGTCGCATGTCAACACGAGCACCGAAGTCAACATTACCTTCCTTCAGTTGGGCCAACTGGCGGTGAATCGAGGAAGTACAGAACATACTGACGAAATTAAAATGAGCTCTAACATGGAAATTAAGCATTTACGGACACATGTCCACATAACATCTTTTCTTTATTTGTGTGTGAGGAATGTTTCCTGACAGTTTGGCCGTACCTTTTTGTAACACCCTGTATAATAACAGCTGGATACTAGCACTAGAAACAGATTCTATCCGGATGTCTATCCGAAATATGTTGACTCGGCTCCACAATGGAATACAAGATAGCTCAAGACAAACAAAGACAGGCTTCAGCATTTTCTGCTCGATACTAATGTAGAGGTTTGTGCCTTCACCGGAACATTGTTAAAGCCGAACTAACTGTTCACACTCCTGGGTGACTCTGCGATTAGAGAAGATAGACACACTGGCTAAGGCGGTGCAGAGTAGCTGGTAAAATAAGGCATTCACTTTTCTGTGGTAAATACCGACACTCAACGTGATACATTACAAATAGTGGCTATCCACCTGTGGATTAAGGACCTCTATCTGAATTTGGTCTCAGAATACATAGCACCTAAGGACTGACTTTGCAAATGGTTCAAATGGCTCTGAGCACTATGGGACTTAACATCTGAGGTCATCAGTCTCCTAGAACGTAGAACTAATTAAACCTAACTAACCTAAGGACATCACACACACACACACACACACGCCCGAGGCAGGATTCGAACCTGCGATCGTAGCAGTCGCGCGGTTCCGGACTGAAACGCCTAGAACCGCTCGGCCACCGCGGCCGGCGACTGACTTTCCAAACAACACTTAGCTATAACTACTGACTCCATCGGAAAACTCCTTTATCTACTGATGTCATTAACGGCCGCCATACGCTGTGAGGCTGCAGAGTGCCAGCACAAAGGGAAAAATACTAATGGATATAAAAGATTCGGCAAACCTTACAGTACTAAATGACGGCTCACCACACTAGCAGTCCGGCGGAATAAAGTCCCGACAATAGCGGACTTGAGCACAACATCCTTTGCACTGTCTATCGGAACAACATGGGAAATAATGCAGGGTACTTTACATTCGGATCACTTGCGAATTCAAATCATAATAAACGCACAACCTAGGAGGACTGGCAGACACACAATTAGTCGGAGATGGAACACAAAGAAAGCCAATCGGAACCTATACGAAACTCTTCTGGAAGAAAAATTAAAATCGATCATCGAAAAGGAAAATCCCGAAAGAGATTATAGGGTCCTGGTATCGCTTACCAATGAAGCAGCAGACATCTCAATACCTCAAAAAGGACATAAGCAGACTACTCATTGGCCATCACTCTGGTGATGAGATTCAGAATGTGAACGGAGGGAGGCACTGAGAAATTACAAAAATCTCTCTAATGATACGAACTTTCGTGCTCTTAAGATAGCACAAGCAGAGCCAAGAAAATATTGAAGCACAAAAAAAAAAAAAGAAAAAACGTTGCAAAATTTCTGGGCAAAGATCTGTAAAGTAACACAACTATGATTTTGAATGAGGTAAGGAAGATAAAAACCGCCTGGCAATGGACATGCAAATACCTCCAGCATCGGACGAACTTTTAGACTCGTTCTTGTGTATGACAGCCACACCTGACGTAATGGACATGAAAGACGAGGCGGGATATGAAGAGGACAACAGTGAAATTACACAATCCATTTCGCTGGAAGAACTCCAGATTGCGCTCTTCCAAGGGTAGGGTACTGCACCTGGCCCGGATTGTACTGAACACCCAATGCTACGACACATCCCAGACACAGAGAAACTGCTACAGCTCAAAATTTTAATATAGTGTATGGACACAAAAGTTCAACAGCGACTTTCTGAAAACATTTCGTGTATTCCCCATCCACAAATAGGGAAAAAGATGTGTAAACTCGAGTCGTATCGGCCTATCATCTTATTATACTAAAACGTAGACTTTCACGACCGGAAATATCATGTCCATTATAA
This sequence comes from Schistocerca gregaria, assembly GCF_023897955.1. NCBI lineage: Eukaryota > Metazoa > Arthropoda > Insecta > Orthoptera > Acrididae > Schistocerca > Schistocerca gregaria. The sequence continues at coordinate 185,547,248 of NC_064931.1, read as the reverse complement.
TTATCCGGGCTGTTATGCCGTGGTCGGTTGATGAATTCTGTGTCAATTCCCAACGTTTCGTCTCCGACTGCGGGAGACATCTTCAAGGGGGTCGGTAGCTCGATGGAAGGTCCAACACACCCACTGGTAGTAGCGAGCCAGTGGGTGTGTTGGACCTTCCATCGAGCTACGGACCCCCTTGAAGATGTCTCCCGCAGTCGGAGACGAAACGTTGGGAATCGACACGGAATTCATCAACTGACCACGGCATAACAGCCCGGATAGTTATAATGAACTGTCATCTTATTATCGTGTTTGGCGAAGGTCATGAAAAGGGATACTAAGCGGTGCTTCGAATGGTGGTGTGAAAACAACAAAATATTACCGCAAAAACAACTTGGATTTTGAAAAGGAAAAGGGACAAGCGAAATCCTTTTTAAGGCTGGTTATTGACACGCAGCTAAATTTATTTCAGAATAATTATTGACTTCACTAAAGCAAACGAAAAATTGCATGAACTACAGATTCTAAAACCACTTGTGTGTAGTATTCCAAACTTCCTGAGAACAAGGAAAACGATACTGTGCAACACGAAATGCACTGGGACTCAGAGAAATTAGCAGAGAACAAGCCCCAGGGATCAATCCAGGCTCCGCTATAATACAATCTGCACACATCAAAAAACGTTTTGCATCATCCCAGTTCCCAGAACGTCTGAAGGTAGACGTTGACTGTGTTTATTGTATCACAGACACAGTCTCTTTGACTCTTCAAAGTTGTCACTAAAGCTACCCAAAGATGTAAACAATCATGCATAAACAGCGCCTATTAGACGGGCGGCGTCCGACAGCTGATCACTTCCAGTTATTCCGCCAGGAAGGACGGACATGGCTCGTGTTGGCTGTAGGTTAACCATACCTACACGGTCACTACCGCGGTTCGATCGCGTCCGCATTGTTACTTTGTGCCAGGAAGGACTGTCAACAAGCGACGTGTCCACGCGTCTCAGAATGAACCAAAGCGATGTTGTTCAGACATGGAGGAGATACAGAGAGACAGGAACTGTCGATGACATGCCTCGCTCAGGCCGCCCAAGGGCTACTGCTGCAGTGGATGATAGCTAGCTACGGATTGTGGCTCGGAGGAATCCTGACGGCAACGCCACCATGTTGAATAATGCTATTCGTGCAGCCACAGGACGTTGTGTTGCGACTCAAACTGTGCACAACAGGCTGCATGATGTGCAACTTCACTCCCGACGTCCATGGCGAAGTCCATCTTTGCAACCACGGCACCATGCAGCGCTGTGCAGATGGGTTCAACAACAAGCCGAATGGACCGCTCAGGATTGGCATCACGCTCTCTTCACCGATGGGTGTCGCATATGCCTTCTACCAGACAATCGTCGAAGACGTGTTTGAAGGCAACCCGGATAGTCTGAACACCATAGACACACTGTCCAGCTAGTGCAGCAAGGTGGAGGTTCCCTGCTGTTTTGCGGTGACATTATGTGGGGCCGACGTACGCCGCTGGTGGTAATGGAAGGCTGTACGAAACGTGAATGCCATCCTCCGACCGATAGTGTAGCCGTATCGGCAGCATATTGGCGAGGCATTCTTCTTCATGGACGACAATTCGCGCCACCGTCGTGCACATCTTGTTAGTGACTCCCTTAAGGATAACGACATCACTTGACTAGACCGGCCAGCATGTTCTCCAGACTTGAACCTTATCGAACATACGTGGGACAGATTGAAACGGACTGTTTATGGACTATGTGACCACCAACTACTCTGAGGGATATATGCAGAATCGCCGTTGAGGAGTGGGACAATCTGAACCAACAATGCCTTGATGAACTTGTGAACAGTATGCCACGACGAATACAGGCGTTCATCAATGCAAGAGGACGTGCTACTAGGTATTAGAGGTACACAGCAATCTGGACCACCACCTCGGATGGTCTCGCTGTAAGGTGGTACAACATGCAATGTGTGGTGTTAATGAGCAATAAAAAGAGCGGAAATGATATTTATGTTGATCTCTATTCCAATTTTCTGTACATTTTCCGGAAGTCTCGGAACCGAGATAATATAAAACTTTTTTTGATGTTTGTATATACTGCAAAGCTTCAAGACCTCTTTGCCAGTGACATCCAAATATTACAATACGCAGTGAAACACTAATGTAAAGGTCAGCATGGAGTCAGGGGAACACAGCATTAATGTCCTGGACATTAAAATTAATCGAAAAGATTCCTTCTCTGACACATTCATCCCGATTTCCTCAAAACATTCTAGAGCTTATACACATACAGCATTCCATCTCATGATCCACTGCCTCTTTTCCACCCCGATGTCCAAGGAGACTTTGACCTGAAACTTAATACAATAAAAACAATAAAAACAAGTGAAGAATTTGACCCCAACATCGCTGACAAAATTCTAAGTGACAGGATGAGTAATCAAGGCAGGTCCGCACTGTCCCCAATCAACAACACAGACAAACTGGAAAAGAAATGATGCAGATTACCTTTCACAGGCAAAATAAACAGGATGAGTAACATTTTGAAGGCAAAAGGTTACTCTGTGCTTTTCTACGTCACTCAGACAGTAGGTAGTTCCTTGTTCAGTGCAAAAGACAAACAACCAGCCATCAAAAAAATTACGGTTTATAAAATCATATGCCGGGAGAGTCGATCTTGCTACAGTGAACAGACTGGGAGCTCAATCCGCGATAGGCTTACAGAACGTCATAAAAGCTGGAGGGTGAGGAAGCCTGATTCACCCTTTGCGGAACATTGCGTTCACAAAAACGACAAAAGCATAATAGATGTAGAAGTCTTACATATAGAGGAATAGGGGGCAAAACTCAGCCAACAAGAAATTCTAGAAATTAAAAAACATATGTATATCCCCAAACCTATTATTAAATGAGCAAACCCCTTTTCAATTATTCACCTCTTTTAGATTACATCACAACTCCTAGATAGAAGTAAAACTTTTGGTCTCAGTCCATGAATGGATACTAAGTTCTAGGCTGATGCGTAACTTAATTCCTAGGTATATTTAGTCATGTTAGTGTAATTGCTGAATTGTGCAATTTCATAAGTAAGTTGTCAAAAAAAATTACATTGAAGTAAATTTACGTTAAGCCAAGTATCGATACATTAAGAAGTTGAGATGTTTACTTTGCCTTATCATCATGTTTATCTTTGCTTTATCATCTCTGAAATCAGTAATGTACTTGAAAATGGTCTTGTAACTAAAAACCTTGAGTGTGCAGTAACCATAATAAAATTTGTGAAACAAGCCAAGAACCAGTGATTGTTTGGTTAATGCACACACGATGTATGCATAAATTTCGAAGATATTACTCCACAGTTCTGTCATCTGCAACTATGCAATACTCTCATACGTCTGCATGAGTGGTGTACAGGAGGTGGCTTCGGTATCCATGACAGCAAGTGTGCTCTCACGATTCCATTTCCTCAAGCAGTGAAACTGAGACAACGTACTTTTGCAGTCGTGAAAACGATATCTTAGGAGGATTATCGATGTTAAACTAAGATGGGAGTCCCATATCCGACATATCATCACCAGATGTTAAAAAGCCTGCTTTCTGATCAGAGGTCCACTACAGTACGGTGGGGCTCTGACTGGCCAACAGCGGTGACTTTATACCGGTCTCTACTAACGACGCACTTGGAATACGGACACCTGTGTTACGGATCAGCATCAGACAGCACGCTTCAAAAACTCGGCACTAAGCACTACAAAAACTGGTGTATAGTTACTGGGGCGTTCATGTCAACCCGAACCAACGCATTACTGGTTGAAGCGAATTAACTAGCGTTAAAGTTGCGTCCAATATTCTTGTGTAAGAAATTACTCCTGCGAATCTCTTTCGACGAAAATGTGCCCCTTAACTAAAAAATCCAGGAATTAACATTTAACAATGTATGCGGAAGATACTGCATAATTTAGCAACTCCCACCTGACGCAGCTGAATATATGGAGATGCAGATATTAAGACATCAGGTGCGCAAAAGTCTCGTCCTACTGCACTACAACAGGCCCTAAGGAACGTTGTGGGGCGGCAGGCGGATATTTATTGTTATAAATGAAATGTTCCTATTATTTATTTAATGCTGTTGTTTGCTGTTCTCAACACTGGCTCTCTAACTACAATATTGGCAACCAGAAAGTGATTAGTAAAACGTGAAGCCTGTAATTAGAATTCCTAGTGCCCACTTCATCTGAGAAATTCACTTATAGCTACAGCTTATAGTTCTGAGGAATTAGGAGATTGTCTGGGATTCATAATAAAAAACCATTCTCTATAAAAATATTCACTATATTCTGAAAGTCACAGACCAAAAAGAATCCACACACTCCAACTACCAGAGCAGTTCAGAGTCTAATGCGCTGATGCAACTATAACTGTTCAAATTAAATGTTTAAGTGGATGCTCGCCATAATTTGATGATAATGTTCATCAAATGCCACGCTAAATAATGGTAGAATGTCTGTCCCGCGGCTGCACGTGAAAATACGACATACGCAAACTGAAGATAGATCATTAAAGTCATCCCAGAACTAACACTTCACTCGAAAACGATTTCATGGTTACGCGTATCCCGAGTAACTTATTACGGCATCCGAGGCTGTTTATAGCAATGATACCGACGCGACGCGACTCCTGGCACAGGTGGTGCGCTAATCAGTGTCTGGAGAGAGCTGGGGCCTTTCTTTCTCGCGCAGCGTTCTTACATATAAAGCCGCGGTGCGGACGTCTAAGGGAACGCCTGATCAAATCCGCTCTCCCAACTAGCCGCTGGGCTAGTAATGCACCACTTTAAGTTATCGAATAAATCATTGCTTGCTTTGCTGATGGACGATGAAGCTCTCAATTTACATGTGCAATCAGTACACAGGTAAGTAATCATAATAAAAGTCTGACGTGGCTAAGTCAAATATTTTAGGCGAGAGAATTAATTTAATTACACTACAAGCAGTAGACGAGCTCTGAACTTGCCCTTTGGAGATACGCTATCGCTATAGTTTTATAGTTATTCAGTTGAAACTTCTCACATCTTTATGATTATAGCAGATCTCTCTTCTACTTAAATTTAAAAATCCTAGCCTTATTTATCCGCCTACTTAATCCATCTTGCCTCCTTAATTTCTAAGACAAAAACCAGAAAATTATGAATTTCAACTAAAATTTTAATTTGTGAGATCCAGAATACTGTTTCTACTAAATTATTATGAAAAAGTAATCTAAATATAAATTTTTAAGTTTCTAGCTCTTTTCTGTTGCGCCAATAATTTTTTACAGAAAAACGTCCAAATTTCGAAAATGGCTAAAGTTATTGAACTGATATTCAACACATATTGATTTCGTATTACTCCTGACATGCTAGAAACGTTTCAGGTTATTTATTTGATTTTTAAAGTACTGCACAACATATATGACGTCAGAGCTAGTTACAGCGGACTAGGCTGGCACACAATGGAAAGACTGATGTGAATTTTATACAGTGTGAGTAGGCTATTTCCCTACAACATCGACTTTACAGATTGGTGCCAAGACCAGTTTAACATTTCAAAACTACGATCATACTGACGCAACGGTAATGGAATTCCTTTATAGCTATCACAATGCGTGTGTGGTGTATACAGATAGGTCCAAGTCTAGTGACGGCTATGGTAGTGTTTATTGGGTACCCCGAATCAAACAACAAGGCCTATGCAACTTCGATCCACACTCCACTACCATGAAAGCCGTGCTGATTGCCATTTTGGGAGCCCTATTATTGGCACAGGCGACCACATCAGACACAACAGTCATCATATATGATACTATGTCGGCCCTACAGAAACCATCATAATAGTTGCACCAACTCCACATTTGCATCACTTGCCGGCACTGTGTTTTGAGTCCAGAGAAACTATGGCAACATTGTGACGATATGCATGAAAGGCCACTCTGGGATACCTGGAAAGGAACAAGTAGATGCCCTTGCAAAGCAGGCTTCTCTGTACGGTACAATTAAATGTGATAAACTTCCTCTCACAGATATGGTCCCCATGTTTAGAAAGCCGGCCTGCCAAGAGGAATGGTCGCTGACATTTAAAATCAAAGGCAAACACTACACACTAATTCATTACATGACTCCATGGGCACCATGATATAATAAGGTATAAACACCAAGGAGCTTCACGACAGTTATAGTGTGGCTGAAATTTGATCAGTGGAAGTACAACGAACACCTCTACCTGCTCAACCTAAGCGTCACCTCACTATGTGTTTGCGGACAGGAAGAAGATCCAAAACATATATTTCTATAATGTCCTTGGTACACGTGTCACTTAAACGTACTTGTAAGCTGTTTTTGGGCCATCAGTTCCCAGGCAGCCGCCAAACTTACTATACGAGTTCGTCAACAGCGCCAGCAGCAAGGTATACAGCTTCATGGGCTGCTAATCTAATGCTATTGGTAATTATAATGCCAGAGGAAGGCCAAAAGCTCATTTAACCAACTATATACCCATGTGCTACTCAGCAGAATATGCAACGCTCAGCCTCTAAATGTATGTCAGAATGTACCTCTAATACGTGTGTGTTTCAACACTGGTGTAACTGTAAGCACGGCTGTGATACGCAAATCTGGTTCTTGCAAACTGTTCTCTTTCTCTGTCTAAACGGTTCTTACAGACCTGCACAAATATTCTCCACCCGCAGCTTTTGAAACAATTGTTCCATGACAGACAAAAGAACAAAAAATGGTTGAAATGGCTCTGAGCACTATGGGACTTAACATCTATGGTCATCAGTCCCCTAGAACTTAGAACTTCGTAAACCTAACTAACCTAAGGACATCACACAACACCCAGTCATCACGAGGCAGAGAAAATCCCTGACCCCGCCGGGAATCGAACCCGGGCGTGGGAGGCGAGAACGCTGCCACACGACCACGAGCTGCGGACGAGAAGAGAACATTTCACGTTCATTGAACTGGGAATGTCCCAAAAGAGCACCATCGATTATTTATCATTTCTCATTGTGTTGCCACTAGGATTTTAATAGCATACTACCTCTGAGACTCCTGTGTTAGATTTTCATCTTGTTTACTCGCTTCAGTATACTGTGGTTGCAAATTTGTTTTATGGCGGAATCAGTCCTTTGTCAATCTATGTAACTTCGTACCAGTGTACGACTAATACTAATGTCTACTCTGAATTGTCAAAACAATTTCTAGTCTGTAATACAACTTTTTCAGTGTAGAGATATATGGGGATGTATGGGGAAGTTGTGGTAGAAGAAGACCGGACTGCGGGCAGCCATATGGTACTATCGAGAGGTAAGACCATCGTTTTTGCAGTATGGGGACGACAACTCCAGTCTCAACCACAACCAGTATTAACTATCCCTGTGTTGACCGGCTAAGTGCAACAGACGCGGTACTCCGTCCCACAAACTGACATCCGACTCCTGTACGGCACAATGCATCCACGTTTGCGTTCTTGCATTCAACATTCTGGCGGCTATACCGGTAATTAATGTACCAGCATTTCACATTTTCAATGGGGCCCGCTTACGTTAACCTGTGAAGTTGCAAAGTTAATCAGTTGAATATGTAACTTAGAAAAATGTTTCCCCGAAATTTAATTGCTCTACATTGACTAATACTTGTTGCAGCGATGTTTTTTCGTCAGTGCATTTGAAAAAGTAGGACACTGTTCGGTTTCTTGCTGGACACAGCAGCGTCATCGCAACGCTAATTAAGATTGTTATAACATCGGTCGCACTTCCACAAAACGCCTTCAGCGAACTAAGGCATATAGTGATCTGAGGATGTGTCTGTAACATTTTACCCAGCGGAGTGGTATACTGGTTAAGACACAGTATTCGCATTCTGGAGCACTGGTTTCGATGCTCCCCCTCAGCCATACTGACTTTGTTTTTCCATAATTTCTATCAGAATCGACAACCCATAGCCCAAAAATAAGATGACGTTAGAAACTAACCGGTCATCGTGTTTTTGTCGTTAGATTTATTAGCACATTTATCATGAAACACAGATCCGTGATACAAATTGATTTTTGACTTGCGTGCTATAGCATTAAAACTTCGTTCTGCTAACTAAAATGGGACAGATTTAACTTCCGTGAAAATTAGTCTTACACACGCTTCGCTTCAATCCACTCTAGGTAAATTATGACTTATTTTCCTGAGAAAGGCAGCGATTCTAACTCGCTTTCGAGTATCTGCGATGGGCACACAGTCTAGAGGACATGAAATAATGCAGTTAATGCCCAAATGAATATCTACAGGCACAACATTCCTTTACTAAAATGCATTTTTGCAGTAAAACGAAAGTATGAGTAATTTTTAATGATAAAATATTGAATTATTTACTCTGTACTCAAAGTAAGTCTTAAGAATAAGGACGTAGATATCACGAACGTCTGCAGAGTTTATATTTCCGGAACAGCCAGTGTTCCTGTTAGCTTCTTCTCCGAAATGGCCACGGGCGGCAGCGGAGGAAACGTGTTACTAAGCTGGGAGAAAGCGCGCTTCCGTAATGAGGAGGTGAAGTTCTTCATTTCCAGAAACCTGAACTCATCCTGAACAATGGGCAGCCATTGTTAACTTTTTAAGAGAGAAGATGTCTGAAGCTGATAGTCAAGCACGCCGAACAAGAAATAAATAATTTGCACCTACACAAAGAATTACATACATTCTCCGTAAAACTTATACCCATCTCGTGCCGTCTCTGTCTCCGACAGAGTTTGAAAGAAGAGACTTCATTCCTCCTGTACATCAGCGTTAATTACACTGGATACTCAGACATTGTTCTGGTACTATGCAAGAAAGAACAACGGGCAAATATACGACGTGTAATACACTGAGGTGACGAAAGTCATGCGATAGTGATATACACATATACTGAGCATGCAGTAAAGGAAACTAAAGAAGAATTTGGAGTAGGAATTAAAATCCATGGAGAAGAAATAAAAACTTTGAGGTTCGCCAATGACATTGTAATTCTGTCAGAGACAGCACAGGACCAGGAAGAGCAGTTGAGCGTAATGGACAGTGTCTTGAAAGGAGGATATAAGATGAACAACAGCAAAAGCAAAACGAGGATAATGGAATGTAGTCGAATTAAGTCGGGTGATGCTGAGGGTAATTACATTAGGAAATGAGATACTTAAAGTAGTAAATGAGTTTTGCTATTTGGGGAGCAAAATAACTGATAATGGTCGAAGTAGACTGGCAAAGGCAAGGAAAGCGTTTCTGAAGAAGAAAAATTTGTTAACATCAGGCATAGATTTAAGTGTCAGGAAATCGTTTCTGAAAGTAGTTGTATGGAGTGTAGCCATGTATGGAAGTGAAACATGGACGATAAATAATTTGGACAAGAAGAGAATAGAAGCTTTCGAAATGTGTTGCTACAGAAGAATGCTGAAGATAAGGTGGATAGATCACGTAACTAATGAGGAGGTATTGAATAGGATTGGGGAGAAGAGAAGTTTGTGGCACAACTTGACGAGAAGAAGGGATCGGTTGGTAGGACATGTTCTGAGGCATCAAGGGATCACCAATTTAGTATTGGAGGGCAGCGTGGAGGGTAAAAACCGTAGAGGGAGACCAAGTGATGAATACACTAAGCAGATTCAGAAGGATGTAGGTTGCTGTATTTACTGGGAGGTGCCTGCAAAGGATAGAGTAGCATGGAGAGTTGCATCAAACCAGTCTCTGGACTGAAGATCACAACAACAACAGAAGGCGGTAGTGTTGCGTACACAAGCTATAAAAGGGCAGTGCATTGGAGGAGCTCTCATTTGTACTCAGGTGATTCATGTGAAAAGGTTTCCGACGTGATTATGGCCGCAAGACGTGAAATAACAGATCTTGAAGGCGGATTGTTAGTTGGAGCTAGACGCATGAACCATTCCATTTCGGGAATCGTTAGGAAATTTAATATTCCAAGATCCATAGTACCAAGAGTGTGCCAGGAATATCAGATTCAACTGCTAAGGTCATCAGTCCCTAAGCTACATACTACTTAACCAACATTATCCTAAGGACAAACACACACACCCATGCCCGGGTTAGGACTCGAACCTCCGCCGGGACCAGCCGCACAGTCCATGACAGCAGCACCTTAGACCGCTCGGCTAAGAATATCAGTTTTAAGACAGTATTTTCCGCCTTGTATATCGCATTGGTTGACTGCCTTCACGTAACGACCGAAACGAGCGACGTTTTCATAGAGTTGTCAGCGCTGACAGACAAGTAACACTGGGTGAAATAAGCGCAGAAATCAATCTCGGACGTACGACGAACATATCCGGTAGGACAGTGCAGCGAAAGTTGGCGTTAATGGGCTATGGCAGCAGACGATAGAAGCGAGTGTCTTTGCTAACACCACGACATCGCATGCACCACATCTCTTGGGCTCGTGATCACATAGGTTGGAACCAAGACTTTTGGAAAACTGTGGCCTGGTCAGATGAATCCCGATTTCAGTTGGTAAGAGCTGATGGTAGGGTTCGAGTGTCTCTCAGACCCCACGAAGTGATGCATCCAATCTGTCGACAAGACACTGTGTAAGCTGGTGGTGGCTGCATACTGGTATGGGCTATGTTTACATGGAATGGACTGGGTCTTCAGGTCTAACTGAACCGATTATTGATTGGAAATGGTTATGTTCGGATACTTGGTCACCATTTTCAGCCATTCATGAACTTCATGTTCCCTAACAAGGATGAAATTTTTATGGGATAATTCGCCATGTCACCGGGCCACAGTTCTCCGTGATTGTTTGAAGAATATTCTGGAATAGTTTGAGCGAATGATTTGGCCACCTACATCGACCGACATGAATCCCATCGAACATTTCTGAAAGATAATCGAGAGGTCAGTTCGTGCTCAAAATCCTGCACAATGAACACTTTGGCAATTATGGACGGCTATAGAGCCAGCACGGCTCATTATTTCGTCAGGGGCTTTCCAGAGACTTGTTGAGTCTATGCCGAGCGAAAAGATGGCCGACACGATATTATGAATTATCCTATGACTATTGACACCTCATAGAATTACCACCTAGATTCGTAAAAAGTAAAGTGAGCTCCTAGTAAAGAAAACGGATAACTTAAGATAATATACGACAGATTTTTTGGTAAATCTATAAACTTCAAATTCAGTATGTACAAAACTAAACTAGTACTTACCTGGCTAGTACCTTCGTCATATCTTCTGAAGCAGCTTTCTTAGGTGGGAAAATGTTGTTCATATATCTAAATTTACCTTTCAAAGGAAAAGACAGCAACCAGCTACTATTAATAATTCCATTTATTTAAGTTAATAGCTCCGTAACACCAGAACCGACAAAAAATGGCTCTAAACACTATGGGACTTAACATCTGAGGTCATCAGTCCCTTCCCTGAGAACTAATTAAACGTAATTAACCTAAGGACATCACACACATCCATGCCCGAGGCAGGATTCGCACCTGCGACGTAGCAGTCTCGTGGTTCCGGACTGAAGCGCCTAGAACCGCTCGGCTCCGGAAGACCAAAGCGGTGTTTGGCGCGGATGGTAACGAAGTCACACTATACACGGAATCATAGTTAAGACAATGTTTGCACACAGAGATTAGCATGGGAAAGCATATTTCATTATTTGCTGGGAACTACCGAAGAGGAATGTTTCCTTTCAGATGAATGTATCTATAAACTCTCTAATCAGTTACTGTCATTTTTCTCCTGACGAATAAGATTGTTTCCATTTTTAGCAGCATTTGAGCAGTTTCCCTTTGCGAAAAGTAAGTATTGTGGGTGAAGTGTAGCTGCTTCGTGAAGATAGCAGTGAAACTGCTTGTAGAGTGTAGTACCGTTCTTGTGTTGCCGCTGACGAAAAGAGAGAAAAGGGAGATGGGGAATTAGGTACCTCTTGAGTAGCGCAAAGGGGGGCCGCCGACGTACCGACAGATGGATCCTCGTCACGCACCCTCACTCCATGGCACACTGTGGAGATGTTCGAGTCTTAGCCCAGGCTATACGCGCTTAGTCTTCTCATCCTTATCGTTGCACTAACGTCTAGCCTCCCTTCGCTGTATAATTTCTGGTAGTGACGGCTTCTTGCACCGACAGCAGTCGAACTCGCTACCTCGATCTATTGCCTCCGCAATACCTTGCATTAACAATCTCAGCTACGAAGGCAGGCCTTTTCCAATAATAGAAATTTAGTGAAACTGTCGTACGCAACGTAACGTAGAGATAACGTACTACCGCGTTGGTGCTTCTTTTGTGCGATATGGAAATACATCAGTTGCGTAGCTTTCTGTAAGTGCCATACATTGAAGTCAAACAAGATACTTTTATAATTTACAAACGAAAATGACCATATTGCATATATTTTCTATAGTATTATAGTATTTATGAACCGGTTTTCGGCTTACAAAGCCATTATCAGAATTTAACTGACTACAGACTACAATATTTGTGAACAACGTCGTAAAAGATATTACAAATAGAGAGTGAGGTACGAGCACAGAGTAAATGTCAATTTTGACAGTAAAGTGGTAATATAATTTAAAAAGTTAATGAAGCAGTAAATAAACGTAGTAGGAACAAACAAGGAAGAACATTAACGCTAAACCTCGGAAAAACAGTGCCTATATAAGAATTTATATTTAATGAAGAATCATAATAAAATAAAATTAATACACTGTCCAGCAATGTTGACTGGAATACTCTCTTTCAAATTCTGAAGGTGTCAGGGGTCAAATACAGGGAGCGAAAGGCTATTGACAATTTGTACATCAACCAGATGGCAGTTATAAGAGTCAAGGGGTCTGAGAGGGAAGCAGTGGTGGAGAAGGGAGTGAGACAGGGTATAGCCTATACCCGATGCTATTCATCTGTATATTGAGCAAGATGTAAAGGAAACAAAAGAAAAATTCGGAGTAGGAATTTAAATCCATGGAGAAGAAACAAAAACTTTGAGGTTGCCGGATGACATTGTAATTCTGTCAGAGATAGCAGAGGATCTGGAAGAGCAGTTGAACGGAATGGACAGTGTCTTGAAAGGAGGTTCAAATGGCTCTGAGCAATATGGGACTTAACATCTGTGGTCATCAGTCCCCTAGAACTTAGAACTACTTAAACCTAACTAACCTAATGACATCACACACATCCATGCCCGAAGCAGGATTCGAACCTGCGACCGTAGCAGTCGCGCGGTTCCGGACTGAGCGCCTGAACAGCTAGACCACCGCGGCCGGCCTTGAAAGGAGGATATAAGATGAACATCAGCAAAAGCAAAACGAGGATAATGGAATGTAGTCGAATTAAATCAGTTGATGCTGAATGAATTAGATTAGGAAACGAGACATTTAAAGTAGTAGATGAGTTTTGTTATTTGGGGAGCAAAATAAGTGATGATGGACGAAGTAGAGAGAATATAACATGTAGACTGGCAATGGCAAGGAAAGCCTTTCTGAAGGAGAGAAATTTCCTAACATCGAGTATAGATTTAAGTGTCATGAAGTCTTTTCTGAAAGTATTTGTATGGAGTGTAGACTTGTATGGAACTGAAACATAGACAATAAGTAGTTTAGACAAGAAGAGAACAGAAGATTTCGAAATGTGGTGCTACAGAAATATGTTGAAGATTAGATGGGTAGATCACGTAAGTAATGATGAAGTGCTGAGTAGAATTGGGGAGAAGACGAATTTGTGGCACAATTTGACTAAAAGAAGGGATCGGTTGGTAGGACACGTTCTGAGGCATCTAGGGATCACCAATTTATTTTTGGAGGGAATCGTGGAGGGTAAAAATTGTAGAGGGAGACCAAGCGATGAATACACCTAGCAGATTCTGAAGGATGTAGGCTACAGTAGGGAGCTGAAAATGAAGAAGCTTGCACAGGATAGAGTAGCATGGAGAACTGCATCAAACCAGTCTCTGGACTGAAGACCACAACAATAACAACACGGTCCAGTCACATTTAAGTGACCACCGACTATTTTCGACATCAAAGTGCAATGACGACTCACAGAAGCGGCAGCAGTACCACTGCTGGGTATATAAAGCATGTCGGGAAGACACGGAAAACTGCGCCGACGTTTTCGTAATGTAGAGACGCAGAGATTTTTCTGACGTCCAAAAGGGGATGGTTATTGGCTGCCTGGCCAAGGGTAGAAGCAATTACTAATCGGTTAAGGCTGTAAACCGTTCACGTGCCGCTGTGGTTAAAGTACACGGTGGATAGCAAAATATGGCAACGGCCTTGCAGCAGTGGATATACCGGTTCCCGTTAGATCACCGAAGTTAAGCGCTGTACGGCGTGGCCGGCACTTGGGTGGGTGGCCATCTGGGCCGCCATGCATTGTTGCCATTTTTTGGGGTGCACTCAGCCTCGTGATGCCAATTGAGGAGCTACGCGACCGAATAGTAGCGGCTCCGGTCAAAGAAAACCATCGTAACGACCCGGAGAGCAGTGTGGTGACCACACGTCCCTTCTTTACGCATCCTTAGATGATGATGACATGGCGGTCGGATGGTCCCGATGGGCCACTTGTGGCCTGCAGATGGAGAGGATGGCAAAATAGCGTCACCCAAAGCAATGGAGAGGCAACTGTGGTGCACCACTTCGATAGATGACAGGGTTGGACGAAGGCTGCGGAGATGTGTACGGGCGAACAAACGCGCAACTATTCAGGAACTGAAGACCCAGATGAGCCAAGAGGCTACAAATAGTGCCTCCAGAACGACCGTTCCGGAAACGTTACTGCGTATGGGTCTCCGCAGCAGACGCCTGCTTCGTGCACACAAGAAGCGTCTGGTCAACGGGGACGAAGGCTGGAATGTACGCCAATACCGCAACTGGACGTCCACTGGTGGTGACTGGTGGCATTTCCAGATGAATCACGGTTCATGCTCCGTTGGACGGATGATCATGGAGTGTACGGCGTGAAATGTCTGAAAGAAAGCATCCTGCAACAATCGGCAGAAGAGTCCAGACCGCAGGAGGGAACGTTATGGTCTGGGGGACGTTTCAGTAGTATTCCCTGGGTGGTCTAGACATTCTGGAAGGCACAGTAGCCTGCCGGGGTGGCCGAGCGGTTCTAGGCGCTACAGTCTGGAACCGTCTGACCGCTACGGTCGCAGGTTCTAATCCTGCCTCGGGCATGGATGTATGTGATGTACTTGGGTTAGGTTTAAGTAGTTCTAAGTTCTAGGGGACTGAAGACCTCAGAAGTTAAGTCCCATAGTGCTTGGAGCCATTTGAACCATTTGAAGGCACCTTGAATGAATACATGTTATCGTGTATGATTCGGGATCATGTCCACCTCTGATTGCAGTTTGTTTTTCCTCGTCACGATGGCATCTACCTGCAGGACAATGCAACGCTTCAAACAGCTCGCAGAGCACCAGGATGAGTTTACCGTACTCCCCTAGCCAACACACTCTCTGGATTAAAACCCATTTGAGAATCTGTAGGACCACCTTGATCGAGCTGGAGTTGTCATGGCTCCACATCGCTATCAGTACCTTCCTGAATCTCACTACCATTATATCTGCATATCTCGCGCCGATCCTCGCCGCAAAAGGTGGTTATTCTGGCTTCTGACAGTTGGTCACATTAATATGGCTGGACAGTGTATAAGACAAAAGAACTGAATAATAGAAATGAAGAGCTATTACACATGGAATGTTGTGGCACCAGCTATGTCCAGGCTACTGTCCTAACCGCAGATAGATTTCAGCCTTTCTTCACAGCGGCACCAAGATTGAAGGGGTAGTGGACCCATCACCGCCTTTTATACCCGGAAAAAATCTCCGGAACCTATTTGATAGAAGGCTGAGTGGTCTTGTAGCCGCCCTGGAAGCACTAGAACGAAGAAAATTCCCTTCCCTAACTGGGACTGAATCCAGGACCTTCAGCGCCAGAGTCCACTGCTCTACTTGCTCGGCCACCAAGGCCACACTGAACATGGAAGGTGATACAGAAACAGAATTTACAAAATAGAATTGACAGTAGTCTAATAATAAATACACAATCTAAGTTAATATCTCAGTGCCATCTTACTTTAGGGAAGACATACGTATTATAAAACAACAGAATCTTTGGCGTAGATGGGCAATCACAAAAAAATAAGGAAATACAGGGAAATGGGGAAACTGATATGAATAAAAGGCATGGGAAGCATTGGAAAACTATGAAGATTGTATGAAGTTTAGAAGAGGGAAAGCATTGACCCGTGTTTTATTATTTAATATTAAATCAGGGCTGTGGACCAGATGTCCGTCGATTTCTAGAGCTTCCAACGGGTTAAGTTCTTGACCTTTATTTATTAATTGGAGGGTATAGGAGTGTGGCTGGTGGCTGTGAACCTCAGTCAGTACGTGCTCAGCATATGTGGAGCCCTATGCGTTCATGTTCAGGCAACATAGTTGCGATTTACCTGCCTGATTGCACTTATTGCATCCAGGACGAGTAATTTTGTGTGTCTTGAAAGTTGACTGGTAAATAGCTACATTCGATTTTCAGTTGCATTATTACTGTTTAGCGAACTGGTCATTGCAGAAACTGTGCGAAGCTGGTTGTGTACCAGGATCGACTGCAGTCAGTCACTGTCTTTGAAGTGTTCTCTCTGAGAAGTTTGATCAGAACCATGATCACCTTAGACGCTACCGGGCGCTTCGGACAATGGGCGTTTGCCGCTACGCTAACATGTGGTGGAAGAGCATTTCGAACTATACTCCTGTTGCTGGCTCTATGTGACGTGTATGTGTCCCTTGTTGTTGGCGGCATGATAACTGCAGCGCCACAGGTTGGTGGTTATGGTGAGACAGTTCAGATTATTGGTGTTATCTGTAGGCATTACCTACAGAAGCATGTTGACTTGTGTCACTAGTTTATTGTGTTACAAGGTCTCTAGTTGTGACTTGTGGTACAGAATCCGAATTCGATCGTTGAATCCAAAGAGTAGTTCAGTCTACTCAGTAACTCTCCCATTCCATTTAATTTGTAAAATGTGTTGTCTTGCGTATGGACTTCGGGATGTGCCTATCTGGTTTACGTACCACTCGTCTACGTGTTGCTAAGAGGCCATGTACTCTGTCGGGAAAAAATGCAACACGCTCAAGGACTGTGTTCGGTGATACCAGGATATTGTATGTCCATAATGAGGGACGGTAGTGTTGGTTGGTTGGTTGGTTGATTTGGGGGAACGGACCAAACAGTGATTTATTGGTCCCGTCGGATTAGGGAAGTGTGGGGAAGGAAGTCGGCCGTGCTCTTTCAAAGGAACCAGCCCGGAATTTGCCTGTAGCGATTTAAGGAAATCACGGAAAACCGAAATCAGGATGGCCGGACGCTGGTTTGAACCGTCGCATTGTCAACCTGCGGGCAGCTGGGTAGACATGTCGAGGGATTGCCGCACATGTTGGGAACAGTGTATTGGTTATGTTGAAAATGGTTCAAATGGCTTTGAGCACTATGGGGCTTAACATGGACATGCCAGTTCTCGTACAAATATGGAGGCTCTCGCTAGATAGTCCTGTTTCAAATCAAATGGCTCTATGCACGATGGGACTTAACATCTGAGGTCATCAGTCCCTTAGAACTACTTAAACCTAACTAACCTAAGGACATCATACACATCCATGCCCGAGGCAGGATCCGAACCTGCACCCGCAGCAGCAACTCGGTTCCGGACTGAAGCGCCTAGAACCGCCCGGCCACAGCGGCCGGCTAGGTAATCCTGGCACGCGAACTGTTTTTCCTGTACGTTTGCAGGGAAGCCAGACACACACAGAATATAAGCAAGAGAGGTTATAGTTTAACGTCCCATCGGCGATGAGTATCACAGACGGAGCCCAAGTTCGGGTAGGAACAGTATGGGGAGGAAATCTGCCGTCTCCTTTTCAAGGTAATTATACCGTCATATGAAACACAGACGATACATTGGCGTCGCTTAAAATCGTTCTTCTCTCTAATTCACAAAGTAATAAGTGAAAGGAATATTTATTTAGGTAGGTAAGCGTAAGAAACTATCGACACAGTACATTAATGGGCCACCTCTCGTAACATTCGACGTGACACAACTACCTACGATTTTCCGTGACCCAGTAATGCATGTTCTGACAGTTCATTGAACGGTAATTTGGGAATTTGCATTTATCAGACAACATAATTCAGTGTAAAGACATCCAGAATGAAATTACTCATGGCCCATTCGCGAAAGAAATTCTCCGACTGAAATAGTTCCTATGGTGCTCCTGCATCTGTGACAGAGGATACGAGTGAAACTTGTGACTGTGTTCCATTCGCCGTACAAATGTAAGCAACTTCTCCTAAGCTGACATGAAGATCAAGGTGCACTGCCTACTTCCTACTGGCCTTCGTTTATCACCGCCGCATCTTCTCATACAACGAATTTCTCGAAGTCACTGTTCAGTACGTAAGAATGAAATGGTTAATGAAGCTCTCCGACCAACATACGTCACCGTGTAAGACATGGCTGCTTCATTGGTATTGTGTCTGCATTCGCCGAGCATTAGCAGCATGTCAGCGTACTCGTTCAATGTGTATGCCATGTTTATTCAAGGTCAATATACGAGGTAAAGCGAACCTTGTTTCGCTGTACATACCGACCTGCCTTGTATAGAACAGTGTAACGATACATCCTACAACCTAACCGAACATGACTGCAAACAGCTCATCGAGGACTCTTGTGGCTCCATGTCACTCGAAACCTTACATCTTCTCTACAGGTTGTTTAGAAGGCGCACTGATTTGCGCACTAATTGGAACAGTTCACTTCACTGAACATTCCCTTACCAGAACATCCATCTGAACACAACTAATTATGTACAGCACATAGTAACCACCCCTTAAATTTTGAGCGTTTCTAACATCTTAACTAAAATTGATAGAAACTTGATACTCAGTGCCGGCCGCGGTGGTCTCGCGGTTCTAGGCGCGCACTCCGGAACCGTGCGACTGCTACGATCGCAGGTTCGAATCCTGCCTAGGGCATGGATGTGTGTGATGTCCTTAGGTTACTTAGGTATAAGTAGTTCTAAGTTCTAGGGGACTGATGACCACAGCAGTTGAGTCCCATAGTGCTCAGAGCCATTTGAACCATTTGATACTCAGTTCAAATACATGATCTATGTGATAGGGAAAACAATTTTCTACTTAGAAAATTTAATTCATTGCTGTAACTCTCTGTAAAACAACTGAATAAACCATGTTCATAACTTCGCAGAAATAGAAACGTGTCTTACGTTTACCTATCTATATAAATATTCCGTTCAACTATTATTTGTAAGTTACAGAGATAACACCTTTATATGTGCCGTTATGAGATATATACTGGTGTTCAAAATTAAAGCTACAGACGGTAATTTTGCAAGGTTACGTTTATTTTGCCAGAAAACAGTATAAACAGGTGATTGTAAAGTAGAAACAACGTAAAGAATACAGAACGTAAACATGCTTAACGGTGCACAAATATGTTCTTCGTTTTATCCAACTTAACGGATTTTCACACACATTCCTACAACTGGTTTATGTGCTCAGTATGGGGTGTGACCACCTCTGGCAGCAATAGAGGCATAACAACGACGGGCATGCTGTGAATAATGTCAGAAATCTCCTGCAGAGCTGCTCGCTTTCTTGGAGAGTGGTTGGTGGACACTGACGTGATGCAAGCCGTCTCCATAGTGCATCATAGATATGCTCTATGGGATTCAAATCGGGAGAGCGAGCAGACCACGTCATGCTTGCAATATCTTACGTTTTCAAGAAAAATTCAACCACCCGTGCTGTATGAGCTCGAGCATTATAGTCCACCAGTACGAAATATGGGCCCACAGCACCTCGCAACTACCCCCATATGAGTTCCCAAGATCTCGTCACGATACCTGACGACAATTAAACCTTGTCGATTCACCCTTACAACTTCATGAAGAGGTGTTCGAGTGGTAAACATAATCCCTGCCCATACCATTAGGGATCCTACTCGATACTGGTCTCTTTCCACAATGTTTGGGTCCCGAAATCGTGTTCCACGTTCCCTCCAGATGGGAATCCATCGAGAATCACTCTCCAAACTAAATCGGGACATCTGTGAAAACAACATTAGCCCACTCTTCGACCGTCCAGGTGGCATGTTGATGTTTCCACTCGTGGCGTTATCTTCTGTACGTCAGAGATAGACATACAACAGGTCTCCGACAATAAAGGCCACTCTAAAAAATGGCCCTGAGCACTATGGGACTTAACATCTTAGGTCATCAGTCCCCTAGAACTTAGAACTACCGATGACCTCGCTGTTTGGTCTCCACCCCCAAAACAACCCAACCCATCAATTACGGTTTTTGAATAAATACACTGGTATCCAAAATTAAAGCAACAAACCGCTATTTCCCCATCCTGTGTCTAATTCACGATATAATCATACGAAATGTCTACCAGATGTCCGTACGATCGTGTGGAAGATGGCATTCCAGTCAACGGAGCAACCATGCAAACGATGACGTCAGGGCACGAGGTAGTGTTTGCCGGGTAGCCCCACACCCACAACTGCTGTGTACACAGACACAGACGATGCAGTATGACACATAGAAGATGCCTACCAGACTCTCTGCGGTATAGGGCCATAGAAACAAGGGAAGTAGGAAAGTCGCAAACTGATTTTGCCAATGGCTTAATGTGAATCGTTATGTTGTTTCTCCGATGTGGTGACAGTTTAAACAGACGGAAACCATGTCCTGAAGACCACGGCAGAGCCGACCTCGTGTTATTTCAAAAGAAAGGACCGTTATTTGGCTGTAAGGACACGACAGTACCGCCTTAGTGCTGCACAGCAACTGGCATGTGAGTTCGCATCATCCACTAGACGTGTTCTATCGAGGCAAACGGTGTGCAGAACCGCGGAACTGCTACGGTCGCAGGTTCGAATCCTGCCTCGGGCATGGATGTGTGTGATGTCCTTAGGTTAGTTAGGTTTAAATAGTTCTAAGTTATAAGGGACTGATGACCTCAGAAGTTAAGTCCCATATAGTGCTCAGAGCCTTTAGAACAATTTTGTACGCCAGAGTCGGCCAGAGTGGCGAGCGGTTCTAGGCGCTTCAGTCTGGAACCGCGCGACAGCTACGGTCGCAGGTTCGAATCCTGCCTCGAGCATGGATGTGTGTGATGTCCTTAGATAAGTTAGGTTAAATTAGTTCTAACTTCTAGGGGACTAATGACCTAAGATGTTAAGTCCCACAGTGCTCAGAGCCATTTGAACTATATTTTTTTGTACGCCATACGTCTGAGGAAGCTAAATATTTCGCCCATACTCGTAATGACGAAGCTGTTGAGCGCGGAGAGCCAAAAATAAACACATCGCAATAAAAAGTGTCACGCTGGCGAATGAAATCAGTGAAAGATGTCGATACGATATCTTACAGATCACATTTTGAACCCTCGTGGTTCAGGTCAGAACACCATATTCAACAGTTAATCACATCTATCATACAGTTGTCAGGACACTTCATATAATCATATCGTTGATATAAGTGGAATGTGTAGTATGGTGTCAAATTCTTTTCAGATGTATAGTAAGACGAAACATTGAGTATATGGTTGCGCATCATGGAGTGAGAACATGTGACATGCCGATGTTGGTTCGTCCGTTCAACGATGCGAAGTGACGCTGTTATTTAAAAACTGGTTTTGTATTCGGTACTAGCGGCGTTCAAATCCTCACCTGCCCAATCTCATTTGATTTTTTCATTGTTACCCTAATCACTTCAGCAGAATGTTGAGACGCTTCTTTCAAAGTGCCGACGGTCTTTTGTTTCTCTCAAATTTTTCGAACGATGTTAGTACACCATCTATAAATGTCGACGAGACGTTCTCAAACCAGTGAGTGCTACAACATTCCTTTTATCTGTCGTTGAGTATTTCCACAAGAGCGTTCAGATTAGAAAAATATAAGAGCTGTCCTATCATATCGTATTTTGGGGATAGAAAAACGGATACAAGAAATGGGCGTTATATATATATATATATATATATATATATATATATATATATATATATATATATATTTCCCGTCCTTCCTGCTGGAGCGCCGACCGCGGTGGCCGTGCGGTTCTAGGCGCTGCAGTTCGGAACTGTGGAAATGCATGAAAATTGACTAGTGGACATGTAAATATTCCAAACACCAACAGCATTAAGAGATCATGAATTATGTTTTGTCTGTCTATAGTTTTAATTATTTACCAGTACACAATATGAATATTCTTAACGCATATTTCAATAAGAAAAAAATTGTTAAATATAAATAATGTCAAATCAGGATTAGTTCCCACAAATAAGGTTTGTCTTTAGGTCTCAAGATAAAGAGGCCATTTGTAGAACAGACTTAAACAATTCCCTTTTACAGAAATTACTCTTTTAAGCACAGTTAATATGTTATGAACACACAAAGGAAAACTGGAAATGCAAGATGCTAAAGTCAAAAAACACAAACTCAGGTATTTGGTGTAAACAGTTGCCATGAAGGGAGAATATAAACTGCTGTCGGAAGCCGGCCGGTGTGGCTGTGTGGTTCTAGGCGCTTCAATCTGGAACCGCGTGACCGCTACGGTCGCAGGTTCGAATCCTGCCTCGGGCATGGATGTGTGTGATCTCCTTAGGTTAATTAGGTTTAAGTAGTTCTAAGTTCTAGGGGACTGATGACCTCAGATGTTAAGTCCCATAGTGCTCAGAGCCATTTGAGCCAACCCGCTGGGTCATTACAGAGTAACTGTATTCAGTTTTAATTTCTTATTCCCATTTGTCCTTGTATTTGTAATGTACTGAAAATACACTGACGGAAAAAATCATAATACCAAGAAGAAATTGTGTGACATAAAGGAAAGTTGGTAGGGGTGTTTCTTCATCTGAAAGATGATGTCTATTCCAATATCGCATCAGTCGCATAAAAGGATGCAAACGAGGTTTACTTTAACGGTAGTGAGCGTTAGTTACCTTTGAGATTGGGCATAGTCAGCTTGTGTTAGCCAAGAATGCCTTTAAGGCGACAAGGAAACCATTATCAACACTCCACTGATTTTGAATGAGATCGTGTAATAGGGGTACGAGAAGACGAATGTTCCTTCTTTAATATTGCAGAAAGACGTACCAGGAATGTAGCCACTGTATATGACTGCTGGCAACGGTGGTCACAACAATGTACGGTCGCAAGAAGACCGGACTCCGGACGACCACGTAGCACTACCGAGAGGAAAGACCATCGTGTTCCGTTCAATAAGGATTGAAATGGCTCTGAGCACTATGGGACTTAACAGTTGACGTAATCAGTCCCCTAGAACTTAGAACTACTTAAACCTAACTAACCTAAGGACGACACACACATCCATGCCCCAGGCAGGATTCGAACCTGCGACCGAAGCGGTGGCGCGGTTCCAGACTGAAGCGCCTAGACCCGCTCGGCCACCCTGGCCGGCATCGTGTTCGGCGTATGGCTCTGGCGTCGTACTGCATCTGACATAGCAATTTGAGCAACAGCTGGCACAACAGTGACACAACGAACTATTACGAATCGGTTACTTCAAGGACAGCTTCGAGACACGCGCTCTGCAGCGTGCATTTCACTGACCCCAAACCACCGCTATTTGTAACTCCAGTGGCGTAAAGCGAGAGCTGATTGCAGGGCAGGTTAGAGGTTTCTTGTCTTTCCCGATGGAAGCTGGTTCTGCCTCGGTGCCAGTATGGCCGTGTGTCGGATACAAGGAGAGCCTGCAAACAACCTGTCTGCGTGCTACACATACTGAAGTTATAGTCTGGGGTGCGATTTCGTATGACAGCAGGAGCACTCTCATGGTTATTCCACATACCCTCACTACAAATTTGGAAGTGAACCTCGTGATTCGGCCTGTTGCGCTGCCATTCATGAATGGCATTCCACAGTGTGTTTTCCAACAGAATAACGCCCATCGAAATACCGCTGCTGTAACCCAATATGCTCTACAGAGCGTCAACATGTTGCCTTGGCCTGCTCGATCACCAGATCTGTCTCCAGCCGAGCACATATGGGACATCAACGGAGGAGAACTCTAGCGTCATCCACAACCAGCATTAACAGTCCCTGTGTTGACCTATCAAGCGCAACAGGTATGGAACTCCAGCCCACAAACTGACATCTGGAACCTATACGACACAATGCATGCACATGTGAGTGC
This sequence comes from Schistocerca gregaria, assembly GCF_023897955.1. Classification (NCBI taxonomy): domain Eukaryota; kingdom Metazoa; phylum Arthropoda; class Insecta; order Orthoptera; family Acrididae; genus Schistocerca; species Schistocerca gregaria. Next base: position 185,522,998 of record NC_064931.1, on the reverse strand, counting down.
TTACAACCAATATTCTGGAGGTTGCACAGGTCATTAACATACCAGCATTTCAAATTTGCAATGGCTTACCTCGCGCTTACACTAATCTGTCATCTCCCAAATTTAATCACTTAAATCTGTTACCTAGACAAATGTACTCCTGAAATTTCATTACTCTGCATTAATTTCTTTTAGGTGTTGTGATTTTTTTTCAGCCAGTGTACAGTGCGAGTATTGTAGACATGCATTGTGAGTCTCGTCTGGAAACAGAATTACTCCAGTCATTCTGTTGTGTCTCAGGCTGTGTGACGGGATATACGAACACTCTCTAGAACACGTCCGCCTTCTTAGCTGGGTGATAACCTGCTCGCCTCCCATGCAAGCGGGCCCGGATTCAATTCCCGGTCAGGTTGGAAATTTAGTCCAGTTCAGGACTGGGTGTTGTGTTGTTGTCATCATCATTTCATACACATCACCGAAGCGCAAGTCGCCCAATGTGGCGTCGCGTGAAATAAGACTTGCATTTGGCGGCCGAACTTCCTCGAATGAGGCCCGCCGGCCAGCGATGCCATACGCTCATTTCCATTTCTCTAGAACAGATCAAACGCTATACAATGGCTAAATCAAAAACGTAATTATTTGCAATATATTCAGTATGAAGCATACATAACATTGTATCCTGTAGTCTCTCTGTCTCTCCTACTAGTACTGGTTATCAAGATTAGCTAGAAGTCGGAGTAGCAATAGCATCGTGCTAGGTTCGTAAAGTCTTGCTGGTATCGTGCTAGGTTCAGAAGATCTCCTTGCATTGTCATCCGTAGGCTCGGCGTGATCTGAAAGTACTCTGAGTATAATTTGAAAATAATCTGAAGATGATCTGACGCAAAACTCTGAGTGCGGCGGATTAAAAAGACGTGCAGCCCGATCACAGTTTTCGCCAGTGCGATGATGCGAATTTAGCGTCCTCTGGTAGTCCGTCTCTAGCTGCGTCTCTTAGTGGCTGATTAAATGTTTCTTCTGTGGAGATATGAGCGGCTTGCGGGGTGCGGTGTGCGGTCGATGAAGGCATCGCAAACTGATAATTTGAAAGAAGAGGTGACTACCATTGCAGCTACTGTGCAGTACGATGACGCATATCTTTTGTCAGATGAAAAAGAGTCGTTAACGATTTTTGATCCATCAGGAGAAAAAGTATCTTGCCGTACAAATGATGCTTAAATTTCTTGACACCCCTGATTATGGCTAAGGATTCCTTTTCCAGCCGACTTTAGTCCACTTGAGCCTTATTCAACGTCTTATACGCGAATGCTATGGGGTATTCAGTCTTGCCAACCTTGTGAGAGAAAACTGCCTCTATTTCCTGTGATGATGCATCAACTGCAAGCAGTACTGGTTTTTTACGTCGAAATGAATAAGGCGTGAGTGACAAAGCTATATATTTTTCAGCTTTTGAAATAATTATTTACATTCTCTAGTTCATTGGTGAGGAAATTTTTTATGCTGGAGGGGATGTAAAGGAGCAGAACTCTGCTCTGCGTTCGTAATAAATTTAATATAGTAGGTCAGTCTGCCCAGAACTGCCTGTAGTTCTCGAACACTTTTTGGAGAAGGTAATTTCCGGATGGCCTCTAAATGCTTAGAACAGCACAGCGGTCATCAATGAGACGTCCCAAGTATTCAGTTTCAGCATTGAAAAATGAACACTGCTGCAAATTATAGTTAAGGACGTGCTTTAGTTAAAACTTCAAAAGAGATTCCAAACTTTTGAGATGCTGTTCTGGTGTTTGTACAGACACAGTGATGTCGAAATAATTTGAACATGTAACGTTCGACATCACTTGTTCGAGGAAGCGTTGAAATAACACAGGAGGAGACGCTCGCTAACAGTCTGAAAAATGTCTGATTTCTAAATTCCGATTACAGATTCTGATCTAAATTCGACGTAGCTACCCTACTTTTGAATATGAACTTATTTATGCAAAATTACTTTTTGTTGGAATGTGATTTTAATTAATCTGAAATGCAAATGAGTGTCTGTAAATTACACTGCATTAAAAGAGTTATTCACAAGAACGCTCAGAATGATTAACTGTTATGTGATTTAAATTACAAAAAATCGCATCTGTTGAATTTACGTGAATTTTCACTAACTGAAAATTGTTCCCAACATTCTGTCAAAATACTCATTTAAGACCTACAAAAATTTCTTACCTTGCAAAGGATAATTTATCTCTGGTCTGGCTGCACTGCAAGAATGATGAGCGGAAATAAAACACTGCGCGGCTATTTCCCTCTTATTCTTATTTCTTCTAAAGTACTGTTTTAACTAGTTAATTTTTCATTCTCTTTTCAGAATAATTAAATACTGTTCACGCAAAAGTGCAAGACGTGACACTGCAAACTTTACCAAACAATGTGGATAAGCTTTGTGAAATATTTTGAAATTATAATAATTCATTTTAATGACACCTAAGTAAAATCAGGCTAATATGAACTATCAGCATTATCATTCTCCGCATTGTCATATACTCTAATTTCTGCTTCTGCAAAATGTTTGAATCCAAAATTTGTTTTCTTGGATTCCTAATGCAATACTATTTAATTAATCTAACTGAGGGAACGCTAGTTAGAATACTGAACCCATGACTGACAGTTCTCCCTGATTATCAAAAGGTAGATATTATTAGACACAATGAAAACTTTGCACAGCAGTAATTACGGAACTCGCGCTCCCAGCTAACAAATTCAAAATAAATCACCTTTCTCTCAAAAGCTGTCTCTTATACAGTCATCTTGAAAATCATGCTTCATCCGCTGGTTAAACATCATGGAACATCACAAATTGAAATCTCTGTGCAGCACATCTGCTTGCTCATTCTGCCATGATACAATACCATCTCTAAACGATGCAGCAACTACTACTGCTGAAGGCTACGGCTCAACTCGATTGGACCTTCTTGCTTTCCCGCAACTATTCTATAATGCAACCTCTGGAAACCAGAGAGAGGGCCTTGCTCATGTGTTGAGCATGCAAAGATGTCTAAACTGGCATTATTCCAAATAAACTGAAACTTTGCATTGTATTTGCATCAAAGAAGCACCTAGTAGGAACATACAAAACAAACTGTGATTTACGACCATTTCACTTAATATATAAAGCTTTTAGTGTTTATTGAACAGTTTTCCTCCGTTTCCTTATCTAGGGTAAGTTGAAGGTAAGCATTGACGAAACCAGTTTTAGAACAGAACCAACCACTTGATAGGCCATACTTAAGCTCCTCAAAACGTGTAAGCGGGAATGAATCGATAACCATTTGAGCAATAACTGTTGCTTTAAAGTCAGCTCAGAGTTTGATTTTCCCGTTCGATTTTCTGGTAATGACCAGAGGATATCCCCACTTACTTGCAGAAATAGGTTTCAAGGGACCAGTTTGTTTTAATCTATTGAGTATATTCATCGCGAATGGCGTGAGCCGCCAAACGTGCACGTTAAAATTTGGCTTGAGTATTGTCTTTGAGCATAATGTGCGCCTGAAACTTTTTTGCGTGTCCAAGAGTGTCATCGAGCAAATGTCCATATTTTCCACACAACTGATGAGCGCTGGCATGGGAGACTTGTATTTCAGTAGCATCCACACAGTCCAGAGTATACAGGGTGTAACGGATATAAGTGCAGATACTGCTACTGGTGACTGAGGATGGTTCACTGAACAACATTACATTAGTATTTACTTCATTTGCCGACTAATAATTATACCTTTTTAGGTTAGTCAGTACCACCAAGTAAATGTGATAGGAGCAACCCGTTAGTCCGTATTTTCCCCTGTGCAGGAGGTCAGAAGTTGAAGTGTGGGCATGTGGATGCAAAACGGTAAGTCTATACTAACAACAGTAGTTCACTTAGTGGTGTAGTTAGAACTGTGAATAAAATATCAGGCCGCAAGGTTTGGGACTCGTTTTTAGGACTACTCTTCGATACATAGAAAGAACAACAAACTCACTGATGTGTGTACATATTAAGGTACTACATATAAAAGTATCTGCAATTATACCGGTTACACTCTGTATAGTACAGACAAATCAAATGCATCAGTGCCATACATATTGGGACTCGAGAGTGATTGTACTATTGTGAATGGCACCGACACTGATGGTGTCGTATTTTGATATTTTCACAGTGCACGTCCCAAGAACAGAGATAGTTTTGACATTGTAGACTGTGAGGTGCGAAGGTGATCTTTGTAGCTGAATTGATACGAAATAGTTTAATTAATCAATATGGCTTAAGCACCACTATCTGACAGAAGTGGTACAAAATGATTGCAGATGTGTAAAGATACGGCTAGTTTGCGGTTTCTTCTCTGGATATGACTGTCGGTCCTGACGTTCGGGAGAGTGCTTTTATCTCTTCTGCGAAAGACAAGGCCTTTGGCTGTTTGTCCGTATGAGCGCAGCTGATTTGATTTGCACTGTGCATGTTGCCTTTCGATTGTTGGGTTTGCGGCTACGGTTACCGCGAGTATTCTCAGGGGCAGCGGGTAAAGATTCAGAATGGGAAGCCATATTAGTCTCCATTTGCCCAAATCTAGACCGAAGTGGAACAGAGTTTCCTTTACGCTCATTCTGCAAGCACACTTGCTGTGTGCGTCGACAGTGTCAACATTCTACTTGGCGGAAGAAACAGTGGTTGTGATCATGCGTGATATAACACTTGACACAAGACTTCGGAGCTCATAAATTTGCAGTGTGCGTGACTGGACGCCTCCGCCCTGCTTACACCGCGGTTTGCGGCTGTTGCCAATAAGGGCCAGGGGGGCCACAGCCGGCTTAGAACTAAGCACGGTGAATGTTGCAACAACAGGGACATTAAAAATGGTTCAAATGGCTCTGAGCACTATGGGACTTAACATCTGAGGTCATCAGTCCCCTAGGACTTAGAACTACTTAAACCTAACTAACCTAAGGAAATCACACACAGCCATGCCCGAGGCAGGATTTGAACCTGCGACCGTATCGGTCGCGCGGTTCGAGACTGAAGCGCCTAGAACCGCCCGGCCACACAGGCCGGCAACAGGGACATTTAAGTCACTTTCTGCAAAGTCCTGTACTTTCTGAGATCGGATTACTTTAAATAAGTCATTGAGGCAAAGATTGCGCTCCATTAGAACTACTGCCCGTATTCTGTTGTCTGCAAGTTGCTAAATAACGTCATCTCAAAGCATTTCATCATGAAGGATGGTGCACAAGTGTAGTTAAATTTACTGTTCCTAGACATGCCTTTGATTTCAGCGACTGAGGAGGAGCCGGCCGCGGTGGTCTAGCGGTTCTAGGCGCTCAGTCCGGAGCCGCTGCGACTGCTACGGTCGCAGGTTCGAATCCTGCCTCGGGCATGGATGTGTGTGATGTTCTTAGGTTTGTTAGGTTTAAGTAGTTCTAAGTTCTAGGGGACTTATGACCTCAACAGTTGAGTCCCATAGTGCTCAGAGCCATTTGAACCATTTTTTCAGCGACTCATTCCTAGTAACACTAATTAGTATATGACAACGCTTTCGAAAAAAAACTGAAACAAGCAGTAGCTAGACGAATCTGCGTTTCAAAAAAACTCATCTAGCTTCCGAAAGACTTCCATATACAGTAGCGCTTTGGCTCTGCTTGCGGCAACAATTTCCTACACAAACGAAAGATATGCTCTCGTACCTAGGAAAAAAGAAAGGACGTCGTCAGTTGCCTGTGGTTTTGTAGGCTGCCAAGTGCTATTCGAGCTGTACCCGGTACTATGTCCATTCCTCTCGTTTTTCATAAAACAGTGAGCGTGAGAAAGCGACACCTGGCCACCAGAATTCTGTGCTCCAGTCGTTGTTGATTGCTGAGCTTCCATCATTCAGCTTATGCTCTCTAGCAGGTTAGGGATTTATTGGCTTCAAAACTGAATAAGTGGAGTGAGTGGTTGAGCTCCCTCTCCAGAAGTTGTCAAAAAAAATGGTTCAAATGGCTCTGAGCACTATGAGACTTAACTTCTGAGGCCATCAGTCCCCTAGAACTTAGAACTACTTAAACCTAACTAGCCTAAGGACATCGCACACATTCATGCTCGACGCAGGATTCGAACCTGCGACCGTAGCGGTCGCGCGGCTCCAGACTGTAGCGCCTAGAAACGCTCGGCCACCCCGGTTGGCCAGAAGTTGTCATTGCATACAAAATTTAAATTAAGATCACTGTAAAAATAATGCAAAGATGAAGAAATATAGACACTTTCTGTTCTTGGCTGCTTCTAGAAAACAATTATTTAGTTCTGCAGATACTGAAAGAAATATTGACGAGTTCAGTATGCAGAGATGTCGGAACTTCTGTCGTGGATTCAAACTGTTGCCAGATATGCCTGTTGTGGCCGTTGGTATAACGAGGTGTATGAGCACTTTAGAGCACATCAAACACTATTACTTATTTACAATATCTTAGGTATAAAGTACACGTAACTTAGCATCCTGTAGTTGCAGGCAGTGAGGTGATGCGAATTCAGCGTCCAATAATAACGTGTGTGGAACCACCTGGCAGCGTATAGTGAGGCCTCTCTATCAGCTAATCACAGCGTCTGGTTTTAACTGTTTCTTCTGCGGAGATATGAGCGGCGCGCGCGACACGCAGTGTGTGGTGGACGCAACACCGCCGATACCGCATTTTCACGTTGCTTTCTGGTGTCAGCAATAACGCCCAATTCACTTTTCGCTGTCTAGCTTGCATTCAGTTCTACCCCGCTCTATCTCGGACTTACTTTCCAGCAGGTTTAGTTGTACACTGATAGTGATACACAGCAGTATGGATGGGTTTATTGATGGAGGGTTGGCCAATATGCACCTCGTGTATACATTAACTGACTGCAAGAGAAAAATGGCACAAGGAATTCATTCTGAGCTATTCCTATAGCAACAGCAGCAATAGTATTTTTGCCAGGATTATTGTGTTACACACTGTGCTTTGTGTTGTACGGTTTGGTAATTACATGTTGCAGCTTTTTTCACCGATGAGAAGATATTTTCACAGAAAGGAGGGTAACTCGCAAAAAGCTATTATTACCCTGTAACGAGCCAGTGGAGACTACGGGTCCCTCACACCAAAATACTCGAAAAACATCCCTGAACAGTCTTAGTAACCTTATGAGTGGAGCTGGGGTTCACCTTGTATATGTCAGCGTGGTTGCACAATATTCGTGTTTGAAGAGTAATGTTGATTTCTCCAGATATTATCTGTTACATTTGTCGAAAACATACTTTAACTTCAGTGAACTTAAATATTACATGCATCAACATTAGGTGGGACAATCTGTACGACTAGAGAACGATTTGTATCATTCTATTTCCCGCATAGAGCTGTATTTTTTCATAAGTGGTTATCCGTTCAGGGTTGAATGTTTCAAAAATATCAAGGCGCTGTCTTTATTCGGAACCATTTTAAAAAAATATATGCCAGTCTCCCAACTATATAGCACCCTGATGTTTCTGACATACTCAGCTATGAACTAATTAATACTGATAAATAAATCACGGTGTTAACAGTGAACAGAAGTTAAGTATATATGGCTACTCTTTGCGTGGTCACATGGTTATGAAGGTCGCTTTTTATTTCAGAATTTGGCAGTTGCTTTCGACACTCTTCCCTCCGCAAAAAAAATGGTTCAAATGGCTCTGAGCACTATGGGACTTAACATCTTAGGTCATCAGTCCCCTAGAACTTAGAACTACTTAAACCTAACTAACCTAAGGACAGCACACACATCCATGCCCGAGGCAGGATTCGAACCTGCGACCGTAGCAGTCGCGCGCCTCCGGACTGAGCGCCTAGAACCGCGAGACCACCGCGGCCGGCTTCCCTCCGCAGAAACCGTCAGTTAACTCATGGTACGATAGTCTTGTGCGCCTGTCTGTGAATCGTATAAACTCTTTGCTGTGTGTTATATTTCAGCTGTTTGTGTTTCACTTTTTCTGGGGCTGTTATTTGTCAGCACGTGCGTAGACAACCGCCTTAAATTCACATTCTAGCAGATTGTTGCACTGAACCCCTTAGTTTTTAATATGGCGTAGGACTCATCTCCCTGAGTCGAAAGATAGCGCATTATATTGCAGGAGCAATTCTGTGCAGTAATTATGACTGTCAGAGAGAAAATATCGTTGTGAAAGCTCAAAAATAACCAAAAACATTGGGCTGCTCAACAGATCCTAGTGAAGTTATACATCTGTTAGAATCTGGAAGTAACAAGGTCAGGCTAAAAGAGACGAACTTCGTAAGTTTCACTTAGAGCTGGTTGGCACTGAACGTTGTTTGTCGCTAATTACAATCAAAACTCTTGTTGATCTGCTTATAAATCCAATTCCCTGCACGAAAATAGTTTGGCTGATTCCGCTTAGCTTACATGCGAAAAAGAAAAAGGAATAATATGGTCTAATGTCCAGTAGACGGCTGGGTCACTGGAGATTAGAGGCGGAGCATTAAGACAGATTGGTGAAAGGTGAGGAAGCAAGTGTCATTTTCATTTGTCTTAAGCGATCTGGGGAAACCAGGGTAACCTAAGTCTGGATTTTGTGATAGTACCTCACTGTCAGTTTCAAGCTGAGATTGGTTACTTACTCATGGCACCAACTGCGCCTGTATAGCTAACTGAAAAAAGTGAATAAAATACGGTCTCCCCATTAATGTAATTGTACGAATCCCCTGAAAGGATAACCGTGTACATTAATCGACATGGAAATTCTGTGGATTGAAGGACATCGATTCGAGTCTACTTGCAGGGTTGGACAGCAATATTGTGACAGTGGATCAGTTCCAGAGCGGCGAAAAGAGTGAAGATATTTACACGCAAACTGGTATTTGATCTAGTCGTGTAACAGGATTTACAAACACCGAAATATTGGTAAAAACTGCTAATATTCTAATTACATTTCGAAGCAGAAGCTACAATGGTAAAAATGCATATAAATCCAATGATCGTGGGAGAAAACAGGAACAACTGAGCCAGGATTTTGCTACGCACGGAGCTTTCCCTTTCATATTGCATCGTCAATTACTGCGGCGACAATGATCTCAGTGCCGCACCGGCGTAAAACAGGATCCCAGTCTTCATGGAGACGGCAGGCAGCACGTACGTCTCATCTCTAAGACAGCCCGTCTACCAGTGGGCTCTTGTACCACACACCGAAAACTGTTTACCATTCGCCGGAGGTTGAATTCACAGAATCTAGTGCACTAGCTTCTCCCAGATTGCCAACCTGACCAATGTCGTAGGTGCGCTGCTTTCACCAGAGAGAAAAGAATTTGTGCCTGTTAAGTTTCCTGGTAAGGTTGATGTTGCACGGGGCCTGAAATAGACAATATATGCGTCTTTTACCGAGTTTGAACTTAACGTCCTCAATCTTACTGCCTGTCCGAAGAAACCGCCACTGTGCAAAAACACCCTGACACGGGACCAGAGGCCATTTGTCTCCAAATGTGCTCCGTTCTGTTTCTGTGTTATATCCATTGCTGACGTCATTGACAGTTTAAAATAATATATATGTAAGTACGTATCATTGCCGCATTATCATACGTCTAGTTTTCTGGCGATGAATCAAAACATACGAATCACTACAATTTGAACGGCTATCCTTCAGAAAACAAGTCGAGTGCGCCACACGGAAAATCAGTCTTCTAGGAACATTCGGCTGCTATAAAATGTCGTAGAGGCTTTTCGATGTGAAACCGGATAAGAACTGGATTCCATTAGGGGTCTGGGAATAAAATAGATCAGTTTGATGTACAAAATAAAAGCCAAAGTAGCTAAATTCAATTCTTTGCATTTAATTTACGGCCAGTTTTGAATTCAGAACCCATTCTCAAATCATCCAAACAGAAAGAAATGGCGTATTCCGTGATTGCACGCAAACCATGTTAACATTGTACATACTCCTGTCTAAGTCAAGTTGTTCACTGACCATTTACAGTCAGTTGTACACATGAAAAATAGCATTGATAATTACTGCACAAACAGCTCTGCCCATGAGCATGGAACAAGAGATAGACTCAACTTACATTTACGAAGAAAAAATAAACATAAACTCAAAACAGCGTTTCTACCAAGGAATAAAACTGTACAATAAATTACCAAAAGAAATTGCCAAAATACACTTATTTAAAAAGGCAGCTAAAAAGTACCCGTTATGCAGTACATTTTATACACTGAAGGATTACTTAGCTAAAACAGAGTAGGAGTTTGATAAAAAATGTTATACAAATAAATAATAATAATAATAATAATAATAATAATAATAATGATTATAAAATATCCAACATTCCACATAACACCTTCACTTTATGTTTTTTTTCTTCTTTTTTTCCTTTCTAGAAATACTTACCCCCAAGCTATGTATAGAACAATACTAGCACCTCTTCCTGAGCTCAACATCTCACTCATTATGGAGGGATGCTGACTCAGTTTTTCAGGACAGCAAATTGGAAATTGCGGTACAGAAAATGGCCTAGAGATCATCGGTGTGTGTGTGTGTGTGTGTGTGTGTGTGTGTGTGTGTGTGTGTGTGTGTGTGTGTGTGTGTGTCTAGTGAGTGAAGTGTTATGAAACAATGTGTGTATACTGTGTGCAGTGACTGATAGTGAGATATGAGTGAACAATGTGGCATTACATTATTTAATAAGTTATTTGTAAAAAAATGTATTGTATACCAGGAGTAAATCTAATGATTGTCTCTAACTAGATGTCTGTAAATATATGTGTATATGAATTAGCTTATTTTAAATTGATCTGAATTTGTAAATATTTTCACATGTCCTATATCCATGTAAAAAGAGATCTACGAATGAATAAAGCTGCTGCTACTACTACACTGGCAAGGCAATAGGTATGTCTGTCCTGCCAATGGTCACTGACAAACTTGACTTAGACACAAGTATGTACAATATTAACACAGTCTGCGTGCTGTCACCGAATACGCCAATTTTTCTGTCTGGATGATTTCACAATGGGTTCTGATACTCGAAAACGATCATCAATTACTGTAAATAAAAGGATAAGAATTTCACAACTTTGGTTGTTTTCTACATGAGACTGGTTAACACAGTTTGATGTCCTATTATTTAACCAGCACACTGGAATTTCATAAAATAGACCGTCTACAACTACCCTCACGTTCGAAAGGAATGCTCGATATATGAATTAACAAATTATTTTCACTCTCTATCTGGTGCGTTCTGAGCACTATAAACTTTCAGAGATACGAAGCAATCTAATATCAAAAGACGTCGGAGATCTGCAGGTTAATGTACTGGTTCTCAGATTTCTGAAGCACGAACACGACACGTACAAAATAACGCGCCGCGGCGCACTGGAGGTGTTCTATTTCATTTACATAGAAGTATTATTTATTAACTGTTTTATGGCCGGTAATTTGGTTTCGTAATAATTTATTTGAAGCGGCGCACAATTTAAGTAATTTAGGAAGGCGAAATGACAAAGCAACGGGAGGGCTGTAAGGCACGCCCAAGGAAAGTTGGGATTTATTAGCGATTTAGCGCGGGCCTAATTAATTTCGTGTGTGAGAGGCCGATAGGCGGCGGGAGGTCAGCTGGCGCCACGAGACGCAACAGCATTGGCCCCGCCCTGCAAGCCGCGTGCCTGTCCACAGGGGTTGCACGAAAACATACCACAGAGGGGGAAAGTGCGACTCCGCGAACACCTTGGCCAAGCACTACCAACCACCAATTCCAGAACCTCCATACTTTGGAATGTATTGGCTAAAATTTCGTCCTTATGCGTGCTTATTTTCAGAACATACAGTACTGGCCATTAAAATTGCTACACCGAGACGAAATGCAGAGGATAAGCGGGTATTCATTGGACAAATATATCATACTAGAACTGACATATAATTACATTTTCACGCAATTTGGGTGCATAGATCCTGAGAAGTCAGTTCCCAGAACAACCACCTCTGGCCGTAATAACGGCCTTGATACGCCTCGGCATTCAGTCAAACAGAGCTTGGATGACGAGTACAGGTACGGCTGCCCATGCAGCTTCAACACGATATCACAGTTCATCAAGAGTAGTGACTGGCGTATTGTGACGAGCCAGCTGCTCGGCCACCATTGACCAGACGTATTCAATTGATGAGAGATCTGGAGAATGTGCTGGCCAGGGCAGTAGTCGAACATTTTCTGTATCCAGAAAGGCCCGTACTGAACCTGCAACAAGCGGTCGCGTATTATCTTGCTGAAATGTAGGGTTTCGCAGGGATCGAATGAAGGGTAGAGCCATGGGTCGTAACACATCTGAAATGTAACGTCCACTATGCGAACAAGAGGTGACCGAGACGTGTAACCAATGGCACCCCAAACCATGTCGCCGGGTGATACGCCAGTATGTCGTTGAGGAATACACGCTTCCAGTGTGCGTTCACCGCGATGTAGGCAAACACACATCACAATGCTGTAAACAGAACTTGGATTCATCCGAAAAAATGACGTTTTGCCATTCGTGCACCCAGGTTCGTCGTTGAGCACACCATCGCAGGTGCTCCTGTCTGTGATGCAGCGTCAAGGGTAACCGCAGCCATGGTCTCCGAGCTGATAGTCCATGCTGCTGCAAACATCGTCGAACTGTTCGTGCAGATTGTTGTTCGTCTTGCAAACGTCCGCATCTGTGGACTAAGCGATCTGGACGTGGATGCATGATCCGTTACAGCCATGCGGATATGATGCCTGTCATCTCGACCGCTTGTGATACGAGGCCGTTAGGATCCAGCACGGCGTTCCGTATTACCCTCCTGAACCCACCGGTTCCATGTTCTGCTAACAGTCATTAGATCTCGACCAACGCGAGCAGCAATGTCGCGATACGATAAACAGCAATCGCGATAGGCTATACAATCTGACCTCTATCAATGACCGAAAACGTCACGGTATGCATTTCACCTCCTTAAACGAGGCATCACAACAACGTTTCACCAGGCAACGCCGGTCAACTGCTGTTTTTGTATGAGAAATCAGTTGGAAACTTTCCTCATGTCAGCACGTTGTAGGTGTCGCCACCGGCGCCAACCTTGTGTGAATGCTCTGGGAACCTAATCATTTGCATATCACAGCATATTTTTCCTGCTGGTTAAATTTCACGTCTGTAGCACGTCATCTTCGTGGTGTAGTAATTTTAATGGCCAGTAGTGTAAAATAGCCTTTCTTCAGATGAAGACTGGTGCCAGTAGATGACAGCAATTGGGTGTCCCTAATATCACTGGAACACTTCAGGTGGTGATCGCAACACGGCGTGCCCGGATGACGTGCTTTTCCTGCGTATCACAATTTTTCGGCCTTTAAAAAACGTCCAATCTCTTAAATGATTTCGTGATACCTTCAGCTGCCATGTTCTTCATTTGATGCAGGATTGTACAAGTACTAAAACGGAAGCATTATACACAGAATGTATTAATATCACTTGCGAATTTAACATAGGAACATTTCACATCCCAAGACAATTTCACCATAGAATGAGAAAAAATAAGAGCATCAATTTACCAGATTTAAAATTTCAAACAAGAAATCTGAACAGACATTGGGTATTTTTCCTAAACCATCGACAACAGACGTAATTATCCACAAGCAATCATGTACCCACACACAAGCTCGCACATTTTCATTCTATGATACACAGATTCATCTACTTACTACTGGAAGAAGAAAAAAACTCAAGAAATAAACAAGACATTTTCCTAAACGAGGCTATAAATAACGGTTATTCTAAAAGCTCAATGGCCACTTTATTCAAAAAGAAAACGAATTAAATACACGCCAGCATCCTTGATGAAATAACTTTATCATATACACAAAGGAACAGCAGAAAAAAAGTTTTTGTATGGATATATCTAGGCCTTGTTTCCGACGAAATTATTCGATGTTTTAAGAACTCAAAATTATACAGCAGCTACAGGACATCAACAATCTACAATGACCATTGTGACATATACCATGGAAATCGGAACATTGTTTGCAATCAGAAATCTACAAAGACAACTGTGAAGGAAGCTCAGAATTTTATATTACACAAACTGGAAGGAAAGTTAGCACCACACGAATGAAGGAAGACACGACAATAGGCGACAATAGCCCATTCACAATTTCTGCACCCATAAAAGACACCAACCACAAAATACCTAATGTTGACGAATCACTACAAATACAGCAAATATAACATCATGGATGTGATGGAAGAAACTCAATTTTACATCCATCTAAAAGATCAGCCGGACAGTTCTTTAATGAACGAAGACCTGCCAAATGAAAAATTAATAGACAACTTTTCACCAGTTCTACAATGAAGCATTATAGATTCATAGAACATACAATTACTGCTATACTCATTAATAAATGTGACTGTCATGCGAAAGATCACGCTACCATAAAGTAGGTCATGAAAGGTTTTAATCGATTTTCAGTTCTGTTTCCTTAGAGTACTGTGATCGAATTTATATATAAAATCAGTGCAAAACTGTTGAAAAACGACATGCTGTCACAATAATAGAACAAATATTTAAAAGTTATTTCAAGGAAATTACATAGAGTCATATTTACACCAATGATGAACGATAATTAAATATAATTGAGATCAAAGACCTATATAGATTAATTAACAGTTTTCTGTAAAATAATTATAAATTTTTTACTGTAAGTACGTTAAACACATCGATCTTATATCGATTGCACAGGCAGTTGGCAGTGCTGCAATGATTGTAGGACTAGTGGTGACGAGATGGACTGAGGACAACAGTGCGACAAGACGAGTAGCCACATGTCCTTTCAGAAGGTTTACGCCAGGAGAACGTGAGATTTTTCGACTGGCTCTGACAAACAGACAGATGACAACAGCTGAAAGCTGGGTGGAGGTTACAGGCAGAGCGCCACCATAAATCGTCGGGATCAGATTATTGGAAGCTGGATTGAGATCTGGAGCTGCCATGCGTCGTTTACCGATGACACCATTCGACAGACAACACAGGCAGTGGTGTAGTGCCAGAATTAAGTGCGGTATTAATAGCATTATGTGGCGTTCAGCGATGAATCTCGCTTCTATCTGTGGCAGTCAGATTGACGTCAACGTGTCCGCAGACGACCTGGTGAACGGTAGCAATAACCTACGATTCTCGAAACCTATACCTCGCAGACGTATGGGGAGCCACTGCACATGACAACGCGACCGATTTGGTGGTTATTGAAGTGAGACTGTGTGCTCGCCAGTAAATGGTGAGATACTAAACACTGGTGCCATTAACTTCATGACCATTGTTCCAAATGACATATTCAAAATGACATATTCAAACAGGATAACGCAAGACCTGGCTTTGTGTTTCGCACTCCATATGCCTTGAGGAATGTACGAATCCTCGACTGGTCTGTCTGGTACTCTGATATGTCGCTTACAGAGAGCGTCTGATATTCTACAGAAAGATGCATACTTTCATGCCATCCTCCACACAGTAATATCAAGAACTGAAACAACACTTGTCTCAGGTATGGTAATAAACTCCTCAAGATGACAGACGAAGGCTGCTCGCTTCATGGCACAAGGAATACAAAAATGTATTCATGCCCTTCAGGGTCACATTTCATACTAATGTTGATGACGGGCTTAAATTTCGAATGGAATGAAAGGTTAATCATTTTATGCCCGTAATGTGATGAATATCATAGTTCGATGTCATAGTTCGATAAATATTAGTCTGTTGCTTCAGCGTGTGAAACTGTGGTCATTAATTTACAAACAAACCTACGCTACCACTTTATAGCAGTACTTACGACCTACAACGTTCCTAACTGAAATACTGTAATTTGTACTGGATTTGTAAAAGTTATTTTGAAGCCAGGCACGTGACGTTCAGATTCTTGCAGATACTTTCTATTAAACCGTTTTTAGTAGTTTTTGACACTGACTGCTAACACGAAAATATTAAACATCGTTAATTGAAAGTATTACGCTAACTGAAGCTTTTAAAACAAAAAAATCTCCCTGGCATTTTCAATTGCCAGGGGAAAAAAAGGCGAATAGCGAAAATATTTGGAGATGTCAGTTCTGTATGGACAGACTACTAGCCACTATGCATATTCCGGGTATCTTCAAACTGATACATTTGTCTGTGTGGCAGGAAAGACAACGAGTTAGGTTAGTAAACATCAATTACTTTTTTGTTTTTCTGCCGGTGGTGGAGGCAGCTGACAATCCCTACAGCTCACTCGGTACCCCTCCCCTCCCCCCCCTCCTTTTTCCCTTTCCTGCCTAATATCATGGAGAGCGATCAAAGTAGCCAGAATCCTCCTGTGGATCGATGCACATAAATCCTGAAAGTTGCTTAGAGTTTTTTTCTTTTTTTTCTTTTTCTTTTTTTTTTTTTTTTTTTTTTTTTAGCACCGTGTCTCGCAAAGTGACTGTTCCAGGCCCATGTAACATGCCCATTAGTATGATGCCCCCTTGCCTCATTTTCCAGGAGAACTGACGTCACCTTAACAATTCTGAAATCTGGAAAAATGGTGAGTATATAGACACGCTGTTTCTGCTTCATATTCAGGGACTCAAACTTGAAGGATCGTCTGTGTCATTGACTGTATCTTGTCATACACAATGGTAAGAGCCACACCTGCAGGACGGCATAGCAGTAGAAATAGTCTTAGAATGTAGGAAACGAGCCGTGAGATATAATACTTCATGCATATACGAAAACTACAAATCCTGGCGGTTGTGACGGGGATCTAACACACATCTCCTCGAAGTTTATATTGCCTTTTCTCTCACTATATTTTAGTACTGTTATCAAAATGTGTCACTTGACTAAATTTCTTTGCAAATGTAATATTATACACTGAAAAGTCCTTCAGCTTTTCGTACTTTCCGTATATTTTATTAACTCGAGTACTGATAAGTTACGTAATTCAGAAACATAACTGTTATTATTTAAAATATTTCGTTCGTTCAAACGAAATTGTGTTTCGCACCGTTACTGTGTGTCATGATTATATATTATTTTAATATTGAAATTCAGAGTCTATATTTGCGTCTTATTAATGGAATGTATGGCCCGCCATAGTACCTATACGAGGGGGAGGGGGGGGGGGGAGGGAATAAAGTTCTTGCATAAAATAGAAAAATAAATTTGGTCACCTAGCTCACCATCATCGATCTCACCAATTACATTGTCCGCCTGCTTAGTTGGGTGGTACCGTGCGTGCCTCCAATGCAAGAGGGCCCGGGTTCGATTCCCGGCTGGGTTGGAGGTTTCTCCGTTTGTCGACTGGGTGTTGTGTTGTCCTCATCATCATTTCATCCTCATCATCGATGCGCAAGTAGCCCAATGTGGCGTCAAATGAAATTTGCACTTGGCGGACGAACTTCCCCGGTTGGGGTCTCCCGGCCAACGATGACATACACTCATTTCCATCAATTACATTTTCTCAGGAATTAAACCGTAGGATTCAGCAGTAACTACGAAATGACGTTGGGCAGTTGTGACAAAAATTATCGTTTATATCTACATCTACATCTATATGATTACTCTGCAATTCACATTTAAGTGCTTGGCAGAGGGTTCGTCGAACCACAATCATACTATCTCCCTACCATTCCACTCCCGAACAGCGCGCGGGACAAACTAACACCTAAACCTTTCTGTTCGAGCTCTGATTTCTCTTATTTTATTTTGATGATCATTCCTACCTATGTAGGTTGGGCTCAACAAAATATTTTCGAATTCGAAAGAGAAAGTTGGTGACTGAAATTTCGTAAATAGGTCTCGCCGCGACGAAAAACGTATTTGCTTTAATGACTTCCATCCCAACTCGCTTATCATATCTGCCACATTCTCTCCCCTATTACGTGATAATACAAAACGAGCTGCCCTTTTTTGCTCCCTTTCGATGTTCTCCGTCAATCCCACCTGGTAAGGATCCCACACCGCGCAGCAATATTCTAACACAGGACGAACGAGTGTAGTGTAAGCTGTCTCTTTAGTGGACTTGTTGCATCTTCTAAGTGTCCTGCCAATGAAACGCAACCTTTGGCTCGCCTTCCACACAAAATTATCTATGTGGTCTTTCCAACTGAAGTTGTTCGTAATTTTAACAGCAAGGTACTTAGTTGAATTGACAGCCTTGAGAATTGTACTATTTATCGAGTAATCGAATTCCAACGGATTTCTTTTGGAACTCATGTGGATCACCTCACACTTTTCGTTATTTGGCGTCAACTGCCACCTGCCACACTATACAGCAATCTTTTCTAAATCGCTTTGCAACTGATACTGGTCTTCGGATGACCTTACTAGACGGTAAATTACAGCATCATCTGCGAACAACTTAAGAGAACTGTTCAGATTGTCACCCAGGTCATTTATATAGATCAGGAACAGCAGAGGTCCCAGAACGCTTCCCTGGGGAACACCTGATATCACTTCAGTTTTACTCGATGATTTGCCGTCTATTACTACGAACTGCTACCTTCCTGACAGGAAATCACGAATCCAGTCGTACACCTAAGACGATACCCCATAGGCCCGCAGCTCGATTAGAAGTCGCTTGTGAGGAACGGTGCCAAAAGCTTTCCGGAAATCTAGAAATACGGAATCAACTTGAGATCCCTTTTCGATAGCGGCCATTACTTCGTGCGAATAAAGAGCTAGCTGCTTTGCACAAGAACGATGTTTTCTGAAACCATGCTGATGAAGATAGGCAACCCCCAAAGTGTTTTTATACGTTTTTACAGCAAGCGGCAATACTTAATTTTGAATGGAGGTCGAACGTATGTGTAAGAGCAGTTGCAGAGAGTTTCGGGCTTGCCGAGAAAAGAGACCTCATATCGGCAGACGTGAACTTGTATAACGAGCTCTCTGATTCTAACTGAAATAAATTCCCTAATTACCACAGCCGCATCCTGTATAGAACGGCGACAATGAACGTCTGCAGCTACGGAGATTACACCGTAGTGTACAGCGACGAACAAAAGATCCTGCTCGTCTGCCATTATCTGCAACACACATCGGAGGGCCGTCATTCTATTTGCAAATGTTCCGCTGCTTAAATTTAAATTACGGTGCGAGAGGACGAGATCGGGAAGAGCAGGCACACATTGTTAGAGGCGTTTGGCCCGCTATTTAACGAGGCTGTTATTTGTTGCGGACAGCGGGACAGGGCGGCGACGGCGTCTGCATTGTCAGGTAATTGTGCTGGGAAGGAACTCCGGGTCCCGGAAGCCGCCTAACTGCTCGCACAATTACCCGACAGTCATTAGACGCACAAAGCCCCGCTCCCGGACGCCAACTTTCCTTTCATTTACCATTTACACTTTCCCCACTTCAAAGATTCACCATTGGTCATTTCGAATAGATAATTAACGGGCATAAACTAGATAGCCATTACCAGCCGCAACAAGAATCCGAACAATGCAGTCCTTTTGTTTGTTCCCGACACGCAGACCCTTAACAGTTTGTAGTACAGATAATGAACGATTGATTTGAATCAAAGCATATTTAAACGATGCCGACGTTTAGAGAGAGACTCTTAGCGCGTTTCAAAAATGGGTGTGCATGTCCTCGCAGTTATTAACGACAAGCATCACGGACAGTATTTTCTCATGTTCTTAGTGGTGTAACTTAGAGGAAAACTCACTGTCTCTCGAATACTTCTTTCAGCATGACAAACAGAGGTTAAGAAAAAGTATCAGCCCAGTCATTTTCTTGTCGTTTGCTCTTAAACATACACTCCTGGAAATGGAAAAAAGAACACATTGACACCGGTGTGTCAGACCCACCATACTTGCTCCGGACACTGCGAGAGGGCAGTACAAGCAATGATCACACGCACGGCACAGCGGACACATCAGGAACCGCGGTGTTGGCCGTCGAATGGCGCTAGCTGCGCAGCATTTGTGCACCGCCGCCGTCAGTGTCAGCCAGTTTCCCGTGGCATACGGAGCTCCATCGCAGTCTTTAACACTGGTAGCATGCCGCGACAGCGTGGACGTGAACCGTATGTGCAGCTGACGGACTTTGAGCGAGGGCGTATAGTGGGCATGCGGAAGGCCGGGTGGACGTACCGCCGAATTGCTCAACACGTGGGGCGTGAGGTCTCCACAGTACATCGATGTTGTCGCCAGTGGTCGGCGGAAGGTGCACGTGCCCGTCGACCTGGGACTGGACCGCAGCGACGCACGGATGCACGCCAAGACCGTAGGATCCTACGCAGTGCCGTAGGGGACCGCACCGCCACTTCCCAGCAAATTAGGGACACTGTTGCTCCTGGGGTATCGGCGAGGACCATTCACAACCGTCTCCATGAGGCTGGGCTACGGTCCTGCACACCGTTAGGCCGTCTTCCGCTCACGCCCCAACATCGTGCAGCCCGCCTCCAGTGGTGTCGCGACAGGCGTGAATGGAGGGACGAATGGAGACGTGTCGTCTTCAGCGATGAGAGTCGCTTCTGCCTTGGTGCCAATGATGGTCGTATGCGTGTTTGGCGCCGTGCAGGTGAGCGCCACAATCAGGACTGCATACGACCGAGGCACACACAGGGCCAACACCCGGCATCATGGTGTGGGGAGCGATCTCCTACACTGGCCGTACACCTCTGGTGATCGTCGAGGGGACACTGAATAGTGCATGGTACATCCAAACCGTCATCGAACCCATCGTTCTACCATTCCTATACCGGCAAGGGAACTTGCTGTTCCAACAGGACAATGCACGTCCGCATGTATCCCGTGCCACCCAACGTGCTCTAGAAGGTGTAAGTCAACTACCCTGGCCAGCAAGATCTGCGGATCTGTCCCCCATTGAGAATGTTTGGGACTGGATGAAGCATCGTCTCACGCGGTCTACACGTCCAGCACGAAGGCTGGTCCAACTGAGGCGCCAGGTGGAAATGGCGTGGCAAGCCGTTCCACAGGACTACATCCAGCATCTCTACGATCGTCTCCATGGGAGAATAGCAGCCTGCATTGCTGCGAAAGGTGGATATACACTGTACTAGTGCCGACATTGTGCATGCTCTGTTGCCTGTGTCTATGTGCCTGTGGTTCTGTCAGTGTGATCATGTGATGTATCTTACCCCAGGAATGTGCCAATAAAGTTACCCCTTCCTGGGACAATGAATTCACGGTGTTCTTATTTCAATTTACAGGAGTGTATCTTTGACATCCATTCGATAGTACAGTTTCAAAAGTCAGCTAATGACATATTTATTGAAACTATAGTAATGTCAGCCCTTGTTCTGTATCCATCTCTTACCCCATTACAACTGAGTGCTGGTACCCTTCTTTCACCCTGCAATTTCCTTATTCCTGAAAGCTCTCTAGCTATTGCTGTCTATCTGAACTTCTCCCTCTCAGAATTTAGTATGTCATCATTCTTACATTTCTGCTCCTATAAGCAAATTTTATATCTTCTGATGTCACCATTGTTATGAATATTAACATTAGTAGTAGTAGTACGGCAGCGCGGGATAGCCGCGTGGTCTCTGGCGCCTTGTCACGGTTTGCGCGGCTGCTCCCGTCGGAGGTTCGAGTCCTCCCTCGGGCATGGGTGTTTGCGTTGTCCTTAGCTTAAGTTAGTTTAAGTTATATTAATTAGTGTGTAAGCCTAGGGATCGATGACCTCAGCAGTTTGGTCACATAGAACCTTACTACAATTTTTTTTTAAATGTAGGGGAACTAGTGTTACTGTTGCTAGTTATTATCCAGTAGTATTTTTCCAAATTGTATTAGGAAAGATCAAGTTTTGTTCTAAACAACACTTAGCTATATTAATATTGTTTCAGTATAATTCAAATGTTAAAATAATTATCGATCTTAAAGTAACTGTAATTTAAGAAAATACTGTAAAAATGGGTAAATTTGTGATTGAGGTATAACTTTATGTCGACAGCGTTGTTCCAGCTTTTTTGTTCTTAGATACAGTGACTCGACGCAACACTCAACGCATAGAGGTGCTGCAGTGTGTCCTTCCACAGTCCTGACATTTTAGTCACCTAAGCTACTAGCACATGTTGGTCACAAGGATATTTTATTTGCAGGCGGAAAAACGTGTTTGTAGATTTCTTAGAAACCAAATGTTACTCCCTCCAACTTCGATGAACTGCCTAACTGAAATTAAGTTGAAGCAAATAAGTTACACGTACAAACAGGCCTTTTTGTATACCAATCGATTTTTACAAAAATTTTCTCAGCCACTGGAAAGCGAAAGAAGTTCTTTCCGTATATTATAGAGGTAATTTTTAACAGCACCCATACCTCTAGAAAGAAGCGTAATAATTGAAATTGTTGAAAACAACTCCCATTAATGAAATTAGGGAGATAATATTTGCAGTACATATTACTGTTACGTTATGTTACGAAGATTACTAGAAGTGTCACAGAGCTGGCCAATTTTACGGTATTGTATGTGTGAAACGCTAGCCTGTTGTAAAAGGAAGGCCTGAAGGTAATGTTAAACAAATTAACAAAAACAGCATATTCTAAAAACTGTTCTCCTTGCCTTGCCTACACACTGCCTCTTCACATCATTATGAACACGATATTAAGAAAGGAATTTCACATGAGATCTCAAGCATGTTGCACTGGTGATGAAAACGTTTGTGCAATACGTCTGTGACGTTCGTCTTCTCAATGGCATAACTGTATCCCAATTACTTCGCTACTCGTAGATTGTTCCCCCTATCCGCCGCATGCTCAGTTTCTATAGCCCTTCTCATGTACCTTTGACTCTAACGTTTCGTTCCGAACTACAAAACAGGAACATCTATTCCTAACAAATAAAAGTAACTTTCCATCTTCGGAAGACAGTAATGATCTACAAGGTAACACAACAGCAATCTGTTCCGCATACTTGTCCACAGCTCTCTCTACTCCACCTACCCTTTCTCCCGTCCAGCTTGGACAGCCAGCGCTCTATCAAAACAGACTGTTTTCTTTCTCTTAAGTGACTGTCATTATTATTTCAACTTGGACTTTTGTGAGCAGCCTTCCTGTTCTTGTGATACTAAACATTCACTGCTCCGACGTTGCTAATGAGTGTTTGCTTTCCATCTCTTCTCATATTATTACTACTATTATTACCAATATTCGCTATTATTATTCACAGACTTACCTTCTTGTTGTGCGGCGTGACAGAGCACAATAAATGAAGCGATCGTAATGTTTGTAACTGGTGTATAAACATTTAAAATTCTTAGTCACTACATTTTCTAAAAGTCCCACTTACAATGTAAAGAGACTGAAATTCTTAATCTGATTAGGTGAACAAAACCAATTAGTGAAGTACATAACTAAATATGCGACATTGACAACGTGTAGCTCTGATTATATCGACACGTTATCTACAGTGCTGAAGTAGGGAAACCAAGAGTCTGTCTCCATGTATTTCGCTGACAGCGATCGTAGGTGCTTGGAGTGGTTTATCTGAGCTGCAAAAATGAGATGATGTAGGCTTTTACGAGACGGGTGGAGTTTTCTTGAGACGGTGACATTTGGACTCTGTTAGTGTACCTCCAGGGCGAAAGTGTATCGTGAAATGACTAATGGTACTGTCGTGAATAACCACCATGGAAACTGCGGAGTACACAGGTCACTGATTGCGGAACCAAAGATCGGATACGAAAATGTATAAAGGCGAATTTAGATATAACAGAGAAACAGGTTACAGCCCAAATACATCATAATGCTTGGGGACTGTAATATCTATTATATACATTAACTAAACCCCCGCTGGACATGAAGCTCCGATGTATAATGATGTTTATACTCGAGATAAGAAATCATACCACAGGGCTATAACTGGCCGCAAATTACTAGAAGAGTACGAACAAGACTTCGTAGGTAGTTCCTGCTTTCTAAGATTATCGGAGCTGATCCCAGTTAAAAACATGTAGTACCAGCCCTATTGTCGGTTCACACTATGAATTCACAGCTAGGGATACTGAACTACTGCAGAGGACAGCATAAGTCTACTAATTTATTTATTTCATGTGAGATTTTTAACTGCAGCTGCTTGTGTTGAATCAACTGATCATGCAGCGAAATAATTGTTTTTACCCCTGTGTTACTCATTTCACCAGGTTTCTACAGGCGATGAAATTCAAATCCTCGAAGAATTTTGTAACTGAATCCGCTGTATTGTGCAAGTATCATAATCGTAGCTAACATTTTTCAGAAACTTGAATAAGAAGATTTAGATTTTGCAGACATGAAAGTACTTCAAAGAATGTCATCAATAATTCTTCTTCGAAAAATAGCCCCTTTATTAATTTTCCGAATGTTCCAGCGGTATGACTGGGTGTTGTGTGATGTCCTTAGGTTAGTTAGGTTTAATTAGTTCTAAGTTCTAGGGGACTGATGACCATAGATGTTAAGTCCCATAGTGCTCAGAGCCATTTGAACAATTTGTTCCAGCGGTATTCGGTAAATCGTGACTGGAAACCGCAGATGTGCCTACCTCACATCGATTGCCCTGAGAATCGAACGAACCTTTCAGGAGAAACCACCTTCATTGAATTAAATAGCCACAAAAATGAAAAAGAATTAGACAATAGAGATGACAGCGATTGACGCCAAAGAAGTGAAGGCAACGAATGAGACTGCAGTATCCAATAAAATCCTGCCTCCTACTGCTCTTTCTGACACAACCTGCAAGCTGATTACGCTGCTCCGCACAATCCCCAATCTCTTTTCTGTCGCTATGAACGGTTGTGTCTGTGTCCAGGGATCAGGTGGTGAGTACCATAGATAATGCCACATCCAGGTCGTCGTAAGTGGACGGCACTTTCTTCTTGTCAGGCGTGACAGAGCATAATACAAGAAGCGATCATAATATTTATAACTGCTGTATGACTGAAAAATCCACTTGACACATCTTGTAGAAGTATACCGTTCTGTTTGAGAACCGATTTGAGATTCAGCATATGAGGAAGTCTGCCGCTTTGTTGTATCATGTTGTAATCCACACTCACTGCTCGGTCTCTCATATAATGAATGCTTCATCGTATCCCTCGTTCCAGTATCAGCAGAACCACATGCTACTCTGAGAAGAACTATCACTCCTTCGTTTGAATTCATTTCATTTTATGATGGGTAATGATAAACTGAAAGCTGGAAATAATACATGGAGGATCTACGAGCATAAGGAAAAAACTGGAAGAAAATATTATAGAAAGACAAAAGGATGTAAATGAAGATGAGATGGGAATATGATACAGAAGAAGAGCTTGACTAAACTCTGAAGTCCAAAATCGAAACAAGTTCCCTTATGTAGACGACATTCTCTCAAAGTTACTAAGATTCTTCAGAGAGCCGACCATCACAAAACTACGATGTATTTCACCTCGTATGTAAAATACACGAGACAGATGGAATTCTTCAGACTTCAAGTAGAATGTAATAACTCATATTACAAAGCAGACAAGTGCTGACAAGTGTGACTATTACGGAACTGTCAGTTCAATTAGTCATGGCTTAAAATATCGATACTAATTATTTGCAGAAGAAAGGAAGAACTGTTAGACGTTCACCTCAGGGCATATAAGTTTGGGTTCGGGAGAAATGTAGCTATGAGAGGTTAAAGAAAGGTATATCTATGCTTGTAGGATTTGCAGACCTAGAGAAAGTTTTAGCACTATTGACTGGAATACACTCTTTGAAATTCTGAAGGTGTCACGGAGAAAATATAAAGAACGAAAGGTTATTCGATACTTGTGCAGAAACCAGGCTGCAATTGTAAGAGTCGAAGGCCACAAAAGGGAAGCAGTGGTTGAGAAGGGATTGAGACACAATTATAGCTTCTACGCAATGTTGTTCCATCTCTGTATTGGACGAGCAGTAATGGAAAGGAAATTAAAGTTTAGGGAGAAGAATTAAAAACTTCACAGTTTGTTAGTGATATACTAATTTCGTCAGAGACTGCAAACGTCTTTGCACAGCAGTGGAAAAGAATGGATTGTGTCTTGGAAAGACAAGGGTAACGGAATGTAGTCAAATTAAGTTAGTTGAATACGAAAGAATTGTATTAGGAAACGAGACACTAAAAGTAGTAGATGAGTTTTGCTATTTGGGTAGCAAAATAACTGGCGACTGAAAGGGAGAAGATGAAAAATGACGACTAGAAGTAGCAAGCAAATCTTTTCTGAAACAGAGAAATTTGTTAATACATAGAATGTTAGAAAGTTTTCTCTGAGCGTACTTATGTGGAGTGTGGCCGTCTCCACTGGTGGAGAACTTCAGGTCCTTCCATAGTGGGTGAGACTTGTGGTATGTATCTTCTGGTGGTCTAAGAGCCAGTGGCAGTTACCATCTCTACCGACAGTGGAACCGCATATCATCTCGCACATATCGTGTGTCACGAGGGTGAACTTATTCGTCCTGAAATCAGCCATCTGACGTTTGACAATTCCAGCACGCGCCGTCGTGCCTGTGAGTCTAATTGGTTTGGCCAGACCAGCGAACGGGTGCACCTCATACTAAAATCTGCCGGGATTTCAGGGCTCTGATAGGGAAGTTCCCCACGTTCTGTTAATCAGAACGCCAGTCCGCATAACTTGCAAATTTTCGTGGACGCCTCAGAACATTACAGCTGCCGCAACGCGCTGCACTTCTCCCACAGCGCGCCGCCTTCTGCCGGCGCCAGAATCACGATGAAGGGGTAAACTATTGCTGCAGCGGCGTAGAGTTGTTAAATGAGATTCACAGGTCCCTGTTCTTCGGTGAACCATAGTTTGCGGTATAACTGGTTTTAGTTGATTCCATTGCATAGAGTTGGGCCTCACAGTGGATTCATGTAAACAAAGTCAGATTCCGTTGTAAAAGGGCTTAAGTCAGGGGAGAATTTGTATAGCTTCCACTCCAATGAATGCTGTGCAAATCAAGCACCGTCCCTTTTCTGATTAGTGTTTGTCTTTGCGTTTCCGACTTTGATAAAGGTCGGATTGTAGCCTATCGCGATTGCAGTTTAACGTATCGCGACATTGCTCTTCACGTTGGTCGAGATCCAATGACTGTTAGCAGAATATCGAATCGGTGGGCTCAAGAATTAAAAACTTCACAGTTTGTTAGTGATATACTAATTTTGTCAGAGACTGCAAACGTGTTGGGTCCCAACGGCCTCTAATACCAGCAGTAGAGATGACAGGCATCTTATCCCCATGGCTGTAACGGATAGTGCAGCCACGTCTCGATCCCTGAGTCAACAGATGCGGACGTTTGCAAGACAACAAACATCTGCACGAACAGTTCGACGACGTTTGCAGCAGCATGGACTATCAGCTCGTAGACCATGGCTGCGGTTACCCCTGCATCACAGACAGGAGCGCCTGGGATGGTGTAGTCAGGGACGAACCTGGGTTCACAAATGGCAAAACGTCATTTTTTTGGATGAATCCAGGATCTGTTTACAGCATCATGTTGGTCGCATCCGTGTTTGGCGACATCGCGGTGAACACACATTGGAAGCGTGTATTCGTCATCGACCTACTGGCATATCACCCGGCGTGATAGTATGGGGTGCCATTGGTTACACGTCTCGTTCACCTCTTGTTCGCACTGACGGCACTTTAAACAGTGGAGGTTGCATTTCAGATGTGTTACGACCCGTGGCTCTACCCTTCATTCGATCACTCCGAAACCCTACATTTCAGCAGGATAATGCACGACCGCATGTTGCAGATCCTGTACGGGCCTTTCTGGATACAGAAAATGTGCGACTGCTGCCCTGCCCAGTACATTTTCCAGATCTCTCACCAACTGAAAACGTCTGGCCGATTGTGGCCGAGCAACTACCCTTGATGAACTGTGGTATCGTGTTGAAGCTGCATGGGCAGCTGGTTGTTCTGGGTACTGATTTCTCAGGATCTATGCACCCAAATTGATGAAAATGTAATCACATTGAAACGTCTCCTTAGAAAAATTATACAAGACTGTGGTTAAACTGACACACAATATTTTTTTAACGCAACGCAATCTGACTTTCAGTAATCCCTACAAGAGAATGGCCCTGAGTAACATTATCCTATACGTTTCACAAATCACTTACCTCACAAAAATCTTCGTTACTCGAACTACTGCAATACAGCGAGCGCCACTACTGCCAGCTAAATGAAAGATTCAAAC
Source organism: Schistocerca gregaria (assembly GCF_023897955.1). NCBI lineage: Eukaryota > Metazoa > Arthropoda > Insecta > Orthoptera > Acrididae > Schistocerca > Schistocerca gregaria. The sequence goes on along the minus strand of NC_064931.1, from coordinate 185,494,860 downwards.
TACGGAAGGCACTAACTACTGATAGGCATAGTTAGCAAATGAAAGATTTTAATAGAGAAAATGCTCATGTGCTCAACACGTGGGGCGTGAGGTCTCCACAGTACATCGATGTTGTCGCCAGTGGTCGGCGGAAGGTGCACGTGCCCGTCGACCTGGGACCGGACCGCAGCGACGCACGGATGCACGCCAAGACCGTAGGATCCTACGCAGTGCCGTAAGGGGACCGCACCGCCACTTCCCAGCAAATTAGGGACACTGTTGCTCCTGGGGTATCGGCGAGGACCATTCGCAACCGTCTCCATGAAGCTGGCTACGGTCCCGCACACCGTTAGGCCGTCTTCCGCTCACGCCCCAACATCGTGCAGCCCGCCTCCAGTGGTGTCGCGACAGGCGTGAATGGAGGGACGAATGGAGACGTGTCGTCTTCAGCGATGAGAGTCGCTTCTGCCTTGGTGCCAATGATGGTCGTATGCGTGTTTGGCGCCGTGCAGGTGAGCGCCACAATCAGGACTGCATACGACCGAGGCACACAGGGACAACACCCGGCATCATGGTGTGGGGAGCGATCTCCTACACTGACCGTACACCACTGGTAATCGTCGAGGGGTCACTGAATAGTGCACGGTACATCCAAACCGTCATCGAACCCATCGTTCTACCATTCCTAGACCGGCAAGGGAACTTGCTGTTCCAACAGGACAATGCACGTCCGCATGTATCCCGTGCCACCCAACGTGCTCTAGAAGGTGTAAGTCAACTACCCTGGCCAGCAAGATCTGCGGATCTGTCCCCCATTGAGCATGTTTGGGACTGGATGAAGCGTCGTCTCACGCGGTCTGCACGTCCAGCACGAACGCTGGTCCAACTGAGGTGCCAGGTGGAAATGGCATGGCAAGCCGTTCCACAGGACTACATCCAGCATCTCTACGATCGTCTCCATGGGAGAATAGCAGCCTGCATTGCTGCGAAAGGTGGATATACACTGTACTAGTGCCGACATTGTGCATGCTCTGTTGCCTGTGTCTATGTGCCTGTGGTTCTGTCAGTGTGATCATGTGATGTATCTGACCCCAGGAATGTGTCACAAAGTTTCCCCTTCCTGGGACAATGAATTCACGGTGTTCTTATTTCAATTTCCAGGAGTGTATTTGTCCAATGAATACTCCCTCAACTATTCGCTGTTTTTAGTTCGTTGTGGTGGTACGTGGGTAAACTAGGAATTCAGTATTCGATCTTAGTAAATTGATTAATTTTTTTCTGAAAGTGACTGTTGGCATAGGCGACAAAAGTGCTATTAGTAAATTCACAAAAGTCGTATATAAAAATTAAGGATGTAGCTCACTATTTCAAGGTTACTGAGAAGATAATACTTTTCTTTATTTAAAGATAATAACGTTTAGCATCACGTAGACATATATTTCCGATTAAAAGCAAGCGATGGCTTGCAAGTGATTTGGTCCATGCGATCTGATGATCTGAGCTGCTATTTGAAACCTGACTAACTGCTTCAACGAATGGCAAAATGAAATTTATTGTTCATGAAAATATGTTTGACAATCGGAGCCTTACAACACTGTGAGAATAGTTTTGAACGGATCTGTACTCGATGACCATGAAAACCATCCCACCTACGAAGCAAGCAGTACTCCGTTGTGTTGTGAAGAAAACAAATGTATATGTCCTTCTCAAAGTGTTGCCCTGAATCACAGTCTTCGTGGTGATCTACTCATCGTGCTTGAGGAAAAAGGGAAACGAACCTCAACATTCAGTTTATCAGTACTTAGTCAAAAGCTAAGAAGGAAGAAAGATTAACAAGGAACCTCTTGAGTACGAGGCCGCAAAAGACCAGTGATGTTTACGGCGTTCGGCGCCCCACGTATTTCCTACCATGTAACCTCAATATTGGCTACCAGTGGCAACAAAGGGCGAGACTGGAGGTATCCAGTGGTGAGAACAGCGTGAGACAACGGAACGTAGATGAACTGCGTAGTCGATAAGTAATTCACAACAGTGCTACAGTGCTGGTGGTGTTGGTACAAAGCAGAGGTAAACAAGGCAAACATTGCATAATATCTACAGTTACCGAACTTGATATTTTGTCAGAAAGGGACCCTATGAGAGTGATGAAGAAGTGCAGATTAAATATTAAAGTTTCTGCAAGGATGAGTCAGTGGAATGTGTGGTGTCGTATATACTCGACTGTACAGACAATGTACATGAGGAGTACAACGACGATGATGCGTGCTTAACAAGTGAAAGTGATACTAAAATAGGAGCCAAGCCATGTAGATCATCATCCTTGTCGGACAGGGAGCCACACATCCCGTCTCCAGTGAAACGTAGTAAAGGACAATCGTTGTCCAAGGAGTGGATTCTAAACATAATTACGTACATGGAAGATCACTTGCAGCATTGTAAAAAACAATTGTGAACAGATTTAGAATAAGTCCGTTGCAATATGACAGTGCAGTGCATAACAGAAACCTTGGATATTCAAGGGAGGATGCTCGATACAATTTACAGGATGTGCAAGATAGTGACCTACTATGGTGTGGACATCAAATTGCACGCGACATAGATTACGGTGACCTCAAGGGAAGCAGTGGTTGGTTGTATAACTACAAATAGTGCAAGAGAATTAGAAGACGTAAGATAAAGAAATTTCAAACAAATGGCCAACTTGATGACGCACAGAAAGCTGTGGAATCGGCCCGAAAATTTGTAGATGAGATAAAGAAACTTACTCCATGGTTCAGTAAGGAATTTGTTTCCTACTCCGACCAATTGGTGTATGAAGAGGAAATGCATATGAAAGGAATCCTGGAAATTAGAAGTATCAAGAGAGTTGTATCAAGATCAAATAACATCAATGCCTTAACGCATTCGTATACAATTATGCTGAATGTTAATCTGGATGGTAAATTGTGCGAGAAGTTGGAGGTGCTCTGCGCCCTCTAGTTCTTTTTCGTGTGCGTGATCTTGCAGGGGGAGTAGGGAATGTTTCCGCCATAGCAGGCAAGAGAGGGAAAATGGGGGTAAGAGAGCTACAACTGTGATATGAGCACTGCTTTTGGCCAATAGCTGGTCACAATAACTTGTTTTTCTTGATTTCTAGTCTGCGTATAAAAATCATATTCCTTTAGAGCAAACTATTCCTCCTGAAAAGTGTGTGACACTACAATTCATACCACGTGACACCACTCGACAAATTCAATCTCTGGTTGGAGGGATAGCCAGTTTAGTGGTAAGCTCCACGACAGACTGTTTCTCATTCGGTTGCATGCCATCACATTCCCTCAGTTGTCATCACCCTGTTACACCAATATGATTCTACATGCATTCTTTAAGAGTCGATAATTACCTGAACGTCCTGTACAATCTGCAGCTCCAAAGGAGTCCTCCGATCATGATGGTGCAAATCTTAGTGATCACTGTTGCGCATCATTTTTCATTCGGTGTTCATGTTGCAAGTTAATGGTTTGTTTTAACATTTCTTGAATGTCGATTTTGTGAGCTGTAACACATAAATCCCATAGAAGCTTGATCTCTGTACCTCCCTGACACTCATTTTCTGTCGCCCTCCTGATGCACATGGTGAATCATTAGCAGCTAATATTTTTCTGTTATACCTGTTAACATAACATTTTCAAATGAGCCTTACTAAAGATTGAACTCGCGACCTCGCACTCAAGGAGTTTCTTGTAAGCTCTAACATTATGTCGACGACGAAGTCGTTACTGACGGGGAAATCATCTCGGCACTTGGCTTATCTTGTTGAAGGAAGCCGCGTTGAAGCAACTGGGTGGAGCTTTAAATCCCTGGGTGGAGCTTTAAATCCCTCTCCTCTTAAAAATTTTAAATCCCTCTACTACTGTGGAGAGTGTGTCCTAAAGCTTAAAGGTAACTGTATACAATGAACTGGTATAGTCTTGCGTATTCAAATACAGAGACATCTAAACAGGCAAATACGGCGCTGCGGTCGGCAACGCCTATATAAGGCAACAAGTGTTTGGTGCAGTTGTTAGTCGGTTACTGCTGCTACAATGGCAGGTTATCAAGATTTAAGTGAGTTTCAACGTGCGACAGGACGCAGCTTCTCCGAGGTAACAATGAAGTGAGGATTTTCTCGTACGACCATTTCACGAGTGTACCGTGAATATCAGGAATCCGGTAAAACATCAAATCTCCCACATCGCTGTGGCCGGAAAAAGATTCTGCAAGAACTGGACCAACGACGACTGAAGAGAATCGTTCAACGTGACAGAAGTCCAACCGTTCCGCAAATTGCAGCAAATTACAATACTGGGCCATCAACAAGTGTCAGCGTGCGAACCATTGAACGAAACATCATCGATATGGGCTTTTGGAGCCACAGTCTCACTCTTGTACCCTTCATGACTGCACGACACAAAGCTTGACGCCTCTCCTGGGGCCATCAACAGCGACACTGGACAGCCGATGACTGGAAACATGGTGCCTCGTCGGACGAGTCTCGTTTCAGATTGTATCGAGCGGATGTACGTGTAAGGAGACAACCTCATGAACCCATGGACTCTGTATGTCAATAGGGGACTGTTCATGCTGGCTGAGTCTCTGTAATGGTTTGGGGTGCCTGTAGTTGGAGTGATATGAGACCCCTGATACCTAGATACGACTCTGACAGGTGACATGTACGTAAGCATCCAGTTTGACCACCTGCATCCACTAGTGCGCATTGTGCATTCCGACGGACCTGGGCAATTCCAGCAGGACAATGCGACACTCCACTCGGTCAGAATTGCTGCAGAGTGGCTCCAGGAACACTCTTCTGGTTTTAAACACTTCCTCTGGCCGCCAAATTCCCCAGACATGAACATTATCGAGGTAACCTGGGATGCCTTGCAACGTGCTGTGCAGAAGAGATCTCAACCCCCTCGTACTCTGCAGGATGCATGATATAAGTTCCCTCCAGAACTACTTCAGATATTAGTCGAGTCCATGCTACGTCGTGTTGCGGTACTTCGGCGTGCTTGCGGGGGCTCTACACGATATGAGGCAGGTATACCAGTTTCTTTGGCTCTTCCGTGTACCTACGAAACGATGTGAAGAAAACGTCAAAACAGTGTTCCAGACAGTGTATTCTTCTTCGATATTAAACCCTATCTACAATTGACAAAATGCATGAATTCGTCTGGTGTCGTGTAAGTAACGTCAAACCGGAGCACAATTAAACCACATACACATGCCTCTGAGCCCTAAAGACAGAGAATGTAATTCTTCTTTCTTTTAGACTTTCCCACCGTGTGGCAAACAGCGACTTATTTGCGAAGTGAAGGGTCAATACATTATCAGCAGCCCAGAGCACATCGTGTGCCCATTGCAAAAGCTCCGCTTTATATTCAGCGCTGATACCATCACACCTGACATCTCGCCCGGCCATCCTTCAGGTAACTGCAGTAAGAACAGACAGTGGTTCGTATGGTACCTATAATTCTATTGCTACTTGTGGGTAAGGGAAAATTTCGTTCCTCGGTGAGCGTTGTAAATTATCGCTATGCTCCTCTTAACTTATAGATAACGAACCTTTGATCAGAAATTATTACTACAGTGTTCGAGCAGTCCGCAGCTCGTGGGCTAGTGGCTACTGTTGTGCCTCTAGGCCACGCTGCCCGGGTTCGATTTCTCGGCCGGGTTCTCCACCTGAGGATGGGTGTTTGTGTGCTCCTCATCCTTTCGTCATCATTCAGGAAAGAGGCTAGACTGGACAATGTAAAGATTGGGAATTTGTACGGGCGCTGATAACCACGCAGTCCAGTGCCTCCAAACCAAATATCATCATCATCAGTATTTGAGCAGCAGGGCAATTATTCAACCACCTTGCTACAGTCCCAGTGTACCAGCGGCGTTGTCCAGCACTATTTTGAAAACAACAACTCAACCTTCGCGTCGATTACTTTACACTTTTCTGACATGTGCTTGATTCGAATCCAACCAACATCTGGGCCACGTAAAATGAAGACCCACGATTTGTCCTTAGCATTCGTAATATTTTACCCTTCTTGTCCGAAATTTTTTATTCTGGAGCGTTTTATGTTCCTCCTGAATGTTCTTCAGATTAACTTGAAAATGCTGAGAGTGTTTCATTTTATTTCTGAAATTTTCTCTACTTGAACTGTAAACTCCGAGTCAACATTTTTTATTTCGTGAGCCGACACACAGATCTGATGAAAAAAGTTTTTTCTTTTTTTTTGTTATCTAAGCTTTTTCTCGGGTATTTTTTCATCCATTTTGACTATAAGATTTTCGTAGTATTCGTAACTTATTGGATTAGTCTTCGAAAGATAACAAATCAGAAGAATACCTTATGCTACCCAGAAATAGTAGATAAACTGATCCAGCTGAAGATATCGACCTCCCCCTTTATTTCCCAGGACATTGATTTCCACCTTCTGCTTCCGTTGCTATTTCGTTTATGTGTGAGTTGCTGGATTCATTTCGTACAATGTATCAAACTGGAACGTCACGTGGGTTAGTTTTTAAAACAGTTGAATCATTGATGGGAAGTTTTCTTTCGCGTTTTCTTTTCATCATCAGTCAACAGATGAAGGCTGCGAGGGGTAGCCGTGCGGTCTGAGACGTCTTGTCACGGTTCGCGCGGCTCCCGCCGTCGGAAGTTCGAGTCCTCCTCTGGGCATGGGTGTGTGTGTTGTCCTCAGCGTAAGTTAATTTATGCTAGTTTGATTAGTGTGGAAGCCTAGGGACCGATGACCTCAGCAGTTTTGTCCCATAGAAGTTTACCACAAATTTCCAAAACACAAATGAGGAGGCAACTTTGAAGAACGTTTTCCCGTAGTAACCTGTTCAAGTTAGTAGTACCTAGTTTTGCTTGTGATACATCTACAGCGTCACGTATTTTTTATTTTTATAATTTAATGTCGTCCAATATATTACCGGTCTTCTTCTCTATGTTATTTGGAACGTTTACATGTTATTCTTCAAAAGTATTACAGGAACCTTTTTATTCCGTCGCTACTTTCTTATTTATTGCAAATGAAGAAGCAGACGTCTTGTTAATCTTCATCAACTTTGGCTAAATTACCGTTGGTGATAAACCGTCAGAAATTAAGAATTTTTTGATGGCACGACATTACCATTTGAAAGAACCACGTTCAGCGTATCTACTTCAAACAATCGTCTAAACTGAACTATTCCACAGGTCAAGCTAACACTTAAATTACGTTATTACGCAATATGCACTGACATGAAAAACCGATATTTACGCCATCTCTGTGTCAAGCCGAGAATGTGCTCGCATAACATTCGAGTTCAGAATATGCTCTAAGATCCTGCTGTGGATTCCATCACCGTCTCCGCACATCTGCAGTCAACCAACGGCGCACGTGAAGGACTCGATGCACATGAGACGTTAAACACAAAAACCACCACAGTTGGCAGTAGGGCTTTTGCGTGTGGTCGACAAAGCGGGACTGAGAGACTTCCTGAGCTCCGCGCACGAGTGCGTGTCATTACAGCCGACAGCCCGCGTGTGCAAGCGGCAATCATGCCGTTTCCGTCAGCTCAACAATGAAACGAAAACCGCAGAATGCAGGCAAGCTGTGCCCCCTCTCGTAACGGGCAGTCCGCGCCCTGCACGGCCGCTCAACGTTTCCCATGCTCTCTACACTGCCAGCGCATGTCTGCCAAAGTGCGACAGCTTCTCATGTCAGCAACGCAATACCATCATGTGGCAAAGCGAATACATTTGCTCACATTGGACATTTTAGAATATCTCAAGAGAGCTTTAATCAATCTTAAAATGCCTACAGGTACAGAATACACGTTACTATGTTCATAACGAGACATCTGTACGTTTACAAATCACAAGAAATCTTTCGATGTGTGGTAGTGGAAGGTATATTGTGTACCAATGGACAACCTCAGCCTCACCTCCCCCCCCCCCCCCCTTCCTTTCCCACTTTCCTCTTCCATTCGCGAACTTTTAAGGGTAATTTTTGAGTAAGTTCGACCTTGTCTGATCTAACAGTCATCCTAATTTTAGGGGATATGTATCGGATGATGTTACATATAGCTTCATTTTGGATCGATTGCTCCCAAAATTTCAATAACACTGTGGTGCGTAACGCCGCTGTTACGGCGTTGGCCACTTCAGCTGGAAGAGAATATTCATGACACAATGAACGAATGAATGAAAGTGTGATAAAAAGCAGAGATCTTCTTGGACTCCGTACTAACTCTTCTACTGATCGTAGCCGGCCGCGGTGGTCTCGCGGTTCTAGGCGCTCAGTCCGGAACCGCGCGACTGCTACGGTCGCAGGTTCGAATCCTGCCTCGGGCATGGATGTGTGTGATGTCCTTAGGTTAGTTAGGTTTAATTAGTTCTAAGTTCCAGGCGACTGATGACCACAGATGTTAAGTCGCATAGTGCTCAGAGCCATTTGAACTGATCGTAGCTGGTGATACATCCACTCGTACGTGCAGTTCTCGTAATTGGTCGAATGGGTATTTTTCAAGTTACCTCTTCCATGGGGCAATTACAATCTTTTGGCGACTTCTTCTGTGAACCTCAAGCTGGGATGTGCAGTCTGCAACCTGGCATATGTAGCCATTCTAATTTAATTCCTTCCGGAGGGATAATGCTAAATATTTTACCGTTGCGACATTTTCCAATTACTCATCAACATTGATGTACTAAAACAATAACGAATCACTCCACCTATTTCCTCGCAATACATTCCATTGAGAGTCAACTGGAAGCCACTGTATAAAGCGTCAATCCACTCCAAATTTTTTCGCATTTCGTTACAATATTCTGGCTTTGCAACTTCACTATATCCAATAACACCAGTTGTGAACAGTCTCATGGAATTTCAAGCGTTATTCACGAGTTCACTGGTATATATGCTATGAACAGTAATCGTCCAACTAACTGTCCCTTGTGGTATTCTCAACGCAATTTAACATAAAAATTTTATGTCATATTACGTTCCCTGCATCAAAGGCTATAGAAACAGTGATAATGATGTAGTTCCTGTCCAAGAGCTACTAACTAGTGTTAGAATGATTGATCTGTCATAGAAACGAGGATTTACATTGGAAAAATATTGTTTGTTAGAATACTCATCTCCGTTATTTCTTCACTTCAGGTCGCTGAAAGATCTGAGAAAAAAATCAGAAACGCAAGTTAGTTTACTTATTTTCATTCAGTTAAATTCTATGGAATCATATAGTAGTGTAGCTTAGCTTTATGGAGAAAAGAGCACATTGAACAAAAGTAAGAACGGTATGGGATGCCTATCCATGATCATCTTGTAGTTTCCTGTTTAGAGAATAACAAATTTTAACTACAACTTTTCATTGTAGGTTACACATTCTGTCACGAAATTTAATGAAATCCATTGTGGTTAAAATGATGATGCCCGTAACAACGAGCCTGCAAACTCAGAAAGTAGATGAATAATGCTCGTAGCATTACGCTAGGCAAGTACAAGAAGCTTCTGTAGCGTAAAATAGTGACACATACAGTTTGTAACTGGTGCAGGTGCAGATGTTGTTACATGTGGTACTTTAATATGTACACACATCAGAGTGTTGGTTGGTTTTCCTCTGTGTCAAACAGCCTCCCACAAACACGTAACAAACTATACGACCTGATGTTTTTTGCATCGTCATACAGAACCACTAAGTGGACATCATCTGTAAGTATAGACTAACTGTTTTGCGTACACGTGTCTACACTTTAACACTTGATCTACTGCCCAAGGGAAAATAAGCATTAATGGCTTGCTCTTGCCACATGTAATTGGAGGTACTAACCAATCTGAAAATATATGACTTGTAATGGTTATAATTATTGGTGTCCAAATGACATAAATACTGATGTGATGTTGTTCATTACGTCTTCAATCACTAGTAGAAATATCTGCACTATACCTGTTACACCCTATATTCCTCCGTTATAATAATTAATTCTTTTTATTTCAGTTCGTACTAATCAATATATGAACAGCGTGCAACCACATCTAAGTACGAGTTGTGTCAAACTATCCCTAAAACGGCAGGTGGAATGTAAATGTAATGTAAACCAAAAAGTTGTCACAGTTTGTCCTCGAAAATCTAAGCTAAAAGGCTTCCCCAAGACACGATGCATTAATCCTGCACATTTTGTAAAATGTCAGCCACACACTTACAAGAACAAGTGCTTAATAGGGTTTAAGTCTACCTTTATAACGCAACAGAGACACTATTGTGCTTGACATGGATTCTCAAGTCCTTGACAGAATTACGGAAGCGTGTGGCATCAGATGTCTACGCAAAGTCATGCAATTCCCATAAATAACAGGCCGGTGATTTGTGGGCGTAGAACTGGCGCCAGATAGTGTCCAGATGGGCTCCAATGAATTCAGATTATGCAAATTTGCTTGACAATAAGTCAACGTGAGTTCACTAACACGCTCATAAAATCACTGCAGCACAATTTTGCCCTGCTGAGCAGACAGTTATGCTGCTGGAAGATGCCATCGCGTTAGGGTACACATCAAACATGAAAGGATGCAGATGGTCTTCAATAATGTTCACGTAGTTTACAGCTGTCATGGTTCCTTCCATTAATACCACGGGCGCCATGGAAACCGAGGTGAATGTCCACCATAGCATAACACTGCTTCCCTCGGCTTGCGTGCATAGTGCATGTTTCGAGTAGCTGTTCGCCTGGACAAAGCCTTTAACATGACACGATCATCATCCTGGAGTAACACGGAACGCGATTCATCCGACCAGGCGCTCCGTAACCATCGACACACGTCCCAGTACTCCCTGCAATTGCCACTGACGTCGTTGGTTCAACATGGAAACGCGTAGGTATGTTCTTCTGCACAGCCCCACGTTCAACAGTATGCGCTGAACGGTGTGCTCTGAAAAGTTTGTGCCTGCATCAGCATTGTACCCTATCGTCAGCTCTGTCACACATCCACTGCCTACCCTGCTTTACAGAGCAGGTAAGCCTCCGACCTCCGCGTTCTGTAATATCGCCTGCTCGAAGTTTCACCATCCTTCAACAGTTTTCTATAGATGCCCACGACAGTAGCACGACAGCATGGGAGCAGCTTCGACGTCTCTAAGATGCTCGTTCCCAGGCGCTTGGCCCTAACAATCTGTACTTTGTCAAACCCTCCATTTACATCTTGTAATATCGCTAGGACGGTTACCCATTCGTCTCTGCTCAATTTACACACTATCTGATCAAAAGTACCAGACATCTACTAGTGGACATTAATATGGCCGGCCATTGTGGTCGAGCGGTTCTAGGCGCTACAGTCTGGAACCGCGCGACCGCTACGGTCGCAGGTTCGAATCCTGCCTCGGGCATGGATGTGTGTTATGTCCTTAGGTTAATTAGGTTTAAGTAGTTCTATGTTCTAGGGGACTGATGACCTCAGAATTTAAGTCCCATAGTTCTCAGAGCCATTTGAACCATTTTGAACATTAATATGAGGGTCACTCCAATGGAAATGCACATTATTTTTGTGAAAATACAGTTTTAATTCTGCATGCGTGGAAGTTTTACAGTGTGTAGATACATCCTTCCCGCTTGTTTACAAACTTAGTTCAACCTGTTGCCGTGAGTGACGCCGTCACGGCATGTCTTCAAGGTGACTGCTACACTTGACGTTCGTCAGAAGCAACGTGCTGTCATAGAATTCCTGTGCTGTGAAAACGAGACAGTGGGAAACATCCACAAGAAGTTGAAATAGGTGTATAGAGATGCTGCTGCCGATCACAGTACAGTTAGTCGGTGGGCAAGCAGATTACGTGATGAAAGCGGGCACAGCAATATTGAGGATTGTCCTCGCAGCGGCAGGCCTCGTACTGCACACACTCCAGACAATGTGCAGAGAGTTAACGAACTGGTGACTGCTGACACACGCATCACAGTGAACGAATTGTCACGCTACGCTGGGATAGGGGAAGGAAGTGCTTGCAGAATACTGAAAGTGTTGGCGTTAAAAAAGGTTTGTGCCAGGTGAGTTCTCAGGATGTTGACAGTGGCTCACAAAGAAACAAGAAACACGGTATGCAGCGAACTTTTGGAACAGTACGAGAATGGTGGAGATGAATTTCGTGGAAGAATTGTGACATGCAAATTCACCCAAGAAAAAATAATTCAAAACCGCACCTTCTACTGGAAAAGTTATGGCTATGGCGTTTTTCGATTCTGAAGGACTCTTACTTGTGGACATCATGCCAAGTGGAACCACCATAAATTGGTTCAAATGGCTCTGAGCACTATGGGACTCTACTGCTGTGGTCATTAGTCCCCTAGAACTTAGAACTACGTAAACCTAACTAACCTAAGGACATCACACACGTCCATGCCCGAGGCAGGATTCGAACCTGCGACCGTAGCAGTCGCACGGTTCCGGACTGCGCGCCTAGAACCGCGAGACCACCGCGGCAGGCCGAACCACCATAAATTCTGATGCGTATGTGACTACACTGAAGAAACGTCAAGCTCGACTGAGTGGTGTTCGACCACATCTTCAAAAGCAGGATGTTTTGCTGTTGCACGACAATGCACGGCCACATATCAATCAAAAAGCCATGGAAGCGATCACAAAACTCGGATGGACAACACTGAAACACCCGCCTTACAGTCCTGACCTGGCTCCATGTGACTATCATCTCTTGGGGAAACAGAAAGACTCTCTTCATGGAACAATGTTTGAAGATGATGACTCCCTTGTACACGCTGCCAAACAGTGGCTCCAACAGGTTGGTCCAGAATTTCACCGTGCGTGTATACAGGCGCTGGTTCCAAGATGGCGTAAGGCAGTTGAGAGGGATGGAAATTATGTGGAGAAATGAAAATATTGTTCCTAAAGGATGCATCTACACACTGTGAAACTTTCAAACATGTAGAATAAAAGATGGATTTTAAAAAAATAGTGTGCATTTCTTTTGGAGTGACCCTCGTATGATTTGTGCCAACTCTTCACCTTTACGACGGTTTGAACTCTGCTGAGGTCACTTTCAGTGACGGGAATCAGAATGTCTGTGGAAGAATGGCAACTCATTCTTCCTCAAGAGTCGAAACTAGAGAACGTAGTGAAATTGGACGCTGGGGTCTGGAGCCCAATCAACGTTCTAACTCATCGCAAAGGAGTTCCGTTGGGTTCAGGTTGGGACTCTGAGAGGCCAACGCGCTTGAGGATTGCTATTGTCCACAAACCATTGCCTCTGAGATACTGTTTCATGACAGGGCGCACTGTCTTAGAGATACAAACAATCATCGTTCTTGAACTGTTCTACCGTACGCAGAACTCAGTGCTCTACAATGTGATTATATCATTCCACATTTAAAGTCTTCTTAAGCTGAATGAGGGTACTATGCAACCACGAAAACATCCGCATGCCATAACACCAAATTCCCTGCACTTCACTGTTGGCACTACACGCGATGGCAGGTAACGTTCTACAGGAATTCGCGAAACACAAACCCTTCCACGTAATTCCCATTGGGTATAGAGTGATTCCTCACCGCAAATCATTCGTTTTCAGTGATCCAAACTCCAGTGGCGTCCCTGTTACACTACCTCAAGCGTCGCTTAGTAACGTGTGACTTACGAGGAGCTGCTCGACCACTGTATACTTTTCTTTCTAACTCTTCCGTACAGCCATTGTGCTATCTGGACTTCTGGCAGCACTTTGGAACTCAGGAGTGACTCCTTCCGCTGATGTCACGCGATGTTTTGCAACCAATATCCGCAATGTCCGGCGGCCCTTGTCCGTTATTGCCTGACGACTCCCTAGTTTTGTTTTATTTGTGGTTGTTCCTTCGCGTTTCCACTTCAAAATCACATCATAAAGAATCTATTTTGGTATCTTTAGAAGGGTCGAAATGTGCCTGATGGATTTGTTACTCAGATGACGTCGAACGACTAGTCCACGTTCCGAGTCACTGGGCTCTCCTGACTGAACTCTTGCGCCTTTATTGCTTCTCTATTGACAACACAATAGTTCCCGCATCCTTTTATACTGGCGAGTCAGCCTCTCCTGAATCTAGTTGTTCATTCCCCATTAAATACTGGTGTCTGGATAGCGTATACGTACTACATTTAACGTGTGCGCAACAACATCAGACGAATTTAAATCTCGTGGTGGCTGGTGGTCATAATGTTTTGGCTTATCACTGTATTCTGCGACTCTTCCCATATCTGAGTAGCTTTGCCTAAGATACTCCACGTAATTTACAATTTATATGTGTCTACAGGGTGAGCCAGAGGAAAGGTATTTGCTTTGAGTGGCGACAGTATAGGTGATGGCTCAAATGGCTCTGAGCACTATGCGACTTAACTTCTGAGGTCATCAGTCTCCTAGAACTTAGAACTACTTAAACCTAACTAACCTAAGGACATCACACACATCCATGCCCGAGGAAGGATTCGAACCAGCGACCGAAGCGGTCGCTCGGCTCCAGACAGTAGCGCCTAGAACCGCACGGCCACTCCGACCGGCAGTATAGGTGATTCTGACCAAAAAACTTCAAATGAACATATGCCCTTTTCTTAACCGTACCCGACGCACAGCCGTCTAAAAACTGAAAACCACGGTCTTAAGTCGCATGCCCTTGTTCACAAGCACTCGCATGCCAATACAACCAACGCGACATTAGGTTCTTGCAGCGCGTAGTGGCCGCGTGGTTTGAGGTACCATGTCACGGATTGCGTGGCCCTCCCGCCGGAGGTTCAAGTCCTCCCTCGGGCATGGGTGTGTGTGTTGTTTTTAGCATAAGTTAGTTTAAGTAGTGTTTAAGTCTAGGGACCGATACACACACACACACACACACACACACACACACACACATTAGGATGCGTAGTCTTGTCCTTAGTGACGATTTCAATGCGCACTTCAGTTGCGTATGGTGGAGCGACAAGTCCTTAGCTTACCTCACATCTCAGCACTTCATGGCTGCACCAGCGTAATACAGTGTTGTTACATGTACAGTAAAACCAGTACGGGTCAGTGTAGTGAAAATAACACAGATCTTCACACAAGTGGAGTGTGGTGACATGATTTTTGTCTACTGGTTTTGCAATGGGAATTCCAGTTGGGGAATGTAAACGACGATTTCCTAAACACAGAGTTGAGAATAGCAGGGCATTTAGCAGGGTGTTTGACAGATTTCGAGAGTGTGGTAAGCTTCGCAACATGTGTGTTGAATCTGAACATCCCGTCCAATAAGATTTTTTAAATGGTAGATCGCAACGGCACTACCAGCTCTAGAAGACTTGCTGCACAGATTGTTATTCCACAAACACGAGTTATGCGCGCAGCACATGAGCAGGGTCTGCATCTGTATCATCAGTCAAGTGTGTAACATCTGCATGTAGGTGATGATGCCAAACGAAAGGTATTCTGTCAATGGATCATTGCCGGTGAACGCTGTATTGCACGTACTCCGTTCACTGAGGAGTCAACATTTGCCCGCAAAGGCTTCAATAACATCCGCAACTTTCACGTGTATGCACGTTAAAATTTGCACGTTACTCTGGAAACAAATTTTCAACCAAGTTTCTCATTGAATTTGTGGTGCGGTACTATTGATGACCAACACATCGGTAAAGTTGTTTTAGTTAACAGTGTTAATGGAATACGGTATCTTGATTTCCTTCAAAGTGTGTTACCGGAACACTTGGAGGATATTCCTTTGGCAACACAACGTCGTATGCACTTTAGCACGACGGAGCTCCTGAACATTCCGTACGGCTGGTGACGAAGTATCTCACTGACAAATATCCTGGTCACTGTGGAGTCATTTCTTGGCTATCGAGGAAAACCCAATCTTACTCCATTAGATTAATGTCTGTGGTGTTGGCTTAAGAGCGAAATCTACAAACGCAGAGTGACCACAAAGTAAGAACTTCTCGCTCGTATTTTATATGCGTGTGCTCAAGTAAACGACCGCATGAGTGAGCTCAGATCGGCAACACAGAAGCTGTCTACAAGAGTAGCAAAATACGATGGAATTTTTTAAACATTTCTTGTTAGGAAATGTAGACAATTAAACAAAACATTAGATCACAAGGATTCATTTACTTTTCCTCGGAAGCGATTAAGAACAGGAATTATATTCATACGACGATTTTTGTTCAGAATCGCTGATAATATCACCCCTCAAAGCCTGTACCTTTCCTCCTGACTCACACCATATTTATCTCACAACACACAAGAGATCGGGACGTGATCTGGGCTAACCCTAGCTTTGCAATACCATTTTCCTGTAGACGCGAATAACCACAGTAAAACAAACAATCAAAGCCTCCTGTGAGCAATAGCTTGCTTGTGTCGTACCAATATATTTTGGAGTATTATAGTTACTGAAGTCACATGAATAAGAGCAGCTGAGTGACAAAATTCGAGAAATACCAATATATTTTAAAGTACGAAAGGCTTTCAGTAAGTAATGCAACACTTTTTTTCTGAAAACAGGTCGAGGTTATTCATGAGTACTATACACTGTGTTATACCCCACTCTTTTGGATTTAGAAACGTATTTTTCAACATAAACTCCGTTCAATGCTACGGCCTTACGCCACTTTACTGGGACGGCCTGTATGCTTGCATGGTACCAGTCTATTCGTCGACGTCGGAGGAAATGTCTTGCTGAATTTGGTACCCCTCCCCACCCCCCCCCCCCCCCCCCCTCATCCAAGTACTGTTTCCGGCATCCTTCATTAGGCTAGACAGATGGAAGTCGGAAGCGCGAGGTCTGGGTTGTAGGCTGGATGAGGAAGAAGAGCCCAATGAAGTTTTGTGAACTCCTCTCGGGGCCGTACACTTGTGTGATGCGTCGCGTTGTCATGGCGAAGGAGAAATTTGTTTGCATTTTTGTGGCGACGAACATGCGAAAGTAGTTTCTTCGATTTCCTGAGGGCAGCACAATTCAAATCAGAGTTGATCATCGCATCGTAAGGGAGGACATCAAAGAGAATAATCCCTTCAGAGTCACAGGAAATCTCCGCCATGACTTTACGGGCTGGGGTGTGGCTTTGAACTTTTTCTTCGGAGGAAAGGTGGTGTGACGTCACTCCATGGACTGCTGTTTTGTTTCCGGTTCAAAGTGATGAACCATGTTTCATACCCTGTGACGATTTTCGACAAAAAATTGTCACGAACAGCCTCGTACCGCGCAAGCAGTTCCGTACAGACTGTCCCTCCTGCTCTTTAAAGAAAACAATAGATTTAAACGTAAAATAATATATGGAGATATGTTGATGATACCTTGCTTCTATTTGATGGAACAAAGATGAGATCGAAGAACTACTAGCAGTATTCAATTCTTTCCACAAAAACATAATTCTCAATCGAACATGAGGACAACACAAGCATAAATTTCCTGGATCTTAAAATCTCCAACCATCAACAAAAACATAACTTCAGCATACACAGAAAACACACATACACAGACATAACGCTGGACAACTCATCATGTCATCTCACCACACAGAAACATGCTGCATTAAGTCCATGCTACACAGAGTACACTGTCTTGATCTAGAAGGAAACACTCTCAAGAAAGAGATAGATACAATGAAGAGCATTGCCATAAGCAATGGCTGCACAGCCAAAACAACTGACAATTTAGACAGACAAATACACAAAAGCAATACAACTAATGACAACACTATGAAAGAAGAGATAATGTTCGCCAGTATCCCATACCTGGGCCCCATATCTTAAAGAAACCTAACCTAACCTTTTCAAAAAACAAATGTAACAGTTTCATTCTCAACCAATAATAAATTAGAAAACTTACACATCCACAACATAAAATCAAATACGCAAACATACAACAACAGTGGAATGTACAAAGTATCATTCCGCAGTTGTCCTGCCTATTATGTAGGGAAAACAGGCAGAAACTTCAAAACCCGCTTTCAGGAACATGTAAATCCTTTCAGGCTCAACCACTTTGAAAAATCAGTCATTGCACAATATATGTTGGAAACGAAACATGTCATCCACAATCTAGAAAACAGTTTGGTAGTATTACATAATGAAGCTAATGTTAAGACCCTAAATCTGTTAGAACAACTGGAGATATATACCTCCACAAAATCAAACAACCAGAATCGATGTTAAATGAACAAACAGATTTCGCAAGCCACAGCTATTTCAGTAATTTTAAAGATCTGTTATCAAGTTATTTCCTGGATATGTCCATTGTTTCCTGCATGTGTCAATTGTTTAATAATTATATCTTTAGCACTATGAAAAATTCATCGTTGACCACACCATGTACAAAAACATCTGTGAAGTGTTTACAAACATGTATTCACGAATGTGCCCCTTCGATTAAGTGATATGCTTGAAAACGATGGAGGAAAAAACTTATGCTGTTACTAAAACTTTAAAAACGCTTTTCTTGGATTATTTGGTAAGTTTACACTATTCATCTTTTCCACTATTTCGCACATGCCGGGTGATCAAAAAGTCAGTATAAATTTGAAAACTGAATAAATCACGGGTTAATGTAGATGGAGAGGTACAAAATGATACACATGCTTGGAATGACTTGGGGTTTTATTAGAACCAAAAAAATACAAAAGTTCAAAAAATGTCCGACAGATGGCGCTTCATCTGATCAGAATCGCAATAATTAGCATAACAAAGTAAGACAAGGCCAAGATGATATTCTTTACAGGAAATGCTCAATATGCCCACCATCGTTCCTCAACAATAGCTGTAGTCAAGGAATAATGTTGTGAACAGCACTGTAAAGCATGTCCGGTGTTACGGTGAGGCATTGGCGTCGGATGTTGTCTTTCAGCATCCCTAGATATGTCGGTCGATCGCGATACACTTGCGACTTCAGGTAACCCCAAAGCAAATAATCGCACGGATTGAGGTCTCGGGACCTGGGAGGCCAAGCTGAGCACACGATCAACACCAAACGACGCGCACAAGAGATCTTTCACGTGTCTAGCAATATGGGGTGGTTCTAATAAAACCCCATGTCATTGGAAGCATGTGTGTCAATTTTTACCTCTCTATCTACATTATTCCGTGGTTTATTAAGTTTTCAAATGTATACTGACTTTTTTATCACCCGGTATTTTCCGCGTCTGACTTCGTAACCTAACATCAAACCTTTTCGTGACAGGAATATGCATTTCATCTCATTCAAGAGAACAAATAAGGCATGTATTAAGTCGAACTACACCTGAAAATGGACCCACAGGATCCGAAATGCATCGTGTACTGAATAAAACACGAAAAATTGTGACTGAAGGTGTTTTTTATTCATACCTCGAATGTATTGAGTACAGTCACGTGTGAAGCTGCAAGATGCGGTGGTGACCCATTCGCACACACCTTTGAGTACACCACCAGGTGGACGAGTGAATCAGCACTACCAACAGAATGGTGCAGTGATGCAGAGAGGTGTTTGGTTGTCTCCGTGGATCACCTCGAGTGAGAATGTCCAACATTCCAACACTGCAGAAGTCACACCTGTGGTGGCCGGCTGGCACAGGTTCGCTCAACCTTGCTGCAATGTTCGCCAAACGACTCGCCGTGCTCTTGCTCACTGCCAGGTCTCCGTAGGCATTATCAAGCTCCTATGAATATCTGCGATGCTCTGGTTTTCCGTCAACTCAACGACTGCTCCTTGCTTGGAACGCACCTCCGTAACAGACACCATTTTGAAGGCTACGTACAGAGTCGTCACCTATCGGAACTTTATGAGACCACAGGGGCCGAAGCGGGAATGTTATACAATGTCCCACAACAAATTTCGCATTTGTTTTCAAGTGAAACTGTCCGGGAAAAAATTAATTGCATTACTCCTTAAATGCCCGTCGTATTATAGTCACTGAAGTCGCATGAAGAAGTGAAGATGAGTAATGAAATTCGAGAAATACCACCTACTGGCACGCAATGCAACATGCGATGTGAGGAAGATCACCTGCCAAGTACAAAGACAGAAAAAAGTTCGTAATGACGGCCAGCGATGTGTAAGTGTTCCCGGTGGCAGGGAAATATAATTTGCCTCCTCCAGGGACAGCGACAGGTAACAGTGGAGCTCCTGGGAAAAGCGGAAACCAGCGCAGGGAAAATTATAGTGGCGACCAGCTATAATGCCCGCGGAGATGTCGTCACCTCGTTAGGCCAGCCGTGACACGGCTCATTTACCAGCGCCCGCGCGCCCTCTTTGTTTGGGGACACCACTGCCAATTTCTCGTCCTCGCATCTGCCAGCAGTATCCTGTTGCAGAGGCCACACACTGGAATCCTTTAGGACCAAAAATATTTCTTTCCGATTAACTGTTTCATTTATTTAACTCATGGCGTAGCCGAGGATGTACACTGGGCGGGAGGACTGGAAAGGGGTTCAACCACTTCTTGGGAACAGCTGATCAGGTACATGAAGGACAAGTAGCGGCTCCGGCTTGCAATCGTCTGTATAAATAGCCGGGACACGATCGTGCTGTGTGACAGGGACGCCAAAACCCGATGAGACACTGGGCTGTCCGCCTCTGGACCTGACCGCGGAGTTAATTTATAGTCGGAGTAAGTCCTATTTTGTACCAATACGTTGGAACGGGAGAATGGTATATAAAAACACTCTACAACAAAATTGTCGAGGCGGGACTCGCCACTCAAGACAGTTCTACTCCATTCAATGAGATTCTAGGCCGAAGAAGTGCCTGGAGGCGCACCAGGAAACGTCATGCTGGTCCGAGTGTCGCTCGCCATGCGGCCCGAAAACCAGGAGTGATGATCGGTGGTGCCATTTCTTTTCATAGCAGGACCCGTTTGGTTGTCATCCGTGGCGCCCTTAGAGCACAGTGGTACGTTACGATATTCTACGCCCTGTCTTTTTGCCCGTCATGGCAAGCCATCTTGGGCCCACATTTCAGCCAGATAATGCCCGCCCGCACACGGCAAGAGTTTCTGCTGCTTATCTTCGTTTTTTTCAAACCCCACTGTGGCCAGTGAGAACGTTTGGTGCATTATGGGCAGAGCCCTAGGAACATCTCGAGACTTTGACTAACGCGCCTATCGGACAGAATTTGGCACGATATCCCTCGGGAGGACTTCCAACAATACTCTCAATCACTGCCAAGCTGAATAACTGCTCACTTAAGTGCCTGAGGTGGACCAACATGTTACTGACTTGCTCAATTTGAGAAGCTCTTTCTCTTGAATGAATCATCAAATTTTTCTGAAATTGAAATCATTTGTTCGTCTGTACATACACATCTAACGATCTACATCCTATTCAGAACGCTTTCATGACTTTTTTTTGCTGTATTTAGTAATGGAACTTAACCTTTTTCCTTGAAGATAACGTGCGCGTTAAGTCACACATGTCTCACATGCTCATCATCAACATGACATATTCCGACCTAGACCCAAGATTAATATCTCGATTCGTTCGTCTTCTTGACGATCCCTTTTGCGGTATAGACCGCCTCTTGTCGACCGCACGCGACTCAAAGATTTTGTTTGCAAGGCATATGTATCTAATTCCGTTAATGCTATCCAACAGGTTATGGCTCCAGAATGAGACTTTCACTCTGCAGCGGAGTGTGCGCTGATATGAAACTCCAACTCGGATCGCAGGAGAGCTTCTGTAAAGTTTGGAAGGTAGGAGACGAGATACTGGCAGAAATAAAGCTGTGAGGACGGGGCGTGAGTCGTGTTTGGATAGCTCAGTTGGTAGAGCACTTGCCCGCGAAAGGCAAAGGTCCAGAGCTCGAGTCTCGGTCCGGCACACAGTTTTAATCTGCCAGGAAGTTTCAGGTTAAGGCTGTTTTCGTTGTTCGTTGTGCTCCTTCAGTGCTGTACGCGACGTACATTTAGAATCGCGTGCGCAGGACAGGCATGTGACTTTTCACCTCATCCTCCGATTCGCATATCGACGTCAATGCCCTACACCACTTGTCAGTGATTTTCGAAACTAATCGTGAAACTTCAGGTTCTGAACTAACAGCTTTTCCAGTAGTAAGACAGTCTGTAGCAAACTCTTATCGAACATGATCATTGATTTCAAAAAAATGGCTCTGAGCACTATGAGACTCAACTGCTGTGGTCATCAGTCCCCTAGAACTTAGAACTACTTAAACCTAACTAACCTAAGGACATCACACACATCCATTCGGAGGATTCGAGCCTGCGACCGTAGCAGTCGCGCGGTTCCGGACTGCGCGCCTAGAACCGCGAGACCATTGATTTCAAAGTCAGGAAGCCTTCGTTAAGCACAACATAAACAATGCCCAAACCTCGCGCCGGCTAGGTGCCCAATGGTTGTGAATAATGAAAACCTATCTGGTAAGAATCCCATATCACGCAGAAATACTTCAGAAGAGGACGGACAAGCCTTGAGTAGGTAGTTTCATCAGTAGAATCGCTGCATATTCCAAATTTTATGCCGATAATGCACAGTTTTAATACGAAGACCCTCCCATTTTTTTATTGTTTAGTGCCAACTGCCATTTTTCGGGCCATGCACATATCTTGTCTAAATCATCTTACAGTGGGTTTTCATTTTCTGATGGCTTCACTAGACGGAAACGATTGTATCATCTGCAGACAATAAAAGAGGGCTTCTCAGATTGTAGGTTTATATAAACTGAGAACAACAAACGAGCTATAACACTTTCTTGAGGAACAGCAGCAGATAAAGGTTATTTTGCAGTTTTATTTCTATTCATATGTTTCCTTTGCTGTGTATTAGTACATCCACTTGGTTTCCTTAATGGCTTTAAATGTTTTATTGTGGTCGAGTCTGCTCGTTGAGACTCTCCATTTGTTTTTCCCATCCAGTGAACGAGCAGCAGATCTTCGAGACTGTAGTCCTAAGAAAGCTAACAAGGTCGACACCCCGTTTGAAGGCGAAACGAGGCTAGTGACCGTAACATACAGTTTATTAAAGATGAAAATTTCCAGGAAGACGTAGGACAATAAGCTAGTTTAGCGACCGCAGTGGCAGGGACGGCGGTATTGTTTATAAGAAATACGAGGCGGGAAAGAAAAGCCACGTTACAAAGGGACCGAATTTAGAATCTGTAACCAATAACAAAAATTAGCCAAATGCGAATAGGACTCTCACGCTCAGGGTTTCGTATAAACTTAATTATCTCTACAGACAATTAATTCATTCCGGGAATCGAGGTTCTCGAAGATTTTTGCCTGTTGCCGACATTGATACTGGCAGGGATTCCACGACTTTCGAGAAGATTTTAATTTCAAGTTTGAAGTCGGATAACAAATGACAAAATAATCAGTTTTTCGTTTGATAGTACTACAGGTTAACAACATTCTGATTTTGTCCCTGTACCTGTACTGTGAAACCTTTCTTCTTGTCAAATTTCGTGACTGTGTCAAGAGGAAATACCCCATAGGTTTTAATGAACGAGTTTGCGAGTATCAAAATAGTTGACATAAATGGCCGTATCTTTTGATTGATTTGATTTAGAAGCTTAATTTTTTTGCACCACCAAAGAATTGTAGACTTCAGTATGTGACATAAATTTCAGCTAGACACGTCTGCCCATTCCTGAGAAAAAGGGTTCTTAATAGACTGCCTGACAGACAGTCTGACACCAAATGACAATTTTTTTACGTGTGACATAATTACAAATAAACAATTTTGGATTCTTCGTTTGGTTGCAGTGTGAAACCGTGGTTCTTGGCAAATTTCATGATTCTAGGTCAACGCAAAGTAGCAAGTAGGTTTTGATGAGTGAATTAGAAAGTATCAAAACATGTGACATTAATGGCCGTATCATACGAATGCTTTAACTTAGAAGCTTAATATTTTTACACCACCAGAGGATTATAGACCTCAGTATATGAATTAAATTTCAACTAAACATGTCTATCTGTTCCTGAGAGAAACAGGTTTTTAACAGACAGACAGGCAGTCTGATAACAAATGACAAAATTTTTTTCGTGTGACATAACTACGAATTAAAAATTTCCTGATTTTTCCTTTAGTTGTAGTGTGAAACAGGACCTCTTGGCAAATTTAATGATAGTAGGTCAACGGAAGGTATCCTGTAGGATCTGATGACTTAGTTTGCGAGTTCATTGACTTAGAAGCTTCAATTTTTTCATCCCCAAGAGACCGTAGACCTTTACACGTCACATAAATTTCAACTGAATGTATCTACCCTGAGAAAAAGGGTTTTGAACAGTCGGACAGACGGACGAACAGAAAAGTGATGCTATAAAGGTTCCGTTTCTACTGATTGTAGTACGGAATACTAAAAATTAAATTATAAATTCAAAATTGTCTGTGTTCCATCGCCGAAAATTTGCCGAATTACTTCTCATTTCGAGAAAGGCTGATTTGTATCTGTAGGCGATGATTAGGAAACTTTTTGCTGGCATTTCTTGTGCTTTCGTCCTCAGAGCGACGTAATTATTGCTGGAAAATTAAGCCGAAGAAGTGCCTCCGATATGGAAAGGCGAGAGAGCGGCGCGCGTGAGTTACACTTTCCTTCCTAGCGGCTCGCTCGCTCCCCGCTGCTCATTAAGCACATTGTGTGGCCGCCCGCGCACGCACACACGGCCGAACTGCTGGCGCACCTAGCGTCATGCTAAGCTATATCCCTTTTGTTCTAACTCGCTGTTTCCTTCGCGGGACGAATAAAGAGGCGGAGCGCGCACAAAACACTCTCTATGGCGGCGCTTCCTTCCTTCACATACAGCCAAAATTTAAATTCTGCTCATCTTCGTTTTCCTCTTAGGCACAGCGGGCCTCATTAACCTCGAGATTCTCTCAACAAAAGGAGCGCGGAACGTGTTTCAATTTGCCTGCATGCGTGGCTTTCCACCGCGGGAATAATTCACCGCACACAACAAGGTCGGGTTGTACTTAAATCTTGTGAGGGAACCCCTGTTTGTTAACGTCTGAAACAATTGTAGGGTTCAACGGCGGTCTCCGCCTGTGGTGGTTTTCAGTAGACAGTAGCCGAGTGACAGTTCTAAAGACGTCACACACAAAGAGAAAAGATTATGAAAAGTGACACACACTTATTTTAAATACGGTATAAAGTACACATGTTATTCTACTGGAAGACAGTAGATAATTTTCCAAAACAAATTTCTCAGGTCTGTAGCCACTGTGTTCGTGTGCTCGTTCATGACATGGCCATTGTTACAAAAAACAACTGAATAAATATTTCACTAACCTTATTTAATCTAGAAAAGTAGCTCGTAGCAAACTTTGATAGTGACATGAATTCAAGGACATGTCTTAAATATTGTTTTATCGATTTGTCATTGTACACTGAAGAGGCAAAGAAACTGGTAGACCTGCCTAATATCGTGGAGAGCCCCCGCTAGCACCCAGAAGCGCCGCAACACGAGTTGCCACGGACGCGACTAATGTCTGAAGTAGCGCTCCGGAGAACTGACACCATGAATCCTGCAAGGCTGTCCATAACTCCGTAAGAGTACGAGGGGGAGGGGGGGGGGGAGAGGGGAGAGATCTCTTCTGAACAGCACGTTGCAAGGCATCCCACATATGCTCAGTAATGAATGAACATTACTGCGTAGGTTAGTGGCCAGTAGAAGTGTTTAAACTAGGAAGAGTGTTACTGGAACCACTCTGTAGCAATCCTGGACGTGTAGCCTGTCGCATTGTACTGCTGGAACTGCCAAAGTCAGTCGGAATGCGCAATGGACATGAATGGATGCAGGTGATCAGACAGGGTGTTTACGTACGTCTCACCTGTCAGAATCGTATCCAGATGTGTCAGGGGTCTCATATCACTCCAACTGCACATGTACCACACCATCACAGAGCCTCCACCAGCTTGAACAGTCTCCTCCTGACATGCAGAGTCCATGGAATCATGAGGTTGTCTCCATACGCGTACACGTCCAACCACTAGATACAATTTGAAACGAGACTCGTCCGACGAGGCAACATGTTTTCAGTCAGCAACAGTCCAACGTCGGTATTGACGGGCACAGGCGAGGCGTAAAGCTTTGTGTTGCGCAGTCATCAAGGGTACACGAGTGGGCCTTCGGCTCCTAAAGCCCATATCGATGACGTTTCGTTGAATGGTTCGCACGCTGACACTTGTAGATGGCCCAGCATTGAAATCTGCAGCAATTTGCGGGAGGGTTGCACTTCTGTCACGTAGAACGATTCTCTTCAGTTGTCGTCGGTCCTGTTCTTACAGGATATTTTTCCGACCGCAGCGATGTCGGAGATTTGATGTTTTACCAGATTCCTACTATTCACGGTACACTCGTGAAATGGTCGTACGGGAAAGTCCCCACTTCATATTTACTTCGGATATGCTGTGTCCCATCGCTCGTGCGCCGACTATAACACCACATTGAAACCGACTTAAATCTTCGTAACCTACCATTGTAGCAGTACTAACTGATCTAACAACCGTGCCAGACACTTGACTTATATAGGCGTTGCCGACTGCAGCGCCGTATTCTGACTGTTTACGTATTTCTGTTTTTGAATATGCATACCTATACCAGTTTCTTTTGCACTTCAGTGTACTTCTTTTATTGTTAATAATATAATGATAACGGCTTAAGTAACAAATTATGACTAAATTAATTACGTTTTATAATAAAGCGAAAAGCTATACTGCAGGCGTCAGCACAGCAGCCTTCTCTAGTTGGCAAACGACGCAGTTTCAGATCCCGTAGGCTCTTGACAGCCCTTTTTCTGATTCCTATTTTCGACAATACTACGGGGACAACGTTCACAGACTTCTCCGTTCACAATCACCCTAGCGAAAAAAATGGGCTGCAAATGCGGAAATACATTGAAATAATAGACTTTGATAAAGGGCAGATTATTAAGACGCAGATCCTGTGATCTGGTCGAATGTTCACAGGCAACTGTCGTGAGTATCTATGGACAGAGGGGTATAAGGACAGTGAAACTACTACTAGGTGCTAAATGGTTGGACGTTCACAGTTCGACCGAGCGAGGTGGCGCAGTGGTTAGCACACTGGACTCGCATTCGGGAGGACGACGGTTCAATCCCGTCTCCAGCCATCCTGATTTAGGTTTTCCGTGATTTCCCTAAATCGTTTCAGGCAAATGCCGGGATGGTTCCTTTGAAAGGGCGCGGCCGATTTCCTTTCCCATCCTTCCCTCACCCGAGCTTGTGCTCCGTCTCTAATGACCTCGTTGTCGACGGGACGTTAAAAATACACCAACCAACGTTCACAGTTCATCACAGATCGTGGGGTCCGGAGATTTGCCTGCTCTGTAAAGTTGGATACATGGTTATCTCTGGCACCTCTGCTTAAAGAGCACAATGCTAGTGCACGCGCAAGTATTTCGGAGCACACCACTCACAGTAATTTGTTGAACACTGAGCTCCGCAACAGACCACCCTTATATGTTCACATGCTGACCCAACGACATCGTCAATTACAATTGCATTGGGCACGGGACATCGAGATTTGACCTAAGATCAATGGAAATGTGCCGGCACTTCGAGTTAATCAAAAATTTGCTCCAGTAGGTCGATGGTCGTCTCCACAAATGCCGCCATCGAGGCGAACGGTGGCTCGAAAAGCGCAGCGTATCACGGACCCAGGTTGTAGGAGCAGTATTACGCTACTGAAGACATTCTCCCGCTCTTGCATCGGATCCGTGGATGTAATCAAAGACACGCTGACAGCTGCGAATCACCTGTATCCCTTCGCGCTTGATATCTTCCCTTACGGCACTGTCATTTTTCAGCAGTATAATTGTCGAAGTCTCGGAGCGAAAACCGTGCTACAGTGATTTGTGAAGCATTACAGTGAACTCAGTTGACGTCTCGGCGACCAAATTCTGCTGATGCAAATCCTATGGAACCCATCTGGGTCGCTATCGGGTGCCATCGCCGCTTACGCAGATCAGCGGGCCCGTTATTTACCCGAATTATATGACCTGTGCATAAATATCTAATGCCACATACCTCCACAAACCTACAAAAAAACTGTCTGATTCATGATAAACAGAGCCGGCTGAGGTGGCCTAGAGGTTCTAGGTGCTTCATTCCGGAACCGTGCGACTGCTTCAGTCGCAGGTTAGAATCCTACCTCGGGCATGGATGTGTGTGATGTCCTTAGGTTAGTTAGGTTTAAGTAGTTCTAAGTTCTAAGGGACTGATGACCTACGATGTTAAGTCCCATAGTGCTCAGAGCCATGATAAACAGAATCAGTGATGTATTCCGTTCCAAGGACGGACAAAGAGGCTATTAAGCAGGTGGTCATAACGTTTTGTTCATCAGCGTATAACATAAAAAGACAATATTTTAGTGTCGTCATTGAAAGACCAATTTATGTGGGTGAATCTGAATAACGCCGCCAAAATATTTTATAAGAGGCTACTACTACAATCAAGGGAGATTCGCCTCGTAAAAACACCCTTACCGATAACACCAGACTGAGTGTAAATGTGCAGTACGAAAGTAGTCACGACCTGTGCATACATTATAGGCAGTGGGCTCTAAGACTTTCCTTTGTGTCAAATTGGTGCAACTGACTTCAGCGTTCACTTATTTTCTCCTCTGAATTTTAAGTTTCTTAAGTGTGAATATGGTAAGTGTCAGAATTGCAGGGAAGTCATGATACCATTTTGTACAGAGTCAAATGAACGCTACGGATTGAGTAATCCAGTCAATGAACGGCTTGATTTATGAATTTTGCAGCACCGAGAGGGTCAAAGAAGAACCTTGCAACGGGTGTTATGATTGTGGAAATGTGCATGATCTCTGATTTAGAGAATTCAGAAGATGTCAATTTATCGCGTACTACACATCGTATCATGGAATTTGAGACTGCGTGGGTACCGTTTCTGTTTAATCTCCAGGCGATATTTATGCCAGTCCAAGAAGCAAACAAAACTGGTGCCGAATAGTCGTACCATAGAGGTATTTGACACGCAACGTGTAAGTTCCAAGTGCAAATGATGGAAACGTTGGTGCCCGTCGTTCCCTGAAGAAGGCTTGCACAATCCTTGCCAAATGCTACTGCGCGTTGTATGCCTCTGTGATGGCACACAAAGAGTGGCCCGCAGAGAGCCAACACCTCGGACTCCACATCGGTCCTGACAGGGCGATTGTAGACCAAACCGCAGCAGGCTGTATCTCACCGTCGACACAGACATGTCCGCGCACAATGTATATGTAGGGCTCTGTACATCCGCGGCTCACGTGAGGTACTAGCCCCGCAACAGACCTTTGACGTCATACTAGTTGCCTTGTCCAACATACTTCGCGAACGCCCGGCTCCGTCCGGGGCCCACGGAAAGTCAGTAGCCAATGAAAAGATACATAGCAAAGGTCTTAACTTTGTCATGTGCTATCGAGAGCTTACATGTATTTAAACACACATTTAAGAATTATTAAACTCGTTTCAAATAAAAACTCGCTCCCCGCCGGCGACGGTCGCTGGGACTCTTAAGACCTTTAGCGTCTCCTGTTGTGACGCATGCAACAGGGCTCATATATCTCGATGGCCCAACTGCCTACCAGTATGACACACACCGAGTTTAACTGTGTAATGCCGGTCAGGGTGGCCCAGCGGTTCTAGGCGCTACAGTCAGGAACCGCGCGACCGCTACGGTCGCAGGTTCGAATACTGCCTCGGGCATGGATGTGTGTGATATCCTTTGGTTGGTTAGGTTTAAGTAGTTCTAAGTTCTAGGGGACTGATGACCTCAGAAGTTAAGTCCCATAGTGCTCATAGAAATTTGAACCATTTAACTGTGTAATACCTGTAAACAGCGGTCTCAATGTGGACTGAACTACTGACATGGAAGTCTAGCGGGGGCTATTTATATAGGCAAGCAATAATTATGATTGGCTTGCATCTTACTGGTATGTTACTTTATCGTCTACTCAGAACCACAGGCACATAGTCACAGGCAACAGAGCATGCACAATGTCGGCACTAGTACAGTGTATATCCACCTTTCGCAGCAATGCAGACGATCGTAGAGATGCTGGATGTAGTCCTGTGGAACGGCTTGCCATGCCATTTCCACCTGGCGCCTCAGTTGGACCAGCGTTCGTGATGGACGTGCAGACCACGTGAGACGACGCTTCATCCAGTTCCAAACATGCTCAATGGGGGACAGATCCGGAGATCTTGCTGGCCAGGGTAGTTGACTTACACCTTCTAGAGCACGTTGGGTGGCACGGGATACACGCGGACGTGCATTGTCCTGTTGGAACAGCAAGTTCCCTTGCCGGTCTAGGAATGGTAGAACGATGGCTTCGATGACGGTTTGGATGTACCGTGCACTAATCAGTGTCCCCTCGACGATCACCAGAGGTGTACGGCCAGTGTAGGAGATCGCTCCCCACACCATGATGCCGGGTGTTGGCCCTGTGTGCCTCGGTCGTATGCAGTCCTGATTGTGGCGCTCACCTGCACGGCGCCAAACACGCATACGACCATCATTGGCACCAAGGCAGAAGCGACTCTCATCGCTGAAGACGACACGTCTCCATTCGTCCCTCCATTCACACCTGTCGCGACACCACTGGAGACGGGCTGCACGATGTTGGGGCGTGAGCGGAAGACGGCCTAACGGTGTGCGGGACCGTAGCCCAGCTTCATGAAGACGGTTGCGAATGGTCCTGGCCGATACCCCAGGAGCAACAGTGTCCCTAATTTGCTGGGAAGTGGCGGTGCGGTCCCCTACTTCACTGCGTAGGATCCTACGGTCTTGGCGTGCATCCGTGCGTCGCTGCAGTCCGGTCCCAGGTCGACGGGCACGTGCACCTTCCGCCGACCACTGGCGACAACATCGATGTACTGTGGAGACCTCACGCCCCACGTGTTGAGCAATTCGGCGGTACGTCCACCCGGCCTCCCGCATGCCCACTATACGCCCTCGCTCAAAGTCCGTCAACTGCACATACGGTTCACGTCCACGCTGTCGCGGCATGCTACCAGTGTTAAAGACTGCGATGGAGCTCCGTATGCCACGGCAAACTGGCTGACACTGACGGCGGCGGTGCACAAATGCTGCGCAGCTAGCGCCATTCGACGGCCAACACCGCGGTTCCTGGTGTGTCCGCTGTGCCGTGCGTGTGATCATTGCTTGTACAGCCCTCTCGCAGTGTCCGGAGCAAGTATGGTGGGTCTGACACACCGGTGTCAATGTGTTCTTTTTTCCATTTCCAGG
This sequence comes from Schistocerca gregaria, assembly GCF_023897955.1. NCBI lineage: Eukaryota > Metazoa > Arthropoda > Insecta > Orthoptera > Acrididae > Schistocerca > Schistocerca gregaria. The sequence goes on along the minus strand of NC_064931.1, from coordinate 185,463,680 downwards.
AGTGTACAAAAGCTTACACAATTATAACATGTTATGATTCATGCCTGTATCTCATTCTAATGTATTCACATATTTCTTAGCACTGATGTTAGCCCCACAGCGATAGAAATCTATATCTGCAATGAATAGATTATTAACGATTGTATGCTGTATATTTTCTCATCTTCACAAACAGTTATCTTAGCAACATATGAGTAATATGCTACATCGAGTATTCACACTTTCTCATTTTTAATTGCCTTGCAGAATCTTCATCTCCAACATCCAACAACAGTCGGCCATAATGCTTTCATTCCATGTCCCTGGCACCTCTTCTCCATCTTGTTAATGTCACTGAGGAAGTGTTCTCCTTGCTCTTCACAATAATGTCCCAGACTTTCTGAGAAGTCCTGGAAAGTCTTCAATAATAGACCAGAAGACAGCCCACTCATTTTTTTCTGTAACGTCCATTGTGTTCTCAAATTCATGATTCTTCTTCAAATTGCGGATTTTAACATCAATAAAAAATCCAGGTCTCAAGTATTCTTGGCCGTTGAATGTAAATTTCATATAAAGTTATTTAAAGTGGTATCCATCTTGTGGAAGGGTCCTTGCAAACTTCTTCATCAAACCCAATTTGATATGCAGTGGTTTACATGTGATTCATGCAAGATGTTTTTAGTCCCGGGCACAAAATGTCTCCGATTGGGCACACTTTTACACTCCAATGTGTTTGCTTTGCCTGGCTACGCGACTCACATAAGCAGCACGGTATTTTCGCCTAGCTTCTTTTACTAATAACATTTCTATAACTAAAAGTAAAAGAAATTTTATTTCATTATGAAAAAATCTGTACGGGACAGAAGAAAACTAAGAAAAGTTTTTAAATCAGTATAAAAATTTATTTAAGAACAAATATTCATTTTCAATCATCTGTTATCATTGAGACTGATGTTATAATTCAAATACGTTATAATTCAAAAACGTATCGCTTGAAACTTCTTTCGATGCAGAATGCATCACCACGCACTTTACATCTCCGTGGCGATCGAAATGCATGTTTTTTTTTTTTTATAAATTCCGGTACGTCAGCTTGGTTATGCATACCCCTGTATAAAACTACAGAAAGTTTACCCAGTACCAGGATATTAAACGCTATTAAAGTTTATTACAGAATCTTTATTACTAAATTAGCGCTCTATTGGAAGATTATTCATACGAACAACGTGCGCTAATCCCTAGTCAGGGTGACGTCAAAAAAAAAAAAGGCTTTTAATGAAGTTTACACCCATTTTCCCTTTCCGCGAAAAAAGGGGCCAGCTTATGGACAGGCTTTTGCTAATAGCGTGGCTTTCAGCACAGCTCTCCGAGCTCATTACGGGCTCGCTATGAACGGCCAACGAATAACTAATCGCCAGTTGCGCGGATCGCAGCTTCGGCCCGTCCACTGCACTCCACTCCAACGAATACTAAAACAGTGGTTCCATTACGAAATGACAGTTTGCTTCTTAACTGTCTATTAATTTATTATCCTGAGAGCGTAGAAAGCTGTTACGAGTTTGGTATTTTGGAGGGTGAATTGTTGAGGAGGCGTCCACATACGTTGGCAACTATGTAGGTATGTTTTGAAAGAACGTAATTTGGAAGTACGTCTATCTGTTTGTTGTTTAAGCAGAGATTGGTGGACTTGTTACCTTTTAAAACCTCTTCGTATTTTGGGAAATAGATGGTCGAATCATTTATTTAGAATGATTCTAAATTCTCATTACACACTTTGAAAGGTTGTAGAAGTGACCGAGTAACCAACATTTTATAGTAGAAGTTCCAATACTCACCCATAAAACGTCTCTGAAACTGTTCTCTGACAAGGGAAGGTGGTAAGTGTGTGTGGTACTATTAGTTTTAGGTTGACATAGCTTCCCCCGCACGTTTCTAAAGACGCGACTCATCAGAGGTAAAATTTTGATATCTATTACGCCCTTATATTGAGGAAATAAACAGCAAAAAAAAAAATGGCTCTGAGCACTATGGGACTTAACATCTGTGGTCATTAGTCCCATAGAACTTAGAACTACTTAAACCTAACTAACCTAAGGACAACACACACATCCATACCCGAGGCAGGATTCGAACCTGCGACCGTAGCGGTCACGCGGTTCCAGACTGAAGCGCCTAGAACCGCACGGCCATACCGGCCGGCAATAAACAGCAATTTCACCATCTACTATACATTGGCAGTACAGTTGACGAAATTTTCAGTATGTCTTTAAAGTGCCGGTTCACAGCTCAGTATACTGACTTGAATCCTATGGAGCATATCGACAAGTTTCTCCGGACGTTTATTCCGCAATTCTCGCACATTGACCCTTGCCGTGCTGATAGATGCTCTGCGAGGAGATTGGTATTAACTTCCTACTGAGTTTCATTGACATTGTCAAATATCGCTGTATGTGGTGTATATTTGTTCCGTGTAATCTCAGTGCACATTTGTATTACTTACTCTATACATATCTGACACATCAGTTTTAAAAGTGTTCTCAGTTCGAACATAAATACACAGGTTGTAAGAATATTTTCATATTTTCTTCGATACATGTAATTTATTTTGCATTTTTCGTCATTTCACGTAGCTAAATGAATTAATGCGATTTGGAAAGTCTTCCTTGGTTTCTGGAAAACATTGTAACTTATACTTTCGACTCCGATCGAACATTCATAACTTACCACCCTCGCTGGAAGATAATACCAGCCGTGAAGCCTGCCTATTACGATCACTAAGAACCATTAGTTATGTTTCCCTTTCCTTTCGCAATTATTGCTCGACGAAATGTAGTAAACATTGATGCATGTTCCATTCCCTCCATAAAATCCCTTTCTTGCTCTTGCCGCTGGATATCTGATGTTCTTCGGATGATACATTATATCAATTTTCCCCAAAAAGACAATATACACTGCCGGAAAAAATTAGTACACCCTTTTACAGGTTTCCAATTCACTCAATATTCATTACTGCAATAGTGCGTATGGAGTACATGAAATGATTACATTTACCGATCAGTAGCACAAGTGGTTCTGTGGTACGAGGTATCGATCCATGCTGAAACACCCATATTAATACGTGGTGTAGTCTCCACGGGCGGCAATTCAGAGGCTGATTCTGTCATCCAGTCGATCGTACAGATAGCGAATACTGTCGCGGGATACGTTATGCCATGCCTGCTCGACCAGTTCACATACTTCTGCAAGAGTTGTCGGTTGACGTGTCGTACGAGTCACTTCTCGTCCCATCATATCCCACACGTGTTCGATTGGAGACAAGTGCAGAGACCGTGCTGCATGCTGCTCAGAGCAGTTGCTGCACATCTTGCAGAACGTGTATAGCTCCACTACCAGTGTGTGGGCGAGCGTTATCCTGGAGGAACAACACATCTCTTTCCTTGATTGGCGACTTCATAGGGTGCTGTGCGCACAACGATCATATACATGAAATTAGAAGGAAAGTCAGCGTTGGCCGTAATTTTGATGGTTTATTGACAGCATTGAAAATCGATTTTGCTGTTAATAAACCATCAAAATTTCGGTCAACGCTGACTTGCCTTCCAATTTCTAACATCTCTTCCCAGTTGCAAAGCTTCAGTCTATGTCGACACGTCTGGGTTCACAAGCCCTCTTATCTGTGCTGTGATAGCTGTACGGTCTACCACTACTGCCTTACAATATGACGATCCTGGCGGTCGTCTGTGCTGCGTGGACGTCAAAACCTCGTCTACGGGTGTAAGAATGTTCGCGTGAGCACTGATATCAGCATCGTTCCATAACTGACACAGCACGTCCAAATAAATAGCTCACAATACGTTAGTTCGTCCAGTTTTAGAGTATTGTTCGTCTGTATGAGACCGTTACCAGTTGGGTCTGAATCAAGAGATTGAGAAGGTCCAAAGAAGAGTGGCAAGATTCGTGACTGGTACATTTAGCCATCGCGAGAGCGTTATAAATCTCAGAGAAAGTTTGAAGTGGGACACACCTGCAGATAGACGGGGCGCGAAACGGAAGGGGCTGCTCACTAAATTCCGAAATCCGATCTTCGCCGAGGATGTAGAGCATATATTATTACCACCAACTTTCAAATCGCGTATTGATCGCCATTCAAAGATATGGGAAATTAGAGCTCGTACTGAGGCGTTCGAACAGTCGTTTTTCCCTCGCGTGATCCGCGACTGGAACAGAGGGGGGGATGGGGGGAGGGGAATATGACTTTGGCGTGAATTGTGACCTCAGCCACACACCGCTATATGTAGATGTAGAAATTGTGTTGCAGTTCTCCGAAAGGACTATCTCGCCTCACGGAAGGCCACAATTTGACCCCTGCAAACTCGCTGTCTTGGCCGTAGGAAGAACGAGTGTGTCTCTGTAGCATTGTTGCCTGCTTGCTTCAAACGTTTGAGCCACACTGACCCTTCTGGCAGTGAACATTCTCTATTGAAGGGCAGACACAGATTGCTCTCTGGTAACGATACCATTACGTTATCTGTTTTCGCACGACATCGAAACTACTATGAATACATCTACTATAACCCAGGTGGCAAATTCCGGCATGGGATCAAAATCGATGTCGCCTTTTCAGGTGTACTAACTTTTTCCGCCAGCGAATTTCGTATTTTTAAGTGAAACGCTATCAGGCCCATAAGTGTCATTTTGTGTAGATTTGGTAAGCGATTGTTTCAAATGGTTCAAATAGCTCTAAGCACTATGAGACTTAACATCTGCGGTCATCAGTCCCCTAGACTTAGAACTACTTAAACCTAACTAACCTAAGGATATCACACACAACCATGCCCGAGGCAGGATTCGAACCTGCGGACGTAGCAGCAGCGCGGTTCCGGACTGAAGAACCTAGAACCGCTCAGCGACAGCGGCCGGCAAGCGATTGTTTAATGAAGCCATACGTGAGGTGACATTTCATAACATGTGATAAATTTATGCGGTCCATCAAACTTCCATTTTGCTATTTACTGCATTAAATACGCATCAAAGCCAGAGAGAGAGAAGGTAGAATGTAGAATGCCATACGCTCCATCATTGATCAGTTATATTAGTGTGTCTGGTAGTATGTTTTTTGATATCCGTTTTAGATTTGCGAGTTTTTAATATACACTGATGTGGGGAATTCCCCATCGTTCCATCATACCGCCCTCAGATTTGGTGGTAAGACGACCCAGTGAATAGCTCTTCAAGAACTGAACACATATCAAGCATCAAAACAAGAAGAAGGTGTACTGAACCGTGAAAAGAGAAGCAAAATAGAAACAGTGAAAGGTCCAAGTTTCAGATGTGCAACATCGAGTTATTTGGAAGAGCCACGGTGTCGTGATTCACGGTGGTCACGGTGTTGAACTGAAAAGCTGCCGAACCGCGTTCAAATCTTTTTTCCCACAAAATTATGAACCATCCGTCCTGTCATTCATATGTCTTTCCTCCTCCTGTGGTCTTGGCAACTGTCATGTTATATATTGGTTATACAACGTGAGTCATGTGATAAGAATACACTACTGGCGCAACTAAATGTGATGAATAGTGAGAACAGGCGAATTGCCGCATACTTCACTCACACAAATGAAAGCAACAAATAAACGGGTGCGAAATATGTTACAACAGAGGAATTCAAGAGTTAAAACTTCCAAAATGGAACGCATAAGTCATAAATTCATAAATAGACTTACATCAGTCATCATATTGTTCTAGGTAGGTAGGTTATTGCTAGAGACTGCTCAGTGGGAAACAATGGACTAAAGAAAACCACACTAAACTGAAATCCATTCGGACCATGTTAACATTAGACTCTGTTACGAGTTGACAAAACTACCATCGTCCTGTCATAACTGTGGTTCTTTGATCGGAAGTAAAACATATGATATAGAGGTTCACTTGGTTACAAGAGTGATAAAAAGACAATCCATAGCCACAGGAATGTGCCAAATATTTACTAATGTCTTTGAATGTTAACGCATCACTTGATGCACACAATTACTAAACCTTTCTTTCGAAGTTAAAAGTTCTCAGAGTTCAAAACTACAGTTCCATCTAAGACATAAGTAACACATGAGCCCTAACAAGCGATGTTGTCAGCTTGATCGAATGTCACGAACGGGGCAGAGACTTCTCCCGCTTTATATCGGCCCCCGTGCCTTGGCACTGTGGAGCTGCGAGCGAGGGTGTGGCTCCGACAGCGCCTTCCATTCGTCGGTGCGGATTGCAGCGAAATATCGCTAACTTCCGTGGTATCGATGCACGGTGCTAACTCGGTTACGGCATAGCAATCTTTGGAAAATACCACAGATTCCACGGTTATAGAGGCAACGTGGCTCAATATTTCTGCAGAGGACTTTCAGCGACTTGTTGAGTCTGTGCCACGTCCGGTTTCTGCACTAAGCCGGGAAAAGAGAGGACCGACACTATATTAAGAGTTATCTCATGACTTTCTTTTCCTCATTGTATGGTACAGAAGATAACTGAAAGAAATACGCAATGAGATGAACGGAAATGACACTTGCATTCAAAAGCAGTAATTACACTGACTTCACCGCGATTCGTGACGTTACAAAAGGCGGCACATGGTTCTTAATATGGTATATGATCACTACAAATGGTAACGTACTCCGCAGTGTTGCCATGGTGGCCACAAGGTTGGTAAGAGGTTATTTGGTACAGCATTTCATCCCTCCACTTCATTTTTACGGATGAAAATGGGCGACCGCATCGAACTGCGCATGTGGAAGAGCTGTTGGAAAGAGAGGATATTCAGCGAACGTGTTGTTTCGCCCAATCCTCCAACTTCAATCACATTGCGCAGATTTCGAATGCATTAGGGAGACGTATTGTAGCACGTCCATATACACAAGGAGTTATCAACCGCGTTAGTTGAGGAAGGGAACGCCTTACCAGAAGAAATCCTTGCCAGTGTTGTGGCCCACATGGGAGCACATTGCCGAACATGAATTGCAGTCCGTGGTGATCACATACCATGTCCTGGGGACAATCATGACTCGCGGTCTGTCTTGTCTTTAAATAAAGTGTCATTTCTGTTCGTCTCACTGCGTATTTCTTTCAGTTACCTTTTGTCCTGTACTGTAGCAGTTGTTTGTACGTATGGACCAAGTGTCATCGATCTATGTTACTTAGCGGTGTCAACAGACGCCACAATTTATGTTCGACAGTGTCGTTATTATCATTATTAAAATCAAAAGGACTATGTGCAATGGCGAGGAAATCTGGGAGATCTGCAAGTACCAGTGAGTACACTTAGCTGTAACAACATGCAAATTTCTACATACTATACAGTATGTTTGTATGTTCATCTTTCGCAGCAGCAATTATAAATTAATTATCATCCATCACTATCATCTCCTTCGAGTTGCTTTCCCCATATCCCCGGCCCCCCTCCCCGAACTCAAACCGCCCGCCTCCCCCCCCCCCCTCTTTTCTTCACTCACATTTCTGCAGAATATCTCCTTTAAATTGAACTGCACTCAAAAGTACCTCCACACACACACACACACACACACACACACGAGTACGAGAAGAAAAAACAATTCATCCACAAGTAGCGAACACTTACAGCCTACACAAAAAACAAATGCATACACATAAACACTGTGCTGATTACGGAATAAGTGAAAAAACAGTGTTGTTACTATAGTGAAACTTAAAAAAGTGCGGTTAAATAGAAAAAGCACATATGCACCGTAAGACAAAACGATTTCAAAATAGACGAGAAACTTCTTTAATAAGTGAATATGCTCACCTTTAGATGTTCTCTATCTTCTCTATCAATTGTGATGTTAAAAGTTCTTGACTGTCGAGCAAGCATGTTATAAGCTATCTCTTTCGTAGGTGAATTAAATTTCTGTAGGATCTCAGTCTGGCATTTGATTCCCTACGAGTAATTCTGTGATGTTTTCCGCTTAAAGCCTTTCTATACGCATATTTCTAAATATTTTACTGGAGTTTTTTCAAGGGATTTAACGCTAGTACTTAAATCGAACATTAATAGCTCTTTACGACTAAATATATGCGAGATGTCACACATATTTATGTTCAGGGTCAATAGACCTTCCCTGGACCAATCATCGATGCTATGCAGGTCTTCCTGAGTTTAGCTAGTCTTCCCAACAGCTAAAGTTTCGTCTACAAACAACATCAAAGAAGCTCAAATTTATTCACATATTGCAAATAAAACTGGCCCTATGGGCACTCACTTGCGTTCCTCTCGAAGTTACGAGGGAGTGCTGAAAAGCAAAGTTTCCGAATTTTTTATGTGAAAACTCTTCAAACTCTCTAATTACAACCAACTCTATTAACATTCTACACCTTTATTCTTCATGTCTACATATTTATTTCTCAACATAGTCAGTATGGTGACGAACACATTTCTCCCAACGAGAGACCAGTTTGTTGACACCGTCACGGTTGAATGTTCGACTTTGTTGCTTGAGCCTAACCTCACCCCTGTTTGTACCGCTTCATCACTATCAAAGCGAAGTCCTCGAAAGCTTTGGCAGAAGATGAAAATCGGATGGGGCCATGTCGGGGCTGTATTGAGGACGATCGGTGACATTGCTCCCAAAGCGTCGGATTGTTGCAAATGCCGCAGCGTTCGTGTGTGGTCTAGCATTGTCATGCTGAAGGAAAGGGTGCTCCAAGTGTGGACGAAGTCTTCGAATTCGTGCTTTCATGAATTACGAATACACCACACCATGAACATCCGTGATGGCATGGTGTTAAACGTTTTGGCGTCGATGATACTTTGCACAGGGACTCCATAGATGCTCTCTTGCTTCCGGGGTGAAAACTGTAAAGGCAGCTCTACCACCTCTCACAATATTGTAATGGGACCCATTCCCCTCACGCTCAAAAGCCAAAACAGATAGTTGACAGATGTCGAATCGCATCTGTTTCATATCAGGAATGAGCATTCGAGGCATCTAGTGTACACACAGTTTTCTTTACGGCATTTCTGCAATGAAAGGCTGTGCATGCTCTCGTGATATGTCACACGTAAGTGAGAGCTGTGTATGTGTAATCCGACGATTTTCTCTGTTGATTTCATCAACTCGATCCCGATTAATGTCGTCGGTTGCCGTAAATGTCGTCCAATCCGAGATCTGTTTGCACACGGTGAGGTTAGAACCAACGCTTCCTTCCTCACGAGCACGAACAACCCAACGTCGCACAATACTGCTGTCGATACAATCATCAAAGCACACAGCTTTCATACTTCTATGGATTTCAATTGGAGGGACGTTCTCTTTGGTTAGAAAGTCAGTTATAGGACTCTGTTCTCAAGCCCTCTAGCGGCAGAGGGTTGCAACTTCCTTCAGCGAAGCAGGAAAGTCGACCGGGTGATATGCATGACATGTAATACTTCAACTGACGTTGAGAACAGAATAGAAAATTCGGAGGCATTAGTTTTCAGCACGACCTCATACTTTTTGTCTATCGTCTTCGTTCCTCGACCTCCGTTAACAACGAAGAAAAATGCATTAAACACATTGTAAGTAAGTTGTACGCTGTGTAAAGAAACTGTGCTTTAATACACAAGTAACAAAATTTAGAGACATGCGTACATTACATTTCCAGAACGACCACAGTAGACGCTCCATAAAGGAAAGCGAAATGCATATGGTAAAGGATACCGTTATACTGCAGTTAACTTGAGACGGAATAACCAAGAATAACAAAACTATCCTTTGTATTGCACGTGCTGTTACCCAGTGGTGTACACAGCATTTCTCAAATTGCACAAATGATAAAAGATCTTAAATCAAGTACTTCGAGGCAAGGAACTAATCGTCGAAAATGAATTCGTAGTTTCTTTCGCATGGACATCCCAGTTTGTTACAACTCATAGAAACGCTCGAAGTGTCAACAACCAATCCCAAAGCATATACTGCAATACAGCCCTTTGACGGAACTGAACTCAGGGCCTAATTGCTTGCATATGTTGGTAGTGATACGCTTGTAATTGAGACTCCACCATCACTCTCCATACTGTTTTCTTCGAAATACGCGTTTCATGCACTGGCGCCATCTCCTTAAATTTTACTCTGTGAAAAATTCTTTGTTGAGAACCGTTACCAGTTTAATATACCTTGAACAAAACAGTTTCTCATAAATTTCTACCCACGACGACAGATTTCTTCCAATCAGAGGTACATCAGTTGCAAAACTATTCTTTGTTTATTCGTACATCTGTCCGAACACTACATTCCTCTCCACTGCAAGTTCCTATAACGTATTATAGTCTGTAAACAGTGTAAATCCACCGTTGACACATCACAGACGACTACACATTAGGTTTAAAGGCAGCCCTACTAAATTCAAAGCGACAGGCAGCTTCTTGTCACGAATTATAAAAGGTTTAGAAACACATGCGTCACAGTTGGAAATTTTCATTTCCAGTTTGTTTCCCGACATCTCAGAGTGTGCGGCTGAGGACTCTACCATTTGTATGATATGGACCGTAAATGTTTGGTACTGGTGCACCAATGCTGGGGCGGCCTTCAGTAAGCAAGCAGCTATTGTTGAGAATTCTAACTACCCTTTCACCTGTAGCAGCCGATCAAAGCAAGCTGATGGCTGAACATCAAATGGTTCAAATGGCTCTGAGCACTGTGGGACTTAACTTCTGAGGTCATCAGTCCCCTAGAACTTAGAACTAATTAAACCTAACTAACCTAAGGACATCACACACATCCATGCCCGAGGCAGGATTCGAACCTGCGACAGTAGCGGTGGCGCGGTTCCACTCCGGCCGGCGGCTGAATATCACACAGGCGTTTTCAGTGACGGTCCAATACCAACTTCAAGAGTGATAATACGGATGCAATAAACGACAACTCTAGCACAGACATCCTCATAAAAGTGGCAGCAAGCAAGGAGTACCTGGGCCAAACCGAGGGTTAAGTGAAGTGGATTAGCCAATGGCTGATTAGCTCGGTAGCTAAACTCCTGGGTACGAAGAGAGTACAATACTCTTCGAAACAAGTATGAGATGTCACTGTGGAACCTAGACTCACGTCGCGAGAAGACTCACAAAATAAAAAAAATGGTACGATTTTTTGAACGCTCTGTATGAAAAAGTGAGAGTAAATCAGCACTACGAAAACAATGAATTTTCGATCTGCATCACATCGTGCGAATTGAGCCTAACTTGACTTGGGCGTCTGTGATCCGTAACAGCTAGCGGCTTTTGTCTTCATGTGATATTATCCTCGCTAGGTACATCACACGTGAGAGAAAATAAGGGTTTTTCGACTTCGAGTGACGAGCTCCGCAATCATAAACAAGAAATTGACGTTACAAACTGAGCTATAACAAGGAATTAATTAGCCGTTTGAGCGAATGTTACCAAGTAATGATTAGTGGTCCCAGTCTAAGGTATTTAGTGCAGTCGAGAAAATCAATGCGCCTCATTAATAAAATAGTTAAGAAAAGAAATTGACTGCTGAGCTTCTCTGAAAAAATACATTGAATTCAAATGAAGTCTTGTAAGATAAAGCTGATATTATGCCTCCTCAGAAATGAGAAGGCCAGTCTTTAACATCAGAATTTACGCGTAGTAAGATCGACAGCCCAGTGATTAGTAACGCCTAAAACTACACTCTCTAAGTAAAAACTGAAACGTCCAGAAGACATGAAATAAATGTATAGTAGAAGTCAACAAAGATGCTGCATTGTTGCGCCGCGTAGCATGGAGGAGCTGGCCTGAAGCGAATGGCAACGTGGTGTGCTGTAGCTCCGTGAAGCAAGGGCTGAGGCAGCTCTCCTGTTCCCTCACAATGCTGGCGGCTAGTCCCCACTCAGAAGCCTTAGAGAAAAAGTCTCCTATACCCGTGACATGTATTTGAGAAGTCTTATCCATACCCATAATTTATTGTTCTCAGGCAAAGCCCATTTTACCAGTGTCACATTATGATACAAACAGTACATTCTATGACGTCATTACTCAATAGAAAACACAGTGTATTACATAACCAAACTAAACAAAGATAAGCGAGGAACTGTATAAGACAATGTCCACGAAGTACGTTAGTCTCATCGTACTATTAGAATTACAGCCACAAACTTTTAGTATATGGGAACTCCCAGGATGATTGGTCAGTGGATATGACGGGAAATATCACGTGAATCAAACAAGTCTGTTAAACACTGCCTCACCCATGCATGCCTTAAGAGCTATGAGCGGTTCTTCATCTTGGACACTGTGAAACAATTTTTTTCAACGGAAAGCTCTTTGCTTTCCATATTTTGAGAGGAGATGGTATAAGATCAAAACAAGAAAAAATTGTCTAGTAAACATGGGCTGTACAATGCATACCTTAAGAGCTATGAACACTTGTTGTTGGGAATGCAGGAGGACGGCGTGGTTATCTTCAATCAGAAAGATTCACAACAATTAGTAAATTAGTAATAAAATGATATTTATTGGACATGGAAAAATACTCAAATTATGCTTCTTCTTCTGAAATGTCCAGCACATTTAAATGTTTGAAATTATTGCAAGTCCCCTAAAATATTAAAGTCCTGATAATGTGTCTCTGAGTGGTGCCTACGTATAGTCCAGGGCTGGCCTACGATGCTTAAGGAGCCTAAATCTCGGAGACGACGGACGAACACTGCAGCTTCTATACTCTGCGGTAGCTGGAGACTGTACACGACTCGGCGCATGGATAAAACTGTCCGTCGTACCTCAGTGCTCCGGTATTTAACGGGGCATCGACCAATCGCCATCCACACACTTGATGTTCATGGGTTTGCAGCTGCGGCCCCTGGCGGACTAATGTATATTTCGTACTGCAAACCCACAGAGCCACTGCGCTACCAGTGTTTCGAACCAGGTTAGCCGAGCGGTCTAACGCACGGCTTTCCGGAGCGGGAAGGAGCGCCTGGTCACCGGCACGAATCCGGCCTGCGGACTTGTGTCGAGGTCCGGTGAGCCGGCCAGTCTGTGGATGGTTTTTAGGCGGTTTTCCATCTGCCTCATAGAATGCGGGCTGGTTCCCCTTATTCCGCCTCAGCTACACTATGTCGGCGATTGCTGAGCAAACACGTTCTCTACGTATGCGAACACCACCATTGCCCTACCAGGCAAACATAGGGATTACACATGTCTGGTGTGAGACGTTCCCTGGGGGTGCCCACCGTGGGCCGAACCGCACAATAACCCTGGTTTCGGTGTGGGGCGGCGGAGGGGTGAAGTGGACTGCGGTAATCGCCGTGGGGTTGTGGACCACTGCGGCTGCGGCGGGGACGGAGCCTCTCTGTCGTTTCTAGGTCCCAGGTCAACATACAACATACGATCGTCACCACACTATTTCAGTAAAAGAGGTGTGTTTCATAGTAACGAAGATGATCAAATACTCACAGTTATTAAAATATGAAGTTTAGAGCGCAAATGTATTGCATTTTTTTCTTGTTTTGGACCATACTACCACCTCTCAAAGTATGGAGAGCAAAGACTTTGCACTGGAAGAGATTTGTTTCATATTGTTGAAGATGAAGAAGTGCTCATAGCCCTTAATGTATGCGATTTAGAACACATGTTTACTATACTTTCTTGCTTCGAATGATCGTTCTTGTCATATTGCTCAGAGCCTCGCAAGGCGAAGATACGTTGCGGTCTTCGTATGCAGTATGTGTTACCTGTAATGCAGTCACCTACTCTATGTGAAAGAGCGTTGGACAAGCTTCTAAGATATCTTTTTCCGCTTAGAGGCACTCATTCTTAATGTCTACTTGTTGAAAATCACTCGATCAATTTACTAGGGTATGTAGTATACAGATGCAGCACACGTGGTTATTAGACACTGTAAGTTCGGTGAAATCGTTCCAGAGCCTGTGAATTCAATAAAAAGATTCCTTTCATCGCAGGAAATGTCTGTGGACATTTTATGTCTAACAAAAGTAGCTTGGTATGATCTTACCTATCATCACCCCTAGACTTTTGCTGCAACGACTTTGAAACATCCTGTATATATAACACACGGAAGTATAATAATGAAACATAAGAAGAGGTAGGCAAATTTTAAAGTTCCCTTTTACAAAGAAATAGCAAATACATTTGGCAATGCATCTGTTTATAGAACTAAGAGCTACACTAAGGAAAAATAATTCATTATTTTAAAAATATTATACACTGTCCCTGGGGGAGGGGGGGGGGGGGGGGGAGGGAGGGTTCTGTTCCCCTACTGGGAGCGTCCCGCGAGATCGGATAGATAGGGGAAGGCTCTGCAGACATACAAGGTAGGTAGAAAAAAAATGTGACCCACGCACAAACACAGAAATCAAAATCCAAAGGCGGATGTTCCCAAATTTGGTTAGCGTCCGTTCCTCAGGTTAGTGGCGGCTGAGAAAAACCTCCATAGCTAACGACCGTGGATGTAAACCAGTGGCTCTAACAATAAGAGCCACCCCAAACGTAATATTATCAGTTATGCAAGAGAGTGATGTGAAACATATTACCGCAGGTGGAAAATCCACAGCACCAACGTGCGAAAGCAAACAATCGGATTCCTGGGAGTCTGCCGCATTAGACAGAGATGAGTCGAAACGTCTTGGAAACCTCAGCAAGATGAAGTATAGAAAACCAAGTTACACAGCCACTTTCAGTGTAAACTCTTGTCTAAAAAATGGTAAAGTAAAACATGTTTCATACACTCTCAAGAACCATAAAATAGTCATAACGGCCCCACAAGGAAGAAGATTCCTAGGTGAAAACAGTTTTGTTTCTGGATGCCTCAGAGTATACAAAGGAAAGGCAGGCACAAGAATTATGAAAAACACACAGCACCATGGAACTGGCTTCATTGTAGACAACAATATTTCGTGCTGCATTATCAGCACTGAATGACAATCTGAAAGACTTCAAATCTGATGACAAAGTTTACACCCTCGTGAATGCACATGCCCCCATAACTGAAGACAATAGAAAGGACGAAGAAAAGGTGGAACATTCTGGGACCAATTCTGTGATGCTGTTCCAAAAGTTCCAGAACAACGCAATGACGTACTTATGGGGTTCTATGTCCAGTTAGGGAAGCAGAAGAAATAAAAAAAAATTGGAAACTACCCGGCACATAACATAATTAACCAAAATGGCGTCAGACTGATACACACAACATGATCCTGAAATCCACAGCCTTTAAAAACCGGAAAACATAGGTCTCACCAAATACACACTTAGGTGAATTCCAAATCGATCACGTGCAATGATACTGAAGTTCCATAAAGAAATACGAAATAATGAAGTCCTCAGAGGAGTAAACCTAGACTCTGAAATGGAACCAACTATCACAAAAGAAGAAAAAATGACCGGCCGGCCGAAGTGGCCGTGCGGTTCTAGGCGCTACAGTCTGGAGCCGAGCGACCGCTACGTTCGCAGGTTCGAATCCTGCCTCGGGCATGGATGTGTGTGATGTCCTTAGGTTAGTTAGGTTTAATTAGTTCTAAGTTCTAGGCGACTGATGACCTCAGCAGAAAATCATGGCAACAGTGGCACTCACAGAAAAATGAACATAAAAGACAAAATTTTTAAAACATAAGAAAATCAGTGAGCAAAAATATCAAAATAACAGAAATGGCCCAGGAAAACCAACTCCTCTTTCAGCCTAACGAAGACATCATCAAAAATTATTCAAAGAACTTCGAAACAAAATATAACCAGATGTAGCCCAACGCCCCTACAGCAACAAGAAAGAAACTGAAATATTGCCCACAACAGCAGGGATCATTGCAAAATATTCGCAGAATATTTCAGAAACCTTCTCAGCTGTGAAGAACGCATAGAAACAATGAACTTTAAGATCTCATTAACAACCAGCCTGAACTCTGAACCACCTTTAACAGAGGACCTACAGGCAGTCATTTCAAATCTCAAAAACTATAAAGCCTTGAGAGAAAACTAAATGACAGCTGAAATTTGGAAAAATGTCAAGAACAATGTCTCTAAGACACCTTTGAATAAATGTGGATAAACAAAAGAATCCCAAATGATTGGAAGACGTCCCTCATCTTCCCACTCTACATCTGTGTCTACATCTACATAGATACTCTACCAGCCACCGTAAGATGTGTGGCGGAGGGTATCTGTACCACTACTTGTCATTTCTCCTCCTGTTTCACTCATAAATAGAGCGAGGGAAAACGACTATCTGTACGCCTCCGTATGAACCCTAATTTCTGGTATATAATCTTCATGGTCCTTAAGCACAACGTATGTTGGCGGAAGCGTAATCTTCGGCAGTCAGCTTCAAATGCCGGTTCTCCAAATTTTATCAGTAGTGAAACTTCCTGGCAGGTTAAAACTGTGTTCCCGACCGAGACTCGAACTCGGGACCATTGCCTTTCGCGGGCAAGTGCTCTACCATCTGAGCTACCGAAGCACGACTCACGGCCGGTACTCACAGCTTTACTTCTGCCAGTACCTCGTCTCCTACCTTCCAAACTTTACAGAAGCTCTCCTGCGAACCTTGCAGAACTAGCACTCCTGAAAGAAAGGATATTTCGGAGACATGGCTTAGCCACAGCCTGGGGGATGTTTCTTTCAGGAGTGCTTGTTCTGCAAGGTTCGCAGGAGAGCTTCTGTAAAGTTTGGAAGGTAGGAGACGAGGTACTGGCAGAAGTAAAGCTGTGAGTACCGGCCGTGAGTCGTACTTCGGTAGCTCAGATGGTAGAGCACTTGCCCGCGAAAGGCAACGGTCCCGAGTTCGAGTCTCGGTCGGGCACACAGTTTTAATCTTCCAGGAAGTTTCATATCAGCGCACACTCCGCTGCAGAGTGAAAATCTCATTTATCAGTAGTGTTTCCCGAAAAGAATGCCGCCTTACCTCCAGGGATTCTCAGATTTTCATTTGTAGTTGGTGACTGAAGGCTGTGACTTTAGACTCGCCCTATGATTTAAGGGTGTGCAAAACGAATTTTTGGTG
Source organism: Schistocerca gregaria (assembly GCF_023897955.1). Lineage (NCBI taxonomy): Eukaryota > Metazoa > Arthropoda > Insecta > Orthoptera > Acrididae > Schistocerca > Schistocerca gregaria. The sequence goes on along the minus strand of NC_064931.1, from coordinate 185,446,719 downwards.
GAATGTATGCTAGTTTACGCCTGATTATTACGGACAGTGCAACTCATTGTGAACCAAATAGTATGGTTCAGTTGTCACATGTAGTCTGTTTTTAAAAGAATAAAATCTTAACCTTGAGCAGACACTGAGGAGGAATATTTGAGTTGTAGCAAGAAGTGTTATGAAAGTGTTACATTTAAGTGTCATTTTCATCACACTATTTTATTGCTCCCCTTGATTTCTTGTGTTGTAGATAAAGGGTACATAGTGCCGGGGTCAAAGATGCGAGGAGCTACCACTCAGGAAGCAACTAAGTCTTTGACAGTACAAATAGCTCAGTTGACAGCGGGTGATGCAGACTTCAATAGGAAGTTAAATGCTGTAAAAGAGGGCAGAGCCTCGTCCAGTTCAGCTGCTTGAGCTAAAACGCATTCTACACTGATGTCTCGTCATATAAAGAGGTATCCTTGCTGATTCGGCTGTGTAAAATGGGTCAATAATGAAATATAGTGTATGGGAAGTGGGTGAGGGTGTCATGTGCAACTTTTATGATTCCAAGTGGGCTATATAAATACATCGATATGGTAATGATTCTAATTTGGCAATAGCTGATTGCATTAAATTAATAGCCAGTTTAAACAACTGATAATACAAGCTACATGTAAATTTGAGGCTAAGAATAATGCAATTCATACTTCATGAATTTAAGTACGGATCTATTGGTGGTTTGTCAGAGAAGATCCGTGGCTTTTCAATTTTCCGCAAAATAGGTATATTGACAACCAAAAACCGATATCGGTGAACAAAAACACATAGACACAGAAAAATAAATTAGTCCCCAGTCGTGATAAGAATGTAACAACTCTATATTAATACAAGGAAGCTACACCCTTCTTAGTATGCATGAATGTTCACAGTACCGCATTCTATTAAGGAAGAATGGAATGGCTCTAAGTACTATGGCACTTAACATCTGAGGTCATCAGTCCCCTAGACTTAGAACTACTTAAAGCTAACTAACCTAAGGACATCACCCACATCCATGCCCGAGGCAGGATTCGAACCTGCGACCATAACAGCAGCGCGGTTCCAGGCTGAAGCGCCTAGAACCGTTCGGCCGCAAAGGGGCGGTGCAGGAATGGAAACTGCACGTAGTGACACATGAGGTCAGAAAACAAAGAGAAAATATCGCACGTTCGTTGATTAGATAGGCATAACAAACGATATTGTCCATTACAAACAATATCCCCGATGGCTACTCCACACTCGACAGAGAAGCGGGACCTCTGTCGTGAAGACATGGTAAACCACGAGAAATATGTTAAAACGAAAATCAACAAAATTTGTTCACAAATGTGCGTATTCATTCGAAGCTGAAAGCTGAGTGGTACTTATCACCTGCTAATAGACGATCAACGCCATCGCAATCGGTTGCTGGGTACGTAATCTCACCTGCCACCCTGACAACCTGCTACATACGCATTTCTTCGGTAGTTGCTTGAATATATGTGACCATATAGCTGCGGAAAACAGGACGACAGTACATAGGCATAACATTCGAAATGTCTTGCAAGTTCACTATGGCTAGTAACAAAATATCTACGCTACTGTTCTAAAGTATTCCACACTCTTGATTGCAATGATGTTCTCTTGTTAGATACACATCTTCAAGCAGAAATTTATTTTTGTGTGTGGGCGGGGGGCGGGGGGGGGGGGGGGGGCGGGAGGTGCATCGAGATTTTACACAACGAAGATCCAAACAACACCGAAAATGCGAAGAGATTAAACTGTTCGAGGTCACCGGTGAGTCAAAATCTGCAGGAACTGATGGCCAATGAAGATATGGAAAAGATACCACGTAGCGGGCGCCCACGCATTTCTTCTGCCTCGGAGAACGGATCACTTCGTCAACCAAGCCGGAAAAACAGGAGTGCTGCTTCAGCGGAAATGGCAAAAGCAAGGCAAGAGGCAACGAGAGTTTATTCTAAGTCATCAGTTGCTAGGAGAAGTCTGTGCACTGAGAATGAAGTCCAGAGTTCCCAAGAAGAAGACATTTTTAACTACAGCAGTGAGGAAAAAGAGGCTGGCATGGGCCAGGCTGCACATAAACTGGAGAAAATAACGTTGGAGAACTGAGGTTTTACACAACGAAGACACGAACAACACCGAAACTGCGAAGAGATTAAACTGTTCGAGGTCATCTGCAGAAGCTGATGGCCAACGAAGATGGCCAATTTACCACGAAGCGGGCGCCTACGCATTTCTTCGACCCCAGAGAACAGATCAGTTCGTCGACTAAGCCGGAAAAACAGGAGTGCTACTTCAGCGGAAATGTCAAAAGCACGGCAAGGAGCAGCAAGAGTTGATTCCAGGTCATCAGTTGCTAGGAAAAAACTGTGCAGTGAGAGTGTAGTCCAGAGTCGCCAAGAAGAAGACATTTTTAAATGCAGCAGTGAGGAAAAAAATGTTGGCATGGGCCAGGCTGCACCTAAACTGGACAAAACAACATTGGAGAACTGTGTTATTTTGAGATGAAAGTTGATTTTCCATGTTGAGTGACAGACCACAGCTCGTCAGATGTGGGCCCAAAGAAAGGATGGATTTTGACTACCTTGTGCGAACCATGTGAAATGTCCCCTTAGAAAAATTTATGAATTACTGCGCTGATAAACCTCTTACGTTATTTGATTTTCAAACAGCTGAGCAGAACTCAAACATTTCTCTCTTTACTTATTCTGGGCAACACTAAACTGACACACAACATTTTTAGCGCAACGCAATCTAACTTTCAATAATCCCTACAAAAGAATGGCCCTGACTGGCAATAACCTACACCTTTCATGAATCACTTACCTCACAAAAATCTTCGTTACTCGAACTACTGCAATACAGCGAGATTCTAACTACTGAAGTCACTAACTACTGATAGGCATAGTCAGCAAATGAAAGATTTTGACAGAGAACAAACAATGTATTTACCTTTAGCGTTCAAAAGTATATATATACACTCCTGGAAATTGAAATAAGAACACCGTGAATTCATTGTCCCAGGAAGGGGAAACTTTATTGACACATTCCTGGGGTCAGATACATCACATGATCACACTGACAGAACCACAGGCACATAGACACAGGCAACAGAGCATTCACAATGTCGGCACTAGTACAGTGTATATCCACCTTTCGCAGCAATGCAGGCTGCTATTCTCCCATGGAGACGATCGTAGAGATGCTGGATGTAGTCCTGTGGAACGGCTTGCCATGCCATTTCCACCTGGCGCCTCAGTTGGACCAGCGTTCGTGCCGGACGTGCAGACCGCGTGAGACGACGCTTCATCCAGTCCCAAACATGCTCAATGGGGGACAGATCCGGAGATCTTGCTGGGCAGGGTAGTTGACTTACACCTTCTAGAGCACGTTGGGTGGCACGGGATACATGCGGACGTGCATTGTCCTGTTGGAACAGCAAGTTCCCTTGCCGGTCTAGGAATGGTAGAACGATGGGTTCGATGACGGTTTGGATGTACCATGCACTATTCAGTGTCCCCTCGACCATCACCAGAGGTGTACGGCCAATGTAGGAGATCGCTCCCACACCATGACGCCGGGTGTTGTCCCTGTGTGCCTCGGTCGTATGCAGTCCTGATTGTGGCGCTCACCTGCACGGCGCCAAACACGCATACGACCATCATTGGCACCAAGGCAGAAGTGACTCTCATCGCTGAAGACGACACGTCTCCATTCGTCCCTCCATTCACACCTGCCGCGACACCACTGGAGGCGGGCTGCACGATGTTGGGGCGTGAGCGGAAGACGGCCTAACGGTGTGCGGGACCGTAGCCCAGCTTCATGGAGACGGTTGCGAATGGTCCTCGCCGATACCCCAGGAGCAACAGTGTCCCTAATTTGCTGGGAAGTGGCGGTGCGGTCCCCTACGACACTGCGTAGAATCCTACGGTCTTGGCGTGCATCCGTGCGTCGCTGCGGTCCGGTCCCAGGTTGACGGGCACGTGCACCTTCCACCGACCACTGGCGACAACATCGATGTACTGTGGAGACCTCACGCCCCACGTGTTGAGCAATTCGGCGGTACGTCCACCCGGCCTCCCGGATGCCCACTATACGCCCTCGCTCGAAGTCCGTCAACTGCACATACGGTTCACGTCCACTCTGTCGCGGCATGCTACCAGTGTTAAAGACTGCGATGGAGCTCCGTATGTCACGGCAAACTGGCTGACACTGAAGGCGGCGGTGCACAAATGCTGCGCAGCTAGCGCCATTCGACGGCCAACACCGCGGTTCCTGGTGAGTCCGCTGTGCCGTGCGTGTGATCATTGCTTGTACAGCCGTCTCGCAGTGTCCGGAGCAAGTATGGTGGGTCTGACACACCGGTGTCAATGTGTTCTTTTTTCCATTTCCAGGAGTATATATATATATATAGTATATATATATATATATATATATATATATATATATATATATATATATATATATATATATATATATATATAATTTCGTGACACCCAATCTTACAAATTTAGTGTCTCTGATGGACACAAGTCCAGATTATCCGCTCTCAAAGTTCCGCCATCTCTCTCCCCACATCCACCACTGCTGGCGGCTCACCTCCAACTGCGCAACGCTACGCGCTGTTCACATACAACTGCCCAACACTACAATATCGACTATTCCAACAATGCCAACCAGCCACAAACTTCATGCAGCATTATCATTATTTTCATATAGAGCGCTACGTGGCGCTACCAACATAAAAACTTAAACAGCCTACTTATACATGAAACATGCTTCATCGGCAATTATGTGGCGAGCAATGACTTATCAAGATGTTGGAAGGCTGTACTTCGTTCAGGGAACAATAAACAGTGATCAATACGAAGTTGTAATTCGGCGCAATCTGATGTTCACCGCACGATTTCCCGGATGCGCAGTGGATTTTCCAACAGGATCTGGCTGTATACCACACATCAAGAAAGATGACTTTTGATTATTTTATCTTTGTAATAACATTTCCAAGGTTATTTCTGTCACATATCGTCCAAATCTATCATTCCAGATTCGTTCTGTCATGACTGTACTAGGTAACAGAGAACTTACGTGGCTATGAAGTTCTCCAAGGCCTCAGTCCAATTGAGAATTTGTGGCGAATGGCTGGGAAAAGCGTTCAGAAGAAGAAGCCTGCAACAAAACAGGAGTTATTGGAGGTGATTGCGAATGTGTGCTGCCAGGAGACTGAAATCATTACCACTAAAAATTCGACGGACCCCATGCCTGAGAAAGTGAAGGCTGTTGTAAGGGCCAAGATGGATCCACCGAAATACTATCATTTAACGTGTGACTACTGAATATTGCACTTGTGAGGGACATAATTTTACACTATGACCAAATTAAATGGAAATTTCATCAAAATATTTAATATTTAACGTCTATATCATCAGTGACATGACATATCCTTGTACAGATATGAACGTACTGTTGAAATGTTTCCTTGAATTAAAATATTAAAAACAATCTTGTCCTTCACTGTAATGTTCCCTCTCACTTGCAGACTATCGTTCTTTATTAAATATTTGAAATTTCAAAGACGGATGGAGTTTTAGAAGTTCTGTAGCAAATTCTCATAATTGTATAGGGACGCTGCAATACTTTAGAACCGTAGTGTATGGAAATATTATTTGCCTGTATATTACGAGGAGCGCTAATTAAGATTTATTTCCCTGATACCGCATCTCCCCCGTACCCATCATCTCTACCCTTTCTAAAAATTTTCAGATGCTTATCCTTCTGGCGCACATGGTCAGTTAACCGGATTTCATAAATGGCTAGCACGCATTTCGCTCACAATAGTGATCATTCCGCTCCATTTGTCCCTAGAACTCCTGACGCATTGATTGTGGGAAAGCCTGTGCCTGAAGGAATAGAAGGTTACATTTAACTGAAAATCCGCATTTTCATAAGCAATTGTTTTTCAACGTCGGTTCACTGTGCTGAGTATGAAGCGTTTCGGAAGCTGCTTACGGGTTTACTTTTTACATGTCGCCTTAGTTAACTGAAACTGGATTTTTAAAATAATTAGCTATCATGGCCTCATTTATCACTCTACAGTGAAATAAAGACGAAGCGTAAAATAAATAAATTAAAAACACATTACAGACTTAATGTTGAGATACAGGCCTATCACGAAATGCATTCTGTTCAGAATTTAAAATGTTACTGGTAACGTAAATGTTAATTCTTTGTGAGGAGCAGTAATTTTAAAAAAAGGAAGAAACCTTTCTTTACTGCGTGTTTTCAGTTAATTGTTGGTTGCAGTACCTTCATGTTTTGTTTTTTTTTTTTTTTTTTTTTTTTTTTTTTTTTTTTTTTTTTACAAAAGATCAGACGAAAGGCATGAAGGCCAATATCCGTGACATGGAGGCAGCATGGTCTTCAAATTTTTACGTGTAAGCTGATTACACAGCCTCCAGAACTTATCTGTATTTTCTTATACTACGCCCTCTTGATTAGCTACACGTAAGTCACAGCACCAATTTCCAGAAGTTCTTCCCCAGTAACAGTCCGACATAAATTCGGCCAAGCTAGCTGCAGGGAGAGCAGACTTTCTCAGCCGACAAGTTTTATGACACCCTGTCGTGAGCCCACACATTTAGATACGGTTGAGTTTTACAAGGTGAATTTGGACTTATTTTTACTTTTAAATGCAGCCATATGTAGAAAAGCAGTTCTAAAAACGAAGAGTAAAATCTTAATTTTATAGTAGGTCAATATAATTCGGCAGGAGGTGGGAGGGGGAAACAAAACACGCGCGCTCACCCGTTTCCGGTGCCGCAGTCCAAGATGGCGGCTGGCGATCACCGCATGCAGGCTGTAAAGTTTATGGAGCTGCGCCGGCCGCCGCCGGGACCAGAATCAGCTTACGAGGCCGCGCACGGCTCTATTAGGTAATGGCTCGTTTTAGAGAAGTCACGCACAATCACGGCTGCGCTCGCTCGCTACTTCGTACCTCTGGCGCTGAAACACGGCAAATGAATTGCGTGCTAACAGGACTGCTTCCACGTCGAACGCAGCAGTCGTACAAAGAAGGCAAGGAAGAGGAGAACGGCCACTAAACTGAGTTTCACAGCATGCGTGATAGCAAGGTTGAAAGCTGCAGACACATAATAGGTCAAGTAGGTTCATCGGATAAAAACTTAAGCCACTCCTACAGGAATATTTACAAGCATCATTTAATATCCTGTAACTCCACCCCTGGGCTCGATACGTTCTTGGATTGGATCAGGAAGTGAGTCCAGAGTGGTGTGCAGGTACGTCGCATCCATGTTAAGACACTGGTAAGTATTTGATCGTCCACTTCCACCAAACTGCGGGGATGCTGATGTCGACGTTTTACCAGCTGTTCCAATACGTCCTACAGATTTTCTGTGGGTTTCAAGTCAGATGATTTTTCAGGCCAATAGAGATGTAGCATGGTGGGAAAGTGTTCAGAAAACGAGTCACATATTCCTTCAGCCGGATTAATTTTGTTGTTTTCGTCTTTATGTATCTGTGTGAACAATGGCCTCTTGCGAGGTGACCGACTCCAATACCGGGTGATCAAAAAGTCAATCTAAATTTGAAAACTTAATAAATCACGGAATAATATAGATAGAGAGCTAAAAATTGACACACATGCTTGGAATGATATGGGGTTTTATTAGAACCAAAAAAAAAGAAAGTTCACAAAATGTCCGACTAATGGCGGACTAACGTCAGTGACTGCGCCTGACAATCGTGTACAAAAGGAGCTGTAACGAGAGAGAGAGAATCAGATGCGCCAGCAGTCACAGCATGTTGGCGTTACCTGAAAAGGCGCTTTTAGTGAAGCTGTATTATCAGAATGGGGGATGTGCTAATTCAGCGTTACGATCCTATCGCCATAGGAAGGGGATTCGAACGGGTAAAGGTCCGTTGACAAATGCAGCTGTGGTGAGAATGATTTCGATGTTCGAAGCCACGGGTTGTTTAGACGATAGACCCCGTAGTGGTCGACCGAGCACAAGGCGTGATGCTGCTGAGACAGTTCAGGAAGAAATGGAGACTGTAGTGGGTTCGTCTTTGCACGGGGAAGTCAGCGCTCGTGCAGTCGCACGTCGCACCGGCATTCCACACACAACTGTTTGGTTGGCACTGAGGCGTACCCTCCGATGCTATCCGTACAAAATCCATCGGCATCATGAACTGTTACCTGGCGATTTAGTGAAGCGGAGGGCATTTGCAGTGTGAGCGTTTCAAAAGATGGCGGAAGATGACGATTGGTTGAGTAACCGACGAAGCTCATTTCACGCTCCGAGGGTCTGTCAACGCCCACAACTGCAGAATTTGGGCTACCGAAAATCCTAGAACTGTCGTGGAAACTCCATTTCACGACGATAAAGTCACGGTATGGGTTGGATTTACAACATCTACCGTTATCGGCCCTTTTTTCTTCGAGGAAATGCGTGATTCTGGTTTTGTAACTGCTACCGTGACGGGTGAGAGGTACGCCGATATGTTACAGAATCGTATCATTCCAAGCCTGGCTGATAAACACCTGCTGGAACGTACGATGTTTATGCAGGATGGCGCTCCACCCCATATTGCTAGACACGTGAAGGATCTCTTGTGCGCGCGTCGTTTGGTGATGATCGTGTGCTCAGCCGCCACTTTCGTCATGCTTGGCTTCCCAGGTCCCCAGACCTCAGTCCGTGCGATTATTGGCTTTGGGGTTACCTGAAGTCACAAGTGTATCGTGGTCGACCGACATCTCTAGGGATGCTGAAAGACAACATCCGACGCCAGTGCCTCACCATAACTCCGGACATGCTTTACAGTGCTGTTCACAACATTATTCCTCGACTACAGCTATTGTTGAGGAATGACGGTGTACATATTGAGCATTTCCTGTAAAGAACATCATCTTTGCTTTGTCTTACTTTGACATGCTAATTATTGCTATTCTGATCAGATGAAGCGCCATCTGTCGGGCATTTTTTGAACTTTTGTATTTTTTTGGTTCTAATAAAACCCCATGTCATTCCAAGCATGTATGTCTGTTTGTACCTCTCTATCTACATTATTCCGTGATTTATTCAGTTTTCAAATTTATACTGGCCTTCTGATCACCCGGTATTTTAATTGCACGCCGTTCCCATCGCAATTTTCTCTCGCTGATAGCCTAGGATGGACCTTCATTTACTGCCTGCAGCAATTCTTGTCGGGGTTGGAAGCGATTTTGATTCACAAGCCGTGAAACGCGTCTCTCGTCCCTCTGTCAGGATCTTTTTCCAATCACAATTCTGACAGTCGTGTTTCGCGGCCACGAGTGCAGCTCAGCTTGTAGACAAGTTGAACAGCCCGCCGCGAAGCATCAGCAAACTGAGCAACTCCTCGTATCGTATGGTCACGGGCACGGCCTAACACGATTTCCCCCTTTTGCCACTCTGTCACGATCCTTACATTTAACCATGTTTACGTACAATGTCCGCTTGAAACATAGATGTCTCAGTGATCGCTACTACCTTATGCTCACGTAGGGACGCGGTTGAGCACGTGCTTGATGGCTGAGCCATCTGAAACCCCTTAACGATTAATCGGTGCGTGCGCACTGGAGTCACTAATTTTTCGTCTGGTGAGCTTATAAAAGCCCATCTACACAACCTCGATGGGAAAGGGTAGCCATCTAATGGGAATGTTTGTCATATTCGCAAGTGTGAATTTATGTGTTGCATATTAGGTACTGAGGAGTGCTTGTAGAATCTTGGTATCATGTCTGTATTTTTTTATGGTAATAACAGAGAAATGGCAAGGGATGAAGTGTGGAAGAAGCACATAATTCCTCCTCTTCGGCAAGGGCCGCCAAGCTCCAAAGTTCTCATGCGACTGACGAATCGCCCACACTTACAAATAAACATTCCATAAACTATGTACACAGCTTGGTGCAGGGCACTTCGCACCAACATCTGCCACACTCTGCCCATTTAAATTAGTATATGTAGCGAGAAAAAATGTCTATGTGTACGCCCTTACTGTATTCTATTCGATGGGCAGTCATAAAGTTTCAATAATCTCCTCGAAAAAATGTTAAATAATTAATTTGTCGTTTGTTTTTAAAAGCATGTTTGAAGTCTTGACGCACGTAGAAATCTCCGCACCACAGTACAGTACCACACCGTTATAGCAGACAAACCAAAACGGTGCAGCCCAATGGTAAAGTGGCAATCCATTCTGAGCAGGTACAAGCGTGCAGCAGCATTTTTCCGTCATATAACACAGTGGTTAAGTGGCGCAGGGTCTTCCAGGGAAGCCAAAAAAATCTGAATGGCGAAGAACGAAGTCGTAGATCATCTCTGGAAAACAGTAGTAAATCGCTAAAGAGGTAAAGACCTCGGTGGTCGAAGACGGATGCATCCCAATTGAGGAGATAGAGGTAAAAGTAAATTCAGTCACGAATCAGTCTTCAACTTCTTGTGCGACATTTTGAACGTGACAAAGGTTCCCGCCTGCTGTGTTCCACAGCTGCTCACACACATTCAAACAGAGCTGCGAACTGAGGCAGCAGCTGAAATGTTTGAGCTCTATCAGGCCAGTCCAGCCTCCTAACCGTCATGGGCAAGTACTTTGTGTATCAATATCACTCCGAGGAAAAGAAGCAAACCAAGCAATGGATCCACGTGGATTCGCCAGCACCGAAAATGACAAAGACCCAACGATCATCAGAAAGTGTGATGTTGAGCATTTTTGGAATGCCATGGTGTAACGCTAACAGATTATGTTGTTAAGGGGTAAACCGTCACAGCAGCATACTACCGAAATCCCCTGATGACGTTACAGTAGTCTGCCAAGACGAAGCGTAGCGAGAATCTGGCCAAATCGGCGTTTTTGCTCCCCGACAACGCCTCTGCTCACATTCACACACGCTGCTTCTTTGAACTATCGGATATTACCCCCCACCATCCGTATTCCCCTGACAAGGCACTCAGTGCCTTCTTCCTCTTTCCTCGAATGAAAAAACCATTGCATTGTAGCCATTTCCGGAATGACGATGACATGGTTTTCGAGGACGAACGATTCTTAAACAGACAAAAAGCAGGCTTCTGTTATCAAGGTCTCCACTAAGTCTTCCTTCGTTGAGAAAAATGAATTGCACTGACGTGTGAATACGTAAATAAAGACTTTCATGTTCGCAGCTTGAGTTTTTTCGAGGCGACAGTTAAATGACTACAATATTCTTGTAGACCCTGAGCTTTACAGGGTGTATCGAAAGGTATGTTACAAGGCGTGGTGGTTGGTGGGTGGGTGCCACGTGGCACGCGTAGTGGCGTTCCAAAATGCCTCCTTTGCGTGCTACTGTCTCTGAAATGTGGAAAAACAAGTAGGCAGTTGAAACCATACAAACTAGGCAAGGAGTAAACGAGCAATTTACTGTCAGTAAACACCAGTTTCATTCACTTACAGAAGGTGCTCAATAAGACCGCTACCAACTTCGGTACATTTTGTGTATTGCCTTACGATGTCTTCCCAAATGGAAATCTTGGAAAGATTCCCGTCATATCACGAACAAATCCAACTGCTACATTTATTTAGGCCACAAAATCTTGTGGTGACTCCACGAGTGTCTCGTACGTCAGAGTTTTCATCTATCCCAAGAAACACAAATCCAGTGGTGTCATGCCACGCGAGTAAGAGTGCCAAGGGTTCGACACGTCATCATCAGGCGATACACAAAATGTATCGAGATTGCTTCAAAATGTTCAAATGTGTGTGAAATCTTATGGGACTTAACTGCTGAGGTCATCAGTCCCTAAGCTTACTCTCTACTTAACCTAAATTATCCTAAGGACAAACACTTACACCCATGCCCGAGGGAGGACTCGAACCTCCGCCGGAATCAGCTGCACAGTCCATGACTGCAGCGCCTGAGACCGCTCGGCTAATCCCGCGCGGCCTACCGAGATTGGTGGCAGTCATATTGAGCCACTTCTTTACTTGAGTTAAAGTGGTGTTTACTGAGTGTAATGTACATTGCTCCTTTACTCTTTCCCTAGCTTGCGTGGTTAGAACTATCTATGCCTTCCTCCACATTTCAGAGACGCTAGCACGCAAGCCTAGCGTTTTCTAACAGAGTTTATTACCAAAATTTACTCACATGTTACTCGTCTACCAACCACCACGCCGTGATACGCTCTGCATACAGGGTGGTCAGAAACAGTCTGAAAAGATTGTAAGGGTGATGCAGGGTAGGTTGTGTTGACAAGTAATTGTTAAGAAAAAATTCGATACGGTGCGCCGCGTCCGATTTAATTAGCATTGAAGTTAGCCGGTCAGGACGTTGGGCGCGGAAATTCAAGTAAGTTGCCAGATACATAGCGTCGATGATACCGCACGAGACTGCTTTGCTCAGCTCGTGTTCGACCCTTACTATCGTCCCATATCCAATTTTTCTATCGCTCTCTTGTTAGGTTTTAAGAAACCAAACGAAGTACACGTTTGGTGACACGGTCTCTGGCGGGCCGCTTGAATTTGCGCTCTTAGCGGCCTGATTGGCTAACTTCGGTGCTAATCAACTCGGTAACGGCGCAACATACAGAATTTTTTTCTTATGAATTGTTTCTCAGCACAACCTACCCTGAAACACCCTTACAAGCTTTTCTGACCACCCTCTATATGATGTATGCAGCAGGACAAGCTACTTGTAACAAATTTACATCGCAGAACTGTGCGAGAACAATGTCGCCTTTCTTCCAAATAACCTCTTTCATTTCTCTGAGCATCAACGTTACACTTTCGTACGCGCTATACTGACGTCGTATGATCTTAGCAGCGCTTGGCTGAATTAATTCGACGTCTGCTGGCAGCCCCAGTTGATAAGGACTGAAATCTCATGAGCAGGACTTGAGGATAGGTCACACTAGCACGTACTACTCTGTTCTCTTAAAAGATGTACTGCGCTTTTCTAGATTATTTCCAGCAGGCCCAACTCGTCCAGTCGACGTCCCTCTTTTTGATCCATTTCATACCACTTTGTAGTATCATCCCTACATATTCACCCCATATGACAGAAGTTTATCCAGTGATCCCCTACTCAAATGCTATCAACTATTGCATGCAATTTTCCCGTAATAAGATGTGGAGAATCGTAGGTTCAAAATGAGTAAACCATAGTCACTACTAAATGACAAACTTTTTCCCCCTGCTTACCAAATGTGGAAACAAAATTTTCTTCCGCCAAGAGCACTCGAACTGACCACCACTAGCTTGAGCGCCACCGCAATTCTGAGAATTGGCGACCTACGCTATAATTAGTACTAGCAGCAACCACAGCTTTATGAACAAATTTTGGGTTTGGTTCAGACATTTTGGCTGAGTTATTTCATATGAGGGGTGTATGGTTTCCAGATCCCTAATCTCAAGTAATTAAGTTCTGTGTTGAAGCTTAACATAGCCTTGCTCCATGACATACTGGTTAAACAGATTTCAAATAAAAAAGATAAACTAAGAAAACACCATTTATTTAAAGCATCTGTGTGAAACATGCAAAAACTACACAGCAATGTATAATCGCCTGTCGCTCTCACTGAAGATTACTGTCTTCTGTGTATTATATCAGCAACTTTGTTTATTATTATGAGACACTCAAATAATCAGTGAAGTAGAATATGGACTGAAAACAGCTGAAAAGCATTAAATTATAAAATTCAGTAATAATGTTCGCTTTGGATGAGATTACAACACAAGAGTTCGTTTATGTTGCTTAAGTTCACTCTAGAGCTGTGTATTCCTAAAGATTGTTCCTATCTCAGGGAAAGAAGGCTACAGGTAAGAATTGTATTACCAGACATTGAAGTTAGTGTAATCCAGCGTCAAAGAATTCTCACGCTTTCGTTCCCGTGCACATATCTTCTCTTAGGATTTGTTACTAGTACCAGAAGTCACCTAAAACTAAGTGAAGCGCGCAGTCAGTAAACATTAGATAGAAGTATAAAACGCATTTGAGTAAAATATTCATCTGCACCTACATGGATACTCTACAAATCACATTTAAGTGCCTGGCAGAGGGTTCATCGAACCACCTTCACAATAATTCTCTATCATTCCAATCTCGTACTGCGCTCGAAAAAAACGAACACCTGTATATTTCGGTGCGAGCTCTGATTTCCATTATTTTATTATGGTGATCATTTCTCCCTATGTACTTCGATGTCAACAGAGTACTTTCGCATTCGGAGGAGAAAATTGGTGATTGAAATTTCGTGAAAAGATTCTACCGCAGTGATAACACCTTTTTTTTTTAATGATGTCCACCCCAAACCCTATATCATTTCAGTGACACTCCCCTATTTCGCGATAACACAAAACGTGCTGCCTTTCTTTGAACTTTCTCGATGTACTCCGTCAATCCTATCTGGTAAGGATCCCACACCGCGCAGCAGTATTCTAAAAGAGGACGGACGAGCGTAGTGTAGACAGTCTCTTTAGTAGATCTGTTACATTTTCTGAGTGTCCTGCCAATAAAACGCAGTCTTTGGTTAACCTTCCCCACAACATTTTCTGTGTGCTCTTTCCAAATCAAGTTGTTCGTAATTGCAATTCCTAGGTATTTAGTTAAATTTAAGGCCTTAGATTTGACTGATTTGTCGGGTAACCGAAGTTTAACGGATTACTTTGACCACTCATATGGATGACCTCACACTTTTCGTTATTTAGGGCCAATTGCCAAATACTTCGCCATTCAGATATCTTTTATAAATCGTTTTGCAATTTGGTTTGATCTTCTGATGACTTTACTAGTCGTAAACGGCAGCATCATCTGAAAACAACTTAAGACAGCTGCTCAGATTGTTTCCTGAATCACTTATATAGAGAAGGAACAACAAAGGGCTTATAACACTACCTTGGGGAACTCCAGAAATTACATGACTTTCAGTCAGTTACTTCGAACTGTGACCTCTCCGGCAGGAAATGACGAGTCCAGTCATACAACTGGGACGATATTACATAAGTATGCAATTTCACTTGAAGACGCTTGTGTGGTACAGAGTCAAAAGCGTTCTGAAAATGTAGAAATACGGAATCAATTTGAAATCCCTTGTCAATAGCACTCACACTCCTGTGTGCAAAGAGGTAGTTATGCTTCACAAGAACTATGTTTTCTAAATCCGTGTTGACTGTGGGTCTCTAGACCGGTCTCTTCGAGGTAATTCATAATGTTCGAACACAATACATGTTCCAAAATCCTGCTTCATATCGACGTTAATGACATCGGAGTGTAATATAGTGAATTACTCCTACTACCTTCCTTGAATACTGGTGTGACCTGTGCAACTTTCCAATGTTTGGGTACGGATCTTTCGTCGAGCGAACGTTTGTGTATGGTTGTTAAGTATGGAGCTATTGTAGCAGCATACTCTCAAAGGAAGCTAACTGGTATAAAGCCTGGACCGGAAGACTTGCGTTTGTTAAGTGATTTAAGTTGCTTCACTACTCCGAGGATATTCTTAATTATACTATAGAAAGAGCAGAAAGATTTGCACTTTTATGCAGGTACCGTTTCCAGTAGTGTCCCAACGGGAATATCAAGTCTGACTGATTAACTCGTTTCATTCTCTTCAAGAAATGTACTGAGCAGCTTAATTAATTTCGGAGTAAAGTACGACCCATTCATAAATATTATTAACTCTGTAATTTCCCTTTTTTAATCAGTATACCGTGAATTTTATCCGCTGTAGTTCACTTCGTGGCTAATTATCGTTGGGATAGATGCAAGAAAATAAACATATAAAAAATTGTGGAGGTACTGTGGTGAAGCATGAAATAATTTATAATGTTGTCACTCAGTTTTTTGTCATCTATAGAACCAAGGGACATCATAAATTTTAACACGTCATCACTGAAGTTGTAGACAATGGGATTTCGAAGTGTCGAGGTTAATGTTTAATGTAGGACCCAGATGATCCACTGTACTGATGCTGTTAGACTTCTCTTTGTGCTGTGATGAACTAGAAACTGTCTTTCTAACGCGATCTGAGTTTTACTTCAAGCATTGGGGTACAGTTATACTAACGACTTTAAGATTATACACAAACATAAGTAGGTAGTTCCTCTTAATGAATTCATAAATATTTACATCACCTAATACACAGACAAACTCATTTACAAAAAACAGTGAATACGGTTCACACAAGATCACGTTTCTAAACAGAGGACTTGTTTGTGTTGTAGATCAAGACTCGAGCAGCACAGTATGCTACTTTTAATCTAGTGAGTATTGCCTGTTTCAACAAAATTCCCATCGAAGAAATGAGGTCTAGAATTCTTAATCACTTAAAACGTTTCCACGGATGTTCTTACTGCAGTCATGGCGACGGATGTGTATATTAGCAGTTTTGATGTTACAGCTATTACACTACGAGTCAAATAATTCTAAACTCACGCAGAGAGCGCCCCTTTCTTACCTGTTACTTTCTTTTCATATTAAGATCTGTATATGATGTTTCTGTGTTGGAGAGTAGATCTCACTAAACCACCTACAATTTGCTACGAGTAATACGCATCTCGTCCAGCAACATCTTTTCGAACTGTCAAAGTTAGTATCGATCACAACTTGTAAAGGGAAATTGATCACAAAACACATTAAGTATTGGTCATCTTCAGCTTTCCTTTCGTTGATGGTTTCCAATAGCCCTGTCTCAGATATTGTTCATCAGAAAATATGCTTTTCAGATGTTTTGAAAGTGGTCTGTACTATCACCTAGTAGTACCTAGTAGTGTATGCCGTTTCAGCCTGTTAAACTAGAAATTACTTCATCCACAGGAAAACAGAAAGTGTAAGTGAAACAGGGATAGAACAAATAAAAATAACGCGCCAATAATAGAGCATGCCCAGATGGTTAGAAGATGCGATTAAGTAATGTGTACATATATTACTTAATGTATAAAGCAGTTTTGTCAGATGCTAAATAAATGTTTTGTGAAGTGGCTCTTTGTACTCACCTTTCTGACACACATATCTCAGACTTTACAGAGAAATGTCGAAAATGTAATAGGGCAGGGCAAACAGTTCTCCACCTCGCACCGAGAGTGCATTAAAACTTTTCGTTGTATTGGTACACGTTGCCCAAAAACGTTAGCGTGAGTCAACATCGTCTACGGAAGACTATTGTTTGTGGGGTTTTCTAAAACAGGCGTTCTGCGTGTATTATGGTTCAAATGGAAAAACTGCAAAACCATGCCATCTTTATACTTTATACCCAATGAAAGTCACCCAAAGTTGGTGAAGTTTTAATTTTTAACATTTAGGAAAACAACATCCATTTCAAACGTTTCCGTACTTCTTGTGAGATTATGCACGTGATGAACCTTCCAAGACAGCAATCATAAATGGACAGGTAGAGAAGGTGCTCAATACTTTGCTGGATGATTAGTGATTAAAGTAGATCAGATCGAGACGATATCGTGCTATATAAAAGAAACTTAGGTATGCCCCAATGGAATGTACACGGACGACCTATTTACTTAATGTATAACTGATCTGGTCGACAACATAGGAAGCACTGTGAGGATGTTGACAGATAACGCTTTCCTATATCAGAAAGTCGCAGCACTAGAAATTTGTAGCGAAATGTAGGAAGAACTGTAGATGATCGACCTCTTGGGGACAAACAGGCACTTGACCATCAACGTAAATACATGCTACGTGTTGCAAGTAATAGGTGGAAAAATACATTAGTAATAGATTAAACGATTGACGATAAATCACTGGAAATATAACAACCGTAGAATATCGTGGATTATGCGTCCGAGACGATCTAAAGTGGAACGACCACATAAAGGAAAATCAGTTGTCAAACGATGTTTCATTGGAAGACTCCTAAAAAAGGAAGTAGACCGCGAAACTCTCGCTGACCTATTGTTGAGTATTGCGCATCACTAGAGACCCTTACGGTCTGGGGTAAACAGAATAAACAAAGATCATGAGCAATGATAGCGCTACAGAAATGTTCTTTTAACTCCTGTGAGAGAAGCTACAAGAAAGGCGTTTTAATTCACGAGATGGTTCGCTGATAAAATTCAAAGACCGTGCGCTCCAAGAGGCCAGGCAACATATTGCTTCATCCCACAGGCGACTTGTGAAATAATCATGACAGGAAAATCGGAGAAACAAGAACTCAGACC
Organism: Schistocerca gregaria; assembly: GCF_023897955.1. Classification (NCBI taxonomy): domain Eukaryota; kingdom Metazoa; phylum Arthropoda; class Insecta; order Orthoptera; family Acrididae; genus Schistocerca; species Schistocerca gregaria. The sequence continues at coordinate 185,428,533 of NC_064931.1, read as the reverse complement.
GAGGTTTGCTAAATACCGTTCTTTCCGCTTACCACTCCTTAACGGAACAGGGAAGGAGGAAAACGATTGTTGAACCTGAAGTACCCGCCAGCACACATCGAAAACTGACTTACGACGTATAGAAGTAGATGTAAAAATAGCTAACGTCATAGAAATATAAAAATAGGTAGTAGTACTTCTGCTGTTGTTGTTGCTGTGGCCTTCAGTCTATATCGCGCAAGTCTCTACAACTCTGTGTAACTAGTACAAAATACACCCACTTGAACCCGCTTACATTATTCGAGCCCATGTCTCCTTCTACAGTATTTTTATTACCCATGTTTCACGGCACTGTCCTTCATTGTTGTTGTTGTGGTCTTCAGTCCTGAGACTGGTTTGATTCAGCTCTCCATGCTACTCTATCCAGTGCAAGCTTCTTCATCTTCCAGTAGCTTCTGCAACCTACATCTTTCTGAATCTGCTTAGTGTATTCATCTCTTGGTCACAATCTGCGATTTTTACTCTCCACGCTCCCATCCAATGCTAAATTTGTGAGCCCTTGATGCCTCATAACATGTCCTACCAACCGGTCCCTTCTTCTTGTCAAGTTGTGCCACAAACCCCTCTTCTCCCCAGTTCTATTCAATAACTCCTCATTAGTTATGTGATCTACCCATCTAATCTTCTGCATTCTTCTGTAGCACCACATTTCGAAAGCTTCTATTCTTTTCTTGTCCAAACTACTTATCGTCCATGTTTCACTTCCATACATGGCTACACTCCATACAAATACTTTCAGAAACGACTTCCTGACACTTAAATCATTACTCGATGTTAACAAATTTCTCTTCTTCAGAAACGCTTTCCTTGCCATTGCCAGTCTACATTTTATATCCTGTTTACTTCGACCATCATCAGTTATTTTGCTCCCCAAATCGCAAAACTCCTTTACTACTTTAAGTGTCTCATTTCCTAATCTAATTCCCTCAGCATCACCCGACTTAATTCTACTACATTCCATTATCCTCGTTTTGCTTTTGTTGATGTTCATCTTATATCCTCCTTTCAAGACACTGTCCATTCCGTTCAACTGCTCTTCCAGTCCTTTGCTGTCTCTGACAGAATTACAATGTCATCGGTGAACCTCAAAGCTTTTATTTCTTCTCCATGGATTTTAACACCTACTCCGAATTTTTCTTTTGTTTCCTTTACTGCTTGCTCAATATACAGATTGAATAACATAGGGAAGAGGCTACAACCCTGTCTGACTCCCTTCCCAACCATTGCTTCCCTTTCATGCCCCTCCACTCTTATAACTATCATCTGGTTTCTGTACAAATTGTAAATAGCCTTTCGCTCCCTGTATTTTACCCTTGCCACCTTTAGGATTTGAAAGAAAATTAATTGTTGCTTGATGCCCCAGTTTGTCCTTATAAACTTGTCGGCTATTTTATTTAAGCTGCGCGACGAAGCTCTTTCTCCTCGATTGTTAAGAGTAGCGCTTCATCAGATATCTGATCTCCCGTAAAACGCCAGCATTGTTCTGTAGCACCACATCTCATGATTCTCTTCTCTTATTACCTGTACTGTTTATCTTTCACGTTTCGATTCCATATAATGCAACATGCATATATTTGTATGGCCTATTGCCAACAAGTCTGACTAAGACTGAACGAAGAGCACACTTTTAACAATATTCTATGTTGTTGTTGTCTCTGGTTCGTAGCACTCCACGTTAGTTAATCCTGTACAAGCTTCTACGCGTGTACACAACTCTTGAAATCTACATCCATTTAAACCTGTTTACTGTATTCATGTCTCGGTCTCCATCATAATTTTTACCCCTTCTCCTCCCTCACTCTTCCTTCCGTTACCAAACCGATGATTCCTTGATGCCTCAGGATGTAACACTATTACCTATCAACCGATTCCTTATTTTGTTCAAGTTGTACAACATTTGTTTTCTCTCCCCAACTCGATTCAGTAGCTTTGCATTAGTTATCCGATCTATCCATCTAAATTTCATCATTCTTCTGCAGGGCCACATTTGAAAAGCTTCAATTCCCTTCTTGTCTGTACTGCTTATCGTTCATATTTCACTTCCGTTCAAGGCTTCACGCCATACAAATATCTTCAGAAAAGATTTCATAACTCTTAAATTTATATTAGATGTTAGAAAAATCCTCTCTTTCGGAAATGACCTTCTTGCTATTGCTGACCTGCATTTTATATTCTCCATACTTCGGCCATAATTATTTGTTTTGTTGACCGAATGGCAAATTTCGTCTAATACTTTTAGCTGTCATATCCTACACAGCGAGAGCTTGCTGAAAAGTAACGTCTCTGAACTTTTTACGTGTAAGCCCTTATAGCTTTTTAAATAAAACAAACGTTGCTAACATTCTATATCTTTACTCTTCATGTCTACATATCTGCAGTCGTCTGTCACTAGAGGGCTCCGAATAGTAGTGTGTAACATAATGGTGTGTGACGTTGGTATATCGGTGCCTGAGAAACAGCATGCTGCAATCGAGTTTCGAATTCCAAGAGTTCATCCACACATGGCGCAACCTCTCCTTCATCATGACAATGCCAAACCACACAAGATCGCTGCGACATTTGCAACAATCCAACGCCTTAGGTTCACTGTCATCCATCATCCTCCGTACAGTCCCGACTTAGCCCCATCAGGTTTTCATCTGTTTCTAAAATTTTAAGAGTACCTTCGAGGATTTCACTTTGACAGTAGCGAAGCGGTGCAAACAGAGGTGAGGCTGTGGTTCAAACAGTCTTTAGTGATAGTATCAAGACACTCATATCTCGTTGGTAGAAATGTGTTCGTCACCAGTGTGACTATGTTGAAAAATAAGAACGTAGACATGAAGAATGAAAATTTAGGACGTCAATAACGGTTTTTGGTTAAAAAGCTTTAAGAGTTTCCACATAAAAACTCGGAAGCATTACTTTCCAGCACACCTTAGTAATTTGCTCAATATCGCCTCATTTAATTCGATAACATTCCATTAGCCTTGTCCTGCTTTTGTTCACCTTCATCTTATACCCTATTTTATAGACCCTATTCCATTTAGCTGCTCTTTTACGTTCTCAGCTTGCTCCGACAATATTACAGTCTCATCGGCAAAGCTGAAAATTTGTTTCTTTAATTCCCTTTTTAAAGTTCTCCTTGGTTTCCTTTACTGATTGCTCGATATATTGACTGAATACCATCGGAGATAGGCTACAACCGTGTCTCACTCCATTTTCTACAGCTGGTTCTCTTTCACGGAATTCGACTCTTGTAACAGCAATCTCCATTCCACAAAAGTTGTAGAGAACCTTTCGCTTCCTGTATTTTATAACTACTACCATCAGGATCACAAAGATTAACTTCCAATCAACATTGTCAAAAGCTTTCCCTAAATCTGCTGAAGCTATGATCGTAGGCCTGCCACTGTTGCAGCCATCATCTAAGCTAAGTCGGAGAGTCTATATAGCCTCGTGTGTTCTCACTTTTCTCCGAAACCCAATCTGATCTTCGGCCGGCTCAGCTTCTATCAGTTTCTCAATTCTTAAGCAGACAGTTCGTGTCACTATTTTGTGACAATGACTTATAAAAATGATAAAATTGATCTTTCGGTAATATTCACATACTTCAGCACTTTCCTTCCTTGGAGCTGGCCTTATTGCATTGTTGTTGAAGTCGGAGAGTTTTTCGCCTGTCTCCTATATCTTGCATACAAGATGGAAAAATTTTGCCATGGCTAGCTCTCCAAAGGGTTTCAATAATTGCGAGATAATGTAGTTTACTCCTGGGTCCTTTTTCGACTTAGGTTTGTCAGTGCACTTTCAAATTCTTCTCGCAATGTCATATCTAACACCTGATCTAGACTTCATCTACTTCGCTTCAAGTTCATTTCCCTTGCATAACCCCTTAATACATTACATCTTCCTTAAGCCTTCCCTTTCTTCCGTAGTACTGCCTTAGTACTTGAGCTGATATTCATACAGCTGCATCTGTTTTCTCCAAAGGTCTCTTTAATTTTCCTATAGGCGACATCTATTTTTCCCTTTGCCATGAATGCTTCTACTGCCTTGCATTTGTTCTCCAACCATACCCCCTTATAAAATTTGGACTTTCTGTCAAAATCAATTTTAGACGTCTATAGTTCCTTTCGCTTGCTTCATTTCCTAAATTTTTGTATTTTCTTCTTTCTTAATTAAATTCAGTTTCTTCTGTGTTACTAAAGGCTTTCTGATCACTTCTTTTTATACATATTTGATCCCTGCCTTTTTCTCTATTTCCTCTCTCAAACTTATCAGTTTATCTTCTATTGTATTCTTTTCGCCAGTTGCATTCAATCGCTGCATAATACTCCCTTTGAAATTCTCAAAAACTTTGATTCTTTCAATATATCCAGGTCCCAATTTCTTGAGCTTTAATCTGCGGTTCATAACAAGTAAATTATGATACTACATCTGCCTATGGAAATGTCTCACCGTTTAATATCTGATTTCTAAATCTCTGTCTGTAAATAGGCTGTTTAGTTTTTTTTATTGGTAACGCCACATAGCTCTCTGTATGAAAAATCACTGGCTGTGCTGTGTGCAGTCTGTGGCTGGTTTGCATTGTTGTCTGCCATTGTAGTGTTGGGCAGCGGCAGCTGGATGCTAACAGCGCGTAGCGTTGCGCAGTTGGAGGTGAGCCGCCAGCAGTGGTGGACGTGGGGAGAGAGATGGCGAAGTTTTGAAATTTGTAAGACTGGATGTCATGAACTGCTATATATATTTTGACTATTAAGGTAAATACATTGTTTGTTCTCTATTAAAATCTTTCATTTGCTAACTATGCCTATCAGTAGTTAGTGCCTTCAATAGTTTGAATCTTTTATTTAGCTGGCAGTAGTGGCGCTCGCTGTATTGTAGTAGCTTCAGTAACGAAGATTTTTGTGAGGTAAGGGATTTGTGAAACGTATAGGTTAATGTTAGTCAGGGCCATTCTTTCCTAGGGATTTTTGGAAGTCAGATTACGTTGCCCTAAAAATATTGTGTGTCAGTTTAAGTACAGTCTTGTATAATTTTTCTAAGGGGACGTTTCATGTCTTACCATTATGTAGTCACTCTGAAACATTCTAGTGTCCCAAGGTCTCCTCCACTTATACAGCCTTCTTTCAAGATTCTGAAGCCAAGTTTTAGCATTGACAGGCAAATTCCTCTTTCATTTCTTTACACCAGTCTACGTTGGACTATTATTTTTCTTTCTGTTCCTTTCCTTACTATAAAATTTCAGCCACACATCGCAATTAAATTGACATCTCCTCTAAGTATCTGGATAATTTATCTTATCTCACTATACATTATTTCACTCTCAATATGATCTGCTGATCTGGTAGGCATATAAACGTGAACAACTGTGATAGGCGTTGGCTTCCTGTCTATCTTGGTTACTGTAATGCGTTCACTATTATGTTTGTAGCAGCCTTTCCAAAGTCTTATTTTATTTATTATCAAACTTCCTCCAGTAATATTCCTATTTGATTTTGTATTTATAGCCCTATACTCATCTGAGTACACCGTCAAGGAGATCCGAATAGAGCACTGTTTTACCTCCGAAATATTTTTTAAAAATGGCTCTGAGCACTATGGGACTTAACATCTGAGGTCACCAGTCCCCTAGGACTTAGAACTACTTAAACGTAACTAACCTAAGGACATCACATACATCCATGCCCGAGGCAGAATTCGAACTTGCGACCGTAGCGGTCACGCGGTTCCAGACTGAAGCGCCTAAAACCGCTTGTCCATAGCGGTCGGCGGAATATTTTACTCATGTAGTAGAGCTGCATGTACTCGGTATGAATAATGCTGTAATTTCCCCTTGCTTTCAGCCGTTCGTAGTACAAAGATAAAAATACCATTTTGACTAATGTCATGAAACCACATCAGTCAATCATGCAGACTGTTTCTTCTGCAACTGCTGAAAAGGCTGCTGCCATTCTTTACGAATGACATGTCTAACCTATTCACATTTGTCTCTCCTAGGTTGCATCTACAATTTGGCTATGTGTGTCGTTGAGGCCAGGCGAGGCCTGGCGAATTAAGCCAAGTTCTGATCAACTGGAAGAAAAATTAGGTACGAGGAGAGCTGCATTTCAAAAGAAATATATCAAAACCCTACTCTTATCCTCAGAGTTGCTTTGGGAATGGGAACACTATCGGATGTGAAGTAAGAATTGTTGGAATATTCATAAAATTCAGCCCCCATTCATCCGTCCCTACACCTAGAGGAATTTTTGGCTGCAATCTTCCTGACACTGAAAACCGGTCTTGTGTATGGAACTATTCCAGTATTCGCATAAATTAATTTATGGAAACCACCACAGAGAATCTAAATTTAGATGATCGGACAGAGATTTTGTTGCACTACGTCCGAATAAAAGCCGTATATTAACCTCAACGCGATCTCATTGCGCTGGGGATAGTCGCATCCTTCCCAGAAGTATGTTAGCAACCATCACCAAACCAGTCTAACCACTATATAGATTCGATTGTTGGCAGAACAATAATGGTCAATTAATGACTAATGATAACGTTGTAAACTGAAACCGGTTCACAAGGAAAATACACTGGCAGAAATGGAAAGTGTTACGCATGAACACCATGATGGAGCCCTATGAAACTCATACTCCAGTATTTTTATGCCTACGGCTATTTTTTAATTAAAATTCCATCCTTAAGCGGACTTTTTTCAGCGTTCCAGTCCAAAAAGTCATTATGACAAATGAGGAATGGTGTAAGTAAATTGGTGGCTATTGGGTCAACCTAACGTTACTTGAACATTTCCGGTGGAAATCGCAACACAGTATGCCCAGAGAATGTTTTCCTGTAGCCTATCGCCATCTTGCGGACATTAAGAAATGTCGAATCATTGGCATGAGGGACATGGGAACACCACACCGAAAGATCGCACAGATAAATGACTGCAGTGTGATGACTGAGTGTGGTGATGAAATGAACTCAGGACAACAGTGTGACAATAAGAGTAGAAACTGGTCCTCCCCGAAGAATTACACCACGAGAAGGATGCAGTGTTGCACCATTGGCTCTGACGAATAGACCGATGACAACAGCTGAAATCCTGGCAGAGAGTACAAGCAGTGTGTCACCACAAACCGTTGGGAACGGATTACCGGAAGCTGGGTGTAGATCTCGAGTTTTCCAACGTTATTTACCACTGACGGCATACCAAAGAAGATAGGGGCTTGCATGGTGTAGAACCAGAGTCAACTGATACACTGAGTGCAGTATGAGATGTTCAGCGATGAGTCTCACTTCAGTTTGTAGAGGCAGGCCAACACCAATGTCTCCGTAAACCACCAGATGAGTTCACACGAAACAACCATTCTCGATACCCATATGGCTCCAAATCCTGAATCATCGTGTGGGCAGCTGTTGGAGACTGATTTAGTATATCTTGAAAGGCGGCTCAATGCTCGGAAGTATGAGGCGAGAACAGTAAACTCTGCTACAATGCCCTTCATGTCCACGTTACCACATGGTATATTCCAGCACAATAATGGCTCTGAGCACGATGGGACTTAACTTCTGAGGTCATCAGTCCCCTAGAACTTAGAACTACTGAAACCTAACTAACCTAAAGACATCACTCACTGCCATGCCCGAGGCAGGATTCGAACCTGCGACCGTAGCGGTCTCGCTGTTCCAGACTGTAGCGCCTAGAACCGCTCGGCCACCTCGGCCGGCAGGCACAATAACGCAAGGCGTAACACTGCAGTTCACACCACAAACACTTCGAGGAAAGTACGCACCGCTAACTGGTCTACATATGATTTGTGACCAACAGAGCATGTCTGCCAAGCGATGGACAGTATTATGCAATACTTTCATATTAGCCTCCAGCAAGCAATCTTCATGAACTGACATTATGTCTTTCACTAAATTCCTCACGATGACATAGTGAGAGCGTTTATTTCCATGGCACAACCAATAGAAGAGTCTTTCGCTGCCACGCGGATCACTTCTCCTACTGATGTTGATGACGGACATCAGTTCAGAACGGAAAGAAAATCGAATGACTTACTACTACAAGGGACGATCAAATAGTTTCAGTTCGAAGGCCATATAGTCCAAAATCGGTATGACAAACAGGCAAAATGACCTTGAGCACTGAGGGAGTCATCTCACCGACACGTCAGGTTGAAGATAACCGTTAGGTAAAACACTGTTCTTGGCCCGTGAAGAAGTTCGTAGCTACCTGCTGCACATCCTCGTCCGACTGGACTCTTCGATCCTTCAAGACATTTTTTAAGGGACCGAAGACGTGATAATCGCATGCGGAAAGATAACGATTATAGAACGGATGCTCGAGTGTATCCCACTTGGATGAGTGGGGCCTCCCAGATCGACTGACATCTTGTGTCGAATCGCGACCAGTATAGAACTTGGCGCACCATTCCACAACGGTCGTTTTCGACAGGCTTGCAGCTCCACACACATTCTTCATTCCCTGATGGATGTTCACCCGTGTTTGTCCTTAGAAAGTCAAGAAAAGAATAACAGTTCGTTGGTCCTGTTTGGACCCATTTGATGATACCGTGGCCATAGTTCATTTTCCAGCATTTACCGCTCGCACGTCGGAAAGACACGAATGCTACACTAATCACTCGGCTACATGTCGGTGGTTATATACCCGCAGCGGAGTCGCAATAAGGTGCACATAGGCTGCACCAGCGTCCTCAAACGCCAACCTTTTTAAACTCCTCCCTCGTAGCTATGTGGTGAAAAGTTTAACAAACTTTGAAAATTCAGACAGGATTCATGACGTAACACTTTCCAGTGTCTTCAGTGTAAATTCAGTTAATTTTCCATCGTTTGTGGTTTGGTTTACACACTGGTGCAATATTGGCTCTGAGCACTATAGGACTTAATATCTGAGGTCATCAGTCCCCTAGAACTTAGAACTACATAAACCTAACTAACCATAGGACATCACACACATCCATACCCGAGTGATGCAATATTCCTTGGTTTGTATTATTCATACGAATCGTGGGGAGATTTTTTGAACAGCACTGTGGCCAATAATCCCTCACGTCGGTCGCCTCTTCTAGTCAAACTGATTTGATACTAATTCCCTAACAAGCTAATCGACGGTGAGACGTTCTTCTCCCATCTCCATTTGTTTTCTAGTACGAAATTTCTTGTTCGTAGAGACCGATGCCTACTCAACTGTGCTTTAAACTGTCGCAGGTTCGCAGTTTTCCAGGAAGCCGCACGTAGCCTTAGCCTACGTTATCCAAGTTAGCTCTGAGCGCGGCGTTTGCTCCCTGACGATATGCGGCCTCCGGTGTTTCCAAGGGACGGCCGCGCGTCACGATGGCCGGCAATAATGGTTCTGTAATTACGATTATGATTACGACTTTGTGTGCGTGCTGTAACATCATTAGTTTTGGCGGCAGCAGTCACCTTATGATCTTAATAAGCTTGATATTGTGTTCGATTTCACACCCTGACAGCATTTGAAGATCGGAAGTCGTCCGACGATCGTCCATTATTTTTTAGTCGCCGGGGGCAGAGTCATTTTTTTGTGTTGCTTCTTTTCCGTGTGCAAGTTAATTAAAATGAAGCATGTCTGCGGCAGTCGGGGGTGGCGGTGGCGTTAAAGGGGTCCTCTCCCACTCCCCTTCACCTGCCCCGAGCGCTGATGAATCGAGGGTAGCAGGCCGGCAGGCTGGCAGCGTCTTTGTCTGGGACGTGGCCGCCGCGAAATGCCACTGTCCTGCCCCGACGCCTTCCTGTCCCTACGTCGGACGTCGTCTTCTGCAGCGCCGTGGACTCGGCAAATATTGCACCACGCGACACGATATTGGATATAACACCCGTATACATGCATCTGTCCCACATGTCTGCATTCTAGATTCTACATCAGTGACACTAGTCACCTTTATACAGGGTGAAAAGTATTTAAACCGACAAACTCTGGGAGGTTGTAGGGGACATCAAAACAAATATTTTCCCCTGATGTCATTTTATCCTATGGGGGGTATTTTAAACGGTAGAGGAAGATTACTCTGATGGCAAATTAATTAAACCAACAAACAGTTCTCCATTTTTTTATGACCAAGAGACAACACATTAACACAACCCAATTTCAATTATAGTATATGTTCTGTCTGCCACGGGCAAAAACCCCAGGAGTATCCTAAATTGTTCCTGCTGCTGCTACTATCCGGGCAACCAGATCCTCTTCTGATGCAACAGGAGTTGCGTAAACAATGTTGCGCATCTCTCCTCATTCAAAAAAGTCCAGAAGGGACATATCTGGGGATCGAGCAGGCCATGGTAAAGGACCACCTATGCCAATCCACGTTTCTGGGAACCGTCGGTCCAGGAATCGACGCACACGACGACTGAAATGTGCGGGCGCCCCGTTTTGTTGGAACAACATGCGTTGTTTTGTAGGGAGCGGGACGTCTTCCAGCAATTCTGGCAAAGCTCTGACGTGAAAATTGTAATAGTGCCTGCCATTTAATGGCCTAGGTATCAGATACGGCCAAATTAAAGTCCCCAACAACACCGACCACATATTAACGAAGAACAGCACTTGATGAGCGTTAGTAACTGTGGCATGTGGATTATCCTCACTCCAAACATGCGAATTTTGCATGTTGAAGACTCCATCACGCCCGAACGTTGCTTCATAGGTAAACAACACAGAGGATGGAAATGTAAGATGCATTTCACACTGTACCAGGTACCACTGCGAAAACTGTGCTCTGGGTGGGTAATCAACTGGTTCCAGGTTGTGGACACGGTGCAAGTGAAATGGACGCAACTAATGCTCTCGAAGGACTGTTCTTACATTCGTCTGATTCGTCCCAATGTGAGGTGCAATTGCACGAGTGCTGATTGAAGGATCCTGCTCCACATGCTAAGTTGTAGCGTTCTTACCGTGCGATGGCGTCCCTGTCCAGGTAATCTGCCAAATGACCCGATCTCACGCAGACATTGGTACACAGTAGCAAATGTATGATGCGGGATACTGCGATTAGGATATTGTTGTTGATAAACCCGCTGTGCATATCGTCCGTTGTGGTGCGCTACGTAGTACGCACCAACCATATCAGTGTACTCACTCCAAGTGTATCACCGCATTTGTAAACAGAGACAATGCACAACTACACTGATGGACAACAGTTGCCTACAACTTAAAATCGTAATACGGCCTCTAACAACTGAAGAGCGTCATACAGCCTCCACCGGTTTAAATAATTCTCATAGGAAAAAATGACATTAGGGGAAAATATTTGTTTTGATGTCCCCTACAGCCTCTCAGAGTTTGTCGGTTTAAATACTTATTACCCTGTATAGGACCACCTGTAGCACCCAAAACAGCAAAAATCTTCGAGAGTATCTATGTAGCCAAAATTCCTTCAACATTTGAAAATTCTATACTTCACATAATAATAAAGGTAAAGAGGTAAAACTTGACACACACTTGCTTGAAATGACACGATGTTTTACTTAAACCAAAAAAAGGGCACCAAGTGACTAACAGATATCGTCTCATATGGTACTAGAGCAATAATTAGCATAGCAGTCGATTTTTAGCAAAGATGATGTTCTCTATAACAGATGATCACTAAGTCGGCCGTCTTTTATCAACAATACCTGTAGGCGAGGGACAATGTTATGAACAGCACTGTACAGCATATCTCTAGGTATGGTGAGATATTGCCGTCGGATGTTGTCTCTTAGCAGCCCTAATGAGGTCGGATCATCGCGGTAGGCTTGGGACTTCAAGTAACCCCACAACCAATAATTACACGGACTGAGGTCTGCGGGCCTGGGAGACCAAGCATGACGGACGTGGAGGCTTAACAAGCGATTCTCGCCAAAAGACGTGCGCAAGAAATCTCTCTCAACTGTAGCAGTATCTGGCTGAGCGCCATCCTGCATAAAAGTCGTACCTTCCTGCAGGTGTTTATCAGCCAGGCTAGGGACGATCTGACTCACTCTTTCACTACAGCTCATTTTATATACGATTTTTATGTGGCGTTCCAGACATATTGCTGTCCATCGCCATCTATTGGCAAGTTTTTGCACTCATTTTTGGCTTCAATTAAACCCCATGTCGTTTGAGGAATGTGTGCCAATTTTTACCTCTCTACCTACATTATTCCGTGAATTTGTGCATTTTCAAGTGTTAACGGACTTTTGAGTCACCCTGTATGAACACTATCAGATCAAAAGTATTCGGACACCTAGTAGTGGACATGAATATTGGGCTTGTCCAGCCGTCGCGCTTATGACGGCTTGGAATCTGCTGGGGACACTTTCAAAGAGGGTAATGTCAGAGAGCCGAAACCAGAGACGATACTTACATTGGACGCTGGAATATGGAGCGAAGAAAAGCTCAAACTCCTCCCAAAAGTGTTTCAACGGGCTTAGGTCGGGACTCCTTTACAGCAACTTTACTGTCCACAAACCATTGCGTCAAAAATGTTGTTTTATGACAGGATGCACTGTCATGCTGACACAAACAGTCGCCGTCTCTGGACAGTTGCTCTACTGTGCGCAGTATACAACGAGTTCAAACCATTCCGCATTTAGCGTTTTCTTAGGCGGAGTAAGGGGACCATGTCACAACCACTAAAAAACATTTCCACACCATAACACCACCTCCTGTGTACTTCGCGAAACACAAACCCCTACATTAGTTTGCCACAGAGCATAGCGTGGCTCATCACTCCAGATCGCTCGTTTTCAGTCATCCAGTGTCCAGTGGCGTCGCACAGCACAGGCGTCACACTGACTACAGGAGTGTGTGGCTTATGAGAAACTGCTTGACTTCTACCCCAATCTTTTTAACTCTCTACGTACAATCACTGTGCTAGTTGGACTGCTGTAGCACTTTGGAACTCACAAGTGATTCCTTCCGCTGACTTTAAGCGATTTTTTACAATCTTCTTCCACAATGGTCGACGGTCCCTCTCCGTCAGTACATGAGATCTGCCTGATCCTCTGTTTAGTTATGGTTGTTCCTTCACGTTTCCAGTTCACAATAGCATCACTGACAGTCAACCTGGGCAGCTCTAGAAGGGTTGAAATGTCTTTTGTGGATTTGTTACTTAGGTGACATCTAATAACTAGACCATATTCTCTGTTACTGAGCTCTCCTTATCAACCCATTCTACACCTACATCAGTCCACCGCAAGCCATCTAACTATGTGTGGGGGAGGGGTCTTCTGGAACGACTAACTGATCCCCTCTTCCCTGGCGTATTGGGAGAATGATTCTACTGTCACTGTTCATCTACTGACAACACGTTACTGCCCGTCCCCTTTTATACTGCCGGGTACGCCCCTAGTGACATCTGGTGGTCAGTTCCGCGTTACATAGGGATGTCCGAATATTTTCGATCTTACAGTGTATATCACGAACGGTGGTCAATAATATTTTATACCTTTCATGGCAGAGAAGTTGTTCCAATCTCTCCAAACAATACTGGATCTACGGAATTCAACGTTTCGTTTATGAAGGGGAGGAAATGTTTACATGAAAATCAATGTAGCTCCAGCATGTCTGTCGTCGTCTCTCGCCAGCGCCAAAATGAACAGGTCTTGAAAATAAGTTATAAGGTGAACCTCAACAAAAATAAAACAATTCTAATAGATTGATGTCGAGTTAAATAAGGTGATGCTAAAGGAATAGGACCAATATAGGAGACGCTGAAATTAGCGGAAAACTTTTCCTAATTTGGTAGAAAAATAACTGACGACGGCACAACTAGAGAGGTTGCATAATACAGACTGACAATATCAAAAAATGTTTTTCTGTAAAAGATAACCATATAAACATGTAGTATGAGGGGTTCTTTTCTTAAAGTATTTGTTTGGACTATAACGGAGTGAAATGTGGACGGTAGACAGAGCAGACAAGAAGAGAGCACGAACTTTTGAAATATGCTTCTACAGAAGAATCCTGAAGGTTAGATCGATAGATCGGATAACTGAAAAAATCGTAAATCGAATAGGGGAAAAAATTATCTCACTACTACACTAAAAGAAGGGATGTTCATAGGACACAACCTGTGACATCAAGGAATCATTAACTTGGTACTGGAGGGAAGTGTGGGAAGTAAAAATGAGATCTGCAACAAACCAATCTTGCAGGAAGATATCACCAACTTGACCTCATACTCTAAGCAGAAAGAAGCACACTTGCAAGATTTCAGCCTCAGTAATCGACACCGTGTGAAAATTTGGGCTATAACTCTGATACTACGCAGTTATCACCATCTGAAACTTGGCGCGCACGAGTTGTTTATCACTCGCTCCGCTCCACTGCAATCAATCGCCTTATGCCCGAACGAAGTAACTGTTCAGTGGAGTGACAAGCAGAGCCCTCCTATTTGCGGGATGTTGAAGGCAAGGGAAGAGGCGAGGGATTTGGTTACGTCTGCCCAACGTGTTTTGAAATCTTGTGCGAGAACACATGTTATTCTATCCGAGAAATAGTTAAATAATATGATGACTTACTACGTCAACTACACGCCCATACACTGATTTGACAAAAATCATGAGATACCTCCTAAAATCGTGTCGGATCACCTTCCTCCAGGCTCAGTGCAGCATTTCGACGTGGCATGGACTCAACAAGTCGTTGGAAGTCTCCAACAGAAATACTAAGCTATGCCGCTTCTATAGCTGTCCATAATTGCGAAAATGTTGCCCCTGCAGGATTTTGCCCACGAACTTACCTCTGGATTACGTCCCATAAATGGCGTTCAAGTCGAGCGATTTAGGTGGCCCAGTCATTCCCTCGAATTGTCCACAACGTTTTTCAAACCAGTTGCGATCAATTGTGGCCTGGTGAGATGGTGCATTGTCATCCATAAAAATTCCGTCGTTGTTTGGGACATGAAGTCGATCAGTGGCTTCAAATGGCCTCTAAGTTCCCGAACATAACCATTGCCAATCAATGGTCTGTTCAGTTGGACCAGAGGATCTGCTTCATTCCAAGTAAACCTAGCCCATACCATTATGCAGTTACCACCAGCTTGCACAGTGCCTTGTTGACAACTTGGGTCCATGTTTTCCTAGGGTCTGTGCCACACTCGAACCCTGTCGTCAGCTCTTACCAACTCAAATCGGGATTCATCGGACCAGGCCACGGTTTCCCAGTCGCCTAGGATCCAACCGATATGGTCACGAGCCCAGGAGAGGCGCTGCAGGCGATGTCGTGCTGTTAGCACAGACACTCACGTCGGTCATCTGCTTACATAGCCCATTAACGCCAAATTTCTCCACACTGTTCGAATGGATATGTTCGTCGTACGTCCCACATTGATTTCTGCTATTATTTCGGGCAGTATTAATTGTCTAATAGCACTGACAACTCGCCATTGCTCTCGGTCTTTAAGTGAAGGTTGTCCGTGGTGAGCGGTAATGTCTGATGATTAATATTGTCTTCTCACTCTTTACACTGTGTCTCCGGAATGCTGAACTCCCTGACGATTTTTGAAATGGAATATTCCATGCGTCTAGCTCCACCTACCACTCCGAGCTCAAAGTCTGTTAATTCTCGACGGCCGGCCATGATCACGTCGGAAATCTTTTCACATGAATCACTTGAGTACAAATGACAGTCTTGCCAATGCAATGGCCTTTTATACATTGCGTATGCGATACTACCACCATCTGTATTTGTGTGTATCGTTATCCCATGACTTTTGACACCAATGTGTATAATATTATTTTAACATTTTCGTCTTGATATTCTAAGCTATATAGCTGCCTCAAAATCAAATGAATAAACCTAAGCAACTGAAGAGTTCTTGTGAGATAAAGTTAATGGTGTGCGATTTCTAATTTTATCATGCCGATCGCGTTGGAGAACAATGCTTCTCCTCCACTTTACATTAACAATGTTAGCTTTAAAATCGAAAGACAAAGCGCAGGACAGCGATTTTAATAATTAAATAGCACTACAGCACTTCTTTAATGACACACTCGCTCGTTTCATTCATTTACACAGCATTTGTGTATCACAACAGATAATAGTTCTAAGCAAAGAGATCTGTGGCACCAGCTGCAAGTTAGATAGCGCGCACTTTTACACAGTGAACAAATCACGTTACCAATGGCAAAACAGTTTTTCACAAATCTCTTGGGCACTCCTGTGGACAGTACTTCGCAGTCGGGTATTAGGGGGATTCAGCGGGGTGGAGCGAGTAATAACCGGTGCCATCGAAATTTAAAAGCTGCACGTTCAGGAGGTTATAACTGCGTCCTGTCAAGAGTTATGTCCCAAATTTTCGCGCTGATGTCTTGCAAGTGCACTTTTTTTATTCTTAACGCATGAGATTAAGTTAGTGATGTTTCCTTGTTAAAACTAAAGACAACGACAACATAGTACGCCATCGAGCGACATGTAGAGGTGATACGTGCTACAATGTACATATGCATCTCTGCTTCAGTTGCTCATGAATGTATAAACACAAGTTCTTCATTGTAAATTACACGGAAATCGACAAAATCATCCTAGCTGAATTTCCTAATTTGCAAGAAGATCTGGAACTGTACGACAGAGTAGTGAAAAATCGCAATTTCCCATGTATACGTGATGGAAAGTATAAAAGAAATACCCAAAAACATACTTGGACGAGACACAAACAGGCGTTGATGGCTATCCCAAATAAAGAAGACCACCACCCAAAACCGGTGGTTTGTCAGCAAAAATACGAATACGAGGCAGCGACGAAATGGAAGTAACTAATCAGTGGTTAGCACCATATAACACACTACTTTCCAAAATGTTCCAAGCACACGTAATTCAGTGAAATGCATCAAATATGTCTTGAGCTATGTGCACAAAAGCATTCTTTGAAAGAGCAAAGACAGCGAACAACAAAACAAAAACTGCGAGATCCTCATGCACCAAAAGGGAAGATCCATCAACAGCAAAGAAGCTGCGTGGCGGATTTTCAGTTTTCCCATACACGAACGCGAAGCAACCTGGATACATCTAGCTGTACATTTCAAGAATGGACACAGACCTTACTTCACAAAAGACACCACCAGAAGAACAGCAAGCGAACCACCTCAGAACACAACATCAACAGCTTTTTACTGACTGTGCCAAACAGATCCATTCGCGAAAACATTGCTATACGTCGACGTCCCTACCTGTTATACGTAGAACGAAACAAGAAAAGTATTTCAATAAGGAAAAAAAGAGACTCCAGTAGCAGATCATCCAGGAATCATGAAACCTACTGTATTAGGCCGCGTGTACACCATACATCCGAACAACATCGAATGTTTGCATCTCCACATATTGCTACGCGAAACACTGGCACTAACAAGTTTCACAGATCTCAAGACTGTTGACGGTTACTTATTCTAGACGTACAGAGGAGCTTGGCAATGCTTAGGACTACTGCAAAACGACAACCACTGAGAAAAAAATTTAAAAAATAAACAAAATTGTACCTCTAAATGTAGTTGCATGTGTGGAACTAAAAATTTCAGTAATATTAATATTCATGTGTGTATATATATCTTGTTATCTGACTCGTTACACATCATTTCGATAAAATAATAGTGAAAATGATCCACGGAACATGACATAACTAAACTAAAACTAAACTACAAGAACCCTCACTCAGAGACTCAGCTAACAAATGAGAGACTTATTCTCCGTAATTCTAACAACATGTAACCCATCGAATCCAAAACAGCTACGGCATTCCTTCAAAGAAAGTATGAGTGATGACATACTGTACCAAATCCGACAAGCTCATCCTGAACTGACCATCGAAATCAACGATTACATCTACAATAAAACACTCATTCGCCTAGAAAATAAATGTTCAGCTATAAACAACCTGACCTTAGTACAATTTGGGATGCAAGCACCATGAAAAGATGCTATCCGTGTGCTAAACTTCGAAATTACAAAAGAAAAAAGCTACAGCTTCAACGAACTACTTCAATACATTGATAACAACAAACCACGCCTCAATGACAATCAAAAGGAAATTTACAACGTTATGACGGTCCGGATCGAAAACAACACTGGCGGAGTTATTTACTTGGACGCATCACATGCCACCCGGAAAACATTTCTAATAAATCTGTTGCTGGCGGAAATACGTCCTAAGCAACACATCCCACTTGCACTTAACATTTTCCGGCATTGCAGCCACACTTATGGAAGGAGGCCCATTCCGCCCTACAACTACGGTTGAATATAGAGTCGAAGAACAATTTCCGGTATGAAAAATTCCAGGAGCATCTGGACGGTGTGAACTCCTAAAGCAAGCTAAAATTATCTCCTGGGACGAATTTACAATGGCACATAAAAAATCACCCGAAGCCATGAACAGAACACTACAGAACTTACCAGGAAACTGTGGAGTGGTGGAAGGAGCTCGACTCAACTCTCGAAAGATTTTAAACAAACACTTCCAGTTATCCCCAAGTCAACACCAGCGGATGGGGTCAGAGGATGCTTTAAAAAATCACATCTCTGGTCGCACATTCAGATACTGCGATTAACAAAAAATATGAGGTTTGAACTATCGAAAGACGAAACAGCAGCACATTTTTCTCAACAACTTTTACAAACAGGCTAAGGCACATGTTCACAACTATACCAATCAGGACTGGCTGTTTGAAAAGCCAATTTTGGCAACTAAAAATAATATTGTTGACTATATCATCCTTAATAGTCAAAAGAAAATTTCCGTTGAACAGATAATATAGAAATCGATCGAACGATGGTAAACGTTGAAGAAAGTGTGAACTTTCCTACAGAATTTTTAAACTCTTTAGAATTGCCGAGAATGCAATCACACTGCCTTCGACTCAAAATTGGATCTCCGATCATGCTACTCAGAAATATCAACTCACCAAAACTATGTAATGGAATAAGGATGTTCTTAAACAGCTACAGAATAACATCATCGAAGCCGAACTTATGACTGAAAAGCACAAAGGACACACACTATTTATCCCCAGAATAACACTGATATCTACTGGACTGCCATTCGAATTTAAGATATTGCTTTTTTCAATCAAATTAGCCTATAGTTTTACAATTGACAAAGTGCAACGGCAAACATTAAAATACTGTGGCATCAACCTCAAAGACTCCTGCTTCTCTCACGGTTAACTATAGGCAGCTTGCTCTCGAGTAGGAAATTCGAAAACTGTAAATATTGAACCGGATAGCAAAATAAAAAACGGTGTTTACAAACAAGTATTGTAAATAATCAGAATATATTTTTCATAAAAATTTTTATCTCGTATACTTCAAAGTTTATCTTTTTATTCCAGCTACCATATAATCTCATATGAACTCCCTGAGCGAAGCCGGTTACCCCAGCTAGTTATCTCTATGAAATTGTGGTCTTCTTTTTGTTTGGGAAGGTGTGAGAAAGCGATAACTGTAATGCGCTTACACTGTTGCCTTCTAACGAAGATAAATTGACTGAATCATTTCCGTGTAAGGTGGCCGACGCTCCTAACTGTAACGTACTTCCTGTAATTTCGTCATTGTCTTCGGCTTGCACATTAGGTTATCGTAGAAATGAAGTAAAAAAATCGTGGCGAAAGAACAGTAGCTGCCGGCCAGATGTGTGACGTGTGACCTGTAGGGAGCCGTAAAATTGAACAGATGGGGGAAACTGCTGGCGCAGTCTTGCGTGAAACGCACCTCAAGCCATGTGTGTAAAGCTGCCCAGCCAGTGGCAACGCGTTTTGTAAGTTACGACCCATCTGCTCTCCAGAGCAGGTCTAGCCTGAGGCAACACGCACACCAGAAGTCCACTACACAGCCGAGCTTCGGCTTTCTTTAAAACCAACGACATTAGCTCCAATCAGTTCACTATTTTAGCTCCAAGATAATTTGACGACATCAACCACTCCGTCCAGCTTCTTTTTTTACCCCTATTTAGTATAAAAGTATAAAAAATTTTCGGAAACTCAAAAATTTTCGTTATTAACGTACCAGGAATATATAGATTCTTTAATCCGTAAGCACACACGTGGGGTAAAGTATACCCCGCTGTAGTTTTGATACCTTGGTAGCACTGTTGCACAAGTTCTACTATTGTGATCTTCCACATACCTTTCAACCAACTGCCTCTCCTTGTAACTATGTGTAAGTTCCCCAGTTTCACACATTGTCTTTTGAGAAGAGATGTGTCCCCTATTGGATAAAAAAAATACCCCGCGCGTTGATAACGTAGCCACTGTAGCCAATGAACTTTGGGAAAAGAGTGCAGATTCGAACATGATAAAGACATGGCACCTCGTACGTAGAACATTGTGCAAACAAATATGAGATAAATAATGAGTCCGAGAGCGAAGATGACCACATTTCAGAGAGTGATCGTCATACAGATATTGAGCAAGAGGTAGATAGTGGTAATTCGGAGAATGTGGCAGCAGTATCCCAGAAAAATTAGCTATAAAGGAAAGGATGGGACTCCGTAGAAAATGTCTGCACCACCAAGAAACACTTCCTCATAGTCGTCATATCTGCTGTCAGGTCCATCGCTGGAGTCGAACAAACGAGACAGAAGAAAGCTAGATTGTCTTCTGGGAGTGTTAGGTGAGTTCCCAGAAAAAGGACCAGAAAACCAAAACTACGTGCATGGCTTGGTCTAAGTTAATATGTAAGGAACATTAATTTTCAGATTCCAAAGAATGTATCGGCTGTGATTCTGATTAGATATAAAACACAAACCATCCAGAATACACGTGTCTTCGTGAGATTTAATTTTGTCATTGTGAGAAGCGAATGTTTAGAACTTAAAAGCCATTAAATATATCTTTAAAATACTCTAATGTTGTGATGTATACTCGTGCATTATAATTTCCTGAACAGATTCATGATTTTTTTTTCTATCTGCGTTAAAAAATACCACACGCGTGCAGTAACGCCAAAAAAATACGCGCGTGTGCTTACAGGTTAAAGAGTCGAACTCCCGTGTATAAAATAACTGCAGATCTGTGATTTATTTACAAATGAGTTAATTTTAAATATTTAACGTTAAGCATGTAAGCGACAAAAATTTTTAAAAAATGTTTGAAATAATGCTTAAAGTTTGTTGGCAGTCGCTAAGTGCATTCATTCTCAAATACTGGATGAATAAATTCCGCGTCGTCAAGTTACCTTGCCTAACAAGTGGCCTTGTTGCTTTACATACACCGGTTCGCCTCGGATCACCGAAGTTAAACACCGTCCCGTGGGTAGAACTTGGATGAATGACAGTCGGGTCTGCTGTGCGCTGTTGGCGAGCGGGATGCATTTAGCCTCTGTGAGGCCTATTGGAGCTAGGTGATTAAGACGTACCGGTTCCAGATCACAAAACCGACAACCAGTGGAAGAGTGGTGTCCTGACCCCACGATCCTCCATGTCCGTATTCGATGACGCCTTTCGGCTGGGGATGACATGGCGGTCGGTCGGCACCATTCGACCTTCCAAGGCCTGTTTGGACGGGAGAGAGAATTATGTTACCACAGGAAAAACAGATCGTTTCTAACATTATTACATTTCTTAACGTGTTACATTTTTAACATAAGATTATGTCTTCAAATGAGTAGATTATGACTGCATTTCAAATGTTGTCAATAATTAAGCGAGATGTTGAAAATGAAATTTTTGTTGCCCCTGGAAGCAGTTAGAAAGGCAACCTACAACTAGATGGTACTGTGTTCTGTGTTCCGGATTCCGGGATAGTTGCTAAGTAATATACACTAAAGCGCCAAAGAAACAGGTATTCACCGAGCGAGGTGGCGCAGTGGTTAGACACTGGACTCGCATTCGGGAGGACGACGGTTCAATCCCGCGTCCGGCCATCCTGATTTAGGTTTTCCGTGATTTCCCTAAATCGCTCCAGGCAAATGCCGCGATGGTTCCTTTTAAAGGGCACGGCCGACTTCCTTCCCCGTCCTTCCCTAACCCGATGAGACCGATGACCTCGCTGTCTGGTCTCCTTCCCCAAAAACCAACCAAACAAACAGGTATTCAAATACAGGATATGTAAACCGTCAGAATACGGCGCTGCGGTCGGCAACGCCTACATAAGATAACAAGTGTGTGGCGCAGTTGTCTGATCTGTTACTCCTGCTGCAATGACAGATAATCAAGATTTAAGTGAGTTTAATATGGTGTTATAGCCGACGCAAGAGCGATGGTACACAGCATCTCCGAGGTTGCGATGAATTGGGGATTTTCTCGTACGACCATTTCACGAGTGTACGGCGAATATCGGAAGTCTGGTAAAACATCAAATCTCCAACATTCCTGCGGCCGCAGAAAGATCATCCAAGAACGGGACCAACGGCGACAGAAGAGAATCGTTCAGCGCGGCAAAAGTGCAACCATTCCGCAGACTTCTGGAGATTTCAATGCTGGGCCATCAACACGTGTCAGCATGCGAACTATTCAACGAAACACCATCGATATTGGCTTTAGGAGTCGAAGAGCCACTCGTGTACCCTTGATGACTGTACGACACAAAGCTTTACGACTCGCCTGGGCCCGTCAACACCGACAATGGACTGTTGATGACTGGAAACATATTCCCTGGTCAAATTATATCGAGCGGATGGACGTGTTCGGGTATGGAGACAACCAACCTCATGAATGCATGCATGTCAGCAGGGGACTATTCAAGCTCGTGGAAGCTCTTAATGGGGTGGGGCGTGTGTAGTTGGAATGATATGGGACCCCTGATACGTCTAGATACGACTCTTGACAGGTGACACGTACGTAAGCATTCTATCGGATCACCTGCATCCATTCATGTCCATTGTGAACTCCGACGAACTTGGCCAAGTCCAGCAGAACAATACGGCTCCCCACACGCCCAGAATTGCTACAGAGGCGCTCCAAGAACACTCTTATGAGTTTAAACCCTTCCGCTGACCACCAAACTCCCCAGCCATGAACATTGTTGAGCAATCTGGGATGCCTCGCAAAGTGCTGTTCAGAAGAGATCGCCACACCTTGTACTCTTACGGCTTTATGGACAGCCCTTGAGGATTCAAAGCGTCAGTTCCCTCCAGCACTACTTCAGACATTAGTCGTGTCCATGCCACGTCGTGTTGCGGCACTTCTGCCTGCAACAGGCATGGAATTCCACACCACAAACTGACATACGGCACCTGTACGGTACAACGTATGTACTTTTGCGTGCCTGCATTCAACTTACACCGGTCGTTAATGTTTCAGCATTTCATATTTGCTGTGGCTTGTCTCGCGCTTTCGTTATTTATTTTTTGGTGTTGCGATTTTTTCCGTGAGACTAGTATTGTTCTGTTCTGCTTATAGTACAACAGTCAGAGAGGGAGGACTTCTGGTACGTCGTCGAACGACAACTCCAGCGCTATACACAACCAGCATTTACCGTCCATGTATTGACCGACCCAGTGCAATGGGAAGCAAATGCATCATTTCTCTGTGGAGCATACCTTGCGTTGTTGTATCCTACAGCAGAATACTGCACACCGGTTTGGTTGCATTTGAATGCAGCTATGAAAACCATAAGTGGCACAGTCAAATTTACACATAAATGCTGGCTGCCAGTACTATCGAACGTATGTTCAGCTCACATTTATCAAAAAGTAATTAAAACAATTAATTTCGTTAACATGTGATCTTGAAATGTTAATCACTTAAATGTGTTACCTAGTGAATGTATTTCTGGAATTTCATTACTCTAAATTAATCGACGGGACGTTAAACAGTAATCTCCTCCTCCTCTATGTTTCGCTTGTATAATCTCTTGTATTTCATGGCTGTACCTTACTCTTCAACACTCTGCCTCTATCACAGGCCCAAACATTTTTCGCAGAATTTTCCTTCCAGATGCCCTTAGGTTGTTCGTATCTGCTTCTGTCATCGTCCACATTTCTGACCCACATCCAACAATTGGTACCACAAGATAATAGTATAGTCATAACTTGACTAATACCGTAAAGTTCTAGAAAATTCTGGAATACATGCAACTTTGCATAATTAGCTTTGTTTCGAGCCTGTAACCTTTCTCTAATACATTGTCCTACGATACTATCGCTGCTTAAGAGGACAACTAAACAATGGAAAGAGCTTGCAACTTTAAAACATTTATTAAAGGCCTTCAGGTCATGCGGTGTTCTTCTTACCATAGAATTCGACATTACAATGTAAGAAGAATATAATAATTCCAATCCCAAAGAAAGCAGGTGTTGACAGATGTGAAAATTAACGAACTATCAGTTTAATAAGTCACAGCTGCAAAATACTAACACGAATTCTTTACAGACGAATGGAAAAACTAGTAGAAGCTGACCTCGGGGAAGATCAGTTTGGCTTCCGTAGAAATGTTGGAACACGTGAGGCAATACTGACCCTACGACGTATCTTAGAAGAAAGATTAAGGAAAGGCAAACCTACGTTTCTAGCATTTGTAGACTTAGAGAAAGCTTTTGACAATGTTGACTGGAATACTCTCCTTCAAATTCTGAAGGTGGCAGGGGTAAATACAGGGAGCGAAAGGCTATTTACAATTTGTACAGAAACCAGATGGCAGTTATAAGAGTCGAGGGGCATGAAAGGGAAGCAGTGGTTGGGAAGGGAGTGAGACAGGGTTGTAGTCTCTCCCCGATGTTATTCAATCTGTATACTGAGCAAGCAGTAAAGGAAACAAAAGAAAAATTTGGAGTAGGTATTAAAATCCATGGAGAAGAAATAAAAACTTTGAGGTTCGCCGATGACATCGTAATTCTGTCAGAGACAGCAAAGGACTTGGAAGAGCAGTTGAACGGAATGGATAATGTCTTGAAAGGAGGATATAAAATGAACATCAACAAAAGCAAAACGAGGATAATGGAATGTAGTCGAATGAAGTTGGGTGATGTTGAGGGTATTAGATTAGGAAATGAGACACTTAAAGTAGTAAAGGAGTTTTGCTATTTGGGGAGCAAAATAACTGATGATGGTCGAAGTAGAGAGGATATAAAATGTAGACTGGCAATGGCAAGGAAAGCATTTCTGAAGAAGAGAAATTTGTTTACATCGAGTATAGATTTAAGTGTCAGGAAGTCATTTCTGAAAGTATTTGTATGGAGTGTTGCCATGTATGGAAGTGAAACATGGACGATAAATAGTTTAGACAAGAAGAGAATAGAAGCTTTCGAAATGTGGTGCTACAGTAGAATGCTGAAGATTAGATGGGTAGATCACATAACTAATGAGGAAGTATTGAATAGGATTGGGGAGAAGAGAAGTTTGTGGCACAACTTGACCAGAAGGAGGGATCGGTTGGTAGGACATGTGTTGAGGCATCAAGGGATCACCAATTTAGTATTGGAGGGCACCGTGGAGGGTAAAAATCGTAGAGGGAGACCAAGAGATGAATACAGTAAGCAGATTCAGAAGGACGTAGGTTGCAGTAGGTACTGGGAGATGAAGAAGTTTGCACAGGATAGAGTAGCATGGAGAGCTGCATCAAACCAGTCTCAGGACTGAAAACCACAACAACAACAACAACAATGTATTTGGTCTTGTTTCCGTTTACCGTAACTTCAATATTTTCTCCTTCTGCTGCCAACATTTCGTACATTTCTTTAAGAGTATTTCCATTTTTGCCGCAATTGTAATATCCTCTGCACTGCACATATATGACTAGATTTCGTCGTTATTGTTCGTCTCTTGTCTATTTTTTGAATCACATTATGCAGTGCTAAGTTGCACAGGACAGCACGGAGACCATCACCCTCTTTCACTCCATCTGTAATGTTAAAGCACTTGGTCATTTTGCTGTTCACTTTTACTTTTGCCTTTGTGCCCTTCGTTGTTAACCCAACTAGCCTTCTTAGTATGTCACAGATGTGCAATTATTTTAGTACTTCATACAATGCTGGGCTATTAAAACTATCAAAAGCTTGTTTAAAAGCAACAAACAGGATGTGACGAGCTATGTCATATTCATAAACTTTCTTCATTATGTGTCTAGTAATGACCACTAGTCAGAAGTGCCTCTATTTGGCTGAAACCACACTCATATTCTTCAAGGAAATTTTCAACTCACGTTTTTATCCTTTCATTCAACATCCCGAAATAAATCTTGTAGGCTATTTTCAATAAGCTTACGCCTCTAAAATTTTCACAAGTTAACTTTTCTCCTTTCTTATGCATAGCGTATATTATTTCAACTGTCCAATTCTCAGCCATGCTTTCGTTTTCGCATATGTTACTTATTAGTGCATGAATTTCATGTATTAGAGGATGACAGCCAAATTTTATAATTTCTGATGGCATCCCATCTTCACCAGGTGCACGGTTGTTTTCCAATTTACATATCACTGACACCACCTCCTGCATTGATGGTCGTTTTGCTTCTTCTGTTTCATTTTCTCTTGCCTCTAAATTTTCCTCCTGTTATTGTGAATCTCTTGGTACTTGGTCTGAGAAATATTTTTACCGGCGTTTTGTGTGGGTTGAAAATTTTTTTCATCTTTCCTATTGCATGATACAATTCTCTTATTTCATTCTGATCTCTTAGTTTCTTCTATCTCTTGAAATTTTGATTTCTGCTATTCCTTGTCTTTTTCTACATAGCCTTTGAGCATTAGACCTTGATTCTTTATAAACTTCGACATTTCTTTTGTGTCTCTCTATAGCATTCTCAGTCTTGCTGCATGCTTATGTTCTATTGCTAACCTACATCATCATCAAACATTTGTTTCCTTCCTTACTTTTTATTCCAACTGTTTCTTCTGATGCCTCTTTCATTACTTTCTCGCCGGCTGTTAGGACATCTTTCACTTTTTTTAGTGTGTTTTTACAGTTTCGGGATCATTGAGTTTTTCCGCATTACAGTTTGCTTTTTCTCCAATTCTGGTTTTATGTATTACCACTAATTTCTCGCTCATTTTGGCTTTTACAGTACAGTCCTCTGAATCACAGTTTGGACCCTTGTAGCTTTGTGCGTCTATGACTGATGTGGCGTATCGCGCTTTTACTAACATATGGTCTATTTGGGTAACTACTCCACTTACGCTTGATTTCCATGTTCCAACATGTATTCTTTTGTGTGGAAAACACATATTCTTGATAAGTAAATTATTTCGAGCAGCAAACCGACAATCTCCATTCCCGTCACTTTATTCATGTGATGTGTATCTCTCTGATTCTCTTCAACATTCATTTCCCATAATTAGAAGGAGGTCGTAATTTTGCGCTATACTACACGTACTTTTAAGGTCTTCATAAAACTTTTCTTTTATTCTTTTTTCTGCTTCCTCTGCTGAGTCTTTCATTTATAGTTTCAGATTCCGAAAGACTTTTCCAAATCTCCTGTGTTATTATAAATCTAGTCCAGACAGACCTGTTCTTCTTTCTGGTCCACTATAGAGCATATGATACTCAGGCATATTTATCTGTCCTTGCCGTAGCCATCTCACTTCTTGTAATGTCACAATATTGTCCCAAACTTCATGACTCTTGAGCTATTTCTTCCATTTTTCCAGGTTCCGACACTGTTCGTATATTCCAAGCTACTATTGCTAAATGTTTTGCATTTTGCCAAAGAGGTGTTCTGTATGCCCCATCCATTATCCAAGGTTCTTGTAGTGGTTCCGTAATATGACATTTTTACAGTATGAGGTTGTTGGTCCCACGCCCAACCCCCACCCTGGAGTACATGGATTCTTTTATGGTTTATTCCACTAGGAAGGTTGACTTCCCTACGCATTTTGAGCCCTTCTGCCCTTTGTTGTGTGACATACTTTGTCTGGATCCTCTGTTTACAGCACCAGCCGGTATACACTATTTATACGTTACTCAAAAGTATTAGAGGTACACGGGAATCAACGTACGATGTATTAAATCTATTTTGATATAGGCGGTACATGTGGTCTTATTACATAGCGCGAGATCTTGGCTTTCAATGCATACAGCTAAAGTCAGTCGCTATCTCTCTACTGTGTTGAGGTTGAAAATACAACTTCAGTTGTAAGGTTGTTTTTATAAAAATAACCTTATAACGGGAGCGGTATTTTCAATGTTCACTACAATGTTCAGTTGCTGATGTTCTTCCAGCAGGGTTATTTGAATCTGCTGTGTTATGAATTACAGTATCAGGTGACCTCTCAGAAGGATGTGAATACCAATGTCCCAGTATTCTCTAGTGATGTACACAGACGGTAGTTGAGAATTTGGGACGTTGTATTCAACCAAGCACAGGCAATGCCACATCTTAATGCAGTGCAAGTTTCAGGGGCAGCTGTATGATCCAAGAATGAAGGACTTTCCATCGTGTTGCTGTAGATGCTAGTCTGTCTCGATCTGAAAAACATACCACGCAATAATGGAACGAGCATGTGAGGAATGTGTTAAGGAAGGCGAATGGTTGACTTCGGTTTATTGGGAGAATTTCAGGAAAATGTTGGTTATCTGCAAAGGAGACAACACAGCAGTGCAACTCATTCTTGAGTCCTGCTAGAGTGTTTGGGATCCACACCAGGTCTCATTAGAGGAAAACATCAAAGCAGTTCAAAGGTGGTCTGCTGGATTTGTTAGCAGTAGGTTCGAACAACAACTAAGTATTACGGAGATGCTTCGGGACCTCAAATGGGAATCCCTGGAGGGAAGGTGACGTTATTATCGAGGAGCACTATCAAGAAAATTTACAGAATTGGCATTTGACTGAAGAACGATTCTACTACCATCGGCATATATTTCGCGTAAGGAGCACGAAGATGCGGTACGAGAAATTAGGGCTCATACGGAGGCACATAGATACTCATTTTTCTCTCGCTCTGTATGCGAATGGAACAGGAAAGGAAATTACTAGTTGTTGTACAGGGTACCCTCCACCATGTACCGTACGGTGGACTGCGGTGTATGTATGTAGATGAAGATTTAGGTTTTGGACACGCGACAGGGAGACATAAGGGGACTTGGACGAGGCCTCCGATACATTATAACCCCATGTGAAGACCGATATCTGGCCATCTCTGCATAGGAGCGCCGTACGGCTATCGTCAGAGCACTGCAAGACAATCTCAGGAGGGCCACTGGAGCCACAGCGTCAGAAGGACCAGATTACGAGAAAGGACCTTACGACGCAGGAGTCCTGTTTCGGTACCACGCTTGATACAACATGTCGCAGCTCGCTTCAGTTTTGCCGTTCACATGTCAACCGAAAACTCCGTCAATAGCGAAATGTGTTACTCACAAACGAATTCAGATTTCCTCTGTCGCAAGGTGACAGCCGTGTTCGTGAGTGGAAACACTGTGGTAAACTGTATCCTACCAACTGTTGTCCAAGAAATCGACAGATTCGGCCAAGGTTCCGCGCTGGTGTGGGGAGACATGAGTGTTGACAGCCATACGGACCTTTTCGTTGTTCAAGGTCGCATTACCGTCAGGCAGTACATCGAACAGATGCTGTTGGACCATGTGGTGGCCGCTGCATATTGTGGTAGTCCTATATTGCTTCTCGTGACCGATAATGGCACACCCCATGCGGCTAGCGTACCACGGATGTCTTGCTAAGCCTGGATATTGAAGTAATGGAATGACCAGTGGTGTGTCCCTACCCAAGCCCCATCGAGCATGTATGGAACATGTGTCCGTGGTCGTCCTGTTTCACCACAGACTCTCCAAGAACTGTCAACGGCTCATTGAAGAATGAGAACGGTCACTACAGGGTGAACTCCGTAGACTTATATGGAGCATACCACGTAGGTTTCAGGCGGTGATAAAAGCTCACGGAGGGTATACACGTTACTGAATGACTCAAAGTCTAATTAAAGGAACCAAAATGACAGGATCGACGAATTTCTACATTGTTTTCGGCACATCTCGGACAATTCAGTTATTGTTAAGTAGGCTTAAATGAACGGGAATGTGATGATGTTTTGTTGCGTATTTAATTTGTGAGATGTAAAGGTATAATTAGGTAACATATGCAGTCCTTAAATATAGTTCAGTGGAGTATGACAGACGCCCAAAGTCATGTTCCCCTAATACTATTGAGCAGTATATATAAATTACTTAGTGGATAACATTGGAAATTCCATAACGCTTTCGAGGATGATGATAATGTATACGGAAAAGTCGAAATGCTTGCAAACTGTTGGGAAATGCAGGAAGACCTACACAGGATTGTTACTTAGCTCAGGGGTTGGCAGTTGACTCTCAATATAAACAAATGTAGCGTTTTGAGGGTACATTGACAGAAAGATCCTTATTTGTATGAATATACAATTTCAGAACAATCACTGGTAGCAGTTAGTTCCATACAATATTTAGGAGTACGCGTACGGAGCGATCTGAAGTAGAATGACCACATAAAATTAATCGCGAGTAAGGCAGATGCCAGACTGAGATTCAATGAAAGAACCTTAAGCAATGTAGTCTCTCAAATACTGGTGGAGGCAGCGTTCACTAGAGGTGGTCACAGGAACTGAGAGGAAACGATGGTGATCGTACTGTTATCAGGTGTGTGCAGCTAGTTTTTCCAGTAGTCACTGCGCATATGTTGCTCACAAGTTAATTCCTGTTTGTTGTGCATCTCTGGATAATTGACTTCTCGAGAGATGTTGCGTTTTCTCTGCAGCTCTCTGAACTTGAATTTTATCGTATAGCAAGAGAGGTGCCGTGACCTCTGAGAGTCTGTGACTGCGTATGTAGAAATAATTTATTTTTCCTACACTGTGGCCACGATTCAGTCTCTGTTGGGTGACGGGGACATGCATGTATATTCCGTATCTATTTATGAGTCTTATAGTGACGCCGCAAAGTCATACTGCGAGGGTTACATGTCGTTTCATTCTGCCTGGGAACACTGGTAGATCTCTCCCAGTGTGGTCCACACCTACGGTGGAGGATATAGCAGTTGTGCCAGTCCTGCCCATGTTTGAAGTAAACTTCAGACTAACTTTAGCATTGTGATGGAGACAGACGAATTAATAGCTCTCCGACTAGAATTTTTTACGTGCTTTCTAGCAATGTCACACACACTCTAATAATAACGCGACAGTCTATATCGTGTTACGTGTCTTCATTCCAACTGGGAGCTCTGGCTGATCACTGTTGTTGCTGGTGTTTCATAATTATCCACTTCTTACGGTGAACAGAACAAGACAACTGCCACCCACACATGGGCTCTAGTATTAAAATGGGGTGGTTTAGGGAGGAAGGGGAGTTTGTTTCTTATTGGTCCAGAGAGAAAGCAGGAGGGTAGCAGAGTACTTGGTACTTATACTACTAGCAACGAGCCGGTGGTTGTGGCCGAGCGGTTCTAGGCGCTTTTGTCTGGAACCGCGCGACCACTACGGTCGCAGCTTAGAATCCTACCTCGGGCAGGGATGTGTGTGATGTCCTTAGGTTAGTGAGGTTTGAGTCGTTCTAAGTCTAGGGGACTGATGACCACAGATGGTAAGTTCCATAGTGCTTGGAGTCATTTGAACCATTTTTGAGAAACTTCTCTCGTAAGCGGAAGGGGAAAGTGGTAGCTAGAGAGCCGAAGGCTGTTTGTACAATCTCATTCTATATGACGTCTCACACATACAGCAAGTAACAAGCCAAAACCGGGCTCTTCTGACAAACTTGATCTTCATATTTTGCATATCACGCCCCTCCTTTTATCACACATATTGAATGAAAATCATAAATAGTCTTATACTACTACAATTTTTTTTTTATTGGCTCAGGGAAAGTGTTGCAAACGGTTCCACAAAAATGTCGTTCTCCGAGATCTTGGAGTGGAAAGAAACAACTGTGATTGACTGTAAAAAAAAAGAAGTCAGTGTTGTGCTTATTTAATATTAGTGTTGTTAGTACTTTCGGTCAGTAGACAATAGTCAGAAACATTTAAGACAGTGGCGACGTGGGCTTGAAAGTAATACTAAGTGGTACTAGTCCCCTCCGTGCAGTGCGTGAATGATACTATTCAGTATTACCTTCAATCCCAAGTCACCCTTGCTTTAATGTTGTATGGCGATTGTCTGCTGACCGAAAGCACTAATAACATTAACATTAAATAAAAGTGAGAGAGATCTTTTATAACTCAGTGAAGACATAGCAGTAGCTGTAATTCCATAAACATTACGTCTGACCGCACGAGGAGAACAATCCGACTTTTGAATAACATCTTTTGTCGAATGCAGTTTCGATATCGTTAACAGTTTCGGAAACTTCTGAGTTCAGCAACTAGGGCGGTCCATACATAACAGAAACAAATCTGTGAGTGATAGCTGCTACGTTAAAAGTAGATCATTTCAACTCCGTATCTCTGATGAATGTAATTTTTTCTAAAAATATTGTGAACATATGTACATTAGCACATATGTACCCAAAAAATATCCAATAACAAGTTTTTTTTTCCATGGCCACCTTCAGCAGCAAGCACAGAAATATTTGTTTTGTAAATGAAAAACGCCTTCTCTTACTGTGCTGTATTTTATTACTCCCACACGGTTTTTGCTTATTTTCACTTTGAGGCATCATCAGTAAAATAGGTCATCGCATTTTTAGTTGGCATTGTCTTTTCTCTCACATGGTCACATTCTGGAGGTGAAAAAAATGGCTAGGAGCGCTATGGGACTTAACACCTGAGGTCATCAGCCCCAAGAACTTAGTACTACTTAAACCTAACTAACCTAAGGACAACACACACAGCCATGCCCGAGGCAGGGTTCGAACCTGCGACCGTAGAGGTCGCGCGGTCCAGACTGTAGCGCCTAGAACCGCTCGGCCACCCCGGCCGGCACTGGAGGTGCACTACAACCCTATTTATGAAAGATGAGCATGTATTTATGTTGCGAAATTTTTTCTACCAAATTTTCATCTTGTTTTCTTTTACTGTAGTGACGAACTATCAGTTTTCGCCACTATTTGATAGGAAACTTTGATTTCAAAACGTAGCTACCTCGCGCTTACTACGTGTCTCATCCTGTTTGCAAATTATATTTTGCTATGAAATAGTGACAGAAACTGATAGTGCATCAAGACAATAAAATAAAACAAGATGAAAACTTGGAAGAAAAAATTTCGTAACATAAAAACATGCTCTTGTTTCGTTAATAGAGCTGTAGTGCGACCTCCAGTGATGATGCCTTAGATTGAAAAAACGGGAAAGGTGTCCGGGAGAAATAAAACACACAAGAGAAGGCATTTTTTACAGTACTGGCCATTAAAATTGCTACACCAAGAGGAAATGCAATGATTAACGGGTATTCATTGGACAAATATATTATACTAGAAATGACATGTGATTACATTTTCATACAATTTGGGTCCATCGATCCTGAGAAATTAGTACCCAGAACAACTACCTCTGGTCGTAATAACGGCCTTGATATGCCTGGGCATTGAAACAAACAGAGCTTGGATGGCGTGTACAGGTACAGCTGTCCATGCAGCTTCAACACGATACCACAGTTCATCAAGAGTAGTGACTGGTGTATTGTAACGAGCCAGTTGCTCAGCCACCATTGACCAGACTCTTTCAATTGGTGAGAGATCTGGAGAATGTGCTGGCCAGGGCAGCAGTCGAACATTTTCTGTATACAGAAAGGCCCGTACAGTACCTACAACATGCGGTCGTGCATTATCCTGTTGAAATGTAGGGTTTTGCAGGGATCGCATGAAGGGTAGAGCTACGATCGTAACACATCTGAAATGTAACGTCCACTGTTCAAAGTGCCGTCAATGCGAACAAGAGGTGACCGAGACTTGTAACCAATGGCACCCCATGTCATTACGCCGGGTGATACGCCAGTATGACGATGACGAATACACGCTTCCTATGTGCTTTCACCGCGATGTCGCCAAACACGGATGGGACAATCATGATGCTGCAAACAGAACCTGGATTTATCTGAAAAAATGACGTTTTGTCATTCGTGCACCCAGGTTCGTCGTTGAGTACACCATCGCAGACGCTCCTGTCTGTGATACAGTGTCAAGGGTAACCGCAGCCACGGTCTCCGAGCTGGTAGTCCATGCTGCTGGAAACGTCGTCGAACTGTTCGTGCAGATAGTTGTTGTCTTGCAAACGTCCCCATCTGTTGACTCAGGGATCGAGACGTGGCTGCACGTTCCGTTAGAGCCATGCGGATAAGATGCCTGTCATCTCGAGTGCTAGTGATACGAGGCCGTTGGGATCCAGCACGGCGTTCCGTATTACCCTCCTGAGCTTACCGATTCCATATTGTCTTAAGAGTCATTGGATCTCGACCAACGCGAGCAGCAATTTCGTCATACGCTAAACCGCAAGCCCGATAGGCAACAATCCGACCTTTATCAAAATCGGAAAAGTGATGGTACGCATTTCTCCTCTTTACAGGAGGCATCACAGCAACGTTTCATCAGAGAACGCCGGTCTACTGCTGTTTGTGTATGAGAAATCGGTTGGAAACTTTCCTGATGTCAGCACGTTGTAGGTGTCGCCATCGCGTTCCAAATTTGTGTGAATGCTCTGAAAAGCTAATCATTTGCATATCACAGCATCTTCTTCCTGTCGGTTAAATTTTGCGTCTGTAGCACGTCATCTTCGTGGTGTATTTACAAGACATAAATTTCGAATATTTCCTTCCAACTATCGATCCTTCACGAGCTCCTTGGTGCCCGAATTTTCTTCGCACTTCAAGCCCCTCGCATTGAGAAATTTGTATGCATGCTTTGGTCGCACCGAGTCGCGCCTCCCGTGTGAGGTGGCCAGTGCGCCCATAGAATGGCGGCGATGCCGAGTAACCGTTTATAAGTGCCGTGCTCTCCCGCAGGTGGAGTGTAGGATTGCTGAGAGGCAGTGGAAGCAGACAAATGAGCGCGCTGACGCCTCGGGGCGGCAGAAAGGCGCGAGAAACGGAGATGATGCAGCTTAAGACGCGGCCTGTAATAGGGCTGTATCCCGACATTCAGCGGAGGTGACTCAGGAAATCCGGCCCGGCCCCACGACAGCCCTTAATCAGTGGGCCCCTCTCTGTAGACTTTTAATCGCATTACGAATTAATGAGCGACGCGCGACGACTAACCTTCCGCACGGCGGCCGGGCGCCCGGCTAAGAAGCAGCGCTCCACCCCCCACTGCGAGAGCACGGAATTTTAAACCCTGTACAGTATTAACCGCCGCCGTAATAGAGTTCACGGCTACCCCAAGACGGTTAAACGATCCAGGCCTGACGCAGGGTTGAAACCGTGACCCCTTGCCCCATAGGGCTTACTGCTCTGCTCAGAACAAGTCAAGACCCTTGCTTCCCGAAATTTGTGAAATTTCACCTCGTCTTTTTCAGACACAGCAACGGCCTTGTCGCAGTGGATACACCAGTTCCCGTGAGATCACCGAAGTTAAGCGCTGTCGGGGGTGGTCGGCACTTGGATGGGTGACCGTCCAGGCCAGGTGCTATTGCCATTTTTCGGGATGCACTCAGCCTCATGATGCCAATTGAGGAGATACTCGACCGAATAGTAGCGGCTTCGGTCAAGACTACCATCATAACGACCGGGAATGCGGTGTGCTGACCACATGCCCCTCCTATCTGCATCCTCCACTGAGGATGACACGGCGGTCGGATGGTCCCGATAGGCCACTCGTGGCCTGAAGACGGAGTGCTTTTTCAGACACTCCTGGAGCAGCATTCACATCAACAAGGGCGTCATCACTTAAAAAAATACGTTGAGCGACTTGATTGAAACTCCGTGCAACGAATTCTTGATCCCCAAAAGGTTCCAGAATTTCTAAAAACCCATTTGGCCATGACCCCATTATACAGAGAATATGAATTGAGACGAACCGATTTTGTACTAAGATTCAGAGCTGTATCTCGGGAATAAAGCGTGTGGAAAAAATATCAATGACATATTTTTCTCTGCCGTTAAATCACGAGAAACCACTATGGTGAACAGTTAAAGTCTAGAACAGTAGAATTCCTGACGAGTTGAAAAGTATACTTGACTGATAATCTCTGACAGAACAATTCTTCTCTCAGTGACTGATGCAAAGTTTCGTAGGAGGAGGGAAAAGGAGGGAGATAATAGTTTAACGTACTGTCGACAGTGAGGTCATTAGAGACGGAGCAGAAGCTCGAATTACTGAAGACCGGGGAAGGAAATCGGCCGTCCCCTTTCCAAAGGACCGATGCGGGCATTTGCCTGGAGTGATTTAGGGAAAGCGCTGAAAACCTGAACCTGGATGGTCGGACAGGGATTTGAACCGTCGTCCTCCCGTAGGCGAATCCAGAGTGCTAACCATTGCGCCACCTCTTACAGTGCAAAAGTTTCGTCCGGGGAAAAATTTAGACAGCGCTCAAAAAGAAACTGTAAGTAGTTGTTAGATACACAGTATCTAGACGTAATACTGAAAAAATAAAAAACAAATTTCAAACTAAACAGGAAAGTATGACAAGAAAGATCATAAGGCCCGTTATTTTTTGTTCACAGATAAAAATCATAGTTTTGTGTAAATTAAGAAAAAGTTTATAAAACAACTATAATTCAGGAATATGAAAGTAATTAATGTGAAAATTAAATTTGTTGTTGCCACAACAGTACTCAGCTTCCACACGAGAACCAGACACGCTGTAATCTGCTTGTCTTCGGTACCACACAGCAGGCAGCTCCGTGTTGGAAAGCACATCATCAGATGGTGCTGTGATGGGAGATAAGACAGCTAAGATATACGACAAACAGGGATGTTCACTCGAGGACTGGAAGCAAATCGCAAGCATACAAACTGGTAAAATCTTCGTCCTTTTGTTGTCCACAAGCTGTAGCAACAATTTTTACCTCATCTGCGGCGTTGGTAATGTCCGATATTAGCTGTTATGAAGCCGAAGGATTAGAAATGAGACGCTCTTGCAACTACGGTTTGTTCTCGCTACAGCCTATGATGATAGTATCGAGCATTCTTTAAGTGTGTCTCTGTGAAAAGGGTACGTAGGTGATGTAACCAGCTACATACTTACTGCTTTCAGCTTCTCGTAGGAATAAACGTTTGCAGTGACGATCTCAACAGCATACTGTTCTGCAGATGAAGACAGAACAATTGTCTGCATGGATGAGCGCTCATTTAACTTGCAAAGTCGCGCCAGAGGCGGCCTGATTTGATGCGAAGCCAGCACCCGTTATCATCTATCAAACTTACATGTAAGGAATGTTTTCCGATGAGACAGTGGCGATGTGTCTAGTGGCATACGACTTGGTGGATACACAGGTCTCCATGTCATTCCACGCTTAACTGCGGCTGTGTAGTTGTAAAGTGATAGTATCGTGGATGCTTATGTATATCGTAATGCAGAAATAATAGAAGGTGGTTTCACCCGGCTAGATGATGGTGCTCGACAAAGCACGGCCCGAATCACTGACGAATGTCTTCAACAATACGCAGTTCAACGTACTGAGCAGCCTGTTCGTTTTCCAGCCATGACCACATATTTATTCTTAGAATTCTGTCGAAAGGGTTTGAGTCTCTCGTTTAGATTCATGACGCATTGGGAGCAGCTTCGCAGATATAAGCGAACCGGACAAAAAATTTGTCACACACGCACGCACGCACAGATGAATGATCAAGCCTTTACATACGGCTCACTGCCCCTACCTGAGCATAAGGCAGTAGCGATCAGTGTGATGTTTATTTTTCATGCGGACATTGAACCTAAACATGGGTAAATGCAGGGCGTGACAGAGTGGCAAAAAGGCACAATCATTTTTGATTGTGCTCGTGGCCATATGGTGTATGAAGTTGCTGGATTTGTTGGTGTTCCGCGGCGGATGATTCAACGTGTCTGCAAGCAGAGATGTAACACACGTGGCCACGAAACACGACGTCGAAATTGTGGTTGGAGAAAGATCGTGACAGAGGGACCAGGAACGCGTTTCATGGTTTGTGAATCAAAATCACTTCCAAACCCGATAGAAAGGGCTGCAGTCGTGAAAGAATTTCCTTCCTAACCTGTTAGGGAGGAACATGGTAACAGGAACAGCGTGTAAATAAACACAGAGTCGTTCACTCCGCAAGAGGCCATTGCTCACATTGGCACATAAAGACAACAGCAAAGTTCATTGGGTTGGAAGACTATGTGACTGCTTTTCTGAACACTTCTCCACCCTATTAAATCTCGATTGGCGTGCAAAATTACCTGACTTGAACCGCATAGAATATCTGTGGGACATGTTGGCACAGAGGATAAAACACCGTCATCAGCATCGACACACTTTAGTGTCACTGTGCTATAAAATCCTCAGCGAGAGAATTAACCTGTATGCAACGTACCTGCACAGCCTTCTGGATTCATTTTCTAGTTCAGTCCTGGCGGTTATGAAGTCCAGGAGCGGAATTACACGACATTATATGAGACGTATAATGATTTCTCTAGGGGTGACTAATTTTTGTCCGATGATCTTAATACCATTCATTCCCTACTGCGCTTACAGACACCGACATCAAAAGGATTGCACATCCTGTATACACTACATGCCAGTCAATCTATGTAGTGACATTACTCGTACTTTAGTAGATTGACGCATTTATATTATATGTTTCAGCTCATTTTATGTTCGAGCATAATGACACTGTTTTAGACGGAATCTTTCATGGTTATTTCGTCTCATCGCGTGCTCCACAGTTTGGCTTAATTTAATCACATAGGACACATACATATTTTTAAATTGCTACTTTTTGTTATTGTGATGTAAATAAGTGTAACTTCACGTAGCGCAAGTCATACTTGTATATGAAGAGGACAATAGCGAACAGACGCCGCTACATCACGGTCCGAGAAAATACACAAAGCTGTCAAGTTGCTACCTCACTCTCGGAGAAGTACAGTATAGGTCCATCCTCCCGTTTCCATATCCACTCTAAGCAGCGAGCTTCTTTATGCCTGTACCATACATCTCCTGAGTTTCTACATCTCGTAGTCTGTATTCATTGTAACTTTAAGAATGATCATTTTAACTGATAGTTTTCTTTTTGGACTCCTAATACAATAACTTAGAACTGTTTCACGCGCGCAATGATACTTAGGCCTAATTCAGGCGTGCAATAACTGAAAGCATTATTTTAATTGCACAGAATAACAACTTAGTATGAAGGGAGTTTCTGCTTTGTGTAGTGGGGACACTTCACTTTTTATGTGTATAATGCAAGATGAAACACATATACACTTTAATGCAGCGTTGGCGCAGAGATAATCAGAAACTGAGAACTCAATCTCTTGCAGAACTTCAGAAGAATGATTTATTCCAGAAATATTACGGATGAACCTGGAAAAACCTATGTCAGGGTAGCCGAATCTTGTGACAGGAAGATCTGTGTGTCACCTTTAGGCGTTACGAGTGATCAACACATATTTTGTGTAATTTTAATGTTGAAAATTGAGGTGACTATGTGTCCTATGGTAGGGCCACTTGTACTGGACTCGGATAACTGAGAAAGTCGTCGATAAAACAGAAATATTAAGTAACCAACACTGAAGTTCAGTATTTACGTATTTTCTATTTTTGAACATATGCAGCTATACAAGAAATACGTAGGTGCTTCAGAGGAACTGCGCAAAAAATTGAAACCGTGCGAGAGATATTGTACTGCCAATGCTAACTAAGGTAAAGCATGACGCAAAAATGCGAAATTCTACACCAGCGGTCGGAAATTGACTGTCACAAGTTCGACGCAGTTATGACTGGCTCTGAGAGAACTGTCTGGAAAAAACATGGGGTTTTACAGGCTAGGATCTGTATTCTCCATCTTACCTTGGGGTGGTGATAGGTGGCCGAGAGCATCACGGGACTATTCGCAGTGTGCCCGTCTCCATGTGTGAGGCGCTCCGATGAAAGTTTCCTTGCCTTTTCTAGTATAAATAGTATTAACAATTCTGCGCTGTACGGCGTTTGACGGTTGAGGGGTTACTGTTGTTACTTCAGCTTTGCTGGAGGGCCCTCTGCTGGAACGCCTTTGTTCAGCGTTCCCAGGCCTAGAGGCCTACTCGGTTATGAGTTCGGACGAGTGGAAGATAGCGAACACGTGTTTATAGTTGGTCTGATGCAGCTGTGTCATTGCAAATCTCTAAGTGACCAACAGAGGCCCATTGTTTAAAGACGTTCTTACAAGTTCAACAATAATGGAAATGGAAATGAGCGTTTGGCGCCATTGGTCAGGAGGCCCCTTATGGGGCAGGTCCGGCCACCGTGGTGCAGATCTTTTTACATTCGACGCCACAATGGGCGACCTCCGCGCCGGATGGGGATAATGATGATGAAGACAACTCAACACCCAGTCCCTCAGCGGAGAAAAGTCCCCGACCTAGCTGGGACTCGAACCCGAGCCTGTAGGTCGGCAAGCCGTTACGCTGACCACTCAGCTATCGAGGCGGACAGTTCAATAATAATGTCAAACCGTCAATATACTGAGAGTCTGGGGATTCTTACTGATGCTTTGTCAATATGAGAAAATTTTGCGAGCAGTATTTATGGTCCCTAAAATATTCTTTGTATTGTCAATACATACTGAACGTGTCAGGAAAATTATTCTCAGTTAAGGTGTTGACAGAGCTTTATGACACAGCCACACGGCGTTAGCGTGCCCTGTTTATGTTGTGCATATTATGCTGCAGATTCAATTTTTCAAGTAGTCCTTGAACGTAAAACAATTATAATAGTCCCACGCAAAGGGAGTCATTGTACGAACCACATAATGATGGTCAGTGGAAGATTCTGTACGAAATAGCTTACTTTATTATTTGAAAATGTGATATAGGTTGCTGAATTACACAGTAGTTTGGAAAATCGCTCCCACTTCGAAAAATACGTCGTGCAGTGATCAGTAAGAGGTCTGCGAAACGCTTTTCATTCTCACCAAATGAGAGATCCCTTCTATACCGTTTGTTCATCCGTATCAGTTCGCTCTTAGGGTTTCGCCACTCGATTTTTCCCACAGTAACACTGGCGGCTGCTATCGCAGATCACGACACTATCAGGGAGTTAAATTTCATTCTTAACTAACGCCAGCTAAATAACTTAATCAATGCACCTACTCTCTTGCTAAAATCACTAGCATAAAGGTCAACTGGACCACCTGCACTTATTGGGATTCCATCAGTGGAGGAAATCGACTGCAGCGTATTCTACTGAAGGAATTCTGACAAGGAACCCCTTGAATGTGAGTTCAAAAGTTCACTCTTCAGTAAGGCTCATTTGAAAGTGCTGTGTTAACAATTATGACAGGAAAACATTATCTGCTAATGAATAGCGACGTTTATCGGGAGGGCGACAGAAAATGAGTGTCCGGCAGATGCAGAGATCAACTTTCTATGAGATGTATGTATTACACTACACAAAATGAACATCGTCGACTTTCAAGGAATAACAAGTTTGTCTGCATGGCCATCACCCGCAGCAAGCATAGAAATATTCGTTATTTACAAAACGAATGTTCTGGAAATGTTCAAAACAAACCATTAACTTGCATCATGCACACCGAATGAAAAATGGTGCGCCACAGTGATAACAAAGGTTCGCACCATCAAGATCGAAGGCGAAATGCTTGGGAGTTGCAAACCGTGAAGGACGTTCAGTTAGGTATCCACTCTTAAAGAATGCACGTAGACTCATATTGGTGTAAAGGGGTGATGAGAACTGATGGAATGTGATGGCATGCAACCGAATGCGAAACAGTCTGTCGTGGAGCTTATCGTGAAACTGGCTATCCTTTAAAGTGTAGCTGCAAACAGTGCGATAATATTTTTTATAGGCACGGAAAAAAATAACATCCAGATGCTGAATTTGTCTATTGGTTCCAGGTGCTACGAACTGTAATATCACACACTTATTTTTTTCAGGAGGGATGGTTTGCTCCAAAGGAATACGATTTTTATACACAGACTAGAAATGAAGCAAAAGCAACTCATTTTGACCATATATCGGTCAAAAGCAGTACTCATACCATAGTTTCAGTTTTCTTAAGCCCATTTTCCCATTCTTGCTTGCTGTCACGCCAATATTCCCTACTGCCCTTGCAAGATCACGCGGACGAAAAATAATTGTAGGGGACAGAGCACCTACAACTTCTCGCAGCACAGTAAAAATCTTTCAAGCCAATTTACCATCCAGATTAACAGTCGGCATAATTATATACGAATTCGTTAAGGCATTAATGTTAGTTGATCTTACAACTCGCTTGCTACCTATAATTTCCAGGGTTCCTTTAATATAAATTTTCTCTTCAAATTCTGATTGGTCCGAGTTGAAAATAAGTTCCATACTGAACGAAGGGATGAATTTCTTTATCTCACCTACAAATTTTGGAGCTAATTCCGCAATATGCTGCACATCGTTCAGTTCACTATTTGCTTGAAATTTCGTTATCTTACATCTTCCAGTTGTGTAGCACTGTTTGAAGTTATACATCCATCCACTATTTCGCTTGAAATCACTATAATCTTTGTCACGCGCAGTTTGATGTCCATAACGTAGTAGGTCATTATCTTGCACATCCTATAAATTGAACCTCGCAGACACCAGTTTTTGTAACAACTACTCCTTGTCGTCCATTGGCCTTCACAACGTTCCACTGGAGACGGGATTTCTACACTCTGTTCGACAAGGATGATGAACGACATGGCTCGACAACTGATCCAATACCACTATCACTCGTTAAGCACGTACCTTCATCGCAGAGCTCTTCATACAGATTGTCCGCGTAAACGACACTGACTCATCTTGCAGAAACGCTAATATTGCATCTGCCACTTCTTTCTCTCTCTGCGAATTTCCGTGGGTTTTTTTCTGACGAAATGTCAACTTCGGCAACTATTGCTATAGATATAATGCAGTGTTTACTTTGTTTGTCGGCCGCTGTGGCCGAGCGGTTCTAGGCGCTTCAGTCTGCAACCGCGCTGCTGCTACGGTCGCAGGTTCGAATCCTGCCTCGGGCTTGGATGTGTGTGATGTCATTAGGTCAGTTAGGTTTAAGTTGTTCTAAGTATAGAGGACTGGTGACCTCAGATGTTAAGTCCCATAGTGCTCAGAACCATTTGAACCATATTTTTTTGTTTACTTTGTTTATAGTTGCCATTGCTCTGCTTTGTATCAACATCAATAGCACTGTTGTGAGGTACTCGTCTATTAAGCCGTTACGCTATGCTTCAAAGCCTTACGCTGTTCTCACAATTGGATACCGCCAATCTCACGTCCTGCTGCCATTAGCAGACAGTATTGTGGGTGCACAGTAGCGAATATGTGGGGCGTCGAATGCCGAAACATCATTGGCCTTTTGCCATCTCTCACTCAAGGGGTTCCTTGTGAGACGTGCTTGTTTCAAATGGCTCTAAGCACTATGAGACTTAACATATGAGGTCATCAGTCCCCTAGACTTAGAACTACGTAAACCTGACTGACCTAAGGACATCACTTACATCCAAGCCCGAGGCAGGATTTGAACCTGAGTACTGCTGCTAGTGTTGTAATCGACCGACTCAGTAAGTACTAAGGAACTATAGGAGATGCTCAGATAACTCCCTTGTAAATCATCCAAAACTTATTGGATCTTTAGTCTACCATGCTTAGTGTAACAAACAGAGACATATTTTAGTTCATATAACAGCGACCAGGCACAGTTAATATTAACTTTAATGTACTCATTAGCTATCTACTTAAAACTCTGCGAGCTTTTCAACATGTAGTGATTGCAGTTCCGGTCCGCCATTAACGTATGTACCAAATTAATGTTAATTCAAAGAACAACGGAGAAACATGGTTTCGAAATGATTGCATAACAAGGTAATCTAGGCATTTAGCATATAACGTTATCCAAAACATTTATTTCCAAAAATTACAGAAATACAATGATCACATTTAAGTAATGACAACAAAACAATTGACAGGAGCAGCTCCGTGAGATGCGTTCTGTGAAATGGTTCAAAAGATCTATTGGTAGTCGATCGTGTTCTGAAGGAAGACCTGTATAGAGATATGAAGACGTTTAGGAGGATGGACAATGAGCCGGGAGTTATCTCGTAGGAGTATCCTAGCCTTGCTCTGTGAAATTCATATCCGGAAATTTCCATGGCAACTCTTTCCAAAGAATATCTAGCCTGCGGGAAAATCATCTACCGGAGAAGATGGCTTTACCGTCAACAATGCAATCTGAACCAACCGTATCTTTGTAACTTCGCACACGTGGCTGCAGGACCTCAAGGGGATAACAACACGTATATGAACACCTACGAAAGTGTGTAACTCCGTATGCCGATCCAAGATGCGTCCACGCAACCACCCGACTGGTGTACTTCCACGATATTCCCGGAGTTGTACGAGCTAGAAATTTCCCTGCAGACGAATGTAGCACGGAAATTTCTCTGGAACAACTCTGTCACTCTTAGAAGGCCTTATGCTTTCCTAAAGTGTACATTTC
Source organism: Schistocerca gregaria (assembly GCF_023897955.1). Lineage (NCBI taxonomy): Eukaryota > Metazoa > Arthropoda > Insecta > Orthoptera > Acrididae > Schistocerca > Schistocerca gregaria. The sequence goes on along the minus strand of NC_064931.1, from coordinate 185,384,119 downwards.
TGATGTTTGAAACTTTTGGCTTAAAATGCCAATTTGTAGCACACTGCTGGTCGGGCAACAGCCTGTGTCTAACGTGCTTCAAGCTATGCGATGTTTCTCTCTACAAAAAAAGGTCCAAATAGCAAGTTTGTGACACAATGTTGCACTTTTGAAGGTCATTTACCCTGATTCATCACCTTTTCTCTTTCCGTTTCCCTCTCTCCCACATCACGCTCGCCCATCGTTTGACGCAGGAGACTGTATAAGGAGCGATCAAAAAGTTTCCGTTCTAAGGCCGTACAATCCAGAATCGGTATGCCAATCAGGATAAATCGATGTGAGCATTGAGGCAATCATCCCACCGATGCACCATTTTGAAGATACCCGTTTGGTGAATCACATTTTCTTGCTGCGTGAAGAGTTTCGTAACTGCCTGCTGCACATCTTCGTCCGACAGGAGCCGTCGACCCTTCAAGGCCTTTTATAAAGGACCGAAGGCTTCATAATCGCATGGGGATGTATCAGAACATCGACTAATATCACTCAAAATCAACAGAGGAACGAAATCTGTAGCTGATGAGATTCATGTACGATTCTACAAAGAATATGGGAAAGAATTTTTTCCCTTTCTGGCACCAGTTTATCGTAAGTCTCAATAGGAATAAAATGTTCCAAGCGATTAGAAAAAGGCAACGTCATACTAGTTTTCAAGAAGGTTCCTCGGGCAGACAGATAATTCAAATAGCTCTAAGCACTATGGGGCTTAACATCTGAGGTCATCAATCCCCTAGGACTTAAAACTACTTAAACCTAACTAACCTAAGGACATCACACACATCCATGCCCGAGGCAGGATTCGAACCTGCGAACGTAACAGCAGCGCGGTTCCGAACTGAAGCGCCTAGAACCGCTCGGTCACAACGGCCGGCAGACAGATATTATAAGTATTTATCGCTGACGTCAGTCTGTTGCAGAATTACGGAGCTGCTTGTGTATGAATCAACATTGATTTCGTAAAAGATAATTTGTGAAACTCCGCTCCTCTATACGTAAGGAGGGCCTCAGGTAGCCGCGCGGGATTAGCCGAGCGGTCTTAAGCGCTGCAGTCATGGACTGTGCGGCTGGTCCCGGCGCAGGTTCGAGTCCTCCCTCGGGCATGGGTGTGTGTGTTTGTCCTTAGGATAATTTAGGTTAATTAGTGTAAGCTTAGTGACTGATGACCTTAGCAGTTAAGTCCCATAAGATTTCACACACATTTGAACATTTTTGGCCTCAGGTAACATCGTTCACGTTAATGACGTATTCCTTGAGTTTCAGAAGGCACTCGATATAGTTCAACATTGTTTCTTAGTGAATAAAATACGAGTTTACAGTATATCTGACCACCTTTGTGACCGTATTTAGGACTTCCTAACATGTACAACGATTTGAGTCGTTCATAACACAAGGCGATGTGATACCGTGGAAAGACATGTTACTCGATCTAGACGGACAGAGTTTCAAATTTTCGTTCAGCCATTCAAATTTATGTTTTCCACGACTACCCTAAATGGCTTAAGGCAAGTGTCGAGATGGCTCGTCTGAAAAGGCATAGGCGATTTGCATCCTCATCGTTTCTTAATCCGGGCTTGTGCTCCATCTCAGTCACCTCGTCGCCGACGAAGGTACGACCATATGTAATAATTTCACAGATATGTGAGTGGCTCGAAGACTTCTTTATTAATAGAACCCATTATGTTGTTCTCGACGGTGAGTGTTCATCAGAGACAAGGGTATCGTCAGGAGTGCCCCAGGGAAGTGTGATAGGACTGCTGTTGTTCTCTATATACATAAATGATGTGGCGGACCGGGTGGGCAGCAATCTACGGTTGTTTGCTGATGAAGTAGTGGTGTACGGTAAGGTGTCGAAGTGGAATGACTGAAGGAAGATACAAGACGACTTGGAAAATTTTTTTGTGATGAATGGCAGCTAGCTCAAAATGTAGAAAAATGTAAGTTAATGCGGATGAATAGGAAGAGCAAACCTTTAATGTTCGGATAAATTATTCCTAGTGTCCTGCTTAACACAGTCAAGTCGTTTAAATATCTGGGTGTGACGTTGCAAAGCGATATGAGATGGAACGAGCATGTGGAAACTGTTGGGAAGGCAAGTGGTCGACTTCGGTTTATTGGGAGAATTTTAGGAAAGAGTGGTTCACATGTAAAGGAGACCGCATAAAGGCTGCTGGTGTGACCGAGTTTTGAGTACTGCTCGAGTGTTTGGGGTCCGTACCAGGTCGAATTGAAGGAAGACATCGAAGCAATTCAGAGGCGGGCTGCAAGATTCGTTACCGGCACGTTCGAACGACGCGTGTTACGGAGATGCTTTGGGAACTCGAATGGGAATCTCTGGAGGTATGGCGACGCTCTTTTCGACGAACGCTATTGAGAAAATTTAGAGAACTGACATCTGAAGCTGACTGCCAAACGATTCTACTGCCACCGATATACATCTCGTGTAAGGACCACGAAGATAATATACGAAAAATTAGGCTTCTTACGTAGGCGTAAGATAGTCATTTTTCCCTCGCTCTGTTTGCGAGTGAAACAGGAGGGGACATGAAAAGTAGTGGTACAGGATACCCTTCGCCATGCACCGTACGATGGCTTGCGGACTATGTGTGTAGATGCAGTTGTAGATGTAGCTGTAGATGCAGATGTAGATTCCTTCGTCCGTAACGGGCTCAAATAGTCAGATGTAAAAATAACTTTGGGAATATCCCTCGCGAGCCCTACATATAAAAATGATCTGGTGAATAACTTCGGAAACTATGTAAGCCTTTTCAGGTATGTGCCACGAAAGTTGCAAAGGGAGAATGCGATATTGAAATGTAGGAAGACTGGCAGAGGATCCACACTTGGAGCAACAATTAACATTTGATATACAGTGCAAATAAATGTAACGCATTGTGAATAAATTGGCAGCCGGCCGGTGTGGCCGAGCGGTTCTAAGCGCTTCAGTCTGCAACCCCGCGACCGCTACGGTCGCAGGTTCGAATCCTGCCTCGGGCATGGATGTGTGTGATGTTCAGAATGGTTCAAATGGCTCTGAGCACTATGGGACTTAACATCTGAGGTGATCAGTCTGTTTTTGATGTCCTTAGGTTAGTTAGGTTTAAGTAGTTCTAAGTTCTAGGGGACTGATGACCTCAGATGTTAAGTCCCATAGAGCTCAGAGCCATTTTTCATTTGAATAAATTGGCAGAATGACCTATAACAGCCGGCCGCGGTGGTCTCGCGGTTCTAGGCGCGCAGTCCGGAACCGTGCGACTGCTACGGTCACAGGTTCGAATCCTGCCTCGGGCATGGATGTGTGACCTGTCCTTAGGTTAGTTAGGTTTAAGTAGTTCTAAGTATTAGGGGACTGATGACCACAGCAGTTGAGTCCCATAGTGCTCAGAGCCATTTGAACCATTTTGAACCAATATCTATTCGATTACACTATTAGCGACAGATCACAGGAAACAGCAAAAACCATGAAATATCTGTGAGTTATCGTCCGGAGCCATCTAAAGGGGAACGACAACATAAAAGCAATTATCGTAAAGTAGGTACCAGCCTGGAATTCATTGGAAGAACCCTAAACAAATTGAATTCATCTACAAAAGAAGTGGCTCACAAAAGCTCGTTTCGCCGGTTCTTGAGTATTGTTTCTCAGTCTGGAGGACTGCTAATGGAGATAGAGATGATCAAAATAAGGCGGGCAAACTTCGTCACAGATTCGTTTAATAAGCGCTAGAAGGTTATGGGAATGCTCGTCGAGCTCCAGTGAACAAATACAAGGGAAGGGTTGTGTATCACTAAGAGGTTCACTGTTAAAATTTCGATAAAGTGCACTCCAAAAAGTTCAGAAACATGTTACTGCGTGCCACACATATTCCGCGAAATGGTGATGGAAATATGAGAGAAATTAGAACTCGTAGAAAGAAAGTGTCTATTATCGTTCATCCCATTTACTGTTCGCAAATGGAAAACGATCGAGGAAAATATTTGTGATATAAAAAGTACCCTTCACCTCACACTACAAGGTGACTTGCGAATTATAGATGTGAATTGACTACACACACAATTATAAACACTCAGAAGATACCATATTTATTGAATTTGTACGGTCTCGAGTGCAATTAATAAGAAGTTGTCACCGTAATATTTTCCTGGATTGTAGACTGCGTCATAGTAAAAATGATGAACGAACTTTTTGGGCCGGCCGTTGTGGCCGTGCGGTTCTAGGCGATTCAGTCTGGAACCGCGTGACCGCTACAGTCGCAGGTTCGAATCCTGCCTCGGGCATGGATGTGTGTCCTGTCCTTAGGTTAGTTAGGTTTAAGTAGTTCTAAGTTCTAGGGGACTGATGACCACCGATGTTAAGTCCCATAGTGCTCAGAGCCATTTGAACCATTTGAACCTTTTGGTCACTATTGAAGAAGCTGAAACGTTGATTCATCTTTTTGCGGTTTAATACCGAGAAGAATTACACAGAAACTCTCTCTGTCCGCACAAGTGTACTAACATACAGGACGCCAGCAGCTTCGTTACATGTTGAGATATACTTGAAAGTAGTTTACAACCTATTAAAAAAATTCATAGCTCAGAAATACACAGCTAACTAAAATACAACCTTAGGAGAACACCTTAGTCAATTGTTAACTTATACACACCAGTCTAGCACCATCTTTCACCACGACGGCGAATACCACGTTTAGTTTCCCGGCCTGCGAGGGACGCCGAAGGCGTTGGGTAGTGTTCCTGAACAACCACTTACAACTCGTATCATGGAGAATGGTTGAAGATGAGTCCATACTGTGCAATTCACACCAAACGCTGTTCCAAATGTTCTCCATAAAAGATCAAAGTCGGCTAACCTAATGGGTGACACAAGCGTCTTCGTGAAGTGTTCTTCAAAACACTCTGACACACAGGGAGTGAGTGGGGCAAACTCTTCTGAAGAATTGCTGCAGGCCAGCAAACGGATGCACATCATAGGATTGGGCTTTCCTTAGCGTTTTCCAATGAGAGACGATGGCTGGCGTAGCAGGGACACAAATAAGACACTGGACTCAGAGTCGGGAGGGCAGTTCGTATCCCCACCTGACCACACACATATAGGTTTTCCATTGTTCCCAAAACTGCTTAAAGCAATCACTGGAATGGTTCTTTCCCATCTTTCCCTAGCCCTGGCTTGTGCTGCATCTCTAATGACTCTGACGGCAAGATATTAAATTCTCCTCTACCACGAGAAAAATACTGCGTACTGCCGCTGTGGCTGCAACTGGCAGAACTGACGCAGCAGTGTCCACACGATTCACATGACCTCTACGAACAACAGTAAATACCCCCTAGCAACGTGTTACGTGAAGGTGCTCAGCAAGGAAACATCTGGAATTAAAATTGGATCACATGCGATGGGTTCTCTTCACAGGCGAGTTCAGAATTTTTCTGAGGACATATGGTCATCTTAGGACACTGCACAGGCGGTAAGGTACCAATGCACGTCTTGGGAAAGCGTTTTCCAGGTTCATCAGGGATGATGACGGTGATGTTTGGTTTGTGGGGCGCTCAACTGGGCGGTTATCACCGCCTGTAGAAATTCCCAACCTTTGCTCAGACCAATCTCGTCACTTTCATGAATTATGATGAAACGATGAGGACAACACAAACACACAGACATCTCGAGACACGTGAAAATCCCTGACGCCGCCGGGAATCGAACCCGGGACCCCTCGCTCGGGAAGCGAGAACGCGACCACGAGACCACGAGCTGCGGACTTCAGCAGGGTGGTGGGTCAGTCATGGTTTGGGCAGGTATCATAGACAGATGAAAAACGCCTCCCATCGCTATCGAGGGTAATTTGTAGGCTGTGCAATATAGTGACATCACAGAGCCCTTTTTCCTGTCCTGTAATCGATATTTCGGCGATGTGTTCGTTTTTCAGGACGATATTGCACGAGCATCCTTGTACTTCAGCCATTACACGTTCCCAGATATGCTGATGGAGCAAAAGGTTTTTTTGACAGTTTATACAAATGACCTAATAGATGACGCAGGAAGCTACATTATAATGATTTTGGATAATAGACTTGTAAACTGTTGAAAAAATTTTGCACGACCTGCCTGTCTGCGAACGGATGTGAACTTAGATTCAAGGGTAGCAGGGAATTTAAATTCAAGGGCAGTATGGAATGAAAGACTAAGCCTTAGTAAAAAAGGTAAAAACCTATAGTCTGTCACTAAGGGTACAGCTTTGTCTGCATATCTGTGAAATAAAAACTGCCACTGGATAACATTCAATATCGTGTCGCCCCTCCACGTGCATTATAACATCCTTGGATCCTTCTTGGCAAGTTGTCCACAAGTGGTCGAAACGTTGCACTGAAGCCTGTCCCACACTTCGACGGTGGCGTTCCAGAGGCCATCCAGTGTGTGAGGAGGAGTCCTTCGACGACAAAATGCAAACTTAGATCGAGTTCAGGTCAGAGGATACCATAGGCCATTCCATTTTGTTGATTCCTACTTCGTGAGGGAAGATGGGCGCGGTGTCTTTGTGCATTGTCGTATAGAAACACGAACTCATCACCCGAATGTTGACTGTAAGGCTAGACAACCTGTTTCGGGATCTTCTCCCACCAATGAACAGCTCTTCAATTGCCCTCGATAGCAATGAGAGACGTCCGACATACACTCCTGGAAATTGAAATAAGAACACCGTGAATTCATTGTCCCAGGAAGGGGAAACTTTATTCACACATTCCTGGGGTCAGATACATCACATGATCACACTGACAGAACCACAGGCACATAGACACAGGCAACAGAGCATGCACAATGTCGGCACTAGTACAGTGTATATCCACCTTTCGCAGCAATGCAGGCTGCTATTCTCCCATGGAGACGATCGTAGAGATGCTGGATGTAGTCCTGTGGAACGGCTTGCCATGCCATTTCCACCTGGCGCCTCAGTTGGACCAGCGTTCGTGCTGGACGTGCAGACCGCGTGAGACGACGCTTCATCCAGTCCCAAACATGCTCAATGGGGGACAGATCCGGAGATCTTGCTGGCCAGGGTAGTTGACTTACACCTTCTAGAGCACGTTGGGTGGCACGGGGTACATGAGGACGTGCATTGTCCTGTTGGAACAGCAAGTTCCCTTGCCGGTCTAGGAATGGTAGAACGATGGGTTCGATGACGGTTTGGATGTACCATGCACTATTCAGTGTCCCCTCGACGATCACCAGAGGTGTACGGCCAGTGTAGGAGATCGCTCCCCACACCATGATGCCGGGTGTTGGCCCTGTGTGCCTCGGTCGTATGCAGTCCTGATTGTGGCGCTCACCTGCACGGCGCCAAACACGCATACGACCATCATTGGCACCAAGGCAGAAACGACTCTCATCGCTGAAGACGACACGTCTCCATTCGTCCCTCCATTCACGCCTGTCGCGACACCACTGGAGGCGGGTTGAACGATGTTGGGGCGTGAGCGGAAGACGGCTTAACGGTGTGCGGGACCGTAGCCCAGCTTCATGGAGACGGTTGCGAATGGTCCTCGCCGATACCCCAGGAGCAACAGTGTCCCTAATTTGCTGCGAAGTGGCGGTGCGGTCCCCTACGGCACTGCGTAGGATCCTACGGTCTTGGCGTGCATCCGTGCGTCGCTGCGGTCCGGTCCCAGGTCGATGGGCACGTGCACCTTCCGCCGACCACTGGCGACAACATCGATGTACTGTGGAGACCTCACGCCCCACGTGTTGAGCAATTCGGCGGTACGTCCACCCGGCCTCCCGCATGCCCACTATACGCCCTCGCTCAAAGTCCGTCAACTGCACATACGGTTCACGTCCACGCTGTCGCGGCATGCTACCAGTGTTAAAGACTGCGATGGAGCTCCGTATGCCACGGCAAACTGGCTGACACTGACGGCGGCGGTGCACAAACGCTGCGCAGCTAGCGCCATTCGACGGCCAACACCGCGGTTCCTGGTGTGTCCGCTGTGCCGTGCGTGTGATCATTGCTTGTACAGCCCTCTCGCAGTGTCCGGAGCAAGTATGGTGGGTCTGACACACCGGTGTCAACGTGTTCTTTTTTCCATTTCCTGGAGTGTAGGTGAGGAAAGGTTGGTATATAAACAGCTGACGTTGTACGTATGTAACGAAAAAGAAAAGCTTTAATAGAACAATAATTATGTGAAATCTTTTTGGAAAATGGATATCACATTTCTTGAATCCTGACAGAAACCAAATCTGACAGCAAATACATTCTAAGACAAAAAACAAACACACTTCATAAAGGTACTAATGAAAAATGCAAAATCGTAAACTTTGGCTGCCAATGTATGAATGTGTGACGCTGTAGTGCAATTTCAGAGCGCAGCTGACAAGGATAGTAAACAAGGGATTACCAGCGCATAAAGTCTTCACGAATTTCATTCCGCGTACTTAGTTGGACAGTAACTATACCTCGCAGACAGGCGTGTGAACAATACACACAGATGTCAGCAATTGAGAGAGAATGTGTAGTAGGGCTCAAAGAAGCTGGCTGGAGTAATAGACGGATCGCTTGACATTTGAATAGGAGCGATGCTACTATTCGATGACGTTGGCAGGAATGGACGAACCAGGAGGGAATACAGAATCAAGAAGGAAGTAATGGACTAGGGAGAAGACACACTGTGAGCACCGAGCAACCATCAGAGGGGCACTCAGAGCCCAGGATTCATCATTCACATTATTCTGACCTGCAAACAGTGCTTCAGTGACCACAAGGACCATTAATAGGTGGCTCACAGAAAGTGGGCTCAGCTCAAGGCGTCCCTTGAGCCGACTCCCATTGACCTCTGTACACCAACAACCCCGTTTACAGGGGTATCGGGTAAATTCGCCCTGGAATCTCATTGGCTGGAGTAGAGTTGTCTTCAGTGATGAGCCCCACTTAGAACGGAAGGCTTTTGACACTGTACCACACAAGCGGCTCGTAGTGAAATTGTGTGCTTATGGAATATCGTCTCAGTTATGTGACTGGATTTGTGATTTCCTGTCAGAGAGGTCACAGTTAGTAGTAATTGACGGAAAGTCAAAGAGTAAAACAGAAGTGATTTCTGGCGTTCCCCAAGGTAGTGTTATAGGCCCTTTGCTGTTCCTTATCTATATAAACGATTTTGGAGACAATCTGAGCAGCCGTCTTCGGTTGATTGCCGATGACGCCGTCGTGTTTTTACTAATAAAGTCATCAGAAGATCAAAACAAACTGTAAAACGATTTAGAAAAGATATCTGAATGGTGCGAAAAGTGGCAGTTGACCTTAACTAACGAAACGTGTGAGGTCATCCACCTGAGTGCTAAGAGGAACTCGTTAAACTTCGGTTGCACGGTAAATCAGTCTAATCTAAAAGCCGTAAATTCAACTAAATACCTAGGTATTAAAATTACGAACATCTTAAATTGGAAGGAACACATAGAAAATGTTGTGGGGAAGGCTAACCAAAGACTGTGTTTTATTGGCAGGACACTTAGAAAATGTAACAGACCTACTAAGGAGACTGCCTACACTACGCTTGTCCGTCCTCTTTTAGAATACTGCTGCGCGGTGTGGGATCCTTACCAGATAGGACTGACGGAGTACATCGAAAAAGTTCAAAGATAGGCAGCACATTTTGTATTATCGCGAAATATGGGAGAGAGGTGCATGGAAGTGAAACATGGATGATAACTAGTTTGGACAAGAAGAGAATAGAAGCTTTCGAAATGTGGTGCTACAGAAGAATACTGAAGATAAGGTGGATAGATCACGTAACTAATGAGGAGGTATTGAATAGGATTGTGGAGAAGAGAAGTTTGTGGCACAACTTGACTAGAAGAAGGGATCGGTTGGTAGGACATGTTTTGAGGCATCAAGGGATCACAAATTTAGCATTGGAGGGCAGCGTGGAGGGTAAAAATCGTAGAGGGAGACCGAGAGATGAGTACACTAAGCAGATTCAGAAGGATGTAGGTTGCAGTAGTTACTGGGAGATGAAGCAGCTTGCACAGGATAGGGTAGCATGGAGAGCTGCATCAAACCAGTCTCAGGACTGAAGACAACAACAACAACAACATGGGAGAGAGTGTCACAGAAATGATACAGGATTTGGGCTGGAAATCATTAAAAGAAAGGCGTTTTTCGTAGCGACGGAATTTTCTCACGAAATGCCAGTCACCAGATTTCTCCTCCGAATGCGAAAATATTTTGTTGACACCGACCTACATAGGGAGGAACGATCACCACGATAAAATAACGGAAATCAGAGCTCGTACGGAAAGATATAGGTGTTCATTCTTTCCGCGCGCTATACGAGATTGGAATAATAGAGAATTGTGAAGGTGGTTCAATGAACCCTCTGCCAGGCACCTGAAAGTGATTTGCAGAGTTTCCATGTAGATGTACATGTAGAACTGAGCCACAAAGGGCAGCGAATACCTGTCTGGAGATGCCCCAGTCAGCGGTGCTATACCAGCCTGACTGTTGCCCGCCGTACGTCCCAAAACCAGGAGTTATGATATGGAATGCCATTTTATTTCGTAGCAGAACCCCTTTGGTTGTCATCCGCGGCACTCTTACAGCACAACAGAACGCCGACGATATTCTACGCACTGTTTAGCTACCCTACACGGCAAGCCATTCTAGGCTTACAATTCAGCAAGATAATACCCAACCGCACACGGCGAGAGCTTTTATTACTTGTCTTCGTTCTTTCCAAACCTGACCTGGCCAGCAAGGTCGCTGGATCTGTCTCCAACTGAGCACGTTTGGATCATTATTGCAGGGCCCTCCAACCAGCTTGAGATCTTGACGACCTAACGCTCTAATTGGACAGAATTTGGCACAATAATCCTCAACAGGACATCCTGCAACTCTGTCAATCAATATCAAGCCGAAAAGCTGCTTGCGTAAAGGCAAGGGGTGGTCCTTCGCGCTATTGACTTGCCCAATGTGTGAAGCTGTTTCTCCTGAATATATCATCCATTTTTTTTCTCAAATTGTAATCATTTGTTTGTCTGTACATGTACATCACATCTACTGACTTCTGTTCCTTTCGGATAATTCTCTCGTGGCGAATCGTTATCTTTATTTTCTTTTATCCTTAGAGTGTATCTCATAAATCTTAGGATCCCTCTGAAAAGCATCCGACCAACTTCGTGCGTCATTTCGCAACTGTGAATGTAGTATGGGTCATTCGATTCACGGTAAACACAAAAGAAAACACTCGACAGATAGGTGACCTAGTTCTCAAGACTTTGGACTTGCAATCGGGAGGAGCTGATTTCAAACTTAATTTATTCCATCCAGATTCAGGGTATGTGTGGGATCACTAAACTGCTGAAGCCAAATACCAGGATGGTTCATTTGAAAAAGAACGGCTAACATCTTGCGCTCTGTCTCTAATGACCTCGTTGTGTCCAGGACTTTACAAAAGTATAAAACGTATTTTTTTTAAACAACAGTCAAAGCACACACTCAGCTGCAGACTAAAAAATACTTTTTGGGAACCATTAAAGTAGTTTGTAGAAGTCGGTGGCCCAGTATCAAAAGCGGGGCTTGCAAAGTTTACGGCGAAAGTTATATGGGATGATAAGGGACTCTTCTTGATTAACTTGCAAATGGTAAAGTGATAAATGTCGAATATACGACAGTCTTCTGGACCAGATGGATGAAAAACTACTCGAGAAGAAGCAAGGGCAATACATTTGCTGACAAATGTTCATGGGCAATAAAAATCTTAGGTGTATCACTCTGTTCACCACATATGCAGCCACTGACTGTCAGCCATTTCTACATCTAAACAAGTTTGAAGCTGGAAATTGCTTTTTCTTCAAATATGAGATCACGGCAGTAGAAGATGAGTGATCCAGACCTCGTAGAACTGCAGTTGAGAGATGGCATCTGTACATCAGAAAAACCAAGCATTAGACGTATTTGAAAATTTGTGGCAGACCGTAATTCTAACCAAGGTCTTCTGATTAGTAGGCGGATGTGCTAACCACTGCGCCATCCGGACACAGTGGTCACCACAAGTGCACTGCCTACCCTAGCACGCCTCCAGTCACACCCAAATTCTCACACGTAATGCCCTTTGCCCATTAGCCTCATTACTCGAGGCATTTCGACGATTCCCGTAAGAGTTCGAGACTGGTGTGCACCCGCAATGAAGAGGTCAATGGCCGTCCTTGCCTTAGTTAAATATACGTGGTGTCTGTTCTTCCGGATATGTACGAGAGAACAGACACCGTTTTGATCCAGCAGCCACTATGAATTAAGATACAAAGGAATTACAGTCACTCGCTGTGAGCGGGCATGTCCGGAAGAACAGACACCACATATTTATAATTAAAGCTAGGACAGCCAATGATCTCTTCAGTGCCGATACACACCCGACTCGAATTCTTACGAGAATCCGCGAAATGCCGTGTCTAATGAGGACAATGGGTAAGGGGCACTACGTGAGTAGTGAGCGAGAATTTGGGTCTGACGGGAGTCGTGCTAGGGTAGTTCATGTGGTTGCGGTGACCACTGTGTCCGAATGGCGCGGTAGTCAGCGCATCTGCGTAGTAAGCAGGAGACCCATTTTTTAAATCCCAGTCCGACACCAATATTTAACTTTCCCCAGTGATTTAAACCAATGCCCGCTAGCATCCAATGTCTATAATTCCTTTATGTCTTAATTCATAGTGGATGCTGGCTCAGAACTGTGTCTATTCTTTCGGAAATATCTGCGAATACAGACACCACATACCACATATAAATAATGACCTGTATATCGCCTTGTAATGTTTTGCGCGGCTCTCCCTCCCCCCCCCCCCCCCCCCCCACCCCACCCCCCCACCCCCTCCCGTCGGAATTTTGAGTACGTTAGATTAAGTAGTTGTGTCACCTTAGGGATTGATGACGTTAGCAGTTTGGTCCCATAAGATCTTACCACAAATTTCCAAAAATATCGTAATGAATACATGGAATTTAAGAAATGTCAGTCTTAATACTCGATTTAGAAATTTCCTCGTTATGCTCCTGTCGAACATGTGAGGAATATCTGTGACCACAGTATAAAAAAAATAAAAATAAAAATAAAAATAAAAGTGTGAATTTCTAAGGGACCAAACTGCTGACGTCATCGGTCCCTAGACTTGCACACTACTTAAACTAAGTTATCCTAAGAACAACACAGACACAACCATGCCACAGGGAGGACTCGAACCTTCGGCGGGAGGGGGCGCGCAATCCGTCACATGGCGCCTCTAACCGCGCGGCCATTCCGCGCGCCAAAACCGTATCGAAGTGAAAGTTAAGTTGACTGTTCAGATGAAGAGCGAGAAATAACAGGGTAAGATCAACAGGTGAGATGCAAGGCAGAAAACAGAAATTTAAGATCGAGACAGTAAGTTCCCAATAAAATTTTGATAGGAGTGTGATGCGACTGTTGCCTTTAGAGGTCTTAACGCAGTGACCAACAGCGTCCTTCCGCCACAGCGAGGATTTCCGCTAGGACGGGTGCTGAGCAACACTAGTAGCCCGAGCGGAGGCGTCCCGCCACTAACGACCCCGCCCTCGACGGCGCGGCGGCGGCTGCGCAAGACGCTCCGTACTGGTGCACGGGCTGGCGGCCGGCTCGACTACAAAGCGTTGCCGCTCACCCACCGCGGTGACGAACAAATGGGAGGTCGAGGCGGAGCTAATAGGCACTCACGCATGTCGGAGGAAGGCGCCAGAAAACGGCGCGCTGCTTGGCGCCCGACCTTGGGCGCTACCGGACAGGAGGAAGATCAATCACGGCCGCTCACGGTAGCCGCCGGGCCCCTCATAATTAAAAACGCCGACAACAATATGTAATTAAAGTGCATCCCACCGACAACAACCCCCTCCCCGGGCTCACTAATGATTCAGCCGCTGGCCGCTCCACTGGAGACGATTCGCCCGCCTCCTTCGCGGAGCACTTTCTCCGCGCCTCACGCACCTCCGACAATCAATTGAACCGTCATTGTCCGTTTTGCTGCCGGCTAGCTCCTAATCTACAGTAACAGAGTTTATCTCTGCCATTGTTGTATAACAGAACACTTACCCGCTGGCGTCGCTAGTCGAGACGTTGTTACACGTATTCACGCAGTAGATGGTTCAAATGGCTCAGAGCACTATGGGACTTAACACCTGAGGTCATTAATCCCCTAGAACATAGAACTACTTAAACCTAACTAACCTAAGGACATCACAGACATCCATGCCCGAGGCAGGATTCGAACCTGCGACCGTAGTGGTCGCGAGGTTCCAGACTGAAGCGCCTAGAACCTCTCGGCCACATCGGCCGGCTCACGCAGTAGAGAGAAGAGCAAAATGATACACTCGTGTAAATACAGTAACGGAAGAAAATCGCAACACCGAGAAGGAGTCGTGCAACATAAGCGAAAGTTAGTAGGCGCGTTTCTCCATCTGGAAGATGATTATTCAAATTTGGCACCAGTCGATAAAAATGGCTCTAGTAGTGCCACTATGAAGTTGTAAATCAAATTTGCTTTAAATACAGGCTGTAACGGTCGTGAGCGTTAGTTACCTTTGAGACTGTATGCGGTGATTTGATATTAGTCAAAAAATGTCTTGTGACTAGCGCCTCCCGTCGGGTAGACCGGTCGCCGGATGCAGGTCTTTCGATTTGACGCCACTTCGGCGACTTGCGCGTCGATGGGGATGAAATGATGATGATTAGGACAACACAACACCCACTCCCTGAGCGGAGAAAATCTCCGACCCAGACGAGAATCGAACCCTGGCCCTGAGGATTGACATTCTGTTGCACTGACCACTCAGTTACCGGGTGCGGACATACTAGTCAAGTATGCCTTTAAGGCAACAAAGACGCCATTAATACTCGGTAATAGGGCTACGAGAAGGTGCCTGCCCCTTCTGCGATATCGTAGAAGTACTTGACAGGAATGTAGCCACTGTACGCGATTGCTGGCAGCGGTGGTCACGAGATTGTACCAGTAACCACTATCGTCGAAATGGCTCTGAGCACTATAGGACTTAACTTCTGAGGTTATCAGTACCCTAGAACTTAGAACTACTTAAACCTGACTAACCTAAGGACATCACACACATCCATGCCCGAGGCAGGATTCTAACCTGCGCCTAGAACCGCTCGGCCGGCCGGCCCCTGTAACCACTATAAAGATGCACATCACTTATGCTTTAAATACTCGTTGTAACGGCCGTGAGCGTTAGTTACCTTTGAGGCTGAACGTGGTGAATTGATGTTACACAAGAACGACTTTAATATGACAAAGACGCCATTGTCAAACCTCACTGAGTCTGAACGAGGCTATGTAATTGGGCTACGCAAAGCTTGATGTTCCTTCTGAGATATTGCAGAAATATTTGGCAGGAATGTGACCACTGTACATGATTGCTGGCAGCGGTGGTCACGAGAATGTACGGTGGCAAGAAGAACGGCCACGTGGCACTGCCGAGAGGGAAGGCCATCGTGTTCGGTGTGTGGCTCTGTCGTATTCTATAGCATCTGCAGCAGCAATTTGAGCTGCAATTGGCACCACAGTAACACAACGAACAGAACAAATCGGTTACTTGAAGGACAGCTCCGATTCAGACGCTGTAGTGTGCACTCCACTGACCCCAAAGCATCGCCAGTTCCCGACAACAGTGGTGTCAAGCGACAGCTCACTGGATGGCACGGTGGAGATCTGCTGACTTTTACGATGTAAGCTGCTTCTGTTTCGGTGCCAGGGATGACCGTGTCTTTGTTCGAAGGAGGCTAGTTACGGGCCTGCAAGGAACTTGTATGCACGCTAGACACACTGGACCTACACCTGGAGTCACGGCGTGGAAGACGATTTCGTATGACGCAGGAGCACTGTCATGGTTATCCCACGCACCTTGACTACAAATCTATTCATCATTCTGCTGATTCAAGCTGTTGTGCTGCCATTCATGAGCAGCATAACAGGGGGTGTCTTCCAACAGGATAACGCTAGCCCACATAGCGCTGTTGTAACCTGACATGCTCTACAGAGTGTCGACATGTTGCCTGGGCCCAGTCAATCGTCAAATCTGTCTCCAATCGAGCACATATGGGACGACAACTCCAGCGTTATCCGCAACCGTCCCTGTAATAAATGAGCAAGTGCAACAGGCATGGAACTGCAGTCCACAAACTGACATCCGGTACCTGTAAAACACAATGTGTGCACGTTTGCAAGCGCGCGATCAACATTCTGGCAGTTACAGCGGTTATTAATGTACCAAAAGTTCACATTTTAAATAGCTAATCGCGCGCTTAAATTAACCTTTGATCTTACAATGTTAATCACTTAAATATCTTACCTAGACAAATGAAGCCCCGAAATTTCAATACTCTACATCAATTATGATCTGGTGTTGCGATGTTTCCTGTCACTGTGGGTAGAGGAATCTTCGAGATCCACGAAAGAGCATTGCGTTACAGTGACACGGCGCGGTCAAAGCTATTGCGGAACAATTTGTATTTTCTAGGCGAAGTAAAGGATCTATCTCGGCATTTACCTATACGAGTGCGAGAAAACGTCCACACAGCATTCAGGCTGGCCAGCGCCGATGCTGTGGGTTCTGGCTCTCCCTCTGTATCACAAGATAGCGCACCTGTTCAAAACGTTCAAATGTGTGTGAAATCTTATGAAACTTAACTGCTAAGGTCATCAGTCCCTAAGCTTACACACTACTTAACCTAAGGACAAACACACACACCCATGCCCGAGGGAGGACTCGAACCTCCGCCGAGCTCAGTCGCAGAGTCCATGACTGCAGCGCCTTTGACCGCTCGGCTAATCCCGCGCGGCCTAGCGCACCTGTAATACGTAGTACTGCCAGGTATGCCTGCTTCATTTTGTCAAATGGCTCTGAGCACTATGGGACTTAACATCTGAGGTCATCAGTCCCCTAGAACTTAGAAGTACTTAAAACTAACTAACCTAAGGACACCACACACATCCATGCCGGAGGCAGGATTCGAACCTGCGACCGTACCGGTCGCACGGTTCCAGACTGAAGCGCCTAGAACCGCTCGGCCACAACGGCCGGCTTCCATTTTGTCATTACAGAGTTTGTTCATATGGTTCTGCCTTGCGTAAGGTGCTACTTTTGTAATTCCAAGAGCTTAAATTGCCAGAAGATTCTGAGAAGATGGCATACAACCAGCTTATATATTTCGAAAAGGCCACAGCAGTATAATAACAGATTTTACATCATATATAAAGCGCACAGGAAATCCATATTACACTGATCAGCCAGAACATTATGAGCACCGACCTACTATCGAAATAAACACGTCCAAGCGATAGCAGCGTCACCTTGCAAGGAATGACTGCTACTCAGACACACGCACGGTGTATGTAGTATCATTGAGCGTGCTGTCCGTGTGTAGAATGGGGAAGGCGAGCAATCTATCCGAGTTTGATCGAGGGCACATTGTGTTAGCCCTCAACACGACCATATCGGAAACTGCTTGACTTGTCGGGTGTTCGAGGAGTGCTGTGGTGAAACCAAAGTGAAACCACGTCCAGACGTCGTGAACCTGGGCGGTCACCCTTCTTTGTAGATGTCGAACGTCGTAGGCTGGACAGACTGGTAAAACACGACCAGCAGCAAACGGTGGCGGAACTGACATCAGACTTTAATCCTGGGCACTCTACAAGTGTGTCTGAACATACAATATACCGAACACTCGTGTCGACGGGCCTCCGCAGGCGACGATCCATGAATGTACCAACGTTAACACCACGACATCGGCAACTGCGACTAAAAAGGGCACGTGACCGTCGACACTGGACGTTGGAGCAGTGTCAGAGCGTTGCATGGTCTGATGAATCCCGATACCTTCTTCATCATGCCGATGACAGGGATCAGTCGTCTTATAAGAGAACAGCTCGTTGACACCTGAATTGCTAGACGGAGACAAGCTGGCGGCGACTCCATTATATGGTTCAAATGGCTCTGAGCACTATGGGACTCAACTGCTGTGGTCATCAGTCCCCTAGAACTTAGAACTACTTAAACCTAACTAACCTAAGGACATCACGTACATCCATGCCCGAGGCAGGATTCGAACCTGCGACCGTAGCAGTCGCACGGTTCCGGACTACGCGCCTAGAACCGCGAGACCACCGCGGCCGGCAAGACTCCATTATAGTCTGAGGAATATTCACGTGGGCATCCGTGGTTTCAGTGGAGCTCGTGCAAGGTACAATAACGGCCAAGGAGTATCGTACATTGTTTGAAGACCACATACACCGCTTCATGACGATCATGTTTACCGACGGCAGTGGCATTTTTGAGCAAGATAATGCACCATGTTACAAGGCCAGGAGTGTGGTGGAGTGGTTCGAGGAACACAGTGGGGAGTACCAGTTACGGAGCTGGCCCGCCAACTATCCCGATCTAACAGATCTGTGATGTGACTGAACGTGGTATCGCTCTGATCCCCCCCCCCCCCCCCCCCCCGGAATTTACGGGTGTTACGGGACTTGTGCGTACAGATGTGGTGCCAACTCCCTCGAACGACCTACCAAGACTTCATTGATTCCATGCTACGACGCGTAGCCACTGTTATCAGTGCCAAAGGTGGACATACCGGCAATTAGGAATTTGGTCATAATGTTTTGAGTAAACAGTGTATATGCCTATGCAAGGATGTAACAGACAGTTAATACTGTAGGACTGATCGGGAAAACTTTGAGGCAGATTGAAACTGTGTGCAGCACTGGGACTCGAGCCTGAGGCCTTGCCTTCCGCGAACAATGCTCTTAAAGCCTAAGATATCGAGACACGAATAGTGACTTTTCCTCACGGCTTCACTTTCGCGAACTCTCTCCTCCTGCATTCCAAGGTTGGTTGGATGGTTGTTTGCGGAAGGAGACCAGACAGCGTGTCATCGGTCTCATCGGATTAGGGAAGGATGGGGAAGGAAGTCGGCCGTGCCCTTTCAGAGGAACCATCCCGGCATTTGCCTGGAGTGTTTTAGGGAAATCACGGAAAACCTAAATCAGGATGGCCGGACGCGGGATTGAACCGTCGTCCTCCCGAATGCGAGTCCAGTGTCTAAGCACTGCGCCACCTCGCTCGGTACATTCCAAGCTTCACAGAAGCTCTCCAGCACACCTTTATGAACTAACATTCCTGGTACACTGGTACGCCAAACTTAAGAACGAAAGTAACTTTTGCATTATGCGTCACTGCCAACTAACACAGCTCGATGAAACGGGGACGATACATAGAAATAACTGCAACAGTATAGTGCAGAAGGTAACTGCAGTAAATACGCAATGAGACGACAGACGTGACAGTTTCATTGAAATATAATAATTAAACTGAAGTCAGCGCGATTTATTACGGACATGGTTCACAACGGTGTTTTATCACCCTGGTCGGCAATGTACGCTCTACAACGTCCTCCGATGCTGGTCACGAGGTTACTACGGAATTTTTATGGTAGGGCTTTCCATTCCACCATCAGCGCGGTTGACAACTGCTGGATGGTCGTTTGTGCATGTTGGCTTGCTGCAATACGTCTCGCCAGCGCATTGCAAACATGCTCGACGCGATTTAAGTCAGGGGAGCTGCAGGCCGGTCGATTCCCCAAGTGTCCTCTCGTTTCAAGAGCTGCTCCACCTTCGCTTCGTGCATTGTCATTCATGAAAATGAAGTCAGGGCCGAATGCACCCATGAAAAAACGCAGATGAGGCATGAGTACAGTGTCACAATAGCACTGAGAGGTGACTGTAGCGTGTTCAAAGCTTTGGACCCAGTAAGCCCAAACAACATTATTCCTCCCGAAACCATAACACCTGGACCACCAAGAAGACCATGTCCGACAGTCTTTCCTGGATGCATTACGTGCCCCACCACTCGCCCTATGAGGGTACGTCCCGAACCACTTTTAATCCGATAAGACTACTGGACTATACTCCTCATTGGTCCAGTCCTTATGCTCTTGGCACCATCACAAACGGTGCTGTCTACGTGTCGGTGTCAACGGAACACAACGTAGTGGTCGTCGGGCAAATACACCATTCCCTTGCAGTCACCATGCACTATGGAGCGTCAGATTGCGTGCGTTGAAGAGTCCTGTTCATTGTGGTAGCAACTGCATGCTCAGTCTGACGAGAGTTCCTTCTTCCCTGCTGCACAAGTAACAGTCATTTGCTGCTGTAGTTGACCGTAGTCAATCACCCCCTCTCCTTCAGGCAGCATCGCCCGTTGTTTGGAACGCTATCCATGCATATGAAACAATTTTATTAGCAATACCAACCTCATTGGCTACACACGTAACTCTTCGCCCTTCCAGTTTTTCGATGATTCTTACCCCTGTGAACTATCGAAATGTTGTCTCCGAGTCATGCGGTGATGAAGAACACCTCAACAGTACACCGCAACTGCTCGCCGAAACACACACACCCACACACACACACACACACACACACACACGCCACAAACAGACACACACACACACACACACACATACACACACACACACACACACACACATACACACACACCACAAACAGACACACACACACACACACACACACACACACACACACACACACAGTGTAAGTAGGCTGTTTAGGTTTTCTTATTGGTAACGCCACATAGCGCTCTGTATGAAAAATCATTGGCTGTGCTGTGCGCAGTCTGTGGCTAGTTTCCATTGTTGTCTGCCATTGTAGTGTTGGGCAGCGGCAGCTGGATGCTAACAGCGCGTAGCGTTGCGCAGTTGGAGGTGAGCCGCCAGCAGTGGTGGATGTGGGGAGAGAGATGGCCGAGTTTTGAAATTTGTAAGAATTGGTGTCACGAACTGATATATATATTATGACTATTAAGGTAAATACATTGTTTGTTCTGTATTAAAATCTTTCATTTGCTAACTATGCCTATCAGTAGTTAGTGCATTCAGTAGTTTGAATCTTTTATTTAGCTGGCAGTAGTGGCGCTCGCTGTATTGCAGTAGCTTGAGTAACGAAGATTTTTGTGAGGTAAGTGATTTGTGAAACGTATAGGTTAATGTTAGTCAGGGCCATTCTTTCGTAGGGATTTTTGGAAGTCAGATTGCGTTGCGCTAAAAATATTGTGTGTCAGCTTAAGCACAGTCGTGTATAAACTGTTCTAAGGGGACGTTTCAACAGTCTTTCCCCGTTTCTTCAACCGCCTCGTGTTACGGGGCCAGCCCATTTTGCACTATAGTTACGCTGACCTCACGCCACGTTACTTCCAGCTTTCTGTGCACTACTAGAAGACGTCTGGAAGCATACTCCTGCCCTTTCATTCATTTCCACCGAATACTTGACATGATGTCACTTCATCTATAGGGTTACTAAGTTTTGCAGAGCAGTGAAGAAAGCAAGGCTGTGATTCGTTCCAGGCAGCTCAGTGGGTACGAGCACAACTGCGAGGTGAGGGTTTCTTTTTGAGCATAGCAAGTCTCGTACAGGGAGAAAGTGTGCTGGGTTTGTGTTTTTGAGGATGAGGGGAAGAGAGAGGGTAAAATCAGGTGCCGCCACATAGCCTACTCCTCCGGAGAATCACCAAAGGGGTCACTGAGCTTAACGTCCCCATCCAACGAACGGATCACCATCAACAGTATCACATCCCGTCGCTTCATGAGACACTGTGGAAAGGTTTGGCATTTAACCCAGGGCATTGGCGCAAGGACTAGTGATCAGGAACTTTACGCTACCACCTCTCCTCCTCTTGCTGACCAGAAAGTAGCGGTAAAGATTTCATCCACCACCAGGATCCGAACCGGCTTACCCCCGACTCTAGCGCCACCGCACAGGTGTTTTACACTAATATAAGGGAGATCAAAAAGTTCCCGTTCGAAGGCTCTACAGTCCAGAATCGCTATGCCTACCAGGCAAAATCGCAGTGGACGTGGGTACTGAGGCAATCATCCCACCGACGGACGAGGCTGAAGATACCCGTTTGGTAAAACATAATGACCTGCTGCGTCTAATGGTGCCTGTTCCACATTCTCGTCCAGCAGGAATCGTCGATCCCTCAAGGGTCTCTTAAGAGACCGGAGGCGCGATAATCGCATGGGATGAGTTGAGGACTACAGAGTGGCTGCTCGACTGCCTCCCACTTGAGTTGGAGAACTTCTGCCTTACGGCATTTGCTGTGTCGGGAGGTGCGTTTCATGAAGCAACAGTACAAAATTCTGCACACCATTCCACAACGGTTGTTTTCGACGGACATGATGCCCCATACACATTCTTCACTCTCTGATGGAGGTCTATCGGTATTTCTCCTTCGGCAGCCAAGAAAGAAATAACAGCACGTTGGTCCTGTTTGGACGCATTTGGTAATAACTTCGCCATAGCTCCCGTTTCCGCATTTACTGTACTCATGTTGGAATGACACGAATGCCACACTGATCCCTTGCCTCAATTTAACTGATTATATACCAGCATCAGAGACGCGCTACGTTGTATATACGCCACAGGAACGCCCCACGTATATCAGCGTCAATAAAGAATGTATCTTTCGATCCTCATTACTCATTAGTGCTTATAGTACTAGCCTGCTCTTTTGTGGTAGTCTAAACCTGTTGAACATACTTATAACTTCATGACTACAGCTTAGGAGTTGAATCAGAACAAAAACCCGGCTACAGCGCAAGTTTACACAGGAACACAGAGAAAAGTTATAAAGTGTGTAAACTTGTCCAATTTTTGTGTTTTACCCCTTATGAACTAATATCCTTTCACAATAATTTTAAGGGCTATATTATTTTTAGATGAAAAGGCATTTCGTAATTACAAAAGTCAAATCAACAGATGATCCAAAATTGGTGTAGAGTTTGAGAGTTCATCTGAAACCACGTTCGAATAAGCGTATTATCTCAAAACAGTGCAGTGGCTAAGAGAAGGAAACTTAAAATTAAAAAAGTGTGTGCACACAGCCCGGTCTGCCATACTAGGCGCCCCCACTATACATGAAAAGATGCAGCGCTCGACACAGAAGCAGCCAGCTCGAAGTTTCCTGAATGTCTGGTTTGTTGGGCAGATGAATTAGAGGTGTAGAAGCAGCTTAGCATTCAAGTATTTGGTAATCGTCTAATGTTGGCCATTAAAGCTCCAACACCACGTACAAGGCGCCACGTTAACAGCATCTATAACGCCCTGTTCGAGATCCTTATTGACATCGGTTACAGGAATAGTACCTTCAGAAATTCTGGTGTCATGTTCAGTTGTGGTTATTCGACCACACTATCGATCTACATCTACATCTACATCTACATCCATACTCCGCAAGCCACCTGACGGTGTGTGGCGGAGGGTACCCTGAGTACCTCTATCGGTTCTCCCTTCTATTCCAGTCTCGTATTGTTCGTGGAAAGAAGGATTGTCGGTATGCTTCTGTGTGGGCTCTAATCTCTCTGATTTTATCCTCATGGTCTCTTCGCGAGATATACGTAGGAGGGAGCAATATACTGCTTGACTCTTCAGTGAAGGTATGTTCTCGAAACTTTAACAAAAGCCCGTACCGAGCTACTGAGCGTCTCTCCTGCAGAGTCTTCCACTGGAGTTTATCTATCATCTCCGTAACGCTTTCGCAATTACTAAATGATCCTGTAACGAAGCGCGCTGCTCTCCGTTGGATCTTCTCTATCTCTTCTATCAACCCTACCTGGTGCGGATCCCACACTGCTGAGAAGTATTCAAGCTTTGGGCGAACAAGCGTACTGTAACCTACTTCCTTTGTTGTCGGATTGCATTTCCTTAGGATTCTTCCAATGAATCTCAGTCTGGCATCTGCTTTACCGACGATCAACTTTATATGATCATTCCATTTTAAATCACTCCTAATGAGTACTCCCAGATAATTTATGGAATTAACTGCTTCCAGTTGCTGACCTGCTATTTTGTAGCTAAATGATAAGGGACCTATCTTTCTATGTATTCGCATCACATTACACTTGTCTACATTGAGATTCAATTGCCATTCCGTGCACCATGCGTCAATTCGCTGCAGATCCTCCTGCATTTCAGTACAATTTTCCATTGTTGCAACCTCTCGATACACCACAGCATCATCTGCAATAAGCCTCAGTGAACTTCCGATGTCATCCACCAGGTCATTTATGTATATTGTGAATAGCAACGGTCCTATGACACTCCCCTGCGGCACACCTGAAATCACTCTTACTTCGGAAGATTTCTCTCCATTGAGAATGACATGCTGCGTTCTGTCATCTAGGAACGCTTCAATCCAATCACACAACTGATCTGATTGTTCATTAAACGACTGTGGGGAACTGTGTCAAACGCCTTGCGGAAGTCAAGAAACACGGCATCTACCTGTGAACCCGTGTCTAAGGCCCTCTGAGTCTCGTGGACGAATAGCGCGAGCTGGGTTTCACACGACCGTCTTTTCCGAAACCCATGCTGATTCCTACAGAGTAGATTTCTAGTCTCCAGAAAAGACATTATACTCGAACATAATACGTGTTCCAAAATTCTACAACTGATGAAATCTAAAATTTCGATACAATCAACTATGCTGAAGCACATGCAATAAAATTGTACCCATCCCTTTTTCTCAAGCTTCCCATAGGCCCCAAAAGCGTTACGTGGTATGGATGAAAACGTGGCAGTCGTAGCTGCAACACTGCTTTGGATGAAAGGGAATAACGAGTATTTCCATTTCTTTCGATATGCTCTACTCGAAAGAGGTGGAAGAATAATACAAGATAGACTTGTGATTAATTCCCGTTATTATTCAGCAAGTAAACATGGAAGTTAAGTAGTAGCAGATACAAAAAGTGAGAAAGGAAGATTGGAGATTAACGTCCGGTCGATCAGCGAGGTCATTGGAGACGGCAAAAGACACATATGTCCTCAAAGGGACCACG
This sequence comes from Schistocerca gregaria, assembly GCF_023897955.1. NCBI lineage: Eukaryota > Metazoa > Arthropoda > Insecta > Orthoptera > Acrididae > Schistocerca > Schistocerca gregaria. The sequence goes on along the minus strand of NC_064931.1, from coordinate 185,359,186 downwards.
TGGAAATACGAAACCACAAACTCTCAAGAATAGAAAAGAATTTCTTCTATTCTCACATCCAGATAATACTACTACATGAGTGAGAAACTAACTTGAAAATGATATACCTTCAGGGATGACTTAAAGAAACACTTACTGTATAATGACCCTTGTATATTGGACAAAGCCTCGATTGCAACACAAATACAGGTTGAGTCAGGAGGGAAGGTGCATGCTTTGAAGGGTGATCGAATTAGTGATTATGAACAAAAAACATCATATGGGCGTATGCCCTATTCCGAATGGTTTCCGAGATAGAACACATTTGCTATCGCTTTTGTACGTTTTTCTTGAATAACTCGATAACCTCACCCTCCAGCGAAAACATGTCACAGCAAAAATTAAATTAAATTAAATTTCCCACAAAAAAGGTCCTATTCATTTTCTCTCTATAACTAATGGTTTGTACGAAGAGAGCGTGAGAATGTTGAAAAACTTGCTCGACGCGCATGCGCTATAGCTTATGTAGTTTTTGTAGGCCAATTTGAGGTTGCATATTGAGGTAGCAAGTTGAGACGAACAGTTTGATAAGTGACACTTGTGGTCTATACGTCGGGAAACTACCTCAAATTGGCCTACAAAACCTACGCAAGCTACAGCACATGTGCGTCGAACGACTTTTTCGACATTCTGGCTCTCTCTTCGCATAAACCTTTAGTTACAGAGAAAAAATGAATAGGACCTTTTTGTGGGAAATTTAATACAGTTTAATTTTTTACTGTGACACGTTTTCGATGGCGGGTGCAGTTTTCGAGTTGTTCAAGAAAAACGTATAAAAGTGATATTAAATGTGTTCTTTCTCGGAAACCATTCGGAATAGCGCATACGTCCATATGAAGTTTTTTTTCAGGTTCCCTAATACTATTATCCCTCAAAGCATGTACCTTTCCTCCTGATTCACCCTATATCTTATCTCACCTACAAAGAGATCACTTTAGTAAAGCTGATAAATGGTGTAATAAGGAATCACGTCAATGCAACGGTAGCAAGCAACGATCTCACCAGAAATCATGAGTACTACAGTTTCCAAATGCCCCTCTCAGTAATACAAAAGGACTCAACGTGCTGTAGTCATCGACCATGCGGAGAACCATGGCAAGAGCTAGAGTAAGAGTGCAGCGTCAGAGAAAGAGTGCTTTATCCCGCATCCACACGGACCATGCCAACTGTCTGTCAATCAGAACCTAACCGCCCAGTCCCCTGTTGGTTGGCAGGGCTCTGCTTTCAAGGTACAGTGAACAGATATGCTTCACTATGCAACCGAAGGTGTATCTCCTAGCTGAGGAAACCATTTGAAAGATGATCTTACAGCCTTACTAGAGACTTACAACTCTTGTTGTGACAAATAATATGAAAAATTCGTCTAACAGGCTGCTTTCAGAGTTTTACCACTTAAAACTCGAAACGGTGCGATTCTGTGCCACAAGAAAAAAAAATTGATTCATATTCCAGATCAATAGTTATGTTTCGAAGATAGTGTGGTGGGCTACTTACGTTGAATGCTTTCATGACACAATGGCACGATTTCTCCTTGTTGACAGTCTGCCTCACCAAAACGGTCACTGTTTCCCATTCAGTCGATAAAGAAGAAAGTGAGCCTATTAAGAAACATCCATCAGCGAATGACATCCCTTCAGTATTACCATCTGAAATGCCGTTTGTAAAGTTTTTCAAAAAATTTCCCTACTGGCATGACATTAGAAACTAGCAGTTTCACAAGAATAAGCAGAGACTCAATTACCATCTATATCTATTTCAAATACTTTCCCCGTTTGTATGGAGATAACAGAAACCAGCTGATGATGGAAATGGACGTAAAGTGACAAGCGATACTGCAGGGTCTTCCACCTCTGTAATCAGTTTTAAACTTTACGATTTTTGTGTTCAATCTATACCTGGTTGTCAACACTCTTCCCTCGTTTGTAGCTGATGCGAACACAGCTCTCTAAAAACAACCTGTCTTCCGCGGAATTAATAAAATATCAAACTGTTCTCGGCAAATAGGGGATTTTTCTTCTTTGCGTGCAAGTTTCAGACAATATAAGGTATGACATGTTGAATAATCGGGTCTTCTGCCGGTTCTCGTCGTTCTCGCAGTATATCTCGACGGCGTGACTCGCTGTCTTCTCAGCGAGTACGCCGTCCGAATATAGAGCAGGAATGACCCGATTATTCAACTTGTCCACATATCGCCTGAAAAGCCTGAAGAATTACAATGTTTTCTTCGTTGGAGGATCATAGAAAAGAATTTTTTTTAAAGAAATTTCCGTCATTTGACTGTATATTGCTTATTTATTTTACACAATCATTTCGGCCTTTGGAGCCATTCTCAAGTGCATATTGAACTGAAAATTAATAGAGCGTACGTATCATAAAGTGCAGGACATAGAAACAAGCGGTTGTTAAGTATTAGGAAACATTACTTACACGTTACATTATGTCTGACCTATCTGTATGAGCTTTTAAGGTACCGCTTCTCCTCAAGCCACATTTTATTTCCTGAGTTTCCTGTGTTACAAATTTGTATCGCGTCTGCAGATATCACATAGAACTCAGTAAGTAAAGCGGTACTACAGAACACAGTCTGGAGTAAGATTTCAGTTCCCACATTGGCTGAAGGAGCTGGTGGACCATACGACGTTGCCAGTGGACAGTGGTGTGAGGCGCTGTGGCTAGACATAACAACGTCCGTTACATCAACAGCGACGTACGTAGGGAAAACTCAGTTATTCTGACGCACACTAGAGGAAAGAAAATACAGTACTAACTTGACTATAGCACATGTTGAAAGTGACCACCATTCATCTCTTGGCACTATTGGACTCTTGTCACAAAGCTGATGAAGTCGGATCGAAGATGGACAGCTGAAATTGATGCAGTCTCATCCGAAATGTTCTTCTGGAGTTCTTGAAGACTATGAGGGTTGTTGCAATACAACTTAGACATGACGGCTCCCCACACAAAGTAATCGCACTCTTACAGATTAGGTGAACTGGGTGGCTAACTAGGGCAGCGACCAGACTGACCTCTGCTAACAACTCTGTCAGCAGTGAAGATTGTGTAAATGTGCTCCAAGATTCGACCGGCTGTATGGGCAGGTTTCTCCTTCCTGTTGAAAGTAACTGTAGGTCTTTTCCTTCTCCTTTAATGCTACCACAAATCGTATCCACTCGTCTGGGCCACTTTTGATGGCCATCCCTGTTTTTCCTAATGAAATTCGCTCTTTCCAATACAAGTATTGGGAGAAGCCTGCACATTATAAGTACTTTCTTACAGCAAGATTACAACACCAGAAATCGATAACCTTAATAAATAAATGAATAATGTTTAACGTAATGAGAATGTGATGACGGCTACAGGATATCATGTGAGTAAGTAAGAGGTACAGGCTGTGCACCATTGTCCCCAGTCGCCAATAAGATGCTTTCCGATCTCTACTCATGATCATAAATTAAAGGACCTCCGTGTGCCACAAAGTGTGATCTCAAGATTATGGCAACGATTCCAGCAGATAGGAAACGTGTTCAGGTGCTATAGTACGGGACGTCCACAGTGTACAACACCACAAGAAGACCGATATATCTCAATCAGTGCCCGCAGACGGTCACGGAGTACTGCACGTAGCCTTACTCGAGACCTTACCGCAGCCACTGGAACAGTTCTCTCGAGACACACAGTCTACAGACAACTGAACAGACATGGTTTACTCGCCCGGAGACATGCAAGGTGCATTCCACTGACCCCTGGTCACAGGAGAGCCCGTAAAGCTTGCTGTCAAGAACACAGAACATGGTCATCGTAACAGTGGTCCCAGGGTATGTTCACAGACGAGTCCAGATATAGTCTGAACAGTTATTCCGGCCGGGTTGTCATCTGGCGTGAACCAGGAACCAGCTACCAACCCTTTAATGTCCTTGAAAGGGACCTGTATGGAGATCGTGGTTTAATGGTGTGGGGCGAGATTATGATTGGTGCACGCACACATCTGCATGTCTTTGACACAGGTACCGTAACAAGTCAGTTGTATTGGGACGTCATTTTGCACCAGTATGTTCGCCTTTTCAGGGGGGCAGTGGGTCATGACTTCCTCCTGATGGATGATAACGCACGGCCCCATCGAGCTGCCATCGTGGAGTTGTACCTTGAAACAGAAGATATCAGGCAAATGGAGTGATCTGCGTGTTCTACAGACCTAATCCCCATCGAGCACGTCTTGGATGCTTTCGGTCGATGTATCGCTGCACGTCTTCAAACACCGATGACACTTCAGGAGCTTCGACAGGCACTGGTGCAAGAATGGGAGGCTGTACCCCAGCAGCTGCTCGACCATCTGATCCAGAGTATGCCAACCTGTCGTGCGACCTGTGTACGTGTGCATGGTGATCATATCCCATATTGATGTCGGGGTACATGCGCAGGAAACAGTGGCGTTTTGTAGCACATGTGTTTCGGGACGGTTTACTCAACTTATCACCAGTACCGTGGACGTACAGATCTGTATCGTGTGTGTTCGCTATGTGCCTATGCTATTAGTGCCAGTTTAGTGTAGTGCCACGTTGTGTGGCACCACATTCTGCAATTATCCTTAATTTATGAGCATGAGTGTAGTTCTGTTGCAAAACCTTGCTCTCGTTGGTCTGTGGTAATCATTATTAATTGTGTTGATATTATCACTTTATGATGTTTAGTAATTAAATACGTTATAACGGCATCCAGTTTGATCGTTATTCCGAATAATATAACTTCACTCATCATAACTTTAGCATCGTAGGAAGTGGGACTGTACTTTACAGAGAACCCGATGGCGCTGATACTGCTTCTACGAGGGACATAAACTTCGAGAGATTCTCGGCAAAACAGGTAAAAAAAATCCTACTCGACGACTTATAACACTACCGTCTGCTACTGCTGTACCATAGCCTTAAAGCTTGAAGCAGGTTATGAAATAAAACTATCTTGTCAAACCAATTATGGTATAAAGCAACAGAGCAGTGTTACCCTCTGAGAGGAATTTTGTTATGTTGACCATGTTGTACCTAACGGAGGAGGAGTATCGGAAATGAAAGTCAGAATTACGTAAATATTTGAACAGTAACAAACAAAATTTTGCCTATATGCACTGTTCAACGGATAAAGGAAACGGTCGCCAGCCTAACTAGGCAAGAGAATGATTAACATTCTCGTTCCAGAATATAGTTATTAATAACGTTAATGGATAAACACAACCTATACTTTGTCACACGCGAGTGCAGTGAACTCTTGACACATACATATGTTTACTGTAAGATTGAAACTAACAGTCAGAGCAGCACAAACTATTTGCAAAATTATAACAGATACCGCAACACACTATTACTTTCAGGGCTTACACAAACTGAATGGTCTTTATAATGTTATTATTACTATTCACTGCAGAATCATTAATTGGATATAGGTTAAGTCTCTCTCAGTTAATTACTTTACTATTTAAAATGAAAGTTAATTGGGATCCACTAACAGGTTGCTTCTCATTATCATTTGAATAAAGAAATAATGTTTTTCATAATTAGTGGTCTCCCCATTACTTGTTACCTAGCATTAACACAATCGGCAAACTGTGGATCCTGTTATATTATTAATATGCACTTCCAATACACAAGAGAGACAAACACTTAGCAAACATGAGTATATAACGTTACACACTGCAGTTTTCCACTTTTATTACATTGACAGACAAAATTAACATATATGTAAGATACTGACTCACCTTCTGCGATTTACAACAGGCAGTAATGTGATCATTTACTAAGCAAAACTTTATAAGCCTCAGTCTTAAGAACTCTTAATTTGAAGTTGGCAACAACACATTAATAAGCAGTTTTAATAGGAAAATTATTTTTAGCAAGCATCATTGACTTTAACTTTCTTTTTACTATGTTCAAGAGACATTAATTAGCAAAAACACTGGTCTTTAATATTCTTTCAGTAGGGACACTCGGTAATCACTTTAGTTCAAACGGAGAGGAACCTGAGAGGTGTTATGATAAGGAGAAAAATCAAGGTAGTTACTCAAATTCGGTTATAAGTTACCTTATATTTGTGCACACTAAAACATCCGATGAGCTGATCCTTCACTGTACATTATTATAGCATTCCGATACAGTGATTGCGCAATATGGTGGCAACTGCATGTTGGTAGATGGATTTGCAGGTAGAATTGCTGGACTCTGTCATTTCTTGGTGGCGATGATAGATACAAATTCCAGAATAGTTCCAGCTATTTATCCATCCATCCGAGGCATTGGAAAGTAGCAGAAAAAGCCTCTCCTGGAACCAGCACAATATGCATCTTTTACATGGCAATGCACAGTTTGGTAGCTCGTCCCCGACTGGTACCTCGTCCCCGACTGACTCTTGTTCCACCTTTTCTACATGGGCCAACCACAATTTGCGCGCGCTACACAGTTTCGTTCCCGAGGGGAACCATTACTCCTTTTACATACAAACTAACTAAGAACCCTAAGTGAGGATCAGCAAACAAATACAATAAATAAAACAGAACATTTGCACATATTGACATTTCTACCAAAAATTATTCACACAAAATTACAATTATATACAGTAAGATTTGTTCCCTCCAAATGGGACAAAGAATTTAAATGACAGATACACTACTTTGCATAGAACCAAACCATGACATCAAAGTTTGTACAAAGAAAGGAGTATACAATTCTGTGTTATCTATTCACTCAAACACAATTACAGAAGCTTAACGATGTAATATTAAATGAAACAAAAGCCAAAATAAATCAATGGAGTATGAGAGCTATGGTGTTACAGACTCACTAAGGTCCAAGGACGGATTGACTTAATCTCCGAAAAACTGGGATGGAAGAGCACGGCCAGTCATACTGTACCCCTCTTATACCATCCGCTACGGACTTACTGGCTAAACCGAGACATCTCTGAAGGTTTACTAAAAGTGGGGAGTTCTTGCAAGCTGTAGAGAACGAGACACGTGCTTCAGTTCTAGATACATCGAGAGTTTTTTTTTGTGAGTCATGCTTTTTGCTGTCAGACTATACACGGTGCAGTTTACAATTGCACTGCATGTTATTTCTCTACAAATGAAAACGCAGTTAAACTTATGGATTTTGTTAGAATGACTGAATACCTTGGTTACAATTTTTCATTGATTTAACACACGTTAGTGACCCCTTCGTATAACCCACTGTGCTATGAATGTGTGATTACTACTTAATATTTCATTAATAGACGTCAGACCGCGTTGCTGTTTATTCATGGATCAAAATTCTGTAGAAGAAGGGGAATAGTTTCTGGGATTTAGTAACCGAATTATAACAGCTATGCACTCAAGTTAAAGTCTTAACAGGCAGTAGCAGCTTTCAAGTTAATCTACTAAGTTTTTTCTCCGACTTGTGTTATTGGTATTGTGCAATATCAAACATAACCCATACAAGGCGACAGTATAGAGAGTTATCAGTGATAATTAGGATAATTTTTTGTTTTACGAGAGAACGATCCGACGTTGATCTTTATCGCCCACACATTGCTGACTGCGATCGTTACGCCTGGTAGTAACGCTTTCTTCCGAACCGAGAAACTCATAGTTGAACCTCCATGGTGTCCTGCGAAAAGCCTGCCTGGCATCGGGCATGTGTTCGTCATGGACTTGCCTAAATGGCCTCGCTATTCTACCCACGACTGTACGCACGTTGCCACAGTCACCTCGCATTGTTCCAGTTTGGAGGCGACAGAAGCGCCCTTCCTTCCTCTTATTGGCTAACTCATCGGTGTTGTTAAGAGGCACAGGTTTCACGTGCTTTTAGGTCTTAACGTCATCAGCAAGGTACAAAAAACTAAAGTATTTTGTAAAAACAAGGTAATAAACATTAGCAATGTGTTCCGCATTTTTCGTTTAAATTTAGCTTATTTTCGAAAAAATTCTCGGCAAATTAAAACTGAAAAACTTTCTTTACATTCCCTTCGGCAATTTTGTAGATTTGAATCGTTGGTGTTGCACAGTTTTCGGCAAGGAGAGCAGCTGTTACCTTTAGGTGACGCAGATAATAAAAAACAGTCAGTCCTGTTGCCCCCCCCCCCCCCCCCCAATCAGGCACAAATTGTCATTATTTGCTAAAGCAGAATCCTTTATTTTTGTTGATTACGTTATGCTCAGTTCGAATTTCTGCCTTATTTTAAGCACTTAGTACCAGGAAGAAGAGAACTACAGAAGTACCTTTGTCCTTTTTAATATCCCATGACGTGGCCAGTTCTGGAGCAATGGTTGAAAATGTTCCGTCGATAGTGAGGTCATTATAGTCTTGGTATAGCCTTCGGATAAGGAAAGAGGGGCTACGAAACCAGCCGAGTTCTTTTCAAAGAATAATTCCGGAATTTGTCTTTAGCGCCGGCCGATATGGCCGAGCGGTTCTAAGCACTTCAGTCTGGGTTCGAATCCTGCCTCGGGCATGGATGTGTGTGAAGTTCTTAGGTTAGTTAGGCTCAATTAGTTCTAAGTTCTAGGGGACTGATGACCGCAGATGTTAAGTCCCATAGTGCTAGAGCCATTTGAACCATTTTTTTTTTTTTTTTTGTCTTTAGCGATTTACGGAAACCGAAGAAAACCTAAATCTGCAGAGTCAGACGGGGATCTGAGCTGCCGTCCTCCATAATGTAAATACAGTGTCTTACTACTACGCCAAGTTGTTCGGTACTTATCCTATCGAAGATGACTGCAGAAAATGAAGAAAGCTACTGGCTTAAACGATTTTCGTAAAAGATAAATTGTAGTGATCCGTTGGCTGGTTATCATAGAAACCTAGAGGTCCGTTGGATATTTACATACATCATCAGTATTAATGAAAAGGGGATAAACGGCAGGGAAACTGATAGTAGGCATCAACGCGTTGATCGTCCCAACCTTAACCAAGAATATAAACATACGAAAGAGAAAGGAAGAAATGAAGAACAAGGTTTAACGTTCCGTTAACGACCAGGGTATTAGAAACATAGCACAAGTTGGACAGGACAAAGATGAGGATGGGAGCTAATAGCTCAACATATCTCTAGTTGCGGTATGAAATTTATGAAAACCACGGAATGCCTCAGTCCAGCTGGTCGAAAGTGGATTTCAAGCCTGCTCGTACCAAGTGTGACTTTATACCTTAACTACTACGTCACTTTGCTCCGTCAATGGATACTGATTTACATGCCGTGTGAAACAGAACAGGTGACATACTGTGTCGTCACTGAGGCTGGATTACATGGGCACAATTGCCGAGAGACATCCTGTTCACGACACATATTTTTTTTTCAGATGAGTAACTGCAGTAACCGTACTGTTACGTACACGTCCATTGCTTTTGGAGAGACTAGTATCATCATAAGTATGGAGCTTTATTTAAGTACTCTATTGCTACTGTCACGTATGTCGGCGGAATAGAGCAGTGATGTGCCTCTTGATAAGTTTAATGGAGGACAAGGTTGTTGATTAAGTTTCATGGAGGACAAGGTTGTTGATTTTTAGGCGATTTGTGTAATACTCAGTTTTAAAGAGCGAGAATAACCCCGAAACGGGTGGGGATGTACGCCCGAAAATTCACACTTCTGGCAGCAGGTTAAGTCGCATGCCGCCGTAATATCGAATTCCGCAAAGGAAATTACCTGACCAGTATTCTCAGTAATTGTGATTGCAAATGCGAGTCCTCGGCAATAACCGACAACCTCTAAATGGAGAACGCTGTAACCATGTCTCCTGTTTCTAACGTAAAATTACGAACGATGTCGCCGCGCGAAATTAGCCGAGCGGTCTCGGGCGCTGCAGTCGTGGACTGTGCGGCTCGTCCCGATGGAGGTTCGAGTCCTCCCTCGGGCATGTGTGTGTGTGTTTGTCCTTAGGATAGCTTAGGTTAAGTAGTGTGTAAGCTTAGGGACTGATGACTTTAGCAGTTAAGTCCCATACGATTTTTTTTTTTTTTTTTTTTTTTTTTTTTTTTTTTTTTTTTTTTTTTTAGGAACGATGTCTTGGGCGCAGACGATTTCTGGTTGGAGGACAACGAACTGCTTCCCGGGCAATAAGTATGGCAGCATTTGTACTTCAAGTTGAATACTTTTTCAGTAGACTTTATTGTGAGTAAGTAATTATCTAAATTCCTGACAATTGCTTATTAAAAGCAACGGACATGTACAGATACGGACTGGGTTGTGACAGTGACAGGTGCCAGCAATCTTTAAGACACTATGTCACCCTGCAGGGAGAGCTGTCAAAGAGACTCTAACGCCACTGGGAAACCTTTTATCTATATTAAATGGCGAATCTCTATGGTAAAACTGTGCTTATTTCGTAGAACAATGAAAAGTAACTGCCACGTCATATGAGACACAGTTTCTGAGATCTCTACCTGTGTCTTCATGATATTCTCAGACGCTACAAAAGCATCATTCTAACAAGGTACTACGTTAATATTATCGTTGTATTTCTTAATAGATTATGTTCTCTGCCCTCGATCAGGCTTTTTGCAGTTACACAGTTACCTATGTCGCTGGCCGGAATGGCCGAGCGGTTGTAGGCGCTACAGTCCGGAAACGCGCGACCGCTACGATCGCAGGTTCGAATCCTGCCTCGGGCATGGATGTGTGTGATGTCCTTAGGTTAGTTAGGTTTAAGTAGTTCCAAGTTCTAGGGGACTGATGACCTCAGAAGTTAAGTCCCATAGTGCTCAGAACCATTTGAACCATCCAGTTAGCCATGTCATCAGGTCCAGATGCTGCTTTAGTGCTTTACGGAGCAGGATTATAGTTCATAACTGATGTCTTTGTTCCAAAGCTTCCTCGATAACCACATCAATCACATCTGAACACCTCCTTCTAATATAGACATTTAATGCCGCATACAGCATCTTATCAAAAATATCCAGACACACCTATGTAATAAGGAATTCACCACTACATGGCACGAGAGGCAGATCTGCCAGTATAAAGGGAGAAGGATAGTGTTGTGTTGTCAGCAGAGAAGAAGCAACAGCAGAATTAGTCGGACAGGAGAGCTGAGTGACTTCGAACGTGAGCTGGTCATTGATGTCATCTGAGAAACAAATCCATCAAGGTCATTTCAGTCCATCTGTTCAGGTCGACTGTTGGTGATGCGATTGTGAACTCGAAAAGCGAAGAAACAACCATAGCTAAACCAAGATCAGAGAGATCTCATATACTGACGAACTAGGACCGTTAAGTATAGAGGAGGGCGTTTGAAAAAAAACTCGCATGAAATCAGCGGAAGGAATCAGTCGTGAGATCCAGAGTGCTACTAGCAGTTCACCTAGCACATTGACTATGTTTTGGGACTTAAAACGGTTGGTGTACAATGGTCAAGTTGTTCCTTATAAGCTACACATTTTTGTAGCCGATGATAAGCGATGCTTGAGGTAGTGTAACGAGTGGATGACTGAAAATGAGTGATTTGAATATATGACTCATTCTTTACCCTTTGGCAATCCGATGGAAGGGTTTGGGATTGGCGAACGCCTGGAAAACGTTACCTGCCATCAAGCGTAGTGGCAACAGTGAAGTACAGAAGAAGCGCTATTACGGTTGTTGTTGTTGTTGTTGTCTTCAGTCCTGAGACTGGTTTGATGCAGCTCTCCATGCTACTCTATCCTGTGCAAGCTGCTTCATCTCCCAGTACCTACTGCAACCTACATCCTTCTGAATCTGCTTAGTGTACTCATCTCTCGGTCTCCCTCTACGATTTTTACCCTCCACGCTGCCCTCCAATGCTAAATTTGTGATCCCTTGATGCCTCAAAACATGTCCTACCAACCGATCCCTTCTTCTAGTCAAGTTGTGCCACAAACTTCTCTTCTCCCCAATCCTATTCAATACCTCCTCATTAGTTACGTGATCTATCCACCTTATCTTCAGTATTCTTCTGTAGCACCACATTTCGAAAGCTTCTATTCTCTTCTTGTCCAAACTAGTTATCGTCCATGTTTCACTTCCATACATGGCTACACTCCAAACAAATACTTTCAGAAACGACTTCCTGATACATAAATCTATATTCGATGTTAACAAATTTCTCTTCTTCAGAAACGCTTTCCTTGCCATTGCCAGTCTACATTTTATATCCTCTCTACTTCGACCATCATCAGTTATTTTACTTCCTAAATAGCAAAACTCCTTTACTACTTTAAGTGTCTCATTTCCTAATCTAATTCCCTCAGCATCACCCGATTTAATTTGACTACATCGGGTGATGCTGAGGGAATTAGATTAGTGGACCATACCACTGGTTGTGGTATGGTCCGTATATTGCGCTTAAGAAAACGTTAAATATGTCAGCATCTGAACGCATTTTCTGGCATTGTGAGCTGCGTTCAGCAGAGGAGCGGTTCGGAAGCTCTGATTGTTTGTACCAGCATGACAATGCAACCTGTCATAAAGCAGCACATATGAGGCCATGATTTGTGGACAGTCACATTAGTGAAATGGGCCGGCCTGCGCAGAATCTCGACCTGAAAACAATGTGACACCTTTAGGATAAGTTAGAACGACGACTCGGGTCCAGACCCCAGCGTCCAACATCACTACCTTCTGAGGTTTCTGTTCTTGTGGAACAATGGGCTGACGTTCCTCCAGAGACAATCAGACACCTCATTAAAAGTGTCACCAGCAGAGTTCAAGGCGTCATAAAGGCGAAGGGTGGACATATTCGATATCTGTGCCCACTAACAGGTATCCAGATGCTTTTGATCAGATAGTGTACCTACAGCTGCAGATGACGCTATTGTATAATTTATTCCACGATTAACTGAAGCTTTATTTTAACAAACATTAGAACAATATGCTGTTGGAGTGGGTGATTACTATCTTTCTCTCAGCACATTCATAAATGGCCCCTGTGCAAACGATACTAGGAGAGCTAGCACTTGGATGGGCGACCATCAGGTCTACCGAGCGCTTTGGGCAAGTGGGGTGCAGTCAGCCCTTGTAAGGCAAACTGAGGAGCTACTTGGTTAAGAACAGCGGCTCCGATCTCGTAAACTGACATATTGCCGGGAGAGCGGTGTGCTGACCACATGCGCCTCCGTATCCGCATCCAGTGACTGAGTTTGACACGGTGGCCGGGCGGTACGGTTGGGCCTTCATGGCTTGTTTCGGCGGAGTTTAGTGTTAGGCAATGAAATTGTCTACACACTCATTTAATTTGTTCATCTTTCAAATCTGCTCATGAAAGCTTAATTTTTTATGCAGGTCTATTGTGGGAGAGGGGTAAATTCTGAAATACCTATCACTGCATGAAATTATCGTCGGGCCGGCCGCGGTGGCCGAGCGGTTCTAGGCACTTCAGTCTGGAACCGCGCGACTGCTACGGTCGCAGGTTCGAATCCTGCCTCGGGCATGGATGTGTGTGCTGTCCTTAGGTTAGTTAGGTTTAAGTAGTTCTAAGTCTAGGGGATGTTAAGTCCCATAGTGCTTAGAGCCATTTTTGAACCCATGAAATGTGATCTAATGGGACGCCACCTTGCTATATTTTTCGATCGTTAGAAAGCGATGGGTCAACGACAGCGTTACTAGACAGCGACAGAGCTCCAACTTTCTCGAAAACCACTTATTTCACTCAAAACCATTTTTTGATTTGCCGACGATTTTCTATCAATGAAATAGACAAATCAACTCTCAGTCACAGTGTAGTCACAACAGGTCTTTGTTTCATGTCACGTCGTAGCTCTACACATATTGTATAGACTAAATAACAGTGACACACACACAGGGGTTTGGGCAAAAATATAAAACGTCATAAAAACAACACATTGCCATGTCCAATACGGAACAGAAAATTCATTGGCATGCAAGACAGCCTCCCTAGAAAGAAGTCCACGATGGCTTAATAATATTGAGACCTGACGTCTGTGTTGGCCAGGAGAGATGCGACAACTCGGCCTCCTGCGCACAAAACCATATCTGGACGATGAGAGCTGCGTGAACAGGGACGCTGTGCCTTGGAACACAGCGTGACCACTGGGAAACAACGCTCTACATCTACATCTACGTGATTACTCTGCTATTCACAATAAAGTGCCTGGCAGAGGGTTCAATGAACTACCTTCATGCTGTCTCTCTACCGTTCCACTCTCGAACGGCACGCGGGGAAAACGAGCACTTAAATTTTTTCGTGCGAGTTCTGATTTCTCTTATTTTATTGTGATGATCACAACCCCCTATGTAGGTGGGTGCCAACAGACTGTTTCCGCTATCGGAGGAGAAAACTGGTGATTGAAATTTCATGAGAAGATCCGTCGCAACGAAAAACGCCTTTGTTTTAATGATTGCCACTCCGATTCACGTATCATGTCTCCCCTATTTCGCGATAATACAAAACGAGCTGCCCTTCTTTGTACTTTTTCGATGTCATCCGTCAGTCCCACATGATGCGGATCCCGCACAGCACAGCAATACCCTGAATAGGGCGGACAAGCATGGTGTAAGCAGTCTCTTTAGTAGACACATTGCACCTTCTAAGTGTTCTGCCAATGAATCGCAGTTTTTTGTTTGCTCTACCCACAATATTATCTATGTGATCGTTCCAATTTAGGTTATTTCTGATTGTAATCCCTAAGCCCCCCCATGAACCATGGACCTTGCCGTTGGTGGGGAGGCTTGCGTGCCTCAGCGAAACAGATGGCCGTACCGTAGGTGCAACCACAACGGAGGGGTATCTGTTGAGAGGCCAGACAAACGTGTGGTTCCTGAAGAGGGGCAGCAGCCTTTTCAGTAGTTGCAGGGGCAACAGTCTGGATGATTGACTGATCTGGCCTCGCAACATAACCAAAACGGCCTTGCTGTGCTGGTACTGCGAACGGCTGAAAGCAAGGGGAAACTACAGCCGTAATTTTTCCCGAGGACATGCAGCTTTACTGTATGATTAAATGATGATGGCATCCTCTTGGGTAAAATATTCCGGAGGTAAAATAGTCCCCCATTCGGATCTCCGGGCGGGGACTACTCAGGAGGATGTCGTTATCAGGAGAAAGAAAACTGGCGTTCTACGGATCGGAGCGTGGAATGTCAGATCCCTTAATCGGGCAGGTAGGTTAGAAAATTTAAAAAGGGAAATGGATAGGTTAAAGTTAGATATAGTGGGAATTAGTGAAGTTCGGTGGCAGGAGGAACAAGACTTCTGGTCAGGTGACTACAGGGTTATAAACACAAAATCAAATAGGGGTAATGCAGGAGTAGGTTTAATAATGAATAGGAAAATAGGAATGCGGGTAAGCTACTACAAACAGCATAGTGAACGCATTATTGTGGCCAAGATAGATACGAAGCCTACACCTACTACAGTAGTACAAGTTTATATGCCAACTAGCTCTGCAGATGATGAAGAAATTGAAGAAAAGTACGATGAAATAAAAGAAATTGTTCAGATAGTGAAGGGAGACGAAAATTTAATAGTAATGGGTGACTGGAATTCGAGTGTAGGAAAAGGGAGAGAAGGAAACATAGTAGGTGAATATGGATTGGGGCTAAGAAATGAAAGAGGAAGCCGCCTAGTAGAATTTTGCACGGAGCACAACTTAATCATAGCTAACTCTTGATTTAAGAATCGTGAAAGAAGATTGTATACGTGGAAGAACCCTGGAGATACTAAAAGGTATCAAATAGATTATGTAATGGTAAGACAGAGATTTAGGAACCAGGTTTTAAGTTGTAAGACATTTCCAGGGGCAGATGTGGACTCGGACCACAATCTATTGGTTATGACCTGTAGATTAAAACTGAAGAAACTGCAAAAATGTGGGAAATTAAGGAGATGGGACCTGGATAAACTGAAAGAACCAGAGGTTGTACAGAGTTTCAGGGAGAGCATAAGGGGACAATTGACAGGAATAGGGGAAAGAAATACAGTAGAAGAAGAATGGGTAGCTCTGAGGGATGAAGTAGTGAAGGCAGCAGAGGATAAAGTAGGTAAAAAGACGAGGGCTGCTAGAAATCCTTGGGTAACAGAAGAAATATTGAATTTAATTGATGAAAGGAGAAAATATAAAAATGCAGTAAATGAAGCAGGCAAAAAGGAATACAGACGTCTCAAAAATGAGATCGACAGGAAGTGCAAAATGGCTAAACAGCGATGGCTAGAGGACAAATGTAAGGATGTAGAAGCTTATCTCACTAGGGGTAAGATAGATACTGCCTACAGGAAAATTAAAGAGACCTTTGGAGAGAAGAGAACCACGTGTATGAATATCAAGAGCTCAGATGGCAACCCAGTTCTAAGCAAAGAAGGGAAGGCAGAAAGGTGGAAGGAGTATATAGAAGGTTTATACAAGGGTGATGTACTTGAGGACAATATTATGGAAATGGAAGAGGATGTAGATGAAGACGAAATGGGAGATACGATACTGCGTGAAGAGTTTGACAGAGCACTGAAAGACCTGAGTCGAAACAAGGCCCCCGGAGTAGACAACATTCCATTAGAACTACTGACGGCCTTGGGAGAGCCAGTCATGACAAAACTCTACCAGCTGGTGAGCAAGATGTATGAGACAGGCGAAATACCCTCAGACTTCAAGAAGAATATAATAATTCCAATCCCAAAGAAAGCAGGTGTTGACAGATGTGAAAATTACCGAACTATCAGTTTAATAAGTCACAGCTGCAAAATACTAACGCGAATTCTTTACAGACGAATGGAAAAACTGGTAGATGCGGACCTCGGGGAGGATCAGTTTGGATTCCGTCGAAATGTTGGAACACGTGAGGCAGTACTGACCTTACGACTTATCTTAGAAGAAAGATTAAGAAAAGGCAAACCTACGTTTCTAGCATTTGTAGACTTAGAGAAAGCTTTTGACAATGTTGACTGGAATACTCTTTTTCAAATTCTAAAGGTGGCAGGGGTAAAATACAGGGAGCGAAAGGCTATTTACAATTTGTACAGAAACCAGATGGCAGTCATAAAAGTCGAGGGGCATGAAAGGGAAGCAGTGGTTGGGAAAGGAGTGAGACAGGGTTGTAGCCTCTCCCCGATGTTATTCAATCTGTATATTGAGCAAGCAGTAAAGGAAACAAAAGAAAAGTTTGGAGTAGGTATTAAAATTCATGGAGACGAAGTAAAAACTTTGAGGTTCGCCGATGACATTGTAATTCTGTCAGAGACGGCAAAGGACTTGGAAGAGCAGTTGAACGGAATGGACAGTGTCTTGAAAGGAGGATATAAGATGAACATCAACAAAAGCAAAACGAGGATAATGGAATGTAGTCAAATTAAATCGGGTGATGCTGAGGGAATTAGATTAGGAAATGAGACACTTAAAGTAGTAAAGGAGTTTTGCTATTTAGGAAGTAAAATAACTGATGATGGTCGAAGTAGAGAGGATATAAAATGTAGACTGGCAATGGCAAGGAAAGCGTTTCTGAAGAAGAGAAATTTGTTAACATCGAATATAGATTTATGTATCAGGAAGTCGTTTCTGAAAGTATTTGTTTGGAGTGTAGCCATGTATGGAAGTGAAACATGGACGATTACTAGTTTGGACAAGAAGAGAATAGAAGCTTTCGAAATGTGGTGCTACAGAAGAATACTGAAGATAAGGTGGATAGATCACGTAACTAATGAGGAGGTATTGAATAGGATTGGGGAGAAGAGAAGTTTGTGGCACAACTTGACTAGAAGAAGGGATCGGTTGGTAGGACATGTTTTGAGGCATCAAAGGATCGCAAATTTAGCGTTGGAGGGCAGCGTGGAGGGTAAAAATCGTAGAGGGAGACCGAGAGATGAGTACACTAAGCAGATTCAAAAGGATGTAGGTTGCAGTAGGTACTGGGAGATGAAGCAGCTTGCACAGGATAGAGTAGCATGGAGAGCTGCATCAAACCAGTCTCAGGACTGAAGACAACAACAACAATCCCTAAGTACTTAGTTGAAATTATAGCCCTCAGATTTGTGTGACTTATCGGGTAATCGAAGTTTAGCTGATTTCTTTTAGTACTCACGTGAATAACTTCGCACTTTTTTTTTATTCAGGGTCGATTACGACTTTTCGCACCATACAGATATCTTATCTAAATCATTTTGCAAGTCATTTTGATCATCTAATGACTTTACAAGACGGTAAATGACAGCATCATCTGCAAACAATCTAAGACGGCTACTCAGTTTGTCTCCTATGTCATTAATATAGATCAAGAACAATAAAGGGCCTGAAACACTTCCTTGGGGAACGCCGGATATTAATTCTGTTTTACTCGATGACTTTCCATCTATTACTACGAACTGTGACCTTTCTGACAGGAAACCACGAATCCAGTCGCACAGCTGAGGCGATACTCTGTAGGCACGCAGTTTGATTAGAAGACGCTTGTGAGGAATGGTGTTGAAAGCCTTCGGGAAATTTAAAAATATGGAATCAATTTGATATCCCCTGTCGATAGCACTTATTACTTCATGAATATAAAGAGCTAGTTGTGTTTCACAAGAACGATATTTTCTGAATCCGTGCTGACTATATGTCAATAAATAATTTCCTTTGAGGTACTTCATAATGTTCGGATACAAAAAATAGCTCTGAGCACTATGCGACTTAACTTCTGAGGTCATCAGTCACCTAGAACTTAGAACTAATTAAACCGAACTAACCTAAGGATATCACACACATCCATGCCCGAGGCAGGATTCGAACCTGCTACCGTAGCGGTCGCTCGGCTCCAGACTGTAGCGACTGGAACCGCACGGCCACTCCGGCCGGCCGTTCGAATACAGTGTATGTTCTAAAACCCCACGGCAAATCGACGTTAGTAATATAGATGTGTAATTCAGCGGATTACTCCTACTTCCCTTTTTGGGTATTGGTGTGACTTGAGCAATTTTCCAGTCCTCAGGTACGTATCTTCCTGTGAGCGAGTGGTTGTATATAACTGCTAAATATGGAGATATTTTATCAGCATACTTTGAGAGGAACCTGAGTGGTAAACAACCTGGGCCGGAGGCTTTGCCTTTATTAAGTGATTTAAGCTGCTTTGTTACACCGAGGATATCTACTTCTATGTTTCTCATCTTGGCAGTTGTTCTTGATTGGGATTCAAAAATATTTACTTCGTCTTCTTTGGTGAAGGAGTTTCTGAAAACCGTGTTTAATAACTCTGCTTTAGTGGCACTATCATCAGAGACTTCATCGTTGTTATCGCGCAGTGAAGGTATTGATTGTATCTTGCGACTGTTGTGCTTTATGTATGACCAGAATCTCTTTAGGTTGTACCATGGGATGGACCTGATCATCCCTAATGGTCACGTAATCCTTGTCAATAATGCCACCTTGCAGAGTAATCTTGGACCCATGGAATACACCGATACGGCTGCCCAAATCATAGCTTAAACCCTACCATGTTTCACTATTGGAATGTAACTCGGCCAGAAGTTGAAAACATTGTGAAACAAGATTCATACGACCAGATGGCATTCTGTTATTGCTCCAGAGTACAGGCTTTATCGGTCCGGCGCTATGTTTTCCTGTGAGGGGCATTTGCATCACTGATGAGCGGTTTTGGAATTTCAGCTCGCCTTGCAGTTCCCTGCTTATGGAGCTCCCTTCGTGTTTTTTTGCTACTGTCAGCGTTTGCGAGGGTGACATTCAGTTCTGCAGTGACTTTTGAAGCTGTCGTCCCCCTATTTTCCGACTTATCCTCTTCAACGAGCGTCTGTCACGATCACTCAACACACATGTTCGTCCGCGTTCTGACTTAGCGGATGATGCTTTTCCGCTTTTCCAGTATGCGGGTCCGCAGCTCGTGGTCGTGCGGTAGCGTTCTCGCTTCCCACGCCCGGGTTCGATTCCCGGCGGGGTCAGGGATTTTCTCTGACTCGTGATGACTGGGTGTCGTGTGATGTCCTTAGGTTAGTTAGGTTTAAGTGGTTCTAAGTTCTAGGGGACTGATGACCATAGCTGTTAAGTCCCGTAGTGCTCAGAGCCATTTGAAGCATTTTTTCCAGTATGCGGTTTAAATCTTCGATGCGGTGTTTCTTCAAATATCAAACATTGGCGCTACCTCGTTTATGGATGCACTCACCATACGAGCATCAACAATCTTGCCACGCTCGAAGTCACTTAGCTCCAACATAACGCACTCACAACTACACAGAACACTGTTCTGACTACGAGTGACACTTGTAACGTATTGAAGACATTTCACAGGTGTCGTTCGTGGTCAAATACAACAGCGCAACCTGCAGGCTTGACTAGCATCTGTATTTATGTTTAAGCAGGCTCTTCTCGCGAGGTTTCCACATTTTCTCCCAGCCGCTACGTGATGAGGTATCGCAACAAGACCTCCAGCTAAACCACAGCAAATATGTACACCTGCCGGAAAAGAATTCAAATCGACAGCTCAGTCACAGTGTGGAAGATGACATGTGACGCGAGAAAGGAATGGTTCAAATGGCTCTGAGCACTATGGGACTTAACATCTGAGGTCATCAGTCCCCTAGAACTTAGAACTACTTACACATAACTAACCTAAGGACATCACACACATCCATGCCCAAGGCAGGATTTGAACCTGTGACCTTAGCGGTCGCGCAGTTCCAAACTGTAGCGCCTAGAACCGTTCGACCACTCCGGCACGCGAGAAAGGAATGGTTTAGGTAAATAATAATAAGGATAAGAATGGTCTACCAGTACTGACTGTGCAACATGAAAACTAAATGCGAGATCGATTGCATCTTTGCCGGCCGCTGTAACCGAGCGGTTCTAGGTGCTTCAGTCCGGAACCGCGCTGCTGTTACGATAGCAGATTCGAATCCTGCCTCGGGCATGGATGTGTGTGATGTCGTTAGGTTAGTTAGGTTTAAGTAGTTCTAAGTTCTAGAGGACTGATGACCTCAGATGTTAAGTCCCATAGTGTTCGGAGCCATTTGAACCATTTGATTGCATCTTTGAGGTGTTTAAGAGTTCAATATCGTTTCTCCTCATTATTGTATAAAGTCTAAATTACACGGCTAACGTATAAGTGAAAATGCGACTAGAGTTCACGTCTGAATATTATAACTGGCTTGTAAATTGGCTAATCAGTGAGAATCAGAGCGTCTGTTGATTAGTTTACAATGAATGTAGAACGCCCAGCTGCTCAGTCTAATAGCTAGTTTAATTTTATATTCATGTAATTGATAGTGAAGATGGGAGATTAGAAAGTGATTTAGATTTGGACTTATCAACAACAGGGTTATGAAAGACTGAGCAGAATCCTGTACTGATCAAGGATGTAGTTTGAAAATGTCCGTCCCAGCATTCTTCTCAAGTAATTTAGGGAACACGCGAAAAATTTACATTAGGATGTCTGTACGTGAATTTCAACCTTAGTTCTCCAGACCCCGGGGCATCGTATTGACTGTTGTATTATCTCAGTTGATAGCCATATTAACATTTAACTTATTGCTCACTGATTTCTTTGAAAACAAAGGATTAGTTGAGGTTGGACAAGGATGAAGAGACGAATCGCGGGTAGATTTGTCGTAGGCACCATCTCGGGATTCCCCTGAATTTAGGTAGCGAAACTACGGGAAATCAATGTCAAGTTGTTCGAAGAGTCAGTCTGAAATTCATCCCGTCTGAAGAGTCCATTCGAATTTGACCCTGTGTGAGTGTTAACTCAGCTCATTCAGTAAACCCCCGATTCTTTAAAGAATCGAATTCCCATGTAAAAAACAGCTTCAAAAGTCCGATTACTTTATTTTACAACTGAGACAATGTGTTAAATATGCGACTTTAAACATGTATGCGGAAAAAGTACAGAAAAGGTTCGAAATTATATTTAAAGTTTGTTGAAAGTCGACAAGTGGTCTTCTTATCAAAAATTGGACGAGTATAGTCTGAGTAACTTGCCCTGCGTTAGAAGAAAAATCTGGTTATTTCAGAATCTTAATGTTCATGACGTCATATCTCCTGAACTGTGTGTCGTGTAATGATATACTGTTGCAGTTGTATTCAGTGGTATATGGCGATACTGTGTAAAACATGTGCTGCAGATACATTTAGTAGTGACTAGATAATAAATTACAGCGTCATACCTCACTTTGAAACTATACTGCTTGAACAGCGAAATGTAGTAAGCGATGGTGCCAGCGAGAAAAAGTTTCATAAATGTTTGAAATCATGTGTAAAGTTTCTTGGAAGTCGCTGCTGTCATTCCCAAATTCTGTATGAATATAGCCTGCATAACTTGCGCGTCGTGAGATACACTGCTTCAAGATATACAGTCTATACTGTTTCTAATTGTAATTATTGTTTTAGTATATTAATCCTTTAACATAAGATTATACCTTTTAATGAATAAATGATGTTAACATAGTAATTTTTAAATTCAATGTGCGATATTGTAAATGAAATTTTCATACCCTTTGAAGCCGTTAGATAGGCAACCTGCAACTGGGGTCACGCACCATAAGTCATGTTAGCTGTTAAACAATATAGCTTGTCCCAGCAGGTGTCATTCATCAGCCGCATGGCCGGATCGTCTAAAACAATAAAAACTCCATAATTCACTAATAGATTATTTTTAAAGAAAATTAAAAGAAAATCAGAAAGAGGCTTTCACGAATGGAAAAGCAAGCAAACGGTTAAGCACGAAGAATGACTCTTTCAATGCATATGCAATAAATTTAGAGTGTTTTAAAAACATTCATCCGATTTCACAAGACTTTATCCTCTACATGAGTGAAAAAAGAAACTTTGGAGTGAATTTTCACTTGCGCATCGAAACTAAAAGTTCCCTTGGCGTCAGTTCTAAGTTGCCAGTTAATATGGTGGACGGTGGTGTTCTCCCTGGAGCAGCTTACTTGCTCGCTTCGTTATACGAATCACATGCTTGGATATGTTGGAAAGCTGTCTTTTACACAATTGCGAGAACATGCAGAAATTTTCTTTTTTAAAGAAGGAGTAGAACCACCACACTTGCGCCTGCATGTAAGAGCATTTCTTAACAACTGTCTCACAGCTGTCTCACCGACGGATGGGCCGCAAAGCGTATATGAATCTCGCATTGCACCATTGGCCTCCGTTGTCGCCTGATCTCAGTGTATGTGATTGTTTTTGAAAGAGTCCGTCTATGTGTCTCCTCTTCCAACAACTTTGAGTGAAGTACACAGCTGCATAGCAACAGCACATACTCGCGCGGGACTGTCATTTTATTGTTTGTCGTGTGTCCGATTGAGGACACGTTGAACATTTGTGAAAGGTCAGTGAAAACACTGATCACAAATGTAATTGAAAAAGGCATCCAAGTGCATGTATATAAAATATTTACTACGGCGGGTGTTCATTGAGTACTGCAACACATGTTTCCGGCCAGTTTCGACTGAAAGAATGAAGAATTTGTTGTGGAACATCCTGGTACATTCCCGCTTTAGCCCCCGTACTTTCATGAAGTGTCGATAGGTGCCGGCGCTTTACGTAGCCTTCAAAATGGCGAAAACCAGAGCATCTCAGATATTCATAGGCGCCTGCAGAATGTCTACAGAGACCTGGTAGTGAACAAAAGCACCGCGAATCTATGGGCGAGAAGTATGTCATCATCCCAACAAGGTCACACAGACCTGTCCAGTCTCCCACGGGCCGGTCGGGTGCACGCACACTCGGGAGACTGAAGAAACGAATTCAACTTAAAAATGCAAGCGAACTCCTCATTCTCCATGACAACGCAAGGCTTCACATACGTCTGCTCGCCCGAGAGAAGCACACAAAACTTCAATGAACTGTTCTTCCTCACCCACCATACAGATCGGATCTCGTACCTTCCGATTTCCATCATCAGTTTGGTCCAATGAAGGATGCACTCCGTAGGAAAGCAATATGTGGATGGTGGGAAGAATGCAGCAAGACGGCCGGCCGGGGTGACGGAGCGGTTCTAGGCGCTACAGTCTGGAACTACGGCCGGCCGCGGTAGTCTCGCGGTTCTAGGCGCGCAGTCCGGAACCGCGCGACTGCTATGGTCGCAGGTTCGAATCCTGCCTCGGGCATGGATGTGTGTGATGTCCTTAGGTTAGTTAGGTTTAAGTAGTTCTAAGTTCTAGGCGATTGATGACCTCAGTAGTTAAATCCCATAGTGCTCAGAGCCATTTTGCAGCAAGACGTTAGCTCCGCCGTCTACCAGTAGAGAGGTATCATACGGGCGTACTGGCCCTCCCAGTAAGGTGGCGTAAGGTCATCGCTTTGAACGGAGATTAAGTTGAAAAATAAGGTTTTGTAGCCAAAAGAGTGGGCAATAATATGATGTAACGAACCTTGAATAAAACCAACAAGCTTTCAGGCGAAAGTATTGCATTACTTACGGACCGGTCGTCGTATTGTAAAATCGAACGGCTCTTTCGAAAATAAAAACTTTGTAGTCCTGTAAGTAAGTTCAAATCTAACCCCGGGTTTCTATTTTCATTCGCCAGCCCGCGCGGCCGAGCGGTTCTAGCCGCTTCAGTCTGGAACCGCGCGACCGCTACGGTCGCAGGTTCGAATCCGGCCTCGGGCATGGATGTGTGTGATGTCGTTAGGTTAGTTAGCTTTAAGTAGTTCTAAGTTATAGGGGACTGATGACCTCAGATGTTAAGTCCCATAGTGCTCAGAGCCATTTGGACCATCTATTTTCATTCATGCAGAGATTATTGCCTTGTGAAATCAAGTGAATCTTCTTGAAACTCCCTGCAACTTGACAGCACTAAAGCCGTCGTCTCGCGGACCGAGCATCCGAACGCTGAGCGTGCCCAGTTTCTGACGTCATAGCGTGGAATAACACGTTCGGAAATCTTTCCGAACGTACAGAGCAATATCTGGCATGTCAGATATTCTGAACGTGCGTCTGAACGCTGACCAATGAGATGGCACATCGCCACCTACGTCACACGCACGCCGACTCCCTTCAGTACAGAATTGTCAGGTGCCATATTGGCATTCATTTTAAGCCTATATGTATATGTGCCGTTTCTGAGCACCAGCAAACTGAGAACCACTGGAAAACCCAATGGTAACTGTGTGATTCGTTCCAATAAAATTATGAGAAACATCATACTCGTGGCAAAAGAATTATTGTAACTTGCGTATTATGAGAGTAGGCTCCTTTAACGCTGGCACGGTAGCTCAACACGCCAGCACGGTAGCCCAGCGTGTTCGGTTAGAGGGTAACGTGCCTTCTGTAATAAAAAAAAACTGAGTTAACAGATGAACGGATGTCAGGTGACGTCCGCAACAACCAAACACAGCGATTAAAAAAAAAAAAAGTGTAATGAGTAGTGTCACGGTCCTGCATGGAGTCGTTTGTTGGGGCGGTGGTTCGCGACTTGATGCTTCTTAATTTTTTTTCTGAACATTCGCGTTTTTATTAGGTTATGATACTTTATTATTAGTTTAATATAAGTATATACTATAATATTTGATGTTATGTAACCTTTTTTGAGGGGTGACTTTGTTCGATGGCTTAATCTACAGGACAGGTTGCGCTGCTTGTATAATATTTTGCTCCTTTTACGCTTCATAATTCTCATGTTGCAAAGATTCTTCTACTGGGTAGGAACAGTGATCAAGTTAGGCTGACCTTGTGGTTTTACTAAAATGTGGAAATGATGAAATAATATTGCAAATTTGTACAGCACTGTTTGTAGTGGATCTTTTATAAGCCTGTGTCATTGATTGGATATGATACTTTCCTTTTCATGGACGATGGAGGAAATGTGCGTTTTAATAGACCTAACGTGGGAATTTTACACGCGCCCGTTGAGTAAACAGTGTGATTTACGAACTAGAAACTTCCCTCAACTGCCGCTGGAGTGCGTTGCGATCGCGTATACCACGTTGGGGCCCACGTACCGTATGCACAAGTCGCATCGTTCCTGTGCGTTCAGCAGCACGTTGACGTTCGACAGCACGGACCGTGTGCCAACGGCTTAAGAATTAAATTCAACGGGACACTGCTGAAAATGAGGTTCGATTAACTGTATATAGCTGCAGAGAAATCACGGCAAAAACAGACTATAAAAGAGGAAACGCTTAGCAAATAGGTGGGATTTAGCACAGAACGTGCTTGGAACTTAAATAAGAGGATTCTTGTGGACGCTAAGCTCCCTATTCAAAGGCTGCCTGCGACGACGGAAGTATTTGGAGAATGCCACAGCGGTCGTCTTCTAGACGGGCGGTTAGGTTTTTCGGCATCGGTCTCGGCCAGACCCCTCGCCGGCGTCCGTATGAAGATCGCATGATTACAGCGCAGCGCTGCCGAAGGAATATGGCACTCGCTACCTGCTCGCTTCCAATCTTGCTCAGTCACGACCAATAACAACTCGCGGTATATCCAATTAGAATCCTTTAGTCCGACAACAAGTCCACCAACACTGGCCTTGGGCATGCTCGCCGGCCACCTATAATTTTAAACATGATCACTAATCACATTCGCTTTATGAACTTAGAGGATAATGATTAGTCTATTCAGAGGGACTGGCTGGTGAAAGCGGCGGCGGTGGTGGGAGGCAAAGAGCGCCTCCGCGCCATGTATACACTTCTTAGCCGCGGGAGCAGTCATTTAACACTATTATACTGTCGTGTTCGCATGGACTTCTGTTTGAAGTGCCGCTACCGACTATAATACCAGTGAGCTCCTCTGTAAAACGCGAATGCTTTGTGTGTACCCTCGGTGGAGCACTTGTGTGTCTCCGGCGCGTTCCGACAGTCACGCTCCTTTATCCGGCGCCCGCTGACTCAGCGCATGCCTCATCCCCCCCTTACACAGTTCCAAAGGATTCGCAAGAATTCCACGCCTCCGACTGCCGGAAAGCTCATACAGCAAGCCGTGCGCTCGTTTCACTTGTGGAACTCTTCATTCTCCATCCTGAATCACTGCAAAGAGAAGTTACGCATTTTTTGACTAATCCTTTTTTATGATTTGCTAGGCAATACGGGAGCGTCACGGGGTTACTTAAGTGATTCGAAACGGAAAATCGTGTCAACTGGACATCTGTGATTCCGTGGAAAGGACACGGTGCAAAATCCGACTCACAGCGTTCGATTGGTTGCAGGAATACAATCGACGACTTGTTACTTTACCTTAGAGCGGTTTCCCATAATCATCCCGGCTGATCTCAAAGTTTTTCTTCGAGTTTTGCCAGCTATTGGTTTACCATGACAGTAGCTCATTCGCCGATTTAAGACAGCGGCGACTATAAAAGTTTCGTAACAACTACTCGCAGCGTTTACATCACTGGACTTCAGTGTACACGTCTTTGAGTAGTCATGATTTCTTCTTCTTTCTTCGTTCTTCCCAGATTCTCTTCATACGTTACTCTCTTGCGTTCTTCCGACCATCGTTTTCCCGTTTGTTCTCCGTGTGTTCTTGTTTAAGTGTGTGTTTTTTATGATGTTTCTAAACAGTTCTCTATCGTTTATGTTGTCTTGTGTGATCCCCAGTTCTTTAATATCTTCTTCTGTTTCAGTGATCCACTTTGTCATGTTTTTGCTCTTGTTTACTATCTCAAAGATTTGGCTTGTGAGCCTGCTTTTATTCGTCCTGCTGATATGTCCATAAAATTTCATCCTTCTCTCTCTATTTATTTATTTATTGTTCCGTGGGATCAAATTAAGGAAAAGTCTCCATGGTCATGGGACGAGTCAATACAATGAAATTATAACACGATAGTAGAAACAGATAAAATGAAATACAAGAAACGTATTCAGGCGACAATTCGTAAGTTTAAATAAAGAAAATCAACAATGTAACACTGGAATTTGAATAATTTTTCAGCTCTTCCAGGAGCTCCTGGACAGAATATAAAGAGTGAGCCATGAGGAAACTCTTCAGTTTAGACTTAAAAGCGTTTGGGCTACTGCTAATATTTTTTAATTCGTGTGGTAGCTTATTGAAAATGAATGAAGCAGAATAGTGCACTCCTTTCTGCACAAGAGTCAAGAAGGTGCATTCCACATGTAGATTTGATTTCTGCCTAGTATTAACTGAGTGAAAGCTGCTAACTCTTGGGAATAAGCTAACACTGTTAACAATAAACGACATTAAAGAAAATATATATTGTGAGGGCAATGTCAGAATTTCCAGACTATTGAATAGGGGTCAACAAGAGGTTCTCGAACTTACACCACATATAGCTCGAACAGCCCGTTTTTGAGCCAAAAATACCCTTTTTGAATCGGAAGAATTACCCAAAAAATAATACCATATGACATAAGCGTATCAAAATATGCAAAGTAGACTACTTTTCGTGTTGAACTGTCACCTATTTCAGATACTGTTCTAATGGTAAATAAAGCAGCATTTAGTTTCT
The DNA here is from genome assembly GCF_023897955.1 of Schistocerca gregaria. Classification (NCBI taxonomy): domain Eukaryota; kingdom Metazoa; phylum Arthropoda; class Insecta; order Orthoptera; family Acrididae; genus Schistocerca; species Schistocerca gregaria. Next base: position 185,330,844 of record NC_064931.1, on the reverse strand, counting down.
GAACAAGATCCTGAACATGGGCTTTCCACAACAGCTTACTATCTATCCGAACGCCTAGGAACTTGAACTGTTTCGTCTCGCTTATAATATGCCCATTCTGTCTGATCAAAATATCAGTTCTTGTTGAATTCTGAGTTAGAAACTGTAAAAACTCAGTCTTACTGTGATTTAGCATCCAATTATTTTCCACAAGCCACGAACTTATTTCATGAACTACATTATTTGATAATGTTTCAATATTACACACAAGATCCTTCACTACCAAGCTGGTGTCATCAGCTAAGAGAAACATTTTTGAATCACCTGTAATACTAGAAGGCATATCATTTATATAAATAACAAACAGCAGTGGCACCAGCACCGTCCCTTGGGGAACGCCCCACTTGACAGTGCCCCATTGGGACTGAACATCACTACCACTCTCAGTATTGCGGAGAATTACCTTCTGCTTTCTGTTCTTAAAGTAAGAGGCGAACCAATTGTAAGCTACCCCCCTTACTCCATAATGGTACAACTTCTGCTGTAATATCTTGTGGCCAACACAGTCAAAGGCCTTCGTCAAATCAAAGAAAACACCTAGCGTTCGCAACCTTTCATTTAATCCGTCCAAAACCTCACAGAGAAAAGAGAATATAGCATTTTCAGTTGTTAAACCATTTCTAAAACAAACTGTTCATTTGACAGCAAATTATGTGAGTTTAAATGTTCCAGTAACCTTGTATACACAACCTTCTCGATAACTTTAGCAAATACCGATGGCATAGAAATAGGTCTATAATTGTCAACATTACCCCTGTCTCCATTTTTGTAAAGTGGCTTCACTACCGATTACTTCAAGGAAAAGTTACAGATATGGCTAAGTACTGGGCTAACATACATAGAGCAATACTTCAGTATTCTGCTAGATACCCCGTCATATCCATGAAAGTTCTTGGTCTTTAGTGATTTTATTATTAAGTCAATCTCCCTCTTGTCAGTATCATGGAGGAGCATTTCAGGTAACAGTCACGGAACACTTTTTTCTACGAGCGCCATATGATTCCCTGTTGGGACTAGGTTTCTATTTAGTTCACCTGCTCTATTCAGAAACTGATTATTAAATACTGTATATATATGCGACTTATCAGCAACACGGACATTCCTACTACTCACTGATTCTATGTCCTCGACCTGTCTCTGCAGACCAGCCACTTCCTTTACGACTGACCATATGGTTTTAGTTTTATCCTGAGACTTAGCTATTTTATCTGCATACCACATACTTTTTGCCTTCCTAATAACTTTTTTAAGCACCTTACAATACTGTTTGTAATGAGCTGCTGCAATTAGAGTTTGACTGTTTCTAACATTTTGATATAATTGACACTTTGTTCTACAGGATATTCTTATCCCTCTAGTCAGCCACCCAGGCTGCCTGTTTGTGCTAGTAACCTGTTTTGAACGTTCTAACGGAAAGCAACTTTTAAAGAGCACGAGAAAAGTCTTGAGGAAAGCATTATATTTATCGTCTACTGTATCAGCACTATAAACATCTTGCCACTCTTGTTGCTTGATAAGGTTTACAAAGGTCTCTACAGCAACTGGATCAGCTTTCCTAAAAAGTTGATAACTATATTTAAAATGTGTTGCAGCACAAAAATCTTTTAGAGTTAAAACTTGTGCACCATGATCTGAAATGCCATTCACTTTTTTGCTAACAGAATGCCCTTATAGTAATGAGGAATGTACAAAAATGTTGTCTATGGTTGTTCTACTGTTCCCTTGCACTCTCGTTGGAAAGAATACGGTTTGCATAAGATTACATGAATTAAGGAGGTCTACCAGCATCCTTTTCCTTGCACAATCACTTATACAATTAATACTGCAGTCACCACATATAATTAACTTTTTGTATTTCCTATAAAGTGAACCAAGAACCTCCTCTAGCTTTAGCAAAAATGTTGTGAAATCGGAGTCTGGGACTCTATAAATAACAACAGTTAGAAGTTTAACTCCACTAAATTTAACCACACCTGTACAACATTCAAACACCTTTTCAGTTCAGTACTTTCAAGCATCAATTGACTCAAATGGGATACCATTTTTCACATACATGGCTACTCCCCCACACCACAAATAGCTCCTAGAAAAGCTGCCAGCCAACCTGTATCCTGGTAAAGGAAGCCCTTGAATTATCTCCTTATTTAAGAAGTGTTCAGATATACCAATAATTTCAGAGTCAACATCTGTTATTGTTTCTATGTCTTTGTAAATCTCTCTAGTTGGCCTCTTCATCCAAATTCCTTCCCGAAACACTGGTCCATATATTTTCTTCAGAATTTTTCTTTCCTGCTTTTCAGTCTCTGTGATCTTCGTATGACCGTGAACCACTGTAGTTTCTGCAGCATAAAGTGCTTCTGGTAGGACTACTGTGTTGTAATGCCTTAGTTTCGCATTGACAGAAATAGATTTCTTATTGTAGTGATTCCAAGTGAGCTTATATGTTTTTTGTAATCTGGAGATTCTATCTTTATTGGCTATTCAGTTCAGTCCTGATGGTTGGATTATCTCTCCCAGATATCTCAAGTGGGCAACTTGTGCCACTTTCCCGTATTCAGTAGTAATGGGGAGATTATCTACAGGTTTGTTTTCCATGTACTGTGTTTTCTCGTAGGAGATTTGTAGCCCAGTTTTCTGGGAGATTACGGGTAGTTTTTCCAATGCAAGTTTGGCTTCCTCTCTATTGTTCGTTAGAATGGAAAGACCGCATGCTAAAGCCAGATACTTCACCCTGATTCTCTGCTCTTTTTTAATCCCAAGCTGAATTCCTTTTATTTCCTTTTCCCATGTCCTCACAATTTTTTCCAGATCCATGTTAAATAGAAGAAGGGACATTCCATCTCCTTGGCGAACACCAGTATGGATATTAAATGCTTCTGATGTTTCTCCCATTAATTCAACTTTGGAGGTTGTATCTGTTAATGCCTGTTGAATAATCGACCTTGTTTTCCTGTCAATCCTGAACTCCTCTAAAGTGTGGAATAATGTTTGTCTATCTACTGAATCGTAAGCCTTTTTAAAATCGACAAAAGTTACCACAGCATTTCAACATCTTCTCATCTGCAAAATTGTTTTTAAGTTAGATCTCTGCAAGATCGACCCTGCCTGGTACTCCCCTATTAATTGGTCCGCTTTTTCTTCCAAGAAAGGACTGTAGACAACTTATAGCGTTCACAAGGACTCTGTAAATATCTTTCTAAACAGATATTGTTGTTAAACCTTACAGCACCTCGTATTTCGTTAATTTCATATTGATCTTCGAGCAGCCCTCGGCAGCAGAGAGTGAACAATAGGTTCCCCCCAGTGCAGGTAAAATCGGCCCATCGGCCGCTTACCAATATTCGAACTGATGCGTTACGCGTGAGTATCCGCCACAACGTGCGATTAGAGAGAAACTTTCATGAAAGTAAACCAAATTTGATTTTCTTTAAAAACTTTAAAACAACCATGCTATTGTAAAACTGCTGCGTTTACAAAATGTGCAAGTTGCCGAGAAAATTACAGCTTCCTCTGTTGTTACGATGAATATTACCCCAGCACGGGTAATAAAAGTAGATAATTTTATATATAAAGTTCTTGTATACGCCGTACAGTCCATTCCTGGAAATTTTGCTGAAATCCCAAATTATACTTCTCTTATGCTTTCTATGCCTTTTTATGCAAATATTAATATGTACAAAATATGGTGACTTATTTCAGTTTATTTACAATGTAAATAACTTAAAAACTTAAAATAAAAATGAATATTTCCACGAAGGCCCTCACGACATTCGGAGTACTGTTCTCTACCCTTTCCGCTGCGCCAGCCACTGCTTAGTAACTACACTAATATAAACTGACGGAAAAATATCGTAACACCAAAAAATAATTAATTTAGAGTAATGAAATTTCTGGAATACACTTGTCCAGGTAATATACTTAAGTGATTAACATTGCAAGATCAAACGTTAATGTAAGTGCAAGATAAGTTATGAAATGCTGGTTCACTAATGACTAGCGTAACCGCCAGAATGTTACATGCAGGCATGCAAATGTGCATACATTGCGTTGCAAAGGTGCCAGATGTCACTTTGTGTGATGAAGTTCCATGCCTGTTGCAACTGGGCAGGCCGGAGTGGCCGAGCGGTCCTAGGCGCTACAGTCTGGAACCGCGCGACCGCTACGGTCGCAGGTTCGAATCCTGCCTCGGTCATGGATGTGTGTGATGTCCTTGGGTTAGTTAGATTTAAGTAATTCTAAGTTCTAGGGGACTGATGACCTTAGAAGGTAAGTCCCATAGTACTCAGAGCCATTTGAACCATTTTTGTTGCAATTGGTCGGTCATTACAGGGAAGGTTAATGCTCTTTGTGGATGACGCTGGAGTTGTTCTCCAGTGATGTCCCATATGTGCTCGACTGGAGACAGATTTGGTGATCGAGCAGACCAACGCAACATGTCGACAGTCTGTAGATCATGTTGGGTTACAACAGCGCTATGTGAGCGAGCGTTATCCTTTTGGAAAATACCCCCTGTAGTGCTGTCAATGAATGGCAGCACTAGAGGTCGAAGCATCAGACTAACGTAGAAATTTGCAGTCAGGATACATGGGATAACCACGATAGTGGTCAGGCTGTCATATGAAATCGTACCCCGACCATAACCCCAGGTGTAGGTTGTAATGGTTCTCTATTTACGTCACTATTACGGCACTCCAACCCCAGTTTTCGATACCAGTAATATCGTACTACTTTTCTGCAAAGTAACAGACATATTTTTCTGACACTATTCACATTTGGTTTCATTAATGTATAAGTACTCCGGTGTATCGATACATTACAGTGATATGGTTCTTGTGTGTATTCATTTCTGTGAGACTGTCATAATCTTTGACTTACTTGTAAACGTTTTGGCGCGAATACACACAGAGCAGTCTTTGTTTGACTTTGGCAGAGGTTACGTTGGTATTTCGCTTAGTAAAAGAACAGTCAAGTCTTGTGTGTGGTTAAAGTGGAAATTAAGTATATGAAAATTGATACAAAACTCTTTTCTTGATGATGTGACAATTAAGAAGTATATGTGAATTTACAAGAAGTTTAATAAAAATGTGGATCGTGAACACCAAGTCAAAAATTACTTCTACCATACCATTGTTCTGATCTGAGATTGTTTGATCATTAAGAATTTCCCGAAAAACGCATTTGTTAGGTCTTCAAATATTGCTAAAATACAGATCTGGACCCTCTAGCAGTCAAAGTTGAATCACCCTAGAACCAACAAGATGAGCCAAAACAACTTCGACGAAATCTACTTGGGAATCCATTCAAGATAAGTGCCAAATTAATGACTTTTTTACAGTGACCTCATTATTTCCACTATGACGATACCATCCACAGTCAATAACTTTGTTCTTGCCCGATAAAGCGAACATATGCTGCTTGAGCAACATTATTAATCTGATTTCTAGTCTACTTTGCAAGTGGTGGTGTTGTTAGAAGGTCCAGTGTGTCTTTTAAGCAGACATGTTCATCAGAAAATATAACAGACCTCCACCCTGCACTCCTATGAACTCTCGCTTGACACCACTGAAGTCACAAAAGGCGGTGGTCTGGAGTCAGTCGAATGCACGTTACAGGGCGCCTAGACCTAAGCTTTTCTTGAAGTAACCATTTGTAACAGTTCTCTGAGTCACTGCGATGCGCCGAAAACAAGGGTCCTCCTCTCGGTAATGTCACGTGGCCGTTCGGAGCCTGGTCATCTTGCGACCGTACATTCCCTTGACCACCAACATGTACAGTACCTACATTCCTGCCAAGTCTTTCAGCAGTATCGCAGAAAGACCATCCAGCTTCTCGTAGTTCTATCACACTATCTCGTTCTAACTCAGTGAAATGTTGATAGTGGAATCTTTGTCGCCTTAAAGGAATTCTAGGCTAACATCAACTCTCCACGTCCAGTCTCAAAGGCAACTAATGTTCACGGCCGTTACAGCGTATGTTTAAAGAAAACCAGATCTGCATCCTCATAGTGGCAACTGGGCGATATCTGAATGTACATCATGTTTCAGATGTAGAAACACGCCTACCGACTTTCGTTTATGTCGCACAATTCCTCCTTGCCGCTGTGATTTTTCCTTCCATCAGTGAATATGGTCCATGCCGCGCATAGGCCTAGAAAAAATGCTATTTTTTATGGACGCTTGGCCATCTCTTGCTCCCGCTTCAGTCAATATCCTTTCTGGGCAAGCCCTCCATACATGAAAAATTTGGCGCAATTCGGTGATGACGAGTAGACGCGGTTCCCTACTTAGAAACTTAAAATGTTTCTACAGCCAAGGGACCATGAACTTTAGTACCTGACGTAATCGTCAACCTGATACGTCTATTCGTTCCAGAGAACAGGGCATATTACGAGACAGACAGACCGACATACGGGCAACAAAGCGAGGCTATAAGGGTTCCGTTTTTACCGATGGAAGTAAGGAACACTGGACAATCCCCACACGTAATCAGTAATGACAGCCATCTCCGGAAACAGCTTGCTTGTAGTCTACGACGAGAACCGGATGGTTATATTAAAGTGCAGATACTCATTGAGGCCCATTGTGGGCTGTAATTATAATATGGCAGAGAAAATTGGTAGATACGCTAATACCGTTTTACGCCAGAAATTAATACACTACTGGCCATTAAAATTGCTACATCACGAAGATGACGTGCTACAGACGCGAAAATGCTGTGATATGCAAATGATTACCTTTTCAGAGCATTCACATAAGACTGGCCCTGGTGGCGACACCTACAATGTGCTGACATGAGGAAAGTTTCCAACCGATTTCTCATACACAAACAGCAGTTGACCGGCGTTGCCTGGTGAAACGTTGTTGTGATGCTTTGTGTAAGGAGGAGAAATGCGTGCCATCACGTTTCCGACTTTGATAAAGGTCGGATTGAAGCCTATCGCGATTGTGGTTTATCGTATGGCGACATTGCTGCTCTCGTTGGTCGTGATCCAATGACTGTTAGCAGAATATGGACTCGGTGGGTTCAGGAGGGTAATACGGAACGCCGTACTGGCAAAACGTCATTTTTTCGGATGAATCCAGGTTCTGTTTACAGCATCGTGATGGTCACATCCGTGTTTGGCGACATCGCGGTAAACGCACATTGGAAGCGTGTATTCGTCATCGCCATACTGGCGTATCAACCCGACGTGATGCTATGGAGTTTCATTGGTTACACTTCTCGGTCACCTCTTGTTCGCACTGACGGCACTTTGATCAGTGGACGTTACATTTCAGATGTGTTACGAACCGTGGCTCTACCCTTCATTCTATCCCTGAGAAACCCTACATTTAAGCAGAATAATGCACAACCGCATGTTGCAGGTCCTGTACGGGTCTTTCTGGATACAGAAAATGTTCGACTGCTGCCCTGGCCCGCACATTCTCCAGATCTCGGACCAATTGAAAACGTATGGTCAATGGTGGTCGAGCAACTGGCTCGTCACAATACGCCAGTCACTACTCTTGATGATCTGTGGTATCATGTTGAAGTCGCATGTGCAGCTGTACCTGTACACACCATCCAAGCTCTGTTTGACTCAATGCCCAAGAGTATCAAGGCCGTTATTACGGCCACAGGTGGTTGTTCTGGGTACTGATTTCTCAGGATCTATGCATCCAAATTGCGTGAAAATGTAATCACAAGTCAGTTGTTGTATAATATGTTTGTCCAATGAATACCCGTTTATCATCTGCATTTCTTCTTGGTGTAGCAATTTTAATGGCCAGTAGTGTAGTTTCAAGTTTGACCACCACGAGCAAATATGGAGCTAGGAATCCAACAAAGACGTTTAGAAATGTTTCAATATGTAATGGTTTGGGAACGGGTGATGGACAGAAAAAGTCAAACAAGTGAGGAAAGCTAATGTTCATTTCTTATTAACGGCTATAGCTTGTCATATGACAGCGTGTATGTCATACTGTCATACAGCCATTATATAGCGACAGATTTGCATCTGATGGCCAAAATTGGAACTAATGTTTTTCAGGGTATATCGATTCAACATTAATGCATTAGCATACCTACCACGTTTCGCTGCCATACGATAATTACAGCCTACAACTGACCTCTGTGGGTAACTGCATTGTAATTATAACCACCCGATACAAAACCATGTTGTGTTCATGAGAAAACTGAAACACATGATTTTGTCATCCTCATATGTTCTCTCCAAAAATTTAAGGCCATGGAGATTTCTCTTTATCTAATAGTGAAACTAATGTTTAATTCTTCTTAAATTAATCTTCTTTTCCTCTTCCTCTGCATTTTGTCGCTCATCTAACTTTGTCAATTCTCCTGTCTTTTTTCTTGTAGACCACCCTCCTTCAGGTTTCAGTCCTCTTACCATTCCCATCTCTTCCTTCATGTCCATTGCTGCTGCGACCAATTGCCGCAGTAGTAACTCTAAGTTATATTGTGCCACATATGTGGTAATGTATGTAACAGCAAAGCTTATAGAATTCCTGGTTAGTGCTAAATGTGGGTGATATAGCTCTAATATAACCAAGACAAATAAATTCCTATAAAGAAATAACAGAGAAAGATATAGCAGAACTCGATTTCCAACAGGATTACATGGTACACAAACAATGAACAAAACTAAGGCCACTTACCAGTTTGTTTTCAGCAATCATATGGCTGGTTTGATGTGGAGCCGGTCGTTGTGATCGAGCGGTTCTAGGCGCTTCAGTCTAGAACCGCGCTGCTGCTACGGTCGCAGGTTCGAATCCTGTCTCGGGCATGGATGTGTGTGCTGTCCTTATCCGAAAGCGTCGATGACCTCCTGAATGGCTGTTTTCAGCTCAGCAATGGGTTTTCGGGTTATTGCTCTACACCATGTCTTTAATATAGATCCGTACAATATGGCATTCGATCGAGGCCCATGCCAGTGTCATCTGGGTATTTATATACAACCACTCGCTCACAGAAAGATCCTTACCTAAAGACTGGAAAATTGCTCAAGTCACAACAATATCCAAAAAGGGAAGTAGGAGTAATTCGCTGAATTACAGGCCTATATCACTAACATCGATTTGCAGTAGGGTTTTGAAACATATACTGTATTCGAACATTATGAAGTACCTCGAAGAAAACGATTTACTGACACATAGTCAGCACGGATTCAGAAAATATCGTTCTTGTGAAACACAACTAGCTCTTTATACTCATGAAGTAATAAGTGCTATCGACAGGGGATATCAAACTGATTGCATATATTTAGATTTCCAGAAGGCATTCGACGCCGTTCCTCACAAGCGTCTTCTAACCAAACTGCGTGCCTACAGAGTATCGCCTCAGTTGTGCGACTGGATTCGTGATTTCCTGTCAGATAGGTCACAGTTCGTAGTAATAGATGGAAAGTCATCGAGTAAAACAGAAATAATATCCGGCGTTCCGTCAAGGAAGTGTTATATGCCCTGTACTGTTCCTGATCTATATTAACGACATAGGAGACAATCTGGGTAGCGCTCTTAGATTGTTTGCAGATGATGCTGTCATTTACCGTCTTGTAAAGTCATCAGATGATCAAAACGACTTGAAAAATGGTTTAGATAAGATATCTGTATAGTGCGAAAATTGGCAATTGACCCTGAATAAAGAAAAGTGCGAAGTTATTCACATGAGTACTAAAAGAAATCAGCTAAATTTCGATTACGCGATAAGTCACACATATCTGAAGGCTGTAAATTCAGCTAAATACTTAGCGATTACAATTACAAATAACCTAAATTGGAACGGTCACATAAATAATATTGTGGGTATAGCAAACCAAAGACTGCGATTCATTGGCAGAACACTTAGAAGGGGCAACAGGTCTACTTAAGAGACTGCTTACACCACGCTTGTCCGCCCTATTCAGGAGTATTGCTGTGCAGTGTGGGATCCGCATCAGATGGGACTGACGGATGACATCGAAAAAGTAGAAAGAAGGGCAGCTCGTTTTGTATTATCGCGAAATAAGGGAGATAGTGTCACAGACATGATACGTGAATTGGAGTGGCAATCATTAAAACAAATGCGTTTTTCGTTGCGATGGGATCTTCTCATGAAATTTCTGTCAGCAGTTTTCTCCTCCAATTGCGAAAACATTCTGTTGCCACCCACGTACATAGGGAGAAATGATCATCACGATAAAATAAGAGACATCAGAGCTCGTACAGAAAAATTTAAGTGCTCTTTTCCGCGCGTGCCAATCGAGAGTGGAACGGTAGAGAGACAGCTTGAAGGTGGTTCATTGAACCCTCTGCCAGACACTTTATTGTGAATAGCAGAGTAATCACGTAGGTGTAGATGGGTAACCCAGATCGAGAATGCGGTCCCCAAAGTGCTCCTCCAGTACATCAAACGCTCTCCTGCTTCGATGGTGTCGAGCTCCATCTTGTATGAACCACATCTTGTCGAAATCAGCGTCACTTTGGATAATGGGGATGAAGTCATCTTCCAAAACCCTCACGTACCGTTCGGTAGTCACCGTGCCATCAAGGAAAGTCGCAGTGATTATTCCGTGACTGGACATTGCACACAACACAGTCAGCCGTTCAGGGTGAAGAGAATTCTCGATTGTGAAATGCGGATTCTCAGTCTCCCAAATGCGCCAATTTTGCTCATTGACGAACCCATCCAAATGAAATCGCTAAACCAAACCATACATGCCCATACTAATTCCCACGATGCCCAGCGGCGAACCGTGCAATTTGAACGTCCTAACGCAAACCGTTCAGAAGCTATAACGATTTTATTTAATATGAAAAAATGGTTCAAATGGCTCTGAGCACTATGGGACTTAACTTCTGAGGTCATCAGTCCCCTAGAACTTAGAACTAATTAAACCTAACTAACCTAAGGACATCACACACATCCATGCCCGAGGCAGGATTCGAACCTGCGACAGTAGCGGTCGCGCGGTTCCAGACTGCAGCGCCTAGAACCGCTCGGCCACTCCGACCGCCCTTTATTTAATATAGTTCAACAATTGTCACCCTGTGTCAGTTCACGGCAGAATTAAAAGTGTTTTACAAGCCAGAGCTAAGCCACACCAAATTAGATCTTTTGTCGATCCGGTAATGTTGTAAATATTTTTCATTCTGGAATTACGAAAGACCGAAACACAGCTGAATTTAGACTTCGAAAGAATGGCCATGGTGCTTTCGCTTTCGGTCAGCCGCTGTGTAAGGAACTCGGAAAAGGGGAAGTTAAGTGTTAGGCCGGTTACGATGGAAAGGCGCTCCCTGGCACGGAAGCGACATTTGAGGCGGTCGGTGTTGCGTGGAGCCCCCGGCTTGAGACGTGAGCGGAATGTGTCAGGGGTCAATATGATCGCACTACTCGGCCCTGACCCCGGCAGTGCAGGGGTGGCAGCGGACTGCGCTCCGCGACCCGCGACAGCGCCACAAAGACCGCCGCCGAGTTTGTCATCTAAGAGCCGGAAAGCGCGCCCCACATCACAAAAGCCCTCCAGCCACTGTCTTTAGGCAGTGTCAACGTGCTTCTAGCAAGTTCTCTACGCTCTTTGCCGCAGCGGTAAAAGCAGTCACAGCGACGACATATGCCTATCTCCACTCGGACCCATTCGGGAAAGGCTAGCAGGACGAGTACAATACGAAAATTAAATTATAATTGGCTGTTAGGGAGACACTAATATATGTAATGAATTATACAGAAAGTGTGAATCGCTTAAAAGTTACACCCCTTTTACAATGAAAAGCCAAAGAAACTGGCACACCTGCCTAATATCTTGTAGGGTCCCCGCGAGCACGCAGAAGTGCCGCTACACAACGTGGCATGGACTCGACTAATGTGTGAAATAGTGCTGGAGGGAAATGGCATCATGAATCCTGCAGGGCTGTCCTTGAATCCGTAAGATTACGAGGGGGTGGAGATCTTTTCCGAACACCACGTTGTAAGGCCTGGAATCTTTGGTGGCCAGCGGAAGTGTTTAAACTCAGAAGAGTGTTACTGGAGCTAGTCTGTATCAACTCTGGGCGTGAGAAGTCTCACATTGTCCTGCTGGAATTGCTCAAGTCCGTCGTAATGCACAATGGACATGAATGGATGCAGGTGATCAGACAGGATGCTTGCGTGCGTTTTACCAGTAATTGTCGTATCTAGACATATCAGGGGCCCCATATCACTCAAACTGCACACGCCCCACACCACTACAGAGCCTCCACCAGCTTGAACAATTCCCTGCCGACATGCGGGCTTCATGGATTGATGTTGTAGTCTGCTTAATAGTACACGTCCATCCGCTCGATACAATTTGAAACGAGACTCGTCCGACCAGGCAACGTATTTCCAGTCATCGACAGTCCAATGTCGGAGTTGACGGGCTCACACACTCACGCAGAACTGCCACTGATGAGTGCAAGTAAATGTGGCATGCGGATTAACCTTACACAAAATATGAGAACTGTGGATGTTGAAGACCGCGTAAAGCCCGAACGTTGCTTCTTCTGTAGACAGAACAGAGGATAGAAATATCTGGTGGCTTTGACACTGTACCAGGTACCATTGCGAAAACTGTGCTCTGACTAGATAATGTACATCTACATCTACATTTATACTCCGCAAGCCACCCAACGGTGTGTGGCGGAGGGCACTTTACATGCCACTGTCATTACCTCTCTTTCCTGTTCCAGTCGCGTAAGGTTCGCGGGAAGAACGAGTGCCGGAAAGCCTCCGTGAGCACTCGAATCTCTCTAATTTTACAAAATGGCTCTGAGCACTATGGGACTTAACATCTATGGTCATCAGTCCCCTAGAACTTAGAACTACTTAAACCTAACTAACCTAAGGACATCACACAACACCCTGTCATCACGAGGCAGAGAAAATCCCTGACCCCGCCGGGAATCGAAACCGTGAAGCCGGGCGCGGGAATCTAATTTTACATTCGTGATCTCCTCTGGAGGTATGAGTAGGAGGAAGCAATATATTCGATACCTCATCCAGAAACGCACCCTCTCTAAACATGGACAGCAAGCTACACCGCGATGCAGAGCGCCTCTCTTGCAGAGTCTGCCACTTGAGTTTGCTAAACATCTCCGTAGCGCTATCACGCTTACCAAATAACCCTGTGACAAATCGCGCCGTTCTTCTTTGGATCTTCGCTTTCTACAATCATCTGGCTCCAGGTTGTGCACACGCTGTAAGTGAAATGGATTTATAATTGATCATGAAGGACGCTTCTTACATTCGCCTGATTCGTCCCCATGCTATGTGCAATTGCACCAGTGCTGAGACTGATCACGTGCTCTACGGGATTATAAATTCCCACAGGTATTACGACATTAGAGAAAAATGTTTGTTTTCGTGTCCCAAGCAGCCTCTCAGTGTTTACCAGTTTAAATAATTTCCACTCAGTTTTAATTCACCCTATTTTCAACAGTGCCACAATCCCGATAGCTTGCTGCATCTGCTGTAAAATTTAAAACACCTGGAAATACCTACAATCTCACACGAACTCTGCATTGACTAGAAAGCTAGCTAATAGGAAAACAAAAGTATTTTTATTTTTATTTTATTATTGTGTTAAAACGCAACTGGTATAAATACAGTACAAATTGAACGGTTATGTACGGCATTTTTTTTAACGACCGTGTTTACTGACCTGTAGAAATATTCCTTGAAATATCCACACCACCTCTCGGCATGTAACACAATCCAAGACTTCCCGGAGATTTAGTTAGTATGAAGATGATAAATCTGTAATGAGATTTCACATAATATATGGCGCACCATCTCGTAGGTCCAGTTTTCTCATTTTGTGAAACGTTTCGCTGATAGCATCTACATTATGCAACAGTCAGAGGAGAACCGAGGCACGCGAAACAATTAGTTTTATGTGTGAGAATGAGATAGGTGGTAATAACTTATGATGGACGGGTAAGATATCGTAGCAGGGGAGGAATGTTTGCGAGTGAGATATATTGTTATTCTAACAGGATGCATTTCGTGGCGTAAAATATTGCCATCAGATGTAGCTTCTTCTTGTGATAATCGATGCTTAATACTTATTCAGAAGAATTTAAGATCCAGAAAAGGACACAGATTCTCGTTTCGGCAGTGTTATAATTGCTTGATTGTAGGACACGTAACGATTGTTAAATGGGGTGAAATGTACGTACTGTATGACATTTTAGCACCTGGCACAAGTTTGACACCACTCAGGCGACTTGAGCGTCGATAAAGATGAAATGATGATGAGGATAACACACTTACACAGAGCCGGCCGGGAATCGATCATGGGGTCCCACGGTAGAGAGTCAGATACGGTAACCACAAGAGCACGAACTGCTGACGTTAAATGAGGTAACGAATGTACAAAAAGAGTTATTGCAGATTAAAAAATCTGTAACTAAGGTTTGTGCTACATCGTACTAAACTTTAGCTCCAGTGGCTTGCTGGAGACCATGTATCTACCGGTGCTCGATTCTTTTTGCCAGTGGTTCCTCCAGGTAGCTATTAGAATCACTGATTCTCCCTGCATGCGTGCATGTCCGAAGGAACATTGCATCGTAATTAGGAATAACACAGGCCCCGCAATATCGTAATTATTCTCAAATACCGGTCAAGCGACTTCTAACTAAAATGTCTCCTCTATATGGGAATATACGAGGGTAATCCCAAAAGTAAGGTCTCCTATTTTATTATAAGACAGAACTGTTTGTGTGGCAGTTGGTCACACTGTTATGAAGAGTGCTTCCCGCTCTGTGTGTAAACATGCGCACGCCGCACTGGGGCGTGGCAGTCGTTTTGAATGGAGCTCCCGTTGGATGTTACCGCCCAGTGCGAATTGCGCGCAGTTATTCGGTTTTCGAACGCAAAGGGCACTGTGCCGATTGAAATCCATCGCCAATTGACGGAAGTGTATGGTGAGTCGTGCATGGATGTCAAAAATGTTCCTAAGTGGTGTAGAGAGTTTGCAGCTGGTCGGACCGAAATTCACGACGAACAAAGGAGCGGGAGCCCGTCAGTTTCTGAGGAGACAGTGTTGAAGGTTGAGCAAAGCATGCGTGAAGATCGGCGAATCACCCCAGATGATCTCTGCACATTGGTTCCTGAGGTTTCCCGAAGCACCGCTCACAGAATTTTAACGGAAACATTGAACTGCCGGAAGGTGTGCGCAAGATGGGTGCCACGCATGCTGACTGAGGACCACATGCGGCAACGAGTTGGTGCTTCCCGCGCATTTCTTCACCGCCTTGCAGCCGAACAGGACAACTTTCTGGACTCAGTTGTCGCAGGTGACGAAACCTGGTTCAAAAAATGGTTCAAATGGCTCTGAGCACTAGGGGACTTAACATCTATGGTCATCAGTCCCCTAGAACTTAGAACTACTTAAACCTATCTAACCTAAGGACAGCACACAACACCCAGCCATCACGAGGCAGAGGAAATCCCTGACGCCGCCGGGAATCGAACCCGGGAACCCTGGCGTGGGAAGCGAGAACGCTACCGCACGACCACGAGATGCGGGTGACGAAACCTGGGCATACCATATTACACCTGAGACCAAGCAACAACCACGTCAGTGGCGGCATCCTTCGCCAAGGCCGCGGAAATTCAAACAAACACAGTCTACCGGTAAAGTCATAACAACTGTTTTATGGCCACTGGGATAACAATTAACGCTGACAGGAACTGTGAGACTCTGAAAAAACTCAAACGGGCAATTGAGAACCGGAGAAGAGGAATGTTGAGCAAGGGCGTACACATTCTCCAAGACAACGCTCGCCCGTACATCGCTCGGGAAACCGTTGCTCTCCTGCAACAGTTTCAGTGGAACATAATCGCCCACCCACCCTATAGTCCTGACTTGGCGCCTAGTGACTATCACCTGTTCCCTAGGTTACAAGAACACTGGGCCGGAAAGCGATTCAGCTCCGATGACGAGGTGAAAGAAGAGGTTCATAACTTTCTGAACAGCATGGAGGCGAGCTGGTATGACAAGGCAACAAAAACTGCCACAGCGTCTACAAAAATGCATCGACATAAATTGTGATTATTTCGAAAATTAGCTAAAAGTTCAAGCTGTAAACTGACGTAAACCATTGTGAAATAAACAGGTCTATGTACTTATAAAAAATAGGAGACCTTACTTTTGGGATTACCCTCGTACATAATGGACGTACGAGTACAGGTTGTAGACATACTGTTGATAACATGGAATTTTGGGTCTGGCCTTAGTTATGCTCGCATAGCCTAAGCCGAAGGCGACCGTTGGCGAGAAGCAGGAAATAAGGGTTCTAGTCCAGGCCTGGCGCAAATTTTCATTGTCGTCATTCCTGCTGTGTCGGCTACTGTGCGAGTCAGCACAGGCAGAAACGAGGAAGCAGAGAAGGTGCGATTGCCGGTGGCAGGTATCCAAAACGATCTGGGATTCACCTTTCTAATTATTAGGACACTTTAAATCTAAAACTAAAATAAACTTAACTTGATTCCTGCGCCTCCTAGATATAAGTACTCTTATCTACAGTATTACTACTCGCAGAACGCATGCTAACAAGGGAACCTCCCCATCGCACCCCCCTCAGATTTAGTTATAAGTTGGCACAGTGGATAGGCCTTGAAAAACTGAACACAGATCAGTCGGGAAAATAGGAAGAAGTTGTGTGGAACTATGAAAAAATAAGCAAAATATACCAACTGAGTAGCCCATGCCGAAGATAGGCGACATTAAGAATATTGCAAGCTCAGGAGCGCCGAGGTCCCGTGGTTAGCGTGAGCAGCTGCAGAGCGAGAGGTCATTGGTTCAAGTCTTCCCTCGAGTGAAAAGTTGAATTTTTTATTTTCAGACAATTATCAAAGTTCAGGCACACATACATTATCAACTTCGCTCTCCAAAATTTCTGGACATGTTCAGATTTACTTGGACATATGCAAGATTTGACTGCCTACAGACGGAAAAATTTGAAAACGTTAAAAACATATGTTTTGACGGAGCACAGGGAAAACTGTGCGACTGTGAAACTGTTGCACTCATTTGTTGCAGTTTATGTGACAAACTTTTATGTTTGCATCACTTTTTTGGGAGTGATTATCACATCCACAAGAAAACCTAAATCGGGCAAGGTAGAAGAATCTTTTTACCCATTCGCCAAGTGTACAAGTTAGGTGGGTCGACAACATATTTCTGTCATGTGACGCACATGCCATCACAAGTGTCCTATAGAATATATCAGACGTGTTTTCCTGTGGAGGAATCGGTTGACCTATGACCTTGCGATCAAATGTTTTCGGTTCCCATTGCAGAGGCACGTCCTTTCGTCTATTAATCGCACGGTTTTGCGGTGCGGTCGCAAAACACAGACACTAAACTTATTACAGTGAACAGAGACGTCAATGAACGAACGGACAGATCATAACTTTGCGCAAATAAAGAAAGTAAACTTTTCACTCGAGGGAAGACTTGAACGAAGGAGCTGTCGCTGCACATCTGCTCACGCTAACCACGGGACCACGGCGCTGCTTAGCTCACACTCTCCTTGGTGTTGCCTATCTTGCGCATGGACTACTCAGTTTGTGTATTTTGCTTATTTTTTTCATAGTTCCACACAACTTCTTCCTGTTTTCTCGATTGATCTGTGTTCAGTTGGCTGGTTAAATCAGCACGGACAAGGCCTACTTCACTCTGTTTTCCTGGAGGTGTGTGGCGCTGCCCGCTCTTCCAACTGGCGCGCGGGTCATCGCCCTCTTGATGCCGTTTCACAGCACTGTGCTGATTAGTGTGCAGTCGATGCTTTCGCACTGCATAATTCCATCATGCAGCTGACTGGCGTTCATATTCGCAACTGCGAAATACATTTCATGTGTAGAACACTGAACATGCGCCAGGCTCACGACAGTTATAAACCGATGTTATTTCTCTTTTTATTCGGCTTTTGGACCCAGGACACTTAAAAACCGATTTCATTTTTCTTTTTATGTCGCTTTTGGCCTCGAGACAATTAACAATCGATTATTTCCATCCCAACACTGCCACAATTGTTGACTGCCGCACTTGTGCAGTCATACATATTGAGCAGTATGGAATGTCGGGTGGCGTAATGTGCAACTCAAACTATACTCTTCATTCATGGAAGTGTGTTCTGTCTATGCAACTCAATGTGAGTAAGTTTGTTTTTTGCCGTACGCGCTTCGCCTTTTTTGTGAAGCATCTTCAGTGACGTGTAAAACACGTTTCTTTTTATGCATCTAATACATGTATTATGTAGAAATTACGATATTTTACTATGTTACATTTTATCACGTTTTTCTCTTTTTTTCAGATTAGACACTACTTTTGTTACTTCCGATTTCCAGTGTTGTTAGTCCATATTAGTCCACTAACAATACTAAAAATTGTAAGTAACATCAAGCAATAATTTAACACCCGATATTTGTGCTACAAAAGCAGTTTCTAAACCGAAAAACAAGAGAAAAATGTGAGAAAATGTAACGTAGTAACATATTGTAACTACTACGTGGCACATTTATTATATGTATAGAAAGAAACATGTATTACAGGCCACTGAAGATGTTTCACAAATAAAAGAAGCGAAACGAGTATGGCACAAAACAAACTGCCCATCATTTAGTTGCACAGACAGGACACACTTCCAAGAATTTTGAAATAACTAAGGAACGACGTAAAACGAAAAAATGACGATATTGCTTTCGTATTGCGATCTATGTCGCTAGTAGCCTACTCCATTTACGTTAAGGCGCTTACAACGCCATCTGTTGGTCATTTTTTTGTTTTTTGTTTTTTTCCTGTGTCAGTAATACGCATTTAAAATTTGGCGTGATTCTGATTAGCGGTTGTCATTCTACATCATTTTGAAACTGGGACTTTAATTATGGACGTCCTGTACACTATACATATAATCAGTTCAGCTGCAGGAGACAGTTTGCAGATCAGTTATATCAACACTTCACGTTGTGAAAGTCAAGGCTAAAAGGAATGCTCATCTTAATTATCTTGAAGTCGTCGTAGTTGCTATTGCTCATTTTCCTGAAAGAAAAAGGGCTATGATCTCGCTGCAAAAGCCTAGCTTTTACTAGGCTTAAGAACAATATTCCTTCCTCGTCCTGCCATTAATGTTGTGGAGTAATTCTTTTATTAACCTATATACACTCCTGGAAATTGAAATAAGAACACCGTGAATTCATTGTCCCAGGAGGGGGAAGCTTTATTGACACATTCCTGGGGTCAGATACATCACATGATCACACTGACAGAACCACAGGCACATAGACACAGGCAACAGAGCATGCACAATTTCGGCACTAGAACAGTGTATATCCACCTTTCGCAGCAATGCAGGCTGCTATTCTCCCATGGAGACGATCGTAGAGATGTTGGATGTAGTCCTGTGGAATAGCGCTAGCTGCGCAGCATTTGTGCACCGCCGCCGTCAGTGTCAGCCAGTTTGCCGTGGCATACGGAGCTCCATCGCAGTCTTTAACACTGGTAGCATGCCGCGACAGCGTGGACGTGAACCGTATGTGCAGTTGACGGACTTTGAGCGAGGGCGTATAGTGGGCATGCGGGAGGCCGGGTGGACGTACCACCGAATTGCTCAACACGTGGGGCGTGAGGTCTCCACAGTACATCGATGTTGTCGCCTGTGGTCGGCGGAAGGTGCACGTGCCCGTCGACCTGGGACCGGACCGCAGTTGCGTATATGGACAACCATTAGCTGTCTTATGAAATGACGACAATGAAAATTTGTGCTGGGGAATCGAACCTGGATTTCCCATTTTACACGGGTAGTCGCCTTAACCGCATAGGCTATCCGTGCATGGCTCACGACCAGACCAAAGCTTCCATATGTTGTCGTTCTTCCGTCACAGTCTGTTCTCGAACACATTGTGTAATTCCCGTACAGGGGAGGACATTTTACTTGAAATTAACTGCCAGTTATCAGCGGATATATGCGATATTGTAGTACCTGTGTTGTTCAGGAGAAAGATGCAAAGGTACTGTGGTGACTACAGAAGTCATAAAATACATGCAACGTGCATGACCAAACGAAGATTTCATAAACTGCTTAACAACACAACACTGCAACATCGTATTTACCCGCCGATACCAGGTAGCGACTTTCAATTAAAATGTCCTCCCCTGTACGGGAATTATCTAATGTGTGTGCGAGTACAGGTTGTGACGCAGGGACGTGACATATGGAACTTTTGGCCGTGCGCGGATAGACAAAGCGGTTAAGACGACCGCTTGCATAAAGCAGGAAATCCAGGTTCTAGTTCGGGCCCGTCACAAACTTTTCATTCTACTATACAGCTGATGGTCTCCATATCTGTTACTGCGAATAAATTTCATATATTTCATAATGGATACATCTCCGAAGGAACAATGTATCGTTCTTCCGAACAACACAAGCTTTGCAATTTCGTGCGTATGTATGTATGTTCCACATCTCCTCCTAAACCACTGGATCGATTTAAACTCAAGTTGGGTCATATATCATTTATTATGTGGAAAGAAGTAGACAGAGAAAGGGGAGGAGGAGATGTGTGTAATGTATTCATATACAATTACGTGTGCGAAGGCACACGTATCTATATGAGGCGATCAAAAAGCATCCGTTACTGTGCATTGCTGCAGCGTATGTGCAACATAGCGCGACTCTGATGAAGGTATATGAACACCACATGTAGGCGAGAGGTTAGTGTGACATTCGAACGGAAACTTTTTATCGCCGCTTATACACACATCAAAAAAAGATTTGCTACACCCCTGTTTCCAGAACTGCTGAAGATAGACGTTGACTGTCGATATTGTTTCACAGACACAGTCCCTTTGACTGTTCAGAGATGTCTCTAAACCCGCCCACAGATGTAAACAACCACGCATGAGGAGCGCCTATTAGACGGGCGGGGTGCGACAGCCGATCAGTTTGTCATTCCACCAGGAAGTACACAGCTCGTGTTGTCTGTAGTTCAACAATGCCTAGACGGCCAGTACCGCGGTTCGATCGCGTCCACATTGTTATTTTGTGCCAGGAAGGGCTCTCAACAAGGGAAGTGTGCAGGCGTCTCGGAGTGAACCAAAGCGATGTTGTTCGGACATGGGGGCGATACAGAGAGACAGGAACTGTCGATGACATGCCTCGCTCAGGGCGTCCAAGAGCTTACTGCAGTGGATGACCGCTGCCTACGGATTATGGCTCGGAGGAACCCTGACAGCTATTCCATCATGTTGAATAATGCTTTTCATGCAGCCACAGGACGTCGTGTTACGACTCAAACTGTGCGCAACAGGCTGCATAATGCGCAACTTCACTCCTGACATCCCTAGCGAGCGGCGCAGTACAGATGGGTCCAATGACATGCCGAATGGATCGCTCAGTATTGGCATCCCGTTGTCTTCACCGATGAGTGTCACATATGCCTTCAACCAGACAATCGTCGCAGACGTGTTTGGAGGCAGCCCGCTCAGGCTGAACGCCTTAGGCACACTGTCCAGCGAGTGCAGCAAGGCGGAGGTTCCCTGCTGTTTTGTGGGGAGCATTATGTGGGGACGACGTACACCACTGGTGGTTCAAATGGTTCAAATGGCTCTGAGCACTATCGGACTCAACTGCTGAGGTCATCAGTCCCCTAGAACTTAGAACTACTTAAACCTAACTAACCTAAGGACATCACATACATCCATGCCGAGGCAGGATTCGAAACTGCGACCGTAGCGGTCGCGCGGTTCCAGACTGTAGCGCCTAGAACCGCTCGGCCACTCCGGCCGGCCCACTGGTGGTCATGGAAGGCGCCGTAAAGGCTGCACGATACGTGAATGTCAACCTCCGACCGATAGTGCAACCATATCAGTAGCATATTGGCGATGCATTCGTCCTCATGGAGCACTCTGAGCACTATGGGACTTAACTTCTGAGGTCATCAGTCCCCTAGAACTTAGAACTAATTAAACCTAACTAACCTAAGGACATCACACACATCCATGCCCGACGCTGGATTCGGACCTGCGACCGCAGCGGTCGCGCGGTTCCAGTCTGAAGCACCGAGAACCACTCGGCCACACCGGCCGACCGTCCACTTCTCCGTCTGCCTCTGACGAATGTGCAGAAACATGCTAGACGGCAATGATGTACGGAACGAGATCAGATAGTGTTTTCGTACGAATCAAGGTTCTGTTTGAAAATTACGACCGTAATTTTGGTTCGCCGCAGGGAGAAGAAGCGGCTTAACAAGGACTCCATTCACATAAGACATACAGTGGCAACTCAAGGTCCTACGGTGTGTTGTGCTATTGTGTACAACCACAAATTACAGTTGGTGTATGGTCAGGGCGCTGTCACCAGTGTGACCTACGTGAATGACATCCTGTGACCCTTAGCCATATGCTTTCTGCACACAGCCCTAGGCGCCATTTTTCAGCAAGATAATGCACGACCGCATGTTGCTGCATCAATGCGTGCCTTCTCGGCGTCACAGGATGTCAGCCTTTTGCCCTGGCCCTCCAGATTACCAGACTTGTCGCCAATCTAAAAGGTGTGGGATATGTTGAAACGAAGGATGCAGCGCTGTGACCCAACGGTAACCACCACAGATGAACTTTGGAAACAAGAGAATGCAGCATGGATGGCTATAACTCACTACGCCTTTCGGCCTTTTACTCGTCGATGCCATTACGCATGGAAAACGTCGTCAGGGCCCATGGCGGATCCTGTGTCTTCTAGGCAGCAGGACACACACTGTACTTTTTACTTTTACTTTTCCGTGTCCAGATCAAATTTTATTTTTCCAATAGTTAGCCACCGCTACGGCTTTGTCGTTAGCTTGAAGCAGGTCACTAAAACTGCAGGGCTCCGCCAGTAGTCGGCACATGACCAGATGTGCCTCGTCTTGTACCTCTCCGCATCCGCAAAGAACGTCGTCATCGTTAGTCAGCAATCCCCCTTGCACAGATTAGTTTTGCATCTGGGTACACCAGCCCTCAGCCTATTTAGTGTTCTCCACACTGTATAAGGAAGTTTGTTTTCAGGTGACGTTTGTTCTTTTGGTATTATCTGCAGTGCGGTTTGTTCATTCCCCCATTTACGGACTCTATTATCTTCCTGTGAACCGTCAAGGATCTTGGTACTTGCAATGAAGCTATTTCTAGACTTAAGCCTCCGAGCCTGAGTGACGTGCCCATTCAGTGGGTGTCGAGAATCTGTTTCCTTCTTTGTTATCTCAGCGTCTGCTGCTACCTGCCTTCTGATCTTGGATAGGGCAATTCCAGCAAGTAGGTACAAATTACCCGTTGATGTGGGTCTGAGACAGCCTGTAACAATTCGCATTGTCTCATTTACACTTACATCAACCTGTTTAGCATGTGCAGATGCTTCCCATACTGGCGCTGCAGAAACACACAGAGCAAGTGCTGATGTTCTCAGTACTGATGGTTGAGCTCCCCATTCATAGTTTGTCAGCCTGCGGATGATGTTATCCCTGGAGCAGACTTTAGCCTTGGTGCTTTGGCAATGCTGCTTGAAGGAAAGCGTTCTGTCAAGTACAACCCCAAGGTATTTAGGTGTTGGGCAGTGCTTTAGCTTCTTAACTTGCCATGTAACTTCGAGCTCAACTCCAGCATCTCTATTGAGCAGATGGGAAGCACATACTTGGGTTTTGTCAGGGTTTGGCTTGAGGTGGTTGGCGTCGTAGTATTGAGCCAGTTCTTCAAGCGCTCTAGAGAGATTTCCAGATGTTGCATCAAAATTGGACCCCTGGACCATCACAGCTGTGTCATCAGCATATACGAACAGTCTTGCATCTTGAGGTATAGGTTGGTCATTAGTGTAGACATTATAAAGGATGGGAGAAAGTACACTTCCTTGTGGTAAGCCATTCTTCTGCAGTCATCATCTACTGTTCTTACTATTTAGGGAGACATAAAATCTTCGATTCTGCAGAAGACTACCAATAACCATCGTCAACCTACAGTCCCCTGTGAGGTGACATAATTTGCGCAATAGCTTTTTGTGGTTTACCGTGTCGTATGCAGCAGTAAGATCTATGAAAGCTGCTCCAGTTATTAATTTTTTTTTCAAACCCTTCTTCTATATGTTGCGTCAGATTAAGTATTTGCCCACAACAAGATCTTCCTGGTCTGAAACCGGCTTGTT
This sequence comes from Schistocerca gregaria, assembly GCF_023897955.1. NCBI lineage: Eukaryota > Metazoa > Arthropoda > Insecta > Orthoptera > Acrididae > Schistocerca > Schistocerca gregaria. The sequence goes on along the minus strand of NC_064931.1, from coordinate 185,306,644 downwards.
CCTTTATGAGCTTTCCATCTATAGTTTCTGCCACCCAGTTGAGTATCGTCCGCTCCAGTATCTTATAGAGATGGCATAGAAGTGACACTGGTCTGTAGCTTTTGGGGTCCTTTATCTCCTTGCCAGGTTTTAGTAAAGCCACCACTCTCGCCTGCCGCCATAGTTTTGGAATATTCAGCTCTTTAATACAGGTGTTCATCAATTGTAGTAACCAGTTTCGAGCTTTGGGGCCAAACTGTTTTATCTGCTCCGTTCTAAGGTCATCAGTTCCAGTGGCCTTATTCAGTTTCATACTCTGAATGGCGTCTTTCAGTTCGGTTTCTGTGAATGAAGCATTGAGGAGGCCGTAATCTTTCCCTTTCTCTTTTCCCTTTGGTTTTCCCATTCTTCAGAAGTTGGCTAGCAATCTGATTTGCTGTTACCCCGTTGTTCTTCTGCTGGTGGTCAGTTAGGTCCCCACTTAAGTTTTTCAGTAATTTCCATGCACGTCTGCTGTTTTGTTTCATGTCAAGATTCTCGACTAATTTGCACCACCGTGATCTCTTATCCTCAGCAATAGCCTGCATTAGTTCCTGCTCAGCCTCCATCGTATCTTCGCTGAAGGGGTCCTGAGTGAACAGCTTTTGGTACCTGTCAAGAAAGACCTTGCTGCTGCCGGTCAGACCCTGGATGCACTGGATACCGCAACCCCTTGGGATGTTTTCCTTGAGATCCCTTTCACAAGCTCGATAAATCTACCATACTCATCTGGTCGAGGGGGATTTTCTCAATCTCTTCGTCCAATTGCTCTTTAAATTTCTGCCAGTCTGCCGTTTTGAAATTAAACCGTCTTCAGAAAGACACATCCTCTGGTATAACCATGGCATTCACAACACAAATGACGGGTCTGTGTTGTGTACATGGGATAGGTTCTTCAACAAGCTTCATGCACGGTGCTGCCAACTTCCTACGACAAAGATGTTGTCAGGATTATATCCCCTTCTCCATCTTCTGCTGTTGAACGATACTGGCTGTTTTGGGTCATGAATGAGTTGTAGGTCATTAGTGTCAGCCCAGGATTCAAGCTGTACACCATTCTCACCAGTCTCATTATATCCCCATGCTTCACCATGGCAGTTGAAACTGCCCATGACAAAATTAATATGGTAATATGTAAAATCGTTTGGTTCATGGAAAACAAAGCCCACATCTGGTGGTTTGTAGATAGACGTCACAGAGATCTTTTGCGCGCGAATGGTAAGTACTTCAATGTTATTTACTTCTGTCATTTCGCCTGATGTTACTTTGAGCCCGGGTCTGATGAAAATAGCACTTCCATACTTGTCGTGAGGTCTTTCAATGGCCAAATCCATTCCTGCTGTTTTAGGTCTGTGGCTGGTGACTCCCCGGTGTGTTTCCTGCACAAACAATACGTCGCATTTATGCTTATAGCAAATGTCTGCTAATAAAACACTCTTATGACTAGAGCATCCCGAAATATTTATCGGGATCGTCACAAGAGGTGGTCTTGATAAAGGCCGTTGCATCGTGATGTTAATTTGGTTTTGGGCTTTAACTTGATCTGGTGTTAGAAGGATTAGCCGGTGAAATCTTTCACCGTTTCCAGGGTACACCCGATTGTGTCCGTATTGAGTCTTTAGGCTCACAATCTTCTAGGAGGCTCCTTCTTTGTACCCCACACACTGAACTGAGGTGACTGACATGCGAATCATTTCTGCAGAAAATACTAATGTGTATGTCCTGTGAATATGAAGGTTCTATCTCTAGTCGTTCAAGGTGTTCTGTATTTTTTTTTTCTGAACTTGTGTGTGTGTGTGTGTGTGTGTGTGTGTGTGTGTGTGTGTGTGTGCGGTGTGTGAGCGCGCGTATGCAGGAGTAAAGAAGACAGAATAGCATAACGCTCTCACGTCCGGTCTCTCCACAGACCTGAGCTGTAAACGCGTGAAGGTCCTCAGAAAGCTGAGAAAATATTTAGAGAGCGCTTAGCTTGTCTCAGCTGGCGCTACCTGTGGCGCGCTTCCGTGGACAACGCCGGAAGTGCAATTAGAGAGCATACCAGGCGCGGAGAGAATTTTATTTTAACGCAATTAATATTAGCAGCCGCCCTCTTCACGGGTTTGTTAACACACAACAAACGATCGCTGCCGGACATAAATACGGTAATGGCGTCGGCGACACAGGCACGGAAGGTGTGGGGGCGAGGGAACGTTTTAATTGTCGGCGCCACCTGTCCCGCGCCAGGAAGCTGATATCTCTTTTATCAGAGGTGAATAGTCACGTTCCAATAACGACAGCGACGGGCGGCGCGCCACCCATCGCCGTCCCCTCACCCAACAAGCCTCGCTGAAAACAATTCCGTCTTCTTTATGTACACGTATCCCGACATTTCAGGAGAAACGAACAAGGAAAGGAAGAAAATCAGTTAGCTTTACTAGCTGGCGGTAATAATGTCTCCGTAAAGAAGGATATAGGTTAATATTTTGTCTACGTCCTTATCATTAGGGACAATGTAATACTTCAGTTGTGTAGCAATGTGTCTGGATGGAGACTCAAGATTATCTATAAACGTTGTTGTTGTTGTTGTCTTCAGTCCTGAGATGGTTTGATGCAGCTCTCCATGCTACTCTATCCTGTGCAAGCTTCTTCATCTCCCAGTACTTACTGCAACCTACATCCTTCTGAATCGGCTTAGTGTGTTCATCTCTTGGTCTCCCTCTACGATTTTCACCCTCCACGCTGCTCTCCAATACTAAATTGGTGATCCCTTGATGCCTCAGAACATGTGCTACCAACCGATCCCTTATTCTGGTCAAGTTGTGCCACAAACTTCTCTTCTCCCCAATCCTATGCAATACCTCCTCATTAGTTATGTGATCTACCCATCCAATCTTCAGCATTCTTCTATAGCACCACATTTCGAAAACTTCTATTCTCTTCTTGTCCAAACTATTTATCGTCCATGTTTCGCATCCATACGTGGCTACACTCCATACAAATACTTTCAGAAACAACTTCCTGACACTTAAATCTATACTCGATGTTAACAAATTTCTCTTCTTCAGAAACGCTTTCCTTGACATTGCCAGTCTACATTTTATATTCTCTCTACTTCGACCATCATCAGTTATTTTGCTCCCCAAATAGCAAAACTCATTTACTACTTTAAGTGTCTCATTTCCTAATCTAATTCCCTTAGCATCACCCGACTTAATTCGACTACATTCCATGATCCTCGTTTTGCTTTTGTTGATGTTCATCTTATATCTTCCTTTCAAGACACTGTCCATTCCGTTCAACTGCTCTTCCAATTTCTTTGCTGTCTCTGACAGAATTACAATGTCATCGGCGAACCTCAATGTTTTTATTTCTTCTCCATGGACTTTAATACGTATCCCGAATTTTTCTTTTGTTTCCTTTACTGCTTGCTCAGTATACAGATTGAATAACATCGGGGAGAGGCTACAACCCTGTCTCACTCCCTTCCCAACCATTGCTTCCATTTCATGCCCCTCGACTCTTATAACTGCCATCTGGTTTCTGTACAAATTATAAATAGCCTTTCGCCCCCTGTATTTTACCCCTGCCACCTTTAGAATTTGAAAGAGAATATTCCAGTCAACATTGTCAAAAGCTTTCTCTAAGTCTACAAGTGCTAGAAATGTAGTTTTGCCTTTCCTTAATCTATTTTCTAAGATAAGTCGTAGGGTCAGTATTGCCTCACGTGTTCCAACATTTCTGCGGAATCCAAACTGATCTTCGCCGAGATCGGCTTCTATAAACGTATTTCATCCTAAAGAAATTGTAGGCATTTCCAGGAAGACTTCTACAAAGTATCAGCGTGGTGCAACTGATGGGGGCCAACTATTAATGTATAGGAATGTAAAGTTTTGGATTTCACGAAACGTCGAACTGTAGTCGCTACTGAATACGAGATTAATGACTCAAAGACAGGGTTAGTCATGTAATAAACATAACTAAGAAGAACAATAAGAGGTATGAAGTGGAAGGGTAAGTAAGTTCACTTGTAGGTAAAGCAAATATAGTGGGAAAATATAGTTTGCGTACAAGGTGATGGCTTACGAACACTTGTATGAAGCACACATGAATACTTTTCAGGTGTTTGGAATCATATCTGTTTTCATTAACAGGGTACATCGAGCGCATACAGAGAAAGACTTAGTGAACATTGACGCAACTGTTTGAATAGCGAGTGAGTAAACCAGAAATGCTGACAGTCTACAACAAGAAACGTGATGTATGTCGCGAAAATCTGCTTACAAAATTGCTGCATTTTTACATCTTCTTCTTTCATAAATTAAATTCAATAACTCCTCTGTTATTCAAGGATTTCTACAAGCCCTTGTCTTTTTATATATTTGATTCTCTGCTACCTATTTCATCTCTCTAAGCTACCCATTCATCTCCTACTTTATTCCGTTTCCCTGTTCTAGTTAATCGTTTCCTAATGTCCCACCTGAAGCTCTTAACAGCATCTGATTCTTTCTGCTTACTCAGGTCCTATCTCGTTAATTTCCTAAGTTTTTGCAGTTTCTTTAGTTTTTATCTGCAGTTCATAACAAAAAAATTGTGGCCAGTATTCACATCTGCCCCTAGAAATGTCTTACAATTTAAAATCTGTTTCCGAATTCTCTATATTACAATCGTATAATAAATGTGAACCCATCCCATGTCTACATGTTTCTTCCCCGTATATATCCGTCTTTCATGATTCTTAACCAAGTGTTAGAGATGATTAAATCATGGTCTGTGCAGAATTCTACCAGGCGGCTTCCCCTTTCATTCCTTTCCTCAGTCCATATTCACTTTTTATTTCTCCTTCTCACTTTTTTCCTACTATCGAATTCCAGCTTTCCTTCACCATAAAATTTTCGTCTTCCTCAACCATCTGAACAATTTCTTTTATCTCATCATACATTTCTTCAATCTTCTCATCATCTGCGGACGATAGCTGACATATAAACTCGTGCTACTGCGGTGGGTGTGAGTTTCGTGTCTACCTTGGTTACGAAAATTTGTTACTTATGCTGTTCACAGTAGCTTACCCGCATTCCTATTTTCTTACTCACTATTAAACCTACTCCTGCATTATCCATATTTCGTTTTGCATTTATAACCCTGTATTCACCCGACCAGAAGTCCTGTTCCTCCTGCCACTGAACTTCACTAATTCCCATTATATCTAACTTCAACCTATCCATTTTCCTTTTTAAATGTTCTAATTTAACTGCCCGATTAACGGATCTAGCATTTCGCGCTTCGACTTGTAGAACTTGTTTCTTCTGGTGACGATATCCTCCTGAGTTAACCCTGACCGGATATCCGAATGGGGGGCTATTTTATCTCCGGAATATTTTACCCAAGACGATGCAAACATCATTTCACCATACAGGCGAAATCTATGCACTATGAAAAAATACGACCGTTGTTTCACATTGCTTTCAGCCTTTCACAGTACCAACACACTACGAACATTTCGGTTGGTGTTATAAGGCCAGATCAGTCAGTCATCCAGACTGTTGCCCCTGCAACGACTGAAAAGAATGCTGTCCCTCTTTGGGAATCACATGTTTGTGTGGTCTCGCTACAAATACCCCTCCATCGTGGTTGCACCTACGGTATTGCTATCCATATGGCTGATGTACTCAAGCTATTCCACCAACGGCAATGTCCAATCTTCTTAATACCTATCACTTTTCCTATCTGTTATGTCGTCTACAGCTTCGTAAGTAACTTTTTGCCTAGTCCACTTTCAGTTGCAGCTTGACAAGCTATTGGATTTTCCATCAACTTCAGGCTGCAGATAGAACATACGCTACTGCAACCTTTACGCTTTAGGAAGCTTTGTGTGCCGTCTGTCTCCAAACGGTGATATTTCACTCTTTGTCGACGTTGTACATCGTGTTTTGCAGTGGAAATGAGAAATACTCGTGAAAGGGGTATCTTCAGAAGAGGGGTGTCTGTTTTTCGTCCTGGTATAGATTTAAGCTGACCCACGAGACACCATGCATTTCCACAAGGAACTCTGACTTGGTTCGACAAGAAATTTTCATGTTTTGGTGTGTTACGTGAGGTGTTCATCTTACATGATGTAAACAGATCACCATATTGGATCTGTGTCTGTAGTAATTAGTTTACGGCTTGATCCCCCAACGTGAATCCTAGGAAACACGTTTAGGATTTTATCGGAAGGTGTGCAACTGCCAGCCATCATCCCACATCCTTGACATACTGAGAAAACTTTGAAAGAAAGGCATTCACTTTCTACAAATCCGATAAAAACCATCGTTAACACCATCACACAGAGCTATATGCGCTGTGCTGCTACTCAGTGTAATCAAGCTGAAGACTGATATCATTTATGCTTGTCTATACTGACTTCTACATAAAAAATTTAGAACATTTTATATCTAAGAATATAATTTATTTGTCTTGGACTATGTTTTCGTAGTTTGTTTAATCTGTATCTTGCGTTCTACGTGCTGGATAAGTTTCACCAAATTCGACAAATTATTTTTGTAAAACAGGCTCCCTTCGGTCGAAGGGTCACTGAATGCTTCGGTGTCACTGAATGCTGCCGCCTATTTTGGCTGAATCAGAGGCAGGATTCTTCCTAAACGTTGGTCTGTGAGGTTGAAGATGGTGTAACGTAGCGCTGAAACTGGTTGCTGAAATAAAATAAAACTGGAAATCTAGACGGTTGAAGGTGTTTTATGCGATATTTTACATTAAACAGCCGAGTTCCCGCAACCATTTGTAAATAGATAGGCTTACAGAGGATTATTTTTGTAGTTATCGTTATCATTCTGACGTTTTCCTTGTTCTACAGGGTGGTAATAAAGAGTCTGAAAAGCTTGGAAGGGTGTTGAAGGATAGGCTGTGCTGAGAACTAATTGTTAAGAAAAAACTCGAATCGTTGCGCCGTTTCCGAGGTAATTAGCTTTGAAGTCAGCCAATCAGGCCATTGCGCGCGCAAATTCAAGCGGCCCGCCAGAGACGGTGTCGCAAAAGTGTCCTCCGTTTGGTTTCCCAAAACCGAATAAGAGACCTACACAAAAACTGGAGATGGGACGATAGTAAGGGTATAACCCGAACCAAAGGCTGAGCAATCTCGTGCGCTATCATCTACTTTATTAGAACAACTGACACTAGTTGTATCTGCCGGCCGGTATGACCCAGCGGTTCTAGGCGCTTCAGTCTGGTACCGCGCGACCGCTCCGGTCGCAGGTTCGAATCCTACCTCGGGCATGGATATGTGTGTTGTACTTAAGTTAGTTAGGTTTAAGTAGTTCTAAGTTCTAGGGGACTGATGACCTCAGCTGTTAAGTCCGAAAGTGCTCTGAGCCATTTGAACCATTTTAATTGTATCTGGCTGGCCACTTGAAATTGCTCGCATACCAGCCTGATTGGCTAACTTCAATGCAAATTAACTCGGAAACGGTGTAGCTTATCGAATTTTTGTCTTACGAATTATTTCTCAACACAATCTACCCTTTAGAAATTTTACAAAATTTTCAGACTACACTCCTGGAAATTGAAATAAGAACACCGTGAATTCATTGTCCCAGGAAGGGGAAACTTTATTGACACATTCCTGGGGTCAGATACATCACATGATCACACTGACAGAACCACAGGCACATAGACACAGGCAACAGAGCATGCACAATGTCGGCACTAGTACAGTATATATCCACCTTTCGCAGCAATGCAGGCTGCTATTCTCCCATGGAGACGATCGTAGAGATGCTGGATGTAGTCCTGTGGAACGGCTTGCCATGCCATTTCCACCTGGCGCCTCAGTTGGACCAGCGTTCGTGCTGGACGTGCAGACCGCGTGAGACGACGCTTCATCCAGTCCCTAACATGCTCAATGGGGGACAGATCCGGAGATCTTGCTGGCCAGGGTAGTTGACTTACACCTTCTAGAGCACGGTGGGTGGCACGGGATACATGCGAACGTGCATTGTCCTGTTGGAACAGCAAGTTCCCTTGCCGGTCTAGGAATGGTAGAACGATGGGTTCGATGACGGTTTGGATGTACCGTGCACTATTCAGTGTCCCCTCGACGATCACCAGAGGTGTACGGCCAGTGTAGGAGATCGCTCCCCACACCATGATGCCGGGTGTTGGCCCTGTGTGCCTCGGTCGTATGCAGTCCTGATTGTGGCGCTCACCTGCACGGCGCCAAACACGCATACGACCATCATTGGCACCAAGGCAGAAGCGACTCTCATCGCTGAAGACGACACGTCTCCATTCGTCCCTCCATTCACGCCTGTCGCGACACCACTGGAGGCGGGCTGCACGATATTGGGGCGTGAGCGGAAGACGGCCTAACGGTGTGCGGGACCGTAGCCCAGCTTCATGGAGACGGTTGCGAATGGTCCTCGCCGATACCCCAGGAGCAACAGTGTCCCTAATTTTCTGGGAAGTGGCGGTGCAGTCCCCTACGGCACTGCGTAGGATCCTACGGTCTTGCCGTGCATCCGTGCGTCGCTGCGGTCCGGTCCCAGGTCTACGGGCACTTGCACCTTCCGCCGACCACTGGCGACAACATCGATGTACTGTGGAGACCTCACGCCCCACGTGTTGAGCAATTCGGTGGTACGTCCACCCGGCCTCCCGCATGCCCACTATACGCCCTCGCTCAAAGTCCGTCAACTGCACATACGGTTCACGTCCACGCTGTCGCGGCATGCTACCAGTGTTAAAGACTGCGATGGAGCTCCGTATGCCACGGCAAACTGGCTGACACTGACGGCGCCGGTGCACAAATGCTGCGCAGCTAGCGCCATTCGACGGCCAACACCGCGGTTCCTGGTGTGTCCGCTGTGCCGTGCGTGTGATCATTGCTTGTACAGCCCTCTCGCAGTGTCCGGAGCAAGTATGGTGGGTCTGACACACCGGTGTCAATGTGTTCTTTTTTCCATTTCCAGGAGTGTATTTCTAATCACCCTTTGCAGAAATTATTGTATGAGCGGCTACACTTCCTACAACAAACGATCCAATTCACCGGCTTAAAAAATAATGTCCAAAAATAAAATTAAAACTAGTAAAACTCAGTATTCTTAATCGCATATGATAACAAAGCGTAAGGTGTAAATGTGTGGATATGTTTACTCTGGTACAAGTGCGTTGGCTTCTATTTGTATAATTTACTTGCAGGTGTTAGACCGTGTCCTTACGAAACACTAAAACAACTACAAAACCGTCGTTTCAACCGCCTTTGAATCGGACTTCTGAAGAGTACTGCTATAACGGCGGCCTAAACATCGGTGTTTATAGTTTTAATGTTACATAAACATGCGGATTTACACCCAAAAGGATTTTGTTCGAAATGTTTATTCTGTTTTAATTACTTTCCAAAACTTTTTCGGAGATTGAAACTGCCAGCATTGACAAAAAAACAGTTACTATGGTTTAAACGTGCATTTTGAGTTTTCTTGAGACTCTGTCTACGAGTAATGAAGCACATTACAGCTAACATTTGCTCATCAGTCAAAAAAATGGAGGGAACGTGCGTTTCAATTCGTTTTCGTTCACGTGTGTTCCAGTAAGCTGGATGATTCCATATCAAGTAGAGACTGTGAAGGAAAAAAAGAACGATTTTTCTTTCTTATTGCTTAAACGAATATGTGGTGGAAAGAGCATTATCCAAAATAAATTCAGAGATCTGGGTTTGAGTTCCCATCCAGGACACCGAGCGGTCTGTCAGAAATGTCCCACTTCAGAAAACAGTCGATTGCAAAGAGAGAGAGAGAGTGGGGGGAGGGGGGAGAGGGGGCGTGGAAGAAGGAGGGAAGGGAGAGAGACAGACAGAGAGAGAGAGAGAGAGAGAGAGAGAGAGAGAGAGAGTTTCACTCTGAGGTACAGACATATGATTATGAGATTCACGAACACATGTCATAAACGCGTTGCCTTGACCACATCTGACAGCAAGGTGAAACGTTCTCGTCCTGATACCGAGATGGTACTGATATCTCTGACTTTTCTTTTCATTGTCTTGTTGTATGTTGTACAATAATACAAGTCAAATATATCTACCCATCTGTTTTGTAGATACGTTGTTTTCTTGTTTTAATTACTCGTGTCATATGTGTTTTTTAAATGTGTAAACTGGTATACATTGACCTCACAAAATTCTACGTTTCAGACTATTTAGCATCAACGAAATTTCGACACAAGATGGTGAATTATGTAATAAGTCTGTTTCTTCGTTTACATCAGTTAAAGAATGGGTATATGCGTTCACATGTGGCCAGCTTTCTTGCTTATGATCCACGTGAAGGACGCTCCAAAACTGCAACAAAAAGTGAAAAACATTGAGGAAGTACACAGCATGGTATTGGGCGATGTGGAATGAGACATGTGTGCAGAAGCCATAGTCATGTTAAAAGAAAGAGTGGGGATAGGCTAGTGTAAATAAAAAAAATTATTGTAAGAAGGCTTGCTATAATGTAGGAATTGCATTTTTTGAAATCTACCCATAAGCAAATGCCAGAACAAACGTTTGGATAGCTTTAAAAAGACTCCAACGTATTTTTTCTCCAGTCTGTTACGGTCAATAAGACGAGAGACACCACTTACCTTCGGAAATGAAACATACATCAAAACAGTGGGTGGGAAGTAATAGCTCTGCACAAAGAGAAGGACGAAGACGATTTCATCAGGTAGAAAAGACAGGATACGAAAGACAGAATACAAAAGGGGTTTCTTATTATTTTGTACCATGTAAGGGATGACAGTTACTATTGAATACCAAGCAAGTGAGAAGAATATTGGGTTAAAGAAAAGTCTTTCATCACTATAAGCACTTGGCCTCAAACGTGTTCGACAAAGGGAAAACTGAGGGGTTTAAGCAAAAATTATCGTACGTCCACCACATTTAAAATATCTGGTACCCTCTGACTTTCACCTATTCACACACGAAATCAAATTTGTGGCTAGAAAACGTTTTGGTCTAAGGAAGAGGTAGATGATATTTTGTAGATCTTTCAGTACCACAACTCAGGGATGGAATGTACCCTCTAGAAGGGAATTTGATACAATGCATAATTTTTTTGCATTATTCTGTCCGAAATCAGCATTTTTCACTTCCTCAAAATTCCCAGAGATAAGCTGTATGTGATAGAGAATATAAGAATTTCTGTAAATACTCACCATCTGATGATGAGCCTGTAATGTAAATGAAATATTTTACTTCGTCAGTAAACCTGTAGTACCTCAAAATTGGTTAGTGGAAGAAAAGTAATTGGAAACGTTATAAACTGAATTGTTGCAGCTTCCACACACATTACTCGCTTTTACCAGTATTACACTGAGGTAACAGATGTCATGGCATGTACATACACAGATGGCGGTAGTATCGCGTACACATAGTATAAAAGGGCAGTGCACTGGCGGAGTTGTGGTTTGTACACCGGTGATTCATGTGAAAAGGTTTCCGACGTGATTATGGCCGTACGACGAGTATTAACAGACTTTGAATACGGAATATAAGTTGGAGCTAGATACATGGGACATTCCATTTCAGAAATAGTTAGGGAATTCAATATTCCGAGATTCAAAGTGTCAAGAGTGTACCCAAAATACCAAATTTCAGGCAATAATTCTCACCACGGACAACGTAGTGACCAACGACCTTCACTTAACGACCGAGAGCAGGGGCGTCTGCGTACAGTTGTCAGAAGTAACAGACAAGCAGCACTGTGTGAAATCACAGTAGAAATCAGTATAGGACGTACGAATAACGTATCCGTTAGGACAGTGCAGCGAAATTTGGTGTTAATGGGCAAACGGAGTGCCTTTGCTACCAACACGAAATCGCTTGCAGCTTCGCTCTTGAGGATTTCGGTGGGACCCTACACGACTGGAAAACCATGGCCTGGTCAGATGGTTCAAATGGTGCAAATGGCTCTGAGCACTATGGGACTTAATTTCTGAGGTCATAAGTCCCCTACAACTTAGAACTACTTAAACCTAACTAACCTAAGGACATCACACACGTCCATGCCCGAGGCAGTATTCGAACCTGCGACCGTAGTGGTCACGCAGTTCCAGCCTGGAGCGCCTAGAACCGCACGGCCACTAACGGCCGGCCCTGGTCAGATGAGTCCAGATTTCAGTTAGTAAGAGTTGATGATAGGGTCGAGTGTGGTACAGGCCCCACGGAGCCATGGACCCAGGTTGTCAACAAGGTAATGTGCAAGCTGATGGTGTCTCCATACTGGTTTTGGCTGTGTTTACATGTAATTGACTGGGTCTTCTGGTCCAACTGAACGATGATTGATTGAAAATGGTTATGTTCGGCTACTTGGAGACCATCTGAAGCCGTTGATGGACTTAATGTTCCCAAACATCCGTGTCGTATCACTGGGCTAAAGATATTCGCGGTTGGTTTGGAGAACATTCTGGACAGTTCGAGCGGATTATTTGGCTACCCTTCGAATATTTATAGGACATAATGGAAAAGTCAGTTCGTGCAGAAAATCCTGCATCCGCAACACTTTCGCATTTATGGACTACTACACAGGCACCATGACTCAGTATTTCTGCATGGGGCTTCCAACGAGTTCTTGAGCCCATGCCACGTCAATTTTCAGCATTACGTGGAACAAGAGGAGGGCCGACACGGTATTATGAGGGATCTCGTGACTTTTGTCACATCAGTATACTTGGGAAAAGTACTGCTGAGAGCATTCGAAGTATGAGTCAGTACTTACGTCGTGTTTATCTCCAGTGTTAATTGTGTTCAGCATGGGACTTGCCGTTCTAGCTAGCGCACGTTCAGCGGTGTCCGTACGGTAAGCTTGCCATTCCTCTGGTACTACAACACGTATCTGCCAGAGGCTGTACGCAGAAGAACGTAGAACTGCAGGAGAAAAAATCTCAGTCTACCAATAGCACACTTACTTACACCTCACGGTTGCAAAATACCGATTAATTCATCACAGAAGAACGGAAAAGCTGGTAGTAGCCGACCTCGGGGAAAATCAGTTTGGACTATGGAGTAGCTTAGAAGATAGGATAAAGAGAGAAAAACGTACGTTTATAGTATTTGTAGCATTAGAGAAAATTTTGACTGCATACAATTGTTAAGGTAGCAGTGGTCAAATACAGGGAGAAAATGATTATTTACAAATTGTACAGAATGCAGCAATAAGACTCTAAGTATATGAAAGGAAAGCAGTAGTTGAGATGGAGGTGAGACAAAGTTGTAGCCTTTACTTAGTGTTATTTCTGTATATCGTAGCAGCATAGTTTTACTTCAGGATGAGGGCGAGTGGGTACTACAACACGCATAAAGTTTTAGTTCATTTTATTTTAACTCTTTAATATAGAATGTTTAGCTCAGATGCATCCCATGTCCACTTGAATGTCTATATATATATGTATCATTGTCGTAAAGTACAAGAAGAACTGTGTATACTTCACTTTTACTGAAGGACAGCACAGCATAGTTGGGTACAAAACTGTTAATTCGTTAATGGTTAATCAACAAAGTTAACTTTTTGGGTAACAGATTAACTTTCAAGTTAATGTAAAAAAAATTAAAGGATCCTTTAACTTCCGTTAACTTTCTTTAAGTCCGTTAATCGTTAATTAGCTACCTGCTATTTATGACAAAAATGACGCCTAACCGCCCGCGGCAAGTTATGTTCATGCATGTGTGTGGCTACGCCGAGGTGCACGCGATTGATGTGAGCAATCGAGTGCGAGCGAGAATAACTATTTTTTATAGGTATTAGCTGTTTGTTGATGTTTACAGAATATTACTTTTTGTTAGTGGATTGACTTTGGAAACTAAAGCGTGGAATCGAATTCTAGCTCTACAACTGATGGAACTACGTGGCTGATGGTTCAAATGGCTCTGATCACTATGGGACTTAACAGCTATGGTCATCAGTCCCCTAGAACTTAGAACTACTTAAACCTAACAAACCTAAGGACATCACACAACACCCAGTCATCACGAGGCAGAGGAAATCCCTGACCCCGCCGGGAATCGAACCCAGTCGTGGGAAGCGAGAACGCTACCGCACGACCACGAGCTGCAGACTACGTGGCTGAATTTGAGGATGCTTGCCTAAAAAATCAACAATTTGGGCTCACATTTCGAACCTTGATAATATTAAACATCACATAAGGACAGCACATGAATCGCGGTCTGCACAGTTTGAAGAAACAGTGAAGTCAGGGTCCAGGCGAGAAAAGCCAAAATATAAAATCAGTTTGGGGCATTCGATATCGACAGCAGAGCTAGTAGCAGTAATCCAGTTAAAAGGAAGCGACACATTAGTATTGGAGAGGCTATGGCACTGCAGTAACTGGCAGTGGTGTGCCTCAAGATAGTGCAGACCAATGCAGAGTAAACTTTTTTGTTACGAACATGATTCCTTTACATGTCGTCGAATCGAAGTCGTTTGAGAAGGTGCTACAAACTTAAAATCCCAGCAAAAGTTTAGTTCGGAGGAAAACATTGGGCAGACACATCGTTAATGAGCATATTCCTTATTAAGTAAGTAGATACTTTTTGACTGAAATTGAAACTAATCTGTCTACAGCATTTCTTGTGGTACAGGTTTCAGTAAATTCATTTATTAAATATAATACCCCCTATACAATCGAGTGCTGCAGTCTGACGACTTTTTTTGTGGGCAAAGGTATTTTTTCTTCTAAGCGAGCCCGCTCTCGATGAAATCTTTAACGTGTTGATGTTCGTGAAGGGAAATACGCGCCTAATATTAGATACTATCTGATGCTACTGTATTTTGGTTCTCCAGTGATGTAACATTGATGACTAAATAATTATAAAACTAAATGATTTAGAGATTAATCTGTTTTTTGTTTATATTCGATGTCCTTTCTAAACCCAACCGAAACATTTTTACTTAAGTAACGGTAGAACGTTTGATTCACTTGTTCATTTCGTTACACCACAATATACAGTTTACTATTTCGAGTTAACGATTAACTTTAGTTTCCTATAAGTCTCTTGTAAAGTAAAATGTTTTTTCCACTAGCTTGTCTTGCACCTATACTCGTTTTTTTATTTAGTTTATTGTATATGTGTAATTCTATTTAATTATATTGTTGTGTGTTTATGTACTGTGTAAGAGTATGGAAGGAATAGTGACGGAGGTTTTCTTCTTTTTCTTGGTGGGGGACAGAGAAGCCATGAGTGTATGGTAGTGTGATGGAGTGTGGGTTGCTGGGGAAGGTGAGGAGCAAGAATGAAATGAAATTGGGAGGGCGGGGTTGGGTAGGAGATTCTTTTTCATGTAATTTCATCAATTATTTTATATAGTGTATGCCTATGTTGGCAACACTACAAAACACAAACTACAAAACATTCTTAGAAGTATGAAAGCAAACAGAAAACAGTGGTGAGTGACTAAGTGTGCAGTGTAAAACATGTAAAATACGTAGTGCTGCAGAGAAACTAAGAACTACATCACAGCTATCAGTGTCTAAAGAAGAAAAACATCAACGATGTGCCTGAAAGGTGGCGTTTCCATATGTAGGCGAGAAATTAAGCGGAAATCACCACAAGTAAAACCAGCATATTGTTAACGAACTGTTTTTCAATCTTCAAGTAAATCAAAATGTAAATGGTTCAAATGGCTCTGAGCACTATGGGACTCAACTGCTGTGGTCATTAGTCCCCTAGAACTTAGAACTACTTAAACCTAACTAACCTAAGGACATCACACACATCCATGCCCGAGGCAGGATTCGAACCTGCGACCGTAGCAGTCGCACGGTTCCGGACTGCGCGCCTAGAACCGCGAGACCACCGCGGCCGGCCTCAAAATGTAAATAACTTAATTACAGACCACTGATTATGCTTTACCTCAACAAAGCGAAACACGTATGGTGAAAAAAGACATCTTCCCAAAATCCTACCAGTGAACCGAAGACGACTATCCGCCTTCCTCACAACTGCCATTACATGCTTGTCCCACTTCATATCGCTCTGCAATGATACGCCCAAATATTTAATCGACTTGACTGTGTAAAGCGATACACTACTAATGGAGTATTCAAACATTACAGGATTCTTTTTCCTATTCATCTGCATTAGTTTACATTTATCTATATTTAGAATTAGCTGCCATATAGGTTGGGAGCTCGAACAAGTGCTGTGATATCCGTCCACAAGTACTTGCTTCACCGTAATGAAGCTAGTCATGGTAACTGCTACTGTTTACATCTTGAATGCAGATGTTATAACACAGCGAATAACACTATATCGAATGGGGGGGGGGGGGGGGTCACGAAACATTTATCCATTTATACCCAGTAGACTCCGCAAGTGCAATATGCTACTATTTAACCAGACACCGTTCTTCAGTTTGTAATAATTATGTTTCCCGACAGTGCATACTGTAAATAAAACGAGAAGCTCAGAGCAACTGAGTGGAGTGAAAGTGAAGGCTGCGTGTAGAGGGAAGAACAGAAGCAGAGGCAAGTGTTTAGCAGCCAGCGAGGCCTACTTCCTGGTGCCGTCCAAACAAACTAAAAGTGTGCATCTGATTAATTTTCACACCAGGACGCGGCTGTTCAGTGCGGCAGAAAACGACGCAAGGGAAAGAAGGGCACCGCCGCTACACGTCGCAAGCCAGCCGTGGTGCTTCTGACTCTCCGAGGTGTGTGCGCCTGGGCATGAAACGAGGCCACCAGCTGCTCGAAAATAGCGGTGCTATATGCTACCGGTATCCGCAGGAAGTAAAATGAATACTGGTCTGTGAACGAGACAGAAATCAACTTTACGGTACTCAGTAAAAATATCACTACTGCGGTGTTCTTTTCCTTTTAACAAATATTTCTCCGTTAGCTCTCTAGTCCGGTATCGCTAGACGCGGAGCACCTATCGCTCTGTTTTATCAAATGGAAAAAAGGAGATACTGTGAAGTTCCTGATCACTAGACCTTGCGTCAGTGACGTGGCTTACATTCCAAACCTCCCTGCAGTGTTCTGATAGTAGTCGTCAGTCGCACGGGAGGGCCCTTCGATAGGACCATGCATATGCCAGCACCTTTCCTTCCATTTCATAATTATCCAGAACATTATAAACATGGCATACACTGAAGAACTGAAGAAACTGGTACGCCTGCCTAATATCGTTTAGTATCCCCGTGAGCACGCAGAAGTGCCGTAACACGGCGAGGCACGAACTCGACTAATGTTTGACGTAGTGCTGCAGGGAATTTACACCATTCATCCTGCAGGGCTGTCCATATATTTGTAAGAGTACAAGGGAGTGGAGATCTCTTCTAAACAGTACTTTCTAGGGCATCCCAGATACGCTCAATAATGCCCATGTATGGGGAGTTTGGTGGCCAGTGGAAGCGTTTAAACTCAGTGTTCCTGGAGCCACTCTGTGTACGTGTGAGGTCTCGCATTGTCCTGCTGGAATTGCCCAAATCAGTCAGAATGTACAATGGACATGAGCTGATACAGATGATCAGACAGGATGCTTACGTACGTGTCACCTGTCAGAGCCGTATGTAGATGTATCACGGGTCCCATATCATTCCAACTGCACACGCCCCACACCATTACAGAGCCTCCACCAACTAGAACATTTCCCTGCTGACATGAAGGGTCCATGGATTCATGAGGTTGTCTCCATACCCGTAGATGTCCATCCACTCGATACAATTTGAAACGAGACTCGTCCGAAAAGGCAACATGTTTCCAGTCATCAATAGTCCAATGTAGGTTTTGACGGGCCCAGACAAGACGTAAAGCTTTGCGTCGTGCACTCATCAAGGGTATACGAGTGGACCTCCGGCTCCGAAAGCCCATGCCGATGATGTTTCATTGAATGGTTCGCACGGTGATACTTGTTGATGGCCCAGCATTGAAACATGCAGCAATTTGCGGAAGGGTTGCACTTCCGTCACGTTGAACGATTCTGTTCAGTCGTCGTTGGTCTCGTTCTTGCAGGATATTTTTCCGGCTGCTGCAGTGTCAAGATGGGATATTCTGCCGGATTCCTGATATTCACGGTCCACTCGTGAAATGGCCGTACGGGAAAATCCCCACTTCATCACTACCTCGGAGATGCTGTGTCCCATCGCTCGCGCCCCGACTATAACAAGACATTCAAACTTATTTAAATCTTGATAACCTGCCATTGTTGCAGCAATAACCGATCTAACAATTGCGCCAGACGTCTGTCGTCTTATATACGCACTGACGACCGCAGCGCCGTATTCTGCCTGTTTACATCTCTGTATTTGAATACGCATGCCTATACCAGTTTCTTTGGCGTGTATCTACGCTATAGAACTACTCATCAGCTCAAATACCAACAATGTAAACTAATGCCTAACTTGCGATGTAGACATTTGCAGATAATGCAAGAAGATTACAATAGGTACAATTTTAACGGCAATATGATACATGTCTGCTATCTTGACTCCTTTTATTTGATATATCATTCCCATAAAAACATTGCAATGCGAAACATGGTATTTATAAGAAACTTGTTCTAGGTAGTTGTGGTATAAGGTCATGCGAACGTAATCGAATGTTGTAGCCTAATATTAATTAAGCTCAAAAACATAGTTACAAGTTGCAAAATTGCATTACAAACAATACTAAAACATACTGAAGAATTACAGTTTAAAGAAAAAGCGTGATATCAAGATACTCGAAAACTGCCACAACAATTGAAGCTAGGCCGGAGTGAACGTGACACCATCGCAGAAGGTGAGTGCTCAAAAACTGCATCTCTTCTGTGAGAAACGAAACTGTTAGTGATCCACCACAGTTTCACAAAATACTTAATAACCGTTTCTTATCAGTATCTGGCCAACTAGTTAAAATTTTTATTAGTACAGTCAGTTTGCAAAATTTTTAGAATCCGGTGTTCCAAACAATTGTCACATGCAGCTACATACACAAGTGATGTGTTCAGTCGCTTGTACAACATTTATTTATGGTGTGATCAGTCTACTTACGATTAAAATACTCATTAGAATATCTGCTTCCCAAAAGGGAGAAAAGTATCACTTTGAGAATAACAGGCCGATTTTCTTATTACCAATGTATTCGAAAGTATTAAAAGTAACTGATCAAAGAATTTTCTGTCAGACTCGGGGAAAAAGTATAAACAGGAATTGAAATTTATTCGTTTGTGACAGAAGTATTTGCGCAGCTACATGACAAGTTGAGAAAGTTAGCCGGCCGTTGTGGTCTTGCGGTTCTAGGCACTACAGTACGGAACCGCGGGACTGCTACGGTCGCAGGTTCGAATCCTGCCTGGGGCATGGATGTGTGTGATGTCCTTAGGTTAGTTAGGTTTAAGTAGTTCTAAGTTCTAGCGGACTGATGATCTAAGATGTTAAGTCCCATAGTGCTCAGAGCCATTTGAACCATTTTGAGAACGTTAGATACCTAATTTGATTCAAAAATCATTTCATCGTGTGAAATACGTTATACTTCGACACAAAAGTTTTCTGGGTATGGTACCGCGTGATGTTATACACTTTTCTGGTGAAACCAACGTTTCGACCACGGTTACAGTGGTAATAGTTTGTTTTACAACATGACGCGATACCATACCCAGGGAGCTTTCATGTCAACTGGCTCTGGTCACGGAAGCCAACGTAGCTACGTTATACTTCACTTCTTAAGGGAAAAGCTCACTAGTGGATCATTTCATAGCTATAAAAATTGTAGAAGAACGTTGTACACCATTGTTAATAAACAGGAAAACACTTTGAGATAATATAAATTGTGGAATTCTCCCGATGAAGCAAGTTTCGATGTGAATTACATAAATATTATGTAAATTATTGACTAAACATCACTAACATCAACGTATAGCTTCTGGGAAAGAGGTTGTCACTCAACTGCAACAAAACACAGAGCAAACCGTTTCAAACGCGGAATTTTTGTAAAGGTGCATTAAAATTATCGTGAAAGGTGGACCTAACAAGTAGAGTCAAGCATTTTTCTTTCTTAAAACTAAAAATAGATAAAAAGCTTTCTTGCAAATATCACATTTAGGTCCTTTTCATAAACAGTGCTGCGTCTTCAACAGGAATAGTGACCATGCTTTTCTACGCAAATGTGCATGGTTGTTTACTTCGCTTATTTTCATTTCGTTATGGAATACGGTGTCATATTTCGACGCAAATGGCCGGCTGGAGTGGCCGAGCGGTTCTAGACGCTACAGTCTGGAACCGCGCGACCACTACGGTCGCAGTTTCGAATCCTGCCTCGGGTATGGGGGTGTGTGATGTCCTTAGGTTAGTTAGGTTTAAGGGGGGACTGATGACCTCAGAATTTAAGTCCCATAGTGCTCAGGGCCATTTTTTCGACGCAAATTTGTTAACACGATTCGTAACCCAGAACGGTGCCAGTTGTCCAACTTTGCGTTGTCAGTTATTATTGTATATCGGAACTGCCATCCAACTACGTACATGTGATGGTATATGATTCCTGATCACCAGATTTCGCGCCAATATCCTGAATTAAGTTCTATACCTCTCTATAGTTTTCCGTGAAGTGAGGGCATGTGAAACTCTTGATGGTGATCCGTCCGTCGGATGAGGACGTTAAATTTAGTGCCTCTCTAGGTACTTCTTGAGAGGAGTAGGCTATGTGCTGGCATCAGGTTTTATTCTTTCTTTCCTATCGTCGTGATCATGATCGTCATCATCATCACCATCATCATAATCAACAGCAACTCAAACACTGTACACGAATTCATTACTGTCATTTACACCTGGCACACGTAACACCTCTGATACACAGGCTTCTTAAGTGCTGTCATATACAGTAGTATCCAAAAGGTAACCATAATCATGAAAACACGAAAGTAAAAAGAGAAACGGAGAGCAATCACCCAACATCACCGTTAATATTTACCTATAAGCCCTACTTATTCTCTCTGTATAGGAAAGGAGTACCCCGCGCTGTGATAGTGGCGTAACCGAAAGGTAAACACAAATAGAACATGACACCACTCATGTCTCAGTCTTCTTTGTCCGTTCATAGTGAGCGTTTCTGAAGAAGAGAAATTTGTTAACATCGAGTTTAGATTTAAATGTCAGGAAGTCGTTTCTGAAAGTATTTGTATGGTGTGTAGCCATGTATGTAGGTGAAACGTCGACGATAATCAGTTTGGACAAGAAGAGAATAGAAGCTTTCGAAATGTGGCGCTACAGAAGAATGCTGAAGATTAGATGGACAGATCACATAACTAATGAGGAGGTAATGGATATAATTATGGAGAAGAGGAATTTGTGGCACAACTTGACTAGAAGAAGGGATAGGTTGGTAAGACATGTTGTGAGGCATCAGGGGATGACCAATTTAGTATTGGAGGGCAGCGTGGAGGGTAAAAATCGTAGAGGGAGACCAAGAGATGAATACACTAAGCAGATTCAGAAGTATGTAGGTTGGGCGATGAAGAAGCTTGCACAGGATTGAGCAGCATGGAGAGCTGCATCAAACCAGTCTATGGACTGAAGACTACAACTACAACAGTGAACAGAGCGTAGTTTCTTGGTGAAGTTGAGAACGTAATGCCACAAAGACGCCATATTCGGCCACTTGGAAGCAGGCCAGACACAGATCGAAGTGTCAGTATGATTTAATGTGCCACAAAGTGTCATTTCGTGGCTTTGGTGACGGTTTAGAGGTACAGCAGATAATCTCCGTACGCCAGTTCAGTGTCGCCCGAAGTCTTCTCAGAAGGACCGATATCTGGCCGTACCAGCGCAACGAAACAGGACTGCACCTGCAGGACAATCGGCTGCAGAGCTTACAGCTGCCTCAGGAGTAGCTGTTTTCCTAAAATTTGTCTCTCGGAATCTCAGGACAGCAAAGCTGTTTGCCAGAATTCTGGCCGTGTGCATCCCGCTCACTCCAGCACAGGCACGGGCCCGTGTATTGTGGTGTCGGTAACATCTGAACTGGATCATGAATCAGTAGAGGAATATGCTCTTCACAGATAAATCCCGTTTCAATGTCGAAAATAATTCTTGTCGCACATTGCTCTGGAGAGAACCTGGTAGCCAGTATAGTCCCAGGAACATCGAGGAAGGAGACCGGTTTGGTGGTGATGGCGTCATGGTGTGGGCATCGTGCCGTACGGAGGTGTACATCTTTTTCGGTGGTCGGAGGAATACTGTAAACGCTCAGAGGTACAGAGATGAGGTACTATTTCCACGTTTTAGCCTTTTAAAAGGTGAAGTTGGCCCAGACGTATTCTTCACGCAAGATAACGCACGCCCGTATCGAGCTGCTATGCTGAATGAATTTCTTGAAAGTGAAGATATCTGTCGGATGGACTGGCCACCGAGGTCACCGAAACTGAACACCGTACAACATGCCCGGGATGCATTAGGGAGGCGAGCTGTATCCCTCAGCCTCCACGAAGGGCACTTCCAGACCTCCACACCGCTCTTGCTGAGAAATGGGATCGACTGCCAAGAAACCTCTTAAACCATCTCGTAGAGACCATGTCACGTCGCTATGCATATTGTGTAGCTGTTACAGATGATCACATCACTTATTATCAGCTTTTTTTGTTGTGGAAGAGATATCCGAGTTGTATTTTCTTACAAATGTGTATCTTAGCTATTAGAGCTTCTCTGACATTCTCTTTCTGGCACTGCGGTATGCCCAAAAGCCTTGTGATTAAGCTGAAGCTTGTTTAATAATCCTCCCGACATCCTGATGAGGCAGTATATCCTCCTTTCGTGATTACGCTTAACTTCTGAACAACGGCTTGATGCTAATCCAGAACGGTCCATTCTGCAAGTTGTTGGGCCCATCTGTACCGCGCTGCACTGTGTCGTAGTTGCAAAGATGGACCTCGCCATGGACGTCGCGAGTGAAGTTGTGCATCATGTAGCCTATGGCGCACAGTTTTAATCGTAACATGACGTCCTGTGGCTGCACGAAAAGTATTATTCAACATGGTGGCATTGCTGTCAGGGTTCCTCCGAGCCATAATCCGTAGGTCGCTGTCATCCACTGCAGTTGTAGCCCTTGGGCATCCTGAGCGAGGTATGTCATCGACAGTTCCTGTCTCTCTGTATCTCCTCCATGTCCGAACAACGTCGCTTTAGTTCAGTCCGAGACGCCTGGATACTTTCCTTGTTGAGAGCCCTTCCTGGCACAATGTAACAATGCGTAAGCGATCGAACCGCGGTATTGCTCGTCTAATCATGGTTGAACTACAAACAACACGAGCCGTGTACCTCCTTTCTGGTGGAATGACTGGAACTGATAGGCTGTTGAACCCCTCCGTCTAATGTGTTCATAACCTTCTGCATTTAGCGTTCTCTTAAGTTCAGTAAGGGGATCACACTCTAACCACGAAAGGCAGCCTCATGCATGGTTGTTTACATCTTTGGGCGGGTTTAGAGACATCTCTGAACAGTCAAAGGGACTGTGTCTGTGAAACAATATCCACCGTCAACGTCTATCTTCAGGAGTTCTGGGAACCAGGCTGATACAAAACTTTTTTTTGATGTGTGTGTTATCGACTGAACCGTCGATCTAGATCTACTGACTACTTTAGCAACCTCTTAAGAGGATTTACACTGATTATGCAAGCGCAGAATAAGTTTTCTTTCAGTTATGGTGGTATCACTATCCTTACAGCCCACGTTGCAAACTGCACTATCCCTGCGCCACTCAAAACAATTGGAGGTGGCTAACTGTGGTTGAGGACGGTTGACGCTTGAGTATGACGTGGGTTAGCATTAAAGTTTCGTCCTTGGGCGCGAATCTGAGGCGTATTCAGACGGTGGAAGAAAACGTTACGAAGTAGTTTGTTATCCTTGTTCTCGCTGTGAGTGTATTTTGTTCCTTGTTTTTCAACAAAAACGATTTACTGAAATACTTTCCGCAGAAATCAGATTTTATACTCGCTTCTTTTCGTTTACTACGGACTTACTTGTTTAAAAAATGTACAGCTCTATGAATACTTTTTTACTCCATGTATGACTGCTTGAGCGATGTTGGAGACACTTTAAGTGAGGTGTCTGAATGTCTGTGGAGGAATGCCATCCCATTATTCCTCAACAGCCGAAAACCAGTCTAAATAGTGATGGACAGTAGGGTCTGGAGCGAAGACGACGTTCTGACTCATCTCAAAGGTGTTCCACTGAGTTCAAATCGGGGATGCTGGGCAGGCTAGCCGATTTCAGGACTGTTATTGTGACAAACCATTGCCTCACAGATGCTGCATTATGACATGATGCACTGAAGTACTGATACTATCATTGTCTCCGAACTGTTCCTCTACTGTATGCAGTACTCAATGCTGTAAAATGTGTTCATAACCTTCTGCATTTAGCGTTCTCTTAAGTTCAGTAAGGGGATCACACTCTAACCACGAAAGGCAGCCTCACCACCTCTTCAGTACTTCACTGGAGGCAATACATATTACGGCAACTAACGTCCTCTTGGCATTCACCAAACCCAAACCTTTCCATTGGATTGGCACAGGAATAGCATGATTCCGACTGCCCCGTCGGAGGTCCGAGTCCTCTCTCGGGCATGGACATATGTGTTGTCTTTAGCGTAAGTTAGATTAAGTAGTGCGTAAGCGTAGGGACCGATGACGTCAGCAGTTTGGTCGCATAAGACCTTACCAGAGATTTCCAGTTTCCAGTAGCATGATTCATCACTCCAAATAACACGTTTCCAATGATCCAGTATCCAGCGGCGTCGCACTTTTCGCCGTCTCCAGCATCGCTTACCATTGACTACAGAAATGCGTGACTAAGGAGGGGCTGATCGACCAATGTACCCCTGTTTTTTTTTTTTTTTAACTCCTGCGAGCAATAATGTGCTAGCTGGACTGCTGGTAGCATTTTGGAACTCGCGAGTGACTCAAATGGCTCTGAGCACTATGGGACTTATCATCTGAGGTCATCAGTCTCCTAGAACTTAGAACTACTTAAACCTAACTAACCTAAGGACATCACACATATCCATGCCCGAGGAGGATTCGAACCTGTGACCGTAGCAGTCGCGCTTTTCCAGACTAGATCCGCTTGGCCACCACGGCTGGCCTCGCGAGTGACTCCTTGCGTTGATTTCATGCCATTTTATTTCAACTGTCCTCCGCAACCATCGACGGTTCCTGTCCATCAGTACATGAGGTCTTGGTTTAGCTGTGATTGTTCCTGCGCGTTTCTGTTTCACACTCAAAAAATCACCAAAGACCACTCGGGCAGCTTTAGAAGGTTTGATATGTCCCTGATGGATATGTCACCCAGGTGGCATCCAGTGGATAGTCCACGTTCGAAGTCATTCCTAACCGACCGATTCTGCTGTTACTGTTGCTCTGAAAAGACAATACTCCCCATCTCCGCATTACGTAGGGGTGTCCTAGAATCTTACCCAGTGAGCGCCATTCCGAAATTATTAAGCAGTCGTAGCGAAATTCAACTTCGGAGCAGAGATTTTGCCCTTAACATTTTTCTGCGACTCATTATACCAGTATCTCCGTATCGTGGATTGTCGGACGACAGATTCTTCTGTCATTAAGGATTTTTGTCTTCTAGTGTTCAGAAAGAAAAAAATCTGCTATCAGACGGTAACCTATTTTAGACAATTCCGACATATTCGTAGTGAAGGAGGGGGCTAAACTGAAAATAGTGGGACATAATTCTCGTTACCATAGTTAATCACACACTGACCACGATGTTAAAAATCATAAAATGAAAATAAAAGCCTGTCATTATATTTAAAATCACACTGAGGTTGCTAAAACGAGTATTCAGTTTCACGAGAGGTTACGTAGTGTGAAATTTTACCGCCTGTTACTCTAACATCCTGCGTCTTCGTGACCATGGTGACGATCAACTCAGCGTTGAGCGGAACAGAGACACTTTAAAAAAAAATTATCGTAATTAATAGTGGGATAGAAAATTATGGTTTAGCATCCGTCGGCGACATGGTATTACACTTGGAGCATCAGTTTCGTTCGACTAACCCAACAATGGGAATGGAAATCTCCGGAGGCAATCAGCACGGGATCTACCTGAACTAACTTAGGGCAATCACTGATATCCTAAATTGGGTTGCTGGACGGAGTTTGAACCGTTCTCATACTAAAATGGTTCAAATGGCTCTAGCACGATGGTACTTAACATCTGACGTCATCAGTCACCTCGAACTTAGAACTACTTAAACCTAACTAACCTAAGGACATCACACATATCCATGCCCGAGGCAAGATTCGAACCTACGACCGTAGCAGCAGCACGGTTCCGGACTGAAGCGCCTAGAACCGCTCGGCTACAACGGTCTCATGCTAAACCCAGCGGGATGTCTAGAAAACCTGCTTTGTCGGATCGCTAGACAACATTCAAACAAATCATATTAATGAGTTATATTACGAAAAGCAAATGACAATACTTAACTTTGAGAAACACACAAATGTATCGCAAACAAAGGGCGACTTGCAAAATAATCAAGTTTCTTCAGTATAACAATTCCAAGTTTGAGCTACATAGAATGTACAAGCAAAATAACGAGCGTTGTCGCTAGTCTTGTGGCTACTCCTCAACTGGCTGCGACCAGTCGGGCGCGGCGCTTATGTTCTCTTCACATATTAGCCGCTGCTGTCACCGTTGTCGTCCTGGAGAGGGGTTGGCTCGTATTCAGAGAATAGGGTAGCGAATGTAATAGAATTCAGTTTTTTACTGCCTACCTTTCTTGTTGAGAGCCAGAACATTCCATTGTGTCTTAAAGAACGAACGTGTGAGAGAATGCTCTGGTAAGTCGTTGCAACCTCGGGTGCCATCAACCACATTCAAATGGTTCAAATGGCTCTGAGCACTATGGGGCTTAACATCTTAGGACATCAGTCCCCTAGAACTTAGAACTACTTAAACCTAACTAACCTAAGGACATCACACAACACCCAGCCATCACGAGGCAGAGAAAATCCTTGACCCCGCCGGGAATTGACCCCTGGAACCCGGGCGTGGAAAGCGAGAACACTACCGCACGACCACGAGATGCGGGCCAACTACATTCCCCGTAAGTCGCAACAACCAGTCACAATCCTGGACTTGCACTCATCACGGTCAAGCACTATCTGCGATAACAAATTTTCCTTACTAGATAGAAGGCCACGACAAAGGACCGCTTCTAGGCCATTTTCCAGAACGTGAAGGAGTTATCAAGCATTGCACTCCACACTCACACACCAATGATGTTGAGTCCCATAGTGCTCAGAGCCATTTGAACCAATGATGGACACAAGCTTTCCTTCCACGCTATGATTTACATTTACAAGTTCCTTAAGATATTTTTGTTGACTAATTGTTTCAAAACCTAGTAATGAGACCACAACACAAAAGGACACTTGATCTACATCTACATCTACCTGACGGTGTGTGGCGGACGGTACTTTGAGTACCACCTATCGGTTCTCCGTTCTATTCCAGTCTCGTATTGTTCGTGGACAGAAAGACTGTCGGTATGCCTCTGTGTGGGCTCTAATCTCTCTGATTTTATCCTCATGGTATCATCGCGAGATATACGTAGGAGGGAGCAATATACTGCTTGACTCTTCGGTGAAGGTATGTTCTCGAAACTTCAAAAAAAAAAAAAGCCGTACCGAGCTACTGAGCGTCTCTCCTGCAGAGTCTTCCACTGGAGTTTATCTGTCATCTCCGTAACGCTTTCGCGATTACTAAATGATCCTGCAACGAAGCGCGCAGCTCTCCGTTGGATCCTGTCTATCTCTTCTATCAACCCTATCTAGTACGGATCCCACACCGGTGAACAGTATTCAACCAGTGGAAGAACAAGTGTACTGTAACCTACTTCCTTTGTTTTTGCACTGCATTTCCTTAGGATTGTTCCAATGAATATCAGTTTGGCATCTGCTTTACCGACGATTAACTTTATATAGTCATTCCATTTTGTCACTCCTAATGCCTACTCCCAGATAATTTATGGAATTAACTGCTTCCGGTTGCTGACCTGCTATATTGTAGCTAAATGATAAAGGATCTTTCTTTCTATGTATTCGCAGCACATTACACTTGTCTCCATTGAGATTCTATTGCCATTCCCTGCACCATGCGTCAATTCGTTGCAGATCCTCCCGCATTTCAGTACAATTTTCCATTGTTACAACCTCTCGATATACTACAGCATCATCCGCAAAAAGCCTCAGTGAACTTCCAATGTTATCCACAAGGTCATTTATGCATATTGTGAATAGCAACGGTCCTACGACACTCCCCCGCGGCACACCTGAAACCACTCTTACTTCGGAAGACTTCTCTCCATTGAGAATGACATGCTGCGTTCTGTTACCTAGGAACGCTTCAATCCAATCACACAATTGGTCTGATAGTCCATATACTCTTACTTTGGTCATTAAACGATTGTGGGGAACTGTATCAAATGCTTTGTGGAAGTCAAGAAACACGGCATCTACCTGGGAACCCGTGTCTATGGCCCACTCAGTCTCGTGGATCTGAAAAAAATTGTACCGTGAACAAATAAACTACGCTGGTTCCGAACCATATACATACAGATGTTCAAAACTCAAGGACTAAAGTAACTATCGTAGGGTGTGTTACTGACAAGTAACATGACTCAATGAAACTTGGACCCTACATGGGAAGGACTGCTGTAGTATAGTAGAGAAGGTAACTGAAAGAAATACACAATGAGACGAGCAAAATGACTCTTTTATTTAAAGACAATAATTACACTGAAGTCACTGCTATCTACGATGTACCTCTGGACATTACGAAAGACGTGGCATGGTTCTTAATAGGGGATGAGATCACCATGGGCGGCACTGCATGGTCTGCAATGTATTCCCATGCTGGCCACAATATTGGTAAAGAATTTTTGTAGTAGAGCGTTCCACTCCCCCACCAGCGCGACTGACAAGTACTGAATGGTCGTTGGTGCGGATGGAAGTGCTGCAATTCGTCTCGCCAGCCGCTGTGGCCGAGTGGTCCTAGGCGCTTCAGTCTGGAACCTCGCAACTGATACGGTCGCAGGTTCGAATCCTGCCTCGAGCATCGATGTCTGTGACGTCCTTAGTTAGGTTCAAGTAGTTCTACGTTCTAGGGGACTGATGACCTTAGAAGTTAAGTCCCATAGGGCTCAGAGTCATTTGAACCATTTTGAACCAATTCGTTTCCCACACACAACTCACACGAGCTCGATGAGATTTAAGTCGGACGAACGAGCAGGCCAGTCCATTCACCGACTATTTTCTCATTCCAAGAGCTCCTCCACCTGTGCTGTTCGACGCGGTCGCGAGCTGTCATTCATAAAAATGAAAGCAGGGTCGAACACTCCTCTGTAAATACGCACATGGGAAAGGACTACAACGTCGTTGACCGGTGAGTGCACCGTGATTAAGAATCTGGAGATCATCATTATGCCTCCCCAACCATAACACCCCGACCACCAAAACGATTGCGTTGGACAACGTTCCTGGGTGCATTACGTGTTCCCACCTATCGCCATTTGGTTCAAATGGCTCTGAGCAGTATGGGACTTAACTTTTGAGGTCATCAGTCCCCTAAAACTTAGAACTACTTAAACCTAACTAACCTCTACACATCACAAACATCCATGCACGAGGCAGGAATCGAACCTGCGACCGTAGCGGTCGCGCGGTTCCAGACTGTAGCCCCTAGAACCGCTGGGCCACTCCGGCCGGCCGCGCATGTTTACACACAGGGCATCAAGCACTCTTCATAACAGTGTGACCAACTGACATACAAACAACAAAGAGGTTATGACAGAAACAGCACATGCTCAGTTAAGAGAACGAAATCACTCACATGCTTTACAAAGGAACTATTCTGGCATCACCTTAATCAATTTAGGAAAACCAGAAGCCTACTGGCCGGAAGA
This sequence comes from Schistocerca gregaria, assembly GCF_023897955.1. NCBI lineage: Eukaryota > Metazoa > Arthropoda > Insecta > Orthoptera > Acrididae > Schistocerca > Schistocerca gregaria. Next base: position 185,276,734 of record NC_064931.1, on the reverse strand, counting down.
GGATTTGAATGCTTATCCTCCCGAATGCGATTCAAGTGTCTCAAGCACTGCGTCATCTAATTCTGTACTCTCTTCTTAATTTCTCTATAAATCCTTTTATGGCATTTCTTCCTGGTTAGGCACGCAAAAGAATTTGGATAGCTCAGCTTTTGATATAAGCTAATTCGTTCACCGACACACGTTCAACAATTCATATTTGGAAGAAAGTCTCGCAAATGCATTTAGATAAACACAGCCTTTTCTCAGTTTAAGAAAGACACTGGTCTCATTACTCAGCTATCAGCCGTTGTCTTTCATTGGGTGAAGCTAAAGTAACATAAAACTGAAAAACTAGTACAGAAATATTGACATGAGCACTATGAGAATCCCATGTAAATGCTAAGAAGACATAGGACATTTTAAGAATGGAAAAACATATTAGTTACATTTTTCAGTCACATGTGGCGCTGAAGATTGTGTATCGCAGTACAGTAAGGTTCATGACTATTGACCATAAGCACTTACGTAAAGTGACGAACTGGGCCCCAGCCAGTCCGCGATACTCTCTATTAGTAGAATACAGTATGCGTAACTAAATGATGAACATTAACAACCATAGGACCGCTGCAGACTACTGTGAAAATTCATTTTTTTTATTAAAAAATCTGACTTATTACCCAAGATGAATGTTAAATCTGCAACGCGTGAATGCTAGTAGTTTTCGAGTAGTGATTTTCACTTGTTCTGTTACTTTTTAATTACAATGTAAATGACTACGGATGAAAGTAGCTAATGTGATATGCATCTTCGTTGGATTGAGAAAAGACTATACTTAACAGCGCTGGAGCTTTGAGTCTGTTCCAGCAGGTAGATGGCCGAAGCTTCGTCCTGAATAAACGTGTATTCCTGCGGACACAGTGTTGTACGTTCGGGTCTGGTTGGACGCTACTAGCTACATATCTCGGTCTCTCTCTTGCATTTTTGAGAGAAATGCCCAAACTCGCTGTTGCATCCGAAGAACTGCCATGGTCACGCAAGGAAGTTAAGAATTGTGTGCCAGTATGGAGACCACAATTTTACGCTCTCTGCTGTTTTCCAGTATCGATGACCACTGTTTTTGAGACGCAATTGCACATTTTCTGTGACATAAAATGAAAATAAAAACGCGTACGTTCACCACGAAATTTCTATAGTTTATTGGCTGAATGTTATCAGTGACAGTGGCTGTAAGCCTGTGGTGCAGCTTCTTTCTCGTCGGGCGAAACTGTACTCGCGATTTGGTAAGGATTGGACGCCTGTCTGTAGTCACAGGTAAACTTGCGCAAATACTAGGTGAAACGCTCGGAGAAAACCGACCCTTCACAGTTAGGCAGTTTTTCTCATTAATTTCGTTTTGTTTCACTAACAGTTTTGTGTGATATGACAACTAAAATGGTAGCCTACCACAATTTTTCTGCTCTTTTGGGGCCTATATTTCTTTCTGACGACCGTAGGGGTCACTGAATGGTTCGGCTGTCATTTACATACTACGATAACCAGTTTCTCAACCAATTTCTTTTTTAAAAGGTAATGAGATCATAGGTTCTCTACGGAAAATTCGAGAGAAATATCAATCTATGGTCTGGGCTCATGCAGGTTAGCAACGGAAATCTTCTTTTTCGTGGAAGGATTTTATGGACACTGTCTTTTGGGACAGGAGTGTCATACTGCTGATCCATTTCATGGAATGAATCGTAAGAATTAAGTCTCCAGTGTACAGCGTAACTTAAAAATCTAAGAAGAACATTTCTAAACAAATGATACGTCACATTATGATTCGGTGTGTCTTTGCTGACCCAAATACAGTCACCCACACTTTGATAAAATTCAAGAACTGTTGATAAGTTTTCTAAATGGAGTAGTAGAGTCATCCTCGACTTCATCTTTTCCAACACCAAAAACTGCGTATGACCACAATGTTTTGCAGACGAAGAGGGGAGTCAGTACACCATCGAGGAATGGTGAAATTTGTTAGTAGCAGACGTCTATGACTAAGGTATACAGAACCTCGTCCAGTGCCACGATAAGTGTCCTAATGCCATAGGAAATTATTGATCATCAGCTCTTATGTAAAGCGACGAAGGCGGCCCCATTTTCCACGTGGATTTTAACAGCCAGTCCGCAATACTTTCTATTAGTAGAATACAGTACACTCGACTAAATGATGAACGTTAACAACCGTAGGACAGCTGCAGCACCCCCGGTCGATAAAACACAGATTGTAGCTGTAGGATGTGTTCAGACTTTTTCCGCGATTTTATTACAAACTTTAACGAAAGATGTAGAAGGCCAAATGCATCAGTTTTTGAATTGGAAACCTGGTCCATTAAGTTACACTAAATACGAGAAAATTCCGAGTTTTCGCGTTATCTGCTGACGCTTAGAATAATTCAAAAACACATATTTCTTAATTAATTTTGCGCTAGACAAAACAAGCACAACAGTCTTTCAAACTGGCGTCCCCAAGCTTCTACGCAGGAATGACATTGTTGCACAAACTTCTATCGTATCTGTTCTGACAATATCGGTGTTGTTCGAACTGTATTACAGGCATATTTCCCAGAAGCTCCTCTTGTTTCGCCAGCCGTCATCAACACAAAACTCTTCACATGAACGCATACCACGAAACTGAGCTCGTTCAGATCAGGAAAAAGAGCTGGCCATGCAACAGGCCCAGACATTCGTCGTACGTCCGACATTGATTTTTGCGGTTATTTCACGCAGTGTTGCTTGTCTTTTGGCCCTGACATCTCCATGCAAATGCCGCTACTCTCGGGGTCGGACGGTGTGGCCGTGCGGTTCTAGGCGCTCCAGTCTGAAACCGCGTGGCCGCTACGGTCGCAGGTTCGAGTCCTGCCTCGAGCATGGAGGTGTGTGATTTCCTTAGGTTGGTTAGGTTTAACTAGTTATAAGTTCTAGGGGACTGATGACCACAGATGTTAAGTCCCATAGTGCTCAGAGCCACTTGAACCATTTTTGAACCGCTACTCTCGGACATTAAGTGAAAGCCGACGGCCACTGCGTTGTTCGTAGTGAGAGGTAATGCCTGAAATTAGGTATTCTCGGCACACTCTTGACACTGTAGACCTCGGAATATCGAATTCTCTGACGATTTCCGAAATGGAATGCCCCATGCGTGTAGCTCCAACCACCATTCGACGTCCAAAGTCTGTTAATTCCCGTCGTGAGGCCATAATCACATCGGAAACTTTTTCACAGCTTATGTGAGTATTGCTATCACCTCAGTGTATAACTGTTTGGCACATACACACCACCTCACTGTATGACTTATGTCAGAGTTTTGCTTCATCAACAACGCTGCAAAGCGACCCGTGTCCTTCAAGGTGAGGTGAGCTTAAGATGAGCTTATTAAACTTTTACAAAACAGTTTATTACGCCGTACAAACAACAATCCGTAGATTCCCTCATTCCACTAGCAGAGTTAGTCCATAACACTTCCGGTTTTGTAACTTCTGACTCACCTGTTCCTGGACCAGGATTCCTGATCTCAAAATGATACATTCGTCTTTCTTTAATACTCCTGAAAGTTTATCAGACGTTCACGGAAACATCTTGTACACTACAAACTCCTTAAATTTCTAATTGTTTTCTCAGCAAGCAAATTGACCTACATACGATCGTATGATTTCTTTTATTTTAACATTGTTTTGTGAACTCCGCTGGTGAGCAGACCTGAAGGACGAAACCAGCTTTCGCGTGATATGTCGCTGCCAAGTAACATAGCCCGATGAAGCGCGGACTATTCGCAGAAAGATATCCAAAACTGTAGTACGCAAACAAACTGAAAGAAATACGCCATAAACAAAAGAAATTGCACTTTTATTCACAGGCAGTAATAACACTGAATGCATCAAGATTTATGGTTATCCTCTGGACTTCACAAAAAATGGGACATAGGCTGTTTGATCACCACGGAGAGCAATGCATGCTCTGCAAAGTGCTCCCATGCTCGTCACAAGGATAAGGATTTCTTGTGATTGGACGTTTCATTGCTCCATCATCGCGGCTGACAGCAATTGAATGGTCGTCGGCGTGTTGCACTACTTCTCCCCAACCCATCTCACACGTGCTCCATGGGATTTAAGTCGTGGGGAACGGGCAGGCCAGTCCATGTGCTGAATATCCTCTCGTCCCAGGAGCTCAGTCGCCCATTGCCATTCATGAAGTCAGGGCCGAATGCACCTCTGAAAAGACGTACATGGGGAAGGAGTACAGTGTATCAGTAACTCTGACCTGTGAAAGCCCTGTGTCCAAAGATTTGTATGCCAGTATGTTCATGCAACATTCTACCCCACACAACACTTGGATCACTAAAACGATCATATTTGACAGTGTTCCTGGGTGCATTATCTGCTCCCACCTATCGCCATATGCTCTGATCCGAGAGCAGCACGGGAACCCACTCCACTTTGTTTCAGTCCCTATGCTATTGACACCATCTCAAACGGTGCCAACGATATGCGGGTCTCAACGGAACACAACGTACTGGTCCTTTGGCAAGGGTAGTATAGCCATGCAGTTGCCATGCGATTGTCAAGCGTGAGGTTGCCTGTCTTGCATTCCTGTTACATGTGATTGCAATTGTACCCGCTGTTCGACATGTACCGGATGATCAAAAAGTCAGTATAAATTTGAAAACTATAGATAGAGAGGTACAAATTGACACACATACTTGGAATGACATGGGGTTTTATTAGAACCAAAAAAAATACAAAAGTTCAAAAAATGTCCAACAGATGGCGCTTCATCTGATCAGAATAGCAATAATTAGTATAACAAAGTAGGACAAAGCAAAGATGATGTTCATTACAGGAAATGCTCAATATGTCCACCATCATTCCTCAACAATAGCTGTAGTCGAGGAATAATGTTTTTAACAGCACTTTAAAGCACGTCTGGAGTTATGGTGAGGTATTGGCGTCGGATGTTGTCTTTCAGCATCCCTAGAGATGTCGGTCGATCACGATACACTTGCGACTTCAGGTAATCCCAAAGCCAATAATCGCACGGACTGAGGTCTGGGGACCTGGGAGGCCAAGCATGACGAAAGTGGCGGCTGAGCACACGATCATCACCAAACGACCCGCACAAGAGATCTTTCACGTGTGTAGCAATATGGGGTGGAGCGCCATCCTGCATCAACATCGTACGTTCCAGCAGATGTTTATCAGCCAGGATGGGGATGGTGCGATTCTGTAACATATCGGCGTACCTCTCACCCGTCACGGTAGCAGTTTTGCTATCCAGCGCCATCGCTGGGACATTTTGTGAACGTAGTTTTTTTTTTTTGTAATAAAACCTCATGTCATTGCAAGAATGTGTGTCAATTTTTACCTCTCCGTCTACATTATTCCGTGGTTTATTAAGTTTTCAAATTTATACGGACTTTTTGATCACCCTGTATGTAGTCGCAGATGTGGGTCCTTCTTGTTTGTTGCACAATGTAGCAGTTTAAAAAAATTGTTCAAATGGCTCTGAGCACGATGGGACTTAACTTCTGAGGTCATCAGCCACCTAGAACTTAGAACTACATAAACCTGATTAACCTAAGGGCATCACACACATCCATGCCTGACGCAGGATTCGAACCTGCGACCGTAGCGGTCGCGCGGTTCCAGACTGTAGCGCCTAAACCGCTCGACCACCCCGGCCGGCAGTTACATGTTGCCGAAAGAGTATCTTTGCTTTCACACGATGCCAGGAAGCTGGAGGAAATAAAAAAGATAATAATATCTTGTCTCTGGTAATGACCGCAAGTTCGTACGACCTCCACCGTGTACGTCGACAGAGCTAACAACAAGAAAAAAGATTAAGATCGGGCGCAACTAAATGACTAGCTGAAATGTTTTCGGAGATGTATCCAGAAGCAGCTCATTACTAATGCTCAGGGAGAAGTCAAGAATCTGAAGAACGGTCAGAACAATGGGAAACACTGAACTCGTTTCCGAGACAGATCACAAAGACGCTTAATGGTATGATAATCGAGTTATTCAGAACAACGTTGCCAACACGATTCAAGAGCCAAACATTAGGCAGCGCTCCGGAAGCTGACTCTAAATACTCCGGCTGAACACAATAAGCGGGCCAGATAAGATAAGGTCTTAATAAATACGGCGCATTTAAAGAGGCAATTAGCGAGCGGCCCGCCTTATCGAGCAGCAGACACGGCCGTTGGCTGGCGAGCTTCCTCCGCGGCCGCTGCCTTCCTGCCGCCACGACATCGACACCCACTTTGCCGGCTGACGCACTCTACTTGCTTTTCGTAGAAGCCATATCGGATTCCCACCCAGCTATCATCATGTAGTATACTACCTGGGTACCCAGCCTTGCCAGGGTATGAGTTTATTCCAGTCTTCTATTAGTCCATGTCTTCCTTCCTCCTCGTCCTGTCCATCTCCTCCCCCTCCCATTATATCCCTCTCCCCCTCCTCCCTCTCTCTGTCCACCTTCCCCTCCTCCTCCCGTCAGTCTGCTTGTTCCCCCTCTGTCCACCACCTGCTCCCCCTCTATTCCTGCTCACCTCCCCCCCCCCCCCCCCCCCAAAAAAAAGGTTCAAATGGCTCTGAGCACTATGGGACTTAACATCTATGGTCATCATTCCACTAGAACTACTTAAACCTAACTAACCTAAGGAGATCACACAACACCCAGCTGTCACGAGGCAGAGAAAATCCCTGACCCCGCCGGGAATCGAACCCGGGAACACGGGCGTGGGAAGCGAGAACGCTACCGCACGACCACGAGATGCGGGCCACCTCCCCAGACTCCGTCTCCTCCACACCACCTCTAAGCCTATATCCTCCTACGCCCTCTCTTCCACTTCGTTCTCCCCCTCTCTCTATGCAACTTTTTCGCTTTCCTTTCTCATTCCATCTCCTCCTCTTCCATTTCTACCCATTTCCTCCTCCCCCCCTCTCTCCGTCCATCTCCTCCTTCTCTATGTCTCCCCAGCTCCTCCTACTGTCTTCTCACACCAAGTTATCACCCCTACGTCAGTAGGAGGCTCCTAGTTCTTACTAACAGTTTCCTTTCAGATTGTAAGTAATATACGCTAATGACCATTAAAAATTCTACACCAAGAAGAAATGCAGACGATAAACGGGTATTCATTGGTCAAATATATTATACTGAAACTGACATGTGATTCAATTTTCACGCAATTTGGGTGCATAGACCTGAGAAATCAGTACCCATAACGACCACCTCTGGCCGTAATAACGGCCTTGATACTCTTGGGCATTGAGTCAAACAGAGCTTGGATGGCGTGTACAGGTACAGCTGCACATGCGACTTCAACATGATACCACAGTTCATCAAGAGTAGTGACTGGCGTATTGTGACGAGCCAGTTGCTCGACCACCATTGACCAGACGTTTTCAGTTGCTGAGAGATCTGGAGAATGTGCTGGACAGGGCACCAGTCTAACTTTTTCAGTATCCAGAAAGGCGCGTGCAGGGCCTGCAACATGCGGTTGTGCATTATCCTGCTGAAATGTAGTGTTTCGCAGGGATCGAATGAAGGGTAGAGACACGGGTCGTAACACATCTGAAATGTAACGTCCACTATTCAAAGTGCCGTCAGTGGGGACAAGAGGTGACGGAGACGTGTAACCAATGGCACCACATCCCATCACGCCGGGTGATACGCCAGTATAGCGATGACGAAAACACACTTCCAGTGTGCGTTCACCGCGATGGGACCATCATGATGCTGTAAACAGAACTTGGATTCATCCGAAAAAATGACTTTTTGCCATGCATGCACCCAGGTTCGTCGTTGAGTACACCATCACAGGGGCTTCTGTCTGTGATGCAGCGTCAAGGGGAACCGCAGCCATGATCTCCGAACTGATAGTGAATGCTGCTGCAAAACGTCTTCGAACTGTTCGAGCAAATGGTTGTTGTCTTGGAAACGTTCCCATCTGTTGACTCTGGAATCGAGACGTGGCTGCGCAATCCGTTACAGCCATGCGGATAAGATGCCTGTCATCTGAACTGCTAGTGATACGAGGCCGTTGGGATCCAGCAAGGCGTTGCGTATTACCCTCCTGAACCCACCGATTCCATATTCTGCCAACAGTCATCGCATCTCCACCAACGCGAGCAGCAATGTCGTGATACGATAAACCGCAATCGCGATTGGATACAATCCGACCTTTATCAAATTCGGAAACGTGATGGTACGCATTTCGCCTCCTTACACGAGGCACACAACAACGTTTCACCAGGCTACGCTGGTCAACTGGTGTTTCTGTATGAGAAATCGGTTGGAAACTTTCCTCGTGTCAGCACGTTGTAGCTGTCGCCACCGGCGCCAATCTTTGTGAATGCTCTGAAAAGCTAATCATTTGCATATCACAGCATCTTCTTCCTGTCGGTTAAATTTCGTCTCTGTAGCACGTCATCTTCGTGGTGTAGCAATTTTAATGGCCAGTAGTGTATGTACCAAGTTTGGTTGAAATTGATCCAGGGGTTTGGGAGAAGCTTTTCATTCGTGGCTTTGGCGGCATAAACACATGTCACATATGTTATCTATATTTAACATATTTCCTATAGACAGCTCAAAACAATTTGGGGATAAAATGAGATATCATACACAATAGACGTATGGTAAGGTATTTTATTTAGATATCGGTTACAATGGTTATTTGTGTGTAATGCAGTACGATATTTTGCTGCCTCAACTCTTTACTTCACGTTTCAAGGCGTTTACGTATAGCGAGGCACCGTGGGGCTAACATAATAGTGAAACAGTCATTCTCGTTGCCCTCTGATATGCTGTGCGATCACCTCGTACGGCCAGTACAGTTGCACATCTGCGTGGCATGGACAGTATGAGAATATCAATCAGCTTTTGAGGGATATTTGGCTACTGCTCCATGAGTGCAATATCCAGCTCTGCAACAGTTGTGGAAGGTGCTGGTCTGGCTGCAATGCTCCTGCCATGTGCACCCCAGACATGCTCAATCAGGTCTAAGTCCGGTGAACAAGCTAGCCACTCCATTCGTTCAATTCCCTCAGCTTCAAGCGTGTTGTCCACCAGTGCAGCTCTGTGAGTACAAGCGTTATCGTCCACCAGAAGGAACCCATCTCTTATGGCAACAGCGTAGGGCACAACAAAGGTCGAAGGATCTCGTCTCTATACCTCTGAATAGTCAAAGCGCATAGAGGTCCATAAGTCAGCTAATACTGACTCCTGCCCACACTATTTGTCCACCACCATAATATGGTGATGTTTCCTGCACATAAGCAAGACTGTTTCGAGTTCCACGTTCATTCCAGTTGAGGGAACGACGATTGTCCGGCTGAACACAAAATCTTGACTCATCTGGGAACAGTACCCGGTGCCACCCTTACGACTCCAATCCTGATGTTCCTCCGCCCAGTTTCGGCGGGCTAAACGGTGTCATGGTTTCAATGGGACACACACCATAGGCCTCCGTGCGTAGAGGGCACATTCTCGAAGGCGATTTCGGACTGTTTGTGTTGATATTGAGCGTCCTGTCGCTGCCTGGAGGGTACGTTGCAGCTGACTTGCATTCAGCCTCCTGTCTCGTCGGGCTGTTAACCGGAGATAACGGTCATCTCTCGCTGATGTTACCCATGGACGACCTTGCCTTCTTTTAACGGTTCCTGTTGTCTGAAATCGCGTCCAGGTCATGGAAATTACACTTTAGGACACTCAAATAGCTGCAACCACCTCCTCTGTGCAAGTCGCGCTTCCAGCCGTCCCATGGCTCTCCAACCATAACTTCGGGTAAGTCACGTTATAACATAGCCTGCCTGTCATACGTCACTCTTCCCTAACAACCGAACCTGCTATTCTTGTCTTTGAAAAAAGCTACGTATCACGCTAACCTGAGGTTCAACAAGCTAATGTTACCCTCTGTGAGGATTTTGAAATTTTGACCGCGCCTGGGTCTAATGGACAAAGATATCGGACTATAATTTTGAATATGGTGAAATTAACAAAAAAACTAAACAGACTTTAAACCTTTGGAGTTAATGAAAGTGGTAAAGTTCATATAAGAATGAAAAAATAAACGGTCGCTAGCCTAATTGGGCACACTTATTTGGAAATATATTTTTAAGAAAATTGAATATTGGTTGTTGAAGTTTCTTTCATTAATATTTCTCTTTGAATAGCACACAGGATACAAACTGACACAAAGCCCTCTGAGCTCTGTGTAGCAGCAGTTACCAATAATGCACACGCCAATAATCATAGAAAGCAAACTTGCACCAAGATGATATTAAAACAGCTACACTCAAGATCATAACTTAAACCAATACTGAAATGTTACTGCATGAAGTGCATCACTAAATTTGGACATGAGGGGCTTCTATCTTAAATGACTCACAAGAACGCAAATAAAGATAAATAATATCATAATTACACTGTTTATACTCCCATATATATATATATATATATATATATATATATATATATATATATAATTAATGAGGAGGTACTGTATAGAACTGGTGAGAAGAGAAATTTGTGGCACAACTTGACTAGAAGAAGGGATCGGTTGGTAGGGCATATTCTGAGGCATCAAGGGATCACCAGTTTGGTATTGGAGGGCAGTGTGGAGAGTAAAAATCGTAGAGGGAGACCAAGGGATTCAGTACACTAAACAGTATTCAGAAGGATGTAGTTTGTTGCAGTTACTGGGAGATGAAGAAGCTCGCACAGGACAGAGCAGCTTCGAGAGCTGCATCAAACCAGTCTCTGGACTGAAGACCACAACAATATATATATATATATATATATATATATATATATATATATATATATATATCAGATTTCCTTATTAGATAAATGTCCCAATTATCTTTATAATATGTGAAGAGTATGACGGGGTATCATAAACTAGTATGGTGTCAATAGACAAGCTCTACGATTATTTCAGTAGAAAAGACTAATTCAAACAAAGCTAATCCTTAACTTCACTTGGAATAATTTACATTTTACTTTGCAAGGCAAAAATTCAACACCGAGCTCAATTAAATTTAAAAAAAAAGGCTTCATTCATGATAGGAATCAAGACTGCATTATGTTTATAGTGATCTTACTTATTTGGCTTTTTATCACCTGTGAATCAAGTATTTCAGACAATAACTTTTACACAAACTGGCACGGTATTCTTGGAAATCTGTACTATGCAATAAACTGAGACTACTTTAGCAAATTCCTACCTGACTTCACTTTTGTGGTTTTAGCTTTAACTTTTGCTACTCCTTTCACATTTGAAAAACAAAAAGGGACCATTTGGAATCACTTGAAAGCAATAATTGTTAATTTAAAACAAGATACTCAGTTTTAGTAGCACTTAGGAAAGGACCTTGAGTAGGTTCGTGATCAGGATACAAAATACGGTTCCGAACATAGATTTATAGCATTTGGATTATTATTAAAGCCACTCACAAATAAGCTGGTTCTGTGCTCATATAGATATCTGGATGTATGAAGTTAGTGAAGCAGTGACGAAGTTTTGGTGGCAAGCGATATGGCGGCTAGCTGTACTCACGACTCTTGATGTTCGAATGCTCTATAAAACCTCTTCTTCGCGTCGGGTTTCCAACATATTAGAGGCATACCTTTTTGCCGAGAATACCAAACAATAGCCAGACCCACATCCGAGGCAAAATTCCTTGCAAAGCAGCTTCCAATTGCCTCTCTTGGCACCGTCCAAGTGTACCGTGCTACGGTTGGCCATTTACTGCTTACCGTTCCCACCAAGGAGCCTCCCAGTTCGACCGCCAAAACCACCTTTTACATCGCGCCGTGTCAGTTCCGTTGCGGAGGGACTTCACCACATCTTTTACCTTTTACAATACAAGTGCCCTAAGCATCAACCAGCTTCCAATAAACATTTTCTTTCTTATAAATTATAAATATACATATGTCATAAAAATTCGTTACTTTAAGAAATCCTTTTGCTTTTTTCATATATAATTTGGAGAATAAATAAAAACTTTGAGGTTCGCCGATGACATTGTAGTTCTGTCAAAGACAGCAAAGGATCTGGAAGAGCAGTTGAATGGAATGGACAGTGTCTTGAAAGGAGGATATAAGATGAACATCAACAAAAGCAAAACGAGGATAATGGAATGTAGTCGAATTAAATCGGGTGATGCTGTGGGAATTAGATTAGGAAATGAGACGGTTAAAGTAGTAAATGAGTTTTGCTATTTGGGGAGAAAAATAACTGATGATGGTCGAAGTAGAGAGGATATAAAATGTAGACTGGCAATGGCAAGGAAAGTGTTTCTGAAGAAGAGACATCTGTTTACATCGAGTATAGATTTAAGTGTCAGGAAGTCTTTTCTGAAAGTATTTGTATGGAGTGTAGTCATATATGGAAGTGAAACGTGGACGGTAAATAGTTTGGACAAGAAGAGAATAGAAGCTTTCGAAATGTGGTGCTACAGAAGAATGCTGGAGATTAGATGGGTAGATCACATAACTGATGAGGAAGTATTGAATAGGATTGAGGAGAAGAGAAATTTGTGGCACACCTTGACTAGAAGAAGGGATCGGTTGGTAGGACATGTTCTGAGGCATCAGGGGATCACCAATTTAGTATTGGAGGGCAGCGTGGAGGGTAAATATCGTAGAGGGAGACCAAGAAATGAATACACTAAACAGATTCAGAAGGTTGTAGGTTGCAGTAGGTACTGGGAGGTAAAGAAGCTTGCACAGGATAGAGTAGCAAGGAGAGCTGTATCAAACCAGTCTCAGGACTGAAGACCACAACAACAACATATATAATTTACAAAACTCTCTATTTCCTGTCACAAATCAGTGACCTCAACTAACACAGAAGACACACTCCATAATCACAGATACACAGTTACATAATGTAAACCTACTTCTAATCGATATAAGTGTTACAACGTCATTGTTGCATTGCACTACATGCTCACTACTGTATCTGTAACCAACTGGTTGTGTAATTGGTTTCTTTAGAGTAAACATAAGTCAACATCAACCCCCTCTGCAGCAACTTTCCGTTATTGCCGCTATCTCGGTGACCGTAATGTTGTTTCCACTCCGTAGAACCGACACAAACACGTCGAACCATTTTAGCTCATTCTGCTGACGACAATCCTTCAGAAGCTAGATATATCAACTGATCACTTAATTGTTTTGACCAGTGTATGTCTGTACACACAGTTCACTTGTATCTCTAGCGAATATCGCCCTGTAGAGTCGTCTTCACGCAGCCCAATATTTATGACGCCGTATATCCTGAACTATGTGTAGTACAGTGCTATATTTTTGTAGGTACAGCGACATACGGGTATGTGGATATCGTCTGTGAAACGTGTTGTGAATAGAATTAGTAGCAAAAAAGTAATAAATTTAAATGTCATTAATGGTGCGGCAGTTTTTCACGCATCTCAGTGTTTATGACGTCGTCTCTCCTGGACAATGTGTCGTACAATGATGTACGAGTAACTTTGCTGGGACATTCCGTGGTATATGTAAAGGCTATCTGTAAAATGTGTCGTGAATACAATAGGTTGTAAAGTAGTAAAAAGTTAAAACGTCATGCTTCATGCGGAGCGAAAACGTAGCAAGCGATAAACTTTTTTCCTTTCATCATTTTGTGAGGGTTGTCAACGAGAAACAGTTTCGTAAACTTTTGACATTATATGATACATTTCTTGCAAGTCACTGAGTGCTCTCATTCTTAAATACCGATCGAATAAAGTATTGGTATTGGCGCGTCGTGTGCTACACTTATTTTCCACCTCCCCACCCCTTTGATAGGTAGGTACATGTAAGGTAGCCTATGTGTTAATTCATGGAATGTACCTGCATTCAAAATTTCATTCAAACCCATCCAACCTTTTCAGCGTGAAGGAGTAACAAACATACTAACATACACATAAACTTTCGAATTTATAATGTATAGAGTGATTCAGTTCCATCTACCGCTGTTGTTTCATGCACCCCGCGATGTTATAGCTGGCTTTAACAGCCCAGGCGTGAGATTTTCATATTCTCTCGCTCACTACGTGCACACTATAAGTCATCGGAAAAGAAATGGGCGAAACCTTTTCGTAGAAAATTTGATGTAGTTAAATTATGTACTGGGATACGTTTTCGCTACACTCATATCTCACAAGTCAGAATTTCTAGCATGTTCTTCGTGGCACTCACTCCTACCACTGTACAAAAATTAATGGCTGCGCGAACTATTCCCAATATTGAACCTTTTTTATCTGTATTGAATGGACTATTAAACTACAAGCATACTTCATTAACATTAATTTAAACGTGTTCGTAAGGATAATGAAAGAAAAATGACCATTTTACATTTAGGGCTGGTAAAATTCACAAACTTACGTAAAATTTACACGAACTTCAATTTTACAATTTGTGAGTGCTCCACTAAGCTGGTGCCGTAATAAGGGCTGTCAATGAAGACCAAAACGGTCGAATGTGGGAAAAATTCGTTCATTCGCAAATATTTCTACAGTGCTAGGAAGCGTATCATGAACAACGTACTATAAATCCTGACCAATGGGGCTTGAGTGAGAAAAGGGGTGAGTTGATGGACGATTTTGTACGTTTTCCTTGAACAACTCGAAAACTACAGCCTCTAGCGAAACGTATTCCAGTACAAAATTTACCTAACGCTAAATTCAATTTCCTACAAAAAGGTCCTGCTCATTTTTTCTGTAGGACAAACACTTTGAGCGTAGCGAGCGACAGAAATGAAAATCTCGTGCGAGGTTTCTGTAGGCCATTTACAGGATTGCAGGCTGCACAAAACGGCAGCGGCATGGGCAGATGATGGAAAAAAATCCCAACAACAAAAAATAAGTAATGTAGAGTAATGAAAATTTGGGGAACGCACTTATCTAGGTAACAAATTTATCACAGGTTAATGTAAGTATGAGATAAACCACTGCAAATGTGAAGCGCTGGCACATTAATAACCGATGTAACCGTCAGAATGTTGAATGCAGGCATTCAGACGTTCGCGCATTGTGTTCTACAGAGGGGATGGAGTTCCATGCAGGTTGCACTTGGTCGGTTAATGCAGGTTGTGGATGACGCGGGAGTTGCCGTCCAATGATGTCCCATATTGGAATGATCATATAAAGTCGATCGTCGGTAAAGCAGATGCCAGACTGAGATTCATTGGAAGAATCCTAAGGAAATGCAATCCGACAACAAAGGAAGTAGGTTACAGTACGCTTGTTCGCCCAATGCTTGAATACTGATCAGCAGTGTGGGATCCGCACCAGGTAGGGTTGATAGAAGAGATAGACAGGATCCAACGGAGAGCAGCGCGCTTCGTTACAGGATCATTTAGTAATTGCGAAAGCGTTACGGAGATGATAGATAAACTCCAGTGGAAGACTCTGCAGGAGAGACGCTCAGTAGCTCAGTACGGGCTTTTGTTAAAGTTTCGAGAACATACCTTCACCGAAGAGTCAAGCAGTATATTGCTCCCTCCTACGTATATCTCGCGAAGAGACCATGAGGATAAAATCAGAGAGATTAGAGCCCACACAGAAGCATACCGACAATCCTTCTTTCCACGTACAATACGAGACTGGAATAGAAGGGAGAACCGATAGAGGTACTCAGGGTACCCTCCGCCACACACCGTCAGGTGGCTTGCGGAGTATGGATGTAGATGTAGATGTAGATATGTGCTCAATTGGAGACAAATATGGTGATAGAGCAGGGCCAAGCAACATGTCTACACTCTGTAGAGCATGTCAATTTTCAACAGCGGTATGTCCACGAGCGTTATCCAGTTGGAAAACACTCACTATAAATCTGTGCACGAATGGCAGCACGACAGGTAGAAACACCAGACTTACTTTCCAATTTCCAGCCAGGGTGCGTGAAATGAGCACGAGAGTCCTCTTGCTGTCGTACGAGATCTCTCCTGAGACCATAATTCCAGGTGAACGTCCATTTTGTCTAGCACGCAGGCAGGTTGTTTGCAGACCCTCATCTAGCCTCCTTCTAATCAGGGTACACGGCCATCACTGGCCCCTAGGCGGAACTAGCTTTCAACAGAAAACGTAACAGTCCTCCACCCTGCCCTCCAGTGTGCTCTCGCTTGACACTACTGAAGTTACAAATGGCGGAGTTTTGGGCCCAGTGGTATGCACGCTTCAAGGTGTCTGGCTCGAAGCTGTCCTTGAACTAGCAGATTTATAACAGTCCGTTGGGTCACTGTGGTGTCAAGTGGTGCTCGAATTGCTGCTACCGTCGCAGTGCAATACGTGAGAGCCATACGCCGAACAACATGGTCTTCCCTCCCGATAGGGCCACGTGGCCGTCCAGAGCCCTGCCTTCTTGGGGTTGTACACTCCTGGAAATTGAAATAAGAACACCGTGAATTCATTGTCCCAGGAAGGGGAAACTTTATTGACACATTCCTGGGGTCAGATACATCACATGATCACACTGACAGAACCACAGGCACATAGACACAGGAAACAGAGCATGCACAATGTCGGCACTAGTACAGTATATATCCACCTTTCGCAGCAATGCAGGCTGCTATTCTCCCATGGAGACGATCGTAAAGATGCTGGATGTAGTCCTGTGGAACGGCTTGCCATGCCATTTCCACCTGGCGCCTCAGTTGGACCAGCGTTCGTGCTGGACGTGCAGACCGCGTGAGACGACGCTTCATCCAGTCCCAAACATGCTCAATGGGGGACAGATCCGGAGATCTTGCTGGCCAGGGTAGTTGACTTACACCTTCTAGAGCGCGTTGGGTGGCACGGGATACATGCGGACGTGCATTGTCCTGTTGGAACAGCAAGTTCCCTTGCCGGTCTAGGAATGGTAGAACGATGGGTTCGATGACGGTTTGGATGTACCGTGCACTATTCAGTGTCCCCTCGACGATCACCAGAGGTGTACGGCCAGTGTAGGAGATCGCTCCCCACACCATGATGCCGGGTGTTGGCCCTGTGTGCCTCGGTCGTATGCAGTCCTGATTGTGGCGCTCACCTGCACGGCGCCATCACGCATACGACCATCATTGGCACCAGGGCAGAAGCGACTCTCATCGCTGAAGACGACACGTCTCCATTCGTCCCTCCATTCACGCCTGTCGCGACACCACTGGAGGTGGGCTGCACGATGTTGGGGCGTGAGCGGAAGACGGCCTAACGATGTGCGGGACCGTAGCCCAGCTTCATGGAGACGGTTGCGAATGGTCCTCGCCGATACCCCAGGAGCAACAGTGTCCCTAATTTGCTGGGAAGTGGCGGTGCGGTCCCCTACGGCACTGCGTAGGATCCTACGGTCTTGGCGTGCATCCGTGCGTCGCTGCGGTCCGGTCCCAGGTCGACGGGCACGTGCACCTTCCGCCGACCACTGGCGACAACATCGATGTACTGTGGAGACCTCATGTCCCACGTGTTGAGCAATTCGGCGGTACGTCCACCTGGCCTCCCGCATGCCCACTATACGCCCTCGCTCAAAGTCCGTCAACTGCACATACGGTTCACGTCCACGCTGTCGCGGCTTGCTACCAGTGTTAAAGGCTGCGATGGAGCTCCGTATGCCACGGCAAACTGGCTGACACTGACGGCGGCGGTGCTCAAATGCTGCGCAGCTAGCACCATTCGACGGCCAACACCGCGGTTCCTGGTGTGTCCGCTGTGCCGTGCGTGTGATCATTGCTTGTACAGCCCTCTCGCAGTGTCCGGAGCAAGTATGGTGGGTCTGACACACCGGTGTCAATGTGTTCTTTTTTCCATATCCAGGAGTGTATATTCCCTTGACCACCGGTAACAGCAATTATGTGCACTGGCTAAATTATTGCCACTTCTCGTCACCGCGCACTAGGATGGGCAGGTGTGGCGGGCCTCTCGTCCTGGCCGCCCTTTACCACGGGGACGATTCCAGGGTGATTGGACCTGGGACCGTCGTGATCCAGGAAAAATCCCCATACTTATTCGGGACTCAACCCGAAACCACTAGGGCTACAGACTAGCGCACTATCCGCTAGACCGCCACGGCCACCGTTTATAAAATCTAGTGAAACAGATTGCTAATATCAACTGAGTGACCAAAAGTCATGGAAATAGTTGTTCCAGGAAGATGTACCGTGTTTGGTACCCGAATGTTGTGGCATACGGAGCGAGGGTAGACATGATACCTGATCATACTGATACAAACGGGTGTGTAGTGGACGTGGCAACATTTCGTTGGTTCACCGGCTTTTTACGTGGGATCGATTCAACGCGCATGGCATACTGGCATACTGGAGATTTCACAAGGGCTCGGGTTCCATAGGTGAACAATGTCTAATATCGCATAGACTGCTTTGACATACGTAAGCCGTCGCACAGGATGACGACAAGTGTTTCACGAACGGGTGTCCCGTCACGTCCTCAGAGCCATATGGGGCGACCGACAGTCTACTTAACTCAACTCGTCACCTATTTAAATTTTGGGCGTCAGGAACAGATTTCTGCCAGCACCACACGGAAATAAATGTACCTCGTAGGCTTCGGTATCCGACAACCATTTCGTGTTCCTATGCTGACACCTCGACACAGAGCTCAACGACTGCCATGGTCTCACGAACGTTGTCAGTGGACCATGAAACAGTGGCGACGAGTGACAAGACGCGATGGATCCCAGTTTCTGGATTCGGTGATGAGCACCAGAGACTGTGTCTTATAACCGATGAATCCATGGATCCTGAGTATCGTCATGTGTCCGGGAAAGAGGTGGCTCAGTGATAGTCTAGGCTGTGTTCACTTTGTAGCAGCTAGTAACCATTGTCAGGCTGCAGGGACCAATGACAGCTCATTATATGGACGTTCATGCACACCGCCTGCGTGCCTATGATACACTTCTCCTGTTTTCACCCGGATCTACACGCCAAGGTGACACAATATTTCGATGGTCCACCTGGCCATCAGCTTCAGGTACCGTCGAAATATTGTGTCAATTTGACTTGAAGATCCTATTGCAAACCCGAAAGAGTTTCACAAGTGATTCCCCTGGGAAAGCTTACGAAGTCACATTTGCATTCCCATTCTGGCATTATAGTGTCCTGACGGAGATGCCATGTTTGAACAGAAGAATGCAGCACGGTGCTGGTCTTCGGTTGAACACAGGTGACTCGGTGAACTTTCTAGTGAATTCACGACCGTGGCTTGGCCCTCTGGACCACCTGGTTTTTAACCCAGTGGAGCTTTTCAGGGATGCTGTACCTGTGCACGCTCGTTGTACCTAGCATGAAACACACTAGAACATTGCAAGATTCGAGGACCAGTGCTCCCAGGGGAGCGACTCGCTATTAATATCATGTCCAGTGCTTTCCCACGTTGTTTAGCTACTCACTGTATAACTACTGTAGTTCTGATGAGCAGCATTAAAAAGTTATTTAATATACAAATAAATATTTTTTGTATTATGGGTATGTTATTTCTCATTGATGCCCGTCACCTACTTACCTTCTAATCATTCATTCTTGCCTCGTTGGTATGGACAAGACGCTAAAATAAAACTTAACAGTCCAAGAAATTTAATAAAAAAATTAAATAAAGTAGTGGCTGATCATATTTACGAGGAAACAAGCTCTAGGTTACGTCAAAAACATGCATGGAAGCCCTTTCAAAAATCTATATTCAGCAGTGAGATGTGTCTGCTTCTGCTGTCGGCCTGCAGAACAAGATACCCTGCACCCTGTGCATAATTCAGTGCCCTGCGGCATTTAAGAAAAAGCTAAGCGCTTCCTTCTGTCAACCTCATAGACTTTCCCCAAATATTAATTTACATGGATCGTTTTCCTCTGTCAAACAATAAACAGATGCTCCCATCTTCACCCATTTACCCTTCTTTCTCTTTTCGTTTCTCAATCTGTCACACCGTTTTGTTTTCCCTTACCTTGCGTTTTATCACGCTCCTTTTCCTATATCTCTTCCTCCTCTTACCTCATTTCAATTGTTGGTACACACCGTTCTTTAAATCTACCTCCCTGTATTTGTCTTAATCGCTGTATTTATCTGGATCGCATATAAACTATCTTTTTTCGGTACTATTTACGTCGCAGTAATTATTAAATGTTTGCTTTTGTATTAGATGCAAATTATAACACGCTAGTCCTAATGAAAGTAATTTAAGATCTCTAGATGGCTCTTACAGTTCCACGTTAAATAAGTAAATAAATACACTTCTGGCCATTAAAATTGCTACACCACGAAGATGACGTATAAAGACGCGAAATTTAAGATGCTCTGATATCCAAATGATTAGCTTTTCAGAGCATTCACACGAGGTTGGCGCCGGTGGCGATACCTGCGACGTGCTGACATGAGGAAAGTTTCCAACCGATTTCTCATACACAAGCAGCAGTTCACCGGCGTTGCCTGGTGAAACGTTGTTTTAATGCCTCGTGTAAGGAGAAGAAATGCGTACCATCACGTTGCCGACTTTGATAAAAGTCGGACTGTAGCCTATAGCGATTGCGGTTTATCGTACCGCGACACTGCTGCTTGCTTTGGTCGAGATCCAATGACTGTTGGCAGAATATGGAATCGATGGGTTCAGGAGGGTAATGCGGAACGCCGTGCTGGATCCCAACGGCCTCGTATCACTAGCAATCGAGATGAAAAGCATCTTACCCGAATGGCTGTAACGGATCGTGGAGCCACCTCTCGATCCCTGAGTCAACAGATGGGGACATTTGCAAGACAACAACCATCTGTACGAACAGTTCGACGACGTTTGCAGCAGCATGGACTATCAGCTCGGAGACCATGGCTGCGGTTACCCTTGACACTACATCACAGACAGGAGCGCCTGCGACGGTGTACTCATCGGCGAGCCTGGGTGCACGAAAGACGAAACGACATTTTTTCGGATGAATCCAGGTTCTGTTTACTGCATCATGATGGTCGCACCCGTGTTGTTCGACATGGCAGTGAACGCACATTGGAAGCTTGTATTCGTCATCGCCATACTGGCATTTCACCCGGCGTGTTGGTATGGGGTGCCATTGGTTACTCGTCTCGGTCACCTCTTGTTCGCATTGACCGCACTTTGAACAGTGGACGTTACATTTCAGATGTGTTACGACCCGTGCCTCTACCCTTCATTCGATCCCTGCGAAACCCTACATTTCAGCAGGATAATGAACGACCGCATGTTGCAGGTCCTTTACGGGCTTTTCTGGATACAGAAAATGTTCGACTGCTGCCCTGGCCAGAACATTCTCCAGATCTCTCACCAATTGAAAACGTCTGGTCAATGGTGGGCGAGCAACTGGCTCGTCACAATACGCCAGTCACTACTCTTGATGAACTGTGGTATCGTGTTGAAGCTGCATGGACAGCTGTACCTGTACACCCCATCCAAGCTCTGTTTGACTCAATGCCCGGCGTATCAAAGTCGTTATTACGGCCAGAAGTGGTAGTTCTGGGCACTGATTTCTCAGGGTCTATGCACCCAAATTGCGTGAAAATGTAATCGTATGTCAGTTCTGGTATAATATATTTGTCCAATGAATATCCGTTTATCATCTGCATTTCTTCTTGGTGTAGCAATTTTAGTGTTCAGTAGTGTACATAGTATCTACTAGTAGTCTTCATGTCAGGGCAATTTGCTTTTGTTTACATGTAAGACGTCAACCTCGGAGCATGCAGACATCAGACACAGGGCTTTCGTTGGCGGAGTAGATCAGATTAATACTTGCTCCACAGATCATGAATACGACATTTCGTAATGATGTGGAACGTGTCAGGTTAATAAAAGATGTCTGTACAAGATGTTACATTACACAAAATATTGCATGACAGTAATGTTTAAGTTTTTTTTCTCCCTTAATTTATATCTACAAATTCAGTCAATGAGTAGGAGTTGTCATCTAGAAATTCTTTTAATTTTTTTTTAAATGTTGGTTGACTATCTGTCAGGCTTTTGATGCTGTTTGGTAGGTGACCAAAGACTTTTGTGGCAGCAGAATTTACCCCTTTCTGTGCCAAAGTCAGATTTAACCCTGCATGGTGAAGATCATCCTTTCTCCTGGTGTTATAGCTATGCACACTGCTATTACTTTTGAACTGGGTTGGATTATTAACAACAAATTTCATAAGTGAATATATATACTGTGAGGTTACTGTGAGGCTCCCCAGATCCTTAAATAGATCTCTGCAGGATGACCGTGGGTGGGCTCCAGCAATTATTCTGATTACACGTTTATGAGCGATGAATGCTTTTCTACTCAACGATGAATTACCCAGAATATGATGCCATATGAAAGCAGTGATTGAAAGTAGGCATAGTAAGCTAATTTTCTGAGATTCTTATCACCAAAACTTGTAATAACCCTAATAGCATACGTAGCTGAACTCGCAGACCATCAATGTGTTGCTTCCTTTAACCTCTCATCAATGGAAACACCTAAAAATTTTGAAAATTCTACCTTAGCTACAAACTTCTGTTCAAAGTCTATATTTATTACTGGAGTTGTGCCATTTACTGTACGGAACTGTGTATACTGTGTTTTATCAAAATTTAAAGAGAGTCCGTTTGCTGAGAACCACTTAATAATTTTGTGAAAAACATCATTTACAATTACATCACTTAGTTCTTGGTTTTTGGATGTTATTACTATACTTGTATCATCAGCAAAGAGAACTAACTTTGCATCTTCATCAATGTGGAATGGTAAGTCATTAATGTATGTTAACAACAGTAAAGGACCTAAGCCCGAACCCTGTGGGACCCCGTACTTGCTAGCCCCCAGTTTGAGGAATCAGCTGTTGTTTTAACATTACATGAACCACTTATTTCAACTTTCTGCATTCTTCCACTTAAGTATGAATTAAACCATTTGTGCACTGCCCCCCTCAAACCATAATGATTTAGCTTATCTTAAAGAATTCCATGATTTACACAATCAAAGGCCTTTGAGAGATCACAAAAAATACCAATGGGTGACGTCCGTTTATTCAGAGCATTTAATATTTGATCAGTGAAAGCGTATATAGCATTTTCTGTTGAAAAGCCTTTCTGGAATCCAAACTGACATTTTGTTAGTACTTTATTTTTACAAATATGGGAGGCTACTCTTGAAAACATTACTTTCTCAAACATTTTTGATAGAGCTGTCAGAAGAAAGATTAGCCGATAGTTGTTGACATCCAACGTATCCCCCTTTTTATGAAATGGTTTTACAATGGCATATTTCAGTCTATCGGGGAAAACACCCTGCTCCAAAGAGCTATGACATACTTGGCTGAGAATCCTACTTATCTGTGGGGAACAAGCTTTAAGTATCTTGCTGGAAATGCCATCAATTCTGTAAGAGCTTTTACTTTTCAGTGAGTTTATTATTTTACTGATTTCAGAGGGAGAGGTTGGTGAAAATACAGTTGTTTCAAACTGCACAGGTATGGCCTCTTCTATTAGAAGCCTTGCCTCTTATAGTGAAGATCTAGATCCTATTTTCTCCACAACATTTAAAAATGATTATTGAATATATTTTCAATTTCTGATTGTTTGTTAGTTCACTTGTCATTCAGTTTTATGGCACTATAGTCTTCCTGTGCTCTTGGTTGCCCTGCTTCCCTTTCAATAATATTCCAAATTGCTTTAATTTTATTATCAGAGGTACTGATCTCAGACATGATACACATGCTTGTGGACTTTTTAATAACTTTTCTTAGTACCACACAATAGTTTTTAAAATATTGAACAATTTCGAGGTCAGTACTCCCTCTTGCTGTTAGATACAGTTCTCTTTTACGGTTACAAGATATTCCTTTAGTTGGCCAAGGCTTTTTATATGTTTTCTCGGAATTATGTTTAACTATTTTCTTGGGAAAACTCATTATCATTATGCGATGTGAGGTCTGAGTAGTGAGGCAGACACTTCGGCAGACAGACGGGTTTTTTAAGACGAGTATCTTAGTGCTGGTTCAATAGTCGCCTAGTAACAGCTCAGACGACGATTGCGGCCTACTCTCCCCTTATCTAAGGTAACGCAGCCGGTGATCTCAATGAATTCCCTAGTGGCTGCTGCTTGCTCGATGAAACGGACCGCCTTCAGCCTGCGTGGCACCGAGCTCATGCATTTCAGAAAAATGAGGTGGCTTGTCAGTCTTTGGATGAGATTTCAGTGCATATCAGACACGATTAGGAACGAAATCTAATCATTGTGATTAATTCTTTTAGGTTCATTGAGTAAAACTAATGCATTAGTGTCTCTGCACATCTGATAGCCTCACGAATGGTTCCGGAAACATCTTGGGCCAAATCAAAAATGAGTGCAAGTGTGCTATAACCTACATTGCCGTGATAAAATTCATGGATTACCGGCATACACACATAGAGATGGCGTTAGTGTCGCGTACACAACGTATAAAAAGGCAGTGCATTGGAGGAGCTGTCATTTGTACTGAGGTGATCCACGTGAACTGGTTTCCGACGTGATTATGGCCACACGACGGGACTTAACAGATCTTGAACGTTGAATGATAGTTGGTGCTAGACGCATGGGACATTCCATTTCGGAAATCGTTACGGAATTCAATATTCCGAGATCCACAGTGTCAATAGTGTGTCGAGAATACCAAGTTTCTGGCATTAACTGACCCACGGAAAATGCAGTGGCCGACGGTTTCTCTTAACGACCGAGAGCAGCGGCATTTGCGTAGAGGTGTAAGTGCTAACACACAAGCAACACTGCGTAAAATAGCCACATAAAGCAACGTGGGACGTAGGACGAATGTATCCGATAGGACAGTGTGGTGAAATCTGGGATTAAAGGGCTATGGCAGCAGACGACCGACGCGAGTAGAGTGCACGACATTGCCTACAGCACCTCTCCTGGACCGACCATATCGGTTGAACCCTAGACGACTGGGTCCGCAGCTCGTGGTCGTGCGGTAGCGTTCTGGCTTCCCGCGCCCGGGTTCCCGGGTTCGATTCCCGGCGGGGTCAGGGATTTTCTCTGCCTCGTGATGACTGGGTGTTGTGTGCTGCCCTAGGTTAGTTAGGTTTAAGTAGTTCTATGTTCTAGGGGACTGATGACCATAGATGTTAAGTCCCATAGTGCTCAGAGCCATTTGAACCTAGACGACTGGGAAACCGTGGCGCGGTCAGATGAGTCCCGACTTCAGTTGGTAAGAGCTGATGGTAAGGTTCGAGTTTGGCGTGGACCCCATGAAGCTATGTTGTCAATGAAGCACTGTACAAGCTGGTGGTGGCTATATAATGGTATGGACCGTGTTTACATGCAATGGACTTGGTCTTCCGTGTCTTCGGCTACTTGGAGACCATTTGCACCCACTCACTGACGTTCTGTTGCCAAACAACGATGGAATTTTTATGGATGACAATGCGCTATGTCACCGCACCACAATTGTTCACGATTGGTTTCAAGAGCCTTCTGGAGAACTCGAGCGAATTATTTGGCCACCAGGACTCCCGAAATGAATCCCATCTACAATTTATGGAACATAATCGACGGGTCAGTTCGTGCACAAAATCCTACACCAGCAACAGTTTCGCATTTATGGACGGCACTACATACAGCATGGGTAAATATTTCTGCAGGGGTTTCCAGCGATTTGTTGACTCCATATCACGTCGAGTTGCTACACTACGCCGGGCCATATTAGGGGTATCCCATGACGTTTGACACCTCACTATAATGCTTTATGAAGTTCACTAAGGCTTCTTGAATGGGCAAACCGTGTTCTGTCTTCGTCGGTACTGGCGGCAATTACAAAGGTTCTTGCTTTCCTTTAGCACCTCTGTGTTTGTAATAGTTGGTTCCAGTACTGATGTCTGCTGTATTGGAATAAAAATTCCAAAGATACGTAGATTCGCTTTTCTCTCTCTCCGTGCTAGATTTCCGTTTCATAGCTCCGTCGGAACCAACGAGCAAGGTCTCTTCACTTGTTCACTTGCTACAAACACAATTCTGGCTGAGCAGTATTACAGCATAGAAATTAAAGAAACTTATTGTACGAAAGGCCACACACGTAATCAATCGACCTTTCTTGTTTGCCAGCTTCTGAAAAGCGCTCTGAACCCAGGCAATACTCAGCGTCTCCACTTCAGGTCCGCTACCTATCATCGTCTCTCGGCTGGAAGAGTTCCTTTCCTTGGGTTAGAAATCGCTGTAAATCATATAATGAATCCCGACAGGCATTACAGTTCTTCATTTTCAGTAACTGCAATTTTTTTAGCAATCCTGTGACGCTATCCCGTGAGTCAAACGTACCTGTGACCATTCGCGCTGTTCTCTTTGAAGACGTTCGGTATTACCTGTTACACCTGTTTAGTTTGGTTCCATACACCTTAGCAATAATCAAACGTGGGACGGGAAGATGATTAGTAAGCAGCATCCTTCCTGGACTGTCTGTGTTTTCCCAGTATCCTATTAATGAACTGCGGTCTGCCACCTGTTTCGCCTGCAAGTGAACTTATGAGATCATTCCATTTCATATCCACAGTAACTGTTATACCTAGGTATTTGTATGAGTTGACTGATTCCAGGTGTGATATTGACGGTACGCTAAATACCAACGTTCCTTATTCTTTTTCTAATGACTTCGACGAGATATTGAATATAGTGCCTTCAAATATCCTGCCTCGGGCATGGATGTGTGTGATGTTCTTAGGTTAGTTAAGTTTAAGTAGTTCTAAGTTCTAGGGGACTGATGACCTCAGATGTTAAGTCCCGTAGTGCTCAGAGCCATTCGAACCATTTTCTCAGAACTGAGTGGATAAATGTGCAATTCTAAAAACAGGTGCGCACATAGTTTTATAAAAAAATTTTAGTCTTGAAAAAAAAAAGCCAAATCCAAAAGATGATACCACAGGAGTGGGGAAACACATTTTAGGAAACAATGTCACTTGCAAATACAGAGAAGAACTTTGTGTACAATTACAGTTGCACATGATGATTGGTCTTCAGGGAGAGTAACACGTGTTAGTAAAGAGTCATTCGTAGGTGGATATTTGGGGGGATACAAAATTGGCCATATTGGACAAAGTGAATTGACTTAAAATTGACTTTCATTAACACGACGATAAATATTGCGCCACACCGTTGTAGCAAATCATGGCCGCATCTTTAACCAAAACTGACTGCGTCATTAAGATGATAAGAGTACAAAATTGTCGAGGCTTTCGTGACCACCTGTTGATGTATTGCCTGCTGGTTTTTGTTTCGTGATCTTCAGCTGAAGTTTTTTTAATGTTTTTTTCTGACATTTCGATAGCGTGAGTGAACGGCAGTGTCAAAGATTCACCCATCATTGTTGGTGGACATCAATGCTAACTAACAGTGCTAGCGAAACGTCACAAAAATCATTAGACGAAATTTGGTCAAAAATGCCTAGACAAACACCAACGGGAAGTATATCGACAGTACAGCCATAAAAACAGTACAAAAAAACTGGCTCTCAATACAGTGCAAACTTTGCCGCTCCACATCTTCTCTAAACTTCGTCGTCAACAGGATGTTCAGCCCTAATCTTCCTTCATTTTTTCAACTTCACCTCACGTGGGTGGCTTACATATCACGGTTGCTGCTTATTTTTCCGAGTAGCTTCTCAATTAACCTGACAAAGTGAAGTGTCATTACAGAAAAACGAACGAGTGTAGTGGCACAATGACCAGACCACCAGAGACGTATGATCGCTGGGAAGGGTACAAACTCTTTTCAGGTTATCCAGATTTAGGGTTCTCACTACTTCCATAAATTACTACAGGCGAATGCCAAGAAAAGCCCAGGCCGATTTCTTGGTACATCCTTTTCCATTCCCAGATTTGGCTCTATTTATAATCGGCTCTACTTTGAAGGTACACTGAAACATAGATTTAGTTCCTTACTTGAAAGGAAAAAATTAGGTGGTCGCTAGAAATTCTATATCTATACCTCGGTATCCAGAGACACTGGATCCAACTCCAGGATGTATATCTATTTTTTTAAGGGCAGATGGTACCTTGAAAAATGATGAATTTTCTTATTATTAGTGGTTATGATGGTATGAAGTATGATTTGAGTGAATATAAAAGCATTTTATAATAAATTCTTACTTAAAGGTTATAAATGTCAGTTTAAATGGCAGCTTGCACAGTGACACATACCCGCTTGTTGCATGTGATATCTGCTTTTTGTATTCATAAGCCTAGGGACATTTTTTTCGTTACTCTGAGGTTTCAGCCATTGGCAAGACTATCTGTTGTCTTGCATTCAGTTGTTTCCTATAATAATAACGCAACACATGTGATTTTTTTTCTGCGAAAAGAAATGACGAAATAGACCTCCAGAGTCGTCAATAAATAGTCTGGAGGATCTGGAATAAATAAAATGAAGAATATAATAAAAACAATATTATGTTTATGTAGGCGATCGTACGACTTGAGAGGTATTAACAGCAGGGAAAAATTTGTAAAACAATAAACTGGTTGGCAAGATCGCAGGAATTCTTTTTATTCCATGATAACCGGTTTCGGCGAAACTAAAGCCGTCATCACCGGATCTTAGAACACATACAGGTTACAACATCAAGGCAAACAATTGTTGATATTAATTGTTGCCAATAACACCTAGGCCTTACAAAATTGTCCTAAATAGCACTTAGGCGTCGAAGAGGGATGACATTAAAAATGTTAAATGTCTCCATCACATACAAGTGCAAGTTAGGTACTCCTAGGTGCCTAGGCACCTAGGAGTACCTAGCTTGCGCTTGTATGTGAAAGAGACACTTAACATTTATAATGTACTCCTAGATACCTAACTTGCGCTAGTGATGGAGATACTTAACATTTATAATGTCACTTCTCTTGGACGACTATGTGCTATTTACGACAATTTTGTCAGGCCTGCGTGTTATAGGCCACTATTAATATCACCATTGTTTGCCTTGATGTTGCAACCTGTATTTGTCCTAAGATCCGATGATGACGGCTTTAGTTTCACCGAAACCGGTAATCATGGAATAAAAAGAATTCCTGCGATCTTGGCTACCAGTTTATTGTTTTACAAGCATCTAGGTCGCTCCCACATGAGCACAATGTGCTACCTACAAAAGAGAAAGTATTTTGTGCCATTATCAACTAACCAATATCTCCTGTTCTATACTGCATGCTGCTTACGAATCAGGGGCGGAGGAAGTTGTGACAGATATAGCGAAA
Source organism: Schistocerca gregaria (assembly GCF_023897955.1). Taxonomy (NCBI): domain Eukaryota; kingdom Metazoa; phylum Arthropoda; class Insecta; order Orthoptera; family Acrididae; genus Schistocerca; species Schistocerca gregaria. The sequence continues at coordinate 185,247,526 of NC_064931.1, read as the reverse complement.
GAAGCTGTGAATGTAAATAATGAGTGCATACCAGGAATGTATTAAATACTTGTAAGTAAAATAAAGCTTTAAACTCAGTTTCCCGTAACTTTTGTTTTTTCTATCCTAATGTACCTTTTCTTTGAAACCAGATATTCCAGAGCAATGAAACTGTAACAGCCAGTTGGTTTAGTATACGTGCAGGAAGAGCCTTTTGTTTCTTGCTTTCAACTCGTACTATAAAGGAACTTAAAATGCAATTTGTTTTTAAAAATCCAAAATATGGATCACTATTAACACAGTTTTCAAAATTACAATTTTAATAAATTAGTCTTAAAAATGTCAGTTTAATAGCAAACAGTATAAATGTATATGGGAAAATGTCAGTGTTATACTGTTAATACCAAATTTCGACCTGACCAAAAATATTAACCTTGTACACGCAATGTTTGATGTGAACTCCACTGTTAGTCGTAAACGTGGAGTGTACTCATCCAAGTTTTATGACCTTCAGGGACACACTGCAGCGGTGCAATTTGTGGTGCTACCGGATCTCAGCGAGCAGCGTGCTGTCCCGTCGGCTTTGTGGTAGCCCACTTTTGTGGCCGGCTGTACCCAGCATATGGTCGGTCGCGCCGTCACTTCCATTCTCTTAAGGTTGCTTACGTAATTACTACGAAATGCAAGCCGCTGCTGTATTTATGCATAATACCGAGTGGGGGAGAGCGCGCCAAGGCGAAAACCTGTTCCAAATTATACATACATATATGCGCTCTTAAATGGCACATACATTAGGCTGTTATAATTGCTACCTGATTGCTTCAGATAAGGCGTAAGGATGGGGGAGTGCGGTCAAATGTCCGTGACTGCAGCATTTTCTTGCTTCTTTTATTTCTTTTAATCGCGCGTTTGCCGTTGTACGCACTGCGGTAGCCATTAGCCTAATTAACAGGTGACTCTTAGGAGGTAATTTTCAAACAGGAAAAATTGGAGTAAAAGGAATTCACACCCACGCCATACCGGATGAAAGCACGTCATAACACACTATGCCTAGTGGTTTCATTTCAAGAGGGACGCATCTGTGTACTTTATTTCCGATTCATTTAGGCGTGTCAGGTCTCAGTAGTACAGGAAATACATGCGCTGATCAGATGGTCAATGTTGACCACTCTTTAATAGCCTGTTCCGTCACCTTCACTGCGCAAAACATCTTAAGTTCATGTTGACGTAGACTCTATGAGATATTGGGACGTGGCCGAATTAAGTAACACCAGATGTCCAACAGATTACGCAACATGTGGGGATTACGAGCAGGTAGTTGGTTAGCTCTAACCTGGTGGTCGTTGACCCGCCAGATGTAATCGTTTGGATTGATACAAAGTAAACTTGCGGCGATGACATAAACAGCGATTCATCATTAGTTTAAAACACTGCAGCGTCGTCGAATGGTCAGTTGCCCAGCTGGAAAACACCGTGTCAGGTGGGGAAGACAATAGACATGAAGGTTTCTAAGTAGCTAGGGATAACACTAACGAATTATACCTCTTGTATAGTCATTTATGTAACAACTACAGGTTCCAAAGATTCCCAAGTGAATGTTCATTAATACATGTTACTGTCATCACCAGTCTGTGCACATACCGTGGTAATCGTTAGGAGTGCAGTACAAATCCTCGTTAAATTCATCCTGATTTATGTTTTCCATAGTTTCCCATAATCACGTCAGCCACATGCCGTGGTATTTCCTTCAACAAGACTATCTCTGTATCTAGTGAAATTAATGCCCATTTTAAACTTGTAATTTAGGGCTAAAAAATGTTCACTCCAGCGTTAATGGACGATGTCGGTGTGTCAATGTTGATACACATACTCCTCTGAGGAGGTGCCACATTTGCTACAAAGTGCCAAGGATAGTGACTTACGAAACTATTGTTCTTTCTGTTGTATATTCATCAAATACTCTTGGTGTCAAACATAAATATATGGCAGTAAGAGAACCCCTTACCACTGAAAGCAGTTGCTGTTATGAGGCGCTTTGCTTGCACACGAGCGGTTCTAAGCGTTACAGTCTGGAACCGCGCGACCGCTACGGTCGCAGGTTCGAATCCTGCCTCGGGAATGGAGTGTATGATGTCCTTAGGTTAGTTAGGTTTAAGTACACTGCTGGAAATGGAAAAAAAGAACACATTGACACCGGTGTGTCAGACCCACCATACTTGCTCCGGACACTGCGAGAGGGCTGTACAAGCAATGATCACACGCACGGCACAGCGGACACACCAGGAACCGCGGTGTTGGCCGTCGAATGGTGCTAGCTGCGCAGCATTTGAGCACCGCCGCCGTCAGTGTCAGCCAGTTTGCCGTGGCATACGGAGCTCCATCGCAGCCTTTAACACTGGTAGCAAGCCGCGACAGCGTGGACGTGAACCGTATGTGCAGTTGACGGACTATGAGCGAGGGCGTATAGTGGGCATGCGGGAGGCCAGGTGGACGTACCTACGAATTGCTCAACACGTGGGGCGTGAGGTCTCCACAGTACATCGATGTTGTCGCCAGTGGTCTGCGGAAGGTGCACGTGCCCGTCGACCTGGGACCGGACCGCAGCGACGCACGGATGCACGCCAAGACCGTAGGATCCTACGCAGTGCCGTAGGGGACCGCACCGCCACTTGCCAGCAAATTAGGGACACTGTTGCTCCTGGGGTATCGGCGAGGACCATTCGCAACCGTCTCCATGAAGCTGGGCTACGGTCCCGCACACCGTTAGGCCGTCTTACGCTCACGCCCCAACATCGTTCAACCCGCCTCCAGTGGTGTCGCGACAGGCGTGAATGGAGGGACGAATGGAGACGTGTCGTCTTCAGCGATGAGAGTCGCTTCTGCTTTGGTGCCAATGATGGTCGTATGCGTGTTTGGCGCCGTGCAGGTGAGCGCCACAATCAGGACTGCATACGACCGAGGCACACAGGGCCAACACCCGGCATCATGCTGTGGGGAGCGATCTCCTACACTGGCGTACACCTCTGGTGATCGTCGAGGGGACACTGAATAGTGCACGGTACATCCAAACCGTCATCGAACCCATCGTTATACCATTCGTAGACCGGTAAGGGAACTTGCTGTTCCAACAGGACAATGCACGTCCGTATGTATCCCGTGCCACCCAACGTGCTCTAGAAGGTGTAAGTCAACTACCCTGGCCAGCAAGATCTCCGGATCTGTCCCCCATTGAGCATGTTTGGGACTGGATGAAGCGTCGTCTCACGCGGTCTGCACGTCCAGCACGAACGCTGGTCCAACTGAGGCGCCAGGTGGAAATGGCATGGCAAGCCGTTCCACAGGACTACATCCAGCATCTCTACGATCGTCTCCATGGGAGAATAGCAGCCTGCATTGCTGCGAAAGGTGGATATACACTGTACTAGTGCCGACATTGTGCATGCTCTGTTGCCTGTGTCTATGTGCCTGTGGTTCTGTCAGTGTGATCATGTGATGTATCTGACCCCAAGAATGTGTCAATAAAGTTTCCCCTTCCTGGGACAATGAATTCACGGTGTTCTTATTTCATTTTCCAGGAGTGTAGTTCTAATTTCCAGGGGACTGATAACCTCAGAAGTTAAGCCCAATACTGCTCAGAGCCATTTGAACCATTTTTTTGCTTGCACACAGCAACTACACCGCCTCATTAGACGATCAAATAAGTTTAGGCAATAGCTAAACAAAAATATGTCAGCGGAGATTAGCAATAATGCACAGTAATTAATTAAAAGTGTTGTTACGGTTCTTAATTTTAGTATGGCGCAGGTGCGTGGCTACAATTTAAACTTCATTTGCACCGATATGTCTTTAACTCTGGTCTAGCCTTGAATTGGGCGGACAATAAATGTTATCACTTACAGAATGTCAGTGGCTCTTATTTTCGTTGACTATAGACACGACCCTGGAGCAGTCTTCGCCAGCCGGAGTGGCCGAGCGGATCTAGGCGCTTCAGTCTGGAACCCCGCAACCGCTACGGACGCAGGTTCGAATCCTGCCTCGGGCATGGATGTGTGTGATGTCTTTAGGTTAGTTGGGTTTAAGTAGTTCTAAGTTCAAGGGGACTGATGACCTCAGACGTTAACTTAAAAATGACTCTGAGCACTATGGGACTTGACATCTGAGGTCATCAGTCCCCTAGAACTTAGAACTACTAAAACCTAACTAACCTAAGGACATCACACACACCCATGCCCGAGGCAGGATTCGAACCTGCGACCGTAGCGGTCGCGCGGTGCCAGACTGAAGCGCCTAGAACCACTCGGCCACAGGGGCCGGCAGATGTAAGTCCCATAGTGCTCCGAGCCATTTTTGGTGCAGTTTTGAGTCTCGATATTGCCCCTGATGCTGCGATCTTGATGCTCGCGGTAGGATATGGAAAACACGAAAACAAGCGGTACAAACTTTTCGCCGTGTGAGGGTGAGCATTGTCATACCGCAACGTAAGCCCAGGATGGGTTGCCATGAAGGACAAAAGACGGAGCGTTCAATATCGAAGACGGTGCTGTGCTGAAAGGGTGCCGCGAATGACAACCAAAGAGCTCCTGCTATGAAAAGACATGACACCCCAGATCATCACTCTTTGCTATCAGGTCGTATCGCGGCCGACAGTCAGATTGGTATCTCACTGTTGTCCAGAGGTCTCCAGGTAGGTCCCCGCTGGTCATCGGGGGTCAGTTCAAAGCGGGACTCATCACCGAAGACAATTCTAGTCTAATCGATGAGATTCCTGCCGAATGTGGCTAAGACGACTGAAAACCGTATTGTTTCTGTACAGAGGTCAATGGTAGTCTGCACAAGGGGAGCCTTCGGCTCAGCCTCCTTTCTGTGAGCCACCAATTAATGATCTCTGTGGTCACTAAAGCACCAGCTGCAGGTCGCATTGACGATAATAATGAATGCGGAGCTCTGGGAGCCTCTCTGACGACTGGTCGATCCTATCATTCTGTAGTGTGTCTAGATCGACCGCTTCCTTCCTGACGATGTGTTCGGCCATGTTTCACCCAATCCTACCAACATCATCGAATAATGGCATCGCCCCTATGGAAGTGAGGAGTGATTCGCCGATTATTCTGACCGGCTTCTTTAACTCCAACTACACGTCTTTTCTCAAATTGTGATTTTTGTTTATGTTGTTCACGCGCGTGTCTGTGATGCACAGTTACTGTCCAATTCAGTACACGTAATGAAATTTGCAAAGACTTTATGCCTTGGTATCGCTACATGTCCCCTGATTACTATCCTGCCAGCTGCCGGTGAAATTGCGCTGCAGCTTCACAAATTCATCCATCGGCCACCAAAGTTTATATATTTGCATTTTCCATGGATACCGGTACGGTAAGAATACCATTTTGTAGAACTCCTTCGTAGTGAATAGTCTCTGGCGGAGGTGTCGCCGTCATTGGTCTACTTTCAGTACATATAATAATGGCATCACATACGAATTCGACGAGTTTCGTGTTTGTCTCGATACTAATTTCCAGCCTGGAGATTGCAGGTTACGAATTTTTAACAACGTGCAGCCCCATCAGAAACTGTGATAATTTAACATATAACACATGAGCCTCAGTTGCAAATAGAAATCAATCTTTACCTAGGCTTGAGCCAAAATAATTTGGCCTTCATCAGAAGCTATTGACAATAAACTATTGCATGCACAAATACAGAAACGAATTTATCAGAATGGTTTGGACTATTTAAGAAAGTTTATGAGCAAATTACTTCGTGTAGATGAATCGTGGATTCATCAGTTCACACCAGAAATGATAACAGCAATGAAATCAGTGAGTGTAAGTCGGCTTCCTAGAACAAAAAAGGTAAAGGTGTTTTCATTTTGCGGTTTAAAAAATTATTCTTTTTGTTGATTACTTTGTACCATAAAGAGTTAAAGAATAATTAGGAATACAGGCCGGCCGGGGTGGCCGAGCTGTTCTAGGTGCTACAGTCTGGAACCGCGCGACCACCACGGTCGCAGGTTCGAATCCTGCCTCGGGCATGGATGTGTGTGATGTCCTTAGGTTAGTTACGTGGAAGTAGTTCTAAGTTCTAGGGGACTGATGACCTCAGAAGTTAAGTCCCATAGTGCTCAGAGCAATTTGAACCTTTTTTTTTGTATGAGCTGCGTAAAATGATATTTAAGAATAAATGTGGATTCCAGAAACAATGAAGAATTTTTAAATTTTCCTCCTTTCCCATTTAGAAGTTGTATTCCTGAAATGATAGACAACTCGACAATAAGAAAGATACTGTATTTTTAAAGCTTTTTCTTTACTTGTTGGATCTAGCAAGAACACGGGGCAGCTTTCAACTCTTTAACATTAAAAAGTTATCATAGAATGTCTTATTCGTCGTTTGTCCGATCGAAGTTGTAACGTCTATACATTTGACGCCGTCATCTTTGTTTCTTACACATTTGCACACACTTCAATCCAGGTCGTATAAATGTATACTTCCTCGTAAATGTCAATTCTCCGTAGCAATAAATGCACTTAAGCTGATATGGTGAGCTCTGATTTATTGTATGAGACATGCTATAGATGGACGACACAGTTTTTACAAGCGTAGTCGTCCCTCACGTAGGGAGCGAGCGTAGGTGAACAGATGTTGGCAATCTACCAAGTCGTTTTTTGCAAGGTCTTACTGGAGAGGGGTTCGCTATTGACTTCCTTCGACCTGTTACAAAGCGTCAGTTGTGTATTTACATCTAAATTTACATACATGCTTCTCAAGCCACCGAAAGATGCGTGGCGGAGGGAACTACATACCATTACTAGTCATTTCCATTCCTGTTCCACTCGCAAATAGAGCGAGAGAAAACGACTGTCTAAAAGTCTCCGCAGAACATTACTTTCTAGCATCTTTACTCCGTGGTCCTTACCCGAAATGTACGTTAGAGTTAGCGAAATCGTTCTGCATTCGGTCTCAAATGCCGGTTCTCCAAATTTCCGTAACAGCGTCTAGCGAAAGACAGTCGTCTTCACTCCAGGTATTCCCATTTAAGTTGACGAACCATCTGTGTATTATGGATGACACTGATGAGTGCTTGTACTGTTTAGTGTTGGGTTTCCGTTGTTATGGATGAAGGTTAGGGAGAGGGTGAAACCCAGAGCCCATACGAGAGGCGTTTGAAAAGTCCGTGCAAAGCCCGAGAGATGGGACCACCGGCGAGTATAAAAAAGAAAAAGGTTCAAATGGCTCTGAGCACTATGCGACTTAACTTCTGAGGTCATCAGTCGCCTAGAACTTAGAACTAATTAAACCGAACTAACCTGAGGACATCACACACATCCATGCCCGAGGCAGGATCCGAACCTGCGACCGTTGCGGTCGATCGGCTCCAGATTGTAGCGCCTAGAACCGCACGGCCACTACGGCCGGCCGGGCGAATATCGAGGTCATGTTTAGTTAGTAGCATATTTGGAAAGAATGCACACCAAGTTTGAACCATATTGGTCTATTTCTTTGTGTTTGGCATTCGTGTGAATCAAGGAAGTCGAGTAATTGTCAAAAGCTGGACGGAAAAGAATTTCGTGTGGTAATTAAACATTACTTTATGAAAAGCAAAACTCCTCAGGAGACTAAAGACAAGCTTGACAAACATTACGGTGACTCTGAACCTTCGATTACAACAGTTTATAAGTGGTTTCAAAATTTACGAAGTGGCCAAATGGGCACTATGTGGAGTTTACGACTCCAGAAATCATTGATAAAATCTATGATATGGTGATGGACGACAGAAGAGTTAAGATGCGTGGGATTGCAAGTGCCGTGGGCATCTCGAATGAACGGGTACATAATATTTTGCATAAACATTTGGACATGAGAAATCTATCCGCAAGATGGGTTCCGCGATTGATTACGCTTGACCAACAACGGAATCGTGTGAATTGCTGCAAGGATGGTTTGCAGCTGTTCAGGAAGAATCCGCAGGACTTTAAGCGCCGTTTCGTCACTGTGGATGGAACATGGATACATTACTATACTCCCGAGACCAAACAACAATCTAAACAATGGGTTACCAAGGGAGAATCTGCACCAAAAAAGGAGAAGACCATTCGTTCGCCCGGAAAGGTTATGGCGACTGCCTTTTGGGATTCGCAAGGGATAATCCTCATCGACTATCTGGAGAAGGGTAAAACTATTACAAGTGCATGTTATTCATCGTTATTGGACCGCCTTAAAACCGAGCTGGAAGAGAAACGCCGGCGACTGGACCGCAAAGATGTCCTTTGCCATGACGACATTGCACCAGGACACACCTCAGCATTTGTGGTCTCAAAATTAGTGGAAACATGATTCCAACTCGTTTCACATCCCCCCCCCCCCCCCTGTTCTCCAGACTTGGCTCCCTCAGACTACTATTTGTTCCCAAATTTGAAAAAATGGCTGGCAGGACAAAGATGTTATTCAAACAAGGAGTTGATTGCAGCAACTAATAGCTATTTTTCAGACTTGGACAATTCCTATTATTCGGAAGGGATCAACAAATTAGAACAGCATTGGACGAAGCGTATAAGTCTAAAAGGAGACTATGTCAAAAAATAAAAAAAAGGTTTACCCCAAACTCCCAAGTAGTTTTTATTTTTCAACGGACTTTTCAAACGCCCCTCGTACATAGCCTACCCTCTTGAATAGCTTAGCTTCCCCACCCGACGGACGGACCATCATGAAGTGTCACATGCCCTCACTTAATGAAACGCTGCGACTGTTGATCAGCAACGTTACACCACCACTTCTCTTCCCCTTAGCAACTAAATACTGGCAGCGAAATTTTTTCACCAACGGAATTCGATCCGGCGTCCCTTCCAATGGCGCGATACCGCACAAGTGTGCGTTGTCGACCTCGACTAGGGAGGTGGGTACAGCCTGTATCGAAAAACCAAAGTTATTTATGACGGTACGCAAAGGGACCATTAGTGTTTGTTCCATTTCCTCTTAGCAAGATATTGCAGCAATAGATTCCCTACGAACTGCATTCTTTTTAACAGCATTCTAGTGATAGAAAAACGAACATAATGGTTATATAATGCTTGTTAATGTTCATACTGAAGCATTTATATATTTAAAAAATCGTAAATATTCTAAATTTGAGGGACGAAACAACTGTTACAGCGCAGTTTTACCTTAGTTAACAATTTAGATATGTGATGCAAGGACAGAAACTGCACACTGTCGTCACAATTAGGTCTCCCGTTCTACACATTTCCCTGTTGAAAAATGTTTATGTCAAACAGTCATCTCTATACTAGTTTCGAAGGGCTTTATCTTCCACCAAGATTGTCTAATATTTTATATTTGTTGGAACGCGATGTTTCTTTGAGCGGATTTCTTGTTTGAGAGTTTCATTTACAGCAATCAGACGAAACGTAATGTGAATGCGTGGTTATGGGAGGTTAGGAACGAGCATGTACCGGGAAATTCTTTCGTTCGTTTCACATTTAGTCCTTAAATATCGCACATCGCATCCTACAAATCGTTTATATTGCTTGTTTTTGGGGATTCTTATGTTATGTCTAAAACCTGGAATAAACTTAACTGAAAGACGATGAAAATAAAAACAAATGCCATATAATCTTTTAATAAAGTGAAAGATCTCTGAAAAATTGTGAAAACGTTGTTTTGTGTGTGGGACTTGATTTATTTCTTCGATTTTAACGTGAAATATGAGCCCCTTGAAAGCGATGAAAAGGACTTGTATAATGTTTAAGGGCTATATCTGAGAAAAACATAAGAAACTATTTCATTTTCTAATGTATGCTTATCCCAATCTCCAGTGGCCACATACAGGTGCTCACATTACTTTTTCGTCTGCTTACCGTAAATATAACTCTCTAGTAGAGAAGTTTTCAAACAGAAACACAGTATTCTTTCTTCTTCTTTCTTTGCCCTAGCGTTTATCCCATCTAGTACGGGGTCCGCATTTTCAGGATATGGCAAACTGCATTTCATTATTTAACTCTGTGGCCGGATAACCTTACTGACGCCACAGTCGTCGAGGCAGACCAATCAGGATAAAATAATGGGAAGACGGCGTTGTATATGCCGAGTACAGATGTCAGTCAAAGCATGTCCGCCATCTTGTGGAACATTAGAAGACTGTTTCTCCGTGTAAAATCTAACATCTTAGCATTAATGCGTTGGGTTGACAGCTCTGAGTATGTACTTCGAAACAGTATACTTCCGAGAACGAATCATCATTGGACAGTTGAAAACTTAATGTTTAACGCCGATTCTTACTCGTAGAGCACGGTGTTCATCGAGTCAAAACAGCCGAACGTTTTATTCCTATTTTAAGTGACACTGAAGTTCAGCACTGCAGTACGAACACTTCACCAAGACTCAGCAATATGGCAGAAGCAGGCTTCACTCTTTCGGTATAAGGGCGTCTCCCTCTATTCAAAGCTCCTATAGGCAACGTAAGGGAGGGCAGAGAGCCTGTATAGGGAGAGAGTGGCCAACCGGACGATACGGCGGCCATTTTTCTGCCAAACTGCGGGCGGGACTTTTGAATGGCCAGTAGTGGAGTACACACACACCGAATCAAAAGCACAAGACAATATGGTGAAATCATTCGTTAAATGCCTTTCTTTACAGCTATAATATACTCATAGTAGCCTACCACGTACAGCATAGGAAAATTTGAAACAGTGGCTGTAAAAATTATACGTTACTTGCATTTATCTCATTTAAAGTTCGTTTACTAGACATACTGCAATGAAAGTAACGTAAATAAAAAAATGTATAAAATTTCTTTTGTATCGGAAGTGCATAACGCTAAAGATTTAACGTACCTGTATTACGTCAGATGAATGAAAGCTGTAAGCAGTTGTTTACTTGTGACATGCAAAAACTGTGAGACGTATTAGTACTTCTTGTCAAGTCTTCAAAATTTATGCATGTCACAAGTTAACAACTGAATACCTCTCGTAGATAACAAACGAAAAAGATTACAAAAATCAGGTAACGTTAAATGTAGGCTACTGTAATAATGACCAAATATAACAAGAAAACTACCCTATCCCTTCTACCCCTCAGTAAGTAGGCCTATTAAAAACTGTATTCACGAGTACCTACAATTATTTACTATGAATAATGTTTCAGCAACCACGGCAACTGCGGAAAACGTGCTTACAATTTGCCTGCGTCAACAGTCAGGCAATAATACTGAAACCAAAACAATGCCTAGTGTTCTGATTCGGAACAACCAAATGCAGCACAACCTGGCATAGTTTACGAACGTCCGCAGAACGAATGACAGGTGTCAAAACCAATACTGTACAATTACTAACGTGTTTACTTCAAACATGTAGGCCTACCGACTTCATCACAAAACGTTGCATTTTTTCAACTCGTATTTAAGATCGCAAACGCTAATTACGCACTGGTGTTGTGGTCTTCAGTCCTGAGACTGGTTTGATGCAGCTCTCCATGCTACTCTATCCTGTGCAAGCCTCTTCATCTCCCAGTACCCACTGCAACCTACATCCTTCTGAATCTGCGTAGTGTAGTCATCTCTTGGTCTCCCTCTACGATTTTTACCCTCCACGCTGCCCTCCAATACTAAATTGGTGATACCTTGATGCCTCAGAACATGTCCTACCAACCGATCCCTTCTTCTGGTCAATCCTATTCAATACTTCCTCATTAGTTATGTGATCTACCCATCTAATCTTCAGCATTCTTCTGGAGCACCACATTTCGAAAGCTTCTATTCTCTTCTTGTCCAAACTATTTATCGTACATGTTTCACTTCCATACATGGATACACTCCATACAAATACTTTCAGAAACGACTTCCTGATACATAAATCTATATTCGATGTTAACAAATTTCTCTTCTTCAGAAACGCTTTCCTTGCCATTGCCAGTCTATATTTTATATCCTCTCTACTTCGACCATCATCAGTTATTTTGCTCCCCAAATAGCAAAACTCCTTTACTACTTTAAGTGTCTCATTTCCTAATCTAATTCCCTCAGGATCACCCGACGTAATTCGACTACATTCCATTATCCTCGTTTTGCTTTTGTTGATGTTCATCTTATATCCTCCTTTCAAGATACTATCCATTCTGTTCAACTGCTCTTCCAAGTCCTTTGCTGTCTCTGACAGAATTACAATGTCATCGGCGAACCTCAAAGTTTTTATTTCTTCTCCATGGATTTTAATACCTACTCCGAACTTTTCTTTTGTTTCCTTCACTGCTTGCTCAATATACAGATTGAATAACATCGGGGAGAGGCTACAACCCTGTCTCACTCCCTTCCCAACCACTGCTTCCCTTTCTTGCCCCTCGACTCTTATAACTGCCATCTGGTTTCTGTACAAATTGTAAATAGCCTTTCGCTCCCTGTATTTTACCCCTGCCACATTCAGAATTTGAAAGAGAGTATTCCAGTCAACATTGTCAAAAGCTTTCTTTAAGTCTACAAATGCTAGAAACGTAGGTTTGCCGTTCCTTAATCTAGCTTCTAAGATAAGTCGTAGGGTCAGTATTGCCTCACGTGTTCCAACATTTCTACGGAATTCAAACTGATCTTCCCCGATGTCGGATTCTACTAGTTTTTCCATTCGTCTGTAAAGAATTCGTGTTAGTATTTTGCAGCTGTGACTTATTAAACTGACAGTTCGGTAATTTTCACATCTATCAACACCTGTTTTCTTTGGGATTGGAATTATTATATTCTTCTTGAAGTCTGAGGGTATTTCACCTGTCTCATACATCTTGCTCACCAGATGGTAGAGTTTTGTCAGGATTGGCTCTCCCAAGGCCGTCAGTAGTTCCAATGGAATGTTGTCTACTCCGGGGGCCTTGTATCGACTCAGGTCTTTCAGTGCTGTGTCAAACTCTTCACGCAGTATCGTATCTCCCATTTCGTCTTCATCTACATCCTCTTCCATTTCCATAATATTGTCCTCAAGTACATCGCCCTTGTATAGACCCTCTATATAGTCCTTCACCTTTCTGCTTTCCCTTCTTGGCTTAGAACTGGGTTTCCATCTGAGCTCTTGATGTTCGTACAAGTGGTTCTCTTATTACGAACTACAAAACGATATACAACTAAATCGAACATGCATGCACAACGCATAATAAGTCTCTCAATAATTCAAATACCTTTTAATCGTTTCCAAAAGTCCTCTGAACTTCAATTCAACTCAAAAGCACGGCGAACATAGGAAGCGCAAGAGACGTTTGGCAGAAAAATGGCGGCAAAGATAACCAACCAATCACTGGCAACTTCACCTATGGCCACTCTCTGTATACAGGCTCTCTAAGGGAGGAATATCGCAAGCGCTCTCTCTCATGTACACTTTGTCCTGTGTGTGATAGTATTTTCATTGTTTGCGTATCGCATTCTCTGAGAGGATAGTTGGGGACCAGCCTAGAATTTCCTTAAACGAGCGCGGGAAACCGCCTAAAAACTACATCCAGGCTGGCAGGTGCACCAGCCTACCGTCGTTAACCAGCCGTGCGGATGCAATTCCCAAATCCCTGTCTTGCTAGCCAGTATGTTGCGCGTACTCTATACGAACAGGTCGCAGAGAGAGAACAGATCCTGTCAAGTATGAATGACCAGACATTCGTTACTAAAGATGTAGAAAAAGATGTTCGGAATGCGTCTAGGATAAAGAAATATAACGACCGCCCAAAAAGTTCCTACATTTATATCATTCCTGGCGTATAAGCCACACGTCAGCGTAGTAACTTCGATGGCGGCTTGAGCAAACATCTGTAAACAGCAGCTGTGCTTTCGACGAGTGGGTTGTGAGCAGGCAGTTTAAGTACTGGATGTCCGTCTGGGTAGCTGCGCGGTCAGCGTGGCGGAGGGCTAATCGCAGGGGCTGGTTGCTGTGTTGTCCTTACGTTTGTTATCATCATAATTGACAGTCCACTGTTGAGATGCCGGCCGCGGTGGTCTCGCGGTTCTAGGGGCGCAGTCCGGAACCGTGCGACTGCTACGGTCGCAGGTTCGAATCCTGCCTCGGGCATGGATGTGTGTGATGTCCTTAGGTTAGTTAGGTTTAAGTAGTTCTAGGTTCTAGGGGACTAATGACCACAGCAGTTGAGTCCCATAGTGCTCAGAGCCATTTGAACCACTGTTGAGATGGCTGGTAGTTGACAATCGGTCGTAGTGTGTCAATGATGTTGTGTTACAAATCGCAATGGAGCAACGAACTGAAAATCTGTAAATCAAGTGTTCAGGCCATTCTCCTTTGAAGAAGAGAAAAGTGTGTGGAAAGTTTGTGACGCAAACCTGGACTCTCGAGGGAAAATAACAATGCGTTGACTGCTGGACAATTCTTTTCTGGAAAAAAAACATCGCTCTAACGAGACTTAGTGTTATCAGTATGGACCTGACGGGATACCAGTTCGATTCTACACAAGGGTACGCGAAAGAACTTGCCCCCTTCTAACAGCCGTGTACCGCAAGTCTCTAGAGTAACGGAATGTTCCAAATGATGGGAAAAGAGCACAGGTAGTTTCAGTTTTCGAGAAGGGTGGTCGGTCAGATGCACAAAACTATAGACCTATTTCTCTGACATCGATCTGTTGTAGAATTTTAGAACATGTTTTCTGCTCGCGTATCATGTCTCTTCTGGAAACCCAGAATCTACGCTGTAGGAATCAACATAGATTCCGGAAACAGCGATCGTGTGAGACCCAGCTCGTTTTATTTGTTCATAAGACCCAGAAAATATTAGATACAGGCTCCCAGGTAGCTGCCATTTTCCTTGAGTTGCGGAAGGCGTTCGATACAGTTCCGCACTGTCGCCTGATAAACAAAGTAAGAGCCTACGGAATATCAGACCAGCTGTGTCGCTGGATTGAAGAGTTTTTAGCAAACAGAACACAGCATGTTGTTCTCAATCGAGAGACGTCTACAGACGCTAAATTAACCTCTGGCGTGCCACAGGGGAGTGTTATGGGACCATTACTTTTCACAATATATATAAATGACCTAGTAGATAGTGTCAGAAGTTCCCTGTGGCTTATCGCGGATGAAGCTGTAGTATACAGAGAAGTTGCAGTATTAGAAAATTGCAGCGAAATGCAGGAAGATCTGCAGCGGATAGGCACTTGGTGCAAGGAGTGGCAACTGACCCTTAAAATAGAAAAATGTAATGTATTGCGAATACATACAAAGAAGGATCCTTTATTGTATGATTATATGATAGCGGAACAAACACTGGTAGCAGTTATGTCTGTAAAATATCTGGGAGTATGCGTACGCAACGATTTGAAGTGGAGTGATCATATAAAATTAATTTTTGGTAAGGCGGGTGCCAGGTTGAGATTCGTTGGGAGAGTCCTTAGAAAATGTAGTCCATCAACAAAGAAGGTGGCTTACAAAACACTCGTTCGACCTATAACTGAGTATTGCTCATCAGTGTGGGATCCGTACCAAGTCGGGTTGATAGAGGAGATAGAGAAGATCCAAAGAAGAGCGGCATGTTTCGTCACAGGGATATTTGGTAAGCGTGATAGCGTTACGGAGATGTTTAGCAAACTCAAGTGGCAGACTCTGCATCGCGGTGTAGCTTTCTATCCAGGTTTCGAGAGGGTGCGTTTCTGGATGAGGTATCGAATATATTGCTTCCCCCTACTTATACCTCCCGAGGAGATCACGAATGTAAAATTAGAGGCATTAGAGCGCGCACTGAGGCTTTGAGACAGTCGTTCTTCCCGCGAACCATACGCGACTGGAACAGGAAAGGGAAGTAATGATAGTGACACGTAAAGTGCCCTCCACCACACACCGTTGCGTGGCTTGCGGAGTATAAATGTAGATGCAGATGAACCTGCCCCGAAATGACAAAGTTCAGAGATTGACATGAAGGGTCGACGTCCCGATATTCAAGCCTTTGTGAGGCTCGCGTTGAGCAACATCCCAAAGGAGAACTTGCCTTATACACTACTGGTCATTAAAATTGCTACACCACGAAGATGACGTGCTACAGACTCGAAATTTAACCGACAGGAAGAAGATGCGGTGATATGGAAATGATTAGCTTTTCAGAGCATTCACACAAGGTTGGCGCCGGTGGCGATCCCTACAACGTGCTGACATGAGAAAAGTTTCCAACCGATTTCTCATACACAAACAGCAGTTGACCGGCGTTGCCTGGTGAAACGTTGTTGTGGTGCCTCGTGTAAGGAGAAGAAATGCGTACCATCACGTTTCCGACTTTGATAAAGGTAGCATATCGCAATTTCTGGATCCCAACGCCCTCGTATCACTAGCAGTCGAGATGACAGCCATCTTATCCGCATGGCTGTAACGGATCGTGCAGCCACGTCTCGATCCCTGAGTCAGCAGATGGGGACGTTTGCAAGACAACAACCATCTGCACGAACAGTTCGACGTCGTTTGCAGCAACATGGACTATCAGCTCGGAGGCCATGACTGCGGTTACCCTTGACGTTGAGTCACAGACAGAAGCGCCTGCGATGGCGTACTCAGCGACGAACCTGGTTGCACGAATGGCAAAATGTCATTTTTTCGGATGAATCCAGGTTCTTTTTATAGTATCATGATGGTCGCATCCGTGTTTGGCGACATGAACGCACATTGGAAGCGTGTATTCGTCATCGCCATACTGGCGTATCATCCGGCGTGATGGTATGGGGTGCCATTGGTTACACGTCTCGGACACCTCTTGTTCGCATTGACGGCACTTTGAACAGTGGACGTTACATTTCAGATGTGTTACGACCTGTGGCTCTATCCTTCATTCGATCCTTGCGAAACCCTACATTTCAGCAGGATAATGCACGACCGCATGTTCCAGGTCCTGTACGGGCCTTTCTGGATACAGAAAATGTTCGACTTCTGCCCTGGCCAGCACATTCTCCAGATCTCTCACCAACTGAAAACGTGTGGTCAATGGTGGCCGAGCAACTGGCTCGTCACAATACGCCAGTCACTACTTTTGATGAACTGTGGTATCGTGTTGAGGCTGCATGGGCAGCTGTACCTGTACACGTCATCCAAGCTCTGTTTGACTCAATGCCCAGGCGTATCAAGGCCGTTATTACGGCCAGCGGTGGTTGTTCTGGGTACTGATTTCTCATGATCTATGCACTCAAATTGCGTGAAAATGTAAAACGATCGTCTTAACTTTTCTCTATTTTTAATTAACCCAGTCTAGTCTTTTTCGGACTGACGATGTATACAAGCGAAATGTTGCGCGGTTATTCTGTAAACAGCATATAGTTAACAGCAAACATTAAAGAGCATTATATCATTACACCCCTCTTTTGAAGAGCTCTCGAATGCTGTCAAAAGAGCCTCGTTTCATTAAAAAAGTAGTTGCTTCAATATTTCAGTAGAAGGAAAAGTTGCAAACATCGCGTATTATCACTTCGCGAAAAAGAATATCTTAAACCGACATAAAATATTAGTGTTAGGTGGGACAGCCCGTTTAAAAGAGAGCGGCTGGCTGAGGGGTGGCTGAGACGGGGAGCGCGTGCGACGGCCGTGGCGGGCCGCGACTGTACCGCGCGCCGCGCAGCGGCGGGGGTGGCGGCCGTAATGGATATGGAAGTGCCGAGGGGAGCACTTTAAATGGAGCCCCATTAACACACGGATCAATCCCACTCGGATCATAGCCATTAATTAGGTTAACACTAGTCAGTTGATAATAGCGCGCCGAGGTGGCGTAACGAAGTGCTGGCTCCCCGCTCCGCTCCCTCGCCCTGCGCCGCGCCACCATCTGCTCGCGCCGCCGCTCTCTCGCCAGCCAAACGTCGCTGTAATTACAAGACGACGCGGACATTGTCTGGCGCGTTTCTCGCCTGGCGGGGCGCCTCCGCGCTGCCACAAAAGTGAATGCTACCCAGGTATACCCGTGGCCAAATAACACCCAACTTTTTCCTCTCGTATAGCTGTTTCCACGCCAATCAGGAAAGCTTCTTGTACAGGGGGTGCCCATGTCACACGTTAAGCTCTTCTATAGCTATCTCGACGGACGGCGCCCCCCACGTGCTGGTGCGTAATTGTGTGTCGTCACGCCTCGATATCCGGGCCGGCATACCACAGGGCTTTACGCGCTGTCTGCTTCTGGAACCACTCGAAGAGACGAATCTACTGCAAACTGTATGCTCATGACTCAGAAATCTTCGTTAGGAATTTCATTTCTTTTTATACTTCGTTGACATTAGGCCTGCACTAAAAAACACTTCGAAATTCTGAAGGTATCAGGGATAAAATATAGAAAGCGAAAGCTTACTTTCACGACCCTGTACAGTGTTGTGTGCATAGTTCTGCGTAGCCAGCGCGTACACAACTTTCCCACCAGAGCGCGCGATCGTTCGTCTCCGCACTACGAGATGGCGCTCTCTTTAGAGACGGACCAAATTCTGCTTCCGCCGATCCGCTTATTAATATGTAACGCAGCCAATGAGATTGCTGCTAACGTAGAACTTTTAGTAAGTGGGCTGTTTAGGTTTTTTTTATTGGTAACGCCACATAGCGCTCTGTATGAAAAATAACTGCCTGTGCTGTGTGTAGTCAGTGGCTGGTTGGCATTGTTGTTCAAAAATGGCTCTGAGCACTATGGGACTCAACAGCTTTCGGTCATAAGTCCCCTAGAACTTAGAACTACTTAAACCTAACTAACCTAAGGACATCACACACATCCATGCCCGAGGCAGGATTCGAAACTGCGACCGTAGCAGTCACGCGGTTCCGGACTGAGCGCCTTAACCGCGAGACCACCGCGGCCAGCTGGCATTGTTGTAATACTCGCCATTGTAGCGTTGGGCAGCTGGATGTGAACAGCGCGTAGCGTTGCGCAGTTGGAGGTAAGCCGCCAGCAGTGGTAGATGTGGGGAGAGAGATGGCGGAGTTTTGAAACTTGAAAGACAGCATCTCATGACTGCTATACACATTATGACTTTTCATCACTATTAAGGTAAATACGTTGTTTGTTCTCTATCAAAATCTTTCATTTGCTAACTATGCTTATCAGTAGTTAGTGCCTTCCGTAGTTTGAATCTTTTAGTTTGCTGGCAGCAGTGGCGCTCGCTGTGTTGCAGTAGTTCGAGTAACGAAGATTTTTGATGAGGTAAGTGATTTGTGAAAGGTATAGGTTAATGTTAGTCAAGGCCATTCTTTTGTAGGGATTATTGAAAGTCACATTGCGTTGCGCTAAAAATATTGTGTGTCAGTTTAAGCACAGTGATGTATAATTTTTCTAAGGGGACGTTTCACTTTTTTCCTCGCGGATCACACTCCTGCAGTGATACCTGAAAGCGCGAGGTATTATAACGAGTGTAGGCCTACAGATCTCCGATTAGTCAGTCTGTATTTGTCTGCTCCAGTCTGTACCAGTCTGCATTAGTCTGTACCAGTCTATAGTCAAGTTTCAGTCTGCGCCTAATAAGATTATCATATTCCTGTAGATAGCCATGAAGAGAAATGTATAGACACTTTGTCAAGTATCAGAGATATGTGACAATAAGACCAAAGGAACTTCAGATTGTCAATTTTAAACAGCATCCAGAATCAAATTACATAATGTCTCTCCTTTTTATTATTTTAATAAATGTGTGTGAAAATTAATCAAGTTCTGTTTAAACTTAGTCACTGTCAATCTGCTACTCTAAGCGTGCAACTGGCATTTCTATCGTCTGACCTAACGGCAGAAGATAAACACGCCACAATAAGACCACGAGACATATTGCTGACACTCGCCTACTTCGTTAGAGCGACAAGTCAAATAATCTGATGGTGTGTGTACCGAAGGTCTTACAGTACGCACACCACATACAGAGTCCAGGCTGCAGTTATAAGAGTCGAAGGACATGAAAGAGAAGCTGTAGTTGCGAAGAGAGTGATACAAGCTCGTAGCCTTCCCCTGAATTATTCAGCCTGTACAATGAGAAAGCTGTAAAGGTAACCGAAGAAAAAATAAAAGTAGAAATTGAAGTTCAGTATTAGAAATAACTTACTAGGCGCTTCAGTCTGGAACCGCGTGACCGCTACGGTCGCCGGTTCGAATCCTGCCGCGAGCATGGATGTGTGTGATGTCCTTAGGTTAGTTAGGTTTAAGAAGTTCTAAGTTATAGGGGACTGGTGACCTCAGATGTTAAGTCCCATAGTGCTCAGAGCCACTTGAACCATTTTTGATTTACCGTGACTGTTTTGACATTAAATGAAACAACAATTTTACAGTTACCAGTCACTGTTTATTTATCTCGACGACGCGTTTCAAAGGTATAAACCTCCATCATCAGATCGATTTACATTTGGTAGTATGACATGTGTGTGTGAGTGGTGTGTTACGATTTTTTGGAGGAACTTGTGGCACTGTGTAGTGCTAGAAACAAAACACTATTTCAGAACATGGTTTTGGGTTTCTTTTGACGAAAACTAAACGTATATCTAAGGGTAAAAACAAAATAAGTAAAATGGAGTAGATCCAGTGGTCACAGGTTCTTTTCACTGCCGTAACACATCATACGTATACTGTCATATTTGGCAAACAAGTATGGTGTCAGGAAACTATTAGGTGGAAGGATCATATAGCAGAAGAGAAACATTATCTCAAAGAACAAAGAATATATATCGTAACAACATTCTTACAGATTAAATTTTAAAGGATTTTGGAGATCTTTGTTTTGAGATGCTGAATATATGCGTTGGAATAAATATTTCAGCTGGTACATAAATCTGACTTTGTCAAGTGACAGTACAGTTCACCAAGGTTCAGCGAAGAGACTCTGACCTCCCGATATGCTTCACATATTAGGTTTCTAGTTGATTTTCTGACTGATGGTTGTCAGCAGAATGAATATAACGACCTGTCGCACTTATTTATGACCGTGAGCATTCTGTTATCCACTATCTTGTTTCTCTGGCAGGCCGTTCATTTCTTCAATCTGATTGAAGAATGTAATATTATTTGCCGGCCGCGGTGGTCTCGCGGTTCTAGGCGCGCAGTCCGGAACTGTGCGACTGCTACGGTCGCAGGTTCGAATCCTGCCTCGGGCATGGATGTGTGTGATGTCCTTAGGTTAGTTAGGTTTAAGTAGTTCTAAGTTCTAGGGGACTGATGACCACAGCAGTTGAGTCCCATAGTGCTCAGAGCCATTTGAACCATTTTGTAATATTATTTACCACATATATACTTAGCATTTAATCTAATGTGATGCAAATTGATAGAGTGTTAGTTGTACAGTTCACTTTACACATTGTGTACAGACATTACTTATAATGAAAATGAAAACAAGATTTTCACAGTGTAACTAAAATACACTGAAAGAAAAGGAGGGACAGAGTACAGGAGGAGATGAGCCTATGACGTCTGGCGTCAGTCGACGGGCCTCGCCCAAACCCCTTGTAATGGCTGCCGATACTTCTTTACCTATGGCTGCATTTAAATCTACACACATAGTACGCAAGCTACCTTACGGCATGTTAGAGGCTCCTTCGAGTATTAATATTACTTCTCCCCCTACTCCCTCTCGACCCCCCCCCCCCCCCCCCCATTCACCTATAACAATCACGAATGATGCGTGGAGTGAACCAGTGTCGGTAAGACATCGTATGAATTCGAACGTCTGTGGTTTTCCCATCGTGGTCATTTTCTGAGGTGCACAAGATGTTCCGAAACTATTCATCAAATTAATATAGGAGGTAGAGAACGTCGAAACAAATGTATTTAGTTATGGTACATATGGTCTCTGACTGCAGCTTCTGGTACGGCCGAAGGTTGTTTAGCATGATAATTGCACCAGTGGCTTTCACAGAAAGTACCTGAATGTACGACAATTGGCTCTTATGCAGGCAGTACACCGTCGAACCGTTGACTGTCATATCCGTTCGAAGATTCCTGGCATGTCCGCACTGGTACCAACAGCAACGGCAATTCTAGCGACGAGGTGTTCTTCTGTTTCCACAACGGTTTCATACACCAGCTGCTTCATATGCGCGCGTGAGGTCAGATGACCTTGGTGGTGAGGACGCAGAGCCATCTCGGCCGATCCATCGGTTCCCGAAGGTGGCTTTCAAGTGATCCACAGCAATGCTGAAATGGGCTAGTACCCCATACTGCTGAAAGTACATCCCTTGTCTAAAGTTCAGAGCCACATCCTCCAGCACTTCTGCCAACACATTTCCCACGAAGATGCGATGTCTCCGTCTGTTGAGGTGGAATGGAAGAATGTATAGTCCTATCAACCAATGAAAGGGAAACAGTGGTTGGGAGGGGAGTGAGACAGGGTTGTAGCCTATCCCCAATGCTATTCAGTCTGTATACAGAGCAAAAAGGAAAGGAAGCAAAAGAAAAGTTTGGTGAAGGAATTAAAATCTATGGAGAAGAAATAAAAACTTTGATGTTTGCCGATGACACTAATTCTGTCAGAGACAACAAAGGACCTAGAAGAGCAGTTCAATGGAATGGACAGTGTCTTGAAAGGTGGATTTAAGATGATCATCAACAAAAGCAAAACGAGGATAATGGAATGTAGTCGAATTACGCCGGGTGATGCTGCGTGAATTAGATTAGAAAATGAGACGCTTAAAGTAGTAAACGAGTTTTGCTATTTGGGGAGCAAAATAGCTGATGATGGTCGAAGTAGAGAGGATATAAAATGTAGACTGGCAATGGCAAGGAAAGCGTTTCTGAAGAAGAGAAATTTGTAAACACTGAGTATAGATTTAAGTGTCAGGAAGTGGTTTCTAAAAGTATTTGTATGGAGTGTAGCAATGGGTACCAGCCCATTTCAGCATTGCTGTATGGACGTGAAACATGGACGATAAATAGTTTAGACAGGAAGGGAATAGAAGCTTTCGAAATATGGTGCTACAGAAGAATGCTGAAGATTAGGTGGGTAGATCACGTAACTAATGAGGAGGTACTGAATAGAACCGGGGAGAAGAGAAATTTGTGGCACAACTTGACTAGAAGAAGGGATAGTTTGGTAGGGCATATTCTGAGGCATCAAGGGATCACCAGTTCGGTACTGGAGGGCAGTGTGGAGAGTCAAAATCGTAGAGGGAATCTAAGATATGAATATACAGAACAGATTCAGAAGGATGTAGACTGCAGTAAGTAGTGGGAAATGAAGAAGCTTGCACAGGATAGAGTAGCATGGAGAGCTGCATCAAACCAGTCTCTGGACTGAAGACCACAACAACAACAACATCAACCAATTACCGAGAATGTCTGTCCATACATAAACACCGAATCGCTACTGAGGAGCCCAAGGCCGGTTACCTCGTGGATTCACATGTGTCCTAATCTGAGAATTGTAAGGGGTGCATTCAAGTTCTAAGGCGTCCGATTTTTTTTCTAATTAACTACTCACCCAAAATCGATAAACTGGCGTTACTTCTCGACGTAATCGCCCTGCAGACGTACACATTTTTCACAACGCTGACTCCATGATTCCATGGCAGCGGCGAAGGCTTCTTTAGGAGTCTGTTTTGACCACTGGAAAATCGCTGAGGCAATAGCAGCACGGCTGGTGAATGTACGGCCACGGAGAGTGTCTTTCATTGTTGGAAAAAGCCAAAAGTCACTAGGAGCCAGATCAGGTGAATAGGGAGCATGAGGAATCACTTCAAAGTTGTTATCACGAAGAAACTGTTGCGTAACGTTAGATTGATGTGCGGGTGCGTTGTCTTGGTGAAACAGCACACGCGCAGCCCTTCACGGACGTTTTTGTTGCAGTGCAGGAAGGAATTTGTTCTTCAAAACATTTTCGTAGGATGCACCTGTTACCGTAGTGCCCTTTGGAACACAATGGGTAAGGATTACGCCCTCGCTGTCCCAGAACGTGGACACCATCATTTTTTTCAGCACTGGCGGTTACCCGAAATTTTTTTGGTGGCGGTGAATCTGTGTGCTTCCACTGAGCTGATTGGCGCTTTGTTTCTGGATTGAAAAATGGCATCCAGGTCTCATCCATTGTCACAACCGACGAAAAGAAAGTCCCATTCATGCTCTCGTTGCGCGTCAACATTGCTTGGCAACATGCCACACGGGCAGCCATATGGTCGTCCGTCAGCATTCGTGGCACCCACCTGGATGACACTTTTCGCATTTTCAGGTCGTCATGCAGGATTGTGTGCACATAACCCACAGAAATGACAACTCTGGAGGCGATCTGTTCAACAGTCATTTGGCGATCCCCCAAAACAGTTCTCACCACTTTCTCGATCATGTCGTCAGACCGGCTTGTGCGAGCCCGAGGTTGTTTCGGTTTGTTGTCACACGATGTTATGCCTTCATTAAACTGTCGCGCCCACGAAAGTACATACGACACATCCATAACCCTATCACCACATGTCTCCTTCAACTGTCGATGAATTTCAATTGGTTTCACACCACGCAAATTCAGAAAACGAATGATTGTACGCTATTCAGGTAAGGAAAACGTCGCCATTTTAAGTATTTAAAACAGTTCTCATTCTCGCCGCTGGCGGTAAAATTCCATCTGCCGTACGGTGCTGCCGTCTCTGGGACGTATTGACAATGAACGCGGCCTCATTTTAAAATAATGCACATGTTTCTATCTATTTCCAGTCCGGAAAAAAGAAATCGGAGGCCTTAGAACTTGAATGCATCTCGTAGATAACGCAGAAGTTGAGTCCCATAGTGCTCAAAGCCATTTTGTAGATAACGAAACGGCCTTCACGAGTAAACAAAGCCTCGTCTGTGTACAGGACGTCGGCTGGAAATAAGAGGTGCAGGGAAGCCTCTTGTAAAAACCATTGTGAGAACTGCACTCGTTGGACAAAATTTCAGGTGCTAGTGCTGCCACGCGTTGAATATGGAAAGGATGGAGCAGATGGTCATATAACACATCCCACATAAGGCTATGTCTGAAACAAAGGATGTGTGCAGTACGTCGTGGCTGAATGGTCTTCAACACGTCGCAGTATCTCCCCTTCCCTTTCGGGATTTCGCACTGTTCGATTCTGACCGGCATCATGCATATTTGAACGGGAAGTTCCTATTCAGGCTATGCAGACGTTCAAATGTTTGGTGTTATGGAACCCGTCACTTGGGAGAGCGCTGTTGATACTCTCTCACTACAGCTCGTCCATTTCCATCCGCAGACCCGTCTACCAGGTTCATGTCAGATACGTAAACCGCTCCTTGTTCACTGGTGTTGTCACAAGGCAGTAATGACTGCGCCTGAGTCTGTGTGTTTACAAAGAAGTCTCCGTTGCTGTCACAAGGCGGTGATGATTACGAATAAATCGGCAAGTTTCCAAGCAGACTTCACAGCCAACACACAGGGCAGTTTTGAATATCAGTACACTCTCCCTGTTGGTTGTTTTGGGGAAGGAGACCAGACAGCGTGGTCATCGGTCTCATCGGCTTAGGGAAGGATGGGGAAGGAAGTCGGCCGTGCCCTTTCAGAGGAACCATCCCGGCATTTGCCTGGAGTGATTTAAGGAAATCACGGAAAATCTAAATCAGGATGGCCGGACGCGGAATTGAACCATCGTCCTCCCGCATGCGAGTCCAGTGTCTAACCACTGCGCCACCTTGCTCAGTACCCTCTCCCTGTCAGCGACACCGACACCACAGCTTACGTCAGAACCACCAGCAAAATGTTCCCTAACAGTACAAGCAGACTTCAGAAGATCATATGTTCCTTATCGAAACATATTTCCTTCCATGTTCTCTGCCTCCTGTATTAATTTGAATGAACAGTTTCTGAGCACCACGTATAAGAGGTAGTAATATATCAGCTGACTCTTTATGGAACGTAAGCTCTCGCAACTTTAACGGTAAATATCTGTGCGTGAAGAAATGCCTCTCTTGCAGTGTTTACCACTGCTACTTCATGAACATCTCCATGGCATTTAATAAACGAACAGATAACAAAAGTCGTCGCTCTTCGTTGGATGATGTCTGTCTATTCTACAGTTGCTTTCTGGTAGGCCTCCCCGGCAGACGAGCAATAAAAATGGTTCAAATGGCTCTGAGCACTATGGGACTCAACATCTTAGGTTAAAAGTTCCCTATAACTTAGAACTACTTAAACCTAACTAACCTAAGGACATCACACACACACATTCCCGAGGCAGAATTTGAACCTGCGACGCCGGCCGCGGTGGTCTCGCGGTTCTAGGCGCTCAGTCCGGAACCACGCGACTGCTACGGTCGCAGGTTCGAATCCTGCCTCGGGCATGGATGTGTGTGATGTCCTTAGGTTAGTTAGGATTAATTAGTTCTAAGTTCTAGGCGACTGATGACCACAGATGTTGAGTCGCATAGTGCTCAGAGCCATTTGAACCATTTTGAACCTGTGACCGTAGCAGCCCCGCGGTTCCGGACTGCACCGCCAGAACCGCACGGCCACAGCGGACGGCGACGAGCAATACTTAAGAACCGCTCGAACGATGGATTTTGCATGCTACTTATTTCGTGTATGAATTAATTTCCTTAAAATTATTCCAGTGAATCTCAGTCTCGCTTCTGCTTTTGATGCAGCTAGAGGTCTGCAGGGAGAAGGGAAATTCTAACCACAACATTAAAAATTTAATAGAGCAATTGACTCCTTTCGGTACGCCGGAGCTGTGACGAGTAGCTTGAGCTTTCCTTTGCCCCGAATTTTCATGTGGTGCAGCCTGATAGCCAGCCGCTGTGGCCGAGCGGTTGCGGCACGGTAGATCAGCGTGTTCGGTCAGAGAGCTGGTTCGCCTCTGTAATAAAAAAAAAACTGAGTGGAAGGATCAACAAACGAACTTGAACGGATGTCAGGTGACGTCTGCAACGACCGAACACAACGATCAACAATGAACAATTTTTTTTAAAAAAAGCGGTTCTAGGCGCTTCAGTCCGGAACCGCGCGACTGCTATGGTCGCAGGTTCGAATCCTGCCTCAGGCATGGATGTGTGTGATGTCATTGGGTTAGTTAGGTTTACGTAGTTCTAAGTCTAAGGGACTGATGACTTCAGATCTTACGGCGCATAGTGCTTAGTGCCATTTTTCTAAACATATTTAAGAGAAAAGCTGATAAAATCATTGGTTTTTAATCCTAATTACTAATCCTAGATTACTAAACTGACGTCAGATTTACGATTGCGGTAGGGTATAAAACAGGACATTTTGTATTAACTTGGTATATACCATACCACTGGAGATCTAATAACTGTTATTAACTAATGCATAGTCTACAAATTATGACAGCCTTTGAATAAAATGTGGTGTAGTACACTTTACGATGGTTTAGTAGCAATGTAACATTTTGCCCACTTTAAGTGTTCTAAGGTAAATGTCGCACGTGAAAAACTAACACGAGTCATAACAAGGTGTGAACGTTCCAAAGGCAGCCATCATGTCGCTTTGTCACAACTTTCAGCAATTGCAGAAGTGATAGCTATTAATACAAACAAAACAGAAATGACTCACACACATGGCAGGTGCCGTTACGACGGAAATAGAATCTGGGTGTAATCGTGCGGAATAGCAGGAAGAAAGGCATGCCGCTATCTTTAAGCCTTGCAAATATCGACAAAACATCTACACTCTACAGGTCATTAAGCATTCCAACCAATGTAGTAGCTCCTAAATCCGCGATATTAGCGGAAGACCTCTACTTATGGCTAATTTTGTTTGCTTCTTCCTCATCGGGTCGCTCTAGAGAAATACTCCCACGCCGACCTTAGTGGCCGTGCGGTTCTAGGCGCTACAGTCTGGAACCGAGCGACCGCTACGGTCGCAGGTTCGAATCCTGCCTCGGGCATGGATGTGTGTGCTGTCCTTAGGTTAGTTAGTTTTAATTAGTTCTAAGTTCTAGGCGACTGATGACCTCATTAGTTAAGTCGCATAGTGCTCAGAGCCATTTGAACCATTTGAAACGAATACTCCCACATTTTGCAGGGAACTGTCGCAAACAGTGTGACTGAACATTACTGCATCAGTCCACCAATTTATGCAAAATACAATACCTTTATTTATGAAGATAGTCACTGTTCTCGAAACAACAGATGCCATTGATGACCGCGCAGCTTCTCTAAAGTAAATAATAATTAATTGAAACCCTCAGCTGCCGACAGGTGTTATTGATATACCTCAATGGGGACAACTGAAAATGTGTGCCCCGACCGGGACTCAAACGCTGGATCTCCTGCATACATGACAGAAGCTCTATCCATCTCAGCCACCGAGGACACAGATGAATAACGCGACTGCAGGGACTTATCCCTTGCACGCTTCCCGTGAGACCCACATCCCCAACTGTCCCCAATTTCCATACGTAATTTCCTTCTCTAGAATAAACGATAATTATCATTCAACACGGTACACTCAAAAACGTTATTGTGATGCGATATTCCTTCCCCTTTTGGCTTTTGAAACGAATGGATATTCGGTAAACGTAGGGGTATCTGTGGAGAGACCAGACAAACGTGTGGTTCCTGAAGAGGGGCAGCAGCCTTTTCAGTAGTTGCAGGGGCAACAATCTGGATGAGTGACTCATCTGGCCTTCTACGAGTAATACTAACCGAAATGGCCTTGCTGTTCTGGTACTGCGAACGGCTGTAAGCAAGGGGAAACTACAGCCGTAATTTTTCCCGAGGGCATGCAGCTTTACTGTATGATTAAATGATGCTGGCGTCCTCTTGGGCAAAATATTCCGGAGGTAAAATAGTCCCCCATTTGGATCTCCGGGCGGGGACTGCTCAAGAGGACGTCGTTATCAGGAGAAAGAAAACTGGCGTTCTACGGATCGGAGAGTGGAATGTTAGATCCCTTAATCGGGCAGGTAGGTTAGAAAATTTAAAAAAGGAAATTGATAGGTTAAAGTTAGATATAGTGAAAATTAGTGAAGTTCGGTGGCAGGAGGAACAAGACTTTTGGTCAGGTGAATACGGGGTTATAAATACAAAATCAAATAGGGATAATGTAGGAGTAGGTTTAATAATAAATAAAAAAATAGGAGTGCGGGTAAGCTACTACAAACAGCATAATGAACGCATTACTGTGGCCAAGATAGACACGATGCCCACGCCTACTACAGTAGTACAAGTTTATATGCCAACTAGCTGTGCAGATGATGAAGAAATTGATGAAAAGTTTGATGAGATAAAAGAAATCATTCAGGTACTGAAGGGAGACGAAAATTTAATAGTCATGGGTGACTGGAATGGGAGAGTAGGAAAAGGGAGAGAAGGAAACATAGTAGGTAAATATGGATTGGGGCTAAGAAATGAAAGAGGAAGCCGCCTGGTAGAATTTTGCGCAGAGCATAACTTAATCATAGCTAATACTTAGTTCAGGAATCATGAAAGAAGGTTATATACATGGAAGAACGCTGGAGATACTAAAAGGTATCAGATAGATTATATAATTGTAAGACACAGATTTAGGAACCAAGTTTTAAATTGTAAGACATTTCCAGGGGCAGATGTGGACTCTGACCACAATCTATTGGTTATGAACTGTAGGTTAAAATTGAAGAAACTGCTAAAAGGCGGGAATTAAGGAGATGGGACCTGGATAAACTGAAAGAACCGGAGGTTTCAGGGAGAGCATAAGGGAACAATAGACAGGAATGGAGGAAAGAAATACAGTAGTAGATGAATGGGTAGCTTTGAGGGATTAAATAGTGAAGGCAGCAGAGGATCAAATACGTAAAAAGACGAGGGCTAGTAGAAACCCCTGGGGAAATATTTAATTTAATTGATGAAAGGAGAAAATATAAAAATGCAGTAAATGAAGCAGGCAAAAAGGAATACAAACGTTTCAAAAATGAGATCGACAGGAAGTGCAAAATGGCTAAGCAGGGATGGCTAGAGGACAAATGT
Source organism: Schistocerca gregaria (assembly GCF_023897955.1). Lineage (NCBI taxonomy): Eukaryota > Metazoa > Arthropoda > Insecta > Orthoptera > Acrididae > Schistocerca > Schistocerca gregaria. The sequence continues at coordinate 185,217,737 of NC_064931.1, read as the reverse complement.
AAGGATGTAGAGGTTTATCTCACGATGGGTAAGATAGATATTGCCTACAGGAAAATTAAAGAGACCTTTGGAGAAAGGAGAACTGTGGTGTGCGTACTGTAAGACCTTCAGTACACACACCATCAGATTATTTGACTCGTCGCTCTACCGAAGTAGGCGAGTGTCAGCAATATGTCTCATGGTCTTATCGTGGCGTGTTTATCTTCTGCCGTTACGTCAGACGATAGAAATGCCACTTGCACGCTTAGAGCAGCAGATTGACGGTGACCAACTTTAAACATAACTTGATTAATTTTGACACACATTTATTAAAATAATAAAAAGCATAGATATACGTAACATAATTCTGGATGCTGTTTACAATTGACCATCTGAAGTTCCTTTGGCCTCGGTACGTTAATCTTATTCTCACATATATCTGATACTTGACAAAGTGTCTAATCATTTCTCTTCATGGCTATGTACCGAAATATGACAATCTTATTAGGCGCAGACGGAAACTTTGCAATAGACTGGTACAGACTAATGCAGAGTGGTACAGACTAACGTAGACTGCCTCACGCATTCAGGTATCACTGCGCGGATGTGATCCGCGAGGAGAAAAGGTTCTGCGTTAGCAGCAATCTCATTGACTGTGTTACATATTAATACGCGGATTGGAGGAAGCAGAATTTGATCCGTCTCTATGACAGCGCCATCTCGTAGTGCGGAGACGGACGAGCGCTGTGCCTGCGCTGTTATGCTTAGCGGGGCGCGCTCTAGTGGGCAAGTTGTGTACGCGCCTACGCCGAACAATGTACACAACAAGGACCACTTGCATGAATATCAAGAGCTTTGATGGAAACCCAGTTCTAAGCAAAGAAGGGAAAGCAGAAAGGTGGAAGGTGTATATAGAGGGTCTATACAAGGGCGATGTACTTGAGGACAGTGTTATGGAAAGGAAGAGGATGTAGATGAAGATGAATTGGGTGATACGATACTGCGTGAAGAGTTTGACAATTCACTGAAAGACCTGAGTCGAAACAAGGCACCCGAAGTAGACAACATTCCATTAGAACTACTGACAGCTTTGGGAGAGCCAGTCCTGACAAAACTCTGTCATTTGGTGAGCAAGATGTATGAGACAGGCGAAATACCCTCAAGACTTCAAGAAGAATATAATAATTCCAATCCCAAAGAAAGCAGGTGTTGACAGATGTGAAAATTACCGAACTATCAGTTTAATAAGCCACAGCTGCAAAATACTAACACGAATTCTTTACAGACGAATGGAAAAACTAGTAGAAGCTGACCACGGGGAAGATCAGTTTGGATTCCGTAGAAATACTCGAACACGTGAGGCAATACTGACCCTACGACTTACCTTGTAAGAAAGATTAAGGAAAGGCAAACCTACGTTTCTAGCATTTGTAGACTTAGAGAAAGCTTTTGACAATGTTGATTGGAATACTCTCTTTCAAATTCTGAAGGTGGCAGGGGTAAAATACAAGGAGCGAAAGGTATTTACAATTTGTACAGAAAGCAGATGGCAGTTATTAGAGTCGAGGGGTAAGAAAGGGAAGCAGTGGTTGGGAAGGGAGTGAGACAGGGTTGTAGCCTATCCCCGATGTTATTAAATCTGTATATTGAGCAAGCAATAAAGGAAACAAAAGTAAAGTTCGGAGTAGGTATTAAAATCCATGGAGAAGAAATAAACACTTGGACGTTCGCCGATGACATTGTAATTCTGTCAGAGACAGCAAAGGACTTGGAAGAGGAGTTGAACGGAATGGACAGTGTCTTGAAAGGAGGGTATAAAACGAACATCAACAAAAGCAAAACGAGGATAATGGAATGTAGTCGAATTAAGTCGGGTGATGCTGAGGGAACTAGATTAGAAAATGAGACACTTAAAGTAGTAAAGGAGTTTTGCCATTTGGGGAGCAAAATAACTGATGATAGTCGAAATAGAGAGAATATAAAATGTAGACTGGCAATGTCAAGGAAAGCGTTTCAGAAGAAGAGAAATTTGTTAACATAGAGTTTTGATTTAATTTTCAGGAAGTCATTTCTGAAAATATTTGTATGGAGTGTAGCCATGTATGGAAGTGAAACATGGACGATAAATAGTTTAGACAGGAAGGGAATAGAAGCTTTTGAAATGTGGTGCTACAGAGGAATTCTGAAGATTAGATAGGTACATCACATAACTAATGAACAGAATTGGGCGAAGAGGAGCTTGTGGCACAACTTGACTAGGAGAAGGGATCGGTTGGTAGGGCATATTCTGAGACATCGAGGGATCACCAATTTAGTATTGGAGGGCAGCGTGGAGGGTAAAAATCGTAGAGGGAGACCAAGAGATGAATACACTAAGCAGATTGAGAAGGATGTAGGCTGCAGTAGGTACTGGGAGATGAAGAAGCTTGCAGAGAATAGAGTAGCATGGAGAGCTGCATCAAACCAGTCTCAGGACTGAAGACAACAACAACGTCTTACATGGCTGTGACATATCAGGCGAAAGTTGCTTTCGTCCTTAAGTTTTACACACGAGTTGTTATCGTAAAGTTTCACCAGTGTCAGTTTTCGCTATTAATTACTAAGCATTCTGCATATACAGAGAGACTCGCTTGTTCGGTGACACTCAACTCGGAGGCTCGAACCCTGGTGACGGATGAAATCTTCTGTGCCAATATTTGGCTGGCAAGGTGAGGAAAGGTGATGACGTGAAGTACCTGATCAACAGTCGTTGCGCCAATGTGCTGGATTAAGTTCCCAACCTATCCGCTGTTCCTCAGAATGAGAGGGCATGTGACATTGTTGTTGGTGATCTGTCAGTCGCATGGTGACGTTCAGCGTGGAGTCCCCCTGGTGCTATGTGCCGACACAGCGTTTCACCCACTTCCTTCCTTCCATTCATACTAAAACAAAGCCAACACTACATTGTACAAACACTCGTCACAGTCAACCACACGACACAGGTACACACTTAACACTTCATAACAGGCACTATGTCGCATGTCCCTAGACTTAATCCAGGTGCCAGATCATGGACAAAACGTTTCAAGCTTTCATTACTTGATGGCGCATGGTCTTTGAGACAAGGGGTGTTTCCCTCTGGCGCTGCATGTTAAAACTTCGCCTTTGAATGTAAAGAACGACTGTGCTGGTCAAACTTGATTTTCAAACTCCAGAATGAAACTGAACGTACTGAGACTGATTTCTCTTTACTTATTCTCAACATTTCTAAACTGACACACAATGCTTTAGCGCAACATAATCTGACTTCCAATAATCCCTACTAAAGAATAGCCCTGACTAACAATAACCTATGCCCTTCATGAATCACTTACCTCACAAAAATCTTCGTTACTCGAACTACTGCAATACAGCGAGCGCCAATACTGCGAGCTAAATAAAAGGTTCTAACTACTCAAGGCACTAACTACTGATAGGCATATAGTTAGAAAATGAAAGATTTTGATACAGAACAAACAATGTATTTACTTAAATATATATATTGGAAGTTTTTCGCTTATGTAGTGTTCCGTAGTTGGATGTGAACAGCCTGTAGCGGTGGGCTGTCGGAGGTGAGCTGCCAGCAGTGGTGGATGTGGGGAGAGAGATGCCAGAGTTCTGAGATGTTAATATGAGTGGACGATCTGGACGTGTGTCCTGTCACGTGACATACATTTTTACAAATTTCCTTTATCTGACGGACACACGTCCAGATCGTCCGCTCATATTAACATTTCAGAACTCTGGCATCTCTCTCCCCACATCCACCACTGCTGGCAACTCACCTCCGACAGCCCACCGCTACAGGCTGTTCACATCCAACTACGGAACACTACATAAGCGAATAACTTCCAACAATGAGTCCAACCAGTCACAGACTGTGCTACGTGGCATTACCAACATAAACACCTAAACAGCCTACTTACAAAGTACCATGCGTCAAAGTCTCCTCTCTTTAATTGATGTACAGTTTGTGTGGGAAACTGTGTAAGAGAAGGAGATAACAGTAGACAAAAAGTTGGAGAAGAAACCCAAGCAAGGCTTTTGTTTCTTAAGATTGGCACAATCCTGTGAAATCACCTAAAGCTATGAACCTACGCCATGTTTTCCAACTGCTTCGGCGAATGCGGGCTGGTTCCCCTTATTCCGCCTCAGCTACACTATATCGGAGATTGTTGCACAAACAAGTTCTCCACGTACGCGTACACCACCATTACTCAAAATGGTTCAAATGGCTGTGAGCACTATGGGACTTAACATATGTGGCCATTAGTCCCCTAGAACTTAGAACTACTTAAACTTAACTAACCTAAAGACAACACACACATCCATGCCCGAGGCAGGATTCGAACCTGCGACCGCAGCGGTCACGCGGTTCCAGACTGAAGCGCCAAGAACCGTACGGTCACACCGGCCGGCACCACCATTACTCTACCACGCGATCATAGGCGTTACACTCGTCTGGTATAAGACGTTCCCTGGGGGAGCCCACCGGTGTCCGAACCGCGCAATAAACCTGGGTTCGGTGTGGCGCGACGGAGGGGTGAAGTGGACTGCGGTAGTCTTCGTGGGGTTGTGGACCACTGAGGCTGCGGCGGGGACGGAGCCTCTCCGTCGTTTCTAGGTCCCCGGTTAACATACAACATACAAGTCAAAGTAACTTCAGCTGTAAATCTCTGTAATAGATAGAGCGGCCACCAGAGTGAATTAGCGGTGTTCCGGGGCTGGCAGAGTACACAAGTGGCGTGAACTGCGTCAGAAGTTGAGTGATCACTGTGAATGACACGGAGATGCCGTGTAGTCGTGTGAGACAGCGTTAGCAGCACCTGATAGAGTTCGAAAGGAACGTCAGTGTGGATCTCCATTTGGCCAGCTGATCGAGTCGTGCAGTATCCAGATTTCTGGGGCATTCTAATGTGACAGTGTCCCGGTAATACGCTGGAGGGGAAAGTGAGCGGAAGCATACTCGTCGTTACGGTTCCGGATAACTACGTCCGACCGCCACAAAGGAGGCTCGCTGGATTGTGCGCCAATTACACCGCGTCCCCTTCACATTTGCGCCTGTCATCCGAAGCTATATTCTGTGCTATCGTGTACCACAGGTCGGAACAGAGCTAGGTGGCGCAGCGGTTAGCACACTGGACTCGCGTTCGGGAGGACGACGATTCAAATTCGCGTCCGACCATCCTGATTTAGGTTTTCCGTGATTTCCCTAAATCTCTTCAGGTAGATGCTGGAATTGTTCCTTTCAAAGAGCACGACCGACTTCCTTCCCGATCCTTCCCTAATCTGATGGGACTGGTTACCTTGCTGTTTGGTTCCCTCCCCCAAATTAACCATCCAACCAACCATTGGTCGGAGACTAGCAGTAGCTGAATTGGGGAATTACCGGTCCTTGGGTAAGCTGTCATTAACACTACAACACAAATGGCTGCTTTTGGAGTGTCGTGACCAGGAAACATGGACTGTTGATCAATGGCGTCGCATTGTGTTCAGCGTGGATAATTATTATCGGCGAGTATCGTGGTGACTTGGGGAGAGGTCCCGTCATTACATTGTTTTGGAGAGAGACAGTGGTGTTATTCATAGCGTCATGGTGTGGGGGCCATCGGATATCACTTTAGCTCATGGCTAGTAGTGAACGAGTGAACTCTGACGGCTCAATGGTACGTCACGGACTACCTGACTCATCATGTTTTATCTCTCAAGTGACTGCTCGGTTCTGTGAAAGATGATTTGGGGCTTAGGAAACCCGGTGTATACAAAATTCCGTGTCAATGTAGGAAAGCTTGCATTGGCCGTTCGATTAGCACAGTGCATGACAGGTGCGTGGAACATCGCCGTCATACGAGGCTACAACAGCCGGGAAAATCGGCGGTAGAGAAACACTGCCTAAATGAGGGACACAGTATGAAATTTGATGAAACTGTGGTAGTTGCCAACATTTCCGGTTTTTGGAACAGTGAATATAGAGAGGCGATTAAAATTAGGTTGGCTGATAATTTAATCAACAGAGACACTGGGTTTCCTCTTAGCAAGACGTGGCATCTTGTATTATCTCGCATCAAAGCTGAACGTTCTTCGGTGCGGCCTTGATTGCGATATATCGTTGCCAGCAGTGTTTCACTAAGGGAGGCGCCAACTCCCTGTCTTGGAAGGCAGAAACCGTGATGGGCGGCGCATGCGCCGTGTACTGAACGGTGGCCTATATAGGACGTGGATTTGCAACCTGGCGTCAGTTCTCAGCGGAACTCATCAGCAGAAGCAGCATTTTCCTGAAGATGGCGACCAGTTGGATCGCCGAAACATCGAGTCAAGTTGATTTTAGGATCCGGCAGCAAACCCGAAGAGACTTTCAAGACTTATTACGCCGGGAAAGCCTGCGTAATCACGACTGTATCGTTGCGGCATTTTTCAACAGAACAATGCTCGTTTACATATGGCACACGTCTTTACGTACTGCCTGCATCACGCTGACGTTCTCTCGTGGACAGTACGATCCGAAGAATTGTCCCCAACGGAACATATGAGAGACCAGATCGATGTCAGTTCTGTCTCAGTGCCGGCATCCAGGATGTCAAGTTACAACATTTACGGGCTACCATCCCTGATGAGAGGCTGCAACGGTTTTATGACAGGTTTACCAACCGTATAGGTGCTTGTATCCAGTCCAAGGGGGTGCAACGGATAAGTGGGCTCATATTGCCAAGTTCTTCGTAAATTTGGCTCTATTTTGTAATCACTGAAATAACAACACACATCCTTGTATTCGTGATGTTTCATTTCGTTTCCTTTTCTTTTTCGTCAGGCAGTATATTTATTTATTATTTGTGTCTAATAGATGAAATGCTACAAATGCATAATAAGCACACCTGACGAAAAATTAATCACCCTGAGGAGACATCACGTTAATAATGTGGAGTACCGATTTTAGCCTTGATAATGGCAATAGTCTGGTAAATAAGAGTGTCTACAAGTTTCTTCACGTGTTCCATAGCCAGATGGAGCCACTCATTGACGATTAGATCCCTAGACCTATCAGTTTGTGAAGAATTTCAGTGCTTCTTTTCACCCACTGTCCCAAATAATATACACACATCTTTTGTGTGATTAACAATGCGTTGTCCGCTTTGGTTCGATTTTGTAATCACGAAATGAAACGTGTGGCGAGGGCCTCCCATCGGGTAGACCTGTCGGCTGGTGCAAGTCTCTTTAGTTGACGCCACTTCAGCGACTTGCGTGTCGATGAGGGTGGATTGATGATGGAGACAACATAACACATATTCTCCGAGTGGAGAAAATCTTCGACCCAGCCTGGAATCGAACCAGTTTTTTTTTTATTGTTCGAGTTCATCGTTGATCGGTTCCCTCTTTTTTTTTTAATTACAGAGGGCAGCTAACTCTCTTACAGAACAGGCTGCGCTATCGTGACGGCATAACTCAGCAATGTATCCGGATATGAAGAAATAGTGTAAGCGGGCTGCTTCTGTGTTGGTAGCGCTGCGTAGCGCTTTGCATTGGATCTCTGAGTGAGCTTTCTTTGTAAGAGACTCTGCGGCTGGGCGGTTCGTTGTTGGAAGTTAATCGCCAGTACTGCTGGGCAGTTGGAAGTTAGTCGCCAGCAATGATGGGAGTACTGTTGGGCAGTTGGAGGTGAACGGCCAGCAGTGATGGATGTTAGATGTGAGAAGTTAGCATTGATGGAAGGTAGAGGGTCTGAAGTGTCAGCGTATGCTTACGATCTGTACATGTTCGACTTGGAGATTGAATATTATTCATCATTATATACCTTTGTACTAGATGTCAATGACGATTTATATTCGTGTTTGAACTGGATTTCACATTATTAAGATAAAGAAATACAATATTTGCTTTGCAACAAAATCTTTCCTTTGCTAACCACATGCCGATTAGTAGTTAGTGGCTTAGTAATTAGAATCTTTTATTTAGCTGGCAGTATTGACGCTCGCTGTACATCTACATCTACATCTACATCTACATACATACTCCGCAATCCACCATACGGTGCGTGGCGGAGGGTACCTCGTACCACAACTAGCATCTTCCCTCCCTGTTCCACTCCCAAACAGAACGAGGGGAAAATGACTGCCTATATGCCTCTGTACGAGCCCTAATCTCTCTTATCTTATCTTTGTGGTCTTTCCGCGAAATGTAAGTTGGCGGCAGTAAAACTGTACTGCAGTCAGCCTCAAATGTTGGTTCTCTAAATTTCCTCAGTAGCGATTCACGAAAAGAACGCCTCCTTTCCTCTAGAGACTCCCACCCGAGTTCCTGAAGCATTTCCGTAACACTCGCGTGATGATCAAACCTACTAGTAACAAATCTAGCAGCCCGCCTCCGAACTGCTTCTATGTCCTCCCTCAATCCGACCTGATAGGGATCCCAAACGCTAGAGCAGTACTCAAGATTAGGTCGTATTAGTGTTTTATAAGCGGTCTCCTTTACAGATGAACCACATCTTCCCAAAATTCTACCAATGAACCGATGACGACTATCCGCCTTCCCCACAACTGCCATTACATGCTTGTCCCACTTCATATCGCTCTGCAATGTTACGCCCAACTATTTAATCGACGGGACTGTGTGAAGCGCTACACTACTAATGGAGTATTCAAACATTACGGGATTCTTATTCTTTTTCCTATTCATCAATTTACATTTATCTATATTTAGAGTTAGCTGCCATTCTTTACACCAATCACAAATCCTGTCCAAGTCATCTTGTATCCTCCTACAGTCACTCAACGACGACACCTTCCCGTACACCACAGCATCATCAGCAAACAGCCGCACATTGCTATCCACCCTATCCAAAAGATCATTTATGTAGATAGAAAACAACAGTGGACCTACCACACTTCCCTGGAGCACTCCAGATAATACCTTCACCACCGATGAACACTCACCATCGAGGACAACGTACTGGGTTCTATTACTTAAAAAGTCTTCGGGCCACTCACATGGCTGTGTAGGAGTAGTTCGCGTAATGAAGAATTTTGTGAGGTAAGTGCTTAATAAAATGTATAGGTTATTGTCAGAATTGCTTCTTAGTCAGGGCTATTCTTTTGTATTAATTATCTGAAGTCAGGTTGTAATTTTTTTTTGAGCAGTCAGATTGCGTTGCGCTAGAATATTGTGGGTCAGTGTTGACATGATAAGAAAAAGTAAAGAGAAAGTAGGCTCAGTACGTTCTGTTTTACTCAGCTGTTTCAGAATCAAATAAAGTAGAAGTTTCATCTTCTCAGTCAATCTGCAATTGAAGTACAGAATCACACATTTAAATATAGAAGTTTCGATAGCATCACATATCCTCTCAAACCGTGAAGTTCCATTTCGTTTCCTTCTCCGCTTCCGGGTGCTTCACTTATTTGCAGACAGTGTATTTAAAGAAAATTTTTTGCACGTGTCGACTCGGACACAAATATACACTGTAAATTTTCGATACATAACAGACAGCGTCATATAAAAATGGTAAAGGCCAAAAGCATCATTTGTCAATGGCCTCTGCCATATTTATACCTCAGGATCAGACGACCAAATTTCAGTTCTCTGTCGCTGTTGGAACTACCCGAGATCCACGATCACGAACCTCGAACACACCGAGAGCGTTTCTGTAAATGCTTCCAGCGCTAATAGAGCCGTGCCTTTGAGTAGGCGCGGCACGCTAAAACGATATTACAGCGGTTAAGAAACGCGGCTGGTTATCTAAATCATTTGTAGTGATGCTGGCAAAGCCGCGCCAGCCATCTACACGACAGCACGGCGCCACGGGCGTGTGTGATTAGCGGCGCGCCAGCTAACTGATTCCGCGCCATGGCGCCGCGCCGGCAGGATTAACACCCAATTTGCTGGCGTAATACTGCATCGGGAATGCGCTTACACAAGAGTCGGCCTGCGCGCCCGGTAACCGCATTACGAGCGCCAAAAGCGGCCAGCAAGGCGCAGGGGCGGCCATCACCGCCGCTCTTACCGCTCACAGCGCAAACCGGGAGCTGGTGACAACACTCCACCGCCGCCATTAAGAAGCCCGTGCCGCTTCCTGACACTGCTGTTCATAACAGCTAAAATTATTTAGACTTAACTACTTGGGTTAGGTAAAGCAATGCATACGAGCGGTGTTCAATAAGTTAGACAAAACATTTTCTTTTTCGGCCAGTTTCGGTTGAAACAATGAGGAATTTGCTGTGGGACATCAAGGAATTGTATTCCTCCTTCAGCCCCTATAGTTTCATGAAGTTCTGAAAGGTTGTACCGCTATACGTAGCCTTTAACCGTCCTACTATCATATTTTTTTTGTTACACTGAGTCAGTATGACCCCAAGTAATTAGCTCTAAGCGCTATTGGACTTAACATCTGAGGTCATCAGTCCCCTAGACTTAGAACTACTTAAATCTAACCAACCTAAGGACGTCACACACATCCATGCCCGAGGCAGGATTAGAACCTGCGACCGTAGCAGTCGCGCGGTTCCGGAATGAAGCGCCTAGAACCACTCGGCCACCACACCCGGCTCTCTGAGCACTATGGGACTTAACCTCTGATGTCATCAGTCCCCTAGAACATAGAACTACTTAAACTTAACTAACCTAAGGACATCACACACATCCATGCCCGAGGGAGGATTCGAACCTGCGACCGTGGCGGTCGCACGGTTCCAGACTGTAGCGCCTAGAACCGCTCGGCCACTTACTTATTGAACGCCCCTCTTATATTCTCTTGCACAAGTACCTTTTTTCAAGAGAATATTTACCGGTAATGAATGAAAGAGAGTCCGCCTTTTTCAAAAGACATACGAGGGTGAGTCAAATGAAAACCATTAAAGTGTAATTAAAAATCGACATTTAGCGTCACTGTTCTGTAAGTTGGCAGTACTGTTACCGATGATGTAAGGAATGTCCTACTGGCGGCAGCATACTTCAGGCAAGCGAAACGCGGAAACAATACCAGTTGAAAATGGTTCAAATGGTTCTGAGCACTATGGGACTTAACGTCTGAGGTCATCAGTCCCCTATAACTTAGAACTACTTAAACCTAACTAACCTAAGGACATCACACACATCCATGCCCGAGGCGGAATCGAACATGCGACGCTAGCAGGCGCGCGGTCCCGGACTCTAGCGCCTAGAACCGCTTGGCCACAGCAGTTGAAAATGATTGCCCTACTTGCGACATGCACTTTTTATGAACAGTGAAGATACGAAACCTCTTGAAATCCATCGCCTATTGAAGGTCCAGTATGGTGATGCGTGTTTATCACTGCAGCAAGTGTATAAGTGGAGTATAAAGTTCGGAAATGGCGTGACTTCAGTGACAGACGCTCAGCGCCCAGGTCAGGCTCACCGCGTTGTGACTCCAGAGTCTACTGCAGCAGTTGAGGCCATTGAGATGGAAAATCGCCATGAAATAGCCGCAGATCTGAATATTATTCATGGCTCGGCACATCACATCATTCATGAAATTTCTGCAAGCTGGGTGCAACGGCAGCTCACTCCAGAAGGCTCTGTCACATCCGCCCTACCACCGCGCACGTCGCTACCTCGCACCAAATGACTACCTCATGTTTGGCCCACTCAAAGAGGCCATTGGAGGCAAGACATTTCGTTCCGAAAAAGAGGTGCAGCAAGCGACCCACGACCAAAGGAATTTATTTCAGAGGAATCCGTACACTTCCTAAGCCCTGGATGAAGTGTGCTGAACGACAAGCAGACTATGTCGAAAAATGATACACTTGTGTTCCACTTTTGTTCAATAAAAACAATTAAAAATATGTGAGGTTTTCATTTGAATTTCCCTCGTAATTTATTTTATTTTGTTTAATTTCCAAACATGTTTCATCACATTTGTGGCATCTTTAGTTCGTCTTGTGGTGTCACCGCCGGACACCACACCTGCTAGGTGGTAGCCTTTAAATCGGCCGCTGTCCGTTAGTATACGTCGGACCCGCGTGCCGCCACACGGCAGGTCTAATCTAGAGATACTCCCTAGCACTCGCCCCAGTTGTACAGCCGACTTTGCTAGCGATAGTCCACTGTCTACATACGCTCGCATTTGCAGAGACGTCAGTTCAGTCTTGCCTTCAGCTACATTATTTGCTATGACCTAGCAAGGCCCCATATTCAGTTCCTATAAGTACTATCTTCAAGAATGTATTCTGAACAGATAATATTGTGAAACATGTACCGTCAAGAGCGACGTTCATCATTAATGGATTAAAGTTAAGTATCAAACTAATTACGTCCGCTTTCTGAATTCTCATTCCTTGTCATGCTCCAGACCTCACGTCAGTATAGTTCTTCCCTCCTGACGCCAGCCTGCGTGAGCTAAAACGCGTGCATTTCGGCCTCCACTCGTCACGCGGTGTTGGCTCTTCTGCTAACACAAAACGTCTTATCTGTTATTGTACGTGAAACGTAAATGTGCAGTGAAAAGTGCGTGTAAGCCACGGCGGAATTGGCCAATGAGCATGAGAACAGTCACTTTAAACATAAAAACAATAAGAACAACACATTTAGCAGGCACGTCAACGACAGCAATGATGATAATCTGTAAAAGGAAAAAGACACTGGAGACGTCGCACCTGCAGTGATACTGCAAGAAGGCAGTTCTTCTGTAATTCATTATTATTTTCCGAAAACAAGGGAACGGAGCTTAATGTTCCATTATGAACATTTATTGATTTCTCAAAACTGTTATCATTTGTTTTCCCCTCCCCGAGGGGTGGTAAGAGGGCACAGAAACTTGCTAGGAAGAAAACACAAGAAAGACATACGGTTTAAGTGCTAACCTGGAGAGATTCAGCAGTTCTCCTTCTCCTCCTATTCGGATGTTCTGCCTACGAGAAAAAGTCTTTCCTTCGGCCCTCGACTGCAAACGTAAGTCCTCGTCACAGTGTTAGTTTTACTGTGACATTTCGTTCAAGCAGCATCATAAAGCAACTACTACTGACTATTAAATGTCTGGCTGAGATGCTTTATGTGGCAATAGTGCGCTTGGTTCACACATCTGCCACCTATACAACTCGCTCGTGTTCCACAACGAAGTTCTTGCTGCAGCTTCGCTACGGTATTGTAGGACTTCAAGGAACGGCGAGCAGGTACTGAAGCAAATACTTTATTTGACCGATGGCTTTCAATTTTTACCGACTATGGACTGGAGCGAGATTGTTTGAGATAGAATGTTTCAAAGCATTTGATAGAATAATAAATGGAGTGGAAAACAAATCGTACATATATCGGGTCATTTCATCCCACTTTAATTTCCTGTCGGGAAGAGCCTTAAATGAAAGCTCTGTATCGTAACTCGAAAAATGTGCAGCTGTTTTTGGTGCCACATATATCAGAGATATTGATACAGCTGAGCTTGTTAACTAAATAGCTGCTTGCTCGCTACATGTGAAGGAAGTGACGAAGAGCATTGACACATTTTCCCATTTAGATATTTTGAAGTTTTTTTTTTAATGAGGGTTAAAAGACGTTTACCCAATACGTCGAAATAGTTTTGAGAATATTTGACTATGTCAGTGACAGCAGTACGTTGTGAGCGCACTTTCGGAAATTTAAAGAGAATAGAGAACCTTACGGTCGAGTATTGGTCAACGCAGACTGTCAAATTTAGCTATCTTTTCTATGGTATATGATAGCTGCTAAAATTGACTTCAGTAAAGTGATCAGTAATTTTCCTTCGCTCAAAGGAAGAAAATGCCAAGTAAAATCATAAAAAAATAATTCATGAACAGGGGTACTTTCTCAGGTTTTGTTCTTCCATTTCTGATTAGTAATTTATGAACTATTAATAATGTATAACCGTTGTCATAAACAACAAGATACAAGTTTTGTTTTACTTCCAATCACTTTAGCAAGTTTGTACAACATTTATTTTATTTACTACAATTATACATTTAATGCGTTGTGTACAATATTTTATATCCATATAGTGTAAGTATTATTCTTCATTTTATTAATCCTTGCCAAATGAATTAAATTTGCTACAAATGAGTAGAAAAAGTTGTAGAACGGTAGTTTTATGAAGGTGGGGGAGGATGTGGCAGCTCTGGCAGTTATTATTTATTTATCTGGTTTTAGGTAGTAGCTTGCACAGCATAGAGTAGCATGAAGAGCAGCATCAAACCAGTCTCTGGACTGAAGACCACAACAACAACACAGGTAGTATCCACCAATTCACCAGCTTCGTTTTGTTTTTATATCAACATATGACGCAATTTTTAAATATTCATCTTACATAAACATACAAAAGTAGTTATTTACACAGACATAAACATTCACAACAGAAATGAAATATATTGATGTCTATGCCTTTTAGGTAGTCCATAAAGCACGTTTCTAGAGCTATTGTGTTCTGGGTAATCTGTTACGTGCCCTAGACTTGTCCCAATTGCTATACCGTGAATGAGATGTTTCAGGCACTATTTACTCGATGGCGCACGATCTTTGTACGAAGCAGAGCTTCTCTCTGGAGTTCCGATATTTTTAAAAAAATATGAAAATGGTTTTTGTTGAGTACAGCTCTGCTAGTTAAAACATTACTACTGTATTTCTATACCCGTATCGTCACAAATAAAACTTAGTGCCTCAGTATGAATGGCACCAGGAACAAAATCTTTATGGCTGGCACTTAGATCCGCTGAGTTCCCGGGTATGGCACCTAGAACGTTCTTGACAAATTATGTATTTTCTAATTTGTCTCATTATTTTTTCCAGTGAACAACATATTTCTCTATTATCAGAATACCTTCTCAATTTTTTGAATACAAATAAGTTATATACAAAAGGAGATACGTCGTTTTTGACTCTCCTGACATGTGTGACATTTGGCTTTTAGTGTGTTTGACATTTCCACTCTTCGTATGTACATGGTTACGTATACAGATATAAAGAGTCAAAACAAAATGAAATTAAATGTTGATGTCTGAGTCTTTTGGGTAGATTCCAGCGATGTGATAAGCGCGTATGCTTGGCTACTTATACAAATGTAAACATTCGAAATGAAATTAGTTTAAATATTAATGTTTGACTGAATGAGATAGTTAAAATCAAATAAACACAGTCTATATCGCGTTTTCAGATTTTTATTCGTTATCAACCGATTTAGGCCTTTCCTTAGACCATCTTCAGCCTTTTCCCCGCCTTTACGGCTGCTGGTGGCGTCACCAGTCTTTGCTTTGTTCCAATTACAGAATGCTTTGATTTTTTTTTATTTAGATAGGCTTCTATGATGCGGTATTTCCTTAAATAATTCGTACTTAACACAAGAACACTAAAAGGGGGCAAATGTTACATTGTTACTAAGCCATCGTAAATGTTACTACTCTATATTTTATTCAAAAGAAATCATAATTTATAGTTTATGCACTAGTTAATTACAATTATAAGGTCTCCAATGGTATGTCACATACAAAATAAGTAGAAAACGTCCTGTCTTACAACCTACATTGCCAATATTAACTTGGCAGAAACCTCGAATTGTTACGAACTACAATCCTAAATTTTACAAGGGTTTAGCAATCTGGGCCGAAGAGGCCACTAATGGATGTATGTAACCGAATCTCAGATGGTTCAACTTGCTGTATAATTTTGTTTGCTGTGTTCTAGCTAGAAGAATTACAGGCGACAGCCTGTGTACCACAGAGGGTAAGATCGATAATAGGCTCTTTCGTGATCACGTAGACATAGTTATTATTAGATTTTAAATATCCAAGGGTTTTTTATATATCTACATTAGTTTTAACCTCATAAAGATTTCATACTTGACACATGTCGTCTGATTTAGACGTACACAATATCTAAGTAATGCTGATACAAAACGATCTCATGTTGTAGACATCGGTATGCGTACATTTATTTGATTTATTTGTTTGTCTTCTGTATCAAAAGCCACTGAGGATGGGCTGTATGCCCGAATTACCGTCTGGAATTGAAATATTTTCACATGTGGCTTGTGACATACAGCAAGATGTCTTTTAATAAAACTTAATTGTTGTTTTATATGCTTTTAATTCGAAAACTGGTGTAATATGCTATTTTTGCAGGTCAGTTAACACAAAATGTGGCCAGGTAGGAGCCGTACCGGAGGTTAAGCCCAGAGACCTACAGATTCCTGCCTCATTCTACAGAGATCTCAGGAAACGTCTTATGCATGCTTCCAAGAGCAAAATATGCAAAGTGAGTAAGGGCTCCGTCATGTTGGAACCGCGTACGTGCACTATCATCATATGCGGTATCTTCAAAAAAATGTAAGAGCTATGTTTCTCAAAATAACAGCGTTGCCGTTCATTAAGGAGGAAGCACACACGGGGGTTTTACATCTACATCTACATGACTACTCTGCAATTCACATTTGAGTGCTTGGCAGAGGGTTCATCGAACCACAATCATACTATCTCTCTACCATTCCACTTCCGAACAGCGCGCGGGAAAAACGAACACCTAAACCTTTCTGTTCGAGCTCTGATTTCTCTTATTTTATTTTGACGATCATTCCTACCTATGTAGGCTGGGCTCAACAAAATATTTTCGCATCCGGAAGAGAAAGTTGGTTACTGAAATTTCGTAAATAGAGCTCGCCGCGACGAAAAATGTCTTTGCTTTAATGACTTCCATCCCAACTCGCGTATCATATCTGCCGCACTCTCTCCCCTATTACGTGATAATACAAAACGAGCTGCACTTTTTTTCACCCTTTCCTTGACTAATGTTCGCTGTGCATTTGCTGCAAATCTGTGTTAGTGAGTCTTCACAGCTAAAACGGGGGGATTCTCAAAGTCTTACAAATTTCTATTGCAGCTATTGAGCATTCCAACTCTGGGAAAAAGACTTTCTCAGAAAAGTGAGGATAGACCGAGCACGATACTACATCTTAGGTCAATAGGGGTCAGGGCTCGCACTTTCTGTGGATTTTAGAGGTGTAGCTGGATTATTTTTCACACAGCACTGCTAGAGCACGCGAGCAAGTTTCGATTTTTCCAGAAAGCCAGTCTGTACAGTTGTTTATCTTCCTCGAACTTTGTACGAGGTGTGTTCAAAAAGTAACGGGAGTTTTATAATTTCACGTGTTGTATTAGTCTACTTTACGAGATTCTTTCATTGTATTTGTTGGTTAAAATGTTTGTAAACTTTTCGTGCAGTGGTAGCAATATCGGATATTTAGTCTGTCAGCTGTCGAAAAGGTTACATATTGATAATGTCGGCCGTTATTTATTTCGTATAAAAGTGAATCAGTGAATCTGAATTAAATTTTGCTAAATGAACGGAATGAAATGCAGTAAAATTTTAGAAAAGTGAAATATTGCTTTTGGGGAACCTACGATGAGACAAACGAGTGTTCCGGGGAAGGCCATGAAGGCACTGACGACGACGAGCGCCCTAGACGCCACAGCACATCATCCACCGATGAAATCGTGGAAAAAGTGAACGATCACAAAACCTCATTCTGAGAGGTCGCTGACGACAGTATATCAATCGACTCATGTCCTGAAATTTTTTCGAGTGTTTCGCGAGTGAAACGTGTGACAGCAAAATTGGTTCCAACACTGCTGAGTTTCGATCAAAAACAGTGGCGAAAGTAAGTTGCTCAGTAGTCGATAGATGAAGTCAACAACGATGCAGAACTACTGAAGTACGCTGGAACAAGTAACAGCATTTTAATTAAATCAGTTTGTAAGTGACGATCTACACTTAAAGCGGCGACATCGCTGACGTACGGTACAAATGACGCAGAGAGCCGTCGTCGCTAAAACATGCTGTAGTAGTCTACAAGTGTTGCAGAGTACCTGAGGTCAAGGCTCAGTAATAATCAGTAAAACGATGCAATTTTCAAGCAAGAATTAATTGGGCTGCTATCTGGTTGCACTGAGTACTTTGAAGGGCCCTAATTTCTATAGGTTTCCAAAAGGTACAGAATAGAGACATGGTGAATTAAATTAATGTCACAGGCCTGTAACCATCAAATAGGCGGTCCGTTCGGGCTCCAAAATTTGTACTGACGAGGTATATTCGTGAAGTGTCTCACCGGTACTGAAATAAAATTAATTACGATGGAAATATCAAGTGTAATCAATACTTACAGGGTGACAATTATTGATACTGAAAAAACATAAATTACTTACCAACTACAGCGTGCACACACATAATTCAGGATGTAAACGTTACTACAGAAATTTGCATTTAGGCTGTGGTATGTTCGATATGCCTGCCACCATTAGCGATGATGCGGCGCAGACGAAAAGCGAAATTCTGCATGAGCCGATGAAATGTCGGAACATCGATGCTGTCAATGACCTCCTGAGACTGCTTTCAGCTTAGCAATGGTTTTGAGGTTATTGCTGTACACCTTGTCTTTAATGTAGTCCCACAGAGAGGAGTCGCATGTGTTCAGATCCGGAGAATATGGCGGCCAATCGAGACTCATGCCAGTGGCCTCTGGGTAACCCAGAGCCAGAATGCGGCCCCCAAAGTGCTCCTCCACGACATCAAACACTCTCCTGCTTCGATGAGGCTGAGCTCCATCTTGCATGAACCACATCTTGTCAAAATCAGGGTCCCTTTGGATAATGCAGATGAAATCATCTTCCAAAACCTTCACGTACCGTTCGATAGTCACCATGCCATCAAGGAATAGTGCACCGATTATTCCGCGAATGGACACTGCACACCACACAGTCACCCGTTGAAGGTGAAGAGACTTCTCGATCGGGAAATGAGGAGTCTCAGTCCAAATGCGCTAATTTTTATTGTTGATGAACCCATTCAAATGAAAGTGGAACTCGTCGGTAAATCAAACTATGCACGTGCATACTAATTCCCATCATGCCTTGCGGCCATCCGTGCAGTTTGAACATCCTAACGTAAGCCATTCAGAAGTTATGAATATTTTATTTCATATAGTCCAATAACTGTCACCCTGTACTTCAGAATACTTGGTTGCCCGTAGCGGTAATTACACACTAAACTCAACCCGAACAGGCCATGAAGGTTCAACCGTACCGACCGGCCACCGTATCATCCTCAGCCTACAGGTGTCACTGGATGCGGATGTAGAGGGGTATGTGGTTAGCACACCACTCTCCCGGCCATATGTCAGTTTACGAGACCGGAGCCGCTACTTCTCAAACAAGTAGCTCCTCAGTTTGCCTCACATTGGCAGAGTGCACTACGCTTGCCAACAGCTCTCGACAGACCGAATGGTCACCGATCCTAGTGCTGGCCCAGACCGACAGCGCTTAACTTCGGTGATCCCACAGGAACCGGTGTTCCTACTGCCACAAGGCCGTTGGCGGGCCTAAAGACAGTGGTGTAATAAACAACAGGACAGGAGTGGAATAACATAATAATAATTATTATTATTTAGTTATTAATTCGATTTAGCTGTACGTGCCTGATATGAAGCATGTTAGCCGGCCGCGGTGGTCTCGCGGTTCTAGGCGAGCAGTCCGGAACCGTGCGACTGCTACGGTCGCAGTTTCGAATCCTGCCTCGGGCATGGATGTGTGTGTTGTCCTTAGGTTAGTTAGGTTTAAGTAGTTCTAAGTTCTAGGGGACTGATGACCACAGCAGTTGAGTCCCATAGTGCTCAGAGCCATTTTTTTTTAAGCATGTTTGTGAGTCTTGGCGTAGAAATCTCTTAAACACAAATGTAAACGACAATATGCGTATTGGATAAATGATGCATTTGTGCAGTTGGGTTTTGAGCAACTTAAATCTGCCATGTTCCAGATAACATTGCCACCCATCAAAAGCATCGAATGCAAGTGGAAATGTTGCTTTCTTCCAGGAATGCTTGATCATATTGTTGAATATGGGGACACTGAACCGATTATAAACAATTGCATGAAGGTTGATGATAACTTTACGATGGTGGAGTTCAGTATCAATGTTGTCCAGTAAATCTCGCTCGTAAAAAAGCTTAGTAAACTTTTTCCACTAGCGAAAAAAGTATAAATCCAAAGATTGGACAAGGAACCGAGTGCCAGGTAGAATGGTTGTTACCCTGATATGTTTATCTAGAATTACAAACAGATCCTGTTGATGGTGTGAAAATAAATCCAGAATCAGGCAACATTCTTTTTCAACATTGGGAGAGGGACAGTTATACCGCCGTTGTTGAAGAATACCCTAGTCCACTTTGCCTCATATTGAAGTCGCTATGAATACGTTCGGAGGTCGATTCATTTTCTTTTGCACAAGAGGACCAAACGTGCCACTTGGTTCACGGAAGACAACGAGGAGTGGAGAAAAAGTCTACCTTCTATGGAAATCATTGTCCCAATTGTATACGAATCTATTATTCCAGATGCTGATTGCACCCCCACGATCGTGTCTCGTTCACTCATGCTACATAGTCTGCGGTCTCTGTGAATGACATAATTAAATCCAAAGTGGTCGGTATTTAGAATCTGAGCTGCTGAATATTAGGAACGATAGTGTCCGTGAACTCAATACCAAATTCAGTAGCACAATTCCCTATGCCTTCTTGCGCGTGAGCATGCTTGTACATTACACGCTGCCTAACTTTGCGACACACAGTCTGCCTTAAAATTCCACACCCAGGTAGATCTACCTTTGAAATCTGTAAGTTGAAGCGCTCTAACTTTTGCGCATGCCCACCACCTTATATCAACATCATGCACAGCCACGGAATTAGCTTGTTCATAAAATTCTCTGACAACAAGATAGATAATATCTGTCCATGACTTTTCTGAAGGGATGCACTATTGTTTTCAGTGACCAGCCTTTATTTTCAGCTTCAGTTATCTTCTTGACATAATCGAAAGCAACATAGTCATTACCTGCGTTATCAGTAAAAGGCTCATAAATTTGTTCCATATCAGTAATGTCCTCGGAAGGCATTTGGATAAGTTCTTCATTCTCCAGGATTTTAGTTGGGGCCGGCCGGTGTGGCCGTGCGGTTCTAGGCGCTTCAGTCTGGAACCGCACGACCGCTACGGTCGCACGTTCAAATCCTGCCTCGGGCATGGATGTGTGTGATGTCCTTAGGTTAGTTAGGTTTAAGTAGTTCTAAGTTCTAGGGGACTGATGCCCTCAGATGTTAAGTCCCATAGTGCTCAGAGCAATTTTTTTTAGTGAGAGTGGCATCTCCAAGTTTCTTGATCAAACCGTGCTGATTAACTGCAACTTAAGTTCTGTTACGAACTAATTATAATGGACAGCTAAAATGTGCGTCACTGACAATTAGTGGATCCGTTATGCCTACGTACAAAACATGAGTTCAATGCCCGCCAGGCACTTCGTGAATATACCTTCTGAGACAAATTTTGGTCGCGAAAGCAGGAAATTTCAACAAATTACGTAGCCCATGACGCAGTCGTCAACAATGTCCTAATAATAGTCGGCACAACCTGTAATTAGTTAATTTCGTTTCCGTAGATCACATTCATGATAAAAGTCGCGATGTGGTACGTGTCAGTTGAGTAAAAGATTGCATAGTCTGTTAGAAAGTATAGAGGTACAAACAAATGGTTCAAATGGCTCTGAGCACTATGGGACTCAACTGCTGTGGTCATTAGTCCCCTAGAACTTAGAACTACTTAAACCTAACTAACCTATGGACATCACACACATCCATGCCCGAGGCAGGATTCGAACCTGCGACCGTAGCAGTCGCACAGTTCCGGACTGCGCGCCTAGAATCGCGAGACCACCGCGGCCGGCTATAGAAGTACATGCTGGACATTTACATGTTTGTAGCTGGCAAATCATTTCTATACGAGACTACCTCCATGCTACAGAAGGATTCAAGGAGAAACAACTTTACATTTGAAAACATTTCTACTTTCTGGTAGACTGAAGGAGTCTTAGAATTTTTCAGTCTTTCTTCAGTGCTTACGTTTATTACATAAAATAATAACAATAAAAGACCAAAAATCGGCTTTTTCAGAAATAGGTTGTTTTGTACGGTTTTAACAGTCACGTTAAACTGAAGATGAAAAAACTGATGTGACTGAAAGCGGTTGCTGCAGCGATAACCGTCATCCGTAACTGCAATACGTGTACGTGGAGGCGGTCCCTCTTTTGGGGCACGCTTTGAATCTCCTGAACATCTGCAACTGTCGGTAATGTTATCTAATGGAATTAGTAAGAGTTTGAATCACATTTGCCAGCCCTACTTAACTGGCGGCCAGTGATACGTTTCCCTCTTCCATCGTACCGCCGGAAGTTCCCTTTATAAACTTTTATACATATTGCGTCAGGTTTTTAAAACCACTTCGAAATCGCGGTGTTTTGCTGTAGACTTCGTGTAACATTCGTCGATATGACAGTTCCATCGTGTTTCTGTCTCAGCCTTAGCAGGACGTGCGTTCCCAAGTTCAGAGTCCAAAAATGTGAAGAAACATTTTTCATTGCCAACATATCGCGACGTTGTGCATGGTATCTATAAACGGTGCATCACAATTAATAGCGGAAACTAACAAGGGAGAAAGAACACGGCAATAGGAACAACAGCGTTCCAGTAAACAGGGCTCCGTTTCCGCGATAACTGCGAACGAGTGGTTACGATCCACCACTGATTCATATGAAATATTTTCATGTTCAGTACAAATGTACCTAAAATGTAAAGTCTTCGATTAAAGGTCAGTCTAACTGGGCTCAAATTTTACCAATGACCTACTGAAGAAGAAATAAAAGAGGCAGTGAAATGCAAACGAGACAGGTGGAAAAAAGTAAGTAAACTGCTTATTATTTCAAAAGTAATCCCTGTAACTTTATACACTTATCCCAAGACGCCCAATGTCATCATGAAAAAATATTTGTAGTTGTTTACGGAGCATCTCTTCGTCCGAAGCAAATCGACGGCAACGAATCTTCTTCAGGACTTCAAAAATATGGGGAGAGCTTACCACAACTAGCGCACACTGGTACGTGGACACCTCGCAAACACTGAAGCGTGCCATGAAGTGAAAAGGCCCAGGAATTTTGCCGGACAGCATCATTCTGTTGCATAATAATGCTGGCCCACGTCTTGCCAATGTTGAATCGAGTACGTAGCAGAGGTTTGTCTAAAAAGCGCATTCACATCTTCCATACAGTACGCTCTCTCATCTATGCGATTTCGACACGTTTGGAGCTCTGAAGAAAGACATTCGTGGCTGTCTATACGTTTCGAACGAGGAGGTGCACGCTTTGGTGCAATCATGGTTCACCAGTATAACGAACCTTGCCTTCCCCGGTACTTTTGCAAATTAACCGAAGTGTTCGATTCCGCATAAATTTTGGCCAGACTTCGGATAAATTTTTTATTTGAATTATGTACTTCTCATCAGAGATATTTGACTGCCAAAAAACTAATTTTCTCTTAATATATTATTACTATTAATCATACCGAGACATTTCTCAATACCGATCTTATTCCATGAACATTTGTAATCACATTTATTGTCAACTAAAATGATCTAAAAACAAATTTACAGTAAACATAAGTTGTTATGCTTCAGTTTTTTGCGCAAACAAAATTTTTGTCCCCAGTTATAATTTTTCTAATTTTAGTATCGATAATGGTATCTATCTTATAAAATAACAAGATGTTACTATTTTTAATACTGTCAAATTTTGTAGCCTTTTCTATTAACCATTAGGCGTGTAAATCTTCGTGAAATTATTTACTTCCAAAACGCACTTTATAAATTAAATTTGAGACACAATTTCAGTTAAGACAGTCATATTAATAGTAACTTGGACTATATCCTGTTCTAGAAGGTACTGTGAAAACTGGACTCGTAATATATAATGCATTGGCACCAAGCCGTCAGAGTAGCGTCAGGCAGATTCAGTGTTGCTTCAGATAGCGTTAAAATGGCGAGAGAGTGTTTTTAGAAGCTATTGAGTTTGGTACAAGTTGTTCTCTGTTAGACTACCTTCTTTGTTTATCTCAGTAAAATTGCACAATATATATTTATAACTGTTGTTGTAAAGTGTGTGTCAAGAGGATATAAAAAATGAAGAAAGTAGTTAAAAGCCACGCAAAGTTCAACCATATTGTCATTTCAACATCGCTGGACAAACGATCTAATAGGGCATATAAGAACAAAGGTACCAGCCC
Organism: Schistocerca gregaria; assembly: GCF_023897955.1. Taxonomy (NCBI): domain Eukaryota; kingdom Metazoa; phylum Arthropoda; class Insecta; order Orthoptera; family Acrididae; genus Schistocerca; species Schistocerca gregaria. Next base: position 185,193,649 of record NC_064931.1, on the reverse strand, counting down.
AGACATTGAGACCAACTTTACAAGATAAGTACTATCTATTTGGAAATATAATGTTTCCGCCCTTACTAAATTATTTAAACGTACATACTACAAAGTAGCAAATTTAACGTAGTAATTTTTGCTTCATTATATTATAGTAAGTGAGGAAGGCCGTTATAGTAGGCAACCGCAAACATTTTTCCATCGAGGTATTGACCATCGTGTCTCATAGTGGAATAAATGTATTAACAGTTACGGTGAATACTTTTGAGATAATAAACGGTTTGTGCAGACAATCTTGAAGACGGGGCAACAACAGCTATGAGTATTCATCTTGGGTATTAAAAACCGCTTCATCTGCCGATGGGTCCAACAGAAATCGTACCATCGTTATAGTTTATCCGATCTGAGTATGACAGAGCACGCGGCCACGTCCCCTGTACGCGACTCCGTGTAGATCAGAGAAGCGATCACTACGGTACGATTTGTTTTGGACTCATCCACTGTATTGAAATCTGGCAGTTTTTTTTTTTTTCGATATAGTTCGTTGCGTTTGGTCGGTGCGGATGTCACAAGACATCCGTTCAAATTTATTTTAGATTCCTTGACTCCGTTTTTTTAATTACAGGGAGCACGCAGCCCTCTGACCGAACACGCTGAGCTACAGTGCCGGCAGCAGTTTTTAATCTATGACATACCGTTTTAAGCGGTGTTTTGTTTTGACGGACAACGAATGTTGGGTAAAAAGATTCCGAGCCTTTCCGCTCTAATGTTTAACTTATATGTTCACCTGAAGATGTGGCTTTTAGCGCCACGAAACTGGTAGTGATCCAGTAATAAGGACTATACACAGCTGAAGCGGTTATTAATATCCAATATGAATAAACAGTTTATTTACCTGTTTTCCATCTGTCTCGTTTTAATTACACAGTACTACCTCGGTAAGCTACATGTTACAACTTACTATAGTCTCGAACTTGTTAAAATAGGTGTTCTGCGTATCGTCCTCAAGTCTGGATGCAATAGTATATGCGGCTTTTAGATTTGACTCGAATACTCTCTTTCAAATTCTGAAGGTGGCAGGGATAAAATACAGTGGGCGAAAGGCTATTTACAATTTGTACAGAAACCAAATGGCAGTTATAAGAGTCGAGGGACATGAAAGGGAAGTAGTGGCTGGGAAAGAAGTGAGACAGGGTTGTAGCCTCTCCCCGATGTTATTCAATCTGTATATTGAGCAAGCAGTAAGGGAAACAAAAGAAAAATTCGGAGTAGGTATTAAAATCCACGGAGAAGAAATAAAAACTTTGAGGTTCGCTGATGACATTGTAATTATGTCAGAGACAGCAAATGACTTGGAAGAGTAGTTGAACAGAATGGACAGTGTCTTGAAAGGAGGATATAAGATGAACATCAACAAAAACAAAACGAGGATAATGGAATGTAGTCGAATTAAATCGGGTGATGCTGAGGGAATTAGATTAGAAAATGAGACACTTAAAGTAGTAAAGGAGTTTTGCTATTTGGGGAGCAAAATAACTGATGATGTTCGAAGTACAGAGGATACAAAATGTAGACTAGCAATGGCAAGGAAAGCGTTTCTGAAGAAGAGAAATTTATTAACATCGAGTATAGATTTAAGTGTCAGGAAGTCGTTTCTGAAAGTATTTGTGTGGAGTGTAGCCATATATGGAAGTGAAACATGGACGATAAATAGTTTGGACAAGAAGAGAATAGAAGCTTTAGAAATGTGGTGCTACGGAAGAATGCTGAAGATTAGATGGGTAGATCACATAACTAATGAGGAGGTATGGAATAGAATTGGGGAGAAGAGGAGTTTGTGGCACAACTTGACTAGAAGAAGGGATCGGTTGGTAGGACTGTTCTGAGGCATCAAGGGACCACCAATTTAGTGTTAGAGGGCAGCATGGTGGGTAAAAATCGTAGAGGGCGACCAAGAGATGAATACACTAAGCAGAGTCAGAAGGATGTAGGTTGCAGTAGGTACTGGGAGATGAAGAAGCTTGCACAGGATAGAGTAGCGTGGAGAGCTGCATCAAACCAGTCTCAGGACTGAAGACCACAACAACAACAAAGTATATGCGGCTCTCCAGTGAGTTACGAATTCTTTCAAAAATCTGTGGAACATCCCGTAAAGATCGGCAACTCTGTACAATTAGCTGCTCCAGTTCTTCGACCTTATGGATGGCAGTGCTGTACACTCGGCTTTTGAGATGACCCCATACAGAAAAATCCAGAGACTTTAGGCAAGGTAATTTTGGAGACAAAGGTACGTGCCGACATATCCACCTTGGCTCATACTGCTGCGTTTGATGTCGTCTCAAATCAGCTGCAAGATGTACTGGTGCCTCATCATGCTTGCAGCACATTCTCCAACATTGCAGAAAAGGCACGGGTGAAGTCTGCGCCCAGTTAGATGGGGACTTAATCTTCTAGTCTACATTTCAAATATGTTTGAACTGTGACAGTATTTCAGGCAGAATTCAGTTGCTACTCGTAACCACATATCAGTTATCATGCAAATGGCTCATTTACGATGCTGGAACGTCTTTACTTTTATTACTGTGCACTTCCACCTGAGTCAGTTTTTGTTGTTACGCATGACCCACCCTTCAGGTAAGTTTTCCGTACAGTACGCCTACATCGGAGGTCCAGAGTTAACAGTAGTATCTCGGTCGTACATAATTGATATTAAATGCTGAAAAGTAAAACAGTAGTACACCATCATTATAAAATACAACGCTTTCGATAAAATCACAAGGTTCAATGAAGTACCCTGGCTACCATTAATTACTGTGTAGAGCAAAATGTTCAAAATGTAGTGGTAGATATGATCAGAACATTTGATTTCACGGTTCCAAGTGGTATAGGAATCAGTATACACGGAGATATATGTAAACAATTCGGCCCATGTAAGAGCAGAACTATAATTTTGAATACCCTCACAGTTTTTGTGCTACTCGTATCTAGCAGGATTAGTGCATCATTGTTAAGTCACGTGCAAAAACACGAGCACTATAGCGCTACAGCTGCAAAGCGAAAGTAAGGGCGGCACGATTATTTTTGTGCGCGCTGAAATGTGCGCTTTAGCCCTGCCTCCTTCTCCCTGCGCGCCTGTATGCAAAGTGAAGCGCTAATGAACGCTATTACATTACACTTTAAATTCATTTGGAAACATTAGTATGCGATAAAACAGTCCCGCGAGGCAACAATTTCTCACGGTAACATTTTCAAAGCTTTTTTAAATCCGCAAATATCGCAACCGTCGTTCGCACATTACCATAATTGGCGAGCACTCCTCTTAGCTGCCCGCTGCTGCAATATTTGAAAACTGTTTGGAAATTAATGGTGATGTGTAACTCATCGTGCAGAGCGTTCGCTAACAATTTTAATCGAATAAACGCGCCTGTCCGAAAAAAAATTAAAGCGAAGCAACATTATACACGTTTTCAGAATCAGTTATCTCTGAAACAGTATAAAAGTGTAACACGTTACGTGAAGATTAATATGCATGCAGAGGACGGCGACGAAGGCTTTTATTTGCAGAGCTTAACTGATTCAGTTTTCGCCACCGTTTATTATTTTTGAAGCGAATGGAGATGGGTGTAAATATCAGTTAAAAAGTTTACACTGGTGCACCATGCTTATGTTCATACAGTACGCTGAGAGCAGATATAACGGAATAAAAATGTCTGCTAATCATTTCACATTATTTGTAAGTCTAGGATAAGTTACTAAGCAAATACAAACCAAAAGTTACAATTGCCATTCTGGTCGCAGAAATAGTGAAGCATTGTGATTGTGGTGAAGAAGACATCCCACAAAACATGATAAATGCTGTTCGCATAACTGGTTACCCATTTGAAATAAAATAATCCTACATCAGATAATGAGATCTGATTGGGCTACTTAAAGTAGCATGGACATCAATTAGTATTACATGTTCCATAGGTCTATAATAAAATTTTATGATATGTTGAAGACCATATTCCACATGGCATTACACTCAACGGAAACATGCTAGAGTTCAAGTTCCTTCGTTATCTAGACGAATAACATGTTCAGATGAACAAGGATTGGACGGTAAAATTCACCTAGGTCATTTAAAAAATAAATCCTTCAACAGCCTCAAATGACTTTGAGAGAGGAAGATGGCTGGATTGTGGCTTGAATCGTACCCAGAAATAAGTTCTGGGCGCACCAAATGTAAGTAAAACATATGTGATTTCAAGTTGAAATTATTGTGTTATTGTGACGTATATGCAGTTACAAAACATATACACTTGTTCTGAGTAATCAAAATAATTTTTATATATGAAACATTGTCTCTGTTAACAGGCTACACATCGAAGTCTGGACTTCAGGTCTCTAGTAGCTGAAATCAAATCGTGATTTTTTTAAATGTGAAATTTTATGCATATTTCAATATTTTAAAACGCAAATGTTTAGCGTCATAGTGCTATTAATACTAGCTTGATATAATAATGTGCTATAATACTGATGCTGATAATAATAATAATAATAATAATAATAATAATAATAATAATCAGCATCTTCTTCTTCTTCAGTGCTGAAACCTACGAGTGCAATTCGTAATTTACTTGGGTAATGTTCTGAACTGATTGGGATGTTTGGAATACTTTCATTTGATAATGTTGAGAAAGTACTCAGCATTCGCGATGAACCTGATGCTTCACTTTCTAATGGAGAAGAATTAATTGATCTAGATGACCCAGAATATAACACATCCACCACTGAAACTCCCTAGCGGATTAAAACAGTGTCTACATCCATTACTGTAGACACTCCAGTTTCTATAGTTAGTTCCTTACAGCATCCCCAAGTAAGAATGTACTGCGAGAACAGATCGTGTGTTACAATACTAGTGATAACATGTTATGCACAAGATTTTTCATACCGTGAACGTCTCTGAAAGTAGTGTGTGATGAAATTGTTCCGGAAAATGGACATAAAACTGATCTACTTTGTAAACTACGACCATATAATGACGGAATGATAAATGGATATCTGATGCAAACCAGAGACACGTATGTATGTGTAGATGAGATAATGGTGCCTTTTTCTGGTGTATGCAGTCTCAACCAGTACATTCCTAAAAAATCAAATCCAGTTGATCTGAAAGTATTTCTTCTAGCCAATCCAAATGGAATTACCGAGCGAGATGGTGCAGTGGTTAGGACACTGGACTCGCATTCGCGAGGAGGACGGTTCAATCCCGCGTCCGACCATCCTGATTTAGGTTGTCCGTGATTTCCCTAAATCGCTCCAGACAAATACCGGAACGGTTCCTTTAAAAGGGCACGGCCGACTTCCTTCCCCATCCTTCCCTAATCTCATGATACCGATGACCTCGCTGTTTGGTCTCCTCCCCCAAGCAACCCAACCCAAATGGATTTGTCTTAGATTTTATTTTCTCCTTGGGCGAAAGTACATTCCTAGAAGTAAGAGCTTCTGGGATTTCACTGAGAGAGTCCTCTGTACTCAAACTTACTGGAAGTCTTACACCTGGTCACAGTTTTCCTGTCTCTCTCTTTCTGAACTGAAACTGCTTTGCCCAATTTCACCAGGATAACTGAGTATGGTATGAACCGCATTTTCTCTGATCAGTACACGAAACACTTTTTAAAACATAATTCAGTGTTTTACTAATATAAAACCAGTGATTGAGACCCAGAGTCCAATGTACTGCACCAGCAATTCTGAAAAAAGTAACACTGAAAAAAAATTTGTTTTAATATGCACTTTGGGTATACTTGGTTTCCGCAAAGGTAGTATTTTAAATAAAAGCAAAGAAAACCACCTCTGGGCCTCGGGAGGTTAAACTGATAGTTAGGTAATATTCACTCCTGTCAACATCCACTTTCTTTGGAATTGGAATTATTACATTCTCATTGAAGTCTATAGGTATTTCGCCTGTCTCATACATCTTACACACTAGAAGGAATAATTCTGTAATGGCTGGCTCTCCCAAGGCTATCAGTAGTTCTGACGGAATGTTGTCTACTTCCGGGGCCTTGTTTCGACTTAGGACTTTTCAGTGCTTCTCGCAATATCATATCACCAATCACATCTTCACCTAAGTCCTCTTCCCTTTCTGTAACATTACCTTTAAGTTCATCTCCCTCGTAGAGACCCACTACATGCTCCATCCATCTTTCAGCTTTCGCTTCTTCGCTTTCCACTTGGGCTCTTGATATTCGTACAGGTGCTTCTTTTTTTCTCCAAGGGCCTATTTAATTTTCCTGTAGGCAGTGACTATCTTTCCCCTAGACAAATATCATTCTAAATCTTTACATTTGTCCTCCAGCCATTCCCACTTAGCCTTTTTGCTAGTCAATGTGTTACAATGTTTGTTTGTGGCATTATAGACACTTGTGTTTCCACGAACACTTCGGCTCGTCTGTCCTGATAGGATCAGAGTGCAGTTACCCTGACAGCTATCCACCATTAAATTTTCTTGGGTTTCCACAAATCACTTAAACGTCGGGATGCTTTCTCTTGAAAGAGCACGGCCAGATTCCTTCTCAATCAGACTCTAATGACATCGTTGTCGATGGGACGTTAATTCGTAATCTTTCATTTGTCTAATAAAAGGCTAAATCAATAATCTGAGCCTGTGGCATGCAGTTTCTGATCAATCCCAGAGAAAAACAGAAGTACAATCCGATGGTTAGTTTTAACAATGAAGCCTCTAATAGGTATGCTCCTATTGTAGGTGATATATCCGCCGACACCGGGCAAGGGACTTTTCAGTAGTGTCTCCCCTGTACGGGAATATACATAATGGATGTGCGAATGCAGGTTCTGGGTATGTGGCTGACGAGATATGGAAGTTTGGGTGTGGCCGTGAGTCGTGCTCGGATAGCCAAGTAGAAAGGCGAACGCTCGCAATAATCGAGAAATCTGGGTTCGAGTCCCAGCCCGGCACAAATTTTCATTGTCCTCATTCCAGTCTTCAGCTGATGGTTATCCATATTCGCAACTGAGAGCACATTAATGTATTTCATAACGGCTGTAGTCGCTACAGTGCCTGTTCCTTCGGACATGTACGCATGTCTGAAGAAACATTGCATCGTAATTTAAAATAACATAGGCAGTGCAATATGGTAACATAACGATGAATCCTTAGTTTCAAAAAGTTTTAGCAGGTACCCATCAGGGGCAGCAAGATGAAAACAGTGGCACTCACGGATGGTCGTGTACGGACCTGGTGAAAGCCTGGAAGACAGTATTCATCCGTTGCATGAGTTCAAAGAAACGTTTTAGTAAACAGTATGCTTCTCACAGTGGTCCACAGTTCGCGCAGTAAAAACCAATACAATACTCCTGTCCACAAAGGCAATGTCTCCGTCTTTCGTTGGAAATCAGATGGCTTAGTTACGCAATTAGACCAAAGCTCTAACTTGACCGACGCCAAGTGTCTTGGGAAAGGGTGGGGAGGAGGGAGAGGGGGGGGGGGGTCGACTACAAGTCGGTTATTTGCCAGATTCAGCAGCCCAAAAACTCGAGGAAAACTGTTTACCGCGTTTCTGCAAAAATGAGAAAAAATAACGCCGTCATTGTATCAGAACTTGTTATGTATGTGCACTGACGTACAAAAAGATGTAAAAATAATATAGATCCATTGAACAATATACTTGCGTTACTTACGTTGTGTTCGTAGAGTCCAGTTGTCTAGATCTCTTCAGTACTGTTGAAAATAAAGTTGTTAGTTGTCAGTTTGCGCTCAGAACTAAAAGAAAAGAGCGACGGCAAGTAGACGAATGTGACTGGGGACAATATGGTCGTCTTACAAGGCTTACACGTCACTACCATGTGGTTGCAAGTGATATGGCTAGTTTTCTTTATTATTGTCAATATAAAGAAGGTTTCACCTAAAAATATAAATCTATAATATATTATGATTTAAAGCCTTGTGCTACTTGTTCATGCTGATGGTCATAAGACAGCCATAGCAGTCTAGATGACAGTGAAACGAAAAGGACTGACGCTCTTATCAATGCTTTATTGTGAGGGTCATTGCACATTTCCTGGAATTCTGATCTACGGAATGTTTTTTATTCTGTGTACGTCATTTCATGGTACCTTTTAGCTTTATAGATTTATCTGTTTCGGAAGTAACTGGCTTTTATTCGAGGGGAAGAAAGCTGTATATCCGAATGATACTTGGAAGTAAACTTAGGGTTAGTAAATCAGTATCTTGTTAGTTCAAATAATTTAGAAGTATTCGTATATCACGGATACTATTTCCTAGAGAATTTAATGCTACATTAAAATGAAGGATTTGTGAAAAAATGCATATAAGGAAGATAATTTGTTGCAACCCGTGTTCGCTCAGGTACGAGCAGCCCTTAGCGGCTCGCCCTCTTATGTCATTTACAACTTTTCATGACATCGCCATTACGGCTTAGATTTTTGCAGAATGTGACTCGTAAGTACTTACACACTTTAGTTTATTAATGTCTTATATACCTATTATGTTTTAGAACAGTTTAATTCTGAAGACGACGCTCATAGTAGCGTCGAAACCTGGTCAATTTTGACTTAATATTTGTGACAGAGGGCTTATTTGTTCTAATGTAGATAAGAAGTAAATATGTATGATTTATTTTACAACGCGAGAACTCTAAATTTTGGATACTGATTTCTAAAGGAGGAATAATACGTCATTTTTAAATGACACTTCGATGTTACTCTTGTTGTGTCTGAAAGACCTCACTACCGTCAGTTTTTCAGAAACCACGTTTTCCCATTTGAGCAGCATATTTTCCACTTTCACAAAGACGTTTGACTCCTACTGGTTGTGAAGCAAGCGCATGAAACGACGTGACACTTACTGGCCATCCACGTAATCGCCCAGTGTTCAGAAAATTGCCGCATTTCGTCTCACGGGTGTAAAAGCGTCCGATAGAGGCTCTGTAAAATCGCTGCGCTGAGAACGCGCTGTTGGCCGTCACATCAGTACATCAAGTGTAATTTTTCTCCCACCTCGACTGTCACATTGTTCCGACAGTTCTTTTGTCGACCATTATGCCTTGAAGAATGTTCGATTCTCTCCTCCGTTCTTATTGACCTTCCTTTTGGCACCTTAATCGGTAATAACCCGTATCAAATTAAAATAACTTCTCGTCCTGTTACTTTTTTCCTTGGTGAAAAGAGGTTACAGAAAAGATGTGTAAGGACTTTTCTCTGCTGTGTTGTTTACAAAAGGCTATTAATGTTCGTAATAGGGGACCGATGCAGAGCTTAAATGATACGTGAGGTGGAAGATACACGTGGGGCCTGGTAAATAGCATACCAGTTAAATGACGCTTTCTGCGGTAGTTCAATTAGTTTCACTGCTATTCAAACATTCATGCACAGCAGGTAGCTAACGCATGCTACAAGACTACAGTTATTTTGATGGAGTATTTCCCTCACTTTCGTGCCATCTGCTAGGAAGTAAGACTGAATGTGCACGAACTGTTGCTGCTGATAAATATCTTCGCTTTGACTCCTGTCTCTTCTTGTGCTTCTGTTCCTATGGATGCCAAGTGGTCTCTAGCATGTTCAGAAGGAACACCATGTTGAAAGAGAAAGATGGAATTTTTCTTTTTGTGCCCTAAATACTTGGTATCGTACAGGTTACCCTACTGCCAGTTATTCTGTCGTCTCAGTAAATTTACTTTGGATTTTTCAGCATTTTCGCGGATCCAAAAATCATCCACTGTAGGTAGTAATTATTTTAACCACGTCTCACCGCAAACGTTCACGGAGATAAGGACATTCTACAAACTGAAATGTACTAGCCTTGGAGGCATTTCTACCAGTCACAGATCTTACGAAAGTGATTGGCTGTGTAAATACAAGATATTTTATGGATATAACTTATCACTGGAAACTTACAACCAACAGCGTTAAATCCGGCACACAAATTCTGAGTAAGGTGCTTTCGTGTAACTGCTTCTGTACCTACATCAGTATTCTGCAAGCTACCAAACGGCATCCGGCAGTGATGGGAGCAACCAACTGAAAATTATCGATTCTATCGGTTGTTGGAGAACCATAGATTCATCCGGTTGTAGTTTTAGGTATCGGTTGAATTTTTCATTCGTTCATTTGACTGAGACTAACCTGTGGGAGCAACCGAATGAAAACAGTCGATTCAGTCGGATGGACTACTACTACTACTACTACTACTCACTCACTCACTCACTCACTCACTCATTCTCTCTTTTGGCTAAAATCACTCTGAATGAAAACAACCTAATCAGTTACTATTATTCATAGTATCTTTTCAAATGGAACCACGCTGTAGTTTTTCTGTCGGCTGAACCATTGATATTCATTCGTTCAACTGAAAACACTCTTTACTGTGTTGTAATTGATTGATCTGTGTGAAACCAGTCGGTAGTACTTTCATAGGTTTACTCCCGTGGGTACGTAAAGACATCTCACAGGATACGCGACAGTTAAAATAAACATCATGCATGTTGCTGTTGTGGTCTTCATTCTGAAGACTGGTTTGATGGTGTCTAGTGAAAGCCTCTTCATCTCCGAACAGCTTACTACAATGATATTATACGTATTTGATAATGCTATTTTGTCTAAAACTGACATGGTGAGACCGTGGCTGTGTACAATTAATGTAGGTTAATTCTTACAAAGAAGAAAACACCAGCCAGCCACCACTAATACTGCTATTTATTTAGGTAAATAGCGCCGTTACCGGTTTCGAACTGGCAAGTTCATCATCAGAAGGCTGTTCACATGATTTTAAAGATACACGTTATATTATCGTCCGTTTTCAATTTTTATTATTCCACAGTGGCGAAGTAGTTTTGGTGTGTTGTTGCCGTCGAAAATTCCGCGCAATTTTTTGCGAAGTTACAGGACTGTATTTTTCGCAAATTCCAAAATATATCCAGGACTTACGTAACTTTTACACACACACACACACACACACACACACACACACACACACACACACACCAAAAAGAATTTGCCACATCTGAAGTTATCACAACAGTTGTGTTTGTAAATCTGCAAACTCTGTGAAAACTTCACATGTGGCAAATTCTTTTTGGTGTGTGTGTGTGTGTGTGTGTGTGTGTGTGTGTGTGTGTGTGTGTGTGTGTGTGTGTGAGCTACTTAAACCTAACTAACCTAAGGACATCACACACATCCATGCCCGTGGCAGGATTCAAACCTGCGACCGTAGCAGTCGCACGGTTCCGGACTGAAGCGCCTAGAACCGCTCGGCCACCGTGGCTGGTCACATATTAGTATTTGATTATATACTGAAGAGACTCTTACTTTCATCATTTAAAAATGATTAATACATTGCTGTTGGTTACGTGGTTTCAGCTGCACCAACATGTAACAGGTGATGTATCGTTGGCAGCTACAAAATTGAGCAAAAGAGTTCCTTCCTTAGGGGTACGTGAAAAAGGAAGAAACATTGCCAAATTTTAGCGACTGTTTGCTTGCATTTCGTTTTACTGGAAAAGTGTGATGATGCCTATTGACTAAAAACCACTTGAATCTAGATCTTCAGCACTTCTTCGACCACTTATTTGTGTGGAAGATAAATATAGTGAGCAGAAAATTGTGATACCGGCGACGTATGGAACAAATCCTGCTTTTGCACACACACAAAACCTGTTTTGTTTACATTTTACAGTCTTCGAAAGGTGGCAGCTACAGTAGTTCAAATGGTGCAAAAGGCTCTGAGCACTATGGGACTTAATATCTGAGGTCACCAGTCCGCTAGAACTCAGAACTACTTAAACGTAACTAACCTAAGGACATCACACACATCCATGGCCGAGGCAGGATTCGAACCTGCGACCGTAGCGGTCTCGAGGTTCCAGACTGTAGCGCCTAGACCCGCTTCGCCATTCCGGCCGGCAGCTATAGTAGTGTTTAACGGGCATGAAGAAGTGCTGTTAACATTCATATATTAGTATTTCAGTTTCACAGTTAAGCCTATATCTAGCCACTACTGTAAACAGACAGTCTAGTCCACCACCCACCCACCCACGTTGGCACCACTGCTACGGACCGCTGGGAGCGGCGTGGTAACTGTCTCCTGTGCTGCCGCCCAGGGCAGCAGAAGCAGCTGAGAGGTGGCGCGCATCGCCCGCTGGTTGCAGCCGTCTCTTATTACCGCAGCAGGTGTATGTTGCCACTGTACTTCGTTCATCACGAGAAAAAACTTGATGTAAACGAACACAAACGCGATGACAGGTGAGCAGCCGTAGCACACGTACGCTGGTGTTGTTACCCTCTCGGAAGCACGTCCAAATTATACATTGTATATCGTATTATTCCGTCACTTTAAAACACTGTAATGTATTAAGAGACATCAACGTCTTCATGAACCATGCTCTGTCTACGCAGTTTTATTTCAGAAATCGTGTACAGTTGTAGTCTCTGCCAGCGCTAGTTGTGCGCTGATTGTCGTGCTGTTAAAACATAGTGTGAAAATGCATGAAACTGGCTTCTTGCTTAGTAGTGGAACGCATGCACAGAACACCATTAAAAATAGTGAGAAGAGAGCTGTTCTTAATATTTTTCTAAAGATTACAGAGAAAACCGGCTTTCAAATTTTTCGGGAAACTGTAGGGTAGGTTAAGTCAGGGTGATGTGGTGAATCGGGTGAAATGGTGAATTGCTTTAATTCTTTGCTGGTTAAACAGAAGTGTCTGTATGTCTGCATGCCAACAGTCTCTGATCATCTGTGCAGTGTGCACGTGTTGAAAACCAGCTCCGTTTTAAAAACCGTAAGTACTTTGTACAAAACTGTTTTCGATGCTAAATAATTTTTATATGGTGCATGCATTTGTAGATGTTAATTTTTGATATATTCTGCGTATTTATACTGCTTATGTACTACATAACCTAAAAATCGTTGCGTCTAGTGTTTTGAACTTCTTGCCGCGCTATTCACCGTTTGACTCATAACAAATGGGAGAAATGGTGAACTCTGGCAGGGGTGATACGGTGAAGGACTTATCTTATGTGTGAAGTGTAAAGCCTTTATTTACGTACATCCCAACCATGGTGTTTGACAAGTCATGAAATGTTAGCTATTCCTATCCCATGCGAGAGTTATATTGTTTTATCCGACGTCTCAATACAATCGTTAGTTTAAAAATTAGTTTATATATATTTTTTGCGAGAACAGTTTAGTTTGCGGGTGATTAAAAAAGTAAACTAAAGTAAAAAAAAAAGTAAAATGCCTACATTTTACAAAAGACAAAAAGGATCCAGCCGTGCTGATTGGACAGAGAAGCAACTTAACGATGCCGTAAAAGCGGTGCGAAATGGAATGAGCCTGAATAAAGCCTCAAAGGAGTTTCACGTTCCATGTTCAACGCTAAAGAGACGATTAGCAAGGGGGTGTTTTACGAAAAAACCTTTGGGTGGGCCGCCTGTACTAACACGAGAATATGAGAAAAAGTTGGTAAAACATATCATAAAATTACAAAACTTCGGATTTGCACCGACAAGGACAGAAGTACGTACCATGGCATATAAACTAGCTGAGAAATATAACCAATATCACAAATTTAACCGAGAAAAGGAAATTGCTGGAATGGACCGGCTACATTTATTTTTAAAAAGAAATCCGGAACTCTCAATCCGCAAATCGGAAGGAGTTTCACAAACACGGTCAAGGGGTTTAAGTACGAAAAACGTTTCAGACTATTTTGCATTGCTGCAGATCATCTTGGTAGAGCATAACCTCCTTGATAAGCTGGGAAATATATTCATCGTAGATGAGTCCGGACTTCACCTGAATATTAGACCAGGTTACGTGTTGGCGGCAAAGGGGTCTAAGAGCGTTCCAGGGATAACATTTTAATTAAAAATGCACATCCTCTTGTTTCTAATTACATATCGCACTCAGTATTCCAGTTTTCATTGCAAATATAAATTCTTAATTGTCGATATTAATAAAGTAAGTTAAGAAAATATTACAAAACTAAATTTTGGGCAGAAAAATGAAAAATCAAATACTCTTTATTTGAACTATGTCCATTGTTTTATACCACAGATGTAGTCTCCATGAGCTAGAGTGATAAAACACAGAAACACAGAAACCAATTTTCACGGCCTCTAGCACATTGTACAGATGACCTTTTATAGTTGCCACCGTACTACTGCAATCCGAACCCAATAGAATTGATGCGAAGCCATGTTAAAATATTTGTAACGAGAAATGACAAGACATTCAATTTTCCAGATGCACTGGAACTAATGCACGAAGCTTTGTCACACGTCAATTCTGAACACTGGCGAAATGTAGTAACACCTCATAAAAGAAGAGCAGAAAGTGTGGTTTGAGGGAGGCTTCATGGATTCTGTTGTTGATCGCCTCGTTATCAACACAGCTGATGACAGTTTCAGTACTGAAATGTATTCCTCGGATGAGGATGGAATTCAGAGATTACCAAATGATTGGCTGTAATACGGTTTTACTTCACACATAGCTCACGCAGAAAAATTACCCTGTGCTGAGTTCGGTATTTTTATCCAGCTTGTTTTTAATTACAATACTATGTCAGCTACGAACGAGAGCATGTTATGTTTTTCGTCTGGTCAGCTAAGAAGCGTACTGCCAAAGTTTTACCGTGTATAATTTCATCCTGTTTAAAAATATTACATTCAAAGCTTTATTGTTTGTTCAATCCTCTGTTTTTACATCTTAACTGCAACTGTTAGACTACTACCCTGTCCATTGCAGTCTAAGTTAAATACCCCGGTAAAGCTGTTGCCCCGTATTATCGTTGAATCGATGTAGCGTAACGCACAGCAAAAACATATCCTTATCATCGTACTTGACAGTACTCGAGAGAGCGCGGCTTCTGCTCCACGTGAAACAATCCTATGTGATTAAAGCAAACGCTGGAGAATACTTGGTGTAATGTTTAAATCAGGTTTATTTTTACAATGAACGCAGTAAAGAGCTACCACCTGTTTTCGATTCCTCTCGTGGGCGAACACAAGACTTGCTGTGCTGACACCACGTAGCTCTCAGCACATCTGTTGCCGTTCACAGCTCGAGCAGTATCCAGTAACGGTATGCTGAAAGTTCCTTGATGAGAAACACGTAAAATGACGTTTTACAGCAACAAAATAATTAATATTTTTAGAAACATAGTTTTCATTCACTTCTACTTACTATTTGTCTAAAAATGTTGGCAACCCTAGTCATGGTGCATATATAACAAACATAAAGGCTGGAAACGTGTATAAGTGAAATCACTCAAAAACAGGGACTGAGTGAAAACATTCGTATAACTGACGTAATCGTCAGACTTGAGTTAGTCGGTTGTCCCACAATAAGTGAAAACCACTCAAAACCGGAGAGTGAGTGAAAAACACGTACAGTACTGACGTGGCTACTGGAACTAGTTTCACACTATTGTTTCATCCGAATGAAAAAAGAAACTAAAGTAGAAAAACCAATCGACTGGCCAATTATTTGTCAAAAACCGTCAGTTGTCCCATCACTAGTTCAAATGGGTGTGGATTCCTAAGGGACCAAACTGCTGAGGTCATCGGTCCCAAGACTGACACACTACTCAAACTAACTTATGCTAAGAACAACACGCATACCCATGCCCGAGGGAGGACTCGAACCTCCAGCGAGAGGGGCTGCGCAATTCGTGACATGGCGCCTCAAACCGCACGGCTTGTCAGTAGTATCTGGTTGGTGGTACATCAGTATCATTCTTCCCTCCGTCCTTAGTATTCCATTCACTGATGGTACGCAGGGAGGAAGACCTTCGGTAGTCTTCTGCATGAGTCCAAATTTCTCTGATCTGGTAATAACAAAAGTACGCAGTACAGTAGTATGTTTCTTGGTTTTTTGGAAGGTGGGATCTCGGAACTTTGTAGTAAAGCTCTCTATGATACCCAGCTTCCTTATAGCGTCTCCCATCGCAGTTTTCTGAGAATTGCAGGCTGACTAAAGAAACGCATAACGTATAGCGCAGCTCGTAAGTGACCTACTTCGTGGGCAAATTACGAGGGGACTTCAAGAAGTAAGTTACACATTATTATGCAAGGCCAAGTAACTTTTATTGAATACTGCACCACACTTTAAAGTGATACAGATACGTAACATTGTTTTAACACACTCACCAAGTCTCTGTAAACAACGGTAGGAACATTCTACCAATCGTTCGACTCCTCGCTGACTGAAATCCGCTCCTTGGTCACGGAGCCATTCGAGAACCGCTGTGTGAATGTCCTCATCGTTGGAAAATATCTTTCCCACAGATCTTTTTTCAGCTTGCCGAGAAGATCAAAATCGCCTGGTTCAAGGTCTGCACAACATGGCGACTGCTTTCAAGCCTCCCACTGAAAACGCTGACTAAAAGCTTATGATATGCGGCACCATGTGTGGTGTTGCATTCTTGTGCCGGAGACCAATGCCTTTGCATAATTTTCCATGCCTCTTTCTCATGACGTTTTGCAGTGATATCAGTGTTGCACAGTACGAATAGGCATTAATGGTAGTTCCATTTACCCTAAACTATGTATACACTACTCCTTCACAGTCAAAGAAAACAGTGGCCGTGATTTTACCTGCAAACCTTGAAGGACTAGCACTCCTGGAAGAAAGGCTATTGTGCAGGATAATTTCTGTGAAGTTTGGAAGGTAGGAGACGAGGGACTGACTGTAAAGGTGTGAGGAGGGGTCGTGAGACGCGCTCAGGTAGCTCAGCTGGTCGCTTGCACAGTAGCTCAGAGTGTACAGTTAGAGGCCGGGCTGCCTTTGTAATAAACTGAGTGAACTATTCATATGACGTCCACCCAGACCAAATGACGAGAACAACAATGAACAAAATGAAGGGGGAAAAATTGGTAAGCAAAGGTCCTCAGTTCTAGACTCGGTCTGTCACACAGATTGAACCTGTCAGTACGTTTCATATTAGTGCACTCTCCACGGCAAAGTGTAAATTTCATTGTGGATACAAAATGTCGTTTTATACGCTACCGCAATCGTAAATTTTACGAAGGTTTAATAATCTAGGATTAAATAGAATGCTACACAGTACCATACCTCTTACTCAACCTGATCAAATCATTACATTCCAGTTTTACTGTCACAGGACAACTAATACACAGAGTAACGGCAAACTGACACCTTCGCTAATAATAAGCAGTAAGTTTATTTGTCCACATAATCTTTTTTCGGTGAGGATCATCTTCCAGCCTTTCCGCCTAGCTCTGATCATTTTCGAATCTTCCTTGTGCAATAATCATCAAACGATGCTATTTCTCTGTATACTACTTCATATAGTGTGAACTATGTCTGAGAGATAAAAAAGTTGTTTGTCAGACTGCTTGTGTATATCGTGATCAGCAATGGTCGAATAATAGTCTCCTGAAGTGCACAGGATGTTACTTTAGATTCAAAAGATGTCTCTCTATTAAGAGAGGTGTAGTAGGTTCTGTTAGCTACGAAATTTTCATTCCAATTGAAGACCTGTTTGTGTATCATGTAAGTATGCATTTTGTCTACCAGATGAAGTCGCGCAATTGTATCGAACGCTTTCCACAAATCAAAAAACATGGCATCAACGTCAGTTATTCGACATGTCGTCTACAAGTATGACTACCAAGAGGGGTTATGTAGCCCATATTGCTGTTAAAACTGGCATGAGGTCCGCTTCTCTCCCTTCTACTGCTGATCAATAAACAATGTTATGGTCGCAGTGTGTAAGAGACAACATATTGTTGTCTGCGATGTATAGTGCCCCTCAATTGTTGTATTCAATTGAGTGTGATGCCACTAGATTAGCGAAACAGACGCAATTAGGGCGATGTATCTCCATACTGGTGCTGCGGTGATTGTGATATGTAGCGGGAAGCAAATAAATCTTGAATGACACCTGCAAACCATGTAGGATGCTACTCGGTGTCTCCAATGTATCCTAAACGCAACAAGATGGTACACCTGGAAATCTCTGTTTCAGCCACCCTTTTTCAGCCTTTTCTAAAGTATAACGGAAAATAGACATACTTTTTACAAAATGCTGACTTTCACGCTCGTTTTACTACTAATTTAACCTGAGTGAGAGACATCTTCAACGATCAGGTAATTCTATCTGTTTGTGCTTAATTTTGTATATCAGTAAATTTTCCATCCGAGATACAAAATACTGAATCTGGAATCTTTCAAGACACAAACAAAATGCCAGTGGGCACCGATTTATATCAGTGGGAGAAGCTGAAAATTTGTGCCCGACTGGGATTCGAAACTGGGTCTACTGCTGACTGCTGAAGACTGCTAATCCATTGTCACTCAATCGCCGATCCAAATATGAAACATAGGAGCGCATATTGGCGCCTCAGATGTCCTAAATAGGACTGTGGGCAGGTACGTGTATGTTCACTGAGTTTCTTTGAAGCAATGGTGACACAGTTTGGCAGCTATGGTTTGGTGCACTGTATTGCTTAAGAGACCGGTTGTGTGATACCTGTGAATGTGAACAAATCGATGCCTGTGATTTAACAGTGGGTGTATATATAGACTGACAGTAAGAGATGATGGCAGACACATCAGGAGCCCCATTTCCCACACACAATCGTCCAGCGCATGAGAATGTCTCCACCACCTGATACAAACTGCGCCTCAGTGGCAAGTGGGATAAATCACCTTATATGGGTTCTGACCTACTCATCCCCTGCCATCAGTATCACTGAGTATAATGAGCAGAATGACTGTTAAAAGAGCATGATTGCTTTCATAACAAGATGGGACGCTACTTATTTGCGCCAAAAAAGTATTTCACTCCTCAGGCTGAGCCTTCAATCCATAAAAATGATAGAATTTATGTACTGAATAGCTTTCGTTCGTTCTCAACAGAATAAGAGCCCTAAGAAGGGTAGAAATTTTTGATTGGTACCTGTTGTTCTTAATCTTACGATGATACCCCAAATTCAGGGAGAAGATCGTCCTACGTTCAAATTGCAACTGAAGATGAGCCTCTTCGTTAGATACTAAACCGTGCCGATATCTAGCATAATGTCCAAGCTGATGGCCTCTGGTAGCAGTATCCACAATCAGAACGAAGACCAACTGCCACAGTGCAGATCCCTGCTGGACTACCGTACAGAGATCCAACAGATATCCAACAGCATAGAACACCTACAATCAAGACTTTCATACAATTTAAATTATTTCAGCACAATGCGCTAGAAAGAACAAGCTATTACAATGTATCATGCTGTGGGGGCATAATGGTACTGACAAATACCTGTCAAATATCCTACATAGACACTAATTACTCAAAAGCATTATGACTACTCTCCCCAGCGAGACTGAATGCCTCCTGGCGGTGTTGCAGGTGCGTGTCACAGTAGGTAAAGAATATTAGCGGAGCAGAGACGGCATAGGCCGCAAATCGGGAATCTAACAACATAAGCGACTCTGACAAAGGGCAGATTGTTGTGCCCTGTAGTCTGGGAAGGAGCACCTTAAATGGCGAACCGTGTTACTGTCGTGAGCATGTAAGGAAAGTGGTTGAAAAAAAAGCCAAAATCACGAGTAGACAAGCTGTTCGACGTACACACCTGCTATTTGCGATAGTAATTGAAGGCACTACGACAGCTGTGAAGTATGTGAAGATTATTATAGACCACCTGCATCTTTTCACCCCTGATGTCTTTTCTGATTGCGTTGGCGTCTTCTAGCTGGATAACTGCCCATAGAATCGTGCTACAGTGGTTTGAAAAGTATGATAGTGATACTACGTTGATGTCTTGGCCACCAAACTCACCTGATATGAACCCAGGTGTTGTCATGATTATAAGAGGTCAAATTTGCTGATATAAGAAGTGTCATGGGCGCTTTGAACAGGACGGATACTTTATTAAGTAGTAAGGTGAAGGCACGGTGTTCGAGACACACACTTCATGCCGCCAGCAGGAAGTAGAAAAAGAGAAGTCAATGGTTAGCAAACACGCCAAGCGAAAGTAGTATTCACCGCAGTCAGTGTAACTGCTAGAACGACAGCATGTTGCATGCAATGGATGTAGCCATGGCCAACTGACTGAGGTCAAAACAAGGATGTGCTGGCCACCCCTTCATTCGAGGCTGGAGGAATGCAATATATAATTAATTTTTTGGTGTCAGATGTGAAGTATATGTTATATGGAGGTATTAAAAGTAGGGGATCGAGTGACAGAATATCGGAGGAGAAGTAGAAAGGTTATCGAAATCAGTCCCTCGAACTATGTTCTACAAGAAGAACGACAACAAGGTCTGTAGAAAAGGTCAAAAGAAGCAGAAGACACCCAGAGATGGTCGCGCGGTTCCAGGCTGTAGCGCCTAGAACCGCTCGGCCAGTCCTGCCGACAGCCACCCAGGCAGCCCAGCAGAAAAGTTGTGAACTTGTCCAGGCCAGATAGGTAGAAGGAGAGACCGGCAGATGAAGACACACCAGTAGAAGGAACTAAAAGGAAAACCAGCGAAACTACAGCAAAAAATGTTCAAATGTGTGTGAGTTCCTAAGGGACCAAATTGCTGGGCTCATCAGTCACTAGACTTACATACTACTTAAACTAATTTATGTTAAGAACAACACACACACACACACACACACACACACACACACACACACACACACACACGCACGCCCGAGAGAGGACTCGAACCTCCGGCGGGAGGAGCCGCGCAATCCGTGACATGGCGCCTCTAACCGTGCGGCAAACTACAGCATTCTCGGCATACGGAAATCAGGCAAGTGGCAACAGCAATAATTTTAAGACTCTGTGTGTAACAATGTACTAATGTATGACGACTTCTGACAGTAGTTCAGGTATCAGTGCAAAGGATGCTCTTGTATTAGTAAATAAATCATTTCATGGAGCTAAGCCCGCGCTTGGAGAGTTCATTGAAAATGTGAATGTGACATTTGAAGAGTCCAAATGAATGATAAATTTTAAACCACTGCTATTCCAACACATTAACTACAAAATTACAGGAGATGTTATGCCGAAGTGAACTGTCTGGAACCAGGCTAACAACTGGGATCAAGAAAAATACATCTTGCCAGAGGATTATTTGGATAAGCACACAATAGATTTTTACGCCTGTAAGGTATTTCAGGCCAAACAACACCCAGGGAAAGCTACAGCATCATGGGCGAATCAAATAGATGAATTATCAACAACATTTACAGAGGCGATCACTAGAGTGATAAGGGTCGCATAACTGCAAGGTGCATTACAACTGATAGCCGCACTAGGACAAACGTGCTTCATACAGGGCCTAGGAAGCGACGGGGTCCAAACAACTGTGCGAAGGCGGGGTGTAAGAATTAGCCTAGGTGACGCAATGGAAGTAGTGTTACAGAAAGGAAGCGCACTAATGTCCATGAAAGAAAATGGACAGTTCGCAAGAGTGACTGATAAAGAATTTGAAATTCCAAGTAACCTGGGAGAAAGATGTTATAATTGTGGGCAAAGGGGTGTAGGAAGCTAAGGTACAATGAGAATCCACACCCATGAAGAAGGAAGAAGCAAATAGCTTCCAGAATTTTTATCACCATTGCAATAGATCACGCCACATGGATGCGAATTAAAAATATAATTATTTGCGAAAAATGCAAAAGGTGTGGGCGTCAAGCAATAGATTGTACAACACGTAGGTGTTACAAGTGGAACCAACATGGGTATCTTAGACCTCAATGCAGTGAGAAATTAGGGATGTTATACCCAAGTAAAAACTAAGAGTGTGGAACACTAAGTAGTTGCATGTTACCATGACGAAATGGCCAAAAATTAGTCATAGACTACAAAACAGGGAACGAAATTATGGCGGCCTGTTGCTATGAATTAGGAAAGCAACTGAGGCTTATTAACAGATACCTTGAAACATGTAAGCGTTACAAAAGAAGAGAGGCTCGCAAAGGAAGCAGTAATGAGCATGGAAGTCATCCAAAGCCTGAAGGGTGTCACGCAAGGTATAGTAGATACTTCGGGAACCATGGTTCTGCAGTTACTCATAACAGGGAACGTGCCCGTGAATCACGAGTTTCGTATTATAGGAAGAGGATCTGATATTCCGTATGATGGGACTACCAGACGAAACAAGAAGTTGTGATTAACTACGATGATAAGGTAATTAAAACACAGGGTCAAAGTATTCCACTGCTGACAGTACCGGAGACCACAGTAAAGAAGCAAGCTGGTAGGACGCCCACGGTCTGAGTGGCAACGACAGTTAATAGACATGAACAGAGACATATTTTGAGATTACAAAGGAAGTAGAAATGGATGGGAACTGCTGACAGATCTGTGAACACGGAAAAAGTCCCACAAACAATAGAGATACAATGAAACAGTGTACGACACAGGATTGTGAAAGAAAATGTAAGGTATGCAACTCAAATCATATGAAGAAACGTTCTGAGTTACCCTTTATACAAAACAGCATGGCACCCGATAGAGACACGACAACAGGTCCAAGAGAAGTGAAAAATCTCACAGATAGATTTAGAGGAAGGATCGAATGCTAGTAACAAAAGAGAGATAATTATCCCAAACAAGAATTCATATCACACATGTATATAGCCAAATCCACTGTACGCATAGAGCAAGGGAAATTTATTCACAGTGTAGTGAACATGAGTGAAGCTGAACGCGCTCTGAGTACAGTAAAAGTATTTGGCAAAACCGTTAGAGAAAGCGATGCAAACACGAGTCATGCAGAAAGTAACTTACTACAATGGACACATACAGAAATCGTATTCCAAGTTATAGAAGCGATCATAACCGAGTATTTGACAAACGATGACTGATATGAACCAGGAAAAACTCTGTAGCCCATGTTGTGATGTATTTTATCTAAAAGGGGACAAATTGTCAGATACAGAAATGGTGCGACATGCGCTCCTGATATTGCGAGAACACAAAGGTGAGGTTGTGAATGTACATCCATACACAATAACGGAAGTGCAACAAGGCAGTATTACAGAAACAGATTAAGAAGATGGTTAACAAGGATGTAACTGTTCAAGACAAAGTCCACGGAGCGCACTTGTGTTGGCAGTACCAAAGAAACGAGACGCCAGTATAATAGTAAAATACACATTAGTAACAGATTATAGGTACGGAACAAAATTTCAGTGGGGGAAGCCTTTCCCACACCCAACGTAAGTATTTTTCCACTTTAGATTTGGTCACTGATTAATATGGCATCAGCAGATATAGAAGGAGATAGCATCCAGAGCTAATTTTCATCATTACGAGTAAAAATGGATGCTGATGGGGCTTAAGAACACACAATGTACATTTGAGAGATTAATGAATGTTGCCTTGGAAGAATTGAAACAAAGTGTTTATTGTATTTGGATGGCATAATCTGCTGTGGAAGTTCATTAAAGGAACACAGTGAGAACCTGCAGGAAATGCTGGATAGGTCAAGGCAACATAGATTAAAGTTACAACCAACTAACTGTGAATTCCTGAGACAGGAGGTAATATTCTTAGGACACAAAACAACAGATAACGGCGTAGAACCAGATGAGCGTAATGTAAAGAACTTTCTGGTTCCAAAATCCACCAAGGAGTTAAAAGGAAATTTAGGGTTAGACAGATATTACCATTGGTTTATTCCAAAGTTCATTAAGATTGCAAGTCCACTACATAAACTGTTGACCAGAATGCCATACGAATGGGGAGATCAGCAACAAACTGCAATTCGGGAACTAAGAGAGGGAGATTAGTAAATTCTTCTCTCATACTGAGTGAGCCAGATTTTGAGAAACAAATTATATTGACTATGAACACCAGCGGACCTGTGCCGTGAGTGGTTCTGTTGCAAGGGAAGATAGGCTCTGATGTGCCAATTGCCTATGCTCCACAATAATTGAATATTGCTGAATGGAATTATTTTGTAGTAGCAGTTCTGTGACCACAAAACCACTGTCCTGTAATTTATGGGAACTGTCTGTAAAATGAGGAGCCACATGCCTCAAGAATCCCACGAAGGACTTGCTGAAAAGGTGGATTAAAACTGTATTAAGCAGGTGAGTATAATACTTTGGTTAATTTGTATATGTGTATGGCTCGTATTTTGCAAAATACATTAAGAAAACTGTGATCTTAAGTTGAGGATACTTCAGGAAAAGATTAGACGTGTGTACAGGCCGTTATAAACTTGTTCGACACACAGAACTGTCGATAAAAAGGATCATGTTTAACGCATTAGAAGTTAGCTTCTTGATGGATGTATTTAAAACTGGTGAGCATTAAACAGCATGGTCATCAGCGCCATTTCACAAGATCATAGTGCTGGTAAAGAGCTTCTTGAAGGCAAATGAAATGCTGCAGCACTGTTTGAGATCATCGTCTTGAGTAAATTTTTTTTTTCTCTGGCTGAAAAGAAAAAGGTTTCCTGCTCGTATCTGACGAATACCAATTCGGTTTCGCAGAAGGATAACAAGCTGCAAACAGAACTGCTGTAGAAAAGTCTTCAATTATTGAAGATTAATAGCGGTGTTTTATTTTAGATTGGTTAAACTTGCGACGACCCCTTGCAGTATAAATTCTTCTTTCTGTGTCGTATCTTATAATTTCTCAGAAATGATGCTTACAGATCAATATGACGACTCACTAGGAAAACAATGCCAAATAACTCCACTGTAGCAATAATGTGAAGATTCCCAAGTGTTCTTTCTGAAGTGGGCTCATGTTTTTCTTCATTACTAATATTCACACTTTTTTATTTATTTGGCCACACAGCGATACATCCATAACTGCGATTCTCTTGTACAGAAAGATTAAACCTAATTAAAAATCATTTTGAAGCAGTGATCGAAGTGATTTGACAAGATAACAAGATATCTGCAGCATGTCAATATTTATTCTTCATGGAGCGCTGCCATGACAATAGGTATCAATATGAGTCTTAGTGTTCTGATATTAAGACAGCGCTGAAGAAAGCAAATGAAGGCCATTCAACCCATCACTGTTACAATTCAAAGTAGAGCAACAAGTACAGTCTCTCCCATGAGAGACAGGACAAAAATCGTAGCGCCTGTCCTTCAAAAATTTCACTATTCTCTAGCAACTCAACGTATAGACAATAGCTAATCACATAATATAACGCCCTTGCTCTCTTCTATGATCGAAAGCCAGCTTTCCATAGTCTGCATAAGGCCGAGGTTGGTGTTTGCGTGGTGTGAATTATATGTATCACATCGACACTGTTCATTCCCTTAGGTTGTGAACTACAGCTCCAGTAGTAGCTGTCGTGGGTATATTTTGGGAGGGCTAGATTCCTAACAGATTATTTATTTATTTGCCAGTTACATTTATCTTTGTGACTTAGTGGTGAAATGCCACAAAAAAAATCCATAGGTCACAGGTTTTTTTTATCCCAAACACTTCTAGAATTTTAATCTGTCACTTATTACTTCTTTTATCTCCGGAAATGTTTGGTACTGTGCAAAATGCCTACCTGCACTGTTGTTCGGAGTCCAAGTTAAACTGTACAGCCACCTGTAAATGGCTAGGTAAGTCAGTCAAAGGTTGGTGGAAGGCAACAGCACACTACCTCCAGTAGGACCATGCCTAGTAAAGCACTGTATTTTTTTTAACCATCCTGCAGATTTACAACAGCTTTATTTCAGCACTAATCTACAGGATGTAAAATGAAGCGCCTCGAGGTCATCAAACCAGTTCATTCTGCTCTCTCACTCTGTCTGCGTATTCACATGACACTCCTTGGAGTTTGCTTAGTGGATCTTTAAAGCATGATTGGCAATGGTCCACGTCTAGCGAACACCTACGGATTTCTTACTGAATATAGCTTAGCCTTGGAACAATGGGTTCTGTACATCTTACATTTCTGTTTGACTACGTGGCACTTTCTCGTAGCATTACTATATAATTTACTACAGGTGATAAGTATACGCAGTTAAATCTGTGTTCACCCCAGTGCTAGTGATAATTAGATATTTCTCCCTTCGTAAATGAAGTCCCATGCCGTTTGTTGTGCATATGTTTAAGTTTTGATTTCATAAATCGAGTATACTACGCGCGTTCCCACTGAGATATTTTGAAACATGTACATCGATACACAATAAAGTCTGTATACCATTGTCAGTCATCTGGCTGCTATTTTTAAAAACTTATTTTTATGTTATGGATTTCTATCTCTGTTTTCAGTCATTTCATTCAGTCCTACAGTCTAAATTTATTTGTAAATCTGTTATTAATGGTCACTTGAGATGGAATAAAGAAAAGCGGACGTCTCATTTCATTATTGATAATGAGTGCGTCAGTGTCCTACATACAGTAATTACAGTAATGAAAACTGCCCCTATGCCTGCTTGCGATTTCAATGCGTGCTGAAAGTGGTATACACTAAGGTGACAAAAGTCACGGGATAGCATTAGGCACATCTACAGATGGTGGTAGTCTCGCGTACACATGCTACAAATCGACAGTGCACTGGCGGAGCTATCCTTTGTGTTCAGGTGATTCATGTGAAATGGTTTCCGACGTGATTGTGGCCGCACGACGGCAATTAACAGACTTTGAACACGGAATGGTAGTTGGAGCTGGATACATGGGACATTCCATTTCGGAAATCGTTAGGGGATTCAATATTCCGAGATCCACAGTGTCAAGAGAGCGCAGAGAATACTACATTGCAAGCATTACCCATCACCACACACAACGCTGTGGCCGACGGCCTTCACTTTACGATCGAGAGCAATGGCGTGTGCACATAGTTGTCAGTGCTATCAGACAAGCAACACTGAGTGAAATAACCGCAGAAATCGATATGGAACGTACGACGAACGTATCGGTTAGGACATTGAGTCGAAAGTTGGCGTTAATGGGCTATAGCAACAGACGACCGACATACGTGCCTTTAATCGTTTGCAACGCCTCTCCTTGGCTCATGACCATATCGGATCGACCCTAGAGGACTGGAAAACCATGGCCTGGTGAAATAGGTCCCGATATCAGTTGGTAAGGGCTGATGGTAGCATTAGTGTGTGGCTCAGACCTACGTAGCCATGGAGACAAGTTGTCAATGAGGCACTGCACAAGCTGGTGCTGGCTCCATAATGGTGTGGGCCGTGTTTACAAGGGATGGACTGGTCCTCTGTATGTTCAGCTACTTGGGGAGCATTTGCAGCCATTCACTGACGTTCTGTTCCAAAACTACGACGGAATTTTCAATAAGGACAATGCGCCACGTCACCACGCCATATTTGTTGACGATTGGTTTGAAGAAGTTTCTGGGCAGTTCGAACACATGGTTTGGCCACCCAGATTGCCCGACATGAATCGCATCGAACATCTCTGGGTCAGTTCGTGCAAATAAAAAAAAAAAAAAAAAGACCTGCACTGCAACACTAGCGCAGCTACGGTCGGCTATAGAGGCAGCATGGCTCAATGTTTCTGCGAGTGACTTTCAACGACTTGTTGAGTCCATGCCACATCGAGTTCATGCACCACGCCATGCAAAAGGAGGTCTGATACGATATTAGGAGGTATCCCATGACTTTTGTCACATATCGTCTCTTAGTTACAGGTTCCATATGTCATCTGAATGATTCTTTTCCTGGAATTATTTGGGACCAGTCAGCTTACAGGATATATATATATATATATATACGTGACATGTGTAAACATTAATAAAAATACATTTTTAGCCCTACTCCTGCAATTACAATTAAGAACCACATTTTTCTCACAGATTATCATTTTTTAATGCTGCGTTGCCGTTGGCCACTGCAGTTGACCCCTGTTAACGTCGCTTTTTTGGCGCTTTTAATCAGTCCTGAGACTGCAAATGTACACAGGGCAAACCACCAGTAGGGAGTATTCACTAGAGTGGACTATGTGCATTTGCAGCCTCAGGGCATTAAAATGATCAAAATATTTTGCTGCTACATATTGAGCTCCCTTCTGAGCCACTGAGAGCTTTAGCAATGGGTAATAAATATCATTTTTTCCTCTAGTGTTGTAGATATGTACATTACTGTCTCCTCAAGTTGTGGCGGAGTATTTAGGGCGAATTTCATTATTGAATACATTTATTGTGATGGTGCAGTTACAAGCCTGAACTCCTTTAAACGGTACCTCCATGATGACCGCAGCTGCGCATCACGTATCATTCTTACTGCTCACTTTTTTGCAGTCAATGCTTTCCTTCTATGTAAAGAGTTCCCCACAAAATTATTCCACGAGAGATTTCATAGTGCTGTATGGTTTCATCTTCTCGATACTTTTGGTGAATTTTGACGATAGGGAGGTCCTCCCTCATTTCTGTGCATGCACGTTTCTAGTCACAGCCTATGACCGCACAGCGTTACGCAAGGCTCTGCATTGTAGCTTTTTAACACAAAATTTCTACTGCATATCCGTGGCTAAGCCATCTGCAGGTCTCACTTTCAGCTGACCTGGTTTGAATTAACCATCCATCATAATGCCATATTACTTACAAAGATCGGTGATGCCAATCAATAGTTGCTAACCATTCACATGCAAACCAAAGGTTTGTGATCCTCCCTTAAAATTGAGATGCCAATGGCAACAAATTTTCGTAACACTTGCATACTCGTGGAGAACTTCGTCAGTCATCCAACAGCCATGGTTTTTAGCGTAGTAAAACCAAATTTGTTTTCACGTAAAAGAAAATCGAGAACTACGTTCTCAAGGTATGTTTAAATTGGCGTGTCATACTGTATACGGTCATACCACTGATGGTTCTGTAAAAAAATTACCATTTCCCATGAGGTAATTTCGTGGTCAATACCTGTAGAGCCCCCTCTAGCACCATGGAAGTTTTCCCTGATGTCTTAACAGATATTTTCTCATCCTATCCCTCCTTCCTGTCAGTGTTTCCCGTATATTTTTCCTCGCCGCTTCTGCAGAGAAACTCCTCATTCCTTACCATATTAGTCTGCGACATCTACTAGGCATTTACACTTGTGGTTATATAGCTACTATCCTGGAGTTCAATCTTGCAACAGTCGCTACATAACAACTTTTTCGTATGATCGTGCCCTGCTTGCCTGTTTCTTTGTCAATGTAGTTCTGCAGCTAGTGTTAGGTTTACTCCAGCACTAGCTATTATTCTCTCAGCTGGTTTTGGTTATAATCGACACTTCAAATCCAAAGGACTTACCGAACGAAAGTTTTGTGCCATTCATGTCTCGGATGTTGACGCTAAACCTGCGGCGTCAGATCACTGAAGTACTGTCAGGAGCACCCACTGAGAAACTCGTGTAGTCCTAAAACCTTTTGTTACGATTACTGCATCAATGCAAGTTTCTCGTCTAATAGAGATGGCGCCGATATCAATGACATTCAGTTATTGTTATGATGATGTAAGTTGCAAAGTCGAGTAATTTCAGTGGTAACGTGATCTGCAGAGCCTTGTTTATATCGATGTTTACAATAGTCGTGATGTCTGTGTTACGTTGAAATGGATTAAGGGGAATACAGTGCTGAAAAACAATTTTATATTTTGGACGGTGCATTGCCAATGGAAATTCATCCAACATTTGTACTGGTTTGTAATAAATCCGAGCTTCGATGTTCAATGCTGACTGAATTTATATGTGGTCATGGTTCTCTTACAAAGGGAAGCCACGAAGTTGGGATCACAGATTTACTCCACACTTTGTAGACCTTAAGTACGCCATTAAAACAACATAATGTGCAAGTAGCAAGGTGCACTACACTGGCAATTCCAAGAAAAATGCAAGATAAGTTTTAGGCGTCCATTATGTAACTGATGTGTCTGTGCGAAGGGGGCCGACGCTAGACTTCATCGTGGTCAAGTGGTTAGCATTCGAGCAACCGACTACGAACATGTATGAGGCGACGGTTCGACTCTGGCTGGAAGTTAAAGTTTAATCAATATTTTTTTCACCACTGGTCATATAATTTAACTTTTATGACATTTTAGAGGTAATATAATTAAAATAAACCACGTGTATTTGCATTAAATTTTAGTGAATTTCATATTATTTGAAAGCTTACTTATCTTAAAAGCTAGATTAAGAAAAGGCAGGCCTATATTTCTAGCATTTGTAGACTTAGAGTAAGCTTTTGACAATGTTGACTGGAATACGCTCTTTCAAATTCTGAAGGTGGCAGGGGTAAAATACAGGGAGCGAAAGGCTATTTACAATTTGTACAGAAACCAGATGGCAGTTATAAGAGTCGAGGGGTATGAAAGGGAAGCAGAGGTTGAGAAGGGAGTGAGACAGGGTTGTAGTCTCTCCCCGATGCTATTCAATATATATATTGACCAAGCAGTGAAGGAAACAAAAGAAAAATTCGGAGTAGGTATTAAAATCCATGGAGAAGAAATAAAAACTTTGAGGTTCGCCGATGACATTGTAATTATGTCAGAGACAGCGAAGGAATTGGAAGACCAGTTGAACGGAATGGACAGTGTCTTGCAAGGAGGGTATAAGATGAACATGAAGTAGAGAGGATATAAAATGTAGACTGGCAATGGCAAGGAAAGCATTTCTGAAGAAGAGAAATTAGTTGACATCGAGTATAGATTTAAGTGTCAGGAAGTAATTTCTGAAAGTATTTGTATGGAGTGTAGCCCTGTATGGAAGTGAAACATGGACGATAAATAGTTTGGACAAGAAGAGAATAGAAGCTTTAGAAATGTGGTGCTACAGAAGAATGCTGAAGATTAGATGGGTAGATCACATAACTAATGAGGAAGTATTGAATAGGATTGGGGAGCAGAGAAGTTTGTGGCACAACTTGATTAGAAGAAGGAATCGGTTGGTAGGACATGTGTTGAGGCATCAAGGGATCACCAATTTAGTATTGTAGGGCAGCGTGGAGGGTAAAAATCGTAGTGGGAGACCAAGAGATGAATACACTAAACAGATTCAGAAGGATGTAGGTTGCAGTAGGTACTGGGAGATGAAGAAGCTTGCACAGGATAGAGTAGCATGGAGAGCTGCATCAAACCAGTCTCAGGACTGAAGACCACACACACACACACACACACACACACACACACACACACACACACACACACACACACACGCCATCTGGTATGCTACCTGAACTACTTTGCACCTCGCTCCGAGCTGCAAACACATATGCAAACCCTATTTGGTAGTTAGCCTGCGTAGTGGTGAGACGTTGCTAATGTAGTAAGAACGCATAGTGTAGGTGCAATTTTTTTTATGTACAGAAGTCTCCCTTATACTAGAAAAATGAAGGTCTGAGCATGTTCGTCTTACGATACTCGGAAACTACCATTTGACCACCATGAACTATAACGACCAGCACCTATGCACATACATCACTTAGATAATAGACGCATAAAACTTCTCATGCGATTTTCTCGGAATTGCCAGAGTAGTGCACCTTAATACTTGCACATTATGTGTTGATGGCCTATTCTATTAAAGTTGTACGAAGTTTGAAGTAAATCTGTGATCCCAGCGTCGTCTCCTCCCCTTCTTAGAGATGGATTCACACGAAGCATGACCCATCCGGAAACGATGGATGAAACCATCGCGAAGGTGCACTGTAAAGTGTTGAACGATCGGCGACTAAAGGTGACTGGAACAAACGACGCCACAGACAAACCATATAAAAAGAGTACGGTAAGTTTATATTAATAACTAATTATGACAATGCTAAGTGCAAGAGGAGTGTCGCATTTATTAAATACTGGTGAAAAGCAAATGAGAAAACGAAGTTCTCAGCAATGTTTAGGCCAGTTTCAAAAGAATTTATCTAATTTTGTGGAGAACTGTTACTGTAGATGAGGCGTGGGTATACTAGTCCCAGTGGGAAATAACACAACATTTTATGGCAGCCGTCGTCCATACCTGAAATAGACGAAGTCCTTTTCATCTCTTGGAGGGACTATGGTCAGAGTTTACAACGACGTTAATGCAACTGTTATTATGAATACCTTTCAAGTGGTAATGCAAGTTACTGGCAAATACAACGCAAGTAGTTTGGATTAACTGGATGCGATCTGGTCAACAAACGAAAGATCAAAAACTATTTTACCAGGGCGATATCCTGTCCACAAAGATGCCTTGGCAATGGTAAAATGGAAACATCTGAACAACTATTTTTTCGGTTATCTATTCTATTTACAATATGTTGTCTTTCTTCAAAAATCACTCTTCAGTGATGGAAACGGTCTACTGTGCACACTGATTTTAAAAGGGGATTATACCACCAAAAAAAAAAAAAAAGTATTAATCCCCCTCCCCTCATTGAACCATGGACCCTGTCGTTGGCGGGGAGGCTTGCATGCCTCAGCGATACAGATGGCCGTACCGTAGTACAATCACAATTGAGGGGTAAAGTAAATAAAGAAAATCGTGGCAGGTAGCAGAAGAATTATTTATAAACAAACCTATTGTTTTCACAGTCGAAGGTTCTCAAAACCATTTATGATGGATCAAATCAGAAAAATTTGGAGTAGGAATTTAAGTCCAGGGAGAAGAAATAAAAACTTGGAGGTTTGCTGATAACACTGTAATTCTGTCATAGACAGCAAAAGACTTTGAAGAGCAGTTGAACGGAATGGACAGTATCTTAAAAGGAGCATATATGATAAACACGAAAGAAAATTGATTATGGAATGTAGTCGAATTAAACTACGTTATGCTGAGGGATTTAGATTAGGAAATGAGACACTTAAAGTAGTAAATGAGTTTTGCTATTTGGGAAGGAAAATACTGACGATGGTCGAAGTAGGGAGGATATAAAATGTAGACTGGCAATGGCGAGAAAAGCATTTCTGGCCAGCCCGTGTGACCGAGCGGTTCTAGGCGCTTCAGTCCGGAATCGCGCTGCTGCTACGGTCGCAGGTTCGAATTCTGCCTCGGGCATGGATGTGTGTGATGTG
This sequence comes from Schistocerca gregaria, assembly GCF_023897955.1. Lineage (NCBI taxonomy): Eukaryota > Metazoa > Arthropoda > Insecta > Orthoptera > Acrididae > Schistocerca > Schistocerca gregaria. The sequence goes on along the minus strand of NC_064931.1, from coordinate 185,160,738 downwards.
CTTAGGCTCGTTAGTTTTAAGTAGTTCTAAGTCTACGGGACAGATGACCTCAGATGTTAAGTCCCATAGTGCTGAGAGCCATTTGACCCAAAAGTATTTCTGAAGAGACATTTGTTAACACCGAGTATAGATTTAAGTGTCAGTATGGAGTTTAGCCGTGTATGGAAGTGAAACTTGGGCGATAAATAGTTGACACGAAGAGAACAGAAGCTTTTGAAATGTGGTGCTACAGTAGAATGCTGAAGATTAGGCGGATGGATCACGTAACTAGTGAAGAGGTACTGAATAGAATTAGGGAAACGATAAACTTGTGGTACAACGTGATTAAAAGAAGGAATCGGTTGGCAGGACACATTGAGGCATCAAGGGATCACCAATTTATTACTGGAGGGAAGCATGTGGGGTAAAAATCGTAGAGGGAGGCTAAGAGATGAATACAGTAAGCCGATTCAGAGGAATGTAGGTTGCACTAGGTACTGGGAGATGAAGAGGCGTGCACAGGATAGAGTAGCATGGAGAGCCGCATCAAAGCAGTCTTTGGACTTAAGACCAGAAAAAAAAACACATTGTTTCACTGCCAGGCTATGGAATTTTCTCATTGCCCTCGAATATTTTCTGCACCATTTGTGTCCTTTTTGAAGGAACCATTTCCGCATTCGACTGAAATGTTTTACGGAAGCCACTGAAAAAAGTGGAACAAGGATTTGATCGTTGCTCTTCATTGTCTTTTCCACTGTGCTACGGCATTAATGTTTCAATGATTTCGATTCACACCGGATGGCAATGTATTTGCCGCGAGTGAAGTACCTCGTCATTAGACGCCAACAGATAATATCCTTGCACGAAACACACTGGAGTACAGAGGTCATCGATGCTAGTACGATTTAGTCACTCTGCCAGCAGTTGCTACCATTGCGCGAGTATCAGTGCGTTTAAAATCGGTAATTCAACTTTTGGGTCAGAGCCATAGCTACATCGCATATGGCCTACACCAGTTCACACAATATTGTACTCCACATTGCTTGCTGCACAGCCCACATGTGAGGTCGTTACGCGAACTCACCAACCGACCTCTCGGGCTACTATTACTTTACGCTTAAATGCCTCCAAATATTGATGTGTTATCAATTTTCGACATACTGAGAAGTGAGATGGACACGGTAGACACTTGCAACTGCCCCTATACCAACTATTTACTTTCCTATACCAAGATTCTGAAACACATGATTCGGTGACAAATCAGGCAGATAATTGCTTGTGAAATACCTCAGTTATAACTTTAATAGTTCTCCAGTTTGAGCAATGTCTCCTGGGCGATCAGTTTCTCCCCTTTGAAGCAGTACATAACACTTCCAACAGTAGTGCTGAGAACCAAGCGAAAATCATCGATCGTTAAAGGTTGCAGTATTTGAAACTACTTTGCTAGAGGACATTTGTCTTTCTGGTTTCTAACGAACTTCCAAACACTACTACTTTTCCATTTTACTGTGCTTTTGTTTCTGCATGTTTTAGGCTTGTATAGTGACAACTGATGTATCCCCTATGCTATCATTTTATAATTTTTGTATATGTATCCTATTTACTAGTCGTCAAGTGGAAATTTGCTCTTCACTGAACTACATTTTAGCAGGAAGAACATTTTAGCAGGAAGAACATTTTAGCAGGAAGAACATTTTGGAGACTAGGTTAAGAAATCCTGTTTTATTTTCTTTATTACTGTGTTAAGATATGACTGTACAGCTTGATGAACTTTATAATCATTTATTGCTTCCGAGATCACACGATTACTGAAATTAGTTTAAAAAATTGCTCATCTATATGGATATGTGTATCTTCGAAAAATAAAACTGTTGTCTCCGACGGCACTACCCCTTCCAGGTAGAGCATCCTACCATCACGGTGGGACGTAAGCGTAGCCTACGTCTTTTTTACATTAGCACGACATCCACATATTTAACTATGATTTTGTTTAGGAGGAGAACCTTACCCGCCTACCGAATGCTGTGCCGAGGGGCTCTTAAAGGAGTATCTACAAATAGTCTTTATTCTGGTGAGTAGGATCCTGCAGAAAACAACTGTACATTAAAATAAATAATTTTTCTCTTGAAGTTTAGAAGCAACGGCTTTTTGCAATACGGATGAGACGGTGTACACTATTGTCTGACCACACAGTGCCACGATAAAGGATAGAGCGTGAAGGGACGGAGGTTGTCGATTACTACCGTAGTTAATACGAACGCACACGAGAATGTTTCCCACAGCATAATACTGCTCCCACCAGCCTGCGCCCGTGACGCACTGCACGTTTAGAGCCGCCGTTCACCTCGATGAGGGCGTTTGTGGAGACAACCATCGAGCTAGTGTCGCAAAAATGTGATTCCCCCGAACAGCCGATACATTTGCATTTATCGAAGGTCGAATCCCGATGGACCCATGCTCAATGGAATCGTAATTGACGACGACGCTGAGTCAACGTGTCAACCCGTAGGGATGGTCTGCTACAGAGCTGCATGTTCAACAATTTACGATGAACGGTGTGCTCCGTAACACTTGTGCGTGCATCAGAGTGTGCTCTTTCTGCAGAGATGCCACAGATCGACATCTATCCTACTTTACAGAGCAGTCAAGCCTCCGAACCCCACTTTCTGTGAAGACATTAATAATAGTTGGACTAGTTTTTTAAAAAGAGTAATTATACCAACACGTTTATACTTACGAAATTTTTCTTTTTCTTGTCTTTCTCGGTCTTTGTCCCGCACCTAAACAGATTCTGAATGCTTACTATGGAATTGGTATGGTTAATTTACAGGGTGTCAAGGTACCGTTCCTGTCGACACCCTGTTATCCCTCAGAGGATGTATCGAGTCTGCGTGCAGCGTTATATATACGAAGGAATGCGAGTGTTTTTCTAAATGTTTGCTAATCATGTAACTGAGGCTGGGCCTGGGTACCTGCCCAATATTTACCTCGTGAGATGTGGGGAAACCGCCTAGAAACCACACCGATGTTCGTCGCCAATCCGCCGGGCAGATTAGATCCGGGGTCGGTGCACCTTCCCGTTCCGGAAGCGGCACTGCAAGACGCACGGCTATCCGGGAGGGTTGGTTTATGCTTATGCAATTATCACGGTAGCATTATTTTGGCCCCTCAGACACAACATACTCATGAAATAAGAAAACTCTGCGTGTACGTTTCCTTTTACATGAAAGGACCTCGTCTGACGTCATGGATTATGGGAAAGTGTTATAGAATGAATTATCTTTAAATTTTGTTCGCGACTATGAGTGTAACTACGGTAAATATATGCAGTGCACTACTGCATAGTGGTAGGAGAATAAGGTTTCATTACATCTGCCTCAAAGCAGATGAGCAATTTTTCTTTCTCAGTTATGTACCGAGATTTGCCGCACAGAGCAACTGCTCACGTGGTTCAGGAATGTTTCACACATTTTTTTTCTTTTCTTTTCTGTTCATCGATCATTTATTTTATTCCAGATTTACGTCGCTTTTTGATGGCTGGTAACCCACTGTCATACTCGGAAACTGTTGACTTCGGCTGCTGTGGCCTGAAACAGATAACAAATATGAAAACACTTTTTTCAATGAATAAACTTCATTACAAAGTTATTTACAGTTAAATATGTATTAGGACAAAATTCTTAAGGAGTGAAAAGCAGTAGACTTAAATGAAATATGCATAACGTATATTCAGCTTACATACATCCCAGAAACATGACTGTGCTGATTACATCATAATGGTCAATTCTGGCTGTCCTATTTTATGCAGTGAGCGACTTACGTTAAAAAGTTACTGCCATGATCATAAAAAACACAAGAATCTTTTCGTGTATTGAACAAAACCGTAGTCATTTCAGTTTGACCAATTGATGCTTTACATACAGGATGATCAGCCAATATACAGGGTGAAAAGTACTTAAACCAACAAACTCTGGGACGTTGTAGGGGACATCAAAACAAATATTTTTCCCTAATGTCATTTATTCGTATGAGGAGTAGTTAAACCGATAGAGGAAGACTTCTCTGGCGACAAATTAATTAAACCAACAAACACTTTTCCAGTTTTTTATGACCAAGAGACAACACATTAACACAATCCAATTTCAATTACCGTAGATTTTCAAATATGCCTCCATTGACGCGTAAACAAAGGTTACACCGTAGGATCATGTTCTGACACGGGCAAAAACCCAAGGAGTATCCTGAATTGCTCCTGCTACTATCCGGGCAACCAGATCCTCTTCCGATGCAACAGGAATTGCGTAAACAAGATTGCGCATCTCTCCCCACACAAAAAGTCCATAGGCGGCATATCTGGGGATCTAGCAGGCCATGGTACAGGACCACCTCTGCCAATCCACGTTTCTGGCAACCGTCGGCCCAGGAATCGGGGCACACGACAACTGAAAAGTGCCGGCGCCCCGCCATGTTGGAATCACATGCGTTGTCTTGTAGGGAGCGGGGAGCTGATAAAAACGCTGTGCAGCTCGTCCGTTGTGGTGCGCTACGTAGTACGCACCAACCATATCAATGTACTCACTCCAGGTGTATCGCTCCATTAGTAAAGAGACAATGCACTACTACACTGGTGGACAGCAGCTGCGTACAACTGAAGATCGTAATACGGCCTCCACCGGTTTAAATAATCCTCATAGAAAAAAATGACATTAGGAAAAAATATTTGTTTAGATGTCCCCTACAACCTCCCAGACTTTGTCGGTTTAAATACTTTTCACATTGTATGATTTATGGTATGCTATTTCCAAGTGCCTGCAATCGTAAAGTTAAGATATTCCGTAAAGTAGGAACTGTACTTCGTCCATAAAAAGGTCTTGAGTGGTATGAAAATGCACCCACCCCGCCATGTATTTACTTTTTAGTAACTTGCAAGCTAGATGCAAAGGCAAGGTATATTTCACAATGAAATTTTGTGAAGAGACTCCGAGCATATTATTCTCATTAGATTTTTAATTTCCTCTCTCTCTCTCTCTCTCTCTCTCTCTCTCTCTCTCTCTCTCTGTCTGTCGGTCTGTCTGTCTGTCTCTAAACTAACGAACAACTCAAGTGTCGGTCGGACGACAGCAGGCTGGTAACACGGGCTCCCAGTGTATTAATTCGTCCCGCTCCAATTGACACAAGCCACGGCCAACCCTACAAATCGGCAACTCATACAGCAAACACATAAAGCACTACGTTCTTCGTCGACTCAGTGCGTTAATTACTTCTGTGAGAGAGGGCGGATGTTACATTTTCACGAGTAGAATGGCGTTCCTAATTCACACATCCTCCAATTTACGAGAATACGCTGAGGCATCCAAAGTCAGGCGACGCCCACGTATACAAACTAGCGCTAGTCTCTTTCAGGTGGCATGGGAAACGACAAACGGTGCGTGTAAAATAGGATTAAAGCATTTAAATGAGACTGCAAAACAAGGCCGGTCACACGCACCGCGCCCGCGCTCCGGCTTGGGAAAAGGGTGTGCCATGGCGTTCTCTCGTCACAGCACAATGGCGACAGGGGCGTGCGCGCAGGCGCACCACGGCCCACCGACGCCGCGCCGCTCCGCGCCGACTCCCTGCTCGCGAGCTCCCGCTCCCCCTTGCGTTGTCCCCGCCGTGATTCGGAATTTACCACTTACGTCACTTCATATTTCATTATGTCCAATTACTAATGGATGTCATTCTAATTATTTCTTCGCACGTGGCTGCAATAACATTAGAATAATAAAACAAAACATCTACGTCTACATCTACATTTATACTCCGCAAGCCACCCAACGGTGTGTGGCAGAGGGCACTTTACGTGCCACTCTCATTACCTTCCTTTTCTGTTCCAGTCGCGTATGGTTCGCGGGAAGAACGACTGTCTGAAAGCCTCCGTGCGTGCTCGAATCTCTCTAATTTTACCCGCCTTACCAACAATTTTATGTGATCATTCCACTTCAAATCGTTCCGCACGCATACTCCCAGATATTTTACAGAAGTAACTGCTACCAGTGGTATACCTCAAGAAGATGGCTCATACGAGCTACAAGAGTTGGACAAAATAATACGGGTACTCACAGAATATGGTATCTACAGTCTGTTCGTCGATTTCCAAATTGGTATGATAGCATCCACAGGAATAGCCCATACAATGCTCTGTCTGACTTTAGAATCCCTAAGAATCGCCGGCCGCTGTGGCCGAGCGGTTCTAGGAGCTTCAGTCCGGAACCGCGCAGCTGCTACAGTCTCAGGTTCGAATCTTGCCTCGGGCATGGATGTGTGTGATGTCCTTTGGTTGGATAGGTTTACGTAGTTCTAAGTCTGATGACCTCAGATGTCAGAAGTCCCATAGTGCTTAGAACCATTTGAACCATTTTTTATCCTGAGAAGCTAGTGAGCTGTGTTCATCGGAGGTGAGGGTATCATCTGGAGTGTCCCAGGGAAGTGTGGTAAGTCCACTGTTGTTTTCTATCTACATAAATGATCTTTTGGATAGGGTGGATAGCAATGTGCGGCTGTTTGCTGATGATGCTGTGGTGTACGGGAAGGTTCAGAATGGTTCAAATGGCTCTGAGCACTATGGGACTTAACTTCTGAAGTCATCAGTCCCCTAGAACTTAGGACTACTTAAACCTAACTAACCTAAGGACATCACACAACACCCAGTCATCACGAGGCAGAGAAAATCCCTGACCCCACCGGGAATCGAACCCGAGCGCGGGAAGCGAGTACGCTACCGAACGACCACGAGCTGCGGACTACGGGAAGGTGTCGTCGTTGAGTGACTGTAGAAGGATACAAGATGACTTGGACAGGACTTGTGATTGGTGTAAAGAATGGCAGCTATCTCTAAATATAGATAAATGTAAATTAATGCAGATGAATAGGAAAAAGAATCCAGCAATGTTTGAATACTCCATTAGTAGTGTAGCGCTTGACACTGTCATGTTGATTACATATTTGGGCGTAACATTGCAGAGCGATATGAAGTGGGACAAGCATGTAATGGCAGTTGTGGGGAAGGCGGAAAGTCGTCTTCGGTTTATTGGTAGAATTTTCCGAAGATGTGGTTCATCTATAAGGGAGATCGCTTATAAAACACTAATACGACCTATTCTTGAATATTGCTCGAGCGTTTGGTATCCCTATCAGGTCGGATTGAGGGAGGCCATAGAAGCAATTCAGAGGCGGGCTGCTAGATTTGTTACTGGTAGGTTTTATCATTACGCGAGTGTTACGGTAATGCTTCAGGAACTCGGGTGGGAGTCTCTAGAGGAAAGGAGGCGTTCTTTTCGTGAATCGCTACTGAGGAAATTTAGAGAACCAGCATTTGAGACTGACTGCAGTACAATTTCACTGCCGCCAACTGTTATTTCGCGGAAAGACCACAAAGATAAGATGAGAGAGATTAGGGCTCGTACAGAGGCATATGGGCAGTCATTTTTTCCTCGTTCTGTTTGGGAGTGGAACAGGGAGAGATGATGGCTAGTTGTGGTACGACGTACCCTCCGTCACGCACCGTATGGTGGATTGCGTAGTACGTATGTAGATGTATATGTAGATGTAGAGAATGGTGTAGACGTGTACAGATGGGTCAAGGACAGCAGTGCGTTTTCGAGGAGTCACGTCAGAAACGTTCCAGTTCGAGACTGGTCTCAAGCAAAGGGATGCTCTCCTCTGTTTTATTCAATGTATTCTTAGGGAAAGGAATAAGGGAAAGTAGACGACAGGAGTGGAGTGGAGTAGAGATGAATGGTAATTTCAGGTGTCTCGAATATGAAGATAATACAGTACTACTAAGTGAACCATGAATTGAAAGAAATGTAAATGGACAACTACGCACAGGACGTTGGGCCCAAAGTTAATATACACAAAACGGAGTCCATGGAATTAGGAAGACGATAAGAGCACCAAGAATTTCTTAAGATAGATGGTATAAGCTCCAAGAAAGTTCATCAGTTTAAATACTGGGGATATTATTTTACCAGTGACAACAGCATAGTAATGGACATCAGGGGAAGAACTGCAGTGAAAATGAAATGCATGTATTCCCTAAGGGAGACGTTCAACTCATAATCAATAACAGCGAATACTAAGATGAGAATATACAACGTCCAGCAAGCACGTACGGCGCAGGTATCTGGATCGTGACTGACTGAGAAAAGGAAAAACTATTAACATCTGCAAGAAGAATAATAGGAAGATATGTCACCCATATTAGATAAAGTACAATGGAGGAGGCGGAAGAATGAAGGAATCTACCTCTTTATGCAACAACCAACGATCCTATAGGAGCTGAAGAGCAAAAGAATACAGTGACCGGTCCAAATAGCTCGAATTGTTCAAATGCCTTATGGGACTCAACATCTGCGGTCATCAGTCCCCTAGACTTAGAACTACTTAAACCTAACTAACCTAAGGACATCATACACATCCATGCTCGAGGCAGGATTCGATCTTGCAACCGTAGCAGCAGCGCGGTTCCGGACAGAAGCGCCTAGCACCGCTCGGCCACAGCAGCCGACTGGCTAAGTAGCCCACACGCCAGAAGAAAGACAGGTGAACAAAGTATTTCAGAGGAAACCAAGCTCCGGAGGCCCAAAGGACGACCAAGGCAGCGTTCGATGGACGACCTGGCGAAGGACCTGGCAACCCTGTGGATGAATACACCTGGAGGAACCGTGCCCAAAAACAGTAAGGATTGGAGGCAGTTCGTCAAAGCAGCGCGAGGTCGCCATGCCTGTCATCGCTGGAGATGTATGTGTATGAACGTACTCCCAGAATCTACTGCGCTGTCATTTTTGGCATCCAAAACAACCGGAATCCTCCTGGACGAGATGCATATTAATCCTAAATGGTGGTCAATGAGATTTTATAAGAAAACCAGTCAAACATTTAGTCACTCCAAGGAGACATCACGTTAATACCGTATAACATCGCTTCTACATGTGCATCTGCTACATATACAGGGTTAGTCACCTAACATTACCGCTGGATATATTTCGTAAACCACATCAAATACTGACTAATCGATTCCACAGACCGAACGTGAGGAGAGGGGCTAGTGTAATTGGTTAATACAAACGATAAAAAATGCACGGAAGTATGTTTTTTAACACAAACCTACGTTTTTTAAATGGAACCCCGTTAGTTTTGTTAGCACATCTGAACATGTAAACAAATACGTAATCAGTGCCGTTTGTTGCATTGTAAAATGTTAATTACATCCGGAGATATTGTAACCTAAAGTTGACGCTTGAATACCACTCCTCCGCTGTTCGATCGTGTGTATCGGAGAGCACCGAATTACGTACGGATCCAAAGGGAATGGTGATGGACCTTAGGTACAGAAGAGACTGGAACACCACATTACGTCCACATGCTAACACCTTTTTATTGGTATTTTTCACTGCCGCACATGTACATTACCACGAGGGGTGAGGTACACGCGTGGTTTCCGTTTTCATTTACGGAGTGGAGTAGATTGTGTCCCGACATGTCAGGCCAATAGATGTTCAATGTGGTGGCCATCATTTGCTGCACACAATTGCAATCTCTGGCGTAATGAATGTCGTACACGCCGCAGTACATCTGGTGTAATGTCGCCGCAGGCTGCCACAATACGTTGTTTCATATCCTCTGGGGTTGTAGGCACATCACGGTACACATACTCCTTTAACGTACCACACAGAAAGAAGTCCAGAGATGTAAGATCAGGAGAACGGGCTGGCCAATTAATGCGTCCTCCACGTCCTATGAAACGCCCGTCGAACATCCTGTCAAGGGTCAGCCTAGTGTTAATTGCGGAATGTGCAGGTGCACCATCATACTGATACCAGATACGTCGACGCGTTTCCAGTGGGACATTTTTGAGCAGATCATTCTGTAGAAACGCGATGTATGTTGCAGCTGTTTGGGCCCCTGCAATGAAGTGAGGACCAATGAGGTGGTCGCCAATGATTCCGCACCATATATTTACAGTCCACGGTCGCTGTCGCTCAACCTGTCTGAGCCAGCGAGGATTGTCCACGGACCAGTAATGCATGTTCCGTAGATTCACTGCCCCGTGGTTTGTGAAATCCACTTCATCGGTAAACAGGTAGAACTGCAACGCATTCTCTGTTAATGCCCATTGACAGAATTGCACTCGATGATTAAAGTCATCACCATGTAATTGCTGATGTAGCGACACATGAAACGGGTGAAAGCGGTGACGATGCAGTATGCGCATGACAGTACTTTGACTCAGTATACGGGCTCTCGCAATGTCCCGTGTACTCATGTGTGGGTTCATGGCAACAGCAGCCAACACACTAACTGCACCCGCTTCTCCTGTGACGGGCCTGTTACGGACCCGTTTGCGTGCTACGACCATACTTGTTGCATACAGGGGCGGTAGATGTTTTGCAATGTGCGGTACGTTGGATGCTCTCTGTCCGGGTACCGTTCTGCATACACCCTGCAGGCTTCAGCTGCATTTCGTCGACACTCGCCATAGATGAGTATCATCTCCGCCTTTTCAGAGTTCGAAAACACCATGGTCACAGTTCCTACAACACTACACTATCACAGACGTCTGGTAACACGGTGTACTACAGTTGGTCTGCGTGCAGAGACGAATGCAGAATAACAATGGCAGCAAGCGCTACATGCGGACACTGCGACAGCTAGGCCAAACCACAACAGTGCACTACAGCCACACTCAAACACGGTCGTCATCGTAAACATGTCCCTACAGATGCTGCTCGCCGACCGTGGCCCGCGTTTGTAACAACACGCAACTAAACGTCGGAAGTTTCAAGCGTCAAATTTAGGTTACAATATCTCCGGATGTAATTAACATTTTACAATGCAACAAACGGCACTGATTACGTATTTGTTTATATGTCCAGATGTGTTAACAAAACTAACGTGGTTCAATTAAAAAAAAACGTAGGTTTGTGTTAAAAAACATACTTCCGTGCATTTTTGTATGGTTTGTATTAAACAGTTACACTAGCCCCTATCCTCACGTTCGGTCTGTGGAATCGGTTCGTCAGTATTTGATGTGGTTTACGAAGTATATCCAGCGGTAACGTTAGGTGACTCACCCTGTATATTCCGCAAGCCACTGTGCAGGACATGTGTTTGCGGTCCTGAAAAGAGATTTACGTTAGTGGCAGTAGAATAGCTCTGCAGTCTGTCGGAAACGACAGTTCTCTAAACTTTCACGATAGTTTTTCGCGAAATGATCGTTTTCTTTTCTTCAGGGATACCTCTTTGAGTTCAAGACACAATTCTGTAATCGTCGCCTGTTGACTGAACGTACCTTTAACAAATCTAGCAGGACGCCTCTGAAATGCTTCGATTTCTTCCATTAATCCGACCTGTTTGGAACACCAAAAACTCGATCAGTACTAAAGATTGGGTCGCAGAAATGTTTTGTACGCGATCTCCTTCACAGATGAACAACATTTTCCTTGAATTCTCCCGATAAACCGAACACCATCAACCGCCTTCCTTACAACCAACCTTACGCGCTCGTTCCATTGCAGGTTCCTTTGAAACGTAGCAACTACATATTTAGTGAACGTGATTATGTGAAGCAGCACTCCATTAATACCGTATTTAAACATCATAGGACTGCTTTATTCATCTGCAATAACTTACATTTTCCACTTTCAGAGCAACTACTGCAGTTCATCGTACCATACATAAATTCTGACGAAGTAGTCAGGTATCCTCCTACAGTCACTGAACGACAACACTTATCCAGTCTCAGACTGCTGCTCGCCCTACCCGCATATAGTTAGCGTATATAGAGAAAAAAGTGGCCCTATCACACTTCCGGGGGGGGGGGGGGGGTACATGTTACAATATCCTTAACTCTCATGAATGCACGGGGCTTTGTTTAGGTAGCCGTAGAGCCACTCACATATTTGAGAACCTCTTCTGTATGCTCGGAGCTTCGTTAACAGTCTGCATTCAGTTACTGTGTCAAACTATTTCCGGAAATCTAGGTATATGCAGTCTACCTGTTGCCTTTCATCCATGGTTCGTGCGAAACAATTGCAAGCTGAGTTTCGCACAAGGGATGCGTTGTAAATCTGTGCTGACTTGTGAACAGAATTTTTTCTGTCTCAATGAAATTTATTTTATTTGAGCTTCCGATATACTCTGGAATTCTGCAGCAAACCGACGTTAAAGATATTTGTTTGTTAATTTACCGATCTATTGTTTTACCCTTCTTAAATACGAAAGTTACCTGCGATTTCTTCCAGTCGCTTGGACGTTTCGCTGGGCGAGAGATTCACCATAAATGCAGGCTAAGTAAGGGGACAATGACGAAGAGTACTGTACTACCATTCTATCCAGACTTCTCAGCGCCAGACGTGCCTATTTCTGCGTTCTTCATACGATAGTTTGTGCGCCGACTAAAAGATGGTATGTCTGCACGATCCTTCTTAGTGAATGAATTATTAAACGTGAAATTTAAATAATGGCGAGGGTATATCATATCCAGCTGAAGCCACTCATTAATTTTAAAATCCAGTAGAGATACCAATTTATGAGGCACGCTGATTGCTTACGTTTCATTACGTTTCACCCGAGGTTCAAAATAGTATCAGATATTTTCTGTCGGTATGGGTACCTAATATGTTCCAAAGCGCCGCGCATGAAAACGGGATTTTCCGGTGCTCATACTTAGTACTATTGCTGGTAAAAGGTACGGCAGGTGTTTTGGGTAGGCTTTGGGCTAGGTACCATTTGTATACTCAACAGACGATCGTCTGAGTGCCACTATTCTACAATATAGGGTGTAATTACGCACTTCCTCCTGGTTAGGTAAATCGGTTGGTTCTTTTTTGCATTTTGTGTGGTCTACGCAGGGCTTGAAAGGTGTTTTGGAGACACCATTAGCTCATGGACGGTTCCTCGGAAAACCGCAAGAAAAGGATTTTCGCCGTCACCAGCGGACCAAAACCCATTCAAGGATTCCAAGATAGCTATGCACAGCAAACTTCTGACATTTTTACGATGTGTTCTTAAGGTCCCGATTCCTAACAAACTTGAAAATTTTCTTGGATACCTTTATCTGTTTCCAAAATACGGAAGTTCAATGTTACTACCCTACACCTACAAGTAAAATCCGGCGAGAGGCGAAACCTAAATAATAAATAACTGCAGCAAATTGCTCAAATTTTAACGGTATATTCTCTAGGTATTATCTAGAAAAGACGTCTCCCCGTTTCCTAAGATCTTTATACGCTAACGATAAACACACAAAAAATTTGTTTTTTGGGTAGTAAAATCCAGCCGAGAATGCAGAGACAGGATAAGTAGTTACATTTTTTACGAAGTATTCCTAAGATCCTAATCTCGAACAACCTTGAAAATTTTCTTCATGTCCTTATCTGATTCTGGGATAAAGACGTTCAAAGTTAAAATCCGAACGTAAAATCCGTTGTGAGGCAAAAACTTAGTTTATCAAGTGACGTAGTATGGAGAAATACGCTGTGCAGTGTCTCCGTTGTGATTTGGGAACCCCATATTGTACTGAAGCACACGTAAAATTTTTTTGCACGTAAAATCCGGTCTGAGATGTAACATTAGTTTTGTATTATTTCAATTTCACATAAGTAAACTAGCTAAATTTTACCGTCCAATACATTTCTTTCCATACGAGTTATAGGTCCTGCTGCACCAGGGAAACGAACGGAACCAGCGGGCTTCTTTCGGAGCACATATAATTCGGGTATGTTTCTTTATTTAAAGAGCATTGACTGAGAAGTGGGGTACAAGCTATATCATTCTATCTTTCTCACCACCTTTAAAAAATTTTCCAAAAATTTTGGCATGAGAACATATTCGTGCTTTTTTATGCTGAGAGAGGAGAAGACAGTGGCTGTGGCAAAGAAACGAAAAAGTAATAAATACTGGAAGATAATGGACAGTGGTCGTGTTACAGAAAAAGCGAATAAGGCAATGGCAGTGTGTGTGTGTGTGTGTGTGTGTGTGAGAGAGAGAGAGAGGATGGACAGTGGCTGTGGAACATAGTCGATAGTGATATAACAGTGCTTGGAGAAGAGTGAAAGAGACGGTGTCAGTGACAGAGGAATGAAGGGAAGGAGAAAGAGGAAATGGGTGAGAGCGAATGATAATGAAAGACAGGATCCATGACACTGAAAAAGAGAGAGATAGTAACAGTGAGAAGAGACAGTAGCAGCAGTAAGGAAGCAATGAGATAGTGGCAGTAAGAGAGAACAACAGGGAAACAGTGACAGGAGACTGTAGTCGTAGGACAGAATGGAGGGCACTGCGGCTGTGGGAGAAAGGCAACACTTCGTCACTGAGGATATCGAAACAAACATCGTCCTCCACTTCCACTCTAAAGTCTTGATATAAAAGACACCCCCGAAACATCACAGAACCAAATCGGGCCTGAACTTAACCCACCACACGGTTCCCGTTAAAATACTCACTGGTTTCACTACTTGAAAGAGAAAAAACAGAAAAAAACTGAGAAAGAAAAAGAGAAAAAGAAGGTAAAATCGTGAGCCGTCTGACCATACTTCACGCCTCCAGTAAGACACTGCCGATTGTGTCTGATATTTGGCCTACTGTTGACGAATGTGCAACTATTCCTCTACCCAGGTACGCAACTGCCAATGTCCACTGCATGCAGTTACCTTCGCAATGTTCGTTCAGAGATGGATCTTCGTTCACTGAAAGCAGCAAGTTCTGTCGAGTTTGAAACCGATTATCACTGGCAATAGGTGACACTCGTCTCCAGTCCCTGTCGCCTAGATGCTTTTGACAGACACTATTCTTACGCCATGTTACACGGCTGGAGGTGGTTCATTTCTAGCAGACACGTTGTAGATACGTCAACAAATCGGGCAGCTTCACTCACGATATCACTGGAACGTCCAAACACAATAGCCCATTTCTGCTCTTCCGTCACGTCTCCAAGTCAGTCCATCTTACTGTGCTGATTTCATAGAACTGACTGACACGTAGACACCATTTCACTGCAATGAATTAACGTCAGCAATGGAGTGTCGTGGGACCGCAGGGTATCAGTTCTACAGGGTTCAAAATCAACCAGTGTGTTACGGAGTCACAAAATTTTTGCCCGCTAGCTCAATTTTCTCTTAACACATCCTACTCAGTTGTCAAGATATGCGAGAGGTCGATTCTCCATTATTCTAATTCTCAGTCAAATACACTCCTGGAAATGGAAAAAAGAACACATTGACACCGGTGTGTCAGACCCACCATACTTGCTCCGGACACTGCGAGAGGGCTGTACAAGCAATGATCACACGCACAGCACAGCGGACACGCCAGGAACCGCGGTGTTGGCCGTCGAATGGCGCTAGCTGCGCAGCATTTGTGCACCGCCGCCGTCAGTGTCAGCCAGTTTGCCGTGGCATACGGAGCTCCATCGCAGTCTTTAACACTGGTAGCATGCCGCGACAGCGTGGACGTGAACCGTATGTGCACTTGACGGACTTTGAGCGAGGGCGTATAGTGGGCATGTGGGAGGCCGGGTGGACGTACCGCCGAATTGCTCAACACGTGGGGCGTGAGGTCTCCACAGTACATCGATGTTGTCGCCAGTGGTCGGCGGAAGGTGCACGTGCCCGTCGACCTGGGACCGGACCGCAGCGACGCACGGATGCACGCCAAGACCGTAGGATCCTAAACAGTGCCGTAGGGGACCGCACCGCCACTTCCCAGCAAATTAGGGACACTGTTGCTCCTGGGGTATCGGCGAGGACCATTCGCAACCGTCTCCATGAAGCTGGGCTACGGCCCCGCACACCGTTAGGCCGTCTTCCGCTCACGCCCCAACATCGTGCAGCCCGCCTCCAGTGGTGTCGCGACAGGCGTGAATGGAGGGACGAATGGAGACGTGTCGTCTTCAGCGATGAGAGTCGCTTCTGCCTTGGTGCCAATGATGGTCGTATGCGTGTTTGGCTCCATGCAGGTGAGCGCCACAATCAGGACTGCATACGACCCAGGCACACAGGGCCAACACCCGGCATCATGGTGTGGGGAGCGATCTCCTACACTGGCCGTACACCTCTGGTGATCGACGAGAGGACACTGAATAGTGCACGGTACATCCAAACCGTCATCGAACCCATAGTTCTACCATTCCTAGTCCGGCAAGGGAACTTGCTATTCCAACAGGACAATGCACGTCCGCATGTACCCCGTGCCACCCAACGTGCTCTAGAACGTGTAAGTCAACTACCCTGGCCAGCAAGATCTCCGGATCTGTCCCCCATTGGGCATGTTTGGGACTGGATGAAGCGTCGTCTCACGCGGTCTGCACTTCCAGCACGAACGCTGGTCCAACTGAGGCGCCAGGTGGAAATGGCATGGCAAGGCGTTCCACAGGACTACATCCAGCATCTCTACGATCGTCTCCATGGGAGAATAGCAGGCTGCATTGCTGCGAAAGGTGGATATACACTGTACTAGTGCCGACATTGTGCATGCTCTGTTGCCTGTGTCTATGTGCCTGTGGTTCTGTCAGTGTGATCATGTGATGTATCTGACCCCAGGAATGTGTCAATAAAGTTTCCCCTTCCTGGGACAATGAATTCACGGTGTTTTTATTTCAATTTCCAGGAGTGTAATTGAGAGGCAGATCAATAATTATATCAATTAAAATTAAGGTAAACTGTTAGAAAATTACCTCTCTTGTTTATTATCTGATCAAAATCTAAATAAAAATACTGAACTAAAACACAAGGACAAGTCACGTTAATGTCACCACTGCCCCTGTTCGACGTTAAACAATCGATTCATTCGGCTCTTGAAAAACAATGAACTCATTCGATTGTAGCTTTACGTAACGGGTGAATTACTGATTCATTCTTTTGAGTGAAACTAGTCCATGGGAGCAACCGAAAGAAGACAATAGTTTAGTTGGTCAGAATACTCATTCATTCTTTTGAATGAAACACCATTGTAGCTTTTCATATTGACTTAAAGCTAACTGAGCTATCCACTCATTCTTCTGAGTGAAACCAGTCTGCAATACTTTTAATTAGTTGAACTAAAACAGTGCTACATTATACCAACAGAGGGTAGTCCAACTCCCTGTGGTAAGTGAAGACGTATGTCAGGGGCATGCCATAGTTAAAATAAGCAGTGTTGTTGTTGTTGTTGTTGTTGTTGTCGTCGTCTTCAGTCCAGAGACTGGTTTGATGCAGCTCTCCATGCTATTCTATCCTGTGCAAGCTTCACCTCCCAGGACCTACTGCAACATACATCCTTCTGAATCTGTTTAGTGTATTCATCTCTTGTTCTTCTTCTACGGTTTTTACCTTCCACGCTGCCCTCCAATACAAAATTGGTGATCCCTTGATGCCTCAGAATATGTCCTACCAAACGATCCCTTCTTCTTGTCAAGTTGTGGCACAAATTTCTCTTCTCCCCCATTCTATTCAGTACCTCCTCATTAGTTACGTGATCTATCCATCTAATCTTCAGCATTCTTCTGTAGCACCACATTTCTAAAGCTTCTATTCTCCTTTTGTCTGAACTATTTATCGTCCATGTTTCACTTCCATACATGGCGACACTCCATACAAATAAATACTTCCAGAAAAGACTGCCTGGCACTTAAACCTATGCACGATGTTAACAAATTTCTCTTCTTCAGAAACGCTTTCCTTGCCATTGCTAGTCTACATTTTGTATCCTCTGTACTTCGAACATCATCAGTTATCTTGCTCCACAAATAGCAAAACTCATCTACTACTATAAGCGTCTCATTTCCTAATCTAGTTCCCTCAGCATCACCCAATTTCATTCGACTACATTGCGTTATCCTCGTTTTGCTTTTGTTGATGTTCATCTTATATCTTCCTTTCAAGCCACTGTCCATTCCGTTCAACTGCTCTTCCAGGTCCTTTGCTGTCTCTGACAGAATTACAATGTCATCGGAAAACCTCAAAGTTTTATCTCTTCTCCCTGGATTTTAATTCCTACTCCAAATTTTTCTTTTATTTCCTTTACTGCTTGTTCAATATACAGATTGAGTAACATCGGCAATAGGCTACAACCCTGTCTCACTCCCCAACTACTGCTTCCCTTTCATGCCCCTCGACTCTTATAATGTAAATAGCCTTTCGCTTCCTGTATTTGACCCCTGTCACCTTCGGAATTTGTAAGAGTATTCCAGTTAACATTGTCAAATGCTTTCTCTAAGTCTAAAAATGCTAGAAACGTACGTTTGCCTGTCCTTCATCTATCTTCTACGATACGTCGTAGGGTCAATATTGCCTCGGGTGTTCCAACATTTCTACAGAATCCAAACTGATCTTCCCCGAGGTCGGCTTCTACCAGTTTTTCCATTCGTCTGTAAAGAATTCGTGTTAGTATTTTCCACCTGTGACTTATTAAACTGATAGTTCTTTCTTTGGGATTGTAATTATTATATTCTTCTTGAAAAATAAGCAGTATACGTGTTCATTTAGTTGTGAACTGAAAGGAATAATTTTTCATCATTTAAACTGATACTTATATTGTTGTGGATTATACTGCTTCAAGAGCCGCTAACGAGTAACTAAGCTGAGTATCGCTGGAGTAGGCCTGTCATCACTTAAATTGTCGACCCCAGAAAAAAAGTTCGAAAACTCCGGACATGTGAGTTAAACCGGATTATTTTCCACGACACCAACAGTCTGTAGGCGATAAGTTGGACGATGGCCACCATACTAAACGGAGAGCAGGGATATGAAAGGGGGAATGTTAACTCGCTTGCGTTTCAGTGCTGATAACGCCAGGAAGCGCACGCCTCCGTCCGACCAGGAGATATAAGTTACACCCAAGAGTAACAGTGATTTGTGAAAGCGCATTTTAGAGACGTTCGTGTTCACGCGTAGTACTAATTTCCAGTAAGGAGCATGGAAGGAAATGAAGTCAGTTTTACACAGGTCAATGAGTAGAAGGCAAATGACATTTAAGATACTGAGTTGTTTGGCGGGCAGGGTAGTACCGCGGTGCAGGCAATCGTCTGTTGTCGGCGGCTTCTCACTGTCTCGGTAATGAAGTATGGAAAATACATGGTGTTCCAAAATGATCTTTACAACTTTGATCACATATATTGCAGAAATTGGGATAGGTAGAATAGCGCGGTTTGTAGCATAATGTTCATACACTCCTATGTCTCTGGTAGCCGTTCAACGGAATTCAGTACGTTAAGATGACCGTATGTTCGAGACTCTAATTTGGGACACCTTAAAAATTTTTGATATTGCAAAAAAGTCTTACGCCAATGTAATAAATGCAAATTATCACTTTGTTACAAAAGTACATTAATTTGTATTTTATTAGTACCTTCTAAGATGAAGGAGACCGAGCACACATTCAGTATTTATCAGCGCTGTAAATTTTCTTCTGCATGGCTATATTCTCCAATAGCATATAAAAACATTCAACTCAAGTTTCATTATAATTCACTCTAGTCATTAACATTACTTCCGTAGTTTCTGCAACGAACTGTGTTTTGTCACTACTTCCTACATTACTCATATGAGAAAATACCGTTTCAGTAACAGCATACGGACACAGGTGAAATGAACATCTAATTTGAAATAAATCGTTTCACAATCGTTAAATCCAAGGCAAATAAGTGTTCCAAATTACTTATGAAAAAATTCGTGACACAGCTAGAAAAATAGTGACAGTCACAAAAATGGGGGGACGGATGGTCACCTTAAATGAGTGCGCCATCTGCAACACTCACGATACCCAAGTGGTATTCCAGTTCCATGTCCGGCTTAACACGTCCGCGTTAACGAATGCTCTTGCTGCTCTGATGCGAGCTCACAGTTCGTGCAAGTCCCGCCCAACGAAAAAGAAATGCAATGAGCTTCCACAGGACCTGTCTGGTCTGTACCAACCATTCCATACACTGTGGCGGGGAAGCGGGGTTCTGAGTCAATAACTGACATAGGAAAATAAGAACAAAAACCAGCTTTGTGTGCGTGTCAACATTATACTGCAAATCGTACCTTTCTACCTATTCCCACTTCTGAAATATACGCGATGAAAGTTGTAATGATCATTTTGGAAAATATTGTATGTGTATAGCAGACATATTGTATGTCTATACCAGAGAGTCTAAGCGTGCTTAACGCTGTGTTTTTAATAGTCTAAAACTTAGAAATTATCTACGGTTCGATCGTTATTTAATGAATTTTTAACTAAGATTTACTACAGTACATTTGTTTCCAATCAATTTTCCCAGACACGACATCAGATCCAGGTTTACCCCGGACGGTTGTATAAAAATCCCTCCAGTACGCCTCTTGCCGCCCCTAAAACTAGGACCAATCCGGGAAATGCGGAAGTACTGTAGCCCTAGTTGGGGGTGCAAAGATGAGCGTAATGATTACCTCCAACAGATTTGCAGAAGAAAGGGACGTTGACTCGTTTTACCGACAGTTTGCATTCCGTTTTATACGCAATGTGTGATGTCCTAAAATGGAAAATCATTTGAATATTCAGCCATTTATTTGAATGGAAGGTAAATATTTTGTACAGAAAATTACATCACCGACTACATATGTATGCCCCACGTTCTCAGAATTGCACACAGCGTCATCGCTATTCAATATTCACAAGCACAAATTTTCAGTATCATCTGTATGGCGTTAGGAATCTGTATGTAGCTACCAGAGATATTTAACATTTATTAGTCCGTTTTAGAACCGTGTTACATTAAAAAGTTGTTCTATTTAAATAGTTATTCTTTGCTTTTTAGTCGCGCGCGCGCGTGTGTGTGTGTGTGTGTGTGTGTGTGTGTGTGTGTGTGTGTGTGTGTGTGTGTACGTGCGAAATTTTTCAATTGGTTTCAAACACTTTGATGAGATTACAACAGAGACATGTGGTAGACTTCAGGTTTACTTCAGTTTCTCTTCAAATGAGTCAACCAATATCCTGAGCATATCTACCGAATGTAAAAATTAGACACACTCGAGCTCACGGGGAAGTTCTTAACTACGAACAGTACGCGACTAGAACAACAAAAGGAGGAAATAATTGTGTAGTACTCACTCTCCGTCACACACCAAAAAACAAAACGAGTTAACACTGCACTGTCACCCAGTTCTGAGCTAAGTTGAAAGTTTCGACTCTTAAGCTTCTCAGGAAGTTAGTTTCAAATCATTGAAAAATTTATAACCAACAGACAGACAGACAGACCGAAAAATAAAGTGCCCTCCACCACACACCAGACTTGAAAGCGAGTTAATATTGCAATGTCATCCAGTTCTGAGCTGTGTTGAAAGTGTCAAGTCTCTAGCTTATCGGAAAGCTAATTTAAAATCAATTGCAAAATTTGTACCGAAAAAACAGACAAGAAACCGATCTAATAAAATCGTGTTAAAAATGACTGTTCATTCATATATACAAAAATTTACAGTGTAGCACCAGATATCAAACTTTTAAAATCAACCAAAAATTGAGAAAGAAAATTCGTATCTCAGTAAGTAAAAATGGTTCAAATGGCTCTGAGCACTATGGGACTTAACTTCTGAGGTCATCAGTCCCCTAGAACTTAGAAGTACTTAAACCTAACTAACCTAAGGACATCACACACATTCATGCAGGAGGCAGGATTCAAACCTGCGACCGTAGTGGTCACGTGGTTCCAGACTGAAGTGCCTAGAACTGCTCGGCCACACTGGCCGCCAGTAAGTAAATGCATATATTTTGAATGTAATTTATTTTTAGATATACCCTTTTTTTCTCATCTCCTTGAGATAAGATACTTTAGTTGTCTTTCAAAAATTTGTCAACCCTAGCCATCGTTCATGTATAACCGTAAAGGCTGAAGTAGTATGTAAATGAAATCACTTAAACCCGATGAGTGAGTGAAAACATTCATATTACGGCCGAAAGCGACGGAGACTTGCTCCTGTCGGTTGTCTCACGCTGAGTGAAACCACTCAAACACCGTAAGTGATGGAAATATTCATATAGCTGACATGATCGCAGAGACTAGTTTCATTCGGTTGTTTCATTCGAGTGAA
Source organism: Schistocerca gregaria (assembly GCF_023897955.1). Classification (NCBI taxonomy): domain Eukaryota; kingdom Metazoa; phylum Arthropoda; class Insecta; order Orthoptera; family Acrididae; genus Schistocerca; species Schistocerca gregaria. The sequence continues at coordinate 185,138,695 of NC_064931.1, read as the reverse complement.
AAAACCGACTCAATGAAAAATCAGTCGATTAACCAATCGATTGCTAGAAGCAGTCGATTGCCCCGTCGCTGCGGAAACGAGGGAGGGGGGGGGGGGGGCGGCGACGCGGACAACAGAGCAGTCTTTGTCGTAACGCGGAAACAGTGCGATATATCTACCGCTCAAAAGAGCATGATAGTAAGTTGCCCAAGGGTGGAAGCATTCCCGGAAAGGCTAAAGTATACCGCGAATTGCAAAATGGCGATATCCAAAACCGGTGCCGAGGCACCAGCGACGCATCATCAGTCATGGACGACAAAAGTCAACGACGGCGGAGATGTGTACAGGAGAACAGACGTTCGTAAGTTGAGCAACAGAGAGTCCAGGTGAAACAAGAGGCTACTAACACTGCTTAACGACCGTTTAACCAAGTTCAGCGAACATTTCTGCGTTTAAGCCTCAGGCACATGCATCCATGCTGACTACAGTTCATCGGTGACGAAGGCTGGAATTTGCGCGCTAATATGGCACCTGGACGTTCACTGAGTGGCGACAAGTAGCCTTTGCAGATGTATCACTTATACCTTATCGTAAATATGGCCGTTGGCGTCAACGGGGTGAAAGGTCTGACAGCAACCACACTGCAACAGTTATAGTCTAGGGTAGGGATTCCCAAAGTGGTCGATATCGACCCCTTGGGGTCGATATCGGTTTCCTAGGGGACGACATAAACAAAAACTGATTTTGGGGGTCGACGAGGTCTAAAAATCAACCCCTATTAAATTAACAAAAGTTCTTATTTAAAACTTAAAGCACTGCTAATTCTCACTCTGTCTTCTTCTATTGACCTAAGTCAGAATGAAGAATAACACTCTGTAGCAGCTGTTCTAAGTTAGCGGACCACTATGAATAAGGGTGTTGATCTTAAAAGTAGGTAATTTGGCCATGGGTGTCTGAGGTAACAGTTCAGTTTGGAGAAGGGGGTCACTTGTCCAAAGTAGTTTTGGGATCCCTGGTCTAGGGAATGTTTTCGGGGCTGTGGATGGTCTCGTCATTCTGTAAGACACAATGGATCAACACTAGTATGCATCTATCTTTGGGGACTATGATCACCCCAACGCGCAAATTGTTTTTCCTCGGCAAGATGGCAACTACCAGCATGTCAATGCAACGTGTCACTCAGCTCGCAGTTTACAGTCGTGGTTCGTAGAGGACCAGGATGGGTCTACCGTACTCCCCTGGACCGGCCGGAGTGGCCGAGCGGTTCTAGGCGCTACAGTCGGGAACCGCGCGACCGCTACGGGCATGGATGTGTGTGATGTCCTTAGGTTAGTTAGGTTTAAGTAGTTCTAAGTTCTAGGGGACTGATGACCTGAGAAGTTAAGTTCCATAGTGCTCAGATCCATTTGAATCGTACTCCCCTGGCCACCAAACTCCTCGAATTAAAACCCAATCGAGAATCTTTGGGCCACTTCCATTGGACTGATCACGCCACGAATCCTCAACCGAGAAATCTAGCGCTGCTCATCACGGCACTGGAGTTGGCATGGCTCCACATCCCTGTCGGTACCTTCCAGAACCTCAATGCAAAATTTAGTTATTCAGACTTTCGACAGTTCGTCACATTAATTTCACTGGACAGTGTATTAAAAATTAGGCTATTGAAGATGCTGGTAACCGGGTGACTTTGAAAAAAATTCAGGTTTGAATGTTGGCTGGATTGCATGAAATAACTAGGATCATAATCAAAAAAATAAGTGAACATTTAGTTTCTGTTTTGTTATACATGCAGTCGTCTGTAATAATTTTTTTATTAACCATGTAATTAATTTCGGTCAGCTATGACCATCTTCAGACCTAAAAATAACAAACAAGGACAACTTGATGTACAATGTCTCCAAATTAAATAAAATACAGAATCAGAAATCTTTAATAGCAAACATGGCGACTTTTCCGTATCTGAGTGAAACCAGTACATTATATAATTCGTGTCATTGCGTATATAGGTGGTACATCTATGACTGGAGATTATATCTCTAACAAGAAAGAAAAGACTTTGGATCAGTGTCAAACCTTATTGTGATTAAGTCGCAAGCCGTGAAATTATTTTTTGGCTAAAATTATTAAATAAAACTATCAAGTGAAAAACATAATCGCGAAAGAATGGTGCTGCCCGATATTTACATATACCGATGGCGGTAGTATCGCGTACACAAGGTTTCGAAGGGCAATGCATTGGCGGAGCTTAGGTGATTGATGAGAAAAGGTTTCGCACGATTATGGTCGCACGACGGGTATAAACTGACTTTGAACGTGGAATGGTAGTTGGAGCTAGAAGCATGGGACATTCCGAAATGGAATAGTTAGGGGATTCAATATTTCGAGAGATACAGTGTCAAGAGTGTGTCCAGAATACCAGATTTCAAGCATTACCACTCACCACTGAGGACGCTGTGGCCGGTGGCCTACACTCGACCGAGGGTAGCGGCGTCGGCGTAGAGTTGTCAGTGCAAACAAAGAAGTAACACTGGGTGAAATAACAGCAAAAGTCAATGTCCGTTACGACAGTGCGGCGAAAATTGGTGTTGATGGGCTACGGCAGCAGACGACCGACGCGAGTGCCTTTGCTAACAGCACAATATCGCCTTCAGCGTCTTTCCTAATCTCGTGAACGTATCGGTGGACTTCTCAGGTAAGTCCCACTTTCAGTTGGTTAGAGTTGAAGGTAGGACTCGAGTAGGTTGTTAACAAGTCACTGTGAAAGCTGGTTGTGCTCCATGCTGGTTTTGGCTGTGTTTACATGGAATTGGCTGGGTCCTCTGGTCCAAATGAACGATGACTGACTGGCAGTGTTTATGTTCGGCTACTTGGAGATCATTTGCAGCCATTCATGGACTTCATGTTCCCAAACAACGATGAAACTGTCCCCGGGCCATAACTGTTCGCACCTGGTTTGAAGAACATTTATGGGACATGATCTAGATGTTAGTTCGTGCACAAATCCTGCACCGGCAACTCTATCACAATTATGAACGGCCATAGAGACAGCATGGCTTAATATTTCTGCAAGGGGCTTCCAACGACTTTTCGAGTCTACGCCACGTCGAGTTGCTGCACTACGCCGGGTGAAAGGAGGTCCGACGCGATATTAGGTGGTGTCCCGTGTCTTTTGTCACCTCACCTGTGTATATCTCAACACGTAAGAAGTATGTATGATAAGTAAAATAAAGGCTTCATAAAGCACACGCACACTCATACCAACAATCCACACAGAGGGAAGAGTAGAATCTTAAGGATGCTTCTATACATCAAACTCACGTGTATTGGACCAAAGAGTAAACAGTTTTATCGGTCAACCGCGTGAGCAGTAACTTATATAGAAATTCCCAACTCGAAAATACGCTTGATACAGGCACATCTGGAACAAAACTAATTTTTCACACGATATAGAAATCTGACTGAACAACTAATGTGAATACATCAATAACTATACGATTCAGCAATGAACAAAATGCGCGTGAAAACCACTGATCTCTTGACAAGTACTGCAAGAAAGAAACACATTTACCGAGAAGATCAGTTTAACATTCAGAGCAAGCAAGAAATGATTATACTGGTTTGAGAGCTCACCAGGTGTTGAGAACTCACCTGGTCGTCTAAGACAAGGAACACAATGGAATACACTGAACTCGTGAAAGATATTCATGTTAAATGAAGTCACATTCACACGGAAGATTATTACAAGGGCTATAGCAGAAGGGGGTGGGTTACCAGAGCTAAATGCTCGGTACAACACATGACAAACAAGTGAGTACGATCACGATTTCTCACACGCTCAGCAAACATGAAACTCTCGAAATGAAATGAAATTAAGCGACAGAAAATAGCTATAGCACGAACATCCAGTAAACCCACAACGCGTTTACACGTAGGAGACAAAGTAACTAAATTTAGACGCAGGTTGGCTAAAATAATGTGCCATCACTAAGTTCCTATAGGACAACGGACTAAAGAAACAGAATATAATAACCATGATACCTCACCCCAAACTGGAATGAATTATACGGTATGATTTGCAATGGTTTCACTTGAAAGAAACGCATTTTAGAACCTTAAATTAAACTAAATGGTACACATTTCACCTTTCTCGCTTACAACTGCAAGAGACGACCTGAAGGAACATCCTCATTTACCGAAGCCCCGGAGTGTAGCGAAAACCCGACACCACTGATCGGTGTCCACATGGTAGCACCGCAAACGGTGAGCACCAGCTACCTGTACCAACCTACATAATAGCTGTTGGCCAATGGCTGCTAATGTCCCTTTGGCCCAGTATAACTCTAATTAAACTCTACGCACTACTTTCATTGACAAAGAACTCGTGACGCATATTAAATATATACCACTTTTGACTTATTAGGGAAGACTTATTTTTTTTAATTGCATACTGTGTTATGTAAGTCTTCCAGTAATGCGCTTAACAGAAAAAGCTTTTTCTATAAGCTCTAGATACTCATATTACTACTATGAATGTTGTCGTGGATTCACCAAGAGTGCGAACATCGACAATTCGCCCTTAATGGAACTGCAAGGTTCGCCATAATAGGGGGTGGGGGTTAACTCCATAAAACTACAATTGAAAATATACAACGGCTCAGGACATCTTCAGAAATTTTACAGTACTCGCGGGACATAAAATATGTCATCGTGTTGCAAATGAGTTAGAAAATCAGCTCTTGACTACTGCTGTTTGTACATTGTGTCTCTCGACGACGATAAACTAGCGTTAGTTCCTGGCAGCGACAAGGCAATCGACTAAGATTTAGACAAATACCGTATCTGCTGCTGTTGACAATGCATCACACGATCACTTCGTATAATGAAACAGGAAACTTGCGTCTTAACATGAAAAACGATTTGAAAGAAGCTAAAAATTCGATTTAATCAACTAATTTAGGGATATGACAAGAAGGAAAATTGAAGAAACGGTTACGGTTGGAGGTCTCCATGACCGAGCTGTCATGTGAGGGAACACCAAAAAGGAATGTGGTCTCACCCGTGCCTTTTTTTGAAGAAACATCCAGCTATTCGCTGGAAGTGATTTAAGGAAAAAAGTCAGGATGGCCGAACTGGGATTTGAATGTCGGCACAGTTCGGCATGAGGAAGTGTAGGCAAGGGGGCAAGGAGACGCCTGCTGTTGACGACATGACGAACATACACGTCCTGTATACGGATATGTTTGTAATTTCCGCAGCTCATAACACGACTGTGAGTGAAGCAAAATCCACTTGTCAAACTAAAGTGTGAACAGAACCCGCTGCGTTCTAGGCGCTACAGACTGGAGCCGCGCGACCGCTAGGTCGCAGGTTCGAATCCTGCCTCGGGCATGGATGTGTATGATGTCCTTAGGTTTGTTAGGTTTAAGTAGTTCTAAGTTCTAGGGGACTGATGACCTCAGCAGTTAGGTCCCATAGTGCTCAGAGCCAGCCAGAACCCGCTGCCGAGACCGTGGATGTTACATGAAATGTTTTGGATGGATCATATATTCCTCAATGGCCTGTTACTGGAGTGACACATGTGGCGGCACATGGCCGCTCAGTGGTTACACCCAAACTTAATGATCTCGCAATTATAGCTCTAGTATGGTTGCAACTGGAAGATGAGCATTAAAAATCACGTATCAACTTGAAGGTTGATTAAACAGTGCAATAATTTACTAGTCCTGAATCTACCACATTATGCCTCTGCCTTTTTATGAACCGAGAGACAGTTCATACATCCAGTTTTACAGTTGAAAGTGGAATTCTAACCGACGTGCAACCTGGTGTAACTACGTACATTCAGTACTGACAGAGAAAATTCAAGGCCAGACATTTGATTTCCTAATGAAACTTAAAACTATTGAAATATCCCTGCGAGAGTCCCGAACTGTACCCACAAGAAACTAATAGGACATGGGAATGAAAAACTGCCTGAAAATGAATATTATAGAGTCGGCAGATTAAGGAATGTGGTGCCAACTTAACTGAAGAATTTTTCAGACGACCTGAAGATGCAGTAGTAACTTTCGCAAAAAGTGCGACGTTGCTCAGACAGGTAATTAGTTCATTATATACGAAAATAATCATCATGCATGAACCAGTGTTAACACCACAACATCGGCAACTAAGACTGAAGTGGGCACGTGACCATTATCACTGGACGTTGGGCAGTGGCACAGCGTTGCATGATCTCATGAATCCCAATACCTTCTTCATCATGTGGATGGAAGGGCGCGAATCCATCGTCTTCCAGCGGAATAGCTCCTTGACATCTGTACTGCGTGACGGAGACAAGATGGCGGAGGCATCGTTATGCTCTGGAGAACATTCACGTCGGCATCCATGGGTCCAGTGGAGTTCGTGCAATCACCGTGGCGCCCAAGGAGTATTGTACGCTGGTTGCAGACTACGTACACCCTTTTCATGACGATCATGTTTCCCGACGGCAGTGGCATTTTTCAACAAGATAATGCACCGTCTCAGAAGGCTAGGAGTGTGATGGAGTGGTTCGAGGAACACAGTGGCAAGTTCCACTTGATGTGCTGGCCTCTAAACTCGCTAGATCTGAACTTGGTCGAACACATCTGGGATGCGATTGAAATGGCGTCAGAGCTCATCGAACCATCACCAGAATTAACGGGAATTAGGTGACTTCCATGTGCATGCAGATGTGGTGCCAACTTCCTCCAGTGACGTACCAAGGCCTCATTGCTCCCATGCCACGACGCGTCGCTACAGTTATCGGTGTCAAAGGTGGACACACCGCCAATTAGGAAGGTGGTCATACTGTTCTGGCTGGTCAGTGTATTATACTGTGTTACTTACAAACGTTATACACGAATAATATAACTCGTCAGGTTCAACTGTTTCAGATTTCCATTGAATCTACAGATTTTCAGTCGAACCGTGTTGGGTTCGAGTAATTTGTGGCAAAAGAGAAGGAAGAGAGGCAGATAGGGTGCACCGATGGGGCAAGAATGTGGAAGAAAATGTACCGTGCCCACTTAAAACAGGGACGACCATCCTGACATTTGCCTACACTGATTTTCGGGAAACTCGAAAAATCTAAAGATTGATGATCAGATGTGTGACGAAACCCACTCAGTCATATTGCTAGTCAGTGCTTTAACCCGAGACCCACTTCTCTCACTTTTGTTATAGCCCCAATGTGGGAACAGATGCTATGTCTAGGCTGAAAGGGGGAAAGGCTTGCGACTGTGGTGAAGTAATACAAAAAGCTTTAAAGTATCAACTGAGGGATGCTCAAGGTGAGAAAAAAGATAAGAGAGTTGGTAACACAAATCGCTTATGTCACAAAATTTAGCAGGTGTCATTCACATCTGAACGACTTTCCACGAGGAGTAAGACGGCTAAAATTAAAGGAAAAACGAAGCTGATTTCCCGTTTGATTATAGTACATTTTTAGCTATAGAGAGCACTCGAAACATGAAGCGAGGAAATTCAGACAGCATATGAACGGCAGAAATAGTAATATCGGGGATCTAAAAGAAAAATAACGACGAAAGTAGCACTGCACTCCGACCCTCTTCAAACACCAAGCATTCGTTATCATACCCTACACATCGTACAGTGACATCGTTACGACCAGCTGCTAGTGGGTGCAGCAGCAACCGTTTGCAGCATGCACAGTGGCTAGAAGTAACTCAGTCAAGAGCTCCCCGGGTATCTATCGCCATACGTTCTACAGTGCATCCGACAGCCTTTGTAGGCTGCGCAAGGGAGGATTCAGACAGATAACACGGCTAAAAGTATAACTGGATTACTGTGAAACGAATTTGGGCACCAGGGATTGACAATGAGGTCTTGATTGTAGCCTGTGCCATCGTTAGCGTAGCTGTGGACGTTGCCCCTCTGCTTTGAAGCCTGGTGCGTAGGGTAATTCGCTGAAATTTTGTTGCTGATTGGAGACTGATTATCCGCTGATCAGTCTGGATGGTCAGCTGTTCTATTGTTGCGAATCGATCGACATTCACACACCGTCAGATTAGACGTTCACCCTGGATATCGATGGCATGAGTAAAGGTTTGGTTTCCTAGAGAATTATTCGTGTTGTTTATAATTATGCCGTTAGTATACCCATGATATGCAACATCACATAGGCACGAAATTAGTTTGCCGTTTCAGAAACTTTGATACGTAGCTTCGGAGTGTATGATCATCAGTGTTCGCAGCTCTTATACATAATTTCCATTATCTACGACACGAGTGAACGAAATGTGCAAAACAGCCAGTCGGTAACCTCACATACATACTCTGACAGTGTACAGCACCTAAGATGCTTCAGAAGCTACGCGCTGTGCGCGTCTTATGGAAGAAGTGATAGTGACAATTTGGCTCGATCTTGTAAATATACACGTAAAGTACAGGGTGTCCGAAAAGTCTTTCCCTAATTACATAAATTGATAACTCAGGCTAGAAGTAAGATACAAATATGAAACTTGTGTCGAATTGTTTACAACTATAAAAGATTTTTTTCTGTTTTAGGTCCGCAGTACATAAGTAGTGGATGAGGTGCAGTGCCCAAGAAGCCATGTTAACCAATCAGGAGAAGGTGCAGTGTGTCCTGTGGTACCATGAGACACGATCACCAACCACAGTGCAGAGACACATCCAGACAACATTTGGAAGGAATCCACATGATGTCATGAGCATTAAAGCCTGGTATGATAGGTTCAAGAACACAGGATCGGTTGCTGACCTTCCGAGGTCTGGTCGGCCAAGAACCTTAGCAGACAGGGTGGAACCTATAAGGCAGTCTTTTCTTCGAAGTCCGAAGAAATCGGTGCGCAGGGCCTCACGTGGAAGTTTACTCATGTGTGAAAAAAAACTTTGATAGTTTGTAAACAATTAGACATCAGTCTCATATTTGTATCCTACTTCTAGCCTGAGTTATGAATTTATGTAATCAGGGATAGACTTTTCGGACACCCTGTACAATACACACAGGGAAGAGGAAAGCAAACAACATTCTTACCAACGATCCCGTAACGAATGCAAAGTAATCGTTGCTATATTGTCATCAATTAAACCAATCGATTACATGACGCACTATCGACTGAAACACCGCGGTGACTTCCCGTATGGGTCACTTAATTACAATGAACAAAAGCGAAGAAATCTGAAATAATATCATCTAATAAGTTGAAAGTGAGGAGAAGAAACGCGAGGAAAGCTGAACGAAGAAGGGGCTGACGAAATTTCTCCCAGAGCTTCGTCCGTCCACTCAACCCCGACTGTTCTGCCTCATCAAAGAACTGCGCAGCGCTTAGGAAGTCGAGCTTGGCGTCGGGTCACTGGCCGATCTCTTCATCAGCTAGGTGTCTCTCCGATGTAACAAAGTCACGAAACGAAATGCTCGGGCGCGCAGGCAGTCCGATACTTATGTCGAAGTCGCGGGAAAAACGCGTCTGGCGGTCTTGGGGGTCGTGTACTGCCATTACCACGTTAAAGCGACGCGCGGCGCGTACGTAAGACCGGTGACAAAGAACAAGGCAGCGGGGTGCCGCCGCCATGCCACGGTTGCCGAGCTATTTTTCCGCAGGCTAAGTGCGACACGGTTTCCGCTCTGCTGGCAAAGCGGCGTGTCCAAATGTTCAGAGCCGAGAAAAAGCCAAAATCCTTTGTACTGTCCAGCAGCTACATACACACGTTATATTGTGTGTGTGTGTGTGTGTGTGTGTGTGTGTGTGTGTGTGTGTGTGCGCGCTTATCGTGAATCAACTAAGAAACTGAAATTTGGACTTTCCTCGGTATCTGTTCATCTGTTCACGTAATTACCTCTATTATCTCAGGCGAGTGAAACAATATTCATTCGGCCGGAGGGTGGGTGGGTGTCGGGTGCGTCAACGTTCCATTGGCAGTCACGTTATCAAACGGAAGCGCCAAAGAAACTGGTATAGGCACGCGTATTCAAATAAGATATATGTAAACAGGCAGAATATGGCGCTGCGGTTGGCCTATATAAGACGACAAATGTCTGGCGCAGTTGTTAGATCCGTTACTGCTGCTACAATGACATTTCATCAAGGCGTGAGTGAGTTTGAACGTGGATCGCCGCACGAGCGATAGGACACATCAAATCTCCGACATCGCTGCGGCCGGAAAGAGACCTGCAACAACGGGACCAACGAAAACGGAAGATAATCGTTCAACGTGGCAGAAGTGCAACCCTTCCGCAGATTGCTACAGATTTCAATGCTGGGCCATCAACAAGTATCAGCGCGCGAACAATTCAACGAAAACATCATCGATATGGGTTTTCGGAGCAGAAGCCCTACTTGTGTACCCTTGATGACAGTACGACACAAAGCTTTACGTCTGGCCTGGGCCCGTCAATGCTGACACTGGACTGTTGATGACTGTAAACATGTTACCTGGTCGGACGGGTCTCTTTTCAAATTGTATTGAGTGGACGGACATGTAGGAGTATGGAAACTACCTCATGCATCCATGGGCCCCGCATGTCAGCAGGGGACTGTTCAAGCTGGTGGAGGCTCTGTAATGGTGTGGCGCGTGGGCAGTTGGAGTGATTTGGGACCCTGATACGTCTAGATACGACTCTGACAGGTGACATGTACGTAGGCGTACTGTCTGATCGCCTGCATCCATTCATATCCATTGTGCATTCCGACGGACTTTGACAAATCCATCAGGGCAAAGCGATACACCACACGTCCAAAATTGCTACAGAGTGGCTACAGGAACATTCTTATGAGTTTGAACACTTCCGCTGGCCATCAAACTCCACAGACATGAACATTATTGAGCATATCTGGGATGCCTTGCAACGTGCTGTTCAGAAGAGATCTCCAAACCCTCGTACTGTTACGGATTTATGGACAGCCCTGCAGGATTCATGGTGTCAATTCCCTCTAGCACTACTTCCGATATTAGTCGAGTCCATGCCAAATCGTGTTGCGGAACGTGTGCGTGCTCGCGGGGACCCTACACAATATTAGACAGGTGGACCAGCTTATTTGGCTCTTCAGTAAAGATATGAGGTCGGACTTACGTTTGGATCAACCTTTCTGTCATTTGCATGTGAAAAATTATTTCAAGGGCTCACAGAGTGACATTCTCTTTCCTACTTAAAAGTCTCATTTACTAGCTTTTCGACCACGCCAGGTGACCAAGGAGTACGACACCTGTATCCGAACGATCACTATTAAAATCTCCATCTGGACATCCTGATCTAAGTTTAAAGAGTGGCCTAATAAACCTGAACGGTTACGGTATGAAGTGCTGTAATATCTACACATATGACGTATACATGCAGATTGAGTATCTACACATTAACCCGCGCAGTAGTGTCGAATAGAGGATTTCCCTTTTCATTCTGTTTAATGTTGTATTTTAAGCGTTTTCAAATATCCGTAGGCGTCTATGAAGCCCTGTAAGTAAATAATTCAAGGAACTGATCCAGAAAACACGTCTAGGGAAGGACAGAATTTTGTGTTTAATGACACATCGACGTGGAGGTTATAAAGATTAGCGCCGTCGCTTAATGTTGGGGAGCGAAATCGACAGTGGCATTGCTGAAGGAACCATTCTACGTTTGTCAGAAATCATTCAAGCATACCACGGAAAACCTAAATCAGCACGGCAGTTCGGGGATCTGAATGCCGATCGTACCGAATACACTTCAGTGCCTTAAACATTACGCTATCTCCCGCCAACCCAGTACCTTGAACATCGAGGCCGTCTAACTATTTCACATGAAGCCCTCTACGAGGTAATTACGTCCATAATTCGGTGCAGACTATTCTATATAGCGCTGTTAAAAGCTAATATTTTTTATGTTGAGGTTTCTAGTCCAGTGGGGAAGTTGTGACCGCCACAGACGGATGTTTTGCAGATCTCCGAGACTCGCACTTTAGGGGTCAAACACACACACTTGAGAAACGTTAGAGTAAATACATCTTACTTAAAAAAAACACACACACTTCACTGTTAGGTCGAAAATGTTTTCCGTTACCCCTGTGAAAATGACGAAATCGACGCTCATCTGTTATAACACTACTGTCTTAATTAAGTAATACCACATTTAAGAAATTCACGATCACAGACGCTTGTGCCATCATTCTGCCAATGAACCTATTGTTCTGACGATAATGCAAGAGCAAACAAGAAGTATTTACGATACAACCTTCCTTTCGTACACAAAAACTAAATCAAATGGCGAAATGGATGGAGAGCGACTATTGATTAGCTAAATAAAGACGATGATTATTTATTTATTTATTTATTTATTTATTTTTTTTTTTTTGGCTCGTGGTGTCTCAATGAAATGTTCTTAGGTAGAATGGTACGTCAGAGAACAATTCAGTGACTCCAGTAACGGTACGGAGAGTTAGCACGTTTGTGGCGTTTTGCACGTTACAGCTTATTTCAGTTCGTAGTCAAATTCCCTCCCTTTTTCAGCACATCTTCAATTAGCCTTCCGTTTCTTCTTCCTTCTCTGTCTACCTGTGGTTCGTCAGATATAAGGGAGTATTTATAATCGTCAGTCTCGGTAAAATCCATAGATGAGGACTCCTGGTACCGTCGCCTTCCGCCTCTGTGTTTCATACACTCTCATGAGACAAATTTCTCTCAGTTTATCACTGAACACAAGTAGGAGGATAAACAGATTTTCTTCTCTGCCTCGTGATGACTGGGTGTTGTGTGATGTCCTTAGGTTTGTTAGGTTTAAGTAGTTCTAAGTTCTAGGGGACTGATGATCATAGATGTAAAGTCCCATAGTGCTCAGAGCCATCAACAGATTTTCCGAATTTCGAGAATTGTTCTTTCACATGACGCACGATGCATTTCTCACAGCGCCCTCTTTTAAGTTTTATGAACATCGTCTCAAAGGTTTCATGCTCACAAAACGTGAAGAGCACTACGCATATAGATCTGTTTTGATTTCCTTCAGATATTTCAACATACTGAATGACCACAGACAGACAGACAATAATTCACTTCAATCCAATGAAAGTTTTTGCAGTACCCTCTTCCGTAGGTTATCTCTATATGTGGAAAATTATTTCAAGGGCTCACAGAGTGACATTCTCTTTCCTACTTAAAAATTTCATTTATTAGCTTTTCGACCACGCCAGGTTACCAAGGAGTACGACACCTGTATCCGAATGATCACTATTAAAATCTCTATCTGGGCATCCTGATCTAAGTTTAAATGAATTCCATAATAAATCCGATGCTAAGAAAGGTGCTCCAACAAGGCGTCAGCTGAATTATCCGTGTTCAACTGAGTGAGTACTACATTTCTCACTCCCTAATGAAGTCCATACCACATGCCTGCAAACCCTTAGATATACCGAACTAACTCACCAAGAGCTGTGCCATAGTACATGATTTCAAAAATGGTTCAAATGGCTCTGAGCACTATGGGACTTAACTTCTGATGTCGTAAGTCCCCTAAAACTTAGAACTACTTAAACCTAACTAACCTAAGGACATCACACACATCAATGCCCGAGGCAGGATTCGAACCTGCGACCGTGGCGGTCGCAGGCTGTAACGCCTAGAACCGCTCGGTCACTCCGGCCGGCTACGTGATTTCTCTGACCGCCACTATCAGGCTGTCATTCAAGTTGCGCTCGGATGAAACCTTAAGGTTTTCATCTATTTACGGGCGTTACATTATATCTTTTTACATACACACACACACACACACACACACACACACACACACACACGTGCGCGGGCATGAAAACCGCTGTGACTACAAGAAACCACCCGCCATCAACACCACGTCACATCTGCAGAGAAATTATTCATGTACGGAGAGACGCCGCGGAGTTATCAGTGCAACGATAGATACGCAGGCCACTCTTTGCCAATGTTCACTGCAGAAAAAGAGTCGGGTACGAGGTTAGACAGAAGCTGTGCATGTTCGAGGCTTGAGAGTTTGAGAGTTACTGGTTACGCCATGGTGTCATACTCTAACGGGTTAACCACAGAACTTTCAACGGGTTCTTGTTATCATATCAAAATCGTTTACAACAGGTGCACTGTGGATATAGAGAACTCACACATCTCCCCGCCAGATTCACACTTTCAGACACAATGGCAGCGAAAGTTGAGTAACGGACTTGGAACCTTATCCACTGATATGCTGAAAGCTGTAGGGCATATTTTTAGCTTTCTGCCCTTCATCCCTCAGCGTGACGCGTGTGGTGCATGAACATTAGAAGCGGACAGCACACCGTTACGTCGAGGTGGTACTGGGTCCTCCCCTACAATTCTGAGTGGCGCGCCCAGAGTCACAACATACCAAGATAATGCATGTGACCACACATACAAGGTGTCAAGTGAAGGTGTAACTGATTTCCAAATTAAGTATCTCGAAAACTAAGATTAATAGACGAGCGCAAGAAAACAAAGGTTTGTTAATCGTGAAAGCTGTAAGAATTTTTACAGAAGTTTCGGAATAGTTCTAAAAGTTACTAAAAGATGGCGCTGTATGCTGTGCAGCTCATACAGTATCAGCGTACATAATTAAACTCGTCCTCTGCAAGCAGCTTCTGCAGTCACATCACAATATCCACCACTCGCAGTACAGAGGTGGCGCAAATGAACAATGAAATTCGCCATCACATCCAGTGGTGCCTCAACAGAAATGGATTCAGATGCCACACACATTGCCGATTCAAGCTCTTTCAGCGTGGTGGAATGGTTCCGGCAGACGCCCCACAATAAGTAGTCACAAGGAATGGGATCGGGCGAGTATGAAGGCCAACCGATTCCTGCGCTAGTAAAATAGCAGCAATCCAACACAGTGACTATATTTCCGAAGTATTCGTCAAAAAAGTGAAAATACCTCTGCTTACACAGAAAATTTCGGCGAACAGAATGGCTTCTCTTCATACAAATAGGGATTTTCGGAACCTCAAAACTGCCAGTTTTGTTTATTCACCATTAGGTAAACGTGTGCATCTGTGAACCACATGCACCCAACACCAAATCCTTCATTAAACGAAGTATGAGACTTTTTTAATTTCGTGGGCATTATACATCTAATTTCCAGTTTTTTTAGTCTTGTTGGTACAAAGGTCCCTGATGCATGTTTGTATTTTCAGTTGTTTTGAATATTTGGTTTATTGTTGACAGTCGATAAGTTTATACGTGTTTTCGAGTGTTCGGTGAATTACTATTTTCCGAAATGATGGATCAAAGAATTTGCATTAAATTTTGCTTGAAAAAATGGAATTAAAGGCGGAACTGCACTCGAAATGTTGATTGTGGCTTTTGGCGAATCTATTTTGAGTGAGGCAAGAGCTTACGAGTGGTATAAACGTTTCAAAGAGCGCCAAGAAGTCGTCGAAGACGACGACTGCCCTGGACGTCCTAGTACATCAGTTACTGACGACAGCGTGGAAGAAGTAAAGAAAATGATTGTGGAAACTCGCCGAATCACCATCCGAGAGATTGCTGTTCATGTCGCATGTCCTTTGGCTATGCCAAGCAATTTTTTCGGATGTTTTGGGCATGAAACCTGTAGCAGCTATGTTTGTTGAGTTTCGACCAAAAACGACGTCGTGTAGACATCGCTCAGGAATTGTGGAATGAAGTCGATAACGATCCAGAATTTCTAAAGAAGCTTGTAACAGGCGACGAAATATGGGTATACTGGCATGATGACGAAACCAAGACACAGTTGTCTCAATGGAAATTGCCTGAAGAGCCAAGACCGAAAAAATTCGACAAATTCGATCACGTGTGAAGGTTCTTCTCACTGTTTTCTTCGGTTACAGTGGGATAGTGCATGATGAGCTCCTGCCTTACCGTCGTACTGTCAATAAGGAACACTGTCTGAAAGTTATTCGCCGTCTGCGTGAAGCAATCCGAAGAAAACGATCAGAATTGTGACCAAATCACTTGCAGAAACTGCATTGCGATAATGTTGCCACTCACACCTCAATGCTTGTTCATGAATTTTTGGCAGAAGCAAAACCGCTATGTTGCCTCATCCACTGTATCCGACGGTCATCGCCCCCTGCGACTTTTTTCTATTCCGGCGGCTGAAGAGAACCATGAAAGGACGTCGTTTTGCCACCATTAATGAGATAAAAACAGAATCGCTGGAGGAGCTGACCACTATAACGAAAAGTGAGTTCCAGAAGTGCTTCCAAGTTTGGAAAAAGCGCTGGCACAAGTGCATTTTACCTCATGGAGATTACTTTGAAGAGAACAAAGGCGATGTCTATGAATAAATAAATATTCTTTAAGAAAAATAAAAATTACTGCTACTCTTTGATCACACTTCGTATTAATTCGGTTTTACGGTCAAAATCAGTGTTTTTTGAGGCAGCACCATAGCCGTGTCACCATCATTACCGAGAACACTAGCAAAAGGATAACAACAACGGGGCTTGGAGATAAGGCCAGTACTACACTTTCAAAGTTCTTTGACAAATCTTTTATAACAGCTACGACGACGCCCTAACTCACTGTAAACAGATATTATGAAAGTAATCTAGTACACTGTCAAAGACGTTATAAAAAGTATTTCACAAAATTTTTGGAAATTTGTGGTAAGTTCCTACGAGACCAAACTACTGAGGTCATCGGTCCCTAGGCTTACGCACTACTTAATCTAACTTACGCTAAGGACACACACACACACACACACACACACACACACACACACATGTCCGAGGGAGGACTCGAATGTCCGACGGGAAGATCCGCGCGAGCCGTGGCAAGGCGCCCTAGACCACGGGGCTACCCCGCGCGGCATTTCATAAAAGATATTTCACTCTTGTAATGTGCGTTTGGAGCTCTGCAGCTTGTAGAAATAGTAAATATGTCATCTTATTAATTAATTGTTCGGAAAAAGCTGCTTTGTGGTAACTCATAAGAAATGTGTGAAATCGTGAAACAGAGATACCGCCGATGGTGGGCAACGCCCGAAACTAGTCCAGTGAAACAAAATACTACGACTACGCAGCTTTTGTCGAACATTTAATCACTGAGATAACGAATTTACAACATTCCACAGAGATCTCGTACAGTGTAATACGGGCCGAAGAGCTAGAGGACGTACCTCTTGACGGGCGAGTTTGTCTTCTTCGGCCTGGGCGGGAGTGGGGTAGTCGGCAGACCCTTGGAGCAGCGGACGATCTGCGACGGGGCCATGCGCAGCGCGAAGCTGGACGCGAAGTGCCCTGGGTGCACCCGCTTCATGTTGAAGATAGACCGCACTTCCTTGGGGTAGCTCGAGTAAAAGCGCATCCACGATGTATACGCTGAAACACAAGAAAAGATGACGCCAGGTGTATTAAGACGTGCTATTACCAATGCAAACACGACGTCACCAACCACTCCTAAAAGAAAGAAAAAAACATTATGGGCCTGCCGACAGTAGCGGAGCACCATTGCGATTTTGAGAAGGCTGTTAAGTTCCAAGTAGCACGAATAGTTGCAACACAGCCATGGATGTGCGCTAGCAGAATGATAGAGGCAGTTCTAGTCCTGAAGCAGCCTGACAACACCGAGACGGTTATCGGCTCCCGTCGTCTGGTTGCCAGCAATGCCAGACACTGCCGCCACTGGTTAAACAAACGGCGCAGCACGACTGGCATCGTTTCTCCGCAAAAGATCTAGGAGGAGATCTTTCAGGCAGTAACTGAACTGTGAAAGTTTCTGTTCCACTTGGCAAATTATTCTCTTCTTCTGTTGTTAGGTAATGTCCACTCCATAAATCGAATTTGGTTTCTCTATTTTCCAATAATGTATCACCGTGTTGCTGATGCTACTTGACATAACGAAAACTTGAACAGAATGAACAATGAAAGGCACTAGACCTGTATCAGCAACAACAGCAGCCACTGTACCTGGCTTAGATAGTTCAAAAATAGTGATGCCCCCTCCTCCATAGCCAGGTTTGACAGGTCGCAGATTAGAATCGTCTAAATGACAAAAAAGTATTGACATCGGAACAAGTAGTCTTTTTTTACCAGCGTCAAAGGTCGATATTTTATCTTTAACACTAATGTTATGAATTTAATATCCTCCTGATATCGATATTCTGTGAATATCGATGTTCATGGAACATCTCTAATTCGTAGCGAGCTACCTACTACAAGCAAGCCGTAAAAACCATACAAAGTGTCTCCCATATCCATCCCTCTCTCCTAACATCGACCAGTGTGATTTTAGCGTAACTGAATTTTAAGAAATGAGTCGTCGGAAGGCTTATGACACTATAAGAATTACAGTGTGTAAAGCACCCACATCTCAGCTAATAGTCTATGTCGACAGGAAGGCCGCTGCAGCACGTCTGAAACGTCGGTTATTTTAGTAATTTATCATTTTAAGTATTATACAAGATGGCGCCGCTGTATTCTCAGAAAAATTTTAATGAGACTGGCATCGAAAGCTTACATATTTGAAGAACATAAGTACTCATATTTACTAATAAAGAAAAGATACAGCCATTCGCTCACGCAAAATATGATGGCGCTAGACTCGAAGGTAGTCATTTCGAACAACAGTTCTGGAATTTGGCGGAACAGTTAAAAGAGTCTTTCGGCCCTTAATTTCAAATCTGTCAGTAGTGTATCTCAGTAGGTATGTGACAATGATTATGGTTCTTTGTCGATTCTTGGAGGTATTCCGCCTGGTGGCCTCCTTGTTGATGTTGGAGAGGAGGCGGCCATGTTCCGGCACTACATTATATTCTCTTCTTTCTCTCAGCAATAGCAGGAAAAAAATGCTAAACTCAACACGCACTCTTCACAGTCATGCACATGAAACATATATTCATGAAACAATATTTTCATATCTCATAAAAGCTGTTAGTGTGTGCATAGGAAGAAAGCATTTCCAATTAGATACCCTCACTGGCCAAGAACGCTATATTAATTTTTTTGTGTTAGGTACTTTCGCAATGCTGGTTGTCTCTTGATTTTTAGTGCTCTCTCGTCTGCGTTTGCAAAAATAATAACAGCAATGGGATCCGCCTGCTTTAGTAAAACTCTTTTTTATACAGTTTGTGCATCGTCAATTTGTCCAACTATATAACACTGTCACTGGTATTGTTTTATGATACACAGCAGCCTGCCACGACTTTCACTTTTGTCGTCTTCAATAATTCATGAACGTCATTTGTAAGAGGCGTACGTACCGCGCAGTCCTATGTTCGATGCATCGCTATAAACATTGAATTTCACCACCGTTTTCGTTACTAAGGTGTTCAGGAAATGAACTTGACTATGAAAACAGAGAGAAGTTAAAAACCCAACGAAGAGTAATATTGTATCCCGCAAGAAAACTGTTGACAATTTTTGGGGTGAGGCAGTAGTTGGAAAAATGTCTGACGACTGTATCCGTGTGGCACTTGCGCTAACTTGCAAGAGGTTTCATGTTACTAGATACGTACTCGTGGGCGCTGAAGTAAAACACTATAAACTTTAGTCAATGGCTGATTATAAAATGGGTGAAACTCTATTAGCGGCATTCAAATGAAACCCAGGCAGATTGAAAGAAAGGTAAGTAAACTGTTTATTATTTCAGAAGTAATCGTCAAAACAATTAAATCCGGTTCTCTAAAAAAAAAAAAAAAAAAAAATGGCTCTGAGCACTATGGGTCTTAACAGCTAAGGTCATCAGTCCCCTAGAACTTAGAACTACTTAAACGTAACTAACCTAAGAACATCACACACATCCATGCCCGAGGCAGGATTCGAACTTGCGACCGTAGCGCTCGCGCGGTTGCAGACTGAAGCGCCTAGAACCGCTCGGCTACACCGGCTGGCTGCGGGTCTCTACGGTACCATGATTGTACCAATGTGTGCAGTTCTTCATCGTAAGCAAATCGACTGCCACGAATGTAATTCTTCACGGTTCCAAGAAAATGGAAATCGCATAAAGAGGGATCGGGACTGTATGGAGGATTTTAAGGGGTTACCAGCGAAAACATTTTCAACAAGCCGAAGCAACCTCGGCAACAGGTGGGAATAGGAGAAAGATGGCGACCATAACCTCTTCAAAGAAATCGTCCTGGCAGTGTCCTTCAGCAATTAATGGATATCATGAAAAACCGAAATCTGGATGCCGGGAGAGGGATTTGAACAGCCACCATACCGAGCGCGAGTCACTCTTAATCATTGCGCCACGTCACTTGGCAGAAGACGCGACAGAGATTTTGCGCGGTGGGTGTTGCTGGAGTGAATGGTTAGATGGAGGAGCGAGAGGATTGAAATTATTATTATTATTATTATTATTATTATTATTATTTCTCTTTCCTGTCTCAGACGTTATGTCTGGTTAAAAATGGAAAGTGACGCGGACCTTGATCAAGCGTGACTTCCTTTTAACTGTGCGCTATATGTTACATTGCATTTAGGAACTTTCGGGTAATTGAACATGTATCAATAATTACAGATTTCTGTAGTTGTATATATACGTTTGGATGTAGCTGTATTGCGTTGATGTACTGGTGGATATTGTGTGGTATGACTCCTGTAGTTGATAGTATAACTGGTATGATGTCAACTTTATCCTGATGCCACATGTCTTTGACTTCCTCAGCCAGTTGGATGTATTTTTCAATTTTTTCTCCTGTTTGCTTCTGTATATTTGTTGTATTGGGTACGGATATTTCGATTAGTTGTGTTAATTTCTTCTTTTTATTGGTGAGTATGATGTCAGGTTTGTTATGTGGTGGTGTTTTATCTGTTGTAATGGTTCTGTTCCAGTATAATTTGTATTCATGATTCTCCAGTACATTTTGTGGTGCATACTTGTATGTGGGAGCATGTTGTTTTATTAGTTTATGTTGTATGGCAAGTTGTTGATGTATTATTTTTGCTACATTGTCATGTCTTCTGGGGTATTCTGTATTTGCTAGTATTACACATCCGCTTGTGATGTGATGATCTGTGTATATTTGTTGTTTGCAAAGCCTGCATTTATCTGTTGCGGTATTGGGATCTTTAATAATAAGCTTGCTGTAATATCTGGTGTTTATTGTTTGATCCTGTATTGCAACCATGAATCCTTCCGTCTCACTGTATATATTGCATTTTCTTAGCCATGTGTTGGATGCGTCTTGATCGATGTGTGGCTGTGTTAGGTGATACAGGTGCTTGCCATGTAGTGTTTTCTTTTTCCAATTTATTTTCTTCGTATCTGTTGATGTTATGTGATCTAAAGGGTTGTAGAAGTGGTTATGAAATTGAAATGGTGTACCCGATGTACACTCCTGGAAATGGAAAAAAGAACACATTGACACTGGTGTGTCAGACGCACCATACTTGCTCCGGACACTGCGAGAGGGCTGTACAAGCAATGATCACACCCACGGCACAGCGGACACTCCAGGAACCGCGGTGTTGGCCGTCGAATGGCGCTAGCTGCGCAGCATTTGTGCACCGCCGCCGTCAGTGTCAGCCAGTTTTCCGTGGCATACGGAGCTCCATCGCAGTCCTTAGCATTGGTAGCATGCCGCGACAGCTTGGATGTGAACCGTATGTGCAGTTGACGGACTTTGAGCGAGGGCGTATAGTGGGCATGCGGGAGGCCGGGTGGACGTACCGCCGAATTGCTCAACACGTGGGGCGTGAGGTCTCCACAGTACATCGATGTTGTCGCCAGTGGTCGGCGGAAGGTGCACGTGCCCGTCGACCTGGGACCGGACCGCAGCGACGCATGGATGCACGCCAAGACCGTAGGATCCTACGCAGTGCCGTAGGGGACCGCACCGCCACTTCCCAGCAAATTAGGGACACTGTTGCTGCTGGGGTATCGGCGAGGACCACTCGCAACCGTCTCCATGAAGCTGGGCTACGGTCCCGCACACCGTTAGGCCTTCTTCCGCTCACGCCTCAACATCGTGCAGCCCGCCTCCAGTGGTGTCGCGACAGGCGTGAATGGAGGGACGAATGGAGATGTGTCGTCTTCAGTGATGAGAGTCGCTTCTGCCTTGGTGCCAGAGATGGTCGTATGCGTGTTTGGAGCCGTGCAGGTGAGCGCCGCAATCAGGACTGCATACGACCAAGGCACACAGGGCCAACACCCGACATCATGGTGTGGGGAGCGATCTCCTACACTGGCCGTACACCTCTGGTGATCGTCGAGGGGACACTGAATAGTGCACGGTACATCCAAACCGTCATCGAACCCATCGTTCTACCATTCCTAGACCGGCAAGGGAACTTGCTGTTCCAACAGGACAATGCACGTCCGCATGTCTCCCGTGCCACCCAACGTGCTCTAGAAGGTGTAAGTCAACTACCCTGGCCAGCAAGATCTCCGGATCTGTCCCCCATTGTGCATGTTTGGGACTGGATGAAGCGTCGTCTCACGCGGTCTGCACGTCCAGCACGAACGCTGGTCCAACTGAGGCGCCAGGTGGAGATGGCATGGCAAGCCGTTCTACAGGACTACATCCAGCATCTCTACGATCGTCTCCATGGGAGAATAGCAGCCTGCATTGCTGCGAAAGGTGGATATACACTGTACTAGTGCCGACATTGTGCATGCTCTGTTGCCTGTGTCTATGTGCCTGTGGTTCTGTCAGTGTGATCATGTGATGTATCTGACCCCAGGAATGTGTCAAAGTTTCTCCTTCCTGGGACAATGAATTCACGGTGTTCTTATTTCAATTTCCAGGAGTGTATTTATATGAGTGATTGCTTCGTGTATTTTGCTACTTTCTGCTCGTTCTGTAAAGAATTTTCTTAAATTGTCTACCTGTTCATAATGTAGGTTTTTTATGTCGATAAATCCTCTTCCTCCTTCCTTTCTGCTTAATGTGAATCTTTCTGTTGCGGAATGTATGTGATGTATTCTATATTTGTGGCATTGTGATCGTGCAAGTGTATTGAGTACTTGTAGGTCTGTGTTACTCCATTTCACTACACCAAATGAGTAGGTCAATATTGGTATAGTATAGGTATTTATAGCTTTTGTCTTGTTTCTTGCTGTCAATTCTGTTTTTAGTATTTTTGTTAGTCTTTGTCTATATTTTTCTTTTAGTTCTTTAATATTTGTGTTATCTATTCCTATTTTTCGTCTGTATCCTAGATTTTTATAGGCATCTGCTTTTTCCATCGCTTCTATGCAGTCGCTGTGGTTATCCATTATGTAATCTTCTTGTTTAGTGTGTTTTCCCTTGACTATGCAATTTTTCTTAAATTTGTCTGTTCCAAAAGCCATATTTATATCATTGCTGAATACTTCTGTTATCTTTAGTAATTGGTTGAGTTGTAGATTTGTTGCTGCCAGTAGTTTTAGGTCATCCATGTATAGCAAATGTGTGATTTTGTGTGGGTATGTTCCAGTAATATTGTATCCATAATTTGTATTATTTAGGATGTTAGATAGTGGGTTCAGGGCAAGGTAGAACCAGAAAGGACTTAATGAGTCTCCTTGGTATATTCCACGCTTTATCTGTATTGCCTGTGATGTGATATTATTTGATTTTGTTTGGATATTAAGTGTGGTTTTCCAATTTTTCATTACTATGTTTA
Source organism: Schistocerca gregaria (assembly GCF_023897955.1). NCBI lineage: Eukaryota > Metazoa > Arthropoda > Insecta > Orthoptera > Acrididae > Schistocerca > Schistocerca gregaria. The sequence goes on along the minus strand of NC_064931.1, from coordinate 185,115,176 downwards.
GAACTGTATCAATTTAGGATCTACTTTGTATATTTCCAATATTTGTAGTAACCATGAATGGGGTACACTATCAAAAGCTTTTTGGTAATCAATGTATGCGTAGTGTAGCGAACTTTGTTTAGTTTTTGCTTGATATGTCACCTCTGTATCTGTTATCAGTTGCTCTTTACATCCTCGTGCTCCTTTGCAACAGCATTTTTGTTCTTCATTTATAATTTTGTTCTGTGTTGTATGTGTCCTTAATTTCTGTGTAATTAGTGAAGTTAATATTTTGTATATTGTTGGTAGGCATGTTATGCAGCGATACTTAGCTCAGTTTGCTGTGTCTGCTTGATCTTTAGGTTTGAGATAAGTTATTCCATGTGTAAGTGTATCAGGGAATGTGTATGGGTCTGCAATGTAACTGTTAAAGAATTTAGTTAAATGTGAATGTGTTGAGGTGAACTTCTTTAGCCAGAAATTTGCTATTTTATCTTCCAGGGGCTTTCCAATTGTGAGTAGAATTAATTGCTTGGGTGACTTCATGTTGCAAAATTGTCACTTCAGGCATTTGTGGTATCATCTTGTATGCGTATGTTTCTGCTTGTATCCACTGTGAATGCCTGTTTTCTGTACCGGGTTTGACCATATGTTGCTCCACAAGTGTTCCATGTCGTATGTTTGGTGTATTGTCTATTTTAATGTGTGTGTTACCTATTGTCTGGTAAAATTTCGTTTGGTTTGTGTTGAATGTTTGGTCTTGTTTCCTTCTATTTTCACTTTTTTTTTTTGTATCTTCTAAGTCGTTTGGCCAATGCTTGTAATTTCTGCTTCTTTTCATCTAATTGCTCTATCGCTTCTTGTTGTGAGATTTTACCTAACCGTTTTCGTTTTCTGTCTGATATTTCATTCCTTATAAATTGTGTTAGCTGTCCGATGTCTTTTCTCAGTTTTTCTACTCTGATCTGTAGCCTGAGTCGCCATGCTGGTTTTGTGGGGTTCTTCTGTGTGTTGGTTGGTTCTGATCTCTGCCTAGTGTGTATATTTAGTGTAGTGAGTGCTCCTATATAAACTAGTAGTTGTAACTCTTCCAATTGTGGTGTTTTCATTTATTTTTTTGTGTATGATTGTGTTGATAGTTTTTATTGTTGTTTCGACTTGTGGGTTATTTGGCGGTCTATGCAAGAATGGTCTAATGTCTGTATTTGTGTCTTTGTATTCTATATATGTCAGCTGAAATTTTTCTTCTATATCTAACATGTGTGTGACTTCGTGTTCTATTTGTACTTGTTCTGGTGGCAGTCTTAAGATTTCGTTTTCCTCTGATTGTTTAATTGATGTGTGTTGTTCTTTGTTTGTTTGCTCTGGGATGTTTGAGTCCATTACTGTATCTTCTTCTTCTTCTTCTTCTTCTGATTGCACATTATTTTGTTCCAGTGTTTGTTGTACTTGTTGTTTGATGTTTTCTAATTCTGACTGGGGTATCCTGTTATTTGTGATTATTACACGGATCCGATCAGCTAGTCGTTGTTCTGCTAAAAAATTTAATTCTGTGTATCTGGTAATAAATGTTGTGTATACTTGTGATCTGTATCCAGTTGTGTTGGTTCCTAGGTTTGTTGCTTGGTAATAATAGAACATGAGGTGTCGGTTAACTTTATCTGACCATCTCATCCTCTGTCTTTGTTTTCCGTCTTGGGTGGTTGCAGGAAGCATATCCTGCAAAACACCTCTATTTGGATTTAAATAATTTTCCTGTTGGCTAGCAGTGTCATTATTATTATTATTATTATTATTATTATTATTATTATTATTCCGCGAACGAAAGGGTACTGACAAAGACACACATTTTCTTGCCGACCAAACTTTCACACAGACATTCATACCAGTAAAATTAACTGAATTAAAAACGGAAGGTCAGAGCGAAGCACAGCGGAGTCCGAAAACTAATCAACGTCACTTCGGCTTTCGATTTAAGAGAAACCTACACATGGACGGAACTGGAAACTCGCTCCTTCAAAATTCCAAATCAGTATAATAGCCACTGCACATGCATTCGGTAAGGACTGAATCGGTTTTCTTCAGCTGCAAATATCCACTGCGACGACACAAACAGACGATTGTTTAGCACACTCGCCGCTCGTCCATGTTAACGTCCCATGTATACAATGTTTTATAAGAATACCGATCTGTGACGCTCCCACCCACCCATCATCCCAAAAATTTCAAACCTCCGATGGGGCCGGGGGGGGGGGGGGGGGGGGGGGGGGGAGGAGAGCCGCTCGAACTGTGGCAAGCCGCCCGAGACCACGCGGCTACCACGCGCGGCACAATATTATAATTTCACTTTCTTATCTTATTACAGCACACAGAACATAGTCATAACACGTTAACTCGCTGCAGTCGCAAAGAGGAAAACTTGTAATTGTTGGGTAATGGAAATGACCTCAAGTAACATACCAGAGCCAACAGCGATCGGATGCCATTCTTACTGTTATTCCATCTATTTACCAAGCATGCTGGATCAATTGGTTGTCTGCAACTAAATGAAAAGAAGATAATCAAAATTTAAAACAACACTCGTCAATTAAAAATTTGCTCTGGAACATTGTGGTGCGGCTACGCTTGTCTCAATCACAGGTGCGTTTTTGTCAACTATTTTGCACAACGCATTATCGTAGCATCGTGGATGAATATGAATGCATTATCATTGCTTTCGAAAGTTTTGTAATTTTTCCTTAGAATCAGGAGGAGGACACAATGATCTAACGAGCAACAGCTTACGTCCAGATTCCGGTTTCTCGAACAGGAAACCGCTGCGGCGGACACTCGCGCTCAATAACAGAAGAGACGCGGCCGCCAGTGTTGGGGGAAAACACGGCGGCGGGCGGAAGCGAATTTGGCTGAAGGCGGAGACTGGGGGAAAGTAGGGCCGAAGCTGGTGGCGCGGGCCACAATGGGAGGCGGACGCGTGTGTACGCTGCGCTCCAGCATTTGTTTCTGATAAACGAGGCGTGAAGAGTTTTTACTGGTGGCGGGCGAGCGTGTTGTTGACAGCGGACAAGTCCAGTCCAGAGTGCACTTCGCTGTCGGGGGATTCGCTATCGAAAATCGAACCACACCCACCCACAGCGGCGCGGAGAGGCGAGGAGAGGCGTCTGCAGGCTTGCTCCACTTACACTACCTGCCTCCGCGCTCCGTACAGGCGCCGGGCCGGGCCTCCCCACCCACAGTCTAAGCACGGCTCTCTCTTCGGCAAACAGCTGCCACCAATCGACAGACGCTACAAAACGACTTTTCGGGAAAACCAATCCACAATCCAACCATCAGTAATATACCTTCTACTCCGCGACCCCTAATCTAAGCATAATTATGAGGGTATTCAAATAATAATTTCATTACAACTTTCGTGGACCTGCACGCACAACATTGTGTCTTTTGGGCCCAGCAATGTTTCGTTGTTCGTGTTGTCACCCACCACAAAGATGTCACGGATAACCGCAGATTACTAGACCCTTGTAAACTTTACGATGGAAGTTGGCACCAATTTGCAGTCCCGCTAACCTGGTGTCAGTATAGGGTGTAAAACAGCGCCGGCCGTTGTGGCAGAGCAGTTCTAGGCGCTTCAGTCCGGAACCACACGGCTGCTACGGTCGCAGGTTCGAATCCGTGTGTGATGTCCTTAATTAGTTAGGTTTAAATAGTTCTAAGTCTACGGGACTGATGACCTCAGATGTTAAGTCCCATAGTACTTAGAGCCATCTGAACCATGTGTGAAACAGGGCATTTTGCACTTATTCTGTAAATGACATACCAATGGAGAACTCATAATTGAAATTAACTATGCATAAATTATGATTTTCTTTGAGCAAAATATGTAATAGTAAAATTTACTATGGTTTAGAAACAACGCAAAATTAACCACCTGACAGGACAAGTGCGCTATTAAAGACATTAATACACATGTCAAGAATTTGTGACTCACAAGGAAGCGATTCCAGATCTCCAGTTTATCGTCAGCAGTCACGTTAACCATTACGTTGTCTGACCATGCCCCGAGGCCAGCCTCAAATTTTGAATGTCACTAAGATTTCCACTTATTACTCTGATACTATAAACGTAATTTTCTAACGCGGTGTGAACCGGGGGAACGTAAGCGAGCCGGCCGGAGTGGCCATGCGGTTCTAGGCGTTACAGTCTGGAACCGCGCGACCGCTACGGTCGCAGGTTGGAATCCTGCCATGGGCATGGATGTGTGTGATGTCCTTAGGTTAGTTAGGTTTAAGTAGTTCTAAGTTCTAGGTGACTGATGACCTCAGATGTTAAGTCCCATAGTGCTCAGAGCCATTTGAACCATTTTGAACTTAAGCGAGAAAGCACCGTATCTTAACACGCCAAACAGAAATTATATAGCAACCTGAAAAAAATATTCCATACCTTCAAAACTACTTTCAGCGGTCCTGGAGGAATTTTTCAGATTTTTACGCTGTGAAAATGAATCTGGAGTGAATTTAACGTATTTGAACAACATTCGAGTTTTATATATCACAGTACTGTCACCAACAAATGGGATAACTTAACTGAGCTCGTTTGAAAGAAAGCTTGAAAATCAACTACAATAGACTAACATAATGTACAATTAACACTCCGAAAAGAAAACAGTACAAGTTTACAATAAAGTTAAAGAAGCACTTGATGAGTGTTTGGGGCACGACTACATCGACAGTAAAAAGTGTGTGTGTGTGTGTGTGTGTGTGTGTGTGTGTGAGAGAGAGAGAGAGAGAGAGAGAGAGAGAGAGAGAGAGAGAGAGAGAGAGAGAGAGAGAATGGCCTGCAGTGCTTTGGATAAACTAGACAGTTTTCAAAACAAAGGTTCCAGTGTGTACTTTGAGTTCTGACTCCAACCATGGGCTTTAAATGTGAACTGAGGGGCTGCTCAAACAGCAATGGAGATACGCATTAGGTAATAATTAGGAAATTAGGAGAGCCAGGAAAACAAACAGATCAGGAAACCGACTGGAGTGGAAGGTGTAACTGACTGGAGTGATACTGAAATGGAAGTGAGCGGACCATGTATCCCGGTAACTGTAAACCTAAAGTTGTCTGCTGCACTCCAACAGGTAGACGGCGACCTATAGATAGATGGAAAGGTTGTAGGACCAACAGAGGCTCGTAAGACTGATGATCGTATGTAAGTCTGCAGGACGCATGTGTCCAGTAGTGGATACCAAACAGCCGACGATGATATAAAACGCCTGAAGCGTTCCTTTTGTCCGTCGCTGAAGATTACGTGAGGTCGTGCTACGTCACAAACGTGGCCGTGGCTAGTATCCACGCCGTCTTTGTCAGTGTGCGGTGCGTGAGACAAAGCAGTCTACTTACTACTCCACATTTTTAAGAGGAAACGTTTATTGGCGGACCCAGTTTAATTTCCTTCATTGTAGAACATGTAACACCAGTCGGGTCGCCAGCCTCGCTCTGACCCGCGACAGAATGTTGAACTTCGGAACTCAAAAGTCAATAATTAAAAGTCCTGTAGCTATCTATCTACTTTCATGAACGATTCCGGGATCCGAGCAGTGAACTGGAAAGTTTCGTCGTAACAGCTCAGCACACCTTTAATGATCTACTAGTAATTCCCTTTGATAATATGCATAACAAAGTTCAAAGTCGATAGGGAACAGGTCACACAGAAACAACTAATTTACACTGGGACAAATTAAATGTATCTGTGTCAGTTAGCTCGAGCCAAATCCGTCACTTGTCCAACAACACCTCCAGATAGATAACGTCTCCACGCTCCGCTCTGACATGGGGACCGAACGAACTCCCCCACCCCGACTTGGCTCATGTTGGCAGGATGTGTAGGCCATGACTAGGACGACAGACGCTACTCTCAACAATTTCGAGAAAATCTAGTCTGAAAGTCTTAGCCGTGCTTATTTACTTCGTGTGACTGCTATTAACCAAGGACGGTGCAGCCGAAGGAATAGGCGCTTAGTTTCAAAAGCGTGAGATCTATGGATTCAATCTCACTCACAGTAAGTATTTTTTTTCCATTCCCACGTAATTCTAACAACAGATTTCTTATGACTGTGCGAACTGTCGTCGTAACTGCCGTCTGCTTCACATCTACTGTGCAGCAAGCTACGTAAATTTACGTATTAACTGTGTTTTTCTTACTTGTCACTTCTATTTCCGTGTGTTTTTGGTTTTAGGAAGCTTTAATTTTCGAGTACTAGTAATAGTGTTCCATAGATTTCGTGTTAGTTTTGAATACAGTCCAGAGACAGTTAGTGCTTATTTTCATTGTTTCCAACAAGAAGTATCTAGGTAACCACAGTTTAGTCACCTATCTCTACAGTAAATTGTTGATTTCTTAGGATGGATTGGATGTGTGACTGCTGTGTACGGACGCAGGAGGAGCTGGCCACTGTTCGCAAACAGCTGAACGTGCTGACGGCCGCGGTCAACCGACTTCAGGCTGCTGCCTCAGAGTGTAGTGGCAGTGGGGAGTCTGGTGCGCATCGCATGGTACGCCCCAGGTGTTACATGCTTCACCCACGGTCCCTGCTGTCGAGACATCTTTGCGGCTACCAGGCGCAGTTGGGCAACCCTCTCCACAAGGGGAGTGGCGTGTTCAGTGGTGTTCGCGTTGCACGAGGCGGAGGGTCAATGTGGATATTGGCCGTGTGGAATTGCCGCTCTGCCTGTGAGTGGACATGTGGCCGCTCCTTCAGCGAGGTCTGAGCAGGTACACGGGGGGAGGGGTTTATTGGTGATTGGGAGCTCCAATGTTAGGCGATAGAGAGCACTGGGTGCAACCGACTGCAAATTTTTGTGCATGTCGGCACCAATGACACCTGCCGTCTGGGTTCAGAGGTAATCCTTAGTTCATACAGGCGGTTGGCGGAGTTGGTGAAGGCGGAAAGCCTCGCTCGCGGGGTATAATCTGAGCTAACTATTTGTAGTGTCGTTCCCAGAACCGATCGCGGTCCTCTGGTTTGGAGCCGAGTGTAAGGCTTAAAGAAGAGGCTCAGACAATTCCGCGGAGATCTGGGGTGCAAATTTCTCGAACTCCGCCATCCGGTGGAGAAATGTAGGATCCCCCTGAATAGGTCAGGCTTGCACTACAAGCAGGAAGCGGCTACAAGGGTAGCGGAGTACGTGTGGAGTGCACAGGTGGGTTTTTTAGGTTAGAGAATTGCCTCCCCAGGTCCGACAAGACGTCTCCTGAACGCGGCAAGGTAGCAGTAGGCAAAACGCAAAAGGGAATGACAATATTAATGTGGTAATAGTGAACTGCAGGAGCGCCTATAGAAAGGTCCCAGAACTGCTCTCATTAATAAACGGTCACAATGCCCACATAGTACTAGGGACGGAAAGTTGGCTGAAACCAGATGTAACCAGTAACGAAATTCTAAACTCAGATTGAAATGTATACCGCAGAAACAGGCTGGACAGTGGAGAGGGTGGCGTGTTTATAGCGATAAAAAGTACAATAGTATTGAAGGAAATTGACGGAGATCCGAAATGTGAATTAATTTGGGTGAAGGTCACGGTTAAAGCACGCTCAAACATGGTAACTGGATGTCTCTATAGGCCCCCTGGCTCAGCAGCTGTTGTGGCAGAGCACCTGAAGGAAAATTTGGAATATATTTCGAATAGGTTTCCCGACCATGTAATAGTTTTGGGTGGAGATTTTAATTTGCCAGATATAAACTGGGAGACTCAAACATTTATAACGGGTGGCAGAGACAAAGAATCCAGTGGAATTTTTTTAAGTGCATTATCTGAAAACTACCTTGAGCAGTTAAACAGAGAACCGACTCGTGGCGATAACGTATTAGACCATCTGGTGACGAACAGATCCGAACTATTTGAAGTAGTTCTACATCTACATTTATACTACAGCAACATTTATACTCCGCAAGCCGCCCAAGGGTGTGTGACGGAGGGCACTTTACGTGCCACTGTCATTACCTCCCTTTTATGTTCCAGTCGCGTATGGTTCGCGGGAAGAACGACTGCCTGAAAGCCTCCGTGCGCGCTCGAATCTCTCTAATTTTACATTCGTGATCTCCGCGGGAGGTATAAGTAGCGGGAAGCAATTTATTCGATACCTCATCCAGAAACGCACCCTCTCGAAACCTGGCGAGCAAGCTACACCGCGATGCAGAGCGCCTCTCTTGCAGAGTCTGCCACTTGAGTTTGCTAAACATCTCCGTAACGCTATCACGGTTACCAAATAACCCTGTGACGAAATGCGCCGCTCTTCTTTGGATCTTCTCTATCTCCTCCGTCAACCCGATCTGGTACGGATCCCACACTGATGAGCAATACTCAAGCATAGGTCGAACGAGTGTTTTGTAAGCCACCTCCTTTGTTGATGGACTACATTTTCTAAGGACCCTCCCAATGAATCTCAACCTGGTACCCGCCTTACCAACAATTAATTTTATATGATCATTCCACTTCTAATCGTTCCGCACGCATACTCCCAGTTAACACAGAACAGGGAATCAGCGATCATAAAGCGGTTACAGCATCGGTGATTTCAGCCGTAAACAGAAATATTAAAAGAGGTAGGAAAATTTTTCTGTTTAGCATAGGTAACAGAGAGCAGATTTCAGAGTACCTGATGGCGCAACATAAAATTTTATCTCAAGTACAGATAATGTTGAGGATCAGTGGACAAAGTTCAAAAACATCGTTCAATGTGCATTAGATGAGTATGTGACAAGCGAGAGATTGAAAAGAGCCACCGTGGTACATCAACCGAGTTAGAAAACTGCTACGGAAGCAATGAGAACTTTACAGCAAACATAAACATAGCCAAAGACTTGAAGACAAACAAAAATTACACGAAGCGAAATGTAGTGCGAGGAGGGCTATGCGAGAGGCGTTCAAATAATTCGAAAGTAAAGTTCTATGTACTGAATCGGCAGAAAATTCTAAGAAATTTTGGTCTTATATCAAACCGGTAGGTGTATCAAAACAAAATGTCCAGACACTCTGTGACCAAAATGGTACTGAAGCAGAGGAAGACAGACTACAGGTCGAAGTACTAAATGTCTTTTTCCAAAACTGTTTCACAGATGAAGATTGCACTGTAGTTCCTTCTCTAGATTGTAGCACAGATGACAAAATGGTAGATATCGAAATAGAGGGCAGAGGGATAGAAGAACAATTAAAATCGCTCAAAAGAGGAAAGGCCGCTGGACCTGATGGGAAACCAGTTCGATTTTACACAGAGTCCGCGAAGGAACTTGCAGCGGTGTACCGTAGGTATCTAGAAGAGTGTAGCGTTCCAAAAGATTGGAAAATGGCACAGGTCATCCCCGTTTTCAAGAAGGGACGTCGAACAGATGTGCAGAACTATAGACCTGTATCTCTAACGTCGATCAGTTGTAGAATTTTGGAACACGTATTACGTTCGAGTGTAATGACTTTTCTGGAGAAATCTACTCTGTAGGAATTAGCATGGGTTTCGGAAAAGACGATCGTGTGAAACTTGCTCGCGCTACTCGTCCACGAGACTCAGACGGCCAAAGACACGAGATCCCAGTTAGATGCCGTGTTTCTTGACTTTCGCAAGGCATTTGCTACAGTTCCCCACAGTTGTTTAATGAACAAAGTAAGAGCATATGGACTATCAGACCAATTGTGTGATTGGATTGAAGAGTTCCTAGATAACAGAACGCAGCATGTCATTCTCAATTAAGAGAAGTCATCCGAAGTAAGAGTGATTTCAGGTGTGCCGCAGGGGAATGTCGTAGGACCGTTCCCATTCACAATATATATAAATGACCTTGTGGATAACATCTAAAGTTCACTGGGACTTTTTGCGGATGATGCTGTAGTATATCGAGAGGTTGTAACAATGGAAAATTGTACGAATTGACGCAAGGTGCAGGGAATGGCAATTGAATCTCAATGTAGGCAAGTCTAATGTGCTGCGAATACACAGAAAGAAAGATCCTTTACCATTTAGCTACAATATAGCAGGTCAGCAACTAAAAGCTGTTAATTCCATAAATCGTCTGGGAGTAGGCATTAGGAGTGATTTAAATGGAATGACCATATAAAATTAATCGTCGGTAATGTAGATGCCAGACTGAGATTCATTGGAATAATCCTAAGGAAACGCAGTCCGAAAACAAAGGAAGCAGGGTACAGTATACTTGTTGGCCCACTGCTTAAATACTTCTCACAGGTGTGGGATCCGTACCATATAGGGTTGGTAGAAGAGAGAGAGAGAGAGAGAGAGAGAGAGAGAGAGAGAGAGAGAGAGAGAAGATCCAACGGAGAGCAGCGCGCATCTTTACAGGATCATTTAGTAATCGCGAAAGCGTTACGGAGATGATAGATAAACTCCAGTGGAAGACTCTGCAAGAGACACGCTCAGTATCTCGGTTCGGGTTTTTGTTAAAGTTTCGAGAACATACTTTCACCGAGGAGTCAAGCAGTATATTGCTCCCTCCTACGTGTATCTGGCGAAGAGACCATGAGGATAAAATCAGAGATTAGAGCCCACACAGCGGCATACCGACAATGTTTCTTTCCACGAAAAATACGAGCCTGGAATAGAAGGGAGAACCGATAGAGGTACTCAAGGTATCCTCTGCCACACACAGTCAGGTGGCTTGCGGAGTATTGATGTAGATGTAGATTTTCGATATTTACAGATTCCTTAATCTTGGAAAAAAGAAAAAGCATTCGTAAGGAGGTTGGATATAAATGCAGGATACACAAGGCCTTTCAACCACATCATTACAACCATTTTGTTTTGTTATTGTGTGGAAAGTGTAATCTATGGATCACTGCACGATTCAGGTTGAAACTGAACCTAAAAACATGGAAAACAATTATTGTGACATACATCCCAATGAAAGCCAAATTTCTCCATGTACATGGTGTCTTGACTCTGTCTATTGCAAAACAAACTTGGTTTACATTTCATAAACGGTTCTCCATTGTCACATGATTTCATCGTGTTCCACGCTTATCTGTTGTCAGAAGTATAGGCAATGAAAAAAACAAAGTATCGGAAGCGCGATTCGATCCAGAGACCTCGCGATTATGAAACTTAACACTTACTCGCTCGGCTGCGGACCCCCTGAATGCTAGCGACCATACGAAATACAGGGTGTATCAAAAAGAACCATCCGACTAAGAAAAATCGTAACTATTATGTTATTTGAGCTATGTGCGTGAACAACGTACTGTTGGGAAGAGGATACTCTCGAGTTTTAGGTGGTTACCGTTAGGTAGCAGCAGTGTGCGCCAACTTCACTTCTAGTAAAAACGGAGTCGGGACAACAGAAAGTGTTTTGTGTTCTACGTATTGTGCAATGCGGGTCGGTTACAGCTGTTCAGCGTGACTGTTTTCACTGGTTATGGTGTGGATCCTCCTACAGCACAGAACATTAGACGACGGCATGAAAAATTCCGAGTAACAGGTTCTTTGTGTAAAGGCAAGCCACCAAGCGGTGTGTGGCGGAGGGCACAATTCGCGCCAAAGTCATATTCCCCCCCCCCTCCCGACTGTTCCACTCGCGGATCGCACGAGAAAAAACGACTGTCTGAACGCCTCAATACGAACTCTAATTTCCCTTATCTTTGTATGGTGATCATTGCGTGGTTTAAAAGTTGGTGATAATAATATATGCTCTACATCCTCGGCGAAGATCGGATTTCGGAATTTAGTGAGCAGCCCATTCCGTTTAGCGCGTCGTCTATCTCCAAGTGTGTCCCACTTCAAACTTCCTATGAGATTTGTAACCCTCTCGCGATGGCTAAAAGTACAAGTCACGAATCTTGCCGCTCTTCTTTGGACCTTTTCAATCTCTTGAATAAGACCCAACTGGTAAGGGTTCCAAACAGATGAAACAATACTCTAAGACTGGACGAACTAACGTTATTGTAAGCAATTTCCTTTGTTGAAGGACTGCATACCTTCAGGATTCTACCAATAAACCGCAATCTAGAGTTCGCCTTGCCCGTTACTTGTGTAATCTGATCATTCCATTTGAGATCATTTCCAATAGTCATACCCAAATACTTGACGGATGTTACCGCTTCCAAAGACTGGGCATTTATTTTGCACTCGTACATTAATGGGGATTTTCGCCTTGTTATACTCAGTAGGTTAAACTTATTAATATTGAGAGATAACTGCCAGTCATTACACCAAGCATTTATTTTCTGCAAATTCTCATTGATTTGTTCACAACTTTCGTGTGATACTAATTTCCTTTAGAATACAGCATTATCGGCAAGTAGTCTAATGCCGCTGTCAATACCATCAACCAGATCGTTTTGTAAATCGTAAAAAGCAGTGAACCTATTACGCTGCCCTGGGCACATCTGAAGTTATGTTTCTGTTGAAGTCATCCCACTCAGAACGACATACTGCTCACTGGCTGTTAGAAAACTTTCTATCCACCCGCACATATCATTGGATAGACCGTAAGCGCGCACTTTTTGGTGCAAGCGACAGTGCGAAACTGAGTCGAACGCCTTTCGAAAGTCGAGAAATATGGCATCAACCAGGGAGCCGGTATCTAGAGCCTGTTGTATATCATGCACAAAGAGAGCCAGCTGTGTCTCTCATGACCACTGTTTCCTAAAATCGTGCTGGTTTCTGCACATGAGTTTCTCAGAGTCTAGAAAGGTCATTATGTCTGAACACAAAATATGTTCCATGATTCTACAACAAATCGATGTCAGTGAAATTGGCCGGTAATTATGTGCATCCGATTTTCTACCCTTTTTATAGATTGCTATGACCTGGGCCTTCTTCCAGGCCCGTGGAATCGTCATAATGTGAGAATATGGATGACGGAACAACCACATGAAGTTGTACAACATGAGAGGGACTCTCCAAAATTTAATGTGTTTTGTGCAGTTCACGGGAATTTTTCTTTACCGCGTACAGTTACAGGAAACATATCTCGATAGGTTAGAGAACTTTCTTTTCCCACAGTTTGAGCCTGATTCGAACGACTTCGTTTACGAACAGGATGGGGCCACCACCACATTGGCATCCGGAAGTGCGGGAATTTTTAAATCAAAAGATTACTGAACGATGGATCGTTCGCACTGGGCCAAATGATTCAGCCTTACATTCCTGGCCTCCAATATCACCAGACCTCATTGTATGTGATTATGTCTTGTGGGTATTTATAAAAGACTGTTTATGTGCCTCCGTTACCAACAACAGTGATTGAACTGAGACATTGCATAACAGCAGCTGCGGAAGCTGTAACTCAAGACATGCTCGCTGCAGTGTGGGGACAATTTGAATATTGCATTGGCAAATGCCGTCCATCTCAAGGGGGACATACTGAATACATATGAAAAGGCATGAGAAAAAACTTTGAGTGTCCCATTCGCCAAAAAACAAAATTCATTGTGTATATTTATTAGTTTCAGAAATATAGAGTGCCAAATCGGATGATTCTTTTTGATACGACCCTGCATATAAACACGCCTAAAATGTCCAAACTCTATATTCTCTTATAGGTCGAAAGTTGGGTCTCCCTGTCAACGTGAGTTGAAGTCCTAGTCGTGCTCTACACACCCTATCAAAGTGAATGAAATTGGTGGGGAGAAATTCGTACGGTTCCCTTGTGAGCCCTTCTCTTGCCGAACAACTCCACACTCATTTATCCTCACCACTCGCAAAAAAATATGCCTAAGCAGAATTCGACGCCAGTGCACGGAAACGCACTTTGGAATGTTTTGCAGCATTCCCGTAGCGGACAAGTAGCTCCGTTGACCCCGAAGGACACTGACTCCAGACTCCCGTAATGATAAGAACTTAAATAACACAAACTCTGCACCACACGTTCCATGGCTTGCCACCTCAACTTCAAGAGAGCTCCTCGATTTTACCAGTTCCCAACCTCTCCACGAAATTTTTTAACACAGAGGTCTTTCAGCCAATCACAATCAGGGGTACAATGCAGGCCTCGTCCTTGGCCATTCCCTGCTGCTGGGTGCAGCGCTTCTGTTAACTATTTCCTCCTGTCAGGAAATTAGTAACTGCCAAATTGAGATGAAACCCAGATCATTAGCAGCTTACAGGCGTTGATAAATTTCAACGGAGACAGTTGAAAATGTGTTTCCCGACCGGGACTCGAACACGGGATCTCCTACTTACATGGCAGACGCTGTCTCCCACTGAGCCACAGAGGATAGCGCTACTGCAGGGATTTATTTCTGGCACGCTCCTGTGAACCCCACATTTCAAACGTACTGTCCACACACTATATTTGTAATACCCCTGCCCACTATATTCATTACTCGGGGCAGTCGGTCTACCGACTCCCGTAAGGGTTTGAGCAATGTTAGTGCATCAGCACTGGAGAATACCATTGTCTGGTAAGCCTTATCTATATGAGTATGGTATCTGTTCTTCCGGACACTACTGAAACTCTTACAGGGACCGATGGATTCACTGCTGCGAGTAACGAGTTTAGTGGGCAGGGGCACTACAAATGTAGATTGTGGACAGAAAGATGTAAATGTAGGTCTCAGGGGAGCGTGTCAGAGGTAAGTGCCTGCAGTCTTGGTTTCATTGTAATTTTATTCTTCGAGAGCTGCAAGAAGATCAATCGTATCAGTTCTTTCGGACATGGCCGCAAGAACAGATACCATGTTCATATATTAGTAACTGTTTCTGCAACGGCTATCATGAGGAAATTACTCTCACGGTTCTCTAGCCAGTAGGCTCCAACCGATATCCATCTAGGAGAATTAAGTAAAATCCAGCTCATCTTCTTCAGGCTGAACGAAAAGTCCCTTCCGCCTGCCGCCTGAAACTTCCTGAAGCGATTACAATAACGAAAAGGGCTAGCACAGCTGAGCAGACAGGAAATGATATGTTACACGTTCACTGAATTTAAATGAATGAAATCAATGACAAGAAATCAATGACAAGAAATCAATGACATGAAATCAATGACATGAAATCAATGACATGAAATCAATGACATGAAATCAATGACATGAAATCAATGACATGAAATCAATGACATGAAATCAATGACATGAAATCAATGACATGAAATCAATGACATGAAATCAATGACATGAAATCAATGACATGAAATCAATGACATGAAATCAATGACATGAAATCAATGACATGAAATCAATGACATGAAATCAATGACATGAAATCAATGACATGAAATCAATGACATGAAATCAATGACATGAAATCAATGACATGAAATCAAAGAAATTAAATTGCAAATAGTAAAACACATTCTGCAATGCTAATACGGTAAGGCAATCAACAGGTCGAGAGAAATGTAATTTTGTGTCAGATTCCGAATAGAACCCGGATCTCATGCCTATCGCGCGCAATCCTTTTTCCGCTTGTCCTCAGCCATGTTTGACCGACTGCAAAGCAGATACGTAGTAGATCGCCTTTCGCACTGTACTGTAACTTTCTCGACTACAATAGCACAAACATCAACAACGATTGAATTAACAGCGTTGCGACCAAACAATGAAGCTGTGACCGAAAATAGAGATTTTGGTACCTACTTAACGTGAATTTATTTACAGTTGAAATCGGCAACCTAGCGTTCTCCTAGCACATAAAAACAGTGAAGACGTTTAAAGTTGACAGCGTAGGATGGCAGATACAAATAAAACTAAAAGAAGTGTTCAGTTCGAATGTTTACTTCAACATCACATATCTATCATACACAGGACGGCTTTTCCTTCCATCAGTCTCTAAACCAGCTTCCCTGACAGTCCTGACAATACATGGAGGGTCACAGGGTCACGAATGACTCTCCTGGTAGTGTCACAACGTTGTATGTACGTTCTGTGCGTTGTACTCAAGTGGGAGAAAGACAATGTACAACACCTGAAGCATTAAAATCACCATCTTAAAGTTTCTCAATATTTTATTAATCCAGTCCCGAAAGTTTTTGGACTGACGGGGTAGATATAATTTACAGCTGCATATCCTTTGAATACTTCTGCCATCTTCCCGTTGGAGTCGCAAACGGTCCGCTTTTTTAACCAATGGATATATACAACCGCTTTTAGAAGAATTTCTAAAATCTATTTACTATAATATTAATTTCAATGAGCAGTTCAATTATTTTTTATGTTTCTTGTCGCTTACCAAGCTTACAAAAAATGTGGCACTTTGGGCCTACAAATACTACAGTACCTTTTGTAGAAGTCTCAATTTCCAATTATCTTCCACCCGAGTCTTGGGCATAAATTTACGTTTTCGAGAGAGTATATCGATTTTTAGACTCAATTAGTAATAACAGAAAAAATAAAAGACTAAAATAACTTTTTGTAAAAAAGTATGCTATGAATAGTTAGAACTTCGACACCCTTATCGAATGTGGTATGTTTTTATTTGTATTGCAGCATTTATAATAGAGTAATTTGAGGGGAAAATCGAGATCCAAAAGTATCTTAAAATGTAAAGTTTCCTGTTGAAAACCGAATAGTGGTCGCTAGACATTTGTCAAGCAGCTGGACTATTGCTTTCTATTTATTACTGCGCCAATTCCACAAACATAACAATTGTGGAACATATTTTTCGAACTCCCGCATTTCCTTCAGAACATAACTCGACGTACTCGATTTGGCGTGTAACAGAGTGGCGGCCTTGGAGCTGGCAGCCTACATTAGGAACCTCTGCATTGGTGAACAGATCACGCAAGGAATTAAAGTTGTAATCTGTCGACGGAATACACAATATGCCAACTTTTGCACATGCTGAGGGAGACGCTGATGTAAGCTGACTGATTCTGGGGGACAATAAAAGAAAACAGATGGAATAAGAAACGAAATTTTACTGGACATTTGCGATTTTCTCTCTTACTTGTGGTTCAGGACCTCAAGTCAGAAGAAAAAAAAATGTTCAAATGTGTGTGAAATCTAATGGGGCTTAACAGCTAAGGTCATCAGTCCCTAAACTTACACACTACTTAACCTAAATTATCCTAAGGACAAACACACACACCCATGCCCGAGGGAGGACTCGAACCTCCGTCGGGAGGTTCCACACATCAAGTCGGAAGACTGGTCTGATACCGCGCTCTATTTGTTTCTAAATTCAGCGGATATTTTCATTTTCATTTCCATTTTCACATAGCTTGTATACCTAACATTCTAAATACTGAAAGTTTCTAGCAAACTGAAACTGTGTGCTGCATTGGAAAGCAAACCCAGTATCTTTCGTCCTTCCCGGGTAGTTCCTCTACCGGTAGAGAAACTGCCAGCTGAAGGCAAGGGTTCCAAGTTCGATTCGTGGTCCGGCACGCAGTTTTAACCTGCAAAGAAGTTTCCAAGCAGCACAATCCCTCCCCTCTCCCCTCCCCCTCCTGACATAGCATTCAGTGACTCGTTCCTCTTTTTCCGGATGTAGAAACTACTAAGTGACAAGCATTTGGCATTTCCACAATGAAGACGAGATGATTTTCGAGGTGAGACATTCCCTGAACACCGATAATACAGACTTCTACAACTGAAGTCTCAACCAAGGCATCAATTCTTGGGAAAAATGTGTCAGATTAAACGGTGCACAAGTGCAGAACGTCTAACATCATCATTAAGTTTCATGTTCGCAGCTTGATTTTGTAGAGGTGATAACTAAAACTTTATCGCTACTTCTCGTACACATGACGATAGCGTCATTTGCAGAGGTATCGTGGTTAGCACACTGCCCTCCGTACGTTAATCTGTGCTTTTCTCAACCGGAGCTGCTACATCTCGTTCAAATGGCTCCTCACCTGTCCGTAAGAGGAAGAGTGGATGCCGTTCCAATTCTCGAGCCATGGGAAAATACTTGGCAGCGCCAGGAATCTAACCCAGGTCCTCTACGTGACAACTCACGCCCTTACTACTCAGCTGTGGAGGCGACCGAAGAGTCATTCTGTTTGAAACGAGATAGCGCGCACTGAAGTATAAGACCACAGAAGACACGCTAGTGTAAAACCAGCTAACACGGTCGTCGATGGGGTTACAACGGCCTGGCAAGAACAGATCCGTGCTACGTGAAGGCCGCTTCGAAATTCTAAGACGATGGAAACAGCAAAGAGGGGAGCCGTGAATGAAGTTATTTATTAGGGTGTCCGATAAAATGGGCGAGCGTGTTGAGACAGCGGCGGCCGGGCCAATTACGAGCGGGCAGGCAGCCAGATAAGACTGTTCATGTCTTCATTAGTCGCGGCGGCCGGCACAAAGCAGCCCATCACTTATCTGTCCACACTCCACGATACCCACAAATATGCACGGCCGACCCATTACTGCCGCCGATTTCCAACTCCATCACGCCAGACGCCGCTACAACCGCGCGCCTCCAAACACCTATCCCCTCGTAGGCGAATAAAATGAGACCTTACTTCTCATGAGGCATGTCTGCGAGCGCTAAAATGCGAAGGAAGCTTTTTCGCACCTTTAACATTCCTGGTCCATCGAGACAGACTGTATTAACAATCTTAATACGTGAGCACTAGACAGAGGATTAACGACGACGCAGACAATGACAAGAAAAACTGTATTCCTTGCATTTAGGATTAGTAATCTGCATTTTAAAACTTTGTCAGATGAACTGTTGAAAGTAGGTGTTCCTCAATGAGCTTTTTATGGTGATCCTAGAAATAAGTTCTGTTTCTGTCAATCACGAGAGGTTTTTACACAAAATAAGACTTAATACTTTGACGATTTTAGCTTCTGAGCCCACAAATGTATTCAAACACCATTTCACGCAAGGTGAGATTTTAATTAAAACTCCCCTACTTAATTCGTAAAAACTAGAAGTCAACAGTATTCCATTAATTTTTAAACTTTCTCTTGTTTGACTTTCTTGCAGATCCTTGTAAATGACGACTGTCCCACTTCAACATCCAACAGCAGTCGGCCATCATAGTTGCATTACAGTTCCCCTGGTACCTACTCTCCGTCTCCTTGATATCTTCCTGAAAACGTTCACCCTGCCTTTCACTATAATATCCCGAATTTTCCGGAAAGTAGTCCACATGCGGGTGTAGAAAGTGGACTTTCACACTCTCACTACAACCCATCTTTTTGAAATTCCCTAGAAAGTTCTCAGTGACTGATCGAAAGGTGGTCCATGCATCTTCTTCTCCCTTCTTAACTGCCTTATCAAAATCTTCGTTCTTCATCAATCTGTCTATGTGAGGACCAATAAAAATTCCGGCTTTAAATTTGTCTTGTTTGTTGAAGGAAAATTTCTTGGAAAGCAGGGCCCATCCTGTAGCAGAGCCTTTACAAATTGCTCACTTTTGTGAGTAGTGGTGGTTCGTGCACGATATTTTTAGTTGCAGACACAAAATTTCTCCGGTCTGAGAAAACTCTCTCAGTCTAATGTCTTTGCCTTGCCCGACTATCCTATTCGCATAGAAAGTACGGCATTTTTGTGAATCCAGCTTCTTGTTCTAATAACATTCCGATAACTTTGAAGTCACCGCAGGTAAGCCATTTGTGTCCCTCATACTGGATACTTGTTACGAGTACCTTCATGTTTTCATAAGTCTCCATTTGAAATGAAAGGACCACAGGAATAGACCCATACACGCTCCCATTATGCAGTAACATACCTTTCAGTCCGGAACCGCGCAGCTGCTACGCTCTCAAGTTCGAATCCTGCCTCGGGCATGGATGTGTGTGATGTCCTTAGGTTAGTTAGGTTTAAGTAGTTTTAAGTTCTAGGGGACTGATGACCTCAGAAGTTAAGTCCCATAGTGCTCAGAGCCAGTAAAACATCTTTCAGGCTCCTCGTCGATGACTATATATAAAGTATCCATTAACAAGGATCACGTTCATTGCCATGTAAGTGCATTATCTCATTTATGTTATTGCCGTAAACCGAGGAGTCTTTCTGTGAGAATAAACAGACTAGTTCTTTCTATATCTGCACTGTGAGTAATGTGTCCCTCGTTCCAGAAGATTCATACTTTTTAACCAGAAACCAAACTGTTCCGTAAGCAAATTCAAATCTCGCATGTGATCGTTAAGTTCAGGATGACAGAACAGTTATTGAGAGAAGTCGAATTCAGGCTGGTAGATATATCTGCCACATTCTCTAAAAACGGCTAGAGGAAAGGGAGCAATCGCATCTTCTCCTTGTGCAACTGGCTGCATCAACACTTGGATTTACAATATGTTTGTTATCTTTTCGAATGGCATCCCTGAACATTAATAAGACAGAAATAACAGACATTGAGGTGATTTTCAGGCTTCACCCTAACCAGTGGAATTGCAAATGGCATCTACGTTTTCTTTCCTTTTGTCCACAATATTAACCTCGCAACACAATAGCAGCAAACTGTCTCTGGGGCCCACCCCTTGTCCTGGTCAACAAGTTTCATTTTAAGATAAACGTGGCAAGCTTTTTTTTTTTTTTTTCGCGAAGTCTTTTGTAAAGATTCTCTACTTACGCACTTGCATTATTTCCATAAATGTGAAAACATTTGGGTTGTTCACGCACATGCGAGCTGACATTGTAATAACTACAAACAATAGGCGAACTATTTTATTAATACTGTCTTAAACATAGAGAATAACCACAATATAGCACTGGTAAAGCAAGCCTGTGAGACAAGTAACACTTTCAAGATCCACAACAACAACTAGCATCAACAAGTTTAACAACCTAAAACTATACAGGGCCATATTATGAAATTTCCCTCCAACAGTACGCATAACCTACTGGCACAGGAATGTACCTCTGAAGCCTAACTGCTGCAAAACTGTACGTGACAGGAAGAAACTGAAAACATTTCGAATCAACATAAAAAGTTGAGGTAGTATCACATATTAGTTTTAGTCATCTGATACAATGCAGACTAGTAATTTATTCTCCTTTTGATGTTTAGAATCGTCGATAGCTAATTTTCGATTGTTTTATCTAACAATTAAACGGTAGCTCGTAAGTCATTAATTTGGAAACATTCGAAATGCTGCAAAAGCAGAAAGCGAATTTCATTCGTCTGCGAAGATAGCTATTGAAACTGAACTTGCAACACCGCCATCATTTCCACTAGTGACTGCAGATAAGCCACCTAAAGGTACTCGTGAAGACAAGCCAACAAAATGCCGTCTTTTAATCAAATAAAAACAACAAATTATTATTTTTAACTATAAGGGTACGTTTATGTTACGATAAGAGCGTCGAAAAAAGGCGCGACTAAAGCAAGCGTGGCTCTTAGCTTTCTGCGAGGCGTTCATGACGGAGCTTTGGTAACCCCGTGGAGCTCAGTGCTACGCAGTTTATATATCTTACTTTGAGAATGGAAACCAAGGAAAGTCCTAAATTCACTGCGAGAGCTTCTTCATTCACTTTTTCCTGCAGTTTCTGGAAAAAGGAACATATATGTGATCAGCAACATGGGCGTTACTGAATTCCTTCTCTTTCCATATCGGCCCACTGGTCAGTCATTTATAAGTGTAGGGTTTTCTTTTCGTGTTGGCGTCCAACAGTTGCGAAAATCGTAAAAAAAAACAACTTAAGTTACATAGGAATATTGTCAAATCGTCGAAAACTGAAACTGCAGACATCAATGACTTCAGAAAAACTGTGGAATTTTCCCAACTGCTTGAAAGTGTAGACGGAAAACGCACTAGAGTTATTTCACATCCCATTCTGGCTGTATGTTCGAAATATTTAGACACAATGCTCTATAGTGTTACAAGGACTGATTAATGCCAATCAAAAGTTCATAAAAATTATCGTTAGTGGTTACTGAGAAATCAAGCGATGGTGAAACATTAAGGTTATCACATTTGTTTCCGCATTAATCGGACGATACATTCAACACACTCTGCTTTGCCAAACTGTGATAGAATTATACCTTCTTACTTTAAACTAAAGAGCATACCAACTTTTACATAGTTTGCCAAAACATAAATGAAGCTATCAGTTAGAAAAAAATACTTTAGTGTTGCCTTATAACGGGCTCGAATAAGTCATGAATTACATTTGGTAATGTGCACTCTAAATGGAGAATATTAGTCATAGCAGTACAGACTTCTGTAGGTGTGGCCAACGATATTTTTAAATGAGTTCGCTAACGTCAAAATTTAATTATTCGTAAGTAAGGTATTCAATAAAACCTTCACAGTCAATAAATGAAACCAATCTTCAAATGGAGAGCAAAACAAATGGCCACAAATATCTGCGATACCTTCAGGACTTATCTCTATCAGAATCAAAAATCACTTGTCACGCTAATTACTGTGAAAATAAACTTTATCTCATATATGTTGTTTTCAAGTTTAATTGGCTCTGCATTTCAAAGTTTACCGTAGAAAATCTAATTATGATGGTTTCTATCTGGTCCAACAACGTCAGGTTCATCACAAACATACCATAAGTGGAGTTCATGCTGCTGAAGCTTTGAGTCTCTCCATGAAACCTGCACAAAAGTAGGGTAGCTAAGTGGGTTTCAACTCAGTCTCCACTCTTGCCGGATTTCTGATGATGTCACCATGCACTGTCGGCAGATTCCCCCCTTCCCTCCACTCATCCTCTAGCATCATAGATCAATTGCCCTACGTAATAATATGGCGTGAATTTCATAAACTGGCGGAAAATTCGAAGGATGGGGGATGGTGGAATAGTAAAATTTTCCTAATTATAAAATCCAAGCTGGGAGAATTGATCAAAGTCTGAATTATTGTCATATTTCCTCAGTTTTCCCCAGCCATATAATATTATAATCGAAGTTGGTGGACCTGGTGAAAACCACGATAATGTGGATTGCTGCCACGCCACTTGTTCTAAATTTATAATCATCTCTTAAGTTTAAAATTGAAGGAAATTCAAAATTATTGGTCTTTCCCATTCCCATTACGTCACAGTTCACTAGTGCTAAGAGTCCACTTGCCCTAAGTTTAAAAATGTGTGCTGTTTAAACACTTATGAGAGGATATAATAGGAATGTGAGGTTCCATCTTTATGTAAAAAATTTCCATGCCGCATCTGGCCAAGCTTCTAGGGCTCACAGTGACAGAAGAGTCTAGGCAAAGCCCTTAGCTGTGTATGAGTCACATCTCTGTAAGCAAACGATAGCTTCACACCCAGGACCGCTGCAGGACGCTGAACGCCTGCTGCGGATTTGACTACAAGATACAAAGAGCAGGCTACGTTATGTGATCTCTCACATTACCACAGAACACACCTGCCACCAAAGTTGCAGGTAATTAAAAAATCCAAGACAGTACTTTCCATTTCTGCCACTAGTATGCTGTTTATGGTGACACTACAGTCACCCCCACAACCCCACATACATCGAAGAACACGTGACGTAAGTTAAAATTGTACGGAAATTTGAAAATGCATGAAGCACACTTGTGCTTTAGCTCATATGAAAAAAATGGGAAATTCAATAACCTGTCTAGACTACTCATTAACCCATTTGCCGTAAGTGTAAAATGACGCCAGTTGTACCATGGTCCAACATACTTCCTACAGCATAGAGGTACTTCAACTATCCAGGTGGGAAATTCAGATCATCATAAATGCACATTCGTTCCCTTGTGAGAACATGTGCAATGGCAAAGGAGCTAAATAAGGTTTGGGTACTATTTTATAAAATTCAACACCAGAAATTAAAGAGCTGAGCGGCGTGGCCACGCGGTTTGAGGCGCCATGTCACGGATTACGCGGCCCCTCCCGCCGTAGGTTTGAATCCTCCCTCGGGCATGGGTGTGTGTTGTTCTTAGCATAAGTTAGCTTCAGTTAATTTAAGTAGTGTGTAAGCCTAGGGAGTGATGACCTCAGCAGTTTGGTTCCTTAGGAATTCAATTAATGTGTGCGAAATGGTAGCTATTAAATAAGCTAATCTCATCATCAGCGAACTCCCAGTTCTCCCAAAAACACGTCACTCTCACATGCAACATATTTGAAGCGAGCTGAACACTTTTGTGAAGTTGCCAATGTCAAAAACGTTGCAAACACAATTTTTTTCATAACATTCTGTTAATGGGGCAGAATGGGACAGCTACAGCTAAAGACTACGCAAAAACGCCTTTCAGGCTGCAAACCTTGCATAAAAGAACCCACTGAAGCTATGAAATTAAACTTTATACCAGCACAGAACAATGAAGGCTCGAATAGCTGGAGCACATTTGGTCACCTGTACGAGGGGAGTCACGTCATCAACCACTATACTGTGTAACTCTCTCCTTCCTTCCTTCCTTCCTTCCTTCCTATCAGGGCTCAGAATATGGTCATTCCGCCTACATCACTGATACTGACAGAGGACGAGCTCCCTTAGTTGCAGGATGACCTAGTGACATACACTGAGAAGACAAAAGTCACGGGATAGTGATACGTACATATACACATGGCAGTAGTATCGAGCACACAGGGAATTAAAGGGCAGCGCATTGGCGGAGCAGTCATTTATATTCAGGTGGTTCATGTGAAAGGGTTTCCAACGTGATTATGTCCGCAAGATGGGAATTAACAGACTTTGAAGGCGGAATAATAGTTGGAGGCAGACGGATCGGACATACTATTCCGGATATCGTTAGCAAATCAACCCCATGCCACTGGTTACCTGAATTACCTGTACCGAGTCACATCCCTCCACCTCACGTAAGGCGGAAACAAGCTCTACTGAGGGAGGCCAAGAAAATCTCTGTATCACCTTCTCTACCACTGCACCAGGAATTCTATCATCCACCACAGCGATCAAGAAGACCAGCAAGTGTTACTGCAGGACAACTCATCGCGGATGGTTTTGATCTAAATGAAAGCTGGAAGCATGAATAGTCAACATAAACATTGGGAACAAGAGCCCATCACCTTGATCCCACGAAGAATCCAAAAGGTTTTGACCTACCGAGGAAACTTTGGTGCCGCCTCAACAGGTTAAGGACTGGACATGGCTGTTGTAGCTACTTCAAGTACAAATGGGGCAGTTCACCAATGTGTGAATGCAATCAAGAAGAGCAGACAATTGAACATTTAGTCCAACGCTGTCCACTTCATTCATACCCTGGAATTGTTCATTCTCGCACCGAGCTTAATTAACTGGTTGAAAAGCGCGGCCTTTAAGGTTTAATCTTGTCTTATATCATATGTATATTGTATAAAATCACCATACGATTAAATAAATAGTTAGCTAATTAAATATTCTGCAATAGCAGTGTCAAGAGTGTGCGAGGAAACCACACTTCAGACACTGACTCTCATCACACACAATACAGAGGCTGATGGCCTTTACTTAATGACCAAGAACAGTGGCATTTGCACAGAGTTGTCAGTGCTAACAGACAAGCAACACTGCGTGAAATAACCGTAGAAATTAATGTGGGATGACATGAATCCCAGGGAACATTTCTGGTACATGAAATCCTACAGCGGCAGCATGGCTCAGTATGTCTGCAGGGTACTTAAAAAGGCTTGTTGATACCCTGCCACGTCGATTTGTTGCACTACTCCGGGAAAAAGGTGGACCGACACGATATTAGGAAGCACCCCATGATTTTTCTCATCTCAGTGTATGATAAACTGTTGCTAGCCACTGCCAGTTTGGAATTTACTTGTATGAGTCCGCATCCATCCAGCTGTGGAGGGGAACTCCAACTCTGCAAGCTGCCACTCTCGCTAGTCACAACGGTGACTGAAGATGAGGGCCACGTAAAAGACTGATGTGTCTGAAGGCAAACTGTTCGACTTGGGAGCAGGGTGCCCTGTGGCGCCACTCCTCGGCAGTACGTGTACCGCTTTACCAGCTGTACACTGGGAGCGCACCTCAGGCTGCGTCACTGTTCGAACTTCTGCTTTCACGCCATCATTGAAACAGTCACCAGGGGTGTGCAGATTATTGGGGCAAGCCTAAATGCAACTATGCTCTACGAGAGTGCTGAGGCTACAGCGGATGTCCACAATCACGTTGAGCTGCGGGAACACACCGACCACGACTCTGCCCTGCAGAATACCACGGAACTGACTGCAGAACTGACCACGGGCAACATCCAGTGCAAATTCCACGACAGGCGATGATGCGGCACTTACTGCTTTCCTGCAAATGCAGGCACAGCACGGTTGCTACCCCCCTACGAGGTTTCAGAATAGTTGAGTGCCAAGGTGTTGGTGAGGACCTGTGCCACGCCCAAGGCATCAATGAGACAGTATTAAATTAACTACCGTTATTGCTAAGAATTTTACAGTGATTCAACCTCCTTGGCGCGCCCTGGTAGCAGCCACTGCATGTCGGCATTTGCAGGAACCTGCCGAGTGGCGCATCAGCACCCATCGTGGAGTCTGCAGCTGAAACATTTGGTGCTGATAGCAGTCAGTTCCGCGGCCTCATGCGAGCAGAGAAACAGTTGGTGCGTTCAAAAAGACAGCCCAGTGTGACCATGGAAGTCCGCTGTGGCCTTAGCAGTCTCGTTGAGCATAGTTATGCTTTGGCTTGGCCCAGTAATCTGCTTACCACTGATGATGGTTGTCGTGATAACGTGAAGTTGGGAGTCCGAACAGCATCACAGAGGACGCATAGAGTGAACCCCTATAGCAGCAAGACTATGCCTTCAAGTGGATTAATGCTGAATGCAGCCGCGCACAGCGCTACTTGTCGTCCAGGTGAGGGCACAGTCCGTTCATAAACGGCCTCTTCTAACTCGAGTGTACCGCGTCTCATTAGAGCACCACAGTCACGCCTGCCGACAGTAACGGTAGCATTTCCTTTGTAATGCGTAAGTGTGGCAAAAAGGACATGCGATGAAGTCGGACGTTGTGGAGAACGATCTTGATAAAGGCGACGAGCAGTTTTTCCATTACAGTGACCTTCGCCATTCAGAAGGATCATGTCGGTGTATTCTGCTAACGTGTACTCAACTATGTTGCTCTAACACAGACAGACACGTGAATGACCCTCGAACCTGGTCAGAGAGGTAGGATAAGGGGCAAACGACATCTACCGATCTGATGTAACCATCACTCAACATGATATCCCTGTCGCTTACCTACCTAGCAAACATGTTTTCAAACGGATATAGCACACAAACGGTACTTTTGCGGGCATGGGTTCCTATGCGAAATATTATGTACTCATTTCCCTCTACAAGTCATAGAACTCCGTAATGGGAATTTCTGGAAGCACTGCATATACGAAAGGATTACATAACTGTTTTCTCACTCAGAAGTAACAACTAAATGTCGGTTGTGTGTCAGAATATCGAGTTAAGCCACCTGTAAGAAAGAGAAACTTCTACCACCACGTGTCAGAATTCGACAGCGACAGGAAAGTCGCCTATGGAGACTGCGATTTATCGTTCCACGATATTTTTTGCTCATATCGCTTGGGATCTCAGAACTGTCATGCGACTATGGAATAGAAGTTCAGAGCGCGCTGTGTCCAACGTTAGATTTTGTACACAGCGATATACACAAAGGGCGCCACACACCAGGCCAGTCTCCACCGTGCTGCCACACAGTTATGACACTCGCATACAGAGGACGCAGATACCAGGAACTCTATTATGCTTTCCCCATACGATTTAAAATGGTCCGATCTATTCGCTGACAGTTATGTCGGCATCCACAGTGGTTGGCCGGCAAATGCGAGGGGGGCGCACAATACGTAAAACAGCATTTTTTTCTGAAAACAAATCGGTTTTATTCAGGACTCCAATTCATGATATTACTCCACAATTTTTTAGCTACAAAACCCTATTCTTCAACATAACCTCGGTTCAATCAACAGCCTTACCCTCCTTACTGGGAGGGCCTGTATCCCGCATGGTACCACTCCATTGGTCTATGTCGGAGTCAACGTCTTATTGCATTAATAACCTCCACATCCTCATACTGCTTCCAGCTGAGTGCTTCCGTCATTGGAAGTCGAAAGGTGCGAGATCCCAGCTGTAGGATCGATAAAAAAGAACACTCCAATGAAGTACAGAACTGGCCACTGAAGTTGCTACACAACGAAGATGACGTGCTACAGACACGAAATTTAACCGACAGGAAGATGATGCTGTGAAATGCTAATGATTAGCTTGTCAGAGCGTCCGCACAAGGTTCGCGCTGGTGGCGATACCTACAACTTGCTGACATGAGGAAAGTTCCCAACCGATTTCTCATACACAAACAGCAGTTGACTGGCGTTGCCTGGTGAAACTTTGTTGTGATGCCACGTGAAGGAGGAGAAATGCGTACCATCACGTTTCCAACTTTGATAAAGGTCGGATTGTAGCCTATCGCGATTGCGGTTTTTGGTATCACGACATTGCTGCTCGCGTTGGTCGAGATCATATGACTGTTAGCAGAATATCGAATCGCTAGGTTCAGAAGGGTAATACGGAACGCCGTGATGGATTCCAACGGCCTCGTATCACCAGCAGTCGAGATGACAGGCATCTTATCCGCATGGCTATAACGGATCGTGCAGCCACGTCTACATCCCTGAGTCAACAGATGGGGACGTTTGCAAGACAACAACCATCTGCACGAACAGCTCGACGACGTTTGCAGCAGCATGGACTATCAGCTCGGAGACCATGGCTGCGGTTACCCTTGACACTACATCACAGACAGGAGCGCCTGCGATGGTGTACTCAACGACGAACCTGGGTGCACGAATGAGTAAACGTCATTTTTTCGGATGAATCCAGGTTCTGTTTACAGCATCATGATGGTCGCATACGTGTTTGGCGACAACGCGGTGAACGCACATTGGAAGCGTGTATTCGTCGTCGCCATACTGGCCTATCACCCGGCGTCATGGTATTGGGTGCCAATGGTTACACGTCTCGGCCACCTCTCGTTCGCATTGACGGCACTTTGAACAGTGGACGTTACATTTCAGACGTGTCACGACCCGTGGCTCTACCCTCATTCGATCCCTGCGAAACGCTACATTTCAGCAGGATAATGCACGACCGCATGTTGCAGGTCCTGTGCGGCCCGTTCTGGATACAGAAAATGTTATGCTGCTGTTCTGGCTAACACATTCTCCATATCTCTCACCAACTGAAAACGTCTGGTCAATGGTGGCCGAGCAACTGGCTCGTCACAATACGCCTGTCACTGCTCTTGATGAACTGTGGTATCGTGTTGAAGCTGCATGGGCAGCTGTACCTGTACACGCCATCCAAGCTCTGTTTGACTCAATGCCCAAGCGTATCAAGGCCGGTATTACGGCCAGAGGTGGTGGTTCTGGGTACTGATTTCTCAGGATCTATGCACCCAAATTGCGTGAAACTGTAATCACATGTCAGTTCTAGTATAATATGTGTGTGTCCAATGAATACCCGTTTATCATCTGCATTTCTTCTTGGTGTAGCAATTTTAATGGCCAGTAGTGTATTATGAGCGCCTCTCGGCTGCGCAGAGTTATATGGTGCCTTGCGTTGCCATAGAGACGTTCGTTTGCATCTTTGTGGTGACGAACATGCTGAAGTACGTTTCTTCAATTTTCTAAAGTTCGGACAATATAGTTAATTGTTGTACCATGAGGGAGGATATCAAACATAATAACCCCTTCAGAGTTCCAGAGGACCTCACCATAACTTTGCAGGCTGAGTGTGTGGCTTTGAAGCTTTTCTACGGAGGAGAGGTAGTGTGGCGCCACTCCATGGATTGCAGTTTCGATTCCGATTCGAAATGATCAATCCATATTTCATCGTATGTGACAATATTCGACAAGAAATTGTCACGATAAGCCACGTAAAGCGTAAGCAGTTCCGAACAGATGTTCCTTCGTTATTCTTTATGGTCTTCTGATAGGTGGCGAGGAACCCAGTGGGCATACATCTTAGAGTAGCAAAACTGGTGGACGAGTGTGTGAGCGTTAACAACAGAGACGCCCAGTGGAGCAGCATGGTGACTGATTGTGATCCGTTGAGCACCTCGAATGAGAGTGTCTGCACGTTCCCACACTACAGAAGTCACAGGTGTGTGCGGCCGGCCGACACGCGTAAGACAGGACAGGTTAGCGCGAAGTTGTTGCGATGGGGACAGACGCCTCGCCCAACGTGTCACCGTGCGTTTGTTCATTAACAGGTCTCCGTAGACGTTGTTCAAATGGTTCACATGGTCATCAGTCCCCTAGACTTAGAACTACTTAAACCCAACTAACCTAAGGGCATCGCACACATCCGTGCCCAGGGCAGGATTCGAACCAGCAACGGTAGCGGCAGCGCGGTTCCGGACTGAAGCGCCTAGAACCGCTCGGCCACTGCGGCCGGCAGTGGACGCTGTGGACGTTGTACAAGCGTCTATGTATACCAGCTAAGCTCTGGTTTTCCGCCAAAAGAAACTCAATGACAGCTCTGTGCTTGGAACGTACCTCCGTTACAGACGCCATTTTGAAGGCTACATATAGCGCCACCATCTATCGGAACGTCATGGAACAATATGGGCCGAAACGAAAATATTCCACGACGTCTCACAACAAAGATTGCATTTTTTCAACCGAAACTGATCGAAATTTTTTTTTGCATTCCTTACTGAATGCCCCTCTTAGTTCTCAGATGAACTTTCTTCCGCCGGTCGCAGATAAAAGAGGCCGCACACCTTCACTCGGCCAGTTGTCACATTTGCAGTTATTGACGAGTCACCAGCAGTTATCAACAATATGGTTACGTTGCCGCAATCCACGCCAAGTATCGAACTGTGTTAGATAAGACTAGTGTCTGGATCTTTTAACTCAGATCCAAGTCTTGTCATCAAACTTACGTTGAAGATTTACTGTGTACGTTGTTGGTTTTTAATTGACTGTTATCGTTTTGCCACGTTATGTTTGTTACATTCTACCATTGTCCTCAGACCTGACAGTTGCAGAGTGCAAGCACGCCTACTCAATACAGCTACTTTTTTCTGTGGCAGGGGGTTCGCTTCCTGCTGCTTTTATGTAGGGTGCCAAATTTGTAGTTCTACATCTACATCGGTACTTCGCAAGCCACCGTACGGTGTGTGTCTGAAGGTACTCTGTACCACTACTTCTCATTTCTTTTTCTGTTCCACTTGCAAGTAAAGCAAGGGAAAGACGACAGTCTATATGCCACCGTATGAGCCCTAATTTCTCGTACGTTATCTTCGTGGTCCTTAAGCGCAATGTATGTTGGCGGCAATAGAATCGTTCGGCAGTCAGCTTCGAATGCCGGTTCTCTAAACTTTCGCAATAGTGTTTTTTAAAAAGAACGTCACCATCACTCCAGGATTCCCATTTGAGTTCACGAAGTATCTCCGTAACGCTTACGTGTTGTTCGAACCTACGGGGAACAAATCTAGCAGACTGACTCTGAATTGCTTCAGCGTCTTCGTTCAATCCGATCTGGCATTTGGTGATTATAACAGGAGGTCAATAATGAACGCCATGCAAGATCGTAACAGCCCCATGTGACTAAGGCCCGTGAGGACAGACATATTGTTCTCTCCGCTGGGCAGGATAGTACATCCACGTCACGTAAGGGCTGGTTTGCAGCGAGACAAATACTGAAACGGTCAGTGCGATGACGTCTGGAGTACTATGGACTGACAGCACGCCGACAGTTGTGGCTTCCCTTGACGCGGCAGAAGAAAGAGGCGCGCCGACAACTGTGTGTCCGACTACAACACTGGACGCGGGAGCGCACCGTGTCGTCTTTTCAGACTAGTCCCTCATCTGCGTACAGCATTAAGAACCTGGCATGCCGCCATGGGGTGCCATAGTGTACACAAAACAACCATCTATGGGTCGCATAGCTGGCAGTTTGGACCGCAGACGTTACATTTCTGACGTGTTATGGTCGGTGGCTGTTCCGTATCTTCGATGTCTTTATGACATTATCTTTCAACAAAATAACGGAAGGCCATATGTTGTCGTTGCAGACCTCACCTGTCTCCATACTGACAGTGTTCCATTGTTGTCCAGCGATTGATCTAGCTCTTTCGCCAAAGCGCTTGATCTAGCTCTCTCACCAAGTGAATACATTTGATCGTAGGTTCCCAAGAAACTGGCGTGCCACTACACAGCATTTTGGACGAATTTTGGCACAGATTTGAAGCAGCATAGAATGAAGTTCAGCTGTATCTCTAAAAATTTACATTATGTAACGTGTTCAACATTTGCACCACTGACATTGTAACTGGATGCTACTGGCTCCCTTCTCTTTATTATGAGTACTATCTTATATTTATCATCAGTTAAAGCAAGCTACCCTTCATTATATTGACTGGTAATTATGAATTTAATTTCAACGCCCGAAGGTGATACATTTCTGTAGACAACAGCTTCGCAATCAGAAATCTTGTAGTATAGCTAATTATATCTAATAAGTAGATCATATATGTAGAATACATTCGGAATTCCATAACGCTTCTTTGCGGCATACCCACTGTTACTCTCCTCTCTGTGGAACATCTGCCGTCCAGTATAGCGTACTGTGTTCTATTAGTCAAATATTCATCGAGCCTATCACATATTAGCAAAGATACTCCGTAGTCGACAATGTATCACAGCGTCGCATGCTTTTCGGGAGTCTACGAGGAAGTAATATGTGCCAGACCGGAATTCGAGGAGGTGGCGGCATTTCGTAAGATCTTATGGGACCAAACTGCTGAGGTTACCGGTCCCTAAGCTTACCCACTACTTATTTTAACTTTAACTTACACTAAGGAGAACACACACACACACACACACACACACACACACACACACACACACACACACACACACACACACACACGTCCGAAGGAGGACTCGAACCTCCGACGGGGGGAGCCACGCGCACCGTGACAGAGCGCCTTAGACCGAACGGCTACCCCGCGCGGCCCGGAATTGGAACCCGGAACCCGGGTCTCCTGCTCACTAGGCATAGACTGACCACTAAGCCATGCGAACACAGTGGTCATCGCAACTGCATGAGCTACGCTGGCACACCTCCCGTCAGATCCAAATTCTCAACGTACCCACACACAACTGATATAGTGCCCATTCCAATTATCCTCATTACTTCCGGCGTTTCACCGATTCCCGCAAGAGAATACGCACACCACATATACAGGGTGGTCCATTGATAGTGACCGGACCAAATATCTCACGAAATAAGCGTCAAACGAAAAAACTACAAAGAACGAAACTCGTCTAGCTTGAACTGGGAAACCAGATGGTGCTATGGTTGGCCCGCTAGATGGCGCTGCCATAGGTCAAACGGACATCAACTACGTTTTTTTAAAACAGGAACCCCCATTTTCATTACATATTCGTGTAGTACGTACAGAAATATGAATGTTTTAGTTGGACCACTTTTTTCGCTTTGTGACAGATGGCGCTGTAATAGTCACAAACGTGCAAGTACGTGGTATCACCCGCGTTAAAATTGACGGTTTACCAATTGCGGAAAAGGCCGATATTGTGTTGATGTATGGCTATTATGATCAAAATGCCCAACGGGCGTGTGCTATGTATGCTGCTCGGTATCCTGGACGACATCATCCAAGTGTCCGGGCCGTTCACCGAATAGTTACGAGGGTCACTCCAAAAAAATGCACACTATTTTTTTTAAACCCATCTTTTATTCTACATGTTTGAAAGTTTTACAATGTGTAGATACATCCTTTAGGAACAATATTTTCATTTTTCAACATAATTTCCATCCCTCTCAACTGCCTTACGCCATCTTGGAACCAGCGCCTGTATACCAGCACGGTAAAATTCTGGACCAACCTGTTGGAGCCACTGTATGGCAGCGTGCACAAGGGAGCCATCATCTTCAAACCTTGTTCCACGAAGAGAGTCTTTCAGTCTCTAAATGGCTAAATGGCTCTGAGCACTATGGGACTCAACTTCTGAGGTCATCAGTCCCCTAGAACTTAGAACTAGTTAAACCTAACTAACCTAAGGACACCACACACATCCATGCCCGAGGCAGGATTCGAACCTACGACCGTAGCGGTCTCGCGGTTCCAGATTTCAGTCTCCCAAAGAGATGATAGTCACATGGAGCCAGGTCAGGACTGTAAGGCGGGTGTTTCAGTGTTGTCCATCCGAGTTTTGTGATCGCTTCCATGGTGTTTTGACTGACATGTGGCCGTGCATTGTCGGGCAACAGCAAAACATCCTGCATCTACCAATGTGGTCGAACACGACTGAGTCGAGCTTGAAGTTTCTTCAGTGTCGTCACGTATGCATCAGAATTTATGGTGGTTCCACTTGGCATTTTGTCCACAAGCTAGTCCTTCGAAATCGAAAAACACCGTAGCCGTAACTTTTCCAGCAGAAGGTGTGGTTTTGAATTATTTTTTTTCTTGGGTGAATTTGCATGATGCCACTCCATTGTTGCCTCTTCGTCTCTGGTGAAAAATGATGGAACCATGTATCATCACCTGTCATAAGTCTTCCAAGACATTCATCTCCAATGTTCCAAAAGTTCGCTACATACCGTTTTTCTTGTTTCTCTGTGAGCCACTGTGAACATCCTGGGAACCTACCTGGCACAATCCTTTTTTAATAACAACACTTTCAGTATTCTGAAAACACTTCCTTCCCCTATCCCAACTTAGCATGACAGTTCGTTCACTGTGATGCGTCTGTCAGGAGTCACCATTTCGTTAACACTCTGAAAATCGTCTGGAGTGTGTGCAGTATGAGGCCTGCCGCTGCGAGGACAATCTTCAATATTGCCGTGCCCGCTTTAATCACGTAACCTGCTTGCCACCGACTAACTGTACTGCGTTCGACAGCAGCATCTCCATACACATTTTTCAACCTCTTGTGGATGTTTCCGACTGTCTGGTTTTCACAGTACAGGCATTCTATGACAGGACGTCGGTTCTGAGGAACGTCTAGTGTACCAGCCATCTTGAAGACATGCTATGATGGCGCCACTCACGGGAACAATTTGAATTCAGTTTAAAAACAAGCGAGGAGGATGTATCTACTCACTGTAAAACTTTCACACATGCAAAATGAAAACTGTATTTTTACAAAAATAATGTTCATTTCTTTTGGAGTGACCCTCGTACGTTATTTAAGGAAACAGAAAGTGTTCAACCACATGTGAAAGGTCAACCACGACCTGCAAGAAATGATGATGACCAAGTAGGTGTTTTAGCTGCTGTCGCGGCTAATCCGCGCATCAGTAGCAGACAAATTTCGCGAGAATCGGGAATTTCACAAACGTCGGTGTTGAGAATGCTACATCGACATCGATTGCACCCGTACCGTAATTCTATGCACCAGGAATTGCATGGCGACGACTTTGAACGTCGTGTACAGTTCTGACACTGGGCACAAGAGAAATTACGGGACGATGACATTTTCTGCACGCGTTCTATTTAGCGACGAAACGTCATTTACCAACAGTGGTAACGTAAACCGGCTTAATATGCGCTATGGGACACCGGAAAATCCACGATAGCTGCGACAAGTGGAATATCAGTGACCTTGACGGGTTAATGTATGGTGCAGCATTGTGGGAGGAAGGATAATTGGCCCCCATTTTATCGATGGCAATCTAAATGGTTCAATGTATGCTGATTTCCTACGTAATGTTCTACCGATGGTACTACAAGATGTTTCACTGCATTACAGAATGGTGATGTACTTCCAACATGATGGATGCCAGGTACATAGATCGCGTGCGGTTGAAGCGGTATTGAATGGCGTATTTCATGACAGGTGGCCCGCACGTTTACCGGATCTGACGTCCCCGGGTTTCTTTCTGCGGAGAAAGATGAAGGATATTTGCTACCGTGATCCACCGACAACGGCTGACAACATGCGTCAGCGCATTGTCAATGCATGTGCGAACATTACGGAAGGCGAACCACTCACTGTTGAAGGGGATGTCGTTACACGTATTGCCAAATGCATTGAGGTTGATGGACATCAGTTTGTGCATTTATTGCATTAATGTGGTATTTACAGGTAATCACGCTGTAACAGCATGTGTTCTCAGAAATGATAGGTTCACAAAGGTACATGTGTCACATTGGAACAACGGAAATAAAATGTTCAAACGTACCTACGTTCTGTATTTTAATTTAAAAAACCTACCTGTTACCAACTGTTCGTCTAAAATTGTGAGCCATATGTTTGTGACTATTACAGCGCCATCTATCACAAAGTGAAAAAAGTGGTCCAACTAAAACACTCATATTTCCTTACGTACTACACGAACATGAAATAAAAAATGGGGGTTCCTACTTTTAAAAAAACGCAGTTGATATCCGATTGACCTATGGCAGCGCCATCTGGAGGGCCAACCATAGCGCCATCTGTTTTCCCCCTTCAAGCTAGACGAGTTTCGTTCTTTGTAGTTTTTTCGTTTGACGCATATTTCGTGAGATATTTGACCCGGTCGCGATCAATGGACCACCCTGTATAACTAAGGCGAGAACGGCCAATGTTTCCTTCAATGCAGCTGGACACCACACACTAACTCTTACGGGAATCGGCGAAATGCCGCGAGTAAAGAGAATAATGGGCAAGGTGTACTTCACCAGTAGTGTGTGGGTAAGTTGAGAATTTGGGTGTGATGAGAGGCGTGCTAGGGTTGCCCGTGCAATTAAGATGATCTCTGTGTCCGGATGGCGCAGTGGTCAGTTCATCTGCCCAGTAAGCAGGAGACCTGGGTTCGAATCACGGTCATCACAAATTTTCAACTTTCCCCATTAATTTAATCAATGCCAACTGGCAGCTAATGTCATTAATTCTTTTGTGGCTTCTAGTTATCTGCATGTAGAGCTGCATTTATTGGTTGCAAGATGTCGTGCACAAATACAGCAGGCTGTTTCACGCGAGAGGTTCTTCCTGAACCTGTGATGATTGTTTGAGGGAAACTTGTTTTCCTCCTGGAAGGTCATAACGTTTGCGCTTAGAATATGCTCTAGGATCCTGCAACAAGCGGACATCAGCAATATTGGTCTGTAATTCAGTGTGTCTGGTCTATCACCCTTTTTGTAAACAGGAGTTGCCGGCGTTCTCTCCCAGTCAGGGATTTTCACTACGAAAGTGATCATTGTTCAACCTGAGCTAGCAAAGGGGCTGATTCTGCTGAGTATCGAAGTGCATCACTGCCTCATGCCTTGTTCGCCTTCAAGTAGGCTTAACTGTTTTTCAATACCGAGGGTGCTAATATTGACATCTCTCGTTAGCGAATCTTTGTGGTGCTCTAACATTGGTACGGCAGTATACTCAAGCGTAAATCCACTTTAAATTCTGAATTTGATATTTTGTGTTGTATCCGCTATCTTCAGTTTCTAGACCATATGGGTCTATGACAGATTGAATGGAAGATTTTGACCTGTTAACTAACATTATGTAGGGCCCGAACTTCCTAAGACTTTCTGGTCTCTGCTTTCGCAATTTTCTACAGCTGGTATCATTGAACTACGGTGGCATTTTGCTATATTTTATTAATTTACTTGGCGCGTATTTATCTAGAACGATGTTACATGAACCATAATTGTTCTGTGTTTTCCTGACAAACTACATGACAACGACAAGAAGCGTGTTAATATTTTAGGCCAGTTTCATACTTCATAGCTGCACTTTTAAATACACTTCTGGTGTCGATAACAAATGACAACCGTAAGGACTTTAGTGTATATCTTTCCATTGAGATACTTATTTCTCTTCTGGTCCAGGACTTCAAAAAATGTTCGCGATGTACTATATCGGGCAGGGCAACTAGGGTAACGTCACCAGTTCGTTTCGGGGCCCGTATTTCCTGTGAGTGTCAATGTTCTGAGTGTGACATTTCTTCTACTTGAGGTAGTCAAAAATAAAGTCTGAGCCTCCATTCAACCGTGCCACAAATCCAACTTTTAGGTTTCATCAATGTCGTGTCACGAATTTTAATGGTTGAAGTCAGTTCCAAGTTTGTGGTTCCAGAGTTGTTTATGCTGTCAGGTTCTTCTACGTTCCATGTAAATACAGGTAAGTGAAAACTTTTCTTCATAGCACAATATTTACTTCGTAAGCAATTTATAAAAGACGCTCACGGAAACAACTGACATCGGACATGGTATGCACTACTGCCTACCTACATTTGAACGGCATTCACAGAAATTAAAAGTACTGCAGGTCTACTAGACCAACCACAACATCAATTCACTCTGAACTGTTTTCTTGCGTTTCTCTAAAACACGTTTAAAGACATTCCACTCCCCAAAAGTTTAAGGAAGAAAGGTCATAAAAACTAAGTATGAACATGTACTTAAATACAGCATTAAGCTACCTGAAGGGTGTCACTATTTTCATGCAAATTAGTATTATCTTAAAACAGATTTTTCTTTTGCATAATCAGTTTGCTTGAATGTATATTACCGTTGTAGCAACCATACTTGAGACCAATGTTATTTCCAAAATTCTGTCTGCCCTCTTAGCGAAATAAAACACATTAAGAAATTCAAAACGTCAGAGAACGGATATGTAAAGTCTCTTATGCTAAAGAAATTTTTGTGTTAATTCCAACACTGGTCTTAGATTTTGCGAGTCCGTAATATTTGAGAAATTATGGAGAATTTAATATTATAATGTATATTTTAGTACTATTAATTCAGCCGATTTGTTTGGGTCACAGTTGAATGCATAAAACATGATCATTGTTCTCCTGCACCTGCTGAATAAATGTCATTTTTAAAAGCAGTCATACAACTGAATTTTAATATTACACAACAGCTTCTTCAGCTAATATTTAATAAAATTCCGGGATTAGCTAAATGAGTAAGCTCACTGTGAAACTTATTATCGTATTACTGTTTTAAGTAGTTACGTACCCTTAATACATGGCATAAAATATGGAATGATGAATTAAACTGGATTCAAGATTCGAAATCTGAATTTCTTAAAGGAATATTAAAATACAATTTCACAAGTATTCGATGGTATCTATGTAATCGGCGAGTAATCAGCAATGTTGAACTGTTATTATAAATACACCCTAAGATTAAAAACATAAAAAATAATGACGCGCCACTAAGGAATTATGTAAATGGGACGGTAATCGGTAGGTGTGATGTCCCTGGTAGAGACAAATAAATTCATAATAGTTCGAAGATTAATTCAAGAGAAAGACCTTCACAAATTGAGCAAGTCAATAACGCGTTGGTGTACATCTGGTCATTTTGCAAGCAGTTATTCAGCTTGGCACTGATTAATAGAGTTGCTGGATGCCCTCCTGAGGAATATCGGGACAAATTCTGTCCAACTAGCGCGTTATACTGTTAAAATCACGAGCTGGTTAGAGGGCCCTGTCCCGGATGCTCCAAACGTTCTCAACTGGGGAGAGATTCGGCGACCTTGCTGGCCAAGACTGGGTTTGACAAACAGGAAGACAAGCAGTAGAACATCTACATCTACGTCTATATACATACTCCGCAAGCCACCTGACGGTGTGTGGCGGAGGGTACCTTCAGTACCTCTATCGGTTCTCCCTTCTATTCCAGTCTCGTATTTTTCGTGGAATGAAACATTGTCGGAATGCTTCTGTGTGGTCTCTAATTTTATCCTCATGGTCTCTTCGCGAGATACACGTAGGAGGGAGCAATATACTGCTTGACTCTTCGGTGAAGGTATGTTCTCGAAACTTTAACAAGGGCCATACCGAGCTACTGAGCGTCTCTCTTGCAGAGTCTTCCACTGGAGTTTATCTATCATCTCCGTAACGCTTTCGCGATTCCTAAATGATCCTGTAACGAAGCGCGCTGCTTTCCGTTGGATCTTCTCTATCTCTCCTATCAACCCTATCTGGTACGGATCCCACACTGTTGAGCAGTATTCAAGCAGTGGGCGAACAAGCGTACTGTAACCTACTTCCTTTGTTTTCGGATTGCATTTCCTTAGGATTCTACCAATGAATCTCAGTCTGGCATCTGCTTTACCGACAATCAACTTTATATGATCATTCCATTTTAAATCACTCCTAATGCGTACTCCCAGATAATTTATGGAATTAACTGCTTCCAGTTGCTGACCTGCTATTTTGTAGCTAAATGATAAGGGATCTATCTATCTATGTATAGGCAACACATTACACTTGTCTACATTGAGATTCAATTGCCATGCCCTGCACCATGCGTCAATTCCCTGCAGATCCTCCTGCATTTCAGTACAATTTTTCATTGTTGCAACCTCTCGATACACCAAGGCATCATCTGCAAAAAGCCTCAGTGACTTCCGATGTCATCCACCAGGTCATTTATGTATATTGTGAATAGCAACAGTCCTATGACACTCCCCTGTGGCACACCTGAAATCACTCTTACTTCGGAAGACTTCTCTCCATTGAGAATGACATGCTGCGTTCTGTTATCTAGGAACTCCTCAATCCAATCACACAATTGGTCTGATAGTCGGTATGCTCTTACTTTGTTCATTAAACGACTGTGGGGAACTGTGTCAAACGCCTTGCGGAAGTCAAGGAACACGGCATCTACCTGTGAACCCGTGTCTATGGCCCTCTGAGTCTCGTGGACGAATAGCGCGAGCTGGGTTTCACACGACCGTCTTTTTCGAAACCCATGCTGATTCCTACAGAGTAGATTTCTAGTCTCCAGAAAAGTCATTATACGCGAACATAATACGTGTTCCAAGATTCTACAACTGATCGACGTTAGAGATATAGGTCTATAGTTC
This sequence comes from Schistocerca gregaria, assembly GCF_023897955.1. Taxonomy (NCBI): domain Eukaryota; kingdom Metazoa; phylum Arthropoda; class Insecta; order Orthoptera; family Acrididae; genus Schistocerca; species Schistocerca gregaria. The sequence goes on along the minus strand of NC_064931.1, from coordinate 185,074,605 downwards.
TGCACATCTGTTCGACGTCCCTTCTTGAAAACGGGGATGACCTGTGCCCTTTTCCAATCCTTTGGAACGCTTCGCTCTTCTAGAGACCAACGGTACACCGCTGCAAGTTCCTTCGCGGACTCTGTGTAAAACAGAACTGGTATCCCATCAGGTCCAGCGGCCTTTCCTCTTTTGAGCGATTATAATTGTTTCTCTATCCCTCTGTCGTCTATTTCGATATCCACCATTTTGTCATCTGTGCGACAATCTAGAGAAGGAACTACAGTGCAGTCTTCCTCTGTGAAACAGCTTTGGAAGAAGACATTTAGTATTTCGGCCTTTAGTCTGTCATCCTCTGTTTCAGTACTATTTTGGTCACAGAGTGTCTGGATATTTTGTTTGGATCCACCTACCGCTTTGACATAGGACCAAAATTTCTTAGGATTTTCTACCAAGTCAGTACGTAGAAATTTACTTTCGAATTATTTGAACGCCTCTCGCATAGCCCTCCTCACACTACATTTCACTTCGTTAATTTTTGTTTGTCTGCAAGGCTTTGGCTATGTTTATGTTTGCTGTTAAGTTCCCTTTGCTTCCGCAGCAGTTTTCTAACTCGGTTGTTGTATCACGGTGGCTCTTTTCCATCTCTTATGATCTTGCTTGACACATATTCTTCTAACGGATATTATACGATGGTTTTGAACTTTATCCACTGATCCTCAACACTATCTGTACTTGAGACAAAACCTTTGTGTTGAGCCATCTAGTACTCTGAAATCTTCTTTTTGTCACTTTTGCTAAACAGAAAAATCTTCCTACCTTTTTTAATATTTGTATTTACGGCTGAAATCATCGATGCAGTAACCGCTTTATGATCGCTGATTCCCTGTTCTGCATTAACTGATTCAAATAGTTCGGGTCTGTTTGTTACCAGAAGGTCTAATATGTTATCGCCACGAGTCGGTTCTCTGTTTAACTGCTCAAGGTAGTTTTCAGATAAAGCACGCCCATCTCGCCGTGTGCGGGAGGGCATTATCTTGTGAAGTGTAATCCCAGGGTGGCTTGCCATATAGTGCATCGAAACGGGGCGTAGAATATCGTCGACATACCGCTGTGCTGTAACGGTGCTGCGGATAATAACTGTAGAGGTCCTGCTATGAAGAATGTTATCCCAGACCATCACTCCTGGTTGTCGGGCCGTATGGCGGACGACAATCAAATTGGCATCTCACCACCGTCCGTGGCGTCTCCAGACCCGTCCTTGCTGGTTATCGGGGCTCAATTCGAGGCGGGGATCATCACTGAAGACAATTCTACTCCCATCAATGGGATTCCACGCTGATCATTGGAGCTCGATTCGAAGCTGGGATCGTCACTGAAGACAATTCTATTCCAGTCAATGAGATTACAGGGCGAAGATGTGTCTGGAGACGCCCAGGACAGCGGTGGGATACCAACCTGACTGTCGCCCGACAACCAGGAGTGATGTTCTGGGATGCCATTTCTTTTCATAGCAGGTTCAAATCGCTCTAAGCACTATGGGACTTAACATCTGAGGTCATCAGTCCCCTAGAACTTAGAACTACTTGAACTAACTAACCTAAGGACATCACACACATCCATGCCCGAGGCAGGATTCGAACCTGCGACCGTAGCAATTGCGCGGTTCCGGACTGAAGCGTCTACAACCGCTCGGCCACCGCGGCCGGCTTGAGAAGCTATTGCTCTTGACTAAATCATCCAATTTTTCCGAAACTGTAATCATTTGTTTGCCTCTAGATGGATATCACATCTACCGATTTCCTTCACATTCAGTTAATTCCTTCCTGGTGCGTTGTTTTGTCTGAGAGTGTATGTCTAATTTATAAGGGAAAAATGGAATTCACTTGATATCAACTTAGGTAAGAGTAACGAGTTTGTTGCTAGGTGTCTTGATCGACTTGTTTTCGTTAATCGATTTTGAAATTGTATCGTGTGACTTTGTCCTTTAAGGAAGTTGATAGTAACTGTATCAGTTCGACCAAACGCAAATACTGTACTAGCTTTCTTGATGATCTATTTGGCTCTGGTGACAATCGTTCCTGTAATAGCATCATGGTAGCTAATCTCTGTCTTCCTGCTGACACACACTAAAAGATCGCCGGCAATGTGGCCGTGCGGTTCTAGGCGCTACAGTCTGGAACCGAGCGACCGATACGGTTCGAATCCTGCCTCGGGCATGGATTTGTGTGATGTCCTTAGGTTAGTTAGGTTTAAGTAGTTTTAAGTTCTAGGTGACTGATGACCTCAGAAGTTAAGTCGCATAGTGCTCGTAGCCTTTTGAACCATTGTCGAATTAGATGTTAACAACAGTTGTCGAACAAGTTACTCAGCATTATTTCGCAATCCTGTCTGTCCTTACCGCCGGCAGCGTATGCGTTGTTTTCCCATTCGATACAGCACGTACTACCATCGTATGCTTGGGTTATGTTCAAGCTATCTAGTTTAGGCTATCCCTGAATGACTTTACGACAGATGTTTTAATCTGCCGGTCGGTAAAAAAATACGCTTTTTAATTTAAATCCACTGATCCCTGTTATTCTTTTTCGCATAACGCAATACGCAGTCGGATTCATTTTGAACATCACTTCACCTAATGTTTCTCCGTGTAGCTATAAACATAGCTCCTGCTGGAGAGTGTAATCTAATTTTTTCGACATAAGTTCAACTTGTTTACAAATATTTCTGTATTGTGGCTTTCGGCTAGTTTCTAGTATGATGTGTCGGCGACTACTGTCTACGGGGGAAGTGAATTCTGGGACATTGCTGCGAATGCTCCGGCAGATAAGAATTAAAATTTTGGTATTTTCACAATCCGGATTTGTTGACTGATCTACTGAAATAATTGGTTTATCTGATACTGGTTACTGTACAGAGAATCGTGGGGTTCGCCTCATATGAGAACATGGTGCATTCCACACGTATTCTGTCATACGAGTGGCATTTTCCGATGTAGCTACAGGCCACAGGACCCCTATTAGTCTTCAGAACGAAGGTGTAAATGGAGAGATGTGCATAGACCTCACGACTTGGGCCATCATTCTGATACTATCGTACGCAGTCATGACCTTCTAACCGTATAGCTTTGCCCGTATCTGTTTTGTGTAACTCACTCTGCCCCCCTGCAAACGCCTAATGCGCGAGCGCCAAGTACTGAACTCGGAGTGACAATCAGTGCCTTCCTAGTACGGGATGTTGAAGGCATGAGAAGGAAGGAAGATTAGGGTTTAACGTCCTGTCGACATCAAGGTCATTAGAGACGGAGCACAAGCTCTGGATGCTTCAAGGCTGGGGAAGGAAATCGTCCGTGTGCTTACAAAGGAACTATCTCCGCATCTTCCTAGAGCGATTTAGTCAAATCACGGAAGATCTAGATCTGGCCGGACGCAGATTTGATCCGTCGTCCTCACATGGGAAAATTTGGAAGGAGTGTAACACGGTTGCCGAAAGTGACTTTAATCCTTGTTGGAGAAAATGTCGTTTCACGAAAAGAATACGTAATACATCAACCTAACGCACATATATTTTCAATAATATGCCTGAAAATCAAAATGAATAAACTTAAGCAACTGAAGTATTATTATGAAATGGAGTTAATGATATTCGATTTACAATTTAATCATGACAATCACGTTACATAATAACGGAACTCCTTCACTTTAACAGTGTCAGCTATTCAATTGGAATAAAATGAAGCACAACAGCGATGCTAATAAGTAAAAGCGCTACGCTACTTCCTTAATGACGCACTAATTCATTTAGGGGAAGGCGGGGCAAGACGGGGGAAGGGCCTTAAGCTACAGTTAGAGTGCTGCCATCTGTGGATAGCTGCGTCAACATCAATACACAGGTTCCTGTGTGTTGACATTGCTGAACCTTAGTTTCGCAGCGGTTTCTGTGAGCTTTGCAAGGTGCGTACAATTGTTATACTGATTTACGATGTATTACACTTTTCGAGGTCCTAAAACATGTGTTCCGTGAACATTTGTCCAGACTGTACATATTTCACTGAATAGTACGTCTTATTAACAGTAAACTGCTGTGTCAGTAGTCAATGTTCACTAAATAGTGTTCATGTAGGCGTAACATAACCTGACAGCATGGTAGGGGGCAAGACAGGTGGGACGTTCTTATCGTCTCATGTGTGTACCTAGCTGCAGGTTTTGAACACGTACATTATACGTTGAATACAATTGTAAATAGAATGGTATTCGTTATTCCAACGTTTCCTAGTTAATTACAAAGTATGTCTTAGGCTATATGGTGAATAAAAATACACAAAACGTGCAAAGTCAGTATTCTTGCTATGCTTTAACGACTGACTATTGGAAATATGGTATTTACTATATAATATAGATTACCAGGAATGATCTGACTCAATAGTACGTTCCATGTGTGGGTTTTTTTTTCAAATGTTTCGCAAGTATCGGCGACAAACGTCTAGGCAAGATTGGTCATTGGAGTCAATGGCAGGCGCTGTAAATGCTGTTATAGAAGATCATATGGGTTCTTTCAGGGCTGCTCAACAGTTCAACGTGCCACAGGCAACGATTGAACGACATGTGGCAAAGAAACGTGCTAATCCTGGCTATACAGTTGTGAAAAGGTAAGCACCAATCACTAGTGTGTTTATCCCAGAAAAAGAGGCAGAACTTACATACTACCTAACACAGATGGAAGGACAGTATTTTGGCCTAACACTTAAAGAATTTTGTGAACTTATCTTTCAGCTAGCTGAACGAAACAACATCAAACACCCATTTAATACTGCAGCCAAATCTGCTGGAAGAGATTGGTTCAATGGGTTTCTTGCACGAAATCCTATCTTAACAATACGAAAACCAGAGGCCACATCAATCGCACGAGCAATGGGGTTTAATCGAGCTGCTGTATATCGGTTTTTTGATCTGTTAGAAAGTCAATTAGACACATTCAAGTTTACGGGTGACAATTTTCAATTGCGATGAGACTGTTTTAACAGTAGATTAGATTAGATTAATACTTGTGCCATAGATCATGAATACGACACTTCGTAATGATGTGGAACGTGTCAGGTTAAGGAAAAATGTCTGTACACGATATTACATTACAAAAAATATTGCATGACACTAATGTTTAAGTTAGTTTTTTTCCCTCCCTTAATTTATATCTAAAAATTCAGCCAATGAGTAGAAGGAGTTGTTATCTAGAAATTCTTTTAATTTATTTTTAAATGTTGGTTGACTATCTGTCAGGCTTTTGATGCTGTTTGGTAGGTGACCAAAGACTTTTGTAGCAGCATAATTTACCCCTTTCTGTGCCAAAGTCAGATTTAACCCTGCATATCGAAGATCATCCTTTCTCCTGGTGTTATAGCGATGCACACTGCTATTACTTTTGAACTGGGTAGGGTTATTAACAGCAAATTTCATAAGTGAATATACATACTGTGAGGTTACTGTGAGGATCCCTACATCCTTAAATAGATGTCTGCGGGATGACCGTGGGTGGGTTCCAGCAATTATTCTGATTACACGTTTCTGAGCAATGAATACTTTTCTACTCAACGATGAATTACCCCAGAATATGATGCCATACGAAATCAGTGAGTGAAAGTAGGCATAGTAAGCTAATTTACTGAGATTCTTATCACCAAAATTTGCAATAACCCTAATAGCATACGTAGCTGAACTCAGACGTTTCAGCAGACCATCAATGTGTTGCTTCCAGTTTAACCTCTCATCAATGGACACACCTAAATATTTTGAAATTTCTACATTAGTTACAGACTTCTGTTCAAAGTCTATATTTATTACTGGAGTTGTGCCATTTACTGTACGGAACTGTATATACTGTGTTTTATCAAAATTTAAAGAGAGTCCGTTTGCTGAGAACCACTTAATAATTTTGTGAAAAACATCATTTACAATTACATCACTTAGTTCTTAGTTTTTGGATGTTGTTACTATACTTGTATCATCAGCATAAAGAACTAACTTTGCATCTTCATCAATGTGGAATGGTAAGTCATTAATGTATGTTAACAACAGTAAAGGACCTAAGACCAAACCCTGCGGGACCCCGTACTTGCTAGCCCCCAGTCTGAGGAATCAGCTGTTGTTTTAACATTACATGAACCGCTAATGTCAACTTTCTGCATTCTTCCAGTTAAGTATGAATTAAACCATTTGTGCATTTCCCCCCTCAAACCATAATGATTTAGCTTATCTAAAAGAATTCCATGATTTACACAATCAAAGGCCTTTGAGAGATCACAAATAATACCCAATGAGTGATGTCCGGTTATTCAGAGCATTTAATATTTGATCAGTGAAAGCGTATATAGCGTTTTCTGTTGAAAAGCCTTTCTGAAAACCAAACTGACATTTTGTTAGTACTTCATTTTTACAAATATGGGAGGCTACTCTTGAATACATTACTTTCTCAAAAATTTTTGTTAGAGCTGTCAGAAGAGAGATTGGGCGATAGTTGTTGACATCTGATGTATCCCCCTTTTTATGCAATGGTTTTACAATGGCATATTTCAGTCTATCGGGGGAAACACCCTGCTCCAAAGAGCTATCACATACGTGGCTGAGAATCCTACTTATCTGTGGGGAACAAGCTTTAAGTATCTTGCTGGAAATGCCATCAATTCCGTAAGAGCTTTTACTTTTCAGTGAGTTTATTATTTTACTGATTTCAGAGGGAGAGGTTGGTGCAAATACAGTTGTTTCAAACTGCACAGGTATGGCCTCTTCTATTAGAAGCCTTGCCTCTTCTAGTGAAGAATTAGATCCTATTTTCTCCACAACATTTAAAAAAGATTATTGAAAATATTTCCTATTTCTGATTGTTTGTTAGTACACTTGCCATTCAGTTTTATGGCAGTAAAGTCTTCCTGTGCTCTTGGTTGCCCTGTTTCCATTTCAATAATATTCCAAATTGATTTAATTTTATTATCAGAGTTACTGATCTCAGACATGATACACATGCTTCTGGACTTTTTAATAACTTTTCTTAGTATCGCACAATAGTTTTTATAATATTGAACAATTTCGGGGTCAGTACTCCCTCTTGCTGTTAGATACAGTTCTCTTTTACGGTTGCAAGATATTCTTATTCCTTTAGTTAGCCAAGGTTTTTTATCTTTTCTTGGAATTATGATTAACTATTTTCTTGGGAAAACAATTTTCAAATACCCTTAAAAATGTATCGTGAAATAAGTTATATTTCAATTTGCATCGGGTTCCATGTACAGTCATTCCAAAAGGTCACACAAACGTGGTTGCTTTGAAAGGGCGCAGACAGGTGGGAGCAGTTACTTCAGCAGAAAGAGGTCAGACTGTGACTGCAGAAACCTGTGTTTCAGCGTCGGGGTGCTACGTACCACCTATGTTAATTTATCCTCGAAAACGAATGCAACACGCGTTGGAGACTGGCCTGCCCCCTGGTGCCTCGGCAGAAGTGCAAGAAACTGGTTGTATGACGAAAGAACTATTTTTGACTTGGTTTAAGAAGTTTATTGCATTTACTGGAGCGTCATAGGAAAAACCAATACTTCTCATATTGGACGGCCACAAAACGCAAACCAAGAACTTAGAACTGCTGGATGTGGTCTGCGAAAATGGGGTTGTCTTGCTGTGTTTGCCACCACACTGTTCACACCGTCTTCAACCATTAGGCGTGGCCTTTATGAAACCTCTCAGTAAATTTTACGAAGATGAAGTAAGATCGTGGCTTCGCACGATCCTGAAAAAGTTGTTACGCTGCATCAGGTCGCAAGTTTATTCGGCAATGCCCTCATTCATTCAGCTGCAATGTCCACAGCAGTGAACGGGTTTCGGAAAACAGGCATTTGGCCTGTAAACAGAAACGTGTTTCAAGAAAGTGATTACCTTCCCTGTTCAACTACAGACATTCATCAAGCTCACAGACCTGAAGTTACAGAAACGGAAGACCAAATACCAGAGACGTTGTCAAGACGTAAAACACCTGAACAATTAACGACTGACGATCAAGCACCTGTTTCGTTTAACTTTCAGGTTACCAGCCCTGAAATTGTGTTAGTTATTCCAAAGGTGGATAAAAAAAAAAACCAAAAGGAAACTATCTAACAAGCGTGGAAAACCCGTTGTTTTAACCGAATCTCCTTATAGGAGTGAACTATCTGAAGAAATTAAACGTGCTGCATGTAAACGAAAACTCTTCTCAAAGACGTTTAATAAACCTGGGATGCCACCAAAAGGACATAATGACAACGAAAAAGTGACGAACGTTACTGACGTCTTAACCACACAAAAAAATGTGTGTGAAATCTTATTGGACCTAACCGCTAAGGTCAGCAGTCCCTAAGCTTACAGACTACTTAACCTAAATTATCCTAATGACAAACGCACACACCCACGCCGAGAGAGGATTCGAACCTTCGCCGGGACCAGCCGCACAGTCCATAAGTGCAGCGCCTAAGACCGCTCGGCTAGTCCCGCGTGGCCCTTAACCACCCGTTCATGCTCAAGAGATAATAAACTGAGGTCGAATGACACCGAGGAAGAGAGTGAAGAATGTTTATACTGCTATGACTTCTCTGGAGGAGGCTGGATACGGTATATTAAATGCGGACGCTGGGCCCACGACACTTCTGCAGGGATAGAAAGTGATGATGATGAGACTGTCCACACTTGGGTACTATGTGAAAGTAAGAGGTCTAAATAAAACGTAATACCTGATTCTACAATTCGCAGAACCATGTTTCGAAACCTTAACGTCACATGATTTCGTTAGTCCAGTCCTTATTTAAGCTTTAGAGATGAATTCATGCTAGTTCCCCATCTTACCCCGCATACGGGGCAAGACGGGGGAATTGGTAGTTTATGTTTCAAATCGAGATATTGCTAACTAAATGTAACAAGTTTGCAGGTTTCTTTGCGTGCTATTGTAATTCAGTGGTTAAGTAAACAAATGATAATCAAACCTACTTGAATTGGTTTATTTTTGTCCCTATTATAAGGGTTTAAAGTTAGCTTCCCCATCTTGCCCCGCCTTCCACTAATTAGTTTACATTGTATTTAGGGATCGCATTATAAAAGTGTTCAAAGCAGAGAGTTCTATGGCACCAGCTACAGTTTGGAAGCCGCACACTTTCACACAGTGAACAAAGCACAATAGTTTGTTGGTTCACCGACGCCATGAACACAAATGTCTTACTGACTCCGCTGTACAGTACTTGGCACTCGGGCATTAGGCGGCTGCCGTGGGACGGAGCGAGTGGCAAACAACCGCCGCGCACCAAGTTTAGAAAGCTATACTTTCAGATGATCATATCTGCGTGGTATCAGGATTAAGCCACAAATTATTGCGCGGGATCGACAGCTGTCACTGATATCTTCTTAGTGTCTTTTTTTTTTCTCCTTCAAATATGAGGTCATGTTGGTGACGTCTCCTTGTCAGAACCTAGGCGACACGTGTCATTAGTGCCGAAATGAGCTACGATCTGCATCTGACTACATTCTGTGCTCTCCACTGCGTACAGGATGGACTCTTCCACCAGGCGTAAAATTCTTCCCAGTATACACGACATTTGCAGTTTGGTTCGTTTCCTCCTGTCACTGTATTTCTCTGAGAGGGGGTATCACACGCCGAATACTGGTATTACCTACAACTCTCAACCCTTTCTTTCCCCTCTGTTAGAGACTTGACCGCGACAGAGTACAGACCGCTGCACTAGCTGCGAGGCAATGCCCATGAGTTCTGTTTCATCCACACGAGGCAATGACTCACACCTATTCTTTAGAGCCATTAGCCACATGCAACCTTCCGCACCACAAACAGCTCCAGGTCAATCCACGTCTCGTCAGCTTTCGTAACGTGACCGCTTGGTGACCAGGGTTCTGTCGGTATAATGGAGTATCTGGCAAATTGCCTTCACAATGGGATACCTCCCTGTCACTTCCTCACCGGTGCAATTCGCAGCGGCCACATGAAGCTTATCGAAATTGGCGAACAGAGCTTCCACGACTCGCGAACAGCAGCCAGCTTCTTCAACACTATCTCTATACGCTCATAATCACTTGTCACATCTACGAGTATACGTGATATTAGCTCTTTCACTAATGATTATGGTTTAGCCGGCAGTTGTGGCCGAGCGATTCTAGGTGCTTCAGTCCGGAACAGCGCTGCTGCTACGGTCGCAGGTTCGAATCCTGCCTCGGGCATGGATGTGTGTGATGTCCTTAGGTTAGTTAGGTTTAAGTAGTTGTAAGTCTAGGGGACTGATGACCTCAGATGTTAAGTCCCATAGGGCTCAGAGCCATTTGAACCATTTTGATTATGGTTTGATAAACGATCGTTGGTTCAAACTGAATCACACTACAGCACAATAGCAGCGTTTAGATACGGGAGAGCTGTTGATACTGTCAGATCAGAGACACTGTCGAAACGTTCTCTACAACACATAGTGACGCCCACACTAGGAGGTCTCCCCTGTTCTCCCAAGTCATTACCCTTGTCATATTTTAGCTACTATTTTCAAAAATGTCAGAATGCAAAAATTTGCATCATGGTCAGTGGTGATTTTCTGCCACGACACAACACGATAAATAAAGTCCTGGAATTCGGCGATCTCGCAGTTCACCACGCACAGCATTCGACTAATGTCGACATGCTAGACTCCATTATTCTACTAAATAAAATCTAACTACCAGAGATATGAAATTAGACAGTGTAGACTGCTTGCTTCAAATCAACACAGAAATAGTTCCGCTCGAGTTTTATCCTCATGCCCATCTCACATTCATGTAAATAGAAGTATTTATATATATGAAGATGGTATCTTTTCTTTCAGACATGTCCGAAAGAATATAGTTAATGTTCACCGGACATTTGACCATCTTCTTCTGTGCGGATGCACAAACAGTGCCCGAACTGTCGAACTCTTACGGGAATCGGCAAAAACCGCGAGTAATGAGTAATAATGGGCAGGGGCATTATGTATATAGTGCAAGACAGTAAGTTGGTAATGTGGGTCTCACGGGAGGCGTGCCAGAGGTAAGTCCCTGCAGTCGCACTATCCTCTGTTTCCTCGGTGGCTCAGATGGATAGAGCGTCTGCCATGTAAGCAGGAGATCCCGGGTTCGAGTCCCGGTCGGGGCACACATTTTCAACTGTCGCCGTTGATATATATCAACACAGCTAGGGGTATTCATTTCACTGTATTAAAAATATTAATCGAAATCGTCACAAAACATTAGTGTTGAATCAATCACCAAACAACATGAAACCAGCTATATTTTATATACGATTTTAGTTTTGATCGCAGAACAACTGCGGAAAAGCAGTTTATTGCTGAAGCTTCTCTTTCATGACGGGGGAGAAACCAGCGCGACGGAAACATCACTTCCGATCTGCAGCTTCAACTGGGAAATGACGTTTGCAGCATTTCAATTACACGCCGCAACTGGACCTCTTTTCTCATAATTTTTTTTAAAAAAACACGGCGATCAGAAGCGCGCAAATCAGAGTTAGACAAACAGTCTCTGAAAGCATGACAGGCGCATAAAAAAGTTAAATGGAGTCTGCGAGGCGAAAACAAATTAGGCTACTTCCCGAGACGCGGCCGCCAGACAATGGTGTACCCACTGGCGCCCGGAAAACCCGCCTCTACGGCCTGCGACCGGCTCATCAGCCACAAAAACACGCCGCTCCTGTAATTGCATCCACCCAGCCGTTCCAAGAGCCCGCTAAATGCTTCTATACATATCAGACATACCAAAGTTCTAGTAGGTACTAACAAAAAAAAGATAAACATACAATCAAAACGAACGCAGTCTTTATTTCCGTTTTTTACGTTTTGTTAGTTACGTTGCATCATGTGCTCTTGGAATGTACGCTTTATTGATTGGCAACTATTTCTCCAAATCCTCACTTTTTTGAAGTAAGTTCCCCGACTTTTCAGGAAGCGGTAAACGATTCTCTGTTGCAATCATATAAGTTAGAGAGATCCCAAAGTGAACGCCTCACATCATCAATAAATTAATCATTTGTGGCATCTTATGTTTCGTGTTCGGCGATTTACAAATTAATGCATAAAAGTAGAAAGACAAGAAACAGACAAAAGGTCGTTTTCAGAATGAGATTTTCACTCTGCAGCGGAGTGTGCGCTGATATGAAACTTCCTGGCAGATTAAAACTGTGTGCCGGACCGAGACTCGAACTCGGGACCGAAAGGCAAACGTCCCGAGTTCGAGTCTCGGTCCGGCACACAGTTTTAATCTGCCAGAAAGTTTCAAAAGTGCGTTTACTTAAGGCCGCAGGCAATGAACAAGTGTCGTTAAATAATGCTACACAACTATTTTTTCTCAAAACATATTTATTCTTAAGAGATATACTCACGTTCTTTGGCCTTACTCTGGCAATGTATAAGAGCGTGTATTCCCTGTTGGTAAAGGCTCTAGTCCTGTGCTTGCTCGAGCCATGTTTCCATTGCATGAATTATATACCAGGCATGAGCAACCTTTGTTCTCCAATCATTCACATACTTACTGAAGCTCGTGGGTCACCTCGTCACGTGACGCGACAGCAGCGCCCCTATAGTATAAAAACCAAATTATATCGTCAGTGACGTCAATGTTTATGGTAAAAAGACCGATAAGAATTGTACCCCTTTCCGGACATGCCACGCCAACAAATTATGCCTCAAACCAAGCTTTTTTTTTTTTTTTTTTTTTTTTGGAGGTATATTCAATTTACGTTTACCCCATCTCCAGACATACATCATTTACTCGTACTTGCGCGTCGTGAATATTGCCTCTATACATATGATGTTTTACAACAGCTGTCTCAAAAACGTCCGCTGCATAATTTTGTAACGCTGTTAAAAAGAAGCGACGTTCACGACACGTAAATAAAAGTAAATATCTGAAAATGGCACGTCGCGCATCATGAAATGTCATCATGGAAAAATAAACGCCAATAAAAATAACTAGTTGCAGCTAATTCAGCATATATTTCCTTCAGTTTCAACTTTTGTAGTGTTCTAATACATCCATAATCGACAAGAGTTATTTATTAATATTATTATGAGAAAGAATAGAAAAACAAAATATGGCAATGAGACAGACAATCCCAATTGACAAGCTATTATAGGAAACTTTATTATTTTTGGCTAAGACAGCTCTTTCGATTGTTTGAAATGTAGTGTGTTAATATCCACAAACACTAGTAGCAAGCATTTTTAAAATATTTGTACTTAATATGATTGATTGTATAGGCATGTGTTGTTTTTGCAAATGCAATGAGGCTATCTCTTTCTCTGTTCCACGAATTTCTTCCGCGGGCTGGGATGAAACCAATAGTCGCTTGCCCACCAGTGAATTACACTCCATCATCTTCAAAGTGTGTCTCACGAAGAGAATCCTTCATGACAGACCAAGGGTAGATGAGGCAATGATGTCAAATCCAATTTGATGATAGGCTTCCGGATTTTGAGACCTGTATGTGGGCGTGCATTGTTGCGTTGGAGCAAGATACCTTTTGGATTCCTGTCCGACCGAACAATGAGGAAATGGTTCTTTATATACGCCTCTGACTTAATGGTTTACCCTTTGTGACAGAGAGGCTTTTCAATTGGAATCAAATTGCACAACAGTGCAGATGAAATGGCTTTTCTTTGTATCTTCTGGTTTATTGTGGGCATTCGTGAAACCCGTCTCGAGCACACTTTTGAACATCCAAGAATCTCAATCATTGCACACGGACTTCCAAATTCCAATGCTCACCGATAGCTTCAGAGCCAACTGTGATAGGCCTGACTGCATCAATAATGGCTTCCGCACGCAGTTCACCATGTTGGAAGACGTGGCTGTGACAGGACGTCTTGAACGTGGCCGATTATGTGCAGAGTTTCAGCACTTCCTGACATTTTAATTCTCTCTCCCACTGCCCAGCAGCACTATTATCAACAGAATCATCACCATACACTGCACACAGACGTTTATGGATGTTTACCAGTTTCTTTTCCGCAGCCAAGAATTGAATTACAACACGTTGATTGTAACGCCTGTCTTGCGTAGGCGCCATTTTTATGTTCCACTACGGTTCTGTCACCTGTCAGAGCACTGATTCGATTTACAGGGTGTCGCAAAACAAGTCCTTCCAGTAACACAGGAGGTACACAACTCTATGAGAAAAACATACCCAATCAGGGACAGTATAACGTCGTGCAGGTCCTGTGGAATTATCAACATATTCTCACATTTTTAAATGTATTATTTTAGTACTATATACTGTTTCAAGGTAACTTCTAAGAATATTTTCTTTCACTATTATAAATAATAATATATGTTACGTTTCTTCTTTTTCGCACCACTATCATCTAAGCAACATAATGAACGTTACTCAAGGTTGGTCGGTTGGTATGGGGGAGGGGACCAAACAGCAAGGTCTCGGTCCCATCGGATTAGAGAAGGAAGCCGATCGTGCCCTTTCAGAAGATCCATCCCAGCGTTTGCCTGAAGCGATTTAGGGAAATCACGGAAAATCTAAATTATGATGGTCGGACACGAGTTTGAACCGTCGTCCTCTCGAATGCGAGTCCAGTGTGCTGACCACTGCGCCACCTCGTTCGGTCACTGCTCAAGAGACAAAAAGTATCCCTCGTGGTGCATTATTACTACCTATGTAATGCCCAGTATGTCCGCCGTTGGCAAGGATAACAGCGGCGACGTGTAGTGGCACGGAAGTAATAAGGCTTTGGTATGTCACTACAGCGAGATGGCACCACACCAGCACACCCAAGTCATCTAATTCCCGTAGAGTGGGGAGGTGCGCGGCTATGAGCTCCGATGCCACGTTCAATCCCATCCCACATGTGTTCGATCGAGTTCATATCTGGAAAGTTGCCGGGCCAGTACATCAACTGGATCTCCCCACTATATTCCTCGAACCACTCCATCACACTCCTGTCCTTGTAACATTATCCTGCAGAAAAATACCACTGCTGTCGGAAAACATGATCATCATGAAGCAGTGTATGTGGTCTGAAAACAGTGTACGATACTCGTTGGCCGTCATGGTGCCTTGCACGAGCTCCACTGGAACGATGGATGCCCACACGAATGTTCCCCAAACCATAATGGAGCCACCACCAGGTTATCTCCGTCCTGCATTTCAGGTGGCAAGGAGCTGTACTGGTACTACATGCGCCGTACGTTTGCCTGACTAGCAGTCATTCCTTGCCAGGTGACGCTACTGTCGCCTGCCTGGATGGGTTTATATCGATAGCAGGTCGGTGGTCATAATGTTCTAGTTAGACCGTGTACAAAGCCGAAGTTTCCAAGCGACCAGGTTACTAGTTTGCTTTCACTGTAAGAGAAGAGTAGGGTTGCCACTGTTACACATTTTAATCATCGTTAGAATTAATGGCATACAGAACTGACAACTTCCTGTTACTGCAACCACTGTCGTCAGCAGTCTGTCTCTAAACTAATCGTTATGACCTCACATTAAAAAGTAAAATACGTTGTCTATACACTAGTGTGCAGAACTCGAGGAAAAAAGTAACTTTAGCATGACATTCCATTGCCAAGTAATACAACTCGATTAAACTTGGACCATACATAGAAAGAACTGCTATAGAAGGTAACTGAAAGCGAAGTAAGCGCAATTCATGACGGTTCCCTAGACATAACAGAAGGCAGGATATAGTTCTTAGTAGGATGTGTGATCACCACGGCAAGCAATGCATGCTCTGCAAAGAGGCTCCCATGCGGGCAAAGAGGTTAGTACCGAGTTCCTGTGGTAGGAATTTCCACGCGTCCAACAGCGAGGATGGCAACTGTTGGACGGTCGTTGTTGCATGTAGACGTGCTGCAATAATTCTCCACAACCCATCCCACACGTGCTCAATGGGATATATGTCGGCGGAAGGAGCAGGACAGTTCATTCACTCAATATACCCTTTTTCCAAGAGCTCCTCCAATGCGCGTTTCTGTGAGATAGCATATTGTCATACACGCAAATGAGGTCACGGGCGAAAGTACCCTGGAAAACCGCTCTAGGGGAAGGAGTACAGTGTCACAATAATGTTGACCAGTGAGTGTACCGCGTTCAAATATTTGGAGGCTAGTACATCCACGCAACATTATGCCTCCCCACAACATAACACCTGGACCCCCAATCCGATCATATTCGACCATTTTGCTGGGTGCACCTCTAGTCGTTTAAGGCGGCGTTCAGAATCACTACTCAGACTAAAGCTGCTCTCATTCCGAGAGGTGCAAGCGACCTCACTTCTTCCTTGTTGGTCCAGTCGGTATGTATGCTCTTGACACCTTCGCAAATAGTGCCGCCGATCTTCAGGAGTCAAAGGAACACAAAGTACAGGCTGTCGGGCAATGAGACTACTGCCATGTAGTTGCTATGCCACTCTATAGCATGAGGTTGAATGCCTTGCACTCATGTTAAATTTGATTGCAACTGCACCCACCGCACTATGTAGCGGCCATTTGCTGCTTTACTTGACCGTGGTCGACCACCACCTCTGCTTCGGCCAGCACTGCGCATGGTTCTGAACGCTCCCCATGCACGTGAAACAATGCTGCGACCTCACTTCTTCCTTGTTGGTCCAGTCGCTATGTATGCTCTTTACACCTTCGCAAATAGTTATGACCTCACATTAAAAAGTAAAATACGTTGTCTATACACTAGTGTGCAGAACTCGAGGAAAAAAGTAACTTTAGCATGACATGCCATTGCCAAGTAATACAACTCGATTAAACTTGGACCATACATAGAAAGAACTACTTCGTCCTCCTTTTAAGTTGCTGGTGAATTTTCGAACATAAACTCATCAATATTTCTCCGGGGCATGCTGTAATGAAGAACACACCACCACAGTGCACCGCAACTGTTCGCTGATTGACACAGACTGTCTTTTTCCCGTTCCTGACGATCGGCTTTCTGTTCACGACTGGCGGGCCTCTGGTATAACGCTCCCGCTCTTTCATTCTTTTCCACCGAGTACTAATATGTTATGTTACTTTATCTATCTCATCGTTAAATTTTGCTGAGCAGTATAATACAAAATTTAAACCTCTAGATACCGAGAAAGATGGCGCTGTGGTTAGCACATTGGACTCGCATTCGGTAGGACGACGGTCCAAACCACCGTCCGGTCATCCTGATTTAGATTTTCCGTGATTTCTCTAAACTGCTTCAGGTAAATGCCGAGATTGGTCC
Source organism: Schistocerca gregaria (assembly GCF_023897955.1). NCBI lineage: Eukaryota > Metazoa > Arthropoda > Insecta > Orthoptera > Acrididae > Schistocerca > Schistocerca gregaria. Next base: position 185,057,373 of record NC_064931.1, on the reverse strand, counting down.
TTTGAAAGAGCACGGCCTATTTCCTTACTCATCCTTCCCAAACCCGGTAAGACCGATGATCGCTGACTGGTCCCCTCCCCCAAATCAGCCAGCCAGCCAGCCAGCCAGACCTCTAGATACAACAAAATTTCTCGATATACTACACAAAATGTCACGACACGTTCACTGAGAAAGACTAATCAACATCGCGCTGGTTTGTGGAAGCTGAGAACCTAATAATGCCACATTCGACAGGAGAGAACGAACGCACTGTCCTATCTGGATTGCTTAAACATTAAAACAAGCATTAATACGTTGTAACATAGTAAATATATGGACTGTAAGGGCCAGGGCGAAACGGAGGGGGTGGCGAGATAGGTTCTCGCCAACGTCAGAGGGAGCGCAAAGCTGATCGACAACAATAGAGAAAGACAGTCGGTTTAAGAATTACCATGAAAGATACGTGACTTCTATACCTCGCGTTCCATCTTCTTCCTATGAGAAGCCTTTCCCTCATCCTGCGACTGAGTGCACGATGTTGTCAGAGAGTCATTTTCGCCCAAGTAGCGTCATAAAGAAACAAATCGTACAGAACAGATGTCCGTCGCTAACACAGTTTATGGGGTAAACTGCACTTTATTCCGACAACTGCCGCCTACACAGCTCGCTCACGTTCAGTAATGGGGTTCTTTCTGCTACTTCGGTACGGTGCTTAGCCTTGATTCGTTCGACCGAAGGCTGCCAAGTTTTGACGATTTCTGCTCTCCGCGAACTAGTACCAATTTTCGAGGAGTAAATAAAGTATATTCTTAACGTACAAGATGTGAGTATTCTGTGGTGGAGAATGATGTGTCGGTGGTGACCCAGAAGCCGCTCAAAGCTGGATAATATTTTTATTACACCTCGTAGTTTGTAGCACAGGTATTCCTGGAAGGAGGGCCTCGACCCACGGAACCCGGAAGCGAATCAGTTTTGTAAGACTCCGGCCCCTGCTATCCTTAGCGGGGCCGAGATGTGGCGCGGCCTTACGCAGTCAACGATTCCGGCCGTGGCCGGCCAACTTCAGGGCTGGCGCGGCCGGCTGACACGGTTCGCTGAGTGTGGGACGCTAAGTCCAGCCACGCAATAGCAAATGACGGGCGGTGACGTCCAGGGAGTTAACCCCGAGACAACGGCTGGCACTGTCGAGCGCGGCAATGTCGGTGGACATCAGTTCGACCCTCGGCCCGTCAGCCAGCGGCTGGAACCGCTTGGCAGGCGGAACTCTCAGAATGAAGGCAGAGGGGCGACAACTTGGCGGTGACCAATACTATAACGGGTGACTATTCCGTGACTCGCTCCTATCCGACAGCCAGTTATTATAGTATTGGCACTAAAACGGGTTTATTGTGGAGTTGCGGCTGCAGGAGTCTCATATGGTGCTTGCCATTGTGTCTCTGGTTACAGACACCGTCCGGGCCCTAACTGGCAGGCAAACGGCGATGCCCTGTGAGCGCCGTGGTGCAATGCTGGGTCAGCGTATTGCCGTAAGTGACCTGCTTTATGGCATCTGTCATCTGTCTAGGTTCGTGTCGTTACTTTTATTACAAAACGACGAAATTCAGAGGCGAGCTGCTACATTTGTTACCGGTAGGCTTGAACAACATGTAAGTGTCACGGAGATGCTTCGGGAACTCAAATGAGAATCCCTGGAGGGAAGGCGACGTTCTTTTCGAGAAACATTGTTGAGAAAATTTAGAGACCAGGCATTTGAAGCTGACTGCCAAACGATACTACTGCCGCTAACATACGTTGTGCGTAAGGAGCACGGAGATACGATACGAAAAATCAGGGCTCAACGGAGGCATATAGACAGTCTTCTTTCCCTAGCTCTACCTGCGAGTGGAACAGGAAAGGAAATGGCTAGTAGCGGTGGAGGGTACCCTCTGCCACGCACCGTACGGTGGCTTGCGGAGTATGGATGTAGATGAGCCCGCCCTGTTCGCCGTGCGGTCAAACGCACGGCTTTCCGGGCGGGAAGGAGCGCCTGGTCCCCGGCACGAATCCGCCCGGCGGATTTGTGTCGAAGTCCGGTGAGCCGCCAGTCTGTGGATGGTTTTTAGGTGGTTTTCCATCTGCCTCGGCGAATACGGGCTGGTTCCCCTCATTCCGCCTCAGTTACACTATGTCTGCGATTGCTGCGCAAACAAGTTCTTCACGTACGCGTACACCACCATTACTCTACCACGCAAACATAGGGGTTACACTCGTCTGGTGTGAGACGTTTCCTGGGGGATCCACCGGGGTTCGAACCGCACAATAACCCTGGGTTCGGTCTGGGGCGGCGGAGGGGTGAAGTGGACTGCGGTAGTCGTCATGGGATTGTGGACCACTGCGGCTGCGGCGGGGACGGAGCCTCTCCGTCTTTTCTAGGTCTCCGGTTAACATACAATGCAATACATACAATGCAATGGGTGTAGATGTAGAAAACCAAATTTATCGCGCAACAAAATGCATTTTTAAGTTATACCTTTTTAATAACGTTTCATTTTTATTAATCCTACTTACAATATTATAAATTTTCGGGAAGATAGTTTTACGGGAGAGGGGAGGGGGGGGGGGGGAGGGGAGGCGCAGCTTTGTCAGTTCTGTCAGAAGCGCACGATCACCTCGGCGGTAAGGTTCTGGTAAGGGTACACTGTCACTGAACTCACAGTTAGTGAAAGAAACATAAAACAGGAAAACAAAAGCCAACGCTAAGTGAGGCAGATGATGATTTACCTTCATCCAACGTGTATCTTTCAGACTTTGGGAGTACTCTAGTTGCCCGACCATTCCAGTGAGCGACCTGTGTCGTTTGGTGCAAGATTAAATCAAAGTCGATTTTTAGGTGAGAATTGTTAACCAACGTAACTGTAATAATCTTTGTCGATAATGTTCTGGTGCAAGTTCGTAATAATCCATAGCAGACCATAGTGAAACAGAACATCTAAATATGATACATGAGCGAATCTGTAGTACGTAAAATGTGAATAATTTACGATCCAACGGACCCGCAGCATCCTAGCTCTTAGAGGCATTATTTAACTAAACTTTTTTTTTTATTAATGAATTTGGCCAGCTATGGGCCGCATACAACTTAAGACTTAGGGTGTTTCTTTTTCTTTCGTTCTTCCAAGTACTACTTCATTTTCTCGCCAACTGCTCGTCTCTGCTCATCTGTCCACACTCTCTTAGGTCGAGGTTTTGGCTCATCTTCTTCATAGTTTGCGTTTTCTGTCAGTAGCTTGAAGTGATTCCTGTCACTTATTATTTCTTCTGTAACACCTATTTTGTTAGCGTCTTTCTTTACTGCTTCTATCCATCCTACACTTTCTTACAGCTTACTAACGTAATTTAAAATTTTCTTTGTAATTCGTTTCTTCCATTCTTTTTAAATGTCCATAAAATTTTAGCCGCCTCTTCCTCATTTTATCTGTGATCTTTTCTGTGTTTTTGTATAATTCTTCATTTCTCCTTTTAATCCACCTATTTTCCTTGTTTTTCTCAGGACCTAGAATTTTTCTTAGTATTTTCTCTCTCTTTTTTCTAGTTCCCTTAATTCTCCTTTCTTGAATAACGTTAGGCACTCTGACCCATACGTTGCTTGTGTCCTAATAACTGAATTATACTGTTTAATCTTCGCTTGTGTCGATATTGATCTCTTATTGTAGTAGTTTTGTGTTAATTTATATGCAAATTCAAACTTTTTTATTCTTTATTTGTTGTGTCCACTCCCCCAGGTATTTGAATCTATCAACTGTTTTAATTTTTCCATACTTTGTTTTCATAAACTTTTCTGTATTATGTTTGAGTCCTATATACTCGGTTTTTTTCATAGAATATTTTTAGCCCAGTCTTTTCAGCAATCTCGTGTAACAGATCAAGCACAACTGTTGCGTCTGTTCGGTTTTCAGTTATCAATGCCATATCATCCGCAAAGGCTAAACATTTCACTTCAAATTTGTTCTTTCCTTGGCCCATGCTTATATCCTTTGTGGCTCTGTTTTTTAATGTGCTTCCCCATGTTTTCACTATTTCATCTACAACCAAGTTAAAGAGAATTGGGGACAGTCCATCTCCTTGTCCAACTCCTGTTTTGATTTTGAATGGTTCAGAAATTTCGCCTTGAAACTTAATTCTTGATGTTGTATCTGTGAGCGTTTGTTCAACAAGTCTTCTGGTGTTTTCATCTATCCCTGATTCATAAAGTATCTCGAACAGTGTTTGTCTGTCAATTGAGTCGTAGGCCTTCTTGAAGTCTGCGAAACTAATTACTGTATTTTTATTTTGTATAGCTCTCACTCTCAAAATTGTTTTTAAATTAAGAATCTGTTCTGCACATGATATACCTTTTCTAAATCATGCTTGATAATCTCCTATATTAGGTCCTGCTTGTTCCTCTATTCTATATAAAAGTGCTTCAGAAAGCATTTTGTATGTAACTAAACTACAATAGTATTGAACTGCTACAGCAGCAATTTGCATTTTATTACATAAGTAAAATGTGATTTACTGAAATATGTCAGATGCGCTCTACCCCCCAATGCCCTTGACTTCGACTCCAATGTTTCTTCCTTCAGCCTTTTCTCCGTGGGAAGATGGATGAGAAAACTAAGTGGACGATTCGAAATATACATATCACATTATTTCCTGTCACGAAATGAGAAGTCAAAAGGTGTCGACAAAAAGTAAAGTGTTCTAGTACATTCGATTACTTCCATCAACTAGTGTCTAAAATACTTACTAATTTATCTAACGTCAGAGTCTAAGGAAAAACATATAGCACTACACATGTCATTTCTTACCATTTTGGCCGAGGCACGTCACTAACGGGGCATGTGCAACGTGAATATCTACTACCCTCATATCGAAGTTCATCTTTGTAAGGTCTTTCTGCGAAAATGCTGGTTTAATGATATATCAATGGGCGCTTGTCTTAGAAAAATATTTCCATTAGAAAGAAATGCCGGCTTACCTTTACATGCCTTCTGCTTAAGTTTCTCGTCGTTTAACACGATGTCTTCAAGAGAGTGCTGTAGACCTACTGCTACAGTTTCTGCTTTATGAAGGTAGGTTTCCAGCTGAAAATTCGAACAGAAAACATTAGCACATCGATATGATAAACTTATAAAACTCTTACATTCCCACAAATTCTTTAAAAATCTACACATACTCTACAGTTTTAAACTGCACGATTTTATCAAAAGAAAGTTGAGCTATGACCCAATTTCAGTTTCACTTGTACGATAAAGAGCTAAAGTTGCCATCAACACAAATGTTGGGTTGAATACCACAGTGCTTTACTACACATTGTTCTAGTGGTATGCCATTGCCTTCTCCCGATCTACGAACTTAGTTCCAATCCAGGGAAATCTACAATTAATTGAGCATTTTTCACATAAACATTGTTAGAGGCGAAAAAAAGTGATAAGTGACAGATAAAAAACCTAGTTTGCCCGAGGATCGAACCGAAGGCCTTGGGATCTGTTGCCTGGAACTTTATCATTGAGCCACCGAGCTACAAAAAACACAAAGTTTCATTTGAAGCTTTTCGTGTTTTTCCATATAGGACTGGTACTGCAGGGATCACTTTTTAAAAATTATGCCCATGACTAACATTTATTAAAAGTCTGAAAGTCATAATCGTATCTTATTTTCAGTGACGTGATAGTTTTCTGGGAGGGGGGGGGGGGGGGGGGGGGACAGCCTCCATATACATTCACTTACTTTGCAGTAGGATTTTGGAACACATGAATTACCTCGAATAAAACGATCTACTGACAAATAGTCAGCACGGATTCAGATATATCGTTCTTCTTTATTCTAACGAAGTTATGAGTGCTATCGACAGAGGATTTCAAATTGATTGTATATCACTTGATTTACAGAAGGCTTTTCATACCGCTCCTCATACGCGGCTTCTAATCACACTGTGTCCCTATGGAATGTCTCAGCTTTGCGACTGGATTTCTGGTATCCTGTCAGAAAGGTCACAGCCAGCAGTAACTGACGGAAAGTCAAGGCAGAAGTGATATCTGGCGTTCTTCCAAGAAGGGTTCTACCGCCTCTGCTGTTTCTAGTCTATATAAAACATTTATAAGACGGTCTGAGCATCCCTCTTAGATTGCTTGCAGATTCTGCTGTCATTTATCTTCTATTACAGTCAAGTGAAGATAAAACCCAATTGTAAAATGAGTTAGACCAGATATCTGTAGGGTGTGAAAAGCGGGAATCGATTCTAAATAATTAGACGTGTGAGGTCATCCACATGAGTACTATCAGGAATCTGTTGAATTTCGTTGCGGCGAGATCTTTTAACGAAATTTCTATCTCCAACTTACTCCTCCGAATGCGAAAATATTTTGTGGACGCCCACCTGCATAGGGAGAAATGATCAACCTAGTAAAATACGAGAAATCACAACTCGCGGGAAAGTTCGTGACGTTTGTTTTTCCCGGGTGCCATTCGAGAGTGGATCAATAGAGAAATTGTGTAAGAGTCGTTCGATGAACTCTCTGCCAGGCACTTAAGTGTGAACTAAAGATTATTCATGCAGATGTAGATGTAGCTGTAGCTGAAGTAATTGCACCAAGCCTGATACGAGAGCACAGCTCAACTTCTTTCTTGTCATTTTGGAGTAATTGGGGTATCTTAGTCGAAGTGCGAGGTCAGAATACCTCTACACATGTAACCTATTTCATCTAAAAGACGATATTTAAATTAATATTAATTAAGGTATTGAAAAAATAATAAATTTCGAAATACTTTGCCCAGACAAATCCCGATTTCAGATTTGTACTCTACTAATCAATGCCCTCTTTTTTAACACACGTATCAACAACACGTTAAATTTTTATTGTGACATTGTTAAAGTGATTTTTGTTTTTGTATGTTTTAGCACCTCTTTCCTCATGTGAAACCGGTTCAACTCGATCACAACCGGCAATGTGTTCGGTCCTAGAATTATATTTTGATGCACTGAATTTAGTTAACATTGGCCTTCAGCGTAATTTGGAATTGTAGACAGTATGATTCAAACGACATTTTGTATTTCTGACTTATGTCTCGATTGGCGCCATATGAATGACGTCACAAACCATCATTGTATAAGCAACTGCATCAAGCAAGGAGTGTAGTTAGTACCACAGCGGAGGGACCGAAACGTGGTGGTTGGTATACTAGCTAGAGCTATGCGTTACTAAAGATGGCACTTTATTTTCATTTCTGATTAATAGGACGATGGCAAAGCTGATGACGGAAATATAGGAGTGCATCAGACGTATGGCCTTTTTTTTGTGCTGGGCAAAGTGACGTCAACCAATATACATATGAGGGTTGGAACTTTAATAGTGGCAACTATTTATTTACAGCTCGTACAAAATAGATACGTCTTTCAACGTTGTACTGACCTTCAGAGTAGTCACCAGCATTGTGTATAACTCGTTGCCAGCGATGTGAAAGTCATAGCATTTAGCAGCCCCATCAGTCAAACAAATCAGTAACAGCTTGCACTGTACGTGCTTGAGCATTGTACTGCAAAATGATGGGTAGGTCCAGCAGAAAGTGTCATAACTTCCGTCTCTAAGCTGGTCGTAGGTTGTGTTTCAAAAATGAACAGCATAGAGAAAGAAGTGATGACAGTTTCTATAGAACCTGATCATCATTTTACAGGACAATGCTCCAGCACGTAAAGTGCAAGCTGTTACTGATATATTTGACTGATGGGGCTGCTAAGTGCTATACCACCTACTGCACTCCCCTGACTTACGCCCTCGTGAGTTCAACTCGATTTCTTAACTGAAGGAAACACTTCACAGCATTCGCTTCAGAACGGCTACAAATTCGTCGGGCAATAGACCGCGCTGCTCGAACTGCCAACACAACTGGCACTGCTAAGAGTATCCTACGACTTCCACATCGCTGGCAACGGGCTATACACAATGCTGGTGACTACTTTGAAAGTCAGTAAAACTTTGAAACAAGTATATATTTTGTACGAACTGTAAATAAATAGTTGCCACTATTAAAGTTCCAACCGTCGTATATCCACAGGAGTTGAGGATTTGGGTATCTACTGACGTCGGCTTGATTATATGCTGGACGTAAATACAGGTAAATTTCAAACTGAATGCGGAAGATAAAACTGGCCACTCCATAGATTGTACTGTTCTGTGTGTAATTTATTCGTCCCCAAACGAAGCCAGTATAGACGAGCTTTATCGCCTTGTAGGATAAAATCGTCACTTATTGCACCAAAATAAGGGTGCATTCGTATGTATGTGTCAATGTTGTCATCCCTATAAGACCACTCGTCACATATTCGGGTGGGAAAACACGAAGCTTTGTCCATCGACCTAAAGATAAACAATCCCATACAAGAAGACAATCTCGTGCGAAGGCCGTTTGACAAATGACAACCCATTGCACGTTCTTATGACATCAAAGTATATCTGCTGTTTCCTTGCAAGGTCAGCAAGGGTTCAGCGGTGAAAACAAGCGGTCCATCATTTATCGGAGCCCGGTCTACATGTTGACATGTCCATTGCAATCGTCCCCTCCTGACGCGCGTGGTCATCTTGTACACCAGTCGCGCCCACGCAGTCTTCTGTTCACATTACTGAATCGTATCACCCTTCATTAGGCTGCAGCAAGGGCTGTACGTAGCTGAAATAGACTCGTGGACCTATTTATTCAAGTGAATAACGAGAAATATCGGTCATCGGTGTGTTGTGGTAACCTTTATCCGTATTTTCCTGTACATTCTGGATGTCGAGCATGTGAGGAGACATGGTCGCCACAGTATACAAACAAATACCGAAGAATGTTTAGTCATTTCTCAGTCCCTGTTTGACTCTGATCAAATGAAATTCTACCAGTGGCCGTCAGTCGCTGTTCATTCGGGAAATGGTGCTCCGGAATCGTTCGGGCTAAGCTGGTAATGCCCTCAGTCTTTTCTCACTCCCACAGCATCAACTGAAGCCTTACTACCAAACATTAAACTCTCTGCTTTGTACAGATTATGGAAGCTGTTTTCAGCGGTAATAACATACTCAACTACCATGAAAACTACTTACTACATTCTCGAGTTATTGCAATTTTTGTGGTTTTTCCTTAATTTCTGAAATCCAGAATGCAATAAAATTTGAAGTTACCTATTGTACTACAGAACCAAAGCTGTGAAGTTACGCGCTCTCGTTATGCCTGAGAGCTTCCCGCTGGCGTTCATTTACTTTAAAATCATCCAAGAATACTGATTCTTTTCAGAGGATGAGCGAATGGACGTACAACTGATAGATATATTATCACTTCTAGGAAAGCAGACCTTTAAACTTAAATGAACTAGAAATATTACGGCACAAAATAAGAAATATCTCACCTCACTTTTCCATCTCGGCGAAGCATTAACGGCCATCTTTAAGTACTCGAAGTAGGTAGACATTTCTTGCTCCTCTAAACTGTGGGAAAAAAGAAAAAAAATTACGTTACTAAAAGTAATTACTAAAGGGTAACAGCACTTTAGCGTAACACCTATAGTAAATAATCGACGTGAATTACTAAAATTTTGTCTGCAAATCAGGAACAACTGCCTGGTAGGCATAAGGTAAGAGATGGTGACGTTGTCCTGTTTAAGGACAATCAACTTTGTGCAACGTTGCATCCCTGAAAGATCAAGAGATGACGTCCCGTAGAAGGGAGGTCATCAGAGATGGATCAAAAGCTTGGAGGGCATGGAGGAGCGGGAGAGGAACGGAACAGGCGGGTCGTCTTCAAAGGAAGCTTGCCTACACTCACTTTCATCGAAATAGGAAATTGTGGAAAAACTATAGGGAGTTGAATCCCGCAGTCCCCTATATGGATCATTTATCAACTGCTAAGTGGTGAAGCAGGCTTCTCTTACACTTGTCTCTTGATAATAATCCGTTAGAAACAGGTAACATTATCAAATAACTGATTCTTGTCTTAATCGCCAAGTTCTTTCATTTTAACTCCTGACGGCTTTCGCTACTTTGTACACTTTATCTAGTCAAAACTGAACATCCTTGCACAGCATCAGCGTTCAAACTCATTATGACGATACAGTACCGCAATTCATTCACGTACACGAAGCATACACACCTATTAAAAACACACTTTTTTTACGTACACTAAACCTATACGGTAGATTACGTTGACAGTTGATTTATGTAACTGTGCAGGATTCACCGACGGAACAAAAACACATTGCGCCAGGACTTTAAAGTTTTCAGTCTGGCGTCGTGATGTGTAAGTCACTTTTTTTACAGACTCTAGAAATTACTAGCAAGAAAGGAAAACGGAAACAATCATTACTGTCAACAAGGTTTTGTGAAATATCGTTCAAGCTGTATTCTTAGGCTATAGAGACGTCAACTGAAGCATAAGGCTCTGTACAGATAAGCACATACCTTTTGAGAGGTGCATCTTTATTTGATGGAAATTAAGTACGGGGTATGAGGAAAGCTATTACCAACGATGTTTCGTTTTAAACTAACTAAATTCCGCCCGAATACGACTCTGAAGACCCAAAGTTACCGACCGACCGCCGTGTCATCATCAGCCGATTAGCGTCACTGGATGCTGATATGGAAGGGTATGTGTTCAGCACACCGCTCTTGTCAGTTTTCGTGACCGGAGCCGCTACGTTTCAATCAAGCAGCTACTCGATCCGTCTCACAATGGCTGAGTACACCCTGCTTGCTCGGTGATCTGACGGGAACCGGTGTTACCACTGCGGCAAGGGCGTTGGTTTCGTTTTAAAATTCCAAAGGTAAATACAGAGTAATCAAACTAAACAGCATTACTGCACGTGCATACATGAAAACAAGTACGATCTAAGGGCAAAGATAAGCACAAAGCATCCCAAATGATCGTCTTGTGGTCTTGCACATATCCAGAAAGATAATCGCAATACTTTCCTTCTAAATCTGAAAAAGGCTTGTCAAACAAGATGACTGGGAAAAACACGGTACGTGGGGACTTCAAAGTACGTTGCACATTTTTATGGCAGACGAAGTAGCTTTTACTGAATTTACACTACACTTCAAAGTGACAAATATACATGACATTATTTTTCAACATAGTCACTAGTCTCTGTAAACGACGGCTGGAACGTTCTACCAATCTTTCAATTCCTCGACGACCAAAATAAGCTCCTTAGTCGCGGAGCCACTGGAGAACAACTGTGTGAACGTCCTCACCGCCGGAAAATCGGCGACGACTGCTCAAATGGTTCAATTGGCTCAAAGAACTATGGACCTTAACATCTGAGGTCATCAATCCCCTAGACTTAGAACTACTTAAAGCTAAATAACTTAAGGACATCACACACATCCATGCCCGAGTCAGGAATCGAACCTGCGACCATAGCAGCAGCGCGGTTCCGGACTCAAGCGCGTAGAACCGCTCGGCCACTCCGGCCGGCACCCACGTCTGTGCTGCCTCGATCAAAGTATTGGCGTCATCTCACTATGGCTAGACGCTACACTGCATTTGGTCCACATGTCTAGAATTTCACGGTGAATCTGTGTGCTACTCAGACACCTTACCCTCAAGAATTGTACTGTCACGCGTACTTCAACTTGAAGTACATTTCCAGTTGCCGCGCCATTTCTCTCCTTCAGTGTGATGCACCCGATATCTGCACCACATCAGAACTGTGTGTGCAGGAAATGCAAAAACGTACTCTGTTCTAACAACGTGTCATCCTTGTTGCGCAATGTTCTCAGAGTGGGACGACAACTGTGACTTTTTGAACTCTCCTGGTAGAAAGCTAGACTATATCAAGAGAATCTCGTTAAAAATGACGATGACTGTTGGAAAGGAAGATGTAATCTGTCACAATGACACCACAGAAAATAAAACTGCGTAAAACAAATGCATCTGACAGAGGAGATAAAGATAAACGTTACTTACGCGAGGAAAACAACCAAACGCACGGAAATTCCTGTAGAATATATTTGATGAAATCGTATACACTAATAAGCCAGAACATTATGACCATAGCCCTCCGCGAAATTCAATGCCACTGGTGACATGCGGGCGCATTGCACCGTTGGGTAAGTACACACACCAAAAAAAGTTTTGCAGCAGCCCGGTTTCCAGAACTTCTGAAGACAGACGTTAACTGTGGATATTATATCACAGGCACAGTCCCTTTGACTATTCAGAGATGTCACTAAACCCGTCCAAAGATGTAAACAACCATGCATGAGGAGCGCCTATTAGTCGGAGGGGGTCCGACAGCTGATCGGTTCTAGTCATTCCACCAGGAAGCAGGTACACGGCTCGTGTTGTACATAGTTCACCCATGCTTAGACGGTCAATATTGCGGTTCGATCGCGTCCGCATTATTACTATGTGCCAGGAAGAGCTCTCCACAAGGGAAATGTCCAGGCGCCTCGTAGTGAACAAAAGCGATGGTATTCGGGCATGGATGAGATAGAGAGAGATTGGAACTATCGATGACATGCCTCGCTTACGCCGCCCAAGGCTAATACTGCAGTGGATGGCCGCTACCAACGGATTATGTCTCGGAGGAACCCTGACAGCAAAGCCACCATGTTGAATAATGCTTTTCGTGCAGCTGGTACGCTGGTCGTGGAAGGCGCCGTAATGGCTGTACGATACGTGAATGCAATCCTCCGACCGATAGTGCAACAATATCGGTAGCATATTGGCGAGGCATTCGTGTTCATGGACGACAATTCGCGCCCTCATCGTGCACATCTTGTGAATGACTTCCTTCAGGATAACGACATCGCTCGACAAGAGTGGCTAGCATGTCTTCCAGACATGAATCCTATCGAACATGCGTGGGATAGACTGAAAAGGGCGCCGTTGAGGAGTGGGACAATATGGACCAACAGTGACTTGATGAACTTGTGGATAGTATGCCACGATGAATACAGGCATGCATCAATGCAAGAGGACGTGATACTGGGTATTAGAAGTACCGGTGTGTGCAACAATCTGGACCACCACCTCTGAAGGTCTCGCTGTATGGTGGTACAACATGCAATGTATAGTTTTCATGAGCAATAAAACGGGCGGAAATGATGTTTATGTTGATCTCTATTCCAATTTTCTGTACAAGTTCCGGAACTCTCGGAACCGAGGTGATGCAAAACGTTATTTGATGTGTGTATATAGATGGAACAGTGACGAACTGGAGAGTAATTTTAGCGACGATACAGGCCGCAAATGGGGAAATCCACTGACATAAGCGACTCTGACAAAGGGCAGACTGTTACGGCCCGGCGCCTGGGAACAGGCATCTCGGAAACACCGAAGCTCGTCGACTGTTCGCCTGCTATTGTGAGCATCCAAGGAAAGTGGTTGACGGATGGCAGGCGACAAGGTGTTGGATGTCCACGCCTCATCACAAGACGTGGAGGTAGGAGGTTTGCCGACACCGTACAGCAGGATAGGTAGCTAACTGGCAGATCAGACGACAAAGTACTATGATAGTGCATGCACAAGTGTTTCAGAAAACACAGTTTGGCGCACTTTGTTGAACACTGGCTTCCGGAGCAGACGATACCTGCGCTTTCCCGTGTTGACCCACCGATATTGTCAGTTGTGATTTGAGTGAGCAAGGGATCATCTCAAACTAATCACGTTTCTTGTTCCAATGGGTCGAATGTGATATCTAGACACGGCGTCGTTCAAGCGAACGGTTGCTCGTAACATATACAGTGTTATGGAGCAGCGAGATCAGGACAGTATTACGGTATGGAGGCCTGGGCTTCCGTGGAACCTGACGTAGTACACAAAGGCACCACGACAGCTACCGAACATGTCGGACCACCTGCATCCTTCTGTGTTTGATGTCTTCCCCGACAGCGATACCATCTTCCGGCAGAATAACTATCCCTCTCAGAAGGCCAGAATCGTGCTACAGTGGTTTGAGGAGCACGATAATGAACTCACGATGGTATCATGGCCAAGCTCCGCCACACGAACTACAGACATGCTACAGAAAACCTAGCAAGAGCTTGTCGAATCCTCGTCACGCACAATCGCTCCTGTACTGCGTTCCGAAGGTGGACAAACATGCTGTTAAATAGGTGGTTACAATATTTTGGCTCATCAGTGTATTTTCTCTAGCAGGGCCCGCATCGAACATTAACTTTTTTTCTATGCGTAGTATTATAAGAATTGTTGGAGGTTATTCTACGGGACCTGGTGTCACTTCTGATTTTGCATGCACGGAAAGAACGTATCTAAACGAGCATACCAAGAACAGTACAACACATTATTTGAATTACAAGATTACACGCTGGCTGCCAACTTCATGCCAGCATGATTACTATTAGCCAAAAAGAGTAATTTTTTTTCCTCATCACTTCTGAAACTATTATGTTCCAGATTACACAAAGAGTAGAAGATCCTAAACTGAGTATTTTGAGATAAGTAACCAACAGCAGGAAATTAATATTTCAAGCATTACGACATCTTGAATGAGCAATGGATGTCCGTATCAACATTGGTGGCGCTAAGCAGGAAAACAATACACAGTCGTTTGCGATGGGTTCACGATGGATCTCACGACTGCTTACCGTTCATATGTGGTTGGTGAAGATGGAGCATTACTCCTTACAGAACGACAAACATAAATCGAGATGAATGGCTGAGGACTGAAATTTCCTGTTCCTGAATACGAGTCTAGTGTATTAACGACGGCCCTATTTCGATCAGTGTTAAGACTGCGTCTAAAATTGCGCAACGTGTTGGGATGACTACTGCAGAATGACTGCAAAAGCCAAAACGTTTCGTCATGTCTAAGGTCATAACATATGGCGACACTACGTCAATTGGCCTTTTCACAAGAACTGTTCTGGCATGATTACACTAAGTGTAGCGTCCAAATAACTGTTCCTCATGAACCTACTGGATGCAACACTGGTTGTACTTTGTGTTAAGTTAGCTGTGTCGTCCACAACGGCCATTCTTGCGGTGGGCAGTTCAGGCGTTCAAACCAAGATTACAAGAATGTGCAGCTTTCTTGAACCACTGACATCAACATTAATATACCGTTACGATGTGACGTCCACCGTGTTTGTGAGTTCTTAAAGATCGTTTCGTGTCCTGCTGTCCAAACACACGACAACATTTAAGTTCAGTTAATTGCATTAATTGTGTTCGTGGACGCCGAACTTGCATATTACAGAGTTTATGAACCAAGTCTGACGTTAGAAGGAACAGAATACAAGAAACAGCTGGTACTGGCCCAGTGATATCAAGGTTAGTTTTAGGCTACTACTATTTCCACAGTAAGGCGTGATAAGGGGTTAAGTTTACTAATATCTAGTAGTGTCCCGTGCAAATACGTTTTTTCATGTCTCGTTTTCGGAGGCCATAATTAGTCATTTTTCGTGTATTATACACCGTACATGAAACTACCGAGTGTAAGTCAACATGGTGACAGAACATTCTTGTGGTGTCACCGCCAGACGCCACACTTGCTAGGTGGTAGCCTTTAAGTCGGCCGCGGTCTGTTAGTATACGTCGGACCCGCGTGACGCCACTTTCAGTGATTGCAGACCGAGCGCCGCCACACGGCAGGTCTAGAGAGACTTCCTAGCACTCGCCCCAGTTGTACAGCCGACTTTGCTAGCGATGGTTCACTGCCTACTTACGTTCTCATTTGCCGAGACGATAGTTTAGCATAGCCTTCAGCTACGTCACTTACTACGACCTAGCAAGGCGCCATATTCAGTTACTATACATATTGTGAATCATGTACCGTCAAGAGCGACGTTCACCATTAATGGATTAAAGTTAAGTATTCCACCAGCTACGTCCGTTTTTCTAGATTCTAATTTCCTTGTCCTGTTCCAGACCTCACGCCAGCCTGCGTGAGCTAAAACGCGTGCCTTTCGGCCTCCTCTAGTAACACGGTGTTGGCTCTCCTGCAAACCACAACAATTCTAACTTCGAATGTGTCTGTTAAGTGCTTGGAGGAGTCTTGGATTACTGTGTAGCGGAAATTATGTCGAAGTTATTCTGGTGTTCTGGATCAAGTCTTCCAGGATCTTAGAGCGAGTAGGGTTTCCAGAATACGCCTTATATGCGGGCTGTTCTATCCGTGTCCTATTGGGCTGTTCTATCCGTGTCCTATTGCATGTTACGAAACGTGCTCTGACGATGGCTATGTACCCATGTTAGACGGCGAATTGTTGGATAATGAACCACTCGGTAAACGTTTTTTGGTATTCACCGAGACATACGCTGGTGGTGCCATGGTTCGAGAACTTCAGCGTTGATAGATTTGTCAGCTATATACTCCGTGTTTAATAACAGTGTACAAATAGATAAATATTATGTAAAGTAGTACATGTGAACCAGCTCAGGAGTTGTCTACACTAAGGTGGCAAAACTCATGGCATAGCTTTATGGACATATACAAATGACGGTAGTACAGCGTACCCAAGATATAAAAAGGCAGTGCATTGGCGCAGCTGTTATTTGTACTAAGGTGCTTCATGTGAAAAGGTCTCGGACGTGATTACAGGCACACTACAGCAATTAACAGACTCTGAACGCGGAAAGGTAGTTGGAGCTAGACGCATGGGACATTGCATTTTGGAAATCGTTCTGGAATTCAATATTCCGAGATCCACAGTGTCCAGATTGTACCGAGAATATCACATCTCAAGCATTGCCTCTCAACACGAACAACGCAGTGACCGACGGCCTTCACTTAACGACCGAGAGGAGCGGCGGTTGCAAAGAGTTGTCAGCGCTAACAAACATCCAACACTGCGTGAAATAAACACAGAAATCAATACGCGACGTACGACGAACGCATCCGTTAGGATAGTGCGGCTAAATTTGGCATTAGTGGGCTATGGCAGCAGACATCCAACGCGAGTGCCTCTGCTAACAGCACGACATCGCCTGAAAAGCCTCTCCTCGGTTCGTGAGCATATAGGGTTGAACCTTAGACGTCTGCAAAACCATGGATGAATCCAGATTTCAGTTGTAAGAGTTTGTGGTAGGGTTCGAGCGTGGCGCAGACCCCACAAAGCCATGGATCCAATTTGTCAACACGACACTGTGCAAGCTAGTAGTGCCCCCTAATTATGTGGGCTGCGTTTACATGGAACTGACCAAGTCCTCTGGTCCAAATGAAGCTATCATTGGCTGAAATGTCTATGTTCGGCTACTTGGAAACCATCTGCATACATACACGCATTTCATGTTCCCAAACAACGATGGAATTTTTATGGATGCCAATGCGCCATATCATGGGGCCACAACTATTCGCGATTGGTTTGAAGAACATTCTGGACGGTTCGATCGAATGATTTGGTCATCGAGATCGCCCAGCTTGGGACATAATGGAGGCGTCCTGCACCGGCAACTCTTTCGCATTTACGGATGGCTATAGAGACTGCATGGTTCAGTATTCATCAGGGGACTTCCAGCGACTTGTTGCGTCCATGCTACGTCGAACTGCTGCACTATGTCGGACAAAACGTGGTCCGACACGATATTACGAGGTATGCCATGACTTAGGTCACCTCAGTGTATATCATTATGAATGCAAAACCACAAGTAAACTGATGACACTTTTGTACCCGACGTGTACACACCACAGCGACTCCCGTCTTTGTGGGTTCTTCACACAAAAACCGTAATTATTGTAGTATATTAACATTTTTAAACAAAAAAAGGCGGCAAGCACTTTTGGATTGTGTTAACAAAACACGTGTTACACGCATAATCTGTGTGCGACAAATGGAATTATGTAATCTTAAGCCTCAATAATGATGATGATGATGTAATAATGAAAAACTTACTACTGAATTGTTTACGAAATACAGTGACTTGTATCTGGTCAGTTGTTTACGCTTGTATCTTAAACAAAGGCGTGCCATTACGTCATGTTTTAAATGTCATAATATGCTGCTGATACAGCTGGTCATTAAAACTGCAACAGAAGGAAGGACAGCAAATAAGATTTTACTTATTGTGCGGACACAGAATAGTATGGTTCAAATGGCTCTGAGCACTATGCGACTTAACTTCTGACGTCATCAGTCCCCTAGAACATAGAACTACTTAAACCTAACTAACCTAAGGACATCACACACATCCATACCCGAGGCAGGATTCGAACCTGCGACCGTAGCTGTCGCTCGGTTCCAGACTGCAGCGCCCAGAACCGCATGGCCACTCCGGCAGGCGCCTCGCGTCAAACTGATACAGTCACACTACTCCTCCATCACTGAAGCATTGTCATGGAATCACCCTGTTGACTTCTTTCAGAGTATTATCTTTCCTCGCGACGAATCGTGTGGTGTCGCCTACTGTGCAGCAAGGCAGACAGATTTGGCCCACATTCGCTGCAGACAAAATAAAATACCGAGCGAGGAGGTCCATTGGAAGGCATTTGAATTACATTCGCATGTGGTGCGACTCAGAATTTCTCCCAACCATACACGTTTCGATTTCAGTACAACTTTAACATATGCCAGTATGGTCCCATTATCGCGGTCGTGGCTGCTTCTGTGTCACATACCCGCAAAATCCCTCGTAACAGTACTACAACATGACCTACATAGGCGGATTACATTTCATTTACAAAAAAGAAACTCCGAAGCGACTACAGAATGTTGCGAAAACTGACACGGGTGAAATTATACGATTATACATTGAAGAGTCAAAGAAACTGGTACACCTGCCTAACATTGGGTAAAGCCCCCGCGAGCACGCAGAAGTGCCGCAACACGACGTGGCATGGACTCTACTAATGTCTGAAGTAGTGCTGGAGGGAACTGACATCATGAATTCTGCAGGGCTGTCCAGAAATCCGCAAGAGTACGACGGGTGGATATCTCTTCTGAACAGCACGTTGCAAGGTATCAAAGATATGCTCAATACTGTTCATGTTCAGGGAGTTTGGGAGTCAGCGGAAATGTTGAAACTCAGAACAATGTACCTGGAGCAACTCTGTAGGAATTCTCTGCGTGTGGTGTGTAGCATCGTCCTGCTGGAATTACCCTAGTCCGTTGGAATGCACAATGGACATGAATGGATGCAGGTGATCACACAGTATGCTAACGTACGTGTCACCTGTCAGAGTCGTATGTAGACGTATCAGGGGTATTTGTATTGTGCGGTAATAAAGGGTACACGAGTGAGCCTTCGGCTCAGAAACCCCATATCCATGATGTTTCGTTGAGTGGTCAGCACGCTGACGCCTGTAGATGGCCCACCACTGAAAGCTGCAGGAATTTGTGGAAGGGTCTCTTCAGTCGTCGTTGGTCCCGTTCTTGCAGGATCTTTTTCCGGCCGCAGCGATGTCGGAGATTTGATGTTTTACCGGATTCCTGATATTCACGGATCGCTCGCGAAATGGTCGTGCGGGAAAATCCTCCCTTCATCGCTACCTCGGAGATTCTGTCCCCTCTCGCTCGTGCGCCGACTATAACACCGCGTTCAAACTCACTTAAATCTTGATAACATGCCATTATAGCAGCAGTAACTAATCTAATAACTGCGCCAGACACTTGTCTTACATGCGTTTTGCTGACCGCAGAGCAGTATTGTGCCTGTTTACATTCTCTGTATTTGAATACGCATGCCTATACCACTTTCTTTGACGCTTCAGTGTAGAAGCAAAAATGGTGCAATGAACATGGGTCCTGAAAGAGCCGCTTGCGACGTAACTGATCATGTGTGTTTAAGAGCAGCCGTTGACTTCAATATAAAATACTGTCCTCGTTAGAACAGATGCATGATTAAGTGCCAATCTAACTTGGGTTAGATCCAGCCAGGGTCCATTTTACTGTTGGTGTGAGCCTGGCCCAAGACAAACAGGGCGAGCAGAGCCTGTAGCAGCCTCCGAGATCGTCTGGCATCAATTATCTGGATTTTTCTAGCTGAGTGCACTTCAAAAGCGAAATATACGGCTGTTCCGTTCATACGGTTGGAGAGCAGGACCAACGCAATTGTGCAGTCGTGTTAAGATATACTGGAGGATCTGGCGGTGTTCGAAAGAATTTAGAGAACACCCCCTTTAATAGGTACCTGTGTACAATAAATAGTGACATGTATCCTGCGAAAGCAGAACTGAATTTTCTATTGCAATAGGTCAGATACGCCATGGATGAAACTGAAGCCAATTAGATGGGGAGTTAACCGAAAATGTCCTTCATTAAGTACATTTCTACTAACTAGGATAACATTTGATAATGGAATCTACGGCGGATTGTAATCACGCATTCGCAATTCTCCCGCAAACATATCCTTTGTGGACTCATGTTCAATGAGCATTTGTGCTTCGATTAATGTATATTTTAACCCGTGTCAGTTTTCGTTATTTAATATGGTACACTCTGTATACCAACGAAATCCAAGATTATTAAATATGGTGCACTCTGTATACCAACGACATCCAAGAAAGCGCTGTGAGGGACCAACTCTAACAAACTAAAAAATAGCGCCTTTAAAAATCCCTAAACAGCCACTTAAAAGTGGTACAACAGGCAAAACAATAAAAAGGCAGCAAAACATAGTAATCATACGAAGATCGACAGGGAAAGTACCTGATTACAAAAACAAAAAAAAACAAAAAAAAAAAAGGTTTGAGCACTATGGGACTCAACTGCTGTGGTCATCAGTCCCCTAGAACTTAGAACTACTTAAACCTAACTAACCTAAGGACATCACACACATCCATGCCCGAGGCAGGATTCGAACCTGCGACCTTAGCAGTCGCACGGTTCCGGACTGCACGCCTAGAACCGCGAGACCATCGCGGCCGGCAACTGATTACAATTAACAGCTTCACTACTAGAATGACAATTCTTGTCCTACATTTATTTTGCATGTCTTTCCGATTAGGAAGTAGCTGATCTGAAACAGTACCTTTAGAACAGAAAATGTGAAGTATGAAAAGAAAACGTTCGATATACTGTAAAACACATGCGAGACAGATACGGGCTGAGCACAGTTGTGAGGGATGGGACCGACACGCCTTTGTTCCATAGCGATGTTAGAAATTAACCATAAAAGCAAATAGAATAACAAATAGATAATAAATGAAACACTTTGTTCATAATCGGAAGTTCTACCAAATCAAAAATGGCTCAAGACGAGCAATGTAAGTAGCGTTCGATAAATTTTAAAATAATATTTAACCTTGTGATTCTCTTCTCGAATTTGCAACCGAATCTTCAAATCAGGTCGACACAATATTTCAACGGTCAAACCTATAGTTACCTTCAAGTGTGACACTCAGGTTGGCGATTCTCGTCGAAGCACTAGCGAGCTAGCGTCATACTTGAAGATAACGGAGGGTTGTACCGTCGAAATACTGTATTAATTTGATATGAACACTTGGTTGCAAACCCGACAGGGGTAACAAATGTTATTCGGCCGTTAAAGCCTACGAAGTCAAACAATATTTTAGGTTCCGAACTAACGAAACCTGATACGAAGTTTTGTCCCAAGTACAGTCGGTCGACGAACCGAAGTCTTCTATTCAACAGTTTACTCTTCATACTAACATTGAGACGGAGAACGATAAACAGAATGCCGAAATGCTTAATACTGTCCACTGATTTTTTTTTTCATTGGAAACGATCGTATTACGGTCATTCCTTTTGATAATGATCTTGAAATGAGAGATGTGGAGATGTATGTTCGCGGAACTGAAAATCAAAGTCGCTCAGTAGAGAAGAACGATTGTATCCTACTGGTTTCCTATTCGATTACATATGGATTATACGGAAGTCCGTCTAGCAGCAGCTTACTGTACATCGCTGGATCAACGAAGTGTTGAAAACAACTAGCGAAAATCATGTCTCGTCTTTTTGATGACGGAATGCCAGACATGCACACAGCTACGTACCTGTGTTGCTGATGTGCGTCTGTTGTATAACAGTGGAACACACCGTACGCTCGTTTATTGTAACTTGTGTGCAGACAAACTTGCTGTGCGCAGGGGTTATGTGACACCTACAAAGAAGATAGTGTGAAACTCAGCTAGATCTATTCGCGCACGAGAAACAAAACACAGTACGCAACAGTCGACAAGCTGATACCAGTCCGTGGCTTCTAGGAAGCTATCTATACAGTTCTGCACTGTTACTTAATGAACGAAATACGGGCTTATGGAATATCGTGATATTTATGACTGTACTGAAAACTTCCTAGTAAATAGAACTCATGACTCCGTTTTCCAGAGTTAGAA
Organism: Schistocerca gregaria; assembly: GCF_023897955.1. NCBI lineage: Eukaryota > Metazoa > Arthropoda > Insecta > Orthoptera > Acrididae > Schistocerca > Schistocerca gregaria. The sequence goes on along the minus strand of NC_064931.1, from coordinate 185,035,151 downwards.
ATCGTTAGACAGTAGCTTCAGGCATAAAACACAGGGTTTTTCACGAAATATGTAACTGAAGTGGAGGAGCCGGCCGTGCTGGGCGAGCGGTTCTAGGCGCTACAGTCTGGAAACGCGCGACCGCTAAGGTCGCAGGTTCGAATCCTGCCTCGGGCATGGATGTGTGTGATGTCCTTAAGTTAGTTAGGTTTACGTAGTTCTAAATTCTAGGGGACTGATGACCTTAGAAGTTAAGTCCCATAGTGCTCAGAGCCATCTGAACCATTTGAAGTGGAGGATAATGACCGAAGCTTCATCGTGCACGATACTGTAGCACATAGTGCTGTCGCAACGACAAAAAAGTGTCGACATTTTTTTGGAAGGGCTGGCAACTGACTCCACGAACAAACAACTGCCAGAATATAGACGGTATGATATATTACTGTTTTAATGCATCGCTGGAAAGTCACATCGGTAAAACTTCCAGAAGTCAGCATGTGAAGCGATCTGAGGTGGAACTACCGAATAATAGTAGTTATAAGAAAAGTAAATGTCAGCACTGAGATTCACTAAAAGCGGCTTAGATAACTTTCCTTTGACCGATTCTGGAATACCGTTAGTTGCCCTAGAACCCTGCCTAGATAGGCAAAGTCAGATAGAAAATACTGAAAGAGAAGCTGTGAGTTTATTCGTGACGGGATCGTTTAATTGGTACGAGGGTGTTGCGGAGATCCTCACTGATTTCCAGTGGTAGTCTTCAAAAGGGAGGCTTATCGTCAAAATTCCGAAAACAAGCGGTCCACGAAAAGTCAAGCAACGTTTTATTTCCTGCCTCATAAATGTAACAAAATGAGAGCGACAGAAAAATTTGAGATTATATGGAGGCCTAACGATAATCGTTCGTCCCGTGCTACCATACGCGAATGGAATAAGGCCAACGAAACGAGGAAGGAAGTTATTTTGCTAAAACTGACATATTATCCTCGGAAAAAATCTGAGGGGATTACGAGGATGCACCTTCCGCCATGCACCCTAGGATTGCCTGCGGGTTAAAAATGTACGAGAAGTATTTATAATGTTTTAATTACCACCTCGAAAAAATAGATTTACGTAATTATTTATTTGTCAGATGTACTGGTAGACAATAAAATCCCTGCGCCATGGTACAGTAGAAAGCGGCTAGAGGAGTCAAAATACGCGTAAATTGGGGCAGCGTACTGATAGAGTAGAGTATCGTGTGGTAAGTTGTTTCCAGCATAAGTGGAAATGCTGCAGATGTGTCAGTCCACTACAGATGGCTAAAGAAGTCTTCTGGGTTGGCCTGACTCAGCTCCAACATTTCCGCTGCAATCGAAAACACACTACCGCACACTATAGCCTACTTTATCAATGCGCTGTGCCATTACCTTTTCGGTTCCTCCAGTGGTGTGCTACAGTGTCGTGGCGCGGAGATTTCCATGTTTACGAGGAGTTTTGGCATACGCCTGTAAACATACCAAAAAGTAATTGCGGCATTTTAATTTTCTAGATGATAATGAAAACTTTATTACGGCCCTACATATAAAGGGTGCAAAACACTTAAACCGACAAACTCTGGGAGGTTGCACGGGGCACCGAAACAAACATTTTGCTCTTATGTCATAATAACTTGTGAGCAGTTTATAATTCGGTAGAGGGCGTAATAGCTCTAAGCACTCGTGCCATTCGGCATAACATAGAGTCGAATCACACGAATGTAAGAAATCGCCTTCATGAGTTTGTTAATCCGTTTCACTTACAGCGTGTGCACAACCAGGAGGGAGATGACTATCCACACAGACCACAGTTTTTGCAGTGGTACCTGCTACAGTATCAAATACGTCCTATATTTCCGTCCTCTGTGCTGTTTACAGATGAAGCAATGTTAAGGCGTGATGGGACCTTCAACATCCACAATTCGCATGTTCTAAGTGAGGTTTGTTCACATGCCACATGTAATAGCGCTAGTCAATTGCGGTACGTGAATGTGTGGGGATATGTTGATGGTGACTGACTAACTGAGCCACATCTCCTACCTTTGCCATTAAATGACAGCCATTATTACAATTTCCTTGTCAGAGTATTGCCAGAGTTGCTGGATGGCGTGCCACTCGCTACAAGACAGCACACGTGCTTCCATCATGACGGGACGCCAGCACTTTTCAGTCGTCCTGTGCGTCAATTCTTGAACCGACAGTTTCCAGAAAACTGGATTGGCACTGGTGGTTCTGTACGACGGTCTACTCGTTTCACTAATTTAACTCGACTGGACTTTTTTGTGTAACGAGAGATGTGCAACATTGTTTACAAAACCACCGTTGAATCAGAAGAGGACCTGGTTGTCCGGACAGTAGCAACAGCAGTAAGAATTAAAGACACTCCTGCAGCCTTTGGCCGTGTTGATATTTTTGAACCTCTAATGTAACTGAAGTAATTGTGTTAATTTTGTTGTCGCTTGGTCGCCACAGGGAAACACACTAGAAGGATTTTCATTGTTCCGTGCAACCTCCTAGAGTTTGTTAGCTAATTTTCACACTTAGACAATTCCTTCCACCGGTTTAAAACATCCTCACAGGAAAATGTGACATTAGAGGAAAATATTTATTTTTGTGTCCCGTGCAGCCGCCCAGGTTCGTCGGTTTAAATAATTTTCACCCTGTATATTGCTAATTTTCGATTTTTGCATTACCAGCTTAACGAAATGAGAATATGATCGGAGTTGTTACAGAAACTTTCTTTAGGTGTTTCCAGACTTACGAAGAACATGTACTACGATTCGCGTCACGTAATTATCTTTTCCGTGGACAGCGCAGCTGGACTACAGGCCGGTGAAGTAAGAGGTGTGCTGGAGCTGCGGCCGCAGCGTGGCGCGTCCGGCGCCGGCGCTGCCCTGCGCAGACAACAGCTCGTTTACGCGTGTAATAAACAGAAGGGGGCTACTCCCCAGTGACTTGGTCGCTATTACCGCTGCGGCCGGACGCGGGGGCCGCCGCACGCACAACCCTACTACTCCCGCCGCCCTAACTAAGTGTTGCCAATTCAGGCTTACGCGTACAATCGAGGCGGTGCCGCCGCAACGTCGGATTTATGGCTTGTAAACACAAAGCACAAACTCAAAACAAACTTGGCTTCGCGTGTATCTGATTCGGGGAAGCCGTTATTTCTAAGAGCGCGATTTAGTATGACGTCACACAGAAAGCGACACTTATAAAACTGACCACCTTATGGACTACAAGAGTTAGAATTAATACAGTCTCACCTCCGGGGAAAATGTACATTCTGGAAAAGCATTTATTCTTTGTGGTCAAAACGACGTTCGTTGAGACGCACTAAAACTGCTGATAAGGGAAACTCCCCATCGCACCCCCCGCAGATTTAGTAATAAGATGGCCCGGTGGCTCGCCCGTTAAAAAACTGAACACTGATCAAGCATAAAAACAGGAAGAAGGTGTACTGAACTGTGAAAGATAAACCAAAATAGAAACAGTGAACGGTCCAAGACTAAGAAGTTCAATAAAGAGCAGCCTGAAACAGCAACTATCGATGTACGACGATGAAACAGCAATAGCGTCATGGCTATTTGGTCATGGTGTTGGAATGCTAGGCGGACGGGCCGTATTCAGAAATCCACGTGCCTTTTTTTTCCCCACACAACATTTGAACTGTCCGGTCACTGAAATGTTTATTTTCTTTCTACAGACTTGGCAGTTGTCATACTATTACATTAGTTACATAATATGAGTTATGTGCAAGAATACGTTATCGTCACAAGTAAATGTGATAAACAGTGAGAACAGTCGACGTCATGGGTCCCATCGGATTGGGGAAGGAAGTCGGCGGTGCCCTTTCAGAGGAACCACCCTGGCATTTGTCTGAAGAGATTTACGTAATTCACGGAAAACCTAAACAAACGGATGTGAACTCAAATGGCTCTGAGTACTTGGGACTTAAGAGCTGAGGTCATCAGTCCCCTACACTTACAACTAGTTAAACCAAACTAACCTAAGGACAGTACACACATCCATGCCTGAGGCATGATTAGAACCTTAGCCGTAGCGGTCGCGCGGTACCAGACTCAAGCGCCTAGAACCGCTCGGCCACCAAGCCGGTGGATGTGAACTATGTCACAACAAAAGAATTCAAAAATTCAAGTTTCAAGACTTCCAAAAGTGAACGCAACTACAAAAACGTTAAAAACTCGTGTTTTAACAAAGCACAGAGAACTGTGTTATTGTGAAACTGTTGTGTTCATTTGTTGCAGCTTATGTAAACAAACTATGACGTTTCCATCATTTCCTTGGGAGTGATCACATTCATATTTGTACGAACACCTATATCGCGCAAGGAGGCGTATCTCACTCACTTACCAGTCGTATAAATCAGGTGCGTCGGTAAGAGATTCCTATTATATGACACACGTACTGTCACCAATGCCGCGTATGACATACCAGACGTGTTTTCCCGTGGAAGATACAGTTGTCTTATCTCCTTGTCATCAAACGTCTGCGGTTCCCATTCGAAAGCTACTTTCTTTCGGCTGCTAATAAAGTAGTTGTGTAGAATCAACAGTCATTATAGATCCCTACCTTACACCTCGCTGTTGTAAAGGGAGTTACACTACCACCCAGACACAAATCTGAATATAGCGAGAGAGAAAAAAAAAAAAAAAAAAAAAAAGATTGGCACGAGGGAGGTCTGAACACAGCAAGTCCCCTTGGCAGCCCAACACAGTAGCCACTTAACCACGTCGCCATTTCTCTTCCTGGCTGCTCTATATTACACTTCTTGTTTTTCGGCCGTTCACTGTTTTTTTTTTTTTTTTTTGCATGGTCCAGTACTTACACCTAGTTTCCATGCTTGATCTGTGTTCAGGCTCTCCACTGGGCCCTCTTACCATTAAATCCGAGCGGGGGGCGATAGGAGTTTCCCTTGTAATTATTTCCTTAAAATCATTCATTTGCAGCTACGAACACCTTCATTTTTCCTTCTAGATGTTTTCTTTCGTCAATATGTTGCGATTTGTTCAGGCTGCGTAATTTCCTATATTTGAGCCCAAGATTGTTCCAGATTTTTTTTCTTGTGACTAATGTGATGTTACCTTACATTTTCTACATTGCAATGTAATTAGTAGAAATCGCGACAGTTTTTGGAAATTTACCAAATTTCGTAATTTCTCTATCTCAAGCACTACTCGTACCAAAATTAGTTTGGCAGATCACTGCTCATTTCAGCACTGCTAGTTTCAGGTTATTAATACAATATTTCACGAGGTAACACCTGTTTGGAATAAGATAGATATTTTTGTTGCGTGTAGCAATAAAAGAATATAGAGAAATGTTATCATCTCTGATCATAAAATGAAACTTAGATCGCAGCATTCTGCGGTTAATACGGCTCTGAACGAAAAAAATTACTTCCATTGTTTCGACTAAGCTGCGAAAGTTCCTCTAGGAAGCCCTTACACATCCTCCATAAGTCCTGATTTGGTATGTCCATATTTTTCGTGCGCTTAAGACTGACTTTCGTGGCTGTCGATTTGTTCCGGACAAAGAGATGCACGCATGGGTACAATCACGGTTCCGTGAGCAGCCACAAACATTTTTCCATGAAGGCACTAACCGTCTTGTCTACCACTGGGATAAACGTATTGACAGTTATGGCGATTATTGTTGAAATAATAAAAAGTTTACTTACTTTTTTTCCAATCATCTTTTTCAATTCACTGCCTCTTACAATTTCTTCTGCTAACGCCCCTTTACTCGTAAAAAGGAACATAAGAATACGGAAAAGCAACATAAGAATACGTTCCCCCCCCGAGAACCATGGACCATGCCGTTGGTGAGGAGGCTTGCGTGCCTCAGCGATACAGATAGCCGTACCGTAGGTGCAACCTCAAAGGAGGGGTATCTGTTGAGAGGACAGACACACGCGTGGTTCCTGAAGAGGGGCAGCAGCCTTTTCAGTAGTTGCAGGGGCAACAGTCTGGATGATGGACTGATCTGGCCTTGTAACAATAACCAAAACGGTCTTGCTATGCTGGTACTGCGAACGGCTGAAAGCAAGGCGAAACTACAGCCGTAATTTTCCCCGAGGGCATGCAGCTTTACTGCATGGTTAATGATGATGGCGTCCTCTTGGGTAAAATATTCCGGAAGTTACATAGTCCCCCATTCGGATCTCGGGGCGGGGACTACTCAAGAGGACGTCATTACCAGGAGAAAGAAAACTGGCGTTCTACGGATCGGTGCGTGGAATGTCAGATCCCTTAATCGGGCAGATAGGTTAGAAAATGTAAATAGAGAAATGGTTAGGTTAAAGTTAGTTATAGTGGGAATTAGTGAAGATCGGTGGCAGGAGGAACAAGACTTTTGGTCAGGTGAATACAGGGTTATAAATACAAAGTCAAATAGGGGTAATGCAGGAGTAGGTTTAATAATGAATAAAAAAATAGGAATGCGGGTAAGCTACTACAAACAGCATAATGAACGCATTATTGTGGCCAAGATAGACACGAAGCCCACGCCTACTACAGTAGTACAAGTTTATATGACAACTAGCTCTGCAGATGACGAAGAAATTGAAGAAATGTATAACAAAATAAAAGAAATTATTCAGATAGTGAAGGGAGACAAAAATTTAATAGTCATGGGTGACTGGCATTCGGTAACAGGAAAAGGGAGAGAAGGAAAGGTAGTAGGTGAATATGAATTGGGGCTAAGAAATGAAAGAGGAAGCCGCCTGGTAGAATTTTGCACAGAGCACAACTTAATCATAGCTAACATTTGGTTCAAGAATCATAAAAGAATATTGTATACACGGAAGAAGCCTGGAGATACTGACAGATTTCAGATAGATTATATAATGGTAAGACAGAGATTTAGGAATCAGGTTTTAAATTTTAAGACATTTCCAGGGGCAGATGTGGACTCTGACCACAATCTATTGGTTATGAACTGTAGATTAAAACTGAAGAAACTGCAAAAAGGTGGGAATTTAAGGAGATGGGACCTGGATAAACTGACTAAACCAGAGGTTGTACAGAGTTTCAGGGAGAGCAAAAGGGAACAATTGACAGGAATGGGGGAGAGAAATACAGTAGAAGAAGAATGGATAGCTTTGAGGGATGAAGTAGTGAAGGCAGCAGAGGATCAAGTAGGTAAAAACACGAGGGCTAGTAGAAACCCTTGGGTAACAGAAGAAATATTAAATTTAACTGATGAAAGGAGAAAATATAAAAACGCAGTATATGAAGCAGGCAAAAAGGAATACAAACGTCTCAAAAATGAGATCGACAGGAAGTGCAAAATGGCTAAGCAGGCATGGCTAGATGATAAATCTAAGGATATAGAGGCTTATCTGACTAGGGGTAAGAAAGATACAGCGTACAGAAAAATTAAAGAGACATTTGGAGAAAAGAGAACCACTTGTATGAATATCAAGAGCTCAGATGGAAACCCAGTTGTAAGCAAAGAAGGGAAAGCAGAAAGGTGGAAGGAGTATATAGAGGGTCTACACAAGGGCGATGTACTTGAGGACAATATTATGGAAATGGAAGAAGATACAGATGAAGATGAAATGGGAGATACGATACTGCGTGAAAAGTTTGACAAAGCACTGAAAGACCTGAGTCGAAACAAGGACCCCCGGAGCAGACAACATTCCATTGGAACTACTGACGGCCTTGAGGGAGCCAGTCCTGATAAAACTCTACCATCTGGTGAGCAAGATGTTTGAGACAGGCGAAATACCCTCAGATCGTCGGTAAAGCAGATGCCAGACTGAGATTCATTGGAAGAATCCTAAGGAAATGCAATCCGACAACAAAGGAAGTAGGTTACAGTACGCTTGTTCGCCCACTGCTTGAATACTGCTCAGCAGTGTGGGATCCGCACCAGGTAGGGTTGAAAGAAGAGATAGAGAAGATCCAACGGAGAGCAGCGCGCTTCGTTACTGGATCATTTAGTAATTGCGAAAGCGTTACGGAGATGATAGGTAAACTCCAGTGGAAGACTCTGCAGGAGAGACGCTCAGTAGCTCGGTACGAGCTTTTGTTAAAGTTTCGAGACCATACCTTCACCGAAGAGTCAAGCAGTATATTGCTCTCTCCTACGTATATCTCGCGAAGAGACCATGAGGATAAAATCAGAGAGATTAGAGCCCACACAGAAGGATACCGACAATCCTTCTTTCCACGTACAATACGAGACTGGAACAGAAGGGAGAACCGATAGAGGTACTCAGGGTACCCTCCGCCACACACCGTCAGGTGGCTTGCGGAGTATGGATGTAGATGTAGATGTAGAACATAACAATTCCAATCCCAAAGAAAGCAGGTGTTAACAGATGTGAAAATTACCGAACTATCAGTTTAATAAGACACGGCTGCAAAATACTAATGCGAATTCTTTACAGACGAATGGAAAAACTGGTAGAAGCTGACCTTGGGGAAGATCAGTGTGGATTCTGCAGAAATATTGGAACACGTGAGGCAATACTGACCTTACGACTTATCTTAGAAGCTAGATTAAGGACAGGCAAACCTACGTTTCTAGCATTTGTAGACTTAGAGAAAGCTTTCGACAATGTTGACGGGAATACTCTCTTTCAAATTCTGGGGCAGGGGTAAAATATAAGGAGCGAAAGGCTATTTTCAATTTGTATGGAAACCAAATGGCAGTTATAAGAGTCGAGGGACATGAAAGGGAAGCAGTGGTTGGGAACGGAGTGAGACAGGGTTGTAGCCTCTCCCCGATGTTATTCCATCTGTATATTGAGCACGCAGTGAAGGGAACAAAAGAAAAATTCAGGGTAGGTATTAAAATCCATGGAGAAGAAATAAAAATATTGAGGTTCGCCGATGACATCGTAATTCTGTCAGAGACAGCAAAGGACTTGGAAGAGCAGTTGAACGGAATGGATAGTGCCTTGAAAGGAGGATATAAGATGAACATCAACAAAAACAAAACGAGGATAATGGAATGTAGTCGAATTAAATCAGGTGATGCTGAGGGAATTCGATTAGGAAATGAGACACTTAAAGTAGTAAAGGAGTTTTGCTATTTGGGGAGCTAAATAACTGATGATGATCGAAGTAGAGAGGATATAAAATGTAGACTGGCAATGGGAAGGAAAGCGTTTATGAAAAAGAGAAATTTGTTAACATCGAGTATAGATTTAAGTGTCTGGAAGTCGTTTCTAAAAGTATTTGTATGGAGTGTAGCCATGTATGGAAGTGAAACATGGACGATAAATAGTTTAGACAAGAAGAGAATAGAAACTTTCGAAATGTGGTGCTACAGAAGAATGCTGAAGATTAGATGGGTAGATCATGTAACTAATGAGGAGGTGTTGAATAGGATTGGGGAGAAGAGAAGTTTGTGGCACAACTTGACTAGAAGAAGGGACCGGTTGGTAGGACATGTTCTGAGGCATCAAGGGATCACCAATTTAGTATTGGAGGGCAGCGTGGAGGGTAAAAATCGTAGAGGGAGACCAAGAGATGAATACAACAAGCAGATTCAGAAGGATGTAGGTTGCAGTAGGTACTGGGAGATGAAGCTTGCACAGGATAGAGTAGCATGGAGAGCTGCATCAAACCAGTCTCAGGACTGAAGACCACAACAACAACTAGAATACGTTTACAAGAAAAGAATACGTTTACAACTAGACAAAAGGTTTCCCGAGAAACAGGATCCAGCATATAGTTTTAGTCCGCAATCACCGGCAGAAGCGAACTTTCTACTCCAAATTGGAATATTCTGTTGACTCCCGCCTACATAGTAAAATACGACCGACGTATTAAAATACAAGGAAAGAAGAAATATTAGCGCTTCACGTCCCGTCGACATCGAGGTCATTAGATACGAAGTGCAAGCTCGGATGAGGATAGTAAATCAACCGTGTCCCATAAAAAGGAACCATCCCAGCATTTGCCGGAAGCGATTAAGGTAATGGCGGAGAACCTAAATCTGGATGGCTGGACGCAGATCTGAACCGTCATCCTTCCGAGTGCGAGACCAGTGTGCTAACCACTAGTACCGGTAAATAAGAGGAATCAGAGCTCGGACGGAAAGATTTACGTGTTCGCTTTTCCACGTGCTATTAGAGACTGGAACGTTCGGTGAAATAAGCTGAAAGTCGTTCAATGAACGCTCTGCTAAGCAGCTAAGTGTGAATTGCGGAGCATTTAAATAGAAGTAGAACTAAAATTAAGTGCCATGGGACCACTACTGTTTGAAGTATATCCTCCTCAGACCTAATTTTCATTAGAATTGACAGATCTTGGGTATCCGGGACTACCGCACAGAGCGTCGGATGATTACGGATGGCGTGTGGGGTAATCACGGACACGACCTAATCATAACAGAAGTCACAGATAAATCTTCTTGATGTACTTACGCCACTCGTGCAGTTTCCGTGGGCCCACAAATTACATTTTAAGCATTTTATCCAATCTTCAGAGAGAGGATCTTCATACTTTTCTTCACAAACTTGGCAGTAATACTCATTCTCCATCTCAGCTTCTTCACTGACCATTTTCTTTTTGCGTGGTATGTCCTTTTCTTGAACCTTCATCTTAATGTTATCATCAGTAAATGCTTGAAGGTTCTTCATATCTTTCCTATCTTTAGTGTAGCAAATGTCACATCTACGAAATGTTCATCAAATTTAGTTTTATCTGTTAGCCAAATGCAAGCTGCCCAGAAAACGTTTGCTGCTTTCTCTATATTGCTGATGCGACTGAAGGCTTTCGTGAGAAGTTCGACAACTTCATACTGTGTAATTCGGGGGTCTACATTTGAAGCCATCTACAAGTCGTATTCTTGTTGTATGAAGCCTCGAGAGGTCCAAAATACGTCAGGACCAGTTGTTGCATACGATGAGATGTATGCGGTGGAAGGGATAACAATATTATTCTATTCTGGCGACAAAGACGACAGCAGGCAAGACTAACGTGACATTCATGATTGTCTAAAATACGTATGAATTGGTTCTGCAACAGTTGACTTGGCATAAGAGATGAAGTGGTGTAGTCACTACGAATAGATTCTGACGATCCAACTTGTATCGCTAACTGCTGCTATCTTATCACCAGTGCCTCCACGCAATAACTGAGCATTCATTCGCTTCCTCTTGGAATAAACAACGAAGGAACACAGTTTCCTGAAGCACTAAATGCACTAACGACTATTGTTGTTGTACCTCTTTCACCACTTGTTGCCAAGTCCACTTGTTTCTGGACCTTTGGTGCTAAAATCTTTGACTTTCTTTGGACATCAGAAATACCTGTCTCGTCAACATTGCAAATACGAGAAGCATCAAAGTGATATTTTGTTTGCAAAGTATGCAACTTTTTGAAGAACATAACCTAAAACAGTCACAAATGCGCAAACGTATGCATCCAATTTACAGAATAACCACGAAAGTTGCTTTATAGATAAAAGCGAAACGCCTCTGGTGTAATTCTTTTTAATTAAATTGCAATCAGCTCAAGGAGAATACCTGTAGTAACAGATTTTCACTTCCGTTTCACTAAAAGCTGTAATTCTATTAATGGAAGCGGACTCAGGTTTCCGTAGCGAAATATTAGGACGTCTTTTTCTTTACATTCGTATAACTAGTCTTTTCCTGTCATTTGGGATTTTTTGTGAAAATTATGCTTAAAATTATTGACTTCGGCAAATTTTAAAGCTATTTTCTGCAACATCTCTCTCATTAACCCTTAAAATAGTTTACTGCATTTTAAGATAAGTTGTTCTAATTCCCTTTCTTGTTTTACGAAAAACACAGCTTTACGTCCAGGTTTTGGTTGTGTAATTTTTTATGTTCAGATGGTCGTGTACAGTACTTTTCCAAACACAGTAATTAGCAAGTGCTTCTACTAATGAAAGTATTTTGTTCTTGACACCCCTAATGGCTGGCTGGCGCTCTCTCTCTCTCTCTCTCTCTCTCTCTCTCTCTCTCTCTCTCTCTCTCTCTCTCTAATTCATCTAATTTGTATTTGGTATGCGTCTTCCTATGGTAATTCGAGGTATTCGAAACATATGTGATTAATTAGTAGGGTTATTACGAACGGTCTAGATTACCCAACTCGAAAGGTCCCGCATTACCCAACAACACCGTGCCGCAAAACAATGTTTTTGTTTGAGGTTAGAACCGCATAATGCACACGACGTTGTTTCTCAAAAACGACATCGCGTTTCATGTTATACCTAAAATATCATACACCTATCCAAGTTTACTCATAAGTTATATTAAATAGTTGAAAAAATTTAAAGTAAACACACCTTGCACAGTGGGCATGGCGTCATTTCACAACTGTTTTTCGACGGTGCTTTCAGGCTCGTCTCACGACCGCGCTATTGAAAATATCTTCCATCCTTTTCTAAAGTAGCCAAACATACGTGTCCACAATTACCCCACGTCCGCGATGCCCCTCCACCCCGGTCTCCCCTTCCCTGAGCCGCCCACCTGACAGCAGAAAAGTTTCTTGCAAATCAAGGACGAGAGTCGTTTGACTAGACATTGAAAGAAGACAAACTAATTTCTATTGTAAAATGTTATGACCTAAGCCAGTCATAGCCGCATTGACCAAGGTTGGGAAGCAGTCTATGCACCAATGTAAAAGATAATCGAAGAATTATGGGATATTCATTCAGGTTCCCAATCCAGTAGCAATAAGCTGTCACATTAAAAATATGACTGGTACAGACTTGTCTGACAAGATAACGAATTATTAAAGGATCTGCACCAGAACCAAAAGTGGACTGCAAAAACTATTTCTCACTTCATAGAACTGAGAACTGGAAATAGCTGGATTCAGTATAGGACAGATCGGATTCAGAATGATGATCAAAGAAGAGCATCCCGCAGTAGCTTGATTCTAAACTAACAAATGCAGAGCATTTGTTAAGTAACCAACAGTAACAACATTTTGAAGAAGAAGATGAGGACTCAACTCGAATAGATGAATACTATTGCTCTCTCAAACACGCTCACCTAATGTAACGCATTTGCCAGAAATTAATTTAGATAAAAAATTGCATGTGGTGTAAGAACACTGGCTGCACAAAGAAAATCAAAACAAAGTGCCAAGGCTGTTCAGATCTGTCTAACATCACAGAACAACCGTCTCTCTGAGTATAATCAGAAATAAGACGGTTATAATTTACGTCTTTTTCAAAATTTATAACCACTGCATGGTACAAGTGATAGCTGCCAAATATGGCTGTATTTTGTTAAGTGCATTACCTATAAAGTATTCTCTCTAATGTTTATTTATACGTCACCAAGGCCCATGAATTACTTTAAAATTTATGAAGTATTTGTGAATTCCTTTCCACTATCATCTGTCTAACAGCCACATAAAATCTATTTCAAATAAACTGATGAGACTAGCCCCCTAGTGTCAGGAAAGTGACTTAAGACAACTACGTTCATAGATTCCTAGAAATGCTACCACATGAGGCAACTGTATACAGGAAGATCATGTGTTCACATAATTGATACGAAATAATCAAAAAAATGGTTCAAATGGCTCTGAGTACTATGGGACTCAACTGCTGTGGTCATTAGTCCCCTAGAACTTAGAACTACTTAAACCTAACTAACCTAAGGACATCACACACATCCATGCCCGAGGCAGGATTCGAACCTGCGACCGTAGCAGACGCACTGTTCCGGGCTGCGCGCCTAGAACCGCGAGACCACCGTGGCCGGCACGAAATAATCGAAAGCTAGCACATTATGAGCGCATGGTGCAATGAATCTCAGCTGAACCTTAACATAAACTATAGGAGACTGCATGAACATGGTCCAGTCTTCAGAACGAGTGACGCAAGCTGGCCGCTGTGACCAAGAACCACTGTGGCCAAGCGATTATAGGCGCTTCAGTCAAGAACCGCGCTGCTGATACAGTCGCAGGTTCGAAACTTGCCTCGGGCATGGATGAGTGTGATGTCTTTAGGTTAGTTAGGTTTAAGTAGTTCTAGGGCACTGATGACCTCAGATGTTAAGTCCCATAGTGCTTAGAGCCATCTGAACCATTTTTGAACCAGTGACGCAGTGTAAATAGTCAAGAATCCGTCTGCGCCGATTTAAGATGCAATGATCACATTAATCAAACCCTGAACAGGAGTTGATAGTGTGAGATTTTTACGGAGAATGCTATGGATATGTAACACACCCGAGACAGGTCACTTTAACAATTCTTGTTAGACCAATTCTTGAACGCTGTTCGTGAGGCAGCAATTCCGCTCAATCTTAGGTACAGGAAGAGAAGGAAGGAACATCACAGCTTAACGTCACAGACTAAGTACACAGGTGAGCAAAACTTAAGGACAAAAGTAAGTTTTGCATGATGTGTCACCGCCAAATAACGTGCCTCGGTTGAACTTGGACCATATAGATGATGTATAGTACTGAAGGTACTTGAAAGAAATACCCAATGAGGCAAACAGCAATGACACTTTTACACTACTGGCCATTAAAATTGCTACACCACAAAGACGACGTGCTACAGACATCAAATTTAACCGACAGGAAGAAGATGGTGTGATATGCAAATGATTAGCTTTTCAGAGGATACACACAAGGTTGGCGCCGGTGGCGATACCTACAACGTGCTGACATGAGGAAAGTTTCCAATCGATTCCTTATTCACAAACAGCAGTTGACCGGCGTTGCCTGGTGAAACATTGTTGTGATGCCTCGTGTAAGGAGGAGAAATGCATACCATCACGTTTCAGACTTTGATAAAGGTCGGATTGTAGACTACTGCGATTGCGGTTTATTGTATCATGACATTGCTGCTCGCGTTGGTCGAAATCCAATGACTGTTGGCATAATATGGAATTGGTGGGCTCAAGAGGGTAATACGGAACGCTGTGATGGATCCCAACGGCCTCGTATCACTAGCAGTCGAGATGACAGGCATCTTACCCGCATGGCTGTAACGGATCGTGCAGCCACGTCTAGATCCCTGACTCAACAGATGGGGACGTTTGCAAGACAACCATCTGCACGAACAGTATGACGACGTTTGCAGCAGCATGGGCTATCTCGGAGACCATGGCTGCGGTTAACCTTGACCCTGCATCACAGACAGGAGCGCCTGCGATGGTGTACTCAACGACGAACGTGAGTGCACGAATGGCAAAACGTCATTTTTTCGGATGAATACAGGTTCTGTTTACAGCATCATGATGGTCGCATCCGTGTTTGGCGACATCGCGGTGAACGCACATTGGAAGCGTGTATTCGTCATCGCCATATTGGCGTATCACCCGGCGTGATTTTATGGGGTGCCATTGGTTACACGTCTCCGTCACCTCTTGTTCGCATTGACGGCACTTTGAACAGTGGACGTTACATTTCAGATGTATTACGACTCGTGGCTCTACCCTTCATGTGATCCCTGCGAAACCCAACTTTCAGCAGGATACTGCACGACCGCATGTTGCAGGTCCTGTACGGGCCTTTCTGGATACAGAAAATGTTCGAATGCTGCCCTGGCCAGCACATTCTCCAGATCTCTCACCAACTGAAAACGTCTGGTCAAACGTGGCCGAGCAAGTGGCTCGCCACAATACGCCAGTCACTACTCCTGATGAACTGTGCTATCGTGTTGAAGCTCCATGGGCAGCTGTACCTGTACACGCCAATGTCCAGGCGTATCAAGGGGGTTATTACGGCCAAAGGTGGTTGTTCTGGTTACTGATTTCTCTGGATCTATACACTCAAATTGCGTGAAATTGTAACACGATGTCAGTTCTAGTATATTTGTCCAATGAATACCCGTTTATGATTTACATTTCTTCCTGATGTAACAATTTTAATGGCCGGTAGTGTACGTGGGCAGTTTTAACCATAAGCATCAGATCGGTACGAAATGCGCACGGCCGTGAGTTGTCATTACTGGAAGACAAACAAGAAAATTCCCTATTTTGCGACCCTCACCCACAGCGACCAATCTATTAACAACATGGTTTATAAACAACATTCACTGGCTAAGGCACCAGCATATTTGTTACTAATTAAATGCCTCCATACAATCTACTTTCCCTCTGCACTCCAATCGTCTTGGAGGTAACAGCAACCGACAATTTTTCAGACGCCAATTAAAAAAGACAAAATTTACATGATCATAATCACCGAACTCATGTGCCACTTTGGTTCTGTAAACTGTTGGGTGGAAGCAAGAAGTTCACTGACATCAGCCGGAGCTTCAGAAACGTCTTTCTCAGCTGCTGAAGAAGGTAGGAGCGTGGGGGCTTCCTGTCCAAGGGCCTGAGTAATACCCTCCAGATTACCATCGTCATCCTCTTCAGATTCTAACAGTTTTGACAAATCGCTTGGAATATCCTCAACAAGTAGGTTATAGACAGTAGCTTTATCCACCTAAATAGAGGTTAAAGTTAAGTAACTTACTGTATACAGGGTGTTACAAAAAAGTACTGCCAAACTTTCAGGAAACATTCCTCACACACAAATAAAGAAAAGATGTTATGTGGGCATGTGTCCGGAAACGCTTAATTTCCACGTTAGAGCTCATTTTAGTTTCGTCAGTATGTACTGTACTTCCTCGATTCACCGCCAGTTGGCCCAGTTAAAGGAAGGTAATGTTGACTTCGGTGCTTGTGTTGACATGCGAAATCAGTACGTAGCATCAACAGGTTAGTGTCCATCACGAACTTGGTTTTGCAGTCAGTGCAATATTTACAAATGCGGAGTTGGCAGATGCCCATCTGATGTATAGATTAGCACGGGGAAATAGCCGTGGCGCGGTACGTTTGTATCGAGACAGATTTCCAGAACGAAGGTGTCCCGACAGGAAGATCTTCGAAGCAATTGTTCGTATTCTTAGGGAGTACGGAACACTCCAGCCTATGACTGGCGACTGGGGAAGACCTAGAACGTCGAGGACACCTGCAATGGACGAGGCAATTCTTCGTGCATTTGACGATAAGCCTAACGTCAGCGTCAGAGAAGTTGGTGCTGTACAAGGTAACGTTGACCACGTCACTGTATGGAGAGTGCTACGGGAGAACCAGTTGTTTCCGTACCATGTACAGCGTGTGCAGGCACTATCAGCAGCTGACTGGCCTCCACGGGTACACTTCTGCGAATAATTCATCCAACAATGTGTCAATCCTCATTTCAGTGCAAATGTTCTCTTTACGGATGAGGCTTCATTCCAATGTGATCAAATTGTAAATTTTCACAATCAACATGTGTGGGGTGACGAGAATCCGCACGCACTTGTGCAATCACTAAATCAACACAAATTTTCTGTGCACGTTTGGGCATGCATTGTTGGTGATGTCTTGATTGGGCCCCATGTTCTTCCACCTACGCTCAAGGGTACAAGTTATCATGATTTCATACGGGATACTCTACCTGTGCTGCTAGAACATGTGCCTTTACAAGTACGACACAACATGTGGTTCATGCACGATGGACCTCCTGCACATTTCAGTCGAAGTGTTCGTACGCTTCTCAACAACAGAACGGTGACCGATGGATTGGTAGAGGCGGACCAATTCCATGGCCCCCACGCTCTCCTGACCTCAACCCTCTTGACTGTCATTTATGGGGGCATTTGAAAGCTCTTTTCTACGCAACCCCGGTACCAAATGTAGAGACTCTTCGTGCTCGTATTGTGGACGGCTGTGATACAATAAGCCATTCTCCAGGGCTCCATCGGCGCATCAGGGATTCCATGCGACGGAGGGTGGATGCATGTATCCTCGCTAACGGAGGACATTTTGAACATTTCCTGTAACAAAGTGTTTGGCGTCACGCTGGAACGTTCTGTTGCTGTGTGTTTCCATTCCATGATTAATGTGATTTGAAGAGAAGTAATAAAATGAGCTCTAACATGGAAAGTGAGCGTTTCCGGACACATGTCCACGTAACATATTTTCTTTCTTTGTGTGTGAGGAATGTTTCCTGAAAGTTTGGCCGTACCTTTTGTAACACCCTGTATAAGAACAGAAGTTTTGTATGGTAAAGGTATCATATTAGCATTGTGGTTTCACAGCGAAACCACCAACATTTTTGCTTTTTTTTGTTTCAAATAATGTGCTATATCCAAACTTTAGGCATATTTTCAATCTAGAATATATGTCGTGGCGTGTATAAAAAAAATTACCTACACTGAATAAAGTACAGCATCTGAATAACACAAAACAACGTGTCTGAATCACAATATGTCGGACTTGCACGTAAAACAAGCGCTGAATGCCGGTTCCCGCTAGCAGCGTTGCTCTCTCAAGATTTATTGAGTCAGTTCATCAAAAATCCGCTGGAGTGCACTACAGGCAAGGGTGGGACAGTGGTTTCACAGTGAGTCACATATGCCGCAAAGGGATACAATGCAGCAAAAAGTGGTTTCACAGTGAAACCACTGTGACACACAGGGTTAAGTAACACTATGTTCAATGAAGACTGTTCCGCACCAGTCTTACTCACGGTACACATCCAACTGCACAAGATCTCTCCACTTACTAGTGAATAGTAGACATGAGAATTTTGTGGTGGTATAACAAACAGTTAAGAAGAAAAGTGTGGTTTATGCATGATGGAGCTCCAGCCAGGTGGAGTTTGGAGCAGGTGACATAAATCAAGTGTGCTTTCAATTCTAAAGTATTGTCCTAGTGTTCAGGGCCAGTTTCCAATATGGTATTGGCAAGTGTGAAATGATCATAGAACATAAACACATGCTCTCAACATACTATAAAGTGGTTTCTGAAATATTAGCCATGCAGACTGCAATGCCCTTAATACTCTAATTAAGGACATACATGTCCGACATACATGTAGCACGTATCCCACTCCCTACGGTGACAATCTTTAAGGTGATAAAACTACTTCCTTCTTCACCAAACAGGGGGAGGGGTGGGGGTGGGGCTGGGAGGAAACAACTGGGGGGGATTTATCAGAGGGGGTATGTGTTAGTGAATTAATTTGACATAAAAGGTGTGTTTTTATCAGAAATGGTAAAGATGTGGAGGGTTTGAGGTGCCCAGAGGAGGAGAGGGTAGAGTGTCATAAATCAATCAGTTTGCCCCTGAATGTATGCTTGCTTCTGTATGTATGCAACCAGCACAAACACAATGTGCTCATTCCTGCTTTGCCCCCCCCCCCCCCCCACCACCACTTACATATAATGATAAAGAATATGTATGCGAGAAATAATTCACCTAATTCCATCTTCTCATAGTTAAAACTGACTTAGAGAAACAGAACGCAAGTGCAAGGTTACATCCCAAAACATACCACACCATTTTCTTTCTCGCAGTCAATTTTAAAAGAAAATCTTTACGATGTTGTTAAAAAAAATAGATAGTCTAAATCCATCCAAACTTTCACTAGGGTATCTCCTGTAATTTGAAATAATTTGATGCATAACTTTAAAGATTTTTAGTAACAAAGTTTCCCATTTATGTACTACATATATAATATCTCTATTAAGAAATATATAGCATCTTTATGTCCGAATGTTCACTACAGTAACGAATAAAAATTAGAAGTAAATCTTTCAACAGCTGTTCAAAATTTATGTAATAATTTTTCCCCTTTGCATATTAATATATATTTATATTTTATATAACTTAAAAAATATGCAGCCTGTGTCCACCTAAATGTTCGCCACAGTACTGGACATAAAACGGAAATAAATTGGTCAAGGAATCTGAGATTTTTGGTAGTAACGTTTCCAATTTAAATATTACATAAATGTTAAATTACATTGGGGTCCAAAATTAAAGCGACAAACGGAAATTTTGCAAGGTTGCGTTTATTTTGCCACAAAACAGTATAAACAAGTGATAGTAAAGTAGAAACAATGTACAGAATACGAAACGTATTCCAACACATTCTGACAACTAATTAATGTGCTCAGTATGGGATGCAGCCACCTATGGCACCAATACAGTCCTGACAAAGATGGGGCATGCTATGAATAATGTCATCACTTTCATGTTGAGGCAATGACGCCCATTCTTCCTGCAGCAGAGTTGCTCACAAGCCTTGAAGAGTGGTTGATGGATGCTGATGTGATGAAACCCTTCTCTCTAAAGCATCCTAGACATGACCTATCGGATTCAATTCGGTAGAGCGAGCAGGCCATGCCATGCGTACATCATCTTCCGTTACCAAAAAAACATCAACCACCCCTGCTCTGTGAGGTAAGCATTATCGTCCATCAGTACGAAGTCTCAGCCCACAACAACCTCGTACGAGATCCCAAGATATCCTCACGGTACCTGACAGCAGTTAAATCTTCGCATGTACAATTTCATGTATAGGGGGTCAAGTGGTCAACACAATCCTTGCCCACACCAATAAGGATTCTCCTTGATGTCGGTCTCTTTACACAATGTTCGGGTCCCGAAATCTTGTTCAATAAGCCCTCCAGATCCGAATCTGTCGAGAATCACTCTCCAGACCAAATCGGGACTCCTCTGTGAAAAGAACACTGGTCCACCATTCAATCGTCCACGTGACATGTTGACAGCTGCACTCTGAAGTTCCCTTCTGTGAAAACACACCAGAGGTAAACAGACAGCAGGTTTCTAACAATAAAGGCCACTCTGATGAAGCCTTCTATCCACCGTTTGCCTCGATACAACACGTCGAGTGAATGCTGTGAAGTCGGATGCCAGTTGCAGTGCAGTACTTAGGCGGTACCTTCGTGCCCTTACAGCCAAATAACGGTCCACTTTTCCTGATGTCACACGTTGTCGGCAATGTCCTGGTCTCCAGAACACGGTTTCGCTCTCTTAAAAATTGTCGCCTCACCCAAGAAACAAGAGAACGATTCACATTAAGTCATCGGGCAACATCAGTTTGCGACTCTCCTGCTTCCTATGGCCCTCCACAGCACAGAGTGTGTATGCGTCTTCTCTGTGCCACATCGCACCGTCTGTGACTGTATACTCTGCGACTGCGGATGTGCGACTACCTTGCAAACACTGCCCCGCTTGACAAGTGCCCTGACGTTATTGCTAGCGTGGTTGTCCGTTGATCAAAATGCCATCTTCCGAGCAGAACACGATTGTAACGACAGCTGTTGACAGTTTGTATGATTATATCATGAATTAGACACAGGGCCTGCAATCTTTCTCAAACGATGTGTTATCTTAGGCTTTTCTGGTGAATTAACTGTTTGTACTGTTCTCGTGTCTCCAGTCGGGTGCAGTCTTTTCAAACCACGATATTTCGACAGCGTTCCCTGCCGTCATCTTCAGGTGATACCTGCAGACTGAGCGTCTCCGCTGAATCTCCTCCCCTTTATTCTCTGATAGCTCCCCACACTTTCCCCCCGCGCCATGACGCACGCGGCGCTGCGTGGAGGGGTGGTGGGGAGGGGCGGGCTGCTGGCTGCGGGATGCGAACTGTGGACCATCAGACGTCCTGTGGCCTTCGTCGGGCGCGGAAGTCGCTTTGGGTCGGCGCTGTGCTTTTAGTTGGCTGAGTGCTGGGTCCCAGGCACTGCTGAGGTTGAACCCGGCGTCTCTGTTGATCAGTCCATCAGCTACACGTATTTCAACCGTCTCGTTCAGAACACAGTCCCAAAATGACGAGGCCTGCCGTAAAACTTCCGTTTTCCAGTATCCATGAAATGTTCCACAACCGCAGATTTTGTAGGCTGCTTCAGTTCAGTGTGCCTTATGTGTTCCTGCCCCTTTCTTCGATTGTTCGTACAGTTTGCCCGATGTATGCCGTATCGCATTTACAAGGAATACGGTAAACACCCGGTTTGCGGAGCCCCAGGTCATCTTTTACTGTACCTAGCAGGGCACGCGTTTTCGGAGGTGGGCGGAAGACATTTGATGTTACACCGAGCCAGAATTCTGCCGATTCTGTTGGATACTTTGCCGGCATACGGCAGGTACGACATTGTCTTCTCGTTCTCTTCGTTCCCTCTCTGCTGCGCTTGTGCATTCTGCCTGAAAGCACGTCAAATTTCACTCTCGTTATATACGTTCTTCTTGAAAACGTCCTTAAGGTGGTTAAGTTCTCCTTGTAGGCTTTCCTCATCCGATATTGCGCGGGTCCTGTGTACCAGTGTTCGCAGTACACCCTCACGTTGTGAAGGATGATGGCAGCTGGTAGCGTGGAGATACAGATAAGAGTGTGTTTCTTTCCTGTATACACTGTGTCCCAAGGTGCCATCCGCTTTGCGCTTGACTAGGACGTCCAGAAACTGGAGTTCACCTTTCTCTTCCACCTCCATGGTGAATTTGATGTTAAGCCGGCCGTGGTGGCCAAGCGGTTCTAGGCGCTTCAGTTCGGAACCGCGCGACTGCTTCGGTCGCAGGTTCGAATCCTGCTCGGGCATGGATGTGTGTGATGTCCTTAGGTTAGTTAGGTTTATGTAGTTCTAAGTTCTAGGGGACTGATGACCTCAGATGTTAAGTCCCATAGTGCTCAGAGCCATTTGAACCATTTGGTCTTAGGATGCAGAGAATTCCGATGTTGGAGAAGCTCTTGAAGTTTTTCTCTTCCATGTGGACAAATCACAAATGTGTCATCAACATATCTGTAAAAGCACATAGGCTTCAGTGCTGCACTTTCCAGTGCTTTCTCTTCGAAGTCCTCCATAAACAAGTTTGTTACCACCGGTGACAAGGGACACCCCATGATAACACCATCCGTTTGTTCGTAACAGTTTCCATCAAAGAGAAAGAACGTTGATGTGAGGGCAAATTCGAAAAGATTAGCCACTGTCGAGTTGAATTTCCCCCTAATCAACTTAAGAGAGTCATCAAGCAGCACTCTGGTGAAAAGCGAGACCACATCGAAGCTCACCATGAGGTCCGCTTGAGCCCAAGAGACAGTGTCGATCCACTCCCAAGAATCGGGCGAGAGCAAACAAGCCGTCTCTAAGTGGAATGCGAGTAATTCGTATCCAGCCGCTGACGGGTGTACCGGATCCTTTCCCTTACAAGCCCCAGCCTAGCTCTTCTTGTGATCCGGTGGGCGACCCAGTGTTTCTGTGATGGGTAATCCTCGCGAATGTCGGTATTATGCTGTGGTCACGGCACCGCACCAGGAAGGCGTGAGAGCTCAGCAGATGCTCCATCCGCTCGCGAAGTTTATCCAGTTTCTTGAGCCTCTGGTTCATCTCCTCTCCGTAGAGGAATCTAATGTGTGATCTTAGGCTTTCCCGACGAATTAAGTGTTTGTACCCGTTCTTGGGTCTCCAGCCGGGTGCAGTCGTTTTCAAACTACGATTTTGAAAAAACTACTTGGTGAAAAATTGGATTCTCATGCACTTCTTAGCTTTACTCGTCAGCTGCAAGAAAAATGCGTATCATTTCATTAATGGTCATACTTATTGCGATGTTTCAAAATTAAGTAACCTACCTCACGAATTTGCATTGAAAAATAGGGGTCGCTATGAATTTGTGTTTGGTACATTTAGGTGATATGTTTCTGCGTATGAAATGTAGCTAACATACTAAATTATTCTTTACACTTCGAAGCATATTGCTATGTATCACCAATGTCGTACGTAAAGTGCTTTGGCTCGAACCCATGACAGCGAAAACGCCACAATGAAATATTTGTAACGGTCCTCATATCTCATAAAATGTTTAAGATATCAAAACAAGACTTTGGGATATGATAGTACGCAAAGAAGAGAATATTCTGCCATACGATTAATTGATAAAACTTTCATACCTAATAGATATTCAAGCAACTACAGATTTTTTCCAATGAAACACCACTTTAAGGGCCATAGATAGCTGATGAAACTATAACTGTTACAGGTTCCTAGCAGCCACAAGAAGTTTTCGTTTCCGAGACATGGCTCTGACATTCACAACACGATTCACAACTGTTTTAAGTACTGTGGAGTCAATCACCAAAATGCTGTGGGATAGTCTCCAGCCACACAACATGGTTTTCTAAAGACTAAATGATTTATATAATGCAGAACTTCCCAACTGCAGTCGGTTATGTCGTCGCAAAAAATATTCGTCTAAAATGCCCAGAAAATTGAAGTTCAAAGGTTTAAAGTTATAAAAATTCAATCTTTAAGCAGTTGCAGATCCTCGGGGAAAATTCGTTATAATCGATGTTTGGGGATATGGAAAGGAATGGGAAAGTGGTGGATTTTATTCTTCGAGCGTGTTGATTCAAAACGGGGAGCTTAATATACCGCCAGACTCTCCACTACAGAATACATCAGTTGGACTGCCTTTTGTATTCATTGGAAATCAGGCACACACATTGCTGAGGCATTTTATCAAATATTACAATCAATGTGTTTTAGATCCGTGGAATAAATATCTCAATAATCAAAATATCCACGGGTGTACTGCCGGTCTACAGTGTCCAACGGGCACAATATTTCGGCGATCAAACATGTCGCCATCATCAGGTGAACTGACGGACTGAGCTCCTGTGAACGTGCCGGCACGGAGATCCGTACGCTATGGCTCCTCAGGGGGAAACTCAAGAATCACATCTCAATAATCGATTGTCCAGACCACAACAACAAGCAGAATTTGCTTTTAGAATAATGAGCGCTAAGTGGGGTTGATTTTGGAAGCCAAATGAAACTTTGCCAGAATTTGCTGACGATGTTGTGAAACGTACATGTTTTTAACAGCACTGTCACTGACCTACAAGGATACCTCCGTGTCAATGAGCAGCATACAGTAGACAATCAGACAGGACGAAACTTTAACAGACTTTCAAATGAAGCTGTCCAAATGAGATAGTTTTGAAACTTTTTCTCACATAATAAAAGAGGACTCTGAAGTGTTTCTCAGCTATACTACTTCAGCTCTATCATCTCTCGTTTTAAGATGAGAGGGATAAGAGATTAATGAAATGCATTCTGTACTTGTAGTCCGTAATTCTGCTTCCATCTCGTCACATAACTTGCCCAAAATGAATCAGTTTTGATGATAGCTATTTCGGTGGTTCCATACTGGACGCCAAGGAAAAACAGCTGCTATCAAAGCTTCCGCCGATACCATTTCCATACAGTACAACAAAAGATACGCAAGGGTCAGCAAAAGTACTGACTCTGCTACCCACAGCGACAACCGAATGGTGCCGGTGTTGCCCGACCGCAGACAAAGTCACTCGAACTATCTGGTCGCCGCGCGCTCAGAGAGAGAGAGAGAGAGAGAGAGAGAGAGAGAGAGAGAGGTAGGTTTCATTCGCCCAGTGCCGCTCTGTGCCGACCCGCTCGCAGAGTCATTACAATCACGCGCACTAAGAGGCACTGCTTCGTTTCATCATCGCCGCTCTGCTTGCCGCGCCGCTCCACTATAACCGCAGTCAAGGAGCGATCAAAAAGTTTTCGTTTGAGGGCGTTGCTCCAACGTTTATGCTACGCCGGTATACAGGGTGAATCCCAAAAAACTTGCATCGCAAATATTGCGGAAACGGAAAGTGCTGTTGATGTATAGTTTTCACAGAATGGGTTGGTTGTCAGGGGCTCATATTGGTAGCCAGGGGCTCATATTGGTAGCCAATAAAAAGATTGTATTGATACTTAGAAAGTGTATTTTTTGTGCACAATATACTTTTTTAAATAGAACAGTGCCTATTGACATTAAGAAACAAAACAAATAGGTAAGTTAGAATGTCAGTTTGTTGCGGGATTCTAACGCGAGCTGTTTACCAGATACCGTATTTTGAAAAATTTCCACATCGACATCTGTTTGTGCCAGTCAACCGGCGTAATTTCTAAGTACAATGTTGTTATGTTTGCTTTCAGTGTGTTTGTATGTTCCTTGGGTGCACAGCGACTCGGCCGGCCGAAGTGGCCGAGCGGTTCTAGGCGCTTCAGTCTGGAACCGAGCGACCTCTACAGTCGCAGGTTCGAATCCTGCCTCGGGCATGGATGTGTGTGATGTCCCTAGGTTTGTTAGATGTAAGTAGTTCTAAGTTATAGCGGACTGATGACCGCAGAAGTTAAGTCCTATAGTGCTCAGAGTCATTTGAACCAAGCGGAAAATGTCGCAACAGACGTCATACAGCTCGGTAGTTATTTATCAGCCTCTTCAACCAGTTACGTGAAAGTGGCAGTGAACCACCTAGACAACGTAACACAAGGAAACAAGTGACGACAGAAGCGGGGAAATCGATGTTCTTGCTGCTGTTGCAGTTGATCCGCAGGTTAGCTTCCGCTCAGACACGTGTCCTACGAATTCTCCATCAAAATAGGTTCCATCCTTATCACACTTCTCTCCATCAAGGGCTGCATGGAAACGATTACCTGAATCGTGTTAACTTCTGTACACGGACATTAGGACAAGATACTCCACATGTACCTTGTTTAGTGATGAAACCACATTTACCGAACACAGCCCGGTAAACCACCGAAACATTAACTATTGGTCCCCATTGGCTTCGTCAGGTGGAACATTAGTGTCCATGGAGTGTAAACGGGTGGTGTGGGATAGTGTACCATCAGTTCATAGGCCTGTTTTTGACGGGCAGAACACTGGCTGCGCAGAAGTATTGCACCTTCCTAATAGACCGTCTTCCACAGATGCTACAAGACGTTCCTCTGCGGATTAGGGGGGGAAGCTGTGGTACCAACATTATGGCTGACCGGGGCGCTTGTAGACATTTTTCTGGGGAGAAGCTGAAAGACGCTGTCTACAAGGACAAACCAATTACACCCAATGATATGAAATGATGTATTACTGCAACCTGCTTGGACACCCTTGCTGAAATTGTAGCATGTGTGCAGCAGCTGTTCCACCCCGGACTGGACGCAGTATTGCTGCTGCCAGTGGTCATTTTGAATACGACATGTGATGGTCAGTGTTCCCATTACTGGTCAGAATGCAGATAACTAGTGAATGCACTTGTGTTGTTTTTTAGTGTGTGCTTCCACAGGTAATGTCCAAGTGTCGGTGTGAGAACTATTCAAACTACGACATCTCGTAAACGACTTGCACTAGAATCTTGCAACAAACACTACTGACATTCTAATTTACTCTACTTTTAATCAGTTAATATCAACAGGCATTTTTCCATTTTAAAAAGTTTATGTTTGCACAAAAATACACTTTCTAGGTATTATTACAATCTGTTGATTAGCTAACAGTAAAAGCCCCTGACTACCAATCCATTCTGTGAACACGCACTTCAATATCATTTTCCATTTCCGCAATATCTGCAGTGCAAGTTTTAGGTGATTCACCCTGTACAAGCATCACATGTAAGCAAGAGATTAGTGTGGCATTAGTGTCTTTCCAACATGCGAGTGGTAAATGCAGAAATGTGAACTAGGGCAAATTTATTGCCAAATGAGCCCAAACAAGACCAACATGCTGTTATTGTCTTGT
The DNA here is from genome assembly GCF_023897955.1 of Schistocerca gregaria. NCBI lineage: Eukaryota > Metazoa > Arthropoda > Insecta > Orthoptera > Acrididae > Schistocerca > Schistocerca gregaria. The sequence continues at coordinate 185,007,825 of NC_064931.1, read as the reverse complement.
TAGGTGCCAAAGGACGAACACTGGTATAAATCCATCGGAGAATGAAAGTTGAAGGGTCATCCATTGCTGTCGGACGAGTGCAGCAAGTAGTTACGAATCTTTTCACGCAGCAGAACACGGTACTTTACCGAACGGGTACCTCAACCTGGTGTGTCGGTGGGATGATTATCTCAATGCTCATGGCGATTTTGCCTGATTGGGATACCGATTCCGGACAGTACTACCTTCGAACGGAAAGTTATTGTTCGCCTCTTATAGTAGTATAAACTACTTTTTTTTTACTGTTTTGGCCTATTAAGAACAACATGAAATAACTTACGTCTTCTTTCTTTTCTCATTTCTTTCTTTTCTCCTTTCTTTCTTTCCAGTAGTTTTTCATTCTTCCCCTACGTTTCTCTTCTTTCTTCTGTGCATACTGCAACTGTCTTTTCTTTTGTTTTCTCCTGGAAGTCCTTGAAACTTTTACTTTTGCTCTGAGCTTTCCTCTTTCTATTTCTTCCTCCATTATTTCCACTTCTCTCGGGTCTGCTTTTACTTCTTTGATCCATGTCACTCATGTTATAGAGTTTCAGTCAAAAAAGTTAAAAATTTACATTTGTCATCCTCTCTACATCTAGCCACTGTAGGTTTTCATAGAATAAGAATCTTCTCTTCTTCATTGCGTCTAACACTGGTTTAATATTTTTCATAAATTTCTGTATTATTTTTTAATTTCAGTTTCCCATTCTCGTCTTTTGGTCCCAAGACTTCCCTGATTGTGTTTTTTTCCTTATTTTCTATTTCACCTAATTGTTTGGCTGTATTTAACGAAAGGTATTTTGAATCATAAAGGCAGTCTGGTTTAATGACAGTGTTGCAGTGCCAGAGTTTTGCATTTGCGGAAATAGATTTCTTGTTATACAGGTCTTTGGCTAGTTGAAAAGCCACTTCTATTTCCCTTGTCCTTGCTAAAATTAACTTCTTTGTTCAAAGCATTTAGTTGTATTATTTCACCTAGACATTTAAATTTCGTAGTCATTTTTACCCTTCCGCCATCAGTTTCCATGTATTTCGGTGCCTCTTTCGCATCTATCACATGCTCAGTTCTCCACAAGATTTAAAGGGTGGGGCAAATAAAAGTGACCCAGACGAGTGAATACGAATGGACATGAATGTATACATATAACCACACCCTGCGACGCACACAGCACGTGTACGCCCGCCATGTGATCCGCACCAGTTCTGAGCGTAGTGCGGGCTGTGTCAGTGTGAGTAGAGCAGTTCAAACGGAACGATGGCACTCACAGTGGAGCAGCGGGTGTTCGTAGTGGAAAGTTACGTGACAACATAAGTCGTCGAAATGGTGTGGTCAGCTATTTCCTGAGAAGTTTAATGGTTTCAAAGTGCCAGCAAAGAGTGCCATGCATCGCTTACTCGGAAAATGGCATGAGGCAGGATCTGTTTTGAACAAGTCAAAAACATCCTGAAACGTGCCAGCACACCAGAAAATGAGGCAGCAGTTCAACAGTAAATGCCAGTCCTACCAAATCAACCCAATGCCTGTCGCAAGAGACCGGTATATCATGTCGATCACGTGGACGAGTACTCCACCTCGACCTGCAGTCTGGTCGCGGCCCTAACTGACCACTCTGGTGACCTGATCTGTCAGTGTGCGATTACTTTGTGCGGGGAGCCCTCGAGTCTAACGTGTATCGCAACAACCTCATAATCTTCAAGAACTGCAGCAGAACATTTCGGATGAGATTGCAGCAATTCCATCTTCATTCTGCCTCTTGTTCACCAGGACCAAAAACTACCAAGAGATGAATGGTGGTCACTTTCAACACCTGCTATAGTCAGTGCAAGACCACTCCATGTATCGCTACAACACACTAAGTTTGTTCAGAAAGGAAAGGCAGGAAGAAAGTTCAGGGAAAAAGAAAATCAGATTCGAACGCAGTACATAGGCGGACTTCTAGTTGCTGCCTTAGCCTGTTGTCTAACGCCTCAACTCGATAACTGGTACTCTCGTGTGGTATTCGAGAGTGTCATAAAACTTCGAATTTCGATTTCTCGAAAACACTTCAGAAGCGCATAGTACTAACAAGATTCGTCACACGACTGCACAGCCAGCGCGACAGCAAATGAGACAAGCTTTAAAAAATCAAATAGGAGACGCTACAGAAAACGCGTAGAGCAAGGCGGAGGAACGAAATTCCAAAGTTACAACAGGTGGCGTCTCATATGATTCAAGCATCTCACATTCTGACCACGACAATAAAATTCGGGGAATTAGGTACAAGATGATTATAATTAAAGTGCAGCTACTCACAGAGGTCCAATGTGGACTGTAATTACCGTATGGCAGCAAAATTTTATAGAAATCCCAATACGTTAAGGTGGAACCAATTTACGCTGTAAAAAAATTAGTTCCAATTTTGACCACCAGGTGTAAACCTGGCACAATGAATGCAGGAGAGACGTATAGAAATGCTTCCGTATGTAGTGGATTAGGTGGTGGTGGTGGTGGTCGTGGTGGTGGTGGTGGTTGTTGGGATGTTTAAGGGGGACTAAACAGCTAAGGTCATCAGTCCCCCAGTGGATTAGGAATGGGACGTGAGCAAAAAAAGTCAAACAAGTGAGAAAAGTATATTATGTTGATTTTATTACTAACAGCTGCTTGCACAATATATTCAGTATGAGGACCAGAGATGTCGACGAGATGCTGTACAGCGCCAGATTTGCACTTGGTGGCCGAAATTGGAAGTAATCTTTTTCCATTGTAAATCGGTTCCGCATGAACGCATTAGCCTATCGATCAAGTTTCGCTGCCGTGTGATAATTACAGCCCACACTTGACTTCCACGAGTAGCTCCAATTTCATTATAACCACCCCGTATAATGCAGACGGCTAACAACAGTTTTTCATTCACGAACGGCAGGTGGGGAGAGGGGGGGGGGGGGTAATCGAAAGTGGTAAACTATGTACCCTCCACAACACACCGTCGGAGCATAATGTAGATACAAGGACATACCTTTGTTACCGTTTCAAAACTAGAGTTGTGTCGGAACTTACCTGATGCGAGCTTCGTGGAGTTTCTCGACAAACTCGAGTTCCGAATCGACGAGGAAGAGCAAAGCAGAGCCGTGGGCGCCGACGCGAGCGGAGCGGCCCACTCGGTGCGCGTAGTGCGACACTGACTGCGGTGGCGACAGCTGCACCACCCAGTCCACCAGCGTCAGGTCCAAGCCGCGGGAAGCCACGTCCTGCAAACAGTAGTACCGACCCATGACACACCTGGCACAGCTGCGCAAGGGTGGGGCATCTCCAAAGCGTCAATCCCGTAATTCAAATTAAATGAATCGAAGGAAAGACAGGCAACGGCTGCTAGTGGGCAATGAATTAAATAAGTGGGGAAAGTTGAAAATTTGTGCCGGACCGGGAATCGAACCTGGATTTACTGCTTCTCACGAGCGGTTGCCTTAATCGCTTCGACTATCCGAACACGGTCCCTGACCGACACCAATTTCCAACTTGCTGGATTGTCCGAAAGAACACATACCATTTGTTTAAACTTTCAGCCTTATGTGAATAGAAAACATCCGCTTGAACTCTTAAGACGCTGCCGTCACGGACTGTGCCACTGACCCCGGCGGAGGTTCGAGTCCTCCCTTGTGTGTGTGTGTGTGTGTGTGTGTGTGTGTGTGTGTGTGTGTGTGTGTGTGTGTGTGTGTCCTTAGGATAATTTAGGTTAAGTAGTGTGTATGCTTAGGGACTGATTACCTTGGCAATTAAGTCCCATAAGATTTCACACACATTTGAACATTTTTTTTGAACCCCTACGAAAATCAGCGAATGCTGCGAAATATAGAGGCTTAATAGGCGGGGACACTACGTCAGTAGTGTAAGTTGGAAAATTGCGTCGTTCAAGGACTGTGGCCAAATAGCCGAAATCTTTAAGAGGGAACAACAGCGTGATGGACGAAAACGTTGCTCAAATCCAGGTTTTCTTCCTCTGTACTGAAATTTAGTAGACAAATGGGGTATGCTGCAATGAATAAAGCATACATTCAAGTTTTCTGGTATCTTTTTATTGAAAAATATTAATATCTTCACTGTGTAATTGGGATTTTCCCGAGGCAACTCTGAAAGGAGGTAGACCGACGGTTGTCGCTGAACTCCGGTTATGGTTATATGAAACATGAAATTAACATATCACCCTGATCCTTACAGACCTAATTATAGTTCATCGTGCGGATTTACAAAAGAAAGTGGTGAAACTATAGATATTTGAAAAATGGCCATTTTTGGGCCAGTTTTTTTAGGCGAAAAAAACAACTAAATATCGACATTTTAACGGCTATTACGAGGTTGAGAGAAATCAGTTTGCTTCAAGGGAGACCAAAAATCATTAAAATCGTATGAAAATTGTAGCGTGGGCGACGACAACCACGCCAAAAAACAGGGTTTTGAGAAAAATGCATTTCAAGTTTGACAAGTATTTACCATGTTAAAAAAAGGGACAAACCTTGAAACGTACGGGTTATCATCGATGCCTGGTCCATTATAACTACCGTCCTGCCTATTTGATATCCGCTTTCAGCTACTTTAACCTGATAAGCACTCATTTTCGTCCTCAGAGCCCTTTTCCTCGCTCAGCGCATAGTCGCTGGCGTCTGTATCTTCACAGAATACAAGCATTTCATCGCCGATTTTGATTTGAAGGGCATTTGCTACGAGCATTAAAGCAGTATGACCTACAATGAGTAGTCATAAGGCCAAATTTCAAGCAATGTTAACAATTTCGCTTCGGCTGGATGTTAAGTTTAGAGCGTATCTCCAAATGAGACTATTGAAACTTTCGTTCACATTTCGAGTAAAACCGCCCAAACAACGCTCCAGTAAATCGGGTTTACTCAAATCGATATAAATTCGGGTGATTTCATCGATAACAACTTGTGACAACCAGTTCTCTAACACCGAGGCGTGCTATGCATGCTCCGCTTCAAGCGCTCACAGAATCGTTACTTTTTGGAGTTCGCGCATAATATTTTGAGGAAGAATTCTTCAATGTATACACATTCGAATTCCGTTATTTCGACCGTCACCCCGTCGTTTCTCCTTACGGCAACCGCTAATGAGAAGCGGTAAATCTGGGTTCGAGTCTTGGACCGGCACAAATTTTCAACTTTCTCCATAGATTTAATTCAATGCCCACTAGCGGCCGTTTTATGTCTTTCCTTCAATTCATACTCATAAGATTGCATGATTAAAAAAACCAAATCATTTATACACCATCTGAAATAATGTACGGAAAGCACGGATGGCCTTGAACAGGGTAACCGAACGCACATTGTAACCTCGCTGTTCTCACATGTGAGTTCAGTGCTTACACATCGTGCCAATCCGCGACTGTCAACGTCAAGGGGGCACTTATCCGCGAGCGATGAAGTGTACATTTCTCCCGGATTTTAGGACAGCGCAGCGTCTCTCATTCCTGAATCAGATGTCTGGATGGTGCAGCACCAGGCCGATTATGCTGCGGAAATGTACGAGTATACGAGGCATTATCGTGAATCACAGCAAAAATCTCCCAAGTGACTAGAACGCAAATTACTCCTGTTTATTAGGACGGTGAACAGAACAAATGCGCAAAATTATAAACCACTACATCTAAATCGTGTGTACTGTGGGATTTTAGAATATTCTGGGAGTAAAACAGCTTCTCTCCAAGTTTAAAATCATCACTCATGTGAAAAGTCCCCCCCCCCCCCTCTCTCTCTCTCACACACACACACACACACACACACACACACACACACACACACACACACACACACCTTGCCGTGCCCGTTTTTTACATAATATAAAAGGTGGCTATTATTAAACTTTCGCTATTTGATAGGGCCCCCATGAAAAACAAGTGATCGTATGACAACAAAATTTTGTGGGAACATTTGTAACGACAAGAGGAGGAGAAATAGCGTGCGACCCATTGAAAGTAAAGCACTTTAATTTCCACATGAGAGCGTAACGTTTTGTTAACTGCTTACTATGTTTACGTTACATGCTCAATGCGACGACCATCTGCATCAACGGCAGCCACGAACCGCACTAGAGATTGATTTACTACTACCCAAAACATCTTAGGTGGTATGTTGGCTACCTCGCTCGCTATGCTCATTTTCAACTTCCAAAATTTGTTACGTGTCCTGTTACTAAACCTTGTTTTTCAGGTAATCCAATAGCCAGAAATCACACAGGTTTGCTGTTGTTTTGATACAACATATTTACGAGTAACGCCCTTTACGCCTTGCCCAAAACCATGTTGGCTGTCTGCAACTATAATGCACACTGATGCTTGTGTTTCAACCCTATATCGCCGAACCAGTACTGACGCCTAACGGGAAGTCAGGACACTAACACTGCTAACAGTGCAAATCCTACAACGCACTGTATGAACATCATTCCTACAAGGTTGGATATCCATTCGGTAAATAGTTTTCCGTCAACACTGGCTCAAGTACAGCGATAGTTCAATTACAACCACCCTGTTATCCTAAAAATAATTATAGTTGCCGGTCAATAGATAGATTCTGTATGTTCAGGTATCCGAAAGACGTTCGACATACGAGTATATAGGCAAGTTATTGTTTGCCTTCAAGAATTGTTGATCGATAGCACCCCAACACGAAAAAGGCAACATCGTAATAGATCTACAGTGATACTTTTACGGATGGTAACTACTGAAATTAATGAAAACGGTTTGGTGTAAATTTTATTTTTGCAACATTTTTCCATGTCTGAACTCCAACGATCGCAGGCATCACAATAAGTAGCTTGAGTATACAGTGAATTTTCCACGGTATTATTGCTTTAGCGTGTACTGTGAAATGCTGTCGTCACCACTTCTGTATCTCTCTTTGTGGTATCGTGCTTCCTTTCACTATAGTTCACTCAGTTTTGGCGATACAGACTAATCTCTGGAGACTGAGTATGCTGGCAATGATTGACAAAATTCAGCCACCTGAAGTCATTGACGACAGGCAGTAGAATACCGCAAAAATCCGTCAGCCGAGATTAAGCATGCCTGGGAACAATCTGTCAAGTCCGTCTCAAGAGTTAAGGGCTATTGTTCCTTCAAACCATCCACTGAGTACGCCTGACTTAAGTAAAAAGGTTGTAACTGTGGGACTCTATTTTTTTACAGACTGAAATAGGCGGACTTGGGTTACCTGCACTGTACTATAGTGATGAAGCAGATACCCATGCTACGGAAAGTGTAATTATACATATCATTATTGCGGTACGTGTTGTGACAAAACAGGTGGGGCCCGCCACCATCCTACTTTGTCTTTTACACTCCTAATTATAATATCTAGGATCTACACTAACTTCTTTTCTTGCTGTTACTCTTCACGAAAATTTTAATGATAAAATGTTACCTGAGCACACATCACATGAATTTACCAACTAATGTAAATTAATTTTCCCTGTTCTGAACTTTTTGCTTTAATTAGTTTTGCTGGAAATGATGTATTTCAAAAGTTATTGTATTTCAAAGTTGTCGAACTACAACGCATCCACCTAGTGAGCTAACAAACAGATACAGAAAAGCAGATTATCTGTAGACTGTAGGCCAAATTTTGCTCACTTAAAAGACGTGTTTATTTTAGCTAAACCTAATAAATTTATGAGATCGAATTAATTAAAGATTTCAACCAGCCCGAACTTTCAGCTCATATAGTAACCAAACCTCTATAAATTTCTGGGAAATGTTAACATACTATCGATGGACTACATTTTCTCAACCCAACGACACCAATAACAAAAATGTAATTGCCATAATTAAGAATTACGTAATTTTTAATATCCATATTTTAATAATCAATATCAATGGCATGCCTGTAAGTCATGATTTGCCGTAGTGCAAGCATTACTTGGACCTGTATACTTTCATAGCTACTGCTCATATCGGTAATTTGACAAACAAAGTCTGATAGTAATTATTATAGCTATTTAGAAAGGAATATTTGACCTAGCGAAATTTCAAATAATATTGAAATAATCAAAATCACATAATATTCTAGCGCGCGTCTATATAAGGACGAAACGCTTCTACACTCATGCTCATAAATTAAGGATAATGATGATACATGGTGAAACAACGCGCTGGTGGCCGGTTTGCGTGTTTAAATCACCTCGGGGTTTGATTATGCGGTGCATTTGACCTGCGATCGTCGCACGGTGCCGCTGGCAGCAGTCCACATACGCAGAGGTGTGTTGGTGCATGTCAGAGTACGGTGCAGCGAGTAAGTGTGCATACGTTTTCAGACGTGCTAATGGTGACTGCGTGTTGAAAATGGCTTAAAGAACACACACTGATGACGTTATGAGGCGTCCTCCGCGACTCGGTTACAAACTGGGTAAGGATACAGTGGAAGGATGGATAGGAATGATAATCTCAGAAGATGCAATTAATACTGATCAGTGTTTTAAAAACTTTGATGAACTTGAGGTGCTTTGTTTAACCCTTCAATGCATAACGTGGGTCTTTTGGACCCAGTTAGCCTTCTTTATCAACGGAGTTCCTTAAAAACTGTTTACAGATGTATACATTATTTATTTATTAATTTTTAAATGCTATACGTGTAATACACAGCAGGGACCTTTCAGACCCCTTAGCGAACAAATCATGTTTCAGACATTTTATTTCTCTTTAGTCGAAATGGCACTTTATGATGGAAAGATTACAGGCATCACTTAATAGTTTGGCACACCTACACTCACTGTTGAAAAGCTACATTTGAGTATATATTTGGAAAGTAAGTACGTATCTCTTTACGCCAAAACTGTTGATGTTCATCATATGTTTAACTTCATGCACAGAATAACTATGCACGATAGTTCTATCCTTTACTTACAGGGCGGATTACATATTTTCCATTATAACCAAAGTAACGTCATCTGGAATCAGCACAAGTGATTGGAATTTTGAATCAACAATTTCTGAATGGCTAGAAGGTGAAGCTCGTTTTCATCAGCAAGAATACAATTATCCAGATACTGATGGTCCCCAGGGTAATGAATCCGTCCTTCTAACATTCCAGAGAAGAAAGACTATACAAGAGCTGATTTCTTTATTGGTTGTGATCAAAATCAGTGGAGTGAAACACCGCCACCATGCATCATAATTCGAGTATTTGATATCATGAAAAGTCTACATGAACCAGTAGCAGATCTTGTAACTGCCACTTTTAGAAAGCAGGGGACTATTTTATCAATAAAAAGATTGGCATATGTGAGGAAATAATCCCTTTTTTGGGCCCTGATCATGGAAATAGACTACTGTTGCTCCTAGTAGAATAAAGAGACTAACAAAGACGTTGGGAGACACCTTAACATGTATCACAATGGACAATTTTTCCCGAAGTGTTTCCCAACTTTAAGTGTTGTTGCAGGAAACGATCACAGCAATGGGAACTTTGAGACAAAACAAAAACGAAATTCCATCGAAAGATAAGACTTCCAAGACAAGTGAAGTTTTGTCCTCATTATATGGTTTTGGAGACAGGTTATGTGGCCAACAAGGAAAAAAGTTTCAGACTGCCCATTTCTCTGGACTAGAGTGCCACAGTAGATGAAGGAAATAAAACGAAGTCGAAGACAGTTTTATTATTGAATAAAACTGAAACACGAATTTATTGTAGAAGAAAGTCAAGGAGACAACTTTTGACTTATGGGCAAATATAATGGATGTAGTATCCATAATTACTCCGTGTGTATTTTCACAGCAACATCCCAACTACTAGGAAGGGAAATCTTACAAAAGGAGAACTCTCCTCAAACAATTAGGACAAGAAATGCTATGTCCTTATATAGACAACATAGTCAGTAACCAGTAAACCACATGCCAGAAAGAATAGTCAAGAAGCCATGGCACATTTTGCAGTTACTTGCCTAAAGCCGAAGACTGCGCAAAATGGAATATCACCAAAAAGAAGTAGTTGTGTGTGTCTACATAAATTTGACGGAAAAATTGATCAAACATACAGAGAACCCATAAAAAATATTTGCAAAAGCCGAATGCAATTATTTTAAAAGCGGATACTTTTCATTAGCAGAACTTCCGGTCTAAGCCCAGTAAAATCTAAAGTTTGATGTTTACCTCAGATCAATTGTAACATAATCTATGATTATGTATTTACGTAATAAAATGAAGCTCACAATATCATAACAAATACTTTCTTACACATTCTATGTCACCAAACTCATCATAATTTGATAATATTGTATTAAGAAATAACTTTTCGTATTTGTTTTTGAGGCAGTGTTTTTAGATAGCCTTCTCTGGCATTTTTTTGCCAGTCCAGCCACTCACGCTTCCAATGATTAAAGGACATATGACAGATTCTGGTGAGGAGTTGCTTAAATCAGGATGATGATGACAAAGATTTTGATTTGTGGGGCGCTCAACATCGTGGTCACCAGCGTCCGGATACAAGTTCCAATCTTTCCGTTATCCAGTTTCTCCACTACCCGAATGATGATGAGGACAACACAAGAACCCAGTCCCCGGGCGGAGAAAACCCCGATCCGGCAGGGAATCGAACCCGGGACCGCGTGATCCAGAGGCAGCTACACTAGCCACTAGACCACGAGCTGCGGACTGAGTGTGGGTGTGTGACTGTGTTTGAATAACTTGAAAACTTCGGCTCCTATGGAAAACGTACCCCGGTACGAAATTTTCTTACCTACATTCAATCTCCTACAATACAGGTCCTGTTAATTTTTTTCTGTAGCGCTAATGGCTTGCGCGTGACGAGCGAGAGAATACGAAAACATTCGCGTGCTTTTTTGAAGGCCACATACGACATTACGGTTTGCATAAAGCGGTAGAAGCAGCCGAGTCAGCCTGTATAGAAGTGTAGCCCCCTTCAGCAAACCTAAAACAACTCTCGGTCCTTCTACTAACCAGTGGGACAATTTTTTCAAGAAAAAATCTGAACGTCTGGCGCACAATAAGGTGGTGACGCTGGATTGTAACTGGGGGTAAATCAGCCTCAGTGCAAGAGTTTAGTATAATGCTGATCCTGGTGAATACACTAATCTCTTCATGGCGGACAGCGTCTACTGACTCAATATTTATGCCTTGATTATATTAAATTCTAAAGTAGACGAACAGCAGAACGGACCTACTACCAGATAGGCCCTATTCGTTCGTTGATTGGTTGGTTGGTTGGTTTGTGGAAGTTGAAGGGACCAGACTACATCGGTCCCTTTTCCCACGACCATGAAACATGCACAAGAAATAAAAAACATGCAACGGAGAGGACAACACATAACAAGAAAGACACAGTCAAAGACCAGAAAAGAGGAATTTCAAGCACACAGAGTGTTACAGTGGTTGGTCAACCATGGGAAAAAAAGGAAAAGCCAACCACCAAGAGACACGCAAAAAATTCCAATCTAAAATCGTAGGCCAAACGCCAGACTCGACACAAAAAAGAGACAAACCCTCAGATTTAGCGAAAAAAGCCCCCTGCACGAAAAAACTCAAAACTAAGCCTGCCATTGCACAGTCATCCGTTATAAGTGCAGGGGACGTATCAGGCAGCGCAAACGTCTGCCTGAGCGCAGTTAAAAGCGGACAGTCCAACAACATGTGGACAAATGTCAACGCTGATCCACAGCGACAATATGTGGACCAATGTCAACGCTGATCCACAGCGACATAGACCGTTCGTCAGCCGGGTATGGCCAATGCGTAGCCGGCAGAGAACAACTGAGTCCATGCGAGAGGCTCGCATGGAGGAGTGCCACACACCTGTAGTCTCCTTGATAACCCAAAGTTTGTTGGGTGAAGGCACGATGCACCATTCTTCACCCCAGGTACCAAGGACTTTCTGCCACAATACTGACAGGAGGTCACATTCCGGAAGGCCAATCTCCAGGGCCAGTTCACTGATACCTTGTTTCGCCAGCCTCTCAACACAATCATTACCCGGGATGCCGACATGACCCGGGGTCCACACAAATCCACGAAGCGGCCGTAACAGGCAAGAGTATGGTTAGACTCCTGGATAGCCATCACCAGATGAGATGGCTGGTCGATAGCTCGTAGACCGCTCAGGGAATACACTACAGATGACGAAGGACTCACCTGAGCAGGAGTGGATATACTCTAGGGCGCGAGAGATGGCTACGAACTCTGCAGTGGAAACACTGAAGCCAGCCGGCAGTGAGCGTTGCTCAGAATGATACCCAAGAGTAATAGCATAACCAACTAGACCAGCTACCATCGAACCGTCGGTATAAACCACGTAAGAGAAGTGAAACGCGGCAAGGATGGAAAGAAAGCGGCAGTGGAGGACCTCAGGTGGGACTGAGTCCTGCGGGCCCTGTGCCAAATCCAGCTGAAGGCATGGGCAGGGAATACACAGTGGGGGTATACGTATATGGGCCCTGAAAAGAGGTGGGAGAGGGGAAAACTCAAGCCCAGAGAGAAGAGCCCGGACGCGAACGTACACCCTGAACTGAGGCCGCCGTTCTGGAAGATTGACGACCGAGTTGGGGAACAGGAGACAGGAATTTCGATGCCCAGGCAAGCTACAAACATGTGCAGCATACGCGGCCAGTAGTTGTTGGTGACTCAAGCAATTAAGAGTGTTCTTTTAAACTGCCGAATATGAGGGAGCCAAGCCAATCAGGTATCAAAACACAAGCCCAAAAAACAGAAGCGTCTCCACCATGGCAAGAGGTTCACCATCAAGATAAAGCCGCAGCTTAGGGTGAACAGTGTGATGCTGGCAGAAATGCATGATGCAAGTCTTGGCGGCTAAGAACTGTAAGCCGTTTTTGATGTCCCAAGAGTGCACCCTGTGGATAGCACCCTGTAGTTGCCATTCAGCAACCGCAATGCCAGTAGAGCTATAGTACACGCAAAAGTCATCAGCATACAAAGAAGCTGATATGGACGTTCCTACAGCTGCAGCTAGCCCACTCATAGCAACTAAAAACAGACCCTGAAGACAGAGCCTTGTGGGACCCCATTCTCCTGGACTCGGGAAGAACTATGGGAGGGACCAACTTGCACATGGAAGGAACGAATCAACAGAAAATTATGAATAAAAATCGGGAGCGGACCCGTAAGACCCCACCCATGAAGTGTGGTGAGGATGTGATGTCGCCATGTAGTATCATATGCCTCCCTCATGTCAAAAAAGATGCTGATGGCGGGCAAAGGCCATACAGCTGGCAGACTTCAGGCAGACCAGATAATCGGTGGCAGAGCGACCTTTATGGAACCCACCCTGAGATGGTACCAGAAAGCCCCGAGACTCAAGTAGCCAACTCAACCTCATGCTCACCATGCGTTCGAGCAACTTGCACAGAACGATGGTGAGGCTAATGGGGTGGTAGCTGTCCACCCTCAGTTGGTTCTTGCCAGGCTTCAACACTGGTATGATAATGCTTTCCCGCCACTGAGACGACAACTCACCCTCAACCCAGATATGGTTGAAAAGGGCTAGGTGTCACTGGCAGTCCACCAAGAGGTGTTTGAGCATCTGATAGTGGATGCGACCTGGCCCGGGGCCATATCAAGGCAAGCGGCTAGAGCACTTTGGAATTCCCACTCACTGAATTGAACATTGTATGATTCAGGGTGGCATATATGGAACGAAAGACTCCGATGTTCCAACCGCTCTTTCAGGGAGTGGAAGGCCAGCAGGTAATTCATAAAAGCAAAACTCTGAGCATAATGCCTGGCTAATAAGAGTTCTGCAATCATGTGTGATTCAGTACAGACTGCTCCATTCAGGGAAAGCCCGGGTACACTGACGGGGGTCGGATATCCATAGAGTTGCCTAATCTTGGCCCAAACCTGCAATGGAGCGGTGTGGATGCCAATGGTAGACACATATCTTTCCCAGCACTCCTGCTTAAATAGGCGAACAAGGCATCAGGCTCGGGCATGGAGCTACTTAAAGATAATAAGGTGTTCCAGTGATGGGTGCCACTTATGTTATTGGAGGGCCCGTCTGCGATCTCGAATCGCCTCAGGGATCTCCAGTGACCACCAAGGTACAGTCTTCCGCCGAGGGGGCCCAGAAGAACAGGGAATTGCAGATTTCGCTGCAGAAACGATGTCGCTGGTTCTCATGTCAACCACCACATCAATGATGTCATGAAAAAGAGGCTCAATAATGGCAATGGAGGCGAACGAGTCCCAGTCAGCCTTATTCAAAGCCCATTTGGGGAGGCGCCCAGAAGAGGGACACTGTAGCAGTGACAGTAAGATCAGAAAGTGGTCACTACCGCACAGGTCGTCATGCACACTCCATTGGTCAAACGGTAGAAGGGTGCAGACTGAAAGGTCAATGGTTGAGTATGTGCCATGCGCCACACTAAAATGTGTGGAGGCACAATTAATTAAAAGAGAAAGGTAGAGCTGCGCCAACACTTGCTCAATGACAGTGCCTCGGCCTGTTGCCACCAATCCAACCTACAAAGGGTTATGGGCATTAAAGTCTCCCAGTAACAGAAAAGGTGGCGGCAGTTGGCCTATCAGCGCAGCCAATACATGCTGTGGGACATAACCATCCTGTGGAAGATAGAGACTGCAGACAGTAACAGCCTGAGGCGTACAGCAACAGCCTCTAAAGGTGTTTGAAGAGGGACACACTCGCTGTAATGAGAGTTAAGGATGTAGACGCAGACTCCACCAGATACCCTCTCATAAGCTGCCGATTCTTAATAATAATAAGCCCAACAGCCACGGAGGGCGGGGGTTCGCATCGCCGGAAAACAAGCTCCCTGGAGAGCAATGCAGAAAAAATGGGTGAAGGCTGATAAGCTGTCGGAGCTCAGCAATGTGGTGGAAAAAACAGCTGCAATTTCATCGAAGAACGACACTGTCTACAGCCGAAAAAGCCATGAAGGGACCGAGGAGGCAGATTACGCCACTGGGTTATCTACCGCCACCGAAGGAAAGCCTGAATGTAGAACCATTGCGTCGGAGGTAGAAGCGAGATTGAGGCCGTCGGGGGACGCCAGAATCTCCACCTCATCCTCAGACGCAGAGCTGGTAGGTAGCGGTGGTGGTGGGGGTGTCCACCGCAATTCCCTGAGTCTACGGCGTCTTCTTTTTTGACTTTTCTCGTCGTTCCATTGGTTTCTCACGCTGGAAGGGCTTCACGGATTAAGTCTCTGGGACTGAGGAGGATAGTGAAGCCCTACGACCAGCTGCTTCTGCACACTTTAGGCACTGGTGGGCATCATCCTTCCCAAGGGACCCCTTCCGAGCGAGAAGGGCCAAAGAAGCGGTACACTTCTCTGGCTTAGAAGTGGAAACGAACGTTCCCGATGGTTGGAGGAGTGTTGCTCCCGAAATAGGTGGTGCAAGAGCAACAAGGAAGGGAAGCGCGCTCCCCTCCCCCCCTCCCACCATCAAGGGGCAGGTGCAGTATTACGGCAAAGAAAGCCGACCAGAATTGGTGCAACGGATGGGGATGAACTGCAGTTATAGCAGCAGCATAAGACGTACTCATGCACATTGAATGGAGCCTTTCAAATTTCCTTTTTGCCTCAGTGTAGGTCAGTCGGTCCAGGGTACTATACTTTCCTCTTTTTCTGGAAAATCTTGCAGTCTAGCGAGCAAGGTGTTGACACAGATGAGAGGCAGGACACATGGAAAATTGGGGTGTGACGGGCATCCGCAATCTTGACACGTGAGGCTGGAATTACAGTGGGAAGACAGACTGCAAAAGAAGGTCCCTGTGGAATATAATGCCCTGGACCATATTTAAGCTCTTATGGGGCGTGATGGTAACAGAAACATCCCCCAACCTGACACAAGCGAGTAATGCTCTTGACTGGAGAGAGGATGCTGTTTTTATCAAAACTGCCCGTGAGCGCATTTTGGACAAGCCCTCCACCTCACGAGACTTGTCCTCTAAACGCTTGACAAAGAACTGAGAACGTGTCATCATGAAAGACTCCCCATCAGCTCTCGTACAAACTAGGAAATGGGGCGAATAAGTCTCGCTGCCATCCTTAACCTTTCGTTCCTCCCAAGGTGTGGCCAGGGAGGGGAACGATTTTGGTTCATACTTCTGTGCATTGAAGTGAGCTCTCGAACGCTTAGAGACTGCTGATGGCAGGTCACCAGCAAGAGAAGATGTGCCATGTTTCATTGCATGTCATCAGCCTGGTGCCACCCACTCCGACAAGGGCCCTCCCCATGGGCGCCACCCAGCCGCAGCAAGGGCCACCTGGCAGAGATAGAACACAATTCAGAAACGTCGTTTTCAAATTCCCTACATCTTCACCACCCTGGTTACCTCCAAGGGTAGGACCAGCTGGTCTAGCCTGGTGAGGTGCCTTCCATCGGCAGTTATAAGGATGGCTGTGAGTGAGACTATTCTGCCTTCTTTCAGCTCCTGCACTCTTGCCTTCTTCCACATGTGCCAGGGGATAACTACTTCTTGCAGTAGGACGTCGTTGCCGAGTCGGATCCTCACCGATCCTCCATTTGGGCGTCTGAATAGGTGGAAGTTGCACAATATCATGAGCTTTTCCTTAGGCCAACGATTACTGAAATCATCTTCGGTTTTCAGACTTAATCTGAACTCTCTCATCTAGTCTGTTACGATTGGTAGCTCGGGCCCTGTTTGCAATTTTGTAACTCTCTCTCTCTCCCCCCCCCCCCCACGAGGAAGCATGCTGGAGTGAGAATTGCTATTTCAATTTCATAGATGGGCCTCGAGTTCACGGCGGCTTCAGTGTTCACTAGCACCCTCTGTGGTTCTTCTGCCTCCATACTGGAGCGTTGGAGTACTTTTCGGAAGCATCTTTTGGTTGAGCCGACCATTATTTCCCTGAATTCTCCGAGGTTTCCCCAATAGGTGGGGTTACTCCTGTAACGTCTTCCAGATAATGAAGATGCACCTGGGTAATTCTATTTCTATAACCATGACGTTTAGATAAAATTTTCTTGGCTTGTTCAGAAAGAGTTGCAGTGACAGAAACGCCTGGTACCAAACTCTTGGATTCCCCTTCCAGGTAGCCTCGAAGAAATAAGTGCTTGTTGACTGTTGAGAAGTTCGAGTCTGCATCGGTACACAATTCGAACTGTTCTCAGAAACAAGTCCTTTGCTCAATGCCACCGGACAATGGCACTAACTTGATCAGTAGAAGTCGAAAACTGTGACTGCACGAATGTTTAGAAACCAGAACTCGTCCTATCGGGGGTGGCGTCTGAAAGTCTATCCTCAATAATGTATTTTGCCTTCAGGATCGCCAGCTTAGCAGAGTTGGAATGCTCTTCACATGCCAAAACAACAGCTTCTTATTTTAGATCGTCGAACTTGGATAGCGTCATCAAAGGTCACTAAACTAGGCAAAATTTCCTGCAATCGACTGCTTCCGTATTCTATCTCAATTTTTGGTGTAGAGTCGTCAAACGAATTTATTTGATTGATGAAGCGTGTAGCGTTGGAACGCTGCGTTCCTCGTTTACGTTATAACATAGATATACTCATGCTCATGTTTCGCCGTAATTGTAGCGTTGCTAACAGGTGCACCACTTAACAAGCGTTAATATTAAACTTTCTCGCTAGAGAACAGATATGCAGTTGCTACGTAATGAAAATTTTATTCTACGCTCTACTCAAATATCATTCCAACAGCTAGCAGTAAGTTGATATATGTCAGTAATGAATGCAAATAAGCAGAGGTCTCAATCCGTATATGAATTAGCTGAGAGAGTGCATTGTATTTTGCGCGTGAAGAAATTCCGCCTTGCAGTCGCTCGGAATCGATGTATAATTCCTCTCCAAGTATCGTAAACGTCCCACAGATTCCAGAAGTTCCCGTTCGTGTCGCTTTGCCCCAGAAGATGTGTGGAAACAATCAGAAAGCAATTTTTAACGTCAAGTAACATACAACTTTATTTGCAAAGAACGTATATAACATGTAAATTAAATAACATCTGTCATTAGCAAAGCAGAGACACAATACAATTCAGACACACCGTTCAGAGATTCCTTCCACCTCCCCCCTCCTACCAATACACACGTAATTTTCCCTTTGCGTTGAAACACTTCACAGACAATTGAAACTCCCTTCGGGCGTCCCATTTACCATAATCGTTTACTCCAAATCTCTAGTACCACCTGCGGTATAATGCATAGCCATATGGCTCACTGTATAGAATATTCAACCTTCAAAGTCCGGAATCCTGTCGTTTGTGTGGCATCTTTCAATAGCCATGTGGATTCGATACGTCCGACCACAACACCCAGTTTATCTGAAGATACACGGATGGCGTAAAGCATCTACCGCACTGGCGCTATTATCGAAACAGACTGATGGGCGTGGCTGTCCAAACACGAAATCTGACAAACAAAGACTGTCACGGCCTGGAGTATTAATTGCAGTTGTTGTTTATTTGAGAAGCTGTTAACATGGAATGTCATAGGCCCTATAAAAATTATTACTACAGGAAATGTTTAGAACACGTTCACGTGTCTAAGAGAACTGTATGCTAAAACCGTTATGGCTTTTGAGAAGCATTTGCATTGGCTGAACCGACAAGCGTAGCGATACTGCTACCGGGGAGAGCATCACAAGATTTTATCTGCGATATAAACCTCAGAGTAAAAACGCTCACTCTTTGACAAAGGAGTGAAATTCTTCGAGAGATTGGCCTCAGCTCCGACATCCCGCGCAACAGATCCGAGCACTCGCGCGGAACTTCGGCGATCTCATTACTTACAAGCAAACAAATGCTACTCGATAGATCGCTACACCCTACTCCACATCTATGTATTTCGGCAGCTTACCTCAAACGCATTAGCCGCAAATGTTTTGTCTCTAATTACGTTCTGCTTCTAAAATTTCAGTGTAACAGTGCCGACAAGCCAGGTTAATACCATCTGACAATGCAAACTAGTCTTAGCAGTTGTAGCAGCGTCGTGTTTATGTCCGAAAAGGAGACAGAGATAGCAACAGAGTTCGCTCTGGTACTGTTAAAAATAAAATAAAGTCGCGCGCTGAGCGTCTACGAACAACAAAGCGTCGATCGGCATTTTTAGTTTGACTATACATCATGCACGCTCTACCGTTGTCAGCATTTATTGACGGTGTAATTTACGTAACAAATTTTGACAAGAATACACTCTTCTTAGTTCTGGTGCTACAGCGAATTTATCTACGACTTGTTATGAAAATCGACTGCACCTATACGAGTCGAAGGACATGAAAAGGAAGTAGTAGCTGAGAAGTGAAACACTGTTTTAGCCTGTACGCCGTCTCATTTCATGTGAATACAGAGCTAACAACAAAGGAAAGAAAGGAGAAACTTTAATTCTTTTTCAAAGTTGGAGGAGAAATAAAAACAAAGTTTCATCTGCATCCACATACATACTTCGTAATTCACGTATGATGTATGGTGGAGGGTACCCTGTAACACCACCATTCATTTCCCTTCCTGTTCGACTCACAAACACAGAGAGGGGAAAACGACTGTATATATGCCTCCGTACGAGGTGTAATTTCTCTTATCTTCGAGGCTTGTTGCCATTGTAATCCTAACAGAGGCGGCTAAGAGACTTGGAATATCAGTTGAACGGTATGGTTAGTGTTTTAAAAAGAGGTTAGAAGACGAATATCTAGAAAAATAAAACAATGTAGCTGCAATAAATCAGGTGGAACTGAGGGATTTAAATTAGGAAATGACCTGAGAGTAGTGGACCAGTCTTGCTATTTTGGCTGCAAAATAACTGACGATAACCGAAGTAAAGACGATATAAAATGCAAGATGGCAATAGCAGGAAAAGCTTTCCC
Organism: Schistocerca gregaria; assembly: GCF_023897955.1. Lineage (NCBI taxonomy): Eukaryota > Metazoa > Arthropoda > Insecta > Orthoptera > Acrididae > Schistocerca > Schistocerca gregaria. Next base: position 184,987,997 of record NC_064931.1, on the reverse strand, counting down.
GAAAAAGAGAAATTTGTTAACATCGAAAACATATTTGAGTGTTAGGAAGTCTTTTCAGAAAGTATCTCTGGATTGTAGCCCTATAAGCGAGTGAAACGTGGACGATATACTGCACAGAGAAGAAGGGAATAGAACGTTTTTAACTGTGATGCTACAGTAGAATGCTGCAGATTACAAATGTAGACTGGACAACGAATGAAAAGGTACTGCATCGAATTGGGGACAAGAGGGTTTTATGGCGCAACTAGAATGTACAATTTGACAGGACGACTCAAGGCTCCAGCGAATCGTTAACCAGGTAATGGAGGCGAGTGTTGGAGTAAAAATTGCAGAGAGATACCAAGGTTTGACTAAAGTAAGTAGATTCAGCAGAATGATGTTTGTAGTAACTACGCAAAATTGAAGAGGCGTCAACATAGACTAGCAGAAAGAGTTTTTACCAAACCAAGCATTAGACTGGGACTATAACAACAATAATGTGTGCCATTCGACGTCTTCCCTAAATAATCTAATGGCCGTTTGAAATTCAATGCCTTATTCTACCGTAAACATCTAATGTTGCATTTACGCTCACTTTGTAGAAGTGTTTTGTCGTTCACAGGTTTTTTTCCAACAGCGTTATAAAGCGAAACCCTCCCACAGAAAAAAATTCTGTCAGCTTCGTTGCTAACCTCTTTATCTACTTCACTGCAACTTGAGCGGCGAAATTTTCGTAGATGGAGTATCTCGGTATATTTACAGTGTAGTATCAATTACTGCCTAACAGCAAAATTGTGCACATCGTCAATGGCATACTAGATGCGAACACGTTGTTTAGTCTTCTTTCGGAAGAATATCCGAATCGAAGTTGTAACCAGCTCGTGCAGCATCATGCGCTGCCGTAAGAGACAGGGAGGTGAGTCAGGCCGGATCGAATCCGCGCGCCGAATCAACGACCGTTGGTGTGCTACACCAGCCAGCTCAATGTGCCCACGTTCGCTTCGACAAATGCCGGGCTGGTCGTCAGTCACCACGTCATAAAACACGAATCGCAAGCAGTTAAAATACGATACCACAGGATTCACTGACAGGTGGCACAGACAACGTGCCTCCGTTGAGTTTATCTGACAATTGTAACGACAGGAGGGCATGCAGCTACAAAATTATAAAAAATATTGCCTAATAATGCAAATCTGTAAGAGCGAACACCACGACCAGAGGATAACGCGAGAAGCAGCCGAGGTGGAAGAAACGTTGTGGTCATCTTCGTGCAATTTGTAAATAATTGACAATTTCTAGTTGTTCGACACGTTGCGCCTAGTCGCGAGACCTCGTTAGTACCAGAACGACGGGGACTACAGTTCTATTTTTTAGTAATATATTTCGCCCCTATGTTGTTGTCATTGTTGCGTTCAATTCGAAGACTGGTCTGACGCAGCTCTTCATGCTGGTCTCTCCTGCGCAAGTCTCATCTCTGCTAACTACAGCAAAGAACATAAATCTCAACCGGTTTATTGTAGTCAAGCCTTAGCCTCCCTCTACAGTTTTTACCACCGCTCTTCCGTCCACTAAAAGGTTAAATAGTTTTTGACTCGTAGTGATCTGTCCTCTCAACCAATGCTTTTTTTAGTCTACTTCTGACATTAGTGTAACGTCTCCTTGATTGGATTTAGAACTTCATTGGTTGCCTGATATAGCCATCTAATCTTCAGAATTCGTATGTAGCACTAAGCACCACTTTTCGAATAAATTGTTTATCGTCCGTATGAGACCATACACTACACCAATACCTTCAAGAAAAGGTTTTATAACTGTTAAATTTCCATTCGATGCTTACAAATTTCTGTTTTTAAGAAACGCCTATTTTGCTATTACCAGCCTACAATTTAAACTGTCACTACTGTGGCCATCGTCAGTTATTTTGCTGCCGAAATAACAAAACTTCTTAGTCTTAGTGTCTCATTTAGTAATATACACTATTCAGTCACATTAATGTGACCACCTGTAAAAAGCCTGAACAATCACAGACGCAGCGCTGATCACTGCAGGAAGAGCCTCAATATGGTTATGGAAGGTACCGGCTAGGGATGTTTGAGCGATGCCGACTACAGCGCCGTGGCCAGCTGCGTTAGGTTTCGCAGCTGAGGATCCATAGCACGAACAGCCCAATCGAGCTGGTTAGACAGATTCTAGATTGGGTTTAAATCCAGGGACTTTGGTGGACGGGGCAGTAGAGCAAACTACTCTTGATTCTCTCCGAACCACACACGTACACTGCGAGCTGAATTGTCCTGCTGATAAATGCCATCGTGTCGAGGAAACACAAACTGCATGTAGGAGTGGACATGGTCGCTGTGCCTTCTAGACCGACGAGATCGCGCCACGAAAATATTCCCCAGATCATAACGCTCCCTCCTCCGTCCGAAGAGTGTTGTGGGGTGTCTGCTTTCAGACGTTTCACACGGTACACGTCAACGGCTATCTCTCTGATGGAGTATAAAACATGATTTATCTGAAAAGGTCCACCTGTCGCCACTCATTGCAAGTCCAGTTGCGGTACTGGCGTGCGAACTCCAAACTTCGTAGCCGATGAACAATAGTCAACATGGGCGCATGAACCAGTCACCTGCTGCGGAGGTCCACACGCAGCCACGTTCGCTGAATGGTGGTTGAAGAAACACTGGGTGCCCTGCAGATCTACAGTTCCATGTCTTTTCACCAGTATTCATCTCCGCAACGTAATTTAACAACGATGGCACACGAACAGTCTACAAAATTAGCCTCTTCGGAAATGCTTCCATTCTCAGCCCAAAAGCCAATGATCATGTCCTTTTGGGTGAAAGATAAATCGTTCTGTTTCTGAATCACGACAACGACTGCACTGTTTTCCGTGTCCCTCTACACACTTTATATACACGCCACTGCTAGCATTGCCACCTGCCGTCTGTAAGTGGTTATTGCAAGTCGACGTCGAACATAGGCGGTGGTCACACAGTGTAATTTCCTAGCTTCACTCTATTTAATTTGAATACATTCCATTACCCTTGTTTTCTATTTGAGAGGCTGAAAGTACAAGTGGCATTTCACAGGAAAATGGTCCAAGCACACATTTGTTAAGGTAAAGTGTGGATCTACTCGCAGCAAAAAGTGCATCTCCTCGCAGCAAAAGACGAATATGCTAAAAAGATTACTTAGAATGTTGTTTAATGGATGTTTAAATAGGGCCTGTTTTGAAATAATGGTTGTACATCTTGGGGAAAAATCAGCGTATTGACACAAGTTCCTCCAACATGGTCATACGTTATTGGAATATAATAATGCAAATAAACACTTTTATATGTACTTGCTCCCCCAGGCAAGAAAGTCATCCTAAAGTTTACAGTAGTGCAAATGAAACAGAAAACTTTCATTGAATTAAAGCTATGGATGCCATAGCAAAGGAAAAAGTCGTTAAAGACACAAGGAAACAAAATACTATGGATGAACATTAGTAGAATCGGAAGGAGCAGAGAAAATCCTCTAACTTGTAGTTTAGATATTCACTAAAATGTAATTCTGAGTTTATTTAAATGGATTTTAGGAGGCACAATACGGATCGCCCATCAATACCTCTTCTGCAGCTTTTGCATCAAGATGACCAAAAATATAAGAAGTGGAAAAATCTACATCCCTCCAATTTATGATAAGTCATACCAATATATCCCATTTGCAGACGGCAGTTATCATGGATGAAAGAAGGGGGAGTAGAAAAAGAAGAGGATATGGTCCAAGAAAGGGACAAGGTAGGTTGAAAAATGCACTACGCGATGGTACAGCAAGAGTGTTTGCCCAAGAAGGGTAATCTTCAAGAAATACCACAGAAGGAAATGAATCTGAAGCTATATTAAGGCACCGACTGTCAGTGGATTTTAGAGAATATGAATAATCTCTCGTACAGTATGTGTTCGAACCATGCCAATATATTTTCGTTTTGTTATTTTTATTTTATTTGCTATTTACCTATTGTTTCTCGGCGTGTTACACTTATTCTGCATTACTTACACGCATATTCCAGTTTTATAATGAACATGTATTGCACTATTAGTATCAAATGCGCCAAAAAATCTTCAGAATAAAGCACAATAAAGAAAATGTTTTTGCACTTCTACCTGTTTTAATCTAAAAAGTTTTAGGGCCCTAGCAGTATAAGCAGTTTTAATACATTATAGAATATAATTTAAAAGCACTACAATCTCGAACCGTACCTATAGCTATACACTGTCTAACTGACCATTATAAAATTTAAAAAACGGGCGTTTCGATAGCTACACAATTTATAAATAGCCATTTAACTTTGGCAGTCAATTTAGTCAGTTTGCTTCAGCTAGCACCTGTACCACTTGTACCTTCAGCCCCTCATTTGTTAATATTAACTTTTAATGTATTTTCATACAATCAATTCCTTTCAACAGATTTCCCAAGTCCTTTGCCGTCATCAGTTACAATGTCATCAAGCATATTTACGTCCAAAAACTTGGTCTCGACTTAACTGCAAGAACACAATGGAACGGAACTAAAAATTCAAATTTTTAATATCAAGGCGTGGTAGATGTTATGCTGTTACTTGTACATTTGTCACAGACAAGGACAGGGTGGTTTCACATACTATAAAAATAAAGTCAGACTGGCAAATTTTGAATTGTAACAGCCTTCTGCCAAAGGATCTAGACACTGCAGAACTGCGAAAGCATATTAATATAAGACGTGGAGAGCAGAAGTGTTGGAGTGGCAGGCAACTGTGGAATCCCGCTACAGCACGTGGGTGTGCACCCGGCGTGCCGCATTATTTGTGGCGGCTTTGGCTGCGGCGGGTTTGTTTGAGGCTCCCCGCAGCGCAGCCTAATGCCCCCGACCGCGCCCGGCACTCTAATAGTTCACTACCGCTGTCGCACCACCCACAATTAATACGCACATATATACGCCCGCCCCCAATTAATACCAACTCAGCACCGACGTGCTCGGTTTGCGTTTATGCTGCACCCACAGGCCATTTACTCAAAAATCCTTGCCTTAGTGAAATGAAACTCTCAAGGTACCTGCTTCTTTGGCTTCATGTACACGATTTACGTAGGTTTTCTTCTTGATAATGATATGAAATAACTGACCATAAATGTGCACTACGCTGTGTGAAATCCTAAATAGGCAATGACAATTTAAGGTATAGCAACAACGAAGACAATACGGCATGAATTACGCACGAAGGAAGCAGCACTTCTCGCCTGCACACCGACGGAGCCGATATCAACGAAATTTTAATTTCGATGTTGGTACACGCCACCTAAAAAGAAAAATCAAGTGGCAACTAGATCAGCAGGATAGTTCAGTTTACCAGGCTTTTTAAAGCTGTAAAAATTTAATCTTACATAACATGCCTTAAGAAACTTTTTTTTTCTTTTTCACTGCTTATCACCAATACAAATTTACCCATGGTTGAAGATTTGTGAAAGTCAGTTCTTTTACATTTAAGAATGAAGAAATTGAAAGATGAATTAAAGCCTGCACGTACATCAGCTGAAAATGATATGGGTGAAGGACGTCCCATAATTTCGGCTCCATATTAAAACAGTGAGAAAGTACCCCATTTGCAACTACACGACTGGCGATTACAGAAGTATGAAATAACCGACGTCACAGGCATTTCCGACGAAAAAGTAACATGCATTTTACGTGAATAATAATAACTATGAGAAACATCTACACGAGATTGGCGCATTTATTGCATGCTGACCACAAACGAGAGAGAAAAGGTTCTTAACATTGTTTTAACAATTTTCGTGTACCGAAATGTTACGGAGGGCGACACGTAGGTCCGTCACTTCATATCAAACAGATGGCATCGATGCTACTGAAATGTTGTTTTCGATGTTGGTACATGTAGCGCAATAATAATGCAAGGCAAGTGGAAACTGAATATGGAGGACAGTAATTTACACGAATTTTTAAAATAGTGGATTGCCAAACAAAACAAGTCAAAGCAGTGGCTTGAAGCTGGTATCATATAACAGACATGATATAACGTCCATTATGCTATTATGGCACCAATAATCATGAAAAACAAACTTTATCACCAAGACTAGTAGAGTATTTGCGTTTGACAGAAGTGATAAGACGTCCACTAATACTCTGTTTAAAAGACAAATCGAGAAAATTTACTTCAAATCTGATGAACGCAGGATACATGTGGTCAAAGCTAAAAATAATATTATGTAAGTCGGTAAGGCAGGCCTCGGTGTAATGGCATCATTCGATGAGGTCCCGAAAACAAAGATGATCACGAACTACCCTCGAAAGAATATACAGTGAAAATGTTAAAGAAAACTTGATTATAAATTAGGCAAAATGTACGTTGGCGGCAGCAGAATCATTCTGCAGTCAGCAGAAAATCCTAGGTCTCTAAATTTTCTCAGTACTGTTTCGCGATATGAACTACCTCTCCCCTTCAGGGATTTCCCTTTGAATTCACGAAACATTTCTGCAATAGTCGCGTGCTGATCGATTTTACGCTTAACAAACCTAGCAGCTCAAATTGTTCAGATTGCTCTGAGCACTATGGGACTTAACTTCTGAGGTCATCAGTCCCCTAGAACTTATAACTACTTAAACCTAACCAACCTAAGGACATCACACACATCCATGCCCGAGGCAGGATTCGAACCTGCTACCGTAGCTGTCGCACGGTTCCAGACTGTAGCGCCTAGAACCGCTCGGCCATCCGGCCGGCAAATCTAGCAACACGCGTGTGAATTGTGTCGATCTCATTCTTTAATTCTCCCAATAAACGTAAGTTGACCATTCTCCTTCCCTACTACCGACTTAACGTGCTCGTTTCATTTCACATCTCTTTGCAACGTACTCCTTGATGTTCAATCGAAGTGACTCTGGCAAGCTGCACGCCGCCAATACTCTGTTTGAACATTGCGGGATTGTTTATCCTGATTATCTGCATTAACTTACATTTTTCTGCATTGAGAGTATTCTGTCATGTATCGCACTAAATAGAAATTGTGTGTAAGTCTCCTGTACCCCTTATGGTCACTCAACGAAGATACTTTCCAGTACGTTACAGCGTCGTCAGCAAACATTGGCAGATTACTGCTCGCCACAAGAAGTCTCCGAGCTCACAAAGCTGAGAACCTATTCCGTATGTTCACAAAATGTCCGACAGATGGCGCTGGACAGCAAAACGTCAGTGACTGCACATGAAAATCGTGTATAAAAGGAGCTGTAATGAGAGAGAGAATAAGATGCGCCAGCAGTCGCAGCATGTTGACCTTACCTGAAAAGGCGCTCTTAGTGAAGCTGTATTATCAGAATGGGGAATGTGCTAGTTCAGCGTTACGATCCTATCGCCATAGGAAGGGGATTCGAACGGGTTAAGGTCCGTTGACAAATGCAGCTGTGGCGAGGATGATTTCGAAGTTCGAAGCCACAGGTTGTTTAGACGATAGCCCCGTAGTGGCCGACTGAGCACAATGCATAATGCTGCTGAGACAGTTCAGGAAGAAATGGAGACTGTAGCGGGTTTGTCTATGCACGGAGAAGTCAGCGCTCGTGCAGTCGCACGTCGCACCGGCTTTGCATACACTACTGTGGTGGTGGTTGTTAGTGTTTAACGTCCCGTCGACAACGAGGTCATTAGAGACGGAGCGCAAGCTCGGGTTAGGGAAGGATTGGGAAGGAAATCGGCCGTGCCCTTTCAAAGGAACCATCCCGGCATTTGCCTGAAACGATTTAGGGAAATCACGGAAAACCTAAATCAGGATGGCCGGAGACGGGATTGAACCGTCGTCCTCCCGAATGTATACACTACTGTTTGGTTGGCACTGAGGCGTACCCTCCGATGTATCCGTACAAAATCCATCGGCATCATGAACTATTACCTGGCGATTTAGTGAAACGGAGGGCATTTGCGGTGTGGGCGTTTCAAAAGATTGCGGAAGATGACGATTGGTTGAGTAACGTGTTGTGGACCGACGAAGCTCATTTCACGCTCCGAGGGTCTGTCAACGCCCACAACTGCAGAATTTGGGCTACCGAAAATCCTAGAACTGTCGTGGAATCTCCACTGCACGACGAGAAAGTCACGTATGGGTTGAATTTTCCACATCTACCGTTATCGGGCCTTTTTTCTTCGAAGAAATGCGTGATTCTGGTTTTGTAACTGCTACCGTGACGGGTGAGAGGTACGCCGATATGTTACAGAATAGCATCATCCCCAGCCTGGCTGATAAACACCTGCTGGGACGTACGACGTTTATGCAGGATGGCGCTCCACCCCATATTGCTAGACGCGTGAAAGATCTTTGCGCGCGTCGTTTGGTGGTGATCGTGTGCTTAGCCGCCACTTTCGTCACACTTGGCCTCCCTGGTCCCCAGACCTCAGCCCGTGCGATTATTGGCTATGGGGTTACCTGAAGTCACAAGTGTATCGTGATCGACCGACATCTCTAGGGATGCTGAAAGACAACATCCGACGCCAAGGCCTCACCATAACTCCGGACATACTTTACAGTGCTGTTCACAAAATTATTCCTCGACTACAGCTTTTTTTTTCAGGAATGATAGTGGACATAATGAGCATTTCCTGTAAAGAACACCATCTTTGCTTTGTCTTACTTTGTTATGCTAATTATTGGTATTCTAATCAGATGAAGCGCCATCTGTCGGAAGTTTTTTGAACTTTTGTATTTTTTTGGTTCTAATAAAACTCCATGTTATTCCAAGCCTGTGTGTCAATTTGTACCTCTCTATCTACATTATTCCGTGATTTCTTCAGTTTTCAAATTTATACTGACTTTTTGATCACCCGGTATATTATATGTTAACAAATTCCTCTTTTCCAGAAATGCTCTTCTTGCTATAGACAGTCTGCATTTTATATCGTCTCCATTTCGTCTGTCATGAATTATTTTGTTGTCCAAGTAGCAAAACTTATGTATTACTTTTATTATCTTATTTCCTAATCTGCTTCCCTCAGCGTTGCCTGATTTAACTCCATTACATTCCATTAACCTTGTTTTACTTTTGTTAGTGTTCTTCTTATATCCTGTTATCAATGACACTACCCATTCCATTCAACTGCTCTTCTATGTGCTTTGCGGTCTTTGAGAGAATTAGTGTCATCGACAAATCTCAAAGCTTTTATTTCTACTCCCTGAACTTTAAAATGACAATGTACTTGTTTTGAGCATGTCCCTTTTCCTGATGAATGAATATTTCATTCTTTTGCAATTTAGGCTACATTTCATTTTTGTTTCATCAGATTTGTCCAGAAAACGTGCGTAGTGTTTGCCAGCTGTTGTTTTACCCTTTGCAAGTTTGTCAGTAATTGCATCGCAAAAAATGGCCATAACCTTTCCAGATGATGAAACCGACTTAGCAATATACAGATCTAATAAAAGTGGTCGTAGAAAAATTCGAGGTGTCGACCTCGGCAGTATGATTCCCTATCTGCTACCAGTAAAAATGTTTGTGACAGAATTTCGTCCCGTGAATATTTTCGGCAGAAAATGATCGTGAAAGAACGGCAGTTAAGCAACTCTGTAAACCCATGTACGACAGGTACCTTCATTCAGTATACGTATCATTCACATATGGAAAATTAGCTGCTTTCTATCTGGTTCTTTACCGGTTCTAGTTTCACGATCTGTTCTAGAGATCTACTATTGAGGCAAACCTACCCCGAACGTCTATTCTCAAAATATAATCAGTAGGGATTCGTGATATAATGGGGCATTTCTTCCAACGATTTCCGTTTATCCTTCTGAGCATCGTCGTTACAGTTTCCTCAGACTTACTTGGTGAGGACCTAAACAGTGGATAAGGTGTCTAGAACAGGTCGCAGTAGCGTGTTATAAACGGTTTTGCTTTACAGATGCACCACACTTACTCAGGCTTCCATTTAACCCCGCATTCGGGAGGACGACGATTCAATCCCGCGTCAGGTCATCCTCAGTTAGGTTTTCTGTGAATTCCCTAAATCGCTCGAGGCAAACATTGGGATGATTCCTTTGAAAGAGCACGGCCGACTTCCTTCCCCTTTCTTCCCTAATCCGATGAGACCGGTGACCACGCTGTCTGGTCTACACCAAACAATCTATCCGTTTAAACCAAACAATCCATCCGTTTAACCCACGGAGAACTACCATTTGCATTCCTTGTGATTGATTTCAGGGGTTTATTCCATTTCATATCGTTTCGTATGGTTACCATCTGGCATCTGGCACTATGTGACAGACTCCTGGAGTTAACTGTTAAACTCTTAATCGGATAGGCCTACTGTCGATTTCTTTCTTGATCGACATTTCTACATTCACAATCAGCAAGCAATCATACGGTGCATGACGATGGGTACCTTGCATCACTTCTAGTCATTCCCTTTCCTGATCCAATCACGAATGAAGCACTGTCTATGTGGTTCCGTACGAGCCCTGATTTCTCTGATCTTGTCTTTGCGGTCCGTACACGAGATGTTTATTGTTGACAGTAGAATCGTTGTGCAGCCTGTCGTAAATATCGGATGTGTCTAGCCTATAGAGAGCTGCCATGCACTACAATAAGTAGAAATACTATTTAGGTCATCTTGCATTCTCATACAGCCATCTAGGCTTATACATTTCCGGAGACTAAAAAGTTCTCACTGATCAATGTAAGAGTCTTATTGATCATATCAGATAAATGTTTCATGTTTGCTGAGAACATAAAGTAGGCATCCTCTATGGTACTGTCGTTGCAGTTCAATATTCTCTGGCCGGTATTACCTAGATTAAAAACCGTTGAGCGACCACATGTCCGAGAAGATACTTCGTATTATCGTATCTGAGTGTCAATCAACAATGCGTCGAATGCCTTTCGGAGAATCTAGGAAGATATAATAAGTCTGTTAACCATCAGATTTGTTTTTGGAGAGATCACCCTTGAGCAAAACACAATTTTTCTTTTTCATTTTATTCCTGTGACATGTATCGCCGAGTTTCTACTACACTTTTTACTACTTGTACACATATAAATTTGAGTTTTAGGGAAATATTTACGTATTTGAAAAACAGACAAAATTATGCGTATATATCGTGTTACCACATGCTGTGAATTTCCTGTATTTTATGTAATTTAAGGCAATTGTTTTATTTCACAGTTCGTCATCTGCAACCATATAGAACTTAATGTAGAATAGTTATTTATAGCTGGATATGTTCCAGTACGTTTCATTTACTACTGCTAATTCTCCTATTATCTTCACTGTGAAGGCCTGCATTGTGTAACTTTTCGAATCACTGTTTTCTGGGCGAGGGTTTTGAATCTTTGTGGGGCATATCTGTTATTTTGTGTGTGTGTGTGTGTGTGTGTGTGTGTGTGTGTGTGTGTGTGTGTGTGTGTGTGTGTAGGGGAAGGGGGTGGAGGGGGGCGAGGTGTTGGTTAATGGCTGTGAGCTTCATTTATTTCATTATTACTTTTTATTTTTATTTATTTTTGTATTCAGTTATTAATTTTTAATTTTTATTCATTTTTGAAAAGGGTTTGGATGTTCATGAACTGGTGTTGTCTGATAGTTCTTTGTGGGCTGAGAACAGAGTTCCATTGCAGAGAACTGTACATTCATGCATTACTTGTTTTACTTCAATTATGGCTTTTTGTATTTGGTTAGTTTTCTTCAATTATATGTTTTTGCAGGGGTCGATACTCATATCATTAGAGATCTGAACAATGTACACAAATATCCCCATCACTGAAACCATCAACATCATCAAACAACAGTAGGAACAACATAATGTCACTCCCAAACCCTACATACAAAAAGTAGGTACTATTCTAAACCTAATCACAGAGCAAAACAATTTCTCATTTGACAACCCGTTCCACTCATAACACGGTGGAATTCTCGTGGGGGTCAACAGTCCGTGGACTGCCAGCCAGCATATTCCTCAATCACATTTAAAACAAAATATTTGAAACAATAATATGACCCAAACAATACAGGGCAGTATATTGGTATTGCTATGTGGGTGACATAATACAGGTATATCTTCTAGATGAGACAACCATTTATAGCCAACAACTTCACAATTATATAAACACAGTTCACCCAAGAATAAAATTCAGCATAGAAACAGAAAATGACAAAATGTTAAATTTCCTTTACCTCACAGTACACAGAAAACCAACACCAATGTTCCATATTCAGGAAAACCACCACCACCACCACTGAAGGAAAACAAGGAATAAATAAATGCACAGTTCTCTGCAATGCAATTTTGTTCTCCACCGTCAAAGAAGTATCAGACAGCACCAACCTATAAACACTGCTCCCCTCCCCCCCCCCCCCCCCCCCTTACACACACACACACACACACACACACACACACACACACACACACACACACACACACACACACACAGTAAATAAAAAGCAATAGTTAAATAACTAAAACACTCTCTCTCTCTCTCTCGCCCACATATTACTAGTTAATGCAAGGCATAATCGTAACATGCCCAGTTGTAAATGTTCGAAGTAAATAACAGTTCTACATTAAGTTCTGTATCACTGCAGATTACAAACCATGAAACATAACAACTGCTTTAAATTAAGTAAAATCCAGGAAATCCACAGCATGTGGTAGCAATGAACACATACAAAATTTTGTCTGTTTTTCAAATATGTAACTATTGTCTTAAAAACCCAAATATATATGTGTACAAGTAGTAAAAAGCATTTTTCCTGTTTTATAGAAAATAACAAAAAAAACCAATGACAATGCTGAAACTTGAGCGAAACATGTCACGGAAATAAAAAGAAAAAGAAAAATTGTTTTGTGTTAAGACGGACCCGCTCCAGAAACACGTCTATTTGTAAGCAGACACGAAGAGAAAAGCTTTAACCTCTAGATGACTGTTCACGTTCATATGCTACAAAGATATCATGTGTAGAAAAACTGAGCCCTTTTTCACTCATTTGGTAGTTCCTGAATCAGAACCGATTCGTTGAAGGAAGTCTACTATCCTGCGCGTATCTCGCAGTGTTGGAGCTCAGAAGATAAGAGAAGTTAGGACTCGTACGGAGGCGTATAGACATTCGTTTCTCCATCGCTCCATTCGCGAGGGAAACGTGAAAGGGAAAGACGAGTAGTGTTACAAGGCACCCTCCGCCGTGCACGATACGGTGGCTTGTGGAGGATGTGTGTAGAGGCAGATGACGTAGGCTGCAGTAGTTACTGAGAGGCAAACAGACTTCCACAGGATAGCTAGCGTGGCGAGCTGTATCAAACCAGTCTTCCAAATGAAGATAATAACAAAAGGTGGAGATTCTGTACACCGCCGGAGTGGAGAATATTCACTTAAAATTTTTTGGGCAAAGTTTATTGATTTAACACTACGTCGAAGAAGACTTTAAAAAACCTGTACTTCTCTATCAAGCCGAGAATTACTTACCTTGCCTTCCCTTTTAGTGCCGCAAAAATGCCGTCTGACCCTCTCTGGCCGAGTATAATCCTTGGAGGACCTGAAGCAGATTAGACACGTATCTCGACAGTGTTGAGTGCGCCACCCCCCCCCCCTCCTCCCCCTACCACTACCAAGTGGCATTCGAAAGCAGTGCTGGTCAGCGGATCCGACCAACCGGCGAGGAAGTCGACGTTTCTGACGAGGGCGCTCTCTCCGGTTTTGTCCGGTGTTAGCGTAGCAGTCGACGATCAAGTCGTACGTTGGCCGAATCTAAATGGAGAGGCGGTCGTTTGATCGGAGTAGAGCAAAGGAGTGCCGGCCACTGGATTCAGAGTTACCGCGTGTTTCGCTCAGAGTGGGCACCAATAAATAGACTGATTACACTCATTTGACGAAAAAGAGAGAACAGACTTTGATACTGTGTGTTCTGGAACCCTTTCCGTACAACACACGGCAACTTTTGTCCAAGAAAACCATTGCGTTTGTAATCCCGAAACATCTGATATTTAGATAGATGAATAGCACTACGTGTCAGACTCAAAATCCAAAGATTTTAGGTTCAAATGGCTCGGAGCACTATGGGACTTAACATCTGAGGTCATCAGTCCCCTAAAACTTAGAACTACTTAACTCTAACTAACCTAAGGACATCACACCCTTCCATGCCCGAGGCAGGATTCGAATCTGGGACCGTAGCAGTCGTGCGGTTCCGGACTGAAGTGCCTAAGAACCGCTCGGCTACAAAGGCCGGCTCGTCCAAACTATTTTTATCTGCCCCACCTTGTATAAGAGGCAGTCAGATGAAAACGAGGCAGATATAGAAAAAGCAAGTACAGCAGAGCCTCGCTAATCCGACTCCGCGCGTAGTCCGACCACTCATTCGCTGTGTTTGTTACGCTTGTCGGCTACTCTTCGTCTGCGACACAGATCACCAGGCAGTTGACCATTGGTAGGTGCGGTAGTGCGACGAATCTTAGTAAGAAATAACTTGTTTATAACTCGGTCAACAAGTGTTGTCGTGCACGTATTTGAATTATAAATTAGTCACACTATTTTTCTTACAAATTAAAATGTGTAAAACTAAGTTATGGCATCAACTAAACAAACATCTGACGCTGTCTTAAGCGGAAAAACAAAGTGCATGCAAGGGTAGGCAAAGGCGAGTCTCTTCCAGACATTGCTAGTGGCGAAGGGCTGGCGTAACAATGTTAAATGGTGGTGGTTAGTGTTTAACGTCCCGTCGACAACGAGGTCATTAGAGACGGAGCGCAAGCTCGGGTTAGGGAAGGATTGGGAAGGAAATCGGCCGTGCCCTTTCATAGGAACCATCCCGGCATTTGCATGAAACGATTTAGGGAAATGACGGAAAAACTAAATCAGGATGGCCGGAGACGGGATTGAACCGCCGTCCTTCCGAATGCGAGTCCAGTGTGCTAACCAATGCGCCACCTCGCTCGGTAAACAATGTTAAAGACTGGAGAAAAAATAGGAAAACTTGGTGTAGGGTTGACGTAACAATGTTAAAGATTGGAGGAAAAAATAGGGAAATTCTTTAAAATCATACAATGACTAATGATGATGAGAAAGGACTGAAAATACGCAAGACTTTGATGAGGCCTAAAAGTGCAATTCTAGACAACGCTTTGTGGATGTGGTTTGAACAGGAAAGAAGAAAAGGAACTCCGTTTGTCTGGCCCAATCATAAATGTAAAGGCTCTATTTTTCTATGAAAAATTAGATGGAGACAATCAAAGTGAAGAGTTGAGAAGGAGTGAAAGATGGCTACGTAGGTGGAAGGAAACATCATGGGGTTCGAATAGTAATTATTTCTTATTTCCAGCTAGAAGCTGTCTGCTACGAAACAGCTGCCACAGAATTTATTCCGAAGTTTGAAAACTCAGCTAAGCTGATCAAGTGTGCAATGTTCTTGAGTCTTGCTTAGACTACAAAATACTCCCTACAGAGCTCTTGCTACTCAAAATGAGCTAGTTGTGTGCCACTGCAGTACTGTAACAAGATATGTACAGTTGTTAAACTTTCACGCACAATAGCAGTATCTCACTGTACGATGCAGACGTATTTTAGTGCAGGCACTACTGTACATTACACTTTCGTGTAGAAGTTTTGGCGTATCGACGTTTTATTTTCGTTTTGTTACTGTTTTAGCACGGAACAATATTTCAGACTGTATTTCTAGGTGAAAATTAAAGTTTTACTGCACTGTATTGTGATGTTACGGATTAATAAAAAGAGTTCCTCGGTGAATCCGATTTTTCTGCGTACCGGCCGTGACACTGGCCCCTTAGGGGACGGATTAGCGAGGTTCTACTATAAACTGTTTATTATTTCAAAAGTAATTGCCCTAACTGTTAATATTTTTATGCCACTGTGAGACAACACGCCTTAGTGGAAAAAAGGTTAGCGGTTGTCTACGAAACCATGGTTGTATCTGGGCGTGCACCTCTTCGTCAGAAGCAAATGACGGCCACCAATGTCTTTCTTCACGATTCTAAAGAAGATAAGGACTGTAGGGAAGATGTGTAAGAGATCACTAGCGAAATGTATGCAGCGTAGTCGAAATAACAGGCACGCCAGCTCCGGGAAAGAGATGAAGACCTTCCTCTTTGACTGCAAGGGCCTGCTGTTCACAAACTGACTGGAAATAGCGCCACAATTAACGCACAGCGGTACGTGGACACTGCAAATATTGGAGAGCGCTATCAACTCCAAACGCCCAGGAACGCTAACGGATGACATCCCTTTGCAGGATAATGCCTGCCCACATGTTGCCGAAGTTGTTTCGCCTACGATGCGGAAGTTTCGCTGGGATGCCCTTACATGGCCACCACACAGACCCGATGTCCCCCATAGATTTCCATATTTTTGGAGCCCTGAAGAAACACACTGATGGCCGTTGATGTGCTTCAGACGAAGCAGTGCACACATGGATACAATCATGGTCCCGTAGGCAACTGCAAACATTTTTCCACGAACGCATTGGCGTCTTGTCTCACAGTGGGTGACTGTATTAACAGTTTTGGCAGCTACTTTTGAAATAACAAAACGTTTACTTACCTTTTTTCCACGTGTCTCGTTTTCATTTGACTGCCCATTATAAAGACCAAGTCTTTCCATAGATAACCCACCATTACGAGTTTGTACATTTTATTCCTATACGTTCAAGGCGTTCAGAGCAGCAGACATCAGAAAATTTTCTTCTCTGCACACGTAAACACGGGAATTTCTGACAATATTTGTCTCCAAATGGCTCTCTATTCAAGAGGAGCAAGTCTGAGTGTCAGACTCTGAAGTAAAATGAAGAGGAACCTCCAGCTCAAAAAAGAGAAAAAAACCGTTCCGTGACGAATACTTGAAAACTTTGCCGGCGACTCCTGAACATACAGCAAATGTTCTCCGTAGACTAGTACAAAGTGACCGTGAGCAAACAGTATCAGTATAATGTCTTAATTCTTCTAAGAAATTTGCCAGTGAATGCATGACTCTCTGAAGAGCTTACAGTTGCCTCAAAAGTCACATTTTCCTGGAGGAATGTGTGTATTGGAGCCTCGGAGCGATTGTTTAGCATGCCAGACGTCCGGCAGTGTATGTCCCGCTCACGGCGGCGTCTATCGCGAAGTCAGTAACATCGGGTATGGATCACGAATGGCGGAAGCAACGTGTGCTACACAGGTGAATCACTCATTATTTTCACGAATGATTTTCGTTGCACATTTGTTAGTAGCTCGTACAGCCTCAAAAACATAGTTTAAGGAGACCAGGTTGGGGGTATCGTCTGGTGCTAGTGGCGAACATTTAGTCAGCGGTCACGGAAATAATAAAAAGCAGTCGGAGATGTTACAAGGCATATCATGTGCATCGCGAAGACCCTTACAAAATTCCGAGTGCTCACTTTTCAGACTGACAACGGTAGCTTACGTATTGACCCTCTTCCGATTTCATAATAGTTACGGTATTTGAAGTTCATTGGCCGGACGTCAATTTCCTAAAGCAGTACGACGCATTTCTCACAAAAACTCGAAAAATTCACATTTGAAGATAAAAAGACTTTAAACAGCCGTTAAGTACAAAACATATAATATACACTGATTCAATCGGTGGTAACTGACTACACAGCTTACAAGGCTTATAATCTGAAGTCGCAGGTTCAAATCCCGCTAGCAACACTTTATTGCCTTTTAGTAAGATTCTATACTAACACATGAAAATTTTGTATCAATTTTTGAATACCTGTAACATCTATTTATTTTTTTATTATGAATGATGTGAAATGCGAGGATTCACAATAAACTAAAATTTTATATAAAAATGCGAATCAGAAGTTATAAAAAAAACTTTTTTATTCCAAGAGACTGAACAGTAATACTGATGTATATAATATTTTCGTGTAACAATAAGGCATTTCGCATGTCTTTACCAAACTTTATTTTCGTATGGCCAGTACTTAAAAATAGATAGGTGTTATCTTTGTTAGAAAATTGTGATTCAGTATTGCCAGTCCGTATGTCCCCTCATGAGTCGAGAAAAACGCTAAACAGTCTCTATCACGCGTAGTGATCGTGAAGATAATAGGAATACTGAGACTGGTACACCATGTACGCTTCCATCACAGGTAGCCTGCGGAGTGAAAATGTGAGTCAGATGTAGTCACACCGTTTACAGGAATGAGGTGCAGTAAACACATGTGCAGCTACTCAGAAGTGCATTTGGTTCTGTCTTCCTCTTGAGGCACTATAATTTGCGCGCTCCTGCTGAGCTGCTTTGGTCGATGAATTTCTCGCAAATGACGGTAGCCACCGAATGGGGTAGAAAGACGGGTCTCTGGGTCTGAATCCTACGGAGCATCTCTGTGATGCATCACGAGACCAATTACAGCCCGTCAGCTTCCATCCGGGAGTCTTCCAGCACTTCACACACTTCCTCATCTCAGAATAGAATCGACTGCTTATACACTGGGTTCGTGGATAAGTTCGTAGCGTTTCCCATACGTTTAATAAACAACATATACAGACTTAAGTCACCAATAATATATTCTACTTAGCTATTTGCACACAGCTGGGTAACTTTCCGATTCCGTGACTGAAGAAATTACGTGTTTTTGAGGCGAAGAACTCGTCGAGCCATGTTCTGAACGCATTTTCCTCCGGAAAGGAAGTTCCTCGAAAGTTGTTCGACAGAGCGGAAAAGGTAAAAATCTGAGTGCGTATGATCAGGTGAATAAGATGGATGCGGAATGACTTCCCAACCCACCTCCTGTATAGTTTTTTGTCAGTCTAGCAGAATGGGTGCAGGCGTTGCCTCAGCAGTTCCTGGTCGTTGTTCTTGGATTGCGTATGCACGACGTCTCAGGTTAAATTGGTTCAAATGGCTTTGAGCACTATGGGACTTAACATCTGTGGTCATCAGTCCCCTAGAACTTGGAACTACTTAAACCTAACTAACCTAAGGACATTACACACATCCATGCCCGAGGCAGGATTCGAACCTCCGACCGTAACGGTCGCACGGCTCCAGACTGTAGCGCCTAGAACCGCTCTGCCACACCGGCCAGCACTTAACTGTTCCTCCGTACTCTATATCTACACAGATACTCTACAAGCCAACGTACGATGCGTGGCGGAGGGTACCCTGTACCACTACTCGTCATTTCCTTTCCTGCTCCACTCGCAAATGAAGCGTGCGAAAACGAAGGTCTATTTGCCTCCGTATGAGCCATAATTTCTCTATCTTATCTTCGCGGACCTTAGGCGCAATGTAAGCTGGTGGAAGTAGAATCGTTTGGCAGTCAGCTTCAAATTCTGGTTCTTTAAATATCCTCAATAGTGCTTCTCTCCACAGAGCCTCCAAAACCCACGTTTTGAGATTTCTTAACTGTCTCAGTCTCAATGTAACGTTGTAAACGAACAAATGAGACAACTGCGAAATCACATGTACCGGAAACCGAACACTGCCAGTCAACACACAGCTAATCAAAGAGAGATACAATGTTCAGCTGAGGTGCCAATAAAGAAGAGCAATGAAAAAGCTTACCGCGCTGGTTGCCATGGAAACCCGCAAAAGTTCATCGAAAGACGTTCGAATAAAAAGCGCACCAGCAGTGGAATACAACACACGGCAGAAATGAGATCCGAAAACGACAGTACACACCTCGTGTGCCAGTATTGTTACAAGCAGCTGCTGTATTTTTTTTCTCCAAATGTATACAGTTTTTTGTTGGTCGCGAAGAACATGAAATCAGTTCCGGAATAGGACTGCTGAAGGACGTCAGAAATACTTAGTGACTCCCTGGTGTGAACACACGACAGCTCCACAATAGCACGTTCGATCCACATTACCAGTCAGATTCGTGCTGGTGTAACCTGTCTGGCTGACCCGTGGGCTTTCATTTCACTTCGTACGGCCGGTCCCAAGCAGCGGGCTGAAGTTCATTTACGAACCAATGATAGGCAGTATAAAGTTTGTAGGCCCCTCAAATCTTTACTGCTCCGTGTCCTTCATTTTAAATGGGTTGATGCAAAAAGCAAGTTGCTACGATAAGAAAACACATTTATCTTCTTCGTCACAAGTATATTACATACTCACAAATTCTTCAAAATAAAATACAAGTTCAAAGATATGCTACGGAATGTGTCAACACCCGTATATTGGAATGCCTATTACCGATCAGCGTCATTAGAATCTACGTCACACTTTGGAACATAGAAATTTTGTTCTAATAAACTTCAGAAAAATTCTTGGAAATTCTGATTATCTGCATAATTTTCCACACTCTGCAATTCCAGACCCGACAGTGAAACATACAGCGCCATATCGGTTGGAAGAAACAAGTTGTGACAACACATTTTACAAATAATAAACACAAAAGTTAGAAAATTTACGTAAATGTCATAAAAAAGATATATTTTTTTAGAATCATATTATGACTTTTCTGCACACACTAAGCTTAAGAATAACATCATGCCTTTTGAGAACATGTGGAGAAATGCCATTACTTCATTTACATGATTTTTTCTTCAATCAGAAGATTTGTTTGATGAATGCTAGTCAATCCTTTGCAAGTGTTATCACCTCTGCGTAGCTACCTCAACCGATATCCACTTTAGCTGTAGTCATTCCTTTTACCCCTCTCCGACTTCCCTCCATTAGCACAGTAACTATTCAACCTGCACAGTTAAACCACCATCAATTAGCACATTAACTATTCGACCTAGATAGCGAAGCAGGGTTACTTTGATGTATCACTAGAAGACATCGTTGGTTCTTCGGTAACTCGATTGGGCTGAAACATCTTCAGCACACGCAAAATATAGGTATTGGCAGTTTCGTTTATTTACCTTTCTACAAGACGTGTACGTAAATTTCAAGGCAATGACTGCAAAGATTAATGTTGTGTCGCAAAATTCTAACCGGTACTGAAATTTCATGGCAAATCACATAGGACACACTCTGCTGCAGTGTGTAAATTCATTCTACTAACTACTAGAATTCCAAGTCCGCAGTCGATAATGTGCGTTAAGTTGATTTCTTAATTATTTTACTTTTATTAGTATTCCTATACGGCCTACGTCCCTGATATAGTTGCACCTGACCCTGTCGCAGCCGGTAGAGGGAAAATTTTAAGTAAGCAGGTAACAATATTGAGCATCAGGTTGCGCGCCTCCTTGTTCTTCAAACCTCTTCGAGTGTCTTAACTGAGAGCTTAAGATAACGCTGACGTTAAGTTAGGCGTTTTACAAAAGAAGTAAGATAAGTGCCTAGACCGAGTTTAATCCATCATGACTTATTCCGTATTCCTGCAAAATAATGTAGACATCACTGCGTTGCAGATACACGCTATAATCACCGGACTATGACGTCATTCAGTAGTAATATAAGCAAAGGAAGGGAACAGGACACTACCTGCGCTGAATCTGTCAATGGCAGCAACGACATGGAAGTTTTAGGTTAACGTCTGGTCGACGTCGATATCATTAGAGATAGACCACTCGACTAGCTTCACCTAAAGAAGAATAGAGAAGATGAATATACTTACAACCACGAAAATTTTAGGAACACATTTTCACATATTCTGTCAAGGTCACAAAGGGTTTACATTCTTGTGCCTGTTTAAGACATGGGAAATGGAAAAGTTACTTCACACAGAATACATAATACTCGACGACAACGTCATCAGTACAACGAATTAGTCGCTGGGGACTGTGTACAGTTCAAGAAAAACACACACAGGGAGGAAAGGAAGGACGCAGAGGGAGAGGGAGGAACGAGGGAGACGGAGGAGGGAGGAAGGAGGGAGGGGGAGAAGGGAGGAAGAAGGAAGGAGGCAGGGGGAGGAGGGAGGAAGGAGGCAGGGGGAGGAGGGAGGAAGGAGGGAGGGAGGGGAGGGAGGAAGGAGGGAGGGAGGGGAGAGGGAGGAAGGAGGGAGGGACGATGATTATGATGATTTGGGTGCAGGTCACACAAGTGCATGGTGATAAGCGCCATAACAAAAAGTCAGCGTAATATTCTAGTGGGGGGAAAAGGGGGAGGCGGCTAGGGCTGTCTCCACATGCGAAGTAGTTTATAAAGCATTAAAATTCGTCTCCCCTCCCCAGCACTTTAAGGATGAGGCCCGACAGTTCACAAAATTTCAAAGCCTGTGTAACATTGGTGTCAGTTTAGGCGTGGGCAATGGGCAGATCTCTGGCCAAAGCGAGGGCGATGGGCAGACCTTATGCCAAACCCTGGGCTGCCCTGAGGACAGTAGACAGGGCATGCGCAGCCAAAATATGCTGAATCAAAGGGGCACACACAAACTTCACGAAGTGGTGGATCCTCCGGCTGGAGGAAAACTCCGTGTGTTAAAGGACTATGTCCTACATGCCACCTGGTTATCAGCAATTCCTTCCATCGGTGTCGCTAGCATAAATTCTGCCATGCCTCTGTTGGCTCTGAGCACTATGGGACTTAACATCTGTGGTCATCAGTCCCCTAGAACTTAGAACTACGTAAACCTAACTAACCTAAGGACATCACACACATCCATGCCCGAGGCAGGATTCGAACCTGCGACCGTAGCAGTCGCGCGGTTCCAGACTGAGCGCTTAGAACCGCTAGACCACCACGGCCGGCCATGGCTCTGTGGTCAATTTGAGTGACCGCAGTTTGCTTTCCGCCACTTCCAACCATCCAGTTTCCCACTGGCAGGTGATTCGTCTGGCAGATAAAGAGATGACGGCTTGCAAGGTCACGGCACATCGACGTACAACACCATCTCGACATGCTTCATTGTCTGCTTTGTCATATGTGACCTCTCCCTGTATCCCGATGTGTACAGATATCCAGCGAAAGATCACCACCTTGACACGATGTTGGAGCCGCTGTAAGGAGTCCTGGATGAGGTGAATCAACTGGTCTACGGGATACATTTTGTGGGCCGCTTGTAGCGTACTGAGCGAGTCAGTACAGAAGAGAAAACTTTTACTGTGATGCCTGCAAATCCACTCCAGTGCCGTCACAACGTCATACAATTCCCCATCATAGCTCGTAAATTGTTCCGGAATGCACACTTTGAAAACTCTATTAGAAACAACAGCTGAGAGAGATATTCATGTTGAAACTATCGAATGCATCCTCGAAGAATACATCCAAAGGCGTTCAACTTACTGTTTTTTTTTTTTTTTCGCACAAAACATTCCATCTACATTTCAGCGAGCAGACGAACATCGTAATATTTACCGAACAGTACACCGTTCAGTCACCCTTAGTTTCACATATTATTGTAACATACAATGGAACATCTCTTGTACCGGGTGATCAGTACACCGTTCAGTCACCCTTAGTTTCACATATTATTGTAACATACAATGGAACATCTCTTGTACCGGGTGATCAAGAAGTCAGCATAAATTTGAAAACTGAATAAATCACGGAATAATGTAGATAGAGAGGTACTAATTGACACACAAGCTTGGAGTGACGTGGGGTTTTATTAGAACCAAAAAGTACAAACGTTCAAAAAATCTCCGACAGATGGTGCTTCATCTGATCAGAATAGCAATAATTAGCATAACAAAGTAAGACAAAGCAAAGATGATGATCTTTACAGGAAATGCTCAATATGCCCACCATCATTCTTCAACAATAGCTGTAGTCGAAGAATAATCTTATGCACAGCACTCTAAAGCATGTCCAGAGTTATGGTGAGGCATTGGCGTCGGATGTTGTCTTTCAGCATCCCTAGAGATGTCGGTCGATCACGATACACTTGCGACTTCGGGTAACCCCAAAGCCAATAATCGCAAGGACTGAGGTCTGGGGATCTGGGAGGCCAAGCATGACGAAAGTGGCGACTGAGCACACGATCATCACCAAACGGCGCACGCAAGAGATCTTTCACGCGTCTAGCAATATGATTTTTTTTTGTTTTGTTCTAATAAACCCCATGTCATTCCAATCATGTGTGTCAATTTTTACCTCTCTATCTACATTATTCCGTGGTTTATTAATTTTTAAATTTATACTGACTTTTTGATCACCCGGTATATTGAGTGAAAGCTCCAACCGAACTGCAAGTCGATTTGTTCAAAATTTTTTGAGTACGGCATGACTGTGCTCGGGAGCGAAAAATTTTCTCGTTTATTATTCCAGGAACTTAATAGTTATTAACCAACAGTAGCGGGGTGCACGTTCTGAAATCGTGTGAAAATGTTGTGATAATCCTGCACAGCAAAAAACTAAAAACAAAGCTTATCGCCAACATCATAACAGGTCAAGATTAACTGTACCCTGGAAATGTATCACACGAGGAGTACACAATTATGAGCGTTAGCTGATTATTGAATCTGTAGTTGGTAAACGTTGTCAGGAGGAGCGCGCTTCGGCCGGGCAGTGGTCATGGCACTCGCAAAGTGAGGAGCGGTACAGCAGCGACGAAACGACAATGTACGGCCGGCGGCGAGCCGTAAAATTTCCGCGACTGGGCCCTGTCAGCGCGAGATTGGGGCTGTTGTGTGCGGCCGCGGCCGGTAGCGCACTGAATGCGCGCCCGGGACGAGACGAGTTTCTAGGATTGGCTGGCCGCGGCCGCCCTGATAGGCAATCGGCCGCAGGAATGCGAGAAATGCGCTGTGTCGGGGGCGTGTAGCCGGTAGCCGGGGCCCGCTTTGTCCTCTGATTGGCAATTACCGACACCTCGGCGGGAGGCCTCCAAACTAAATTAAACAGTGTAATGCCATCCATCACGTGTCTGACGGCCGTAATTCTATTTCTCGGACTGAAGATCGCACTCGTGTGATACTGTACTTCGCCATCAAAATTTTTCATAATTCTCTTTCTTTTTTCCATCCGAACAACACGCTAATTACGCAATATTTCGTTGCATTCTGAGCTGAACCCGATTATTTTGTACGTATTACCTCTGTCACTTTCAGATTCTTATCTGGCGTCAGAATAGCGCTGGCCCTATCCAAGCCGATACATCCCGAATATCGCGAGTCTTAAAGTCGTCCTCTCACGGGACGCGGCAACACACATGAAGGAGAAGATGGTGATGTTACAACGCGTAATTCCACGTTCCAATACACTGCGCTGCGTGAAATAAAGAATCTGGTAGGTCGGATTTTTGCCGAGTGAATAGGAACGTGGCTAATGAGATGAGACATAGCTTCCCGTTACAAGCAGAACACAGGAGCCGCATTGTTCTATGGCGCTAAACTCTGTATTTACTTTTTTTTCCTTCATTGTATACATAGTATGAATATAAGCTGTTTCATAGCATCAGCAAACTGACATCTCTCGAAAACGCGTCGTTTTAGCTTCGGTTTGTTATAACAAAATAACAAAAAACAACATATCGGTAGGTAAAAACTTCCTTTAGTTGATGTTTATAAGTGTTAACTTGTGTGCTACCAAAGTACACCGTTTCAGTGCTACGGCGCAATGATGATCTATCAAAAGCGCGTCTTTTTGGTACAAACTGCATACTAAATATCAAATAATGCCATATGTACATACAGTCTTTAGACAGTGCATACCGTGTGTGGAGGTCTGGGTGCTGTCTCTAAGACGTATTGAAGACGTAGCTCACTTGACAGCGTAGCGAGCTCCTGACTTGAGAAGAGAAACGTAGTTCGCATCCACCTCCTTCCAAAGTCTTTTCACCTTATGTTTTCTAAAAGATTCTGGGGCTTTCTCATCAGTTAGCAGAAGTATTATCTCAAACGCCGATGTTATTTATCATAAATAAAGTATTTGCTGCAATTCCTGTTACAAAGGCCAGCGACTAGAATGTTTCTTCAGTGTCTAGAAATCTTAACATGATTGCCACTCTACGTAAGTAAAAGTAAACACAAGTTACACAGGCTGGAAATTTTTGCTATTATGAAACTTCACATTACATAAAATTTCATATTAGCGAAAGCTGTATATAGTATATGAAGTTTCATAATA
Organism: Schistocerca gregaria; assembly: GCF_023897955.1. NCBI lineage: Eukaryota > Metazoa > Arthropoda > Insecta > Orthoptera > Acrididae > Schistocerca > Schistocerca gregaria. The sequence goes on along the minus strand of NC_064931.1, from coordinate 184,962,098 downwards.
GCAAAACCTTCCAGCGTGTATAACTCGTGTTTACGTACAGACATAGGACTGACACGATAAGATTTCTGGAAACTGGGGAAACATTCTAGTCGTTGAGTCTTTGCAACAAGAAGTGGAGCAAACACATTATTTACAATAAATAACATCGACTTTTGAATTAATGTTTCTATTAAAAGAATGAGAAAGCCCCAGAATCTATTAGGAAACAAAAGGTAATATATGGATTTCTGCACTGGCTCATGTTTGTATCTTGTCCATAAATACCTTACTCAATGATGACCAGCTTCTAAACAACCTCCTCTTCCATTCGAATGAAATCACGAAACAAATCACGACCTTGAAATCTATGTGACGAAGTACCTTAACTCAGAGTGCTAGTAGTCAGTGCAACATCGAGAATATCGATATTACACTAAAATGTCAAAAGTCATGGGATAGCGATACGCTCATACATACAGATGGCAGTAGTATCACGTGCACAAGGTATAAAACGGCGGTGCATTTGCAGAGCTGTCATGTGTACTCAGGTGATTCATGTGGAAAAAGTTTCCGACTTGATTACGACCGCACAAGGGACACAAACAGCCTTTGAACGCGGAATGGTAGTTGGAGCTATACGTATGGGACATTCCATTTCGGAAATCGCTTGGGGATTCAGTATTCCGAGATCTACAACGCCAAGAGTGTGCCGGCAATAGCACATTTCTGGCATTACTTCTCACCATCGCGAGCAGCGGCGTTTGTGTAGAGTCGTCAGAGCTAACAGACATCCAACACTGCGTGAAATCACCGCAGAAATCAATGTAGGACGCACGACGAACATATCCGTTAGGACAATGCGGTGAATTTGGAGTTAATGGACTATGGCAGCAGAAGAGCGACGCGAGTGCCTTTGCTGACAGCACGACATCGCCTGCAGCGCCTCTTCTGCGCTCGTGACCACATCAGTTGGACCCTAGACAACTCCAAACCCGTGGCATGATCAGATGAGTCCTCGTTTCAGTTAGCTGATAGTGGGATAAGAGTTTGGCGAGCACCCCACGAAGCCGTGGACCCAGGTTGTTGGTAGGTTTGGGGAAGGAGACCAGACAGCGTGGTCATCGGTCTCATCGGATTAGGGAAGGATGGGGAAGGAAGTCGGCCGTGCCCTTTCAGAGGAACCATCCCGGCATTTGCCTGGAGTGATTTAGGGAAATCACGGAAAACCTAAATCAGGATGGCCGGACGCGGGATTGAACCGTCGTCCTCCCGAATGCGAGTCCAGAACCAGGTTGTCAACAAGGCACTGTGCAAGCTGGTGATGGCTCCATAACTGCGTGGGCTGTGGTTACATGGAATGGACTGGGTCCTCAGGTCCAACTGAACCGACCACTGACTGACTGCTTGCAGCCCACCTGCAGCCATTCATGGACTTCATGTTCCCAAACAACGATGGAATTTTTATGGATGACAATGTGCTGTATCATCAGGCCATAACTGTCCGCGATTGGTTCTAAGAACATTCTGAGCAGTTCGAGCGAATGATCTGGCCACCAGTCGAACATCTACGGGACATAATCGACAGTCCAGTTGGTGCACAAAATCCTGCACCGGCAAAACCTTCGCATTTATGAACGGCTACATGGGTAGCGTGGCTCAATATTTCTGCAGGGGACTTCCAACGACTTGTTGAGTCCATGCCACGTCGAGTTGCTGCACTACGACGGGCAAAAGGAAGTCCGACACGATATTAGGAGGTATCCCATGACTTTTGACACCTCAGTGTATATTCCATGTGTAAAATAAGACAGGAGTTTTCGTCATTTATGCAGGGTGTTGAGAGATGGTGGTATCCACCAAAACAAGAAAAGTCTAAGAAATATGGGCTCTAAAATGTATACCTGAAGAGCTACGAAAACTTGTTCATCTTTGATACTGTGCAACACATCTCTTCTACAGCAAGTTCTTTGCTTTGCATATTTTCGGAGGATGTAGTATGGGTCAAAACATGAAAAGATCCTGTAAAAAAAGGCGCTAAAATGCATCACTTAAGAGCTAAGAGCACGTGTTCAATAGAAAAAATGTGTTCCACATTAGCGAAGATGAGTAAGTTCCCCTAGCTCTTAAGATCTGCATTTTAGAGCCTGCTCACTGGACTTTTTTTCTTCTATTGGTCCATAATGCCGCCTCCCGAGAAAAGGAAAGCAAAGAGTTTGTAGTAGAAAAGATGTCTCCCAGTATCGAAGATGAACAGGTGCTCATAGCTCTTAAGGCACGCATTTTAGAGCCCAAGTATACTGGACTTTTGTTCTTGGTTTAGTGGGTACTACCACCTCTCATGATATTCGACACTTTTTTTAACGCCCTGTATAAAGCAACATAACATTTTGCGTAATTATTGCTAACGAATTAATATGCAATGGAGTTTTATAGATCTGTTATTTTTCGCGATAAACGTAAATGGTGTGGTGGATAACGCCGGATGCTTCCTGTGGTGGTTCGCAGATAATGTTGTTGTGTATAGGAAAGTTGCAAAGCCAGCATACTCTTGCAAAATGTACAAAAAACTACACGGCCGGTAATAGGTACAGGGACTATCAGTAACCATTCAACTTCAATGAAAGTATCATACTGCGCAAAAATAGGTACACTGATTCATTCTTGTTCGATTACACTATTTGCGACAAATCAATGCAAATAGTAATATGGGGATTAATCACACGAAGCTAGTTGACAAGTAGATGTCGGGCTGAGATTCATTGGAAGAATCCTAAGGAAATAAAACTCTCCAACGAAACAGAAATTCACAAAATCCCCGATCGATCAATTCTGAATAGCACTCATCAGTCTGACACCCTTGCCAGCTAAGATTAAAAGAGCAGACACAGAATATCCCAGAAATGGTGGCGCATTTCGTCACGGGTTCCTTTAAAACGCGGTAATTTGTCACGGAACTGCTCATCAAACTCCAGTGACTGCCGCTATAAGAGGGGCTTTGTGGATCTTGAAGAAATTTATTATTAGAATCGCCAGAGATCAGGTTCCAAGAAGAGTCAGTTCCTGCCACATACATTTCGAGAAACCGTCATGTCGGGGAAATTCGAGATCATATAGAGTACTACGAATTCACGAATGTAACACGGAAGGGAAGAAACAATATCACTCTAAGGTGGATTGTGAAGTATAGGCCTAGTTGTAGACATATGGAACACGACTACAATAATTTACGTTACCATCAATCTCCACGTAGTAGAAAGAACTGTCGAGCGAATTTAGACCTTACAGAAGTTGTCCTGCCACGATTCACACGCTATTTTAGTCATGCTCGCGAAATGCGGTCCTCATTTGAGAGAAATGGAGATACAGTCAATCAGGAAAGTCGCTGACTTGATATTTTTGGTGATGCAAAGGATCATCAGGTTTATGTTTCACTAGCCTCTGTAATGAGCAATCGTGCAATTTACTTTCAAGAGGTATACCTACAGCGTACAGCTATCAATTACTGAGGTATTTTGGACACGCCATGTAGTAACTTACGGCAAAAATGTCAGCGGTGCGATTATATGGGAAATGACAACCAAGAAGAACAATGAGAATAAGCGCTTGGCCTTTAACGTCTGCATAAAAAATATTTTTTCAGCCCCTGTGTACTTCATTCTCATTACGCAGACATACCACTGGAGTTTATAGAATCCTACTTCATCTACAACAGCTCCTTCTTATGGAACCATTTTCCTTAATATAGTTTTATTTGATCCTTCTTGGTCTACGGAATCCTGGTTCTGATAAATATTTTTGCTGCCTGAATACGACGTCTCTCTCAGCCAATTAGCGTCGCAATATTTCAACTTCTTGGCATTTTGTCGCCACAAAGGAGTTTTATTACCTGCCTGAAGTAAAACTTATTGACGAGTTACAGCTGTGTCCGGGACCGGGCGTCTTCTGCGTGTAATGCTCTTACCGACTGAGCTACCTGACAAAACTAATGGCTTTTCTGTGGGATTTACGATACTGCAATTTGTGAATCCACAAAGCATCAATAGTAGATGTTATTTTGTGTAAAAATGACATGATGAAAATTTGTCTGTGCAAGCATACAAATTAATTCTTACAAAATGTAAAAAACATCACTCAGCCACTGTTACTACTGTCGTTCATGAAAAACAAATAACTGTTTACCTTTTTCGAACCAGCAGAGTCATCATCTGGCGACTGTTCAAATTTATTTTTTCGTTTAAATTAGTCTTCATGAAGACGTCGGCTGTTTTTTGTTATGGAGAAAGTTTCTTGGGCTGATACGAACCATCGCCACTAACAAAAACTGAGGATATATACGTGGCGACTAATTCAAATGAAGAAATAAACGGAAACAACCATCATATGATGAAACTGCCGCTTCAAGAGCGCTAGCAGCGGTATTTGTTTTTCATAAACAACGTTAACAACAGAAACTGGTTGCTGGTTTTTACTTATTGCTAGAATTGACCTGTATCAATAGCAGGTGCTGGATGACTGTGATGAACAAGTTGCCAAGGAACCACACCACAGATGTAGTGTAGCCGCGTTGTCTCAGGCGCCTTGCCACGGTTCGCGCAGCTCCCGCAGTCGGAGGTTCGAGTCCTTGCTCGGGCATGGGTACGTGTGTCGTCCTCAGCGTCAGTTTAAGTTAGATTACGTAGTTTGTGAAGCCTAGGGACCGATGACCTGAGCAGTTTGGTCCCATAGGAACTTACCACCAAATCAGACGTGGTGTATGGTCGACAAGCCAAACAAACAGTAGTAACTCTACGAAAAGCATTTGCACGTACTTCGCTCTATGTGGCAGTGCACCGACCAATAAATATTGAGCATTTGAAATTGTCTGAAGGAATAGCAGCACATCAGGCCCTAAAACTTTCCTGATGGAGCGACTGCTGTTATAACTGACCTTCAGATGTTGGAATCGAGGTATGGTGCCCAAACTACATTACGCCACACATCTATGGAAGGTATCCGATTATGTCTAAAACGTATGCTATTAGCATTGTAGGACAGGTTGAAGACAGCTGGAAAGAAAACGCTACGTCTGCCACTCGGCAAGTAAGAGATGGCGTCACAGTGCCCTTTATGATTTGGGGTTTGCGGTCTCTGGCCACTGGACGGGGACACACAGACATGCGATCACCAAGGATGGAGACAAATCCACAGAGCTCTACATAACTCCAGCATAATGTCAGCATTGCGGGGAAGTTGTACAATCGGTTACTAAAATGCGAAAAATACGGCCGTTACCAAGTGCTGTGGTCGCATTGTGAAGTACAGTCTTTGCTCATTGTTGAGTACGAAACTCTTCTACTTCCCGGTTCCACATTTGCATCACAGACACAGCAATATGCACTGTACACAATGAGATGTCACACCTATGAGACACCAATTTTACTGGTACCGGTTATCTGCCCTGTTCGCACTAACATTTAAGGATGTTATGCCCAATGATATCGATAATGCATACTGGCAACTGATTTCCTGCTTCCATTTCATTTGACTGATTTTTACTATCAAACCTGGCATAACACTGACCTTTTAAGCCAGGGGTGGCCAAGATTTCGGCTAACGGGCCACGAGCGGGAACGTGTGGCAAAGCGCTCAGCCTCACCTCACATTTCCCCCACTGCCACGCCACGTTGCTTGAGTGCGAGGAGGAGAAAGAGGGGAAAACAGCGAACGCGTCGTATTTAAATGGCAGAACAGTCGTACTGCATAAAACTCGGTTTCATATTTCACATTACACAGCAACATAGATCACAAACAAAACAAGTTTTCAGTATTAATTCGTTATTTTTGGCGCGCTGAACAAATAATTTTTACCTGATACAAACTGCCGGCATACGAACAGATGCAGGCAATTTGACAGATTTTCACACTCAAGATCCCATGTAATCGTGAAAAATGTCTCTAAGCGCTACGAGACTTAACATCTAAGGTCATCAGTCCCCTAGACTTAGAACTACTTAAACCTAACTAACCTAAGGACATCACACACATCCATGCCCGTGGCAGGATTCGAACCTGCAACCGTAGCACCACCGTGGTTCTGGACTGAAGTGCCTAGAACCGCTCGGTCCCAGTGGCCGGTCATGAATAGTGACTTAATTAGTTTCATAATCTAAAAAAGGCCTTTCACACAAATATATCGATTGAAATATTGTAGAACTTTTGCAGCCTCATTATGGAGACTCGGAAAATCTATGCGAGAAAAGGAAGTGGTCGTGCTGAGCATTTTAAACGTAAAAATATTTGTAATTAAAGCTGGAATTACGTTGCACGTCAATCAGTTACATCTGCACTTGCACAGGGGCGCTTTGAACTAAAATGGCAAACAGTCTTGAGAACAGCTCGAAAACAGATGTAAGATTGACGGTGTCCTCAAAACCTTTATACAACTACCGTCGTAATTCTTGCAAGGTCACAATGAATTCCTTAAACCTCGCACCTTCTTTAAGGCCTGTGAACTTAGGGAACTGGATTGTCTTTGTCAGAGTGTCCCCCTTCTACAACGCGACTTTCTTTTTAAATGCATCCCCATCAAATCAAAAAGAAGTTACCTCTTATTGTGCGTAGTGTGTAGTCAAGCCCACTTAAAATGCGAAGTCTGCAATCCATTCCGGACGTTCTAATTTTCGTTCCTGCACTCCTTTTTCCTTTATAAATTCAATAGTGACCTTTAAATCGAAAAATCGTTCCCGGCATGTCCCTTAACAAATGTGCTTTGCAGTAATACATGAAATCTTCATTCACTTCCACTGAAAACTGTTGCAACTGAAAATGGAGCAATGGGTGTGACTTCAGAAATTTTACTATTCGTACCACCAGGTTCTTCGCGTGCTCCACGCCTGCAAATGTAGCACAAAGTGCTTCTTCATGTGCTGACCAATGAATACCATCTGTCGACACTTGTAATTTTTAGGTTATTTCATTGTCATCTAAAAGTTTAAATTATTTCTGCATGGTATTGTAAAGTAATTTCGTAACAAACAAGCATGAGAATTCTCATCCCTCTCTACTGCATTCCCATTCATTTTAAATGATTTTGACGATGAATCGCTAGACTGTCTCTTTTTGTCCAAACAGCCACTGGACGCGTGAACGTCTTTCATACCAAGAACAAATAGCGAGGGGTAAACAACGCTGACACCACTATTCTGCCGAACACAGACTGTTGTGCCACCGCAAAATGCCGCACCGCAATGGTAAATGAAATGTCCCGCTGTTCCGAGAAGGACCAGGCGAATCTGAATGACAGGACTCTCTCTGGCCCATCTCGCGAGCCGCACACGCTGCACGCGTCCTGTTTTGAGCCATGTATACATTATCTCTATGTGACACGTTTAACCAAACCTGTTGGTTTGTCTCACACCTAGTACACCACATTTTCATGCGAAGCGCACAAACTATACTCCAGTGAACGTTACAGACACTGAGATCAATGATGGAAGTGGTGCGATGGAAACAAGCAGCTTGACCTCAAGGAGAACGAACATACGGTGATTGTAGCTGCGTTAGTCGCTTGGAGAGAAGTCGCGTAGAGCCTGCATTGTTGAATCGTGAAGCAATTTGTATGTGGCATAATCAATATGAGGTTACGTCGGTTACAGTAAACTGCATCGGAAACAAGCAAGTTGACTCCCTGGAGTACGTCCATACGGTGACTGTAGAAGCGTTAGTCGCTTGTAGAGTAGTCGCCTGGAGCCTGTAGTACTTAATCGCGACGCAATTTGTGTATTGCACCGTCAATGCGACGTTGAGAAAGTTACAGTAAACTGTCAGTGAAGCATCGGAAAAAAGTAACTTGACTGACAGGAGAACGTACATACGGTGACCGTAGCCGCGAGAGTTGCTTGGATAGAAGTAAGCTGAAGCCTGTAGTATTCAATCACGACGCAATTTCTGTGTTCCATCGTCAATTTGAGAGTGCGAGCATTACAGTAATCTGGCTGTGGTGAATTGGAAACAACTAACTCGACTCCCATAAGATCAATGATCCTTATTACACTTGTTACAGCGAAAGGACACTGTTCAAGATCAAGAAGAAGTCGCGCATTAATAGGCCACTACAAAGAGTTCCATATTAATGGGAGCAGTCTGGAAAATTTTGTGTCGAGGTAGCACACATTTTCCCATTGCGGATTAATAAGGACACTTCGTTGTGCTTGTGACTGTTTTCAAAAATGTTAGAATATTACTGAGAGACAAGGTAACTGCCAGCCATTAATTTCCAAGGGTCCAGGGGCGTTGTTGAAACTGCTGCATCTTCATGTGATCATCATAACATTATATAATTTGGAAACAAACGATTAAGCTTCAGCTCAATGGAATTTCAGTATCTTGTGAACCCATGTCGAGCATCATCCACGCCATCTTCAATTACACCCAAGCACACAAAACCATCGTTATGTGTGTGGCATGTGGAACATTTCATTGTGCTATGTGTTCATCCAATCTGCATGGGGCGCGAAAAGAATGGACGACTATACATCTCTGTGTGAACTGTTATTGCTATGAGAGTTCATGCATTGAAGCATATACTAGGCAGTCAACAAGCGTATCTTCATTCAAAATGCCATTCGTTGTACATGCTCCACATCCACTATAAATCTGACATAATATGGATCCAATCCACATGAGGAGCATTCTAGTGTATGAAATACACACGTTTCCTTAACCGTCTCCATCATGGACAAACCACAGTTTTTCAGTATACTATCAATGAGCTAAATCCATATGAACCTATGGGATTGTTCCACTTCGTGACCGCATGTATTCTTACTAAGGCAATCTGACACTGTGGCATAGTTGAAGAATGTGTTTCTAATGTACTGCCTGCCACAAATGAGTAGTCGAGAAAAGTGGCACAGTGACTGAGGCTCAGGAAATAGTGGTACTCAGATTGACGCATCTTTAGGAACTCTTGGGTCATTGTCCTTTCCATAGTTTTCGAAGGAAAATTACACTGCTTGACCAAAAAATAAAAGCAGCTAGAAAGATTTGGTCCGATGTCACTGTAATTTTGTACACTTACACACACTCAGCCGGTTCGTAAATTATTGAAGTAGCAATTTTCTGTGACATATAGAACGCCCTCAGAGTGCATTAGTACTGTTTGTGTTTAGTGTTGTTACCAGGCCTAGAAAGGCATATAAGAGGCATAAACAGCGCCACTTGTTGAGTAGCTACGCTGAAGTACATGGAGACACTTTGAAAGGAACCTTGTGGTTCTCACTTTGGTCTGCTGGTCGAAGCATGTAATATCCAGATTTGTGAACCATTCGGACGTGACACTGGTCCAGTGTGTGACAGCATGAGAACATGAGGGCTGACACTCGTTGCCAAGTTTCAAGTACATCGCAACCACTTCGTATCTGCAACTGCCATCCGAGATCAAATAATGGACTCCCTGCAACAGTCTGTCATCCTGCATCATTGGTCAGAGGTTAGAAGCAGCAGAACTTGACAATGACCGTCTCACGCGTAGGCTACCGTTAACACCACAACGCAAACAGCTGCGACCAGGAAGCAAGGACTGTTCATGAATAACATCGCTTTGTGTTCAGCGATGAATCACGGTTCTGCACTAGCCCGTGTGACCATCGTTGGTGAGTATGGCGGCGACATGGCGAGAGGTTCTATACTTCCAATGTTTTGAAGAGGCAAAGTGGTGTTACTCTTGTGTCATGGTGTAGGAAGCCATCAGGTATGATTTCATGTCACCGCTGGTAGTGATTGAGGGAACTCTGGCGGTACAACGATGCATCACGAATACCACGCGTCCTCATGCGCTACCTACGTCTAATGTGACCGAATCGAGGTGGCAGTTTTCAACACGACAATTCTCGTTCACACATGCGACATATCTGTGGACTGCCTACACGATACTGAGTTACTCCTGTGGCCAGATATCCAGATCTGTCTCCGATAAAACGTGTGTGGGACCAGCTCAGACGTTAATTCTGTCCTGGTGTCAGTATCCAGGATGTCAAGGCACAGTTACAACAGTTGTTGAAAGGTGTCTCAGGAGAGGATACAACGGCTTTAAATAACCCTTCCCAACATAATCAGTGTATCTATTACAGTAGCTAAAAAGGTTATACAGGTAAGAGGGTGGATACTACCACATTCTTTGGAAATCTGACTCGATTTTGTAATCACTGAAACATCACATACCCTCTCATTCTGTAACGTTTGATTTCGTTTCCTCCTCCAATTATGGATGTTTTACTTTTTGTCACGCAGTCGGGTTCACAGCAGATAAAGCATTATTTCTGGAAGTACATCTACATCCATTTTCCGCAAGTCACCTGACGGTGTGTGGCGGAGGGCACTCTGAGTAGCACCTATCGGTTCTCCCTTCTATTCCAGTCTCGTATTGTTCGTGGAAAGAAGGATTGTCGGTCTGCTTCTGTGTGGGCTCTAATCTCTCTGGTTTTATCCTCATGGTGTCTTCGCGAGATACACGTAGGAGGGAGCAATATACTGCTTGACTCTCCGGTGAAGGTATGTTCTCGAAACTTTAACAAGGCCCATACCGAGCTACTGAGCGTCGCTCTTGCAGAGTCTTCCACTGGAGTTTATCTATCATCTCCGTAACGTTTTCGCGATTACTAAATGATCCTGTAACGAAGCGCTCTGCTCTCCGTTTGATCTTCTCTATGTCTTCTATCAACCCTATCTAGTACGGATCCCACACTGGTGAGCAATATTCAAGCAGTGGGCGAACAAGCGTACTGTAACCTACTTCCTTTGTTTTCGGATTGCATTTCCTTAGGATTCTTCCAATGAATCTCAGTCTGGCATCTGCTTTACAGACGATCAACTTTATATGATCATTCCATTTTAAATAACTCCTAATGCCTACTCCCAGATAATTTATGGAATTGACTGCTTCAATTTGCTGACCTGCTATAGTGCAGCTAAATGATATGGGATCTTTCTTTCTATGTATTCGCAGCACATTACACTTGTCTACACTGAGATTCAATTGCCATTCTCTGCACCATGCGTCAATTCGTTGCAGATCCTCCTGCGTTTCAGTACAATTTTCCATTGTTATAACCTCTCGATATACTACAGCATCATCCGCTAAAACCCCAGTGAACTTCCGATGTTATCCACAAGGTCATTTATGTATATAGTGAATAGCAACGGCCCTACAACATTCCCCTGCGACACACCTAAAATCACTCTAACTTCGGAAGACTTCTCTCCATTGAGAATGACATGCTGCGTTTTGTTATCTAGGAACTCTTGAATCCAGTCACACAATTGGTCTGATAGTCCATATGCTCCTACTTTGTTCATTAAACGACTGTGGGGAACTGTATCGAACGCCTTGCGGAAGTCAAGAAACACGGCATCTACCTGGGAACCCGTGTCTATGGTCTTCTGAGTCTCGTGGACGAATACAGCGAGCTGGGTTTCACACGATCGTCTTTTTCGAAGCCCATGCTGATTCCTACAGAGTAGATTTCTAGTCTCCAGAAAAGTCATTATACTCGAACATAGTACGTGTTCCAAAATTCTACAACTGATCGACGTTAGAGATACAGGTCTATAGTTCTGCACATCTGTTCGACGTCCCTTCTTGAAAACGGGGATGACCTGTACCCTTTTCGAATCTTTTGGAACGCTACGCTCTTCTAGAGACCTACAGTACAACACTGCAAGAAAAGGGGGGGGGGGGGGGGCTCAAGTTCCTTCGTGTACTCTGTGTAAAATCAAATTGGTATCCCATCAGGTTCAGCGGCCTTTCCTCTTTTACAGGTAAAATTTATTTTATTTATTGATATACTCACGTTCAGAAAAATCAGATCACTTTGAACGACTACCTATAGGATCTTCGTATTCACAGGTCACGTTGAATAATATGTTCTGCAGAAATGATTAGCATTTGAACCATGACGGCTCGCGGGTTCGAGTTCGACATAGATATCGCGGCGCAACACCACCTATCTGTAAAATGTGCCTACTGCTCTCGTTGTAGCTATAAACCGAAGGTAATGGATCAGTGTGACTTGAGCAGATGTGCAGGATGCTGCGCAGACGCCAACCGTACCTTCAAATTGATGAGTTTGAAAGAGTGTGCATTATTGGCATGAGAGAATGCGATGCATCAATCTGGGAAATTGCTGCTTCTGTGGGACAAGTGTTTCGGCAGTGCAAGGGGTGTTTGCAGAATGGTTCACGGAAGGCTGTAGAAAACGACGAGATGGGTCAGGTCGCACCACCAACCACCCCCGAGAAGATAGACACCTCATCCGAATGGCATTGCATGACAAACTTGTCTCAACCTCGGCTCTGTCGCAATAGTGGAACAGTATAACACACCGTATACTGTCAGGTGTGACAGTCCCTCGTCGTTTACTACGGCATGGGTTACGTACGCGTCGTCCACTTCATCGCCTCTCTTTGACGAATGTGCAGAAACATATTAGATGGCAATTGTGCATGAAACGATGTCACTGGGGACAGGAATGGCATAAGATAGCGTTTTCGTACGAATTCAGGTTATGAGTTTTTTTTTTATGATGGCCGCATTTTGGTTTGCCGCATACAGGGTGAGCGGCATCATAGTGACTGCATTTGCACAAGACATTCAGTCCCAACACAAGGCCTTATGGTGTGGGGTGCTACTGGGTTCAACAACAAATCACAGTTAGTACGTGTCCACGGCACTGTGATCAACGTGACCTAAGTGAATGATATCCTGCGACCCGTAGCCATATCCTTTCTGCGTCACACCCCAGACGTCACTTTTCAGGAAGACAATGCACGACCACACGTTGGTAAACAAACACGTGCCTTCTTGATGTTAGCCTTCTGCCTTGGCCCGCTAGATCACGAGACTTGTCCCCTATGGAAAATATGTGGGATATGGTGAAACGATGGGTGCAGTGCTGTGACCCAATGCCAACTACCATAGATGAAGTTTGGAACCAGGCGAATGCAGCAATAATGGCTGAAACAAAGGATACCTCTAGCGCCTTATACGCGTCAATGTCATCACGCTTGGAACAGGTTATTAGGGCCCGTGGCGGACCCAGTGCCTACTAGGCAACAGGGCACATACTGAACTAAGATGACTGAAACGCTAATCATTTCTGCAGAACACACTAATGTATATGTCCTAACTCTAGTCTATCGTGGTGCTCTATTTTTTTCTGAACATGAGTGTATTTCATTTCTTGCAATTAGTTCTGAGTTTCGGCCTTTATCTCAGGCGCTCTTTCTTGTAATCAGCCAAGCTGTCAAGCTGGAACCTGGCTGTCCCCAAGAATGAGTGCCTGAGAAAAGGTCCGAGAATCCTAAACTACTCGCGAAGAATGAAATATACATAAAGCAATCTGATTTAGATGTGGAACTGATAGTTCCAGGAAAAAAATACTGATTCAAATTTTACAGGCTTTCGAGAAATCGCTTAAGGCGATCCCATGATAGTTCCTTCAACGTAATTTATTGACTCCCTCCATTTTTGCCTGGTTTATTGACTTCAGTGTAGATTGGGAACCAAATATCCTCCTCCTACTCAAACCAATGCGAAGCTCAGACTATAATGAGCATATTAATGTAAACAACAATGTACAGATGGATAAAAGATCGTATTTTGACAAGATTTTCTTCGAACACAATGGAGGCTGATTGCACGTCAATCGATACAGCAGTGAATGTCGTCTTCAAGCAAGTTCTTCGTACACCATCTTGGCAGACTTTGGCTTCGTTACTCGAGACGAGATTAGGTTATCAAGAACGGTATTACCCTGGCCATGTTGGCCAATTTGCTAAAAAGGAGCAACAATCGGCAGTAAGTTAAAGCGGTTAGCTCACACAGTAATACCGTGCTGGGTAAGCCCAATAACGCTTTCGCTCGAAGATCATACTTCTCCTCAGATAGCCTCATCATTTTAGAAAAATAAATAATAACCCTACAGAACAATTACCTCCGCTGACCGTACACACACGCGCGCACACACACACACACACACACACACACACACACACACACACACACACACACATTGTGGAGGAAAGGATACCGCGTAAGCGAGTTCGTGCTGTTAAGATAGCCGTAAATTAAGTTTACGGTGGCTTAAAAGAATGGACTGGCTGAAATGAAAACAGAGAAGCCGACCGCAGCTCCCCACAACGCCAAAGTTATCTCGGAAACAACAAAATAATGAAAAGCTTCCGTACTGCTGCTGTGTAAGGAGCTAAGATTTTATCTGATCTACAAACCTCAGCCTACAGGTAGCAGAGAAGTACAGAGGTGCGCGAGAAGCTGCGAACGGACAAGCCGTGGTCTCAGGTAACGTGATTTAGACGCCTCTGTTCTTATGATTTACCTCTCGTTAAAGCCATTAGGGGTCTAAGCAATTTGTCGGGTAAGACGAGTGGCAGCGTATAAGATGGCCGCCAAAGTTATTACGGAGCCTTGCTTTCCATCCCCGGCGTGATTTAGGACACCAATCTGCGCCTGAAGTGGTAGCCACCGGCGACGCCGGTGTTGGAAGCAGATTTGTCATCTAAGTCCCCTCCGACATCCTCGACGGTCGCAGCGGAAGACGGAATATCCGAAGGGAGACACCCTTGTTCTCCGTCCAAGATGTGTTCCGTTACTTACGTACAAATGTTTACAGGATATGGAAGTAATGAGCGCCAGAATGGTCGTCACTGAAGCAAAAATGGAATACCAGTATCTAGTAAAGAAATGTAAGCACAGCTGACGAAAAATTTGTCCCCCCAGGAGGCATTAAGGTAATACACTGTTCTGATAATGGCCTCAATTCGGAGAAGACAGTCTACAAGCATCTTCCGTTATGTCGTATGAAGCTGAAGCCACCCACGCTTCCAAACAGTCCCAGAAATTTCCGTGGGATTAGAAGCGACTGATTTTGCGGGCCTGTCGAGGCGCGACAGAGTGCACAACTCTTCGTCAAACAAGGAACGTATGAATGCAGCCCTGCGAACATGGCCGTTCTCATCTTGGAAAACGTGAAGACGAAAGACACTCCGACAACATTTCAGAATCACATTCGATCTGAACGATTCCCTCGATACACTGCGAGTTAAACTACTCATTACGCCAGCGTACAGTCGGCAAACTGGCTTCAAAATCTGGACCAAATGGGAAATAAGAGAGAGGGAGGGAGGGAGGGAGGGAGGCAGGGAGGGAGGGAGGCAGGGAGGCAGGGAGGGAGGGAGGGAGGGAGGGAGGGAGGGAGTGTGTGTGTGTGTGTGTGTGTGTGTGTGTGTGTGTGTGTGTGTGTGAGAGAGAGAGAGAGAGAGAGAGAGAGAGAGAGAGAGAGAGAGAGAGAGAGAGAGAGAAGGGGGGGGGGCGTATCGACTCCAGTACCACGAAATCTTGTGTAGATTGAACTGGTGCATACTCCACCAATCCAGGGGTGTCATTCCAGTCTTACGTCGATATGATACGTGTCATGACAGTTGCTAGTAAATAGCGAATAGTACGACGACATATTTTTCAGGTATTGTTTGTGTAGCCTGTTTAAAATACGACAGCGATCCTGCCTAGTTGTCAGGATAAAATAACATGGGCAGCACTCCACAATGTATGTATATGAGATTTTTAACCGGTGTACTGACGTATACCTACTTAACGCTAAACTATGACCAATATTATCCGAAATCTTTGTCTACCACATTTCCTCAGCGTGGGTCCATTTTTGTAAGAGCCTCTCCTACTACATTAATAGTGTAGTCAACGAGTTCAAATGTATTTGCATACATACATTTACACATTTTCACATTTTTTAGTGGACGGTCAGTTTTCTACAGTGCGGCAGTGCCAAACGGTAAAAACGTATCCCTCATTATTGCAATTACCTCAAACTATTACCTGCACAAAAAATGTCATTAGGGTATTCTGTAGAATTCTTGTGGAGCTATTGTAATCATAATCTTTTTTTTCAAATCATCAAATAACTTTATTATAAGCTTAAAATTTACCCAAATAATATTGTTTTATCACGAAATACTGGAGAGCTATTCAAATTTTGTAGAAAGAACTCTGGAACTAAAACATAATTATCAAGGACTGTGTATTTCTGCAAATTCCGGTGCCAAATTCATCAGACTTCCACTATTCTGCAATAATGTCCAATGTCGACATCAGTCGACATAGTTTTGATGCACGAATATGCCGTGATCGAAGCTGCACCATTGCCGACTGGACGGCTATCTAAAGATGCGCAGGAATCTCGGAGTAAGAATACCCTGCATTGCCCAGAAGATTTTACATGCAAATATTCCTATGAGAAATCGATATTGTCATATTCCATCGGCTTCTGGACTCTTCGGATCCATCTTTCTCCAGAGTACAGAAAACGGCAATTGAAAAAGATGAATGGATGTCACAAGAGGTAAAAGATCTGCTTTTCGGCCCATATCTCAGTGGGCAACTCGACAGCGACACTTCCGAAAGCAGAAAGCAATACTGATGGGGCCTGTCGGCCAACGATATCATACGCTCATTTCATTTCAAAAAAGCGACGAACTACAATTACGACTGATAATGTAAAATATCGAATAAATCATTTCAATGTGGCTATTTCGACTTCATTATGAGCGACCTCGCAATACTTTATACCCAAAGTTTTGTTCGAATCCGCTACATTTATAACTTTTGATCCGTCATTTTGCATTTTGTAATCCCGACATTTCATTCCTAATCAACGGCCCAAGTAATCTAAAAGAGCACAGTTTCATAGAATTTTATATCCACTTTTCTGTTGAGTACAGATCCTAAAGCGAGTCCATCCACTGTGCGTCGCTGTCTGCGCCAACTTACACCATTTGGAGACAGGCAAGATCTCTCCTCGTCGGACCACGCTACACGTCTCCACCCAATTACTATCCTTATATGGATATGGTGTCTGTTCTTCTGGACATGTCCGAAAGAACAGACACATCATCCATATAAGTATACAGTTCTGGCAATACCGGCCATGACCTCCTCCTCCTCCAGTGAGGATGCTTACATATTCCCCGAACTCTTACGGGACTTGGTAAGAATGTCTTCCACGACTAATGAGTGTGTTAGGGTGGGACACTACGAATGTAGTGTGTGGACATACAAGGTGAGACTTCGGGTCTCGCGGGAGGCGTGCGCGAGATAGCTCCTGCAGTCGCACTATCCTCTGTGCCCTCGGTGGCGCAGATGGATAGAGCGTCTGCCATGTAAGCAGGAGATCCCGGGTTCGAGTCCCAGACGGGGCACACATTTTCACCTGTCCCCGTTGATATATATCAACGCCCGTCAGCAGCTGAAGGTATTAATATAATTCTATTTTCAATTACTATCCAGTTCTGTGTTGTTTAGTCCACTGAAGGCGTTCAAGCTTCACATGGCGCTGTGAGCGATGGCCTTTGTGTGTTATCCGAACGAAAACGTTCGTTGCATGCACTTCCTTTCTCAATGTTTGCTCGGAAACTGCCTCTTGTGGACCTGCATTCAATGACTACAGGAATTTCTCTCGCTGGTATCACACTTGTCTCCGCCCCTGTAGGTTACGATGTCCATAGCGCCACAGTTCTTACCTCGCGTTAGGTGGCTGCGAATAGTACACCAGTTCTTGCACACACAATAAACAGTCCGCGTTGACACATCAAGAAATTGGGAAGTTTATCAACAGCGTAATCTTTCGCAAGTACAAGTACGATAGCACCTTCGTGCCATACAGACATCTAAATGATTACTCTGCAACTCACAATAAAGTGTCTGGCACACGGTTAATAGAACCACCTTCAAGCTATTTCTCTGCCGTACAACTCTCGCGGGAAAAACGAACACTTAAATCTTGCCGGCCGCGGTGGTCTCGCGGTTCTAGGCGCGCAGTCCGGAACCGTGCGACTGCTACTGTCGCAGTTTCGAATCCTGCCTCGGGCATGAATGTGTGTGATGTCCTTAGGTTAGTTAGGTTTAAGTAGTTCTAAGTTCTAGGGGACTTATGACCACAGCAGTTGAGTCCCATAGTGCTCAGAGCCATTTGAACCATTTTTTTGAACTTAAATCTTTCCATGCGAACCCTGATTTCTCTAATTTTATTATGTTGACCATTTCTCACTATGCAGGTGGGCGCCAACAAACTATCTTCACACACTGAGGAGAAAGTTGGTGATTGATATTTCATGCAAAGTTCCTGCAGCAACGAAAAACGCCACGCCAATTCGTGTATCGTATCCGTGGCAGTTTCTCCCCAACGTAACGATAGTAAAAACCGAGCTGTCCTCCTTTGGACCTTTTCGATGTTCTCCGCCTATCATAACTAATGCGGATCCCACACCGCATCGCACAGCAAAGAGGAGGGCGCAGAAGCGCAGTGTAGTGTAGTGTAGTGTAGTGTAAGTAGTGTCTGTAGTCGACCTTTGCATTTCTAAGTGTTCCGTCAATAAATCACAGTCGGTTTGCTTTCCCCACAACATCTACGTGTTCGTCCCAATTTAAGTTATTCGTAATTGTAACCCCTAAGCACTTAGTCGAATTGGCAGCCTTTCGATTTGTGTGACTTATCGAATGAGCGAAATTTTGTGGATTCCTTTTAGTTGGTAGGGTTGTTTGGGGGAGGAGACCAGACAGCAAGGTCATCGGTCTCATCGGATTAGGGAAGGATGGGGAAGGATGTCGGCCGTGCCCTTTCAAAGGAACCATCCCAGCATTTGCCTGGATCGATTCAGGGAAATCACGGAAAACCTAAATCAGGATGGTCGGACGCGGGATTGAACCGTCGTGCTCCCGAATGCGAGTCCAGTGTGCTAACCACTGCGCCAGCTCACTCGGTTTCCTTTTAGTACTCATGTAGATGAATTCACACTTTCCATTATTTAGAGTCAATTGCCACTTTTCGCACTCCACAGATATTTTGTCTAAATCGTTCTGCAATTTGTCTGGATCATCTGCTGACTTTAAAAGACGGCAAATGACAGCATCGGCTGCAAACAATCTCAGTGGACTTATCAGATTGTCTCCTACATCATTTTTTAACATCAGGGACACCTTTCTTGGCGAAAGCCATACATTACTCCCGCTTTAGTCTATGGCTTTCCAACCATTACTACGAGCTGTGACCTTTCTGAAAAGAAACGCGAATTCAAGCGCAAACTCGAGACGATATTCCTTAGGCACTCAATCTGATTAGAAGTCGCTTGTGAGTAACGGTGTCAAAAGCTTTCTGGAAATCTCAGAATATGGAATGAGTCTGACATCCTCCGCCTATACCTTTGATTTATTCGTGAGAATAAAGAGCTACTTCTGTTGCATATGAACGATATTTTCTGAATCCATGTTGGCTGTTTGTCAAGAAATAGTTTTCTTCGAGGTAATTCGTGATCTTCGACCACAGTATATGTTCCAGAATCCTGCTGCAAATCGAAGTTAGCGGTATGGGGTCTGTGATTCGGCGCATTACTCCTATTTCCTTTCTTTGGTTTTGGCGTAACTTGTGCAAATTTCCAGTCTGTAGGTACGGATCTTTCGACGAACGAGTGGTTGTATACGATTGCTAAGTATTCTGTGAAACCTCTATGACGATCCATATTACTGTACTGCAACCGAATGGCACATACACACACCACCTCACTGCCACGACTCATGTAATAGGCAGGTGGTCACATGACCGACTGCAATCAGGTCTACACCATATGCAGGCAAAGGGACCATGTTGGTCTGTTCAGATGGTGATTAATATGTCGCCCAGCGGGCTACGAATAGACGATTATTACACAAACAAATTAAAAATAGGCGTGCTATCTTTCAACCAACAAAGCAAAAGGAGGTTGCAGCTATTATCGCCGTAACCAGGAAGACTAAACAACATTTCAGTTTTCAAAATTAATCTTTCACTATGTAGCTAAGTTTACTCTGTCATGAAACTTCTTGACATTAAAACAGTGTACCGTACATCACCTGGAATCGAATACTTTCACAAGTAATACTGTAACCAGTAAGCTGTCCAGATATTACTCACAACCTGAATTCGCAGTTTCAGTTCCGTCACTACCGCTACATAACTAGCATTCCTACGAGAAATGATAGGGCGGAGAATGACTTAGTCTAGGCTAAATGTTAGTTTTAAGAATGATTTATTCACTAGGCAGTGTGCGCGCTATTGCGAAATTTACTGTTCTATTAAAACTACGTGCCAGAGAGATATTCAAACGCCAATCCTTGACAGAATTTCAGGTAGAACTGAGGTTATGAAACCAAGTTACAAGTTGCGCCTGAATAGCTCAGTCTGTCAGATTACTGCCCGCGAAAGGCAACGCTTCGGGTTCGAAGCCAGTACGCTGTTTCAGTCATTGAGAAAGGTGCAAACACTTTCTCTGCAGGATCAGCAACACTATGCTGCGTTTTTTCTTTGTGGAAGGTCAGAGTGTAGCGTCACGTCGACGATGAGGTCATTAGAGATGCACCAAAATCTCGCGCTGAAGGAAAGATAGGGAAGGAAATCAGTCGTGCCTTTTCAAAACAACCATCCCTGCACTGGCCTTACGCGATTTATGGAAAGCACGGAAAATCTACATCAGCACAGCCGAACGGGGATTTGAACAGTCGTCCATCCTAACACAAGTCCACCGCCTCACAACCGCGCTACCTCGCTTGATGTTCTTTCCACTACATCAGTATCCTTAGTTTCCTTTGCAAATTTACTGAAGGTTGTCCAAAGGTGCTGTCCTACAAACATAATATACAGAAACAGGTAATTACCCAATTATTGCCATGCACGACAGTCATATTTACCAAGCTGATGATTATAAATTCGTAAACATCTGATTAAAGTGAGTGTTTTAATCTCGTTTGTCACGAAAACTATCGCTCTGGTGGTTATTAAACAAAATACTGTGTTTCGCTTGCTTGCAAGTCAAGGTAAATGGTTTGTGAATCTCCTCCTCCACTTCCGCCTGTCTTCTGCTTCGTTAGCCATCACATTCTACAGCCTTTCTTCTCTCTTAAATTGTGAAGTGTATTTCTCTTCTTTCACAGCTTGGCGATCCTATCAGTTTTCTTTCATATTTCAAAGATATCATGTAGCAGACACGTCATCCTCAAGATGCATACGTTGCAATCAGCTTTTCTCTTACGAATCACTTGATGTAGCAGTTTTTCTTCGAATCCGTCTTCAAGTAAATCTTCATATAAGATTCCATGCTAACTGTCCATTTTTCTTCAGCAACGCATCTCAAACACTTCCAGGTATTTGTTTTTCCTTTTGTCTAGGACCCTAATTTCTGAACAATGCAGAACGTTGCTCCAAATGTGCGAGTCTGCGATCTGTTTCCGCAGACAGGTGAAGCTTGGAGGTCAGCTTTATAAATGCAGGCTTCAGGCTACAGGCATCTTTTGCTACCGAACTCTGTGTAGCCTTGTCTTCTGGCAACATTTTCCGTGGTCTTTCACTGTCAGATAATTCAAAAGTAATTAAAAAGTCTAAGTTCCCTCCGTTACATACACTATGTGATCAAAAGTATCCGAACACCTGGCTGAAAATGAGTTACAAGCTCGTGGCGCGCTCCATCAGCACTGTAATTCAGTATGGTGTTGGTTCACCCTTAACCTTGATTACAGCTTCCACTCTCGCAGGCATACGTTCAATCAGATGATGGAACATTTCTTGGGGAATGGCAGCCCATTCTTCACGGAGTGCTGCACTGAAGAGAGGTATCGATGTCGGTCGGTGAGGCCTGGTACGAAGTCTGCGTTCCGAAACATCCCACAGGTGTTCTATAGGATTCAGGTCAGTCCATTACAGGGACGTTATTGCCGTGTAACCACTCCACCACAGGGCGTGAATTATTAACAGGTACTCGATCATGTTGAAGGATGCAATCGCCACCCCCGAACTGCTCTTCAACACTGGGGAGCAAGAAAGTGCTTAAAACATCAATGTAGGTCTATGCTGTGATAGTGCCACGCAAAACAACAACGGATGCAAGCCCACTCCATGAAAAACACGACCACACCATAACACCAACTTCCGAATTTTGCTGTTGGCACTACACATGCAGGCAAATGACGTTCACCGAGCTTTCGCCGTACCCACATCCTGCCATCAGATCACATTGTGTACCGTGATTCGTCACTCCACACAACATTTTTCCACTGCTCCATCGTCCAATGATCACTCTCCTTACACCAAGGGAGGCTCGTTTGGAATTTACCGGCGTGATAAGTGGCTTATGAGCAGCCGCTCGACCATGAAATCCAGGTTTTCTCACCTCCAGCCTGTCACAGTACTTGCAGTGGATCCTGATGCAGTTTGTAATTCCTGTGTGATGGACTGGATAGATGTCTGCTTATTGCACATTAAGGCCCTCTTCAACTGTTGGCGCTGTCAGTCAAATCGGCCTGTACGCTTTTGTGCTGTACGTGTCCCTTCACGTTTCCACTTCACTAACATATCGGAAACAATGGATCTAGGGATGTTTAAGAGTGTGGAAATCTCGCGTACAGACGTACGACCCAAGTGATACCCAATCATCTGACCACGTTCGAAGTCCGTGAGTTCCGCGGAGCGCCCCATTCTGCTCTTTCAGGATGTCTAATGACTACTGAGGTCGCTGATATGGAGTACCTGTCAGTAGGTGGCAGCATAATGCTCCTAATATGAAAAATGTATATTTTTGGGGGTGTCCGGGTACTTTTGATCACATGGTGCACTTATTTCCCACTGCAAGCCACTTATTAAACATTATTTGCAAATTTTCTTCTTGCCTATGCAACAGAACTACATCATTAGCTTACCCTCCTCAGTCCTCATGTAGCCTTCAACTTTTATTCCTTTCTACGCTATTAACTTGCTGCGCCTGACTATTGTGTATACTACGTGCACGTCCCATTTATACATCACTCGTTTTAGTTTCTGTTAGTCCTCAGTAGGTTTCAGCGTTTGATTCACGAAAGCTGTTTATCACAGTATTAGCATGGCTTCGATAAATAACTATACTTTCTGGTTTTCTTCAGTAATTTTCTGTTAAAACGTGTTTAGAATATGCTGTAATATGCTAATACCAATACCCAACGCTATGGAATAAGTTACTTTTTATTTCCTCAAAACAATATAACAATACATATTTCCAATGTAGCACCGTGTCTACAATCGGCAACGACCTACACTTTCACATTAACAGGAAAGAATGCAAGGAGAAATCAGTGTGGACAAGAAGAGGGGAAATGTGATGACACAGATGATAAAATTCCCAAATAGGGAACGCCAGAGAACACCAAAGAGTGGACTATTACCAACAGCAAGGATGTTCCTTAAAAGGGAGACTCCCCATCGCCGCCGCCCCCCCAACCCCTTCCTCAAATTTGGTGGTAAGATAGCTCAGTGGATAGCCCGCCAAAAATTGAAAACATATCAAACATGAAAACACGAAGAAGGTGTACTTAACTGTGAAAAAACAGCGAACGATCCTAGGTCAAGACGTGCAACATCGAGCTAACTGCGAGAGACGCGGCGTCGTGGTTGTGTTATTCCGGTGTTGGACTGCAAAGCGGGAGATCTGTGTTCAAAACTCCCTCCTGCTCCTTTTTTCTCCCAAAATTATGAGCTCTCCGTTCGGCCATTGCCGTGCCTGTTCTCCATCTGTCGTTTTGGCAGTTGTCATACTATACATTGGTTATAAAGTATAAGTAATGTGATAAGAATAATGTCGCAAGTAAATATGATAAATAGTGAGAGCAAGCGAGATGCAGCACAGACCTCTCACAGAAACGAAAACAACAAATAAACGCGTGTGAACTATGTTACAACAAAGGAATTGAAGAGTCAAAACTTATAAAACGGAACGCAAGAGTCATAACATGTGTTACTTGTGTAGAACAAATAGGAGGTACATACGTCTGGAGGTCCTTTCCTCACACCTCGCTGTTGCAAACGGTCTTTACGCCATGACACAGACACAAATTTGAATACAGCGAACAGAGACATCAATGACCAGATGTTCAGATCATAATTTTGTGAGAAGAAAAACACGGATCTCCCGCTTCGCAGTGCAGCACCGTGAACACATAACCACGACGACGTGGCACGTCAAAATCGCTCAATGTTGCATAACCTAAGCTCTGACCGTTCACTTTTTCTATTTTGCTTTTTTTTTTCACAGTTCAGTACACCTTCTTCCTGTTTTCACGGTTGATCTGTGTAAAGTTTTTGACGGACTGTTCACTGGGCCATCTTACAATTAAATCTGAAGGGAGTGCGATGTGGAGTTTACCTTGCTTTCATGCGCCTACCTGAGATGATAAATATAGCCCCAAAAAGTCGTTTCATATGTGGGTTGCCAGGAGGTATGAGTTTCACATTTACGTAGGGCACTAAATGCAAAACATATGTTCGTTTCACAGAAGAATTCGCAGTTCCCTAAAACAAAATAGCAGACTAGACCATATTTGTAGGACTTTAAACACAAGTTACGCTTGTCATTCTACGCTACGATAACTGTGTAACGAGAGTGGCGCATTTCATAAGAGAGTTAATGTTCTTGGTGTTCTGAATACAGAGTTTTGCTGCAGAACGGACAACAGGTGCAGTACAGTCTGGGAGTGAAATGGCACTGCGAGTGGAAAAACACTCCAAAGTTGAAGTAAGCGGGACAGTACGATTCTTGAGGACAAAATGTCTACAATTGCTCACAGATTCACCCTGAAAATCTGGCGGTCAATTGACCAAATCTAATGCCGCGTCCAGCTGCAGTGAAATGGTGCCAACAATTTGACCAATGCCTCACAGACGAGAGTGACGCTGAGCGGGAAGGACCGACATCAATATTGACCACACACACGACCACATCCAGACAGTTGAGGAACTGATTCACAGCAATCGCGGGGGAAAAGAGATTTTCCTACGAGGCGGACGTTCACACAGTGGTTCTCGAGTGGCTCCTTGACCGAGGAGTTGATATCTGTGGTCGATGAATTGAACGAGTGGTCGAAAGTTCCTACCGTAGTTTACGGAGATTGGCTGGCTATGGTGAAAAATAGTGTCATGTATCTCTGTCACTTTGAAGAATAGTGCAGCATTCAATAGAAGTTACTTCACGTGCCAAAATAATGTATTTTCAGATGTAATAATAAAATAACATTTTGTGGACTCACATAAGTATATTTATGTATTTAAGCTGTCAGTTTATAAATAAAATCCATCGAAAGGATCCCTCGAAACATGTCATTACTAGGATAAAAAAACGTATATGCGTCCCTACTATTTTGGTTATCAAAGCATTTCTTTTTAAATTTAGTATTTTGTCGCCGAACAACGAATTGACCACAAATATAAACCTTTTATTTACAAAATCTAAACTTAGGACTGAGAAGGATACATAGCAGACATTGCAGCTGCCCCTCTGGCAATAAAACCTTCATTACTTCGAAGGCTTTCTCTGCTAATGATTATTCGTACAGATTAAACGATACGGACGACGAGATGTAGATTTGTCCCACACATCTTGCTACTTGCACCCTTTTAATTTCCCCTCGATTCTGACGCATATTCACTTTTTTGTCCCTATACATATTAACAGCGATTCTTCTGTCGTTAGTGGCTTACAATTTGACAGCATTGCTGGCAAGCTAATTCTTTCTCTTTCTGAGGTAAAGAAACGCTGGATTTTCTGTGGTTGTTAATATGTAATAACCATCCGAACAAAGCTCAGAAAAATATCTTTGAAATCAAGTTAGATTTTAAAAGTGATGTAACTGTATCCTCGTCATATTTAATGGCCAAGCCCTGTCGTTGAAACCGTTTTTTCGCTGCGCCATTTTACCTCTTAGTAATCACGGCATCGATACATTGTACCTGGGACCATCTCTACTTTACAGTACCTCTCCTTCAGGAACGCTTGCGAAAAACTACGTGTGCAGTGTCGTACACCCAACCAGTTTTATCGTTCTATTTACCTGAAGAATTGCCTTAATTCACTTTCTTTAAACGTTATAGATTCGATTTCCTCTAGGTCCAGGTCGTTCTAACGATACTCCACCAGTCATCAATCCGTTGCCCTTACCTACTTGATTGGTTCTTTTTATAGCCTTGCTTTAGCTCTCATAGTAGAAAGGTGAGAATTGACCGCTTCATTGACACGTGATAACTAATGACGGAACACTCGCTCGGATGAACAGGGAAATCGTCCATCACGTACTTAAAAGAACCATCCAAATATGGACTCCGCAATTTACCGACTGGTGCCACAGAGCATTACCAAAATCGTTTTCCTCTTCCTTGTTCCTTATGCGGATGGTACGCACATAGGATGATTGTATACGTCCGGATACACTAAGCGATCAAAAGTATCTGGAAATTCCTAGTAATGTGGAATTGACCACTAGATATTACGAGAGGCGGACCCGCCACTATAAATAGAGATTTTGGGGCGAGGGTGGTACTGTGTTGTCAATTGAGGAGCATTACTAGTAGGATATGTGTGTAACGAGAGCTCAGTGACTTCGAACGTGGACAGCTTATTGGATGGCAACCGAGTAACACATCCATCAAGAAAATTTCAACCTTTCCAATCGTGGCTAAGTCGACGGTTGGTGATGTGACCAATCATACCTCATGTACTGAAGGACAGGAATCTTGGAGCACTGCGGTGCAGGGTGTAGAAAATAAATGAAACCAGCTGAAACAATCACTCAAGTTCCAAAATGCTGGCAGCAGTTTAGCTAGCACAAGGTACGTTGGGAGTTAAAAAGAATGGGGTACAAATGGTCGAGTAGTTCCTCATAAGTAACAAATTTCTGTAGACAAGGTCGTGTGTAAAGAGCGACACCACTGGATAGTGGATGACTGGAAACGAGTGATTTGGAGTGATCAATCACGTTGTACCCTGAGCAATAACGCGGAAGGATTTGGATTTGGAGAATAGCTGGAGAAAGGAAACTGCCATCATATGTAGCGCCAACTGTGATGTACAGAGGTGATGGAGTAACGGTATGGGGTGTTTTTCGTGTATAAGGAGTGGCCCCCTTACTGCGCTTAGTAAAATGCTAATTACGGAAGGATAAGAACAAATTTTACAACATATCCTACTGCATACAGTAGAGGGACAGTTAGGAAACGATCACTGATTGTATCGGCGTGACAAAGCACCCTGGGGTAAAGAAGCATTGTGAGGAAATCGTTTGTGGATGACAGCATTCCTGAGATGGACTGACCTGGTCTGAAACCAATGGAACACCACTGTGATGAGTCACAACGTCGACTTTGCTCCAGAGCCCAGCGTCCAACATCTTTACCTTCTCTCGTTTCGGCTCCTTAGGAAGAATGGGCTTCCATTCCTCCACAAATAATTAGACACCTTACTGAAAGTATCCTCAGTAGAATTCAAGCTGTCACAAAGGAGAAGGGTGGATGTATCCCATATTAATGTCCAATAGCAGGTGTTCGGATACTTTTGATCAGATAGTGTATCTCTAATTCTTTTTGTAGCCATTGTTAAAAGATATGTTTCTGGGCTCGTTTTGGACTATGGACTTTCGGAATTTTGAGAGGTGCTTCACGACGCAGAACGCTTTGATTTCCGGTACTTGCCATTTTCAATCGTCAAACATTGATTTGACTAAACAAAAAGGTAATGAATCGCGCACCTCTTCGTCGAACATTCTCTATTGCTTCACTTTGTGACACTTGGTAACTGTTCCAGGAAGACAAAAAATACCAGAGATTTAGTCGAACGACATTTTTATATTTGGCTTCCATCATCTTCGGCGAATTAGAGTCCTCAAAATCCTTCAATTAATCCTCAGTCTAGTATCAGTCTTCTCCAGGAAAGGTGTGTGACAGTTTTGTATCCGGACAAGTACCATTAAATAAAGTCCTGGAAATGGAAAAAAGAACACATTGCCACCGGTGTGTCAGACCCACCATACTTGCTCCGGACACTGCGAGAGGGCTGTACAAGCAATGATCACACGCACGGCACAGCGGACACACCAGGAACCGCGGTGTTGGCCGTCGAATGGCGCTAGCTGCGCAGCATTTGTGCACCGCCGCCGTCGGTGTCAGCCAGTTTGCCGTGGCATACGGAGCTCCATCGCAGTCTTTAACACTGGTAGCATGCCGCGACAGCGTGGACGTGAACCGTATGTGAGGTTGACGGACTTTGACCGAGGGCGTATAGTGGTCATGCTGGCGGCCGGGTGGACGTACCGCCGATTTGCTCAACACGTGGGGCGTGAGGTCTCCACAGTACATCGATGTTGTCGCCAGTGGTCGGCGGAAGGTGCACGTGCCCGTCGACCTGGGACCGGACCGCACCGACGCACGGGTGCACGCCAAGACCGTAGGATCCTACGCAGTGTCGCAGGGGACGGCACCGCCACTTCCCAGCAAATTAGGGACACTCTTGCTCCTGGGGTATCGGCGAGGACCATTCGCAACCGTCTCCATGAAGCTGGGCTACGGTCCCGGACACCGTTAGGCCGTCTTCCGCTCACGCCCCAACATCGTGCAGCCCGCCTCCAGTGGTGTCGCGACAGGCGTGAATGGACGGACGAATGGAGACGTGTCGTCTTCAGCGATGAGAGTCGCTTCTCCCTTGGTGCCAATGATGGTCGTATGCGTGTTTGGCGCCGTGCAGGTGAGCGCCACAATCAGGACTGCATACAACCGAGGCACACAGGGCCAACACCCGGCATCATGGTGTGGGGAGCGATCTCCTACACTGGCCGTACACCTCTGGTGATCGTCGAGGGGACACTGAATAGTGCACGGTACATTCAAACCGTCATCGAACCCATCGTTCTACCATTCCTAGACCGGCAAGGGAACTTGCTGTTCCAACAGGACAATGCACGTCCGCATGTATCCCGTGCCACCCAACGTGCTCTAGAAGGTGTAAGTCAACTACCCTGGCCAGCAAGATCTCCGGATCTGTCCCCCATTGAGCATGTTTGGGACTGGATGAAGCGTCGTCTCACGCGGTCTGCACGTCCAGCACGAACGCTGGTCCAACTGAGGCGCCAGGTGGAAATGGCATGGCAAGTCGTTCCACAGGACTACATCCAGCATCTCTACGATCGTCTCCATGGGAGAATAGCAGCCTGCATTGCTGCGAAAGGTGGATATACACTGTACTAGTGCCGACATTGTGCATGCTCTGTTGCCTGTGTCTATGTGCCTGTGGATCTGTCAGTGTGATCATGTGATGTATCTGACCCCAGGAATGTGTCAATAAAGTTTCCTCTTCCTGGGACAATGAATTCACGGTGTTCTTATTTCAATTTCCAGGAGTGTATTTGACTACAGTGACTAATCACGGATCCTCTATTTACTAGAATTACACTACTTATACGTTAGTTGCATGATCGTGTTCCAAGTGCTAATCAGTTTTTGTCCAATTAGTAATAATTTTGTCGTGATGTCAGTGCTCTACATTCAACTACGCTGAAAGTACATACTTTGATTGCAACAGCTACCACAGACGGCATAATATTCATACATCTTCCTGCATATGCGACCAACTCGATATTGCAATCATATAGAGTGTTGTGGTTCTCCAATTATTTAAACTATTTAGACAACTCTTGCTTCAATAAACATGGTGAGCAATCATCGTAAATTGCTGTGTTTAATAACAATGTCTGCCACTTATGCAACAGTGATATCTCAAAGAATTCTTACGCTTCTACAATTCAGTGTTGGCTGCAATATGGACTGGAGCATTTTTGGTAAGAGACAATGTTAGCACGGTGCTTCCGGGATTCGGGGTACACACGCCGGCATCGGATCGTATCTTACCGGCGGATTAACGACGAGGCCGGTGTGCTGGCCAGCCTGGATGTGGTTTTTAGGCAGTTTCCCACATCCGACTAGATGAATACCAGGCTGGTATGCACGTCCCGCCTCAGTTATACTATTTGCAAACATTTCGAAAATGTTCTCGCACCATCACATAGTATTACACTAGACGCAGACAGATGGTGTACACAAATTCCGTACATGGGCCGGAGAGGGGGAATGGGTGGCGACAGAAGGGACAACCGACCACCCATTAACACTACCAAATCCAGAAAAACATACCAATCCCGTCAAAGACCGTGGGATAATACCAGGAAATAGAAGGGCGAAAATCCTGTTTTATGAGCGTCTAGGTTAGGTTAGTGTTTTTTAACGTCCCGTCGACAACGAGGTCATTAGAGACGGAGCCCAAGATCGGGTTAGGGAAGGATGGGGAAGGAAATCGGCCGTGCCCTTTCAAAGGAATCATCCCGGCATTCGCCTGAAACGATTTAGGGATATCACGGAAAACCTAAATCAGGATGGCTGGAGACGGGATTGAACCGTCATCCTCCCGAATGCGAGTTCAGTGTGCTAACCACTGCGCCACCTCGCTCGGTATGAGCGTCTATTACGTCTTCAACAACACTTCGCTGTAAGTTACAACTGAATGGCCTATTTGGATAAATGTTTCATACATATGGTCTTCCACATACATTTAGCTGTAATTTCAGTTTCCATCTGTCGTGTACCTTACCGAAAAGGTTTTTGAACGCAAGTTCGTCAGAAGTTGTAAATGATATGGTTAAATATTTTTATATTGTCATTAAATAATCTATAAGGCATTACTTGTAAAGTTGATTATAATCTCTGATTCACAGTAGGAACTTTGTAAAGTGATGCGCTCATTATTGTAAAATGAATGACAGACTGCAAAGGGCGAGTTTCGACGAACTGGGTAGAAGCCGAAGAGATGACATCGTATTGGTAAAGTATGTGTTTCTGTTGTCATATGTTCCTTTTATTTACAGATATGCCTCATGAAATCGCTATCACATGAACGCAAACTGCAGTTTGCACGTACGAGGGACGGTACCTACAGTTAAGAAATCATCTTACTACGCCAACAATTTATGAACCGGAAGTTGATTCGTTTTAGATTTTAAGTTCCTCGCCATCATTTACAACTCCTTCTTTTGAACTCTACACTCTTGCTGAATTATATGCACCTTCCTAGCACTTACGGAGTTTTCTGATATCTTATACCTCTTCCACGTTTTACTAAGGAAAGCGGACTTTCCTATCTTTAGTAAGCGTCAATATTATCAAAGGGCAATAGCTTCTTTTGGATATGAAATTGTTATTGTTACCACCTGTGCGTGTTACGTCTTGTCTTACAACACACGTCCAGTGCATTTTTCAAATAAACAACGACAGAGTTTTTTTTTCTTTTCTGTTGTTGATTCCAACAAACACCAAAATGGAAGAACTGTCACCAAATCATGGTGTGTGTGTGTGTGTGTGTGTGTGTGTGTGTGTGTGTGTGTGTGTGTGTGTGTGTGTGCTAGTGGTATAGGGTAAGAGTCCTCTACAGAAACGACCAAAGACAAATACAGTGGCTGATTAATTGAAAAAATCTCAGAAGATGCCTGACATGACCAGAAGGAATTTTTTGGGATAACAAAAATCGTATATACTTATCAGATGCATACTATGGCAAATTCCAGAATGAGATTTTCATTCTACAGTGCAGTGTATCCTAATACGAACGTTCCTGGTAGATTAAAAGTGAGTACCGGACCGAGGCTCGAACTCGGGGCCTTAGCCCTCCGCTAGCGAGTGCTCTACCAACTATCCAAGCACGACTCACGACCCTTAGGAGACGAGGTTCCGGCGGAAGTAAAGCTGTGAAATACTTCACACAATAAAAACGGACGGAAAATTAGTGTTTAATGTCACGTTGACACCGAGGTCATGTCCGCCCCTGGTAGCTCAGTGATCAGCACGACGGAATGTCATACCTAACGGCCCGGGTTCGATTCCTGACTGGGTCGGAGATTTTCTCCGCTCAGGGATTGGGTATTGTGTTGTCCTTATCATCGTTTCACCTCATCGACACGCAAGTCGCCGAAGTGGCGTCAACTCGAAAGACTTGCACCAGGCGAACGATCTACCAGACGGGAGGCCCTAGCCACGCGGCATTTCCATTACCGAGGTCATTACAGACGGAGTGCAAGCTCAGATTGTTGCAAGAATGGGGAAAGAAATCGACCGGGTTCATTTCTAAGGAACCATCGCGGCATCTCCCTTGAACGATCCAGGGAAATCACGGCAAACCTAAATCCGGTACGCTGAAAGAGCGTTTGAACCACGTTCTCCTGAATGTTGGTCCAGTGTCTTACACTGCGCCATCTCTCTCGCCACACCAGGGATAGATGAGCGTTAGCATCACAAGTTATGAAGGAGTCATGCATTAAAAACAACAGAATTTTAGCTACATTGTCCAATGTAATAAATCTATTCATTAGCGACAGATTTCATGTAGAATGTGATGTGTCAAACGACAATGTTTCCGACCAAGTTTCGATCTCCTGCTTAAGGCGAACAGTCATCTTAACCTTTAGCCCACTGGAGCACGCCTCCAGTACCTACTCAAATTCGGACTGTCACCAATAACTTCTGAACATCTGCTAACAGCAAAACTGGGAGATATATATGGTGGAGAAACTTGGCTTACTCTGGCGGTAGGGATATACATTATCTGAATTAAATTGACTGAAAAGAATAGTAAAAATGGGTATGGAACGAACTGAATGCAGTGACATGAAATGTTATCGGTGAAATACGTTGAGGAATACATTACATGTGAAAACTTTTGCAAGATTCGAAACCGAGTCGCCTGCCAATCGCGAGCAGTTACCTTGACCAATAACATGCCTGTCTCTCCGGGGTCGCTCGCTTACACACGCCTGTGCCAGTGTGTGTGACTCGTAGGTACGCCGGTTCGAATACTGGTGATGGATGAAATTTTCACTGCCAATATTTGGCCGGCAGCGTGAGGAGGGTTGGTGGCGTAAAGTTCCTGATCACCTATCTTTGCGTCACTCTCCTGGATTAAATTACAAATATCTCTACAAAGTCTCATGAAGTGAGGACACGTGACTCTGTTGATGGTGATCCGCCCGTCGGATGCGGAGGTTAAGTTCGGCGGTCTCCTCGGTACTATTCCAGAAGACTAGGCTGTGTGTCGGGACCGCGTTTTATCCCCTCCCTTCTCACATCCACATCATCATCATCATCATTCATCATCATCAAACATGAACATAACACTACAATATACACGCATTCATTACACTCTACAATTACATATACGACACAATTCAGTCATACTCGCATGAAAAGAGGCCAATGCGTCTTTCCGACAGGCGGCTTAAGCCATCCAGAGGAATTTCCCAGCCAAGTTGCCATACGGGATTGCCCCTCCCGCCGGAGGTTCGAGACCTCCCTCGTGTGTGTGTGTGTGTGTGTGTGTGTGTGTGTGTGTGTGTGTGTGTGTGTGTGTGTTGTTTTCAGCATAACTTAGTTTAAGTAGTGTTTGAGTCTAGCGACCGGTGACCTCGTCAGTTTAGTCCATTAGGAATTCACACACATTTGAACATTTAGAGAACGATTTGGAGCAGTGGTTGGCACGCACGACTACCTTTGCGGAGGACGACGTTTCAAATCCGCATTCGACCATCCTGATTTAGATTGTTTGTGATTTCCCTAAATCGCCCAGGCAAACGCCGGGAGAGTTCCTTTGAAAGGGCACGGTCGATTTTCTTTCCCTATCCTTTCGTAATCTCAACTTGTGCTCCGTCTCGAATGACCTCGATGTCGAAGTGTGTTATCCCTTAATCTTTTTTCCTTTTTTTATTGTGTGAAGTATTTTAACTAGAGGCACTGAACTGTTTGTATAGACATCAATGGCTGCAAATAATAACATGTCAGTTTCATGCCCAAAAGCAATTTCACCTATACATAAGGCGTAAATTATTGTTTACGTTGGCCCATACGTTCATGGTATTGCACACGATTTTCCACGAGACGCATAATTCACTACACTGACTGCATTCTGCCATTTACAGCACGAACTATTATTTAGTCTAAAAAATAAGCATTCATTAATAACTTCATAACGCAATAAATTTTAGAGGCTAGTCACGAGATACCGGTGTGTTCTATTTAATACGTTTTTTCGTCGTATCTCTTACGTGAAATATATTCCAACGAGAACCTGTGCTGTTGTGCTTCCGCTGACGTGACAAATCTCAGGATACACAACGATGCACTGTTATATGAGTACAGGTACAAATGCGTTCGAAATAATCCCAACAAAACGTATGGCGTGGAACGTGGCAATATACGGTCCTTACTTGAACAGGACGTTGTCGACAAGGCGTATTCTGCACCGTTGCGAGCAATTCCCTCGTATATCACATGTAAGAGAGCTAACTGCACTGCAAATTGCTTTGCTAAACAAGCTGACAAATCTCACAAAATTTTTTAAAAGCCTACAGTCAAACCAATTTTTTCTCGTAGAAGAATAGTTCAGAAACGATGATTGATTGCTTCAGTATGACAATGCACACCGTCCTAAAGCCGAACCGCGAGACGATTGTTTACAGACAATGACATTCCTTAAATGGACTGTCCCTCTACTGTACCGCTCAGAGTCCCTACCTAAGCCCAATGGAACGCCTTTGGAATGAGTTCGAATGTCGACTTCGCTCCAGACTCTAGCATCCAACATCATTATCTTCTCTCCTTTTTCGGCCTTGAGAAAGAATGGGCTGCCACTCCCCCCCCCCCCCCCCCCAAGTCATTCCCACACATCATTGAAAATATATCCAGCAGAATTCAAGCCACTATAATGGTCATATTAATGTCCATTAATTAGTGTCTGGATACTTTTTGTCAGATAGTGTATCTCACGATAAAGCGCGGTGATCCTTTTCGATCGTGTTGCACACAGCCTCTGCACTTTTTGGACATCAGAACTTCATGGAAGCACGGTCACTATGAAATTCTTCAAAGGATTTGTAAAGTCTTTTCTGAGGGTGGTTATTTAACAAAAGTTGAACGAAGCGATTCAAAGCATTACTGTTGAGTTAGGACTTTGCAAGACTCGTAAAAAAAAAATATCCAGCGAAAAAATTCCCATGAAATTTCCACTTATGCCCAACACTGTTCCTTTAAAAGCTCACCGTAAACAAATTAGTCTGAGAATTTCGGAGCTGTCATTGTTTTAACGATAACGAATGCCCGTTTTTAAAACAATAAGATCGGTACATCTAGATATCGCCATCTAGCGATCATTTGAAAAAAAATTAGAAGACGAGTCTCTTAGTAAATAATTTTTAAAAGTGACTGGTTGCTTTATTTTTCTCCAGAAATCAAATCCAAATTTTACATATTTCGTCATTACGAAACGATACTAAGCACAAATATAAGATTAAAAAATAAGAAACTCGAAATAAATTAAATCATTATTCCTCATTTACATGAGGACCACGTTCCCTCCTTGTCCATTAAAAGTAAAAAGTGCTTCTGTTATTTTTATTACGAATTCCACCAACCTTCGTTGTCCGAGACTTCGTAAAATCTGTGTGGAATACACGATAAGAGTAAACTGAAAATATGTTCTCTCAAAGACAGAACCCTGTGTGTACGTTCCTCACTTGGCTCCCAGATTGGGGAAATTACGGCTCAAACATATTCAGATGGATTTAAGTGCGAAGACCTTTCGGGCCATTCAAACCCGATGCTTTGGGGTAAAAGTTCTGGTACTTTTTAGCGTTCTTAGATGCGTGCACGCTGCTGTTGTCGCAATACATTTTTATTGTTGGATGAAGAGAGCGAACGGTTCCCAGCAAACATTATTCTACAAGTGAGTGCATTCCTCTGAGTCCATCCCAAATGAAGCTTCAACCAGTACTCCCTCTCGAGATACAAGCAACCAACCTCAAACAGCCAAACTTACCCTTCCATTTTGTTATTTTCTCTGTAACTAGGTCTACACTCCTGCAATATTTTAGAGGGAACAACATTTTCCGTCTGGGCTGTTATTTATATTATTTAGTCACTGCGATCGCTATTTCAGCTTACAATGCCATTTTCAAGTCACAGCTGTAACAATATAAATCGGTATTACCGTAATTTATATTATTACAGCCATCATTTGAAAATGGCATTTTAAATCGTAATCGCGATCGTTGTGATTAAATAACGCTCAAGGAGGAAAATGAAATATCGTATTTTGTACTGTGGCAGATCTGTTACAAAGACGGTGTGTCGTCCTCGTAGACCACAATGCCCCAAGTATGGGGCGGACAGTAACCACACTCACTAGTAAATCGAGGTTTCTGCCCAGTTTTGCAGGTGACATGAATGGATTCTCAGTGTTGACACCTAACATGCCTCTATCTTCAACCATATTAGATTCTTAGCACGTTCTAGTTTTTTGAAGAGTACAAAAACCTTCTTCGTCGTCTCTTGATATGTTCATATCCACATTTTCACAGTTACTTCTGAGATGCGACGAACTACTGCAACACGAGCGACTTGGCAAGCACATTCCCACGAACAGGCAATGTGGCCCTTAATTATCTCAGACGAGTAAGAAAAGAACAGATTACAGTTATTCATTTCGTCTTGATATACACTACTGGCCATTAAAATTGCTACACCGCGAAGATTACGTGCTACAGACACGAAATTTAACCGGCAGGAAGAAGATACTGTGATATGCAAATAACTAGTTTTTCAGAGAATTCACACAAGGTTGGCGCCGGTGGCGACACCTACAACGTGCTGACATGAGCAAAAAGTTTCCAACCGATTCCTCATAGATAAACAGCAGTTGACCGGCCTTGCATGGTGAAACGTTGTTGTGATGCCTCGTGTAAGGAGGAGAAATGCGTACCATCACGTTTCCGACTTTGATAAAGGTCGGATTGTAGCCTATCGCGATTGCGGTTTATCGTATCGCGACATTGCTGCTCGCTTTGGTCGAGATCCAATGACTGTTAGCAGAATATGGAATCGGTGGATTCACGAGGGTAATACGGAACGCCGTGCTGGATCCCAACGGCCTCCTATCACTAGCAGTCGAGATGACAGGCATCTTATCCGCATGGCTGTACTGATCGTGCAGCCACGTCTCGATCCCTGAGTCAACAGACGGGGACGTTTTCAAGACAACAACCATATGCACGAACAGTTCGACGACGTTTGCAGCAGCATGGACTATCAGCTCGGAGACAATGGCTGCGGTTACACTTGACGCTGCATCACAGACAGGAGCGCCTGCGATGGTGTACTCAACGACGAACCTGGGTGCACGAATGGCAAAACGTCATTTTTTTACGATGAATCCGGGTTCTGTTTACAGCATCATGATGGTCGCATACGTGTTTGGCAACATCGCGGTGAACGCACATTGGAAGAGTGTATTCGTCATCGCCATACTGGCGTATCATCCGGCATGATGGTATAGAGTGCCATTGGTTACACGTCTCGGTCACCTCTTGTTCGCACTGACGGCACTTTGAACCGTAGACGTTACATTTCAGATGTGTTACGATCAGTGGCTCTACCCGTCATTCGATCCCTGCGAAACCCTACATTTCAGGAGGATAATGCACGACTGCATGTTGCAGGTCCTGTACGGGCCTTTCTGGATACAGAAAATGTTCGACGGCTGCCCTGGCCAGCACATTCTCCAAATCTCTCACCAACTGAAAACGTCTGGTCAATGGTGGCCGAGCAACTGGCTAGTCACAACACGCCAGTCACTACTCTTTATGAACTGTGGAATCGTGTTGAAGCTGCATGGACAGCTGTACCGGTACACGCCATCCAAGCTCTGTTTGACTCAATGCCCAGACGTATCAAGGCCGTTATTGCGGCCAGAGTTGGTTGTTCTGGGTACTGATTTATCGGGATCTATGCACCCAAATTGCGTGAAAATGTAATCACATGTCAGTTCTAGTATAGTATATTTGTCCAATGAATACCCGTTTATCATCTACATTTCTTCTTGGTGTAGCAATTTTAATGGCCAGTAGTGTACATACTGATGTAATATGACGGCAGCGGAGTCGCGCTACGTTGCATATACGATGCGGCAACGCGCTCAAACGGAATCTTTTTGATCGTGCCTTATAAAAAGCAAATACAAGAACTGCAGATATATCAGTTCTAGTAATTGCTATTTGAAGGTTTAAGTAAAACATAGCATGACTTATTTTGAATAACACGACACGTCAGCTGAGCACTTTGGTCAGCGTGTGAGTGTCCAAAAATTTACGGTATTCACCTCCAGGGGTCATCTACACTTCGGGTCAATCAACAGCGGATAAACAACTGAAGAAACGTCCAAGTTCCGGTTTTAATTCTCTCTGTATAATCCGTAAACTATCGTAAGATGTGCACTGGAAGCTCATACTGAACCTGTCATTTTGCCATCTTCGTAAATCACTCGCGCGAGGTTGTGCGAGAATAACGACCTAAAGTAAGCACGAATTGCGGTTAGAAACCGAAAATTTCCAATACCGAGACGATACAGGAATAGCTATAATGTGACACTATTCTTCACGACGGTAACACTACTACTGAAAAATGTAGACTTTTTTTTAATTTATGGTCGACTGTTCAG
Organism: Schistocerca gregaria; assembly: GCF_023897955.1. Taxonomy (NCBI): domain Eukaryota; kingdom Metazoa; phylum Arthropoda; class Insecta; order Orthoptera; family Acrididae; genus Schistocerca; species Schistocerca gregaria. Next base: position 184,923,659 of record NC_064931.1, on the reverse strand, counting down.
TAGTCTAGTGCAAGCCTTTGAATTTGCATATCAAATTCGCTACATACTTAAATAGCTCCTCACTAGGGACCGCGCCTATCTATCATCGATTCGCCCAAATTTAATGACATGCCTACAACTTGGCCAGAAATGAGTGTGACAGAAGTTAGAGATCCAGATGGTCTAGCGTTTAGAAAAAAAATAAAACTTTTGGCGTGGATCACGTGAGGCATGGGCCATTTTCGTTGACGTGGATTGCAGGCAGCGGTTGGTGTTAATCTCTATCCAGAAACCTTTTTTTAGTTTCTACGTTGCTCACACTGCAAACAATAAGACATTTTTCTCCATATATTCTACTTATTCATATTTTCATGAAAGGCATGAAAAGAAAATGCGAAGGAAAATTTGGGACAACAAATTTCCAAGAAAGGACTGCAGTTACAGCATCCACGAAGCCTCTGCAAATAAATTTCCAGGAAAGGATTGTAAAGTGTACACGATACGCTCACGTACAACATTACATAATTTTGTTATTCTACAGTTGATGATTTCCACGACCTGGCGTTATACTCCTCCTAAAACAAGAGAAGCAGTTGTCTTCTCGGCATCTTGCACACGTTATAACTACACAGTTGTTTTAAAGTTTCTGCAGAAAAACAAACTTGGTTTATTTTCATCAAAGGTTCCTTCTCATTGCACAAAAATGGTTCAAATGGCTCTGAGCACTATGGACCGAGCGAGGTGGCTCAGTGGTTAGCACACTGGACTCGCATTCGGGAGGACGACGGTTCAATCCCGTCTCCGGCCATCCTGATTTAGGTTTTCCGTGATTTCCCTAAATCGTTTCAGGCAAATGCTGGGATGGTTCCTTTGAAAGGGCACGGCCGATTTCCTTCCCAATCCTTCCCTAACCCGAGCTTGCGCTCCGTCTCTAATGACCTCGTTGTCGACGGGACGTTAAACACTAACCACCACCACCACCACCACCACCACCACCACCACCATGGGACTTAACTTCTGAGGTCATCAGTCCCCTAGAACTTAGAACTACTTAAACCAAACTGACCTAAGGACATCACACACACCCATGCCCGAGCCAGGATTCGAACCTGCGACCGTAGCGGGTGCGCGGTTCCAAACTGTAGAGCCTAGAACCGTTCGGCCACAACGGCCGGTTCTCACTGCACAGTTTGCACCAAACCACGTGTAAAGCTGCTCGAAGTTCAAAATGAAACCAATGTAATATGAGGTCCTGTAGGCTTTAATTTCAATCCCTTCTTGAAAATTTATTTCCAGAGTCCTCCTGGACGGATGATGTAAGCAAAATTACTCCTTGGAAATTTATTTGCCACCCCTAATTTCCCATACGCTTCCAAGCAATTTATGACCATATTGAAAAATACAATATCATGAGCATTTCGAGATTATTTGCAGTGTAAGTAACCGTAGAAACTGAAAATGAAAAAGACTCTCCACATAGGGAATCCATCCCACGAATCTCGGATTACCGTTCTGTATTCTTTCCACTACGCCACTCGCTGCCTAGAAAGTACGCTAACATAATTGGGTCATATATCGTCCGATCCGCGCCAAAAATACTATTTTTTCACAAACGCTTGGTCATCTGGAGCTTCCACTTCTGTCAGTTTCAGTTCTGGCCCGGCCCTGCATACACCATAAATTTGGGATGGAATCGGTGAGGACGAGTAGGTGCGGTCCCTTGCCAGTTGCTATCACGAGACTGAATGACCAGTTCCCGTCTTTTCTATCCCAGAGAAATCCGATGTAGCCAACGACATTAACTAGTACAGCAGCCAATGCATGACAATGGATAGACATCTTTTTCCATGATCTTGTTCAGTCGTAAGTAGTCGATGCAGAAACATCTAGTGCCATCCATCTTTTTCACAAGCACCACAGAAGATAATAAAGAAGTCTGAACGTCCAGATCCACTGCGCTGCCCATTATGGACTGGTCTGGCTGTTCCTATGCATATGCCTTTAAAGATGAGTTGTTCCTGCTCATAACAACTGGTGATCCGAAGTTCTCTTTGACGACCTGTAATGCTTACAATCATCGCTGGTATATAGATTTCTTCTGTGAGACTGAGTAGCTTTCCGCATTCAAAAAAAAGCTTTAAAGTTCAACCGAGCACCTAGATTGACAACTCGAACTCGCTGATGATGGTGGGACAATGTCTTCAAAGGCAAACAACAGCCCAAAGCAAACTTTGTTATGTGTGCTTTTTGTAACAACTGCATTAACCTGGAGCTCTGATCTTCCACAATCTATAACTGCTTGTGATGCCTGCAACAACCCATCCAAGAATGTCTCACTGATATTTCTTTCAACAACACATGTCCCTGTTGGCTGGACGTATTTCCCATGTGTGATCTGCAACACAATTTCTAGTGGCAGTATCATTTCCTGGCCACCCCTATATGCTAGCACTGTTTGCTATTGTATTTGCCTAGGTTAGTTTCCAGACACAGAGGGAAGAGGTTTCTGTTTGGCCTAAAGATGAAGGGACAACCACACCCTAATTCTCCGAAATCATGGCAAGTGGAGCAGACCAGGCTTATTTTTAAAGGTGAGTAACTTGCACGTGCCAGAGAAATTCCTTTAAGTCCTGTCATGAAAGAAACATCTTGCAGAAGCACTCTATGGGGAAGAATGTAATCGTCAATGAATATGATTACTTCTTGTTCCTGACTGTCTGCAAAACACAAATGTTAATAATTTCATAAGCAATTTGGGAGTTCACAAAGTTGTGTGATAGTGGGTTTATCGGCAAGAATTTCTAGTAGCAGCCTTTTATGGGCAGTGTATTGAACTGTTTTTGGTGAACAGTTTCCAATCTAGTGGTTAGATCTCGAAATCTTTCCTGAAACTAGTTCTCTATGTACAGGGCCTTCAATTATTGACTTTGGAGTTGGTGAGAAGTCTAATCCTGTAAGTTGGTTGGCTACCCTTATTAAGAATGACAGTTACTGCAACAAAGCAGAGAATTAATACAGGCTGCTAATATTCCAATCAAACATGTGAAGCATTACATCACATAATTTGTGTTGCACACCACATGTCGCCAAGAGTGAATGGATTTTGGCCACGTGTGTCTCTTCAACCAAAGCCACAGAAGCTCTGAGACATGGATGAAAGGAATGTTTCAGTGGAGTGGAGAAATTTGTTTTCACATTGCAATTGATTAATGTTCAACAAGAAATGGCTTCTATTTTGCACAAAGCTTCCACTTCACTACTGATTGTTTGTTCAAAACCATACTGTATACTACACAGTTCAATAACAATAATGTGATCACCACCTACAGCTATCAGCCACCAGTCTACTATCGATATAAACCCATCCAGGTGATAGCAGTGTCCCCTGGCAAGGTATGACCATACCGTTAGTCAGACACACGCATGGTGCACGCTGTCTGGGTGTAGAGTGTGGAAGGGGTGTGATCTACCTAAGTTTGACCAAGGACAGATTGTGATGGCACTGAGGCTCAGCATTAGCATTTCAGAAACTGCACAATTTGTCGGGTATTAGAGGAATGCTGCAGTGAATGTCTTCAACACATGGCAAAACCAGGTTGAAATTACATCCAGATGTCAGATGTCATACACTGGACAGACTGGTAAAACAGATAAGGCGGCATACTGTGGTGGAACTAACATCAGACTTTAATGCTGGGCAGAGTACAAGTGTGTCTGAACACAGTGTGTACTGAACACTCCTAACGATGGGCCTTCACAACTGACAACCCATGCACATACCAATGTTAATACCCCAACATCGACAACCACGACTGAAATGGGCACATGGCCATCAGCACTGGACATTGGCGCAGTGGCAAAGCACAGCACGGTCTGATGAATCCGATACCTCCTTCATCATGCTGATGGGAGGGCGTGAATCCCTCATCTTCCAGGGGAACAGCTCCTTGACGCCTGCACTGTGACATGGAGGCAAGCTGGCAGTAGCTCCACTATGCTCTGAGGAACATTCACACGAGCATCCCTGGGTCCATTGCAGCTCAAATATGACACCATGACAGTGAAGGAGTATTGGACACTGTTTGCACCCCATCATGGTCATGATGATGTTTCCTGGTGGCAGTGGTATTTTTCAACAAGATAATGTGCCATGTCACAAGGCTGGGAGTGTGAGGGAGTAGTTCAAGAGACACAGTAGCAAGTTCCAGTTGATGTACTGGCTCCTAACTTGCCAGATCTGAACCCGATCAAACATGTCTGGGATGTGACTGAAGGTGGCATCAGATGGCAAAGCACAGAATGGCCTGATGAATCCGATACCTTCTTCATCATGCTGATGGGAAGGTGTGAATCCATCATATTCCAGGAGAACAGCTCCTTGACGCCTGTTATCAGCATCAAAGGTGGACATACCAGTGACTATTAGGTAAGTGGCCATAATGTTCTGGCTGATCAGTGTATGTTCGATGTCAACATACAATAATCACTCATAGATAGCAGTTGGCAGCATTAGCAGTAGAGGGTGTATGACATGTTTCAGAGGGACATGAAAAACAGTGCAGTCATTAAAAGCACTTGCCTGTGAAAGGGAAAGGTCCCGAGTTCCAGTCTCAGTCTTGCACACAGTTTTAATCTGCCAGGAAGTTTCATATCAGCGCACACTCCGCTGCACTGTGAAAATTTCATTCTGGAGTGCTCTCACTGTCCTAATGCAGAATTGGACTGATTTATCTGATGTCCAAAGGGGCATTATCATTGGCTTTCAGGTCAATGGTGTAAGCATTTCCAAAACAGCTAAGTCAGTAAACTGCCTGGGTGCTGCTATGTTTCAAGTATTCCGTTAATGGCAAAACAGCGCTATCCAAAATGAGCAAGATGGCAAGAGTGGTGTAGCATAGGCCATAGATGACAGGGGTAAACAATGGCTGTGGAGATGTGTGCAACCAACAGATGTGCAACTGACCACCCGGGTGAACCACGGGGGCTATAGACTGCGTCTCCTTAATGACCACTCAGAAAACATTGCTGCGTGTGGGCCTCCGCAGCAGGTGCTTTTTTCATGCACCCGTGGTGGCTGCTATTCATCATTGATTAAAGGTGGAATTTGCACACCAATACTGCAACTGGATGTCCAGTGAGTGGTGACAGGTGGCCTTCCCAGATAAATCATGCTTTATAGTCCTTTGGATAGATGGCCGTTGGCATGTATGCCGAGGAACATTTGAAACCAAACACCCAGCCACCAGGAGGAAGTGTTATGGTCTGGGGAACATTTTTGTGGCATTCCCTAGGCTATCCAATCATTCTTGAAGGCACAGTGCATCAACACAAGTATGTCTCTATCCTTGGGGACCACGTACACCCCTACACGCAATTTGCCCTTGGCACGAGGACATCTACTAGCAGGACAATGCAAGGTATCATACAGCTCACAGTGTACATGCATGATTCAAAGAGCACCCTGGCGGCCAAAATTCCTAGATTTAAATCCACACGAGAATCTGTGGGATCACCTCTGCCAGGCTATTGGTGAAATGGATCCTCTACCAAAAAACATGGCACTGGAGTCAGCATGGCTTCACATCCCTGCCAGTACCTTCCAGAACCTCACTGAAGCCCTTCCTGCACATCTCGCGATGGTCCATGATGCAAAAAGTGGTTATTCATACTTCTGACAGGTGGTCACATTAGTCTGACTGGACAGCTTATCTTAATATTTACCATTGTGGATCCTGCTTTGTAATTGGGATCACCTTTAAGAGAAGCACAGCAGCATTTCAACTTAGAAGCCTGCTTCTTAAAATCTGACAGTGACTGAGAAAACTTCTCACAAGCCTTAACCAAACTTATACAAGAACTTCCATTGGAAACTAAATGCCCAAACCCATAAATATTATTCAGCACCGTACTCCACTTTATCTGTTGGAATGAAACATAACAAACTTACTTTAAAAATTCATATACTCAAAATTGTTCAGCAGACAAAGATGAATCTCAACTTACCTTGTTCTGCAACATGCACTAAAAACACACACCTTAAAAATCTCCAATACCAATGACGTCTCCGTAGCAGACCAAGATATTTACTCCTCTCTCTAATATGTCCAAAATATTTCAAAAGCCTTCACAATAAGCATGAGGATACAGGTAATAAATATAAATTATAAGATCTGACCCAAGCTGTTATTACTGACAGTAGCATTTGCATAAACATTTAATATACATCCAATTGAATGATGGGCAACACTAACATGATGAGTAATATTTGATACTTTTCAGTCAAATGGTGGAGTGACAAGCTGCATGTTCTTCAGCTGTGAAATCTATTGTCACAATCAGTAACAGGACAAACATTAAAGTTTCACATGTTACCTTTAATTTTTTATACTTCCAAATAAATCATATGGCCTGGTATGATGAAATCTCAGTTCTGAATGTGTGTTTAAGAAAAGGGGCTTTGTTAACAAGTCACCTTGAAATTTCTTTACCTCCATAAAATTTTAACCCATATGCAAACTACACCCACAGTAGACATGTCATTTAGTACAACCTCGTAAAAACTTCTATCATTCTTAACACTTTGTAAAAAAAGCTTACAAATGCAACCAACACCTACGTTCATAAACAAAGCGTAAAAAACAAAAAGTACAGTGGTGTGCAAAACATAAAGATGAAAGTAATTGGCAAGTAACATATTTCACTAAAACTTGGACCATACATAGAAAGAACTGCTACAGCATAGTGGCAAAGGCAGCTGAAAGAAATACGCAATGAGATGAACAGAAATTATACTTTTATTCAAAGACAATAATGACACTGACGTGACTTCAATTCAAGATGGTCCCTTGGACATTACAAACAATGGGACATAGTTCATAATAAGGTGTGTGATCATCACAGGCAGCAATGCACGCTTTGCAACATGCTTCCATGCTGGTTATGTGACCCAGTAAAGAGTTAATGTGGTAGGGAATTCCATTCCTCCACCAGTTTGCTCGACAACTGCTGGGTCGCTGCTGGTGTATATTGATGCTCTGCTATATGTTTCCCCAGTGCATCTCACACATGCTTGATGGTATTTAAGTTGGGAGGAATGAACAGTCTAGCCCATTCACCGAATATACTCACACTGTAAGTGTCCCTCCACTCATGCTGTTCGATGCAGTTGTCCCCTGAAACGATGCACATGGCGAAGTAGGACAGTGTCACAATAATACTGACAAGTGAGTGTACCGTGTTCAAAGATTTGGATGTCTATAGGCCCATGAAATGCTATGCCTACCCACACCATAACACTTGGCTCACCAAAACGAGCATGTATGAGACTGCTCCTGGGTGCATTACATGTAATTCCTCGCTGTGTGAGGGTACATCCAGCATTGTCAAACATGATCGTTTTCGTGGTCCAGGTGTTCCAAATGTAGGGAGGCATAATGTTGCATGCATGTTCTGACCTCGAAACCTATGAATAAGGTACACTCACTGGTCAGCGTTATTGTAACACTGTACTCCTTCCCCAAGTTCATTGTTTCAGGGGTGCATTCAGCCCCGACTTCATTTTTATGGATGACAATGCGCACAGGTGGAGGAGCTCTTGGACTGAGAGGATATTTTCAAACGGGCTAGCCTGCTCGCTACCCAAATTTAAATCCCAATGGGTTCATGTGGCATGCATTGATGAGACATACTGGAGCAAATCCACATGCAAAAGTAACAGTACATCAGCTGCCAACCATGCTGATGGAGAAATGGGATGTCCCACCACAAAAAACCCTTACCAACCTCGTGGTCAGCATGGGAGCACGCTGCACAGCATGCATTGCCATCTCTGGTGTTCACACATCCTATTAAGAATGATGTCTCATCATTTATAAAGTCAAGGGAGTATCATGAACTGTGGCAACCTCAGAGTAATTATTGTCTTTAAATAAAAGTGTCATTTTTAATCATTTCTATTACTTCCAGTTATTTTCTGAACTATACTGTAGCAGTTGTTTCTATCTATGGTCCAAGTTTCATCGAGTTATGTTACTCGACAGTGATATATCACGTGAAAGTTACTTTTACCCTTAAGTTTTGCATGCCACTAGAAGTTTTGGTGTTTATAATTACAGGCAGAGCCACTGAACACGAGCATTTTTTTTACCATTCCCACTAATAGGCTAGTACTCCAACCAACAGCACAGCTGCTTTTCTTATTAACCACCCCACCATCTACCATTCTAATATTAAAATGATAGAGATCTAAAAAACTGGAAAGCATTGTAGATGAGAAGTAGTGATCCAACTCAATGCTGCAAGAACAACAGATTGATAAACACAGATCCACAGTCTGAAATAAAACGAAAAGTGACAGCAAACCAACACTTTAAAAATACTAATTTCCCCACTGATAAACAATTATCCACACTTTTCATTGAACCTACAGCAATGGCTGCAGTAAATGTTGGTTAATGGAACAACAAATACTTTCACAAGCCAATTATATGAAAGTCCCTATTTTGCTCACAAGAAGATTCACACAACCATGCATAACAGTAAGTGCATGTTGTGTTCTGATATTTTAAATGGGAAAATTTCCAATAACAAAGGAAGTGCATTTTTCCACTTGAAAATAAACTGTAATTTGTAAAAATGGCAGTAATATAACCTGGCTCAAATGGCTCTGAGCACTATGGGACTTAACATCTGAGGTCATCAGTCCCCTAGAACTTAGAACTACTTAAACCTAACTAACCTAAGGACATAACACACATCCATGCCCAAGGCAGGATTCGAACCTGCAACCGGAGCGGTCGCTCGGCTCCAGACTGTAGTGCCTAGAACCGCACAGCCACCCGGCCGGCTATAACCTGGCACAGAAGACAATAACACCTATATTTTATGCTCATACTATAATACACAAAAGACACCTAGACTAATTATCAGCTCATATTGAGCAAAATGCTCAGGCATATTGGGTATAACAGTTTTTGACAAACTTAAACCTCAAGCTCAGTAGTTTATCTCAAATGACTAAATCAAAATAAAAGAACAGGAATAACACTGGAATGAATTAGAGAACTGTATGTACTCACCGTGCAGAAAAGCACACCACGCGAGGCACTCCTAAATGTTTTGAAAACTTCTGTTCTTTCCTGTAACAAATCAATGTTTTAAAAAAATATATTATAATTGTTATCACACAGTGCTCTTCTTTTACATTACATAAAGGGCACATACCTGCTGAGACATATGTCCATGCAGCCGGAAAACGTCAATATCTGCAAGGGCTCCTTCTTCTTCATCTTGTTTGACAACAAGTGGTGTTTTAAGTTTCTTCTTTTTCTTCAATGAGTTTGATTCACTCTCTTCATCTGATATGTCATCCTCAGATGATATATTACCAATGGCAGCTGAAGTATCATTCAGAACTACTGATAATATGTCTGTATGGAAGTCCACCATATCTTGTGTTCCACAGAACACTATGATCTTCCTTTCTTCGCTGAACTGCAAGAGAACACATTTATTCAGACTAAATAATGCTACAAAAATAAGAAAAATCAATAATATACACCAGCAAAATTATTTCCATACTATCTGTCAATGATTTAAATTATGGGTGTGTTATCTCCCCACCTTTTCTGGAAATGCTGTTGGCACAAGACAGAACATTCAGTCCAGTGATTAGCCTTCTTTCCACAAACAAAGTACAGCAACATGATATACATTAGACTACAAGGAATTGGAGCATGTAAGCCACTTAGTCATCATTTTTCAGTGCAACTAAAGTGAATCACCAGCAAAATCATCATCAAGCCAGACACAATTAAGAAATATTTCCAGTAGTACAATACAGCTCTCCAGATTCCTCTCAGATATCATAATCTCATACAATGGCACAAACACTGATTTACTGTGTTCAAGAAAGCAACTGAATTGAGCAAGATCTGATTCAAGCAAATTTGGTCAAAAGAGACAGACATAAGAACCCATTTTATATTAGTGTCACATATCAACCTATTTGACATATTATGTGATTTAATAATTATGTTTCTTTCATTTACTACATTAGTTTAAATGTAGTGTCAGTTACAGTTTCAATGGGATGATAGCAATTTGCACTAATAAAATGAGGGTTTGCAAAGTGTACCACACACTTACATAACTCCACATTTTAAAATTTAATGTAAATGTAAACCTGAATATGTACATGGAGCAGTATCTATTGAGTCATGAGCTGAGTCTTAGACTCTAGCTTTAAGGCTAAACGTTTCAAGATCAGAGATTCCTTGAAGAAAGAATATGGCAGAGAATAATTTGTATGGCTCGTGAATGACTAACTCTCCCCTTGGAAGAAGTAGGTAGTACTGTAATAAATTAAGACAGTGTATCACACCTGAGCTTTGACAGAAATATGTGGCATCTACAGAAAGTTCTCAAGCACAGATTATGTATATGAGCCAATCTGCAATCAAACAGTGTCCCTTTCATTTGAAGGACTGTCCTCTTCCCAAGTGAGCGACCTCTACACAACTCACAACATGCCCTCAATTTCAATCTGCAACCAAGTCTTCTTCTCCTAGCCAAACTCTACAGTTGTTAATAGCAGACCATAACTCCAGTTTGGGTTGTGAACTGAATCTGCATAGTTTAGTCAATATCACTGGTTTCTTGAGCCAAAGGTTAAGGTTAGGGAAAATTTCATATCACTGTACACTGTACTGCCAAGTGAAAGCTTTATTCTGGTACTATACAAACTAATAAAAAGACATTTAATTACCCCTGTAGTGCTACTCATGGTAGCACAATGTTTTCTGAATAAAATCCTATAGGACACTGACTGGAAGTCAAATTTTATCTCATTACAATGAGAGCATTGCTCATGGTACCCCAAAACTCATGTTTTTACTTGAATTTGACATGTTTATATACCAATAACTTCTTTAAGCAGCTGAAGTCTGCTCACAGCAAACTATACACAAATAATGCCTTCATTATGTACAGGTATATAGCCAAGACTATGCTGGATTTACATACACCTTTTTCATTTCTCGTTAGTGATGACACTACTACTAACAAACCTGTCCTCAACAGAGCAATCTCTAAACATATGCCTTCTGAATCATGGAAAAAAAGTTCTTACATGTGAATAAATAAAAACTGACTTGGATTGACACAGATAGCTAGGAAAAACAAATTCAGAGCATTAGGACTGGCATCATTTCCTGGGAAACAGTTTCTTTTTGTCATATACCTAATGAACAACTTTTTGAGTCCTATACACAGAAACAAACAATTTTTTTTAAGCTTAAACAAGCAGAAAGCCAGACAGTACAATGTCCTACCAGAATTAAATGTTCATGTTTTAATATAACAGGTGCTAAGTGCCTACCTTGTAAATTACTGTATTTGACTGAATTCACATAAACAATTAGTGATATATTTTGTTGAAAGTCCTGGTACAACAAAATTTTACAATCTAGTTTGAAAGTTCAACAGATTTCTCCCAAAAAATTTAACTGACATATGACAACATGTGACTTGCAACAATCTACTTTCCTATGTAGTCCCGAAATAGATTAATTAATTAATTACATGACAGAATAATAGGCAAATGAGTTAATAAGACTTGGAACTGCAGCCGAAAACTTTAAAGCTGTGTTTTTATGCCCAGAAGCAACTGAGCAAACACACATCATAAATATGGTCAAAATACCCATTTTTCTTTATGTACAAAAACAAATATCATGTATCTTGAATAAAAAAAAATTTAAAAAGCCAACGAAGATTAAAGTCTTATTTGTCAAAATGTTTAGGACTGTCACTATTGAGTAAATCAAATACAGAAATAACATTGGTATCACAATTATTATTAACAACCATTCGCCAACTTGAGATATGTGCAAATCAAAATAATAACATGCAACTTGAGTTAGAATTCTACAATTTGCAACAGTACACATTGTGAACGGATCATAAACCATGGAGGCTACTTACAAACTATGTAAAGAGAAAATATTATACAAGAAGACTTGCCTGACACTTGCAGACAATGAATGCAATGAGACTGACAAGGCGAAGTTTTGCTGGTGTCATCATAAAGTACTGAGATAAAGTTGAAGGCAGGGTGATATCTGTATCCTTCTTTACTTCAGTTCCACCTTCTTCAGCAGTCTCAATGTATGTTGGATCTCTTAGAGCAAGATTAGAAAGATTTTTAACAGCTGGTGTAAGTGTTGCAGAGAGTAGTACACTCTGGCGAAGAATGCTACCATATCCAGCACCATAACACAATTCATATTCTTTCCGGTGATCATCCAACAACTGCAGCAAGCTATAAAAATCATTCCATTTAGAATTCATGTGCACAGTATCCTAAAGATGAAATACATCACATGTAGATCTTTCCATGAGCTAGTGCAATTTATTTTTTTAAAAGATCTGTTTAAGTATGACAATGGCAATTAACATTAGTTCCAGAACCTACCATCACAGTGGTAGACTACATTCAAACATATAACAGTATGTACATATTTACACAACCATGAGCTTTAATCACAATAAATACAGTTGTTACAAAATTCCAAGGTACTTTTGAGTTGCAACACATTCTGCTAGCCCCATAAATCAAAGGCAGCAATGGTTAGAGACAAAACTTTCAGCACCCTGTGTGCCTAGTCCTTTCCTATGCACAGTGTCAATCCTCGAGTAAGCCGGTTAACTTTTGCAGCACCAGTCAGCATATATAACCTCTGTTCCATAAATGTTTATATTTCTATTAGTTATTCTGTAAATCATACATATCCACATTTCTTATCAAACTTTTCTATAACTAACAAAAACTAGTAAATGACAAAGGATTATGCCTCAAACTGAAGCAACACATTATGAGCTCCAATCCAAAGACAAATGTCTCATCTTGTGGCCTATAAATAAACCACGTACCCACTAGTTTCTGCACATCCTGGTCTAAACTGATGGCATCAACAAAAGTCATTGCTATTAGGCTTGAATGACTACTCTAATGCTAAAACATTATTAATCCCCAATGTGTGTTTCTCTTTGTCTTCCATACATTTGCTTACATTCAACATTAAAGATAGGCCTACTTCCCAGAATGACTGAAAATGTCTAGAACACAAAACAGATGACAGTACATAAAATATTTTAACGTCGTCATATAAGAAATGAAACCTGGGATTTCTATCACTCAATTCATTTCTTGTATACAAAATTATGTAGTAGTAATATTATTTAAATGATAATTTTTGCAGCCGCAGGAATATTGTGCCCAACTGAAATAGAGGGAGGGCAAAATACTGCAACTAAGAATATTTAACAGAATGGATGATCTCTTTAATTTTCACGTGACATGTAAGAGAAATAAAATTTTAATAATAATTACAGGAATTCTTATTTGCTGACAGAAAATAAAAGTTTCATTTTAATGTGAACAGTGAAATAGTGTGGAATACCTTTCTCCCAAGATAACATGTGGTACCTCTATGGCTGTACCTATGCACAACTGAAGGGCTGTAGTTAAAGGAAACTACAAACTAAAATTGTCAAAGTCAATATGCCCAAGATAGGTGACTATGATCATACAGAGTGAACAATTTGAACAACATGTGAACACAGTTTTAATTAAATAAGGTCACTGCTTCAGCATTTTAATTCCATCTGTTATTCACAATTTTATGTTTAGGAAAATTATGTCAACTACTGTATGAAACCAAAAGGACAGAAGTAGCTTTGTGATTAATTTGCTAACCAAGTAGCCTTCATTCCACCAACACAAGAAAATATAAAATTGCCAAGGTAGCAATCTCACTTTCACGAATCACTAATTGTACATGACAACCGGGAAAAAACTAAAAGGCAAGGAGACAGGATGTGTAATTTTTGTACAGCCCTGATACTGATATTCTGAGATCTTATGAATATACGAAAGTAATGATGAAATACTGTCAATTGTGGGAGGCACCTGAACTATTTATGAATGGTATTAGTTGGACTATTTTAACGTGCAAGCAAACATCTGATTCCAGATATCTGGTACACAATCCGATGAAGCCCTATGCAGCCAACTGAGGAGTTGGTAGAACAAACAAGGGCGGTTTCAATGAGAGTGGGAGCACTCTTGTGGGTATCCCAAATGTATGTCAGTCTGGTGATTCAATCTGTTGTTCTGCCATTCATGCACAGCATTCCTGTGGGTGTTTTCCAACACGATAACTCTCACCCACATACCGCTGTTGTAAATCAACAGGCTCTACAGACTGTTGACATGTTGTCTTGACCTTTTCAATCCCCAGATCTGTCTCCAATCGAGCACATATCAAACATCACTGAACGACAACTCCATCATCATCCACAACCAGCATTAACTGTCCCTGTATTGACCAACCAAGTGCAACAGGCATCCCACAAACTGAAATCCAGCATCTGCAGAACACAATGCACGTATGTTTGCATTTAACATTCTGGTCGTTACATTGGTTAATAATGCAATGGCTTATCTTGCACTTACATTAACCTGCCACTGTGCCATTTTAATCACTTAAATATGCTACCTACACAAATGTATCCCTGAAATTCCATTACTCTTCATTAATATTTTTTGGCGTTGCAATTTTTTTTTCCATCACTGTATATTAACAGCCTGCCCTCCTCTTTCAGAACAAAGAAAACTGTGGTTGTCTTCAGCTGTTCAGTATGATCTCTCATGCATTATTATTAAGGTGTCCCTTTATTCAACACATTGGTAATAGCCTTGTGCGAACTGAATTGTCTGTGTATGGGTTTGGCTATTCTGTCTTCTGCAGTTTTCTTTTAACAGTTCGTTCTAATAATGTCTCATTTCTTCAACTCTCTCATCTCTCTTTGGTTGAAGTCTGCTGCTTTCTTTCTTCTTGTTATGATGTGCTTAATTTCTATAACATGTTCATATTCCCTCTGGAACAGATATTTTAACTTCATTGAAGGCATGTGTGTGTCAGATTGGTCATCCTTTCGCAGAATGTATGTCTGGGTCAACTGTTTACACTATGTTGATATGTGCCAGTTTCTTTAGTTTCCAATCCTGTTTCTGTTGCCCTCTTTCAATTAGATCTTTCAAGTGGGGCTTCATTTTCTCTGTCATTTAACTCTTTTTTTTTTTTTTTTTTTTTTTTTAAGACCTGAATCTTTTCTGGAGGAAGGAAATATTTTTTATTTATGTGTCAATGCTTTTAAGTGCTTTTTTAAATGATTTCAGATGCAACATTAATTCAAAAATATGTACCCCTTTTCAAAACACACTTTTTACACTCAACTTCATTTTTTGGACTTAAATCATTAATTACAAAATATTTTCTACTGTAATAAACAGTAAAATGATCATTCAATAATTACCATTCAAAATAACAATAACAATATTCAGTTATACAGAAATATAGCGAAAGAACCAAATCCATATATTCTGTTGGTCATAAGCTATTGCACATTGCTACACTGACTTGCTAATGTCTTCATAATGATGCCCAACTCTACATTAATTATTTTTTGAGGCTGCGATTCTTTTTTTCGTCAATGTATTTTAATAGCCTCCTCCTCCTCCTCCTCCCCCCCCCCCCCGCCCTCTTTTAGCAAGAAGAAAATTATATTGCGTGTCTTCACCTGTTCAGTATGATCTCTTATGCCTGATTATTAAGATGGCAGTACTTGCATATGATGAAAAGGTTAACATTCACAATCGTGTATCCAAGGTTTCCACTGGGAAAAAATACTTCTGTAACAGCTAGGACACAGTAAGAGTTAATGTACATAACTGTTGCCAGAAGAGCTGACTGGTTTAATTACATGGGACAGATTTTTCAAAAAAATGCGTAATTGAATGTATGTTCTGTATGCTTTGTTGTGTGTGTGTGTGTGTGTGTGTGTGTGTGTGTGTGTGTGTGTGTGTGTGATCTCTTCTCCTAGATAAAAGAACAGTCATTAGAGCTCTTTGCTGGGCCAAGCAAAGTCAACTCTTTTCTTTGTACGCTGAGCTGGATATGTGTTATTCCTAGAAGATGCACCATGTTAACCACAGTATCTGTGATTGAACAGAGCTTGACATCCGGTCATCAGAGTTTACACCTTTCAGCTGTTGTTAACAGCAGCAACAACTGTCATGTAAGTAGCAAATCACATCACAGCTAGCTGCAATCTGAGCCAAATTACACTCCAGTTATTTAAGACAGCAGATACTTGTAACCACCTGTCACAATCAAAACGGTGTTCAGGAGATCTACTGTGTACACTTCTTTTATGAAAGAGATGCTGCAGTTTAAAATGGGCCATATGAAATAGAAGCTTTGGTACATTTCATCAGTTACTGACAATAACAATCTATTACAAGTTTGTTTGCACGTCCATCCTTCACAGTAAGTGCAGAAATATTTGTTTTGTAAATAAAACCACCTTTTCCTGCTGCGCTGTAATTTAGTTCTCCCAGATGCGTTTTGCGTTTTTTTCCTCTAAAGCATCTTAAGTGGGATGTTTGCTTGCATCTGCATTTCCTCTCATCTAGTCTGGAGGTCAAACTACAACTTCATTTCCAAAACATAAGCATATTTTTACACTCCTAACTTTTTGTTCACACTGTTCACCATGTTTACTCTCATTTTCGTGGTGCACTATTACTCTTTTGTCACCAGTTATAGATATTTGTTCGAAAACTGTGCTTTTAAAGATATAAATATCGCGAGTTCATTATGTGTATCCTCCAGATGAGAGGAAATGCAGATGCCAATAAACTATCCCCCTCTAAGGAGTAAAAAAGTGAAATACACCTGGGAGAAATAAAATTACAGCTCAGCAAGTAAAAGCAGTTTTATTTACAAACAACCAATTACATTTACATGGAAAGACATTTTTCACAAACATGCAGAATTTCCTGAGACAATTCCACACTATTAGATAATAAGAACTGAAGCCACTTTCAATGAAATGGAAGAAAGCAGCGATCATGGAAAGTTCTGTGCAGGAAAATAAAACCATAGGAAATATGAGAAATTTGTTGCAGCCAATGATAATTAAGCGAACACACAGAAACGTAAGAGAAAAATTAATAAACAATACAAAATAAACATTTAGCCTAAAAACAACAAAATAATCAATGCTTAATGCTGGAATGCACTAAAGAGTAGGGCCTATAGTGTGCTGAACATTTAAGTAAGTTTGATGATAGTATCATGACATGCAATAAAGCTTGTCATGAGGACAGAGGAAGTGTAAACCACAAAAACCAAATTTGTTGTGAAACTTTGAGCAATTCTGGTGTGCTAGTCCACGATTCAAACTGGAAGCTTTGCATACAGGTATATCTGGTATGTGAAAGACTACAGCTCCACATTTGCCAATGGATTTAGCACAAAGCTTTAATATACTGTAAAATTCCACTACCGTGGTATAGAATTGGATGCCACTGAAACTGTTTTGATATATGTCAAAGTACTCCAAAAGGTCCCTGGCACTTACGAATACTCAAATGTGAAAAAAATCTTAAACGTTTGTTTTATAAGAGTAGTTATATACCTGAATGTGTATCTGTTCCATTACACTACAGGTCACATGACAATATTTGACTAACACAACCGGTAATGAAAATTAAAGCATTTTCTTGAAGGATTTGTGGTGGTGGTTTATACATACCTCAAAGGCAAAATGTAGAGATATGCCAAAAGAAAACCTCTGTAAATAGAAGCAGCAGAAGGTGAAATGTTAAACTGTTGAATGGAAACTTGGGAAATTACATTAAAAAATTGGTAAACAAATGTGACAATACTGTTTACTGGTAAAGCAGCAGCAGATCAGGTAAAGTAATGAAAAGCAAGAGAACAAGTAGATAGACAAAATTGTTATTGTGGATGTGTGAATAAATAAATGAAAGTCCAATGCTTCATAATTGCAGGTGACTAGAGAGACTGGGTACCAGAAAGAACAGAGATATCAGAGATATAGTCTACTCCATCAATAAGATAGAAAATCGAAGAAGACAAGGAAACAAACAAACTGACACCATTACGAAAACCAAAGTTGAATTCACATAAAGGCACATTAAAATGACAGATAAGAGAATGGATTAGAAGAAGGTTATCAATTGAAAGAGTGAACCATCAGAAGGAGAAAAGAGAAAAACCTACATGAAGAAACAAAAAAAGTACATTAATCAAGTCCAAGTCAGCAGTTATAATGACAAAGTTTCCACAAAGTGCAAAACACAGCCATTTCACATTTTTACGAAGCATTACAGGTCTAACAAACGATTTCATGACTGAACTGTCATGAGGTAGGAATATCACTCAGTGAGTAGGTCTATGTTTCCTGTCCCTGAAATCTGAGTTACACATCAGCTACATAATTTTCATAGACCAATAAATGTTATTTTTGAGTTATGGATTACTGAAGAGATACACTAAACTCAGCAACTGGTGTAGCAACATGTAATCAAAAGTAAAACAATTTCAAGATTAATCAGTCACTCACGCATTAATGTCACGTTCATAGCCCAGTTCAAACAGCCTGTCTGCTTCATCTACAACCAGCCATGAGGTACGATCAAACCTCAGGGCACGAGTTTTGTTAGCATGATCTAAAAGTCGTCCAGGTGTGCCCACCAATATAGTTATTCCTTTTCTTAGCCGTGCTTTCTCCGATTTCCGCTTTTCGCCACCCATCAGGCATCCGGGCACTATCCATGTGAATGGCTGTCCAATAAAAAATAAGTTTTATTAAAACAGTTCTTAATTAATGATAAGAATACTGAAGCAAACAAGAAAGCACATGTAGAACCACAAGTGTGCACATTAATTGCATATAACAAGTATGTGAGTGAACAAGTATCACATATTTACTTACTTTAAGAAGTTTTACGAATACTTCATAAGTCTGTAGAGCCAATTCCCTAGTTGGCACGATAATGAGGGCATGGACGCCATCCTTTCGTGACAGCTTTGGCCTTATTTTTTGCAAAGCTTCAATTATAGGCACAGCATATGCTAAAGTTTTGCCACTACCTGTCTGTGATCTAACTAAAACATCCACGCCTGATAATATGGTTGGTATTGCCATCTTCTGAACCATAGTTAACTTATTTATATTCATATTTTGATTCAAGTTAGAGACCTAAAAATGACAAATACATATTACAATCAATTAAGGTCATTTATAAACATGGTTGCTAGAAACCTCAGAAGAAAACTTACAGTAAACGGATGAATAGGCAACGCTTTAAATTCCTCTGTAGAAAATAAAATTTCCTTCACTGGTTCTGTGGGCTGTTTCTCCAACATCCTTGCTCGAAATTGGCTTTCTTTTGTGTCATGCTCGATTTCATTCTGCGGAAAGTCATCTCTATTCTTGGCAGCATTAAATTTCTTTCTCTTAAAACGTTCTGTGGCGTGAGGTATGGAACTGGTAGATTTCTCAGACTGAATATGTGCATATTCTTGTCCATCCAGGTGTGTATCACTAACAGTTTCCCTATCGAAACCTTCAACTTTGGAAAATTTTCTCTTGTGCTTAACAGCTTTCTTTACCATAACTTTGTTGGAAACCGCAGAAGGTACTGTGAAACGTGTCTTTCCAACCTGAAAATAATTAACGGAATCCAGTTGCGGTAAAATTCTACACAGGAACAACTTTCGTTGTGGAAAATTACAATAATGTCAGCATGTGAGTCATGTACGTAATATAACGAACAATATTTAGAAATGAATCTGAAAATAAACTTTTACGTTATTACCTTCGATATGTTGTCGACATCAGAAGAAAAACTTCCAACATTTATCGAAATGCTCTCATTAAAATCCATTTTACACAAAAATTCGGGTAAATTTTGGTCACACAGCGAATAATACACGACATACAGCACCTTAAGAGCAGTATCTTATTACGCACATCACAACGTAAACATCAGTGTCTGCTATTACACACTTCATTTGTAAACACACGTGCTCACTTCGCTAAACCAAAGATAATATGAAAGATGCTCCAAACTTAGCAGTCACCAGCAGTTTCTTAGCGTTCCAGATAACTACATCACCCCTGTACACGTACGTACCGATTAGGGAAACAACGACTCTCCGCCGACAAATTCAACAGATTTAAAGTACGTATATGATGCATATTTTCACAAGTCACATTCAAAAAAACCTACATTTGATCCATACAACTGAAATAACATACACTAACCGAAAGTCCGGGTTTATATCGAACAACACTGGTTTTCTTAGTATTCCCACAGTCTACCACAACTGTCAGGACACTCACTGTTATTACCGTTTGACAGATGGAACGACACTAGCGCTCCAAGCGGCGAGGAAGTAGAACGTCACACGTGTCGTAAGCATAATGTTTGTTTTGAATCCATTTCCTACGTAATTCACGAAATATTTGAGTTATTTTCTTGCCTCCAAGGATTTGTGTAGTATCAGAAGGCATATATGTTTCTAAAATGATTCTAAAATAAGCGCAAGTATGTACAAAAACCATGAGTCTAGTGGCAAGCTACCACACATTCCTGAAGAAACACTTGTGACGTTGGATAGAATTACAGCTTACCACGTTGATATCAAAAGAATATAAACACACAGATTCACACGTAAGCTCATTTATCGTTCTGTGGGGCTACTGTGTTTGTCATTGTCGCCTGTTGCCACAAGGACTATCTTCATATTTATATTATTCTAAGTGGGACAAGCAACTGCCAAATAGTGGGAGAACTATGTTGAAAACATTATAATGAACTAAATACATTACATTTCAAGCAAAACCAAATATTTCAATAATTTTCAAACAATGTCAGTGAACAAGGTACTAACAAAATAATGTTATCACATGAAAGAAGCAAGGAAAATTAAGTGACTAAAAACAGAAGTTAATGAAATACATACCAAACATTGCGATTTTGTAAGACACGAATAACTGCACTTAATCTAACCACTTCATCGTGAAAGCAGGTCTGTGTTGACGATTCGCACGAATCTGGCACTGATACATGGACAGCTGAACTGGCTGCTTCTGTGTCATAGGCCTGTTTTACACCTTTAAATGGATTGTCGAATCTTTGTGGCAGTTTCCTCTTCATCGTCAGTTGAGGTGGTTTATTTGGGATGTCAAACAGTGTGGGTACTGCATTCCACACGATTTCATTATCGCCTGCGTTCATGAAGTGGTTTTGTTCGAAATGTAGCGAACAAAACCTAATATTATTATACAGGTAAACTGGCTCTTTTTTCATAAGGTCTTCTCGTCTGCCAATAACTAGCTATTTTCTGCTCCTAAAACAAAACATTAATCATTAATACACATGCAGTTTGCAAGTTAATCCTGACGATACACTTTAGGAACATGATTTTATATACCTCTCAGGATCCTTACGAAACCTAAAAAAAAAGACAGCTGCGTTGCCTTCTTCCTGTTGTTGCTGCAATTTATTGCGCTACAAACGCTCCCGTTTCTAAAATCCATTGTAGAAATCAAAATAAACAACTACTATTCGCATTCACGATCGCGCCAAACTCACAGTTTATCTTACTGGCCACTTGGGGCGCTGCTGCTGCTGCGGTAGGGAACAGAATCGAGGCGAAGTGTCGCGACTGTTATGTTGTGTTGCCCAGGGTTCCGAAAATACACAGGGTTTGAGAATTTTGTGGCTAATGACAATTTTTTTTAAATTTTAGAGCTATATGTTCGACATCACGTTTTTGAACTTTTTTTACGGCAGTGCCTCTGTCAGCTGATCTTGGAGCAAGTGCTGGTGTGCAGCAGGAACAAAAAGTTTTGAATTAACTCAGAACTTCCTTGTTATGAATTTTATGAACTAAATAAAACAAACAAAACATTTCTGATAAAATCGTTCTAGTGAAAAATATAACTCAATAATCACAAAGTTGAATGTTTCAGCAAACTGTTAAAATTTTAACTTAATTTTAAAAATATGTCATGGGTTGGTTGGCCCCCCCAAAATATCGTAAGCCTTATTTACATCATCACATAAGCAGTGTGAAAGGAAGTGGCAGAAAGTAACCATTCTTCGTTTTAATCGTTATAATTGGGTTTAGAACCGTTCCAAGCGCCTGAGGATTGAAAAAGACCCCTATGGATCAACAGACCTATGGAATTAGAAATTTTTTGTGAATGCAGAAAGCGATGTTGGCAACAAGTGACACCGGTAATGAATTCGAACCCAGAATTTTGCTGCCCAACTAATTTTGATCTTTCATAAAGTCAGTGCATGGATTAAAATTACCCATCAAGTTGCTCAGTGGGCTGAAACGGAAGGCGAGAGAGAGAAGACTGAAATACTGAATTCTATCTTCCAAAATTATGTCACACACAAGGTCATAATACGGTTCCTACTTTCAGCCAATGCGGAAATTCTCAGTGATGGAAACTCAAGTGACTGATCACAGAATAGAAAATCAAGTAAAATGCTCAACAAAGGAAAGCTGACTGAATCTAGATCAATATCTGTACAATTTTGTAGATGTCATTATTTCGGAAGTAATTTTTCCTTTTTGGGCAGCACTTTATCGTAGAGTGTTAGAGCAATAAATGGTTCTCTGTGGTAAGAGCAAGATAAAGGTAAGTAGGCTACAATATTTTTTGTCCAACCCAAGATATATTAAAATATTTTTTTGGATTAACATAAGGAGACATTTTTGACATTACTTAAAAGTCTTAACAGTTTATGTGGTTTAAAGAAACATTAAACTTCGTTTATTGAGTTCTATTTTTCACTAGACATGGCTTCTCTTAAAGTACTGGAGAGTCTAGGAAAACCTATTTGATCCTAGAATCGTTGAATCCTTACATCATCTCCATGTGGTAGGGGCAACACTTGTCATCTCACGAGTGGATAACGATGCAGGAACCATCTCCTGGGATAATATACCCCTTCCATCAAGTGTCAACAGCCCCCTTGAAGGGTATATGAGCAGGCAAGAGGCACAACGCTATTTTGTCCTAGAAGTGAGAAATGGCAGTTTGACTGGATTAGATGGACGAGGTGTACAGTACACAGGCTGTTAACATCAGACTGGTTTTGGAAGATGAATGGGAACAGAATGTAGAGAACTGAGATTCTAAGATACACATATGGGGACTGGAGAAAGCAGTTCAGGAGCCCCAGGAAAAGAAAGCATTAGGCTGTGACAGAATACCATCTGAGCTAACGAAAGTCTTAGGTGCAAATGCAACAGCCAGATTGACTGAGGTAGTAAACAAAGTTTATGACACAGAAATTTGATCTCAGTATCTACTTAAAACCATATTAATACCTTTACTTAAATAGTGCAACTCAGATGAATGCAAAGACTATAGAAGAGTTAGTTTTATCAGTCATATTACAAAGGCTGTAATGAAAGTCATACTAAGGATAACTGAAAAGAAAATTGAGGAACAGACAGGAAAAGATCAGTTTAGGTTTAGCAAGTATAAAGGAACAAAATATGCTATAGGTAGTATGAGGATAAGTGGAGAAAAAATGATAGAAATGAACATGGAGGTGTATATTCATTTTATGACCTGCAAGAAAGCTTTTAATTGAATCAACTGTAATATATTGCTGAAAATTTTAAGAGCTGTGGATATAGAATAGAGGTTAATAAAAACATATAGAAAGCAGAAAGTGAGTGCATGAGTGGGGAATGAGGTTTTGAATTATCTGGTTCAATAATATTTGTCATCAGTATTTATGGAATTTTTTGTAACTACACTACCAACTTGTGCTCTCTCTTCTTAATGAGACCAGATAATTTCAATTCATAAATTTATCCACCAAAACTTACTAACTTTATCAAAACTAGTTCTCCACGGCTCTAAAATGCTGGATATTAGAATTATAAAAACTGTTTATGTCCAAAAAGAATTTTTTATCCTTAACATCATTATTTTCTTTGCAAGTGCATTGCAGCTCTCTTTCCTGAAGTTGGTGAATTAATACAATATATGTCTGAAATGCTTCTGCTACTGTGGTGGAATTAGCTTTCAGTTTCTGAACTCCACCATAAAATAACTGGAGACTACCATACAAAAATTTCAATAACAGTTTACTTTCTATATTTTCAAAAAAAAAAAAAAACAAATAATAATTTGGGGTATTTTGAAAGATAAGAAGTATGATTTTATGTCCTCAAAAATGGAAAGAATTCTTTCTAATGTGGGTAACAAATTAATGAAGCTTGTGCTCCTATCAAATAATAACTTTGTGTAATCTGCTTCAATAAATTAACAGTCCCCTTTAAGTCCCATTACTCTTACTGCATATATATCAAATTTTTTTTATAAATATATGTAACAAAAACTTGTGTGTCCAGGGTTAGAGAACCACATACTGTTTGTACTGAATTGTTTACAACATAGGCTGAACAACTAATCCCTGAAATAGGTCTATCTAAATAATTCTGAACTTTTTGAAACACATTTTCGTTCTCCTTTCTCCTCACACCACTAAAATTACTGTTAGTGTTATCAGCAGAATAATAAACTAACTTTTCTTGAAGTTTGTATTTTTGTCACACACCAGAAAAGGTAATGAATCAGGATATCAGTGGCTTAAACTGACACTTCATTGAAATTCAAAAGCTTAACTTGAATTCCCTTCTGTAGATTGAACAAGTTTTACTTTGCTTCTGTTTGGTCTATCCATCGTTACTATTACACAGTTGATGCTTCCAACTGTCATTCCATCTTTGGCTTTAAAAAATCTTTCACATTTGGTGCAGCAGTAACATTAATGTAGTTTTCGTGTGATCTTTAATATGAGCCTTTTCTTTGTGTGCAACAGAAAACTGTTCAGTACATAGTGTGCATTAAGCACGTCCATTGTTACTGTCGTTACACAATTTCAAAAATTTTTAGTCCTTTTGCAGGTTAACATTAAATGCACACTTTCTTTTCCCTTTGCTTAACGATGAGACAAAAAATGAACATAGGTAAAATGGTCCAAACGTGTAGATGAGCTACTTAACACATGACAACAACTTAAGCACATTGTCCCTATTCTGTTGCCAAATAACTACGTGCAACGTTGTGCCAGAACTGGTAGCTGTCACCAACTCTGGCTGAAGGATTCACAGCCATGAGACTGTTTAAAAACGCAATGCTTAACTCTTAAATCCAAAATTTAAAGAAAATCCTTGCCACTCATGAAATTCTCAAGCCCCAGACCTTTCCCAGGACAGCACTAAAAAATCAGAACTTTCCAGACTAATCCTGGATGTATGGTAAGACTACAGGTAATTCCTGTTTTTGAGTAGAATCGTAAGATGAATGAGTATAACTGTAGGCCTACATCTCTGTTGTCCAACTTCTGTAGAAATATAAAGCATGTTATATGCATGTGCATTATGACCTGTTTGGAGACCAAAAATTTTCTTTGCGGTAATCAACACGGGTTATGCAAACAGCAGACTTGCAGCACTCAGCTCGCTCTTTTCTTACATGAGATCTAGAACACAGTAGACAGTGTTGCCCAAGTTGATGCATGCTCGTTAACTTATGGTAGGCATTCTGTAAAGTCCTGAGTTGTTGTCAAGTGAGCTTAGGGAATACCGGACCACCTTTGTGGTTATATGGACTTCCTAGCCAATAGAAATCAACACACTGTTATTAATGGGGAGAAATCACCAGATGTTAAACTAGCTTCGGATTTGCAACACAGGACTATTGCATTATGTTGCTCTTCAAGATGTACATAATTGACCTGTAGGATTACATCAGAAGCTTTGTGAGGCCATTCACAGGCGGTTTTCTAACTACAAGTTAATTGTACATATTCTTCAGTGTAGCTGTCATGACGATTGTTTAACGTTTATTACTGAAAGATTAAACATTGAGCCGTAACCATTGGTTACCATTTTGCTTGGATTATCTGCAATTTCCACTAATCTTGTGTTTCCATTCGGAGTCACAGTGTACCAGCGAGAGTAGATAGAGTGAGTTTAAAATACAGTAAATGTAGAAGAATGTTACTGAAATGCCTTTTGACTTAGGAGGTGGAAGATGACGAGATACGTTTCGAGCCAAAAGCCACCCTATGTGTGAGCTCATAAATGAAGAGTTGATCATTACGCATCTGCAGAAGTACAACAAAAAATTCTTTCTGTTGGGCAGTTTGACTTCATTCTAGGAATAATGAAAGACGATATCTACAATGAATCATATGACAGAAATCTGTACTCTGTAACACAGGAAGAAAAACTTGCTATTGCCTTGAGGTAAGTGCTACTGTTAATTACACTCTGAAATTCTATTGCCTTGCATTTTCAAAACTTACACATATTCAACAGAAAACAGGGATAATAAAAAGCTATGTATATCGAACAAATCAACTGAAAGATGAAGTTCCAAATATACAGACTGCAGAAAATGAAAAGTTCTGCATCCATTAATTTGTTTAACAGCTTCATCTGCAACAGCAAAATTTTTAGAAAGTTCGGAAGGAACATGAAGTTGAGAGAAAGAAATGACCTCTGTTTGTCTAGGGCTTTGACATCGATAATCTACTTCAGAATTTGTCGATAATGACTGAAGCGTAACAGTATCTGAAGAATTACTGCAAAATATCTGGCTATTAGAAATACAGTAGGAACCATAATGTATTGACTCCCCCACTTCAGTTTCCAGCCTTGTTATTGTGTGTAACATTTCAAGGTTTTGGTCATTTCTGTAGAACAGGTGTCACTTTTTTTACGAATTTGGCCAAACGTTTGAAACAGAGGTCAACATCATCCTCACTTTCTTCTACAAGCAATGACCTCACAGTTCATTTCGCTTTTCTAGGTTGTCTACAATTTTTCCTATATTGTTTAGTCTTTTTCCCCTGTGTGTTGTGGCATTACAAGAAGACAGAATCAACTTTGTTCTTGACATTGTTGAGGCTTGCATCAGCAAGTTTATCTTTGGTGTAAGCATCAGTGGAATTTGCTCATCACCTGGCGAAGTTGAATCTGCTTCCTTTTCCTGTTACAGACTGGGATTGGAGAAGCTCCTGAGAGGAAATCACAAATAATAAATGTTATCTACAATAGTTTTAGGGCTTATTTATTTTGAAAAATGGTTACATACCTATGATATTCTCCAGATGATCTTAGAAATAATCGTTTTTTTCCCAGAGCCCATTTCTTCCTTGCAGTAGCTGCTGATCTGGTGTTGTTCTTTCTCTATCATAGGTGTATTTTATATTCTCCAGCGTTTTTTACTGTCATCAACTACAAACAAATTTATAATATGTCAACCAACATTAATCGCTAATTCATAAAGTAATAACCGATAATTTTCTCATTCTTATTTTTAAACATTTGGTAACTGGTGAGTCCTTCCACTTGCTACAGTTTCAGTTTTCGTTAAGAGTAAGAGAAATTAGGAAAATCATAAAACACGCTTCAGCAGCACTCAAGAAGACTGTAGTGTCATTAATCATGCAGCCACTGACTCAAGAAAACTTGAAAGGAAAATCAAAAGAAATTGAGTGAAAACTGGATTTCCTCAACTGTTAAGGAGCCACTGATGTAAATGATGTTCGAATTGTATGCCCAGAAAATTTTCATAATTACAAAAGGTTCTTCTCAGTAATGCTTCTGGCTGTTATCGACAAACATTGTAAATTCATTTATATCGACATTGGCTCCTATAGGAAAAAAGGTGATACAGCAATTTTCGAATGGTGTGCTTAGTGAAGAATGTTCTATAATGCTTCTTCTGCCCCCAAGCAAGCTGTCCAACTTCAGTTTGCTGTTACTTCATGTGCTCATCAGTGGTAATGCTTTTCACTTGCATCAAAACACGTTGACACCATACTCCCAAGGAAGTGCGATCAGAGATAGCTGTATTTAATTACAGATTGTGCCGTGCTCGCTGAACTTCTGTAAATGTGTTTGGCTTGTTAACATAAGTTTTTCGATTTTTCTGTATCCCAATAAATTTACTCCTCGAAACGGTCGACGAGGCTGTAAAGTTTTCTGCTGCTTATGCAACATACTGAGGGATGCCTGCCCATACAGCAAAAATTGGGTTTTCTTATCATAAACCAGACTTCTGCAAAATTCATCCAGAGACAATTTAATTAGTTTGGCAAGAGCTCAATAGTATGCTAATGTTGAAGGATTTGAAGTAAGAAGATTTTTTGCTGCATATTTCAGCATCAGTGGGGTGATAAGATCAACAGGTTAATAGAACCAACTGAAATTAATTACAGTGCTGTTAGTTTCTTCCATGTATTACTGCTCTATGAAAAACCCTGATACATTGATCTCAGTTACAAACAAAATGTCACAAACATTTTAAAAGTGTCTTGTTATTATCATTATTATTACTAACAGTACTACTATTACGATCTGTGTTGTTATTTTTGCCAGCTTTGCCCATGAATTGCACAATGTCACATAAAAAAACTTCATTCATTATGTGGTGCCTTTTCATCTGCAAATTATACATTGAAAATTATAGAAGCAATTACTGAAAGCCAATACAGATATTTAAAAAACAAGAACAGCTTATTTGGTTTTACAACATTGTTAGTGATCTCAGACCAATACTGTCCTCGCGCTTTTCATCTTCACAGGATGCGTTTCATAGCTGCCACAGTGATGGATGATTCGCCACTTCTTCAACCAGATTTTCGTCATCAGAAAACGAAGGAGCCATCATGTACATAGTCTTTCAGAACATAAATCGCTAGCGACTGCCGTCTACAATCAACCTTCTCCTATACGATTATTGTCGCACGATCATTCTTCCATGACAATTGCGATAATCGCACCAAGCATAACGGACTTAAAGTCTTAAAACCAAATAATTGTGTCAACATTCAGGAAGACCACCAAAGGACCAACGACTGGAGCAGGGTTTCGAATTTGGCTCATAACATAGAGAAATATAATGTATCACACATGGATATGTGCAGAGACTTATTATGATCTTATTTCTCGATTAATGATAGATTACTGCAAAAATTCACAGCTGTAAGATCTGTATTAGCAGACATCTGGAGATGCCAGACTATGATGCATTATTATTTTAAAGGAATGTAATGCACTTAGAAAAGAGATACGCTACAAGACCCACATTCGACAGAGTCATGACTGTTGGTTGTCGGAATGGGATCACTACTGGTGCCACTTACTAGGATTAAAATACGAGATAGAGGAAATATAAAAAGGAGCATTATATTCTTATAAGTTTTGTTAAGTAAATGATACAATGTCACAGAAATGGTCATCCAGATTCACTTCAAGATAAAAACTATGCATCACTGAGAAATTTTCTAACAAATTCTGAGGACAGACTTTCCAAGGAGAACTATGCACCATACGATTTCCTCTCATATACATATTACAAAATTAACATGACAGGAAAACCAGAGAAATGTGAGCTCACCTGAAGGTTTGTTTGGCAGTTACAGTAGTGGTATGTGAAGTAACCTACACTATACACTGTGATGTGGCTGGTTGAGGCTGCATTTAGATATAGCTGTAGACTATCTCACATAAAATACGGAATGCAATGTTAATCGGTGCTTCAGTCGCTTTTTAGTAGAACAACAAAATAATGAATGACAAGTGCTGTATTGTGTATGTCTTGTAGAATATACACAATATTGTACTTTTCATTACTATTTTAAGTGCCAGCCAAAGTCGCCGTGCCGTTCTAGGCGCTGCAGTCTGGAACCGCGAGACTGCTACGGTCGCAGGTTTGAATCCTGCCTCGGGCATGGATGTGTGTGATGTCCTTAGGGTAGTTAGGTTTAACTCGTTCTAAGTTCTAGGGGGCCTAATGACCTCAGAGCCCATAGTTCTCAGAGCCTTTTGAACCATTTTGAACTATTTTAAGTTGAAGCGAGATCTGTGAAGGATTTTGTGAATAGTGTAGCTCAAAATAAATTTTCTCTAAATTTTTTTGTTATTTTTAAAATTAAATGACTAATTATGTGCTGCAGTGATAATTATGAAGTTTCCACAGAATGTAGATATTTCTAAATCCTAAAATAACTTTACATCATTCCAGCAAGTTGTTTACTATTAACAGTGGATGATACTGAGCCCAACTTCAACATCAGTTTGGGGCACCAACGTTCTGTTCGCACTCTGACAGTAGATCTTTTGTTTTTCTGTCTCTGCACACAATGTTCCCTTCCACATGTCTTGTAAGAGTTGTTTTTTGAAGTACATCCCTGACGTGTAAGGGACTGAATTGCATTGTGTGTGTGTGTGTGTGTGTGTGTGTGTGTGTGTGTGTGTGTGTGTGTGTGTGTCAGAGAGAGAGAGAGACAGAGTTGAGTCTAGTGTGTTTTCATGTATAAGGCACTGTGGAGAGATCCAGCACTACATTATGGGATCAGGAACTTTATGCAACCAGCTCTTCTTCCCTTGTTGGCCAAATACTGATGGTGAAAATTTTTTACACCACAAGGGTCTGAACCAGCTACCACTGACATGAAAATCGACACATAGGATCATATCAGCGACTTTTTGTTAGTGGTCATGTGTGGAGAATGCTTGCAATGTTAATTAGGTATGTGGGAGTGGCCTGTTTATCTGACATAATTACATCATTGCTCTTCAAAATAGTGACCAAGGACTTCATTATCTACGAAATTAAACAAGAATCACAATTAATTCAGTTTATTACAATAAAATGCATGATAAATGGTTTGATAAACGGTTGACAATGAAAGCTAATACATTGGAAGGCCTGGACAAGGGATCTGAAATACGATTTAAATGAAAGCGTATCAACATAAAACAATTTTATTCGTGGAAGACGTACTGTGGTTGCCGAAGTGTTGGTGTTTAAAGAGAGAAGGTGCTATGGAAGGGTATGTATTTGCATCTATGGCCGGAGTTGAAAGCATATTGGTATTTTAGCTGTAGGCAAGTCTTCAGAATGAAGCTTGAAATTACTTCATGGTAAAAATGACTTGTCTTTTCCTATGGTTTATCTCGGCGTTGCAGCTAGATCTAATCATGTTAATCTGCAGGTGGATGCTAAAGTAGCTGCAAAATCAGTCATTGATGTTGTATTAACAACATATATATGTGTCTAAGTTAAAATCGGCTAAAGAGTGCCTAAGTCGCCTGCTCATCAAGGCTGCGTGAAGAGGCACATGGCTGCGGTGGTAATCATTTGAAGAGATCGTCCCATGATGGATCATGGCTGCAGAGTAAATGTCTGCCACCTGTGTCCTATAAGGAACACTCTGGTTTAGTGTTATCTGGTGTCACGTAACTTTGACTGGCTGAACAAAGAAAAAAAATCCGAGTGCTGACCTGCGAACAGTTGTCTGAAAAGACGCTGAACTCGTTAACTTACTTCCATTTTAGGTGGTTAATCAATAACAAAATTCATAACTCTTGGTCTCGAAAAGCTGTATCCTACTTTCTTTCTTTCTCTTTCCATGGCCAATGAGGACGGACCTCTGTAAGCACAACCGTGTTACTCTCTCTCACTTCTAAATTATTTATGTTAACCAATCAGAGCAGTTTGCACATTGCATTAAACATTTTGTGTTGCAGGGTCTACGCTTGGTGCTGGTGTCCCACAACCTTGAAAGGTGTCCTAAACTTAGCTGTCCCTCATTCCACTCTGTAGAGTTCTGTGTATTTTAACAAAACCTTACTTTCTAGCATTCTGTCCACAATGGAGTTCTTCTGGATCTCTGCCAAAAATGGCACACATCCCCCTACCGCATACAGATCATTAAAAACAGAGTCCATTTTTCTGACACAATTGGAGATACAATTTGCCTCAAAGCATGGTCAGTCTTTTGGCGTGTTGTTGACCTTTACAAGTGTCCCAGTCTCTTCTGTAAATTCTCCTGGAGTGGTCTTCCAGCCCATTTTATTACCTACAGTGTATCTCCTTACTTGTAGCTAAGGACAACTTGCTTTCATAGAGCCTTCTTCTTTAGGTGAACATGCAGTTCAATATAGGGAAATGTAGTCTAAGATGATTGAGTACTGGCAAACCATGGTGCTATGCATATTTCATTTATTGCTTGGTATTAATAATTTCTATTTAATCTGTCCTGCTATTACAGGCTTTGCATGAGTTTGGGAAAAATAATTGCATAATATATTCTACAGAGGTGGGTTTTTTCTGTGTGTGGTGATATGAGACATGTGATACAATACGTTATTTTGGAATCCCTCTTGATAACTGTGATAGCAAACACTTTCATTAATGCTGTTAGGGTTGTCTTTCTCTTGCCGGACAGCTATTAATGGACACAATCTGTATCTGTTTGCATTAATTGTTCAAAAACCTCAAACTGGAGCTCCTGTGAATTTAGCAATTTGAGGTGTCGCAGCTAGGGCGCGATCGCCAGTTTGTCTATTAAAGCTTTCTTGTATGAATGTATGTGGGCTCCAGTGTAAGCAGTCAGAATCTTATACGATCTGCAGACGTGCGTCATGACCATATGGCGTGACTGCAGCGTGTGAAAGAAGCGGAGAGGTGCTTACAGACTAGTTACATTCTCTGGAACTATAAAAATTAATAACTGATCTAGAAATAGCCTGAGGAACTTCATATTACGTAAATAACCTTCTGCTGTGTAAAGGAAAAATCTGTCAAAATCTGAAGTCAATAGCTGTCATAATATGGAAGTTACAAAAAAAAAAAAAGCCAGTAAAAAACGTAGTTATCCGACACTTAAAAACTATATCAATATATATATATATATATATGTTAATACTTCACCAACTGTGACTATCTGAAAATATATGATAACACTTTCAGTGTTTAGATTCAAATTTGGAAAGTTCTCATTTTAGAAAACCTTTCGTAATTTTGCTGTGGTAACAACTTTAAGAAATTCAAGTAGATATTTATGTTTTGTGTTAGGGCGAGTGTGAAAGAGAGTGCTTGTGTGAGTGTATGTGGCGCATTCGCCAATATTAAATTTTCAGTTTGTAATTCTCTATAGGAACTTGCAAGTGTTCCAGCTTTGTATCATGGGAAAGAATCTGCCAGTGGTTCCCCTACTAGTGGATGACGGATGTCCAAGCATGTTTCAATATGTAAGAGACAGCCAGAACGTTCGCGACTATATAGTTAAATTCCAGACGTAAAGTACAGCTTAAAGTTTATTTCATTTTATGTGTTTAACAAGAGTGTTTTGAGTTGCTTATTTTAATGACGTCAGTGAGTTGAGAGCAGTGGTTGGTTCTTTCTAGATTTTGGAGCGAGCCACGCCCTGAAAGTCAGTTCTGTTTGCCGTAATTCTGTAGAGCCAATAAGAAGTGAGACGGTTTGTCACCTAACGCATGAGGTAGAGGTGCTTTTAGAGGCAGAGAGAAGAAGGTAGTGTTGGACTAGCTTTCGAAGGAGCCGGTCATGCTGAAAGTGTCCGAACGCATTATGTGTAAAATGAAGTGATATTGTGACTTCCACGTTTCGGTACAGTGATAAAGGTAGCTGGTGTTTACCATTAACTATTTGTGAAATTTTAAGAGTCGAGAGATATTTTGTTCTGGAGAAAATCGCATGTGTAAACTTTGAACTAAAAGCGTGGCAGTACTAAGTAATTTTTTTTACTGAGTATTTATGGCGAGGAAAAACTTTATTTAAAGACAACCACTGAATGCAGAGTGCAAAAGTAAATAGCAGTTTATTGACTGTGTTACTCTCATAAATGATTACGGAATTGGATAGGAAAAGTTCTGACTATTTGAGTGTGACAAGGACTGTGAGCAGGAACTTTAATGATTTGAACACATCTGGGCTGATGATCTTGCTTAATAGCAATAAAAAATCCTAATGCAAGTTTAAAATGACCTTTGAACTTAGAAATTTGAACAGCAACCCATTTACGACTTATTCTTTAGAGTTCACAGGACTATTTTCATCTTTTTGTACTTATAGCGGCCTCCAACGTGTAGTTATGAAATCTCAGTTTCTTTAACACTGCTTTTCTGAGTTCTCTTAAGTAGCTGCAATCAGGACTTATGTGTGCAGATCTGCAGCAGTATCAAGGTAGGTGGACAAGTTATGTTGCAGAACCGCAGTTGATGTGCGAAAGAGGACGATACGACGCAAATTGTCAGAGGTACTCCACCTGCTACTATTTATCGGACTGTCTCATAAGATAACTTCACCTTGTCTCTTTTGTGGTCATATTACTCAGCCACTTCTGTCTGTGTTCATGCACGTCACTCTTACTTGGTCTTCCCATTGACTATTTTTCATTGGATGTTTTCTGACCAAGATAGCATTTACACTTCATTGTAATCTTACACTTTATAAAGAGATGGAAAATTGGAACACTTAATATTTCATGCACAACATGTCAGTTTATCCAGTGCTTGTTTTATGATGGTACCCACCAGTACCCTCTACAGGTGCCTCTGACGAAAAGAAATTAGGGCCACAGATTTTGAGTTGTGGTTCAGAAGAACCTTATTGTTACCAGTGCATATATTGTATTCACACTTATAAAATTCCATAAAACCGTTAAAATAATGTTTTAAAGTGTCTAGATTCAAAAATACTGCCCCTTAGAAGGTCACTGTAACAAAATACCCTTTTTGAAAAAAAATCAAGAACAGATTTTATCAACAGATGATTACAAATGGGTTCATCAAGCTATTTAACATTCACAAGTATTTATGGTTTCAATACCACCTCCACATGATTGGTCAACATTATGCTCTTTCTTCCTTCTAAGTTTAGTCATGAGTGCTAATGCTATTACTTTCAAGTCTGTGTTATATAGAGAGAAATTGTGATGAGTGGTAGGAGTGTTCCATAGTGACTCACTGGAAAATATTCAGTACTTTAAATCAGTTATTTTCATATACTTCTATATGTTTATTTTTCACATTATAAGAGTGACATTAAACAGGAAATATGACAGATACAAAAATACACATACATTTTCTTTATTATTTGATGAAATATGGTGGATTAGGATACTCTAATGAATATCTGATAGTGAAGTAAAAACTTTTTAGAGACTATTTCTAGTTTGAAAGTAGTAACTTAATAGAGTTATGAATAAATCAGTTACTGCCAACAACACAGTGATTAAAACTGTCCTGTGCTGCACACGAACTGCAGTTACTCTCGAGAAGATTGTTACAGTCACTAGGGTACTAAAACAAATCTATTAGAATATTTAAACAGTCATTGTAAAAGACATAAAGAGATCTCTCAGCTTTTATTACCTACAGTTATTCTTCTCATGAACCATTCACAACTTAAACAGATAAGGGTGTAAAGAACAGTGATACCAGAAATGTTCTCTACCATACATCATATAATGGCATGCAGAGTATAGATGCACATGATAAGGAGTTTTAGGATGTTCTACGGTAGTCCAGGGGCCCTGATTTTAGCAACAACGTTTTGCAATCTGAATGAATGTGTATACTGAGTTGTCTTGAAAGAGCCCATCAGTTTTTTCACGTGATTTAGTGTATAGAATACAAATATTTTGTACAAATAAGGGAGTTCAGAATGAATGTTTCAGCTTCCAGTAGTAAGTGCACTGTTTTGGAACTATTTGACATAACATAACAGTGAGCTGCAGCAGGAATAATATCTGGAACCTTGCAATTGGCTGTGGAGGGCTACATTTACTCTGAATAAATTTAATTGTTCAAACATATATATGATTTTTGGTGATTAGATGGAGTAAATTATGGATTGCTTTACATCTGCAGAAATGGTGTTATGTGAAACTTTATCTTACTTCAATTCTCGTTCTACAAAGTAGAATACCAAAAATGTGTTGTGACATTTGATGCAGTGACATTGATTGCAGGACTACTAAGCCACTGTGTAAACTTTACAGGATACCTATGTTTAGGGTGTGTGTGTGTGTGTGTGTGTGCATATAAGAAAAGTTCTGATTTTGAGTTCTGGTCCAGCACTAACTTTTAATTTGCCAGGAAGCTTAAGTAAGATAATATCGAAGTTTTGATTTTTTGGTAATATGCATGTTTCCCCTCCAGACAACTCAACTTATCTGGAGCTATGCAACACACACACACACACACACACACACACACACACACACACACACACACACACACACACACACACATATATATATATATATATATATATATATATATATATATATATATATGCCCAAAAGATCACTTAATTTAAAAATATATAGGTTAGCTCGAGTACTACAAATAAACTACAGCGTCATCTGCAAACAATCTATGACAGCTACTCAGATTGTCTTCCAAGTCGTTTATAAATATAAGGAACAGAAAATGGCCTATAACACTACCTATGGAACACCAATACAACTAGCAATATAAATATATTTCAGTAGGTATCAATAGCTGGAAGATCTCAAAAACAATGAACTGAAAATGTAAACATAGTGAGTTCCGAAATTATATGCTACATGTGAGCTTTCCTCTCAGTAAATTCAAATATTCTATTAATAACAAAGATGTAAAAAGAGTGAATTACACTTTCTGAATATTAATTAAATTGTTGTGAAGTAGTAATTTGTATAAACAGATGAATGAGAAATAAATTGTTACAATAAATCATAATGATGCAGAATGAGTCATTTGTAAATGTGGCTACATGCTGAACATTTTTATATTATTTTATTATTTTTGTAAGTATACAGATGTGATTTTGTAGTTCCTACCCACTCCCTTCTACACATTAAGATTTTAGAAATTCTTTTACAGAACAGAACAAGTTGTCAAGAATAAACTTTTTCTATTTGATTTCAGATTTTGTTTTACAGTCTCTCAGAGAGCTGGATAAGTTATCAAAAAATTTCGTAACATGTTGTGCACCTGTTTTTGTGCTAGAGATAACCTTAATGTAATAAATCTCATTTTCCTTCTGGGGTTGTAATTATATGCATCATTGTTCTGTTTGAACAGCAGTGGATTATTTACAAGAAACCTGATATGAAAATAAATATACTGTGAAGCAGTTGTTAGAATGCTCATCTCCTTAAACAGATGTCTACAAGAGGATTGGAGATGAGCACCACATATTATTCTTATGGCACATTTTTGAGTAATTAAGACTTTCTTTCTGAATGGGAATATGCAAAATATGTCAGCTTTCCAGTATGTCTCTCCCCAAGATTTGTAATTATTCTAAGCCCAAATATCACTGAACTAAGTTGTCTTAGGAGTTCAATATATGCTTTTCTCAGTTTCAGTGCTTGTCAGTATAGAACCTACGAATCTTAAAATTTGTACCCTATTTATTATTTTCTCCCCACATGTTACACTTATTACTGGTGCAGTACCTCTAAATGTGCAGTAATTAATATATTGTGTCTTTCTAAAATTAAGGGAGAGACCATTCAAAGAAAAACGGACTGACACTTTTGAGAACATCGTTTACCATTGCTTTTGTTTCTGTATGTCTGCCTGGACTGTTTACAGTACTAGCGTCATCTGCAAGTTCACATATGCATGAGGAACATTTGCAGACATGAGACTGGGGTTTGGGAACCCCATATGTGATTTCTTTCCAGTCAGCATAATGCTCCTGGACTACATTGGTTGAATTACTAAGTACAACTTTCTGCATTCTTTTGGTTAAACATAGCATTATCCATTGATAGGGTATACTATCAATCCCATAAAACTTCAATTTACCTAAGAGAATACTGTGATTTACACAGTTAACTCCTGTACACAGGTCCGAGAAGATACTAAGTGACTGAACAGGTATATGGCATTCTCAGTAGAGCATTTCTTATGAAATGCACATGTGATTTGCTGAGGATATTATCGTAGTTTAGGTGAGATACCTCTCTAGAATACATCACCTTCTCAAAAATTTTGAAAAATGATGTTAGCAAGTGCAGCAGATGAGTAGTAATTCAAAATGGTTCAAATGGCTCTGAGCGCTATGGGACTTCCATCTGAGATCAACAGTCCCCTAGAGCTTAGAACTACTTAAACCTAACTAACCTAAGGACATCACACACATCCATGCCTGAGGCAGGATTTGAACCTACAACCGTAGCAGTCGCGCGGTTCCGGACTGAAGCGCCTAGAACCACTCGGCCACAACGGCCTCTTGTAGTAATTCAGTGGTTACACAACTCACTGCAGTGTTAACTCAGGGCTATTTGCTGCACTATAGGACCTCCACAAAACTCACATTTCTGTCTATAGTTGCTATTCCTATTTGATCCAGATCACCCCTAATGCTTTAGTTACTCACCGTAGACAGGTTGTTCCCTGTTCCTATTACAATAAGGTGATTATCTTTGCCAAAATATTTCCACATATTCCCTGTGTCTTCTTTCACCTGGACAGGACTAGCACTTGATGCAGTGCCGTCGAAAATCGACCACCACAGATATACCGATGTTGAAGCAGCATCGCCAGGTGCCAGTGAGGAAGGATAAGACGCCTCGTCTAGTTAACCCTTCTAATACCGAGTATTTTTTGTTACACTGAGTACCATTGGGGTCTTTAGTGACAACAACGGAATTTATTTTTTATTAGGGATAGTTTTAATAATGGTAGGATAAAATCACATTCCTTATTTTTTCCACAATCTAAAACATGATGTCAGTGACATTACATTAAATTAAAATGCATATTTTTTAAATTATTTGTTTCCATAAAATTTACAAACTATTCTCATGAAACTACAAACATTTTTGATTAAATTGCGAATTGACATTGGTGACGCATTACACTTACAGCAATAAATTTCAGAGTGGTTTTTACACACAGGACATCCACATTTTGAACATTTATGGGTGAATTTTTATCCTCAGACCGTTTTTTGGTTGTACTGTTTATGGAAGTACTGCGGAAATAATTTTGTCTGGCTTTCTTCCGACGAGCTGCTTTCCTAATGCTATGAGAAATGCCTGTCTCTTGTAGTTGGTCCTTTTTGCCCAGTCTAGTGTAAGATGTAGCTATATGACAAATGCGTTCAGTGCACTGATATCAATCATGTTGTAAAATAATACCATTGGCCACCTTCTGCTCACCCTCTTTGTAGTGTACGTTCTAACCAGCTTGTCCATGCTATCTACTCCTTATTTTGTTTTACTATAATCCAGAATCATTACTGGCTTGCATTCCTCACAATCTTCCATTTCCTTCCTCGAATGCATTGTACTGAGCAAAATTACAGCTTTTCCCTTTTTCGGACAATATGAAACATTTGAAGCATGCTGTTGGAATTAAAAAATAGATGAATATTTGACTCGACCATTGGTCTGAGTGAAAGCTTGTGGTAGTTCTCCTTTATTGTCTCTAATTGTTCCTAAGACTGTGAGATTGATTTTCAGAAGTTCTCTCGCCAAACTAAGGCTAGTGAAAAACTTGTCAGTTGTTACATTTCTGCCACTGTTTTCTAAGCCTTTCACCGTATCTAAAGCAACTCTCTTGCCTTGACCAACTTCAAGAGATTCATTTTCTTGTCTACAGGTGTAAACTTGGAGATTGAGAACGTAAGACGTTGCACTATCACATAGAGCCCATAATTTCAATCCATATTTTCCTGGTTTTGAAGGAATATATTGCCGAAATGGACATCTACTATGAAATGCCACAAGTCAGAAATATGTGTTACTTCCTGTTCAGGCTGGACATCTGCGCTGTCCAAATCTTCTTCTGTACTTCCGTCTGATTGAGGAATATTCTCTTCTACGCCAATTTCTCCATCGCTGCATGAGACATCAGAAACTATATCGCTGATATCAATACTTGATTCTCCAGATAGAGGATTATCCTGCAGTAATATTTCAAGCACTTCGTCTTCGGAGAGGTGACGAGACATTTTCCACTAAATGCAACACACACAATAGTAGACTCCACGTGTGTGGAACAAATAACTGTCGGCTTATAAAGTATTGGCAACAATCACACGTTACAAGAATATTTACAAGCATAAAACAAAGGAAATACAGCAACAGTTACAGGTTCAATGCAGCATTATTGGGTTATAATACGGCAAGAGAGCATTGGGGTTGCATTTGACCCCAATGGTATTCAGTGGTTCTTCCTTGATTTTCTGCAATACTAAATAGTGTCAAAAAGTTATAGTAATATATTATGAACCCATCACTTAATTCAGGAAAAGTCCGAATGTATCATAATTTTTAGGAACAGGAAATAACGTATATTTTACAGAAAATTATGGCCTGGGGTCATTACAGACCCCACGGTATTAGAAGGGTTAAGAGGCGCAGCCGTAGGCTAACCGCCAGTTGAGGCGCCTTATAGTACGTGTAGCGTGACACGACACTACAGCGCGGCGCTCACGTTCCGCACGTGTCGCGTAGGTCCAATGCATATTGTGACACGTACACATGGATGCACGTGCCGGTTGGAGACGCTCTGCGCTGACAGAAACGAAGTGCGAGCACACTGTAATCTATCTCAAGCTATTTTACACAAACTATTCAGTAAAAATATTTCATTTTTACCTTGCTTGTAGCGTTATATGTCACCTTCGTGGCGAAGAGCCTATCATCTCGCTAATGGTCATACTTACTGTGATATACACATTTTAGTAAGACGCTACGCAAAAATCGAAAAGTTTGCAATGAAAAATAGGGGGCGCTATGATTTTGCATTAGGTGCATATTACACCATATGTTCCTGCGTATAAAGTTTAGCTAACACGTTGCCGGCCGGTGTGGCTGTGTGGTTCTAGGCGCTTCAGTCTGGAATCGCGTGACCGCTACGGTCGCAGATTCGAATCCTGCCTCGGGCATGGATGTGTTTGATGTCCTTAGGTTAGTTAGGTTTCAGTAGTTCTAAGTTCTAGGGGACTGATGACCACAGATGTTAAGTCCCATAGTGCTCAGAGCCATTTGAACCATTTGGACTTGAGAGGAGGTCTCTATCTGCCTCCGATCTCGAGATAATGGATCTTAAGTAGCGCGCTCACTCCAGATATGAAGCCGACGAGAATGAAATGTGCACATCTCTCATATCTCCTAAACCGCTCGAGACATCAAAACGAGAGTTTGGCTAATAATAACACACAAGGAAAAGAGTATTTTGCCGATTCATAGACACATGGAACTTTCTTATCTATAGCAACATATCAATAGTTATACTTCCTTTTTTTTTCACTCCCGTGACTGTAATTTCTTAAGAGTTATCGACAAGTGAAACAAGCATTTCCTAGTATGAAAGTAAACATGAAATTTCCTCTCTTGCGTTACTGCAAACCGACACTGTGAGGTTTTTCGTAAGCTATTGAGCTCTCTGACTGCCTGTTACTTGTTTAGTGAGACACTCTGTTTCAGAATTCTCACATTTTCAAATGTGTGTGAAATCTTATAGGACTTAACTGCTAAGGTCATCAGTCCCTAAGCTTACACACCACTTAACCCAAATTATCCTAAGAACAAACACACACACCCATGCCCGAGGGAGGACTCGAACCTCCGCCGGGACCAGCCGCACAGTCCATGACTGCAGCGCCTAAGACCGCTCGGCTAATTCCGCTCGGCTTCAGAATTCTGTCGCAACAGCTGCTGTGAGATGAATTTGTGTAAATTACATTGTGTTTTGGCAAAAGAAGTACAGTTAAACTTGTTAACAAGAGAAATGTGGCCGTTACTCATAAATGGTGATGCTTACTCGAATGGGAAAAGATTAATAATTCACACAAAAATAAATTGCGAATTGTGTTGGGATTTTAGTTGAATCCCCGTAACCCATCATATTTTTAACACTGAAAGACGGGAATGGAAACTTACCAAAGGATTTTATTCCTTCCCTTGATCTGAACAGTATTAAAACAACGATGAGCGTTCCCTTCAAGGCAGAATAGTAGGAACATACCAGATGCTGGCTACAAACCGACGGTTTGCCAAACTGACTGTGTGATTTGCGAATAAAATAGTTGTTACTGACAAAAATAAACAATTGATCTGTCGCACATCACAATGGTCAGTGCATTGCAGCGGCTGAGCATAATGCGCGCGATAGGAATGCAGAAACTAACCATGAGTGCATTGTGAGCGGGAGTCCGTAAATATTGTCATGAAAGTAGATCTGCCTTTGTCAGCAGTACATTTCAACAAATTAAATACACTACTGGCCTTTAAAATTGCTGTCCGGCCGGCGAGGCCGTGCGGTTCTATGCACTACAGTCTGGAACCGCGTGATCGCTAAGGTCGCAGGGTCGAATCCTGCCACGGGGACGGATGTGTGTGACGTCCTTAGGTTAGTTAGGTTTAAGTAGTTCTAAGTTCTAGGGGACTGATGACCACAGATGTTAAGTCCCATAGTGCTCAGAGCCATTTGAACCATTTTTTTTAATGCTACACTAAGAAGAGATGTAGGTGATAACCGGGTATTCATTGGACAAATATAGTATACTAGAATTGACATGTGATTACATTTTCACGCAATTTGGGTTCATAGATCCTGAGACATCACTACCTAGAACAACCACCTGTGGCCGTAATAACGGCCTTGATACACCTGGGCATTGAGTCAAACAGAGCGTGGATGGCGTGTACAGGTACAACTGCCCATGCAGCTTCAACACGATACCACAGTTCATCAGAAGTAGTGACTGACATATTGTGACCACACGTTTTCAGTTGGTGAGAGATCTGGAGAATGTGCTGGCCAGGGCAGCAGTCGAACATTTTCTGTATGCAGAAATGCCCGTACAGGACCTGTAACATGCGGTCGTGCATTATCCTCCTGAAATGTAGGGTTTCGCAGGGATCGAATGAAGGGTAGAGACACGGATCATAACACATCTGAAATGTAACGTCTACGGTTCAAAGTGCCGTCAGTGCGAACAAGAGGTGATGAGATGTGTAACCAATGGCTACCCATACCATCACGCCAGGTGACACGCCAGTATGACGAACACGAATACACGCTTCCTATGTGCGTTCACCGCGATGTCGATAAACACGGATGCGACAATCATGATGCTGTAAACAGAACCTGGATTCATCCGAAAAAATGACGTTTTGCCATTCGTGCACCCAAGTTCGTTGTTGAGTACACCATCGCAGGCGCTACTTACTGTCTGCGATGCAGCGTCCAAGGTAATCGCAGCCATGGTCTCCGAGCTGATAGTCCATGCTGCTGCAAACGTAGTAAAACTGTTCGTGCAGATGGTTGTTGTCTTGCAAACATCCCCATCCGTTGACTCAGGGATCGAGACGTGGCTGCACGATCAGTACAGCCATGCGGATAAGATGCCTGTCATCTCGACTGCTAGTGATACGAGGCCGTTGGGATCCAGAACCGCGTTCCGTATTACCCTCGTGAATCCACCGATTTCATATTCTGCTAACAGTCATTGGATCTCGACCAAAGCGAGAAGCAATGTCGCGATACGATAAACCGCAATCGCGATAGGCTACAATCCGACCTTTATCAAAGTCGGAAACGTGATGGTACGTATTTCTCCTCCTTACACGAGGCATCACAACAACGTTTCACCAGGCAACGCCGGTCAGCTGCTGTTCGTGTATGCGAAATCGGTTGGAAACTTGTCTCATGTCAGCACGTTGTAGGTGTCGGCACAGGCGCCAACCTTGTGTGAATGCTCTGAAAAGCTAATCATTTGCATATCACTGCATCTTCTTCCTGTCGGTTAAATTTCGCGTCTGTAGCGCGTCATCTTCGTGGTGTAGCAATTGTACTGGCCAGTAGTGTATTACACCTGAGCGTATACCT
The DNA here is from genome assembly GCF_023897955.1 of Schistocerca gregaria. Classification (NCBI taxonomy): domain Eukaryota; kingdom Metazoa; phylum Arthropoda; class Insecta; order Orthoptera; family Acrididae; genus Schistocerca; species Schistocerca gregaria. The sequence continues at coordinate 184,880,034 of NC_064931.1, read as the reverse complement.
TATCCATTTGACACAGTTCGCTCATTGACAATCTCATCGCGAAACATGTCCAGTACCCAATGATTCAATAAGGTGTCATGCTGTCATCATTAAATGTGTTTTGTGTGGAGGAAATGATGATCTGATGCTTAACTGAAAATACTGGTAATTTAAATGTACTATATCTTTTAAAGAAATAAAGTTACAGAGTTGATATTTACAACATTTGTCATTTTAATGATGCGCTTCTATATGAAATGTCGATAATAAAGATCGACCAAAGCGTTCAGATTTTAGCATTCAGGTCTTTGTTACAAAACTTATTAACTTCACTTTAACAGTAAATCCTAAACTATTATAGATATGATCAATATTCAATTTTTATTCGGATCATCATGAAAATTTATGGAGGTCTGCAGATTAAAATTACTGTGGCTTGATTCCCTGCATTACTACATAATTAAATACTTTTCGTAAATATTTCCCTTTATGGCCGACCTTAGATCCGTCATATTCAACACTGCTACGTCTGCTCGGCCACAAATGGATTGTACTGGGTTTCCCTATGCTGTAGGTTGTCGTCTGCCTCACTCGCACACTACAGCGCTTAGGCCTCAATAGACAATAGATGCCTGTGAATTTCCCCATCTCGCGGTGAGTCTGCGCCCTTTGTAGCACACGGTCCTCGACGACAGGGTTCCTTTCATAATTTCTGTAGGCTGACTCTTTCGGCCATATATTTAAATGAGAGTGCAATGCTCGGTAACTCACAGAGCCTACCACACACAGGAACAGGCCATCAAGGTGTTTCTGTTGGGCAAGTCGCCAGTGGAGCTACTGCGTAACTGTCGTCACAGGACTTTGCTTCATTTCCTGCGTCCACCTTGGAGGATCCAAGTCCCGCCCTCCACCCTCAAGTTTCGGCCTCAGCAACCTGTCCTCTTCCACGTCTACGTATACGAGAAGCGTAGGTGATGCGAACGGGATGCAGTATCAGAGGTGTTATCCCATTCCATCTACACTACATAGGGTCCAGCGGGCCCGGATTGGCGACATCAGAAAACATACAGCCACATACAAAAAACTGCATCTCAACTGCCTTCCCAAAAAGATCATCAGCGCTTGATGAATGAAGATAACTAAAATCAGCTACCATCTACTGAAAATGAGTATCAACTTCAAAGCGATTGCAATGCAATAGACTGTCTGCCTTTGTAACCTGTAAAAAGGCATACAACCTGTTAGAATCCAAATAATCTTATAAAGGAAACTACCGAACCAACAGGCTAATACATGTGATACGGCTGACTTTCCCAGCTTCTTGAACTACTATAGCCGGTCGCTGTGGCCGTGCGGTTCTAGGCGCTGCAGTCCGGAACTTCAGGACTGCTACGGTCGCAGGTTCGAATCCTGCCTCGGGCATGGATGTGTGTGGTGTCCTTAGGTTAGTTAGGTTTAAGTAGTTCTAAGTTGACCTGATGACCTAAGATGTTAAGTCCCAGAGTGCTCAGAGCCATTTGAACGATTTTTGAACTAGTATAAAGTTCTCAGGATACCAGGCGGGCGAGTTAGTCAAAGTGGCGCAAACAGAACGGCTATTTATGTTCTGGCACACTCATTACAGCGTAAAAATCACCAACTAGGACTCTTGAGATACGCTACCCTTATTTGTGTTATCGTTCTTGAAAGCAGCCGCACCTCATTTCTTGAGGTGGTGGTGGCCATTAAAATTAAACATCTAATCCCATCTCAGTACTTTACCAGCAATTTAAACGAGACTACCAGTAACAAAGTACCCCAGAGCTGTCATCTTGGCCATGTTCAAAAATGCCTCAATAATCTGAATTTTGTGCCATATTCAAAAGAACGAATTTATTTATAAAAAATTATGTGGTGGGTGTAAGCTACAATGTTTCAATACTAAAAATGTATAAGCACACACACACACACACACACACACACACACACACACACACACACACACACACTCGTACCTAAACATCTGAAAATCGAGCCGTCTTGAAAATTACTTGAACAACTTGAATTATTTGTCATAAATACGTAAAAGTATTTACTATACTACAGTGTTTCCATGACAAAAACTTATTAGTTTCCCCTTAATTTCGTAAAATGGCACCATTTTCAAAACTACCCAGATGATCTGAACTGTGCGCCATGTTGAAAGGTATCTGAACGATCTGTGTTATTGTTGTTGTGGTCTTCAGTCCTGAGACTGGTTTGATGCAGCTCTCCATGCTACTCTATCCTGTACTAGCTGCTTCATCTTCCACTACGTACTGCAGCCTACATCCTTCTGAATCTGCTTAGTGTATTCATCTCTTGGTCTCCTTCTAAGATTTTTACCCTCCACGCTGCCCTCCAAGACTAAATTGGTTATCTCTTGATGCCTCAGAACATGTCCTACCAACCGATCCCTTCTTCTAGTCAAGTTGTGCCACAAACTCCTCCCCAATTCTGTTCAATACCTCCTCATTAGTTATGTGATCTACCCATCTAAACTTCAGCATTCCTCTGTAGCATCACATTTCGAAAGCTTCTATTCTCTTCTTGTCCAAACTAATTATCGTCAATGTTTCACTTCCGTACATGGCCACACTCCATATAAATACTTTCAGAAACGACTTCCTGACACTTAAATCTATACTAGATGTTAACAAATTTCTCTTCTTCAGAAACGCTTTCCTTGCCGTTGCCGCCGGCCGGAGTGTCCGTGCGGTTCTAGGCGCTACAGTCTGTGTGTGTAGTGTCCTTAGGTTAGTTAGGTTTAATTAGTTCTAAGTTCTAGGTGACTGATGACATCAGAAGTTAAGTCTCATAGTGCCCAGAGCCATTTGAACCTTTGTTTCTTGTCATTGCCAGTCTACATTTTATATCCTCTCTACTTCGACCATACAGTAAAGTTGCATGCCCTCGGGAAAAATTATGGCTGTAGTTTCCCCTTGCTTTCAGCCGTTCGCAGTACCAAAACAGCAAGGCCGTTTTGCTTAGTGTTACAGGGCCAGATCAGTCAATCATCCAGACTGTTGCTCCTGCAACTACTGAAAAGGCTGCTGCCCCTCTTCAGAAACCACATGTTTGTGTGGCCTTTCAACAGATACCCCTCCGTTGTGGTTGCACCTACGGTATGGCTATCTGTATCGCTGAGGCACGAAAAAGCGAAAAAATGATTTTATGTCAGATACTGCACCCATAACCTCACATGTGGACACACTGCATCAAAAAACTTATAATGAGTGTAATTTAACAATATTTCCAGTTTTGTATTATTTATCAAAATTACAGAAACACATAAAATACTTCCTCATAGTAAATGCTTTCTCTATCTCTCTCTCTCTCCTTGTTTTACCTATACTAGAAATGTTTTTGTCAGTTACTGTACTGCTTCAACCATAAATTTCGTATCTCTCTTTAATGGCTACTTTCTATAACAGCAGAAAACCTTTGTTGCTAAAATTATCGTGCTAAGCTGGCGCAATCCATACATACTGATTGGCTGTTTCGTTTTAACGGCTGGCAAAATATTTTGCTTATTGTGATGTCACTTAATTGAATGAACAATGTATGGCGCCATGATGACATCATAGTAAATGGGTCTTGGCTTGTGATATTATGGATAGGATACTGACCAGAGCATATGACATCACAAATCTGACTGAACATTTTGTTTGTTGGAACAAGCCTTATCTTTCTGATATCAACAAGTCTCAGTTTGTTGACTAATCGCGTTTGCTTGTTGGAACGAGTCGCAGCTTACCCGAACAAACTTCAACTTCTGCAGTTGGGTATATATGAGGCAATTTGTTACAATTCTGCGCAACAGTGGTGATGCATAGGGCAATTTGTTACAGTTTTGCTATAACAGGTGCAATTTTTTAGAGTTTTACCGTAACACAGCGATATAGGAGGTAATTCATTATAATTCTTGCTATAGCACTGACAGTTTATTATAGTTTCGAGCAACAATGTTGTAATGCGAGGAAATTTGTTACAGCTTTGCTGTAACAGGAGTAGTTTGTTACAGTTTCGTGTTACAACGATTATGGGGCAATATGTTACAATTTCAGGTAAGAATGATCATGTGTGGAACTGTTATGGTAGTCACCCTATCAGCTGAACTTCGCTGCCCCACAGCAGTATCCAGGGTAATGGCAGTCACCCTGTCGACTGACCGTCATTGCTCTTCAAAAGTATCTAGCGTAATGGCAGTCACCTTGTCAATCGAGCATCATTGGCCTAATAGTATCTGCAGCAATGGCAGTTACCATGTGCAGGAGCCCATAATTGCCCCACAATAGTACCCACCGTGCATTCAGGGTTATGGTACTCATCATGTCAACATGATAAAAAACGCACTGTGCAAGATCTGTACTCTGTGGCGTATATTTCCAAAGCTCCCATAAAAAAAAAACGTTAAAGGAAAGCTTGTGTTGTGTGTGCCGTGTGGGTACTGCATTTTTGTGCAGGAGATAAACGCTCCTGCTTGGTTTTCCTCAGTTCGTGTTTTTTGAGACCTCTTTGTTCAGGTGACAGTAATTGTTGAATCCAGCCTGAGCAGTGCCTATAGGGACAATATATTCAAGGATTCTGCATCAAACAGAAGTTAGGATATTGGTCTGTAATTTGAGGGTCCGTTCTTTCATCCTTCTTATACACTCCTGGAAATGGAAAAAAGAACACATTGACACCGGTGTGTCAGACCCACCATGCTTGCTCCGGACACTGCGAGAGGGCTGTACAAGCAATGATCACACGCACGGCACAGCGGACACACCAGGAACCGCGGTGTTGGCCGTCGAATGGCGCTAGCTGCGCAGCATTTGTGCACCGCCGCCGTCAGTGTCAGCCAGTTTGCCGTGGCATACGGAGCTCCATCGCAGTCTTTAGCACTGGTAGCATGCCGCGACAGCGTGGACGTAAACCGTATGTGCAGTTGACGGACTTTGAGCGAGGGCGTATAGTGGGCATGCGGGAGGCCGGGTGGACGTACCGCCGAATTGCTCAACACGTGGGGCGTGAGGTCTCCACAGTACATCGATGTTGTCGCCAGTGGTCGGCGGAAGGTGCACGTGCCCGTCGACCTGGGACCGGACCGCAGCGACGCACGGATGCACGCCAAGACCGTAGGATCCTACGCAGTGCCGTAGGGGACCGCACCGCCACTTCCCAGCAAATTAGGGACACTGTTGCTCCTGGGGTATCGGCGAGGACCATTCGCAACCGTCTCCATGAAGCTGGGCTACGGTCCCACACACCGTTAGGCCGTCTTCCGCTCACGCCCCAACATCGTGCAGCCCGCCTCCAGTGGTGTCGCGACAGGCGTGAATGGATGGACGAATGGAGACGTGTCGTCTTCAGCGATGAGAGTCGCTTCTGCCTTGGTGCCAATGATGGTCGTATGCGTGTTTGGCGCCGTGCAGGTGAGCGCCACAATCAGGACTGCATACGACCGAGGCACACAGGGCCAACACCCGGCATCATTGTGTGGGGAGCGATCTCCTACACTGGCCGTACACCTCTGGTGATCGTCGAGGGGACACTGAATAGTGCATGGTACATCCAACCCGTCATCGAACCCATCGTTCTACCGTTCCTAGACCGGCAAGGGAACTTGCTGTTCCAACAGAACAATGCACGTCCGCATGTATCCCGTGCTACCCAACGTGCTCTAGAAGGTGTAAGTCAGCAAGATCTCCGGATCTGTCCCCCATTGAGCATGTTTGGGACTGGATGAAGCGTCGTCTCACGCGGTCTGCACGTCCAGCACGAACGCTGGTCCAACTGAGGCGCCAGGTGGAAATGACATGGCAAGCCGTTCCACAGGACTACATCCAGCATCTCTACGATCGTCTCCATGGGAGAATAGCAGCCTGCATTGCTGCGAAAGGTGGATATACACTGTACTAGTGCCGACATTGTGCATGCTCTGTTGCCTGTGTCTATGTGCCTGTGGTTCTGTCAGTGTGATCATGTGATGTATCTGACCCCAGCAATGTCTCAATAAAGTTTCCCCTTCCTGCGACAATGAATTCACGGTGTTCTTATTTCAATTTCCAGGAGTGTATAATGGAGTGACCTGCGCTTTTTTCCAGTCACTAAGGACTTTGTGCTGGGCGAGAGATTGACGATGCAAGTTAGGTAAGGGGGCAATGCTGTAGAGTACTCTTTGTAAAATCGAGCTGGGATTCCATCTAGACCTGATGGTTTACTTACTTTCAAATCTGGCATTTGTTTCTCTATGCCAGGGATGCTTATTACTATGTCGTCCATTCGGGAGCCTGTCGTATGGTCAAATGACAGTATGTTTGTACGATTCTCCTATGTGAACGATTTCTTGAACGTGGAATTTAAAACTTCGGCTTTCATTTTGCTATATTCAACTACCACATCAGATTGGTCAACAAGGGACTGAATAGAAGTTTTAGATCCGCTTAGCGATTTCACCTAAGACCAGAATATTCTCGAATTCTCTGCCAGATCTTTTGCTAAGGTGTGACGGTGGTAGTTATTGTATGCTTCGCGCATACATCTTTTTACAGACGCAAGAATCTCTACTAACCTTCGCTTGTCGTAATTTGTGCGTTTCCTTTTCAACTGAGAGTGCAACAGCCTCTGTTTCCTCAGCATCCTCCGAATTTCGTTATTAAACCATGGTGGGTATTTTCCACCCTTTATCCATTTACTAGCACATAACTTTTCAGACCATGATTTGATATCTGCTGAAACTTTGCCTATAATTTCTCTTCATCCATCTTACTGGAACTAAGGGATGCCAATTCACGGTCTAAGTGTGATGCTAATGACTGCTTATACGCTCTGTCTAGCAGAACCACTCTCCTAGCCTTCTTGACTGATTTATTAACTTTCGTAATCATAGTTGGTATAATGACATCATGGTCGCTAATCCTCGTTTCTATACTGACATAGTCGATAAGGGCCGGCCTATTTGTGGCTTAAGGGTCTAAGATACTTCCATTGTGTGTGATCTGTCGAGCTAGCTGCTGGAGATAGTTTTCAGAAAACGTGTTCAAAAGTATTTCGCATTACTGTCTGTACCCTCCCGCAATGAATCTCTAGACATCCCAGTCTATACACGGTAGGTTAAAGTCACCTCCAACTAGCATTGCGTGATGTGGGTGTTTATGTGCTATTGACGGGAGAATTTCTTTGAATGATTCTAGAATTGTCACAGCAGAATAGGGTGGCTGTAATAACACCCCACAATTATCTTGGTTTCACGTACTTCTATTATACACGAGCAGATGATTTCACTGTCCCACTCAACTTTGACGTCAAAAGAGACAATCTTTTACCAACTGCAATGAACTATGGCCTCTAATCTGTCTTTCAGATATGCGTTCCACGACTTGCTAAATATCTCAGAGCTTTCCACTTCGGGTTTCACCCCGCTTTCGGTCTCAAGAATAATTTGGGAGGAGAACTTTCCTGGGGATATGTGAGTGGCTCGCAGACTTCTCAAATAATAGAACCCAGTCTGTGTTCCTCGACGGCGAGGAAAAGACGTGTGATGGGACCGCTGTTGTTCTCTATATGTACGATTTGGCGGACAGGGTGGGGAGCAGTCTGCCGTTGTTTGCTGATGATGCCGTGATGTACGGTAAGGTGCCGAAGTTGAGTGACTGTAGAAAGATACAAGAAGACTTAGACAAAATATCCAGATGTTGTGATGCTGAGCAGGTAGCCCTAAACGTGGAAAAATGTAAGTTGATGCGGATGAGTAGGAAGATCAAACATGTAATGTTCGGATACAGTATTACTACTGTCCTGCTTGGAACAGTCGCATCGTTTAAATATCTGGGCGTAACGTTACAAAGCGATATGAGATGGAACGAGCATGGGAGAACTGTGGTAGGGAAGGAGAATGGTCGACTTCGATTTATTGGGATAACTTTAGGAAAGAGTAGCTCACCTGTAAAGGAGACTGCATATAGGACGCTGGTGCGACTTGCTCTTAGTACTGCTCGAGTGTTTGGGGTACGTACCAGATCGGATTGAAGGAAGACGTCGAAGCAGTTCGGAGGTGGGCTGCTACATTTGTTACCTGTAGCTTCGGACAACACATACGTGTTACAGAGATGCTTCGCAAACTCAAATGGGACTCCCTGAAGGGAAGGCGGCGTTCTTTTCAAATGACACTATTGAGAAAATTTAGAGAACCGGCATTTGAAGCTGATTGTCGAACGATTCTACTGCCGGCAATATACACTACTAGCCATTACAATTGCTACACCACAAAGTTGACGTGGTACAGACGCGAAGTTTAACCGACAGGAAGAAGATGCTGTGATATGAAAATGATTAGCTTTTAAGAGCATTCACACAAGGTTGGCGCCGGTGCCGACACCTACAACGTGCTGACATGAGACAAGTTTCCAACCGATTTCTCATACACAAACAGCAGTTGACCGGCGTTCCTTAGTGAAACGTTGTTGTGATGCCTCGTGTCAGGAGGGGAAATGCGTACCATTACGTTTCCGACTTTGATAAAGGTCGGATTGTAGCCTATCGCGATTGCGGTTTTTCGTATCACGACATTGCTGCTCGCGTTGGTCGAGATCATATGACTGTTAGCAGAATATGGAATCGCTAGGTTCAGAAGGGTAATACGGAACGCCGTGATGGATTCCAACGGCCTCGTATCACCAGCAGTCGAGATGACAAGCATCTTATCCGCATGGCTATAACGGATCGTGCAGCCACGTCTCGATCCCTGAGTCAACGGATGGGGACGTTTGCAAGACAACAACCATCTGCACGAACAGCTCGACGACGTTTGCAGCAGCATGGACTATCAGCTCTGAGACCATGGCTGCGCTTACCCTTGACACTACATCACAGACAGGAGCGCCTGCGATGGTGTACTAAACGACGAACCTGGGTGCACGAATGGGCAAACGTCATTTTTTCGGATGAATCCAGGTTCTGTTTACAGCATCATGATTGTCGCATCCGTGTTTATCGACATCACGATGAACGCACATTGGAAGCGTGTATTCGTCATCGCCATACTGGAGTATCACCCGGCTTGATGGTATGGGTTACCATTGGGTACACGTTTCGGTCACCTCTTGTTCGCATTGAGGGCACTTTGAACAGTGGACGTTACATTTAAGATGTGTTACGACCCGTGGCTCTACCCTTCATTCGATCCCTGCGAAACCCTACATTTCAGGAGGATAATGCACGACCGCATGTTGCATTTCTGGATACAGAAAATGTTCGACTGCTGCCCTGGCCAGCACATTCTCCAGATGTCTCACCAACTGAAAACGTGTGGTCAATGGTGGCCGAGCAACTGGCTCGTCACAATACGCCAGTCACTACTTTTAATGAACTGTGGTATCGTGTTGAAGCTGCATAGGCAATTGTAAATGTACAGTCGTGGACAAAACGTGCGGGACCCCTCGCCTTTTCGTTGTGCTGATCCGCACAGCTTTAAAGTCTGCTACACAGCATAACAGGCAAGGTGACGAAGTGCTGCCAACATACTATGCACATGCGTGAAATTGACAAACTATCCCAACTTTGTCACGCTGTTTTCAATCATGTGTATGACAATATTAATGCTAATTAGTGTGTTAAACAAAACACGTAAATATAAGATATAAATGAAAGAAGAAACGTTAATTAGTGTGAACTGTACTAATAAAAATGAATTTCAGCTTATCGAGATAATATAACTGTTTTAGTAAGACGAAGCAACCCAGATCGTTACGAATTAGCTAAACGGGTTTTAAGGGCTGGGTAGACAGATAGACGGTCAGGAAAGGGAGACTAATAGGGTTCCATTTTTACCAGTTTAGGTGACCAAGTCCTAACAACGATAACAGCTATGACAGTTACAGAAGATGAGGACAGGATATATAGTTCCCCCTACTCTTTATTGGAAATGTTCTAGTTGCAGTCGATACATGAGCATATTACACGTAGTTATGCTTTTGATCCAAATCACGTTTACAGGAATGCAAATAAAATCCATTTGCATATACAAGTGGTAATTCAGATCCCAGTATTAATGCTACCGCGTTTTAGAAGTGCGAGCATTCCCTTTGCTAGTTAGCTTAAGAAACACTTCGGTTAATGAACGTTTTCTGGCTGTGGAGAGTTTAATGGAGAATTCGAAACAGTGTAGAATACGTTTGGAGCTATGTAGCCGTTTATTTCCTGGGATGGTGCAGAATTATCCTACTAACTTTACTCGCTAATAACAGTATTTTGTTATTTCGATAATCATCCCGAATGACTGACACATAAGCGGTGACATAAAGGTAGAAAATTCTTGTTTTTGAGTCCAGAAAGCTCCATGCAACAGAAATTGCAGAGCATTTTGCCATTTTCATTGCGAAATTGCCGGCTTATTCAAGTCGGGGGTAATAATAGAGGGCTGTTTGCCTGGATTGTCTGCTAGAGTAGAGAAAGGTGTTTGCTACTGCAAGGGAGGTCTGGTTTGTTTTCGGTTCTAATCTCGATGGAGGCAGATAGACTAGCAGTAAAACAATTTTAAGAAATTCTCGCGCCCCCAGTGCGTTTTATTGCTACCTTTATTCTGTACCCACGCCCTTTGGATGTAAATACGAAGATCTTGTAGAATTTGATTCTTCTTACTGATTACTTTTCCGTTTCTGTCAATGACTGAATTGACTTATTTGTGGTACTGAATGACTTTTAACTGAATTTCGTCATGAATATTCACGCGTTGCTAAATTTACACACATTCATGGTAGGTCAGCAACGGTAATCCAGTATGACTGGTCTGAACGTTGATAGACCGTTTCGCAGACGAATATTTTGCTAATTCGTAACGATCTGGGGTACTTCGTCTGACTAAAACAGTTATGTTATCTCGATAAGCTGAAATTTATTTTTATTAGTACAGTCCAAACTAATTAGCGTTTCTTCTTTCATTTACATCTTATATTTCCGTGTTGTGTTTAACACACTAATGAGCATTAATATAGTCATACACATGATTGAAAACAGACTGACAAAGTTCGGATAGTTTGTCAATTTCACGCCTGTGCTTAGTATGTTGGCAGCACTTCGTCGCCTTGCCTGTTATGCTGTGTAGCAGACTTTAATGTTGAGCGGATCAGCATAACGAAAAGGCGAGGGGTCTCACTCGTTTTGTCCACGACTGTACACGCCATCCAAGCTCTGTTTGACTCAATGCCCAGGCGTATCAAGGCCGTTATTACGGCCAGCGGTGGTTGTTCTGGGTAGTGATTTCTCAGGATCTATGCATCCAAATTGCGTGAAAATGTAATCACATGTCAGTTCTAGTATAATATATTTGTCCAATGAATACCCGTTTATCATCTGCATTTCTTCTTGGTGTAGCAATTTTAATGGACGGTAGTGTACATTGCGCATAAGGACTACGAAGATAACATATGAGAAATTAGGCCTCATAGGGAGGCATTTAGACAGTCGCTTTTCCCTCTTTGTACTTGCGAATGGAACAGGAAAGGAAATAACTAATAGTGGTACAGGGTACTATCCGCCACGCACTGTACGATGGCTTGCGGAGTATCTATGTAGATATAAATGTAGATATAGATAAGCACCTCCTGAACAATACTTGCGATTGTCACACCAAAATTGCTGCCATTGCTTTGGTCGACTGCCAAGATATTGTCCTCTGTGTTTGATGTCGATGGCTTTCCTTCCCAACCTGCATCGCCCACATCTGTGTAGTCTTGGTCAGATTGGTAGTGCCATTTCACTGCAGCTGTATGCCACAGTGCATTTGGTCCATATACCGCCAGAACTTCAAGGCGAATCTGTTATCAGTTTAGACGTTCTGCCCATAAGAATCATACTGCCCCGTGTCTTCAACTTTGTAGTGCATTTCCAGTTGCCACACCAATTCACTCGACCACTGTGATGCAGCTGTTATCCGTGCTTAGAATAATTGTGCCTGACCGAAACACAGATCATGTACTCTCTTCTGATGATGTACCCCTCCTTCTGCGCAATGGTCTTAGCATGGGACAACATGTGCGATTACTTTCTGAAGTCCCTGCGTAATACTGGTCACACTGCTTCCTTCATACTTGTCCCTACACCAAGTGCTGTCTAACACTAGTTATCATCGAACTCACTTAAATAACAAACTTCTCCACGCTATGCACACAGGGCAGACAAAACAGTTGTTACTTAGTTTGTTTGTTGTTTATTTATTACTTTCTGAAGTCCCTACGTAATACTGGTCACACTGCTTCCTTCATACTTGTCCCTACACCAAGTGCTGTCTAACACTAGTTATCATCGAACTCACTTAAATAACAAACTTCTCCACGCTATGCACACAGGGCAGACAAAACAGTTGTTACTTAGTTTGTTTGTTGTTTATTTATTACTTTCTGAAGTCCCTACGTAATACTGGTCACACTGCTTCCTTCATACTTGTCCCTACACCAAGTGCTGTCTAACACTAGTTATCATCGAACTCACTTAAATAACAAACTTCTCCACGCTATGCACACAGGGCAGACAAAACAGTTGTTACTTAGTTTGTTTGTTGTTTATTTATTACTTTCTGAAGTCCCTACGTAATACTGGTCACACTGCTTCCTTCATACTTGTCCCTACACCAAGTGCTGTCTAACACTAGTTATCATCGAACTCACTTAAATAACAAACTTCTCCACGCTATGCACACAGGGCAGACAAAACAGTTGTTACTTAGTTTGTTTGTTGTTTATTTATTACTTTCTGAAGTCCCTACGTAATACTGGTCACACTGCTTCCTTCATACTTGTCCCTACACCAAGTGCTGTCTAACACTAGTTATCATCGAACTCACTTAAATAACAAACTTCTCCACGCTATGCACACAGGGCAGACAAAACAGTTGTTACTTAGTTTGTTTGTTGTTTATTTATTACTTTCTGAAGTCCCTACGTAATACTGGTCACACTGCTTCCTTCATACTTGTCCCTACACCAAGTGCTGTCTAACACTAGTTATCATCGAACTCACTTAAATAACAAACTTCTCCACGCTATGCACACAGGGCAGACAAAACAGTTGTTACTTAGTTTGTTTGTTGTTTATTTATTACTTTCTGAAGTCCCTACGTAATACTGGTCACACTGCTTCCTTCATACTTGTCCCTACACCAAGTGCTGTCTAACACTAGTTATCATCGAACTCACTTAAATAACAAACTTCTCCACGCTATGCACACAGGGCAGACAAAACAGTTGTTACTTAGTTTGTTTGTTGTTTATTTATTACTTTCTGAAGTCCCTACGTAATACTGGTCACACTGCTTCCTTCATACTTGTCCCTACACCAAGTGCTGTCTAACACTAGTTATCATCGAACTCACTTAAATAACAAACTTCTCCACGCTATGCACACAGGGCAGACAAAACAGTTGTTACTTAGTTTGTTTGTTGTTTATTTATTACTTTCTGAAGTCCCTACGTAATACTGGTCACACTGCTTCCTTCATACTTGTCCCTACACCAAGTGCTGTCTAACACTAGTTATCATCGAACTCACTTAAATAACAAACTTCTCCACGCTATGCACACAGGGCAGACAAAACAGTTGTTACTTAGTTTGTTTGTTGTTTATTTATTACTTTCTGAAGTCCCTACGTAATACTGGTCACACTGCTTCCTTCATACTTGTCCCTACACCAAGTGCTGTCTAACACTAGTTATCATCGAACTCACTTAAATAACAAACTTCTCCACGCTATGCACACAGGGCAGACAAAACAGTTGTTACTTAGTTTGTTTGTTGTTTATTTATTACTTTCTGAAGTCCCTACGTAATACTGGTCACACTGCTTCCTTCATACTTGTCCCTACACCAAGTGCTGTCTAACACTAGTTATCATCGAACTCACTTAAATAACAAACTTCTCCACGCTATGCACACAGGGCAGACAAAACAGTTGTTACTTAGTTTGTTTGTTGTTTATTTATTACTTTCTGAAGTCCCTACGTAATACTGGTCACACTGCTTCCTTCATACTTGTCCCTACACCAAGTGCTGTCTAACACTAGTTATCATCGAACTCACTTAAATAACAAACTTCTCCACGCTATGCACACAGGGCAGACAAAACAGTTGTTACTTAGTTTGTTTGTTGTTTATTTATTACTTTCTGAAGTCCCTACGTAATACTGGTCACACTGCTTCCTTCATACTTGTCCCTACACCAAGTGCTGTCTAACACTAGTTATCATCGAACTCACTTAAATAACAAACTTCTCCACGCTATGCACACAGGGCAGACAAAACAGTTGTTACTTAGTTTGTTTGTTGTTTATTTATTACTTTCTGAAGTCCCTACGTAATACTGGTCACACTGCTTCCTTCATACTTGTCCCTACACCAAGTGCTGTCTAACACTAGTTATCATCGAACTCACTTAAATAACAAACTTCTCCACGCTATGCACACAGGGCAGACAAAACAGTTGTTACTTAGTTTGTTTGTTGTTTATTTATTACTTTCTGAAGTCCCTACGTAATACTGGTCACACTGCTTCCTTCATACTTGTCCCTACACCAAGTGCTGTCTAACACTAGTTATCATCGAACTCACTTAAATAACAAACTTCTCCACGCTATGCACACAGGGCAGACAAAACAGTTGTTACTTAGTTTGTTTGTTGTTTATTTATTACTTTCTGAAGTCCCTACGTAATACTGGTCACACTGCTTCCTTCATACTTGTCCCTACACCAAGTGCTGTCTAACACTAGTTATCATCGAACTCACTTAAATAACAAACTTCTCCACGCTATGCACACAGGGCAGACAAAACAGTTGTTACTTAGTTTGTTTGTTGTTTATTTATTACTTTCTGAAGTCCCTACGTAATACTGGTCACACTGCTTCCTTCATACTTGTCCCTACACCAAGTGCTGTCTAACACTAGTTATCATCGAACTCACTTAAATAACAAACTTCTCCACGCTATGCACACAGGGCAGACAAAACAGTTGTTACTTAGTTTGTTTGTTGTTTATTTATTACTTTCTGAAGTCCCTACGTAATACTGGTCACACTGCTTCCTTCATACTTGTCCCTACACCAAGTGCTGTCTAACACTAGTTATCATCGAACTCACTTAAATAACAAACTTCTCCACGCTATGCACACAGGGCAGACAAAACAGTTGTTACTTAGTTTGTTTGTTGTTTATTTATTACTTTCTGAAGTCCCTACGTAATACTGGTCACACTGCTTCCTTCATACTTGTCCCTACACCAAGTGCTGTCTAACACTAGTTATCATCGAACTCACTTAAATAACAAACTTCTCCACGCTATGCACACAGGGCAGACAAAACAGTTGTTACTTAGTTTGTTTGTTGTTTATTTATTACTTTCTGAAGTCCCTACGTAATACTGGTCACACTGCTTCCTTCATACTTGTCCCTACACCAAGTGCTGTCTAACACTAGTTATCATCGAACTCACTTAAATAACAAACTTCTCCACGCTATGCACACAGGGCAGACAAAACAGTTGTTACTTAGTTTGTTTGTTGTTTATTTATTTTATTCATAGAGGGCAACCCCTTACCAACTGTTTGCTTTCCAAAAGCTGTATTTTTCAACTTAATAAAATAGCTGAAAACAGAGAATTAGAACACACAGATGTTGTAATAGGGATGATTATGGTATTTAAGATAATGAATGAAGTGTCATGCAGTAGTGAACTTTACATAATAAAATAATATTTCAATCCAAGTTACGGCAACCAATGAAGCTGGTTATTGTCATTCAGAAAATTTGTTTTGACTGTGGGCCCCGGTGCAAATAAATCTGGGAAAATGATTCATCGTTCTCCAGTGTCTCATCATAGCGCTACTTTGCTCTGTAGGCAGAACTAATGGCTACAATTGATGGCACAGTAGTACTAAGGTTGCAACTCTTTAATTGCAAATATAACATTACTTCCCTCGAAATCAAAAACGGTAACTATACCCTTCGTGAGACCCAAGGCTTAAATCTTTATACAGGGTGGCCAGAAACTGTCTGAAAAGCTTTTAAGGGCGTTGCAGGTTAGGCGGCGCTGAGAAATAATTGTTAAGAAAAAAATTGATAGGATGCACCGTTTCCGAGCTAATTAGCATTGAAGTTAGTCAATCAGGCCGATGAACGCGGAAATTCATGTGGCCCGCTACACAAAATTAGTGTCAATTGTATGAATGAGTGGCGTCTGTTCTTTCAGACATGGAGAAAATGGACAGGGACTGCTGGTAGGTGGTGCTCGATGGGAATGTGGTTCGGCCGTGAGGCGTGAGGCCACAGTCTGCGCAGTTCTGGTAACATCGTGTCCAGCAGGAGATCCCGGAATCGAAACCCGGCCCGGTACATATTTTCACTCGTCGCCTCTGATTCCGCGTAGTGTCCCGATGCACCTGACATCAGTAATCTTTCCGTACTCACCCTCCACCTTCAATTTACACTCCTGGAAATGGAAAAAAGAACACATTGACACCGGTGTGTCAGACCAACCATACTTGCTCCGGACACTGCGAGAGGGCTGTACAAGCAATGATCACACGCGCGGCACAGCGGACACACCAGGAACCGCGGTGTTGGCCGTCGAATGGCGCTAGCTGCGCAGCATTTGTGCACCGCCGCCGTCAGTGTCAGCCAGTTTGCCGTGGCATACGGAGCTCCATCGCAGTCTTTAACACTGGTAGCATGCCGCGACAGCGTGGACGTGAACTGTATGTGCAGATGACGGACTTTGAGCGAGGGCGTATAGTGGGCATGCGGGACGCCGGGTGGACGTACCGCCGAATTGCTCAACACGTGGGGGGTGAGGTCTCCACAGTACATCGATGTTGTCGCCAGTGGTCGGCGGAAGGTGCACGTGCCCGTCGACCTGGGACCGAACCGCAGCGACGCACGGATGCACGCCAAGACAGTAGGATCCTACGCAGTGCCGTAGGGGACCGCACCGCCACTTCCCAGCAAATTAGGGGCACTGTTGCTCCTGGGGTATCGGCGAGGACCATTCGCAACCGTCTCCATGAAGCTGGGCTACGGTCCCGCACACCGTTAGGCCGTCTTCCGCTCACGCCCCAACATCGTGCAGCCCGCCTCCAGTGGTGTCGCGACAGGCGTGAATGGAGGGACGAATGGAGACGTGTCGTCTTCAGCGATGAGAGTCGCTTCTGCCTTGGTGCCAATGATGGTCGTATGCGTGTTTGGCGCCGTGCAGGTGAGCGCCACAATCAGGACTGCATACGACCGAGGCACACAGGGCCAACACCCGGCATCATGGTGTGGGGAGCGATCTCCTACACTGGCCGTACACCTCTGGTGATCGTCGAGGGGACACTGAATAGTGCACGGTACATCCAAACCGTCATCGAACCCATCGTTCTACCATTCCTAGACTGGCAAGGGAACTTGCTGTTCCAACAGGACAATGTACGTCCGCATGTATCCCGTGCCACCCAACGTGCGCTAGAAGGTGTAAGTCAACTACCCTGGCCAGCAAGATCTCCGGATCTGTCCCCCATTGAGCATGTTTGGGACTGGATGAAGCGTCGTCTCACGCGGTCTGCACGTCCAGCACGAACGCTGGTCCAACTGAGGCGCCAGGTGGAAATGACATGGCAAGCCGTTCCACAGGACTACATCCAGCATCTCTACGATCGTCTCCATGGGAGAATAGCAGCCTGCATTGCTGCGAAAGGTGGATATACACTGTACTAGTGCCGACATTGTGCATGCTCTGTTGCCTGTGTCTATGTGCCTGTGGTTCTGTCAGTGTGATCATGTGATGTATCTGACCCCAGGAATGTGTCAATAAAGTTTCCCCTTCCTGGGACAATGAATTCACGGTGTTCTTATTTCAATTTCCAGGAGTGTAGATATACCAAGTAAGGCGCACTTGTTATAGCGTAGATGGTAGCACACGAGACTGCTCAGCCTTTGGCTCGATCTTTACTACCGTCCCATGTCGAATTTTTGTACCATCCTCTTGTTCGGTTTCCGGAAACCAAATGAAGAACATGTTAGTGACGTCGTCTCTGGTGGGCGGCTCGAATTTGCGCACTTAATGGCCTGATCGCAAGTTAACTCGGAAGCTGTGCAACATTTAGAATTTTTTTCTTAACAATTGTTTCGCAGCACAAGCTACTCTGCAACACCCGTACAAGCTTTTCGGGATGTTTCTGTCCACCCTATATACGTATAAAAAATAAAAATGTACGTATGTATTTTCCACATCTCCTCATCAACCAGTGAATCAATTTCAAGATAACTTGCTTTACATATCACTTACTGTCTATAAAAAAGTAATGTACGGGTAAGAACCACCTACCTCCGAAACGGATGGGGGTAGATGTGAAAAGGGGTTGTCATAGAAGCGTAACTCAGGAACGCCTGGAGCACTTTCAACCAAATTTGGTGTGTACATGACTCATAATTTGTATGTAAATACTGTGGGTGTCTACTGCCCCAGGGAAGGGGATGGGATGGGGATGAGAAGGGTTGACATGTAAAAATGTTTGAAAACTAGCAGTTGGTATTTCTTTCCTGTATTTAATTACTCTGAAACGCTTTATAAGTATAAACGTAATATATCCTTTACTTGTGCTGTTCAATGCGTCAGTCATGTCGCGAGAATGAGCACCGCGCCGAACCAATGTCCTCTCTGGAGATCCATGCTGACAAAGAGCGAAGAATCAGACACTTACCGTTTTTCTCGAAACGACAAACAGTTAATGTGTCTATATGCCTCCAACGAAGCGGAAATCTGTCAGTCAGATTCAACCAAAAGGAAATAAAGCGAAGCTATTGCAAAAAAAAGAGACTATCACATCATCAGCTTTAGACAATACGGGAACGTGTCACCCCAACTCAAGCTGATGAATCTAAGGTACGACGTGAACGTCGCTTACAGTGGATGAGGAAACGAGCCATCATATTATATATATAATCTGTCAGAGTCGAATCCAGGATTTTTGGTGGGGGGAGGGCGCCTGAGCTCGTGGAAATTTTGTATCCTCATGCCATCTCGAAATTCTAAAGTAAACAAAGGTGTTTCCTCAATGTATTGTAATAACAACGACAATAGCGAGAAAATTTACGGAACTGTTAGGTCTGAAAGCTATGACGAAAAGAAATTTTTTGTGATAAAGAAGAAACAGTATACAGTTTCGGTACTGGGGTGGGGAGCTACAGTCTGGAATCGCGCGACCGCTACGGTCGCAGGTTCGAATGTGGATGTGTGTGATGTACTTAGGTTAGTTAGGTTTAAGTAGCTCTTAAGTTCTAGGGGACTGATGACCACAGCAGTTAAGTCCCATAGTGCTCAGAGCCATTTGAACATTTGAACCAGCCCCCTAGCACCCTCCCCCCCCCCTTGGATTCGCTTCTGTTGTTGTGCATATTTGTGTATGTGTGTGTGTGTGTGTGTGTGTGTGTGTGTGTAATACATATGACCGATGCGCTCGCGGGCAAAGCTGCTGACCAAAAGGTAGTGATACAATAAAAGAATTTTGTTAATATTTGCAGCTGTTCTTCCTCAGTTGCTATACCAATTGCATTTTATCATGCATATGAGAACAAATGCGCCTTTTACAACCCTACAGCAAGTGAACAATGTCATTTGCAGTGAGAAACAGGAAAGCTTATGTATAATGAAATGTATAAGGGCGACATACTTTTTTGGCAGATTTGATGCTGTCTGCCACGAATTCCTCCCCTTCATCTCACTTGCATCCAACGTCTTCAGTTATTTGTTGGATATCTTCCAATCACTATCTTACCCCACAATTTTTAACTTCTACAGCTCTCACCAGTGCTACTGGACATTCATTATTTTCCACATTTCCTCTCCTCGCCGATTCCGGTTCCGCAGAGGACCTCTTCATTTCTTATCTTATAAATAATCTAATTTTCAACATTCTTTTAAAGTACCACATCTCAAACGCTTCGACTCTATTCTCTTCCAGTTTTTCCACAATCCATGATTCTCTTCAATACCATGCTGTTTTCGAAACGCACATTCTCAAAATTTCTTCCTCAAATTAAGGCCAATGTTTGATACTAGTAGACTTCGTTTGGCCAGGAATGCCATCTTTGCCTATGCTAGTCTGCTTCATATGTCTTTGCTTCGTCTGTCATTTGTTATTTTCCTATCAAGGTGACAGAATTCCTTCACTTCGTCTAGTTTCTGGTCCCCAACTTCGACATTAAGTTTATCGCTGATCTCATTTTTGCTACTCATTACTTTCGGCTTTCTTCGGTTTATTCTCAACCCTTAGCATGTCCTCACTAGACCGTACATTCGATTCAACAGATCCTCCAATTCTTCCTCGTTTTACATGAAAATAGCAGTGTCATCAGTGAATCTTGTCATTGACACCATTTCACGCTGAATTTTAATCCCACTCCTGAACTCTTAGTTTATTTTAATCATTGCTTCTTCGAAGACTGAACAGCAGAGGCGAAAGACAGTATCGCAGCCTTACACCTTATTAAAGTACGACCACTTCGCTCCTAATCTTCGACTCTTATTTTTCATCCTTGTTTCTTGTACGTATTGTATTATTATCCGTCTTTTCCTATAGCTTAAACTTATCTTCCCGTTACTTTCGAACGTCTTACATCATTTTACATTGTCGAATGCTTTTCCTAGGTCGACAGACCCTATGAATGTGTCTTGATTTTTCTTAAATCTTGCTTCCATTATCAAGTGAAACAGCAGAACTGCCTACACTAATCAACTGGAAGCCAGTACTGTGTGCATCTAGTGCTTACTGAAGAACCATGGGAAAATTGAAAACCACTGATGATACTGAGTGTAAATATGTGACATTTGCTTGGTTACAAACAAAACAAACATTCGGTTGCAAGGGATGTATTTGTTCACACCTACATGATGAACATAAAAGAATTTTATGTATGATATCTGTTCTTTCGGACATGTCTGAAAGAACAGACACCACTTTGATCCTGCAGCCACAACTAATTGAGACACAAAAGAATTAAAGAAATTAGCTGCCAGAGGGCATTGATTTAAATCAGTGGGGGAAGTTGACAATTTGTGCCAGACTAGGATTCAAACCCATGTCTCCTGGTTACTGCCGGCCACTGTGGCCGAGCAGTTCTAGGCACTTCAGTCCGGAATCGCACTGCTGCTGCTGCGGTCGCAGGTTCGAATCCTGCCTCGTGCATGGATGTGTGTGATGCCCTTAGGTTAGTTAGGTTTTAGTAGTTCAAAGTCTAGGGGATTGATGACCTCAGATGTTAAGTACCATAGTGCTTAGAGCCATTTGAACCTGGTTACTAGACAGATGCGCTGAGCACTATACCATCTGGACCCAGCAGTCATCGTACATGTATGGACAGTGTGTTAGGATTGTGCTGGCATAAGCTGTCGCCAGCACACCGGTCGGCAAAGATGAAGCGCGAAGATCGATAGTAGGCACTGGATCAAGCACACCTTATCACGAGAGAGGCCAGAGACACACCAACAAGCAACAAGCCGCCAACGCCCTCTTGGTAGCAAGTATTTAGGCTACTGACCAGAGGACCTGACTAACTCACACTTCAGTTTGGCGTCTGTCCGTAAGTTGAAGTGCGGGCTCTGTTCACGTCTCAGGCTACAACAGTACAAAGCGACCAGAGTAGTGTAAGAGCAAGAATACCAATATTGTTTGCAAGAGTGCTATTACTTATGAGCTTGCACCACGAACATGGACTCTGTTCCAGTTAATTAGCAGCTTCTTGTAAATAAATAACAGTGTTAATCGAAGTGTGCATTTGTGTTGCAGAAATAGGATACCGGTCGCCCATAAGAGCATCCTCTCCCTTGTTTCCTACGGCACAAGATTCTACACGATGTCTCAGTCGTCAGCGCATGTGCCTAGTGTGCACGAGACACGCATTTGAATCCCAGTCTGGCACAAATTGTCAACTTTCCCCATTGATTTAAATCAATGGCCCCTGGATACTAACGTCTTTAATTCTCTCGTGTCTTGATAAAAGAATTTAGCTTACAGGACCGCCACTGTGTTCCCCTCAGGCAGCGTGCCTAGTCTATACATGTATAAGTTATACAAATAAATAAAGCGTGTGATTATTGTCGACGTTTTCTGGGTGTTAAGAAGAAAGGCTGTAGTTTCATGTCAAAAAAAGGTCAGTTATACTTGCTTGTCAGTACTACAGACAACGTTCAGGCATAAATACGACGCCTCTACCAGATAAGGAATATTTTGAGACTTTCTCTATTATTAAGCTTATAATATAACATGAAATAAAGTCTCCTAGTTCAGACTGCGTATTATGGTATCAATTCAAGGAGGATGTGTCACTATTATTACGTCAGCGTTACTCTGTCTATGATTACAGTGAAGGAAATTGTAGCCGGCAGCGTATTTTGGAGGAAATGGGTTGGGCCACGTGCGACCGTCGTCCATTACACTCGGCAATTAAGCTGCCGGACGCTAAGCTTTTAATAATATCAGTCTATTAGGGAGAGCGGGCGCAGTAATGGACCTATCCCTCAGAACTCGGCAGCGCACTCCATTTGCAGTGAAAGGGCGTCGACGTTCTCGCAGGCTTTTCAGCAGTTAGATTTACGGGAACTGACCACTGAGAAAAGAGCTTTTCTTTGTCGATTAAAGCTGGAACTGCCAAGCGGGCGCAGTCTTCAGGGAGATATCAATCTGGCCTACCTGCCGCGGCCTTTCCCATTGTGCTTCAAAGGACGCTACTCCAGTGTGCTAAAACATCGCGGCTGATAAGGCTAAGAGGAGGGAACTTTCAACAAAAGAAGCCGAAAGAAATGCTTGGAAAGAGAAACATTCTGCAACTGTATCATGTCTTATATCAGTGATTTTTAAACAGAATGTAGTGGTGTGGAAATAGTCAGATGCACTCGGGTTTTCTTAGTTTTTCTACAGCGCCGATTCAGTACCACATCGACGCCCATGGCAGGAAAAACTGTTCCTATTATAAATGTCGTCAGTTTTGTGACGAGAGTGAGAACATCTTTACGCATCATGTTATACTGGATGGACAATCATCCACAGAGACAGAAGCGACTTCGGATGTGCGCGAGGAATAGTGAAAGAGCCGTTGTTGTAGTATATTAATGATTGCGAATATATTAAAGGGAATCTGAGCCTTTCCGTAAACGACATGATTGTCTAACGAGGAGAACACGGTAAGTACCATACCAGATTTCCCAGAAACTTCGCTCAGTGGAAGAGGAATCAAAATAAGCGAACACATGTCCCGGCTTATCCGTAGGTACTCAACCGTTTCTGAGAATATGAAGGACAAAGTTTTCAACGTAATTTAGACGGCTTTTATCGCGCGATAATCTCTGCCGAAATGGTGGCACAGTTGCTAGCTTCGCGACGTCTCAGTTTTGGGTCCTCTGTTCGACTCCAGATTACTTGGGTTGGGTTGTTGTGAGGGAACAGACCAGACAGCGAGGTCATTGGTCTCATCAGATTAGGGAAGGACGGGGAAGGAAGTCGGCCGTGCCCTTTCAAAGAAACCATCCCGGCATTTGCCTGCAGCGATTTAGGGAAATCACCGAAAACCTAAATCAGGATGGCCGGACGCGGAGTTGAACCGTCATCCTCCCGAATGCAAGTCCAGTGTGCTAACCACTGCGCCACCTCGCTCGGTACCAGATTAATTTAATTTTTTTCATTTATCTAACCATGTTTGTAAAACGTTACTACATGAATGTTTCTTATCAACTCAGGGGATACAAGGACGTTATATTAACTGGAAAATCACAACTGGGTTTCACAACAAGTGTCATACATTTATTATTAATATATGTGTGTAAGGAAATTTCAAGGGTTACGATCTTTTTAAATTCTCATATTCTTATGTTTCGTTCTTATATCTGTTCTTATATGTTGTATTTGTTCTTCAGGAAGATTTGGCGCATTCACTTGGATGATACCGATAGTAGAAACATTTGAAACGCAGAAATTCCGTACACTGCGAACATCGCTCAAAGGCAGTTTTGCTACAGATTTAGTTCTGCGTATGTATCTCACCTGGCAAAGAAACGTCGTTAACACTGTTGAAGATTTCACGCGTTGTCAATAACTTCGCGGCAAACCGTGCGTAACGGATCACTACCGAAAACTGGCGTTTGCAATTGATTATGAATCAAGACGCACTACAGGAATTTCACCGAAAACAACTGCAAATAAGTTCCTCAGTTATTTGTTGTTCCTTTTTCTTTTTTAAATTCATTTACCAGACATACAATTAGTAGACCAATAAGGACAAGGTTATTTCAATACAGGTGAGAAAACATACCTGTAGTATCATTCATCGAGCATGGGTAGATAAATGAAAAACAAAAATAAAAATAATAAGCGGGTTTCGAACACAGAGCGAGAATCTGAGCGGCCCCGTGGGGTAGCCGTGCGGTCTGGGTCGTCTTTTCACGGTTCGCGCGGGTCCCCCGTCTTGGGTTCGAGTCCTCCCTCGGGCATGGGTGTGTGTGTTGTTCTTATCGTGAGTTAGTTTAAGTTAGATTAAGTATGAAACGTCCCCTTGGAAAAATTATATATAACTGTGCTTAAACTGACACACAATATTTTTAGCGCAACGCAATCTGACTTTCAATAATCCCTACAAAAGAATGGCCCTGACATACCTTTCACAAATCACTTACCTCACCAAAAATCTTCGTTACTCGAACTACTGCAATACAGCGAGCGCCACTACTGCCAGCTAAATAAAAGATTCAAACTACGGAAGGCACTAACTACTGATAGGCATAGTTAGCAAATGAAAGATTTTAATAGAGAACAAACAATGTATTTATCTGAATAGTCATAATATATATAGCAGTTCATCACATCCATTCTTACAAATTTCAAAACTCCGCCATCTCTCTCCACACATCCACCAGTGCTGGCGGCTCACCTCCAACTGCGCAACGCTACGCGCTGTTAGCATCCAGCTGCCGCTGCCCAACACTACAATGGCAGACAACAATGCAAACCACCCACAGACTGCACACGGCACAGCCAGTGATTTTCATACAGAGCGCTATGTGGCGGCGGCGTTACCAATAAAAAAACCTAAACAGCCTACTTACAAGTACTGCGTAAGCCTAGGGACCGATGATCTAAACAGTTTGGTCTCATAGTCCTTACCACAAATTTGCAATTGCAAAACTGAACGGCCGTGCCGCTAGCCAAAATTTTCGACGGGATTTCATCAGCTCACTCGAGCAAAATAAAATCAAATGAGTTGATAGAGCAGTGGCTAGGGCAACAGATTAGAAATATCGCGCCCAGTATTGCATCACCATAAACCTTATGTAATATTAGAAATTCGACAGTGATTTAAGATTAAAAACATAACAATTCTAGTATTTCAATGTTTGCTTTAATTTTTACCTTCACGCTTCAAGGGAAACAGCGCACTTAAACACATATTCAAAGAATGAAAATTAGGAGCACCACCAGCAACGTGCGAAGGCTCTTTATACTACAATCATATTTTTTGTTCGAATGTTCTGTGGCAAACAACCTCGCCATGTGGCGCTGATTTCACAGTAAACCACGCATATTGAAGCACTTTCTCGAAAGTTGAAGCATGCAGTTGATTATGGATCAAGGAGCGTATCTTTATTGCATCGCTTTTACTTCTGATTTCCCTTCGCTATGCGTTGAGAGTAGGGTACTTATGTAATAGACGAATGTAACTGCACGCCTGTCAGTAAAAGAGTTCGTCGCAGGGTTTACATAACGACATAAACTTCGGATTAATTACTTTTAATGAACTTATCGGTGTTCTGATTTCTGCGACAAACAGCCTATCTCATAAGGAGAGATTGTTTTTGCCCATCCCACGAGTTATGAACTTACAGTAACGGCTCCATTTTTACGTAGGGCCACCAAAAATTGTCCAGAAACTGACGATAGGTTTCTTTTGTGACCTTTCCAAATTTTATGGTTTTTACCTGCACATTTTGATCTCGTTCTGTTGATTGTTTTACGTTTTGATGGACTGGAGGACCAAATTTGTTACTAAATTCTTGAAGACAAACAAAAACTATTGATAGTACTTTTCGAGCAGGTGTTACGTCGTCTCAATTGTGGTGATAAAATCTAGTTTTGATAGGATTTGAGATCTTTATTTCTTTTGGCATAATTCCATTGTTATTCGAGATGTCATAAAAAATGCTGATGTCGCATACTAATACGATAACAAAAGGAAAAATAACATTGATTTGTTTTCAAAACAGGGCGCAAAATTTCGAAGTTGTGCTCTTAGCCACCGCGATACCAACACCGTCGATTAGACGCCGCGCGAAATCCTGGTGAAGTCGCGTTGAAAATCTGAGTCATTTTCTCAGAAGCTATGCGTATTGGCCCCTAAGTCAAAATAGGTGTTCCTTTATTTTCTTGTTTTTATCGCCATGCCAAGTTTTGACTGTATCACAGAGCGACCCTGCCGGCCGGGGTTCAAATGGTTCAAATGGCTCTGAGCGCTATGGGACTCAACTGCTGTGGTCATTAGTACCCTAGAACTTAGAACTACTTAAACCTAACTAACCTAAGGACATCACACACATCCGTGCCCGAGGCAGGATTCGAACCTGCGACCGTAGCAGTCGCCCGGTTCCGGACTGCGCGCCTAGAACCGCGAGACCACCGCGGCCGGCGCCGGCAGGGGTGGCCGAGCGGTTCTAGGCGCTACAATCTGGAACCGCGCGTTCGCTACGGTCGTAGGTTCGAATCCTCCCTCGGGCATGGATGTATGTGATGTCCTTAGGTTAGTTAGGTTTAAGTAGTTCTAAGTTCTAGGGGACTGACGACCGCAGAAGTTAAGTCCCATAGTGGTCAGACCCATTTGAACCATTTTTTTGAACAGAGCGACCTATGGTGTATTCCCATCATATCATACATATCTGGTAAAAATTTGGTCTCCTTCACATGTGTATTATGGAATTAGATGGTACCTGAATTTTAGAAAGCATTTTACAAAATTGTGCACCAGTTTTAATTTTTTTTATAAATATCAATGCGTTCTAATTTGTTCAGAACATTTCAAAGTTGTTTAGAAAGTGTTATGCATTAATTTTGATACACTACAAGAAATAGTGCAAGAAAGAAGTAAGTTCTTATTTTCCCATAATATGCTCCCGAAAAAGTACTCAGTCCTCTTAAACGAGAAATACGAATCACTTTGCTGCGTAGGTTTTTCACGTACCCAAAGCACTACCGGAAGCAGAGGTCACCTTAACTGTTGGAAAAAGTCCAAGAACCAACCCGGGGTCGAACAACTGAACTGCGGCCGAGAGAAGTGGTGCACTGGTTAGCACACTGGCCTCGGATTCGGGAGGACGACAGTTCAAAATCCGAGTCCGGCCATTCAGGTTTAGATTCTCCGCGATTCCCCTAAATCACTCCAAGCAAACGCCGAAATCGTTCCTTTGAAAAGAACGCTCGCGATTTCCTCCTACATCCTTTCCTAATCTGACCTTGTGTTTCGTCTCTAATGACCTCGCTGTCGACGGGACGTTAAACTGTCATCTTCCTTCCTTCTGGAGCTGTGACTTCGTCGTCTGACTCAGCGATCAAGATGGACAGGGAATTGATGATTGAAAACTGCCATACAGAAGCTAAAATGTCAAAAAAATACTATGAAGGAAGCTGTTCTTTGTGGATAATATTACACTTCTTAACAGAGGGGATAGAAAATTTCATTACATAAATAAGTATCTATTATGATTTATAGGACTTATGACCTGTTGTTGTGGTCTTCAG
Source organism: Schistocerca gregaria (assembly GCF_023897955.1). Lineage (NCBI taxonomy): Eukaryota > Metazoa > Arthropoda > Insecta > Orthoptera > Acrididae > Schistocerca > Schistocerca gregaria. The sequence goes on along the minus strand of NC_064931.1, from coordinate 184,852,255 downwards.
TCCAGAGACTAGTTTGATGCAGCCCTCCATGCTACTCTACCTGCGCAAGCTCCTTCATCTCCCAGTACCTACTGCAACATACATCCTTCTGAATCTATTTATGACCTAGTGTTAAAATTTCATTCATAATGATCGTATCAGTTCACGAAAGACGTGAAGATATGTTGTGAATAAACATACTTGGAAGAATGGCTTTTAGTACTAGAATTAAGATGATAAATTGTTAGCGTATTTTTAGACGTACTAGATGCGAAAGCTTAGCTGGTGTGTTCTTATGCACCCATGGCAGGCGCTCACACACTTACTTTGCGTCATTTCCCTCCGTGAATATTTACTACGAAACTTTTCCGTGTTTTTTGCCGTAAATTTGACAGCACCACCTAAGAAGGAGTCTACGGGAGAGTATAACTGGCCACTTAATAGAGACAAACACTACCATTCTCTTTCACCTATCATTGGAAAACCTTTAATTTGACGTATTTCGCTGTCATTTTCAATTGTTCCCTTGTGCCAACAAAGTAATGGAATGTCGTGAAAGTTTTAGCTCCGAAGAGTGTGTACGAAGTACTTTAGCAACGTCAAAAAGTTGGTTCTATTAAGACTATGTTTCAAATACACAATAGCTAACCTACTTAAGGCGCCTTCAATCCATCATCCTGGCAAGGAATGAGTTTCTTTTATATTAGATGCAAAACCACTTGTCGCATATTACACTAATGGCCAATAAAATTGCTACACCACGAAGGTGACGTGCTACAGACGCGAAATGTAACGGACAGGAAGAATATACTATGATATGCAAATGATTAGCTTTTCAGACCATTCACACAAGGTTGGCGCCGGTGGCGACACCTACAACGTGCTGACATGAGGAACGTTTCCAACCGATTTCTCATACACATACAGCAGTTGACCAGCGTTGCCTGGTGAAACGTTGTTGTGATGCCTCGTGTAAGGAGGAGAAATGCGTACCGTCACGTTTCCGACTTTGATGAAGGTCGGATTGTAGCCTATCGCGATTGCGGTTTATGGAATCACGACATTGCTGCTCGCGTTTGGTCGAGATCCAATGACTGTGCTCCCTGCCGCCGTTGGATAAGCAGCTGCAGCAGCAAGTCGTATAACCCTAGCTTACTTATTTGTTAGATAGTTTAATTAATTTCTTTGCGTGTTTTTGGTTACTTGCATTGTTTAATTCATATATTTCGGGCGTATTATAGTATTTGACAGTTGTAGCATCGCGCTTTAGTGTTTACTTCGTAGATTCTTATTTAAATTGCGTGTGAGTTTCGTATAGGAGATGCAATTTCGAGTTTCAGTTACTGTAATCGTACATTCAGCAGATTGTAGCGCAGTCGTTAGGCATTTGTACAGGTTAGTTGATACATTCTTTGCGTGTTTCGCTTGCGTTATCTAGGCATGGACTCGTGTTTCGGTAACTGTTGTTCAACATCGATTAGAATGGACAGGGACTGCGATTGCTGTGTTCGGATGAGGGCTGACTTGGCATCCCTTCGCTCACAGGTGCAATCGGCTCTGACTTCGGTCGCGCAGCTTGAGGCTGTTGCCAATGGGCACCACTGTGGGGAGCCGGACTTGGGTATCACGGGGATGTCAACCTCGTCCCGTCTGTCCCCAGATCGGTCTGCCGCTGTGGTTGCCCCGGTTGCTGCCCGCAGTGGGGCTGAGCCCTCGCCTGTGGTTGATTGGGAGGTCGTTCCAAGGCGTGGCAGGCAGCGAAAGGCGTCCCCGGAGGCTGATCAGAAAGCCTCCCCGGTGCGTCTGACAAACCGGTTTCAGGCACTGTCTCTGGCTCAGCCAGATGCAGCTGCCTGCCCTGTTTCAGAGGATCATTCTCAGCCTTCAAGGTCCGGGCAATCGCAGAGGGTGGGCTTACTGGTAGTTGGGAGCTCCAATGTTAGGCGCGTAATGGGGCCCCTTAGGGATACGGCGGCTAAGGAGGGGAAGAAATCCAGTGTGCACTCCGTGTGCATTCCGGGAGGAGTCATTCCTGATGTGGAAAGGGTCCTTCGGGATGCCATGAAGAGCACAGGGTGCAGCCAGCTGCAGGTGGTGGCACATGTCGGCACTAATGACGTGTGTCGCTTTGGATCTGAGGAAATTCTCTCTGGATTCCAGCGGCTATCTGATTTGGTGACGGCTGCCGGTCTTGCTTACGAGATGAAGGCAGAGCTCACCATCTGCAGCACCGTTGACAGAACCGACTGCGGACCTTTGGTGCAGAGCCGGGTGGAGGGTCTGAACCAGAGGCTCAGACGGTTTTGCGACCGTATTGGCTGCAGATTCCTTGACTTGCGCCATAGGGTGGTGGGGTTTCGGGTTCCGCTGAATAGGTCAGGAGTTCACTACACTCAGCTGGCGGCTACACGGGTAGCGGAGGCTGTGTGGCGTGGACTGGGCGGTTTTTTTATGTAGGAAGGCCTCGGGAAAGTGCAGGATGGGCTGCAATGTCAAAGGGTGCTTGGCAATTACAGGACGTGCTTGGATCAAGGAACAGTCGGAATTATAGTTGTAAATTGATGTAGTTGCGCTGGAAAAGTCCCTGAGCTTCAAGCGCTAATAGAAAGCACAGAAGCTGATATCGTTATAGGTACAGAAAGCTGGCTAAAGCTTGAAATAAGTTCTGCAGAAATTTTTACGAAGTCTCAGAAGGTGTTCAGGAAAGATAGATTAGGCAGAATTGGTGGTGGAGTGTTTGTGTCTGTCAGTAGTGGTTTATCTTGTAGTGAAGTCGAAGTAGATACTCCGTGCGAATTGGTATGGGTGGAGGTTATACTTAACAGCCGAATTAAGTTAATAATTGGCTCCTTCTACCGACCCCCAGACTCCGATGATACAGTTGCGGAACAGTTCAGAGAAAGTTTGAGTCTCGTAACAAATAAATACCCCACTCATACGGTTATAGTTGGTGGGGACTTCAACCTACCCTCGGTATGTTGGCAAAAATACTTGTTCAAAACCGGTGGTAGGCAGAAAACGTCTTCCGAGATTGTCCTAAATGATTTCTCCGAAAATTATTTCGAGCAGTTAGTCCACGAACCCACGCGAATTGTAAATGGTTGCGAAAACACACTTGACCTCTTAGCCACAAACAATCCAGAGCTGATAGAGAGCATCATGACTGATACAGGGATTAGTGATCACAAGGTCATTGTAGCTAGGCTCAATACCATTTCTTCCAAATCCATCAGAAACAAACGCAAAATAATTTTATTTAAAAAAGCGGACAAAGTGCCACTAGAAGCCTTCCTAAAAGACAATTTCCATTCCTTCCGAACTGACTATGCGAATGTAGACGAGATGTGGCTCAAATTCAAAGATATAGTAGCAACAGCAATTGAGATATTCATACCTCATAAATTGGTAAGAGATGGAACGGATCCCCCGTGGTACACAAAAAAGGTCCGAACGCTGTTGCAGAGGCAACGGAAACAGCATGCGAAGTTCAGAAGAACGCGAAATCCCGAAGATGGGCTAAAATTTACAGACGAGCGAAATTTGGCACGTACTTCGATGCGAGATGCCTTTAATAGGTTCCACAACGAAACATTGTCTCGAAATTTGGTAGAAAATCCGAAGAAATTCTTGTCGTATGTAAAGTACACAAGCGGCAAGACACAGTCAATACCTTCGCTGCGCAGTGCCGATGGTACTGTTATCGACGACTGTGCCGCTAAAGCGGAGTTATTGAACGCAGTTTTCCGAAATTCCTTCACCAGGGAAGACGAATGGAATATTCCAGAATTTGAAACACGGACATCTGCTAGCATGAGTTTCTTAGAAGTAGATACCTTAGGGGTTGCGAAGCAACTCAAATCGCTTGATACGGGCAAGTCTTCAGGTCCAGATTGTATACCGATTAGGTTCCTTTCAGATTACGCTGATACTATAGCTCCCTACTTAGCACTCATATACAACCGCTCGCTCAGCGATAGATCTGTACCTACAGATTGGAAAATTGTGCAGGTCGCACCAGTGTTCAAGAAGGGTAGTAGGAGTAATCCATTTAACTACAGACCTATATCATTGACGTCGGTTTGCAGTAGGGTTTTGGAGCATATACTGTATTCAAACATTATGAATCACCTCGAACAGAACGATCTATTGACACGTAATCAGCATGGCTTCAGAAAACATCGCTCTTGTGCAACGCAGATAGCTCTTTATTCGCACGAAGTAATGGCCGCTATCGACAGGGGATCTCAAGTTGATTCCGTATTTCTAGATTTCCGGAAAGCTTTCGACACCGTTCCTCATAAGCGAATTCTAATCAAGCTGCGGAGCTATGGGGTATCGTCTCAGTTGTGCGACTGGATTCGTGATTTCCTGTCAGGAAGGTCGCAGTTCATAGTAATAGACGGAAATCATCGAGTAAAACTGAAGTGATATCAGGTGTTCCCCAGGGAAGCGTCCTGGGACCTCTACTGTTCCTGATCTACACTCCTGGAAATGGAAAAAAGAACGCATTGACACCGTTGTGTCAGACCCACCATACTTGCTCCGGACACTGCGAGAGGGCTGTACAAGCAATGATCACACGCACGGCACAGCGGACACACCAGGAACCGCGGTGTTGGCCGTCGAATGGCGCTAGCTGTGCAGCATTTGTGCACCGCCGCCGTCAGTGTCAGCCAGTTTGCCGTGGCATTCGGAGCTCCATCGCAGTCTTTAACACTGGTAGCATGCTGCGACAGCGTGGACGTGAACCGTATGTGCAGTTGACGGACTTTGAACGAGGGCGTATAGTGGGCATGCGGGAGGCCGGGTGGACGTACCGCCGAATTGCTCAACACGTGGGGCGTGAGGTCTCCACAGTACATCGATGTTGTCGCCAGTGGTCGGCGGAACGTGCACATGCCCGTCGACCTGGGACCGGACCGCAGCGACGCACGGATGCACGCCAAGACCGTAGGATCCTACGCAGTGCCGTAGGGGACCGCACCACCACTTCCCAGCAAATTAGGGACACTGTTGCTCCTGTGGAATCGGCGAGGACCATTCGCAAGCGTCTCCATGAAGCTGGGCTACGGTCCCGCACACCGTTAGGCCGTCTTCCGCTCATGCCCCAACATCGTGCAGCCCGCCTCCAGTGGTGTCGCGACAGGCGTGAATGGAGGGACGAATGGAGACGTGTCGTCTTCAGCGATGAGAGTCGCTTCTGCCTTGGTGCCAATGATGGTCGTATGCGTGTTTGGCGCCGTGCAGGTGAGCGCCACAATCAGGACTGCATACGACCGAGGCACACAGGGCCAACACCCGGCATCATGGTGTGGGGAGCGATCTCCTACACTGGCCGTACACCTCTGGTGATTGTCGAGGGGACACTGAATAGTGCACGGTACATCCAAACCGTCATCGAACCCATCGTTCTACCATTCCTAGATCGGCAAGGGAACTTGCTGTTCCAACAGGACAATGCACGTCCGCATGTATCCCGTGCCACCCAACGTGCTCTAGAAGGTGTAAGTCAACTACCCTGGCCAGCAAGATCTCCTGATCTGTCCCCCATTGACCATGTTTGGGACTGGATGAAGCGTCGTCTCACGCGGTCTGCACGTCCAGCACGAACGCTGGTCCAACTGAGGCGCCAGGTGGAAATGGCATGGCAAGCCGTTCCACAGGACTACATCCAGCATCTCTACGATCGTCTCCATGGGAGAATAGCAGCCTGCATTGCTGCGAAAGGTGGATATACACTGTACTAGTGCCGACATTGTGCATGCTCTGTTGCCTGTGTCTATGTGCCTGTGGTTCTGTCAGTATGATCATGTGATGTATCTGACCCCAGGAATGTGTCAATAAAGTTTCCCCTTCCTGGGACAATGAATTCACGGTGTTCTTATTTCAATTTCCAGGAGTGTATATCAATGACCTGGGTGACAATCTGAGCAGCTCTCTTAGACTGTTCGCAGATGATGCTGTAATTTACCGTCTAGTAAGGTCATCCGAAGACCAGTATCAGTTGCAAAGCGATTTAGAAAAGAGTGCTGTATGGTGTGTCAGGTGGCAGTTGACGCTAAATAACGAAAAGTGTGAGATGATCCACGTGAGTTCCAAAAGAAATCCGTTGGAATTCGATTACTCGATAAATAGTACAATTCTCAAGGCTGTCAATTCAACTAAGTACCTGGGTGTTAAAATTACGAACAATATCAGTTGAAAGGACCACATAGATTATATTGTCGGGAAGGCGAGCCAAAAGTTGCGTTTCATTGGCAGGACACTTAGAAGATGCAACAAGTCCACTAAAGAGACAGCTTGCACTACACTCGTCGTCCTCTGTTAGAATATTGCTGCGCGGTGTGGGATCCTTACCAGGTGGGATTGACGGAGGACATCGAAAGGGTGCAAAAAAGGGCAGCTCGTTTTGTATTATTACGTTATAGGGGAGAGAGTGTGGCAGATATGATACACGACTTGGGATGAAAGTCATTACAGCATAGACGTTTTTCGTCGCGGCGAGACCTTTTTACGAAATTTCAGTCACCAACTTTCTCTTCCGAATGCGAAAATATTTTGTTGAGCCCAACCTACATAGGTAGGAATGATCATCAAAATAAAATAAGAGAAATCAGAGCTCGAACAGAAAGGTTCCGGTGTTCGTTTTTCCCGCTCGCTGTTCGGGAGTGGAATAGTAGAGAGATAGTATGATTGTGGTTCGATGAACCCTCTGCCAAGCACTTAAATGTGAATTGCAGAGTAGTCATGTAGATGTAGATGTAGACTGTGTCAGTGTATGGAATCGGTGGGTTCAGGAGGGTAATACGGAAAGCCTGCTGGATCCCAACAGCCTCGTATCACTAGCAGTCGAGATGACAGGCATCTTACCTGCATGACTGTAACGGATCGTGCAGCCACGTCTCGATCCCTGAGTCAACATATGGGGACGTTTGCAAGGCAACAACCATCAGCACGAACAGTTCGACGACGTTTGCAGCAGCACGGACTATCAGCTCGGAGACCATGGCTGCGGTTACCCTTGATGCCGCATCACAGACAGTAGCGCCTGCGATGGAACCTGGGTGCACGAATGGCAAAACGTCATTTTTTCGGATGAATGCAGGTTCTGTTTGCAGCATAATGATGGTCGCATCCGTGTTTAGCGACTTCGCGGTGAACGCACATTGGAAGCGTGTATTCGTCATCGCCATACTGGCGTATCACCCGACATGATGGTATGGGGTGCCCTTGGTTAGACTGCATGGTCACCTCTTGTTCGCATTGACGGCACTTTGAACAGTGGACGTTACATTTCAGATGTGTTACGACTCGTGGCTCTATCCTTCATTCGATCCCTGTGAAACCCTACATTTCAGCGGGATAATGCACGACCGCATGTTGCAGGTCCTGTACGGGCCTTTCTGGATACAGAAAATGTTCGACTGGTGCCCTGGCCAGCACGTTCTCCAGATCTCTCACCAATTGAAAACGTCTGGTCAATGGTGGCTGACCAACTGGCTCGTCACAATACGCCAGTCACTCTTCTTGATGAACTGTGGCATCGTGTTGAAGCTGCATGCGCAGCTACAGATTTCCGGATTAGTCGCCTTAAACGAAACGTCATTCTTCCGTTTTAGAAGAGCAATGCTGATTGGCAGACGATATTCCTGGCTCCTTGAGCTGAAGGAGTAGTGGAAGATACTGAAAGATATACCCCTTCACGTCTGGTGTGGAGAGGACCCATTCCGCTGTCGCTCTTGGAGTGAGAACATGTAACGAGAGCGTTTGCGCTCGTGCGTGTACTCAAAGAGCGAGGAACAAGTCTATCCTCAGTACTTCACTGGGAGAGCATCTCTGTCGAGAGCGAATCAGAGTGCGACTTTATATTGAGTCCTTGCGATTAAACATTGTTCACTGTGTTGGCCGCTACACTTATTGTGCAGTGTGAATGGACAGAGTTATAGTTCAACGCCTGCGAGCGAATTTTTGAGTGGAATCGTGGTGGACTGGTTATCTGTCCGGTGTACCACGCCAATAGTTAGACTAGGGGCGAATAGGAGTCCTTGACTTCACCAAGGCGTAGGGAGGGTTTGATTGGCGAAGGTCAATCCAGATAGAACAAGAGTTGTCAGCAGCGAGCGACGCAGACAGCAGTCATCGCAGCTTCGGTATTGTGCGCTACAGCTCTTGCAAGTCCCATATTTCCTCCACGACAGTGCACTTCACTATATTTCACACACGACTACCTCGACCGTACCTAGCAACATTCTAATGGATAATTATAAAAGTTGACTAGGCGCGGCTTTTACACTAACTAGCACTACTCCAGTACCCAAGTATCCCACTAGTTACGTAAGAAATTTTGTGAATTTTGTGTCATTTCCTTCAGCGCACGACTCCAGAAGATATTTATTGCTGAAAGTTTTTTAGGCATTTCTCTTTAGAACGTTAGGAGCGTCTGTCCGACTTTTGTAGTAGTGTGGGGGTGGAAATTGCATCTTGCAGGAGCCACAGGGTAAAGGGTACATCTCAGATTAATCCATTGCGCAGAATGACACAATAGCACCCACACGCTCACAAAGTGTGGACGAACTCTTCGAATTCGAAACTAGATTACAGCACTCACTTTCTCACGCACCTACATAGTTACATTACACACTGTCATGTTACACGCTAGAGAGACTGTATAGGGAGAGAGTGGCCATAGGTGAAGTTGCCTGTGTTTGGTTGATTAGCTTTGGCAGAAAAATGGCGCCAAACGTCTCTCGCGCTTTCTATGTTCGCCATGCTTTTAAGTTGAATTGAAGTTCAGAGGATTTTTGGAAACGATTAAAAGGTATTTGAATTATTGAGAGACTTGTTATGTATTCTGCATGCATGTTAGATTTAGTTGTATATCGTTTTTAGTACGTAATTAGCGTTTGCGATCTTAAATACGTGTTGAAATAATGAAGCGTTTTGTAATGAAGTGGGTAGGCCTAAATGTTTGAAGTAAACACGTTCGTAATTGTACAGTATTGTTTTTGACACCTGTAATTCGTTCTGCAGACTTTCGTAAACGATGCCAGGTTGTGCTGCATTTGGTTGTTCCAATAGAGGCGAAGGTGGATTTCGCATGTTAGCATTTCCACGCAGTGAAGAAAGACGAAAGCAGTGGGTAGTCGCAGTCAACAGGGCTGACATAAATGAAACAGGAGCCTTGTGGAAATCAACCAAGTACTCTTACCTATGGAAAGTAAGTTGTTTTTGCTTTTTACTACATATAAAACAGCTTGAAATATACATAGTTAAATTTGAAAACAGACCTGTAAATTGGCTGTGTTAAAATTATTATAACACATTATTCTTATAAACAAAGGCATTTAACGAATGTTTCGCCATACTGTCTTGTGCTTTTGATTCGGTGAGTGTGTACTCCACTACTCCACTACTGGCCATTCAAAAGTCCCGCCCGCAGTTTGGTAGAAAAATGGCCGCCTTATCGTCCGGTTGGCCACTCTCTCCCTATACAGCGTCTCTATTACACGCTACAATTCATTGCCCTCTAGTGACAGAGTGCTGCAAATACGCAGAGATGAAGAGCAAAGTTGTAGAATGTGAATAACGTTTGTTTTATTTAAAAAGATTTAAGAGTTTTCACATAAAAATTCTAAGATGTTACTTTTCAAAACGCCCTCGCACATTTTAGTTCATAATCCTGCGGTGGCTGGGGAATGCTGACTACGAATGGGGTATCTGGCATTGGATCGCGTTGGTGTGTCGCGGCGAATATGTTCGGCGTCCGGAGTGACGACGGGTGTGAGCAACAGCATCTAGTTTTCCGCGCGGTAAATGTATTTGGAGGCGGACGAAGTTGCTCTCAGAGGTGGCCCTGTTACGTCCAAAGTGGGCGGGATTACTCCGCCATAAGCTAACCTTACTACCACTGGCGATCCTCGAGCACAAAGGGCGGATTGTGCACTCCATTACATTTCATAAAATACGTCTTTCTCGGTGCGTTACAGATATAACAATTTCTTTTATTTGAGGAGCGGGAGCGGGCATTGTGCGCTGCCGGCGCTGAGTGGTGGGCGGTGCGGCGGCATTGTGCGCCCCCCGCAGGACAAGACAATCTCTGCCGCCAGCATCGATTTCCGCGCTCCTTTCGCGGAGCCCTCGCCGCTGTCCCCGCGACGCCAGCATCGCTACAAATGTGCGTCGGCGCCGACCGTCCGGCAAATCACTGAAGGTTCCTCCTTTGAGTGTTATCGCGCAGATCCGAATCTATGGCTACGTTCGTACTATACAAGCCACTGAATGTTGCACTCGAGAACCAAATTAAATTCAAAGAAATAGTATCGGCAGCAATTGAGAGATTTATACCAACAGACGGAGCTGATCATCCTTGGTACACAAAACGGGTTAGAACACTGTTGCAGAAACAACGAAACAAACATGCCAAATTTAAACAGACACAAAATCCGCAAGTTTAGCTAACGATATGAACTGCAAGTTATTCAAAAAATTAATGATTGAAGACGTTTTAGGTATGGTTCAATAACTCAAAATTCGCGTGCATGCACTTTGGACTTCGAGCTACGCAGCGCTACGTTCCATTGTCACGGCAGCATCTCCTTGTTCGCCAATTCTTGCGAAGCAGGGAGGGCTGTACAAACCGCTGTTACAAGCGATTCCTCGTGCGGAAACGAAAAAATAAATTTACCATTTTTAAAAAAACACTTTCAGTGCATCTTAGCATCTAAAATTTTTAAAGTGTATGTATTTCGGTATATTCTTCGTGTATTAAAAATTTTAGCTTAGATTTCGACATGTCGGACTGGACCATTTCCTTGTTAGTTGCTGTTAGAAATAGTTTATCTTGTCGCGAAATTGAAGTAAATAGTTCCTATGCGTAAGTATGGGCAGAGGTCACTGTTGGCAAACCGGAATAAAATAATAATTGGATCCTTTTACCGACATCCCAATTCAGACGATACAGTCGCTGAGAGGTTCAAAGAAAACTTGAGTTTGATTTCAAACATGTACCCGACTCATACGATTATAGTTGGTGGTGACTTTAATTTACCCTCGATATGTTGATGGAAATACACGTTTAATTCCGGAGGTAGGCATAGAACGTCATCCGAAATTGTGCTAAACGCATTGTCTGAAAATTATTTCGAGCAGTTAGTTCATGGCCCACACGAATAGTAAACGGCTGTGATAACACACTTGACCTCTTAGCAACAAATAATCCTGAGCTAATAATGAGCATCAAAACGGATACAGAGGTTAGTGAACACAGGGTTGTCGTAGCGAGATTGAATATTGTAACCCCCAAATCCTCCAAAGCTATACGAAAAATATACCTATTCAAAAAAGCAGATAAAAATTCTCTTGACGCCTTTCTGAGAGACAACCTCCACTCCTTCCAAATTAATGATATAAGTGTAGACCAGATGTGGCTTGAATTCAGAGAAATAGTATCGGCAGAAATTGAGAGATTTATACCAAATAAATTAACAAACGACGGAGCTGATCCTCCTTGGTACACACACGGGTCAGAACACTGTTGCAGAAACAACGAAACAAACATGCCAAATTTAAACAGACACAAATCCCCAAGATTGGCGATCTTTTACAGAAGCTCGAAATTTAGCGCGAACTTCAATGCGAGATGTCTATAAGAGTTAACATAACGAAATTTTGTCTCGAAACCTAGCAGAAAATCCAAAGAGTTTCTCGTCGTATGTGAAGTATGTTAGCGGCAAGAAACGAAAATGACTTCTCTGATCGATAGCAATGGAGATACTATCGAGGATAGTGCTGCCAAAGCGGAGTTACTAAACACAGCCTTCCGAAATACCTTCACAAAAGAAGGCGAAGTAAATATTCCAGAATTCGAATCGAGAACAGCTGTCAACATGAGTAACGTAGAAGTAAATACCCTCGGAGTAGTGAGGTAACTTAAATCACTTAATAAAAGCAAGTCTTCTGGTCCAGACTGTATACAAATTACGATCCTTTCGGAGTATGCTGATGCATTAGCAGTCCCAAAGACTGGAAGGTTGCACAGGTCACACCAATATTCAAGAAAGGTAGTAGTAATAATCCACTAAATTACAGGCCCATATCGTTAACGTCGAAATGCAGCAGGATTTTAGAACACATTTTGTGTTCGAACATTATGAATTACCTAGAAGAAAACGGTCTATTGACACACAGTCAATATGGATTTAGAAAACATCGTTCCTATGAAACACAACTAGCTCTTTATTCACATGAAGTGTTGAGTGCTATTGACAAAGGATTTCAGATCGATTCCGTATTTCTGGATTTCCGTAAGGCTTTTGACACTGTACCACACAAGCGGCTGGTAGTGAAAATGCGTGATTATGGAATATCGTTTCGGTTATGTGACTGGATTTGTGATTTCCTGTCATAGATGTCACAGTTCGTAGTAATTGACGGAAAGTCATCGAGTAAAACAGAAGTGATTTCTGGCTTTCCCCAAGGCAGTGCTATAGACCCTTTGCCGTTCCTTATCAATATAAAAGATTTGGGAGACAATCTGAGCAGCCGTCTTAGGTTGTCTGCAGATGACGCTGTCGTTTAACTAATAATAAAGTCATCAGAAGATCAAAACAAACTGCAAAGCTATTTAGAAAAGATATCTGAATGGTGCGAAAAGTGTCAGTTGACCCTAAATAACGGAAAGTGTGAGGTCATCCACATGAGTGCGAAAAGGAACTCGTTAAACTTCGGTTACACGATAAATCAGTCTGATCTAAAGGCCGTAAATTCAACTAAATAACGAACAACTTAAATTGGAAGGAACGCATAGAAAATGTTGTGGGGAAGGCTAACCAAAGGCTGCGTTTTATTGGCAGGACACTTAGAAAATGTAACAGACCTACTAAGGAGACTGCCTACACTACGCTCGTCCATCCTCTTTTAGAATACTGCTACGCGGTGTGGGATCCTTACCAGATAGGACTGTCGGAGTACATCGAAAAAGTTCAAAGAAAGGCAGCACGTTTTGTATTATCGCGAAATATGAGAGAGAGTGTCACAGAAATAATACAGGATTTGGGCTGGACATCATTAACAGAAAGTCGTTTTTCGTTGCGACGGAATCTTCTCACGAAATTTCAATCACCAACTTTCTCCTCCAAATGCGAAAATACTTTGTTGACACCGACCTACATTGGGAGGAACGATCACCAAGAGAAAATGAGGAGCTCGTACGGAAAGATACGGGTGTTCATTCTTTCCGCGCGCTATACGAGATTGGAATAATAGAGAATTGTCAAGGTGGTTCCGTGAACCCTCTGCCAGGCACTTAAATGTGATTTGCAGAGCATCCATGTAGAAGAAGTGTGATCATAAAGTTTTAATGAGCGCCTCGAAAAAGTGAGCTGTGACAATGAAACTTGGTAATTGTGTTCGTTCTCTATGTAACTCTCCGCCCGAACAGGCGTCGGAAGGCCCAACGGTACCGAGCGACCACCGTGTCATCCTCAGACGATAAGCGTCACTTGACGCTGATATGCATGTGGTCAGCACAGGTCAGTTTTCGTGACCGGAGCCGCTACTTCACAATCAAGTTGCTCCTCAATTGCCCTCACAGGGGCTGAGTGCACCGCGTTTTCCAACAGCACTCGGGAGACCCGGCCGGTCACCCATCCAAATGCTAGACAAGCCCGAAAGTGCTTTCTGTGATCCGACGGGAACCGATCTTACCACTGCGGCAAAGGTGTTGGATACTTATCTACATACACTATCTTATAAAAGTCGCAAGAGTAGTCGTTAGATTTCATCTGAGTAACGAAACCATGTGATTATGGAGAGGAGCCGATACGAAACAATCACGGCTGAAGCAATATCAAGGAGACATCATGTATTGCTGGACAGTAACCGTCGAATACTGTGGCTGCTGGTTGCAAAAAAATCGCATGATATCAGCGAAAGGAAGCATTCATGAGTCTCAAAAGTGCTACTAGCAATCCATCTGGCGCAATGAACGTGCGCAGTGAGTTGAAGACAGCGAGGCACAATGGTATAGAGGCTCTACATGAGCCGCACATTTCTGTAGCGAACGCTAAACGGAGCTTGAGGTGGTTAAAAGTGCGACGTTACTGGGCTGCGAATGACGGGAAACGAATGATTTGGGGTGATGAATCGCCCAGTACCCTGTGGCAATCCGATGGTAGGGTCTGCTTTTGGCGAATATCTGAAGAGCATTACCTGTGCCATCATGCATTGTGCCAACACCGAAGTACGCAGGAGTTGATGTTACGGTAAGGGGGTGTTTGTCGTGGTTAGCGTAAGGTTCACGTATTACGCTTAAGAAATGCCTAAATGCGGAAGTATATGGACGGATTTTATGGCATAGTGTAGTGTGTTCAGTAGAGGAACATTTCGGAGACAATGGCTGTTTGTGTTTGCATGACAATGTACCGTGTCGTAAAGCAGCACCTGAGTAGCAACGGTTTGTGAGCAATAACATTACTTAAGCGGGTTGTCCTGCTCTCAAACCAACAGAACACATTTAGAATGAGTTAGAAAGTCTGCTACGCTCCAGAACCCAGCGTCCAACATCACTATCTAGCACTAAAGTAGTTGCGTAATTGGTTAATGTTATTTCCTTGTAGTTTTGTAGTTGTAGAGACCAATTGTAGTAGTCGCATTATCGTAGAATTACCAAATTTATAAGTAAGAGAAACAAATAACTAATACATATCTTTATTACTATTAACAAAAAAAGTGTAGTATGGTCCATGTTAGCTTGCTAGATAATTAAATTACAATGGAATGAATACCTTTAGCTGCATACAAGCGTTGATATAAGTCTACGCGGACACTGGAAAATGTGTGCCCTTACATAGCAGACGCTTTTTTTTGTTTGCATTTTGTTCGTTGTTGATCGTTGTGTTTGTTCGTTGCGGACGTCATACAACATCCGTTAGAGTTCTTTTTTTTTTTTTGTTGATCCTTCCACTCAGTTTCCTTTATTACAGAGGCCAACCGGCTCTCTGACCGAACACGCTGAGCTACCGAGTTGCCTACCCATCTGAGCCACCGAGGGCACAGAGGATAGTGCGACTGCAGAGACTTATCTCTGGCACGCCTCCCGTCAGAGCCACATTCCCAACTTATCGTCCCGCACTATATTCATAGTGCCCCTGCCCATTATACTCATCACTTGCGGCTTTATCGCCGATTCCCGTAAGAGTTCGGGGGCACTGTTTCTGCATCTGCAAAGAAGAAGATGGTCAAATGGCCTGTGAGCCGTAACTATATATATGAAGACGGTATCTGTTCTTTCGGACATGTCAGATACTATCTTCATATGTGCTAGATAATAGGTGGTAAAGCGAAGAACAAGTAAATAAATTACTGTATTCCCTTGCTTCGGCCGCGTTCCACCACAGACATTCAGACACAGCACTGAAAGCGTCCCCAACAGAATTCAAGCTATCATAAACGCCTAGGGTGACACTAACTATTTTAATGTCCACCAGTAAGTGACCGGACACTTTTAATGAGATTTTGTATTCACCCTAGAATACAACACATCTTTCCCAACTATGAACTGTTTGGCGGAGGCCTTGGTTGTATGCTTGTAAGTCTGCATTTCTGCTGTTCAGGAAACGTTCTACCTCGAGAACGATCTCATCATCAAGTTCGAAATGTGTGTCAAATATGATTTCGTGATTCGAGTAAAGAGGTAGAAATCACTGTGAGCCATGTCAGGAGAAAACTGGGTGAGGTAAAATTTGACGGCCCAAAGGAGCAGTAACTGTGACTGTGTCCTGTACAGAATGAGGTGGTGCGTTGTGTTGGAACAACCTCTTTCACTGTTTCCCCTGCAACTTTGTCTTGACAGCCTCTTGTAACCATGTTACGTGATATACTAGTGTAAACCTTTGAAGGTTTGCCCCTTATTTGCTTAATCTGTTAGAACCACACTATGACACTATCAAAACCACTCAGTATCACCTAACTCTGTGATGATTGGATTTTTGCCTTTTCCGGCGGTGATGACTCCACATCTGTTCACTGCTCAGTTTGCTCCTTATTCTCGGGGTCACAGCCGGCCGCGGTGGCCAAGAACTTCCAGGCGCTTCAGTCCGGAACCGCGCGACTGCTACGGTCGCAGTTTCGAATAATGTCTCGGGCATGGATGTGTGTAATGTCCTTAGGTTAGTTAGGCTTAAGTAGTTCTAAGTCTGGGGGACTGATGACCTCAGATGTTAAGTCGCATACTGCTTAGAGCCATTTGAAACTTTTTTTATTTTTTTCATTTTTATTTATTTATTTATTTATTATTTTTTTTGCCCTTCATGGGCGACGAAGGCTGGAACCTGCACGCCAATACCGCACCTGGACGTCCGCTGTGTGGCGCCAGGTGATCTTTTCAGATGAATCACGTTTTATATTCGATCAGACAGAAAGCAAAGACCCTGCAACATTCGTTGGAACAGTCTCGGAGAGAGGGGGGAGCTTTGTGATCTGGAGAATGTTTTCGTGCCATTCCCTGGGTGATGTGGTCATTCTGGAAAGTAAAATGGATCAACAGAAGTATGCATCTATTCTTGAGGACCATGTCCACTCGCACAGGAAGTCTTATTTCCTCGGCACGATGACATCTACCAACAGGACAACTCAACGTGTCACATACGTCATGGTTCGAAGAGCACCAGGGTGACTTTACCGCACTCTCCTGGCCACCAAACTCCCCGGAGTTAAACCCAATGGAGAATATGTGGGATCACCTCAGTCGAGCTGTTCGCACCACAGCTCATTAAGGGCGGAACCTTAGGCCACTGGGACACTGGTGACGGTCAGCAGCGACGGTTACTGACAGAGATACATTCGTTTGAACAGGAGAATCACACCGGACACTACTGCCTCACCGAGCCATTGTGACCCAGCCGTGACTCAATGTGTCACATACGTCATGGTTCGAAGAGCACCAGGGTGAGTTTACCGCACTCGCCTGGCCGCCAAACTCCCCGGAGTTAAACCCAATGGAGAATATGTGGGATCACCTCAGTCGAGCTGTTCGCACCAAAGCTCCTTAAGGGCGAAACCTTAGGCCACTGGGACACTGGTGACGGTCAGCAGCGACGGTCACCGACAGAGATACATTCGTTTGAACAGGAGCATCACACCGGACACTACTGCCTCACCGAGCCATTGTGACCCAGCAGTGACTCACCCTCGCCACATGTAACGGACAAGGTCACTGTGTTTACAGCAGTCAGCGCCAGACGTCCATTAGTTTGAACTGGAGTGTTCACACTGAAGCACAGATCACAGACACAGCGTTGCAGATTTGCAAAACGACAGGCAGTCATTTCTGAGACAGTGATGCGAAACATTTATTGTACACTCCTGGAAATGGAAAAAAGAACACATTGACACCGGTGTGTCAGACCCACCATACTTGCTCCGGACACTGCGAGAGGGCTGTACAAGCAATGATCACACGCACGGCACAGCGGACACACCAGGAACCGCGGTGTTGGCCGTCGAATGGCGCTAGCTGCGCAGCATTTGTGCACCGCCGCCGTCAGTGTCAGCCAGTTTGCCGTGGCATACGGAGCTCCATCGCAGTCTTTAACACTGGTAGCAAGCCGCGACAGCGTGGACGTGAACCGTATGTGCAGTTGACGGACTTTGAGCGAGGGCGTATAGTGGGCATGCGGGAGGGCGGGTGGACATACCGCCGAATTGCTCAACACGTGGGGCGTGAGGTCGCCACAGTACATCGATGTTGTCGCCAGTGGTCGGCGGAAGGTGCACGTGCCCGTCGACCTGGGACCGGACCGCAGCGACGCACGGATGCACGCCAAGACCGTAGGATCCTACGCAGTGCCGTAGGGGACCGCACCGCCACTTCCCAGCAAATTAGGGACACTGTTGCTCCTGGGGTATCGGCGAGGACCATTCGCAACCGTCTCCATGAACCTGGGCTACGGTCCCGCACACCGTTAGGCGTCTTCCGCTCACGCCCCAACATCGTGCAGCCCGCCTCCAGTGGTGTCGCGACAGGCGTGAATGGAGGGACGAATGGAGACGTGTCGTCTTCAGCGATGAGAGTCGCTTCTGCCTTGGTGCCAATGATGGTCGTATGCGTGTTTGGCGCCGTGCAGGTGAGCGCCACAATCAGGACTGCATACGACCGAGGCACACAGGGCCAACACCCGGCATCATGGTGTGGGGAGCGATCTCCTACACTGGCCGTACACCTCTGGTGATCGTCGAGGGGACACTGAATAGTGCACGGTACATCCAAACCGTCATCGAACCCATCGTTCTACCATTCCTAGACCGGCAAGGGAACTTGCTGTTCCAACAGGACAATGCACATCTGCATGTATCCCGTGCCACCCAACGTGCTCTAGAAGGTGTAAGTCAACTATCCTGGCCAGCAAGATCTCCGGATCTGTCCCCCATTGAGCATGTTTGAGACTGGATGAAGCGTTGTCTCACGCGGTCTGCACGTCCAGCACGAACGCTGGTCCAACTGAGGCTCCAGGTGGAAATGGCATGGCAAGCCGTTCCACAGGACTACATCCAGCGTCTCTACGATCGTCTCCATGGGAGAATAGCAGCCTGCATTGCTGCGAAAGGTGGATATACACTGTACTAGTGCCGACATTGTGCATGCTCTGTTGCCTGTGTCTATGTGCCTGTGGTTCTGTCAGTGTGATCATGTGATGTATCTGACCCCAGGAATGTGTCAATAAAGTTTCCCCTTCCTGGGACAATGAATTCACGGTGTTCTTATTTCAATTTCCAGGAGTGTACATTATACTGTTCAAATTATAGCGATGAGTTTAGATTTGATTATCACAGAAGATTTTGTAAGTGAAGTAGAAAGTCGTCGTACAATTTGGTAAGTGAAAAGCGATGACTATAGCAACAAAGTGATGAAAACGAATGCATGGCAAGAAATTATAACTAAGTTTGTGCCTGATTTCAATGAGAAAAGCACGTATGAGAAAACAAAATTGGTAAGTTGTATGTTCTTTTTTTCAGATTTAATACTTTAATATTTTTCGGACCATAAAAGGCTAGCGAAATTTAGTTGCTACCCCTGTACGAGGCCATTTCACTAACTAATCAGTTGGCAATACCTGCAGTGCCGAACACCAGTGATCCAAGAGTGTTCACCACAGTCACCGGTGCCCATCACTGGCGACTGTCACCAGTGTCTGTGTGAAACGGGCCTGCCGGCCGATGTGGCCGTGCGGTTCTAGGCGCTTCAGTCTGGAACCGCGTGACCGCTACGGTCGCAGGTTCGAATCCTGCCTCGGGCATGGATGTGTGTGATGTCCTTAGGTTAGTCAGGTTTAAGTAGTTCTAAGTTCTAGGGGACTGATGACCACAGATCATGACAGTACCATAGTGCTCAGAACCATTTGAACCATTTCTTTTGAAACGGGCCTATTATGCAACTGGTCACGGTACTGTAGTGGGCATGGCGTTCCAGAACGCCATTGACGCCCTTCCTGCATGTCTCGCAGCGGTCCGCGTGCTTTTGACATGTGGTCACATTAATGTGACTGCACGGTGTAGCATGGATGAGCTCGATATCTAAACGCTACGTACGGCGACCTTAGTCATGTTCAAAATGTCGTGCAAGACGTTGAAAACTGATCCATAACTTACCTTCAATTTTTCCACATTGCCTCGATTATGATGCGTTTGTCTTCGAACACCAGAGTCTGCACTTCTCAGGCGAATCCGGTTCTTTCGAAGAGACAGACAAACAACTTAAACTTTTTGCCATACACTTCCACAAACTCAGTATGGACTGTTGCAGAGTTGGTCCCTCTAAATGCAGAAAACGAATTACAGGGTACTCAGTGCGCAAAGCCATTTTGTTTTAGATCCTCTATAGTTGCGAGGTAGGAACGACAGCAGCCGAATCCAGGCTTGTTCTGCGCCATTATCCAACAGACAATGAGAGTTCATTAGTGCTCTGGGCGCTTTGCTGTGGACGTCGTAGCGAATGCGAACATTAAACGCGATTTTTTTTAGTCTGTTATTCCATTCGTTGCGAGTTGTCAGCGATGATTGTTGTGGAAAGTCACAAATCCTATATAAGCAAGAGAGAGACATAATCAGCAGGAAACACAATTTCTTCACGCGCAAAGCACATTCATGCGCGTACCACAACCGTCGCTTGGAACCGGTAACATTTTAATCCCTGTCCGTGTCTCGATCTGCCATCGCTCGTGAAGTGGACAATAGCAGCATACTGCTTTAATGTGGCTCAAAACGGCTCTAAGCACTATGGGACTTACCATCTGAGCTCATCAGTCCCCAAGACTTAGAACTACTTAAACCTAACTAACCTAAGGACATCACACCCTTCCATGCTCGAGACAGGATTCGAACCTGCGGCCGTAGCAGCAGCACGGTTCCGGACTGAAGCGCCTAGAAGCGCCAGGCTTTAATGTGGCGCGGAGATTTCAATGTGGATCAGATCTGGAGGCACGTACCTGCAAACAATCGAAAAAATAATTACATAAGTTTGTTTTTTAGACGTTTCATTAAAACATTAGGACTGCCCTTCGTAAAGTATTCATCAGATGTGAGTCACTGATTTGTTATAACTGAACTTGCTCTTTCAAAACGGATTGAGTTAATTAGTGCGTGAAATTAAAAAAAACTGTACATGCAGTTCGGGTGAGCGCTGTATATTTTTCGTGAAAATGTTGTAAAAAAATCATAACAAGTGTCTTGTACTGTCGCGTCGAAACCATAATGAAGTCCAAATCCGAAGGCAGGGTGGTCAATGAATTAAAACTCTTAGAAATGAAAGCACGTTTGTTATTGACATCAACGCACAACAGAACTGACCTCCTGGATGGAGAGTACCGTTCTTTATATAAACGTCGAATATTCCAGAATGCTGCTATTTAAACAGACATCGCATATTCCTGAATATATGAACATGACAAATATAAAATATATAAAGAACCTTACAGAAATGATAAATACTAAATAAAAAATAATTGCTCATGGTCAGATCAGAACCGGCGACCATGTCATCTAGTAACACTGATCACTACACTACACCCCACGCACCACAGCTCGACACATTCTTCTCTCCCCTAGAGAAAATGTGACCTGCTGTTTCAGCAGTTCACACTGGAGCCGATTACAGCACCCTGCACCAAGACCCAGTCAATGGTCCGCTGTACGGGGCGCTGGCGGGTCCTTGCGTTCCGGCCATGTTGCTGCATATATTCCACTATGATGAACATCAAAGATAGTCCTTTTGTCGAAGCTTTGCGATGGTTGAGAGAGTCTTCAGTTTCCTTGAGCCTCGTTTTGTGGAATGTCGTAGGTCTCCACATGGAGGACAGAAACGAAATAGGAAAATCACGCTATGGAGTACGACCACACGAGGATTCTGGTACAGACGTCGAGATACTGGGACAGCGTAGTTAGAGAGGCCATCGAAATTCGCACCAATGACGACCTCATAAACGGTGACTGTGGCTATAATCTTAGCAAGGCTTGGGAACCAGCGATTGGGTTAATCAAGAGTAAATCGAGCAAACGCATAGTTGTGACGACCACGGCGGACAGAGTCATCACACCGACGTCATCTCAGACGCCGTCGCAATCTGCTCCATCGCGCTACCGTGGCGTGGGGCGCGGACGGCGGAGGGAGCGCGCTGCGGGCGGAGGGTATTTAAATCGGCCGTCGCCGCGACCGAACCCAGTTCCCCCTGAGCAGCCATAGCGTACGGATCTCTGTGCCGGCACGTTCACAGGAGCTCAGTCCGTCAGTTCACCTGATGATGGCGACATGTTTGATCGCCGAAATATTGTGCCCGTTGGACACTGTAGACCGGCAGTACACCCGTGGATATTTTGATTATCAAATACGCCGGGAGAAACTCAAGAATCACAGGAAACATTTGGTAATGTTCAGTCCATGATCGGTCAATGTGAAGCTTAGTTGTTAGGTTTCCATTGCGCGTTTCCTTGTAGCAGTGAAGACTAAAGTCAGTTAACAGTTCTGGGACCTTAGACGACTTGCCATTCAGGGAAAGGTAGAGTAAATTAAACACTCTATTTCCTCAACTGGAATCTCATGGCCACTGGAAGTTCGTGTCACAGAGCAAAAGATCGTCTCACCAAAAATTTAACTATCGATAATCAGACGTTTTGAAACAGTGGACATGTTTTAAGAGTCCAAACGGTATAACTTTAAACTCATAGAGGCCATCGGGAATAATGAAAGTAATATTTTTCCGGCCAGCCTCTCCAAGCTTGATTCGCAAGTAGCCTGACTGTATATCCATAACTGAGAACTACTTTGCTTCTTCCAAGCAGTCTACGGTGTCATGAAAGTACGGCAATATATAGGCATCTTTCTTTGTGATATTTTTCAGTCATCGGTAATCAACGCAGAAAAGCCATGTGGTGTCCTTCTTCACAAAAACCACGGGAGAGAAGCACGGACTCTCTGAAGGTGCAAAGATGCCTTCTTACAGCATCTTCTACACATCCTCCCTAATTATTCGTAGTTCACCAGGCGGCACTCTATATGAGCTCTGGCTAATTGTTGGGTGTCTCCAGTGTTAATAAGGTGTTTTACCATGGGTCGCCTGATTTGTCTTTTCAGAATTTGAAAGCATCCGAAAACTGACATGAAATATCTGCCTCTGATCGACGTTGTTTCAGATCTTACTGTCAGTTCGATAGCAGCTTCCACCCCCGCGGCCGGCCGAGGTGGTTCAAATGGCTCTGAGCACTATGGGACTCAAGTGCTGTGGTCATTAGTTCCCTAGAACTTTGAACTACTTAAACCTAACTAACCTGAGGACATCACACACATCCATGCCCGAGGCAGGATTCGAACCTGCGACCGTAGCGGTCGCGCGGTTCCAGACTGTAGTGCCTAGAACCACTCGGCCACCTCGGCCGGCCGGCCGCGGTGGTCTCGCGGTTCTAGGCGCGCAGTCCGGAACCGTGCGTCTGCTACGGTCGCAGGTTCGAATCCTGCCTCGGGCATGGATGTGTGTGATGTCCTTAGGTTAGTTAGGTTTAAGTAGTTCTAAGTTCTAGGGGACTGATGACCTCAGAAGTTAAGTCCCATAGTGCTCAGAGCCATTTGAACCACCCCACGTTGTCTGTAGTGGTAGTGGAGCATGAGCCCTTGTCGATTATACAAGCTGCTCTTCCTAGACAGTTTCTGCTGTCCCTACGAACATATTTTTAGCGAATAATTGTGGCTGCTCGTGACAGTTTGTGATCCAAAGCTCTTCTTGACGACCTACAACGCTTATGATCGTCGCTGACATGTAGTTTTCCTTTGTGAGTCTCATAGCTTTTTGCAATCGAGATAAACTCCACAGTTTGATGGAGCATCTCGACTGATGACTGGAATTCATCTCGTTGATGATGGCGGGATAACAACGTCTACAGCAGCAAACGACCGCCCAGAGCAATCTTTGTTATGTGTGCTTTTTGGAATAGCGTGGTCAATCTGGAGGTCCAATCTTTCACAGTCTATGACTACTCGTCATACCAGCAAGAAGTCTTATCCGAGAACGTCATTATGACTACATTCTGTTAAAACGACAACATCAAAGCCCTATCTTCTGTCATTGGTAATTATTTATGTAATACTAGAAACGTAGCAATTTCTTACCAGTGCCAATGTATACAACTACCGTTCAGTATGCTACTTCATCGAAGTGTCATGTAGTTTCTCATTTGTGACAGACATTCACAAGCTCTGAGTAACCACATGATCAAGGAAATTCGATCTCTGCAACAGGGAACAGATACGACTGTTCAAGGAACTCAGCGTCTCTGTGCTGAGGCGGACCACAGTTTTGCAGTAAAAAATATTTTCTTCGACCTTTATGTGGCACGTCATATCTAAGCCAGCCGCGTTTTAAACACTACCAAATTCGTCAGCCACTACTGCGATAATATTGTGTCCAGCCGAACCTCATTTCAGACGCTGCACTCTGTTACGTCTCCAGGCACTGCACTTATGCGAACTCTTTCCACCCATTTTCACGACACCTCTTTCAAAGGATGCAGTGTTGTCAAACACAACTAAAATTGAGTATTTCGATAGCCATCACAAATTTCAGTCAATAATCAATACTTTGTTCGAAGGTAACTCCTTTAAAAATTCATCCTTCTTGAGGGGAACGACAGGAAGACGGACGAAAATATTGCTCAAATGCAAGATTTTTTTTTCTCCGTGCTGGAATGCAGTAGACAAAGGGGGTTTGTTGCAATGAGTAAAGCATACATTGAAGTTTTTATTGGTACTTTTGACTGAAATATACACTCCTGGAAATGGAAAATAGAGCACATTGACACCGGTGTGTGAGACCCACCATACTTGCTCCGGACACTGCGAGAGGGCTGTACAAGCAATGATCACACGCACGGCACAGCGGACACATCAGGAACCGCGGTGTTGGCCGTCGAATGGCGCTAGCTGCGCAGCATTTGTGCACCGCCGCCGTCAGTGTCAGCCAGTTTGCCGTGGCATACGGAGCTCCATCGCAGTCTTTAACACTGGTAGCATGCCGCGACAGCGTGGACGTGAACCGTATGTGCAGTTGACGGACTTTGAGCGAGGGCGTATAGTGGGCATGTGGGAGGCCGGGTGGACGTACCGCCGAATTGCTCAACACGTGGGGCGTGAGGTCTCCACAGTACATCGATGTTGTCGCCAGTGGTCGGCGGAAGGTGCACGTGCCCGTCGACCTGGGACCGGACCGCAGCGACGCACGGATGCACGCCAAGACCGTAGGATCCTACGCAGTGCCGTAGGGGACCGCACCGCCACTTCCCAGCAAATTAGGGACACTGTTGCTCCTGGGGTATCGGCGAGGACCATTCGCAACCGTCTCCATGAAGCTGGGCTACGGTCCCGCACACCGTTAGGCCGTCTTCCGCTCACGCCCCAACATCGTGCAGCCCGCCTCCAGTGGTGTCGCGACAGGCGTGAATGGAGGGACGAATGGAGACGTGTCGTCTTCAGAGATGAGAGTCGCTTCTGCCTCGGTGCCAATGATGGTCGTATGCGTGTTTGGCGCCGTGCAGGTGAGCGCCACAATCAGGACTGCATACGACCGAGGCACACAGGGCCAACACCCGGCATCATGGTGTGGGGAGCGATCTCCTACACTGGCCGTACACCTCTGGTGATCGTCGAGGGGACACTGAATAGTGCACGGTACATCCAAACCGTCATCGAACCCATCGTTCTACCATTCCTAGACCGGCAAGGGAACTTACTGTTCCAACAGGACAATGCACGTCCACATGTATCCCGTGCCACCCAACGTGCTCTAGAAGGTGTAAGTCAACTACCCTGGTCAGCAAGATCTCCGGATCTGTCCCCCATTGAGCATGTTTGGGACTGGATGAAGCGTCGTCTCACGCGGTCTGCATGTCCAGCACGAACGCTAGTCCAACTGAGGCGCCAGGTGGAAATGGCATGGCAAGCCGTTCCACAGGACTACATCCAGAATCTCTACGATCGTCTTCATGGGAGAACAGCAGCCTGCGTTGCTGCGAAAGGTGGATATACACCGTACTAGTGCCGACATTGCGCATGCTCTGTTGCCTGTGTCTATGTGCCTGTGGTTGTGTCAGTGTGATCATGTGATGTATCTGACCCCAGGAATGTGTCAACAAAGTTTCCCCTTCCTGGGACAATGAATTCACGATGTTCTTATTTCAATTTCCAGGAGTGTATTAATATCTTCACTGTGTAACTGGGATTTTCCTGAGGGAGCTCTGGAAGGAGGTAGATCGACAGTTATCGCTGTAACTCCGACTGTGGTTATCTGAAACATGAAATTAACACATCACCCTGATCCTTAAGATGTAATTTTAGTTCATCGTAGGGATTTGCAAAACTTTTTTTTGGCAAAATTATAGTCATTTGAAACAAATGGCCATTTTTGAAACCCTCCTTTTTGGCAGAAAAAGTACTAAATATCAACATTAAAAAATCTTCTACTATGTACTGAAGAGAATTCAGTTTGCTTCAACGAAGACAAAAAATCATTACAATCGAATGAAAACTGTAGCGTGTGCGACGACAACCTTGTAGAAAAGCATGGTTTTGAGAAAAACGCATTTAAAGTTTGACAGGCATTTATCACATAAAAAGGGACAAAGCTTGAAACTTAGGGGACATTATCAATGCCTGGTCCATAATAACTATTGCCCCGGCTAGTGGACGGCCACTTTCTGCCACTTTGACCTGATGAGCCCTCATTTTCGTCCTCAAAGCCCTTTTCATCGCTGACGGCATCGCCACTCTATCTTCCCAGAGTCGGTGCATTTCATCGCCGATTTTGATTTGAAGGGGATAAGTCGCGCATTACTGCTGTATGGCCTACATTGAATAGACATACGGCCAAATTTTAAGCAATGTTGACAATTTCGCTTCGGCTGGATGTTATGTTTGGAGAGTTTCTGCAAATGAGACTGCTGAAAATTTCGCTCACAGTTGGAATAAAACCGCCCAAACAACGCTCCAGCAAATCAGGTTTACTCAGATCGGTATAAACAAAGTGCGTGAGCGCGGAACCGGTTCCCTAACGCCGAGGCGTTCAGTGCAATCTCGGTTTCAAACGCTCTCAGAGCGGTTACTGTTTGGAATTCACGCGTAATATTTTGGGGAATAATTCTTCAATGTATATACATTCGAATTCCGTAATAAAAAATTTCGAATTTTTTTTCTAGCGTCACCCTGTCGGTCCTCCTTAAGCCAGCTTTACACCAGAACGAACAGAAGCAAACGAGCATTCGCAGAAAATTCGCAAGTGTTCACTGCCGTTCGCGTGTGAGACAGGTGAAACATGAGGACGCAGGATGTTCGTACCGTCAGATTTTCCTCTGTCCCTACCAGCCGTGACTCGAAGACATAGAGCACGGGGTCTCGGGTTCGATTCCCGACGGGATCAGGGATTTTCACCTGTCTCGAAATGACTGGGTGTTTGTGTTGTCATCTTCATTTCATCATCATTCATGAAAGTTGCGGCATTGGACTGAGAAAAGGTTGGGAATTTGTATGGGCGCTGATAACCGCGCCCCACGAACCAAACATCATGACCATCATCATCATCGGAGACATACGGGATGAAGCCAAGAGCACCACCACTGCGCTTCTCCAAAACGTTGGAAGAACAGGATCTCTTACCAGGTCGCCACCACGCTCACTGCCGACGATCACCCGGGATACTACAGAACCGCGACTCAACGCTGAACATCGGTGCCATTCATCAGCAGTCCATACTCCCCGGTCACGGCATCGCCACAAATGCAACCGTTTGTGTAGCGCTGTTGACGGCAGTCTACGCATGGAATGGTATTTCCCTTGTTCAGCTGCTGCTAGCCTCCGTCGAATGAGTCAGAGAGTACATTACTTGTTCTCGGTTGGCAAGCGCAGACGTAAAGGGGTTACGATTTGCTTGGTGTACAGTATGGCTGTCCTCCTTTGGGGTGGCAAGACGCGGCCGATTGAAATCTCGACGACGAGATACATGCCCTCAGGTTCCCATGCACTCCATCATCAGACCACTGTCACAACCAAAAGTCTCAGAAATCTGACTACAACGCGATTGCCGGCCGCGGTGGTCTAGCGGTTCAGGCGCTCAGTCCGGAACCGCGGGACTGCTACGGTCGCAGGTTCGAATCCTGCCTCGGGCATGGATGTGTGTGATGTCCTTAGGTTAGTTAGGTTTAAGTAGTTCTAAGTTCTAGGGGACTGATGACCACAGATGTTAAGTCCCATAGTACTCAGAGCCATTTGAACCATTTTACAACGCGATTCGACCAGTCGGCCAAATGAGGCGGCCTCTTTCGAATTCCGTCAAATGCTGATAACGCTGTCTTTAGAGGTGCACAAATTCTCCTTCCAGCCTGCCTGCACCTATCTCTGTCGCAACCATTAAGGCAGCTCAACTTTCCGCAGTGGAGACACAAGGGTACATGTCTACTGAATCACGGTGGTTAATGCAGGCCAGTTTCCGTTCCCACAAGCCCGGCGATTTTCACAGGGCCCGTTCAACCTACTACACCTAACAACAGGTTGCGCTGTCAATCCAACGTGACTAGTTAGGTATAGGTTTGTGTAGGTAGTTTCACTGCTTTGTCATTACGGTAGGAACACCAAAATTAACAAACCACACTTAAAGAAGATTGAGGCGAAATTAAGAATTGAGGAATATACATCAGTCGTAATGTGCATTCCAGCAGGGAAGAAGTTGCCGCGTGTTTATGAGGCAGCTTCAAATAAATAGGTAGGTGTCTTGTAATGCAATTTGAGTTAAAAATTGCAAAATACTCATTCGAGAACCTAGAGTATGTCACAAAATGTTTGCAAGTTTGACCAGCAGCTTGTATCTCCATCACTATTTTGAAAGAGGATAAAGACTTAGTGGCTGAAAACCGTGTGGAAATGTGTGCTAAGGACTTGAGGCCATTTAGAAGTCAATAAAACAAACTCTTTCCGAACAGACCTCGGAAGGGTCAACGGTGCCAACTGATGGCCGTGTCATCCTCAGCCGAAAGGCGTCACTGGATGCGGATATGAAGGGACACACCGCTCTCCCGGCCGTTGCCAGCTTTCGTTACCGGAATTTAGCAATTTTTAGGCTTTTTAAATTGACGATTATGACAGGAAAAGTATTAGTTGCTAATGTCTAACCATGTGCATCAGGAGGGCGACAGAAAATGAGTGTCCGAGAGGAACAGAGATCAACCTCTTATGGTATATACACAATGTGATCAAAAGTATTCCGACACCCCCAAAAACATGCGTTTTTCGTTTTATGTGCATTTTGCTGCCACCTACTGCCAGGTACTCCAGATCAGCGACCTCAGTAGTCATTAGACATAGTGAAAGAGCAGAATGGGGCGCTCCGCGGAACTCACGGACATGGAACGTGGTCAGGTGATTGGGTGTCACTTGTGTCATACACATTCTGGTAAAAGTAATTAAAAGTGGTATAACTGGGGTCATACGTCGGTGAAACACACTAGGTTTATAAACACTAGACTTCCAAAACCTTCCTTTAGTCGGCGTTGCAGTGTAATAGATATCTTCAAGAGCTTAGGTGCAAAGGATCTCGACTGTCAGAGATGCTTCTGCTTACTGGAGGAACATGTAGCAGAGGTGAGCTGATTATGGTTAAAACTGAGAATAGCCAGTACTGGTCGAAAGAGCGCGAAGTTGCAGAGAAACCCGTTAACATCGAGATAAATAAACAACGTAGAAATACGCCGGAAAGGAAAATAAGGACTAAAAAAATCTATTATTTTCTGGTCTACAGCCACCCAAAAGATAAACATTGAACCTCGTCTTATGATACTCGTGTAAAAAAAAGGACTGTTCATCAACTTCCGAACGCTGTTCATGACACTACACTGACGGCATACACAAGGAACTGCTACGTATAGTAGCACAGCGGGAAAAAGGGAAGGCAAGTAAGATTCTCTTAGCCTGCTTGAGTTGGGCATGACTTGGGATGGTGAAGTAGCCTTCGGCTGATAACGTGCAGCAGTCTGCCTCCCTTTCCAACAGGCAAGCATAGGCAGATTAAATTGCGGGACGTGTTCACCTATGGCACTCTTATACGAGTGCCGTTCACGTCCCTTCTCTGGCGACCGTTATACCTGTCACGGAGAACTGCAACTCTATATCATTTATATACTTGCCACTGGTGTCTATGGTGTACGTGTACGAAGTTAGTTCACATTCGATAATGTCTCCCGCATGCTTCACCTTTCTGTTTGGTATATTCCCATCAGAATTTAGAATTTTGTCGTTATTCACAGCTGGTTCCAGCCAGATTTACATTGTTAATACTGTGTAGACATTAATAAGCGGTATTAATTATGGGCCGGCCGGGGTGGCCGAGCGGCTCTAGGCGCTACAGTCTGGAACCGCGCGACCGCTATGGTCGCAGGTTCGAATCCTGCTTCGGACATGGGTGTGTGTGATGTCCTTAGGTTAGTTAGGTTTAAGTAGTTCAAAGTTCTAGGGGACTGATGACCTCAGATGTTAAGTCCCGAAGTGCTCAGAGCAATTTGAACCAACCAATTCTGGGATTTTACCGTGGACACTACTGCAGTTAATAATATCATATTAACTTGTTTTTCTTTCCGATCTGTGAGGTCGAAAGTTCTCTGAGAGAAATGTAATTAATCTCTCTTCGTTTTTGGCATGCAGCTCAACATTGTTCCTGATGAATGACTCCTTTAAATAAAAAATAATAAATAAAAAAACATGTGGACACGTACTCTGCTACCCTAGTAGCCACTTCCTGCGTGTAGTGCCGGTCGACTTACTAAAGGGACCACAGAATTCTCTTCCCGTCAGCAGACCTGGTGAAATATGCACCCGAGATACGCAAAATTATCTGAACGTCTGGGTTAGACCTTCCATTAGACTTCATTTTTGAATTTGATGCCGCAAATAGAGAGCCGTACTTCTGCCCTACGGTCGAGGCTAGCTGTCTAGCTGCCTTCATCAATTCCGCCAACTGTCCAAAGGAACTGTGGATGGCTTTAACCCAGATGGTGTGCGTCATTTTTTGTAACACTATAACGACGATGTGATTTTTTTCCAATAAATTATTGAAGTATCATATAATCTTGTGTAATCAAAAATATTTATTTTGCTGTAACTTTCAAAATTTATCTAAACATATTTTCGTATTTGATATGGTTGTTCTAATACGATTTTAAAAGCCTCTGTGATTTTACATAAATTATTGTTGCATTGAATAATGATTCGAATTGGTTCAAATGGCTCTGAGCACTATGAGACTTAACATCTGAGGTCATCAGTCCCTTAGAACTTAGAACTACTTAAACCTAAGTAACCTAAGGACATCACACACATCCATGCCCGAGGAGGGATTCGAACCTGCGACCGACACTGGATAATGTCATGACAGAAATTGCAGGGAAAGTTAGGTGGTTTTCGTATTTGTCAGAGAATCACTGTGTTGGTAGCACTGGTTCAAGGAGTTGGGCGTTACCTTGATACGTTAGAGAGCACACGTTCGGACTCAGTACTGGCCACAACATTGAGTGGATGTGTGAATCTCGTACAAGACGAGAAGTTGGTCAGTGTGAGGCAAAGTCATATTTTACGAGACACAGAGGGAGCGACGTATGTGGGCAGATGAATTATGCTCCAAATATCATCAAGAGCGTGTCCCAAATTGGTCTACAAATAACCAGAGTGTTCTCGTAACGACGTAGATGGAGCATTGTCGCAGACGCGGACACTTTCGTCTAGACAGCATCGATAAATTATAATATTGTTCAGTTCCAATTAGCTTAGAACATTTGTGAGACCCATTCAATGAACTTAATTAAGAACTGAATAATAATGCTAATCATACGAAATTTTAACTCCTCGATCTAGTCATTAATCTCAGTTATTTTTATGTAGTCTAGGATCCTGCGCCTTTCCCACTGTGTCATTAATGAGTATCCAGCCTGTAATAGAAAGAACGTTGTTCAAAATTTATGTCAGTTTATGTTGGAAAATGATCTAAATTGTTCCGTAATAATTTCTCAATCAATCAGTCAGACAGCTTGTTCAATAGAACAATCAGATATAGAAAATCAGTATAATTTGAATAAAGTCCTATTAAAGTAATAGTAAAACAATTTAAATGCAGAAATATTGGCAAACTATAAATCTTTTATTACTTTTCATACCATGTTTGAGTTTTTGTATGCTTAGTAGTTCTTTTTTGTGCGTTGCATCTACATTGAGGCTTGGTTATTTGCAATTCATGAAAATATTCTAAATTGTTTAAGGTAGTGGAATTCTATGTCTTTATTTTTGAAGTTAATGGCTTTTGATTGTGCAGCTAAGCATTATTGTGAGGTAACACAATTATGACTAAAATAGAGAATGTTCACCATTTATCCATTTCCGTAACGATTATTTCTAAATTTTTCCAAATCATGACATTTGATTTTGTTTAGTTCTTTGAAAGCATAGTTAATATTAATTCTCTTCCTTATTTAGTAAAGTGGCCTGATAAGTTACGTAATAATTACATTTCTGATAACAAGCTAATAAATCAACAGAATTTTTCCAGATGGACTGGCGATAGTATTTAAAAACAACTTATTGATTTGCTGTGGGTTATTCAGAATTTTGTGGTTCTTTTCGCTGTCTTTGTTTTGCGTGGTTTGCACTACTCTAAAATGATCAGTCAAAATTTACATAAGAAAAATGTAGAGTAAGTAATTTGTAAAAGTAACTTGTTGTAGGGGAAGGTTGGGCAAAACTACGTTCATTTCTGACCTATATAAATTATTTTCAATGATCAGTAAGTCTGTAAATCAATTACGCATTGCACAACATGATACTAGTTCGTCTTCAGCTTAAAACCAACCTTTTGAGCACAAAAAGTAAAAACCTCGTTAGGTGCCAATACCTGTTGAAATGAATCGAAAAGTGTGGAAAACTGGAAAAAAAATATGTGGAAACACACAGAAATCCTTAAAAAAAGCTAGCAAATGATACCATTAATCTATTTTATGTACCAAAACTGGTTTGTGAAAAAGTGCTCCTTCATGACTTGCCTCTTTTTGTTCTTCTCTATAAAAAATTTTGTTTTGAGTTTTTCTTTTCTTCTTTCTCTTTCTGCTTTTTCTTGAGCTTCTAAGTCATTTTTGCATGGAGAGGAAGTCAGTATTACTGTTTTACTCTTTTCCCTATTTGTGATTTTCTTTGCACCTTTTACCAAATCAAACTTTGTAGGAGGCATTACAAACTTTGGTGACATGGATTGACGATGGT
Organism: Schistocerca gregaria; assembly: GCF_023897955.1. Taxonomy (NCBI): domain Eukaryota; kingdom Metazoa; phylum Arthropoda; class Insecta; order Orthoptera; family Acrididae; genus Schistocerca; species Schistocerca gregaria. The sequence continues at coordinate 184,819,458 of NC_064931.1, read as the reverse complement.
GTACCAGAAGTTACAGCCTGGAATCTCACTGAATGAAGTAGAATTGCCTTCAGTGATGATTTGTGCTTCGAATAGACCTTCAGTAACCTGCGAAGATGTATCTGGAGATGTCACGAATAATGATGGGATACCAACCTGACTGTGGCTCGCCATACGGCTCGAAAACCCGAAGCGATGGTCTAGGTGCCATTTCTTTTCATAGCAGGACCCCTTTGGTTGTTATCCGTGGCACCCTTACAGCACAGCGGTACGTCGATGGTATTCGACTCCCCGTTTTGTTGCCCTTTATAGCAAGTCATCCTGGGCTTACATTTCAGCAAGATAATGCCCGCCCGCAAAGGCGAAAATTTCTACTGCTTGTCTTCGTGCTTTCCAAACCCTACCTTGGCCAGCAAGGCCGCCGAATCTCTCCCCAACTAAGAAGGTTTGGAGCATTATGGGCAGGTCCTTCGAACCATCGCGGGATTTAGACGACAATTGGACAGAATTTGGCACGATATCCATGAAGATATCCAACAACTGTATCAATCAATGACAAGCCCAATAACAGCTTGTATGAGAACCAGAAGTGTTCTAAGGCGTTATTGACTTGCCCAGTTTGTGAAGCTACTTCCCTTGAATAAATCATCCAATTTTTCTGAAATTGTAATCATGTGTTTGACTGTATGTGTATGTCTCATCCACCGATTTCCGTCCTATTCGAATAATTCCTTCGTTTCCTTGTCTTAGAATGTAATAATAATAAAAGTAATAATAATAATAATAATAATACTGCATTGGCCACACGGAAGTGTAGTAGCCATTGCGTATTTACTGTTACGTTGTTCTTCCAATTAGTTCATTTATTCCAGAATGAGATTTTCACTCTGCAGCGGAGTGTGCGTTGATATGAAACTTCATGGCAGATTAAAACTGTGTGCCCGACCGAGTTCATTTATTAATGAGGAGTGAACAATGAAACACTTTCTGATCTACTGCAGGAATTACCTACAACTCGGAGACAGCAAAGCATGAGGTATGTGTGTAGTGGGTGGACTATGTGAGGAATATTTTGTTCGTATATTCGTTTCCAAAGTCTTACCTCCACCACATTGTGTCACACGCCAGTGAATTCGAAAAAATTATAATCATTGGTAACTAATGTAAGCTGTATTAGAGCCTTACGAAATAGTGATAAAAGTAATGATCTTTGAAAAATAATTTAGTTTCGTGATCGAAAAACACTTGCACCAGTTTGTTTTTACTTTTCATAAAATTACATTTTACATCTCGAGGGGTAATTATCAACAGGTTGGGAAGCATTGATGTAAAGGGACCGAGGATGGCCTCAGAACGCAGGCGGCAAGCGTCATTCGTGCCGATGTGAACTGTTCGCAGCCCGTTGACTCAGTGCCTTCAGTAGCCGCCGTTAGAGGCCTCCTGCAAAAGTCTGACGTGACCGCCTGACAAAATATACCTAGTGCACACGGGCATTCTTTCCCGACCTGCCTGGTATGCGACCAGTACCAAGTTGGATTAACGAAGGAAACACGGAAGCGGCGTGATTTCTGAAAGGCTTGTTCATACAGTGAGTAAGGTTCAGAAAATGCTCATTAAACCGCAGTGGGAAATGCTGCAAGAAAGGCCCACGTTCAGATAAGAGTCAAGAAACGTATTACTTCCTCCATTGCCACGCGGGATTAGCCGAGCGGTCTCAGGCGCTCCAGTCATGGACTGTGCGGCTGGTCCCGGCGGAGGTTCGAGTCCTCCCTCGGGCATGGGTGTGTGTGTTTGTCCTTAGGCTAATTTAGGTTAAGTAGTGTGTAAGCTTAGGGACTGATGACCTTAGCAGTTAAGTCCCATAAGATTTCACACACATTTGAACATTTTTTGAACTTCCTCCATTATACATCTCGTGTAACAGGTGCCAGAGTACATTCCATAAATTCGGGCTTATACGGAAGGCTATCCTTCCCGACAGACCACACGAAAATGAAACAAATATATGAACAATGATACTTCGCACCCTCCCCCCATACATTGTACGGCGGTCTGCGGAGTGCAGTTGATGATGTAAGTATCATGCAATGTGAGAGAACAGACCGATCGCGATCTGCATCGCTGATGAATTACAGTTTTTTAACAACTCTTCCAACTAATTTCACTAACGAGTTAGCAGGTGCAATGGATAATGCACTGATATCAAACGTTCGTAGATTAGGGCTGAACTCGAGCTATCCTGGGTTTTCGTGATTTCCTAGCAACACTCGTGGCGAAATGTTTCATTGAAATGCCGATGGCCGATAAGTTTCCTCATCTTTCTCCACCTAAACTAGAGTAAGTTATGAAAATTTGTAGTGCAAGACGTATTCAGCAGAAAGTTATGAGCGTATGATGGAAATGTACGTGACGACAGCCAGATGACAGGTCAAGTGAAAAGAATCTGTTTCTCCTCTACCCCTTTGCAGAACCAAATATATATGGCGATTCCACCTTAAATCACTCCGGACAAATGGTTCAAATGGCTATGAGCACTATGGAACTTAACTGCTAAGGTCATCAGTCCCCTAGAACTTAGAACTACTTAAACCTAACTAACCAAACGCCATCACACACATCCATGCCCGAGGCAGGATTCGAACCTGCGACAGTAGCGGTGCGTGGTTCCAGACTGTAGCGCCTAGAACCGCTTTGCCACCCCGGCCGGCTCACTCCGGACAGATATCACTAAATAACTGTTGGTTCTGAATCCATCTAACCGAAGCCGTTCACGTATATTTTCACCGGGATGGTGACAAATACTTTCTCGATTTTTGCACCTTCCTACTAGAACGAGTCACTTGTCACAGACGCCATCCAACCTACAGACAATACTTTGTCAATTATCTGGGTAGTTTCTTCTTGGACCCTCCACGCAGTTGGGGTGTGTCGGCTATTTTACGGACCGGAACAAGTGACAAAACCATATGAACTCTTTCCTTGTGAAGACCTGCCACATCCCAATGGCGGGTTAGAAGGACCAGCGGACTTATTGTCGCTAGTAGCTACGGGTGTAGTGTCTAATGTAGATTCCGCCGGAAAGGCGGCCTTTACGTTGAATTTATGCTTTTATTTTGTTTTTGCTATTTAGATACTTTCTTTGACTAGAAGCGTACAGTTATACGAATAAAGACTGTTTGTTTAACCTGCTTTCCTGTTACAAAAAATAAAATATAATGCGGAGGTGACGATTCGGGGACTGGAAGCACTATCGTGGCCAGGCCCCGCATTTCGATCCCTGCGCACCCTGTTTCCACCAGCCTGAAGCTGATCGCTCTACATCCTTTTAAGAAATAAAAAAAAAAGGTGGCTCTGTGGTTGAGGCGCTAGGGTCACATTTGGAAGGAGCAACGTTCAAATCCCCTCAGACCATTCTGTTATGGTTTTCCCACGGTTAAGTTAAATCGCTCAAAGCGAATGACGAAATGGTACTATTTAAAAAGACGCTGCTGCTTTCCTTTCCCGTCTTTGTGCTCCATTTCTAATGACCTTTTTATCGTCAGAACGTTCAATCCAAATCTTCCTCATATGATTACAGAGTTTGATTTCCGATGTAATAATCAAACAGTACCGTGTATTTTTTTTCCAATGGAATCTGATGTGTTCCAATAAAGAGAGTAGGTAATGGAGACTTAATTCTGTTCTGTGAAATACAGGGTCCGGCAAAAAGACCTCCCGTAATAGGAGAGTCCACAGTGTGAACTGTGGGGGGGGGGGGGGGGGGGGATGTTGATGTGTAGACGGTTTCGATTGACAGTGAAGTACATAACATTGTCAGTAGGCTCAGTGGCTTGGCTCGGTGACCACCGTGGATCTGTTCTGGAGGAATATATTCGTAATAGTGTTTCTGTGATTACTACTCATCGAGCATGACCGACATGATTCTGTTCCTGATAGAAAAACTATTCGCATTTGTGAAACAGACTTCCAAGCATCAGGTCCTGTACTGAAAAAAAATCTACTAGCCGGCCTCGGACTGTAACGGCACTGGAAAATGTAGTGTGTGTGAGAGAGCGTTCAGTACTTCAATATGCAGCTGCTCTGGGATTGTCTGATAGGAGTATAAGAAGCATCCTGCATTGAGATCTTCATATGCTTTCATACGAAATATCGATTACCCAAAAATTAAGTGAAAGAGATTCTGAAACTCGCATATATATATATATATATATATATATATATATATATATATATATATATATATATATATATATATATACTCCTGGAAATGGAAAAAAGAACACATTGACACCGGTGTGTCAGACCCACCATACTTGCTCCGGACACTGCGAGAGGGCTGTACAAGCAATGATCACACGCGCGGCACAGCGGACACACCAGGAACCGCGGTGTTGGCCGTCGAATGGTGCTAGCTGCGCAGCATTTGTGCACCGCCGCCGTCAGTGTCAGCCAGTTTGCCGTGGCATACGGAGCTCCTTCGCAGTCTTTAACACTGGTAGCATGCCGCGACAGCGTGGACGTGAACCGTATGTGCAGTTGACGGACTTTGAGCGAGGGCGTATAGTAGGCATGCGGGAGGCCGGGTGACGTACCGTCGAATTGCTCAACACGTGGGGCGTGACGTCTCCACAGTACATCGATGTTGTCGCCAGTGGTCGGCGGAAGGTGCACGTGCCCGTCGACCTGGGACCGGACCGCAGCGACGCACGGATGCACGCCAAGACCGTAGGATCCTACGCAGTGCCGTAGGGGACTGCACCGCCACTTCCCAGCAAAATAGGGACACTGTTGCTCATGGGGTATCGGCGAGGACCATTCGCAACCGTCTCCATGAAGCTGGGCTACGGTCCTGCACTCCGTTAGGCCGTCTTCCGCTCACGCCCCAACATCGTGCAGCCCGCCTCCAGTGGTGTCGCGACAGGCGTGAATGGAGGGACGAATGGAGACGTGTCGCCTTCAGCGATGAGAGTCGCTTCTGCCTTGGTGCCAATGATGGTCGTATGCGTGTTTGGCGCCGTGCAGGTGAGCGCCACAATCAGGACTGCATACGACCGAGGCACACAGGGCCAACACCCGGCATCATGGTGTGGGGAGCGATCTCCTACACTGGCCGTACACCTCTGGTGATCGTCGAGGGGACACTGAATAGTGCACGGTAATCCAAACCGTCATCGAACCCATCGTTCTACCATTCCTAGACCGGCAAGGGAACTTGCTGTTCCAACAGGACAATGCACGTCCGCATGTATCCCGTGCCACCCAACGTGCTCTAGAAGGTGTAAGTCAACTACCCTGGCCAGCAAGATCTCCGGATCTGTCCCCCATTGAGCATGTTTGGGACTGGATGAAGCGTCGTCTCACGCGGTCTGCACGTCCAGCACGAACGCTGGTCCCACTGAGGCGCCAGGTGGAAATGGCATGGCAAGCCGTTCCACAGGACTACATCCAGCATCTCTACGATCGTCTCCATGGGAGAATAGCAGCCTGCATTGCTGCGAAAGGTGGATATACACTGTACTAGTGCTGACATTGTACATGCTCTGTTGCCTGTGTCTATGTGCCTGTGGTTCTGTAAGTGTGATCATGTGATGTATCTGACCCCAGGAATGTGTCAATAAAGTTTCCCCTTCCTGGGACAATGAATTCACGGTGTTCTTATTTCAATTTCCAGTAATTAATATATATATATATATATATATATATATATATATATATATATATATATATATATATGTGTGTGTGTGTGTGTGTGTGTGTGTGTGTGCGTGTGTGCGCGTCTGTGTGTCTTTGTGTGAGGAAATTACAAACGACCACTTCACAGCCATTGTGTGGTGGTTTGATGTGTCGTTGCTGAATATGGTGTGTGAGATCCGCATTTTTTTTGGTGGAGATGGAGTAACGGTAACGGTTAATTCAAAGCCTTGCTGTCACATGGCAGAGACTTTACTCCGACCTAAGATAAACGAGTCTATTGCGGGCCATAAAGAGAGAGGTCTGGTTTCGGTAACATGTAGCCACAGTTCACACTGCTTGCCATTCTCTAGAATTTTTGAGAAAGTTCTTTCCTTACATCGTCTCTCTTCGCGAGGAGACAGGGTCAATTGATTTTTTTTTCCTTAGGGACACACAGGACCAAGTGTGCAAACATCGCCCCTTGCCCCTGCAAGCATTTAAGGAGACAATCCCCCAGGAAGTGGCTGCCATTCCAGAGGAAATAACATGAAGAACAGTGGACAGCTTCCGGAAAGGTTATGTCAATTTGTCAAACAATGGAGGACGCCATTTACCCGCCATAATTTTTAAATACAACTAATGTCAGCCGGCCGCGGTGGTCTCGCGGTTCTAGGCGCTCAGTCCGGAACCGTGCGACTGCGACGGTCGCAGGTTCGAATCCTGCCTCGGGCATGGATGTGTGTGATGTCCTTAGGTTAGTTAGGTTTAAGTTGTTCTAAGTTCTAGGGGACTGATGACCACAGCAGTTGAGTCCCATAGTGCTCAGAGCCATTTGAACTAATGTCAAATTGCACACCATTTGTTGCTCACAAATGAAAGTATTTTACCTGTCTCTTTCTTTGTACGTTTGTAACTACGCTTTGAAAGACGGGAGGTGTTTTTGCCGGACCTTGTATTATCAGAAACCACTGCAAGCTTGAAAACAGGACAACCGTATCACGAAAACGCTTATTTTCATGAGATGGAGAAACAATAGGTGTGAAAACTAAATAACGCAAATTATTTAATATGCACTAATTGTAAATAACGTCGGCGTGGTATTATAGCGGGTAGAGACTCCGACCCTGAAAGTTTCGGCTTCATTTGCGGGTAAGGATGGGGATTTTTGCTCTACACAGCCAGCTATCGAATGAATATCGGGGATCTTCTCCGGGGGTTAAAGGTGGTCGGAACGATGGGCCCGTCACCCACCACCTCCTAGTGCCGCGGTGACAATAGGCTGTACTGTGCAGTACGTACTTGGACTGTTCATATTTTTTAAAAATACCGAGAATCCGATACGTCGATATTTAAAAAAATTCCATATCTGCCCTCGATATATCAAAAAACGTATTGATATAGCTGGCGGAAAAGTACTAGCGTACCGGCCCATAAAAATATCGGCTGCACAAAGCAACTATACTGCCGGTTTTAGTGCTGTGTATGCCAGCATTGGTTTATTATTAGATATTCTGTGCATCAACAAGCCAGCCTATCCCTCTCAGAGTATGAATTGAAATGAAAACGTTGCGCGTCCTCCCTGGCGACAACTACGTAACTAACAATGATAACTGCATGTAAGTAGCACAATAAAAGCGTCCGACGAGACCGTCTTAGGTTTTCGTCACGTATCGGATTTGTACGGAACACTTCATGCCGACTTCCCTGTTTTTTTTTTTTTTCATTTCTGCAAACTCTAGCGAACATGCAGCTGTAGTGTGAAAACTGCATGGTGATGTTTAACGTTGCAGGTTCTGTTGGTAGCCCTGAGCCCCGTTTACGTCAGCATTTCCCGTCATGCGTCTCCGCCTACAGCAAAGACCAGTCTCGTCATTTAGATTTTTGTTCATTTTCAGCAACTGTTTTTGAAGAATTCCGATGTGAAGAAATAGCACACTAGTTGCGTTAAAACTGTTTTTTAATACAACTGGTGCGCTATTTCTTCATATCGGAAATCTTGTTTCTCCATTCACACCACCATCCCCAGTGCAATTGGACTTGTTCTTTGTGCCACCTATACATTCTTCACACAGAGGGAAAGACTAGACATGATAAAAGCTCAAAAAGTAGTAAGACACCTTGACACAGTGAAAGTAAAATTATATTGTACTACACTCTAAAAAGAACAGTTTCAAATTTTTACCCAAAATTGCGAAAAAAATATAATATAAAATAAAAATATCGGCACTCGATACTGCCGTTCCAGTATTGACACATCGATATATTGGTGAAAGGGTGCAAGAAGCATCGCCCATATATATACTGATATTTTTTGGAAAAACCGTCGATATATCGACACATCGATATTTTATCAACAGCCTTAGTACCTACGGGGAGGCCAGTAGCCTGGTCACGAGCTGCGCCCCATACACTTACCTTTTTCTTTAATTGCAAATAATGATAAATAATGACACGTTAGTCAATTCGTCTGTCAGTGCATAGTAGAATAACAGAGTGGCGCAAAATGTTAGGAAGTGTTTTCCTACTGTAATATAGCACCCATGTTACCAAAGGCCTTGAAGTATTCTTATTATGAGACGCGTATTCATGTGCATATTTGATACAGGAACAGCACTATCCGAAATGACCTCTTCTCCGTGAGGTTACACTACTGAAAGGAAATCCAGTTGTGATTCCAAAATTTGAGCATCCTCTGGTAAGGATTTTGTGTAATGTTTACCCTGTTTTTTTTTCTGCTTGATGAAACATTTGAAAAGACTGGATCCCTACATTATTCAAGAAAGGGCCATCAGGAAGACTAGCCTCAACTGGAACCCTGGAAAATGTGGAACAAGTGCGAATCATATTCAGTGAGGAGTCCACTGAGTGAAATAGACATTCATCTCAGCAACTTGGGGTGTCACGACTGTCTCTGCTGAAGATAATGGAGAGAAAGTTAACCTCTTCTCTTACAAAATTCAGCTGTGCAAACCTTTGAAGGACAGTGATGTGGGGCAGCGATATTATTTTGCAGCTGATATGATCTTACAAATGGTTCAAATGGCTCTGAACACTATGGGACTTAACATCTGAGGTCATCAGTCCCCTAGAACTTAGAACCGCTTAAACCTAACTAACCTAAGGACATCACACTCATCCATGCCCGAGGCAGGATTCGAACCTGCGACTGTAGCAGTCGCGCGGTTCCGTACTGAAGCGCCTAGAACCGCTCGGTCACAGGGGCCGGTGCAAATGAGAGGACTGAGGTCTTTGAAAACGGGACAGTTGTTAAGAATCAGGTTTAGTAATGAGGCACACTGCAATCTCCACGGGGACGTCCACAAACGGAACTCGCTACTCTGGGGTAATGCGAATCCACACGTTGTAGCTGATGGAGTTGGTGTGGAATGGCTACCATATAGTCACGATCTCACTCCCTTGATTATTTCTTTTGAAATTATCTAAGAGCAGATTCTTCGAAGATGCAACTGCTACACTCCAGGACCCACGTAGTGAATTTTCCAGAAAGATCTGTGCAATCGAAACAGGTAATCTTCAGTAATTCATCACGAAATTCAGTTCAAGATTAGATTAAATTAGATTTACTTTCATTCCAATTGACCCGTAGTGAGGAGGTCCTCTAGGATGTAGAACATGTCAGAAATACAACAATACATGACAAATATTTACAACTAAAACAATTAAGCTAATGTACCATTCCACGGGTCCCAAGTGGAATGATTGTCATTTTTAATGAACACTATATGAAAGAGTCATTTTACAAATAGTAATGCGCTGAATTTAAATAAAAAGTTTTTTAGTTATAAGGTAATAAACATGTAATCCACACACACACACACTGAAATTGTGCAAAAGTTATATTGTACTTATATATCAGTTGTTTTTACTGAGAAATTCATCAGTGGAGTAGAAGGAGTTGGCCACCAATAAATCCTTTAGGCTTCTCTTAAACTGCATTTCATTGGTTGTTAAGCTTTTTATGGCCGCTGGCAAGTTATTGAAAATGTGTGTTCCTGAATAGTGCACACCTTTTTGTACAAGACTAAGTGACTTTAAATCCTTGTGAAGATTATTCTTATTTCTAGTATTGATTTCATGAATTGAGCTGTTGGTTTGAAAAAGTGATATATTTTTAATGACAAATTTCATTAAGGAATAAATATATTGGTAAGCAGTGGTTAGTATCCCTAGTTCCATAAACAGGCTTCTTCAGGATGTTCCTGAGTTCACACCACATATAACTCTTACTGCACGTTTTTGTGCCCGGAAAACTTTAGCTTGGCTTGATGAATTACCCCAAAAAATAATCCCATATGATATTATGGGATGAAAGTAAGCATATTATGCCAGCTTTTTCATTTTAATATCCCCTATGTCTGACACAATTCGCATTGCAAATAGAGATTTGTTAAGACGCTTCAGCAGTTCTGTGGTGTACTCCTCCCAGTTGAATTTACTATCAAGCTGTAATCCCAAGAATTTAACACTGTCCACTTCTTCTAACTTCTTGTCATCGTATGTTAGACATATACTCGTGGGACACCTCTTACAAGTTCTGAACTGCATGTTGTGTATATTTTCAATGTTTAGTGACAAAGAATTGACTAGGAACCAGTGATTAATGTCCACAAATATTTTATTAGGTGATCTTTCTAAGACTACACTTTATTTGCTATTTATTGCAATGTTTTATCATCGGCAAACAAAACGAACTTGGCATCTGGTAATGTTACTGATGAAAGGTCATTGATATACACAAGAAAAAGTAAGGGCCCCAAAATGGAACCTTTTGGGACCTCACATGTAATTAGTTCCCAGTTGGATGATGCCTGATAGCTTGATACAAGTTTCTTTCCTAATAACACCCTTTGTTTCCTGCCAGAGATATATGATTTGAACCATTTTGCAGCATTTCCTGTTACACTATAATATTCTAATTTACTTAAAATATTATGGTGTAACAGGAAATGCTGCAAAATGGTTCAACACTGTCCACTTCTTCTATCTTCTTGCCATCGTATGTTAGACATATACTCTGCACACTCGTTGCTGCAGAGGGAAAGCACTTTGAAAGCCTTTTTTATTAAGTTTCGGGCTTTCTGCTATAGGATAAATATAACAGCAAGAATCTTTCATCCCACATTATGTACTAATAGACAAAAACCTCATAACATCTATTTTGCGCCACCCTGTACTTACAAGTGTAAAGCCAAAAATGTGAATATTCTACAGTATTAATTTATTTGGTTAACCAATTTTCGGCTCACAAACGTATAATTAGAGAATTTTTCTACTATCCAGCGACCGAAGAATCAGCCTGTATCTAGTTACAGTTGCCGCATATTAAATAATTTGTGTTACTTACATATCTGACCTTTTGCCTCCAAATTCTCCAATGATGGCGTTGTAAGTCAAACGTAGTCAACTGAGTAAATTAATCTCTCACATTTTGGTGCTTTTCATTTATATGTAAATAATTGTTTTCTAAATAGAGACCAGCATAACATCTTATACACGCTTTCGTTCTGTAAAAGCAGCGTTGTCAAAACAATTTTTTTCCCGTAGTGCTGATGGATGTATTCTCAAACTGATACTTGAATACTCCTTTGTTTTGTAATGAATGTCTTCCTCTGTAGCGGGATAACGGGTCCAACGGAACCGAGAGATTGAAGGCTGACCCACAGGAGGTGCCTACGAAATTTTTCAATCTCCGAAAATTTTCACATCTCCTCGTAGCGATAGCAGAAGCGAAATTCCCGGCTGACCGGGCAGGCAGTGCGCTTTGATCAACGAGAAATGGTACGCCGCTCGCATGACAATAATGGGGAGGTTATTGCCGGCGATAACCGCGGCAAATCGTGCAAGAATCCTTCCTGGAGCGAGCGAACAAAAACGAGCCTGCTATTTGTGCGGCGCGCCAGCTATGGCGAGCGGTTCGTTAAATTCACATTCAGCGGTCATAACAGCTCTTGGCAGTTGCCGGCCGAGAAAGGGGAATAGCGGGGGAGCGGAGAGGTCGGGCGAAAAATTAGGCGGCCAGCGATTGTGCCAGGATTGTTTCTTTCAGAATGCGCTTGTTGTTGTAGCGTATAATACAGTCTGTCATAGCCGGCGACTGTGATTACCCGCCAGCAGTGAATAGAAGTGTCAGACGGAGACTCCTGTAGTTACGCCTGACATGAAAATTTCTTTCTCGATAGAGCAGGTATTTTTATGACGTAACGACAGTTCGAGCCGGTAACGTACATTACTGTGTGCCATTATGTAGCGCTGATGGAACGCATTATCTGCCTCTTGTTTGTTCCTGCTCCTGGGAGCTGTTTGATGGGATGTGTGCTGTCGCAACCAGTTGCGAACAAGACCAGAGCTAGTTTATGTCTGCGTCACGATGATGGTCGCAGGTAGTACCCTATGGATACTGATCCATTTCGGAAGGTTTACTGGATGATCAGTGGAGAACTGAATGATCTTAATTCGCTACACAGGATGTTCCAGATCTGCCGTAACAGCTCCAGCTCTTTTTCTCGAAAACGGTGCGAGCTAGTTTCTGCGGGTACTACGGACGAGTTCTGTAACGAAGAACACAGTGCCAGAATTTTCTCCGGCCGCTGTAGTCGAGCGGTTCTACGCGCTTCAGTCCGGATCCACGCCGCTGCTACGGTCGCAGGTTCGAATCCTGCCTCAGGCGTGGATGTGTGTGATGTTCTTAGGTTAGTTAGGTTTAAGTAATTCTATGCCTAGGGGACTGAAGACCTCAGATGTTAAGTCCCATAGTGCTTAGAGCCCTTTGAACCATTTTCAACCAAACTTTTTCCTCGACGTAGGGTAAAGACGGTAAGCTATCGAAGTGGAACATTATTTTTTGGAATGTTTTCGTTAAGTTGCGAAGATTCGTTGGTATTATCAGGGCTATCTTTTTTCGTCGAAGTGTTGACCAATCCTTAAATACAGAAGTTGAATCATTCCAGCTTGAATAATGTGTTTAAAAATAACGTTGCAATGATTTTTAATACAGCTTGTCCTTTTTTCATTAACGTATTTTTCTGCCATTTTAAAGGTAAATATTGCATTCTTTAAACGCCAATAATCATTTTATCTGAAAATTAATGTCGAAAATGACATATGCTTGTTTTCGTATTACCGCGATGTGTTCGATACGTTGTCCTTTGTCGTGGAAAGCACATTCTACCTCTTCGTGCTCTCTGGGTATCCTGTAATATCTTCTGGCCACTCCAGGTGCGTCGCCGAATTCGATCTATCGATTAATCTAGGGTACTGAGGGTAGGCGGGCTAAGGGCATAAAAATTGTCAGTCTACATTGACTAGACGTGTGTTCGCGTCGATTACACAGTAATTCTCTGCTTTGCCGTGTAGTGCTGTATGAATACTTTAAAGCTGGAGTTCCCATCAACGCTTATCTGCAGACAGATGTTTTGCGTGTTTCAGTCCTCAACTTTTAAGAATAGCAGAGTGTAATATGTTCGTATCTCCATCTCTCTGTGGTAAATACGACAGCGGTGTGGAATTCAGTTTTCCTCGACGGGTATTACGGCTATGCTTGTTATTCCTCTTCTGATATGTCAAATTTGCCTCCATCTAACCATAGCAAGTCCTGAAATAAGTTACTGAAAGCAGCACTATAGTGATGACGCATTTCTAAACAAAAATAATAATAAAACCTCCTGTGCGCTTGATGTTAATTGGAAATTGAACTCGAGAATATCTGCCTTCCGTTTCTCGGCAGATCTTTCAGGGATGGAAGAAGTACGCTACATACTCTATGTGATCAAAAGTATCCCGACACATGGCTGAAAATGACTTACAAGTTCGTGGCGCTCTCAATCGGTTCGATTAGCCTTGATGACAGCTTCCACTCTCGCAGGCATACATTCAGTCAGGTTCAGGAAGGTTTGTTGTGGAATAGCAGCCTATTCTTCACGGAGTGCTCCACTGAGGAGAGGTACAGATATCGGTCGGTGAGGCCTGGCACGAAGTCGGATTTCCAAAACATCCCAAAGGTGTTCTATAAGATTCAAGTCAGAACTCTATGCAGGCCAGTCCATTACAGGGATGTTACTGTCGTGTAACCATTCCGCCACAGACCGTGAATTATGAACAGGTACTTGATCGTGTTGAAAGATGCAATCGCCATCCCCGAATTCCTCTTCAACAGTGGGAAGCAAGAATTTGCTTAAAACATCAATGTAGACTTATGCTGTGATAGTGCCACGCAAAACAACAAGGAGTGCAAGCGCCCTCCATGAAAAACACGACCACACCATAATACCACCGCCTCCGAATCTTATTATTGACACTACATACACTGGCAGATGACGTTCACCGGGCATTCGCTACACCCACACGCTGCCATCGGATAGCCACATTGTGTACCGTTATTCGTCACTCCACACAATGTTTTTCCAGTCCTTACACCAAGCGAGGCGTCGTTTGGTACTTACCGGCGTGATGTGTGGCTCGCTCGCTCGACCATGAAATCCAAGCTTTCTCACCTCCCGCCTAACTGTCATAGTACTTGTAGTGGATCCTGATGCAGTTTGGAATTCCTATGTGATGGTGTGGATAGATGTCTGCCTATTACACATTACGACCCTCTTCAACTGTCGGCGGTCTCTGTGAGTCAACAGACGACGTCAGCCTGTACGGTTTTGTGCTGTATATATCCCTTCACGTTCTCACTTCACTAACACATCGGAAACAGTGGACCTAGGGATGTTTAGGAGTGTGGAAATCTCGTATACAGTGACATTGAATCATCTGACCACGTTCGAAGTCCGTGAGTTCAGCGAAATGCCCCATTCTGCTCTCTTACGATATCTAATGACTACTGAGGTCACTGATATGGAGTTCCCAGCGGTAGGTGGCAGCACAATCCACCTAATATGAGAAACATGTGTTTTTTTTGGTGTCCGGATACTTTTGAACCTATAGTGTGTCTTGATTATAAACGACGCTGAAATGTGAACCAGTCTTGTTATTGTCGGTCAGAAATGCAAAATATTTTTGATGTAGTACTCTAATAGATAAATGCAGTTTTTTGCAGTGAGTAGATCCTTAGCCTGAAAAGCAATTCTGGATAGTTTGCAAAATACTGACTTATAGCTTTCACAGCTTCATCATTTGACTGAAAACGTTATCCAGGCAAGAACTTCTTTAAATATACAGATAGGTGTTGGAATATCACAGTGTATCTATTCTCGATGGCAGATAGCCTAATAATTCATAGTACAAATCCAACAGTTTTTCCGGTGACTAATGCCTTTGTAGGCAGCTTTGTTTTCATGACGAAGCATGGTTTGATTTTACATTTCAGGTACCTTCACTTTCTCTTCATTAACTCGCCTGTTGTTATTTTCTCATTGTAAGGTAATAAATAAGGGGGAATAACTATCGCATCCCATCCAACACTAGCCGCAAGAATACAATATTTCCATACATGAAATACACTTCGCATGGCTTAGTTCAGGGTCTCCGGCTTACGTCCAACACTTTGATTCCTGATTGGCTAGAGGAGACATGTATTCGCGACCCATTCAGAGTAACAAATGAAGTGTTTCTAAACCAATCGAAACAGTACTAAGGAATTTTTCATCGCTTTAGCTTTTGATCAGCATTCCTCTACTGCGGCACCCATATTGCACAAAGCACTCTCGTGGTTAATTCTATATGTATTATTTCTTCTGCTATGTCTATGGCGCAGATACTTCACACACCATTAATCACACTGATGTGACAGCATCGTAGTGTAACTTGCACGGTGTGTTGTGGTTTGCGAACAGACTTTACGTGGATCGTCTCCAAGAGAAGCATGAAAACTAATTTAAAAATTAAGAAGCAAGCTCATTATAAGCCTTAACCATCATTACGTGAATTTCCATTGGCAATAAAACGTTCACGACCAACAATTTGATGGTGGTACAGTATTCCTGTTCATCCATCTGAAAGAAACACACACATACTAACAACGTTAAAAAACTGTAAAGCCAAAACCATTCAGCAGTTCAAGTTGGCACTTACGTTATACTCGTCCTTACCATGTACCTATATAAATAAAAGTGACCTCATTGTTATCAGCGCCATGTTGGTGACAAACAGAGAAATTTTCGCCTGATCAACGTATTTTCGTTTGGAAAACAGGTTTGTTATTTTGAAAGTGTGACTCTGTCAAGAAACTCAGCGGTATGTTGCTTCCTTACAATATAATCAGAACTTAGATCTTTTTTTGTCGTTCGCAAATCTCCAGTTCGTTTGCATATTTTTTTGAATAAGTTATTCTTCAGAACATATACTACGAGAAAGTAAGACTGACGACATTTATTCTGATAACTTCATAATAGAACGTACTTTAAGTAAACTTATTGGTCAGGGATAAAATACAGGGAGCGAAAGGCTATTTACAACTTGTACAGAAACCAGACAACAGTTGTGAGAGTCGATGGGCATGAAAGGGAAGCAGTTGATGAGAAGAGAGCGATATTATTCAATCTACACATTGAGCAATCCGTAAAGAAATCCAAAGAGAAATTTGGAATAGGAATTAAATTCCAGGGAGACCAAATAAAAACTTTGAGGTTTGCCGATGACATTGTAATTCTGCAAGGGCCCGCAAAGGACTTGGAAAAGCATTTACACGGAATGGAGTGAGTCTTGAAAAGAGGATATAAGAAGAGCATCAACAAAATAAGTCAAGGATAATGGAATGTAGGTGAATTAAATCATATGATACTGAGGGAATTAGATAGGGAAAAGAGACATTTAAAGTAGTAGATGAGTTCTGCTATTTGGGCAACAAAATAACTGAATTATGGAGGATATAAAGTGTAGACAGGCAATGGAAAGAAAATCGATTCTGAAGAAGAGAAATTTGTTAACATCGAATATATATTTAAGTGCCAAGAAGTCTTTTCTGAAACTATTTATACGGAGTGTAGCCATGTATGGAAGTGAAACATGGACGATAAACAGTTTAGACAAGAAGAGACTAGAAGCTTTTGAAGTGTGGTGCTACAGAAAAATGCTGAAGGTTAGATGGGTAGTTCACGTAACTAACGACGTGATGCTGAAGAGAAATGAGGACAAAAGAAATTTGTAGTACAGATTGACAAGAAGAAGGGATCAGTCGCTAGGACCCATTCTGAAGCATCAAGGAATCACCAATATAATACTGTAGGGAAGTGTCGGAGGTAAAATTCCTAGAGGGGGAACAAGAGATGAATAGACCTGCTGTAAGCAAATTCAGAAGGATGTAAATTGTAGTAGTTATTCGGAGATGAAGAAGTTTGTACGGTACATCTACATCTACATATATACTCCGCTAGCCACCAAGCGGTGTGTGACGGAGGGCACAATTCGCGCCAAAGTCATATTTCCCCCCTCTGTCCCACTCGTGGATCGCACGAGGGAAAAACGACTGTCTGAACGCCTCAGTCCGAGCTTTTATTTCCCTTATCTTGGAATGATGATCATTATGCGATTTGAAAGTTGGTGGTAATAATATATGCTCTACATCCCCGGTGAAGATTGGATTTCGGAATTTAGTGAGGAGCCCCTACTGTTTAGCGCGTCGTCTATCTGCAAGTGTGTCCCACTTCAAACTTTCTATGAGATTTGTAACGCTCTCGCGATGGCTAAATGTACCAGTCACGGATATTGCGGCTGGACCTTCTCAATTTCTTGAATCAGACACAACTGGTAAGGGTCCCATACAGACGAACAAGACCCTCAGACTGGACGAACTAACGTATTGTAAGCTATTTCCTTTGTTGAAGAATTGCATCGCTTCAGGATTCTACCATTAAACCGCAATCTAAGGTTCGCCTTACCGTTACTTGTGTAATCTGATCATTCCATTTGAGATCATTTCGAATAGTCACACCCTGATACTTAACTGATGTTACCGCTTCCAAAGACTGATAATTTATTTTGTACTCATACGTTAATGCCCCCCCCCCCCCATGAACCATGGACCTTGCCGTTGGTTGGGAGGCTTGCGTGCCTCAGCGATACAGATAGCCGTACCGCAGGTACAACCACAACGGAGGGGTATCTGTTGAGAGGCCAGACAAACGTGTGGTTCCTGAAGAGGGGCAGCAGCCTTTTCAGTAGTTGCAAGGGCAACAGTCTGGATGATTGACTGATCTGGACTTGTAACAATAACCAAAACGGCCTTGCTGTGCTGGTACTGAGAACGGCTGAAAGCAAGGGGAAACTACGGCCGTAATTTTTCCCGAGGGCATGCAGCTTTACTGTATGATTAAATAATGATGGCGTCCTCTTGGGTAAAATATTCCGGAGGTAGAATAGTCCCCCATTCGGATCTCCGGGCGGGGACTACTCAAGAGGATGTCGTTATCACGAGAAAGAAAACTGGCGTTCTACGGATCGGAGAGTGGAATGTCAGATCCCTTAATCTGGCAGGTAGGTTAGAAAATTTAAAAAGGTAAATGGATAGGTTAAAGTTAGACATAGTGGGAATTAGTGAAGTTCGGTGGCAGGAGGAACAAGACTTCTGGTCAGGTGACTACAGGGTTATAAACACAAAATCAAATAGGGGTAATGCAGGAGTAGGTTTAATAATGAATAGGAAAATAGGAATGCGGGTAAGCTACTACAAACAGCATAGTGAACGCATTATTGTGGCCAAGATAGATACGAAGCCCACTCCTACTACAGTAGTACAAGTTTATATGCCAACTAGCTCTGCAGATGACGAAGAAATTGGAGAAATGTATGATGAAATAAAAGAAATTAATCAGATAGTGAAGGGAGACGAAAATTTAATAGTCATGGGTGACTGGAATTCGAGTGTAGGAAAAGGGAGAGAAGGAAACGTAGTAGGTGAATATGGATTGGGGCTAAAAAATGAAAGAGGAAGCCGCCTGGTAGAATTTTGCACAGAGCACAACTTAATCATAGCTAACACTTGGTTTAAGAATCATGAAAGAAGGTTGTAAACATGGAAGAACCCTGGAGATACTAAAAGGTATCAGATAGATAATATAATGGTAAGACAGAGATTTAGGAACCAGGTTTTAAATTGTAAGACATTTCCAGGGGCTGATGTAGACTCTGACCACAATATATTGGTTATGACCTGTAGATTAAAACTGAAGAAACTGCAAAAAGGTGGGAATTTAAGGAGATGGGACCTGGATAAACTGACTAAACCAGAGGTTGTACAGAGTTTCAGGGAGAGCATAAGGGAACAATTGACAGGAATGGGGGAAAGAAATACACTAGAAGAAGAATGGGTAGCTTTGAGGGATGAAGTAGTGAAGGCAGCAGAGGAACAAGTAGGTAAAAAGACGAGGGCTAGTAGAAATCCTTGGGTAACAGAAGAAATAATGAATTTAATTGATGAAAGGAGAAAATATAAAAATGCAGTAAATGCAGGCAAAAAGGAATACAAACGTCTCAAAATGAGATCGACAGGAAATGCAAAATGGCTAAGCAGGGATGGCTAGAGGACAAATGTAAGGATGTAGAGGCTTATCTCACTAGGGGTAAGACAGATACTGCCTACAGGAAAATTAAAGAGACCTTTGGAGAGAAAAGAACCACTCGTATGAACATCAAGAGCTCAGATGGAAACCCGGTTCTAAGCAAAGAAGGGAAAGCAGAAAGGGTGAAGGAGTATATAGAGGGTCTATACAAGGGCGATGTTCTTGAGGACAATGTTATGGAAATGCAAGAGGATGTAGATGAAAATGAAATGGGAGATACAATACTGCGTGAAGAATTTGACAGAGCACTGAAAGACCTGAGTCGAAACAAGGCCCCCAGAGTAGACAAAATTCCATTGGAACTACTGACAGCCATGGGAGAGCCAGTCCTGACAAAACTCTACCATCTGGTGAGCAAGATGTATGAGACAGGCGAAATACCCTCAGACTTCAAGAAGAATATAATAATTCCCATCCCAAAGAAAGCAGGTGTTGATAGATGTGAAAAATACCAAACCATCAGTTTAATAAGCCACAGCTGCAAAATACTAACACGAATTCTTTACAGACGATTGGAAAAACTAGTAGAAGCCGACCTCGGGGAATATCAGTTTGGATTCCGTAGAAATACTGGAACACGTGAGGCAATACTGACCTTAAGCCTTGTCTTAGAAGAAAGATTAAGGAAAGGGAAACCTACGTTTCTAGCATTTGTAGACTTAGAGAAAGCTTTTGACAATGTTGACTGGAATACTCTCTTTCAAATTCTAAAGGTGGCAGGAGTAAAATACAGGGAGCGAAAGGCTATTTACAATTTGTACAGAAACCAGATGGCAGTTATAAGAGTCGAGGGACATGAAAGGGAAGCAGTGGTTGGGAAGGGAGTGAGACAGGGTTATAGCCTATCCCCGATGTTATTCAATCTGTATATTGAGCAAGCAGTAAAGGTAACAAAACAAAATTTCGGAGTAGGTATTAAAGTCCATGGAGAAAAAATAAAAACTTTGAGGTTCGCCGATGACATTGTAATTCTGTCAGAGACAGCAAAGGACTTGGAAGAGCAGTTGAATGGAATGGACAGTGTCTTGAAAGGAGGATATAAGATGAACATCAACAAAAGCAAAACGAGGATAATGGAATGTAGTCGAATTAAGCCGGGTGATGCTGAGGGAATTAGATTAGGAAATGAGACACTTAAAGTAGTAAAGGAGTTTTTCTATTTGGGGAGCAAAATAACTGATGATGGTCGGAGTAGAGAGGATATAAAATGTAGACTGGCAATGGCAAGGAATGCGTTTCTGAAGAAGAGAAATTTGTTAACATCGAGTATTGACTTAAGTGTGAGGAAGTCATGTGTATGGAGTGTTGCCATGTATGGAAGTGAAACATGGACGATAAATAGTTTGGACAAGAAGAGAGTAGAAGCTTTCGAAATGTGGTGCTACAGAAGAATGCTGAAGATTAGATGGGTAGATCACATAACTAATGAGGAAGTACTGAATAGGATTGGGGAGAAGAGAGTTTGTGGCACAACTTGACCAGAAGAAGGGATCGGTTGGTAGGACATGTTCTGAGGCATCAAAGGATCACCAATTTAGTATTGGAGGGCAGCGTGGATGGTACAAATCGTAGAGGGAGACCAAGAGATGAATACACTAAGCAGATTCAGAAGGATGTAGGTTGCAGTAGGTACTGTGAGATGAAGAAGCTTGCACAGGATAGAGTAGCATGGAGAGCTGCATCAAACCAGTCTCAGGACTGAAGACCACAACAACAACAACGTTAATAGGGATTTTCGCCTTGTTATACGCAGTAGGTTACACTTACTAATATTGAAAGATAACTGCCAGTCATTACATCACGCATTTATTTTCACAACTTTCGTGTGATACTACTTTCCTGTAGAATAGAGCATCATCGGCAAACAGTCTAATGCCGCTGTCAATACCATCAACCAGATCGTTTATGTAAATCGTAAAAAGCAGTGAACCTATTAAGCTGCCCTGGGCCACATCTGAAGTTATGTTTCTGTTGAAGTCATCCCACTCAGAACGACATACTGCTCACTGGCTGTTAGAAAACTTTCTATCCAACCGCATATATCATTGGATAGACCGTAAGCGCGCGCTTTTTGGAGCAAGCGACAGTGCGGAACTGAGTCGAAAGTCGAGAAATATGGCATCAACCTGGGAGGCGGTATCTAGAGCCTGTTGTATATCATGCTCAAAGAGGGCCAGCTGTGTCTCGCCTGACGGCTGTTTCCTAAAACCGTGTTGGTTTCTGCAGATGAGCTTCTCAGAGACTAGAAAGGCCACTATGTCTGAACACAAAATATGTTCCATGATTCTACAACAAATCGGTGTCAGTGAAATTGGCCGATAATTATGTGCATCCGATTTCCTACCCTTTTTATAGATTACTGTGGCATGGGCCTTCTTCCAGTCCCGTGGAACTTTCCGCCGTTCCAATGATCTCTGATAGATGACAGATAAGAATGGTGCTATATTTGTAGCATAGTCAACATAAAGTCTTACGGGGATACCGTCTGGACCAGATGCCTTTCTGGCGTCTAAGGATCTTAACTGTTTTACAATCGCACATACACTAAACACTATGTCAGCCATCCTTTCGTTTGTTCGATAATTGAAAGGAGGAATGGTGCTGCAGTCCTCTATCGTAAACGAGTTTTTGAAAGATAGGTTTAGAATTTCGGCCTTCTGTTTATCATCATCAGTCACATTACCCATACTGTCAGCAAGAGCAGGTATTGAATTATTTGTAGCGTTCATAGGTTTTACGTACGACCAAAATTTTTTGGGGTTATTTTTAGAATCTGCAGATAAAATATTGCTTTGAAATTCATTAAAAGAGTCTCTCATTGTCCTTCTGACAGCTGCTTTCATTTCGCATAATTTTTGTTTGTCAGCGGGGCAGTCACTACGTATAAAACGACTGTGCAAGATTCTCTGTTTTCTCAGCAACTTCCTAATGCGTTTGTTGTGCCAAGGTGTATCCTTTCCCTCCCCTATACTTTCGCTAGGCACATACTTCTCTAGCACATGGTGGACAATACAGAGGAGCATAGAGAGATGCATCGAACCAGTCTTCGGACTGAAGGCCACAACAACGACAATTAGTCAATTATGTATCACAGATGCGATAAACAACACCCGACAAAGAACTGACCATTTCATCTACTGCACAAGGAATTAGTTTTACCTCAAAGACTAAACTTCTGTTAAAATTGAGCTCAATTTAATTTTACTGTTTTTATGAAATTGCGGAGGTGGCATGAGCTAGCTGCAAGACCTGTTTGCGCCACCAGGACATAATTGTCATTGTATCGTGTAAAAAAATTGCAATAAGTAAAAATGCTTGGCAATTTTTAAATTGATGAAATTTCCGACAAGTGCCGTAGCGTGCTTCCATGTTTCTGTCCGCATCCATTCCCCGTTATCGAACGGTGCTTTTCCTGTGTAGTGTAGGTAGCTAACTTCCCGGTTGACCGCGCTGAATATTTAACCGGCACCCTGGCCCTACAAGAGAGTCGCCACACGCTAACTCAATTGCTTCCAAATCAATTTAAACTCCAACAAACGTTTTACATCAGCCACAATCCCCACGCGAGTGGTAGGCATTCAACGCTAGGCGAGTTATCAAGCATGGTTCCTGACGCAGATTGTGCGTCGTAATAAAAATATATATTTGATGTAATCTGTGTTATCGCGTGAATTATTCATCTTGGATGGCGTACCTCGAATCTATTCAAATCACTCGGCAGGAGGGTCGGGCTACTGGCATTTCTTCTAGGAATTATATTCTATGCGTGAGTAAGCTTTAAGAACACGTTTACTTTCAACCTCTAATTAATTTAAATAGGAAGAAAGTCCAATACTAAATTACCATTCTTTCTTTTCGGTTATTAAGGAAGAGAGCTTCAATGGTTCAATGGCTCTGAGCACTATGGGTCTTAACTTCTAAGGTCATCAGTCCCTTAGAACTTAGAACTACTTAAACCTAACTAACCTAAGGGCATCACACAGATCCATGCCCGAGGCAGGATTCAAACCTGCGACGCTAGCCGTCGCGCGGTTCCAGACTGCAGCGCCTAGAACCGCATGGCAGAGCTCATTAGAGGTGTTGTGTTTGTATTATGTATGACGAACAAGAACATAAGCCTACGAAACAAAATTTTGACTCGGTAACATCAATAAGTTAATGAGCGCTAAAAGGATTACCATTGTAAGATATACGTATGTAGGAACCCCAAGAGGAGACGAAAAGGAAAGTGGAGACTGGAAGAATTATAGAGCACTATCTTGCTAATTTTTGACAGTCTCAAGTGTGCATAATCTGCTGGGATTCATATCATAGAAAAATCAATTATATAGCTCGAAAAGGACATAACAACTGTTTGTTCGGCAGGATATCTCATGCATGTGACAAACGAAATTCACTGTCGAGCATGTGGTGTTATTAACAACGTAGGGCTTACCAGAAAGAAGGAGTCGATGACATCACTTTGGATGAACCGAAACATATTTCGTCTGCCCAATTGGAAATAATTTATTCCTTCTCCACACTGATATCTTTTCTTTACGAAATGTGATTGTAGTGTCGTACGGATGTGGGTTTGTAATGAGTGGATCAAGAGAGTATTGTGTTTGTCTTTTTGAGTGAATGAGAGTCTGAAAAGCGTTTCCGACACCAAACTACTCATCTCTTGTAGCACCAACGGCGCCACTGACGTTAACTTTACTGTCCACAGTGCTCTACGAGGCACTACAGACGGGTATGGGTGACACAAAACCTGCTGATTAGAAGCTGTATGCATCATCTCTTCTCTCCTTGATCGTCAAATTCGTCATTGAAAAATTTTCCACTAAATATATGAAACTGAACACTTTCGTGTCGAGCGGAACCACATTACTCAAGGGCTGTGGGTTTGACTGCGGGGGCGGGTTTAAAGCAATAAAAATAGCATCACAACATAGACAGACACTGCAAAAACCCGTTTTGTGCTTGACAGATGCTTGAAAAGCACCAGTGAAGTACAATGGTTCACATATAGGGTGACACTCATTGAACTGTATGAAATAAAATCATCATAACTTCTGAACGGTTTGTGCTAGGACGTTCAAACTGCACGGTTGTCCGCGGGGCATGATGGGAATTAGTATGTTTGATTTAGCGACGAAGCTCGCTTTCATTTGGATCGTTTCGTCAACAAGCAAAATTGGCTCATTTTGGAGACAGAGAATCCGCATTTCGCGATCGAGAAATCTCTTCACCGTCAACGGATGACTATGTGGTGTGCAGTGTCCATTCACGGAAGAATAGGTGATTGTTCTCCCGATTCTTGAGTATTGTTCATCTATCTGGGATCCCTATGAGGTAGGACTTAGAGAGGAGATAGAGAAGATCCAACGAAGAGCGGCGCGTTTCGTCACGGGATTGTTTAGCTGGCGAGAGAGCGTTACGGAGATGCTAAAGAAACTCCACTGACAGACGGTGCAAGAGAGACGTTGTGCATCACGGAGAGGTTTACTATTGAAATTTCGGGACAGCACTTTTCAGGAGGAGTCAGACAACATATTACTTCCCCCACGTACATCTCGCCTATTGACCACGAGGGAAAAAATCGAGAAATTAGAGCCAATACAGAGGCTTATCGACAATCATTCTTCCCACGCACTATTCGCCAGTGGAACAGGGTTGGAGGGATCAGATAGTGGTACGGAAAGTACCCTCCGCCACACACCATTAGATGGCTTGCGGCGTATGATGTAGATGTAGATATTCCTTGATGGCACGGTGACTCCGAACGTTACGTGAAGGTTTTGGAAGATGATTTCATCCCCATATCGAAAGTGACCCTGATTTCGATTACACATGGTTCATGCAAGTCGGAGCTCGACCCCATCGAATCAGGAGAGTGTTTGATGTCCTGGAGGAGCATTATGGGGGCCGCATTCTGACTCTGGGGTACCCAGGGGTCACTGGCATGAGCCTCGATTGGCCGCTATATTCTCCGGATTTGAACGCATGCGACTCCTTTTTGTGGGGCTATATCAAATACAAGATGTACAGCAGTAACCCCAAAACCACTGCTGAGCTGAAAGCAGCCATTCAGGAGTTCATCGACAGCATCGACATTTCAGCGGCTCATGCAGAATTTCGCAATTCGTCTGCGCCACATCGTCAATGACGGCAGGCATATCGAATATGTAATAACCTAAATCCGAAAGTCTGTAATGACGTTTACATGTTAAATAAAGTATGCCGTAGTCTGTACCTAATTTTAAGTTTTTTTATATAGTTCAGTAATTGTCACCCTGTAAATCCCATCTAGGACGTGGGGAGAGCGTTGGGGAGACGATTTCAGCACGACCACGTGCACCAAGGACCATCCACCAGTTGTCAACCGCGCTGGTGGGAGAATGAAACGCCCTGCCACAAGGACTCCTCGCCAGCTTTGTGGCCGTCATAGAAGCACATTGCAGAGCAAGCATTGCTTTCCGTGGTGGTCATAAAACCTATTAAGAACCATGTCCCTCCTTTTGTAAAGTGTAGGGGGATATACAAAACTGCGGTGACTTTAGTGTAATTACTGTCTTTAAATAAAAGCTACAATGAAACGAATACCACTAGCTGCATACAAGCTTTGATATAAGTCGACGGGGATAGTTGAAAATGTGTGCCCCGACCGGGACTCGAACCCGAGATCTGCTTACATGACAGACGTTCTATCCATTTTTTTTCTATATAGTTCGTTGCGTTTGGTTTGGGCGAACGTCACAAGACATCCATTCAAGTTGATCGTTGATTACTTGACTCTTTTTTTTTTTAATTACAGAGAGCATGCAGCCCTCTGACCGAACACGCTGAGCTACCGTGCCGGCAACACACAGAGGATAGTGCAGGGACTTATCTCTGGCACGCTTACCGTGAGACCAACATTCCCAATTTATTGTCCCGCGCTATATTTATAGTGCCACTGTCCCTTACACTCATTACTCGCGGCTTTTTGCCGATTCCCGTAAGAGTTCGCGCACTGTTTGTGCATCCGCACAGAAGAAGATGGTCAAATGGGCGGTGAGCCTTATACAGGGTGTTAACAAAAAGGTACGGCCAAACTTTCAGGAAACATTCCTCACATACAAATAAAGAAAATATGCTATGTGGACATGTGTCCGGTAACGCTTACTTTCCATGTTAGAGCTCATTTTATTACTTCTCTTCAAATCACATTAATCATGGAATGGAAAGACACAGCAACAGAACGTCCAGCGTGACTTCAAATACTTTGTTACAGGAAATGTTCAAAATGTCCTCCGTTAGCGAGCATACATGCATCCACCCTCCGTCGCATGGAATCCCTGATGCGCTGATGCAGCCCTGGAGAATGGCGTATTGCATCACAGCCGTCCACAATACGAGCACGAAGAGTCTCTACATTTGGTACCGGGGTTGAGTAGATAAGAGCTTTCAAATGCCCCCATGAATGAAAGTCAAGAGGGTTGAGGTCAGAAGAGCGTGGAGGCCATGGAATTGGTCCGCCTCTACCAATCCATCGGTCACCGAATCTGTTGTTGAGAAGCGTACGAACACTTCGACTGAAATGTGCAGGAGCTCCATCGTGCATGAACCACATGTTGTGTCGTAAAGGCACATGTTCCAGCAGCACAGGTAGAGTATCCCGTATGAAATCATGATAACGTGCTCCATTGAGCGTAGGTGGAAGAACAAACTAAAATGAGCTCTAACATGGAAATTAAGCGTTTCCGGACACATGTCCACATAACATCTTTTCTTTATTTGTGTGTGGGGAATGTTTCCTGAAAGTTTGGCGGTACCTTTTTGTAACACCCTGTATATATATGAAGATGGTATCTGTTCTGTCGGTTACCATGCAGCTCGTTAGAATGAAATTACAGTGAAGTGAATACCCCTTGCTGCATACAGGCGGTGATATAAGTCAACGGGTTCAGTTGAAAATGTGCGCCCCGAACGGGACTCGAACATGGGATCTCCTGCTTACATAGCAGACGCTCTATCCATCTGAGCCACCGAGGACACAGAGGATAGTGCGACTGCAGGGACTTATCCCTGGCACGCTTCCCGTGAGACCCACATTCCCAACTTATTGTCCCGCACTATATTCGTAGTGCCCCTGCCCATTATAATCATTACTCGCGGCTTTTTGCCGATTCCCGTAAGAGTTCGGGCACTGTCTGCTCATCCGCACAGAAGAAGATGGTCAAATGGCCGGTGCGCGTTTACTACATAAAAGTGTCATTTCTGTTCGTCTCATTAGTACTTGTTTCAGTTACGTTCTGTACTATACTGTAGCAGTTCATTCAATGTACGGTCCAACTTCCATCGAGCTCTCATCATTCCAGGGGCCCCACCCTTTCAGGGGACCCGCAGCCGGCCACACTACCTTTTCGAGCAATATTAACAATTACAGATTCGACTTGAAAAAATAGCACTGTATAGGATTACGCGTAAATGACTGGAAGCATTTAAAGCACTGGGAATAATACATCAGAGACATAAAATTGTGTGTGTTTCCAAACGTCTGAAGAACGCGTATGACGTAATTCTATAATATTCAACCACTTTCTACAAAGTAATGCAAGAGTTTTACTTACATGTGTCGCTCCACTATAATTTGCTGTGAATTATTACGACTTGCGTCTCAGAATTGTCGGCAGAGGGTGTTTGCTTGACAACGTCAACAAAACACGGCCAGAACAGGCCTGAGAGGGCCCAACAGTGCCGACCGACCACCGCCTCATCTTCAGCCGACTGGCGTTATCGGATGCGGACATTGAGGAGCGTGAAGTCAGAACACCGCTTTCCAGGCCGTTGTCAGTTTCTGTGATATGGGGTCGTTAGTAATCGGTCAAACAGATCCTCACTTGGCATTACGTGTCTGAGTGCATTTCGGTAGTTCAATAGCACATACTGACCCGGGTGATCAGCCATCCAACTGCCAGCCACGCCCGAAAGTCTTTAACTTCGGTGATCTGACGGGAAGCGGCGTATGTACTACGGCACAGCCGAATGTTAACGAAGGTCGCGTAAAAGTCATTTGCTGCTACTGTCTCCCACCAAACAACGTAGGCCGCTGCGCGAAACAATCGGACAACCAGAATACTCCCAATGCCTAACAGCTGTACATTTGAATGTAGATTGGTGGTAATCTACGAAGTGACTTCAAAAAATAAGTTACACATTTTTATGGTAGGTCAAGTAACTTTTATTGAATGCTGCAGTACGCTTCAGAATGACACAGATGCATGATATTAATTTTCAGTATAGTCACAAAGTCTCTATAAATAACGGTCGGAGCGTTCTGTCAAGCTTCCAATTCTTCGACTATACAAATCTGCTCCTTGGTCTCGGAGCCATTCGAGACGTCGATAACCGCTGTGGGAACGTCCTTGTCGCTGGAAAATTTTCGACTGCTGCGAATCAGTTCCTCGATTGGCTGGAGATTGTCATCTGTGGTCAATATCGATAGTCTTTCTTCCCGATCAGTCTTACCCACGTCTGCGCGGCCTTGGTCAAAGTGTTGGCACCATTTCACTACTTTGTCCGCGACACTGCATTTGGTCCATACGCCGCTGGAATTCCATGGTAAATTTGTGTGCAATGATGACTTTTGTCCACAAGGATCGTACTGCCCTGCTTTCTTCAATTTTGGAATATATTTCCATTTTCCATTTCCAACCTGTGATGCATCCGTTCAAAGCACCGCAGCAGATCTGTGTCTCCAGGAGACCCAAAACATGTACAGTGGAATTTTGCTTAACGAGCATCCCCCATGACGCTCAATTCGCATAACGAACAAAACAAGTTGCAAAAAAATGACTCGCTTAACGAGCAGTATTTCGCATAACGAGTGACGACGTTTTAGTGTGACGTCACCAGCCCGGCGGGGGAAACATTCAGCAATATGAACACCTTTCATTGTCGGCAGCACCATATGAACAATGTCTTTAGTAAGTACTGCAGTCTGGCTCTTTCTGCTACCATCTTAGTGCAGCTTGTGATCAAACATTTTTCTAAACTTGTGTTCACGCAGTAAAATGTGAACATGATGTGAATGTTGCTGATTTAGCACGCACATACAATAGGTCTGCATCAACTATTTGCACTATCCTCAAGAAGAGGATTAAGGAGACAGCTGTTTCAAATGGGGTGACAAGAGTATCTAAACAACGGTTTCGTATTCTACACGATGTTGAAAGGTTGCTCCTTATATGGATAAATGAACAGCAATTGCAAGGCGACACTATTAACTAAAACATCATTTGTGAGGAGGCAAGAATGATTTTCGCCGAGCTCGTTAAGAAGACGCCAGAATCATCAGCGGCGGAAGAAACGTGTAAGGAACGCAGTGGATGGCTAGAGAAGCTTAAGAGAAGAAGCGGCATCCAGAGCGCTGTGAGACACAGCGAAACAGCCAGCTCCGACACGAATGGAACAGAGAACTTCATCAGCAACTTCAAGATGCTCGTATTTTCTGAGGGTTATCTGCCGCAATAGGTTTTTAATTGTAACGAGACGAGTCTATTCTGGAAAAAGATGCCGAAGCGTACCTTTATAAGAGCAGAGAAGAATGCATTGCCCGGTTACAAGACAATGAAAGACCGTCTCACTCTCATATTCTGTACCAATGCAAGTGGCGATTTGAAAATTAAACCGCTGCTTGTTTACCATTTAGAAACTCCACGAGCCTTCAAGAAATGTAAAGTCCAGAAGAGGAGGTTAAATGTGATGTGGAGGTCCAACAACAAGACTTAGGTGACACGTGATCTTTTTTGTGATTCTATCAATGAAATATTTGGTTCTTCGGTGAAAAATATTTGCTTGAGGTGTATCTGCCATACCATGTCTTGCTTGTTATGGACAACGCTCCTGCCTATTCTCCAGGCCTACGAGACCACTTCCTTGAAGAATTTCAATTCATCAAGACCCAGTTTCTGCCTCCCAACACCACTCCATTACTCCAGCCTATGGACCAGCAGATTATTTCTAACTTTAAGAAGCTCTACACTAAAGCACTCTTCGAGCATTGCTTTGAGCTGACTGAAGCTA
Source organism: Schistocerca gregaria (assembly GCF_023897955.1). Lineage (NCBI taxonomy): Eukaryota > Metazoa > Arthropoda > Insecta > Orthoptera > Acrididae > Schistocerca > Schistocerca gregaria. The sequence goes on along the minus strand of NC_064931.1, from coordinate 184,789,237 downwards.
CCAATATCACTCGCAGATAGTTTTCGAAATATCGGTTCAACATCGTAGCCTGCGTCAAGATCATCTAAAAGGAAGGGGTTACCAAGAGAACTCTCACTTCTGCTTAGAAGAATCTTTGGCCGGAGTGCGTTGTCGAATGTGACTCCGAGGCATTTGAGCCAGTACCTGTGGAGCCTGTAGCCAACGAGATTGTGTGTTTAGCGAAGAGCATGGGACTAGAACTGGATAACAATGATATCGATGAACTTGTGGAAGATCATAGCCAAGAAATGACTATCGAAAAGGTTATGGAGTTGCAGCGAGATTCACAGCAGAAAGTTGTGGAGAGGAGTTCTTCAGAGAAAGACGAGGAGGAGGCGGTAACAGCAAAGCAGCAACCTGGCGCAGTAAGAGAAATTCTGAAAGCATGGGAATCGGTTGCACCATACATTGAAAATCATCACCCTACTAATCCAGTGTTTACGCACACTACAAATTTATTTGACGATAAGGATGTGTCGCATTTTCGGCAAGTCTTGAAGCGTCGGCAGAAACAAATGACTATAGATAGCTTCGTAGTAAAAAAAGAATTAGTTACGTATCGTGAATAATAAAGTACATAATACCGCATTGTCACCTATTAAAATTCCATCGCTGTCTGGGAACATGAGGTCCATGACTGGCCATAAATGGTCACCATAGCTGAACTTAACAGTTTCAATGATCGGTTCAGTTGGACCAGACGACCCAGTCTATTCCACATAAATACAACCCATACCATTATGGAGCCACTACCACCTTGCACAGTACCTTGTTGACAACCTCAGTCCATAGCTCCGTGGGATCTTTGATACATTCAAACCCTGCCATCACCTCTTACCAACTGAAATCGGGACTAATCCGAGCAGGTCATGGTTTTCCTGCCACCTATGGTTCAATCGACATGGTCACGAGCCCAGGAGAAGTGCTACAGGCGATGGGATGCAAAGGCACTCGTATCGGTCGTCTGCTACCATAACCACAAATTTCGTCGCATTGTCCTACCTGATATGTTAGGCGTATGTCAAACATGGATTTCTAAGGTTATTTCGCGTAGCGTTGCTTGTCTGTTAGCATTGGCAACTCTATGCAAACACTACTCTCTCGGTCGTTAAGTGAAGGCTGTCAGTCACAGCGTTGTGTATGGTGAGAAGTACTCGTAGTGCCTGAAGTTTGGTATTCTCGGCACACACTTGATATTGTGGATCTTGGAATACTGGATTCCCTGACGATTCCCGAATTGAAATGTCCGATGCGTCCAGCTCCAACAGATATTCCGCTTTCAAAATCTGTCAGTTCCCGTCGTGCAGCCACAACCACGTGGAAACGTTTTCACATGAATCACCTGAGTACAAACGACATTGCCAATGTACTGCCCTTACATACCTTGTATAAGCGATACTACTGCCATCTTTATATGTGCGTATGTGATTTTTATCACCTCAGTGTATCCCACTTTGTTGGTTGGTTGATTTGGGGGACGGAACCAAACAGCAAAGTATTGGTTCCATCGGATAAGGAAAGGATGGGGAAGGAATCCAGCCGTGCCCTTTTGAAAGGAAGACGATACGCTTCACGTGTCGTGGCGGCAGATAGCAAAGCGGTAGTTAATTATTCCTGCGGGAATTTTTGCGGGCAAAGAAATTGTGCACGGCGCTCCAACCAAAGAGAGTGTGCAATAGCCATTATTTCGACTAGGGAACCATTAAAGTTCTATGGAATGCAGGAAAGTTGCGCCTGAGTGAATTCAGTCAAGGCCAGAATAGGGAATTAACGTTTCAGATCCAGCAAGGAGACAACGCCATTACAGATGCCTCTTGGTAAAGTACCATCGCGCATTAGGCCACAGTAAATGTTGAGTCTAGATTTTGCTCACTCGAACTTGCGTACGCTTTGACCATTGGATATCAAAAGCTAGGATACTAACCTACCCTCGCGTTGAGTACATGAGAGTTTTTTCATTGGTTCAAAAAGTAAATTTATTCTCCACCAACTCAATGCATTGACCAGCTTTGACAATGTAGGTTTAAATGATCTCATGAGGATTTTTAATAATCAGTCTTTCCTGAGATAAAAAATTTTCATGTGTAGAGATAACGATTTTAATAATCGTCATTTCAGTATGTCCAAAAATTAAATATTTGGTTACTGCGTGTCAAAAGAAATTGAACATGATTATTGTTTATCACTTGACCCCTGAAAGTAACAGTTGATGAATAATATGTGGAATAAAAAAGGGAATAACTTTGTTATCTTCCTAGAATAGACCCCAAACTTCCACTTCTATTAACTCATGCATTCTAGGTGCGTGACAGCAGCACTTCTAATGATTTTTGTTATGACCCGCACGTGATATTAGATGCCTTACAGGGCCAGGGTCATAAGATGACTGTGCAGATGTTTTGTCCATTTGTACACTAACTGGTAAACTAAGTCTACACACATTAGTACACTCACTGTGCAGATAGAAAGGTCGGACATATGACACAGCGATAGCTTTACTGTTACGCTGTTGTTATTCGCCGACGATACGAGTGCACTCACCACAGTAGTTGCGTGTATTACTCTACAGTGTCGGCTACGGCCTTTATAATGCTGTTATACAGGTGTCGATAAATTTCTGGTTGTTTCCAGTTGGTGATAGTATAATTACAGCAAAAAAAGATATTTTCACAAGAATATATATGTATTTAAAAAGCGCGTGTGTTTTTTCCCGTTAAAACGTTCACGTCAGTGGCATGGAACTTAGGATGTCAAATGCCAACATTCAGTGTATCTTGATAGACACTATGGATATTATGACAGCTTATACATTTCCTGTAATGAATCATCAACGAATGAAGTTATCTCACAATAGCTTTCTTCAGTCTTAAGAACCCAAGAATCTGTATCTGGCGACGGGAAAAAAGAGAAAAGAGTCCTGGTTTAGATGAAATGATGTATAGAAGAAATCGAATTTCTGCCAAATCAAACTCACTTCATTCTGCCGAAATCCCGTTTAACGTTGTTTCAAAAGTGATGTTGCCACGCGTTTGGACGGTTCCCACTGGGAATGCTGGGTTTGAGACATGAATGCTGACTTTGTACGTACGAAAACTTAATGTATCGCAAATTAACGAATGATAACAAATATTTTTCGCAAAAAATAATTTCGACAACTGGCAGTGCATGCTTAAAAAGATCGTGATTAAGTCACCAGACAATTTAAAAAGTCATCTTATTTGCTTGCTGTTCACATCACCTCAATAATTACCGAAAGATAATTATCTGTGATGGGTGGTTCAAAACGGTTCAAATGGCTCTAAGCACTATGGGACTTAACATCTGAGGTCATCAGTCCCCTAGAACTTAGAACTACTTCAACCTAACTAACCTAAGAACATCACACACATCCATGCCCGAGGCAGGATTCGAACCTGCGACCGTAGCCGTCGCGCGGTTCCAGACTGAAGCGCCTAGAAGCGTTCGGCCACACCGGCCGGCCGGTGATGGGTGGAAAATGAGGGAAAGAATTTATCTGAATATAAATTTACAATGTAGCACTTTGTCTAATTTTTAAAACCACCAAAAATTGACGGTTAATGCCACAAGCACGAACAACTTTTTTTAAGCCAATAACGCAGTGAATTTTTTGAAAATACTTCATTTATTCGGTTGTCACACGTTAAGTAAAATCACTCAAACCCGGAGAGTGAGGGGAAAATATTCATACAGCTGACATGAAAGGAGAGACTAGTTTTATTCGGTTGTTTCATTGGGCGGTCACGGAAATTTATCCACGGTAAGCAAGAATCTAAAATGGCCGTTTTTGAAATAAATGAGTCGGCAGTTCCGAGACGTTTAAGGCCAAAAGAGCTAGGTGACAGAAGAACCTTATTTTATACAAGAGAAATGATGGTTGTGCACGCTGTATGAGAATCCTGAACTGAATTTAAACTCTGTGCGCCAGAGTCCAGCTGGGGATGGGATGGGATTGCAAAAGCACCCATTTGCTCCCTCCCCTCCATTGCGGCCGCCTACGGTTGGTTCAACTGAAAAAAAAAAAAAAAAAAAAAAAACTGACTGACCGAAAAGAAATCTACCGACCAATCTGTTGTTTAAAATAGTCAGATGCCCCTTCACTGCCTGACGGGCAGTGCGCGTAAATGGACTGGCAGAGTACTGGAGTGACGAGGGTGGCCGTGTGGAATGTAAACCAGGACAGTTGGCTTCGCCAGCTGCTGGCGGTGGCGGGAGAAGGCGACGCAACAATGGAAGCGGCCGGCGCCATGAGGCAGCCACCGGAGCGTGGCGCTGCGCCTTGTCTCAGTCGATAATTCGCACGCACAAAATGGTGGCCGCCCACGCGCCGCTGCGGCTCGCTCCCTAGCGTAGCAGCAGCATTGCGACGTGAGCTCAGCTGCCGTCGGACTTCAGTCGTCCTCTCTCGCTATCCGCACAGGTCGCCTCAGTGGATGTGGACCACGCGGGCTACAACCGACATAACGCCATTACAGAAAACGGAATCATTTCTGGTGTAACAGGATTGCTTGCAGTAGGTGCGCAGAGCGTGCGTGGACGCAGCCGGCAGAATTATGTCTGGTGTCGTATTCTGTGTCTTTAGAAAAAATATACATACACTCCTGGGAATGGAAAAAAGAACACATTGACACCGGTGTGTCAGACCCACCATACTTGCTCCGGACACTGCGAGAGGGCTGTACAAGCAATGATCACACGCACGGCACAGCGGACACACCAGGAACCGCGGTGTTGGCCGTCGAATGGCGCTAGCTGCGCAGCATTTGTGCACCGCCGCCGTCAGTGTCAGCCAGTTTGCCGTGGCATATGGAGCTCCATCGCAGTCTTTAACACTGGTAGCATGCCGCGACAGCGTGGACGTGAACCGTATGTGCAGTTGACGGACTTTGAGCGAGGGCGTATAGTGGGCATGCGGGAGGCCAGGTGGACGTACCGCCGAATTGCTCAACACGTGGGGCGTGAGGTCTCCACAGTACATCGATGTTGTCGCCAGTGGTCGGTGGAAGGTGCACGTGCCCGTCGACATGGGACCGAACCGCACCGACGCACGGATGCACGCCAAGACCGTACGATCCTACGCAGTGCCATAGGGGACCGCACCGCCACTTCCCAGCAAATTAGGGACACTGTTGCTCTTGGGGTATCGGCGAGGACCATTCGCAACCGTCTCCATGAAACTGGGCTACGGTCCCGCACACCGTTAGGCCGTCTTCCGCTCACGCCCCAACATAGTGCAGCCCGCCTCCAGTGGTGTCGCGACAGGCGTGAATGGAGGGACGAATGGAGACGTGTCGTCTTCAGCGATGAGAGTCGCTTCTGCCTTGGTGCCAATGATGGTCGTATGCGTGTTTGGCACTGTGCAGGTGAGCGCCACAATCAGGACTGCATACGACCGAGGCACACAGGGCCAACACCCGGCATCATGGTGTGGTGAGCGATCTCCTACACTGGCCGTACACCTCTGGTGATCGTCGAGGGGACACTGAATAGTGCACGGTACATCCAAACCGTCATCGAACCCATCGTTCTACCATTCCTAGACCGGCAAGGGAACTTGCTGTTCCAACAGGACAATGCACGTCCGCATGTATCCCGTGCCACCCAATGTGCTCTAGAAGGTGTAAGTCAACTACCCTGGCCAGCAAGATCTCCGGATCTGTCCCCCATTGAGCATGTTTGGGACTGGATGAAGCGTCGTCTCACGCGGTCTGCACGTCCAGCACGAACGCTGGTCCAACTGAGGCGCCAGGTGGAAATGGCATGGCAAGCCGTTCCATAAGACTACATCCAGCATCTCTACGATCGTCTCCATGGGAGAATAGCAGCCTGCATTGCTGCGAAAGGTGGATATACACTGTACTAGTGCCGACATTGTGCATGCTCTGTTGCCTGTGTCTATGTGCCTGTGGTTCTGTCAGTGTGATCATGTGATGTATCTGACCCCAGGAATGTGTCAATAAAGTTTCCCCTTCCTGGGACAATGAATTCACGGTGTTCTTATTTCAATTTCCAGGAGTGTAGTTCCATTGGTTTGTTTATAAATAGCTTCTCTGTTACCAGTTACGATTTTCTTTTATTTTCTTTTTTACGTAACATTGTTATTCTCGATGTATGCTGCGCGCAGTAAAAAAAAAAAAAAAAAAAAAAAAAGAAGTAGAAATGAACGTATGGCATCGTTGGCCGGGAGGCCCCTATTCGGGGAAGTTCGGCCGCCAAGTGCAAGTCTTATTTCATTCGACGCCACATTGGGTGACTTGAGTGCGGTGATGAGAATGAAATGATGACGACAACACAACGCCCAGTCCCTGAGCGGAGAAAGTCTCCAACCCGGCCGGGAATCGAACCCGGGGCCGCTTGCATGGGAGGCGAGCACGTTATCGCCCAGCTAAGCACACGGGCTGTGCACAGTAAATTGTGTGCGATGTTTAACATGTGTAACACTCCTCACAATTGGACCTTAAGAAAACTGCAAATATATGTCCTTCCAAATTTCGCCACTAACTACGAGGTGCATTCAAGTTCTAAGGCTTCCGATTTTTTTTTCTAATTAATTACTCACCCGAAATCGATGAAACTGGCGTTACTTCTCGACGTAATCGCCCTGCAGACGTACACATTTTTCACAACGCTGACGCCATGATTCCATGGCAGCGGTGACGGCTTCTTTAGGAGTCTGTTTTGACCACTGGAAAATCGCTGAGGCAATAGCAGCACGGCTGGTGAATGTGCGGACACGGAGAGTGTCTTTCATTGTTGAAAAAAGCCAAAAGTCACTAGGAGCCAGGTCAGGTGAGTAGGGAGCATGAGGAATCACTTCAAAGTTGTTATCACGAAGAAACTGTTGCGTAACGTTGTCTTGCTGAAACAGCACACGCGGAGCCCTTCCCGGACGTTTTTGTTGCAGTGCAGGAAGGAATTTGTTTTTCAAAACATTTTTGTAGGATGCACATGTTACCGTAGTGCCCTTTGGAACGCAATGGGTAAGGATTACGCCCTCGCTGTCCCAGAACATGGACACCTACATTTTTTCAGCACTGGCGGTTACCCGAAATTTTTTTGGTGGCGGTGAATCTGTGTGCTTCCATTGAGCTGACTGGGGCTTAGTTTCTGGATTGAAAAATGGCATCCACGTCTCATCCGACGAAAAGAAAGTCCCATTCATGATGTCGTTGAGCGTCAACATTGCTTGGCAACATGCCACACGGGCAGCCATGTGGTCGTCCATCAGCATTCGTGGCACCCACCTGGATGACACTTTTCGCATTTTCAGGTCGTCATGCAGGATTGTGCGCACAGAACCCACAGAGATGCCAACTCTGGAGGCGATCTGTTCAACAGTCATTCGGCGATCCCCCAAAACAGTTCTCTCCACTTTCTCGATCATGTCGTCAGACCGGCTTGTGCGAGCCCGAGGTTGTTTCGGTTTGTTGTCACATGATGTCCTGCATTCATTAAACTGTCGCACCCACGAACGCACTTTCGACACATCCATAACTCCATCACCACATGTCTCCTTCAATTGTCGATGAATTTCAATTGGTTTCACACCACGCAAATTCAAAAAACGAATGAATGCACGCTGTTCAAGTAAGGAAAACGTCGCCATTTTAAGTATTTAAAACAGTTCTCATTCTTGCCGCTGGCGGTAAAATTCCATCTGCCGTACGGTGCTGCTATCTCTGAACGCAGCCTCATTTTAAAACAATGCTCATGTTTCTATCTCTTTCCAGTCCGGAGAAAAAAAATCGGAGGCCTTAGAACTTGAATGCACCTCTTATATATGAAGATCGACAGTCAACTAATAATTGCGGCTTTTTTGTACATTGCTATAAAGTCAACAGAAGAAAGAAGAACCTCACACATCAAAAATGTTACGGAGAAATCGGCATAGCGCACAGAGAACAACGCACTTAAAAATGGAAATACTTTCCCGAGACGCGTCGCATAAAATGCAAATAAGTGCCCTCCTAAATTCTCTTGTACTAATCCTTAAAATATAAAAATTGAAAAGTGATTCACGGTGTTTTAAAAAAATTTACGCACATTTTAACTTTAATAATGGATCTAAGTTCAGAATTGAACACTGAATTCGCGCTGAAATGTGATAAGACAGAATTAATGTTCTGAATTAACATTCAGAACAACCTCAACATGATGGATGAAATTGATGAAGAGATATCATGTTTCCAATATCGTGTTTAATTTCAGTTAACAAGAGTCTCAGATCTCTCCTTCGACTAATCTGAAGTATGTTTCTTTCCATGTAAAGAAGTCGCGCCTCCAGACTAAAAACACGTTCTACCAAATATGGTATTGGGGATGAAACAAGAAGCTTCGTAATCTCCCTCCATACTGCAGCATACCGACCAGGGATCTCTTTCTGCAACCAAAAGATAAGACTTCTTAAACTTTAGTTTCAAGTAAAAAGCATTTTGTACCTCAATTAGTTCTTTCTACAAAACTCCCAATTCCGCAGTATCTGAAAGTGGATTTATCATCCAACCTGGAAATCCATCTAATGGAGATCATTAAACTGTTCTGTCATTTCTTTATGCAACACGCCCAAATGATCAAAGTAAACTAACATATCATCAGCAAGAATTCTACTCTTTTCATCTGAACCCAATAGGCTTGAAAATCGGTATAATTCTCGATGGCTTAGGTTTCTCTTGAACAAAACCGACTCCAAAACAAATGTTGAGATCACAGATTTGGCTTTGATAAGTCTGAATTCATTGTCTTACAACTGGACGTAAATTTTACGAACAGATCTGAAAGGCCTGCAACATTATGCCTCATCGCTTCTAGTTTTTCACTGAGAAAAAAATTCCGAAACAATATCAGAGAGATCTTAAAACTTTCTAACACAGATGCCTTTCGACAGCCATTGAATTTCTGTATGAAGCAGCGAACTACAAAGTCTTCACGATTTTCACCACGCATATGTCTGTCACTGCGAGCTTGGGATTTCATTTTATTCAGTGCAGTGATGACAGTTTGAAGCGAGTTGTGTAAGCGGTTACTTACGTTTCTGCCACAACTTGATTGCAATGAATGATGCAGTGAACTGTAAAAGTACCCACTATAGTTTTCTTCAAATACGCACTAAATCTTTTGTGGCGACCTACCTTTGACGGTGTTCCACCAGTTCCGCAAGAAAGTGTCTACCTAAGTAGGATTTCCTCTTCTCTGAAGAATTGCTCAACAACACCACATATTGATTCTCCTTTAGCTTGTATGTCTAGCAGCTTTGCAAATAATAAATCCCGAACCAAGCCTTCATCCTTCATAAAGCTCACATAAGTTATAAGTAAAGATTCATACCGCGGTGTAATCCTGTAGCTGTAATGCAAAATCTGTCGTTCTTAGTACAGAGCATTACGTCTCTTCTACGTTATAAGCTGTTTCAGCTATGCATCTTTGTAAGGTCTTAATTATGTAGTGTGGTGTCCTGTGTAAAACAATCTGTAGAATGTCATTAACGTTTCAAGGAGTCCCTCACCTATTGCATGCGGTTACCCGGACTTAGCTATCAACAATAAAATGTTGTTTGCTGCAAGCTAACCGTCATTATTTTGTTGTAGGCCATATCGAAACATGTTTCAAAGAAGAGGCGTTACTTAAATTTGTTTCAGAGGGACTTAAAGAAGCTTAAATTCATGTTTTAACTCCATAAAAAAAACTTTACCTCTGTATTCTTACGACTACAATCTACAATTATCAGCATATGCCATTCCGCGAAAAAAAGAAATCGTTTACGTTTGGGATCCGACTCTTAATAAAATTAAAAAGTATATTTCTATATATTCAGTAGGCTATTTCACCAATATTACAGTTTTGTAACCTGCCTGATGAATGACCTTGAAACGAACGTTAATAAATCGTAATGTCACTAAACTATGCCTAGAATACACTCGTTGTCATAAAAAAAAGCGTCACGGACAAAGACAAGGCGTATTACAGTCATTTTTGGCAGGCGGGTAGATGGTAAAACACATACGAAATCATTACACTTACAACTTTTGAGAACCTACATATATTACGCTACACATGTATTACTCTACACAATCACAGAGGTACACGCTAGAACGACGTCGGACCCCCATTGATGCGAATACAAGGCTACAGAAGAGGCAGCATGGAATTCTGCAGGTCTCGGATTTAGTCCTGTGATGCTACATCCCATTCCGTTTGTACCTGAACGCACAGATCGCAAACGATGCTGGATGGAGGTGGAGTCCTGATAAAATGGCTCCACAGCATCCCACTCACTCTCGATCGGAGAGAGATCGAGCGATGTGGTTGGCCACGGCAGGGTATCCACAGCTGCACCGTGGCTGCGGCATGAGGACGAGGTTTGTCCTGTAGAAATGGAGCATGGGTGTGGGAGTTCACGAATAGCAGAGCTACCCGTTACATAACATCATCCACGCATCAAACAACTAGTATCGACAGCATTGGAGAGATTTATACCAAATAAATTAACTAGAGACGGAACTGACCCTCCATGGTACACATACACGTCAGAATACTATTGCAAAAGCAACGAAAAAAGCATGCTAAATTTGAAATAACGCAAAATTCACAGTATTGGCTAAATTTAATGCTAACTTCAGTGCGAGATGCTTTTAATAGTTCACAACGAAACTGTGTCTCGAAATATGGCAGAAAATCCAAAGAGATTCTGGTTGTATGTAAAGTACACCAGTAGCAACACACAATCAATCCCTTCGGTGCGTGATACCTTTGCCGCGCGGGATTAGCCGAGCGGTCTTAGGCGCTGCAGTCTTGGACTGGTCCCGGCGGAGGTTCGAGTCCTCCCTCGGGCACGGGTGTGTGTGTTTGTCCTTAGGATAATTTAGCTTAAGTAGTGTGTAAGCTTAGGGACTGATGACGTTAGCAGTTAAGTCCCATAAGATTTCACACACATTTGAACATTTTTTCAGGATAGTTTTGCTAATGTTCACCAAACAACACGAAGTAAACATTCCAGAATTCAAATTTTCAAATGTGTGTGAATTCCAAAGGAACCAAACTGCTGAGGTCATCGGTCCCTAGACTTACACACTACTTAAACTAACTTAAAGTAACTTATGCTAAGAGCAACACACACACCACGCCCGATGGAGGACTCGAACCTCCGGCGGGAGGGGCCGCGCAATCCATGACATGGCTCCTCAAACCTCACGGCCACTACGCGCGGCATTCCAGAATTCCAATCAAGACCTGCTGCGAACATGATTACCTTAGAAGTGGATATCCTCGGTTTGGCGAAGAAGCTTAAATCGCTTCATAATGGACAGTCTTCTGGTCCAGATTGCAACAGAATATGCTGATGTACCGTAATAGCTCCCTACTTAACAATTATATAGGTATACAACGAAAGATCCATACTTAAAGACTGGAAAGTTGCGCAGGTCACACCAGTACTCCTGAAAGAAGTAATCCGACGAATTACAGACATATATCACTGACGTCGATTTGCAGTAGGATGTAGGAACATATACTTTGTTCGAACATTGTGAATTACATCAAGGAAAACAATATGTTGACACACAGTCAGCACGGATACAAGAAATATCGTTCCCGTGAAAGGCAACTAGCTCTTTACTCTCGCAAAGTAAAGAGTGGTATCGATAGGCGATTTCAAGCTAATTCCAAATTTATAGGTTTCCGAAAGGCTTCTGACACCATTCCTAACAAGCGGCTTCTCATCAAACTGCGTGCTTACTGAGTATCATCTCACTTATACGGCTGGATCAGTAATTTGCTGTTAGAAAGGTCACAGTTCGTGGTAACTGATGGAAAGTCGTGGCTTTCCGCAAGGAAGTGCCATAGGCTCTCTGCTGTTCCTAATTATATAAACGATTTAGGGGACAATCTGATCAGTCTTATGACATTGTTTGCAGACGACGCTGTCGTTTACCGCGTAGTAAAGTCATCAAAAGATTAAAACAAATTGTAAAATGATTTAGACAAGATACCTGTAGGGTGCGAAAGTGGATAATTGGACATTTGTGAGAAGGTCTTATGGGACCAAACTGCTGAGATCATCGATCCCTGAGCCTACACAGTACTTAATCTAACTTAAACTAATTTGCGCTATGGACAACACACATACCCATGCCCGAGGGAGGACCCGAACCTCCGACGGGGACAGCCGCATAATCCGTGACAAGGCGCCTTAGACCGCGCGGCTACTACGTGCGGAGCAAAAAGTGGCAGTTGACAGTAAAAAATGAGAAATGTGAGGTCATCCAAATGAGTACTAAAAGGAATCTGTTAAATCTGCGTTATGCGATAAATCACACAGATCTAAAAGCTGTCAATAAAGCTAAGTACCAAGGAATTACAGTTATGATCAGTTTAAATTATGCCGGCCGATGTGGCCGAGCGGTTCTAGGCGCTTCAGTCTGGAACCTCGAGACCGCTACGGTCGCAGGTTCGAATCCTGCCTCGGGCATGGATGTGTGTGATGTCCTTAGGTTAGTTAGGTTTAAGTAGTTCTAAGTTCTAGGGGACTGATGACCTCAGATGTTAAGTCCCATAGTGCTCAAAGCCATTTGAACCAATTTTTGGCAATCGTTAAAACAAAGGCGTTTTCCACTGTGGCGAGATCTTTTCACGAAATTTCATCATTCTCCTCCAAGTGCGAAAATATTTTATTGATACCTACCTAAAAAGGGAGAAATGATCACTGTAATAAAATGATAGAAATCTGAGATCGCACGGAAAGATTGAAGTGTTCGTATTTCCCGCGGCTATCAGGGAATAGAAGGGCATGGAAATAGTGTGAAAGTGGTTCGATCAACCCTCTGTCTGGCTCTCAAGTGTGAACTGCAGAGTAGTCATGCAAATGTAAATGTACCGAGCGACTGTCACGGAGTTCGTTAGAAACACTACCGGTGAATGAGCACCATAAGATATCACGCCACACCATCCTGTCAGACTGGTGTGATGTGTGATAGAAGGCTACAAACCGCTGCTCTTGGCGCTGTTCCCTGTGGTCGTCCCATCCAAGACAGAAGCGGGACTCGCCACGAAAGATGACGCGCTGACAGTCTGCAGGGCCCCATATTCGTCGTTGCGATACCAGGCGAGTGCGGTGCGATATTTCGTGGGTGTGTTTTGTAGGTGTCGCCTGGAACTTCCCTTGTTGAGAGCCCTTCCTGGCACAAAGTAACAGTGCGAACTCGATGGAACCGCAGTATTGACCGTCTAGGCATGGTTGAACTACAGACAACACGAGCTGTCCTCCATCCTTGTGGAATGATTGGAACTGATAGGCTGTCGGACTCCTTCCGTCTAATAGGTGCTGCTCATGCATGGTTGTTTACATCTTTGGATCGGTTTTTGTGACATCTCTGAACAGTCAAAGGGACTATGTCTGTGATACAGTATCCACAGTCAACGTCTATCTCCAGGAGTTTTGGTTCAAATGGTTCAAATGGCTCTGAGCACTATGGGACTCAACTGCTGTGGTCATTAGTCCCCTAGAACTTAGAACTACTTAAACCTAACTAACCTAAGGACATCACACACATCCATGCCCGAGGCAGGATTCGAACCTGCGACCGTAGCAGTCCCACGGTTCCGGACTGCGCGCCTAGAACCGCGAGACCACCGCGGCCGGCAGGAGTTTTGGGAACCAAAAATGGTTCAAATGGCTCTGAGCACTATGGGACTCAACTGCTGTGGTCGTTAGTCCCCTAGAACTTAGGACTACTTAAACCTACCTAACCAAACAAAGGACATCACACACATCCACCCCCGAGGCAGGATTCGAACCTGCGACCGTAGCAGTCGCACGGTTCGGGACTGCGCGCCTAGAACCGCGAGACCACCGCGGCCGGCCTTTTGGGAACCGAGGAGATGCAAAACTTTTTTTGATGTATGTATAATGTATCTGATGGTGTTGATACAGCATGTGCCTCAGGTCAACTGAATTAAAAAATTTCATTTGCAGTGGCCCGCAGCTCGCATGAGGTCGAAGAACGACACATTTTATATTGAACATGTGTTTTGTTGCACTGTTTATTTATTTATTCGTAGTGATACATGTTACAGGACCAGCTCGTTTCGGTGTTATCTCTGAAAAATTAAACGTAATCAATGACTTTCCGCGAAATAGAGATTCCGTTGTAAACATGGAAATTTTGGAAATTGGTGGTAAGTTCTATGGGACCAAACTGCTGAGGTCATCGGTCCCTAGGCTTACACACTACGTAATGTAACTTAACCTAACTTATGCTAAGGACAACACACACATCCATGCGCAAGGGAGGACTCGAACCTTCGACGAGGGGAGCCGCGCGAACCGTGGGAAGACGCCTCAGACCGCACTGCTACCCCAGACGGCTGTAAACTTAGAGCATCGCTGTAGCAGAAGCTGTCAAAAACAACTTTACAAGGTCCTGCAAATAAAAAGTACACAAACAAATAATATTATCATATCATAACAAAACGACAACCGACATATACGCTCCAAGATGCCATATGGAGCACAACTCACCAGCATAAGGTGCTATATATAGACATGGACTAACATAGACTTCAGGAAGAATATTATACCAAATTACAGATACGCTTGATTATGCCAAAACGCCGAAACGAGCTCGTCGTGAAACTTGTATTACTACGAGTGATTAAATAGTGCAGCAAAACACTTATACTTAGAATAAAATATGAATAAAAAAATTACCGCTGCCTGTAATGTCACATTCTGTGATCGGATTCCTCGACACTAACGGTTCACGTCGATTCGTTCGCAAGTTGTGGTCAAACATGTATCATTTCTGACTACGTAAAAAATACAATCACAGCACGTATCGTTTCAGATGTATCGATCACAACATATTTACTCTACATCTATCATACCTAACTGAACCGTTGAGCGCTGCCACTTCATGTTTACACATTACCATTATTTCGTTTGTACTGATAACAATTCTGTTTTCTCCAAATTTGAGTCATGTGATATGAACAGAGTTGTATCGTACGAAATAGTCTGGCTGTCTCTGGCAGAATTTCACAAAAAAATTAAAATTAAATAAAAAGAAAAAAGAAAACATAACGACACTAAGAAGAAACGCCATTCACTAGTGAGACTCAATAGCACATTATAATCTGTAAATGAAATAGACGCGAAGAAAGAATGAATCAGGTGATAACCCGTGAAATACGTCCAGAAAGCTAGAATTCGTACGAAGATGAGCACTGTCTCGAATTAAGAGATAAACGTGACAGAAATTACACTCACGAGCGATTCGAAATTATTTACAGAAAATGGAAACACTACTGAGAAATGTGTATTTATTTTATCCGGCTCAATTAACTGTTACCACGAACATAGCCTCTCACCCGTTCTTAAACTGCTCTAAGGGATTCTCTTATTTTAAGATAGGAAGAGTCCGGACCAGCGCCAGCTCAATATTTGTTAGCATATCCTAAGAATTGTGCCGAGCAAACGCAGTACATATTGGCAGGCCGCGGGCTCGGGTACAGCAGAAGGAAGATGAGACAACTTTTATTGGCGGACACCGCCGTTTCCCAAAGCTCGCTGCAGCTTCCACTACTTTTGCCCGCGGCTGTACCAAGGATTTGCGGGGGGAGCTGCGTATTGAGGCGGGTTATATGGCGGCCTACTGGGAAATGGTCTTAAAAGTTGATAGCTTCCGGAAGACATCTAAATAATGTGATTACCAACAATAGCGAAGGACATTATTGCAACGCGGGGGATTTTAGCATGCACTTCCGACCATTACAGGCGACGGGCAGGCCGCTATTCATCAGTGCCCTCTCTCTTGTTGACTCTGCCGAAGCTCGCCTGTCGTATAAATAAGTAAAATGTTTCCCAGTGTTAGTGCGCGATAATAACGCAGCGGAAACGTTTATTCCTTAAACGGATCTGTTTTCTCCTAAATGCGGACGGTCATTTTCAATTAACGTACTTAACGAGGTACAACGTTACGGTTTCACACTGTCCATCAAGTGACGGAGATACAATATTCTGTTCTCGTGAACACTCCTCGTAAAGTTTTAAATGTAATTAACGTTAATAACCCAGAAATAATTTTATTCATCGTAAAATGCTAACATTTTAGTAAGAAATTAACGCTTTAATATAGCTAGTGTCATTCTTGGTACTGCCACCAAAAGCATCTAACTGTAACAATGAATGAATGCCAAAAAGAATTTTTATCTGTGTACATGCATAAAGAAGAGTGTCGTTTGTTTGTAATTCACCTAAATCTACAGTTTTATTCCGATCCTGAAGAAATTTTGCACACTTTACCTTTAAGACAGCAGAAAGGTCACTGTCTACATAAGATTTTGTAATTTGGCTTGAAATATATATGTATGTAATATATAAGGGTGAAGTTTGTTTCTGCCGACAGATGTGGCCGCGCGGTTCTAGGCGCTACAGTCTGGAACCGAGCGACCGCTACGGCGCAGGTTCGAATCCTGCCTCGGGCATGAATGTGTGTGATGCCCGTAGGTTAGTTAGGTTTAAGTAGTTCTAAGTTCTAGGGGACTGATGCCCTCAGAAGTTAAGTTCCATAGTACTCAGAGCCATTTGAACCATTTAATGTTTGTTTCTAAAATCCTTGAAAGTTCTTGGCCAATTTATTTTGAATTTCTACACAATCCCTTACTGAACATTTGGGAGGACATAGGCTATATATATATTTTAAATATAGATAATATAGAGATATATTTAAAATATATAAATGAGAAACATTGTTAGCAAACATCATGAAATGTACTTGACCGGTTTACTTCAAAGTTCTTGGCCGATTTACTTCAAATTTCTACATTCAGGTGAAACAATGAAGAAAATTAATGGAAGATTAAATTCCTGAGAAATAAAATATATTTCGTAAACTGACTGTCATTGCCGACGTGAGAAAATATTACAGTGGCAGTACACGTCTTGGACATTGTACTATTAGACGTCACTAGATTGCAGGACGAGAGAAAGCTCGAGAATTTGACAAAAACATGGTTGCAAACTTTTGTTTATTGATTAGTTGCCGTTGTTACATATGACATATACCCTAGAGGATATTTTAGTTCGTGTTTCACAGTTATTTTTATTATTAAAATATACAGCACCATCCAAACGCCAAGGCTGGTCGTGGATATAGTACCAAAAAAAGTCATCAGATAGAGAGCCTTTCAAAAGATCGAACAGAACCCTAAATTTTCTGAACTGTGATATAAACTGTTGAACAGTACGATTCGTGCTCAAACACAGCCCTACTGGAAAACTGTGCTGAAAAAATAGAAGACGTATTATTCAAAAACACATAACTTATCGCAAAATGTGACAACTGATGGCGCAACTAATCATCTTTTCGTACAGTATAGTGTCAAAAAATTTCTCATAACTTATCGCAAAATTTGACAACTGATGCGGCCATTATCTTTTCATACAGTATAGAGTGAAACTTGGAAGAGTAGTTGAACGGAATGGACAGTGTCTTGAAAGGAGGATATAAGATGAACATCAACAAAAGTAAAACGAGGATAATGGAATGTAGTCAAATTAAGTCGGCTGATGCTGAGGGAATTAGATAAGGAATTGAGACACTTAAAGTAGTAAAGGAGTTTTGCTATTTGGGGAGCAAGATAACTGATGAGGGTCGAAGTAGAGAAGATATAAAATGTAGACTGGCAATGGCAAGGAAAGCGTTTCTGAAGAAGAGAAATTTGTTAACATCGAGTATAGATTTAAGTGTCAGGAAGTCGTTTGTGAAAGTATTTGTATGGAGTGTAGCCATGTATGGAAGTGAAACATGGACGATAAACAGTTTGGACAATAGGAGAATAGAAGCTTTCGAAATGTGGTGCTACAGAAGAATGCTGAAGATTAGATGGGTAGATCACATAACTAATGCTGAAGTATTGAATAGAATTGGGGAGAAAAGGAGTATGTGGCACAACTTGACAAAAAGAAGGGACCGGTTAGTAGGACATGTTCTGAGGCATCAAGGGATCACAAATTTAGCATTGGAGGGAAGCGTGGAGGGTACAAATCGTAGAGGGAGACCAAGAGATGAATACACTAAGCAGATTCAGAAGGATATGGGTTGCAGTAAGTACTGGGAGATGAAGAAGCTTGCACAGGATAGGGTGGCATGGAGAGCTGCATCAAACCAGTCTCGGGACTGAAGACCACAACAACAACAACAACATAGAGTCAAAATATTTCTTGCAGAAATAACAAAAGTATGTACTTTACAGTTAGATTTAAGAACATTATGCATTACAGACATTATATTTTAATTTGTAATGTAAAAAGGAATCAAAGCGTAATCTATGATATAATTTTTATTATTAAACTTTTGTTTTGAAATTGGTGTGGCAACGGCCTTGCCGCAGTGGATCCACCGGTTCCCATGAGATCACCGAAGTTAAGCGCTGTTGGGCGTGGCCGGCACTTGGATGGGTGACCATCCAGCTGCCTTGCGCTGTTGCCATTTTTCGGTCTGCACTCAGCCTCGTGATGCCAATTGATGAGCTACTCGACCGAATAGTAGAGGCTTCGGTCAAGAATACCATCATAACGACCGGGAGAGCGGTGTGTTGACCCCACGCCCCTCCTATCCGAATCCTCCCCTGAGGATGACGCGGCGGTCGGATGGTCCCGGTAGCCCACTTTTGGCCTGAAGACGGAGTGCTTTTGAAATTGGTGTAACTCATCTTCAGAGAAAACAGAACACCTTGAACGATTAGAGAAAGGACGTTCATACTCACAGGACATGTACATTAGCATGTCCTACAGAAACGATTAGCATTACCATGGTTCAGCATGTGTCCTGTTGTCCAGTAGGCACTGGCGCCGCCATGGGCAGTTATAACTTGCTCCATGCGTGATGGCATCGACGAGTATAAGGCGTGAACGGCGTCCTGTGGTACAGTCATCCATGCTGCATTCACCTGGTACCACAGTCCATCTGTGGTGGTTGGCATTCGGTCATAGCACTGCACCCGTCATTTCACCATATCCCATACAGTTTCGATTGGTGACAAGTCTGGTGATCTGGCGGGGCAGGGCAAAAGACCGACATCCTCTGACACCAAGAAGGCCCATGTTTGTGCAGCAACGTATGTTCGTGTATTGTCTTGCTGAAAAATGGCGTCTGGGATGTTGTGCAGAAACCGTATAGGTATGGATGGTAGGATATTATTCACGTAGGTCTCACTGTTCACAGTGCCCTGCACACGCACCAGCTGTGATTTCTAGTGGTACTTGATAGCATCCCACACGATAAGGCCTTGAGTTGACACTGTATGTCTTGTGCGAATGTAGTTACTGTGATGACGCTGTCTGTGGCAGACCAAAATGCGGCCATTATTTTCAAACAAACACTATCTGAGCCATCTGGTTGGCCGTGCGGTTCTAGGCCCATCAGTCTGGAACCGCATGACCGCTACGGTCGCAGGTTCGAATCCTGTCTCGGGCATGGATTGTGTGATGTCCTTACATTAGTTAGGTTTAGGTATTTCTAAGTTCTAGGGGACTGATGACCACAGATGTTAAGTCCCATAGTGCTCAGAGCCATTTGAACCATTTATTGAACACTATCTGATGCCATTCCTGTCCCCAGTGACGTCGTTCCATACACCATTGTCGTCTAGCATGTTTCTGCACATTCGTCAAAGGTAGGCGGAGAAGTGGACGACGCGCAAGTAACCCGTGCCGTAATACACGGCGACGGAGTGTCACCCCTGACAGTGTACGATGTGTTAAACTGTTCCACGGTTGCGACAGAGCTGCTGAGGAAAAAAATAGTTCAAATGGCTCTGATCACTATGGGACTTAACATCTGAGGTCATCAGTCCCCTAGAACTTAGAACTACTTGAACCTATCTAACCTAAGGACATCACACACATCCATGCCCGAGGCAGGATTCGAACCTGCGACCGTAGCGATCGCGCGGTTCCAGACTGTAGCGCCTAGAAACGCACGGCCACACCGGCCGGCTCAGATAGTGTTTGTTTGAAAATAGTGGCCTCATTTTGGTTTGCCACAGACAGCGTCATCACAGTACTACTCTGGACGGCGCTGCTGTGGACGCAGATCTGTCCTTCAATGGGATTCGGATGAGGTGCCGGTCCTCTGGGTGGTGCGAACTGATCCATTTCGTCGTGTTCTACGGGCTTCCGTGAACCAATCTGCACAAACCCGTTGCACAACCGAAACACTTCAACCCACCCGAGCAGCAGTTTCCCGGATGGATGCATCACATTCTCTCATGCCAATAGTGCGCCCTCTTTCACACTCACAGGTTTGAGGGTACAGTTTGCACGTACGTCTGCAAGGCTCCCTGCACGTCTGCTTAAGTCACACTCATCCATTACCTACGGTTTACAGTGACAACGAGTGCCACTGTGACGTTCTTCCGGTGGTGTGGCGCCGCGATATCGATGTTGAGCTTGAACCCGTGAGCCGAACATGGTTCAAATGCTAATGATTTCTGCAGAACATAATAATGTACGTGTCCCGTGAATATGAATATCCTACCTCGAGTCGTTCAATGTGTTCTGCTTTTCTGAACATGAGTGTATACCTCCTAATAACACTATTCTGCGGCCACGTCGCTATCCAGGTCTGAGATGTTTCACTTATTAGAACCGGAAGCCTTGAACCTGATTGTTATGAACGCGGCTTGCGTCCGCACTGAGCATCAACAAGGCTCAGGCCAGTCATTTCGTGTGGCAGGTATTAAACATTTCGGGCAACGCCGGGCACTACCCCTAGTCTAACCTAAACAACAGCGACACATTTACGGAATTTATACCAGTATCACTTCCAAGATAATTAAAATAGCGAGAAACTGCCTAAAAGCCATACTCAACCTGATCGGTGCACCAAATCAATGCTCGTGAATACACCGAGGGGATTTACATTCTGTGTACCTCAACTTCCTGCCTGCAGAGCTGGCACATTATATGCTAAGCTATACGAGCTGGTCATAAACAGATTTTTCTTATCACAATAGAGTTAACATAAGATAGGTACAATTAAAGACATGCTTGGAAAAACGTGCTAACTCTCAAATGTAAAAGTGATACTTAGGGGTGAGATCAATGTCAATTTTGATAGTTCAAATGGTTCAAATAGCTCTGAGCACTATGGGACTTAACTTCTGAGGCCATCAGTCCCCTAGAACTTAGAACTACTTAAACCTAACTAATCTGAGGACATCACACACACCATGCCTGAGTCAGGATTCGAACCTGCGACCGTAGCGGTCGCCCGGTTCCAGACTGTAGCTCCTAGAACCGCTCGGCCACCCCGGCCGGCTTCCTTCAGCAATATCTCGTAGTCTACATGGAATCTTTGCTGTACTCTCGTCAAATCGTTTGCAAGAGACATTATCCTGTAAACAGATCTTCGAAACATATGTACCAAGCTTAGCATCCGAAACACAGACCAGTAAATTTTTAGAGGAGTTGTACAATATGGATTTCACAAAATACTCTGTGACTCACATTATCAGACTTAACAGTACCATCGGGCACTCAACGGGCTATACAAAACGAGATGTGGGACGGTCTCCACTTAGTGTACTTCATCTCATCTCTGAGCAACTACAGAAGTAACGACCTACGCTTCACAAAGGACTCAGAAACTAATTATCAGATCAATATATTAATACAGCAGCGCAGAGGGACTTTAATAAATATTAAAGTGGCACCTGGAAACAGTAAATGGCCAAAACGCAACACGATCGAACTATGGAAGATACTATCCGTATCTTCAAGCAAACCTGATGAGGCGTTAGTTAGTATACATTTATTACTTATTAACAGTCAGGTCAGTCTCCAAAGCCGCATGTTATCTTACCAACTCCCAAGTGGTCGGTTCTGAAAGAGCTACTATTAATTAAGAATTCCTTCTTATGGAGATAAAACGAAAAAAAAGTTTTGATAGTTCCCGTACCCAGCAACAGATGGCAACACTGATCTCTAATGATTTTATATTTGTATATCTAATGATGTTATACAATTCTTTGAAAGATATAACCGCCATTTGATTTTTGAACACGTTTTATTTCACAATCTAGATTTCGGCCTTAGGCCAGTATCAAGTGTTACATTATATGACTGTGGCAAAAGTAAAATAATTAACTGCTTGTCTAGCCAGACATATGGAGATGTAATTCGTATTCAGCGAACAAAAATAAAGCTAACCAAAGCAATAGAATGCATAAAGTTCAACAAAGTGTGTAGGGCAAATAAAGTCATTTCTAATTACATCCACGTGAAGACCAAACCCACTTCAAAAGCAGTAAAGCGGGCAGTACAGTTTTAACACTTGATAATGGCCAAAGGGCGACACCTAGATTGTGAAATAAAACCTATACTACAGTCAAATGGCGGTTATATCTTTCAAAAAACTTATCTCTAAATTATTAAACTTGAGGGTTCAAATGGCTCTAAGTACTATGAGACTTAACTTCCGAGGTCATCAGTCCCCTAGAACTTAGAACTACTTAAACCTAACTAACCTAAGGACATCAACACATCCATGCCCGAGGCAGGATTCGAACCTGCGACCGTAGCGGTCGCGCGGTTCCAGACTGTAGCGCCTAGAACCGTTCGGCCACTTCGGCCGGCTAGATTTGAGGCTTAGCCCGTTTTTCCGCGCATGTCTGCAGTTGTCCTCAGCTCGAAGGTTGTCTTCATCGGCTTACTGCCTTATTAGACATGGTGTTTTTGGAAGTTATAGAGGTGAACAAGAATATGCAAACACGCAAAAAACACATTACCATTCCTAATACGGTGTAGGAAAACCGTTGGCATTCAAAACAGCTTCCAGTCTTCTCGGAATGAGTGGATATACTTCCTGTATGGTTTCAAGGGAATCATATACCGTTCTTCCTGTAAAATGGTGGCAAGTTCAGGTAACGAGCCGCCTGGGGTAGCCCTGCGGTCTAAGGCGCCTAGCCAGGGATCGCGCGGCTCCCCCTGTCGGAGGTTCGAATCCTCCCTCGGGCATGGGTGTGTGTGTTGTCCTTAGCGTAAGTTAGGTTAAGTTAGATTAAGTAGTGTGCAAGCCTGGGTACCGATGACCTGAGCAGTTTGGTCCCACAGAACTTACCAGAAATTTCCAAAAATTTAAAATTTTTCAGGTAACGATGATGGAGGTGGATAGCGGTCACGAATAGACTACAAAGGTTCAATAATATTGAGACCTGGTGGCTTTGTTCACCAGGGAAGATGCAACAATTTATCCTCGTAGTCACAAAACCAGTCCTGGATGATCCAAGCTACAGGGGCCCCATCGTCTTGGAGTACAGCAACATTGGCGTTATGGTCGCTCGTAGTTAGCAACACCATAAAGATTATGGCTCGTATGTAAGCTAAAGAGGATGCTAAAAATTTATGGACAGCCTTTTTAGAGGAAGCTGGGAAGGCTGTGTCGATCCAAACAGAAGGCAGTAGTCTCCAGACGAGGAATTTGGCCTCTAGGCGTCCATTATGAACAATGGTACAAATCAGCCAACAGGGTAGTGTACGAAGGATGTGAATAAGGGAACATCTAAAATGCCAACAGGATCACAGCGTCAGGTTCCATCACCGATGAGTGCGTGATTTGTGCGTCACGTGATATCGTCAAAGAAGAGTGTGGAGGTGGCCAACTGCTAGTGCATGCTTCAGGCATGCAGTCACACAGGTTCATCAGAGGAGTGAGTCAGCTGTGTTTTGGGCTGGCGTCATGTACATCTGTCATCGCTATCGAAGGTAATTTGACAGCCGTTTAATATCAGGAAAAGACCCTTCAACATGTTGACCAGTCCTGCCATAATTCTTTCAGTGACGGGTTCATTATCAGTCACGTGAAGACCTTCTTCCTGCAGGCAAGAATGAACTGAATGGAATGAATGGTCTGCAGTATCTACTGACATGAACCTGAGAAACATAGAAGCAGGTATCATCGGAGTAACGACGCAGCTTAAATCACTTAATAAAGGCAAGGCCTCCGGTCCATATTGTATACTAGTCAGGTTCCTCTCAGAGTATGCTGATAAAATAGCTCCATATTTAGCAATTTATACAACCACTCGCTCACAGAAAGATCCGTACCTAAAGACTGGAAAATTGCTCAAGTCACACCAATACCCAGAAAGGGAAGTAGGAGTAATCCGCTGAATTACAGGCCTATATCACTAACGTCGATTTGCAGTAGGGTTTTGGAACATACACTGAATTCGAACATTATGAAGTAACTCGAAGAAAACGATTTATTGACACATAGTCAGCACGGTTTCAGGAAATATCGTTCTTGTGAAACACAACTAGCTCTCTATATTCATGAAGTAATAAGTGCTATCGACAGGGGATGTCAAATTGATTCCATATTTTTAGATTTCCAGAAGGCTTTCGACACATTTCCTCACAATCGTCTTCTAACCAAACTGCGTGCCTAAGGAGTATCGCCTCAGCTGTACGACTGGATTGGTGATTTCCTGTCAGAAAAGCCACAGTTCGTAATAACAGACGGAAAGTCATCGAGTAAAACAGAAGTAATATCCGCCGTTCCCCAAGAATGTGTTTTAGGCCCTCTATTGTTCCTGATCTATATTAACGACATAGGAGACAATCTGTGTAGCCGTCTTAGATTGTTTGCAGAAGATCTGTCATTTACCGTCTTGTAAAGTCATCAGATGATCAAATGACTTGCAAATGATTTAGGTAAGATATCTGTATGGTGTGAAAAGTGGCAATTGACCCTGAATAAGAAAAAGTGTGAAGTTATTCACATGAATCCTAAAAGAAATCACCTAAATTGCGATTGCGCGGTAAGTCACACAAATCTGAAGGCTGTAAATTCAATTAAATACTTAGGGATTACAATTACAAATAACCTAAAGTGGAACGATAACATAGATAATATTGTGGGTAGAGTAAACCAAGACTGTGATTCATTAGCAGAACACTTAGAAGGTGCAACAGGTCTACTAAAGAGACTGCTTAAACCACTCTTGTCCGCCCTATTTTGGAGTATTCTACATCTACATGACTACTCTGCAATTCACATTTAAGTGCTTGGCAGAGGGTTCATCGAACCACAATCATCCTATCTCTCTACTATTCCACTCCCGAACAGCGCGCGGGAAAAACGGACACCTAAACCTTTCTGTTCGAGCTCTGATTTCTCTTATTTTATTTTGATGATCATTCCTACCTATGTAGGTGGGGCTCAACAAAATATTTTCGCATTCGGAAGAGAAAGTTGGTGACTGAAATTTCGTAAAAAGATCTCGCCGCGACGAAAAACGTCTTTGCTGTAATAACATCCATCCCCATTCGCGTATCATATCTGCCACACTCTCTCCCCTATTACGTGATAATACAAAACGAGCTGCCCTTTTTTGCACCCTTTCGATGTCCTCCGTCAATCCCACCTGGTAAGGATCCCACACCGCGCAGCAATATTCTAACAGAGGACGAACGAGTGTAGTGTAAGCTGTCTCTTTAGTGGACTTGTTGCATCTTCTAAGTGTCCTGCCAATGAAACGCAACCTTCGCCTTCCCCACAATATTATCTATGTGGTCCTTCCAACTGAAGTTGTTCGTAATTTTGACACCCAGGTACTTAGTTGTATTGACAGCCTTGAGAATTGTACTATTTATCGAGTAATCGAATTCCAACGGATTTCTTTTGGAACTCATGTGGATCATCATTGCTGTGCGGTGTGGGATCCGGATCAGGTGGGACTGACGGATGACATAGAAAAAGTACAGAGAAGGGCATCATTAAAACAAAGGCGTTTTTCGTTGCGACTGGATCTTCTCATGAAATTTCAATCACCAGTTTTCTCCTCCTCCGATCTGGAACCGCTACGGTCGCAGGTTCGAATCCTGCCCTGGCCATGGATGTATGTGATGTCCTTAGGTTAGTTAGGTTTAAGTAGTTCTCAGGTGTAGGGGACTGATGACCACAGCAGTTTTATGCCATAGTGCTCAGAACCGTTTGAACCATTGTTTCTTCTCAAAACTTCTGAGGTCATCAGTAACCTAGAACTTAGAACTATTTAAACCTAACTAACCTAAGGACATCACACACATTCATGCCCGAGGCAGGATTCGAACCTGCGACCGTAGCTATCGCGCGACTCCTGACAGTAGCGCTTAGAGCCGCTCGGCCACTACGGCCGGCCAATTTTTCTCCTCCGATTGCGAAAACATTCTGTAGGCACCCACCTACATAGGGAGAATGCTCATCACGATAGAATAAGAGAAATCAGTACCCGCAGAGAAAAATTTAAGTGCTCCTTTTTCCCGCCTGCCATCGAGAGTGGTACGGTATAGAGACAGCTTGAAGGTGGTTCATTGAACCCTCTGCCAGACACTTTATTGTTAATAGCAGAGTAATCACGTAGGTGTAGATGTAGATGTAGACTGAGTGTGTATGGGACCAGTTGAAGCTTTCAGTGCTTGGTTGCAGGAATCTTCCTCAGAAACTGGATGACGTCATGAGATCCGCCGTCAATGAGTGGGGAGAGCCTTGATCGGCGAATTCTCGACATCTTGTGGACAGCATTCCAAGGAGTATCGAAGCATGTTGTGAACAGCGATGGGAAAGAGACTTTTTTCAACAACCGAGTGCCCAGTCACTCTCCAGGTCTGAGACGTTTCATTTAATGTGAGACAAGCTGCTGACAAAAAAGCATCTGTCGGTTACGTGAGCTACTCTCTGGGTTCGAGTGATTTCGCTTCCAAACCCGAGGTGGGCGACGGCCCATAGGGCGGGCGCGTCGTAGAGGCGCCGCCGTAGCCTCCTCCTGTCGTTGCCAGGGTGACAGCCGGTGCGAGGAGGTGGCGTCGTAGCCGGAGCAAGCGCAGCACTGCAGGGTGACTCGCTACCTCCTCAAGTCGTTTGTCTTCCTTGTCCTCCCTGGCGGCAGCAGCAGGATGTCATCGTGGAGTGCATGCAGGCACAGCAATCTCAGAGATTAAAATGGTTTTTAATTAATCGACAAAATCAGTCTTTTTCAGTAAAATGGAGTGCAATGCTGCTGAGACGATGACACTAGGAAGAAATGGGGCACAACAACTAGAGAAAGAAGAGAGAAAAATACTGAGGAAAATATTAGGTCCCAAAAGAGGTGGAGAAAGGCGGATGCGAAGGCGAAGACCTAGGGAAGAATTGTACCGGAACATGAGAACAACATCCGGGGAAATCAGACTCAAAAGGGCAAGATTTGCTGTACATGTAGTTAGGATTGGTATGGATAGAATGACGAAGAGAGTGTGGGAAACAACAGGGAGGACAAGGGGAGAGGCAGGAACCAAGAGGGTTGTTGAACTTTGAAAGGACTGGTTGGAATTGGGGGATCAAGGTCGAAGGAAAGGAAAATTGGAGTAACTAATATACACCGACAAATATGCCGGAGATCAACGACAGAGAAGAATACAGGAAAAGATTAGAGTGTCAACTATGGAGCCGACAGGAGAAAAGGACACTGAAGATTTCGGAAGAAGAGCGGGAGAGAAGAAGAGAAAGAATGAAGAAGTTCAGGGAGAAGAAGAGGAAAATGCAGTCCACGAAGGGGCTACGCGTGGTCCTACAAAGGCCGTAATACAAGAAGAAGAAGGAGAAAACGGAGTGTAAAGAGTCACTATAAGGTGAGGAATTTCCCTTCTTCTTCACGAACACCTAAGAGAAATTTTATACTTGTTAAACTTTGTACTGCCAACGAAGAAGCCTTATTAGTTACATGTTAATTGAACCTAGAACAATCAATGCACAACAGTCTATTTATAAGTTTTAAATAGCGAAAGGGATAATTAGTCTTTCAGTACATAAATAAATATGTGTATTGGTAATTTCAACTATGGCGTACCCAATGAGATGTCTTCCCTTGTATCTGGCGATGGTGCTACCCTCTGGGGGTATGTGTTGCCAGGTTTGTGTTAAATACCGTTGCTTTACTTTCACCTGATGAAATTACTGCAGACTGGTTTCATTCAAAGAATAACTGGATTAGTCCACTAGACCACTACTCAATTGTTTCAGTTGAGTGAACGATTGAATTCATGCTTCAACCGACAGAAAAACTAGAGGCTGAGTTAATTTCAGAAGAAAGAATGAACAACTCTGTCAGTACGGGAAACACCACCGGATTGTGTCCATTGTTTCCATTCAGTTGCTTCCATACACTGGTTTCACTCAAAAAAATAAATGAGTAATTCAGCCGATGCATAAAGCTACAGCCGAATGAGTCGACTGTTTTCCAAAAACAAAATGAATCGATGGTTTTCATTCTGTTGTCTCACTCACTAGTTTTTGATCATAGTGCCGAATGTTACACAGCAACAGATTTTCATTTCACATATGTACAAAGATATGATAAGGGTAAAAGGTCTTCAGACTTCCAGTACACTGTGTGTCTTGTAAGTCCAGTATCAATCACTTTCTGAGATCGTGAGCTCTAGCTTCTTACTGTTGGACTGTCGTTTGGTGTAAAGTTTGTGCAAGTGCATATGATACTTATAGGTAACCATAGTTTGGTCTAAGGGCATGGCGAGCCAAATGATACCCAAACAAAAGAAGAGCCAGGGATATCAATAATTTGATTCTTACAGAACGGGTAATTGCAGTATGTAGAGAAACAATAAATAAATTGACGTCTTGTAATTAGACTACGCTTCTTGCAGAACAGGAAATTGTAGCTAGTAGAGACACAATTAAGGCATCGACATTTCCGAATTATCCTCAGTGTTAATATCAGCCAGCTTACCAACTTCTCAGATAGGTATTTCTTAAGAGGAGATCGTAAGAAAATTTCCTAAGAAACTCATAGTAAAATTCGCGATCCGATGAAAAACTGTCAACTCTATTACTTGAATACAATAACGTTTTACTATTGTAACAAGAGAAAATATGTAAAATGGGAAGGTCTGAGGCCAATTTTCTAATAACATACACGTGTTCAGTAACTTCCGTTCTTTTGTTATTAGCCAGCCGGGGTGGTCGAGCGGTTCTAGGGGCTTCAGTCTGGAACCGCGCGACCGCTACGATCGCAGGTTCGAATCCTGCCTCGGGCATGGATGTGTGTGCTACACATGCGGGGAAGAAGGTTCCCCAGAACACACTATCTTTTTCTGCGGGCACTACGCGAACAATAGACGTACACTACACTTAGACTACACAGATACAGGCATAGATATATACACAGCAATAAGAGACGAAGAACAATGGGCACAATTAAACGCACTGACAAACAGTATTTCAAGAACAACACATGAAGAATACATGCGGACACGACATTACAGACATGCCTATGTGCAGCGTAACAACAATCTCCAGAGGATGGACAGCGATACCCACAGTGGCAGCGAAAATAGTGACAATGAGGAGGAAACAGGGGGAGGAAGCTGAGATGTGACGGTAAATAAGCAACAGTGCTGGCGATCTAGCCAAGAAAACACCAAATACTGTACATGGATGGGCACCTACAGTAGTTAATACATAGGATTAGTAACAAATAGGATAAGCAACATTATTACTAATAACCATTTGTGTGTGTGTGTGTGTGTGTGTGTGTGTGTGTGTGACTCGCTGTCAACGGCTCGAAGAAACCATTCCGAGATATTCACCGTCAGTCACATTCGATGATGGCACTAACAAATCTCTCCTCTATCCTAACCTCTTTTTATATTCTTCTTAAAAAACAACAAAATTTTATTCATTTTCAACCTTAAATTATTGTTATCTTGAAAAGTATCATTCTTTGTAAATGTTGTAGACAAAACAAAAAAAAAGAAAACTGTAAAAAGATGAAAAACGAAAATTGTAAGATGTACGACCTGTTTGAAACATCAGGTAACAGGTCTATAATTTGGCAATAAATAAATGTGTGTGCTGCCTTAGGTTAGTTAGGTTTAAGTAGTTCTAAGATCAAGGGGACTGATGATCTCCGATGTTAAGTCCCATAGCGCTCAGAACCATTTGAACCTTTTTTTTTGTTATTACAGGGAAATGAAGAATGAAATATCCTCACGTCTAATGGGCGCCACCTTGCCTTAAATGTCATTTGTCGTTAAATGGAAGATAACAGGTATGAGATCTGAACCCGTTACGCTATGCTGGACGATGAATGTTCAACAGAAACGAAGGTAACATCATAGAGCTCGACTTGTGAGCAATCGAATTAGAAACACCTGACTACGAGAACATGCTGAAAAGTAACCTCTCCGATTTTTTAAATATGAAATCTCTTCAACCTTGTTAACTAAAACAACATTGTGCATCTTTATTCTTTATGTCTACATATTTTCAGCCCAGTGCCCCTAAGGGCTAGGAACTGTAGCGTCTAATATAGCGGTGTGTAACGCTGCTATGATGGTGCGTGGGAAAAAGCATGCTGTAATCGAGTTCCTAATTCTAAGAGTTTGTACACACATGGAGCATCCTCTCCTTCAGAATGACAGTGCTAGACCACACGAGCTCTGTGACATCTGGCTCGCGGGAACTGGAGATAGGTCCAAGGTGTGCGCATCTCATTCACATGGCGTCACGTACACTAATGAGCCAAGACATTATGACCACATGGTTAATATCGTGCTCGGCCACCTTTGAAACGCAATACAGCAGTTATTCTGCATCGCATGTACTCGGTAACTCCTTGGTAGGTTTCTGGAGTTACGTAGCATTCGATGCCTACGCGCAGATCAAGCCATTCCCATACATTACGGGCCGGTGGTTGCGGGCGCGGATCTGGCTCCCGATAACGTCCTGTGCTCCATCGGGTCCAGATCAGGCGATACTACATCACGATTCAGGTCTTGTGGTGCGGATCCTGCTGGATGATGCCACCGCCCTCAGCAAAGACATCAAGCATGAAGGGATGCAGGTGGGCCGGCCGGCGCGGCCGAGCGGTTCTAGGCGCTTCCGTCTGGAACCGCGCGACTGCTACGGTCGCAGGTTCGAATCCTGCCTTGCGCATGGATGTGTGTGATATCCTTACGTTAGTTAGGTTCAAGTAGTTCTAAGTTCTAGGGGACTCATGACCTCAGATGTTAAGTCCCATAGCGCTCAGAGCCATTTGAACCATTTTTGGATGCAGGTGGTCTACATCTGCATCTACATCTACATGGATACTCCGCATATCACACTTAAGTGCCTGGCAGAGGGTTCATCGAGCCTCCTTCACAATAATTCTCGATTATTGTACTCTCTAACAGTGGGTGGAAAACACGAACACCTTTATCCTTCCGGCCGATATCTTATATCTCTTATTTTACTATGATGATCGTTTCTCCCTTAGTAAGTCGGAGTCAACAAAATATTTCCGTATTCGGAGGAGAAGGTTGAGGATTGAAATTTCGTGAGAATATTCCGCCACAACGAAAAACGCATTTTAATCCTATCTTGTAAGGATCCCAGGTTGATGATGTTGCTGTTTGGTTTGTGGGGCGCTCAAATGCGCTATTATCAGCGCCCGTACAAATTTCCTACCTTTGCTCACTCCAAACTCGCCACTTTCATGAATGACGATGAAATGATGAGCACAACACAAACACCCAGTCATCTCGAGACAGGTGAAAAACCCTGACCCTGAAGGATCGCAGACCAAGCAGCAGTACTCCAAAAGAGGACGGACAAGCGTAGTGTAGGCAGTCTCTTTAGTACATCTGTTATATTTTCTAAGTGTTCTGCCAATAAAATGCAGTCTTTGGTTTGCCTTCTCCGCAATATTTTCTGTTTGCTCTTTGCAATTAAAGTTTTTAGTAACTGTCACCCCGAAGTAGTTAGTTCTATTCACAGCTTTAGATTTGACTGATTTGTCGTGTAATAGGAGTTTAACGGATTCCTTTTAGCACTCATGTGGATGATGTCACACTTTTCATTACTGCCAATTTTTGCACCATACAGATATCTTCTTTCAATCGTTTTTCAATTTGTTTTGATTTTCTTATGACTTTACTAGACGATAAACGACAGCATCATCTGCAAACAGCTTACTCAAGACAGCTGCTCAGATTGTCTCCTTAGTCGTTTATAAAGATAAGGAACAGCAGAGGGCCTGAAATACAGCTCGATGACTTTCCGTCAGTTACTACGAACTGTGGTCTCTCTGATAGGAAAGCACGAATCCAGTCACATAACTGAGACGATATTCCATAAGCATGCAATTCCATTACAGGGTGCTTGTATAGTACGGTGTCAAAAACCTTCCGGGAATTCAGAAATACGGAATCAATTTGAAATCCCTTTTGAACGGCGCTCACACTCTTATGCTTCACATAAACGACGTTTTCTAAATCCGTATTGACTATGTGTCAATAGACCGTTCTCTTCGAGGTTATTCATAATGTTCAAACACAATTTATGTTTCAAAATCCTACAGCATATCGACGTTAATGATATCGACCTACAATTTACTGGTTTACTCCTACTACCTTTCTTGAGTATTGGTGTGACTTGTACAACTTTCATCGAGACAGCAGTTGTGTGTGATTTTTAAGTATGGAGCTATTGCATCAACATACTCTGAAAGGCACCTAATTGGTACACAGTCTGGACGGGAAGACTTGCTTCTATTAAATGATTTAAGTTGCTTCACTGCCCTGAGGATATCTACTTCTAAGTTACTCACGTTGGCAGCTGGTTCGCAATAAAGTTCAAGTAGGACACATCAATAAAGGTCGTACGATGGGATGGTTACCCGTACGAGTATTGTGTTCTCAAAGGAGCGATACCAGTGACAAGGCAGAGAAGGCAGCAATAGCATCGCGTGTAGCACTCATCGTGTACATCTTCCAAATAAGTCGGGTATTTACTCGAGATTGGAAAGAGGTATGCTGCCCTCCCAGCGCTAAAAACAATTTCAACACGTCGAACCTGCGACCGTTGCGGTCGCGCGGTTCCAGACTGAAGCACCTAGAACCGCTCGTCCACGCTGGCCGGCTTGGCTGTTGTTTTGCCTTCTTGTGTTCTTGCCACAAGTCCGTGAGGAACTGCACGCTGTCTGACTGCCTTTTGGCAATGACTGCGTGTGCAGTCATGGCGAGTATCCACATCGTGGAGGTGCGCTTTGGTCTTGGAAATGGTTTCGCATCAGGGACGATGAGTGCCGTGGCTTGAATGCTACGTGGGTCGCTTCTGTTTATGTGGGCTATCATTTTTTTTTGTTTGTCGCCCATATATTGCTGCTTGCCCTGCAGAGGAATCGATGTTCTATGGTGTCCTTTTCGTTACAAGTTTCACAGTTGGGCGATTATTTTATATGGATTAGGGCCAGCCTCTCGTTAGTCGGTATGGTGTTGTGCACTACTTTGTAACATGTAGATCTGGCGTGCTCCGCTATTGCTTGTTCCGAGATGTTTTTCCAGACGACTGGCCAATCGTGACCTAATGATTTTATCTCGATCCTCGTTTTGTATGTTTGCCCTCTTAGTGCGCCGTAGATGTTTTTCGCCGTCCGTAGTTGCGGGTTTGTCACGGTGTGCAGTACATAACTCTTGTCGAGAATCAGTTGCCTGATGTGTCGCTTCTTAAACGGGATGTATCTGGTGTCTACCGGCGGTTCCTCTGATCGTGGCCTGTAGGTGTTTATTAGGCAAGCCGTGATGCTGTCTCTGTTCTTGCTCTCCATTTGGATTGCTCTGTGGAGCAACAGCGCAGCACACTTTGTCTTGACGTCCACCAACCCCAGCCCTCCTTCCCCCTTCTTCAGTGAACACGTTGCCTGTGATACTTTGAATGTCTCCCGCCTCCACAGCAGGTAGTATATGACTCCTTGTATCGCTCGTGCAATGTCTGTTGGTGCACTCAGTATCTGTGCCACGTACCAGGCTTTCGACAGGATCGTTGTATTGATCAGTTCGACTCTTTGTCCCAACGTTAGATTTCTGTTCGAGTGAGTCCTGGCGAGACCTCATATTGTATGTAGGGTTGTTCGCCAGTTTTGTGCCGCCATCTTTAGTGGGCATTTTTGGATTTGTATCCTTAGTGTTTTGTGAGTCTCGGTTATTCGATACCACTGCCTGTTGATTGTCAGACTCCCGTTGCCAATGGGGAGCAGCACAGTTTTTCTGGGATTCACCCTTGCTCCCGATACGTTTTGGAACATTTTCATTATAGGTTCTATTTTGTCTCCTGCTCTTTGTTCACGAAAATTCCCACATCGTCGCCGTAGCTCATGTATGTGACCTGTTCTCCAATTTGATATCCATTCAGGCTTGCAGCCAGTTTCCGTAGCAGTGGGTCAAGTGCTGGCGCGAAAAGGGCCATGGACAACTGGCAGCCTCGTCTTACTGACTTTCCTACTTGTATTCTTTTGTTGTCCCTCTATTCATAATTATTACCGATGTGGCGTTCGTTAGAAAGTTTCTTACGATTTGGGTGAATTTTTCTCCAAAACCGAGTTTTGTCAACGTTTGCAGGAGATATCGGTGGCTGATCCTGTCTAAAGCCTTGTAGAAGTCCACAGCGCTTGACAACAGCGCTCGGCAGACCGGATGGTCACCCATCCAAGTGCTAGCCCAGCCCGACAGCGCTTAACTTCGGTGATCTGACGGGAACCGGTTTTACCACTGCGGCAAGGCCGTTGACGGTTATTGACTCGAGAAGCAGCAATATAGAGTTTTTCTCTGGAACCAACGAGGAGTCGTTGAATTTTTCTGTGTGTCAGAATGTAGGAAGCAACAAGCACTGCCTTGCTTTTGTCTCCTAGTGCGAATAAAGTATCTCACTGCCTAATTCGTAATAATTTTAGTTAATATTTGCTGGTTATCAGAATATAAAGAGGAACATGTGTTATCTCACACATGTCTCCAGTCGTGATTAAGTGTATGACTGTGTGTTGTCGGAAAAAAGTTGCAAGCAGAAGCCTCGTCTGTGAAAGAGGAAGTCAGAACTCATGTACCGGGAGTTGCTACAAAGACTTAATGTATAGAGTGGTAGTGTGTACCATCTGCAAAGAAATACAGCCACTGTAAGACACCTCTCCGAATATGTTTGAACTACAGAGAAAATAGCCGGCCGCGGTGGTCTAGCGGTTCAGGCGCTCAGTCCGGAACCGCGCGACTGCTACGGTCGCAGGTTCGAATCCTGCCTCGGGCATGGATGTGTGTGATGTCCTTAGGTTAGTTAGGTTTAATTAGTTCTAAGTTCTAGGGGACTGATGACCACAGATGTTAAGTCCCATAGTGCTCAGAGCCATTTGAACCATACTGAGAAAATAAATTGTTCTTAAATTCAATCCTTAAGAGTTTGCACCCTTATTCCCTTCCTGCGAATAACAACTTCTCCTCGCCGTTCCAGAATCACCTGTACTAAGCGTCCTAAGAGACTTAATCCCTTTCACTCCATTAAAGGTGACTTAGTAGACCTAAGCCCACATTGTCATCAATGCCGTGGTTGCGCTAGGCACGCCACAACTTCAGCGAAGGTGGTAATAGTGCCTGTACCGGGACGCGACATCTGGATTACGTTTCATCTGAAGAATCCCAAAGAAGCCCGCCCAGCTAGCCTCGCGGTCTAACGCGCTGCTTCCCCAGCGGGAAGGCGTGCCGGTACCCGGCACGAATCCGCCCTGCTGATTAGTGTCGAGGTCCGGTGTGGTGGCCAGCCTGTAAATGGTTTTTTAGGCGGTTTCCATCTGCCTCGGCGAATGCGGCTTGGTTCCCCTTATTCCGCCTCTGTTACACTGTGAATGCGACTGCTGCGCAAACATTGTCTCCATGTACGCGTACACCACAATTACTCTACCATGAAAACATTTGGTGTTACTCTCGTTTGGTATGAGACGTTCACGGATGGGAGGAGGGGGGGGGGGGGGTCCACGCAATAACCCTGGGTTTGGTGTGGGGCAACGGTGAGGTGAGTGGACTGCTGTGGCCTGTTGTGGGGTTGTGAACCACTGAGGGCTACGGCGGGACGAAACCTCTCCATCTTTTCTAGGTCCCCGGTTCAATACACAATCCCAAAGAAGTGTGTTTCGTCCACGAATGAGCCGATTTACAGAACTCTAGTTCGACAATTTATTGAGTACTGTTCAACGGTCTTGGACTCTTACCAATTAATCGAAGAAACAGAAAATAAAAAGGAGAGCTGAGCGAATCGATGAAGGTTTCGTTAAGGGACGCTCACACGGCCAATATCTATTTCGCAATGCTGAGTATTGCGCAATAAATTGACCGTCTGGGAGCGGTATTAACGGTTTGCGCACTATACTGAAGGAGGTTGCAGAGCTTTAAAAATACTGACGCTCACTCGGTATATTGCGCAGGTTTCATGATCTATGGTCGCTTGACACTGCACTTTCTTCGATTTTTTAAACCATAGGCAGAGTTTTCGACCCGTAATGGCGGCGAAAACTCTGCCTATGGTTTGAAAAATAGGAGAAAGTGCTGTGTCAAGAGACCATAGGTCATGAAATCTGCCTGTTCACTTCACCAACAACATATAAGAAAGCACCACAATATCAAAACCATGAGAAGTTATACATTGTGTAGCAGAATAGCTACCAAAATAAATGGCCAATAGTAGCATGTAAGTTAAAAAATAAGGAAGAACCCATCGAAGATAACAAAATGTGCTGAAACATGTCTGGGTGAAATAAAACAGAAAAAAGGTGTCTTGCATAAGGCGGAATTCCTCTTCCCATTTCATTGCAAGCACGGACATAACAAGAAGAACTGCAACACCACAAGATGATTATTAACTGCGACTTTGTACGGGCAGTGATGACCGCACAGTTGAGCACCCCACAAACCAAACATCATCGTCACTACCCGCCTACCACCTGAATATGGAACAGGAAAGGGGCGGGGGAATTGTAGTTCAGTAGAGTCTTCCACCACACACCGTACCGTCGCGTGATGCAGATATTGTTGTACACCACAATCACTTTTTTCTCTTTGGTGGTTGTGCATCCTATGGGGATGCTCTTGGTAAGGGCCGTGTGTTATTCATACAGCTCATGAGTCTGAATCCTTACTAAGTCGAATTGAAGGAAAAGATCGAAAAATCCCACGAGATTGCTACCAGTAATTTTCTGAGCTATTCATGAGCCTTGTGTGAGAATCTATGGAAGAAAGACGACGTCCCTATCGTAAATGGACACACAAGATGGAAAAAACGTGTGGTATAACTAAGAATACCTACAACAAAATTACATCTAAAAAAAGGAAAATAAGGCACTACAATATCGTGGTGAAACCAGAATGCCTGTAACGAATGCCTAGCATTGAATTATAATCTTGATGTCGGTGATTCTAATCTAGCGGCACGGTAGCTCAGTATGTTATGTCAGAGGACTGGTGACTCTTTCTAATTAAAAAAAAAAAGAAAAATAGAAAACCTGAGTAAACGATGAACATTAGAATATGAGTGATGTCATGCGACATCTTCACAGAACTGTAGAAAACAGTTGACTGAGAAATAGGTAGAACAAAAGGAATAAGAAAAAAGGTGGTGAAGCGTGTGCTTATAAACCGAAAGGTCACTAGTTCGAATCCAGGTCGGATTACTGATTGTTGTCCGCGTTTAACCTAGCCTTCACCTCACAACGATGTGGGGAGTCATCAGGAGCGACGTGTGATTCTGATTCCACGTTAAACTGTAGGTCCCTTTCCCCGGTAGTAAAACTGAGGTAGGTTAGGTACATGCAAGCTGCCGAAGTGGCGCGCAGTTGAAAGACTTGCATCAGGCCACTGAGCTACACGAAATTACTATTATTATTATTATTATTATTATTATTATTAACTATATAAGCTAGATAAGTTAGAAATATTAGAAAGAAGAATTACAGAGAATATATTAGATCCTCATAAAAATGCAGCATTTTCAATATTAAGAAATAACGACGAACTTAATTAGAACGTGGAAAACATAGCGGACAAAATAAAGAAGAGGAGATGATCCTGTTTTGGACATATTTACAGTATGGATGACCATAGACTTACCAAGTAGATCTTCAGATATCTTAGGGGAAAAGAAGTTAACAACGACCTGGACTCAAGAGAAAATGGTTCAAATGGTTCTGAGCACTATGGGACTTAACATCTGTGGTCATCAGTCCCCTAGAACTTAGAACTACTTAAACCGAACTAACCTAAGGACATCACACACATCCATGCCCGAGGCAGGATTCGAACCTGCGACCGTAGCAGTCGGACTGAAGAGATAGGGAAACCTTGAAAAGAAATAACACACGAGAGTAAGAAGTATTGGAAAGAGAGAATTTTCAAGAAAAAAGTTTTAAATCTAGATGGATTCCAGGGCAGAAGGGAAAAGAAAACTTGGACAATGAAGACATATAGAACAACAGCGGTGAAAGAATGAAGGAGTACTGAAATAAAGAAGGAACAACCAAGGATTAAGACCTGAAGTCGGAAGGTGCTCCTTTTAAGACCTTAACGTAAGTATAAGAAGAATATTCAAGAAATATTGTAATATCAGTTTTGTACTACATCTTATATCTGGCGCCAAGACCATCGACATAACATTACAGTAATTTCTGGTGCTTACGAAGGGTCGGCCTCTGTGACCGAGCGGTTCTAGGCGCTTCAGTCCGGAACCACGCTGCTGCTGCGCTCGCAGGTTCGAATCCTGCCTCGGGTATGGATGTGTGTGATGTCCTTAGGTTAGTTAGATTTAAGTAGTTCTAAGTCTAGGGGACTGATGACCTCAGATGTTAAGTCCCATAGTACTTAGAGCCATTTTATTAAGCTTACGAAGGTACGCTAATACTCGTTCTTCTCGTGATATGTTCGTGTTCAGTAGGACAGTGTAGTGAAAACAGCCCCATACTGAGTCAAATAGAGTAGGGGAGCAGGTGCAGCAATCCTGCATCGTCGTTCTAGGAAAGATTCTAGTGGAAGTTGTTGGCTGCCTCTGACCTGTTAGAAAGTGTGAAGCGTGTATCCATGACGCGTGGATGACTGTATGAGTGCTCGTGCACTGTAGCGTTGGGTTCGTGTTGTTAAGCATGAAAGAATGGACAAGGTGCAAACCTATGCCTGCACACATCCTGCTCCTCTCGAATAACACCAAAGCGTCTGCCAGTTCAATGGACGGATCACGGTCAGCCGTGTCACATGCCCTTAATCCATGAGACGCAGCGGAGAGGTATTCAGTTTAATTCAGGATATTACGCAAGTAGTGGTGATCAGGAACTTTGCGCCACCACGTACCCTTCCTTTGCCATCCAAATACTAACAGTGAAAATTTTCCAGCATCAGGATTCGAACCGGCGTCCCTCCGCGTCGAGCGCTATCGCTCAAGCGTGAGTGAGTGACCTCGGCTTAGAAGAGCAGTTGGCCAGGATAGTGGGGGGACGATAAAAAATTAAACGAAGAACCTACCATCGCGCACTCTACACTGTGCATTATACAGATGTAGATGTACATTTCTACTATAGCTGCATACCAAGAACGTAGACAAAATGTTTACAGACTCGTATTAATGTTGGCAATATACGTGACTCAAAAAGCAATGCGTCCGTCAGAGATATGTGCGCATCTGATCTGCGAACGCTCGTAAAAGCGTGCGAAGCCGAGCGGCGAGGAGGTGTATGTGTCATGTAAAGGAGTTTTGGCTGTTACAGCTCGTCGTCCGCAATGACCGCGAGCTCTCAACAACGGGCATTGCAGTCAGCGAACGGCACCACCCTTTGTCCGAGTATAATAGCCCGCATCACGTTTGGCGGGGGGCTGTGTGGAGGGCGTCATTACCATTTACTGTCGTAAGTAATCTGAGGTACATTTCCAACGCGGGGCTTCAGTTCATAACGGCAAACAGCCGCCGGCCTCCAAACAAATATAGATTTTTATAGCAGCTAAACGTATAATCTAACGACAATTCTATTCTGTTGTTTGTTTATGCAGGAGCTTTAAACTGGCGTTTCTGTTTCATAGACGGATTTCCATTCACGCATTACGAGAAAACAGCCCATTAATCTCGGATTCTTTTCTGCCGCAGAGTCGGCGGCGCAACGTTTTTTTTTTATTATTTAAAACCACAAAGCGTGTCCTTATAGATTATTGCATTAAACATTTTAATTTAGTGAATAATTCTTGCGAACAATGGCACGCGCGCAAATAAACGCGGCGCCGGGGACGGCGTTTTTTATCTTTATTTGAGCCGCGCCGGCTCGGTAATATGACAACTTAATGGACAATGAAGTGAACGCGTCGAAAAACAAGTGTTCCACGTATCCGCATAACTTTTATTCTAAAAGGTCCTCCCCGCCCCCGGCCTCCCTCTCTCCCCCGCGCGTCCGCTCTTCGGACTCCGAAAATAACTGTTTCCGAAATTACGCTTTGTTGCGCTTTTGTGCCCGGCCGGAGAATCGCGGGCGGGGACAGAAGAATCGAATGTAGGGCGTGGTGCGGAACCTAGCGCATATAACGTTTATCTTATTGGCTCCCCCCTCTTTATAGGACTAACTAACTGGATTATTCCGACGTGCGCTATGAAAAGGGATTTATAGGAGGGAAGGGCCAATAAAACAGCGAGAACGGCGGCGTCTGGCGGCGGGCGACGCTTACGCAGCACTGCAGTTGAGACGCTCTGGCGCTCCGCACTGCGCAAACCGGGGACACAAAAACGCCCGCACCGCACCTAGCCCCGCCGCTCCCCACTTTATTTATCTATTTGTCGTCACAACTGCGACTCCTACTGCTGTTTCCCCGACATCAGAGCGGAGAACAGAAGGCGTTCTTGTAACCGCACACACTTACTGTGCAGCTGCCTGACGGCGACATAGCGACACGAGCGGAGAAAAAGATTACCTAAGGGACAGACTATGAAACGCAACCGATCCTAGTATATCAGAAAACGACATAGCCAGACGCAACATGCCGAGGAGCACACCGTAAAAAGTCAATGCTAAATCATTTTTTATATCTTCTGTGACATCCTTTTTCTAGTATACAGCTCCTGGCTTGACAGTAAAAGAGTGTGTTTTTAAGTGAAAGTTTTCCAAGTAGTCGTCTTTCAGATCATTTCGTTGTTCAAATGGTTCAAATGGCTCTAAGCCTTATGGGACTTAACATCTGCGGTCACCAGTCTCATAGACTTAGAACTACTTAAACCTAACTAACCTAAGGACATCACACACATCCATGCCCGAGGCGAGATTCGAACCTGCGACCGTAGCGGCCGCGCGGCTCCAGACTGAAGCGCCTAAAACCGCTCGGCCACTTCGGCCGGCAATGACGTGAACAGCATAATTCTACGGTATCAGAATACCTTCTCACTTTTTTGGATGCAAATAAGTTACGTACAGAAAGAGATACGTTGCTATTTTGAGGCTCCTGAAAAATGTGAGATTTGGCACTTAGAATGTTTAACATGTTCATTCTCATCTTCTAGATCTTAGAGCTAACTCGTAGTTACCACAATAGGATACAGGTCAACTAGAAAGTAGTTATGAAATTCCAGAAGACTTTCCGATGATCATCAAATGTAAAAAAAATCCGATAACTGATCCTCAACATAAATAAAAATAATGTGATGCACGTATTAATCGACCACAATATTATTGCACCTTGGGGCGAGGGGCATTAGGTCCGCTCGTCGTTAGGGCGTAATCAGAGTTGATAGTACGTGCACAAATGACCTGAAAGGATTGACAGTGCGCTGCGGTTTGCTTAATGACCACTTTACTTGTTTCCTGTAACGAAATCGCTCGTTTCTGATAACACCAACTGCAATAATATCGTCGTTGAGTAGTAACCACAAAAGCAGATACGTTATCATTTAACTACGTGATCGGCGTTAACCAATATAACTTCTGTTACCACAGAGCACCAAAAGGAAGTGAACAGTTAGCAGTGAAGAGTGGCAGGTAAAAGCAGTCATTACCGTAAGTTAGATGGAGTCATTACCAGGAAGCAGTCGCAATTAGTAGTCGTAGAGAGCAGTACTACAGCCAGCCTCGAAGATTCTATAGAGTTGTGTCTAAATATTTTTCACTTAATAAATTCCTTCCCTAAAGTGGGATTCCATTAGATCTTTAACATACCTTTGAGGGTAGTCATAAAGTTTTAATTATCACCACCATAAAATCCTGCTGCGACCATCAAACTTCTGATGCCCTTCTCTACCCTTCAGTGTGACACCATTTCCCCCAACAACTGATGACTTGTCGGAGATTTTTGTTTTACTTATCTTCATTTTGGCTGTTTAGAAGGAAGTTTCGTGTCTAAAATCAGCTGTCAGAAGCGATCGAAGATGTTCGCAGCAAAGGGACGTTCGCACCACTTCTGTTCCTTCTCTCAGTGTTAAATCATTTTATGTACCACACCACAGAAGTGCTCTACATACAAGTGATAGTGAGACAACAATCAGTATTAATCCTGAATAATGCATGAGTTTGACATATACTGCACCGTGAACCATTGTCACTAGCATCTATTTATTCAAATTATTTTATTTCTTACCACAACGTGTAAATGAATGGTACACGCACTGTATTATATTTTACATTTTCTATCTCTGACAGCAACATTTATTGGATGGCATTGCCTTCTGGTTATAAGGTCACACGCTGAGGTAGTTTCTTCTGGTACAGTATAATCCTATGAAATTTCGGTTAGCTCTGGACATGCAAGATGTAATTGATATAAGTGCACATATTTCTTCTGATGACTCAGGACAGTGTACTGAACAACATTGCATCAGTCTTATTCCGAAATAATTGTGTTGTTATGATACATATTCTTTGTCTTGGAGATAATATTTCTGTTTTGCTATATAGTCTTTGGACCTAGTATTTTCCGAACACCATCTTTGTTTACAAAATATGACGGCTTACATGTGATGTGTTACGACATAGAAAGGAACCTTTGACCACTGGAAGTATTCTATTTCAGTTGCTTTATTTTCATCTTTAAATATATGTTTGGTTTTTAGTCAAAAACCTCCCCGAAACAATGTTCTGAAGTAGTGTTTTTGTTTCTCCATTAGACAGTGCCACAAATTATCCCAAAGTCATAACACAACACACACATATGTCATACTAACACACGCAAATCCACCTCGTGATAGAGGATTAAACTTTGTGAATGTAAATAAACAGCGACTGGTAACATTAAACTTGTTGTTTCATTGCGTATCAGTCTATCTGTTTGTTACTTTGATCCGGTCATCTATGAGTGACGTTGCGGCCGGCCATGAGGACTATATTTCATGCCATATACCATAACTATGTTGGTGCAATGTTGCACATACGTATATTATGAATACGACTGTAAGGTATGTTTTTCACTGTAAATATGGTGCAAGTAGTTTCTTGCGGTCTTTGAATCTTGCCCGTGTAAATTTATTTTGTTTTACAGTGATATTTGCTTAAGGATGTTAACAGTAGGTTCTGTAATCACGAAGTGTCGTGCTTATTCCTTCGATTTAGACGTCGCATTTTGTAGTCCGGTATGTACTCTTAACAGCTTTGGCTTAATTATTTCTGATCAATGCTATTGTACATTGAGGTGAAAAAAGTCGTGTGATGCCTCCTTTTGCCCGGCATTGTGGGGAAACTCGACGTAGCATGGACTCAATAAGTCGTTGAAAGTCACAAGCCATGTAGCTTTCTATATCCGTGCATAACGGCGAAAATGTTGCCGGTACATGCAACATCTGGAGCATTGTGAGCAGGGTCCTCCAATCATATGGGGATTTTGACGATCTAACGCGCCAACTGGACAGAATTTGGTAGGAGGACATTCAGCAACTGTATCGATCAATGTTAAGCCGAATAACTGGCTGCGTAAGGGACCAACGCTTATTGACCTACTCAATTTGTGAAGCCCTTTCTCTTAAATAAATCATCGTTTGTTTGCTTGTAGAAGTACGTCACATCTACTGATTTCCGACCCCTTCGGATAAATCCCTCATGGTGCGTCTTTTTTTTATCTCTTTCTTACAGAAGATTGGCACAGTATTTGTCAGGTACTACTTTGACCTTTGGAGGGTAATCAAAAACAAGCATCCATTTACATCCTAAAGTACAGAAGATTGGCACAGTATTTGTCAGGTACTACTTTGCCCTTTGGAGGGTAATCAAAAACAAGCATCCATTTACATCCTAAAGTACTAATTTTAGTCTTGCTGGTAGATGAAACTCATCGCCGCCATTTTTATGGAAAGAGACCACGCCCCCACCCCACCTCCACTGTCTTGTTTTCTGTTTCACTTCTGGCGTTAAGTGGTGGATTCATGGCTCATCCATAGTAATTAAGCGATTCACAAAATCAGTTGGGTACGTTTTAGAAACGTCCTAAAATTAATGATATATTCGTTTTCACATTTACTCTAGGTCATCAGCCACTAAATACGGCATCCACCTTGCTCCGTGAAATGTAATATAGTCACTGTGTCGTCAACAAATGACGGAACACTAAACCTTATGCCCCTGGTATATGTATGTGGTCATAATTTCTTATGGTGTTACTTCAGGTTTTACAGTAGAATTTTTCTGTAGTAGTTATTAAACGCTTTGCACTTTCTCACTTTCTGGTAACATATCTCCCTCAACAGTTTAATGCTTTCTT
This sequence comes from Schistocerca gregaria, assembly GCF_023897955.1. Classification (NCBI taxonomy): domain Eukaryota; kingdom Metazoa; phylum Arthropoda; class Insecta; order Orthoptera; family Acrididae; genus Schistocerca; species Schistocerca gregaria. The sequence goes on along the minus strand of NC_064931.1, from coordinate 184,744,671 downwards.
TGGTACCTATTGCGTAGCAGACGCTGTTTATCAAGTCTTCATGATATGGCAAGGGGCGCATCTCACATCTTTAATTCTTGTGCTACGGAAATATTTTTATAGAGCTTGACCAACTGTTTGCATATTTCTTTGTTCATGTCAGTAGTACATGCATATTAGGTTAATAATAATAATGCTAATTAAATTTTGTAGAAGGAAAGAAGGGAAGATTTGGGTGTAATGTGCCGTCAACATCGAAGTCCACATCTTTAATTCTTGTGCTACGGAAATGTTTTTATAGAGCTTGACCAACTGTTTGCATATTTCTTTGTTCATGTCAGTAGTACATGCATATTAGGTTAATAATAATAATGCTAATTAAATTTTGTAGAAGGAAAGAAGGGAAGATTTGGGTGTAATGTGCCGTCAACATCGAAGTCATTAGAAACGCGATGGCTCAGTGTACCAGTCACGAATCTTGCCGCTCTTCTTTGGACCTTCTCAATCTCTTGAATCAGACCCAACTGGTAAGGGTCGCATACCGACGAACAATACTCTAAGACTGGACGAACCAACGAATTGTAAGCTATTTTCTTTGTTGAAGGACTGCATCGCTCCAGGAATCGAGTCCAGTGCGCTAACCACTGCGCCACCTCGCTCGGTGAAGTACACTTTGTAGAACTCAACACAGGAGGAATGTAGAACTGCTTGTGGCAGGCTATGTGTTATCTTGCAATTAAACAACCGATATACAAAATGCAGAGGTGTTAAATGATTGCATATCAAAACATCCTCTGAAGTAGTTGTGAACAAAAGGAATCAGAACTGCTACTAGTGTTAAGATTATAATGTTAATTAATAACGCATTTATGACATAAAGGGCGCAGTGGACAAGACACTGTGTGCACTCTCAGCTAAGGCGCGTCAAAGTCTCAACAGGTCTATCTCTCCCTCTTTCAGAGCGTCTCACTTATGTGAAGCAACATCCGTATGGTCCAACGTTTTCCATGACCAGTAACCAAACTCTCTTCAATGTTCAGGATTGCTCTATAATTCGACATTGGTTTTCCTTACATCTTCGTTAATGTGCTTAATTAAAATGTTGTTAACGAGGATCAAGACGTTTTGGTATAGGCCATAATTGTGAGTGTGTGTGTGTGTGTGTGTGTGTGTGTGTGTGTGTGTGTGTGTGTGTTTTGTGTGTGTGTGTGTGGTGCATTTAGTAGTGATCTTTATGTTATGATTTAGTTTCACACTTAATACAAATTTACAACTATCAAAAGACACTCTTGTCACTAGCTTGTACATGAACATTTTGTGAATTCACATCAATAATAAATATAATCTTAAATTTTATGTTTCATAACATACAGTGGGTGTATTATTTTTTCATAGGATGTACAGGTTGTTGAGGTTTGGTTAAAAAATAACTCGGACCTATGAGACTGATAGTTTTTCTATAAATCTGATTTTCGCAAACATCTGTTTTTCTCAGAATTTTGTTTATGTGCTTTGGGCCCTTATGATAATCAGTGCTCAATTATTAACTATGTGTTCAAGTATTACGAACATATTCCTCTTTTTGCTGGTAGCGAAGAGAAATTGTTCAGTTACTTTACAACAGTATGTTCTTTCAACTGTTTTTAATCAGTTATTGTAATTGTTTATTGCTAAATAGTGCAGACACGCTGAAGATCAGATTAAAAAAAAATCGTTCTTAAGAAAATGGGTCACTTACCTAAATGCTGTACTTAACAAAGGAAAAGGAAATGGCCATTTTACCTTCTGTTTTGGAGTGCTGAAAGTAGCTGCGGCGTTGTTGGCTTCTTACGAGTTCGAGCTGGCTTGGCACATTTGTCAAGATCGCCGCGATTGCGGCTGGGGGTCAGTAACGCATCATCAGCATGCGGTTGCTCTCCATTCCGGCGGAACCTTTAGCCCAAGTCAAATCGAGAGAACATTTTCGTATGGAGGATTTTTGAAGTGGATATTCTGTGAAAAATGAGGGGAAAGGGAGTCGGTGAGCGGGGGAGCGCAGCCATGAATAATGTGTGGTCGCCGGCCTGACCCAGCTTTTGTCGCGCGCCCCCGGCGCGTGTTTGCATAGCTTATTGCCAGAAGCCGATACTCTAAGCGCCCCTCACGACCCCCACGCGCTGCGGCGCCGGACCGAAGGCGAAGAAGCTGCAATAACGCTTGCCACATGGTTATAACGCGTTTACCGAACAGGCTTTTGGATATGTGTTGCTTAAAAGATGATAGGATGTGTAGTCCGTCTGACGTACAAGCTCGATGATTGTGATTTAGTATCGGCCTACGTAAACTTTCGCGCCGGCCGGTGTGGCCGAGCGGTTCTAGGCGCTACAAATGGTTCAAATGGCTCTGAGCACTATGGAACTTAACAGCTGAGGTCATCAGTACCCTAGAACTTAGAACTACTTAAACCTAACTAACATGAGGACATCACACACATCCATGCCCCAGGCAAGATCTGAACCTGCGACCGTAGCGGCCCCCGCGGCTCCAGAGTGTAGCGCCTAGAACCGATCGGCCAGCCCGGCCGGCTCACATTAGGCCCCTAGCTGCTACATGATCGTCAATTCCACATAGACGCAAGTAGAAATGTAATCTATAAAAATACGTTGTTGATCAGAAGTAAATTATAAATATAAGATTCATTGTTCACAACACCCACAGGTACACTTGGAAACAGCAATGTAACGTCTAATCATAATATTTGAATACGAAAACATCTTTACATTGCGGCTTCTGTTCCTTATGTTACAGGTGATTTCCGCATGCTAAAAAACTGCAAAAATACACTGTTTTCGCCGGCCGGGGTGGCCGTGCGGTTCTAGGCGCTACAGTCTGGAACCGCGCGACCGCTACTGTCACAGGTTAGAATCCTGCCTCGGGTATGGATGTGTGTGATGTCCTTAGATTAGTTAGGTTTAAGTGGTTCTAAGTTCTAGGGGACTGATGACCTCAGCAGTCAAGTCCCATGGTGCTCAGAGCCATTTGAACCACTAAACTTTCACAATTCCCCACACTACAACTTTTCCGCCACACTTTTCTAACAGTTTCTTTTTTCTTCTTCTGTTTTCGTGTTTGGTTTCCCATATTTATTCAGCATCAATTTAATTACAGTAGAGTCTAGATTATCCGACCTAAACCGGCCGCGGCAAGGTCGGATAAGCGGGAAGGACGGATAATACGGAAAATAATACCAAAAAAAAAAACACAAAAATTAAACTAAAGTAGGCCAAATGAGTTAAATATTTAATACAATACAAATCAAATTAGACTGAATAGATATTTACTGTGTGAAGAAGTTAGTAATTGTCTTTTGTTTGCCTGCTGTTTGTCGGTTTTTTCCGCTAAATCACGTAGTCTCTTAAGAAGTAAAACCTCGGTAGATGATGTTTCCTCCAGTTGCTCTACATATTTTAAAGCAGTTTCTGAGGCCTTGTGTCCTTCGTTGTGAGAAATCTTGGGCGCACTTTCCTCTACTACATCCGCTTTTTCGTCTTCTTCTTTTTGTTTACCATGTTGACTATTTCTTCATCTGTCACTTCAAATTCTTCGTCTTGGACAATCCATTCATTTATGTCATCTCCTGTGGCGTCAGCACACTTTTCGTAACAATGAAAGCAAGGTAGTATTTTCCGGTTCGGTCTGCTGCTGTAGATTTTCATCATCTGGAGAATTTTCTTGATTTTCCTGTAGCAAAATTTTCCAGGATTTTGCAATTGTATTTGTCCCAACACTCTCCCAAGATTGGGCCACGTCATAAGCTAAATCTTTCAAATTAATACGGCGCAACTGCTCTAGCATGTCTTCTCACTTGTCCATAGCATTAATTAAAGAGGAAAGCAAGTTTCTGCGGTAGTTTCTCTTCAGTGTCTCTAAGGTCCCTTGGTCCACAGGCTGACATAAGGATGTAACATTTGGTGGCAAAAACATGGCCTTTATATCTATATTTTTAAATGCTCTCGGTTTTTTGGCTTACCTATCATAGACAGTTTCATTTTCAAATTTGCTGTGGCGTTACTGCATGCAAGAATTGCCACTCTTCCTTTGCTACGTTTATAGCCTGACGCTGCCTTTTCGGCCTTTGACGCTAATGTTTTTTCCGGTAACATTTTGTAATTGAGACAAGTCTCGTCGCAGTTAAAAATTTGATCGCCTGTTAAGTTTTCCTTGTCCAATACCTTGTAAAGTTTATTCCTAAACAACTGAACAGCTTCAAAATTTGCTAAAAGCTTTTCGCCACAGACATTAAGTTGCCGAATTCCGTATCTTTTCTTCCACCTATCGAGCCACCCTACACTAGCTGTGAAATGAGGTTCGCCTTCGTTGAGTTCGTTACGAAGCTTTAAGGCTTTTTCCTCCAAAATAGGTCCTGACCCGGGTACACCTTTATCTATATCTTGAGTAAACCGTAGGAACAAAGCTTCACTTACTTTTTCATAATAGCATTTTTTCATGGTTTTCCGATCTTCCAAAACAGCCGAGGTTTCCTTCCCACTTATCCGACCTTGCCGCGGCCGGTTTAGGTCGGATAATCTAGACTCTACTGTAATTAAATTGATGCTGAATGATGCGATAAATATGGGAAACCAAACACGAAAACAGAAGAGAACACCACTTATCAGTTTCATTGCGGTTAATTTTCCAGTCTCCAACTGTTGTTTTCCCGGCGTTATAATCTTGCGCCACTTTTATTAAAGTTTCACCATTGTCTATTCTTCTAGGGCTTTAAGTTTTTTCCAGTGAAACGACCACCTTTTTCCGTTTTGAAGCTATCACCACAAATTTTTACAATAAACAAAGTGCGACACGTCCACTCCACTACAAATCTAAGTTAGCACTGAGGAGTGAGGGGTAGCAGACGGCGACAATGAACTGAGTGTCAACAAACAACATGTTAGTCACTGACCTGTCGTGGGCTGGCGCACGGCCGACGCGGTGAAAGAGTCGGATAACAAAGAAGGTCGAATAACCGAAGATCAGATAATCGAGACTCTTCTGCATGTTATTTAGCGCACTTCGATTAATTAATGACATGTGGAGTAGTATCTGAATTAGTCCACATTAGGCAGCTGCGAAAATTCTGAATACTGTGTTGTGTGAGAACCTGGCGGGAGTGGTTTGTCGTTGCCTTCCTTCAAGTATGAAATGTAAGATGTGTATTACTACTCTTGATATTTTTAAAAATATTGGGTATAAGATATATCGATATTTAAAGAAATATCATTATGCGCCCTCGATATACCGAAAATATCTATGAAAAATCGATATATCGACGAATAATATTGACGTACCTGCCAAAAAGAAAAGAATATTCTCTGCACATTGTAAATATACTGCCGGTTTTAGAGCTATGCATGTAAGTGTTTGCTTTGTTATTGGATATTCTGTACATCATAAAGCTAGCAGCCTGCTTATCCCCCTTAGAGCAAGAATTGAAAGGAAAACGATGCACTTTCACACTTGGCGGTAACCACTTTGCTAACAATGGTAACTCCAGGTAAGTGGCACAATAAAACGTGTCCGATGGGTCCGTCGTTCGGTTTAGTCAAATATCGGATTTGTCTGGAACACTTCATGTAGATGGTTCAAATGGCTCTGAGCACTATGGGACTTAACTTCTGAGGTCATCAGTCCCCTAGAACTTAGAACTACTTAAACCTACCTAACCAAACAAAGGACATCACACACATCCACCCCCGAGGCAAGATTCGAACCTGCGACCGTAGCGGTCGCGCGGCTCCAGACTGTAGTGTCTAGAACCGCTCGCCCACCCTGGCCGGCACTTCATGTAGACTTCCCTGTTTTTTTCATTTCTGCAAATGCCAGCGACCTACCAGTTGTAGTGTAAAAATTGCGTGGTGACGTTAAACGTCGGTGTTTCTGTTGGTAACACTGAGCTCCGATTACGTCAGCATTTCCCCTCACACGTCTCCGTCCAACGCAAAGACCAATATTGTCATTTAGATCTTTGTTCATCATTTTCAGCAACTGTTTTTGAAGCATGCCGATGTGAAGAACTAACACACTAGTCGCGTTAAAATTTGTTTTTTAACGCGACTGGTGTGCTATTTCTTCACATCGGATATTTTGTTATTCCATTCACACCGGTGCTCCCCCCCCCCCCCCCCCCCCCAAGTGCAAAAATGGTTCAAATGGCTCTGAGCACTATGCGACTTAACAGCTACGGTCATCAGTCCCCTAGAACTTAGAACTACTTAACCTCAACTAACCTAAGAACATCACACAACACCCAGTCATCACGAGGCAGAGAAAATCCCTGACCCCACCGGGAATCGAACCCGGGAACCCGCGCGCTGGAAGCGAGAACCCCCCAGTGCAATCGGACTTCTTTGCGCCATCTATACTTGCTTCACACAGTCAGATCGAAAGACTGGACGTGATGAAAGTTCTAAAAGTAGTAACAATTGTTCACACAGTGAAAGTAAAATTATTTTCTACTACAATTCAGAAGAACAACTTCAAATATTTATCGAAAACTGCGAAACAAATAAAACATAAAGTAAAAATATCGGCATTCGATATTGCCACTTCGATACCGACATATCGGTGAAAAAATACCACTGATGCATATCAATTTTGTTGTTGTTGAGGAATTGCGATATATCGATATTTCATAAATAGTCCTAGTGTGTATCAATAGCGGGTGGGTAACTGATATGCATAGTAGTGCAGTGCAGTGTTGTTTTTTGTGGATGAAAGTAAGAGAAAGGGCGTATCCCAGTATTGGAGTATTACCGTCAACCTCATCAGACATAGAAGTGTCACGTGCTCCCACTCCACGAGTTTTTTTAATTTAAACCGTGACTTTAGTCCAAATTCTGAGCAGGAACACTGCGACACCATCTTTCCCCTCTTGCCTTGCCAAACATTGGTGATGAAAATTCCTTTCAACAACAGTATTCGAACCACCTTCCTACGAGTCGAATGTCAGAGCATAAACCTATATTAGTGATCTCAGCAACTGTTCGCCCTCGGTAGATGAGTGGTCCTGCTTTCGGCTGCGGTGGGGCGAGGACGTCCGCTGCGCCCCGCCGTGCGCGACCGTGAGCGCTTGCTTGTGTTTACCTTCTCGCGGCGCGAGTTGTATTAGTTTCAAGTTCGGTGCGACTATGGCACACACATGGCGCCACGATACGATCAAAATTACCTTCCAACCAGATCACGCGCGTCCTCGAGCCTATGAAATAGAACAGTTCATACGAGACGATCTACGTTTAGATCCGGCGACTGTCGTCGGAATACATTTTTCTATAACGGCGAGCGTGGTTTATGTTAAAATGACCAGTGCAGAGGTCTGCGCGACAGTGGTGTCTAAATACTCGAACTCTCTCAGATTCAAACATTCTGACGGGCATATCGGTGCAGTGACGGTGGATCATGCAGGCATGGGCCTAAGGACTGTAAGAGTTTTTGAGCTCCCCTTCGAGGTCCCAGAGGAAGTTGTCAAGGCCGCCTTCCGACCGTACGGCAATGTTATCAACCACGTTGCAGAAAAGTGGCAAACTTTCTCGACGTATAAGGTCTACAATGGTGTGCGCCAAATTAAACTTGAGCTCAAGAAACATGTGCCGTCCTATTTGAACATCGGTGGCTGTCGTGCAATCATCATGTACGACGGTCAGCCGCGTACCTGTTCCGGATGTGGGCAGGAAGGCCATGTTCGATCGAGCTGCTTACAACGTAGAATTACGCAGATACCAGTGGGAGACTCCGTTTCCCCGACGGGGACGACAATCCTGCCCCTCACGTACGCTCAGACGACGATGCGCACCATAGTTGAGGACGAAACGGGCGATCAGACACACCCATCGACGCCAGAAGCACCAAGGGAGGAAGAGGAAGGACCCCCGATGCCAACCCATATGTCGCCCCCTCCACAGCAACAACAGCAGCAGCAGTCCCACGTACTCCAGACGCAACGTAACATCCAGAACGCGATGGACGTGGACGCGAACATTGTCCCGACCGCGGCTTTCCTAGCGGAAGGTGATACGACGCTGGATTGCCTCCCACATTCGGATACGGATGTCCACGTTCGCAAGCAACGTTCGCCTCGACGACGGAAGCGACGTCGGCGGACCCCTTCAGACGATTGCCTCCTACACACGGCCGGTCAAGACGGTGACATCTCCTCAGACGGCATGGATGCTGCGCCTGCTGAGAATCTAAGTGGTGTAGACGGTTCACTTGCCCATACCACGAGTGCCAAGTTACTTCTTGCACCACGGATTCAGCAGGTCGCGTCGATGGATGGCGCTCCGTCTACCTCTAACAAAGACGACGTACGTGCGGGAGATTTAGGTGCTGATCAGCTACACAGCATCGTGTTGCAGCCACTGTGGTCGGACGATGTTGAGGAACTTCCTAAAGAGGGCACGGGTGACAGCGGAGGGGGTGGCATAGGAGATGCCACTCCTATCGTAAAAGACGCATAATTTGTAACGAATTTGGTAGGTCCGGCATCTCTTGCGGTTAGCTTTGATTGCCATGGGGTCTACCCTAGGTGAAGAGGCTAGGCAGCACACCTTTCGCCTAGCCACAATCAATATCAACGCGATAAGGGCACCACACAAACTGACAATGCTACAACGCATGCTTGATACGGCGGACGTCGACGTGGCCCTCTTACAGGAAGTATGTGTCGCTAGTTTCCCTGACTTCTACGGATATACCGCCCACATCTCCCACGCCTCTTCTACCGATTGTGGTGTGGCTGTTCTGCTACGGGACGGTTTGGAGGCTACGGACGTACTGTACTTACCGAGTGCAAGAGCCATGGCAGTAACTGTCAACGGTGTACGACTCATCAATGTCTATGCCCCTTCAGGATCAGGGAGACGGAGAGACCGGGCCCGCTTCTTTTCGGAAGATATCACACGTCTATTTATGGGCCGCATAGACGATATGGTGATCGGAGGAGATTTTAACTGTACATTATCTCAGTCTGATCAGCAGCCACATCACGTCCCGTGTGCGGAATTGGAAATGCTAGTGCGTGACCTCCACCTGATTGACACGTGGCGCCATATCCATGGCCCAGCTCCTGGATACACCCACTATACAAGTCATTCATCAAGTCGGTTAGACAGGATTTACGTCACAAGCACCCTTTCGACGGCGACGAGAGGAGCAGAGCTCTGGCCCACTGCATTCACCGACCACACAGCCTATATTTGCACCATTGCCCTTCCAGCTGCACGTGTGTGGCGCAGTAGGCCCCCCTGGAAACTGAACGTCGCCCATCTGGACGAGCCGGCATGTAAACGTGCTATCGAAGAGTCGTGGAACGCGTCCTTACAGCGTCGTGGTCGTTACCGATCGACCCTCAGTTGGTGGATTGAATGTGCGAAGCCTGCTCTTAGGCGCACCTTCATGGCTTACGGCCGGGAAGCGGCGGCATGGAGGAGGAGCACGGAAAACTTTTATTACACCGTCCTACGGGAATGTCTTGCTATGGAGCCCTCACCTGACCGGCAGATCATAGTCAATCGCGCGAAAGCGCAACTCATCTCCTTAGCACGCCATCATTTACAAGGCGCTGTTATACGGTCGCGTGCTCCAGACATGATACAATCAGAAAGGCCATCTATGCACCATGTGCTCCTAGAACGCAGGAGGCGCCGTAGGGCACTGGTAACCGACATGATAACGGACGACGGACGACACGTGGCAGAACAAGCAGATATAGCAGAAGCCTTCTATGGGCATTACGCTCAACTTTATTCAGCAGTGCTCCCTGATATGGCGACGGTAGACTCCGTTTCAGCACATGTCCACGGTACAGTTCCACCAGACATGGTACCGACTTTACTGGGGGAAGTGACAGAAGAGGAAGTGCTCGACGCCATTGGTAAAGGTGCTCCCCATAAATCACCAGGAATCGATGGATTACCATTAGAGTTCTATCGAGCATTTAAACAACTGTTGGTACCGTGTTGGGTTGAAATTTGTCAGGAATTGATGTCCCCGGGTATACCGCTGCCTGCACCGTTCTTGGAAGGACTGATTGTCCCCATCCATAAGCCGAAGGGACGGAATCATGTCCGCGATTATCGCCCCTTAACGTTATTGAACAGCGACTTCAAGATCTTTTCGAGGCTACTATCAGAACGTCTTCGGGGCACACTATTGCACGTCCTGTCCAGCGATCAGATGTCCTTGGGGGGACCAAACAACATCAGAACTGCGTTATGTCGTTACAGAGATCTCATCTCCCTTGCACGGGTGAGACGTTTGCCGGCAGCCCTGGCGTCTATCGACTTTAGCCAGGCTTTTGACCGTGTGGGCCACACTTTCCTCACTGCCGTTCTACGGCGCATGGAATATCCCGACCCCTTTATCACAGTGTTGACACGCCTTCTGCATGGGGCTACTTCTCGAGTTCTTGTTAATGGAAGACTGACGGCACCCATGCCGATCCGCCGATCAGTACGACAGGGATGTCCATTATCAACATTGTTATTTGCATTGGCCTTAGAACCCTTGTTGTGTGGTCTCCGAGACAGGCTCACTGGGATACAGTTCGGCGGCTCCATCTATCGCTGCACCGCATATGCGGATGATTTGATGATCGTCATACGAGGAGCTGACGATATGGCCGCGACGTTGGACTGGATTGCAACCTACGGTACAGCTTCTGGTAGCCAAATCAACATTGACAAATCTGTCGCCTTGAGCATCGGGATTGGGCTACCGCAGGAACACATTGCCCCCTTACACTTCAGTGATACTGTCCGCTGCTTGGGCTTAGATTTCATGAACGACATGCGACGCGCGACGACGCTCAATTATCGACGCCTTCTTCACCAAATTAGGGCCGGAATTGCAAATCAGCGCTTGCGGTCCCTCAACATCGTTCAGCGGGCGTATTATGCCAATGTATACCTTGCGTCCCGCATACCGCATGTCGCCCAAACGCTACCCATTCCGAAATCCTTGGCTCGTAGCATTATGGCAGCGCTGGGATACTTCGTCACAGCTGGTATGTTACTGAAGATCAGATACGTATCTCTTACTCTCCCCAAGGAAAAAGGTGGTCTCGGCCTAGTCAACGTCCATGATAGGGCCATTGCCCTCTATGTTAGCTCACATTTATGTCTGCTGCGCCGTTGTCCTACGAGCCTCACGAGTCTGCTTCTGACGGCGCTACGACCTACTTCACTAAGAGCGCCGGTGCCACTACAGGACATCCCAGCGCCCCTCTTTTATATAGGACGTTTCTATTTAGAACAAAGTTATTGCAGTGTAGCGCTCACGACACCACAAATGGCCACGACTCGACGTATTTATCACGACATGATGCAACGCCGCCCCCTAAATGTGGTCGAACTAAAATATCCTGACGTACGGTGGCGCGTTGTGTGGAAGACTGTACACGATGCCATGCTTGATTCCGACGTTGTTTCCCAATGGTACGTAGTCGTTAATGGGAAGCTGGTGACGCAAGAACGTCTCTACAATATCCACATGGCAGAATCTCCTAATTGTGTGGGTTGTAACACTGTAGATTCTGACGAGCACCGCCTCAGCTGCGGAGAGGCGGAACCGGTTTGGCACCTAGTGCGGCAGATGCTGGCTTATGTCTTGCGAGTTAGGCCGGAGCATATATCTGCACGCACGTTATTGTTTCCGGATGAGACATTTTACCCCAAGACTCGAACCAACTCCGTCACCTGGATACGTGGACATGCGGTCCATTACCTCTGTCGTGACGGACACAAGAATTTCCTTGACTTCTGGCTCTATTTGCAAGAAAGACATCATGCTATTTCAGGGCATACCAGATATCGACAATGCTTCGCAAACTACCTATGGAGCGCCTTTCACAGCCCCCCGTGCAGCTGGAATGTTCCAGGCAGTGGCAGATGAGGTCAGAACAAACTGCAAACGAGCATATATTGAACAATCTTTATCAGAGGGCGCAGTCAATGGGAAGCCTAACTACGACGTGGTAGTTTTCTTTTTCATGTTATTTACGTTTAATATCTTCGATGGTGTCTTCATTCTGTTTTAGTTTTCCAGGCTTGATTAACTATGACTGTTCGCACATTGATACCTATATAAATAAATAAATAAAAAGATTTAAAACAAGTGGGCAGGAGACCTGCGTTTAGAATCCTAATAAATACACAAGAACAAAATGAACAACAAATCAAATATAATAAAGTATTATACCCTTTCCTTTCTCCTTTTATTATTTTTTTTTATATTAAAAGTTCAGAGGCATATTTAATTTGTTTCGTTCGCAAAATCTAAAGTGGTGGCGAACGGCCGTCCTAGTTAACTGTAGGATGAAAGTGGCGGTGGCACTATCTTTGTTTTTGTTTTTAGGCTTAAAAAAAAAAAAAAAAGTGGCAAAAAAAAAAAAAAGTTGGTAGAGCACTCGCCCGCCAAAGGCAAAGGTCCCGAGTTCGAGTCTATAAAAAAAAAAAAAAAAAAAAAAAAAAAAAAAAAAGTGGTCAGTGCGATAGAATGTGAATGCTAAGGACCCGGGTTCGATTCCCGGCTGGGTTGCAGATTTTTCTCCGCTTCGGAGCTGGGTGCTGCGTTGTCCTCATCATGATCGTTTCATCCCCATCGACGCGCAAGTCGCCGAAGTGGCGTCAAATCGAAAGACTTGCACCCGGGGCACGGTCTACCCGACGGAAGGCTGTAGTCCCACGACATCTCAGCAACTAAACATAAATTATTCATTATACGAAGAAAATAATAGCTTGACTTTGATCTTTAAGACTATAATGCACGTATATAATATTGAAAGCAATGAAGGCAGAGAGACGTCTCACAGTTTTAAAAGAAAGGTTTTAGAATATGGGTCGTATCTTGTAATACAGGTATTTATAGACAACCTAAAATACTACTTTGGAAAGAAATCATCGATATACATAACATTAACTATAAACATGACACGTTTTTCCAATCCATCATCACTTCCTTTGACAGTTACAATATCGTCAGTAAAAATACAGTACAAATAATCAAGTTATTCAGATAACTAACGACATTAGAGTTGCATCTAAAAAGAAACGGGAGCTCTGTTGTTACGTGAACGAGAGTAACAGCCAAACTGCAGAATTCAAGTACAGACGGCGCTGCACGTTACTAAACGATTTTATCGGACAAAAAGATTATTCACTACATCAAAACAATAAGGTATTCTAGGAACAAAAATCAAAAATGGCTCTGAGCACTATGGGACTTAACATATATGGTCATCAGTCCTCTAGAAATTAGAACTACTTAAACCTAACTAACCTAATGACATCACACAATACCCAGTCACCACGAGGCAGAGAAAATCCCTAACCCCGCCGATAATCGAATCCGGGAACTCGGGCGTGGGAAGCGAGAACGCTACCGCATAACCTCGAGCTGCGCACTAGGAACAAAATTTAACAAATTCTATCATGTTATGTGTTATGAAAGAAGATACAGGATACAATGTGGGTGATCAGTCCATTATATATCTTTTAGAAAATGAAACTGTTGGTGATCCACTGGAGTTGTGTAAAATAGTTCATGACCACTTACTGAGAACAGTTTGCAAGGTAAACTAAAATCTCATTAGTATAGGCAAGCACGTTGAACTTTTATATTCTAGTCTTTCAAAACAGCTGTACTAAAAGCAGCGGCAAGAAACAAGCAGGAAGAGTCTAAATCAATTATTAAACAAATTAAGAGTGGTGGCTCATATGAATATGATAAAAATTAAGTATGTATAGAATTTTAGTGCAACACTCATTAGTCTTACACTCACAAGGAATTCCTTGAATGCGTGGTCGCAAAAGGCCAGTGACATTTACGGCATTCGACGCCTCATATATTGTCTACTATGCAACCACAATACTGGCTGCTAATGGCAACAGGCGACAGAACACGAGGTATCCAGTGGTAAGCACAGCATGAGGCTACGGAGCGTAGGTCAACTACTTAGTCGACAAGTATCTCGTAACAGTGGCGCAATACTAGTGATGCTGATACAAAGTAGAGCAATGGCAACGATAAACAAAGCAAACTTTGTACTATATCAGTAGCAACAGTTGCCGTAGTTACCTTTTTATCGGAAAGAAACTCAAGAAATTTCACAGAGTGAGAAAGAAGTGGCAGATTAAAAAATTAGCGTTTCTGCAAGATGAGTCAGTGGAATCTAAGGTGTAGTATACGCCCGACAGTGCGGGCAGTGTACATGAAGAGTACGATGATGACGATACGTGGTTCAAAAGGCTCTGAGCACTATGGGACTAGGAGGTCAACAGTCCCCTAGAACTTAGAACTACTTAAACCTAACTAACCTAAGGACATCACACACATCCATGGCCGAGGCAGGATTCGAACCTGCGACCGTAGCGGTAGCGCGGTTCCAGACTGAAGCGCCTAGATCCGCTCGGCCACATCGGCCGGCTGACGATACGTCCTTAACAAGTGAAAGTGATACAGAAAGAGGCGTCGAGCCATGTAGTTCATCTTCCTTGTCGGAGAGGGAGTTACAAATCACGTCTCCAGTGCCGGCCGTCGTGACCGAGCGGTTCTAGGCGCTTCAGTCCGGACGCGCGCTGCTGCTACGGTCGCAGGTTCGAATCCTGCCTCGGGCATGGATGTGTGTGATGTCCTTAGGTTAGTTAGGTTTCAGTAGTTCTAACTTCTAGGGGACTGATGACCTCAGATGTCCCATAGTGCTCAGAGCCATTTGAACCATTTTTGACCCCGTCTCCAGTGAAATGTAGTAAGTGAGAGTCGCTCTCCAAGGAGCAGCTACTAAACATAATTACTTAGATGGAATATCATTCGCAGCATAAAAAAAACACAAAAAACAAAACAAAAAAGAACAGATTTCGTATTACTTCGCAGCAGTATGACCGTGTAGTGCATAAAAAAACAATGGATACTACAAAAACTGGTGTTTGCCCGTTTCAGGGGTGCTCAATACAATTTATAGTATAGTGACCTACTATGTTATGCACATCAAAATGCGATCGACATAGATTACAATGATTTCAAGGGAAGCAGTGGATGGTTGCACAAGTGCAAACTGTGCTACAGAATTGGAAGACGTAGGATAACGAAATTTCAAACAAAGAGTCAACTTGACCATGCAGAGGAAAATGTAAAATCGGCTCGAAAATTTGCAGATGAGATAAACAAACTTATCCCATGGTTCAGTAACAAATTTGTTCTCAACTCCGACCAATCGGGATTTGAAAAGGAAATGCATATGGAAGGAACCCTAGAAATGACAGGTACCAAGAGATTTGAATCAAGATCATCTAATATCATTGCCTTGACGCACTCGTATACAATTATGCAACAGCAAGTAAGAAAATGGGCGTAAAAAACTAGAACTATGGTATGAGTACTGCTTTTGGCCAATAGCTGGTCAAAATAACTTGCTTTTGCTTGATTCCTGGTCTGCGTATAAAAAATCGTACTTCTTTAGAGGAAACTGTCCCTCTTGAAAAGTATGTGACATTGCAATTCATACCACCTGGAACCACTGTACAGCTGCAGCCTCCGGATGTTTGTTTTTTCTGTGCCTTTAAAATATATTATCGCACTATCTGCCGCTACGGAGATTATTACTGGATTTCCTCTTTCAAGTGTTCACAATAAGAGGTATAAAAGAGGAGGAATAAATATCAATAAACGTAAATGGTTTTCGTACACGTTGATTCGCTTAGAGAAAAAAAGTATCTATAATGCACATAATCTATTCATTTTCGTGTATGAAGCACTGGAACAAATAAAAGAGAAGTTGAGAATACTAGACAGCAAGAGATTCATAGCAATATATTTCTTACCACCACAAATAAATACAAGTAAGTATCATATAGCAACCAAATACGTAGTATATGATGCCAGGTAACACTTCAAGAAACGAGCGGCATGTGTCACAGAGGACCAGAGTATGCGAATTTCATTTGACAAAACGAACACACAGCGCGCTGATAGCTGCATTCAGATGGTAGTTGTCGTTTAGAATATGCTTAATTTCAGACTTTTGTAAGATAATCAATTTTTGTTGCTATAATTTATTTTTTTATATAAGCATTGTAACTTTTATTCGATTTGTCTCATGGTAGGTTCAAAAAGATGGCTCTGAGCACTACGGGATTTAACATCTGAGGTCATCAGTCCCCTAGAACTTAGAACTACATAAACCTAACTAACCTAAGGACATCACACAACCATGCCCGAGGCAGGATTCAAACCTGCGACCGTATCGGTCGCGCGGTTCCAGACTGTAGCGCCTAGAACCCCTAGGCCAACCCGGCTGGCGAAAACAGGGTATTCTTGCAGTTTTTTAGCATGCGGCAGTCACCTATAACATAAGGAACAGAAGCCGCAATGTAAAGATGTTTTCGTGTTCAAATATTATGATTAAACGTTACTTTGAAAAAAATAAAAAAACTGTGTAACAGACAACTGGTGTATTTAGTTGTACAAAGGAAAGCTTTACTGAAAGTGCAACAAGAGGCTATACATACGCGATTTTGAAAATGTGCGCCATCTCTCCCGGATTTGCCCTTTTCTACGTCCTAAGTCTACAACGTTAAAAGGCAGAAGGAGAAAGCCAGTGTACTGCTGTTAACGACGGCGCCTTGGCAAAGCCCTCGATGCTTCGTTTATCGACCATTATTTTAACTCACTGCTTTTTTTTATACCCGCGCACGAAAAATGAGGCAAACGGACGTCGCGGCCGCTCCCCATTTGTGGTCACTTCGGCATTAATTAGGTGCAGCGAATTAAAGTCGGGACAACACGGGCAGAGGCGCGGGCCATTGTTAAGTGTTGCAGACATCTGGCAGCGCGCTTTATTGCAGAGCGGCGGCCGTAATTACAGGCCCGGGGTGCGCCACATGCCTAATAAGCTCCCGTGCCGCGCACGCAGCACGGCCATCTCTGCGGCCAACTTTATTTCATCTCAATAACCTACATAGCAGCCCGACTGCGAGACCTACGCTCGGTAAAACACGCTCTTGCGCGCTGAAAACGGCAACGCGAAATAAAACGAGGGAACTCTACATTTAATCTCAGTTGGCTTCCTGAAGAGCATATAAAACAGAAAATCCCCCACCCGTCCCTTCCCAACTCGATCATTATATCAGCGCCATTAAAGAACAAGGGCCGTGTGGAATCTGAGGAAGAGCAGGGAAACGAGATAGAAGGAAAAAGAGACCGGTGTGGAGAGAGAGAGAGAGAGAGAGAAAGGGACAAAAAGTTGAGAAAGAGAGAGAACGAGAAAAAAGGAGGTTGCCTCGTAATGTAATCAGTAGTTTTAAAAAGTTTCTCAGAGCTAAAATCTTTTATGGATTTTCTACGTCCCCGGAGAAAAGAGAGGAACGATTTGCGGAAATAGGGAGTAAATGGATTGAACGGTACGGCGGGGGGAGGAGGCAGACAATGGAGTCGTCCTCTAACTCGGCAAATGCTCCCGCGCGGCTCCGTTATTCACACAGTACCAAAACATTTCCGCGCCGTAAAAGTGCGAGCCTCCTCGTAAATCCGCAGCCAATGACGTGGCACAAACAAAGCCACTGTTTACGTGCCCTATTTGTTAACGCACATGGAAACTGCTAACCGTCGTACATTTGCAGCTAGGTTCCCTGGTCTCCGGAACGACGTGGGATCGTAAGACACCATTTTCCTCTCCTTCGCAGCTTTGTAAGCTACTTTGCGACGAAACATTCGAGCACGTAAAACTGTCTTATCTGCTAACATACATTCAGGAACGCCTATCGTTAACAGAATTAAATAGACGCTCCACAGTGTTAAATGCCGGTGGTATTAGTCTAGATCCAGAGCTACATCTACATTAACGCCGAGATCATTCGTGAGCTGTAACCGTGAGAAAGTAACTTTATACACTACTGGCCATTAAAATTGCTACACCAAGAATAAATACGGATGACAAACGCGTATTCAATGGACAAATATATTACACTAGAACTGACATGTGATTACATTTTCACGCAATTTGGATGCATAGATCCTGAGAAATTAGTACCCATAACAACCACCTCTAGCCGTAATAACGGCATTGAGTCAAACACAGTTTGGATGGCGTGTACGGGTACAGCTGCCTATGCAGCTTCAACACGATACCACAGTTCATCAAGAGTAGTCACTGGAGTATTGTAACGAGCCAGTGGCTCGGCCGCCATTGACCAGACGTTTTCAGTTGGTGAGAGATTTGGAGAATGTGTTGGCCATAGCAGCACACGAACATTTTCTGTATCCTGAGAGGCCCGTACAGGACCTGCAACATGCGGTAGTGCATTATCCTGCTGAAGTGTAGGGCCTCGCAGGGATCGAATAAAGGGTAGAGCCACGGGTCGTAACACATCTGAAATGTAACGTCCACTGTTCAAAGTGCCGTCAATGCGAACAAGAGGTGACCGAGACGTGTAACCAATGGCACCCCATACCATCACGCCAGGTGATACGCCAGTATGTCGATGACGAATACACGCTTCCAATGTGCGTTCACCGCGATGTCGCCAAACACGGATGCGACCATCATGGTGTAGTAAACAGAACCTGGATTCATCCGGAAAAATGACGTTTTGCCATTCGTGCACCCAGGTTCGTCGTTGAGCACAACATCGCAGGCGCTCCTGTCTGTGATGCAGAGTCAAGGGTAACCAAAGCCATGGTCTCCGAGCTGATAGTCCATGCTGCTGCAAACGTCGTCGAACTGTTCGTCCAGATGGTTGTTGTCTTGCAAACGTCCCCATCTGTTGACTCAGGGATCGAGACCTGGCTGCACGATCTGTTACAGCCATGCGGATAAGATGCCTGTCATCTCGACTGCTAGTAATACGGGGCCGTTTGGATCCAGTACGGCTTTCCGTATTACCCTCCTGGACCCATCGATTCCATATTCTGCGAACAGTCATTGGATCTCGACCAAGGCGAGCAGTAATATCGCGATACGATAAACGGCAATAGCGATAGGTTACAATCCGACCTTTAGCAAAGTCGGAAACGTGATGGTACGCATTTCTCCTTCTTACACGATGCATCACAACAACGTTCCACCACGCAACGCCAGTCAACTGATATTTGTGTATGAGAAATCGGATGGAAACTTTCCTCATATCGGCACGTTGTAGGTGTCGCCACCTTGTGTGAATGCTCTGAAAAGCTAGTCATTTGCATATCACAGCATCTTCTTCCTGTCGGTTGAATTTCGCGTCTGTAGCACGCCATCTTCTGCCTCAATGGCCAGAAGTGTACACGCCTGTAGGCAAGTGCCCCAGGGATTTGTGATAGCACCGCTATTATTTTCTTTATACATAAATGATCTGGTCTACAGGGGGGGCAGCAGTCTGCGGTTCTTGCCGCTGATTTTGTGGGGTACGGGTAGGTGTCGAAGGTGAGTGACTGTAGGATCATACAAGATGAGTTAGACGAAGTTTCTTGTTGGTGTGACGAATGGCAGCTGGCTCTAAATCTTGAAAAATGTATGTTAATGCGGATCAGTAGGAAGAGCAAACCCGTAATGTTCGGATACAGTATTAGTAGTGTCTTGCTTGATCCCCTCATGTCCTTTAAATATCTGGGCGTAATGTTGCAAAGCGATGTGAAATGGAATGAGCATGTGAGGACTGTGGTAGGGACGGCGAGTGGTCGACTTTCCGATTTATTTGGGGAATTTTAGGAAAGTGTAGTTCATCTGTGAAAGAGACCGCATAAAGGTCGCTTGTGTGGCCCATTCTTGAGAACTCTTGAAGTGTTTGCGATCTGCACCAGATTTATTACCGGTAGCTTCGAACAACACGTATGTGTTACGGAGATGCTTTGTGACCTTAAATGGAAATCCCTGGAGGGAAGACGACGTTATTTTCGAGAAACACTATTGAGAAATTTTGAGAACTAGCATTTGAAGGTGCTGCAGATCGATCTTACTGCCGCTAACATACATTTCCCGCAAGGACCTCGAAGATAAGATACGAGAAATTGGATCTCACATGTAGGCATATAGATTGTCTTTTTTTCCCTCGCTATAACTGCGAATTGAACAGCAAGGGAAACGGTTGGTAGTGGTACAGCGTACTCACCGCCAAGTACAGTACTGTTGCTTGCAGAGTATGATTAGATTAGATTAGTACTTGTCCCATAGATCATGAATACGACACTTCGTAATAATGTGGAACGTGTCAGGTTAATAAAAGGTGTCTATACAAGATATTACATTACACAAAATATTACGTGACACTTAATATTTTTTGGGGTGGGGCGTGGGGAAATTACCCACTTACTATATCCAAAAATTCATCTAATGAGTAGAAGGAGTTGCCATTCAGAAATTCTTTTAATTTCCTTTTAAATGCTATATGGCTATCTGCCAGACTTTTGATGCTATTGGGTAAGTGACCAAAGACTTTTGTGGCAGCATAATTAACCCCCTTCTCAGCCAAAGTTAGATTTAACCTTGAGTAGTGAAGATCGTTCTTTCTCCTAGTGTTGTAGCCATGTACACTGCTGTTACTTCTGAATTCGTTCGGATTGTTAATAACAAATTTTATAAGTGAATATATATTTTGTGAGGCTACAGTGAAGATCCATAGCTCTTTAAATAAGCGTCTGCAGGATGATCTTGGATGAGCTCCAGCAATTACGCTGATTACACGCTTTTGTGCAATGAACAGTCTTTTACTCAGTGATGAGTTACCCCAGAATATGATGCCATACGAAAGCAGAGAATGAAAAGAGACGTGGTAAGCTAATTTACTGAGATGTATATCGTCAAAATTTGCAATTGCCCTAATAGCATAAGTAGCTCAACTCAAACGTTTCAGCAGATCTTCAGTGTGTTTCAACCCCTCATCAACCCATGCACCTAGACATTTTGAATATTCTACCTTAGCTACCGATTTCTGATCGAAGTCTATATTTCCCCTCATCAATGCATACACCTAGAAATTTTGAATATTCTACCTTAGCTACCGATTTCTGATCGAAGTCTATATTTATTAATGGTGTCATTCCATTTACTGTGTGGAACTGTATATACTGTGTTTTGTCAAAGTTTAAGGAGAGCCCATTTGCAGAGAACCACTAAATGATTTTCTGAAAAACATCGTTTACAATTTCAACAGTTACTTCTTGTCTGTTGGGTGTGATAGCTGTACTTGTATCGTCGGCAAAAAGTACCAGCTTTGCATCTTCGTGTATAGAATGACAAGTCATTAATATATATTAAGAACAGCAGAGAACGTAAGACGTATGTAGATGTAGTTGCAGGCTGCTTCTGTGATTGTCTGTTTACAATATACGAAGCAACTTCGTCATCGTTGGTCTCTCTGCACCTATCCACCTGAACTAAACGGCTGATGTACCACGTAATCCTGTAGCAAAGCCTTCGAAACATGTAGTAAATAAAAAGAATTTAGCGGGAGAAAGCAATATCTTTCTTGAATGATCCGGGAATGTTTTCGTCTCGGAATTATAAGAGTGAGGCTTTACGTGAAGCATTACTTCGTATAGCGTTTCTCATCGAAAACTACTGAGCTTTTTCGTTACACTCTTGCGTTGGCTTGACCAGCGCTTTCCGAAACTGGCCGTAACTGCCCATTACGGGTAAAATAAAATTTTCTGTGGAGTAAAAATGAAAGGATCCGATTTTGTTTCGATCACGAAACTAAATTATCTTTTTAATACCATTACTACTGTCACTGTTTCGTAAGACTGTCATACTGTTATAATTAATTACTCTTTTTAAATACTAGCTTTATCATGTGATACAATGCGGTAGTAGTTACAGTTTGTGAAACAAATGTATGAGCATCATCTTCCGCAAATAGTCCACCCATTACACACATACGTTGTACTGCGGGCCCTGCATACACGACAGTAAAATTGACCGTGTGCGTCACGTATTCTCAACTATCTCGTGAAAATGCCGTCTCCGATTGTAGATAGTTCACGCAGTGGACAAGAAATTGCTTCAGTATTCACTTCGCAACACAAAAACGAATTAATTGTCACCATAATACAACAGTAATTGTGTGATTGTTACAAACTGCTGTAGCGCCTATCAGTATTTATTTATTTATTTATTTATTTGAATAGCCCATCTGATAGACATGATAAATCAACTTTGGTTTTCCTTCTTTGTGTTTAATTTTCGTTGCTACCACACTTTCTACATCCTTCCACGGTGTCGTTCCTTTTCTTCTTGGGTCCATGTCCTTCCATTTAAGGACTTATTTCTTTGCTGAAATGCAGTCTTTTGTTTTGCTTCTGCAAAAAGCATTCTGTTACCTATTATGTCCATTCCAATTGCAGTGTTTTACATATCATTGTCAACTTCAGTGTACCATGTAGATTTGGACTTGTATGATTTCAGTTAGTTGAAGATCTATTTGGTTAGTCTGATACTATCCATTAGATATATGTGTCCATAAAACTGTTGTCTTCTTTTCCTCATCACATCAGTTAGCTTTTCCATTTTTAAATAGAGCTCTCTGTTCGATCTTAATTTGGATTCAGCGTCGCTGTTACTTTTAGGTCGCAGTATTTTCCTTAGAATTCTTCCTCAACTTTTTTCAATGATTCAAGATCCCCAAATCGTGTTTAAGTGTTTCTGCTGCATATAGTGTTGCAGGCCTTGCCACTGATAGTGCCTTAGTTTAGTGTTACAAGAAAAAGATTTTTTGTTATATGTGTATTTTGTCATATGGAATTCCCTTTTCATTTTATTTATTCTGTCTGTATTTCTACCTTTTCTTTTGTATTGCTCGTTGTCCATACTGCTAGATCTTTAGAACACTTTGTTTTAGATTTTGTGTTGTTATAAATTTTAAGATTCTGGTTGACGTCACTGCTATTTGTCAAAAATTGTCTTTTTTCCAAATGATACTTTTATTCCTGTTTTGCCTGGTGGTTTCTATAGTTCTGTGAGTTGTTCTTTGGTGCTACAGTCAATCACTAATTAACGCCATATCGTCTGAAGAAGGTGGACAATGTATGGTGATTTTCTTTGGTGTTCTTCATAGCTGAACAGCCATAGCCTACACATTACTGTTATTACTATTAGTGACAGCGGCTAGAAATAAACCATTGAGAACCTGAAGTTTTCCAATTTATGCTAATTTATCTAGAAGTTAGAAGCTGACCAATCAAGTGATTTACAAACAGTAGGCCTAAGTACAGCATTCCTATTTTAACTTTGCTTATTTTGGGGTTGCTTGGTGTGGCTGAAGCAAGTGTCACTTGGAAGGAGAATGGTGCAGAGAAAACATGTTTTGTTACAACTGTCTGTCCTCGCCGTGGATAATTAGCTTTCCTTTCTGAGACTGAGTTGTAAGTAGCACGCGCAATGCACTGAGAACTACTTCATCATTCTATAAAAAAAGGTTGTTTTAAATAAACGGTAACAGTTATCTCATTCTCACTAAACACGGTTTAATAAAACACCTACAAAAACTAAATATGATATGTCATTTTAAAAATAAAATTGTTAATTTTCATTCTGTAGTTCAGATCGGCGTCAATGTTGATGATGCTGGGGAAGGGGAGTGGTACTAACTAATCTGGACTGACGAATCCGTTACGAAATGGGCAGCTCATCTTTGTATTTGTTCTATCTCTTTCTCCTTCTCGGTAAACGTTCCATGCTTTAGATATAATCAGGCTAGTATTTTGTAAACTATCTGCTTTGTGGATGAATTACACGTCCTTAGCATTTTTCCAGTTAATCACAATCTGGCGTCTAGCTGCTCCGCAAAATCATTTTTGCACTCGTTCCACCTTAAATCTATCCCTAGATATTTGACGGCTGTGACTATTTCCAGTTATTAACTGACTAGAACGTCATCAAATATTACATTTTTAGTCGATTATCGCACTTTATACTATAACGACGACTAGGGCGATAGTCTTCCAACATTTCATAAATTAACAGGATATTAAACATTTAAAATGCAGTTAATGATTACTTTAAAATATCCGAGAACTGCCACAGTTTGTTGGAGCTTAACTTCAAGTATATTCGTGTAATGGGATTCAAGGCATAAGTTGCAACAACAGGCGTTTACAAAGATACAAAAGCTAATAAGATGAGCAGGTAAATACGTCTGTTTTCTTAACAATATGGGTATAATGGTGGGTGTTTAAGATGCCTGGAACGTCTAAGCTGAAACTAAAAAAAGTAGAAAATATACTTGATAAAGTGTTACTTCATGTAGCGATCTGTTGTTGTATAGACAAGTATGTATGACGTCATTCGCTACGTGACTGTCACTGCTAAATCACTGCTGGTTTTTTAATTATAGTGGGAAAAGATTTATTTACTCTTATTATACTAAGATTTCTTTTACAACAAATTTCTGTTACTAATTGATCTATCTTTTGTGCTGTGGAGAGAACATTATCACAACTTTGTATCTTAATTCAGAAACAAGTTTTTTAATGCTTTATGTAGCCACCGTATGTCAATCTTAATATGTGATTATCATGATGGATGAAATTTTTTCAAAGCTTATTCATATATGGCTTGAACTAATATCAAGATAAAAATTTATAACTTACGCAAGTCTATAATTTCAGCAAGATGTAGTTATTTCTACGTATGAAGCTGCATTCAGATAACTTATCCAAGAAAGACGGTATGTTGAAGCAATTTGGTTTTGGTTACTTAATTATCTGTTATCATATACTTCCACGGTCATGACTCATTCTATATCTTTTCGGCTAATAGTAGCTGAAAGAAGAAACGAACACAAATCGTTAAACTGTATCTTTACAAACTAAATTGTGCTCCTAAAAACACAGACGTTCACTTCAGCGGTTAAACTGCAAAATACCAATTGTATATAAAGGAAAAAAGTTGTTAAACTAGTAGAAGTCAACACCAAGATACTTCAGAACTGAATGTCGAAGTTGAAAAGATAAGGGTCAGAAGATACGAACAGCTTCATTCTGTAAAGAATTTTCAGGCATATGCATAATGTTGAAGAGAGATGCTGTTAGTTTATTGGAAGAATCGTTGTGCTAGGGTGGTGTTTCTGAAACAATATGATAAAAGCTGGAAATTGTAAATGATGTGATTTTAGAGTTGTGACACTGATGCAGCATTAATATAATAGTTTTAGTGAAGCTATCGTTTACTTCAAAATCAACTGGCTGACATTTACAGCAGTTGTGACTTAAGAGTTAGATGTCTTGTTAAAACTGACGTCTTTCGCCATTCTCTTAAGAAGTGCATGCTGTATGTTTTTACATGTTAGGTACTGAAGCAACGCTTTTGTTAAGAAGACAATAATTTTAAAGGTACGTTGTCAAAGATGTAATATGACTTATGGTGTAACGCAAGTACATCTTGAAGAAACAGTTGTCTTTAAATATCTGCAAATTCTTTACACCTACTCCACAGAAGAGCACAGATAAATAATGATTAAACGATTGAATTTAATTTTCTGTGTTACAGGGGTTGGTACCATACCTTTTACTAAATCTTGGTCACAGTCATTATTAATAGTTTACAGTTCGCTTTGAAACTTCGCGTTACGACGCATTCTGCTATCCAAGTGATACTCTGACGACCTCAGTAAATTTGTATCTTATAGTCGAAAATGATTTCGTGAATTGTATATTGATCTTATTTAAGAGTGCACATTTCTTTTTGGTCAGCTACAATAATTTTCAAAACCAATGGGAAAAACATCGAATTCAGGAATTGGCCAAATAAATATATGACACCTATGCGATTTGCTGGCGTAGAAAACTGACGTGCTATAGGGAATTATAGTTATAAGCAAAATTCTTTAAAGATTGATATTATTCATGTATCATCCAGAAGATTTTTTGGAACTGAAGTAATGCATAATCAAATACTCGTTCCCGTGTTAACGCAAGAAAAAGGTGCAATCTTTGATATCTTCGCGCTGGATTCTCTCGGATTGCTTTGATTGCATTCGTATAGACTTATAAATCACGTGTGCATATGAAAAGACAAAATCGCAAGATGTTAATAAAGAGCACGTTTCAGCATACCGCAATGAGGTTGGATGAAGTTGATACTTAATAATCCACTAGCTATAAGAATAGTAACAGAAAAGGAAGAGAGGAACAGCTCCTGAATATATCCAGAAAACTCCTAAATCAGTAATAATGGAAAATATTTGTCGACCTACTGTGCCCATGATATTTCTCGCGTAGGTTTCAGCATTTGACCATTAATAATTCAGACTAGCAAGTATTTGTAAAAGTGAAATATAGCGGGAGATTGCCTCAAGTAATATTTACGTTGTGTACCGTAAACTTTCTTTATAAACACTATTTCAATTACTATCATAGTCTTGGGTGAGGCTGAAATGGGCACAGCTTACGTGGGCATAAACTAACAAAACCTGTCCGTGTGAAACGGTTTGCAGCACGACAGCCTGTTTCCCCGGAGTTGGAATGCAGATGTGATAATTAACGAACCAGACAAATTCTGTATAGCAACAGAGGGATGAAGGTAATGACGGCACGCTAAATCTCTTCAGTTCCGCTGGAAACAGTTACATCCCTCTCAATTTTCCCAGTGTGCTATGACATTCTTGTTACTACAAACAATGGTCCGTTTTGCGTGTTACTTGTAACAGTTACTATAAAGATAACGTATTAAGGATGACAAAAATCAAAGTATTCGCATAGCTGCATAATTTTCTGCAGGAATATATCTCAATATGTAGTGAAAAAAAACCATTACGTATGAATTCCACATTCAGTAGGATTCATGTTAATTTTGTTTGTAAAAATAATTACGTAGTGTTAGAGGGTGTACCACAGCTGACTCTGAGTTTCTGGGACAAAACGTCGAATGTTGCGTCCTTGTCAAAAAGTCCTGTGTGTTTTCAAGTGTTTCACAGGATTCCAAAATATCAAACATCTGCAACCTATGAAAATTGAAGCAAGAGATATTGGAAACTGCTATGGAGGTATGAACGTTACAGTAAAGGAATAATATTTGAACATATCACAGCAGCATTTGATTCCCACAATTGAGAGAATCACTTTAAGTCTCTCTTCTTTTCTCTATTGATCGTATACATTAGACGGACGACGTGTTATCAGCAGTTTTATCTCAGCTTGTTCCAGGCGACCCTGGTTCGCTACTTTTACCTAGCAACGTGAGCATAATTTCCTGAATAGGGATGCAAGATTTTGTCTCAGTTCCATATTTATTTCGGCATCAACTTCCTTAACATTTCAGAAAATGAAACAATTTTTGCTTAACAACCGTTGCTACAAGGACAGTTGCAACAGTATTCGTCTTTGATTTAAGTCTGTGGTGAAGAAGCCTACTGCATGCGCAAGAGCTACCCTCAAATTAATTTCATTGTCTCCCCTGACAATGGTGTTATCTGGCCGGATTTCTTGGAACTTCAAAGTTTTTGCTTTTCATCATTAAGTGTCCATTACCAATATATCAATGCTTATTTGATCACATTATCAATCTCGTACTATACCGAACTAGTACTTAAGGGATGGAAGGTGGTAAATGTAAGGAAAATTTGAAACGCAGTGGAACATGTGGCAAAGAAAGCATATTATTGGACCAATAATTGGAAACTGTTGTTATCAAACTGACAGTTCCAGTGAAGTCATGGCTTTAACTTTCAACACTAATAAACATTGTAGTGATAATTATCACCAGCCAATTTTATATTTTCAGCTGGGAACAAAACTCATGACAAATATGAAAAATACACCAAAATACATGCCAATAAAATGGCTTAGGAAAAAAATCTGGAAGTTTAAATAGTTTCTTGATGTCAAGCTAGAGAGTGAATTACAAGACTGACAACAGAAGAAAGAGGCAGTTTAATGATAACAGTTCATGGTTTCAATAGGAATGTCCATATTAATCACTGTCCCTCTAGAAATAAATTTAATAAAAATTAATTATCAGAATAGTAGAGAGCAGCGATCAGCAATTTTATCTTGATTACACAGTAATGAAATGATTGGACAGTACTCTTTAATGGACTGTGACAGGATCCGAAACAACAGGTTAGACGAACTACCTGTATAGCAAATCTGAAATACTACATCGACAATTACTAATCACTAGCCGAAGCCTGGATCTGCTCTAATAAAGCTAGAACGGAAACGACGACTGTTTGCTGCTATCTACGATTTTGAAAGTCATATCACAGTCGTTGAGTGCATTCCACTTCCCTAATGGAAAGTAATTTGATAAAAAATTACTATGTTACTGGATGAGAGTATTTATAGCCGTGTGAATGCTTAACAACGAATTATTCACGAGCAGACTAGACACGCCAGCAAATAATTTTGCAAGACAGACAAGGACTGCAACTCAGGCAAAAGCTGGACGAAAAATGAAAAGTAGTGGGGAAATTTTGCCAAAGTAATGACAGAGCGAAGGGCGATATTCTTCAGAATTTTTTACAGAATGTTAGAGAATATCTTAACAAAACAAATGCTTCAGTATTTTGTTGTTGAAAAAATAGTTTGTTTCGAGGAGAACAACGTAACCCAGAAAGAACAGAAAATAAGAGAAACAAATTTTTCTTAAATATAAAAGACTAAGTTTATGACACAATAAAGCAATAATAAAAAGCAGGGTCAAGGTGAACTGAAGAAAGGAAGAGCAAGTATGAGGGAAAGACGACAAAGTATTGCAAACGCAGAAAATAGCAAAGATAGAAGTACGAAGTGAAGATGGAACGACATCCCCGTTGGAAACTTTTTTGTGAATACAATGAAAAATGCAAGGATCGTACTAAAAGAAAGTCTGACAGCTGAATATTAATGACAGGTTGAAAATGTGAGTTAAAGAGCATAACAAAGGCCGAATGGTATATACGACTTATGGCAAACTTACGGGTCCAGGACAGGTGATAAGGCTTGTACATTGGAGTAAGATAATGGTGATCATGTGGTGATCCTGATGATGATGCTTCTATTGTTACTGCTACTGCTAATGATGATGATGAAGCTACATAATGTCGTCACAAACAAACAGTCTTTTTGCTTGATATTCTAGAGGTACAGCGGAATCCAGCAAGTCACTGTGCTTCCGTTGCAGACAGTTCCATCGTGAAGGCTCGCCCCAGGGATTTTTCTGACGTTTTGACGCTCGCCGCCTAATGTTGCGTTAAACTCGGCAATCAGAAATCTTATGCGCTCTTTTGAGTATCCGTGTTGTTGGGAGTCCGCCAGCTGATAGGGAGAAAGCTCTCGCTCATCTAAAACACCGTAAAAATACACCCCACTCTACATGAGAAACAAAACTGGTTTCGCAAGGTGATATATCACTGTCAGCGCTTTTTCGCTACATTTCTTCTGTTTTACACATCATGATTGATTCAATAACTTTGAATAGTCGCCTAACACCGTTTCCGTTTGAGATATACAGCAGTTTAGTTGTACAGTTTCGAGTTTGCTTTACGATTTTTATCCATTCTTAGTAATATTTATTTTCTCAGGTATCGTGAGAACGTCTGAGTAATAGATACTAGGTTATGAAAAGTCATTACGTAGTTGATCCAAACAATGATGGTTAAAAAACAAACTGAATGCGACTGTTTAAACGTTTGAGTAATAAAAATACGACGATAGGCCCTAATTTATTGTGAGAAAGATCTATATAAAAAAAATAACGTGTGCCACGAGTAAGCTTCTCAATTTAATTTGAAACATCTGAAGTGCATCATTCATAATTTTCAGTCCTGTAGCAGGGCTACAGAAAATATAACCTGATTTTTGTAATATAACTTAAATACATATCGATTCTACATCTACATCTAGATACATACTATGCAAGCCACCGTATGGTGCATGGCGGAGGGTACCGTGTACCACTAATAGTCATTTTTTTTTTCTCATTCCAGTCGAAAATAGAAGGAGGAAATAAATACTGTCTGTGTGCTTCCGTACAAGCCCTAATTTCTCTTATCTAAGTGATCCTTACGCAAAATTTATATTGGCAGTTGTAGAATCATTTGGAGGCAACTTCAAATGCCGGTTCTCTAAATTTTCTCAATAGTACTTCGAAATAAATTCGCTGAATGCGAATAACTTGGCATCTGCTGCGGTAGGTATAGAAGTACTACCTTCTGGTGGAATATGAAAATTTGCGACGGCCCGGGACTGGAACCCGGATTTCCCGCTTGTCACGAGCTGTCGGCTTAACCATCAAGTTATCTGCGCACGCATCCCGCACCGACACAAACTTCCTCATATCACACTGTATGTATCCCTAGTCTCCTACATTCATACCTAAATATAAGCAGCTATACTCTGTAGCCTATTCTCACTGGTGTGGGAATGCAGAGTATAGCTGTGTGCATTTAGTGATGAATGTAGTAGACTACTGTATGGGGATGTTGACAGTGAGACGCACCTGCAGCAAAGTGCCGTATCGTCAGCGTAGAGAGATAGCGGGACGCGTCAATCTTGGGCGGGTCTGCCGTATAAAGCGTGTACAGGAGCGGTCCTGATACTGATTCTGTAGCACACATGCTAGGATGGTTCAGACTCCGCTCTCACATGGAAGATCCTGCCGTCTAGGTATGGGCGTATGAGGCGAACGTGGGACGCCGGCACCTTCTGTTCGAGTAGTTCGAGCAGGTGGCCGGTATGCCAGACGCTGTCAAATGCTCCCGAGACCTCTAGGAATACCCCACCAAAGTACATATGGAGTTCCCCTGCATCACAGGGCTGTTCAAACAGCCGTAGAAGTTGATATTCTCTCGAGTTTCTTTGGCGAAACCCGAACTGTTCCTCGGGTAGAAGATCTTCTGTGCCAACATGTCGTTGTAATCGCTTGAGAAAGACACGCTCGAAAACCTCGGAGAGCGCCGGCAATAGACCAGTGGTGCTGTAACTCTTTACAAGATGGAGCTCCTTCCCCATCTTATGGGTGGCTACTATCTCGGAGTGTTTCCATGTCAGCGGGACGTGACCGGTGTGGAAGAGCTCCATGAACTGGCTGCTATGTGCCGCATGGCCGATTAAGTACTTGTTGGGTAGAAGATTATTTGTGCTATATCCAGGAGGCCATGTACCCGACGTAGAGAAATAGTCCTGTGACTGTAGAACCGTCGGTGGCAATGCTAGTATTGCAAATTTGTGCGGAGCCTTCCATAAGCTTCCATAAATTAAACTGTAGCGACCCGGGACTGCAGGGCTCGAAGTAGTTCCGAGGATTTCAGAACAGGTTGGCTCAAATAGGATAACATTTCTCTCTCTCTCTTTTTATCCAAGTCTTTCCTACTATCTATCATCGTATTTTCTTCACATTTGAATATTTTTTTTACAATTTCTCAAGTATTTTTAATCTATTATTATTTCCACTGTAATTGTTGAAAACAATAACTTCTGTCTGTAATATGGATTATGTTTTGTAATCTACATGAAAGCTGTAAAATGAACGACCCGTTATAAAATGTAAGGCAACATGTCTCCAAATGAGCAATAAATCAAATCAAATAAAATCTTCCGCAGGCAGGTTGGTAAAGATGTTGTTACTTACTGGCGGTGGACGCTGTAAGGTTGATGACTGCTGGTACGGAAACCCATGAGCCTTGGCTATATTGAAGTGTAGCTGAAGTCCAAGGATACTGTACCCTCTTTGGACCTCCAGAGCTTTTAGACAAAAAGAGAATGCTAATTATGGATGGCACATGTTAAGGAAATTAGAAAATCTAAAGGTAGAAACAGAAAAGCTGTCGACATTTAGAAATCTTTAAAGTGGAGCTCACTGGATTATTGATTTAAGGTCAGATAATGGAAGACCAGTAGTGAGAATGATAACGAATACAGAAATTCGCAACAAAGTAAAGAGTTACCTGCGGCAAACACACTTAACATTGAGAGCAAAACTGAACGGCAGTCCAACAGATCATAGAGATATCCAACAGATCATAGAAATATACTCGCACACGTCAACTAACGATGGGGATGAGAGTAAACTGTAGAAGAACGTATACGAGGAAGATGTCACAGTACCAAAAGATATCAGATTAGCTAACTCTAAGTAAAACGAAGATTTCCGAATCAAGTTAAAGACTGCGAGAGCTATCCACCTGATAACATTAATAATGAGGAGAACCTGGTACCGATGAAATTAAAGAATGTGAAGTCAAAGCAGCTGAAACGTTTTAATCAAGAAAATCTGAAAGTGCCAAAAACTCAGACTGTCTTGGAAGTATATGAGAAGAAAAGGAAATTTTGATTTTTCAGGCTTTACTGATAGGGAAAACCGCTGAAATGGTCGGAAAACATGTATAGTAAAGACAGTATGAAAGACACTAGGTATGAAAAAGGCGAGAGAGAGTAAGCCACTAATGAGAGGCTGAAATTATTAAAGAAATGATGAAACTATAAAAAAAATCTTGAAATAGAACAGTAACATTGCAGGTCACTTAGAAATGAAATTTACTGATTATATAGAGAAACTAAAGAACAATGAGCGTATGACAGATCTTATGACATACATACAATTGAATCAGGGTAGCTTAAATGCTGCATACAGACTAATAAACAATTAATTTAGGAACCACAGAACAAGCGCCGTAGTGATTAGAAGTGAAAAAGGTAATTAGATAATGTAAGTAAAAAAGACGGAAACACTGTACTTCATAACTTAACATGTGGGATATGTTTTTGAGCATGTTACAACATTGTAATTTAAAACATAACATGTGCGATATGTTTTTGAGCATGTTATTGTTGCGGGCATCGATCTGAAGGATGACTGGAAGCTATTCTCCAGTCCTGAGGCTTGTCTGCTATCGTAATCAAATGCCACTTGAACCACATTCTTGAAATCAGCAAAACGCGCAGGAGCACTGTATGCAGCCGCTTGCTACGAACATTGAAACATAGGCTGATGGAATGGAGCAGACAGCTGCTTACGAACAACAGAATGCATTTTAGTTATGAAAATTCTATTTCCTACTGCAGTGTTGAAGTCAATGCAGAGAGTACTTATAGAGTGTTATCCTATCTGCGCATATTTTATGCCGGAGGAAACCCACATCCAAAGGTTGTACGTATGTTGTTGTTTTTGGCGGAATGATCATGTATTCAGTGTCTTTACTCGCAAATGAATCATTTAGTATAGTTATGTCCTTGTGCACCCTCGAAGAATCACGAAGTAGTATGTACTTCTGTTTATTTGCGACAATATCTTTGACTACATTCACGAAAAAGGACTTTCAATGGTCTTTGGATATTTTCCCACATGTGCTAGCTTCCAAATGTGTCTGGTGGAAGGTTGTCCTCAATAGCCTTTTTAACTTTAGGGCCCAAGATGTTCTTCCTGAAGACAAATATACAGTTTTTTTGTTACGTATCCATCATCTATTGTATAAGTGTGGGTTGTATTGTGTGCAGACTGGACCGAGGCAACTATTGATTCTTCCCCGTTTTTAGCTATTGTCGCATCATAAGTTAATTCATAATCAAATTGACTTTGATCAGTGTTCCAAATGAAGCGCGGTTGTATTTGGAAGCTTGCATTTGCATGGTTTACTTCTTCGACAAAACTGACCCAAGACTGGCGAATAACTTGTTCTTCCTCTACATCTCTGGCTGTTTTGAAAGCAGTGATGTGTCTACGGCACATTCTGTATTCTTTGTTGAGACGTGCTATGAAAGCTGCAGAACATTTAAGCTTTGTGTGCCCAATTTTTCTTTATTTTTGCACTGCTCGAAATTTCAGGAGCCACAGCAACGGACACATTTTCCTTCATTCCTTGCTATGTCAAATTGGGACAGAATGTGTTCTTTCATTTGAATTTATTTGTTTGCCTTCATTCCTTGAAATGGATGTTCATTACGTATTTTTTCTCCACATAATCAAATATTGCTTTGATGTGCGATGTGCTCCTTGTAGATGGCTGTCTCTTCTATAACGAGCTGGACGTCGCAATTTTACGTGGAGGTGTATGATTATCATCACAAATGCGTCCAAGACAGAAATTTTGATAAAATACTGACAGCATTGGATTTGTTTTCTGGTGAAGGTTCATTGTCGCCAGAACTGTTAGCTTCCCTCTGAGGAGTACTACTTCCACTACTGCCACTCACACTATTAATCACGTTGTCGTCTATAAAGTCGTTTTATTCATCCACTGTCGTGTCTTATATAACTTCAGTTGAGCAATAAAATGAATATTTATATTTCTGAATAACCAGATCGACCAAAAGCATTGCGAAAGTGTCATCATCTTGTCCTGCAGCGTCTCCCGTTGGATAACGCCTTCTTAACTTGAATGGCAATACTGATACACGTATACAAAACACGTCAAATACTTGCTGAGGTAACCGATTGAGGCGTGTTAATCCCCCACCCTCCTCCAAGACTGCAAGCGCTGTTGTGTACAAACCACGAGCAACACAACCACACGCCGTCGCACGCAAGGTTAGATTTGTGAGATGGGTTTAAGTACAAATATTTAAATAAAATTTCCTCTCCAGAGCACCCAATTACTGCAGCTTTTTGTCGTTGTGTAAAAATTAGTCGTCAATCGGCACACATTTCAATTCATTAAGCACCCAACCCATTTCCTTCTCACTTTCACTGTTCATAAACTGGATTGTAATTCATATTATACTGCCTACGAATGATAAACATTCTGTTCCCCTTAACATCATCAAAAGCCTTCTGCAGTTCTAATAACTAAATTTTAGTTTCCTTGATCGCTGTCATTAACTACAGTGTTAAAATTGTTTATCTAGTGTCGCTATTTCTCCTGATACCAAACTAGTTCTCTCTTAATATACTTTCAACTTTCACTTCCGTTACTCGACAATGCATTCTTGTATTTCTATCCATGCCATTCTAGATTAATTTTCTGGTAACTTTCTCACAAACCTACCTTTTCTTGCTTCGGAAACGTATTAATTACATTCTTTTCAAATCTGATGGCGCTTCTCTAGTTTCATAAACAATTCAGGAGCTCGTATAGTTCTCGCTCCACTCTTTGGCCAAATGCCAGTAAGAATTCCGCTGGTTTTCCACCAACACCTGGATATTTATTCCATCAGAGTCCGTGCAAGGATTTTTGAAATTAATAGATGAGTATTTAATCTGCCATATCATCGTCTTTCATGTGCCTTCGTTTTCGTTTCCCCTTATTTCTTGTGGGCAACTATAAAGCTCCTCCAAGTGCTTTTTCCAGTTAGTGGTTAAGGCAATGGGCACCCATTTAAGTTTCAGACATCTACCCGATCATTCCGATTTAGGTTTACCTACTTTCATCTAATGTTTCAAGGCAAATGGCACGATGGTTTCCTTGAAATATCATACAGACGATTTACTTCTTCTCCTTGTTAAATTATTATCTACTTTTCCATGATTACTCTGCGACTTACACATAAGTGTTTGAAGGATAATTCATAGAACCACTTTCAGACTATTTGTTGACCTTTCCACTGTCGAATACCACGTGGGAAAAATGAACACCTAAACCTTTCCGTGCGAACTCTTATTTCTCTTATATTATTGCGAAGGTCATTTCCCGCCGCGCGGGATTAGCCGAGCGGTCTCAGGCGCTGCAGTCATGGACTCTGCGGCTGGTCCCAGCGGAGGTTCGAGTCCTCCCTAGGACATGGGTGTGTGTATTTGTCCTTAGGATAATTTAGGTTAAGTAGTGTGTAAGCTTAGGGACTGATGACCTTAGCAGTTCAGTCCCTTAAGATTTCACACACAAGGTCATTTCCCCCTATGTAAGTGGGAGTCAAAAAAATATTTTGGCATTTGGAGGAAAAAATTGATGTTTGAAAATTTGTGAAAATATCTCGCTGCAACAAAATCATCTTTGTTTTAATGATTGCTGATGATGATGGTATTTGGTTTGTGGGGCGCTCAACTGCTCGGTCATCAGCGCCCATATAAATTCCCAATCTTTGCACAGTCCAGACTCGCCACTTTCACGAATTATGATGAAATGATGCGGACAACACAAACACCCAGTCCCCGAGCGGAGAAAATACCCGACCCGGCCGGGAATCGAACCCGGGACCCCGTGATCCAGAGGCAGCAACGCTAGCCACCTACACTTTATTTATTTTTTCGTTGTATTTGTTCGAGGCGGACGTCCCATGGCACTTGCTTAAGTTCATCGTTGAGCCATTCATTCATCCAGCTAATCCTCTGACCGAACGCGTTGAGCTACCGTGCCGGCATCCACTACACCACGAGCTGTGGACGTAATGATAAACACCCCAATTTGCTTATCTTGTCGGTGACACACTCTTCACTGTTTCGCGATAGTACAAAAAGGAACGCCCTTCTATGAATTGGAGCTTGTGTTCCATCTATGAGCGCCTCGCCGTCGCTGAGGACGTTAAACAGAAATCTTTCTTTCAATATATGCACACGTGGAATCTTCTGACTGATGTTTAAATAAATAAATTTTAGTGCAGTTTAAGCTAAAATTGAAATCTCTATTGACGTATAGACCAGCACACAACGATTCTTTTCTGTGAACTGAATATGAAGGAGGGGGTAGAAGAAAGGAAAGGGATTACTGATGTCAGCTGGATCGGGACATTACGCGGAATCAACGGCAAGGAGTGAAAATGTGTACCACATCAGGATTCGAACCCGGGATGTCCTACTTTCTAGGCAGGGGCGTTAACCACTTCGCCAGCTGCGACACAGCTTCAGTACAGCTGCGCGGACTATAACGATGCGCCTCACGGCCGACCCACACCTCCACTATCCGCAGTCCCCGTCCATTTCCTCCGCGCTCGATACTCTGAGATTCGCGAAGGAGGTCGGACGTACTTACGCATCCGCACTGAAGAAGATCGATCCATTGTCCATCTACGCGAATCAATTATATGAATGCGTGGTGTCTGTTCTTTCGGACATCACTACCACGAATATCGATACGAAACCTCGATAATCGATACAGACTCACATGCTACAGTCCGCCATCTTGTGTTGTGTGCATCACATCGAAGCAATTTGTGCAGTAAATTACGTTGGAAATCTGTGGCAAAATACAATGTGCAATAGTGTAATGTCAATCAAGAGCTCCGCCATTGCACCAGTGATGCTGGTGAAGCAGCAAGATGATGAAATCGTAAGTGATCAACTGTCATATAAAAGCCTTTCACACTCTTTTCGTAACACATAACTGATGCAAATTTATCTGAATCCTATACAGGCTGTGATATCATACATAGTCAACCACAAGGAATAAAAACAGCAGAAGACATCACTGACTTCGATTTCTAGCCATACACTGCCCCCCTCCTCCCACCCAAATGCCACACCAGCCGCTACAGTAACAAACAATGGACAAAGAGTTCTGTATTAATCTAGTTTCAGACTGTTTATTTTTAAGTAATATTTCTCTGTCTGTCTGTATGTATGTATAAACACCTGAAGATGAACAGAACATGTTCGAAACGCGTTGTATTATGTTCGATTAAACATAAAATAAAAAAGTGACTGCTAGCACAAAATAGAAATAAATAATTCTTTTATTTGCCCGTCCGTTACACATAAAGAACAGATTTAGAAGGGACGTGAAAAGATTCTGCTTTCACGTCCCGTCTAAGACAACATCGCTTAGAGGGACCAAAAGCTCCTGCCAAAATCGAAGATACATTACCTACAATGTACTTAGAGAATGCTCGTCCTCGCAGATCAGGTATAGAAAAAGTTAATATGATATTAGTGAACTACAGGAGCATCCAAGGAAAGGTCTCAAAACTAATATCTCACATTGAGGGTTATAATGCCCAGATCTTATTAGGACGAGAATGTTGGGCCCGCATCTCGTGGTCGTGCGGTAGCGTTCTTTCATCCCACGCCCGGGTTCCCGGGTTCGATTCCCGGCGGGGTCAGGGATTTTCTCTGCCTCGTGATGGCTGGGTGTTGTGTGATGTCCTTAGGTTAGTTAGGTTTAAGTAGTTCTAAGTTGTAGGGGACTGATGACCATAGATGTTAAGTCCCATAGTGCTCAGAGCCATTTGAGAATGTTGGCTGAAACGGGAATGGAGCAGCAACGATATTCTAAGTTCGGATTAGCTGGTTCAAATGGCTCTGAGCACTATGGGACTTAACATCTGAGGTCATCAGTCCCCTAGAACTTGTAACTACTTAAACCTAACTAACCTAACGACATCACACACATCCAAGCCCGGGGCAGGATTCGAACCTGCGACCGTAGCGGTCGCGCGGCTCCAGACTGAAGTGCCTAGAACCGCTCGGCCACCCTGGCCGGCTAAGTTCGGATTGGAATACTTATAGTAAGGACAGGTTAGTCGCCAATGGTGGCGGCGTATTTAATGCCGTAAATAATTTTTATAATATCTAGTGAGGTTATCACTGATTCCGAATGTGAATTAACCTGGATCAAGTTAAGCATCAGAGGTCGGTCGAAAATAGTAATCAGTGCTTTTATAGAGCGTCAGTATCAGGAGCTACAGTGGTAGAGCGCTTCAGAGAGAACTTGCAGAATATCCTTAATAACTTTACTGCTCATAACGGTGTAATAGGGGTTGTCTTCAACTGGCCAGGTATATACTGGGAGTAAAGCTATCAAAACTGGTGCCAGAGGCAGGAATTCCCCTGACATTATTCTGTAAGTCTTGTCCGAATATTACTTCGAGCAGATAATTAGAGAACCAACTCTTGAACTTCCTAGCAATAAACAGACCCTAACTTACCGATTCAGTTTACGTAGAGGAAGGTATCAGTGCTCATAAGGCTGTGGTAGCAGATATGACTAAGGATAGTTCAAAGAATGTTAAAAGGTTGGAAAATATTTGTGCTTAGCAAGAGTGACCGGATACACATTGCAAAGTATCTGAATAGTCAGCGTGAAATATTCAGTCCTGAGAACGAAGATCTGGAGCTCAAATGGAAAAAATTCAAGAACATCGTTCAATATACCTTAAGTAAGTACTTTCAGAACAAGATCTTAAGGGATGGGAAAGACCCTCCGTGGTTTAATAGCCGTGGCAGAAACCTGCTCTTGTAAACAATTACAGCTTCATCACAGATTCAAGAAAAGTTAAAACCTAGCTGATAAACAAAAGTTGAACGAAGAGAAAACAGGTGTAAGGACAACAATCAGAGAAGGGTCCATTGACTTTGAAATAAAAATTTTGTGAATCCATCAGACTAAAAGCCCCAAGATGTTTTGGTCTTACGTAAAATCAGTAACCGGCTCGAAATCCTGTGCGAGTGTTAATTGACTCAGTGACAACACTGGCACCGACGCGGAAGACAACAGGTAGAAGACCGAAATACTGAATTCGGTCTTTCACAGCGGAAGATCGTAACACGGTCCGTCCTTTCAATCATTGTACTAACATCGAAATGGCAGATATTGAGAGATCCAACCGTGGGATGGAAAAGTAACTACAATCACTTAGTAGCTGAAAGGCATTAGGACCAGATGAGATAGCTACAAGATTCTACAAAGATTTTGCGAAAGAGCTAGCATTCCTTCCAGCAGCAGTTTATGGAAGATCGCCGGAGCAACCAAGGGTACCTACCGACTGCCAAAAAGCGCAGGTGATTCCTGTTCATAAGAAGGGTCGTAGGACAGATGCACATAATTATAGCCCTATATTGTTGACGTTCATCTGTTGCAGAATAATGAAACATGCTTTGCGCTCACCAGTTATGACATTTTCGGGAACGAAGATCTCCTCTATAAAAATCAATAAGGATTCAACAAACAGAGATCTTACGAAACTCAGCTCACTCTATTCCTCCATGAGGTCCAGAGCGCTGCAGATAACGGCGCTCAGGTTGATGCTTTGTTCCTTGACTTAGGAAGATTGATTTGACACCGTACCGCACTGCCGTTTAGTGAAAAAATACGTACTTATCGAATATCGAACCAGGTTTGTGACTGCATTCGAGATTTCCTTGGAGACAGAACTCAAATCGTCGCTCTTAACAGAATAAAATGGACAGATGTGAAAGTAATTTCCGAAGAAAGTGTGATAGTATCGATACTGTTTGCATGTAATTGTATATAATTGATTTAGTAGATTGCGTCGGAAACTTGTTAAGACTGTTTGCAGTTGATTCAGTTTTCTGTAAGCAGTAACGCCAGAAGACAGTACAGATTTGCACAATGACCTGCAGAGGATTTATGGATGGTTAACCATAAACATAAATGAATGTACCATACTGCGCATACGTTGAAAAGACATCCATTACTGCACAGCTGCACTGTTGATGACAAATTGCTGGAAACAGTATCCACCGTACAACACCTAGTGCAAATATCCAGAGTGACCCGAACTGCAATGACCACATAAAACAAACAGTAGGAAAACCAGATGCCAGAGTGAATTCGGTAGGAAGAATCTTAAGGAAATGTAATTCATCCACGAAGAAAGTGGCTTTCAAGGCGCTTGTTCGAACAATTCTTGATTATTCCCCATCAATATTGGACCTTTAGCAAGCAGGACGAATAGAGAAGGTAGAGAAGATCCAACGAAAAGCGGCATGTTCAGTCACAGGATCCTTTTGTCGGCGGGAGAGCATTACAGAGATGCCCAATAACCTCAAGAGGAGGACGTTATAGGACAAGCGTTGTGCATCACGGAGAGGTCTACTATTGAAATTTCGAGAGAGCACATTCTGAGAAGAACCGGACAACATATTACTTCCTCGCACATACATCTCGCGGGATGACGGCGACGAGAAAATTCGAGAAATTGAACTTATATAGAAGCTTACCGACAATCATACTCTCACGAGCTCGCGAGTGGATCATGGAGGGGTTGCTCAGCTACTGGTACGGGAAGTACCCTCCATCACACTCCGTTAGATGGCTTGGGAAGTATCATGTAGATGTAGATGAACAGGAAATCAGCCGCCGTCTTTCCAAATAAATCACACTAGCATTCACATTAAGCGATTTAGGAAGAGCACGTAGAACTGTGGTGTGGACGCCCAAACAAGAACTTGAGCCCCGCACTTCTCTAATGCTGAATCAAGTGCCCTAACTACCTCACCACTTATCCTTGTATATAGATTTATACAGCCAACTATTAGGTAATTACATAGCAAGAATTATGACAACAAAGAATTGGGCGTGTATAAGTGCATAAGGTGAAACAACAATAAGGAGAATTTTGTTTCGTTGTTTTCTTCATCTGCTGCGTGTTAAGTATGGAGAGTGTCGGAATAATATTACTATGAGATGGAGGTAAGTTGTGTGTGAATTCCTAAGGGACCAAACTTCTAAGGTCATCGGTCCCTACTCTTACATAGTACTTAAACTAACTTATGCTAAGAACAACACACACACCCATGCCTGAGGGAGGACTCCAACCTTGACGGGAGAGGGGGGGAGGGGGGGAAGCCGCACGAGATCATTTGTGTATTTCGGTTTCTAATATACGAGGGCGTACTGAAAAGTAGTGCCTCCGAATTTTTTACGTGAAAACTCTTAAAGCTTTTTAAATAACACCAAAGTTATTAACATTCTACATCTTTAATCTCCACGACTGCATATCTATTTCTCAGCATAGTCACCCTATGAGAAACGAGTTTGTTGATACCGTCACTGTAAAAAGTTTGACTTTGTTGACGGAGTGACAACCTCATCTTTGCTTGCACCGCCTTATCACTATGAAATTGAAGTCCTCGAAAGTGTTCTGTAAGTATTGGAAACAGATGACAGTAGGATGGGGCCAAGCCGGGACTGTATGGAGAACGATCGGTGACAGTGAACCCAAGGTGTGGGACTGTTGCAGATGTCGCAGAGCTCGTATGTGGTCTGATGTTGTCATGCTGAAGGAGACGGTGCTCCACGTATGGACGAACTCTTCGAATTCGAAACTCGAGTGCAACACGCTGGATCACACTCACCGACATAGTCACATTAGACACCGCCATGTTACACGCTACAACTCGGAGCCCTAGCGGCAAATGGCTGCGAATGTGTAGACGTAAGGAATAAAGATGTATAATGTTAGTAATGTTTGCTTCATTTAAAAATCTTTAAGAACTTTCGCATAAAAAATTCGGGGGCATTTCTTTTCAACACCCCCTCATAATTCTTTTATTTCACATGAACAGTCAGTTCCTTCGCTGAAGAAAATATATCTTAGTTTTTATATAAATTTCTAGACATATCAGTTACATTCATGATAATCCTTTTATCAGTTCACTGAATGATTTGAAACATTTTCTCCATTCCCTACACTGAAATTTTATCTTTTGCAACACAGGCAGCCATTATGAATCTTTTTTGTCTACTCTAAGTGTCTTAAATCTTGATCGAAACGACTTGAAAATTTTTTGATTGTTTGTTCTATGCAGAATGCATAAAATATTCTGCGGGATAGATTGTAAATGTCACACATCTGGTGGGGAAAAATGCATGTAGGTGTCTTGAAGGAGCTTATGATGTAGGTTATTGTCACTTGCAAAACATTTTGCTTAAGTAAGAAAGACTAACTTCTTTCCTTTTGAAAAAATATATATGATGAGCGGTCTTGCAAAGTTATAACTGTTATGACGTACGAGGACTCGAACGCAAACACCCACAATTCATGGGCGACAATTCCTACAATTGAGACATCATAGTACGACTCATTACTTCGAACTTGCATAGATATTCGTCAAAGGAAATAATAAATTTGTATTCATTAAGCAGTCAGAAAATAAGAAAAGCCAGTGCCTCCATAATTAAAAATGGCTTAAATGGCTCCAAGCACTATGGGACTTAACATCTGAGGTCATCAGTCCCCTAGTCTTAGAACTACTTGAACCTAACTAACCTAAGGACATCAGATTTATCCATGACCGAGGCAGGATTCAAACCTGCGACCGTAGCAGCAGTGCGGTTCCGGACTGAAGCGCCTAGAACCGCTCTGACACAGCCGCCGTCCGCCTCTATAATTCTCTCGCTCGTTGGAGCACTAGCCCAGTGCGATTAACTGCAGAGGTCTGACGAGTTTGGACTGCAGGTAGAGAGGTAGCAGACAGGTAAATATTTTCTGTGCTATAATAATGCCCATTTTCTTTACTTTTCTAGTAAGATCTTATTCGTGGCGTTGATCCATGCGTGACTCTACAATTTCTTCCCATTGTAACCGCCTCTAGGAAGCCGATGTACAATAGTTTCTCTATTCTTTGTATTTCTTATAAGTTACATATCTGTGAATATTATAAAGTTTTTCCCTAAATGTTACCGTTATACACGATTAACCATGTGAGCTATTGACATCAGTAGACGGCCGAAAGCACTGCGAGAAGGCTTTGATAAGTGTTGGGATATATATAAATGACGAATACTTTTCAGCATGACTTATGTTAAAATTTTGTAGCTACTGAGATACAGGAGCAATAACTTCTCTTTTTAACTAGTTTCTTTTATGGCGTAGGAGAGGTGTTGATCGTACACTATGTGATCAAAAGTATCCGGACACCTCGCTGAAAATGATTTATAAGTTCTTGGTACTCTCTCTCGGTAATGCTAGAATTTAATATGGTGTTGGCCCACCCTTAGCCTTGATGACAGCTTCCACTCTCGCAGGCATACGTTCAATCAGGTGCTGGAAGGTTTCGTGGGGAATAGGCAGCCATTCTTCACGGAGTGCTGCACTGACGAGAGGTATAGATGTCGCTCGGTGAGGCCTGGCACGAAGTTGGCGGTACA
Source organism: Schistocerca gregaria (assembly GCF_023897955.1). Classification (NCBI taxonomy): domain Eukaryota; kingdom Metazoa; phylum Arthropoda; class Insecta; order Orthoptera; family Acrididae; genus Schistocerca; species Schistocerca gregaria. Next base: position 184,701,022 of record NC_064931.1, on the reverse strand, counting down.
AAACATCCCAAAGGTGTTCTACAGGATTCAGGTCAGGACTCTGTGCAGGCCAGTCCATTACAGGGATGTTATTGTCGTGTAACACTCAGCCGCAGGCCGGGAATTACGAACAGATGCTCCATCGTGTTGAAAGATGCAATCGCCATCCCCGAATTGCTCTTCAACAGTGGGAAGCAAGAAGATGCTTAAAACGTCAATGTAGGCCTGTGCTGTGATAGTGCCACGCAAAACAACATTGTGTGCAGGTCCCCTCCATGAAAAACACATCCACACCATAACGCAGGCAGAAGACGTTCACCGGGCATTCGCCACACCCACAGCCTGCCATCGGATCGCGACAATGTGTACCGTGATTCGTCACTCCATGTAACGTTTTTCCACTGTTCAAACGTCCTACGTTCACGCCCCTTACACCAAGCAATGCGTCGTTTGGCATTTACCCGCGTGATGTGTGCCTGATGAGAAACCGCTCGTCGTGAGATCCAAGTTTTCTCGCATCCCGCCTAACTGTCATAGTACTTGCAGTGGATCCTGATGCAGTTTGGAATTACTGTGTGATGGTCTGCATAGATGTCTGCCTATTACACATTACGACCCTCTTCAACTGTCGGTGGTCTCTGTCAACAGACGAGATCGGCCTGTGCGCTTTTGTGCTTTACGTGTCCCCCCAGGTTCCCGGGTTCGATTCCCGGCGGGGTCAGGGATTTTCTCTGCCTCGTGATGACTGGGTGTTGTGTGATGTCCTTAGGTTAGTTAGGTTTAAGTACACTTCTGGAAATGGAAAAAAGAACACATTGACACCGGTGTGTCAGACCCACCATACTTGCTCCGGACACTGCGAGAGGGCTGTACAAGCAATGATCACACCCACGGCACAGCGGACACACCAGGAACCGCGGTGTTGGCCGTCGAATGGCGCTAGCTGCGCAGCATTTGTGCACCGCCGCCGTCAGTGTCAGCCAGTTTGCGGTGGCATACGGAGCTCCATCGCAGTCTTTAACACTGGTAGCATGCCGCGACAGCGTGGACGTGAACCGTATGTGCAGTTGACGGACTTTGAGCGAGAGCGTATAGTGGGCATGCGGGAGGCCGGGTGGACGTACCGCCGAATTGCTCAACACGTGGGGCGTGAGGTTTCCACAGTACATCGATGTTGTCGCCAGTGGTCGGCGGAAGGTGCACGTGCCCGTCGACCTGGGACCGGACCGCAGCGACGCACGGATGCACTCCAAGACCGTAGGATCCTACGCAGTACTGTAGGGGACCGCACCGCCACTTCCCAGCAAATTAGGGACACTGTTGCTCCTGGGGTATCGGCGAGGACCATTCGCAACCGTCTCCATGAAGCTGGGCTACGGTCCCACACACCGTTAGGCCGTCTTCCGCTCACGCCCCAACATCGTGCAGCCCGCCTCCAGTGGTGTCGCGACAGGCGTGAATGGAGGGACGAATGGAGACGTGTCGTCTTCAGCGATGAGAGTCGCTTCTGCCTTGGTGGCAATGATGGTCGTATGCGTGTTTGGCGCCGTGCAGGTGAGCGCCACAATCAGGATTGCATACGACCGAGGCACACAGGCCCAACACCCGGCATCATGGTGTGGGGAGCGATCTCCTACACTGGCCGTACACCTCTGGTGATCGTCGAGGGGACACTGAATAGTGCACGGTACATCCAAACCGTCATCGAACCCATCGTTCTACAATTCCTAGACCGGCAAGGGAACTTGCTGTTCCAACAGGACAATGCACGCCCGCATGTATCCCGTGCCACCCAACGTGCTCTAGAAGGTGTAAGTCAACTACCCTGGCCAGCAAGATCTCCGGATCTGTCCCCCATTAAGCATGTTTGGGACTGGATGAAGCGTCGTCTCACGCGGTCTGCACGTCCAGCACGAACGCTGGTCCAACTGAGGCGCCAGGTGGAAATGGCATGGCAAGCCGTTCCACAGGACTACATCCAGCATCTCTACGATCGTCTCCATGGGAGAATAGCAGCCTGCATTGCTGCGAAAGGTGGATATACACTGTACTAGTGCCGACATTGTGCATGCTCTGTTGCCTGTGTCTATGTGCCTGTTGTTCTGTCAGTGTGATCATGTGATGTATCTGACCCCAGGAATGTGTCAATAAAGTTTCCCCTTCCTGGGACAATGAATTCACGGTGTTCTTATTTCAATTTCCAGGAGTGTAGTTCTACGTTCTAGGGGACTGGTGACCATAGATGTTAAGTCCCATAGTGCTCAGAGCCATTTGAACCATTTTTACGTGTCCCTTCACGTTTCCGCTTCACAATCACATCGGAAACAGTGAACCTAGGGTTGTTTAGGAGTGAGAAATCTCGCGTACAGACGTATGACACAAGTTACACTCAATCATCTGACCACGTTCGAAGTCTGTGAGTTCGGCGAACGCCCCATTCTGCTCTCTCACGATGTCTAATGACTACTGAGGTGGCTGATATGGAGCACCTGGCAGCACAATGCACCTAAAATGAAAAAGGTATGTTTTTGGAGGTGTCCTGATACCTTTGATCACATAGTGTAGATGCCGAGTGTTATAACGCATCTTCTGTTTACCAGCGAACTGTTTCACAAAGAGAGGTGCGAAATGTGCGGTGTATTGTACGAACTTAAGTTCTTCAGGAGGTGGTCGAGAAGATACTACAACATACAAGCTGAAAATGCGGCGATGCCCTGATATGTATTTACTAGAATTGTCTGCTAGTCCGTCTCTTCCTTTTCCCTCTCTCAGTCCACCTCCTACTTACTACTCTCTCCGTCCATTTGCTCCTCCCTTCTGTCCACGTGCTCCTTCCCCTCTGTCCATCTCCTTCTCCATCCTTCTCTCTTTACATTGCCATACTCACCCCCAAGAGGAGACCAGTGGTTCTTACACCCACAGTACTTCTTTCCAGATCGAAACTAATATGTGAACCAAATTTGGTTGGAATCATTCCAGGGGCTTAAAACTACTTTCTACCCATGCGTTTGCGCACGTAAGCACACGTCAAAAATGTTTCACATACGCTGAATATATTTCACACGTATATGTGCACATATTTCACCTGCATCTCTAGCGAATTTCACGCCGCAGTTGCATTTTCAAGCAGTTCAATGTTTATGACGTCGCGTCTCCTCAATTACTTCCTGTACAATGATATAATTTTGCAGGTACATCCAGTGACATATGTGGTTACTGCCTGCGAAATGCGCTGCGAATAGAGTTAGTAGTAAAGAAGTAAATTTTAATAAACTAAAATGTCATGTACTATGCGGTAGATTTTCACGCATCTCAGTGTTAATTATGTCATATCTCCTGAATTATGTGTCATACATTGACATTGTTTGTAGGTAGAATCAGTGGCATGTGTGGAATTGTCTGCTAAGTTCTTTGCGACTAAAGCTAGAAGCAGTAAATTAAAACGCCATACATGATGCCGTAGTCAGTTATGAACCTCAGTATTGGACTTGATATCTCCTGAATTATGCGACGTACAATGATATATTTTTATAGGTCCATTCAGCTGCCTATATGGATACTGTATGCAACAGATATTCACGCCTCTTTGTGTTTATGGTGTCATATTCCCTGAACTACGTGTCGTACAACGATATAATTTTAGTGGTACATTCAGTGGTATATGAGAGTACTGTCTGCAAAATGTGTAGCTAGTACAGGAAGTAGTACAGAAGTAAGAAATTAAAACGCCATGCTTCATGCGACAGTTTTAATAGGTGAACAGCGAAAATTTAGTAAGATATAAACTTTTTTTATTTCATCATTTTGTGGGGGATATCAGCAGTAAATTTCGTAACACTTTGAAGTAAAGTGTCAAGTTTGTTGCAAGTCACTAAGTGCTCTCATTTTCAAATACTGGGTGAATGAAGTCTGGGTATTCGAACTTCATGGGCTACACTGCGTATTCACCCCCCCCCCCCCCTCCCCCCCTTTGATGGTTCTTACCACCACAGTGATTCTTTCCACGCAGTAAATGATATGTGTACCACGTTTTATTGAAATAGGTCGAGTGCTTTAGGAGGAGATGTGAAACATACATACATGCATATGTACATTCATTTTTATAAAACCTGAGCAGGCGAAATACTGAAGTTTGGTAACAGTTAATGCCCACACATATGACACATGTTAACATTGTCGTTGGCATTTGTAATATGATTCACTTCGCCGGCCGCTGTGCCCAAGAGGTTCTAGGCGCTTCAGTCCGGAATCACGCTGCTGCTACGTTCGCAGGTTCGAATCCTGCTTCGGGCATGGATGTGTGTGATATCCTTAGGTTAGTTAGGTTTAAGTAGTTCTAAGTTCTAGGGGATTGATGACGTCAGATGTTAAGTCCCATAGTGCTTAGAGCCATTTGAACCATTTTCATTCACCTCGTTCACTAAAGAATGATAGTTTCACGTCAGAGTACGATAGTACTTAACTAGATATAAAGTTCAGAATAACTGTTCCATTCGCACGCAGCCAGATCTGTGCTAAGACGATTCTATCGTCGTTAGCGATGACTACAAGTGGTCGCTGATTACATAGAGACTACGGCGAACTTCGGCTAACAGAGAGAAACCTGCTCCACACCAGCACGTACATGTTTACCACAGTCTCTAGTATCGTCTGCAGAACGAGGTCTCAATGAAAAAATTGGTACCTCACGACGATTCCACAAGTAAAGACAGTCATTTCCAAACGCAGCAACGAATCGGAGGCATCGGCTTAAACCACCAGGTGTTTCCTTACGCCGCGCAGCCAGTAAGTTACGCTTGTCAGCTGTCATCTGAAAGTGTATATCACATTTTAACTGAAGAATTAGAAATGAAAAAATTGTCTGCAAGATGGGTGCCGCGACTCCTGACGCGCTCCCGCACACATGTGCTGTCACCATGGCAAAATTACACGAACTATAGTATGAACTGTTGCCACACCCTCCTTATTCACCTGATATGGCTACGTCATCTCTTCCCTAAACTGAAAATTTTTCTTGGTAGACGAAGATTCACTTCAAACGAAGAACTGATAGCCGGAGTTGACACCTATTCTGCAGGCCTGGAGGAAACCCATTTGCGAGACGAGATCAAGGCACTGGAACATCGTTGGACCTAGTGCATTAATCTACAAGGAGAATACATTGAAAAATAAAAAAAAAGTTCCAGTGATGTAAGTACTTTTCGTCTATTCCGTTCCGAGATCTTTTCAAACCGCCCTCGTACATTAATGAGTCAAAATGTGATGATCACCTGCTTAATAGTGTGCTGGTCCGCGCTCTGAACGTTCTGAAGCCGCGATTGTGCATGGTATGAATTCGACAAGCCATTTGTAGGTTTCCAAGGGTATGTAGCACCAGAATGCAACTAAAAGGTCACACAGTTCCCATAAATTACGGGCTGGTGTGTTACTGGGACGGAGCTGGCACCCAGTAGCATCCCAGATGTGTTGCTTCGGATTCAGATCACTGTAGCACGATTCTGGTCTCGAGGCACAGAGAGTTATCCTGCCGGAAGATGCCTTCAGTGTCGGAAAACACATCAAGTGTGAAGGAATGGAGGTGGTCCACAATAATGTTCGTCTAGTTCACGGCTGGCATGATGACTTCAGTTCCTGCCGCAGGTCCTGTGGAAGCTCAAGAGATGGTCTCACATGGCATAATACTGCACACATTGGCCTGAGTCCTTATCGTGTTGCATGTTTTGTGCACCTATCTCAAGAAGACGAATGGTGTGTAGGAAGCAAGCCACACTCCCTCATGTAACGTAGTCACTGTACCTATTCTTTACCGAGGTGTCATTAATAACGTCCACGAGGTAACAGAAACTGCTTCATCGCTACCTCTTGCACAAATAGCACCAGCACAACACAGTAACATAAAACACACCAGTGAGGAAGGACTACTCCCATGCCATAAAGCGCTCAGGCACAAGACACTAGCAAACCAAATTCTTTCGACGCCTACCGATTCAATACTAGGGAGCCGAACACTCAACAAAAAGGTAGCAAACGGTATTTAGTAGATTCACTACCTCTTTTTCACAATATTTCACTGCAAACCATAAAATGAGTAACATGCCTATATTCATCTTTTTAAGGACTCTTTAATAAAAACAAAACTATTTCAGTCTTTTGGTAACTAACAAAATTGCAAGCATTGGACATCCTTCCCATTCTCCCTCCCCTCACCCTGTCACTCTCCTTTGCCTCCCCCTCCCCTCCCTTCCTCCTCCTTCTCTCCTCCCCCTATACTCCATCTCTCCCCCCGCCCTGCCTGCCCGTCTTCCACACCCCTACCCTTATACCTCTCTTTCTCTCTCTCTCTCTCTCTCCCTCTACCTCTTTCTTTTTCTCTCTCTCCCTCCCTCCAGCTTCCTCTCCCTCGAGCTCCCTCGCCCTGTCTATCCTCTCCCGCTTTCCTCATCTCTCTCTTCCTCCAGTTCCCTCTCCCTCTTTCTCTCCTTCTCTCTCCTTCTCTCTCTCTTTCTTCCATTCCTTCAGCTTCCTCTCTCTCTCTCTCTCTCTCTCTCTCTCTCTCTCTCTCTCTCTCTCTCTCTTTCTCTCTCTCTCTCCCCTCTCCCTCTTTCTCTATCTTCCTTCAGCAACTCCTCCCTCTCTGTCGCCCTCTTTCTCTTCCTCTCGTTCGCTCCCTCCCCACCCACAGCACCCCCTCCTTCCCCCTCCCCCTGCCCACGTCTCTCTCCCCCTCTCCATACTGTCATTCGTCCTTCCTTAGGCTGTCACGTCTCATTGACTGCAGCATCATGGTAGGTGCTACATAGAGTTTGGTTTCGAGTGAATACTTATGCCTGGAGTGAATGAGGGTAAAGTGAAAATGTAAATTAGGATGGCCGTCCGATGGGTTGAATGTCGTTTCTCCTAAACACGACCACTTCACCATATTCGCTTGGTAACATGTACGAAGAAGTTGCGGCTCTTGCCTGCGATAATTACAAAACGGTTCCTTGACATGTGCAATGAACACCTCAATACGTCTAGGGAAGTTCTTACATGTTCACAGGACCGAATGTAGTCGATAGGTGTCCTGACTAAGAACCGCAGCTGCCCTTTGTAAACCTCAGCGAACTAACGATATGCATGTGAGACAAAAATAACGTCATCCCTTTCAGATATCACGAATGATCGAATTATGGGAAAAGTACTCGTAACATAGAGAGAAACTTCATTTAACAGTCTCGTCTACGGGGACAAGTAATTCGAAATTTCCGTAGCTGCAGCAGTTATTCATTCCTAACGCGCCAACGCTGAAACATGTCGCAAGAAAAAGAGAGGCAGACAATAGCGCGAGCAATGCATTATTCAGCGGAGTGGAGTTCTGAAGTTTGATAAATAGCCTGATGTTGGTAATTGGCGCGGATGCTTGTTGGCTGCCTTCCTCGGACGATACCGCCCTATTTATTCTTTTTTTATTCTTCTTTTTGCCCGTTCATTGAGCGCGCTCCCCTACACCGAAACCCGAAGACAACTTGTATGAAAAATGGTCAGGAGCCGCGCGCTTTTCACTCGGCGATTAAAGCTTTCTATAGACATGATGTTATAGACGGGCCAACCTTCAGCACATACGCACCATCGATTATCTCTGTCGGTATTAACGTGTCGTGCTCGTTCAATACAGAAAACATTTACAAAGCCAGCCACCTCTTATGGACTGATTCCAAATGCGACGAACGGAGGCAGATACTTGCGGCTCAGCAGTTTGAGGACAGAGGTAGTGTTTGCTTCCAGACATACAAAGAGATAATCCTAACAATCGTTTCTAGATTGCAAATAAATTCTGACGTGCAAGAACCAAATCCCACGTAAAGTAAGTATCTTGCCGATATTTTCGCCAGTGAGTGGTCATGACATGGGAGTAAATAATGCAGAAAGAAAATTTATGCATTTTATTTTTATTGCATTCCTCAGACCAACAAAATACTCGTAACTTAGTACTCTATGCAGCTGATCCAGCAAACGTCTAGAGCCTGTGTTATTAATTATGTAACGTTTCAGAAAGTGCATATGCTGTATATCAATCAATGGACCAGAATGAAAAATGCTCCTATCATAGCATTCTACATCGTATCCCAGCATTCAAATCACTGTCAAACAATTATTATTAAGAAAATTTTCATATTATAACAGCTATGTGATTATAATAACAATATTGTCGAAACATAGCTCACATTAGGTTCTAATGGCTCTGAGAAGTATGGGACTCAACTTCAGTGGTCATCAGTCCCCTAGAACTTAGAACTACTTAAACCTAACTAACCTAAGGACATCACACACATCCATGCCCGAGGCAGAATTCGAACCTGCGACCGTAGCGGTCGCGCGGCTCCAGACTGTAGAGCCTAGAACCGCTCGGGCATCCCGGGTCACATTAGGCCCCTAGCTGCTACATGATCGTCAATTCCACATAGAAGCAAGTAGAAATGTAATCTATAAAAATACGTTGTTGATCACAAGTAAGCTATAAATAAGATTCATTGCTCACAACTCCCACAGGTACACTTGGAAACAGCTATGTAAGCCGAAATAGGCAAGCTTGTTGTGCAGAAATATCTAAGATACAAGCAAATAAATATTACATTGCACCTACTGGAAGTGACTTCCAGTAAAATGTCATATTTCAACGTAGTTCACGGTGCAGGTCCTACTGACAAAAAACTACACATCTGCATCTACATGACTACTCTCCAATTCAGAGTTAAGTTTCAGGCGGGAAGTTCTTCGAACTATCTTCCGACTACTTCTCTACCGCTCCACTCCTGAAAAGCGCGTGGGAGAAACGAACACTTAAGTCCTTCCATGCGAGCTCTGATTTCTCTTATTTTATTATGATGACCCTTCCTCCCGATGTAGGTTGGGGAAATGAAATATTTTCACATCTAGAGCAGAAAGGTGATGACTGAAACTTCGTGAAAAGATCTCGCCGCAATGAAAGGCGCCTTTGTTTTAGTGATTGCGAACACAACTCGCGTATCATATCCTTGACACTATCTCCCTTATTTGGCGATAATACAAAAGCAGCTGCCCTTCTTTGAACTTTTTCGATGTCTACCGTCAATCCTATCCACTGCACAGCAATCGACCCACTGTAGAATAGGACGGACAAGCGAAGTGTAGTTAGTCTCTTTAGTAGACATGTTGCATCTTCTAACTGTTCTACCAGTAAAATGCAGTCCTTTGTTTGCCTACCACACAACATTACCTATGTGATCGGTTCAACTTAAGTTGTTCATAACTGTAATTCCTAGGTATTTAGTCAAAATGACAACCTTTGAAATAGGTGTGATTTATCGTGTAACTGAAATTTAACGGCTTTCTTTTTGTACTCATTTGGATGATCCCACACTTTTCCTTACTGAAGACAATTGCCACTTTTGGCGCCATACAGATACCATGTCTAAGTCAGTATGCAATTGGTTTTGATCTTCGGATGACTTTATTAGACGGTAAATGTCAGCATCACTTGCAAACAATCTAAGACGACTGCTCAAATTATCTCTTAAATCCTTTATGTTGATTAGGAACAGCAGAAGACCTATAACGCTTCCTTGCAGAACGACGGATATCATTTTGTTGTGCTTTACAAGAACGATATTTTCTGAATCCGTGCTGACTACGTCAGTAGACCGTTACCTTCGAGATAATTCATAATGTTTCTAACACAGTGTATGTTCCAAAATCCCACTGCTAATCGACGTTAGTGATATAGGTCTGTAATTCAGCAATTAGTATTTCCCTTCTTGAGTACCGGATTGACCTGTGCAACTTTCCAGTCTTTTGGTACGGATCTTTCGTCAAGTAAACGGTTGTATGTGATTGCTAAGTATGGGGCTATTGTATCTGCATACTGTGAACGGAATGTTATTGGTATGCTATCTGAACCGGAAGACTTGCCTTGATTAAATGCTTTAAGCTGCTTCGCTACACCGAGGATATCTGCTTCTTAGTTACTCACGTTGACAGTTGTTCTCGATTCGAATTCTGTAATATTTACTTCGTCTTTTCTGCTGAAGTAATTTCGGAAAACTGTGTTTAATAACTCAGCTTAAGTGACGCAGTCATCGGTTATTTTACCATTGGCATCACGCACTAAACGTTGTCTTGCCGCTGGTGTACTTTACACACTACCAGAATCTCTTTGAGTTGACTGACAGATTTAGAGGCAGAGTTTCATCGTGGAAGCTACTAAAAGCATCTCGCATTGAAGTCAGGGCCATGTTTCGAGCTTCAGTAAAGCGTCGCCAGTCTTAAATATGGTATGCTTTTTTCGTTGCTTCTGCGACAGTGTTCTGACCACGGGGGTCAGCGCCATCTTTCATTAATTTATTTGGTGTAAATCTCTCAACTGGTCTCAGACACTATTTCTTTGGTTTTAAGTCACATCTCATCTTTACTTACATAGTTAGTTGGGAAGGAGTGGAGGTTACCTCTTAGGAAGACGTCAAGCGAATTTTTATCTGATTTTTAAATAGATATATTTTACTTTAGGTGGATTTGGGTGTTATGGTGGTCAGTCTCACTACAACGATCTTGCGGCCACTGTTTCCTGTATCCGTCATGTTGCTCCCTATTTGCTCCGGATTATTTGTTGCTAAGAGACCATGCGTGTTCTAGAAACCATTTTAACTTCGTTCGAGTGGCCTCCTGAAGTAAATACGCAAAAACATTTTCTGAGAAAGCGTTTAGCACAATTTGTGACGATGTTTTATGCCTACTACCGGCTTTTAATACGCATTTTCGCCAACAAATCGATGGTAGATCGAAGTCACCGCCAATTTTAATTGCGTGAGTGGGGTACCTACACTCCTGGAAATGGAAAAAAGAACACATTGACACCGGTGTGTCAGACCCACCATACTTGCTCCGGACACTGCGAGAGGGCTGTACAAGCAATGATCACACGCACAGCACAGCGGACACACCAGGAACCGCGGTGTTGGCCGTCGAATGGCGCTAGCTGCGCAGCATTTGTGCACCGCCACCGTCAGTGTCAGCCAGTTTGCCGTGGCATACGGAGCTCCATCGCAGTCTTTAACACTGGTAGCATGCCGCGACAGCGTGGACGTGAACCGTATGTGCAGTTGACGGACTTTGAGGGAGGGCGTATAGTGGGCATGCGGGAGGCCGGGTGGACGTACCGCCGAATTGCTCAACACGTGGGGCGTGAGGTCTCCACAGTACATCGATGTTGTCGCCAGTGGTCGGCGGAAGGTGCACGTGCCCGACGACCTGGGACCGGACCGCAGCGACGCACGGATGCACGCCAAGACCGTAGGATCCCACGCAGTGCCGTAGGGGACCGCACCGCCACTTCCCAGCAAATTAGGGACACTGTTGCTCCTGGGGTATCGGCGAGGACCATTCGCAACCGTCTCCATGAATCTGGGCTACGGTCCCGCACACCGTTAGGCCGTCTTCCGCTCACGCCCCAACATCGTGCAGCCCGCCTCCAGTGGTGTCGCGACAGGCGTGAATGGAGGGACGAATGGAGACGTGTCGTCTTCAGCGATGAGAGTCGCTTCTGCCTTGGTGCCAATGATGGTTGTATGCGTGTTTGGCGCCGTGCAGGTAGCGCCACAATCAGGACTGCATACGACCGAGGCACACAGGGCCAACACCCGGCATCAAGGTGTGGGGAGCGATCTCCTACACTGGCCGTACACCTCTGGTGATCGTCGAGGGGACACTGAATAGTGCACGGTACATCCAAACCGTCATCGAACCCATCGTTCTACCATTCCTAGACCGGCAAGGGAACTTGCTGTTCCAACAGGACAATGCACGTCCGCATGTATCCAGTGCCACCCAACGTGCTCTAGAAGGTGTAAGTCAACTACCCTGGCCAGCAAGATCTCCGGATCTGTCCCCCATTGTGCATGTTTGGGACTGGATGAAGCGTCGTCTCACGCGGTCTGCACGTCCAGCACGAACGCTGTTCCAACTGAGGCGCCATGTGGAAATGGCATGGCAAGCCGTTCCACAGGACTACATCCAGCATCTCTACGATCGTCTCCATGGGAGAATAGCAGCCTGCATCGCTGCGAAAGGTGGATATACACTGTACTAGTGCCGACATTGTGCATGCTCTGTTGCCTGTGTCTATGTGCCTGTGGTTCTGTCAGTGTGATCATGTGATGTATCGGACCCCAGGAATGTGTCAATAAAGTTTCCCCTTCCTGGGACAATGAATTCACGGTGTTCTTATTTCCATTTCCAGGAGTGTATTACGCGTATTCAGAAACTAAAATCTATTTTGATAGTCAATTTTGTACGAAGGACAGTTCCTACTCTCTTTAAATTGAGATTCGTTAACTATCAGCTTTTGAGAGAATCGGATTTTCTTGAAACTCTTAAATCTCTTCTTGGCAGTTTTCTTTTAGAAACGTTTGATAATGTGTCCTGCACAGATACAGAAAAGCAACAACTTAATCTACATTATTCTACAGTGTAACAGGCACTTTCCGAGCCTGCGGCTGCAGTCATGGTGATCTCATGCGTCTAATCGTGAGCTTAGTGCAAAAACCCGTTAAGTGCAGATTTTGTCAATTTTGAGTTAGGTGTGCATTCCGTATCAGAAAATTAATACTTTCGTCTGGAGAATCCAGTTAAGTGCAGTTGTCACTCTAGGAAGTTAAACACATGTGGCAGAAATCTGTTAAGTGGATAGTTGAATATTCTACGAAGCAAAAATCATGTAGGTACACTTACGTGATTTTTCCTGCAGTTTATCGGTAGACTTGGTGAAATTATTTCAACAAAAACAATCCATGAAGTGAATTTGATGGATTTCAGCAGAAAAAGGTACGCGATAAGACAGACAAATGTTGTAAGTAAACTGCTGTAGACTTATGCTTCTTAATTTCAGCTACCAAAAAAGTTATCTAAATCTGGTGTACAATAATATTACATTACGTAAATATTATTTTTCGTTATTTGAAAGACATTGAAGATAAATTTTGTTAGCAGACTGTGGTAAATCTGTGTTTAATATTATTTTCAACAGCCAGCAACAATTCTGGTGATTCATTGTAGATCTCTAATAGTATCACATGAGGTGTAGCTCAGAAATCGGTACCTGCATCATGAAATGCATTAGTCACATTCGACTAGATATTAAACACATTTCATTCTTTTTATACAATTGTGGGGGTGACAAGAGGAATCAAAAAATAGCTGCCTTGTTCCTGTACTTGGTTCAGACAACAAATTTAGACATTATTGAATACAAGTTTCTTGCATCTGGTCACACTTTCATGGAAGTGGACAGCATGCATAGTGCAAGTGAATGAGCGAAGAAACATTTAAAAATACCTTCCAGGATTGGCTAAACATATTCGGACTAGCAAGAGCGAAAACGGTTCGAAACATTAAAGGTTCACCTTATGCAGTACACGAATTGAAACATGCGAAATTCAAGGATTTAGTTAAAATTTCTGCATTTACTTTTAAAAACAAAAGTACTGACAGTCTGGGAAATAAAGTTAACTAGCTAAAAGTGAAATGTTTTCGCTACCAAAAAATGCAAACCATGAGTGATAGTGTACATATACAATCACTCGTCAGATTATAGGAGAGTACATACATTTGGTAAAGGACATAGATTTAATATTAAAAATTTGACTTACAAGATCTTCATCCTAAGATTCTACCAATAAGTTTAAAGAAAAGTAAGTTCCTGATACAGATATGCAAAATGGGCGTCATTCCTGAGTAATTTCACCTTTGGTTTAAGTCTCTTCTTACTTCAGTTGCTGCCACCGACACAGTTCCTAAACCTGGTGTGGAAGACAGTGACTGTAGTGACGTAGTAGATATACGAGGTGTAAATTTTAACTTGGAAAACCAGAAATCTCGAAATATAAGCTTCACACGAAAAAATGTGTAGAATCCAAAGTTGATTATTTTCGAGGGGGACATGTGCTGGTGCAAAAATTACCCCTGTGATGACAATTATTTGTGGCTTAAAAAAGAAACAAAAAATTCAGTTTTCTCAATACTTCCTGAAACGTAGTTAACAGGCTTCTGTAGCAAGCCCACATTACGATATTTTTCCAGTGGGAGATGTGTCCTTTTCATTGTATGCTCGCTATTCTTCTAACTGTGGCAAATTCTAGGATGCGCTCGTCTGCCAGCCTGCAGGTGACACCGTAACTAGTCCTTGGCCAACTAACACAGTATTTTTACGATTTCGTTATCAGGTAAAGTTAGGCTATGCCTAAACCCGCTATACACAAAGTTCTCAAAGGCCGAACGAATGTCACTAAACTAACCACAATGCTATGAGACAACCATGACAGAAATCTAAATTCTCTCTCTCTCACGTAAACTCTCTCTCTCTCTCTCACACACACACACACACACACACACACACATACACACACATGTGGTCTTGTCGCGCAGGAAGTGAGTTTTTTGAAAGAAAAATCTTGACAATCGTTTGAAGTCATTTGGAGGCTCGTGATATTCAATGGCGATTGTACAACAATTCTGATGTCTTCATCGCATACTTGAAACTCTTGTATCTCTTCTTGTCAGTTTTCTTTTAGAAACATTTGCTAATGTGCTCTGTACAGATATAGAGAAGGAACAGCTTCCATGTAAATCCTATCTTAACTTACATCATTCTACAGTGTAACAGGTACTTTCCGAGACAGCCTCCAGTCGTTACAAAATTTGCTAAGACTGATCTCACGCGTATACGATGTTTTTCCAATCGATGATGTGTCCTTTTCATTACACACAATTTATTGTTCTAACTGTGGCGAATTCCAGGATTCGCTCGTCTGCGAGCCTGCAGGTGACACCCTGACTAGTTCTTGGCCAACTAACACTGCATTTTTACGATTTCCTTATCAGATTAAGTTAGGCCATGCCAAAACTACGTAACTGAACAAAGTCCTCAAAGGCCAAATTAAAGTCTATAAACTAACCATAATTCTATGAGACACTCATTAGAAAAATCTAAATTCTCTCTCTCTCGCTCTCTCTCTCACTCTCTCGCTCTCTCTCTGTCTCACACACACAAGACACACAAACACACACACACACACACACACACACACACATACATACACTTGCGCGCCCGTGTGGTATGGTCGCTCAGGAAATTAGCCTTTTTGGCAGTCGTTTGAAGTAATTTGGGAGCTCGGGGAAACCGTAAACCGTGATATTCAATGGCTATTGTACAACAGTTCTGCTGCCTTTGTCGTATATCTTGCGTAGAACCCTTAAGAGTAAGATCGGACACATAACGGGGCATACGGAGTAATTCCCTCGCTCGAGACCCAAACTGACTCGAACAGGGGAGGCTTATGAAGTTTATATGTAGATGCAGAACGAACAAGAGGCTGGAGCTTGGTACTTCGGAATGTGTTATCACGAACAGTTCGAACTTTTCCCGGAACGTACTCTCCCTGAATTTCAATGGTAAGCCTCTCCGTAACACACAAGGCGTTTCTTGTAGTGTCTACCACTGGAGGTCGTTGAGCGTGTCGTTAATGGTCTCGCACTTTAAATCAATCCGGTAAATAAGGGCGCCACTCTTCGTTTGATCTTGTCTCTCTCTTCTATTAATACAACCTAGTAAGGGTCCCAGGTTGATAACTAATACTCAAGAATCCATCGAATGAGTGTTTTATAAGTCACTTCTTTCGTGGGCGCTCCGGATGGATTCTCTTAGGTTTTGGAAAAATAAATTTTTAGTCAAACATTTAATCGAACAGTAGTGAATTTCTTCCCCAATTTATGTATGAGACGTTAAATTTACACTCCTGGAAATTGAAATAAGAACACCGTGAATTCATTGTCCCAGGAAGGGGAAACTTTATTGACACATTCCTGGGGTCAGATACATCACATGATCACACTGACAGAACCACAGGCACATAGACACAGGCAACAGAGCATGCACAATGTCGGCACTAGTACAGTGTATATCCACCTTTCGCAGCAATGCAGGCTGCTATTCTCCCATGGAGACGACCGTAGAGATGCTGGATGTAGTCCTGTGGAACGGCTTGCAATGCCATTTCCACCTCGCGCCTCAGTTGGACCAGCGTTCGTGCTGGACGTGCAGACCGCGTGAGACGACGCTTCATCCAGTCCCAAACATGCTCAATGGGGGACAGATCCGGAGATCTTGCTGGCCAGGGTAGTTGACTTACACCTTCTAGAGCACGTTGGGTGGCACGGGATACATGCGGACGTGCATTGTCCTGTTGGAACAGCAAGTTCCCTTGCCGGTCTAGGAATGGTAGAAGGATGGGTTCGATGACGGTTTGGATGTACCGTACACTATTCAGTGTCCCCTCGACGATCACCAGAGGTGTACGGCCAGTGTAGGAGATCGCTCCCCACAGCTTGATGCCGGGTGTTGGCCCTGTGTGCCTCGGTCGTATGCAGTCCTGATTGTGGCGCTACCTGCACGGCGCCAAACAAGCATACGACCATCATTGGCACCAAGGCAGAAGCGACTCTCATCGCTGAAGACGACACGTCTCCATTCGTCCCTCCGTTCACGCCTGTCGCGACACCACTGGAGGCGGGCTGCACGATGTTGGGTCGTGAGCGGAAGACGGCCTAACGGTGTGTGGGACCGTAGCCCAGCTTCATGGAGGCGGTTGCGAATGGTCCTCGCCGATACCCCAGGAGCAACAGTGTCCCTAATTTGCTGGGAAGTGGCGGTGCGGTCCCCTACGGCACTGCGTAGGATCCTACGGTCTTGGCGTGCATCCGTGCGTCGCTGCGGTCCGGTCCCAGGGCGACGGGCACGTGCACCTTCCGCCGACCACTGGCGACAACATCGATGTACTGTGGAGACCTCACGCCCCACGTGTTGAGCAATTCGGCGGTACGTCCACCCGGCCTCCCGCATTCCCACTATACGCCCTCGCTCAAAGTCCGTCAACTGCACATACGGTTCACGTCCACGCTGTCGCGGCATGCTACCAGTGTTAAAGACTGCGTTTGAGCTCCGTATGCCACGGCAAACTGACTTACACTGACGGCGGCGGTGCACAAATGCTGCGCAGCTAGCGCCATTCGACGACCAACACCCCGGTTCCTAGTGTGTCCGCTGTGCCGTGCGTGTGATCATGGCTTGTACAGCCCTCTCGCAGTGTCCGGTGCAAGTATGGTGGGTCTGACACACCGGTGTCAATGTGTTCTTTTTTCCATTTCCAGGAGTGTATTTACGTTCGGGGTGAATTGCCAGTCCGTGCACCTGTCATCGATTCTCTGCTGGTCTTAGTGGGATCGCTAAAGTTTTCCGACGTCGCTACCTTGTTATAGACAACCGCATCATCTGAGAGCACCCTGATGGAATTTCCACAGTTATCCATTTTTGTTAACAAACTTTTTTTTGGGGGAGGGGGGGCACTCCTCACATTACATTTGTGTGTGTCGATTTTGTTCCATTAAGAGCGAAGTGTTGAGTTACATAGGCAAGGAAGGAATTCTTATGGCCGGCCGCGGTGGTCTCACGGTTCTAGGCGCGCAGTCCGGAACCGTGCGACTGCTACGGTCGCAGGTTCGAATCCTGCCTCGGGCATGGATGTGTGTGATGTCCTTAGGTTAGTTAGGTTTAAATAGTTCTAAGTTCTAGGGGACTGATGACCACAGCAGTTGAGTCCCATAGTGCTCAGAGCCATTTGAACCATTTTTTTAAAATTCTTATGCAGGAATAGAGCGAGCTGAGTATCCCAAGATGTCAACATAAAGTGGGGGCGTAGTATATATTCCGTTATGAAACTATTATGGTTCCAGAGACTTTTTCGGGTCTCAAACATCTATGATCTATTTTTGCAGACTGAAGTAATGAATAAAAATCTAGACCCACACCAGTATTCGAACCCATGTCACTAGGTAGATGCATCAACCACTACGCCACCCTGGCACAATGACTTTGAATAATTGCATGAATTACACTGGCACACCTCCCTCCTCAGTCCAAATTCCCATATTCACTTATTAGCGCATTTGGTATTCCCCTAAAATCGAAAAGCATTGCAGAGGCTCTCCAACCGTATTGGAATAGAACCCCAGCGTCGAATGAAATCGGGGGTCGTGCTTGAAACCCAGGTCTAGATGCTTTAATCAAATGAAACTGTATGGTTCCAGGGACCTTTTGAAGTCTCAGACATCTGTGTTGTATATCTACAGACTGAGGTGGCAAATGTTCGTTGAATATACGAGTATAGGGGGAATACCAAGAGGGCTGAGGCGAGAATGGGAATTTGGACTGAGGAGGGAGGCGCGTCAGGGTACTCCGTGCAGTTGTGCATAGCCACTGTGGCAGGGTGGCGTACTGGCTGTGGATCTGCCTAGTGAGCACGAGAACTGCTTTCGAATCCTGGCCTTGGTAAAGATTTTCATTTATCGCTTGGTCAGCATATACAGGGTCGTCCATTGATCATGACCGGGTCAAATCTCTCACGAAATAAGCGTAAAACGAAAAAACTACAAACAACGAAACTTGTCTAGCTCGAATAGGGAAACCAGTTGGGGCTATGGTTGGCCCGCTAAATGGCGCTGCCATAGGTCAAACGCATATCAACTGCGTTTTTAAAAAATAAGAACCCCCATTTTTATTACATATTCGTGTAGTACATAAAGAAACATGAAAGCTTTAGTTGGACTACTTTTTTCGCTTTGTGATAGATGGCGCTGTAATAGTCACAAACATATGGCTCACAATTTTAGACGAACAGTTGGTAACAGGTAGGTTTTTTAAATTAAAATACAGAACGTAGATACGTTTGAACATTTGATTTCGGTTTTTCCAATGTGATACAGGTACCTTTGTGAACTTATTATTTCTGAGAACGCATGCTGTTACAGCGTGATTACCTGCAAATACCACATTAATGCAATAAATGCTCAAAATGATGTCCGTCAGTCTCAATGCATTTGGCAATACGTGTAACGACATTCCTCTCAACACCGAGTAGTTCGCCTTCCGTAATGTTCACACATGCATTGACAATGCGCTGACGCATGTTGTTAGGTGTTGTCGGTGGATCACGGTAGCAAATATCCTTCAATTTTCCCCACAGAAAGAAATCCGGGGACGTCAGATCCGGTGAATGTGCGGGCCATGGTATGGTGCGTCGACGACCAATCCACCTGTCATGAAATATGCTATTCAGTACCGCTTCAACCGCACGCCGAGCTATATGCCGGACATCCATCATGTTGGAAGTACATCGCCATTCTATCATGCAGTGAAACATCTTGTAGTAACATCGGTAGAGCATTACGTAGGAAATAAGCATACACTGCCCATTTAGTTTGTCATCGATAAAATGGGGGCCAATTATCCTTCCTCCCATAATGCCGCACCATACATTAACCCGCCAAGGTCGCTGATGTTCCACTTGTCGAAGCCATCTTGGATTTTCCGTTGCCCAATAGTGCATATTATCCTGGTTCACGTTACCGTTGTTGGTGAATGACGCTTCGTCGCTAAATAGAAGGCGTGCAAAAATTCTGTCATCGTCCCGTAATTTCTCTTGTGCCCAGTGGCAGAACTGTACACGACGTTCAAAGTCGTCGCCATGCGATTCCTGGTGCATAGAAATATGGTACGGGTGCAATCGATGTTGATGTAGCATTCTCAACACCAACGTTTCTGAGATTCCCGATTCTCGCGAAATTTGTCTGCTACTGATGGTTGGGTTAGCCGCGACAGGAGCTAAAACACCTACTTGGGCATCATCATTTGTTGCAGGTCGTGGTTGACGTTTCACGTGTGCCTGAACACTTCCTGTTTCCTTAAATAACGTAACTACCCGGCGAACGGTCCGGACACTTGGATGATGTCGTCCAGGATACCGAGCAGCATACATAGCACACGCCCGTTGGGCATTTTGATCACAATAGTCGTACATCAACACGATATCGACCTTTCCCGCAATTGGTAAACGGTCCATTTTAACACGGGTAATGTATCACGAAGCAAATACCGCCCGCACTGGCGGAATGTCACGTGTTACCACGTACTTATACGTTTGTGACTATTACAGCGCCGTCTATCACAAAGCGATTAAAGTGGTCCAATTAAAACATTCATATTTCTTTACGTACTACACGAATATCTAATAAAAAATGGGGGTTCCTAATTTTAAAAAAAACGCAGTTGATATCCGTTTGACCTATGGCAGCGCCATCTATCGGGCCAACCATAGCGCCATCTGGTTTCCCCCTTCAAGCTAAACGAGTTTCGTTCTTTGTAGTTTTTTCGTTTGACGCTTATTTCGTGAGATATTTGGCCCGGTCACTGTCAATGGACCACCCTGTATACATCATGTACCATAATTCTACAACAGTCTGACATCAGCGATATATGCATTCATGTGCATCTGTCCTACAAGTCACAATTCATCCTTCTTTGCTCCAGCGTCCCACAACAAGCTAGTGCTACGAGGGTGGCAAGATATTTCGCATAATCTCTGTAGAATCTCATACGTTTCTCATCCCATCCGGAAACCATTCCACAAATAAGCGCTTGTAGTAAACTTTTTATTGCGCGATCATTCATCTTAATATATGTTTGGCGAAGCTGTCGCTGCACACCTTTAAAACGAGTTGCTACTGTGCGTAATCTTCCCAAACCAAATGGGCACTGTAGCGGCCGGAATAGGCGGTTTCCTTGTAAATTAGGCCGTTCCGAATTCAATTTAAAAGAGGAGACCGCCTTTATGTGAGGATGAAAGCGGCCTCTTTGTGCGGCATTGTTTGTCCTTGCGGCGAGGTTCCCGTCACGAAATGACGGCGGCCGGGGCTATGCAAACGAAACGCCATTGTGGCCGCCCGGCCATTTAGCGCTGACGCACGCCGGAAGCCCACCGCTTCTCACTGCGCAGCCGCCGGCGCCGTGCCCATTCATGTACTGCTTCCAGACAACTCCCTCTGCGCCGCTCTATGCGCTTTCCTCAGAAAGTAGCGAGTCCAACTGGCGTAGAAGAAAGGCTTATAAAACACAGAAATTCGAGTGGGAAGGCTATTTGCTAACCAGAGGTGTACATATTTCTCTTTTAAGCTGCCACTGCTTGCCTGACAGCCAGGCAGGCAAGCTGCTACAGGTTATCAGCAGAACAGGCAGGCTACTTTACTCCCATACAAGCTAAGCTATGCCCAACCCAAGCACGCTGAAGGAAACTTGTTTGCCGTCCCGTCTTCCCGCTATGCTACACTAAGTAGCAGTTTATCTTGTACACTTTCACTGTAGTGTTGTGAGTGGGTTCGGAAGTTGAGTACAAGTCTTTTCTTACCTGAGTATCACAAGATGAGGCACAATGAAATACACTCTAGAGTTATAGAAACTGGTACACATGCTTAATATCGTGTAGGGACCCCGCGAGCACGCAGAATTGCCTCAAAACTATGTGGCATGGACTCAACTAATGTCTGAAGTAGTGTTGGAGGGAAGTGACACCATGAGCCCTGCAGGGCTGTTAATAAATCCTTAAGTGTGTGAGGGGGCAGAAATCTCTGCTGAACAGCATCCCAGATATGCTCAATAATGTACATGTCTGGGGAGTTTGGTGGCCTGCGGAAGTGTTATGCCCAGAAGAGTGTCTATAGAGCCACTTTGTAGCAATACTGGATGTGTGGGGCGTTGCATTGTCCTGCTGGAATTGCCCAAGTCCGTCGGAATGCAGGTGGTCAGACATGATGCTTACGTACGTGTCACATGTCACAGTCGTATCTAGACGTATCAGGGGTCTCATATCACTCCAGCTGCACACGTCCCACGCCATTACAGAGCCTCCACCAGCATGAACAGTCCCCTGCCCACATGCAGGGTCCATGGATCCGTGAGGTTGTCTCCATACCCGTACACGTCCATCCGCTCGGTACAATTTGAAACGAGACTCATCCGACCACGCAACATTTTTCCAGTCATGAACAGTTCAATGTCGGTGTTGACGAACCCACACGAGGCGTCAAGCTTTGTGTCGTGCAGTCATCAAGGGTACACGAGTGGGTCTTCTGCTTCGACAGCCCATATCGATGATGTTTTGTTGAATGGTTCGCACACTGTCACTTGTTGATGACCCTTGAAAAACAGTTCATTCTAAATTCTCCAAATACATTTCAACAAAGATGAAGTTCGATTTTCATTTTATGTAACTTGATAGCAACATATCTTAGAGAAGAAGCTTTTCTTTAATACTAAGCCTTCTACCATTACAATGGATACCAACAGAACGTAAAAAACCTATATATTGCTAAATGGCATCAAGTCCTTAGCATACATTTCCACACATCTGTCAGCCATTAATCCTTTGACCTCTTCCAAAATATTTGTGCATTGAGAAAAATGCTGGTGAAATTTACAAACTTCCTCAACATACTCGAGGTTCTAAAATGAGTGTTTAGTAACTTTTTACACAATTTGCATTGAGAGACACCTACCGATTTATTTGAACCTGCGCCGCAAACACACAAAACTTTTCTCGTGCTGGACTTGGGCTCTGTTTCGTGAAAAATATACAGACATCAAGAAAAGTTTTGCATCACCTCGTTTCCGACAGTTCCGGAACCAATTCACAGGACTGGTGACTATTTATTGACTCCAGTAAAACCAGCTTGAAAACAGCTCTACTGCATAATGGCAATGCGTTTCCATCGGTACCTTTGGCTTACGCAGTAGACATGAAGGAAACTTATGAAACCATGGCTTTGCTGCTAGAGGCAAACAAATATAAGGATCATGAATGACAGCTTTGCTGTGATTTAAAAGTTGTTGCACTTCTTACAGGTTTACAGGCTGGATTCACGAAATACTGCTGCCTTTGGGACAGCCGTGACGCCAATAACCATTATACAGTCAAGGAATGGTTATAAGGAAGTCATATGTTCCTGGAAACGTGAATGTGAACAATGCCCAATTGGTTGAGCCCGATAAAATCATGTTGCCTCCCCTTCATATCAATCTGTGTCTCAGCAAGAACTTTATAAAAGCTCTGGATAAAGACGGTGAGACTTTCAGTCACTTAAAAGTTTCCAAAATTAAGTGAGGCAAAGCTGAAAGAGGGTATATTTGTTGGACCACAAATAAGAAAATTGCTGAAAGATTTAACCTTTGATACCGAACTCACAGATATCCAATTAGCTGCTTGGTCTTCTTTTAAAGCAATTGTGAAGAGCTTTTTGGGTAACAGAAAAGACAAAAACTATGTTACCATTGTGAATGATGTGTTGGGCAACTATAAGAACATGGGGTGTAGAATATAGCTTAAAATTCACTTTTTACATTCTCACCTTAATTTCTTCCGGGAAAATTTGGGAGCGTAAGCGATGAGCATGGTGAATGCTTTCACTAAGACATTCTTACCATGGAACACCGTTACCAAGGCCATTGGAATCCTTCGATGATAGGTGACTACTGCTGGGTTCTTGTTAGGGAGAGTGATGAAACAGAAAACTAAAGAAGAGCTCCGTCGTAGCATTTTCAAGAACCAAAGACGATTGAAGGTGAAAATATCTTTTGAACTAATTCGGACCCTTTATTGGCATCATATCCATATATACATACAAAATAGTATATATTTCAAACGTTCTCATTTGTTATTTTTGTTTGACTTAATGGTGTCAATGTTCGTTATTGCAATTTTTTATTCTGCTGTGAATCTAGGAAATGTGACGTCATAGAGAAAAACTAATTTTACCAGTGTATTCAGCACCCCAAAATTAGGAAAATCCACCCATTTACAAACCAGATGCAGAAAAAAAGTGAAAAATTTTTAACTAGTGTTTCTGCATAACACCCGATGGTGAGTACGTGTGCGAAGTTACACTGATATCCGACAGTATCTTCTAGGTGATTCACTTTTTTGTCAGGCAGTTTATAATGGTTGATACACTTTAGAAATGTCATTAACACTATCGTATCAGTTTCTGTGCTAGGTTTAATATAGCCCCAAAAATTGAGAAATATATTACGTCTTCATGTTATCTTTAGATCTGGAAAAACTTGATCGTTGTAACAGCACTGTGCTAATAGAAATCTGTATTCAACATCATCTAGATGTGGAACGAATGTGGTATCATTTCGGTCACTCTGGTTTCGTTGACCCCTTTCTTTGTTTTACTGCTAATCTACTATAACCATAATCTTCCTATTTCTCTCGCGGAAACCTTAACTCTCTTCCCTCTCTCTCTCTCTCTCTCTCTCTCTCTCTCTCTCTCTCTCTCTCTCTTTGACTCTCTATCTCTGTTGGAAGTTGGATATTCTGCGATAATTCATTTCATGCGTGGTATAAGAACAATGAGGTAACTTCGTCATCAATCCAATGGTTGGTTCCATCACTACATTGCTTTGTTAGATACGCTCCCACTCGAGGGGGTATAGCTTTCCTCCTACCTTTGAACTGACAGCTAGCCAGTTATGGGGATCTGCAGTTTAATTTGGACTTGGAACCACACAGCGAATAGGCATTTTTCACATTAACAAGTCACTGCCAGAAGTGAAAGAGTTGGTAAATGACGGGAAAAATCAGTGGACCGATTTGCAGTCGGACACATTGCAGCTACACTTAAGAACAAGAACAATAAAGAGAAACATTGAAGCTTACTACAGTTAGACATAGAGGGTCATTACCAATGACGGCCTGTGGGTCGCTTGGGTAGTAAAGTGGCAGCGTAAAAGGATCCCACGCCACGAGACAGAAATCCGAGAGGCCTCGCTACTTCCTTCACGCCTTACGCAACGCTGCACACGGAAAAAGTCTTAACACCATAATTTATCCTCGTAAATAGCATCTTCTTGGCAACTCCTTTTGGTTGTTACGTCAACGGAAACACTAGGTTCCGCCTTCAACAGGATGCGGCACGTTTAATTGTTTCGTTGTAATTGAAGCAGGCGGCGTGCCTGTGCACTCGGTGCTTATATCAGGTTAGCGAGTCACTGAAGAAGTCGACGCGCTAGGACAGCCCGATAGTTACCCTGTTTTTCGGTTCAAAACTATTGTTTCTAAGTTTTTATTACCATATTTTTCAGTTCTTGATGAGCTCTACAACACTTCACGCCAAAAAAAAAAAAAAAAAAAAAAAAAAAAAAAAAAAAAAAAAAAACAAGTAACGCCTCGCAAAAGTCAAGTACGAGGGAATATACTAGTAGATGGGTTACTATCGTTAAAGTTCGAAAATGTAGCGCAGGAAGAGCAGGGCAGAGGTCATAGAAATGGTGGAAGAAATCATTCTGGAGAAAGTTGCATCTTACTATCAAAACGTACAGGTGATGGACAAGAATATAGCAATACCATAAACACAACCCAACGCCACGGTTACTACAGCGTAGGAAACTCGTTGCATTCGAAACAGTTTCCATTCGTCTCTGAATCAATAACTACACTTCCAGTATGCTTTTCAAGGGGACCTTATACTGTCCTCCTGTAAAATAGTGGAAAGTTCAGACAGCGATGATGGAGGTGGATAACGATCACGAACCCACCTCTCCAAAACAGACTAAGAGTGCTCAAAAATTCCGATATCTGGTGACTGTGGCAGCCAGGGAAGAGCGACAATTCATCCTCCTACTCACAAAACCAGTCGTGGACGATGTGAGTTGTGAGAACAGGGACCCTTTCGTCTTGGAACACAGCATCATCATTGGAATACGATCATTGTACCGTGGGGTGGACATGAACTGCCAAAATGGTGACATAATCCTTGTCAATAATGCGATCTTGCAGGCTCACCATGTGGACCATGACATTCCACGATAGGTTGGAGAATCATAAAGCTATACTCATTTAAAATATGACGGAGATAAGCTTCATTCAAACTAACTGAGAACACGGCGTTGTATGGGCATGTACTTATTCCACTCTTCTGTTAGTCCATTTCCTCCTTCACCTCCGTCTATCCATTTCCTTTCTCTCTAACCTGTCCATCTCATACTTCCCCCTCTCTCTATCCATCTCCCCCTTCCCCGTCTGATTGTCCAACTCCTCCACCCTCACTCTCTGTCGACCCCTTCCTGGCCCTCTCTCTGTCCATCTCCCCTTACCATTCGTCGACCTCCTCCTCACCCTTTCTCTATCAGTCTCCTCTTCGCCCCTCTCTCTGTCTGTCTCCAGTCCCTTCTCTCTCTGTCCATCTCCTCCTCCTCCCTTTCTCTGTTCACCTTGTCCTCCCACCTTTATCCCAACATAACCACCTCCCACCTCCTTCTGTCCATCTCCTCTGCCCCTCCCTCTCTCTCTATCTCCTCCCTCTATCCATGTCCATCACCTCTTTCCCCCACTCTGTCTCTCCATCTCCTTCTCCCCCACTCTCCTGTGTCCATCACCACCACCTCAATAGTAGGTTGGAGATCTTTAAGCCCTTGGCACTTCTTTCCAGATAGTATGTAACATGTGTATAAATCTTGGCTGAAATAGATGCAGGGGCTTAGGAGTGTCCTCCCACCTTTATCCCAACATCTTCACCTCCCACCTCCCTCTGTCCATCTCCTCCTGCCCCTCCCTATCTCCACTCCTCCCCCTATCTACGTCTATCTCCTATTTCCCCCACTCTGTTTCTCCATCTCCTTCTCCCCCATTCTTCTCTGTCCATCACCCCCACGTCAATAGTAGGTTGGAGATTTTTACCCCATAGTACTTCTTTCCAGATAGTATGTAACGTATGTATAAATCTTGGCTGAAATAGATCCATGAGCTTAGGAGAAGGTTTTTATCCCTGGCTCCACCAGTGTACGCACATATAACATATATTCACACATCTTTAACATATTTCACACATATTTGATCTGTATCTCGAGCAAATTTCGCACTGCACCTTATTTTTCATGCACCTCAACGTTTACGATTTCTAATCTCCTGAATTATGAGTCTTACGATGATGTAATTTTGTGAGTACAGGTAGCGGCATATGTGGATACTGTCTGCGGAATGTGTTGGGCATAGTGTTAGTAGTAAAGACGGAATAAATTTAAAAAGTCATGGACGTTGCGGTAGTGTTTCACGTTTCTCAGTGTTTATGATGTCATATCTCCTGACGTATGTGTCGTAGAATGATACAGTTTTGCAAGTACATTCAGTGTTATATGTGAATGCTGTATGAAAAATGTGTCATTAAGAAATGTAGTAGTAAAGAAGTAATGAAGTACAACGTCGTGCCTGATGCGACACATTTCTTCCATGAACAATGAAGATTTAGTAAGCGATAAACTCTTTTCCTTTCATCATTTTGTGGAGTTTGTCAGCGAGAAAGAGTTTCGTATAGATTTGAGTTTATGTGTAAAGTTTGTTGCAAAATCAAAGTACTCTCATTTTCAAAAAGTGGGTAAATGAAGTCTGGGTATTTGTACGTCTTGGGTTACAATTATTTTACGCCTCCAAGACAACCTTTTTGAGAGGTAGGCTGTTCTTACCCACACAGCGCTTGTTTCCAGACAGTAAGTAATACGTACACCAAATTTAGCCCAAATCGATCAGGTAGTTTAGAAGGAGACCTGGAACATGCATAGATGCATATTTACATGCAGGGTGACAATTATTGAACTATCTTAAATAAAATCATCATAATTTCTGAACGGTTTGCGTTAGAACGTTCAAACGCCACGGTTGGCCACGGGGCATGATAGGAATTTGAATGCGCATGCATGGTTTGGTTTAGCGACGAAGCCCACTTTCATTTGGATTGGTTCGTTAGCAAGCAAACTTGGCGCATTTGGGAGACTGAGTGACGCACTTCGCGATCGAGAAGTCTCTTCACCCTCAACGGGTTAGTATGTGGTGTGCAATGTCCAGTCACGAATAATCGGTGCGATATTCCTTGGTGACACGACGACTACCGAACGGTACGTGAAGGTTGTGGAAGATGATTTCATCCCCATTATCCAAAGTCACCCTGATTTCGACAAGATGTAGCTCATGAAAGACGGAACTCGACCCCATCGAAGCAGAAGAGTGTTTTACGTCCTGGAGGAGCACATTGGGGACCGAATTCTGACTCTGGGGTACCCAGACGTCACTAGCATGAGCCTCTATTGGCCGCCATATTCGCCGGATCTGAACACATACCACTCCTTTTTGAGGGGCTATATTGAAGAAAAGGTGTACAGCAATAACCCCAAAACCATTGCTGAGAACAGCCATTCAGGAGGTCATCGACAGCATCGATGTTCCGACACTTCAGCGGGTCATGCAGAATTTCCCTATTCGTCTGAGCCACATCATCGCCAATGATGGCTGGCATATCGAATATTTCATAACATAAACCCGAATATCTGCAGTGATATTTACATGTTGAATAAAGTGTGTGCGCGCCGCAGTTTGTAACTAATTTACATTTTTTTCTTCCAGTTCATAATTGTCACCCTGTAGATACATAGATATATACCTTTTCACAATATGTATAGATGAGAGAGGAGTGTTCTTGCAACTTGGTGCTGGGTGCAGTTCTACACGCTGCATGCATGCTGTACAAGTATTTATGGCAGCATCCTTCGCTGGTTCTGGTGGAAAGTAGTAGGGAGAAACAGGAAATAGTGCACTAATTAATAATATATTAACGTTGTTGATTATCTACTTTTACTTTATTTATTGTTTTATTAACAGATAACTTTTGTGTAATTTTGAGCCTGTAATAAAGCCAGTATATTCGCTATAACATAACATAACTTTAACAGATATGCTAGTTATTCTAAAAGTTCTGTCACATGAAGTTATGGTCTCGTATTCCTTTGATTTCGGTACTGTCGAGAAACTACTTTGACAACTATCATTACAGATTTGCAGCCTCATGTCAAAGAATATAGGTTTGATTGGAATCCGTGTGAAGAGAGTAACATCTTAGAATAATCCTCATCTCTACATGGGATTTGATCCAGGACTGTAGACATGTGCCCTACAGTCTTATATGACATAACTTCCTGTCTCAGATGCATACACGTATACCGTTCACTACAGACATCTTCTACACTAACGTTAGTAAAAATTACAACGGCAAGAATGGTAAATGTGAGACTGTTAAGACTCAAAAATGGCTCAAATGGCTCTGAGCACTATGGGACTTAACTTCTGAGGTCATCAGTCCTCTAGAACTTAGAACTACTTAAACCTGAAAAACCTAAGGACATCACACACATCCATGCCCGAGGCAGGATTCGAACCTGCGACCGTAGCGGTCACGCGGTTCCAGACTGAAGCGCCTAGAACCGCTCGGCCACACTGGCCTGGCAACTAACAAGGTAAGGGTCCATTCCGACATGTTGAAATCTAAGCTAAAAATTTTTCATTCGGCAAGAATATACCGAAATACATTCATTGTCAAAATTTTAGCTGCTAAGATGCACTGCAAGTGTTTTTTGAAAAAATGATAAAGTTATTATTTTCTTTTCTGCACGAGGAATCGCTTATAACAGCGTTTTGTACAGCCCTCCCTGCCTCCCAAGGATCGGCGAACAAGGAGATGCTGCCGTGACAATGGAACGTAGCGCCGCGTAGCTCGGTCCAAAGTACACACACGCGAATTTTGAGTTATTGAACCGTACCAAAAACGTCTTAAATCATTAATTTTTTGAATAAATTCAGTTCATATCGTTAGCTAAACCACTGCTGATGTAATTGTTACACAAGTGACTACTAGAGGAAACAGAATCAATGCACTGCATGATGTTACCCTACAGATGACTTCCATCAATCGGGAATTCAATATGTTGAGATGAAATGTTCTGTAACAGTTTCTGTAGCACAGCTCTTACGATAATTTTGAATGAAACAGTTCCTTGATTAATTCCAGTAGTCGTCACAAAAATACGAAATGTCTATTAGATGACGAAAACAAATTTTTCCTTTACGCTACTCACACCTGAGAAAAGAAAATTAATGAATTTAGGTATATCATAGTATTTACTAATTTTATTTAGACAGAACTGGGCTGGAGTAAGAAATGATCGTGGCTGTTGTTCTGCATATTGTGCTGCTTGCGAGACACACTTGTTCAAATTCGTAAAACCTGGATATGCAGACTGACAATGTACAAATGACTGATGTTTAACAGTACTATTCCGCTCATGAACCTGAAATGACAAAGATTCTAACAAAAGCAATGAATTATTTGCTGCAGCTGGTAAGAAGACGTTTTAGATGTAATACTGAAAATTATTCTCTCGCATTTTTCAAAAAAAAAAAAAAAATGGCTTTGAGCACTATGGGACTTAACATCTGAGGTCATCAGTCCCCTAGAACTTAGAACCACTTACACCTAACCATCCTAAAGATATCACACACATCCATGCCCGAGGCAGGATTCGAACCTGTGACCGTAGCAGTCGCGTGGTTCCGGACTGAAACGCCTAGAACCGCTCGGCCACCGCGGCCGGCGCATTTTTCCAGATTTTGCGACTTCGTTTACAAGATTTTTGCCATTAAAGAGGTCTTTTTTAAAAAAAATTCCTTATTTGTCTTGAGGTTCCTAAAGACAGGCATAAAGTTGCGGAAACAGTAATCCACTGATGCTGTTGACTCAAATTGTTGCATACTACTGCAAAAGCGAAGTTGCCTTTCCTTCGACTGAAATAATATAGTGCGGTATGCACGCAGTTTTTCCACAAAACCTCACTGACTGCCTTTAAGTTCTAGGGGACTGATGACCTCAGACGTTAAGTCCCATAGTGCTCAGAGCCATTTGAACCATTTAAAATGACTGCCTTTATACATAGCATTTTAGGGGATAAAAAGGAGCTTCGTCTTTATGTCAGCTACGAATTTCTCTATAGTATTACCTATCAATCACAGCTCCTCTACACGTTTACTTGAAGTACATTTCGTAATTTTGTGACTTCCCTTTCAGTATAATTTCCTAAATCTGTTACTTAGGTCACAGGAACCTGGAAATTGGTACTGTTAATCTCATTTGCGATTCAGAGAGTCACGTCATATAGATCTACCTTGGTAACGGTGCATTGACTCTCACGAGCAGTTCTAAATCTGTCGAATAGTTTTCTTTCATACTTTTGTGAGTTTCATTTTGGCATCTATTTCGTATTTCATTTAAATCTTTGTTTCATTTATACAGTTCACGTCCAGAATTTACGAAACGAAACTGGTTTTGCATAACGCTTAACTTTAAGTTTTCCCCCCTCCTTTGTTAACAAAAAATTAAAGACTTTTTTTGACACTGAAAGCTATTACTGTACATGTTTTTGTTCTGGTCTTTAATTACCACAACAATCATTATTCGAACCAAAATTCGTGGAAATGTCAGTTATTTTATGTTTCTTGCGATGTATCCATTATTTCTAACGAGATGTCGATATCATTTGAATGAATCTGCAAGAAATTAATAAATGAAGAAGTAGGTCTTCAAGAGAAGTACGTGATTTCGACTGCATGCCACGTTCTTCATGTTTCATATTTGCAAGGGTGAAAACTTTATTTTGATTCCACATTACTGTGAAAGTCTGGAACATGCGCAAAGACAAATGGTGCTAGCTAACATATACAATGAAAACAAAAAGATAATTAATTCAGTTTTACCTCCTTTGTTAACAGTTTACCATAATGCAGACTGCTAATTAGTTTGGATATTAACTGTTTTGGAAATTAAAGCAAACAGAAACTGCGAATAATTTTGTCAGGGAAATTACCAAGGGAAACTGAATCACTTTACAAATTACGACTGCGTTGTGCTGTGTTATCGGTCTGCCGTCTTGCAGTCAACCTGCCGTGTTGTCAATGCGCCGTCTGTCGCGGCTACGGTAGAGGCGTACATTCCTCTAGTCACCTGTCCGCAGCTCGTGGTCTAGTGTCTAGCGTTGCTGCCTCGGATCACGGGGTCCCGGTTTCGCTGCCCAGGGACTGGGTGTTTGCGTTATCATTTCATCACCATCATGATTCTTGAAAGTGGCTACATTGGACTGTGCAAAGATTGGGACATCGGGCGCTAATGACCCCGCAGTTGAGCTCGACACAAACCAAACATCATCATCTAGCCACCTGGCGAGCCACGAAGTTGGCAATTTTCAACGTTTTTTTAAATTCTTGCATTTAGTCTGAAGAGCTAAAAATCTGACATTGTGTTTCTTTCGATCTATTATTCTTGTATAAAAAATTTCTAACAGTTTTCTACATATCGGATTGGACAGTTCCCTTGTAAACATCATCTGCCGATTTTGAAGAACCGTGACAAAAATTGTGTTCAAATGGTTCAAATGTCTCTGAGCACTATGGGACTTAACATCTATGGTCATCAGTCCCCCAAAAATGGTGTAATCGACAATATTCCAGTCTTATTTTCTGGGAGAACTGATAGCCGAACGTGTAGGGCAAGAAAGTAATGATAAATGGTGTTCGTCGGAAATACCTTGCACGCTCCTCGCCGTATTTGGCCAGGCAATATTCTATCGTAAAATTACGTGTGGAGTAGGCTGGAGAAAGGACAGTATCACACAATCTTCACATCTGACAAAGTTGTCAGCAGAGGTCTGCCTGTCCGTGACCCTAGCTGGTCACCCAGGTCACCTGATCTCTCAGTGAACGGTTACTTTGTGTGGGGAGCCCTCAAGTCTAATTTGTATCGCAACAACTCTCATAGTCTTCAAGAACTGCAGCAGAAGATTTCGTATGAGGCTGTAGCAATTCCAGCAGTTAAGCTTCGATCCACCTTCAGCGTCTTGCTGACCAAAGCCAAAAACTGCCAAGAGGTTAATGGTGGTCACTTTCAACATCTGCAGTAGTCAGGTTAGTACTAACTTTCCTTTCTTCTACTATGTTTCTTTGAACCCTGAAACTCTGTTCTCTGCGACACTTTTATTTGACCCATTGTGTATACACTGAAGCGCCAAAGAACCTGGTATAGGCATGCGTATTCAAATAGAGAGATATGTAAACAGACAGAATACGGCGCTTCTGTCGGCAACGCCTAAATAAGACAATAAGTGTTTACCGCGGTTGCTAGATCGGTTACTTCTGCTACAAAGGCAGGATATCAAGATTGAAGTGAGTTTGAACATTGTGTTATAGTCGGCGCACGAGCGATGGGTCACTGCATCTCCGAGTTAGTGATGAAGTAGGGAGTTTGCCGTACGACAATTTCACGAGTGTACCGTGAATATCACGAATGCGGTAAAACATCAAATCTCCGACATCGCTACGAACGAATAAAGGTCCTGCAAGAAAGGAACAAACGACGACTGAAGAGAATCGTTCAACATCACAGAAGTGCAACCCTTCCGCAAACTGCTGCAGATTTCATGTTGGGCCATCAACAAGTGTCAGCGTGCAAACCATTCAACGAAACATCATCGATATGGGCTTTCGAAACTGAAAGCTCACTCGTGTACCCTTGATGAGTGCACGACACAAAGCTTTACGTCTCGCCTGGCCCCCTGGGCATTGCACTGTTGATGACTGGAAACATGTTGCCTGGTCGGACGAGTCTCGTTTCAAATTGTATCGAGTGGATGGACATGTACGGGTAAGGAGACAACCTCAAGAATCCATGGACCCTGCATGTCAGCAGGGGCTGTTCAAGCAGGTGGAGGTTCTGTAATGGTGTGGAGCATGTGCAGTTAGTATGATATGAGACCCTTGATACGTCTAGATACGACTCTGACAGGTGCAACGTACTTAAGCATCCTGTCTGGTCACCTGCATCCATTCATTGTGCATTCCGACAATGCGACACGGCACACGTCCTGAATTGCTGCAGAGTGGTTATAGGAACACTCGTATGAGTTTAAACACTTCCGCTGGCTAGCACACTGGACCCGCATTCGGGAGAACGACGGTTCAATCCCGCGCCCGGCCATCCTGATTTAGGTTTTCCGTGATTTCCCTAAATCGCTCCAGGCAAATGCCGGGGTGGTTCCTTTGAAAAGGCACGGCCGACTTCCTTCCCCATCCTTCCCTAATCCGATGAGACCGATGACCTCGCTGTTTGGTCTCTTCCCCCAAACAGTCCAACTTCCGCTGGCCATCAAACTCCCCAGACATAAACATTATGGAGCTTATCTGGGATGCCTTGCAAACGTGCTGTTCAAAAGAATTCTCTACCCTCTATGGACAGCCGTGCATGATTCATGGTGTCAATTCCCTTGAGCACTACTTCAGACATTACTCGAGTCCATGCCACGTCGTGTTGCGGCACTTCTGCATGCTTTCGGGGCGCTACACGATATTAGGCCGGTATACCAGTTTCTTTTGCTTTTCAGTGTAACAATACTGCACTATGTTAGTGAAATTTCACACACTTATCTCGGCCAGTCGGTGAGAAATTTCCCTCCTAGGACTTGCGAGTGTAATCACAATTTGCACAGATTCTGCAGCACGCCTGTCCTGTATTGTACTAACACGCTGCCAACAGACTTGTGCTACCAGATACCGGCAAGTATGAAAAGGGAAAGAGAGCTCCTACTGGTACAAACTCTAATATCTTTACACCATCTGATGAAAAGTATCCGGACACCTGTTAGTGGAAATTGATATGCGGTGTGTCCATCCTTCGCTTTTATGACGGCGAATGTCTATGGAGGAATGGCAGCCCGAACTTACTCAACAGCCAAAACCAGAGAAGTGATGTGACATTGAACGCCTGCTTCTGAGGGAAGTCGACGTCCTAACTCATCTCAAAATTATTTCGTCGAGATCCGGCTCAGGTCGGCACCCTGGGCATGCCCCCCCCCCCCCCCCCCCACCTGCTCTGTATTTAACTGTTGGCACTACACTTGAAGGCAGGTAATGTTCCGCAGGCATTCGTCAAACCGTAGCCATTCCATGGAACTGTCACAGGGTATAGTGTAATTTATCAATCCAAAAGATTCGTTTCCAATCATGCACTGTCCAATGGCGTCGCTCTTTACACCACTCCAAGCGTTGCTTAGCCCAGATTACAGAAATATGTGGTTTACGAGGAGCTGCTCGAAAATTGAAACCCACTCTTTCTAACTCCCTACACATACTCAATAACTTAGCTGGATTGCACGTAGCACTTTTGAACTCACGAATGATACCCCCCGCTCATTTCACGCTTTTTCACACCCTTTCTTCGCAATGCTCTAAAGTCGTGAACGTGGTGTTATAGTTGGCCCACGAGCGATGGGTGATAGCATCTCCGAGGTAGTGATGAAGTGGGGGGGGGGGGGGGGGAGGGTCCTTCCCGTACGACCATTTCACGAGTCTACCGTGAATTTCAGGAATCTGGTAAAACATCAAATCTCCGACATCGTTGCGCGTTCAAATTAAGATCCTGCAAGAACGGAACTAACGACGACTGAAGAGAACCGTTCAAGGTGTCAGAAGCGCAACCCTTCCGCAAATTTCTGCAGATTTCACTGCTGGTCCATCAACAAGTGTCAGCGTGCGAACCATTCAACGAAACATAATCGATATGGGCTTTTGGAGCCGAAGGCCCACTCGTGTACCCTTGATGACTGTCACTACATGACGTCTGCCTGATCTTGATTTAATAGAGGTTGTTCCATCGCGTTTCCAGTCACGTCACCAACAGTCGACTGGGGCAGCTTTAGAACGGTTGAAATGTTCCCGATACATTTGTTATTCAGGTGGCGTCCAGTGAATAGACCCGTTCGAAGTCATTGAGCTATCCTGACCGATCCACTCTGCTGTTACAGGTTCTCTACTAACGACACAATACTCCACGCCTTCTTTTATATTGGCGGGTCCATCTCTCGTGAGATCTAGTGGTCACTTCCGAATTACATGGGACTGTCCAGCTAATTCTGATCAGATTGCGTATACAAAAATTAATATTTATTTGTTTCTCTCACGTCCGATTGCGATGGAACTTTGGTGAGCTGGTGTGTACGCCCGCGACGGTTTCTGAAGTAGTACATCCATTACATGCGCAATTGCGACTAAAAATTGGAGATTGGTGGTAAGGTCTTAGGGACCAAACTGCTGAGGTCATCAGTCCCGATGCCTACACAGTACTTAATCTAAGTTAAACTAACTTGCGCTATGTACAACACATGCAACCATGCGCGAGGCAGGACACGAAGCTCCGACGGGGGCCGCCGCACGGACCGTGACAAGACGCCTCATACCGCGAGGCTACCCAGCGCTGCGAAAACTCTGGAACGAGTGATGTAGTGCGATCACGACAATTCAGCTCTCTAGTCATGACAACTAATTATGTATGTAGAATTTACCATCGAGCACAAAAAAGCACTGTAAGTGTATTACCGTGCACTGAAAGGTTTGAAGGGAACAGAATAGTTCTTAGGTGGCACACTCATTTTATTATATGGTGATTTTCGACAAATGTTGCCAGTTATGCCGTGTTCCACAGACGCCGATGAAGTTGATGCATGCCACAAATATACAGTTTTGTGGCGACACGTACCGAGACTACCTTTGAAGATCAATATGCATATACAACTACAACATGATGCATCCGCCAAATGCTGCAAGAAACAGTTATTGAATATTGAGAATCAGACAAAGACAATCGATAAACCCATGCCACGTACTCGTGTTATATTGCTAACAAAAGACCTTTTAAAGTCTCAAACGTGTATGATCTATATAAACAGGCTGCAGCGGCGAATGAAAATTTCTAACAAGGCTAGGATTCGAACCCGGGTCTCCTATTTATTAGGCAGATGGGCTAACCGCTGCACCACCCTGGCACAGTGGATCTCCACAACTGCATGTACTACCCTATCACACCTCCCTCCTCAATTAAAATTCCCATTCACATTTCAGCCCACTTGGTATTCTCCCAAAACGAAAAGCATGAATGGGAACTTGGATTGAGAAGGTATTTGTAGTAGGGTAGTTTGTGCAGACGTGAAAGCCGCTGTGTAGGGTGCCACAGTGGTTAGGGCATGTCCTCAGCGAGCAGAAGACCCAGGAACGTATCCAAGTCTTGGTACAAATTTTCATTCGTCACTTCAGTCTGAATATATACATCGCCTGTTAATCTACACTCCTGGAAATGGAAAAAAGAACACATTGATACCGGTGTGTCAGACCCACCATACTTGCTCCGGACACTGCGAGAGGGCTGTACAAGCAATGATCACACGCACGACACAGCGGACAAACCAGGAACCGCGGTGTTGGCCGTCGAATTGCGCTAGCTGCGCAGCATTTGTGCACCGCCGCCGTCAGTGTCAGCCAGTTTGCCGTGGCATACGGAGCTCCATCGCAGTCTTTAACACTGGTAGCATGCCGCGACAGCGTGGACCTGAACCGTATGTGCAGTTGACGGACTTTGAGCGAGGGCGTATAGTGGGCGTGTGGGAGGCCGGGTGGACGTACCGCCGAATTTCTCAACACGTGGGGCGTGAGGTCTCCACAGTACATCGATGTTGTCGCCAGTGGTCGGCGGAAGGTGCACATGTCCGTCGACCTGGGACCGGACCGCAGCGACGCACGGATGCACTCCAAGACCGAAGGATCCCATGCAGTGCCGTAGGGGACCGCACCGCCACTTCCCAGCAAATTAGGGACACTGTTGCTCCTGGGGTATCGGCGAGGACCATTCGCAACCGTCTCCATGAAGCTGGGCTACGGTCCCGCACACCGTTAGGCCGTCTTCCGCTCACGCCCTAACATCGTGCAGCCCGCCTCCAGTGGTGTCGCGACAGGCGTGCATGGAGGGACGAATGGAGACGTGTCGTCTTCAGCGATGAGAGTCGTTTCTGCCTTGGTGCCAATGACGGTCGTATGCGTGTTTGGCGCCGTTCAGGTGAGCGCCACAATCAGGACCGCATACGACCGATGCACACAGGGCCAACACCCGGCATCATGGTGTGGGGAGCGATCTCCTACACTGGCCGTACACCTCTGGTGATCGTCGAGGGGACACTGAGTAGTGCACGGTACATCCAAACCGTCATCGAACCCATGATTCTACCATTCCTAGACCGGCAAGGGAACTTGCTGTTCCAACAGGACAATGCACGTCCGCATGTATCCCGTGCCACCCAACGTGCTCTAGAAGGTGTAAGTCAACTACCCTGGCCAGCAAGATCTCCGGATCTGTCCCCCATTGAGCATGCTTGGGACTGGATGAAGCGTCGTCTCACGCGGTCTGTACGTCCAGCACGAACGCTGGTCCTACTCGGGCGCCAGGTGGAAATGGCATGGCAAGCCGTTCCACAGGACTACATCCAGCATCTCTACGATCGTCTCCATGGGAGAATAGCAGCCTGCATTGCTGCGAAAGGTGGATATACACTGTACTAGTGCCGACAATGTGCATGCTCTGTTGCCTGTGTCTATGTGCCTGTGGTTCTGTCAGTGTGATCATGTGATGTATCTGACCCCAGGAATGTGTCAATAAAGTTTCCCCTTCCTGGGACAATGAATTCACGGTGTTCTTATTTCAATTTCCAGGAGTGTATATCGTATGGGACTCACACACTTGATAAATATTCTAGGACGTTTTGTGCGAGTGTTTTGTAAGCAATCTTCTTTGTAGAGTCACTGTATTTTCTGTTTTCTACGAATGCACGGAAGTCAATCAACTGCTTTAAATCCAACTGAGGCTATGTGATCATTCCTTTTAACATCGTTACACATTGTTACATCCAAAAAAATTTCTGAGCTGTGTCAGAATGACACTGTAGTCACTGAATACTATGTTTCTTATGTGTGTGTGTTTTTTTTTTTTTTTGAGTCTATGTTCCAGGAGTGCTAGTTCTGCAGATTCGCAGGAGAGCTTCTGTGAAGTTTGGAAGGTAGGAGACGAGGTACTGGCGGAAGTAAAGCTGTGAGGACGGGGCGTGGTGAGCACTAGCCCGCGAAAGGTAAAGGTCCCGAGTTCGAGTCTCGGTCCAGCACACAGTTTTAATCTTCCACGAAGTTTCAGTTATTAATGTTGCCTGTTATGTCATTAACACAAAATGACAGAAAGAGCCCTAATTCTGTTATTTGGGGCATGGCTCAGACTACTTGCACATCTGTCGATGACTCTCCCTCCAAGATTTGATCCTGATGTCGGTTACGGATGCGGTACACAAATAATGCTGAGAAAGTCTGCTCTATTGACATTGTACAGAAAGTTCCAAAGAATATTTGTGGTAGAATGTTGAACTGTTCAGCAGATTCCTTGACAATCTGCATTAGGGTCGTCATGTGTAAAATTGCCCTGTGGCTTTTCAGCAATACTCTACGCGTCACGGCCTCTCCTCTTACGTTCGTGTGTCTAAATGAACTGTCAGGCAAGCAAATCTGCTGCAGACCTCATTGCGCCAGCACGCAGCAGCCCTACAGTTCCACGGCACAACAAAGCATGCGTTCCGTGTCGGCGGCCACGTGAATGCACTGTGTAACCCAGAAAAAGTATACTGAGCGACGACTTACTTTTAACGACACTGTGTGTGTGTGTGTGTGTGTGTGTGTGTGTGTGTGTGTGTGTGTGTGTGTGTGCAGTTAAACTGTCAGTGACCATGTCTACAAGACAGCTCGCGTGCACCTAATGAGGAGGCATCCAAATTACACAAAAACGCCGGAGTCTAGAGAAAGCAGCCGGAGAAGGCATTTTTAATGCGACAGAATGCCATTCGTCAAGGAAGCGAGTGATTCTGAGCGAGCAAAAGCGCAGACAGGATAAGAGAGTAATTTCTTGTCGTTTTGACGAGACAGCCGTGCAGGTGGCACGCGCTACCCACATTATCCGTCATTTTTTTGAGCAAATTTCAGCAATTAGGTGCAAAACCGTCGTGAGCTTGATGGCAAGTAAGTGGTTCTTTCTTCTAGGTAACTGTTAGAATGTGCAGACACAAGGGATATATTGATGTGAAGGGAAAACGGGATAGTTGTATGACGTTTAATGGAGACGTGGATTCGTACGAGAACACGGTGGAAATCTCTTGGCTGGAACTTAGATACTGGGTTTTTGCTGTCGAAAAGTCACCTTTTTTATGTAGCCTCCTTTAATGGCAACTGGGTCTGTTAAACTATTCTCCATTATTTCCCATAGATGAAGGGCGTTTCTGGAAGGCCCGATGTTATTCAATCTATATATAGAGCAAGCAGTAAAGGAAGCAAAAGAAAAATTCGGAGTAGGTATTGAAATCCATGGAGAAGAAATAAAAACTTTGAGGTTCTCCGATGACATTGTAATTCTGTCAGAGACAGCAAAGGACTTGGAAGAGCAGTTGAACGGAATGGACGGTGTCTTGAATGGAGGATATAGGATGAACAACAAAAGCAAAACGAGGATAATGGAATGTAGTCGAATTAAGTCGGGTGATGCTGAGGGAATTAGATTAGGAAATGAGACACTTAAAGTGGTAAAGGAGTTTTGCTATTTGTGGAGCAAAATAACTGATGATGGTCGAAGTAAAGAGGATATAAAATGTAGACTGGCAATGGCAAGGAAAGTGTTCCTGAAGAAGAGAAATTTGTTAACATCGAGTATAGATTTAACTGTCAGGAAGTAGTTTCTGAAAGTATTTGTATGGAGTGTAGCCATGTATGGAAGTGAAATATGGACGATAAATAGTTTAGACAAGAAGAGAATAGAAGTTTTCGAAATGTGGTGCCACAGAAGAATGCTGAAGATTAGATGGGTAGATCACATAACTAATGAGGAGGTATTGAATAGAATTGGGGAGAAGAGGAGTTTGTGGCACAACTAGACTAGAAGGAGGAATCGGTTGGTAGGACATGTTCTGAGGCATCAAGGGATCACCAATTTAGTACTGGAGGGCAGCGTGGAGGGTAAAAATCGTAGAGAGCGACCAAGAGATGAATACTCTAAGCAGATTCAGAAGGATGTAGGCTGCAGTAGGTACTGGGAGATGAAGAGGCTTGCACAGGATAGAGGAGCATGGAGAGCTGCATCAAACCAGTCTCTGGACTGAAGACCACAACAACAACAACAGATCAGGGGCGTTTCTGGAAGGTCTATGATGTACTTACGCACAAGAGGTCTCCAAAGAATTACTTGCCTAATACTCAAAGTTATTGTTTTCTCTTTTACAGGGTAATCAATGAGAAAAATTCCTTTTGGATCACAGAAAACTCATCGTAACATTTGCGGCACATGAAATCGGCTTCGCCATGTCTGCTGCTTTCATTGTCCTATCGTGACTGTCGTGTACTTGGGAACCCCGGCCTTAAACTAATCGGTACACAAAAACAGTTTCATTCGTTCTACATCTACATCTACAGAGCGTTCATCGTACCACCATCACAATAATTCTTTATTACTCCACTCTCCAACAGCACGTGGGAAAAACGAACACCCATATCTTTCCGTGCAAGCGCTGATTTCCCTTGTTTGATTACGTTGATCACTTCTCCCTATGTAGGTCGGCGCGAAAAAGATATTTTCGCATTTCCAGGAGAAAGTTGATGATTGAAATTTCGTGAGAAGATCCCGCCACAACGAGAAACGCTTTTGTTTTAATGATGTCCACCCAAATCTTGTTGTATATTCGTAACACTATCTCCTCTGTTTCTCGATAATACAAAATGTGCTGCTCTTCTTTGAACTTTCTAGATCTACACCGTTAATTCTCTCTGGTAAGAATCCCACACCGCGCAGCAGTCCTCCAAAAGACGACAGACAAGTGTAGTGTAGACAGTCTCTTTAGTAGATCTGTTGTAGCTTCTAAGAGTTCTTCCAATAAAAAGCAGTCATTGGTTCACCTTCCCCACAACATTTTTTAAAGTGGTTCAAACATTGCTAAGAAATTCGTACACCATACATTGCTTTTGGTAAGCATACAAAAAATGCGGTATCCGTATTGGGAATGAATCCTGGAAGATTGAAAATGTGCGCCTGATCGGGACTCGAACCCAAGACTCTTTTCTTTCGCAGGCAAAGTGCTCTACCAACATTTTACGGGTTTCCAAACCTCCACTTCTAGCTCTGCCTTGCACTCTCCATACTCGCTTTTGTC
Organism: Schistocerca gregaria; assembly: GCF_023897955.1. Taxonomy (NCBI): domain Eukaryota; kingdom Metazoa; phylum Arthropoda; class Insecta; order Orthoptera; family Acrididae; genus Schistocerca; species Schistocerca gregaria. The sequence continues at coordinate 184,659,177 of NC_064931.1, read as the reverse complement.
GGCGTCCGCTTCAACCGCCTCCTATTTAACGATCATATCCTCTTCTGTAAAATTCGAAACTGGAACTGTTGACTCAGTGAAATTTTTGTCTTTGTCCCCATTCGTTGCGCGTTCGTGTTGTTTGATGCAAACAAATAATCTACATTCTTCTTAAGTTTGAAATCAAGGAAAATTGAAATTTGGAAATTTGTGGTAAGGTCTTATGGGATCAAACTGCTGAGGTCATCGGTCCCTAAACTTACACACTCTTTGATCTAATTAAACTAACTTACACTAAGGACGACACACACACCCATTCCCGAGGGAGGACTCGAACCTCTGACGGGAAGAGCAGCGCGGACCGTGACAAGGCGCCATAGACCACGCGGCTACCCCGCGCGGTTCAAGGAAATCTATCGGAATAAATAAATAAACTGTTTGCACACACTTCTCTTTCTGGTTTACCCTCATCTGAGGGGACTTGCGTTTTATGATTCTCTAATAGAAATAAGTCCACCGACTGAGCTACCTAAGCACGACTCACAGCTTTACTTCCGCTACTACCTCTTCTCCAGCCTTCGAAACCTCACACAAGTTCCCTTGAGAACCTTGTTGGACTAGCAACGTGTAAGACAGAATATTGTGAAGCTACAGGCTATGGGATTGTCTCTGGAATGAAAATTATTTCTCTAGTTGAGTGTCCCCCCCCCCCCCCTCTCTCTTCCCGACTCACCATGAACTATGGACCTTGCCGTTGGTGACGAGGCTTGTGTGCCTCAGCAATACAGATGGCCGTACCGTAGGAATTAAAATCCACAGAGAAGAAATAAAAATTCTGAGGTTTGCCGACGACATTGTAATTCTGTCAGAGACAGCAAAGGACCTGGAAGAGTACAAGACGGAATAGACAGTGTTTTGAAAAGAACATATAAGATGAACATCAAAAAAAGCAAAACGAGCATAATGGAATGTAGTCGAATTAAATCACGTGATGCTGAGGGAATTAGATTAGGAAATGAGACACTTGAAGTAATAAACAAGTTTTGTTATTTGGGGAGTAAAAAACTGATGATGGTTGCAATAGAGAGGATATAAAATGTAGACTGGCTATGGCAAGGAAAGCGTTTCTGAAGAAGACTAATTTGTTATTATCGCCTATAGATTTAAGCGTCAGGAAATCTCTTTTGAAAGTATCTGTATGGAGTGTAGTCACGTATGAATGTGGAACATGGATGATAAACAGTGTAGACAAGAAGAGAATAGAAGCTTTCAAAATGTGGTACTACAGAAGAATGCTGAAGATCGGATGGGTAGATCACGTAACTAATGAGGAGGTTCTGAATAGAATTGGGAGAAGAGGAATTTGGGGCACAACTTGACTAGAAGAGGGGTTCGGTTTGCAGGACACGTTCGGGGGCATCAAGGGATCACAAATTTAGTATTGAAAGGAAGCGGGGAGGGTAAGCACATTCAGAAGGATGTTGGTTGCAGTAGTTATTCGGAGATGAAGAGGCTTTCCCAGGATGGAGTAGCATGGAGAGCTGTATCAAGCCAGTCTCTGGACTGAAGATCAGAACAACAGCAACAACAACGACAGTGGAGTGTGCGCTGATTTTAAACTTCCTAGTAGATTTAAACTGTGTGCCAGAACGAAACTCAAACCTGGGACCTTTGTCTTTCCCTGGTAACTCCTCTACCGACTGAGCTATCCAAACATGTTTCACAGTTTTACCTCCGCCAGCATCTATTTCCTATCTTACAGACTTTACAGGTATTCTCCTTTGTACCTTGCTGGACTAGAACTCGTGGAAGATGGGAAGGAGAGATAGAGAAAGAGAGAGAGAGAGAGAGAGAGAGAGAGAGAGAGAGAGAGAGAGAGAGAGAGAGAGGGAGGGAGGAAGGGGGGTGATGGTAGGAGAAGTGATACAGAGTATGTGCCCATCTTGTGCTTCAGTCAATGAATTGAAATTTACATTCAGCATTATGTACATGAACTTTATACCCTCCCGTGCAAAATATCAGCATGTAGCCTTATTTTCGTTGAAACTTTACGACGACTGTAAATCAGTCCACACGCTTCCCATCACACTGAGATGCAGTCAACACTGCCCAGTCACATTAATGTGACCACCTGTCATGACTCCAGTGCCATGGCCAATTGCACTAGGTTTCTTGGTTGAGGATCCATGGCGCGAGCACCTTGTTCGAGGCGGTGCCATAGATTCTCTATTGGGTTTAAACCCGGGGAGTTTTCTGGCTAGAGGAATACGGTAAACGAATCCTGGAACTCTTTGAACCACGCATGTACACTTCTAGCTATGTGACACATTGCATTGTCCTACTGGTAGATGCCATCGTGGCGAGGAAAAACGAACTGCATGTATGGGTGGACATGGTCCACAAGGGTAGATACATACTTGTGTTGCTTCTTTGTGACTTTCAAAATAACAAAATCGCCTTCGGAGTACCAGGAAAATATTCCCCAGGCCTTAATGCCCTCCTCCGGCTTGGAACCTTCTGACGATTGTTACCATCTATCAGATGGAGCATACAATGTGAGTCATCTGAAAAGGCCGTCTGTCGGTACCCTGTTGACGTGCAGTTGCGGTATTGGCTTCAAAATTCCAGTCTTCGTCGCCGATGAGCGGAAGTCAGCATGGGTGGATGAACCAGGAGCCTACTACACAGGCCCATTTGCAGCAGCGCTCGCTGCACAGTCGTTTAGGAGACGTTACTGGCAGCTACTTGGGTCATCTGGGTGGTCAGTTACTCAACAGTTGCACGTCTACTCGCCAATACTTATCTCCGTAGCCGTCGTTCAGCCCTGTCATCTATGGCCCGAGGTATACCACAGTTGCTTCAACGCCAGTTTTGGATAGCGCCACGTTGCCATGCATGGTGTGCGTTAACCATGGCGGTCCGCAAACAGTTTAGAAACGTAGCTATTTCGGAAATAACTCCACCCTTTGCCCGAAAGTTATTATCATGCCCTATTTGACGCCTTGGGTCATCTAGGTGGTCAGTAGCTTAACAGTTGCACGTCTATTCGTCCGTACTTATTTCCGTAGCCGTCGTTCAGCCCAATCATCTATGGCCTGAAGTGTACCACAGTTGCTTCAACGCCAGTTTTGGATAGCGCCACGTTGCCATGCACGGTTTGCGTTAACCATGGCGGTCCGCAAACAGTTTAGAAACGTAGCTATTTCGGAAATAACTCCACCCTTTGCCCGAAAGCCTATGATCGTGCCCTATTTGACGCCTTGAGTCATTGGGTGGTCAGTTGCTCAACAGTTGCACGTCTACTCGCCAATACTTATCTCCGTAGCCGTCGTTCAGCCCTGTCATCTATGGCCCGAGGTATACCACAGTTGCTTCAACGCCAGTTTTGGATAGCACCACGTTGCCATGCACGGTGTGCGTTAACCATGGCGGCCCGCAAACAGTTTAGAAACGTAGCTATTTCGGAAATAACTCCACCCTTTGCCCGAAAGTTATGATCATGCCCTATTTGACGCCTTGGGTCATCTAGGTGGTCAGTAGCTTAACAGTTGCACGTCTATTCGTCCGTACTTATTTCTGTAGCCGTCGTTCAGCCCAATCATCTATGGCCTGAAGTGTACCACAGTTGCTTCAACGCCAGTTTTGGATAGCGCCACGTTGCCATGCACGGTGTGCGTTAACCATGGCGGTCCGCAAACAGTTTAGAAACGTAGCTATTTCGGAAATAACTCCACCCTTTGCCCGAAAGTTATGATCATGCCCTATTTGACGCCTTGGGTTATCTAGGTGGTCAGTAGCTTAACAGTTGCACGTCTATTCGTCCGTACTTATTTCTGTAGCCGTCGTTCAGCCCAATCATCTATGGCCTGAAGTGTACCACAGTTGCTTCAACGCCAGTTTTGGATAGCGCCACGTTGCCATGCACGGTGTGCGTTAACCATGGCGGTCCGCAAACAGTTTAGAAACGTAGCTGTTTCGGAAATAACTCCACCCTTTGCCCGAAAGCCTATGATCGTGCCCTATTTGACGTGAACTAAATAGCCCCATATCCGTAACTGCACTGTTGTCCGCGTCAGCATCGGGTACCCCCCTCGCCCCAACACGCTTTATATACCCTCCACTGCTGCCACCTGTCGTCTCTGAGTGCTTACTGCACGTTGACGTCTAAATAGGCTGTGCTGATATTAATGTGACTTACCTTGTACAGGGAACATGGAAGTAAGTAACTATTGGGCCAATTCGAGCACATTCCACGGCCTAACTCCAAGCTTCGATATGCCTCTATCCCTAACACGGTGCTTAGAACTGGTATAGTGTTGTACGTGCTCGTACTCCGGTGAAAACACACAGTTCCTAAGGCTACTTTCATTCTGAGGAGCAATCTTAGACCGGCAAGCAGCTTACATGTCGTACGAGAAAGTACATTCACGCGAAGATGATCCACATTTGACCGTTCCGTAACGATTTTGTTAGTACATATTATTTAAAACTATCCTATGCATTGTATTTCCACACTGTATTTCCACACCAAAAGGTCGATATTTCTTACGTCAGTACAAATATAGATACAGTCAAAATACGATCTTCCTGTGAGATACAAACCTCAGTCACATACCTTGTGTATAGGATCTTATTGTGATGCATTAGTGTGTCTTGTCATTATACCTTTCACATGTTTCTCAGAAGATAGGAACAAAATGACTCACTGTTAGTCCTAGAACAGTTTCTCACAGATACGCATTACATTTTTTTAATTTCATGTGAAATTTTCAGACTGTTTTTGAGAAGAAGAAAATATTTCCTGTGGCACAAAAAACTGGGTCTCACAAACGTGGCAGTCGTCTTTGACCCTTCACCAACATGAGTCACGAACAAGCATGGGGAATAGGAGCGCCTCATGCAGATATTTACAGTAAAAGAGTATCATGCAACACGTAAACATACATACATCAAAAAAAGTTTTGCGTCACCTCTATTAAACCGAACAAAGACACAATAAAAGCAGAAAGTTACTGCCTAATAGCCCTGTTAAATGTTACTTACAAACTATTTGAACGACTCATCTACAACAGGACCTATGAAACAATTAATAAGCAAATACAAATAGAACAAGCAGGATTCGGGTCTGGTAGAAGCTGTAATGACCACGTATTTATATTAACAACCCATATTGAAAATGGATATGAGAAGAAATGCGTAAGCTTACAAAACACTCGTTCGCCCCATACTTGAGCATTGCTCATCAGTGTGGGATCCGTACCAGGTCGGGTTGATAGAGGAGATAGAGAAGATCCAAAGAAGAGCGGCGCGTTTCGTCACAGGGTTATTTGGTAAGCGTGATAGCGTTACGGAGATGTTTATCAAACTCAAGTGGCAGACGCTACACGAGAGGCGCTCTGCAGCACGGTGTAGCTAGCTGTCCAGGTTTTGAGAGGGTGCGTTTCTGGATGAGGAATAGAATATATTGCTTCCCCCTACTTATATCTTCCGAGGAGATCAAGAATATAAAATTAGGGAGATTCGAGTGCGCACGGAGGCTTTCCGGCAGTCGTTCTTCCCGCGAACCATACGCGACTGGAACAGAAAAGGAAGGTAATGACAGTGGCACGTAAAGTGCCCTCCGCCACACACCATTGGGTGGCTTGCGGAGTATAAATGTAGATGTAGATGTAGATGCTTTCTTGGATCTATCCGCCGCCTACGACACCGTATGGCGAGAAGGCCTTTTCTTAAAATTTGTGAGCATTATTCAGAGTCGGAAACTGACAAACCTACTTAGCAACATGCTAAGCAACAGACTTTTCCAGATTTACTCTGATAACGACAGAAGCAAAGTCTTCAAATTAAGTGACGGGCTACCTCAAGGATATATATTGACCTCTCTCCTTTTCAACTTATACATAAATGTATAATGACCTGCCGGACAACACCTCAACGAAATTTATATATGCTGACTACATCTGTTTGATAACCCAGAGCTCCAGTTTCATCACTGCTGAAAGCACATTAACTGCCGACATGGAAATCCTGGACACATACTTCAGGAAATGTCCCTCCGCCTAAACCCTCAGAAAACTGTTACTTCAGCATTCCACCTACGGAACAGACACTGGCTATAAACCAGAAGTTAAACTCCCAGGACAAACCTTACAGTACTGCAGCACTCCGAAGTACCTCGGAATAACACTCGATAGGCCCCTAACTTTCCGACAACATCTCTTCAACGCGGCCGCAAAAGTGAAGGCCCGTAATGATATCATTCAGAAGCTTGCTGGTACCTTCTGGGGTTGTAGTGCTCAAACCCTAAGATCAACTGCTTTGGCACTATCATACTCTGTCGCTGAATACTGTTGTCCAACTTAGAAGAACAGTGCACACTGTAGCAAGATAGATCTGCAACCCAACCGGACAATGCGCCTTATCACAGGCTACATACGTAGCACTCAAACTGCATGGCTAGCAGCTTTAAGTAACATCCAACCTCCGGCTCAACGAAAATCAGATGCTCTCCTGAAGATCTGGAGAAACATTCAGAAGAACCCCCAGCTACATCGCGACATATTAATAGCAGAACGTCAGCGTCTGAAGTCAAGAAAACCACCTCGGCGAACTGCACATCTTGAAGCCTCCGACTTTAACATCAACGAAGTAAGGAGAAGTCAATGAGTAGGATCTTCAGTGTTCAACGGTCATCTGGTTGAAAAGCCTTCCATGCGAGTTCCAGGTTCCACACTCCCCAGACGCCAGTGGAGAACCATCAACCGCATCCGAATAAGACAAGGGAACTGCGGATATCTAAAGCACAAACGGGGCTGGGCAGCATCTCCAGATTGTGACTGTGGAGCTTCCCTGCAAACAATAAATCACAGTGTTGGTGAACGCCCAAACCGGGCCTTCAGGGGATCAATAAATGACATCCACCATGGATCACATGATGGGCTCAACTGGATTAACAGATTGGACTTAGAAATCTAAGAACTTGTTTAATTTGTACATAATTTTGTATAATACTTTGGACATTTGATGCTGCATCTGTATTCTGCTTGTCATTTCTTACATTGTATACTCTTAAAATCATGTATTTGTTCCAAGCTCTGTATCATCTTACGATAAATAATAATAAATAATAACCTCGGTTCTGGAGTTCCGGAACCTGTACAGAAAATTGGAATAGAGATCAACATAAACATCATTCCCGCCCTTTTTATTGGTCATAAAAACCACACATTGCATGTTGTACTACTATACAGCGAGACCTTCAGAGGGGGTGGTCCAGATTGCTGTACACACCGGTACCTCTAATACCCAGTAGCACGGCCACTTGCATTGATGCATGCCTGTATTCGTCGTGGCATTCTATCCACAAGTTCATCAAGGCATTGTTGGTCCAGATTGTCCCACTACTCAACGGCGATTCGGAATAGATCCCTGAGAGTGGTTGGTGGGTCACGTCGTCCATAACAGCCCTTTCCCATCTATCTCGGGCATGTGCGATAGGGTTCGTATCTGGAGAACATCCTGACCACTCTAGTCAGGCGATGTCGTTATCCTGAAGGAAGTCATTCACAAGATGTGCACCGTGGAGGAGCGAATTGTCGTCCATGAAGACGAATGCCTCGCCAATACGCTGTCGATATGGTTGCACTATAGGTCGGAGGATGGCAATCAGCCGTTACGGAGCCTTCCGTGACCACCAGCGGCGTACGTCGACCACACATAATGCCACCCCAAAACATCAGGGAACCTCCATCTTGCTGCACTAGCTGGACAGTGTGTCTACGGCGTTCAGCCTGATCGGGTTGCTTCCAAACACGTCTCCGACGATTATCTCGTTAAGCCATTTGCGACACTCATTGCTGAAGTAAACATGATGCCAATCCTTAACGGTTCATTTGGCATGTTGTTGGGCCCATCTGTATTGTAGTTGCATGGTGTTGTGGTTGCAAAGATGGACCTCGCCATGGACGTCGGGAGTGAAGTTGCGCATCATGCAGTCTATTGCGCACAGTTTGAGTCGTAACACGACGTCCTGTTGCTGAACGAAAAGCATAATTCAACAGGGTGGCGTTGCTGTCAGGATTCCTCCGAGCCATAATCCATAGGTAGCGGTCATCAACTGCAGTAGTAGCCCTTGGGTGGCCTGAGCGAGGCATGTCACCGACAGTTCCTGTCTCTCTACATCTCCTCCATGTCCGAACAACATCACTTTGGTTCACTCAGAGACGCCCGGACACTTCCCTCGTTGAGAGCCCTTCCTGGCACAAAGTAACAATGCGGACGCTATCGAATTGAGGTATTGACCGTCTAGGCATGGTTGAACTACAGACAACACGAGTCATGTACCTCCTTCCTGATGAAATTATTGAAACTGATTAGTTGTTGGACCCCGTCCGTCTAATAGGCGCTGCTCATGCATGGTTGTTTACATATTTGGGCGGGTTTAGTGACATCTCTGAGAATTCAAAGCGACTGTGTCTGTGATACAATATCCACAGCCAACGTTTATCTTCAGGAGTTCTGGGAACCCGGGTGTTGCAAAACTTTTTTTGATGTGTGTATTTTCCAAATAACGATATCGGTTTTGGAAAGTGATTCACCCTGTTACGCACCTGCTATACGAGCGCACGGAACTTTTTCTAACGGCCTGCATAAGAATACAGATGCCGATTAGCCGTTCATCCATACTGGTTCTTGGTGAAGACATCTCAGATGTGTTGATTTCCGCACTGCCATTCTAGATAGTGCAGCTGAAATGTGTCTGCCCCTGGTAGCTGAGTGGTCAACGTGACGGAATGTCATACCTAACGGCCCGAGTTCGATTTACGGCTGGGTCGGAGATTTTCCCCGCTCATGGACTGCATGTTGTGTTGACCTTATCATCATCATTTCATCCCCATCGACATGCAAGTCGACGAAGTGGCGTCAACTCGAAAGATTTGCACCAGACGAACGGTGTACCCGATGGGAGGCCCTAGCCACACGGCATTTCCATTGCCTGAAATGTGGCTCTTTAATGGGAAAGAGAACAGTGGTTGACCGTTGAAAATAAAAATCCTGGATGCCAAACAAATCAGTTATGTTACTGAAGTCATTTGTCCGTAAAAGTCTAACTGCTTCTGTAGGTAAGATCGGTAACACAATCTTAGGTGATGATGCTCGGCTCGAAAGTAGTCAGTTCGAACCTTGGTGGTAGAATAAATGGTAAATATCTGTCCCTCAACGGGAGGAGATGTGAGTAAGTAGAGTTTCTGATCAACAGACTTTGGACCAATATCCTACTGTCTCGCGGAGTCAAGACACGGGAGAGTGAGGTGGTGAAATAGTTAGCACACTGGGCTCGCTTTCGGGAGGATAACGGTTCAAATCCACGCAGGGCCCTCCAGGTTTAGATTAGGCGTGGTTTTCCTAAATTGCTTCAGGCAAATGTCTGGATAGTTCCTTTGAAAGGGGACGGCCGATTGTCTTCCCCATGCTTGGAACATCCGGAGCTCTAATGACCTCGATGTTGACGGGACTTGAAACCCTAAGCTTCCTTCCTTCGTACTGTGGCCCCCTTCTTTCTACTCAAAAGGTGCCGCCATTGTGTCGACACAAGGTTAGACCGTTTCCATTCTGACTCTAATCGTTATCAACAACACAAAAATGACACAAAACTATTCGCCTAATCAAATCAGTCACTTACATCGGACAAATTGAGCTGTACTTAAATATACAACACTCGCACTTCGCAAATGACGTATGTCATTGAAAACGTGTTAAGAAAGCCTTCCTAATAAGGCAACTTAAAAACGACTCGGAGTTTCCTGTCCAACAATGACAGACATAGATAACTTTGTCCTGGTGTACACCACAGACATAAATTTATTAAATGGGAGAAGCACTTCTCTTCTATGGCGGTATTTATTTACATATCATCGATACAAAACTGATATCCACCCAGAAGATACGATATATTAGATGAGCGAAATACCGTCAGACTACAAGAAGAATGTAGAAATTCCAGTTCCAAATCAAGTAGGTGCTGACAGAAGTGAATACTGTCGAACCATCAGTTTAATGAGTCCTGGTTGCATGATATTGACACGAAATATTTACAGAATTATGAAAAATCTTATATAACCTGGGGTCGGGGTGATTATTTTGGTTTCCCGAGAAGTACAGGACTCGCGAGACAGTACTAACTGTTCAACGTTTCTCAGAAGATACGTTAAAGAATGGCAAAACTATTGTACATTTATAGCATTTATAGATATACAGAAAGTTTTTGTAATTTTGACTGTGAAGCACTCTTTGAAATTCTGAAGAGAGCAGGGAGCGAAAATTTATTTAAAATTTGTATAAAAACCAGGGTGAAGTTATAAGAGTCGAAAGACATGAAAGGGAAACAGTAGGTGTGAAGTGAAAGACACAGGGTTGTAGCCTCTCCCTAGTATTATTAAGTCTGACAATGAGCAAACGGTAAAGGACACCAAGAAGAAATCTGGAAAATGGATTAAAGTACAAGAAGAAGAAATAAAAACTTTGACGTTTGCTGAGGATTGATGAATGGTGGAAATTTTAGGAGTAGGCCCTGAAAGTAAATAAATGTAAAATACTGCTCGTACACAGGAAAAGAAATTCACTACTCTACAACTACACTATTGATAACAAATTGCTGGAATCAGTATCCACCGTAAAATATCTAGGAGTGATGTTAAGAGCAACTTTAAGTGGAATGACCACATAAAACAAATGACATACATGAAGAAAATTAAGGAAATGTAACTCATCCACGGAGGAAGCGGCTTACAAGGCACTTGTTCGACCGATTCTTGAGCATTGTTCATCAGTCTGGGGCCCTTGACAGGTAGGAATGATAGAAGAGATAGAGAAAACCCAACGATGAGCGGCGCATTTGGTCGTGTGATCGTTTAGTCGGCGCGAGAGCGTTACCGAGATGGTCAACGAACTCCAGTGCCATACGCTACAAGAGAAGCATTGTGCATCACTTGAAACCTCCCCTTAGAAAAATTAATGAATTACTGTGCTGATAAACCTCTTACATTATTTGATTTTCAAACAGCTGAGCAGAACTGAAAGTACTCAGACATTTGGCTCTTTACCTATTCTGATCAACACTAAACTGACACACAATATTTCTAGCGCAACGCAATCTGACTTTCAAAAATCCCTACAAAAGAATGGCCCTGACTAACAGTAATCTATACCTTTCACAAGTCACTTACCTCACAAAGATCTTCGTTACACGACCTACTGCAGTCCTTGTAGAAATAATGGTATTGGTGGGCCATCAAAGATGCAGACCCACTGTAGTCCTTGTAGAGAGGGCCAGCAGTCACGGACTGCACACAGCACAGTCAGTGATTTTCATACAGAGCGCTACGTGGCGTTACCAATATAAAAACCTAAACAGCCTACTTACATAAACCCCGATGCTCCCCACAAAAAATTTTACAAATTGTTTTGGTCAGTGGTCAATACAGATTTGAAAATTTTTTTCATAATTACAATAACAATACGCACAGAATTTAGAAAAAATGTAAAATATGAAAAAATATAGAATATGGGAAAAATGTAGAATTAATCCGTATACAAAACGGGAACACAGGATTTATAGAGCGAGTACTCGAAATTCTTGGCATAAGCTGTAGGGCTTTAATATAAATGGTAGATATAGGAGAGGCATGAAACCACATATCTGTGCTTTAATAATGGAAAAATGGGACGTTCTAGAGACGTGATGTCAAGACGAAGCTACTATATTCCATCCCACACGTGGGCAATACTTCACGTACATCTATATCAATACTCCGTGAAGCGCACTTGAGGTAGCACTAATTGATCCCTTCTTCCCTGTTACACTCGCGAATGGTGCGTAGGAAGAATAATGGTTGGTAAGTCTCTGTATTAGCTCTAATTTCTCGAATTTTCTCTGTTGCTGGTCCCGGCGGAGGTTCGAGACCTCCTTCAGATATGGGTGTGTGTGTTTGTCCTTAGCATAATTTAGGTTAAGTAATGTGTATGCTTAGGGACTGATGACCTTAGCAGTTAAGTCCCATAAGATTTCACACACATTTGAACATTTTTTTCTCGAATTTTCACACATGTCCATTTCGTGAGATGTATGTGAGAGGAAGTAGGATGTTGACCGAGTGTTCCCTGAAAGTACTCTCTCGAAATTTCAGAAGAAGACCTCTCAGTGTGTAAGTAGACTGTTTAGGTTTCTATATTAGTAACGCCACGTTATGTGTATGAAAATCACTGACTGTGCTGTGTGCAGTCCGTGGCTGCTGGTAATCTCTAACAGGACTACAGTGGGTCTGCTCTGTGATGACCTACCTACCAATATTCTTCAACTTCGACTGACTCTGCTGTGGGTTTGCTCTGTTGTGGCCCATTACCTGTCAGCATGTCAAGAGTCAGCACTGTCTTTCCATTGGAAGGACAACACTACTTCTTCAAGACTGCATGGAAATCCACTACTTCCGTGTGCATTTTCTTTTATTAATGAGACTTTGTGAAAAAAAACTTTAATTACTATTGTGATAATGATCAGGACTGTCTTTATGGACTGTGAGAAAATTTTAGCTTTTGACCAAGATTGTATCAATAAGTGTGTGCATTTCATATCTTTGTTATTGTAATTATGAAAAAAAATTTCAAATCTGTATTGACCACTGACCAAAACAATTTGTAAAATTTTTTGTGGGAAGCATCGGGGCTATGTAAGTAGGCTGTTTAGGTTTTTATATTGGTAACGCCACGTAGCGCTCTGTATGAAAATCACTGACTGTGCTGTGTGCAGTCCGTGGCTGCTGGCCCTCTCTACAAGGACTACAGTGGGTCTGCATCTTTGATGGCCCACCAATACCATTATTTCTACAAGGACTGCAGTAGGTCGTGTAACGAAGATCTTTGTGAGGTAAGTGACTTGTGAAAGGTATAGATTACTGTTAGTCAGGGCCATTCTTTTATAGGGATTTTGAAAGTCAGAAGATTGCGCTAAAAATATTGTGTGTCAGTTTAGTGTTGATCAGAATAGGTAAAGAGCCAGTCTTCTCCAAATGTCAGCTCAGAAAAAAACTTTTACCAACGCACAATGCTAACTGCCAAAGCCAAATACTATATGCACTAAAACACACAAAAGGATTGTGATGGAAGTGGAGTGCTGACTACACCTATCTTAAATACTGCTTTACGTTGGCTGCTTCTTACAAACTCTACCTCCATGACCACTTAACAGTGATGACACCCATTTGTCATGTAAATAACATTGAATACATATACACTATTCAGCCATGGCTGTCAATTCTTCGTATATATTCTATAGACAGAAGATGTATGTAACAGATGGGAATAATGTTTGGAATACTGACCAACTGTGGCTATCAAAAGATTTTATTTATGTAATTATATATATTATCTTCCAGGGTAGATTCAGGATAGGGTTTGGAGGTGGATCCACGAGCGTTCAGACTGGAATCTGAGGGTGTGTGTGTGTGTGTGTGTGTGTTTTGCGTAACTGCAGCTGATCAGTATTTCAACATTATAACCATCGTTACACTCATCTTGTATCTTTAGAGTATATACGAAGATTTGACACCTGTTGTTGGGTAGTATCTGTGTTACCAACATGTCCAAAGGATGTCATTGTTCTTGGTGGTCACAGAGGTAGAGTCTGCAAGAATCAGTAAACATAGAACTGTGTTTGAGATAGCTAAAGACAGCACTCCAACTCAACCATATTCCATGCATGTGTTTTAGTATATACAGGGCGGTCCATTGATCGCGACCGGGCCAAATATCTCACGAAATAAGCGTCAAACGAAAAAACTACTAAGAACGAAACTTGTCTAGCTTGAAGAGGGAAACCAGATGGTGCCATGGTTGGCCCGCTAGAAGGCGCTGCCAAAGGTCAAACGGATATCAACTACGTTTTTAAAGTAAGAACCCCCATTTTTATTACATATTCGTGTAGTGAAATGTGTTGCAAATCGAGTTAGTAGTAAATATGTAATAAATTAAAACGTCACGCGTTATTTAGCAGTTTTATTGCGTAAATAACGAAAATGTAGTAAGCAATAAATTTTATTCTTTTCATAATTTTGTGGAGAGCGTCAGCAAGGAATAGGTTCGCCGACCGGAGTGGCCGAGCGGTTCTTGGCGCTACAGTCTGGAACCGTGCGACCACTGCGGTCGCAGGTTCGAATCCTGCTTCGGGCATGGATGTGTGTGATGTCCTTAGGTTAGTTAGGTTTAAGTAGTTCTAAGTTCTAGGGGACTGATGACCTCAGCAGTTAAGTCCTATAGTGATCAGAGCCATTTTTTTTTTCCGAAATGGCTGGTGCGCGGACGTCTCGTTGCCGTCTTATGGGGCGTTATTTAAACGAAGCATACCAAGATCGCTTGATCGGTCGTCATGATCCCATTCGGTCGCCAGTAAATTATCATGATTTGAACATTAAATTTTTTTCTTTGTGGCTTTCTGAAGTAGTCAATATTGTGGCAAAAGCAACCACGCACCGTGTTCGTGGAGCAGTATTCCACCATGCAGCTTTGACTACCACTAGCACTGACATATTTCGCATTGTGCCAAAGCACGTTATTCAGCATCCATATGCATGTACTGCATCCAACGAAAATAATTTTGGACATTGTCAATTAACGGAAATATAATCTTTGCTTTTCTTTGTAATAATCTATGCTTATCTTTGTGGCTGTAACTGTATCGAACAAAGAGAGATTAGGCCAAATAGCAAGGTTAAGCTCAATGCCAAATTCAGTTCGTGTGTGTTGCCAAATAAACTGTGGAAAACGACAGATAGTGTACCGATTCGAGCTGACGGAATCTAATCCGAAATTTTTGGTAGTAGAAAAAATATTTTACTATTCAGCTACAACAGCACGTTATCGAACGTATTTATGGGTCTTGAGATTACATGTTGATGAAGAAAAGACAGAATACCTGCCCATAAGTAAGAAAACCAGAAAAGATGCACCTCTGACTGTAGACGGATTCAATTTTAAGACTGTTGACCACTTCAAGTACCTAGGAAGTCTTTTTAGTAATAAAAACAGAGCAGATATAGAAACAGATGCCCGTTTATCAAAATCAAACAAGACACTTTTTTGTTTCATGAAAATTCTAAGAAAAATATGACTTAGCAGTAACTTTAAAAATCGACCATTATACCTGTGAGTTATATGGATGTGAAACATTGATATTTAGAAATTAAGATGAAGAAAAATTGTTAATATTCGAAAGAAAAGTACTAAGGAAAATTTTTGGACCTGTATACGACGAAAATAACATGGAATGGAAAATAAGAAGAAATGAAGAATTAAGAGGGCGGTACAAACACCGCAACATCGTCGAATTGCTCAAGAGGAGAAGGTTGAATTGGACAGGCCATATAGTAAGAATGACAGAGAATAGACTACCTAGAATAGCATTCAGCAGAACAATAGATGGAACGAGAGGAAGAGGGAGACCCAGAATCAGATGGCGGGATAACATTCGGGAGGACACAACTAGGATGAACAGCAACAGCAACTGGACAAACAGCGCATTGGACAGGCACAAGTGGAAGAGGCTCATAGAGCAGGCGTATGGTCGATCAGGTCCTTGCCAGATGTAAATAAAGTAAAATAAAGTAAAGTAAAGTAAGATACAATATTAAACCACGCTCTCCATCCACCACAGTTGCTACATCAAGCACGCAAAAAGGATGGCTGTACTGTATTGCACGGAGAGGTGTCTGGGTGGCAGTTTTCATAGATCCTTATACAGTAAACTCTCGCTAAAGGACTGTTGTTGTTGTCTTCAGTCCTGAGACTGGTTTGATGCAGCTCTCCATGCTACTCTATCCTGTGCAAGCTGCTTCATCTCCCAGTACCTACTGCAACCTACATCCTTATGAATCTGCTTAGTGTACTTATCTCTCGGTCTCCCTCTACGATTTTTACCCTCCACGCTGCCCTCCAACGCTAAATTTGTGATCCCTTGATGCCTCAAAACATGTCCTACCAACCGATCCCTTCTTCTAGTCAAGTTGTGCCACGAACTTCTCTTCTCCCCAATCCTGTTCAATACCTCCTCATTAGTTACGTGATCTATCCACCTTATCTTCAGTATTCTTCTGTAGCACCACATTTCGAAAGCTTCTATTCTCTTCTTGTCCAAACTAGTTATTGTCCATGTTTCACTTCCATACATGGCTACACTCCAAACAAATACTTTCAGAAACGACTTCCTGATACAAAATCTATATTCGATGTTAACAAATTTCTCTTCTTCAGAAACGCTTTCCTTGCCATTGCCAGTCTACATTTTATATCCTCTCTACTTCGACCATCATCAGTTATTTTACTTCCTAAATAGCAAAACTCCTTTACTACTTGAAGTGTCTCATTTCGTAATCTAATTCCCTCAGCATCACCCGATTTAATTTGACTACATTCCATTATCCTCGTTTTGCTTTTGTTGATGTTCATCTTATATCCTCCTTTCAAGACACTGTCCATTCCGTTCAACTGCTCTTCCAAGTGCTAAAGGACTGAAGAGTCGTAATTAGAGTCTACAAAGTCAATCCAATACCTGGGTTTAACAAAGCGTGAGGATACGAAATGGGACAAACATCTAGTCTTGCTGATTGGTAGAGTAATTGATTAACAGACTTGATGGACATCGTGAAACTGCAATTCGTCTACCGAAAATATTGCTTACACACCGCTTCTAAGGCCTGTTCCTGCAATACTGCTCAAGCTTCCGGGATTCATATGCGAAAAGGGCAGCTTGTTTGGTACACGATGGAGCATCATACAAAGCTGAGAAATCTAAATTCGCAGACTCTCGAAGACATACCGTATCTCGTTAGAAATGTACTTCATGATTTCAGTATGCGATTTTCACCTCCAGCATAAGGTTGCCAAAGCAATCTTGGAATATGCGTAGATTAATATAGCTGGTTAAAATGCGCGTGAGCAGTCATTCTTCCTTACGAAAGGAAAAGGAATCGTAACAAGTTCTGCTGAAGTGGGGTTTCAATTCCACGTTCTGCTGTCCAGGTTCAGATTTCCAATGATTCGCGTGAACCACTTAAGGTCAATTCCGCAGTGGTTGTTTTGAAGAATCCACGCCCAATTTGCTGCCCCGTTCTTGTCCAATCTGGTCGTGCGCTCTATCTCTAAGCATATCGTCATCGATGAGACATCAAATCCTAAACGATTGTAACATCAAGTGCGTGTCAAGGAATGACCCCCTTTGATTTCAATACCCATAAACGATTTATCAGACAGCATCGGAGACATGGCAAAATTGTTCACTGACTATGATGTGCAGAGGAAAGTATCGTCGTTAGACGCAAGGAATTTCATTTGGTGCAATGAATGGCAGCTCCCTTTTTTTGATGTTGGTAAATGTAAGGCGATACCTATAACGAAAAGGAAGTACCCTATAGTATCTGATTGCAAGGTTAGTAATGCACTTCTTAAGCACCTCTCGTGGTTTAAGTATTTAGGAGTATCCAGATGAAATTTTTACTCTGCAGCGCAGTGTGCGCTGATACGAAACTGCCTGACAGGTTAAAACTGTGTGCCGAACCGAGACTCGAACTCGGGACCTTTGCCTTTCGCGGGCAAGTGCTCTTCCATCTTTTTTTTTCTACCAATTTCTTGAAATTTTTTTATTATTTTTTTTATGTGAAAAACGACGCATTCTGTCGCCACTGCGCATTGCATTAAAGAATTCATGGAGTTTTTTTTTTTGGGTTGACTCCAGATACACAAAGCAGAAAACGAAATTTCGATCACCTATCGAAACGCCGGACAAAATGCGCCCGTTATGGTTTAAAAAAAAAGTATTTCATATTTTTATAGATGGTAGAATAGATCAAAACAAGACAAAAATATTCCGTAAACATACACTCAACATTTTTTTAATGTTTTTAAGGAATAAGGCGTCTGTTAGTTACGACAAACAAAATTAGAGTTTACATCCATAGCAATGACAGAACAAGAGTACCTTCGAAACTATGAAACGGAATTTGAAACTAATCGTATAATGATAGATAATAGAGAAAGAAAAATGTAAGCAAGTCTTGCACGCCATGCCATGTGCATGGCCCATCTGCTTGCAGATTCCATGTTCCAAGTTGATAAACATTTCGGAGCGTGTGGAGCTCCATGATGGCTGTCATCCTCTGCTCGGTACTCCCCAACTGTGAGGGGGGTTATCGAAGACACTGCGCAAATAGTTCGCAAATAGCTATCGGTATCGGGGTGTACCCTCAAGTATGCTATGACTGTCCTGGAGAAATTTGCCACTAATGAAGTATCATATTCTCATAATCTCGAAATAGGTTGTATACGGACATGCATCTGAGCTACCCAAGCACAACCCACGCCCCGTCCTCACAGCTTTACTTCCGCCAGTACCTCGTCTCCTACCTTCCAAACTTCACAGAAGCTCTCCTGCGAACCTGCAGAAGTAGCACTCCTGGAACATAGTGTTCGCAGAAGAGCTTCTGTGAAGTTTGTAACGTAGGAACAGAGGTACTGCCGGAAGTAAAGCTGTGAGGACGGGGCGTGAGTCGTGCTTGGGTAGCTCAGATGGAAGAGAACTTATCCGAGTTAAAGTCTCGGCCCGGCACACAGTTTTAATGTGCCAGGAATTTCAGTTTAGGGGGTAATTCTAAGAAGTGGTATGAAACAGGATGATCAGGTAAAATCGGTATTAGGGAAGGCGAACGAAATACGCAAACGTGTTGGAAGGGTTACGGGAAAATGCAGTCCAGCTCTTAAGGAAATTGCGTACAAGACGGTTAGTGTGCTCAGTCATAAAGTACTGTTCCAGTGTGCGGAGTTCTTAACAAGTATTCATGACAGCAGACTTCTAATGTAGGCCTATTCAGAGACGTGCTGTTAGTATTGTAAAGGTCGGCGTAGTCCATGTGAAAGTACAACAGAAATACTCGTGGAACTTAAATGGGAATGCTTAGAAGAAACGCGACGCAGTTGGCGCGAAATCCCGCTGGGTAAATTTAGAGAACCTGTACTCCATTAAGACTACACCACCATAAATCGGTAACCAGAGTATATCTCGAGTACATATGAAAATAAGCTAAAGGATACTGGGCACCTGCAGAGAGATATAGTCATTTACTCCCGGTTCAGTACGATAATGGTATAGGAAATAAAATCCATAATGTTGGCATGAAGTTCTCTCCGTCATGCACTGTAGGCTATTATGGCTTGCGAAGTATACGTAAAGATGCAGGCGTAAACTTTTTCCCTTTGTTTTAACATTGTGTTTTTGAAAAGACGTTCTGTCACGCTGTTAACAGTGCTTTGTAGAGCATGTTCGTATCCACTCGAACATAAGTAAATGAAGAAGATTATACGCTAGCAATGAGAGTTTGCCACGGCTTGAAATCCCTTTACGACGAGGGACGGCAAAGTTAAGGGCATCAAATATCAAGTTTGTCTTCCCCCGTTCGTTTTCTTTCTTTAACTGAAGCGAAGGCTACGTAACAGTCACGTCCGTGACGCAAGTAGATGATAATTAAGGCTACACGAGGAGGCGCAGATTCAGTGTGCACAAGAAAAGGATCAAAATAAAAAATAATAGGCAACTGATGCCGCTAATTTTCATAGAGTGCTAGTCGAGTGTAGTCTGATCGAACACGGATGTATTGCTGTCTTGCAGGCCCAAACGTAAGTTTCTGTAAGGATGGGGTGGAGGGTAGGGGGCACTTGCTCCCCCTTTGGAGTGCGGAGTACAAAGTTTTTGATGGTATGACACGTCTCGAAACTCATTCATATCAACAATGGGAATGTTAGGATCTAACAACCACCCGAATTAATTTCTCTGGACTTCTAAGACTTGTAAGTAAAGAACATATAGAAGTTCACACGCGCTCAACGGCGAGTTTATCAGCGCACAGAACATGTAGTTGCACTGTCCCACGCGTGCAATGCAGAAGACTTGGTTTTCCAGACATGGCATAGCAGAAACCGAAGACAGATTCATGAATGAAGAATTTTTGAGAAGTGCATACGGAATGGCATAGGCGAAGATATTGACAGCATGGGTGTGTGATGGTAACCATGCTACAAAACAAAGACTTAGTAAGGGAATTAGCAGAGAGTGATTATCATCGAATACCGTTGACCTGTTCTCTTTTTTACTGTGGCTGTTATTTAACGTCCTAAGAAAAGTCTCAATATGTGGAAGCTATCGGGAATTTCTGAAAAGTGAGAAGCTCAGGCGAAATGAGTACACTGTAAAATTCGACATGGAGAAGCACGCATTTTGGTGTTACCCTTCTCTGTCTGTAAAATAGCAGTCTAGAACCGTATAACAATAAATAATAATCCGCAATCTCCAACAGTTTGTCTTTTTATTATTCGTGGCTTAACTCCCCATTTTCGTCTGTATTTGTTGCACGACACCTAGTCTGGTGTACATTTCAGTGCTCCTATTTTCCTGTTCCGACGGGACGCACTTATATTACTGTAGGAAAGTGAAAATAAGAGCTATGGATTTACGAATTTGCTCACCCGCATTATATATTGAGTTCACGTACTCTATTAGAAAACTCAGATAAAAGCATTGACACTGCCACGTGGAATCAGTTATCATGAAGAACAATAAACTTGTTGTTGTGCGGATCACGGTGTTAGTTGATTTTCGTACCTTCTGAAACAGAAACCACGTTTGCGGCTCCGTTCAGCAAAACACACAACAAACTCACTCTTACTTAGGCAGGACTGAAGTTACAATTTGTAGGAACGTCACTCGTACGTATAAAACAAATAGTTACAGTGGAAGAAGACGCAGTACGACAGGCTATTGCCGTTCTGTGCACACGGAGGATTAATTTCTCCGTAGAACTGTTGTTGAGCCAGTGGGAAGCTCCGCGGAATAGCCGAGTTGCTTGTCGAGGCATCTGGCGGCAGCCCAGAAAACTAAGAGCAAACAGGAAGGCGCGCGCTTATTGGCGGGCTGGCAGACGAATGGGCGGGTTGTCTTGCCATTGGCCAACGTGTTCTGTCTCGTGTGCTCCTCCCTTTCCACTTGAGCGAGTTATAAGAGTTCGCAAGTGTGCGTCGCCTCAATTGCGACAAGAACAAAACGCTTAAGCTTGTAGCCGGCATATTGGAGGCGTGGTAACGCGTCTATCCTGCTGACAGTTCGGGCGGAGTCACATGCCTCTCACTCTAAAGTATGTCATTGTATTACAAACAACTGCCTTATATTCCAAAGCTGCCGCGAAATTTCACATTGAAAACGAGTGTTTCATGTCTGCCATTGTATTACATGCGATTCTTTTCCCAAACGAAGTGTAACAGCCGATTTTCTTTTTTAATTGCCATATTGCAAATACTGACAGCTGCCCTGCAGTATCATGTATTTGAGAACTTTTTCCGCGATGAGCCCATCATCAACGAAATAGAGAATAATGGTGTACGCTTACTAAGTTGTATTACACATATCATGCAGTCAAAGCTGAGCATCAGATGCAGTTAGGACTCTAGACAATTTGATTCCGCATGCGTCAGATATTTCGTAACACGCATGACTCTTATACCTGCATGTTTGGGCCAGCCACAAAGGAACCAAGGCATATAGCAAATGAGTTATTTATTTTCAGAAATATCTTTCACATATGGAATCGAGTTATTTAGAGTCCTGCATGATTCAGATGCGGAATTTTAATAACATAATGTCTGTAAAACAACCCAATAAGAATAGGCTAATTTTACGTCTGTTGTGTCGGTAATGGGCTAAGCTTGAAACAAGTTCACACACAATAAATATTACAGTGGTGCTGGTAATGTTTACATTATAGAACTTAAAAATATATCTGGGCTCTACTCGTAAACAAAATAGCAAACTCCTGAACTAAAAAATTAATTATGTTGTGAGGGCTACTCAGTTCTTTTAAAACTTCATCGCGTAAATGTACGAACGACTGAAAAGAAACACAATACACAGATGAGAAGTGCCACACTATGTCAGACATAACATTTATTTTATGTTATTCTTTTCTAAATTTTCCTAATGTGATCTACACTTTTCGTCGAAACATAACGAAACACAGCAAACACGTTAGTCGCTACTATATTTTGGTTCTTCCATCACTTTTCCCATCAGCATTTACTGGTTTGTACCAAGAGTAGTCAATAAAATTAATAACCTTCTCAGCAAACTGCGACATACTGTAACACGATTGGTACAGGTCACTTCGCGATTCTGTATCAGTTCAATAATAATTACTTTATAAACAAACGTGGGCACTAGAGATTGTTGGGAGGCAGTTGAGAGCTTATCATTTAAGAGAATGGATTTCGGGACAGCCCTTGTTTACTGTCAAATTGCGACAAAATAGCCTTTTTCAAGGCTTGAATGTGACTGTGGGAGGTTCCCAGTCTCTGCTCGAAATGTTCCGAAATAGATGCTTCCAGGCGTTTCAGTTCGTTGTTGATCCATTAACTCAGTTTTTTTTTATTACAGAGGGCAGCTAGCCCTCTGACCGAACACGCTGAGCTACCGTGCCGGCGCGTTAATCGCTTACGTGCGGCTACAGGGGTGCCTAGCTCCCAAGCAAGTGTCTATTCATCATCGATGTCAACAAGAAACCCGCTCTTTTCGTTTCCTAAGAAACTTTCACATCTGTCCCTTTGGCGACAAGCATGCTGACACACCCACCAACCGGGTTGGAGCTGATAAACGAGAAATTTGATTTTTTTATTTTGAATTTTTACAACGCAGTTTGAAGACTTAAGTGTCGCTTTTGCTGACAGCGTGAGTGTTAGTCACACATTTAAGAGTATGCACTCTGTGCAGCTCGAAGTTAACTGGTTCTTTTTGCAACTTCTTTGTGTCATTCATTGGGCTATTTCTCATGTTAATATAAAAATGTAGCTCAGCAGATGAGGAACGAGGCCAATCAAAGTTCCACATAATTAGATTCAGTTTTTCACGTTAGTTTCCCACTTTCTTTTTCAAGAGTAACACTGAAGTAATATTCCTTCTTGTTTTTCTAAATCTTGATAAAAGTTTAATGTTTGTGATATCGAATTCCATTTATGAACGCTACTTCCTTCAATTTCTCCCGCCATTAAACGACTTTGGTTCAAATGGTTCAAATGGCTCTGAGCACTATGGGACTTAACGTCTGAGGTCATCAGTCCCCTAGAACTTAGAACTACTTAAACCTAACTAACCTAAGGTCAACACACACATCCATGCCAGAGGCAGGATTCGAACCTGCAACCATAGCGGTCGCACGGTTCCAGACTGTAGCGCCTAGAACCGCTCGGCGATCCCGGCCGGCTAAACGACTTTATTTAACAAATACAATCAAGAATAAGCTAAGTTGTCGGTTCAATCTGATGGTGTTCCCGTTAGGGACAGTGGCCAAATTATGAGTGGAATGTCGCGTAATAGGCAAAGCTGTTACATCACATACGAGCGCTGCGACATCTGCAACCATCCTGCGCCTTGAGTTCACTATCATCGATCATCCTCCACACACTCCCGACTCGGCCCCATCCAGTTTTCATGTTTTCGTAACTCAACGAACACCGTCGAGGACTTCACTTTGAAAGTGATGACGCGGTGCGCGCAGAGATGAGGTTGTGGCACCATCAACAAAGTCGAACATTCTATAGTGAGGATATCAACAAACTGGTCTCTCGTTAGGGAAAAATGTTTTCGTCGCCAGGGTGATTATGTTGAATAAATATGTAGACACGAAGAATAAAGATGTAGACTGTTAATAACATTTATTTAACAAGCTCTAAGAGTTTTTACTTTAAAAAACACGGAGGCATTACTTTTCAGTACGCCCTCGTATATCGTATTTTCTGAGGCGGAGATTGGGGATCAGCCCAGAATTTGCTGAGCGAATGTCGAAAACCGCGTAAAAACCACACTCAGGCTGGGCAGTTTATCAGACTAACAGCCGCTAACAAGCCGCGAGATTTCGATCCGGGTCTGGTTCATCTGTCCGTCTTGGAAGCTACCGCGCTGCGCATTAAGCTAAGCGAAAAACTTGTCCCTAAATTGCAGCAGGTAGTCCAAAAAGTATCGCACTGGTTAAGTAAGCATTGTTCGTATGCCAATGCGACGCTTTCGAGCACTGTAAGAGAAATTAATCATAATTTAAATAAAGTCTCTCTGTGGACCGACGCTCGTACATCCAAACACAAAATTAGCTGCCACTCTCCAAGGAAAGCTTCACTACAGATCTCAAGTAGGAATCTTAGAGTGCAGAATTGCATGCAGCCAACATACAACTGGTTTCAATATTCGACGTCATCATATAACATCTATTAGCACAAAGCAGCCGTAGTTTCTGGCAAATTACACGTTTGTTCTTAACATAAAACTGTTCGCCCCCGGCAGCTGAGTGGTCAGCGCGACGGCCTGTCAATCCTAAGGGTCTGGGTTCGATTCCCGGCTGGGTCGGAGATTTTCTCCGCTCAGGGACTGGGTGTTGCGTTGTCCTAATCATGCCGGCTCGGTAGCTCAGCGTGTTCGGTCAGAAGGATTTCTGCCCTCTGTAATAAAAAAAAAAAGCTGAGTTAATCGATCAACAACGAACTTAAACAGATGTCGCACAACGTCCGCCCCCAGCAGATGCAACGAACAAAGGCGAACAAAATAAAAAAATGCGCCGGCACGGTAGCTTAGCGTGTTCGGCCAGAGAGCCGGCTGGCCTCTGTAATGAAAAACTGAGTGGAAGGATCAACCACCGAACTTGAACTGGATGTCTTGCGACGTCCGCAAAGACCGAACAAACCATCAACAATGAACAAAATGCAAAAAAAAAAAAAAAAAAAAAAAAAAAATCATCATTTCATCCCCATCGACGTGCCAAGTCGTCGAAGTGGCGTCAAATCGAAAGACTTGCACCAGCCGAGCGGTCTACCCGACGGGAGGCCCTCGTCACACGCCAAAACTAAACTCCTCCGGAACAGGCCATGAACGTCCAACGGGACGACCGACCGCCGTGTCATCCTTAGACCACAGGGGTCACTGGATGCCGATATGGAGGGGCATGCGGTCAGTACACCGCTCTCGCGGCCGCTTTGTCAGTTTACGAGACCGGAGCCGTTACTTCTCAATCAAGTAGCTCCTCAGCTTGCCTCACAACGACTGAGTGCAATTTGCTTACCACCAGCGCTCGGCAGACCGGATGGTCACCCACCCAAGTGCCAGCCCAGCCCGACGGAGCCTAACTTCGGTGATCTGACGGGAACTGGTGTTACCACTACGGCAAGGCCGTTCTTAACATAAGAAACATAAAATATTGTAAGACAAAAATATGACAGCCGAAAAGAAAGATCTGTTGCAATGCTTTCAGGTCATGCCAGAGCCAATAATCCGACTTGATCGGGAGCACGGAACCGTCAGTGGTAAACAGAGCGACGAGCGAGACGGAAGATCAGGGTTTAACATCTCGTCGACAGCGAGGTCATTACAGACGGAGCACAAGCTACGATTACAGAAGGAAATCGGTCGTACCGTTTCAAAGGAACGACCCAAGCGTTCACATTTAGTGATTTTGGGTAATCACGGAAAATCTAAATCTGGATGGCTGCACGGGGATTTCAACGACTGTTCACAAAATACGAGGTGCGACAATAAAGTAATGAGACAGATGTGAAAAAAATGTTGCTAACCGTCTTAGTCAAGTTTAGTGTTGTCTGCTTCAAAGTAGTTCCCTTGGGATTGCACACACTTTTTCCAGCGCTTCTGCCATTGATGGTAACATTTCTGGAACTCATCTTCTGTAATATCCTCCAAAAAGACCCTCATACAGTTTTTTGGACATCTTGTGTTGTTTGAAAAAGGTGTCCCTTGACCGGCGTTTTGACTTTTGTAAATAGATAAAAGTCGCACGGAGCGATATCTGGTGAATAAGGTGGCTGTGGTAGTACTGATATTTGTTTTGAGGTAAAAAATTGCTGTACTGACGAAGCAGTATGGGATGGCGCATTAACGTGATACAGAATCCAATTATCAGCAATGTTGGCACGGACACGAAGAACTCTTTTACGAAGTCTTTCTAAAATTTCTTTGTAGTAATATTGGTTAACTGTTTGTCCAGGAGGCACCCAATCTTTACGAAGAACTCCCTTGGAATCAAAGAAGCACACAAGCATGCGTTTCACTTTTGAATTTGACATGCGAGCTTTTTTTGGTCTGGGTGATCCCTTTGAGCACCATTGCAAACTTTGGCGTTTTGTCTCTGGATCTTACGGAAAAAAAAACTTTCATCACCAGTGATAACACGACTCAGCAATTCTGGATTGATTTCCGTTAGCTCTAACAGATCGGCTGCCACATTTTTCCGTGTTTCTCGCTGTTGTGGTGTGAGATTTTTGGGGACCATTTTTGCACAAATATTTCTCATACCAAGATCTTCAGTTATTATCAGACGTACCGATTCTCGATTGATGTCCAGTTCTTCTGCAATCATTTTCACGGATAATATTCGATCAGATCGTACGAGTTCACGCACCCTGGCCAAGTTGACATCCGCCCGTGAGGTTGATGGTCGTCCACTGCAGTCTCCATCTTCAACATTCGTTCTGCCTTCACTAAACATTTTATGCCAACGAAAAAGCTTACCGTAAGTTGTCGTCGCGTTTTAACCCAATTTAACGCAAAAAGAAATGGCATACCGTTGCGCAATATTATGTGGTTTCATTTCCGTGACGAGAGACACAAACATGTGTTAACTTATTACAGCACAACTCATGACTGAGCAGGTACATCGATGTGCTGCTTGGGCTAGAAGCAGCTCGTAGACCAAGGTCAAAGATATTGTGCCTACGCCAGCCTGCAGGACTGCCACATCTTGCAAAGAAAATCAATCTCATTACTTTATTGTCGCACCTCGTACATATCTCAGCTTCTCCACCTTGCTCAGTAAAATAGACGAGTGCTCCAGGAGGAGGTGCTCTGCGAAATGGCGGATCAAGGGAGCAGCACCGCAACTCCCCAGTCTTCTTTTAACTGCACCAGCTCTCTGAAGAACTCCACGAAGAGCCACAAGCTACTGCTGCAAACTGTCTCAGCAGTCAGTGGCGTATCATGGGATTAGCACCCTCAATTACAAATCGAGTTTTAGATTTTTGTGTATTTGAAATGCCCGCCATTTCCTGCGCAAAACAATTTGTGTTTCATATGAGTAAATCAATTTTTTCGTGAGTTATGATGGTTTTCCTAACGCTCTGTGCGATTTGGTATTTCAATGCCACGCCTTCTTTTTTGCACCATGCAGAGATAATGCACAGGTTTCTTTTATTCCTTGTACGTTATTTCCTACTTCTGTTTCTAAATTAGAATGCACTGGACATGTCCAGAACAGAACGGAGTCTAAGTTGAGAAGCTTATTAGAAGAAAAAGAATATGGTAAGAAGGTAGGTGGTAAAGGTCGCCTGACAAATGTTGAAATAGATAGATTACAGAATTATTGTGGCTTCGCCATAAGAACTTGTAATATGGGGACACATGAAAAAATCTGTATGGGCTATCTTATTTCACAAATGAAAATCCCCAGCACTGTCGTTGGACGAATGATCCTGACATTTGGTGCAAATACAGGACAAGTGCAACATATGGCCACAAGCATTCTTTACCTGTAGCAGTAATGAATGAAAGTAAAACTACATTTATACATTTTTGTAACCCAACACTCTTGCCGCATCGGTAACACCGGTTCCCGTCAGATCACTGAAGTTACGCGCTGTCGGGCTGGGCTATCACTTGGATGGGTGACCATCCGGTCTGCCGAGCGCTGTTGGCAAGCGGCGTGCACTCAGCCCTTGTAAGGCAAACTGAGGAGCTACTTGATCGAGAAGTAGCGGCTCCGGTCTCGGATACTGACATACTGTTGGGAGAGAAGTGTGCTGACCACATTGCCCTCCATACTCGCATCCAGTGACGCCTCTGCTGAGGATGACACGGCTGCCGGTCGGTACCGTTGGACCTTCATGGCCTGTTCGGGAGGAGTTTAGTTTAGTTTCATAGATCTTTGTAAGGCTACTTCGTTTAAGAAATGTCGTCATGGGCAAACGCAAAATTTAAATGAATGTGTGAATTCTGTCTTTTGGACCCAGTTACCGAAAACTGTGTTTTGTTCGGATTACAACTCTCAGATTTGGAATTTATGATGCTATTTTATACTTCAGTGATGATGTAACAAGAAAACGTAATGTTGTGTAAGTATTGGGCACATAATCTTGTTGTAAATACTATAAAATCCTCAGTGCAAATAGATAAAGATAAAATTCGCAAAGCAGAAATTGCTAATTTAAATGCACGAAAGAAGCTAGAAAGAAAAGAAGAGGGGTCAAGAGAAAAAAAGAAGATCAGTATGATTCAGATGATGCTCAGTATGATGCAGGAAAATGTTAGAGGTAAGTAATTCTCATCAATAACCACACTAAAATTGCAATACCAAACTTTAAATAGATTTTTTCAAAATTGCATTTTTTTTTACTTTCAGGTACCATTATTTTCTGAGGTAATTGGGTCAGAAATATGAAATTTGGTTAATTTGCACTCAGGATGGTAATAAGCTAATATAAGTAAATTGAGAACTACCAACCAAACAGAAATGAAAAAAGTGAAATTTTATTAGTGAAAGTAAAAAATTCATAAAAAGTATATTGTTCATTTTACTTGTGAATGCAGGCATATATGTTATATTTATTCTGTAAAAATTTGACTCCTTTAACACTTATAGTTCTTTTAAAAAGTGTGGCCGGCCGCGGTGGCCTCGCGGTTCTAGGCGCGCAGTCCGGGACCGTGCGACTGCTACGGTCGCAGGTTCGAATCCTGCCTCGGGCATGGATGTGTGTGATGTCCTTAGGTTAGTTAGGTTTAAGTAGTTCTAAGTTCTAGGGGACTGATGACCACAGCAGTTGAGTCCCATAGTGCTCAGAGCCATTTTTTTAAAAAAGTGTACCTATTCAGAGGGGGAATGGCGTTTGCAGAATGGGGATAAAAACTGCCTTCCATCTCCCCTTAAGAGTACAGAGTATCTCCACTGCATCAGCGCCACCAGAACGATGGACAAGAAAACCAGGAGAACATCGGGCCAGTGTCAGTCCAACCCAACAATCAGTGCACTGCAGTAAGGTGGATGAAGGTAGCAGCACCAGCAACTCCTACGGGAATAAGAGTCCAGTGTATCTCCACTGTGACAACTCGCTCAGTACAATGGACTAATGCTCCAGCAGGAACAACAAAAACTGCACCAGACCGTTCCAGCAGTCAAGCAACTGCGTCATGGCGGATGAAGCGATTACCACCAGCAACTTCTACTGGAATACAGGTCCACCGTGTTTCTAAATCGCTAACTTGTGCATTAAGATAGACTAAAGCTCCGGGATGAGTAACATGTCACTTCGCTAATCCATTCCAGCAGTTAGTGCAGTGAAACATTGGCGAATATAGCGAGTAGTGGAATACGAGTCCAGTGTGTCGCCATTGAGCCACCTTGCTCAATGTGACAGATTACAGCTTCAGGATGAGCACTGAGTCACTCCATCAGCCCGTACTAGCAGCGTGCTCTGGCATGTCGAATGAAGGGTGTGGCCCCAGCAAAACCTGCTGGAATACGAGTCCACTGTATCTCCACTGTGGCTGCTCTCGCAGTAGGGTAGCCTAGAGCTCCATGGGAAACAATGGGGACACTGCTACATTTCTCCCCAGCAGTCAGTGCACAACAACATGGCAGGTAAAGCGGCTAGCACCTACATGCACTGGAATACAAATGCACGGTATCTGTGGGACCTCGGTGAGTGCGATAGACTATATCTCCAGGAAGAACAACGGACGACTGACAAGTCCGTCCAGTCAGTGCATGGCGACATGGTGGATGAAGCAATTAGAACGAGCATCTTCTACAGGAGCAAGAGTCTATTGTATGCACTATGTGACACCTTGCTGAGTACGACCATCTGCTCCAGTCCGTCCCAGATTTTTAGTACTACGTTGGACGATCTGAAATACACTAACAAAACGACACGCCACGAAGGAATTAGCCAAATGGGATTTAAATTAGTAGATGTGGTATAGGATACATGTACAGACAAAGAATTGAATACAATTTCAGAAAAAATGGATGATTTATTCAAGAAAAAGCGCTTCACAATCTGAGCAAGTCAATAACGCTTTTGGTCCAACTCTGGCCGACATGCAAGCAGTTATTCTGCTTGACACTGATTGGTAGAGTTTTAGGATTTCCTCTAGGGGGATATCGTGCCAAATTCTTTCTCCTGAATACATCATCTAATTTTGCTGAAACTGTAATAATTTCTTTGTCTGTGTATGCACATCACATCTAGCGATTTCCGTCTCATTCGGATAATTCCTTCGGATTGCGTAGTTTTTTCTTTCCTTAGAGTGTATTTTCTGGGTGTAAAATATGAAATCAAATCAGAAAATTTCATATAATACACAGTGGCTCGACCCAACATGTCATGCAACAAAGTAAGACAAATATGTCTATGATAAACGCAATGATGTACCCCCTAATCTGAAAAGTTCCTAGTAAAATTCATTTTGTCCCATTCCTTTTCACTTTCAAATTTTTCTGTTTTATAGTCTATGTGAAATAACATTCATCGTAATCACGTTTATCATCATATACTTACTACAGTACGTCTGCACAGTGTATTCGACAAATCTTCACGGTTTCTTATTCAAAATTGGATACCACTAAATTTATTCGCGTATCAAAAGTAAAACTAGTGTCATTAATTGAAGTCATTGCTGTCTCCGGCAGAATGAGTTTTGCCCACTTGGCGTCCTCCTTATTCACTGCATGCCTCTTCTTCTAGCAGTAAGCGGTCTCGCTCCCAGGCGCCGGGAACGTTGGAGCAAGAGCGAAAAGTCTGCTGCTCTATACAGCACTAGCTAGAGCAGTCAGCTAGGACGTGCTGCGAATCTGCAAAGGGCTCACTGATCGGCTCCCAGGAAAGGACTATGAATGGGAAGTTGTATCTGTCGTGAAGAACTACTTGGTGTCACCTGTTTCAGTTAAGAAATACTGTTTCTTTAGTTGTTTGTATGTGGAACTAGTAATTACTTTCGAGCAACTCAGTTCAGACATAAATGATGTATGCATTCAAAATGCATGTCATTCAACTCATGTGGTGTGAGTAGTTCACGAACGTGATTTTAGCACTACTCAACAGGCTTTGGATTCTTATGCTGACGTTACAGTACATCTACTTCGCTATGTAAATTTTTGGTTGACAAGATTCAGTTGTTTGAAGGGAAAAGATGCAACAATGCAGTGAACACAAGACAAAAAAAGGGTGTGTAAGTCTATAGTTCAGAATACTAACCATTACTCTGCAACATGCAGTTTCAACAGACTTCCATAAGACAAGAACATACTGAGTGGCGAACACTTTTTTCTTGGCAAACTACCGCTGTTTCCTGCAGTAATATCTAAGTTCTACCTGTCTCTATTTTTATATGTCTCATTAAAATAAGTGGAATTTAGGAATACAGCGGTTGTGTAAGAACAGCTCCTACGTGTTATCTAGTCCAGTAGTCTCGTCCTAATTTGAGTTTTGGTTGATTATCGAAAGGGTAATTCCAAGCGGATGCCGGAATGCCTCTTTTAAATATGGCAAGGTCGTCATCTTCCTCATTCTCTTCCCACTATCAGTAAATGGAAACTAAAATTCCATGCAGTCACGTTATTGTTCTTATAATTCTTATTACTGAAAGTACTGTTACACACTTAATGTAGTGAAAAAAAAAAAAAAAAGAAATGATCGTATCTCATGGCCGGGAGGCTCCATCTTGGAAAGTTCGGCCACCGAGTGCATGTCTTTTGCAGTCGACGCCACATTGGGCGACTTACGTGCCGGTAATGAGGATGGAATGATGATGAGGACAACACAACATCCAGTCCATGAGTGGAGAAAATTTCCAACCCGGCCGGGAATCGAACCCGGGATCACTGCATGAGAGGCAACCACGTTACCACATTTATTAAAAAAAAAAACTCTTTTTGTTCCTTATTAGTGGTTGTATTTGTTCGGGGCGAACATCTCATGACGTTTGTTCAAGTTCATCGTTGATCCATTCACTGTCGATCGCAGTGTCCGAGCGGTTCTATGCGATTCAGTCTGGAACCGCGTGACCGCTACGGTCGCAGGCTCGCATCCTGCCTCGGACATGGATGTGTGTGATGTCCTTAGGTTAGTTAGGTTTAAGTAGTTCTGAGTTCTAGGGGACTGATAACCTCAGATGTTAAGTCCCATAGTGTTCAGAGCCATTTGAACCATTTGATCCATTCAATCGGTTTTTTAGTTTTTTTATTTATTTATTTTTTTTATTACAGAGGGCAGCTATCCCTCGGACCGAACACGCTGAGCTACCGTGCCGGCATCACTCAGCTAAGGAGGCGGACATAATGTAGTGAGTTGTTCTTTGATAGTAAGACAGTGGTAAAGTGGTTCAAAAATGCCACTGGCTCTGAGCACTATGGGACTTAACTTCTGAGGTCATCAGTCCCCTAGAACTTAGAACTACTTAAACCTAACCAACCTAAGGACATCACACACATCCATGCCCGAGGCAGGACTCAAACCTGCGACCGTAGCGGTCACGCTGTTCCACACTAGCACCTAGAACCGCTCGGTCACTGTAAAGTGGTCCTAAGCAATAAAATTAAAAAAAAATATCTTCAAATCGCCTAAGACGAAGTGTCTGTGTAGTTCTCCCCTTTGGGCATGTCACTAATTCTTATTCAGAAATTTCTTAAGTTCCATAAAGTGTGCTGTACCATGTTTTGTCTTGGAAGCATTAATTAATTTTAATAATGGAAATGCCGTGTGGCTAGGGCCTCCCGCCGGGTAGACCGTTCGCTTGGTGCAAGTCCTTCGATTTGACGCCACTTCGGTGATTTGCGTGTCGATGGGGATGAAATGATAATGATGAGGACAACACAACACGCAGTCCCTGAGCGGAGAAAAATCTCCGACCCAGACGGGAATCGAACCCGGGCCGTTAGGCTTAACAGTCCAGCGCGCTGACCACTCAGCTACCAGGGACCAGCTAAGTGTCCCCAGCTACCAACGGAGATCAGTTTCTGAAATGTCCGCTCTGGCTGGCTGGTCTACATTTCTTGACTTAGCCAAAAACAATCGTTAATGAGCAAGAATGAATATAGTGTTAAAAAAATTTCTGGGTGGTAAAACTACTTGTTTCCGTATGAAGCTCTAACTTACTCATTCTGTGAGCGACACGCAAGAGATGGGAAAAGTCTTGAATCGCTTTCCAGACGAATGCGGAGGTAAACGACGAATTACACAACGAGTCCCCAGTCCTCAAGGTTTGCAAGACACGGGAAGAGGGGTCGCAGGAAATACATCTCTCACGCAGCGTCTCCTATGACGTCTTTCCGGCATTTTTCCGCAGTGCAATTTTCCACATCCGCTGACAGATACAACCACGATCTCATCATTTATGTTATTGTCATACATTTGAATGAAACGTGACATCTGTGGCGTTTCGTGCACGATGTATAACCATTTAGGATAATGAGAAGCAAACTGACATGGAAATGGAAGAAGCTTTCTAAAGTGGCTTCGTAGTAGAGTTGGTAATGTATCAGATGGTCGTCTACGACGCAGTACAGAAAAGTAATGCCTCCGAATTTTGTATGTGAAAACTCTTAAAAGCTTTCAAATAAAATAAACGTTATTAGCATTCTACATTTTTAATCTTCACGTCTATATATTTATTTCTCAATCTAGTCACCCTGGCGACGAACACATTTCTCCAAACGAGTGATCAGTTTGTTGATACCGTCACTAAAGAATATTTGACTTCTTCGCTGGAACCACAATCTGACCTCTACTTGCACAGCTTCATCACTATCCAAGTGAAGTCCTCGAAGGTGTTCTTAAAGTTTTGGGAACAGAAAAATCGGATGGAGCCAAATCGGAAGTGTATGGAGGCTGACCGATGAAATGTGTGTGAATTGTTATGGGACTTAACTGCTAAGGTCGTCAGTCCCTAAGCTTACACACTACTTAACCTAAACCATCCTAAGGACAAACACACACACCCATGCCCGAGGGAGGACCGGGACCAGCCGCACAGTCCATGACTGCTGATCGATGACAAGGCGATGGACTGTCGCAGATGTCGCAACACTTGTATGTGGCCTGGTGTTGTCGTCCTGACGATGTTTTCTGTGTAGACGAGCTTTTCGAATTCGAAACTCGGTTACAGCACGCTGTTTCACACGCACTGGCAAAGTTATGTTACGCACCGCCATCTTACACGCTACAAATATGAGCCCCTCTAGCGGCAGAGGGGTGCAAATATGTAGACATGAAGAATAAATATGTAGAACGTTAACAACGTTTGTTATATTTAAAAAGGCTTTAAGACTTTTTCCATAAGAAATTCGGAGACGTTACTTCCCACCACACCTTCGTTAATACTAGCCACTCTATCTGTGGTTGATAACAGAAAATTTTCCTGTTATTTGTTGCTACATTAACACTTGCAATGTTTCATGTATGCAGCACGAAGCAGCTGAGACAGCTCACCCCAAATACATGGAGTTACAAAAAGGTACGGAAATTTTCAGGAAACATTCCTCACACACAAAGCAAGAAAATATGTTATGTGGACATGTGTCCGGAAACGCTTACTTTCCATGTTAGAGCTCATTTTATTACTTCTCTTCAAATCGCATTAACCATGGAATGGAAACACACAGCAACAGAACGTACCAGCGTGACTTCAAACACTTTGTTACAGGAAATGTCCAAAATGTCCTCCGTTAGCGAGGATACATGCATCCACCCTCCGTCGCATGGAATCCCTGATGCGCTGATGCAGCCCTGGAGAATGGCGTATTGTATCACAGCCGTCCACAATACGAGCGCGAAGAGTCGCTATATTTGGTACCGGGGTTGCGTAGACAAGAGCTTTCAAATGCCCCCATAAAGGAAAGTCAAGAGGGTCGAGGTCAGGAGAGCGTGGAGGTCATGGAATTGGTCCGCCTCTACCAATCCATCGGTCACCGAATCTGTTGTTGAGAAGCGTACGAACACTTCGACTGAAATGTGCAGGAGCTCCATAGTGATGAACCACATGTTGTGTCGTACTTGTAAAGGCACATGTTCTAGCAGCACAGATAGAGTATCCCGTATTAAATCATGGCGGTGAATCGAGGAAGTACAGTACATACTGACGAAACTAAAATGAGCTCTAACATGGAAATTAAGTGTTTCAGGACACATGTCCACATAACATCTTTTCTTTATTTGTGTGTGAGGAATGTTTCCTGAAAGTTTGGACGTACCTTTTTGTAACACCCTGTATAGCGAGGTACCGCTTTCGCTGAGTTACAGAGGACAAGCTGGTGAATTTTCTAATTTACGTAATAGTTTTTAACATCTGTAGCTGCCGAATTATAAAACCGACAACGTTAAAATGAACTACATTTTTTTCTGTGGCATAAAAAAAGTGTCTCCTGAGGCGATTTCAGCGACATAACAAGTGTGGAGCTTGATCAAACAGTCGCAAGATTACAACGGCACAAGCTACTGTCCTGCCGTGAGAAGAAGAGGTACCACGAACATCTAAGCTATGGAAATAAGCGTTTGCGTTGGCCGGGAGGCCTCTTGCGGGGCAGGTCCGGCCGCCTTGGTGCAGGTCTTATCACGTTCGACGCCACATCGGGCGACCTGCGCGCCGGATGGGGATGAAATGATGATAAAGGCAACACAACAACCAGTCCCTGAGTGGAGAAAATTCCCCGACCCAGCCGGGAATCGAACCCGGACCCGTACGACGGTAATCCGTCACGCTGACCACTCAGCTATCGGGGCGGATATCTAAGCTATAGGATTTTATAACATACTGCAGGAGATGATTCCTAGGAATCAAGGATATGCAATCTGTATCTAGCAGAACGCTGTAGTGAAAAATCAGCCTTCACCTTTTACTTCCTTTATTGACAGGACACCATACCGTCCTTACAACGTGGAACCCCAAATTTGTCGCACAAAAGAGTCGCTATTTGCCGTGACACTGCTCGCTATAGGCCGTTCGTACACTGCCACGTGCACGTCACACAATTTCCGTAGACTGCGTGGTGTCGGTTCGTGAACTGTAAGCTGGCGCTCCATGGCGCACGGTGCATGTAGACGTGACGGATGGGGTACAGACATGACCAGTTTAGGGACATGACCAGTTTAGGGACAGGATCAACTACATTTCATCACAAAGTTATGGAAACCTTTGCTTAATTTTCTGAAGGATGTCACATCTGCTATCTGGGCCACAAGAAGATTTCAGTCAGCCTAGGAGTTCCGCTAGCACACCAATATTCACTTGGTCCACAAGTCTTTTCTCTATTAGTAACTCGTTTCAGTACCCTTGTTACTCGTTTTTTAACGTCAAATGATTGTTTTGCAAGTGTTTCACTTCTGCCGGCTTTGTGGGCACTGCAGAGAACTTTATGGAAAAATCTGATTTCTTCGTAAATTTTTATATACTCTGATCAACCAGAACATATGACCACTGACATACTATCGATATAAACCCGTCCATGCGATAGCAAGCACCCGGCGAGGAATGGCTGCTAGTCAGATACACGTACTGAGCATGTAGTATCAGTGAGCGTGCTGTCCGTGTATAGAATGGGGAAGGCTCGCTACCTATCTGAGTTCGACCGACGGCAGATTGTGTTGGCCCGGAGACTCGGCACGAGCATGACGGAAACTGCATGACTTGTCGGGTGTTCAGGGGGTGCTATGGTGGGTGTCTTCAACATGTGGCGAAAGCAAGATGAAACCAAGTCCAGTCGTCGTGGGGTTGGGCGGCCACCTTTCATTACAGATGTCGGACGTTGTAGGTTGGGCAGACTGGTAAAACAGGTTAACGGCCGACTGCGGCGGAACTAACACCAGACTTTAATGCTGTTCAGAGTAAAAGTGTGTCTGAACACACAATGGACCGGACACTCCTAGCGATGGGCCTCTGCCGTCGACGACCCAATGTTAACTCCACGTCATCGGCAACTTCGACGGAAATGGGCACATGACCATTGGCACTGGACGTTGAGCAACGGCTCGGTGTTGAATGGTGTGATGAATCCCAATACTTTCTTCAGCATACCGATGGGATGACGCAAATCCGTCGTCTTCCAGGGGAACTGCTGCTTCACACCGGTATTGTGGGACGGAGACAAGCTGGCAGCCGGAACATTCACATGGGCATCCGTGAGTCCAGTGGAGCTCGTGCAAGGCACCATGACGGCCAAGGAGTATCGCACTCTGGCTGCAGACCAGTTACACCCCTCTATGATGATAATGTTACCCGACGGCAGCGGCATTATTCAACAAGATAATGCACCGTGACACAAGGGTAGTAGTGTGATGGAGTGGTTCGAGGAACACAGTGGCGAGTTTCAGTTGATGTACTGGCCCCCCAACTCGCCAGGTCTGAACCCGGTCGAACATGTCTGGGGTATGATTGAACGTGACGTCAGAGCTCATCGCCCTCTCCCCGGAGTTTACGGGAATTAGGTCACTCGTGTGTGCAGATGTGGTGACAACTCTCTCCAGCGACCTACCAAGGCCCCATTGCTTCCATGCCATGCGTCGCCGCTGTTATCCGTGCCAAAGGTGGACATATCGACTACTAGGTAGGTGGTGATAATGTTCTGGCTGATCAGTGTAGATAGCAATCTTTGTCTGCGCGTTAGTTCTCCTGGGTACACTGGTTGAGGGAATATATCTCTGGTCAGAGGGTTTGTTGCCATATCTTTTGCAGAGAGTCGCTTGGACTCTCTAATGACATAGGTGCGCAAATGTCAGCTTCATCAGCGCTTCTACGGAAGCAGATTGAATCAGTTGATGTAGCTCCCAAACCATTTTCGATACTGCGTCAACAAAACTGTGCTGACGCTGCAGCATTAGTTTGTGGTACAGGACCTTCTTAATATCTGGTATTCCATGCGTAGTAATATTTGTAAGTATAATTAACGGATTATCTACTAAACTAATGAAATCAGCCGAGTGTGGCCTATCGTACACGATCGTAGCCAATTTGAAATCACGCTGTAACTTAGTCAGCTTATAGACCTTGATGGAGTCACATCACCGTGGTCAAGTTGTGATTTTTTATAAAGAATTTTTATGAACGTTTGTTATTAGGATACAGTAGTGTTGTTTAAGTTTTTATGAGATGATATTAAACATCGTAATAAATTTGGAAAAAATGTTATTACCACAATCCGCTCATGGGATTACGTTAAGCAGGCTTATCAGGTTTAATTCGAGCACTATTCCATACAACAGTACATTAGAGGATATGATGAAGATGCGTTAAGACGTTATTCAAGGAGTTCTTGTGAGAAGTAGGTTTCCCCAAATCGTGAATGAAAGATACGCGGCGTAAGAGCGCTGTCGCTAGTGCGCTGGCGGAAACTGTTTAATCTTATGCCCAGGTCGGCTGGTGGGGAAGTGTCAAGTACTGACGGAGCACGCCTGCTACATTTCAAGCAGCGCCACAGGCTGCTGTGTATTCCTTGAATATACGGCGTTCACTTTCTGGGATGAGGAATATACAAGTAATGCCTTGTGGATTATTAGCTTTGTCACCGCTATCTACTACGATACATACAGGGTGGAAAAAACTGTGTCACGAAATTTTAACCCTGGATAGCTGATGCCAGTAGGAATTAAAATTACTAATGTTGTGTAGATCGACAACGCACCATTTTTAAACTACGGAAACTTGGCACCATGCGCTCCGATTGGCCGTGGGATTGTCCTGTTGCCGTTCATTGGTTGACGGGCAGCGCTATGGTTATTTGTTCACATGTACGAACGTCCCTCCTTGGATACACCTCGTCGATTCCCGCACCCGGGTCCCAGGGTTCGATTCCCGGCGGGGTCAGGGATTTTCTCTGCCTCGTGATGACTGACTGTTGTGTGCTGTCCTTAGGTTAGTTAGGTTTAAGTAGTTCTAAGATCTAGGGGACTGATGACCATTGATGTGAAGTCCCATAGTGCTCAGAGCCATTTGAACATTTTTGATACACCCCGATCTCCGGCAGGAAAAAGTATTCGCGGTCATGCGTTGTCCAGAGCATCCGGCAACACAATTTTCTCCACCCTGTGTAAGGGGTACTGCACGTGAACGTCTTACCAGCCTCACCACCGCTTGACGCTCGTGCCGATCCACAACTGTGTATGTTCTATTCAAACGGATACATTGGAATACAGCACCACCATAAAACCGTTTGCGTTGGGCGATTTGTCCTCAACGGAAATTCGTTCTGAGTTGGTTACGAATTTCACATTACTAACAGTCCACAGACAGATGAATTATTACGTGGCCGTATTTCTCTTGATGACGATCACCATAATGGACGTGCTAAAACTGTAACAATTGATGAATACATCGACAACCTCTATAGTGCGGTATTGGACCATCACCGATTAAAGATGTATGAAGCGATTACGTATAAGGCGTATCAAAAAGTAAAGTACAGTACATTTTACATGAATGATTAAGTATTAGGAAGCTTTGTGGGAGATGAGTCCGACATTTGAAAAAAATTGGGAATTTGTGATAAGGTCCAAACTGCTAAGGCCATCGGTCGCTAAGCTTACACACTATTTAATCTAACTTAAACTAACTTACGATAAGGACAACACACACACTCATGCCCGAGGGAGGACTCGAACCTCCGACGGGGAGAGCCGCACGGACCGTGACAAGACGCCTCAGACCTCGCGGACAGCGGATTTCTCAGCACAGATCAGACGGCTTTAAAGAGAATTCGAGTCATTGTTGGCCATTAACATTGTAAAACCAGGATGGACAACGAATAACTACATTTGACTTAATGTGTGTTGTGTGCATAGTTCTGCGTAGTCAGCGCGTACACAACTTTCCCACTAGAGCGCGCCCCGCTAAGCACAACAGCGCAGGCGCAGCGCTCGTCCGTCTCCGCACTACGAGATGGCGCTGCCAAAGAGACAGACCAAATTCTGCTTCCGCCGATCCGCGTATTAATATGTAACGCAGCCAATGAGATTGCTGCTAACGTAGAACCTTTTCTCCTCGCTGATCACACTCACGCAGTGATACCTGAATGCGCGAGGTATTATAACGAGTGTAGGCCTACAGACCTCCGATTAGTCAGTCTGTATTTGTCTGCACCAGCCTGTACCAGTCTGCATTAGTTTGTACCAGTCTATAGTCAAGTTTCAGTCTGCGCCTAATAAGATTATCATATTCCTGTACATAGCCATGAAGAGAAATGTATACTTTGTCAAGTATCAGAGATATGTGAGAATAAGATTAACGTACCAAGATCAAAGGAACTTCAGATTGTCAATTGTAAATAGCATCCAGAATCAAGTTAAGTAAGGTTTATGCTTGTTACTACTTTAACAAATGTGTGTGAAAATTAATCAAGTTCTGTTTAAAGTTGGTCACCTTCAATCTGCTACTCTAAGCGTGCAAGTGACATTTCTATCGTCTGACCTAACGGCAGAAGGTAAACACGCCACGATAATACCACGAGACATATTGCTGACACTCGCCTACTTCGTTAGAGCGACAAGTCAAATAATCTGATGGTGTGTGTACTGAAGGTCTTACAGTACGCACACCACAATGTGCGTATGCGGCATAGTAAGAAGGGTACATGATTGAATCTGTATGTGGTTTGGGGGTGGACTCAGTCCGAAATTTAGTATTCAGAGCTGCAATGGCTTTAATCCGTCTGGGCTTGAATGTGAGACTGGGTACGTCATTCCATACTGTTTCAACTCAGTGCCAGAATTGTTCAACCCTAGTGGCTAGCGAATTATAGTGTGCCTTCATTCGACCTCTTGAGAGAATCAGGTGAGGCTGCGAGCAATGGAGACACGGACAGGGGAAACTACGTCTGTAGGAAGCGACATGTGGGAATTTGGTTTGAACGGGAAGCGTACTCAGTTATCCGAAGTGGTTAATGCGACCGTTCGCGATAAGTGGGAAATAAAGGTTTGACGCGGCACAAATTTTCACTTGCCGATTTCAATGGCCGATCGCGGCGGATGTCGCACTTTCTCTTCCGTCATGTCAAAACTTTATGACGAGCTGCCATATGTAAGTGAACACGGCTGACAACCACACGAAGACGACGAATTATCGTTACTGCAGCTATATCTGACAGTATTCCAACCAAAAAGAAACAGAAGGAAATCGAAAGAGCTCGATTCGAGAGCGCAATGATACAGGTTGTAAGGTAGCTTGCGGCGTTTTAGATGGGAGAGAGAAAGCGCAGTTTTCCTCGCAATTAGACAGGCGCGGTGAGAGCCGGCGGCCGGCGCCGCAGAGCCCCGGCGGCCGCACGCGCAGGCGCTCACGTGGCCGCTCCCGGCCCCTCCCTCTTCGTCCTGATTAGTGTCGGCACATAAAAGGCTGTAAATGAAGACAAGGCGGGAAGGGTGCGCGGCGGTCAGCCGAGAGCCGGGGCTGAGAAGTCACTGGCTCGGAACGAATGGAGAGCTAATGGGGGCGAGGGGAGCGCCATTGTGCGCTGTGTTGAGTTATTAGCCCCCGGGAAGCCCATCAGATTAGCCTCCTCCTGTTGAGCTGCCCGCAAATACGCTTATCACACCTCCTCTGCGCCGCCGCTTCAAACACTCCACTCCTCTCGGCCCTTCCTCCCCACACGCTCTGCGTTATGCGGCCAATTCTGTGCTAATTCCTCTATTACGGCTCCTATCGGTGCTACGGTTACCGCAGTTATTGTTGGTGGCTGCGTGCAGCCGGTTTGAGGCACTTACCTCTGTCCTGTGCGCCTATTCGTTTACAGGATCTGCTATCGGTATACTCTCTTCTCCACCGATCGATGCACTTTCGTGTACTCAGCATTGCATCCTACGAAACACCCTATCTTACTTATTCGAAAGCTCTGCTCCAAGGAATAAGGATCATTCAGCACCTACGAGTAGCATGACTAGCTTCGTATAGACTTCCAGTAACATTCGCAATAACTACGAAACACCTCAACAAGTCTGCAAACCATAGTATTACTAAAACATACCATATAATTTTTCAATTACGTTCATCTCAGAAAAAAAGTTCTCTGCCTCGTGATGACTGGGTGTTGTGTGATGTCCTTAGGTTAGTTAGTTTTAAGTAGTTCTAAGGGACTGATGACCATAGATGTTAAGTCCCACAGTGCTCAGAGCCATGTGAACCATGTGTGTGTCAGAAAAAAGTGGAGATTTTTTATATTATACTAGCTAAGAAACACAGCGCTGCATAGGTATTTATTTATTCTAGTCTTCTATTACTCAATTTCCTCCTCTCCCGTCTCTCTGTTCATCTTCTCCTTCTCTCTATTCACCTCCTTCTCCCCCTTACCTCAACCCATCCCCTCTCTCTCTTTCTCCACCTCTCCTCCCTCCTCTCTCTGTCTATCCACCTGTCCCTGTCCATCACCTCCACCCCTCCCTCTCTATGTCCGTCTCCACCGGCCCCTCTCTCAATCCACCTACTCCAATCCCCAGTCTCTGGCAACCTCATCCTACGATCTAATTCCATATTCTCCTCCCTCTCTCTTTGTC
The DNA here is from genome assembly GCF_023897955.1 of Schistocerca gregaria. Lineage (NCBI taxonomy): Eukaryota > Metazoa > Arthropoda > Insecta > Orthoptera > Acrididae > Schistocerca > Schistocerca gregaria. The sequence continues at coordinate 184,616,547 of NC_064931.1, read as the reverse complement.
AATCTCTTCCTCCCCTCTCTCTATCCATCTCCTCACAACAGTGTCCATCTCAAATGGCTCTCAGCACTATGGGACTTAACTTCTGAAGCATCAGTCCCCTAGAACTTAGAACTACTTAAACCTAAGTAACCTAAGGACATCACTCACATCCACGCCCAATGCAGGATTCGAACCTGCCACCGTAGCGGTAGTGCGGATCCACACCGTAGCGCCTAGAACCGCTCGGCCACTCCGGCCGGCCAGTGTCCATCTCCTCCTTACAGTCGCTCTCCATTCATCTCCTGGTCCTCGCTTCTCTCTCCACATTAACGCATTCACCCTAATAGAATGCTGATGGTTCTTACCCATTACAGTATTTCTTTCCAGATTGTAGCTAATATGTATACCAAATTGGAGTGAAATACACCACTGGCCATTTAAATTGCTACAGCAACAAGAAATGTAGATGGTAAACGGGTATTCATTGGACAAATATATTATACTAGAACTGTCATGTGATTACATTTTCACGCAGTTTGGGTGCATAGGTCCTGAGAAATCAGTGCCCAAAATAACCACCTCTGGCCGTAATAACGGCCTTGATACGTCTGGGCATTGAGTCGAACAGAGCTTGGATGGTGCGTACAGGTACAGCTGCCCACGCAGCTTCAACACGATACCACAGTTCATCAAGATTAGTGACTGGCGTATTGTGACCAGCCAGTTGCTCGGCCACAATTGACCAGACGTTTTCAATTGGTGAGAGATCTGGAGAATGTTCTGGCCAGGGCAATAGTCGAACTTTTTCTGTATCCAGAGAGGCCCGTACAGGACCTGCAACATGCGGTAGTGCATTATCCTGCTGAAATGTAGGGCCTTGCAGGGATCGAATGAAGGGTAGAGCCACGGGTCGTAACACATCTGAAATGTAACGTACACTGTTCAAAGTGCCGTCAATGAGAATAACAGGTGACCGAGACGTGTAACCAAGGCACCCCATACCATCACGCCGGGTGATACGCCAGTATGGCGATGACGAATACACGCTTCCAATGTGCGTTCACCGCGATGTCGTCAAACACGGATGCGACCATCATGATGCTGTAAAGAGAACCTGGATTCATTCAAAAAATGACGTTTTGCCATTCGTACACCCAGGATCGTCGTTGAGTACGCCATCGCAGGCGCCCGTCTGTCGTACAGCGTGAAGGGTAACCGCAGCCATGGTCTCCGAGCTGATAGTCCATGCTGCTGCAAACGTCGTCGAGCTGTTCGTGCAGGTGGTTGTCGTCTTGCAGACGTTCCCATCTGCTGACTCAGGGATCGAGACGTGGCTGCACGATCCGTTACAGCCATGGGGATAAGATGCCTGTCATCTCGACTGCTAGTAATACGAGGCCGTTGGGATCCAGCACGGCGTTCCGTATTACCCTCCTGAACCACCGATTCCATATTCTGCTACGACCAACGCGAGCAGCAATGTCGTGATACGATAAACCGCAATCACGATAGGCTACAATCCGACCTTTATCAAAGTCGTAAACGTGATGGTACGGATTTCTCCTCCTTTCACTAGGCATTACAACAACGTTTCACCAGGCAACGCCGGTCAACTGCTGTTTCCCACCGGCGCCAACCTTGTGTGAGTGCTCTGAAAAGTTAATCATTTGCATATCACAGCATATTCTTCCTGTCGGTTAAATTTCGCGTCTGTAGCACTTCATCTTCATGGCGTAGCAATTTTAATGGCCAGTAAGTGTATATTTCACAGATATTTAGCACATTACGCGCGTATTTGCCTACATATTTCAACAGTATTTCTAACGAATTTCGCTCTGAAATCTCACTTTCAAGAAGCTTAATGTTTACGACGCCGTATCTCCTGAACTATGTGCTGTACAAATATATACCGGTGGTTATAATTAAACCTTCCCTACGTAGCACGTTATAACACGGTAACTAATTACCGTACGAGTACCAAACTTGGTAGCATTAATGTCCAAAGTATGGTGTGCATGATTTCCATGTGTCACAGCGCCACCGTCCAGTTCCAACTATGGACACCATGTGACGTCATCAGTCATCGTGATCCGTAGTCTCACACGCCCGACCAGTCGCAGTGCACTTGTTGACGTGTCTACATGAGCTTGGACAAAAGGAGCAAACATTATTGGTGAAGCTCTATTATCAAGCCGGCCGGTGAGGCCGAGCGGTTCTTGGCGCTTCGGTCTGGATTTGGGGTTTTTGGGTTGTTTGGGGGAAGAGACCAAACAGCGAGGTCATCGGTCTCATCGGATCAGGGAAGGATGGGGAAGGAAGTCGGCCGTGCCCTTTCAAAGGAGCCATCCCGGCATTTGCCTGGAGCGATTTAGGGAAATCACGGAAAACCTAAATCAGGATGGCCGGACGCAGGATTAAACCGTCGTCCTTCCGAATGCGAGTCCAGTGTGTAACCACTGCGCCACCTCGCTCGGTGCTTCAGTCTGGAACCGCGCGACCGCTACGGTCACAGGTGCGAATCCTGCCTCGGGCATGGATGTGTGTGACGTCCTTTGGTTAGTTAGGTTTAAGTAGTTCAAAGTTCTAGGGGACTGATGACCTCAAGATGTTAAGTCCCATAGTGCTCAGAGCCATTTGAACCATTTCTGTTATCAAAGCAGCAGTAATACTGCTGCTGCACTTCGAGAATATCGCCGGCTTAAGGGATTACGGAAGGGTTCCCTTTCTCCAGCTGCTGTCCGGAGCATGATGTCGAAGTTCGAATCAACTGGATAACTGGGCGTCGCTCTGGGAACAGGCCAACGACTGGTTGCACCACAGGTGGTTCATGAAATCGCTGTTGCTATGGCAGAAACGCTGCGTGCAATTCCCGATCGTCAGGCAGTGAGCGTGCTGGGTCACGACAGTTGAAAATTCCGTGGTTCACTGTACGGAAGGTGCTTCGAAACTTTCTCAAATGGAATCCGTATAAAATCCACATCGTACAGCAGCTTGCACCACAGAACGCACTACAACATGTTGACTTCGCTTTCCGATTCTCGCAAGTCTTGAAGTTGACGAGGACTGGACCATCCTCCATATGATAGTTTATTTTTCTCTGATGGTTGAGGTGAACACACTGAATTGCTTAGTGTGGGGATCTCCACCTCCAGTCACTGTGCATGAAGTTCCTCTGTGTGGTAAATGTGTCACCGTATAGTGTGGCTTCATGGCTACGCTCATCATTGGCCCATTTTTTTTTTTTTAAACAGGTTGGCGCTCAAGGACCAAAATGTGCTCTGTGACTCGTCAGCGTTACTGCAATATACTTCGGCAGCATGTCATAAGAGCCGCATTGCTTAACAGTTTTCATGCAAGATGGGGCCCCATCGCATATCGCTCGTGAAGTTCACCTTTTACTCCGAAACACATTTGGAAACGTTCGCATTATCAGTCGATCGTACCCAAATGCTTGGCCGGCTCTATCACCTGATCTCACTCCCTGTGATTTCTGATTGTTGGGCTACTTGAAGGACAGGGTTTGCGCGCGCGTGTTAGCCGAGCTGTCTATGGCGCTACAGTCACGGACTGTGCGGCTGGTTCCGGCGGAGGTTCGAGTCCTCCCTCGGGCATGGGTGTGTGTGTTTGTCCTTAGGATAATTTAGGTTGAGTAGTGTGTAAGCTTAGGGACTGATGACCTTAGCAGTTAAGTCACATCAGTCCCCCAGAACATAGAACTACTTAAACCTAACTAGGCTAGGGACATCACACACATCCATGCCCGCGGTAGGATTCGAACCTGCTACCGTAGCGGTCGCGCGGTTCCAGACTGAAGTGCCTAGAACCACTCGGCCACGCCGGCCGGCTATCCAGGTTCAATTTCCACTATTGGCAGCGAGTTTTGCTGAAGAAAGGACTGGAATGGGATGCACACAGCCTTGTGAAGCCAGTTGAGGAGCTACTTGAATGGGAAGTACATGTTTGAAGATCTGAAAGGCTGACAACGGCCTGGAAAGTGTAATTCTGATCCTATGACCTTCCACACCGCACTCAAATAAAACCGCGACAGCCAATCAGCATTGCGTTGTCCTCTGTGCATGATCATGGAGGAGAGAAAGATTTAAAAACAGGGACGCAGCACTTTTATGTTCCAAAGCTTTAGCGTCAAAATCCTTATGAAAGACGGATTAATGAATTAGCTCAATAAATACAATCTTTTCAGCGAATCACAGTTTGGTTTCCGAAGTGGCAAAAATACGGAGTCAGTCATAGTAGAATTCACAAAAGTTGTACTTGATACTCTTGATAAAGATGAGTGTGTCACAGGCATATTTTTGGATCTTTCTAAGGCGTTTGATACTGTCGACCACAAGACTCTGTTAAACAACTTAGAAGCATTAGGAATAAGAGGGGTAGCTAATGACTGGTTTCGATCATACCTAACAGATAGGATACGAAGAGTAGAGATAACACATACTTCAAATAGATCTAAACATTTAGTAAAACACTTATCAGAACGAAAATACATTAATATAGGGGATCCGCAAGGTAGCATATTAGGACCAATACTGTTCCTGATATACATCAATGACTTTCCCAGTAGTGTTACTCATGGCGAAAAAATCCTCTTCGCTGATGACAGCAATATTATAGTTACTGAGAAAACAAGAGAACTCCTTGCCGAGAAAGCAAATAAAACTCTTAAGGAAGTTTATGATTGGTCAATAACCAATAAAGTGATATTGAACATAAAGAAAACTAATGCCAAGAATTTCAGTTTGAAGAGGAAAAATAACAATGTTAAATTAAATGTAGATGGCACCTCTATAGACTATGTAACAAATGCAAAATTTCTAGGAATGAGTATTGATTCTCAGTTGAAGTGGTGTGAACACACAAAGGTACTTGCAAACAGAATGTCATCAGCATGTTATGCCCTTAGACTCCCATCATCAGTGTGTAACATGCAGTGTCTTTCAGTTACACATCATTCATATGTACACTCAATTCTTAGCTATGGCATTCCTTTTTGGGGAACAAATGCACAGCCGGCCGGAGTGGCCGAGGGGTTCTAGGTGCTACAGTCTGGAACCGCGCGACAGCAATGGTCGCAGGTTCGAATCCTGCCTCAGGCATGGATGTGTGTGATGTACTTAGATTAGTTAGGCTTAAGTAGTTCTAAGTTCTAGGGGACTGATGACCTCAGAAGTTAAGTCCCATAGTGCTCAGAGCCATTTGAACCATTTGAACAATTGCACAAAATATGAACACAATTTTCAAACTCCAGAAAAAAGCCATAAGAATAATAATCAAAAATACTAGTCGAGCTCCTTGTAAAGATCTGTTCAAAACACTGGGGATTTTAACTGATCCATGTGAATACATTTACCAGTCTGTTGTACACATCGAAAATAACATTTGTAATTACTGCACAAACAGCTCTGTCCAGGACCATGGAAGAAGAGCTAGACTCAACTTACATTTACCAAGAAAAAAAAACAGCATTTTCTACCAAGGAATAAAACTGTACAATAAATTACCAAAAGAGATTAAAGAAACTGCAAAAGTACACTTATTAAAAAAGGCAGCTAAAAAGTACCAGTTATGCAATACATTTTATACATTGATTACTTAGCTAAAACAGAGTAGGGGTTTGATAAAAAATGTTATACAAGTAAATAATAATAATAATAATTATTATTATTATTATTATAAAAAATCCAACATTCCACATAACACCTTCACTTTATTTTTTTTCTTCTTTTTTTCCTTTGTAGAAATACTTACCCCCAAGCTATGCATAGTACCCTTCCTCTTTCTGAGCTCTGCATCTCACCCATTATGGTGGGACGCTGACTCAGTTTTTCAGGCTAGCAAATGGGAAGTTGCAGTACAAAAAATGTCCCAGAGATCACCACTGTGTGTGTGTGTGTGTGTGTGTGTGTGTGTGTGTGTGTGTGTGTGTGTGTGTGTGTGCAGTGAGTGAAGTGTTATGAAACAATGTGTGTATAGTGTGAGCAGTGACTGATAGTGAGATATGAGCGAACAATGTGGCATACATTATTTAATAAGTTATTTGTAAAGAAAGTAAGTATACCAGGAGTAAATCTAATGATTGTCTCTAATTAGAAGTCTGTAAATATATGTGTATATGAATTACCTTATTTTAAATTGATCTAAATTTGTAAATACTTTGACATGTCCTATATCCTTGTAAAAAGAGATCTACGGATGAATAAAGCTGCTACTACTGCTACTACTACTACTACTACTACTATAAAATATACAGATGTTAGAGGATGCTGTACTGACTACTTTGAGACAAGGAACTTACGGTAGAAAATTAATATTCGTACATTATTTAAAAAAACACACTCCTTATAGCACAACATATTGTCTTAGCAAATGTTAAAAGTGACGACCGCCAATCTCAATGCATGCATTACAACATAATCCACTGTTGATAACCCTGACCATCTCTCTAGGGCACGTATAACACAGTCTCTTGTAAGTTTCTGTACACGCGATAAACTTCGCTTATACCTGATGACGACAATTTTATCGCTTGGCAAAATATTGTGCCTGTTGGATAACGACATCCGGCGCTATAAACGCCGTGAACAATTTCGTGACGAATTATGCCGGGAGAAGTTGAAGAATTATATGACTGACTTCAGCTGAAACTCATACATATACACTGAAGAGCCGAAGAAACTGGTACACCTGCCTGATATCTTGTAGGGCCCCCGCAAACACGCAGAAGTGCCACAATACATCGTGGGATAGCCTCGACCAATGTCTGAAGTAATGCTGGAGGGAACTGACAACATGAATTCTGCAGGGATGTCCACAAATCCGTAAGAGTACGAAGGGGTGGAGATCTGTTCTGAAAAGCACGTTACATGGCATTCCAGATACTCTCAATAATGTACATGGCTAGGAAGTTTGGTGGCCATCAGAAGTGCTGAAACTCAGAAGAGTGTTCCTGGGGCCATTCTGTAGCAATTATGGACGTGTGGGGTGTCGCATTGTCCTGCTGGAATTGCCCAAGTCCGTTGGAAAGCAGAATGGTTGCTGGTGATCAGAGAGGATGCTTACGTACATATCACCTGCCAGAGTTGTATCTAGACGTATCACGGGTCCTGTATCACTCCAGCTGCACACGTCCCACACCATTAAAGAGCCTCCATCAGCTTCAACAGCTCCCTGCTGATATGCAGGGTTCGTGGATTCATGAGGCTGTCTACATACCCGTACATCTCCATCCACTCGATACAATTTGAAACGAGGCTCATTAGACCAGGCAACATGTTTCCAGTCGTCAACAGTGTAATGTCAGTGTTGAAGGGCCCAGGCGAGGCGTAAAGCTTTATGTCGTGCAGTCATCAAGGATGCAGGAGTGGTCCTTCGGCTCCTATAGCCCATATCGATGATGTTTCGTTGAACAATTCGCACGTTGACATTTGTTGATGTCCCAGTACTGAAATCCGCAGCAGTTTGAGGAAGGGTTGCACTTTTGTCAAGTTGAACGATTCTCTTCAGTCGTCGTTGGTCCCGTTCTTGCAGGATCTTTTTCCGACCGCAGCGATGTCGCAGATGTGAAGTTTTACCGGCTTCCTGATATTCATGGCACACTCGTGAAACGGTCGTAAGGGAAAGTCCCCACTTCATCTCTACCTCTGAGATGCTGTGTCCCATCGCTCGTGCGCCGTCCATGACACGATGTTCAAACTCACTTAAAGCTTGATAATCTGCCATTGTGGCAGCAGTAACCGATCTAATAGCTGCGCCAGATACTTGTTGTCTTATATAGGCGTTTCCAACCACAGCGCCGTATTCTGCCTGGTTACACATCTCTGTATTTGAATACGCATGCCTATACCAGTTTCTTTGCCGCTTCAGTGTACTTGAGGAATTTTTTATCCGCTCTTCATTACGAGGGAGTCGAGGGAATGTAGCATGGACTTTAATGATATGTGAACCTCTAATGAAAATTTTCGATGTGACAGTGAAGTTTTATTTTGACCTAGTGCTGCTTGGGTGATCTGAAGGTGTTGCGAAGGCGTGTTTATCAGCAAGATAATTCTGGGGATGCAAGTTTGCCATTATCGTTACAAACGGTTCAAATGGCTCTGAGCACTATGGGACTTAATTTCTACGGTCATCAGTCCCCTAGAACTTAGAACTACGTAAACCTAACTAACCTAAGGACATCACACACATTAATGCCCGAGGCAGGATTCGAACCTGCGACTGCGCGGCTCCAGACTGTAGCGCCTAGAACCGCTCGACCACCCCGGCCTGCATTATCGTTACACTTGAGCAGTATTTGTCGGCTTGTCAGGTCCTGTAGTGGGCGAGACTGCCACATTGCCTTGGGTCGGCATTCGTAAGATTCCTATGAGAATAGCCAAGATATGCTCTGAAATAAACTTGTGTTATGACAAGATTTTAAGATTATATGATTGTTGTCAGTGTGTTTCGAGTAGTTATTCTTGTGAGGTTTAAATGTGTATAGGCCTCGCGGTCCTCTTAAGTTCCGCTAAGACGGGGCAGCAGATGTAGAAGTTGTGTATGTTGCGAATCAAAGTCATAATAGTAGATTGTCGCATTGGATATACATTTCTCCAGAACGTTTATATTGGCGACTGGTCTATGTATAGTGTTTTTGCACAAACTTGGTGATGGAACTGTCGAAACAAGCGGTATGGCCGACAGAAACACTGGTTTTTCTGCATGCTGTTGCAAGCAATCAGCTGGCGTGCGGTGTTCCCCCATCCAACTGCCAGTGCCCTCTCGCGTGGACAAATGCTAGCTCTCGACGTAGAGCGTTGGGACAGGAAATGCTATGATATCGCCGGTTCGGTTTTAAGAATGAAATAGAAAGCCTATCGGTAGATTGACGAGGACTGTGCTTCAATGAAGGGCTGGAAACGTGTTTAGCTGGAGGGGACAGATTGGTGGTATGGTATACTTTTAATATTCTGAAACACGAATGGCGACTTGTAAGTAGCCATAAAAAATTTTCAGATCCGACCATGTTAAAAACCTGTGTAATATTGACTTTTAAATAGTTTTCTTGAAATAAGATCACCTGAATACACTATATTTTTTTCCTTTCTCTGAGAGTTTGAGGGCGGGGGTTGGGGGAAAGCCTGGTCCCCCCTTGCCCATAGGTATGGACGTTCATGGATGGAGATTCTGCTCTGGAATTCCACAAGCAGCACCAGGGTTATTGTGCGGTTCGGCTCCTTGTGGCCTCCCCCCCCCCCCCCTTCCTCCCCCCGAGAACGTCTCATACCAGACGAGTGTAACCCCAAATGTTTGCGTGATAGAGTAATTATGGTGTACGCGTACGTGGAGACAGTGTTCGCGCAGCAATCGCCGACATCGTGTAACTGAGGGGAAATAAGGGGAACCAGCCCCTCATTCGCCGAGGCAGATGGAAAACCGCCTTAAAAACCATCCACAGGCTGGTCGGCAAACCGGACCTCGACACTAATCCGTCGGGAGGTTTCGTGCCAGAGACCGGCACGCCTTGCCGCTCGGGAAGCAGCGCGTTGGACCGCGCGGGTAGTAATTGATATACTAAAATCTGTTATACTGTGTTTGATTTAGTGTGGTTTATAAATGGTTAATGAATGTATGTTTTCAGTACTGCAAAATTAAGTTTTATGGCTGTGTGACTACTGACAGTTTAGTTTGGGAAGTGGTAACAATTAAAACACGCGGCCCTCTGCAGTATTATCTGTGCCACACACTTATATGTGGGACCATTTAGTACCATATGAACTGACTCTTTGTGACAAATACCGGCTCCAAAATATATGGTGTATCAAAAAGAATCATCCGATTTAAAAATATCTTAACTACTATGTTATTTGTGATATGTGCATGATCAGCGTACTATTGGAAGCAGCAAACACTCGAGTTTTACATGGGGCACCGCCACACTGGCAGCTGGAAGTGCGGGAAGTTTTAAATCAAATGTTTACTGAACGATGAAATGGTTCAAATGCCTCTGAGCACTATGGGACTTAACATCTATGGTCATCAGTCCCCTAGAACTTAGAACTACTTAAATCTAACTAACCTAAGGACAGCACACAACACCCAGCCATCACGAGGCAGAGAAAATCCCTGACGCCGCCGGGAATCGAACCTGGGAACCAAGGGGTGGGAAGCGAGAACGCTACCGCACGACCACGAGATGCGGGCTACTGAACGATAGATCGGTCGCAATGGACCAAATGATTCAACCTTTACATTACTGGCCTCCAACATTACCGGACCTGGCTGTACGTGATTATTTCTTGTGGGAACTTTTAAAAAACTCTGTTCATTTGCCTCTGTTACCAACAACAATGAATCAAACTGAGGCATCGCATTACAGCAGCTGTGGAAGGTGTAAAAAGACATGTTCGCTGCAGTGTGGGAATAATTTGAATACCGCATTGACATGTGCCGGACACCTCAAGGGGAGCACATGAAAAGGTATGAAAAAAAAAATTCTGAGTTTGCCGTTCATCAAAAAACAAAATGAGTTTCAGAAATACAAATCGGATGATTCCTTTTGAACCGGCTGGTGTGGCCGTGCGGTTCTAGGCGCTTCAGTCTGGAACGGAGTGACCGCTACGGTCGCAGGTTCGAATCCTGCCTCTGGCATGTATGTGTGTGATGTCCTTAAGTTGGTTAGGTTGAAGTAGTTCTACGTTCTAGGGGACTGATGACCACAGATGTTAAGTCCCATAGTGCTCAGAGCCATTTTTGATTCCTTTTGACACGCTCTATACTAAACTGAGGAAATTCTGTTGCTTAGTTTTCTGTATATGGGGTAATTGATGTAATCTGGTATAGTTGTGTACATAGTTCTGCGTAGTCAGCGCGAACACAACAGCGCAGGCGCAGCGCTCGTCCGTCTCCGCACTACGAGATGGCGCTGTCTTAGAGACGGACCAAATTCTGCTTCCGCCGATCCGCGTATTAATATATAACGCAGCCAATGAGATTGCTGCTAACGTAGAACCTTTTCTCCTCGCGGATCACACTCGCGCAGTGATACCTGAACGCTCGAGGTATTATAACGAGTGTACAGACCTCCGATGAGTCAGTCTGCATTTGTCTGTACCAGTCTATAGTCAAGTTTCAGTCTGCGCCTAATAAGATTATCATATTCCTGTACATAGCCATGAAGAGAAATGTATAGACACTTTGTCAAGTATCAGAGATATGTGACAATAAGATTAACGTACCAAGACCAAAGGAACTTCAGATTGTCAATTTTAAACAGCATACAGAATCAAGTTACGTAATGTCTATCCTTTTTTATTATTTTAGAAATGTGTGTGAAAATTAATCAAGTTCTGTTTAAAGTTGGTCACTGTCAATCAGCTACTCTAAGTGTGCAAGTGGCATTTCTATCGTCTGACCTAACGACAGAAGATAAACACGCCACGATAAGACCACGAGACATATTGCTGACACTCGCCTTCTTCGATAGAGCGACAAGTCAAATAATCTGATGGTGTGTGTACCGAAGGTCTTACAGTACACACACCACAGGTATAAACTTATTCTTTTTTTCTTTGATTAAGTAATTGGTCAGAGAAGCGTATGTTAACCATAGCCTTTGATCTCTATGAATCGATTGTTACTATGGAATTACATTCAGTCCTTACAGCTCAATTTTAATATACGTTGCTATGTTTCTGGATATAGGGAGTGATTTTGAGGAGTTTAATAAATGGCAGGTGCAGACTCATTACCTTGGTTTGAATTGAGGAGTACTTTACTCCACGGCCTTGAACCTGAAAGAGGGATAGTGACCGTGACCACAAACCGTAAGGTGACTCATAGAGTACCGATGTAGTGAAGGTTCTACCAGAAACACGTTATGAGAGAACGTGCTACCCATCTGGGACACTGTATATTTGATAAAAGCGGAAGCCTTTGTGGACTGAGCGGCGAGAGCGCGTGGAGCGTTTACAGCCCGGAGGTGGTCTGGGCAGAGGCGGGGAACCGCAGTGGTTTCTTGTACACTGGCGGCTGGCGGCTGCGTGTATCGACCAGGCGCCTTTGTTGTGCTCGCTCACACGCCATTAGAAAGCTTCCTACGGGACGCTGCGCTGCAGAGCCTCTCCCCAGCCACTCACACACACCAGCCACCGCTTACCCAGCCTGCAGCCCGCGCCCACGCAGCTACTCGTACGGAGGCGCAGGGTTGAATCTCTCTGCGGTTCACCGTGTCAGCCATACGGAATTTTAAAAACAAAAGCGTCACGTACACAGTATTCATATTAAAATTACAAATTAAAATCAGTACATAACACAAACGTAGGTAGAAAAGGAACTACAGCTAGTATACTGCGCAGGAAAGAGGATACTTCGCGACCCTGTAGCGTTGGGTCACAATCAGAGTTGTAAGACTACTGTAAACCAGCATAAGTAGGCGTAGGCTACAGTAGTTTGACAAGTATTTTTTGTCAGTTAAAGTCATACCCGTGTTACCTGTATGTTGGTTGTGTTGCATACCTATCGGGCGTTACCTCATACTGATCGGTTTCTTTATGTATGTAATCAGTGCCTTAGTAGATTCCCTTAAAAACCAGAAGCGCTGAACTGCCTAGAAACTGAATGAGGATATATAAAGTGCCAAGAAACCTACGGAACATACTTGTTCTGCATAGTTATCCTCCTATCTGTTACTTAAGGAAGAACAGTATTAATAGCAAAACTAGAATTGTCATAGTTTAATTCAAGTTTTATTAGAAAACTGTTGATCTGTAACGTGAAACACAAGGATGTGGCAATAAAAGTAAAGAAAACAATACAGATTTACCATATAGCGCTAGAAAATGCAATTCCCTCAACAAAAATGTAAAATTAGAGAAAAAAACGGAAAACAAAAGTATACCACACATCGCTCCAATACTTCGTCGAACTTACAGGTATATAAAACATTAAAAGACATCTTCTATACACCAAGGCCTGCATTGAAAATGTGTCATTTGATAAAACAAATTTTTGGGTTTATGACACATCATCAGTGCCATCTGTGACAGAAAACAAACAACTGTATGCTCATCGCTTTCTACATAGTTTATAGAAGATGTCTTTTAATAAATACCTGAATGCTGCGGAGCACCAAGCATTAAAGATTTTTATATAAAACTTTTTCTCTTATTCATAAACAACTTTCACATTTACCAATAATAACTGAGAACTCTTGCCTTTGATCTTGATGAAGAACGTGCTCTGTACAAAATAATAATAATAATAATAATAATAATTATTATTATTATTATAATTATACACATTTTTTATCTCTGTGCATGTATGCCGTACTTTGCTTATATGAAAGCGCAAAATAATTTTATTGCTTATAAAATACAATTTATATTCTGTTAGAACATGAAATACACAATGGACTAACACTAAATGATGTGCGGTTCTAATTACGTGCAAAATAAACAACCAGACAAACAAAGAGAAGTCGTCGGCTCCCACTTTCTCTCTTACACATTCATTTACGTTTCTTTCCCTACGTATTCTACCAACGCTACCGGTAATCCTACCATTTACTTGTCAATTATGTATTGTACCAAAATTACCGAATCATGGATTTTATAAAGCGCAACGGAAGGGTCATGACACTGTTAGCAGACGACACTATTGTTTACAGAAAGGGTGCAACACTAACGACTTCAGCATAATGCGGGAAGACCTGCAAAAGGTAATTGGCACAGGGACTGGTAGTTGAGTTGACCCTGCATGAGAATTAGTTTAATGTATTTCGTAAAAATAGGCGAAGACATCCGTTACTGTTCGATTACGCCTTTGGTTACACGCGGGCCTCATTCGCATACTTGCTTAAGCTTGCAGGCCGGTTTGTCAAGCTTCGCGACAGCAGCGCTCCTAGCGCATAAAATCAGAACTACAGCGTCCGTGACGTAATGTTTATGGGGCGGGGTCCACGAGAAATACGGGCCCTCCAACGAACTTGGTGCGTCACACTAGTTCCTTGTCCGCCACACTTCGCGAACGCTGGGCTCAGTGCAGTGCTCACTGTCAATAAAAATGTATTACCTTTTTCGTGTGCTATCGAGAGCTTATATACATTCACACACGCTATCAGAATTTATCAAACTCGTCGGAAATAGTTACGCACCCCCCCCCCCTCCCCCCAGTGGATAGAGCTGCTGGCACTCGTAAGATGCACAGCACTCATATGAATGGCACCCCTTTCCCAACCCACCAAGCCAACACATAGTCCCTCAAAACAGGCCTTTTTTTGTTGGACAGAGTTCATTGAGTTCATGTGTGCCCCATCGTCAGATGTTTCCATTTATTTATGTGTCGTGAACATTGTTTCTTTATTTACAGCGTTTTACAACAGCTGTATTAAAAACTTCCGTTGCAAAATTCTGCAATGCCGTTAGTAAAGAAAAAAATGTTCACGGCAAGCAAATAAATGTTAACATCCGAAGATGGGATGTCAGACATGTTGAAATGTCATCACGGAAGAGATAAGCCCATAAAAACAACTTGTTGCAGGTAATTCATCATAAGTTATCTTCAGTTTCAATAGTTCCAGTGTTCTAATACAACGGACAATAATTATTAACGTTAATGCGAAAAGGCATAGGAAAAAGAAATGAGATAGGTAATTCCAGTCGGCAATCGATTAGGAGTAACTTTGGGATTTCGGCTACAAGCAGTTTATTCAGCCACTTGAAATTTAGTGTGTAAATATGTACAAATACTCTTAACAAGCATTTTTTTAATATTGAAAACTGCGTTATGCAATACACAGTTGTAACAGTATATTTGATTAGAAACGATCGATTTCGGTCTAGGGTCAAACTATCATAGGATCCATAAACCATCTCAGTTATCCATTTGCGTAAATGGAATAACAGTTATAAGATGCACATTGTTTCATCACTGATAGTAGCTGTATATATGTTCCATTATGTCCCTTTAACGTCGTAGACGTTTGTGTATGAACTACCGTTAAATTACACACAAACGTCTGGGAGGTTATGGGGCATTGTGTTGCGTACATACAGCTAATATCAGTGATGGAACAATGTACATCTGATAACGTTTATTCCAACAACGCAAATGCATAGCTGAGATGGTATTTGGACCCGATGATAGTCTGATCCAAGACGGAAATCTATCGTCCATAATAAAATACAGCCGGCCACTGTGACCGAGCGGTTCTAGGCGCTTCAGTCCGGAACCGCGCTGCTGCTACGGTCGCAGGTTCGAATCCTGCCTCGGGCATGGATGTGTGTGATGTCCTTAGGTTAGATAGGTTTAAGTAGTTCTAAGTCTAGGGGACTGATGACCTGAGATGTTAAGTCCCACAGTGATTAGAGCCATTTGAACCATCTGAATAAAATATACTGTTACAGCAGTGTATTGCGTAAAGTAGTTCTTCACATTCCTTAAAGCTGTACAAGACTACCTCCATAAAACTTTTTTTAAAAATATTTGTCCAAAAATAGTAATGTTGACTGGTCACGTAGGAGCTGATTGTTTTATAACACTAAATAAATACAATGCAAGTGCGTTGCTCTCTCTCCCTCTAATTTCTTCCGCCGGCCGGATTGAAATCAATCACGGAGCGGACCCACCCCACAGGCCGCCGCTTGCCCACCCGAGGAGTACTGTTTTGGTGATAAACTACTGGAAACAGCAGCAACTGTAGGATACCTGGGAGTAACCATCCGATAGGACTTAATGTGGAACGACCACGTGAAACTAACTATAGGAAAAGCAGATGTCATGAGAGGTTACAAGTCTCTTGTCCCTCCTCTCCACTCATTTTTCCCATTTTTTTTGATTTGATATTCGTAGTAATAGACGGCAAATATTCGAGTAAAACTGAAGTGATATCAGGTGTTCCCCAGGGAAGCGTCCTGGGACCTCTGCTCTTCCTGATCTATATAAATGACCTGGGTGACAATCTGAGCAGTTCTCTTAGGTTGTTCGCAGATGATGCTGTAATTTACCGTCTAGTAAGGTCATCCGAAGACCAGTATCAGTTGCGAAGCGATTTAGAAAAAATTGCTGTATGGTGTGGCAGGTGGCAGTTGACACTAAATACTGAAAAGTGTGAGGTGATCCACATGAGTTCCAAAAGAAATCCGTTGGAATTCGATTACTCGATAAATAGTACAATTCTCAAGGCTGTCAATTCAACTAAGTTCCTGGGTGTTAAAATTATTAACAACTTCAGTTGGAAAGACCACATAGATAATATTGTGGAGAAGGCGAGCCAAAGGTTGCGTTTCATTGGCAGAACACTTAGAAGATGCGACAAGTCCACTAAAGAGACAGCTTACACTGCACTCGTTCGTCCTCTGTTAGAATATTGCGGCGCGGTGTGGGATCCTTACCAGGTGGGATTGACGGAGGACATCGAAAGGGTGCAAAAAAGGGCAGCTCGTTTTGTATTATCACGTAATAGAGGAGAGAGTGTGGCAGATATGATACGCGAATTGGGATGGAAGTCATTACAGCAAAGACGTTTTTCGTCGCGGCGAGATCCTTTTACGAAATTTCAGTCAACAACTTTCTCTTCCGAATGCGAAAATATTTTGTTGAGCCCAACCTATATAGGTAGGAATGATCATCAAAATAAAATAAGAGAAATCAGAGCTCGAACAGAAAGGTTTAGGTGTTCGTTTTTCCCGCGCGCTGTTAGGGAGTGGAATAGTAGAGAGATAGTATGATTGTGGTTCGATGAACCCTCTGCCAAGCACTTAAATGTGAATTGCAGAGTAGTCATGTAGATGTAGATGTAGATATCATTTCATTAATGTGTCTCAGTTGGGGCAGGCCGAGAAAAGTCATTGCTTTTAATGAAACCGGTAATGAGGACTTTGATTTTTATTCGTGCTGTTTCAGTTGGTAGTGGGACATTTCTTGCTCTTCTGTCCTTCTTGTGTAGGTGAGCTAGGGCTGGACGACGGCCACCGGCACTGAGTGCGGCACAAAAGCGGGAGGTCTGGCCGGGATGGCTACTCTGCGAATACGAAGGGGAGCGGAAATTAGCGTGCCGTGGCTCCTCAGGGCAGCCGATCTACTATGGCTCTTGGCCATTGTTTTAGTCATGAAGTGACGGCCATTGCGACTTTCTGGAGCCATCGCTAAAAGTTTTCTTGAAGTTTGCAGTCTGGGCTTTGCCTGGCCGACGCCAGGTGCTACTATTGTTTTCAGTGGTTCTCGGAATCTACATCTACATCTACATGACTACTTTGCAATTCACATTTAAGTGCTTGGCAGAGGGTTCATCGAAACACAATCATACTATCTCTCTACTATTCCACTCCCGAACAGCGAGCGGGAAAAACGAACACCTAAACCTTTCTGTTCGAGCTCTGATTTCTCTTATTTTATTTTGATGATCATTCCTACCTATGTAGGTTGGGCTCAACAAAATATTTTCGCATTCGGAAGAGAAAGTTGGTGACTGAAATTTCGTAAAAAGGTCTCGCCGCGACGAAAAACGTCTATGCTGTAACGATTTGCATCCCAACTCGTGTATCATATCTGCCACACTCTCTTCCCTGTAACGTGATAATACAAAACGAGCTGCCCTTTTTTGCACCCATTCGATGTCCTCCGTCAATCCCACCTGGTAAGGATCCCACACCGCGCAGCAATATTCTAACAGAGGACGAACGAGTGTAGTGTAAGCTGTCTCTTTAGTGGACTTGTTGCATCTTCTAAGTGTCCTGCCAATGAAACGCAACCTTTGGCTCGCCTTCCCGACAATATTATCTATGTGGTCCTTCCAACTGAAGTTGTTCGTGATTTTAACACGCAGGTACTTAGTTGAATTGACAGCCTTGAGAATTGTACTATTTATCGAGTAATCGAATTCCAACGGATTTCTTTTGGAACTCATGTGGATCATCTCACACTTTTCGTTACTTAGCGTCAACTGCCACCTGACACACCATACAGCAATCTTTTCTAAATCGCTTTGCAACTGATACTGGTCTTCGGATGACCTTACTAGACGGTAAATTACAGCATCATCTGCGAACAGTCTACGAGAACTGCTCAGATTGTCACCCAGGTCATTTACATAGATCAGGAACAGTAGAGGTCCCAGGACGCTTTGTAAGTAGGCTGTTTAGGTTTTTTTTATTGGTAACGCCGCCGCCACGTAGCGCTCGGTATGAAAAATCACTGGCTGTGCTGTGCGCAGTCTGTGTTTAGTTTGCATTGTTGTCTGCCATTGTAGTGTTGGGCAGCGGCAGCTGGATGCTAACAGCGCGTAGCGTTGCGCAGTTGGAGGTGAGCCGCCAGCAGTGGTGGACGTGGGTAGAGAGATGGCGGAGTTTTGAAATTTGTAAGAATTGGTGTCACGAACTGATTTATATATTATGAATATTAAGGTAAATACATTGTCTGTTCTGTATTAAAATCTTTCATTTGCTAACTATGCCTATCAGTAGTTAGTGCCTTCAATAGTTTGAATCTTTTATTTAGCTGGCAGTAGTGGCGCTCGCTGTATTGCAGTAGCTTGAGTAACGAAGATTTTTGTGAGGTAAGTGATTTGTGAAACGTATAGGTTAATGTTAGTCAGGGCCATTCTTTCGTAGGGATTTTTGAAAGTCAGATTGCGTTGCGCTAAAAAATATTGTGTTTCAGTTTAAGCACAGTCTTGTAATAATTTTTCTAAGGGGACGTTTCAGCTTCCCTGGGGAACACCTGATATCACTTCAGTTTTACTCGATGATTTGCCGTCTATTACTACGAACTGCGTCCTTCCTGACAGGAAATCACGAATCCAGTCGCACATCTCAGACGATACTCCATAGCTCCGCAGCTTGATTAGAAGTCGCTTGTGAGGAACGGTGTCAAAAGCTTCCCGGAAATCTAGAAATACGGAATCAACTTGAGCTCCCCTGTCGATAGCGGCCATTACTTCGTGCGAATAAAGAGCTAGCTGCGTTGCACAAGAGCGATGTTTTCTGAAGCCATGCTGATTACGTGTCAATAGATCGTTCCCTTCGAGGTGATTCATAATGTTTGAATACAGTATATGCTCCAAAACCCTACTGCAAACCGACGTCAATGATATAGGTCTGTAGTTAACTGGATTACTCCTACTACCCTTCTTGAACACTGGTGTGACCTGCGCAATTTTCCAATCTGTAGGTACAGATCTATCGGTGAGCGAGCGGTTGTATATGAGTGCTAAGTAGGGAGCTATAGTATCAGCGTAATCTGAAAGGAACCTAACCGGTATACAATCTGGGCCTGAAGACTTGCCCGTATCAAGCGATTTGAGTTGCTTCGCAACCCCTAAGGTATCTACTTCTAAGAGACTCATGCTAGCAGATGTTCGTGTTTCAAATTCTGGAATATTCCATTCGTCTTCCCTGGTGAAGGAATTTCGGAAAACTGCGTTCAATAACTCCGCTTTAGCGGCACAGTCGTCGATAACAGTACCATCGGCACTGCGCAGCGAAGGTATTGACTGCGTCTTGCCGCTTGTGTACTTTACATACGACCAGAATTTCTTCGGATTTTCTACCAAATTTCGAGACAATGTTTCGTTGTGGAACCTATTAAAGGCATCTCGCATCGAAGTACGTGCCAAATTTCGCGCGTCTGTAAATTTTAGCCCATCTTCGGGATTTCGCGTTCTTCTGAACTTCGCATGCTTTTTCCGTTGCCTCTGCAACAGCGTTCGGACCTTTTTTGTGTACCACGGGGGATCCGTTCCATCTCTTACCAATTTATGAGGTATGAATATCTCAATTGTTGTTGCTACTATATCTTTGAATTTGAGCCACATCTCGTCTACATTCGCATAGTCAGTTCGGAAGGAATGGAAATTGTCTTTTAGGAAGGCTTCTAGTGGCACTTTATCCGCTTTTTTAAATAAAATTATTTTGCGTTTGTTTCTGATGGATTTGGAAGAAATGGTATTGAGCCTAGCTACAATGACCTTGTGATCACTAATCCCTGTATCAGTCATGATGCTCTCTATCAGAAGATGTCGCCGCCGTTCAAAGCAAACAGTCTACAAGACCATCGAGAACATCGAATTTGCTACAACAGCTGGAGACAAGAAGAATCGTATCTCAGTTAAGTCCGTCGCTGCATAAGCTCTGCTCGATGGTCCTGCTGTTTTCGCCAGTTGCAGGCTTAATTTTAGTTTAGATATAAACGAATCATTTGGTCATGGTAAGGTCTGAAGCGACAGGACGACCGACATACTGGCACCTAGCGTCCGGGCGATATTTTGTCGTTTTTGGCGCCGGTTTTGACGGCTACTTTCGCGTTTCCCTCAAAGTGCAGGAAGTTGTAGAGCAACTCAAATATACGATATGTGACGTCAGACAGCCCTACTAAAAATAGAGGGCAACGACCATGATGGGTTCAAAAATGGTTCTCTCCGTGTTGGTGAGATTTTGCGGAGTGCACTGAACTCGGAAACATTCGAGCGTTGTGCGGTCTTAAAATGCTAGATTTCAGTTACAGTGGGCTGTCCACGAGAGCAGGAGTCTGCTCTGGACCGCCTGGGAAAAAACGTGTATTGATGACGTCTCCTCCTGGAGATACTCTTGCTCAGACTTAGGAGTAAGACTGTCTTGGTGATCAGGGCAGAAGTTTAGATTCTTTAAGGAACTTATCTCATCGGGTTTTATCTGTGGTCATCGATCATCAGAGAGCCCAGCAGCACAGGGGTCAACGGCTGCACCACCCGTCTGCT
Source organism: Schistocerca gregaria (assembly GCF_023897955.1). NCBI lineage: Eukaryota > Metazoa > Arthropoda > Insecta > Orthoptera > Acrididae > Schistocerca > Schistocerca gregaria. The sequence goes on along the minus strand of NC_064931.1, from coordinate 184,595,843 downwards.
GTTTGCTGCCTACACGGCCTGAGATCTTGGTGGTGAAGTATTTGTAGTACCGGCGTAATAGCGACCTGTAATTCTTCTCTGACGCCCTCAGCAGCGTATGCTCTCGTTATGGCGCTGCAGTACCCACGATTTTGCATGTGGATTTTTCACAGAATTCTCACTTCGTCATCGATCATCAGAGAGCCCAGCAGCACAGGGGTAAACGGCTGCACCACCCGTCTGCTGTTTGCTGTCTACACGGCCTGAGATCTTGGTGGTGAAGTATTTGCAGTACCGGCGTAATAGTGACCTGTAATTCTTCTCTGACGCCCTCAGCAGCGTATGCTCTCGTTATGGCGCTACAGTACCCACGATTTTGCATGTGGATTTTTCACAGAATTCTCACTTCCGATCGGCATTCTGTAGCACAGTAGGGGGTTTAACATTATCTCTGTTGATTAACCCACTATTTTCAGTATTTCAGAGTAGGTGCCTCTTTAAAAATCCTGCCAATTATTCATTCTCGACACGATTATTTTGTGCCCTTGATCTATTACAACATTGTTCAATAAATCGCATATTTACATATTTATTAGATAAAATAAATCTCTTTGTGATATATAATTTACCATTTAGTATGCAGATAACGAATTTCATTTCCTGCCTATTTTTCATGACTATTGAGCATAGAGAATGATTAGTAACTTTATTAAATTATAGCGTCTGTGCAGCCATTTTTACTACTCGTCTATAGGGTCATTTTACTAATTCTCATAGCGTTCATTTCTCCATTGTGTATAAGTTAAGGTGGTAGGGGGCTGAGTGTATGAGCAGCTCTCATGCAGATTCAGTTGAATCCAAATGTTACTTGCACTGTTCCACCCCGGCACTTTGCAGCTAGGCTGAGATTCGTTGGTAAAATATGAAGGAAGTGTAATTCATCCATGAAACAACTGACTTACAAAACACTTATTCAACCGATTCTTGTGTACTGATCGTCGGTATGGAACCCATACCAACTAGGATTAACAGAAGAGAGAGAAAAGATCAAACGAAGAGCCGCACGTTGCGTCACGAGATCGTATTGTAAGCATGAGCTCGTCACAGACATGCTCGACAAACTCTAGCGGCAGATGCTACAAGAGAAGTGTTGTGCATCACGGAGATCTTGGAATTCCGAGAGCATACGTTGTAAGAAGAGTTGGGCAACATACTACTTCCTTCCATATACGACTCGCAAAAAAGAATACAACGAGAAAATCAGATAAGTTAGAGTCATGCTGAGGTTTATTAGTATCTTCCTTGAGACGCACCTTTCGCTAATAGAACAGTAAAGCGTGGAGAAGATAGTGCTACCCCAAATACCCTCCGCCAAACACCTTAAGGCGGCTTGAGGAGTATAGATATAGGTACAGTAGATATGTTGCTTGGATCATTATGTATCTAGTAGCTGAAGATGGGAGATTGCTGGGGCGTTGTGCTTTGTGTGAGAAATGTTTGGAATGCCCCAGCGGCTGACAGTATCCAGACTGTGTAACGTGGGCACAATGTTCTTAATCTTAGCGTGTGGCAGTATTGAAGAGTACTGTCTTGGTAAAACGATTTGCCAGTCACAAGACTCTAGGCGTATTTCGACAGAACGAGGTCAAACACGCACTACGGGTATGGGGTCAAACTAGCATGGCTTGCGGGAGCATGGGTCAAACGAAACGAAACTCTCGCTTTCTCACACGACATTTTGAAACCCATAGCTAGGGTAATCATTTAGATCTAGTATTTCTATAAGTCAGAAAAGCATTTTACTCATTTCCATACCAAAGCTTATTAACGAAAGTGCGATTATAAGGGGTGACAAGCGAAATATGCGAGTGGATTGAGAATTTCTAGGTAGGGAGGACGTGGTATATTCTCATGATGGACAGTTTTCCACAAATGTAGAACTAACTTCATGCACCAGGGAAGTGTGCTGGCGCAATTGCTGTTCATGTTGCTTATTAATGACGTGACAACAATATTAAAATTAACCTCATACTTTTCAAAGATGATGCAGTTCCCTCTACTGGAGAACTCTCTGCAAAAAAAGCTGCATAAATATTAAAACGTATATAGATGAGATTTGAAAGAGGTGCAAAGATTGGAAACTTGCTTTAAATGTTCAGAAATGTAAAACTCTACAGATCAAAAAACGAAACTGAGTGATATTTTACAACCACAATACCAACGAGTCGCAACCGGAATCAAACGGATGGTAAGAATAGTAGTGTGTAAAAATTTTTAGGGTTATGAAATGAAAAGCTCACATAAGCTCTATCGTAGGTAAGCTAGCTGGCAGACTTCAGTTCATTGGTAGCATGCTGAATACTGCGAAAATGCAGTCAGTCCACAAAATAAATTTCTTACAAAACAAATGTGCACCCAATTTCAGAACACTGTACAAGTGCTTGGGACCCATACCCAACTTGAACTACATATACACTACTGGCCTTTAAAATTGCTACACCACGAAGATGACGTGCTACAGACGCGAAATTTAATCGACAGGAAGAAGATGCTGTGATACGCAAATGATTAGATTTTCAGAGTATTCACACAAGGTTGGCACCGTTGGCGACACCTACAACGTGCTGACACGAGGAAAGTTTCCAACCGATTTCTCATACACAAACAGCAGTTGACCGACGTTGCCAGGTGAAACGTTGTTGCGATGCCTCGTGTAAGGAGGAGAAATGCGTACCATCACGTTTCCGACTTTGATAAAGGACGTATTGTAGCCTATCGCGATTGCGGTTTATCGTATTGCTACATTGCTGCTCGCGTTGGTCGAGATCCAATGACTGTTAACAGAATGTGGAATTGGTGGGTTCAGGAGGGTAATACAGAACGCCGTGCTGGACCCCAACGGCCTTGTATCACAAGCAGTCGAGATGACAGGCACCTTATCCGCATGGCTGTAACGGATCGTGCAGCCACGTCTCGATCCCTGAGTCAAGAGATGGGGACGTTTGCAAGACAACAACCATCTGCACGAACAGTTCGACGTCGTTTGCAGCAGCACGGACTATCAGCTCGGAGACCATGGCTGCGGTTACCCTTCACGCTGCATCACAGACAGGAGCGCCTGCGATGGTGTACTCAACGACGAACCTGGGTGTACGAATGGCAAAACGTCATTTTTTCGGATGAATCCAGGTTATGTTTAAAGCATCATGATGGTCGCATCCGTGTTTGGCGACATCGCGGTGGACGCACATTGGAAGCGTGTATTCGTCATCGCCATACTGGCGTATCACCCGGCGTGATGGTATGGGGTGCCATTTTTTACACGTCTCGGTCACCTCTTATTCTCATTGACGGCACTTTGAACAGTGAACGTTACATTTCTGATGTGTTACTAGCCGCCCCTTCACACTTCCCTGGGACACTCCTGACGATACCCTAACGTCAGATGAACACTTGCCGGGCAGGACAAAATATTGGGTTCTGTTACTCAAAAATATTCCAGCCACTCACATATCTGGAAACCTATTCCGTGTGTTAGTACCTTCGTTAACAGTCTGCAGTGGGGCACCCTGTCAAACGCTTTTCGGAAGTCTAGGGATATGGAAATTGTCTGCTGCCCTTCACCATAGGTCACTGGATATCGTGTGAAAAAAGAGAAAGCGATGCTTTTTAAATTCGTGGTGATTCATGTACAGAAGCTTTTCCGTCTCAAGGAAATGTAATATATTCGAACTGGGCAAATGATCAACAATTCTGCTGCAAACTGATACTGCACGGTAATTTTGCGGGTGAGTTCTTTTACCCTTCCTACGTATAAAAGTCACGTGCGCTTCCCTCCAGGAATAGAGAATCCTGATCATATACAAAGTTCCTAGTTTTCTGTTTTCAGCACTACTGAGGGCAGTGGGCGGTCTACGTGTCCACGTGCTCTCTGTCGTCACGTAAGTATGCGCCCATGTTCCTCTTTGAAAATTAGGAAGAGATCAGAGCTATTACAGAATGTGAAGCACCTAACAACAGAAAACAACGTCTTTCATTGGATCATGTTCTTTTTATAGAAAATAGGTTAGTCATTAGGCTACAGTTTAAATTCGTCAAATTTATGTATGTTATTGAAAAAGAAAGTGACATGGCTGAACAGCTCACAGTAGTAGGGGATTTGAGGACAAAAAAGAAGCTTGTACGACAGCAATGTGTTATAGAGTCCAGATACGTCTTTATCTTTTTGTATTGTACTAGGCAGATCAGATTATGGAGTGAGGGCGGTTCTGTCTCAAGAGATATCAGTAAATGGGGAGACTGAACACAGAACTATTATATAATTTAATGTACGTCATGTATGAGAAAATATTATCAGCAGAAGTATTTGGTTTTCAGGTTTTAGAATATATTTGGAAGGTAGAAGTATAATAGCTTTCACCGATCACAAAGCCATAAGCTACTTCCATGAATGTAAAGCTTTGAATCGTAAGCTTATGAGATGGACCATGTTCCTTCATCACTTTTATTATGATATTAGGTGCGTCAATATGACAGAAAACAGTGTAACAGATGCCTTGTCAGGGCTACCTTCAGTTGAAGATGCATATGAGGAGGAAAGGGCTAGTATATGATTATAAATACTGCACATGAAAGGTATAGGAGAGCAAAAGGAAATGAAGTCAATCTGCAAATATATAAGGAAATTACAGAATGGCAATCAAACATGAAAACTTATTAAAGTCAACTCTGGATGTAAAGGGTGTGAAAAAATTGAAAAGTATTACAAAATTTATACATTATGTGTACATTAAACCAAAACGCTGCTTTGTGTAGCAGTTGTTATTATTGTGACTTTATTTTCATTTGCTATAGGCCTATTTCGTCTCAAAGGCCATTTTCAAGCACTCTGCAACGTATAGTACAGTTTTTAGATCATATATCTCTGAGTTTTCGTAATAAATAATTATTTTGTACATTTGGTGCATGACTTACTTCCATATTACATCGTTGACGCTCTTGCTGGCAGATATCTTACTTGGTGCGTTTTTAAGCAAAGCGCAGGCGACATTATAAATTACTTGCTAATTAATGTCTCAGTAGTGGAATTTTTCTTTGTTGGCCAGTATCGTTAAGATCTTGTTAAAATTTTGTAAGTTTGACAGCTTCGAGTTATATCAGTGATGTTATGTAGTTACGAATTGGTTTTTATAAATCTATTAAATTATTTAGATTCACCTGACCGCTTCGGTAGTTAGGGTGTCGAATATCTGCGTATTAGTAAACACAGTTCGTGCGCTTCCGTCAGCGTCTAGAGCCACGTTCTTTAGTACGGTCATGGACTGCGATTGTTGTGCACGGATGCGAGCCGAGTTGGTGACACTTCGCTCTCAGCTTCAGGCTGTGATGGCTCCGGTTACACAGCTTGAGGCTGCAGTGGATGGGTACCACCGCTGTGGGCCGGCCGTGGGGATCCAACGGACGTCCAGCACGTCAGAGTCCACTGATCGGTGTCCAAACCTGTTACTGCTCGCACCGAGGCTGACCCTTCAACAGCGGTCGACTGGGAGGTCGCCCCGGGACGAAGCAGGCGGGGAAAGACTTTCCAGGCAGCCGCACGTAAGGCCTCCCCGGTTTGTCTGACAAACAGGTTCCAGGTGCTGTCTGTGGCTAACACTGTCTGTGAGCTATATGCTGTCGCCTGTCCTGTTTCAGAGGAAACAACGCAGCCTGCAAGATCCGGGTAATCGCAGAGGGTGGGATTATTGGTAGGTGGGAGCTCCAACGTTAGGCGCGTTATGGTGCCCCTTGGGGGCTTGGCTGACAAGAAGGGTAAGAAAACCTATGTGCACTCAGTGTGCATACCGGGTGGATTCATTCCAGATGTGGAAAGGCTCCTCCCGCATGCCATGAAGAGCACAGGGTGCTCTTCATGGTTGCTCACGTCGGTACCAAAGATGTGTGTCACTTTGGATCAGAAGAGATTCTCTCTGGTTTCGAGCGGCATACAGAAGTGGTAAAGGCTGTCAGTCTTGCTTGCAAGATGAAAGCAGACCATTTGCAGCAGAGTCGACAGGAACGATTGCGGACCTTTGGTATAGAGCCGAGTGGAGGGTCTGAATCAGAGGCTCAGTCGGTTCTGCGACCGTGTAGGCTGCAGATTCCTCGACTTGCGCCAAAATGTGGTTGGGTTTCGGGTTCCGCTGAATAGGTCAGGTGCCCACTGTACGCAGGAGGTGGCTACACGTGTAGCAGGGGCTGTGTGGCGTGGACTGGGCGGTTTTTTAGGTTAGAGGGTCTCGGGAAAACACAAGAAGGGCTTCAGTCACAAAGGGTGCGTGCTGAATACAGGAAGAACGTAGATACAGGAACCATTGGTGTAACAGTTGTAAATTGTCGTAGCTGTGTTGGAAAGTAACAGAGCTCCAAGCGCTAATAGAAAGCACTGATGCTCAAATCGTTATAGGCTATGAAAGCTGGCTAAAGCCGGATATAAGCTCAGTCGAAATTTTTGCGAAGAACCTAAGGGTGTTTCGAAAGGATAGGCTAAACACTGTTGATGGTGGCGTGTTTGTTGCTGTCAAAAGTAGTTTATCTTGTTGCGAAATTGAAGTAGATACTTACTGTGAGTTAGTATGGGCAGAGGTCATTGCTGGCAACCGGAATAAAATAATAATTGGATCCTTTTACCGACCTCCCAATTCAGATAATACAGTTGCTGAGAGGTTCAAAGAAAACTTCAGTTTTATTTCAAACACTTACACGATTCATACGGTAACCGTTGCTGGTGATTTTAATTTACCCTCGATATGTTGGCGAATATGCATGTTTAATTCCGGAGGTATGCATAAAATATCATCCGACATAGTGCTAAACGCATTCTCTGAAAATTATTGAGTCCACGCGAATAGTAAACGGTTGTGAAAACACACTTTACCTCTTAGCAACAAATAATCCTGAGTTAATAACGGGCATCAAAACCGATTCAGGGATTAGTGAGCACAGAGTTGTCGTAGCGAGACTGAATACTGTAATCCCCAAATACTCGAAATTTAAGCGAAAATATATCTATCCAAAAAAGCAGATAAAAATTCACCTTACGACAATCTCCACTCATTCCAAATAAATAATATAAGTGTAGACCAGATGTGGCTTAAATTCAAAGAAATAGTATCGGCAGCAGTTGAGAGATTTATACCAAATAAATTAACAAAATATGGAGCTGATCCTCCTTGGTACACAAAACAGGTTAGAACATTGTTGCAGAAACAACGAAACAAACATAAAAATTTAAACAGACGTATAATCTCCAAGATTGGCCATCTTTTACAGAAGCTCGAAATTTAGCGCAGACTTTAACACGAGATGCCTATAAAAAGTTTCCACAATGAAACTTTGTCTCGAACCCTGGCAGAAAATCTAAAGCTATTCTGGTCGTATGTGAAGTATGTTACTGGCAAGAAACAATCAATGCCTTCTCTGCGCGATAGCAATGGAGATACTATCGAAGACAGTGCTGCCAAAACAGAGTTACTAAACACAGCCTTCCGAAACGCCTTCAGAAAAGAAGGAAGTAAATATTCCAGAATCGGAATCGAGAACAGCTGCCAGCATGAGTAATGTAGAAGTAAATATCCTCTGAGTAGTGAAGCGACTTAAATCAATTAATAAAAGGAAGTGTTCTGGTCTATACTGTATACCAAGTAGGTTCCTTTCGGAGTGTGCTGATGCATTAGCTCCATACTTAACAATCACATACAACCGTTCGCTCGACGAAAGATCCGTACCCAAAGACTGGAAAGTTGCAAAGGTCACACCAATATTCAAAAAAGTTAGTAGGGGTAATCCACTAAATTACAGACCCATATAGTTATCATCGATATGCAGCAGGATTTTAGAACATATATTGTGTTCGAACATTATGAATTACCTCGAAGAAAACGGTCTATTGACGCACAGTCAACATGGGTTTAGAAATCATCGTTCCTGTGAAGCACAACTATCTGTTTATTCACATGAAGTGTTGAGTGCTATTGACAAGGGATTTCAGATCGATTCCGTATTTCTGGCATTCCTGAAGGCTTTTGACACTGTACTACACAAGCGGCTCGTAGTGAAATTGCGTGCTTACGGAATATCGTCTCAGTTACGTGACTGGATTTGTGATTTACTGTCAGAGAGATCACAGTTCGTAGTTCGTAGTAATTGACGGAAAGTCATCGGGTAAAACAGAGCTGATTTCTAGCGTTCCCCAAGGTAGTGTTCTAGGCCCTTTGCTGTTCCTTATCTATATAAACGATTTTGGAGACAATCTGAGCAGCCGTCTTCGGTTGTTTGCAGATGACGCTTTCGGTTATCGACTAATAAAGTCATCAGAAGATCAAAACAAACTGCAAACGATTTAGAAAAGATAACTGAATGATGCGAAAAGTGTCAGTTGACCCTAAATAACGAAAGGTGTGAGGTCATCCACATGAGTGCTAAAAGGAACTCGTTAAACTTCGGTTACACGATAAAACTGTCTAATCTAAAAGCCGTAAATTCAACTAAAATCCTAGGTATTACAGTTACGAACAACTAAAATTGGAAGGATCACATAGGAAATGTTGTGGAGAAAGCTAACCAAAACTGCGTTTTATTGGCAGGACACTTAGAAAATGTAACAGACCTACTAAGGAGACTGCCTACATTACACTTGCCTGTCCTCTTTTAGAATACTGCTGCGTGGTGTGGGATCCTTAGCAGGTAGGACTGACGGAGTACATCGAAATAGTTCAAAGAGGGGCAGCACGTTTTGTATCATCGTGAAATATGGGAGAGAGTGTCACAGAAATGATACAGGATGTGGGCTGGAAATCATTAAAAGAAAGGCGTTTTTCGTTGCGACGGAATCTTCTCACGAAATTCCAATCACCAACTTTCTCCTCCGAATGCGAAAATATTTTGTTGACACCGACCTACATAGGGAGGAACGATCACCACGATAAAATAAGGGAAATCAGAGCTGGTACGGAATGATATAGGTGTTCATTCTTTCCGCGCGCTGTACGAGATTGTAATAATAGAGAATTGTGAAGGTAGTTCGATGAACCCTCTGCCAGGCACTTGTATGTGATTTGCAGAGTATCCATGTAGATGTTGATGTAGCATCAGTAGCAAGACAACCAATACCTTCGCTGCGCAATGCCAATGGTAATGTTCCATTAAAGAGAAGTTACTAAACACAGGTTTGTGAAATTCCTTCACCAAAGAAATCGGAGTAAATCTGAATCAAGTACAGCTATCTACATGAATAACTTACAATTGTTATCTAGATGTAGTGAAGATGCTTAAATAATTTAATAAAGGCTGATCTTGTGGTCCATACGGTATGCCAGTTAGATTCCTTTGAGAGAATACCGATTCAGTAGCTCCGTACTCTAGCAGTCATATACAACCGCTCGCTCGACGTAAGATCCTTATCTAAAGTTTGGAAAAGTGCAGAGGTCAAATCAGTACTCAAGAAAGGAAATAGGAGTAATCAGCTGGCCGGCCGGTGTGGCCGTGCGGTTCTAGGCGCTACGGTCGCAGGTTCGAATCCTGCCTCGGGCATGGATGTGTGTGATGTCCTTAGGTTAGTTAGGTTTAAGTAGTTCTAAGTTCTAGGGGACTGATGACCACAGATGTTAAGTCCCATAGTGCTCAGAGCCATTTGAACCAATTGAGCTGAATTATAGATCTATATCACTAACTTCGATTCGCTGTAGAATTTAGTAATATGTACCGTTTTCGAACATTATGAATTACCTCGGCCGGCCTGGTGGACCTAGCGGTTCTAGGCGCTTCAGTCTAGAACCGCACGATCGCTATGGTCGCAGGTTCGAATCCTGCCTCGGGCATGGATGTGTGTGATGTCCTTAGGTTAGTTAGGTTTAAGTATTTCTAAGTTTTAGGGGACTGATGACCTCAAATGTTGAGTCCCATAGTGCTCAGAGCCATTTGAACCATTTTGAATGACCTCGAACAAACTATTTATTGACAAATAGCCAACACGAATTCACAAAATATAGTTCTTGTGAAATATAACTAGCTCTTCGTTGACACGAAGTCATTAGTGCTATCGACAGGGGATCTCAAACTGAATATATGTTTCTAGATTTCCAAAAGGCCTTTGACACCGTACCTCACAAGGAACTTTTAATCAAAGTGCTTGCGTATGCAGTATTGTCTCCGTTGTGAGACTGAATTCGTGATTTCTGGCAGAAAGCTCACAGCTCGTAGTAATCGAAGGAAAATCATCGAGTAAAACGAAAGTGGTATCTGGCGTTGGCCAAGGAAGTGTTACCAGCTCCCTGCTGTTCCTAATTCATATAAACGATATAACAATCAATCTGAGTGGATCTGTTCGATTAATTCCAAGTGATGATGTCATTTATCGTCTAGTTGTCAGAAGATCAAAACCAATTGGACAAGACCTGAACACAATATCTGTATGGTGCGAAAAGTGGCAGTAGACTCTAAACAGGTAAAAGTGTGAGGTGAGCCACATGAGCACTTAAATAAATCCATTAAATTTCTGTTACACGACAGATTACAAAAATATAAAGGCTGTCAACTCAACTATACCCCTAAGAATAGCAATTACGAACAACTTAAATTGGAACGGTCACGTAGATAATGTTAGGGAATGCAAACCATAGACTGCGTCTTATTGGCAAAACGGTTAGAAAATACAATAGGTCTGCTAAAGAAACTTCCTACTGCGCTCGCCCATTCACTGACAGAATATTACTGTGCAGTATGGTATCCTTACCAGGTCAGCTCTGAAACATTAGAGTGGGTGTCATGGATGTGAAAATAGAGTTGGGATGGCAACCGTTGAATCAAAGGCATGTGTCTTGCAGGGAGATATTTTCACAAATTTTCAGTCACCAACTTTCTCCTCTAAATGTCATATATTTTATTAACGCCAAACTACATAGGGAGAAATGATCGTCATAATAAAATAAGAAAAATGAGAGTTCGTACGGAAATTTTTAGCGTTCATTTTTCACATGCGCTGTTACAGAGTGGAAGAGTATAGAAATACATTTCTGAAAAAAAAGTTCACCCTTTTAGAGGTATCTCATTCACTCAAGATTTATTGTTGCAACAGTTCATATGGGGGACATGAAATTATTACAAAAAAAATGGTTCAAAAGGCTGTGAGTACTCTGGGACTTAACTTCTGAGGTCGTCAGTCCCCTAGAACTTAGAACTACTTAAACGTAACCAACCTAAGGACATCACACACATCCATGCCCGAGGCAGGATTCGAACCGGCGACCGTAGCGGTCACGAGGTTCTAGACTGTAGCGCCTAGAACCGCTCGGCCACTCAGGCCGGCAAATGATTACATTTACAGATGAATAAGACAAGCGGTTCTGAGGCACTAGGCATCTAGGCATGTCGAAACACGTATATTAGTACGTGGTGGCACCTCCACAGGAGGCAATGCAGACCTTGACTTAGCACCCAGTCGATCGTACAGGTTTCGAATACGATTGTGGGATACGTTATGCCATGCAGGCTCGACCTGTTCGCGTATTGCTGCATGAGTTGTTGGTTGACAAGTCGCAAGAGTGACTTCTTGTCCCGTCATATCCCACACGTGCGCGATTGGAGGTTAGTCCGGAGATCGTGTTGTCCAGGGAAGCTGGTGCACGACTTACACGGGCAGTGTGTGGGCGATCATTATCCTGTTGGAACAACACGTCACCTTCTTGTTGCAATAATGGCAAAAGCACGGGTCTAACAACATTCTGCCCATATCGAGCACTGGCTAGCGTCCCATCCAGATACATCAAAGGTGAACAAGTGTTGTAGGTTGTCGCACCGCACAATATAAGGTCTTGGGTGAGGCCGGTGCAACTTGGATGAATGCCCTTTACGAGACAGTGCTCACCAGCTCTACGTCGTACGCGCAAACGACCACCACTTGCCCGCAAGTAGAATCTACTTAATCGCTGGATACTACGGAGCGCCATTCCATCTTCTAAGAGATCTTCTCACGGAACCAGTATCCGTGCACGCCGATGCAGTGGCGTCAGTGGAAGACAAGCCAGAGACATGCCTGTTCATAGTCCCCAACTAATAACCGGTTCACAAAAGTTCCTGTTGACACGTCTGTGCTGTGGTAGCAGTGCGGTCGGCCACTGCTGCCCTTAAATTACGACGATCCCGGCGGGGGTCTGTGATGCGTGGACGTCCAGAACATCGTCTACGGGTGTGAGGACGTTCGCTTGACCACTGGTACCAGCACTGTTAAACAACTGAAGCAGTACGTTCAACTTGCGTGGCAGTTATCTCGAGGGACCATCCCACCACTCAGAAGGACACAATCTGATCGCTTTCAGACTTGCTCAGTTGACTGTAGGAAGCGCGAGCGTGTATCCGTGGCATGACTACCTGCTTGCTTCACATGTTTTCACCACACTGAGCCTTCTGACTGTGAGCATTCCCTATTAAACGGTAAACATAGGTGGTGCTTTGGTAGGTGTGCCACTGTGCTGTCTGTTGGCGGACGAATATAAAATCATTGTCAGTACATCTACTATCCCTCAAGTGGCATATGCCGTCATCGGATCAAAATCGACGCCGTTTTTATTCTTTTTATTTACACGTCACGTTCCATCGGACCAAATTGAGGAGCAAATGTCCAAGGTCATGGAACGTATCAGTACATCAAATTACAAATGGTTCAAATAGCTCTGAGCACAATGGGACTTAACTTCTCAGGTCAACAGTCCCCTAAAACTTAGAACTACTTAAACCTACTTAACCTAAGGACGTCACTCGCATCCATGCCCGAGGCAGGATTCGACTTGCGACCGTAGTGGTCGCGCGGTTCCAGACTGCAGCTCCTAGAACCGCTCGGCCCATGAAATTATAACATAAAAGTAATAACAGATAAAAATAAAATGTTTATGAACCAGAAAAAGTCAATCCATAAGTTTAAGTAAACCTAATCAACAATACAACAAGAATCAGCTTACTTTTTCAAGGAACTCTCCGACAGAATAGAATGAGTGACCTATTACTAAACTCTTCAGTTTCGATTTGAAAGTGCGTGGATTACTGCTAAGATTTTTGAAATCGAATGGTAGCTTATTGGAAATGGATCCAGCTGTATACTGCACACCTTTCTGCACAAGAGTTAAGGAAGTCCGATCCAAATGGAGGTTTGATTTCTGCCGCGTATTAACTGAGTGAAAGCTGCTTACTTATTCTTGGGAATAAGCTAATACTGTTAACAAGAAATGGCAGCAAGGAATATATATATATATATATATATATATATAGAGAGAGAGAGAGAGAGAGAGAGAGGGGCCACTGTCAAAATACCCAGTCTCGTAAACAGGGGTCGACAAGAGGTTCGTGGACCACTTATTGCCCGAACCGGCCGTTTCTGAGCCAAAAATATCCTTTTAGAATGGGAAGAATTACCTCCGAATATAACACTATACGACATAAGCAAATGAAAATAAGAAAAGTAGACTAATTTTCGTGTCGAACGATCACTCACTTCAGATACCGTTCGAATAGTAAAAATGGCAGCGTTAAGTCTTTGAACAAGATCCTTGACGTGGGCTTTCCAGGACAGTTTACTATCTATCTGAAGACCTAGAAATTTGAATTCTTTAGTTTCACTAACCATATGCCCATTCTGTGAAATTAAAACGTCAGGTTTTGTTGAATTGTTTGCTAGAAACTGTAAAAACTGATACTTACTGTGATTTAGCGTTACTTTATTTTCTACAACCCATAAACTTAGGTCATGAACTGCACTATTTGAAACAGAACCAATGTTGCACACAACATACTTTACTACCAAGCTAGTGTCATGAGCAAACAGAAGTATTTTAGAGTTACCCGTAATACTAGAGGGCATATCATTTATATAAATAAGGAACAGGAGTTGCCCACACACTGATCCCTGAGGCACCCAGAATTTGAACGTACCCCACTCTGACCCCACATCATAGCCATTTACAACATTGTGAATAATGCCTTTTTGCTGTCTATTGTTAAAGTAGGAGGTGAACCAATGAGCTACTCCCTGTATTCCGTAATGCTCCAACTTCGGGAGCAATATTTTGTGATCAACACAATGAAACGCCTTAGTTAAATCAAAAAATATGCCTAGCGTTCGAAACCTTTTGTTTAACCCATCCAGCACGTAACAGAGAATGAGAATATAGCATTTTCAATTGTTAGCGACTTCTAAAGCCGAACTGTACATTTGGTAGCAAATCTTGTGATATAGAAGGATCAATTATCCTTACATATACAGCCTTTTCAATAACATTAGCAAACACTGATGGCATAGAAGTAGGTCTAAAATTATCTACATTATCCCTTTCTCCCTTTTTATAAACTGGCTTTACTACTGAGTACTTTAATCGATCAGGAAACTGATCATTCCTAAAGGAAAAATTACAAATATGGCTAACTACAGGGCTAATATGTGCAGCACTGCACTTAAGTATTCTTCTAGGCACTCCATCATAACCATGAGAGTCCTTAGTCTTCAGTGATTTGATTATTTAAACAATCTCCCTCTTGTCTGTATCACAGAGGAGTATTTCAGACATCTATCTCGGAAAGGCATTTGCCAAGAACTACATTTTCCCTGTAGAAGCTAAATTTTTATTTAATTCACCAGCAATGCTCAGAAAATTATTGCTAAATACTGTACATATATCTAATTTATCAGTAACAATATTTTTACTGCGAACTGACTTTATATCGTCCACCTTGTGCTGCTGAGCAGACACTTCCTTCAAAACTGACCATATGGCTTTAATTTTATCCTGTGAATTAGCTATTCTATTTGCGTGCAACATACTCTTTGCCTTCCTAATAACAATTTAAGCACCTTACAATACTGTTTGTAATGGGCCGCTGCAGCTTGATTGTGACTACTTCTAACATTTTGATATAATTCCCGCTTTGTTTTACATGATATCCACCCTAGTCGGAAAAAACACAGTGTGCATCAAATCAAATGAATTAGGAGATTTACCAACATCATTTTTCTTGCATCACAAAATTTTTATTGACGTCACCACCTATAACAAATTTCTGGCACTTCCTACAAAGTGAATCAAGAGCCCTCTCTCTAGCTTGAGCAGAAATGCTTTGAGTCAGAGTTAGGGGAGCTATGAACAACAACAATTAGAAGTTTAGTTCCACTAAATTCAATTGCCCCTGCACAACATTCAAATATCTGTTCGGTGCAGTGCCGTGATAGGTTTGTGGAATCAAAAGGAATACTGTATTTTACGTACATAGCCACTTCCCCAACCCGTAAGGAACTCCTTGAAAAACAGCTAGCTAATCTGTATCCTGGTAAAGGAAGCCTCCGAATTGTCAAATTATTTAAGTGGTGCTCCGACATACCAATAATTTCAGAGTCAACATCTGTAAGCAGTTCCCTAACTTTGTCTCTAATACCTCTTATATTTTGATGAAATATGCTAATTCCTTCTCTACTTGGAAACATGACATCCTCTGAAGGTGAGCCCTTATTTAGAGGGACTTTCTTTAAGCAGGTATACCTATCAGCCGATTTCAATCTAAAAAAGGTGCACCTCTAACACCAATTACTACAGGAATTTTTCCATGAGTGATCCCACCACCACTCACTACACTGTGGCCTATAAGCTTTACCAGCCTCACCTTCCCATATCTATTGAGGTACAGGCCATGCCTAGTGAAACCCGATCTGCAGATAGACCCAACTGGCACCACTGAAATGTGACCCATGCCCTCTGCCATCAGCGCTCTCTCCAGCGCAATGTTAACCCTCCTAACAGCCACATTAAGATGAGGCCGATCATGACGCTGAAACAGTTATACGAAATGCACATTAGCGCCACCAGTTTGAGTAGCTATCTTTACCAGGTCATCACCTACATCATATTCCCCGTCCCTATCAAGACTGTTCCCTGCTCCGCCCACTATCACTACCTTATCCTCCTCTGTTAAATTCCTACATAAATCCCCTACGCTGTCAGTCACCTGAGCCAACCCTGCACTAGGCTTCACAGTGCTGGTGACCTGGAACTCACTCCCCAACACTTCCTGCAACTGGCGACCCTCACCTCCTCTGTGCGAACTAGATAGCAGCAGAACCTTCTTCTTTCTGTTTCGCTTTGCAACTAACCTAATCCTCCTAACTGCTGAGGACTGCTGCATCTTCCCTACATCTACAGCTACAAGAGGCTCCTCTCCACTCAACTCTGACAGTTGGTCAAATCTAGTCAAATCTATTGCATATGCGCAAAATATATGCAGGCGTAAAAAAATTTCCGACTGTGTAGGTTGAAGGTGGTTTGACGGTCCCTCTGTCAGGTACTTAAGTGCGAATTGCTGAGTTGTCACGTAGATGTATTTGAAGAAACAGGGAAAGACTGAATATCTACTCATAATTAAGTAAATACAAAGTGGTGCACCTTTGGCTGTAGATGAAGTAGCTATCGAGACAGTTGATCACTTTAAGTTCTTAGGAGGTCTTTCTAGTAACAACAATAGATCGGATATACAAAGAGATGCAATCTTGCAACAGTGAACAAAACACTTTTTAGTTTTATCATTATCTTAAGGACTAGGTCACTAGGTCACTATCTTCAAAGTTCGCTTGTATCAATCGATTATTTTACCGGTAACATTATACAGGTGTGAATCACAAATATTTAGAAGTAAAGATGAAGAAAACTATTAATATTCGAAATAAAACTGCAGAGGTGAATTTTTGAACATGTATGTGATGAAAATAACGTGGAATGGCGGAAAAGAATAAATTAAAATTACGAAAGCTGTACCAACACCGCAACATCCTCAAAATGCTACGGAGGAGAAGACTGAAATGGACTGGTCATATAGCAAGAATGACAAAGTATAAGCTACCTACAATAGAATTCTGCGACAAAAGTAGACAGAAAGACAGGAAGAGGAAGACCCAGAATTATGTGTCAAGGTAAAATCTGGGAGCACACAGGATGAACATCAACACCACATTGTCAAGCAGCACACTCAAAAGAAAGAAAGGGAATAGGCTCATAAAGCAGGAGTATGATCGACAAGCCCCTTGCCACATGTAACATAACGTATACCCACTGAAGAGAACCACAATCAAGAGAATAATTCTAAAATTAGAGAAGGATTATTTAGTAACTATCAGAGTTCCAGAATATTGTTTATCTGGTAATGGAATTCAGTTTGTTTCAGATATTGGGGAAATTTTATTGAAAGAACAGGAATGAAGCATATAAGAACATCAGTGTATAACTCAGGTAGCAGTCCCGCTGAGATGCCTCGGGCATGGAAGTGTGTGATGTCCTTAGGTTAGTTAGGTTTAAGTAGCTCTAACTTCTAGGGGACTGATGACCTCAGAAGTTAAGTCCCATAGTGCTCAGAGCCATTTGAACCATTTGAATCCCGCTGAGAGGTACATACGAAAGTTGTGTAGGGTATGCAAGGCGTATTGCAATAAAAGATTCAGTGCCTTGGTAGGATATACACTAATGGGCCAAAACATTATGACCACGTGCTTAACAGCTGGTCTCATCGTCCTTGGAACGAAATACAGCACTGATACTGCGTATCAGGGATCCGACAGCTTATTGGTACGTTTGTGGAGCTGTTTGGCATTAGATGTCTAAGCACAGGTCATGTAATTCGCGAAATAACGGCCACTGATTTGCCTAAACGGTGATGATACCAGACAGCGACCAAGATGCGTTTCCATAGGATTTACATCAGGCGAATTTCGTCGCCGAGACATCAACGTGAGTTCACTATAATGCATCTCAAACCAACGTAGCACGGTTCTGGCTCTGAGACACGGACATTATACAGCTGAAAGATAATATCGCCGTCTGGGAAGACATCAACCATGAAGGGAAAATGGTTCAAATGGCTCTGAGCACTATGGAACTTAACATCTATGGTCATCAGTCCCCTAGAACTTAGAACTACTTAAACCTAACTAACCTAAGGACATCACACAACACCCAGCCATCACGAGGCAGAGAAAATCCCTCACCCCGCCGGGAATCGAACCCGGGAACCCGGGCGTGGGAAGCGAGAACGCTACCGCACGACCACGAGATGCGGGCACCATGAAGGGATGCAGGTGGCTCGCGGCTGTTAGCGTGTCTTAGATCACTACCGTAGGTTCCACGCAAGCGCAGGAGAATGTCTCTCGTAGCATAATACCGCTCGCACCAACCTTCGTTCGTGGTGCGCTACACGTTTCGGGCCGCCGTTCACCTCGATGACAACGATTGTGGAGACGACCAGCCACCTAGTGTAGCAAAAACGTGATTCACCTGATGAGCGGAGACGTTTCCATTGATCGACGGTTCAATCCCGATGGTCTCGTACCCACCGCTATCGTAATTGACGACGTCACTGGGTCAACATGTGAACACATACGCGTGGTCTGCTGCGGAGCTCCATGTTCAACAATGTACGATGAACTGTACGCTCCGAAGCACTAGTGCGTGCATCAGCATTGCGCTCTTTCAGCAGAGATCAGAGATGCCACAGATCTCCATCTATCCTACTTTAAAGAGCAGACAAGCCTCCGAACCGTATGGTCAGTGAAGAGTCGTGGACGTCCAGCCATTAGCGCCTAATGGTAGTTTCGTTGTCTTTCCGTTGATGCTCATGACAGTAGCACGTGATCATTCGACCAGCTTCGCCGTTTTCAAGTAAATCGTTCACAGGGTCTGTGTAATAATATCTGCTCTTTGTCAAAGTCGCTAATCTCACTGGATATCCCCATTTGCAGCCCATATCTTCGCTTGGGTGATCCTCCGCATGTGTCTGCTCCCGTTACATACTTTCATTACCGCATCACGTGCTCGCAACGCCACCAGGGCAGTGGTCATAATGTTCTGGCTTATCAGTGTACATTAGCATTTGAGATTCTAATGAATGGTGTGAATAATTGTGCACAAGGTTTTTCTCCATATGGGGTTATGATGGACAAAAATCCAGATAACAAAAATTACTGAAAACATAGAATTTCCTCTAACACAGTCCACGACAAGACAGTCTAGGTAGCGGATTATTAAAAGAGGGCTTGAATGAAAAGGAAGGCGTGATGGAAAATATAAAGTAATGAGATTCAAACCAGGAGGTAAAGTGTTAGTAAGAACCAAAGAGAAATCAAGTGACATTGAAGAAGAGATTAAAAAACCTTTTCAGTTATTCCATGGGCCATCAACACCGTTCAGTATAACGATGACACCTCCTTCCTCGCCATCGATCCTACACTCTAGAAGTGTCCGTGATCCCTCCAAATAAAATACCTTGACTAGCTTGCGACTGGCAAATAACATGGATATTTCACCTATTACCCATATAACAGAGTAAATCTGCTTACCAACTGGCCGAACCTGGGAATTAGACTCCTTCGCCATCTCCTACAAGTACAAAACATTGATCCTACCTGTTCTGTCGTATGAAAATGTTGCACGGATGTCTGATCGACGCAACTTAAATCCTTGAGCACCATGCACTTCACCTTGCTTTCTGCATCCGTGTACCTTCCACTATGTAGATCCTTTACCATCTCATAAAATTCCCAGCTCTCTTCCCTCACACTTAACATCTTGGACCGACGTACACAATCCACAAACTCGACTCCAATAATTTTATTGACTCCCTTCTAATTTCCATTTCTAGAAAGCGCCGCGTCTATACCGACATATTCCACTAACCTTTACAAATGGTTCAAATGTCTCTGAGCACTATGGGACTTACCATCTGAGGTAATCAGTCCTCTAGAACTTAGAACTACTTAAATCTAACTAACCTAGAGACATCACACACATCCATGACCGAGGTAGGATTCCAACCTGCGACCGTAGCAGTCGCGCGGTTCCGGACTGAAGCGCCTAGAACCGCTCGGCCACACCGGCCGGCCAACGTTTACACTTTCCATATAGACCATCAGTGAAATTTCAGCCGTTTCCTTCCCGAGACAATGAAATCCGTCTCTTTTGCCTTCCCTTCTCATCTTTCCGTTCCCTGTTTCCTATTTGTACTATGGGCGTAACCACACCCCTTTATTCCTCCTCCGTTGTGTGCCCAACATTCACTCCATTTCTCCATCGATACAGCCAACCAGATCTCCGTACTTATTTCTCCATTACCTTACCCTACAAAGCATCTAGCTATTTCCTCTCCAGCGGCAGACCATTTTTACGGGGCTCAGTCTTTCTGCTTTTAATGACAGTGCAGTGTTTTTCAATTTTAAGACCACCACTTTTACTACATGCTTTAAATGTGATCTTATTTTTTTATTTCACCTTCTAGTTTTTCTGTTTTAATTTTAAAAAGAAAGAAAATCATTTTTGGTATGTAAATCATTTGCAAATATATCACCTTTTAATTTATTATTTTTCTTATTTGTGTATGTTTGCTATCCTTTGGCTACAGAGACAAGGCTTAGTTGGGAAAAGAGGAATATGTATTGGTGGAAACATAATAGAATGTATAAGATTTGCTGACGACATGGTATTTGTGGCAGAAAGTGAGCGGACAGTGAACAACATGCTGAAAGATCTGAACGAAGCTTGTATGGAATATGGGTTGCAAATAAACACAGCAAAACCAAAGAGTATAGTCATCAGTACAAGACGCAGACTATCCAATGTTACTACCATTTGCCAAGTAACTGTGTTTAAATATCTTGGAAGCACAATAACTGAAGACTAGAGATGTCACCAGGAGATGAAAACTCGAACTGCCGTAGCGAAGGAGGCATTCAACAGAAAGAGGAGACTCTTATGTGGCAAATTAGATAAAGGTCAATGTTTTGTCTGGAGTGTGGCACTATATGGAGCAGAACAATGGACGCTGAGACGAGAGGATGAAAAAAGGTTAGGATCATATGAGATGTGGATATGGAGAAGAATGGAGAGAATAAGCTGGATGCAAAGAGTGAGTAATGAAAGAGTATTGGAAAGGGTTGGTGAGAGAATATATCTGCTGAAGGTTGCAAGATAAAGGAAAAAGAACTGGTTGGGACATTCATTGAGAAGGGAGTGCTTGCTAGCAGATGCTTTGGAAGGATTGGTTTGTGGGAGAAGACTGAGAGGAACAAGGAGAAACAAGATGATAGACGACATAAAGGGAAGAGGAAATTATGCAGACCTGAAAAGGATAGCAGAAGACCGGACAGCATGGAGAACTACCATATGAAAAGCTGCTTTTTGGAAGAACACTGATGATGATGATGGCTAAAGATCAGGTTGATTTTACCGCTGACAGCCCATCGCCGTCCACATGGGGAGAGGAGACAAAATATCGAAAAACGAAAAAATATTAAGAAATTTGTGACAAGATTTTAGTTTAATCAACTATTATTATGTGTTTCTTTGTGAAACTGTGTTTAGCAACTGCTGGTTCCTCAAGTTCTCGATTTCTAATGCGTCTTTGGTGTTGTAAACAGAGGTCGGTAAAGGTACTGATGGACTGACCAATGTAGTTTGCTTCTGCACTCACAAGGAGTCATAAATTTCGGGGTTCGTAAGACCGAGACTGTTCTTACCCATATTTTCCGCGACAAGTAACCCGAGAATGTTTTACACAAAGATTCTGTCGATAAAAGTTTCTATCTCGGTTTAAAATTATTGTTATTCAGTTTTTAATAATAGAAGTTGGATTCACGTCTTTTCACAATCCTGGTTGCAACATGTAATTGAATAATTTTATAAGGGTAAAAAACAGTACGGTAGAATTATCATTTCTACATAACTAGTAAAGAAAAGCAGCAGCAACGGTAATGTGAAATTGCTCCCCAGTCCGAGAACGGACGGCGGACGCTATTACGAGACTCATTTCAATTGAGCAAGAAAAGCAACCTCTGTGAAGGCAGTGCTCCGTCCGAAGACAGGAAAAGAATTGGGAGCCAGTGAATGGGCAGCGGATGCAGCGGGGATGTTGACGCATGTGGCGCGGACATTAATCACGGGATGGAGCATTTGTCACAGCCCACCCTCACCCTCGCCCACGCCTTTAATCCTTCCCATCGCCTTCCGATCCGCACGACAAGCGCGCCAGAATGGCGTGGACCACGGAACCCGTACTCAGCAATGGTTCTACTGCCGGCAAAGTGTATTCAGTATACTAGAGCTATGTATCGGGCATTAGAACCATCACAGAAGAAGGTAAACCTTAAACAAGAGGCATATGTTGTAAAACAGAGTCTAGGAACTCGGACAATCTCTACTGTAACTACACTACTGGCCATTAAAATTGCTACACCACGAAGATGACGTGCTACAGAAGCGATATTTAACCGACAGGAAGAAGATGCTGTGATACGCAAATGATTAGCTTTTCAAAGCATTCACACAAGGTTGGCGCCGGTGGCGACACCTACAACGTGCTGACATGAGGAAAGTTTCCAACCGATTTCTCATACACAAACAGCAGGTGACCGGCGTTGCCTGGTGAAACATTGCTGTGATGCCTCGTGTAAGGAGGAGAAAAGCGTACCATCACGTTTACGACTTTGATAAAGGTCGGATTGTAGCCTACTGCCATTCAGGTTTATCGTATCGCGACATTGTTGCTCGCGTTGGTCGAGATCAAATGACTGTTAGCAGAATATGGAATCGGTGCGTTCAGTAGGGTAATACGGAACGCCGTGCTGGATCCCAACGGCCTCGTATCACTAGCAGTCGAGATTGCAGGCATCTTATCCGCATGGCTGTAACGGATCGTGCAGCCACGTCTCCCTGAGTCAAGAGATGGAGACGTTTGCAAGACAACAGCCATCTGCACGAACAGTTCGACAGCGTTTGCAGAAGCATGGACTATCAGCTCGGAGACCATGGCTGCGGTTACCCTTGGCGCTGCATCACAGACAGGAGCGCCTGCGATGGTGTACTCAGCAGACATGGACTGTGCGGCTGATTCCGGCGGAGGTTCGAGTCCTCCCTACGGCATGGGTGTGTGTATTTGTCCTTAGGATAACTTAGGTTAAGTAGTGTGAAAGCTTAGGGACTGATGGCCTTAGCAGTTAACTCCCATAAGATTTCACACACATTTGAACATTTGATGGTGTACTCACCGACGAACCTGGGTGCACGAATGGCAAATTTTCGGATGAATCAAGATTCTATTTACAGCATCATGATGGTCGTATCCGTGTGGCGACATCGCGGTGAACGCACATTGGAAGCGTGTATTAGACATCGCCATACTGGCGTATCACCCGACGTGATGGTATGGGGCGCCATTGGTTATACGTCTCGGTCACCTCTTGTTCGCATTGACGGCACTTTGAACAGTGGACGTTACATTTCAGATGTGTTACGACCCGTGGCTCTACACTTCATTCGATCCCTACGAAACCATACATTTCAGCATAATAATGCACGACCGTATGTTGCAGGTCCTGTACGGGCCTTTCTGGACACAGAAATTGTTCGAGTGCTGCCTTGGCAAGTACATTCTCCAGATCTCTCACCAATTGAAAACGTCTGGTCAATGGTGGCCGAGCAACTGGCTCGTCACAATACGCCAGTCACTACTTTTGATGAACTGTGGTATCGTGTTGAAGCTGAGCTGCATTGGCAGCTGTACCTGTACACGCCATCCGAGCTCTGTTTGACTCAATGCCCAGGCGTATCAAGGCCGTTATTACGGCCAGAGGTGGTTGTTCTGGGTACTGATTTCTCAGGATCTATGCAGCCAAATTGTGTGATACTGTAATCACATGTCAGTCCTAGTATAGTATATTTGTCCAATGAATACCCGTTTATCATCTGCATTTCTTCTTGGTGCAGCAATTTTAATGGCCAGTAGTGTAGTAAATAGTAACCTCTCGCTGCCGCACGGGGTTAGTGCGACGGTGTTTGGGCCCAAGGCATTTAAGCAGTTCTGGTTTGGTCTATGGATTATACTATCCCAAACCATCATTTGCTGAGAGGGTTAAACGCAGTCTGCATGCCGCCCTGATAACTTGCGTTCATTTTGATTGTTCTCAGTGGGATGAAAGATTAGAGTCACTGATGTTTGTATTCAGTAATGTTAATTCAAAACTCACAATGATACTCCTGCTGGGTTAATGTCTCTCTTTCGTGTGAACTACCTGTTATCTAATCTGTGATCCCTTAATGATATGTTGCCGATTAAAGTATGACCTAGGGAATTTAGGGAGAGGTGTCCAGGGCAGGTAAGAACATCTTAACTGCCCATGGTCAGGTGACATACTTTTATAAACAAGGGAGGTTCCCAAAAACACTGGATTGGAAAACTCAAGGACGAAAGTAGCTTTGCATAATGTGTCACTGCCAAGTAACAAAACTCGATGCAACTTGGACTATGCATAGAACTAACTGCTACAGAATACTACAGACTGTAACTAAAAAAATACGCAGACTATCAAAATGACACTTGTATTTAAAAACCATAATTCCACTGATGTCACTGCGATTCATGTCCGCCACCGGTAGCTGAGTGGTCAGCGTGACAGAATATCAATCCTAAGGCCCCAGTTTCGATTCTCGGCTGGGTCGGGGATTTTCTCCGTTCAGGGACTGGGTATTGTGTTGTCCTAATCATCATCATTTTATCCCCGTCGACGAGCAAGTCGCCGAAGTGGCGTCAGATCGAAAGACTTGCACCCGGCGAACGGTCTACCCAATGCGAGGACTTAGTCATACGACCGCGATTCATAATGGTCCTTTGCACATTAAAAACGGCTGGATATTGTCCTTAATAGGCTATGCGATCACCACAGACGCCAATGTATGCTCTCCAACAATCTTTCATGCTGGCCACAAGATTGCCAAGGAGTTCTTGCGGTAGGGCGTTCCATTCTTCCGCCAGAGTGGCTGACAACTCTGAATTTTCGTTAGTGCGTACGGGCGTGCCGCAGTACGTCCCCTCAACGCGTCCTCACACGTACTGGATGGCATTTAAGTTCGGGGCAAACAACAGGTCAGTCGATTCGCTGAATATTCTCTGGGTCCAAGAGCTCCTCTACCTGCGTAGTTCCATGCGGTCGTGCAGTGTCATCTATAAAAATGAAGTCAGGGCTGAATGCACCCCGGAAAAGACACACCTGCTGAAGGAGTAAAGTGTCACAATAACATTGACCGGTGAGTGCACAGTGTTTAAAGAACTGGAAATCAGTATGTCCCTGCAACATTATGCGTCTCCACAACATAACACCTGGACCGCCAAAACGGTCATGTTAGACAATGTTCGTGGGTGCATTACGTGTTCCCACCCCTTGCTATGCGAGGATATGTCCAGCTTTGTTGAATACATCTCCGTCAACCTCGTCCGGTGGAGAGACAGTAGCCAGTCGCTGTGGCCGAGCGGTTGTAGGCGCTTCAGTCCGGCACCGCGCGACTGCTACGCTCGCAGGTTCGAATCCTACCTCGGGCATGGATGTTTGAGATGTCCTTAGGTTAGTTAGGTTTAAGTAGTTCTAAGTTCTAGGGGACTGATGGCCTCAGATGTTAAGTCCCATAGTGCTCAGAACCATTTGAACCATTTGAGAGACAGTAGCCATAGCGGCCTCCGTCAAAATTCTTTTGGTGGAGAAATTGGCCCCATCTGGCTCATCTAGAGTCAAGATCTCGTCGTTGCAATGGAGTACCACCCATTGCAAGGTCAAAAATAACGAGTATATGGTCCGAGGAAAATACGTTCCGGGTAGTCGCCGTGATGAGAAATGGGATTCACTTCACAAGTTACTGTATGGTTCGACGTCCATTTGCGCTATTCTTATTGTTATTGACGTTGCCTGCGTGGGCAAAACTCACACAAGGTCGAATGGATGGGGAGTTCTTGGCCGTCGTACTGGGATGTTGACCGCCGCTCCACGCAGGGGCACGTGTAAAATAGATGCAGCCTTGGTAAGAGCGCAGTCTAATATAACAGTCGCGACACACTATCTGCTTTATGTTACTCATTGCGACTGCAGCGCGCCAGGCGGTCAGCAAGCGACACTTCTGAAAACAAGACCGCTTGAGTGCAAATACTATCCTTCATATTGATTTGTAACGTAGTTTATACGACAGGAGCGCCTGTAGTGCAACAAATGTTTGATACTAACTAAAAAATGACCCTGGAAAATATGAAAGCCGGCCGCAGTGGTCTCGCGGTTCTAGGCGCGCAGTCCGGAACCGTGCGACTGCTACGGTCGCAGGTTCGAATCCTGCCTCGGGCATGGATGTGTGTGATGTCCTTAGGTTAGTTAGGTTTAAGTAGTTCTAAGTTCTAGGGGACTAATGACCACAGCAGTTGAGTCCCATAGTGCACAGAGCCATTTAAACCATTTTTTTGAAATATGAAAGGGCACCTTACACGACAGTGTATTTCCGATTCTCTTGTAACATACAGATATTTACTGAAGAATGTAGTTCTCCTTTAATAACAAAAAGATGTTAGTGAACACCAGACGACCAGACCTTCTGCAGACGGACGAGAACCACAAATGGCAACAATCGCCAACATATTCGCCTTTGAAGCAAAAATAATTACATTTTCAAAATGTATTAGGTAGGCGAGTGAACTGTAAGAATGGGCGAATCTTTAGACTCCATTAAAAAAATTACCTGTCAAGGAAAGTTCGTATGACAATAAGAACAGACAACAACAGAAATATATGCTTCTCAGGCATGAAATATATGTTTATATTATCTTGCTTTTAGTGGAGTAAGCTGCAGCTATACAAATATTCGAAAGTATTTCTTCGTGAGTAACTTATAGTTTATGTCATTGAGTCAGTGATATTTAGCTGCTGTTACACTTCTTTCACGATAATTTGTGTTTCTTCGTAATTTACTAATTCCTGGAACGCAAAACATAACAACTATTTTGTTAGCTAAGTAGAAAAATAATTAAAAACAAATATTGCCCTTACGACACAGGTAGCTGTCTGCTTTCTCACCGTCTGGAGCGCTAGTGTAGCTCCAGCTGACAAACGATAACAACTTTCGCACCAAAGAGTGTCGCGACTGTATATGTTAGCTTGAGCCTGCATGAGTCCCATCGCAGCCTGCACATTTATGTCCTTATTCCTCATTGTTGCGTGGGCTGTCCTCACTAGGATGTTCGTCACCACACTTAACACACGTTGGCAGCACTGAGCAAATTGGGTGACATGGTCGACAACCTGGAAGTTTTAGCTCTCTTCTTGGAACGCAGTTAACCCATCTTAACTGACATGGCATGGCATGGATCCTCGTAATGTCACATAATACGCGGTTATGCGTGTTGTCGTTGATAATGATGAGGGTCAGAGGCGATTTTCTAAGCATGTTCGGCGAGGGAAGGTGTGATTTGGAGCGTAAGCCGTAGTCAAAGAACAGGTCCTCTACCTCTCGCCTGAAATTGTCAAGATTGTACTTCCGTGCAAGGCTGTGAACGACGATCTTTCTGTGTCTTACCGCCAAAGACGGAAATGTATAAAATGGCATTCCCCGTTCACCAAGTGCTATTGTTGCTCTGAAGTCGGCAGCAGATGGTAGGCTAACTTTCGATTGATCTGTCCTAGCAGGGAGGATGGTGAACTTCTCGTACCCCTCGAGTAGCTTCAGAAGCCGAAATACCTCAGTGCTCTCATCCTCTAATTTGACTGCGACGGGCGGTGGCTTTGGTTACTTTCGAGACTCTTCGGCATCCATGTCTAATGAGTGGAAGGTATTACCGATTTCAGCTGGGGGTGCGGCGGAATGTTCTGTTTGTTCGTAGTCCTGGTGGCCTGTCTGTGAGCATCCAGTGGAGGCGTTCTTTTCAATTTCTTCCCCCTTGGTGAGCCGCGGTGGGCAGAAGTGGCAGCAGGGTCCCTTTTCTTGTATTGCGCACGAAGTCGAAGTTTTCGGCATAGGTTCATCCACAGCGTCCAGTATTGCACCTGAAGCCAGTCGGGTTCGCCGGAATCATCCATCTTGATGTCGTTGCTCATATTTCTTGACGCATTGGATCGGCCGACTGTGGCAGCAGACGTGCCGAAACTTGCCGGTTGCTGACTGGCCATTGCCCAAGTATGCGAGACTGAGGCTCCATCCACAGTGGTAGTACAAGCGTTCTCTCACAGGGACATACTATATCTGAATAAGTAACTGGTGATGGGCTCCTTGTATGCCCTTATACTCACTATGCCACAGGTGCTCACAGTATCACCATATGAGGGCATACGCTGACTCGTGTTCGATGAACCCGCTTCAACCTTGAAATCGCTTTATCGCACGTCACACTCAGTTGTAGGCCGACGTCTCTCCTAAGAGTGTTATCAGTGATTTTTATTTCAGTGGGTTCTTTGATTATACTATGCCGGGAGCCATTAGCGCAAGCCAAGAAGGGGTAACGTGAAATTTGATCCGGTGACTATTTCCTGGAGCATGCTCCACTGAAGCAGATCTTTCGGGATAGTGTAGGCGATAAAACCTCTCATGCTCCTCGTTGCGTTCTTCTACAGTGGTCATGGTTTGTCCAACCTAAGACTAGTCGCACTTGCAGGGTATTTTCAAAACGCCAGGTGTTCTAACACGTGACTCATTTTTAACTGGTCTCAGTAGCTGTGGATTTTCGATGAGGACCTGAAGATGGATTTGATTTTGTCTCTATTCAGCAGATGAGTTATCTTTTCTGACATGGAGCCATGGAATGGCAAAAATCCAAATCCTGTTCCTCGCCAAACGTCTTAATCGATTCTTCCTTGAAATCACTTCATTTGTTTCACGATCGTTGTAGCCGTTGTTCCTGGAGACCTCAGGCAAGTGGCTTAGTTAATGGACAGGTTATATTGTTCTTGTGTGAAATACCAACGTTTGTAAAGCAGTGCGCTTCTGTGAAGAGTGATAATAATTGATGGTCTGCAAGTAAAGATCAGTGCGCATAGTTTTCAGTAGACGCTGTTTCCAAGACGTCCATTTCGTTTGCAGCGGACGACGAAGTCGAGGAAGAGCAAGGTATCGACCTTCCTACTTTCTTAGTGACCTGGATGCTACTGTTAATGCTGTTGATATGTTACTTCAACACGCATAGTTTTTTACGTCTGTGGGACCAAACGACGAACGTGTGATCAATGTATCGAAAGGAACATCCAGGCTTCAATGGCACTGTGTCCAAGACAAAATTCTCGAATTTCTCAGTAAAGAGGTTTGCGACTGCTGGAGCTAGTTGTTTCCCATAACAAAACCGTCAGTATGATCGTTATACTGACCGTTGCAAAAAAAAACATGATATAATAATGAGCCTAAATAGCGAGACAATGTCACATTCAAAGAACTGGGATCCTTCGACCGAAGAATCACCAATAGGCACATTCATAAACAGCATCACCATGTCAAAAATGACCATAATATTATCTACATTGAGCCGGAGACGTTAATTCGACTGCTAAAATCGACTGACTTCTTAATATAATATTCACAGTGACCCACAAGCGGAGAGAGGAAATTCGCCAAGTATTTCGCCAGTATGTATGTGAGTAAGCCAGTCGTGGATACGATGAGGCGGAAGGGTGTCCGAGCCTAGTGGATCTTACGTAGAACATAAACATAGATGGTCTTTTGCCTGAGAGAGAAGATTCTTGACCAACTTTTTTCCAGCGATGAGAGCTTAAGAATCTAAAATTTTACTTTTGTTATTCTCGACGTTGGGTATCGTGGGAGCTTGTAGTAAATGTCTTCGTCCAGTAGCGCGCAGTACACATGTTTCATAATAACAGCTGCACTGCACTTGTCGGCAGAAAGAACCAAAATGTTTTCATCATTGCGTAATGCGCACAGGGCATTGCGCTCAGCCTATGGTCGTGTTTTGTGCACGTGGCTTTGCTTTTGTGAGAAGCTCTTACACACAATTCAACGAGCGCCTATTTGTGATATAAATAAAAATACCGATTCTTTTTGTTTTGATTTTTCCCAGGCTGTTGCTCTCAGTTCTATTGAATCTCATTGTTTCTATTGCGTTTACAGCTGCAAGTCTAACTGATGAAGTCAAGAATACTGAATCTGATTTCAGACGTAGATGAGAATTTTAAATTTCTAAACCTAAACGCGGATATAAGACAACTTTGGCATTTTACGGCACTCTACAGGTAAGTGATGTTTAATGCTTTTTATCACAAGGATCTACCCGTGTTTTCTTGACCATGTGTATATCAGGTGTTGTATCTTCTATTGATATGGTGACTAGAATGGTGTCATTGTTTTACCAGTGTACTGATGTAATGTTAAAGTTGTGAGTACTGCTTTTACAAATTGGTTCAAATGGCTCTGAGCACTATGGGACTTAAATTCTGAGATCGTAAGTCCCCTAGAACTTAGAACTACTTAAACCTAACTAACCTAAGGACATCACACACAACCATGCCGAGGCAGGATTCGAACCTGCGACCGTAGCGGTCGCGCAGCTCCAGACTGTAGCGCCTAGAACCGCTCGGCCACTCCGGCCGGCACTGCTTTTACAGTTCGCAGTCTAGCAAGATATTTAAACATATGTATTTCCTTACCTTTCATAATATTTGTACTGCAGATTATGGTAATTGTCGCTACCAGAAACCGGTCGCATAATTAACTGGTGTATTTTAATAATAGCTTACTAAACAACTGGCATGAAATAAAAAAACCACATCCACATCTACTGCTGTTATCACTACGGCTATGAATTATGCAAACAAATGGCCGAAAGCCACAACGTCTATTCAGCTTATTATTTAATAACAAAGCTATTTTTGTTCGTTCCTACATACGAGGGGTGTTCAATAAGTAATGAAACATACTTTTTGTGAAAGCAGGTTGCTTTTATTCAGGATTCCAATAAACATATTATTCGCCACTCTTTTGGCTACAAACCCCTATTTTTCAACACAGTCTCCGTTCATTGCGACGGCCTTACGCCACATTACTGGGAGGGCCTGTATGCCCACATGATACCACTCCTACTGCTCGACGTCGGGGGCAACGTTTTGCTGCATCAGTAACCTCCCCATCATCCACACACTGCTTTCCGCCTAGTGCATCCTTCATTGGGCCATACAGATGGAGTCGGAAAGTGCAAACTCCAGACTGTATAGGGCGGCGAGGAACCCAGTAGGGAAACACCTTTTAGTATCCCAACAGGTGGACGAGTGTGTCAGCAGTACCAACAGAGTCGTCCAGTTGAGCAGCGAGGTCTTTGATTGTGATCTGTCGATCACCTCGGATGAGTGTGTCCACACGTTCCAACACTGCAGGAGGCAATGCTGCTTGCGGCTGGCCGGCACGCGGGAGATCGGACAGGATAGCGCGTCGTTGTTGCGATGATGACAGACGCCTCGGCCAACGGCTCATCGTGCTTTTGTTCACTGCCAGGTCTCCGTAGCGCCTGTGAATATCTGCGATGCACTGGTTTTCCGCCGAAAGAAACTCAGTGATAGATATTTGCTTGGAACGTACCTCCATTACAGACGCCATTTTGCAGACTACGGGACTATCTGGACTTCATGAAACTATAGGGGCTAAAGCAGGAATATTTCATGATGACCCACGACAAAGTCTGCATGTTTCTAACCGAAATTGGACGAGAAAAAACGTGTTGCACTCCTTACTGGACGCGCCTCGTATTAGCTTTTTCGAATATATTTTATTACAGCTGATATACACCAAAACTAAGGATATTATAGTCTGTAAATCTTCAATATTTGCTGGCCGCGATGGTCTAGCGGTTCTAGGCGCTCAGTCGGGAACCGCGCGACTGCTACGGTCGCAGGTTCGAATCCTGCCTCGGGCATGGATGTGTGTAATGTCCTTAGGTTAGTTAGGATTAAGTATTTCTAAGTTCTAGGGGACTGATGACCATAGATGTTAAGTCCCATAGTGCTCAGAGCCATTTGAACCATTTTTTTCTTCAATATTTGAATAAACAATTTCTGCTAGCAAAAACTCTTTGAAAGTTTTATGTGTTTCTTTGTTTCGTTCATTCCTATATTGTTGATAATCCATTAAAACGGAGTTTTATAATGTGAATTTATAGAGCTCATCATATGAATGGTCTTATTATTACAAAAAAAATAAAGAATGGCTCTGAGCACAATGGGACTCAACTTCTAAGGTCATCAGTCCCCTAGAACTTAGAACTACTTAAACATAACTAACCTAAGGACGTCACACACATCCATGCCCAAGGTAGGATTCGAACTTGCGACCGTATCGGTCACGCGGTTCCAGACTGTACCACCTAGAACCGCTCGGCCACCCGGGCCGGTGACTTATTATTACAATTTTTTATTTTCCTTCTATTAGCATTAAGTTAGTGTTACTACAATCACAACTGTGATACTCCTCAGGGTGTGATTTTCCTAAGGCATCAGTTTCCATTTCCTGCTTCATAAAATGAGCCAGTTATTTCCATGTTCGTTACACTCTGTGACTACTAGAACTTATATTATTTTGCAGTTACTGCTGCAGGTTTGAACACAAATAACACATCCTCTTCCTATTGCTACGTCTACTGAAATGTTGTATGCAGCACAAGTTATAAGTGAAGTGGCGAATCCACTAAGACATTTGATTCGCCTTTGAGAGAAACGGAATTCAAATCCTATACAGCGGTTCAGATTTAGATTTTCCATTTTGCTAGACTGGTTCCTCTGAAAAGGACGCGGTCGATATCCTTCTCTGTTATTGTACCATACGGACTTATTTCCAAATTGAATGTTAAATCTTGACCCTGTTTTCTTTCTTTTTGCATAAAAAATATCACAAATGTTATTCCACTATTACTAAATTCCAAATATTACAGCTTGATCCATCGCTGAGACAAGTTGTGTCATTGTTGTCGACACACCGTTGGACACTGTACCATCTTGTCCAAATGTCGTCTGTACATTTCTGGAAGTTACACGCTATACTGTCCAAAGATTTTAACACCATTATCAATACGCCACAAATCAGATCAGGCGTACTATCGCATGTATAGTCCAGATCATATGGAGATGGATTGGATCGTATTTCCTGTCACAAAGCCTTGTTGGACACAGACACATTATTTTGTCTTCATCTCGTTTCATTACTCAGTTATAGGCTAATTGGCAGTAATGCTACGGGGCTTCTTCTTCTCGATTCATATTATGGCCCTCTTTGACTTGGCTTTGGTGTTCGCTGACTTCTAGAAAACGTTTACATACCTTGCGCCTTCAGAAACTTCGAGAGACAGAACATTTAGGTTATAAACTTTAATTATGTGGTTAATATCAGTAGAAGGCCAATGGGAGTATCAGGGAGGCATAATCACCCGCAAGAAACGCCGATAGTTCCGGTCTGTTAGGCGACGTGGAAGGAAGACTGGTCCCAAAATACGGACACCAATTATCCCGGCCCACACATTCCGGCTGCACCGATGCTGTTGATGCTGTTGATTCGCTGTCATCGTAACATGGGGGTTCTGCATACTATCCTGCAGATGACTGTTATGAAAGTTGAAGATACCGCTCCGCGTGAAGGTGCCCTCATCTGTGTATAGTATGGATGACACAGATCCCGGAATCCTGGTTGCCTGATGAATAAACTGGTGACAAAACTGCTCCCGACGTGGAAAATCTGTCGCTAGTAAAACTTTCACAGGCTGTAAGTGATAAGGGTAGTAACAATAGTCACTGAGAATGTTCCATACGGTCATCTGTCTTACCCTGTACGCCATTCACAGTGTTAACCACGCTTTCCTCCAAGTCTGGTGTCCGAACATTTCGGGTACGTCCCTCATGATTTCCTGCTTCCTCAAACGACCTTGTCTTAGACAAACGGAAAAACACTGTTGCAAACAGTGAATCCTGTGGTTGTTGTTGACGAAGATAGGTCTCCTGATACAACCTTGCTGGCCGCCGCGCCTCCCCATTTGCCTTTCCGTAAGAAAATACCATGCCGGGAAGCTGTCGATTCGAATACGGAACCATAGTGTAAAACGCTGTATCACAATCACTACAAGGTGAGTCAGCAAGAGACGTGAATCGGACACAACATTACCAATTGCTATGGCAGGAGATTTGTTAACACTGAGTATAGATTTAAGTGCCAGGAAGTCGATTCTGAAAGTATTTGTGTGTAGTGTAGTTATGCATGGAAGTGAAACATGGTCGATAAATAGTTTGGACAAGAAGAGAATAGAAGCTTTCGAAATGTGGCGCTACAGAAGAATGCTGAAGATTAGGTGGGTAGATCACATAACTAATGTGGTGGTATTGAATAGAATTGGAGAGAAGAGAAATTTGTGGCACAACTTGACTAGAAGAAGGGATCGGTTGGTAGGACATGTTCTGAGGCATCAAGGGATCACCAATTTAGTATTGGAGGGCAGCGTGGATGGTAAAAATCGTTGAGGGAGACCAAGAGATGAATAAACTAAGCAGATTCAGAAGGATGTAGGTTGCAGTAGGTACTGGGAGATGAAGCAGCTTGCACAGGAAAGAGTAGCATGGAGTGCTGCATCAAACCAGTCTCAGGACTGAAGACCACTACAACAACAACATGGCAGAAGTGGGCGCTAGAACATGGCGTATGAGGAACAGTAGCACCCTCTAGGAGGAAACCATGCATACTGTAATCGTGGCTGCATGGTACATCGTGTATTAGACCGCAGAGTATGTAATAAAGTATAATTGAATAAATGGTGCCTAGCATGGAAACCATGTATTTCCGGACATAACTTCATTAGACCTTTTTCTACATCTACATCTACATACATACTCCGCAATCCACCATACGGTGCGTGGTGGAGGGTACCTCGTACTACAACTAGCATCTTCTCTCCCTGTTCCACTCCCAAACAGAACGAAGGAAAAATGACTGTTTATATGCCTCTGTACGAGTCCTAATCTCTCTTATCCTATCTTTGTGGTCTTTCCGCGAAATGTAAGTTGGCGGCAGTAAAATTGTACTGCAGTCAGCCTCAAATGCTGGTTCTCTAAATTTCCTCAGTAGCGATTCACGAAAAGAACGCCTCCTTTCCTCTAGAGACTCCCACCCTAGTTCCTGAAGCATTTCCGTAACACTCGCGTGATGATAAAACCTACCAAAACAAATCTAGCAACCCGCCTCTGAATTGCTTCTATGTCCTCCCCCAATCCGACCTGATAGGGATCCCAAACGCTCGAGCAGCACTCAAGAATAGGTCGTATTAGTGTTTTATAAGCGGTCTCCTTTACAGATGAACCACATCTTCCCAAAATTCTACCAATGAACCGAAGACGACTATGCGCCTTCCCCACAACTGCCAATGCATGTTTATCCCACTTCATATCGCTCTGCAATGTTACGCCCAATACTTAATCGACGTGACTGTGCCAAGCGCTACACTACTAATGGAGTATTCAAACATTACAGGAGTATTTTTCCTATTCATCTGCATTAATTTACATTTATCTATATTTAGAGTTAGCTGCCATTCTTTACACCAATCACAAATCCTGTCCACGTCATCTTGTATCCTCCTACAGTCACTCAACGACGACACCTTCCCGTACACCACAGCATCATCAGCAAACAGCCGCACATTGCTATCCACCCTATCCAAAAGATCAGTTATGTAGATTGAAGCCGGCCGGGGTGGCCGAGACTTCTGGGCGCTCCAGTCTGGAACCGCGCGACCGCTACGATCGCAGGTACGAATCCTTCCACGGGCATGGATGTGTGTGATGTTCTTAGGTTAGTTAGGTTTAAGTAGTTCTAAGTTCTAGGGGACTGATGACCTCAGAAGTTAAGTCCCATTGTGCTCAGAGCCATTTGAACCATTTGACTGATGACCTCAGAAGTTAAGTCCCATAGTGCTCAGAGCTATTTGAACCATTTTGTAGATAGAAAACAACAGCAGACCTACCACACTTTCCTGGGGCACTCCAGATGATACTTTCGCCTCCGATGAACACTCACCATCGAGGACAACGTACTGGGTTCTATTACTTAAGAAGTCTTCGAGCTCACATACTTGGGAACCAATCCCATATGCTCGTACCTTAGTTAGGAGTCTGCAGTGGGGCACCGAGTCAAACTCTTTCCGGAAGTTAAGGAATATGGCATCCGTCTGATACCCTTCATCCATGGTTCGCAAGATATCATGTGAAAAAAGGGCGAGTTGCGTTTCGCAGGAGCGATGCTTTCTAAAGCTGTGCTGATATATGGACAGCAACTTCTATGTCTCAAGGAAGTTCATTATATTCGAAATGAGAATATGTTCGAGAATCCTGCAACAAACCGATGTTAAGGATATTGGTCTGTAATTTTGAGGATCCGTCCTTCTACTCTTCTTATATACAGGCGTCACCTGCGCTTTTTTCCAGTCGCTCGGGACTTTACGTTGGGCAAGAGATTCGCGATAAACGCAAGCTAAGTAAGGAGCCAATGCAGTAGAGTACCGCATCCTCTCATCGATCAATCCGTTGAGTTTGTACACGGTGGAAAAAATCACCCTGCAGTCCAAAGATATCATGGTACCTTTGATTACTATCACAGCTCTCATGAAAGCAAAGGTGAATGTCCCCAATAGCATAATACTGACCGTAACAGCCTGTGTCAGTGGCACAGTGCAAGTTTCGAGCAGGTGTTCGCCTGTATGACGGGGTATCCAGACACGACCATCGACCTGGTGGAACAAGAAATGCGATTCATCCGACCAGGCGACATGCTTGCATTGACCCACGGTCCAATCTCAAAGATCCCTTGCAGACCGCCATCGTAAGTTACGATATCGTTGGATCAGCATGGCTAAATGTAAGGGTTACCAGATGCGGAGCCCACGTAGATATAATTACAGGAGGGGGCGCTACCGACTTACGCTGTACATTGGTCTGTAGTGAGCGTCGTCACGTCAGTAAGCCCTTAACATTGGCAGACTAATATTTAATATTACTTTTGTTGTTAATTTCTGTCATTTCCACACAACAGTTATTTTAAACAGTAGATGTTACAGTGCGTTCGTGAATAACATAGTATCAGGAAGACGTTTTAGGAATTTTTCGATTGTTAAATGCATGTTTGATCTAGTAATACGACGCCTTTGGTCTTGTTAATGTAACGTTATTTTCGTTGCAGATTTCAAATAGATAAGAAAATAAATATGTAATGTGACAAAACTGCCTTCGTAATCCAGTATTTTGCTTAGTATCGATTGACGGAACTGATGTCCCGTCTATGTCCTCTTCCCGAAAACGCTATTTTGCTATCGGGGTTGGGTTGTTTGGGGAACGAGACCAGAGAGCGAGGTCATCGGTCTCATTAGATTAGGGAAGGATGGGGAGGAAGTCCGGCATTTGCCTGGAGTGCTATTTTGCTATGCCTGGACGGTTTGCAACATTTCCTCCTCACAGCGTTCAGACAGAGCGCTCTTCTAGTTGTAGTGTTAGGAAATCTTAAGTCAAATTACAGAAATAAGACCACTACAGTGAAAGTACACAACGGAACTAAAATTCATGTATATTAAAGAAAGTGTCACTTGAAAGAGTCCACGTACAAATGAAATGTAATGCTTTTTCACTTTAGACTATAATCGGAACTACTAATACATCTCTAAATGATGCAAGCTGGCATTTTTTTTTTTATCAAAACGCTACCACCAGAAGCTCGGGGCTACTAACATGGCGTTCGTCGGATTCAAGTTCCTGACGTCATGACAACTCCTTGTATTATACCCCCATGGCAGCGCCCCAAGTTTAACAATGAGCGCAGAACAATGTGCTCCTCCGAAACACGTCTGCACCATCACTGTATTATGCCTTCAGACGTGCCACACATTGCCGCTGAACCTGTTTTATAGGCTGGGCAAGCCTCCGGCATCCACATTCCACCGTAAGGCGTGGACGCCCAACACTTTATCGCCTACTTCTAATTTCATCCTCGGTCGACCTCTTCCCATAGATTCTCACGAATGTAACACTAAGTTAGCCGACCAGTTTCGCCGTTTCCGAGATGCCCGTTCCCAGGAGCCGGGCCACAGCAGTTTGCCCTTTCTCGAAGTGGCTTGTATCAGTGGATTTCCCCATTTGCAGCCCTCATCGTCGCCCATTCGTCTCTGCTCAACTTATATAATTTATTTACCGAGTCACGTGTCCTCATAACCACTAGGCGGCATTCAACCTCGCGGTGGGCAATGGTCGTAATTTTCTGGCTCATCAATCTATTCATATCCAGAATTGTTTAGAAACCAGTGCATTAACATCAGTAACCGCCAGCAGCCAACGCTCCACTCTATTTAGTATCATGTGTCTTTGGATGGTGTGTAAAACTGCAAGACACAAAATTCAAAACATTGAATAAGATATTGTACCCGATTTCCTGTACACCAGCTTCAGCTCTCTCAACAAATACAAACTAATACACAGTACTGAACTGTATTCTTTACTAAAGTTCAAAAATGTTCAAATGTGTGTGAAATACTATGGGACTTAACTGCTAAGGTCACACTACTTAACCTAAATTATCCTAAGGACAAACACACACACCCATGCCCGAGGGAGGACTCAAACTTCCGCCGGGATCAGCCGCACAGTCCATGACTGCAGCGCCTGAGACCGCTCGGCTAATCCCGTGTGGCCTTTACTAAAGACAAAGGAGAGTGTGGCAGCTGCGGGCACACCGTTTGAGGTGTTAACTTCTACTGTGACCCACGGCGGCATGGAGGCAGTCATCCCGCTAAACACGTGAAATAGTGGGGAAATTGCACTTATTTTTTGAAGAATCATGAACGTCAAAGCGCTGGGGAGAAAGAGTAATTGCCAGTGCATGATTACGACATATGTCTTCAGTTACACACTGTCATGGAATAATATTGCTATCCTGTGTTCTTAGCAGCAACTAGTCCTAGTACACACATCAAAAGAAGTTTTGCATCACCTCTGTTCCGAGGGTTCCGGAAGCTGTTCAGAAATTTGGAATAGATATCAACATAAACATCATTTCCGCCTTTTTTATTGCTCATGAAAACCTGACATTGCATTATTCAGCGAAACCTTCAGAGTGGTGCCCCAGATTGCTGTACACACCGGTACCTCTAATACTCAGCAGCACGTCGTCTTGCACTGACGCATGCCTGTATTCGTCGTAGCATACTATGCACAAGTTCATCAAGGCACTGTTGGTCCAGACTGTCCCACTCCTCAACGGCCATTCGGCGTAGTTCCCTCAGAGTGGTTGGTGGGTCACGTCGTCCATAAACAGCCCTTTGCAATCTATCCCAGGCATGTTCGATAAGGTTCATGTCTGGAGAACATGTTGGCCACTTTAGTAGAGCAGCCGGCCGTTGTGGCCGAGCGGTTATAGGCGTGTCAGTCCGGAACCGCGCTGCTGCTACGGTTGCAGGTTCCAATGCTGCCTCGGGCATGGATGTGTGTGATGTCGTTAGGTTAGTTAGGTTTAAGTAGTTCTAAGTCTAGGGGACTGATGACCTCAGATGCAAAGTCCCATAGTGCTCACAGCCACTCTAGTCGAGCGATGTCGTTATCCTGCAGGAAGTCATTCACAGTTTGTGCACTATGGGGGCGCGAATTGTCGTACAGTACATGAAGACGAATGCCTCGCCAATATGCTGCCGATATGGTTGCACTGTCGGTCGGAGAATGGCATTCACGTATCGTACAGCCGTTGCGGCGACTTCCATGACCACCAGCGGCATACTTCGGCCCCACATAATGCCACCGCAAAACAGCGAGGAACCTCCACCTTGCTGCACTCGCTGGACACTGTGTCTAAGGCGTTCAGCCAGACCGGGTTGCCTCCAAACACGTCTCCGATGATTGTCTGGTTGAAGACATATGTGATACTCATCGATGAAGAGAACGTGATGTCAATCCTGATAGGTCCATTCAGCATGTTGTTGGGCCCATCTGTACCGCGCGCATGGAGTCGTGGTTGCAAAGATGGACCTCGCAATGGATGTCGGGAGTGAATTTGCATGTCATGCAGCCTATTGCGCACAGTTTGAGTCGTAACACGACGTCCTGTAGCTGCACGAAAAGCACTATTCAACATGGTGTCGTTGCTGTCAGGGTTCCTCCGAGCCATAATCCCTAGGTAGCAGTCATCCACCGCAGTAGTAGACCTTGCGCGGCCTGAGCGAGGCATGCGATCGACAGTTCCTGTCTCTCTGTATCTCCTCCATGTACGAATAACATCGCTGTGGTTCACTGCGAGACATCTGGACACTTCCCTTGTTGAGAGCCCTTCCTGGTACGAAGTAACAATGCGAACGCAATCAAACCGCGGTACTCACCGTGTAGGTATGGTTGAACTACAGACAACATGAGCCGTGTACCTCTTTCCCGGTGGAATCGGCTGTTGGTCCCCTCTGACTGATAGGCGCTGCTCATGCATAAATGTTTACATCTTTGAGGTGGTTTAGGAACATCTCTGAACAATCAAATTGACTGTGTCTGTGATACAATATCCGCAGTCAACGTCTGTCTTCAGGAGTTCTGGGAACTGGGGTGATGCAAAATTTTTGTGATGTGTGTGTTTTGTTTTGCGCTGCACCTCAAACGATTATCATAGCTGCATATTTTTACTAGCCTTCTCAGTAGGATTAGATGCTATAACTGTGTGTTCCGTAATTACCAAGGTTAATTTTGAGAAAACAAGGCCACAAAAATCGAAATAATAAAAATTATTCAAAATTTTGCTGTTATCGTTTTATTATTTCTGAAATATCAAAAATGGCTCCACTATGGGACTTAACTTCTGAGGTCATCAGTCCCCTATAATTTAGAACTACTTGCACCTAACTAACCTAAATACATCACACACATCCATGCCCGAGGCAGTATTCGAACCTGCGACCGTAGAGGTCGCGCGGTTGCACACTGTAGCGCCTAGAACCGCTTTTTTTTATTTTTTATTTTTTTTATTTCTTTTTATTTTTTATTTTTTTATTTTTTTACTTTTTTACTTTTTTAAGACGCTACCCCTCTTTTTTTTCCAAACGAAAACAAAGACTCCAATTATCCGGTTTCTCCTTCCAGTAAACAAAAATAAGTCTCCTTCGTATTGTTGGCGAAGAAGCAATCTTTTGTAACAATTTTTTTTTTCAAGTTCCCGTGAAGATTTGGTCTAGGTTTATATGTTTGCTGCACTGAGACTATCATGTGATGCTCAGATATGTAAAAACTGATAAGCAATTGTTTGTCTCAACGATGAGGATAAAAAAGTGACTTACCGTAGCAGTACTCAATTTATGAATGGAAAAAAGTCGGATAGATCAGATTATGAGACAAATACTATGATGAGTGCAACTTATGGCAGTTTAATACCGTCTGCTGGACCGAGACTCCAGTGTTGGATGTTTTGGCTTTCGTGGAAAGTGCTCTACTGGTTTAACTACGCTAGCACGACTCACGATGCTCCCGCATAGCTTCATTTCCGCCAGTACCTCTTCTTCTGCCTTCCAGATGATGATTACTAGAGTTCAGGATTTCTTGAGCTTCAGGGAATCAGCAACAAACAACGCAGTTAACTGGCATTTCAGCAGTGAGTGCTCAGACCGTATGCAGCTATGTCTGCCGATACCAGGACGCACTACATACAAGAAGTGTAATAAGTGATTAGAAATTAGATACATTTTTCATTTAAGCTCATATAAACAAATTATAATGCATATTTTGATGTAGATCAGTAATATAGAGGGTGAGTCAGGAGGAAAGATACATGCTTCAAGGGGTGATAACACCCGTGATTCTGAACGAAAAACTTCGTAAGGTTATATGCCCTATTCCGAATGGTTTCCGAGGTAGAACATATTTAATACCACCTATGTACGTTTTTCTTGAGTAATTCGAAAACCACGCCCTCCAGCTAAAACCTGTAACAGTATAAAATCAAACTACACAAAATTCCCTACAAATAAGCTCTTATTCATTTTTTTCTGTAGGGCTAGTAGTCTGAGCGAAGACAGAGCGAGAATACTGAAAATCTCGCGCAACGCGCATGCTCTGCAGCTTTGGTAGTTTTTGTAGGTCAAACCTAGGTAGTTTCCCGATTTGATAGACCCCAAATATACTACATGAAACTGTTCGTCTCGACTTCCTCTATACTACTGTGGTACGTTGTAAACAATGATAATGGCTGAATAATACAGAATATGAATAACAATGTACATTAAATTTTTCTTCAGAATCACTACTATTATCATCCTTCAAAGCATGTACCTTTCTTCCTGAATTTCCACGTATTATGCTACAGTTATTAACAAAATAGTATGTAGTACGACATTATGCTACACCTTTCTTTATTCTGTAGGAATTAGCACTCTTTGACGTAGCCTCATACAGGCAAACATTTGCTTACGATGGCAAACAAATAAATAACAAAGAATGTAAATTATTTCCGAAAAATACCTCAGCTGTTACCTTCCTCCACCCTTTTCCACCTGAGTTAATTCGCCGTCATCAGTGATATCAAAGCCGACGAGAAAAACTCAAACCATCTTTTCCCCTTCGCAGAATCGCAATCTCTAAACATGAAATAAAATTCACGCATTTTTAAGAGTTTTATAAGTTTTGAGTACTTTAAGTGAGACAAAGTGACGAGCTGGTTTCGAATTTCAAATGTTAATGGATAATGATTATGGCCGTAACTCTTAGCACTTCTTCATAAAACGTCATAGAAAAGAGGAAAGAAACACTTGAGGACTATTTACATTAAGCAAGAATTCTTTTTCTGTCGCCTGCAGACTGTGATAAATTTTGTAAGGCACTAAGCTCAGTATTTTAAGGCCG
The DNA here is from genome assembly GCF_023897955.1 of Schistocerca gregaria. Taxonomy (NCBI): domain Eukaryota; kingdom Metazoa; phylum Arthropoda; class Insecta; order Orthoptera; family Acrididae; genus Schistocerca; species Schistocerca gregaria. The sequence continues at coordinate 184,553,149 of NC_064931.1, read as the reverse complement.
CCGATGTTCTTCTGTTCCTCTAAGAAGCCGTTCAAATTTCCGCTTCGTAAGTGGTAACGATCGATACGAAGTACTCCGCTAGTAACTTCTCCTTCTCCGTTCCCACTTCCAAAACCGCCAGTGGAGCAACTTCCTTTTTTCCCCTTCGTTTTCTTTTTTGCTTTTCTTCCTCCTGGCATCGAGAGCGGCTCCTGCGCCCGTCGTTCTGCTCTTTATTTCCTTTGTGCTTTTGCCATCCAGTGTTGGGAAGGTTCCAAGTCGTTCGTAGCCGTCCGCTTGTGTAAGTAATTCGCCTAGGACGTGAGGTCGTAAGTTTCAACGGCTGTTTAGAGAGCCTCAAACGACTATAAACAGAAATAAAAATATCTCGGCGTCTCGGTTCCGGAGGGAAGCGAAGAGAATACAATGTAATGGGAACAGTGCGGGCTGAAGTGCGCGGGTGGCGGAAGAGGCTGCTTTGAAGCGCAATCTAGGCTGTTTATTGGTGGCGCTATGACGCCACGCGCCCTCGCTCCAGCCCCGGCGTTGATTAATGGCGGTGGAGCGCAGACAGCGCCTGAATAATTTAATTTCCCATTTTGGCCCTTCTTATACGCAGAACGGGGAGAGTTGATGGCAAAATTAGCAGGCGTTGCTACCCCTTTGGCGCGCCGCGAGCTGCTTTGAGGCGCCTCCTTATAGTGGCAGACTCCTCTTATCCAAAGACCATCATTAACCGCCGCACAAAGAAAATGGAAGGCTTCGCTCCACCTCAAAAATCATCCAATTAACAACAAAAAAAGGTATTTTGTGTGCATTGTGTGTCATAAATTAAGCTTGAAAATAAAAGTCTCGCGACGGTGAGAAGATCTGAATAAAATTAGCGGAGTAGCCTATCAAAAATGTTCGGATACTCTGCGAAGTATTTCTCGAACATGAACAGACAGAATAAGAGGAGCACCACAGGTAATTATATGCAGATAAGTTAGTTAGCTGGTTGTTTATTGATCCTTGTGTCATTTTCCAATTTTGTTAGACACTCCAGCTTAATCGTGCTTCCTGGGAACCATTCGCAACTAGATGAGGAAAGGAAGAAAGTGACAGTGGTAAACAAACTACCCTGCTTGCGGAGTGTAGATGTAGATACAGAATACAACAACTGAACATAATTGACATGAAATAACAGTAGCTTCACAAGAATTTGTACGCCTTGTACGATGCTCTCTTGCAAATATATAGATTGAATCACTTATAATTTGTACCCCTTATTCTCTGCGAACAATTAAAGACATATGAATGAGGTTTCTAGCAAATGACAGTAAGCAGACGGGCATCTAATTTTATTGTATTGGTAATACACCTGACTCTTTATCAAGTGAGATATTATAACAAGTATAGATGTTGGATGGAATGATATTTTTAACGATATTCGAAAGTTCTTGAGAAGTAGAGTGAAGTGATATAACACTCGCTAATTTTGGATTTTCAGTTTGTCGCAGACGTATCAGAGAAGTGTGCTAAAGTTGAAAAGCAAGGCAGCCAGTATCGGCTAGTCGGTGTAAACTTCGCCAGTTGGGGATGATGATGAGGTCCCATACTCCGAGGCGCGTAGGGGACGATGCGGGAGGCCCGCATCGCTGAGTAGTCAAGGTCTTCGCGGAGGAGGTTTGCCATTGCCTTCCTCCGACCGTAATGGGGATGAATGATGATGATGAAGACGACACAACACCCAGTCATCTCGAGGCACGGAAAATCCCTGACCCCGCCGAAAATCGAACCCGAGACCCCGTGCGCGGGAAGCGAGAACGCTACCGCCAAGACCACGAGCTGCGGACAGTTGGGGATCTCATGTCGTATTCCGTCGTTATATGCAATAGGAAGATAGTCTTACGCTAATAGAATAAAACCTACCTCCTCTTGGTCCTGCGTTATACAATATATAGGGTCAGCTGCCATTGTTGTAATTGAAACTACAGGGTGGGGTAAATAAAAATGACCCGGAAAACAGAGTTTCAGGGTACAAGGAGACCCACCAGAGGAAAGGAAATACAGTACTAACCTGACTATAGCAGGTGTTGAAACTGACCACCATTCATCTATTGGCACTTTTGGGCCCTGGTCAGCAAGTTGTTGAAGGCGGATCGAAGCTGGAATGCTGGAATTGCTGCTGTCTCATCCGAAATGTTCGGCTGCAGTTCTTGGAGATTATGAGGATAGTTGCGATGCACATTAGACTTGAGGGATACTCATACAAAGTAATCGCAGTGACAGATCAGGTGAGCTTGGTGGGCCAGTTATTGTTCAAGTGGCTCTAAGCACTATGGTACTTAACATCTGAGGTCATCAGTCCCCTAGAATTAGAACTACTTAAACCTGCCTAACCTAAGTATATTACACACATCCATTCCCGAGGCAGGATTCGAACCTGCGACCGTAGCAGCAGCGCCAGCTAGGGCCGCGACCGGACTGGCCTCTGCTAGCAACTCTGTCAGGAGTGAAGATCGTGTTAATGTGCTCCAAGGAAGCGGTGTGGATCACGTGTTTGACATACACGTGGTGTGGTTATATGCGTACGTTCACGTCCAATCGTATACACTCGTTCGCGGTACTTTTATTTTCCCCTCTTTTGTGAAAACTAGTAAACAGTCGAAAGCCACGATACAGCGGCCGAGCCGACCATGCACAAGAGCCCGATTTGGCCTTCTTTGCAACGCAGTAGCCGCTTCCAGCAGACTGGTATTTCAGTTTCAGTGCATTTCTTGGATATTTTGCGGAAGGTTTTAACGTCAACATTAACGAGCGTTAAATTAATGTATCCGTCGTTTCAAGAGGTTTCAAATCCGGTTAAAAAAGTTGCTTTTTCAATCAAAACATAATATTTGCTTCAGTATCACGTTTGACAGAAGAGTTAAGAGTGTTAAAACACACAAAAATTAGTGTGTCTTTGCCTATCGTCATTTGCTGAAAACTACGTTCCGTTATCTTGGCCCATTGACGAAAGTTCCAAACTTGACGACGTGCTGTCATATGCCACACCCACATATTTGCACAGCGAGAGTAATCACGGAGTACTTTTCAGAATTATAGTCATGTGGTGTCAGCATGAATAACTTCAGAAGTTCTGTCAGATGATGACCGTTACTTCGAAACTAGTTGCACAATGATAGAACAAAAACTTGTAGAAGCTTGAGTTGGTTATTTTACAACACAATACCCTTTATGCAAGCTGTGCTGCGCGATTTAGAAGTCTATAATTTAAAATGCGGCGTACTGACAGCGGTACATCGCAAGCAACGCACAGTAGTGGGACATTCGATTGGAGGAAGAGCTTGTGTGTTCCACTACGGAGATGTATTAAAAGCTTTTTTGGAGTGTGACTATCAACAGCCGTCAAGTAATGTATAGAATGCATGTTTGACCATCAGCTGGTATTATTTTAAACCCAAATATCGACCGGTTTCAGTCACTGAGCATTTTTACGGAGAAGGGTTAAAATGGTTTCAGTCACAAAATTACATCTGTCATTACTTACATAATGTGTAGAGCGTGTCATGAATATGAGTATACGACGCAGGACTTTTAGAAGCAAACATACTAATACCAAGTGTACACAGAGCAGTACTGAAGAGAAGATATTATTTTCAGTTCAAATGGTTCAAATGGCTCTGAGCACTATGGAACTTAACAGCTATGGTCATCAGTCCCCTACAACTTAGAACTACTTAAACCTAAGTAACCTAAGGACATCACACAACACACAGTCATCACGAGGTAGGGAAAATCCCTGACCCCGCCGGGAATCGAACCCGGGCGCGGGAAGCGAGAACGCTACCGCACGACCACGAGCTGCGGACTTCTTTTCAGTACTGCTCTGTGTTTCTTGATGGTCTCTGTTATTCCACTCTATTGAAGGACGGTCCACGTAAACTGCATTCTCTAATTCTCATTCGTGATCCCTGCAGAAGCAGATCTAGTGTCGCTTGGTATGAAACAAATAATGCGTCCTTATCCACGACTGGAGTCGTCACCTAACCTTGAGCTATCCAGGACCAACATAATTGTAGATTTAACAAAGTAAAAATAAATAATACTTCAGAATCAATTTTTATAATTCTATTTGAAAAATATTTAAAATTAACGATGCAAATACCACAGTACCAGTCCAGACTGGTTGTCAAAGCACGAGGAAAACATGAGCTGCTTTGTGGTATGCCGTGATCAAGTCCTTAATGTCATTCTTATCAAATGAATTCACTGTATACGATACAGAGGTACAAGCGATCTAGAGAGCACCCGAGCAGATGACATAGAATGTCAGATCAAAGGTATTCGGACACCTGTTAGAGGGTATTAATAGGGATGTGTCCACCTTTCACGTTTGACAGCTTGAACTCTGATGCCGGGCAGGGTTGTCTAGCGGTTCTAGGCGCTACAGTCCAGAACCGCGTGACCGCTACGGTCGCAGGTTCTAATCCTGCCTCGGGCATGGATGTGTGTGATGTCCTTAGGTTAGTTAGGTTTAAATAGTTCTACGTTATAGGGGACTGATGACCTTAGAAGTTAATTCCCATACTGCTCAGAGCCATTTGAACCATTTTGAACTCTGCTTGGGACATTTTCAAGGAGGTGCCTGAATGTCTGTGGCGGAGTGGCAATCCATCCTTCCTCAAGAGCGGAAACCAGATAAATTATTGAAGTTGGATGCTGGGGTCTGGAGCGATTTAGAAGTTGTAACTCATCCAAAGAGTGTTCCATTCTGCTCAGGTCAGCACTGTGGGTACGTCAGTGCACTTCAGGAATTTTATTGTCCACAAATCAACGCCTCACAGATGCTGATCTACGACAAAGTGCATTATCATGCTGATGCAAAACAATCATCGTCTCCGAAATGATTCTCTACTGCACGCATAACATAATGGTTTAACTTTGTTCATGACGAAACAGTTTTAGTGGTTTAGCATATCCAACATATCTCTTAGTTTTATCGCCCCCTCCCCCCCCCCCCCTCCCCCAGCCGTTTCTAATTTCTTGACTTGCTGAGACAGTGTCATAAAACTGACATTAAATGTGTCTGTCACTTTCCTTAGCGACAATTTTTCCATTATTACTCCTTCTGGCAGAGCAGCAAAGAACTTGGTAGAGTAGTTGAACGGAGTGGGCAGTGTCTTGAAAGGAGGATTTAAGATAAACCAAAATGAGGATAATGGAATGTAGGCGAATTAAATCCAGTGATGCTGAGGGATTAGATAAGGAAATCAGAAACAACAAGTAGTAGATGAGTTTTGCTATTTGGACGGGAAACAACTGACGATGGCCGAAGTAGAGAGGAGATGAAATGAAGACTGGTAATGGCAAGAAAAGCGTTCCTGAAGAAGAGAACTTTGTTAACATCTAGCATAGGTGTAAGTGTCAGGAAGTCTTTTCTAATAGTGTGTAGCCATGTATGGAAGCGAAACATGGACGATAAACAGTTTAGACAAGGAGAGAATAGAAGCTCTTGAAATGTGGTGCTAGAAAAGGATGCTGAATACTGGATAGATAGATCACGGAACTAATGACGAGGAACTGAATAGAAAAGGGGAAAAAATTGTGGCACAACCCGACTAGAAAAAAGGGTTCGGTTGGTAGGACACATCCTAAGACATTAAGGGATCACCAGTTTAGTACTGGAGGGAAGAGTGAGGAGTAAAATTCGTAGAGGGAGACCAATAGATGAATACAGTAAGTAGATTCAGAAGGATGTACGTTGCAGTAGTTACTCAGAGATGAAGAGGCTTGCTCAGGATAGAGTAACATGGAGAGCTGCATCAAACCAGTCTTCAGACTAAAGACCACAACAAAAACGCCTTCTGCAGCTGCATCCGAGGTTTCCTTCGTAACGCCACCAGTATTTATGTCGTATAGCAACAACCGAAAAAATACTGTGCGCCAAGTCGTTACAGCTTAACGAGATGTCTCCGCATTCTTATAAGAATCGCCGCTGCGAGACTATGACAACAAAAAGCCATCTGGTGCACAATGAGCCACGTAACGGAACCCCCATTGCAAAATAACATAACTCACACAATATAGCTCCACATACAGTTTAAATACTCTGACGGAAAGAATATTCGCAACACCAAGAAGGAGTTGTGTGACATAAACCAAAGTTGGTAGGCGTGTTCCTACATGATAAAGAGGATGTCTGTTCAAATTTCGCGTCAGTCGCATAAGAGCGGCGCTAGTAGCTCCACTATGAGGATCCAAATCGGGTTCGCTTTAAATACACACTGTAACGGTCGCGAGCGTTAGTTACCTTTGAGAGTGGACGTGGAAAGTTGATGTTAGTCAAGAATGTCTTTAACGCTCCAACGACACCATTATCAACACGTTTGAACGAGATGGTGTAATAGGGCTACAAAAGTTGAATGTTTCTTCTGTGGTACTGTAGAAAGACTTGGCAGGAATGTAGCCACTGTACATAATTGCTGGTCGCGGTGATCACGAGAATAAATGGTCGCACGGAGATCGGCCTCCATGCGACCACGTGGTACTACCGAAAGAGAAGACCATCGTGTTCGGCGTACGGCTTTGGCGTGTCGTACTGCGTCTGCAGCAGCAATCCGAGCAGCAGTTGGCGCCACTCTGACACAATGAACTGTTACAAATTCGTTAGTTCAAGGACAGCTCCGTGCCAAACGCCCTATACCGTGCGTTTCACTGACCCCAAACCACCGCCATTTGCGAGTTCAATGGTATCAAGCCAGACCTCATTGGAGGGCGGGGTACAGGTCTATTGTGTTTTGTAATGAAAGATGGTTTTGCGTCGGTGCCAGCGATGAGCGTGTGTCGAATAGAAGGAGGCCAGATGCGGGCCTGCAGCCAATCTTTCTACTTGCTAGACATGCCTAACGTACACCTGGAGTTATTGTCGGGGGGTGCGATTTCGTATGACAGCAAGAGAATTCTCGTGGTTAACACACGCACCCTGACCTCAAATTTGTACGTCAGTCTTGTGATTCGACCTGTTGTGCTACCATTCATAAACAGCATTCCGTGGGGTGCTTCTCAACAGGATAACGCTCGTCCACATACCACTATCTCAACTCAACATGCTCTGCAGTGTCGACTTGTTGCCACATTTGTCCCCGACCGAGCACGTATGGGATAACATCGGACGACAACTCCAGCGTCATTCCAACCAGCATTAGTCGTCCCGGTACACACAAAACAATGTACTCACATTTGCATGCTTGCATTGAACATTTTGGCGGTTACACCGATTATTAATACACCAGCATTTCACATTTACAATGGCTTATCCTACGCTTACATTAATCTGTGATCTTGCAATGGTAGTCGCATAAATTTGTTACCTACACGAATGTAGTCCCGAAATATCATTACTCTATATTAATTCTTTTTTGATGCTGCGATCTTTTTACCGTCAGTGGATATACAGATTTCCTATAACGCGTCAAGTATTGTGATTTATAATTTCGTTAGATTGGACACATGATACGGTCAGAATGGAAAATATAGACAAAGTAAAAATTTATCTGTGCCATCGAAACGGTTACTTTTGCGCATAGTAAGGGCCAAAAAACCGTTAATCTTCTCAATCTGTTGCTGAGCTACAGTTTCCAGTAACTGACACATGTGTCAAATGAAAACATTTTGCGCAGGCCGCGGTGGTCTCGCGGTTCTAGGCGCGCAGTCCGGAACCGTGCGACTGCTACGGTCGCAGGTTCGAATCCTGCCTCGGGCATGGATGTGTGTGATGTCCTTAGGTTAGTTAGGTTTAAGTAGTCCTAAGTTCTAGGGGACTGATGACCACAGCAGTTGAGTCCCATAGTGCTCAGAGCCATTTGAACCATTTTTTTTAACATTTTGATTTCAAGAGCCGACAGCAGGAACATGCCATAGCCCCAAACAAACTGGCTAGACTGGAGTTTGCTGAGAAACGTATGTCATGGACTTGAGCATAGGACAAAATGATCTTCAGTGATGAGAAGAAGTTTGATTTAGATGGGCCAGATGGATTTCAATATGATTGACATGATATGAGAATAGAGTAGCATGTAGGAAAGAGAAGAAACGGTGGAGGAAATTTTATGATTTGAGCAGCCTTCTGCACTGAAGGTAAATCACGCATTGCTTGGGTGAACACTAGAATGAACTCTATTAGATTCGTGGCTTACCTTGAGTGCAGAAGACTGCCCAAATAATGCCAGAAAGAGAAAGTATTAGAGTGTATGAGGGCTTAGAGAACGAAAGTCTGATGTTTCAACAAGATAATGCATCTGTGCACGTTTCTGCTACAGCAAAAAAGTGGTTTGAAGATGAAGTTATCGATGCCTTGCCCTGTCCTGCACGTACTCTGCACTTGAACTCCGTGCAAAACCTTTGGGGAACACTTTCAAGGTGTGTTTATCGCAAAGGAAGGTAATTTGATGCCGAATGTGAGCTGAGAAGAGCGATACGAGAAAAGTGGGCGACAATTTCACTGTAAGAACTACAAACCCTAACAAAATCAATACCGAAGAGAATTTTTGAGGTAATTAGTACTAAGTAATTAGTACTAATGCAAAGTACTAACAACGCAATAACAAAACAGGACAGTGAGTGCGTTTATACCAAGTTCTATCCAGGAAATACAAAGGCATTATTTTGTTACTCGTGTCATGAAAGTTACTATGTAATTCCGTCATAATTGTTTATGTATTATATGTATCGACTTCTTTCATAATAAATTCAATACATGTATGCTTCAGATACAGTATTTTACTTTCGTAGGAACCCTATCTTTATACTGGTTGCCGTACTGTATAAGTATTATGACAGTGCAGGAAATACACTTCATGCTCTAGTTTTCAAAACAAGTCGTCCTCTTCCGTTTACAAGAAATGAAACAGACATACTCCTCCCAGATATGGAGAAAGTCGTTTCTACAGTAAGCGAAGCATATACCAATCTTATAGGAAACTGAGTGGTTTTAAATTTGATAAACTTGGTGGGAAGGATCTGTTGTGACTATCGTGCGAAGAACAGTAGCAGGATTCGCTTGAAGTGACTATCGGGATGTACAGAGAATATAAAACAGGACAGTGGCATCCGAATCGACTACGTCCCCCCCTCCCCCCCCCCCCCCCGTCCCCACTACACACGCACACGCATGATTTCGCCGACTTCTTTTGTATCATCGTTCTAGACGGCGCAGCAGGCGCCAACACTGGGAAAAGAAAAAGTGAGATAGAAGCACCATCAGTATCTCTGCAGTATGGATTCGATCAAATCATTGCATGAAGAGTATTCTATTTCTCGGTGCCAAGTGACATTCTAGCCCTGCTGTATGAGACTCGCCTAGCAGATAATACATTACCCTGCACGTAACTTTCATTTAATATAATTTACAGAATGGCATCAATGATCAATTTTTATGTACCTAACTGTACAAAGTGATGTATTCCAATACTAAATCATACACCAATTTAGAGAATGATAATAATGAACAACTGCTCATCTACAAAGGAAAAAAATGTTTCGCCACATGAAGTAATGTAGTGTCAAAACACATTAATTGTATTCTGCAAGATTAAATTTCAGTTTGGGCATCCTCATTTAATTTCACCATGGTTTTCTTCAGTCACTTCTAATGAATATCGGAATAGGTCCCCGAAGGGTCACTCCAAGCAAATTCCCCATGGCTCAGATCTGTGACGATATCGTAGGCCATCTTTACCCAACTTTTTACAGCTCCAGTAATTTCAGTGGTCCCTTTATGTTAATAACAAACTTTCTTACTCTTTCACGTGTTAAATAATCCACAGTTCTGCTTGTATCATTCCATGCTACATTACATTTCATTTATGTGAATTGACTCTCTTCTTCCGCATCTACAGTCACATGATCCAGGTAATGGCGAAGGATAGATAGTTCTGTTCCCTTTCACAAAAAGGGGCTAGAGACTAATGGAATTAATTCCTGAGGAGACGCTCCTATGTGAGTCATCTTACTCTTACTGTTATTGGGTTATGAGTGTGATGGAGACAGGAACATCGTTTTAAAGTCTACCTCAAATGCTGGCAGTCATAATTTATCAATATTATTTCCCCAGCAGAACGTGATTTTATTCCCTTGCGTTTTATATTTCAGCTCATCGTAATTCTGAGTACGTATATCATTGTGACTAATCTAGCAGCAATGTCTCCGAATTCCTTCTATATCGTCTCGTAGCACTACTTGGCTACCTCTACAGCATATTGGTTAGCGTTGAGTTCAGGGTTCAATTTCGTGTATAACTTTCGACTTTTTCTGTGGGAAGACAGACTGTAACTAACGAGAGGTTAACGAACAAGTTTTTTTTTTAATTTAATAAAATAACCCTTGACATTCATAAGCAAGTAAATTCTCACGGAACGTCTTGGTAATAACACGAAAGCCTTAGCTGCATACTTAAAATCATATCTTGTGTTTTGTGTTGTACGTTTGGTGCCTCGATGTTACATTCTTCTTCACAGTTTCCAGAATGAACTTTCACTCCGGGTACTGATATGAAGCTTGCTGTCAGATTAAGACTGTGTGTCGCACTGGGATACGAACCTGGAACGTTTTCCTCTGGCGGACAAGTCCTCTACCCACTGTGTTATCTACGCACGACTCATGACCGGTTCTCACACCTTTACCTCAGCCAGTACATCTCATATCGTCCAAACTTCACAGAATTTTTCCTGGGTAACTTGCAGGACTAGCACTTCTAGAAGAAAGAATACTGTGGAGGTTTGGCTAAGCCACAGCCTGTCTTGACTAGCTCGGTCGATAGAACACGTGCCCGCGAAAGTCAAAGGTCCCAGGTTGGAGTACTGGTCTGGCGCAAGGTTTCAGTACAAAATCTGTACCACCAACCTATCCATCGCTAGTTGTATGCAGTCTCCTACAGTAGGAGGAGTTTTCGACCAGAGAAAACCAGGAGAGGCGCAAAATCTAGACCGAGTTCTTGGTGGTCGGAGTTCTATAAAGGTTTGAGCGTGCAGTGTGTTCTACGGTTACAATGAGGAAAGAGGTAACTGCCAGTTTCTTAAACGATTGTAATTAACGAAATTCTTTCAATGTAATGTAACTGCTCACTTCACAACAAGGGATTGCACCCACACAACTACAAATGTCAAATATTTGAGTAATGATAATCGAAATTCGTGTCCCAGTCCGGCACGCAGTTTTAATCTGCCAGGGAGCTTCATGTCAGCTCACATTCCGCTACGGAGTGAAACTTCATTGTAGAAAATGTGAAAAAGCATGTAACATCCAATCACCCAGCGTGCAACACAAAACACATGATCCTGGTTCACTGTTTTACATAGGCAGCTATGCCTTGCGTGTTGTTTCTAACACGTTCGGCAACCGTCCTCTTTCTTATCGATATCAATGGTTATTTTATGCAAAAAATCTCTCGAGGCTTAGAATGGAATAGTCCAATCCTACATGTGGAAATCTGCCCTCTAATTTTTTATGCAGGAATAATACACCGAAAGAAACAGAACTGCCAAATTTTAGCCGCTAAGGTGCTTTGGAGACATGTACAGCCCTACCAGAGCTTTAGCAGACAGTGCAAGAGGAACAAGGCGTACGCATATCGTTTTTGATGGCAAATCGGTAAACAGATATGACAGCACGCGACACTAATTTATAAAGCGAATTTCAGTTTCTTTTGATAGTTTCTCTGACACAACTGTTCACATTAACTATTCGCAGAATTTGTAACTCATTTAATATCAGCAATAATTAGTAGTTGCCTTTACGATATCGCTAAATGTTAACAATATAAATAAAACTCCATTAATTTTCTTTGTGTTTTCTTTGCATATTCTTTCCAGCAGTGTCTGCCTTTGTGCAGGTCCACAGAGTTTCACATTAATGTGGAATCCAACTAATGTTTCAACCTTCCAAAGGTAAAATTTGAAGAACGTGGTGTGCAGTGGAAATCGCCTACTTCTCCTGAAGACCTTCGTATGTTACAACCTAGATCAGTGTACCTAACAGTTATTTGCTTTTAAACATTCATGGTGGTGTCTGTTCTATATCGTGTCTCCCTACCACTTTCGCGCAACGATGCTCTGAGTGTGTTTTGTAGGGAATTAACTAGTTTGAACCTGGGACCTGTTGCTGGTAAGGAGACGCCAGACCACACATGACATGTAGAATTCAGAAGAGTTCAGTGAGACTAGCGATGATATAATCGAATACTAAATGATCTCAGCGTCAGCTCCACTGCACTCCCTGTCAAAGAATCTTAATGCTAACTAAATTTAGTGGAAAGGGTTCAAGGCTTTCCTACTTTTAGTTAGCTGGTAAAATAACGTCGAAAAATCATTTAAGTTTACCAATGGAAATTTTATTCTACTCACAAAACATTGTTTATAAATTGCACTATTGATAAAAGGAGATGTTTTAATACAGGATGGTAAAAACCAACTGCGTTCAACAAAAATGTGAACGAATATTCCCTAAATAGGTTTCCAAGTTCTACAATCGATCGAAGGATGACCTATGCCATATCACATCTATAATCTAGGTTTAATTTAAGTATCACAAAAGACAAAACTATCAAAATGGTCTACAGTCACCCTCAATTATCTTTAATTACTTATCTAACTTGTCGTAAATTACAGTGGCTGATGTGGCTTCTCAATAACTATATAAAAGAAAAATCATCGCGTTTCAGATCTCTTCTTCAAGTGGCAAATGTGAACACCATGAGTTTTAATTAACGATCGCCACTAGCATTACGCAAAAAGGGGTTAAAAGATGAGACTTCTGCAGTTCTGAGTGAAGCCTTATGCGCTCAAAAATGCGGCATCGCGTGCGTTCATTACCTTGTCGGTGTTTAAGCAGCGTCTGGGCGGCAGCGGCCGGCGCAGCAGCCATCCAGCTCGCCGTCTCGGAACCAACTCTCCTAACTTCTCCTTACTACAATTTACCGAAGTTGGTTTAAAAAAACTATCTGGCTGTGTTTTCATCTGACCAATCAGGGTCTCAATTTTAACCTTAAGCTCCGCCTACAAAAATTCTGTCTATCCAATGAGAAACGTTATACTTTTCGTGGTGGAGCAATGTTTTTAAAGTTTGCAACGTAACAGAAACGCTAAAAAGTCTCACGCTAAAACCTGCAGCTGGTGTGGTCCTTTTAGCGTTATCGTGAGATCTATACTGTTCTTCTGGAGGTCTCTATCTTTTAAGATGGGCTGGAGACACGCGAAATAGACACGCGAAAAAGTCTCACCCTAAAACTTGCGGGTGGTAGTGGCCCTTTTTGTGTTATCGTAAGATCTATACTGCTTTTCTGGAGGGCTCTAGCTTTTAACATGGGCTGGGGGTTGTCCTTGACGTACCTGAGACGCGAAACAGTCTCACGCTAAAACGTGCGGGTGGTGAGCCCTAGTGGTTAGCTGGAGACGTGGGTGTCCGTCCCTTATCGTAGGGCCTTCTAGCTTAACACGGTTCTGCTCTCGGCTTCTGTCCTCGTTTCTCCCCTCGGAACTGCGTCTGCCTCACGGTGGGAAGGTACGACATGCATTTAGGCATTCTTGTGTTAGTCTGTGGTATTCCACTTGCTCACTCGTTACTCGTATTACTGTGGTTAATTTAATGTCACGATTTATTCGGAGCTATGTGACATACTACTGGATTTGCTTATCATGTCAGGGTTTTCATGGAAGGTGGTGGATTTGCCTGACACCTTACAACTCCATTAATTTTCTTTGTGTTTTCTTTGCATATTCTTTCCAGCAGTGTCTGCCTTTGTGCAGGTCCACAGAGTTTCACATTAATGTGGAATCCAACTAATGTTTCAACCTTCCAAAGGTGAAATTTCAAGAACGTGGTGTGCAGTGGAAATCGCCTACTTCTCCTGAAGACCTTCGTATGTTACAACCAAGATCAGTGTACCTAACAGTTATTTGCAACCAGTTGGCTGTATAATCCTATGTCGAAACCTACATTTGTGTTATTTACTCATTAACTTCTTCGAAATTTATTCGAATGATGTCGAAATTTCCAAGCCCAAAGAAAACGTGTAAAGTAATATAGCATTCAGTGACAAAGAAAAGGCTGTAACTTTTTTGGATTAAGCAAAGGAGGGAAAATCGCTTGAAGCTAAGCACTATGCAAAACCGCCTCCTTTTCGTAAAATCTGAATATGAGTCGTATAAATGGAAGAAAGACTTACACGAAATACGAGCCAAAATGAGACTCACAAAAGTGTGAAAGAGAAACTACTCTGAAGATCTATAACTGTTCGTGAGAAACAACGCACCATTACCGAATGAGATCCTTGGGACTCAGCGCTCTGAATTGCAAGTAAGATGAACATTACTGATTTCCAAGCTTGCTCGACGTGCTTAAAAGGATTCAAGAAAGTACGCGAAAAAGCGTTGGTTTGCTTGGTGGAGGAGACCAAACAGCTATGTCATCAGTCTCATCGGATTAGGGAAGGACGGGGAAGGATTTCGGCCGTGCCCTTTCAAAGGAACTATCCCGGCATTTACCTGGATCGATTTAGGGAAATCACGGAAAACCTAAATGGCCGACGCGAGATTGAACCGTCGTCCTCCCGAATGCGAGTCCAGCTTGCTAACCACTGCACCACCTCCCTCGGTACAGGAAAAAAGGAAGTTTTCTCCAAGTAATCGTGTACAGGAGAATTAATTAATACGTAATACTATAGAGAAATTCGTAGCTGAATTGAAGATAAATGTTCTTAGTATTCCATAAAATACTTTGTTGTATAACGCCAATCAGATTTCGTGCGAGAACTGTGTCCAAACCGCAGAAAAGTGACAGAGTCGCATGTGCAGTCGATGAATGCTATGACACATTCGTATACAACAACAACAGTGATAAGTATCAGGGAATTACTGTTTCTGCAAATTTATATCTGTGTCCTGGAGCATAAAGGAAAGTTAGGATCACTTGCAGAAATCTTGCAGTCAACGTAGCAAAATCCGGAAAAATGTAATTAAATGATTTTGAATATCACATGTCAAATGTCTTCTTATCAGGTGCAGAAAATAATTCATTGCTTTTGTTGGACTCTTTCCTTGGACTCAAAGACATCTCCGTCTTCTGGAGGACGACGAAAAGACTATTAATATGATTCTGCTTCCACCCGAAACTTATAATGTGATTCAGCCTCTCGATAAAAGAAATCTTTCTCCAGGAAATCCTCAGACAATATAAATTCCGATAGCTCTGTGTCATTCCAGATTTATCAGCGGAAGACTATTGTCAAAGTTCAGTCACTCATGCAGTGTCAGTTTGCATCACCACATTTTACGAATATGATCAACTGTATCTGGTACGCAGCAAAATATGCAGAACAAAGGCCACGGTCGTGTCTTACTCCATCCCAATTCTGTATAAATGAGACTAGTAATTACTGTGAAGTGTCTGAATCCATCAAATTTTCTATTATCAAGTGTGCCTGGTGTAAGGAAAAGTTTTTTTCATCCAACATTGCATTTTTATGATGACTACAGCGAATAAAAAGGAACTGTTTCATTTCTACTGTTAGTAAAATATAAATTATTCAAAATTCTACATCTACATTTACATACATACTCCGGAAGCTACCATATAGTGAGTGGCGGAGTTTACTCTGTATAATTACTAGTCATTTCCTTTTCCGTTCGTTAAACGACAGCCTGAATGCCTCCGTACGATTCCTATTCTCTCTAATCTTATCTTCACGGTCCTTACGCGAAATGTACGTTCTACATCTACATCTACATACATACTCCGCAATCCACTATACGGTATGTGGCGGAGGGTACCTCGTGCCACAACTAGCATCCTCTCTCCCTGTTCCACTCCTAAACAGAACGAGGAAAATATGACTGCCTATATGCCGCTGTACGAGCCCTAATCTCTCTTATCTTATCTTTGTGGTCTTTACGCGAAATGTAAGTTGGCGGCAGTAAAATTGTACTGCAGTCAGCCTCAAATGCTGGTTCTCTAAATTTCCTCAGTAGCGATTCCGAAAAGAACGCCTCCTTTCCTCTAAGGACTCCCACCCGAGTTCCTGAAGCATTTCCGTAACACTCGCGTGATGATCAAACCTACCAGTAACAAATCTAGCAGCCCGCCTATGAATTGCTTCTATGTCCTCCCACAATCCGACCTGATAGGGATCCCAAACGCTCGAGCAGCACTCAAGAATAGGTCGTATTAGTGTTTTATAAGCGGTCTCCTTTACAGATGAACCACATCTTCCCAAAATTCTACCAATGAACCGAAGACGACTATCCGCCTTCCCCACAACTGCCATTACATGCTTGTCCCACTTCATATCGCTCTGCAGTGTTACGTCCAAATACTTAATCGACGTGACTGTGTCAAGCGCTACACTACTAATTGAGTATTCAAACATTACAGGATTCTTTTTCCTATTCATCTGCATTAATTTACGTTTATCTATATTTACAGCCGGCCGCGGTGATCTAGCGGTTCTAGGCGCTCAGTCCGGAACCACGCGACTGCTACGGTCGCAGGTTCGAATCCTGCCTCGGGCATGGATGTGTGTGATGTCCTTAGGTTTCTTAGGTTTAAGTAGTTCTAAGTTCTAGGGGACTGATGACCACAGATGTTAAGTCCCATAGTGCTCAGAGCCATTTGAACCATTTTTATATTTACAGTTAGCTGCCATTCTTTACACCAATCACAAATCCTGTCCAAGTCATCTTGTATCCTCCTACAGCCACTCATCGACGACACCTTCCCGTACACCACTGCATCATCAGCAAACAGCCGCACATTGCTA
Organism: Schistocerca gregaria; assembly: GCF_023897955.1. Taxonomy (NCBI): domain Eukaryota; kingdom Metazoa; phylum Arthropoda; class Insecta; order Orthoptera; family Acrididae; genus Schistocerca; species Schistocerca gregaria. The sequence goes on along the minus strand of NC_064931.1, from coordinate 184,536,378 downwards.
TCCACCCTATCCAAAAGATCATTTATGTAGATAGAAAACAACAGTGGACCTACCACACTTCCCTGGGGCACCCCAGATTATACCCTCACCTGCGATGAACACTCACCATCGAGGATGTTGGCGGCAGTAGAATCGTGCTTCAGTCAGCCACGTATGCAGGTTCTCTAAATTTTGTCAATAGTGCTTCTCGAAAAGAATGTGCTTTCCTCCCGTGATTCCCATTATAGTCTCCGAAGCATCTCCGCCATCCGTTGATTATCGTAAGAATTTTACTACAAAATATTTCATGTCAACAAAGTCCCGACAGATCGAAGTGATCCGTAATGTAACAACATACACTGCCTTGATTTTCTGTCCTCTGCTAGTCAATTCTGTAAAAATTACATCTGCAACAGTTTAGCTGTCGATATGAACTGCAAGTTATTCGAAAAAGTTAATGATCTGAGCCATTTTTGGTGTGATTTAAGTGCTTAAAATTCGCGTGTATGCATTTTGGATTTTGCACTTCATTCTCCTGTCACGGCTGCCCCTGCGTATGCACCGAGTCCCAGGTAGGCCGAAAGGGTTGCATAAAACGCTGTTATAAGCAGTTCTTCGTGCGACAAAAACGAGGTACATTCTTCCTGTGTATTCTTCCAGGGTAGGTTTCGAAATGCCGGACTTGACCATTTCCTTGTTGTTGACAGTCTGTCTCCCCACAGAAAAAGCTGAAGTTTTTACGCGAAACTGAAGCCAGCACTTCTGTCATTAGCCTTTAATTATGCCGTAGAGTCACTCAAGTAGGACCACGAGACTCGGTCAAAGGAATTCAGAGATATGATGTTAGATTATTCACTCTCATACAGGAACTCAGAATTGCTATGAGCTGAAATATAAAACTCAAGGAAATAAAATCATGTTCTGCTGGGGAAAGTACAATGATAAAGTATGAATGCCAGTATTTGACTATGGTCAGTATCGAAAAAATAATTCACGACGAGTTTCTCTCTTCAGGGCTGTAGTATTTCTTGTGCTTTCGCGACAAAATTGTGTGCATGTGGTCGTAATTGTAGGAGTAGAGTACTTTAATATGAAGGTGAATTTAAAGAGTGTACCCGAATTAAAAGCGAAAGCTAACACGGATAGAAGTATACGTTTTTTTCTGGGCACAGTGCTATCTACCAGCTGGACAATGCAACATGTCACACAGCTTGCAGTGTACGTGCGTAGTTCGAAGAGCACCAGGATGAGTTTACCTCACTCTCCTGGCCGCCAAACTCCCTGGATTGAAACCCAATCGAGAATCTGTGGGACCACCTCGATCTGGCTGCTCGCGCCATTGATCCTCAACCTACACTCATGCTCATAAATTGAGGATAATGCTGATACATGATGAAACAACACTCTGGCGGGCGGTTTGCGGGTTTAAATCACCTTGGGGTATGGCCATGCGGTGCATTTGACCTGCGGTCGTCACACGGTGGCGCTGGCAGCAGTCCACATACGCAGAGGTGTGTTGGTGCATGTCAGAGTACGGTGCAGCGAGTAAGTGTGCAGACGTTTTCAGACGTGCTAATGATGACTGTGTGTTGAAAATGGCTCAAAGAACACATATTGATGACGTTAGGAGGGATAGAATACTAGTGCTGGAGGCTGGTCAAACACAGCAGGTCGTAGCACGGGCCCTCCGTGTTCCACAAAGTGTGATCTCACGATTATGGCAACGATTCCAGGAGACAGGAAACGTGTCCAGGCGCTACAGTACGGGACGTCCACAGTGTACAACACCACAAGAAGACCAATATCTCACCAGCAGTGCCCACAGACGGCCACGGAGTACTGCAGGTAGCCTTGCTCGGGACCTTACCGCAGCAACTGGAACAGTTGTCTCCAGACACACAGTCTACAGACGACTGAACAGAAATGGTTTATTCGCCTGGAGACCTGCAAGGTGCATTCCACTGATCCCTGGTCACAGGAGAGCCCGTAAAGCCTGGTGTCAAGAACACAGTACATGGTCATTGGAACAGTGGTCACAGGTTATTTTCACGGAAGACTCCAGGTATAGTCTGAACAGTGATTCTCGCCGGGTTTTCATCTGGCGTGAACCAGGAACCAGGTACCAACCCCTTAATGTCCTTGAAAGGGACCTGTATGGAGATCGTGGTTTGATGGTGTGGGATGAGATTATTATTGATGCATGTACACCCCTGCATGTCTTTGACAGAGGAACTGTAACAGGACAGGTGTATCGAGACGTTATTTTGTACCAGTATGTCCGCCTTTTCAGGGGTGCAGTGGGTTCCACCCTCCTCCTGATGGATGATAACGCACGGCCCCACCGAGCTGCTATCGTGGAGGAGTACCTTGAAACAGAAGATATCAGGCGAATGGAGTGGCCTGCCTGTTATCCAGACCTAAATCCCATCGAGTACGTCTGGGATGCTCTCGGTCGACGTATCGTTGCACGTCTTCAAACCTCTAGGACACTTCAGGAGCTCCGACATGCACTGGTACAAGAATGGGAGGCTATACCCCAGCAGCTGCTCGATCACCTGATCCAGAGTATGCCAGCCCGTTGTGTGGTCTGTGTACGTGTACATGGTTATTATATCCCATATTGATGTCGGGGTAAATGCGCAGGAAACAGTGGCGTTTTGTAGCACATGTGTATCGGGACGGTTTTCTCAACTTATCACCAAGACCGTGGACTTACAGACCAGTGTCGTGTGTGTTCCCTATGTGTCTGTGCTAATAGCGCCAGTTTTGTGTAGTGCCACATTGTGTGGCACCACATTCTGCAATTATCCTTAATTTATGAGCATGAGTGTAGAGAAGTAGGCAGTTGGCCACAGCACTGGAGTTGGTATGGCTTCACATCCCTGTCGGAACGTCCCAGAACCTCCGTGACTTTTCCTTCAGTCTTGCAGCGGCCCGATCTGCGTGAGGTGGCTATTCGAGCTTTTGACAAGTGGTCACATTAATGTGGCTGGACAGTGTATATTCATAGTGTTATCGAAAGAACAGACACTATTTTGATCCTGCAGCCACTATAAATCAAGACACAAGGGAATTAAAGGCATTGATTTACATCAATGGGGTAAGCTGAAAATCTGTGGCAGACAGGGATTGGAACCAAGGTCTCTGGCTTACTAGACCCTGGTTCGAATTCCGGTCCCACACAAATTTTCAACTCGCCCCTGTGATATAAATAAATGACCACTGGAAGCTATGTTTTTAATTCCTATGTGTCTTTATTGCCCCCTGAGCTTCTGGCAAATATTTATTTTTTTAAAGCTAGTCAGTCATTGTGAAGATATTGTTTTGTTGTTTATGCTCATTCCCGGCGTTCCAGTCACGTACTTTCCAATGTTAATGTTTCATTGCCAATTTTCTGATGTTTTCTCTTTTAATATTGCAGGCACACTCTTGTAAGTTTTAACTTGATTCTAGTAACCTGCATGGCGCACAGATTAATTAATTAATTAATTACATCCTTTAGGATAAACTAACCCTGTACAAATTATTTATTTATAAATTAAAATCTCAATATTTATTTTATGAAATCTGAGAATATTTTCCTTGAAGGAAGGCCTCTCAAGAGGCACATTATATTTGTAGACTTCAATTTTGGTGTTCATCGTGGGGAGAGAAACAGCAAGCATCTCTCAAGGAATCGAAATAACTTTTTTTCTGTTGCGAGGTTGATGAATATCGCTTTGCATCTCTATCGATCCCTAGGAGGATTCGGGATGTTTGAAGTCAAATAATGTACCTAAAATGTAATAGGAGTGTGTCTACATTATTTTTCCGATCCCTTTCACAACGTCAACGGTGGTTTACACTTCCTTTCCTCTGTAAATACGCTTGTTACAAAGTGACCTCGTGTTTCTGATACGGAAAATGTTGCGACCGTGAGGGCGCTCAGCTTAGGTAGTTCGTGCAGCAGTGTTGACCATCGTGCTGTGGTAGTGTAATAGTTAGCATTTCTGCCTAGCAAGGAAAATGTGTTGCCGAAGAGACACCGTACAAACCATTTCTGTGTCCTTTCAGTCACTTCACTGTCGGGAATCACAACGAATTAATTAATCACGGGCGAGACATAGAGAGACAAATCCGACCACTTTTATAGGAGCAGTTTATCCGATGCTTAATGGAAACTTCTGCATAATGAAATAAGTGTCAAAAATTGAGAAGGAAAATAAGAGAGAAGAGGGTAATACGAACAAATGCTTTCATTTGCAGAAGTGGTCGCCATTCAGGTTGAGAGTAACGAAGCCTATGAAGAACTGTTGAATGGAGGAAAGGGCATATAGTTACGAGAAAATATGGCGGAAACACAGATACGCTTGGACGCTGAAGGTGATCCGAAGTGGGCAAAGCAAGAGAGATGTTAGAAACTGTTTTTTACAGGAGAAGAACGCTGTGTTCTTTGAAAGAGCTCTATTGGTATTATACACAGGGTGTCCAAGGAGGAATGGTCAATATTCAGCAATATGACAGGAACCATCACTCGAAGCAAAATATATATGGTTTCCAAGACAGAACATATTTAATTTTCATTTTATTTATTTTAGGTATTATTTAATACTTTGTCTGGATTACACATTTACACATGTCCAAAAGATAGTAACCACTACAACATGCATTTTACAGAGTATCAATTGAAAAATACGTATTTTTAAAACATTACACCTCTAAGAATTATCGTACACGTCACATTACACCTATTGTTTTGTTGTTTATGCTCATTCCCGGCGTTTCAGTCACGTACTTTCCAATGTTAATGTTTCATTGCCTGTTTTCTGATGTTCGAATATCCCACATCATCTTCAGCGCATTTGTGCACTCTTGAGAGAATATGTTGTGTTGCTTATCTGAGTGTCTCTGCACGTTCCCTAGTGAGGGCTGCAGCGTCCATGATGCGACCAAGCAGTTCATGTCGGATGTTCACCTTTCGTTTGTGCACCTTAGACATCATCTAGCTCCAACAATAAAAATCTAATGGCGTTACGTCTAGTTCTACTATCACGATCAATCCAGCGATTAGAGTAGGGTCGCCAGTATTCTTCGACAACAGCGAGAGCACTAGCATTGCAAAAGCCGTAACATGCACCTTATCTACACATTCTTCATCAGTGTAGATGTGTGGCATATTACCCAGCGAGTGTACAAACACAATTAACCTATACTTCTCCTTTCTTCGATTCTCAGGAAACTAATTGTCACACAAAATTGATTTTTTTGTTATCTTATTGGCTGATACCACTGCTCGATGGTGAAGTGTCTATTTTTTCGATGTTGCTCATACTTACTGTAATACTTAATTTCGAAATTGCTACCGCGTAAAATTTGAAGGGTTTAAAGTGAAAATTGTAGTCGCTGGCTACTTCACGTTCAGTTTAGGTGATGCACTGTTGTGTATGAAATGCAGCTAAAATATCGAAATTATTTTTAAAACTGAAACGAAAGCCATATTGCACTGCAATATGGAAAAAATATTGGGTTGGTGCAGAAGTTCGAAGAGTTTTTCAAAAAAATGGTTCAAATGGCTCTGAGCACTATGGGACTTAACATCTGTGGTCATCAGTCCCCTAGAACATAGAACTACTTAAACCTAACTAACCTAAGGACATCACACACATCCATGCCCGATGCAGGATTAGAACCTGCGACCGTAGCGGTCACGCGGTTCCAGACTGAAGCGCCTAGAAGAGTTTTTCCATAAGTTTAATAAACACGGCTGATACACACAAATGAGACTTTAGTTATTAATAACACAGTAAAACTTCGTTAACACGAATCCGAAGGGACCCAAAAATCAGGAGTTCGCGTTAGCAAAATTCGTGTTAAGTGAAAAACACAGATTTTAATAAGTATACATGTACAGCAGTATACTAATGTGTAATACACTACATTTCAATCACGTTATTGTAGACTTATAACACTATAAAGTGATTGTAACATCCAAGTACTCACAAATTACGTACGTTACTTTCTTGGAAAAAATTCGGTTATGGTCCGCTGACATTCATGGGAACGATAATATTTTGTAATTTCACAACCAATTGTAATGATAGCGTCCATATACCCAGCAGTGACGTCGGATGTTGAAGCGAAACGTTCTAAACAGTTCAAGGCTGTAAACATCTCCTGACGGGTAGGTGGAACCTGTATCTGTATTCTCTACCTCGTCACTTTCTTCTGATAGTCCTTCTTGCACCTCGTTCACAGCTTTTGGATTATCCGATTCCACAGAAGCACATATGGCAACATCGTTGTCTACGCTAATGAATTTTTCGAAACTAATCCCAGGGTTTGCAACGTCCTGCAGAACTGTCCATTCATCAGGTGAAGTGGCATCTTCTAACTCGTGGACATCTTCAGTGTTGCTATGTCTCCGAGCTCTGTTAAAGCACTTCCCTACATGATGTGGCGATACTGAGTTCCAGGCTACTGCGATGGCTTTTATTGCGTCAAGCAGATTCCAATTTGGGGTTGCACTGTTGTTTTCAGCAGCACGAATTGCAGCTCTTACAAGTCGCTTACGATAAGCTCTCTTTATGAGAGAGATTATGCCTTGGTCCAAAGGCTGAAGGCAGCTTGCGGCGTTGGGTGGAAAAAACTGAACCTTTATATTGGATAGGTTCAGATCATGAACGTTATGGGCAGTACATCTGTCCAATGTAAGAAGAACATGTCTATTTTGAGCAACCATTCGACTGTTGAAACGAAGAAGCCATTTGCGAAAGGATGTGCCATCAATCCAAGCTTTCTTGTGGTGAGATTACATGCAAGGTAAAGTGTCCATATTTATGTTTTTAAAACAACGTGGTTTCTCGGATTTACCGATAACCCAGGGGCGAAACTTCTCACTGCCGTCAGCATTACAGCACAGTACAACGGTCACACGTGCTCCACCGTGACACTTATCACCTTTTATCCCCAGGACGTGAATTGGAAAAAGATTGTAGAAAAATCCAGTTTCATTCATGTTGAACATCACACGAGGCATACTTTTCCCTCACTCGGTTGAATTCATGCAACCAGCTGTTCGCACTTTCTTCATCAACTTTATTTGCTTCACTACAAATTTGTACAGATGAAATTGAATGTCTCTTTCTGAATCGATACAACCAACCAGCAGAATAACGGAAGTGTTCGACGCCCATATCTTTAGCAATATCATTTGCTTTTGACTGAATCACAGGGCCAGTTAAAGGTATGTTAGATGCACGCATATGACTGAACCATTGTAGCAGTAACATATCGACGTCTTCATACTTGGCGGTACGAAGTCGCAAGATTTGTTTCCAGAACCTGATGCAGCAGCATTAATAATTTTTTGTCGATTCTTAATAATCTTAGATAAAGTAGATTTAGGTATTCCAAACTGCTCTGCAATTGCTGTTTTCATGGTACCACAGTCCACTTCATCTAGAATCTTAAACTTTAACTGTACATTTAGAGCTGTCTGTTTCCTCTTTGCTATTTTCGCGTGCTACGGTACCGGTTGTAACTGTAGTTTTTATTCACTATTCCAACTCGATACGGCGACGACTAACAGAACACCTGTCAAATCTGCCACTGAATACATTCCTAAATGCTGCTGCACACATTACTGAATGTCTTACAATGTACAGCATACGCTGATTATTGAGGTGATAATCGCGGCTACCGACCTACAATGCGTTAAAAACGATTCAACAATAAGTATAATTAGCTTTGTAGCTACATTTCCTACATTCATTTCGGAAAAAAATTGCGCTTTAGATTACTGTAAGGTGGGAAGTTTGTGTTTCAGTGAAATTTAATTACGCTAGGAACTGAAAAAGAGTTCATAATTCGCCTTAACCGAAATTCGTGTTAACCGATAAAAACCATAAGAACTAATGTGTTCCTGCAGGGACCAATATTTTTTTCGCGTTAACAGCGAGTTCGTCTTATGCGAGTTCGCGCCAACGGGCTTATACTGTATATTCTTCTTCACTATTTACAACAGTGTGCTAACACTGCGATAACTTTACGATTCCGAGACTGTAGAAATCACGTGGTTTTGATGCGAAGAACACGTGGAACCATAATCGGCGCGTCGTTTCAATTGGAAAGGAAGTTCCTCGGAGGTTGTTCGGTAGAAAGCGGAAAAGCTGAAAATCTGAGGGCGCAAGATCAGGTGAATAATGCTGGTGCGGAATGACTTCCAACCCAACTCCTGTATAGTGTTTTTTGTCAGTCTAGCAGGATGCGGGCGGCCGTTATCGTAGAGTAACGTCACTTCACGCAGTATTTCCGGTCGTTGTTCTTGAATTGTGTCTGCAAGACGTTGCAGTTGTTGACAATAAATGTCAGCAGTGATTTACACCTCGTGGTCGCAATTCGTAGTACAGCACACCCGTCATTGTTCCACCAGGTCTTGGTACAGGTAGTCGCTACATTGTTTGTGCTCAATTATTTCTTTATTTTCCTTACATTAGCATCAAAACACTATTTCTCGTCGCCAGTAGCGATACACGATAGGAATGATCGGTGTTCTTTACGAGAGCATTGACGACGAGCAAGCAGAGATCCACACAAGGGCATCCGCTGATGTTTGTGATTTTGGCTTAGAACGTGTGGTACCCATACACCTGAGTTTTGAACCTTCCGCATTCCATGCAAATGCCGCACGATGGTGAAACGATCACAGTTGATCGCATTTGCCACTTCTCGAGTACTCTGACGTGGATAATTGTGGATTAATGCGCTTAAACGATCTTCATCAAACTACGAACGTCTTCCTGAACGTGGAGACTCATTCCTTAAAAGGAGAAAACCATTTTCTTGCAGTGCTCTGTCCAGTGGCGTTATCTCCGTGCACGACGTAAATGTTTCTGGCTGCCTTCGCTGCTTTCACCCCTTCATTCAACTCAAACAGAGGGATATGGCGGAAATGTTCCAATTTCTCCACTTTTCTGACGTCCACAGCACCACTCACTGTCTCCAAACGACAAAACGACAGTATGTAAACTCAAATAGCAGCAGCGAATTACAAATAAAAACGACAATCGATAAATAAATCAGCATCCACCAGAATACCTACATGCAAACAAAAACTCTACGATCTTATGCACCAACCTAATAGAAGTCGAAATATTTTATTTGAGCGCTTAGACGCCTAGTGCGCTGCCTGAGTATCTCACTCGTATTCCGCCGTCAGCAGGCCCTCTCAGTCAGCACAGTACATTCATTATGGACAGATGAGAAATATTTTTAACGAAAGCTCGTATGTTAAGTTTCAGATACTGAAGAAACATTGCCAACGACAAAAGAGTGAGACTAATATTGTATAATTAGAAAGGCATAATCACGGTGAATTACATCATTTGTATGAAGAATTGACATGTCAAATTTTGCTATTCAAGGAGTATGTTCCAGTGTTATGTACAACGTTTGATTAGGCCTATGTCATGAACGCTATAAAATCGTTTCTGCGATTGAATTCAAGCAATACGCTTTCATCAGCTCGCTTTTACTTTCAGAATTTAGAAGAGTATTTCCATGCTCGTTACAGAAGTTTGTAAAGCTATATGCACAATATTGTTAAGAAAGCACAAGTTCGGGCCAAAAGAAGACGCTTTTAAAGAACTATTACAATGTTTGTAGGACATACAGCAATTTCGTAACTTTCTTGGGAATCACATTCGCATTAAACACCCAGTAAATTTGGCTCTATGTGTCGTTGTTACTAATATTTCTTCTTGTTTGGATTATTAGCTTTCACTGATGCAAATTGTAAATTATTATTGTGAACGTTGCTTCCTACGATAAAAAGAACGACTCATTTATTTTTCATGAGTGCCTTTTCCGACATGCAATAGAAATGGAAGACTAAAACCACCTAAACACAAATTTTTGCCAGGATCCACAACCAAGTGTCCGTATGTTTTCCTAGGGGATGTAGCATTTCCTCTAAAGGAATATTTAATAAGGAATTTTCCAGAAGGACAAACACAGTAGGTGACGCTAAAGATAGATGCAGCTGTCGGTTATCTTGGGGAACAATGGTGACAAAATATTCTTTTGGTTCTACAGGGTGATTCCGTGATGTTGTCACAAACTTTCAGGAATGATGGACGAGAGCAAATGTATCAATTTGAGCTAAAGGACCTTGGTCCGGAGAAGACAAAGTCGAAAGTTATATGCGAAAATCATTCCGATACCTCTAACAGCGGACCTCTTCTACTGCAAGCTCTTCGCTTTCGACATTTTGGGAGGAGGCAGTATGAACCAAAACAACAAAATATTATCCACTAACATGGGCTCAAAAATGCGTAAATTAAGAGCTGTGAGATCTTTTGTAATGGAAGAGATATTTTTTTCTTGTTTTGGTCCATACTACCTCCTAATAAAACATGGAAAGCAAAGAGCTTGCAGTGAAAGAGGTCCACTGTAAAAGGTATCAGAGTGATTTTCGCTTATAACTTTCGACTCGGTCGTTTCAAGGTCAAATTTCCTTACCTCAATTTGATACAGTTACACTTCTGCATCATCCCTGGACGTTTTTAACGCCGGCCGCGGCGGTCTCGCGGTTCTAGGCGCGCAGTCCGGAACCGTGCGACTGCTACGGTCGCAGGTTCGAATCCTGCCTCGGACATGGATGTGTCTGATGTCCTTAGGTTAGTTAGGTTTAAGTAGTTCTAAGTTCTAGGGGACTGATGACCACAGCTGTTAAGTCCCATAGTGCTCAGAGCCATTTGAACCATTTTTTGAACGTTTGTAACATCATAACGGTGTCCGATCCTCTTGCGATCGTACATTTTCGTGACCACCGCTGCCAGCATCATGTACAGTGGCTACATTCCTGCCAAGTCTTTCTGTAGCATCGCAGAAGGAACATCCCGCTTCTCGTAATCCCATTACACGACGTCGTTCAAATTCGTGATGTGGTGATAATGCCGTCTTTGTCGCCTTAAAAACATTCTTGACTAACATCAGTTCACGAAGCTCAATCTGAAAGGTAACTTACGCTGACTACTGTTACACTGTGTATTTAAAGTGGTGCTACTAGCACAACTCTTACGCGGCTCGCGCGAAATTTGAAGAGACATCGTGTTTCAGATGTAGAAACACGTGTACCAACTTTCATTTATGTAGCAAATCTTCCACTTGGTGTTGCGATTTTTTCCGTCAGTGTACTTTGTTAATTAACATGTTGATCGCCATCATTGATAACCAGATCCGGTTGTGACGGGTGTCTATCCTCTAATCTGAACATCAGCAAGGTAAGAGGTCGCAACTTGATGTGTCCGAGGTGGAGTTAAAACTTTGTGATTACCCGTAGTAAGTTCATTAGATTTTTTTATCCCTTGTCCTCTCAGGGACTACCACCTTCGGTTCGTCCCAATTTTTCAAAATAACTCTGCGAGAGTGGCTTGAGGAAATCTTGAGACATGGCTTTAAGGCAGACCAATTCACATTCCACATTACTGTTAAGATGTTCCACGAGTTTGGAAGAGGGAATATAGCGATGGATGGTGGGCACTGCACGTTTATTTGCATACTAACGAGTGATGGTTTTCCTTAGATTTATGTACCTCAATGGGGAAAAAGGGAGCTCTTATAGGGTCGCTTTGTTGTCCGTTGGTTCGTTCGTCCGTCCGACTATTTGTCTGTCCAACTGTTAAGAACCCTTTCTTTCAGGAACAGGTAGACGTGCCATGTTCAAACGTACGTTACACATCAAGGTCTATCGTCCCTCGTCGATGCAAAACATTTAAGCTTCTAAGTCAAAGCAGTCAAAAGATGTACGAGTATGTCACATATTTCGATACTCGCAAACTGACTAATCAGAAACTGCAGATTACTCTACTTCCGTTGACTTGGAGTCACGAAATGTCACATATTTCGATACTCGCAAACTGAGTCATCAAAACCTGCAGGTTACTGCCGGCCGGATAGGCCGAGCGGTTCTAGGCGCTACAGTCTGGAACCGCGCGACCGCTACGGGAGCAGGTTCGAATCCTGCCTCGGGCATGGATGAGTGTGATGTCCTTAGGTTAGTTAAGTTTAAGTAGTTCTAAGTCCCATAGTGCTCAGAGCCATTTGAACCTGCAGCTTACTCTACTTCCCGTTGACCTAGAATCATGAAATTTGGCAGGAAGCTAGGTTTCACATACAACTAAGCGGAGAAAATCTGAAAAATTGTTAAAGTGTAATTATATCATATAAAAATATCTTTTTGCCGTTAGGAGTTACAAAGCCTAAGAGACGGTTATTACAGCTTGCAAACATAAAATGTAAGTTGTAGTCATGTTTTAGTTAGTATATGAAAAGCCGGCAGGTTGTTTAGAAGGCGCACTGATTTGCGCACTAATTGGAACAGTTCACTTCACTGAACATTCCCTTACCAGAACATCCATCTGAACACAACTAATTATGTACAGCACATTGTAATCACCCCTTAAATTTTGAGCGTTTCTAACATCTTAACTAAAATTGATAGAAACTTGATACTCAGTGCCGGCCGCGGTGGTCTCGCGGTTCTAGGCGCGCAGTCCGGAACCGTGCGACTGCTACGGTCGCAGGTTCGAATCCTGCCTCGGGCATGGATGTGTGTGATGTCGTTAGGTTTAAGTAGTTCTAAGTTCTAGGGGACTAATGACCACAGCAGTTGAGTCCCATAGTGCTCAGAGCAATTTGAACCATTTTTTAGTATATGAAAAAATATTTAACTTAGTGTTCTCTCTCTACCCCAAGAAACCGAACTCCCATGCCCCCTTCTTTTTGTACAGGTTAATTTCGGGAACTACTGTAGAGATTCTGATACGGTCTTGCAATTCCCGGGGCCTATATCTTACCAGTATCGGTACAGACAACAGGCCAAGACTGTCGAAATTCTAGATTCCAAGGATGAGTGATCTATGTACACACATTATTAAATTTCTAAAGGAGACTGCATATAGGACGCTGGTGCGACCTATTCTTGAGTAATGCTCGAGTGTTTGGGATGTGTACCAGGTCGGTTTAAAGGAAGATATCGAAGCAATTCAGAGGTGGGCTGCTAAGTTTTTCCAGTAGGTTCGAACAACACATCAGTGTGACGGCTATGCTTCGGGAACTCAAATGGGAATCTCTGGAGGGAAGGTGGCGTTATTCTCGAGGAACACCATTGAGAAAATTTAGATTACCTGCATTTGAAGCTGACTGCCAAACGATTCTACTGCCGCCAACGTACATTGCGCGTAAGGATCACGAGGATAAGATACGAGAAATTAGGGCCCATACGGAGGCATACAGATAGTCGTTTTTCGCTCTCTCTGTTTGCGAATGGAACAGGAAAGGAAATGACTGTTAGTGGTACAGGGTACCTTCCGCCACGCGCCGTACGGTAGTTTGCGGAGTATCTAAGTAGCTGCAGAACCCTCAGTGAGCGATTCCTACTCGCACTTGGTCAATTTTTTTGTATATGATTCGTCTTTTTGGGTTCAGTCATCACCTTTGGGTAACTGGCTTTCCTTGTGCAATTTACAATATCTGCGGCTCCGTGCGAGCAGAGGACGCCAGCCTTTTGTGCGGCTACATCGGAGAGCGCGCGTGTCAGAATTGTGTTTGGAGAATTGCTACGAAAATGCCCGCACTAAGTTTAATGGAGGCTGCAGCGTCGGAGCGGTCTACGCGCGCAGGGGAGGGGGCACGAAGGCCGTATCACAAGCGAGATGAGAAGCTAAATATGATGGGATTTTCGCGTGCACTCCCGTTTCTCGTTAATTCGACGAAAGTGCAAATTTTATCGCCCCTGGAGCTCAGTGCGTTGCGGGAAAAGGGGGGGGGGGTGAGGGAGGGGCCGAAGGGTGGGGAGAGGGGAGGAGGCTGCTGAAAGCGTGTAGGAGGCGTAGTGGTGGCGGAGGCGCTGGAGCAAAGTGACAAAAATGAAAAGCGTGCCAGCGCGCCGCCCCTCTGCTAACGTATTTCTGTTAGCCTCGTTTACGTCTATTATTCCGTAGCAGAGGGAAAGGAAAAGACGGGAAAGGAAGGAAGGAAGGGAGAAGGGAGGCGAGAGGACGAGCCGCGCCGCGCCGCGCAGCGCCGCTCCCGGGAACGCAAATCTGGTGAGTGCTGCTGCGCAATTTAAATAATTCATAAGGCCGCCGCCCGCGGCGCTGGCGGCGCGCGCCCTTACCTAAAAACGACGCTTCATTTCAATCGTTTTCTGCAATCCTTGCTAGATTGCTCGCTTCTCTAACTATCGCATTTGGCCGAAGCCATTAATACAGCTTAATGGATTTTTTCAACAGTTAGAAGCACTTCCCAGAAATGCACCGTTGGAGCGCGGGTATTTTTTTCGCATATTTATTAGCCGGAGTTTCCTGGACGGCAGCGGCGAGTGCGGCCGCCTCTTCCGCCGTTTGCCGTCAGGAAATGGACGAGAGAACTGCTCGGCTTTCTATGGAGCCTTAGGGACTGTGATTGAGGTACTGGCAATGCAAAGCACTGTAATAAACCACGGTCATTTGGTAAATAATATCCAAAACTACTTTCCTTCAAAGGTGCTAGTCTTCGGTTGGACTGATAACGCAATAATTCTCTATCTACTTTGTGCTAATATTTTCATATGTATATACAAAGAAAGGAGGTAGTTGCTGACAGGTGTGGATATTTCTTTTACTCAGTCGTTGTTGCAAAATACCGACGAGAATGATTTACACAAGAGTGGGTAGATTTGTAAAATCGAACTCTAAAAACATCGTTTTCGGTTCCTGAGAAATATATGAACGTAGGCTTGTCTTCGAAGACAGAGTGAAGAAAAAAAAGTAGTTATCGATTTAGAGAAAGCTTGCGACAATGTTGACTGGAGTACAATACTTGAAATTATGAAGGTAGCAGGGATGAAATACAGGGAGGGAAATGTTACCTACAATCTGTGCAGAAACCAGACTGAAGTTATAACAGTCGAAAGACTGAAAGAGAAGTAGTAATTGAGAAGGGAGTGAGAGTGGATTGTGACATTTCAGTCTGCACATTGGGAAATCAGTAAAGAAAACAAAGGAGAAATTTCGCAATGGGGAGATGAAAGATGAAAGAGATGAAATAAAAACTTCGAGATTCGCCATTGACTTTGTAATTCTATCGGGTATAGTCCGCATCCTTAGCTGAGTGGTAACGTGTTTGCCTACAATGCTGAAATAAGACTTGCACTTGGCGGCAGAACTTCCCCAGCCAACAATGCCACACGATCATTTCGCCCATTTAGGATCAGATAGACGTAACTACATTTTAGCCACTTTTGAGCTGTTAGTACCATAAGGTACACGGAATCAAGACCTATGTTACGATCAAACAAGCGTAACTCTTTCTTATGTGGTTTCCGGTTTAGTTGTCAACGTATCTACATTTTACGAAAAATAGTAAGGGCTAGACAGACGGAAGAGCTGATCCGTTTGTAGACCACAGAACGAAGTGTTAATTTGTGGAATGGACCAGCTCTTTCGTTTCTCTGATCTTAGCAGAACCATTAGAAGTTGCTTTTCCCGCTACTTCTCTTTAGTCGCATTGTCGCCGTCGCTCTGTGACAACAATGAAATGCAACTTCCTGGCAAGGAAGATAAATATTGTTTCAGCTGTGAATGGGTTTACAAACAAGTAGGAGCGCTATGGAGTCCAGAGCAAGATTAGCTCATTCCCAAGAGTTAGCAGCTTTCACTTAGTTAATACTAGGCAGAAATCAAATCTGCATGTGGAATGCACTTCCTCGACTCTTGTGCAGAAAGGAGTGCAGTATTCTACTGCATCCATTTTCAATAAGCTACCACAAGAACTCAAAAGTCTTAGCAGTGGACCAAACACTTTTACGTCCAAACTGAAGAATTTCCCCATGGCTCACTCCTTCTGTTCTATCGAGCAGCTCCTAGAAGAGCTGAAAAATTAATCAAATTACAGTGTTACAGTGTTTATTTTCTTTATTTAAACTTACGACTTGTCACCTGAATCTGTTTCTTATATTTCATTTTATCTGTTCTACTATCGTGCTATAATTTCATGTATTGACTCGTTCCATGATCATGGAGACTTCTCCTAAATTTGGTCCCACAGAACAATAAAAAAAATGGAAGAAGGATGGTGAACATGTGCCTGGAGAAGGAACAGAATTTAATGGAATCTTGTAAGTATTAGAATCTGTTCCTTAGTGTACACATTTCGGTAGCAAGTTCTGTAATAATAATTATTATTATTATTCCTATTGCTGCTGTTATTATTATTGTTATTATGTTATTGTTTACATTAATACTGAGGAAGAACAGGATATTCATTGGTTCAGATACAGATGATGGTCCTTCCCATGAATTGGACAACTCTACAGATTCTGGTGAGTAGCCGAACAATTACTAGACGCTATAGCAGCTCCAGTTAATTTTCTTTTCCCTCCCTCTGACTACCTGTCATGTTATTGTTACAGACGGCAGTGTTGAACATGGAACGTCCCTTGTAAGGAATGTTACAAAAACTGCTGAGGATGCAATTAGTGCACAAGTAAATCATACAATCAGGATGGGGAAATTGCAGATGACAATGCTGCTATTGAGAATAGTAACAAAAGAAGAAAACGAAAATTGGTAGTAGTTAAAGAGGTATGGAAAAGAAATCAAAGAAAAATCAGTGGACAGCATGGTAGGGCATATATTTCTAGAAGAGTTCCGAAGTTCCTGCAAGAAATGTGAAGCCAAAAGATTGCTCTAAATATCCACGACAGTGTAGCAGTACGTTTACGGAGCAAGACAGACAAAATATCCATAGAGCCTACTGGGATCTAGGATCAGTTGTGCTACAAAGGCAGTACCTAAATAAGTTAGTGGAATTGTGGGGACAAAACCTGATAACTCACGAAAGAAGAGAACCAAGAAATTTGATCTAATAAAGGGATCTGATAAGATTCGAGTGTATATGCAGTTTTTTCTCAAGATATTTGACATTTCTGAAAAGTTTGTAAGAGTTACTATTAAAAAAAGAGATGAACATCATGTAATTGAGAAAGAGCGAAGAGGATGTCGTGAACCAGGTATAAAGAGACCAGAAGAATGTAAAAAAGGCTAAAAGGAAACACATTACGAGTTTTCCTTCCCTTCCTTCTCATTACAAGAGCAAAGAATGTACAGCAGGTTATTTACCAGCTGATATGAGTATTGAGATGATGTATGAGTTATATCGGGAACAATTCTATGAGGAAGGAAAGACAGTCCAGAAATTATTACTGTAGAGGGAGATATTCACAAAGGAATTTAGTCTGAAATCCCACAGGCCGCAAAAAGATATGTGTGATAAATGCTTAAAGTTTTCACACCTTTCAGCTGAGGAAAAGGAAGACAAATATTTTAAAAGGGAATAGGAAGAGCATTTGAAAAGGAAAGAAATGGCAAGGGAATTTAAGAACATTAAGAAAGAAAGGGCAAAAAAGGCGAATCTTTGCTAGCTGAATTGGAGTTGCAAGCTGTGCTTTACTGCCCTAAAGTGAATGCAAAGGCAGTATTCTATAAAAGAAAGCTCTCTGTGTGCAGTCTGACAGTTCTTTATGTAGGAGGAAACAAAACCGACTGCTACATGTGGGACGAGACAACAGCAAAAAAGGGGTCCATGGAGGTGATTTCATATCTGGGATTTTTGAAACATCGTTCACAAGGAAAACCGATTTTCTGATACATGTGGGGGCCAGAACAGGAATGCCAACATGACCACTTTGTGTTTTCATGAAGTGAATACACTGGACATTCCAACTATCGACCAATACTTTTTTGAGCCTGGGCATACACAAATGGAAGAAGACTTAGTTTATGGGAGCATCGACGGAAAAAGTAGATATTTGGATGTTTTTGACCCCATTGGGAGGTATGGAGTTGTAAGAATGACCTCCAGCAACTAAAGAAGGCAAAAATGGATAACACTAAAATTTTAGACTTCAACCAGCTTCAGAAGAAAATAATTCGTAATAGGATAACCACTAAGAATGGAGGAACTGTGAAATGGCTTAAGATTGTTTGGATGAAATTTAGGAAAAATCAGCCTGGTATAATGTTTTTCAAGTATGACTACGATGATCGTGACTTTCGAGTTTTGTACACGAAGAAAAGATCTAGCCTACGAAATTCTTCAAATTCAAGACCTGAAGACAATACTGTGTGCCCAGCATATGACAGTCATCTGTACATAAGTCAAGAAAAGAAAAAAAGATCTTATAGATTTATATAATAAGGGTATTATACCTCCTAGCTATCACACATTATATCAAAGACTTAATACTGTGAGCGTGGGGTTGATCTGCTATTCTGTTATTCTGCGCAACGAATTAATCTCAGATGTATCCTTTGCCCTGTGGCTCCTGCAAGATGCAATTTCCACCCCCACACTACTACAGAAATCAGACAGACGCTCCTAACGTTCTAAAGAGAAATGCCTGAAAAACTTTCAGCAATAAATATCTTCTGGAGTCGTCCGCTGTAAGGAAATGACACAAAAATTTACAAAATTTCTTACGTAACTAGTGGGATACTTGGATACTGGAGTAGTGCTAGTTAGTGTAAGAAAAACATGAAACTAACGAAAATTATTGTTTATTTTGCAAAAATTCTGAGAAATCACAATGGCACTTTTAGTTATGAATTGAACAAGCTATATCCTTGTTCTTTTTGGAATGTGAAGTTACCTCTCAAGGATAGGATTCACTAATGAAATTTCTATACAAAGTTTAAGATCGTTATTGACTTGGCAGAATGGCTGAGAGGCGCGCCTACTCAACTTGAATAATTATCCTTTAGAATGCTGCTAGGTACAGTCGAGGCTGTCTCGTGTGAAATGCAGTGAAGTGTACTGTTATGTATAAAATATGGGGCTCGCAATAGCTGTAGCTCACAATACCGTAAGCTGCGATGGCTGCTGCCTGCGCCGCTCGTTGCTGGCAAATAAGATAACTTTCATTTTATATGGATTGCCCTTCGCCAGTCAAACTCTCCCTACGCCTTGATGAAGTCAAGGATTGCCATTCGCTCCTAGTCTAACTATTGGCGTGGTACACCGGTCAGATAACCAGTCCACCGCGATGCCACTCAAAAATTCGCTCACAGGCGTTTAACTATAACTCTGTCCATTCACACTGCACAATAAGTGTGGCGGCCAACACAGTGAACAATGCTTAATCGCATGGACTCAATATAGAGTCGCACTTCGATTTTCTCTCGACAGAGGTGCTCACCCAGTGAAGTACTGAGGAGAGACTTGTTCCTCGCTCGAAGAGCGATAACGGAACGGCGCCTCTCCACACCAGACATGAAGGGGTATATCTTTAGGTCTCTTCCATTACTCCTTCAGCTCAAGGCGTCAGAAATATCGTCTGCCAAACAGCACTGCTCTTCTAAAACGGGAGAATGACGTTTCGTTTAAGGCGACCAGTCCGGAAATCTGTAGTATCGACGTTTGGCGTATGCTGTCTCCCTGTAAAAATCTCTGAAACTGCGTGCTATGTGTAAAGAATGCCTAGGTTGGACACTCCCACACAATGTAGTGGAATTTGCTTTTAAGCCAAACACAGGGTCGTTCCCCCTTTCACGTAAGCACACGCGGTCTGCTCCACGGGCGGCCGAGGTTGACTCGTCCTCTGAAGGTACCAGCTTCCCGGTGTGTGGTCTGCCTCTCTCGAACTAAAAGCTCCTGTGACTGTCGTGTCTGGAATGTATGTATGTACACTCCTGGAAATGGAAAAAAGAACACATTGACACCGGTGTGTCAGACCCACCATACTTGCTCCGGACACTGCGAGAGGGCTGTACAAGCAATGATCACACGCACGGCACAGCGGACACACCAGGAACCGCGGTGTTGGCCGTCGAATGGCGCTAGCTGCGCAGCATTTGTGCACCGCCGCCGTCAGTGTCAGCCAGTTTGCCGTGGCATACGGAGCTCCATCGCAGTCTTTAACACTTGTAGCATGCCGCGACAGCGTGGACGTGAACCGCATGTGCAGTTGACGGACTTTGAGTGAGGGCGTATAGTGGGCATGCGGGAGGCCGGGTGGACGTACCGTCAAATTGCTCAACACATGGGGCGTGAGGTCTCCACAGTACATCGATGTTGTCGCCAGTGGTCGGCGGAAGGTGCAAGTGCCCGTCGACCTTGGACCAGACCGCAGCGACGCACGGATGCACGCCAAGACCGTAGGATCCTACGCAGTGCCGTAGGGGACCGCACCGCCACTTTCCAGCAAATTAGGGACACTGTTGCTCCTGGGGTATCGGCGAGGACCATTCGCAACCGTCTCCATGAAGCTGGGCTACGGTCCCGCACACCGTTAGGCCGTCTTCCGCTCACGCCCCAACATCGTGCAGCCCGCCTCTAGTGGTGTCGCGACAGGCGTGAATAGAGGGACGAATGGAGACGTGTCGTCTTGAGCGATGAGAGTCGCTTCTGCCTTGGTGCCAATGATGGTCGTATGCTTGTTTGGCGCCGTGCAGGTGAACGCCACAATCAAGACTGCATACGACCGAGGCACACAGGGCCAACACCCGGCATCATGGTGTGGGGAGCGATCTCCTACACTGGCCGTACACCTCTGGTGATCGTCGAGGGGACACTGAATAGTGCACGGTACATCCAAACCGTCATCGAACCCATCGTTCTACCATTCCCAGACCGGCAAGGGAACTTGCTGTTCCAACAGGATAATGCACGTCCGCATGTATCCCGTGCCACCTAACGTGCTCTAGAAGGTGTAAGTCAACTACCCTGGCCAGCAAGATCTCCGGATCTGTCCCCCATTGAGCATGTTTGGGACTGGATGAAGCGTCGTCTCACGCGGTCTGCACGTCCAGCACGAACGCTTGTCCAACTGAGGCCCCAGGTGGAAATGGCATGGCAAGCCGTTCCACAGGACTACATCCAGGATCTCTACGATCGTCTCCATGGGAGAATAGCAGCCTGCATTGCTGCGAAATGTGGATATACACTGTACTAGTGCCGACATTGTGCATGCTCTGTTGCCTGTGTCTATGTGTCTGTGGTTCTGTCAGTGTGATCATGTGATGTATCTGACCCCAGGAATGTGTCAATAAAGTTTCCCCTTCCTGGGACAATGAATTCACGGTGTTCTTATTTCAATTTCCAGGAGTGTATGTAAGCCAGCCTCGAGTATTTCAATTCCAGTGCGCACTTGTTACTTGCATATCGTTTACATGAAGATACAGTGCCTGGATAGAGTCTTTAAAACAGTAGTGGAATGACACTTGGAAAATGGAACACTTAAAGCAGCATATGAGCTATAATATTTTGGCAGGGATATAATTGGCAATAGCCGAAGTACAGAGGATATATAGCATGAAAATCGTTTATGAAAGAGAGAAATTTCTGCCGCGGTGCTTACCTAGTTGTTGTAAATTTGCAGTGTGCGCATGCGTGATGCGCTACACATGCCACTAAATCTCACACTTTGTACTTCTTTCCGGTCAGTGCCATTAACACTATCGACTTTAACTGGTCGCGTCGTATTAGTTAATTCCCTCGGCTTTGTCTCAAAATTAGTAAACAATAGACAATGTCAGTGCACGACAATCCAAAGAGGTGAGGGAAGAATTAGAGAAACAGAATGCCTGGAAAAAAAAAATTCGTCAGGTGATTGGGTGGTGCAGGTTAAAAATACTTGAAAAATGTTTTTACATTGAATTATCTTCTCCTCTTCTACCTTTCACAGGTTAGACCTGCCGACCTGTTCTGCCCTCAGTTCCATCTTTTAAGTGGCCATTCTATGTCCCTCTTCCTTCTTTCTGGCTTTGTATTCTAAGGTTGTATCTGGAATCCTCATTTCTTTAATTCATTCCAGACGTTCCAGTTTTGTTTGTGTTCTTCTACTTTGTATTTAAAGCAAAAATATTCAGTTCTCGTCTTATGTTTTCACTAGACGCCCTATCAAACGTTGCAGTTTTGTTTCCGACTGGGTATTTCCCTTGGAATACCACTGCCTTAGTTTTATTTAGTGCTACCTTAAAATTACCCTCGTGTCTAATAAAGTTTAAAAGATTGACTGATTTTTGTAGTATATCTTCAGAATTTACCATTAATACAATGCCATCTGCATATAACAGTATATTAATATATTTATTTTTGTTTATATGCATCCTTTCTGTTACACTTTCTTTCGGTTTTAGGCTGGCGTCGTCTGTATAAATATTAAAAACAACAAGCATTAAATTATACC
Organism: Schistocerca gregaria; assembly: GCF_023897955.1. Lineage (NCBI taxonomy): Eukaryota > Metazoa > Arthropoda > Insecta > Orthoptera > Acrididae > Schistocerca > Schistocerca gregaria. Next base: position 184,514,192 of record NC_064931.1, on the reverse strand, counting down.
CTTGTCTCCCTCCTTGGTTTATTAAAATCCTTTCTCCTGTATACTCATTTGTACGATTATATTTTAGAAAACTGCCAGCTTTCGGACCCAGCTGAAGTTTAAAAGTAATCTACACACATCAAAAAAAGTTTTCCATCACCCCGGTTCCCTGAACTCCTGAAGATAGACGTTGATGGTGTGTATTATATCGCAGACACAGTCCCTTTGACTAAACCCAGGCAAAAATGTAAACAACCATGCATGAGCAGCACCTATTAGACGATCTGAAAATCACTGTAAAATGCGTGGAAGTAAGTGTACCATATTTTATCATAAATTGTGCCAAACGCCAATGGCAAAACCTCGTAAAATAATCTTTAGAGAGTGTATACGCAGAGGCTATCACAAAATTGGTTCAAAAACGCATAATTATACAGTAATCCGTATGCATATATTACACAGAGCACTCAGATTCTTCCTATTTGTGGGAATAAAATGTGAGAAACAGGCAACAATATGTACACTAGTAAATACACTACTGGCCATTAAAATTGCTACAACAAGAAGAAATGCAGATGATAAATGGGTATTCATGGGACAAATATATTGTACTAGAACTGATATGTGACTACATTTTCACGCAATTTCGGTGCATAGATCCTAAGAAATCAATACCCAGAACAACCACCTCTGTCCGTAATAACGGCCTTCATACGGCTGCGAATTGAGCCAGAGGTTGTACAGGTTTGAATGGCGTGTACAGGTACAGCTGCCCGTGCAGCTTCAACACGATATCACAGTTCATCAAGAGTAGTGGCTGGCGTATGGTGACGAGCCAGTTGCTCGGACACCATTGACCAGACGTTTTCAATTGGTGAGAGATCTGGAGAATGTGCTGGCCAGGGCAATACCATATGTCGGCGAGTTAATAGTGTTTAAAATAGGTCATAATAGGACCCTTCTTTGTGGACCTTTGGGAGGTCATAGAGACGTGGTGGTGCCGGTGCCCTCGGGTACAGCTGCCTGATGATATCCTCCTCTAGTCCCGAGTTGTTGAGGATCTCAACGGTCTTACGGGTCACTGTTGTGGTGGGGTCCTTCCTTAGTCTTTTATAGGCAGGATCTTGCAGGGGGCGTCGATTTTCTGCCAATAGTCTTCTGATTTAAGCAGGACCGTGGCGTTGCCTTTGTCCGCTGCCAAGACCACTGTGTCCTGGTCCTCCCTGAGTGCCTGTAGCGCCTTTCGTTCTGCCGCCGAAATGTTATTCTTCGGCATCTTTGCTTTGTCTACTACTCTGCAGACGTCTCTTATTACTTCTTCTGCAGCTTCTTCAGGTAGTCTCCTAATGGCTTGCTCTACCCCATTTATGATGTGCTAGGAACCGGGGCGAAGTTTAGGCCCTTGGACAGCACCTCTTGTGTTGGCCATCCAGTTCCTTATTTGTTAGATTAATGACCACCTTGTTGGGAGATGGTTTTTCTTTCTGTTGTCGCACTTCCGGAAGACGAAGGAATTTCTTGCACTGCCTTTCGGTGGCTTATTTCATGGACCATTCGCCATTGGCAAAGGTATTGCCTTCTATCCAGTCCCACATGTGTTTTGGGAGACATCAAACCAATCGGAGGTGTAGAGAAAGCAGGCTTCTAGCGTTCTTGTTGATTTCCAGTCTTGTGACCCTGATGTGACCTAGGGCCGCGCTCGCCCCTCGTAAGATGCGTCTCGTCCTGTTGGTATTGGCAGGATGCCGCAAGTTGGCGAACTTAGGCATCACTTCTTTATCCCGACATCGGAGTAAGAAGGCCAACCTGCTGAGCAGCTTCCCCTTCTTGCTCCGTAGCTTCTGCAGCGTCTTGTAACTGCGATGTATTCCTGCCCGTAGAAGTATGTTATACGCGAGTGCAGGCTTTCTCGGTGAATTTCAAATATGAAGTCTTCATGGGTTGTCAGCCGAGTAGCATCGTCGTCTCGTAGGAACGTTTCGATGGAATGCATCTCCATCATCTTCAGGAGAAGTGTCAGGATACCTGTTGCTCTCATCATTTACTTTCCCTCTTTGGGGAAGTGTGAGGGGGAGTTTGTAGCCTTTCGGCTTTTACTCCCCTGTGTACGTGTGTGTGATTATATCTGTAGTTTTTTGGTGTCTGTGAAATGTGATGACTGTTCTGTTTGTGTCTGGTATTTGCCTGAGGCTGGCGAGATGTTTGGTGTTATATGGGAAGGAGTAGGATTAGGGATTGGATATTGGGATTTTCTCTTCGACTTAATCTTCGAAGATCGTCGTGGGGCGCTTGTGCTTGTCGCGGGACGTGTCATACCGACCTAGGGAGTGGATGAGGGCTTTTCCTGATCTGGAAGAACCCTCATAGAAGGCCCTTGCCAGATCTTGGAAACGCTCTCTCAGGAGAGGGATTTCGGCTGCGGCGTGCAGATCATGTATGGGGAATTCAAGAGGTAAATGCAATGCCCTCCTGAGGGCGCGGTTCTGCGGCCTCTGGATTTTGTCCAGGTGCTGCTTTGTCGCGTATCCCTAGACAGGGCACGCATATTCCATGACTGGCCGGATCAGGGCCTGGTACACATTTACTCCTACTGGGCAGGGAAGGGAGCTGGTTGAGTTCAGGATTGGGTATAGGATGGACATTCTGGCGCAGACCTTTCTGTGGACCTCGTCTATGTGGGGTTTGCACGTAAGACGAGAGTCCAAGGTTACGCCAAGGTACTTGGCGGTTCTGCGTCAGGGGAGTTGGGTTCCGTTTAGGTGAAGGTGGAGGAGGGGACGTTGAGGAGGTTCGCGCCTTCCGAGCCTGCGAGTAATCAGCATAGACTGCGTCTTTTCACAGTTGATGGTGATGCGCCAGCGACGGGCCCAGGTTTCTGTGTCGTCTAAAACCCTTTGTAGCCTACGAATGACCAGGTCCTTGTTCGCATTTCTCGTGTAGAAGGCTGTGTCGTCCGCGTACTGCGCAGTGTGCACCGTTGGTGTGTCTTCAGTGTACAGACTGTACAAGACTGGCCCCAGGACCGATCCCTGTGGCACCCCAGCACGAATACGCCTTTTGGTGGAGGTGACAGTTTCTACTTTGACGGAGAAAGTTCTATTCGTGAGATAGCTTTTGATCAGCTGAACTATAGTCCTGGGAAAACCTTGTGTGTATAACTTGTAGAGTAGCCCTCTATGACATACTGAGTCAAAGGCTTTGGCTATGTCTAGTAGCATTATCCTGTAGTAGCCTCTGTGGTTGAAGCCCTCTGTGGCTGCTTCAACCATTCTCATGACCTGTTGTGGGGCAGAGTGGTTCTGCCGGAAACAGGATTGGATATCTGGCAGAATTTGCTCTCTTAGTAATATGTTCTTGTATGGGTCTTAGCAGGAGGTACTCATAGATCTTACTGAGACTTGGTAAGAGGCTAATCGGCCTGTAGTGCTGCGGGAATAGAGGTTCTTTCCCTCGTTTGTGTATCGCGACCACTTCCGCATGTTTCCAGCAAGCTGGGAACTCGCAGGGACGAGAATCTCGTTGATGGCGTTCGCGAGGTGTGTGATCGCTGTGGGTGGGAGATTTTTGACTAACTGATTAGTGACACTGTCGTGCCCTGGCGCCTTTTTTTGTAGGGAGGGACCTAATTACTCTTGCCACGTCCTCGGGGGCAAAAAGTATGGGTTCGTCCTATGGGTCCTCATGGGCATTGAGGAAAACAGCCAGTTGACGACTGACTACCTCTTCATGCTCTTCATCCTGGGATTCTGCCGCTTGAAACTGCTTCTCGAAGGAGTTGGCGAGGGCGTTGGCCTTCCCAGCATGGCTATGAATTTCTAAACAAGCTGTGGATGTCAGATGAGGCACATTTTCATCTCACAGGTTACGTGAATGAACAGGACTACCGTTACTGGGCAAACACAAATTCTAATGACGTTCATGAGCGCCCTTTACACGCTAGTAAAGTGGCAGTGTGATGTGGTGTTTCATCACTTGGGATTATCGGACCGTATTTTTTCGCAAATGAACAGGGAAACACAATAACTGTCAATGCCGATCGTTACGACCTTTCGTTATACCTGCATTGAACAGCTTTCCAAACGTTCAAGAAGCCAGATTTCAACAGGACGGAGCGACTTCACACACTGCACAGCTATCAATGGCATATGTGCAAGAATTGTTTGGCAACCGTGTTGTCTCACGATTCGGTAACATTCCCTGGCCCCCTAGATCGCCAAATTTATCCGTTTGTGATTTTTTTCTTGTGGACCTACCTCAAGAGCAAAGTCTACACGACTCGACCAAGATCCCTGGATGAGTTAAAACAGAGAATTCGGAATGCAATTCATAGTATCCCAGCTGAGATGTTGCAGCGGTCAATGAGGAATCTCAACAGCAGATTTCACGAATGTATTCGCACAGGAGGATGCCATCTAAAGGACGTAATTTTAAAAAAAATGATAAATACCATCAATATTTCGTCAATGTCAAAGTTGTAATGTTTCAATTACTATGAATGCAATTTCTTTCTTCCATCACTCCTAGTTTTATTGGTTTGTGGAAACGTTCCCGTTTTTCTTTGTCACCTTATACTTAACGGCATCATATAGCTCTGTTCTAAGACTTGATCAGATAGTATAGCTGTGATAAAATAACATCCAACACACAGCAGCTACAATGTCATAAGCTGAGAGGCAGTGACAACATGGAACTTAAACAGTGCTTCTTGTTTTGAAGATAAAATACACGCATGCTGGTAACTAAGTAATGCGAGCTCTATGAACAGCTGTTGTTTTTGTTTCCAACGACACCAGCCATGTAAGTTATAGAGGACAGTACTTCATTCTGCAGCTATTGCAGTATTGAAATCTTCAAGGAGCGGTTCTAGGCGCTTCAGTCCGGAACCGCGCGACTGCTACGGTCGCAGGTTCGAATCCTGCCTCGGGCATGGATGTGTGTGATGTCCTTAGGTTAATTATGTTTAAGTAGTTCTACGTTCTAGGGGACTGATGACCTCCGATGTTATGTCCCATAGTGCTCAGAGCCATTTGAACCACTTTTTGAAAGCCTTTCACTAGGTTCCGACACTCTCCAGGTATAATTTCTTCCCATCTTCCAGAAACGTGGTGAATAATTTAGACATGTTTTCGAAATAGTGCGAAAAGAGAGACGTAAGGTTAAAGCTTAACGTCCCGTCGATGACCGCCTCATTAGAGACAGAGCACAAGCTCGCGCTGAATAACAACGAGGAATAAAATTAGCCGTGAAATTTCCAACGGACCATTGCAACGTTCTACTCTAGTGGTTTAGGAAACCCGCTCCTCCAAAGCGACAGTCGAGTATTTTAATTATTCCGACACCGTGATCGCATTAGTTTTGCAGGTGGTTTAATCCTGCACCCAGTCAGAGCTTTAGTTCATCTCAAAAACTTGCTATGAGGATATTCATTAGGTTTTCTTTGAATCACGATGATACTTCCTAAGTAGACAGTAATTTTGTCATACTGACACAGAACTACCCGCGAAAGGCAAAGTTCCCGAGTTCGAGTCTCGGTCCAGCAGACAGTTTTAGTCTACCACGAAGTTTCATATCATCGCACACTCCGCTGCAGAGTGCAAATCTCATTCTGGAAGCATCTCCCAGGCTGTGACTAAGCCTCGCTTCCGCAATATCTTTTCTTCCAGGAGTACTAGTTGTGCAAGGTTTGCAGAAGAGCTTCTGTGAAGTTTGGAAGGTAGGAGACGAGGTACAGGGAGAAATGAAGCTGTGAGGATGAGTCGGGAGTCGTGCTTGGGTAGTTCAGATGGTAGAGCATTTGCCCGCGAAACTCAAAGGTCCCGAGTTCGAGTCTCGGTCCGGCGCACGGTTTTAATCAGCCAGGAAGTTTCCGAAGAAAATGTGATTACGAAGTGTTGCGACAGTGTGAGAAAAATAAAATTGTGTAATTTTTTTTAAACGATAGTATTCATTTTGCCATGGATCAAAATTATTGGACCAAATCGAAACGTAGCATAATAGTAAAAATGTCTATAAAAAAGAAAAACCACTTCTACAGTCTGGAGGACGGTCATAAGGATAAGATGAAGAAACTGCTTTTAAACTGAACAACTTGCAACCTTGATGATCTCAGAGGGAAGCATCGCCTTTCGAAAACATGGGAGAGAGTTGAGGCAGGTTGCAGGGTGGGCCAAAGTACGCGCAGCACATGCGGGAAAACGCGAGAGGCGGCCAATAACACATTTTTTTCTGAATGCAGGTAGATTCCGATACACCATATTACTCCCCACTCTTCTGGCTAGAAAACTCTATTTTTCAACATAATCTCCGTTGAGTGTGGCAGCCTTACTGGGAGGGCCTGTATGGCCACATGGTACTACTCTACGTCTTGCTGCCATCATCCACGTACTGGTGCCCACAGAGTGTATCCTTCATTTGACCAAACAGATGGAAGCCTGAAGGTGCGAGATCCGGGCTGTACAGTGGATGAGGAGGAACAGTCCAATGAAGTTTCGTTAGATGCTCTAGGGTGTTCAGAATTGTGTGAGGCCTTGCATTGTCATGGAGAAGGAGAATTTCGTTTGCATTTTTGTGGCGACGAACACGCTGGAGTCCTTTCTTCAATTTTCTGAGGTTAGCACAATACAATTCAAAGTTGTTAGTTGCACCATGAGGGAGGACATCAACAGAATAACCCATTCAGAGTCTCAGAAAACCGTCACCATGACTTTAGCGGCTGACGATGCGGATTTGAATTTGTTCTTCGGAGAAGCGATGTGGCGCCACGCCATGGATTAGAGTTTTGTTTACGGTTGTAAGTGATGAACCCATGTCTCATCGCCTGTGACTATTCGACAAAAATTGTCACGATCAGGCTCGTAAAGCGCAAAAAATTGCGCACGAATGTTACTTCGTTGCTCTTTGTGGTCTTGTGTTAGGCGGCGAGGGACGCAGCGGGCATACACCTTTGAATACCCCAACTGGTGGATGAGTCTGTCAGCAGTACCAACAGAGACTCGTAGATTGTGGAGCTAGGTGTTTGACTGTGATCTGTCGATCAGCTGGAATGAGAGTGTCCGCACGTTTCAACGTTGCAGAAGTCATAGCTGTGTGCGGCCAGCCGGCACGCGGAAGATCGGGCATGTTTGCGCGACCTTGTTGCGATGAAGACAAACGCGTCGCCCGCAATTCAAAAAACTATGTGCTTAACATATAAGGTCATCAGTCACCTAGAACAATGAACTACTTAAACCTAAGGACAGCACACACATCCGTGCCTGAGGCGGGATTCGAACCTGCGACCGTAGCGGTCGCGTGGTTCCAGACTGAAGCGCCTAGAACCGCTCGGCCAAAGCGGCCGGCGCCCACGATTCACCGTGCTTTTGTTCACTGCAAGGTCTGTGTAGACACTGTGCAAGGGCCTATGAGTATTTTAGATACTCTGGTTTTCCGTCAAAAGGAACTCAGCGACAGCTTTCTGCTTGGAACGCACTGCGTTACAGATGCCATTTTGAAGGCTACGTTATGGCGCTGCCACCTATCGGAACTTCATGGGACTGTAGGTGCTGAAGTGGGAATGTCCCAGAACAAATTCCGCATTGTTTCAACCGGAACTGGCCAAGAGAAAAATATGTTGCAGTACTTATCAAACGCCCTTCGTATTTAGTATGTTGAGCGGGGTGTTACGGACGCTACGAAGCGGCGGGCAGTTAGCTGTAGGATGGTGCGGTCTTATGAACGAACCCTTAAAGGACTGCTCAACCTATAACAAGCTCGTCAAATACAACGATCATACTGTATCTCGTTGCTCACTGAGTGCCTTTTCAAACAAGAAAAGTGTGCGACAGGATGACAAGCGGTAATTCAAATGGCATACCTACTTAAGCAGAGCAATTAATTTGAATAATTAGAAATGCAAACACCAAAGCGTAAACTTTGAAAGTTGCTGTTCGCTCAACCAATCATACAGAAAATGCTTTCCATATAAGGCCACGAAGTGATACTCGACGTCAATGGAGAACGTGACGCAATTCGTGAAATACATTAGTAAAACGTATGTAAAACATGATCTACTAGGTCCCCTCTACAACCTCTAGAAGTGAGTAACAGCAGCTATGAAACAGCATTTATATTTGTATTATATAGGAAAAAATCCGGACAAGTGTGCATAGAACTTGCGCTCTGAACGTCGCGTGCAAACGTATTTGTTCATTCATTCTGGGAATTTGGAATCTGGACGATTTTTACCTGTTATCGATATCTATACTGGCAAGACGTCTGCCCCGAGAATTCCAACACTTTTGTGTAATTTCGAATGTGCTATTTTAATTTTTTATTTATTCTTAATTCTGGAATTATATTAACATGCTGTGCTAACTGGCAACTGCAGATGAGCCGACTTCGTCTGTTCTCGTCCCTCTTGAGATAACAGGTAAGATTTGATGGAAGACTCCATAGAAGAAAACGGTAAAGCCAGCCACTGGGCTATTGTTGTTATGCAAATGTCGAATTGTTCTACGGAATGCTTCAAAGGATAATTTATGGAATATCGAATCATCATCCCAAACAATGCAAGTGCAAAAAAATGGCTCTGAGCACTATGGGACTTAACTTCTAAGGTCATCAATCCCCTAGAACTTAGAACTACTTAAACCTAACTAACCTAAGGACATCACACACATCCATGCCCGAGGCAGGATTCGAACCTGCGACCGTAGCGGTCGCGCGGTTCCAGACTGTAGCACCTAGAACCGCTCGGCCACCACGGCCGGCATTGCAAGTGCAGCCCAGCATCAATTATCAGCATGACTTCGAAAAATTACAGATGCTGTATGTGCCGTAGGCATGGACTGTCTGGGAATGTTTGTATGTATAATGAGCAGTTTGTAAACAAGCTGTGATACCAGGACCGGCTCGGCAGAATAATCGGGCGACCTTCCGCCTAGCATCGCTAGATGGCAAAGGTATCATATTTAGAGTAGCTCTTTGTAGCTCAGCCAATTATTACGAAATATTTGTAAATTATATCGACTAACCCTTCCTCGCGAATCACTATCTATTACTGAAAACCATATCAAATTTCCTACATTAGTTCCTGAGCTTTTTAACGTATGAGGAATGCAAAGTAAGTTTGTAATAGCAAAAATACTTTTACGTGATATGATTTCGTTTCTTTTTTACTTTATTTGTGACGTAAAACCTTGCTTCTTGCCAAACTGCATAATACTAGGTCTACGGGAAGTACTCTATACGTTTTGGTGAGTGATTTTGCAACTGTCAAAAAATTAGCGTATTTTTTGATTGCATTGACATAGAAGTTTAAATTTTTTACACCACCATGGAACCGTAAACCTTAGTATGCGACATAAATTTCAACTTGATACCCCAACTTGTTCCAAGGAAAAGGTGTCGTTACAGTCGGATAGACACATGGACAACGAAGTGACCCTATAAGGGTCCAGTTTTTACCTATTGAACCCTAAAAACGGAACTTATCTCTCCATACATTATTTCTAATGTATCTTCATCAATATGATAAATGTTTTAGAGACGTATTTAGTGTTTTAGAAGCAAAAGTTACCGGTTCTTCGGTTCCGTCTGCACCTCCTGGGAAAAATCTGTGATGCAACCATTTGGCACCCACCCACTGTTAAGTTCAAAAAATTTCATTGCGTGCATGTGACAAAACATGGTGTTGAATGTATACTACCCTTTACAAAAAATGAATAACTATGTTGCAATGGCGTGACCATTAAAAAGTACTTCCAAAGCTTGTTTAATTGGTAGGAAATAGTACTACATTGGCGATAAAGTTCCGATAACAGTTAGCTTTCGGCAATCTACGCTTTGCGTTTTCGCCTTGTATGTGACTAAAATATTCGATACCAGTTTGAGGAAAACAGCACTCATATCAGTTTCATTTTAACATGAAGTTTACGGAACAGTGTTTCTAAACTTCTTTTACAAGGTAAGGTGGCTAAGACAACCCCACAGATAAATCCAGAAAAAGCAGCTATATCGATCTGAGGTTTTAGATAAGTTTAACAGATCATCTGAGGTCCAGTGGCCAAGGTCTCATCCGGGTCTCTGGATTAGCAAAGCCTCAGCACGTACTTTATTATGAGGATTACTACTCGACGAACCGACGACCCTACATACGAATGATTGTTCTTTTCATTTCCAAAGTGATATTTGTAACGGCAGCTCGGACTTTTGAGTTCTACTACCCGTGAGCTGCATCTTTGGCCACCAAGCTTCCTATGTGGCATCTATTCCAGGCGGGTTGCCACGGACACTACATGTGTCTGATTAAAGAGATATCCAAACAATTTACAACAGATTTCTGCCTAATTCCTTAGGAAGGAGTTGTAAAGTTTCCTGATTAGAGAACAACATGAAATATTACAGGCTTAGAAACGCATCTACAGCCTTCTCTTTCAATTGGAGGAAACATGGGTGGCAGTATTGGCTACAGGGGTCCCTCTGGGTTAGTTCCTTCCTCAAGAGGTGAAACTGTTATTGTATTCGCGGTTGCTGCTGCTACTGGAGTTGTTGCTTTCACGCTGCTGCTATCACAGAGGCTGTTGCTCCAACTTCATAAACTCCGGATTCGTTATGCCTGTATGACACCACTGAATTTTTAATTCTAAAACCACTCCAACGCCACTGCAAGCGGGTAGTCTTGTCATTTTAGTATAGGACACGACAGTAATGTTGTGTCCGTCATAAACACAGATAATACAAATCGCAATCAATAGCAACAAGCCAGAGACACTATTCCATCAACAAGGAAGAAGATCAGAATACAGAGTCGTTCCTACGTAAACCGTTTCTAAGCCAAGTCAAAAGTCATAAGAACAATGAAAGAGAGGAGACTGAAAAGAAAGATTACACTGTCCGACATAGACTGGTAACTATGATTCATTACACCTACTGTAAATCGTTCTGCTTTCCCTGACAAACATTCAGCGGTAACACTTTCCTGTAGCAAATAGCATCGTCAACGTACAAATCGAGAGTGCAGCTAACCGTTCATGCGAGCGATCATGTGACCCTCCACTGCTGACGTAATTCATGGTTGTGAAGTGGTGTGTATGCATCAATCGGTTGCATGGAATCAACGACGTAACACGGTTCTACGCGAAGACTTGAAAGGATGACAGAAAGGAGTTGTGTTTTGATGTACCCGTGACCACACCGTGTAGAAGTTGCCCATTTTATCGTGTATCGACGCGTAATATCAAACGTGTCTGTAAGGAATAGTGAACCACTTGCAGTCACGCAACACGTCATAATAACACTGGTCGTAAAAATATTCTAACCTATACCAAGCGGTGAAGAGTCTCACTTCTTGTTAATAACAATCTGTTTCAAACCCGACAGGAATTGATGAGTTGGTTGAAGTGGACTTAGTTTAACCTACAGCAGCTATTCCTGCAACGCTTCGACGTTAAACCAACACAACAAATGTAACTATACTGCCCACCGACGGTATGCAGACAATATAGCGTGCGTCCCATGCTATAGTCACATTACGTGGTATAGTATCCGCTCACTGATTCCATACAGATACCAGTGTAGTAGCAGTATGTCTTGTACCATGATATCACAAAATTACTTACCGGAAACCTGTAATTCTATCCAGCTGAAACTTATTCTTCTACTTCTGATATCGACAAGGCATGCAGTCACTTGTTTCCGCTTTTCCACTTCGAGTGATGGGTTTTCATGGCTTGAGCTGATCATATTAGTGACTATTCTGTATACCCCATGCGTCACCTCGTAAAATTTTTGTGGTGTCTCCCACTATAGTCCAAGGCTGAATGTAGGGAAGTCGAATGGACGACATCGGTTTATTGGGAGAATGCGAGGAATGTGTAGCTCATCTGTAAAGCAGACCGGGTACAGAACAGTTGAGGTCTGCTCGAGTATTTGGGATACCAACCGGGTCGGATTAAAGGAAGGCATCTCAGCAAGTCAGTGACGTGCCGCTAGATATTTTACCAGCAGGTTCGATCAACACGTGAGTGTTACGGAAAGGTTCGGCGAACTCAAATGGGAATCCCCGGAGAGAAGACGACGTTTCCTATGCGGTACAATATTGAGAAAGTTTAGAGAAATGGTATTTGCGACGGATTGCACAACATTCTACTGCCAACAATGTACAAATCACATAAGGTTAGCATAGACAAGGTAAAAAAGTACCCTTCGCCATGAACTGTATGGAGTAGGAAAAAAAGAGCAACATACTCAAGGACAAGGCCATTTTATTGACAAGTGCTTTGGGAGGTTTTCATCATTGTAGTAGTAGATGGTAAGAAATCCAGACCAAATAAAACAGATATGTACCATAAAGGATGCCTGAACAGTCCCATCAGTAAACAGTGTTCTGCCCTCTGGCGGCAACGCAGACGTGTACTATGGCATGCAAACGATCTTACAGTGCCGAGTTCCCTATCACCTTGCACCTTTTGTTACATTTCGGCTAAATATCTTGCAGGCTGTGGAGAATGAGTGATTTCGCACTTCACGAGGTAGCATACGCGCTCAGTTGACGAGAGATCTGGTGATTTTTCTGGCCAGGGCAGTAGTTATACACAATGAAGAGCACATTGCGTGGCAGTACTCGTATGTGGAGGTGCATTATCCTGATAAACAAGCACATCACCTCCCTGCCGAAGGATTGGCAGCAGCATGGGAATAATAACCTGAACAAAGTAATAGGCACTTGCTATTTTACCTTGCAGAAACACCATATGTCATCACCAGTTGTTAGTGATGGCCCCCACATCACGATACCTGGGTTGGCTCAAAATAGTTCAAATGCCTCTGAGCACTATGGGACTTAACATCTGAGGTCATCAATCCCCTAGAACTTAGAACTCCTTAAACTTAACAAACCTAAGGGCATCATACACATCCATACCCGAGGCAGGGTTCGAACCTGCGACCGTAGCGCGCGGTTCCAGACTGAAGCGCCTAGAACAGCTCGGCCACAGCGACCGACGCCTGGGGTGGGACCTGTGTTTTGTGTGCAAATTTACTCTGGTATAGATCTGTACTGAACACGTGTACATCCACCATCATGGGCGAATGCCCTCTGGTATAGTCCATTCACCAAGTCCACGCTAAACATGTGCACGTCCACCATCGTGGGCGAATGCACTCTGGTGCAGGCATCTCACCAGGTCTGCACCATACGCCTGGCCAGAAGCACTCCTGATCTTAGTCCTGTTGCAAGTAGACGGTTTCCAATAGTACCTGGTGATGCATCTGTGAAACATGTGCCCAGATTTTTTCCTGTATGATGTTCGGTCGGCCACTATTGCTTTCACAGTGCGATGATCTTGATGTGCGTTTCACTACGCAGGCATCGAGAACCTGATCTGCGTGTGTGGGAATGTTCTGCAGACCACTGCTGAAACCAGCGACACACCATCAGTAGATTGCGCCCAACATGCGCAGCCCGCCGATACATCCATCCAGCTTCCCACAGGCCAGCAGAGCAATGCTGTTAAAATGCCTAATCTAACTATGTAGACTTTCCCGGCGTATCAACAGATATGATTCGTGTTGGGTCTTCAGCTGGATCAGACTGTCATCTGCACACGCGGTTCACCTGACAGATGAGGAAAACTAAACCGCTCTCGCCGATAACTGATGCGAACCGTGAACTACAGAACCTTTATATGAAGCGAAAACACACCTCTCGCCTGATGAAGGCAGCAAGATGGACCGTGGAAATATTGTGTGCAGAGGATAGTTTGACCTGGCTGAAGACCCGACAAGAATTTGATTGCTGAAGATGTTTAACAGGAAAACGTACTCGTCGGTGGGGCATGTTAATATTGTATAATGAATGTTGCGCACACTGTCCACCTCCTAACTCTGCAAAGGTACTGCATGCAGAGTCAAAACAGGGGGCGCAAAGACATGCTTCCAGAGCGCCATCTGATCGTCGATGACCGTGACAATTGAATCACTAACACTAAAACCCCCTCATTACGTACATTTTATGCCATGGTGCCATGAACAGAGGCCGGGAGGCTGTTGCATTTTTGCCGGCAGTGTAGATGATAAGCGGTGTCGGTCAGTTGCAGAAAGTCCTCGTATCAATAACAGCTGCAGAGCATCCAATTACCTTCAGCTGCTGTGTACAGCTTACGTAAGTCAGTAAGGCACAGAGAATAAAAGGCAGAATATGTAAAGGGGTGGAGGCATACACACTATCAAGAAATTCGGACGTGTCTCTGTGTGTGGTCAGTTAAATGACAAAATCGTCTACATCTCCATCTACATCTACATGGTTACTCTGCAACTGACACTTAAGTGCCTGGCAGAGGGTTCATCGAACCATTTTCATACTACTTCTCTACCATTCTACTCTCGATTGGCGCGTGGGAAGGAGGATCACTTAAATCTTTCTTTTCGAGCTCCGATTTCTCTTATTTTATTATGATGACCATTTCTCCCTTTTAGGTGGGTGTCAACAAAATATTTTCGCATTCGGAAGAGAAAGTTGGTGATTGAAATTTCGTAAATAGATCTCGCCGCAAAGAAAACCGCCTTTGTTTCAGTGACTGCCGTCCCAACTCGCGTATGATATCAGTGACACTCTCACCGCTACTGCGCGATAACACGAAATGGGCTGCACTTCTTCGCACTTTTTCGATGTCCTCCGTCAATCCTACCTGGTAAGGATCCCACACTGAGCAGCAATATCCCAGCAGAGGACGTAAATGTAGGCTGTCTCTTAAGTGGGTTTGCCGCAACTTCTAAGTGCTCTACCAACAAAGCGCAGTCTCTGTTTCCCCTTCCCCATAATATTATCTATGTGGTCCTTCCAATTTAAGTAGCTCGTAATTGTAATTCCTAGGTATTTAGTCGAATTGACAGCCCTTAGATTTGTGCGATTTATGGTATACTCAAAATTTATCGGATTTCTATTAGTGCCCATGTGGATGACATCGCACTTTTCTTTGTTTAATGCCAACTGCCACTTTTCGCACCATACGGAAATTCTCTCTAGATAATTTTGTAACTGGAATTGATCGTCTGATGATTTTACTAGACAGTGAATAACTTTTTTCTGGTACATTGTTCTACAGGTGTACATAATCATTATTTTTACTTCTGGCTATTGATGTTTTCATAACCGTTTGTGTAATACCAAGATCGTGAAACGGAGTGATGTACAGCTTTTAGTGTTTTTTTCTCATTTGAGAATTGCTTTGTTCCCTGTCTCTCGTAGTAATTCAATACATGGAGTGAAATGGTATTCTCAACCTATACTAGCACAGAAAAGAGATACGTATGTGAAAAAACGACGTTTGATCGACTATTGTTTAACACTTCTCGCAAAACTCCTGCTGCTCCTCACAGGGCCGGCCGCTGTGGCCGAGCGGTTCTAGGCGCTTCAATCTGGAACCACGCGACCGCTACGGTCGCAGGTTCGAATCCTGCCTCGGGCATAAATGTGTGTGATGTCCTTAGGTCAGTTAGGTTTAAGTAGTTCTAAGTTCTAGGGGACTAATGACCTCAAGAAGTTAAGTCCCATAGTGCTCAGAGCCATTTGAACCGTTTGAATTTTGAACTCCTCGGAGGTACTTTGGAGTAAACAGTTTGCAGTATGTGAATGAATTAATGTGTGTGTGCGCGCGCGCGCACGCGCGCGTGATGTGTGTGTGTGTGTGTGTGTGTGTGTGTGTGTGTGTGTGTGTGTGTGTGTGTGTTGACTTGTGAGCGTGCGTGCTAATATACTTGTTAACAAGTAACGTACAACGATCAGCATTAGTGCAGTAATTAAAGTATTTTACATTTTTGAATATAAATATTAATGGTGCAGACATCCTAACTAAAAGCAAACAATTTTAAACAGTGGTTTTTAAGAGGTGATTGAAAGAGACAATATGTGAACCTAGTTACGGTAAACATGTGTAGACTGTATGACATGCCATGAAATACTTTATCATCGGCCATTTGACGTCAACAACCGAATAAAGGCCTCTAATAGACTTTTCAGCGCACGCGGCTACGGTAGTACTGCACGTTTACAAATGTCATGTACCAGCCCTCCATTAGGTCATCAACTACCTCTTTTATTGCCTTTTGGAGTTCTGCGAAAAATGTTTTCTCTCCCTTTACTATCAACATGGCTTCATGTTCCACTCACCTCCATGTCATTATCACATCAAATACTACATTCGTTCCCAAATACAGCCGTTTCTTTTCCACTCTCTGCCTATCATTAGCTGCACGAAATGTCCGTATTTTGCGAGCCAGTGTTTTTTTACCAACACTATAATTATTCTCACAAACATCTCTCCTTTGCCCTCTGACCAACTCTCAGTTTTTTGACGGTTTTCATATAAAAGTCCATGGCCCACTCCCATAAAGGAAATCTCGTAGTACTCCCTGGTATCTTTAGTTTGAAAATTACGTTTAGTGTTCCGCAAACACGAGGGCGAGCTGAAAAGAAATGTATCCTAATTGCTTATGTCGAAACTCTTAAGGATTTTAAAATAATAGGAATGTTATTAACAGTCTTCATCTTTATTCTTCACGTCTACATATTTGCTACCCTCTGATGCTAGAAGACTCCGAATTGTAGCGTGTAGCATGGCGATCTATCAAGTAACTATGTCAGTGCGTGAGAAACAGCGTGCTGTAATCGAGTTTCGAATTCGATGAGTTCATCCATACACTTCGAGCACCCTCTCCTTCAGCATAATGCCAGACCACACACGTGGGCTGCGGCATTTACAGGCCGACGCCATGGATTCACTGTCCTCGATCGTCCTCCATATAGACCCCACCTGGCCCAGTCCAAAATCTGTTTCCAAAACTTAAAGAACACTTTCGAAGACTGTACATTGATAGCGATGACGCGGCGCTAACAGAGGTGAGGTTCTGGCTCCGTCAATAAAGGCAAACATTCTACAGTGAAGGTATCAAGTTGGGATAAAAGATATTGTCTCTAGTTGGGATAGCTTTG
The DNA here is from genome assembly GCF_023897955.1 of Schistocerca gregaria. Classification (NCBI taxonomy): domain Eukaryota; kingdom Metazoa; phylum Arthropoda; class Insecta; order Orthoptera; family Acrididae; genus Schistocerca; species Schistocerca gregaria. The sequence goes on along the minus strand of NC_064931.1, from coordinate 184,497,244 downwards.
AGCGTCGTTAGGGCTACAGTGTCGAGAAATAAATATGTATACATGAAGAATAAAGATGTAGAATGTTAATAACGATTGTTTTATTTTAAAAGTCTTAAGATTTTTCACATAATAAATTTTAAGCCAGCTGAGAATAATTTGGGTGACACAGAATCTCATTTTCTGACTCATCCTTTAGTTGTAAATTTTCCACTCTAAAGTTTAAAGTCTTTAATATTAATGCATATGTTCTTTGTATCTCTACACAGATTGAAGTGGGAATAACTCTGGAAGATTTCCACAAACGCATTTCGCTGAAGAATAGACACCAAGAGCACCTTGGTCCTCAAGAAAAGCTACAACTGTGAACTGGAAGAACACGGACAGAAAACAGGAAGGAAAAGTACAGGAAGCGAAATCTGGTGTACTGGGCTAAAGTTAAATTGCAGCCTTAAGGAAAATGCAAAGTTCAGTTGAAACAGATTGGCCCAAAAGTGGCCTTTTTGAAGATTAGATTAGATTAGATTAATACTTGTTCCATAGATCATGAATACGACACTTCGTAAAGATGTGGAACGTGTCAGGGTAATAAAAGATGTCTGTACAAGATATTGCATTACACAAAATGTTGCATGACACTAATGTTTAAGCTAGTTTTTTTCCTTAATTTATATCTAAAAATTCAGCCAGTGAGTAGAAGGAGTTGTCATCTAGAAATTCTTTTAATTTATTTTTAGATGTTGGTCGACTATCTGTCAGGCTTTTGATGCTGTTTAGTAGGTGACCAAAGACTTTTGTGGCAGCATAATTTACCCTTTTCTGTGCCAAAGTCAGATTTAACCCTGCATAGTGAAGATCATCCTTTCTCCTGGTGTTATAGCTATGCACACTGCTATTACTTTTGAACTGGGTAGGATTATTAACAACAAATTTCGTAAGTGAATATATATACTGTGAGGTTACTGTGAGGATCCCTACATCCTTAAATAGATGTCTGCAGGATGACCATGGGTGGGCTGATTACACGTTTTTGAGCAATGAATACTTTTCTATTCAACGATGAATTACCTTAGAATATGATGCCATACGAAAGCAGTGAATGAAAGTAGGCATAGTAAGCTAATTTACTGAGATTCTTGTCACCAAAATTTGCAATAACCCTAATAGCATACGTAGCTGAACTCAGACGTTTCAGCAGACCGTCAATGTGTTGCTTCCAGTTTAACCTCTCATCAATGGCCACACCTAAAAATTTTGAAAATTCTACCTTAGCTACAGACTTCTGTTCAAAGTCCATATGTATTACTGGAGTTGTGCCATTTACTGTACGAAACTGTATATACTGTGTTTTATCAAAATTTAAAGAGAGTCCGTTTGCTGAGAACCACTTAATAATTTTGTGAAAAACATCATTTACAATTACATCACTTAGTTCTTGGTTTTTGGATGTTATTACTATACTTGTATCATCAGCAAAAAGAACTAACTTTGCATCTTCATCAATGTGGAATGGTAAGTCATTAATGTATATCAAGAACAGCAAAGGACCTAAGACCGAACCCTGTGGGACCCCGTACTGGATAGTCCCCAGTTTGAGGAATCAGCTGTTGTTTTAACAACAAAGAATAAGAAGACAGTTTGAATAAGTGCTTTCTTTCTCCAAGGCTGTAGAGGACTGATTTCAAAGGATGTTTTAAAATGTGTCGATCTCAGGTCAAGTGATGTACACAGTGTGTCCCAGTTCTGTCAGGACAGCCAGTGTGAATTTCCAAACTACTGTGTCGAACTTCAAAGCGCTTGCATCGCTGCAGTAGGCGTCCTGCCTGCAAAAGTAACAGTGAGATATGTGTCTGACACTTGTTGGGAAATGGCAGTGGAGCAATGAGGTAACATCAAGATATATTTTAAGTTAGGCTCATCAGCCAGAGAATTCTTCGAATTCGATACGAATACCGAGAGGCTGGTTCCTGGTCGCTCCAGCATGACAACGCCCCAGCCCAGTGAAGATCGTGCGCGAGTGTTTGGCCAGCAACGGATCACAGTCAGGGATCATACGCCGTATTCGCAGCATTTGGCCCCAGCCGACTGCTGGTTGTTCCCCAAATCGAACTTAGCGATGAAAGGACACTGCTAAGATGCATTATAGAACATCCAAGAAAATTGTACTTGTTGTGACCGTGACCGGAACGGTAGCGGGGTGGCTGAGAAAGCGCGGCGGGGCCAAACAGAGAGCGGCCCGTGAACGAACAAACGGACGGAAAGGACGGACACGAAACAACGACGGACGATGGAGAGAGAACTTACGACAACACGCAAGAAGCAATCAAGTGACAGAGACAACCAACAAACGAATCCAAGACGTCCACTAGTAATGAAAACAAAGAACGGTAAACACGCTGTCTGTAGTCGAGGCGATGTGTTGAGACTCACGCAACGATTACACTCGCTGGCTGAGTTTTTTTTTTTTTTTTCTTTATTGAGTTCTTGAAGCTGGCAGCAGCTTAGTATGCCACTCTTCGGCCTACAGACTTTGTTTTAAAAAGATGAAGACAATAAATAATTAAAAAAAGGCGATAAAATCGGAGACTTAAATGGTAATGTGGCGAAAAAAACGTGGCACTTAAAACGTAGAACAAAGGGATGATGATGCTAATAAAATACACATGAAGCACAGGGGTAAAATAATAGACAGACAATTAAAAACACAGCGACAGTCTGGTTTCTGTTCGCAAAAGACATAAAATTCACACCCAGCGACAGAATGGTTTCTGTTCGCAACACTTTGGAAGGACGAACAACACTGAACATTCACTGGAACAGTGCACGAAAAAGTTGGCACAAATATGACATACCACAGCCGAGTGCAGGTGGGGGGAAACTGGACAGATGACGGGAAAAAGGGGGGAAGGAGAGGGAAAATGAAGGGGGAGGGGGGAAAGGAGCCAATGGAAGATGAGGATCCATAAGAGGGGTGGGGGATGCTGAACAGACATGCCAGGGAGAGGGGAAGGCAGAGGAGGGGAATACAAAACGACTTGGGGGGGGGGGGGGGAGAGGAGATAGGGAGAGGTTAGGCTGGGAGAAAACACAGGATGGAATTGGGGGAGGAAGAGGGAGCCCAGGGAAAAGACGGAGGAAAGGAGGCAGGTGAGGATCAGAGTTGATAGGAGGGATAAATGGAGGGAGAGAGGGCATCATCCGGGAGGGGGAGTTGATGGAAGCCACCTTGGGAAAGGAGATGTAGGGTGTAGAGATGGAGGATAGGGGGGATACAACAGTGAAGATGTGGCAAGGGGTGGGGATGGGAGAGGAGAGGAGCAAGCAGGGGGTGAGGGGGTTCAAGGCGGCAGGAGGTGTAGAAGATGCGGATATGTTCGAGGAATAGGAGCAGATGGGGGAAAGGAATGATATCATAGAGGATCCGCGTGGGGGACGGGAGGTGTATACGGAAGGCGAGGTGAGTGCATGACGCTCAAGGATCTGGAGGGACTTATAGAATTTGGGGGGGGGGGGGGGGGCAGATATCCAGGCAGGACTGGCATAACAGAGGATGGGACAGATTAAGGATTTGTAGGAGTCGGAGGCGGTTGTGGGCATTGGATTGGATGGAGCGGAGATGAGGGATCCAGGTGAGGTGACGGTCAATGGTGAGGCCAAGGTAGGTGAGGGTAGCGGTGAGGCGGACAGGACTTGTGCAGACAGTAAGGGAGAAATCCAGGAGCCGGAAGGAGCGAGTGGTACGACCTACGATGATTGCCTGGGTCTTGGAAGGATTGATTTTCAGGAGCCACTGGTTACACCATGCAGCAAAAAGGTCAAGGTGATTTTGAAGAAGGCGTTGGGACCGTTGGAGGGTAGGAGCAAGGGCGAGGAATGCGGTGTCATCGGCATATCTACCGTGTACAGGAGGTAGAGGAGAGGGGAGGGGAGAGGACAGAGCGCTGGGGCACACCTGCAGAGGGGTAGCAGGTGTGGGAATTGGCATTATGGATGGTAACATAGGAGGGGCGGCGGGAGAGGAAGGAGGCCATCAGACGCATGTAGTTGACAGGAAGGACGTAGGTTTGGACCGGCTAACCTTTTTTTTTTCCTTTATTGATTTTCAATTGGCTGAGCGAGAGGCAGGCGCTTAAATACTCTACCGGGAGCGCCGCTATTGGCCGCTGGAACCACGTGTTCCACTGAGGCGCCCTCACAGTAAATGCGGGCCAGGAGGCGCGTGCCGCCATAGCTTATGGCGCGATGGTGCAGAGACCTCTTGGGTTTTCGACGCCCATGACGTCTGGCGGGGATTCAAATTCCGCGGCGCGTGGTACCAGAGTACTGCAGTACTAAATGCAACTCCAAAGCAGGATACAGTGACTGCTTCAAAACATTTTCAAAACGATTTCGGCTCTGTATTGATTAAGGGGCAGACTACTTTGAATAAATGCAGTGATTTTGTGAACACACTGTAATCTATGACTTGTACTTTTCATAGACACAATCCTAACAGAACTGGAGGAGGAGGAGGAGGAGGAGGAGATGAATGTTTAACGTCCCGTCGACAACGAGATCATTACAGACAGAGCAGAAGCTCGTATTAGGAAACGATTTGGAAGGAAATTGGCCATGTCATTTCAAAGGAACCATCCCGGCATTTGCCTGAAGCTATTTTTGGAAATCACGGAAAATCTAAATCAGTATGGTCGGACGCGGTTTTGAACCGTCGTCCTCCCGAATCCGAGTCCAGTGTGCTAGCCATTGCGCCACCTCGACCGTAACTGAACTGGGACACGCTGTGTATTGTTCTTGCTGAAATAAGGTAATATATTAAATACTGAAGACTTCAGATTTTATATGAGTCACCGTTTAAATCTGTCAAGTTTATTGAATGCAGTCTGCATAATATATCGTTACTGTAATTCAAATATTTGCCTTATCTCGTCACAACAATTATCTGAATGGAATGATAATAGGCGAAGGTAGACAAAACCAGCCTTATGGGGTCGCAGTGCCAGCTCCGATACCATTCACTGAAGTGTTTCTTTCTCTCTATTTTTTGTTTCTTTTTCAGATATATATGGCTCTTCAGTTAGAAAGGAAAAATATAAAGCACCAATTCTTCTGTCTCCTTGCAGCAAAAGCTTTGGTAGCTCGTACGATTTTAATGAATTGTCCTTTCACTTGGCTTCGTTAAAATTCCTCGCCCGGTCTGCTTTTTATTTGGAACTTCACCAGAGGCAATCCGAAAGAGACGGTTTGTGTGTGTGTGTGTGTGTGTGTGTGTGTGTGTGTGTGTGTGTGTGTATGCGCGCGCGTGTGAGAGACAGAGAGAGAGAGAGAGAGAGAGAGAGAGAGAGAGAGAGAGAGAGAGAAGCACAAAGTTTCGTCGCTTAAAATGAATAATTAAGCGGCGCAATGACGGCTTTTGGCATCGGGTTTTATTCGTCAGTGTTTTGACACCGAGAGCTCCGAGGAAAAGCGGGGCAGAGCAAGCGCGTGGGCGAAATTCCCAATATACGCTTCGTACATCATGATAAATTCAGTCGTCAGCCTTACTCTCAGACGGCAAATGGCAGACATGAATAAAAAATAAACAGACTTAGGGAATTAGTTTTGTAAATGTAACGTTGAGCGGTAATTAGATTGAGCAAGCGTGGCTCAAACCTATCGCTGCCGCATTCAGGAGCCGGACGCTGGCAACATAACCGAATATAAAGCGCTCTAAAGTGAATGAATAAAAGATGAGGCGGCTGTGTTGTGCGGGGGTCAGCAGCAGACGCGGCTCACGGCTCCTCCGGCAGCGTCGTGCTCGCGACCGCGAACACGCCCCGCCGACCTGCCGCCACATTAAAACCACCTCCTTTTTCCACGCCTACGTTCAGATATAAACGGCTGACTTACTCGGTTCGCTACAGTAATCCCTTAAATTAAATCGCCGGATTTTGTGTCGCACGTACGCGCCGGCTCGTGAAAACTGATTACGCCGAGCTCGTCTCTCGCATCGTCTCCCCTGCAGACGTAATTCTACAAAGATTTTCTCACAATTTTCGTCGAGTAGGAAAGGGATGTTTGCCCAAAACTGTACAAGTCTGTCTCACTATTATTCCACATTCCCGCTCTGTCTTCTTCTCAAAAGTCTGATTTACGAGATTCTAACAACCCCACCACAACAAAGGTCAAAAATTAATTATGATTGTAGTGTTGCTCACGCTGCTAAATATTGCATTTTCGGGCAACAACAAAGTTATATTATGTGGAAGGTGTCATTAGAGGACAGTAAATAAAGTCATTTCTTGAAATAATGGATAAACTAGGCACTCATCTTTTCGTGTTTCCCACGCTCGTCTCGTTGTGAACTCATGGCTCAATCGTCGAAACTCTAGGTAGTGATGATTCCAAGCTCGGATGCAAAGAGGCCTAGGTGTTATTCTGCGATATTAAAAAGTTTTGTAGATGTGTTTCATAAATCATTCTTGAAGATTAAACTTTTGCAAATTAGGACAATGGTGATGTAAAAAAAGTAATCACTACTCCGAATTTAAGCTACACTTCTTTTTTATTACTTTTGTTGCAATATCACGTTACTAGTTCCAAAACATCACTTGACAATATAAAACATACTTGAAAATGTCTTCCTCACTGTTAAAGTTTACGTTTCATAAACCTACTACAATTTGCGTCTTTTTAACATGACGACCAATGCTTGACTCCCTAATAACCGCTTACGCGCCCAAAAATCAGAGTTACAAGTACGTCAAAGATCATAGTGACAAAAGAAAGAATACACATAAGAATAACATCATTGCAATATATACAAATCGATGAATCGAAGTACCTCTACGTTAAGGAAACCAAATCAATGTTGTCACAGAAATATGTTAACTATTTTAGCGAAACGCAGTAGAATATTGCTGGTATCGAGAGGTCGAGGTGAGGTGCTGTAATGGTTACGTAATTCAAGTACCATTACAAGATATAAGAAGTCATTACAAAATATTAATGCAGCTGTTTGCCGGTTTCACTCCACAACATATTAATATTCCGCAGAATACCTATTCGCTGCAAGGTACCATTCATGAAATGAAAGTAAAGAAAAGTGGGACGCAATTATGAAACAGAAACAGTCATATACTTTTTAATGCAGAGTTATTCAGTTTGCCATGGTACCTTTAGTTGCTTCATTTATCTCGTTTACGTTATTTTATCCATGGTGGAGCTTTTCAGAACGCAACCAGTCACAAATACTTTTCAAAAAATGACTCTGAGAACTATGGGACTTAACTTCTGAGTTCATTAGTCCCCTAGAACTTAGAACTACTTAAACCTAACTAACCCAAGGACATCACACACATCCATGCCCGAGGCAGGATTCGAACCTGCGACCGTAGCGGTCGCGTGGTTCCAAACTGTAGCGCCTAAAACCGCTCGGCCACTCTGGCCGACCACAAATACTTTTGTAATGAATTATTTTACTGCAATTACGCCCAACTTCAGACAGCTACAGTTTTATTACAGCAGCCTGCATGTCGTCTCCTCCTATACTGCATAAGAATATTTAAGGATTTGGCGCCACTTTGTACACCGCGCGGGTGGCTTATATAATGTAGACAAATATCCTAATGTGCAAGCAGCAGATAACATGTAAAGTAATTGAGTTATGAGCACCTCCATTTGTTCTAGTGAACGACTGTGTGCCTCGAGACATGAATATCACCACATTTTTCTGTTGTTGTTGTTGTTGTTGTTGTTGTGGTGGTGGTGGTGGTCTTCAGTCCTGAGACTGGTTTCATGCACCTCTCCATGCTACTCTATCCTGTGCAAGCCTCTTCATCTCCCAGAACCTGCTGCAGCCTATATCCTTCTGAACCTGCTTAGTGTGTCCATCTCTTGGTTTCCCTCTACGATTTTTACCCTCCACGCTGCCCTCCAGTACTAAATTAGTGATTCCTTGATGCCTCAGAACATGTCCTACCAACCGATCCCTTCTTCTAGTCACGTTGTACCACAAACTCCTCTTCTCCCCAGTTCTATTCAACACCTCCTCATTAGTTATGTGATCTACCCATTTAATCTTCAGCATCCTTCTGTAGCACCACATTTCGAAAGCTTCTATTCTCTTCTTGTCTAAGCTATTTATCGTCCATGTTTCACTTCCATAGATGGTTACACTTCATACAAATACTTTCAGAAACTTAAATCAATACTCGATGTTAACAAATTTCTCTTCTTCAGAAACGCTTTCCTTGCCATTGCCAGTCTACATTTTATATCCTCTCTACTTCGACCATCATAGTTATTTTGCTCCCCAAATAGCAAAACTCCTTTACTACTTTAAGTGTCTCATTTCCTAATCTAATTCCCGCAGCATCATCCGACTTAATTCGACTACATTCCATTACCCTCGTTTTGCTTTTGTTGATGTTCATCTTATACCCTCCTTTCAAGACACTGTCCATTATGTCAACTATATTATGCAAGTCATCCACACAATGCATTAAGTGTTGGTAACTACTTTCCTTTTATGCGGACCGTGTTTTCTTAATAGGACATATAGGTTCTCTTAGTCGATTTACGGTAACAAGTAAAACCCTAAATGTTGAATTCGAAAAATACTCCACTCGAATGCGTATCCAATGCCTTAAGAATCATGTCGCTTCTCTCGTTCATACGGTTAGACTGGCTGCGTGTTAATTTCTGACATCTGTAACGAACGAGCAGAGTTTCACAATTCTTAAAGGTGGGGAACATCTAAATGACGTGTACTGCCGAAAGTAAGAAACGGACCACTTATACCTACATCTACATCTACATACATACTCTGCAAAACATATTTAACTTCCTGGCAGAGGGTTCATCGAACCACCTTCACAATACTCTATTGTTCCAATCTCGTGTAGCTCGCGGAACGAACGAACACCTATATCTTTCCGTGCGAGCTCTGATTTCCCTTATTTCATCATGGTGATCGTTTCTCTCTAAGTAGGTTGGAGTCAACAAGATATTTTCGCATTCGGAAGAGAAAGTTGGTGATCAGAATACCGTGAGGAGATTCCTCCGCAACGAAAAACGCCTTTGTTTTAATGATGTCCACCCCAAATCCTGTATCATTTCTGTGACACTCTCTCCCATATTTTGCGATAATACAAAACGCGCTGTCCTCCTTTGAACTTTTTCGATATACTCCGTCAATCCTATCTGGTAAGGATGCCACACCGCGCAGCAATAGTCTAAAAGAGAACGGACAAGCATAGTGTAGTCAGTCTTCTTAGTACATCTGTTACACTTTCTATGTGTCCTGCCAATAAAAGGCAGTCTTTGGTTAGCCTTCCCACAACATTTTTTTTATATGTTCCTTCCAATGTAAGTTTTTCGTAACTGTAATTCCTAGGTATTTAGTTGAATGTACGGCCTTTAGATTTGACTGATTTATCGTGTAACCGAAGTTGAACGGATTTCTTTAAGCGCTCATGTGGATGACCTCACACTTATCGTTATTTAGGGTCAATTGCCAATTTTCACACCATACAGATATTTTTTCTAAATCGTTTTGCAAATTGGTTTGGATCTTCTGATGACTTTATTAGTCGATAAACCACAGTGTCATCTGCAAACAACCTAAGAGGGCTGCTAAGATTGTCTCCCAAATCGTTTATATACATAAGGAGCAACAAAGAGACTATAACACTAATTTGGGGAACGCCAGAAATCACTTCTGTTTTACTCGATGACTGTCCGTCAATTATTACGAACTGTGACCTCCTCTCTGACAGAAAATCACGAATCCAGTCACATAACTAAGACGATATTCCATAAGCACCCAATTTCACTACAAGCCGCTTGTGTGGTACAATGTCAAAAGCCTTTCGGAAATCCAGAAATACGGAATCGATCTGAAATTCCTTAATAGCACGCAACATTTCATGCTAGTAAAGAGCGAGTTGTGTTTCACAAGAATGAAGTTTTGTAAATCCATGTTGACTGCTTGTCAATAGACCATTTTCTTCGACGTAATTCATAATGTTCGAACACAATATATGTTCCAGAATCCTGCTGCATATCGATATTAATGATATGGGCTTGTAATTTAGTGGATTACTCCTGCAACCTTTCTTGAATATTGGTGTGACCTGTGCAACTTTCCAGTCTTTGGCTACGGATGTTTCGTCGAGGGAACGGTTGTATATGATTGTTATGTATGGAACTATTGCATGAGCATATTCTGAAGGGAACCTAATTGATATACGGTCTGGACCAGAAGACTTGTCTTTATTAAGTGATTTAAGTTACTTCACTACTCCGAGGATATTTACTTCTGCGTCACTCATGTTGGCAGTGGTTCTTAATTCGAATTCTGAAATATTTACTTCGTCTTCTTTTGTGAAGGCATTTCGGAAGCAATACCAGAAACTCACAAGGAAAGAGCAGCTGCTGACAATGGTTTTACAGAATACAACGAAAATCGTATGTTGATGAAACGTAGTTTAGTAGTCACATAGACAGAATCTGAAGTTATAAAGTATTCATTAATACTGTTCTGTCTTCCACATACAACTGCATACAAATCTAAATAACAGAAGGAATTTCTTTTTTATACAAAAAAGGGCGTCCTTGAAGTAACAAGGAGAAGGTATTTTTCTGTAACTCGATAATTGTGTCTTTACTAACAGTGTTCCGTTCTTCTACACATAAAAAGAGAGACGTTTCGTAGTATCTAGGATACACAATCGCTCTTAGGCTCCCCATAGGACTTATGTTACTGAAGGAACACTGGACGCAGAATATCGCTATAGCTGCTACATATAGATTACACATCGCTATTCTCAGTTTCTCCCGAGGGTTTGTAAGCAATATGATTATTAGACGCAGAATGTATCTTTTTAGTCTAAGACATTTAAACGAAAGATACACGACCATTCATAGCTATAATTTACAGTCTAAATGCTATAAAGTGTTAAAATCGTGATTTGTAAGTCTCTGTCTTAAGCGTTAAACCTACAGGCGCTGGGTAAACGAAGTAAGGGGAAGGAAAGAACATTGGGGTTTTAACGTCCAGTTGTCAGCGAGATCACTAGAGACGGATCACAAGCTCGGATACGAAAGGAAAGGACGGGGGAGAAAATCGGTCGTGTTCTTTGCAAAGAAACCGAGAACTACTTAGGAAAAACATAGAAAACCTAAATCTGGTTGACCGAACGCGGATTTGAATCGTCGTCCTCCCGAAAAAGAGTCCAGTGTGGTAAAGTACAGTTTACGCATGGGTGATATTGTGTATGGCTACCTATTTCATCGAAAACAACTTCAACTCTCCTGGAATTCAAGACATACATATTCTAAATAGTAGTCGATAACACGTTGCACTCGTCATCGCAAAGAAATTGTTCTAATTGCTTGAGGCCAGCTAGTTCTTAATCGTTAATCTAATACAGAGCGCAGTATCTATATGCTATTCATATGCGTCGATTATGCAGGCCGTGGAATATGGATTATTTTTTCACCATACCAAACAAAATAATCTTGGACATTTCCAGCCCTACGATGGGGGAAGTTACCATCTTGAGAGATGCAAACCTCTTGTTGGGAACAATAGTTAATGAAAAACAGAGTGCTATAAACTTCCCTTGTTGTTATCCATAGATAAACAATTCACGGGGTAGTGAACAATGTAAGATTAGACACGCTGCATCGTATTCCAGTTTCTAGGGTCAGAGTCTCTTGAGAGAATTAGTTACGAAGTTGATCCTATTAAAGGTGTGAAGCATCACAATCGTGATCACATGAGTTTTACCGCAGGTACACGGGAATGTAACTCGTCCACTTAGAGATGACAGTAAACAAAGGAAACGAAAATGAAAATGCGCGCTAGTCATTCGATCAATAGTCAAATGCTACAGAATTTAATGAAAGACTGCCTTTACTGTGCTCAACATATCGTTAAAAGTCCTATACCCGTGTTATAAAAAGAAAATACACCGAAGGGCTAAGGAAACTGGTACAGGCATGCGTCTTCAAATACAGAGATGTGTAAACAGGCAGAATACGGCGCTGAGGTCGACAACGCCTATATAAAATAACAAGTGTCTGGCGCAGTTGTTAGATCGGTTATTGTTGCTACAATGACAGGTTATCAAGATTTAAGTGAGTTTTAATGTGGTGTTATGGTCCGCGCACGAGCGATGGGACAGCGATGAAGCGATGAAGTGGGGATTTTCCCGTACTGCCATATCACGGGTTTACCGCGAATATCAGCAGTACGGTAAAACATCAAATGTCCGACATCGCTGCCGCCAGATGAACGGGACCAACGACGACTCAACAGAATCTTTCGACATGACAGAAATGCAACCCTTCCGCAAAGTGCTGCGGACGTGAACGGATATGGAGACAACCTCATGAATCCATGGATCCTGCATGCTGGCAGCAGACTTCTCAAACTGGTGGGGTCTCTGTAATGGTGTGGGGTGTGTGCAGTTGGAGTAATATGGGACCCCTGATACGTCTAGATACGACTCTGACAGGTGACACGTACGTAAGCATCCTGTCCGATCACTTGCACCCATTTATGTCTTGGGCAATTCCATCAGGACAATGCGACACCCTACACGTCCTACAGAGCGGCTCCAGGAACACTCTTCTGAGGTTAAACACTTCCATTGGCCACCAAACTCCCCAGACATGAACATTATTGAGCACACCTGGGATGCCTTGCAACGTGTTGTTCAGAAGAGTTCTCCACCCGCCACGTCACACTGCAGCACTTCTGCGTACTCGGAGGGGGGGGGGGGGGGGGGGGAGCGGGGAGCCTACACGATAAAAGGCGGGTGTACCAGTTTCTTTGGCTCTACAGAGTATTACTGTTCTACTAACTTACATTCTTCATAGACGAACAGCATTTTTACCTTCTCTTCGATGGTGTATAAATTTGGAATCCCTAAGGAAGTGAGTGAGGAGCGTCAAGTTATCGATTTCCAAACGCCAGTCGAAAGCCATTATAGCATCCTCATTTTTGTCACTCGTCCATATAACGCTTCCACCACATGTCATACAAGTAGCCTGATCCATCCGCTATAGTTGTGCTCTACCGCCACAGAGGGCGCTCATAACACCTACTACATCCTGCTCCCGCCTGACGTCAGAAAAATGGTATTCAAATGAACATTCTTCCACTGACTGCAGATTTAAGTGGACTCGCAGCTTCACTCGGGCAATTGTCTGCAGTTACCAATTGCCATCAGTCACCACCAGCTTGTCATTAGTCACCATCATCTTGCCATCAGTCACCAGCTAGTTACCATCAGTCACCGGCAGGTTACCATCAGTTGTCACATCGCCCCAATTATCGCAGAGTGTCGCAGGATATGCCGGTGTCGCAGTGTGCGGTATTACAGAGCTAGAACTTAAGATACTGTCAACGACAGTAGAGTCACACTGTAACTGTTATTATATTAGCTAGTTTTCGATCACTGGAGTTAGGTTTAGACACGTGTTCAGATCTTTAACCGCAGTTCCACAACTTCAACACCTTCACGTCATCGCCACATTAAAGCTGAGTATATATATATGCTTTTAACTAATGTTTGTTAATTGCTGCTCATTGTATTGAGAACATCGTTTTTGCTGTAGTCCGATTTTGCCCTGTAATGAGACCATTTCTGCGCGCAAGCCCGCCATCCGAATACAAAAATGCTCAAATGTGTGTCAGTTCCTAAGGGACCAAACTGCTGAGGCATCGGTTCCTAGACTAACACACCACTTAAACTAACTTATGCTAAGAACAACACACACACCCATACCCGAGGGAGGACTCGAACCTCCGACGGGAGGGGCAGCGCAATCCGTGACATGGCGCCTCAAACTGCGCGACCACTCTGGGCGGAATCCCAATACAGCAACTACTTTCTGTGGTAGAGGGTCTGCATCTTGCTGCCTTTATGTTGGGCACCAAAGTTATTAGGTGAATACAACATTACCAATCCTTATATTCTTCGTATTGCATAGCTTCATTAGTGTGACGATCGTAGGACTCTATCCTTTTCTCACCCGCTGGCTTAGCTTTTTGGAGTCAACTGCTGTAAGGCAACAGTTCCATATTTCTCTTTTCTAACAAGTCCAGATTTTTATAAGCTATTTTGTCCAGTTTATGCTACCATCATTCAGAGCTAAATATTTCGTATTTGTGCATCCCTGGAGTGAATTCGATAATCAGTTTATGTTGATTTGCTATTGCACTCCCGGATCACACGGTATGGAGAATCAAATAACTGCGTCTCTATCATTCTGCCAACGCTCAGTACGTTTCAGGCCCTCCTTTCTTGGTAGTATGTGGGTGGCAACCACATGGGCCCTTAGCTAAGCCTGACATTAATTCCACTTACATATATCAATCTTCTTCTGTTTTCCTTTCTATCGATCTTCCTTGGTCAACTCTTGTTTCTTCGATCCCATGGTACTAGGTTTCGAGACCTGAAGGTGTCTTTCATTTCCCATTTCTATCTCTAACGTCGGAGGCGGAGGAGAAGATTGACTTCGGTACGGCGTCGAGAACGGAAGAGGGTAACTGTAGTGTCTGTTCTCATAGATGCGGCTACAAGCAGGGTCTGGCTCATAATGAACAGCTGAATCCGGCTGGGCAACCATCTGCCTATGTGGAAAGGAACGGTATACTACCACATTATTTTTTCTCCCGGAAACGCACGGTATGGGTCTCTCTGTAGAAGAATCCGGAGGTAAAACTTCCCCTCAGTCGGATCTCCGGGATGGAATTGCATCAAGATCAATTACAGAAGCGCTGGAGTACGATGAAAATAGAAAGAGGGAACGGGATAGGAAGAGGGAAGGGAAGTTGTAAGTAGGCTGTTTAGGTTTTTTTATTGGTAACGCCGCCGCCACGTAGCGCTCTATATAAAAATCACTGGCTGTGCCGTGTGCAGTCTGTGGCTGGTTTGCATTGTTGTCTGCCGTTGTAGTGTTGGGCAGCTGCAGCTGGATGCTAACAGAGCGTAGCGTTGCGCAGTTGGAGGTGAGCCGCCAGCAGTGGTGGACGTGGGGAGAGAGAGTGCGGAGTTTTGAAAGTTGTAAGAATTGGTGTCATGAACTGATATATATATATTATGACTATAAAGGTAAATACATTGTTTGTTCTCTATTAAAATCTTTCATTTGCTAACTGTGCCTCAGTAGTTAGTGACTTCCGTAGTTTGAATCTTTTAGTTAGCTGGCGGTAGTGGCGCTCGCTGTATTGCAGTAGTTCGAGTAACGAAGATTTTTGTGAGGTAAGTGATTTTTGTAACGTATAGGTTAATGTTAGTCAGGGCCATTCTTTCGTAGGGATTTTAGGAAGTCAGACTGCGTTGCGCTAAAAATATTGTGTGTCAGTTTAAGCACATTCGTGTATAATTGTTACGATGAAAATAGAAAGAGGGAACGGGATAGGAAGAGGGAAGGGAAGTTAAGGATTCGAACATGGAATGCGCTCATGCTATTGCAGGATGGCAAACTGGAAAATGCCAAACAGGAAATGATAAAGAACAGATTGGATGTTTGAAGTGAAGGTGGGAGTAAAGGAGAGTTGGTTAGCGGAGAGTACAAGGGAGAAAAGTGGCAGCTATGATGTAGCACCTATGATAGGAAAGCGGCTGACGAAAAAGTACTGTAAGTGTAGTACATAGATGAAAGACTGATGATGATGAGATTAAGAGAGAGGAGAAGGATGTCGTTTAAATACAAATATACTTTCCAAAGTTCAACACACTGATGAGGAGGTTGAGGGATATTATGAAAAGATTGGAGAAATTATGGATAAAGGAAAAAGACACCCCTGCATCATGTAATGGGTGCTTTGAATACAGTTGTGAAAGAGGAAAAAGAAGAAGGACTGATTGGAAGATTTGGACTGGGAAATAGGAACGACATGGGCAAAAGGCTGGATAGTTTCTGCAGAGAAAATTCTCTTGTGATTGGAAATACTTTGTTTGAACACCACAGAAGGCGAAGATATACGTGGATACCTAAGCTGAATGGTGGCAGGTACCAGACTGATTATACCATAATTCAAAATAGGTACAAAAACTGCCTAAGGATCTCCAGAACATACCGTGAAGCAGACACAGATTCAGACCACAGCTTGGTGGTGACGGACCTGTGAATAATGTTGACGAGACTGAGAGGAAAAAAACCATTAGACAAATTTGATCTAGGGAGACTAAAGGAAGAAGGTAAGGATGCTGAGTTGGAAAACACATTTATGTCAAAATGGGATAGAAGACCAAATGGAGAGAGTGTAAACAAGAAATGGAAGAGGATGTAATCCGCAGAAGAAGTTATAGGCGTGAGGGAGTTCGAAAGACTATGGAAAGAATGTATATCAAAGGCAATACTGGATGAGATGGAAGAAAGAAGGAAATGGAAGACAGCAGGAACTGAGGAAGAAAGAAGAATGTACAGAAAGCTGAACAATGAATTAAGAAGAGAAACAGAAAAGGCTAGGAAGACATGGATGAAAGAGAGATGTAAAGAAATACTGAAACTGGAAAAGGAAGAAAAATATGAAATGCTGTATAGATTAGCTGCTGATCTAGTCTTTGAAGCAAAGAAAAGCGGGACAATTATGTGAACAAAAAGAAGTGATGGTACTATGGTTCATAAACCAGCAGAAGTGTGAGAAGTGTGGCGAGAATATGAAGAGTGCCTATATGAGGCTGATCAGAGATAAAACGATATTCTATTAGAACAGGAGACGATAGTTATAGAACAGGTCAAAGGATGTTACATCTTGGGAGGAGAAGTAGAAAGGACTTTAAGAGCGATGAAGAATCATAAAACAAGTGAAACAGATGGATTACCAGCAGAGTTGTTTAAGGGGCTTGGGAGTAGTGGTGAGAGAGAGTTAACATATCCATGTGATAAAATACATAAAAAAGGTGAATGGCCGGATGAATTTATCTCGGCAGTGATGATACTGATCGAGAAGAAACGGAACGCCAAGAAACATGAGAATCTCAGAACTACAAGTTTTATTTCTCATTTCGCAAAAGTTTTATTACGGCTGATAAATATAAGACTTCACAGAAGACTGGAAAAAAGTATTGCAGAGGAACAATATGGATTTAGAGAGAGTACAAAAGATGCAACTGGATTGCTGAGAATTATAATTGGTAGAGTCATTGAAAGAGGAGAGAAGTTTATACTGTTTTCATTGACTTGGAGAAAGCTTTTGATACGAGTACAGTGGAATAAATTAATGGACATTCTAAGGACGAATAGTGTCGACTGGAGGGATAGAAGGCTGATTAAAAACCCATATTTACAATAGAAAATCCGAGCACAGATTGGGAATGAGAAGACAGAGGAAAGCACAGTTGGAGGGGGAGTGAGGCAAGACTACTGTCTCTCCCCAACACTGTTTAACATATGTTTGGAGCATATTATTCAGAAATTTTTGAAAGTGAATAGAGTAGTGTGGATTGATGGTTGGAATATAAAATGTATTAAATGTATTTGATTTGCGGATGATGTGATGTTATTTGCAGAGAGTAAAAGAACTATCACTGGTATGTTAAATGAATTAAATAAGATTTGAGGAATTCGGAATAATAATTGATAATTGTGTTGTGAAAAGTTCAAGGAAAGTAAGAACAACTATAAAGTTAGGACAAGAAGATATAGAATAAGTTAGTGCTTTCAAATATTTGGGAGGCATTACGGACAACATGAGACGTAATAAGGAGGTGAAAACCCGCACAGCAAATTGCCAAGGAGGCATTTAATAAGAGGAAGCTTCTATGTGGGTGCATGGACAGGGACCTGAGGAACAGACTGGCGAAGTGCTTCAGACGGAGCTTCGCATTATACGAAGCTGACACGTGGACGCTAGGGAACGAGGAAGAAAGAAGAATAGAATCATTTGAGATGTGGATTTAAAGGAGGATGGAGAAGATAAAATGGGAAGACGAAGTGAGGAATGAGGAGGTGTTGAGAACAGTGGGGGAGGAGGGAGAAATTTTAAAGGTATTCAGGAAGAGGAAACATAACTGGCTTGGTCATTAGATGAAAAGAGATTGTTCACTGCTGATGGATGCTTTAGAAGGAACGGTGAATGGAAGGAGAAGAAGAGGACACAGAAGTTGACAGATGGTGGATAGCATAAGGATAGCAAACAATTGTTAGGAAACGAAGAGAGTAGCAAACGACAAGACTGCGTCGAGAACAACTTCTGAAGAGCTGCTGTCCTAGGGCAGAGCCGCCCGGGTGGCCGTGCGGCTCTAAGCGCTTCAGTTTGGAACCGCGTGACCGCTACGGTCGCAGATTCGAATCCTGCCTCGGGCATGTATGTGTGTGATGTCCTTAGGTTAGTTAGGTTTAAGTAGTTCTAAGTTCTAGGGGACTGATGACCTCAGATGTTGAGTCCCATAGTGCTCAGAGCCATTTGAACCATTTTTTCCTAGGGCAGAATACTGATGATTATGATGATGATGATGATAATGAATACGTTTCAGATTTGATCTCTCAGACTTTCTCAGCATGACTGATTAATGGTGAGCTTTCGGATGTTCAGCCAAGTTGTTGATTTCATTTTTATGTAAAATATTTGGACGAACGACGCATTACTCTACGTACTGCTTCACGAACTAAGCGAGTAGCAGTAATTTCCCGTTGTTGGATTTCTGCAAGATCAGACATGATGATGAATCAAAACAAAACCGCAACGATCGAAGATATACTGATGATACAGAAAACTTCGGTCGCTATTACGTTAGGCAGGAAAACATATCTTCCTCGAGAAATTTAACTCTAGTTCCGACCATACTGGGCTCTACAGTGCTAATTCAAGGTGGTTTACGTATTTATTCGAATATGTAGGCATGGAAAATAATATCGCTAAATACCTTCGCAGATTTTAACGACGGCTGGGTATTAACGCCATCCAATTTCAATCTTGACATTTTCTCCCCCCACTTTTCCTGACTAATTTGAAGATGTCTGGCTGGTGCGCAGATGAAATGTCATGCGTGGTCATGAACGATGTCTGGTTGCACCCCCGAAACATCATGAAAGCGTCCAGGAGAAGGTGACGGAAGCTTCTTGCAAACTCTTAAACTGAAAAAGGCGGTGGTGTGTAAATTACGGAAGAAAAGTCATTTTGTCGAGAGCCTGGCATTCGAATATCCACCCAAATAAATAACAAGTAAACAACTCACAGTAAGCAATCCTACGATGACATGCACAAATTTTCTAAGCGCAGAGATTTCTGCGACATCCATACATATTAGAAAAGTGGATGTGCGTATGTATGTTCCACATCACTTCCTAAATCACTGGATCTATTTCAGGCAAACTCTGTGCACATATCACTTACTGTCTGGAACGAACCGTCGGGATAATAACCACTTCCCTCTCAAAGCGGTGGTGGTAGGGGTGAAAAGGTATCGACGTGCAAATAGCCAAACTATATTCCTTTACTATATGAGAATGTACTAGATGAATATAACGTATAATATATGAAAATGAATGGAAGAGGACGTAGATGAAGATGGGATGGGAGATATGGTACTGCGTAAAGAATTTGACAGAGCACTGAAAGACCTAAGTCGAAACAAGGTTCCAGGAGCAGACAAAATTCCGTTACAACTACTGATTGGCTTGGGAGACTCAGCCACGACAAAATTCTTCCATTCGGTGAGCAAGATGTATGACACAGGCGAAATACCCTCAGACTTCAAGAATAATATAATAATTCCAATTCCTAAGAAAGCAGGTGCTCACAAGTGTGAAATTTACCGCACTATCAGTTTAATAAGTCACGGTTGCAAAATGCTAACACGAAGAATGGAAAAATTGGTGGAAGCCGACCACGAGGGAAGACCAGTTTGGATTTCCGATAAATGTAGGAACACGCGAGGCAATAATAACCCTACGACTTCTCATAGAAAACAGGTTAAGGAAAGGCAAACCAAGGTTTATAGCATTTGTAGACTTAGAGAAAGCTTTTGATAATGTTGACTGGAATACTATCTTTAAAATTCGAAGCGTGGCAGGGGTAAAACACAGGTAGAGAAAAGCTATTTACAATTTGTACGGAAACCAGATGGCAGTTATAAGAGTCGAAGGGCAGGAAAGGGAAGCAATGGTTAGAAGGGAGTGAGACAGGGTTGTAGCCTCTCCCTGACGTTATTCAATCTGTATATTGAGCAAGCAGTAAAGGAAGCAAAAGAAAAATTTCGAGTCGGAGTTAAAATCCATGGAGAAAAAATAAAAACTTTGAGGTTGGCCGGCGACATTATAATTCTGTCAGAGACAGAAAGGTGTCTGGAAGAGCAGTTGAACCAAATGGACAGTGTCTTGAAAGATGGATATAAAATGAACATCAACAAAAACAAAACGAGGATAATGGAATGTCGTCGAATTAAATAAGATGATGCTGAGGGAATTAGATTAGGAAATGAGACACTTAAAGTAGTAGAGGAGTTTTGCTATTTGGGGAGCAAAATAACTGATGATGATCGAAGTAGAGAGGATATAAAAAGTATACTGGCTATGACAAGAAAAGTGTTCCTGAAGAAGACAAATTTTTTAACGTCAGGAAATCCTTTCTGAATGAATTTTTATAGAGTGTAGCAATGTATGGAAGTGAAACATGGACAACAAATATCTTAGACAAGAAGAGAATAGAAGCTTTCGAACGTGGTACTATAAAAGAATGCTGGAGATTAGATATGTAGATCTCGTTACTAATGAGGGCGTACTGAATAGAACTGGAGAGAAGAGGAATTTATGGCACAACTTGACTAGAAGAAGGGATCGGTTGTTAGGACACATTCTGAGGCATCAAGGGACCACCAGTTAAGTACTGGGTGGAAGCGTGGAGTGTAAAAGCGTGGAAGACCAAGAGATGAATACACTAAGCTGATTCAGAAAGTTGAAGGTCGCAGTACTTACTCGGAGATGAAGAGGCTTGCACGGGACAGAGTAGCATGGAGAGCTGCATCAAACCAGTCTTTAGACTGTAGACCACAACAACAGCATATGAGAATGAGAGCACTTTTGCAACTAATTTCAAAACCTTACGAGATCTTTTCTCGCTGAACCCCCACAAGAACATGAAAGGAAAAAGTTGAGTGCTTATTACATTTTCGCTGTTCATGCATTAAAACTGCCGTATCAGGTAGGACGTTTTTAATTTATTACTTCTTTACTGCTAACTCTATTCGCAGTACATTTAGGAGACAGTATCCATGTACATCACTGGATGTGCCTGCAACATTATATCGTTGGACGACAAATAGTTCAGGAGAGATGATGTCGTGGATAATGAGCTGTGTGAGAACTAAACTGCAGGGCGAAATTCGTTAGAGATGCAGCTGAAATATGTGCACAAATATTACTAAAATATGTTAAATATTTGTGAACTATATATTTGACAAGTGCGTGAGCGGGTAAAGCTACGGGAAAATGCTCCGCTTAAACCTCTAGATCGATTTCAACAACCTTTGTACGCATATTACTTACTGCCTGGTAAGAAATACTGTGGGAGTAAGAGCCATGAACCTTCTATTGGGATGGGGCAGAGAGAATGGCAAGGAGAATATGGACAGACAGGGGAAAGAAGGATATGGACACACACAGAGGGGAGGAGGCGATGGAGAGAATGCTAGGGAGGGAGAAATGGACAGAGAAGAAGATGAGGAGGAGATGGACAGGGAGAGGAGATAGGAGAGACGGGAAGAAGAGAGAGAGAGAGAGAGAGAGAGAGAGTGAGAGAGAGAGAGAGGCGGATATGGAGACAGAGGGGGGAGGGGGGGGGGAAGAAGGAGGTGGACTAATAGAAAATTCAGGCAACGCCGTGTACTCAGCTAGTTATGAATAAAATAAGGATAGATCTGCAAATACTTGACAGCTCTTGTCACGCGGATCGGCGCTTCAACATTAAAAAAAAAAAAAATTATCACAAAACTATTCGGTATTGGGCATCCTGACTTAAAAAGTGCAGCCTGAACGAACGATTTTTTCTGAAGAACAAAACACAATCGCGAGTCGTAACAGTAATTACATTTTTATATAAAAACTGAATCTTCAGAATTCAAACATGTTATTGTTATATTTAGACGAGATGTAATTCATACATATCAGACTGCGAATAATGCTGTCAACGTCACAACGTACGCGGAATGTTATAGAACGGAACTGCCGATCAACGATTAACCGCATGGCAGCTTTCCACTTGACATATTATGACAATATACGCTGTTCCTAGCACCGTCTCTCGCATTCCCAGTTCTGCACACCATAGTTTTACGACTCTTCTGAAACTTCAGTTCACCTTGTCGAGAAACAAATCAGAAAACAAGCAATGCGGTGCTTGTACAAGGCTGTTCATGTTATTTTGCAATATTTGTGAAATAATATATAAACATCGTTTTGAAGAATTCTGTAATTGACACGATTATTATTATTTTTAATTAATCATGAGTTTTAGTCATTCTGCAGCGAGTTGTGCTGCATGCAGTGCAGCGTAGCGGCTACTTTCAAATAGTTCAAATGGCTCTGAGCACTATGGGACTTAAGATCTGAGGTCATCAGTCCCCTAGAACTTAGAACTACTTAAACCTAACTAACCTAAGGACATCACACACATCCATGCCCGAGGCAGGATTCGAACCTGCGACCGGGGGAGCCACGCGGTTCCGGACTGAAGCGCCTAGAAACGCTCGGCCACAGCGGCCGGTCCGGCTACTTTCGCTGGCTGGCGTGCTGTGGGTCACCTCGCCAGACCTGACCACAAGCAGTTACTTGGTATTTATCATTTCTGGAGGGTTCTCGAAATTTATTATATTTGTATTGTTTGTGTATTCCGAAATACTCGACTTATGTATAAACTGCAGCACTCTCCGCCCGAAAGTCATCTCTATTCCGGCTGTACGTTGATGTTCGTAATAAACGTGCTTTCAGTGCTCAGTGTTGCCCTTCACTGATACCCCAGCTTTCGGATTTGGATTTGGTTCTGCTTACGATGTGACAATATAATAACAGTTTTCGACTGTAAGCTAAAATCATCTGCAGACGGATTGATGTGGAATAAAGAGCCTCGTAACACCCAAGGTGCATGTGCTGTCATATTCAAGAGATTTCGCCTCAGGTCTTAGGTGGTAACATTTGATATGAAGACGGTATCTTACAGCTGAAATCGGTCAGTGTAAGATCAAAACCTGTGACTTTCGTCTGTGTTAGTAAGAAAGATCAATCCTTGTACGTTGAGTACACATAAATTATCTGACTGGCAGGATGAGCAGCAATCTGCAAGTGTTAGATGATGACACTGCAGTGTACGAGACAGTGTCGCCCTTTGAGTGCCAGAATTGCTGTTCGGCGTAATTAATGAGAGCTTGTTCTAAATGGGAAAAAATGAAAATTAATACAAATGAGTAGGAAAACCAATTCTGTGATGTTAAGATTCAGTATTAGTGGATAGCTGTTGACGCATTCACTTCGACTAAGCATGTAGTCGTAACATTGCAAAGCAACATGAAATGGAACGTTCACCGTAAGGTCACGCCGATTTATTGGGAGAATCCTAGGAAAGTGTAGATATTCTATACAGGAGATCGCGTGCAGAAAACTTGTGCGACACATTATTGTGTTCTACTCGAGTTTTTGCGATCCCCACCAGATCGAATTAAAGAAGGAAATCGAAGCAATTCAGAAGCGTGCTGCTAGGATTGTTATCGGTAGGTTCGATCAACAAGCGATTATTACGTAAGGACTACATGTAGTAGGTGTACCTAAATGGGAGTTACCGGGGGTGGAGACAGGGGGGAGGAGGAGAGAAGAAAAGGAAGAAGAAGTAGTATGTGCAAAATGCTACTGACAAAGTTAAGAGAAACAGCATTTGCGACAGAATGAAGAAGGTATCTACTGCCACTGACATGAAGGGCCTGCTGAAAAGAAATGCCCTCGATTTTTTTCTTTTTGTGAAAACTCTTCAATATTGATAAAACAAACGTTATTAACAATCTACATCGATATTCTTCATGTCTACATACACTACTGGCTATTAAAATTGCTACACCAGAATGATGACGTGCTACAATAGCGAAATTTTACCGACAGGAGAAAGATGCTGTCATATGCAAATGATTATCATTTCAGAGCATTCACACAAGGTTGGCTCGGGGGGCGAAACCTACAACTGGCTGACATGAGGAAAGTTTACAAACGATTTCTCATACACAAACAGCAGTTGACCGGCGTTGCTGGTAAAACGTTGTTGTGATGCCTCGTGTAAGAAGGAGAAATGCGCACCATCACGTTTCCGACTTTGATAAAGGTCGGATTGTAGCCTATCGCGATTGCGGTTTATCGTATCGCGACATTGCTGCTCGCGTTGGTCGAGATTCAATGACTGTTAGCAGAATATGGTATCGGTGGGTTCAGGAGGGTAATACGGAACGCCGTGCTGTATTCCAACGGCCTCGTATCAATAGCAGTCGAGATGACAGGCATCTTATCCGCATGGCTGTAATGCAGCCACGTCTCCATCCCTGAGTCAGCAGATGGGGACGTTTGCAAAACAACGACCATCTGCACGAACAGTTCGCCGACGTTTGCAGCAGTATGGACTATCAGCTCGGAGACCATGGCTGCGGTTACCCTTGCCGCTGCATCACAGACAGGAGCGCCTGGGATGGTGTACCCAACGACGAACCTATGTGCACGAATGGCAAAACATTTTTCGGATGAATCCAGGTTCTGTTTACAGCATCATGATGGTCGCATCCGTATTTGGCGACATCGCGGTGAACGCACATTGGAAGCGCGTATTCGTCATTGCCATACTGGCGTATCACCCGGCGTGATGGCATGGGGTGCCATTGGTTACACGTCTCGGTCACCTCTTGTTTGCATTGACGGTACTTTGAACAGCGCACGCTACATTTCAGATGTGTTACTACCCGTGGTTCTACTACCCTTCATTCGATCCCTGTGAAACCCTACATTTCAGCAGGATAATGTACGACCGCATGTTGCAGGTCCTGTATGGTCTTTTCTTCATACAGAAAATGTTCAGCTTCTGCCCTGACCAGCACATTCTCCAGATCTTTCACCAATTGAAAGCGTCTGGTCAATGGTGGCCGGGCAACTGGCTCGTCACAATAAGCCAGTCACTACTCTTGATGAACTGTGGTATCGTGTTGAAGCTGCAAGGGCAGTTGTACCTGTACACGTCATCCAAGCTCTGTTTGACTCAATGCCCAAACGTATCAAGGCCGTTATTACGGCCAGAGGTGGTTGTTATGAGTACTGATTTCTGAGGATCTATGCACACAAATTGAGTGAAAATGTAATCACATGTCAGCTCTAGTATAATATATTTGTCCAATGAATACCCGTTTATCATCTGCATTTCTTCTTGGTGTAAGAATTTTAATGTCCAGTGGTGTATTTCCAGCCCCCTGTCAGTACACGGCTTCGAATTGTAGCGTGTAACATGGCGGTGTGTAACGTAACTATAGCAGTATGTGAGAAACATCTTACCGCAATCGAGTTTAGAACTCTAAGAGGTCGTCCACACATGGAGCACGATATCCTTCAGCATGACAATGCCAGATCACACGAGCGCTGTGACATCTGCAACAGTCCGACGCCTTGGGACAACTGTCATTGATCATCCTCTATACAGTTCCGACTCAGCCCCATCCGATTTTCATCTGTTTCCACACCTTAAAGAAGACGCTCGAGGACTTCACTTTGATAGTGATGAAGCTGTACAAGCAGGGGTGACGTGGTGGCTCCTTCATCAAAGTCAAACATTCTACGGTGGCGGTATCAACAAACTCGTCTCTCGTTGGAATGTGTTCGTCGCCACGGTGACTATGTTGAGAAATAAATATATAGACGTGACGAATAAAAATGCATAATGTTAACAACATTCGCATAGGACCTGCAAAGATATTATAAAAGAAATCATGGCACGTACGGCAGCATATAGAAAGTTGCTTTTTTCCTCGATCTGTTTGCGAGAGCAACAGGAAAGGGAATGATTAGAAGTTGTACAAGGTACACCCCACCATTCACAGTATGGTGGCTTGTGGAGTATGTACACTGAGGTGATAAAATTCATGGAATAGCAATGTCTACATATACAGATGGCGTTAGTATCGCGTACACAAGGTATAAAAGGGCAGTGCATGGGCGGAGCTGTCATTTGTTCAAAAATGTTCAAATGTGTGTGAAATCCTATGGGACTTAACTGCCAAGGTCATCAGTCCCTAAGCCTACACACTACTTAATCTAAACTATCCTAAGGACAAACACACACAGCCATGCCCGAGGGAGGACTCGAACCTCCACCATGACCAGCCGCACAGTCCATTACTGCAGCGCCTGAGACCGCTCGGCTAATCCCGCGCGACTGTCATTTGTACTCAGGCGATTCATGCGTAAAAGTTCCTGAGGTTATTATGGCCGCAAGACGGGAATTAACAAACTTCAAGCACGGAATGGTCGTTCGAATTAGACGCATGGTACATTCCTTTTCGGAAATCGCTAGGAATTCAATTTTCCAAGATCCAGAGCGTCAAGAGTTTTCCAAGAATACAAAATTCCAAGAATTATCTCGAAGAGCTGTCGGTAGGGTTCGCGTGTGGTGCAGGCGCCACGAAGCCATGGGCCCAGGTTGTCAACAAGGCACTGTGCAAGTTGGTTGTGGCTCGATAATGGTGGTGGCTCGAAAATGATGTGGGCTGTGTTTAAATGGAATGGACTGGATCCTCTGGTCCAACTGATCGGATCATCGACTGGAAATGGTTATTTTCGGATACCTGGAGACTTTACGTTGATAAACAACGATGGAATTTTTATCGATGATAATGTGCCATGTCACAGGGCCACAATTGTTCACGATTAGTATGAAGACAATTTTGAACAATTCGAGCGAATGATTTGGCCACCCAGATCGCCCAACGTGAATCCCATGGACCATTAGGGACATAATCGGGAAGTCAGTTCGTGCACAAACTCCTGCACCGGCAACAGTTTCACAATTCTGGTCGGCTATAGAGGCAGCGTGGCCCAATGTTTCTGCTGAGTCCATACTACGTCGTGTTATTGCGCTACGCCGGACAAAAGGAGGTCCAACACGAAATCAGGAGGTATCTCATGCTTTTGGCACGTCAGTGTATATAGATGGAGATACCCATCAGGGTGGCCGAGAGCGCTAACGCGCTATTTCCTGGACTCGCGTCGGCGCGCCGGCCTCGGATCGAATCAGCCCGGCGGATTCACTACGACGACCGGTGTGCCGGCCAGCCTGGATGTGGTTTTTCGGCGGTTTTCCACATCCTATTAGGTGAATACCGGGCCGGTCCCCACGTCCCACCTCAGTTACACGACTCGCAGACATTTGAAACACATTCACACTATTTCACGATTTACACTAGACGCAGATAGCTAGGGTACACTACTTCTGTCTCGGGGGTATGGGGTGGTGGCAGGAAGGGCATCGGGCCACACCTTAAAATTAACCATGCCAGTTCCGTACTTAACCCTGCCGACCCTGCGCAGAATGCGGGATAAAGGCAGTAGCAAAAGAAAGAAAGAAAGAAAGTGCATCTAGATGATGATCTAGATAATGTAGCAACTGCTTTGAAGAGACTGCATCTCACATTGGAAATCGGTGTCTGAATGACTAAAATCCGCAGGTAAAAAGAACAATCCCTGTACGTTAGATATGTCAACATGTGACTTCTTAAATCAGTGTTCGGCGCAGGCCTCTGAATCACTGAAGTTGTAAGAAAGCCACGCAACGGGACTTCTTGCGAAAATCTGCTCCGGCGTCGACATTAAAAGAATGATTCATGATATTTAAAGCGGCAGAAGGGAAGCTGCAGAGGCAGAAAAAACGTCGCAGGCGGGGCATATGCTAAGAGGACAGTTTCCCCAGATGACGAGACATTCGTTTGTCAACCTCCGCCGGCTGCATTGTGTTGCAGATGAGGCCGGAGTGCTCGGCTCGTTTAAGTTGCCGGGCTGGCTGGCCGCCTCGCTCCTCGCCTCACACATAAAAGGCCTAAGCGCCGAAACAAAACGCTCACGCCCGCCCCGTCACACAGCCGAAAGCTACTTGTACTCAACTTCTAAGGATTACAACTGGCCAACTTTCTCTCGTGGAACAAAGGAAGTAAGCCACAAACTGGAACGTTACATAGCCGTCTTAAACGGAAATGACTTCCCCTGCTCGTATAGCGTAACTTTTAGAGCGCTGGCTTCTGACAGAAGGAGGTAAGGCGAATAGCACCGAATAAACAACGGGTGATATGCTACAATAGTCGTCCTGGGCTTGATTTTTAGGAAGTTTCTGCATCTGCCTCAGGAACACAAATCACAAATCACAAATATTTAAATAACGATTCGTAGAAGTATGAAGTAGACAATATTAGTTGCCATGTCTGGATGCTTAGGAACATCGTTTAGTGCCTCAATCATGCTAAGCGGCTCTAAGGCTTCCATTCAGTCTCTTGGTGACCAGTCTGGCGCGACAGTTGAAGATAGCAAAACGAAAGCTGAAGTTTTAAATTTCACGTTCAAGAAATCGTTCACTCAGGAAAATCGTACAAACATACTGTCATTTGAAACTTCCTGGCAAATTAAAACTGTGTGCCGGACCGAGACGCGAACTCGGGAACGTTGCCTTTCGCGGGCATTTCACCATTGGACAGATTTCCGTATGGACGACATAGTAGTAAGCATTCCTGGAGTAGGAAACAACTGAAAGATTTGAAAGCAAATAAATCACCCGTATCGGACGGAATCTCGGTTCGATTTTACAAAGAGTACTATACGGCATTGGCCCCTTCCCTAGCTTGAATTTATCGTGAAACACTCTCCCAGTGCAAAGTCCCAAGTGGCTGGAAAAAAAGCACAGATGACTCCAGTACATAAGAATGGTAAAAGAACGGACCGCAAAAATACAGACCAATATGAATAACATCTGTTTGCTGCAGTATCATTGAACATTTTGTCAATTCGGATATAATAAACTTTCTTTTGACTGAAAAACTTTTTTTTTTTTTTCATTAGTCTACTGACTGGTTTGATGCGGCCGCCACGAATTCCTTTCCTGTGCTAACCTCTTCATCTCAGAGTAGCACTTGCAACCTACATCCTCAATTATTTGCTTGACGTATTCCAATCTCTGTCTTCCTCTACAGTTTGTACCCTCTACAGCTCCCTCTAGTACCATGGAAGTCATTCCCTCATGTCTTAGCAGATGTCCTCTCATCCTGTCCCTTCTTATCAGTGTTTTCCACATATTCCTTTCCTCTCCGATTCTGCGTAGAACCTCCTCATTCCTTACCTTATCAGTCCACCTAATTTTCAACATTCGTCTATAGCACCACATCTCAAATGCTTCGATTCTCTTCTGTTCCGGTTTTCCCACAGTCCATGTTTCACTACCATACAATGCTGTACTCCAGACGTACATGCTCAGAAATTTCTTCCTCAAATTAAGGCCGGTATTTGATATTAGTAGACTTCTCTTGGCCAGAAATGCTTTTTTTGCCATAGCGAGTCTGCTTTTGATATCCTCCTTGCTCCGTCCGTCATTGGTTATTTTACTGCCTAGGTAGCAGAATTCCTTAACTTCCTTGACTTCGTGACCATAAATCCTGATCTTAAATTTCTCGCTGTTCTCATTTCTACTACTTCTCATTACCTTCGTCTTTCTCCGATTTACTCTCAAACCATACTGTGTACTCATTAGACTGTTCATTCCGTTCAACAGATCATTTAATTCTTCTTCACTTTCACTCAGCGTAGCAATGTCATCAGCGAATCGTATCATTGATATCCTTTCACCTTGTATTTTAATTCCACTCCTGAACCTTTTTTTTATTTCCATCATTGCCTTCTCGATGTACAGATTGAAGAGTAGGGGCGAAAGGCTACAGCCTTGTCTTACTCCCTTCTTAATACGAGCACTTCGTTCTTGATCGTCCAATCTTATTATTCCCTCTTGATTGTTGTACATATTGTATATGCCCCGTCTCTCCCTGTAGCTTACCCCTACTTTTTTCAGAATCTTGAACAACTTGCACCATTTTATATTGTCGAACGCTTTTTCCAAATCCTATGAACGTGTCTTGATTTTTCTTTAGCCTTGCTTCCATTATTAGCCGTAACGTCAGAATTGCCTCTCTCGTGCCTTTACTTTTCCTAAAGCCAAACTGATCGTCGCCTAGCGCATTCTCAATTTTCTTTTCCATTCTTCTGTATATTATTCTTGTAAGCAGCTTCGATGCATGAGCTGTTAAGCTGATTGTGCGATAATTCTCGCACTTGTCAGCTCTTGCCGTCTTCGGAACTGTGTGGATGATGCTTTTCCAAAAGTCAGATGGTATGTCGCCAGACTCATATATTCTACACACCAACGTGAATAGTCGTTTTGTTGCCACTTCCCCTAATGATTTTAGAAATTCTGATGGAATTTTATCTATCCCTTCTGCCTTATTTGACCGTAAGTCCTCCAAAGCTCTTTTAAATTCCGATTCTAATACTGGATCCCCTATCTCTTCTAAATCGACTCCTGTTTCTTCTTCTATCACTTCAGACAAATCTTCACCCTCATAGAGGCTTTCAATGTATTCTTTCCACCTATCTGCTCTCTCCTCTGCATTTAACAGTGGAATTCCCGTTGCACTCTCAATGTTACCATAGTTGCTTTTAATGTCACCGAAGGTTGTTTTGACTTTCCTGTATGCTGAGTCTGTCCTTCCGACAATCACATCTTTTTCGATGTCTTCACATTTTTCCTGCAGCCATTTCGTCTTAGCTTCCTTGCATTTACTATTTATTTCATTCCTCAGCGACTTGTATTTCTGTATTCCTGATTTTCCCGGAACATGTTTGTACTTCCTACTTTCATCAACCAACTGAAGTATTTATTCTATTACCCATGGTTTCTTCGCAGCTACCTTCTTTGTACCTATGTTTCCCTTTCCAACTTCTGTGATGGCCCTTTTTAGAGACGTCCATTCCTCTTCAACTGTCTTGCCTACTGCGCTATTCCTTATTGCTGTATCTATAGCGTTAGAGAACTTCAAACGTATCTCATCATTCCTTAGAACTTCCGTATCCCACTGAGAAACTTATGTACACGAATTAGCGCGATTTTAGAAAACATCGCTCGTGCGAAACTCAGATTGCCATTTTCTCATATGCTATACTGCGAACTATGGATGAAGGGCAACAGGCAGATTCCACATTTCTAGATTTCCAGAAAGCATTCGACACGGTGCCACATTGCAGGCTGTTAACGAAGATACGAGCATATGGAACGAGTTCACAGATATGTGCGTGGCTCGAAGACTTCTTAAATGACAGACCCAAATATGTTGTCCTCGACGGCGAGTGTACATCAGAGACAAGGGAATCGTCAGGAGTGCCACAGGGAAGTGTGGTAGGACCGCTGTTGTTCTTTATGCACACAAATGATTTGGTTTACAAGGTGGGCAGCAATCTGGGGTTGTTTTGTGATGATGTCATGGGGTACGGTAAGGTGCCGAAGTTGAGCGACTGTAGGAAGATACAAGACGACTTACACAAAATTTTGCAGTTGGTGTGAGGACTGGCAGCTAGCCACAAATACACTCCTGGAAATTGAAATAAGAACACCGTGAATTCATTGTCCCAGGAACGGGAAACTTTATTGACACATTCTTGGGGTCAGATACATCATATGATCACACTGACAGAACCACAGGCACATAGACACAGGCAACAGAGCATGCACAATGTCGGCACTAGTACTGTGTATATCCACCTTTTGCAGCAATGCAGGCTGCTGTTCTCCCATGGAGACGATCATAGAGATGCTGGATGTAGTCCTGTGGAACGGCTTGCCATGTCATTTCCACCTGGCGCCTCAGCTGGACCAGCGTTCGAGCTGGACGTGCAGACCGCGTGAGACGACACTTCATTCAGTCCCAAACATTCTCAATGGGGGACAAATCCGGAGATCTTGCTGGCCAGGGTAGTTGACTTACACCTTCTAGAGCACGATGGGTGGCACGGGATACATGTGGACGTGCATTGTCCTGTTGGAACAGCAAGTTCCCTTGCCGGTCTAGGAATGGTAGAACGATGGGTTCGATGACGGAGTGTCCCCTCGCCGATCACCAGAGGTGTACGGCCAGTGTAGGAGATCGCTCCCCACACCATGATGCCGGGTGTTGGCCCTGTGTGCCTCGGTCGTATGCAGTCCTGATTGTGGCGCTCACCTGCACGGCGCCAAACACGCATACGACCATCATTGGCACCAAGGCAGAAGCGACTCTCATCGCTGAAGACGACACGTCTCCATTCGTCCCTCCATTCACGCCTGCCGCGACACCACTGGAGGCGGGCTGCACGATGTTGGGGCGTGAGCGGAAGACGGCCTAACGGTATGCGGGACCATAGCCCAGCTTCATGGAGACGGTTGCGAATGGTCCTCGCCGATACCCCAGGAGCAACAGTGTCCCTAATTTGCTGGGAAGTGGCGGTGCGGTGCCCTACGGCACTGCGTAGGATCCTACGGTCTTGGCGTGCATCAGTCAAGTCACGCAGCTGGTCTGATATTCTGTTCGCTCCTATTTTGTTCATTAGAGGGCAGTGTGCAACTGCATCTAACGCCTTCAGGAAGTCAAGATACGCGGCATCAATACGGGTGCCTGTATCAATCGCTTTCGAAGACGAAGAGAACTAGCTGGGTTTCACACGACCGTGTTTCCTGTGGCCATTTTCATTCCTACAGAGAATATTTTCGTCCTCCATGAATGTTATAATACGGGAACATAAAACTTGTTCAAAAATTCTGCAACAGACGGACGTCAGAGCTTTAGGCCCATAATTTTCTGCTTCTTTTCCACGACCCTTCTTGAAAACGGGATTGACCTGGACATTTTCCCGATCATTAGTAAAGCTTCGCTCCTCCATTGCCGGAGGAGATACAGTCCAAATGTAGCGTAAGAGTGAACTGCAATGCATGTGGCATCTAATGAAAGAAGAAGTACCAGTTCTGTACACGTTAGTGAGCATACGTCTGTCTACCCCCTGCAGCAGATCTTAGGATCTCTTAATTCTATAAATTAAAAAAATGGTTCAAATGGCTCTGAGCACTATGAGACTTAACTTCTGAGGTCATCAGTACCCTAGAACTTAGAACTGCTTAAACCTAACTAACATAAGGACATCACACACATCCATGCCCGAGGCAGGATTCGAACCTGCGACCGTAGCGATTGCGCGGTCCCAGACTGTAGCGCCTAGAACCGCTCGGCCACTCTGGCCGGCTATAAATTGCAATCTAACCATAAATGAATGATGAGGGTGACTAATTCTACTAAATGATAAACGTTGTTCCTGCTTATATATTTATTGTAGATTGAAATAAAAATCTTTATATTACAAAGTTTACATTTCCTAAGTAAAATTACTGAGCAATTGCCTAACTCTGCCTCTTATTATGACTGTGCGGTCTAATACCAACAACGCGAAACGACTGACATCTTCGTACCAAACACTAGAAGACACTACTTTCAAAGATGATCTAGGGTGGTGTGCAACCTCAGTGGAAATAAACTAACGTGATCACAGCACATTAGCTTCACAGCCCTAATAGGGGGAAGCAGTTTGCGATATCACCGTATGTACTGCGTCTGGTGCGTGGGTTCTCTTACACGTCGGCGTCGATGGAAGAACTCCAGCCGCAAAACAAAACTCAGACACTAGGACGGCAGAAGTTGGTCCTCTGACTAATATACTCTAATACTGTCTTCTCCTGTCTGTGTTCTACAGACGATAAACGCGCACCCCCAGCCACAAGGACGGAGTTCAGATACTCCGTAGAGATGGGGCCCCTCCACGCCCGCACCAACGTGGTGACCAAACCAAAAGTTTTACTGTCACCTCCGTCAGCATGTTAGTTATCTAGTAAATGGATCACAGGATGCTGAGCTGTGATGTTATACGTGCGTCTGGGTAAGACTACGCTTTAACACGGTCCATCAGGTGATAGTGGAAGAAACGCGAGAGAGGGTAGCAATTTGAAGAGCAGAGGGAAAAAAAGTGCCAAGGCTCTTGCCGTGGGAAAAAAACTCTGCGACAGTGGGATGGGTAGTAAGAGCAGTAGCTTACTACCTGCGATAGTTCATGCAAGGTTGGATTTCTTAGTATGGGTATCATGCATCATTACCGTGGGAAGTGATGGCGATGTATCCCAGTTGCTGCAAACGCTACATTCCTGGAACAATCAAGTTCGTTATACAGTAGTGGGAGATCGGCCATATATCATCTCATCTGGAGCTTGTCTGCATGCAGTGTACGGTACGGCTTCCCTGCGTGGCGCCAGTTTTTCGGCAGTGCATTCCAGCTGGATATGCAGTAATAGCGTCTCATTGACAGGGGCTCACCTGTACCATTGTGTTTGCATGTGCTAGGCCATAGATGTTATGTCCTTATAAGTATGTCTTTTGGTCTTTTATGTTTCCAGCTATGGTTGTGGTCGTAGTTCCCCAGATTCAGAATAAACGGTTTCTGCGAATGTCTGGAGTTTCTGTACAGTCTTGTGAGTTTGTGGATTACCTCCTTGAGAGTCTCAAGTCGGTATTCCCAGTCAAGGTCCACGATGCATGTGTGTCGTGGAGCTATACTTATGATTTTGAGTACTTTGTTTTGTATGAGCTGCAGACGACGCAGGCGTGTGGACGCAGCGTATCCCCAGACAGGAGCTGCGTACGTCATCAGGGGTCGGATAAGTGTCATGTACATGGACCTGGACACCCTTCTGTTCAGTGTGCTACGCCTGTTGAGCATAGGGTAGAGCTGTTTGAGCCTCGCGCTAGCTCGGTTAGTCACGTGTTGTATGTGCCCCCCCCCCCCCCCCCCCGACTAATTTTCGGTCCGTCTCAACTTAAGTATAGGCAGAAGAGGTGCTTTCAATTACTAAACGCTGCGTACTCAATGACGACTTCCAGCCCGGAGGTGAAGTCCCGAATCGTATAGGTTCGCAACGGTACAGTGCGTAACTGTTCTAACTATAAACTCTTCTGAGAGCAAAGACAGCAAGTCCGTCTGTACCAGCAAAGCCGATATCGAGCGACCGTCACACATGGGCACTCACAACGGAAGACCTCGTGTATCCACCGCTGGCCTCCCAGCAAGGCTCAGCTCCCCACCATCGTAATTCCGAAAACGAATCATATTCCCGAAACCATCTTATATTCTCCCTCTCTACAGATTCTTCCGAACGCCGACCAACCATATTTTAGTCTTTTTTCGTCCAGAGCGGAAAATTTGCGAGGAAAAATCTATACTCGTACAATGGTACGATTCTGAGTAAAAATCCTTGGGAATAACCCAGCCTGCGTGGTTTCCGAGGTGCAACTTCTTCGTTCCTCGCACCTGCGTCCAAAATTTGCAGAATTCGAAGTATTACCCAGTTATCCTTCTGGCCGGTAGCTCCTGTATTGTGTCTTCGCGCTCAGTTGTCACGACGTCCGTCTAGCTACTTCCTGTGTTTAAGCAGGACCAACACACCTGTGTAGGCCTTCCATCCAGGACTTGAGTTCCGCCTGCCATTTCATCTGCACTGGTGTTCCAACCTCTACTAGTACAGGCAATCATTCATTACGCCATTGTGATAATAAAGACACTCCGTCACCTTTCACGCAATAAGCGTTAACAATTATTTACAAGGCGTACGTGACAATGTCAGTCTCCTTTATGTATTCATATATACGAAGTACAACCTATCAAATGATACCTAATTGTGTTTTTAAATCACGGCAGAGTATGAGGATGGGTGCTTGTAAGGTGTGAAATTATAGCCACCTTACAAGATAATAAATGTTCAGAGAGTAGTCATTTGGTACGAAAGCAAGCAATTTTTCAGTTGTATAGGCGGGGAAATCTCCTCTCGTTCATAGTACAGGTTCATTTCTTGTAAAACGCTGAAGAAACTGCGATGTTCTTTCGGAGTTTTCTCACAGTTATAACAAAGTTCTCTCGGTGGGTAGCTGTCGTTTCCTGGTACTGCAAGTGGCAACTCACGTCTCTTTCGTCGAAATACTACTTAGAATCGATGCCGACGGTGACACCGGGAGCAAAACAAAACAGAGTTACGACCCGATCGCAAAGAATTTGTAGGCAGCGAGCGTGATGGTGTTTGTAGCTGCGCCCGCTTTCGTTAAGGAGGCATCTGAAGTCGTTTCCGGCGGCCGCGCTGCGTTGTAAGCGATCTTGGCCGACCACGGACAATATTAATGCAGCGCACTCTGTCCCGGCACATCAAAGAGGGTCGCGGTTAGTTAGACTCAATCAGCAGCTTCTGTGGTAATGTTTCTGGCGAGACCTGTCGCCCGCCGAGACCGGAATGATAATGACTGCTGGTAACACGCAGGTGCAACCCCGCACAGCCCGTCGTTACGTATTCATCATTCCCGGATTTTGCAGCTCGCTTCTGTGCCGCACCGCACCGTAACGACGTTTCCGCTAAGACCTCGCTGTTTGCTACTCTGATTACAGATTTCTCTAATACATAGCCCGTCCTTAACGCGAGCAGAATGATAATGGAGTGTGATGCAAAAATTAACAGTCCGTCAGACACTGCTATGTTACTGTTAAACACCAGTGGGTGCTTTTTAAAACAGTAGCACTTTCCCTTTATTTGTATATGAGAATTCTAATTGTCTTCAGCATAAATACCGTAACCAATGATCACTACACCGCAGATGTGGGAACACTGTATAGATGTCAAAATACGAACGTGATAATAAGGCACACTGCAAAAGTGAATAACAATCCACGTGACTTTGTAGCTAGTACATATAATGACGCAGCTAATAACTACAAAAACAAGATGACCAATTACAATAACATGGCTTCTAAAGAAAATAATAAGTTTGTTAGTTTACCTTACAATTGCAAAATGAGTACAAGGATTGCAACTGTCTTTGTGTTCTGTAAAAATTAAAAGAAAATGTTTACCAATCTGACGTCTCCTATGTGTTTTAAAGAATAACAAAACAAATGGCCCACAAGGAGTGCGTCTAGCATTTTTTACATCTTCTATCTTTACTCTTAAATGTGGTAGTAAGTCAGACAGCAACGTTCATAATTTTACTTGTATTTTATATTGTGTTATTCCTATGCAAATTTCAAGTTTCTTAAGAGGGACCATAACTGCTTTTGTATGAGTGTTAGGTAGTACGTAGTTCATATAGAGGGCCCCATGTAGCCAAACGATGTGTCCTTCGCAGCCGGCCGGTGTGGCCGAGCGGATCTAGGCGCTTCTGTCTGGAACCGCGCGATCGCTACGATCGCAGGTTCGAATCCTGCCTAGGGCAGTCCATTTGCTCGGAGGTAAGGTAGATATGTCAACAACGTGTGCTGTCAGCGACAATAGTAGATTCCATTGCATAGTGTCTCCGCAGCAGTGTTTCACCTATTTAAGTTCCAACCTACGTATGTATTGTAACCCCCGAGCACATTGTAATATAAGTCAGTGGAGCATGTTTTATGAAGCAAATGCTAACACTGTCAGACCTGAATTTTTCCTGGAGGATCGAAAATTTTTCTTTATGTGGTAATGCTCTTATACAAAAATTTGCACTCGTTTTGAAAACATACTTTGTACACTTGGCTTCGTTTTATGGACGAAAATAACTAATTATGAAATATTCTCTATTGTAACAAATAGTAAAAGGATTATTCAATAATTACCATGCAAAATAACAATAAAAATATTGAGTTATACAGTGGAATATAGTGAACCAATCACATACGTGTATTCTAGTGATCATGAGCTGCTGCACACTGCTACAATGACTTGCTGATATTTTCATAATGATGCCCAACAGTTGGCAGCACTTGCGCATGGTGAAAAGGTTGCAAATGTTTACCTCACGTTTTCACTTGGAAAAAAATATGTTGCAGCTAACACACAGGAAAATTTAGTGTACACAATTGTAGCCAGAGGGTCTTAAAGGGCTAAGTATTCACATATGGAGATATGGGACACATGGTGGAATTCGTGAACAAAGGAAAAATGCAAGATAGTAAATTTGCAAAGGCCAAATTTGTGATAAATACAGTATGATGTGTAAGTAGGCTGTTTAGGGTTTTTTATTGGTAACGCCGCCGCCACGTAGCGCTCTGTATACAAATCACTGGCTAAGCCGTGTGCAGTCTGTGGCTGGTTTGCATTGTTGTCTGCCATTGTAGTGTTGGGCAGCGGCAGCTGGATGCTAACAGCGCGTAGCGTTGCGCAGTTGGAGGTGAGCCGCCAGCAGTAGTGGACGTGGGGAGAGAGAGATGGCGGAGTTTTGTAATTTGTAAGACTGGATGTCATGAACTGCTATATATATTATGACTATTAAGGTAAATACATTGTTTGTTCTCTATTAAAATCTTTCATTCGCTAACTATACCTATCAGTAGTTAGTGCCTTCTGTAGTTTGAATCTTTTATTTAGCTGGCAGTAGTGGCAATCGCTGTATTGCAGTAGTTTGAGTAACGAAGATTTTTGCGAGGTAAGTGATTTGTGAAACATATAGGTTAATGTTAGTCAGGGCCATCCTCTTGTAGGGATTATTAAAAGTCAGATTGAGTTCCGCTAAAGATATTGTGTGTCAGTTTAAGCACAGTCGTGTATGATTTTTCTAAGGGGACGTTTCAGATGTTTGAAATGACAATATACATAAGCTTACTGGTCGACGATCAATACAAGTATGAGATTAAAGCGTTTAATATCCACTCCGAACATCATAGCATAAGAATATTCAAAATAAGATAAATAACCTCTGAAACACGATCTTGCCAGTGAGAAGAACTGTTGGCGAGTCACTTGCATTTATGGTTGATTAACTCAAAAGCGTATACTGATCACCACGTGTTCTAAAGAGATGAAAAACAAGAACAAAGCCATAACGCTTTCCACGCCGAGTTAGAATGCAAAATGCAACACGACAAGGACGCAATGCTACAAAAACCCCAAAACATGCGTTAATACCGACCTTATTACTACAATCAGAATGCTCGGTGTTTGCAGAAATCTCACAGCAGCAATGAAAATTGTCGGTTGCGTGCACCTATCTCGAAAGCAGAAGACATGTTTCAAAATCACAGCCGCGTCATGTGCTGGCAGGAATGAGAGTGCTTTATGCTTAAAGTGCACGAGGCGTTCCATATAACGTATGTGCAGTAATCATTATTATTGACTGACATAGGTCAAAGCTTTCATGAGTCCCTAAGATGTACGTGCGGAATCCTACTTGCAAACATGCGTCGCACCAGCAGGGAGAGTCGGCTTGGGTCGGAACGAATGACTAAATTGAGGACGTACAACATTGTGTCGCTGGCGTTCCGCTGAAATTGGGAACCGGCCACATGAGGTCAGTCGCTCGCTACTTTTGAGATGCCATCGTATCTCGTCGTTTCTCAGTGTTGCGACACCGTTTCAAGGCGACGGCACACTGAAGACTTATCACAAACGCGTCACTCTGGGTACAATTTGTTATAATTAAATGTGAGTCAGTGACACATGAGCGGTAAAAGCCTTCAGGAGATCATAAGATGAACATCGATAATGATGACGGTGGTGTGTTATCGCTGTGGTCTTGAGGTTAGAGATATGCAGTTATGGAGCTACACCAAGTAGGACCATGTCACTGCAAGTGCTAATATGCAATTTTTTGTCATCTTTCCATCTGTAACACATTTTGGGACTTTCCTACTTCATGTAATAGAAGTACGTCCTGCAATATTCGACGTTATTTAATGTGAGACTGCTCTCTCATGAAAGAGTTCCTACGGCTTTGTAACTTCAATCTGATTGAAAAACGGAAGGTGAAATTGCTACAAGAGATTCAACCAGCAATAACATTTATATTCTATCTCATCACAAATAATTGGCCGTTTTTTGCACATATGTCATGATTTTTGAGGACTGCTTAGACAGGAACCAAAGAGCACAGATTAAATTGCGGCGATAAAACGAGCAACAATTCCATTTATATTCTCGTTTGTCACAAACATTTAGTTGTGATGGAGTCCTTGACAAAGAACGAAACTTGTCTAGCTTGAAAGCAGAAACCAGATGGCGCTATGGTTGGCCCACTAGATGGCGGTGTCATAGGTCAAACGGAAATCAACTGCGTTTTTTGTTTTTCAAATAAGAACCCCCATTTTTATTACATATTCGTGTAGTACGTAAAGAAATATGACTGTTCCAGTCGGACCAATTTTTTCGCTTTTTGATAGATGGCGCTGTAATAGTCACAAGCATATGGCTCACAATTTTAGACGAACAGTTGGTAACAGGTAGGTTTTTAAATTAAAATACAGAACGTTTGAACATTTTATTTCGTTTGTTCCAGTGTGATGCTTGTACCTTTGTGAACTTATTTCTGAGAACGCATGCTGTTACACCGTGATTACCTGCAAATACCACATTAATGCAACAAATGCTCAAAATGATGTCCGTCAACCTCAATGAATTTGGCAATACGTGTAACGACATTCCTCACAACAGCGAGTAGTTCGCCTTCTGTAAGGTTCGCACACGCATTGACAAAGCGCTGACTCATGTTGTCAGGCGTTGTCGGTGGGTCGCGATGGCAAATATCCTTCAAATTTCTCCACAGAAAGAAATCCAGGATGTCAGATCCGGTGAACGTGCGGGCCATGGTATGGTGCTTCGACGACCAATCCACCTGTCATGAAATATGCTATTCAATACCGCTTCAACCGCACGCGAGTTATATGCCGGACATCCCATGTTGGAAGTACATCGCCAGTCTGTCATGCAGTGAAACATCTTGTAGTAACATCGGTAGAACATTACGTACGAAATCAGCATACATTTCACCATTTAGATTGCCATCGATAAAATGGGGGCCAGTTATCCTTCCTCCCATAATGCCGAACCATACATTAACCGGCCAAGGTCGCTGATGTTCCACTTGTCGCACTTGGATCTTCCGTTGCCCAATAGTGCATATTATGCCGGTTTACGTTACCGCTGTTGGTGAATGACGCTTCGTCGCTAAATAGAACGAGTACAAAAAATCTGTCATCGTCCCGTAATTTCTCTTGTGTCCAGTGTCAGAAATGTACACGACGTTTAAGGTCGTCGCCATGCAATTCCTGGTGCATAGAAGTATGGTACGGGTGCAATCGATGTTGATATAGCATTCTCCATACCGACGTTTTTGAGATTCCCGATTCTCGCGCAATTTGTCTGCTACTAATGTGCAGATTAGCCGCGACAGCAGCTAAAACACCTACTTGGGCATCATCATTTGTTGCAGGTCGTGGTTGACGT
This sequence comes from Schistocerca gregaria, assembly GCF_023897955.1. Taxonomy (NCBI): domain Eukaryota; kingdom Metazoa; phylum Arthropoda; class Insecta; order Orthoptera; family Acrididae; genus Schistocerca; species Schistocerca gregaria. The sequence goes on along the minus strand of NC_064931.1, from coordinate 184,455,930 downwards.
TTCACATGTGGCTGAACACTTCTTGTTTCCTTAAATAACGTAACTATCCGGCGAACGGTCCAGACACTTGGATGATGTCGTCCAGGATACCGAGCAGCATACATAGCACGCGCCCGTTGGGCATTTTGCTCACAATAGCCATACATCAACACGAGATCGACCCTTTCCGCAATTGGTAAACGGTCCATTTTAACACGGGTAATGTATCACAAAGCAAATACCGTCCGCACAGGCAGAATGTTACGTGACACCACGTACTTACACGTTTGTGACTATTACAGCGCCATCTATCGCAAAGCGAAAAAAGTGGTCCAACTAAAAAATTCATATTTCTTTACGTACTACACGAATATGTAATAAAAATGGGGGTTCCTATTTAAAAAAATGCAGTTGATATCCGTTTGACCTATGGCAGCACCATCTAGCGGGCCAACCATAGCGCCATCTGGGTTCCCCCATCAAGCTAAACGAGCTTCGTTCTTTGTAGTTTTTTCGTTTGATGCTTATTTCGTGAGATATTTGTCCCGGTCACTATGAATGGACCACCCTGTATACGTAAGGCGGAAAGCAGCCTAAATCTAGGTAAGACAGATACCACACTGATATTATGTGAAGCATCATAAGAAAGTGTACAATAGCTCCTACCTTTTATTAGTGCTTTGTAGGCTTTCGCCACCAGCATCAGCTTCCATAAAACACGCTGACCAGCCAGTACGTAATGAACACTGCCCACCGGGGCGTTGGGTGCCGCCTTGTGTCGGTGCAGGCACGTGACGCGGTAACAAAAGTATGCAAGCAGAGCAAACACGGACGGGAGCGAAGATAAATCGGGAACTCCACTGAGAAAAGAGACTTTGACAGAGGGCAGATTATTATTACGCAAAGCCTGTGAGTATCTCTAAAACGGCGGAGCTGGTTGAATGTTCACGTGCTACTGTCGTGAGCATCTACGGAAAGAGGTAGAAGGGCAGTAAAACTACCGCTGGACGCTAAATGGCTGGGTTTCCACGACTCTTCGCAGAACATGGGGTTCGGAGGCTTGTTTTCTCTGTAAATTAGGATAGATGGGGATCTGTGGCGTCTCATATCTCTGTCGAAAGAGCACAATGGTGGTGCATGCAGAAGTGTTTCGGAGCACACCATTCAGGGTACATTGTCGAATATGGAGCTCCACAGCAGACCAACCCTACGTGTTCACTTGTTGACCCAACGACAGCGTCTGTTACGACTGCAGTGGGAACGACACCATTGGGATTAGAGCGTAGATCAATGGAAATTTGTCGGCTCTTCGGGTGAATCACATTTTTGCTACAATAGGCTGCTGGTCGTTTCCACAAACGCTGTCATCGACGTGAACGACAGCTCAAAACGTGCAGCACACTATGGACGCAGGCTCGTAGGGGCAGTATTATACTATGGGAGACATTCTCCTTCGTGCGTGATATCTTTCCCGACGGCGATGTCATCTTTCAGCAGTATAATTTCCCGCGTTTCGGAGCCAGAACCGTGGTTTGAGGAGCGTTATAGTGAATTCACGTTGATGTCTTGATGAACAAATTCTTCTGATGTAAGTCCTATGAGACCCATTTGGGTCGCTATTGGGCGCCATCACCGCGTACGCAAATCAGCAGCTTGTTATTCAGGTGAATTACATGACCTATGCGTAGACATCCAATGCCACGTACCTCCATAAACCTATCAACAAACTTCCCAATCCCTGATACGCAGAGTCAGTCGTGTATCATTGCAAAGATGGACATTTTGGCTCATCAGTGCACTTCTGTTTTGTAGACGTCTGCTTCATGTTACAACATAATTTTATGAACATAGTGCATTCGCGGTCACATATGTTTATTTTTATGAGCACTCCCGGACGACAAATCTCTACTTTTACATACACATCAAAAAACGTTTTGCATCACCCTGGTTCCCAGAATTCCTGAATATAGACGTTGACTGTGGATATTTTATCACAGACACAGTCCCTTTGACTGTTCAGAGATGTCACTAAACCCGCCCAAAGATGTAAAAGACCATGCATGATCAGCGCCTATTAGACGGAAGGGGTCCGACAGACGGTCAGTTCCTGTCATTCCACCAGGAAGGAGGTACAGGGCTCGTCTGTAGTTCAACCATGCCAAGACGGTCAATACTGCGGTTCGATCACGTCCGCATTGTTACTTCGTGCCAGAAAGGGCTCTCGAAAAGAGAAGTGTCCAGGCGCCTCGGAATGAACCAAAGTGATGTTTTTCGGACATGGAGGAGATACAGAGAGACTGGAACTGTCGATGACCTTCCTCGCTCAAGTCGCCCAAGGGCTACTACTGCAGTGGATGACCGCTACCTACTGATTATGGCTCGGAGCAACCCTGACAGCAACGCCACCATGGTGAATAATGCTTTTCGTGCAGCCACAGGACGTCGTGTTACGACTCAAACTGTGCGCAATAGGCTGCATGATGCGCAACTTCACTCCCGACGTCCATGGCGAGATCCATCTTTGTAACCACGACACCATGCAGCGCGGTGCAGATGGGCCCAACAACATGCCGAATGGACCGCTCAGGATTGGTGTCACGTTCTCTTCATCGATGAGTGTCTCATATGCCTTCAACTAGACAATCGTCGGAGACGTGTTTGGAGGCAGCCCGGTCAGGCTGAAAGCCTTAGACACACTGTCTACCGAGGGCAGCAAGGTGGAGGTTCCCTGCTGTTCTGGGGTGGCATTACGTCGGGACGACGTACGCCGCTGATGGTCACGGAAGGCTCCGTAACGGCTGTACGATACCCGAATGCCATCCTACGACCGATAGAGCAAGCATATCGACAGCATATTGGCGTGACATTCGTCTTCATGGACGACAATTCGCGCCCGCATAGTGCACATCTTGTGAATAATAATAATAATAATAATAATAATGTGTGACGAGGGCCTCCCGTCGGGTAGACCGCTCGCCTGGTGCAAGCCTTTCGATTTGACGCCACTTCGGCGACTTGCGCGTCGATGGGGATGAAATGATGATGATTAGTACAACACCCAGACCCTGAGCGGAGAAAACCTCCGACCCAGCCGGGAATCGAACTCGGGCCCTTAGGATTCACAATCTGTCGCGCTGACCACTTTTCTTCATTTGTTTTATTTTTAATCTCATTTTTTGTTCGCTTTCGTTCGTTGTATCTGCTCGGGGTGGACGTCGTAAGACATGCGTTTAAGTTCGTTGTTGATCGATTAACTCAGTTTTTTTTATTACAGAGGGTAGCTAACCCTCTGACCGAACACGCTGAGCTACCGTGCCGGCTACCACTCAGCTACCGGGGCGGACAGCTTGTGAATGCCTTCCTTCAGGATAACGACATCGCTCGACTAGAGTGGCCAGTATGTTCTCCAGACATGAACCCTATCGAACACGCCTGGCATAGATTGAAGGAGGGTTGTTTATGGACGACGTGACCCATCAACCACTCCGAGTGATTTACGCCGAATCGCCGTTGAGGACTGGGACAATCTGGACCAACAGTGCCCCGATGAACTTGTGAATAGTATGCCACGACGGATACAGGCATACACCAATACAAGAGGACATGCTACTGGATGTTAAGAGGTACGGGTGTGTACAGCAGTCTGGACCACCACCTCTGAAGTTCTCACTGTATGGTGGTACAACATGCAATGTATGGTTTTCATGAGCAATAAAAATGGTGGAAATTATGTTTATGTTAATCTCTATTCCAATTTTCTGTACAGGTTCCGGAACTCTCGGAACCGAGGTGATGCAAAACTTTTGTTGATGTGTGTAATACACTCCTGGAAATTGAAATAAGAACACCGTGAATTCATTGTCCCAGGAAGGGGAAACTTTATTGACACATTCCTGGGGTCAGATACATCACATGATCACACTGACAGAACCACAGGCACATAGACACAGGCAACAGTGCATGCACAATGTCGGCACTAGTACAGTGTATATCCACCTTTCGCAGCAATGCAGGCTGCTATTCTCCCATGGAGACGATCGTAGAGATGCTGGATGTAGTCCTCTGGAACGGCTTGCCATGCCATTTCCACCTGGCGCCTCAGTTGGACCAGCGTTCGTGCTGGACGTGCAGACCGCGTGAGACGACGCTTCATCCAGTCCCAAACATGCTCGATGGGGGACAGATCCGGAGATCTTGCTGGCCAGGGTAGTTGACTTACACCTTCTAGAGCACGTTGGGTGGCACGGGATACATGCGGACGTGCATTGTCCTGTTGGAACAGCAAGTTCCCTTTCTGGTCTAGGAATGGTAGAACGATGGGTTCGATGACGGTTTGGATGTACCGTGCACTATTCAGTGTCCCCTCGACGATCACCAGAGGTGTACGGCCAGTGTAGGAGATCGCTCCCCACACCATGATGCCGGGTGTTGGCCCTGTGTTCCTCGGTCGTATGCAGTCCTGATTGTGGCGCTCACCTGCACGGTGCCAAACACGCATATGACCATCATTGGCACCAAGGCAGAAGCGACTCTCATCGCTGAAGACGACACGTCTCCATTCGTCCCTCCATTCACGCCTGTCGCGACACCACTGGAGGCGGGCTGCACGATGTTGGGGCGTGAACGGAAGACGGCCTAACGGTGTGCGGGACCGTAGCCCAGCTTCATGGAGACGGTTGCGAATGGTCCTCGCCGATACCCCAGGAGCAACAGTGTCCCTAATTTGCTGGGAAGTGGCGGTGCGGTCCCTTACGGCACTGCGTAGGATCCTACGGTCTTGGCGTGCATCCGTGCGTCGCTGCGGTCCGGTCCCAGGTCGACGTGCACGTGCACCTTCCGCCGACCACTGGCGACAACATCGATGTACTCTGGAGACCTCACGCCCCACGTGTTGAGCAATTCGGTGGTACGTCCACCCGGCATCCCGCATGCCCACTATACGCCCTCGCTTAAAGTCCGTCAACTGCACATACGGTTCACGTCCACGCTGTCGCGGCATGCTACCAGTGTTAAAGACTGCGATGCAGCTCCGTATGCTACGGCAAACTGGCTGACACTGACGGCGGCGGTGCACAAATGCTGCGCAGCTAGCGCCATTCGACGGCCAACACCGCGGTTCGTGGTGTGTCCGCTGTGCCGTGCGTGTGATCATTGCTTGTACAGCCCTCTCGCAGTGTCCGGAGCAAGTATGGTGGGTCTGACACACCGGTGTCAATGTGTTCTTTTTTCCATTTCCAGGAGTGTAGAATGCGGTCTACAACGCAGAAGAATTTTATGATATCCTTACCAGCGCATACTAACGCCAGCGATAGAGAAAATTCAGAAAAGAACTGCATTATTCGTCATCGGCTTATTTAATCAGCACTAGAACCTTTAAAATGCTCGAACAACTCTGCTGGCCACCCTACAAGAAAAACGCTATGCATCACGAAGAGCTTTACATCCAAAATATCAAGCGGTGACCTTCTAACACGAGACAGAAAATACATTAGTTCCAGCATAAATCTCGTACAGTGGCCACGTTGATAAAATGGGAAAATTTTAAGCAAGGTTAGAAATGGTTGCCCAGTGAAAAATGCCAAGTCACGCAGAGATCCGATGCACATGTTACGCTGCAGGTCACCCACTATTCAGTTTAAACGCTGGAGGAAGGGAACGGCATACCGTATCTTAAATATCGTCATGTCTATTAAAGCACTCTTCCGTAAATATTCAGTCCCACAGGATATTGCGTATGGCTACAGATCCTAGTTAATGTTGCAACATTTCGACCTATACTACGTACCAATACTACGTACAGACTACGTGTTACATACTCGAACACGTCAATAGTCGACTACATCACATCCACATCCAAATGTACTTCTGCACTCCTAAATCCATTGTTTTCTACAACTACATCAACACCCTAAAACTTCTTTGAAATGTGTGGGACAGGATACATTTACTTTACCACATATTAAAATTGCGTCGAGTCTAACTGACGGATGGAACGTAGCAATAATGACTATATACACAGGTCTATGCTAGCTATTACTAGTCTTGCTTCAAATTCATTGTTGTTCAGAAGGGATATGTCGACGGTTTAAGAATATTCGTATATTCCTCCCTGAAGTTCTGTTCTTTGAACGTCTAAGCAGCAAGTTCTATTATATCGGAGGCATTTCTCCAAGTGTCTGCCATTTTATGAATTGGCATTGTCCTTCGTCTTAAGTATACTAAATTTTCCCTGCTGTCGTAAACTCATATGAATTCAGGAACTTCCAGTATGCTGGAACAATTACAGGCCAGCAACTTCTGTTAATCAGCACAACGGAAAACTAGCCAACGTTGCTTTTTTTATTTACTTGATGACTAGTTTCGTGTCGGGACCAATTTTAAAATCATCTTACAGGACAGGAAACCAAATTTGCGATCATGAACAATACAGGTATTACCAAATTTTTAAGCACACACCAAGAATACAGGGTATATCGTTTCAAGATTATGCGTACCAGATAATCAAAACGGCATTTCCAAAAATACAAAAACCAAGTCAAAAATATGAAGTGCAAATGACCAGTTACAGCGCATACAGATAACTGGCAGTCTACTCCTACCGCTGCCGTAAGGAAAGCTCGGAAAGAGGGCACCCTGTCAGGATATAGGAAACTTTTTGTATTTACAAAATATAAAATATAAGAGGCTTCCTCTATTCTGATAAGGTGCCCCCTTCCCCAAGTTTCCTTACGGCAGCGGGAGGAGTAGACTGCCAGTTATCTGTATGCGCTGTAACTGGTCATTTGCACTTCATATTTTTGACGTGGTTTTTGTATTTTTGGAGAGACCATTTCGACTGTCTGACATGTACATCTTGAAACGATGCGTTTTGTTTTCTTGGAGTGAGCTTAAGAATTTGGGAATACCTATGTTGTACATGATTGTTTCTTGTGGTTTTTGTCATTTACGATGATTTGAAAATGGGTTCCGGCAGGAAATTAGTCATCAAGTAAATAAAACAAGCGAAATTTGTAACTTTGGTTGGTTTTCCGTTGCACTCATACTAATTTCTCACTCTTAACAAATATAGGCCAAACAATGTTTTAATGAACAAATTCTTTTGTGGATAAACTACAGTTTTCCACCTTGCCACCAATGAAATGAAGAGTTCATATCTATAACCGACCATAAGTGTGTTTCACTTCACATCCCAATAAACTGCTATTCTCAGTGATTTGTATGGCAAGCCTAACTTAAGTGATGAATTATTATTCGTTTATTAAAGGAGTACTACATTTTCACATTTAAAGGCGTAGTCAGTTTTATATCTTTCTACACATAGAGCCAGGTGTTACTCTATGTTTGTCAAATATATGACTAGATAACGCTACCAGATTTATTGAATAATACTTCATCAAAGGCAACTGAATAATCAACGCAAATACTGAGACTGAAACTACCGCTACCCTCTACGACATTAATACATACATTGAACAGTAATTTCGCTATAACAATTCCCTGAGGCACACTCATATTACTTTTGTGTCTACCGAAGTCTTTCTGAGTATATCAGCTTCCTCTCGGCGGTTCGGGAAACCAGTCACAATCCTCATAAGATACCAAATACTTCCAAGCCATCGCTTTAACTGAACGGAGGATATCGAAAGTTTGAAGTCATCTGCCGCATTAAGTTCACTGCGACCATTTCATGCACAATATCCGCCGTTGAAGAAATGATTGAAATGGCTCTGAGCACTATACGACAACATCTGAGGTCTTCAGTCCCCTAGAACTTAGAACTACGTAAACCTAACTAACCTAAGGACATCACACACATCCATGCCCAAGGCAGGATTCGAACCTGTGACCGTAGCGGTCGCGCGGTTCCAGACTGAAGTGCCAAGAGCCCCTCGGCCACCGCGGCCGACTGCCGTTGAAGACTTCGTGGCTACGTAGCCTTGGTAGCGCAAGCACAAACAGTATTGCAAATTGAAAATAATTAAGCATGTTTTGCAAATCACACATATTACCTGAGACTAAAATTAAATGGGAATTATTTTATATTCAACGAGTGTAGGAGGGTTTCGTGGAGCGCAAAAGGTTTTTGTTACTGATTTAACCATGGAACTGTTGTCTCTACTTAATCTGTTACTAATCTTGCATTGTATGTAAACCAGTAATCTCACCAGCAGAAGAAATATTTATTAACGTTAGGCACTTCAGATAAATTTCTTGAAAAGTGGTTCTCCTATGTAGACTTGGAATTATGAACTGATTTCCAGTACCTATGACTTGTTACCTCCTTGAACTGATATTATGACATACTTATTTCATATTACTGAAAATTAATGACATTATTTAGATTATGATGACAAGCCTGTTCATAAATAAATTAAAGTGGCTGCTTTAGGTCCAAATATATTTGTCGCATTGTTATCAGCAACATATTTGGCACTTCATGAATAGTTACGTGAAAAAAAAAAACAAAAAACCACTCGCAGATATTTAAATTCCATTTACGGTGCTCTGCACTAATTATTCAACACTAATCAACATCGTTCATCAGCGCCTCGCATTATGATTGTTATTAATTTAGTTTAAGGGATTTTTTTTTATATTTCACATATTATCAGAAACTTCAAACCGTAATGCACTATTTTTTTTACCATCGTTTACAATGCAACTGACAAAGTAATAAAAATAACCTCTTCTCTATCTAAGCCTTATTTATTCTCTGCTTGTTGGCAGCTACTTCCTGACGTATATCTGTTGGTGCAATGCCAGCGAGATGGTAGCGGTTTACAACCAACGCGACTTGTAAAACTCTACCAGCTCGCTGGCAAATCGCCACCAGATATTCGTCGTAAAGGAACTGTCAAAGAAGAAGACAACAAATCAGGCTTAGCAGGGAAACCACACATTACATGTGCAGGTCTCAGCATCCCCAAAGTTGAAGTCCAGAAGAAGTGTCCTCAAGACCACTTCAGTCCTGCAAGCACCAAGTACAGCAAGAAAAGAACTGTGGATTTCTCGATTTGAGCATAACTCTGCCTGGCCTCTCCCTTCGGAATACCTCCCGCCTGGGCATGAACAGAATTGGGTTCCATGGAGGTCACCTTGTCGTCTCCGTTCTGGAATTGGAAGATCCAGCAGTAATTTTCAGAAATGGTGCATCCCTGTAAACACCATCAACTGTGACAATGGAAAACCACAGGCCATGGAACATCTGCTGAATTATCATCTTGCACAGAAAAATATCTTCTGCTCGCGACTCCGAGCGCAATTGTAGTTATACAATTTTGGTCAACAAAAGAGTAGCTTGATAATATTTCTTTCTTGAGTTTCTCCCGGCGTATTTGATAGTCAAAATATCCACGGGTGTACTGCCGGTCTATAGTGTCCAACGGGCACAATATTTCGGCGATCAAACATGTCGCCATCATCAGGTGAACAGTCCGCCAGTTCACCTGATGATGGCGACATGTTTGATCGCCGAAATATTGTGCCCGTTGGACACTATAGACCGGCAGTACACCCGTGGATATTTTGACTAATATTTCTTTCATTTGCTTTAATGGTAATTACCATGTATTATATTTAATTCTTGCTCTAATAAAAAGAGTGCATAAACTTCTAATGTTTGAATGGCAAATTTAGAAAAATTGGCGAAAAATAAGTACCTTATTCAGAATATCTACAATTTATGTTGTATCTTTGTGGAAACTTGATAGAAACAGCTTTCTAATGAACATTATATACTATTACTTTTTAAGAAGAATCTAAGACAGTTTATCTGTTGACTAGAATCAGGCAAATAAAGACAATGAACACAGTAAAATAAACGTAAGTGCGTTGCAGATTGATGTTTATATTTGAATATGAACTCGTAAACACAACAAACACGATGTGTAAGATAAAGTCGGCAGTGGGTTCGCTGGAAGTTAGAGTAAAAACAAATTAGTATTCCACAAAATGACCCAGTGAAAGGAAATCACAATAGAACTGTTATGGTCACGTGAACACAAAAACAGGGAAGGGCTTACAACTATTTTTCCTGGAAACACTAAGAGAATGGCTGACTCCTTAGTGAGAACTGAACTGCTGCATATATGCACGAGCCTAAGCGCACGGAGAGAAAAAACAACTGACTGTGGTGCACGTTATGAGGTTTAGTTCTGCGGCAGCAGTACCTAAGTTCACAATGTTACATACTAGTTTATATACCGAGTGCAGTGGCGCAGCGGTAGCATACTGGACTCGCATTCCGGAGGATGACGGTTCAAACCCATGTCCGGCCATCCTGATTTAAGTTTTACATGATTTCCCTAAATCGCTTCAGGAAAATGCCAGGATGGTTCCTTTGAAAGGCCCACTCTTTTCCCTAATCCGAAGGGATTGATGACCTCGCTGTTTGGTCCCCTTGCCCAAAACCAACCAACCAACTAATTGTTGCGCTCGTATTAGTCCTACTCGAAGGAAAACGAAATTTTCTCAAAATTCAATGAAGGCGCAGCTGGGCGATGAAATCTGGGGCTGCTGGCAGAGTGTTGTAACAGTCAACAGCCAGCGGGCCAGGCAAGGTAAACATGGCACTCGCAGGCGCGGAGCTGCGACGGCAGTACTGCATGCACAATTTGTTTTGAGTGGAGCAACAACGAGACAGGAAACTGCAGCGTTGCTGTAAGTTATTACGTTGTATGAGGCAGGGCACTAGGCCAAAGCCAAGAATGGCGATCTGTAAGTAACTGGCGTGTGGGAATTTATCCGTCCCATAGTTTCTGTCTACGACAGAAGTGCTCGAAAAACTGATATAAATATATGGACAGTTTTAGCTTCGGTCAGTGTGTGCCAGGTCAGTCGAGCATCAGGACGGACCTGTGCTGGTCTTCGCTTATAGGGGCCAGTCTGGCAGTAATGTTATAAGTATTCCGCATACACTTGTATTCTGTTTTTTATGTAATTCAAAAAATGGCTCTGAGCACTATGGGACTCAACATCTTAGGTCATAAGTCCCCTAGAACTTAGAACTACTTAAACCTAACTAACCTAAGGACATCACACAGACTCATGCCCGTGGAAGGATTCGTACCTGCGATCGTAGCAGCCCCACGGTTCCGGACTGCAGCGCCAGAACCGCACGGCCACCGCGGCCAGCATTTTATGTAATTGTTCGGGCTATATTCCACCTCCGGGGACACAACACCGGGGTGGGCGGAACGGCAGCCTGGAACTTGGAGATTGCACGGTCTGCCTGAAAGAGGGCAGTGACAGCGGTCTGCAGCGGGCCCAGGAGGTGCTCAGTTCCACTGGAGTCTACGGGCCATGTTCGCTTCCCATCTGGCGTACCGGTTTCCGGGCGAGGCGTACTCTGTGGGAGGCGCAGCAGCGCTGCAACAGCGCCAGAGATGGCGGCGGGTGTTGCCATCCGGCAATCACCACTAGCGGGCAAGTTGCGGCACAGCATCCAGGAGGGCGCGGGTTCGAGTCCGGTCGTGTCCTGGGAGCAGCGGCGGCCCGAGGGCCACGGGTGACCAGTACATCCTCCTTCGTCCCACGGTCGAACAGAGCAGGCCAAATGGGGCGGAGGGCGGCGTGGACCAGCGACTGTAGCAGTCTCCGGAATCACGGGCAGCAGTGCAGCGCAAGTGTCAACTCATCGGCGGGTGGCGACCGGGAGAGTGCGGCAGACTTCCAGCGGGGCGGACTTGATGATGGGTTGGGTTGTTCTGGGGGAGGAGACCAGACAGCGATGTCATCGGTCTAATCGGATTAGGGAAGGACGGGGAAGGAAGTCGACCGTGCACTTTCAAAGAAACCATCCCAGCATTTCCTGGAGCGACTTACAGAAATCACGGAAAACCCAAATCAGGATGGTCGGACGCGGGACCTTGATGACAGCAGCGCGGCGTCGGCATACCAGGAGTCTGCTGAAGTGGCTGGACTCACCGAACAGCGTGCGGACGGCACACCGACACTACACTTCACCCATCGAGTAGTGTAAATTATCTGAATAAACGGATGTTACCGAATACCGTTGTATCACACTGCACTGCCCCTAGAAGCTCTTGAACTTGCTCGTCCCCCTGACAAAATAGGGTGCGGTGCTCTGGCTTCAGCTCTGCTATATGGAGTCCCGGGTTCGACACTGACCCCACAACATAATTTATATTCTGTAAATACGTATCATACACAATTTGATCAAAAGAATCAAAATACATATTGGTGAACTTGAATGTGGTTATGTCCACCATCTCTATGACGATTTGAACCCTGCTGAGGACACTTTCAGTCAGGTATCTGAATGTCTATGGTGGATTGACGGCCCATTCTCCCTCACGAGCCAAAACAGAAAGCAGTGATGGACGCTGGAGACTTGCAGCGTGGTCAACGTTCCAACTCATCCCCAAGGTGTTACATTAGGTTCAGGTGGGGACATTGAGCAGGTCACGCGATTTTAGGATTATTATTGTCCCCGAAACATTGCCTCATAAATGCTGCTTTGTGACAGGGTTCACTGTAACGCTAACACGAACAGTAATCATCTTCGAACTGTTCCTTAAAAAAAAAAAAAAAATGGTTCAAATGGCTCTGAGCACTATGGGACTCAACTGCTGTGGTCATCAGTCTCCGGGAACTTAGAACTACTTAAACCTAACTAACCTAAGGACAGCACACACATCCATGCCCGAGGCAGGATTCGAACCTGCGACCGTAGCAGTCGCACGGTTCCGGACTGCGCGCCTAGAACCGCGAGACCACCGCGGCCGGCAACTGTTCCACAAAAAAATGTTAAAATGTGTGTGAAATATTATGGGACTTGACTGCTAAAGTCATCAGTCCCTAAGCTTACACACTACTTAACCTAAATTATCCTAAGGACAAACACACACATCCACGCCCGAGGGAGAACTCGAACCTCCGATGGGATCAGCCGCACAGTCCGATGACTGCAGCGCCCTAGACTGCTCGGCTAAACTGTTCCTCCACTGTACACTGTACACAATTCTATATAATGTGTTCATATCTTCAGGCATTTAGCAATTTCTTACTTAAGCACAGTAGGGAGACCACACCTTAACCACGAAAAACACACCTATGCCGAAACACCACCTCCTCCGTAATTCCACATTTAGCGTTTTCTAAAGCGCAATAAGGGGACTACACCTTAATCACAAAAAACATATCCATACTGCAACACCATCTCCTCTGATGGCAGGTAAGTTTCTCCGAGCATTCGCGAAACGCAAACCCTTCCGTAGTATTGCAACATGGTTCTGAGTGATTCATCATTACAAGTCATTCGTTTCCAAGCGTCCACTGTCGACTTACGTAGCTCTTTACACCGTCTCAAGCATCGCCTAGCATTGATTGCATAAATGTTTGGCTTATGAGGAGCTGCTCAACCACAGTCCTCCATTATTTTTAACTTCGGACGCATAGGCATTTTGCTAGGTTCACTGCTGGTAGCACTTCGCGACTCTCGAGTCATTCCTTCCGCCGTTTTCATGCGATTTTTTTACATCCATTCTCCGCAATGTTCTACGGACCCTGTCCATAGGTACATGTCTACCTGGTCTTCATTTAGCTGTAATTGTTTCTTTGCCTTTCCATTTCACATTAAAAATGGTTCAAATGGCTCTGAGCAATATGAGACTTAACATCTGAGGTCATCAGTCCCCTAGACTTAGAACTACTTAAACCTATTGCAGTACAAAATTAAACTAAATTAAATTCCTACGAAGAAGGTGATGTTTATGTTTTCTCTAGGACTAATATGGGTCAAATGGCTCTGAGCACGATGGGACTTAACATCTGTGGTCATCAGTCCCCTAGAACTTAGAACTACTTCAACCTAACTAACCTAAGGACATCACATACATCCATGTCCGAGGCAGAATTCGACCCTGCGACCATAGCAGCCGCGTGGTTCCGGACTGAAGCGCCTAGAACCGATTACACAGCAACATTATCAACATTCGACTTGGGTAGATTTAGAATAGTTATCTTGATGGAATTTTTTACTCAGGTGACACCCAATGCGTAGTCCACTTTTGAAGTGGCTGAGATCTCCTGGTAGAGTAAGTGGTTTAAAAATAAAGTTCTCGAAGATACTTGTCTCGCGTCTCGAATTACATTCTATAAATATTTTAATAAGCAATCGTAGCTACTGGTTCTGTTCTAAAAGTTTTTTAAAACCCGATCAGCAACTGGATCGTTTTGGAACAGTAGGGAAACGTGTTATAGAGGAAGCTTTGGGGTGGGGACAGAGGATCCATCGCTAACCTTGTTGCCATCAGAGATAAAATTAAAGAATTAATTAAGGCGATCTAAATCGCTATACCTCGACCAAAGTAGATAAATACTGGGAACATCAAAGTAAAAGCAAAATTCTGTTTGCGGCCTAGTTCGTGTAAATTAATATATTAAAGGGGAAAAATTAGATAACACTCCGTCCATTCCGGATGACTAGCTTTGTGCTATACAAAATAGAACCTTCATGCTGTTATCAGGAAATCTAGTTCAATAAAAATATACTTTGATTACAGACAAATATTCCATGTTGTATAGTCATTCTGCCTCGCACTCAAATGAAAAGTAAACTGTCACTGTGTCATGTTACATTTGTTCTTTCCGAATAAACAAATTAAATTGTGCCGTGTTAACATTTTTGTTTTCGACATCTACCACTATAAACATATTCTGCAAGCCAACGTATAGTTCGAGGTGGAGGGTACCTTGTACCTCTGCTAGTCATCCCCTTTCCTGTCCACTCGCAAATAGAGCGAGGGAAAAACGACAGGGTATGTGCTTCCGTACGAACCTTGATTTCTCATGGTCTTGTCTTCGCGGTCCTTACGAGAAATGTACGTTGGCGGCAGTAGAATTATCCTGCAGTCAGCTTCAGGTTCCGGTTCTCTAAATTGTCCCAATAGTGTTTCATGAATAGAACGTCGTGTTCACACCAACAATTCCCATTTGAGTTCATGTAGCACCTCCGTAATACGCGCGACTTGATCGACCGTACCCGTAACAGATCTAGCAGTCCGCCTCTTAACTGCTTCGACCAGCTGGGGAGCCCAAACACTCTAACAATACTGAAGAATCCTGATTCGACTGAGTTTAATGATGTGTGATATCGTTAAAAGAATATGGTCCACTTAAGTATATCAAGTGCGTAACTGAAATTTGTATCGTGATTTCAAGATGACGTTCCAGCCTTCACTAATCTTCTCAAGCAAGGAGTGATACTGTCAGTGATCTCATAGGGAATGTAGGAAACTGGCAGAGTACACTAGGGCGAAAAAGAAAATAGACTTATGTTCCGTGAAATAAACATTTATTAGCTCTTAAGTTCTTTCTTAACTTGCTCATTATGTACCAAAAACCTTAGCGATATGGTTTCTCAAAGTGGGGTAATTAGCAAGGAATCTTTACCCAGAGGAGATAATTCGTGGATGCACTAACGAATGTAATAAACTCTGGCATTCATTATATCCAAGCGTTTACACTGACTAACACGGAGCTGCAGGAGGAAGATACATAGGATTTGTACGCCAATAGGCAACATGATTAGAGGTGGATCAAAGAGGGGTCACAAGCTAACAAGGGACTAGTCCAACCCGATATGTCGAAACCTGCCCTGAAATTTTTGTACAGGAAGAATACACCAAAAGAAACACAATGGCAAAATTTAAGCTGCTAAGACACACTGCAAATATTTTTAAAAAAGTTGTTGGAAGTTGTCAAATTCGTAGCTCGCCAGGGGGCTGGAGAAATGTACCCTAGCTGCAGCAGACATCGCATCAGCAACACGACAGGCACATATCCTATTTAAACAGATAACACAGCACAAAGCGATCGTAATTTGGAAACCGAGTTACAGTTTCAAAAAGAGCGGATTTTAAACCAAAAAATCGTTCTAGACATGCTCCTTCACTTAACCAATGTACTTTACAGTAATATATAAAGCCTCCATACTATTCGATCAGTTCCCTCGAAAAATGTTGCAACTGACAGTGGAATAACGCGTGCTCATTCAGAAATTTTACCCTTCGTACCACCAATTTTCTCACGTGCTGTATGTCTACAAATTTAGCTCAGACTTGTTCTTGATGTACATAACAATGAATCCCGTGTGTCGATGGCCGTAATTTTTTGCACTTTCATTGTCAACTAAATCTTTAAATTATGTTTGCATGACATTGTAATATCGCTTCATAGCAAACTTGCGGTACCCATCGCTTATGCGACACCACACACGTCCAGAATTGCTACAGAATGGCTCCAGGAACACTCTTCTGAGTTTAAACATTTCCGCTGCCCACCAAACTCCACAGACGTGAACATTATTGACCATATCTGGGCTGCCTTGAAACTTGGTGTTCAGAAAAGATCTCCACCGCCTCGTACTCTGACGGATTCAAGGACAGCCCTGCACGATTCATGGTGCCAGTTCCCTCCAGCGCTACTTCAGACATTAGTCGAGTCCATGCCACGTCGTGTTGCGGCACTTCTGCATGCTCGCGGGAACCCTACACGATAGTAGGCAGGTGTACCAGTTCCTTTGGCTCTTCAGTGTATTTACTCTCTAAGACCAAAAAAAAAAAGCGAAGCACCACGAAAGATTTATGCAAGCAGATGTTGGACTTGCCATTGATTGATGCCCTTCTGAGGGACATCGTGCCAAATTCTGTCCAACTGGCGCGTTAGATCGTCAAAATCCCGAGATGGTTGGGACGGCTCTGCACATAATATAATGCTCCAACTTTCTCAACTGGGGAGAGGTCCGGCGACTATGCTGGTAGAAGTAGGGTTTGTCACGCATGAAGACAAGCATCAGAAACTCTCACCTGTGTGGGCGGGTGTTATCTTGCTTGCCATGAACGGCAGCAAAGAATGACGTAGAATATGGTCGACGTTCCGTTGTGCTGTAAGAGTGCCACGGATCACAAGCAAAGGGATCCTGCTATGAAATGAAACAGCCTCTAGGCTGTTACTTCTCGTCATCAGCCCATATGGCAAATGACGGTCTGGTTGGTATAGCACGGCTGTCTGGAGCGTCTCCAGACACCTCTTCAGCCTGGAATCTCATTGACAGGAGTAGAATTGTGTTCAGTGATCAGTCTCGCTATGAACTGAGCCCCGCAGACTAGCGAGCCTAGAATTATACATTCAGGTTCTAAAGTATACTTTCTCTAAATTTTCACTACTGGCCACTAAAACAGCTACACCAAGAAGAAATGTAGATGATAAACGGGTATTCATTTGACAAATAAATTATACTAGAACTGACATGTGATTACATTTTCACGCAATTTGTGTGCATAGATCCGCAGAAATCAGTACCCGTAACAACCACCTCTGGCCGTAATAACGGCCTTGATACGCCTGGGCATTGAGTCAAACAGAGCTTGGATGACGTGTACAGGTACAGCTGCCCATGCAGCTTCAACACTATACCACAGTTCATCAAGAGTAGTGACTGGCGTATTGTGACGAGCCAGTTGCTCGCCCACCATTGACCAGACATTTTCAATTGGTGAGAGATCTGGAGAATGTTCTGGCCAGGGCAGCAGTCGAGCATTTTCTGTATCCAGAAAGGCCCGTACAGGACCTGCAATGCGGTCGTGCATTATCCTGCTGAAATGTAGGGTTTCGCAGGGATCGAATGAAGGGTAGAGCCACGGGTCGTAACACATCTGAAATGTAACGTCTAGTGTTCAAAGTGAAGTCAATGTGAACAACAGGTGACGGATACGTGTCACCAATGGCACCCCATACCATCACGCTGAGTGATACGCCAGTATGGCGATGACGAACACACGCTTCCACTGTGCGTTCACCGCGATGTCGCCAAACTCGGATGCGAACATAATGATGCTGTAAACAGAACCTGGATTCATCCGAAAAAATGACATTTTGCCATTCGTGCACCCAGGTTCGTCGTTGAGTACACCATCGCAGGCGCTCCTGTCTGTGATGCAGCGTCAAGGTAACCGCAGCCATGTTCTCCGAGCTGATAGTCCATCCTGGTGCAAACGACGTCGAACTGGATGTTCTGGGTACTGATTTCTCAGGATCTATACATCCAAACTGCGTGAAAATGTAATCACATGTCAGTTCTAGTATAATTTATTTGTCAAATGAATACCCGTTTATCATCTACATTTCTATGGGATTTAACATCCCAGATCATCAGTCCCCTAGGGCTTAGAACTACTTAAACCTAACTAACCTAAAGACATCACACACTTCCATGCCCGAGGCAGGATTCGAACCAGCGACCGTAGTGGTCGTACGGTTCCAGACTGTACTGCCTAGAACCGCTCGGCCACCCAGGCGGGCTCCAACTTTTCACTTGTTCTTGTTCTTTCGGTCTTCAGTCCAGAGACTGGTTTGATGCAGCTCTCCATGCTACTCTATCCTGTGCAAGCTTCTTCGTCTCCAAGTACCTACACCAACCCACATCCTTCTGAATCTGCTTAGTGTATTCATCTCTTGGTCTCCCTCTACGATTTTTACCCTCCACGCTGCTCCCCAATACTAAATTGGTGATCCCTTGATGCCTCAGAATACGTCCTACCAACCAATCCCTTCTTCTAGTCAAGTTGTGCCACAAATTTCTCTTCTCCCCAATTCTATTCATTGCCTCCTCATTAGTTATGTGATATACCCACCTAATCTTCAGCATTCTTCTGTAGTTCCACATTTCGAAAGCTGCTATTCTCTTCTTGTCTAAACTATTTATCGTCCACGTTTCACTTCCATACATGGCTACACTCCATACAAATACTTTCAGAAACGACTTCCTCACACTTTATGCTCGATGTTAACAAATTTCCCTTCTTCACAAACGCTTTCCTTGTCATTGCCAGTATACATTTTATATCCTCTCTACTTCGATCATCATCAGTTATTTTGCTCCCCAAATAGCAAAACTCATTTACTACTTTAAGCGTCTCATTTCCTAATCTAATTCCCTCAGCATCACCCGATTCAATTCGATTGCATTCCATTAGCCACATTTTGCTTATGTTGATGTTCATCTTATATCCTCTTTTCAAGACACTGTCCATTGCGTTCAGCTGCTCCCCCAGGTCCATTGCTGTCTCTGACGGAATTACAATGTCATCGGTGAACCTCAAAGTTTTTATTTCTTCTCCATGAATTTTAATTCCTACTCCTAATTTTTGTTTTGTTTCCTTCACTGCTTGCTCAATATACAGACTGAATAACATCGGGGATGGG
This sequence comes from Schistocerca gregaria, assembly GCF_023897955.1. Classification (NCBI taxonomy): domain Eukaryota; kingdom Metazoa; phylum Arthropoda; class Insecta; order Orthoptera; family Acrididae; genus Schistocerca; species Schistocerca gregaria. Next base: position 184,436,724 of record NC_064931.1, on the reverse strand, counting down.
CTAGAACCCTGTCTCACTCCCTTTCTAACCACTGCTTCCCTTTCCTGGCCCTCGATTCTTATTACTGTCATCTGGTTTCTGTACAAATTGTAAACAGCCTTTCGCTCCCTGTATTTTACCCCTGCCACCTTCCGAATTTGAAAGAGAGTATTCCAGTCAACATTGTCAAAAGCTTTCTCTATGTCTACAAATGCTAGAAACGTAGGTTTGCCTTTCCTTAATCTATTTTCTAACATAAGTCGTAGGGTCAGTATTGTCTCCCATGTTCCAACATTTCTATGGGATCCAAACTGATCTTCCTCGAGGTGGCTTCCACCAGTTTTTCTATTCGTCTGTAAAGAATTCGTGTTAATATTTTGCAGCCGTGGCTTATTAAACTGCTAGTTCGGTAATTTTCACATCTGTTAACACCTGCTTTCTTTGGGATTGGAATTATTACATTCTACTTGAAGCCTATGAGTATTACACCTGTCTTATACATCTTGCTTACCAGATGGTAGAGTTTTGTCGTGGTTGGCTCTCCCAAGGCTATCAGTAGTTCTAATGGAGTGTTTTCTACTCCCGGGGACTTGTTTCGACTTAGGTCTTTCAGAGCTCTGTCTAACCCTTCACGCACTATCTTATCTCCGATTTCATCTTCATCTACATCCTCTTCCACTTCCATAATATTGTCCTCAAGAACGCCGCCTTTGTATAGACCCTCTATATACTCACTTCACCTTTCTGCTTTCCCTTCTTTGTTTAGAACTAAGTTTCCATCTAAGCTCTTGATATTCATGCAAGTGGTTCTCTTTTCTCCAATGGTCTCCTTAATTTTCTTGTTGGCAGAATCTATCTTACCCATAGTTATATACGCCTCTACATCCTTACATTTGTCCTCTAGCCATCCCTACTTAGCCATTTTGCACTTCCTGTCGATCTTATTTTTGAGGCGTTTGTATTCCTTTTGCCTGCTTCATTAACTGCATTTTTATATTTTCTCCTTTCATCAATTAAATTCAATATGTCTTCTATTAAACAAGTATTTCTAATAGCCCTCGTCTTTTTACCTACTTGATCCTCTGCTGCTTTCACTATTTCATCTCTCAAAGCTACCCGTTATTTTTCTACCGTATTTCTTCCCCCCACTCTTGTCACTCATTCCCTAATGCTCTCCCTGAGCATCGAGGTCCCATATCCTTAAATCCCACCTTTTTGCAGTTTCTTCAGTTTTAATCTAGAATTCATAACCAATAAATTGTGGTCAGAGTCCACATCTGCCCCTGGAAATGTCTTACAATTAAAACCGCCGCGCGGGATTAGCCTAGCAGTCTAAGGCGCTGGTGTCATGGACTGTGCCTCTGGTGCCGGCGGAGGTTCGAGTCCTCCCTCGGGCATGGGCGTTTGTGTTCTTCCTTAGGATAATTTAGATTAAGTAGTGTGTAAGCTTAGGGACTGATGACCTTAGCAGTTAAGTCCCATAAGATTTCACATACATTTTTTGAATTTAAAACCTTGTTCCTAAATCACTGTCTTACCATTATATAATCTATCTGAAACCTTTCAGTACCTCCAGGTTTCTTCCATGTATACAGCCTTCTTTCATGATTCTTGAACCAAATGTTAGCTATGATTAAGTTATGCTCTGTGCAAAATTCTACCAGGCGTCTTCCTCTTTCATTCCTTTCCCCCATTCCATATTCGCCTACTACGTTTCCTTGTCTTCCTTTTCCTACTGTCGAATTCCAGTCACCAATGGCTATTAAATTTTCGTCTCCCTTCACTATCTGAATAATTTCTTTGATCTCATCATACATGTCTTCAATCTCTTCGTCATCTGCAGAGCTAGTTGGCATATAAACTTGTACTACTGTGGTAGGCGTGGGCTTCGTATTTATCTTGGCCACAATAATGCGTTCACTATGCTGTTTGTAGTAGCTTACCCTCATTTCTATTTTTTTATTCATTACTAAACCTACTCCTGCGTTACCCGTAGTTGATTTTGTATTTAGAACCCTGTATTCACCTGACTAAATGTCTTGTTTCTCCTGCCACTGAACTTCACTAATTTCTACTATATCTAATTGTAACCAATCCATTTCCCTTTTTAAATTTTCTAGCCTACCTACCCGATTAAGGGATCTGACATTCCACGCTCCGACCCGTAGAACGTCAGTTTTCTTTCTCCTGATAACAACGACCTCCTGAGTAGTCCCCGCCCGGAGATCCGAATGGGGGACTATTTTACCTCCGGAATATTGTACCCAAGAGGATGCCATCATCATTTAACCATACAGTAAAGCTGCATGCCCTCGGGAAAAATTACGGCTGTAGTTTCCCCTTGCTTTCAGCCGTTCGCAGTACCAGCGCAGCAAGGCCGTTTTTCTTAGTGTTACAAGGCCAGATCAGCTAATCAGCCAGACTGTCGCCCCTGCAACTACCGAAAAGGCTACTGCCCCTCTTCAGGAACCACACGTTTGTCTGACCTCTCAACAGATACCCCTCCGTTGTTGTATCGCTGAAGCACGCAAGCCCCCCCCCCCTCCCCCCACCAACGGCAAGGTCCATGTCCACGATTAATTGGGGGAGGGGGGGCGAGGGGGCTTTTCACTTATGATTCTGTAAACTGAAATGACAGATTTTCTTTCCTCATGTCTAATTTCATCACGTGTTTTTCTTCTATACTCTCTCAAAATGTCGTTAACAGTAATCTGAGAGCTGTAGACTGTTGCAACTGATGGCGTTCCACTTCTACGGTTGTCCTCAGTGCTTACACGACGTCCATTGAAACAAGCACACCACTGTGATACTGTGCTACAATCCACTACACAATGCCCACACACCTCTCTCAAAGCGTTGTAAAACTTCGTTGGGTTCTTTTCACGAAGTGATTCGATTTTAATGTAATAACGCTGGTCACTTCGTATAATCCGGCCTGACTGATTTTCAGCTTCCATTTTAAAACTATATTAATCACGGCACATCCACGCGAATCTGCAAACACATATACGACTGTCACGCCTTAGTCTTGTTCGCAGCTGACATAAAGTTTAACTTGATCACGCCATCGTGAGGGTCGCGCATGCGCTGTGTGCAGGACTTTTGAAATGACCCTCGTAACAACGGCAGTCGGTAGTTGGCACTGAGAGTTTATGGAGGAATCGGCTGGAAGCGGACGGCGAACTGAGGCGCTGTGGCTTCATGAAGAGCCAGAGAGCGATCATCATCGCGTCCCACCACAGTGCCAGCACCCAGTCTCCACTCGAAGGCTGTAGAGACAAAAATCTTGAACACCTATAACGCATGTTAACCAGTCTTCGCCACCTCTGCAAACAGAACAGATGCCTACATTTAGTTTGCGTGGTTTACTAACGCACTACACAGATTTGGGATTGCGTCGAGTCCGTTTCTTAGGAAACGGCGATTGGCGAAAGGACCGACTGGTCGAAAAAAAAAAACCGTATGCAATATCGGAGGGGCAAACCGAGAGAAATTTAGAATGTTAAAATCAACAATCGTCAACAGCTTACGGACAAAGCCACAATAGCAAACCGAGAGCGAAAGCAAGATCAAACTAAAAACTGTGTGAGAAAGTAACGTCGGTGATTTGAAAGTTTCGTTCCTCCTAGGTTTCGCTGCAAAGAGGGTCTTGCCAACTGACACGAAATCCATGTTGCTTGCGATACAGACTTGAAATTACTGGTGCGTACGTCTCGATCTCTATGTCCGAGTCCGGCGAGTATATTAAACGTGGAACGTATCTCTAGACATTATCAGATGAGCACTCAAAATAAATGCGTGCATTTTCGAGCCATTCTTCCCTTAAAACTTCCAATGAATTTTTTAGGGGGTCTTATCTCCAACAGCCGTTTTTATTAGTAGAGACTGATGACCTAAAAATAAAGGAAAAAAAGTCCTAAGAAAATGTGTTTGGAAATGCAGTGTTGCCACGGTGGATGGCGCTCACGAATGAAAATTCCTCTGACCACGTGCTGTGTGTTCCTTGTGTGTTACAGGCTGTGTGTTTGACGCAGCGTACTATAAGCAGCAGAATGGTGAAGTATTCATGTGGGAGACGAGCCTAGATGGTTTTTGCGTATGGCCAAGCAGATGGAAACGGTAGAGAGGCAGCACGGCTATACCAAAAGAACTACTCTCATAGACACCAAACACATCACACAACAATTCAAGCCCTTTTTGGGCGTCTGTGTGATCGTCGGTCCTTTGAAACAGACTAACGTGTAGAGAGGCGGTGGACTGTCCGTACACCGGATTTGGAGAATTAGGTTGTACAGGCTATTGAGACGAACTCTAGTACGAGCAGGCAAGTGACCCCCCAACATGGTGGAGGCCGAAGTAGGATTGAGTGTACCCTGCATGGCAATCGCTACTACCCTTTCACCTGCAACGAGTGCAAGGATTATCGACAGCGGATTTCCTCCACGGGAAAGATTTTATCGGTGGTTTTTTCACCAGACCATCACAATTATAGGATTTCTGCCATCAGTCCTCTTCGCCAAAGAAACCGAAGAAATAGCCTTTACCAGAACTGGCATCACCAATCTGCATAATCGTCATCTGTTGGCTAATGGTTGAGGCGTCTCATCAGCATCGATTCAGCATCAATATGTGGGTAGGGATTCTTAGCGGCCACATTTTTGGACCAGTCAATATATCACAACGCCTAGACGGAGGAACGTACCTGAAATTCTTGCGGAACACTCTGTCTGGGCTGCTTGAGAATGTGCCTTTGGCAATACGATGGGTTATGTGATCTCTGCATGACGGAGCGCCACACCATTTCCGCATTACAGTCCGCTGACACCTCAACATCTTCCCCGGACGTTGGATAGGACGCCGAAGCCTTGTAGCATGGACTTGTAGATCGCCCGACTTACACCGCCTGAATTTTTACCTCTGTGGGCGTCTGGAAAGCTTTGTGTTTGCTGAAACAGTTCCTTATGTGTAGACCCTTCAACAGCGTTTTCACGATGCCTGTGGCACTAGTCGGAGAGAGGCCGAAATGTGCGAAAAGAGCGAGACAGCCCATAATGAGACCTATGAACGTGCGCATTGCATCCTATGGAGGCCACTTTGAACATCTGTTGTGACGTGGATGCGATGTAACTCCGTACTGTGTTCCGGGACGATTTATTGTCGTTGCACGCACGCCGTCCATTCGCGGACACCTGTTCATAGGACCTTTTTTCCTCTATTTTCAGTCAGGAATCCGCCCCTGCATTTTGTCGGTTTTAGTAATGTTCACCTTGTATTTTGAGGAACCAACAACCAAGTAAATTTTGAGACGAATTTATACAGGTTTTCGAATTGTGTGTTAACAGAATTGTTTAGCAAGAACAGCAGATTTCACTCAGTGATAGTGTTGATACTTATAGTTAAAAGAACAAAGGCGACTGTTTTCATCAACGATTCGTTTAAGCGTAAAGATAATTTCTGTACTTCAATTTCAATTATCACGAACGTATCAATGTAAACAGAACATGACTGTATTGTATTATGTATTTTACTGCTGTGTGAACTGTCTTGTTTATAATTTACGTTGTGGAACTTCTACGACGCTGGAAAAGGAACATGTCTTGTTGTTCCCATGTGTTAAACCTTATTGTTTTGTACAATGCATGAAACGTTACCTAAGATTTAGAAGAGGTACTGCTTTCATGACTGAAATGAGTCAAGTATTACTACGAGAGCAGAATTGTAAATTATTGCTGATGTTCGATCTGCACTGTCTACCAGAGCATTGTCATGTCTGTTCCTGATCTCAATTATAACAATTAAAGCTGAAAGCATTGTGTACGTGTTTTCTAGTCACTAGCTCGCGAATAGTTACTACGTAGTTCAAAGCTACATTTCTTAACCGTTTTATAGTGGATTTAACATAAATCGCAATTACGTTAAATAGTGGGGATGCGTCGTTACTCCAGTACCATCTACTTGTTATCTAATTAGACTATATTATTATGTCCTAAATTGCTTCTGTGGCATGTTTCGAAACTTTCTCTCGTTGTCTTTTTTAATTTTATTGCTCTTTTAATGTGGACCCGTCCCGTCGGTTTTTTCTTTTTCTTCTTTTAACGATCGACTGGGGTGGACTTGTATGTGCGCCTCGACTGTGGTGCTTAAACTCGATGATTACGATTGCCTACACATTCCTCGGTCACTTAATAAGCCACTTCGAGTCACAGCGGCACAACATTTCCGATGGAGACGTCCCGACATAAATAATCAGGGAAAACAACGAAAACTTAACTCTACACACGCCCCCCCCCCAAAAAACACGGTTTGACCACTCATACCATTTAAGAAAATCCACAGAGCATCACAGTAGCAAGGATCATGTTTTACAACTGGACGAAGAAACTCTGGACTGTGCACTTCCGTAGACGTTATCTGCGTGTGTTTTCATTCCTCCGCTTACGAAATTTCACTATTCCAGTCACTTTGTTTCCTAGAAGTTAAGTAATAACGGTACTTACATGGATGTTTTATTTATACAATTCCCTTACTTCTGCTTTCGTGGAAACGGTTTTCTGTAGACTAAGCCTGAGCTCAGCAACAACTTTCCTGGCAATGATCTTCCTACTGAAAGTAACAATAATCTGTAAAGCTTTCCTGCTTCTCTCAGTTAATTTAGTCTATCTTTCGTTACTGTGATCAGCAAACGTTTTCTGATGATTTATGTGTACTGTCGTGACACTAGCTATAGTGTCTTTAGATACTTGTCTCTAAGTATTATAAATTACGTCTAATCACAGGAACTACTGTAGCGATTTTCGTACAGTTTTCTCTGTTAGATAGACCGATTCACGAGGAAGGTTTATGTATACAGGGTGAGTCAGGAGGGAAGGTACCTGACTTGAATGGTGATAGTATTAGTGACACTGAACAAAAGGCTTCATAGGGACGTAAATTCTACTCCGAATGGTTTACAAGATGGAACCCTTTAATGCCACATTTGTACGTTTTTCTTGAAAACACGAAAACTGCACTATCCAACGAAAACGTATTGCAGTACAAAATTAAACTACATTAAATTCCTATGAAGAAGGTGCTGTTTATGTTTTCTCTAGGACTAATATGGGTCAAATGGCTCTGAGCACTATGGGACTTAACATCTGTGTTCATCAGTCCCCTAGAACTTAGAACTACTTAAACCGAACTAACCTAAGGACATCACACACATCCCTGCCGGAGGCAGGATTCGAACCTGCGACCGTAGCGGTCACGCGGTTCCAGACTGAAGCGCCTAGAACCGCACGGCCACATCGGCCGGCTCTAGGCCTAATAGTTTGCCCGAAGAGAACGCGAGAATATTTAAAATTTCGCACAACGCGAGATAGTTTTGTAGACCGATTTGAGATAGTTTCCCGACTTGATAAACCCCAAGTGTCTCGTATGAAACAGTTTGTCTGTACTTCCTCTACACTACTGTGGTACGTTGTAGACAATGACAATGTTTGGATAATACAGAAAATAAGCAACACTGTACATTAAATCTGTTCTATCTAGGAGAACATTCGGAATAGTGCATATGTCCATATGAAGTTTTTTGTTCAAATCAGTAATACTATCACTCCTCAAAACATGTACCTTTCCTCCTGTCTCACGGTGTGTAACTTGGTACCGCTACACGAGATAAGTCGTCCGGCCGCAGATACAAGGGAAATTACCCATCGCATTCCCCTCATATTTAGCGGTAAAAGGTCCCAGTGGATAGCCCGTCAGAAACTGAACACGGATCAAGCATGAAAACAGCAGGAAGGTGTACTGAACTGTGAAAAGAGAAGCAAAATAGAAACACTGAACGGTCCAAGCTGAAAGTATGCAACATCGAGCTACTTTTAATACGTGCGGCGTCGTGGTTGTGGGGTCACGATGTTGGACTACAAAGCCGAAGATACGAATTCAAATTTCCATATTATCCATTTTTCCACAAAATTATGAACTTTCGGTCCGGTCGTTGAAGTATCTGTTCTCCCTCTGTAGTCTTGGCAATAGTCATACTATACGTTAGTTATAGAACATGAGTCGTGTGTAAGAATATACAGGGTGTTACAAAAAGGTACGGCCAAACTTTCAGGAAACATTCCTCACACACAAATAAAGAAAAGACGTTGTGTGGACATGTGTCCGGAAACGCTTAATTTTCATGTTAGAGATCATTTTAGTTTCGCCAATTCCATGGCCTCCACGCTCTCCTGACCGCAACCCTGTTGACTTTCATTTATGGGGGCATTTGAAAGCTCTTGTCTACGCAACCCCCGTACCAAATGTAGAGACTCTTCGTGCTCGTATTGTGGGCGGCTGTGATACAATACGCCATTCTCCACGGCTGCATCAGCGCATCAGGGATTCCATGCAACGGAGGGTGGATGCATGTATCCTCGCTAACGGAGGACATTTTGAACATTTCCTGTAACGAAGCGTTTGAAGTCACGCTGGTACGTTCTGTTGCTGTGTGTTTCATTCCATGATTAATGTTATTTGAAGAGAAGTAATAAAATGAGCCCTAACATGGAAAGTAAGCGTTTCTGGACACATGTCCACATAACATATTTTCTTTCTTTGTGTGTGAGGAATGTTTCCTGAAAGTTTGGCAGTACCTTTTCGTAACACCCTGTATTACCGTCGCAAGTAGATGTGATAAATTGTGAGAGCAGGCGAGATACCACACAGTCCTCTCACAGAAATGAAAACAACAGATAAACGAGTGTGAACTATGTTACAACAAAGGAATTCAACAGTCAAAACTTCCAAAACGGAACGCAAGAGTCACAACATGTGGTACATGTGTGGAACAAATCGAAGGTACGTACGTCTGGAGTTCCCGTCCTTACACCTCCCTGTTACAGACAGACGTCACGCCACAACACAGACACAAATTTGAATACAGCGAACAGACGCATCAATGAATGGACGCACAGTTCATAATTTTGTGAACAAAATATGGGGCACGAAGGAGATTTGAACAGGGATCTCTCCCTTCGCCCTCCAACACCGTGACCACATAACCACGACGCTTTTTCTCTTCAGAGTTCGGTCGATGTTTTTGGCTGGCTATCCAATGGCTATCCACTGGATCATCTTACCACTAAATGTGATAAGGTTGCGATGGGAAGTTTCCCTTGTTAGTGTTACTCGTGGGAAGACAGGGCGGGCCCCTACTATTAATTGGGCCATCTTACTCACTGTCCCATATGAGCGAGTAAAGACAACAATTCCTTGTTGGAACACTGTAAGATCTGACATGACGGTAGATCAGAACAACACCCCGACGCAGAAGTACTACTAGCCCAGAATACCGGGTGATCAAGAAGTCAGTATAAATTTGAAAACTTAATAAAACACAGAATAATGTAGATAGAGAGGTAAAAATTGACACACATCCTTGGAATGACATGGGGTTTTATTAGAACCAAAAAAGAATTCACAAAATGTCCGAAAGATGGCGCTGGACAGGAAAACGTCAGTGACTGCGCATGACAATCGTGTATAAAAGGAGCTGTAATGAGAGAGAGAATCAGATGCGCCAACAGTCGCAGCATGTTGACGTTACCTGAAAAGGAACTTTTAGTGAAGCTGTATTATCAGAAAGGGGAATGAGGTAGTTCAGCGTTACGATCCTATCGCCATAGGAAGGGGTAAAGGTCTGTTGACAAATCCAGCTGTGGCGAGAATGATTTCGAAGTTCGAAGCCACGGGTTGTTTAGACGATAGACCCCGTAGTGGCCGACCGAGCACAAGGCGTAATGTTACTGAGACAGTTCAGGAAGAAATGGAGACTGTAGCGGCTCGTCTATGCACGGGAAGTCAGCGCTCGTGCAGTAGCACGTCGCCCCGGCATTCCATACACTACTGCTTGGTAGGCACTGAGGCGTACCCTCCGATGCTATCCGTACAAAATTTATCGGCATTATGAACTGTTACCTGGCGATTTAGTGAAGCGGAGGGCATCTGCGGTGTGTGCGTTTCAAAAGACGGCGGAATATGACGATTGGTTGAGTAACGTGTTGTGGACCGACGAAGCTCATTTCACGCTCCGAGGGTCTGTCAACGCCCACAACTGCAGAATTTGGGCTACCGAAAATCCTAGAACTGTCGTGGAAACTTGTAATATCTCTTTACATTCGATGATTTATTCTGATACAATTCTACCCTTGAATGACGTTTACTAATTTTCTGTCTTCATACTCGTAGAATCCATGCGCAAAGTAGTTTCATACAATAGCTATGCCATGAGCGCATAATTATTCTTTGTAGTACTCTCTCTGGTTGTTAGAAAGAAGCTTCCGAGATTGTCTTCGTGCCGATTGGCCTGAGCATTGTTTGAAGAATTGTAATCTGAATATTGAGATTTATGACAAAAGATAACTGATACGAAATGATACGATTAAAAGGGATATATATATTTCACCGTCATACAAAAGATGTGTAACAGTTTACATTATTTGACATTTGAGAATTAATGATATTCATCGGTATATTGCATTTGATAATATACGAGCTCCATTACTTCTTCGGAAGGTTAAACTTCATCAATTCAAATAATCGCTTGATCTGAGGTTTCCCGACTGATTTTTTCTCAAAAATACGAGGCATTTTATTTGTACAGATTAGCAGACTGCCGCAAAGCACGAGCCTGGAGAGAATAAGAATCATCGCCTCATTTCATTCTAACATGTAAAATTTCTGAATCATTTTAGTGACTAAGTTATGACTGTGTTTCCTATTATGAACGATTGATTGCTCGAACGAATTGAGAACTACATAACTACATAAGTACATAATTAGGAGGAAAAATTACAAACTCCATAGCACGTCAAGAAAGTCACGGTATGGGTTGGATTTACCACATCTACCGTTATCGGGCCTTTTTTCTTCGAGGAAATGCGTGATTCTGGTTTTGTAACTGCTACCGTGACGGGTGAGAGGTACGCCGATATGTTACAGAATGGCATCATCCCCAGCCTGGCTGATAAACGCCTGCTGGAACGTACGATGTTTATGCAGGATGGCGCTCCACCCCATATTGCTAGACGCGTGAAAGATTTGCGTGCGTCGTTTGGCGTGCTCAGCCGCCACTTTCGTCATGCTTGGCCTCCCAGGTCCCCAGACCTCAGTCCTTACGATTATTGGCTTTGGTGTTACCTGAAGTCGCAAGTGTATCGTGATCGACCGACATCTCTAGGGATGCTGAAAGACAACATCCGAAGCTAATACCTCACCATAACTCCGGACATGCTTTACAGTGCTGTTCACAACATTATTCCTCGACTACAGCTATTGTTGAGGAATGATGGTGGGCATATTGAGCATTTCCTGTAAAGAACATCATCTTTGCTTTGTCTTACTTTGTTATGCTAATTATTGCTATTCTGATCAGATGAAGCGCCATCTGTCGGACATTTTTTGAACTTTTGTATTTTTTTGGTTCTAATAAAACCCCAGGTGATTCTAAGCATGTGTGTCAATTTGTACCTCTCTATCTACATTATACAGTCATTTATTCCGTTTTCAAATTTATACTGACTTTTTGATCACCCAGTATTTTTAGAAACACATTAAATGTATTCGCAGTTTCGAATACGAACAACCATCTGCTGTACAAAGCAATGACGACAATGAAACTTAGTGCCGGATCGTGTATTTTCCGCTTAACGCAAGCTGTACTTTAACTGTTCTGGCTATCTTTCTTTCCCCCACAATGCCATCATTGTATCGTACTTCTTAACGACACAAAATCATTTTTATCCGCCGATACCAGGCAGCGACTTTCAGCTAAAATATCCTCCCCCTGTATGGGAATTAACGTGCACGAGTGCAGGTTGTGGAGCGTGAATGATAACTTATGGGAGTTTGGGTTGCGCTCTGAGTCGAGCACGGTTAGCCAAAGCGTTTTGGGCGACTGCTGGCGTAAAGCGGGAAATCCGCTTTCTAGTACCAGTCCGACAAAAATTTTCATTTGCGTCATTCCCTCATACAGCTGATGGTTGTCCGTATTCGCAACTGCCAATGTATTTAATGACTGCTGTATTCATTGTAGTGGTTCTTCCTTCGGAAGTACATGCATCTCCGAAGGAACAATGAATCGTACTTCTTAACAACACAGCTACTACTACTGTATCGTAATTCTAGAAACGTTCTGATAGAGGACGCAAAAAAAGACACCATTACGTTACCGAGAGATCAGAAAATATGTGCCTGAGATTAAGAGTTTATATCGAGGTCTTCCTATAATATTATGTAACACACGTATGCTCATATGTCCTCTCGTAGCTTATAAAAAAAACACAGGAAATATTCGCATATTTCTAAATTTGTGTACGAGGGTGAGTCGAATGATACCCTTAAATAGTTTTTTCAATATTATTTATTGCGCAGAAGTGGTATAAGGCTGTATCACTTTTCACCATAATCTCCCCCACGCTCAATGCAAGTCCTCCAGCGCTTACAAATTCCTGTAAAAAAATATTCTTTTGGTAGTCCGCACAACCACTCACGTACCATGTGGCGTACCTCTTCATCAGAGCGGAACTTCTTTCCTCCCATTGCGTCTTTGAGTGGTACAAACATATGGAAATCACTTGGGGCAAGGTCTGGTGAGTATGGTGGATGAGGAAGACACTCAAAATGCAGGTCTGTGATTGTTGCAAATGTTCTACGGGCAGTGTGGGGCCTTGTATTTTCATGTTGCAAAAGGACACCTGCTGACAGCAATCCACGTCGCTTTGATTTTACTGTAGGCCGCAAATGATTTTTTAGGAGATCTATGTATGATGCACTGGTGACAGTGGTCCCTCTAGGCATGTAATGCTCCAAAATGACGCCTTTTTCGCCCCAAAAGAGAGTCAGCATAATCTTCCCTGCTGATGGTTCTGTTCGAAACTTCTTTTGTTTTGGTGATAAGGAATGGCGCCATTCCTTGCTCGCTCTCTTCGCTCCCGGCTGGTGGAAGTGAATCCAGGTTTCGTGCCCAGTAACTATTCTTGCAAGGAAGTCATCACCTTCTCGTTCAAAGCGCCGGAGAAGTTCTTCACAAGCATCAACACGTCGTTCTCTCATTTCAGGAGCCAGCTGCCGTGGCACCCATCTTGCAGACACATTGTGAAACTGGAGCTCATCATGCACAATGTGGTGTGCTGACCCTTGACTAATCTGTAAACATGTTGCAATGTCATTCAGTGTCACTCGGCGGTTTTCCTTCACTATGGCTTCAACTGCTGCAATGTTCTGTGGAGTCACAACTCGTTGTGCCTGACCTGGACGAGGAGCATCTTCCACTGAAGCCACACCATTTGCGAACTTCCTATCCCATTCGTAGACTTGCTGCCGTGACAAACATGCATCACCGTACCGCACCTTTATTCGTCGATGAATTTCAATACGTTTCACACCTTCACTACGCAAAAACTGAATAACAGAACGCTGTTCTTGCCTGCTGCAAGTCGCAAGTGGGACGGCCATCTTTATACTGATACCGCGACGGTATGTGTGCAATCAACACTATGCTGCCACCTACAGGCCATTCAGCACGCTGTTTGTAGCACGCTTACCAACTTACAAGATGTTGTTGTTGTTGTTGTGGTCTTAAGTCCTGAGACTGGTTTGATGCAGCTCTCCATGCTACTCTATCCTGTGCAAGCTTCTTCATCTCCCAGTACCTACTGAAACCTACATCCTTTTGAATCTGCTTAGTGTATTCATCTCTTCGTCTCCAACTACGATTTTTACCCTCCACGCTTCCCTCCAGTACTAAATTGGTGATCCCTTGATGCCTCAGAACATGTCCCACCAACCGATCTCTTCTTCTAGTCAAGTTGTGCCACAAGCTCCTCTTCTCCCCAATTTTATTCAATACCTCCTCATTAGTTATGTGATCCACCCTTCTAATCTTCAGCATTCTTCTGTAGTAACAAATTTCAAAAGCTTCTGTTCTTTTCTTGTCTAAACTATTTATCCTCCATGTTTCACTAGCATACATGGCTACACTCCATACAAATACTTTCAGAAACGACTTCCTGACATTTAAAGCTATATTCGATGTTAACAAATTTCTCTTCTTCAGAAACGCTTTCCTTGCCATTGCCAGTCTACATTTTATATCCTCTCTACTTCGACCATCATCAGTTATTTTTTTCACCAAATAGCAAAACTCCTTTACTACTTTAAGTGTCTCAGTTTCTAATCTAATTCCCTCAGCATCACCCGACTTAATTCGACTACATTCCATTATCCTCGTTTTGCTTTTGCTGATGTTCATCTTATACCCTCCTTTCAAGACACGGTCCGTTCCGTTCAACTGCTCTTCCAGGTCCTTTGCTGTCTCTCACAGAATTACAATGTCATCTTCTCCATGGATTTTAATCCCAACTCCGAATTTTTCTTTTGTTTCCTTTACTGCTTGCTCAATATACAAATTGAATAACATCGGGGATAGCTACAACCCTGTCTCACTCCCTTCCCAACCACCGCTTCCCTTTCGTGCCCCTTGACTCTTATAACTGCCATCTAGTTTCTGTGCCTTTCGCTCCCTGTATTTTACTCGTGCCATCTACGAGATTTCGATCTGCACTGTCTACCAGCGCATTGTCATGTCTGTTCCTGATCTCAATTATAACAATTAAAGCTGAAAGCTTCGTGTAGGTGTCTTCTAGTCACTAGATGGCGAATGGTTACTACGTAGTTCAAAGCTACATTTTTTTACCGTTTTAGAGTGGATTCAACATACATCGCAATTACCGTGGTTACGTTAAATAGTATCAGTGCGATGTTACCCTAGTACTATTTACTTGTTTTCTAAGTAGATTATATTACTATGTCCTAAATGACTTCTGTGGCATGCTGTTCAGAAACTTTCTAACGTTATTTTGAATTTTATTGCACTTTTGATATGGACGCGTCCCGTCGGTTTTTTTTTTCTTTTTCTTCTTTTAACGATCGACTGGGGTGGACTTGTATGTGTGCCTCGAGTGTGGTGCTTAAACTCGATTATTACGATTGCCTACACATTCCTCGGTCAGTTAATAAGCCAGTTCGAGTCACTGCGTCGCAACATTTCCGGTGGAAACGTCGATATAAATAGTCAGGAAAAACACCGAAAACTACACACCCGTCCGAAGGCACGGTTTAACCACTCATGCCATTACAGAAAATCCACAGGGCATCAGAGTAGCAAGGATCATGTTGTACAACTGGAAAAAGAAAATCTGGACTGTGCACTTCCGCAGACAGTCTCTGCGTGTGTTTTCATTCCTCCGTTGTCGAAGTATTTGGCTTATCACAATTACGAAATTTCACTTTTCCAGTCACTTTGTTTCCTAGAAGTTAAGTAATAACCGTACTTACATGGATGTTTTATATATACAATTCCCTTACTTCTGCTTTCGTGGAAACGGTTTTATATAGACTCAGCCTGAGCTCTTCCACTGAAGCCACACCATTTGCGAACTTCCTACTCCATTCGTAGACTTGCTGCTGTGACAAACATGCATCACCGTACTGAACCGTCATTCGTCGATGAATTTCAATAGGTTTCACTACGCAAAAACCCAATACCAGAACGCTGTTCTTCCCTGGTGCAAGTCGCAAGTGGCGCGGCCATATTTATACCGATAGTGCGACAGTATGTGTGCAATCTGCACTACGCTGCTACCTACATGCCATTCTGCACGCTATTTGTAGCACACTTACCAACTTACAGGATAACGGCGCGAAATTTCGATTTCTTATTACAAATTTAAGGTTTTCATTTGACTCACCCTCGTATTTTGCCCTCCTATATTTTTCAGAAAGATTCTGGTTTTTTGTCTGAGGTGCTAGAAACTGTTATTCGTGTCAGACACTCTGTCTCGAGCAGAATGCTGCACTGTAGCGTATTGGAGCAGTCTTCAGAGTTTGTGTAGAGTGACCAGGGACCTCGGACTGGAACACACGCGAATTCTTTACCCGTGGGAACGAACATTGCCAAGGATATTCTGATGCCGATCCGAATACTTCGCCCGTTGCCGGTAAAAAAGTGAAAAGAGAGGAAACCCTTTTTCGACCCCTCTCGGTGCAATGAAGTGTGTCTGCCGCGGAGGTGCGGACGGGACTCGGCAGCATCACCGCTGTTTACTAATCGCGACACTCTGCTGCATATTCATGCAGGAGCTCGCGACACGTCTTTGTGATGCTTCAGCGTATGTGGTCGACTTTCATCCTCGCACTTTGCACGGCGTTTTATATAAATATAAGGGAAAGAGACCGCGAGTGAGTGAGAGAGAGAGAGAGAGAGAAAGAAAGAAAAAAAAAGTGTGAGAGAACGAGGGAAAAGGAGAGCGAGAGAGAAGGAGAGGGTGGGAGGATGCAAGGGGGAGGAGGAGTGGGTATCTCCGGGAGATATAAAAGAAAATTGCGCCGGAAAGAGTCGTACGGCGAGCTTCTATTAGAGAAGAGCACGCGTCAAAGCGTTTCGTTAAAGGCGTGCTAGATGGCGCGCCTGTGATGTATTATTGACATTAATTCTTGCACCATCAGCCCACTTGGAGGCGCGCTACCGCGTACACACACGCACTCGCTCACACACAAACACACATCAACGCTCAGACAGATAAAGGTACTTCTCTTTTTTTTCTTTTTTTTTTTTTTTTAGAGTTAGCAAGTCGTAAGCCACTCAAAAAGCAAATACGTGTTTCAACAAAGTTTCCCCCTTACAGCGGGAGATGAGTTGCGCTGGCTGGGGCCAGGGGAAACGCGGCGCGGATTCGCCAGAGGAATGATAAAATGTAATATGTTCACCGAGAATGAAGGGAAAGTGGCGAGAAATAAAGACCGGCGACAATCGGAAGAGGAGAATGGAGCTGAAATATAGATGGTAATAGCGAGTCAACTGCGGCGGCCATTGCTGGCAAGTTACGCGCCCTAACAATGGCCGCCAGTGCCGAATTTCTTTACGGAGTCGAGTTAGTAAATCACCGCACAGTAACAAGATAAATGTTTATTGAGCTTCGCTAGCAGCGTATAAACCGCATTTCTTTCTCCGGAATCACAATTCCTTGTTGATTTTTCTGTCGAGCGCGTGGGAAGTTGCTAGAATTGTGGAACGAGGTCTACTGTTTTGAATATGCCTCGAAGCCGAAACCCCACAACATTCCTTTCTTAGCTTTCTTTATTTTCCGTTAATACGCACAGTTTTATCGCTCATCTTATATGACGCATGAAGGCTCGATCATGCCTACACAGTTACATAGAAATTGTTTTAAAAGCAAAAACTAGACTAACTGTTTTTCGTCCGCAATAATAGGCTATATATTTATTAGAAGTTCGTTTTGGGCACATTAGGGTATTACCATGTAACAACTAACTTGTGTCCAAGAAGTCACTTATCTTCAACAAATCCATACTAAAATACGCACAAAATTGATCACAATGCAGGTATAAAATATCGTATCAAAGTCTTATCTACGAGGGTTAATCGGAAAGTAGGGAACAATCGGTCGCGAAATGGAAAATACGGTGAAAATCTGATGAAGCTTTGCACAGATGCTTTGGATACTGTGTCTAGTACGCCCTTCGATCGCATCATGTAGCTGTTTTCAGTTCTGAGCTGATAGTGAGAGCGTAAAGATGGCTAGAAATTAGCGTATCCGGCCAAGTATAAGGGCCTGGCGAAAGATTTAGCGTGAAGCTATGCAATCCACATAACATAACTGTCATGCGGTTTGTTCTACACGACAATTCTCGGCCGCACTCTGCAGCCTGTAATTTGCAACCCCTGAGGTCCATCTCTGCTCAAATGAACCGCTGGCTATGAAGCAATATTTTGACACAGACAACGAGCTGCGGTCCAGAGCAGAAAAAATTGTCGAAAAGCACTGGCGACTGTCTTCTATAACGAGGGAATTGATAATTTGGTACAACACTACGACAACTGCCTAAGTCTGAGCGGCGACTGTGTAGAGAAGTAGCTGGAAGGTGTAGCTAACCGTTGCAAATAAAACAGTTTTGATTTTCACTGTTGTTTCCATTTCGCGACCTGTCATTCCTTACTTTCTGAATAGCCCTCGTAGCTTTATGTGTCTCGAATGTTAAGCTACCAACGTTTCCATTAGCGGTCTTTGCTTACTGTACTGCGCTACGAATGTAGTACACATAAAGAAGCTTATAGTTAATATAAGGTTGCAGTGTTGCCCGAAATCACTGTACAAAGAATATATGAGGTTCTCCTTCCTACTGTTATCGACAGTATGCCCTTCTTGCAGACACTGCCGTCAGTTACACTATGATCACGTGCGCCATCAGTATGTGAACTATGTAAGACTTTTTGTGTTTAGCATCGTATTTGAACTGTTTTTAGTATCATTTTTCTGCCGTGTAGAGTTTGATATAGCGTGGCGTTTGAATCAAAGACCATGAGAAGCAGTCCAAAAACTACAGTCGGGCTAGCAGGATTGCTAGCCACACGTCGTTAATCCTGCGCGTCGATTTGACTGAGTTCTGAGTCATCTCACTGTCCGGCAAGCAAGCACGCTGTGCATTAAGATATAATAGCAGGTCATATAGGAGCGCGTATCTGTACTACACTTCAGTTCAAACATCGTGTGTGTTCCAATTTTCATCAGCCGAATTTAAGGATAGTTCCTTCAACAAGGCCACGTCAGATTTTTCTACTCCATTCATGTCCATTCTGAACCAGGGTCCTGCTTCTAATAGTATCGATGTCGACATTATGAAAAGGCAAGCTTTTCATTCACTTTCATATCATACTTCGTAAGATATGCTTACAGATACATTTAAAATACTGGAATATAGATACATAGGTCTCTAAAATTGGTATCTGTATGCCTCTGGACATGGGGATACAATATTTATACTACTGAAATAACTAAGACCAGACAACATTAACGTCATTTCCTAACACGGTACGTGGCCGCCATGAATATCCGATGCTGTATCATGCATGTAGCGGGATTACTGACTCACTCTTGAGGAATTCTGTAAAGACTATTCAATCCGTTTCTTATTTTACGAATTAGTTTTCTTTTGTCTGGTTACTACGTACTGCGGTTTTTTTTGTTTTGTTTTTTACTCTGTGTCTGTGTCTGCTTATACTTTAACTCTTTCCACGACGGAAAAACTCGTAGCTATTCTGAGAGGTAAACTAGAACTGGAATCCCAACTACCATTCATTTTACTCAAAAAGTCATCAAAAATGACAACTGAATTATTATCAAGCCGTGAATTACTATAATAACATGACAGTTATCAACTAACGCTTCAATATTAGATATTACAAGTGTGATTATTCAACAGCTATTAGATAAACATGTACCACCTACATAAATAAATATTTCTTGTCTACATAGTGGTCTTCTAAAGGTATTAAGAAGTGGCTCAATATAATACAGTCCTTGCTATGCATATAGTTGGGAGCATTAATTTATTCAAAAGATGGATTTCAATGAAAGTAACTAAATAATCATAGTCTTAATCCAATAACTGTCCAGCGACATCTTTATCACTCTGATAACAAATCATACAACAATAACTAAAAATATAAGAGGCGATTAGAAAGTTTCCGTTTGAGGGCACTGCTGAAGCGTATATGCGACGCAGTGCGACTCCGATGCGGCTTTATAAGCACCGGCATGTTGGCAAGGGATTATTGTGACTTTCGTGTCTTTCCGACGTGGGTGCGGTAAATGCAGAAACGTGAATTATGGCGACGTGAATACCAAATGAGTCCAAACAGGGCCAGCTTGCTGCTATTCTTTTCATGACTGCCGAAGGACAAACATCGGAGAATGAAGAATGTGTATGGGACAACATGTCTGTCGAAAAGCAACGTTGTGGAGTGGTGTGCCAAGTACCGTGAGGATCACGTTTCGATACAAGACGACGGTCGGTGTAGGAGGCCAGCAGAAGTTATGCCAGCTCAAGCGGAAGACATCCCAGCACCTGTTCTATAGTTCTGGTCTCTCCCCATACGAGTATCACGCCTTCGGCCTCTTCAAAAAGCCTTGAAGAGTCAATCATTCTTGTCGTGCGAGGATGTGCAGCAGACAATTACGGACTTCACGCAGTAGGACACTGTGTTTTACTAAACAGGTCCTGAACCTGCTGCGTCGATGGTATGATTGTCTCAGTGCTCACGACGATTTTGCCTGACTGGCATAGCGATTGTAGACGTTCGGCCTTCGAATGGAAACTTTTTGATCGCCATTAAATATTGCGGCTCGTAATGGAAACTAATAAGTTAGTAAATGCACAACAACAACGCAGACATAAACATTGAAAAAAGACGTACGTCTACATAAAAAATAAAAATTGCTAAGATAAAATCATACTTCAATCTCTAGTGCTGTCCATTATTTAGAACGTAGAAATAACGTTAATGCCTTTTTTCAATAGAACATTCATTTCCTTATCGCATCTTAAGAATATTCGTCGTCGTGGTTCTGGAAGAGCAAAAGCGTTTATCATGACTGGGTGCTGTACTACAGGGTTACGTAAAGGTTAAATGTAAGGTGACGGCTGTGCCGTTAGTTTCCTTATCACTCGCCGATCAAAGATGAGCAAACCGACCACTGCCCTACGCGACTAAGATTGGGATGCGCACAACATATAAACAAGAAAAGTAAAATCTAGCACCAAAATCTGCTTTAAAAAATCGTCACTTAACACTTGCAGCTTGATTCCCCTTACTTGGGAAAATAATCATCACAATCTGCGTCCGTGTTCTCAGATGATACTAGAATTTATTGGAGTCCAGACCAATAAACGACCCTAATAACGAACTGTGGTTCTACAGTTGTACAGGTGGGTCGTCCACCGCTTTGCTTCTGCCCTATTGACTGTGCCAACTGTCTATAATAGGGTTCATCAGGCATGCACTTACATCCATGACGTTCACCATATACTGCAGTGGTTAATGAACGATAAAATAAGTTCAGTAAAAATGAGATATTCAAAAAGCCTCAATTGGCTCTAAGCACTATGGGACTTAACATCTGAGGTGATCAGTCCCCTAGACTTAGAACTACTTAAACCTAACCTACCTAAGGACATCACACTCAATCATGCCCGAAGCAGGACTCTAACCTGCGACAGTAGCAGCAGCGCGGTTCCGGACTGAAGCGCCTAGAACCGCTCGATAACAGTGGCCGGCTTTGAGATATTCAGTTGAAACAAAATACTAAATAATGTGGGTAACACGGTAGCGAAATTAAGTTGAATACTGAATATCGTATTTTCAATAATAACAAAAAAATACCTTGACCTTCCATAAAATTATTAAATGCGTGTCAGTTTTCACCTTAAGTTAAAGAATTAAAATCGTAGCTCAGTGCAATGAAGATTGCGCGGAACAGCGTATACTATTTGACCGATTCCCTAGTTAAAACAGCTACTTTGAAAGCAAACCGATGTCCAAGTCCCGACTATGCATTACTGTAAAAGTCAATCAGTGATGCTAAAGCTCATCATGAAATACACTTATACCCGAACCACATTAAGCTTCTCCAGTTTTACATCTACATCTACATGACTACTCTGCAATTCACATTTAAGTGCTTGGTAGAGGGTTCATCGAACCACAATCTTACTATCTCTCTACTATTCCACTCCCGATCAGCGAGTGGGAAAAACGAACACCTAAACCTTTCTGTTCGAGCTCTGATTTCTCTTATTTAATTTTGATGATCATTCCTATCTATGTAGGTTGGGCTCAACAAAATATTTTCGCATTCGGAAGAGAAAGTTGGTGACTGAAATTTCGTAAAAAGGTCTCGCCGCGACGAGAAACGTCTTTGCTGTAATGACTTCCATCCCAACTCGTGTATCATATCTGCCACACTCTGAGCTGCCCTTTTTTGCACCCTTTCGATGTCCTCCGTCAATCCCACCTGGTAAGGATCCCACACCGCGCAGCAATATTCTAACAGAGGACGAACGAGTGTAGTGTAAGCTGTCTCTTTAGTGGACTTGTTGCATCTTCTAAGTGTCCTGCCAATGAAACGCAACCTTTGGCTCACCTTCCCGACAATATTATCTATGTGGTCCTTCCAACTGAAGTTGTTCGTAATTTTAACACCCAGGTACTTAGTTGAATTGACAGCCTTGAGAGTTGTACTATTTATCGAGTAATCGAATTCCAACGGATTTCTTTTGGAACTCATGTGGATCATCTCACACTTATCGTTATTTAGCGTCAACTGCCACCTGACACACCATACAGCAATCTTTTCTAAATCGCTTTGCAGCTGATACTGGTCTTCGGATGACCTTACTAGACGGTAAATTACAGCATCATCTGCGAACAGTCTAAGAGAACTGCTCAGATTGTCACCCAGGTCATTTATATAGATCAGGAACAGCAGAGGTCCCAGGACGCTTCCCTGGGGAACACCTGATATCACTTCAGTTTTACTCGATGATTTGCCGTCTATTACTACGAAATGCGACCTTCCTGACAGGAAATCACGAATCCAATGGAACAACTGAGACGATACCCCATAGCTCCGCAGCTTGATTAGAAGTCGCTTGTGAGGAACGGTGTCAAAAGCTTTCCGGAAATTTAGAAATACGGAATCAACTTGAGATCCCCTGTCGATAGCGGCCATTACTTCGTGCGAATAAAGAGCTAGCTGCGTTGCAAAAGAGTGATGTTTTCTGAAGCCATGCTGATTACGTGTCAATAGATCGTTCCCTTCGAGGTGATTCATAATGTTTGAATACAGTATATGCTCCAAAAGCCTACTGCAAACCGACGTCAATGATATAGGTCTGCAGTTAAATGGATTACTCCTACTACCCTTCTTGAACACTGGTGCGACCTGCGCAATTTTCCAATCTGTAGGTACAGATCTATCGGTGAGCGAGCGGTTGTATATGAGTGCTAAGTAGGGAGCTATAGTATCAGCGTAATCTGAAAGGAACCTAATCGGTATACAATCTGGACCTGAAGACTTGCCCGTATCAAGCGATTTGAGTTGCTTCGCAACCCCTAAGGTATCTACTTCTAAGAAACTCATGCTAGCAGATGTTCGTGTTTCAAATTCAGGAATATTCCATTCGTCTTCCCTGGTGAAGGAATTTCGGAAAACTGCGCTCAATAACTCCGCCTTAGCGACACAGTCGTCGGTAGCAGTACCATCGGGACTACGCAGCGAAGGTATTGACTGCGTCTTGCCGCTTGTCTACTTTACATACGACCAGAATTTCTTCGGATTTTCTACCAAATTTCGAGACAATGTTTCGTTGTGGAACCTATTAAAGGCATCTCGCATCGAAGTACGTGCTAAACTTCGCGCGTCTGTAAATTTTAGCCCATCTTCGGGATTTCGCGTTCTTCTGAACTTCGCATGCTCTTTCCGTTGCCTCTGCAACAGCGTTCGGACCTTTTTTGTGTACCACGGGGGATCCGTTCCATCTCTTACCAATTTATGAGGTATGAATCTCTCAATTGCTGTTGCTACTATATCTTTGAATTTGAGCCACATCTCGTCTACATTCGCATAGTCAGTTCGGAAGGAATGGAAATTGTCTTTTAGGAAGGCTTCTACTGACACTTTATCCGCTTTTTTAAATAAAATTATTTTGCGTTTGTTTCTGATGGATTTGGAAGAAACTGTATTGAATCTAGCTACAACGACCTTGTGATCACTAATCCCTGTATCAGTCATGATGCTCTCTATCAGCTCTGGATTGTTTGTGGCTAAGAGGTCAAGTGTGTTTTCGCAACCATTTACAATTCGCGTGGGTTCGTGGACTAACTGCTCGAAATAATTTTCGGAGAAAGCATTTAGGACAATCTCGGAAGACGTTTTCTGCCTACCACCGGTTTTGAACAAGTATTTTTGCCAACACACCGAGGGTAGGTTGAAGTCCCCACCAACTATAACCGTATGAGTGGGGTATTTATTTGTTACGAGAGTCAAACTTTCTCTGAACTGTTCCGCAACTGTATCATCGGAGTCTGGGGGTCGGTAGAAGGAGCCAATTATTAACTTAATTCGGCTGTTAAGTATAACCTCCACCCATACCAATTCGCACGGAGTATCTACTTCGACTTCACTACAAGATAAACCACTACTGACAGACACAAACACTCCACCACTAATTCTGCCTAATCTATCTTTCCTGAACACCGTCTTTAACAGCATGCGTCACTCGAAAGCTGCGGGAAATCATCTAAATCCCCCGCGCTGCTCAAATTCTATCACCCATAAAATTACGAAGTTTTGAAACAGTGCATCTGGATTGCCGCCCAGAGCCTAAGTTCAACTCGTGCCGAAAACTACCCACGAGCAGACTGAGTGCCTGCAAGAGGCTGAAAACGGGAAAGACAAGGAGCAAAAGACCACGAGCAAAAGGCCATGAGATGCAGCAGCGCGGCCTGTTTAACACCTCATAAACCTGACAACGCTACTTATGTTCATAACTTGTTACAAAATTGCTTTAAAAATGGTGCTTCGTACAACTAAACCTACTGAAATGAGAGACTCAGCACGCTAGTCACTTTCCGACCTTACAAGCCGTTCTAACATCTATGTTACATTAAATGCTGTTCTTATAACATTACATTACAAGTAAATATGTATACGTACACAAGTGTAAACTAGAGCACAATTTAGTGCTTGTTTACATGGCGCTCTTGGTTTTTATTTAAAACGCATCAAATTTGGATGACGACTGACTTTGTTGGGTGCCTGTCTAGATCAGCTTTTTCCTAACACTAGATTAAGTAGAGAAATATCTGACATATCTAAACACAAATACATGTACGACATAGGTAAAGGTCTAGGGTAATCCACGCTGACTTCATGATACCGCGCCAGGTAAGATATTTCGAAACTAGATTAATAAATATTAGAGAAAAGTAAAGATTGTGGTTTTAATGCTTCCGGTGCTCTACGTAATCCTCTCCCATTTGAGGACAGCGCACAGAACATTCATACAACTGTCAGTAAAGTCTTCTTTCAACTCACAGTTCACATTCGCACCTTTTTTGGTCTCTGCAAGCCAGCAGAGAACCATTCTGCAATTTGTCGTTTTGTGGTAGTTCGTAACCATGACAACATGTCTCGTCATTCGTGGTACCTTTTTCCGGAAAAGAAACCTCCGCGTTTCACATTTCACACAAGTCAGGAGGGTCTCAACACGTATTTTACGAAATATACTCGCAGATGCCATTATGGACAACCATCAGCTGTATAATGGAATGACAACAACGAAAATTTGTGTCGGAGCGTGACTCGAACCCGGATTTCCCGCTTATCGCGAGCGGTCGCCTTTCCCAGTTGGCTATCCGTAGACGACTCACGCCCAGACCCAAACTTGCATATGTCGTCAACCATGTTTCTACAATCTGTACTCGTACATCCATTACGTATGAGGTGCGACAATAAACTAATGAGACTGATATGAATAAAAAGGTTGCTTACCGTTTCAGTCAAGTTTAGTGTTGTCTGCTTCAAAGTAGTTCCCTTCTGATTGCACACACTTCTTCCAGCGCTTCTGCCATTGATGGTAACATTTCTGGAATTAGTCTTCTTTAATATTCTCCAAGACCTTCGTAACAGCTTTTTGGATATCTTGTGATGTCTGAAAATGGTGTTCCTTGACCGCCGTTTTGACTCTTGGAAATAGAAAAAAGTCGCACGGAGAGATATCTGGTGAATAAGGTGGCTGTGGTAGTACTGAAACTGGTTTTGAGGTTAAAAATAGCTGTACTGACGAAGCAGTATGGGATGGTGCATTATCGTGATGCAGAATCCAATTATTATTAGACGAACCGTTTCTCGATTGATGTTCAGTTCTTCTGCAATCATTTTTATGGATAATCTTCTATCAGATCATATGAGTTCAAGCACCTTGGCCAAGTTGACATCTGTTCATATCAAGGCCGTTATTACGGCCAGAGGTGGTTGTTCTGGGTACTGACTTCTCAGGATCTATGGGCCCAAATTGCGTGAAAATGTAATCACATGTCAGTTCCAGTATAATATATTTGTCCAATGCATACCCGTTTTTCATCTGCATTTCTTCTTGGTGGAGCAATTTTAGTGGCCAGTAGTGTACAGTACATGGCGACCGCGACACTACTGATTGGTAGAAATGGTCAGCCTAAACACCAGTTCAATTACATAGTTATACATGGCGACTGTGATGAGACTAATAAGTTGGCACCGTCAGTGATTCAACCGAATTACACAAGATGGGTAAAATGTGTTCAACTAACGATTCCTCTTACTCATTTTCTTTACTACAATTGTGATATAAACACTTAGTCCTGCGATCTTCAGCATCAGTTGTAGGATTTGATTTTAGATTTAAGCTTTAACCTTTTCTTGTGCACCTACGGAACTTATGAAGTACCTCTACAAGCCTTTCATCAAACTGGAGAATTCTTCAGAATACCGTAATAAATCCTTATTTATCTGCTTAATTACCCTGCTGTTCACAACAGTTAGTAAAACTAAAATCTCAAACAACTGGATAAACGGTAAAGAAGTTTTTTTGCCTTTTCCCTGTGCTTACAACTTGACGACTCTACACAGCTCTGTTAACTCTTCATTCAGACCAAGTAAATACATAATTAAAAAGTTTTAAATAGTAAAATAGTAAGCAGAGATGATAAAACGATATTACTTTGTTTATTATGTCTCTTTGCATTTTGACGTGGTGATACGAATTGGATATTAATCACTGACGAGGTCGTGAACAGCTCTGTTGATATTGTAGATGGGAGTATAAGAGGCAATATAGAACGTTTGCAATGTGTCGGAAATATGTGGATACTGACCGACGTTGACCGATGGGACACATGAGCGCTACGGTTCAGAGCTAACGAAAGATTAGTGAAAAAGTGACTGCCTGAATATGGTGTCAAGTCTGCTGGAGGCAAACTTGGAAATGCAAACAGTGGAAAACGGAGCGGGCAGCAAGAGGTATTTGATGATGGGTGTGAGTGCCCTGCCAGTTACGTTGTGTTCTCAACAATGGTTGTGGTAATGTTTCCTTTGGGTGTAAGACAGAGAGTAATGTTTGAATTAAGGAGACCAGTAACGTGGGGGATGGGTATTCTGAATTCGAACTTTTTCTTTTCAAAAAATAAATGCACCAGCGCTTTACTTCCCGAAAGGCTGAAGATATCTAAACGAGGTTTCCGGCAAATGATATGACGCAGAGGGTGCACGTAATGTTGCTGCATTGTCAATAATATTAACTCATAATAGCAATCGAGTCATTGAAGCAGGTATTTTATTTTGACTGTACAGAATTATTTGTCGGTGTTCGAAAGCTCAAAAAAGACCAGTACAGTGACACAATATTTGTTAACGTTTGTGGTGAAACTTTTCTAAAATTTGTCTGAAGATAGAAACATTGACAGGCCAAGGCGGAGGATACTAGCTAATGCGGCAACGTCGTTAAAAGGCGGACATACATAAATTTCAGACAGTTCTCCTAATTTCCTTCTGATGTGCAGGAAGTTAGCATATAGTACCATTTACATAAACTATCGCTGGTGCTATATCCCTGTCGTATAAAATAGAGCCAAGAGGAAATAAGTTTTATCTTATAATGGAAGTACCCCAACTCAAACGCTGAAATTGAATAAAAATTATTTTAAAATACGAAGCTGTGTCTGTTCTACCACCCGCCACGGTCATTTACCTATAAAGCTCTGTAATTATGTAGAATCACTTTTTAGATGTGACCAGCTGATTCGCAAGTGTCACAGAGACATATTATTTAGCAAAAAGCATAAACAGTGCTTGAAATAACATATGTTAACACATACAGCACTCGCAGAGTCATATCTCACTAAATCGAAATTGTTGTGTTGATGCACGTTCTTAAAACAAGGCGGAATGGAACAGGTCGTGGCAAAAATCTGGACGATGTGATCACCGTGGATTTTGATACAAGACCACAGCTGTGCCGATACACTGAAAATGAGATCACACCGCACATGACACCCTTGTTAAGTGCACTTACTGTTGCATTCAGCTAAGTTTTGATCTCTTGACTGAAACTCCAAAATTAAACTTCGAGGACGGATAAGGAAGGGACGTAGAGCATTTCAGCAACTTTTTTGAGGGGGAAATATGAGTGTAGGTACTATATATACTAACATACGAGGGAGTGCTGATAAGTAATGCCTCCGAATATTTTATGTGTAAACGCTGCAAACTTTTTAAATGAAACAAACTTAGTTAACATTCTACAGCTTTATTCTTCATGTGTACGTATTTATTTCTAATCATAATCACCCTGACGACGAACACATTTCTCCCAACGAGAGACCAGTTTGTTGATACTGTCATTATAGAATATCTCACTTCGTTAAAGGAGCCACAACCTCACCTTTGCTTGCACAGCTTCATCAATATCAAAGTGAAGTCATGGAAAGTGTTTTTAAGTTTCTGAAGCATATGGAAATTGGATGGAGCCAAGTCGGGAATGGATGGAGGATGATCGATGACAGTGACATCAAGGAGTCGGATTGTGCAGATTTAGCATCGTTCGTGAGTGGAAAGGCATTGTCATGTGAAGCAGAGGGTGCTCCATGTGTGGACGCACTATTCGAATTCGAAACTCGATTACAGCACACTGTTTCTGAAGTACCAATATAGTTACGTTACACAACGTCATGTTACACACTACAGTTTTGAGCCCTTTAGCGGCAAAGGGCTGCAACTACTGTATGTAGACATAAACATTAAAGATGTAGAATGTTAATAACGTTTGTTTTATTTAAAAACACTTCAAAAATTCTGAGACATCCCTGTTGAGCACACCCTCGTATATTGCTTCGAACAAATGTTTAGCCTCGTCCCGAATACCTTACATATGACACTACCGGCCCGCATCTCGTGGTCGTGCGGTAGCGTTCTCGCTTCCCATGCCCGGGATCCCGGGTTCGATTCCCGGCGGCGTCAGTGATTTTCTCTGCCTCGTGATGGCTCGGTGTTGTGTGATGTCCTTAGGTTAGTTAGGTATAAGTAGTTCTAAGTTCTAGGGGACTGATGACCATAGATGTTAAGTCCCATAATGCTCAGAGCCATTTGAACCATTTTGCCGGCCGCGGTGGTCTCGCGGTTCTAGGCGCGCAGTCCGGAACCGTGCGACTGCTACGGTCGCAGGTTCGAATCCTGCCTCGGGCATAGATGTGCGTGATGTCCTTAGATTAGTTAGGTTTAAGTAGTTCTAAGTTCTAGGGGACTGATGACCACAGCAGTTGAGTCCCATAGTGCTCAGAGCCATTTGAACCATTTGATTTGACACTACCGAAGGCGCTTGTCGAGATTGTATGTTGCACGGTGCTGAATCTTCAGCGACTTTTTCTTCTGTTGTCGTTACATTCATAAACCTTCAAATGTTGGTTGCACATAAATTTACTGACAAATCGTCGTAACTGGTGGTAGAATACACAAATCTCGGTGTTTTAAAATCTTTCTTTTTTTCATTTTTAGTCTTTCAGACTGAGATACATCCGTTGTTGACAGCACAGATGTATCTTTTGGTTGCATATGAAGAGTGGAAATGGAAAATGTTCTAAGTACCAAATCTGACTTCTGGCAGGAGAATAGAAGAACAATGTGTCTGTTTGTACATAACTAATTTTCAGTCAAAAAAATTAAAACATATTCTGATACCACAAAATTATGACTCTCACCACATCACCGCAAAAATTAGGGAGACAAATTAGAACATAGATACCTTACTAAGAATGTTATATGTAGCATTTCAGGAAACTGACTAGTTCCAAGAGCTAATAACAAAGTTTTTATAAGTTGATGCTTGCAAAGATGAACACAGCAAACGGTCACTGTTATAATGCTATTTTTTTACTCAAGTGACGTAGTTAATGTTTCATATCTTTTAAATTTTGGAACTTCAGAGAGAAACACAGCTTGGCACAAACACAATGCACCATCTACTAACTCATGTTTAAAATACTGTATCCATTGTTTGGCACCTGGCTCTTGTCTAGCAACTTGCAACAGAGTACCGAGAACACAACTTCTATTAAAAACGCATTTTGTGAAAAAATTGCACTTTGAACGCTATCTGTTTACACTCTTCGTGTAACTACGGAATCTGGCATAATATCGCCACTTGGCGCTATTTATACTGCAGCAAAGCTTTCCACCCACCTTGCTTCTCAGTTATGGAACATTTTTTAAACAGTTTTCTCAAACGTTTCAACCTCATCATTAATAAGCGCTATGTCGCTGTACTCGTATTTTCGGGAGCTATTGGATGGCGTTAAAAAGTACGACATTCCATTTAAAACCCGTTTTTATTTCGATATTTCGATTGAGACAGACATAAAAAACAACACTATTGTCCAAGTTTAAAGCAACAAACTGCTATTTCCCCGTCCTGTTTCTAATTCATGATACAATCTCACAAACTGTCAACCAGATGTCCGTACGATCGTGTTCTGCACGGAATATGGCATTCCGGTCAACGACAATCATGCCAACGATGACGTCGGGTCATCTATGAAACGAAGTAGTGGCTGCCGGGTAGCCCACATCAACAAGAGAAGATGCCTACCAGACTCTCTGCGGTGGGCGGCAATAGAAAGAAAGGAAGCGGGGCAATCGCAAACTGATGTTGCCCGATGGCTTGATGTGTATCGCTCTGTTGGTTCTCAGATGTTGTGACAATTTATAGAGGCCTAAACTGTATCCCAGAGACCAGGGCAGCGCCGACCACGTGTGACTTCAGAGTAGATGCCCGTTATTTGGCTGTAAGGGCACGATAGTACTGCCTTAGTATTTCACGGCAACTGACATGTGAGCTCGCAGCATCCACTGGACGTGTTGTATCGAGGCAAACGGTATGCAGAAGGCTTCGGCAGAGTGGCCTTTATTGTCGGAGACATGCTGTATGTCTACTTCTGACTTGTCTTCCCAGAAGGGAACGTCTAAAGTGGAGTCATCAACTTGCCACCCGGGCGGTCGAACAGTGGGCCAATGTTATTTTCAGAAACGAGTCCCGATTTAGTCTGGAGAGTGATTCTCGATGGATTCGCTTCTAGAGGGAACGCGAAACACGATTTCGGGACCCAAACATTGTGGAAAGAGACCGAGATCGAGGCGGATCCCTAATGGTGTAGACAGGGATTATGTTTATCTCACGAACTCCTCTTCATGAAATTTTACCGGTGAATAGGCAAGGTTTAATTGCTGTCAGGTATTGTGACGAGATCTTGGGACCTCATCTGCGGTTGTTACGACTTAATGATGGACGATAATGGTCGACCTCATAAAGCACGCGTAGTTGATATTTTCTTGGAAACTGAAGATATTGCACGCATTGTGTGGCCTATTCGCCCTCCCAATTTGAATCCCATAGAGCATGTCAGGAATGCACTTGGGAGATGGCTTCCATCACGTCAGCATCCGCCAACCACTCTCCTAGGCTGCGAGCAGCTCTGCAGGACGAACGGGCGTTACAGCCTCAACAAGACACTGATGACATCATTCACAGCCTGCCTCATCATTGTTAGGTCTATATTGCTGCCAGAGGTGGTCACGCCCCATACTGAGCGCATTAACCAATTCAAAAAATGGTTCAAATGGCTCTGAGCACTATGGGACTTAACTGCTGAGGTTATCAGTCCCCTAGAACTTAGAACTACTTAAACCTAACTAACCTAAGGACATCACACACATCCATTCCCGAGGCAGGATTCCAACCTGCGACCGTAGCGGTCGCGCAGTTCCAGACTGTAGTGCCTAGAACCGCTCGGCCACCCCGGCCGGCCATTAACCAATTGTCGGAATGAGTTTGCATAACAGTTAAATTGGAGAAAACGAAGAACGTTTTTGTGTAGCGTTATGCATGTTGCAGTTGTTTACGTTCTGTATTCTTTACATTGTTTCTAGTTTACTATCACCTGTTTATACTATTTTGTGGCAAAATAAACGCAGCCTTGCAAAATTTTCGTTTGTTGCTTTAGTTTTGCACATCTGTGTATGTCCCCGTC
Source organism: Schistocerca gregaria (assembly GCF_023897955.1). Classification (NCBI taxonomy): domain Eukaryota; kingdom Metazoa; phylum Arthropoda; class Insecta; order Orthoptera; family Acrididae; genus Schistocerca; species Schistocerca gregaria. The sequence continues at coordinate 184,404,740 of NC_064931.1, read as the reverse complement.
TGCATATTATTATTCGCCCTAAACCTCATTTTATATACAGATATCGGTTGTTTGAATGTATTTGCATCAAACGTGAAGGGGTGACAGACCACGTCACGGCAATCAACATTTGTTAGAGACAAAAAAAGAACTAAACTGACACTTCCTGGTGACGCTAAACATCCTGTTGTATTAATTAGTATGCCCCTGAGATGTGGCACGGCGTTGGCACTCTGCGACGTGCGTACGTCTTGTGTGTTGCCTATATTAAAGTCATCAGCTCCATATAAAGGCGGTAGGCCCAGAAAAATTGAAGTTACTGATACGCTTCTAAGATACTTTTCTCCGCTTAGAAGACACTCATTCTTAAAGTTTAATTGTTGGCTATCACTATCAGTTTACTGGGATAGGTAGTATGCAGCAGACATGGTTAACTGAACCTGCTAGTTCGCTGAAGTCTTGAAGTTCCAAAGACGCCTGCCGTCAGAGGGCAGCGACAACGAACATTTTGTTCCTCATGACGTAATCTATCACTCCTACACGTTACATGCAAAGACTTTCAAACACTCTGTATCCACTCTACTATGCAGTGAACAGTGCATTGCGGATGGTACAATTTACCAATATTATCGTTATTTATTCCTATTCCACTTGAGTATTGAGACAGGGAAAATGACATCTATATGCCTGTGTGTGTGCCCTAATCTCTCTTATCTTATTCCCATGATTCCTGCATGAGACGTACGGTAGTGGCAACATAATGATCGCACAATCTTCTTCGAATACTGCCAAACCCAACAGGGTTTCGCGAAAACAGCGTAGTCTTTCTTCCAAGGACTGCCGTTTAAGTTCCCCGACCATTTATGTTACATTTATGTGTGGTGTCAGACACAACATGTCTGTCTCTCTCTCTCTCTCTCTCTCTCTCTCTCTCTCTCTCTCTCTCTCCCTCTCTCTCTCTCTCTCTCTCTCTCTCTCTCCCTCCAGGATGTTACCGTAACAAAGTGCAAAAATATAACAGGACATAGAGAATGCTCGACTGAACAATTTGACGTAGAGAACCTGGGCACGGATATGGAAGTAAACTTGTCTACCGCTTTGTCTAGCATTACTGTTTCCCAGCTTATTTACAACTAACATGCGTACAAGTTTACACATATTGTGTTATTTATTTACATGTGCATTCGTTATTTCCTGGAAGAAAACAAGGAAGACGAGCCTGATTACTAGGAAGTCATGATGCGGGTTTTGTTTACTTGTCAATAAGGTGGCTCTGTTGTATGGTATTTACATTGTCTCATGACGTAAAATGCTATGAATCAACGACACCCACATTCATTACTCAGTGCTATTCAGAGACGTACAGTACAATACGATGCAGCAGTCCCTTCACAGTTTCGCAGAACTCAGTGCATGCACCTTGTGTGTAAGGAAGTACGTTGCAACGCTCTCGCTGTTGACGGGTTTTACAGGGAACGATTTCCTAACAGGCAATTTCCGTCACAACGAGTGCTTATTTCTCTCGATCGACGAATGCGGGACACTAGTTCATTGGAAAGAAGAAGTTGTGAGGACCACAACAGGGATACTTGTCAGGATGCGTCAGAATCGTGTTCGCTGATGTCATGTTTGCATCGAGGTTGATGGCAGTCAGTTTCAGCACATTTTCTAAGATACAGTACAAATGGTACGTTCATTATCTCAGTGACGGTATTTGCAGTTAACTGTAACTAATGTAAATAAAAAGTACACAGTACTATGTTTTTATTCCTATTATCTCCTTAAGCTGGCTTCTCCGACCCCAGGTTCTCTGCCTCAAATTGTGCAGTAGAGCATTCTGTATGTCCTGTTAAATTTTTGCACCCTCCTAGGAAACACCCTATGTATATATACACACTGAAGCGCCAAAGAAAATGCTATAGGTATGTGTATTCAAATACAGAGATATGTAAACAAGCAGAGTATTCAAATACAGAGACATGTAAACAGGCAGAATACGACGCTGCGGCCAACAACAGTTATATAAGACAACAAGTGTCTGGCGCAGTTGTTAGGTCGGTTACTGCTGCTACAATGGCAGGTTACCAAGATTTAAATGAGTTTGAACATGGTGCTATAGTCAGCGCACGAGCTGTGGGACACAGTATCTCCGAAGTAGCGATGAAGTGGGGATTTTCTTGTACGACCACTCCACGAATGTACCATGAATATCAGGAATCCAGTAAAACATCAAATCTCCGACATCGCTGTGGCCGGAAAAAGATCCTGCAACATCGGGACCAACGACGACTGAAGATTATCGTTGAACGTGACAGAAATGCAACCCTTCCGCAAACTGCTGCAGATTTCAGTGTTGGGCCATCAGCAAGTGTCAGAATGCGAACCATTCAACGAAACACCATCGATATGGGCTTTCGGAGCCGAAGGACCACTCGTTTACCTTTGATGACTGCTCGACACAAAGCTTCATGCCTCGCTTGGGCCCGTCAACACAGACATTTGACTGCTGATGACTGGAAACATGTTGCCTGGTCGGACGAGTCTGGTTTCAAATTGTATCGAGTGGTTGGACCTGTACGGTGATGGCGACAACTTCATGAGTCAGTGGAAACTGCATGTCATCAGGGGACTGTTGAAGCTGGTGGAGGCTCTGTAATGGTGTGGGGCGTGTGCAGTTGGAGTGATATGGGACATCCGATACGTCTAGATACGCCTGTGGCAGGTGACACCTACATCAGCATCCTGTCTGATCACCTGCATCCATTCATGTCCATTGTGCATTCCACGGATTTGGGAAATTCTAGCAGGACAATGCGATACCCTACGCGTCCAGAATTGCTACAGATTGGCTTCAGGAACACTCTTCTAAGTTTCAACACTTCCGCTGTCCACCAAACTTACCAGACATGAACATTATTGAGAATATCTGGGGTGCACGTCGTGTTGCGCGCTTTTGTACGGTCTCTTGGGCACTGCACGATTTTAGGCAGGTGTGCCCGTTCCTATGGCTCTGCAGTGGCGAGGACGACTGTAGGCACTTTCAGTGCAGATGCTCCATAGTTTCCCAACACCTGGGGGACTTAGCAAATGCTACGAGCAGTGGGCTGATGGATCGGAGCTCTGCGTGCACGTGACAGTTTGAGAATTGGTGTTGCACAGTAAGTGTGTCCGGATGGCCGAGGCGTTTAAGGCGACTGTTCTAGAGAAGCGGATCATCAAGATTCGAGTTACGATCCGGCACAAATTTTCGGCCTTCACCAATACTTTATTTCAATCCCTGTAGGTGGCTGGAATTTCTGTTACAGATTAGGATGGGCTATACCACCGTAGCAGCGCGACCCTGATTTCAAAAGACGTCTCTTGTCATGTCTACTTAATAAGGAGTTCAAACACTGAAACAATAACCTAGAAGTAGTCGCTCTAGTTTTTTGTGTGCGATTTCCTTTACAGACGCATTGCTTTTTACCAAAGCCCTTGCAACAAATACAGATTTCATGTGCTCGTCCCATTTCATATCGTTTCTTAACATTTCTCCTAAATACCAGGTGATCAAAAAGTCAGCATGAATTTGAGAATTTAATAAACCACGGAACAATGTAGATAGAGAGGTAAAAATTGACACACATGCTTGGAATGACATGGGGTTTTATTAGAACCAAAAAAAGCGTGAAAGATGTCTTGCGCGCGTCGTTTGGTGATGATCGTGTGCACAGCCGCCACTTTCGTCATGCTTGGCCTCCCATGTCCCCAGATCTCAGTCCGTGAGATTATTGGCTTTGGGGTTATCTGAAGTCGCAAGTGTCATCGACCGACATCTCTAGGGATGCTGAGAGATAACATCCGACGCCAATGCCTCACCATACCCCCGGACAAGCTTTACAGTGCTGTTCACAACATTATTCCTCGACCACAGCTATTTTTGAGAAATGATGGTGGACATATTGAGCATTTCCTGTAAAGATCATCATCTTTGCTTTGTCTTACTTTGTTATGCTAATTATTGCTATTCTGATCAGATAAAGCGCCATCTGTCGGACATTTTTTGAACTTTTGTATTTTTTTGTTCATTCCAAGCATGTGTGTCAATTTGTTCCTCTCTATCTACATTATTCCGTGATTTATTCAGTGTTCAAATTTATACTGACTTTTTGATCACCCGGTACTTATATGATGTGAAATGCTCAAGATGTTCATCACCAATCGTTTAGCTATCTAGAACGGCGTTAGAAACGCAAGGTGTGTTACGTCTTACGTAATTCAGTCTGAGTTCTAACGTGCACAACGTTATACTTCCAACTCCAATGTCAGTGTTCAGTATGAGCGAGCTTCATTTGTCTCCTGCTATACTTACAGCTGCGGAAACTCTGACTGGCCGCATCTCACCAAGTACTTTCAACTGAAAACAGGGAGGCCGTATCATCAGAGAGAATGAAGTGCGGTGCAGTTAAGTGTGAAGGAAAGAGTGCAGGCGAGGAAAGGCGAGGCGAGCGGGCCCAGATATTAGCAATAAATCCCGCGCTAAAAGCCAGCGCAACAAGCACGCCGGGCGCCTTCCGGAGCGCCGCTCGCGCCGAGCCGCCTCTCCTCAGCTGATATTGTTTCTCTTTTATTTATTGTTCCGGCACTCAGCGCCGCTCCCATCTACAACTCAAATGACAACGGAAGCGAGCTATACTAAAATTCGCTTCGGGTTTAACTCACTTCTTGCCTGCATAGACAGCATATTATATCACAGTCTCACAAGCCGTGCACTGTTCTCTTGTAATATATATCGCCTTTCGGATTTCCACAGGGCTCTTTGCATTATACAGAATCCATTTGCTGCGCTATCAGGGAACGTCACAAGAGATATTCTGGGCACTTCCTCCGATTCGAGAATCGAGTGTGAGACTGCGACTGCGTTCTAATTCTGCAAGGGGTCACGTTTTCTTCTGTCGTAAACAGAATTTCTGTTCCACACTCTTTTCGAATGTTCGTTCGCACATTCATATACGTGTTAATCAATGTATAGGCACATTTTGATATAAACATGTCGTTTCCGTAGCTGGCTTCTGCCTCATATGTAACTATCGGATGTCTCTGAAAAGACGGAAAACTGTGAAATTCATCGCAGAACGATGGCAGAATGTCTGATGACTAGAAAGTCGTCACCGTCGTCGTCGTCGTCGTCGTTGTTGTTCAAAAAAATGTGTGTGAAATCTTATGGGACTTAACTGCTAAGGCCATCAGTCCCTAAGCTTACACACTACTTAACCTAAATTATCCTAAGGACAAACACACACACCCATGCAAAGGGAGAACTCGAACCTCCGCCGTGACCATCTTGTTGTTGTTGCTGTAGTCTTCAGTCCGAAGACTGGTTTGACTCAGCTCTGCCGGCCGGAGTGGCCGAGCGGTTCTAGGCGCTACAGTCTGGAACCGCGCGACCGCTACGGTCGCAGGTTCGGATCCTGCCTCGGGCATGGATGTGTGTGATGTACTTAGGTTAGTTAGGTTTAAGTAGTTCTAAGGTCTAGGGGACTGTTGACCTCAGAAGTTAAGTCCCATAGTGCTCAGAGCCTTTTTTGATGCAGCTCTCTACAATACCCTATTCTGTGCAAGTTTCTCCATATCTACTTAACAACCCGAACTAACTTACTGTTTTCCAGTCTTGTCCCTTTTCTCCTCTAAAATTTGTAATCTCTAATTTTCTGCATTGCAGTTTGACGATTGCTTGATGTCTCGGGACGTCTCCTATCAACCAATGCCTTGTTGTAGTCAAGATGTGCCTCCAACTTCTTTTTATGCCCATTTCGAATCAGTACCTTCTAGTTAGTTGTTTAATCTACATATGTCGTTCTCGGCATTCTTCTGTAGCACCACATTTTAAAACCTGCACTACCTACTTGTCTGAACTGCTTATCGTCCACGTTTCACTTCCATACAAAGCTAAAGTCCATACAAATATCTTCAGAAAAGATATGCTAACGCATGTAACTACCAAACTAGCTGAGAAAGTTAATTCGTGAGAAGGCTGTCAACTGGATGCAACATTATTTCGCCGATTTAGCGATCTTGACCAAGAATGCAGGCTTTCTCCAGTTGAACAAGATCTGTAATATGGCGCACTAAAGAATAACCATCGTACAATATGCATTAGATGAGTATGTGAAAAGCAAGATCGCGAGAGATTGTAAAGAGCCACCGTGGTACAACAACCGAGTTAGAAAACTGCTGCAGAAGCAAAGGGAACTTCACAGCAAACATAAACATAGCCAAAGCCTTGCAGACAAACAAAAATTACACGAACCGAAATGTAGTGTGAGGAGGGCTATGCGAGAGGCGTTCAACGAATTCGAAAGTAAAGTTCTATGTGCTGACTTCGCAGAAAATCCTAAGAAATTTTGGTCTTATGTCAAAATGATAGGTGGATCAAAACAAAATATGCAGGCACTCTGTAACCAAAATGGTAGTGAAACGGAGGATGACAGACTAAAGGCCGAAATACTAAATGTCTTTTTCCAAAGCTGTTTCACAGAGGAAGACTGCACTGTAGTTCCTTCTCTAGACTGTCGCACAGAAGATGACAAAATGGTAGATATCGAAATAGATGACAGAGGGATAGAAAAACAATTAAAATCGCTCAAAAGAGGAAAGGCCGCTGGACGTGATGGATACCAGTTAGATTTTACACAGGGTCCGCGAAAGAACTTGTCCCCCTTCTTGCAGCGGTGTACCGTAGGTCTCTAGAAGAGCGTAGCGTTCCAAAGGATTGGAAAAGGGCACAGGTCATCCCCGTTTTCAAGAAGGGACGTCGAACAGATGTGCAGAACTATAGACCTATATCTCTAACATCGATCAGTTATAGAATTTTGGAACACGTATTATGGTTGGTTCTGAGCACTATGGGACTTAACTGCTGAGGTCATCAGTCCCCTAGAACTTAGATCTACTTAAACCTAACTAACCTAAGGACAACACACACATCCATGCCCGAGGCAGGATTCGAATCTGCGACCGTAGCGGTGGCGCGGCTCCAGACTGTAGCGCCTAGAACCGCTCGACCACTCCGGGCGGCTGAACACGTATTATGTTCCATTATAATGACTTTTCTGGAGACTAGAAATCTACTCTGCAGGAATCAGCTTGGGTTCGAAGAAGACGATCTTGTGAAACCCAGCTCGTGCTATTCGTCCACGAGACTCAGAGGGCCATAGACACAGATTCCCAGGTAGATGCCGTGTTTCTTGACTGCCGCAAGGCGTTCGACACAGTTCCCCACAGTCGTTTAATGAACAAAGTAAGAGCGTATGGACTATGAGACCAATTTTGTGATTTGATTGAAGAGTTCCTAGATAACAGTATGTAGCATGTCACTGTCAATGGAGAGAAGTCTTCCGAAGTAAGAGTGATTTCAGGTGTGCCGCAGGGAAGTGTCGTAGGACCGTTGCTATTTACAGTACATCGGAAGTTTACTGAGGCTTTTTGCGGATAATGCTGTAGTATATCGAGAAGTTGTAACAGAGGAAAATTGTACTGAAATGCAGGAGGATCTGCAACGAATTGACGCATGGTGCAGGGAATGGCAATTGAATCTCAATGTAGATAAGTGTAATGTGCTGCGAATACATAGAAAGAAAGATCCCATATCATTTAGCTACAATAATATAGCAAGTCAGCAACTGGAAGCAGTTAATTCCATAAATTATATGGGAGTAGGCATTAGGAATGATTTCAAATGGAATGACCATATAAAATTAATAATCGGTAAAACAGATGCCAGATTCATTGGAAGAATCCTAAGGAAATGCAGTCCGAAAACAAGTAGGTTACAGTACACTTGATAGCCCAATGGTTGAATACTGCTCACCGGTGTGGGATCCGTACCAGATAGGTTTGATAGAAGAGACAGAGAACATCCAACGGAGAGCAGAGCGCTTCGTAACAAGATCATTTAGTAATCGCGAAAGCGTTACGGAAATGATAGATAACCTCCAGTGGAAGACTCTGCAAGAGAGACGCTCAGTCGCTCGGTACGGGCTTTTGTTGAAGTTTCGAGAACGTACCTCAACCGAGAAGTCAAGCAGTATATTGCTCCCTCCTACGTATATCTCGCGACGAGACGATGAGGATAAAATCAGAGAGATTAGAGCCCACACAGAGACATACCGAAAATCTTTCTCTCCACGAACAATACGAGACTGGAATAGAAGGGAGAACCGATAGAGGTACTCAAGGTACCCGCACACCGTCAGATGGCTTGCGGAGTATGGATGTAGATGTAGAAAAAGAAAAGGGATATTTTTTAAAAACATATGGTCTTGGAACTGCTTCCATCTATCTACCTGCTCCTCGAGGGAACTGTGGCGGAGATGTTCACAAAGAGCACCTGAAGAAATGATACGATGCACAAGCACATACAATAGTCAGGTGTTGACGAATATGAAATACCATTTTCTCCACTAGTTCTTCTCCGGTTTACCACTTTCTTTTACAGAAGTTGACTAGTTACCCCAAACCTAAGTTCATTAGATTTAGTACTCTTGGAAGACTGATAAATCTCCACGGGTACAGTCGAGTTGAATAAAACAATAAATACACAATGGTATAAAAATCTTATTTATGGAGACTGATTTCTGATTTATCCATAATCTTCTAATATTGACTTCAGCTTTCTGTATCTTCTACAGCGTGTGCGTATGCGTCCATTATCGGTAGCACGTTTGTGATAGTTGTAGTGTTTAGCTAAGAGATGGCCATGATTTTGTCTCACAGGCCATTCCAAGGCCCGAGTGCCAAAGTGCTCAGCCTTGCTTCACATTTCCCCCACCGCCATACCGCGCTGTCTGAGTGCGAGGAAGGGGAAGAGAGAAAAACAGCGAATGCGCTGCATTTAAATGGCAGAACAGTCGTACTGCAAACGACTTGGTTTTATATTTCACATTTCTCAGCTGCACAGATCACAAACAAAACAAGTTTTCAGTATTAATTAATTATTTTTGGCGCCTTAAAGACATTATGTACTTTTTATCGGATACAAACTGTCGGCATAGGGACAGATGCAGACAGTTTCACAGATTTTCACACTCAGGTTGTCACGTAGTCGTGAATTATTTAGTTTCATAATCGAAAAAACATATTTCACAAAAATATGTACTCAAAATATTGTAGCACGTTTTTGCAAGCTCATTATGGAGACTTGGAAAATCCACCTGAGAAAAGCAATGTAAACGTCCTGGACAGTTTTAACGTTAAAAGATTTGTAACTATAACTGGAATTACCTTGCAGGTCAATCAGTTACATCTGCTCGTGTGCAAGAGCACTTTCAACTAAAACAGCAAACGATATCGAAAACAGCTTGAAATCAGATGTAAGATTGACAGTGTTCTCAAAACCTTTATAAGGCTAGAATTGTAATTCTTGCAACGAATTCTTCAAACCTCGCGCTTTCTTTAACGCCAGTGAGCTTAGGGAACTGGACTGTCTTCGTCAGAAAGTGTCCCTTCTGCAACGTGATTTTCTTTTAAATGCATCCCCATCGAATCAGAAAGAAGTTACTTTGCGGTGACTTACTGTGGGCAGTGTGCACTCAAACGCACTTACAATCCGAGGTCTGCAATCCATTCTGAATGTTCTACTTTTCGTTACTGCACTCCTTTTTCCTTCATAAATTCAACAACAGCGAGATTTAAAGTTTTGAGTTAACCAAAGAACTTCGCAGTGATATATGAAGTCTCCATACCCAACGTTCATTTCCATCGAAAACTGTTGCAACTGAAAAGAGAACAATGTGTGCTATTTCAGAAATTTTACTATTCGTGCCTCTAATTTCTTCAAGTACTCCATGCTTGTAAATTTAGCACAAAGTTCCCTTCGATGTACAGAACATTGAATCTCGTCTGTTAATCGTTGTAATATTTGCTCTTTTGATGTCATCTACTTGTTTAAATTCTTTCTGCGTGGTAATGTAAAGTCGTTTAGTAGCAAATAAGCAGTACCCGTTGCTTGCGAATTGAGAATTCTCATCACAGTCTTCCGCCATTCCCATTTGTTTTAAAGTATTGTGATGTTAGATAGCTAGACTGCCTCTTTTTGTGCAAATAGCCACTGGACCTGTGAACGTCCTTCATACCACGAACAAATAACGAAGGGTAAACGGCGCTGACATCACGATACTGCGAAACTCAGAGAATCGTGCCGATCGCAAAACGCCGCACCGCAATGCTAAATGAAATGTGGCGCCGTTCCGGGTACGTCCGAGAAGGACCGAACAAAGCCGTGTGACAGGTCGGGGCTTGGCTCGCCCGCAGTGCGCACATGCTGCACGCATTAAGTCTGACAGCCGCGGACGGCCCGGGTTTAGCTGATCTACTGTAATGTTGGACTTGACGGTCTTCCAACGCGTGCCAACTATTTATCTCTACATAGGTAGTGTAATTATAATAGTTGTGAATGTGCTAGGGGTATCTGAAGCTAGCGTATTTAGTCAAGCTGTGGTGACTGCTTTCAAACTAGGACCCATCTGAGTCCACGCATGTATGCATTCGTTTCTTTCACAGCTCGACACATTTTTGCATATCGTTTTCCATGAAGCTGCACAGGAGCACCAATGTTTTCACCTTTACCTCTTCGACAGTCACTTTTAGTGAATATTTTATTTGCAGAAGTAGAAAATTTGTCAAACGTTGCCATCTCAGACGAGTAAAGCGGATTGAGGTGTTTTTCCTAGTTCAAACATTGCTTCACTGATAAAGGTTTCGAACGGACACGTTTTTCTGAAGCAAGATTCATCCTTTCCGCCACGACATATGGTTCTTACACGTGTACGCAAAATCTCCAAAACTTCACTACAACGTTTTCGCTTAACTCTCTGTCCGCCCCCGGTAGCTGAGTGGAGCCGGCACAGTAGCTCAGCGTATTCGGTCAGAGGGCTGCGTGATAACTAACTTTTTTTAAAAAAAAAAAACTTAGTCATGGATTCAACGACCAACTTGAGCGGATATATTGTGACGTCCGCCCAGACCAAACGCAACGAACTATATCGAAGAAAATGAAAAAAATAACTGTCAGACCTGTTACGATCAAGAAAACACTCTGCCTAACTAATGCAGTATGATAAATAGTAGCCACCACGGTAGCTCAGCGTATTCGGTCAGAGGGTTAACTACCCTCTGTAATAAAAAAAAAAAAAACTAAGCGAACGGATCAATGAATAACCTGAACGAGTATCATGAGACGTTCGCCCCGAACATATACAACGAACAAAATAGAACAAAATGAGATCAACAAAGGAAAAAAAAAAGTGGTCAGCGCGACAGAATGTCAATCCTAAGGGTCCGGGTTCGATTCCCGGCTGGGTCGGAGATTTTCTCTGCTCAGGGTCTGGGTGTTGTGTTGTAATCATCATCATTTCATCGCCATCGACGCGCAAGTCGCCAAAGTGGCGTTAAATCGAAAGACTTGCACGCGGGGAACGGTCTACCCGACGGGAGGCCCTAGTCACACGACATTTACTTTCTTTGCTTAACTCTTTGGGATCTGGATAGCCATTCTATAATTACAGTGCCCTTGACAGAACGAATGAATGAATATTGGAATTAAACATTGTGTCAACGACTTGGTCATTAGTGACGGACCACAAACTCCGACTGGAAACTGATTGGAAATGAAACATGTCACGTCCTTTTCAAAGAAACCATTACGGAGTTTGTATTACGCGATTTAGCCAATACACGGTAAACCTCAATATTGATATTCAAATGGCTCTGAGCACTATGGGACTTAACATCTGTGGTCATCAGTCCCCTAGAACTTAGAACTACTTAAACCTAACTAAACTAAGGACATCACACACATCCATGCCCGAGGCAGGATTCGAACCTGCGACCGCAGCAGTCGCGCGGATCCGGACTGAGCGCCTAGAACCGCTAGACCACCGCGGCCGGCATGGATATTCAGGCAGAGATTCAAATGGCTTCATTACTCCACCACATCGCTCAATCTATATGTCGAAATAAAGGATAAGCGCTGCACTGAACATCAGATGACTGATGTGTGCTTCCTTCACATAGTTTTAGGATTATACTTAAAAATACACTTCCCACAATCTGTGGTAACACTGTTTAAAAAAAACTAGGTTTTTCATTAATCCATTCCAAATTGTCAGATCAAACTTCCTCACAAGGTCTCTTTGTTCATCACACGTTTTTCTGCACCGTTTTGGCACACTTGACTCCAGTGTTCACATCTTCTGTTGAACGCGTGAATAGTTTCTCTGTCAATAACTAACAATTCATCAAATACTCAGTATGTAATCTTTTCTTGTTGCTTCTTGATCTTTGTGGTATTTTACTCAATTATTGACGTTCTTGGCAGGTCTGGTCGGTGGTTATCATCAGGCGCGTCCCTACTTCAACAAATTTCATATGCTAATCAAAGACATGTGTAAGCTCAAAACACAACTCTCCATATGCTTCCGACAGCATCTCAAACTTCTCAGTTTTTGAGGCTCCAAGTGTGACAAGAAACTTGGTGATTACTCGCTGTTTGCTTTTAGTACGAGCGAATTTTTTTTCCATATTCCTATGGGTCGCGAAATGGAAACCGCAGTGAAGACCAAACTTTTTATCCGTAACATTTAGCTATACCTTCTAGCTACTTCCCTACATATTAGACGCTCCGACATAGACATTTATCGTAGCGTGGTACCAACTTTCCAATACCCTCGTCAATGATGGGAGCTGCCTGTGAATTCCACCGATTCCCTATGCTGGCTTGCAGGTCGTTGTCTGTGCCAAACCTTCTCAGGATTCTTTCGACAAATAGCAGTCTGTCATTTGACTTTCCACTTGCTTAATTTCGACTGTCATGCGAACTTAAGTCTCTCCTAACTGATACTGCAAGACACTAAACGAATGTGACTGATTTCAGTGAACGTTCATCGATCATTTGCTAAGACTATCTATTAATTTATGTGCACTCTTTACACCACCATGTTTTTGTCAAGCGTCACTGGCCAGGTACAAGGCTGTCGGGGAGGGGGGGGGGGTGATGGTGTGGTAGTGTGGTAACCATGATTCCTCCCCACCCCCAAAAAAACAACAGATTAGTAGAAGCGTTTATACTTTTACGTACATCCGTTTCCTAATAATAATCTTATAACTTTCGGAGAATGAAATAGCATGAAAACTAATGTGTATCGAAAAATTATAGGTATTCTATACATTCTAGAAGTTACAAGCTGACTAAAACACTACAATTTTCAGCTGCTTGAGTGAGGGTCTCTTCAGGTACAGTTAGTTCCATAAGAAAGTGTGCGCCATAATTTTAAATGTAATGTCCGCAGCGACGTCTGTGGTAGTGGTCTCGAATCTGAACTCAATGTGCTTTTGCACGGTGTACAGATAAAGAGTGTGAGAGTTGAACGTTTTGTTTTCTTTGTTTCAGGTGTGGCTATATGCACTTGTTTACAGCCAATTCAAACGCCAAAAAAATGTGCAGTATTTATCAAAAATGCCTTCTGCGGTCCGTTAAGAAATATTTGCTTGAAACGAGACAAACTGGGTGCTTCAAGAAGATAGTGATCCGCAACATTGCAGTCGCCTCTGTACATCGTGGAAATAAGACAGTGGGGTGTCCACGACGGATTGGCCTGCAATGTCTCCGAATGCAAATCCGATCGGAAACGTTTGGTGGTATATCAAGACGAAGTTTAAAGGAAAGCCAATATATACTTTCAAGCAGCTATCATATAAAATCAGGACGATAAGGTGATCGTTACAGAGAGAATATGCAGAAAATCTCGTGAAAAGCATGCCAAAGAGGTGCCAAGCTATAATCGATAAAGGCGGCGATTGGATTAAACTATTATGTAATTGTGCAATTAGTAATGACATGTACTTTCATGTAAACATATATTTATAATAGTGTCTCTTATTTCATACAGATAACAGCGTACACTTTGTTGTGGAGATGATTGTTGATGGGTTTTCGGCCCGACCGGTGACATTCCAGCCATCTCAAGGCGCACACTCACACGCTGTCAACAACAAATCTGTCACCATTTGTGAGTCCACAGATAGAACCAGTACACCTCTGGAAGATGACTAAGGGAAGACAGAGGAAAGGACCCACCAAGGGAAAAAAAGGCCGACTTCCAAAATGCAAGCGGACATGACCGAAAGGAATAGCTTTGCTCTCGTTTCTGCGGTTACAGAGCCAAAATCTGCAGACCTGTCATCATACTCGTAGCGCTTACTGAAATATTGATTATGGTGAGTGTACACTTAGGTTTTATATCGTGTAAATTAAAGTTGTGAGAATTTGTTGCGATAAAAGCTCTTAAACCACTGCTTTATACATGTACTGCCCAAATTTTTGGAAGTGTCTTTCAGTGCTATATTTCCTTTAGTTACAATTTCTTGAACTTTGCGCTAAAGCGATGCCTTAAGGACTGGGTTTTATCGTCTTCTCCGAAAACACAATTTGCTCTTTATTCACACGAAATAATGAGTGTTCATGACAGGGGATCTCAAATTGATTTCGTATTTCTAGGTAACCAGAAGGCTTGTTGACACCGTTCCCCACAAGTGACCTCTAATCAGATTGCATACCTGTGAAGTATCGTAGCATTTTGTGCGAATGGATTCGTGTTTTCCTGTCAGGAAGTTCGCAGTTCGTACTAATTAGAGGAAGTCATAGAGTGAAACAGAAGTGATATCTTGAATTTCTCCAGGAAATGTTATAGCCCCTTTGCACCGCACACCTATATAAACAAATCAGGAGACAATCTTAGCATCCCTCTCAAATTCAGCACCGACGATGCTGTTGTTTACTAAAATCTAGTAAAGTCATCAGAAGATCAAAACCAACTGCAACATCATTTAGACAACATACCTGTATGGTGCGAAAAATGGTAAGTGACTCTAAACAATAAAAAGTCCTAAAAGGAATCCGCTGAACTTCGGTCACACGATTAATCAAACAAATTTTAAAGACTGTCAGTTTTACTTAGCACCTAGGAAATATAATTACGAAGAACGTAGATGGGATCCATCACACAGAAACCGTTGTGGGCAAGATGAAGCAGAGGCTACGTTTAGTTATCAGAACACACCTACTGAAGACGCGGCCACAGTATGTCTGTCCGGAGGACAGATTCAAAAGAGGGCTTTGTCTAATCGTGAAATTGGAGTGCGAGTGTCACGGATATGGTACGTGAGTTGTGGAGGCAATCATTAAAACAAAGGCGTTTTTTTGTTGCGGCGAGATTCTTCCACGAAATTTCAGTGACTATCTTAAAATGGTTCAAATGGCTGTAAGTACTATGAGACTTAACATCTGAAGTCGTCAGTCCCCTAGACTTAGAACTACTTAAACCTAACTAACCTAAGGACAACACACACATCGATGCCCGAGGTAGGAATCGAACCTGAGACCGTAGCAACAGTGCGGTTACGGACTGAAGCGCCTAGAAGCGCTCGGCCACAGCGGCCGGCACGGTTCAGCAGTTGAATACGACCAAAGTACACTTCACACCAAGAGAAAGTTAATGATAAAAAGAATTTCAGTAGTTTCATTTGTAGACAAATTTTTATAAAAAGCGTAGAGCCTGTCCTCTCGGGCGCTAGTTGCGTGGGGATGTTGAGATCGTGCAC
Organism: Schistocerca gregaria; assembly: GCF_023897955.1. Classification (NCBI taxonomy): domain Eukaryota; kingdom Metazoa; phylum Arthropoda; class Insecta; order Orthoptera; family Acrididae; genus Schistocerca; species Schistocerca gregaria. The sequence goes on along the minus strand of NC_064931.1, from coordinate 184,389,125 downwards.
AGTGTTGAATTAAGCTCCCCATGCCCGAGGCAGGATTCGAACCTGCGACCGTAGCAGAAGAGCGGTTCCAGACTGAATCGCCTAGAACCGCTTGGTCACAGCGGCCGGCTTTAAAATATTTCTTAAGTGACGTCCTTCCAGTACATAACTACGCATTCCGTAATTGCTTCAGACAGATGCATTGGTTTTCAGCTACGCTGCTCGTGCCACACATCCTTAAGGTAAGCCGCACTATCCTAACGAAGTTACATAATTAAAAACGAACGTAGTGAGTTCTTTTCCTGAGGAGTCTTTAATCCATTTACGTATCTAGTCCGATATTCCATAACTAAGTATCTTATTCCCAGAGAAATGATGCAGAGCTACTTGCAGCGATTTCGGTAAGCCTAACTTTTTGAAGCAGCCTGTACGTGATTCATCTGCACATCACAAACAAGAAATTCGGGCGACATTGACCCAGGTGTTGACAAGATGTGGCAGATCAGCCATCGCTGCCGGGATGAGCTTATCCCCGGCGACAGAAGGGTTGCGGAGGGCGAGGGGAGCTGTAATTGGAAGTGTGTGCTGGCCGCCGGCTGAGCAAGACAAATGAGCGCGCCGGCCTCCGCACAATGCACCGCTAAAGCGTTCCGCCGCCAACAATGCGTTTACGACCTTTTATAATTTTATACGCGTAAATCGCTACGCATTATTCCCCTCCTTTCGCTGGCCGCACGTTTCGGGACTCCTCTATTCAGCAACATAAATTTCCCTGCACCACATCCGTCACAAAATCAGCAGCCGGTGAAGTGCGTTACGCCTCTGCGGGAAAAACTCACCAGTCCCTATCCTGGTTGGTTTCGCAGAGCAGCGACAACACGAGTCTCTCTCTCTGCGTTTTCCACTCCTCTTCCCGGGGGCGGCTAAGAAATAATGCCTCAGAATTTAGTATGTGAAAACTCTTTAAAGTTTTTACATAAAACAAACGTTATTACAAGGTGTACAACTTTGCTTCCGCTGTTTTTCCCCCAATATTTGAGGCTTTAATGAAACAAATTTGTCACTCATGTATCATTCAAAGAATTTTCCATCGCTGGCCACTACTTTCTCCCATGTTTCGGGCAGTGTACTAATCCCGCGTCGAAAAAAGTGTTCGTGTTTTGAAACAATCCACGAATCGATCCAACTTGTGACTTCTTCGTAAGATCGGAAGTGTTGGTCAGCCAGGCCACACGCCGTTGATCTAAACAGGTGATAGGCAGAGGGGGCAATGTCTGGAGAATAAGGCGGGTAGGGTAGGACTTCCCATTTTAACGTTTCCGAGTACATTTTGACCTCTTTTGCAACGTGGGGTCGAGCGTTGTCGTGCTGCAAAATCACTTTATCGTGCCTCTCGCTGTATTGCGGCCGTTTGTCTTTTAATGTTCTGCTCAGACTCATTAACTGCATTCGATAACGACCAGTTGTGATTGTTTCACTTGGTTTTAACACCTTATAGTAGACGACGTCGAGCTGGTCCCACCAAATGCACAGCATGATCTTGGAACCGTGAATATTCGGTTTGGCCGTCGACGTGGAGGCATGGCTGGGATATCCCAATGATGTTTTGCGTTTAGGGTTATCGTAATGAACCCATTTTCCGTCCCTAGTCACAATGCGATGCAGAAATCCCTTCCGTTTTGGCCTCTGAAGTAACTGTTCTCAGGCACACAAACGCCGTTCAACGTCTCTTGGTTTCAGCTCACACTGGACCCAAGTTCCTTCTTTCTTAGTCATACCCATAGCCTTGAGATGTTTTGAAATGGCTTGCTGTGTCACTCCCACTAATCGTGCCAATTCTTCTTGATTCTGACACGAGTCTGCACTCAGCAATGTCTCCAATTCTGCATCTTCGAAAACAGTCTCTCTTCCACCACTATGCCGGTCTACGACGTTAAAAATCACCGTTATTGAAGTTTTTATACCACTCACGACACGTTCTTCCACTAATAGTGTCCTTACCATACGTACTTGAGAGCATTCGATGAGAATCAGCCGCTGTTTTCTTCATATTGCAACAAAACAGTATCACCTCCCGCAAATGACGAGAATTAGGCTTGTAAACTTACATTTTCAATCAAGAACAACTTTATGATGCAGACACAAATCGATTAATGTTTGAATGAGGTTATGTTGACCGAGGTCCAAGCTAACTGCCTGACGTCTGCGATCTGTTTCTTTCGATCGCTACGTACAGTTGTCTATCGGCAAACGGCGGAAGCAAAGTTGTGCTCCTTGTAATATTTTACATCTTTATTCTTCATATCTGCTTATTTATGTTTCGACATAGAGACCCTGGAGACTAACACATTACTCCCAATGTGAGACCAGTTGCTTGATACCGCTATTGCAGAAAAATGGATGGACCAAGTCGGAACTGTATTGAGGCTGATGGATGAGAGTGTGTGTTCTGTCGTTGTCATGTGAAGGAGAGGGTGCATCATGTGTGAACTAGCTCTTCGAATTAGTAGCACGATTTCAGCACGCCGATTCTCACGCGTCGATGTGGTTACGTTACAGACCGACATGTTATGCGCTACAATTCAGTGCCCTCTAGCGGCAGAGGGCTGCATATATGTAAACACTAAGAATAAAGTTGTAGAAAGTTAATGACTTTTTTTATTTAAAAAGCTCTGTTTACACCTAAAAAATTCTGAGGTGTTACTTTTCAGCACGCCCTCGTAGTAACATCACACGGGTGAAGTACGAATACACATAAGAAGCTGTCAAATGGTACTGTAAATTTAATTACTGTTTCACCATTATTTATTGTTTGACATAGTGCTAAGGAAATACTTCTGTATACGTCCAAGCGAATCAATCTAAAGTGAGGTTTTATACTTTGGTGATACGCATTTAACTGATAAAACATCAAAAGCTAATTTCCACATTAAAATAGGTCAATTCCAGTTAAAATAAAAGCATATTAGTGCACTTTTGTACCAGTGTGACGTCTTTTATTTTCTAATCCTGAAGTTTTAGTGCTCCATTTCATTTCGGTTCCAACTCGAAGACTGAACAGGAATTTCGGAATTTTCTAGAAACTGGCAAACTTCTGATTTGTTAATCATGGAAATATTAGAAAATATTTTACTAACATCATTTTTGCAATGCTGAAGCTACGTCATCTTAAACCATAGTACTTTATTTCCTTCACTGTCAATTTTCGTATTTTTCAACCATTCAGTCTGCATGGCAACGAAATACAGGATGTCCTTCTGGTCGATTTCGTATAGCCTTTGTTTTGAAGCAGTCTGAACAACAGTATACCACCCTGGAGGCTCGCAGATGCAAATATTTTTTGCTGTCCTCTGTATACTGCTATGCACTGAATCACACTTCATTGAAGAGTATCAGCAGAAAGGAGCATTGCCGTATCATTGGAATATTCAGAATTCGTACAGCATCAAGAAACTTGGTGCTGATACTGACCTTTGAATTTTGTCTTTCGTAGCTGTCGGAGAACATGCCACTTAAAATATGCGCGTTTAGCCACACCTTCACGTCAAACATAATATCTAGCTTTCCTTGTATCAGTATTGGTGAGATTGTATCAAGCTATACAGTAAGTCTTCTTCTCTAGAAAATGGCCTTGGCTGCTGCGTTTGGACAGTATCTTACAGCTTCTCAGCTTCTAGGTCAGATTTCCGTTAACGGCATCCTCCTACTTGAACCAACTCTCATTTTTTTGTTTGTTTTCTTCGGTGTGTTTTGAAAGCGGTAGCAGTGGTCGCAGACGTATTTTCTAGGTACACGAAGCCTAGGTTAAACTCTGTATTGAATATTTTTCTCTAAAACCAATATTTTTCACCAGTAACCGATTCTTCTTCGCAAAGTTTCTTACGTAGTTCGTGCATTATTTGTATATTAGATCTCAGGCTAAGAATTTTCGCACTATGCTGTGTCGGCAGTAATGCAGTGCAACAGCAGGAAACGTTTTTATATGGCCCCTTATTCTCTGTCTTGCCTCGTTTGATCTCCTTATGCCGGACGATGACGACCTTCTTGTCAGCAGTCACAATCATGTTGCCGCTGTCCTTTTCTGCAGTATGTATCGCATAGCTGTTTCTGGTACATTAGAGGTGCTAAGGTAAAACCCCAGACACACTTGAAATTTCAGGAGAAAGTTTTTCTTCGAGACCGTGCACCTGAGTAACATAATCTTGCTTTAGATACCTCCTTAATAAGTCGAGCTAAATACTGTCGCTGCTTTATATCCTTCATCATCTACAATCCATGGAACACCCCCTCGCTCCAGCCTTGCTGATAATCTCGCTACTCTTTCACTTTCTTGGACATTTGGAGCAATTCTTGTACTTAGATGTTCTGAATGGCACTTCTTCCTTAGCAGTTTATGTATATGTCTTTCCTGACTGCCTGTTCATTTTTCTTATATTCCTTCTCCGCTTTTCTGTTTTCTTATATCTTTTTGTCGTTTTATCTTTTTTTCAACGCTATTTTCTCTGTCAGACAAACCAGATTCCCTGTGATTAGAATCAACGTTACTTATCTTTATCGTATGCTGAATTCATTTCATTGAATCTTTCAAGAAACTAAACAAAATATGACGTGACAATGAAAGCAATATGCGTATGATCGCGCTGACAATTCTTATAAAAGGAAGTCATGTTTCGGCTAGCGTTTCTCCCCTTTCTGTTACTCACAGGGTAAATGCAATAGCTTGAAACGTCTTACACAAGCTATTCCATGAACTGATGGACAGGCGAATGATTCAGCAGTGAGAGGCGATGCGACGTCACAAGACAGATTATTAGCTGCTAGACAATATATACTCCTCTTTCAGTTCATGGGAAAATAGTGCACAAGTACAGGAAAACGATATTATGCAAAACAAGCAGATAGTGGTCCCTGCTGGCTTAAAATGTGTTTCCAAATTTACTTCATAATGTTAAGAGTAAAAAGACCGAAAGTGCCGATATGTTTTACTGCTCCAAGAATTGGGAAGCACTTCTTCGAGACAGTGCCAATATGTCTATCTGTCTCTAAAATAAACTCGCGACTTGGAGATTGGTTCCACTTTATTCTCGCCAGGAGAAGAGATAGATATACGACGTTTAGACTCAACATACTGGTGTTAAAAAAGTCGAAAACTAAGTTTTTCGTAATCATTCCTCTTACTCTCACATCGCAATATGTGAACACGAATGGGATGTCACAAAAGGGGAAGGAAATAATCCGGAGGTCAGCATTTGTTGCACAGTTTGTTCGGTTTATCCCATTTTTCCGGTCACAGAAGCGAGAAATGATTCGAAATACATCAGTGGGATTGTATTACCTGGAAATATTGTTTTGTACCGCGGACGAAGTGTGTAAGCACAGGGGAAAAAGCTAGTCACGTGCAGGAGGCATGACGCTAATACCGTGTAACACCGCCACTAGCAGCGATAACGACCTCAATGCAAGGAGGAAGAGAGTGCCCAAGTTTCTTCAGGTACACCACGTCCAAAAGAAGACAGTCATTTACGATTAGATCCCACAGATGTTGATTACTACGTTCCACGTGCTGTTATAAATGGCCCCAGACGTATCCTGTGGGATCGGGTGGTCCAGTAGGCCACTCGAGCTGCGATAGGTTGCTGAATGTTCGTCAAACCATGTGCGTAACACGACTGTTTTCATGTTGGAAGATACAAGTGTGAACAGCATACACATCTTGAATGTATAGAAGAGAAGACAACACTTTGTCACCTAGAATTTGAAATAAACATCATGGTTTACGTTCACGGTAACCTGAACGACTGGGCCCAAGTGACGCTAAGAAAAATACTCCCGAAGCAACACAGAACCACCTACCGCCTGAACTACACCCTTTACAGACTCAGGTGAAAACGTCTCATTAGGTCGGCAGTGCACTCGAAGTCTTTCTTCACTTGAAAACAGGTAAAACTGCGACTCGTACACCACAGTAGACGCTATGTCCCGTATCTGGGTTGCTCGGCCCACTGAAGACGCGCAACGCCTGCTCTGAGCAGTGGCCTTCTGGGAAGTATTCGACTCCAAATGTCCATTGTATACAATTCCCTTCACAAAGTTCGAAATAGTTCAAATGGCTCTGAGCACTAGGGGGACTTAACATCTGTGGTCATCAGTCCCCTAGAACTCAGAACTACTTAAACCTAACTAACCTGAGGACATCACACAGATCCATGCCCGAGGCAGGATTCGAATCTGCGACCATAAAGGTCGAGCGGTTCCAGACTGAAGCGCCTAGAACCGCTCGGCCACATCGGCCGGCTCAAAAAGTTCGCTCGGAGACTGGTTGAGATGGACCCGCATGCACTGACAGCAACAGTTACCGTCGGGTATGAGACAGATTCTCATTGAAAAGGCGTGACACTTACCTCCAGCCCCTATCGGTTAGGATTTCTACGACCACTGTTCTTCCACAGCGTTAAATGGCTGCGAGTGATACACCATCCCTTGTAGACACTAATGCAGTTGATAAAATATCGATATATCGATATTTCTTTTAAAAAATATCGGTATATATCGGCGGTTCTCTCCATAGATATATCGATATCGAGTTGGCAATATCGAGAGCCGGTATTTTTATTTTATATTATATTCTTTCACAATTTTTGGTAAATATTTGAAGTTGCCCTTTTTAAGTTGCAGTAGAACGTACTTATACTTTCACTGTTTGAAGGAGTGTTACTACTTTATGAGCTTTCATCACGTCCAGGGTTTCTCTTTTGACTGTGTAGCAAGTGTATGTGGTACATAACAAGAAGTCCGATTGCCCTTCGGGCAAGGGGTGGCGGTGTGAATAGAATAAGAAGGTTTCCGATGTGAAGAAGTAGCATACCAGTTGCGTTAAAGAATCACGAAAACAAGATTGGTCAATTACAGAGGCATTTAAGCAGTCATTCTTCCTGCGCTCAATACGAGAAGAAAACTTCATTTGTGGTAAAATGTTAAGTACACTCTACCTACACTTCACAGTAGTTCACAGAGTATGTATGTAGATGTGGTAGATTCACGTAGTATCTCTCTTATTTCTCTTAACTGCCGAATTTCTAGATCTGTCGTGGTGCTAATGTAAACAGATAAGTGCAGTATCATTATGCGATATACCATAAACAGTTCAAGGCGGTGTTGTCTACTGCATCTATCTTTTCTGTAGTGTGTGTCTTGAATAGCACATGTGAGATGATTGATGATGCCCTTCGGTCCGAATTTATGAGTAGCTTCCAGGTATGCCTCATATTTCTTTACTCATTCTGTGTGTAGCTGCCTGTGTAGTTGAAATACCTCAAAAGCATATGTAGACACTATACTGTATTTTCATACAACATACTGCTACAATAGCAGAATATTGTTGAAAGATCTTTCACGAAACCCAAGAAATTTTGGTCGTATGTAAAAGCTGTTAGTGGCACCAAAGTTAGTGTCTAGCCACTTACGGATGAGAGAAGAAATGAATTTGAGAGTAGCAGAGGAAAATCAGAAGTGCTTACTTCGTTTTCAAACATTTCTTTACAAAGAACAACCTACGAGTATTGTCCCAATTTAATTCTCCTACCACAGAAAAGATAAGTGAAATAAATATTAGTGACAGTGACGTTTAGAAACAGCTGAAATCATTAAAATTGAACAATACTCCAGGGTCCGGTGGAATCCCTATCAGATTCTATTCTGAATTTGCCACTAAGTTAGCCCCTCTTTTAATTATAATGTACCGTACCAGTAGTTGGGAGGAAGCACAGGTTATACCTGTCTACAAGAAGGGTAGCCGAAGTGATTCACAAAATTTCCTTCTTATATCCTTGACATCCATTCGTTACAGAATCTTAGAATATATTCTGAGCTCATATGCAGTGAGGTATCCTGAAAAGAATGACCTCCTCTATGCCGACCGCCAAGGACTCCGAAAATATAGATCATGTGAAATCCGACTTGCACTTTTCTCACATGACATACGGTCAGCTTTGAATATGGCCGGTCAGGTAAATGCAGTATTCCTTGATCTTCGAAAAGCATCTGACTCAGTACCATCTCACTGCTTATTATCAAAAGGACGATCATATGGGGTACCAAGCGAAATGAGTCACTCGAAAAAGAGGATTTTTTGGTATGCAGCAAGTTAACTTTGATAGAGAATCGTCGACTCGGGTGTGACCCAGGGTAGTGTACTGAGACCTTTGCTGCCCATATTGTATATTAATGGTTCAAATGGTTCAAATGGCTCTGAGCACGATGGGACTTAACATCTTAGGTCATCAGTCCCCTAGAACTTAGAACTAGTTAAACCTAACTAACCTAAGGACATCACACAACACCCAGCCATCACGAGGCAGAGAAAATCCTTGACCCCGCCGGGAATCGAACCCGGCAACCCGTGCGTGGGAAGCGAGAACGCTACCGCACGACCACGAGATGCGGGCAGTATATTAATGACGTTGCAGACAATATTAACAGTAACTTCAGACTCCTAAAAGCCAATGTAGTCATCTATAATCAAGTAGGGCCTGCACACGTTCAATCAGCACCTGATAAGGTTTCAAACTAGTGCGGAGGTTTGCAACTTTCATTAAGTCTTAAGAAACGTAAACTTGTGCACATCGCTAAACGAAAAAACGTAGTATCCTGTAACTATGATACCACTGCGTCAGTTGTAACCGGTCAATTCGCACAAATACTTGGGTGTAACAATTAGCAGGGAAATGAAATGGAGCGATCACAAAGCCTCAGTCGTAGGTAAAGCATGGGGCAGATTACGATTCATTGGTAGAATACTACGGATATGCGATCAGTGTACAAAGAAGACATTACTCTCAGGAGAGTGTCACGAAGATGCTGAAAAATCTGAACTGGTAGACGCTTGAAGACAGACGCGAACTATCCCGTAACAACTTACCTAGGAAGTCCCGTACACGTTTTCCACGATTTGTGCTTCGTATAACTATCGATTATTAACTTGCGCTGTTTTATCGTGAGCACCATTTTGTGTTGCATTCAGTTGGTCGCCAAACACTGATACGCGCTCAATCATAATTACACAACGAAGTACTCGAGGCATAGCTTGCGGGAGATGCACACGCACAAACATGTTCACGTGTACATCGAAATCACGGCTTCCAGAACTTTTTGCGATTAGCAGTCCTCCAATTCATTCACAAGGGTCAATTCCACTTCAGTCTTTCAAATATTTGTCAGGCCACTTTTATTTTGCCCACCCTGCATACAGAAGTCAATAGCTCATAGATTAATTGCTTTATTCCATTTACAGTGGGCACAATACGTATTTAACTGCAGTTTTGAGATGTAACGAAAGGAAAGGAAGAAACGCCGAGCACTAATGATGAGAAGTAAAGATGAACAATCACTGCATATTTCGCAAATGTTGGAACTGAACTGAAAGAAATCGAGAAGACTTTTTACAAATCTGTCAATTTTCATATTACCATTTACATCAACCTCTCTTAGTTCGTCTTTATATATAGCGCCATGTCAAAGTGCCTAAACACATTATTCAGCACACACGTATCCCTCTAATGTTTGTATTACCAGAGACCATATGTCATAAGAGATACTTCAGAATCACCAACAATTCCTTTTCAGAGATGCTGAAGTATTAGTCGTGCAGAATCTCTTAACGTGAGGGTCCGCAGCTCGTGGTCGCTTCCCGCGCCCGGGTTCCCGGCTTCGATTCCCGGCGGGGTCAGGGATTTTCCCTGCGTCGTGATGACTGGGTGTTGTGTGATGTCCTTAGGTTAGTTAAGTTTAAGTAGTTCTACGTTCTAAGGAACTGATGACCATAGATGTTAAGTCCCATAGTGCTCAGAGTCATTTGAACCATTTTTTTTTTCTTAACGTGAGGGCCGGCCGCTGTTGACCAGCCGGCATGGCTCAGCAGTTGAATACGACATCTAAAGTACACTTTACACCACGAGAAAGTTTTAGATAAAAAGAATTTTCAGTATTTTCATTTGTAGATAAAACTTTATAAAAAGCGTACAGTCTGTCCTCTCGGGCGCTAGTTACGTGGGGCTGTTGAGATCGTGCACAGTGTTTAATAAGGTTCCCCACATCCCTTCTGTTCCATATTTGGATGACAGTCGTACGATCCCGACCAACACGAGCAGCAGACTAGATTGGACAGAATCCTGCCACTGTCAAATTCTGTAGCGTTGTGGTACACCTTTCTTACGTAAGCGTAACACAGTCTTGTCACAAACAAACAATGTTTCCTTATACAAAGAATGTATATGGCGTTTGTCCTATCTACTATGTGCGGTTATTTGCATATCAGAGCATGTAGTAATCTTCATGGCAATTTCAGGTTTGTTGCATGTCAGCCTCACGGTGTTGCTATTTTAATGTCCAGCAGTGTACTTCAGATATTGTGATATTGTTTGAGATATACAGTATCTTGGTTTCAAATGTGAAATAAATACGCAAGGCTCTGAAATGAATATCCTGTTATCAAAAAACAATGAGCATCTCTTAAGTCTCCATTTCACTGGAATTGTTTTGCTGATGTCTGGGTCTGCCTTTTGCACACGTAGCTCTATGATGTTCTCCAGACTTAATGAAGCCTTCCCTATCCAGCTGCGGGGTTGGCTGCCTCGGTGGGTTCGGCCTGTTTCTCGCCAACACACGTGCCAGAAGCTGTGCGCTTGGGGTAGCACAGAGCGACGGGCCCTCCACTTCGGCACGCGGATATAAGAGTGCGTGAGACTGCGGCAAGTGTCGGTGCGTGTCAGGTGATTAATGAGGAGCACGCGCCCCGTATTGGCGGGGACGGAGCTGCGCTACTTGTTGAGTCACGGGTATCGGCTGCTCCCACGGAACGGAACGATCGGCGCCAAACGAGCAGCAATCCCTGACGTCTCTTCTTTACGAACGACTTGAGCTGTTCGTGAATCTGGCGAATCTACGACGCTAAAAGCTTTTCAAAGGACAATTTATCATTTACGGAGGCCAGATGAAAACTTATACTTCTGATAGTGAAAGGCTGTACTGTTTGAGTAGAATAGTGAAAGGCTGTACTGTTTGAGTAGAAAATACGCTCACTTTTCGACGTTGCCCCTCAATGAACTTTGTTTAGCTTTTTCCTGTCAGTAGATTTCATCGTCGAGAAGCACTCCTGAAAGGTCTACAATATATCCATCTTTGAAACTTCCTGGCAGATTAAAACTGTGTGCCGGACCGAGACTCGAACTCAGGTGGTAGAGCACTAGTACGCGAAAGGCAAAGGTCCTGAGTTCGAGTCTCCGTCCGGCACACAGTTTTAATCTGCCAGGAAGTTTCATATCAGCGCCTTCTCCGCTGCAGAGTGAAACTCTCATTCTGGATATCCATGTTTGTTGGACTCAAAATGTGTTCGAACATGAATTCATTTTGATGTGAGAGTAGCTGTCAGATGGTGCTAAATCTGGTGAATGGTATTGAATAAAAATATGTACTTCAAATCCCTCACATATCCCACTGTCAAATCGCATAGTCCAGTATCTCAATTTCTTTTGCAATCCCGAATTCCTCACACGTATTTTTTATTTTTTCATCTATTTGGCTCTGCAAAAACCGCGTAGTATTAGTTAGTTATTGTTCCGTCCCTAACGAGTTAATGAATGAGCAGGATCTACTCCGCATGCCAGAAAACTTCGGCCTCTGCCTTTAGGCGGCAGTAATCGAATTCATTTGTTTGATGCGGGGCTAACTGCTTCACCCGACCACATTGAGTGCTGTTTCGTTAATGTCGTCAAACGGTGAACCCACATGCCACCCGTAGTAAGGAATCGGTGCACAAAATCAGTTTGGTTCGTCTCAAAGGGGCCAAGCGAAACTGATAAATCTCTATTCACGTTCAATGAACGCAGCACTCATCTGCCACAAAGCTTTTTCATTCTTACTTCACATAATTTGAACTGTACTCTTCCTTCTGGTACGACTATGGTGTCGTATTTCTCACTCATCTTTAATCAGCGATCGTCCAGTACCATATTGTGCTTCTTCTTGATGTTTTCATCTATGGGTGCAGTTTTGGGACGCCTTTCATTAGGGCCATCTTGAACAGACGGATGACGAAATTTGAATTCAGTCCTGCATTCTTAATTGTTGAAAATGAAAGAGTAGACTAATAAACCTTCACCAGTTTTCCATGGATTATCGATAATGATAAACCAACAAAAGAACGAATCATACGACTGCTCGGTATTTCAGTTTAACAAATTGGATAAACATCACACGACAGGACGAGTATTTAAAAGGTACGCTTTAACAAAATTATTTAATGTTTGAAGCTTACTCTCATTTTATTGTGTAACTTGTACCAACAAAAAGAAAACATCACTGATATCAACGCAATATCCATGTCAGACTGGGGACATTTCCACCTTGTCCGGTGTGTAATGACGTTTACATTCATCGACTATTGTCATTGCTACTGTTACTTAAGTTGCAACACACTTTAAATTATGTGCTCTATCAGTGTCATTCTGTTCATTTATATCTATCTATACTAATAATGGAACTATAAAACCGTCGTGTCCGTCTGTTGCCGGTCCGTGTGGCCGACCGCTTCTAGGCGCTTCAGTCTGGAACCTCGTGAGTGCTACGGTTGCAGGTTCGAATCCTGCCTCGGGCATGGATGTGTGTGATGTCCTTAGGTTAGTTAGATTTAAGTTGTTCTAAGTTCTAGGGGACTGATGACCTCAGATGTCCCATAGTGCTCAGAGCCATTTGAACCATTTTGTCCGTCTGTTTAACGGTTTGAACACGCTAGTCGCCAAAACTACTAAACATACTTTCATGGTGTTTTCACAAGTAACTTGAGCGTAGCTTGGGGCAACATACTAGCTTTATTATAAGAAAATTGGACCCCGAGAAAGAAAAGATATCGTAACTTGAAATTTTATCTGAAAACGTGGTGTCTGTATGTTTCAGCACGTTAATCTCTAAAACTACTAGACGAATTCTCGTTAGATTTTTATCGATTTATTCAGCGTAGCTTGGAGTGGCGTACACATTTTATTTCATCAAAATCGGATCATGAGGAGTCTGCTCTGCTTAGTAATTCGTGTGTTTACCTTAGTGAAGCGATCATAACGGCATAGTACACCCAAGAACCAATAGATGGCTTTGCTAGTTTCTTAGTACACCAAAGAACCAATAGATGAGGCTATTAGTTTTTTTAACCTCACAATCAGCACCAGATTTTTCTCGAAGGTTTATGTCAGTGACAGACTTAAGAGCTCCAATCTTATGTTTGGTTTCACTTTCTCTATTAAAAACTCAACGACATTGTTTTTCTTTCAATAGGTTTTATTTATATTTGACTTGTTGGCGGAGGAAAAGGGTTCTGTATTTACTGACTGAGATGTTCCGGCCGTACTTCGCCTTGTGTTTCTTTGAATCGTCACAGTGTGTGGTTTTTTGTGTACAGTTTTTAGATTTTTATCGCCATTTCTACAGTCACCTCTTTTTTACTCTATCTTTCACTTTGTTTCCCCTTTTATATGTCTGTTTCGCCATATTTCCTCTTTTATGTTGTTTTAAATGTGCCCTGTTCTGTACTGTCTCTCGGCTGAAGAGCGGCGCCTATACAGCTGCCAGCCCGCCCCTTCTGGAGCATTGAAATAAAATAAAGAAAAGAAAGTGACTAAGATGCGGAACCCCAAAAAGCAGCAGTATGCATAGGCCCTTCTTTAACTTCCGTTGCGAAGCGCGAGCATTTAACTGGTCTTAATTACGGTTTAGGATTCAAAAATTAAACCAGGAAGAGGCATAGGCAGTAACACTGTCGTAAGCTGTCGATGTACAATATTTTCCAAATATTTGTTTCGTAGGCATCTACATCTACACGAAGCTACGAGCCGAGCCAAACACAACGCGATAGAGATGTGAAGAGAAAGAGTAAGCTATAAAATATTTATCAGCCTTCGCGTTCTCTACTGCACACCACACAAAATCTCGAATGGTAACCCTAAGTAATGTACTATAACACGAGTTTTCTAAGAAAAAAATCCCTAATCGATAAAAAAATGGTTCAAATGGCTTTGAGCACTATGGGACTTAACATCTGAGGTCATCAGTCCCCTAGAACTTAGAACTACTTAAACCTAACTAACCTAAGGACATCACACACATCCATGCCTGAGGCAGGATTCGAACCTGCGACCGTAGTAATCGACAACAGTCAGCGAATTCAAGTAATAACTGGTCATTATTGTTCCTTTAAATAGGTTTACAGTATAATAAAAAACGCATCGACATGTTTCGAGAAATATAATTAGGGAATAGGCTTCCTTAAAAACAGATGCTAGAGGAAGCACAAAGTACAACTATAGAGAGAGAGAGATGATCAGTATGGCGCAATGAACTCTTACTGTGTGTAATAAGTATAAATGTTCTTTAAGAAAAGCGTGCCAGGCTTATGATACTGACTTGCATTAATGGCTATGTTTCAGCTAATGTTATTAGAAAAATTGAGAAAAAGCACAAATTCAGAATTAATGGTCATTCATTCGACATTCGAATATTTCTAAAATTATATATACAGTCTCGAAAAGAATATGTGATGATCTAGAGCAGCAGTATGAATGACATATCACCGAAGTGAGAAATGGTGCAGATCAAATATTGTGCTAAGTAATTCAACAAGCAAGATCACGAGACCGCTCATAGGCGATGTTGACTCCACCGGCAGTTATATTGATATTGTGTGGTGTGCCACTGGTACTGCCTGCATGCTGTGACGTGGTTACGTATTTGAATCAACATTTTTTTCGTTTCGCTGGTTTCCAGTTTCAAAGATAACATTTGACTGCTCCACGCTTCATTTCAAATACTGTGTATTTATCTGCAGGAGATAGTTCGAATTGAAACACTCTCCTGTGTCGAATCTGCACCATTTATTGTACTACTTTTATAATATGCCTAAATTAATGAAACTCATTCATTCAGTTGAAAGTGGCTTAAAAAAATAGAAATCTCCAGATAATGGAATTAAAATGAAAAAATCTGTGTCAGTGCGAGTAAGCCAAGCGGACTGAGGGTTCCGTACAAACTTAATTGTGTATGTAGATAGTTCATGCATCCCGGGAACCGAGAATTTCGATGATTTTTGCCTGTTATCGATGTCCGTACTGGTCAGACATCAAAATATGTAACGTAAATGGCTGTGACTTTTGATTGGATTGATCTAGAAGCTAGACGTTTTTACACTGCCAAAAGACCATAGGCCTCAGTATGTGACAAAAATTTCTACGTCAACCTGTTCCTGAGATAAAGGGGTCATAACATACAGACTGATATAAGGACAAATGACAAACGCCATAATTTTTTTTTCGCGTGATGTAATTGAAAATTAACAATAACCGAATTTTTTTCCTTTTCTTGAACTGTGCAACTTCGCTTCTTGCCAAATTTCGTGATTCCATGTCAAGGGGAAGTATCCTATAGGTTTTGATGAGTGAAATTAGAATTATATTAAAACCTTCAGCTGCTGACGGGCGTTGATATATATCTTATTCTGTGCGGACGCACACATGTTCCCCGAACTCTTACGGGACTTGATAAGAATGTCTTCCACAAGTAATGAGTGTGTTAGGGTGGGACACTACGAATGTAGTGTGTGGACATACAAGGTGAGAAAGTGGGAGGCGTGCGCGAGATAGACCCTGTAGTCGCACGATGCTCTGTGCCCTCGGTGGCTCAGATGGATAAAGCGTCTGCTATGTAAGCAGGGGAGCCCGACTTTGCGTCCCGATCAGGGCACACATTTTCACCTATCCACGTTGATATATATCAACGCCCGTCAGCATCTGAAGGTATTAATATAATTACAATTTCGTTCTAGACAGCTGCAGGTCATTCATGGTGTCTTATGTCCGAAAGAACAGACACCATGTAAGTACACTACTGACCATTAAAATTGCTACACCAAGAAGAAATGCAAATGATAAACGAGTATTCATTGGACAAATATATTATACTAGAACTGACATGTGATTACATTTTCACGCAATTTGGGTACATAGATCCTGAGAAATCAGTACCCAGAACAACCACCTCTGGCCGTAATAACGGCCTTGATACGCCTGGGTTCAAATGGCTCTCAGCACTATGGGACTTAATAGCTGAGGTCATCAGTCCCATAGAACTTAGAACTACTTAAACCTAACTAACCTAAGGACATCACACACATCCATGCCCGAGGCAGGATTCGACCGTAGCGCTCGCGCGGATACGCCTGGGCATTGAGTCAAACAGAGCTTGGATGGCGTGTAGAGGTACAGCTGCCCATACAGCTTCAACACGATACTACAGTTCATCAAGAGTAGTGGCTGGAGTATTGTGATGAGCCAGTTGCTCGGCCACCATTGATCAGATGTTTTCAATTGGTGAGAGATCTGCAGAAAGCGCTGGCCATCGCAGCAGTCAAACATTTCCTGTATCCAGAAAAGCCCGTACACGACCTGCAATATGCGGTCGTGCATTATCCTGCTGAAATGTGGGGTTTCGCAGGGATCTAATGAAGGGTAGAGCCACGGGTCGTAACGCATTTGAAATGTAACGTCGACTTTTCAAAGTGCCGTCAATGTGAACAAGAGATGACCGCGACATGTTGTCAATGGCACCCCATTCCATCATGCCGGGTGATACGCCAGTGTGGCGATGCGAATACACGCTTCCAATGTGCGTTCACCGCGATGTCGCCAAACACGGATGCGACCATCATGATGCTGTAAACAGAACCTGGGTTCATCCGAAAAAATGACATTTTGCCATTCGTGCACCCAGGTTCGTCGTTGAGTACACCATCGCGTGTGCTCCTGTCTGTGATGCAGCGTCAAGGTAACCGCAGCCATGGTCTGCGAGCTGATGGCCCTTGCTGCTGCAAACGTCATCGAACTGTTCGTGCAGATGGTTGTTGTCTTGCAAACGTCCCCATCTGTTGTCTCAGGGATCGAGACGCGGCTGCACGATCCGTTACAGCCATGCGGGTAAGATGCCTGTCATCTCGACTGCTAGTGATACGAGGCCGTTGGGATCCAGCACGGCGTTCCGTGTTGCCCTCCCCACCGATTCCATATTCTGATAACAGTCATTGGATCTCGACCAACGCGAGCAGCAATGTCGCGATACGATAAACCGCAATCGCGATAGGCTACAATCCGACCTTTATCAAAATCAGAAACGTGATGGTACGCATTTCTCCTCCTTACACGAGGCATCACAACAACGTTTCACCAGGCAACGCCGGTCAACTGCTGTTTGTATATGCGAAATCGGTTGGAAACCTTCCTCATGTCGGCACATTGTAGGTATCGTCACCGGTGCCAACCTAGTTTGAATGCTCTGAAAAGCTAATCATTTGCAAATCACAGCATCTTCTTCCTGTCCGTTAAATTTAGCGTCAAATTTTAAAGGGCAGTAGCGAATTTGATGAGTGCGTTTGCGAGTATCACAATATGTGATAAATTGCCGTATCTACTGACTGCATTGACTTGGAGGCTTACATTTGCTACACCGCCAAGGAACTGTAGACCTTAGTATGTGACATAAATTTCAACTTTACTCATGTATTCATTCCTGAGAAAAAGAGTTTTTAATAGTCGCAGAGACAGACAGATGGACAGACAGACAGAAATACGGCAACAAAGCAATCCTGAAGGGTTCCGTTTTAACCGACAGAGGTACAGAACCTCAAAAATGACTTTCATAAACACGATATTTCAGCAGTTTTGTAAAAATCTTTGTTTAGCAGCAGAATACTTGACCAAATGCTCTATAACTCAAATCCACTTTTAAATGCTAGGCATCAAACTTTTTAAATTAGACATCTCAGCTTTAGAATCGTTAATGAGAGACAATCTATGCAGCAGCGAGTTGTATTACACATCTTTCAAAAATCTGTGTATTTGAACTACGAACTAAGAAAAAAACGTGCGTAGGTAACAGAATGAATGCTGTGGTGTTAAATATCATGAAATGGAGTTGTTAACACTGTCAGTAGGTGAACTTGCATCTCATTTTAGATACCTTTATATTAGCTTCAAAATTAGTCTAATAAATCCACCAACCCTAGCATTACTGTGGTGTGCGTACTGTAAGACCTTCGGTACACACACCATCAGATTATTTGACTTGTCGCTTTAGCGAAGTAGGCGAGTGTCAGCAATATGTCTCGTGGTCTTATCGTGGCGTGTTTATCTTCTGCCGTTAGGTCACACAATAGAAATGCCACTTGCACACTTAGAGTAGCAGATTGACGGTGACCAACTTTAAACAGAACTTGACTAATTTTCACACACATTTATTATAATAATAACAATTATAAACCTTACTTAACTTGATTCTGGATGCTATTTACAACTGAAAATCTGAAGTTCCTTTGGTCTTGGTACGTTAATCTTATTCTCACATATCTCTGATACTTGACAAAGTGTCTATACATTTATCTTCATGGCTATGTACAGGAATATGATAATCGTATTAGGCGCAGACTGAAACTTGACTATAGATTGGTACTGACTAATGCAGACTGGTGTAGACTGACTAATCGGAGGTTTGTACATTCGTTTTAATACCTCGCGCGTTCATGTATCACTGCGCGAGTGTGATCCGCGAGGAGAAAAGGTTCTACATTAGCAGCAATCTCATTGGCTGCGTTACATATTAATACGCGGATCGGCGGAAGCAGAATTTGGTCCGTCTCTAAGGCAGCGCCATATTGTAGTGCGGAGACGGACGACCGCTGCGCCTGCGCTGTTGTGCTTAGCGGGGCGCGCTCTAGTGGAAAAGTTGTGTACGCGCTGACTACGCGGAACTATGTACACAATTACCAACGCATTTTGTATAACGCGCATTACCAAGGGGGGGGGTGGGGGTGGGTGAGGGTTACTGGGAGCTTTATGCCCACCCTAAAGGAATTTTAAAAACTCGTTAGTTGTTGTTGATTTATATTAACAACATACTGTTTAAAGAGGCACTGATATGTAGTAGTTGGTTCCACAATATGAAAATATTTGTTAGCACACTTTTAGCAATATGAAGACTTTTGAAATAACGTGTACTATCAAGAGGGGTTATTTCATGCGTAGTCTAAAAAAAATTAAAAATGCAAAATTCGTTAACTGTTGCTAACTTAAGTAAGGTCCTGAACGTGAAGATGTTGAATATGGTATTCATTGGTGAAAGTGACTTACACTACCAAGACTTAAATTTTTGGATGAAATTTAACATCGAAATTTAACTCATGTATGAAATCTAGTAGAAGAATTCATTAAAAACAATAAACAAATTTTTCAAAATTTTAAAATATGGAGTAACTGACTAAATTACATAACAAAGAGAGGTGGGCATCAGGTACCCCTTCGCCCCTTCCCCCCACCTTGGTGTTCTGAGGGTTAATTTGGGTATTATTTTCGTGACAGGTTGTAAGTAGGCTGTTAAGGTTTTTTTATTGGTAACGCCACATAGCGCTCTGTATGAAAAATCACTGGCTGTGCTGTGTGCAGTCAGTGGCTGGTTGGCATTGTTGTAATACTCGCCATTGTAGCGTTGGGCAGTTGGATGTTAACAGCGCGTAGCATTGGGCAGTTGGAGGTGAGCCGCCAGCAGTGGTGGACGTGGGGAGAGAGATGGCGGAGTTTTGAAATTTGTAAGATTTGGTTTCATGAACTGATATATATATTATGACTACTAATAATTCAGCAAGGGACTGGATAACAGCATTGCTGGTTCTAAGGACATTTCAAACAAATTCTTTGTGAGTGGACAAGTGGTGGTTTATGGACTTGCTATATTATCCGCAAGAGTCTTCAATGGTGATTGTGCGCCTGCACAGTCAAACAGATGGCTGCTGGCCATCTCTACAAGGACTACAGTGGGTCTACACCTTTGATGACCCACCAATACTATTATTTCTACAAGGACTGCACTGGGTCTGGGTCTGGTGGCCCACCAATACAGTAATCTCTACCAGGACTACAGTGGGTCTGCTCTGCGATGACCTACCTACCAATATTCTTCAAAACTTCGACTGACTCTGCTGTGGGTTTGCTCTGTTGTGGCCCATTACCTGTCTGCATGTCAAGAGTCAGCACTGTCTTTCCGTTGGAAGGACAACACTACTTCTTCAAGACTGCATGGAAATCCACTACTTCCGTGTGCATTTTCTTTTACTACTCAGACGTTGAGAAAAACACTGCAATTTTACTTTGATGAGTGATCAGGACTGTCTTTATGGACTGTGAGAAAATTTTAGCTTTTGACCAACATTTTATCGATAAATGTGTGCATTTCATATCTTTGTTATACTAATTATGAAAAATTTTATCAAATCATTATTGGCCACTGCCCAAAACAATTTGTAAAAATTTTTTGTGGGGAGCATGGGGGCTATGTAAGTAGGCTGTTAAGGTTTTTTTATTGGTAACGCCACATAGCGCTCTGTATGAAAAATCACTGGCTGTGCTGTGTGCAGTCAGTGGCTGGTTGGAATTGTTGTAATACTTGCCATTGTAGCGTTGGGCAGCTGGATGTTAACAGCGCGTAGCATTGGGCAGTTGGAGGTGAGCCGCCAGCAGTGGTGGACGTGGGGAGAGAGATGGCGGAGTTTTGAAATTTGTAAGAATTGGTGTCATGAAGTGATATATATATTATGACTATTAAGTTAGCTGGCAGTAGTGGCGCTCCCTGTATTGGAGTAGTTCGAGTACCGAAGATTTTTGTGAGGTAAGTGATTTGTGAAACATATAGGTTAATGTTAGTGAGGGCCATTCTTTCGTAAGGATTTTTGAAAGTCAGATTGCGTTGCGCCAAAAATTTTGTGTTTCCGTTTAAGCACAGTCTTGTATAATTTTTCTAAGGGGACGTTTCAAGGTAAAGAAACTGGCAAAAGGTCAGCAGCTTGGGTAGTCTTTCAGAAATGTATTGAACAAGTAAAAAAAAGTATTTTTGCTACATAATGGTCAATTTATTTCTGTAGGACACCGCCACAGTTGTAAACTTTCAGTTATGGAACAAATGTAATATTTTTCTTACATTTCACTTGTTTGTTGTTCAAATGTGTAAAGAAGTATTCGATTAATCTGAAACTGACACAGATCACGACAGCCTGTCCTTTTCAGTGTTCAATTAATTCGGAGATTCCCTGCCCCTCCGGGAACAACAGTTCTTAGAGCGTAGCTGGTTAATGCAAATTTGGTCGAGGGGGCGCTGATATCAGGCTCGATGAGACATAATAACAGATGTTTGATACTTGTAACATTACTGAAGGGAACAGCTGCAGGTAACGGTAACATACCTACCACCGTGGAATAGCTAGCCACCTGAAGGATATGTTGCCCGGTTTGTGGCCAATCATAAATCATGGCTGCTACCGCTTTCAAGGGAGAGACAGCCCCTCGCTTCATCACCAGACTGCGTAGCCGACTTCCTACATGAGAAACCAGACCCAGCCGGAGCAAGCAAGGGTGCGAGTGGTACAAAAGATTCACAGACAGCTGCGTCATGAGTCCACAGTATCCACTGTTATATCACACAAGCCATGTGTGCTACAGTAAGTCCTCTCTCAATTAATTTACTTAAACGCAGTTCTAGGAAGTTTTTCCGATATTACGTAACAGTAGATGCAAGATGAGTTGAATATTGCACACAGTAGATGAAATGGTTACCAAAGTAACCGGTGACAAAATGTGAAAATGCACCAAAGAAAGCAACGCCGTTTCTATCTGCAGTTTAAAGCATGGCTTCTGTATTTTGGGGTTCTCATTATGCGGAGTTCACACACTACCTGCATAAGGATGGAACTGTCACCAGTGGGAACTGTACTATGCTTCAGAAACGGAAAAAAACTGAAGGTTGCTGCTGAGACACGATCCATGTATCTTCCTAGTGCGATCACTTCCACCAGCGCAGCACTCAGGTAATGGAACAAGGTGCACGGTATGCAGTATGGATCAATCTTCATGAGTCTTTGTGCTCATTGCTGAGGGTCGTGACCCCATGAACCAAGCGTCTCAATACTTGCGAGTTACCAGCTCCTCTTGAAGCCTGTTGAAGAGGTAGACCACAGATCTTCTTGATTTCGTCTACCCACCTGCTTGCTGATATTCGCTTCGGACTCTTGTCCTCGATCTTCCCTCCCATAATTATTTTCTCCACGTTTTCTACATCTCCTCTTAAAATATGGCCAAAGAACTGGCGAATGTTGTGGTTGAAAGGAGAAGGTAGACGCCTGGAAGTACTGAGTAGCTCAATAATGGACTTTTATACGCGGAATCATGCGCCTGCACCGAACCTCAAATGCAAGAAAACTCTGCTTGTCTCTGGCCTTGAGTGACCATGTTTCGCAACCATAAAAGAATACGGAAAACATGAGTGTTTCAACAAGCTGTGCCTTTGTGGTGTTTGTTGTTGCTCTGTCCTGCCAGATCTTGGTGACCTTCATATCCAACCGTCCTAACGAGATCCGTCTTCTCTTCTTGTCTTCACAGCTTGCCGCGTCGCAGATGCTTGACCCGAGACAGATGGAAGAATACACGACTTCCAGTTCCTTTAATCTACCTGTGCGTAAACCTGTGCTCCGCGATCAGTTATAATGGATTCGGACTTACTGATACTGCAGCCTAAGATATATGTCAGACTAATGTCCTTCATTTTTGTTTGTAGCTCAGAAAATTCATCCTCGCTGCTGGCTAATAGACCGGTGTCATCAGCAAATCGAGGTTGATAGTAGTTCTATCACCAACAGAAAAGCGTTTGGTCCCACCATCAAGAGCATTCGTAATGACATGTTCTGCATAGATGTTGTACAGTTGCGGGGTTAGCACGCAACCCTGTATGTCACCTTTTGGTACACTAAAGAAGTCAGACACGCCAGCATTCGTCTTCACAGCTGCGAGGGGATTATGATTAGTGCTTTCTAGTGTAGTGGGAGACCGAACTCAGCAAGCACCTGCCAGAACGTTTCCCAGCGAACACAATCAAACACTTTCCTGTATTCACGGAAGTAGATGAAGACGGGAACAAAGAACTCTCTTGGTTTCTCGATTATTTGTCACATGTTGCGAATCTGAATTCTGTTCACGGGTTCCTCTTCTTTCAACAGAACCTGCTTGTTTTGTGAATATGTGAGGCTGAATGTATGGCTTCAAATGCTGGTTCAAGATGTAGAGCAAAATTTAGATTGCGTGTTATATAAGAGGAAGAGTTAGGTAGCAGTAAATGGAATGCAGTGTGGTCACTGAGCGAGGGGTGCTGATGCTAGTAACATATTTTAGTCAGATACAAACGTACTGCATGAGTTTTATTTCCTGATAGGTAACTGTATAGGCTAAATGGTACGTATGCATATACAGCAAAGCAGAACCACACAATCGCTGCGGGAACAGCTCTGCATAGCGTCGTTGTGCTGTTCTTCCACAGCATTCAGTGAACCCATTGACGAGCTCCACATTTGCCAGGTGTTCATCAGTAAGCTTATTCATACTGCTGTATATTACTTCTAAAAAGCAATTAGTACTGCCGGAAATACAGATACAAAATAGCAATTAATGCACGATGAGGGCGAACAGTAAAGCGGACATTACTGTTGGCAACTGCAAATATCGTCAGCGAATGGAACAAGTTTATTTCCAAATAAACACGCAGCGCATACCGTCGAAATTACTGTTGTATTGATACTTTCAGTGCAACAGGGATTCAAAGTTACTTGGGGATTAAAAACAAGAAACGAAACGAAATGCAGTAACTCTGTAACACACGGTGGGTCGCTTTACCAATCTATTCAGAAAGTATACCTCTACCTATATACTCCTCAAGCCACATATGGTGCGTGGCGGAGGGTACCTTGTGCAACTACTAGTCATTTCCTTTCCTGTTCCACTCGCAAATACAGCCAGGGAAAAACAACTTCTATGTGTCTCCGTACAATCCCTATTTCTCGTATCTTATCTTTGTGGTCTTTACGTGAAATGTATGTCGGCGGCAGTACAGTCGTCCTGCAGTCAGATTCAAATGCCCGTACTCTAAATTTTCTCAATGACGTTTCTCGAAAAAGAACGTCTACTTCCATCCAGAGATTCCCATTTCAGTTCCCGAAGTATCTCCGTGATACTTACCTGTTGATCGAATCCACCGGTAACAAATCTAGTAGCCCGCTTCTGAGTTACTTCGATGTCTTCGTTCACAGACACTCGAGACTTACTCAAGAATCGGTCACACTAGTGTTCTATACGCCGTCTCCTTTATACGTGAACCACACTTTCCTAAAATTCTCCCAATAAACCGAAGTCGACTCTTAGCCTTCCCTACTACATACTCGTTCCATTTTCTATCGCTTTCCAACGTTACTCCCAGATATTTAATCGACGTGGCTGTGTCAAACAGCACAATAGTAATGCTGCATTCGAATGTTACAGGATTTTTTTCCCTACTCTTCTGCATAAACTTACATTTTTCTACGTTTAGAATTATCTGCCATTCATCATACAACTAGATATGTTGTCTAAATGATCTTGCATCTTTCTACAGTCACTCAACGACGACACCTGTAAGTAGGCTGTTTAGGTTGTTTTTATTGGTAACGCCACGTAGCGCTCTGTATGAAAATCACTGGCTGTGTTGTGTGCAGTCTGCGGCTGGTTTGCGTTGTTGTTTGCTATTGTAGTGTTGGGCAGTTGGCTGTTAACAGCGCGTAGTGTTGCGCAGATGGAGGTGAGACGCCAGCAGTGGTGGATGTGGGGAGAGAGATGGCGGAGTTTAGAGAGCGGATGATGTGGACGTGTGCCCATCAGAAACAGTACATTTGTAAGAATGGATGTCATGAACTGCTATATATATTATGACTTTTGAACACTTTTAAGGTAAATACATTGTTTGTTCTCTATCAAAATATTTCATTTGCTAACTATGCCTATCAGTAGTTAGTGCCTTCAGTAGTTAGAAACTTTTCTTTAGCTGGCAGTATTGGCGCTCGCTGTATTGCAGTAGTTCGAGTAACGAAGATTTTTGTGAGGTAAGTGATACATGAAAGGTATAGGTTAATGTTAGTTGGGTCCATTCGTTTGTAGGGATAATTGAAAGTCAGACTGCGATGCGCTAAAAAATATTGTGTGTCAATTTAGTGAATGTCTGAGTACGTTCAGTTTTGCTCAGCTGTTTGAAAATAAAATAACATAAGATGTTTATCAGCACAGTAATTCATTAATTTTTCCAAGGGGACGTTTCACACCTTTCCGTACACCACAGCATCACCTGCAAACAACCGTATCCGTCAAATCATATCTGTATGTAGAGGTGAAGATGGGTCTTATTACACTTCCCTGGGGCCCTCCTGGTAATACCGTTCTCTCTGATGAACACTCGCCGTCGAGGACAACGCACTGTGGGTTCTATTATTTAAGAAGTTTTCGAGCCACTCAGATGTCTCTGATCCTATTACGTATGCACGTACCTTCGTTAACAGCCTGCGCTCGTGCATCGTATCAAATGCATTCCGGAAATCTATGAATATGGAACGTGCCTGTTGTCCTTCATTCAGTGGTTTGCAAGAAATCACGTGAGAAAAGAGCAAACCGAGTTTCGCACGAGCAATGGTCTCTAAATCCGTGCTGATCTGTAGACAGAAGGTTTACCGTTCTTGCTTTTAGCTCTTTCAATTGCTTGTCCTCCATAGGAGAGTCTGTGCAACGGTCAAAAGGTAGTATGCTTGTACGATCCTCCCACATGGACGATTTCTCAAACGCGAAATTTAAAACTGAAACTTTCCTTTTACAATCTTTTATTGGCACGCCAAAATGATCAACGAGTTGCTATGTAATAAATGATCCACAACACTTAGCAAACAGTGTAACCGAGAATTCTCCAAGTATTGCAGAGACGTCACAGCAAACATTACCCAAACAAACATAACACCTGTCAATAATGTTGCACTAAATACGATGAAGTTACTCCCAACCACAGAGAATGAAGTCAGTAAAACAATTCAAAAACTAAAAAATAAAAAGTCAATAGACTTAGATGAAGTACCAATGTGTGTACTGAAACAATGCATAGGGATTATACAAGGCCCCTTAACAAATATAATAAATGAATCCTTTACATCACGGACATTTCCAGAGCAGTTAAAACAGGCAAGAGTTGTGCCTTTGCTTAAGAAAGGTAATGCAGAAGACATAGAAAATTACCGACCCATCTCCCTGCCGTCAGCATTCTCAAAAATAATAGAAGCAATTATGAAAGACAGATTAATGAATTCCCTGAATAAATACAATCTTTTAAGCGAACCACAGTTTGGTTTTCCGAAGCGGAAAAAATACGGAGTCAGCCATAGTAGAATACACAAAAGTTGTACTTGATGCTCTTGATAAAGTTGAGTGTGTCACAGGCATATTTTTGGATCTTTCTAAGGTGTTTGATACAGTCGACCACAAGATTCTATGAAATAAATTAGAAGCATTAGGAACAAGAGGGGTAGCTAATGATTGGTTTCGATCATACCTAACAGATAGGATACAAAGAGTAGAGATAACACATACTTGAAATACACTCCTGGAAATTGAAATAAGAACAACGTGAATTCATTTTCCCAGGAAGGGGAAACTTTATTGACACATTCCTGAGGTCAGATACATCACATGATCACACTGACAGAATCACAGGCACATAGACACAGGCAACAGAGCATGCACAATGTCGGCACTAGTACAGTGTATATCCACCTTTCACAGCAATGCAGGCTGCTATTCTCCCATGGAGACGATCGTAGAGATGCTGGATGTAGTCCTGTGGAACGTCTTGCCATGCCATTTCCACCTGGCGCCTCAGTTGGACCAGCGTTCGTGCTGGACGTGCAGACCGCGTGAGACGACGCTTCATCCAGTCCCAAACATGCTCAATGGGAGACAGATCCGGAGATCTTGCTGGCACGGGATACATGCGGATGTGCATTGTCCTGTTGGAACAGCAAGTTCCCTTGCCGATCTAGGAATGGTAGAACGATGGGTTCGATGACGGTTTGGATGTACCGTGCACTATTTAGTGTCCCCTCGACGATCACCAGAGGTGTACGGCCAGTGTAGGAGATCGCTCCCCACACCATGATGCCGGGTGTTGGCCCTGTGTGCCTCGGTCGTATGCAGTCCTGATGGTGGCGCTCACCTGCACGGCGCCAAACACGCATACGACCATCATTGGCACCAAGGCAGAAGCGACTCTTATCGCTGAAGACGACACGTCTCCATTCGTCCCTCCATTGACGCCTGTCGCGACACCACTGGAGGCGGGCTGCACGATGTTGGGGCGTGAGCGGAAGACGGCCTAACGGCGTGCGGGACCGTAGCCCAGCTTCATGGAGACGGTTGCGAATGGTCCTCGCCGATACCCCAGGAGCAACAGTGTCCCTAATTTGCTGGGAAGTGGCGGTGCGGTCCCCTACGGCACTGCGTAGGATCCTACGGTCTTGGCGTGCATCCGTGCGTCGCTGCGGTCCGGTCCCAGGTCGACGGGCACGTGCACCTTCCGCCGACCACTGGCGACAACATCGATGTACTGTGGAGACCTCGCGCCCCACGTGTTGAGCAATTCGGCGGTACGTCCACCCGGCCTCCCGCATGCCCAATATACGCCCTCGCTCAAAGTCCGTCAACTGCACATACGGTTCACGTCCACGCTGTCGCGGCATGCTACCAGTGTTAAAGACTGCGATGGAGCTCCGTATGCCACGGCAAACTGGCTGACACTGACGGCGGCGGTGCACAAATGCTGCGCAGCTAGCGCCATTCGACAGCCATCACCGCGGTTCCTGGTGTGTCCGCTGTGCCGTGCGTGTGATCATTGCTTGTACAGCCCTCTCGCAGTGTCCGGAGCAAGTATGGTGGGTCTGACACACCGGTGCCAATGTGTTCTTTTTTCCTTTTCCAGGAGTGTAGATCTAGTAAACATTTAGTAAAACACTTATCAGAACGAAAATACATTAATATAGGGGATCCGCAAGGTAACATGTTAAGACCAATACTGTTCCTGATATACTTCAATGACTTTCCCAGTAGTGTTACTCATGGTGAAAAAATCCTCTTCGTTGATGACAGCAATATTGTAGTCACTGAGAAAGCAAGGGAACTTCTTGCCGAGAAAGCACACGAAACTGTCAAGGAAGATTATGATTGGTCAATAATTAATAAAGTGACATTGAACATAAATAATACTAATGTCATGAATTTCAGTTTGAAGAGAAAAAATGTAGATGGCACCTGTATAGACTGTGTAACAAAAGCAAAATTTCTGGGAACACACAAAGGTACTTGCAAACAGAATGCCATCAGCATGTTATGCGCTTAGAATCCCATCATTAGTGTGTAACATGCAGTGTCTTTTAGTTACATATTATTCATATGTACACTCAGTTCTTAGCTATGGAATTCTTTTTTGGGAAACAAATGCACAAAATATGAACACAATTTTCAAACTCCAGAAAAGAGCCATAAGAATAATAACCAAAAATACTAGTCGAGCTCATTGTAAAGATCTGTTCAAAACACTGGGGATTTTAACTGCTCCATGTGAATACATTTACCAGTCAGCTGTACACATCAAAAATAACCTTGGTAATTACTGCACAAACAGCTTTGTCCATGACCATGCAACAAGAGATAGACTCAACTTGCAGTTACCAAGAAAAAATACACATAAAACTCAAAACGGTAATTTCTGTCAAGGAATAAAACTGTACAATAAATCATCAAAAGAGATTAAAGAAATTGCCAAAATACACGTATTTAAAAAGGCAACTAAAAAGTACCCCTTATGCAATACATATTATACATTGAAGGATTACTTTGCTAAAACAGAGTAGGAGTTCGATAAAAATGTTATACAAATAAATAATAATAATGTAATGATGGTAAAATATCCAGCATTCCACATAACACCTTCACTTTATTTTTTTCCTTCATTTTTTTCCTTTCTAGAAATATTTACCCCCAAGATATGTATAGCACAATATTAACACCTCGTCCGCAGCTCGTGGTCATACAACTACTTAAACCTATCTAACCTAAGGACATCACACACATCCACATCCGAGCAGGATTCGAACCTGCGACCGTAGCAGTCGTGCGGTTCCGGACTAAAGGGCCTAGAGCCGATCGGCCACCGCGGTCGGCTCTTGTTTTCCTTATTCCGATGGCCATGCAGACTTCTCGCTTACCTACCTTTAGGCTAGCACCGATACCTATGTACACACCGTGTTTCTGTATCTCCACTGATCATCATTTCATCGAATCCGCTTTATAGATTTCTAATCATCTTGCGATGGAAGACGTTTGCAATATATTGGCATCGTTTGCTTTGATAGGGCATATATTTAAGACGCCTATTGTCATGAATTTTGACAGATGTCTCGACATTTCTGCGAGACCCATCGTAAATACATACACATAGACACAACTGCAGACTATGAGCGGAGCTGCGGCCCACCTAGGAAGAGGACGTTCCAGTAGCAGGCATAGCACGTGTTTCTGCACGTCAGATTATGCTGACAGCCCCTCAAAATTGATCGTAAATCATATCTTGGTGTCTGTGTCTTACATTGCATCCCGCCTTGCTTGCGTTTTGCAGTACCCGTCAGAATAAATATACACTTCTAGTTGAGAGCACGCATTGAGTTCAATTTTTACGTAGTACACGCGTTATGAAAAGTCACTATATAAAAAGACAACTTATGCGCTATCATTTTATGGAATTTCTATATCAACAACCTTTTTTGGAAATTATTGGGTCCTCACTCCCGTCGGCCACCGACTTACATCCCACGTGGGTCAACGTTGGGGTGCAAGTAGGTCAATCTAAAGCCACTGCATAGACTTGCGTCCCCTAACCGGCCCCAGCCATCCAACCGGGGAAATGAGATATACAAGTCAATGTGTTTTCCCGGCGACTCCTTACATAGTTGAGAGGTGAAGATTAGATCAAAGGAAGATTGAACATTTCCGTGGTTAGCAGGCACACGATCTTTTACAAATCCACCAGACCCGACACTTACATTCCGGGTACGACAGCATTATTTAAATCTAACTCCTCAGATTATTTTACATTCATTATATGACATATTTAAAAACTTAATTGTTATGGTCATTTTCTACATCAAGACCATTAATATTCCTTTCATACACTACTGGCTATTAAAATTGGTACACCAAGAAGAAATGCAGATGATAAACGGGTATTCATTGGACTAAAATATTATACTACAACTGACATGTGATTACAT
The DNA here is from genome assembly GCF_023897955.1 of Schistocerca gregaria. NCBI lineage: Eukaryota > Metazoa > Arthropoda > Insecta > Orthoptera > Acrididae > Schistocerca > Schistocerca gregaria. Next base: position 184,358,863 of record NC_064931.1, on the reverse strand, counting down.
TTTCACGCAATTTGGGTGCATAGATGCTGAGAAATCAGTACCCAGACCAACCACCTCTGACCGTAATAACGGCATTGATACGCCTGGACATTGAGTCAAACAGAGCTTGGATGGCGCGTACAGGTACAGCTGCCCATGCAGCTTCAACACGATACCACAGTTCATCAAGAGTAGTGAACCGCGTATTGTGACGAGCCAGTTGCTCGGCCACCATTGACCACACGTTTTCAGTTGGTGAGAGATCTTGAGAATGTGTTGGTCAGGGCAGCAGTCGAACATGTTCTGTATCCAGAAACGCCCGTACAGGACCTTCGCCGGCCGCGGTGGTCTCGCGGTTCTAGTCGCGCAGTCCGGAACCGTGCGACTGCTACGGTCGCAGGTTCGAATCCTGCCTCGGGCATGGATGTGTGTGATGTCCTTAGGTTAGTTAGGTTTAAGTAGTTCTAAGTTCTAGGGGACTGATGACCACAGCAGTTGAGTCCCATAGTGCTCAGAGCCATTTGAACCATTTGAACAGGACCTTCAACATGCGGTCGTGCATTATCCTGCTGAAATGTAGGGTTTCGCAGGGATCGAATGAAGGGTAGAGCCACGGGTCGTAACAATCTGAAATGTAACGTCCAGTGTTCTAAGTGCCGTCAATGCGAACAAGAGGTGACCGAGACGTGTAACCAATGGCACCCCATACTATCACGCCGAGTGATACGCCAGTATGGTGATGACGAATACACGCTTCCAATGTGCGTTCACAGCGATGTGACCATCAAGATGCTGTAAACAGAACGTGGATTCATCCGAAAAAATAACGTTTTTGCCATTCGTGCACCCAGGTTCGTCGTTGAGTACACCATCGCAGGCACTCCTGTCTGTGATGCAGCGTCAAGGTAACCGCAGCCATGGTCTCCGAGCTGATAGTCCATGCTGCTGGAAACGTCGTCAAACTGTTCGTGCAGATGGTTGTTGTCCTGCAAACGTCCCCATCTGTTGACTCAGGGATCGAGATGTGGGTGCACGATCCGTTACAGCCTTGCGGATAAGATGCCTGTCATCTCGACTGCTAGTGATACGAGGCCTTTGGGATCCAGCACGGCGTTCCGTATTACCCTCTTGAATCCACCGATTGCATATTCTGCTAACAGTCATTGGATCTCAACCAACGTGAGCAGCAATGTCGCGATACGATAAACCGCAATCGCGATAGGCTACAATCCGACCTTTATCAAAATCAGAAACGTGATGGTACGCATTTCTCCTCCTTACACGAGACATCACAACAACGTTTCACCAGGCAACGCCGGTCAACTGATGCATGTGTATGAGAAATCGGTTGGAAACTTTCCTCATGTCAGCACATTGTAGGTGTCGCCACCGGTGGCAACCTTGCGTGAATGCTCTGAAAAACTAATCATTTGCGTATCACAGCATCTTCTTCCTGTCTGTTGAATTTCGCGTCTGTAGCACGTCATCTTTGTGGTGTAGCAATTTTAATGGCCAGTAGTGTATTTTCTCGAGGAGATGTTACCTATACTGTCAGTGTTAAACACTATGAGAGTATTATGCGTATCATTGTCATTCCTTTTTATGCCAGATGGCGGTCTTCTGCACATTGCACAGCCAGTGAAGCGGCTGCTGCAGAGGCATTTGGGAAATAATAAAATTATCAGCCGCCATTTCCCTACATCCTGGCCGTCCAGATCACCTGGTGACTTAGGGCTGTGCGGTTTTCTGAAAGATGTTGTGATCAGTGCTTCAGTTACGAAAGTATCTGAACTGAAGTCACGGATCTGTGAAACATGCTGTTTCTCGATTTCAGCTTGTGGCAGGAAACGGTGGACAGCATAATAAACGTGTTTTGCACCAGTCTCACAAAAGTTAGAAACCGATGTCACTTTTATGTCGTTTTTGATGCCAGGAAATTTAAAAAGCGATGTCATTTTGCTTCTTATGTGGTTTTTGGCCCCAGGGCGATTGAAAACTGATGACCTTGCCGTGGTGGATGGGCTTACCTAGCTAATAGTGCCACGACTGTTGACTATCGATGCCGGCCGCGGTGGTCTCGCGGTTCTAGGTGCGCAGTCTGGAACCGCGCTACAGCTACAGTCGCAGGTTCGAATCCTGCCTCGGGCATGGGTGTGTGTAATGTCGTTAGGTTTAAGTAGTTCTAAGTTCTAGGGGACTGATGACCACAGCAGTTGAGTCCCATAGTGCTCAGAGCCATTTGAACCTTTTTTTTTTTTTTTTTTTACTGTAGAACTTGCATGCACATTGAATAGTACGTGTGGTATAATGTGCAATTCAAACCACTGCCGTCGTATTGCGATTCATCTATCGTTTGTAGGCGACTATTTCTACGTTAAAACGCTTGCAGCTCCATCTTTTTGTAAAATTTTCGTCAGTTTTTCTCATGACGTTTCCCCGTTGATCAGTAATATACTGTTTAAATTTGACGTCACTCTGAGCTGTGGATCTACAGCGTTATTAAATTGGAACTTCCGTTGTGACAACCTGTACATTCTGAATATCTTGAATGTGCCAGGACTCATTATCATTGCTTTGAGAGTAATCCATGCTTATCTAAACACACACGCAGTTTTCAAGGTAACGATGACTCCAGAGCAAATGAGAAATGTAGGGATATACTGTGGAATTCCAGAGAAAAGTTTGCGAAGCATACGACAGAAGGAAAAGGAAAGAACATTAGTGTTTCACGTCCCGTCGACGACGATATCATTAGTGACAGATTACGAGTTCGCATAGGGGGAGTATGGGAAGATAAGCGACCGTTTCATTTTCTCTAAAATATCATCTCGAAATTTGCCTTAGTGATTTAGGGAAACTACAAAAAACCTAAATACGAATGTCCGGGCAGGAATGCGAATCGTGTGTCACACCACTATGTAAGGTGTCAGGCAAATCCACCACCTTCCATGAAAACCCTGACATGATAAGCAAATCCAGTAGTGTGTCACATAGCTCCGAATAAATCGTGACATTAAATTAACCACAGTAATACGAGTAACGAGTGAGCAAATGGAATACCACAGACTAACACAAGAATGCCTAAAAGCATGTCATACCTTCCCACCGTGAGACAGACGCAGTTCCGAGGGGAGAAACGAGAACAGAAGCCGAGAGCTGAACCGTGTTAAGCTAGAAGGCCCTACGATAAGGGACGAACTGGACATCCAGCCTATCGCTAAGACCACACCACCCGCAAGTTTTAGCGTGAGACTTTTTCGCGTCTCTGTTACGTTAGGACCACCCCCCAGCCCATTTTAAAAGATAGAGCCCTTCAGAAGAACAGTACAGATCTTACAATAACGCTAAAAGGACCACATCAGCTGCAAGTTTTAGCGTGAGACTTTTTCGCGTCTCTGTTACGTTGCAGACTTTAAAAACATTGACCCACCACTAAAAGTATAACGTTCCTCATTGGATAGACAGAATTTTTGTAGGCGGAGCTTAAGGTTAACATTAAGACCCTGATTGGTCAGATGAAAACACAGCCAGATAGTTTTTTAAACGAACTTCGGTAAATAGTAGTAAGGAGAAGTTAGTTAGTTCCGAGACGGCGAGCTGGATGGCTGCTGCACCGGGCGCTGCCCCCCTAAAGCTGCCTAACCAACGACAAGGTAATGAACGCACGCGATGCCGCATAACAACGCATAAAGCTTCACTCAGAACTGCAGAAGTCTCATCTGTTACACCCCCTTTTTTGCGTAATACTAGTGTCGATCGTAAATTAAACCTCATGGTGTTCACATTTGCCACTTGAAGTAAAAATCTGAATTATTGAGAAGCCACATCAGCCACTGTAATTTAGAACAAGTTAGATAAGTATTTAAAGATAATTGAGGGTCACTGTAGACCATTTTGATAGTTTTCTCTCTTGTGAAACTTAATTTAAACCTAGATTATAGATGTAATATGGCATAGGTCATCCCTCGATCCTTTGTAGAACTTGGAAACCCACTCAGGGAATATTCGTTCACATTTTTGTTGAACGCAGTTGGTTTTTACCATCCTGTATTGAAACATTTCCTTTTATCAATAGTGCAGTTTATAAACAATGTTTTGTGAGTAAAATAAAATTTCCAATGGTAAACTCAACTGCTTTTTCGACGTTATTTTACCAGCTAACTAAAAATAGGAAATCCTTGAACTCCTTCCACTAAAATTGTTTAGTATTAAGATTCTTTTACAGGGAGTGCAGTAGAGTTGACGCTGAAATCATTAAGTATTTGGTTATATCATCGCTAGTCTCAATGAACTCTTCTGAATTCTACATGTCATGTGTGGTCTGGCGTCTCCTTACCAGCAACAGGTCCTAGGTTCAAACTAGTCAATTCCGTAAAAAACACGCTCAGAGCGCCGTTGCGCGAAAGTGGTAGGGAGACACGATATAGAACAAACAGACACCATCCAGAATGTTAGAACTACACCACATCACTCGGTAACACACCGCCTGGAACCGAAGCAAAACTGAGAGAGAGAGAGAGAGAGAGAGAGAGAAACATGGTGGTAACAGGCGACATCGTGACATACTCAGTCCCATGTGGACACAGAAAGGAGTGTTAGTAAGTGTGCGAGGGAAGGAGAGAGCGCGCATTAAAACCTGGCGTCGGTCCCCGGAGGATTCGCTTTGAGAGCAATAGGGCGCGTTTAGGAGGCCGCGGACAGATGGGGCTTTAACATAAATTTGCACTTGTATTGCGAGGTGCGATAACATCGGCCGCCCCCTTGTTTTGCCGGCGGCCGGGCCCCGGGCTATCGGCCATCTCCCGCGCCTAATAGAGAGCGCTCCGGTTACTCGCGCTTCATTTACCCACCGCCGCCCGGATTACCCAGCCCCGCCTCTCCCGCTGGTTTCGCTGACTGCTCGGCCCAAGAAGCGCCGCAATTATTCACAGAGCACTCGCTTGGGAGAACATTGCGCCGCCATCGGTGTACTTTTTACAGGGTGTCCGTGAAATAAGTGCACCACTCTAGTGTGGTGGTAGGAGACGGTCGCGTGCGTGCGCGCAGGGGATCGGAGACCGGAGAAGCTGTTTGCGAGCCTACAGATCACCTCACCGCATGTACAAGTCATTTCAACAGCTTTTTTATTGCATATGCTCTCGGGAAAACTTCAACAGTTAACATATCTGTCAATCAAGTAGTAAAGCGTACATCTACATCTACATCTATACTCCCCAAGCCAGGTGTGTGGCGGAGGGTACCTTGTGTACCTCTGTCGGTTCTCCCTTCTATTCCAGTCTCGTATTATTCGTGGAAAGCAAGATTGTCGGTATGCCTCTGTGTGGGCTATAATCTCTCTGATTTTATTCTCATGGTCTCTTCAAAAATGGCTCTAAGCACTATGGGACTAAACATCTGACGTCATTAGTGCCCTTGACTTACAAAAAAAAAAAGGGGGGGTCCAAATCGCTCTGAGCACTATGGGACTTAACATCTGTGGTCATCAGTCCCCTAGAACTTAGAACTACTTAAATCTAATTAACCTCAGGACATCACACACATCCATGCCCAAGACAGGATTCGAACCTGCGACCGCAGCAGCAGCGTCGTTCCGGACTAGAGCGCCTAGAACCACTCGGCCACTGTGTCCGACTCATGGTCTCTTCGCGAGATATACGAAGGAGGGAGCAATACACTGCTTGACTCCTCGGTGAAGGTATGTTCTCGAAACTTCAACAAAAGGCAGTACCGAGCTACTGAGCGTCTCTCTTGCAGAGACTTCCACTGGCGCCTAGCTATCATCTCCGTAACACTTCCCCGGTTACTAAATGATCCCGCAACGAAGCGCGCCGCTCTCCGTTGGATCTTCTCTATCTCCTCTATCAACCAGAAATGAGTCGCATTGATGTTTATTGCATATGTAGAGTTCGGTCACTGTGTGCCCATATTCAGTGCTAAAAAACAAATAAAGGACCAATTACAATACGGTGACATGCACGCCTTATTAAATGTAGTGCTGCATAAGCTTTCAATGCAAGTCAGTCAAACATACCAGTAAAGGTAAGTCAAAACGTTAAAAACACTTGTACATGCACGTAGACCCAACTGAACTATTCATGTCAGAAGTTGAGTTCACACTGCGACTGCTGTTTACCATTACAACACAGCTGGCTTCAATGTTCGCCATACCAATCTACAGCGCCCTCCTTACACGTATGATGCATTGACGACCCCATCTGTTAATCTTTTTTACCAACAAAAAAATTCTTCAAATGGCTCTGAGAACTATGGGACTTAACATCTGAGGTCATCAGTCCCCTAGATCTTAGAAATACTTAAACATAACTAACCTAAGAACATCACACACATCCATGCCCGAGGCAGGATTCGAACCTGCGACCGTAGCAGTAGCGTGGTTCCCGACTGAAGCTCCTAGAAACGCTCGGCCACCGCGGCCGGCTTTTACCGACACAAGTCGCGTGTTTTATCACTTGATTTATTATTTTATACTTTTTAAAAACTTATGTACATAAACCAAATAAGAAGGTTGTAACTAAAAGCTGCGACTATTGTTTTACAGTTGTACATGGTGGTAACTGAGTGAACTAGCCAACGGCGTCAGTTACTGCTGCACATGTTTTTGCAATTGAACACAATTTTAAAATACAAAACATCTTGTTCCAGTAACAAAGTTAATACAATTTTATTAAACCGTGCTGCATTCTAAGCATAGTTAAAGGCGTTGGAACACGAACACTGATGCTAAAGTCGTTATACCATGAGCAATATGTACAGAGTCCTGCTGGATACTTTCTGCCTTAAAATGTCCTCTCTTATGAGTTTAGTATAGAAATGCATTATATTTTACACACTTTGGTGGTAAAACAAATAAACCGTCGACTATATTACGTAATAACGTGGAGACTGCTTTAACTAACATTTACTGGCATGCGTTTTAAATCTTATGTAACTGTACATTTAATAAGACGTGCATGTTGTATTATTGTAACAGGTTCGTCGCATGTTTTCTGGCACGCAAGATGGCTACACAGTGATCGAAATCTAGATATGCAATAAACATCATTGCAACTGAATGCTGTACCCTACTTGAAATGAATACAGTTTGCTGGGCACAACTGTTTCCCTATGAAATCAAATCTGATATAAGTCAGTGTTATTGTTTTCTTTAGTTGTTGAATTACATATCAGTGACAGCAACGATGGTAGTTAGCGCATCATTTCCAGAGTTTATATATATAAAACAAGCTTTTTCGTACTTTGCTGGCCTACTGATCGATCTTCTAAACTTCTGAAAAAATGTCATACGTCCACAGCTTGGTGCCACGATATTTCTGTCCAATGTCTTGACTGTCTTCAGGAACCTGACTCTGGACCGAAATATTGTGGCACCAAGCTAGGACGTATGACCGATTTTCATAAGTTTAAAAGAACGAAAAAGCTTTGAAAAACTTGTCTTTTCTGCGAGGGTCATTCGACAAGTCATAGCAACTATGGTATATCTTGTGATAATGCGACAACACGTGAATTCCACAGTGTGCACTAAACCGCTACGGCAGTGTGTATATCAACGCTAACATAAAATAGGGTCCTAGTATAGTACAGGTTGAAATAAAACCCGCCCATTGGAACTCCATGTAAATTTCTTGTGCCCGAGTACAAATGGAACAAAAATGAATCAAAATCAGCCACTGTGCTTCAAAATAGTCCCGCAATGCATTGCTACAACGTTGCCAACGGTGGTGAAGGCGGTGAATGCCATTGGCAGTGTGTGCCACCAGATGCTGAAATGCCTTGAGGACATTCACCTTGTTTGTAAAGCGCCTGCAGCACAATGTTTTCCTCACTTGTGGAACGAGGTCGACGTTTTGTGCACTGTGGCCTGGTGTGCAAGATGGGTGGGGAAGAACACATTTTGTAGAACGGCCACCCTCACGCTGAATGGTTCAAATGGCTCTGAGCACTATGGGACTTAACATCTATGGTCATCAGTCCCCTAGAACGTAGAACTACTTAAACCTAACTAACTTAAGGACAGCGCACAACACCCAGCCATCACGAGGCAGAGAAAATCCCTGACCCAGCCGGGAACCGAACCCGGGAACCCGGGTGCGGGAAGCGAGAACGCTACCGCACGACCACGAGCTGCGGACTCTCACGCTGAAAGTTTGAGGTTCAGGTGCTCGGCCAACCTCGCATGGGGTCGCAATTTATCGGGTTGATTCTGGTAATGTCTGCCGCGGACTTTCGGATGTACCTACTGCGATTACGGTCATGAGATACGTTCGCACGATATACCATAGTTGCCTTGATTTATGTAATCACCCTCGTATATTTTGCATGAATGACTGTGGTTACTGCGTCAGTAGTATTTCTCCTTTGACATTACACATTTTGAGGGCATGCCCTCTTCATAATGTGTCTTTACATTAAATTAGGTTTCATTTTACCTGTTTATGTAGCAGTCTTTCACTTTTGGTGCCATTATTTCTTCTTGTTATTGTGGTCTTCACTCTAAAGACGTTTGATGTGTCTCATGACGGTAGTCTATCTTGTGCAAGCCTCTTCATCTCTGCATGATTAATGCAACCTACATCCATTTGAAATCAATTCTATAGTCAAGGCTTGCTCTCCCCCTACAATATTTACCCCCTCCTCCCTTGCACCTCTCTCCATTACCAAATGGACTATTCTTTGATGCGTCAGTATGTGTACGCTCTCAGTATTTATCCGATATACCTACCTAATTTACAGCATTCTTCTGTAGCACCATATTCCATAAGCTTATATTGCCCTATGAAACCGTTTTTCAGAAACGGGTACCACTCACAAATTTACGTTGATTTACTTAAATTAACTAACAAAGTAGCATGTTTCGAGTCTGCTGCTAAATAGCAGTATTGACATGAGGACTTACTGAAAGATGATCAGCCGCGAACTGATCGTGTTGCACCCAGTTCCTAAGAAACGTTAAGCAGTCACGTAACATATTAATGTTTCTAAGGTCTGAGTGCCTCTTGTTGGCTGAAAGCTAGCCCAGGCTCCCGGACAAGACGGATACCAAATGTAACACCAGTAGTCAAAGATACATTACTATCAACTGAGTCGCATGCAACCACTACTTAGCAAATTGTGGAGTTATTTGTGGTCTGACGCAAGAAACTGGTGCATATCTCGTGATCAGGAAGATTAGGGTTTTGCGTGCCGTCGACGATGAGGTCGTATGAGACGGAACGTGATATGGAATGCCACTGTGAGTCCTTCTGTGTCGGGAAATTACCGGCGATTTCCGCCATGATTCGGGTTAAATATCCCCCTTGGTGCCTCAATGTGCAGACAAGTTAATGAATATGCAGACTTTACTAAGACTCTATCCTTGAATAATGTAACTATTCTGGGAAATTTTTGATGCAGTGGATTTTAAGCTAGTGCTGAAGTGGAACACTTAGGTTCCTTCCACAACTTAATCTTAACGCATTTCAAGTGGGTAGCAGTGGTGTTCTATTGGGTAGAGTCCTAGACTCTGGGGCTCCAAGTCTCGGGTTTAGTCCTGGATAGGGGAGGGTATTTTTCCTCGTTCCAACCACTCCAGAGATAGAAGATCATTCCCGGTGTTAAATGGTGGCCAGCGCGATGGACCCGCCTGGTATTTCGGCAAAGAAAGACTGCATTCCAACAACAATTGACGACTGGGTTTGTTGTAGAATTGTATCTTTATCAAAAAAATTGCTCTGAGCACTATGGGACTCAACTGCTATGGTCATCAGTCCCCTAGAACTTAGAACTATTTAAACCTAACTAACCTAAGGACATCACACACATCCATGCCCGAGGCAGGATTCGAACCTGCGACCGTAGCAGTCGCGTGGTTCCGGACTGCGCGCCTAGAACCGCCAGACCACCGCGGCCGGCGTACCTTTATCTTTCACAGATTAAGTACAGGATAAAACATCGTTGCATCCTCGATCGTCTAAGTAAAAAGAACTGAAATGTCTGACAGTTGTCGAAAACAAAGTGGAGTTATTCATCCTGTCTGCCTGGGTGCTTTCCACTGGACTTTGAGAGCTTCAATAACGTGTATGCCTTCCGTGAGCTTTTATCTCTGCCTGACACCTACGTGGCATGCTCCGTATAAGTATACGGATGACACCGTTCGATATCCGTTCCCATTCTTCACTGAGAAGTGATGAGAGTTGTTGGAGAGTCTGTGGTGGAAAGCGACGACCACGAACACATCTGGCAAGCATGCCCACGTACGCACAATGGGGTTTAGGTAGGGACTCATCGCTGGCCAATCCATTACTTCAATATCCAGTCTTGGCACGACATTTCTACTGATACATCCCCCCCTCCCCTCCCCACCCACATGAGCCCTGACATTAGAAGAAAATTGAGGGAGACCACCATATACAGCACCGACCACATGGTCCAACAGGATCTGTTCGATGTACTGCCTGCCGGAAAGACGACCATGGACAACGACAGTATCCGTATAGCTGTCAACACTGAAGTCTCCCCACAACACAGAACCTAGGGAATCTGTCGATTTCCTGGACAACATTTCGCAGGTACCGCCCACCACGGCTGTCCACACTTAGGCCACCACCTTGCGTCAGATGATATCTGGGCTCGTCTGTGAATAACACAGTTCTCCAGAGCCGAAGTTGCCTGTTCATATGGGCAGAACTGAAGGCGAGCTGCAAGACGCTGTGTCAAGTGGTGTACTCGAACAGTCTAATCGGACACCGCGGCTCCAATTGGCCTTCTCAGATCGACTTGCAGTGCTCTCGCGGTATCCGTAACGACGCCTCAGCGCAGTGATGGCCAGATGTCAATCTTCAAGTGGGATTGTAATGCGTCGAACACCTTGTCCAACTCGCCTCGTGCACTGACCTGTCTCCCTGTAGCGTATCCACAACCTATAACACATGCAGAGGCAACATCCGTAGCAACACGACCGAAAATCCATCCGTTTGGGATCAAACAGACCAGCCTCACAACTTGCACTGCGTTAAGATGCAGCATTGGAAGTGCTTGGTTGGATACAACGTCCACAAGTGACAACTGCCATCTGTATACCTCACTAGAAAACACTGCGACACCGGTACTCACTTCTTCCTCAGTGACCACCTGACATTTCAGTGCCTAACACAGCCAATATATGGCGAATGATTTTAATTGTTGCCTACATGGAAAGCGAAGATCTCACATCATGCAATAAGCCCACTGATACTGCTTGTATCGAATTTAACATACCGTCCGTCGATCCATGCAGTCAGCCCAGAGGTACCGCCCGTATCAAAATAGATGTAACATACCGGACGTTGTACACGTGTTCAACCAATTCTTTTGAACAGTGTACTGCGGTCTGGCCGAACGGTTCTAGGCGCTTCAGTCAGGAACCAAGCTGCAGTTACGGTCGCAGATTCGAATCCTGCCTCGGGCATGGATGTGTGTGATGTCCTTAGGTTAGTTAGTTTTAAGTAGTTCTAAGTTCTTGGGGACTGATGACCTCAGATGTTAAGTCCCATAGTGCTCAGATCCACTTGAACCATTTGTACTGCAGTTGGGCCAACACCCCAGCCACGGGCTTGCACCTCAGACAGAACATTTCAAACGGCATTTTGCTGACAGAAAGTGAATGGTAAGTAGGCGTTCATATCAAGAAAGCCTGCTTTTTCATGTACCCCTTGTCAAAGATGAGCTACGTTACATATGCTGCACAATCGTTTGCACTCGGTAAATGTTAATATTCCTCTTCCTCTATTGAGATTAGCGCCGCCGTTTCCTTCAAAATGGTTCAAATGTCTCTAAGCACTATGGGACTTAACATTTGAGGTCATCAGTCCCCTAGACCTAACTAACCTAAGGACACCACGCACATCCATGCACGAGGCAGGGTTCGAACCTGCGACCGTAGCAGCATCACGGCTGCGGACTGAAGCGCCTAGAACCGCTGAGTTTCCATCATTACGAGCACGAACAACCCGACGTCACACATTACTGATGTCGATACAATCATCACCACCACAGCTTTCATTCTTCTATGGGTTTCAATTGGAGGCACGTTCTCTGCGGCTAGAAACCCGATTACAGCACACTGTTACTCACGCACCGACATAGTTGCCGGCCGGAGTGGCCGTGCGGTTCTAGGCGCTACAGTCTGGAACCGAGCGACCGCTACGGTCGCAGGTTGGAATCCTGCCTCCGGCATGGATGCGTGTGATGTCCTTAGGTTAGTTAGGTTTAATTAGTTCTAAGTCCTAGGCGTCTGATGACCTTAGAAGTTAAGTCGCATAGTGCTCAGAGCCATTTGAACCATTTGAATTCACAGTCGTCTAGCGGCTGATGTTTGCAATCTGGCGTCAACGAAGTGGAAACGTCGACCGAGTAATATGTCAACCGACATTGAGAGCAAAATAAAAAATTCGGAGGCATTGTTTTTCAGTACGCTCTCTTATTTCAGTGCTACACCATGTGCAAATAATCGTGTTACTGAAGTCATAGCCAACACAACTTCATGTGAAGATAAAACCAAACTTGCTGTCCATCTCAAAGCGGAACGGAACTGATGCATTCTGTGATGCGTATTTAGACGAAGTCCATGCATACTAAAGTATAGATTGCTTCAGTGTAATACACAACTCACTGTAAACAGTGTGGTAACAAAAACATGATAATGTCATAGCAGTGGATGGGGCGTTGAACTTGTAACGGGCACCCTCCTCTAGCATTACTTTTCCTCAACAGTAGTTGTCGATACCACTATTATTTTTCGAATTTTGGACAGGTCAGTATTGTCTCAGTTGCTTTCCTGAAAGCTTTCATATAATTTTATACACAACATGTTATATTTCAAACTAAAATTTATTAAAAGGAATTACTTTATACAACATTTTAGTTTCCATGTTATAATCAGTAAGTACTAGTTCTGGATGCACAGTTTAAATATTTTTTTAACATTTGAAATTACGAATTATTTGCATACTTAAAATTTCTATTATAAACAGTCGTGTACTGTTTACTATGTTTATTTCTGGATTCATTTATCAAATAAATCCAAATTTGTTAAGAAAAGTTGTAAACCCTTTGGAGTATTGTTATTTCCAGAGAGTGTGCCTCTAATGTGAGCAAACGTATTTTTGTATAATAGGTGCGAACTGTGTAATTTCGGATTTGTTAATGTGAAAAATCAAAATACCGTATGATATGCTAAAATGTGAGAAAATCAGTAGAAAATATATTTACGTAAAAAATTCTGCAACAACAATCTTCCAATTTATTTAGTTCAAACCAACTGTGAGGATCTGATATTAGATTTTCAGCTTCAAGACAAAAAGAACTGGGGGCATCTCAACGTGACAAGCTAAGTAAAACTGAAAGATTATTGTAATCTTTGCTCCTCTCAAATCTTCATAAGAGACTTTGCTTATTAGTTACTTGGACTGGACGTTGTTTAATGTGGACAATAGATGGGAGAGGGAAGGAGGGGGGAGATTACAAACTGAACAAAATTTTGCAGATCACCATAGATCGTAAATCCAGCGTTGTGGGGCTAAGGCCATAAAACGAAAGCCTACTAGCGACTAGTGAGCAAAAGTTTGTCCGTTAACAGGACGTGTCTAGATGTGTCTAGCAGTGCATATTTGTCCAAATATGCTGCTTCTGTGTTATACTTATTATTCGAAAAAGTTAATATTATTATGGTACTTTTAGAGTAGTTGATTTAATAGTCTAGTTCTACTCCGTAAACAACACTAAAAAAAATTGTGTCTTATCAGCTACTGACAGGAATTTAAAGTTTTCCTAGTTTTGACAGTTTCGGCTAAAACAGTTGAGTTAATTAAATTGGTAACTGCACTCTCTTGCATAAGAGGTATTATCTGGGGTCACTTTAAATGTGCACATTTCCGCACGTTCGTCAATGGTTGGCTGTCGTTTAATGGCCATTTCTCCATAACAGCCCATTTCCGACAGATGGTTTTCTGGAAAATGGTGACTGATGCGACATCCTCTGTCCTTCTCTGACCTTATGATCAGGTTTCTTTCTGTCCACCCTACATAGATTATGCTGCTTTTCTAAAGCATTGTACAGGGTAAGTATAAAGTCTGGATGTTGCGTGTTAAACAGCACTCTCATTTCATTCGCAGTTTTTCTTTCATTACATCGTAAAACCAGCTTTGCGTACATTTCTCAGAGATGTCATGTGATCGCTAGTGGTACGTCACATGAGCTCTTTGTGCTATCTTTTGTGGTGATGAGCTTTTTACCTTTGGTGACTTCTGCTTGGTTCGGTCAATCAGGGAAGAGAGGGGCTGAGTGAGCCACGAGGCAGACGAAGTTTGAATAGACAAGACGGGTGTTTTGGACGTGACGACCACTAGTTTTAAGCTGATCGGAGTTGACAGTTGCAGTTGTAGATTTGGCGAGATCGTTACACTTGTGATTCTTGAAGTTTTCTCCGAGTACTGCATATTCTATGAGGTCCCGGGATTGCAGCCGGATCATGTTGACTTATTGCCACAATATTTCGGTTGGCAACCGGCCAGTCGTCTTCAGCCACTGGACAGTGGTGGACACTCACCTGAAGGCGGCTGGACGGTTGTCAACCGAAATATTGTGGCAAGAAGTCAACATGTTCCGGCCGCAATCCTGAAATCTCATGGAATATCGTTACAGTTATTTGCAGCTATTATTAATAAACAATATTTAAGACACTACAATTGGGAGATATTAGTAATTGCACATTTAAGTTGCTAACATTTCCCGTACTTGTTTGGTGATGAATTGTGAATGTGGACTTGTATTCAAAGATTACTTTCGTAATCTGGAAGTTGATTACACCGCCATGTCGTAGTTAATCAATCTAAGCTTTACGCACTCAATTTAATCACCCTCTACGACCCTTGAGGCTATTTAATACACTGTTGGAATACACCTACAGATAACTTGCGTTTCCGTGATTGCTGAAAATTCAGTTCATGTTCACATGTCTTCTAAACCCGGGTAGTGTCCATCGATTGTTTGATTCTGTTGAGGTTAATACAGTGAGTTAATTCAACCTTGTGGTTACTCAGTTATGCACTCCACAACCATTTAATTCATTTTCGTGCGTAATATTAAAGAACATGTCGCGACGCCATCTTGGGGATACCTGTGCCCAATATTCCCTATACCAATTCAGTGACTGTCAGTGAAATAAATACTGAAATAGTTCAGTCAGATTCAGTTTCTCCCACGAGCTAGTAATAAATTTCCTTTCCTCTGCACGTTTAATTTTCAGATTTTGGAAGGTGAGTTTTCCCGATGTTGCTGGGACGGAGCTTGAGTTTTTGTTCTTGGTCGACATTATTATTTAATCACTTTTTATGCTAAGTGATTTTCAGATTAAAGTATTATGATTACAATCAAGCGAAATCATCCCATAGAATTGCGTTTGTCTACAAGCTAACCGCACTACACTCTTGAATTTCGAGAGGTTTCTGAGACTGATTAAACAGCTTTTGGTGTTCGTTTTTACAAGCTATGCATATAAATTTTCCATTGCGCAGAATTTATGGGTATGCTACTGTGTTCACTTTTTCTGGTTAATTTGAAGTCCGATAATGTTTCAGAGTTGGTTATTGGGTCATATAAAAGACAATACCTGCAATTAATAAGGGCTTAGTCTAACTATTCGTGGATTATAGACCAATCTAAGATAGTACACAACACAGAAGTAGATGACGCTGCTAACAAAATCGGCACAGATAAATGGCGAAGAACAACGAAACAAGTGATATAATATGGGAAACACGAACTCTCAACCTTTTTTCCCAGTATATATGAATGTTCCATGCGTCCACGCTTCGTTACGTGGCGCACATCTATTCGGTAGTCCAGTTCTGCTCATACCCGACCCGGAGTGTCGGTAAGAACAGTTGCTGCGGTGCGTCGTCTTAAGTCTTGGAGGTACTGTGGTAGAATAGGTACATAAACGCTATCCTCCATGTAACCCTACAAGAAAAGACCGCAAGGTATCCGACCCAAAAAGATTTTTCTACCTGGTTCGCCTCCATTTACGGCAACTACGTTCAGTGGCGCCACTATTGGCGGTTTTAAAAACTAATTTGCTAACACCACGTTCAAAAACAAAGAGTTTGAGAGTTTGTACTGACTTTCTGGCACCACGTTGAAGAAAACTTTGAGAGTTTGTTTTTCATGTTCTCTTTCATTTGTTACGGTACGTTTAGCCGTTTACGTATATCAGTGGTTTTTTTTATTTTTCACGGACTTCATAATTACAATGTGTTACGAAAATCATAGTATTTACGTAAAGCGAAACTGAATTATTAGGCAGAAAAATTTCAAATCCTGCTAGCTGTGCAATAGGTTGTTTTATTATTTTTGAAAGTCAGAAGATGGGCCATATCTACTTAAAGTCGGTTATCAAACGTTAAAAAGTCTGTATCAACGGGAGACTAGTTTCCGTTTTGTTTAATTTCAAATTATCACGAAAGAATATTTCAGCAAAAGCCCAGAAGACGTGAGTCATTGTAGATTACAAATGAACGTCCAGATTTCACAAGGGACAACACGGTGATAGGTCCCGTGCCCGCTCCTCGCACTCGTAGCGTCCTGCTGCGAAATCCGGATATCTCATTATGTTTAGCGCAGTGGCTATAATAACAGCAAACCAATGAAGCAAAGCTTTCATAATTGACCAAATGGCTTAACCCTAAGCTATTCTCGAGTATTCATTGCATGATTGCGTTAAGCGAACATTTACATGTCGTTCTGGTATACGGGCGGGAGCAGGGATTACCACGTGAATGGGCAGGACGCGGCTGTGTGAAGAGGCCCGGGGGCTACCCCAGGGCGAAACAGATGCGCCGCAGGGCTGTCCAAGCGCCACGGCGCGGTGCGGCCTTCCAGGTGGCGTTGGCTAGGAGCACCCAGAACGGTGCAGTCGCTTTCCAGTCACTGTTACAGGCAGCGCACTCGACATTAACGATAAGACTTCAGCAGGCAGCTTCTTCACAAACAGTCCTTTCGCACGATTTATGCTGTTCAGTATGTTCATGAAGCGTCTCCTGTTCTACGAGCGACGGAAACAATTTCACAGGCTGGCGTAAAAGATCATTTTTATGTCAAAAATGTGCTTATATTTCTACTTATTCCTCTGTTAGGTTAATGTGCATTGTCCAATGATTGTACAGTGATGAAATTTCATCTCCGATTTGCAATTCTGGAAGGTCTGCACATTTTCATCAGCGCCAGAGTTTACAAAACTTTCTGAGGTATCGTTATACTGATTTATCGATACATCAGGTGAATGATATACAGATGCTGACGATATACTGGATGCAAAAATTGATAATTTAGATATACCAAGTAATCGATGTATCTAATAGGGTGACTCTTATTTGAGGGAAAAAAGGTGTTACGTTCGTTATAGGAAACTGTTATTTACACTTGTTCTGTGAAAAATCTGCCACTATGAAATTACAATGAAATGAATACCCCTAGCTGCATACAGGCGTTGATATAAGTCAACGGGGACAGTTGAAAACGTGTGCCCCAACCGGGACTCGAACCCGGGATCTCCTGCTTTCATGGCACACGCTCTGTCCATATTTTTCTTTTATCTCATTTTGTTCGATATCGCTCGTTGCATTTGTTCGGTGCGGACGTCCCATGACACCCATTCAAGTTCACTGTTGATCCTTTCACTCAGTTTTTTTATTACAGAAGGCAGCTAACCCTCTCTTTTTTTACCTCATTTTGTTCGCTTGCGTTCTTTGTATCTGCTCGGGGCGGACGTCGTAAGACATTCGTTAAGTTCGTTGTTGATCGATTAACTCAGTTTTTTTATTACAGAGAACTGCTAACCCTCTGACCGAACACGCTGAGCTGCCCTGCCGGCTGCATCTGAGCCACCGAGGACACAGAGGATAGTGCGACTGCAGAGACTTATCTCTGGCACGCCCCTCGTGAGACCCACATTCCCAACTTATTGTCCCGCACTATATTCATAGTGCCCCTGCCCATTATACTCATTACTCGGGGCTTTTTGCCGATTCCCGTGAGAGTTCGGGCATTGCTTGCGCATCCGCACAGAAGAAGATGGTCAAATGGCCGCTAAGCCTTAACTAATATAGGGCATCTGTTCTTTCGGACGTGTCAAGAAATCATTTATTTTGTTGAATACTTGTTAGTCGACCGCGGTGGTCTAGCGGTTGTAGGCGCTCAGTCCGGAACCGCGCGACTGCTACGGTCACAGGTTCGAATCCTGCCTCGGGCATGGATGTGTGTAATGTCCTTAGGTTAGTTAGGTTTAAGTAGTTCTAAGTTCTAGGGGACTGATGAGCACAGCAGTTAAGTCCCATAGTGCTCAGAGCCATTTGAACCATTTGAACCAATACTTGTTAAGGTTTCTGTTGTTTTTGAAATTAAAGAAACTTTATTGACATGGTTAACTGTGCTAAGCCAACGGCCTCGCGGCAGTGGTAACAGCGGTTCCCGTCAGTTCACCGAAGTTCAGCGCTGTTGGTCTTGGTTAATACTTGGATAGGTGACCGTCCGTCTGCCGAGCGCTGTTGGCAAGCGGGGTGGACTCACCCCTTGTGAAGCCAATAGTGGAGCTACTTGACGGAGAAGTAGCGGCTCCGCTCACGAAAATGGCCTTGAGACAGGTGTGCTGACCACATTCCACCCCGTATCCGCATGCAGTAACACATGTGGGCTGCGGATGACACATCTGCCAAATGGTTCAAGTGGCTCTGAGCACTATAGGACTTAACTTCTGAGGTCATCAGTCCCTTGAACTTAGAACTACTTAAACCTAACTAACCTAAGGACATCACACACATCCATGAGCGAGGCAGGATTCCAACCTGCGACCGTAGTGGTCGTGCGGTTCCGGACTGTAGCGCCTAGAACCGCTCAGCCACCCTGGCCGGTCGACACAGCTGTCGGTAGGTACCGTTGAGCCTTCAAGGCTTGTTCGGACGGAGTTTAATTTAATTGCGCTTAAGTTGTGTTAATACTGATACTAGAGAGAAGACAGTTCCCAGAGCTTGACTAAAATAAAGGATAGGTTGATAACATACATCTTGAGATATCAAAATGGTTCAAACGGCTCTAACCACTATGGGAGTTAACATCTGAGGTCATCAGTCCCCTAGACTTAGAACTACTTAAACCTAACTAACCTAAGGACAGCACACACAACCTGCGACCGTAGTAGCAGCGCGGTTCCGGACTGACGCGCCTAGAACCGCTCTCCAACAATGGCCGGCTGAGATATCAAGGAATAGTTAGTTTGGTAATGGAGAGAAGTGTAGCGGGTAAAATCTGAAAATGGAGACCATGGCTTGAATGCGCTAAGTAATTTGGAATCGATGGAAGTTACGTTTAAGAAACATACAGGATAGACTCGTGTGAAGAGCTGCATCATACCAGTCTTCAAACCGAAGATCACAACTGAAACACTGCTTTACAAGTCGTATGATAAAGTGGATACTTACATCCAATATCCAGTAAAAGTGCAGGATGGTTATTAAACTTTCGCTACTTGAGTCAGTGTAGATGGAAAACTATTTTTGGTATGGGTACACAACTTCATAGGAACGATGTACTGACTGCACGCTGCACCTAGCAGGGTGGCGCAGTGTTATCACACTGGGCTCGCATTCGGGAGGACGACAGTAGTGTCCGGCCATCCTCATTTAGGTCATCCGTGATTTCCCTAAATCGCTTCAAGCAAATGCTGGGACGGTTTCTTTGAAATGGCACGGGCGACTTCCTTCCCCATACTTCCCTCATCCGATGGGACCGATGACCTCGCTGTTTGGTCCCTCCCCCAAAATCAACCAACCAGCCAACAGCACGCTGTAGGATTTGCGTTGATGGTGATGTTAGTGTCCCGAGTGCATTACCGTTTCAGGCAGTCAGCATATGACAAGGACTAGATGAATGGGGCTTTACATTTAAAGTTGTTTTATCAAAACAAATGCAACAGCGCTGCCGCTCTTCGCGAGTATCGACGCACTTAAGGAATACGGAGCGGTCCTTTTTTGCACACCACTGTTAAAGATCATGACTCGGAAGATCGAACTAACAGGCGATTTGGGAATTTCTCCTGGGAATGGCAAAACGCGCCATAAATCATTGAAGAAGTTACCGTTGCCACAATTGACAAACCAGGACGCAACGAGTGATTTTGAAGCCGTGGATGAGCTGTGTCGCGACATTCCATGGTCCACCGTTGTTTCGAGCAATGGCAAAGCAAACCCTGGTGTGGTTCCAGGCTATTGTGGATGCAAATGGTCGTAGTATTGAGCAACGTTTGTAATCGGGAACGTTAACATGGTACGCAACTAACAAATGTTGACCTCTTTCAGTGATTTATTCGTTATTTATCTTCCACGTGTCCTTACAAATGTTTCCACAAAGTCTCTTTGTCCTACGATCTCTCGTTTGTAGTGGGGGCTCTAAAGTAGTAAAAGTTTAATTATAACTACCCTGTACTTGCTAAATAGAATTTTGGAAGCCCGATATGGCAGGGAAATGCATCCATGTAAAAGTTTAATTATAACTACCCTGTACTTGCTAAATAGAATTTTGGGAGTCCGATATGGCAGGGAAATGCATCCATGTTGTTACTATTACGAAGTTATAATATCGATGTATTACTATCGATACTATACAAAATGTTGACATTTCTGATATCGTGTTTCCATCATTAGCAACTTCTGTAATAACAATTACATTAAAAGGAATATCTTTAGATGTCGGAATTGGTGAAAGTCAAACGGCCCAAAATACGATGGATGTGTCGAAAATATGGCCTTCAAATTCTCCCGTTTTTAATTTTCTGAGGAACAACAGGATTTTTTTTACTAGTAGATGACTGCCTTCAATTTGCAATCCTGGTCTCACGTTACACTTTATTTTATAAAGTACCTACTGATAACTTGCGTAGTATTAGCCGAGTATTATTTTACCCTTTCAGAGGTTATCGACTAGAAAAATCTCTTTATCAGCCCAGAAAACAACCGTCATAGCCCTTTCGGTGCATGACCTCCACCGAAGCGCCAAAGAAACTGGTATAGGCGTGAGTATTCAAATACAGAGATATGTAAACTGGCAGTACACGGCGATGCAGTTGGCAGTGCCTGTATGTGACAAGAAGTGTCTGGCACAGTTGTTAGCTCGGTTACTGCTGCTACAATGGCAGGTTATCAAGATTTAAATAAGTTTGAACATAGTGTTATTGTCGTCGCACGAGCGATAGGACTCAGCATCTCCGAGGCAGCGATGAAGTGGGGATTTTCCCGTACGACCATTTTACAAGTGTATCGTGAATATCAGGAACCCGGTAAAACGTCAAATCTCCGATATCGCTGCGGCCGGAAAAAGATCCTGCAAGGACGGCAGCAACGACAACTGAAGAGAATTGTTCAACGTGGCAGAAGTGCAACCCTTCCGCAAAATGCTGCAGATTTCAATGCTCGGCCATCAACAAGTGTCAGCGTGCGAATCATTCAACGAAACATCATCTTTATGGGTTTTCGGAGTCGAAGGCCCACTTGATGACTGCATAACATAAAGTCTTACACCTCGCCTGGGCCCGTCAACAGCGACATAAGACTGTTGATGACTGGAAACATGTTGCCTTGTCGGACGAGTCTCGTTTCAAATTGTATCGAGCGGATGGACGTGACGGGTATGGAGACAACCTCATGAATCCATGGAACCTGCATGTAAGCAGGGGACTGTTCAAGCTGGTTTAGGCTCTGTAATGGTGTAGGGCGTGTGCTGTTGGAGTGATATGGGACCCCTGATATGTCTAGATACGACTGTGACAAGTGACACGCACGTAAGCATCCTATTTGATCATCTGCATTCATTCATGTGCATTGTGAACTCCAACGGACTTGAGCAATTCCAGCAGGACTACGGGAAAACTCACCCGTCCAGAATTACTACATTGTGGCTCCAGGGACACTTCTACCGGACACCAAACTCCCGAGACATGAACATTATTTAGCATATCTGGGATGCCTTGCAACGTGCTGTTCAGAGCAGATCTCCACTCCCTCGTATTCTTACGGATTTATGGACAGCCTTGCAGGATTCATGGTGTCAGTTCCCTCCAGCACTACTTCAGGCAATAGTCAAGTCCATGCGACATCGTATTGCGGTACTTCGTGCTCGCGGGGCCCTACACGATATTAGGCAGGTGTTTAAATTTCTTTGGCTCTTCGGCTTATATTTTGCCTACTACTGGTGCATGGCCACCGAGTTTGACACATTGTTTTCATTGCTGATTCGTTTCAGGCGTGAAGTGGCGAAACCACGTATCGATCACAAATAGAAATCGAAGACCAAAATCAATTGGATCATTTTCACAACCGTCCAAACTTTAATGAACATTCCCGTTTGGTTTTGGCCAACACTCAACATATGCAGACCCATCATGCTCACCTTCTTTCTTTGTTAATCTTCATATTAAATTTACCGAATCTTTCTTTTTAATTCTTCATATAAAATTTAGCGAACTCTTTCGTTTGATACGTCCATAGTGCAAGCTGTTCTGCTACCAATATTTGCCAATTGTCGAATATCATATTGTACACTTTCTCGGTTTTCTTAGATTTATGGTTGAAGATGACGGATGTCCTTAACGTGAATAACATTCAGCGAACTCAACAATCCGTTTATTAACTGTTGAAACTGAAGAAGGTGAGTCTCTAAAAGTTTTCACCAATGCCGCATGTATTTCTGTCAGCGTTAAACCAACTAAAACATAGCATTTTCAGGTGGCACTGTATTTCAGATTATTCATTTGAACGAATCGCATACAACGCAACTACGTTAGAAAATAGTGTCTCTTAGATACCAACACAATCTCTGTGTCAGGTCCTGGAGCTCTTTTCGGTTTCTATATAACTTATGTTGATTATCATCTGAAAGCCTCCCTCAGTCACACAATGCAGTCAGTGCTTTACGGTTTTTTTTTTTTTTTTTTTTTTTTTAAGTTTTGCCCCAGCGTGGTGTGATTGAATGCTGGTCATACCCATATGATTCTTGACAGCTTTATGTTTTTAGGAGAGCTCGTCAAATTGATTCTTGTTTGTAAATAAGGAAGTCGTTTCAGGCATATACGATTTGCCCTACCTGTGATATTCTCGGTGTCGTTTACAGACCGAGTGATAGAAGAACGTATCCTGCCACTTCTATTGCTTATATTACCGCCGCCATGACCCTACGTATAGTTGTCATTCCCTTCGTTATCGAGATCAATATAGGTGACTGAAATGAAATTTATACTGAATGCTAAGAAGATGAGGATATACAAATGACTCGCCCCTCATCTTGCCTGTAGACATCGAGAAAGTCTACGACTATTTACGTCATACTGGTCTCCTTTTCAAACTTCACTGGTGTGCGTTCTAGTCGGTTACGTCCTCCTAATTGCATACTTTACGGCAAACCGTCCACCCTATATAACAATAAACAACACTCACTCCCGCCTTTTTCTTTCCAACTGAATGATCCGTTCAGTCACACCACTCGATGTTCCTAAACCATCTTCTCCCATATTCCTATTTCAATATGTTGAAGACATTATTTTTATGGGTGCCATACCATCCATCATCATCCCAACGATCCCTCCAACTACACGTCAATAACTTGACCTTGGAAGTTGCCTGTAGCTAGAGGTCTGCGCGGATAAGAAAAGTGAAATCCGCATCAGCACCGCACCAGCAAGTTCCTTATCCGCGTCCGCATGTATTTAAGTTTTGAATGAGTAATTAATAGCAATAGATAGCAGTACTTAAAATTATCGTATGTAATGACATAGTTATTGTCAGGGTGCCATTTTTATATATATTAAGATGGTACCTGTTCATTCGGACATGTCCGAAAGAACAGATACTATCGGTGACCACGCAGCTCGTTAGAATGAAATTACAATGAAATGAACACCCTTAGTTGACAGGCGTTGACATACGCCAACGGGGACAGATGAAAATGTGAGCCCCGACTGGGACTCGAACCCGGGATCTCCTGCTTACATGGCAGACGCTCTATCCATCTGATGGTAGACAGTGGGCAGGTTTGCCATCCAGAGAGCACTTCACAGGCCACACAAAAGACACGGTCGCGGAAACGGATTAGGCGCAGGTCTCTTGGGTACAGCTACGTCGGTCGTAGCCAGGGGCTGAGGACAACAGACATCCGCTCTACCCGGGCCCTGCAAGATTCTAAGAATGTCAACAGACTTGAAGTTTTGAACTAACATTGCAACATACGTACTGGGCAGATGCCTTGCTTATTATCCGCAGATGACCTGCGGATATCCGCGCCGGTCGCGATTTTATCCGCCAAGTAACAAATACCGCGGATATCCGCGGATATCCGCATCCGCGCAGACCTCTACCTGTAGCATACGTAAACTCTCAGAGTCTCATCTTTTCCGCGTCTGCTAACCCGCGAGCACTTTTGCTAAGGTAATCTGTGCTCACTAATCGAGGTCTGAGGTGAAGACAGCCATTACTGAGTCGAGTTGGGCAGTTTAAGCTAGTTCATGGCTGCGTGTTTCGGTCAATAAGAGATCAGCGCGTTCTGTGCCAGTGCAACGTGTTCGGATTCGGAAGTGGCGTCATGAATCTTGCCTTTTTCTTGGGTTGTCGCTTGTCTTCATAAATGTACTCAGAATTTCAAAATTACAAAAGCACTTACAACCTCCTGGTGTAGCCTGTTGTGTGTCTCCATTAATCCTGCAAGAACCAGTCCACCACTCTCAAATTCACTTAATTATAATGCCTTGGACCAGCATTTGGTCAAAAGCTAACGTGGAACCCCCCATAATAGGCATCCAAAAGGAAGCCCACAGGAGACAAAAACTATTGAAACAAGTAACTGACTGAATATGGCCGGCCGGGGTGGCCGAGCCGTTCAAGGCGCTACAGTCCGGAACCGCGCGACCGCTACGGGCGCAGGTTCGACTCCTGCCTCGGGCATGGATGTGTGTGATGTCCTTAGGTTAGTTAGGTTTAAGTAGTTCTAAGTTTTAGGAGACTGATGACCACAGGTGTTAAGTCCCATAGTGCGCAGAGCCATTTGAACCATTGAATATGACAACTAATATTACATACACACAAAACTCTCACCAGCCTCATCTTCACCGCTATAGATGTTGTGTGGATCTCCGCCTCTCTCAAGTCTTATCACTCCTTCCAAGCCCCTGAACGTCATGTACTCTGTCTCGTTTTTCCTTCCACTTACTCCGCAACTCCTAGTCTAGTGGTTAGCGTGCCGCTGGATCACGGGGTCCCGGGTTCGATTTCCGGCCGGGTCGGGGATTTTCTCCGCCAGTGGATTGGGTGCTTGTGTTGTCCTCCTCACTTCATCATCATTCGCGAAAATGGTGACACAGGACTATGAAGAGATTGGGAATTTGTACGAGCGCTGATAACAGCAGCGTTGAGCGCCCCACAAATCAAACATCATCATCATCCTTCCGTTTACGCTCCACTAACAGTACCCTGTACCAGTTGACAGTCAGAAAATCTAATCAAACAGACGAAATGCCTTCCTCAGTCCTATGATTACCAAAAAATCTAATCGAAACAGTCCACTGTAGCCTCTACATTTGCAAAACCTGCCTTCCTGCATCGCCTCTAACACCATACTCTATCTTCCTTACATCTTCACCTTCCTGTCCCAGGATAATTTCAACTATTTCCATCTCCAAGACTATGAGATCTACCCATACTATTAGCTACAACCTGCACTACTTCTTCGATTCCCAATTAAGGCTACATTCCACCATCATCCTGTGTCACAGCAAATCCTACTTCCCACCTTTCACCACATGCAAAGAAGTCGGCGAAAGTCCCTGACAGTTGCAGTGGACTTGGCGCAGTTGCTTAATGTGTCTGTCTCAACCAATCACGTACAGAAATATTGTATACGTATCTATGGTAATATATGAAAGCAATCGCCGATCTATAGACGACTACTGTTCGTGCCTGCAGCCGTTTGCATTAAGCACATGAAAGCTGGCAACAGCGCTGCCAACCGTCAGCGCTTTTCTTTCGCCAATTCTACTTTATATCCCGCCTCTTGACGCTTCCCAGAAGTCATTCCACATCCTTTCTCATATCACTTCCTTCCCTGTCCCATTTGCAAACCAATTCCCCCCCCCCCCCCTCCAAATATCAAATGTTACTAGAGGCCACAGCACCATCAATATTATGTTTCAAGCCCACGCAGCATCACAACTATCTCGTTAAATTTAAGGCCATCGATTTTATTCCCATCAATATATTTTTATTTTTGAAACCTTTTTGCAACACACAGCAGAGATGATACACAAACAGTAATATACGACGAAGAAACGAACAGTCTAAACATTTGATGAGGGCAATTATATGCTAGGACATTCGGTATGCTTGGTATCCCATGTACATAATAACGTCTAATATTCAGTAAGTCATGTTACAATTACTTGCTAGTAACTCCAATTCTGTAAAATGGGGTAATGCTCTTCTAACGAAACGTACATATTTTTTCTAGGCCAATCTGAAGATGTGTGAATAAGACGAAACGTGTCATTGGTATATAGATAATAAATAGCCTCCAGCATCCAAGACTATTCGTTTCTCCATATTTTTATCTATTTTTAATCGTTTCATTCAAGAGCTGAATACAGGCAACATGGCTGCAGACAGTTCATCACCCTTCCAGGAAAAAATAAATAACGGATAAATAAGAGAAAAACAGATGATGACGATGACATATTTGTACAAGAACAAACATAAACAAAGCTTCGCACCCCGCAAACAGATCCTCGTACACACATAGAGCCACATGGCACAGTGGTTTCAGTCACTGGACTTGCATTCGTGAGTTTCCAGATTCAATTACCCTCGCGCCCATCCAGATTGTTGTTATTCGTGACGGTACGAAATCGATTAAAATGAATGCTAGAAACGACACGGTTGATTTATTTCCACAACCTTGCCCAGTCAGACCTCATACACCATCTCCAATGATCTCCTGGTCAAAAGGTCGCTAAAACCCAATTTTTATTCCTTTTCCCCTCCCCAAAGGATTATCTATGGCTAAGAGGTATGATGAACAAACTACCGACCACACGTATGTTAAACATGTTCGATGGACGACACGCCAGGAGAATATGCGGGGCAGTAAAACACTCAGCCTACAGTTCTTCGAAGAGAGTTGTACATCCCTCGGAGGATTGGCCTCCTGCCAAAATATGGTATGTGGAGCTATTTGAAGTAACGGCTGTTAACTCGCATTCTGAAATCTCTGTGATATAGCGATTGATACTCAGATCGCTCTCAATACAGTACAGTTAATGTCTTATGTCGTGTGTAATGACACTTTAAGCCATGATTGAGCGTTTTCCACTATGCCGCCAAACAGGGCGATTTGCAAGATTACAGTACGGTAGCGTTCGATACATATGCTCCCATCTCTGTGAGACAGATGTAAGCAGAACTTGCCCGAAAAGATAACATGTAGCAAGTCGGTACGCCAGCAAAGTGTTTCATGGGTCCGTAGTAACCAGGCTTTTCTGGTTTCTGGACAATGGGAGCGAACCCAATGGGGTGCGTGCCCTAACTCCACCGCACAGCAGGCTGCGTAAGACCGTAGAACTTCGACGACCGTAGCTGTGCTGCATACTACAGCTGTATGGACGCAATGCGATCATCCATTTCTATATATGGTCCGTCGAGTCATTCGGTCATTCGTGGTAGGGAGGGTGGGGGGAGCTCTTACCGAGTTTTCTTTGTATGTGTAAGTTGTAAATTTACAGCCAAGATCAACGTCTGTCTGTCACTGTGTTTTTCAAGAATTCTACAACCTCTGTTGTATATTTTGCCATAGAAGCAAGAGAGAATATGAAGCATACAGTCAGTTTATTTCCCTGCTAACTGTCCCAATACACATCCGAAGTATCCTTCATCAGGAAGGTAAATGCTGATGCAGACAAGATTAAGTCAACACAATAGTAATTCCACTGTTGCTATGAAAAATATCAGAAGAAAGAAGCGTACGTGAAATCAGCCATAAGGTACTTCTAGCAAGCACCTCACTACTGGAGCACAAGATGCGGGTCCAAAAGCGAGCGGGGCATGGAGTCAAAGAAACAGTATTTCCCCGAATTGTATGCTAACATGGCCACAGATTGCAGGCCTGTGTTCACAGTTGTAGTGCTAACTGAAGTACTGATGAGTGTCAATTTCGATTTCATACTGTGTCATTTATGACGTTGTCAGAGTTGTTAGTTTGCTACTATTACTGTTTACAAATCACTTGCATGACACATGTACTCCTCAAATTTTCTGACGAATCCTTTCAAATGATGTATTTCTCATAATTGCAATTTGTCGCAAGTTATGGCAAAGTGGTGTATAAGCCACTGATGTAAATAAATTATTGATATTATTCTTATATTAACGTATTTTAAATGAATTAAAATCAGTCAGGAAACTATGTTACATTCTTGACACTACTCACAAACTGCACCTTGAAGCGCTATATTTGGAGGTCAACTGTTGGTCAGCTCAAAAACTGTCATCATTAATAAAAAAAATAGTGATCCATACTGTGTTTCTCATTCATCATACTGAAAAGTGGATGTCTATGACCACTTTCTTTTTTTTTAGGGGTTTTCCTAACAGAGTCGTGTGTGTGTGGTGCACAGATGGGTTTTTCCGTGTGTTATAGTTAGCTGATACAAGAATACGTATGGCGCAACAGTATTTATTTGTGTAATCACCAGTACCCCTTTTCTTGTACACTCCGCGTCTCAGAGTAATCTCTGCAAGTATAAATGTGTGGGTGTATGTGCTCGATTCTGTCGGTGAGGGAAACAGAGGTTCTCACATGTTGTCTGGCAGTGCAGTGCCAAGTTCGCTAAGCTTCCCCAGAGACGTCTAGCAAATTGTTTATTTTCGAGTAAGTGTTCTCGTTGGTTTCTCTCCAAATCATTGACAATGATAATTACTCCCACACTGTTTGGCAAAAAGATTGGTCTTTGCAGTAACTACAATTGCCTGGCTTTTTTAAATGGTTGACAAAGCTTGATTCTCAGCTAATTAGAACGTTTCCCACTCTTCCATCTCAAGGATACATTGGCTGTGCACCCCACTCTTCTTAAATAAAAACATCTAGCTCCAACAAAACACCCTTTGGCTGGCCACTCAGGCTTGGACACTCCTATGGTAAGCATGACATTCTTTGGACCATGTTCTGATGCATCTTTGTGTTACAGTTGGTGAGGATAGAAGTAGTAGAGTAGTGGTGGCGCAAGAACACTTTTGATATCAAATTGATATTCAAATTAATTAAATTAATCAATTAATTCCTCCCTTCCCCCAGACAAAGCGCAGTCCCACACCTGGATAATGTTTGGATGCAATTTATTTGTCACAGGGCTGTGCCTATATCCCACCCCACCCTCACCCAATAATTGGCGGGAATTTAAAAATATCAGTATCCTTTCTGGGACTCGAACACTAGTTCTCCTGGACAGAAAGCCCAAAAGCCCAAGTGCAACAACCCCCCCCCCAAAAAAAAAAATCACAATTACACCACCAGACATGCTTGGCATTGACGGGAAATTAAAAATAGCAATTCCCTTTTTGCCCAAGTTCTACTGGATGGAAAGCCCATGTGCACCCCCAACTGATGGAAACTGTCCAGATGCAGGAGAGGAAGGTTAGGTTAGTGTACTTTATTTATTTTGGACATGAACATGAAGTAAAGATACACTATATGATCAAAAGTAGCCGGACACCTGGCTGAAAATGACCTACAATTTTGTGGCGCCCTCCATCGGTAATGCTGGAATTCAGTATGGTGTTGGTCCACAAATAAATGGTTCATATGGCTCTGAGCACTATGGGACTTAACTTCTAAGGTCATCAGTCCCCTAGAACTTAAAATTACTTAAACCTAACTAACCTAAGGACATCACACACATCCATGCCCGAGGCAGGATTCGAACCTGCGACCGTAGCGGTCGCGCGGTTCCAGACTGTAGCGCCTAGAACCGGTCGGCCACCCCGGCCGGCGGTGTTGGCCCACAATTAGTCTTGATGACACTTTCTACTCTCGCACGCATACTTTAAATCAGGTGCTGGAAGGTTTCTTGGGGAATGGCAGCCCATTCTTCACGGATTGCTGCACTGAGGAGAGGTATCGATGTCGGTCTGTGATGCCTGGCACGAAATCAGCGTTCCAAAACATCCCAAAGGTGTTCCATAAGATTCAGGTCAAAACTCTGTCCAGGCCAGTCCATTACAGCGATGTTACTATCATGTAACCACTCCACCACAGGCCGTGCATTATGAACAGATGCTCGATTGTGTTGAAAGATGCAATTGCCATTCCAGAATTGCTCTTCAACAGTGGGAAGTAAGAAGGTGCTTAAAACGTCAATGTAGGCGAATGCTGTGATAGTGCCACGCAAAACAAAAGGGGGTGCAAGCCCCTTCCATGAAAAACACTATCACACCATAACACCGTAGCCTCCGAATTTTGCTGTTGGCACTACATACGCTGGCAGATGACGTTAACAGGGCATTCGCTATACCCAGACACTACCATCTGATCGCTACATTGTGTACCGTGATTTGTCACTCCACACAACGTTTTTCCACTGTTCAGTCGTCGAATGTTTACGTTCCTTAAACCAAGCGAGGCGTCGTTTGACATTTACCGGTGTGATGTGTGGCTTATGAGCAGCCACTCGACCATGAAATCCAAGTTTTCTCACCTCCCACCTAACTGTCATAGTACTTGCAGTAGATCCTGATGTAGCTTGGAATTCCTGTGTGATGGTCTGGATAGATGTCAGCCTATTACATCTCTTCAACTGTCCGCGCGCTCTGTCAGTCAACAGATGAGATCAGCCTATATGATTTTGTGCTGTACGTGTCCCTTCACGTTTCCACTTCACTACCACAGCGGAATCAGTGGACCTAGGGATGTTTAGGAGTGTGGAAATGTCGCATACAGACGTATGACACACGTGACACCCAGTTACCTTACCACGTTCGAAGTCCATGATTTCCACGGAGTGCCTCATTCTGCTCTCTCATAAGGTCTAATGACTATTGTGGTCGCCGATATGGAGTACCTGGCAGTAGGTGGCAGCACAATGTACCTAATATGAAAAACATTTGCTTTGTACGGTGTCCAGATACTTTTGATCACATAGTGTAGGTCCTAATTACGTAATTAATCATAAAGATTGGACCCAATTACACAACTATATGTGTATCGCAACACAAGGACGGTCTAAAATCGCAAAACAGCTCAAAAACTGACGATACCATACAACTGATGTTATCCTGCTGGGAAAAAATTTCGCAATCCCACTCGAAACTAGTGACAGACACACTCAAACTCTACCCTTCACCTACAAGCTGGTGGGATAAAGGCATGACTGTAAGATACTATCTTTATTCATTTTGGCGGGAAATACTTTCAACTGACGAGATGCTGGTGTAGGACAGAGAGGAGTTTATAAGGGGTATTACCTGTAAGCAATCAGCTGATGACAGTGTCTATCGTTGTTTGACGTCAGAGTTTGCTACAGAAGCCAGCTCAAAAACCATGGTGCAGACGAGGTAAACAAAGCCAATACACACTGCCACAACTGATGGAAAAAAATGCATCACAGTTTTAATTACAATTCAAAACAGTCTTGAAAAAACCAACACTCGTAATGAAGGGGTCACAATGCTACGCATGTACTGAGGAATATCATCGTCCCAAAATACTGCAGAGGGGAAGGTAGCTGAATGTGCATTCTCATCGATAGGCGTCCACAAACCGCCTCATCTGCCTCCCACCCTCCGTCTACGTATGGGGGAAGGAAGGGGGTGGGGGAGCACAGGCTTTTTGAAACGGCCAGGTGCTGAGCACCTTGCAGTTTTTCTGCAGCCAGCAGCTATCCCCTCATGGTCGCTGGCCACACTCGGCCTTCTGTCATACCCCAATAGACGCTAGTCAACTTGAGGCGACGATCCTTAGCCAACACAACAGCATGTACAGTTAACTAAACCATAGGGGATGAAACGACAGCCACCCCAGGTGCAACTTGTTCGTCTAAAATAGCGACACAGCTTTCACATACCGCCTTCCTGGTCAGGGGCGACCAACCACAGACTATGCATGCTCCCAATGCTTCCAATAGGCCTGTCGTTCTGCAAGTGACAATACTTTTATTCAACGTCAGCTCTTTCTTGCAATGTGTTAAACGTATTTCTCAGAAAGACTGGACCCGTCTGGAACAACATCGAAATTCCAGAATAAGCTCCAGATGGATTTTTTTAAAAGTTGGCTGCTTGGGAAAGAGGAAGCCTTCAGCCAAAAGCAACCGCAGCCTCTTAGGGAACTTGGCCACCACGCCATTCCGAGCATTGGACTGTAACATTTGTTTTTAACATCAACGTGACTCCTGTAATAAAGCCACTACTCAAAAACCGAGAAACACAGTTGTGACGATAATAAACGTCCTCTTTCCACGAAAAAAGGCATAGAACATTTTCTTTTAGTTTTATGAGGAAAATCGGTATAGTTTTTACGTTCAACTGCAGGATACAATTCGCATCTCATTATTTTTCGACGTCCAGCGAAATACGTCGCCACCGATCACAGATGATCAAGTGTGTATTACGAGCATTTCAGACACGTGAAATAACGCTAAAGAATTCAATCTTTTACATTAGCTCACATATCGGCAAATAACACAATCATTTTACATTCAACAACAACACACCATAATTCAAGAGGACGTAGCAGTTTTGTACACTATCCTACAGGAAGTCACAAATCCAGTCACATAACTGAGATGCTATATCATACAGGTGTTTACAAAAGTCATGAGAGTCTGTCTTGTAATAGAACCTCCTATAAGATTTTACCACATGTCTCTTCCATTACGTCGAAACCAGTTAAAATCTGCTTGCTTACATTGACATTTTTGATGCATAACTGACCTCAACCAACATGTCTGTAAAGATTCTGTCAGGAACAGCAAAGAGCTTATAACACACATTGGGGAACGCCAGAAATCTCTTCTGTTTTACTCGATGACTTTGCGTCAATTACTACGAACTGTGATCTATCTTACAGGAAGTCACAAATCCAGTCACTTAACTGAGATGATATTCCATAAGCACGCAATTTCACTATAAGCCGCTTGTGTGGTACAGTGTCAAAAGCTCTCTAGAAATCCAGAAATACGGAATCGATCTGAAATCCCTTAATAGCACTCAACATACATTTCGCGTAGGGACCACAAAGATAAGATACTGGAAATTAGGGCTCATATGGAGGCATGCGGGTAAGCTACTACAAACAGCATAGTGAACGCATTATTGTGGCCAAGATAGATACGAAACCCACACCTACTACAGTAGTACAAGTTTATATGCCAACTAGCTCCGCAGATGGAGAAGAGATTGATGAAATGTATGATGAGATAAAAGAAATTATTCAGATAGTGAAGGGAGACGAAAATTTAATAGTCATGGGTGACTGGAATTCGATAGTAGGGAAAGGAAGACAAGGAAACGTAGTAGGTGAATATGGAATGGGGGTAAGGAATTAAATAGGAAGCCGCCTGGTAGAATTTTGCACAGAGCATAACTTAATGATAGCTAACACTTGGTTCAAGAATCACGAAAGAAGGTTGTAAACATGGAAGAACCCTGGAGACACTTGAAGGTTTCAGATAGATTATATAATGGTAAGACAGAGATTTAGGAACCAGGTTTTAAATTGTAAGACATTTCCAGGGTGAAGATGTGGATTCTGAGCACAATCTATTGGTTATGAACTGTAGATTAAAACTGAAGACTCTGCAAAAAGGTGGACATTTAAGGAGATGGGAACTGTATAAGCTGGCAGAACCAGAGGTTGTAGAGAGTTTCAGGGAGAGCATTAGGGAACGACTGACAAGAATGGGGGCAAGAAATACAGTAGAAGAAGAATGGATAGCTTTGAGATATGAAATAGTGAAGGCAGCAGAGGATCAAATAGGTAAAAAGACGAGGGCTAATAGAAATCCTTGGGTAACAGAAGAAATATTGAATTTAATTGATGAAAGTAGAAAATACAAAGTGCAGTAAATGAAGCACGCAAAAAGGAATACAAACGTCTCAAAAATGAGATCGACAGGAAGTGCAAAATGGCTAAGCAGGAATGGCTAGAGGACAAATGTAAGGATGTAGAGGCGTATATGACTAGGGTTAAGATAGATACTGCTTAAAGGAAAATGGAAGAGACCTCTGGAGGAAAGAGAACCACTTGCATGAATATCAAGACCTCAGATGCAAACCCAGTTCTAAGGAAAGAAGGGAAAGCAGAAAGGTAGAAGGAGTATATAGAGGGTCTATACAAGGGCGATGTTCTTAAGCACAATATTATGGGAATGGAAGAGGATGTAGATGAAGATGTAATGGGAGGTATGATACTGACCCTGCGACTTATCTTAGAATATAGATTAAGGAAAGGCAAACCTACGTTTCTAGCAAGTGTAGACTTAGAGAAAGCTTTTGACTCTCTTTCAAATACTGAAGGTGGCAAGGGTAAAATACTTGGAGCGAAAGGCTATTTACAATTTGTACAGAAACCAAATGGCAGTTATAAGAGTCGAGAGGCATGAAAGGGAAGCAGTGGTTGGGAAGGGGGTGAGACAGAGTTGTAGCCTCTCCCCGATGTTATTCAATCTGTATATTGAGCAAGCAGTAAAGGAAAGAGAAGAAAAATTTGGAGTAGTTATTAAAATTCATGGAGAAGAAGTAAAAACTTTGAGGTTCGCCGATTACATTGTAATTATGTCATAGATGGCAAAGGACTCGGAAGAGCAGTTGAACGGAATGGACAGTGTCTTGAAAAGAGAATGTAAGATGAACATCAACAAAAGCAAAACGAGGATAATGGAATGTAGTCAAATTAAATCGGGTGATGCTGAGGGAATTAGATTAGGAAATGAGAGACTTAAAGTAGTAAAGGAGTTTTGCTATTTAGGAAGTAAAAGAACTGTTGATGGTCGAAGTAGAGAGGATATAAAATTTAGACTGGCAATGACAAGGTAACCGTTTCTGAAGAAGAGAAATTTGTCAACATCGAATATAGATTTATGTATCAGGAAGTCCGGGGGGGGGGGGGGGGGGTGAGAGATTTTCTCTGCCTCGAGATGACTGGGTGTTGTGTGTCTTTCACCATCATTTCATCCTCATTCACTCGCAAGTCGCCGTAGTGGCGTTAAAGAACTTGTGGAGGGGCGGCCGAACCGCCCTGGGAGGGGTCTCCCGGCCATCAATGCCATACGCTCATTCATTGATTCACCGGGTCTGCGTGAGTATATAAGTGGTATGAGCAGAGTCAGATGTTGATTGGTCACTGTATATGACCGTGGAGATGCTGCGTATTCGCATGGGACAGCGTTGTCAGCACCTGACGCAGTTTGAAAGGAACCTCGTAGTTCTGCACTCCAAGCAGCGAGCAACGAAATCTGCTCTCGGCAGTAGGAAATTTGTCGAAATATCTAGGAAGAAAAATTAACAAGATTATCACAGCTACAATGGATATAGGGCATACTAATAAAGACGTCTTTCTAAAATTTGGCTGACACACTCCTCGGACATGTCCGCAAGGAGTAATAGGCTACTTTTTTTAACTTTAATTTGTTCATCAGTTGTTGCAAAAAGCGTAACAAAAGACACATGAACAAAGTGCATCTTTACATAAAACGTCCGCCGTTTTATTATTTCTTAAATTAAAAAAACTGTGCTATTACTCAGTGCGCAATATTCTATAAGTTAAGAAAATTTGCAAAATGTTCAAATGTGTGTGAAATCTTATGGGACTTAACTGCTAAGGTCATCAGTCCCTAAGCTTACACACTACTTAACCTAAATTATCCTAAGGACAACTGAACTTCTTCAAACAATCGCCGACCTCTGTGGCAGAGCGGTTCTGGGCGCTTCAGTCCGGAACCGCGCTGCTGCTACGGTCGCAGGTTCGAATCCTGCCTCGAGCATGGATGTGTATGGTGTCCTTAGGTTATTTAGGATTAAGTAGTTCTAAGTCTAGGGAACTGATGACCTCAGATGTTAAGTCCCAACGTCCTTAGAGCCATTTGAACCATTTTTTTTTTCTTCAAACAATCTGAAAACGTTGTCCAAGAATCAATAAATAATGTGCAAAAAGATTTACGTTGATTGCTTCATTAGTTTTTCCAAAAAGAATCGTAAAAGTCGCTTAATTTGAGGGCTAACTGAGGAGATGGGGAAGTGAGCCAGACCAAGCTCTAGCACGGGCGGCGGCTTAACGGCCATTGGTCTACAACTCTGAACTCTGGGTAGTCCGAGTGTGTTTCCTTGTTTCCGATGCTTTCCTAGGGAAACGCCGCGCTAGCCGTCAATTACCGCTTCAAGAAACCTGGTATGACGGCACGCAGAACAAAGTTTACATGATACACACAGAGATGTCACACACGACCTCCCTCCACCCCCTCTCCCCTTTAAGTTTCCTTTTCTATTTTCTGGAAAACTTCACTCTCGTAGTCCTGCAATGTATAATATCAGCATCGTATCTTCTCTCTGGCTTTCTGAGCTCGACATCTCACTCCTCATGGAGGGACGCTGTGTCACATTACAGGCTAGTAAATGGGAAGCTGCTGTACACAAAATGAAAACAAAATATCGCCACTGTAGCCCTGATATCAGGTGATTATGTATGTAGTGTTGCACCATGAAATAATGTGTGAATAATATGTGTAGGGTGCGCAGTGATTGTCAGGGAGAAACGAATGAATAATGTAGCACAAGCCTTTCATATACATTCTTTGTAATAACTTCTTCTAATCCTTTTCCAGTTTTTCTCAATAATTTGCAGTTTGTAACGTGTTCCATTCAAGAGTATATAACATTTACGACCTTAACTCCATTTGTACGTCCTGATGTACGTGAGTGTCGTAAACACCGCACGAAATATATGACACGTAGTTCCAACTTAACTGTCCCAGTCTGAATTACAAATGTTCATCCATCGACAGTTGTTGTTGTTGTTGTCTTCAGTCCTGAGACTGGTTTGATGCAGCTCTCCATGCTACTCTATCCTATGCAAGCTTCTTCATCTCCCAGTACCTACTGCAACCTACAACCTTCTGAACCTGCTTAGTGTATCCATCTCTTGGTCCCCCTCTACAATTTTTACCCTCCACGCTGCCCTCCAATGCTAAATTTGTGATCCCTTGATGCCTCAAAACATGTCCTACCAACCGATCTCTTCTTCTGGTCAATTTGTGCCACAAACTTCTCTTCTCCCCAATCCTATTCAATACCTCCTCATTAGTTACGTGATCTACCCATCTAATCTTCAGCATTCTTCTGTAGCACCACATTTCGAAAGCTTCTATTCTCTTCTTGTCCAAACTAGTTATCGTCCATGTTTCACTTCCATACATAGCTACACTCCAAACAAATACTTTCAGTAACGACTTCCTGATACATAAATCTATATTCGATGTTAACAAATTTCTCTTCTTCAGAAACGGTTTCCTTGCCATTGCCAGTCTACATTTTATATCCTCTCTACTTCGACCATCATCAGTTCTTTTACTTCCTAAATAGCAAAACTCCTTTCCTACTTTAAGTGTCTCATTTCCTAATCTAATTCCCTCAGCATCACCCGATTTAATTTGACTACATTCCATTATCCTCGTTTTGCTTTTGTTGATGTTCATCTTATATCCTCTTTTCAAGACACTGTCCATTCCGTTCAACTGCTCTTCCAAGTCCTTTGCCGTCTCTGACAGAATTACAATGTCATCGGCGAACTTCAAAGTTTTTACTTCTTGTCCATGAATTTTAATACCTACTCCAAATTTTTCTTTTGTTTCCTTTACTGCTTGCTCAGTATACAGATTGAATAACATCGGGGAGAGGCTACAACCCTGTCTCACTCCTTTCCCAACCACTGCTTCCCTTTCATGCTCCTCGACTCTAGTAACTGCCATCTGGTTTCTGTACAAATTGTAAATAGCCTTTCGCTCCCTGTATTTTACCCCTGCCACCTTCAGAATTTGAAAGAGAGTATTCCAGTCAACATTGTCAAAAGATTTCTCTAAGTCTACAAATGCTAGAAAGGTAGGTTTGCCTTTTCTTAATCTTTCTTCTAAGATAAGTCGTAAGGTCAGTATTGCCTCACGTGTTGCAACATTTGTACGGAATCCAAACTGATCCTCCCCGAGGTCCGCATCTAGCATTTTTTCCATTCGTCTGTAAAGAATTCGCGTTAGTATTTTGCAGCTGTGACTTATTAAACTGATAGTTCGGTAATTTTCACATCTGTCAGCACCTGCTTTCTTTGGGATTGGAATTATTATATTCTTCTTGAAGTCTGAGGGTATTTCACCTGTCTCATACATCTTGCTCACCAGCTGGTAGAGTTTTGTCATGACTGGCTCTCCCAAGGCCGTCAGTAGTTCTAATGGAATGTTGTCTACTCCGGGGGCCTTGTTTCGACTCAGGTCT
Source organism: Schistocerca gregaria (assembly GCF_023897955.1). Classification (NCBI taxonomy): domain Eukaryota; kingdom Metazoa; phylum Arthropoda; class Insecta; order Orthoptera; family Acrididae; genus Schistocerca; species Schistocerca gregaria. The sequence continues at coordinate 184,320,304 of NC_064931.1, read as the reverse complement.
TTCAGTACTCTGTCAAACTCTTCACGCAGTATCTTACCTCCCATTACGTCTTCATCTACATCCTCTTCCATTTCCATAATATTGTCCTCAAGCACATCGCCCTTGTATAAACCTTCTATATACTCCTTCCACCTTTCTGCCTTCCCTTCTTTCCTTAGAACTGGGTTGCCATCTGAGCTCTTGATATTCATACATGTGGTTCTCTTCTCTCCAAAGATCTCTTTAATTTTCCTGTAGGCAGTATCTATCTTACCCCTAGTGAGATAAGCTTCTACATCCTTACATTTGTCCTCTAGCCATCCCTGCTTAGCCATTTTGCACTTCCTGTCGATCTCATTTTTGAGACGTTTGTATTCCTTTTTGCCTGCTTCATTGACTGCATTTTTATATTTTCTCCTTTCATCAATTAAATTCAATATTTCTTCTGTTACCCAAGGATTTCTAGCAGCCCTCGTCTTTTTACCTACTTTATCCTCTGCTGCCTTCACTACTTCATCCCTCAGTGCTACCCATTCTTCTTCTACTGTGTTTCTTTCCCCCATTCCTGTCAATTGTTCCCTTATGCTCTCCTTGAAACTCTGTACAACCTCTGGTTCTTTCAGCTTATCCAGATCCCATGTCCTTAAGTTTCCGCCTTTTTGCAGTTTCTTCAGTTTTAACCTACAGGTCATAACCAATAGATTGTGGTCAGAATCCACATCTGCCCCTGGAAATGTCCTACAATTTAAAACCTGATTCCTAAATCTCTGTCTTACCATTATATAATCTATCTGATACCTTTTAGTATCTCCAGTATCATATAATTATACCGCTATATTACTACTCTGAAGCAGTTCAATAATTATGTGTTTTTGTTATTGAATAGACATTTTCAATAATCGTGGTACAGTTCCCTGACGTTACACAATGCCGTGCTACACCAGTCTGAATTAATGGAAGGAAGGATCGAAGGAAAATTAGGGTTTAACGTCCCGTCGATATCGATGTCATTAGAGACGGAGCACAAGCTCTGTATGCTTCACGTATGGAGAAGGAAATCAGCAGTGCCCTTTCGAAGAAACCATTGCTGCATTTGCCTGTAGCGATTTAGGGAAGTCACGAGACACCTAAATCTGGATTGCCGGACGCGGATCTGAATCGTCTTCCTCTCGAACCACTGCACCACCTCCCTCGGTCTAACTTAACGGTGGTCCCCAAGTGTGTCATTTCGTCTGTTCTCTCGCAGCCTGCACACTCCAGAAGTAGCCTGCCCTGAATGTTACTCTTCGGGCTTATCACATTACAAATTGTATTTCCATGTATCAGTATGTAATACAATTCGATAACTTCAGTTATTCTGATGACGTGATCTGAAGCGTCTTCCATCAAATCTGCAAACATAGCAATGTTGTCAACATTTCTGATCATGGCGAGAATTACCTCATTAACAAGAATCCATTGTTCAATGACTGTGAGGGCTTCTGGGACGGCTGACCCCGAATTGACTCCGAAATGGACTTCTTGATTCCTATTAGCTGCTACCGTATTATTCGACAGCGGACGTATTGATTCCCATCAGTTGCCATCTTAAGTTCCAGTAGCATATGTGTTGATTCCTATTAGCTATCAACAGTGTCGTAACATTTCCCTTCCAATTTTACACAGACTTAAGTCTATCAACATGCAATAAGTACGGTTAAAAATGTTTGCCTTTTGATATTCTCGTAATGTAAATACAGCAGAAGGAAAGCTGCAGTTGTCAAGCATAAAAATGGCTCTGAGCACTATGGGTCTTAACTTCTGATGTCATCAGTCCCCTAGAACTTAGAACTACTTAAACCTAACTAACCTAAGGACATCACACACATCCATGCCCTAGGCAGGATTCGAACCTGTGACTGTAGCAGTCGTCGGGTTCCGGACTGAAGCGCCTAGAACCGCACGGTCACCGCGGCCGACCTGTCAAGCATAAGTAATAAAATTATATAGGTATACGAAACTTGTAGAGCATGTTTCGAAGATATTCATACCAGTTAATGGTTGAGTCAGACAGCTTTTCAATTTGTTGTTCTTTTATGGAGTTTTGTTTGCCCCGCATTTTTATTTTGTCGTTTTCTTCTCACTTTTCATTTTAACGTAACTTTCAGTTTGAACATCCTTCAGTGTCTGTAACAGATGGAATGTGCTAGGATGGGAAGAGTAAAACTGCGGGTTCAGTTTGAAGTGGAATGTCTCGCAGAAATTAGTAGTCCGTTCAGAATTAATCGAGTGACATAAACATTTTTTCTTATTCGAACAAAGTCCTGAGTTGTGAGAGCATCAGTACCACCATTATGAAATTTTCACTCTGCAGTGGAGTGTGCGCTGATATGAAAATTCCTGGCAGACTGAAACTGTGTGCCGGACCGAGACTCGAACTCGGGACCTTTGATTTCGGGAGCAAGTGCTCTGCCATCTTTTTTTAATTTTTTTTAATTTTTGTGCTAATGCCAGGATTCTAACTCAGGTCTCCTGCTTGCTTTTTTTAATTTTTTAAGGAACAAACACCTAATACATTTGCAAAAAGTTGCAGGCAATGAGACAACAAACAAAAACCTCTAGTGTATGAAAATAAAAGACGTCATTCTTCATTGTTGTTGTTGTTGTCATCAGTCCTGAGACTGGTTTGATGCAGCTCTCCATGCTACTCTATCCTGTGCAAGCTGCTTCATCTCCCAGTACCTACTGCAACCTACATCCTTCTGAATCTGCTTAGTGTACTCATCTCTCGGTCTCCCTCTACGATTTTTACCCTCCATGCTGCCCTCCAATGCTAAATTTGTGATCCCTTGATGCCTCAAAACATGTCCTACCAACCGATCCCTTCTTCTAGTCAAATTGTGCCACAAACTTCTCTTCTCCCCAATCCTATTCAATACCTCCTCATTAGTTACGTGATCTATCCACCTTATCTTCAGTATTCATAAAATAACATAATATTCCTTGAAAACGTAAAACATAAATAGGTATATTTTCGCGACATCCTTCTTTTTTATTTTATTTTATTTTTTGTAAACGTAAGTAAGCATACAGTCTCACCATCAGCAGCAACTTAACTTTTTTTTAATTTTATTTGTATGCGGGAGCACAGGAGAAAGAAAGAAAGTTGGCTGCAGATAGAGAGCTATGCGTGAAAATTATAAACATGTATAAGGGGGAAAAACTTAGAAAAGGAGGAGAAAGGAGAAATGAAAGAAATTAGGAATACTTTCCACTTTGGCGCGCCATCAGAACAACGTCCATTCTATCACTGACCGTTAGAAGGGGAACGTGGGATCGTCCAGTCTTGGCTGGCACGTTTCGTTGAGATTCCAGCTCCGAGGCGGGTTGGCGAAAATACTCTGTAAATAGTCCACGAAAGTGGCCCGATAATGTCGATGTCGGCGAAGGTTGTGGTGATGTACTTGGAGGCGTGTCCAGAAGTCCGCCGGATCGACGATGTCGTCCCGGAAGAGGTAGTTGATAGCCGTGCCACTGATCCATGTGATGGCGTGCCACTTAGCCGGTGGAAAGTAGGTCGTGTCAGGATATATCATCGTGGTAGGAGAAACGTGATGTGGTGGTACTCGGAGGTAGAAAGCCACAATCTTCTGTACGAGGGTCCAGACAGCTGCTGCTGACCCACACTCAAAACGATGTAAATCTTTATCTTCGACATTGCACATGAGGCGCAGGGGTGAATCCACTAGCGCGATGCAAAGCAGTTTCTATCTTGTAGTATATTTGCCGTTTACGAGAAGGTACCACGTTGTGGTGGTGTCAGTGGTGTGGTATGATTGGTGGATCGTTTTCCATACTGTAGGCCATGAAACCTGGGGGTGACGTGCTTCGACGGGGTTTCAGGGTGAGGACTTTCGGAGAAGGCGGTAGATGTCGCTGGTGGTCGTCTTCTCGGTCCTGGGGAGTTTGATGCATATGTAGTTGTAATCCTAAAATAAACGGCCGACGTGCGACATCGGAGGTGGGATGTGTGCCAAAGACGTCGGTGGGCGTCTCGAAACAGCTCGGTCGTCAACAATCCAGTAAAAGTAGCATTTTGGCTTTTCCATAGTATTGGTGTAAAGTGCTGTAGCCCTGGCTCTCACATTAACCAGATCGAGGCCACCCCATCCCGCTTCGGTAAGGGGAGAGCTTCATACTGGACTTTGATGATGTGTCCAGAACAAATAAAATAGCCGAAAGCCGCCTGTAGTCTGGCCGCCACTGTCGCAGTGGTGGGCAGAACCTGCGCGATATGGGGCATCCGAGCTGCCAGATGGGTATTGACGAAGGTCACTCTCTGGCACATATTCAGCGGGCGTAGTATGTGATTTTGTATGTTGGCCCGGATGCTTTGCAGTAGCGCCCCAAAAATTGATCGCCGATGTGCGGTGAATGTCTCGCGTGTACACCAGCTCGAGACAGCGAAGGGTGTCTACCAGTTGAAAGGGGACTACACGGTCTGCGGAAAGGCCGCGGCCGATCTTCATGGCGCATGATTTTGAGACGTTCATAATGTTCCCTGCCCCTGTACTGTAACGGGTAATCCATTGCATCGCAGCTTGTACGTCGGCCGCTGAACGTACGACGAGGGCCAAGTCGTCCGCGTAGGCTCTGCAGCGGAATATATGATCCCGGAGTGGAATACCTGTCAAACGTCGTCGTAATCCGCAAATGAGTGGTTCCATCACAATGGCATAAAGCACCGTCGACAGTGGGCAACCCTGCCGTACTGAGCGTTCAATCCGTATAGGTTCAAAATGGTTCAAATGGCTCTGAGCACTATGGGACTTACCTTCCGAGGTCATCAGTCCCCTAGAACTTAGAACTACTTAAACCTAACTAACCTAAGGACATCACATACATCCATGCCCGAGGCAGAATTCGAACCTGCGACCATAGTGGTCGCGCGGTTCCAGACTGTAGCGCCTAGAACCGCTCGGCCACTCCGGCCGGCTCGTATAGGTTCTGTAAGTCTGCCGTTGACAAGAAGCCTGGATGTTGCCCCACGAAGGAGCCATTTAATCACTTGCGTGAACGTCCGGGGAATCGCCGTCCAATCCATCACTGCGTTGAGGAATGCATGAATGACGTGGTCAAACGCTAGTTTGAAGTCGATGGAGATTAAAGCGCCTGGCAGTCGCAAGAGTGTTGCCATGCCGATCACATCTCGATATTCACTGAGGGCTGATTGTATATTTCGATCGCTCCCTAAGGATGTTCGTGTGAAACAATGTCTCGTATGACATGTTCGAGTCGCACTGCTAGAAGGCGTGTGAAAATCTTCAAGTCGGAATTGAGTAACGTGATCGGCCGATAACTGTCGAGTCGTGCTCCTCCTGCAGGTTCCGGACTGGTACGAGTAAACTTTCCATGAACGTTGGTGACGGGATTGCCGCGCCGGACAAAAGTTCCCAGTAAATGTCTCCCCATCGTGGCAACATCAAATCTTGGAAAGTTATGTAAAATTCGAGAGGTGAACCATCCGGGCCAGGAGACCGATATTCAGTGATCCTTCGGCCAGAGCGCCATGGACATCGTCGGTGGTCACTTCTGCAGTCAGGAGGGTTGCAGCCACGGCGTTTAGTGTACAATGTATCTCCTGGGCAACGTCAGCAATGGCCTCTGTACCGGCAGGTACTTCTTGATAGAAAAGCCTATAGTGCGTTGTGAAGGCATCCGCAATGGTAGCTTGCGAAGTCAGCCGTCGTCCATCAGGTAGGTCTAAAGTTGTCATTAAAGCCTGTCGGCGTCGGCGAACATTTTGAACATGTGATGCATAGAATGTTCTTCACCTTTAATCCTATCTTGGCTGCTTGCTCGTACAATGGCTCCCTCTAGACAACACCTGGTCAAGGTAAAAATCTTTGCCTTGATTCGTTGAGCTTCTTTTAGACGATCCGGGGATGGAGGATGATCCATGAGCTCGCGTAGAATGCTATAGTAGAAATCTGTTGTGTGGTGATTCCACCTGGCTTTGGCTCTGCCATAGTGTGTCAAGGTGCGTCGGATGGCCTGTTCAAATGGCTCAAATGGCTCTGAGCACTATGGGATTTAACATCTGAGGTCATCAGTCCCCTAGAACTTAGAACTATTTAAACCTAACTAGCCGAAGGACATCACACACATCCATGCCGAGGCAGGATTCGAACCTGCGACCGTAGCAGTCGCGCGGTTCCGGACTGAAGCGCCTAGAACCGCTTGGCCACCGCGGCCGTCTCCGGATGGCCGGTTTGGCGAACAGTAACCACCATTGCAGTGTGGTCTCGTAACGCATGATGCGCTTAACACAAGTGCGCCACGTGCCAGTGACCTGTTGTCGACATTCAGGGTCCCACAATAGCGTGACGTTCAGTTTTCAAGGTCCTGCACTGCGCCATATAGATTGCCTACGTAGGCTCATGGTACAGATGTAGATGTGATTATCCGAAAAGGCAGACGGCCAACGTTCCGTGTCGAGGAGAACGGATTTTAGAGCGTCAGAGATGTATATTCTGTCGAGTCGGCTGGTGGAGTGGCTTGTGAGTTGTGTACGCCCCGAGCGGTCGCCGTGTACCACCCTCGAAATGTCACGGAGACGAAGGCGGCGGACGAGGAAGCGAAGTTCAGGAATGTGGTGAAATGATGGTATTGGTCTGTACGCTCGAGAACAGTTGAAATCTCCACCTACGATGAGATGATCGTATCTGCCGAGGAATAAAGGCGTGATATCTTCTGCGTAGAACTGGTAGCGATCCCTCCATTTATCAGTGCCCGATAGGGGATAGAAATTTACGATTTTGATTCCTCCAACTGTTATGGACACCCGTGGCGCCATTGGGAGATATGCGACATCGGGAACTGCAATCCCTTCTCGCAGGAGGAATGCTGCACCTGTGTGATCCATAGCTGCCGGGGCAGCTTACGTCTCGTATCCGTAACACCCGGACCAATTTGCTGTCCTCAGTTCTTGTAACTGGGCGATGTCAACGTCCGCTGCTCTTAGCGTGTCACGGAGCAGTAGACGTTTAACGTAGAAGCCGATATGATTAGTACTGATAGTACCTATTCGGTACGCCTGGTGGGGGATCCATGCTGTCGATAGGTTAGTAGCTGGTGAAGATTGTCGTGGTGGATTCTGGAAGTCCATAGAAGTCGCAGGTGTCGTCGTAGAAACATCCCCCATTTTAGTATTGGCCTAACGGAGGAACAGATCTTATTTCCACATCAGGTGGAGGTGGGAATTCCGTGTCATCCGCCCGTGAAAAATGTCCGTCACTTTTAACATCGGTGAGAGATGGCAGCGTCGGCCGAGTAGGCTCAATTGCGTCGGTGACGACGGGCGTGCTATGTTCCATGGCTTCTGGGCGCGGGGCTTGCTCATGATCTCCGTTGGACGGCTCACCGTCTTGTGGACGACGCGTCTCCGTGGCAGAGGAGAAAGAGTTATCGTGTACTACGTCAGAGTTGTGTGCCATCTTTTCGTCCTGCGGAGGGGGCTCAGTGGTCGATTCTGACTTCTTGCGGCGTTTTTTACCGTCGTTTGGGCGACTTTTACTTTCGGCAATGTGCTTCGGCGTCTGAGGAAGGGAGAGATTCATGTCGTTCCGGTACAAAAGCCGCGGTTGCTATGATGCGGTCTGCGGTCTCCATAACACTCTCGCTAGTATCCTTGTGATCTTCTAATGTGTGTGTCCGGCTGTAAGTCATGTTCGCGGGCGGCATTGCCGGTGACTAGGTGCTGGGACACTTCCGGGTGTATCGGTCCAGAGAGACGCTCATGAACTGCGTCTTGTCGCCGCATAGGTGTTTTGAAGGGCGGTTGTGGTTCGGTCGTTGTTCGTATCGTGGTGCCGTAGTTGTGTGATACGGCGTTGCAGCCATGCATTACGGAAGTGGCCTTCTTTGCCACAATCGGAACATGTTCGACGTTTACCGTCGTAAATGACCACCGCACGGCAGGCGCCGACAGAAATGAACGATGAGACGTGCCGTTTGAGATCTATTCGGATTTGTCTCACACCATTAAGCACCGGATACGTCGTAAACTGTGCCCAAGCCTCGGCTACATGACTCTAGACTTTTTCGTACGTTCTCAGCGCCGCGATGACTTCATCTTCATTCACCTCGATAGGCAGTTCGAATACGTGGATCGTTCGAAGACCAAGTCCTGTATGGTCGCCATCCACAGGCCCGAAGTGGCCCCCGACGCTTCGAAATTTTAGTCCATGTCGCGTCCGTTGAATAATCTCGTTGCAGGCAGCGTCGGAAGTCATCTTAACATAAACGACGCTGCTATTTATCGATAGGTGTATGCCGATGAGATCGTCACGGGGTATCTTCACGTCTTCGCGTAGGAAGCGTTCGACGGCCAGTGCTTTGGGTCGTGCGTATTCATTTAAGAAGGTGAACTTACGAGTGTTCTTCCTGTAAGAGTTGGCCATTATAGCTTGTTCGACTGAGCAGCGCGGTGAAGGGGAACTAAAAAAACACTCCGCACGAGCAGCGGCGTGGACGACCGAGCGCGGTCCGCACTGCTGCCCTGCCGACGGCAGACTTACCATCTGAGCTACTCCAGCACGACACACGACGCGTCCTCACAGCTTTACTTCCGACAGTACCTCGTCTCATACCTTCCAAACTTCACAGAAAGGCAAAAGTCCCGAGTTCGAGCCTCGGTCCGGCACACAGTTTTAATCTGCCAGGAAGCTTAACATCACCATTAGCTAACTCTACAGTCTGGAGCTGTGTGACCGCTACGGTCGCAGGCTCGAATCCTGCCTCGGGCATGGATGTGTGTGATGTCCTTAGGTTAGAAAGGTTTAAGTAGTTCTAAGTTCTAGGGGACTGATGACCTTAGCTGTTAAGTCCCATAGTGCTCAGAGCCATCTGAACCATTTTTGAAGCTAACTCTAGACGTATATGTTTGGAAGTGGGCTCACACGAATTATCTTCAACCTTTCTCGTCACAATATTACTGACCTCTGCAGGTTTAATACACCAGAGTCACCTTTTCCATGATTATTGCCTAATTGCCAACCGAAAATACAATTCAAAGAATTTAATTTCAGAAAACACTCATATGTTCTATTTGTACAGTTTTATCTGCCTGTGCCATCGATGAGACTCTACCACCAACAGTTTCTTTTTCACTTACATCAAACGCCATCGCGCGCACACAGAGCACTGACTACTTACAAGCCTGGCGGACCTGTCTGCGTGGTGCTAGAATGGAGTAGACTTGGCCACTGTTTCTATATTTCGATACAGTGTATCGATACGTGGAACTGTTTCAGTGTTTCGGAATGGCTGTCGTTCAAATGGTTCTGAGCACTATGAGACTTAACATCTATGGTCATCAGTCCCCTAGAACTTAGAACTACTTAAACGTAACTAACCTAAGGACATCACACAACACCCAGTCATCACGAGGCAGAGAAAATCCCTGACCCCGCCGGGAATCGAACCCGGGAACCGGGCACGGGAAGCGAGAACGCTACCGCACGACCACGAGCTGCGGACAACGGCTGTGGTTCACTGTTTCGAAACAGTGGTGTTTCATTCCGCCCATGTCTCGGATAACCGGACCAGATTCGATCTCGAGCCAGACACAGAAACTGTATCGTTGTTCCGCAATAAGGTTGTTTCAGCCCACCTGTGCTTGGAACGGACTAATTGTATCGAAACAGTGATGTTTCATTCCACTCCGTGTCGGACGAGATTCGGGCTCGGCACATGTGCTGAAATACAACATACCACTTCGTAGTGTCGAAATCTTTTTGACAAGCAATAGCATGAAGCTTAAGATATCCGAAAATAAAGCTTCGTTTCTAGCTGATTGTCCTATTCCGAAATGGCGTAATATCTGCTTTATAAAAACTAACCAAACAATAAAATAATAAATATGTGAAAATCATTTAGTTAAATTACACTTTTTTTATAACATACGCTTCTCTGTTCATATTAAGAAACGCAAGTAAGCCTACAACATTTTGAATAAAAAAAGGCGTAGAGTGACAGTTATTAGACATATACATAAGTTTGATGTAGGTATAATTGCAAGCAATCTGTTTGACATATCACTGATAGTGTAATGGTGAACGGGAAGGTCTGGGAAGCATGGTGAATTTATAGTAACGGTTCGAAACACCTTGAAAGACAAAATTTTTTCTGTTATGTTTCATTATTTATTCGAATTATTTGGCATTATTTGTGAGTCTATAGTCACTGTGCCTATTATCCACAATGATTCCCTTTGTGTACATTGAAATTAGCAGGATGGATGTATTACCCTTACTAACGGAATGTGGGAATCCCAGTAGAATATCCGTTGTTTCTGCAGTTTGCTCCCACCTCCAGTTCCGTTCGATGTAGTTCTTCTGCCTTCATCTACGGCTGTCCTCAGCCAATTGAAAAGTATGAAAGTCACACGACAGGAAAGCAGCGCATTTGCTGCAGGAAATACGAAACTGCCAAGACGCCTGAGTGAAATTTTCATACTTTCTGCGACATTATTAGCGCTCTCGCACCTCATTTGTGTTTATATGGACATACTTATACAGTAGACATTCAAGATGATAAAATGTGTAGGTTTATTAGATTACAAAACACAAACTGTTTCACTGTTTCGAAACAGCGTATCGAAACATTACATTGTACTGTTTCATTTGTTTCGAAACAGTTATGTGTTTCATTTGCCCAACTCTAGAATGGAGTAGCGAAGCGCCGTCAGCCGAAAGTTAGCGGAATCAACACGGTTGTTATTATTCGGCGAACTTACCTAAAGTGGGAATCAAGTCGTTCACTGTTCGACCACAGGGGGACGGAAAACGGCAGCAGCGTCTAGAGCAGTGGCCCCTGAGCACAAATTGAAAACCAAAGGGACAAAAAGGCACCACCATCGTGGTCTGCGTTGAACGGTAGCATTTTCTGAGTTTGTACTCCCACCTTCGAGATGTGCTGATTGTTTCCAACAGAGGTTTGTAACAATATGTTCATCTTCGTAATCATTTCCAGTCTCCTTCTGCACGTACTTCAGTTTTCGATGTTATACTTCGTATCGAGGAAGATACAATTTCTTTGCGATTTGCAGAGGTACAATCCTAGTTCCGAGACAACGAATAAACAATAGAAAATATGTTTCTCATTGCTGACATTCGACCGCAGTGGTATAGTACACGTAATGCAGTCAACCACAGTGGTAAGAATACAACAGCAGGGGTTGCGCTGTCGCGGTGAGCGAGCTCACCCTAAAGAAGTGCAGGCAATTGATTTAAAGCGACTTCCTGGGCAAACAAGTGTTTAAGAGCGTGCTTAAACTAGCGTGCGCTATCCCTTTTTGATCGTGTGTGGTAAGCACTTAACCGGCTAAGGCCGTGACGGAGCCCGGACCATTACGGCGGCCATCCATCTTGGCAGCTCAGTGATTCACGTGGTAGCGGTCACCCCAGCCCGCCGCTGCCACAGCCAACCGCACTTCGTCACGCCCAGCCGCCGCATATATTTCGGGGGACTCCTCCTTCTGCCCTCTCAGTTCGCACGTCACTGTTCAGAGGACGCTGCCGCCGGAAGGGATAAACGAATCCCATTTTCGGCCACAGGAAATACACAGCAGAAGCGTAATCTACGCACGTTCCCAAGTACACGCTGAGCGCCGATTACTCATATACGTGCGAAATATCGGTGTGTCAGGACCAAAGACATTAAGCGTCTAACTGCACGGTGATGCACATGAAGTCAATCGATATACCGGGTGTTTAATAAGTGATGGTAAATAATTCACACATGGAAAGTACAGGACAAAAGTAGCTAAAAGGCTCCATTAAACATGGGTCCACAAATCACTCGTTGTCGAGATACAACACATTTCCTGTTGCGGTTCATCAGTGTCTACGAACACATGGCATCTCTAAACGTTAAAGCAGGTGTTCGAAATGTTGTCCATGCGTCTCATCGCAACACTGAACTCGTCTCTAATATGAGTTATGAATCCTCTCAGGCAGTCCCGGTAAATTCTGTAAAAGCTGGCAGATGGTTCAAATGGCTCTGAGCACTATGGGACTTAACGTCTGAGGTCATCAGTCCCCTAGAACTACTTAAACCTACAGGGTGTTTCAAAAATGACCGGTATATTTGAAACGGCAATACAAACTAAACGAGCAACGATAGAAATACACCGTTTGTTGCAATATTCTTGGGACAACAGTACATTTTCAGGCAGACAAACTTATCATTACAGTAGTTACAATTGTCAACAACAGATGGCGCTGCGGTCTGGGAAACTCTATAGTACCATATTTTCCACATATCCACCATGCGTAGCAATAATATGGCATAGTCTCTGAATGAAATAATCCGAAACCTTTGACAACGTGTCTGGCGGAATGGCTTCACATGCAGATGAGATGTACTGCTTCAGCTGTTCCATTGTTTCTGGATTCTGGCGGTACACCTGGTCTTTCAAGTGTCCCCACAGAAAGAAGTCACAGGGGTTCATGCCTGGCGAATAGGGAGGCCAATCCACGCCGCCTCCTGTATGTTTCGGATAGCCCAAAGCAATCACACGATCATCGAAATATTCATTCAGGAAATTAAAGACGTCGGCCGTGCGACGTGGTCGGGCACCATCTTGCATAAACCACGAGGTGTTCGCAGTGTCGTCTAAGGCAGTTTGTACCGCCACAAATTCACGAAGAGTGTCCAGATAGCGTGATGCAGTAATCGTTTCGGATCTGAAAAATGGGCCAATGATTCCTTTGGAAGAAATGGCGGCCCAGACCAGTACTTTTTGAGGATGCAGGGACGATGGGACTGCAACATGGGGCTTTTCGGTTCCCCATATGCGCCAGTTCTGTTTATTGACGAAGCCGTCCAGGTAAAAATAAGCTTCGTCAGTAAACCAAATGCTGCCCACATGCATATCGCCGTCATCAATCCTGTGCACTATATCGTTAGCGAATGTCTCTCGTGCAGCAATGGTAGTGGCGCTGAGGGGTTGCCGCGTTTGAATTTTGTATGGATAGAGGTGTAAACTCTGGCGCATGAGACGATACGTGGACTTTGGCGTCATTTGGACCGCAGCTGCAACACGGCGAACGGAAACCCGAGGCCGCTGTTGGATCACCTGCTGCACTAGTTGCGCGTTGCCCTCTGTGGTTGCTGTACGCAGTCGCCCTACCTTTCCAGCACGTTCATCCGTCACGTTTCCAGTCCGTTGAAATTTTTCAAACAGATCCTTTATTGTATCGCTTTTCGGTCCTTTGATTACATTAAACCTCCGTTGAAAACTTCGTCTTGTTGCAACAACACTGTGTTCTAGGCGGTGGAATTCCAACACCAGAAAAATCCTCTGTTCTAAGGAATAAACCATGTTGTCCACAGCACACTTGCACGTTGTGAACAGCACACGCTTACAGCAGAAAGACGACGTTGTCTTCTATATCTTTCACATCACTTGCAGCGCCATCTGTTGTTGAAAATTGTAACTACTGTAATTTCGAAAGTTTGTCCGCCTGAAAATGTACTGTTGTCCCTAGCATATTGCAACAAACGGTGTATTTCTATCGCTGCTCGTTTAGTTTTTATTGCCGTTTCAAATATACCGGTCATTTTTGAAACACCCTGTAACTAACCTAAGGACATCACACACATCCATGCCCGAGGCAGGATTCGAACCTGCGACCGTAGCGGTCTCCTCCTCCCCTTACCCCTCCTTTCCGTGTCGCCAACCAATCATAGCACAGTATTAAAAATCGAAGATGATAGCAAGAGTCCAATTGTGTTTTGTACACCTTCTTTGTCCTGTTTCCAACCAATCACAACATAGTATTAAAAAATAACGCAGTTGCATTCGTGAAAAATTGAAAAGCATCACCTGCTCACATCAGTCCTATCTCAAACTAATCACAGTGCGGTATCAAAATGAATCGTCCAATGAAAAAGTCAGAGATGATGGAAACAGACCAGTTGTGCCTTATGTCCCATGCCCTCTTCCTCATTCCAGACAGTCAGGATGAAGTCAGTCAGGATGCGCCAGATAAACAGTAAAACCTCATAACCTCGACTGAAGTTCCAAGTTATTCATTGTTTCCTTGAAATATATTCATTATTTATATGCCTCTGTGTTTAATCAGCGGAATATGATTATGAGGGTTGGAACTTTAACAGCGGCAACTATTTATTTACAACTTACACAAAATAGATAAACATATTTGAGAGCCCTCACCGGAATTGTGTACAACGCGTTGCCAGCGTTTTCGAAGTCGTAGGAGACCCCTGGCCGCGCCATCTGCCTTTATAAAAAGACTGATGCGGTCTGTTGCCTGACGAATCCCTGTAACAGTTTTCAAGCAAACGCCATGGAGTGTTCCCTTCATCTTAGGAATTAAGTCGTAACCATTCTTGAAGTGTAGTAGGTTGTGCAGCACTATACAGCCCACTGGGCGAACAAATCAGCCACAACTTGTGCGATATGCAGCCGAAAAGTGCCCTGCAAAATGACACGAGTGTCCTAAAGAAAGTATGCCTCTTCTTTCTCTAAGATGATCGTAAGCCATGTTACATAAATGAACACAGTCTTGCAGTGCCACGCATTTTGTGATAAACACCCTCACCAACGTAAAGCACCCCGTCTTCAGGCCACAAGTGGCCCATCGGGACCATCCGACCGCCGTGTCATCCTCAGATGAGGATGCGGATAGGAGGGGCGTGTGGTCAGCACACCGCTCTCCCAGTTGTTATGATGGTTTTCTTTGACCGGAGCCGCTACTGTTCGGTCGAGTAGCTCCTCAATTGGCATCACGAGGCTGAGTGCATCCCAAAAAATTGCAACAGCGCATGTCGGCCCGGATGGTCACCCATCCAAGTGCTGCCTACGACCGACAGAGCTTAACTTCGGTAATCTGACGGGAACTGGTGTGTCCACTGCGGCAAGGCCGCTGCCTCACCTACGTAATGCTAACTCATAAGCCAAGACTAACATCCTTCAGTGATTCGCCTTTAGCTATTAAGCAGCGCCCAGACAAACTCAATGAGGCTGGATTCTTTTATACTGGTAATGAGGATCGAACAGTGGCTTTCCATTGCGATGGTGGCTTGAATCGTTGGGAAGAATCGGACCATCCAAGTGATGAACATGCTCTGCAGTTTCTCAATTGTCCGTTTTTTATTTTTGAGAAAGGTAGATAGTACATGCCAGATCAAAGACGTGTTGTTTATGGCAACTTCTGGCAATCTGTAATGACTGCTAACTCGAAAGCAACAAATGCTTCATTACCTGAATAGAAACTGACACCAAGGGCTTTTGATAACGATCGCATGTATAAAAAAAAATTTCCAAGTTAAGATAGGAGTGCTATTCTTTCCATGCATACATATCGCTGTCTGCGATAAATGTGCACCTCCTATTTCCTTATGTACTGAGTGTCAGTATCCGGTTTTAGTTACTGTAAGAACAAATATGTCTTAATAAATTCAGTATAAGTGAACAGTTTGACATATAAAATGGATTGTTAATATGCGTTATAGTACTTTGTTAACTGTGAAAAATAAATCACTTCTGTTAAAATAATGTCTTTTTTTATACACTGAAGCGACTGCATGCGTATTCAAAAACAGAGATATGTAAACAGGTAAAACACGGCGCTGCGGTTGGCAACGACCACGTAAGACGAGAAGTGTCTGGCGCAGTTATTAGATCCATTACTGCTGCTACAATGGCAGGTTATTAAGATTTAAGTGAGTTTGAACGTGGTGTTATAGTCGGAAAACGAGCGATGTGACACAGCATCTCCGAGGTAGCGATGAAGTGGAGATTTTCCCGTACGACTATTTTACGAGTGTACCGTGAATATCAGTAATCCGGTAAAAAAACAGCAAATCTCCGATATCGCTACGGCCGGAAAAAGATCCTGCAAGAACGAGACCAACGACGACTGAAGAGAGTCGTTGAACGTGACAGAAGTGCAATCCCTCGGAAAATTGTCACAGATTTCAATGCTGGGCCATCATGATGTGTACGCGCCCGAACCATTCAAGGGAACATTATCGATATAGGCTGTCGGAGCCGAAGACCCACTCGTGTACCCTTGAAGACTGCACGACGGAAAGCTTTACACCTCGCCTGGCCCCGATAACACCGACACTGTACTGTTGATGACTGGAAACAGGTTTCCTGGTTGGACGAGTATCTTTTCAAATTGTGTCGAGCTGATGAACGTATACGGGTATGGAGACAACCTCATGAATCCGTGGACCCTGCATGTCAGCAGGGGACTGTTCAAGATGGTGGAGGCTCTGTAACGGTGTGACACGTGCGCAGTTGTAGTGATATAGGATCCTTAATACGTCTAGATACGACTCTGACAGGTGGCATGTACGTAGGCATCCTGTCTGATCACCTGCATCCATTCATGTCCGTTGTGCATTCCGACGGATTTGGACAATTCCAGCAGGACAATGCGGCACCCCACACGTCCATAATTGCTACAGAGAGGCTCCAGGAACACTCTTCTGAGTTTAAAAACTTCCGATGGCTACCAAGCTCCCCAGACATGATCATTATTGAGCATACCTGGGATGCCTTGCAACGTGTCGTTCAGAAGAAATCTCCACCCCCTCGTACTCTTACAGATTTATGGACAGCCCTGCAGGATCCATGGCGTCAGTTCCCTCCAGTACTACTTCAGACATTAGTTGAGTGCATGCCACGTCGTGTTGCGGCACTTGTGCGTGCTCGCGAAGTCCCTACGCGCTATTAGGCTGCTGTATCAGTTTCTTTGGCTCTTCAGTTTACTAACAGACTTAGAGTATAGCAAACTTGAGTAACTCTTACGAGTGCAGCTTAACCTGAAAGCTTTTATCAGTAGTTCCAATATGCAAGTTATATTTTAATAAGTAAAACAGACAGTTTATATGAGGTAATATTTAATTTGCTTTCAAACAGTGTGAAATCTTAGAATAAATGTTAAATATTTTTATTTGTTTACGAGATACCGACTCTGACGTTGTTTCTGGGGATGTTACATCTCTCTTTTACTGTCTTTGGTCGTACTGCAAGTGCTTATTAACAATGTAGTCGGAAGTTAAGTGATATATTGTAATACGAGGTGCGACAATAAAGTAATGAGACTCATTTTCTTTGCAAGATGTTGCAACCCTGCAGGCTTGCGTAGACACAATATCTTTGACAGCATCTCAGTCGTGAGTTGTGCTGTAATAAGTTAACACGTGTTTGTGTCTCTCGTCACGGAAATGGAACCGCATAATATTGCACAATGGTATGCCATTTCTTTTTGCGTTAAATTGGGTGAAAACGCGACGACAACTTACGGTAAGCTTCATAAGGCTTTTCGAGAGGAGGTTATGTCAAGAACTCAAGTGTTTCGTTGGCATAAATTGTTAGGGAAGGCAGTACGGATGTTAAAGATGAAGACCATATGCATGCTTGTGTGCTTCCTTGATTCCAAAAGAATTGTTCATAAACAGTGGGTGCCTCCTGGACAAACAGTTAACCAATATTAGTACAAAGAAATTTTAGAACGACTTCGTAAAAGAGTTCTTCGTGTCCATGCCAATATTGCTGATAATTGGATTCCGCATCACGATAATGCGCCATCCCATACTGCTCTGTCAGTATAGCAATTTTTAACCTCGTAACAAATTTCAGTACTACCACAGCCACCTTATTCGCCAGATATTGCGCTGTGCGACTTTTTTCTATTTCCAAGAGTCAAAACGGCGGTCAAGGGACACCATTTTCAAACAACACAAGATTTCCGGATGTCCAAAAAGCTGTGACGAGGGTCTTGGAGGATATTACAGAAGATGAGTTCCAAAAATATTACCATCAATGGCAGAAGCGCTGGAAAAAGTGTGTGCAATCAGAATGGAACTACTTTGAAGGAGACAACACTAAACTTGACTAAAGCTGTAAGCAACATTTCTTCACATCAGTCTCATTACTTTATTGTCGCACCTTGTAAAACAGCTTATTCCTTCGCAAGATTGAACACATTACTCCTACCTTTCTTCCCCAAAAATCTTGTTATGCGTGTTGTGGTACTTCACTAGATGTTGGTGTAGTTGATTACAGGTCTTAAGCGAGCCATAATTCCGAATGAAGCAATTTGTATTTTTTTCTTGTGATGCTTACCTTCACTCTCCTACATTAGTGATGAAGACAACGCCATGCAATGACAGTACACATTAACCAATTAAATACACTTTAAATATTTAGATACTGTCGCAACATAGAGATTACATTTTCTTGCCTTGCTGATGTATTTTAGAATACTGTAACATTTTACAAGCATCATAGATGAAATAAAATAATAAATTTGAGCCTTACAATGTTTTTTATTTAACTTCAGCTAGGTCTCAATCGTTTTCAGTAATTGTTGCGGAGAATGTTTTTCTAGTGATACATTTTGTTCACTCTCCTCTCACCTGCCACATACTTTACATTCATGTTTTATAGAGAGATATGTGTGGAAAAGAACTTGATGTAAACATTGTGGTAATCGATCTGATGGAATAACATTTTTTCGAAGACACAGGAGCCCCAGCTTGATCTTCGATAAGGGTAGAAATGAGAGAATGAATTAAAATTTATGCGACAGCCGAGACTTGGACCCAAGTCTGCTGCTTATTAGCCAGATGTGCTAGTCATTATACCACAGCAGCGTTGTAATTGCAAACCCTGCACGCAGTAGAGCCCGTGTAGGATAGGTGGCCGATGCGCAATGAGCAGTCTTCGTCCTAAGTGCTGGGCGAGTTCATTCGTTTGTTCGGAAGGAAAAACTGTCAATATTTGCCACTTTTCGGCAATAGCTTTATATTATAGCTTTATATGTCAGGTTCATGATAATGTGTCCATCATTTCGTTAATGCTCATATGCTCATAATTATCGTGATATTTATGTGGAAGTAAGACACTGCGCGAAATTCGAAAAAATTTCCAGTGAAAAATACGGGATGCTATGATTTTTCGTTTGTTGCATTTTACATAACATGTTGCTGCGTATGAAATTTAGCTAACACACTGATTCTTTTTTTTTTTTTTTTTTTTTTTTTTTTTTTTTTTTTTACTTTTGGGTGGAGGTCTCTGTCATCAACCTTGAGAAAATTGATCTGATGTAGCACACTACTTTGCCTTCACGCCACGCCAGCAATAAAGCCAGAGTGAAATATTCACTACCTTCATAACGGTTTGACATACGGAAATAAGATTTTAGCAAATGATGGCACGCAATGACGAGAGAATTCTGCCATATGGTTATTATCCAAAACTTAATTATCTATCGTGTTATTCCACCAACTACTGACTTTTCCGATGAAAGAATGTAATTTTTAAGCGCCATCGATATCTGGTGAAACATGAAATGTTATGGATTTTGGAACGACATAAGTGAAGACTTACATGTTTAATTTGTATCGAGGATGTGCTTTTTCATAAGCTACTGACTTTACTTTTCCTCAGTTCCCCACTTAACAATCTTACTGACCACTGTTTCAGAATTCTCTAGCAATTGCGTGTGCGTAATTTGTTAGTGAGGTGTCACTGTGTAAATTGTGCTGTGCTATGGCAAAAGAAGCTAATTTTAACATAGCAACAAGAAAACCATGTAGGTTTCACTCATAATTCTCCTCTCTCGACACTTCTCTGAAACTTACAAATGCTTAACAAGCCAGGCGAAAATAAAGCACTGCATTTTCAGCGGAATTCTTTATAGATACTAACCAAAGCTGAGGTGACAGATGCTTTTGAATTATCACCATGCAAGTGTGGGTGTGAAGCGGGTCAACTTAATATTTAAAACAAATATGAGCTCAGGTTTCAGTTTGAAATGGCACTTCCCCTCCAGGGTTCGGAATTTCCCTACAAGACCTGCCAATAGTCCCCACCACTACCACTCTCGCCATGCATGCCCTACCGACTGCGCATCTACCAGCCATGGTATTCTGCACGAACTCCATCTAAGTCGACTGCCCCCTCCCTAAGACAAACTTCAGTTCAAAGGTTCAGCCCGTGTCCCCCTTTTCACATGCCCACTATTGCTGAGGCTCTTTGACATTGGAATAGCATCCCAGCTTTGTATGTAATGGGGGAAACTTGCACTTACCCCAGGCATCCCCCCCCTCCCCCCCCCCTCCCGACCATGAACCTCATGGTGGGGAGGATTGTGTGCCTCAGTAATACAGAGAGCCGAACCGTAGCTGCAATGACAATGGAGGGGTATGTGTTGAGAAACCAGACAAATGTGTGGTTCCTGAAGAGGGGGCAGCAGTCTTTTCAGTAGCTACAGGGGCAACAGTCTGGATGATTGACTGAACTGGCCTTGTAACATCAACCGAAACAGCATGGCTGTGCTGGTACTGGGAAAGTCTGAAAGCAAGGGAAAATTACAGCCATTATTTTTCCCAAGGGCATGCAGCTTTACTGTGTGGTTAAATGATGATGGCGTCCTCTTGGGTAAAATATTCCGGAGGTAAAATAGTCCCCCATTTGCATCTCCAGGCGAGGACTACTCTGAAGGATGTCGTTATCAGAAGAAACGAAACTGGTGTTCTACAGATCGGAACATGGAATGTCAGATCCTTTAATCGGCCACATAGGTAAAAAAATTTAAGAATGGAAGTGGATAGATTAAAGTTAGATAGAGTGGGAATTAGTGAAGTTCGGTGGCAGGAGGAACATAACTCCTGGTCGGGTGAATACAGTGTTATAAATACAAAATCAAATAGGGGTAGTGCAGCTGTAGGTTTAATAATGAATAAGAAAATAGGAATGCGCATAAACTACTATGAACAGCATAGTGAAGGCATTGTTGTAGCCAAGACAGACATGAAGCCCACACCCAATACAGTAGTAGTACAAGTTTATATGCCAACTTGCTCTGCAGATGATGAAGAGGATGAAGAAATGTATGATGAAATAAATAAAAACTTCAGATAATTAAGAGACATACAAAATTTATTAGTCATCAGGGTCTAGATTCGGTAGTAGGGAAAGGAAGAGAAAGAAAAGTAATAGGTGAATATGGACTGGGAGCAAGGATCGAAAGAAGAAGCTACCTGCTACAATTTTGTACAGGGTGTAACTTAATCATCGCTAACAGTTGGTTTAAGAATCATGAAAGAAGGTTGAATATGTGGAAGAGACCTGTAGACACCGGAAGATAACAGACTGACTATACTATGGTAAGACAGAGTTTTAGGAACCAGGTTTTAAATTGTAAGACGTTTCCAGGGGCAGATGTGGGTTCTGACCACAATATATTGGTTATGAACTGTAGAGTGGAAACGAAAAAACGGCAAAAAGATGGGGGTTTAAGAAGGTGGGATTCGGATAAGCTGAAACAACCAGAGGTTGTAGAGAGTTTTTAGTGGGAGTATTAGGGTAAGACTGACACGAACAGGAGAAAGGAATGCAGTAGAAAAAGAATGGGTAGCTTTGAGAGATGAAATAGTGAAGGTAGCAGTGGATCAAGTAGGTAAAAAGACGAGGGCTAGTAGAGATCCTTGGGTAACACAAGGGATATTGAATTTAATTGATGAAAGGAGAACGTATAAAAATGCACTAAATGAAGCAGGCGAAAAAAAAAAAACACAAAAGTCTCATACCGCAAGTGCAAATTGGCTTAACGGGAATGGTTAGAGGGTAAATGTAGAAGCATATAACACGTTGGAGAAAAGAGTACCACATGTCTGAATATCAAGAGCTCAGTTGGAAAACCAGTCCGAAGCAAAGAAAGGAAAGCAGAAAGGTGGAAGGAGTATACAGAGAATCAATACAAGAACGATGTATTTGAGGGTAATATTATGGAACTGGAAGAGGCCGTAGATGAAGATGAGATGGGAGATATGATAATGAGAGAAGAATTCGATAGAGCAATGACAGATCTAAGTCGAAACAAGGCCTCTGGCGCAGACAAAATTCCGTTAAAACTACTTATAGTCTTGGGAGAGCCAGCCACGACAAAACTCTTCCATCTGGTGAGCGAGATGTATGAGACAGGTAAAATACCCTCAGACTTCAAGAAATTTATAATAATTCCAGTTCCTAAGAAAGCAGATGCTGACAAGTGTGAAAATTACCGAACTATCAGTTTAATAAGTCACGGTTGCAAAAAACTAACACGAATTTTTACAGAAGAATGGAAAAACGGGTAGAAGCCGACCACGGGGAAGATCAGTTTGGAATCCCAAGGAATGGAGGAACACGTGAGGCAAAGATAACCCTACGACTTTTCATAGAAGACAGGTTAAGTAGAGGCAAACCAACGTTTATAGCACTTATAGAAAAAAATGGTTCAAATGGCTCTGAGCACTATGGGACTTAACTGCTGTGGTCATCAGTCCCCTAGAACTTAGAACTACTTTAATCTAACTAACCTAAGGACATCACACACATCCATGCCCGAGGCAGGATTCGAACCTGCGACGGTAGCAGCAGTGCGGTTCCACACTGAAGCGCCTAGAACAGCTCGGCCACAGCGGACTACTTGACCAGTACCACCGATCTTCTTCAACACGTAATCGGTAACAACTTCGACATACGATTTTCAGAAGCATGCAGACTTTTGACAACTGTCTGCACGACACCGATGACTATTACTGAGACTGGAATATGCTTCTGAACTCTGACCAAGATGAAGTCATTTTTAAGGGTCAGATTGATAGAGACTAGGCTCACTGCATTAATTATGCTCTTAGCAAAGGACATTATTCACAGCATACTTAATCTCTACTAAAAGTTTACTGCGTTGTTTTCTTCAAAGGAGGACAGAAAATTGAACTTTGTGTAGAAGAACATAGGTATGTTCTCTATTGTGTACGGGTAATGCTCATGTACACTACTGGCCATTAAAATTGCTACACCAAGATGAAATGCAGATGAAAACGGGTATTCATTGGACAAACATATTATACTAGAACTGATATGTGATTACATTTTCACGCAGTTTGCGTGCATAGATCCTGAGAAATCAGTGCCCAGAACAACCACCTCTGGCCGTAATAACGGCTTTGATACGCTTGGGCATTGAGTCAAAGAGAGCATGGACGGCGTGTACAGGTACAGCTGCCCATGCAGCTTCAACACGATGTCACAGTTCATCAAGAGTAGTGACTGGCGTATTGTGAACAGCCAGTTGCTCGGCCACCATTGACCAGACGTTTTCAGTTGGTGAGAGATCTGGAGAATGTGCTGGCCAGGGCAGCAGCCGAACATTTTCTGTAACCGGAAAGGCCCGTACAGGACCTGCAACATGCGGTCGTGCATTATCCTGCTGAAATGTAGGGTTTCGCAGGGATCGAATGAAAGGTAGAGCCACGGGTCGTAACACATTTTAAATGTAACGTCCACTGTTCAAATTGCCGTCAATGCGAACAAGAGGTGACCGAGACGTGTAACCAATGGCATCCCATACCATCACGCCGGGAATTCATTAGACAAATATATTATACTAGAATTGACACGTGATTACATTTTCACGCAGTTTGGGTGTATAGATCCTGAGAAATCAGTGCCGAGAACAACCACCTCTGGCCGATGACGAATACACGCTTCCACTGTGCGTTCACCGCGATGTCGCCAAACACGAATGTGACAATCATGATGCTGTAATCGTGGTCGTGCGGTAGCGTTCTCGCTTCCCACGCGTGCGTTCGATTCCCGGCGGGGTTAGGGATTTTCTCTGCCTCGTGATGACTGGGTGTTGTGTGATGTCCTAAGGTTAGTTAGGTTTAAGTAGTTCTAAGTTCTAGGGGACTGATGACCATAAATGTTAAGTCCCATGGTTCTCAGAGCCATTTGAACCATTTTTTATGCTGTAAACAGAACCTGGATTCATCCGAAAAAATGACGTTTTCCATTCATGCACCCAGGTACGTCGTTGAGTGCACCATCGCAGGCGCTCCTGTCTGTGATGCAGCGTCAAGGGCAACCGCAAGCCATGGTCTCCGAGCTGATAGTCCATGCTGCTGGAAACGTCGTCGAACTGTTCGTGCAGATGGTTGTTGTCTTGGAAATGTCCCCATCTGTTGACTGAGGTATCGAGATGTGGCAGCACGATCCGTTACAGCCATGCGGAAAAGATGACAGTCATCTCGACTGCTAGTGATACGAGACCGTTGGGATCCAGCACGGCGTTCCGTATTACCCTCCTGGACCCACCGATTCCCTATTCTGCTAACAGTCATTGGGTCTCGACCAACGCGAGCAGCAATGTCGCGATACCATAAGCCGCAATCGCGATAGGCTACAATCCGACCTTTATCAAAGTCGGAAACGTGATGGTACGCATTTCTCCTCCTTACACAAGGTATCACAACAATGTTTCACCAGGCAACGCCAGTCAACTCCTGTTTGTGTATGAGAAATCGGGTGGAAACTTTGCTCATGCCAGCACGTTGTAGGTGTCACCACCGGGGTCAACCTTATGTGAATGCTCTGAAAAGCTAATCATTTGCATATCAAAGCATCTTCTTCCTATCGGTTAAATTTCGCGACTGTAGCATGTCATCTTCGTGGTGTAGCAATTTTAATGGCGAGTAGTGTAATTTTGCAACATTTTGTTTCATTTGTGGTCACATTTTGTAGTAAATTTGTATGTATTTCATATGAACTTTGTACTGACTTTCATGAGCATTAACAATTTAGAATTCGCATGTGAACACCCAGTTGCGTAATTTCAGACCCGTCACCTGCCACGTCTTGCGACAGTGCTGTCCTGTATGTCGCAGTCCTTAGATCCAGTCGTTAAGATGTTGAATTTCATCTTGTGATATAGTGCACAATTATGCTTCCACCTCTCGTCGAAACTTGGCAAAGAATTTTTTTCCTCCACATAGACTCGGCTAGAAGTCGTCGTACCGTAGTCCAAACATCTCAATGATCGATAGGTTTCATGATCATGCTGGCCACGGGAATGAACAAACATCGTGCAGATCGCCTTGAGTAACTTGGGAATAGTATACAGAAGCGTTGTGTGTAGCTGAAACAACACACATCCGCGATGTTGTAAGGACGGTAACATAATGGCTTGATGATGTTCTGGAGGCATCCAACTCTGTTTTGTGTTTCCTCGAGAAGCATTGAATGTGTGAGGTCATTGTAGGCCAAGACATTCCACACAGTGCTGGCCGGAGTTGGTCCTGTATGTCGCTGCCTAACACAATACAGTAGTTCCTATCTCCTGGTCGCCATCACACTAACAAACGACTATCGTTCCAGCAAAGAAAGAATGTTCTCATCACTGAACACAACTTTGCGTCTATCATACCAACAGTAACGTCTTTACTTATGCCGCCAGAGGCTTCATTGCTGGACATATAAATGATATTACCATTGTTCCATAGAAATTTATTAGGCTTTCTTTCCTCACCTTTCTATTCAGTGTTCTGTATACGTATCCATTAGTGTACCTGAATTCCGCATTTTCTTCGGTATGTGTTTCTCGTTTGGGAAGAAGTTGGAATTTTCCAAGAAGTTGAATTCATCCGCTGTCGTTATTTTTTGGTACAATTTTGCTTGTGACGGGGTATTGACCTTCAAAAACCATGACGTTTGTTTTTTGGATCGAGATTATTAAGATATAGCTCTTGGCTGTTGTATTCAGTTTACAAATGGCTTCTTGAAGGATGTCCGCATTGTCAGTTATAGGAAGTTAGTCATCAGCAAACAGCGTTATTATTAGGTTTGTCAGTTATAAGAAGTTGATCATCATCAATTACTAGGTAATTTCATTGGTTGAAGTTATGAGTGTAAAACTAATTCCTTTACCCATTGTCTCAACATATCATCAACATACATACATTATAATAAAATCTGAAAATCATCAGTCAAATGTTTTGTGAAACGATTTGTCTAAGAGTAAGAAATAAAGTAGATTAGAGAAACATTTGACGTTCCTCATTTGATGTACGTGATTTCCAATACTATTCAAAGGCTCGTCAAATATTTCTCTACTCTATTTTATTCTTTCCTTTTAGGCAGATCATTTCACTGAACATTTGACAAACTTTTTTCATTTGTTTATTTTCAAGTTCTATTAAATTCTGCATGTTTTTCAATTATCTGTCTGATGACAAATTTGTTGTCTGGGCAAAATGCTTCCTGAACCCACTTTCATCTTCCAGCAAGATATTTTATCAAATTGTTGTGAGTCTTTTATTATCTTAAAAATATTTCATACCTAGTGTTGCCTAAAGAAATGCTCTATAATTCTCATGCTCTTTCTTTTTTCCTTTCTTAAATATAGACGTTACTGTGACCAGTTTCCAGCTGTTCGCAATTTATTTCTTTGTCACTGTGTAGTTCTCGGGCTGACTGAACAAAGGCGTGACGAAATGCACTGTCCTCCATGGATCTGCTTTAACTATTCTAACATCCTTATAGTACAAAGACTCAATCACAAAAAAAACATGAACACTACATAACCCCACAAACAATACAGACACTGTATTATACGCAGAAACACAAAACAGCAACACTCGCGACATGACTGACAGATAGAAATGGTACACTTCAACATGCAGGCACAAATCAACCAACAGAACAGCAAATATGCTAAAGAAACAAGGACTAAACATTGTTTACAGAACAAGAAGCACACTCCAGTCACATTTACAGGAAACAACAGACAAACCAGATACATACCTAGGAGCAGGTATACAGCAATTACAATGTCAAAAATGTGTATCAGTATAGCTGGGAATGACAGGCAGGGATTTCAAAATTAGGTGTAAAGAACATATAAAATCTGGAAGTATGAAAATAGCCATTATACCTTTAATAAACACCTGACAGAACAACGGACATGTACCATCCAACATGGACCAGAACATGAAAGTTACTAGAGTGATTAACTACAACAGAAAACTCCTGACGTTATAGGAAAACTGCCATATCGAAAGAGCGCTGGCAATGGAAACGAAAGTAATTAGTGACGAAATCAGTATAGGTAATAACTCACCGATCGTGTTAGCCACTAAAACAATAACAAACAGAAATGCGAATCATAACCAGAATAAATAATTAATTCCTCCCTCTCTCTCTCTCTCTCTCTCTCTCTCTCACACACACACACACACACACACACACACACACACACACACACACATGTAAATCCACTCACACAAAAAATAACACGTTCACACATAACAAAACACACACACACACACACACACACACTACACACACATGTAAATCCACTCACACAAAAAATAACACGTTCACACATAACAAAACACACACACACAAATGAACAAATTTCAAACCACACAAAACATACACGAAAGATAAACACACAACATTTGGCACCGCTGCACACTGGAAACACACACACATTCAGCATACAGTGGGTAGTGCAAGATAAATGTTTAATAAATGTGGGTGAGAAAACGCCGGAAATCGCCTATCTGGAATATGTGGGCCGAGGAAGCACATCTCCTGGGTCACACACATGGACTAGCAACACTGGAAATCGTAAGACCAAACGATAATTTACCCTCAGGAAGTTTGTGCTGCAACAGTTGTTTCTAATCTGAAAAACAAGAAAATAAAATGAGAACACGTAACACAGAAACACACTGGTAACTACTACATAATGCACTTATTACACATACATAAAAACAAACATGTATTACAGGCAACTGAAGGCCGTTCATAAATAAAAGAAGCGAAACGCGTATGGCAAAAATCAAAGTGCCTTTTATTTATATGCAAATGCGCAGCATACGTCCATGAATTTATGTACAGGGTGTTCGGAAATTTCCATTACAAACTTCTAGGACTTGTAAAGGAACCCATAACCCATGTCTGGAAACTTACAGTTTCAGTTCTACAACGTTTCAGTTCAAATGTGTAACACGTCCACGTCTGCTGAGGGAAAGAGAAAAGTCTCAGAGTTGCTTTTCCTGGTATGTAGTAGGGTAGACAGGATAACGTGTGCTATATCAGACGGTCACCTGATGTCACTTAACGTCGTACGAAAAGTTTAATTTACGAGACTCCTGTAGAGACAGAGGAAGGTCTGCTGGCACAAGTTGTCGCTACTGCACTAGAAACTAAAGACACATCAGGTGGGATGGAGAGTGTGCACCAGAACCTGCTTCGTAGGTGCAATGTCTGTAACAATGCTGGTGGTCGCCACATCGGGCAGCTGCTGTAATGCATCAGTACTATTCTGTACGTAAAGTATGCTGGATTCATTTTTGTTTAAAAATTATTTAAACACGTAATGTTTATGTGTTAATACAAATGTGTTTAAGTAATAAATATATATTTCTTTATGTTATCTTTCGAATTGGTACCTAACAATTGTATTGCGTCACCCCTAATTCAGCCGGCCGGTGTGGCGGAGCGGTTCTAAGCGCTTCAGTCTGGAACCGCGCGACAGCGACGGTCGCAGGTTCGAATCCTGCCTCGGGCATGGATGTGTGTGATGCCCTTAGGTTAGTTAGATTTAAGTATTTCTATGTCTAGAGGACTGATGACCTGAGAAGTTAAGTCCCATAGTGCTCAGGGCCATTTTTGAACCACCCCTAATTCAATTCCTCAAGCAGAAGTGAATGAGTTAAACAACTGAATCGGAACTGTAAGTTTCCAGACATGGGTTCCTATACAAAATACACTACAGGCCATTAAAATTGCTACACCACGAAGATGACGTGCTACAGACGAGAAATTTAACCGACAGGAAAAAGATGCTGTGATATGCATATGATTAACTTTTCAGAGCATTCACATAAGGTTGGCGCCGGTGGCGACACCTGCAACATGCTAACATGAGGAGTTTCCAACCGATTTCTCATACACAAACCGCAGAACACCGGCGTTGCCTGGTGAAACGATGTTGTGATGCCTCGTGTAAGGAGGATAAATGCGTACCATCACGTTTCTGACTTTGATAAAGATCGGATTGTAGCCTATCGCGATTGCAGTTTATCGTGCCGCGACACTGCTGCTCGCGTTGGTCGCGATCCAATGACTGTTAGCAGAATATGGAATCGGTGGGTTCAGGAGGGTAATATGGAACGCCGTGGTGGATCCCAACGGCCTCGTATCACTAGCAGTCGAGATGACAGGCACCTTATCCGCATGGCTGTAACGGATCGTGTAGTCAAGTCTCGATCCCTGAGTCAACAGATGGGGACGTTTACAAGACAACAACCATCTGCACGAACAGTTCGACGACGTTTCCAACAGCATGGACTGTCAGCTCGGAGGCCATGGCTTGCGTTTACCCTTGACGCTGCATCACAGACAGGAGCGCCTGCGATGGTGTACTCAACGACGAACGTGAGTGCACGAATGGCAAAACGTCATTTTTTCGGATGAATCCATGTTCTGTTTACAGCATCATGATCATCGCATCCGTGTTTGGCGACATCGCGGTGAACGCACATTGGAAGCGTGTACTCGTCATCGCCATACTAGCGTATCACCCGGCGTGACGGTATGGGGTGCCATTGGTTACACGTTTCGGTCGCCTCTTGTTCGTATTAACGGCACTTTGAACAGCGGACGTTACATTTCAGATGTGTTACGACCCGTGGCTCTACCCTTTCTTCGATCCCTGAGAAAGTCTACATTTCAGCACGATAATGCACGACCACATGTTGCAGGTCCTGTACGACCCTTTCTGGATACAGAAAATGTTCGACTGCTGCCCTGGCCAGCACATTCTCCATATGTCTCACCAACTGAATACGTCTGGTCAATGGTGGCCGAGCAACTGGCTCGTCACAATACGCCAGTCACTACTCTTAATGAACTGTGGCATCGTGTTGAAGCTGCATGGGCAGCTGTACCTGTACACGCCATCAAAGCTCTGTTTGACTCAATTCCCAGCAGTGTCAAGGCTATTATGACGGCCAGAGGTGGTTGTTCTGGGTACTGATTTCTCAGGATCTATGCACCCAAATTGCGTAAAAATGTAATCACATGTCAGTTCTAGTATAATATATTTGTCCAATGAATACGCGTTTATCATCTGCATTTCTTCTTGATGTAGCAATTTGAATGGCCAGTAGTGTATCATGTGCTCGCCCCTCGCCCCTCGATAAATCCTAGAAGATTGTAACGAGAATTTCCGGACACCCTGTATTTCGTTGCTCCAGCGACGAACGAAGTGCACACTGATGATCTCTACTGTAGACTTGGAAGAATGAGCGTTTTGTAAGTGACCTTTTTTGTGCAGACATTACACTTCCGTCGGAGTCTGCAACAACAGCGCATGCGCAGAAGAGACGAGAAGTGGAGAGAGGGGCCGGAGAAGGCAGCAGACGGATCGGTGCAGGAGGGAGCGGGGCCGAGCTAAGTCGCGGGCTTTAGCTGCGCATTGTCTGCTAAACTAATTGCTGCGCCGCCACTTTGGCGCACCGTCTGATTCGGCGCTCCCCTGCTGCGCCAGTCCTCAATTCAATTACAGTATACATGACGTTGATTAGAAGCAACCTCCACTTTACGGCTACGAGCTCCACATTAAACCAAACTTGCGCTCCTAACAGAATACTAACATATGGCGCCAGCTCCGGGCGAAGCGCGGACATGTATATATAATGTAAACTAATTGGCACAAAAGCAGCTCGGGGTCCCCTCGCCTCAACTCGGAGCCAACTCTAACCAAAATTGAGTAATAAGAATTATCGAGTACAACGCCGGCGTCCCCCGGCCGCAATCAGGCGGAACGGATTTGCAGCCGTAACGAAGCGGAACTGCAAGTGGCTACCGGCGACGTTGTTACATTACTCCGCCTAATAAAGCCCGCCAAGATAATTCGGGAGGGGAGGCTCTTTCCGCAGACAGTACCGAAGCGACGCGCGGCAACAAAAAAAGTTAATAAATAAAGCCAGACTGAGTAAAGCGCTATTCGAAATTCGCTCTTTCGACGTTTTCCCTTTTCTCTAGTGCGACTCGGCCTGTCTCTGCTCTGATATATCGTCTCGTTGATCTGCCGTTCTTACTGCTTCACTTCTAGACTGCAACTAATGACTGTTTAATAAGCAAGTTTTGCATGTCATTCTAGATTGGGCTGGGTTGATTTGGGGGAGGAGTCCAAACTGCCAGCCGCAGTGGCCGAGCGGTTCTAGGCGCTTCAGTCTGGAACCGCGCTGCTGCTATGGTCGCAGGTTCGAATCCTGCCTCGGGCATCGATGTGTGTGATATCCTTAGGTTATTTAGGTTCAAGTAGTTCTGTGTCTAGAGAACTGATGACCTCCGATGTTAAGTCTCGTAGTGCTTGGAGCCATTTGAAGCATTTTGGAAACTAAACTGCGAGGTCATCGGTGTCATCGGATTAGGGGAGGATGGGGAAGTAAGTCCGCCGTGCCCTTTCAAAGGAACCATCCCGGCATTTGCCTAAAGCGATTGAGGGAAATCACGGAAAACCTAAATTAGGATGGCCGGATGAGGGATTGAACCGTCGTCCTCCCGAGTGCGAGTACAGTGTGATAACCACTGCGCTACCTCACTCGGTCGTCTAGATTTGGCATACAAAACGGAATGTAACTTGCAGTCTTCATGCGTCCATACTCCGTTTTGTACACTCTCGTCCATTAGTTTGTCACCAAGCAAGTGTTATTATGATCAATTTTTTCTCTTTGTTTTGTTCTTAAAATGGTCCCGGCGGAGGTTCGAGTCCTCCCTCGGGCATGGGTGTGTGTGTGTGTGTGTGTGTGTGTGTGTGTGTGTGTGTGTGTGTGTTTGTCCTTAGGATAATTTAGGTTAAGTAGTGTGCAAGCTTAGGGACTGATGACCTTAGCAGTTAAGTCCGATAAGATTTCACACACATTTTTTGTATTAAAAAGTCGAAACAAAGTGTTGAGTAAGTAATCATCACGATAATTAACACTAGATTACTAAACCCTCATAGAACTTAGGATTCCTGGACACATTAGCAAGACGTGCTCTTGAGTACCTACATGGAAAATATAGCTGTTAATAATGGCTGAACTATGTTCTCTGAGGTGACAAAACTCGTGAGGTAGCGAAATGTACCTATACAGATGGCGGTATTATCGCGTACATAAGGAGTAAAACGGCAGTGCATCGGCGGTGCTGTCATTATACTCATTCGATTCATGTGAAATCGGTGTCCGACGTGATTACGGCAGCACGACTGGAATTAACAGACTATGAAAGCGGAATGGTAGTTGGAGCTAGCCGCATGGGTCATTCCATTTCGGAAATCATTAGTGAATTCAATATTCCGCGAGTCCCAGTGTCAAGTTGTGTCGAGAGTAAAAATTTCAGGCATATCATCTCACCGCGGACAACGGAGCTGCCGACAGCCTTCCCTTACGACCGAGAGCAGCGGCGTTTGCGTACAATTTTCAGTGATAACAGACAAGCAACAGTGCCCGAAATAACCACGGAAATCAATGTGCAACGTACGACGAACGTATCCGTTAGGACAGTGCGGCGAAATCTGGCGTTATTTGGTTATGGCAACAAACGAACGACGCGAGTGCCTTTCCTAACAGCACGACATCGCCTGTAGCGCCTCTCTTGGGCTCTTGACCACACAGGTTGGACCCTATACGAGTGGAAAACCACGACCTGCATGGAATTTTTATGGATGATAATATGCCATCTCACAGGGGCATAATTCTTCGCTATTCGCATGAAGAACATTCTGGATTTGGCCGGCCAGAATCAGCCCGCCAGGTTAGCCGAGAGCGCGGATAACGACATTGTACGGCGCCACCCTACGATCGACTGGCCACGGGTATGGCGAGCCATCCACGCGCCGTTCCTGTCTACTTTCGTGCGGTCGACGTGGTATGTGATCGTTAACGAGAAACTTCCAACCCGACAACGGCTGCATGCCATTCACCTAATTGACGACCCTGTGTGCCCCCGTTGCACGACGTTAGACACGGACGAACATAGACTGAACTGTGGCCCCGCGCGTGAGTGCTGGAAACTGATCCGCCAGATCCTGGCTTTCCTGCTCCGCCGCCCCTACGTTTCGATTTTACCCCAAGAACTCTTTCATCCCGACGCTGTCTATTTCCCTATGACCCGGATGAATGCGGTTAATTGGGTACGAGGAATGGCGATACACTACATATACCGCGATGGAGACAAAGACGTCCTCGATTTATGGTACTATATGATCGACGAGTTTCTGGTCTTAACGAACAGACAGGATTACCGGAACCTTTTTGCGAACTATTTGGGTTCGTCATTCATGGACCCACCACCCAGCTGGGGTGTGCCGGGTGTGAGAAGACATTAACTTGTAGATGTGATCTTTCCACGATTCTCCTATGGTAACAGAAACAGTCTCTCACTGTGTGCAGCGGCCCCGGACGCTCCAACGATTGGTGGCTGGTGATGTCCAATGTAATGACGACCGCCCGTTCCTGGCCGCCCGCCTAGCAATGTGACCGCGGCGAGCAAGATGGCCCTTTTTAGTTCACTTTATTGGCAACTTTTTGCGCATGGCTGCCTTGTTTTTTTTTATGCATTCTCAAAAAAAAGAAGAAGAAGAAGAGCGCTAACGCGCTGCTTCCTGGAATCGTGTAGGCGCGCCGGCCACGGATCGAATCCGCCCGGGGGATTAACGGCGACGGCCGGTGTGCCGGCCAGCCTGGATGTGGTTTTTAGGCGGTTTTCCACATCCCCCTAGGTGAATACCGGGCTAGTCCCCATGTCCCGCCTCAGTTCCACTGCTCGCAGACATCTGAACACTTTCGCACTATTCCACAGATTACACTCGTCGCAGACAGTTGGGGTACACTAATTCCGTCCCGGGGGGTACGGAGTGGTGGCAGAAAGTGCATTGCACTACCATTGCCACATCCTATTAACCATGCCGGCCCTGCATATCCGTGGGAAAAAGGCAGAAGAAGAAACATCGCACAACATGAATCCTATCGAACATTTATGGGACACTATCGATAGTTCAGTTCGTGCACAAAATCCTGCACCGCAAACACTTTCGCAGTTATGGACAACTAAAGAGGCAGCATGGCTCAATATTTCTGCAGAGGAGTTCCAGCGACTTGTTGAGTCCATGTCACATCGAATTGGTGCACTACGCCGGGCAAAAGGAGGCCCGACATGATATTAGGGGGTATTCCATGACTTTTGTCACCTTAGTGTGTTCATTACCTCACTCCAGTGGTTTTCTGGCACTGGTCCCTTGGCATAAATATTACGTACGTTTAGTAATAGTGTGCTTGGTTTTCTAATGGTCAGCATACTTGTTTTATCGCTTGGAATTTATCTCAGTGTGACATCGTACTCGAAATATTGAAATATCAAGTAGTCGCAGTTACAAGAGTGTTAGCTTATATCACATCGATTCTCTTCAGTGCTAATCTCGTCTTTCGCTACTGAACTTGTCACAGTATACGTGGTGCTGAGCTTGATCTTGACCCTAATATACTTGGTGATTTGCTGCAAGAATTTGATAAAGACACAGACAATGGAGAATTTAGTGAAGAGGAAGATTTTCTTCAAGAAGATAACGTGGCGTTGACGTTGAAGCAGCAAGTAAGAAATCGAATGAAGAATCCCTGTGCGCCTGTCAAACAAAGCAGATCGTCCTCCACTCATTTTGCGTGTAAAATACTCTTGGAATCATAAAAATTATAATAATTTGTAACTAGTGCGTAGCATAAATTACAACTTCTATTCTCATAACATTTTGAGCGATATAATGTCATTATAGGATATAAACGTTGCATTTTGTACTTATTTTGTACATGACATACCACTGGAGAACTATTAATTGTAATTAACTAAACCATAAGCCATAAATTATGACTATTTTATAAAATTTGAAGTGATGAAATTTACGATGGTTTAGTAGTAATGAGACACTGTCCGCATTCAATGCTCTAGGGTTAAGACATTGGGAACGACAGTTACGCAAAGCTCCTCCCTGAATTTTGGAGTGATCCTGAAGGTGACAAAATTACCTACTAGTTGATTCTGAATCATAACTATTTACCAAAACTAACAATTCGTCATACAACCAAACAAAACAGTTGTAGGACAGCAGCTATATCAACACACACGATGACCAGACTACGTTTTCTAGCAACTGTAAGACGTTACGGTGACTTAGAAATCACAATCAATATTCTGAAGCGAGGTTGCACAAACTAGCCAAAACTGAGCATTTATTATCGATTCTGCAACTATATGTTCCGCCACTTAACAGTTCGCATAACTACGCAGTTTTCCAGTCCATATGCACCGAAATACCTGCGTAGCAACTGAAAAACTTAACGTGTGGTCGAGCCTTTAATCAGACTGCAGTGAGCATTATGATGTAGAGCTTGGCGCATCTGTTCAGTATTTCGAAGGAGTGGAATCCAAGTAACCGTCCGGCGTTACAAGTCAAAGTTTTCGTTTATTTCACTACATCACTTCAGTCGAGTGTCAGAAAGCTCCCTTCAACAAACTCAGATTCCCACCTCAACGCTGATCAGTTTCGATTTATTACTCCGTCTCGTATGTCTGTGGAACATTGAAGTCTAACCATTCTTCCTTATTACGAATAAACCACGCTATACTCGCAGTTTTCTACTGTAAACTGTGGGTCACTGTAATTTATGAACGGCAGTCAATAACATGTCCACCATCCTCCGTAACTGATGTACTGGTGGTGCTATCAATTTTTATCACAGCGATTTGGTCAGCACAGGTTGAGGTAAGGTTCTGATCGGCAAACTACGAGCCAATATTCTTGGTTAAATCTCAAATCTTGCTTTAAAGTTTCACGGATATTTGAAGAGTGGAAATGGAACGCATTCTAAGTGCCATATGTGATATTTATCAGGAAAATGAAAAAACGATGTAGATCTGTTTCTACATAATTGATTTTTATTCGAAAAAGTGAGAAGGAATTCTTATACCACAGAATCATGCTGCTCACCACATTTCTGCTAAGGTAGTGAGTCAATTAATAACATAAATACCTAATTAAAACGTACCAGGAAACTGACTGTCTCTATGAGTTAATAATAGTTTTTACAAGTTGTTTCGTGCATAGAAGAAAACAGCAACGGATCACTGTTAATAATACCATCCCTTCACACAAATAGTGCCTTTGCTGGTTCCGAACTCACAGTTTGATCCTCAGATGGCTGTTCACGCTTATATTACAATTGTTGTTGTTTACATTATTTGTTGGCTGTTTCTTTCTTACAGGTAATGTAAACAAGAATAAATATAATATAAACGTGAACAGCCATCTAAACATAAGCTTATCGGTTGTTTTTCACATTAGTTTTTGAATGTTTTCTTTCGAATAGCTAATGTAAACAACAACAAATCAATATCATTATACTATTTGTACAATAATGGGACGTCTGTCCGTATATTTCGCTTTGTTGCCAAAACTGTTCACTGCAGGCCAATGGCGTTTATGCATCAGAGTAGCCTTAAGGCCCGTATTGTGCACTATGATGTTTTGGTCGCGTTGGGTGGAAGTGGGTGGTTGTGGGTAGCAAAAATTGTAATGCTGACGTAATAAAGACTCGGCGCTGCCAATACAAACTGCGTGGTGCAATCTCTGCCTAGCGTGTCTCAATATTATTTATAATAATCATAGGAAAAAAACAACAAAGGAAAAATTGCTCGCGAAAACTGTGATTCAGTTCCAATTCAACATTTAAAGGAGGAGAAATTAATGTCTGTGTCTAATAATAAAGAACGTGAAAACATAAAATGGTTCAAATGGCTCTGAGCACTACGGGACTTAAATTCTGAGGTCATCAGTCCCCTAGAACGTAGAACTACTTAAACCTAACCTAAGGACATCACACACATCCATGCCCGCAGCAGGATTCGAACCTGCGACCATAGAGATCACGCGTTCCAGACTGATGCGCCTAGAACCGCTCGTCCACACCGGCCGGCTGTGAAAATATATTGGAGCAAAATGCGCAAGTGTAAAAGAAACTTTTCGTGATCTGTATAGTGTAGAAAAGACAAAAGATGGCGTGGACAATGAAACCGATCAATAAAGTGAAGCATATCTAGCAGTGTTATGACAAAATTCTCAAAGGAAAAGAAATAATCTAACAGAAGAGCAACGTGAAAATATTAGGGAGACAGTTGGGAGAAGAAAGCAGTCATACAGAAAAACAGGAAAAGGGTGGGACAGCAATAAAAATAATGAACAGAATACAGAAGTAATAAAAAATCTTCGCTTGGGAAGTATGGTCGCGGTACGATCACTGAAGACATCTTCAAATGCTGGATGCGCAAGGAGGCAACTACGTCATTGTCTTAAATATGAGGCATTTCATTACTATTCAACTATAAAATATAATGAACATCCAAGTATAGAAATTGGGAGAATGGATAAACTATGTCATCACTTCCGTCTCTAAGCTGGTCCTACATTGTGTTCCAGAAATGAACAGCATAGAGGCAGGAATGATGACATTTTCTGCAGAACCTGACCATCATTTTGCAGGACAATGCTCAAGCACGTACAGCGCAATCTGTTACTGAATTGTTTAACTGATGCGGCTGCTAAGTCCTATACCACCTACTGCACTCCCCTGACTTAAGGCCTCGTAAGTTTAACTCGAGTTATAAACTGAAGGAAACACTTTACGGCATTTGCTTCAGAACTGCTACAAATTGCCGGCCGATGTGATCGAGCGGTTCTAGGCGCTTCAGTCCGGAACCATGCGGCTGCTACGGTCGCAGGTTCGAATCCTGCCTCGGGCATGGATGTGTGTGCTGTCCTTAGGTTGGTTAGGTTTAAGTAGTTCTAAGTCTTAGGGGACTGATGACCTCAGATATTAAGTCCCATAGTGCTTAGAGCCATTTGAACCATTTGAACTACTACAAACTCGCCGGGCAATATACCGCGCCACCCGAACTGTCAACACAACTGGCACTGCTAAGAGTATCCTACGACTTCCACATCTCTGGCAACGGGTTATACACAATGCTGGAGACTACTTTGAAGGTCATTAAAACTTTGAAACACGTATCTACTTTGCACGAGCCGTAAATAAATAGTTGCCACTTTTAAAGTTCCAACCCTCGTATAAACGTGAACAGCCGTCTGAAGACGAACCTGTGGGTAACGGCGATATTTCTATTAAAAAAAAAATAAAAATAAAAAAGACAGGTTCATTAATACTGGTGGGTACTGGTTGATTTCTGTTTTCTTCTTTCAAAAATGAACATGTATTTTGTACCGAGCCAAGCTCACAGAAATGTCAGTTTTCGACAAAATAGCAGGAAGAAAATTTTTGTTACATGTGCCATTATTAATAAGACACTGCGTTTTTTTGTGACAATGCAAGTACAGAAATATAGCATTAGGTTTTTAAGTAGTGGAACCGTAGTCAACAAAAACCAATTCTCATATCTTTTAAATTTTGTAACTCCACAGGAAAGCACAACTTCACTACTAACGCATGACTGAAAGACTTTCTCCGTGGTTTGGCACATGGATAAAGTATAGGCGCATGCAACAGAGTAACGAGAACACAGTAGAACTGAAAACGCGTTTTGAGACAAAATACACTCAGAACAATTCCCATTTCCACTCTTACAGATGTTTCGTACCAACATATTATTATAAAGCGTAATGAAGTAAAATTTTGGTGTGATCGTGAAACGCAGCTTGAACAAAATGCAAATCACAAGTAGAAACTTCAGTGTACCTCGTTAGCCAAAGACACAATGCATCACTGGTACGAAGTGTAGGGTATATACCACGTTTCACTACAAGCGTAATTCTCATACTAGCAGTGGAAGATATTTTTGTTTTTGGAAAAAATTAGACGTTTCTTCGACGGATCCGCCTTTCAGGCCAAAGCTCTTTCCCTTCCAGTAGTTACTGAACTGCGATTTGGCAGGTATGCAAATGCTCGGGTGTCGACATAGTTGCCCATCATTCCATTCTGAAAGAACTGTCGAATGGATGTGTTAATTCAGGAACATTTTTAAACTGCCCACCAAAAGTGAGCGAGTGACATTAACGGTGTTGCCCAACCGAGGTGCCTCAGAGAAACCTTTTGTCGTTTTATTCACGAGTGTGCGATGTCGCAGCATCCTCCCTCCCCCACCGCCAACCCCAGCCCGTTGACACACCACAGGTTGGCGCGATAAATGAGGGATGAAAAAGCATAAACACCCTTTTCTTTTTCAGATCACGTTCAAATGTCGTCTAATGGTTTTGAACGATATCTAGTGGTTCCCAGTGCTGTTTTTCTGGGAGAACGCTGGGGGATGAGTATCCATAAACGTTTTCGTCGACAAAGTAATTTTTTTTACGATGTTGAGAACTTAGAGTGCCAAATATATATTTCACGGATATAATTTCTTTTATTTCTTTTTTTCGTGTTGGTAATTGCAATACGAACGATACCAGTGCAGTTTTTGGTGGGGAAAGCAATGTCATTGACTATTTCAAGCATTTCGAAGCTGCGGCAACCGTTCTCGACAACTGAATCACTGGCAGCCAGTTCGACAAGCATGTAGTGTCCTTGCCCGCTAATAGTGGTCGATGGTAGTCCTAAACGGATATGCGTACGCTCAAACGCCAAGCTACCGACAGATGTCTCTACGGTCCCGCTACTATGATGATGATGATGATGATGACGTCATGGCTAAAAGCAGACGGGTGGTATCCCATGCCTCAGTTATAAGTAATTTTCGCTGCAGTATATCAAATGCCGGTGTACCCTCAATTTTTTTTAGAAAAAAGGCACTGGTGGTTCCATCCCGTACACCAGAGTAAAGATTGCGGTCATACTACACTCCAAAAGGATAAGAACACGTTAAGAAGGATTGCGGCCCCACAGTGTCTTTAGTGAAGGATTCAATCGTCCATGGGTTGCCAGCAGTGTCAAAGGTTGTCAAGAATGTCGCCCTGTTGCACATCGTACAGCAAATTGTCGTTTCCGACCACGAAATGTGTCAAAAAAAGAAACGCCTCAGGACAAGGCGTGGTTTCATTCACACCCTTTACGACACCTGCTCGGGCCTTCTCATGTCACTTGTGAGCAGCAGTGTGTCCGAAATGTTTTCTTCGGACACCCGTAAGAAAACCGCTTGATTTCGACGATGGATGTCGTGGTTCTGACCTTCGTCGTAAGGCGTCAAGAGCAAGGTTGAGATCTGGGTAATGGGATGTATAACGACCTTTTCCTTACACTTTGCATGATCTTCTGAGCACTGCCCCATACTTTCTCCTTTTCTTTCCACTTGCACATATTGTCACCTTACTGTCTGAAGCATCACCGAACCTTCAGTGACGCCGCAGGGCGCCATGCTTTTGCACAACCACAAAGTACAGAGGAAGGTTGTAGGCACCTTCGAGCCAAATTCCGAACTTCTGCGTTGCAATCAGAGAAAATGACGTTGCTTCAAAAAAGTGACCCTTTCATTTTGTTGCGCAGTGTATTCGGTAACGGCTCCGTACCACACATCAATACTACGGAAGAGGACGGACAAGGGCAGTTTAAGCAATCTCTTTGGTAGATTTGTTGCATTTTCTGAGGTGTTCTACCAATAAAATGCAATCCCACAACATTTTCTTTGTGATGGTTCCAGCACAATTTTTTCATATCGTAATCCCTAGGTATTTAGTTAAATAAAGTAATTGTCGTTTGGGGCAATATGTTTCGTTTTATCGTAAAAACCTAGCTTCTCTTTTAAGTCTTGCTCTCTGCATTTGGTTATTTCAGAACCACTTACAAATGAAACATGCGGGAAAAAATTGTGTGTGGTTTATTTGTTATCCTTAAAGCCAAATTTGGTTCAAATTGCTCTGAGCACTATGGGACTTAACTGCTGAGGTCATCGGTCCCCTAGAACTTAGAACTACTTAAACCTAACTAACCTAAGGACATCACACACATCCATGCCCGAGGCAGGATTCGAAACTGCGACCATAGCGGTCGAACAGTTCCAGACTCTAGCGTATAGAACCACTCGGCTACTCTGGCCGGCCTTAAAGCCAATTTCCGCGCAACAGATTCTATCAATTTCTCTCAAAAATTGGTATTCCATGTAGTGTTGGCACTTTCGAAGCAACAACTAATTCAGCATATGTATTAAGTCGACCTTAGAACTTTTATAATAACCAGTTTTCATCTTCCTCTGGCCGTGCGGTTCTAGGCGCTGCAGTCCGGAAACGCGGGACTGCTACGGCCGCAGGTTCGAATCCTGCCTCGGGCATGGATGTGTGTGATGTCCTTAGGTTAGTTAGGTTTAAGTATTTCTAAGTTCTAGGGGACTGATGACCTAAGATGTTAAGTCCCATAGTGCTCAGAGCCATTTGAACCATTTTTCATCTTCCTTTTCTATGGGTAAGATATTTCCGTTCTGTTCACCAACTCGTGGTATGTACGCCATAACTTTCACGCGGTCGTATTACGCTTTAGCCTCTTGGAGCCACATTCGGTTACTTGTAGATCAGCACTGTCTGTACTTTTCTTCCTGTCGTCATTTAACATATTAATTTGCTAATCACTAGTAACAATACAGGACAGGAATGGTAAGTGTTGTTTACGAGCCAATTGATGGCGAGCAAGCAGAGATGCATATATGGTCACCCGCAGATTGTTGTGATTTTGGCTTAGACCATGCGGTACCCATAACCCGATTTCTGGACCTTCACCACTGCATGCAAATATCGCATGTTGGTGCAATGATCACAGTTCACCAGATCTGCCACTTTTCGAGTACACGGAAGTGGGTCATTGCTGATTAATGCTTTTAAACGATCTTCATGAAACCCCGAAGGTCTTCCTGAACGTCACTAATGTCAAAACGATCCTCCTTCAAACGAGAAAACCACTTTCTTGCCGTGCTCTGTGGAATGGCATTATCCACAGACACGACGCAAATGTTTCTGATGCCTACGCTGCTGTTACCCATCTGTTGAACTCAAACAGAAGAATAGGCCGGCAATGTTCCGATTTCTCCACTTGCCACTCCATTTTCAAGCGTCCAAAGCTCTTCTCGCTATCTCCAAATGACAAAACGAAAATACGTAAACTCAAATAGCAAGAGTGAACTACAAATAAAAAATGACAACCCATAAATAAGCCCATAGCAATCGAAATAATAACATCCAAAACATAACCGCTAGGAAAGTATGCACAAACCTAATATATTGAATAACAACTCTAATAGATTTTGAGCTAATGTTAAGGCGTCCGTGTATTACTTGTAAGGGGAAAAACGATTTCCATGCCCTATTATTTAGAACCGTACGGGCATTTACCTAGAATAATAAAATGAAGTCAGTGTCTATACAGATACTTCACCGACGTATACAACTGTGACGAACAATGTTAAACAGTTCATCCCACATGACAGCTTCACCTACCGAATAGTATGATAGCAGTTGTATTTGCTGAAATATTCTGAAGTTGATGTTCCGAAATGAAAAGCTGATAGCTAATGTTGGGACAAAATAATCTTCAAAGATGTGTACCACTGTTATTTCTAGCTGAATGAAGTCGATAACTTGTAGAAGTATAATGTTCGTGTTCGCTTCTAAAGATTATACTCCACATTGTTACATGGAATTCCCATTTAAATGGTTCAAATGGCTCTCAGCTTTATGGGACTTAACTTCTGAGGTCACCAGTCCCCTAGAACTTAGAACTAGTTAAGCCTAACTAACCTAAGGACATCACACACATCCATGCCCGAGGCAGGATTCAAACCTGCGACCGTAGCGGTCGCGCGGGTCCAGACTGTAGCGCCTAGAACCGCTCGGCCACTACGGCCGGCTTCCCACTTAAAGACCGCATTTACTCAGTAAAACTGTAGGTCTCTTAAACGTATTTGGTAGATGACATGTTGAAACTGCGGAAGAGTTAAAACATTTGTCGAACAATAAACAGCTGTGATATTTAAGCAGTTTTATTATCCGTCAGCAAAACTGAAATCGAAATGAGGAAGTTCATCAGATGGCTGCAGTACATTTATGGACGTATAAGCATTCCGCATCTTTTACAGATCTTTTGTGGCATGTTATCGTTATAACAGTCCCAGTTTTTATGAAACTCTGAGAAAATAGACGCCTCTCCTATACCAAAGTTTCATACAAAATCAGTTTATCATTGTTCTTTTCACAATCGCAAACGGAGCAATTCCCTGAGAAGACTCTATTTCCATCATGGAGGCCTTACTTTGTATGACGAGGATGTTTTAGCGTTTTGTCAATATGTATTTCATTTCTGTGAAAGACAGCATCTAGATGTTCATGTGTCATATGCAGAATTCATAAAGAAAATGTTTGGGCTTAGGGTTGTCAGCAGCAGTGACATAAAGAGATCATTTGAGATGGATCTCAGACTCAGCTGTGTCAGGGTGAGGAAAGCAGATAGCCTTGGTCTTGCCGGGGAAGCCACTCCAACATTCGCCCCTTGGTTTAAGGCAATCTCTGAGAACATATACGAGGACAGGCTAATGGGCACTTGAATACCATTCGTCACGAATTCGAGCCCACCTTATCAACCACAGCATTACTTTTCTCCGTAACTTGGTTAACAGGGAAGGGCAAGGGAGGCTAAGTCCTTTCTGATTCTGTCAAAAAGTACTGTTGTTGTTGTTGTCTTCAGTCCTGAGACTGGTTTGATGCAGCTCTCCATGCTACTCTATCCTGTGCAAGCTGCTTCATCTCCCAGTACCTACTGCAACCTACATCCTTCTGAATCTGCTTAGTGTACTCATCTCTCGGTCTCCCTCTACGATTTTTACCCTCCACGCTGCCCTCCAATGCTAAATTTGTGATCCCTTGATGCCTCAAAACATGTCCCACCAACCGATCCCTTCTTCTAGTCAAGTTGTGCCACAAA
Organism: Schistocerca gregaria; assembly: GCF_023897955.1. Lineage (NCBI taxonomy): Eukaryota > Metazoa > Arthropoda > Insecta > Orthoptera > Acrididae > Schistocerca > Schistocerca gregaria. Next base: position 184,276,516 of record NC_064931.1, on the reverse strand, counting down.
CTTCTCTTCTCCCCAATCCTATTCAATACCTCCTCATTAGTTACGTGATCTATCCACCTTATCTTCAGTATTCTTCTGTAGCACCACATTTCGAAAGCTTCTATTCTCTTCTTGTCCAAACTAGTTATCGTCCATGTTTCACTTCCATACATGGCTACACTCCAAACAAATACTTTCAGAAACGACTTCCTGATACATAAATCTATATTCGATGTTAACAAATTTCTCTTCTTCAGAAACGCTTTCCTTGCCATTGCCAGTCTACATTTTATATCCTCTCTACTTCGACCATCATCAGTTATTTTACTTCCTAAATAGCAAAACTGCTTTACTACTTTAAGTGTCTCATTTCCTAATCTAATTCCCTCAGCATCACCCGATTTAATTTGACTACATTCCATTATCCTCGTTTTGCTTTTGTTAATGTTCATCTTATATCCTCCTTTCAAGACACTGTCCATTCCGTTCAACTGCTCTTCCAAGTCCTTTGCCGTCTCTGACAGAATTACAATGTCATCGGCGAACCTCAAAGTTTTTACTTCGTCTCCATGAATTTTAATACCTACTCCAAATTTTTCTTTTGTTTCCTTTACTGCCTGCTCAATATACAGATTGAATAACATCGGGGAGAGGCTACAACCCTGTCTCACTCCTTTCCCAACCACTGCTTCCCTTTCATGCCCCTCGACTCTTATTACTGCCATCTGGTTTCTGTACAAATTATAAATAGCCTTTCGCTCCCTGTATTTTACCCCTGCCACCTTTAGAATTTGAAAAAGAGTATTCCAGTCAACATTGTCAAAAGCTTTCTCTAAGTCTACAAATGCTAGAAACGTAGGTTTGCCTTTTCTTAATCTTTCTTCTAAGATAAGTCGTAAGGTCAGTATTGCCTCACGTGTTCCAACATTTCGACGGAATCCAAACTGATCCTCCCCGAGGTCTGCATCTACCAGTTTTTCCATTCGTCTGTAAAGAAATCGCGTTAGTATTTTGCAGCCGTGGCTTATTAAACTGATAGTTCGGTAATTTTCACATCTGTCAGCACCTGCTTTCTTTGGGATTGGAATTATTATATTCTTCTTGAAGTCTGAGGGTATTTCGCCTGTCTCATACATCTTGCTCACCAGCCAAAAAGTACTAACATTAATTTTTAATGACTATTCGTTGGACGTAGTATGGGGAATCTACAGAAATGGAGATGGGAAGGAAATGAGTGAAGTAGTTCTGGTTTTATAACACTGGACCCGTATTCGACAGAAGCGTGGTTCAAATCCTCGGCTGGGCATACAGATTTTTGTTTTTAGAAGCGAATTCTGGGATAATTCCGTTGAATAGGCCGATTTTCTTTATTCAGCGACACAAGTCCTTCGTCTTGTAAGTAGGCTGTTTAGGTTTTTATGTTGGTAACGCCACGTAGCGCTCTGTATGAAAATCACTGACTGCTGTGTGCAGTCTGTGGCTGGTTTGCATTGTTGGAATTTGCTATTGTAGTGTTGGGCAGTTGGATGTGAACAGCGTGAAGCGTTGCGCAGTTGGAGGTGAGCCGCCAGCAGTGGTGGATGTGAGGAAAGAGATGGCGGAGTTTTGAGAGCGGATGATCAGAACGTGTGTCCATCAGAGACAGTAAATTTGTAAGACTGGATGTCATGAACTGATATATATATATATATATATATATATATATATATATATATATATATATATATATATATATAATGACTTTTGAACACTATTAAGGTAAATACATTGTTTGTTCTTTATCAAAATCTTTCATTTGCTAACTATGCCTATCAGTAGTTAGTGACCTCATTAGTTAAAATCTTTTATTTAGCTGGCAGTAGTGGCGCTCGCTGTATTGCAGTAGTTCGAGTAACGAAGATTTTTGTGAGGTAAGTGATTCATAAAAGATATAGGTTATTGTTAGTCAGGGCCATTCTTTTGTAGGGATTTTTCAAGTCAAATTGCGTTGCGCTAAAAATATTGTGTGTCAGTTTAAGCACAGTCATTTGTAATTTTTCTAAGGGGACGTTTCAGTCTCTACTGATGACGCCCGCAATAGAAATTTACTCTTCAGCTTTCCTTCTTCCTTAACGAAAGAAAGGCTAGAGTGACATGCTGGGTATTCGGCTGAAGAAATTCAGTGTAATAATGGAATATCCTACAAAAAGTTGACACGGCAGATATTTGAGTCTCATGATTCTGGAAAGTTTTAACGACTGCACCAAAACTAACAAATACTCATATTAAAATTTACCAGTTTTAAGTTTGTCTGGACCCAGATTCAGTTCAAGTTGCGGGAGTTGTAATGAGATATTTGCAACTACCGATTTCTTACTATAATTACATACAAACTGCTATACAGTGAACTGTTATTTCTTGAACTGGTATCTTCCCTGCAAATAAATAAAAAGCTTTTTTTGAGTATCTATAACATGCGCTCCACCTCTTTTATTTCAGAACCGTCTTCACAGGCAACTTTTGATGATTTATTCTTTACATCTATGGTATTATATATGGAAAAAAAAGAAAACTGTAAATAGTAGATACCTATAAAAGCCTTTTATTCATTCTTAGAGACAGTACCCCAGATGCAGACAGTTTATTTTCGTAACTAAGTGACCGACAGCAGACGTAGAAAAAGATTCTTTACACTACTTCAGTTTTTGGAACTTAAAAAAATAATCAAATGCTGATATTTCGTCAGTAAAAATCACCACCGATCCCACAAACAGAAATCTTGCGAAACTCAACTCGCTCTGTTCGACCATGTAATCCAGAGCGCCTTAAACGTCGGCGGTCAGGTTTATGTAGTGTTCCTTGACTTCAAAAAGGCATCTGATACAAAAATGTATTCGCGAATTGCGAATACGAGTGATGAAAGTGTCTCAAATTTCATCAACAAAAATAAAAAAAGAGAACACAACGTCAAGCAGTAATGACTCCCAAGAATGTCGATGCCTTTGGTAAATGCAAGATCAGAGGCAGAGAACCAGTCCACATACCGATAACTGCAAACGAAGTACTACGCCAAGATGTTTAAGATTTTTTCTAGGGCCTTTGAAGTGGCATGAAAATGAACACTTCATGAACGTTCTACAGCTAGTCAATAAAACAAAAGTTGTAAATGATCCGCCGGCAGCGGTGGTCTCGCGGTTCTAGGCGCGCAGTCCGGAACCGTGCGACTGCTACGGTCGCAGGTTCGAATCCTGCCTCGGGCATGGATGTGTGTGATGTCCTTAGGTTAGTTAGGTTTAAGTAGTTCTAAGTTCTAGTGGACTGATGACCACAGCAGTTGAGTCCCTTAGTGCTCAGAGCCTTTTTTTTTCTTTTTTTTTTTTTTGTAAATGATCCGGCAGAAACAGGCCTCAGGCTCAAGGAGGACTACAATAAATTATCAAAAAAAATGGGAAATAGAAGCACTATTTGCTTCAGGTTGTATCAGAGTATCGCTGTAAGTTTCAAGTGCGCGTAAGAGAAACTTTATCAAAGAATAAGTACTTGCAAAAGAAAATTCGAATTTATTATCACATTTGCCTCGCAATGATTATGCTTAGTAGTGTTGTAGACTGAATTATTACAACCAGTGAAACTAATTAGTTACTTAGCGATTTCAATGTTATATTGCTAAAATAAACATTAAGTGAGAAGTTTATGCGATTTATTTTCTGTATTATAGGGACCTAGGGCCACGAATTACCAATATCCTGTGTTTCCCAAATTACGCATAACTCATTTTTATGTACAGTTAAATCAAACGAGGGGGTAGTAAAAAAAAAAAATGAAACTTGAAAAGTTAAAGATACGCTAAAGCAAACTCTCACAACTTTGATAACTTGATAATTTACACAATATACGTGGTTCAATCACATTAATGTGACAGCCGCCTATGTTCGATGTCGACTTACAGTAACCACTCACAGATGGCAGGTAGCAGCACCAACAGTGAAGGGTCTATAAAGCGTGTCCGGGGGCCGTGGAAAACAAAACAAAGAAGTGTGTGAAATCTTATGGGACTTAACCGCTAAGGTTGTTAATCCCTAAGCTTACACACTACTTAACCTAAATTATCCTAACGACAAACTCACACACCCATGCCCGAGGGAGGACTCGAACCTCCGCCGGGACCAGCTGCACAGTCCATGACTGGAGCGCGTTTGATCGCTCGGCTAGTCCCGCGCGGGCATGTATGTTGCACGTTACAAATTTATTGTTTTGTACGACGATACAGAGCTGTACAAGTTCTCCAATGCAGTATCTGATCAAAGGTATTTGGACACATATTAGTGGACAGTCACATGGAGTGTGTCCACCTTTTGCCTTTATGATGGCTTGAAATCTGTTGAGGACAATTTCAGTGAGGGATATCAGTCCATTCTTCCACAAGAGCCGACACCGGAGAAGGTAAATTTGGACGTTGGTGTCCGGAGCGAATTCGACGTTTTGACTCATTGCAAAGGTATGGCATTGGGTTTAGGTCGGAACTCTGGCCAGGCCAATCAAATTCAGGAATGTTATTGCTCACAAACAACTGCCTCATACGTGCTGCGTTATTAAAGGGTGCATTGTGGTGCTGATACCAACCGCAGTATCCAAGGGCGTATACACTTTGTTCCCAACTCGAAATAATGCGATACTTCGGCAGTAGTTCATTTGCAGACCTTTGTTTATTGGAGCTTTTTAGCTATTTTTGGCCTGTACTTTTCCTGTGTGAATTATCGACCATCACTTCCGAAACACCATGTACGTTGTCAAAAATGTTCAAATGTGTGTGAAATATTATGGGACTTAACTGCTAAGGTCATCAGTCCCTAAGCTTACACACTACTTAACCTAAATTATGCTAAGGACAAACACATACACCCATGCCCGAGGGAGGACTCGAACCTCCGCCAGGACCAGCCGCACAGTCCATGACTGCAGCGCCTGAGACCGCTCGGCTAATCCCGCGCGGCACGTGGAAAACAGTGCAGTCGTTGTTGTACTGCTGAAACGGAGCGAATTATCTGACGTTCAAAAGGGCATGATCATTGTCTTTCTTCATGGGTAAATGGCGCTGTCAAAAACCGGCGCCACGGAAGCTGTGGTGAGGACAGTGGTGTACGAGGGCTGCGGAGATGTGTACGAGCTAGCAAAGGGGGCAACTGTTTCGTAACTGACAACCCAGATGAATCTAGGGGCTACAACAGTGTCTTCTCAATGACCGTTCAGCGAGAGATGCTGCGTATGGGCTTCCACAATAGGCGCCTGGTTCACGCACCCCGCTCATCAACGACCAAAGCTGGAATTTGCGCGCCAACTGGACTTCCACTGAGTGGCAACAGATGGCCTTTTCAGATGACTCACTTTTTATGCTCCATCGGACAGATGTCGGTGGGTGTGTACTGCGCGAGACACCCGAATGCAAAAGTGTCCAGCCCGTAGGAGGGAGCGTTATGGTCTGGGGAATGTTTTCATGTCACTCCTTGTGTGATATAGGCGTTCTGGAAGCGCATTGCATCAACACAAGTATGCATCTGTCCTTGGGGACCATGCCCACCCCTACATGCAGTTTGTTTTTCCTCGGCACGATACTATCTACCTGACCTGTGCTGCGGCTCGCTTTGGTGCTGTTTGTAGGTTTCCGCCCTCTCTTGGAGGCCAGATGGTATCGTTTAGTTGGTTTGGTTGCGGTTGTTTGTCTTCTTCGAGTGTCGATTGGCGCCACTCGGTTTCGCAAGCGTGTTCTGTCCGCTAGTGGCAGCAGCGGCGGTTATCTGTATGTAGTAACTGTTGCCCTATCTTTGGAGCGACGTCGTTGTTTTTCCGGGTCGTGTGAGTGTGCGAGTTCGGTTGGGGACTCAGGAGGACCCAGGTCCGCGCAGTGCCAGAACACACCGCGACCGCTGGCGGCACGCATGGACTGCCGGAGGGTGCAGGTTCTCGTCGTAAACCGGATCCAGCAAGTTTTAAGATTAGTGCATTTCAATCCAAGTAGAGAAGCCACCGCCACTGTGATATCTCGCGATTCTCCAGTGACTTGGTTTCGTGTTGCTGCTCGGAGCCGAGACGAAGAGCAGCGAGTGGATTGCTAGTGGAAGGCGGATCTGATTAGCTTTCCTCGACTTCTTATTACTATTTACTGCGTTCAACTTGTTACAATTTGTTAAGTTCAACCAGCGATAATTTTCCTTGCCTGGTGGCCGCTAACGTCCCAGTTACCTGCCCTGGGGGCAAGTGTATGCAATGGCAGTGCACGTTTCCTCACCTTGCCGCTGCTGTCCGGTAAGGCGTGTAGTTTTGACGGCTTTCTTGATTGCAGGCCGGTTGGTGGTAGTGATTCCTTTCTCGTTCCGGGCACTCTAAGCACAGTATTCTAGGGACGTAGTGCAGACCGCCGGTTCCGGCTTTGGCGTATTCTTCCATTGTTGCATTTGGTTTATCGGACGTCAGCAAGATTATCAGTAGTCATTCGTTGGACTGCCACTAGTCTGAGTTACCATCTTGTGAAGTGAGTGCAACTTTTGGCTGCCTAACTCATCGGTCGCGAAAGTGTTTGTTGCCAGACCTCCTCAAAGGTCGATTCCTGGAGCACCGTCTGTGGCCCCTTGGTTCTTGTAACACATGTGTTTTCTAAAAGGAGGTCTGACGGCCAGTAGTTCAGTGTAACGCTCCTTCAGTCCACGCCTTCTGGGGTATAATCTGCCTCAGTACCTTTTTACGAACTTATGTTCTGGTCCTTGTGTTTTATTATTGTATTATTTATTACAATACCTTGTAATGCCTACATTAAAGGTTATATTTGTCTAGTTAATAGTTCTGGTCGACTTCTGGAGTAAATCTAGCAGTTGAGTGTTCAGTGGATGTTAAGGGTTGTGTTGTCAAAGTTTACCATCATCTTATTTCACCATTTTGGTGATCAGTTGCTTGTTTTTTTTTAATTAACCTTTGCTATTGGATTTGCTGTTTCACAGCAGGTTCCTAAATTTTTTTATATTATTGCCGTTGCTAGCGTGTAAGGCCTTCAGCCATGATTGTGGTCATTTGATTTAAAATTCTAATTTCGTATTTGTATTTTAGCAAATGTTGTTGTTGTTGTGGTCTTCAGTCCTGAGACTGGTTTGATGCAACTTTCCATGCTACTCTATCCTGTGAAGCTTCTTCATCTCCCAGTATCTACTGCAGCCTACATCCTTCTGAATCTGCTTAGTGCATTCATCTCTTGGTCTCCCTCAAGTACTAAATTGGTGATCCCTTGTTGCCTCAGAACATGTCATGCCAACCTATCCCTTCTTCTAGTCAAGTTGTGCCACAAACTCCTCTTCTCCCCAATTCTATTCAATACCTCCTCATTAGTTATATGATCTACCGATCTAATCTTCAGCATTCTGTCCGCATCTCGTGGTCGTGCGGTAGCGTTCTCGCTTCCCACGCCCGGGTTCCCGCGTTCGATTCCCGGCGGGGTCAAGGATTTTCTCTGCCTCATGATGACTGGGTGTTATGTGATGTCCTTAGGTTAGTTAGGTTTAAGTAGTTCTACGTTCTAGGGGACCATAGATGTTAAGTCCCCTAGTGCTCAGAGCTATTGGATCCATTTTCAGCATTCTTCTGTAGCACTACATTTCGAAAGCTACTATTCTCTTCTTGTCTAAACTATTTATCGTCCATGTTTCACTTCCATGCATGGCTACCCTCCATACAAACACTTTCAGAAACGTCTACCTGACACTTAAATCAATACTCGATGTTAACAAATTTCTCTTCTTCAGAAACGCTTTCCTTGCCATTGCCAGTCTACATTTTACATCCTCTCTACTTCGACCATCATCAGTTATTTTGCTCCCCAAATAGCAAAACTCCTTTACTACTTTAATTGTCTCGTTTTCTAATCTAATTCCGTCAGCATCACCCGATATAATTCGACTACATTCCATTATCCACGTTTTACTTTTGTTGATGTTCATCTTATACCCTCCTTTCAAGACACTGTCCATTCCATTCAACTTCTCTTCCAAGTCCTTTGCTGTCTCTGACAGAATTACAATGCCATCGGCACACCTCAAAGTTTTTATTTCTTCTCTATGGATTTTAATACCTACTCCGAACTTTTCTTTTGTTTCCTTTACTGCTTGCTCAATATACAGATTGAATAGCATCGGGGAGAGGCTACAACCCTGTCTCACTCCCTTCCCAACCACTGCTTCCCTTTTAGCAGTAAGCCTTTAAAACCTTATTTACTGCCATTCCTGGCGTCTGGTGTCTTCTGCTGTGTTTGTTGTGACTTACCTTTAATATTTCAATACCTGTAGGTTGTATACTGCAACGAGTTCTTAAACAATTCTTAATTTATTGCCATTCATGGCGTGTAAGGCCTTCTGCCTAGATCACAGTGGCTTGCTTTTAAAACATTATCTGCTGTATCTGTATTTAATGGTGATTTGCTAAATTGTAACTCACTGAAAACACTATTATTTATACAGTTGTTTATTCCTTCTTAATAATGTGTGGTATTTTTATTTATGGTCGAGTCTGGAATTACTGCTTTAAAATAAATTGTGTATAACTGTAAAAGGCAACCAATAGTAACTGATTACGGCCCCGTCCACAATTGTAACCGAATCCTGCCTTCGCTTGACTGCCAGGTTTCACTACTAGCAGAACAATGCAACGTGTCACACAGCTCGCAGTGTGCGTGCGTTCTTCGAAGAGCACCAGGATGAGTTTACCGTTCTCCACCGGCCTCAAAACTCCCCGGATTTAAACCCATTCGAGAATCTGCGGCACCACGTCGATCACGTTGTTAGCGCCATGGATCCTCAACCTAGAGACCTAGCGCAGCTGCCCACGGCACTAGAGTCCATACCTTCCAGAGCCTCATCGACTCTCCACCTGAACGTCTCGCAGCAGTCCGCGAAGCGAAAGGTGGTTAACCACGATTTCAATAGGTAGGCAAATGGTTCAAATGGCTCTGAGCACTATGGGACTTAACATCTGAGGTCATCAGACCCCTAGACTTAGAACTACTTAAACCTAACTAACCTAAGGACATCACACACATCCATGCCCGAGGCAGGATTCGAACCTGCGACCGTAGCAGCACCACGGTTCCGGACTGATGCGCCTAGAACCGCTCGGTCACAGCGGCCGGCAATAGGTAGTCTCATTAATGTAATTGGTCAGTTCATGACTGTAAACACAGGTCTGCAGATTATAGCTACATAAACGTGTACATAAAAGTAATGCTATTTCTTTGAGCCCTTCCCACGTACTTTCGGTAAGTCCGTCTTTCGTTAGGGTTTTTCTCCTTAGTGGAGGGTCTTTGGCTTTCTTTCCTCCTTACTCAATTTCCTGTGATTTCTCGATTCTACTTGTAGTCTTACTAAACGTGTCTTATTGTTGTTAATAGCGGGTACGGCCTGTAAGGCAGTGCCCGCCGTTGTCTACCTACAACTTTACCGGACAGATCGGAAGTCCGTAAGTCTATCCACGTGGGCAGGCCCTGACACAACCAACTGAAAAGTGTCCTATGTTAAACACAACATGTAATTTCTAGAATTCTTTGCCATTTTCAAGGTTCTATTCTTTCATGTCACTTCCTCGTCCGAAAGTTGGCGGTGAAACCTGGAAATTAGTGTACGTAAAAATATAAACGCTTCTGTAGCATTCCTGACCTGTGTCTGTAACATTGTACGATATAGTTCAGTATTCACGTCGTTGACGAATTGTGCAGTTGTTGAACCCTACTTCGTTGCACATTGTAAGATATCGTTGTTGACAACAAGTTTAATTGTGTTGAAGATTTATGGCATTTGATTTCTGAACCAATGTTCATTTGCTTTCGCCGCGCGGGGTAGCCGTGCGGTCGCGGGCGCCTTGTCACGGTTCTCGCGGCTGCCCCGGTCGGAGCTTCGAGCCCTCCCTTGTGCATGAGTGTGTGTGTTGTCCTTTTTATTGGCAACGCCACGTAGCGCTCTGTATGGAGATCACTGGCTGTGCTGTGTGCAGTCAGTGGCTGGTTGGCATTATTGTAATACTCGCCATTGTAGCGTTGGGCAGTTGGCTGTTAGCGGCGCGTAGCGTTGTGCAGTTGGAGGTGAGCCGCCAGTAATGGTGGATGTGGGGAGAGAGATGGCGGAATTTTGAAATTTGTAAGAATGGATGTCATGAACTGCTATATATATAACGACTATTAAGGTAAATACATTGTTTGTTCTGTATTAAAATCTTTCATTCGCTAACTATGCCTATCAGTTGTTAGTGCCTGCAGTAATTTGAATCTATTATTTAGCTGGCAGTAGTGGCGCTCGCTGTGTTGCAGTAGCTTGAGTAACGAAGATTTTTGTGAGGCAAGTGATATGTGAAAGGTATAGGCTAATGTTAGTCAGGGCCATTCTTTTGTAGAGATTATTAAAAGTCAGATTGCGTTGCGCTAAAAATATTGTGTGTCAGTTTAGGCGCAGTCATGTACAATTTTTCTAAGGGGACGTTTCAACCTCAGCAGTTTGGTCCCATAGGAACTTACCACAAAATATCCAAATTTTCCATTTGCTTTCTTATTGGTTCAAATGGCTCTGAGCACTATGGGACTCAACCTCTGAGGTCATTAGTCCCCTAGAACTTAGAGCTAGTTAAACCTAACTAACCTAAGGACAGCACACACATCCATGCCCGAGGCAGGATTCGAACCTGCGACCGTAGCCACTTCGGCCGGCTGCTTTCTTATTCTAGGTAATCTGACACACGAGGGCGAAGAAATAATAAAAGAGAGTGAAAAAATTTCTAGAACTTCTCAGAATGTCGAGAATGAATGTTAATTCCAGGATATACTAAACGGTGCATTGTATCCGGACACATAACTGGTGATCAAAAAGTTGTCACTTGAGGGCGTTGTTGCAGACTACGTGCAACGTAATGGGGCCGATGCAGGTGGCTCTCCTGAGAGTCATCAGGCGCATTTTCTCTGGTGTTTCAGCAGATATTTGCAATTTCGTTTTTTCATTGTGTAGCTGGAGACAGCCGAAACAAGCAGTGGTCATCGCGTCTTTCATGCGGCGCCCAATGTCGTCGGAAAGCGTCGGTTTGTTTCCCATTACAAACACAATGATTTTTAAAAGCGGAATTTTAGGTGCCTATTCTATAGAGTGGTCCCAGGTCAGTCTATTGCGAGTACTGGGCCGCGCTGACTGCTACCGCCACAGACGCAGAGCTAGAGAGACGCTGCTGGATGGCTGTTTATTCTTCGTGTTTTTTACTGTCCCTGTTAATAATACAGGGTGATTCAAAAAGAATACCACAGCTTTAGGAATTTAAAACTCTGCAACGACAAAAGGCAGAGCTAAGTACTATCTGTCGGCGAATTAAGGGAGCCATAAAGTGTCATTTAGTTGTACATTTGTTCGCTTGAGGCGCTGTTGACTAGGCGTCAGCGTCAGTTGATGCTAAGATGGCGACCGCTCAACAGAAAGCTTTTTGTGTTATTGAGTACGGCACAAGTGAATCGACGACAGTTGTTCAGCGTGCATTTCGAACGAAGTATGGTGTTAAACCTCCTGATAGGTGGTGTATTAAACGTTGGTATAAACAGTTTACAGAGAATGGGTGTTTGTGCAAAGGGAAAAGTTCTGGACGGCCGAGAACGAGTGATGAAAATGTAGCACGCATCCAGCAAGCATTTGTTCGCAGCCCAGGAAAATCGACTCGCAGAGCTAGCAGAGAGCGGCAAATTCCACAATCAACTGTATGGAGAGTCCTACGAAAAAGGTTAGTTATGAAACCTTATCGTCTGAAATTGGTTCAAGCACTGTCTGCAGCTGATAAGATTAAAAGAATCGATTTCTGTGATTTTATCCTTGCTCAAATTGAAACAGATTAATCTTTCGTTTCAAAGATTGTGTTTAGTGATGAAGCAACTTTCCACACTAACGGGAAAGCCAACTGTCACAATGTCTGTATATGGGGCACTGAGAATCCGCGGGAAACAACTCAGTATGAACGTGACTCGCCTAAGGTGAACGTTTTCTGTGCCATTTCAGCCAATAAAGTTTTTGGTCCCTTTTTCTTCGAAGGTGCTACTGTAACTGGAGATGTTAGAGAATTGCCTGTTCCCTCAGCTCGAACAAGAAGCACAACATTTCATATTTCAGCAGGATGGAGCGCCACCACATTGGCACTTATCAGTCTGTAACTACCTGAACGTCAACTACCCGAGGCGATGGATCGGCCGCCAGGCAGCCCTTGACAGAGCACTTCATCACTGGCCTCCAAGAAGCCCTGATCTTACCCCCTGCGATTTTTTCTTATGGGGGTATGTTAAGGATATGGTGTTTCGGCCACCTCTCCAAGCCACCATTGGTGATTTGAAACGAGAAATAACAGCAGCTATCCAAACTGTTACGCCTGATATGCTACTGAGAGTGTGGAACGAGTTGGAGTATCGGGTTGATATTGCTCGAGTGTCTGGAGGGGGCCATATTGAACATCTCTGAACTTGTTTTTGAGTAAAAAAAAAAACCTTTTTAAATACTCTTTGTAATGATGTATAACAGAAGGCTATATTATGTTTCTTTCATTAAATACACATTTTTAAAGTTGTGGTATTCTTTTTGAATCACCCTGTACATAGCAATAAAACGAATATCGGACTAGACTAATTTGGCAGCGCTCCATTGAACAGGCACAGGCCGCACACGGTAGCCGCGTGGTCTCAGGCACCTTGTCACGGTTCCCGCGGCTCCCCGTATCGTAGGTTAGAGTCTTCCCTTGGGCATGGGTGTGTGTGTTGTCCTTAGCGTAAGTTAGTTTAAGCAGTGTGTAAGCCTAGGGACCGATGACCTCAGCAATTTGATCCCATAGGAACTTACTACAAAAAAAAGGGATCGAAAAAATTGGATTTAAAAATAATGTTGTTTGTAATGGGAAACAAATCAACACTTTCTGTGTACACTTGGCGTCGCATGAAAGCCTTTGCCAGCAGTAATTGTTTGACTAACTCCAGGTACACAACGTAACAACGAAATTGCAAACACCTGCCGAAACACCAGACAAAATGCTCGTGAGGACTCTTCAGAGAGAGATCCGTTATAAGCACCGACACGTACGCAAGGGATTAGTGAAGCATTCGTGGCTTTCCGACGTACGTGCAGTAAATGCCGATACATGGGCTATGGCGACGTTATTACTAATGCATCCAAACAGGACGAATGTGCTGTTATTGTTTTCTTGGCTGCTGAAGGACAAACACTGCACACATCTATGTGTCGAAAACTACTCTCACGGAATGGTGCGCCAAGTTCACGATAACGCACGTCCCCATATAGCAAACGTAAGGCGGATGTTATGCCAACTGGACCTCTAGTCCTGATCTCTCACAACGTGATTATCACGCCTTCTGTCCCTTAAAACCACGTGCAGTTGGAAGTTAGAGACTTCTTCACGCAGGAGAACACCGTGTTTTACCAAAATTGTGCCTTCAGCCTGTTGCGCAGATGGGACGATTGCTTCAATGCTCACAGTGATTTTGCCTGATCCGCATACTGATTCTGGACTTCACAGCCTTCGAACGGAAACTTTAGATAACTCACAAATCAATTCACAAAGCAATGTCAACAAAAACGTGGCTCTAAGCACTATGGATCTTAACATCTGAGGTTATCAGTCCCCTAGACTTAGAACTACTTAAACCTAACTAACCTAAGGACATCACACACATCCATGCCCGTGACAGGATTCGAACCTGCGACCGTAGCAGCTGCGCGGTTCCAGACTGAAGCGCCTAGAACCGCTCGGTCACAGCAACCGGCCGATATCAACAATTCAAATTTTAAACGAAATAATTGTAAAATACCCAACGTGACAACAAAAAAACAAGCCTCATAGGGAGAAATAATCTATTAACTTATATTCCTCTAAAATCAAATATTGCAAAAATTATGGGCAGCGTTTCGACACTAGTGAGATGAAACGTTGAAACTGACTCGTAATTCAATTCTGGATTTGCTAATACCTAGAAAGCATTCGTTAAATTGACGAGGCCTATTCACGAAGTAACGTCTGATAGGTCGTGAAATGAAAACCACTACGAAAATCGAAAATGTTTTATTTGTAATAGTTAGCTACGGCTTCCAGCTATTTCTCTACATAGCCGCCGCTCCAACTTAGACATCTGACGCAGCGTTGTACAAACTTTCCAATAACCTCGTCACTGAAGGCAGCCGCCTGTGCTTCCCGCCAATTCTCTACGCTGGTCTACAGCTCGTTATCTGTGCCAAAATGTTGTCTTATTAGTCAGCGGTTCATGCGAGCAGGGATGAAAATGAGGGGGAACAAATTACGGGCTATATTGTGGCTGTTCAAACAATTCTCATCGAAAACGCTGCAGAGTTCGCCAGAGAACTGTCATAAAGAAGGAAATGCTTGACAGCTATGTTATGTTGACTGCATGACATCAGGCGAAATCTTGCACCAGGCCCAAATATTTGACAGGCGACACTAGCTCTAGGCACCGCTGTGCGCTCAAAAGACAAAAGAGCGACATAACGCGATCTATGGGCATACTAAAGACACTGCCCAACATCTGTGCAAAGCTACATGGGATTTTCACTGTGGTTTCCATTTCGCGCCCGGTCGGACGTTATTTTCCAGGTAGCCCTCGTAAATTCGATAACATAGACAAGACAGTTCAACAGCTCAGTTACACACACTCCTCTGAAGTCGCGTGATTTCGGCAGTGAATTAAAAATAGAAATTACTTACAGCATGAAACAACATTTTTCTGTTGTATGGAGAGGGACAGAGGTAAGTTGGGAAACTAACGTCGCGTTGACGAAGAATGGAATGATCGTATGGCATTGTTGGCCGGGAGGCCCCATACGGGGATGTTCGGCCGCCGTATTGCAAGTCCTTTTTAGTTGACGCCACACCGGTGACTTGCGAGTCAATGATGATGATGGACACACAACACCCAGTCATCACGAGGCAGAGAAAACCCCGGCCCCGCCGGGAATCGAACCCGGGAGCCCGTGCGCGGGAAGCGACAATGCCACCGCAAGACCACGAGCTGCGGACGTTGACGAAGAGTTTGATAGAGATAAGAGTCAGGCTCGTAAGAGGGAAGGATGGGAAAGAAGATAGTACGCGTCTTTTCATAGCAGCCATCCCGGCACTTACTTTAATGAAAGCTGTGGGAAACCTAAATATGGATGGCCGGACGTGGATTTGAACTGCGCTCTTCCAGAATGCGTTACATGCGGCGGGAATATCGGGAAGGGATATGACTCGTCAGTATTGTTAGTATTGAGAAAAATCACATAGAGGGTTCGTGTTAGATTCACGGTAAGGAACAATGTGTCTGGCGTGAACTTGCACCAATAACGGGACCGCTGCTTGGGCAACATTTTTCAGTAAGGTATTACAGATGTCCTCCATTGGTTGAAATTAACAATGTTTGAAACACATCCTCTTACAAACTTTAAAAAAGTGAGTGGTACATAAACTATGGACTGATCCACCATTCTCTTGTATCTTTATAAAAAAAAAGTCACAAAGCGTAATAAATGTGTTCGCACGTTGTTATCCAGTACGGAACGAGTTGTAAATTCGCCCACTGCTCCAAACACAATGGCCTCTGAGCGTGTCGTGATATCTCTTACCGCACATACACGACATAACTGTCCCACAGATTTAATCAAATATCGAGTCTTAAAATTTAGCCAAAGGAAATATGTAACCTGGCTAAAAAGTACATTATTTGAAATGACTTGTCATGGGCGTCAAGACGTAGCGTAATCCAAAAACAAAGTCTTTCCAGTTCCCTGTTTCTTGTGCTCTATTGAATGATTTGTGGTTTCTTTCATATAATGATATGACTAAGTTTGCTCATCATCCTTGTCCTACTTGAGCTTGAGCTCCGGCTTGCTCAAACATAACAATCTGTTCAGTTCGTACAGATTTCGTTAACTTACACCTAAATTTCCATTATTTTCGTCAGCACAACGACCACGGTGTCTAACTGCACAAGGTCCAGAAAATCATTTTCACTTTAACACTTCCATATGATGTAAAGGTCCCAGGAGAACTTGGTGCGCCGGCCGGTGTGGCCGTGAGGTTCTAGGCGCTGCAGTCTGGAGCCGCCTGACCGCTACGGTCGCAGATTCGAATCCTGCCTCGGACATGATTGTGTGTGATGTCCTTAGATTAGTTAGGTTTAACTAGTTCTAAGTTCTAGGGGACTGATGACCTCAGAAGTTAAGTCCCATAGTGCTCAGAGCCATTTTAACCAAAACATAGGTATCAACTTGCTTAAGACTAAGAACTATTATAATGTAACCTTTTATTTCAACATAAAACACCGGTTGGTTAAAATTAAAATGCAGCTACTCAAAGAGGTCAAGTGTGGGCTGCAAGGCAGCGAAATTCTAATGCGTTAATGCAGAACTGATATACGCTATAAGAACTTCTCATAACATGAAAGACTAATTTTCTCTACCACACATTACACAAACAAAGGACACCACAAAAACTCTTGTACAATGTTTTGTAAGCAGGACAATTACTACGTCTGTGGCACTCCGATAACACTGATTTAGAGGTTACATGTTTTCTCCAGACATCTCCAAGAGAATACCGAGGTTGCTCCCCAGATCCGTTTCTAATGTTGGGCAGAAAAACGTAACTGTACGACGTGAATTCTGAAACAGCTCTTCATCGAGTTTCAGCCAGCAGAGACACTGATTCTGGCACATATCTCATCGCTTGCGCTACATACATTACGAGCCACGAACTGCCTTGAATGAAGTTAAAAGTGAAGGTTTCTGTCGAATATGATAGCAACAGGAGCGTCTCTGATTTATTTGATGAGTGTTTGAAAGAGTATAATGTTGCCACAGATGTAACAAGCGCTTAGGCAGAACGGTTTTCGTATCACTTTACGGATGTTGTAAGAAGAACGTTGTTTGTTAATTGTTGCAGAATATTCTGTGCACAGTTGGACTGGCTTTTTTTCGTACAGTAACAGTTAACAGAAAAGCAGATGTTTATCTTAACACTGCATACTTCGCGCACAGCAGTTTCACTTTTATAACAAACATAAATTTTGTATGTGGCCGGCGAGTACAATAATGTGATGATTCAGAACGCGTGTGTATCAGGAGTCACGCAGCAGCTACTGCTCTGCCATCTACTGTCAATATTTCCAGTTACGAAGAGCGCGTCGTCGGCAGATGGCAGCACATGTCGGGCACATCATTCCAGTTCTACGCGGTGATTTTCGATTACAAAGTACAACGTACATTGCGCATATTCTCAGTGTTATTTATTTCTTTTTCAAGTCTCTGAAAAAGTTAAGAAGAATTGAGGAAAACTGTCAAAATAATTCATAAACATTCATACTAGCGCAATTTCAAGGACGGTGAATTGTCATTATACGAAAAGGAAAGCCCAGCAAATGAAAACTTACGACTTTGCGCTTAATAAAATCAGTGCATTAACTACTTTCCTCTGATGATTAAGCCTTACTGTGCCTAAAGTACTCTTACGTGAGCAATAATGGATGTCTCTTTTGTCAACTGATTGAGCTTTAAATTGGTAGCATTATTGCGCTTGTACGCATGGTCCGCAGCTCGTGGTTGTGTGGTAGCGTTCTCGCTTCCCGCGCCCGGGTCCCCTGGTTCGATTCCCGGCAGGGTCAGGGATTTTCTCTGCCTCGTGCTGACTGGATGTTGTGTGATGTCTTTGGGTTAGTTAGGTTTAAGTAGTTCTAAGTTCTATGGGACTGATGACCATCGATGCTAAGTCCCATACTGCTCAGAGCCATGTCTCAGCATCGAGCAAGGTGTAGCTTTGGCTGAAACAATGTATGGAGGAGCCGAAACAAATCTCTGCTTGGTGAGTATGCGCAATGTACGTGAGTCTCATTTACCATAACTGGCTTACAACGCTCTAGCATAATGCTTCGGTGGTTTCTTAAACGAGGGTGGGTTTAATTGTCCATCCGAACATTCCCAAATTCACCTAGGCTCTGTCGCTATCGACCTGACCGTCGATCCAGTAAGCTCCATTGCTCTCGAATTTTTTTTTCTTTAAAGCAGAAGTCTTTGATTATACGTATTTCTGTATCGCAGAAACGTGGGTACGCAGCTGCTTGCTGCATCCTCCTAGTATCCATACAATTTGTAAAATGAAGTGAAAAATTACAAATATCTCCAAGTGTATACTGAATCGTATTCACATGTATCCAATAAACGACTCAACAAAGAGGGATGAGAATCGACGACAAGGTCATCAGAGGCGGCGCACAAGTAGAAAGGGGCCGTGACCTTGCAAGGGAATCGTCCCAGCATTAGCCTTAAACAATTTAGAAAATTCACGGAAAACCTAAATCTAGATGGTCTAGCGGAGATTTGAATCGCAGTCCTATTCCATGGATGAATTTCTATTCAAAATCTGGTAGCCTGTATTTTCTTTTCTTTTTTTGCAGAAACCTAGTTTTTAAGTGTAGTTGCATAAGCAGGACTAAAAAATAATCTGCTCATTAATGTTAGCACTAATTACGTATACCTGTTCTGTAAACTGACTCGTTCCACATCGTTTCGATAAAAGAATCGTTCAACTGAAGTACGGAACATGTAACTAATAACCTAACCCAAATACGGGTCGAGTATCTTACCACTGCGGTGTGAACGGATCATTTCTTCCTTGCGAAAGCGTAATCTACACACCCACGCGGTTGTTAGATGAATGAATAAGCTCAACAGTTTGTAGACTACTAACCACGTCTCTCTTCATAGCCGATCTATGTACGCTTGTGAAAATATTGAAAAATCTGTATCGTCCTTAGGGGACTAGCAGTTAACGACAAATAATAAAAATAGATACAACTAAAAGGTTTATACATCGAACGTAATGAAATAATACACACATCAAAAAAAGTTTTGCATCATCCCGGTTCCCAGAAATCCTGAAGACAGACGTTGACTGTGGATATTGCAACACAGACACAGTCGCTATGCCTGTTCAGAGATGTCACTAAACCTGCCCAAAGATGTGAACAACCATGCATGAGCAGCGCCTATTAGACGGAGGGGGTCCGACAACCGTTCAGTTCTAGTAATTCCACCAGGAACGAGTTACACAGCTCGTGTTGTCCGTAGTTCAACCATGCCTAGACGGTCAATAACGCGGTTCGATCGTGTCCGCATCGTTACTTTGTGTCAGGAAGGGCTTTCAACAAGGGAAATGTCCAAGCGTCTCCGAGTGAACCAAAGCGATGTTTTTCGGACATGGTGGAGATACAGAGGGACAGGAACTGTCGATGACATACCCTGCTCAGGCCGCCCAAGGACTACTACTGCAGTGGATGACGGCTACCTGCAGATTACGGCTAGGAGGAACTCTGACAGCAACGCCACCGTGTTGAATAATGCTTTTCGTGCAGCCACAGGACGTCGTGTTACGACTCAAACTGTGCGCAATAGGCTGCATGATGGGCAACTTCATTCCCGACGTCCGTTGCGAGGTCCATCTTTGAAACCACGACAACATGCAACGCGTTACAGATGGGCCCAACAACATGCCGAATGGACCGCTCCGGATTGGCATCACGTTCTCTTCACTGACGAATGTCGCATATACCTTCAACCAGACAATCGTCGGATAATTGTTTGGAGGCAACCCGCTCAGGCCGACCGCCCTAGACACATTTGGCGAGTGGAGCAAGGTGGAGGTACCCTGTTGTTTTGGGGTGGCATTATCTGGTGCCGACATACGCCGCTGATGGTCATGGAAGGCGCTGTAGCTGCTGTACGATAAGTAATGCCATCCTCCGACCGATAGTGCAACCATATCGGCAGCTTATTGGCAAGGCATTCCTCTTCATGGATGACAATTCGCGCCCCCATCGTGCACATCTTGTGAATGACTTTATACAGGATAACGACATCACTCGACTAGAGGGGCCAGCATGTTCTCCACACATGAACCCTATCGAACATGCCTGGGATAGACTGAAAAGGGCTATTTGTGGACGACGTGGCCCACCAACCACTCTGAGGGATCTACGCGGAATCGCCGTTGAGGAGTGGGCAATCTGGATCGACAGTGCCTTGATGAACTTGTGGATGGTATGCCACGACGAATACAGGCATGCATCAATGCAAAAAAAAACGTGCTACTGGGTATTAGAGGTACCGGTGTGTACAGCAATCTGGATCACCACACTGAAGGTCTCACTGTATGGTGGCACAACATCCAATGTGTGGTTTTCAGGAGAAATAAAAAAGGCGGAAATATGTTTATGATGATCTCTATTCCAATTTTCTGCACAGGTTCCGGAACTCCCGGAACCGAGGTGATGATAAACTTTTTTTGATGTGTTTATGTTCGACCTCTCCTCTTAAATCACTCGACCGATTTCAACCAAACGTGGCGCACATATCACTTATTGTCTGATAAGAACCACCACCTACTGATAACAAGGACGGGCACGGGAGTGAAAACGCAAGTTAGCCCATGTTCGCGAATATCCATAGTTTATTCATCCAGTATCGGAGAATTAGCGTACTTAATGACTTACAACAAACTTTACACGTATTCCACCTCCCACAAAATGATAAAAGGAAAAATTTTTATCGCATTCCACAGTTTCACTAATACTCCCATCCTCCTTTCCCCACCCCCATGAACCATGGACCTTGCCGTTGGTGGGGAGGCTTGCGTGCCTCAACGATACAGATAACCGTACCGTAGGTGCAACCTCAACGGAGGGGTATCTGTTGAGAGGCCAGACAAACGTGTGGTTCCTGAAAAGGGGCAGCAGCCTTTTCAGTAGTTGCAGGGGCAAAAGTCTGGTTGATTGATCTGGACTTGTAAAACTAACCAAAACTGCCTTGCTGTGCTGGTGCTGCGAACGGATGAAAGCAAGAGGAAACTACCGCCGTTATTTTTTCCTAGGGCAAGTTGTTTTACTGTATGATGAAATGTTGATGGGGTCCTCCTGGGTAAAATATTCTGGAGGTAAAATAGTCCCCCATTCGGATCTCCGGGTGGGGACTACTCAGGAGGACGTCGTTATCAGGAGAAAGAAAACTGGCGTTCTACAGACCGGAATGCAGAATGTCAGAGCCCTTAATCGGGCAAGTTGGTTAGAAAATTTAAAAAGGACAATGGATAGGTTACAGTTAGATATAGTGGGAATTAGTGAAGTTCGGTGGCAGGAGGAACAAGACTTCTGGTCAGTTGAATATAGGGTTATAAATACAGAATCAAATAGAGATAATGCAGGAGTAGATTTAATAGGAGTGCGGGTAAGCTACTACAAACAGCATAGTGAACGCATTATTGTGGCCAAGACAGATACGAAGCCTACGCCTACCACTGTAGTACAAGTTTATATACCATCTAGCTTTGCAGATGACGAAGAGATTGATGAAATGTATGATGAGACAAAAGAAATTATTCAGATAGTGAAGGGAGACGAAAATTTAATAGCCATGGGTGACTGAAATTTGATAGTAGGAAAAGGAAGGAAAGGAAAGCTAGTAGATGAATATGGAATGGAGGTAAGAAATGAAAGAGGAAGCCGCCTGGTAGAATTTTGCACAGAGTATATCTTAATAATCGGTAACACTTGGTTCAAGAATCATGAAAGAAGGTTGTATAGATGGGAGAGGTCTGGAGATACTGGAAGGTTTCAGATAAATTATATAATGGTAAAACAAAGATTTAAGAACCAGGTTTGAAATTGTAAGACATTTCCAGGAGCATATGTGGACTCTGACCACAATATGTTGGTTATGAACTGTAGATTAAAACTGAAGAAACTGCAAAAAGGTGAGAATTTAAGGAGAAAGGACCTAGATAAACTGACAGAACCAGAGGTTGTAGAGAGTTTCAGGGAGAGGACAAGGGAACGATTGACAGGAATGGGGGAAAGAAATACAGTAGAAGAAGAATGGGTAGCATTGAGGTATGTAGTAGTGAAGGCAGCAGAGGATAAAGTAGGTAAAAAGACGAGAGGTACTAGAAATCCTTGGGTAACAGAAGAAATATGAATTTAATTGATGAAAGGAGAAAATACAAAAATGCAGTAAATGAAGCAGGCAAAAAGGAATACAAACGTCTCAAAAATGAGATCGACAGGAAGTGCAAAATGGCTAAGCAGGGATGGCTGGAGGACAAATGTAAGGATGTAGAGGCTTATCTCACTAGGGGTAAGATAGATACTGCCTACAGGAAAATTAAAGAGACCTTTGGAGAAAAGAGAACCACTTGTATGAATATCAAGAAGTCAGATGGAAGCCCAGTTCTAAGCAGAGAAGGGAAAGCAGAAAGGTGGAAGGAGTATGTAGACGGTCTATGCAAGGGCGATGTACTTGAGGACAATAGTATGGAAATGGAAGAGGATGTAGATGAAGATGAAATGGGAGATACGATACTGCGTGAAGAGTTTGACAAAGCACTGAAAGACCTAAGTCGAAACAAGGCCCCGGGAGTAGGCAACATTCCATTAGAACTACTGACAGCCTTGGGAGAGCCAGCCCTGACAAAACTCTACCATCTGGTGAGCGAGATGTATGAGACAGGCGAAATACCCTCAGACTTCAAGAACAATATAATAATTTCAATCCCAAAGAAAGCAGGTGTTGACAGATGTGAAAATTACCGAACTATCAGTTTAATAAGTCACACTTGGAAAATACTAACACGAATTCTTTACAGACGAATGGGAAAACTGGTAGAAACCGACCTCGGGGAAGATCAGTTTGGATTCCGTAGAAATATTGGAACACGTGAAGCAATACTGACCCTACGACTTACCTTGGAAGATAGATTAAGGAAAGGCAAACCTACGTTTCTAGCATTTGTGGACCTAGAGAAAGCCACTTATTCCTGCTCCCATCTGATTCAATAAACACCTGTAGTTAAGGGCTGTTGAACACATTAAGTAACCTAAGGACATTACACACATCCACGCCCGAGGCAGGATTCCAACCTGCGACCATAGCACTCGGGCGGTTCCGGACTGCAGCGCCTGGAACCGCTCGGACACCGAAAAATAAGTGTAGGTCTCACCTTATTGGCTGGGCTGCTACCCACCTCCCACTCACCAGTGCTGGCCCACTACTGCCCACCACGGGGACTTTTTGCTGCTGAGTTTCCCCCCTGACCCGGTACCCCCCCTCCTTAGCCAACCTGGTGACCTAAGATTCTTCAAGGGTCACCATATCGATGGCGGGTTTAGTGCGGACGCCGGATCGACATGGGAAACTGAGCACCAGGGCTCCCGGCCTCAAACCATCCACAACACCTGGCTTCCAAGTAGCTGGATCACAGGGGCACGCCGCCGCTCCCAGCCAAGTTGGTGGAGCACTTGCCCGCCAAAGCCAAAGGTCCCGAGTTCGAGTCTCGGTCCGGCACACAGTTTGAATTTGACAGGAAGTTTCATATCAGCGCACACTTCGCTGCAGAGTAAAAATCTCATTCTAAAAACTTTGAGGTTCGCCGATGACATTGTAATTCTGTCAGAGACAGTAAAGGACTTGGAAGAGCAGTTGAACGGAATGGATAGTGTCTTGAAAGGAGGATATAAGATGAAGATCAACAAAGGCAAAACGAGGATAATGGAATGTAGTCGAATTAAATCGGGTGATGATGCGGGAATTAGATTAGGAAATGGGACGCATAAAGTAGTAAATGAGTTTTGCTATTTGGGGAGCAAAATAACTGATGATGGTCGAAGTAGAGAAGATATAAAATGTAGACTGGCAATGGCAAGAAAAGCGTTTATGAAGAAGAGAAATTTGTTAACATCGAGTATAGATTTAAGTGTCAGGAAGTCGTTTCTGAAAGTATTTGTATGTAGTGTAGCCATGTATGGAAGTGAAGCATGGACGAAAAATAGTTTAGACAAGAAGAGAATAGAAGCTTTCGAAATGTGGTGCTACAGAAGAATGCTGAAGATTAGATGGGTAGATCACATAACTAATGAGGAGGTATTGAACAGAATTGGGGAAAAGTGGAGTTTGTGGCACAACTTGACTAGAAGAAGGGATCGGTTGGTAGGACATGTTCTGAGGCACTAAGGGATCCCCAGTTTAGTATTGGAGGGCAGCGTGGAGGGTAAAAATCGTAGAGGGACACCAAGAGATGAATACCCTAAGCAGATTCAGAAGGATGTCGGTTGAAGAAGGTACGGGCAGATGAAGAAGTTTGCACAGGATAGAGTAGAATGGAGAGCTGCATCAAACCAGGCTCTGGACTGAAGACCACAACAACAACAATAGAGTAACACTGCCGCATGAAGTATAACGTTTTAGTTTATTACTTCTTTACTATTAACTGTATTCGCGACACATTTTGGCGGCAGTATTCGCAAATAACACTGAATGCACCCGAAAAATTATATCGTCGCACGGCACATAGTGCAGGAAATTCGACCTCATAACCATTGTGCTGCGTGAAAATGAAACTGCAGGACGAAATTCGCTAAAGGTGAAATAAGGGTACGAATGCAAGAGAAATATGTTCAAAATATGTGAAATATATTTAACATGTGCGTACGCAGGCAAAGCCACTTGTAAGAAGCTCATCCTAAACTCTTGGAGCGATTTAAACCAAATTTGGTACACATATCAGTAACGATCTGGAAAGAAATACTGTAATCTCCTACTGGCGTGGGTGTGATAACGTGGAGAAAGAAGGGAGAACGAGGAGATGGCCAGGCAACGCGTGGGAAGGATGAGATAGTCACAGATAGGAGGAGGACAAGGACATGGACAGAGATAGGGGACAGGGAAATGGTGAGCGAGAGGAGGAGATGGACACAGATAATAGAAGGAGGTAGAGGAGTAGGTGGACAGAGGGAAAGGGAGCAGATGGGCAGAGGGGGTGAAGCAGATGGACAGAGAGAGGGGAAAGATCAGATTTGCAGAAAGAGGGGTAGGAGTTGATGAACAAAGAGAGGGGCAGAAGGAGACAGACAGAGAGAGGGGGAAGGAGGAGAATGACTACTAAAAGATAGGAATAAATACATACCCTGGCAACGCCGGATACTTAGCTAATGCTTTTATAAAGTCTGTTAAACTTTTATCAAGGTATTTGTATCTCTTTTATTCTTTTATGAAAAGACAGAGTCTATTGCTCCTCCGAACGGCTATTGTCACTCCCTTCTCTTCGCCAGGAGACTGCACCACGGTATTTCCGTCAGCTTACACAGTGAGGGTTGCAGCAGGCAATAGTGAAGATGGCATACGAGGCATCATCGCTCGCCTCGTCTAAATGTACGCCGCCATTCCGGCAGAACTCGTTAAGACGATGTTTAATGGTTTTCCAAAGTCGACGCACATTCCTTTCCTCAAAGAAGAACTGAAGGACCTCGGATTTTTCGTGCGCGACGTTTCACGAGCCGAGTCTTCTCAGACACAGAACGAGTCGCGGTCTCACTCGGTCATCGCCACCGACAACTCGGAGAACAGACGGCTCTTTCGACTGAAGGAGGTAGCCAAACCCGAGGTCACCGTGGAGCCACTGAAGCAGAAGAGAGGGCTGCCACAATGCTTCAGATGCCAAAGGACGCGACGTGTGGCTCGCCAGTGCTCCTTTGGGAATCAGGTGTTAAAAGTGCGCTGGCAATTACGCGAGCGTCAACTGCCCACACCCAAAGACGGGCCAAGAGAAGGCAGCCCGCACGTGGTGAACCACAGGGTGATGTTTTTCACCGCGTACAAACTCTATAGACTGATCGATGACAGGATTCAGAACAAAAAAGGTCGAATGAACTTATGTCCGGAAATGCATGGTGTCCATGCTAGAGGCCATTTACTCAATCGTACTTCTTTACAGAGACTGCTGTCTAATACGCGCTGTACCATGCACCTCTGTGTATGTGTTGAAAATGGTTTCCATGTGCCTCAACGCATGTGTGTACACGCCGTAGCATGTTCTGTGTCACATGTTAACATCGGCCAGGCTGCATCCGAACAGTGTGAAAGGCAGCTTTAATACGCTGCTCCGGTGTCTCCACATCTGGAATGGGTTCTGCATACATGATACTTTTGAGATGGCTTCACAACCAGAAGTCGCGCTGGTTGAGATACGGTGAACGAGCAGACCATGCAACTGGACTCTCTTGTTCAATCCATCGAGCAGGAAAGACACGATGGGATGCATCCGGACGTTATTGGCAAAGTGGACCATCATATAGCAGCCACATAATCCTTCGAATCATCAATGGCACTTCTTATAGCAGGAGAGGCAAAGTCGAAACGCCGATAGTTCCGGCCTGTTATGAGACGTGGAAGGAAGACTGGTCCCAAACTACAGTCGCCAGTTATCCCGGCCCATACATTCCGGCTGCGCCAATGCTGATGATTCGCTGTCACCATACCATGGGGTTCTGCATACTATCCCACAGATGACTGTATGAAAGTTGAAGGTACCGCTCCGCGTGAAGGTAGCCTCATCTGTGAATAGGATGGATAACACAAATCCCGGAATCGTGGTTGCCGGGTGAAGAAACCAGTGACAAAACTGCTCCCGATGTGGAAATCCTGTCGCTAGTAAGCCTTGCACAGGCTGTAAGTGATAAGGGTAGTAACAATTGTCATGGAGAATGTTACACACAGTAGTCTGGCTTACCCTGTACTGGTGGCTCAACTGCCTAGAACTGACACGGCGGTCGCCTTTCACAGTGTTAACCACATTTTCGTCCAAGTGTGGTGTCCGAACATTTAAGGCACGTCCTTCATGATTTCCTGCTTGCTGAAACGACCCTGTCTCAGACAAACTGCGAAACTTTTTGGATAACATGGTTGTGGAGAGCAGCAGCGATTAGTATGATTAATAAATAATTCAAGAACAGTCTTAATCGCATTTATTATTATTATTATACCGCCAACCAGTTTCAACTCGACGTAGGGGTCATCATCTGGGCGTTTACACCACTGGTCGACTGCTGGTGATTTCACTCCTGTCTACATAACGGCAGGAAACTGTAGACAGGAGTGAAATCACCAGCAGTCGACCAATGGTGTAAACGCCCAGATGATGACCCGTACGTCGAGTTGCAACTGGTTGGCGGTATAATAATAATAATAAATGCGATTAAGACTGTTCTTGAATTATTGGTTAAACTGCGAAACACTGTTGCAGACAATGAATGCTGTAGTTGTTGTCGGATTGGGAAGGTCTCCTGATACAACCTTGCCATTTGCTATTTGCCTTGCCTTAAGTAAACGCGATGTCGACAACGCTGTATCACATCCACTACAAGGCGAGTCACCAAGACAAGTGAATCGGACACAACATTACCAATTACTATGGCAGAAGTAGTCGCCAGGGCACGACGTACGAAGAACAGTACCATCCTCTAGGAGAAAACCATGCACACCTCAAACTACGGCAGCATTCTACAGAGCGTATTATACCGCAGTCTCTGTAACAAAATACGATTTAATAAATGGTCTCTAGCTTGGAATTCATGCATTTCCGGACATAATTTCGTTAGACTTTCTCTCATCGATCAATCCCTGGAATTTGTACAAAAAAAAGCACTCCACCTACAGGCCACAAGTGGCCCATCGGGACCATCCGACCGCCGTGTCATCCTCAGGTGAGGATGCGGATAGGAGGGGCAAGTGGTCACCACACCGCTCTCCCAGTCGTTATGATGGTTTTCTTTGACCGGAGCCGCTACTACTCGGTCGAGTAGCTCCTCAACTGGCAAATGGTTCAAATGGCTCTGAGCACTATGGGACTTAACTACTGTGGTCATCAGTCCCCTAGAACTGAGAACTACTTAAACCTAACCAACCTAAGGACATCCCAGCCATCACGAGGCAGAGAAGATCCCTGTCCCCGCCGGGAATCGAACCCGGGAACCCGGGCGTGGGAAGCGAGAACCCTACCCCACGACCACGAGATGCGGGCTCAATTGGCATCAAGAAGCTGAGTGCACCCCGAAAAATGGCAACAGCGCATGGCGGCAGTATGGTCACCCATCCAAGTGCCGAAAACGCCCGACAGCGTTTAACTTCGGTGATCTCACGGGAACCGGTGTGTTCGACCGATTGGGCGTTCGGTCGCTGTTACATCCTTGTCATCTGTGACGCTGTCCCCGAGGAGCGGCCGGCGGAGGGCGTTGCCCGCCGCTGCACCGGCGACTCCCGGCGTCGTCACGAGCCGCAGCTTCTGCAGGAGGCAGGCGAGCTGGCCGGGCCTCGTGCCGCTAACCTCCTACCGCCTGCGTAGCCGCTGACCGAGCGCGGCGTCGCGTTCCCCAGGGCTGCGTGCATCAGCACGTATCCACCACGACGTGAGCGGTGGGACTGAGCTACCGGAAAATGTATTGGCAGAACTAACAATAAACAGGAAGATTGCTAAAAACAACCACCTTCTTCTACCCAGCCACGCCCTACAACCCCGACCACGTCACCAGCTCCGGTCATCCTATTACAGAAGGAACATTGCATCGTACTTCTGATCAATACAGGAACTGCAGTACCTTATGTAACACCTAGTAGATCTCGATTCCCCAGAGGGAAAACATGCCGCCAGGCTGAGACCTATGTTGCATCCTGCCGCGACTGCTGTGGTCGCCAGCACCCGCAGCCTCACAATCTGCAGCTCTCGAGAAGCTGCTTGCCTTTGACTCGACGCTGCAGAAAGTCGCAGAGGCATCGATGACAGCTTCAGCAGCAGCCTCGCTGCCTGCGCCGGGGACAGAGGCACCAGGCCTCCTGATGGCCACCATAAGCTGCCGTAGCCGCTAACAGAGCCTCATAAATTCCTCAGAATGCCACAGACATCGTACCACTAGAACAACATGTGACACATTTGTTTACTTTTTCTCAGATTCTCGGAGGCACACTAGCCCATCTTGTTAATACTCCAACATCACGAGGGTGTGACTGGGCAGTCCCTGTTGAAGTCCCGTCTGTGGAGGCTCTGATAGGATATTAGATCCGGTTGATTGGAAGTGCCACCGTACCTCTGACAGCTGCAAGAGGATCGAAAAAGCCACGAATGGAAAGTGTACATAACCGGCCGGCCTTTGAATCAGTTAGTAGGCACATTTACACTACTGTCCATTAAAATTGCTACACCACGAAGATGACATGCTACAGACGCGAAATTTAACCAACAGGAGGAAGATGCTGTGATATGCAAATGATTAGCTTTTCAGAACATTCTCACAAGGCTGGCGCCGGTGGCGACACCTACAACGTGCTGACATGAGGAAAGTTTCCAACCGATTTCTCATACACAAACAGCAGTTGACCGGCGTTGCCTGGTGAAACGTTGTTGTGATGCCCCGTGTAAGGAGGAGAAATGCGTACCATCACGTTTCCGATACTGATAAAGGTCGGATTGTAGCCTATCGCGATTGCAGTTTATCGTATCGAGACATTGGTGCTTGCGTTGGTCGAGATCCAATGACTGTTAACTGAATATGTAATCGGTGGCTCATAGAGGGTATACGGAACGCCGTGCTGGATCCCAACCGCCTCATATCACTAGCAGTCGAGATGACGGGCATTTTATCCGCGTGGCTGTAACGGATTGTGTAACCACTTCTCGATCCCTGAGTCAACAGATGGGGACGTTTGCAAGACAACAACCATCTGCCCGAACAGTTCGACGACGTTTGCAGCAGCATGGACTATCAGCTCGGAGACCAAGGCTGCGGTTACCTTTGACGCTGCATAACAGACATGAGCGCCAGCGATGGTGTACTCAACGACAAACCTGGGTGCACGAATGGCAAAACATCATTGTTTCGGATGAATATAGGTTCTGTTTACAGCATCATGATGGTCGCATCCGTGTTTGGCGACATCGCGGTGAACGCACAATGGAAGCGACTATTCGTCATCTTCATACTGGCGTATCACCCGGCGTGATGGTATCGGATGCCATTGGTTACACGTCTCGGTCACCTCTTGTTCGCATTGACAGCACTTTCAACAGCGGACGTTACATTTCAGATTGTTACGACCCGTGGCTCTACCCTTCATTCGATACCTGCGAAACTCTACATTTCAGTAGGATAATGCACGACCGCATGTTGCAGATCCTGTACGGGCCTTTCTGGATACAGGAAACGTTCGACTACTGTCCAGGCCAGCACATTCTCCAGATCTCTCACCAATTGAAAACGTCTGGTCAATGGTGGCCGAGCAACTGGCTCGTCACAATACGCCAGTCACTACTCTTGATGAACTGTAGTGTCGTGTTGAAGCTGCATGGGCAGTTGTACCTGTACACGCCATCCAAGCTCTGTTTGACTCAATTCCAAGCCATATCAAGGCCGTTATTACGGCCAGAGGTGGTTGTTCTGGGTAGTGATTTCTCAGGACCTATGCACCCAAATTGCGTGAAAATGTAATCACATGTCAGTTCTAGTATAATATATTTGTCCAATGAATACGAGTTTATCATCTGTATTTCTTCTTGGTGAAGCAATTTTAATGGCCAGTAGTGTACTTACGGAGATCCAGCATGGGCTGTAATCACCGTATGGCGGCGAAAATTGGTAGATATGATAATACATTAATGCGGAATCGATTTACGCTGGAAAAAAAACATTAGTTCCAGTTGTAGCCACTAGGTGCAAATCTGGTGTTGTACACCGTTTGTAGAACGGTACGACATCCACGCTGTCATTTGACGAGTCACAACGTAAGTGAATATAGTGGCTATCAAGAAGAGAGACTGTTTGCTGATAGTGAAACTCTTTTCTGTGAATAGCATCAATTACAGTCCATTGAGAAAGCGTCTTTTGATTAAAAGGTCGGAGTAGAGGCCCGACGTCATTAAACTGTTTAAAAAGAAGATGATGAAATTCGAAAAGATGGGTGAGGTTGATGTGGCACCTAGAAGAGGAAAGCGCCCTTTCCCGGTGGAAGTTATTGACAAGGTTGCTTTTACTGTAACTGATCATGCAGCACGTGGCCCAAGTTTCCTTAATGCTCGTACAGTGTCACGAGAATTTTCCACCCGATGGTTAACAGCAAACACAGCTTTGCGGTCTATTTTACGCTGGTACCCGTACAAGAGCCAGACGGTACAGGAACTGAAACCTTATGATCCGCAGAAACGTTTTGAATTTGCTCTTCGCGTTCTGGCAGGGCTGATATGAGGCAGGGCAACAATCTGTGGAGCGTGGAGCGTCGAGGCACATTTTACACTACAGGATGCAGTGAATACACAGAACTGCCGGATTTTGGGTACTGTTAAGCCGCGTGTTGTGCACCAACAGGCATTGTTGGTTGGGTTGGGTTGTTTGGGGGAAGAGACCAAACAGCGAGGTCATCGGTCTCATCACATTAGAGAAGGAGGGGGAAGGAAGGTGGCAGTGCCCTTTCACAGGAACCATCCCGGCATTTGCCTGGAGCGATTTAGGGAAATCACGGAAACCTAAATCAGGATGGCTGGACGTACAGCCATTGTACTCGCCGTATGTGACTGTCTAGTGTAGATCACGAACACCTTCATTTTCAGTCCGTTTTTCTTTGAACAGAATACACCCAGAGGGCCTGTCAGGTGTACTGTTATGTGTGAATATTATCGAGACCTCCCTGTGTAGCATCTGATCATTGTTTTGGAAGAGCGCAGCTCTGTGGTCACAGTTGTTTTCATGCAAGACGGGGCAACACCTCATGTCGCTACCAGTGAAAGATGTACCTAATGCAACCTTCCACGAATGTGTTATCTCCAGATGTTTCCCAGATGAATGGCCTGCAAGATAACTTGATCTGAATCCAGGTGATCTTCGGCTCTGGGGATACCTACAAGAAAGCGTTTCCGAGGGACACGTTCGGTCTTTACCTGATATGAAGGCAAGTACATAGGAACAAGCCGCTCAGATTCCACCGGAACTCCTGCGAACAATTGTTGATCACGTCGATTTACGCTGCAGCATCTCGCCGACGTCTCCGGTACTCATACTGAACAAATTTTGTAAGTGTAGGTTAATAACAAAAGCAACATAATACCTTTCTCACTTGTTTGACCTTTTCCATTACATACGGAAACATTTCTAAATGTGTTTGTTGATTCATAGCGCCAGATCAGCACCTAGCGGCCAAAATTGTAACTAATTTTTTTCCAGCGTAAGTCGGCTCCACGTTAACGCATTAGAATATCTACCAAGTTTCGCTGCAGTACGAAGATTGCAGCCCACATTGGACCTCTGTGTACTTTATCTACAATTATATAACGTTATTTGGGCTGGATCATACCACCATAACACCTTCTCACCATGGATCTGCACACACACACACACACACACACACACACACACACACACACGGGTACACGGAGGGAGGGAGAGGGAGAGGGAGAGGGAGAGGGAGAGGGAGAGGGAGAGGGAGAGAGAGAGAGAGAGAGAGAGAGAGAGAGAGTCAAACTAAATAGCAAGTTCGTGCCAAGTGAATAGTCCTCCACTGATGCATTCTGCGGTGGAAGAGCAATGAGATAATCTCTCGGTCTGACACAGATGGCGTTGTGTAGTTGTATTTGTGTCAGACTACAAATCTAGAGGTCCACGGTTCAATAGTCAGTCAGCCCTAAGCTTCTTTTCTGACATTCATAATTCCTTGCGTTAATTTTATATGTGAAGAAGCAAAACTGCACCTTAATCGGTATCCACTTTAAACTGTAGGTCGCTCTATAACTGGCTGGGTCAGTCAGTTCAAAGGTCGGTCGAGAACAAGGGTACAGGAGAAGATCGGGCGGTTCCAAACATGTAAGTACTATAATACGTTAACTTAACGGAATTACAACACTTGATGTCATAAGAATACACATTTGGTGATTTGTTAGTATCTATTCCACCCTTTGCACTTTAGTAGCCACCGGCCTTGCCGCAGTAGTAAAACCGGTTCCCATCAGAGTACCGAAGTTAAGCGCTTTCGGGCTTGGCTAGCACTTGGATAGGTGACCGTCCGGTCTGCCGAGTGCTGTTGGCAAGCGGGGTGCAGTCAGCCTCTGTGAGGCAAACTGAGGAGCTACTTGTCTGAGGGATAGCACCTCCGGTCGCGAAAACTGACAACGGCCCAGAGAGAGGTTTTCTGACCACATGCACCTTCTTATCCACATCCAGTGACACCTATCGTTTGAGGGTGACACGGCGGTCGATCAGTAATGCTGGGACTTCCGAGGCCTCATCGGACGTCGTTTACTCTTAGTTTAGTTTGAGTTTTGGCCGTTGAAATTGTTGGAGGACTGTATAGGATATGATCTACTGTTTTAAAAAAAATCATTTTTGCTGGAAAAAATTAATTAGATCGTAAATGTTTATACACTTTTTGTACACAAGCTCAGTTAGTTTGTCAAAGACTCTACGTCTTCATCTACATGACTACTCCGCTATTCATAATTAAGTACCTGACAGAACATTCATCAAACCACCTGCAAGCTATTTCTCTATCAATTAGAGTCAGATAATCAACCACTTTAGTTCTAATTAGTTTTATTAGTTCACAATAACGATTGATTTCTAGCAGTTATAAGCCCATCTTCAGGTGTACAGGACTGAAAAAGGGAAAATGAATAAGCTGTAATAAGAGATTGTATAAGACTTACGACCTTTTGTTATAACAATAGTGCGGATTCACTGTCCAACTATAAATATGAGGTTAATACGGTCGTGTTAGTCAGAAAAAAAAACAAGGATGTCGCACCAGATAGCCACAAAATAATCTAAGGAAAGTGTTTGTTTTATTTTTATCGAACTTTCCGCTATTGGCTCATTTATGGGTTTTTTATATTTGTAAAAAATTTATTTTATCTTTTATATCATTTTTAACAAATGATTGGGTACGCTCACCATTTATGCCCATGTACATAATTTTCGCGCTTTTTACATTGTGACGGTGTACATTTAACCGTCTTGTGCTTATATATTGCGTAGTGACCATTCGTTCTTACGCTGTTCGTCACTAGATGGCTTCGCTTTCTCTTGTGGTATGACGGTCTCCAGCTCCGTGGGCGGCTGCCTTCTACGACGGCGTCATTCTGTACTTCGGCTTCACGTGCTGCGGTCACCTGCCCGCGGCCTAGTGTTCACAGTGTGCGGCAGCCACACGGCCCACGGTATAAGTCATCACGTTGACAGGTGACGTTCTCTTAGTACTTGTCTCCTTTTTTCTTCCTTTGACCTCTCACTTTCCTTAGGTTATTTTGTGGTCATCTGGTGCGATGCCCGTGTTTTCATTCTAACCCGACCGTATCAACCTCATACACTATATGAAAACATACGTAGGTGCATTGTGCTGCCACCTACTGCCAGGTACTCCATATCAGCGCCCTCGGAAGTCATTAGACACCGTGAGGGAATATAATGGGGCGCTCCGCGGAAATCACGGACTTCGAACGTGCTCAAGTGATTGGGTGTCACTTGTGTCATACGTCTCTACACGAGATTTCCACACTCCTAAACATCTCTAGGTCTACTGTTTCCGTTGTGATCATGAAGTGGAAACGTGTAGGGACACGTACAGCACAAAAGCGTACAGGCCGACCTCGTCTGTTGACTGACAGAGAAATTTGGAAATTTGTGGTAAGGGCTATGGCACCAAACTGCTGAGGTCATCGGTCCCTTCTCAGTACTTAATCTAACTTAAACTAACTTACGCTAAAGACAACACACACCCATGTCCGAGGGAGGGCACGAACCTCCGACGGGGAAAGCCGCGCGAACCGTGACAAGACGCCTCAGATTGCACGGCTACCCCGCGCGGCTGACTGACAGAGACCGCCGACAGTTGAAGAGGGTCGTAATGTGTAATAGGCAGACATCTATCCAGACCATCACATAGGAATTCCAAACTCCATCAGGATCCACTGCAAGTACTATGACAGTTAGGCGTGAGGTGAGAAAACTTGGATTTCGTGGTCGGGCGGTTGCTCATAAGCTACACATCACGTGCCAAACGACGACTCGCTTGGTGTAAGAAGCGTAAACATCGGACGATTTAACAGTGCCACGCGGTTTGAGGCGTCATGTCACGGTCCCTCCTGTCGTACGTATGAATCCTCCCTCGGGCATGGGTGTGTGTGTTGTTCTTAGCTAAGTTAGGCTTAGATCGTTTAAGTATTGTGTCTAGGGACCGATGACCTAAGCAGTTCGGTCCCGTAGGAATTCACACACACTTGAACATTTGATTGAACAGTGAAAAACGTTGTATGGCGTGACGAATCACGGTACACAAAGTGGCGATCCGATGGCAGGGTGTGGGTATGGCAAATGCCCGGTGAACATCATCTGTTAGTGCCAACAGTAAAATACGGAGGCGGTGATGTTATGGTGGGGTCGCGTTTTTCAGGGGGGGTGGGGGGGGGGGCTTGCACCTCTTGTTGTTTTGCGTGGCACTATCACACCACAGGCCTACGTTGATGTTTTAAGCACCTTCTTGCTTCCCACTGCTGAAGACCAATTCGGGGATGGCGACTGCATCTTTCAACACGATCGAGCACGGCCTGTGGCGGAGTGGTTACGCGACAATAACAGCCCTGTAATGGACTAGCCTGCACAGAGTCCTGACCTGAATCCTATAGAACACCTTTGGGATGTTTTGGAACGCTGACTTCGTGCCAGGACTCAACGACCGACATCGATACCACTCCTCAGTGCAGCACTCCGTGAAGAATGGGTTGCCATTTCCCAAGAAACCTTCTAGCACCTGATTGAGCGTATGCCTGCGAGAGTGAAAGCTGTCATCAAGGATAAGGGTGGGCCCACACCATATTGAATCCAGCATTACCGATGGAGGGCGCCACGAAATTGTAAGTCATGTTCAGCCTGGTATCCGGATACTTTTGATCACATAGTACAATTGTGAATCCACACTATTATTATTACAAAGGGTCTTAAGTCTTGTACAATCTCTTATTACAACTTATTCATTTTCCCTTTTGCAAGCTTGTACAGCTGAAGATGGGCTTATAACTGCCGGAAACCAGTCGTGATTTGAATCAATAAAACTATTTACAACTGAAGCTGTTGATTATCTAACTCTACTATGAAGCACAGTTACTGGTTCTACTAATAAATTTTTACCGTTCTACTTTCGAACGGAGTACGGCGAAAAGAACACTTAAATCTTTCCATGCGAGCTGCGAGCTTTGACTTCTCGTATTTTATTTCAGTGATTATTTCTCCCTATGTAGGTGGGCGCCATTAAAATATTTTCGCATTCGGAGGAGAATCTAGGTGATTGAAATTTCATGAAAAGATCCTACCGCAACAAAAAATGATTTGTTTTAATGATTTTGATGATTGCCACTCCACCTCGCATATTACATCCGTGACTCATTCTCCCCTATTTCGCGATAATACAAAACGAGCTGCCATTCTCCGAACTTTTTCGATATCCTCCGACAGCAATATCTGATGCGGATCCACACCGCGCAGCAGTACTCCAGTAGAGGAAGGACAAGCGTAGTATCTGCATCTTCTAAGTGCTATGCGAATGAAACCACGTATTTGTTTGGCATTCCCCACAACATTATCTATGTAATCGTTCCAAGTTAAGTTATTCGTGATTGCAATTCTTAAGTAATTACTTTAATTCCCAGCTTTTATATTTGTTAGGTTTGTTGTGTAATCGAAATTCAGTAGATTGCTTTTAATACACATGAGGACGACTTCACGCTTTTCATTTTTAGAGTCAATTGCCACTTTCCACTTTCCGCATCATACAGATATCACCTTGTTATTGGTTTTGATCAACTGATAACTTAACGAGACGTAAAACGACAGTATTATATGCAAAAAATCTAAGAGGGCTGCTCAGATTATCTCCTAAATTGTTTATAAAAGTTAGGAACAGAATTGCTTCTGCAACGGTATTCAGACCTTTTTTGTGTACCATGGTGGCTCAGTAGCATTAAGTACCTTATTAATTTATTTGGTATTTGAGGGCGCATTGAAAAGTAATGCCTCCGAATTTTTAATGTGAAAACTCTTAAAAAATATTAAATAAAACATACGTTAGGCTTCTAACATTCTACATCTTTATTCCTCATGTCTATAAATTTGCAGCCCTCTGCCACTAGAGGGCTCCGAATTGTAGCGTGTAACACGGCGCTATGTAAGGTAACTATGTCGGTGCGTGAGTAACAGCGTGTTGTAATCGAATCCGAACAGTTCGTCCACACATGGAACACACTTATCTTCAGCATGACAATGCCAGACCACATCCGAGCGCTGCCACATCTGCCACAGCCGCTCGATCTAAGACGTCTTGTCAGGGGCCGTGCAGTTTGGTCCCATAAGACCTTATCGCAAATTTCCAAAGCATGTGCAACAATCCGACGCCTTGGGTTCACTGTTATCGATCATCATCCATACAGTCCCGACTTGGTCCCGTCTGATTTTCATCTGTTTACAAACATTCGAGGGCTTCATTTTAATAGTGATGAAGCGGCGCGAGCAGAGGTGAGGTTGTGGCTCCGAACACAAAGTCAAACATTCTACAGTGACGATACCAACAAACAGGTCTCTCGCTGGGAGGAGTGTGTTCGTCATCAGGAAGACTGTATTGAGAAATAAATATGTGAACATTAAGAACAAAAATGGAGAATGTTAATCACTTTGTTTTATTTAAAAAGCTTTAAGTTTTCATACACTCCTGGAAATTGAAATAAGAACACCGAGAATTCATTGTCCCAGGAAGGGGAAACTTTATTGACACATTCCTGGGGTCAGATACATCACATGATCACACTGACAGAACCACAGGCACATAGACACAGGCAACAGAGCATGCACAATGTCGGCACTAGTACAGTGTATATCCACTTTTCGCAGCAATGCAGGCTGCTATTCTCCCATGGAGACGATCGTAGAGATGCTGGATGTAGTCCTGTGGAACGGCTTGCCATGCCATTTCCACCTGGCGCCTCAGTTGGACCAGCGTTCGTGCTGGACATGCAGACCGCGTGAGACGACGCTTCATCCAGTCCCAAACATGCTCAATGGGGGACAGATCCGGAGATCTTGCTGGCCAGGGTAGTTGACTTACACCTTCTAGAGCACGTTGTGTGGCACGGGATACATGCGGACGTGCATTGTCCTGTTGGAACACCAAGTTCCCTTGCCGGTCTAGGAATGGTAGAACGATGGGTTCGATGACGGTTTGGATGTACCGTGCACTATTCAGTGTCCCCTCGACGATCACCAGAGGTGTACGGCCAGTGTAGGAGATCGCTCCCCACACCATGATACTGGGTGTTGGCCCTGTGTGCCTCGGTCGTATGCAGTCCTGATTGTGGCTCTCAGCTGCACGGCGCCAAACACGCATACGACCATCATTGGCACCAAGGCAGAAGCGACTCTCATCGCTGAAGACGACACGTCTCCATTCATTCGTCCCTCCATTCACGCCTGTCGCGACACCACTGGAGGCGGGCTGCACGATATTGGGGCGTGAGCGGAAGACGGCCTAACGGTGTGCGGGACCGTAGCCCAGCTTCATGGAGACGGTTGCGAATGGTCCTCGCCGATACCCCAGGAGCAACAGTGTCCCTAATTTGCTGGGAAGTGGCGGTGCGGTCCCCTATGGCACTGTGTAGGATCCTACGGTCTTGGCGTGCATCCGTGCGTCGCTGCGGTCCGGTCCCAGGTCGACGGGCACGTGCACCTTCCGCCGACCACTGGCGACAACATTGATGTACTGTGGAGACCTCACGCCCCACGTGTTGAGCAATTCGGCGGTACGTCCACCCGGCCTCCCGCATGCCCACTATACCCCCTCGCTCAAAGTCCGTCAACTGCACATACGGTTCACGTCCACGCTGTCGCGGCATGCTACCAGTGTTAAAGAGTGCGATGGAGCTCCGTATGCCACGGCAAACTGGCTGACACTGACGGCGGCGGTGCACAAATGCTGCGCAGTTAGCGCCATTCGACGGCCAACACCGCGGTTCCTGGTGTGTCCGCTGTGTCGTGCGTGTGATCATTGCTTGTACAGCCCTCTCGCAATGTCCGGAGCAAGTATGGTGGGTCTGACACACCGGTGTCAATGTGTTCTTTTTTCCATTTCCAGGAGTGTATTTCTTGGAGAGCAACACATATAGCAGAACATGCAGAAAGGAGTGTATAAACTCGGAGGCATTACTTTCTAGCAAGCCCTAGTATATCCCTCAGCTGGCGTCGATACTATGTATTTGAATTTAAGCTACATTTGTTTTACGCTCACATAGTCAGTTTGGAAGGAGTGGAGGCGTCAAGCGAATTTTTATCTTCTTTTTCTCAGTAGATGTATTTTGCTTTTATATTTGGTGGATTTGGATGTTAAGGTATTCAGTCTTGCTACAACGAGCTTGTGATCACTGATTCCCGAAAATCATGATGTTCCCTATTTGCTCAGAATTATTTGTTGTTAACAGGTTAAGTATATTCTCGGACACACTTGCACTTTGAGTGGCCTCCTGAGCTAACCGTTGAAATGGTTCAAATGGCTCTGAGCACTATGGGACTTAACAGCTGTGGTCATCATTCCCCTAGAACTTAGAACTACTTAAACCTAACTAACCTAAGGACATCACACACATCCATGCCGGAGGCAGGATTCAAACCTGCGACCGTAGCAGTCGCGCGATTCCGGACTGAGCGCCTAGAATCGCTCGGCCAAACCGTTGAAATAATTCACGGAGAAAGCATTTAGCACTGGTTCGAATGGAGTTTTATGCCTACCACAGACTTTAAACATGAATTTTCGCCAACATGTCGAGGGTAGATTGAAATCATCATCAACTTGAATTCTATGAGTAGAGTACCTTTTTGGAACGAAACTCAGGTTTTCCTACGAGCGAAACGGAAACTAAATCATCTATGCTTGGAGGCAGGGGGGGGGGGGGGGGGGGGAGAGCGGGGCAGGAGGTCTGCAAAAGGAACCAGTTATTAATTTATTTCAGTTGTCAAGTGCAACCTCTAGCCATACTAATTAACTGGAATTATCCATATCAATTTCACTGCAAGGCAACCTACTTCCAACGGCAATAAACACTCCGCCAGCAACTGCGTTTAATCTGCCCTTTCTGAACACCCTTAGGTTCTTCGTAAAAATTGCGGCTGAATTTATCTCCGGCTTTAGCCGACTTTTACTATTTAAAATGATTTGAACTTCAGTGCTTTCTATTAGCGCTTGGAGCCCTTGTCCTTTCCCAACACAACTAAAACTACTTCCAGCTACAGCACCGACTGTCGCTTGGTCTTCCCTCGCCCTGTGGTTGCCCTGCACCCTTTTAGACTGAAGCCCTTTCTGTAACTTCCCGAGAACCTAAAAAGCCGCCCAGTCCACTCTGTACAGTCCCTGCTACACATGTAGCCACTTTCTGCACGTAATGGACTTCTGATCTACAGTATTAAGTGGGACCCGAAAACCCACCACCCTACGGCGCAAGTCAAGGACTCTGCAGCCTACACGGTCTCAGAACCGTCTGAGCCTCCGATTCCGACCATCCACTCGACTCTGTGCCAAAGGTCCACAGTCGGTCATGTCGGCGACGTTATAGATGATAAGCTCTGCCTTCATCTCGCAAGCAAGACTGGTGATCTTTACCACTTGAGATATCAACCCGAAACCAGTGAAAATCTCTCCTCATCAAAGGCGACATACATCGTTAGTACAAATATGAACCATCGCCTGCAGTTGGCTGCATCCTGTGATCTATGTGGCATCCGGAAGCGCCTGTTCCACATCTGGGATGACTCCCCCCCAGCATGCACACAGAGTGCCCACTGGACTTCTTCCCCTCCTTGGCAGCCATCTCCCTAAGGGGCCCCATTACGCACTTAACACTGGAGCTGCTAGTTACCAGTAATTCACCCTCTGTGAATGCCCAGATCTTGCAGGGCGATAGACTTCCTTTGAAACAGGGCAAGCGACAGCATCTGGCCCAGGTTCTTTTATCAGACGTAGATAACGCCTGAAACCTTTTCGTCAGACGAATCGAAGAGGTCCTTCAGTAGATCCTCCAGAAAGTCTTTCGCTCCTGTCACACCTTGAAACCACGGGGAGAGTCTCTAAATCAGTGTGGGCAGTAACCAGGTTGGCCACAGTAAAGGGTCGAAAGCCAGTCAGCTTACTTGTTCTTTGCTGAAGCTTGGATTCAGCTGATCTCGGCCTATAGTCTTCACGTCATTTCGTAAAATCATTTACTTGCTTTCATTTTTCTGTTATTGAACCAACACCTTTCTTTCAGTCGCTCAGCATATTTGTTCTCTAGATTCAAGAACTCGCCTTTACTCAAAGGCTGACTACTTAAATTTTTAACATGATTGTACAATACTGTTTCCCTTTCATCACCGAGTGTTCTCGAGAAAAAAAAAACTTATTAGTTCCTGAAATAAGCTTTAAGTCTATCACCTAATAAGCTTCCTGGAACTTAATATTTTCTTACTCGCTTTCCTCATTTTCATTTCAAGAAGTCTGGCATTTCCAAAATTTAATTAATGTTGTTTTAATCTCGTTTATATCCTGAATTCTCCATCTTTGCACGTTAAGGAAAAGAACAGCAAAACTTTTACTTTTTATGCTGTTTGTTTTTTTTTCCTCGTTCAACCCGAAATAGCTTTGTCCGACACAACCACAATCTACAATTATGGCTGTTCCCAAGTAATAACTACTTTGGCTAGAATTTGCGCTCCACAATATAGAGAAAAGCATCGGCTACAGCTAAAAATACAATAAAAATTTAACATTATTTACTTGCAAACAAAACAAAGCACTCTAAAGTAAGTATGTGAGTCACCAGAAGCGGATAACTTGTTCCCACTCCGAAATTATTTTGATTGAAAATGGAGTGAGTAGTCTTGTTCCTTTGTAGTCCACACTGCAGCGGTGCGATAGGTGTTCACACTAGCACTAGAGATTAGAAACAGCTCTTGTCCGACACAACTCACGGTCCGATGCTACCCGACCATGCCCGTGCCGCCTTCAATATTGTCATGCCTACTGAAGCACAAAGTGTTCAAACTAACATTCGTAATGATACCAGTTTAAATTAGCCTACTTTTGTTAATAAGACTTTTAAAAATATACATATTACATGTGTTTCGTCCAAGATAAACTGGAATACCGTGTTATGGCAAAAAGATTTGTTTTTTGTGAAGTTTGTCGACAGTTCATCCAAAGTTGGTGAAGACAGAGCGAGTTATGTACTGTAGCTAAGCTGGCTCTGGTACAGTCTGCTTTGTTGCCATATTTCCCTCTCCCCTATGATGTCATCGATGCCATCGTGCATTGTTGCCAGATTTCTCCCCCTCCCAACCCCTGACATAGTCAATTGCCCCATGTATAAAATAATGGGAAGTGGTGGGAAATTCAAAATAGCATAACTGCGCCCCACTACTATGGCGTCATTATGAAAGTAGTCCGCCCCAATAGCTGAATGGTCAGTGTGACAGACTGCTGTCCTAAGTGGCTCGGGTTCGATTCCTGGCTGGGTCGGGCATTTTCTCCACTCAGGGACTGGGTGTTGTGTTGTCTGCATCATCATTTCATACCCATACGGCGCGCAGGTCGCTCAATGTGGCGTCGAATGTAATAAGACCTGAAGCAAGGTGGCCGGACCTGCCCTGTGAGGGGTCTCCCGGCCAATGACGCCAAACATTCATTTCCATTGTGGAAGTAGAGCAATTGACCACATGTAAATTGATGGGAAATTCAAGAAATCAAAGATGTGGTATTGTCTTGTTTTGATGCAGCCCTATGACTTCAGAATCTAAGATGGCTACTTAATATGGCGCATCTGAAGATATTTGTGTAGCCTGCAGGGTTGTCAGATTTTCTCTAGTCCTATGACGCCATAAGACAAGTCAGAAGACCCAAGTATACTAGCCCAGACTGCAAGGTTGTCAGATTTCCCCGGTCCCTCCCTTTACACTGTGATTGATGATGATGTATGTCGT
Organism: Schistocerca gregaria; assembly: GCF_023897955.1. NCBI lineage: Eukaryota > Metazoa > Arthropoda > Insecta > Orthoptera > Acrididae > Schistocerca > Schistocerca gregaria. The sequence goes on along the minus strand of NC_064931.1, from coordinate 184,233,630 downwards.
TGATGACAGATTTCCCCCACTATTCTGAAATTACATTGTGTTAAAATGGTGGTAAATTCGGTATAAAAGTTATTCTCCTACTCCTATGACAGCACTGTGGAAATAAGGCAGTTAAGTGTAAAACTGAGCGAAATTCAAGATGGGGCATTATCCTATTGGTGTGAAATTCTAAAAATTCAGGATGACAGACCTGTGCAGTATGTGTGCAGCCTATGCCATCAGAAGCGATTATGTCAATCGCTGATGGCGGACCTAGGAATACAATTGCAGCTCTATGACATCATTATCCAAGATGGAAGATCTGAGAATATGAACGCTGTTCTATGACTTTAGAATCCATGATGTCAATCCAAGATGGAGACCTGGGGAAGCAGGTGCAGCCCTCTGATGTCACAGTCTAAGGCGGAGGTCTTTGTAATACAGGCGCAGCTCTACAACCTAGTATGGAGGAGCTGAGGGATATAGGTGCAGCCTCATACTTTCTGGGCCACTTGTGCTAAGTATAGAATCCGGTTAGAAGTTTAAATTGGTGGGAAATTCAAAAATCATTGGTTTTCCCATTACCTCCTATATCACAATTTAAACAATTGCCATCCTGAGTTTGAAATAGAAGAGGTGACTTGTCCCAAGTTTAAAATGGTGTGAAGTACAAAAATCGACTTATCCTAAGATAAAAGTATGGGAAGCACTCTGGTTGTCAGAAGTATTGCACTTGTCACAAGTTTAAAAGTGTATAGCCCACTTGTACAAACTGTGGGACTGTCAAACAATTGCTACTGTCATGTGTGGTAACAGGATAGGAATGGGGGAGGTGTGCACTTGAATCTTATTTGTTTAAACATGCCACGTGATTCCACCCACAGAACTTCACCAGTCCGATGCAGCATCAGTCAACAGCTACTTCGCACCACACTGGACAGGACTCACAGGAGCAGCTTACTGCTAGCCGTGAGTCCAGTCAGCCACCAGCCCCCTGCTCAGTCACATTACAGTGCATGCCTTATATCCTTTCACAGCAGTGGTGTCTTCATAACTGAGTACTCGCAGCAGAGTACGGCTCTGCTGAGTACCCCCACTACAGAAACCCATGCAGCTTCAGTGGTCCATCTCACAACTCTCGTCAATGCTTGTGGGAGCTCGTAAGATGGTAGGAATGCAGACAGATGTTCGTCTCCTAAAGGTATTGCACCCTCCAGGTACTGCGCCCTGACCACAGTCAGCAAAATGATTTCTCACTTAACCATACTCTAATTTTACTACTCTATGGCTTTCTGTTGTGCTCGATGACCATTACGAGCCAAAAGCTGAACCTCCACAGCTACCGCACACCTTAATTGCCACGACTGTATCCCATCCTATACCGTCCCATCTCCGCCCATGTTCACTCAGTACACTACTGTCACAGTGTATACACCTCATGTGTTGGGGCACACAGGAAATTCGAACATAAAACCCCACATAACACACCCTTATAGAGGCACGTTCCTAAGGCCTCAATCAAGCCTTAACTTTAGAATTGGACAGCGGTTCGCTATGTCGACAGGCATTCAGACCGAGCACTGGGATAGGAGCCACCACCATCAAGCTTGCTGCATCAGATATTACTGCTGTTACAAGCTATAATAATGGTTCATAGAGGAATGTGTACTACTCCTTTCTGAATGAATTTTCGTCTTCATTAAGAACAACACGCTATTTGCGAGAAACTCTCCCTTCCCATGGCAACGGCCTTGCCGTGGTGGGTACACCGGCTGCCGACAGATCCCCAAAGTTCAGCGCTGTCGGGCGTGGCCAGCACTTGGATGTGTGACGATCCGGGCCACCATGTGCTGCTGCCATTTTTCGGGGTGATATAGCAACACTGCAGGACTACACCGAACACAGTATCAATCTAGGAGTGATATCTACTGCCTTCTGGCTCTCGTAGACAACAGAGCGAGCTGAGTTCCACACAGTCACTGTTTATGGAATGCGTGTTGATATTCTGTCTACAGAAAGGTCATAAGACATGTTCGAAAATAGCACATCTGAATGACGCTAGCAATATAGACCTTTATTTGTGTGCGTCAGCTCGACGACAGTTCGTAAAGTATCCTCAAAAAGTCGTTTTTGATAGCAGCACTGAACATGCGTCAAAACCCGGAACATGAACTTTGCAGTGATTTAACACCACCCTACAGTCCTTATGTAGTGATCAATACAACAGTTTCTACATATACTGATATGTAAATTTAAAGCAATGGACTTTCTATTGAGGACAGCCAACTGATGTTAGCGATATAGCCTATAGTTGCGTTCATCAGATCGATGACAGTTCTTGAAAATAGGAAATATACTATGGAGATGCTATGTCACATAAACCGTTGATAGGTTTCAGGAGGCATATGACAGTAAACTTTTAAGAAATTCGCGTCAGATTCCAGTTCCTCAGTTCAGTTTTTAAGTACTGCAAGCGAGAACCTGTTTAGTACTGTAAACTTTTTACGCTTAATACTGAGGTGACTCTGCGTGACACAAGCCTTTCATAGGTCAATTATGATTTTCAGTAGTTCAGACATAATGCATAGAAACCTCAAAAAGTTACAGAACTGACATCAGTGAAATGTATTTCTTGGAGAGCAACACATATAGCAGAACATGCAGAAAGTCGTAGATATACTTACTGAGTTGTGTGAGAAAACATACATCATATAATTAAAACGATACACAGATAATTTCAATCTGGTACTATAAGGATTACCAGTTTTCTACAAACGGATGTTACATTGTACAAGAGTGGGGAGAGAATGAGGTGGTTGTACCATGCTTCTGAAGACAATGTTCAGGTGGACAGCGGTAAGACCTCATCAGGTGTGCGTCCAGGGCTGACATCAAATGATAGAACAGGAGTGTGACGTACTGGTAGCAGAGCCAGGATGGGGAAGGTGTAGGCACATTTATTTGGTCTAAGCCTTGTTGACACAAATTTATTATTTAACAATAATTTGTTATACATCCAAGTTAATACAATTAACAGTTTAAAAGGAAATTTTAGCAATAAAAAAATTATTTAAACATTCTGTAGAAGAACATGCAGCCCCACTCTGAAACCTTACATGAAGGTACTGTTAGTAGAGGGTATATTATATCGTACGATAATGCAGCATGTACGAATATTAAAAATTACACCAGAAAAATATTGAGCTTGTGATTTGTACTACATGTAACTCAAACCTTAAAAAAAAAAGTCCAATTTGGAAAGAGTGCAACAAATGTGGCAATGATAATCAGATTTTTTTACCTCCTGATTTCAATTAAGCTTACGTAAACCCTACACAAATGTCCATGTGACATCAGCTCACCTTTCGTGACAAATACACAAAATTTCTAAATTATTTTATATCAGTTAAGTAAGCTACAAGACAGAAATAACATTAACAACTGGTGACAAGAGTAAACACTGTCAAGTTTTCAATTTCACGACGGTTGTGTTATCTAGCAAATTTTCATTTAAATACTCCCCCCACGTGTTCCAAAACCAATTCAGTCAGTCTCGAGAAGAAACACAACTTAATACACAAATTTGGCAATGTCAAGAAATAGATGGGTTTATCCCAAGGAATATTAGTAGAATTACGAAATTTGCAATTTAAACGCACCAGTTTTAACAAAGTCTAATGTAATAATAATTTGCACGGAACTTTCATAAAATGATCGATGATGGTGGATACCGTGCCATACACTATGAAACAAATTAAGAATTATTCACAGTAGACACCTGGCACATGATGATATTCTCTTAAGTATTTCGAATCACAAAATGTTGGCTAGAAGTACCGACGCCATAATAAAGTAATGATCATGAAATATAATAAAAGTATATGAAAATTTCGGCCTTAACCGGGTGACGAGATCCACACCAATGCAGTTTCCTGTTACACTCGAGTTCTAGGCCCAACAAAGAACAGCTGGTCATGGAGAACCACGCTAAGCAAGCGAGCATTCCGACCTCCCCACATGCTCGCAAACAGCCATACTCACTGCAGTCCTTAATCGGCACGCCCCAGTTGACTCCCCGCCGCTTCCATGCTGTCTCCATATACCGACCGACCCGCCTCCCAAAACTGTTGCTTCGCGCACTAGCGCTAACAGCGCTCAGAGATCACGCCCCCTATCGCTGCGTCGAAAACAAGTGAAATAATCTCGCGGGTAAATCAAAAATGCTGATCCGTGACACGGCTCAAGGAGATTAGGTCAAATAAAGGGAATATGTTTCAGTGTATGGAATACATGAAGTGCGCCTAGTGTAGGAAGTTATCAGGAGTAGGTCAGTCTACAAGATCGAACAAAATAAAGTGGGTTACGGTAAGGAAGGTGGTTCAGGTTAAGTTCTGTTGGTGACTGGTCGTGGGGCGCACAACCAGAGGCTGTGCCTTCCAAGAAAGACGCCTGTTCTACTTGACATCTGGATCACAAGAGAGAGAAGCAACTGTGTTCTGCTCTGCAGAAACCCCCAGAGTCCACACCTGTACTTACCTTCCACACACTTTATTGCGAAGGCGGTGGCGCGAATTCGCTAGGAGTTTCAGCAGACGTCTGAAGGCGGTTTTAACCGGACGGAACTACCTCGGTTCTGAAAGGCAGGTAACTTGTGCCGCACAGGCACAGCCGAAGCTGCTCCGGGAGAAAACATAAAGATTTGACAGGGGCCTTTGAAGTAAAATTTGTTAAAGCAATTCCCTAAAATACTCATTGACTGGCCGCCACCTTGTGCAACATAGTAACTTGCTGTGTGGCCAATTTCTAGCCATCTTACAGGCTTCATGGGTAGCTGCCGTCAATTCATTTAGGGAGCATGTAGTTGGACGCAAATTGCAGATGAGGAGATGATCCTGCTCTTTCCGCATTTGCACAGGATTGAGTCACGAGAAAACCCCCACTTCTTTACTCCTGCCTACTCCACATCATAGTCCGTTGGCCAGCTTTCTACTACATAGCCAGAAGGTAAGTTCTCACATGGTACCATCCATTCTGTGATATTGTGGTCTTGGCCAGGAATTGGCTCAGATTGCCGGAGGCTGTTCAGTGAGGGTTTCTATAGCACGGAGGACACTCCATCTTGATTTGAGAAGGGCAGTTGCAGGTGAGTACTCGTACAGAGAAAGGGTTTCTAGACGTAGTTCTGACATGTAACAGTACTATTTATTGTTTTATCCACATCATAGTCCGTTGGCCAGCTTTCTACTACATAGCCAGAAGGTAAGTTCTCACATGGTACCATCCATTCTGTGATATTGTGGTCTTGGCCAGGAATTTGCTCAGATTGCCGGAGGCTGTTCAGTGAGGGTTTCTATAGCACGGAGGACACTCCATCTTGATTTGAGAAGGGCAGTTGCAGGTGAGTACTCGTACAGAGAAAGGGTTTCTAGACGTAGTTCTGACATGTAACAGTACTATTTATTGTTTTATTACATAAAGGGTGCCCTCATTTTTGCCACATATTCAAAACTGCCGTGACTAGAAAGCTGAAAGTCCCACACATATTTCTGATAAACACTGGAGGTAGCGGCTTTTGTCTGTCAGGTCCACGTCTATAAGCACAGTACAAACATCTCCCGTTTCGACAAGATTTACGAATCATTTGTGATTAATGCAGGTTTTCTTCCTTCAAGAAGGAGCTTGCATAACAAGCCTTTTGCTGGCCAAAGCTGTGGATGATGACTGTTACGACTTACACAAAATCCCACGTAACATTTCAGAATAGCTAGCAGATCAAACATGTTACAAGGGATTTTTCTAGGTTTCGAGAGGTAACTGACGTGGTATGTTTGCACACAACTCCATCAAACTTCATGTGTAGAGCTGATTTCCAGTAGCATCGCAGATGCATACCGGTCAGACGATTTTGATAGCTAGAACATCAACAGGTGCGCACCATAGACCACTGTCAGTCAATTTTAAGGATGCTTATATAGGGAATATTCACTATAATAGTTCATAAAGACGTGCGGTCGATGTGGCGCAGTGGATGAGCTAGTAATGGTGGTGGTTGGTGTTGTTCATTCATTTCATAGACTGAAACAGCAGGTCCAATGGTGAATTCAGTGAGGTAGTAGCTGTATATTCACACTATTCATCCCAACAGATTTCCAAACAGCTGTAGTAGATTCATACCATAAATTTTCAACTAACTGTATCATAATGAGCATATACTTTTCTCTGATAAATGACAGTGTTATTCTTTAATTTACATTGAATTTTTTCTGTAATGGTAAAAATTTTATGTCAGTGAGGATGAAACGTTAAAAATCCAATCATTCTTCCCATAAACAAAAAGTGACCTAATGCTCAGGGTAGCATTGCATTTTTTAGTGCTTATTAAGTGATTCTACACATAAATTGCATTTTACGTATAATGTACATAAGACAGCTAACATTTCCAGTAGTTTTCTAAATGATTACAGCTGAGGAATCTGAAGGTATGAGTGATGTATAAAGGTTTTCATGATCTTAATCGATTGGTGGGGTAGTGGGGCTTCTATTTGCAAACTTAAACGCTTCCACTAGATTTCTAACTCAGTTTCTAATGAATAACGATATAACTCATTGAACAAGGGCGCCTGTGCAACATCTCTTTTGCTGCTCACGACAGTGAGTGTCAGGGCATGTGATGTGAAACAAGCACACATGCGGAGTTCGAGAAATGCAGCTAGCTTAATAATTTGTAGGACATTGAAACCTCTCTCTCTCTGTTCGTTTAGTCGGTTCCGACTCTTCGTGACCCCATGAACCAAATCACGCCAGTTTTTCGTGTCTTGCATTTTCTCCCGTAGACCTTCCAGGTTGGAACACATTGCTTCTGTGATGCCATCGATCCATCTCAGCCTCTGACGTCCTCTTCTTCTAGTTACCTTCAATCTTCCCCAGCATTAATGTTTTTTCCAGCGAGGCTTGCCTTCGCATTGTGTGTCCAAAGTAGGTCAGCTTTTGTTTTAACATTAGACCTTCCAGGGAGAAATCTGGTTTTATTTGCTCCAATATTGATTTGTTGGTTCTCTTTGCAGTCCATAGAACTCTGAGAAGTTTCCTCCAACACCACAATTCGAAGGAGTCAATTCTTCGCCGTTCAGCCTTTCTAATGGACCAGGTCTCACATCCATACATCACAACTGGAAAGACGATAGCCCTCACAATACGAATCTTTGTTGCTAGTGTTATATCTCTGGACCTTATAACCTTGTCAAGGTTTGACATCGCCTGTCTACCGAGCAACAGGCGTCTCCGGATTTCATGGCTGCAGTCGCCATCAGCAGAGATCTGGGAGTCGAGATAACTGAATGTGGTCACTACCTCCATGATTTCTCCTGCTATATCCCACAAATTGGTAGGTGTAGTAGGACATTGAAATACACTGCCATAAAAAAAACACAATACCAAGAAGGAGTCGTGCTACATAAACTAAAGTTGCTGGGCGTTTTTCTACATCTGAAAGATGATGTCTACTCCACTCTAGCGGTCGTGGGCGTTAGTAACCTTTGACACTGGACGTGGTAAGTTGGTCAGTCAAGAATGTCTTTAAGGCGACAACATGCTATTATCAAAACACCACAGAACTTGAGTGAGGTTGTGTAATTGGGCTATAACAAGCTGGATGAGCTTCCAGTGATATTGCAGAAAGACTTGGTAGGAATGTAGCCACTGTACAGGGCTGCTGGTCACGTGAATGGAGTCACAAGAAGACAGCGCTCCGGACAGTCACAAGGCACTACTGTGAGGGAAGGCCATCGTGTTCGACGTATGGCTGTGGCGCATCATATTGGATCTGCAGCAGCAATTTGAGTAGCAGTTGCCACCACAGTGACACAACGGATTGTTACAAATTGGTTACTTCAAGTATAGCTCCAAGCCAGACGTTCTGTTGCGTGCATTCCGCTGACCCAAAACCATCGCCGTTTGCGATGTCAGTGATGTCAAGTAAGAGCCCACTGGAGGGCAAGGTAGAGGTCTGTCGTGTTTTTTAACTAAAGCTGGTACTGCCTCGGTGCCAGTGCTGGCTATGTGTTGGTTAAGAGGAGGCCAGTTAAGGGCCTCCAGCCAACCTGTCTGCGTGCTAGATACACTGAACCTATATCTGGAGTTATTGTCTGGGGTGCGATTTCATATGACAGCAGAAGGACTGCCGTGGTTATCCCATGCACCCTGACTGAAAATTTGTACGTCGGTCTGGTGATTGTACGTGTATCTAGGACCGTGTTTTCCAACAGGGTAAAACTCGTCCACATACAGCTGTTGTAATCGAACATCCTAACATACTCTACAGGGTACATGTTGCCTTGGCCTGCTCAGTCACCAGATTTATCCCCAGTCGAGCACATATGGGACATCATAGGACGAGAACTCCAGCATTATCCACAAACAGTATTAACCATCCCTGTGTTGATCGACCAAGTGCAACAAGCATAGAACTAGATCCCACAAAGTGACATCCGGCACCTGTACAACACAATGTATGCACGTTTGCATGCTTGCATTCAACATTTTGATGATTACATTGGTTATTTATGTACCAGCATTTCACATTTGCAGTGGCTTAACTTGCACGTCCATTAACCAGTATGTAATGATGACCACTTTAATATGTTTCTTAGACAAATGTATTCCCAAAATTTCGTTACTTTACATTAATTATTTTTTGATGTTGCAATTTTTTCCATTTGCTTATATTTGACTGCAGTGAAATATGCCAGATAATTTTCGGCTTAGAGTTGTTCAGTGTTGTGGGATGTTTGATTTTATGAAGGCTATGCTGATGATGTTCGGACTTTGAATATTTTATATGAACTGGGGATATGTTGGGAAAATGAGCAATTCGTGCATTGATCAGTAGAGACTACATAACACTTCACCCTATATATGAATATGTTACAATGAAATTCAAACAAAGTACCCTTGCTAAAGCAAAACTGTAACATAATTCCCCATGTTACAGTGACATTCCAACAAACTGCCCCATGTTATAGTGAAATTTTAACAAAATGCGCCAAATTACAGTGAAATTATAACAAAATACCCGACGTTACAACAAAATTGTAACAAAATGTTCATGCTACAATGAAATTGTGACAAAACATCCCAGGATACAGCGAAAATTGTAACAAATTACCCAGTACATCACTGTGTCACAGCAGAATTCATCAGACACCTTCCGAAAGTAAATTTCGAGAAGAGCCTTAGGGCAGATTCAGCATGATAGGTCAGTACAAGTTCTGCATCACTCCCATAAATTATCTGAGAGTAGGCATTATGAGTTATTTAAAATGGAATGACCATATAAAATTAATCGTCGGTAAAGCAGATGCCAGACTGAGATTCAGTGGAAGAGTCCTAAGGAAATGCAGTCCGAAAACAAAGGAAGTATGTTACAGTACACTTGTCCGCCCACTGCTTCAATACTGCTCACTGGTGTGGGATCCGTAACAGATAGGGTTGATAGAAGAGATAGGGAAGATCCAACGGAGAACAGCGCGCTTCGTTACAGGATCATTTAGTAATCGCGAAAGCGTTACGGAGATGATAGATAAACTCCAGTGGAAGACTCTGCAAGAGAGACGCTCAGTAGCTCGGTACATGCTTTTGATGAAGTTTCGAGAAGATACCTTCACCGAGGAGTCAAGCAGTATATTGCTCCCTCCTACGTATATCTCGCGAAGAGACCATGAGGATAAAATAAGAGAGATTAGAGCCCACACAGAGGCATACCGACAATCTTTCTTTCCATGAACAATACGAGTCTGGAATAGAAGGGAGAACCGATAGAGGTACTCAAGGTACCCTCGGCCACACACCGTCAGGTGGCTTGCGGAGTATGGACGTAGATAACAATCGTGCTGATGTGGAGTCCATTAATGCAATATAGCTTTCCCAAGTGTTCGGTGCTTTTACCAAAGACCTCTTAGCTCCAACGCTGTTATACCCTACTGAGGTTTCCCTTGTGTATTGTGGTGTAATTGTTGTAGGATCTATTTATTGCTCACACACAATTCATAGCTGGTGCGGTTGGCATGTTTGTCAGATTTCACTTGTCCTCTTGAGTTTTTTCTGTAACATCACTGCAGAAGTAGGCGACCAACAATAAGTATAGAATCAAGATGATGACTTTGTTTAAAGTCCAAGGTAACAATCTAAGGTAGTGGACGTATGATGTCACAATCCAAGATGGGGATCCAGAAATCACTGATGTCAAAATCCAAGGTGGTAATCCAGGATGGTGGACTTGGCGTTATGGGTGCAGCAGAAAATAGTTGTTCCAGTTTCTTTGGCATTACATTTGCTTACCCCCCACCACTCCTCTGCACCATCAATTCAACGGGTGAACTCGATAGACATTTCATTATACCCTATTTAAAAGCTGATCGTCATGAAACATCATCAAATATATGCCACCTGCAGACAGAAAAACTGACTCGCATACTAGATGGGAAATATTAACTCCTTTCAATATTTATTACTATTATTATTATTATTATTATTATTGATATTATTATTATTCATTTTTCATATGTGTATATACAGCAGAATATTGCTCAAGTATGTAGACTACCTCAGTTGTTGAATGGTTGTGTCACTGCCTTTGATATGGAAGGACTGGGGTGCAACTCCTGGTACCTTCTCAAGTTTTCCTGTGTTAGGGAGGTCTGGAACATAGTCCACTCAGCCTCATAAGGCAAAATTAGGAGCTGCTTGAATAAAGCAGTGGCATCATCACCAGGCTTCATCCACTGGCAATAATGGTTGGAGGGTGGGGTGACATGCTGAACACGTCCCATGATCACAGGTCACTCCTCGAACTGCCATGTAAGCAGCAACTGGGGAGTCTTAACAGGACCAAGGACCAATCTGTGTGAGATGTTTATGTTTAAGTGTGGGCCCCTTATCAGACAGAATGAACAGGTGTTACTGGACGTGTACAAGAAAGCTAGCACAAATGGCCACAGATCTGTTTGATCCATGCAAGAGTGTCGGAGAGATGCTGGCAAATTTAAACTGGCAGATGCTTGAAGATAGATGCCGACTATTCTATGAAAGCCCACTCAAAAATTTGGAAGAACAAGCATTAAGGTGAGCAACAGACTTATAGACTAAAAAAACTTATAAGCTACATTCTTTCTGCATACAGTCGCAGCAGTTTGTGGGCTTTATTAATGGTTGGTTGGTTGATGATTCGGGGGAAGGGAGCAAACAGCAAGGTCATCGGTCCAATAGGATTAGTGAAGACTGGGGAAGGAAATCGGCCGTGCCCTTTCAAGGGAACCATCCCAGCATTTACCTGACCCGATTTGGAAAATCACGGACAACTTAAATCAGGATGGCCGGACCCAGATTTGAACCGTCGTCCTCCCGAATGCGAGTCCTGTGTGCTAACCACTGAGCCACCTCACTCACTTTTTATTAATATTCACTTTGTACGTGTTGGTGCACTGTGGCTATGTCCTTCAACTCGCCTTATTTTCTTATTTACACATGATGTTGCTGAGTAGCCCATAATGAAAATGTCTCAGCAGGAGTGAATACCCATTTTCAATTCAAGTGGAGGTAATTGCGTTAGCATCGGTATGCTCGTGAATAGTGGTGAATTCAACCCAGCAGTAATTTTTGAATACGTACATTATTGTGATACGAAAGTAATATTAACCACTGCAGAATGGGGTAGGCTGTGTGAGAACTCAATATCGACTGCAGCCATGTTTACTCGAAATACTCAAGCAATACATACACTGAAACCAGATGATCACAAGATCTGTGTTGGTGACTTCCCACAAACAATCAAAATTTTTAACAAAACGAAATCGGCTCACGTCCAGCAACACACCTTCAAGAATTTAACATACAGCAGTTTCGGCATACAGCACGCACTCGACCAGAGATAGAGCTGGCAGCCTTATGGTTAAAGCTTCTATGAAACATGCTGTTGTTGTTGTTGTTGTTGTTGTTGTTGTTGTTGTTGTGGTCTTCAGTCCTGAGACAGGTTTGATGCAGCTCTCCATGCTACTCTATCCTGTGAAAGCTTCTTCATCTCCCAGTACCTACTGCAGCCTACATCCTTCTGAATCTGCTTAGTGTATTCACCTCTTGGTCTCCCTCTACGATTTTTACCCTCCACACTACCCTCCAGTACCAAATTGGTGATCCCTTGATGCCTAAGAACATGTCCTACCAACTGATCCCTTCTTCTAGTCAAGTTGTGCCACAAACTCCTCTTTTCCCCAATTCTGTTCAATACCTCCTCATTAGTTATGTGATATACCCATCTAATCTTCAGCATTCTTCTGTAGCACCACATTTCGAAAGCTTCTATTCTCTTCTTGTCTAAACTATTTATCGTCCATGCTTCACTTCCATACATGGCTACACTCCATACAAATACTTTCAGAAACGACTTCCTGACACTTAAATCTATGCTCGATGTTAACAAATTTCTCTTCTTCAGAAACACTTTCCTTGCCATTGCCAGTCTACATTTTATATCCTCTCTCCTTCTAACATCAGGTATTTTTCTCCCCAAATAGCAAAACTCCTTTACTACATTAAGTGTCTCATTTCCTAATGTAATTTTCTCAGCATCACCAGACTTAATTCGACTACATTCCATTATCCTCGCTTTGCTTTTGTTGATGTTCATATTATACCCTCCTTTCAAGATACTGTCCATTCCGTTCAACTGCTCTTCCGAGTGCTTTGCTGTCTCTGACAGAATTATAATGTCATCGGCAAACCTCAATGTTTTTATTTCTTCTCCATGGATTTTTATACCTACTCCGAATTTTTCTTTTGTTTCCTTCACTGCTTGCTCAATATACAGATTGAATAACATCGGAGAGAGGCTACAACCCTGTCTCACTCCCTTCCCAACCACTGCTTCCCTTTCGTGTCCCTCGACTCTTATAACTACCATCTGGTTTCTGTACAAATTGTAAATAGCCTTTCGCTCCCTGTATTTGACCTCTGCCAGCTTCAGAATTTGAAAGAGAGTACTCCAGTCAACATTATCAAACGCATTCTCTAAGTCTACAAATGCTAGGAACGTAGGTCTGCCTTTCCTTAATCTAGCTTCTAAGATAAGTCGTAGGGTCAGTACTGCCTCACGTGTTCCAACATTTCTACGGAATCCAAACTGATCTTCCCCGAGGCCAGCTTCTACCAGTTTTTCCATTCGTCTGTAAAGAATTCGTGTTAGTATTTGCAGCTGTGATTTATTAAACTGATAGTTCGGTAATTTTCACATCTGTCAACACCTGCTTGCTTTGGGATTGGAATTACTTCATTCTTCTTGAAGTCTGAGGGAATTTCGCCTGTCTCATACATCTTACTCACCAAATGGTAGAGTTTTGTTAGGCCTGGCTCCCCCATGACCGTCAGTAGTTCCAATGGAATGTTGTCTACTCCGGGGGCCTTGTTTCGACTCAGGTCTTTCAGAGCTCTGTCAAACTCTTCACGCAATATCATATCTCCCATTTCATCTTCATCTACCTCCTCTTCCATTTCCATAATATTGTCGTCAAGAACATCGCCCCTGTATAGACCCTCTATATACTTCTTCCACCTTTCTGCTTTCCCTTCATTGCTTAGAAATGGTTTTCGATCTAAGCTCTTGATATTCATACAAGTGCCAGAATGAGATTTTCACTCTGCAGTGGAGTGTGCGCTGATATGAAACTTCCTGGCAGATTAAAACTGTGTGCCCGACCGGGCACACAGTTTTAATCTGCCAGGAAGTTTCATACAAGTGGTTCTCTTTTCTAAAAAGTCTCTTTAATTTTCCTGTAGTCAGTATCTATCTTACCCCTCGTGAGATTAGCCTCTACATCCTTACATTTGTCGTCTAGCCATCCCTGCTTAGCTATTTTGCACTTCCTGTCGATCTTATTTTTGAGACGGTTGTATTCCTTTTTGCCTGCTTCACTTACTGCATTTTTGTATTTTCTCCTTTCATCAAGTAAATTCAGTATCTCTTCGGTTACCCAAAGATTTCTACTAGCCCTCGTCTTTTTACCTACGTGATCCTCTGCTGCCTTCACTATTTCATTCCTCAAAGCTACCCATTCTTCTTCTACTGTATCTCTTTCCCCCATTCCTGTCAATTGTTCCCTTATGGTCCCCCTGAAACTCTGTACAAACTCTGGTTCTTTTAGTTTATCCTGGTCCCATCTCCTTAAATGGCCACCTTTTTGCAGTTACTTCAGTTTTAATCCACAATTCATAACCAATAGATTGTGGTCAGAGTCCACATCTGCCCCTGGAAATGTCTTACAATTTAAAATCTGGTTCCTAAATCTCTGTCTTACCATTATATAATCTATCTGAAATCTTTTAGAATCTCCAGGGTTCTTCCATGTATACAACCTTCTTTCATGATTCTTGAACCAAGTGTTAGCTATGATTAAGTTATGCTCTGTGCAAAATTCTACCAGGCGGCTTCCTCTTTCATTTCTTAGCCCTAATCCATATTCACCTACTACGTTTCCTTTTCTTCCTTTCCCTACTGTCGACTTCCAGTTACCCATGACTATTAAATTTTCGTCTCCCTTCACTACCTGAATAATTTCTTTTATCTCATCATACATTTCCTCAATTTCTTTATCATCTGCAGAGCTAGTTGGCATATAAACTTGTACTACTGTAGTAGGCGTGGGCTTCGTGTCTATCTTGGCCACAATAACGCGTTCACTATGCTGTTTGTAGTAGCTTACCCGCACTCCTATTTTCCTATTCATTATTAAAGCTACTCCTGCATTACCCCTATTTTATTTTGTATTTATGATCCTGTATTCGCCTGACCAAAAGTCTTGTTCCTCCTGACACCGAACTTAACTAATTCCCACTATATCTAACTTTAACCTATCCATTTCCCTTTTTAAATTTTCTAACCTACCTGCCCGATTAAGAGATCTGATATTCCACGCTCCAATCCGTAGAATGCCAGTTTTCTTTCTCTTGATAACGACGTCCTCTTGAGTAGTCCCCGCCCAGAGATCCGAATGGGGGACTATTTTACCTTCGGAATATTTTACCCAAGAGGACGCCATCATCATTTAATCATACAGTAAAGCTGCATACCCTCGGGAAAAATTACGGCTGTAGTTTCCCCTTGCTTTCAGCCGTTCGCAGTACCAGCACAGCACGGCCATTTTGGTTATTGCTACAAGGCCAGATCAGTCAGTCATCCAGACTGTTGCCCTTGCAACTACTGAAAAGGCTGCTGCCCCTCTTCAGGAACCACAGGTTTGTCTGGCCTCTCAACAGATACCCCTCCGTTGTCATTGCAGCTACGGTTCGGCTATCTGTATCACTGAGGCACACAATCCTCCCCACCAACGGCAAGGTCCATGCTTCATGGGGGGTGGGGGGGGGGGGGCGGGGGGGGGGGGCTATGAAACATAGCGGATCAATTTACAGGGACTTTTGCGGCACACTCCTAATCCCAAGAAACGAGATGTAGCTCAGTATTTTCATGCGTGGTGCTTGACAGTATTTGGAACTATCTATGAGTTTACAACACTTGATGTAGGTCTAGAACTGTGATCTTATTTGAGAATGTATATATACATAGCTATCTGTAGAAATAACAAATGAAGCATGTTTATTACATCTGCGTTCTTCTTTTCTCCTACAAAATTCCCTGTATGCAAGTGTAATCAAAAACAGAATAACAAGAATGGGTCACTACTGCCCATCTGTATCGGGCCGGTCATTGTTTGTCCATCAGATAGTGGGAAGACAAATGTTCTCATGTCCATGCTAATACATCCAGATGGTGTTCGCTTCGAGAATATACACTATGTGATCAAAAGTATCCAGACACCCCGAAAAAATACGTTTTTCATGTTACGTACCGCCAGGTACTCCATATCAGCGACCTCAGTAGTCATTTGACATCGTGAGAGAGCAGAATGGGGCGCTCCGAAGAACTCACGGACTTCGAACGTGCTCAGGTTATCGGGTGTCACTTGTGTCATACGTCTGTAGGCGAGATTTCCACACTCCTAAACATCCATAGGTCCACTGTTTCCGATGTGATAGTGAAGTGGAAACGTGAAGGGGCACTTACAGCACAAAAGCGTACAGGCCGACCTCGTCTGTTGACTGACAGAGGCCACAGACAGTTGAAGATGGTCGTAATGTGAAATAAGAAAACATCTATCCAGGCCATCACACAGGAATTCCAAACTGCATCAGGATCCACTGCAAGTACTGTGACAGTTAGGTGGGAAGTGAGAAAAATTGGATTTCATGATCGAGCGGCTGCTTATAAGTCACACATCACACCGGTAAATGTCAAACGACAACTTGCTCGCCGGTCGCGGTGGTCTCGCGGTTCTAGGCGCGCAGTCCGGAACCGTGCGACTGCTACGGTCGCAGGTTCGAATCCTGCCTCGGGCATGGATGTGTGTGATGTCCTTAGGTTAGTTAGGTTTAAGTAGTTCTAAGTTCTAGGGGACTAATGACCACAGCAGTTGAGTCCCATAGTGCTCAGAGCCATTTGAACAACTTGCTTGGTGTCATAAACGTAAACATTGGACGATTGAACAGTGGAAAAACGTTGTGTGGAGTGACAAATCACGGTACACAATGTGGCGATCCGATGGTAGTGTCTGGATATGGCGAATGCCCAGTGAACGTCATCTGCTATCGTGTTTAGTGCCAACAGCAAAAATCGGATGTGGTGGTGTTATATTGTGACAGTGTTTTCATGGAGGGGGCTTGCAACCCTTTTTGTTTTGCGTGGCACTATCACAGCACAGGCCTACATTGATGTTTTAAGCACCTTCTTGCTTCCCACTGTTAAAGATCAATTCGGGGATAGCGACTGAATCTTTCAACACGATCGAGCACCTGTTCATAATGCACGGCCTGTGGCGGAGTGGTTACACGACAGTAACATCGCTGTAATGGTCTGGCCTGAACAGAGTCCTATCCTACAGAACACCTTTGGGATGTTTTACAACGCCGACTTCGTGCCAGGCATCACAGACCGACACCGATACCTCTCCTCAGTGCGGCACTCCGTGAAGAATGGGCTGCCATTCCCCAAGAAACCTTCCAGCATCTGATTGAACGTATGCCTGCGAGAGTGGAAGCTGTTATCAAGGCTAAGGGTGGGCCAACGCCATATTGAATTCCAGCATTACCGATGGAGGGCACCACGAATTTATAAGTCATTTTCAGCCAGGTGTCCGGATACTTTTGATCATATACCGTATATTGCTGTTTCAACCTAAGTACCAGCTACTAGCGGAAATAATTTCTGGTGTTGACTGTGTCACATATAAGATATTCATCAAAAATAATGGGTTCGCACGACCTGAAGGAGTATAACGTAATACAGCGTTTATATTTGACAATGTCGTAATCGAAAATCAGTATCGAATACACAAATACTTCTGTTCTGGCTGCCAAAGAGGTCTTGATACCTTTTGGATAAGCTGGACATATTCTAGAATCACAAAGCAACTGATAAGAGATAATGTGAACCTTATTAGTGCCTTCGAACAGAATAATATGAATTTATAACACATTTATCAGACACTCGTAGGAACAGAAATGACATTCGATGAATTTATAACTTTATGTAGAGATTCTGAGCTCATTCACAAAATAACTTTCTATGAAACGGAGCAGTTGAATGATGGTTGGTACCACAAGAACTTTCAGACTGTTTTTAAAAAATTATGAAATGTTTATATACAGTGAAACAATAAAATAATTACATGATTACACTATGGTCAAATTCGCGAGATCATCCGCTCACAATCAGTCTAAGACGTGGAGGCAGAACGCTCACCTGAACATTGGTGTGAAAATTCGGATGCTCAGCAACAGTATTGAATGTCATACTGCTAGACTTTAAGCACACACCAAAAGAATATAGGGATTAAATACTTATTCTCATAACATATTGAGGTTAATCAATGAGTTAACTGCAAGGGTTGATGTACGTGAAAAGACGACAAGCGACTTAACTGCACAGATTGCTGTAATTGAAAAGAAAGAAACAGGAGTGTATATAAGCTGCATACTGTTCCAATGTCAGCCTAGCATATAACAATATGTTAACAGAACACAATAGCTGAAGCACGTAAGGCTGTCAGAGACAAACTGCAGTTGCTGGAGTTAGGGCATTTGGAAACAGACGAATGACTCAGAGTCAAGTTCAGAGTGTCTCAAATGACTCTCGAAGGCTGAAGAACAGCAGGAAGGAAACATTACTGGTGATTTCATCAAACATTACAGTGACAGTCGGAAAAGAGAACTTACAGAGTAAGCAAGGAAAAAACTTCAGCCTGTAAGTTTAACAAAGAATACACCATAGATCAGTGACAGAGAATTCGAAAGAACACACACTTTACCGAATATAATAATTCTTAAAAACTACAAAACTAGACAGGTATTTACCGAGATATATTGAAAATTATGGTCAAGTACTATGTATGATATGAGTATATAAGAAAGACATTGCAGTTAGCAAATGTACCTGGCAGTGGCATAATCTATATTCAAAATATTAACAACAGATTTCCCCAGTACATCTATTACGACGGCCCCCAACGAAATAGTTGAATGGTTACAGCTGCTGAAGCTGGGAATACAGCCATTCAAATTAAATCATTTTAGTACTTCCAGAGCTCAAAGAAAATTGTATCACTGAAAAACTATTGAGACAGTTGTTCAAGAACTTGATAAACCAGCACACAAGACATTACCACATAGACAGGTTATAAGTCAAGATTTGGATGACTTATGACAGGGGGTTCTTGCAGATATGGGGCAATATTTATGGGAGAATAAAGGTTTCAAATACATATTAATGGTAACTGATACATAGTCAAAATTTGCTTGCGCTCTACATGTGAAAACAAGACGTATATGCTGCTGCATAGGAGTCTGAACAATTACTACAGGCAGGAACCATCCGAAACATACAAAATCTACAAACAGATCATGATAATAGATATTTCAAAGAAATAATGGAACTATATCAAATACCGGGTGATTATAATTAAACTTCATAACATGGAAACTAATTACCGTGCGAGTACCAAACTTGGTAGCATTAATGTCCAGAGTATGGGGTAGAACATCCCGTGGTCCACTGTACGGAAGGTGCTTCAAACTATTACCAAATGGTATCCTTATAAGATCTATACCATTCCACAGCTTGCGCCACAGGACGCACAACGACGTGTTGACTTCGCTCTCCACTTTCTCGCAAGGATTGAAGTTGACGAGGGCCGGCCCTGGACCATCCTATACGAAGACGAAGCTCAATTTTTTCTGACAGATGAGGCCAACAAACATACACTCCTGGAAATGGGAAAAAGAACACATTGACACCGGTGTGTCAGACCCACCATACTTGCTCCGGACACTGCGAGAGGGCTGTACAAGCAATGATCACACGCACGGCACAGCGGACACACCACGAACCGCGGTGTTGGCCGTCGAATGGCGCTAGCTGCGCAGCATTTGTGCACCGCCGCCGTCAGTGTCAGCCAGTTTGCCGTGGCATACGGAGCTCCATCGCAGTCTTTAACACTGGTAGCATGCCGCGACAGCGTGGACGTGAACTGTATGTACAGTTGACGGACTTTGAGCGAGGGAGTATAGTGGGCATGCGGGAGGCCGGGTGGACGTACCGCCGAATTGCTCAACACGTGGGGCGTGAGGTCTCCACAGTACATCGATGTTGTCGCCAGTGGTCGGCGGAAGGTGCACGTGCCCGTCGACCTGGGACCGGACCGCAGCGACGCACGGATGCACGCCAAGACCGTAGGATCCTACGCAGTGCCGTAGGGGACCGCACCGCCACTTCCCAGCAAATTAGGGACACTGTTGCTCCTGGGGTATCGGCGAGGACCATTCGCAACCGTCTCCATGAAGCTGGGCTACGGTCCCGCACACCGTTAGGCCGTCTTCCTCTCACACCCCAACATCGTGCAGCCCACCTCCAGTGGTGTCGCGACAGGCGTGAATGGAGGGACGAATGGAGACGTGTCGTCTTCAGCGATGAGAGTCGCTTCTGCCTTGGTGCCAATGATGGTCGTATGCGTGTTTGGCGCCGTGCAGGTGAGCGCCACAATCAGGACTGCATACGACCGAGGCACACAGGGCCAACACCCGGCATCATGGTGTGGGGAGCGATCTCCTACACTGGCCGTACACCTCTGGTGATCGTCGAGGGGACACTGAATAGTGCACGGTACATCCGAACCGTCATCGAACCCATCGTTCTACCATTCCTAGACCGGCAAGGGAACTTGCTGTTCCAACAGGACAATGCACGTCCGCATGTATCCCGTGCCACCCAACGTACTCTAGAAGGTGTAAGTTAAGTACCCTGGCCAGCAAGATATCCGGATCTGTCCCCCATTGAGCATGTTTGGGACTGGATGAAGCGTCGTCTCACGCGGTCTGCACGTCCAGCACGAACGCTGGTCCAACTGAGGCGCCAGGTGGAAATGGCATGGCAAGCCGTTCCACAGGACTACATCCAGCATCTCTACAATCGTCTCCATGGGAGAATAGCAGCCTGCATTGCTGCGAAAGGTGGATATACACTGTATTAGTGCCGACATTGTGCATGCTCTGTTGCCTGTGTCTATGTGCCTGTGGTTCTGTCAGTGTGATCATGTGATGTATCTGACCCCAGGAATGTGTCAATAAAGTTTCCCCTTCCTGGGACAATGAATTCACGGTGTTCTTATTTCAATTTCCAGGAGTGTATTTGCCGTATGTGGGGATCTTCACCTCCAGTCATTGTGCATGAAGTTCCTCTTATGGTGAATGTGCCATCGTATGGTGTGACTTCAGAGTTACGTTCGTCATTGACCCATTCCTTTTTGAACAGGTTGGCGCTCAAGGACCGAGGACGCGCAGTCTGACTGGCCAGCTTACCTGCGACTTGTGCTTCGGCAGTATGTCATACCCGCCCTACAGGAGAGAGTCGTATTGAACTCAACAGTTTTCATGCAATATGGGGTCCCACCACACATTGCTCGTGAAATTCACCTGCTTCTCGGTAACAGATTCGGAAACGATCGAATTATCAGCCGATCGTTTCCAAATGCTTGGCCGGTACGGTCACCTGATCTCACTCCCTGTGATTTCTGTTTGTGGGGTATCTGAAGGACAGGATTTTCAAGGGGAACATTCACACATGTGCTGATCCGAATTACAGCATACACCTGCGGACATGGTGTGCAGAATGCAATCCTGAGCTTTCTGACTCTCCTGGACACTGATGGGCGCCATACTGAGCCCCTTTGGTAGCAGTGATTAGTTTAGTGTTTTAACGTCCCGTCGACAACTAGGTCATTAGAGACGGAGCACAAGCTCGGATTAGGGAAGGATGGAGAAGGAAATCGGCCGTGCCCTTTGAAAGGAACCATCCCGGCATTTGTCTGAAATGATCTAGGGAAATCACGGAAAACCTAAATCAGGATGGCCGTACGCGGGATTGAACCGTCGTCCTCCCGAATGCGAGTCCAGTGCGCTAACCACTGCGCCACCTCGCTCGGTCATTGGTAGCAGTAATGGTACCGATATGTAATGGTATCATGTACCGTACGAGCACATTAAAAGTGTTTCAATTGAATTTATTTTGCATTATTTCTCTTCCCCATGTCCTTGACAGTAATGCTACCAATTTTTGTACTCGTACGGTAATTAGGTTCCGTGCTATAACGTGTTAAATAGGAAAAGTTTAATTATAACCACCCGGTACATCACTACCCAACATTCTCCCGGATGAAAGGATGTATTCAGGTACTGTGGAGCATTTGAACTGAGCGATAAAAGGCAAATATGGATGTGTTTTAACCTTCATAGTTCTTACAAGTGGACTTAGATCCTTCCACAAATCATCGACATGTTCAACTGCTCTGTCCGTGGTACAATAAAAATCTGGACTGTGGACATATGTTGCAGTGAACTTCTAAATACTGTTGCAGTGAACTTCTAAATACCGTTTACAGTCGTATTAAAATGATAGATCGACACAAACAGAAATCTTACGTAGGTGATTTTGTACGTATTTCAAAACACAATATAGCATTAGAGAAATCATTCTTCCCAGACTGGTAAACGGAAATGTTTACAGTTTCCAAGGTACAACAAACAAACCCCAGAACTTACGTCTTGAAGGGTAGTAGCAGTAGTGGAACTGCCAGCAGTTTCTCCACAGAAGAGTTACAGAGAAGCAGTGAACTACACGTCTTCCTCGTATAACGTGTAATAAGGCGTTGTGGTGGTGGGGAGACAGTCCTTTTTAAATGGTTGGGATTCCCTTCACCGCTTGACAGTTGGGTGGGTGACACTGATTTGATACATAACAAAGCGTGCAAAATTCAAACAGCACAGTAGCATAACATACATTACAGGTAGCGTTGTTCTCAGTAATTTGCCTGCAGAACTTAATATCTCTACATATTGTGGACCTGGAATAAACTTGAGAAATTACTCGTGCGTGATGACAAGGGAATCAGTCTTTTAGACAAGGCCTGGAGATGTCACAATGACATGTACACAGCAAATAAGGACCTGGAAGTCTCGGCATTGATCCGTGTGCCACCACACTTATAGTTGATAAAGTAATCCATGCAAAACTTAAATTGGGTGTGGGGCTAAATTTCAATCGAGTTATGAATGCCACTCATTTCAGACTGAAGAATGAGGATAAGAAGAAGAAGAAGAAGAAGAAGAAAGGCAAGTCAAGGTCTTTAAGAAATGTATTCAGTGTTCATTGGCTACTGCTAAACGAGCCTCAAAAGGAAAACTGATGAACACGCCTAGAGTTCTATCACCACCAAGCGCATCAGATGGAATCCTTCTGGTCTTAATTCCAGCCTTAGTATGGCTTTCAGTTGTTGGTTCCCTAGCCAGCGGTGCGGCAGCTATCGTCACAACAGTGAACAATGCGGAAAACGTGTAGGAGCAGTTTGAAGAGGCCAAAAGGCATAATAGTCATGCAGTCTGTGGCTATTGGGAAAGGACTATATTTAAACTGCACAGGAAAGGGCTTGGATTTTTCATTAAGAGAAAATGTTAGGTATACTGCCTGAAAAGCCACTTACAAATGTGGATCAGCTTAAATTCCTCAAAAAGTTTTCTATCCCAAGATTTCTTGGAGTGTTCGTGTGGAACACACTACTTGACAATATGTGAAAATTTAACGAATGTGGAATTCTAAATTTAGACGTAACATGAGGTCCTGAAATTCACTAGGTGGCGTATGTTAGAAGAAGAACCGAAAACAGTGTTTATTAATTTGACTCAAATGGCGATTTACAACCTCCAGAAGAATTAGCCGCCAATTTGTCGGTAACCATACATTTTGCAATTGTAAAAGCTACCAAAAGTTCTTTCCGTATCTCTACAGACATCTATGTCTCATAAGCAAATAGACAAGGAAAGACCTATGACATCATCAATGATTCATCAGATTTCCCCACGCCTCCCCCTCCACATTCCTGACAAGGGCCAATTACCCTATGTTTAAAATGGCGGTAAATTCAAATTTTCATGTAAAATTTTAAAAAAAAGCCAGGAATTTCCCCCCAACTCCTATGATGTCGCTATTGTACTAAGCACAAATTGGCAGGAAATTCATATAAGTAAGCAACGAGCTTTGCCTTGCTTTTTGCGACCTATCCGCTTCCTCCCTCCGAAACACGTGCACATAGATCACTGTAAATAGAAAATGTCTTACGATTATTGGCGGGTTAGCGAACAAGACAAGCAAACATTCTAGTACAAAATATTTATTAGTTTCTGCACATACATTTACACACAGAAAACAACCCTTTCTTTATGTTCGTTTTCTGTAGTTTAAATAATATCCAGCTTAATTTTTAGCTTATAATTTAAATCCACGTTTGAATAAACTATTTCTTTCTTCAAACTGTAATTTGACAGGTATAAAGACGATATTTTCCCTGATTCCAGTAAGCATCTATTTTTTTTGTAATCTATCTCTTTTATGGTTTAAAGAAGTAACTCCTTTCCTTTTTGCAAATGTCCAAGCAGAGAGCATTTGGAGAATTTAATTTTACCTCTTATTTCCTGTATAACACTTCTGTCATAGCACTCCACATCTTCCTTGGTGTATGCTACTAGCTCTTCTGCTACACTCTCTTGTGGTGCTTCCATTTAGAACACAATGTTTACAGCCTTTGCAAACGAGTGGTCACTAAATGTTGTTAGTCCGCTGGTTTTAAGCTCTGCAAATGGCTCTTTTGTTGCTAGGTGTAAAACTTCCAGCACACCAGTTTTAGACACAAAGTAACCATTCTTTTAAAATAAGTGCAGGAGTATTGAGGTTCATAAACCGATTTTTTTATGTCCTAGTATCTAGTAAACGGGCTCCAATCCATCATTTTCGGCCAGGTCTCCAACATATGGCCACTTGCCATTGCTTTTAGAAGCAAACACATACATTCCATATTCCCCAGTCATAGCCTGATTTCTCCACACACTGTATTTCAAGCAGTATTCGAAACCTGCTTGTACATCTACAATAGCTTCTTCTTTTTCCAGTTGCAGTTTATATTTTTCCTTTACGGCAGTTGTCTTCGCCATATACTCCACCTTTAGCTTCTTGACTTCGATTACCTCCATTTCCAGTTTTCTTTTCCACACACATAACACATTAACTGTACTCAGGGGAGTAATTTCTTTTAAAGGGAAAGGTTTAAGTCTTTTTGACACATTGGTTCTTTTTCCTAATACCTACGGAATAACATTATTTGTGGGAACCACCCCCAATTCGGCAATGTTTGTATCTGACAGTTTTGTGGAGAACAATGTTTTGATTTAAGAAAAATATGTTTCTCCTGATCTAATATAGCACTTCTATATAATATCCATATTGTATTTGTTGGAGTCAATGTGTAGTCATGGGTCCTGATTTAATATAGCACTTCTGTAAAATACTCATATCATATTTGTTGGAGTCACTGTGTAGTCGTGGGTCCTGTCAGACAGACGCCCAAAAAGGGCTTGAAATGTTGTGTAACGTAGCTGGTGTCTGTGAGGGTTCTTGTTTTGGTACAGCTGTGCTGCCTCTCTACTGCTTCCATTTGCTTGATTGTATACAAACACGATCTCGGCTTGTTCCCAACATGAATACCTGACCATTCTGCTGCTTACAGAACACTGTGTCAATCACACAGCCTGGAACCCACAAGGAACACACGGCATGTGGTCAGAGGAACTTTCATTTGTCAGCGACATCAACCATGGCAATGAAGCATTTCCAGACAAATGTTCATAGAAGTCTTTTTCCTCCGTTGCCAATCAGGAAACCGTCCCTCCAGTTTGTCAGCTTTATTAATGTTCACGCTGTATATGAAGGAACATTGATGATGTTTATATGACGTTGATTGCTTAGGTGGAGCCTGACGTTTTATGACGGGGATGTTACCTCACCAGTAACACAATGCTAACTGAAAGAATTATATATTAATTTCACAATTCAGTGATGGTAACGTAATGAAAAAATTATGTGATCGATGTATTGCTCTTGTATGTGAGGGAAGGAACCTAATCTTAGAATCTTCGCTAGGATTGAAGATTTCGTGTTGAATCTATGGAGTGGGGATACCACCACAACTCTCCATGGAATGTGCTTCTGAATCCAGTGCCAATCAAATCACTTAAATCATATTTTATGTGGATGATGGTCTAACAGAAATGCTATTAGTATACACTCATCATCTTGAAAGCTCTTTATTTGCTGGCCGAGTTCTAACAGCTTTGAATCAAAGTATACTTTGATTACCACATCTGACTCTTCAGTTATTATTATTTGCCGAATTGTCTTGCTCTGATATCGCCGGAATTTGTACATTATATGGAATATTTATTCACATTCCTGACAAGTTAAACTTTTGTGGACCTGCTACAAATAATGCTGAAGATAGACCAGAAACTCCTGTCGAGTGAATAATAACGAGGGGAAAGCATGTTAAGCGGTTTTTCGTGTTGTCACCTATACAGAGTGGTCCATTGATAGAGACCGGGCCAAATATCTCACGAAATAAGCATCAAACGAAAAAACTACAAAGAACGAAACTCGTCTAGCTTGAAGAGGGAAACCAGATGGCGCTGCCATAGGTCAAACGGACACCAACTGCGTTCTTTTTTAAATAGGAACCCCATTTTATTACATATTCGTGTGGTACGTAAAGAAATATGAATGTTTTAGTTGGACCTCTTTTTTCGCTTTGTGATAGATGGCGCTGTAATAGTCACAAACGTGGTATCACGTAACATTCCGCCAGTGCGGACGGTATTTGCTTCGTGATACAATACCAGTGTTAAAATGGACCGTTTACCATTTGCGGAAAAGGTCGATATCGTGTTGATCTATGGTTATTGTGATCAAATTGCTCAAAGGGCGTGTGCTATGTCTGCTGCTCGGTATCCTGGACGACATCATCCAAGTGTCCGGACCGTTCGACGGATAGTTACATTATTTAAGGAAACAGGAAGTGTTCAGCCACATGTGAAATGTCAACCACGACCTGCAACAAATGATGATCCCCAAGTAGGTGTTTTAACTGCTGTCGCGGCTAATCCGCATATCAGCAGCAGAAAAATTGCGCGAGAATCGGGAATCTCAAAAACGTTGGTGTTGAGAATGCTACATCAACATCGGTTGCACCCGTACTATATTTCTATACACCAGGAACTGCATGGCGACGACTTTGAACGTCGTGTACAGTTCTGCCACTGGGCACAAGATAATTTACGGGACGATTACAGATGTTTTGCACGCATTCTATTTAGTGACGAAGCGTCATTCACCAACAGCGGTAACGTAAACCGGCATAATATATACTATTGGGCAACGGAAAATCCACGATGGCTGCGACAAGTGGAACATCAGCGACCTTGGCGGGTTAATGTATGGTGTGGCATTATGGGAGGAAGGATGATTGGCCCCCATTTTATCGATGGCAATCTAAATGGTGCAATGTATGCTGATTTCCTACGTAATGTTCTACCGATGTTACTACAAGATGTTTCACTGCATGACAGAATGGCCATATACTTCCAACATGATGGATGTCCGGCACATAGCTAGTGTGCGGTTGAAGCGCTATTGAATAGCATATTTCATGCCAGGTGGATTGGTCGTCGAAGCACTATACAATGGCCCGCACGTTCACAGGATCTGCATTGTCAATGCATGTGCGAATATTACGGAAGGCGACTACTCGCTGTTGAGAGGAATGTTGTTACTACTATTGCCAAATGCATTGAGGTTGACGGACATCATTTTGAGCATTCATTGCATTAATATGGTATTTACAGGTAATCACGGTGTAACAGCATGCGTTCTCAGAAATGATAAGTTCACAAAGGTACATGTATCGCATTGGAACAAAAAACCTACCTATTACCATCTGTTCGTCTACAATTGTGAGCTATATGTTTCTGACTATCACAGCGCCATCTATCACAAAGCGAAAAAAGTGGCCCAACTAAAACATTCATATTTCTTTACGTACTACACGAATATATGATAAAAAATGTGGTTTCCTATTTTAAAAAAACGCAGTTAATATCCGTTTGACCTATGGCAGCGCCATCTAGCGGGTCAACTATAGCGCCATCTGGCTTCCCCCTTCAAGCTAGACAAGTTTCGTTCTTTGTAGTTTTTTCGTTTGACGCTTATTTCGTGGGATATTTTGCCCGTCAAAGTCAATAGACCACCCTGTCTATATGGCAGACTGGTTACTGCCTAAGTACCACATCTGAATGACTGATATATCAGAGTGCTTTTTCCATGCTGTGGAATAGCAGACTGTGATGTAAAAATATATGGAAATACCTAGGAGACTTAGACAAACATCCTTTGTCTCAACACCTTTCTAAGAGTATTTTCATATAGGTTAACTAGAAATAAGGTGAAACCCAAGGATCACAAATAACAGGCAGGCTACGACCTTTTTGAGATTCGAATCGCACATGAAAATGAATACCTATGCAGTTAATTATACGTCCTGGCAGTGCAGTGTGGTAGTGGTGTCTCCAGTTAATAACGGGGCAGCAGTGTTCTTTAGTGAGTCAAGCGAGCACACAGGTAGGTTGGAAGGGGGGGGGGAGAATGGGGGTGAAGCAGCCATTATGGTGACATCACATACTATCCTGATAGGCTATATATGCACGGTGGCAGCTGGAGCAATGCAGTATGCAATGCCGTGGGTGGCATAGTGGTCATATGCAGAGTTTCTCAAGAGTCCTAGACAATGACAGCAGAAGCTGTGTGGCAGTTACGCTACAGCAGCGACAGCAGTCTCTGCATGAACCACATTCATTTATTTATCGTATGGCAATGCATATACAAAGATTACAAAATTACTACACCTCGACATTTAAGCACAGTTCTCCAGAATAAAATTATACAAATGACAACAGCTATATATGGATATCAAGGTTTTTTGTGGATTTTATAATGTCACTCGTCGCTGTCAGGAAATCTTCTAAAGGATCCTTGTAGGCATGTGCAAGACATGTCGATAGAACATGGCCAACTCTCCATTGTTCCGCACCACAGTCGCACTATGGTGATGAAGATTTGTCTCACTTGTACAGAGTGTCTGCACATCGTCCATGGCCTATTCGGATGTGGTTCGAGGTAGTCCAAACTGCCATTCAGTAGCAAGCTCTTCCGTCTGATATCAGGAGGTGGAATGCGCTCAAGACAGGTAGCCAGAATATGGGAATTGAGCTACTAACAATGCACATGGCCTCATTAAGTGGTATGTCTTTATTTTTTATAGGTGGAATATGAAGCCAGACAAGCACACAGTACTCTGGTGCTGAGTATATCGATCTGAATGCTAATATCCAAAGAGTGCCAGCTGATGGTCCCCGATGAGCGCCACTGAGTTTATGGAGAACGTTGTTTCTGGTTTTGGGCTTAGCAGATGTTCGTGTCAAATGCTTCTTAAAGGAAAGTGTCCTATCTAACGTGATCCCAGGTGCATATTATGATGAAATTTGTCTCCCTCAAAACAGATATCGATGGTTCTGTGTGTGCCAACCTATTGGACGTATGAAATAATGAAACTTCTGTTTTATTCTAGTTTGGTTGTAACCTCCATTTACAGAACTAGTGACGTAAGATGTCTAGATCAGAAGTTAGGATTTCTTCACTTGTTTCAAAGGTGTTGTGTTGGGCAGCTATTGCCAGTCGTCAGCATAGCCAAACTTTGTGGCTTGTGTTGGGTGAATATCAGATATATATAATTTAAACAAGAGAAGAGTAAGGACGGATTCCTGTGGTAAAATGTTATCCAATACTTTTGGCCAGCTAGTGTCTCTTTCTGTAGTTACTGTAAATGCCTGACTCACACATTCACCCTCGAGACGGTAGATGAAGCAGTGAGTTGCTAGCTTGGCGCAGCTATCAGCTGCAGCCCGGTCGGCAACCAGCGATTCTTAGCGCGGCACTGGATTCAGAGTCCGTGGAGGCCATTCCTCGGTGTTTATTTTAATAAATAAACACTCAGCAGTTTCTACAACGTAGCATTACGTTTTCAAGCTTGGACTTTAACTTTCGGAGAGTAAGTAGGCTTACGATGCTGTATGACATATGTGCTGGCCAAATAGTTAAAATGGTGACATCAAATGGGAATTGCTTGTCTCAGGACAGGAAATAAGGAATTACACACACTTCGAACAGTTGACCTGACTGCTATAAATAGCCCTACAAGTCTCTGTAGGACTGGGCGCTTTCTGTTAGCGCAAGTGACCTAATTCCACCAGCATAACAACTTGCTATTCTGGATTTTTGATTTCCCGCCAATTTATACTTACGCCGACAGGCCTACATCATAGGAGTGGGCGAAAACCCATCAAAATTTGAATTTCCCTCATTGACCTGTATCAGAAGGGGTAAGATAGAGGAAATCCTTTGACTCATCGATGGTGTCATTAATGACGTCACCGATGACGTCACAGGTGACCTAAAATTGTCTGAACTGGCACTGCCTACCTACTCGCTTCTTACGTAAATGAAACAGGAAGAAGCTCTAATAACTGGTAAAATGGCAAGTGTCCTCTGCTGTGTACTTCACAATGATTTGCAGAGCGTACAAGTAGATGTAGTGACAGCGAAATACAGATTCTCGCCTAGACACCACATATAACGTGGATCCAGTGCTGATCACAAAGATTCTGTCGCGCGAATTTAGACCAACGTTGCACATCGACTGTCAACTGTTCTTCTCCCCTACCTTATAACTGTGTACTCTGTCTGCAATAGTGTAGACAACCATACCACTGGAGGTATGAATGGTGCAGTGTTATGTTTAGTGAGGAAATCAGATTCCGTCGTGGCATCAGTGATCATCATTCACCAGTGTGGCGCTTACAAGGAGAGTGGAAATTACCAGAGCGCACAAAACAGTAGCATACTGGGATCACTCTGGCTATTATGGTGTGGGAACCCGTATCCTACAATGACCGTACGCCGTTGTGTATACTGAACAGGGTCGGATATTTCCAGAATACCCTTTAGTCTATTCTGTTGCGTATACTACTTACCCAGAGATATGTACTCATATAGTAGGGCAGCAGTCGTACACACGCTTCTTTGCACTCTCCAAGGTGTTCGTCACTTTCCTGGTCAGTGCAGTAGCCAGATTTTTCCCTCATCGAGAAGGTCTACGGCATTACTGAAAACATTCCTTGACAATTTTAAAACAGGAGGGAGAAGCATGAAACACAGTTACTCCAGATTGCGTACGACACCTTTGTGACCGTCTCTACGCACTAATGGACGATAAATACAGGTAGACTAGGCCTTACGTCGGACTTGGAGTGCATACCACTTTACGCCAGAAGGGAAAACTGGAACTTCTGCTGCCAGTTCACCCACATATGTTGTAATTATAGTGAGAGCAAAGAACGTTTTGATTTTAAAATTCCATAATCTTTGCAGAGCGCCAATGAAATAATGACGCTCGATAATAGTATCGCAGATGACTGTTTGCCTCCCACATTCTATTACAGGGGATACGTACTAATTAAGAAATAATACAAAAAAAAATGGCTCTGAGCACTATGGGACTTAACATCTGAGGTCATCAGTCCCCAAGAACTTAGAAGTACCGGGTGATCAAAAAGTCAGTATAAATTTGAAAACTTAATAAACTACACAATAATGTAGATAGAGAGGTAAAAATTGACACACATGCTTGGAATGACATGGGGTTTTATTACAACCAAAAAAAGCAAAGTATTGCTAGACGCGTGAAAGATCTCTTGCGCGCGTCCTTTGGTGATGATCGTGTGCTCAGCCGCCACTTTCGTCATGCTTGGCCTCCCAGGTCCCCAGATATCAGTCCGTGCGATTATTGGCTTTGGGGATACCTGAAGTCGCAAGTGTATCGTGATCGACCGACATCTCTAGGGATGCTAAAACACAACATCCGACGCCAATGCCTCACCATAACTCCGGACATGCTTCACAGTGCTGTTCACAACATAACTCCTCGTCTACAGCTATTGTTGAGGAATGATGGTGGACATATTGAGCATTTCCTGTAAAGAACATCATCTTTGCTTTGTCGTTCTTTGTTATGATAATCATTGGTATTCTGATCAGATGAAGCGCCATCTGTCGGACGTTTTTTGAACGTTTGTATTTTTTTGGTTATAATAAAACCCCATGTCATTCCAAGTATGTGTGTCAATTTGTACCTCTCTATCTACATTATTCCGTGATTTATTCAGTTTTCAAATTTATGCTGATTTTTTGATGGCTCTGAGCACTATGGGACTTAACATCTATGGTCATCAGTACCCTAGAACTTAGAACTACTTAAACCTAACTAACCTAAGGACAACACACAACACCCAGCCACCACGAGGCAGAGAAAATCCCTGACCCCGCCCGGAATCGAACACGGGAACCCGGGCGTGGGAAGCGAGAACGCTACAGCACGACCACGGGATGCGGGCTGACTTTTTGATCACCCGGTACTTAAATCTAACTAACCTAAGGAAATCACACACATCCATGCCCGAGGCAGGATTTGAACCTGCGACCGTAGCGGTCGTGCGGTACCAGACTGAAGCGCCTAGAACCGCTCGGCCTTACTGGCCGGCAAGAAATAATTCCGACGCTAGGACCTGCATAAAGATCTGTATGAAAGTTGTGGAATGTAGTGCGCGTGACTGGAGATTCGGGAGCCGAGGGCCACAGTAAGCAGCGTTGCTGATCGGCCGACACGGACAATGCGCCTTGTGGCAATGACGGTCGCTTCTCTAAGGACCTCGTCCTCTCTCTGTAAAGCGCGTTAAATAAGCGTCGAATGCCTTACCCGCTGTCTTGTGCTTTTTTACGTATACCTCTTAGCGTGAAAGTGTCCTCTGGTTAGCATCTCTTCTTTGGCGATTGCTGTCTGCCAGGTGCATTCTCTGATTTATTTAACAATGGCGACGGGCCTCTTATAGCTCTGACTGACTTTATTTTTACGTCTGTCTTCACGGAAGAGTTCATTAACCGGATTTGCAAGAGTATTTAGATGCCCCGCAGTATCGCTGTTCCCCATAGTTTCTGCTTCGTTACTTTATGTACTTTTTCATTTGTCATATTCTTAAATGTGTTAGCAGATACATTTCCCATAAATTTGGGATCCACATCTATCGATGACACCGACTAGGGCACTAGGGCATAGGCTCTATAACGCTCTACTTTAGACGAGAGTATGTTGTTGTCAACTGCTTAACGGACTGTTCATTGAGAGCATAGTATCTATAAGGGGCGTTCAAACACAAACGAGCCGGAGGCATAATTACAGAAACCAGTACCTGTGTGTTAGAAGTATTGACCCTGGCTGTTGAGGCACTTGTGCCACTGTGACACAAGGTGGTGAATGGCTGTGCCATAAAATTCCTGGGGCTGCGATGTTAACCAGTTCCGCACGTACAGATGGACGTCATCATCCGAGGTGAAACGTTTGCCCCTCAGAGTCTTACCTAAAACGTTCTTCTATACAATGATGAGCCAAAGCATTATGGCCACTGCCACCACGAGACTAAATGCTCCCTGATGGCGCTGTGGGCACTTGACGAGCTGAGGAAATTATATAAGCGGAACGGAAAAGAATGGAGAATCATTCCATGGACGATACGGCTGCAAATCGGGAAATTCACTGATGTCAGCGACTTTGACAAAGGGCAGATTGTTATGCCCCGGCACCTAGGAACCAGAAAGGCCATGCCTGATCGGAGGTTTGTGTGTTACTCTCGCAAGCGTCTAAGGAAAGTTCCTGAAGGACGGCGAAACAAAGAGCAGAGGACAAGGCGATGGACGTCCACGCCTCATCACAGACTGTGCAGCTTGGAGGCTTGCACACTCTGAAAATCAGGATAGGTGGTAATCTGTGGCAGATCTGACTAGAGAATACAATGCTGCTACATGCTGAAGTGTTTCGGAGAACACCGTTCAGCAAACATTGTATAAAACGCGGCTCTGCAGCAGACAAGCCATATGTTTTTCCATGTTGACCCAATCACATCGTCAGTTACAATTGCAGTGGAACCGGGATCACCGAAAATGGATAGTGAATTAATAGGTCTTGTCTCTTGGTCGAATGAGTCACATTTCTTGTTATACCAGGCCGTCATCCGGGCGAACACTCCACGGGTGCAGGCTGGTGGAGGCGGTACTGTGATATAGGGGACATGTACCTGGGCGTCCATGGGACCTGGAGACCTGCACCAGGCGACAGGTCTACCAGACGAGAGGTCCTAGCCACACGACATTTCATTTCACGGGACCTGTGGCAGTAATATAAGGCACTACGGCAGCTGCGAACTACGTGAACATTATTGTGGACCACGTGCATCTCATCACGCTTGATGTCTTCCCCGATGGCGATATCATCTTACAGCAGGATAAGTATCCCTATCATAAGACCAGAATCGTGCTACAGTGGTTTGAGGAACGGGATGCTGAACTCACACTGAGCTCGTGGTCTCCAAATTCGACTGCTTTGAACCTCACTGAATACATCTGGGACGCTATTGGGCACCAGCTCCGCGCCAACAGACCATCGCCAATGGTGTGACCTGTACGTACACATGGTGCCACCTACCTAGAAACATATTCTCGAATCCGCGGCACACAGAATTGTTACTGTAGTTTGTTCCAAAGATGGACCAACATATTACACTACAGGCCATTAAAATTGTTACACCACGAAGATGACGTACTACAGACGCGAAATTTAACCGACAGGAAGAAGATGTGGTGATAAACTTTTCAGAGCATTAGCACAAGGTTGGTGCCGGTGGCGACACCTACAACGTGCTGTCATGACGAAAGTTTCCAACGGATTTCTCATACACAAACAGCAGTTGACCGGCGGGCGTTGCCTTGCCCGCAGCTCGTGGTCGTGCGGTAGCGTTCTCGCTTCCCACGCCCGGGTTCACGGGTTCGATTCCCGGCGGAGTCAGGGATTTTCTCTGCCTCGTGATGGCTGGGTGTTGTGTGATGTCCTTAGGTTAGTTAGGTTTAAGTAGTTCTAAGTTCTAGGGGACTGATGACCATACATGTCAAGTCCCATAGTGCTCAGAGCCATTTTTTTGAACCGGCGTTGCCTGGTGAAATGTTGTTGTGATGCCTCGTGTAAGGAGGAGAAATGCGTACCATCACGTTTCCGACTTTGATAAACGTCGGATTGTAGCCTATCGCGATTCCGGTTTATCGTATCGCGACATTGCTCTTCGCGTTGGTCGAGATCCAATGACTGTTAGCAGAATATGGAACCGGTGGGTTCAGGAGTGTAATACCGAACGCCGTGCTGGATTCCAACGGCCTCCTACCACTAGCATTCGAGATGACAGGCATCTTATCCGCATGGCTGTAACGGATCGTGCAGCCACGTCTCGATCCCTGAGTCAACAGATGGGGACGTTTGCAAGATAACAACCATCTGCACGAACAGTTCGACGACGTTTGCAGCATTATGCTGCATCACAGACAGGGCGCCTGCGATGGTGTACTCAACGACGAGCCTGGGTGCACGAATAGCAAAACGTCATTTTTTCGGATGAATCCAGGTTCTGTTTACAGCATCATGACGGTCGCATCAGTGTTTGGCGACATCGCAGTGAACGCACATTGGAAGCGTGTATTCGTCATCGCCATACTGGCGTATCACCCGGCGTGATGGTATGGGGTGCCTTTGGTTACACGTCTCGGTCACCTCTTGTTCGCATTGACGGCACTTTGAACAGTGGACGTTACATTTCAGACGTGTTACGACCCGTGGCTCTACCCTTCATTCAATCCCTGCGAAACCCTACATTTCAGCAGATAATGCACGACCACATGTTGCAGGTCCTGTACGGGCCTTTGGATACAGAAAATGTTCGACTGCTGCCCTGGCCAGATCTCTCACCAATTGAAAGCGTCTGGTCAATGGTGGCCGAGCAACTGGCTCGCAACACTACGCCAGTCACTACTCTTGATGAACTGTAGTATCGTGTTGAAGCTGCATGGGCAGCTGTACCTGTACACGCCATCCAAGCTCTGTTTGACTCAATGTCCAGGCGTATCAAGGCCTTTATTACGGCCAGAGGTGGTTGTTCTGGGTACTGATTTCTCAGGATCTATGCACCCAAATAGCGTGAAAATGTAATCAAATGTCAGTTTTAGTATAATATATTTGCCCAATGAATACCCGTTTGTCATCTGCATTTCTTCTTGGTGTAGCAATTTTAATAGCCAGTAGTTTATTAAGCAGGTGGTCATTATGCTCTGGCTCATCAGTGTATGTACTGACTGCCCTCGAGAAACAAATTATTGATGCTATAGTGCCCTAGCTTATCGATACTGTCTGAGCCGGCATCTCAAAGATTCCTGTGGGCACGGCGAGCGGTGCTTTGAACATCGCCACCAATGAAGACCGCCAGGACGCAGCGGGCACCTGGACACCAGACTTCTAGTTCAAGATAACTTCTACTTGCTAGTTGGTGGCGAATGTTACACCGATATGTTGGTAGTTAGCTCCATGGCAAACATTCAGTGTACTTAGACGCCTGTGCTTAGAGCGCACCACTGCTGCCACATGTCGTCATTAGTGTAGCATTTCGTCACCTACAAGTTGAGTACGATATATTTATTTAAGTGTCCTTATATCAACTATTTTGCTTGCCAATTCAGATTTCTATGGTGAGAGATCCCTTGGCTACCTTCTACCTATTTATCATTAGCAGTGAGGACATAACATTTGGCTCCTCAGAACGTAATAGTTACTACTAGCATCATAACAGAAACTACCTACGGTAAAAGATTGGAGAATAACTACACCTATGCTACAACTTTCACTAGACGTAGTTAGGACAGAGAACATCTCAGAAGTAGAAGACAGGCTGAAAGATTCCATATCATTAAAAATATTACCAACAGTCCTGGAGGAAGTCTTCAGGCTCTCAAAATTGGAAAACGATGGAGGAATACATGTTAATGGGACATATCTCAACCACCTTAGATTTACTGATGGCATTGTCATAATATATAGACTTACTAGAAATAAAACTATGGTAGTTCATTTTTTTCAAGGTAACAGGTAAATCTTACGGGTAACTAGCATTTTCCTACTGAATCATCCCTAAGGGATTAGTAAGCAGAATTGTGAAACAACTGTTGGCCACACTTGTTTATAAACCTTCTCCAATTTATTTGCCGGTTCCTTCAACAGAGAAACACTTGGAAAAACGAAAGGAATTTTCGTTAAACTGGCGGTTCTCTAACTGAGCCGATGCTGTAAGTGGCAACCACATCAGGATAATTTGCTTACTTAACATTGGCTCCGTTCATTACACTCATCATTAGCACATTTTTACTGTTCCCTGTCTTGTGGTCGGTACAAACGATAAGTTTGTAGTGACAGACGTTGTCTTGTACGGAAAAAGAGGAAAAATACGCAGTTTTCTAAATCGAATGGTGTTTTTTCTTTTTTCTTTTTTTTCCTCGCATGTAATTTTTCAGACACGGTGCGTCATGATAGGCTACTAAGCATTGGTTCTTACCAAGGACGTAACGAACCGATAAACAAAAAGCAGCGATGGGTTTTGGAATGTTACCGCAGCGGCCCAATATGGTAGGTCTTGATGTAACAACAATAAAAGAATAATAACTATGGTTTACTTTTTTTCTGTGGATGAAGTCTTCGTAATTGGAAGGAACCAGAACACGACGCGATGTTAGAAAAAATAGTACAATACCTGGCACCATTGCAAGTCATAGAAATAAAAATATGCAACAGATTTTTTCAACCAGCGACATTACCTGGTATCTGAAAATACGCACATTTGTTGAAATTTAAAAATTAGAGGATAAAGACCTTATTTGAAATATTTTATGGAGGTGGTGTTGTACAGCCTTTAATAAATGTTAAGAACATTATGCAATACTTATCTATAACAGTATATTTTATTAGAGACGACCGATTTAGGTGCAGGATCGGGCCACCATCGGGTTCACTTACCAAACAACAACAGTGGACCCTATGATGGTCTGATCCTAGACAGAAATCCATTTTCTCTAACAAAATATATCGTTGAAGCTGTGTATTACACAATTTAGTTCTCAACAAAGATTTTATTCTTTCAAAATTTTATACGTCGATATGGCAGCAGACTTCATAAGATAAGTGCAGGGAAAATTATTGTGAGAGAGACTGGCGAGCCACCACATCTCATGTGGCATTCCTGAGTTGCAGTTCAGTAGTTGCAAATTAAACTCCTTCATTCCTTTGGGTGAAAGGGAGACAAGGGCATGTCACCACCAGCAAGTGCCTTCTTTCTGCGAGAGTTACGTATCATTGGTCCATTATGCTGTTTTGTTGATTATACAGGACGAACAACGGGCGCGGTGCATGAGGGTATCATGAGCTGTTTACACCGATCACGATTAGTACGAACTGCGGTTAGTGTGAACATTAGTTACTCTCTACACGAAGTTTTAAAGACACTTCTTTCACCACACTCCTACCACAATATTCCAAAAATCCAGCCGGCCGCTGTGACCGAGCGGTTCTAGGCGCTTCGGACCGGAACCGAGCTGCTGCTACGGTCGCAGGTTCGAATCCTGACACGGGTATGGATGTGTGTGATGTCCTTGGTTAGTTAGGTATAAGTAGTTCTAAGACTAGGGGACTGATGACCTCAGATGTTAAGTCTCATAGTGCTTAGAGCCATTTGAACCAACCAAAAATCCAATACCACGTTGATAGTAAATTACGGTTAAACTCCTTAAGTTTTATGTAAAATGTTAATTTCGTATTGCATTGTTGGCTTGGATGTTCCACGGTGTGGGTTCGGCCGCCTGTTGAAAAGGGTGTTCTTCCTCCGCACACATAGGCCCTTTCCTTATGGATATGTGGGAGTTGTGTCGTATGTGTATTTGTAGAGTGCACTTAACTTGCCGCTTTCGAAGAGCACCAAGGAGGTGGTCGAGCTTAATGTCCCTATCCGACGGACAGATCAGCATCAACAGTGCCACGGGCCTTCACTTCATCTGACCCTGCGGAGAGATTTTGAGTTTGCCGGCCGCGGTGGTCTCGCGGTTCTAGGCGCGCAGTCCGGAACCGTGCGACTGCTACGGTCGCAGGTTCGAATCCTACCTCGGGCATGGATGTGTGTGATGTCCTTAGGTTAGTTAGGTTTAAGTAGTTCTAAGTTCTAGGGGACTAATGACCACAGCAGTTGAGTCCCATAGTGTTCAGAGCCATTTGAACCATTTTTTTTTTTTAGATTTTGAGTTTAATCCACGATACTGACGGCAAAATACCGACAATGAAAATTTCATTCACCACCAGTATTCAAACCGTATACCTCAGAGTCGAGTGCCAACACACAGGCGTGTGTTAGCACCCTCGTCTACGGCGGCAGATTGAGTGTAATGAACGTTGATGAAAGATTAAAACTGAGTTTTGCATTAATACACCAGTCTGCAGCTTTGACTTTCGCGTGAAATGCTGTGTCGCTTAGAACGTATCAAGGTTCGCGACGCGATTTAAACCATTAAACTATCAGTACCTTTATTCATCTCAGAAATTAAAGCATAGCTATGCAGAAGAAGAATCGTTCGTGCCATGTGGCTATCAGATTACACTCCAACTGTTCTATGCTGCTGTATTCCTCTAGGGCAGACGTACAAAGTTAAAATCGTTGGAGTGTGCTGAACCAATCGCAGCAGCAATTCTCCGAATAATAGCCCCAGATGCGACTGTTGACAAATGATCAACCGCACGTGTGTAGGACGGATGTTCCGCTCGGAAAGGTGGCCATTATACTGAATCCGCCTCGGAAACTGCTCAGACATAAGGGCTTCTCCGTCCAGCGGTTAATAGATAGTTGAATGCGTGAAGTTGGAAACGCTGCAGTCATAACGAATCAGATGCGGCACGGCCGTCTTTGTTCTCGTTTGGTACCGGCGAGACGGATCATGCGCTACGCAGGCGGCTACGAGTGACACAAAAAAACAGCGGCAGGAACGGAAACAGGACGAATAGTTACGCGTAATGGCGTAAAAACACAGTGAGAATAAACGGGCTCTGCAGCAAGAGAGCGGGAGTACCGCCGTGGCGAGGTACCATGCTTTTAACGATGGAAAATGTATGCTCATCGCTAAACGACAAATGCAGTAGTCTTCCATTACAGCAGTCACAGTTCTCTAACATATAATTTGATTAATGTTGCTATAAAATGCAACTAACACGCCGATACTGTGCTACGTAAAGAAAAGGCTTTGGTTCATTACCAAATTAGGAAAATGCAGTTCGCTGTCAAAAAAAAAAATGCACAAATGACGCTTGTGGGCTCTGCACCAGGTTGAGCTAACATGTATCACACAGAGCAAACAGAGAAGGGCAGCATGGCTTGGTCACGCTTATGAGAGCGCAGCAAGTAAAATCTACACTGACACACAAGCAAAAAAAGGTCAATCATGTTTTGAAAATATCTTTTATAAAACATCAGCAGTGATTTTCAATCATGAACTACGAATATCCCTTTAATGTTATATATTATAGTAACTACGAAGGATGTTCGGAAAGTAAGGTCCAATCGGTCACGAAATGAAAACC
The DNA here is from genome assembly GCF_023897955.1 of Schistocerca gregaria. Classification (NCBI taxonomy): domain Eukaryota; kingdom Metazoa; phylum Arthropoda; class Insecta; order Orthoptera; family Acrididae; genus Schistocerca; species Schistocerca gregaria. Next base: position 184,193,482 of record NC_064931.1, on the reverse strand, counting down.
ACAGTGAAAATCAAAAATGTTTTATTCGCAACTGTTAGCCACACCTTCCAGCTACCTCTCTAAATAGTCGCCTCTCCAACTTAGACATTTGTCGTGGCGTTGTACAAACTTTCCAGTACCCTCGTCGCAGAAAGCAGCCGCCTGCTCTTTCCGCTAATTCTATGAGCCAGGGGTTCCCAACAAAATTTTCTCGAGGACCCCCCCCATCGAGCATGATTGGCACCTCGTCATATCACAGTATCAAGTACCCAGAAAAGCCAAATTAAGAATTTTTTATACGTTTTCTATTTTTGGTACTTAGGAAAGACATTGACATATTCATTATTGAAAAAATATTGAGCTTAAAACTTTTTCAATTTAGCCATCATTGTTATTGTTAAACTTTGATTATTGCTCAAAATCTTTGCCTTCAAATCTGGGTGTTTAGTATTCATTTTACGAACACTACTATTTTAATACAGAATATTGAATATGTAAACAGCATTGTGAAAGCACTGGAAATAAATTAACAATGGCCGATTGACGTCTCAAATGCGAGTTTCTGTGTAAAGTGACTGTCAGTTGTCAGCTGCAAAGAGGCAGTGCGCGCAGTCTAACGGCATACAGCAGAACTATTTGCCTCTATCTAATTCTAGTTTTGTGCTATAGTGTGCTAGTGTAAGTTGGCTCTAGGAAGACGCTAGACGCAGAAATTCGCTAAAGCTTTGCTCATGCAGGAAGCAGCCAAAACAAAAAATCTGTTATCATACGAAATATATTTAATATATTTTTTATTTTAATAGCATCTTGCAGATCCCTCTGGCATATCTCGCGGACCCCTGGGGGTCTGCGGACCACCTGTTGGGAACCACTGCTCTAAGCTGGTCTGACTTTCATTGTTTGTGTCTTCGTAGCCAACGGTTCTTGTGAGCACAGATGAACAATGGAGGGAGCCAATTAAGGGCTGTATTGTGAGTGATCAAACACGTTGTTGTTGTTGTTGTCTTCAGTCCTGAGACTGGTTTGTGCAGCTCTCCATGCTACTCTATCCTGTGCAAGCTTCTTCATCTCCCAGTACCTACTGCAACCTACATCCTTCCGAATCTGCTTAGTGTATTCATCTCTTGGTCTCCCTCTACGATTATTACCCTCCACGCTGCACTCCAATGCTAAATTTGTGATCCCTTGATGCCTCAAAACAAGTCCTTCCAACCGATCCCTTCTTCTAGTCAACCTGTGCCACAAACTTCTCTTCTCCCCAATCCTATTCAAAACCTCCTCATTAGTCACGTGATCTATCCACCTTATCTTCAGCATCCTTCTGTAGCACCACATTTCAAAAGGTTCTATTCTCTTCTTGTCCAAACTAGTTATCGTCCATGTTTCACTTCCATACATGGCTACACTCCAAACAAATACTTTCAGAAACGACTTCCTGATACATAAATCTATATTCGATGTTAACAAATTTCTATTCTTCAGAAACACTTTCCTTGCCATTGCCAGTCTACATTTTATATGTTCCCTACTTCGACCATCATCAGTTATTTTACTTCCTAAATAGCAAAACTCCTTTACTACTTTAAGTGTCTCATTTCCTAATCTAATTCCCTCAGCATCACCCAATTTAATTTGACTACATTCCATTATCCTCATTTTGCTTTTGTTGATGTTCATCTTATATCCTCCTTTCAAGACACTGTCCATTCCGTTCAACTGCTCTTCCAAGTCCTTTGCCGTCTCTGACAGAATTACATTGTCATCGGCGAACCTCAAAGTTTTTACTTCTTCTCCATGAATTTTAATACCTACCCCGAATTTTTCTTTTGTTTCCTTTACTGCTTGCTCAATATACAGATTGAATAACACCGGGGAGAGGCTACAACCCTGTCTCACTCCCTTCCCAACCACTGCTTCCCTTTCATGCCCCTCGACTCTTATGACTGCCATCTGGTTTCTGTACAAATTGTAAATAGCCTTTCGCTCCCTGTATTTTACCCCTGACACCTTTAGAATTTGAAAGATAGTATTCCAATCAACATTGTCAAAAGATTTCTTTAAGTCTACAAATGCTAGAAACGTAGGTTTGCCTTTTCTTAATCTTTCTTTTAAGATAAGTCGTAAGGTCAGTATCGCCTCACGTGTTCCAACATTTCTACGGAATCCAAACTGGTCCTCACCGAGGTCCGCATCTACCAGTTTTTCTATTCGTCTGTAAAAAATTCGCGTTAGTATTTTGCAGCTGTCACTAATTAAACTGATAGTTCGGTAATTTTCGCATCTGTCAACACCTGCTTTCTTTGGGATTGGAATTATTATATTCTTCTTGAAGTCTGAGGGTATTTCGCCTGTCTCATACATCTTGCTCACCAGCTGGTAGAGTTTTGTCATGACTGACTCTCCCAAGGCCGTCAGTAGTTCCAATGTAATGTTGCCTACTCCCGGGGCCTTGTTTCGACTCAGGTCTTTCAGTGCTCTGTCAAACTCTTCACGCAGTATCGTATCTCCCATTTCGTCTTCATCTACATCCTCTTCCATTTCCATAATATTGTCCTCAAGTACATCGCCCTTGTATAAACCTTCTATATACTCCTTCCACCTTTCTGCCGTCCCTTCTTTGCTTAGAACTGGGTTGCCATCTGAGCTCTTGATATTCATACACGTGGTTCTCTTCTCTCCAAAGGTCTCTTAAATTTTCCTGTAGGCAGTATCTATCTCACCCCTAGTGAGATAAGCTTCTACATCCTTACATTTGTCCTCTAGCCATCCCTGCTTAGCCATTTTGCACTTCCTTTCGATTTCATTTTTGAGACGTTTGTATTCCTTTTTGCCTGCTTCATTTACTGTTTTTTTTGTATTTTCTCCTTTCATCAATTAAATTCAATTTTTCTTCTGTTACCCAAGGATTTCTAGCAGCCGTCGTCTTTTTACCTACTTTATCCTCTGCTGCCTTCACTACTTCATCCCCCAGAGCTACCCATTCTTCTTCTACTGTGTTTCTTTCCTCCATTCCTATCAATTGTTCCCTTATGCTCTCCTTGAAACTCTATACAACCTCTGGTTCTTTCAGCTTATCCAGATCCCATGTCCTTAAATTCCCACCTTTTTGCAGTTTCTTCAGTTTTAACCTACAGTTCATAACCAATAGATTGTGGTCAAAGTCCACATCTGCCCCTGGAAATGTCCTAGAATTTAAAACCTAATTCCTAAATCTCTGTCTTACCATTATATAATCTATCTGATACCTTTTAGTATCTCCAGGATTCTTCCATGTATACAACCTTCTTTTATGATTCTTGAACCAAGTGCTAGCTATGATTAAGTTATGCTCTGTGCAAAATTCTACCAGACGGCTTCCTCTTTCATTTCTTAGCCCCAATCCATAATCACCTACTATGTTTCCTTCTTTCTCTTTTCCTACTAACGAATTCCAGTCACCCATGACTATTAAATTTTCGTCTCCCTTCACTACTTGAATAATTTCTTTTATCTCATCATACATTTCATCAGTTTCTTCATCATCTGCAGAGCTAGTTGGCATATAAACTTGTACTACTGTAGTAGGCATGGGCTTTGTGTCTATCTTAGCCACAATAATGCGTTCACTATGCTGTTTGTAGTAGCTTACCCACACTCCTTTTTTTTATTCATTATTAAACCTACTCCTGCATTACCTCTATTTTATTTTGTATTTATAACCCTGTATTTACCTGACCAAAAGTCTTGTTCCTCCTGCCACCGAACTTCACTAATTCCCACTATATCTAACTTTAACCTATCCATTTCCCTTTTTAAATTTTCTAACCTACCTGCCCGATTAAGGGATCTGACATTCAAACACTTCCCATCGAAAATGCTGCAGGAGCGTCTTTATTGCCCCTGCAGAATGTGGCTGAAACTTGTCTTGAAGACAGAAACGCATGACATTTATGTTATGTGGGCTGCGTAGCTTCAGGCGAAATCGCTCACCAGATCCACATACTTGGTGGGAGACACTGTTGTTTTAGGCACTTCTACGTGATCACTTTGCGTTCTGAACTGAAAAGAGCGACGTGAAGCGATCGACAGGCACCTAAAGACACTGCGCTACACATCTGCGCAAAGTTCCATCGGATTTTCAGAGTGGTTTCCATTTTGCGTGTAATCGTACCGTACTTTCGGAATCCGCCTCGTATATGAGCCAAATAATCAATGAAGCCTCACATATCTCAATCGTGAGAGAAAAGAGGATAATTATGAACACAGATGTCAATGAAAATTACGTTTTGCCAAGTGCTCTTCAATGATTATCAGAATTCAGGTATATATGACTATGTATACGAAAACAGTCTGATTTCGATTAGCGAACTATGCGTACAGGAGTGTAAACGAAGTAAAGTTTGGACTCCTGGCAAACAGCACTAATCTGACTGTCAGTCCCCAGACACACAGAATCTGCACATCATAGACTCTCCCTGGGCGACTCACATGCTCTGACAAGGACAAGGCAATCATTGCATACAGTCCATACAAAGAATGACTCTTTTACAAATTCAAACAATTAATTCAGATCACAGATTCTGACAGGTGATGAAATTACAAATCGAATGATTGCAATCACGCATCGATCACGTGTATATTAAAGGGAGGTTTACTATCTTTGGCCCGAAAAAAGCATGTTCTTTGATAAATTTTTTTTCTCAGGATGTGTTATAGATATCAATGTCAAATTTTGTCAAAATGTTTATTGATATTTCCTCTACAAACTGGAATTTTTTAGACCGGGAATGTCGAAGAGCAAAGGCGGAAGTGCCGTCGGAACGAAACAAAATTTCGTTGTAGATCTCCATGCGGGGTATGTCACAGGTCAGCCGGCTCGTCTGAAATCAAAATTGAGTTGACCTTGGCGAAGCATATAAGATTCGTTAGGAGTTGTACCTCGCTTAATTTATTTGGACCATAGGAAACAAAATGGCGGCCATTTGAAATAAAATAGCTATTTTTTTCATCAATTTTTCGACTTCGTCGGCCAAGTAAAAATATTTATAGTTGATGGATCGGAATAAAAGTGGCATAACACCTAGACAATTTAGTTAGCTTCGTCGGAAACAAAGAATCATGCCAATCGGTTCATTAGATTTGAAGTTACCATACTGCACGATAAAAAAACGCATTTTAAGTTTTGACTACATATAAATGTAACATTATGCAACTTACGTTCAATCTGCTATGCCGGGTCCATAAACTAGTCCTTCCTCTTCCTCACAGAGGGCGTTCTGCTCGATCTGGGCCATCCTGCGCTGCCCCAGAGCCGCTCGTACGGCCGGTGACAAGAGGTTTTCGGCCGCTTGAATCCGGTGGTCGTCCGACGTCCATCGTTGTCATGCTCTTCAGAATTGCTCAATAACCTTCGTTGAAGCTGCTCACTGCCAGGAAAGTCGCAATCTCCACAGTCTTCGCACCAGAATGCAAATGCTTGGAGGCTAACTTCCAAACACACGCGTTCAAACTTTCATTTGAATTTTGTGTGTTTCCTCCCAAGCACCCGGTACTATAACTCATCCTCCGAAATAAAAAAAACTGGTGCGTGTAAAAGGCCGATTTCAGGCAGGTCCATTTTTTTGTTCAACCGCGAATAACAAACATTTCCGTTCCGTATTTGGAAAAACCGTTTCAAGGGTGGATTCTAAACACTTTTATGGATCCAAATATGCAATTTTAAAAAATCAATTTTTTGAACCAAAAGACAGTCAACCTCCACTTAAGCAAGTACATAAACATAATATGCAAATCTCTCCCAGATAGTCAATTAGGGGCGAAGCTCTGAAACTACTAACGTACTGTGGAAGAGGTGGATTATCAGACAGTGATGTCTGAACCATTTTGTGATTACCATAAATCACTTTCACTGAAATTCCCAGTTGATGGGGAAAGGCCGTTGACGTTCAAATTATGTGCGTGGCCCATGCGGTCGCAAAAGGAAACGTTTATCTCCGTGTCTTACGTTGGCACTGCGTGGAGAGGGCAAAGGGCAACCCTGAAGCTAAAACATTCCTCACCGTCAGTAAAGATGTAACAGGGGCGGGAGATGGCAGCCGTCATATAGAGTTGACAATGCGGACTATGTTTTTAGACGTGGAGGCACACTACACAAGATATGAGACTGCTGGAGACACTGCACTACATTTCACTCTCTCACTCGAATCACTAGCGGAGTTGACTCACTCGTTTTGTCTCGGCGTGCACGTTGGCATAGCAGTCTGCCGTCTTGCTAATAACAGCATTTACCTTGGAGTCAGACTTGCAGAGTCCAGGCTAGCTATGAATTCCATCGCATAACAAGATACGGCATCGACCAACATCGTGGCATGCGCTCACGCCGGGGTAGACGGTACGACATGCCGCGCACTTTGCTGCTGTTAACACGTCGGTAAGCACTACATTGTCCGCCGCCACTTGTAACGAGTCCGTGTAGCTCTCATAGCTAGTTAGCAACTCCCCTTCATTCTCGGCATAGTTTTCTGCTGAATTCTTTTGAAATTCGAATGATTTTTTTTTTCGTTTCTTACGCCAGCATGGTAGGTAATTGGTCAGCCGTTTATGACATGCTATGGGCTGGAGTAAGCGAACTTTTCTATGTTGTTAGTTTTCTTTTCCTGTTCCATTTCCCATGCGTGACTCCCAAAATGGAAAAGTTACCTAAACTTACGTACGTTTTGTTGAATACAGCTAAATAAAGTTTAATTTCTACTAACTGTTTCTTGTATGTAACCGCTGTACCTGTCACAATACAGGGTGTTTAAAATTAAACTTTCGCTATTTCAGAGGGTCCCCATAAAAACGAGTAATTGTAGAACAATGAAACTTTGTGGACACATTGATAAGGACATGGGGAAGAGAAATGACGAATAGACCATTGAAATAAACACATTTTAATTTCCACACGATAGCGTAAGATTTGTTAATTGCGTATCATGTTTACGTTACAGGTTACAATTGTTGCTCAGTATGACAACCATCTGCATCCACGGTATCGTGAAACCGCATTAGAGATGGCTCTACTGTCGCCAGAAACAACGATGGATCGTGGAACAGATCGTGCGCTGCTTGAAGATCGCTCATTGCGTCCAACATTCTCAGTCATGGCAGCAGTAACTTTTTCAACAATTTGTGGTGCAATTGGCCGTCGGCCTTTCCGAGGAGCAATTCCCAATTCGAACTTCCGAATCATGTTTCTCAACTCTTTTGCATAAAGAGGGCCTCCTCATATTCCTTTAATGCAGCTTCGTCTCCAGCGCCCACTAGAGGGCGTTCCAGCTTTCATGGTAGGCGGTACGCGGTAAGGGTTTAAAAAAAAAATCATTATGTTTTCATAAAATGTTTGCATAAAATATTTGGTAAGTAATTACGAGGGTCATTCAATAAATAATGCCTCACTTTTTTTTCCCCTCAAAACATATTTGTTGTTAAGAGCCAGAATTTGGTGACAATATACATCAACATGTCTTGTCCATGCCCTATTTTTCTACGTAGTCTCCATCACGTTCTATGGCCGTACGCCAACGTTGTGGAAGAGCATGTATTCCCAGCCGGTAAAAGCCCTTGTCCTGTAGGCATAGCCATGTTTTCACTGCATGACTGATACTCTCATCGTCTTCAAAGTGCGTTCCCCGTAGAAAATCCTTAAGCGGCCCAAAGAGATATAAGTCCGAGGTTGCCTGGTCTGGACTGTAAGGTGCCCAACCCAATTTCGCGATGCGTTCCCGGGTTCTCAGATTTGCAGACGCTCTTCCAATGCTGACCGTCAACTGTAAACCCAATTGTCGAGTTGTGATGTGCCGGTCGGCAGGAATAATGGCATCCGCACGATTCAGCATGTCTGGAACAGTGGTTGTGACAGGACGTCCCGAACGTGGCTGGTCATGGAGCTCAGTTTCTACATTTCCTGCGGCTGTAACTTTCTTTACCCATCACCCAACTGTACTCCTATCAACTGCAGCACCGCCATACATTGCACACAAATGTTTGTGGATGTTCACCATGGTTTCTTTTTCTGCACACAAGGATTCAATAACAGCACGCAGCTTGTAACACGAGTCGTACGTAGACGCCATTTTGAGGCTGTACTACGGCTCTGCCATCTGCCAGAACGGTTTGAAACTTCACCGACGCACAGAACAAACATCAAATGTGAAGCACGAACAAGGATGTTTGTCTGTATGTATTAATGGCTCTTTTTTAAATATGTGGGGCATTACTTATTGAACGACCCTCGTATTATTATACGCTTTAGCTCGCTGAAACTCTGCCTTACAAATTTTATAAAGTAAAGTTGCTTCCCTACTTTATAAATCACCATGAATGTGGAAACATTGGGCAGTAATAAAATTTCACTACCAACAGATACAGAAGTGGGCGGTGGGTAAAAAAGGTTGACTACCTGTGCTTTAATGTGTCGATACTCGATCAGAGCAGCAGCAGTCCTGCTGTTGTTTTGATAAAACAGCTTCACGAGTAAAGCCCTGCTCACATTATCCAGACCCATGTTGACTATATGCTACTGTAATGCACACTGATGTTTGTGTTTCCATCCTACGTCATCATACCAGTGCCGGCTCCTAACGATAAGTCATGAGACACTACACTGTTAACAATGCAAATCCTGCAGCGCACAGTCTGAACATCATTGCTATAAAGTTCATACTGTAAATAGTTTTCCACGTATACTCGCTCAAGTAGCGAAAGTTTAATTATAATCACCCTTCATACCCATAGACCTGAATAAACAGTGCCCAAGGAAGGAACAATGTGCAAGCCGACTGCGTTTCCTGATGTGAGCGCAAAAGGGACATGAAATATGACAACTGATGACGTTTTATTTCAGTGAAACGAAACGCGCCTGGTGACAAAAACACGCATTTTCGTGTAGTTGCGAAGAAGGAATTAAAATTAATTCTAAACACTTGACAACCTCTTCACCAGATTTGTCAGAAAAGCAAATGACTTTGAAAGAGATGCCGGGAATGCACAATTGTCGTGACGGCCAGTGCCCAGTGCCTACGATGGTCCGTCGTCTTTTACCCTCATTGCTCTCATTTTGATGTAGAGCATAGCGCATACCCCTTTCTGGTCTCTCGGTATCGAGCAGCTGTTTCCATTCCTTGCTTATTGTGTAGCCTGTACCTGTATTAAGGTTGTTAATGCACGTTATACACTACTGGCCATTAAAATTGCAACACCAAGAAGAAATGCAGATGATAAACGGGTATTCAATAGACAAATACACTCCTGGAAATTGAAATAAGAACACCGTGAATTCATTGTCCCAGGAAGGGGAAACTTTATTGACACATTCCTGGGGTCAGATACATCATATGATCACACTGACAGAACCACAGGCACATAGACACAGGCAACAGAGCATGCACAATGTCGGCACTGGTACAGTGTATATCCACCTTTCGCAGCAATGCAGGCTGCTATTCTCCCATGGAGACGATCGTAGAGATGCTGGATGTAGTCCTGTGGAACGGCTTGCCATGCCATTTCCACCTGGCGCCTCAGTTGGACCAGCGTTCGTGCTGGACGTGCAGACCGCGTGAGACGATGCTTCATCCAGTCCCAAACATGCTCAATGGGGGACAGATCCGGAGATCTTGCTGGCCAGGGTAGTTGACTTACACCTTCTAGAGCACGTTGGGTGGCACGGGATACATGCGGACGTGCATTGTGCTGTTGGAACAGCAAGTTCCCTTGCCGGTCTAGGAATGGTAGAATGATGGGTTCGATGACGGTTTGGATGTACCGTGCACTACTCAGTGTCCCCTCGACGATCACCAGAGGTGTACGGCCAGTGTAGGAGATCGCTCCCCACACCATGATGCCGGGTGTTGGCCCTGTGTGCCTCGGTCGTATGCAGTCCTGATTGTGGCGCTCACCTGCACGGCGCCAAACACGCATACGACCGTCATTGGCACCAAGGCAGAAGCGACTCTCATCGCTGAAGACGACACGTCTCCATTCGTCCTTCCATTCACGCCTGTCGCGACACCAATGGAGGCGGGCTGCACGATGTTGGGGCGTGAGCGGAAGACGGCATAACGATGTGCGGGACCGTAGCCCAGCTTCATGGAGACGGTTGCGAATGGTCCTCGCCGATACCCCAGGAGCAACAGTGTCCCTAATTTGCTGTGAAGTGGCGGTGCGGTCCCCTACGGCACTGCGTAGGATCCTACGGTCTTGGCGTGCATCCGTGTGTCGCTGCGGTCCGGTCCCAGGTCGACGGGCACGTGCACCTTCCGACGACCACTGGCGACAACATCGATGTACTGTGGAGACCTCACGCCCCACGTGTTGAGCAATTCGGCGGTACGTCCACCCGGCCTCCCGCATGCCCACTATACGCCCTCGCTCAAAGTCCGTCAACTGCACAATCGGTTCACGTCCACGCTGTCACGGCATGCTACCAGTGTTAAAGACTGCGATGGAGCTCCGTATGCCACGGCAAACTGGCTGACACTGACGGCGGCTGTGCACAAATGCTGCGCAGCTAGCGCCATTCGACGGCCAACACCGCGGTTCGTGGTGTGTCCGCTGTGCCGTGCGTGTGATCATTGCTTGTACAGCCCTCTCGCAGTGTCCGGAGCAAGTATGGTGGGTCTGACACACCGGTGTCAATGTGTTCTTTTTTCCATTTCCAGGAGTGTATATTATACTAGAACTGACATGATTACACTTTCACGCAATTTGGGTGCATAGATCCTCAGAAATCAGTACCCAGAACAACCACCTCTGGTCGTAATAACGGCCTTGATACGCCTGGGCATTGAGTCAAACAGAGCTTGGATGACGTGTACAGGTACAGCTGCCCATGCAGCTTCAACACGATACCACAGTTCATCCAAGAGTAGTGACTGGCGTATTGTGACGAGACAGTTGCTAGGCCACCATTGACCAGACTTTTAAATTGGTGAGAGATCTGGAGAATGTGCTAGCCAGGTCAGCAGTGGAACATTTTCTGTATTCCAGAAAGGCCCGTACAGGACCTGCAACATGCGGTCGTGCCACGGGTCGGGAAGAGCTACGGGTCGTACCACATCTGAAATGTAACGTCTACTGTTCAGAGTTCCGTCAATGCGAACAAGAGGTGACCGAGACGTGTAACCAATGGCACCCCATACCATCACGCCGGGTGATACGCCAGTATGGCGATGACAAATACACGCTTCCACTGTGTGTTCACCGCTATGTCGCCAAACACAAATTCGACCATCATGATGTTGTAAATAGAACCTGGATTCATCCGAAAAAATGGCGTTTTGCCATTCGTGCACCCAGGTTCGTCGTTGAGTACATCATCGCAGGTGCTCCTGACCGTGATGCAGCGTGAAGGGTAACCGCAGCCATGGTCTCCGAGCTGACAGTCCATGCTGTTGCAAACTTCGTCGAACTGTTCGAGCAGATGGTTGTTGTCCTGCAAACGTCCCCATCTGTTGACTCAGGGATCGAGATGTGGCTGCACGATCCGTTACAGCCTTGCGGATAAGATGCCTGTCCTCTCGATTGCTAGTGATACGAGGCCGTTGGGATGCAGCACGGCGTTCCGTATTACCCTCCTGAACCCACCGATTCAATATTCTGTCAACAGTCATTGGATCTCGACCAACGAGAGTAGCAATGTCGCGATACGATAAACCGGAATCGCGATAGGCTACAATCCGACCTATATCAAAGTCGGAAACGTGATGGTACGCATTTCTCCTCCTTACACGAGGCATCACAACAAAGTTTCACCAGGCAACGCCGGTCAACTGCTGTTTGTGCATGAGAAATCGTTTGGAAACTTTCCTCATGTCAGCACGTTGTAGGTGTCGCCACCGGCGTCAGCCTTGAGTGAATGCTCTGAAACGCAGGTTAGAATCCTGCCTCGGGCATGGATGTGTGTGACGTCCTTAGGTTAGTTAGGTTTAAGTAGTTCTAAATTCTAGGGGACTGATGACCTCAGCAGTTAAGTTCCATAGTGCTCAGAGCCATTTGAACCATTTGAACCAATGCTCTGAAAAGCTAATCATTTGCATACCACAGCATCTTCTTCCTGTCGGTTAAATTTCGCGTCTGTAACACGTTATCTTCTTGGTGTAGCAATTTTAAAGGCCAGTAGTATAGTTAGCGTCAAGATTGGACGTGGTGAGTTGATGTAAGTCAAGTATGCCTTTAGGACGCGAAAGACGCCCTTACCAACGCCTCACTCTGTTTCAACGAGGTCGTATAATACTGCAGATGGACTCGATAGGAATGTAGCCAGTGTACATGACTGCTGGCAGCGATTGTCACGAGAATATATGGTCGCAAGAAGACCGAGCTCCGGGGGGCCACGTGGAACCGAGAGGGAAGACCATCTTGTTCGGGGTATGGTTCTGGCGCATCGTACTGGATCTACAGCTGCAGTTTGAGCAGCAGTTGGCAAAACAGTGATACAATGAACTGCTACAAATCGGTTACTCATGAACAGCTCCGAGCCAGACGCCCTGTGAAGTGCATCCCACTCACCCCAAACCTCCGCCATTTGCGACTTCAGTGGTGTCAAGTGATAACTCACTGGAGATCTGTTGTGCTTTCTGATGGAAGCTGGTTCTGCCTCAGTGCCTATAGTGGCTGTGTATTGGTTATAAGGAGGGCAGATCAGGGCCTGCAAACAACCTGTCTGCGTCCTAGACACACTGGACCTACACCTGGTTGGTTGGTTGATTTGGGGGGGGGGGGGGGGGGGGAGGGAGGGGACCAAACAGTAAGCTCTTCGGTCCCATCGGATTAGGGAAGGCTCTAAGGCACTACATTGATGTTTTAAGCACCTTTTTGCTTCCCACTGTTGAACAACAATTCGGGGATGGCGTTTGAATCTTTCAACACGGTCGAGCACCTGTTCAAAATGCACGGCCTGTGGCGGAGTGGTTACCGACGATAGCAACCCTGTAATGGACTGGCCTGCACAGAGTCCTGACCTGAATCTTATAGAACACCTTTGGGATGTTTTGGAATGCCATCTTCGCGCTAAGGCCTCACCGACCGAGATCAATTCCTCCCCTCAGTGCAGCACTCCGTGAAGAATGGGCTGCCATTCCCCAGGAAACCTACCAGCACCTGACTGTGCACATGCCTGCGAGAGTGGAAGTTCGAACTTGTAGGTCATTTTCAGCCGGGTGTCCGTATACTTTTTATCACATAGTGTATGTCTGGAGGTCCCTTGTTTACACCTCGCTGTTGCAAGCAGACCTTACGCCACTACACAAACACAAATCTGAATACAGCGAACAGACTCGTCAATGTCCGTACGGCCAGTTCATAAATTTATGAGCAAAGAAAACTTTGACACGAGGGAGGTTTCAACATAGATCTCCCACTACGCAGTCCAACACCTGGACCACGAACCACGACGCCGTTACTATTTCAGTTTACTCGATGTTGCTTTTCTTAAGCGTGAACCATTAATTGTTTCTATTTTGCTTCTTTCTTCCGAGTTCTGTAGACCTTCTTCCTGTTTTTATGCTTGCTTTGTGTTCAATTTCTGATGGGCCAGGCTTAGCACTACTTCTGAGGGGGGTGCGATGGAGAGTTTCCCTTGTAAGAACTGCTTATTCACTCTTCCTAGCAAACATTCTCTCCTAACCTTCTTGATGAATTTATTAACTTTAATAGCCATCGTCGATATAATGAAATCACGATCACTAATGCCTGTTACTGTACTGTTACTGTCGATAAGGTCAAGCATGTTTTTAGCTAACAAGGTCTAAATTATTTTCATTTCGTGTGGGCTGTCGAACGAGCTGCTCAAGATAGTTATTGGAAAACGTTCAAAACTACACTGAAGAGTCAAAGGAACTTGTAGACTAGCCTAATACCGCGCAGGGCTCCCGAGAGCACACAGAAGTGCCGCAACACTACGTGGCATGGACTCGACGGATGTCTGAAGTAGTGCTGGAGGAACCTGACACCATGAATCCTGCATGGCTGTCCATAAGTCCGTAAGATGGACTCTGGTAGTCAGCGGACGAGTTTAAACTCAGAAGTGTGTTCCTGGAGCCACTCTGTAGCAATTATGGCCGTGTGGGGTCTCGCATTGTTCTGCTGAAATCGTACAAATCAGGACAATGGACATGAATGGATGCAAGTGATCAGACAGTGTGCTTACGTACGTGTCACCTCTCACAGTCGTATCTAGATGTACCACTCCAACTGCACACGCCCCCACGATTTCAGAGCCTCCGCCACTTTAAACAGACCCCTGCTGACATGCAGGGTCCATGGATTCATGAGATACCAATACGCATCCATCCGCTCGATACAATTTGAAACGAGGCTCGTACGACCAGAAAACATGTTTCCAGTCATCAACAGTCCAATGTCGGTGTTGACGGCTCCAGACGAGGTGTAAAACATTGTGTCGTGGAGTTATCAGGGAACACAAGTGGGCCTTCGGCTCCAAAGCCCATATCGATGATGTTTCGTCGAATGGTTCGCACGCTGACACTTGTTGATGGCCCAGTACTGAAATCTGCGGCAGTTAGCGGGAGGATTGCCCTTCTGTCACGTAGAACGATTCTCTTCAGTCATCGTTGGTCCCGTTCTTGCAGGATCTTTTTCCGGCCACAGCGATGTCGGAGATTTGATGTTTCACCGGATTCCTGATGTTCACGGTATACTCGTGAAATGGTCGTACGGGAAAATCTCCACTTCATCGCTACCCCGGAGATGGTATGTCCCATCTCTCGTGTGCCGACTATAACACCACGTTCAAACTTACTTAAAACTTGATAACCCGCCATTGTAGCAGCAGTAACCGATCAAACAGCTGCACCAGACACTTGTTGTCTTATACAGGGTGGTCCATTGATCGTAACCAGGCCGATACCTCACGAAATAAGCGTCAAACGAAAAAACTACAAAGAACGAAACTTGTCTAGCTTGAAAGGGGAAACCAAATGGCGCTATGGTTGGCCCACTAGATGGCACTGCCATAGGTAAAACGGATATCAAATGCGTTTTTTTAAAATAGGAACCCCAATTTTTATTACATATTCGTGTAGTACGTAAAGAAATATGAATGTTTTAGTTGGAACACTTTTTTCGCTTTGTGATAGATGGCGCTGTAATAGTCACAAACATATGGCTCCAAATTTAGACGAAAAGTTGGTAACAGGTAGGTTATTAAAATTAAAATACAGTACGTAGGTACGTTTGAACATTTTATATCGGTTGTTCCAATGTGATTCATGTAAATTTGTGAACTTATCATTCCTGAGAACGCATGCTGTTACAGCGTGGTTACCTGTAAATACCACATTGATGCAATAAATCCTCATAATGATGTCCGTCAACCTCAATGCATTTGGCAATACGTGTAACGACATTCCTCTCAACGGCGAGTAGTTCGCCATCCGTAATCTTCCCATACGCTTTGACAATGCGCTGACGCATGTTGTCGGGCGTTGTCGGTGGATCACGATAGCAAATATCCTTCAACTTTCCCCACAGAAAAAAATCCGGGGACGTCAGATCGGTTGAACATGCGGGCCATGGCATGGTGCTTCGACGACCAATCCACCTGTCATGAAATATGCTATTCAATACCGCTTCAACCGCACGCGAGCTATATGCCGGACATCCATCATGTTGGAAGTACATCGCCAGTCTGCCATGCAGTGAAACATGTTGTAGTAACATCGGTAGAACATTACGTACGAAATCAGCATACACTGCACCATTTAGAATGCCATCGATAAAATGGGGGCCAGTTATCCTTCCTCCCATAATGCCGAACCATACATTAACCCGCCAAGGTCGCTGATGTTCCACTTGTCGCACTTGGATCTTCCGTTGCCCAATAGTGCATATTATGCCGGTTTACGTTACCGCTGTTGGTGAATGACGCTTCGTCGCTAAATAGAACGCGTACAAAAAATCTGTCATCGTCCCGTAATTTCTCTTGTGCCCAGTGTCAGAAATGTACACGACGTTCAAAGTCGTCGCCATGCAATTCCTGGTGCATAGAAGTATGGTACGGGTGCAATGGATGTTGATATAGCATTCTCAATACCGACGTTTTTGAGATTCCCGATTCTCGAGCAATTTGTCTGCTACTGATGTGCAGATTAGCCGCGACAGCAGCTAAAACATCTACTTGGGCATCATCATTTGTTGCAGGTCGTGGTTGACGTTTCACATGTGTCTGAACACTTCATGTTTCCTTAAATTAACGTAACTATCCGGCGAACGGTCCAGACACTTGGATGATGTCGTCCAGGATACCGAGCAGCATACGTAGCACACGCCCGTTGGGCATTTTGATCACAATAGCCATACATCTCCACGATATCGACCCTTTCCGCAATTGGTAAACGGTCCATTTTAACACGGGTAATGTATCACGAAGCAAATACCGACCGCACTGGCGGAATGTTACGTGATACCACATACGTATACGTTTGTGACTATTACAGCGCCATCTATCACAAAGCGAAAAAAGTGTCCCAACTAAAACATTTATATTTCTTTACGTACTATACCAATATGTGATAAAAATGGGGGTTCCTATTTTTTTTAATGCAGTTGAAATCCGTTTGACTTACGGCAGTGCCATTTAGCGGGCCCGCTAAATGGCACCATAGCGCCATCTGGTTTCCTCCTTCAAGCTAGATGAGTTTGGTTCTTTATAGTTTTTTCGTTTGACGCTTGTTTCGTGAGATATTTGTTCTGGAGACTATCAATGGACCACTCTGTATAGGCGTTGCCAACTGCAACGCCGTATTCTGCCTGTTTACAAATTGCTGTATTTGAATACGCATGCCTATGCGAGTTTCTTTGGCGCTTCAGTGTACTTCGCAGGACTGCCTTGCCTGACTGTACCACCTGCAATGAATCATAGACGTCCCAGTCTATACGCGGTTAGTTAAAGTCGCGTCTAACTAATATAGCATACTCTGGGTATTTCCGAGCTACTGAGCGTAGACTTACTTTGGATGATTCTAAAACTGACAAGGCAGCACTGAGTGGTCGGTAAAAAATCCGATAATTACTTGAGTTCCCTTAATCCTGTTCCTCGCTTCCAGATAACTTTACAGTTAGACTCAGTTTCCATCTCGATAGGCAATATATTTTTGTCGGCTGAGATCGACATACCCCCTCCTACCGCGTTTCATCTGTCTCTTCGATCTACGTTCCATGTCTCGTAAAATATTTCGGAGGTTTCTGCTTCTGGTTTCATCAAGCTCTCAGTCCCAAAGGAAAGAAGGAATATTAGGGTTTAAAGTCCCGTTGACATCCTGGTTATTAGAAACGGAGCACATGCTCGGAATTTTTCAAGGATAGGGAAAGAAATCGGCCGTGCCCTTTCCAAGAAACACGGCCCGACGTGAACATGAACAGTCGTCCTCACAAATAGGACTCGGTTCTCAGAACTATTTTAGGACGACAACTTTCTAGGAGAGCACTAAATTCCGGAACTTTGTTTCGAATACTTCGACGATTTACTGCTACGTTTTGACACCCCAAGTCTTTACTTTGTACGCTGTCTGATTTTACTCTCTGCGTGTCAGCTGACGAGCGTTCATCAGAACTGAAACTACTGCCTGGCCTAAAAAATCCCCAGGTGCCCTCCACAAGTACTCTCCTACCGGAGTATCTGCTTCATTTGTGTAGTATTCCCCTAACCTATCAAGGGGAATACTATAATTCTCAGCCCCACAACGCCGGTCAAGAAACCAGCAGACAAGACCGCCATATAATCAATGGACCCTTTAGATGTGACCCTCCACTCGGTTCCAAACCAAAGCACCCTGATCAACTCTGCGTATGATGCTGCACATTATGAACTCTGCTTGCACCCTGCGAGAATCTACGGAAAATATTTGCTGCTTTTCGAAAATTACACTACTGCTCTTTAAAATTGCTACACCAAGAAGAAATGCAGATGATAATCGGATATTCATTGGACAAATATATTATACTAGAACTGACATGGGATTACATTTTCACGCAATTTGGGTGCATAGATCCTGATAAATCAGTATCCAGAACAACCACCTCTGGCCGTAATAACGGCCTTGATGCGCCTGGGCATTGAGTCAAACAGAGCTTGGATGCCTTGTACAAGTACAGCTGCCCATGCAGCTTCATCACGATACCACAGTTCATCAAGAGTAGTGACTGGCGTAGTGTGACGAGCCAGTTGCTCGGCCACCATTGACCAGACGTTTTCAATTGGTGAGAGATCTGGAGAATGTGCTGGCCATGGCAGCAGTCGAACATTTCCGTACAGGCCCGTACAGGACCTGCATTCGCAGGGATCGAATGGAGGGTAGAGCCACGGGTCGTAACACATTTTAAATGTAACGTCCACTGTTCAAAGTGCCGTCAATGCGAACAAGAGGTGACCCAGACGTGTAACCAATGGCACTCCATACCATCACGCCGGGTGATACGCCAGTATGGCGATGACGAATACACGCTTCCAATGTGCGTTCACCGCGACGTCGCCAAACACGGATGCGACCATCATGATGCTGTAAACAGAACCTGGTTCATCCGAAAAATGACGTTTTGCCATTCGTGCACCCAGGTTTATCACTGAGTACACCATCGCAGGCAATCCTGTCTGTGATGCAGCGACAAGGGTAACCGCAGCCATGGTCTCCGAGCTGATAGTCCATGCTGCTGGAAACATCGTCGAACTGTTCGTGCAGATGGTTGTTGTCTTGCAAACGTCCCCATCTGTTGACTCAGGGATCGAGATGTGGCTGCACGATCCGTTACAGCCTTGCGGATAAGATGCCTGTCATCTCGACTGCTAGTGATACGAGGCCTTTGGGATCCAGCACGGCGTTCTGTATTACCCTCTTGAATCCACCGATTTCATATTCTGCTAACAGTCATTGGATCTCAGTCAACGCGAGTAGCAATGTCGCAATACGATAAACCGCAATCGCGATAGGCTACAATCCGACCTATATCAAAGTCGGAAACGCGATGGTACGCATTTCTCCTCCTTACACGAGGCATCACAACAACGTTTCACCAGGCAACGCCGGTCAACTGCTCTTTTTATATGAGAACTCGGTTGGAAACTTTCCTCATGTCAACACGTTGTAGCTGTCAGCACCGGCGCCAATCATGTGTGAATGCTCTGAAAAGTTAATCATTTGCATATCACAGCATCTTCTTACTGTCGGTTAAATTTCGCGTCTGTAGCACGTCATCTTCGTGGTGTATCAACTTTATTGGCCAGAAGTGTAAAACGACCTTCGGAGAAAAAAATCAGCTGTAAGAGTATAAAAAGATCTGATGGCAAGCCAATATTAAGCAAAGAAAGGAAAGCTGAAAGATGGTAGGAATACACACTGAGGTGTCAAAAGTCATGGGATGCCTCCTAATGTGTCGGATCACCTTTTGCCTGGCATAGTGCAGCAACTCGATGTGGCATGGATTCAACAAGTCGTTGGAAGTTTTCTGCAGAAATATTGAGCCATGCTGCCTCTACAGCCGTACATAATGGAGAAAGTATTGCCGGTGCAGGATTGTGTGCATGAACTGGCCTCTCGTTTATGTACAATGAGTGTTCAATGTGATTCATGACGGGTGATCTGGGTGGGCAGATCATTCGCTCAAACTGTGCAGAATGTTCTTCAAGCTAATCGCGAACAATTGTAGTCAGGTAAGATGGCGCATTGCCATCCACAAAAATTCCATCATTGTTTGGAGACATGAAGCTCCTCAATGGCTGCAAATGGTCTCCAAGTATCCAAATATAACCATTTTCAGTCCTTGATCAGTTCAGTTGGACCACAGGACCCACTTCATTATGTGTAAACATAGCCCACACCATTATGGAGCCACCATCTGACTACACAGTGCCTTGTTGACAATTTGGGTCCATGGTTTCGTGGGGTCTGTGCCACACTAGAACCCTACTATCACCTTTTGCCAACTGAAACCGCTACTCGATCTGACCAGGCCACGGTTTTCCAGTCGTCCAAGGTCCAATTGATATGGTCTCGAGCCCAGGAGAGTCGCTGCATGCCATGTCGTGCTGTTACCAAAGGCACTCGCATCAGTCATCTGCTGCCACAGCTGATTAACGTCTAATTTCGCCGCACTGTCCTAACGGATACGTTCGTCGTATGTCCCGCATCGATTTCTGTGGTTATTTCATGCAGAGTTGCTTTCCTGTAAACGCTGACATCTCTTCCAAATGTCGCTGCTCTCGGTCGTTAAGTGAAGACCGGCAGCCAATGAGTGGAAATTTAGTACTCACGGCACAGACTTGACACTGTGGGTTTTGGAATTTTGAATTCCGTGACAATTTCCGAAACGGAATGTCCCATGCATCTAGCACCAACTGCCATTCCATGTTCAAAGTCTGTTAATTCCCATCGTAATCACATAACCGCATAATCAATAGAGTACAAATGACAGCTCCACCAATGAACTGCCATCTTATACCTCGTGCACGCCATACTACTGCCATCTGTATATGTGCATATCACTATCCCATTACTTTTGTCACATCAGTGCATATGTGTGCTATACAAAGGGAATGAACTGCAAAATAACGTCGTGTGTAGGGAAATGAAGTAGATGAAGATGAGATGGGAGATGTTATATTACGAGATTAATCTGACAGAGCACTGAAGATATTGCTGACAAGTGTGAATATTATCAAACTATCGATTTAATAAGGTAGGAGCTAACCTTAGGTTCAGGAGGAATGTAGGTACACATGAAGCAATACGGACTCTACAACTTACCTTAGAAGAAGGGTTGAAGAAAGGCAAGTCCATGTTTAAAGTATCTGCAGATTAAAGCTTTTGATAAAGTTGCCCATAATACACTCTTTGCAGTTCTAAAGTCAGCAGGGATTATATACATGGGGCAAAAGGTCATTCACTACTTGTACAGAAACGAAACTGCAGTTATAATAGCAAAGGACATGAAAGGGAAGGACTGAGACAGTGTCGTAGCTGATCTCAAAGCCATCCAATCTGTACACTAAGCAAACAGTATAGAAAGCCAAGAAGATGTTTGAAAAGCAAATTAATGTTCACAGAGAAAAAATAAAAATTCTGAGATTTAGCAGTGACATTGTAAGTCTGTCACACTTAGAAAAGGTCTGGGATGAGCAGCTGAACAGAATGGATAGTGTCTTGAAAATCAGGTTGTGCTGCATGTCAACAGAAGTAAAATAAGGGTAATGAAATGTAGTTGAATTAAATCAGGTGATGCTGATATAATTAGATTATTAAAAGGGAGACACTAAAGAAAGTTAATGAGTTTTGATATTTGGACAGGAAAGTAACAGATCATGGCCAAGGTCGAGAGGATATAAGATGAAGTTTGGCAACAGAGGGATTTATTAACATCCAATATTAACTTAAGAGTTAGGAAGTCTTTTTTGGGGGTATTTGTGTGAAATTTATCCTTGTAAGGACTTTAAATGCGAACAGTAAGCAGTTCAAAGCAAAGAATAGAAGGTTTTGTGATTTTGTGCTACAGAAGAATGATGAAGGTTAGATGTGTAGGTCAAGCAACTAAAGAGGTGGTACTGAATGGAATTGGTGAAAAACAAATTTATGGCACAACTTGACTACTAAAAGAAGGATTTGATTGAGAAACACATCCCGAGACATCAAGGAATCATCAATTTGGTACTGGAGGGAAGTGTGGAAGATTATAATTGTAGCAAACCAGTATTCATATTGAAGCCCACAACAGTAACAACAACAACAACAACAGTGAACATTATCCCTTTCCAGGCATTGGAGAAATTATGTCATGTATTTGATAACAGGTCGCAGGTTCGAATCCTGCCTCTGGCATGAATGTGTGTGATGTCCTTAGCTTAGTTAGGTTTAAGTAGTTCTAAGTTCTAGGCGACTGATGACCTCAGATGTTAAGTCCCATAGTGCTCAGAGCCATTTGAACCATTTTTGAACCAATTGATAACATATTTGACCCCAGATTAGGTGCAGCTGCAAATTAATCTTTAGCAATTTATATTTTTCTTACACAGTCAATTCCACATGCATTACTGGGGAAAGTTAGAGGGGTAACTGCATATGTTGCACATTCTGGAAATATTACATCAAATAGTTGGACCACTCCGCTGGTGGTCGTATGAAAAACGTTGTTGTTCCAAACCATAACACAACAGATGCTACAGTTTCGGCATTGTCAAAAGTATTTGCAATTTAGGGTTTATCGTAAGTGAAACTATTGGACAGTGACCCACAGTTCATTGTTCACTTGCTTAAACAGCATTGCAAATAAAATAGAATCAGGTGCATACTCACTCCGTCTTCCACAGGCAATCTGATGGAAAGGCCGAGGGAATAAGTAGGGCCTTCAAGACGTGTGTAAACATCAGCACACATACAGAGCCTTCGCTAGTTTTCTCAGCCCATAAAGGTCAACTTCAAGAGACGTAACAGCCATTTGGAGCTGTTGTGCTGCAAACGGCCCCATAGTCTGCCTTCTGTAGCCCTTACAAGAGGATGCAGTGCTAAGTTCTGGAATGCATCTCCAATCCAAGTCTGCTCATGTGGTACCACTCATACTTGACAGATGTCATCAATACGATCCATGAGTCCCACCAATAGGACTACTCTGTAGAGGTCAAGGGCATCCTTCTGAGGAGTCATGTGGACTTGATAGAGCATGTTGCTACTATCATCCGTGGACGTCACCCGTATTCTGTAAAAGTCAAGTGCACCTTCTAAGATGACACTCGGACTGGACAGAAGGTCATGAATGTCAACAATATTCTGCGTAAGTTGATGGTGATCTTATGAGGAGCTACTCTGACTGGAAACGGGGTGTCGTCACTAGCACATGTTGGTACCACCTGTAACTCTGTGTAGGTTGAGGGCACCCTTCTATGATTCGACTTGGAATGGACAGAAAGTGTCATCACTAGTATCTGTGGACACCACTTGTGTCCAGTGTTGTCACTTGCATCCATGGATGTCACCAGTATTTTTTTGAGGTCAAGGGCGGCTTCCGGGGTTGTTGCAAAATTAACCTGCACCACCAGAGCTGTCCACTACTGCCCTTATTGCCCATCAACATGACAGTTTTCAATGCAGGCCACATGTTGATGCCAATGCAGCTAGACAGCTGCCTGGACACCTACACCAGTGTGAGCCATCTATGTATCCTCATGGTCTTGGACCCACTGGCTTTGAACTCCACCCTTAACAAGCAGGAGAGGCTCCCAGCGAATGTATTATCAGTACTGACTGAGTCACAAACAAAGGCAATCCCTGCAGGTCAAGACAAATGCGGGGATTGCAGCATTGCTGGTTCCAAACAACAGATGCGGTATGTACATAGAGGTCTTTTGCACTTCAAGAAAGCATGTATCCTGCAAATTATGCCTCTTGCTTTTTTGTATAGAATTTGTCATTTATCATCATCATCATCATCATCATCATCATCATCATCAGATATGACAACTCATAACAAATTGAATAGAAATTCACCAAATAACTCACTACAGTCACATTCAGTGCTCACACCACTGGCTATGACATTCACTATAGAATGTACAGACCAGTTTATGGGTGTCCATCCTATTGTTCAGAACAGAGTTGAATGTTCACTGTCTGTCAGAGAATGCCTGAATCAGGTGCACAGAATGAGACTAAACTTGACTTCCTTCATTTGTGCCTCCATCTTGAATCTTTCCCTCCCTCTCTTCTCAAATGAGCCAGCACAAAGTTGGACACTACTGCCTGTCTGTGCCTACATGGGTGGGGGGAGGAGATATATTTTTTCCAGTAATACTACTGTATGAAAGAAGTACAGGTATTTAATCAGGAGACTGACACTGCTGGATACACTAGTTAATAAGTACAGTGCTACCCACAGTTGCATGTGCTCTGTTGCAATCATTCAGCAGAATTTCAACAAACCAGCCACTGCTGATACAGTCATAACAATCACCACAACATGAAAGCAGTTGCCTAATCAACTCAACTCCAGTGCTCATTGTAAGCTATATACAGTAACTACCAACCTGTCCTTTATGGACTACAATTTTGACATTTTTCTGGTTACTGTTAGTGGTTCAAACAGTACTTGTATTCTTTCACTAGAATAGTGGAACTCAGCAAATGCATTTTTACTTTTATTTTTATATTGTATTCATAATCAGTTAACATAACAGCCATAAAACAAATAGAATAACAGTAAAAATTTGGATGGGATCTTTGCTGTGCCATTTACATTGCTTATAGAAACAGCAAAAAGGATGACACTTAGCACACTACCCTTCAAGACACTAATTTCTTGTCTATAAACCAAAGGCTATGTTCCTAACACTAGGACAAAAAAAGATCTGCCAGAGGGGACTATTACAAAAGTGGAAAACACTCACCGAGACCATAACTGTAAGCATACCTTAAGATTTGCACCTCCACACTATTGCACAGAAATCTTCAATGTTAAGTACAAGTGTGAGGCATTGCTCGCACAGGAAAGCCTCCAGATTGCCCATTTCTAGTTCGATCCGATTATTAAGGCAAGTGATACTTTCTGAAACTACTTTGGAAGTGACTGGTGACTTTTTACATTTCAAAAAATCTGTATTATGCATTCGTTTACCATTCCAATTGGCCTCTTTCTTTTTGAGCGCTACAACTTGATAGCTATTTGTGTCTGTGATATACACTGATGGAGAAACAATGCAACACCAAGAAGGAGTTGTGCAACAAACAATAGCTGGTAGGTATGTTTCTACACCTGAAAGCTGATGTGTATTCAAATTTCACACCAGTCGCATAAGAATGGCGCTGTAGTGCCACTAAGATGATTCAAATCAGGTCTGCTTTAAAAACACACTGTAACATTCATGAGCATTTGCTACCTTTGAGAACTGATGTGTGTTGATGTCAGTCACGAATACCTATAAGGTGACAAAGGTGTCATTATCAACACCTCACTCAGTTTGAATGAGGACGTGTAATTAGACTACAAGAAGCTGAATGATCCTTCTGTGATACCACAGAAGGACTTGGCAGGAATGTAGCCACTGTGCATGATTGCTGGCAGCGCTAGTCACGAGAATGCACGGTCACAAGAAGACCGGGCTCCATACGGAAATGTGGCACTACTGAGAGCAAAGACCATCATGTTCAGCGTATGGCTATGGTGAATCGTACAGCATCTGCAGCAGCAATCTGAGCAAAAGGTGACACTGTATTGACACAATGAACTGTTACAAATCAGATACTTCAAGGACAGCTCCAAGCCAAGACACCCTGTTGCGTGCATTCCCCTGACCCCAAACCAGGGCCGGCGCAAGGCACGTGTGAAGTGTGCGGCCGCATGGGGCAGCATTTTCCGTGGGGCGGCAAATCTGCCGCCCCCCCTTTTTTTAACATTCATGCCCAAGAGAGGATTCGAAACCAAACCTCGGAGGGAGCGGCTTCGGGAACTGTGGCATGGCGCCTCGACTATTATAACTGCCAGTCACCCCTGTTGAACAAGGGGAGGGAGGAGGACAAATTTCTTCCTTGCCACTGTGGCAGCACCGTCGTATTTACGCGGAGGAGCAGAGAGGGGGAAGCAGTCTGGCATACAAGCCAGTAGTGATTTCTGTGAATGCTACTTTTCAGTATCTGTTATTCTTAACTGTGATTTGTCGCAGTTACAGGGTGTTTCAAAAATGACCGGTATATTTGAAACGGCAATACAAACTAAACGAGCAGCGATAGAAATACACCGTTTGTTGCAATATGCTTGGGACAACAGTACATTTTCAGGCAGACAAACTTTCGAAATGACAGTAATTACAATTGT
Source organism: Schistocerca gregaria (assembly GCF_023897955.1). NCBI lineage: Eukaryota > Metazoa > Arthropoda > Insecta > Orthoptera > Acrididae > Schistocerca > Schistocerca gregaria. The sequence goes on along the minus strand of NC_064931.1, from coordinate 184,167,676 downwards.
CAACAACAGGTGGCGCTGCGGTCTGGGAAACTCTATAGTACGATATTTTCCACATATCCACCATGCGTAGCAAAAATATGGCATAGTCTCTGAATGAAATTACCTGAAACCTTTGACAACGTGTCTGGCGGAATGGCTTCACATGCAGATGAGATGTACTGCATCAGCTGTTCAATTGTTTCTGGATTCTGGCGGTACACCTCGTCTTTCAAGTGTCCCCACAGAAAGAAGTCACAGGGGTTCATGTCTGGCGAATAGGAAGGCCAATCCACGCCGCCTCCTGTATGTTTCGGATAGCCCAAAGCAATCACACGATCATCGAAATATTCATTCAGGAAATTAAAGACGTCGGCCGTGCGATGTGGCCGGGCACCATCTTGCATAAACCACGAGGTGTTCGCAGTGTCGTCTAAGGCAGTTTGTACCGCCACAAATTCACAAAGAATGTCCAGATAGTGTGATGCAGTAATCGTTTCAGATCTGAAAAATGGGCCAATGATTCCTTTGGAAGAAATGGCGGCCCAGACCAGTACTTTTTGAGGATGCAGGGACGATGGGACTGCAACATGGGGCTTTTCGGTTCCCCATATGCGCCAGTTCTGTTTATTGACGAAGCCGTCCAGGTAACAATAAGCTTCATCAGTCAACCAAATGCTGCCCACATGCATATCGCCGTCATCAATCCTGTGCACTATATCGTTAACGAATGTCTCTCGTGCAGCAATGATAGCGGCGCTGAGGGGTTGCCGCGTTTGAATTTTGTATGGATAGAGGTGTAGACCCTGGCGCATGAGACGATACGTGGACGTTGGCGTCATTTGGACCGCAGCTGCAACACGGCGAACGGAAACCCGAGGCCACTGTTGGATCACCTGCTGCACTAGCTGCGCGTTGCCCTCTGTGGTTGCCGTACGTGGTCGCCCTACCTTTCCAGCATGTTCATCCGTCACGTTCCCAGTCCGTTGAAATTTTTCAAACAGATCCTTTATTGTATCGCTTTCCGGTCCTTTGGTTACATTAAACCTCCGTTGAAAAATTCGTCTTGTTGCAACAACACTGTGTTCTAGGCGGTGGAATTCCAACACCAGAAAAATCCTCTGTTCGTCCACAGCTCACTTGCACGTTGTGAACAGCACATGCTTACAGCAGAAAGACGACGTACAGAATGGCGCACCCACAGACTCCGTTGTCTTCTATATCTTTCACATCACTTGCAGCGCCATCTGTTGTTGAAAATTGTAACTACTGTAATTTGGAAAGTTTGTCCGCCTGAAAATGTACTGTTGTCCCAAGCATATTGCAACAAACTGTGTATTTCTATCGCTGCTCGTTTAGTTTTTATTGCCGTTTCAAATATACCGGTCATTTTTGAAACACCCTGTAAGAGTCGCAGTTAAGGAACCTAGGTCGTGTATTCCTCCGCCACTGCAATTTCTGCTACTTCCGCGATTTCTGCTACTTCCGCGATTTCTGCTACTTCTGCATTTTCTGCTACTTCTGCGATTTCTGTGACTCCTGCGATTTCTGCGACTAACACCGTATGAAAAAGTTACATCTGTCCACACAGAAAACTGCATCTCAACAAACCTGTCATTAGTAAGTATTTTTTACGTTTGTTCTTCCGTTAGCTTTAATTATGTATTAAAGAAACAACTGTGAAAATATTAATAGTGTAATTAATATGTAAGTAGCCATACAGTACCGTAATAGTTCGTGTTTAGAAAATGAATTCTACATTTTGTTATGTTAACAGGTACCCGAACTATATTTCAGTCACTCAGTAAAGTCATAACTCAAAATATCATTGTCAACAGATCTGCAGAAATTGCCACTGCTCTTTAGACCGTTTTTGTCAGACGAGAGGTTAGTTTCTAAGTGTTTCGATGGACTTAATAACTTCATTGAGATGGTTTTTGCAAATGTGAAATATACTCCATTGAGTGGCTTTCATTACAGCAAATATTAGCAATCTACTCTGTCAATTATATTGCTTGTAATTAGTGACAGCAAAAATTGTTTAATAATCCTTGTGATTTTGCAGACACAGTTATGACTCTGATTACTGGTTGCTGTACGTATCTATCCACATCAAGGCTGTTGAGAGAGACTCGTGAAGATTCAAGACAGCTCTTAGAGGATTTGCAGTTTAAAAGTGACACAACTGTGAAATAAATGTGCAGATGAGTGATTAAACTGTGTTTTATTGAAGTTGTGGTGCGATCTTAAAGGAATAATAAATGTTAACTACAGTGAGTCAATAATGAAAATCTCGTGTTCCACATGTTAAGCCGTCCTATACGTGTGATTTTCCGCCACTTATTTATTGGTAAACACTTGGAGAGTGACATGCCGCCCCCCCTTTTCTCCACAATCTTGGTGTGATATTGACCTGTAACATTCCCGAAGTCTAGATTATGCATTTTGAGGCCATTGATATGAAGGTGGGAAGTACAGATCTTCCAGTTAAATCAGGAATAGCTCAAGTGCATTATTTGAAGGTAACACAGGAAAAGGTCACTTATGTAGGTGGTAGTAGTGTCGGCAAAAAGTTCTTGTGTGTGAAATTGCCCTGTAGAACACCAGGTGTAAAGTTTTTCTCCCGAGTCTTGAACTGACTGTGTCGGAACAAAAGTGAGGCATTCATATGACTCAATAATTCTGTTTTCATTTCACTACACTAATACAGATGTCTGAGTTCTGCTGTGTTTACATTGCAAAGTCCTGTAGGCATGTGGAGTATTAACCAAAACTGTCATATTGGAAGCAGAATCACACACATTTGTTACATTACTTGATATTTTCAGGAGAAAGAGGCAATGTTGCTTCTTATTAATATAATACATTCAGAGTCACAGCTGTGTTTGACCAACCATAAGTGATGCCGAATGTGCATGTCGTCATATAATATGAAGGGCTTATTTCAGTAGTGGTGCAAGTCCATTACCTCCACTTTTCTGTCTATAATGCTTCTGAAATTAATGATCCAAACAAACATAAATAATGGTTCATCTCTAGCAAGAAGCCAATGTCTGAATATTTCTGGTATCTCAACTGCAGATTTTTCAGCGCTCATTTAACTTTACAACTCTGTATCTCAAAATGAACAAAAATGGACTTGTACCACTTTGTTGTTGTTGTGGTCTTCAGTCCTAAGACTGGTTTTATGCAGCTCTCCATGCTGCTCTATCCTGTGCAAGCTTCTTAATCTCCCAGTACTTACTGCAACCTACATCCTTCTGAATCTGCTTAGTGTAGTCATCTCTTGGTCTCCCTCTACGATTTTTACCCTCCACACTGCCCTCCAATACTAAATTGGTGATCCCTTGATGCCTCAGGACATGTCCTACCAACCGATCCCCTCTTCTGGTCAAGTTGTGCCACAAACTTCTCTTCTCCCCAATCCTGTTCAATACTTCCTCATTAGTTATGTGATCTACCCATCTAATCTTCAGCATTCTTCTGTAGCACCACATTTCGAAAGCTTCTATTCTCTTCTTGTCCAAACTATTTATCGTCCATGTTTCACTTCCATACATGGCTACACTCCATACAAATACTTTCAGAAATAACTTCCTGACACTTACATCTATACTCGATGTTAACAAATTTCTCTTCTTCTGAGACGCTTTCCTTGCCATTGACAGTCTACATTTTATATCCTCTCTACTTCGACCATCATCATTTATTTTGCTCCCCACATAGCGAAACTCCTTTACTACTTTAAGTGACTCATTTCCTAATCTAATTCCCTATGAACTTTGCTCAACAGATGGCACTGCTAACTGCGCTTTTTAGTTGCTACGTGCGACTCTTAGTTGCGACTTGTCACGGAAATCGCATTTGGACTCGATAGCGCGTGTCCCAGAGATGACCGTAGTACGAACTTTGGCCAACAGATGGCACTGTTAACTGCGCTTTTCAGTTGCTGCTTGCGACTCTTAGTTGCGACTTGTCACTGAAATAGCAGAAAGCAGTACAGAATTCGGCCAACAGATGGCTCACGGCGTTGAATGTGAAATGCTACTTGCGACTGCTAACTGTGACTGAAATCGCAGTTAGAGTTTGTAAAGTTGTTATTGTGATATCAGTCACTTCTCAATCACTGTGATTTCTAACATATGCGATTTTCTGCCCACTACTACAAGCCAGTAATATTATCAGTGGAGCGCTGCCAGCCTGTTCCCGTGCCTTTACTCACAACTAATTTTGCTGAAGATCTAATTTGGAAATTCGAATGCAATGTTCGATACTACGGTTGCATTTTAAGCCTGAAGCAATTTTGCTAAGGCCTTCAATGGCAGTTTCCGAATGTTTTACACTTCCTGCATTATGGAAAAAAATGGTCGAACATTACTACAGTCAAACATGTCCAACACCTACAATGGCTAGAAGTATTCCGAATGGATAAATACTTATTGTGAGCTTCTTGCTGCTTCTTCTTCTTCTTCTTCTTCTTCTTGGGCGCTAGTTTAACCGTAGCCTCGCTGTACCACGTCACGTGACCTAGTTCCTGGCACTGCCGCGTCACCAGTTCACCTTTCCAGGCAAAAGGTATTGTTGCGTTCTATACAACGAAACTACAGAATTCGTTTCGGTAGTTGGCCGAGGGAGTCAAGATTGGTCAGAAGCACTTTCATTGCATTTCGTTAGAACAGAAGAATTGGTGCGTCCGTATTTCTTGCAACTTGGGATGTAATAGGTAAGTGCTTTTCATATAACGTGCAGTTAGTACTGCACGTGTACGTTACTCATAAGTTAGAATTTTTCTATTTCAAGATTGCAGAATAGGAAAACTTATTTTTCTTATGATCTGTTACTTCAAAAATTTGCAAGTCGTCAGATAATCACGCGTCGTCCCAATAGCTAGAATGGAAATAAAGTGAAGAAAAGTGAAGTGATACAGCGATGACTAATTTGTTACCCCTTATTTCATAATCAGACAGGAAAGAAGTGACACATGGATGACTGGTGCCGGCGGAGGTTCGAGTCCTCCCTCGGGCGTGTGTGTGTGTGTGTGTGTGTGTGTGTGTGTGTGTGTGTTTAGGATAATTTAGGTTAAGTAGTGTGTCAGCTTAGGGTCCCATAACTCCCATAAGATTTCACACACATTTGAACATTTTTTTTTTTTTTTTTTTTTGACACATGGAAATTACGACAGATGACGAGTGTCACTTCTTTGAAATGAACAACCGTAGTGCTGTGAGTTAATATATTTCGACTAGCATTAGTACCCGTCGATGCCCGAGTGTGTAATTATTGCATTATTATGTTACTCCATCTCCTTATTCTTCCTTTCTCCAGGCCGCCGGCGGCAATTTAGCAGCTTGCCGGCCCTGCCCCAAACCACTACCATTTGCAACTTCATTGGTGACAAGGGAGAACTCATTGGAGGACTGGGTGAAGGGCTGCTGTTTTTTACGATGAAAGCAGGTTCTGCCATGGGAGTGATGGCTGCGTGTTGGTTAGTAGAAACCAGTTAAGGGCCTGCAATTAACCTGTCGCTGTGATAGATGCACTGGATCTACACCTGGCGTTATGGTCTGGGGCACAATTTCGAACGACAGCAGGAGCACTTTCATGGTTATCTCATGCACCCTGACAGCAAATCTGTACATCAGTTTGGCGATTTGACTCCTTGTAATGCCATTCATGAACAGTATTCCATGGAGTGTTTTCCAATAGGATAACGCTCACCCATATACTGCTGTTGTAACCAAACATGCTCTACAGAGTGTTGGCATGTTGCCTTGGCCTGCTCAATCAGATCTCTCTCCAATCAAGCACATATGATACATCATTGGATAACTCCAGCATCATCCACAAACAGCATTAACTGTGCTTGTATTGGCCAACAGGCATGGAACTCCATCCCACAAACCGACATCCGGCCTCTGTACAACACAATACATGCACAATTCCATGCTTGCACTCACCATTCTGATGTTTACACTGGTTATTAATGTACCAGCATTTCCCATTTGCAATGGCTTATGTCATGTTTACATTACCCTGTGGTCTTACAATGTTAATCATTTAACACATTCCCAAAATTTTGTTACTCTCCATTAATTATTTTTTGATGTTGTGATTCGTTTTTCGATCAGTATATATGCCTGGATTGCAGAAAAGAATAAAGATTGCCTCTCACAAGTTGGGCTAGTGAATGTGGTTGAAAATGCCATGGAAGATCTCTTTAGTCATGTTATTCTAAGAAAATAGGAAGCAATAGTGGGGTAACAACAGGTCATTTCTATAATCACAGACAATATGGATTACATATTCCACACCAGAAAGGACTTGCACATACTTGGAAATTCCTGCAGATTGACACTGAGCACCAGACCAAGACTGACACTTGAGATCTTTGCCTTTCTTGCGCAAGTGCTCTACTGACTGAGCTACCCAAACACGAGTCAAAACTTGTCTTCACAGGAAGTTTCACATCAGCGCCACTCCCACTGCAGAGTAGAAAATTCATTTTTTCCCCATATTTATTCACTGTTGTAATTTATGTCCAGCTACAATACATCTACAGCCTCATCTGGGATAATAAATTATGTTCTTTATTAGAGCCTGATGCTTTGTTGCAGAAGTATTAACTGATGGAGAAGTTAACAGCCTTCCTATTATATAATATACCTTTGGTTTGTGATCAATGGCCTTTCCAAAGATCCCTTTGATTGTCTCTGTACTATTGTAGCTTTTGTGAAACAACTTGGGAGGTTAATTAACTCCCACCTTGACACCGAGTTCTGTGGTACATTCATGAGGCGTTGAGTTATTGAGAAGCTCATGTGATGACAGGAGGTTGGAGCAGATACTAATTTTTCTGGGTTCATGTACAGCTAATTTGGAGAGGCCACCATGTTGTGGTAAAAGACAGTCACATCTTGTGCAGTTTTCTTGCCAGCAAATTTTTCCTTCCTGCAGGGTACTTTGTAAGGTTGGAAATGAATCTCATGAAATAGAAGCAAAGAATGTTATCTCAAACTGTAACTTTCAGCTACTCCATAAAACCTGGATACAGTTAGGTTTTACTGTAATATGGAAATCCTCATCAAAATGAGTTTTCCTTCTCCTTTCTCTTTCCTTTGATGATGTGTTCCTGAAAGACAGAATCTGTAGATGGACTTTTTGCAAAATCTGAAATTAAAGAAAATTAAACTGAAATTAAAGAATAAGGCTCAGATGATCTGACACATGCTTCCATTCTTACAAAGTGTTATACCTTCGTTGTTGTAGATGGGGCTGAAACAGTGGATATTGGCATGTGTACTGCAGTAAACAGTGCTGCAATCATGTGCACCACTTTTCTGTGTAGTCGCATCCCCGTCGAATGCCATGCCCATATCCCTGCAGCGGGCAGACATTTACAAGTTTTGTCCAGAAAATACATATAAAAGTTGAATAATGTCTTTATGTTACAAGTTGCAGTCACCGCCAGGTGGGACTACTGCTGTAATCAATCCCATCAACACTCAGTTCAAGTCAGAGCACTCTGCGTGAAGGTGGGAGTGTGTGGCAGCTTGTTGACAGTTACCTTTTTTCACCTGCCGTCGGCATGGAGCTCTCTCTGATTGAGGAACAGCATGTTAACATCAAGTTTCTTGCAAAACTAGGCAAGAATGGCCGTGTAATTTTTGAGTGTTTGAAACAGGTTTACGGAGACAATTCTCTGAAGGAACCAACCGTTAACAAGTGGTTAAAAAGGTTCTGGGATGGCCGAGAAGAAATGAACGATGACCCTCGCCCAGGACGCCCGTCGACATTGAGTTCTGATGCAAATGTTGAATGAATTCGGGCTTGTGTTCTTAAAGACCGTAGATTGACAGTCAGAATGATTGCTGACGAGCTGTCAATCCCCAAAACAATCATTCACGAAATTCTGACACAAAAACTTGAAATGAAGAAATTGTGTGCGAAAATCGTACCGAAGCTCTTGACGCCAGAACAGAAAGCAAAGAGGGTTGAGTGCTGTGAGGATTGGTTGGAAGAAGAGGAACGAGGGGACTTTCTCAACCGAATCATCACTGGAAATGAGTCCTGGTTTTACGAATCCGATGTAGAGCTCAAATCTCAAAGCAAGGAATGGCAACTAGCAGGAGAACTGAGAACAAAAAAGTCGCCAAAATCAAGGTCCAATGTGAAAACAATGTTGATTGTTTTCTTTGATTCTAGGGGCATTGTTCACAAGGAATTTGTCCCTCTCGGAGAGTGAATGGAAATTTTTACGTTGAAGTTCTGACACGTCTCAGAGCTCATGTGGCCAGAGTCCGACCGGAGTTGGTAAAAGGGGGCAGGTGGATCCTTCATCATGACAATGCGCCCGCTCACATGTCGCTCGTTGTGCGCGAGTTTTTGGCCCGAAGCTCAATCAGCGTGACAGACCACGTGCCTTATTCACTCGATTTAGTCCCGTGTGACTTCTTTATGTTCCCAAAATGCAAAATGGTGCTTCGGGGGCGGCACTTGGGAGATGTGGAAGCCATCAAGGCGGAAATGACACAGCAACTAAACAACATCACAACTGAAGACTTTCAGCAATGTTATCAACAGTGGAAACGGCATTGGCCGAAGTGCATAGCGTCTCAGGGCGAGTACTTTGAAGGAGACCCTATTGTAATACCTGAATAATTGTAAAATAAAGTTATTATTCAACTTTTATACGTATTTTCTGGACACATCTCGTATGGCACTGCCCAGCTATGTTACACTGAGCGCACACACTGGGCTTTTGCCAGCCATGTTCAAGAGTCCATCAATCAGACTTATTGCTTGAGCCCTTGTCTCACTGGACTCCACTTCAACCATCCTCGAGCTCATGCCTCACTGGAACTCATCTCTGCCATCCTCGAGCTCATGCCTCACTGGATCTCACCTTTAACTGTCCTTGAGTTCACCTTCCTGCTGGACCTTGTCTTCAACTGTCCTCGAGCTCACCATCATGCTGAGCTGTAAGAGTCAGTGACAGACTACAGTGAAGAACATTGCAGTGAAAGGTCAATTTTGACTTTTAACCTAACCAAGTAATGTGGACTCATGTCTTACAAAAATTGTGTTCTACATTGTTCATTAGGCTTAATAAATGTATTTTCTTCCAGACTAACTTTTTTCCCTGATCACACACTTTGTACTCTGTTTAATAACATATCATGGTGAATACATTGTAGTGTATTACTCCACTTGGTCACAAATACAAAATGTGGGAACCAACACAAGTGAAATGATTTGACATGCAAGTGATTCTATTTATATGTGATTTGATTCCAGTCACTGGTGTAGTTCCACAAGGGCAGCTCATAGGAAAGGAAGGCTTACCATTAAAAGTCAAGAAGAGATACCCTTAGAAACCTTCCCTTAGCTGTTAGGCGACAGATGGTTTGCCATACCTCTCTAAGCTCTTAAGCACTGGACAGTACACACAGGCACAGGAAATATCTGTTCTTGGAGAACAATAACAGCAGAGTGGAATAGCTTTACAAATACGCAACCTGATGGTAATCTGGCCATGGTAGAAAGAACTTCCCATGGCTGCAAGCACATGCCAGTCAAACCTGGAAATTTTGAATCACAACATATTTATAAGCAAATTTGTTTGATAGGTGTATGAAGTGTAAACAAGGCAACTTAGTGCAGGTCAGAAGTTTCTCATGAAAAACAATCACTCAGTGGTCTACTTCAGATGCCACAAACAACTACAGAGACAGATGCGTCATTACACATATCTTTAATCTTTAAACATGTAGGCAAGCCTCTTAAAACTAGAGTGAGACAGATGCCCCAGATGTAATTCACTAATCTTTTTTTTTAATGAACAGCTGTCTACACTATCCCCCTACAGCATTTGTTTGTACAGTCCTTGTGATCCTCGTGATTAGACTAAAATCTCTGCAAGAAATGCTGAGTTCCACTGGCATGTTGAACAGCAGTTACTGACGAATGATCAGTGCTGCACCTCAGGAATCTCAGGTTCACAAGGCAAACATAGCCATTATTGTCAATAAAGTTCTTCTGGGTATGTGACAGCATTGCCAATGAGTAAAATACTCTGATGTTTTGGCCACTGTTGCAAATGGCCTTCTTCAGAGTGTTTTTGCTAATTACTGATTGAGAAAATTTTTGGTTCTCATATAATGGCAGAAGAGGCTGTTACTTAACTCTGATTGAGGATGAGGAGGAGGGGTGTTCAACACCCTTTATTGGTGTTTCCATTATTTCTTTACACTGGTGGAAAGAGATATCCTTGATTCGTGTTTGCTTTATTGCTTGCCACTGGTGGACATAGCCAAATGAGAAATGGGAAGAAGTTGGGCATAGTACCGTTTACTTGCTGCAACTGAGGCATGACATACTCTGTGTATCTGGAGCCTCTGTGGTTTCTTGCACACCTATTTGTGTTGTTTTTCATGAGCTGTCATTCTGTATCGCTGTTACTGCCGGCAGCCAAGATGCTGGTTGTCAGTGCCAGTCATCTCTTTTCACATTTGCAGGTCACTTGGCTGTTTCTATCAGCTCTCTGATCTTCCTCCTGAAGGTAAGGGCTCTTTTGCCAGTATACAGGCCTATCACAATTCTATTTGTTTGCTACTCTCATCCTGATGTTCTGCCACTGATCACTTCGTGTGTTGTCTTATTCGGATATATGTTTCATGATCAGACATCAGTGTGCTGATCTAGTTTTTCAGCTACATCTTTCACTGAGCAAAGAACATCCCTTATTCTCTCTCATTCATTTCATCTGATACTCTTCAGTTCAGTGAGCCCCACATGTCTCCATAAAAGACCTTTTTCACTTAAAATCCATATACTGATAAACTAATACCCTTTATTTTTGTCAGCAGCTAGGCAAGTTGTTTTTCACTGCTTACTAAAAGTAAGATGTCGTCAGCGTATCAGACGTTAATGGTTCTTCCACCAACCGCAATACCTTTGGTCCAACCATCAATAGCTTTCTTAATAACATATGTTTGGCACAGATGTTGTACTGTTGGGGAGATAGGACACAACCCTGTGTAACATCTTTAGACACAGTGAAGAAATCAGGCATGCCAGCACTTGTCTTCACAGCTATATGTTAATATAATACACCTTTTCAGTAACAATAGCTACACAGTTTAAAATCATGGTATATTAACATGGTTTAAATCTGCTAATAAATGAAATAAATAACTTAAAAAACATGACTCAGTTACTTTAATTTGATTACAAAAACTGCTCTAGGATAGTTAACCATTATTGTACACTTATTTATTGCTGCAAAATCACATTTCATTAACAAAACTCTAAATTTACTTCTAACATCAATTCTGAAGAACAAATATAATTTATTTATTTATTTGTTGGTTTAGGAAGTCATAAAACAGACATTAAAAACAGAGTATTCTGACACATCAATTGAATACATTAACACAGCTACAAAATATTCTAGGTATCCAGTACTTTACAATTTGCTGTGCACTTTCACCGATATGTATAATAATTACATTAACTACACAGTTGTCTTTTTTTCTGTATTCTTATACAGTTGAGGATCAATGGAAATTAAGCAACAGACACAAATCATTCAGCTTTTAGTGAAACTGAGAGGAAGACTAGAGATATCACATTGCTCAATGACCATGTGGTGGAGCAGAATAGTGTATCTCATTACACTACATGGAAACAATGGTGGATGTGTTGACAAATGATACCTGTATGTAAATAAGTAACTGAAAGTGAGCAAATCAGTTGTGTGTGGTGGTGATAAAAGGCAGCACAGAAAGCAACTGCATACAAGACACCCCAATGTCTTAAGTTTGGTTTCACAGACTCATACAAAAATGAAGTTCTCTCTCTGCCAGATTCCCAAGGAACCACTCCTCCTCCCCCCTTCCTCTCTCATCATAATACCATTCACATCACACTGTTCATCATCATTATGTTGAACTATATACATAAGAAAGTATCAATGTATAATGTCTCTTGTCTTTTCATTGCATTTTGTGAAGGCTTGTCTTTAATAATTAATTGTAGCATTTTGTATTTGTTGTCAAAGCTTACAGAATCAAACAATACTCATATGGTTTGTTCATGTAGCACTAATGTATAGCACCTTCTTCTTATAAAGGAACAATGAAAGCTTTATTAATTCTGTCTCATGCAGTCATAAATATGATCTTGATATATTCAACAAAAAGTTTGGAGTAATAGGTGTTGTAGCTGTGGTATACTTTAAGTATTGTCCGCTCTTTAGGTCTTGGAAGTTAATGTATCAGTATTCCTCACACAGTGCAGGAAATTCACACTGCATCAGCTACCAAATGCAAGAATTAAATGTAATTCAAATCAGGAAGACTATGGTGAGTATATACAGCACCTAATTCAAAATTAACAATGATTGAAGCACTGAAAGATGAACTAAAATCCAGTTTTTAATTTCTTACAAGCAATGGCCACAATTAGGCATAGTAGAATAAATTACTCATAAATAGTGTGACAGTGGTGATGATAGAAGTGGCATGATTTAGCAAAGACAGGGTGGAGGTCAGTAAAAACAACAAAAATTGTTAAACAATTTTAGATCACCTGATTTACAAATGTGCATAGTGATAGTGTACTGGGTGGTTATGAAGATTTGTGGTTTATGTTGAATCGAACAGTACAAACAGTAAAATTACTGATGGAAAGGATGTTAAACTCTTGCTTGTTCACTCTTGAATTCTAAAATGTTTGCACTGGCTAGTAAAATGTGCATTTTCTCTCATTTTTCTTTTTCCTGCATACAAGTAAAAAATCCTCTTGTGATGGAAAGACTGGTATTATGTTCCTTCTTAATTTGATGCCTGTTGCTATTGTTCATGCCTATATTTACTGCTGTATTTCAGAATCTGGAGACGTTTTGTGACCACATTCAGGAGAGTTATTCTTTATATGATATAGTTTCTGTCATGATAATATCTTTTAAAATATCATTTCAAACTATTGAAGAGTGTGGTTAGGTTTTTCTGTGTTTAATTTGCCATTTGCCATATGGCCCAATAATGATTTCAACTATCAGCTGAATAGCAGATGTGAAGCAAACCAATTATTTTGGTTTTGTAGCAAACTAACTACTTGACCTAGGGTGTGGAACATGTGATACTGTTTAGTGTTGAAGGAATGACAAAAGTATGACTGGAAAACACATAGGTATTCAATAACTGTTGCATTTTCTAAGGAAAGGGGCACTGTTGCAAAAGCAGAGTGGAACCTTTCAAAACAATGATTCACTGTAGTTTTCTTACCAGTTACATTTATCTTGTCTTCCTACATATTGATACATTGTTTAGTTGTTATTTTTACACATTCTTAGAACCTTATCTACACAATATGCGAAACATACAAATATATATCAAACCACACACACACACACACACACACACACACACACACACACACACACACACAAATCTCTCTCTCTCTCTCTCTCTCTCTCTCTCTCTCTCTCTCTCTCTCTCTCTCTCTACAATGTCAAACCTTAACGCATTAGCTCAGTCTTAAGTCAGCATTAAAATTACTTCACATTCCTAAGGTAAAACATAACAGCCCTCTGCCAATACTTTATGGTACCATTTCACAAGTCTCTCTTCTATTTGATGTGCTCAATTTGCACTTACAGATGACATCAATGATTTCAGATACGGGAATCTGATATGCAAAGCCTTCTGTGGCCCTAGTCTATAATATATTTATTCATAAATATCGTTCATTATTATCATCAAACTTTGTGCACTGAAACCAGTCAGCTAAACATTTTGCGAGATTGTGGAGGTGCAATCATACTGACTGAAACACAATAAATAACACTTACACTTGGCAACCACCATGTTGTGTATATTAAATAAATGCAGATGAATTCAGAATGCCGTCATTAAATTACTGAAATGCTGGTTTTTTTTCCTTAAAACAAATCAGGCAGTTGTCTCTGTTTCTAAAATCAAACATCAATTGAAGAAGATCCTAAAATCCAACATCAATTGAAGAACCAGTAGCAAATCTAAGAAATGGTTTTCCCATGATACCTAGCATTATGGAACCAAAAGGAACCTGTCCACACAGCATGACATAGAAGACTATTGAAAAATTAATTTTCCATTTGGACAGTTGGAATTTGTTCAGAGTTACACTCAAAGAAACTATCCTGAGAAATAGAGGTCATATAATTACACAAACAAACATTCCCCTCCACCCACCCATTCACTTTTTTTTTTTTTTATACTTCCCAAATTTCTCACTCTATCTCACGGCTCTTACAAAACGCACAACAGTTCATTTCTTTTGATACTATGAAGAAAAATTGCTGAAATCAGTTTTAAGTTTTATTGTTGGTGTCTGTGAAGGAAAGGTCTTCGCTGTGGCACTATCAGCTCTCAATTTCTGTTGATTTTTTTGACTTGACCTTACAGCCGACTCCAGTTTTGAACGTAGTTCAGTTGACTGACTCATTAATGACTTAAACTCCTATTAAAAAAAGACAGGAAACAAATATTAGAAAAGTTTAAACACAGTTAACTAACGATGACTATTACAAAACAAAATCATGTACAATAAAATTAGCACACAGAAGTATTTCACACATTGTGAAACACTATAATAATCAGATCATGTTAAACAAATAAACAAACAAATATAAATAAATATTATACTAAGATAGCTAGCCTATAAAAAACACAACAGGTCTGTTTGACTAGCACTTCTAATTGTTTGTAGAATTGTTTCTGACTAATTGCATTTTCAATTGGGTTCATATCAGCAGATACCACAGGTATTCCATTTCACTGATTTCTGCCTCCTGTAGGAGTGTACTGGCATTTGATGTTCTTGAAAGACGAACTCTTTGCCAAAATGTTGACTGTAGGGTTGGACAATAGGGTGAAGGGTCCTGTTCCAAAAATGTACAACTCTCAAGTTACCGTAACTATTGATGTATGTACAAAGACTTGCACATGATACCAGCCCAAAACACAACAGACCCAGCTTCCTGCTGATCACATCAGACTTCATCCTGAGGTATGCACTCATTTATGATGATCATCAGTGTTAGACAGATCCTACACTTGTTTGTGAAGAGAATCCAATGCCACACACCCAGGTCCTACTGAGGTGTTCCCTTGTCCATCTCCTTTAGACACCAAAGTGATGGGCAGTTTGTATTACTGTTTGTAATGACTGCCTACAGGCCAAATGGATCACGTGGAGAAAGTTGGGTACTGTACGGGTCATCACAGCCCTTCCAGTTGCCTCCACAAAGGCAATGTGCATTTATGTTACACTCTCCTCACAACAAATAGAAACCATAATTTGGAGGTAGCAGTAATTAGCTCCTGTTGTTAATAGCAGGCAACCACTATGAGGCAGATCTTCAGTATTTTTAATTGACTATAGCAGTTGAATGTTCAGATGACGACTCTGTGGTGCGACCAATTCAGTGGGCAACTGCCAGTGTCGACAATCTTTGCCATAAACTAACAATGTGAGCGATGTCTAAGTTTGGAGTAACCCTTATAGGTGTGGTGTCAGACTTAACAGTGTCTGCACATCTGATTTTGTCCCTTTTCTTGTTCACAATTTGAACTGCACAGAGAATACTTGTTTATTTGTATCTTCATAACAAAGGTGGTTGTAGATAAAGATAAAAATCAAGATACAAAAGTCAAGCCGCATCTACAATATTTTGCCCAGAATTTGTTGTGCAGCAAATATTTATAAAAAGTACTATAATACGTTCCCTGAATTAAAGGATTCATCTCATTACTCGAAGTTTCGTAAATTCACTGAAATTATCCATGGTCTAATTTATTTTTTTTTAGGGAGAAATTTAATGGATTCAGTTACATAACTAGACAAAACACCTGACAATACCACCACAACTGGTTTATCAGTCAATAAATACCTCATAAGCACAATGCTATTTCCTCTAGTAGTACTGAAGCACTTTCTCAAAGCGACTATGACCAGTGACACGTCTGGAGATCCCTAAGCAGTGGTGGGATATCAACCTGACTGTCACCCACCTTACAGCCCGACAACCAGGAGTGATGGTGTGGGGTGCCATTTCACTTCACAGCAGGACCCCTTTGGTTGTCTCTGTGACACCCTAACAGTACAGAAGTACTTCAACATTATTCTATGCCCCGCTTTGTTGCCCTTCATGGCAAGCCATTCTGGTCTTACATTTCAGCAAGATAATGCCCGCCACGCATGCTGAGAGTTTCTACTGCCTATCTTCGTGCTTGTCAATGTCTACCTTGGCTATCAAGCTCACACATGATGCATTATGGACAGGATCCTCCAATCAGCTCAGGATTTTGACAATCCCTGACATAAACTAACAATGTGAGGGATGTATAAGTTTGAAATAAGAGTATCTGGCATGATATCCCACAGGAGCTCATCCAAAAACTCTATCAATCACTGCCAAGCCAAATAATTATTTTTATTTGTCTGTATGTGTACATCACATCTATTGATTTCCACCTCATTTGGACAATTCCTTCGGCGTGCATAACTTTTTTGTCAGAGTGTACACTGTGACCCAGGTATGAATCTGTTCTTCTCTAAACTAATACATCAGGGAAAGGCTGTTGGCCCTCTTTTTTAAGCTCCATCATGGATTTTAAATTACTGTGGATACAGTTTAAATATTTTACAAACTCTTTAAGTTTTTCTGCTTTATGTACCCTTTCCACAAACGTGTTGGCTGTGTACCCATAAAAACACATTGGTTTCAACTTGCCAGTTTCTAGTGCTTTTGCTTCAAAGTATTCCATTTATAAGTTTGCCACAAAGGGAATAACGAACTAGGCATCACCACACCACTGGTATGTTCACAATATTTTCTCTTGAAAAGGAAACAAGTTAATGTCAGAAAACACCTAAAAAGCTCTGTGAAATAATCATCAACCTTTTCTGAAATTACTTGCAAGGAATCAGAAACTGGTAATCTCAAAAAGAGGGAGAGTACATCAAAACTGACCATAATATCCTTAACATGAAGCTGCAATGAACTGAGGTAATGTACAAAGTCAGCGGAGTTGTGAATGTGATGTTTACACTTCCTCACATATTTGCAGAGAAAGCATTTCAGGTATTATGCCAGCTGGTAAATGAGCCAGTATAACTAACTATAGTTCTTGGAGGAATTCCTCCCATGCATACCCTATGAAGGCCATGTAGCCATGGTGACACTGCTGCTCATTTTCTAAGATCTTTAATGATTTTACATAGCAAGTCCGACTCACTGGGAAGAATCACCATCATTCTCTTGATTTTATTTGTAGGAGCGGTATCTCTCTGTCTATAGGCAACATCATTTAAAAGATAGAAAATCATCTTACTGCAGTCCACATGTGGCATTAGGACCATCACATTGTCCATGTCTGCTGTAACAACACAGATTTCTCAACGTTACTCGTTCTTCCTTGGAGACACTGATCTTAGCATTGGAGCCTAGATAACTGATCAATCTAGTGGGAGAGAAGCTACAACATGCTCCATGGAGCTGGTGTAATATACTAAATGGGAATGAAGTTTAGCACTTTACCAAGAATCTTCATGTATCCTCATCCAGATGTTTGTCATGAAGATTAATTACAGTAGAGCTTCCTGCACCTTGTCTTGACTTTTTGTGCACGTGATCAAATTTTTCTCTCTGGCTTGCAGATATTTCCAAATGCATTGATTCTGCTTGTGATCATATTATATTGTCAACCAATTCCCAAGAATCTGCAGAGTGTGTCACTGACATGTAGGGGTGGATATGAAAAAGCTCTTTTGAAGTGACGTTCAGCGTTCATTGGGTGTCAAAAATTCTCTCTCATACCATAACCAGAGTGGCATGGCACATAATCTTATTTGCTGCTGATGTTTTAATATGATGTTTGACTTTGGCACATGCAGGTACATCTTGTTACAACATCAGTGTACCGAGAAGGCAACCTTTTCATCAACTTGTGTATGTTACGGAACATTTCCTCCCTGCTGAGTGAAGAGATGTCATTAGGTTTACACAGCGCAGTTGATTAATATTGCACTTCTGAGTGTTCTGCCACGTTTTTTTTTCCATTTTATGCACAATTATTCGACAACTTACCCAGCTATCTTCTTCAGGTGCTGTGATGTATGCTGTTATGTGTACTCGCTGCCTGGACTCCAAACAGTCTGTGAACCATTGTTGGTCTCGTGCCACTATTTATACCAGAGTTTAACTCCCAACACCCACGATGGCCTCTGATGATCTTTTGTTTTTCAGAGGTCGCTCTGATAGTCCAAGAAATGCAAATTCCATCAGCACTTTCCAGCTCTGGCAGATGTGATGGCGAACAAGATCTTTTTGAACTAAGTGCTAGACGCCAGTCTTGTTTACACTGAATCCTCCATTCCTGTTTATTAGGGTTTCCAACATCTTTATTTCAATGGACCCTGAATTATGCTGTCCTATAAACTTAGAATTTTGCGCAATGATACTGGTCTCATCGTACTTCATTTTATGATTATATTCAAGGCAGTGATGGTGATATAGCTGATTTGCTTGGTTGTTGTAGTAGGACGTGTCACTGATGTTCCTTGTATCTCCACAATTCTTATGATAGTCTGCTCAACGTAAGACATACAACGTCCACATTTCATGTGATGCACACCCAGATAGTCTTTAACATTACTAAGAATACTTTTTATCTTAGTTGAAGGTAGTGAAATACACTGAATACCACATTTCAGTAGAAGTCTACTGACATTTTTGGTTATTGGATCAGATAAGGTAACTGACTAATTTTGACTTCTCTTCCCATCTGTCTTGATCCCTTTCTCAGGCATACTGGATTTTGGCTGCACTACCCATTTCATTTGATGATCTGAGAACCCATTCCTTTGTAACACTATTCGTAGGTGTTGTAAGTCTTTGGAAAGGCTCTCCTTGTCTGAAAGTGTTCGAGCAATATTGATCAGAGTCTTAAGCACTGAACTGCTTTGCAGTGGATGGTGATAGCTCAAAGCATGGAGGTAAGAGGTCAGTGTGTGTAAGTTGGAGTCTACACAGTGAGTAAATATAACAACAAAACTTGCAGCACCTGAAAAAGGAAGCTGGTTAGTCATCGAAAACCTTTGCAGAACATTCAGAAACACAGCATTAATCAATTGTGCTGAGAAAACCTGAGAGATCATATCACTTCACTCTATGGAGGGACAATGTTTTAACATACACAATTTGGATAAGCTCCACAAGAAGAAAGGTCAACTTCTAAATATGCAGAACTTTCTAAAAAGGTGTTGAGATGAACAAGTTGGACCTATGTAAGCAAAAATCAATCATCATTTTAGGAACACCACCACTGGACTTCAATACGGACACAGATAATCCTATGTGGATCTCCCAGAAGAGTAGTAAAGCAAGCTACCACAGGCTGGACATGCAAAGCACTGTATATACAGAACCACTGAATGTGGTGTTTACCAAGGCTGGGCCTTTCAGTTCTGGCACCAATTTGAACTACTGCCAAACTGGCTTCACTTCACACCATGGTCTGTTCCACATGCTTAGCTGTTCACTACTTCAAGCTGGTCACATTCGTGTATTTCTCCAAAGCTCACCTCTATGCAGCGTTCAGACACACTAATCGCCCATAGGTTGACTCGACATCAAGTTTCTTTCACTCTTCTGGGGTTCAGCTCAACATCTTTACAGTTGGGCTACCATCAGTTAGTATAGTTACTTTTAAGTCGAGACTGACAGTTTTCTGGTGTTGCCTTGTTTTGTGCAGATACAAAAATGGTGGCATAGGATGTTCTTACAAATTTGATATCGTCCTTTTTTTCCATGGCATTAGTTTGTGGGCACCATGCAATTGGCATTTTTGCAATGTTGGCAAGAGGTGAAATTCCTCTGCATCCATGCTGCAATAGTGGCAGGCCAGGTGGCTGCAGAGAAGCCATCCACGCTGCCATCCCCAACTGCATACACTGGCTTTGAGGAGTCTGCTGAAAGGTGGGAGAATTATCTGCACCAGTTCTTGCTGTACTGCCATGTAAAGTGTACTGTCGATCCACAACCTCGTTACTGTCCAGCAGTGTGAAACTGTGCAAAATTTGATGTACTCCAACGAGTCTGCAAAACTTAACTACAGGAACTCTGTCAGCTGCTCATGCAGTATTTCAAACATCAAACCTATATGGTGATGGCACAGTTGCAGTTTAACTAGCACCCAAAGTACCCTGGGCAGCAATCATGTCTGTCCTGGATCCCCAACCTGCAAGGTCTTTCATGCAAGGGTCGGTTTAAATGTCCTTAATGTGCTACTTCATATGTGGACTCACTAATTAGGGGCACAATTGTCTGGTTAGCACCTGACCCCAAGGTCCAAACTAAGGCACCGGTGTTGTTTGACCCCTTCTTAGCTGGAGCTGCCCAATTTGCTGAATCCCATCAACTTACGGCAATGGCAATTTTCTAACAATTGGCAAATGGTAAAATTACATATGCATGGAAGGCAGCTCACGGTGCCTCATCGGGTCGACCAGGCAACTACACTTTCCTCTGAGGGCACCCCCCCCCCCCATGTGATTATGTCTTCACCAATTTGAGGGTGATGCTGTTGCAGCATTCCCTGCCTTCATCTGTGGCAAGCCCAGTATGCACAAGACAAAGAGTTGGGGATCCTGCTTGCAATCTTTTCAGGCTTTTGGCATCGCTCTCCTTCTGCATTTGTTTCCACTCTATGCACAAGTTGACAGTCCTGTCCCAATTGTCATGTGGTACGTGTTAGACAGGACTGCCAATATGTAGCTGCTATGTTTCTGGTATGCCAAAAAGTAGGACATTTGTTATCAGATTCTGACAGTTGGTGAGCCGCAGGATGGTTGTTGGAGGCCCCATTGTTTTCCCTGGACACAGGGGCTGCCTCTGACTCCCCTCAAGCATTATCCCAGTGTATTCCACTAATGCTGCTCATGAATTGATGACTGACTCAGTTTCAGGTAAATACGGGAGCAACTGTCAGTCTAACTAACGTAGAAACGTACACACTCTTGGGTCACTCTGTGTTGCAACAGACACAATGTTATGTCTTACAGTAAAAATAGTGTATTCTTTTTTTTTAGTGTGGGGGGGGGGGCAATTCTTTGTCTCAGCATATCAAAAGAATGTGGACTGGAAACTTACATTAACTCACTGTTGGCACAAAATATTTTTCGATTAAATGACTTTTCGGCTTTTGGCTTTCAGTACTGGACAAAGAACATTTAGTGTCTAAATCTGTCCCTTTACAACAAGGTACAAGCAGCTGTTTGAGAAAACTTTGGGTTGGGCAATAAATTTCGAGGCACACACCTTCCTTAAGCCAAGAGTAATACTTAAATTTTGTCACCATCATCCCATTCCCTTTGCCATGTGTGACAAGATCAAGGCAGAGTAGCAGCATTGGCAGGACCTCGGGCATCATTCCACCTGTTTCATCAAGTCAGTGGGGCACACTGGGGCCACACACATGGTTATGATTCAGAACACAGATGGCCCCTTGCTCCAATTTTAAACAACAGGCAATGTGTCTGACTCGTATCCAGCTCCACAGCTGAAGGAGTTGCTGGCCAAATTGTCAGTGGGCCAGTATTTTTCTGCATAGCATACCTGCAGAGTAGCCATTGGATACCACATCTTGGAGTTTCTTGGTGATGAAAACCCTCTTTGGGCTTTATCAATTTAATCATCTGCCCTTTGGAATTCCGTCTGCATCAGTAATTTATAGATGATATTCGGAGCAGTTGATTCAGGACATTTTCTGTGGTGAAATTACCCTGGCAACTTCTGGTTCAGGGGCTGTATGCAAGAGGGCATTTACAAAATCTGCAGGTGGTTTTCCAATGCCTTCTGGAGAAAGGTCTTCACTTCAAATTGGAAAAGGCACTTTTCCCCCCAAAGGGGCATATTTCGGGTCATGTGTTTAGCAAAAATGGCCTCTTTTCTACAGATGAGCACAACAAAGCCACTGACAACTTGCAGGTGCATAAGAACCTCAAGGAGCTCCAGTTCCTTTTGGACAAGATTTCTTGTTATGCTAACTTCATCCCCCAGGTCATGCACACTTGCCATCCTCGTAACTGCCTTTGCCAGAAGAGCATCAAATCTGTATGGTCTGTGGATTGCCCTGTGCTATCCAGTCCTTTAAACACTGTTTGTGCTCTGCTCCCTGTTTGGCTTCTAGTACACCACTTAAATCACTAACCTTGGCAGCTACCATGTCGCGTAGGTGTGGTCCTGTCACATTGGAACTAGATAGCACTGAGCAGCCCATCACTTATGCATTGAAGACACTTTTCGTGGCGCAATCTAATCATTTACTTGTGGTAAAAGAATCACTCACTATCATTTTTGGCATAAAAAAGTTTCATGTTTTCTTGTATGGAGTGAAGTACCTACTCATCACCAACCACAAGCTACTGGTTCCCTTATTTGGCCCTCATTCCAGGCTTCCAGATAGGACTGCCCACTGATTGCATCAGTGCTATGACATTATCAGTCCACCACCCAGCAGGTGCACTATCATGGTTGCCAGTGGGACCAGATCCAGAGTTCAACTGACAAGAGGCTTTCATTTGACGTTGTATGATACCTTGTAGCAGACACTGCTCAATTTTTCTTTGTTGGTGCTGGAGGTTATGTCCACTATGGCTGACGCCCTGTTTTATTGGAAAGTAGTTTCATCAGCCTGAACAAGATAGGCCAAGCGCGCTCCTTCTTTTCTCCTACATAATTGCCTCAATGCGATCCAGGGGATCTTCATGTCTGCGATGGATGACCAAAGCTGTTGAAAAGCTGTCCCTCCATTGTTACATCCTCACATACTCCAGCTGCTGCATGGATCAAACTGGGGCATGTCTCATATGTAGGCTTTGGCACAGCATCATACCTACTGGTTGGTGATCAATCATGATCTTGAACATCTTGTGCAGGCTTGCATGGATTATGAACAGAACCAAGCTCCGCCACCAAGTCAGTTCCTCCCTCAGCTGGTCCCACAGCACCATTGGGAGAACTTCCACAGCAAACTTTGTGGGGCCCTTTTTGGGAAGCATGAGGTGGTTGGTAATGGATGCTTTGTCCTATTTCCTATATGTTGCCAAACTGTTTTCCATGACTTCAAGAGGTACTATTCACACATTGTGTCTCATTTGCTCTATTAAGGGCTCCCCCTCAGACCCTTGTATCTGATAATGGCTGGAAATTTGAGTCAGGGAGTTTGAAGATTTCTGAATCCACAATGGTTTCCAGAGTCTGACTACCAGCCCCTATCATCTGGCTTCTAACTAAGAAGTGGAGTGCTTTTTGTGTGAACATTCAAGACACAAATGAATAAATCTGTCTCTGCATTGTCCCACGATGATGCACTTTCTAGTTTTCTCACCATGTACCAATCAATGCCCATTAGAGGTGCAGTCTGGTGGAACATTTGCATGTGCACAGGCCATTGAGTCCTATGGATTTGTTGCACCCTGAATTGCATGCCCTGGACCATCACAGCTTACTGTGATTTCATCAGGAGGCTGCTTTTGGGCCCAGTCTTTCAGCTGGTGGCAGGGATGGCTCCCTAGTCTAGTGGTGGGCCACGAAGGTCGGAAGTTTGTGAAGGATGTCAATTGGGAACAGCTGACTGGTCATTCCAATCAGTTGCAAGCTTTTGGACTCATGACATAGCCATCTCTGAGCAAGCCGGGCAACGGGTTCGGTCATGACATATTCCTGATAGGAGCTCCCAATTCCAGCAATGTGCACACCTGCTGCCATCCCCACTGTGCCCTCTGCCAGCCTACTTTTGCCCACAGAATTGAGTGCAAGAAGCAATCATTTCTGCGACTTCTGCTGCAGGGCCCATGGAGTTGGAACCATTGCCTTCCTTTATCTACTTGCCTGTGAATGTGTTCCCATATGCTCAGTTGATCAGTCACTCACACTGGCTGTGTTTGTGTTTTTCTTTGTGCTCGCCTCTTTGTGGTGTTCAGACACTCTGCTTCCCTGTAGTTTGACTCACAGATCAAGTTTCTTTCCCTCTGCTGGGGTTCAGCTCTGGGCTTTGCAGTCAAGCCGGCACCAGCTAGTATACTTACTTTGTTCTGACAGTGGGAGTTTTGTGGCATTGTCATGCCTTGTGCAGATACAAAATTCTAACTAACACACAAGCAGCAAAAAGGATTATGTGCTATGCAATCCTGGCTCTAGTACAGGAAAGAATTCGTGACATCCAATGAATACTCAATGTCACTTCAAAATAACTTCTTGAGCTCCATCTTTACATGTTGGCCACACTCTATGCAGATTATTGGGAACGCTATATGAGCACAGTTCAAATCAATGTAGTTGAAAATGTCTCCAAGCCACAAAGCAAAATTCAATCACACAAAAAGTCAAGACAATATTCAGAGAGGCATACTATAATTAATGTCACTGACGAACAACCGAATGAGGATAAAGTGAAGATCCTTGCTAAAGGGCTAAATTTCACATCTACTCCTAAAATGTTATGAACAGCACATTATATCAGCTCCATAGAGCGTACTCTAGCTTCTTTCCCACCAGAAGCAGCAGAAGAGGTTCACTGCGAAACCTGTTGACCACTTACCAAGATGCAAATGCTAAGATCCAACATCTCTAAAGAAGAATGAGTAGCGCCGAGAAATATGTGGGAGGTGAAGGCAACTATAGTTGTGCCAGCTACCAAAGGCAATGCTACTGTGTTAATGTCACGTGAACTACACTAAGAAGATTCTTGATCAAAAGATGTTGCTACCTACAGACAGATAGATGTGGATCCTACAAATAAAATTGAGAGTAAGATGAATCTTCTTAATGAGTCAGGCTTGACATGGTTTTCCACATCCCTCTAGGTAAATACCGGGCTGGTCCCCCATGTCCCACCTCATTACATGGCTCACAGACATCTGAACACTTTCGCACCATTCCACTAGTCGCAGACAGTTGGGGTACACCAATTCTTTCCTGGGGAGTACAGGGTGGCGGCAGGAAGGGCATCCAGCCACCCCTTCCACTAACATTGCCACATCTGATTAACCATGCCGACCCTGTGTCTCCACGGGTAAAACATCACAGGCAAAAGAAAGAAAAGAAAAAAAATGAGTTAGGGTTGTTACATTGGTGCCATCTGGATGACATCCTTTGTATGGCGTCGTGTCACTGGTCGAATAATCAGCAGGTACGGAAGTTCAGCAAGGCTAATAGTAACAACCGCCCCAACACAGCACTGCAGCTGACGGAACTACACTGCCACACTTTCTGTAGATTCCAATCACTCTTCAGACGATGTCACTTTACACTTAGTGCCAAAGAGCAAGCAGCTTGTCATCTCGACCAGTGGCAACCAACCACGCGAATTGAGCACACTCATCCACCTGACAGTATAACCAGTACCACCAGGACTCAACTGTGGGTCTACACTCAGTCGACAGTGACTTCACAGCAAGAGCATGGTCCAACCAGTCCATGGTTAGAGTTCACACTAAAAAGCCAGTGGCTACCATCCATGGCAATTATCAGATATTGGTATCACTACCAGAGAAGTGAAGCTTCATGGTCTTTCTAAGATACACAAGGAAGCATTCCTCTAAGATACAAAGTCATATGGGCACACAGACATACCAGATGGCAAAATACCAGAGACGCATTCTTCACAAATATGTAGGGAAGCATGAACACCACATTCACAACTTGTTGACTTTGTATGCCGCCCGAGTCAATTTCAGCTCAAGGATAGGGATATTATGTTCACTTTCGACGTAGTCTCCCTCTTTATGAGAGTTTCACTGTCTGATTCCCTGGAACTAGTCACTGAGTAGTTTGAAGATTATTTCACAGAACTTTTTGAGCGTTTTTGACAACTTATTTCCTTTTCCTGTTCATCAGGAAATATGAACAAACCAATGGTGTGGCAATGGGTAGTCCATTACTGTCTTTTGTCGTGAATTTATTCATGGAACACTTTGAAGGAAAGGTACTAAAAACCGCTAAGTCGAAAATAATGTGGTTCTATTCATACGTGGATGACACATTAGTGATGTGTGACTACAGGAAGTGGAAAAACTTGAAGAGTTCCTAGAAAACTTAAACTCTATCCACAGTAATGTAAAATCCATGATGGAACTTGAAAATGAGGGCCAACAACCTTTCCTCGATGTGCTAGTTTAGAGAAGACTGGATGGATCTCTGGGTCACAGTGTATGTAAAAAGAACTGTGCACACTGAGCTCTATCTCCAAGCCTCAAGCCATCACCATTTGTCACAAAGAAATTTGGTGCTTGATCCATAGAGCTCAAACACTTCCAGATAAGGAGTACCTTGTCAGAGTGTTACGACACCTATGAATAGTGTTCTGAAGGAATAGGTACTCATACCATCTAACTGAATGGGCCGTACAATCAAAATCAAATACACCTGATGAATGGGATGAGACTGAGGAAGAGAAGTCAAATATCAATAAGCTGCCTTATGTTGACCGATCATTCCAGACATTGGGCCGACTCCAATGGAATCATGGTATCAGAAATATTTTGCTCCCTTAACTAACAAGGTGAGGTTGTAGGATGGGACTCATCAATTTGGCTCAAGGAGTGTGAGTAGAAGCAGGTACATGCACCATTTCTCCCCTGAGTGGGCCATAGTAAATAGTAAGACCCACTGTGAAGATTTTGAGCAGAGTGTGAGGGATACCCCCCACCCTCTCACGTCAATGACGTGGCCCAGTGGTCAAGGGCACTGCCTGGCAACTCACCGGCTTGGATTCTATTCTCACTGCTACAGTTTCTTTTTCTTTTTTTCCCCTTTTTATTTCATTCCTCGTACTGTTTAACTATGAATTATGAAATTTAAATACATTTAAACAGTTAAATTTGTTGTTGTGGTCTTCAGTCCTGAGACTGGTTTGATGCAGCTCTCCATGCTACTCTATCCTGTGCAAGCTTCTTCATCTCCCAGTACCTACTGCAGCCTACATCCTTCTGAATCTGCTTAGTGTTTTCATCTCTTGGTCTCCCTCTACGATTTTTACCCTCCACGCTGCCCTCCAGTACCAAATTGGTGATCCCTTGATGCCTAAGAACATGTCCTACCAACCAATCCCTTCTTCTAGTCAAGTTGTGCCACAAACTCCTCTTTTCCCCAATTCTGTTCAATACCTCCTCATTAGTTATGTGATCTACCCATCTGATCTTCAGCATTCTTCTGTAGCACCACATTTCGAAAGCTTCTATTCTCTTCTTGTCTACACTATTTATCGTCCATGCTTCACTTCCATACATGGCTACACTACATACAAATACTTTCAGAAACGACTTCCTGACACTTTAATCTATACTCGATGTTAACAAATTTCTCTTCTTCAGTAACACTTTCCTTGCCATTGCCAGTCTACATTTTATATCCTCTCTACTTCGACCATCAACAGTTCTTTTACTTCCTAAATAGCAAAACTCCTTTCCTACTTTAAGTGTCTCATTTTCTAATCTAATTCCCTCAGCATCACCCGACTTAATTCGGCTACATTCCATTATCTTTGTCTTGCTTTTGTTGATGTTCATCTTATATCCTCCTTTCAAGACACTGTCCATTCCATTCAACTGCTCTTCCAAGTCCTTTGCTGTCTCTGACAGAATTACGGATGTCATCGGCGAACCTCAAAGTTTTTATTTCTTCTCCATGGATTTTAATACCTACTCCGAATTTTTCTTTTGTCTCCTTCACTGCTTGCTCAACATACAGATTGAATAACATCGAGGAGTGGCTACAACCCTGTCTCACTCCCTTCCCAACCATTGCTTCCCTTTTGTGTCCCTCTACTCATAACTGCCGTCTGGTTTCTGTACAAATTTTTTCGCTCCCTATACTTTACCCCTGCCACCTTCAGAATTTGAAAGAGAGTATGCCCAGTCAATGTTGTCAAAAGCTTTCTCTAAGTCTACAGATGCTAAAAACGTAGGTTTGCCTTTCCTTAATCTAGCTTCTAAGGTAAGTCGTAGGGTCAGTATTGCCTCACGTGTTCCAATATTCCTACGGAATCCAAATTGATCTTCCCCGAGGTTGGCTTCTACCAGTTTTTCCATTCCTCTGTAAATAATTCGTGTTAGTATTTTGCAGCTGTCACTTATTAAACTGATAGTTCGGTAATTTTCGCATCTGTCAACACCTGCTTGCTTTGGGATTGGAATTATTATATTCTTCTTGAAGTCTGAAGGTATTTCGTCTGTCTCATACATCTTGCTCACCATATGGTAGAGTTTTGTCAGGACTGGTTCTCCCAAGGCTGTCAGTAGTTCTAATGGAATGTTGTCAACCCCTGGGGCCTTGTTTCAACTCAGGTCTCTCAGTGCTCTGTCAAACTCTTCACACAGTATCATATCTCCCATTTCATCTTCATCTACATCCTCTTCCGTTTCCATAATATTGCCCTCAAGTACATCGCCCTTGTACAGACCCTCTATATACTCCTTCCACCTTTCTGCTTTCCCTTCATTGCTTAGAACTGGTTTTCCATCTGAGCTCTTGTTATTCATACAAGTGGTTCTCTTTTCTCAAAAGGTCTCTTTAATTTTCCTGTAGGCAGTATCTATCTTACCCCTCGTGAGATTAGCCTCTACATCCTTACATTTGTCGTCTAGCCATCCCTGCTTAGCTGTTTTGCACCTCCTGTCGATCTCATTTTTGAGATGTTCGTATTCCTTTTTGCCTGCTTCATTTACTGCATTTTTATGTTTTCTCCTTTCATCAATTAAATTCAATATTTCTTCTCTTCTTCTACTGTATTTCTCTCCCCCATTCCTGTCAATTGTTCCCTTATGCTCTCCCTGAAACTCTGTACAACCTCTGGTTTAGTCAGTTTATCCAGGTCCCATCTCCTTAAATTGCCACTTTTTCGCAGTTTCTTCAGTTTTAATCTACAGTTCATAACCAATAGATTGTGGTCAGAGTCCACATCTGCCCCCGGAAATGTCTTACAATTTAAAACCTGGTTCCTTAATCTCTGTCTTACTATTATATAATCTATCTGAAAACTGTCAGTATCTCCAGTCTTCTTCCATGTATACAACCTTTTTTAGAATTCTTGAACCAAGTGTTAGCTATGATTAAGTTGTGCTCTGTGCAAAATTCTACCAGGCGGCTTCCTCTTTCATTTCTTCCCCCAATCCATATTCACCTACTACGTTTCCTTCTCTCCCTTTTCCTACTACCAAATTCCAGTCACCCATGACTATTAAATTTTCATCTCCCTTCACTATCTGGATAATTTCCTTTATTTCATCATACATTTCTTCAATTTCCTCATCATCTGCAGAGCTAGTTGGCATATAAACTTGTACTACTGTAGTAGGCGTGGGCTTCGTGTCTATCTTGGCCACAATAATATGTTCACTATGCTGTTTGTAGCAGCTTACCCACACTCCTATTTTTTTAATTCATTATTACACCTACTCCTGCCTTACCCCAATTTGATTTTGTATTTATAATCCTGTATTCGCCTGACCAAAAGTCCTGTTCCTCCTGCCACCGAAATTCCCACTATATCTAATGTTAACCTATCCATTTCCCTTTTTAAATTTTCTAAACTGCCTGCCCGATTAAGGGATCTGATATTCCACGCTCCGATCCGTAGAACGCCAGTTTTCTTTCTCCTGATAACGATGTCGTCCTAATGACGTCTTCCTGAGTAGTCCCCGCCCGGAGATCCGAATGGGGGACTGTTTTACCTCCGGAATATTTTACCCAAGAGGACGCCATCATCATTTAACCATACAGTAAAGCTGCATGCCTTCGGGAAAAATTACGGCTGTAGTTTCCCCTTGCTTTCAGCCGTTCGCAGTACCAGCACAGCAAGGCCGTTTTGGTTAGTGTTACAAGGCCAGATCAGTCAATCATCCAGACTGTTGCCCCTGCAACTACTGAAAAGGCTGCTACCCCTCTTCAGGAACCACATGTTTGTCTGGCCTCTCAACAGATACCCCTCCATTTTGGTTGCACCTACGGTACGGCTATCTGTATCGCTGAGGC
This sequence comes from Schistocerca gregaria, assembly GCF_023897955.1. Lineage (NCBI taxonomy): Eukaryota > Metazoa > Arthropoda > Insecta > Orthoptera > Acrididae > Schistocerca > Schistocerca gregaria. Next base: position 184,137,621 of record NC_064931.1, on the reverse strand, counting down.
ACGCAAGCCTCCCTACCAACAGCAAGGGCCATGGTTCATGGGGGGGGGGGGGGGGGGGGGGGCAGTTGAATTTATATATGCAAAAGTACATAATCATATTAAAAACAAAGATTCCAAGACTTACCAAGCGGGAAAGCGCCGGCAGACAGGCACATGAACAAAACACACAAACACACACACAGAATTACTAGCTTTCGCAACCGATGGTTGCTTCTTCAGGAAGGAGAGGGAAAGACGAAAGGATGTGGGTTTTAAGGGAGAGGGTAAGGAGTCATTCCAATCCCGGGAGCGGAAAGACTTCCCTTAGGGGAAAAAAAGGACAGGTGTACACTTGCACACACACACATATCCATCCGCACATACACAGACACAAGCAGACATATTTAAAGGCAAAGAGTAAGGGCAGAGATGTCAGTCGAGGCGGAAGTACAGAGGCAAAGAAGTTGTTGAAAGACAGGTGAGGTATGAGCGGCGGCAACTTGAAATTAGCGGAGGTTGAGGCCTGGCGGGTATCGAGAAGAGAGGATATACTGAAGGGCGAGTTCCCATCTCCGGAGTTCGGATAGGTTGGTGTTGGTGGGAAGTATCCAGATAACTCGGACGGTGTAACACTGTGCCAAGATGTGCTGGCCATGCATCAAGGCATGTTTAGCCACAGGGTGATCCTCATTACCAACAAACACTGTCTGCCTGTGTCCACTCTTGGTGGAGTGGGGAGGATTTCATGAAGGATGGATCTCATTTCGGGGCAGGATTTTAGGAAGTCGTATCCCTGCTGGAGAGCCACATTCAAGGTCTGATCCAGTCCCGGGAAGTATTCTGTCACAAGTGGGGCACTTTTGGGGTTCTTCTGTGAGAGGTTCTGGGTTTGAGGGGATGAGGAGGTGGCTCTGGTTATCTGCTTCTGTACCAGGTTGGGAGGGTAGTTGCGGGATGCGAAAGCTGTTTTCAGGTTGTTGGTGTAATGGTCGAGGGATTCAGGACTGGAGCAGATTCGTTTGCCACGAAGGCCTAGGCTGTAGGGAAGGGACCGTTTGATATGGAATGGGTGGCAGCTGTCATAATGGAGGTACTGTTGCTTGTTGGTGCGTTTGATGTGGACGGATGTGTGCAGCTGGCCATTGGACAGATGGAGGTCAACGTCTAGGAAAGTGGCATGGGATTTGGAGTAGGACCAGGTGAATCTGATGGAACCAAAGGAGTTGAGGTTGGAGAGGAAATTCTGTAGTTGTTCTTCACTGTGAGTCCAGATCATGAAGATGTCATCAATAAATCTGTACCAAACTTTGGGTTGGCAGGCTTGGGTAACCAAGAAGGCTTCCTCTAAGCGACCCATAAATAGGTTGGCATAAGAGGGGGCCATCCTGGTACCCATGGCTGTTCCCTTTAATTGTTGGTATGTCTGGCCTTCAAAAGTGAAGAAGTTGTGGGTCAGGATGAAGCTGGCTAAGGTGACGAGGAAAGAGGTTTTAGGTAGGGTGGCAGGTGATCGGCGTGAAAGGAAGTGCTCCATTGCAGCGAGGCCCTGGACGTGCGGGATATTCGTGTATAGGGAAGTGGCATCAATGGTTACAAGGATGGTTTCCGGGGGTAACAGACTGGATACGGATTCCAGGCGTTCGATAAAGTGGTTGGTGTCTTTGATGAAGGATGGGAGACTGCATGTAATGGGTTGAAGGTGTTGATCTACGTAGGCAGAGATACGTTCTGTGGGGGCTTGGTAACCAGCTACAATGGGGCGGCCAGGATGTTTGGGTTTGTGGATTTTAGGAAGTAGGTAGAAGGTAGGAGTGCGAGGTGTCGGTGGGGTGAGGAGTTTGATGGAGTCAGGTGAAAGGTTTTGTAGGGGGCCTAAGGTTCTGAGGATTCCTTGAAGCTCCGCCTGGACATCAGGAATGGGATTACCTTGGCAAACTTTGTATGTAGAGTTGTCTGAAAGCTGACGCAGTCCCTCAGCCACATACTCCCGATGATCAAGTACCACGGTCGTGGAACCCTTGTCAGCCGGAAGAATGATGATGGATCGGTCAGCTTTCAGATCACGGATAGCCTGGGCTTCGGCTGTGGTGATGTTGGGAGTAGGATTAAGGTTTTTCAAGAATGACTGAGAGGCAAGGCTGGAAGTGAGAAATTCCTGGAAGGTTTGGAGAGGGTGATTTTGAGGAAGAGGAGGTGGGTTGTTCACCAACCTAAGTTCAGCACATGATCAACATAGCTCATCTCAAACCAACACTTTTTCGACTTTTTTCACACTTTTATCTCTCCCTATACAAATCTCTATTTACTTTCACTTTAACCTCATATTACCCTTTCCACCTACTAATACCATGTCAACCTCACAACATCCCTACAACGACCCCATTAAATTTTATTTACATTCCCTCCGCAAACATGCCTTCACCCTAGCCAGATTACGCTTCCATATTTTATTTACTCAGGCTTGTCTGACATTTGGCATTACTCCCAAAGGCCTCACACTTAAAGTTCCCATCTCTGGCTGCAATCCTTCTTTCCATCAGTCCTTATACCAGTTCCAAACAGCACAATCCATAGCCCTCACCCACCTAATCCTTCACCTATACATCGACTCGGCCAATGAACACACCCATCAACTCCTATCCCAAATCAAAGTCCTCAATATTTCCTCTCCCACATCCACACCGGCTGTTCATAGAATCCTCCTACAGGCCAACCGCAAATTAGAACAACATGCCACCCTCCACCTCAAAAAACTATCCAATCTCCTGGTTTCCCACCTCCGGAAAGGCAACTCACTCACCCTCCACAACCTTTCCAACAAACCTCAACCTCCTCTCATTGCACACAGACCCAGTCTCTCCCATCTACTCAATCTCCCACTTCCAGCTCCACTCCCCCCAACACCTCAAAATTCTAGTCAACACAATCTGGAACCACAACACCCCAATTCAGTAGTTAACCTTTCCTCCAAACCCCTCTCCCAATCCGAAACCTCTGTCCTATCCAAAGGCCTCACCTTCAGCCCCACTCCCAGGTTCAACCAAACTGCCCTTGTCAAAGATTTACTGTCGTACACTCGTAGTCTCTGCTGGAAATATCACTTTGCCACGAAGAAAAACAATCCTGATCCCACTCCTAATGATCCAACTCCCCAAGACACTATCCAAATTGAACCCTGCCTGCAACAGTTCCGTCCTCCATCACAGCGGGACCCACCTCCTCTTCCTCAAAATCACCCTCTCCAAACCTTCCAGGAATTTCTCACTTCCAGCCTTGCCTCTCAGTCATTCTTGAAAAACCTTAATCCTACTCCCAACATCACCACAGCCGAAGCCCAGGCTATCCGTGATCTGAAAGCTGACCGATCCATCATCATTCTTCCGGCTGACAAGGGTTCCACGACCGTGGTACTTGATCATCGGGAGTATGTGGCTGAGGGACTGCGTCAGCTTTCAGACAACTCTACATACAAAGTTTGCCAAGGTAATCCCATTCCTGATGTCCAGGCGGAGCTTCAAGGAATCCTCAGAACCTTAGGCCCCCTACAAAACCTTTCACCTGACTCCATCAAACTCCTCACCCCACCGACACCTCGCACTCCTACCTTCTACCTACTTCCTAAAATCCACAAACCCAAACATCCTGGCCGCCCCATTGTAGCTGGTTACCAAGCCCCCACAGAACGTATCTCTGCCTACGTAGATCAACACCTTCAACCCATTACATGCAGTCTCCCATCCTTCATCAAAGACACCAACCACTTTATCGAACGCCTGGAATCCGTATCCAGTCTGTTACCCCCGGAAACCATCCTTGTAACCATTGATGCCACTTCCCTATACACGAATATCCCGCACGTCCAGGGCCTCGCTGCAATGGAGCACTTCCTTTCACGCCGATCACCTGCCACCCTACCTAAAACCTCTTTCCTCGTCACCTTAGCCAGCTTCATCCTGACCCACAACTTCTTCACTTTTGAAGGCCAGACATACCAACAATTAAAGGGAACAGCCATGGGTACCAGGATGGCCCCCTCTTATGCCAACCTATTTATGGGTCGCTTAGAGGAAGCCTTCTTGGTTACCCAAGCCTGCCAACCCAAAGTTTGGTACAGATTTATTGATGACATCTTCATGATCTGGACTCACAGTGAAGAACAACTACAGAATTTCCTCTCCAACCTCAACTCCTTTGGTTCCATCAGATTCACCTGGTCCTACTCCAAATCCCATGCCACTTTCCTAGACGTTGACCTCCATCTGTCCAATGGCCAGCTGCACACATCCGTCCACATCAAACGCACCAACAAGCAACAGTACCTCCATTATGACAGCTGCCACCCATTCCATATCAAACGGTCCCTTCCCTACAGCCTAGGCCTTCGTGGCAAACGAATCTGCTCCAGTCCTGAATCCCTCGACCATTACACCAACAACCTGAAAACAGCTTTCGCATCCCGCAACTACCCTCCCAACCTGGTACAGAAGCAGATAACCAGAGCCACCTCCTCATCCCCTCAAACCCAGAACCTCTCACAGAAGAACCCCAAAAGTGCCCCACTTGTGACAGAATACTTCCCGGGACTGGATCAGACCTTGAATGTGGCTCTCCAGCAGGGATACGACTTCCTAAAATCCTGCCCCGAAATGAGATCCATCCTTCATGAAATCCTCCCCACTCCACCAAGAGTGTCTTTCCGCCGTCCACCTAACCTTCGTAACCTCTTGGTTCATCCCTATGAAATCCCCAAACCACCTTCCCTACCCTCTGGCTCCTACCCTTGCAACCGCCCCCGGTGTAAAACCTGTCCTATGCACCCTCCCACCACCACCTACTCCAGTCCTGTAACCCGGAAGGTGTACACGATCAAAGGGAGAGCCACGTGTGAAAGCACCCATGTGATTTACCAACTGACCTGCCTGCACTGTGACGCTTTCTATGTGGGAATGACCAGCAACAAACTGTCCATTCGCATGAATGGACACAGGCAGACAGTGTTTGTTGGTAATGAGGATCACCCTGTGGCTAAACATGCCTTTATGCATGGCCAGCACATCTTGGCACAGTGTTACACCGTCCGAGTTATCTGGATACTTCCCACCAACATCAACCTATCCGAACTCCGGAGATGGGAACTCGCCCTTCAGTATATCCTCTCTTCTCGATACCCGCCAGGCCTCAACCTCCGCTAATTTCAAGTTGCCGCCGCTCATACCTCACCTGTCTTTCAACAACTTCTTTGCCTCTGTACTTCCGCCTCGACTGACATCTCTGCCCTTACTCTTTGCCTTTAAATATGTCTGCTTGTGTCTGTGTATGTGCGGATGGATATGTGTGTGTGTGCGAGTGTACACCTGTCCTTTTTTTCCCCTAAGGGAAGTCTTTCCGCTCCCGGGATTGGAATGACTCCTTACCCTCTCCCTTAAAACCCACATCCTTTCGTCTTTCCCTCTCCTTCCTGAAGAAGCAACCATCGGTTGCGAAAGCTAGTAATTCTGTGTGTGTGTTTGTGTGTTTTGTTCATGTGCCTGTCTGCCGGCGCTTTCCCACTTGGTAAGTCTTGGAATCTTTGTTTTTAATATATTTTTCCCATGTGGAAGTTTCTTTCTATTTTATTTACAAAGTATATAATCAATTTAATTTGATTAATTAATAAATTTAAACAGGAATTATTGTACATGATAAATTTCTGAACTGTATTTACTGTACGATGTGCTTTGTGATTTCAACTGGTCTTCAGTAGCAACATTCTTTTATCATAACCCCACTCTACTCTTTTTCTTTGTTTTCTTTCATGCACTCAGAGCACATGGCTCCAGCAACAGGTCCATATCCTCTATAGTTGGCCCTTACTATATCTTTTTTCCGACTGTTTGTAACACACTCTACAGTTTTTAACAGTGTTTCATCACACCTTTGTAGCATTTTTTTTTATAAAAACTTATTATTTTGTTGGAAAATGGAAATTCAACAAGAAATTTTCTACCAGTGAAGTGATTGGAGAAAAAATCTAAACTACAACTTTTGATGAAGGTCTTTTAAATAATTTCACCAGTGCGTTTCACTTGCACTTTTTCAATTTATAATGAAGCATCTGTGGTCTACGGGTAGTGTCTTTGATTCATAATCAAAATGTCTATGGTCCCGGGTTCAAATCTCACTACTGCTTCAATTTTGATTAATAATCAGCATTGGCGGCCTAAGACTTCCGACACAAGAAGTCACCCTCACTCTGCCAATGGCCTTGCCAAGGAGGGTGAAGGAGTGGACAGAGGTTCAGGGCTCTCTCTAGTCCTAGGGGTGGGAAACTGTCCCTAAAGGTGGAAGAATCAGCAATGATCAATGGCATGAGGATGCAGAAGGCAATGGAAACCACTGCATTAAAGACACGTAACGTGTGTCCACAGGACATGTGGCCTGTAATTGAAGAAGTGTCATGATGTCACATTCAATAAGACACTGAAAACTGGCCTGTAATTGAAGAAGTATCATGATGTCACATTCAATAAGACACTGAAAACTCACCACATTCATCAACAAAAATGATGTCGCAATTTTGGAAGAAATGGTCGAAGCTGCAGAGAAGTTTTGTACACAGACGAAACATACAATGTCAAACTTCAGCCTTCATTATATATGAGACCTTAACTTTTCCCAGTGAATTGTGTCTTGAGAATGGCAGGGTGTGCTCCTGTCGAAATATCGGCGGTGGTAAACGACGCCACCCAGCAGCAAACTCGTAAATTATTCGAACATTCAACCTTCATTATATAATTAACACGGGCAAATGTTGGTCCCAGTATGAACCACTGTATAACAGGTCACTGGATTACAATGGTGAGAAGACAATTTTGGTGAAAAAAAAAAAAATCAACCTTCCCCACCGTTATACAGTCATGCAAACGACTGCCAACTCCAGCAGCTTGGGCCAGAAGGGCGAGAAATATGACAAGACCAGTATTGTGGTGCAAATTCCAAGTTTCTGGGACAGCACAATTAAGGAGTCTATTGAAATAAAGATGTCAGAAAACCTAATAAACAGGGATGGAGGTTTCAATTTAAAAATGGCTTTGAGTATAGCACTCAGCTGATAAAGATCTCGTTGACCATTAGATCTACGCACATATCAGAGCTCGAAAATGCTGAGAGAATTTGCATCTCTCTGTATACCAGAGCAAGCTCTGGAAAACAAAAGATCATCAAAGGTCATACTGGGTGTTGGGGGCTAACTCGGTTGTAAATAGTGGCATCAGACCGACAGCAGTTCACATTATGTTTGGAGTCAGAAGCCGAGTACATATAACAGCAGAACATGCAGCACCTGAAGATGTCAGAGTCAGTCTTCAAAATATTGCACATAAAATAGAAGCAACAACTCAGCAGAACATCCAGAAGCACTTCATTAATGAAACATGCTGAAAAAATATGAGAGCTCATACAAGATATTGATTGTGAATGATACTACTATATACAGAGGGTTGGCATCAATAGGTAATGTCATCAGAACTGTACTGAACAAAAGGGCTATAAATGATAAGTCACAGCTAGCAAATGTATTTAATAATCATTTCTTAAATATCGTGGAAAACAAAGGGACAAACAGTTCAAGAGAAAATGTACAGCAGAGTGTTGAAAAGGAACTCTCATAAAATTCAATAATATGAATATATCATCAATTTCTCCTCCTGAAATTAAGGAAATTAGACATTCTCTTGAAAATACAGGCTTATCTGGTTTTGATGGTGTTTCCAATACAGTACTTAAGATTTGTTCCCATTTAATAAGACCCGTCTTATCTGATATATGTAATGCATCACTAACTCAAGACATCTTTCCAGAGAGGCTGAAATATGCTATTGTTAAACCTCTCTATAAGAGAGGTTATAAGAAAAATGTCAACTACTATCGATGTGTTTCGCTGCTGACAATATTTCCCAAAATTTTTGAGAAGATGACATACTCTAGAGTAGTATCTTACTTTAGCAACAATAATATTTTCAGCAAATCACAGTTTGGGTTTCAGAATGGTTCCTCTATGGAGAATGCCATTTACTGGTTGGTGTTTTTTGCAACCTATCTAAGGCATTTGACTGTGTGAATTGCAATATTCTCCTAAATAAACTGAAGTTTAAGGAATGATGGTATAGTCAATCAATGTATAATGTCATATCCAACCAAAAGAATTCAGAAAATTGTACTTAGTAATTCAACCACTGTAGTCTGGGGACTAGTCCGACTAGGGGTTACCCAATGCTCAATCTTAGGTCCACTATTGTTCCTCATACTTGTAAATGATTTCCCAGCTAATATACAACAAGAAAAATTAGTTCTTTTTGCAGGTGACACTAGTATTGCAATCAGTCCAAGTACACATACAGAAGCAGAAGAAATAAGAAACAATGTTCTTAAAAGTATCACTGACTGGTTTTCTGCAAATGATCTTACTCTCAGTTTTAAAAAGACACAGCATATTCATTTCTGCACATCTAGGTGTACTACACCAATAAAAAGTGTAACACATGGAGAGGAAATAATAAATAATGTGGAAACTTCCAAATTATTAGGTGTCCATATAGCTTAGAATTTAAATTGAAAAAAGCACATTTTGGAGCTCCTAAAACAACTTGGTTCAGCTACATTTGCACTTAGAATCACAGCAAAGCTTGGGGAGAGGCAAATCAGTAAGATGACATATTTTGCATGTTTTGATTCAGTAATGTCATATGGAATAATGTTCTGGGCTCATCTTTAAGAAAAGTCTTCATTGTGCAAAAATATGCTGAAAGAATAATACATGGTGCTCATTCATGATCATTTTGTAGACATCTGTTTAAGGAGTTTGGCATTCTGACTACTGCTTCACACTATATTCCCTAATGAAGTTTGTTGTAAATAATCCACTACAGTTCAAAAGGAATGATGTAATTAAAATACCAGAAGGGAAAGTGACATTCATTACTCCACATTAAGGTGGTCTTTGCACAAAATGGGATGCACAATGCTGCAATAAAACTTTTTGATCACTTACACAATGACATAAAATGACTGACAGACAGCAAAGTAAAACGTGAAAACAAACAGAGAAAGTTTCTCCTTGACAACTCCTCCTATTCCATACAACAATTTCTATTATTATAATGAGTAAAAGGTGATGGGTAGCAACTACTAACACCCATCTGCACATCTTTCTCTCTGTAAAAAATGAAATAAAATGCAAAATAAACAAATAAAAGTACTTACAAATGTTCAGAGTGCAACCATATGTACAAATCCATGTTCAATGTGAATGTAAAATGACTTGTTCCACAATGTTATGATCTACCATGCAAAATGATCACTGGAACATGTAATTAACTAAATATCTAACAAAATATGCCAAAATTCAAGATAATTTTCAGATGTAAAAAATATTCTCAGATCTCTTTCTATATCACTGCTGGGTAAAACCTCACGCATAAATTTGGCTTCTTTCACCCATCTTCATTTTAGTGTTATGTTGACAACATGTTTATAGTCTGGCCACATTGCATGAAAGCACTTTAGATGTTATAGTACAATGAAAGTTGGATGGGCATGCTGGCCACTCTGTGTACCATAAGCTGACCCACACTGATTTACATCTCACAGCATAGAGTTTCCACTGTTCAGTCCAGGAGAGAGCCATATCAAATACACTGATATACAGTGCTGAAATAGTTTCTGACAAGGACTACTTGAATTCCAAAATTAATCATCTGAAGTATGGGTTCCACAAAAATGGCTACAGTTAACATAATACAAAATCAGCACTCTCCAAGAAACAGAAATATGAAAATATTGAACAATTATGTTATGAGCCACTGATTGTGCTCCTTCATGTCTGCAGTGCTACGTCCAGCAAAATAGGCAAAGTTCTGGGAAAATGAGGTATAAGACCTACTTTCTGACCACATAAGTAGATAATGGAGATGATGTGCCTGGTTAAGGACAGTCTCAGCCTCCAGGTCCCTGGAATTTACAATATCCCCTGTGAGTGCTGAAGCAACTACATCAGTCAGTCCATACATATTTTTTCAGATTGCTGTACAGGACATCAACGGAACATTTAAAAAAATGGGTACTTGAGATACCAGCCTCATAAATAAACACAAAATACTGTTTGATGAAACAACAGTTCTGTCCCACACTTCCACATACTGGAATTTTGTTATTAAATTGGCAGCAGTAATAAGAATGTGCAAGAACAACTTCAACTGGTACACCAGATATAATCTTACTGGTGAATGGAAGTGACAACTGAGAAGAAAGAGAAAACTTTGTCACATTATTTATGCTTCTACGGAAGTGGTGGCACCAACAGCGAAGACATTAACGCCATTTGTGGCAGCATCTGCTCTTAAGATCCCACAATATCACCTATCAGGAATTCAACAAACATATAATTACTTCCCACACAAAACATAAGCTCATTAAGTTGAAGGAAGGAGAGCTCACACACAAGTACGCAAGTATAAGGGGCGTTCAAAAAGAAATGAACTGGAGGCATAATTACAGAAACCAGTACCTGTATGTTAGAAGTACTGACCCTGGCTGTTGAGACACTTGTCCCACTGTGGCACAAGGCAGTGAATGGCTGTCTCATAAAATTCCTGGGGCTGCGATGTTAGCCAGTTCTGCACATATAGCTGGATATTGGCATCCAGGTGAAACGTTTGCCTCTCAGAGCCTTCTTAAGGGTTCCAAAAATGGCGTAATCACAGGGAGAGAGGTCTAGACTGTATGGAGGTTAGCCAAGAACCTCCCATTTGAATTTCTGCAGGAGTTACGTGACTGAGTTGGCCATATGAGGCTTTGCATTGTCGTGGAGCAGAATGATCCCACGGGTGAGATTGCATGGTCATTTTGATTTGATCGCTTCGCGAAGGGTGGTCAAGGTTTGCGAGTAAAGCTGGGCATTCACTATTGTCTCATGATGCAGGAAGTGAATTAGAAGGGGACCATCTTGGTCAAAGAAGAACGTCAGCACAACCTTCCCTGCACTTGTGTGGACAGCGACGTCCAGGTGTACATGCAGAACTGGTTAACATCCCCGGGAATTTTATGAGACACCTATTCAACACCTTGTGTCACAGTGGGACAAGTGTCTGAGCAGCCACGGTCAATACTTTTAACATACAGGTACTGGTTTCTGTAATTATGCCTCCAGCTCATTTCTTTCTGAATGCCCCTTATAATCAGCATTCACTTCATGCATTCTCTCTCAATGGAATGGGAATTGAGACAACTGATGCTAGTATACTACATGCCCTTGTACATACAATAGTTTGCCGAGTACAAACTCATGAACAAAATTATAGTAAAAAGAGTCACTCTGATATATGGTATCTTCATTGTGTACACTATCTGGATTTTTACCTGTGGATACTGAGGACCAATCTTCATTAATTTCTGAAGGCACTGTTCATGCAGCATCTGGCGGAATTTGTTAGCTTCTTTGAAAGCAGGACCCTCCAATAAGCAACTGATCAAGATGGGAACCAACAGTGACAGCATCTCCACCCCTGGAACAATTGTAATTATCTGTGGGTTACAACAGTCAATTATCTTTGTTAAAATAACTTACTTAAACAAAACATAAGTGAAGTTCATATATACACTCATTTTCCGTGCAGGTGTATTGAAGTCAACTGACTACAGAACACCTTGAAACCAATAAAAATGTCAATGCACATAGTACTTTTACAAGTAGTGCAGTTTAGTTCCTTGTAAAGCCATTCTCATTTAGCTTTCCTGTGATTTGTCTAAATCAGTATTTTGAAACAATTTAGCCATTTTGCTTCCCGGTGAGAGATTGTGCTCAATTGAGGCTGATTATCAAAATTGTCAGTACACGATGCACATGACCACTGCAGTGGACAGCTGTTAATGATTGCTTCTTCGGCATTTTCCGTCAGTCCTGAAGTTAAAGATGCAAGTGAGCTGTGTGCACTTGCAGCCTCAGAACTAAATGAAAATGTCAGAGAAGTGCCAGTCACAGCAGTCCACTACAGTGGACAAATGCACCACAGGGTTAAAGACACTTAAGAATCTAACCTTCCTTCCTTCAATGAGCCTAAGGTTAACATTTTACAAGGTGATCTTCACTGATGTAATGAAACTGCGTGGAAGGGTGACTGGAGCCAGGTCTTTGCCATTTGAAGCAATATGTTTACAAGGTTTGAGACATCATTTTGTGGATGCTGTTCAAGTAGTAGGGGGTTCTCTTCTACAGAGAAAGATCTAGATAACCTTACTGTTGAGCAGCCAAGTTTAACAATAATAGAGAAAAGATCCATGTTTTAGTCCTAGTCTAATGCACAGTTTTATTTTGTTACATGCATTGATTTCAAAGTTCAATTCTGGTGTAAAAAGAAAGTTCCATTTTGGAATACTTTTTAAGTGTTACCATGATGCACATAGGTTTGGTCAATAATTATTGTTTTATATACATACCACACCACTTAAGAAGGAATCAAATGCAAGAGTATGCCAAATCATTAAGAGTTTTAGGAATTTCAATCACTGTATAAAATCCCGTCAACAGTGAGACAAAGTAGAGATCAAAGTTTTTTCCAGTTTACCAAGATTTGGCTACTGAATGGACTGAGGTCTCTGGTCAAGTGCTATCATTGTTTTGTATGATGATATTTGTAAAATCACTAAATAATAATAACTGAACTGGGATTTCAACTATTCTTTTGTAGCTCTACATGTTGCAATGTAGCTTATATAGGAGAAAATCTATCTGTTTGGAAGTTTGCTTGTTTTGATTTATAAGACTAACATGTCATCAAAACACACACTATCAACATAATGCTACATTAGCTCATGCACTCCAACTTCAACGAAATGTCACCTGTTCAGACCAAGATTTTTTTTTTTTTTTGCATTGTGCTGTACTCTGGTAGATATCATGAGTCTATTGCTTCTATATAAGTATTAAAAATAACTCTTCTTATATCTATGTATGTACACGAAGCTTTATAACTTAACTACAATACATTTCATTAATTACAGCACACTTTCCAAAAATCTTGAAAGAAAGTTCATATAAAAACATTGAAAGTAAGTGTATACACTCTCATTATTGATTTAAAAAAATGTGTGATATCCATGAGGCCAACCAAGAAGAATGAAAGTGGACAGGAGTGGGATGACAGAAATTTTTCATTACGCAGAAAATTATTTTTAACTGAGAATTTTGAGTATTATTAGCAAGATGTTCCAATAAATGTCTAAAGCAGGTGTAGTTTGGCTCTGGATGGACAAACATTTATTCACGAGCTGATTATAATTTTGAGTATGTAAAGTCATTAACACAGAAAACAAATAAATTTCAATTAATTGGAAAACTGTTTACAAATATTGCCATGGAATAGTAGTTCTGCATTATGCACACCAGCACGAAATGAAAATAGATACAAAATTGCAATAAATAAGAAATTATTATTTAAAATACATTAACCAACAGAGAAATTGATGCCAAAGGGATTAAAAAACACTTATCTACATAAAAATGTAAAAAGGCTATGAGAAACAAACCAAAAGATCACATGATTCTTAAGAATTGTAAAGCAACATGCAACTTTTCTGGATGTATATGCAAAAAGAAAACAACTGTGCATAAAAAAATAATTCTAAGTTGCATGCACATAAAATAGACTTTCTACATTTACAACATCATAATTTAATGCAGAATAAAGCCATTATACAAAGTGGAACTTGTAGCTTGTAGCAGCATCCTGATACAACACATCATCAGAAAAAAACAATCTTACTAACAGCAGGATCTGCAATAGAATTACCAAGAATAATGTAAATGGCAAATACAGTTTCTTAGAAAAATCTATGCCACAGAAAAAAACTTGTGTAGAATGCAGCACATTCAAAAGTTGAGAGAGAAAATAAAAAGACAATTGTGAAATAATATTACTGGAGTGCTGAAAGTTCAGCAGTTTTTAACTTGCCTTGAAATACATCTCCTGTGCAGCACAAAAGAGGTAAAAGTGAACTTTATCCATTATAATGTAATTTTCTATACACCACACAAAAATTGTACAGAATTCTACATTTACATATTTATCACATCTTACCATAAAGATGAAGAAGATGAAGAAGAAGAAGAAGATGATGATGATGATTATTATTATTTTGTACTACTTTACAAATATTCAAGTGTGTGTGAAATCTTATGGGACTTAACTGCTAAGGTCATCAGCTTACACACTACTTAACCTAAATTATCCTAAGTACAAACACACACACACCCATGCCCGAGGGAGGGCTCGAACCTCCGCCGGGATCAGCCGTAGAGTCCATGACTGCAGCGCCTTAGACCACTCAGCTAATCCTGCGCGGCACTACTTTACAATTTTATAATGCCAACTGAAGGTTCTAAATTATGTTTTCATGTCCTGTCGACATTGTGCAAAGGAAATTTAAGTAATGAACATTTATCAGAAGTTCATGTGAAGTATAAGGTGGGTTAATGATGTCACATTATCAGCAAATTTCACTACAATTATGCCCAGTGCTCTGTGGACATTTCATATGATGAGAAGGTCATGACAGCCTGTTGCCCATATTTCACCCCTTCTTTTGATGTGCCTTGAATGGAAGTCAGAACTGTGACACCCAGCACTGAAATCATGTGGTTTTCTTATGAGTGGCCAAGAAAACCATTCCAAACACACCACTGCTCATAATCAGCACAAAAAAGTCACAGGGGGTTGCATAAAAGACGTCAGTGACACCATCCCTTTCCCTGGGGTGTTGATTCTCACACAGAAGGGGCATTGATTCCCACACATTTTGTGGTCAAAAATGACAGTTTGCAATGTGATTAGCAATAGAAAGATGTTCTTCACAACCTACAACTGCTCTGACATCCTTGGCATTTCAACCTTTCTCTGACATTGTGGGGCTGCAGCCCCATCAAACATGATTGCACCTCTTTGGAGCACATCCAGACCACAGTCTCTGCTCTCATGTACAGATTGAAAGTCTGTCAGGGACCATTCAAAAAAATTTGAATGTCATCCAAAGTAGCTAAGGGTGCTTATTCTTTGTCAGCACTCCTATTTTGTGTCCTCCTGTGGTGTGATCAAGGAAGGATGCAACCCTGACACATGTGAATAAAACAGCAAAGGGTCCTTCTAAGATCCCCTCAGTTTGTCAAAACCTTCAGTGGCACCCACCCACCTTTACTGAGAATTTTGAAAATGTACCTGTACAGACAGAACCTGTGAAATATGCTACAGGCCTGCAAACCAGAAACCCCTTCAACACTGTCCAATTCCATATAGCCTACTTTCAGATGCACAAGCAGCAATGTGGTGATGAAACAGCAGCAGCATAGCATGTCTGCAGGGTGGGGTGCCTGCTGCCTCCGAGGGTTTTGCTGGGGGGGAGGGTGTCTTAGAGGCACCCTTTGCTGTTTTATTCACACATGTCAATGTGCATCCTCCCATCCTCAGCAGCTTGAGATCATGTTCAAATTTCGTCACATGGTTTTGGATGGTCCCTACTGGTCCCAGCCTGTACAAAAGAGCAAAACTGCATTTCCAGACAGATGTGATCATGTTCTATGTGGCTGAAGCCCCACAGTGTCCTTAAAGATGGGTTGAAATCCATGATGGGAGTTTCAAAGGTTGTGAAGAATGGCTTCCTGTTGTTCATCACACTGCAAACTGTCATTTTCAATGATGCTAGTGTGGGTATCATGCCCCAGAGGAAAGGGTGGTTTTACTGACATTATTTATGCTACCCCCTGTGGCCTTTTCATGCTGATTGTGAGTGGTTGTCTGCCTGAAATGTTTTCCTCAGCCACTTTTTTTTTTTTAAAAAAAAAAAAAAAACCTACATGATTTCAATGCTGGATGTTGTGGTTCTGACCTCCATCACAGAGGCTTCAAAAGAAAGGGTGAAATCCATGTAAGAAGGGGCATAACAACCTTCTGATCATGTGACATGTGGCACTGGGCAGAGTTGTGGTGAAATTTGGTACCAATGTGACATCCTTAACCCACCTCACACATCACATGAACTTCTGAGCTATGACCATTTATTTTTAGTTGTCAACACCTTGCCTGTTTGAAACATCATTGAGCCCATGGGTGACTTAGCAGGGCACCACATTTTTCCACGTTTACAGATGATGGTTGTAAGCACCTTTGAACCAAATTTCAAACTTAAGCATCACAGTGGGTGACAATTATTGGGTTTCAAAATAGTGATCCTTTAATTCTGTTGCACAGAGTAATTACTGTCTCAGTATAACAGATTAGATTAATACTTGTTCCATAGATATGAATACAACACTTCGTAATGATGTGGAACGTGTCAGGTTAATGAAAAATGTCTGTACACTTCAGGCAGATACGGTGTTCTGCAAAATATGGGCTCCCTAATTTTTGATAACAATGTCTACATTCAGTAAATAATGCTCACTATATTTACTCATATTTGAGACAGATGATGACAATGGTGACTGTTGCAACAACTTTTCCACTTTTCCTCAGATAAAACAAACAGTCACGATGTTAATTAAGGACCTATCTCAAAATTCTTGGACCAAAAATGACCATGTAGAGAAAGCATTCTGACTTTTTTCAATTGTCTCTATTGATGAGCTCCTTTTAATTCTCATACAGTAAATAATAAGAAAATGTATTATGGAAATACTTCCCAACTGATTCCAATGTTTGTCATAACAAATCTCTGACACCCTGTATAGGAAGAAAGCTATCTCTGTTCTGCAGAGACTTGTAACTTTTGAACAAACTCTGATACTCAGAAGCAAGAAGACATTTTCATAGTAGACAAATGATCCAATACAATTTAAGCAACAGCTCCATGCTTTTCTTTAATAAACACAAAGTCAAGGACTTTTCAACTTGTATGCAGTTTAAAGACCTGCCAGAGCTACCTGCAGTAGAGCTGTAACAATATTAATGTTGTTCATTACCTCAACAACAAAAAAACTTTTTGAAGCTGCTTCCATTTTTCTTACATTATTGCACCACATAGCAGAAATTTGCTTTCAATTCTTTGCAGTTACAGAAGTTTCAGCATAAATAGTTATTGTGTAAAATGTAGCTGTTTAAGTGAAACTAACACTGTAAACACACAGTATGTCACTGGAGCTGAACTGTCAGGCATCATTTATTTATTTATTACAATGACTGTTAAACGGCACCCTTAGTAACGTTTAAGCTGCTGTCTAGTAATAAAGACACTGTCTCACATATATACTCACTGCATTGTGGCTCTGTGAGGGATGTAAGTGTCTCCACCGTCTGAATGCACTCCATTGTAATCTGTAGTTCTGCCTCGGATGCAAGTTGCCTGCTCTCTTCAGTATAGAGAAATTCAATCAAGCGGGGAGCTAATGCATGAATATAAGGTACTCCAACATTTTGGTCAGGGTGAGAGAATATGGTACGCATAGTCAGAATGCATCTTTGTCTGATCTGAAATGGAAAAAAAAGATTATTAAAAGTCATTTATGTAAGCAATCACTAATTAATTCTGATATTCTGGTTATAATTTCAGTTTGAATTAACTCTTACTTGTAAATTGTCACTTTGCAAGCAGTGACGGAACTGATTAATACAAGGATACTGGAGATTTGGTACACAAACCACATCTGAAGGAGCATGTAGTACAAATACTGCAATTGCCAACAGCATTGTTATTTCATCTAATTTGGTCTCTTCAGAGCCTGTAAATGAAAAGACAAGTCAAGTCATTGTCAAAAAATTTTATTTCACAAACAGTTAACATAACAACAACACAACGACAACAGCAATAATTTTTAAGCGCCTCATTCATACTTCCACACTAATGGTTATCAGACTTAACGCATGTAGAAGTAATGGTCGCATACAAGTAGGACATGAACATCAATGTACAAACAATACATGATTATGACTGCACAGAGATGGTACCCACATAGGCCCAAGAGACCCCTTCTTGTATAACTGGAAAGATCATTCAATGAAGAGCCAGCAAATAAACTGGAAACATGAAACCCATTGCCAATGTGTCTTGCTGATATCAAAGGGTGTAATAATGGTGTGTGATTTCTAATGAGCCTGAACAGAGCAAAACAATCAATCATAGAAATATGAATACTTTAGGAGTAAATAAGACGACTCACTGCACAGTAGTGGACTAAGGTGGGTGGGGGTTGTATCAGATGGGATGGATAGGGGAGAGAGGCAAAAGGCAGGAAAAGGGGTTGGGGTGGGTAGCTAGTAGCTTGGAGGGAGGCAGCAGGTTTGCTGGCTAGGAATGTTGAAGGGAAGGATGACAGGTGCAAGGGCCAGGCATGTGACACACTGAACCAGAGCTGGTAGGGTTCAGTGCACGATGAAGGTGATGTGGAGACATGGGCTGGGAGAAGGTGACAGAGCAGAGGAAGGGGAAACTGTTGGATAGAGGATGTGGGGACAGTGGTTTAATGGAGATTGGGGCCATAAAGGTTACAGGACTGAAGGATGGGTTGCATCTACATAGTTCAGAAATGCTGGTGGTGGAGGGATGTATCCAGATGGCCCAAATTGTGAAGTAGTCATTGAGTTTCAAAATGCTGTGCTGTGCTCAGCTGCATATTGTGCCACCAGGTAGTTGACTCTCGTCTTCAGCACAGCTGGGTTGTGGCCAGTCATTCTGTTGGGCAGCTGGTTGGTTGTCAAACCAGCATAGGCTGGACAGTGGCTGCAGAAGAGTTGGTTTATGCTGCCTTCACATGTGGCCTTGCCTCTGATGGAATAGGATAAGGCTATGACAGGAATGCTGTAGGAAGTACGGTTTGTATGGTAGTCCATAATCCACCCAACCTACACAACATCCTAGTCCATCCTTATTCCACTATCACTGCCACAAGGATCACATGTCTGTAGAAGACCCAGGTGCAGAACCTGTCCAGTCCTCCCATCCAGCACTTCCTACTCCATTCCTGTCACAGGCTTATCCTGTCCAATCAAACACAGGACCACATGTGAAAGCAGCCATGTCATATACCAACTATGCTGCAATCACTGCACAGCCTAGCCTTTTATGTCAGTATAGCAACCAACTTGCTGTCCACCAAAATGAATGGCCACCGCAAAAATCTGGTCAGGAACAAAGTTGACCACCGAGTGGCCCAACACACAGTAGAGCACAACATGCTTGAGTTCAATGGCCGCTTCACAATCCAAGCCATCTGGATCCTTCCCTCCACCACCAGCTTTTCTGAACTATGCACATCAGAGTTATCCTTGAAACACATCCTTCTCTCCTGTAACCATCTTGGCCACAATCTCCATTAACCCACTGCTGTAATAAGCTTCATCAGTGACACAGAGCTATCACAGCTGTCGGTGTTTGACTCTCACTTGCAGCCTTCACCACAGGTAGCACCATGATCTGCAAGCAATCACTGCAAGTGGCACTCTCGGAAGAAGCCACACCCCTAAAGCACACGTCACATCACCTGGTGGGACCCTGTGACCACCCAACTGTCAATAATTGTTCTGCAGCCCGAAGCTACTATTCTCTCCTGTGATTGCTTGCACAGAACACTCAATTTGCCAGCCACTATCAGTTGACACCTTCAGCTTTGTCTCTGAACTTTGTATAGGTTCATTTTCAGCCAGCTGCATTCTATTTCTGTTAAGCCAGATTTACATGTGTTTGTATTAGTGTGGGCTTCTACTGCATCTGTGTGTTTACCCAATAAATTATGCTCTTAACTGCAGACTTCAACTGTGACAACGAGTATTTCCAAATCGCAGAGTGTCAATAAGCAGTAGCTTCTACAACAGCATTCACAATGACAGCTTTATCAGCAACTACAGCAGGAAGAATGACAGCTTGACTGAAACCTAATGGACCAGAGCAACGACAACTGGCCTTATTACAGCAGCAAATAACACCATTATCCACAAGAAACAAGATAACTATGGCAGTTTCACCATTTACATCATTTCCAGATGGTATTGGTGACTGAGCAACATGTTTACAGCAGCTCAACCATTATGTCACTGCTTAAAAAGTAACCAACTGAGAATGAAAAATGGTCTTTTTTTTTCTTTCTTGGTATTTGCATAGTGGGTTTCCATTGCTACATAAGTTGTCCCCCATGAAAAATTCTGGTGTTTGTCTTTTCCTGAACTTCATAACCTGTTGTCTGATCATTTACGGGTGTCAATTCTGAGTGGTGCATGATAGGTTTGAATTTTACTGGCACTATAAACTGCAGTCATAAACCTATATGAACTGCATCACTGACCCTGGAGTCTTAGCTGCTGCTGCACTTTTATGTGCTCATAAGAAACATGTCACAAATCATATGCTGACTCAACAACTCGGGACTTGCTTCTCCAATATTTTTCCAATGAGGAAGTGTATGTGCACAGGCTATACATCACCGGGACCCTTCCTCGAAAAAGGTACTGAAAATTGCTCAGGCTTTCAAGGTCACAACACAGGAAACTGAAAGCCAGTAGGAGGCTCAGTCTGCAGTGTCCACTATCTCCACAGGTGCAGTGGTAAACAATTCCAGTAAGTACACCAGGAAAACTACGGTGTACTCAGACTGCTCCAGTAAACATGTTAGACTTACGCAACAGCCGTTCCCTCAGCACAACAGGGTACACGTACACAGACAAAGCAGTGAAACTTCAAGTGCTTCAGAATGTTCTTTTCCTCACAGTTCAGTTTCGAAAAACTTACAGTCTGAACAGAACTTCAATCAGCACTGTTTACCCTCTTGTCCTCCGTGTTTCACTGACACCCTCACTCCAACTGTCCACGTTGATCAGCTACCAGTCTTCCATGCAGGTCACCTTGCTAGTGTCAGTCCCTTGGCACATGGCAGTATACGTACAATGTGGCATTTGAGTTGAAATCTTGTTCTACTATTTCCTCCTCTGACAGATACAGTTGATTTACACCTAAAGAAGCAGTGCACACTATTGAAACATTAACTCAGCTAGTAAAGCTGCAAGAAAATGGCTTTGAGGTATCTTTTCAAGTGCACTCAGATGGCTCAGGTGATGTTAGATTGCTTGAATTGTCCAAAATGCTCTTCAAATCAACTGCGAACAACAGTGGCCCGGTGACATCTTTCGGGACATGAAGACCATGAATGGTTGCAAATGGTCTCCAAGTAGCCGAACATAAACATTTTTAGTCAATGATTGGTTCAGTTGGATCAGAGAACTCAGCCCATTCCACATAATCACAATCCACACCATTATGGAGCCACCACATGTTTGCACAATACCTTGTTGACAACCTGGGTTCATGGTTTCATGGGGTCTATGTCACACTCGAACCCTACCATCAGCTCTTACCAACTGAAACCAGGATTCATCTGATCAGGCCACAGTTTTCCAGTTGTCTAGGGTCCAACAGATATGGTCACGAGCTTAGTAGAGGCATTACAGGCAATGTCATGCAGTTAGCAAGGTCCCTCATGCCAGCTTTCTGCTGCCATATCCCATTAAACGTCAAATTTCACTGCACTGTCCTAACAGATACACTCGTTGCACGTCCCACATTGATTTCTGTGGTCATTTCATGCAGTGCTGCTTGTCTGTTAGCACCGACAACTCTACACAAATGCCACTGCTCTCGGTTGTTAAGCAAAGACCATCAGCCACTGTGTTGTCCATGGTGAGAGGTAATGCCTGGAATTTGGTATTCTCGGCACACTCTTGACTTGTGTATCTTGGAATAATTAATTTCATAACAATTTCCAAAATGGAATTTCCCGTGCATCTAGTTCCAAATAACAGTCCGTGTTCAAAGTCATTGTGCGTCGATAATCACATCGGAAACCTTTTCACATGAATCACCTGAGTACAGATGACAACTCCGCCAATCCACTGCTCTTTTATGCTCTGTGTACATGGCACTACCGCCATCTGTATAAGTGCATATCGCTATTCCATGAATTTCGTCACCTCAGTGTAGATGTTAGAAGTCGTTAATCTGGCCACAATCTGGCAGCACACATAGCTGACTCGCATAATGGGCAGCTGTCAGGTGAAATCGTTTGTGGGCCACTGGATGCAAAATGCAAACTAACATCCTACACAGTGAGGGCAACTGAATAGCAGTAATTACATGAGGCCAGTTTGAAAGTGTGTACAGCACTTCCTTATGGAAACTTTACATGCTATATTTCTTAACAGCAGTGCCCAGCCACAGATGGAACAACAAGAAACACTACTTGCTTGGTCTGCATGTTTTCCTGACATTTTGCCCAAGAAACTTATCTATAAATACATCGACGTCTACTTGATTAATCTGAACTTCACACTTAAGTGCGTGTCACTGGGTTCGCAGAAACACTTTCAGATTATTTCTTTACCATTCCACTCTCAAATCACACATAAAAAAATGAACAGATCAATACTTCCTAACAAACTCTAACTTCTCTTATTTTACCATGATAGTCATTTCTCCTTATGTAAGTGGGAGCTAGGAAAATAATTTGGCATTCAGAGGAGAAAGTTGGTGGTTGAAATTTCACAAAAAGATCTTGACACTGCAGAAAACACCTTTGTTTCAATGGTTGTCACCCAATTCGCTTAGCATATCCTTCTTTCCCTATATTATGATAACACAAAAGGAGCTAACCATCTCCGAACAGTTTTGAAGTCCTCCGTCAATCCTATCTGGTTAAGCTCCCTACTATGCAGTGCTATACCAGAATGAGAATGACTAGCAGTGTACGCAGTCTCCTTAGTAGATTTGTTGGATCTTCTAAGAGTTCTGCCAATAAAATGCAGGCTTTGGTTAATTTTCCCCACAACATATTCTATGTGATGGTTCCAATTTCAGTTGTTCATAGTTTAAATCTGTAGGTATTTAGTTGAACTGACAGCCTTCGAGTCTGTCATTTATTGTGTAACTGTGGCATGGTCAGTTGGCAACTAGTTCATCATGATCATCCAGTAACCTCTGTAGGTACATTTTTGATATGCATACAAACTTCATGGATGGAGATTCTCCTTAAACATACCCAGGTCCTCTTTGATAACATGACATGGAATTTTGAGACTGATAATTTAGTATGGGATGAATGTTCATCGAGCTGCAATCAGATTGAACTGCCTAATGATTTGTGTACCGTCATATACTTAATCTGTGGTATTCACATCATTTCAGTCCATGCATGTTCTCTTTCTTGTTATCGTTTTCAAACATTGTATAGTATTGAATGTAATTTTTAATGCACCAACAAGAACAGGGACTCATTAATCAATAGACAAAAATTACCTGTTTTTGCAAGGTCCAATATTTTTGCAAGGGTGCTCTGAAGCAGCTGCTTCCATTCTTCACATGAACGTGCATCTGTAGCATACTTGCTGCTACACAAGGATCTAAGGCAATGCAGAGCTGATGAAACTGGGACAGTTGATGCAAGAATCCTTGGATCATGGATGCTTTTGGTTGCTGTCTCTTTGATGACACCAGTTGTCAAATACAGAATAGTTGGCAACACAACTACTGCTCCTGCGAATGGAAAATAGAAAATTGCTATGAAAGCAAAAGTACTCTCAACAGATTTTTAATACTATAATTACTAAAAATATTATCACTAAAAAAAGTACATTCTAAATCTCATTTTGAACAGTTTTCAATTCACTGCTATTCATCAGCATTTTTTTTTGGTTTATCTTTCAACAGCTAAATATTATTTTGCTGTATGCATGTGGAGTTGGTGGAAGACACAGATAGATAGATAGATAGATAGATAGATAGATAGATAGAGAGAGAGAGAGAGAGAGAGAGAGAGAGAGAGATCTGTTCTGTATGCCCATCTTTATTTTTAAGCATGTACCAATTAAAAGGGGGAAGCACTTTTTTATTAGAAAAAAGGCAAAAAACTGCTGATCATCAACTACTTTACAACTTTTAATTATACTATGAACAGTGAAAAAAGTATGTGCCAAACAGTCACCACTGTCATATCACAGTTTTAAAATAATGAACAGCAGTTTCTAAAGAGCATAGGTCTCATTTCACAGGAACTTAAATTTATGAAGACATTTGAATTAAAAATGGGTCTCTGTATCTGAAACAGATTTAGACTCAGTCTTTCTCAAACATAACAATTACTAAAAGTTTCATTAAAAGTTCTTTTCATAAATAAATGTTATGAAAAAACGGACACATTTTTGTGCACAGCAGAGATTATATATCTGTAAATAATTACTTGAAATATGACATGTAGACTATTCTGCACCTACAGCCTCACAATTGCACTCAAATGCTATTTGTACATATTTGTACTTTTTCCAAGAGACACGCCATTGATGACAAGTTGTAACTAGACCTACATTTTTAACTGAAGGTTGAATCATCATCACAACAGTTTTTTTAGATACATTTAAGTACAGTAAGTCTACCAGAACATCCAAGCTAAAATTTTTATATAACACTATTAAAAACTACTAACCTTGTGGAGAGCACAGTTTCGGTAGGCTCTCCATGCACGAAACTGCAGCAGACATAAGTCGACCAGCTTCTTCTGTTAAATGCAAGGTGCGCACAGCTGAGCAAATCACTGGTGATGGAGAAGGATTCAGAGCTGGTAGCTGCCGCACCAGCACACACAAGCACACTTCAAGCATGGCAAATACTAGTGATTGCCCAGGAACCAAATCACCTTTAGTACCACCTTCACCAAGTAAGTCTACCTCTGGGCAGCTGTTTGAATCTTGATTTGCAGGAACCATTTCTGAAAGATGAGAATACCTGCTGGTCACAAAACGAAGACACTGGGAAGTCTGGTAATACATGCCACAAAAGGTAGAACAGTATGCCAAATTACACTCAGGAGAGTACAGTATTCATGTATGATCTAACATACCACTAAAAAGGTGACTTTATTAAGAACTAGTGAGAGAGCCCTTAATGACATATTAATGAGGACAAAGGGAACAAAACAGTGTTCTGATGTCATTTCATCAGTATCCCAAGCTCCGATACTGCTGGGAGAATAGAATGACTAGAAATGACAAAGATCATATGTTGCCACAATTTGCCGAAGACAACAAGATGTTTGTCCTTAATAAATCGTTTCACAAGAAAAAATATACAACTGGCTTCTCAAAGATAAAAAAGAACTAAAATAATTTTTTATCGCAGACTAAGAAATTAAAGAGAATGTGAAGGTCTTACACCAACAGAGTACTAACAACTGGAAGTGTTAGTTGCACAGATATAACTGGTGGCAAAACAGTGTGATGCTGCTTCAAGCATAACCAGTTTTATAAATTATCATGATTTTTGTGACAAACATTCTCAGCACAGCTCAAAATCTTGAAAATGGAGCCGATTATCTGCCCTGCATGCACAATGTGTCCAACCAGTCCATTTACCAACCTGAAGAAGTAATTCAAGATACATATACAGCCATTTCAGCATTGTCTACTCACTTCATAGTTTGTTTTTTTTGTTTTTTCTTGGTTCCCAATCAGAGAAAGAGAAAATGAAACATGGGAAGATTAATGCAGTTAAAAACAAGGAGGAAAGTGAAAAGAGGGGAGGTGGTGAGAGGTACAGGGTACGGGATGGAGGTTTAACAGTGGGAATGACAGCATGGGTAGGAACTTCAGGGCTAAGCATAATGGTCTGGGAATTTTATACGGTTAGACAATTATTACACAGAGGTTATGAGGGTGATGCAAGGGGCTAGTGGGTCATGTGGAGAATATAAAGAAGAAAAGATGTCCTGCCAGTGCCAAACTTGAGAAAGTCATGGCCCTAGTGGATAATCTACAGAGGCAATTGAGGCCTGGGTGGTACTAGGTGACAAAAGGGGTGTTTCTGAGTTTTTTTTGGAAGCGGGACAGTAAGAGAAGGAGATTGCCCACAAAATTTGTTTGTGGGCAAGACCTGTGAAGTAGACGCAGGAGAGTAAAGTCTGAAAGAGGTTGTTGGTGTACATACTGAGGGGCATCATGCTAGTCAAGATATATTTATCATTCATGCTTAGGCTGTAGTGAAAGTTGCATTTACCATGGAAGGGATGTCAGTTGCTGAAGTGGAGATACTGTTGCCAACTGGTCTGTTTGATACAGCCTAAAGTTTAGATGTGATCATCAACAGGATGGAAGATAACCTCCAGGAAGACAATGTTGGATCTGGAGGAGGGCCAGGTGAATTTAAGCTGGCAAAAGAAGTGAATCTGTAGTAGAAGAAGTGGTGAAGTTCTTTCACAGAGTACAACTGTTGAACGTCTTTTCCATGCAGCTCATTTAAAGACTGGGCTATGGTGTGGTTCCCACAGCTGTCCTATTAATTTGTTTATAGATCTTTCACTCAAATATGAAGTTGTTATGGCTATGATGCTTTTTTCATAAGTTTAAAACTTATTCATTTATGCTAAACACATTAATAACCTTCTCAAAACATAATTCAATATGTTCTCTTACAATTCTTCACTGAGATTTACAATTATTGCCATCTGCTGAAAGGATCAAATCTGCCTCTGATTCCAATAAGATGGTATATTATTAACAGAGAGCTCTTAATACTAGAATGTCTGTTATCCAGTTGTGTAGAATGTACACTTTAATATCTCCCCAAGCATATGGTGCAGTATGAATTACTCTACGAATTATTTTATCATCATAGTATAACTTTTTGTATTTCATTTCTGAAGTAAAACCAAGCATGTTCTGAACCATATTTTCAACAAAAATGTAACTCCTCTTTCAAACTGCCATAACAGGCACAATATATACCTATGGCAAGTAACACAATAGTTGCAACTGGTGGTATTTTCCTATTAAAAATAGCAGCTGTCTCATTATAATGGCCCATTTGTTACCCAAACTGTAACTGTCTAAGAGTCCCATTACTGGACAAGTGGATGACAACCCTTCAGTACATTACACTACCAAAATTTTAGAAATTAGGACACAGATGGCAGGTCATAACTGATATCTACAGCTAACAATGGAATATTTTAATTTGTCTGGGTATTTCTTCCAATTAATGGTGACTATGGTCATTACATATTATAAAGTCACAGATTATTATTATTATTATTATTATTATTATTATTATTATTATTATTATTATTCTTTGGGTGTAGCCGTATTGCGTTGATGTACTGGTGGATATTGTGTGGTATGACTCCTGTAGTTGATAGTATAATTGGTATAATGTCAGTTTTATCCTGATGCCACATGTCCTTGACTTCCTCAGCCAGCTGGACATATTTTTCAATTTTTTCTCCTGTTTGCTTCTGTATATTTGTTGTATTGGTATGGATATTTCGATTAGTTGTGTTAATTTCTTCTTTTTATTCATGAGTATGATGTCAGGTTTGCTATGTGGTGGTGTTTTATCTGTTATAATAGTTCTGTTCCAGTATAATTTGTATTCATCATTCTCCAGTACATTTTGTGGTGCATACTTGTATGTGGAAACATGTTGTTTTATTAGTTTATGTTGTATGGCAAGTGTTGATGTATTATTTTTGCTACACTGTCATGTCTTCTGGGGTATTCTGTATTTGCTAGTATTGCACATCTGCTTGTGATGTGATCTACTGTTTCTATTTGTTGTTTGCAAAGTCTGCATTTATCTGTTGTGGTATTGGGATCTTTAATAATATGCTTGCTGTAATATCTGGTATTTATTGTTTGATCCTGTATTGCAATCATGAATCCTTCCGTCTCACTGTATATATTGCCTTTTCTTAGCCATGTGTTGGATGCGTCTTGATCAATGTGTGGCTGTGTTAGATGATACGGGTGCTTGCCATGTAGTGTTTTCTTTTTCCATTTTACTTTCTTCGTATCTGTTGATGTTATGTGATCTATAAGTTTGTAGAAGTGGTTATCAAATTGCAGTGGTGTAGCCAATGTATTTATATGAGTGATTGCTTTGTGTATTTTGCTGGTTTCTGCTCGTTCTAGAAAGAATTTTCTTAAATTGTCTACCTGTCCATAATGTAGGTTTTTGATGTCGATAAATCCCCTTCCTGCTACCTTTCTGCTTAATGTGAATCTTTCTGTTGCTGAATGTATGTGATGTATTCTATATTTGTGGCACTGTGATCGTGTAAGTGTATTGAGTGCTTCTAGGTCTGTGTTACTCCATTTCACTACTCCAAATGAGTAGGTCAATATTGGTATAGCATAAGTATTTATAGCTTTTGTCTTGTTTCTTGCTGTCAATTCTGTTTTCAGTATTTTTGTTAGTCTTTGTCTATATTTTTCTTTTAGTTCTTCTTTAATATTTGTATTATCTATTCCTATTTTTTGCCTGTATCCTAGATATTTATAGGCATCTTTTCTTTCCATCGCTTCTATGCAGTCGCTGTGGTTATCCATTATGTAATCTTCTTGTTTAGTGTGCTTTCCCTTGCCTATGCTATTTTTCTTACATTTGTCTGTTCCAAAAGCCATTTTTATATCATTGCTGAATACTTCTGTTATCTTTAGTAACTGGTTGAGTTGATGATTTGTTGCTGCCAGTAGGTTTAGATCATCCATGTATAGCAAATGTGTGATTTTGGTGGTATGTTCCAGTAATATTGTAGCCATAATTTGTATTATTTAGCATGTTGGATAGTGGGTTCAGAGCAAGGCAGAACCAGAAAAGACTTAATGAGTCTCCCTGGTATATTTCACGCTTAATCTGTATTGACTGTGATGTGATATTATTTGAATTTTAAGTGTCTTTTTCCAATTTTTCATTACTATGTTTAGGAACTGTATCAATTTAGGATCTACTTTGTATATTTCCAATATTTGTAGTAACCATGAGTGGGGTCCACTATCAAAAGCTTTTTGGTAATCAGTGTATGCGTATTGTAGCGACCTTTGTTTAGTTTTAGCTTGATACGTCACCTCTGCATCTATTATCAGTTGCTCTTTACATCCTCGTGCTCCTTTGCAACACCCTTTTTGTTCTTCATTTATAATTTTGTTCTGTGTTGTATGTGTCATTAATTTCTGTTTAATGACCGAAGTTAATATTTTGTATATTGTTGGAAGGCATGTTATGGGGCGATATTTAGCTGGGTTTGCGATGTCTGCTTGATCTTTAGGTTTCAGATAAGTTATTCCATGTATAAGTGTATAAGGGAATGTGTATTGGTCTGTAATGTAACTGTTAAATAATTTAGTTAAATGTGAATGTGTTGAAGTGAACTTCTTTAGCCAGAAATTTGCTATTTTATCTTTTCCAGGGGCTTTCCAATTGTGAGTAGAATTAATTGCTTGGGTGACTTCATGTTGCAAAATTATCACTTCAGGCATTTGTGGAATCATCTTGTATGCGTCTGTTTCTGCTTGTATCCACCGTGCATGCCTGTTATGCTGTACCGGGTTTAACCATATGTTGCTCCAAAAGTGATCCATGTCTTTTATGTTTGGTGGATTGTCTATTTTAATGTGTGTGTTATCTATTGTCTGGTAAAATTTCTTTTGGTTTGTGTTGAATGTTTGGTTTTGTTTCCTTCTATTTTCACTTTTTTTTGTATCTTCTAAGTCATTTGGCCAATGCTTGTAATTTCTGCTTCT
Organism: Schistocerca gregaria; assembly: GCF_023897955.1. Taxonomy (NCBI): domain Eukaryota; kingdom Metazoa; phylum Arthropoda; class Insecta; order Orthoptera; family Acrididae; genus Schistocerca; species Schistocerca gregaria. The sequence goes on along the minus strand of NC_064931.1, from coordinate 184,108,078 downwards.
TTTCATATATTTGCTCTGTCGTTTCTTGTTCTGAGATTTTACCTAACCTTTTTCGTTTCTTTGTCTGACATTTCATTTCTTATAAATTGTGTTAGCTGTCCAATGTATTTTCCCAGTTTTTCTATTCTGGTCTGTAGCCTGTGTTGCCATGTTGGTTTTGTGGGTTTCTTCTGTGTGTTGGTTGGTTCTGATCTCTGCCCAGTGTGTATATTTAGTGTAGTGAGTGCTCCTATATAAACCAGTAGTTGTAACTCTTCCATAGGTGTAGTTTGATTTATTGTATGATTGTGTTGATAGTTGTTATTGTTGTTTCGACTTGTGGGGTATTTGGTGGTCTATGCAAGAATGGTCTAATGTCTGTGTTTGTGTCTTTGTATTTATATATATATGTCAGCTGAAATTTTTCTTCTATATCTAACATGTGTGTCACTTCGTGTTCTATATGTGCTTGTTCTGGTGGCTGTCTTAAGATTTCGTTTTCCTCTGATTGTTTAATTGATGCGTGTTGTTCTTTGTTTGTTTGCTCTGGGATGTTTGAGTCCATTACTGTATTTTCTTCTTCTTCTGATTGCACATTATTTTGTTCCAGTATTTGTTGTACTTACTGTTTGATGTTTTCTAATTCTGACTGGAGTATCCTGCTATTTTTTATTATTACACGGATGTGATCAGCTAGTCGTTGTTCTGTTAAAAATTTTAATTCTGGGTATCTGGTAATAAATGTTGTGTATACTTGTGATCTGTATCCAATTGTGTTGGTTCCTAAGTTTGTTGCTTGGTAATAACAGAACATGAGGTGTCAGTTAACTTCATCTAACCATCTCATCCTCCGTCTTTGTTTTCCTTCTAGAGTGGTTGCAGGAAGCCTATCCTGCGAAACACCTCTATTTGGATTTAAATCATTTTACGTGTGGCTAGCGGTGTTGTTACCATTGTGGACGGGCATAGGGTTCAAGCGTCGTCCCCGACCATGACAGTGCTTGTCCGAGGCTTCATTAGTTCTGTCCTGAACCAACTAATCACACTAAAAGGGGGGTTAGCCCTATTAGTGGTTTGTTCTTTTCGTCGCCTTTTACGACTGGCAGAACATTCCGGAGGCCCATTCCTTTCCTGGGCCTATTATTATTATTATTATTTAGTATTCTGCCTAGTGGCAGGTCCATGTCTTCGTACGGAGAATTTCTAATTCCACTGTTCCCTGTCTTCAGCTTCTTCCTTCAGTCTGTTGTATCTCCTTCCATCTTTCATATCATTCAGATGTTGAATTCTTCTTCTTCTTCGTCCTACGTTTCCTCTGAGTTTCCCTTCAATGACTCATTCTTACTGTGTTATTAAAAGACTTTTGTTGTTAAAGGTCTTAATGATTTCCTGATTTCATTTAATTCTTGCTTCTTTGATGAAATGTTTTTGTTTCTTCTTTGAATTACTAGTACCTATTTTTTTTTTCATCTGCCTTTCAATGGTTGTTATATAAAATTACACACACGAAAAGACTATTGCAATGATCTAAACTCTTTAATAAAAATAGTGTCAAATTCCATAGCATCTTTCCCCATCTCTGTTTCAACAATATTCCATATTGATTTTGCTTTACTGTCTGAGCTCTCAATTCTAGAGAACATGTGTACTCCCAGTTATTATTTAATTTAGCCTGTTACAGGTCAATGGACAAAAGTATTATTTTGATACAGAACTGTTTAAAATATGGAAAAAATGTGAATAACTACTTATTTTAGCAATACATAGATGTCCCACTATCATTTTCAGAAATGGCGAAGGGGGAGGGGTAAAAATTTGCATAACATTTCAACATGCCCATACCTATTCCCCTTAACTCATTCACCTCTATTTTTCATTATGTACCTCACACACACACACACACACACACACACACACACACACACACACACACACACACACATATTACCTCTCAGTCTCTTCTTCTTTTGTACATCAAGACACTCTTGTGCAGCTGTCAAAACTTGCTTTAGAACCTCCATCACCAACAGCTGTGTTGAAGGACTGTCTCTGGTCAACAAGAGCCTGAGCAAAAGGAAAAAATGAGTTGTGATACATACAATTATTCTCTCAACATCTACAACAAAAACAAGAGCATACTACACAAAGTGATTGTTCTCATAGCTTTCTTCTTCAGGTCCCTTAATTAGCTCTCTTCCTCAAAACAATACACAAATACACCACCACTTATGTCTGCTATTAATGCAATAAATGATCTTTAAAATATAGGCCCAGAACAACTCTTAAACATTCAAATTAGTGCACTTTGTCTAATGTTTACAAGTAGATTCCACCCCAAAGTTCCATTCTGCAACTTATGCAAAATACTCATCCACAGCCACCACGACCTCTTCATTGAACAGATGGTAATCATGGAATGTTACATTGTACCTTACAATACATAGTTTTCCCATTTCCACAGCATCTCTGATTATCCAGATTTTTTTAAAGTGAAGGTGAGGGGAGACCTCAGAAAGGGGATAGAGACAGGTTGTGTAAGGTTAAAGGGAATGGCAGGTAACTCACAATCAAAGACGACACGTTAAGAAACAGGCAGAAGAGCTTAAAACAAGAGAGCAGAGGTTCTGGGCTGGCCGATCACGGGGATAAAAAAGGATGAGCCATCCACTCTGCAACACATTAAAATCTCTAACCTAAAAGTACTAGGGTAGACAGCACAGGGAGACAAGGGACAGGAACTAAAACTTAAACCAAAGAAAAAAAACTAGTGTCATATAGAAAATGTAAAACCAAGTTGGCCGTGGAGGCATCGTTTCCTAAAATCGAAGGAAGTGCATCAGGAAGATTAAAATTCCATTGCCGAACGACTAGATGTGGACAGTCCACCAAAATGTGGACCACTGTCAAGACAGAAACCACAGCGACAACATGGTGGGGCCTCATGCCAGAGAAGGTAGCCATGCGTCAGCCAAGTGTGGCCGATGCGAAGGCAGCAGAGGATCACAGAGTCCCTGCGAGAAACCTACAGAGAAGACTTCCACTCATGTGTGTTCTCCTTGAAGCACGGAGTTTATTGGGCATAACTAAGATGCGCCATTCAGCATCCCAAATCCTGAAAACTTTGCAGAATAAAACCGACTGGAAGTCAGCTTTGGTTATACCAATCTCCAGAAGTGGCTTACGAGTGGCCTGTTTGGCCATCCTGTCAACGAGCTCATTTCCCAGAATTCCAACATGCCCTGGGGTCCATACAAAGACCACTGAACGACCAGATCATTTGAGGGCATAAACCAGCTCCTGGATAGTTGCTATCAGAGGATGGCATGGGTAGTACTGATCAATAGCCTGTAAACCACTCAACGAAACACTGCAGACTAGGTAGGACACACCGGGGCAGGAACAGTATGTACTTGCTAGAAATTCTGTCAATTTTTTTCTTATTCTCTTGAGTGAACTTTCCTTTAACACTATTCTCAACCAGAGAGAGAGAGAGAGAGAGAGAGAGAGAGAGAGAGAGAGAGAGAGAGAGAGAGAGGGGGGGGGGGGGGGGGGGGGAATTTAAAAAATGAATTTAAATGAAAATGAGTAGAAGAAAAATCACATAACAATCAAGAGAGGAATAATCTTGTGCTAGCCTCATATCTGAACATGGTGCAGGCTGTATAGACTACAGGATCCAACAGTCCTTCATGTTTAACTGCATTAACTTTTATACCTGCGCCTAAATATAGCTGGAATGCTTGCAGTTGCCAGACCCACATAATAGCAGTTATGCTAGTCAACTTTGTATTGTGTAGATGTTGACATTTTCATCTGCATCTACATATATACTCTGCAGACCACTGAAGTGCATGGCAGGTGGTATTTCCCTTTGTACATGTCAGGGTTTCTTTACATACCATTCCATTTGTCTATGGAAAGTGGGTAGAATGACAGCTTAGATTCCAGAGTGCAAAATGTAATTAGCCTAATCATGTCTTTGCAGTGCCTACGGGAGTGATATATAACAGGCTGGAATGTAGTTCTATATTCCTCACTTAATACTAGTTCTTGAAACACCCATTGCACTCTACCATAAGTTGAACAAACCTGCGATCACTATACTACCCCCCCCCCTTTTTTTTTTTTTTTTAACATCCCCTAATTGGTACGAGTCCCACACACTTGAGCAATATCCTAAGACAGATCAAGAAAGATTTGTAAGCAATTTCCTTTGTAGATGGAATGCATTTTTCAGTATCCTAACCATTAACCAAAGTCTGCCACCTGCTTTACCTAGAGTTAAGTCAATATGATCATTCTGTTTCATATCCTGACAAGTTGCAACACCCACGTATTTTTACAAGTTGACCAATTCCAGTGATGCTGCATTGATATTGTGGTTGTAGGATACTATTTTTCTGTGTTTTGTGATGTGCACAATTTCACATTTCTGAACATTTAAAGCAAGTTGCCAATCTTTGCATCACTTTGAAATCTTATCAAGCTCTGACAATATTTGGGCAGCTTTTTCCAGAGAGTACTACAATATACATAACTGGATCTTTGGCAAAAAGTCTGAGTTTACTATTGATACTGTCGGCCAGGTCATCAACATACAACATGAACAGCAAGCATCTCAATACACTTCACTGGCACTCACCCAAAGCTAAGTCTACATAGTTTGATGACACTCCATCTGAGATAATGTGCTGCGTCCTCCCTATCAAGAAACCAACCATAAATTTTGTTTGATACCTAAATAATCATAATTTTGTTAATACGCACTGTGTGGTACTGAGTTGAAAGCTTTTTGCGAGTTAAGAAATAATGTGTACTGAATGCCTTGATCCATGGTTTTCAGAATGCTAGGTGAGGAAAGCATGAGCTGAGTTTTACATGACTGCGGTTTTTGGAGTGCATGCTGGATGGTGCAGAAGTGGTCATTCTGTCCAAACTACCTCACTGCACTTGAGCTCAGAAATGTTCCAAGATTCTACAACAGATTGATGTCAATTATATTTGACAGTTGTATCGTGTGTCACTTATGCTACCCTTCTAGTAGATTGTTGTAACTCATACTTCCTTCTGACTACTGGGCACAGTTTCTTGTCCGAAGCATCTCTGGAATAATATGGTTAAGAGAGGGACTAACTCAGCTTCAAAATCTGTATAGAATCTGACAGGAATTTCATGAGGCCCTGGAGATCTCTTCACTTTTAGTGATTTCAGCTGTTCCTCAATGCCACTAACACTAATACCAATAACAATCATCACTGCAGTAGTGTGAGAATTAAATTGGTGCAGTACTCCAGGATCTTCCTTTGTAAAATATAATCTAAAACAGAGTTCAGCATCTCTGTTTTCTTTCATTTCTACTCCCAGTATTGGGTTCTCTGTCACCTAGTCTCTGGGTACTACCTCTGGTGCCTCAGACAGCCTTTATATATGACCAGAATTTCTTAGGGATTTTACGAGAGGTCTTTCAGTGTTTCGGGTGCGGAAGTGAACAGGATATACAATGCACATGGAGCCAAGGGTGACATTCACTAAAACTGTTGAAATCATCCATACTTTGTGACTACAACTTCCTTTACTTTCTCATTCACATTTTCCCATTTTCTTCTATTGATTTATAATATCTGTGGACTGTTGAATGTTTTAAGGGTTTCTAATCCCCCCCTCCAAATGTGCTCATCAACTTGATTCTTACCGAATACTGGATTCATATTCTACATTTCTTCCAACTCACCTTCACAACCTTCATCCTATGCTTTTCTCCAGGTGTGCATCAGCCACTCAACACATATTTTACCACCTCCTCTATAACAGAGCAAGGTCAGACTATCCCATTTGTTGTTATACCACTCTTGATGCCAATATTATTATTTTTCCTTTTCTTATCCTTCTTTGTTAATAGTACATTCATAATAGCTACAGGAAATAACTTTTTTCTTTCTCAAGCAATATTTAATTAAAAAGTTCATGGTGTACTATATCTGCAAACCATGTGACTGTAAAGCTCATTTAAAAGCCCTCATTCTCCTCTTTTCAACAAACATCTCACTTTTTCTGAGTGCATAATATTTCAAAAGTTAATCGTATTTAAAATGTTCATGTTTCAGAATGGTCCAGTCTTAAAAAACATTATTGCCGGAAGTCAGTGTCATGGTTTTGTAGCCCCAAATTTTCTGTGACCAAAAATGTTTATGGTTACTTAAATAACCTGTTAGTTTATTAACAATATAAGGAAAACCATAGATTTCTACACACTGTAAAGGTGACATGTTAAGCTACAGACAGGCACAACAAAAAGACTGTTACATATGGAGCTTTCAGCCAAAGTGTTCTTCATTCTGGTCCGAGCTGCCAGAGATGGCAGTTATGTGTGCGTGAGGTGTGTTTGCTTGTATGAATGGATGTTTGTGTGTTTTCTCTTCTGAAGTAGGTGTTGGCTGAAAGCTGAATGTGTAACAGTGATTTTGTTGTGCCTTTCTGCAACTCAACATGTCATTTTTACAGTGAATAGCAACCTATCCTTTTCTGAATGTTATTGATATTCCACCCTGGAGTTTCCAATGTTAGTTTGTTCATCATTCAGTATGCAGATGGGAGTTTCTCTGGTAACCAACTGTCCCCACATCCTCCACCCAACAGTTTTCCCTTTCTCCATCCTGTCACTACTGTGCTTACTGTTCATAGGGGAAAAACATCTGCTTCCATGGGCAGAAGCACAATTTCAGTTCACACAACTTGCGCACAGCTGGCATTTGAACGGAACAGCTCAGAGTACTATATAATATTTAGTTCCTAATACTATCTTAAATGTCGTGGGGGCAACTTACCTATGAAGCACATTGCAAAGTTCAATTGGAAGCTTTTCATCACTTGTAAGTACTTGACGAGACCAAACTGAATCTAAAAGAGTGTACAAGGCTTGTAAACATGTACTAATGCTTTCCAATGGTTCTACTGAACGAGGACTGCAAAGAGCTTCCATACAGATACCTGTAAACAATATTAATTATGTAAATTTTTTTATTTATCTAATTTTTTCTTTTTTTTGAGAATATAACTATCATGCAGAAATAAAAAAATATGACACATTAAACATAGTAGTGTGTATGTTCACAATTTTTGCTCTATGGAACCATGATTAATATGGATGATTAATTATTACTGTTGTTTTGGGTGCAAAGCAGCTATGTCGTCAGTGCAATCTGGTGATCATATGGAACATTTGGATCACAGACCTACAGTAATAAAATTATCAAATACATGACAGTGGATTAATAGTGTTCATATGTGAAATTATATCAAACTGACAGCATTACAGTAATAAATTTAGAGGAAGTTCTCTCTATGTAGAATCAAACAATTTCAGGCTTAATTACACCAGCATTAATTGTTCACTTGAACGGAAAACACGTTGCACATTAACATTTTGTACACATGTGTTAAAGAAGTTGGGTATTGTGACTACTGCTTCACAGTATATTTACTCCCCTTTTAAGTTTGTTATAAAAATCCACTGCAATTCAAAAGGAACAATGATGTACATAATTACAATACCAGAAAAAAATGGCATTCATTTCTCCACTTTAGGGTTATCTTAAGCTCAAAAACGGGTGCACAATATTACCTCCAAAATTTTGAATCACTTACCCACCGATTTAAAATGTCTTACAGACAACAATGTAAAATTTGAAAATAAACTGAGAAAGTTTATCCATGAAAGCTCCTCCTATTCCATAGAAGAATGTGATTATTGTAATGTGTAAAAGGTGGTGGGCAGGTATTACTTACGTCTGTAATTTTTTTTTTTTTTTTTTAAAGAAAACAAACCTTTTAAATAGTCAGCGCATAGTTATATTTACATGTAAATCTGTACTAGAAATGTAAAATGACTTTTCACATCATTATGATTAATCATACAAATGATCCATTGAACATGAAACTAACTAGCATGTACAGTAAATCATGCTGAAAGGCACTAGTATGCTTTCAAGCAGGTAACACGATAGTGTCGTAATAGGATTACTACTAGTGCTACAACAATCTTGCATTTTATGCTTTCATTTTTTATTTCTGTATGAAACTTATTGAAAAACAATGCTACACACAACAGCATACTTCATGGATAGTAGTTATGAAAGTTTGACAATTGTACATTTCTGTTGCAGTGATTTAACCTATTTTGCACACTTGACACTCCCTATTGCACCCCAACCTTGCTATCATGTTGCTTATTTTTCATCTGCAGTATCATTGCCTCTTTTGAGGTAGTGGAGAATGATTTCAGTTTTCTGTTAGTTGGATACAAAGGAAATCAATTGAGAACATTACCACTCATGGCATAAAGTAACTTATGCAATAGTAGGTCACAGACAACAAAATGTAGTTTGTGATTATAGACTTCTATGGTCACTGTCAGCTACAATAAAACCTCATTGCCACCAACCTCTGCCAGAATCATTGTCTATTATGTTGTTAACAACAGATAATATGAGCAGAATGAAGTATCAGCACACAAAAATTGAGGTGACACTGGCCCAGTAATAACTATACCACAGCAATAGATACACCGGTAGCAACAATGGCTAACATGATGTCAACATCATAACATAATAATGCTGTCACATACCCAGAAAAGTTTTGTTGAAGAATGATATTTCTCTGTTAACTCAAACAAGACGGTCATTGCTTGTAATTTCATGTTGTGGATCTTTATGAAAAAAATTTAGAGCTCCATGTCAAAACCTTGACACTCTCAATCTTTTTCATTCATTCTTCTGTCTTTCTTTCTTTCTTTCTTTCTTCATCTTCCTCACTGAGCGAGGTAACATGGTGTTTAGTGCACTGGATTCACATTTGTGAGGGCAATGGTTCAAACCCGCATCTGGCCACCCTCATTTAGGTTTTCCATTATTTCCCTAAATCATTTAAGGCAAATGCCAGGATGGTTCCCTTGAAAGGACATGGTTGACTACCTTTTCCATCCTTCCCTAATCCGAGTTTGCACTCTGTCTCTAACGACCTCATTAGCGACTAGATGTTAAACACTAATCTCCTCCTCCTCCTCCATCTTCCTCCGATAATTTTATGTCAGTATATGTTAATATTTGACAGGACAAATGCTATGCACTTGGAATGTATGTCATGAGTGAAGGATATCATTGGTCAAGTGACTGTGTGTGATGAGGTGCAAAAAGCCAGATCTGGCACCTGGCAACATTGCCTATTTGGCTGCTACAATATTTCTTATTTCACACTCTCAATAATATGGAAAAAATAATGAGCAACTGGTGGACTCTGACAACAGAAGGATTGTTGGAATGCAACAAGTTAGATTACACTGCCACAGACTGTTGAACATAATGTGTGAGTGTCCTGTGGCAAATTCCAAAAGACTGGTGCACAAATAAAACTGTATTACAGCTTGCAGGATACCTGCCAGTGGTGTTATGAGGCTTTTCTACAAATAATATCACCCACTTGCCGCAGAATACTGTAATCCTTTTCAGTTGCCAAGCACTGATGTCTCTTATTGTAATGAATGTAAATGGGATATGGACTTCTATGACATTACTATTTCTGAATGACTTTTGTAATCTTTATTCTTGACAGAACATTTTGAGAAACTTAGCCAGTTACATCACACAATAGATTTTGAGTCAGTTTCATGAAAATCTGATGTTCTGTAAAGAGTCATTTTACAATAATATTTCTCAAATAAAGACACAATAATAAGCTTTAGAGTCACAGAATACTTATTACCCTGAGGCCCGATGAATCAATACAGGGTGATTTTTTTCCACCGTGTAGAAACTCTAGGGATTGATCAATCGAGGATATGGAACAAAAAATGTCTAATGAACTTATGTCGGGAAATGCATGGTTTCCATGCTAGAGACCATTTATGCTATCATACACTGTTACAGAGACTGTGGTCTAAAACGCGCTGTACCATGCAGCCACAGTTACCGTATGTTTTGAAAATGATTTCCATGTGCCTCAACGCATGTGTGCTCGTGCCATGGCACATTCTATCTCACACGTTCACATTGGCCTCGCTGCATTCCAACAGTGTCAAAGGTGGCATGAATACGCTGCTACAGTGTCTCCACACATGGAATGGGCTCTGCAAACGTGATACTTTTGAGATGGCCCCTACGCAGAAATCACACAGGTTGCGATCCAGTGAATGAGCAGGCCATGCAACTGGACGCCCTCGTCCAATCCACTGACCAGAAAAGATACAATTGAGATGCGTCCAGACATTAATGGCGAAGTTGGCTGGAGCACCATCATGTAGTAGCCACATAACCCTTTGTAACATCAATGGTACTTCTTCCAACAGGAGAGGCAAAGTTACCTGCAAGAAACTCTAATAGTTCCAGCCAGTTAGGTGACATGGAAGGAAGACTGGTCCCAAAATAATGTCGACAATTATTCCAACCCACACATTCCAGTGCATGCACCGATGTTAGTGATTCGCTGTCACCATACCATTGTGGTATTGAATACTATCCCACAGATGACTGTTATGAAAGTTGAAGATACCACTCCACATAAAGGTGTGAAGGTGGCCTCATCTGGGAATAGGATGGATGACACAAATCCTAGAATCGTGGTTGCCTGGCAAAGAAACCAGTGACAAAACGGCTCCTGATGTGGCAAATCTGTCACTAGTAAGCTCTCCATATGCTGTAAGTAACAAGGGTAGTAACAACTGTCATGGAGAATGCTCGACACGGTCTTCTAGGTTACCCTGTGCTGGCGGACCAAGTCCCTAGTACTGACACGGCAGTTGCTTTCCACAGTGTTAATCACATTTTCCTCCAAGTCTGGTGTCCAGACATTTCGGGTACATCCTTCATGATTTCCTACTTCTTGAAGCAACCCTGTCTCAGACAAACAGCAAAACACTGTTGCAAATATTGAACGCTGTAGTTGTTGTCGGCGGGAATAGGTCTCTTGATACAACCTCACTACACACCACCCGTTGCCATTTGCCTTTTGAATACAGAACCATTATGTACAATGCTGTATCATATCCACTACAAGGTGAGTCAGCTAGAGAAGTGAATTGGACACAAAATTACCCATTACTATGGCAAGAGAGGGCACTATGGCAAGACGTATGAGGAACAGTACCACCATGCTGTAACTGTGACTGCATGGTGCAGCGTGTAATAGACCGCAGTACCTGTAACACTGTATGTTTGAATAAATGGTCTGTAGCATGGAAACCATGTGTTTCCAGACATAAATTCATTTTACCTGTTTTGTTCCATACCCTCTGATCGATCAATCCCTAGAGTTTGTCCACGGTAGAAAAAAATCATGCGTTATGCATATACTGCAAAGATGTGACATAATTTATCATGATTTTTTACCTTTTCTTTGCACTTGGAACTTTTTTTAACTGAAATCAACTCAGACTCACCAAACAAAAGGTAGAAGCGATCATGGCCAGATTCACAAATACTTTTCTTTTTAACAATGCTTTCTTGGCATTCTGAGGACTTCTTTGGAGATTGGCTGTTATCTTCAAATCCACTTGCATTTAGCCATAAAGCTGCTGCATGAAGAATTGGAGGCCATGAAGTTAAGTAATATGGTCTAGATGACTCCATGGTGTCTGTAGTATAGAATGCACCACCATCATGAGGTAACTGGCTTGCAAATTCTGGAAGAGAAAAGATGTATGAAACATATACGTATTACGTCCTATATTATTTCCACCATCCATACTCTGATGCAGCATGTGCACTCATTAATTTGTATTAGCTTGGAAGAACAATAAGTTAGTAAATCACTGTCACATTCTACAGCATCTAATGTTTTGACATTGGAAATGTGCAGATATCACCAAACAGTTGGAGCAAATATTCATCAATCAATTACAAGAAATAAATTCAATAATAGGTCCCACAAACAGGCTTTAAACTAATAATATTGCACCTTCATGCACAAATGACAAAAACTTTAATGTTACATTATTGCCTGCAGCCAAAAGGAATCACTGATTGACAAACTGAGGACAATTGTAATCCTTTCCTTGATGATAAAAAAACTGCCTTGACATCATCTTTGGTAATGTGCAACAAAATAATACCATCTGCAAAAGATGAACTAGAACCATCCGGTACCATAAAAAAAGGTGACTAAAGACAATGGCCACTAATGTTTAAAAAGGTAACATATACCCTGAAAAAGAAATAAATGAGACAACTGTTATGTTCTGAACCAATGAATTTGTTAGTACATGGGGAAGGGAAGCTAAGATAGTAACCAAAATAAATGTAAGTTGTAAAAATGGAGTGGTGCAAAAAGACTTTGCTGGACAATCAGAAAAAGAGCTGACAGCCATAAACATGAAATACAAGTGACAGGTTAAAATTCAAGATAGATAGTAAAGTTCTAGAACAAAAATTAGGCAAAGTTCTGCATATGGATACAACAAAGTGTGTGTTATTGAATTAGCCCTGGGGGATGAGTCAGGTGTAACTGTGCAAGTATTCATGAGTCAAATTTATTTCTATTGAAATTGTGGTATCCACGCCTGGTGATTCTGAGTGACCTCTGCAAAGGATGGAGCTCAACGACAGTCACCAGATAGCACTGTACATCTGCTGCTGCAGTTCAGTGCTGCTTGCAGGACACATGCCCACCTTACCAGCATATCACTGCATGCAGCTGCTCATTAAACATCACAGCGCAGCAGCTCACTCTTCAGTTGTGATTCCATTGCGATCTAGTATCGTCGCTACACATCACTGTCTTGGTCATAGTATTTGCTACATCTTAGGTTTTCACATTTGGATTACTCAATGGATTTGTTATTCTACTGCACCATCTCTGTTGACTGTCTTCCTGTTGTTGTCTCCACCCTGTTTATTTTCAGTGACTCATTACTGATTACCTTGATCTGTGAGCCAGTTTCGGCAGGTCTCAAGTTGTTTCTGGGCTTAATAGATTATGGTCACTATAATGGTTAGTAAAAGGTTAGTAGTTACCGATGGACACAAAGCTCATGCAGCTTGTGAAACAGCAACAGCTGCTCCTGCAGCAACAATTGCAACTGCAGTTCCAACAGCGGTTTCAACAATATCAACAGCAAATTCAGCTTTTGAAGGATCAATGGTAGGCACAGGGTACTCTTCCCGTACAGGCAGCACACAGTCATCCACTCACATTTCCACCAGTTAGCAATGTTAAACAAGATTGGGAGACGTACTTGCAGCAGCTGGAACAGTACTTCACCATTCTTTCTAAAAATTACACTCTCCAATGGTCACTCTTCCTTCTTTAGCTTACCAGGAGATGTTTTTCTTACTAAAGTAGTTGGTTCCACTCTCAAATCCTGTCACACTCATGTTCACAAGTAGATATGTTCATTGCTTTTAAACTATTATTTGTAACAGTTTCACATAGTCACATCACTCCTCAAGTCTGAGCAATACTACAAGCAATCTCGTAAGGTGTACTGCATGTGGGTAACAAATCTGCAAAGGTTGAGTTGCCGTTGCAATTTCATGTGTGTGAACCTGGCTCGCAAAACTTGATAGACAAATTCTTTGATCTGAGGTATAGTGGTCCAATTGGCTCCTAATCCGGAAGTATGCACTACAGCTTTTGAACTGAACAACTCTTCCTTGGATGATATTTTGCAAACTGCACACACTTTTGAGATCGCACAGGCAGCCAATGAACACCTCACGGCTTGACCACAAGCAGCAGTGGTTCAGCCATTGCCTTGGGGGTGGAATTCTTGTAAGCCTTTTTCCCGACGGCATCATCATGATTCATTGCTTTCTGGTGTGTTGATGTTTTCTGAACAGCCAATCACACCCCATCATCATAAGCATTGTGGTCTCTCATCATGCTCTGAATGTTTCACAGTACACCCATGTGTAGCCTACTTAGATCAATGTGCACAATGCACCCATCGAGGTAAAGATGGGCATATCTGAGCTGTCTGTCGATAATTCCACAAGATATGCCTTCTTTTACCAAGTTGTTTATTCATCTCAGAATTGTGAATCACAATGTCCATTTCCAGGTGGATATTGGAGCTACTGTTTCCGTGGTCAAACTCCAATGGAATGGATCTGGTATCCAAGTCCAGCAATTTTAAAAGCCCACTGGAGGGCCTGGAGCTTGACAATAGCCACTACATGGCAGTGTCCAGCTGTGAGCAAGCACTTGTGTCGCAGTGCTGGCTACAAAAACATTCCCATCTTACTGGCATATTAGTGGTCACAGCCATCTTTTAAAGGCTGCAGCATAGCAGCTCACTCTTCAGTTGTGATCCTGCTACACCCTTGTAGTGTTGTCACTACACATTGTTGCCTTGGTCATAGTATTCACTACACCTTAGGTTTTCACTTTTGGTTACTTGTTGAACTTGTTATTCTACAAAGCCACCTCTGTTGTCAGTATTCCTGTTTTGTTATCCCCATATTTATTCTTGGTCATCTGCTGCTGGTTACCTTGGCCTATCAGCCAGTTTATGCAGGTTCTCAAGTCATTCCTGGTCTTGTTAAATTTAGGCCACACTAGAGAGCAAGCATTTCAGCTTTGAAAATAGTGGCAGAAGGAAGCAAATGTTTTGACACTTGATTCACAGATAATTCAGATTCTGATGAAACCATGAGAATTAGTTGTTTGTATTATCAAGCTTGGTCACTTGCATTGTTAGCTGCAATTATAGATTTATTTTCTTTAATGTGGCTTCATGCTATTTATTTGTCAACTTCATTTATTTTATTAATACTCCCTTGATATTTAAAAGAAATGTAGTTTGGACTGAAATGAAGCTATAGTTAGTTTCTTCCTGACACTCTCACTCTTTTCCTATTAAGAGTCTTAAAGAATGCTGTATCCCTTTTATTTTGCAATGTGTCTTAGTGTAAACGTCTTCCTATTTACATTGTTTTGTTCACAAACTATGTGATTTGCACAGTAGCGATGTAGATGTAGATGTATTTGTGCTATTACGTAACTTAAAAATTTATGCCAAGTGTCTATTTCAGCTGTTGATAAGTGAGAAATGGTAGTAGCCCACATAAATATCATGCAGAAAGCTTTTTTTCTGGTTTTCTTAAGGTTTACAACTCCTGATTAAAATCTCCCTGCACAGGATATAGTGCAGCCTGCCATAGTATTGAGTGTGACCTGGCGAAAATAGCCTCTGCGACAACCCATACCAATGTTAGGCTGGTGTATACTATTGTGGGGCATGATCAGCCCCAGTTGAACCGCTCTGTCAGGAGGGTAAATATGGAGTTGGAGCAGTTGCGTAGGGCGGCCACTCTGTCAGACATTTGAGAGAGTCCCTTTAGTCAGCCATAGTGCCAGTGTCGCCCTAACCGCCATCTGCTTCACGTCTGCTGTGCAGCGAGCTACCTTAATTTAAGTATTAACTGTATTTTTCTTACTTGACACTTCTTCTACCGTGTGTTTTTGCTTTTAGGAAGCTTTAATTGTCGAGTGCTATTAATAGTGTTCCGTAGACTTGTGTTTTTGCTTTTAGGGAGCTTTAATTGTCGAGTGCTATTAATAGTGTTCCGTAGATTTCGTGTTTGTTTTGAATACAGTCAGAGAGAGTCCCTTTAGTCAACCATAGTGCTAGTGCCAGTAGTGCTAGTGTTTGTTTTGAATACAGTCCAGAGACAAGCAGTGCTATTTCCATTGTTTTCTACAAGAAGTGGTTAGCAATCACAGTTTAGTCAATAATCAGCCGCCTTTAGTGAATTAGCAGTCTAGTTAAAAGTTGATTAAGTCTCTTCAGTAAATTTATTCCTTAGGATGGATAGGATGTGTGACTGCTGTGTACGGACGCAGGAGGAGCTGGCCACTGTTTGCGAACAGCTGAGTGTGTTGATGGCCGCGGTCAGCCGTCTTCAGGCTGCTGCCTCGGAGTGTAGCGGCTGTGGGGAGTCTGGTGCGTTGCAAGGTACACCCCAGGTGTTACATGCTTCACCCACTGTCCCTGCTGTCGAGACATCTTCGCGGGTACCGGGCGCGGTTGGGCCACCCTTTCCCCAAGGGGAGTGGCGGGTTCAGCGGCGTTCGCGGCGCACGAGGCGGAGAGTCAATGTGGAGGCTGGCCGTGTGGCATCGCCCGCTCTGCCTGTGAATGGACATGTGGCTGCTCCTTCAGCAAGGTCCGAGTAGGCACACGGGGGGAGGGGTTTATTAGTTATTGGGAGCTCCAACGTTAGGCGGGTAATGAAGCCCCTTAGGGAAATAGCGGAAAGGTCGGGGAAGAAGGCCAGTGTTCACTCTGTCTGCTTGCCGGGGGGTCTCATCCGAGATGTGTAGGAGGCCCTACCGGCGGCGATAGAGAGCACTGGGTGCACCCGACTGCAAATTGTTGCTCATGTCGGCACCAATGACTCCTGCTGTCTGGGTTCAGACGTCATCCTCAGTTCGTACAGGCGGTTGGCGGAGTTGGTGAAGGCGGAAAGCCTCGCTCGCGGGGTGGAATCAGAGCTAACTATTTGTAGTATCGTTCCCAGAACCGATCGCGGTCCTCTGGTTTGGAGCCGAGTGGAAGGCTTAAACCAGAGGCTCAGACGATTCTGCGGAGAGCTGGGGTGCAAATTTCTCGACCTCCGCTATTGGGTGGAGAAATGTAGGGTCCCCCTACACGCCGGAAGCGGCTACGAGGGTAGCGGAGTACGTGTGGAGTGCACATGGGTGTTTTTTAGGTTAGAGAATTCCCTCCCTAGGTCCGACAAGACGTCTCCTGAGACGCGGCAAGGCAGGAGTAGGCAAAATGCAACAGGGAATAACAATATTAATGTGCTAATAGTAAACTGCAGGACCGTCTATAGAAAGGTCCCAGAACTGCTCTCATTAATAAACGGTCACAACGTCCATATAGTACTAGGGACAGAAAGTTGGCTGAAACCACATGTAAACAGTAATGAAATCCTAAACTCAGATTGGAATGTATACCGCAGAGACAGGCTGGACAGTGAAGGGGGAGGCGTGTTTATAGCGATAAGAAGTGCAATAGTATCGAAGGAAATTGACGGACATCCGAAATGTGAAATAATTTGGGTGAAGGTCACGCTTAAAGCAGGCTCAAACATGGTAATTGGATGTCTCTATAGGCCCCCGGGCTCAGCAGCTGTTGTGGCTCTGCACCTGAAGAATAATTTGGAAAATATTTCGAGTAGATTTCCCCACCATGTTATAGTTCTGGGTGGAGATTTTAATTTGCCGGATATAGACTGGGAGACTCAAATGTTCATAACGGGTGGCAGGGACAAAGAATACAGTGAAATATTTTTAAGTGCTTTATCTGAAAACTACCTTGAGCAGTTAAACAGAAAACCGACTCATGGCGATAACATATTAGACCTTCTGGTGACAAACAGACCCGAACTATTTGAATCAGTTAATGCAGAACAGGGAATCAGCGATCATAAAGCGGTTACTGCATCGATGATTTCAGCCGTAAATAGAAATATTAAAAAAGGTAGGAAGATTTTTCTGTTCAGCAAAAGTGACAAAAAGCAGATTACAGAGTACCTGATGGCTCAACACAAAAGATTTGTCTCAAGTACAGATAGTGTTGAGGATCAGTGAACAAAGTTCAAAACCATCGTACAATATGCGTTAGATGAGTATGTGCCAAGCAAGATCGTAAGAGATGGGAAAGAGCCACCGTGGTACAACAACCGAGTTAGAAAACTGCTGCGGAAGCAAAGGGAACTTCACAGCAAACATAAACATAGCCAAAGCCTTGCAGACAAACAAAAATTACGCGAAGCGAAATGTAGTGTGAGGAGGGCTATGCGAGAGGCTTTCAATGAATTCGAAAGTAAAGTTCTATGTACTGACTTGGCAGAAAATCCTAAGAAATTTTGGTCCTATGTCAAAGCAGTAGGTGGATCAAAACAAAATGTCCAGACACTCTGTAACCAAAATGGTATTGAAACAGAGGATGACAGACTAAAGACCGAAATACTAAATGTCTTCTTCCAAAGCTGTTTCACAGAGGAAGACTGCACTGTGCTTCCTTCTCTAGATTGTCAGACAGTTGACAAAATGGTAGATATTGAAACAGACGACAGAGGGATAGAGAAACAATTAAAATCGCTCAGAAGAGGAAAGGCCGCTGGTCCTGATGGGATACCAGTTCGATTTTACACAGAGTAAGCGAAGGAACTTGCCCCCCTTCTTGCAGCGGTGTACCGTAGGTCTCTAGAAGAGCGAAGCGTTCCAAAGGATTGGAAAAGGGCACAGGTCATCCCCGTTTTCAAGAAGGGATGTCGAACAGATGTGCAGAACTATAGACCTATATCTCTAACATCGATCAGTTGTAGAATTTTGGAACACGTATTATATTCGAGTATAATGTCTTTTCTGGAGACTAGAAATCTACTCTGTAGGAATCAGCATGGGTTTAGAAAAAAACGGTCATGTGAAACCCAGCTCGCGCTATTCGTCCACAAGACTCAGAGGGCCTTAGACACGGGTTCACACGTAGATGCCGTATTTCTTGACTTCCGCAAGGCGTTTGACACAGTTCCCCACAGTCGTTTAATGAACAAAGTAAGAGCATACGGACTATCAGATCAATTGTGTGATTGGATTGAGGAGTTCCTAGATAACAGAACGCAGCATGTCATTCCCAATGGAGAGAAGTCTTCCGAAGTAAGAGTGACTTCAGGTGTGCCGCAGGGGAGTGTCATAGGACCGTTGCTATTCACAATATACATAAATGACCTGGTGGATGACATCGGAAGTTCACTGAGGCTTTTTGCAGATGATGCTGTGGTGTATCGAGAGGTTGCAACAATGGAAAATTGTACTGAGATGCAGGAGGATCTGCAGCGAATTGACGCATGGTGCACGGAATGGCAATTGAATCTCAATGTAGACAAATGTAATGTGATGCGAATACATAGAAAGATAGGTCCCTTATCATTTAGCTACAAAATAGCAGGTCAGCAACTGGAAGCAGTTAATCCTATAAATTATTTGGGAGTACGCATTAGGAGTGATTTAAAATGGAATGATCATATAAAGTTGATTGTCGGTAAAGCAGATGCCAGACTGAGATTCATTGGAAGAATCCTAAGGAAATGCAATCCGACAACAAAGGAAGTAGGTTACAGTACGCTTGTTCGCCCACTGCTTGAATACTGCTCAGCAGTGTGGGATCCGCACCAGATAGGGTTGATAGAAGAGATAGAGAAGATCCAACAGAGAGCAGCGCGCTTTGTTACAGGATCATTTAGTAATCGCGAAAGCGTTACGGAGATGATAGATAAACTCCAGTGGAAGACTCTGCAGGAGAGACGCTCAGTAGCCCGGTACGGGCTTTTGTTAAAGTTTCGAGAACATACCTTCACCGAAGAGTCAAGCAGTATATTGCTCCCTCCTACGTATATCTCGCAAAGAGACCATGAGGATAAAATCAGAGAGATTAGAGCCCCCACAGAAGCATACCGACAATCCTTCTTTCCACGTACAATACGAGACTGGAATAGAAGGGAGAACCGATAGAGGTACTCAGGGTGCCCTCCGCCACACACAGTCAGGTGGCTTGCGGAGTATGGATGTAGATGTAGATGTAGATGTAGAGGTTCCTGTTGCGGCTACTGATAGAGGGGATTTCACAAGGCATGGCCTACACCTCAATAGGAAAGGGAAGGGTAAACTGGCAGGCTTGTTAGCGAAATCCATAAGAGGGGACACTAGTACTCATGGATGTACCTCTTTTTTAGACTAATATCAGTGTCCAATGAGAAGTTCAGGCAGGCAGGAGATAAAAGAGGTCCAAAACTCACAATATTCTCACAACAGTAAAGTAAATAATAATGTTATCATATTTAACCAAAATATTGCTGGATTAAAGAAGAAAGTAGATCCTCACAAAAGTAAAGTTAAAAATAATGTTACTATTTTTCACCAAAATATTCCAGGATTGAAGAATAAAGTAGATGAGCTCCTGGGTTGTTTAGATGACATTGAATCTGATAATGTAATAGATATACTAAGCCTGTCTGAGCATCACATTGTGTCTGATATGGAAAAGGTAAATATCAGTGGTTATAAACTAGCTGCACATATGAGTGGAGAGAATAAGGTGAGAGGAGGAGTTGCTATATATGTTAAAAGTTATCACTGTGTAAAAAGCTTCGATACAAAAAAGTTTTGTCTAGAGCAACATATAGACGCATGTGAGTGTGAACTTAAACTGAAGGAAGGGCTCTTTTATAATTGTAACAGTATATAGGTCCCCTTCAGGAAACTTTCATTTATTCCTGAAAAACTTGGATGCCTTGTAGTGCTATCTGTCAGATAGGGGAAAGCAAATTATTATTTGTGGGGACTTCAAAGTTGATTCACTGAAAGAGTGCATTAAGAAGAATGACCTGGAAGTCTTGCTCGGTGCTTTCAGTTTGACATCTGTCATTAATTTTCCTACTCGAGTAGTAAAGGACAGCAGCACATTCATAGGTAACACTTTTATAGACCAAGATAGGTTTAAAAACATAAATTCTTGTCCTGTTGAGAATGGCCTTTCTGATCCTGATGCTCAGCTAGTTACAGTATATGAAATAGCTCCATTCAGTAATTCAAAACTACCCTCCAAAGTTGTGCATTCAATTAATGACTCAAGAATTACAAATTTCAGGGAAAATCTTCAGTAGTTAGACTGGGATGAGGTGTACAAGGAACCCGATGCTAATTTAAAATATAAGAGAATTTGAAAACTGTTTCCCCAAGAAAGTAGTTAAATCTAGTTATAAGAAACCATGCAAAAAAGCTTGGCTTACTAAAGGAATAAAAATATCTTGTAACCACAAAAGGGAACTGTATCTAACAACAAGAAAGAGCAATGACCCAGAAACAGCCAAATATTATAAAAACTACTGTGCTAAATTAAGAAAGGTTATTAAAAAGTCCAGAAGCATGTGCATTATGTCTGAGATTAATACCTCTGATAACAAAATCAAAACAGTTTGGAATATTATTACAAGGGAGACAGGGCAACCAAGAGTACAGGATGACGGCATTACCATCAAAGTGAATGGAAGTCGAAAACATATGGAATAATGATTTTTTAAATGTTGTAGAGAAAATAGGATCTAAATGTTCATTACAAGAAGCAAGGCAGTTAATGGAAGAGGCCTTACCCACACAATTTGATACAATTGAAATTCCACCCACCTCTGCTTCTGAAATTAGGAAGATGATAAACTCTCTCAAGAATAAAAGCTAACATGGAATTGAGGGCATTTCCAGTAGGATAATAAAAGCTTGTTCCCAAGAGATAAGTGGGATTCTTAGCCACATATGTAATAGCTTTCTGAAGCAGGGTATTTTCCCAGATAGACTGAAGTATGCCTGGGCATGCGGGAGGCCGGGTGGACATACCGCCGAATTGCTCAACACGTGGGGCGTGAGGTCTCCACAGTACATCGATGTTGTCGCCAGTGGTCGACGGAAGGTGCACGTGCCCGTCGACCTGGGACCGGACGGCAGCGACGCACGGATGCACGCCAAAACCGTAGGATCCTACGCAGTGCCGTAGGGAACCGCACCGCCACTTCCCAGCAAATTAGGGACACTGTTGCTCCTGGGGTATCGGCGAGGACCATTCGAAACCGTCTCCATGAAGCTGGGCTACGGTCCCGCACACCGTTAGGCCGTCTTCCGCTCACGCCCCAACATCGTGCGGCCCGTCTCCAGTGGTGTCGCGACAGGCGTGAATGGAGGGACGAATGGAGACGTGTCGTCTTCAGCGATGAGAGTCGCTTCTGCCTTGGTGCCAATGATGGTCGTATGCGTGTTTGGCGCCGTGCAGGTGAGCGCCACAATCAGGACTGCATACGACCGAGGCACACAGGGCCAACACCCGGCATCATGGTGTGGGGAGCGATCTCCTACACTGGCCGTACACCTCTGGTGATCGTCGAGGGGACACTGAATAGTGCACGGTACATCCAAACCGTCATCGAACCCATCGTTCTACCATTCCTAGACCGGCAAGGGAACTTGCTGTTCCAACAGGACAATGCACGTCCGCATGTATCCCGTGCCACCCAACGTGCTCTAGAAGGTGTAAGTCAACTACCCTGGCCATCAAGATCTCCGGATCTGTCCCCCATTTGCATGTTTGGGACTGGATGAAGCGTCGTCTCACGCTGTCTGCACGTCCAGCACGAACGCTGGTCCAACTGAGGCGCCAGGTGGAAATGGCATGGCAAGCCGTTCCACAGGACTACATCCAGCATCTCTACGATCGTCTCCATTGGAGAACAGCAGCCTGCCTTGCTGCGAAAGGTGGATATACAATGTACTAGTGCCGACATTGTGCATGCTCTGTTGCCTGTGTCTATGTGCCTGTGGTTCTGTCAGTGTGATCATGTGATGTATCTGACCCCAGGAATGTGTCAATAAAGTTTCCCCTTCCTGGGACAATGAATTCACGGTGTTCTTATTTCAATTTCCAGGAGTGTATATTAATGACTTGCCATTCTATATTCACGAAGATACAAAGCTGGTACTTTTTGCCGAAGATACAAGTATAGATATCGCACCCAACAGACAAGAATTAACTGGTGAAACTGTAAACGATGTTTTTCAGAAAATCATTAAGTCATTCTCTGCAGATGGGCTCTCTTTAAACTGACAAAACACTGTATACGCAGTTCCACACAGTAAATGGAATTACACCATTAATAAATATAGACCTTGATCAGAAATCGGTAGCTAAGGTAGAATTTTAAAAATTTCTAGGTGTATGCATTGATGAGAGGTTGAACTGGAAAAAAACACACTGAAGATCTTCTCAAACGTTTGAGTTCAGCTACTTATACTATTAGTTAGGATCATGCAAATTTTGGCGATATACATCTCAGTAACTTAGCTTACCATGCCTATTCTCATTCTCTGCTTTCGTACAGCACCATATTCTGGGGTAACTCATCATTGAGTAAAAGAGTGTTCATTGCACAGAAGCGTGTAATCAGAATAATTTCTGGAGCTCATTCAAGATCATCCTGCAGAAACTTATTTAAAGAGCTAGAGAGCTTCACTGTAGCCTCACTATATATACTTCTGAAATTTGTTATTAACAATCCAAACGAATTCAAAAGTAATAGCAGTGCACATGGCTACAACACTAGGAGAAAGGATGATCTTCACTACTCAAGGTTAAATCCAACTTAGGCTCAGAAGGGGGTAAATTATGCTGTCACAAAAGTCTTTGCTCGCTTACCTAATAGCATCAAAAGTCTGACAGATAGCCATATAGCATTTAAAAGGAAACTAAACGAATTTCTTAATTGCAACTCCTCCTACTCATTAGATGAATTTTTGGATATAGTAAGAGGGCAATTTCTCCAACCCCCACAAAAAAAGAAAAAAAATTAAATGTTAAGTGTTGTGTAATATTTTGTGTAATGTAATGTCTTGTATAGACACCTTTTATTAACCTGACATGTTCCACATCATTACGAAGTGATGTATTCATGATCTATGGAACAAGTACTAATCTAATCTAATCTAAATACAGAGGGCTGCATAACATATTGACTCCCAGCCATCCAGATTGATTGTCTGAGAAATAAGTGTCAGCGCTGAACAAATCTTTTTTCTTTATTTTTTATTAATGAACAATGTATTTCAAACTTGTGGGTTGTTCTTCAGGTGCTGCTGTGAATACGTGCAGTAAGTGTGCTTTTAGCAGTAGATTAAAATATTTTTAAAGTATGGTTCAATAGATATGAAAAAAAAACATAGTAACTTAAGAAAATTTTGTTACATGCACAGCAATTACCAAACACTAATAAAAGAGTATGCTATTACTGTAACCAGCACATGAAGATAGATTTAATTCAGCACTGAACTGTCCGAAACAATCACAGTCATAAGTTTTACCAGAAAGATAAGATGAGCAATTATTCTGCTGGGGTTTAAATCCAGAGAACACAGTGATATGTGCATTAATTGTGGTGCAAGAAACTTTAACAGTTACTGTATTCCCAGTCACTGGGAATGAGATTTTTCATGACTGCCTCATTCTTCCTCTACCCTCTCTTGTCACCAACCTTAGGAGGATGGGAGGGAGTTTCGCCAAATCCAACATAGAGTGGCTCTCAGCTATGCTCTCAATATATGGGGAATTGTTTTCTGGAGTTTTGGAACAAACCTTTGGACTGTCCAAAGTTGGAGGCTTTCCTGTGGAGTCACATTAACTTTTCTAGTAATAGTCTGAAAATTATGTAACAAGCTTCTCTGCTGGGCAACAGCAACAAAAGATAGACATTATTAGCTGTAGATGAAGATGAGATAATGAAAATGCCTGTGAGCAAGAAACAGGTAATCACTGACACAGAGCCAGCCAGCAGTTAAACAGATAGTTTTAGCATTTCACGTTTTCAGTGCAGTTATTGTGTCATAATATGAGGTTCATTCAAAAGAAACCTGGTCAGTGCGTCTACCTTTGCCTTACACGTAAGGTGGTACCACGTAACTGCCATGTAACATGGCGCGCCATCTATTGGTAGAGAGACTGATGCATGCACACTGATGTTGCATAGTGCCAGAGTGGTTTCACACCGAAGACAACGTAGTCACACAAGTTATCGTCCACTACTGAACGTGCAGGCGAATAAGCAGCAGCAACGAAGAGTGACTCGATTTTTGGTGGCGGAGGGAGTTGGAGGCTGTGAAATGTATCGATGGATGAAGGCAGTGTATAGTGAGTACAGTCTGAGTCGTCCAAGTGTTGTGGAATAATGCAAACGATTTCTTGAGGGGCGCAAGTCACTGGAAGATTGCTCGTCCTGGACAGGCTCATTGTGTCATCACATCAGAAATGGTTGCAGAAGTGAATGTTTTAGTCTTGGACAACCACAGAATCACTGTGGATAAGATCCATCAGTTACTGGGTATTACTGTGGGCACTGCCCACACCATAATGCATCAACACTTGAACTTTCAAAAAATCGGTGCACAGTGGGTTCCCCACCAACTGACCACCGAACAGTGCAATGCTCAAATGGCACTGTCTTTGAGTCATTTGCAACATTATCATGAGGAACACGGCTTTCTGTCACATGTTACGAAACATGGTGTCACCATTTTAAACCGGTAAGCAAGCATCAGAGCAAGCAGTGGAAACATGCAACTTCACCAACAAAGAAATCGAAGGCCGTATGCACCAGTTCTGGTAAGGTCATGATGTCCTCCTTTTTTGACCACAAGGGCCCACTGCTTGTCGAGTTCCTTGAATGGGAAACCACCATCAATGCTCAGTGTTATCACACCACTTTACAGAACCTTAGGCGAGCCATGAAGTCAAAACGCTGACCCAATGGCATTATCCTCCTACTACATGATAATGGCCGCCCACACATGGCCAATGCGGTGAAGACGACATTGCAGCAGTTTTGGTGGGAAACTACTGGAACATACACTGTACAGTCCTGACCTTTCATTGTGTGATTTTCATGTGTTTGGATCTCTAAAACAAACTATTCGCGGACACTGATTCACAATGGACGACAAAGTGTGTGACTGGGTCCAGGCCTGGATCCGACAGCAGCCTACTAGCTTCTTCAAGGATGGAACTGACTGGCTAGTGTCACAATGGGATAAATGTGCCAACAGTCTTGGCAACTATTTTTGAGTATGTGTACTGTGTATAACTACATTTTTGAGTTGATAAAATCGTTACTGTTACTTCACACTAGTGACCAAGTTTCATTTGAATGCCCCTTATTTTATCAGCACTGTTCCAGTTTCTGTTTTTAGTGTATACAGTACATGATTATTTGTTGCCTACAAATAACTTATGATTGTACCTAAAAATTAAAACCACTTCTACTTCCCATTAGTATTTTAATATGCCATATAGGTCCTACATTTATTATATTTACCTGAGGGAAGTGAGAGTAATGCATGGTCTCTGAGAGCTGCAAGCCAGTAATGTGACAAACTGATTAGTTCCGGTTGTACAAGTGTAAGAAGACTTTCTCCACGAAATTCAAATTCACCAAAGTCATCCTCACTTCTGCTTTCATGCATCGTGTCAGATGAAGCAAAACTTGCATCCATTTTCTCTGGTGCTGAGTTATCCCCCACCATGGCAACTATATAAACCTATAACGAAGAAATGCCCAATGAGTACTTGGATTAGGTAACACCAAAACTACTCACTTCATTACAGCCAGCAATGACAAATGGAACAGTAAAGCGACATTAGATAATAATTACTATAAATTTCTACATAAGGATTTGTACGCACAATTCTCTGTTGTTCTACAGTCCCACTGAGGATTCTACTAAAAATTGGTACTGAGAAAAAGTGATAACTACGTATTGATAAATTATGCTGCTCTTACTTCTGCCCATGCTTTGAGGATGGAGAGACGCTCAAGAGTTGCAAGGCTTTCATTGTACAGCTGTGCTGTTCCAGAGTCCTGGTGTAGCTTGGTCAAGCTTGAAACAAGAAGCTGATGAACGCGACGAAGATCATTCAGGTCTCTTGCGACGCCACTGCCTATCCATGCGCTGCACACTTCACATGCTGCGGCAGTTACATGTGATGGTGTCTCAGGAGCAAATGCTGGTCTCAGTGCAGCACCAACCTGTTGCAAATATGTAGCATCTAAGACTTACTGCACTTGCACAATCATTCAGCATCAAAGTCATCAGAACTCTGTTTAATACCAAACCAACTATAATATTATCATGCTACTTTAAAAGAGCTGCATGCAGTGTACACTATACACACAATTTTATAATGAAATGGTCATTAGAATCTTCCCTAAATAAGTAGTGGACACACTACACATTGTATCCTATTACAGAGTACCTCCACATCCAGTTTCATTACCATCCTTTTGGTTCTTTGTCCAGTTGCTGATTCTCATTATCTTTATATTTCTTTCTCTCTCTACATCCTAAATTATTTCAACTCTGTTTTACAACTATGATATTTTGTTCACACATAATTTACTGCTGTAGCTACTGTCCTTACCTTGACACTATTTCTATCAAAATGAACAGTTTAAATTTTAACCTTGATGAAATACAAAAGAAGCAGTTGTGAATTCCTATAATAGTTAATTATAGCTAAAGAACTGCATCCCAGTTTTAAGATTACTTCTGCCAATCATATAAAATCGTATAGAAAGGATAGGAGCTTGCTTAACTGTAATACAGAAGAATTTATGTGCTGTGAGCAGAACTGCTACTGAAATTACCTGAGCTTGAAATTGTTCTAGGAGAAGATGGCCAGGAAATTCTGGCTCTGGGACTTTCGCAAACTTATCAATAATCTCTTGAAGAGTTTTAAGACCTTCTAGTCTCAATGGATCCGAGTCACTGGTTGCTGCCATGAAAGCCATTCTCACAAGGTCAGACAGATGTAGCACCAAGTAATCACCTGGAACCAAAATCAACACTCCAAGTCATGAAGTGAATTATTTTAGATGAATAGCTCAGCTTAGCACACTTGATTAACGGCTGTCAATATCACATGTAGTTCTATGAAAATAGTTAATGAACATACACAATTTAGAAGTAAAGGAGTCCATTCACCGAATAGCAAAAGCGATGAGTTGTCAACAGGGACACACAAATGGACAGAAAACTTGGTATCTTTCAGAATCAATCCTTTCTCGAACTAGAGAAATATATATATATATATCACACACACACACACACACACACACACACACACACACACAGGCAATACCAATACTGTGTTACTGTGTCCTCTTCCTCCCGTGACCTAATCAGTCTTCATGGCAAACCACTAATCCTCCCACCAATATAGAGTAAAATATTAACAAGATGCAAATTACATTACAGTGTGTTACCACAAGGTCTTTACACTATCATATTACTGATCCATTTCTAGGCTAGATTTTTTTTTGGTGGTCAAGTGATGTAGTCCAGTGATTATGAAATTGGACTCAAATTCAGGAGTTTCGTGGTTCAAATCACAATTCAGTCATCCAGTTAGGTTTCTGTTTTTCCTCTAAATCACATATGACCAACATCAAGACGTCAAGATGGTTCCTATGGAAAGCAGACAGTTGATGTAATTCCCTTACCTTCATCAGCCTAAGAGTGAGCGTCATCTCAAGGCTTACGGTGGAATATGACAGTCTGAAATACTGTCTGTTGAGCTTGTGTGTTAAGCAAGTAGAAGAGTATTCAGAGAAGTACAGCATATGATGAACTTTCGTTCATGACCATACAGGGCCCTCAAATGAATGTAGACATTTGTAGCAAATACTGTTACTTGGACTATTGGGGGCAAGTCTGAGGAAAAAAGTATGCAGCTAAGGCAAATGTGACAATAGAATAACCAAAATTCCAGATGACAGCACGATCTGAACATACAACCTCATCCAGGATAATAATACGAGCACTGTACCTTACAGATAATTGGTACGGTTGTGCCCTGCACTCTTTAACTTTAGAAACCATTTTTCAAATACTTTGCACATGTTTATCAATGTTATATGATGTGATCAAACAACTGGCATTTCAAGCAATGCCATCTTTAATTAGATCAACCGCTTGGAGATGTTAACTGTTGGACTGAGCTTATTCTGGAAAAGCAAGCAGTTGAGGCAATAATCGAAAATCATCTGAAGGCTTAAAAGGGAGCTTGTCAATGTCAATAAAAGTTGGATTTGGATGAAATGTGACATATACTACAGCAAGATATAGTACTAATTCCCACATAGATTTTGTATTTATATTGAAGTTCAGCATCACTGCACAAAATTCAGTAATGGGTATGTAGCCACACTGTTCAGGAATGCATCTGCAGTCAATAGTCATATATATATATATATATATGATTTGGTGAAGGCTGCCGGTCTTGCTTACGAGATGAAGGCAGAGCTCACCATCTGCAGCATCGTTGACAGAACCGACTGCGGACCTTTGGTGCAGAGCCGGGTGGCGGGTCTGAATCAGAGGCTCAGACGGTTTTGCGACCGTATTGGCTGCAGATGCCTTGACTTGCGCCATAGGGTGGTGGGGTTTCGGGTTCCGCTGAGTAGGTCAGGAGTTCACTACACTCAGCTGGCGGCTACACGGGTAGCGGAGGCTGTGTGGCATGGACTGGGCGGTTTTTCAGGTTAGAAGGCCTCGGGAAAGTGCAGGATGGGCTGCAATGTCAAAGGGTGCTTGGCAATTACAGGACGTGCTTGGATCAAGGAACAGTCGGAATTATAGTTGTAAATTGTTGTAGTTGCGCTGGAAAAGTCGCTGAGCTTCAAGCGCTAATAGAAAGCACAGAAGCTGATATCGTTATAGGTACAGAAAGCTGGCTAAAGCCTGAAATAAGTTCTGCAGAAATTTTTATGAAGTCTCAGAAGGTGTTCAGGAAAGATAGATTAGGCAGAATTGGTGGTGGAGTGTTTGTGTCTGTCAGTAGTGGTTTATCTTGTAGTGAAGTCGAAGTAGATACTCCGTGCGAATTGGTGTGGGTGGAGGTTATACTTAACAGCCGAATTAAGTTAATAATTGGCTCCTTCTACCGACCCCCAGACTCCGATGATACAGTTGCGGAACAGTTCAGAGAAAGTTTGAGTCTCGTAACAAATAAACACCCCACTCATACGGTTATAGTTGGTGGGGACTTCAACCTACCCTCGGTATGTTGGCAAAAATACTTGTTCAAAACCGGTGGTAGGCAGAAAACGTCTTCCGAGATTGTCCTAAATGCATTCTCCGAAAATTATTTTGAGCAGTTAGTCCATGAACCCACGCAAATTGTAAATGGTTGCGAAAACACACTTGACCTCTTGGCCACAAACAATCCAGAGCTGATAGAGAGCATCATGACTGATACAGGGATTAGTGATCACAAGGTCATTGTAGCTAGGCTCAATACCATTTCTTCCAAACCCATCAGAAACAAACGCAAAATAATTTTATTTAAAAAAGTGGATAAAGTGCCACTAGAAGCCTTCCTAAAAGACAATTTCCATTCCTTCCGAACTGACTATGCGAATGTAGACGAGATGTGGCTCAAATTCAAAGATATAGTAGCAACAGCAATTGAGAGATTCATACCTCATAAATTGGTAAGAGATGGAACGGATCCCCCGTGGTACACAAAAAATGTCCGAACGCTGTTGCAGAGGCAACGGAAAAAGCATGCGAAGTTCAGAAGAACGCGAAATCCCGAAGATGGGCTAAAATTTACAGACGCGCGAAATTTGGCACGTACTTCGATGCGAGATGCCTTTAATAGGTTCCACAACGAAACATTGTCTCGAAATTTGGTAGAAAATCCGAAGAAATTCTGGTCGTATGTAAAGTACACAAGCGGCAAGACGCAGTCAATACCTTCGCTGCGCAGTGCCGATGGTACTGTTATCGACGACTGTGCCGCTAAAGCAGAGTTATTGAACGCAGTTTTCCGTAATTACTTCACCAGGGAAGACGAATGGAATATTCCAGAATTTGAAACATGAACATCTGCTAGCATGAGTTTCTTAGAAGTAGATACCTTAGGGGTTGCGAAGCAACTCAAATCGCTTGATACGGGCAAGTCTTCAGGTCCAGATTGTATACCGATTAGGTTCCTTTCAGATTACGCTGATACTATAGCTCCCTACTTAGCACTCATATACAACCGCTCGCTCACCGATAGATCTGTACCTACAGATTGGAAAATTGCGCAGGTCGCACCAGTGTTCAAGAAGGGTAGTAGGAGTAATCCATTTAACTACAGACCTATATCATTGACGTCGGTTTGCAGTAGGGTTTTGGAGCATATACTGTATTCAAACATTATGAACCACCTCGAAGGGAACGATCTATTGACATGTAATCAGCATGGCTTCAGAAAACATCGCTCTTGTGCAACGCAGCTAGCTCTTTATTCGCACGAAGTAATGGCCGCTATCGACAGGGGATCTCAAGTTGATTCCGTATTTCTAGATTTCCGGAAAGCTTTTGACACCGTTCCTCACAAGCAACTTCTAATCAAGCTGCGGAGCTATGGGGTATCGTCTCAGTTGTGCAACTGGATTCGTGATTTCCTGTCAGGAAGGTCGCAGTTCGTAGTAATAGACGGCAAATCATCGAGTAAAACTGAAGTGATATCAGGTGTTCCCCAGGGAAGCGTCCTGGGACCTCTACTGTTCCTGATCTATATAAATGACCTGGCTGACAATCTGAGCAGTTCTCTTAGGTTGTTCGCAGATGATGCTGTAATTTACCGTCTAGTAAGGTCATTCGAAGACCAGTATCAGTTGTAAAGCGATTTACAAAAGATTGCTGTATGGTGTGGCAGGTGGCAGTTGACGCTAAATAACGAAAAGTGTGAGGTGATCCACATAAGTTCCAAAAGAAATCCGTTGGAATTCGATTACTCGATAAATAGTACAATTCTCAAGGCTGCCAATTCAACTAAGTACCTGGGTGTTAAAATTACTAACAACTTCAGTTGGAAAGACCACATAGATAATATTGTCGGGAAGGCGAGCCAAAGGTTGCGTTTCATTGGCAGGACACTTAGCAGATCCACTAAAGAGACAGCTTACACTACACTCGTTCGTCCTCTGTTAGAATATTGCTGCGCGGTGTGGGATCCTTACCAGGTGGGATTGACGGAGGACATCGAGAGGGTGCAAAGAAGGGCAGCTCGTTTTGTATTATCGCGTTATAGGGGAGAGAGTGTGGCAGATATGATACACGAGTTGGGATGGAAGTCATTACAGCATAGACGTTTTTCGTCGCGGCGAGACCTTTTTACGAAATTTCAGTCACCAACTTTCTCTTCCGAATGCGAAAATATTTTGTTGAGCCCAACCTACATAGGTAGGAATGATCATCAAAATAAAATAAGAGAAATCAGAGCTCGAACAGAAAGGTTTAGGTGTTCGTTTTTCCTCGCTGTTCGGGAGTGGAATAGTAGAGAGATAGTATGATTGTGGTTCGATGAACCCTCTGCCAAGCACTTAAATGTGAATTGCAGAGTAGTCATGTAGATGTAGATGTAGATATATATATTGCTTTTGTTAACACCAGACATGTCCAACGAGAAAGTATATTCAGATTTAAAGAACAGAAACACTATTTACACACACAATGATTATAACACACCACAACTTAAATGATCACAGTACCTCTGTTTTTAGTAAGCTGCATTTCCTTGGCCAATGCAAGATCAAAATGAGCTGCTTTATTGCCCTCACAAGCAATGATTATTCTCCGGACACATTCTGCAGCAAAAACTCTAGTTGGCCATCGGGGTTGAACAGCAGGATGAGTCACCTGGTCATCTTCAGCATGGAACTTTAGTTGGTCATCATCTCCTTCAATATCTTCTCCTTCAGTTGAGACAGCCACATTTATGACCTCTTCTCCTATACTTGATTCTGTGGAAAGCAAATGAAAATTTCAGAAATTACAGTATGGCATATTTGGGGAAAATGGAATAAACTTTTGACAAAATACTTGTATGCCCTTTTTCTTATTGTGGTCACTTCATGAAGTAGTTGCAACAGATACACAAAAAACAGAGAGGAGAAAATGCATGTATTTAACGAAGCATTCATTCTTACAAAACAAAGCAGAACAGAACACAAGGAAAACATATTACTAAGCTTCTCAAATATTTAAGTTTGTTCTTCATAAAATTGATGCCTTATTGCATAATTTTCTGGGGGTGACTCATCACTTAGAAAGAAAGTATTGATTTACAAATGTGATCAATGAGAATAATATGTGGTATTTACAACTGCACCTCACCTGTTCAAAGAGAAGTTCTGTGCATCTGAATATCAAGAGAGTAACTTTTGTGGGAAAAAAATGAGCTTTACTTTTAAATAAAAAAAAATAGCAGAATAAAAACAATCTGTTTGGAAGTGCAGATCTTCACACATCAATGAAATCAAAATCTGATACTGGGTGACATACAGCATCATGCTGCTCTATACTACGCACTGTAACATGGTCAGATCGTCTTTGGCATGCTGGACAGAATGTAATCAAGATGTTACTGCTCAAGCATGTCTCTTTCTTTGACAACAGACCTCCTGACATCATCATGTGTGTCAGAGATTACCTGCAAAATTGCACTGCAAGTTGAAACTTGTCCAAAGCATTTTCAATTGTGTTCATGTGCTTCCAATTCATTCCACTGATTCCTGGCTCTAGGAGGAAGGTGTTAACAAGGTGGGTGTAGCTTGCTCATTCATTACATTTTTAAAACACAAACCCATTGGCAAAATGCTGAATGCAGAAATTGACTCTGCTGAACCATTGGGACGCACTCCTGAGATGTGCATCGGACACCTGGCCACCTCAAAACTCTTCTGCGTTGATCATCAGACAAATCCTGCAGTCAGCGGTGAACAAAACTCAATGACATTGATTCATGTTCCATTAGGAGTTTTCCCTTATCCACATTTTTTTGCACACCATTGCGCTATAGAGTTTGTACAGCTATTGTAATGGAGGAAAAATTCATTGTGTGGAGACTTGTGAACTTTCTGGGGCAACACGGTCCTCCAGGTGCTCTCAGAAGGAAGTGCGAAGTTTCATTACATTCTCCTTGGGGTACCAAAGAACTGCAATTTGTTGGTAGTGGTTACCAAGTGGTGTTACTGATCACTGGCAACAACCACGAGGCAGATATTCTATGGTTAGTGTCTCATAACAGTTTAATGTTCAGGTAACATTGCTGTGGTATATAGCTTTCTTGCCATATGTATACAAGCTGCACTGTCCAGTTCACAACTGCACACACAGTGCTGCCTGCAAGACTGCACTGAGACTGGAGGTATACTATTACCTCTGTTACTGTGGTGAACAGATTATTGAAAATGAGGTATCCAATTAAAAATAGCGCAGGCCATAAGGGCAGTGCAAAACTTTCTTGGGTATTTTACGTAGCTGCTTATGAAATTAATCATAAATAATCGATTGCAATTTGAATAATGTAATGACTATAACACTAGAAGAAAAAATCAAATTTATATTCATTACTAAAGCTAACAATGGCTCATAAATGAGAACATGCAGCAATAAAAATCTTAGACCACTGGTGCTACAGTGCTCAGGGACGCCAGCCATAACACGCAAACGGCTATAATGCGCCAGTCATGGAAAGCTATGCTCACGTGGTCCGTATCAATCACACGGGATTTTCAAGTATAGCCCCAGACCACCAGGATGCGCACCGAAAGCTATGCATCACCAGGTAACTTGTAAGGTAACAGCAAGAGGCACTGGCTACATCCCAAGACCACACCTACATATGATCACAAGTTACTTGATGGCAGCATATCTCTTGCTGGAGAATAAGGAAACCCCAGGAACACTGTGGACAGATCCCGTCACCTAGATCTAGCCGAAGATTCTCCTCTGGAAAACAGTTCTTCGTGTGTTGGTCATTTCAGTGTTTTTTTTCTGGCTCCAGGGACTTAGTTGGAGCCAATTCAACAAAACTGTATTTTGGCTGGAACTGCAGAAGAGCTGGAGTTAATTACTTTGCAATTATAAATTGTGACCAACAGTTTTTTTTTCCTTTTTTCTTTCTTTTGTGAGAAGGAAAATAAAGAAGCTATTATACTCCTACTGGGGCTCTCTTTCAGTCTGAAATAATAAACAGGTTTTGCAACTGGCCCAGTAACATAAAATGTCAGAGGTAACAAAACAAATTTAAAATCTAAACTGGAACTCTCGTTTTATAGGTGATTATTTCATTAATACTGCTATTGTTTGTAGTATGATAGACATAGATATTTACTTTGAAGGTAAATTTGTGTCTCACTTGTAACTTGAGTAGTGATAAATGTTCATGCTTAATAAAAATAACCCACTTTGCTACTTAAGAAACTGTAAATAGCCAGCATGTTGACATTCACAGACGTAAATCATGTAAAGCAAATCATGTATACACAAGTTAACTCCTTTGACTTCATTTAAATAGAAACTGTGCATATCATCTATGTAACAAATGAACATAACTTAAAATTGTTTTAGATACGCAGGCTTCAACAGCTGGCATCAGTCTGACTTAAGTCCTTGTGTGGCTGTTGCATCATCTTGTAAAATTCTTATAATACTTTTTAAACTAGCATCAGGCAGACTTGCAGCAGCCTTTCTCAAGATAAAGACTAATTAACTGAGAAGTGGGTGCTTTAATATACAGCTTTTTTAACAGTGCCACAAGACCAATCACTGATGTCATGCTGTGGCCAAGCGGTTCTAGGCACTTCAGTCCGGAACCATGCTGCTGCTACGGTTTCAGGTTCGAATCCTGCCTCGAGCATGGATGTGAGTGATGTCCTTAGGTTACTTAGGTTTAAGCAGTTCTAAGTGCAGAGGACTGATGACCTCAGATGTTGAGTCCCATAGAGTTTAGAGCCATTTGAACTGCTGTAATATTTACTGGATTTTATTGGCCCTAAAGTAAAATTAGTGGGTGTTAAAAGAGAGGGACCGGGAGGGGGGGGGGGGGGGGGGGGAGAGACCTGTAGCAAAATATTTGCATGTTGCTGACAACTGGTATCCTGCTACAAGTCAGCAACAAGCTTCTGAGGGCTGTGTTTTTCTGCTGTTACTTGTGGAGAAACAACGCCAGTTGTGCATTTGTTGTTTGTTTAGCCAATTAAGGTAGTGTCCAGTGAGGTCACCTCACTGCTGCTTTTAATTTTTCAATATGTATCACAGCGGTAAAATCAGATCTGCAGATGAGTTACCCTCCTAAAATTTCAACTCATTACAAGGTTTCAGAACAGGTAGTGGTTTGAGGCAGTGAAATGAACAGTGTCAGGAGGGAGTTTCTGCTACACACCCTGGTGTATAGTCTCTTAAGATTTATGCAATTTAATGAGATTTTTTATTGTAGCCACATTCCAGTCTTTTCTACTTCTTCACTTAAATTGGGCTCTGACTTACGATATACCTGATGAAACAGCCATAGCATAGACTAAATATGGTCTAAAAGCAATGTATCTTTTTCAAATGATAATGTCATTCAGTTTTATACTTGTTGGTACAGTGTTGTCAGATTTACTGCTGTTTGTCCTGGTGTTTACTTTTATTGGCAATGGAATTTAAAAATTATTTACACTCTACACCATCATGAAGCTGTCTGCAATACGCCAGAAGGAAAATTTTGCGATGTCGACAATTTGAACTGTTTGCTGTAATACTTCTAACAGTTAATAATTCTTCTCCAACTGGAACATGTTACTTTATTATCAGCAATTATAACTGTAAAATGTTTTGCCTGTGTTCAAGAGATGAGACTTGTCACATAGAAGTGTTTCTTCAGATGCTGTCTAAGCAGCTTACTATTACTTTACAACTGATGATGCAAAATATTACTTCAATTACTTCTCCAACAGGCCACTGCAATCTTTAACTATTAATATAAGTCATATTTTAAAAGCAAATAATTGGATGTACCTGTAGCAACTGTAAGGACATCTTTACACAGTGAGAGCCACTGTGACAAATTTTCTGCTGCCATTACTTGCAACATGCTTGTCAATGAGTCATGGATATCTTTGATAAGATGACCATCAGTCTCTGCATCCAACATGGAGAACAGCACACCTGGTAAGCCACTCTCTGTTATCACCAAGCCTAAAGAAATAAAATGCACAGAATATTTACTTTTACATGCTTTATTAAAATAAGAACAGTACTGTTTGTGTGTTTTATTCACAACGAACTCTCGAGTAGTCAATAACAGAAGCACAACCAAGGCCAAGTACAGAACCTGTAGTAGTTGCACACTACAAAAACTACTTAAGAGTACCAATAAAAGCTATTAAAAAAATCAGGGAACATGCACATTATGTCACAAATCAGTAACTCCAACAACAGACTGAAGGCTATATGGAATGTAGCGAAACAATCATATGTTGAAAAAGCAACTCTCATAAAATTCAATTACATGAATTTATTACGAACTTCTCTTCCTGAAATTACGGAAATTTACATTTTTTCCAAAAATAGAAGCTCATCTGGTTTTGATGGTGTTTTCAATAGATTACTAAAGGTTTGTTTCCATATAATAAGCCCAGTCTCATCTGAAATATGTGATGCATCATTAACTCAAGGCACCTTTCCAGAGAGACTGAAATATGCCATTATCAAACCCAGCTTTAGGAAAGGTGATGAGAGAAATGTCAATAACTACCCCTTGTTACACTGCTGACATCATTGTCAAAATTTTTTGAGAATTACTGTATTCTAGAACAGCATATCACCTTAGCAACAATGATATCTTCAGCAAATCACAGTTTGGGTTTGAGAATGGTTGCTCTGCTGAGAATGTCATTTACATGTTCATTCACCAAATTTTACAGGCATTAAATAATAAAATAGCATCAGTCGGTAATTTCTGCAACCTGTCTAAGGCATTTGACTGTGTGAATAATAGTATTATCCTCAATAAATTGAAGCTTTATGGGCTTTATGGTAGAGCCAAACAATGAATAATGTGACAGCTAACCAAAAGAATGCAAAAGTTGTACTTAGTAACTCAACCAATGTAATCAGGGCAAATTATTCTGACTGGAGAGAAATAATGTTTGGGGTTCCCCATGTCTCAATCGGCCTGCTGCTGTTCCTTATACATGTAAACAATCTTCCATGTAATATACAACAGGCAGATATGACAAAAGTATTCTAATCAATCCAAGCATAAATATAGCAACAGAAGAAATCTGTAAACAATATTCTTAAAAGTATCATTCATTTGTTTTCTGCAAATGGCCTCACTCTCAGTTTTAGAAAGAAGCAACATATTCAGTTTTTCACACCTAGAGGAACTACACCAATGATACATTTAACAAGGGGCGAGGAAATAATAAATAAGGCTGGAACTTCCATATTCTTAGATGTCCATTCTGGTAACCTGAGACAGTGAGTCTGAAAGCTCACTGGAAGGCGTGGAACTCAACAACAGCCACTAGACAGTACTGCTATATTTGCGGGTATAGTGCAAAGGCCGCTGTGAGGACACTCTGCCTTGTCAGTCTGTCAGCACCTGTGGCTGGCTTAAAAGTCTGTTGCACAGCAGCTCAATCGTGAGTTCTCTGCACTACTGTATTGATATCACTACACATCATTGTCTTGGTTCTGAATTCACTACATCTTTGGTTTTTTTTCTCTTCAATTACTCACTGGGCCTGTTAATCTTCCACGCTATCTCCATTAGTTGTCTTCCTCTCATTTTTCTTCATCTGTTTACTCTGAGGCAGCTCACTGTGAGGCCCTCAGCCGGGCAGCCTGTTTCTACTGGTTCTCGAGCAATTCCCAGTCTAGTCCAATTTCATTACTATAATTGGCAATAAACTAAATGGTTAGTGGCCCATAGATATAAGGCTCATGCTCCTTGTGGAACAGCAACAGCAACAACTTCTCCAGCAACATTAGTTCAACATCAGATTCGAAAACAGCATCACTGGCAACAGAAGGAGTTGCCCCGACAGCATATTCAGTTTTCAAAGGAACAGCTGCATGTTCAGGGTATCCAACCCCTCCAGGCTATGGTCGCTTCCCAGCCAGAAAGCCATCCACCTGTGTTTTTGCCATTAAGCGAAGTCCAAGAGGGTTGGGACACGTATTTTCAGTGGTTGAAACAGCACCTCTCCTCGTAGGTTTCTGATGATGCTCTCCAACTGTCACTCTTCCTTTCTTGGGCTTCCCGGCAACATTTTTCTTTCTAAAGAAGTTGGCTCCAATCTCTAATCTGGTAGTGCTAATGTTTGAGGAGATGTGTTTGTTGCTGTTGAATTATTATTCGCAACAATTAAATGTGGTTACATTGTGCCTCTAGTTCCATCAGCACCATAAGCAACCTCGTCAGTAATACCACTTGTGAGTGACAGATTTGCGATGGCTGAGTTGACATTAGGATTTCACTTGCAAAACCTAATATGCAAATTCTTTGTTCCATGATGCAGCAGTCCAATTAGTTCCTGATCTGGAAGGATGCATTGCTGCAATCAATTCAACAACCCTTCCTTGGACAATAAACTTGAAAATTGCTCACTCTTTTGACATTGCACAGTCAATGAATGCCTCATGGCTTGCCCGCACGTATCAGTGGTCCAGCCACCACCTAGAGGGCAGACTCTAAGTGTTTTTCCCGACAGCGGCATCGTAATTCATAGATTTAGGACATGTCAATTGCCTCCAAACAGCCAGTCATCGGCACAAACAATGGGGTCTCTCATCATGTCCTGACTTTTTCAAAGCAAACCTACATATGGAATGTCAGGATCACTGAGTGCACTGCACCTGTTATGGGAAAGATAGGCCTCTCCTAATGTCTGTCACAAACGATCAGGATGGTTGGATCCTACTCCTCACAGGCATCGAAGGACGCTGTATGAACTTAAGGCACTTGTTCCCTATGGCAATCCTTCCACTACTACGCTATCTATCATTCTCATGACTGCATAACATTTTCAGGTGGGCAAAGGAGCTACCATTTCCTTAATGAATCTCCAAATGTATGCTCATCTTGGTTCTCCTGATTTTGCCCCACCCTCCTGCACATTTATCACTTATGGTAACTATTTGATTCCTCTCTGTGATCAATTCATAGTGACTGCTGACTACAAAAAGTTCACATGACCCTGCGGTCAAGTCACTTGGCAGCAACATTTTTGGTCTGGATGACTTCTCATTCTTTGAATTCTCCATCACTGTGAAGTTGATGTTGCTTCCGACACAGTTCCCTTCCAGAAACTCTACAACCTCTGTGCTACTTTTCTTTGAACGTGTATTTGAACCTGGTTTGAGGTGTGCCACAGACTTCCAGGTGCATATCTCATTGCATCCAAACACAGTGCCCCACTTCTGCCAAGCACAGCTCATTCCCATCGCCCTATGGTTGGCTGTTACACAGGAACTCTGTCACCTCCATGACACTGGGCTGGCAGCACCTGTTGAAACTAGCACTCGGCCCACACATTTGGTATAGGTCAAGAAACTCAATGCATCCCTCCAGCTGTGCAGAAACTTTAAATCCACGGTCAGTACCCAGGCACAGGTGGAAATCTACCCCATGCCATATCCAGATGACCCCCTCACAAAGATTGTTGAAGATGATATTTTTATTAGACAGACTTTCCTGATGCATATTTGCAAATTCAACTGGATGAGAAATCATAGTGCATTATGGTCATCAACACTCCCTCTGGCTTATACAAATACAAGCAATTGTCCTTTGGAACCTCTTTTACTCTGGCAATCTTCATAAGTTACCGGGAACAGTTAACAATGTCTTTCCCTGCTTGTAATAATTACATCAATGACTTAACTGATACAGGTACTATCAGCAGAACCATAAACATCTCTGCACCCTCCTTACTACGTTGCATGAAGCAGGGCTCAAAGTGCTTCCTACACAAATGTCAGTTTCTTCAGAACCAAGTGGAATATGATGCACACTTTCTTAACAAAGAAGGGATCCAGCTCATTGACTGCAATGTTTCTGCTACAGACTCTCCACCCTGCCCCCCAACCCACTAAACTTACAGGAGCTGCAGGTTTTTTTTTTTAGGAAAACTGAACTATTATTCCAAGTTCCTCCCACAAGCAGTATGCATTATGCACCTGCTCAACCAGTTGTGGAAGGAGTGTGTTCAGTGCAGATGAACAGCAGCTGCCTGTAAGCATGCTTTCACATGGCTGAAGCATCTGCTGCCTTACACCCTTTCCTCCATCATGTCTCCCGGTTTTGGTTACTGTTGCTTCCCTTTATGGCATTAGCGCAGTGCTCACACTTAGGATTGCCGACAGCACTGAGCAACCAATTGCTTATGCGTCAAAAAAGCTGACACCACACAAAAGAACTACTTGCGGTTCAGAAAGGAAGTTTTGGTGATTATCTTTGGCATTAAGAAGTTCCATATTTACCTATTTGGGATCAAGTTTACCCTCATTACAGACCACAAACCACTAGTAGCACTCTTTGGGCCATGGTCGAGGCTTCTAGAGTGAATGGCACAATGGCTCCAATGTTGGGCACTTTTCCTCATCTCCTACAATTACACCATTAATTATATGGCACAACACACAAATGAGGATGCTCTCTCTCTCATCTGCCCTCAGAACCATACGCACAGGAAATCTCCTGTCTCCACATCAATGTGGGATGATAGCACCCAGCTTCTCACCATAGTTATTCTCATCACTGCTGACACACATCATGACCCTGTCTTGTGGCACATCACGTGCTCCACAGGTAGCCCACTTATTTTTCCAAGTCTGCCAATCCAAATTTCCAGATCTGGTCTCACATCTCCCACCATCTGTCAGTCATCTCCGGTGTTAGCTTGCTTGACACAGAAGTGGATAATCACCGTGTCATCATCCCACTTACCCTGTGCCCTCTAGTTTTGTAACCCCTCCATTGTGAGTATTGTAGTATGTCACAGATGAAAGCCCTCACAAGGCAACATGGCTATAGGCCAGGACTCAACAAAGATGTGGAGGCCATGATGCACAGCTGCTCAACTTGTGCCTGGCACTAGGCTGCTCTGCAACAGTCTTTCATTCCCTAGCCTGCCCCTGTTACCCCAAGGACTGCATTCATTTGGACTTTACTGGCCCCTTTCTGGGCTCTCTGTGGCTCATTGTCACAGATGCTTATTCTAACTAACCACATGTGGTCAGGATGATGTCTACCATCACTGACACTGCACTATATGCACTCATCCAGATTCTAGCCATTGATGGGCTTCCCTGCACCATTGTGTCGGACAACGGGCCTCAAATCAGGTCGACAACTTCCAAACAGTTCTGCACCCCCAATGGCATCAGGCACCAGTTCTGTCTACCATTTGACCCGTCCTCCAATGGCGAGCCAGAGCACATGGTGCAAGCATTTAAACAACAAATGTTAAAAGCAGTGGACACTTCCACCACCACAGCTGCACTTACAATGTTTCTGAACACCTACAGGACGAACCCTGTCCACAACCATGGCCCACCAGAACTCCTCCGTGGGTTGCAGCCGTGTACTCTCCTTCATCATCTGGCCCAGCAGCCCACGGACCACCACATCAAGTAAGCTGGGTGCTTTCTGCTGGGCTCCACTGCTTGGTTATGCTCATACAGGACAAAACTCTTGTGGATGCTGACCATGGTGGTTGCCCTTCATGGGCAGTGCCTCATGATGGTTAACACTTTGGGGGGTCTGACTGTCCGTCTGCACCTACTGACTGCACCACCACTGCCAGTTCAATTGGACCTGGAACACCAGCCCTTGGCACTCACTCAGATGGGTACAACCTGGGCCCCAGGGCACCAGCACCAGTTTGCATGGACACAGGCATGGAACTGGAGGTCTCAGTGCAACTTCTGTCCTCTTGGCCTTTGTCGCCCACACTATCCTTGTCCACTCTGAAATTTCTTCCCACCAGAAAGTGATCTGTGCCAGGACTCCATCTGTGCCATCAGTTCAC
Source organism: Schistocerca gregaria (assembly GCF_023897955.1). NCBI lineage: Eukaryota > Metazoa > Arthropoda > Insecta > Orthoptera > Acrididae > Schistocerca > Schistocerca gregaria. The sequence continues at coordinate 184,065,653 of NC_064931.1, read as the reverse complement.
CTTCCCAAGCATCAATCTAGGAACTTTTGGCCCTATGTGTCTATTATTTAAGACACATCATCAGCAAAATGCATGTCTTTATGATCCAGTAAGCATGAAGTTTCCAGATACAGAGCAAGCTCTAGAGAAAAGGTTTAATTCAATATGAACAATTCATTACAAAAAATATAACTCAATAAATAATTTTTAAATCAACAGACAAACTTGTTACTACTGCAGATGTTGCAGTTGACTCATATTACAAGCCTCTACTACCTAACAATAAAACCAATTTAAAATAGTTACGGCGACAGAATGAGTCACTGTTTACCTTCTACTACATTGGTCTCTCGATTCTCATTGGCCAAAGTCATTGCATGTTCACACACTTCTTTTGCTTCTCGTTGTGCCAACTGGCGCAAGCAAGAAACTGCTGCTTTACGAAGAAGAAGGTGATTGCTTGACAAAGTCCTCTGTAAAATATTTCACAGGTATTAATGCACCATAAACAGAATAGTTAGTGACAAAGACACATATATAAGAGGAAACAGCATCAACAGAAGAAAGGAAACACTCACACAGAGGGTAGGGACAAGAGATGAGAGATTAACATGCCGTGGTGCAAAGAGATGCAACTGCTGGAGGCAAGATGTAGCTTCAGCCTGCACTAAAGGATCTTGATGGTCTTGCATAATAGCACAGGCACAAAGAAATGATGATCGTGCCATGCATATTGATGTTGTGTTGCCTGTAAAACAAAGGTTGTTCTAAGTTAGAAACTGAAATTACAACTCACACATACTATAAAAATAAGATTATAAAATTAATTATAGTAACATGTGTAACACCTACCCTGAAGTTCCGGTCCAACAGTTGTTATTAATGCTGATAAAACTTTCCCAATGCACTGGTGAACATCGACATAGGTTTGTGGTACATTAAGCAATAATTTTAGAGCAAGTGACAAAGTTGGTTCAACATATCCACGGAACATTGGACCTCCAGAGTCAGCAATTAGGGCCAAAGCATGAAGTGACCAAACCTTGGAAAAATAATTTTATTATTATGAACAGGCAGAACTGTACAAACATATTATTACTGTTTTATCATCTGCCTTGTCTCTTTCAGATTAAGTGTACAGTGGCAAACAGAAAATAAATCCACAAGACAGATACACATGTTAGATATATGGGAAATATCCAGTAACTCAGTACTTGTTTTTAGTTTATGTATAGCCAATAATTAATTCATTGAATCAAAAGAAGAAGAAAAAAACACCACAGACACATGCCAGTCATTATTTAATAAAATATTTTTTGGAATAGCCATAAAATTAAACGTCTGATGATGGAGAACTTCTCTACAAACAATTAGTATTATTCCTGGAGGCAAGGGGAGGCCTCACACACATTTTAATGAACACTACTTTTTATATTTTACTGCCAACTAACATAAAGTGTTATAACTGACAGTTTATGACTGGTGGAGTACATACCTGAACAACAGGGGAGGTGGTATCTTGTGCCAATGCCAGCAAAATGCTGACACTGGTGTTTAGATGTTGGTTTGAACCCATACCACCAACATACCGGTGCAGACAGCCCAGTGCCAGGGAATGGCCAGTTCGTGAAGCAACATCTCGTGCTGATTTCAGCCGGTCAAAACTTGTCTGTGCTAGTTCTGCAGTAAAGCGTGCATCAGCCACGACTTGGGCCATTCGTCCCAGTGATTCACCAGCTGCACACCTTAGCACTGGGTTACTGCTTATCAGTGTGCCCTGCAAGCAACAGTAGATGCTCTAATTACATACACATATTTTAAGTAGCCAAGCAAAAAATCTTGTCTTGTACCAGAGACACACTGTCCACATTTAGTTTTTATTTTGTTACAATTACAATCACCCCAAGTTTCAATCACAAAACGGAATGAGATGTTGAGCAATATTTAATTAAATTAATTGTTGGCCACTGGTCACAATGTTTTTGAAAGTTGCCCCTTTGATTATTATAGTACAATAATTATCTGACTATTTTCCCATCAGTTCTACAGGATAGCTGACACTTATGGTAATGAACACACTCCCTTGGAATATTTGACACATTTAACTGTTGATAACCACAGATTGATCTCCCAGTAACAATCTAAAAATCATGAAAAAAAGACCTACAATGAATAGTGAAGATTAAATGCTAAATAATAAATAATTTCAAAATCTTGCAGAGATTCGGCCCATCTCTGTTAAGTAAAAATATTAGCAGAAAATACTTATCACAAACATTTACAAATATTTTTGAATGTTTCTCACAATTATTAAACTTGTAGCTGATTTCTTAACTTCTTCTTGGCCAAGAGAAGTCTTTGTTTCATTAAGACCTTTGAGACCACTCAGCACTGCTGTGAAAACATTCATTTGTACTGCCTCCTGTCTCGATGATTTAGCATGACGGATACATTCAGCAAAGTGATCCAGCATCTGCAGTCGGTGTTTATTTGCCACTCTTGGAAAAATTTGCCCAAACAAGACAACTGAAGCATCTATTACTGCAACTCCAAGGGGTAATGGGCCAGGTACAAGTTCACCCTGTGGACAAAAAATATCATTCAGTATGCAGATAGGCTTGAAAGAAAAAAAAAATCACTGTAAAGGATACAATTGCTTTCTGAATGCAGTGTTATTCCAAAGAGTTGTGAACCACAGCTGTTTAAGAGCTATGTATGAAAGCGTAAACAGCACTGCCAACTCAAGTTTTATATCTGTAAATCAGTGTAATTATTGAAAATAAAACTTTTGATAATCTGAATAATGGTTCTGTGAAAGTCTAGCTTACCTAAAATCAAATTATCACAATTTATGCCTAATTAATGTGCCTGTTGAACACAACTGTGTAGAAATCATCAGAGGTGCTCATTTGAATGGGACAGAAAGATGCCTTAATAACTCCTGTAACTGGAAGTACCCTCTTCACAGTGGTTTTAAAGACTTTGGACATAGATGTAGAAAGAAGTCACAAGAAATCACTACATTTAGAATACAGAAGGTCACCAAGTTGAAGACACATGCAGTAAAAAAGAGTATCCTGAGCACAGTCAAAGAAACATATCTGTCAAGCTATATACTATCTTCTCTAATTCTATAAGGTATGTTAAAACTACAAATGTTTTAAGTAAATAGGTCACCAAAAATATCCTTTTCAAAAACTGTCACAAAACTGGGCTGCTGATAGTGCCAACTCTCTTTATTATCTACTTGTCAACTATTTCATACCACACTTTCTGACAAGATTAAAAATTACATATTATTTAGAGGGGAGACTTTCTGGCCCTAACAAGGTTATTTCCAAAACCAAAATGGCAATAACATCTATTATGAAGTTCCAGTATACTATTACGGAAGGTCACTGTACATAATGCATGGATTCCACTTGAAAACACTGGAATCTGTCACAAGCTTCAAATAACTTAAAGTTTCTGTCACGAGTGATATAAGATGGAACAATCACAAAAATTCAGCCATGGAGAAGGCAGATACCACACTCAGATTTACTGGGAGAATCCCTAGGAAGTGTGATTATGCACCAAAGAGATCACTTACATAACCCATGTTCAATCAATTCTTAGGTATTGTTCTTCAGACTGGGACCATTACCATACAGCATTAATGGAAGAGAATGCTCAAGAAGCTGCAGTGTAGGTATTGCAAGAAACATGATTCATATTACAAAGAGCATTCTCACAAAATTTCACATGAAAATGGGCCAAAAAAACATGTTACTTCTGCCAACATAATCTCATGTAATGACCACAATGCTATTATATAAGAAATTTGAGCTCATACAGAAGGTTAGCAACAATCTAATTTTCTGTGTACCATCCTTTAATGGAATAGGAAGAGGGGGAATGATATTAGTCTTCAATGTACTCTCTATGGTGGCTCGTGCAAAATTATGTAGATGGAGTTAAATATGCAGCCTCAAACTCAATCCAAAGGAGTTTAACTTAATTACAAACAGTTGCGGACACACCTGCAGAACAACCATTCACAGCAGGAAATGTGTTCCTCTGAAAACAGACATATTGAACTGGAAAACAACTATCCTCATATTTACTTGCAGCCACTGAGGTAGAACATATGCATCATGGATCAGGCTCACCAGCCAACTAAATATGAATTCCTAGAAAGATATCATACTTGTTCAGAAATGACAGCATAATAATAATGATTGTGTTATAGTCTTGAAAAGAGGATATAAGATGAACATCAACAAAAGCAAAATGAGGGTAATTCAATGTAGTTGAATTAAATCAGGTCATGCTGAGGGAATCAGATTAGGAAACGGGACACTTGCAGCAGTAGATGAGTTTTGCTATTTGGGAAGCAAAATAACTGATGATGATCGAAGTAGTGAGGATATAAAATGTAGACTGGCAATGGCAAGAAAAGCTTTTTTGAAGAAGAGAACTTTGTTAACATGAAGTATAAATTTAAGTGTCAAGAAGTCCTTTCTGAAAGTGGGAAGGCCATTTTTTTCCCAACCTCCTATCACTTAGAAAAGAAGGTACGTGAATGGCAGAAAGTGGACATGCACTATAAGCTACTGCGTAACTCTCGCACTACACGCTCCGCCATTGCTGACCTCAAGGCATCAGTCTGCGTTGCACTACAGCCACAGAAACATGGCTGCCATCAATCACGAAGTGTAATTCGGTTTCTGCAAGCAGAAGGGAATATTGCAGTAGAAATTTATCAGAGTATGAGCTGAGTGCATGGTGATCAACTTCATGACTGATGGTGTTGTGTGTGAATGGTGCTGAAAGTTTAAAGATGGCTGGAATGACGTACATGATGAAGGGGGCCAAGGACCAAGTCTGCCATTACAGCCGACCTTGTTGAACGAGTTGATAGAATGGTTAGAGAAAATCATACATTCACCATAACTGCTTTGTCTATGGAAATTCTGGAAGTTTCAAGATCTGTCGGCACTATCGTTACTGAACATTTAGGCTACAAAAATGTTTGTGCGTGCTCGTTGGGTTCCAAAAATGTTGACGGACTCCCACTAAAGTCACCGAATGGTGTCAGCTTTGAATTTCCTTGACCGTTACCATGATGAAGGAGAGAACTTTTTGAAATCAATTGTTATTGGAGATGAAAGTTGGATAAAATATGACACACCAGAAACAAAATGACAATCAAACAATGGATGCATCAAAATTCACCAAACAAACCAAAAAAATTCAAACAAACATTCAACAACAGAAAGGTTATGGCTACCATGTTTTGGGACCAAAAAGGTGTGTTGCTTGTAGAGTTTATGCATCCAGGAACCACTATCAATGTACCTGCTTATTGTGAAACTTAACATCATTTGCGGAGAGCCATTCAAAACAAACGAAGAGGAATGCTGACCTCAGGAATTGTATTGATCCATGACAACATTCGTACACACACTGCTGGCACAACCCAACAGCTTCTTGAACAATTTCAATGAGACATTTTTGATCATCTGTCATACAGTCCTGACCTGGCACCCAGCAACTTCCACCTTTTCCCTGAACTGAAAACATGGCTAGGAGGGCAGCACTTTAAAACCAACAAAGATCTTCAAAACAACATCAATGCTCATTTGACATCATTGGCAGGTACATTTTTTGAAGAGGGTATTGCAAAGCTTGTCCACGGGTACGATAAATGTCTCAATCTTTTCGGTGATTATGATGAAAAGTAACCATAAGCATACAAAACTTTTGGTAGTAAAATAATTGTTTTCTATGAACTTGTCTTTTATTTATAGCCTATTGGAGGTTGGTGGGAAAAAAAAAAAAACAGCCATCATATTTGTATCAAGTGTAGCCAAGTATGGAAGTGAAACATGGACAATAAACAGTCCAGACAAGAAGAGCATAGAAGCTTTTGAAATGTTGTGCTGCAGAAGAATGCTCAAGATTAGATGGCTAGAGCATGTAACTAATTAGGTACTGAATAGAATTGAGAAGAAGAGAAATTTGTAGTACAACCTGACTAGAAGAAGGGATCAGTTGGTAGGACACATTCTGAGGCATCAAGGGATCACCAATTTAGTACTGGAGGGGAGTGTGGGGGTTAAAAAACATAGAGGGAAACTGAAAGATGAATACAGGAAGCAGATTCAGAAGAATGTATGTTGCAGTAGTTACTCAGAGATGAAGAGGCTTGCGCAGGGTAGAGTAGCATGGAAAGCTGCATCAAACGTTACAGCATCCCAGTGAGTTCACCCCTGTGGCAATCCAGATGTATGTTTTCTGTCGTTTCCCTACATCAGTATAGGCAATTACCAATGCAATTCCTTTAACAAGATCCTATAAAACTTTTTCCTGTGTCATTCCCCACCTATTCTGGTGCTCAATCTCTAATGACTGCTATGGAAACACAGTATTACACTTTCAACTTCCATAAGGCATGTGTGAAGCAGCAGAAAGGCAAGAAACAATCAAATTGGTGTTTAGAGAATCCAGAAAAGGGCCGAAATCCATTTGGGAGGGAGAAGAGAGAGTAGTTGGAGATAATTCACGACTTTCCTTTAGTATTATTTACTCATTACAATACAGAGGTTTCCTTCCCTCAATTTATCTTTGTCAAGTCTTTACTTTTCTCCTATTTCTCTCAGTTTCTTCCTCCTCCTAGTCACACCACTGCACCACTCCCTGCATTTTTCTTCTCACTGTGTGTGTGTGTGTGTGTGTGTGTGTGTGTGTGTGTGTGTGTGTGTGTGTGTGTTTGTTTGTTTGTTTTAGCCAACATTTCATATGATAAATTAATTATCCCCTTATCCTTTGATCCACTGAGGGATCACTATCTCACATGCTATAGTGCAAGTCATCCACCATACTCTCTTCAGAATTACCATAAGATTAACATTACCACAACAGCCTGTCAAGGTCCAGAGCAGACTTGTGTATCACATGGAACACACGTAATCCTGTAACTATTCAACATACAAAGATGGAAATGACATCTGTTTCTTCTGGAAAAGTTGCACTACATTTTCATTTTAGTTTTATTTTTAACAATAAATTTTTGTCACTGATTTCAGATTAACATCTTATCTGAACAAAATCTTAAGAATAAATCAAATTTTCATCTGTTCCAAACCAAATGTCTGTCAGGGATCTCTCATAGAAGATTTTTGAGTTAAATGTGATGTATAATGTTCTGTTTGCATGTCAAGAAAAATAGTAGTCACTCGTTTGGCTTCATTACATGGAACAGATAGCTAAGTTTACAATAAAGCTATTATAACTGTGAAATAACTTCATTAACAAGACTCTCATCACTATCACAGATACATAAAGCATATACAGTCTTTAATTAATGACATTACCGTTCCCTTCACTGAATTTTTTAAACTAACATCATTCTTCCACGGTTTCTTTATGACTTACTGCATACATGTCATAGCTTTTTCCAGCATTCAGAGGTGACTTTATCAACAGTTTTTTTTTTGTTAAGCATTTCAACTGCAGACATGATTTTTTTAATTCCTGACAAGTTAAAGCATAATTTTGGCTCCTATCAATTATATTGGGTTGAAATGGTAGTGATAAGTTGGCACCTAATGACTGGAGTTATATAAATTCCTTTCACTCGACCTGTTTTAAAGATTATCACTTGCTTGGACATTACAATCTTTTTCTTTTCCACTTCACTATGGTATGACCTTAGCAGAAATGTAAAGAATGGTAAGGCATACAATCAAGAACAGTTTTGGCCAGTTTCTCTGCATCTAGTATTAGTGACACTACAAACCATTCGTAAATGTATCACAATTCATTTCTTCATGATAATTTACTGTCTTATTTTACTGAACAATTTGGAGACAGTATGGGAGAAAACATTGCTAGTTGCCTGCATGCAGAAGATTAAATCTGCCTTCCTTGTCAGAAGACACTATCAGTTTTACGTTAGTTGTGTCACCTGTCCAGCCATGCTTCACAATCAGGCCAGAAATGACACACATTTCATGAAGCCACACCAATTCATCAATTTTCACCTCATGGAACTCCCTTAAAAATGAGCACCGTCACGCATATACATATTCTCTCTAGATCAACAGCTTCCAACTACAGAAATGTCTACAATGAAATCTCATGTTTTGCGGAACTGTAAATAGTGAAGTGAGATTGCACTGACCAAGATTTGCTTCCTAAAGGATGACCAATAATTTGGTGAGTGTTCGATACTCCTTTCTGCAATACCATAAATTTTATTAAGTATCAAATCCTAAAAATGAATCTACATTAATAATTTACTTATTGGCACAAGTGGCTTTTCCTTGGATTTTCCAGCTACAATGATTTTCGAGTTTCACATACATATCCTTGTTAGTCTGCACAACAGCATTTTTGCTTATTTTAGAAATAACATTACATGACACTATAAGCTATAATTTTGAAACACCCTTTTCAACGGATGTTTGTACAACAGATTCTGGACAAAGACTCTGACAGAAACTGGTTACATATTAAAGAATAATTTAATCATCATTTTACAGTGTTATATAACATCAGTTTGGAAGTTTATGAAAGCTGTGGACAACAATCACCAATAAAAATATATTGCTTTGTTTACATTCAAAGCTCCAGCAGTTCTTTCAGTCTCCTTGTTAACAAAGAAATGGACCACCATTCAAGTTTTCTTTCCTGAAACAGGTGCACAACAGGTACACCATTTCCTTTGGCTGACCTCTTAAGTCAGCTCTCCTGGCCAAGAGAGAAATACTGAACTTTTTCAGTCATAACGTTTGGCAAACCTGCTTCCGTTATTGTTAACAACAAAGAACAGTAATACCCTATCACATATTAACTCCTGTAACAATACAAAATAAAAATAACACAAACCACAGTGCACAATGAACACCGGACACTAAAGCATAGTGCAGTGCTGTATGGGTGAGGTTTTTCAACAAAGTGTGGTTGCTATGGCTATAGGTCTCAGCTGTGATACAGGTGAGAATGCGAGCTGTGCCTCCCACATGAGTCTAACTTCACGACTCGCTTTGTAGCTGCTAATCTTATAATAGTTCTGAACAGAGTGTAGAAGTGACTAATCGTTTACAAAATTTGTTTCAAACTATAATGCCTTATGCAAACAAAAATTCAATCGGTAAGATACATCTTCTTTGAAAGGTAAACACAAGATTATCTGATAGTTCTGCAGTAGTAAAACAAAGACAGTGCCAATATGTATTCAAAAAATTCAAAACAAACTAGTTTTGCACATGCAGAATATGCTTGTTATTTACTTTCGTTTCATGAGGCAATCTCCATCACTACATTTCAACAGGAACTCCATACGCACTAGGCTTAGTTTTCTCCTATTAACTATAGTTATGCTTGGTAACAAATGTATATTTTGATTGCTTGTTCTGCGAACAGTAATCATCAAGTCAATCAAAAGTGCATGGCGTTGCAAGCGACCAAGTCTTTGAATCTTTTATCCTCAGTCCTGACCATTGATGACACCCAACTGGTCAAACTGATTTTCACACATGACATTTTATGTTAACAACTACATTTTAGGCCACAAAAACTTACTAAAGTACAGAAAAATTATCTGTGTACATAGATTTTAGTTTCACAAGTGACCATTCTGCTTCACACTGATAGATAAGACTGGCTGTCAGAATTCTGTGTTGAAATGTTAGACCCAACAGGAAATCGTGTAATTACTCTGGCTGAGCAGTAATATGACTTCAAGTGAGATATCTCTTGAATCACAAATGGTGGTCGTATCAGCTCAATATCAGTGCTTTACTTTAAGTTACTCCTAAACTGATTCCATTATTTGCTTCAATAAATGTGCACTTTTTTCTCCCTGTTGTAGCATCATTACAGACACATTGTGTACATAGTACACACATTCCATCCTACACCTTCATTTTTATTAATAATCACATGGTATACAACAATACTAATATTATGACATTTACTTGTTACAATACATTTACAACAATAATATCCCAGTCACTTTGTTTAAATTGTTTGCACAGCTAATATTCCACGTGAAATGCATAAACATTGTGTCTGTGCCATTAAGGAAAAGTTATAAATTGCAGTTTAGAATATACTTGCCATTGGAATAGGTCGATATAGACAGCAGACATCATGTTCTAAAGCACCAGAGCCAGCTGCACTATTTGGTTGAAGCTGAAACAAACAAAATCAAACAATGGCTACTTTACCTATACTGTTAAACATTCAAGAGAATCTATGTCTAAAGCTGCAACAGTGCTTACAAATTGTCACCATGTATGAGGTCTGTTCAAAAAGTTCCAGACTATTCGTAATTTTGCACCAATGGTGTGTTGGAGCAAAATGCAGTTAGTATCCGTGCACACACACATTTAATGCGTAACTGCCAGAAGTTTCACTGTTTTACACCTGTTAGATATTGTTCAGTGCTACAGTGAGTAGAAGATTGTGTGAAACAGTTTGCGAATTTCAAGATGGCAGAGTTAGGGGAGCAATATGTCTGCATTCAATTTAATGTGAAAGTCAAGAAAACCTTTACAGAGACACACCAAAAGATACAGGAAGTCTACAGTGATCAGTGCTAAAGCTGTAATAAGTGTTACAAATGGTTCACATGGTTTAAAAATGATCGTACAGAAGTTAAAGATGACCCTCATTCATGACACCCTTCAACATCTACCAATGATGCTCATGTCAGGAACATCAACGAAATTGTGCTTGCTAATCGAAGACTGACTGTCCAAGAGATTGCAGAAGAATGTAACATTTCAGCTGGATCGTATCATGAAATCCTGACACAGCATGCATGGAATGCATGGTGTTGCTACCAAGTTCATCCCACTGCTCATGAGTCAAGACCAGAAAGACCTTCACCACACAGTGTTGCTACCAAGTTCATCCCACTGCTCATGAGTCAAGACCAGAAAGACCTTCACCACACAATCTGTGAATAGTTTTCAGATTGCACAACACAAGCAAGAATGAGATGTTCCTTCAGAGAGTCATAACTGGTAATGAGATATGGGCCTACAACTATGGTGTTGGGACCAGGGTTCAATCTTCATAATGGGTTGGAAAAGGTTCGAAGACAAAAGAAAAGCTCATCAGGTCAGGTCAAATGCCAAAGCCATGCTGATACTTTTCTTTGACTTTGAAGGGTTAGCTCATCATTAATTCATACCACAATGACAAACTGTTAATCGATGGTACTATTGGGACGTGTTGTGATGCCTGTGAGAAAATGTGAGAAGGAGATGGCCTGAAATGTGGTGAGACAATTCATGGCTCTCGCATCATGATAACACACCTGCAGATTCATCCCTGTTGGTGCATGACCTGTTGGTGCATGACTATTGCACAGAAGACAAAATCATTGTGCTGCCTCATCCTCTGTACTCTCTTTAGACCTGGCCCCTGCAGTCTTTTTATTTCCAAAGTTGAAAATCCTGTTGAAAGGATGAAGATTTGCAACGATAGATGAGATAAAAGAAAATTCGCAAACAGCACTTCACACGATCCAGCAAGAGGTGTACCAAGACCGCTTCCAGAAGTGGAAACGGCATTGGGAGCTGTGTATTTATTGCAGAGAAGAGTATTTTGAAAAAGACCATGCACAATAAGTAAAAGGTAAGCTTAGAAAAATTTTGCAGACAGAGTTCCAAGATTTTTTGAAAAGATCTCATAAATATAAATAACAAGCATTATTTCTGTTTAATCCCTACATTCAGTGTAAAGCACCAACTTGTCAGTGGATCATCACATCAAAACTGAGTATGAACTTGCAGTTATAGCAACATTTATGTAACAGTTAAGTTAGAAACAGCATACAAATACACATTTGTTGCTAATCTTTGCTGCTCAATGATTTCTAAGTTATATTTTGCAAGTACACAATGCATTGTCTTTAGCCATACATACTGTACAATTCTTCATATCCTCTATGTCTTCTCACCATCCCACATCTCCCGACTCTTAAACAACATTTTGCTATTGACAATTTTTGGTTTCAGATGTGATTTTTGGTTTCTCTATTGTCCAACATAAATTATCACTTTGATGAGAACCCTGTTTTTTTGCCAATCCAAATTTAAATTACTTTTCTCTCCCTAAGTTTCTGTAAATCCATTTTCTTTACACCCAGTATTACTGCAGAAAATGTCAGATTTACTTTGTTTCCTGTCAAGTCATATCATGCAGCTTTGACAAACATATAGGTTTTATATGACACATCTAATTAGCCTGTGTCATATGTATATAGATAAAAATCTAAAGCTTCTTATGGCTACCTCCATCATCATTTTAGGGGGCTAAGTCTCTCTGTCATGAAGCTGGCGAGACTCCCACTGTTACACTCAGAGGCCATGTTTCACTACAGTCAGACTTCGCCCCTGAAAATCATGAGAGAGGCAGTCATGAAAACTTGGGATTTTATCCAGCTCTGACACAGCAAGTTAATCAAGCCCTTTTTAGGTATGGACTTCATCATAGGAAACTTCATAGCAGTATCATGTATAATTCTCTCCCTGTCACTGTGGCTCCATATTCCCTTTACATCCTCATGTGCAGTTAAAAATGTTCATCAACAGATTTGGTACCCCCACCACACCAGGTGTGGCAGATCAGGGAATGGCTGGTGGCCAATATCATGCCTAGGGTGCCATCTAGTTTGTGTTTCGTTTATCATACAGGTCAAATTTGTCTCAGTCCATGCCTGGGCACTCTGTGGTGAATGTTGGTTGTGATTTAGCTGTTGGTATATCTTCCTACCATTCTGTTGTGAAACTTGTGCACATAAGTGCAGTTGTTTTCATTTTATCATTCTTTATCTACAAATTATTTCCAGCACAATTACACAAAATTTTATTCTCATCAACATGTCTCAAAACGTATTTTAATTTATACGTATTACAAATTTTACTTTGACAGGAAACAATTTCCTTTTACATTCACGCCTGTTTTGAGACAAGTCTATAAGAATTAAATGTGTGTGTAATTACACTTGAAATAATTATTTCATACACACGGAGCAATAAATTGAAAACAAATGCACTTGCCTGCCCAAGTTTCACCACATAAGGGTAGAAAGATAAACCAATGACTAAACCGCAACCAACATTCACTGGAGAGTCCCAGGCATGGACTGAGGCAAATCTGACCCACACAGTAAATGGAACACAAACTACATGGTGCTGATACTCGGAACACCCTAGGCATGATGTCGGCCACCTGCTGTACCCTGAGCTACCATGTCTGGCACTAGCCTAGTATCAATTTTCTCACAGTTGAAAGCTAACCTAATTCAAAATATAGTTCAATAGAAACTGTTTTGATACACATTCTACAAAATCTATGCATTAAATAATCGATGTTAAAAAGATACAGAAACATAAAAATGAAAAATATGTCAATAACAAAAGCACTAGTTCATGTATAAAATCACAATTTGAATAAGAATTAATCTTATAAATGGCATTTATAATTATAGGAAAGATGAAAAAAGTAACTGCTTAACACTTCAAATAATGAAAGTGGGACGAAAATAACATTCACTAAAAAGTTAAAAACCCTTGGCAACAGTTGTGTTAAACAATAACTTGCTAAAATAATTTGAGGAGGTATTTTGAAACAAATATCACAGCTTACATAGATTATGAACAACCTATTCTACTGTCGTACTGGAAACACATCCATATGATCAAAAAATGCTGATAATAATCTTTATCCTACTGCATCTCTTTTGAGGAATCGTGAAATTTTTCACTGACACCAGAAAACTAGTGTGAATCACGTCATACGACTTTTGTTTTAAAACTTGCAACAACAACTTGTATAAAATAGAAAAACAGTCCTCAGAGGCTAAACATGAGCAAACAATATTTAAAGACTGATCTACTCAAAAAGCCAGTAGCTCAACGGTATGTGTTTGTGCTCTCTGCATACATTAATCAGTCAGTAAAATGAAAATAAACAGTCAGACTTAATGGAAGTTATACTAAAAATAGGGTACACTGTAGTTTCCTAAAACCTCAAGAACAACCTGGCAGCTTAAAATGAAAGTTGTATCTGTCCTGTGTAACATGTTTCAGTAAGCTGTACAGAAAGCACTGACATTACTACACTATATATTTCTAAAAGTGTGCGGTGTTAGTACATTTTTCATTTATCACTTAACCATCTTAATAAAATAATGAAGCAGACATTATTTCTTCAGATTTTGTTAATGCTCAAAAATGTTTAACCACAAAGGAAAATTAATAATCTTTTTAAAGCCAGTTTCAGAACTGTATAGATATGAAACAAGTACAAAAAAATAATAAGTACAAATAAAACAAAGAGTAGTGTGTGATGGAGTCCTATATTACAAATCAGGCTTTGTTCATTTGTTTGTTATTGCATGTAGCCTATGTTTAATAAAAATAAATGAACATTCTGAAAATTTTACAAAATGACTACACTACATATAAAACATAAAAAAATAATAAAAAAACAGGATATCTATAAAATGAAAAACAAATGTCAAAGCAGATAATTCACTACCCATGCTGAATGGTGTCAGTTGCATTAAATTACAGTCTAATCTGGGGTAATGTATTAGAGTTAAAAGCATCGAACAACACACAAATAATTTGTGCCCGTTAGTGTAGCATATAATAAGTGGCATGACTAGAATGTAAACGTATAAATAATGAGTCTCTGACATATTATATCAAAAGATTTCTATCTACAATGAAAGGAAATGAACATGATTCTGTGTCATGAATAAGCAAATGAAAAGTGCAGACGACTGTATTTATGCTTTTAATGCTTTAATTGATTTTGAAGAGAGCTTGAATATACTGATGAATACATCTGCTTCTGAAGTAAACCTGAGTAGATTTACAAATGTAAAGAAGAATTAGAGTTAGAAAGGCTGAGTAAGCAGATATCTATACTTTTTTGTACCAATTTGACACTCACCATTTTGTGTGAAGGTTGAATACCTTTACTGTCATTAATGAAAAATTTTGAAGAAAACATAGGTAGTTAATGTGTCAATTAATTGTGACACATCTTTTACGGGCTTTACAGTAGTGCTGGCCGTAGTATTATCTAAGAAACCATACTAGGCTCAAAGTAATTTAGGACCACTACTGAAGGCAAGAAGAATTCCACCGTTAAATGCAGAGGAGTGATGAATGAGAGAAAAAAAAGACATTCAAGGTCTCTATGGTGAGGAGGAACTGTCTGATGATGTGACAGAAGAAGAAATAGGAGTGTTTATGGGAGAGATATGAAATCCAATATTAGAATCTGAGTTTAACAGAGCTTTGGAAGGCATATATAAAATTATTGTGGAATTTCATGGCAGCAGTAGTAACCAAATGAATATTCAAGTTGGTCTGTAGAATCTACAAGTCTGGGGATGTACCATCAGACTTTCAGAAAAATATAAGGCACACCATCCCAAATATAGCAAGGGCAGAAAGTGAGACAACTATTGCACAATCAGCTTAACAACTCAGACATACAAAGTTGCTAACAACAAAAATTACACATCAAAGAATGGAAAAGAAAACTGAGGATATGTTAGATGACAATCAGTTTGGTTTTAGGAAAGGTAAAGATACCAGAGAGAGAGCTCTCACTCTGCACTTAATAAAAATAAAGACATGTTCAAAGGATTTGTTGGTCTAGAAAAATCATTTGACAATGTAAAATGGTGCAAGACATTCTAAATTCTTAGAAAAAACAGGTATACACTATAGTGAAAGACAGGTAACATACAACATGCTTAAGAGCCAAGTAGGAATCATTCGAATGAAAAATCAAGAATGAAGTGCTTACATTAAGAAGGGTGCAGATAGATATGCTGTCTTTCTCCATTACTGTTCAATCTCTACATCGAAGAAACAATAATGGAATTAAGATTCAATACTGGCATTAAAATTCAGGGTGAGCAGATATCATTGATAAAATTCACTGTTGACACTTTTGTGCTCAGTGAAAGCAAGGAAGAATTACTGGGCATACTGCAAGGAATGAACAGACTAACGAGCACAGAATATGAACTGAGAGTAAACTGAAGGAAGACTAAAGTAATAAATTGTAGCAGAAATGAGATTAGTGAGAAACTTAAAATCAAAATTGGAGACTATGAGGTAGACAAAGCATTGGAATACTGCTACCTTGAAAGCAAAGTAACAAATGGACAAAGTAAGGAGGACATAAAAACAGACTAGTGCAGGCAAAGAAGGCATTTCTGGTGAAAAGAATCCTACTGGTATCAAGCATTGGCCTTCATTCGAAGAAGAAACTTCTGAGGAAATACATTTGGAGCACAGCACTGTGCAAAAGTGAATTGTGGACCATGAGAACACTAGGAAAGAAGACAATCTGAGGTTGACTGATAAGATAAGAAATGAGGTGGTTCTCCACAGAACTGGTGAGGAAAGAAACATGTGGAAAATATTGACAAGAGAAAGGGCAGGACGATAGGACATGTTTTACGACATCGGGGAATAACTTCCATGATGATAGAGGCAGCTGTACAGAGCAAAAACTTCATGAGAAGACAGAGATTGGAATACATCCAACAAACAACTGAGGATATCTGGTGCCAGTGTTACTCTGAGATGATAAGGTTGGCACAGGATAAGAATTGTATGGGCTGTATTAAACCAGACCAAAGATTGATCCCCACAAGAAGAAACTAAAAAGTTTGAACGTCTAAATCTGGAGGGCCAGATGAGAACTTTAACCTTGTTTAGATGAGAATTTTAACCTTGTTTGTCACAAACAGGAATCCAGTGTCTTTACAGTCCCCTCTGTGATTGCACATGTTGCATAACAGATATATTTAATCACAAGGTACTATTAATAATTATGAGCAAGTCATCTGCTTGCATTACTAGGTATTAATAGTGCATACAAATAACAAATTGTAAAATGTTTAGGAGGCTAAGGAGAGAAACTACTTGAGCAGAAAAATAAAATACGCAGAAAAATTCAATACCGGTACCTAAAATAATAAACAAATAAACTGAGCACACAACTGATAGGTGTGGAACACATGGGGACCAAACAGAGAACATACACTGTTCAGATAGTCAAAAGAGAATTACAAGAGAAATTGTTTTGTGTTTAGCATTGTCTCTGGCCTGGAAAACTTTATACCTAATGGCAAATAATTATCTAATTTTCCAATTATTATTCCGGATTTATTTTGGAAACTAATAAAGACAGAAAGTGCCATTATACATTTATGACACACACATGGGCTGTCTGTTAAGCCAGTACAGGGATTGGACAGAATGACACCAATGCCGAAGAAAAAAATGATTTACTTCCAAAGTGCTGACATTGTCATTTTGTTTCCAGCTTTATGCTTACAGTGGTGTTTTATTGCTCTACCTTCATTTCAGACCTTATAGACTTGATCTAAAAGGCTGCCCAAGATTGTCACAAATGTGTAACAGATCTTTCTGCCTTTGTCGGTTAATGTTACTGTAAATTTTTGTATCTGCCTAGTTGACACATATGGGGCTATTATCTGGATACAAAGCACACAGCATCGTAACTACGTGTGGAGATAATTTATTAAAAATAATAGTTAAAAGGGGTTAAATTTATTGATATACAAAGGAGGACACTAAAAACCTTTGTTATCTCTAATAACAGGGGCACTAAGGAAGTTTGTTATCTCTAATAACAATACCATGCAACAAAAATGACTGATGAGAACACAGCATGACAGATCAGTATAAGAATGAAACCTGGAACCTGGACCACTGATTAATGGAAACAGGTAATGTGGCCCAACAAGTCTATTATTACACTGCAATCTTACACATTATTGTGTGTGTGTGTGTGTGTGTGTGTGTGTGTGTGTGTGTGTGTGTGTGTGTGTAGTGGACATCAGGGGACTTGTACAATCTCAGTTGTCATCTCTTAACTGTGTACCATTATCAAGGTAGTCTGTGATTTGGGCAGAAATATGATGCTCAGAGGGTCCTTTTGCGATTGGTAAGAGGTCAAGTCTGTGAATTCATTTGAGGTGACTATGTTCATTCGATTGAGCAGTCAGTGATCCATTAGAGTAGTGCATCTCAGATCACACATTCCATCTTCTAAAATAATAAGACAAAAATTTACTTGGCGAGTGCAGTGGCCCTTGGAGTACTCTCACTGTTTAAGATATCCAAGTTGGCCCTACAGCATGTTATTTGACTGTTCATACCTTGTTCAAGCCCTGTACTTCTCCTCATTTGAGTCACAAAGTAAAATCAATACATACAAGAGTCCCGAACAACAAAAACAACAGTAACAACAACAATGATATGCATCTTGTTCTCTGCATAATTACCATTCAATAAGGTAACAGTGGAGCATGAATTTTCCTTATTATTGTTGACCATACTTACATATTTTTAGGGTTCATACCATTTTTTTACACTGCCTCTAGTGAAATTTTCCTTTTTATATCATTTTATTATTTTGCAAGGCTTCAAATTTAAAATGTAAACAGAAATTTGGCTCGTACAGAAAATGATGTATGCAAGCTTGCAGTTCACAGAGATCGTGCAAAGCCTATGTTTCACAACTCACAAAAATTTTAAATAAACGCTGAGCATCTTACTCTTCCAAATGATGAACATTCTATGAAGTGTGACAAAAATACTTTTAACTATATATACGAAAGTATTTGTAAATACGAAATGAGTGAGATGATGATATTGTTGAAAATACAAGTTTCTGGCAGATTAAGTGAAGATATGAGAATATTTAAAATTCCTTTGAGCAACAATAAACTAATTTCCATAAATGTTGGAAAGAAAGGACACAAGAACTGTAGTGCAGATATTATTTGCCATCATCTAGTAAAATTTCAAGAATGAAATTCCAGTGAGGGAAGGATGTCTTTCAGGAAGTTCATGTTTATATTATTATTATTATTATTATTATTATTATTACTACTACTACTACTACTACTACTACTACTACTACTACTACTACTAGAAACACATGTTGGACACTTATGTTTATATGAGCAAACAGAATATTATATGCATTAATACACTTTGTGCATGCTCAAGGAAGGACATGCAAGGACATGCTTTGATAAAATAATCTTGGCACTAAAGTTCTAGCATTCCATAGTTTTTACACTATCGTACCCTCCACTAATACTGGAAGCAGTTTCTATCTATATCCCCTCTTACAAGAAACTGTTACTGCTTTTAGATGTCTGTGGATGAAATATCAACTTGGAGTACAGGATATTGAGATTTCAGTACATTAAGAAACAAAGATTTGTAGCTGAACAGTATAGGTAACAGCCCCATACCATCATAGCACACTTCACACTGGACTAAGTGGCTGCTCAAGCTTTCACTGATAAAACTGTACATGAAAAACTTTAAAACAGTATTATTTCAGTGACCTTTGTTACTTATAGTCTATGGAAAACAACAGCCAATCATGTCAGTCACCAAACAGTGGTCCATTATCAACTTCCCATCACACAGAATTCAAGCAGAAACTGTGAAATGCTCCACCTCGTGCTCCAAGAGCACTTCACCATAAGCAGATACAAAAAATCTCTGTAAAATTTCAAGCTCCTGAAGCAGTGACATAAAATGACGAAGAATTCCAAAATATTGTTCCCTTCACAACTGATTTTCTTAGTGTCTCCCAAACTTTGGTTTCTCAGCTGAAAAACCCCTTACACGAAATACTTTCTTTTTCTCACGTGGTATCACTAACTAAAGTAAACATCATGTTCAAAATCTTTAGAAGATATAAACAATCATTTTTAATTCCCAGCAGTACAACTGTAATTTTAGCTACAAGTGAACTGGGGTCGTATACGAAGGCGGTTTCACACCCTGCATTCATTTTAACCAACCTGCTTACAAATTTTCCAAATTAAAAATATCTGTAGAATACTGATTATTTTTAAATTTATGTTCATGCTTTTTCCACTTGCATGATACTGAACAAGTTATTACCATGTAAAGTTATTCCAACATCTTATGCAATCACAAATAATATATATCTACACCCACATACTCTCCTGGAAATGGAAAAAAGAACACATTGACACCGGTATGTCAGACCCACCATACTTGCTCCGCACACTGCGAAAGTGCTGTACCAGCAATGATCACACGAACGGCACAGTGGACACACCAAGAACCGCGGTGTTGGCCGTCGAATGGCGCTAGCTGCGCAGCAATTGTGCACCGCCACCGTCAGTGTCAGCCAGTTTGTCGTGGCATACAGAGCTCCATCGCAGTCTTTAACACTGGTAGCATGCTGCGACAGCGTGGACGTGAACCGTATGTGCAGTTGATGGACTTTGAGCGAGGGCGTATAGTGGGATACAGATACAGGAGGCCGGGTGGACGTACCGCCGAATTGCTCAACACGTGGGGCGTGAGGTCTCCACAGTACATCGATGTTGCCGCCAGTGGTCGGCGGAAGGTGCACGTGCCCGTGCCCGTCGACCTGGGACCGGACCGCAGCGACGCACGGATGCACGCCAAGACCGTAGGATCCTACGCAGTGCCGTAGGGGACCGCACCGCCACATCCCAGCAAATTAGGGACACGGTTGCTCCTGGGGTATCGGCGAGGACCATTCGCAACCGTCTCCATGAAGCTGGGCTACGGTCCCG
The DNA here is from genome assembly GCF_023897955.1 of Schistocerca gregaria. Lineage (NCBI taxonomy): Eukaryota > Metazoa > Arthropoda > Insecta > Orthoptera > Acrididae > Schistocerca > Schistocerca gregaria. Next base: position 184,045,012 of record NC_064931.1, on the reverse strand, counting down.
CACACCGTTAGGCCGTCTTCCGCCCACGCCCCAACATCGTGCAGCCCGCCTCCAGTGGTGTCGCGACAGGCGTGAATGGAGGGACGTGTCGTCTTCAGCGATGAGAGTCGCTTCTGCCTTGGTGCCAATGATGGTCGTATGCGCTGAATAGTGCACGGTACATCCAAACCGTCATCGAACCCATCGTTCTACCATTCCTAGACCGGCAAGGGAACTTGCTGTTCCAACAGGACAATGCACGTCCGCATGTATCCCGTGCCACCCAACGTGCTCTAGAAGGTGTAAGTCAACTACCCTGGCCACCAAGATCTCCGGATCTGTCCCCCATTGATCATGTTTGGGACTGGATGAAGCGTTGTCTCACGTGGTCTGCACGTCCAGCACGAACGCTGGTCCAACTGAGGCGCCAGGTGGAAATGGCATGGCAAGCCGTTCCACAGGACTACATCCAGCATATCTACGATCGTCTCCATGGGAGAATAGCAGCCTGCATTGCTGCGAAAGGTGGATATACACTGTACTAGTGCCGACATTGTGCATGCTCTGTTGCCTGTGTCTATGTGCCTGTGGTTCTGTCAGTGTGATCATGTGATGTATCTGACCCCAGGAATGTGTCAATAAAGTTTCCCCTTCCTGGGACAATGAATTCACGGTGTTCTTATTTCAATTTCCAGGAGTGTACATTCTCCAACAGCCACCATATGAGGCATGGCAGAGGGTACGCTGTACCATTACCAGTCACTTCCTTTCCCGTTCCACTTGCAAACAGAGTGAGAGGGAAAAATGACTATCTATATGCCTCCATAGGAGCCCTAATTTAATTTATCTTATTTACATGGTTTTCAGGTGAACTGTACATTGGCAGCTGTAGAATCTGTCTGCAATTAGCTGCAAATGATGGTTCTCTAAATTTTCTCAAAAAGAACTTTGTCTTCCATCCAGGGATTCCCATTTGAGTTCCCAAAGCATCTCCATAATACTTGCATGTTGTTTGAACCCATCAGTAACAAGTCTAACAGCCTGCTCTGCACTGCTTCAATATCTTCCTTCGATCTGATCTGGTGCGAACACTCAAGCAGTACTCAAGAATGAGTCACAATAGTGTCCTACAGGTGGTCTTCATTACAGGTGAACCACACTTTCCCATAATTCGCCCAATGAACCAAAGTCGACTATTTGCGTTCCATACTACAATGGTTACATGTTCATTCCATTTCGTATCATTTTGCAACATTACCCCCCCCCCCTTTTTGAGCTAGTTGTCTTTTATAACACCAACTAGAAATTTTATCTAACTCAGCCTGTATCCTCCTACAGTCACTCAACACAGAAACCTTCCTATACGCCACAGCATCATCAGCAAATAGCCACAGAGTGCTGTTCACCCTGTCTACACGAACATTTACGTATACAGAAAATAACAGTAGTCATATCACACTTCCTCGAGGCACTCCTGACAATATCTTGTCTCTGATGAACACTCACCAATGAGGACAATGTACTGGGCTCATTATGTTAGTTAAGGACTATTTGAGCCATTCACATATCAGGGAACCTACTCTGTATGCTCGTACCTTCCTTAACAGTCTGCCGTGGGGCACCATGGCAAATGCTTTTGAGAATTCAAGGAATGTGGCATCTGCCTGCTGCCTTTTATCCATGGCTCTCAGGATATCATGTGAGAAATGAGCAAGCTTAGTTTTGCATGAGTGATTCGTGGATATTAGCTTTTCCATCTCCAGGAAATTTATTGGCTTTTCCATCTCCAGGAAATTTATTGCATTTGAGCTGAGAGTATGTACAAGAATTCTGCAGCAAACTGATGTTAAGGAAATTGGTCTGTAATTTTGTGGGTCCATTCTTTTACCATTCTTATACACTTCTTACAGGGTGACAATTATTAACTATATGAGGGAAAAAAACAAATTAGTTTCAAACTATGGCATGCACTCATTTTATTCAATATGTAAACATCAATATAGATATTCAGATTTAGGTTATGACATGTTTGATATGCCTGCCATCATTGGCAATGATGTGGCGCAGACAAATAGCAAAATTCTGCACAACTCGCTGAAATGTCAGAACATCGATGCTGGCGATGACCTCGTGAATGGCTGTTTTCAGCTCAGCAATGGTTTTGGGATTATTGCTGTATACGTTGTCTTTAATATAGCCCCACAAAAAGGAGTTGCAGGTGTTGTGACCCGGAGAATTTAGCTATCAATTGAGGCCCATGCCAGTGGCTCTGAATACCCCAAAGTGCTCCTCCAGGACATCAAATAGTCTCCTACTTTGATGGGGTCGAGCTCTGTCTTGCATGAACCACATCTTGTCGAAATCAGGGTCACTTTGGGTAATGGGGATGAAATCATCTTCCAAATCCTTTATGTAATGTTCAGTAGTCACCGAGCCATCAAGGCATATCACACTGATTATTCCATGACTGGACTTTGCACACCACACCGTCACCTATTGAGGGGAAAGAGACTTCTCGATCATGAAATGAAGATTCTTAGTCCCCCAAATGCTCCAATTTTGCTCACTGACAAACCCATCGAAATGAAAGTGGGCTTCATTGCTAAACAAAACCATACAACACATACTAATTCCTAGCAATCCCTGTGGCCAACTGTGCAATTTGAACATCCTAATGCAAACCATTCAGAAGTTATGATAATTTTATTTCATACATTTCAGTAATTGTCACCCTGTATATACAGAAGTTTTTTCCCTTTCACTTGGGACTTCTACATCTACATCTACATATATACTCCGCTAGCTCTCATGCTGGGAGAGAGATTTGCAACAAATACAAGGTAAGTAATGGGCCAATGCTGTAGAGTAATCTTTGTAAAACCAAATTGGGATTCTATCCAGACCTGTGGACTCATTTGCTTTCTACTCTTTCAGTTGTTTCTCTAGGCCAAGGATGCTTATTACTATGTCCTCCATATGGGAGTTTGTGCGATGGTCAAATGATGGTATATTCGTAAAACTTACCTGTCTGAATGATTTCTTAAATGCAAATTTAAAACTTCGGCTTTCACTTTTGCCATCTTGTACTGCCACACCAGACTGGTCAATGACAACTAGATAGAAGCCTTAGACCCAATTACCAGTTTTATGTAGATCCAGAACTTTCTGAGATCCTTTTGCTATAGTACGATTGTGGTAGTTGGTGTATACTTCGTGCATCAATCTTTTTGCAGCCACAAAAATTTCTTCTAACTTTTGACTTCCATCATTTGTGCATTTTCTTTTGAACCAAGAGTGCAACAGCCTTAATTCCTCAAAATTTTCCTAATTTGTTGATAAACCATGTTGAGTCTTTTCCGTCCTTTGTCCAATTGGTCAGGACATACTTCTCCAGAGCACAATTTACAATCTGTGTACACTTTGTCCACAATTCCTGTATGTCCATCATCTGGTACAAAATGATGTCAACTCACTGTCTAACTGGGATGTTAATAACCTGTTATCTGCTCTTTCAGGTAGAAACTCTCTCCTAGCCTTCTTGACTGCTGTATTAACTTGAGTAACAGTAGTTGCTATGACAGTCTCAATAAAAATTTTAGCGTGAGAAATTTCCTGGATGACAGTAAACTCGGGAACATTATTACAAATAATCAAAATATCCACGGGTGTACTGCCGGTCTATAGTGTCCAACGGGCACAATATTTCGGCGATCAAACATGTTGCCATCACCAGGTGAACTGACGGACTGAGCTCCTGTGAACGTGCCGGCACGGAGATCTGTACGCTATGGCTGCTCAGGGGGAACTGGGTTCGGTCGCGGCGGCGGCCGATTTAAATACCCTCTGCCCGCAGCGCCGCTCCCTCCGCCATCCGCGCCCCGCGCCACGGTATCGCAGTGGAACAGATTGCGACGGTGTCTGAGATGATGTCGGTGTGATGGTTCTGTCCACCGTGGTTATCACAACTATACGTTTGCTAGATTTACTCTTGATTAACCCAATCGCTGGTTCCCAAGCCTTGCTAAGATTATAGCCACAGTCACGGTTTATGAGGTTGTCATTGGTGCAAATTTCGATGGCCTCTCTAACAACGCTGTCCCAGTATCTCGACGTCTGTACCAGAATCCTCGTGCGGTCATACTCCATAGCGTGATTTTCCGACAAACAATGTTCAGCGACCGCCGACTTGCTCGTATACATCAGTCAAGTGTGCCTCTGGTGTTCACGGCATCGATCCTCGACGGTACGCATCGTCTGACCAATATACGACTTGCCACATTGACACGGAATCTGGTACACGCCGGCCTTCCTCAAACCGAGGTCATCTTTGGCGCTCCCCACCAGTGCACGAGTTTTATTTGGAGGACAAAACACAGTCTCTACATTGACTCTGTGCGTCAAGTTACTCAAATGCGTTCCCATCCGCCACTCATCTTGCTGTGAAGGAGGATCCACTGCATCGTGTACACTATGAGGTGCCTCCACAGCAGAGCCTTTGGCCAAGAAGCAACACCTGAGGTGTCCCACGTGACACTCCAATTCCTCCACTTCTGCTACACCCCGAGGCAGCAGCTTGAAGGCAAGTGACTGTAGCCAAAAGCACATTCAGTTGTTCACGAACTGTGCCCAACACAATATGCACACATCCTACCCATCCTAGTATTACTCAAATAAGAAATGACAATAAAAGCACAGACATGAACTTAGATATGCAACTTTGCTACCCTGCTGACATGTCACCATTGGAGGCTGATGCCTTATGCGCTGTGCAGATAGTTCTGAAGAAATGACAACTGTACTACTGACTGCTTTACTCTACACTTTACAGATACAAAACCATGAGATTAAACCTCTTAGATAGAAAAACAAGCACGGAATTCAAGAACTATACTACTCAGAAAACAGTAAAAGCTAAATATTTAACTTGTCACTCTGCAGATGCGTACCAGGTGACAAATGGAGCGTGACACACAGTTCAGTTGTGTATGTACACCATGCAGTACTTATCTACATGAAGTGCAACATTAAATTTCTACATGCAAAACAATATTCTTCATGTTGCCCTCAAAAATAGCAGGCTTGCAGCATGTAGATGAAGAGTTTTTCTTTGCAGTTAGCATTATTTTCACTGGAATATATCCTCAACTTCTGTCTTCAAGTGTTAGTGAGTTTTATGGTTTGCTTCACATCCCATTATACAGGTACTCAGGCAATAACTTCTACTCACATTGAGCTAGATCTTTGTGAACTTTCCTCTGCTTTGGTCTTGGGTACTGTCGTGTCACCACCAGACACCACACTTGCTAGGTGGTAGCCTTTAAATCGGCTGTGGTCCATTAGTATACGTCGGACCCGCGTGTCGCCACTATCAGTGATTGCAGACCAAGCGCCGCCACACAGCAGGTCTAGAGAGACTTCCTAGCACTCGCCCCAGTTGTACAACTGACTTTGCTAGCGATGGTTCACTGACAAAATACGCTCTCATTTGCGGAGACGATAGTTTAGCATAGCCTTCAGCTACGTCATTTGCTACGACCTAGCAAGGTGCCATATTCAGTTACTATTGATATTGTGAATCATGTATCGTCAAGAGTGATGTTCATCATTAATGGATTAAAGTTAAGTATCCCACCAACTAAATCCGTTTTTCTAAATTCTAATTTCCTTGTCCTGTTCCAGACCTCACGCCAGCCTGCGTGAGCTAAAACGCGTGCATTTCGGCCTCCTCTAGTAACACGGTGTTGGCTCTCCTGCCAACCACAACATGTACAATGTATGGTAGATGGTGATCTCAAACAGCATTTCTAGGCCAAGCAATTAGAAGTAAAGTTCTTTATATTCCTCTGCGTACCTACCCACAAGTTCATAAGGAAATGGACACTGGTCATGCAAACCAATTTCATCCATTCTTTGGTTACAGTGTAGGTAATAATTATGTTTGAGGTTCGTTTTTCCATTTTTATATATTACAAAATAATCTGAACTACCTCCAAGTCTTGAAAAAAAGTGGACATTTTTCTTATCAGCTCATTTTACACTCCTACCACCTCAGAGCACTTGCAATGAATATTGCTGACATGTTTTACCTAATTAATTTTACAATTGTAAAAGCTCAATTATTTCCATCTAACAAATTCCAGAATAGGTTGGGAGAGTGGTTACCATTTGTCAATATAAATCCTTCTCTGGTGCTCTGCACTCCCACAGATTTCCAACACAACCTTCATATATGCTAGAAATTTTGAGGACTAAAGCAGTATTTTCTTTCTCTTCAGCAGTCCATATTTTGAAATTATATTAGTGTGTTTTATCTGAAGAGTACACTTCGTGTACATTGTATCATAATTAAAAGGAAAAGCTTACACTAGAGAACGTATATGATAAAACAAGTAAAAACATTTCAGTAAATGTGTTGGCAAATGAGCTGTATGTGAGATAACTGCAACTGTACGGTTATGAACAGCCACTGATTTCACCACAAAATATTGCACTATTTAGTATAAACATATTTGAAATGTAATTTTTTTTTATTAAGTCCGCAGCTAATTGGTCTCAAATTTCACACATTGCCTATGTTACCAATAAATGCGATGCCACTTCAGCATGTTCAATGTTACAATTTACTGTACACTAGTACTTCTTAAAGGACATGTTCCACCTGTCATCCTTGCACTCAGATGCAATACTGCACTCATCTCTGGAGTCAGTTACAAATTCTTTTAACGGCACCAGATTATCTCACAAATCTTGACAAGACTGTACAATTTGGTGCTACAGTGCTTCAACTATATGAATGGGAGTTCTGTACATTGTACTTTCATGATGATCTTGAATGGAAAAATCCAGAGGACTGAGGTGAGGTGGTTTTGGAGGCCAAAGTATGGGCCCTGCTTGACCTATCCATATTAGTGTGTTAGAAGACATCTTACGTAAGGAGCAAAATGTACATGTGTTCCTTGAATCGTGTACCACATTCACCAACCTTGTGCCACAGGTGAAACCTGAGCCCAATTCGATGGGAACTTAACCAAAATGTTAACATTTCAAATACATTTGTATTATCTAGTACAATATTTCATACATAAGTCAGTGGCAGATTGTACGCACATGTTCATAATTATCTTGCAAGCCGCTCATTTGCAGACCCATGTTTATACAAACATTTTACATCTATTATCACACACTTTCTCCAGTGTCAGTGTTTTCTGTTTAATTATAATACACTCTGTATATCTTGATAGAACACATGGCTCTCTCCGATGGTTTATATAGCACACAATACTTTCATACAATAACATCTATCTGCTTAACTACTGTACTGTAATATCTTCTGATTATAGGTCTGTAGTAAAACAATTGTCAGACAAGAGACATATAAACATGGTGCTCCTTAGGGTTGTGTATCGTGTCCATCTGTGTTCATAATATATACCAATGACTTTCCAGACCATATGAGATATGGAGACAGAGATCTCTTTACTGATTACTGCAACAACATAGTCATTGATAATGTGATAAAACGCCAGAACTCTTATTAAAGAACACAAATGAAACACTCTCAAGGACATGTGCAATTACACCATACTAACACTGAACACATGGAACACAATTCTGTCACATTAAACATAGGTGATATTTCCATAGATGGTGTAAAAAGCACAAGGTTTTTAGGGATGGATATATATTCAATTAACATGCTGACACAAATATCATCAGCTCCAAGTTTTTTCTCTTAAGGTTATATCATATGTTTGTAACAACCAATGTCTTGGTGGTGACATCCTATTTTTATGTCCACTCAGTTTTTAACTATGGGTTTCTTTCCCAGGGATCAAAGCCATGAAACTGCAGAAAAGGGCCACTAAAATAGTAACTAGAAGTACTAGCAGGGCTCATTCTAAAGAACTGTTTAAAATGCTAAGTACCTTTACTGCACGAAATGAGCACATCTACCAACCTGTTGTGCACACCAGGGAAAATATTACTAAGTATATCATTAATAGTTTTATACACAATCATGTAACAAGAGCCAGTTTGGACTTATATTTAACAAGTAAACAAACAAAAAACTCAAAACAGCATTATCTATCAGGGAAGAAAATTGGACGAGGGAGAGCTGAAAAGTAATGCCTCTCAACCTTTTATGTGAAAACTCTTAAAGATGTTTAAATAAAACAAATGTTATTAACATTCTACATCTTTATTCTTCATCTGTGCATATTTATTTCTCAACTCAGCCACCCTGGTGATGTTCTCCCAATGAGAGACTAGCTTGTTGATACCCTAACTGTAGAATGAATCTGTTTACAGAGCCACGACCTCACCTCTGTTTGCACCACTACATCACTGTCAAAGTTAAGTACATTATGGTGACCTTCAAGTTTTGGATACACATGAAAATCAGGTAGGGTCGAGGTGGGACTGTATTGAGGAATATCAATTACACAGAACCCACGGTGTCTGATTGTTGCAGATGTTGCAGTGCTTATGTGTGGTCTGGTATTGCATGCAGAATGAGAGGATGCTCCAAGTGTCGCTGAACTCTACAAATTTGAAACTGTATTACAATACACTGTTTCTCAGGCACAGACATAGTTCACTTGCACACCGCCATGTTACACACTACAAATCGGAACCCTTTGGTGGCAGAGGGCTGCAAATATGTAGGCATGAAGAATAAAGATAAAGACTGTTAATAACATTTGGTTTATTTAAAAAGCTTTCAGTGTTATCACATAAAAAATTTGCATGCATTAATTTTCAACATGCCCTTGTATAATACATTGCCAAAGGAGATGGAAAAGGTTACTAAAATAAATCTGTTTTAAAAAAAAGACACCTAAAAAGTTCTTTTGAAGTAACACATTCAACACAATCAAAGATTACTTAGAGGATTCAGAGTAGTGGTTAATAATGAAATGGGATTACTAAATCACCTTGCCACATCAAAATAGTGGAATGCTTTTGCAAGAAAATCATGTGCCAAGATCCTGGGTGCATGATAGAAATGTCTTATTATTCTTGCAAGTTCAACATATCACTCATCACGAGGGGGCTTGTTGACTTAGTTTTTCAGATGAACCGATGGGAGAACACGAACAGTCAGTTTTCAGTATGGATTAGAGTTAGCTAAAGGGGTATGGTTAAGGATTCCCCAGTGGGTGTCCTTGAAGTGTGCAACCATGAAGAGTAAAACTGTTTTATATCAAAGAACTATCTACAAGAGGGTCTAACCAAATGAGGCAGTGCAGTTGCTAAGATGATGACCTCACATTTGGGAGGACGGTGCTTGCTTTGTCTGGCCATCCTATGCCACTTCCGGCAAATACTGGGTTGGTTCCTCAATCAAGGCTACAGTCAACCACCTGTCCTATCCTCTTAAGGCATACATGTACATTCTATGAGTACATATATTTTTGAGCTATTTATTTCATTGTATTGTGATGAAAAATCCTATATCATTATAAGATGATCCATGGTGAATAAATAAATAAATAGGCTGCTTATAATGTATCAATCTACAAAATTGCCATATAATGTCATTATCGTGTAACACTACATACTGTATCATTAGAGACAGAAATTTGGTGAAGGTTGTACCCATTATTGTAGGTGAATGGATTGATAACAATTATTTCTCAGCACCAAGTGTAGTGCCATGCAGATTTCAATAATTCCAACGTTTCATTGGTGTAAGGAATAAGTATTTTAGCCAAAAAAGGGGCCTGAGCCCTAGGAACCACCTCTAAGTACTAGTACTTCAGCCCCCACCCCCCAAACAAAATAATGCAACGTTGATCATAACTAAACAATCAGAAACTAACTGAAGACTTTGGCTGTAAACAATGGTAAAGGACAGTTGATGAGAAACAGAGCTCTTGCCTACAAAACATGTAAGTGATGTACTTTATTCCTATTAGTTGATGATAGTTCCACAATAAACTGAGAAATGGCAGCTGCATCTCTAATTTCAGATCTTGCTAATGGCAACTTTATCAGGATGTGTGCCAGGAACATAGCTGCCAGTATTGCTAACACATGCAGTGTTCATGCCAGGTAAATGCCTTTCAGGGGCAATTTTTATGAATCTGACAATAATGTGGATGGCTATAACTAAAATAACAATCCTTAACATGTTCCCGAATGCAAATGCACTTCAAAAGTATTTGCTCATCAGGTAAATGTGAACATTTATTTAAGCAAGTAAACAATGTGGTGTCCCTTACCATACTTTATGTGAATTTAAATGTGGTAAGGTGATTGCTAAAATTAATTTTGTATTGTACTGAATCATAAATTAGTTTTTGAAGTTGTTATGCTTTTTATTGCAAAAATTGTTAATGCAGATCTTAATATCAAAAACTAAACAATGTCAATCTTTTAAATTTGTATTTTTGAGAGGTTTCATGATAATATTTCATTAATTAACCCAGCAAGTAAACTCTGGTAAGTCAGTGCTAACACATGTTAAGTGCACTCAGTTAACAGATAAAAAATGTTAGTACCCATTGATGAATCAGTAAGAATATTTTTATGGCGGAATTTACCATTTAAAAAATGTGTTGTTGATGTGAATATATTTGAAAACAGTGATTTATCTGAATAAAAAAAATCACATTGCATATACTTGAAATATTTTATTTAAAATATTTTACTGAAAATTTACTGTGCAATTTCTCAAAACACCCAGCTTTCCCTTACCAATGTTTGCAGCCAAGGTCTTTAATTCATGTTTATGACTTTGGTGATAAAAATAATCAAATTGAGGATTTATAGAGGAACTGGTGATACCAACTAAGGGCCTTCACACTAACAGGTAATGGATTTAGCTAAGAATTTAACACTTTTACAATGTTTACAATGTAAACACCTTTAAAGCCGTTTTCCTATAGATTTATTCAATACAGGAAGGACTCAAGTGCTCATTAGGTTGTAATTAGCCAACATAAATTAATAACAGCCAACAATTTGCTGCAACATTCCATGTGTATCAGCTTTGCTAAAACTCATGCTAAAAGGCAAGCAAAATAAGACAGGGGTAATGTTCAACGTGTCAAGTAAATACTCACATGGTCCCCATCAGTCCTTCGATTAGGCTCCATCTAAACATTAAATGAAAATACACAGTACATTAATTGATACCCCTCTTGCTTAACGATCTGTCCACAGTTCAGACATATAAAGAGGAAATCATCCTGTGACCCAAATCCGTAAGACATAATCCATAAGGAAATAGCCAACAACACTCAAGAGTAACTACAATGAACTGCTTCTGTAATAGCTTCTTTAACTCAGTACAATCCGTTTCCATATGTGAGAATAAGTGTGCATTGGTTATGATATGAACGATGTTAATAATAATGTTCACTATGTTGAAGTTTTGCATGAGTGTTACTGTCACAGTCCTTTAACAACACAAACCTGATACTCATTTTATATGATTGTGATGACATTAAAGGAGAAAAAACTGTTTCCTGCAAAACACATGGATTTCTTCTGAAATGGTTTATTACAAAGATGTGTATCACATCCATGTTGGACTAGTAGAGAAATGGAATAAAAGCTGCAGTATATCAGAAATCATGCATGTAGACACTAAAGAGCATTCACTTTAGTGATCTGACTCAGTGATTCATCATCATACTCAACAGAAAGCTCATTAAACTTATTTAAAATCTGAAAATACATAATGTTTGAAGTGTGTCCACTGAACAGATATTCAGGTCACTTTTAGTTAATTAATCACACTGTAATTTACAAAAAAAAATTCATAACTATGTATAATTCATAGAAACAATTGAAGTGTCCCTACAAAATGAAATTTAATCATATTTTATGGGCAGTACACAGAAAATAAAGCCCCAGTAAAGGTAATATACAGCACAATGAATGTTGCCACCTGATGAATGATACTGACAAACATAAGCTGTACATATAATTTCCTGCTTTCTTTGTTTCATCTACAATAAGACTGTGTTATTTTTATAATTCAGTCATATGTCAACATCCACTTTCTGACACTGATGTTTCTACACAAAATGTGTGTTTATATGTTTCAAGTACCTTGTGAATAATGTATTTAGTGCATATATTCTGCAAAGATTGACATTACATACCCAGTTCTTGCAATACTCTCACTCAAATTGTGCTGCTATACTGTTCATTTGAGACATTACTTCCTTCCACCACACAACAACAACAACAACAACAACAACCTTTAAATATTGAAAGATTTCCTACCTCAGTTTCAGTATTTCCACATTATTTAACTGCACTGTTATCACAGCTTCTAGTTAAGACAATTCACATAGCAAGACTAAATAAGGTCTGACACCTATTATTACTGGACAATTATTCAGAATGAACTCTGTTCAGATCACATTATAACCTTCAACCAAAGTAAGGTTAAACTGCAGTACCACATTTCTTCAAATATGTTGTACTGAACCTGTAGTAGCAGACAGGGGTAGTGAATTAAAATAGAATGCAGCAAGTACTAAATTTTTGTAACACACACAGTGTGACTCATATTGTACACACTTCATGGGAGTACTATTACTCTCTGTAAAGATAGCTGCCATTAGTGCAATCATCAGAGTATGGTGTACAGAATAAATCTGAGACTGACATGGAATATTGTTTTATTTGTCAAGAGTTACATTAGCCCGACACACAGTACAGCTGAAGAAGAATAAACACTGAACAAGAAATCTTAACTCAAACTATGAGATAAAAGCTGTTGTTTCTATTACATTTTTTAAAGACATTCAACTTATAGAGCCATGGATTAGTTAAAATTATTGAACGCCTTCACTCTTTCCATGTCTGCCTTGTCGTTAACCATTCAGCAAACCACTTTATTCAATGTAATCTCAATTTCATCGCTCCTTTCAAAGAATCCCCTGCAGACATCATATACTAATTTTCATGACATCCACCACAACCCTACTGAACATTACATTAACATCGTATCTTTTACAAATCATTCTCAAGTTTCAGGAAAGTATTCAGAGAACAAGAACACCTTATTATAAATACAGCAAACAAATGTTTGGCATCAGTCTGAGATGAGTGCAATGAGAGAAACAAAGGCAGAGAAATGGAAGACAATAGCTATATTTTATATGTACAAAGTCCCTGACAATCTGGATGGGTATCATCCATGCATACTTTGGTGATTTTCAAAAAATAAGCCTAAAGTTTTCTGTCCTCATTAGAATGAATATTTTTGTTTGGAACAAACTCTGATTGTGAAGATGTAGATAATGAAAACATCTGCAAATGGTTACATAGCCATGCCTATGAAGCAGGATATGAACAGCTAAGTGACGCAGATAGTGAACAATGCATTTAGTTGTTATTAGAGTATGCATGACAAAATTCAGCTGACTATACTGATACTTTGACTCTCTGGAATATGAGAACCAACATAATGAAAACTGTGAATGAGAAACAGAAGCATAAAATCGAATAGTATGATTAATTCTTGATAGTGGACTGTCGGATATGTCGGATATGTCGGATGTCAACAACTACCGCCCAATCTCTCTTCTGACAGCTCTATCAAAAATTTTTGAGAAAGTAATGTATTCAAGAGTAGCCTCCCATATTTGTAAAAATAAAGTACTAACAAAATGTCAGTTTGGTTTTCAGAAAGGCTTTTCAACAGAAAATGCTATATATGCTTTCACTGATCAAATATTAAATGCTCTGAATAACCGGACATCACCCATTGGTATTTTTTGTGATCTCTCAAAGGCCTTTGATTGTGTAAATCATGGAATTCTTTTAGATAAGCTAAATCATTATGGTTTGAGTGGGGCAGTGCACAAATGGTTTAATTCATACTTAACTGGAAGAATGCAGAAAGTTGAAATAAGTGGTTCGTGTAATGTTAAAACAGCTGATTCCTCAAACTGGGGTGCTATCAAGCACGGGGTCCCACAGGGTTCGGTCTTAGGTCCTTTACTGTTCTTGATATACATTAATGACTTACCATTCCACATTGATGAAGATGCAAAGTTAGTTCTTTTTGCTGATGATACAAGTATAGTAATAACATCCAAAAACCAAGAACTAAGTGATGTAATTGTAAATGATGTTTTTCACAAAATTATTAAGTGGTTCTCAGCAAACGGACTCTCTTTAAATTTTGATAAAACACAGTATATACAGTTCCGTACAGTAAATGGCAAAACTCCAGTAATAAATATAGAATTTGAACAGAAGTCTGTAGCTAAGGTAGAATTTTCAAAATTTTTAGGTGTGTCCATTGATGAGAGGTTAAACTGGAAGCAACACATTGATGGTCTGCTGAAACGTCTGAGTTCAGCTACGTATGCTATTAGGGTTATTGCAAATTTTGGTGATAAGAATCTCAGTAAATTAGCTTACTATGCCTACTTTCATTCACTGCTTTCGTATGGCATCATATTCTGGGGTAATTCATCGTTGAGTAGAAAAGTATTCATTGCACAAAAACGTGTAATCAGAATAATTGCTGGAGCCCACCCACGGTCATCCTGCAGACATCTATTTAAGGATCTAGGGATCCTCACAGTAACCTCACAGTATATATATTCCCTTATGAAATTTGTTGATAATAATCCAACCCAATTCAAAAGTAATAGCAGTGTGCATACCTATAACACCAGGAGAAAGGATGATCTTCACTATGCAGGGTTAAATCTGACTTTGGCACAGAAAGGGGTAAATTATGCTGCCACAAAAGTCTTTGGGCACCTACCAAACAGCATCAAAAGCCTGACAGATAGCCAACTAACATTTAAAAATAAATTAAAAGAATTTCTAGATGACAACTCCTTCTACTCATTGGCTGAATTTTTAGATATAAAGTACGTAAAAAAAAAAAAAAAAAAAAAAAAAAAAAAAAAAAAAAAAAAAAAAAAAAACCACTTAATCATTAGTGTCATGCAATATTTTGGGTAATGTAATTTCTTGTACAGACATCTTTTATTAACCTGACACGTTCCACATCATTACGAAGTGTCGTATTCATGATCTATGGAACAAGTATTAATCTAATCTAATCTAATCTAAGCAAGTGACATGAAATATCATGTGGTTTAAGTGTAATTTTTTCAATAAGATGTCAGTTAATGACAAGTAATGTGTAATAATAGAATGAGTTTAGAACTGTGACAGGTAGTGTATTTTCTGAATGCCATAAATAGCAGTTTGTAGTAAAAATATGTGTATTATACATTAAGTACACTTTTTGGTTAGCCTTCCAGTATCAAGTCTGAATTAACATATATAATTGAGAGCTTGCTATATTTATTTTTGCATGTGTACAAATTTAAAATATGTTCAAGTGACTGCCAGTAAAATATCATCATACAACTATGAACAGAACGTTGATTAGGCTATAGCCAAATGATTATTCTAATTAAACTTGTCCTATGAAAAGTTACACCACCATCAGGTGTGTTCTGTAGCACCACTAAATCTACGCATGGAGACCTTTACAATGCCCGGTGATGATGTATTGGCAGTTATCTTGCAGAAGCCGTCTTAACAATTCAAATGTTCTAAAATACTTTGGCATCCCCAGTTCTGAGAGGAGTGTCTTGAATGTGAATAATACAAATGCATCAAAAGGAAAATTGAATTTGAAAAAAATTAATAGCAAACTGGATGATGATGGTGATGCACGATATGAATAGTAATACATTGTGCCAGTTTCAACCACGGAATCACGTTGGGTGATCGGTTGCCAGTTGCTGATTTAAACAGACCCACAAACCAGTACCTTTTAAAGAAAATATTTAGAACCCACTTGGTTTATATTTGTCTAACCATGATATCCTTAGTGCTGATTTTTTTATGTATATACACGGTCGTCCATTGATAGTGACCGGGCCAAATATCTCACAAAATAAGAATCAAAAGAAAAAACTACAAAGAACGAAAGTCTTCTAGCTTGAAGGGGTAAACCAGATGGCGCTATGGTTGGCCCGCTAGATGGCGCTGCTATAGGTCAAACGGATATGAAATGCGTTTTTTAAAAATAGGAACCACCATTTTTTATTACATATTTGTGTAGTAGGTAAAGAAATATGAATGTTTTAGTTGGACCACTTTTTTCAATTTGTGATAGATGACGATGTAATAGTCACAAATGTATAAGAACGTGGTATCACATAACATTCCACCAGTGCGGACGGTATTTGCTTTGTGACACATTACCCGTCTTAAAATGGACCGTTTACCAATTGCAGAAAAGGTCGACATCGTGTTGATGTATGGCTATTGTGGTCAAAATGCCCAACGGGCGTGTGCTATGTATGCTGCTCGGTATTCTGGACGCCATCATCCAAATGCCTGGACCGTTCGCCGGATAGTTACGTTATTTAAGGAAACAGAAAATGTTCAGCCACATGTGAAACGTCAACCACGACCTCAACGAATGATGATGCCCAAGTAGGTGTTTTAGCTGCTGTCGCGGCTAATCTGCACATCAGTAGCAGACAAATAGCGCGAGAATCGGGCATCTCAAAAACGTCGATGTTGAGAATGCTACATCAACGTCGATTGCACATGTACCATATTTCTATGCACCACGAATTGCATGCCGACAACTTTGAACATCGTGCACAGGTCTGCCACTGGGCACAAGAGAAATTACGGGATGATGACAGATTTTCTGCACGCGTTCTATTTAACGATGAAGCATCATTCACCAACACCGGTAATGTAAACTGGTGTAATATGTACTATTGGGCAATGCAAAATCCACTATGGCTGCGACAAGTGGAAAATCAGCGACCTTGGTGGGTTAATGTATGGTGCGGCATTATAGGAGGAAGGATAATTGGCCCCCATTTTATCGATGGCAATCAAAATGGTGCTATGTATGCTGATTTCCTACATAATGTTCTACCAATGTTACTACAAGATGTTTCACTGCATGACAGAATGGCGATGTACTTCTAACATGATGGATGTCTGGCACATAGCTCACGTGCGGTTGAAGCGGTATTGAATAGCATATTTCATGACAGGTGAATTGGTCGTCGAAGCACCATATCATGGCCCGCACGTTCACCAGATCTGACGTCCCTGGATTTCTTTCTGTGGGGAAAGTTGAAGGATATTTGCTATCATGATCCACCGAAAATGCCTGACAACATGCATCAGCACATTGTCAATGCGTGTGGGAACATTACGGATGGCAAATTACTCGCTGTTGAGAGGAATGTCGTTACAGGTATTGCCAAATGCATTAAGGTTGACGGACATCGTTTTGAGCATTTATTAATGTGGTATTTGCAGGTAATCACGCTGAAACAGCATGCATTCTCTGAAATGATAAGTTCACAAAGGTACATGTATCACATTGGAACAACCGAAATAAAATGTTCAAATGTACCTATGTTCTGTATTTTAATGTAAGAAACCTACCTGTTACCAACTGTTCGTCTAAAATTGTAAGCCATATGCTTGTGACTATTACAGAGCCATCTATCACAGACCAAACAAAAGTGGTCCACCCAAAACATTCTTATTTCTTTACATACTACAGAAATAGGTAATAAAAATGGAGGTTCCTATTTGAAAAAACACAGTTCATATCCGTTTGACCTATGGAGAGCCATCTAGTGGGCCAACCATAGAGCCATCTGGTTTCCCCCTTCAAGCTAGACAAGTTTCGTTCTTTGTCGTTTTTTCATTTGACACTTATTTCGTGAGATATTTTGCCCGGTCACGATCAACGGACATACACGCTACTGGCCATTAAAATTGCTACACCAAGAAGAAATGCAGATGATAAACGGGTATTCATTGGACAAATATATTATACTAGAACTGACATGTGATTACATTTTCACAAAATTTGGGTGCATAGATCTTGAGAAATCATTACCCAGAACGACGACCTCTGGCCATAATAACGGCCTTGATACGCCTGGGTATTGAGACAAACAGAGCTTGGATGACATGTACAGGTACAGCTGGCCATGCAGCTTAAACACAATACCACAGTTCATCAGGAGTAATGACTGGCATATTGTGACGAGCCAGTTGCTCGGCCACCATTGACCAGACGTTTTCAATTGGTGAGAGATGTGGAGAATGTGCTCATCAAGGCGGAAACGCGATGGTACGCATTTCTCCTCCTTACACAAGGCATCGCAATAACATTTCAGCAGGCAGCACTGGTAAACTGCTGTTTGTGTATGAGAAATCAGTTGGAAACTTTCCTCATGACATCACGTTGTAGGTGTCGCCACCAGCGCCAGCCTTGTGTGAATGCTCTGAAAAGCTAATCATTTGCATATCACAGCATATTCTTCCTGTCGGTTAACTTTTGCGTCTGTAGCACGTCACCTTCGTGGTGTAGCAATTTTAATGGCCAAAAAGTGTGTGTGTGTGTATATATATATATATATATATATATATATATATATATATATATATATATATATATATATATATATATATATGGGGGGGGGGGGGAGGGGGAGGGAGAGGCAGAGGGAGCTATATTACCAGTGGGAAATGAAGCACCGGTAAAAAAATTGTTAATTTAAAATGTTTTCTGATAAAAACACACCTCTTTCCTTCTGCAAGAGAACGATTCCATTGTTGCTGTCAAAGTAGGAAACTACACAAGCATTTTCTGAACAAACCTGCACTGTACAGTCATCTGTATGTATATGTAGCTGCACTGCATTGACAAAATTTAAAGAGAGCCAACTTCAGTTCCAAAGCCTATAACGTCATTTCTGATTGACTGTGGCTAATGAAGAACAACACAAAAATGAAGAACACAATAATGCTGCCTTATGAGAGCCATATCGATAATGAGTATTAACAATAACACTTGAACTAACCTGATCTTCAATTGTTTGATGATCTGTTTCCTGAAGCCATGTTCCTAGTATTACTGAGTCATCTGCATGACACACTGCACGCAACTGAGAGGTAGTTGTATTTGCAGGATTTTCTGTGAGTGTGAATTCTGCCACAAGCATACGAAGCAAGTGTGTATAAGAACCTGTTGAAGAAAAAGAAGCAACAGTAATTCCATGAAGCAACATCCACGAAGGCTTATACTGTACATAGAACATCACAGCCAGTAGGAGGACACAAACATGAGTAAAATGTTAGAAAATGGCTATTAGGGCTGTCTTAACTAAAGTAAGAACATAAATTATATTAACTACATACCAACTACAGCAATGCACAATAATATATATACCTACCTGACATAATCCCACACACACGATGGGACTTTACTCAATATGCATAATTTTCCAGACACTTGTTTCTAATATGAAACACCCTTTCTAATGACACAACTTTAAAGGAGATAAATACCATGTTAGCCCCCCTATCTCTACATTGAGAAAACCCTTGTTCTGTGTTTTTGCATGTTTTAACTAATCATGTGGTGCCCTTCTCCAGCCAGTAAGGGACATCAGCTTAGCAGTCACTGGAACACAGAGAAAACCACAGCTAGGCAGGCCAGCATACCAGATCAAAGTCAATTAACCCAACCCCTTGATCTGTTCCATGCCCAATTCACTTCCCAGACTTACAGCCTATTACATGAACAAGTTCGTGGTAATAATATATTATATTTTTTTGTCTTTAGGTTTCCTGGATATTGACCAGGTGCAGTGGCTTGCATGCTTGAGTGATACACACACCCATACAGTAGAAGTAAGTACACGGGAATCATAACTGCAGGGAGAAAAGACTAACAAATGGTTCCTGGAGATGAGCAGAATACTTTTCATTAGTTGCAGGGGCAACAGCCTGGTTGATGGACTGATGTGGTCTTGTAACGTTATCCAACACAGTCTTGGTATTTTGGTACTGTGAATGGCTAAAAAGAAGAGGAAACTCCAGACTTTTATTTCCTGAGGGCATGTAGCTCTTTTTTATAGTGTAATGATGGTTCTATCGCAATATTGGGTAAAATATTTTGGAGGTAAAAAAGTCCTCAATTTGGATTTTGAGGCAGGGACCACTCAGGAGAATGGTGTCATCGGGAAAAACAAATCTGGTGTATTATGAGTCAGAGCATGGAATGTTAGCTCCCTTAATCCGGTATGTAGGTTACAGAGTTTAAAAATGCACACGAATAGATTGATGTTAGACATATAAGAAACACGTGAAGTGTTGTGGCAGCAAAAATAGGATTCTTGGTCTAGTGAGAACAGCATTATTACCAATAAATCAAATAGGGGTAACACAAGAGAAGGTGTAATAAAGAATAAGAATTTAGGTGAGCTACTATGAACAACCTAGCGAATGCACTGCTGTAATGAAGCCCAACACAAAGCCAACACCCGCCACAGTAGCAGAAGTTTAAATGCCTACCTCATTTTCAGATGACAGTATGTATGATGAGATAAAAAAAATTACTTAGATCATTGAGAGAGATCAAAATTTAATTGTGATGAGGGACTGGAATTTGATAGTGGGAAAAGGAAGAGAAGGAAAAATAGTAAGAGAACATGGATTGGGGGAAAGGAATGAAAATGGAAAAAGCCTAGTAGAATTTTGTACAGAGTACAATTCAGTCATTGCCAACACTTGGTTTAAGAATCATGAAAGAAGGTTATATACATGGAGGAGACCTGGAGACACCAGAGAGGTAGATTATAAAATAGTAAGAGAAGGTTTCAACTACAGATTTTAAAGTCCTAATTATTTCCAGGAACAGATGTAGACTATGACCATAACTTACTGCTTACGAACTGTAGGTCTGAAGAAATTGCAAAAATGTGGGAAATTAAGAATGTGGGACCCGCGTAAATTTAAAGAACCAGAGGCTTCTGAGAGTTTCAAAGAAAGCATCTGACAATGACTGAATGAAAATGGGGGACAAGAAAGCAACAGAAGATGAATGGCTAACTCTGATAGATGAAAGAGTGACAGCAACGCAGGATAAAATACACAAAATGACAATGCCCAGTAGAGATCCTTGTATAACAGGATATACTGAATTTGACCACCAGAAGGAGGAAATATAACAGTACAGCAAACAAGACAGATGAAGGGAAATACAGAGAGCTGAAGGATGAGACTGCTGGGAAGGGCAAAATGGCAAAGTAAGCAAGGGTATAGGACAAATACAAGATTGCAAGAGCAAGCATAGTTAGGGGAATGACATATGTCACCTAAAAGAAAATCAGAGAGACCTCCAGAGTAAAAAACAGCAGCTGTATGAATATCTAGAGTTCAGGTTGTAAGCCAGTTCTAAGAAAAGATGGGAAAATGTGAAAGGTGGATAATATACAATATACAGAAGGGCTACCTAAGGGAAATGAACTTGAAGACAATATTAAAGAAAAGGAGGAGGAGGTAGATGAATAAGAGATGATAGATATGATACTGCAAGAAAAATCTGACTACATGCTGGAACACCTCACCAAAACAAAACTATTCCATCTGGTGTGCAACATATACAAGGCATCCAAAATAACCTTAGACTTCATAAACAATGTAATAATTCCAATGCCAAACAAGGCAGGTGCTGACAAATGTGCACATTACTGAACTATCTGTTTAATAAGTCATAGTTGCAAAATGCTGACACAAATTATTTACAGAAGAGTAGGAAAATTGGAAGAGGCTAACTTCAGGAAGATCCATTTGGATTCTGGAGAAATGTGGAAAAACTCCACCACAAAACTAATCCTACGGCTACCTTAGAAGACATGTCACCCTGGCCCTGCAAGTTGGAAAGCCTGCTGGAAGTCAGAGATTTCAATGACAGCCACTAGACAGCACTGCTAAAATCTGTGAGCACTGCTGTTTCCAGTACAGTGATGGCTCCAGAATCGTGCTCATTTTGCCAGCCTATCAACACTCTTAGATATCATTTAAAGCTCTTAGTGCAGCAGCTCACACAGTCAGTTATGATTTCACTGAGCTCTGGTATTGATCTCACTACACATTGTTGTTTTGGTTCTGCATTCACTACATCTTAGGATTTTGATCTTGGTCTACTTCTGGGTTTGTTATCCACTGTGCCATCTCTGCTGTTTGTCTTTTTTCCACCTTTACTCTCAGGTGACTCACTTCAACGTGCTCAGCAAGCCACCCAGTCAGCTAATCTCTGCAGGTTGTCGAGTCATTCACAGTCTTGTCCAATTCCAGTCACAACAGATGATACATTAAAGAAAGGCAGACCTCCAAGTATAGCATCTGAAGATTTAGAGAAAGGTTTTGACAATGTTGATTTGATACACTTTTTGAAATTATGAAGGTAGTATGGATACAATACAGTGAGCGAAAGGTTATTAACAACCTCTCCAGAAACCAGACTGGAGTTATGAGAGTTGAAGGATATGAAAGGGAAGCAGTAGTTCAGAAGGGAGCATGGTAGGGCTGTAGTCCATCCCCATATTACTCAGTCTGTACAACAAGCAAGCAAGGAAAAATCTGGAGAGGGAATTAAAGTACAAAGAGAAGGAATAAAAATGTTGACATTTGCGAATGACACTGTAATTCTGTAAGAGGCAGCAAAGGACTTGGAAGAACGGTTGAAAAGAATGGACATTGTCTTGAAAGGAAGGTATAAAATGAACATGAACAAAACCAAAACAAGGATAATGAAATGAAGTCTAATTACATCAGGCAATACCGAGGAAATCAAATTAAGAAATCTACATCTACATCTACATATATACTCCGCTAGCCACCAAGCGGTGTGTGGCGGAGGGCACAATTTGCGCCTAAGTCATATTTTCCCCCCCTCTGTTCCACTTGCAGATCGCGAGAGGGAAAAACGATTGTCTGAACACCTCAGTACGAACTCTACTTTCTCTTATGTTTGAATGGTGATCACTCTGCAATTTGAAAGTTGGCGGTAGTAATATATGCTCTACATCCTCAGCGAAGATTGGATTTTGGAGTTTAGTGAGCAGCTCCTTCCGTTTAGCACGTTGTCTATCTGCAAGTGTGTCCCACTTCAGACTGTCTATGAGATTTGTTACATTCTTGCGATGGCTAAATGTACCCATCACAAATCTTGCCACTCTTCTTTGGACCTTCTCAATCTCTTGAATCAGACCCAACTGGTAAGGGCCCCATACAGACAAACAATACTCCAATACTGGACGAACTAACATTTTGTTAGCAATTTCCTTTGTTGAAGGACTGCATCGGTTCAGGATTCTACCGAAAAACCGCAATCTAGAGTTCACCTTGCCCATTACTTGTGTAACCCGATCATTCCATTTGAGATCATTTTGAATAGTCACACCCAGATACTTGACGGATATTACCACTTCCAAAGACTGGGCATTTATTTTGGACTCTTACATTAATGGGAATTTTCGTCTTGTTATACGCTGTAGGTTACACTTACTAATATTGAGAGATAACTGCCAGTCATTACACTAAGCATTTATTTTCTGAAAATATTCATTGATTTGTTCACAACTTTCGTGTGATAAGACTTTCCTGTAGACTACAGCATCATCAGCAAACAGTCTAATGCCACTGTCAATACCATCAACCACATCATTTACGTAAGTCGTAAAAAGCAGAGGATAATTGGGCCTTACATTACTGCTACAGATCCCATAGGAGCCCAGGTGAATGTGCCCCATAGGACACTACTATCCGCCAATGAACTGCATCTATAGCACTGTGCACATATTGAGCAGCCATTCACCAGATGATGGCGTACCTGGACATGATGACTGACCTGGTGTAGCAAGAAACTTAATTCATCCAACAGGCAACATATTTTCATTGATACACAGTCCAATCCCAATGGTCCTGTGCCCACTGCAATCATAACTGATGATGATGTTGGGTCAAGAGGGGGACATTTATAGATCATCTGCTGTGAAGCCTCAAGTTCAATAACATGTGTTGAACTGTGAACTTCTGAGCACTTGCAACTGCACCAGCACAGTTCTCTGCATTCATATCTGCCACAGATCTCTACCTATCCTGCTTTACAGAGTGGGCAAGCCTCTGACCTCCACATTCTGTGTGGAAGAGTGAACATCCAACAACCATTTTATATAGATTCTCATGACAGCAGCATTTCCATGTTGCTCATTCCCAGCTGATGGGCCATAAGAATCCACCCTTTGTCCAAATTATTGTTGGCGGACTTCCCCATTAGCAGCCCAAATCATCACTAGAATGATCCCCATTTACCTCAGCTCCACTTGCATTTCCTTACCGTGCCACATGCTTGCAATACCAGCAGGTGGCATTCAATCTCACAGCTTATAGATGTCATAAAGTCTAGGCTCTTTGGTGTGTGTGTGTGTGTGTGTGGTAAGGCAGGTTACATAAACAATCCTTCTGGTTCTATACACAATTATCTTCATTTAAAGAGATAGCATATTTGTCCTGTTTATCTGATTTGTTAGTCCAACAACATAAACAACATGGCAATACAGCTGCACAGAAAATGACATTTCAGATGGTAGCACTAATACTAATTTAAGTTTGTCCCTTTACCAATTAAATGCTATTGAATTTGCTGCTTATAAGTCACTGTTCTTGATTCATTTGCTATTGTACCTTGCTCCTATGAAGCACAAGAAAAAAATAAAGTAAATAGTTATTAATAGTTCCAGATGTGCAAGGTAACCAACAATGTTTACCCTTGCTGTGCCCCACGGAAGCAAATGAATACAATGTGACAACACACAAGCAGCAGTTTCAACAGCTAATAATTGTTAAAAGGAATTAAGTAAAAGAATACAGTCACATACATAAAAATACATTATAAACAGGGCAGTAAGAAAGCAAAATATGAAGCACAAGCTTTTAAAAAGTGATCAGGCTGTTCTAAAAAAATACTCAAGAGAATTATTTTTGTAGTAAGGAGTTGGTTTTCTTACCTTCAAAGGTATGTGGAGGCAGCATAGAAAGTGTCTCATACAATCGTAATCGAACCATGGCTGCAGGAGCTTTAAGGTGCTGAGAATAGCTTCTCAAAATCTGTGTCAAACTGCACAGAGTGAAGGCAAGGCAAATTAATGTCTTGGACTACTTTTGCTACCATAATTAAACTAAAATAACAATGGTACTTACTTTGTCAGCATGACAAGAGCTGATTCAACAGGTGTTAGCAAACGCCTGATGATATCATCATTGACTAACTCAGAACAGTTCTGCAGAAAACTGTGCATTGCTGAAAGTGCACCAGCACGGCCTTCAAGTGTCACCTAAATGAATTAACAAAAGAGCATGAATACCCTATTAATAACCACAGTTTTCTAATTCCATAACACTATCAAACTGTACAGTGCCTTCAGGAAATTATGTTGTGTTACTACTTTCACTCTAAATATGACAGTGCACTTAAAAAGTGATGCCTCTGAATTTTATGAGAAAACTCTTCTAACCTTTTAAATAAACTGAACTTTATTAGCACACTTTCTCTTTACCCTTCATGCTCCATATTTATTTCTCAGCATAGTCACCCGACAACAAACAACATTCCTCCCAATGAAACACCAATTTACTGATGCCATTACCATAGAATGTTTGACTTGTTGACAGAACCACAACCTCACCTCTGCTTGCACCACTTCATCACTATCAAAGTGAAGTCCTCGAAGGCATTCTTAAAGTTTTGAAAACATATGAAAATGGAATGGGGCCAAATCGAGACTGTATGTACGATGATCAATGACAGTGAAGCCAAGGTGTCAGATTGTTGCAGATGTCATAGTGCTCGTGTGTGGTCAGGCATTGTCACATTGAAGGAACAACTCTTCAAATTCATGTGTCCATTTTTCTGAGGGTTTCTCATGCACTTATATAGTTTTGTTACACACTGAAATGTTACATACTAAAATTCGGAGCCCTCTAGCAGCAGAGGGTTGCAACTTGTGTCAGTAAAGACGGAAAGTCGACCAAGTAATATGCATGACTTGTAACACCTCAAGTGATATTGAGAACAAAATAAAAATGGACAGGCATTACTTTTCAGCACACCCTCATACACAACTCCCATGACTTAAGTAGCATTCCCAATTGTTAAAAGTGTAACTTTTCCATTACGAAAACACCATCATTCCTAAATGCAAAAACACTTTCCACTCCCATTGTAGAAATTCCATTATCCCTTCACTATAAATACAAAGGTAAGATGAAAGTTCTTTACCAGGTGCAGAGGTGCAAGCAATGCCAATGAAATTTTACTTCAGTTATGTTGATACATGCTGTAAAATGAGTGTTACCTTTATCTGTAGAATAGTATTGGTAGTCATGTTAGGACTGTTTTAAATTAAAATGATGATCTGTAATGCCATGAACTCAGTCTTTGTTTTTGGTGGTTTATAATGGAATGAACTTCATCCAAAGCTTATGAAAGTTTGTAAGTAGTCTACTGGCTTATTTTAAATGATCAAGAAATGGATGGCTGAGTTTACATGTGGTCATTCTTCCCTTGAAGATTATCTACATGATAGACACCCTAAAACTGCACCCCACAGATGAAAATCTTAAGGATGTAGCCAATACTGCATTGGATAAATGATAAATACAGGTATGTGAAATAGTTTATGTCACACGCAAAAGGACGAGAACATCAAATTTATACAAACAGTTAATACTGAGGAAGCTAAGCTGCTTTGGCAAGTTTCGGCCAAAAGCAATTTTCAAAAAGAAATTTCTCAGCAGTGTTTGCCACTGACTGTGTCCACTGATGTATTACTGTGGAAGAGATTTTGATCCACTACACTTCATGCCATAAATTGACTAGCTGACCTCCAAGCTAACATTCAACAGTTTCCTGTACTATTCAAAATGCTTCGTGCAACATGTGGGAGATGACAATTTCCTCCTCTCACTGCAGATTTCCTGTAACATGAAAATGTGATGAAGTTCTTTTAAGATAGCATGGAATGTTGTACATATCATCCCAAACAGTGGCAACATGAAGGTTCTCATGAACTTCAGAAGGGAAGGGGAAAAAATTTCCTTTCTTAGGTTCAGCAAACTGTTTGAAACAAAGGACGCACAAGACATCATAAGTGACACGAATGGTGTAAGTAATTACACTCTACCCACTAATAGAATTTAATTAAACACTTTTTCAATATTATAGTTGAGAGATTAGGATGAAATTCATTTTGGGTATCCTGTCACCTGTAAGAAATATCAAAGCAATACTTACTTGCCATGTGAAAGCATCTCCCCTTGCCTTCTCAGAATCCAGTTCCTTGTTTGAGCGAGGGAAAGAGTTTCTCCAAAGTAACAGCATACGTGGCAACAATCCCCTAACGACAGGAACTCCTGCAACATCATGTCATGCAACAATCTCATTTTCAAATAAATAAAATAAGACTGTGTCGTTGAGTATTTACCTAGTGTCATTATAGCACCAATTAGCAACCACCCAGCTTGTGTCCGGTTCAATGAAAGCCGGCTGTTTTGACTTGCACTGCGCAGTAATTCTTCAGCTGTATTAAAAATCACCTGCAATCAAACAATGCAGTCACTTATTCCTGAGACAAAAATCCCATCAACTACTTACAGAATAAGTGAATGAGTTTGCGGTTGTCAAACTTTATTTGCTCAGGGGCCTATGCTGACATTGTGAGGGAGCACCTGGGGCCACATATGTACTGGTTTTATTATCAAATGGTAACCTTTACGAATTAGTATGTTACGATCCCCCAACAGACTAATATTAGGAAAGGTGCAATAAGCTGGCTCCAGCCCCCACATAATGACTGTTAAAAGTCGACACCATTCGGAATACTTCATTTTGACTGTTCTCTGTTTCAGATTTCTGCCATCCTCATCACCCCAAAGTACTGGCACTGTAGTTTCCTGACAAAATGTTGTTGTGTTGTCTGCACAAGTGGGTGATTGATTAATAACAGTGATTGTACTTATATTTAAATCTATTATTCTGTTGTGTACGACTCCATACACAATGGAATGGAGAGGTGGGCTACAGAGTGGTGCGGCAATTGTCGTCATAGGAAAGCTGGACACGAGCAGAAATGATTAGTGAATAAGCTAACATAGTAAACAGAACTTAATTTGTATTTCACCAAGTGTATGGAGATGCATTACAAAATATGCAACAAGAAACAGAGTCCTGCTCGCACTGTCAACAGGGATGAGGCTCTTCTAGCTAAGCACGAATGATGGTCTTGGAGCCGTGAATAGACAGCATCCGTACTGCATCACATGGCGAAGAGGCTCCGAGCAAGCGTGGGGCGTCTGGTTGCCGCCAATCGTTCTATACTGCTGCGGCAGAGAGCACTCGTGGTACAGAGCCGCTGGAGGTGTGGCACAGCAGGCAAGCATCATTAAATCTGCTGGATCACTCACAACCGCTGTCAGCATCTGATGGAAACTTGCAACTCTGTTTCCAAATTTGACGCTGGTTGGGTGGTATCAATATATGATGTCATATATTAAACATGAGACACAATCAGAAACGTTTAACAAATGCTTTCATTGTAAATTTTCTTCTATTCATTGTGTTTTTATACAATGGCCTTAATTTAATTTCATATTCCTTGTGGTATATATCTGTAGCATTTGAAGATGACATCTCTGAAATGCACATTCAGCAATCAATGTTACTTTCATGTCAAAATTTATACTGTAGCAGCTGATCAATAAAAGTTGAGCACACCTGCCTGTTGTCAGTATTGGAGGCAAACAATAAAATATTTTCCCTCTTACATCCTCTAACCCCACAATGGCCATGCTTCTTACCCCCCTACCCCTGAGGTACACGACCAATGTTCATGGTCAAATCCATCAATGTTAATTAAAATCAAGCACATTTTTAACTATTACTGTTTCTCAAAGTATTTATGTTTGAAGATTTTCCAGAAATTACTGCAACCAGCTGATCTTTATTTTATTCTTCAATTTTTATTTTCCATTATGGACAATAAAAATGGTTGTAATAATTTCTCGAAACCTTGTTCATCATACTTGCAGTGTTCCATAATCATAATGGATACAAGTTGTATTTTTGTTTGTTACTGAGCTGGAAAACTACCCTCTTAACAAGATATTTTTGGATTCAGATCTTAGTTGTTACATGTGCATTATTTTAACATACAGTTGTGAACCACGGGCTGGACAGTTTCAAAACCACTGGGTTGTACTGTTTTAGAAACTTACATTTTAATATTGATCAGTACAAACAAAATGTTCATATCAAATACATATGACGCACAAAATAAAAACTAAAATTCTATCATGTGTTACTTGTGACTTCCAGAAACAAATATTCAATAAATGTTATGCTTAAGTCTGTTTCCATTTCTAATAAGTTCTACAAATGAACTGTAACTTCAGAGCTCTAGCAAATTCTGCACGTTACCTTTCCTTTTGTGTGAGGTACTCCAAGTGGTGATAATCTCACACTACCTAGAACAGCTGCTAATGCACCACTATAGCCTGCTATACCCTCAGGAGACGTCTTCATATTCTCTATTCCTTCCAAACACCTGTAATAATACAAACACCAAACATATTTTAAAAATTGGTTATATTTCAAATGAGCCCAAATTAACAATAGTGCCAGTAATATACGTTTAGAATTTTTTCCACTACAGCTTGATATTTGATGATATCAAGTGTAACCTAACAATATGCATTTCTCACTAAAACTTTGAAATAATATTAAAAAATTCCTCTCTGTCAACATCTTCCTGCATTGGTTTCATGCTGTTAAGTCACAACCAAATTATTACATCACAACAAATAAAAATGTTCAATAAACAACAGAAAACATTTGATAGTATAGAAATCTAAACAAAACAAAATTCAGTTTGATTGGAAATGAATATTTCAAATTATGGTGCACTAGATCAATGTAGTTAACAAACTGCTGGAAAGTACGAGTGTTGGAACTTAAATAGTGGCAACTATTTATTTATTGCTCGTACAAAATAGATACGCATTTTATTGACCTTCAAAGTAGTCACCAGCATTGTGTTTAACCCATTGCCAGCGATGTGGAACTCGTAGGATACTCTTAGCAGTGCTAGTTGTGCTGACCGAGTGGTGTAGTCTATTGCCCAACGAATTTATAGCAGTTCTGAAGCGAATGCTGTGAAGTGTTTCCTTCAGTTTACGGATCAAGTTGAACTCTCGAGGGCTTAAGTCAGGGGAGTGCAGTAGGTTGTATAGCACTTAGCAGCCTCATCAGTCAAACAAATCAGTAACAGCTTGTGGACAGCCGGAGTGGCCGAGCGGTTCTAGGCGCTTCAGTCTGGAACTGCGCGATCGCTACGGCCACAGGTTGGAATCCAGTCTCAGGCATGGATGTGTGTGATATCGTTAGGTTAGTTAGGTTTAAGTAGTTCTAAGTTCTAGGAGACTGATGACCTCCACTGTTATATCCCATAGTGCTCAGAGCCAGCCCATAACAGCTTGCACTGTACGTGCTTGAGCACTATCCTGCAAAATGATGGTCAGCTCCTGCAGAAAGTGTCATCACTTCTGTCTCTAAGCTGGTCATAGGTTTTGTTCCAAAAATTAACAGCTTCAGAACTGCTACAAATTCGTCGGGCAATAGACCATGCCGCTCGGACTGTCAACACAAATGGCACTGCTAAGAGTACCCTATGACTTCCACATCGCTGGCAGTGGGTTACACACAATGCTGATGACTACTTTGAAAGTCAGGAAAACTTTGAAACACATACCGATTTTGTACAAGCTGTAAATAAATAGTTGCCACTATCAACGTTCCAACCTTTGTATATACCAACATGATAATAATGCTTACTTATCAATAAGTGGTGTGGTTTGACTGGGCACAGCTACACACATACACCGCAAGCACCATGCTGCAGCTAGTCTAGCAGCTTGACATGGATGGACAAGCACAGCCAAGGTTGCATCAATCAGATCTGAAGATAAAAGAGTGCAGTGAGTATTTTGACTCTCTTAGGCAGTTATTCAATTATAATAATTTATATGCACAATATCTTAAATTATCATTAAAGAACATAAGGTAGAAGAAAATGTAGTTAAATGTATTTTTAATATTGCTTCACACCTGAAATGCGAAGTTGGATGTTGGGGTGGGGATAAGAGTGGAATGGGGAGATGGGAGCAGGACGGAGAGAAAGAAAGACAGGGAGGGGGAGATGTGCAGACAGAAAGAAAGAGGTGGGGGGTGAGAGAGAGAGAGAGAGAGAGAGAGAGAGAGAGAGAGAGAGAGAGAGAGAGAGAGAGATCAACAAATCATCAACAAAATTCAAACTGCTTGTGGTATAGCAGTATGTAGTTCAGTTTTACAGGCAGCCTTGTGCCTAAGCAGCAGATGCTGATGCTGTTTGGGGGGAGCCCACGTGGCTGTTTCCCACATTATGTCATGTGTCATCTGGCATGCTACAGCACTTGAGCACGTAAGGAGAAGCTAAATCGTATGCCAGACTGTGATTCCATTACTATCCATTTCCGTGAACCAATATTAACGAAACTTTGTACTATGATATTGCACAGAAACATGAGTTAACCGCATAAACATCAATTCAATATCTTTCATTGTTTTGGGGATAAATAAATTTCCTTGCAATACAAAATTTACAGTACTTAAAAACAAAGTACAATTTGCATGTTGTGAAAATGTGTGTGGAGTGTGTTGGAAGTGTACACAAAAAATGAATTTTAAATTGTAGGCAATTAATAACATGTGAGTGTGTGAAATAATGTTGTGGACTGGGTCACATATCCTGAATGAAAAGAAAAATGTGACAACAGAATGTAATTATATTTGAAAAGTAATTTGTTTACATCAGTCCATGTTACAAGTACAGACATGGTTGTCTGAAGTTCATTTCCTAAGGAAACAATATTTTGGCAGTTAACACATATTATATTTAAAAGTTATTATTGGTCAATTTGAAGGTTTTCTTTGTTGAATGATAATGTGTACAACTCTCAGTAGAATAAGCTGATTAGAGACAAGAGCACACCCAAACGAGATGTAACTGCACTGGAGAAAATGATGGGAGTCATAATCCAGTCACCCTTAGGTAGTGATAAGATATTATGGAATCAACCTGCTGTGTAAGCAGTGAGTGATTGTTTTGTTTGCAACAATTTGTGTTTTGTTGAGAATAAAGAGACTGAAGTTAGTCTGATGTGGACATATACAATGATATCTGATTAGGATAATGGTTCTGATTGATGAAGTGAAACAGAACTTTATTACTATATATTGTAACTTCCCATGGTTTATTATGCAGAAGTCAATAAGCTAGAAACTGTGCAGTATTTTTTTTTTTTTTTTTTTTTTTTTGTGGTGGTGGGGGGGGGGGGCCATAGCAACACACTGATCATCATCAAGTGAAATTTTAACTGTTTATAAAGTGACAGAATCAAGATTTAGCACTAGAAGATTGTGATCTGCCTGTTCTTAGAATGCACATAATTCATTCTTTAAAGCAACTATTTCAAGTATTCGAGAACCTAATCCTGAAAAATACAATGTACTTTCAGCTACTTAGAAGTAAATGTAATGCAGTCTAGGAACACACGCAATGCAGTCATCGTTTTTAACAGCTTTTCCAGGCTGAGTAACTTTGTGCACCTCCCTCAAACAGGCAGCGGAAAGTGTAGAGCTTATTGAGGTGAGTGAAACCATCTTTTGCAGCATTACAGCCACATGATATGACAGACAGGCTGTTGTCTTTCTGCAAACCATTATTTAGAACTACCTTAATTGTATCAAAAAGTTACTAGGACAGGTAAAGAGATTATACATTAATTCCTCCAACTTCCATTTAAGCGAATCATCACATTGTTATGTCTCATTGTTCTTGATGAATTCACTGATCTCAGCATTTCTTTTGGTTGGATATTTGGACTTTAAGGTAATACTCTAAAATCTACAAGGAAATTTATGGACCTATAATGACATAAATATTCAATATTTCTATTTCAAAAGATCAATGAATGTAAGTATCAGTAATTTTCCATGTGCATTATTTGTCAGATACACCCATCTTACAGTCTTTGTTACAGGTGATCCACAAACTGATGGAAAGGTTATTTATTTACTAATTATTTTTCATATGCTTTATGGTTTTTATCTTTTGTACTACAATATGCATTTGCATAGTGAAAGATTTGGCATATGTTTCTTTGAGGTCAGAGACTCTTATGCAAGTAAATCAGGTAATGAAGAAAGTTTTAACAGTCAGATGTATGCTTGCACTTCAACTGTTTCAGTGTTTTACATCCAATTCAGAATTCACTTAGATATGTAGAACAAGTGTCTCTAAACCAGACACAGGCTAGTCAATGTACCGTATAATCGATATTCAGCTGCCAAGCAGATTCACTTTCTGGCACCTGGAAATCACTGTGACTGCTGTCAAGAGATTGAAAGCTGATGCAAAAAGGTTTGTTGGGAGGGCTACCAACAGACTTGTGCCAGACATACCAGATGTAGCTCAAGTATTATCGTCATCTGTGTGAACTGAGTCATCTCCAGGAAGTACAGAATCTCGTCAATATTACTGGGAGTGGCATATCAGTGGTAGGCCTAGGAGCCTTTTTACCCACAAACCAGGGTGCAACACCTGTCCCCCAAACCAACAGGTTTCAGGTGCTCAGTTTCACACTGAAACTGAGTCTGCAAATCACACTTCAGTTGTTTTGGGAAGACTGCTATGTAGGGGAAGGGGTGGGGGTGGCAGACCAGGAAATGTAAATGGTAGAGGTATGTTAATCATTGGCAGTCCAAATGTATGGCAAATAATGGTACCAGTTAGGGAAATAACGGCAAGGGGTGGGAAGGATCAGCTTTTGTATGTCTGGATGCCTCACCTGGCATTTTTAACAGTCTGTTCCAGCAGCCACTGAGGGATTAACTGGCAATCAGCTGCAGATTGTGGTGCAAGTTGGAACAAAGGATGCCTGATGTCTGGGCTTCAAAGTCACAGTTGGATCATTCCAACAACTGGCCAAGAATGCTAAGAATGCCAGCCTTGCTCATGGAGTTTCAACAAAGCTCTCAATTTCCAGCACTGTCCCCAAAACTGAATTGGATGCCTGGTTCTAAGTCAAGTGAAAGGACAGAACCAGAGACTTTGAAGGTTTTGTGACAAGCTAAGAGTTCCTGGCCATGGGGTTGAGAACTGTAAGGTTTCCCTAAATGCATCAGGGATGCAACTACACATATGAGGCTACTGTCCTGGTTGCTGAGTGACTGGGTTGCACACAAACTGCCAAAGCATCTGCAAAAAAGTACCTGATTTTTAAGTACTCCTACAAAGCAGTGGGGATCACATAATACTAGGCACAGAAAGCTGACTGAAACCAGAAAACAGTAGAAGTAAGATTTATGGGTGAATATACAGGATGATTCAGATACCACTATCATTGGGTTTTATGCAGCCCACAATGTCTTCAAAAGCCACATACAAGATTTTCTCTTGCTCGCTACACACAAAAACCTTACAGAATAAATGAACAGATCTTTTTTTAGGGAATTTAATGTATTTAAATTTTGTACTGGGTTAAGTTTTTGCTAGAGGCCACAGTTTTTTAGTTATTGAAGAACAACATATTTGAAATTAACGTCTGTACCCTATAGCTGCAAAATGTCTTTTGACCTTGTGGCTGCAGCTCTGACCCTGTTCAGAGTTTTCCATACAAGCTGTCCTTCAATGAAACCAGTAGCTACATTTTCCAATGGTGTCATCCAGTAGTGTTCAGACCTCATATTCCACATAGATAGTCTGGAACATGTCTGTTGGACAGTTTTATCTGTTGTACTCATGAAACTTTTCCTGGACAACAGTTAAGGGGTGATCATATAATGGGTGTTTATTGGGTAGGGTGCATACCTTATACCTTTCTCTGCATGCAGCTATCTCATGCCTGATGTCTAGAGCAGCAGTTCCAGCTAAATGATTGATTTTATACTATGTCGTAGATTTCAGACATCCACCAATTAGTGAAAAGGCTTCAGAAATATCAACATATTTATCATGTGCTGAATACTACTAAACAAGGTTATCATATTCATCTGCAATGTAAAACAAAGATGAAGTTGTAGTTTTGACTGTTTTTGCTGCTGCACCTCTGGACATCCCCATAATTTTGTGGAATATGTTTTTTCTTACAGATACCTTTTGTTTTACTTTCAGGTAGTGATTACTGAAAAATCAATGTATGGTCAAAAATGACCCCTTGTATTTACAGTGGAAACTGTGTTCCAGCTGCTCTCCAATCCAAGCCACTTGAAGCTCCCTAAGGGCCTGTCTGTTCTTTATATGGAATGTGCACACTTCGGACTTGATTTTACCTGGTTATTACAGCAGTCTTTATCTAATTCCTCCAAAGCAGTGTTAAGATTTAGTTCCACCTGTTCAAAGGACACACTTTGGGAACAGAGGGTGAGAGCATCGGCATAAATGAAAAATCTCCATGTGTTATTAGGCAGGGGTTGATTGTTGTATAAATATTAAATAACAAAGGATCCAAGACACTGGCCTGTGGCAACCCTTTCTTTTGGCCACTTTATTGACTGCACTGACCTTGAAATTCTATGAAATACCTTCTGTTTTGACACAGATCTTAAATTATTCATGTAAGATGGTAATCTTCAGTTATTCCACACATTTTGTGCAGAAGCATCTGATGGTTGATTGTGTCATAAGCTGCTGTTAGATCAATAAATGCTACCCCAGTGACCCTTCTTGTCTCAAAGATGTCTTCAGTATACTGAGTTAGATTTAATACCTGTACTGTACAATCTTTACCCAGTCTATATCCAGCTTGCTCTAGGATTAAGAGAGGGGCTCATCTGCTTCTAAGAGTCTGTTATGGATCATTCATTCAAAGATCTTGTAGAGATGACATAGATGCAAACCTAATCCGTAACTTGCTTCAGAATGGCAGCTGCGCAAGAGTCCTCCATAATGTTGGGTTCCAATAGTTACTGAGACAATTGTTGAAGACAGCAGCTTTACCAGCTTCAGCATCTGATATTGTCCTCTCTAGTTGTTATTGAGTATATGGTTGAGAAACATTGGTCAGTTCCTCTTCTGGAGGATTGCATAATTTAGTTAAAGATTTATGAATGCATTGGTGGTTTACCATTCTTAAGCAGGATATTAACTATCTGATCAGCAGAGACATAGACAGAAACAGTTCTCTTAGTCAGATCATTATTTAATCTCCTCAGCAGTTTCCACGCTTTTGACTATTTCTGGACATGTCTAGCTCTTCTACGAGTTCTATCCACTTCTCTTGTTTGAGTTGTTGAGGTGTTGGCCAACTAGAGTAGTTTCTTCCCTCCATGGGTCTTCTTCAAAAAGTCGAAGGTATTTCTTTAGTCGTTGCTTTATGCTCAGAGTACATCCCTGTACGTAACGGGTTTTGCAACCTTGACTTTAGTCATCCATGAGCACTTCTGTACTATTTCAACAAATTGATCATAAGACTCAGGTGTGGAGACTAGTTCGGTTATCTTCTGAGCCAATGTGGATTTGAATTTCTGCTGATTGGCCTTTCTAAGATTAGACCCTCAACGGAAAGGGACTACCTGTGGTCTTATTGCCAACAGCATATTATTGGTTGTGTTGGGTGTTTGAGACTGGCACACATACAAGCTTTGCACATTGCCCAGCAATGTTATTGAAATGTTGTAGTTCTAAGTCCATCACCACCTGAATCAATTTTAGCTACTATCAGAACAGTTTCCCCATGCTAGGCTCTGAATTATTGACATCATCTGCACTGTTTTTAAAATGAAGTAAATGTAGTTTTTGGTGGCTGTACAACAAACAAGATTTTTCTCTGGAGTCCATGTCAATATTAATGTAGGAAATGATTGTATCACACTTTGGGAGAGTCCAACACAATATTACAGTACAATAATTCTCTATGCACATTATTTATCTCGGTCACTCATAATTTTGGTAGTATCATACATTTGCCTACAGCATAAAGGCATCACAGTAACATTTTGTTTGTCGCAGCATACCATGTACAATTTTGCAGCAATTTAAAGTATATTACCTCACAGCATACCATGTGCAATTCTGCAGCAAATTAAAGTTTATTACCAGTTGGATGGCACCATTTAACAGGCTGTAGAAGGCACTGACAAGATTATTAAGCCTGTTGGTTCTTTCATTTTCACACACATGTAGAAGAGTCCAGATTTCTGTTCCCAGTACAATCTCTTGTTGATTTATATGTGTATAAACTATGTGTATATATTTACAACTGACCTTAACAGCATGTCCACCTTATCAGTTTATTAATAGGGAGTTATTTTGTGTTAAGGTTCAGATCTTTAATCTCATGTTTCTATATGAAGCTGAAATGTAATGCTCGTATCTTAACAACAACTTTGTTGCCCTCATCTGTAGGCAAAATTTACCTGTAGCTTTTGCTGAGACATGCTACTCCCTAGAGCATGTTCTTTACAGAGCATCTGAAGGCATGTTTCCTCTGTTTATCACCACAGAAAGTATTTCTTTATCCACAAAATGTACAAGAAATTTTATGGAGGCAATGGGCATGTTTCCTTC
This sequence comes from Schistocerca gregaria, assembly GCF_023897955.1. Taxonomy (NCBI): domain Eukaryota; kingdom Metazoa; phylum Arthropoda; class Insecta; order Orthoptera; family Acrididae; genus Schistocerca; species Schistocerca gregaria. The sequence continues at coordinate 184,007,531 of NC_064931.1, read as the reverse complement.
TTCTAACAAGGTCACCACATATATTTTGAAACAATTATAGCTTAAAAACAATAAAATTAAAATAGTACACAAAAAGCAATCAATGACTAGACTACAGTTTTTGTACAAGTACTACAACACTGATTAGTGGCTATACTTACTTAATGACTGATCTGTAACGAGAGAAACTGCTGTTGTTCCTAGGCCTTGAATTAAGCTGCCAATCTCCTGCAAGGCACACACTAGTAGGTGCTGACTAAAAAGAGTCTCCTGGTTAAAATCTTTGGCATTCTCTGGATTAAAATCTGTAATTAAATAAAAGAAGTAACAATAATTTATTTAAATGTTGTAAGTCTGGTGAGTAAATATTTACTATCAATAACATTTCCAGTTTTTCAAACTACATATAATATACATTGTAATGTAATGAAATAATTGTAATTCAATAAAATAAGTGACTTCATAATTCTACTTTCAAAGCTTTGTTAAAATGTAATGTGCTTAAGCAAGTCTTAACAAAATTATTCCACCAACTTTCTGCTGTAATTTACACATGTGATTCAGATGAAATGCATGACTATTGCATTTCAGTTTCTTTCTTTTCTGTTAGACTAAGTACAGGAAGATCCCAAAAAGATCAAGCAATACACTAGAATTTACATTTTTTTCATAGTTTTCAGCACATCAGAATTTTTCTATGTTCTCTCAGATTTCAAGCCTTTTCATAACAAAGCTCTGGCTGTAACAGGTTTATTTCATTCATAAACAGAACATGGTGTAAATACTTTCCTCATAACTGCCAACAGATGGATTAAAAACAAAGATACAAATGGGTGGAAGGCCCTAAGTCACAGTTCCAAAATGAAATGTGAATTTCAACTTTTGCACTTAACTATTAACTCTCAAAAACAAATGCTGCCATTCATATTTCCATGACAGTTCAGGAACGAGTTACCCCTCTGATTTTTCAAGTGTACTAAAGTAGTACACAGTCTCCTCCTCCTCTCCCTCCCCCCTCCAAATACCCTCTTCACCACCCTTTCTCTGGCTCAGCATCAGAATCTTCTGTTATTAATTTAAATATTGTGTAGACATATGCAAGATGTTGGGCAAGTTGTCTAATACAAGAACAAAAAGAATCACATCTTACTCCTTTGAATCTTTAGAACAGTTTATTTCTGTATTGTAGCCTACAACATGAACTTCTGCTATCATTTTTGGCATCATTAAATATCACAGAGAAACAAGCAATAGTTCCCATGCAGCTTTGCATTTCAGTTAGGAGTAATTTAGCACTTTGAGAAAACGCCTCTAGTGTTTGGGCAAGACTATGTACATTGCTCTACCACATTAAAATTGTTCAAAGAGTTTTAGAGACATAACATCAACTTCAAGGATGCATTGCTTTCAGGCTGGCCACCTAAAGTATAGAAAACTTCAGACGTACAGGAGTGCAAGTCATATCACTACATAGTGGTCTCCTAGTACCAGTTTACCTACATTTCCCACTTCTCTGATAGATTATAATAAACTCAAAGACACTTCATTCATTGTGGGTGCTCCATTCCCTAACTAGGAAGCAAATGACGATCATGCAAGCAACTTTTTCATAAAATATTGAAAGTGTCTACCCCTTTAAATGAATAATACTGTTACACACAGTACAAGCTGATTTTATTATGATGATGATCCAACTAGCTCACAAAACAAGAAGTGGATATTTGAAGATGAAACTGCACCTCTTACAAGCTCAAAAGAACAGTCTGTTGCAAGGGTGATGGGCTCTGTTTTCTTCAGCATAAGAGGAGTATTGTATCACAACTCACTCTCTGAGAAAGAAGAAGTTGCATAACCACTTAGAAAATCATTAGTTTTTTTCACGCTGTAGGTGTAAGTGCTGCAGAAGAAGATCATGAATTGGAATATACTGTCAACAAACCTCTCTGCCACAACTGAATTGCTTTTTTTAAACAGAAACAGTTGTGGAGCCTGTTATTCCATCTTCAGGCATATACACACTACTGTATTACACCTATGTATAAACTCTTGAAGGTGCAATAAATGCAGAGAAAGTAAAACAAAATGAGGCTGTATTGTAAAATGCAGCATATAGTTCTGGTGCCTCATGCACCTATATTTAGACAATTTTTATATTCTTAAATAAATAAATTATAATAAAAATTGCAACACGAATGAAGATGCATTTGAGGGGAATAAATTTTGTATCTCAAATTAGGTAAATGACAATATACAAATGATTAGGTTTACAGAACTGAACACAATCTCTTACTCTGAAATCCAGTAACACACAAATCCTCACATGCAACCTGAATGTGGTGTCTCTAAACCTCATGGCATGGAATTTAAAAAAGACTGCATATATCCTTGGGGAAACTCCCTCCATAAGGTTTGTAAAGGAGTCCACAAAATGTAAACAGTAGTTGCTAGATTGAACAACTCTCTGGCCAAACATAACTGAGACATGTCCAATGACCAAGACGCTAGGCAAATGTGAGGACCTCTCAACTTGCAGAGCTTAGCATTAGAACAGGGAGCACTGCTGGGTCCATTTTCATGCTGCCTCTCTAAATTCTTCTTCACTTTTGGGGGTAAAGTGTTATGTACATTCTCAGAGTTTGGATTTGTAAAAGTAATTCTTTCTGAGTGTTGCAATTTTCACAATTGAAATTGTAGTATTATTTATTTCTATAGCCTTTAATAATGATACAAAAGTTAGCAACAAAATAATGTAGTCACTTAAAAATTATGGACAACACTGTACTTAATGTTATATGGAAAATAATATTGTAGAATAATATTGCTTAATCTTACCCATTGAATTCATTTGTTTCACTACTATATGGACAAGATCTTTGCATGCTGATGCCTGTGATTTTTCTCCCAGCATTTTTCCCAGCAGACTACGCAGAATGAAGTTTATACACTTGCGAGAGTAAACAGCATCAACATGTGATGAAGCTGCTTTAGGGTTTGCAACCAAATCAAGAATATGTGCCAGGAGAGTAGGCAAGTTTCGCTCCAACCACACACTGCCCATTGTCTGAACAAAGACCACATATGCCTACACAAGAAAAACATGAATTAAACAGAATATGAAAGACAGTTCATTCCCGCAATAAGTTATCTACAATATGAAATAAGTAATCTACTGACAAAATGTACCATAATATAAATCAAGACAAGGAAATACATCTCTGTTTTCTAAAATTAGAGATCTCTTAATGAACTACGAAACTGTTTAAAGTATCCTTAGTATGGGTATTTATTACAGTTATTTCTTATCATAATTTGTGTGTATTGTTGGAGATCATGTAAACTTTTTATATTCCCTACATTTTTTAGCCATATCTGGTGCCTGACAATGAAACAACAATCTTGAAATCAATTGTACATGAACTGAATGTCAAAACAAATTATAATACAGCTGTATGGAAATGTTGACACTATTACCGGAATAAAGTAAACAGCTGGAAAATGCCTACACGGATGTCCTATCCACAATGAACTCCAAGAAAATAAGTTAGTTACTCAGCCTGCAACAATCACACTGATTAACAAATCAACAATGTGGCACCTATTTGGGAAATGTTGGATCAACATGTACACTAAGACTATGAAAGTTTCACTCTGTGCAGGTAATCTTGAAGTAGAATATTCCCTACATTTTGCTGCTCTACTATGGACAGGGAAGACAAGAATGAACATAAGCTTTCAGTGACAAAGCATGTTGCATTTCTCTGGAAAAGTTAACTGGCACAACAACATAGTTTGGGGAGCACACTGTCAGGAAAGATATTCTAAAGTTTGTGTGTCTTCTGCACTCCCTTAGAAAACATATGTTTTATTCCCCTCACCCTTTCTTCCACAGAGAATAGTCTTCAGTCATTCAACACTGAGTTTCTCTACAAATGCGGAAGAGACATTGAAAGCTTCAGTTATCAATTACGCAGTGCAAGACTGCACTGCTATTGCACTGCAGGTAATTTACTTGGCATTGATGGGTAAACTGAGACACTGCCCACGGCTAATACAAGAGACTGCAGAAGCAAGGCAGTTTGGGATGGCCAGGAGAAGTTACAGAAGAGACTGCACATTGATATGGCAAATACTGCTTCCATGTGTCAAGGCAGTTATCATATGCTACAGCCAAGTGGAGGGGCCAGAGGCATAGCAGAACAGCAGAGCTGCTGCAGCATGGGAGACCAGATTGCTTCACACCTTACCTGTGGCTCTGTTGTAGCTTACATTATAAAAACTGATGCTTTAGCATAAACAGGGATGAGCCAAGCCCACATTAGTATTACCTATTCCTATCCTAAACATTGCAGTCTGTTACCTTACGGGAGGCCTATCATGTCCTATGAGTCTACATGGATCACCATTCTCCACCTCCAGACTCTGCCGCTGCTAGCTGCAGCCCTGCTACTAGTGCTGAGATCAATGCTGTGGATTAGGCACCATCCAATCAGTAGGCCACCTGGTGGCCTATAGTCTGAGCTCAGGGCAGTGCACCCATTCAACCACTTTCATTTGTACGGGCAAACACCTTGCTCCCTGTCTCCATTTATGTGGACAGACACAGCTGCTGCTGCTGCTCCTGCGATCCATTTCACCCACGTCGAGTCCAGAACACCCCTTAGTGTGCTGGTAGGGAGCCTCTAGTCTGCAGTGTCCCCAACTGTGTCAGCATCCTTGCAGAGTCACTATTGTGATCACTCCACCCACTGTACAATGCTGCACACCACCGTGCCACCTACTGGTGGCTGCATCTCTTCACAGGCCACCCACCATTTACATGCACAGCATGTTGGCCTCTTCGAGCATCATCACAAGTGCTGTAGCTGATGAACAATAATCTGATGTTTTAATAATGATGTTTTCATGACAATGTGTAGGACGACAAACAGGCATTCAGTCACAGCTCCTCCGCTACCCCATCCAGGGTGGTAAACTACTGGCCTCCAGGCCTCTATTAACACAGTTCATCCACCAACCACAGAGGCCTGCTATGCTGGCCTCTACAGGGTGAATCAAAACTATTGAGGAGGTACAGAACATAAAAACAAATATAGTTAGTTATGGTACATATGGTTCCCGACAGCAATTTCTGATGTTAGGGACGATTTATGCAGGAAGTAGTTTAGTGTGTTAATTACAACAGTGAAATTCACAGGAACTGCTAGAATGCCTGACCATTTGCTTGAACGCATGCCATACATCATCGGACCACTGACTGTCATGACCGTTTGAAGATTCCTGGCACGTCCACAATGATACCAGCAGTGACGGCAACTCTAGCAGTGAGATCTACTTCTGTGTCCACAATGGTTTCATACACCAGCTGCTTCATCCACACATCTACATCTACATCCATACTCCGCAAGCCACCTGACGGCGTGTGGCGGAGGGTACCTTGAGTACCTCTATCGGTTTTCCCTTTTATTCCAGTCTCGTATCGTTCATGGAAAGAAAGATTGTCGGTATGCCTCTGTGTGGGCTCTAATCTCTCTGATTTTATCCTCATGGTCTCTTCGCAAGATATACGTAGGAGGGAACAATATACTGCTTGACTTCTCGGTAAAGGTATGTTCTCGAAACTTCAACAAAAGCCCGTACCGAGCTACTGAGCATCTCTCTTGCAGAGTCTTCCACTGGAGTTTGTCTATCATCTCCAAAACACTTTCGCGATTACTAAATGATCCTGTAACAAAGCGCGCTGCTCTCCATTGGATCTTCTCCCTCTCTTCTATCAACCCTATCAGGTTCAGATCCCACACCGGTGAGCAGTATTCAAGCAGTGTGTGAAAAAGTGTACTGTAACCTACTTCCTTTGTTTTCAGACTGCATTTCCTTAGGATTCTTCCAATGAATCTCAGTCCAACATCTGCTTTGCCTACGATTAATTTTATATGGTCATTCCATTTTAAATCACTCCTAATGCCTACTCCCAGATAATATCTGGAATTAACTGCTTCCAGTTGCTGACATGCTATATTGTAGCTAAATGATAAAGGATCTTTCTTTCTATGTATTCGCAGCACATTACACTTGTCTACATTGAAATTCAATTGCCACTCCCTGTACCCTGTGTCAATTCGTTGCAGATCCTCCTGCATTTCAGTACAATCTTCCATTGTTACAACCTCTCGATATACAGCATCATCCCAAGAAAGCCTCAGTGAACTTCCGATGTCATCCTCAAGGTCATTTATGTATATTGTGAATAGCAACGGTCCTACGACACTCCCCTACGGCACACCTGAAATCACTCTCACTTCAGAAGACTTCTCTCCATTGAGAATGACACGATGCGTTCTGTTATCCAGGAACTCTTCAATCCAATCACACAATTGGTCTGATAGTCCACATGCTCTTACTTTGTTCATTAAATGACTGTGGGGAACTGTATCAAACGCCTTGCAGAAGTCAAAAAACAAGGCATCTACCTAGGAACCCGTGTCTATGGCCCTCTGAGTCTCGTGGATGAATAGCGTGAGCTATGGACATGTGAAATAACATGACCTGGGTGGCCAGGTGACAGGGCCACCATGGCCAATTCATCGATCCCTGAAGGTGGCTCTCAGATGATTCCTCACAGCAATGCTGAAATAGGCTGGCACCCTATCATGCTGGAAGTACATCCTTTGTTTAACATTCAGATATACATCCTCTAGCAGTATTAGCAACACATGTTAAATGAAGATGTGACATCTCTGTCTACTGAGGCACAATAGAACAACATATGGTACAGTCAATACATCACCAAGAATTCTGCCCCACACATTAACACCAAATTTCTGTTTGTGCACACAATTTCAAGTACCACCTCATGGATTCACGTACGCCCAAATATGTGAATTTTGGAGATTGAAACAGCCTTCATGAGTAAACAAAGCTTTGTTGGCATACAGGATCTTGGCCAGAAATAAGGGATCCAGAGCAGTCTGTTGCAAAACCATTTTATGAATTGCGTGCATAGCGGAAAATTGCAGGTGTAGAGCTGTCATGCACTGAATATGGAAAGGATGAAGCTACTGATGATTTAACACATTCCAGACAAGGCTATGCCTGATGCCAATGATGTGTGCAATAAATCAGGTATTTACAAATGGAATGTCTTCAACATGTCACAGAATCTCTTCCTCCATTTCAGGAGTTTGCACTGTTTGATTCCAACCTGAATCATGTGTATGTGCACAGAAAGTATCTGTTTCAAATAGCACATGGTTCAGGCATCCAAATGTTTGGTGTTGTGGAACCAGTTGGTTTGGATAACGCTGTCGAGAAATTCACTGCAGCTCATCCATTTCCATTCACAGACTCATACACCAAATGCATGTCAGCCATTTCAGCACATGTTAAATGCTCCATGGTCATTGGTGTTGACACAAAGCCATAGTGATTGCAACTGAATCAATGAGCTTAGAAGGAAGTCTCTGTTGTTGTGAAAAGGTGGTGATGCTTGCGAATAAATCTAGAGACCGTATGTTCCTTACTGAAATATGTTTGTTTTGATGTTCTCTACCTCATGTATTACTCTGAATGAATAGTTTCAACACACCCTGTACAACACTTTGAATTTCGCAAAAAGAATTTGTGTACATGCTTCCTATGCTAAATACCTTATCTGAAGATACATGGTACAGTAACATTTATTCTGTGAGGATACAGCATGTAATCCATCCTTACTGAAGAGTCCAAGTACAGGCTTTAAGTGTGCTTTAAGGCTGAAGGACTCATCACTAAATGTTTGATCAAAAACAGTTTTAGCTTCAGTACCTTTGCATTAGAAAAAGTATAACATAAAATAAATTTACATCTGCAAGATATACTTTAAAATATTTGTCATTAATGGACATTTTCTGCCAAACAAGGTGGAGCAGTGGTTGAAGTACTGTACTCCCATTCTGGACAATGACAGTTCAAATCTGTGTCTGATCACTGCAATTTATATTTTTGTGGTTCTCTTAACTAATTAAGGCAAAGGCCTGGTTCAGTCTTTTGAGATGGAAACAGTTGATTTCTTTTCCCATCTTTCCTCACACCAAGCTTGTGTTCCATCTGGAAGGAACTTGTCATCAAAGTGATGTACTACCATAATATTCCTCACTTTTTCTTTTTTATTCTCTTCAAAATAAATAATATTTTTAGCAAATGATATATTTTGGCACGTCATGAAACACAATTCAAAGACAAAACTTCTTAAATCCATTAGAATCAGTTTTTACTTCTGATTTTCTAAAGATGAATGACAGTATTTTTGAAATTACAATAACAAAACCAGTCCTACAATTTAAATTAATATTCAGTAACAGTTTAGGAATATACTTACATGTGTCACACCAACACGCACTTCTCTGTTCACTCCTGAACTTCCTTTAATCATTTCACCAGTGCCTTTCAGAAAACCACTGCCACCACGAAGAAAGCCCGTCATAAGAACTCCAAGTGCTTCTTCCAGTGACAGTGGTTTAATACCCTTATTCTGCTGGCCTGAAGAAAGGAATAGATTAACGTAATAAAATGTTGAATCAGAGTCCTGTTGAAAACGTATAATGCACACCTACTTCCAAAAACAAAAGAGTACAATGAAGTATCAAGAAGACTTCGCAACTTGCTTGCACCCAAATTTTTATATGATTGACCATGTAATATACACAATGGGCAGACTAATTAGTAAGACTCCTCCTTTCCATGATAGCATGACACTATTGTTAGTATATGTAGATGGTTGGTGAGACCAGCACAGTTACATCATAAAATGAGTATCTTCTTTCGAGGGAATCAAAATAAATGGGGAAAGAGAATTTGACAAGTGTGTCACTTTGTGAAGTGTGCAGTCATAAGTTCACTAGAGGCTAAGAAGTCATTGATGACAATAAGCAATTGATGCAGCCACACACTGTTCAGTATGATCTGTAGGCTGTGCTGAAAGTGGGTTGGCTTTGCTTGAAGCTTGGCATTTTGTATGGTAGTGAGTACAAATTAATGGAAAGTAAACTCTCACTTTTGTCACATGAACATGCACTTCTCTGTTCGTTCCTGGACTTCCGTCTTCCTTCAGTCATTTTCTGTGGATGTAGCATTTTATCAATGAAACGAGATGGAGATATTAACACTTAGTTATCACTAAGAAATTACACCAAACATCACCCACCAGGAAGCTGGTGTTAACAACCTTCTGAGATAAGTGAAAATCACTCTTACTCAGTTTCCAGTCTTGTGTCACATGTCGTCACCATCAATGAAGGCAACTACAGTAGCACACACACATGTCTGCTAGGTGCCATCAGGTAAAAGCACTCAGGACTCCTCTCAGAGCAATGTGATTCTCTATTAAAACAATATAATGGACAAACAGAACTGCCAGCTGACAGCAATTCAAATGGCAGTCTTTAATGCACTATATAGTCCAGACTTCAAGGTTGGTAGGTTTGTGGGGACCAGACTACAAAGACCATCAGTCCCCCAAACTTTAACCCAGTAATCACCATGAGCAATGTGCTTGATTCAATGAAAACGTTTATGGCATGAAGAAGATACTTTTTGGGCAATGTTGTGAAACACACTGCACAGCTCTGGCTTGAATTCAAATGCCAAATTAGATTACACCAGAGCTTTCAAACTAGTGGTAAAATGAGGCAAATGACTGAATCACAGAAGGAAAATGTGGTTAGTACTTAAAGCAACTTAAAACCTTCATCATATTATGATTTCTTTGTATGTGCCATTGACAGCAAAAATACGTAAGGGCAGTCTTTTTCATTCATCCCAGTACAAACAAAATTTTAGAAACACATTTACTTTTACTCACTGGAACTGTTGCCTTTCTGCATCAGCTGAGTTGCAGCAATCAATGAACCAAGGAGTTTTGATACAGCACATCTTACTTCATAATTAGAACCATCAAAGGCACGAAAACACAGACTAGCCAGGCTCTCTAGTTCTGATGTGCACAAGAACTGAGCATGAGTTAGCAGTTCTTGAAGACACTGGAAAGAACATTAATAATAAATAAAACGTATGATTAAACATCTCACTAAAAATAACAGAATTAGTAAGCATTAATAAGAAGTAATCAATACTAGTTAGTTCCATGTTACACAGATCATCTGCATGATAAATTGTACTATGTAGAACAAGTTGTCATACTTCACATCACAAAGTAATTTGTATATATGGCTACATGCTGAACATTTACAGTGTTTTTGTTTTTTTTTTAGCTATACGTATGTGAGTTAGTAATTTTTACACATTACAATAACAGAAATTCTTCTACAGAATAGGAAGAGTTGACAAGGAGGAACTTATTCAGCTTGTTTTAAAATTTTACTTTACTGTATATCAAGACATTTTATATCACTGGGTAAGTGATGCACTTCTTTATGTGCTAAATACAATCTTAATGTGGAGTAATGAATGTCATTTTTTCCTCTCGTATTGGAATTATGTACATCACTGTTCCTTGTGAACTGTAGTGGATTATTTACAACAAAATTCACTGGGGAATAAATATACTGTGAACAGTAGTCAAAATGCCCAACTTCTTAAACAGAAGTCTACAAGATGATCATGGGTGATCACCATATATTATTCTTACAGCACATTTTTCAGCAATGAAGATTTTTTTCTTGGAGATTAGTTACCCCAGAACATTATTCCATACGATGTTATTCAATTAAAATTTGCAAAATACATCAGCTTACTGATTTGTATCCCCTCAGGATTTGCAATGATTCTAAGTACAAATGTAACTAAATAAGTTGTTTTACAAGTCCCAAAATGTGCTTTTTCTAGTTTGAATTCTCCTCAATATGAACACCTAAAATTTTTGAAGTTTCTACCTTATTTATTATGTCATAACGATGTGTTACACCAATCACTGGTGTATTACCTATAGATCATTGCTATAGTACCTCTAGATATGCAAAGTTGAATATGTTGTGCCTTTTTTAAATTGGGTGTGAGACCATTCACAGAAAACCAGTCAGTGACACTTTTAAGAATACTGTTTACTATTTCTTCTATTGCTACATTTATGCTTGGACTTACTACAGTACTAGTGTCATCTGCAAAAAGAGCTACTTCCGCTTGTTTTGTATCAGACAGAAGATCACTTGCACATACAAGGAACTACGGCAGACCTAAGATTGAGCCTTGGGGAACCCCATACATAATTTCTCCCCAATTAAAAGAATATTTCCTGATTACATTGGCTGAATTATTGAGTACAGCTTTCTGCATTCTTTTGATTAGATATGACATTATCCATTGGTTGGCTATACCATCAGTTCCTTCAAACTTCAGTTTCTCTTGGAGAATATTGTGAGTCAAACAGTCAATTGCCTTAGACAGGTCACAGGAAATACCAATCAGTGCTATTTTGTTATTTAATGCTTGTAAAATTTGGTGAGTGAATGTGTAAACACCATTCTCACTACAACAACTCTTCTGAAAAGCAAACTATGATTTACTAAGGATATTACTGTTGCACAGGTGGGGTACTATTTTAGAATACATAACATTCTCAAGTATTCTGGAGCACAGTGTTACTAGTGAAACATGATGGCAGGTATTGACATCACCTCTCATATAAAGGGATTTAACAATAGGATATTTCAATCTCTTGGGGAAAATGCCTTGAGTTAGTGATGCATTACATATTTCAGGTAAGACTGGGCTATATAGGAGCAAATCTTTAGTACTCTGTTGGAAACACCATAAAATGTAGATGAGCTTCTATTTTTGAGAGAATATATAATTTTCTTAATTTCTGAGGAAGAAGTTAGTGATTTCATGAGAGGTGCTTTTTTTCTCTCGAACTGTCTGTCCCTCTATTTTCGACTATATTTAAGAAATTTTTATGAAACATATTTGCTTGCTGTGACTCATCATTCATAACCCTTCCATTTAATTCAATACTCACATTATACTATCCTTCGACTGTTTGTCCTATTTCCTGTTTCACCACATTTCTCAGTCTGTAGTTGGAATTACTAACTTCTGAGATAATGTGTATATTCCTTGACTTTTTAATAATTTTTCCTAGTAATTCTGAGTTGATTTTGTTCTGTGCAACTACTACATGATCTCTAATTGTTCTTGTCAACAGCTACATTTCCCTCTCCCTTTCAGAAGATACTTTAATCTCTCTAGTAATTCACGGCTTTTTACATGGATGTTTTATTGCCCTTTCCAATCACATTATGCAGAAAGCTATCTTCAAATAACAATAAGAATTTATCAGGGAATTGATTAAATTTTATGTCAGCATGTGATTCATTATAAATTTCATCTCATGTCACCTCTTGTAAACTATTCTTAAAAACATTTGTTCTGGAGTCAATAATTATTCTAACTGATTTCTCCTGAGGAGTATCAATATTGAAGACACTCGTTATTTATCTTAAGTGTGTATGATTATCACAGAGAGCATTTGTTGGTGAGTATGCATTTATTTTCTTGCTTTGTACCTCATCAAAGGAAACATTGTCAATTAGGGTCCTACTGTCTTTGTCCACCCGTGTTGAAACATTAATTACTAAGATTAGATTACAGCATCCAAATAGTTTCCAGATCCTTTTCCTGTCAGAATCCTTTAGAAAATCTACTTTGAAATAACCATAGACAATTAACAGCTTGCTGCAGTCTGACAGAGAGCATAGTAAAGGGTCCATATGCATCTTTATCAGTTCAAAATTTCCCAGCAGAGTTCTGTGTTCAGGTACAATTGACTGTTTAGAGAGGTCACTAAAGCCACCCAAAAATGTAAACAACCACGCACGAGCAGCGCCTATTGGACAGAGGGAGTCTGACAGCCAATCAGTTCCACTCATTCCACCAAGAACAACATACACAGCTCCTGTTGTCAGTAGTTCAACCATGCCTAGGCAGTCAATACCACGGTTCGATCGTGTCTGCATTGTTGAATTACGCCAGCAAGGACTCTCCACAAGGGAAGTGTCCAGGTGTCTTGGAGTGAACCAAAGTGATGTTCTTTGGACATGGAGGAGATCCCTACCAATGAATTATGGCTCAGAGGAACCCTGACAGCAACATCACTATGTTGAATAATGCTTTTTGTGCAGCCACAGGATGTCGCATTACGACTCAGACTGTGCACAATAGGATGCACAATGCGCAGCTTCACGCCCAACGCCCATGGCGAGGTCCATCTTTGCAACCACGACACCATGCAGCACAGTACAGATGGGTCCAACAACATGCCGAATGGACCGCTCAGAATCGGCATCACGTTCTCTTCACTGATGAGTGTCGCACATGCCTCCAACCAGACAATTGTCGGAGATGTGTTTGGAGGCAACCCGGTCAGGCTGAATGCCTTACACACACTGTCCAGTGAGTGCACCAAGGTGGTCATGGAAGGCGCCGTAACGGCTGTACAATATGTGAATGCCATCCTCCGACCGATAGTGCAACCATATCGGCAGCATGCTGGCGATGCATTCATCTTCAAGGATGACAATTTGCGCCCCCATCATGCACATATTGTGAATGACTTCCTCCAGGATAACTAACTACATTGCTTGACTAGAGTGGCCAGCATGTACTCCAGACATGAACCCTATAGAACATCCCTGGGATAGATTGAAAAGGGCTGTTTATGGACGACGTGTCTCACCAACCACTCTGAGAGAGCTAAGCCAAATGCTGTTGCGGAGTGGGACAATCTGGACCAACACTGCCTTGATGAACTTATGGATAGTATGCCATCATGAATACAGGCATGCATGAATGCAAGAAGGCATGCTACTGAGTATTAGAGGTATAGGTGTGTACAGCAATCTGGACCACTGCCTCTGAAGGTCTCGCTGTAAGGTGGTACAACATGCAATGTGTGGTTTTCACGAGCAATAAAAAGGTCAGAAATGGTGTTTATGTTGATCTCTATTCCAATTTTCTGTGCATGTTCCAGAACTCTTGGAACAGAGGTAATAGAAAACTTTTTTGATGTGTGTTCTTTTAGTATTGATCCGCAAGCAAACACTTCTGTGTGGTAATCACTACAAAATCTACTTGTCTCAATGTTTCTGAACTTGTGTTCTGCCTTAATATATGCAACAATTTCTCCTTTGCCTATATTAGTTCTACACGAGTGCAACACTAGATTGTAACCCAAAATTCACTGTAAGCTTGAGGACCAATGATAGTTAAACAGCAGAGCATCTACAACACTACTTTTACTCACCTTTGCAGCAGCACATCTCACTGCCATCACTCGGTCTGTTAGACCATGCCGAGCAGCTTTATAAATCTCCTTGTGTACATTAGAAATGGCACTACCCATTCCAGCACACACCTGCAAAGAACAGTACATTTTCTGGAATATTATACATTTTTCTTCAGTTCATACAATGGAATGTAAATGCCACACAAAAGAACATGTTCTATCTCCTAAATATTTGATGTAGAATAGAAAATTAGTTACTTAATTTCATCCATTCTAGTTCATATAACCTGGGTAGACAGTTAAATAGAAGTCTATCTCCAGTCACAACTCTTAACATTATTGCAGGTGTACAACATATTTCAGGCCAACAGTCTCTGTCTCCAGTGTTTATGTCATCTTTTCATCCATGTTTATAAACAGTTCTGAATGTTTCCATGTAAACAGCTCAGCTACAGTATAGCACAATTACAAGTAAAATAGCATAAAAAAGAAACATAAGGTATTTATTGGTTTTAGTTGATTTCTTTTTGAAAAATAAATAGTAGTAGAAGATTGCATTAAAAAAAAAACAAGAAGCAATAATTTCAGTCATGATTAAACTGTCCTGTGACATATTTGTTTCTTTACGATGGCAACAACAACAATGACATCTGCACATGAGTACTTATGAGATAGTGATATAGCTACATCAAGATTAGCCTCCATGAGTCAAAACGCATCAAGCATCTCTCAAAAAACCAAAATCTGTTACAAAAGGTTGACAGCCTCCACAGCACTTGTTCATCCTCTGCTAGACTGTTGCTGCATGGTACAGGATTCGTACCAGATAGGCTTCATGGAGGGCATCAAAGAAATACACAGACAAGCAGCTCATTTTTTACTATCCCAAAATAGGGGAGCAAGTGTTATGGATATGGTAAGCGCATTAGGGTGACTATCATTAAAACAATGGCATTTTTCATTGTCATGTGATCTTTTCATGAAATCTGAATCAAAAACTTTATCCTGTGAATGTGTCACCAACCTAAATAGGTAGAACCAATGATCGTAATAAAATAAGAGAAATCAGAGCTTGTACAGAAATATTTGTGTGTTCATTTTTCCCATGTGCTGTTAGAGTGTGGAATGGCAGACACAGTCTGAAGGTGGTTTGAAGAACCCTCTGCCAGATACTTAAGTGGGAATCACTGAATACTGATGTAGCCGTAGACTTTTATCCCATATTTTATGAAAATTTGGCAACTACAATTTTACAGCAGAAATGGAATAACTGCAATGGCGACTGAGAACAGGAATAATCTGAAGTAAAATCCAAGAAGAAAAATAAGAAGCAAGTCTATTGTATCAATACAAAGCAATATTAATTGTTTTGAGGAGGATTATTTTGACATTAGTGACTCCATGTTCAGGAAGACCTTCAGGGTTTAATGAAGATTGTTTAAATACATTAATCCACTATGACCCACATCAGTGAACTTGAGAACTGGCAAAGGTGGTGAACTGTGATCATTCCAACACCATGCAAGATCTGCATGGAATGGGGAAGATTCAAACATTGGGTTCATGTGCACCACACACTCTAAGCGGGCACACGAGCTAGCATGGGTAGTGCAACGGGACAATGCAGAAACATGTCATTGAGGGCACAAGCAACACACAGGGTGAGCTGATACACTCATGCAGTTTTTTACCAGCGGCCGGCAGAAGGCAGGCACACCAGTGCTTACTCAGAATTTGTGCTCTGTGGACCTCAACAAGTGTACCGCACAGTGTATTGTGCCAAGTGCTTAGACACTGGCCGTCCACATCGCCCACACACTTAGGTCTTCCTGTGCTTGTCTCTATGTGGTTTTGGACTCTCTACTTCCATCAGATAGACTCTCACAGTGAATTTGTTACCCACTTATGGGACCCTGTCCCCTAGTTATTATCAAGCCACCATTGGCCTGTGAAGTACCAATACTGACCATGTAGTGAAGCAGCTTCATTATGCATGTGCACGAACTACAGAGGTACCAAAGGATATTCTTAAAATGTGAAACCCCTATATTTTCATTCCCATTTTCCTTGTGTTCACTTGGGTCACTGTGGACCCAGCATTTCTGCAATACTGGCAGGAACAGTTGTGCCTGCAGAAAGAGCAGCAACAGCTCCTGAAACAGCAGTAACAACAGGAGCAGATGCAGGCACTGATAACCCAGAACATAGATTTACTGTGTGTGGTGGTCTCGCCAGTGGAGGGCCAGTTGTGCCTGCAGAAAGAGCAGCAACAGCTCCTGAAACAGCAGCAAAATCAGGAGGAGATGCAGGTACTAATAACCCAGAATGTAGATTTACTTTGTGTGGTGGTCTTGCCAGTGGAGAGCCAACTACTCAGCTAGTCGTTTCCTGCACTGCTCCCACCACTCTCGATGCTGTTTGCCAGTTTCAATGAGTAAACAGAAATGTGGGAGAATTACCTGCACCAGTTCTTCTGCATGGCCAGGTATCATGTATCGTTGATCCAGTTGATAAGAATGCCTTGTTGTTGTTCAGCAGCACCTGTTTATATGAAGGTGTCCAAAATTTGAAGCCCTCCACTAAGCCTAAGAAACTTGCCTTTCATGAGCTTCGCCATTTGCTTATACAGATTTTTGACATAAAACCCCACATGGTGATAGCGCGATTGCAGTTCAACCAACTCCACAAGCACCCTTGGCAGTTGCATGCAGCCTGGATCGCCCGATTTGCAGGACCTCTGGCACAAGTGTAATTTTGAGTGTCCCAAATGTGCTACCTCTTATGCAGACTCATTAACTCGGGACATGATTGACAGGTTAAAGATGTTCAGAGTAGGGCACTGATTTTGTATGACCCTTTTTCAGCTGATGTTGCCCAAATTGCAGAATCACATGAGCTTACGGCTATAGCAAGGAACATCCTTTTTGATGACTGGCAGGTGGCTCAATTGGGTGTGCATGGTAAACAGCTCTGGTTCCCCACGGTATGCCTCAGGTGACCTCGCCTCATGCCAAGTTGCCGTGTGTTGCCACTCTTGATGACCCCTGTGCAGTGATGTGGCGGCACTGCCTGTTGCTCGCCCATGCCAAACTCAGTGGGTTTGCGGCCCTCACAGTGTTACAATTCCTGCCAGAGGCTTTTTCCGGTTCCTCAGCATCATTCTCCCTCCACTTGTTAGGCGAGCCAGCGTCCTGCCCCCAATTGTCATTTGTTGCATGTTCGCCATGATTGTCTGCACGTGGAGGCAATGTGTGTGGTATACCAGTGGATAGGTCATTTGGCAACCTTTTGTGACAGACAAAGGGCCTGTTTGTCAGTAATCAGGTGCCAGGGTGTTTTCACTGGAGTCGGGTGCTGCTGCCGCTGATGCCCTGCATATGTCTCCCCAATGTATTTTGCTGACAGGGTACTGGTCGGGCAGCCAGTTGTATTTCAGGCAGATGCAGGAGTAACAGTTGGCCTAATTAATTTAGATTTGTAGAGGCTCTTGGGGTGCCCGGAGCTGAAATAGCCACTATGTCAGGTTGGTCTTATAGTAAATGATACACTCCTTTGTGGAGGCAATTCTCCATCTCCATGCATTATGAGAATGTGGAATGACAACTTATGTTGTTAGGGGTCAAGTCACCATTGATCAAAATATCTTTGGGTTCAACATATTCTCTGTTTTTGACAAAGAGCATTTAGTGTCTCAATCTGTTCCTTTTTGTGATTTGAACTGCTTACTATGGTCCTACAGCACTTTGTTTGAGCATACCTTGGGCTGAGCAGAAAATTTTGAGGCACGATTCACTTAAGCTATCAGTGCTAGTCAAATTTTGTCATCCCCACCTCATTCCCTTCACTATGGGTCACTAGGTAAAGACTGAGTTGCAATGTCAGCAGGATCATGGCAATGTTTCTCCTATAATGAGGCCACCGCTTCCACGGTGGTTCAGAAGCCCGATATCACTGTGGTTATTTGAAACTGATGATCAATGATCAGCACGTTGCAGATTTTTATCCCATTCTGTGGCAGACAGAGCTGTTAGCAAACTTGTCAGCAGGTGCTGGGATGGAGGGTATTTTTCCTCCATTCACTTGCACGATGCTTACCGGCGGCTGCCATTGGACTCATGTTCTTGGACTTTCCTGGCCCTCAGTACCCCCTTTGGGCTTTAGAAGTTCAGAAGTTTAACTGCTTGCCTTTTGAATCTCATCTGCACTGGGAATTTACCAACACTATTTGGAGCACACGATTCAGGACATTCTTTGTTGTGTCGATTACATGGATACCATATGGGTCATGGGCCCTAATCGGGAGGGATGTTTAAAAAACCTTCAGTCAGATTTCCAATGTCTCCTGGAGTTACAAAACCTTTAGTCAGATTTAAAATGCCTCCTGGAGAATGGCCTTCGTTGCTAGCAGGAGCAGTGTAGTTTTTTCCCCCTCGAGTTGCATTTTTTGGATCATGTGTTTAGTAAAGATGTTCTTGTTTCCACACATGACCACATCAAGGCCATTGTCAATATATTGGCTCCAGTCTTTTTTTGGGTAAGATTTCATATTACACTCAGTTCATTCCCCAGGCTGCACCCATCTGCCAGCCTCATAACCAGCTTCGCCACAAGGGCGTTAAGTTTGGTCTGCAGATTGTCAATGGGGTTTTGAGTCTCTCAAGCAGCGTTCGTGCTCTGCTCCTTGTCTAGCTTCCTTTATGGTGGGTAAACCTTTAACCCTGGCCTGTGACATATCCCAGTATGGCACTGGTGCCATTCTGTCCCATCGAAGCCCGAACTACTCCCAGTAGCCCATTGCTTATTTATCAAAGAAGCTTTCCACTGTGTGGCATAATAACTCACAGGTTGTAAAGGAGGCAACAACTATTTTTTGAGAGTTACAAAGTTCCACGACTCCTTGTATCGGGTGCAATTCCTCCTCATCAGCAACCACATGCTGTTGGTTGTTCCAAGCCACCAGATAGTACTGTCCACCTGATGTAGTGGTGGGACCTCTTTCTCAATAGCTATTGTTATGACATTTGTTACCACTCCACCATCCAACATGTCAATGCTGATGCACTATTGCAGCTACTGGTGAGGCCTGATTCGGTGTTCGATCAGCAGGAGGTTCTTGTGTCCATATTGGATGATGAATTGCAGCAAACCTTGTCAGACTTTCCACTGGTGGCACGCGAAGTTGTGACTGCCAACTCCATTTTAAAGTGAATCATTTCGACAGTCCAGTTGAGTTGGCTGAAGCATTTCTTTTCAGGTGCAGATCCAGCGAGGCGCACATTTTTCCTTCTAAAAGGTGTACAACTTTGCTCCCACTGTTTTTTCTCCAACATTTGAGGCTTTAATGAAACAAATTAGTCGCACATGTATCATTCAAAGTATTTTCCATTACTGGCCACTACTTTCTACCATCTTTCGGACAGTGTACAAATCCCACGCCGAAAAAATTGTTCATCTTTTGAAGCAATCCACGAATTGGTCCAATTTATGACTTCTTCATGAGATCGGAAGTGTTGGTCAGCCAGGTCATGTGCCATTGATCTAAACAGGTGATAGTCAGAGGGAGCTATGTCTGGAGAACACAGCGAGTGGGGTAGGACTTCCCATTTTAACGTTTCCAAACACATTTTGACCTCTTTTGCAGCATGGAGTCTAGCATTGTCGTGCTGCAAAATCACTTTATCGTGCCTCTCCCTGTATTGTGACTATTTGTCTTTTAACGCTATGCTCAAAGGCATTAATTGAATTCAATAACAAGCACCTGTGATTGTTTCACTTGGTTTTAACACCTCATAATAGACAATGTGCAGCTGGCCCCACTAATGCAGACCAAGATCTTGGAGGCATGAATATTCAGTTTGACCGTCGATGTAGAAGCGTGGCCAGGATATCCCCATGATTTATAGCGTTTAGGGTTATCATAATGAATCCATTTTTTGTCCCCAGTCACAATGCAATGCATAAATCCCTTCCGTTTTTGCCTCTGAAGCAACCGTTCACAAACACACAAATGCCGTTCGACGTCCATTGGCATCAGCTCACACAGAACCCACTTTCCTTGTATCTGAATCATGTCCATAGCCTTGAAACATTTTGAGATATCTTTCTGTGTCACTCCCACTAATTGTGCCCATTCTTCTTGAGTTTGACGTGAGTCTGCACTCAGCAATGTCTGCAATTATGCATCTTCGAAAACATTCTCTCTTGCACCACTATGCCACTCCACGACATTACAAAAATCACCATTCTTGAAGCGTTGAAACCACTCATGACATGTTCTTTCACTAATAGCATCCTTACCATTCGTACTTGAGAGCATTCATTGAGACTCAGCCGTCGTTTTCTTCATATTGAAACAAAACAGTAACACCTCCCGCAAATGACAAGAATTAGGCTCATAAACTGACATTTTCAATCAAGAACAACTTTATGATGAAGACACAAATTGACTAATGTTTGAATGAGGTTATGTTGACTGAGGTCCAAGCTAACTGCATGACATCTGAGATCTGTTTCTTTCTACCGCTACTTACCATTGTCGCCACCTATCAGCAAACGGCGGAAGCTAAGTTCTACACCTTGTACATAACCAACTCAGTGTTGTCCAGGGGATCATCGTGCTTCTCAGAGAGGGACAATGTTGTCATGTGCTTATTCCCCTGGCATTGTATCTTCAAATACTCCAGTTGCTGCATGTGTCACTCTAGTGTATGACACATATGAATGTGCTGGCGCGACGTCATGTCTACTGGTTGGCGATCGATAATGACATCGAACATATGGTGTGTTCTTGCAGGACTTCTGCACAGAACCAGGCTGCACCACCACACCAGTTCTATCCTTGGCCATTCCCGGAGCACCTTTGCGACAGGGTGCACACTGATTTTGCTTGCCCCTTTTTGGACAGCATTCATTTTTTGATGGTTGACGCATTGTCCAGTTTCCTGTACATAGCAAAGTTATCCTGCACATCATCAACTACCACAGTCCATGTGTTCTTGGTCATTTTTGCTATTGAGGGTTGCCCCAGGACCCAGGTATCTGACAACAGTCGACAGTTTGTGTCGCCGGAGTCTGAGGACTTCTGTGTTCACAATGATATCCACCATCTAACTACCACTCTGCTTCGCCTGGCTTCTAACTCAAAGGTGGAGCACTTCATGGGTACATTTAAGGCCTAGATGAAGAAGTCCATGTCTACCATTTCCCATCATGATGCATTGTTCAGCCTTCTGTCTGAAAAGCAGATGATACTGGTCAACGGACGAAGTCCAGCAGAACATTTGCACAGGTGCCAGCTGTTTGTGGTGGATGCTGGTACGAAGTAGCTGACCCGACACACAAATCAGCCCACACCCTTTTGAGACTTCACTGTTGCTGTCTGCTGGGCAGCAAGTTGGGTCATCCCAATGTTCTGGATGAAGCTTCGCACTTGTAGCAGCATGCTTCCTCTTGCTGCCCCCTCTCCAAGCTCTGCTGCCCTTCCATCACCTGCAGCAGTAACCACCAATGAAACTCACACATGCAACTGCCAATGTGGAGCCTATGGATTTTGATCCATCCTCCTCCCCCTCTCCCCTTGGCAATGGTGGTGGCATCATCTACACTGCCACTGGTGGACCCCTCATTGCTGCAGCCTGTATGCCCTTCCAGCAGAGCTGCTGGCATATGCGTGGCTCCTTTGGCATTTGGTCAGTTGTTGGGGCATCTCAGGTTCTAAGCTGGTGGTCATGGCCCAAGTCGAGTCATTTTCAGCCATATATGGTCTTTTCAGGGGCCGTGCAGAATAGCTGCGCAGTTAAAGGCACCATGTCACAGACTGCGTGGCCCCTCCTGCCAGAGGTTCGAGTCCTCCCTCGGGCACGGTTTTTGTATGTGTGTGTGTGTGTGTGTGTGTGTGTGTGTGTGTGTGTGTGTGTAAGTCAAAGTTAGATTAAGTAGTGTGTTGGTCCTTCCTCAGAGTCCGTCCACCACTGACCTCACCTAGCCAAATGAGCCGTGTGTTGGGCCAACTGCTTAGCTGGTTAGTCATCCATGCCCACCACGCGCTGCATTCTTCCCATGCTTGTTTCTGCGTGGTTTCAGAACCTCCGTTTCCCACTGGCCGACTCACACATCTAGTTCATTTCCCTCTCATGGGATTCCATTTCCCAGATACTATTGAGTCACCATTCTCCTGTGAAGTATCCACTCTGAGTATGTAGTGAAGAGGCGTTGTCATGCCTCTGGACACATGAAAAGATCCATTATAACTGCTATCTATTCCAGAGTGGTATTTGATGTCAAATGCTGCCTCCAACTGAATGTGGACAGAGTTTGCTTTCTGAAGTTCCAAATTCAGGGGGTTCTCCAATGGCTGGTAATTACAAAATGCAGGGATAACTAGTCACTGTCAGATCATCACCAACATTTCACCACAATAGAGGAATGTTGACTCTACTATTATCATTAGAGACTATGATAACGTTATCTAAGAACACTTACGTAAGTGTAAAACATTAGAGAAAAGTACAATAATTTTATATCCCCATGTGTACCTTGTTTTCAGGATACCAAACTATCAGGCATGTTGGGTACTCAATATTTATAGTACCCTGTCATAACAAACCAAGCAGTCAAGGCTCATTTCAAATGCTGACAGAATACTTCCATCAACATCGAATACAGCCAGAAACTGATAAGCCTCAGATGAATACTGAAGATTTCCACTTAGTCCTGTAGCTCAATGTGCAGCACTTTACAAGGAGCCAGACTCAAATAGAATCTGTCAGCTAGATTAATAATTGTTGGGCTAGTACATCAGCTATCGTAAGTATGTTTTCAAGACAATTTTGTATATTAGTCTAAGCAAGTGTCACATTGGTTTCCCAGCTCAGCCTCAGAGACACAACACACAAGCAGTTCAAATATGTATAAAGATATAATGAAGCTTATAAGATTCACAGCTATATACCACATACTTTAATCATTTAATTTAACTGACATTTGTTACTCCAGAAAAGGCAAATGACCACATAACAAAAATAAAAGGCAAACAAAGTGTGTGTGAGTGTTTTTTTTTATCAGTAACACACATTGCCATATGCAGGGAAAACACCAGAAAAAAGAACATTCAAGGGTTTTTCTTCACCACACTAGAAGATACTTTTATGAACATTTTACTTAATGAGTAAGGCATTATGTGCATGAATTAGGAAAGGTTTGGAATGTAAGGCATCAAGTGGACAAGACAAAATCTCTTTTTCAGATTGTTGACAATAGCCCATATATGCTTTGTAAGCAAATTCTTGTGTTCCTTCTGTTAGTATTTCTGTTATTACAGTTAGACAAGGAAGTGTGTGGCAGCATTGTGGTACAGTGTTTCGCAAAGACTGCATTTCAAGGAAATGTCTCCAGGGTATGGTGAAGATTGCACATGACTGAACCGTAATCAGATGATTAAGGAAGTTCTTTAAGAAATGCCCCCACCACCCTCCAAGTTGCCATCCAACATTACGTAGTAAAGACAACATTACCACAATTGTCAACTAAAAAGTTCTGTAATAGGACACCTCACACTGTGAAAAAAACAGCCTATGGAATATAAATGAGTTCTGAAACAGTATGTCCGTGAATGAATATGGTGCATGTCTCACAGTCAAAAAAATTAAGCACTGTTCACAGTAACACGCAGGCATGCTGAACAGTAATGCCTCCAACATATTTATGTGAAAACTCTTAAAGCTCTTTAAACAACATTTAAGTCATTAACATTTTACATCTCTATTCTCCATGTCTACATACTTGCAGCCCTCTGCCACAAGAGGGCTCCAAATTGTAGCATGTAACATGGTGGTGTGTGTGGCAACTACATTGGTGCATGAGAAACAGCACATTATAATACAGTTTCAAATTCAGTTTATCCACACATGGAGCTCCCTCTCCTTCGGTGTCATAATGCCAGACAATACAGGAGCGCTGCAACATATGCAATAATCTGATACCTTGGTTCCACTATCATAAATCATACTCCATACAGTCCCAACTTGGACCCATCCGATTTGCATCTGTTTCCAAAACTTAAAGAACACATTTGAGGACTTCAGTTTGATAGTGATGAAGCACAGTAAGTGGAGGTGAGGTTATGGCTTCATCAATAAAGTCAAACATTCTACAGCGACAGATAAACAAACTGGTCTCTTGTTCTGAGAATTGTGTTTGTTGTCAGGGTGGCATGTTGAGAAATACATATGTAAAACATGAAGACTAAAGATGCAGAGACTTCACATAAAAAATTGGGAGGCATTACTTTTCAGCACGCCCTGGTAACACTGGTCTCTATTCCTCATAGTCTCATTCTCCATGGTGTGGTAATCCAATAAAGAATGTTGGTAAGCATTAGGTGATGAATATAGTGGACTGTAGGGTAAGGATGTAGACAATGTGAATATGAAAGTATGGTTCAGTCCAGGGAATGTGCATGGATAGCCAAAGTGGTTAAGGTGACCGCTTGCGATAAGCAGGAAATCAGGGTTCGAGTTCAGGCCTGGCACAAATTTTCCTGTGTAGTACATCTCTACCTAATACAGCTGATGACAAGGAATTTACAGTCAGTGAATAAAATTCGAACTATTTTGTCCCTAGCAAATAAAATAGGAACTAAAACTGAGGATAGCAAAGCAAAAGCAGAAAAGATTAACTCAATTTTCAAATGTCCTTTACAAAGGAAAACACAGAAGAATTGTCTCAATTTCATCCTCGTACCACTGAAAAGATGCATGAAATAAGTATTAGTGTCAGTGGTGATGAAAAACAGCTGAAATCGATAAAGCTCCAGGGCCCGATGGAATCTCTGTCAGATTCTATACTGAATTTGTGGCTGAGTATGCCTCTCTCATAACTATAATATATTGTAGATTGCTGGAACAAAAAACCATGCCCATTTCTTGGAAGAAAGCACAGATCACACATGTCTACAAGAAGGGTAGTAGAAGTGATCCATAAAACCACCATCTAATATCCTTGACATCAATTTGTTATAGAATCTTAGAACATAGTCTAAGCTCAAATGTAATGAGGTATCTTTAACAGAATTACCTCCTCAATGCATGGATTCCAAAAATATCAATAGTGTGAAAACCAACTAGCACTTTTCTCACATGACATACTGAAAGCTCTGGATCAAGGCAATCGGGTAGATGCAGTATTTCTCAAAAAGCATTTGACTCAGTACTAGATCTACACTTACTGTCAAAAGTATGATCAAATGAAATTTGTGAATGGGTAGAGGACTTTTTGGTAGGGAAGTCACAGCACATTATCTAGCATGGAGAGTCATCATCAGACATAGCAATAACTTCAGATGTACCCCAGGGAAGTGTGTTGGCACCCTTGCTGTTCTTGTTGTATATTAATGACAACATGCACAGTAATATCAAGCTTAAGACCCACCCAGTTTTCATGAGGTCTAACGCACTGCTTTCCGGGTGGGAAGGAGTGCTGGTCACCGGCACAAATCTGACCGGCTGATTAGTGTCAAGGTCTGGTGTGCCGGCCAGTCTGTGGATGGTTTTTAAGGTGGTTTTCCATCTGCCTCGGCAAATGCAGGCTGCTTCCTCTTATTCCACCTCATTTACACAATGTCAGTGACTGCTGCACAAACACTTGCTCCACATACACATACACCATAATAACTCAACCACACAAACATTGGGGTATGCTCGTCTGGTGTAAGACATTCCCGTGGGGGGTCCACTAGGGGCCAAACCACACAATAACCCTGGGTTCAATGTGGGGCGGTGATGGGGTGAGTGGACTGCTGTAGCCTGGTATGGGGTTGTGAACCATTGAGGGCTATGACAGGGACGAAGCCTCTCCGTCGTTTCTAGGTCCCCAGTTCCATACAATACTACAATACAATATTAGGCTTTTTTCAGATGATGCAGTTATTTAAAATTAAGTACTATCTGAAAGAAGCTGCATAAATATTCCGTCAGATCTTGATAAGGTTTCAAACTGGTGCAAAGATTAGCAATAAGCTTTAAACGTTCAGAACTGTAAAATTGTGCACTTAACAAAACAAAAAAATGCAGTATCCTATGAGTATAATATCAATGAGTCACAGGTGGAATTGGCCAACTCATACAAATACCTGAAATAGGATTATCACATAGACACAGTCATGGGTAGAGCAGGTGGTAGACTTTGGTACATTGGTAGAATACTGGGGAAGTGCAATCATTCTACAAAGGAGATTGCTTACAAATCACTCATGTGACCCATATCAAACAGGACTAACATATGCAGAGAAGGGCAGCATGAATGGACAAACATATGTTTGAGCCATGGGACAGTGTCACAGAGATACTAAAGGAAATGAACTAGAAGGCTCTTGAAAATAGACGTCTGTTAAAGTTTCGAGAGCTGGCTTTAAATGGCGACTCTAGGAATATACTACAATCCCATACATACTGCTCACTTAGGGACTGTGAGAATAAGAGCAGATTAATTACAGCAAGCAATGAGGCACTCAAACAATCATTCTTCAGTGTTCCATACGTCAATGGAACAAGAAGAAACCCTAATAACTGGTACAATGGGATTTACCCTCTGCCATGCACCTCCCCATTGTTCGCAGAGTATAGATGTAGATGTAGCTGTGGACTGTCAACAAGATCTCTTCTTTCAGACATGCAAGTAAGAAGTGTATTGACATATGTGATTCTTACATTAAAAAAAAAAAAAAACTGCTACTGGAATTTGGCATAAACAACACTGATTTCAATGACAAAGGTCTAATTTACCCAAAAATGAAGACTTTTTTTGTTTTGCTTTTGAAACAAAAAAATTATGTTACAGTTCAAAATTTATCCTTGCAGCCAAAAATTTTGTATTACAACATAAATATCTATTTAAGGATACAAGACAACTCAATCAAATGGAGGACGCATAATGCTGCCTATCTCTCTGCTGCCTCCCCCCCCCCCCCCAACCCCCCCACATTACATAATCCATTTTTAACGAGGTACAGGAGAAAAACATTACCTTTTCTAATGTGTGCATAATTTCAATTCGTGTCTGCGATTCAGCATTTCTCAAACTTTTGACAAGAATCTGCACAGTTTCTTCATATGATCGGCCCATCATGCGGCCTAATTTTTCATACATGCACCCAACACAACATATTGCAGCCCTGCAAGGAAAGAATTTAACACAGCTACATAAATTAGTTTACAAATTACAGTGTGGCAGCTCTACATGACAAACATTTATTTACAAACTGTACAATCTGATATATCATAAATTAAACACACAGAAGATTGTTGAGGACAATGAACACATATTACAAATGCTGAAACTCACTGAAAACTACAGTGGCATATCCCAGTATAAGGTTTGCAAAACATTTATGAGTAAATTCTGGAAATGCACATTATGAGATTTAACATTTTCTCTGTCTCCAGTAATAAGAGATTTGATAACAATCTAATAGCAGATATTTAATTACTGTTAAGAGTTTGCAAAAAAGTAGCAATTATCAGTAGTAACAAGTATTTTATGAAGTAACCAAGATAACACTCGAAGCAAAGGTTTGGACACGTGAACATCAATGATCTGCATCAAAACAAAAATAGTTTCACACAGTCCTGAAGCAAGAAAAAGTCCTAAATAAGGCTAGAGATAGATGAAATGCAAATGTGAAACCAAAAAGTGGAAAAATGGGGAGAAGGGGGCTGAAACTGAAAAACGTCAAAAGAAAATAATCAGGATGAAAGAGAGAACATTTGCTCACCACATTCCAGAATGTGAAATGGAAAATGTCACGACAATGACAAAAGTATCACATTCATATAATTAGCAACTCCTTACTATTTATAGTACTTACTAGGAAACATTACCAACCCGACCTCATATTTTAAGGAGAAAAATAAACACTTGCAAGATATCAATCCCAGTAATCTATCCCGCATGAAAAATTGGGCCATTAAACTTCACTCAATCCCACTGCAGCAGCTGCAAGTCAGAGTGTGAAGTACTGTGCAGAGAAGTGACAGCTACAGCCCTCCTTTTTGTGGAATGTTGAAGGTGAGGGAAGGTGAGATGGACATATCTGCCCAATGTGCTCTGAAATCTTGCTTGAGAACACATGTTATTCTACACGAAAGATAGTAGGTAACATTAGTACATAAGTTGACCTCACACACACATATATGTCCAATATTATTTTAACAGTATTCTCATACTGATATTCTTCAAATGCATATCTGAAAATTAATAGACCTGAGTAACTGAAGAATAATTATTAAATGAAGTCAATGAGTTTCGATTTGCAATTTAATAATGCATATCATGTTGAAGAATACTGCATCTCCTGCAGATGCACTTAACTCTAACAGAGTCATCTTTAAAATCCAAAGAAAATGACACCCAACAGTGATCATAATAATTACAGAGCATTACGCTATTTCTTTTATGATACACCAATTCATTTGCACTTCATTTGTGAATCACAACATAAAAACATTCAAAGCGAAGAGATTTGTAGCACGAGCTACAGGTTAGAAAGCACGCACTTTTGACACAACAAACAGAGCATGTTACCAATGCCAACACCAGTATTTCATGACCCTCTTACTCTGCTGTGGGGCACTTTGAGCTCAGGCATTCAATGGCTGCAGTGGAATGGAGCGAGTGACAAATGGTGAGCACAAAACATCAAATGCTCTACTTTCAGGTCATAACTGTGTACTATTACGTTGATGTGTAAGTTCGTATCCTTTTTGTTTTGCATGTTGATATTCTGGTTGCTATGGGTTTATTTATCGATTGTAATTCTGTATTTGTAGTTCAGCACTGCTATTTGACTTTACATACTGTCATTTTGTCATTCCGAGATAGCAAGTGGCTCTGTGGATGCTAGAAAATGGAGTGCCAAGTGGAGAAGCTGGAACATTTCCGACATAATCTTCTGTTTGAGTTCATTAGAGTAGTTACAGCAGCAGAGGCAGCCAGAAACATTTGTGCTGTGTGTGAGGTTAATGCCATTAGATAGAGCATGGCAAGAAAATGGTTTTCTTCTTTTAAGGAGTATCGTTCTGACATTTAATGATTCTCCACATTCAGGAATATCGTTGGGGTTTGATCCACATCAGTGTACTCGAGGACAGGCAAATTTGATGAGCTGTGATCATTTCACCATAGTTCGGCATTTGCATGCAATAGGGAAAGTTTACGGACCGGGTGTATGGGTACCACATGCTCTAAGTCAAAATCAGCAGGTGGTCATATGTGCATGTCTACTTGTTTGACATCAATTGGCTCGTGAACAATACCAACCATTCCTATTTTTTATTGTAACTGGTGTGTAAAATGGTGTCTTTATGCTAACATATGGAAAAGAAAGGAATGCTTGAGCCTAAACAAGGCAGGAATGCCCTGTACAAAGATCGTGAATTTACAAAAGATAATAATTATGCACCTGGTTGAACAGCGACGGTATGCTGTACTACGAATTGCTTCCCAGAGGTGTAACCATCAGAGCTGACACTGTCAACAACTGAGGCATCTTGCCAGATGTAACACAAGAACAATGACCAGGAAGACTGCGTGATAACACCTCCCTGCATTCTGCTACACTGACAAAAAACGCTATAGAGTCATTCCATGTCAAATCAACAAACTTTAAATACAAATTTTACCTCACCCTCTTAGATTTTGCTGAAAGTTGGTATACTTATAGCGGGCACAGAGACTAAGAAAAATACCAAATTTAAATTTTTTACCTCAAACCATTCCTGAAATATGGTCACGTAAACTTATCAAAAACTGGCCAAAAATGTGTGAACGGACTTTTTTTAAATTGCCCTAGGAGCTGCCCTAATTGAGCTAGAGAACTGGGAAAGGTGTCATTTTGTAGCATTTTTCATGCTCTTTCCAGTGATAGACAAAAAACATAGCTTCTAATTAATAACCTTTTTCAAAATGGTAATTAATATTTTGATTTAATTTTTTTACAAAAGTACATAATTGAAAATTTTCAAAATATTTCCATAACTACTTCATACTGTTGTAAATCACATAGCAAAATATAAATGTGGGATGATGTTGGGTTCATTGTTAAAAAAAAAATATTCCGGACTCGTTGTTTTTCACTGACGGCCCTAGTTTGACCAAACTGACGTTTAAGGTAGTATGTCAGTAGAGAATTGTATACATAGGGCTTGAGGGTGTCTGTACAATAATTCAGAGATTGGAGCCATTATTGAGATGATGTAGTCTGCATTGTTACCTTCTAAGGCTTTGTGTGCCTACAGCATTATTGTGCACTGTGGTTTTAGTGCAATTCAATTGTTACCTCTGTGTTGACCAGTCTGTATCTATTATATTTAATAGCTCATTTTCAAGTAAAACTATAAATTGAAGGACAATTTATAAGTGGTTTTTGTATAAATATGGAACCAAGTGAAAAGTGCAGTGCTGTAAGAGTGCAGTGTTGTAATCCATTGAAGGAGTCAAATCATTTTTATTAGAGACAGAAAAAACTGAGAAATGTCACAACATAGATGCCCAAATTATTTACTCAAATACCAAGTGGTGCCAAGATTTGTGATAAACGTAGGAAAGTTGTAACCAAATTGAAAAATACACCAGAGCCCATCAGCGATGAAAGTGCTGAAGAAGAATCTTCTGGATCAGAGATAATCATCCGACCCTTACTTCACTCCAACTTCAGTAGCTGTTAAAACATTTAACACAACACTTCAAGAACTAGGTGAGTCCTGAACTGACAAGAGAAAACTAACATCTAGGCATTACACCAAATGAAAAGTGAAGAAAATCTCATCAATGACACGTAAACTTTTTGTTGCTCCTGAAACTTCTTCGTCAGATACTGATACTGATGAATCAGTTCTGGAAAATCTTAAAAGAAACTTTAAAATTCTATAAGTAGAGCAAAAAAACTAATGATTCGTACAAGTTTACCTGAAAAGTGGAGTGTCAGGAAAATAATGAGGGAATTTCATGTTCGGCAGTCCACAAAAATTTTGAAATAGAAAGGATTCATGGTAGGTCCAAACCCAAAACCAGGGAAGTGTTTACCAACAGAAACTGTCAAAACTGTACATTCATTTGACGAAAATGATGAAGTTAGCAGGGCAATGCCAGGTATTAAAGATTGTGTGACAATTACAGAAACAAGAGGAAATAAAACAAAAATATCAAAAAGACTTATTTTGTGTAACCTTAAAGAAGCTTACAAGCATTTTAAAGACAAGTTTCCAAACATAAAAATAGGTTTCTCTAAATTTGCTGAGTTGAGACCAAAACATTGTGTATTAGCTGGCCAGAGTGACACACACACACACACACACACACACACACACACACACACACACTATCTGTGTGTTCACAATTCACCAAAACATAAAATTAATTATAGAAAATGCCAAACTAAATACAGTAACAAACAGCAGCTTAAACAATTATAAGCAGTGCATTGCAAAAATGCTTTGCAACATGGGAAACATGGGAAACTGTGAATACTGCCCAGGAGAAACTGTCATACATAAAATTTTAAAAGACTCTTTTCATGAAAACTTAATTGAACAAGTTCAGTTCCAACAGTGGATAGTTGAACGATGTAATCTGGAAATTGTTCAGAAAACTTCTTCAGAATTGGTAGATTTATTTTGTAGTAAGATGTCGACTTTGATTCGGCATGACTTCATTGCCAAGCAACAACGAACATTCCTTAACTCCACAAGAGAAACCCTTATGGAATCTGAATCTGTTGTCAAATGTGATTTTTCAGAAAATTATAGTGCAGTTCTACAGGATGATGCTCACAGTTTCCACTGGACAAGAAAACAGATTACCATTCATCCTTTTGTTACATATTACAAACAGGAAGACAAAATTGAGCATATGAGCTTTGTCATTGTTTCTGATTGCCAGGAGCACAATACAACCACGGTTTACACCTTTCAAAAGAAGCTAATTTCATATATAACAAAGTTCAAAAGATTCCAAAAAAGATATACTATTATTCTGGCGGTTCTGCCGCTCAGTATAAAAATTAAGAAAAATTTCCTGAACCTTTGCCTTCATGAGGAAGACTTCAACATAAAAGCTGAATGGCACTTTTCAGCCACAGCACATGGGAAAGGGCCTTGTGATGGAGTAGTGGGTCCAGTAAAGAGCCTGGCAGCTTGTGCAACTTTGCAAAGGCCATACCAAAATCAGATCCATACCACACGAGATCTATTTGAGTGGACAGTAGATAATATCACAAATGTTGATTTTGCATATTCCACTCAAGAAGACTACGCTGCTTGAGAAACATTCTTAAAAAGCCGACTTGAAGAGGCATTGACAATCAAAGGAACACAGCAATTTCATGCTTTCATTCCCAACACTACATCAAAATTAATAGTCATATACTTCTCAGGTGATATGCAGAGTTGGGGGAGGGAAGTAACTACATCACCAGACAAACTGAAGTTACAAGATGTGTCAGGCTATGTCACCACTGTATATGGCAGAATCTGGTGGCTTGGGTACATTTTAGAAAAAAACAAAGAACTTGATGAAGTGAAAATCACTTTTCTTCATCCATGTGGACCAGCTAAGTCATTCTCTTATCCTGCACATGCAGATGTCCTGTGGGTGTCAGTTGTGGATGTCCTCACAAAAGTGAATCCATTTACTCCAACAGGGAGAACA
This sequence comes from Schistocerca gregaria, assembly GCF_023897955.1. NCBI lineage: Eukaryota > Metazoa > Arthropoda > Insecta > Orthoptera > Acrididae > Schistocerca > Schistocerca gregaria. Next base: position 183,974,641 of record NC_064931.1, on the reverse strand, counting down.
TACATTCTTAATGAAAGTGATGTAAACCTACCCAGTCAGCTTTATTAAAATGTAATATGTGAAGTTCCAAGACAATTTATTGGGAAACTGTTTTCAACTCAAAACTTAATTTTTGTCTCAGGTTAGTGTTAATGTATATTTTATAGAAAGTTATTTAAAAATTATTATTAGTACCTATTGTGTTAAATTTAGCTATGTACAAATACCTGTTACTCAAAAACAAGCATTACGTATTTAGTTTGTTTAATAGTTCCATTTCAAAAATCATGGACCAGAACTATTATGTAAATACTTGTACTTATTCATACTTTATTTCAGTTTGTAGTTAAATACTCAATTTCTTGTTTTTGTTATATCGGTTAATATATTGTTAGTGAAGTTGTATGAAATTAAAATAAGCAATCAACTTAATTATAAAATATGCTGATTAGTTTTGGTTTAATAAGGTGATGTTTTGATATTTCTAATACTTTACTTACCTTTCAGCATATTTTAAACAAATTCCTGTTTCTTAAAGGTCAATTTGGTCAAACTAGGGCCGTTAGTGAAAAAACAAGAGTCCGGAATAATTTTTTTTAACAATGAACCCATCATCATCCCACATTTATATTTTTCCATGTGATTTACAATAGTATGAAGTAGTTATGGAAATATTTTGAAAATTTTCAATTATGTACGTTTTGTAAAAAAATTAAATAAAAATATTAATTACCATTTTGAAAAAGGTTATTAATTAGAAGCTATGTTTTTTTGTCTATCACTGGAAAGAGCATGAAAAATGCTGCAAAATGACACCTTTCCCAGTTCTCTAGCTCAATTAGGGCAGCACCTAGGGCAATTTAAAAAAAGTCCATTCACACATTTTTGGCCAGTTTTTGATAAGTTTACGTGACCATATTTCAGGAATGGTTTGCGATAAAAAATTTAAATTTGGTATTTTTCTTAGTCTCCGTGCCCACTATAAGTATACCAACTTTCAGCAAAATCTAAGAGGGTGAGGTAAAATAGGTGTGTTGATTTGACATGGAATGACTCTATACTGGATGTGGATTGGAAAGTCATTCCACACCCACCTTATTCACCTTGTGTTCTCAGATTTTCATATTTTCAGGCATCTGTCAAACAACCTTCAAGGGACTTCCTTTCCACATGAAAATGTGCTGCGAACAGGGCTCAATGGGTTATCCGTCTCAAAACCACACGATTCCTATGGTCACTGAATCGAAAAGTTACCCCAGCATTGTTAGACTGTTGTAAATAGTGAAGGAGAATATATTACTGATGACTAAAGTCTGTTCTGTGCATCAGTTATGTTCATTAAACTTAAGGAATAACATCACTATTTATGCACTAACCTAATATCAGAATTACCCAAATTTTCCACGGGACTGATTGCTGGGGCTGATACCTTGCAAGTGCGCTTTTTTCTCCTTAAAATATGAGGTCAAGCTGTTAATATTTTCTTGTTAGTCTGCCCTTTTCTTTAATCTTATTTATTATTTTTACAGTCTATAGTTTAGTGTCAATACTAGTTGTAGTATGAAGCAGTTTGTTTAACAATGAACGTTGCTTACAGCTTCGTTGGTAGAAAACTTGGTGAATCATCTTTATTTTTCAAGATATCATTGCATTTGTTGACAGTATCGAACAGCAAAAATGTGTCACCAACACTGAAGAGTGTTGCTAAACATCGTGCTATCAATTTTCTTGTAGGTGGACCAGGTGATTCCTGTATATGTTGAGTCAATTGCTCTACAAGTTTTTTCTGGCACCCTTTGATATCAGACTGTAACAGAAAATTACAAAAGATGTTAATTGAAAAAATTATCTATCAAACACAAGTGTAGTTTCATCTACAAAATGTTCGCACAGCTGCGTTTTTTGTCTGTGACTCCCTCGTCAGACAGCTCTAATAATTATAAGATAACAATGTACTCAGATGATGAAATTTTTACATTCTGTAGAAGAAAACTTTCAAGTATTTTTTTTTTACTTTTATTGTAAATATTTTGTGAATACAGTTACTTATAACACTTAATACACTGAGGTGAATAAAGTAATCGGACAGTGACATGCACATATACAGATGGCAGTAGCGTTATGCGTATGATATATAAAAGGGCAGTGCACTGCTGGAGCAGTTATTTGTACTCAATTGATTCATGTTAAAAGGTTTCCAATGTGATTATGGTTGCATTGTGGGAATTAACAAACTATGAACATGGAATAGTAGCCTGAGCTATACGCATGGAACATTCCATTTTGGAGATCATTAAGGATTTCAGAATTCCAAGATCCACAGTGTAAAGAATGTGTCGAGCATACCAAATTTCAGGCATTACATCTCACCACGGACAATGCCGTGGCCAACGGCCTTCACTTAATGACCTTGAGCAGCAGCATTTGCATGGAGAAGTAACGTTGAGCAAAATAACTGCAGAAATCAATGTAGGACGCACGATGAATGTATCTGTTAGAGCAGAGTGGCAAAATTTGGCATTAATGGGCTATGGCAGGAGACGACTGAGGCGAGTGCCTTTGCTAAAACGACTCTGCCTGCAGCACCTATCCTAGGCTGGTGACCATATTGGTTGGACCCTAGATGGCTGAAAAACTGTGTATGGGATATGAATCCTGATTTCAGTTGGTAAGAGCTGATGGTAGAGTTCCACTGTGGTGCCGAGCCCATAAAGCCATGGACCCAAGTTGTCAACAAGGCACTGTGCAAGCTGGTGGTAGCCCCATAATAGTGTGGCCTGTGCTTACAAGGACTGGACTTGGTCCTCTGGTCCAACTGAAGCGATCGTTGACTGCAAATGTTTATGTTCAGCTACTTGGAGACCCTCTGCAGCCATTCATGGACTTCATAATCCCTAACAACAACGGAATGTTTATGGATGACAGTGCAATATATTACCAGGCCACAATTGTTCGCCACTGGTTTGAAGATAATTCTGGACAATTCTAGTGAATTATCTGGCCACCCAGATTGCCCATCATGAATCCCATTGAACATTTATAGGATGTAATCAAGACAGACACACCTGTTCATTCACAAAATCCTGCACCGGCAAACCTTTTGCAATTATGGACAGCTATACAGGTAGCATGGCTCACTATTTCTGCAGGGGACTTGTTGAGTTCATGCCACATTGTGTTGCTGAACTACGCTGGGCCAAAGGAGGTCCACTGCCCCATTAGGAGGTATCCCATTACTTTTGTCACTTCAGTGTACACATCTATACATCTGTCTTCCTTTTTATTGCCTGTAGAATGGGCCATTATCCCTTTGTGTGCTTGATTATATATGTACAGTACCTTCAGTATGACAGTGATTTTTAAACTGTGCAGAGGAGTAAAAACCTGCTAAATATAGTTATAACACAGAGATACAAATAGCACTTTAACTTTTGGGAGATAGGTCACTACAGCATGACATATTGTAGTACAGCGTACATTAAATAGTAAAATTAATAGCAATGACACTGCACATGCTGTCTTGCTCTACCCTTCCTCTGCACCATTCTTTTTTTTCTCCTTTACTCTTTTCATTTCGTTTATACCTAACCTACCCCTTTTCCTTATATTGCTTTATTTGTTTTATTACATGATTCTAATAGGGCTGACTGCATCTTCTTTTCATATGTCATTCACTTTCTCAATAAATAGTCACAAACGAAAATAAAACTAACTACTTTCTTGCTTTCATTTGAAGAGAAAGTCGAACTGGAAACAAAAACTTAAATATTCTAGAACCGTAACAGCTAAATCCTCTATTTCCCTCTCAAGACTAAGGGAGCATACCACTAAGATGATGATCACCTATGAAAATCATATTTTGTAATATCATCAGTAAGAAGAATGGCTTACTTTCTGTGCTGCTACAAGAACTTTATCGAGGAAGCGAAGCCATTCAAATACAAATACTGGTCTCTTGGCCTCCGGAATCTGACGCAGGGCCTCTTCATTTAGCGTCAGACTATGGCTCAGCTCCATCATCATGGCAGGGCTACAAACAGGAAAATGTCATTGATTACAACCATTATTATCGTCATCACAGGGTTCACAATTTGTATAGTAGCCTGTGATATTCTAATTACATTTAAGTTGCAACATGATCTTTCACAATTTCAGCACTTAAAATACGGCAAATTAAAATACGACCACATACTTTTGGCAATAACGCAATATTAGCTCCGCTGGAAATCTGAAAAATAGCGTTATTTACTATGAATAGCATACTAACACTTCTAGATGTTTAATAAACATAGCAACATTTATTACCATGGGATTTTACGCTTTAAAGCCATCACCTTGCAATATTCCACAGATAACGTATGAGATTTTACGCTTAAAAACCACCACCTTGCAATAATCCATAGATAAAATAAAGGAAAAGTTTCTTATGCATAAAAATTAAGCTGGTTTTGACTTAATATATGCTGCGCCCGTCCTTCCGATAATCGTTTCTTTTTCAGTTTCTTCACGATATGATAAAAGTGTGTAATTCATGGTTGTATCACCTGACGATTATATTTTTATATATCGCATAACATGATGATGCGAATACATTTGTGAACCTGATAATGGTCAGACGATTGAAACTGGTTGTGTAAGTAAAGTAAAGCAGCTCATGGTGGTAATATGACATATTTCACATACTCTCACAGGAAAAAATCTCTGCAACAAAAAATAATTAACGTTGCGTAGTGAAATTTCGAGACCACATCTGTAACACTGTTGATTAACGTTGCAAGACCACAGGTTAATGTAAGTGTACGATAAGCCATAATAAATGTGAAATGCTAGTACATCAATAACCGGCGTAACCGCCAGAACGTTGAATGCAAGCTTGCAGAAGTGCATGCTTTATGTTGTATAGGTGCTGGATGTCACTTTGTGGGACAGAGTTCCATGCCCGTTGCACTTGGTCGGTCAACACACGGACGGTTAATGTTGTTTGTAGATAACGCTGGAGTTGCCCGTCTGATGATGTTTCATACGTGCTCGATTGGAGAAACATATCTGATGATCGAACAGGTCAAAGCAACATCTCGACAGTCGTTGGGTAACAATGGCGGTATGTGGATGAGCCTTATCCTGCTGGAAAACACTCCCTGGAGTGCTGTTCGTGAGTGGCACAACAGATCGAAGCACCAGACTGACGGACAAAATTGCAGTCAGGATTCGTGGGATAACGACAAGAGTATTCCTGCTGTCATACGAAACAGCACTCCAGATCGTAACTCCAGAAGAAGGTAAAGTGTGTGTAGCACGCAGACAGGTTGGCTGCAGGCCATCAACTGGCGCCGGCCAGAGTGGCCGAGCGGTTCTAGGCGCTTCAGTCTGGAACCGCGCGACCGCTACGGTCGCAGGTTCGAATCCTGCCTCGGGCATGGATGTGTGTGATGTCCTTAGATTAGTTAGGTTTACGTAGTTCTAAGTTCTAGGGGACTTATGACCTCAGCAGTTGAGTCCCAAAGTGCTCGGAGCCATTTGAACCTCAACTGGCCTCCTTGTAACCAACACACGGCCATCATTGGCACCAGGCAGAACCAGGTTTCATCAGAAAACACTGAAGACCTCCATCCCGCCCTCCAATCAGCTCTCGCTAGACACCACTGAAGTGGCAGATGACGATGGTTTGGGGTCATTGGCATGCACGCTAAAGGGCGTCTGGCTCGGGGCTGCCCTTGGAAGTAACCGATTTGCAATATTTCGTTGCGTCACTGTGGTGTCAACTACAGCTCAAAGTGCTGCTGCAGATGCAGTACGATGAGCCAGAGCTATACGCCGAACTCGATTGTCTTCTCTCTTGGTAGTGCCACGTGGCCGTCGGGAGCAGGGTCTTCTTGTGGCCGTATATTCTCGTGACCACCGCTGCCAGCAATCATGTACAGTGGATACATTCCTACCAAGTCTTTCCGCAATAACGCAGAAGGAACATCCAACTTCTCGTAACCCTACCACACGACCTCGTTCAAACTCAGTGAGGTGTTGATAATGGCGTCTTTGTCTCCTTAAAAGACATCATTAGCTACTGGCGCCATTCACTCTTATGCGACTGGCGCGAAGTTGGAATATACGTCATCGTAGAAACATGCACACCAAATTTCATTTAACATCCTGGCAGATCAAAACTGTGTGCCCGACCGAGACTCGAACTCGGGACCTTTGCCTTTCGCGGGCAAGTGCTCTACCAACTGAGCTACCGAAGCATGACTCACGCCCGGTACTCACAGCATTACTTCTGCCAGTTTCTCGTCTCCTACCTTACAAACTTTACAGAAGCTCTCCTCGCAGGAGAGTGTCCCCAAAAGGAAAAGGTCCCGAGTTCGAGTCCCGGTCGGGCACACAGTTTTAATCTGCCAGGATGTTTCATATCAGCGCACTCTCCGCTGCAGAGTGAAAATCTCATTCTGGGAACTTTCATTTATGTCGCACAACGCTTCTTGGTGTTGGGATTCTTCTTTCCGTCAGTGTGTAAAAGAGCTGTGGGGCATCACGTTCTGACAGTATACACTCCTGGAAATGGAAAAAAGAACGCATTGACACCGGTGTGTCAGACCCACCATACTTGCTCCGGACACTGCGAGAGGGCTGTACAAGCAATGATCACACGCACGGCACAGCGGACACACCAGGAACCTCGGTGTTGGCCGTCGAATGGCGCTAGCTGCGCAGCATTTGCGCACCGCCGCCGTCAGTGTCAGCCAATTTGCCGTGGCATACGGAGCTCCATCGCAGTCTTTAACACTGGTAACATGCCGCGACAGCGTGGACGTGAACCGTATGTGCAGTTGACGGACTTTGAGCGAGGGCGTATAGTGGGCATGCGGGAGGCCGGGTGGACGTACCGCCGAATTGCTCAACACGTGGGGCGTGAGGTCTCCACAGTACATCGATGTTGTCGCCAGTGGTCGGCGGAAGGTGCACGTGCCCGTCGACCTGGGACCGGACGGCAGCGACGCACGGATGCACGCCAAAACCGTAGGATCCTACGCAGTGCCGTAGGGAACCGCACCGCCACTTCCCAGCAAATTAGGGACACTGTTGCTCCTGGGGTATCGGCGAGGACCATTCGAAACCGTCTCCATGAAGCTGGGCTACGGTCCCGCACACCGTTAGGCCGTCTTCCGGTCACGCCCCAACATCGTGCGGCCCGTCTCCAGTGGTGTCGCGACAGGCGTGAATGGAGGGACGAATGGAGACGTGTCGTCTTCAGCGATGAGAGTCGCTTCTGCCTTGGTGCCAATGATGGTCGTATGCGTGTTTGGCGCCGTGCAGGTGAGCGCCACAATCAGGACTGCATACGACCGAGGCACACAGGGCCAACACCCGGCATCATGGTGTGGGGAGCGATCTCCTACACTGGCCATACACCTCTGGTGATCGTCGAGGGGACACTGAATAGTGCACGGTACATCCAAACCGTCATCGAACCCATCGTTCTACCATTCCTAGACCGGCAAGGGAACTTGCTGTTCCAACAGGACAATGCACGTCCGCATGTATCCCGTGCCACCCAACCTGCTCTAGGAGGTGTAAGCCAACTATCCTGGCCAGCAAGATCTCCGGATCTGTCCCCCATTGAGCATGTTTGGGACTGGATAAAGCGTCGTCTCACGCGGTCTGCACGCCCAGCACGAACGCTGGTCCAACTGAGGCGCCAGGTGGAAATGTCATGGCAAGCCGTTCCACAGGACTACATCCAGCATCTCTACGATCGTCTCCATGGGAGAATAGCAGCCTGCATTGCTGCGAAAGGTGGATATACACTGTACTAGTGCCGACATTGTGCATGCTCTGTTGCCTGTGTGTCTGTGCCTGTGGTTCTGTCAGTGTGATCATGTGATGTATCTGACCCCAGGAATGTGTCAGTAAAGTTTCCCCTTCCTGGGACAATGAATTCACTGTGTTCTTATTTCAATTTCCAGGAGTGTATGTAGGAGGAAGCAAAATTTTGCTTCATTCTTCGACGAACGTAAGGTCTCGGAATTTTAACACTAAACCATAAACCAACGACTGCTACATACGTGGTGAGCAAAGGCGCTCATACTACAGTATGTTGGGGGAGGGGGGTAGAGCCAGACCCGGGATATGATGTGTTTTTAATATTTCAGAAGACGAATGGTGACTTGTAAGTAGGCATAAAAATGTTCCAGTTCGACCCTGTTAAAACTCTACATAACACGGCTTGTAAATCATTTTCTAGGGGAAAAAACCTGGCTCAACCCTTGCCCCCGGGGTATGAGCGCCCTCAGTGGAGAGGACACGTCGCTTTTATGTCACACCTAGCTTCTTGTGATAACACCCTGAGAAGTATGAAAGAAGTAAAATCTGGTTCTTTGACGACATTCCTCTGAACCTCATCTGTGGCTCCCAATCTGGTAAAAGAATGTCCAGTAACATACGAGTTATGTCTCCGAATTTATGTGAAGACTCTTAAAGCTCTTTAAACAACTCTGGCGCTAGTAACATTTTACATCTTTTCCCTTCATATCTGCAAGCCCTCTGCTGCCAGAGCGCTGCGAACTGTAAAATGGCGGTGTGTGAGATAACTATGTTGCTGCCGGCCGCGGTGGTCTCGCGGTTCTAGGCGCGCAGTCCGGAACCGTGCGACTGCTACGCTCGCAGGTTCGAATCCTGCCTCGGGCATGGATATGTGTGATGTCCTTAGGTTAGTTAGGTTTAAGTATTTCTAAGTTCTAGGGGACTAATGACCACAGCAGTTGAGTCCCATAGTGCTCAGAGCCATTTGAACCATTTTGAACTATGTTGCTGCATGAGAAACAGTGTATTGTAATCGAGTTTCGAATTCGAAGAGCACCCTCTCCTTCTGTGTGACATTACGAGACCACACACGAGCGCTGGAACATGTGCAACTATCCGACGCCTTGGGTCCACTGTCATCGATCATCCTCCATACAGGCGCAACTTGGCCTTATCCGATTTTCATCTGTATCCAAAACTTACAGAACACCTTCGTGGACTTAACTTTCATAGTGATGAAGCGGTGCAAACAGAGGTGAGGTTGGGGATCTGTCAACCGTGTCATTCTACGGTGACGGTATCAGCGAACTAGTCTCTCATTGGGCGAACGTCGTCAGAACGGCTATGTTGAGAAATAAATATGTACACATTAAGAGTAAAGATGTAGAATGTCAACAACGTTTGTTTTATTTAAGAAGCTTTAGAAGCTTTCACATTAAAATTCAGAGGCATTCCCTTTTAGCACGCCCTGTTGTCTCTATTGGGAATATTTGAAAATTTGTTTCTCTTTGCACTGGTAACAGCGATCCGCTGAACTAACGAGTTTATTCGACAATTATTGCCGTAACACTTAAAATGCACAGACAGTGGCCGAGTCGTTTCTAATTATTACATAACATTCATCTACGTCGCCATAATCCCATACGAGACGCAGAAGTCACGTTCGGAGTTAAAAATCGCTTAAATGTTCTTCGCAATCAAAACTGAAATTGTCTTATATATCTACATGCTTAATAAAGGTCCTAACTGCAAAAATTACGTACAACTATCCCCAGGTACGGAAACAGCACGAAATATAATGAAGTACAGCCTATCAACTTAGAACTTAACAATGACTATCCGACACAGTGTAGTCAGGCAGGTAAACAAATGACTACCGGCCGACGCCTCCGGAGTCTACAGACTTCTACCGATTCAGAAGTACAGAGCAGAGAGGCTAACATACTGATAACTCACTGTACTATTCTCAGTAAATTTTCATCCAAATGTTCTTTCCTCGTTTCGAAGTGAGTGGCATACGATACAGCAGGACCGTTTTCCTCTTATAAGATTTTACCTTCGCATCATAACGGTAATACACGGGCAAATTTTTTGAGATCACGTTTCTAATTAAAAACAGTTTCAGCTTCCTTCCAACCACACGTGTTATCGAAGTACTGCACAACGAGTAATGGAAAATTATTGCCATTTTAAAGAGCACCTCACCACATTCAATGTCTTCAATGGCGCAGCTGCTTGGCATAACTACTATATCGGTCGAAATCGCGTGAATTAACAATAGTAACGTTAACTGCGTTGTTCTTTACGAGAAATGCAGAATAATATATCACGTCCAATCGATATTTTACACTGTTAATATAGCGCCTCTCATGAAACTGCTCGCTTCGCCCTGAGATACAACGAAGGTAAAATATCTAAATCCATGCTCTGCAAACTACTGCGAAGTGAGTGGCTTTGTACATCGAGTAGCAACGGATAAAAAAACACATTGTTAATATTTAAGAATATTCAAACTTTTTTTTTACTAAAAAGTTCTTATGAATTGATGGGATGTACAAGCCGCTTTAGCTGTTGTGTAGTCTTTTATTGCGTTTCCAATAAAGACCTACTAACGGCTACAGTGGCTTGGAAGCCTTCATCACTGAATCTCATCAATTCATAACATCTTTTTTAGTAAAAAACAGCCTGAAGATGCTTAAATATTACAATATGTGTTTGGTAGAAAAGTCTAGTTTCCTTTTTAGGTAATGTTAGCATATGAGTTTCTGTTTTAGCATATGAGTGTCTATTTTATACTGCGAACACATGGAACGCATTCTTAACAGTATGTACTGCGTTTTCCTCATGTTGTATTGCAGCCACATGTACATTATGCATTTACAGTCGCGAACATATTTTTATAAAGTTTCGTGTATTAACTTTTTTACAACTTGATGTTAGAATGTCGAAGCACAGATTTTCATGCATAAATTTCAGTCTTTTAACCTCTAATGGACGGAGTGGCACTGTCTACTATGTATGACAGTTGACAATGGTTGAGAAGCTATGCAGGCGTTAATATTCGTAACAGTCACGCAAAATCAACCATAGTAACAAATTGATCTTCTTGGAAACACTGAGCAGAATATTTCAGTTATTTCGCTATTAAATAAAAACCATAGATTTGAATTAATGCAAGCACTTACAATTTGACAATGACCACAAAGTTTTTTTTTTATACATATGAACTTTTTAATAGCACATGAATAAGCACACAATCAACATTTTTAAAGAATAGGTGCTGGTTTCACAAAGGAAATATTTTTGTACTGTATCCAATAGTTAAATGTGCAAACTGCACTATAAGCTTACTTTATAAGAAAATTTTCTTTATATGTTAACACATAATTATGCGTTAAATGCAAATACAGTTATCAGTTTATAAGAACTAAGTACCTTCACCAAAATTATTTTTGGACTGTATGTTTTTATGTTCAAACAGTACTTTAAGTGAAGAATTCCTCAGACGTCAAAGCAAACTGGCATTTCCGTGCCAAACAGTTTCTGTAAATCATGAAAAAAATGGTTCAAATGGCTCTGAGCACTATGGGACTCAACTGCTGTGGTCATTAGTCCCCTAGAACTTAGAACTACTTAAACCTAACTAATCTAAGGACATCACACACATCCATGCCCGAGGCAGGATTCGAACCTGCGATCGTAGCAGTCGCACGGTTCCCGGACTGCGCGCCTAGAACCGCGAGGCCACCGCGGCAAGCGGTAAATCATGAAAAATTCGTGTCATGCGAAAATAATTTTGATGGGAAACGTAGATTTCTATCTATTAGCCGTGCACTATGGTTTACCCGCTTAAGAGTAATCATAAATGTGGCTTGATACAGCAAAAGCACCGCTGAAACCAAAAGTGGAGGAGAAGGGACAAGAAAGCCGGTTGAAGGAGAGGGGATGGGGGAGAGGGAGAAACCCGTGGATGTGGGTGAGGGGTGTACCTCCAACGAACGGCAGTGCAAATGTTAGCTTGGCCTGACATTTTGTAGAAGTACCTCGTCATTACAACGCGTGGAAAGGACAAACTTAGTCCTCTGCAAAGGCTGTCGACTGAAAAGACGCTCAGATAGAAAGATGTGCCGAACACAGGTAGACAGCAGAAAAAAGTCGCTCTTCCCGTATTCTCAATAAAGCAATTCATTAAATACGTAGTAGGTTTTGTCATTCAATTACCCATTAGTTTCTCCTTACCGTACTACTGCCAGCAAGGTCATTAGCTCTAGATAAATAATATTATACATGCGTGAATTCCAGAAACGTAGGTGATGTGAACAATGGTGCTTGATATTTCCGAAATTTATACTTAGTAACAAAAATGAAAAATCTTGTTTGCATTTTTTAAAGCTATATGTGAAGTACAACTTCCGATTTTAAAACGATAGCGAGAAACAGCTCCAGAATACGCAGGGTAACTGGAGACATCACTAGCATAGCTAGTCTTCTTGATACAATAGCTATTTCTATTAATTGGGAACCAGATGACGGTTCAAAACACCCACGACTTGCTTCACTAATTTCTAGTGGTTATTAGGGAATATAGCGTACCTTTTAAGTTACACAGCAGTATATAATTCAGAAAACGGACCGAAATCCCATGTATAGGTACATTATGCAATAAATATACATAAAATTGGGACATTATATATATGGAAAACTATCACGTCGTAACCGTTTTCCAATTATTCATCGTTGGACGTAAGGAATGCTGCACGTTCTTGTATACGCTGAGGAGAACCACAATTTTCGCTCACATTTCTTGTAGCACTGTTGCAACTCAAAAAATTGTGCTACACGCATTCTCTGAAAAATATTTCGAGCAGTTAGTTCATGAACCCAGTGGAATAGTAAACGGTTGTGAAAACACACTTGATCTCTTAGTAACAAATAATCCTCAGCTAACAACGAGCATCAAAACGAATACAGAGATTAGTGAACACAGAGTTGTCGTAGCGAGACTGAATATGGCAACTCCTAAAATCCTCTAAAAATAAACGAAAAATATATCCATTCAAAAAAGCAGATATAAATTCGCTTGACACCTTCTTGAGAGACAATCTCCATTTCTTCCAAATTAACAATGTAAATGTAGACCCGATGTGGCTTGAATTCGAAGAAATAGCTCGACAGCAATTGGGAGATCTATTGCTGTTGTGGTCTTCAGTCCTGAGACTGGTTTGATGCAGCTCTCCATGCTACTCTATCGTGTGCAAGCTTCTTTGTCTCCCAGTACCTACTGCAACCTACATCATTCTGAATCTGCTTAATGTATTCATCTCTTGGTCTCCCTCTACGATTTTTACCCTCCACGCTGCCCTCCAATACTAAATTGGTGATCCCTTGATGCCTCAGAACATGTCCTACCAACAGATCCCTTCTTCTGGTCATGTTATGCCACAAACTTCTCTTCTCCCCAATCCTATTCAATACTTCCTCATTAATTATGTGATCTACCCATCTAATCTTCAGCATTCTTCTGTAGCACCACATTTCGAAAGCTTCTATTCTCTTCTTGTCCAAACTAATTATCGTCCACGTTTCACTTCCATACATGGCTACACTCCATACAAATACCTTCAGAAATGACTTCCTGACACTTAAATCTATACTCGATGTTAACAAATTTCTCTTCTTCAAAACGCTTTCCTTGCTATTGCCAGTCTACATTTTATATCCTCTCTACTTCGACCATCATCAGTTATTTTGCTCCCCAAGTAGCAAAACTCCTTTACTACTTTAAGTGTCTCATTTCCTAATCTAAATCCCTCCGCATCACTCGACTTTATTCGACTACATTCCATTATCCTCGTTTTGCTTTTGTTGATGTTCATCTTATATCCTCCTCTCAAGACACTGTCCATTCCATTCAACTGCTCTTCCAAGTCCTTTGCTGTCTCTGACAGAATTACGATGTCATCGGCGAACCTCAAAGTTTTTATTTCTTCTCCATGGATTTTAATACCTACTCCGAATTTTTCTTTTGTCTCCTTCTCTGCTTGCTCAACATACAGATTGAATAACATCGGGGAGAGGCTACAACCCTGTCTCACTCCCTTCCCAACCACTGCTTCCCTTTCGTGTCCGTCGACTCTTATAACTGCCATCTGGTTTCTGTACAAATTGTAAATAGCCTTTCGCTCCCTGTACTTTACCCCTGCCACCTTCAGAATTTGAAAGAGAGTATTCCAGTCAACATTGTCAAAAGCTTTCTCTAAGTCTACAAATGCTAGAAACGTAGGTTTGCCCTTCCTTAATATAGCTTCTAAGATAAGTCGTAGGGTCAGTATTGCCTCTCGTGTTCCAACATTTCTACGGAATCCAAACTGATCTTCCCCGAGGTCAGCTTCTACTAGTTTTTCCATTCGTCTGTAAAGAATTAGTGTTAGTATTTTGCAGCTGTGACTTATTAAACTGATTGTTCGGTAATTTTCACATCTGTCAGCACCTGCTTTCTTTGGGATTGGAATTATTATATTCTTCTTGAAGTCTGTGGGTATTTCGCCTGTTTCATACATCTTGCTCACCAGATGGTAGAGTTTTGTCAGGACTGGCTCTCCCAAGGCTGTCAGTAGTTCCAATGGAATGTTGTCTACTCCGGGGGCCTTGTTTCGACTCAGGTCTTTCAGTGCTTTGTCAAACTCTTCGCGCAGTATCGTATCTCCCATTTCATCTTCATCTACATCCTCTTCCATTTCCATAATATTGTCCTTAAGTACATCACCCTTGTATAGACCCTCTATATACTCCTTCCACCTTTCTGCTTTCCCTTCTTTGCTTAGAACTGGGTTTCCATCTGAGCTCTTGATATTCATACAAGTGGTTCTCTTATCTCCAAAGGTCTCTTTAATTTTCCTGTAGGGAGTATCTATCTTACCCCTAGTGAGATAAGCATCTACATCCTTACATTTGTCCTCTAGCCATCCCTGCTTAGCCATTTTGCACTTCCTGTCGACCTCATTTTTGAGACCTTTGTATTCCTTTTTGCCTGCTTCATTTACTGCATTTTTATATTTTCTCCTTTCATCAATTAAATTCAATATTTCTTCTGTGACCCAAGGATTTCTACTAGCCCTCGTCTTTTTACCTACTTGATCCTCTGCTGCCTTCACTACTTCATCCCTCAAAGCTACCCATTCTTCTTCTACTGTATTTATTTCCCCCATTCTTGTCAGCTGTTCCCTTATGCTCTCCCTGAAACTCTGTACAACCTCTGTTTTAGTCAGTTTATCCAGGTCCCATCTCCTTAAATTGCCACTTTTTCGCAGTTTCTTCAGTTTTAATCTACAGGTCATAACCAATAGATTGTGGTCAGAGTCCACATCTGCCCCTGGAAATGTCTTACAATTTAAAACCTGGTTCCTAAATCTCTGTCTCACCATTATATAATCTATCTGAAATCTGTCAGTATCTCCAGGCTTCTTCCATGTATACAATCTTCTTTCATGATTCTTGAACCAAGTGTTAGCTATGATTAAGTTGTGCTCTGTGCAAAATTCTACCAGGCGGCTTCCTCTTTCATTTTTTAACCCCAATCCATATTCACCTACTACTTTTCCTTCTCTCCCTTTTCCTACTACCGAATTCCAGTCACCCATGACTTAAATTTTCGTCACCCTTCGCTATCTGAATAATTTCTTTTATTTCATCATACATTTCTTCAATTTCTTCGTCATCTGCAGAGCTAGTTGGCATATAAACTTGTACTACTGTAGTGGGCGTGGGCTTCGTATCTATCTTGGCCACAATAATGCGTTCACTATGTTGTTTGTAGTAGCTTACCCGCATTCCTATTTTCCTATTCATTATTAAACCCACTCCTGCATTACCCCTATTTGATTTTGTGTTTATAACCTTGTAGTCACCTGACCAGAAGTCTTGTTTCTCCTGCTACCGAACTTCACTAATTCCCACTATATCTAACTTTAACCTATCCATTTCCCTTTTTAAATTTTCTAACATACCTGCCCGATTAAGGGAGATCTAAACCAAATGAATTAACGAAGGACGTAGCTGATCCCCCTTGCTTCACAGAACGGGTCAGAACACTGTTGCATCAACAACGAAAACAGCATGTCAAATTTAAAAGAAACGCAAAAACTCCTAAGACTGGCGATCCACAAAGAAACTTTGTCTCGAAACTTGGCAGAAAATCCAAAGAGATTCTGGTCGAACGTAAAGTATGCTAACGGCAAGACACAATCAATGCCTTCTCTGCGCGATAACAATGCAAATACTATCGATGGCTGTGCCGCTAAAGCAGAGTTACGAAACACATCCTTCCAAGATTCCTTCACCAAAGAAGACGAAGTAAACATTCAAATTAAGAACAGCTGCCAACACGAGTAACTTAGAAGTGGATAACCTCGGAGTAGTGAAGTAATTTAAATCACCAAGTCTTCTGGTTCAAACTCTATACCAATTAGGTTCCTTTCAGAGTACGCTAATGCAACTGCTCTTTACTTAACAATCATACACGACCACTCTCTCGATGAAAGATCTGTACCCAAAGACTGGAAAGCTGCACAGGCCACACCAATATTCAAGGAAGGCACTAGGAGTAATCCACTGAATTACAGGCCCATATCATTAACGTCGATTTGAAGTTGGTTTTTGGATCATATATTGTGTTAGAACATTATGAATTAACTCGAAGAGAACGGTCCATTGACACACAGTCGACACTGATTTAGAAAACATCGCTCTTGTGAAACACAGCTAGCTCTTTACTCAATCGAAGTAAGGGATTTCAATTTGATTCCGAATTTATAGAATTTCCAGAAGGCTTTTGACACCGTACTTCAAAAACGGCTTGTAGTCAAACTGAATGCTTATCGAATATCGTCTCAGTTATGTGACTGGACACACGATTTCCTGTCAGAGGGGGTCATAGTTCGTGGTAACTGGCGGAAAGCCATCGAGTTAAACAGAAGGGATTTCCGGTGTTCCCAAAGGTAGTGTTACGGGTGCTCTGCTGCTCCGTATCTATATAAACGATTTATTAGACAATCTGAGCAGCCGTCATAGGCTGTTTGCAGATAATTCTGTAGTTTATCGTCTAGTAAAATCGCTAGAAGATCAAAACAAATTGCAAACCGATTTAGAAAAGATATCTGATGGTGTTAAAATTGGCAACTGACCCTAAAATAATGAAAAGTGTCAGGTCATCTATATGAGCGCTAAAAGGAGATTCGTATGTACGATAAATCAGTCAAAGCTAAAGGCTGTAAATCCAACTAAATACCTGGGAATTACAATTACGAACAACGTAAATTGAAAAGGAAGGAAGATTACGTTTTACGTTCCGGATATTGATGTCATTAGAGACGGAGCACAAGCTCGGATTGTGTCAAGGATGGGAACCATACCGGCATTTGCTTGGGGCGATTTAGGGAAATCACAGAAAAGCTAAATCTGGATGGCCGTACGAGGGTTTGAACCATCATCCTCCAGAATGCGTGTTAAGTGTGCTAATTATTGCGCAACCTCGCTCGGTAAACTGGAAAGAACACACAGAAAATGTTATGGGGAAGGCGAACCAAAGACTGTGTTTTATTGGCAGAACAGTTAGAAGATGCAACATATCTACTGAAGAGACTGTCTACGCTACACTAGCTTGTCCATACTCTTTTGGAGTACTGTTGAGCGGTGTGGGATCCTCACCATATAGGATCAAGGGACTACATTGAGAATGTTCAGATAGGATTAACGGTGTGCACCGAGAAAGTTCAAAGAAGAGCAGTACGTTTTGTATTATCGAGAAACAGGGGAGAGAGGGTCACTGACGTGATACAGGGTTTGGGGTGGATATCGACAAAACAAAGGCGTTTTTCGTTACGAAGGAATCTTCTCTGTATTATATGTAATAGAGAGGAAACATAAAAAATAACCAGGCAAACATTGGCAACCAGACGTTATTTAAACTAATAAAACATATTGTAGAGAAAGAACAACCCTCCTAGTCACCACAGAATAATATCACAAACTAGGCAAAATCCACCTCATCCCTTCCCCTCCCCCAATAGATCACCACCACTGTACCACAGTAAAGCAATAACTTACCCTCAGAGCAGTTAGGAAATTTCAGCGCCCTTTACACACACACACACACACACACACACACACACACAGAGAGAGAGAGAGAGAGAGAGAGAGAGAGAGAGAGAACAGACACTCTTACCACTACCTAAGCAAACAAAAGAAGAAGGCATCCCGCAATAGCAAAACCAAACACACACAATGGCGAGATGACAGTAGTTTTTCACAACACAAAAACGTGAATATATTACCGCCGTGAAAGTGCTGTGTGCTAAAATCTAACACAGACATCTGGAAAAGCGAGAAGAATGATGTAAACAACAAAAAACCGTGCGTAACAGTAAGAATTAATACTGCTTTTAGTAGTTAACTGAAGCATGCATACTGATCCTGCTGTCAGAAAACAAAATTGTACTACAAAAATACTATATTCTTACAGTGACCACTGAAGATGCTTCAAAACTAAGCGAAATGCGTTTGGTCTTAATAAGACTTCCATTACAGTTGCA
Organism: Schistocerca gregaria; assembly: GCF_023897955.1. Taxonomy (NCBI): domain Eukaryota; kingdom Metazoa; phylum Arthropoda; class Insecta; order Orthoptera; family Acrididae; genus Schistocerca; species Schistocerca gregaria. The sequence continues at coordinate 183,956,279 of NC_064931.1, read as the reverse complement.
AAAGGCGTATACAACTTGTGTATCTGCAACTGCAGAAAAAAGAGGCTGAAAAACAAAAAAGACAACACGTGTTTAAAGAGCATCGAAGTTTTCACTAGGCTCTACAAGAATCTGATTATTTGAATATACTGCCAGTATTGCATTAATTTTCACCATTTTTACGATAAAGTGCTCTGCTACGAAACCACGAAGCTAACTTCATTAATTAAATAATACTTGCTTCCTCAGGCACAAATTTTATCCCCGCATCGCAGAATAGAAGCATCATCGACTTTCATCTCATAAAGTAACCATTCTGTGTTGATAACTTCACTAAGTCGCACTTCCTATCACTGTAGTATAATAAACCATAATCGGAACAACGTGTTTTGGTGGGATCCTTGATACAGTGGTCCATTGGTCGGTTGGTTGATTGGTTTGGGGTATAAAGGGACCAAACTACAAGAGTATCAGTCCCTTTTTCCTGACCCAAGCAAGGCTCAAGGTACAAAAACACCCGACACCACACCTAAAAAGAAAATGAATGGAACGAACAAAAAACGGGGAAAACATACACTACAACGAAAAGTAGAAGATAGTATTAAAACCATAGAACATATGGTCTGGACTGGCTGATCACAAAAACAGAAGAAGATGAGTCAGCCACTCTGCAGCATATTTAAATGTCCACCCCAAAAAGACAAGGCTAGATGAACATACGTAGGGAAAAGACGACCACCAAGACAGACAAATGCAAAGAAAGTGCGATAGAGTTAAAATGGAGGGAAGGGTGGCTACCTCAGAGGGAAGGGTAAATGCCTACCGTTAGATGGTACGATTAAAAAACCTTCACGAATAAAACGTAGAACTAAATCTGCTGTTGGGGCATTGTCGCCCAACAACGAAGATAGGGTGCTGGGAAGGTTAAAAGTCCACCGCAGGGTGGCTAAAGGAGGACAGTCCAGCAAGATGTGGACGACAGTCATATGTTAGCCACGGTGTAACCGAGGTGGGTCCTCGCGGTAGAGGAGATAGCCATGTGTTAGCTACGTATGGCCAATGTGGAGCCGGAAGAGAACCACAGAGTCCCTGTGAGAGACCTGCATCGGGGTCATCCACACATTGGCAGTCTCCTTAAGTGCACGTAGTTTGTTGTGCATACTGAGATTATGCCATTCCGTCTCCCAAAGCTGAAAAACCTTGCGGCGTAATAATGATCGCAGATCAGTTACAGGGCTGCCGATCTCCAGAAGTGGTTTCCGCGTAGACTGTTTGACCTGCCTGCCAGCAACTTCATTTCCTGGGATTCCCATGTGGCCTGAGCCCCCACACAAACATCACGGAACGACTGGACCATTCCAGGGCATAGATGGACTCCTGGATGGTCGCTACTAAAGGACGGCGAGGTAGTACTGGTCGATAGCTTGTGGGCTACTCAAGGAGTCAATAAAAAGAAGAAACGACTCTCCAAGGCATGAGCGGATGTGCTCAACAGCACGAGAGATGGCCGCCAGCTCTGCAATGAAAAAAATCATCCATCTGGCAAGGAGTGCTGTTCAATATGTCCTCCATGAATATACGCGAAGCCTACGTGACCATCAGCCATCGAGCCATCAGTGTAAACTGCTTCATGGTCTGGGACATTTCAAGAATCGAGATGAAATGACAGAGGAGAGCTGCAGGGTGAATTGAGTCCTTAGGACCATGTGAAAGGTCCAGGCAAAGCTTCAGCATAGGTGTACACCATGGAGGTGTACGTGAATGGAGCTCAAGTACAGGTGGCACAGGCAAGGACTCCACTTCAGACAGAAGAGATCAGATGCGAACCGCAATCGTAAGCCCTGACCTGGGCCTCCGATGTGGGAGATGAACGGACATGGATGGGAAAAGGATATGGTAATTCGGATGCTCAGGAGAATTGCGAATGTGTGCCACGTAACTGGCGAGCAGCTGTGTATGCCTAACCTTCAATGGAGGGACTCCGGCATCCATCAGCGCGCTGGTCACCATATTCGTCCTAAAAGCTCATGTTGCCAGTCGAACGCCACAGTTGTGCACTGGGTCGAGTAAACGCAACGCTGAGGGCGCCGCCGTACCATAAACCAGACTCCCATAGTCAAGGCGGGATCGAACAAGGGCTCTGTAGAGCTGCAGAACCGTAGAGCTATCTGCATCCCAGTTGGTGTTGCTCAGGCAGTGGCGGGCGTTGAGGTGTTGCCAGCACTTACGCTTCAGCTGACGAAGATGAGGAAGCCACGTCAATCGGGCGTCGAAAACCAGTCCTAAGAATCGAGATGTCCCCACTACAGTGAGTGGATTGTCATTAAGGTAAAGTTCTGGTTCCGGATGAACGGTACGACGCCGATGGAAGAGCGTACCACACGACTTCGCGGATGGAAACTGGAACCTGTGGGCTAGAGCACATGACACTGCGCCTTCTGGATGGCTCCCAGCAGGTGTCGCTCAGCAACACCAGTACTGGAGGAGCAGTACGAAATGCAGAAGTCGTCTGTATACAGAGAAGATGAGACCAACGGCCCGACAGCTGCTGCTAGACCGTTAATGCCCACTAAAAATAGAGATACACTCAATACAAAGCCCTGTAGGACCCTATTCTCCTGGATATGGGGGAACTACTGGAGGCATCAACTTGGACAAGGAAGTTACGGATCGATACGAAATTTTTGGATAAAAATCTGGAGCGGGCCCCAGAGACCTGACTCATGTAATATGATGTCGCCAGGTCGTGTCATAAGCTTTTCGTATATAAAAAAAGACGGCAACCAGATGTTGGCGTCTGGAAAAGGCTGTTCGGATGGCAGGCTCGAGGGAAACTAGATTACCAATGGTAGAGCGACCCTGGCGGAAACCGCCTTGGAAAGGATCCAGCAGGCCACTTGACTCCACGACCCAACCCAACCGCCGCCTTACCATACGTTCTCACAGCTTACAAAGAACGTTGGTGAGGCACATGGGCCGATAGCTATCCACATCAAGCGGGTTTTTACCGGGTTTGAGCACTGGAATGATTGGTGTTCTCCCGCCATAGCGATGGAGAGACGCCATCGAACCAGATCCGGTTGAAGATGACGAGGAGATGTCGCTTGTAGTTGGAAGAGAGATGTTTGATCATCTGACTGTGGATCCGATCTGTCCCAGGAGGTGTGTCGGGGCAATGTGCAAGGACGCTGAGGGGCTCCCACTCTGTAAATGGAGCATTATAGGGTTCACTGTGACGTTCAGTGAACGAGAGGGCTCTCCTTTCCATCCGCTGTTTGAGGGTGGAAAATGCTCTGGGATAATTCACTGACGCGGAGGCTTGAGCATAGTCATTAGCAAAGTGCTCGGCAATTGTGTTTGCGTCGGTAGATAACACGCCATTGATGTTAATGCCAGTAACACCTGTCGGGGTCTGGTACCCACAAACCCGTCTTATCTTTGTTCAGACTTGGGACGGTGACGTATGGCACCCAATGGTCGAGACGTAACTCCACCAACACGCCGTCTTTTTATGAGCTGGCGAGCGTGGGCACGGAACCGTTTAAAAGCTATTAGGTGCTCTAAGGAAGGGTGCCGCGTATGTCGCTGTAGAGCTCGCCGACGATCTTTAATGGTCTCAGTGATTTATGGCGACCATCATGGTACAAGACTTTCGTGGGTGGCACCCTAAAGAACAAGGGATCGTATTTTCCGCCGCAGAAACGGTCGTTCTAGTGGCATGCTCAACTACCACATCTATGGTACCATGTGGGGGAGATTCAACAGGGACAGCAGAGGTGGAAGCTTCCCAGTCTGCCTTGTTTAAAGCCCATCTGGGTAGACGTCCGGGGAATGGCGCAGGGGTAGTGACAGGAAGATGGGAAAGCGGTCACTACTACACAGGTCATTGTGGGCTCTCCACTGGACAGATGGGATAAGGCCTGCGCTGCTGAGGGATAAATGAATGGCTGAGTAAGTACCATGAGCCATGCTGAAATGTGTGGAGGCCCCAGTATTTAAGAGGCAGAGATCGAGTTGAGACAGGAAAGTTCCGACATCTCTACCTTGACCAGTAAGCACATTGTCACCCCACAAGGGGTTATGAGCGTTAAAATCTCCCAAAAGTAGGAAAGGTTTATGGAGTTCTTGAATCAGTGCAGTCAATGCATTCAATGATACTAGACCATCTGGAGGAAGATATACGTTGCACACTGTTATTTCCTGTGTCGTCCATATCCTGACTGTCACAGCTTCAAGAGGGGTTTGAAGGGGCACAGGTTCACTGCGTGCTGAGTTCAGTACATAGACACAAACTCCACCTGACACTCTATTATAGTCGCTACGGTTTCTGTAATATTTCCTGTAGCCGCAAAGGTTACGGGTCTGCATTGCCAGGAACCAAGTTTCCTGGACGGCAATGCAGAAAGCAGGTGTAAAGCTTAACAGTTGCCATAGGTCAGCCAGGTGGTGTGCAAAACCGCAGCTTCCACTGGAGGATGAAGTTATCGTGAGGCTGGGGAGGCATGAAGCAAGCAAGGAGGCAGGTTACGCCTCAGTATCACCCGCTGCCACCGATTGATTATTTGTATTCATTCCTGTTGTGGATGAGACATCAGTGAGATCCATATCCTCAGGAGACGCTGAAATCACCACCTCTTCTGCAGGTGCAGAATTGGTAGGGAGTGGCGGTGTTGGGGCCACTGGAGGGTCCTTTTTCTTAGCAAACTTCGTTTGCTTTTCCTCTCGTTTCTCTTTTGGGGCTTGCTGGGAAGACTTCTCTGAAGTAGCTTCAGGCACAGAGGAAAACCGTGACTCTCTTCGTCCAGCAGCTTTTGGCTCCTTTAGCCACTGGCGAGTGTCCACTGTGGCATTAGTGAAGACCTTGGGAGAGAGGGTCCCAAGGGACCCCTTACACACAAGAGGAGCCGAAGGAGGCTGGTGCTTCTCCGGCTAGGGGAGGGGACCTATGTCCCCTGTGTTTGGGGGGGGGGGGGGGCTTGCTCCCAAAGTAGGTACTTTTGGTGCAACAGGAGGAGATTTTCCGCTACTACCAAGAGGGCGGATGTATTCTGGAGGCCAGGAGGGCCCACTGTTCGTGGCACAGAGTGCGGTGTGACTGGTACTTGTGATGGCAATGGTAATGTAGCTGCAGCATATGTGGACGTCAACCAAACGGGGTGTAATTGTTCAAATTTACCTTTAGCCTCTTGCTAAGTCAACTGGTCCAGGGTCTTATACTCCATGATTTTCCGCTCCTTTTGGAGTACTGTGCAGTCTGGCGAGCAGGGGGAGTGCTGCTCTCCACAGTTGATGCAAATGGGAGGAGGCGCACAGGGAGCAGTGGACGTCCGCAGTCTTGAGATGTGGCATTGGAAGTGTAGCGGGAAGACGTGTTCAAATTTCCAACACTTAAATCATCACATAGAGGGAGGGACGTATGGTTTAACGTCACAGCGGCAAATCGTCACCTTGACCTTTTGAGGCAATTAATCACCCTCAAAAGCCAGCATGAAGGCACCAGTAGCAACCCTGTTGTCTTTGGGTCCCCTGGGAACGTGCCGGATGAAATGAATCCCCCCCCCCCCCCCCCGTTCTAGATTGGCGCGCAGAGCTCATAGTTAGACTGCAAGAGGAGGTCGTGATGGAAAATAATTCCCTGGACCATGTTGAGGCTTTTATGGGGAGTGACGGAAACAGGAATACCACCCACATGCCCGGGATTGGGCGGGGGATGCTGTCCTAATCATGACTGCGCCATTTCTCATCCTTGACGGTGCTGTCACTTCCCCAAACTTACCTTCAAGATGTTCAACAAAAAATTGAGGCTTCATAGGTAGAAAGGAGTCCCTGTCTATTCTGCTACAGACTAAATACCGAGGCGAATATGGCTCCCTTCTATCTATAGCCCTACGTTCGACCCGTGGTGTAGCGAGGGAGGGAAACGATTTAGGGTCATATCTGTCAGCATTTTACTAAATTTTGCGCTTGTTAGAGACTACTGGCGCCGTATGGTCACCAGCAAGAGATGAATGAGTCCGCTTCATTGCGGGTGATGCCACCCACTCCGATCAGGGGCTTTCCCCACGGGCGCCACAGCAAAGGCCACCTGTCATGATGGACATTGTCAGGAGTCTTGATACCCCAGGAAGACAGGCATTTACTCCTTGGCATACGTGGGGAGTTTACAGCTCAGGCATCAGCAATGCGATCCCTGTGTTGTCAGGGGGCTACCATCAAATGGGTACATGACGGCACCACCACAACACAATGGCTACTGTGCTGGATATTGGGCGCAGAGAAATCAAATACTGTCATGGGGGCGAAAGAGGACAGGAGAAAATGGAAGAAGATGACATACCCTGAAAAGTGTCCTCGTCCAAATAGTTCAATTGCAGGTGGAGGTGCAAAGCCATGACAATAAGTTCAGGAGATCGAAAAAAAAAAACGAAAACAAGAGTATATGGCCATAATGGAAGAATAAAAACTGCAACTGGAAAAAGAAAAAGCTATTGCTAATGTGCAGGAAAGGCTTACATATTGTTTTAAACAATGACAAAATCTGTCTATGAGTGTGGAATAAGTCGCCATATGTAGGAGTCCTGAGCGAAAAGTTGGTTTGGAGCCTCTTTACCACATTAAAGGACACATGAAAAATCTGTTTATAATGCTCTGTTCCCACCTGGATACGCTTAGAAACGATGGTCACCGTTTGCAGAGCTTAGAACGAAAGGCATAACGACATTTAATGGTCCCTAGTCTGCAAAAGCTGTAAACATTACGTTCTCTATGGAAATTCCACAAAAATGTGCAGCAGAAGAGCTGGTACATACACCCAGGAAGATGTAGAGTGTTATAACAATAGTGTTATCCACGAAGTAAAAGGTAAAATTAAAATCTCCAAATGATCTCAGCTAGAAGAACTGCTGGAAGGAACAGACCTAATCGTCAAATCTATAATAGAGATAGGTGACAAGAAAAAATGAGATATCTATTGGAATTCGAGAACATACCTTCTTTGTACCTGTCTGATGACTGGTTGGAGAAACCATTAGAAAAGGCCAATGTAGATTTAAATTATAAATTAAAAATTTAGCTAGATGTTATTCAAACTACACAAAATAAAAATAGAGTTGTTTTCTGTGTGTGAATGTGCAGTCAAGGATAAAGTAAGTTTGTGAATATATTAAAGCTCCTGGGAAAAATCTGGATGTGCATCCCATTTATGATGATCTACATGTGTGAACCTTGAAAAGTAGCTGGAACTAGGTAGTTGAAACCATAGCAAGAATAATAGGGCAATGCAGGTTGCCTACATCAGGGGCAGCATACATTCAGGGGAAAACTAGTTGTTCTCTTTTGACTGACAGGTTCTTAACCTATTGTTCTGCTAAGTGGATTATGACCCCCTGGGGATAATCCGTCCTTCTGCGAAACGTCCCCCCTACCCCTACCCTTCCTCATCCCCATCCCCCACCACCTCCTCCTCCTCCTCCTCCTCCTCCTCCTCCTCCTCCTCCTACAACATTCTGGTGATCAGGAAATACCAGACTCACTCCTTGTCTCTCAAGAGACGACTCCCTGTAACCAACGCCTCGAAATACGAGGACGGAGGCTTTCATCTCTCCTCAGAATACTATGTACCTGTTGTAATGCTGGAGACAAAGGGAACGTTGACAAAATTTCGAAATCAAAAATAGAGTGAAATAATTCATTTGCATAACCCTATCAAGTTAATTGTTTAACAATTTACACGACTCAAAACACTTATCTCCACCTTACGATGATCCATCTTCTTAATAAAAAATATTGGCAACGTTTGAGTATCATACACAAACATGTAAATCAAGTAATGAAATTTCCGCCACAAATATATGGTAGTGCTAAATATATTCGAGGTCTTGTATGCACCGACATTTGAGAACACGAACACCTTTCTCCACCACAGCGTTTCCTCTAAACGTATCTGGTGGGAAAAAAAAAAACCTACCGCTCACACAAAATCGCGATGAAGAAGTGCGCGCCGTCTTACGACTGCCGCATGGCCGCGGTTACGCCATCCGCCACTGTAAAGGGACATACACTCCTGGAAATGGAAAAAAGAACACATTGACACCGGTGTGTCAGACACACCATACTTGCTCCGGATACTGCGAGAGGGCAGCACAAGCAATGATCACACGCACGGCACAGCGGACACACCAGGAACCGCGGTGTTGGCCGTCGAATGGCGCTAGCTGCGCAGCATTTGTGCACCGCCGCCGTCAGTGTCAGCCAGTTTGCCGTGGCATACGGAGCTCCATCGCAGTCTTTAACACTGGTAGCATGCCGCGACAGCGTGGACGTGAACCGTATGTGCAGTTGACGGACTTTGAGCGAGGGCGTATAGTGGGCATGCGGGAGGCCGGGTGGACGTACCGCCGAATTGCTCAACACGTGGGGCGTGAGGCCTCCACAGTACATCGATGTTGTCGCCAGTGGTCGGCGGAAGGTGCACGTGCCCGTCGACCTGGGACCGGACCGCAGCGACGCACGGATGCACGCCAAAACCGTAGGATCCTACGCAGTGCCGTAGGGGATCGCACCGCCACTTCCCAGCAAATTAGGGACACTGTTGCTCCTGGGGTATCGGCGAGGACCATTCGCAACCGTCTCCATGAAGCTGGGCTACGGTCCCGCACACCGTTAGGCCGTCTTCCGCTCACGCCCCAACGTCGTGCAGCCCGCCTCCAGTGGTGTCGCGACAGGCGTGAATGGAGCGACGAATGGAGACGTGTCGTCTTCAGCGATGAGAGTCGCTTCTGCCTTGGTGCCAATGATGGTCGTATGAGTGTTTGGCGCCGTGCAGGTGAGCGCCACAATCAGGACTGCATACGACCGAGGCACACAGGGCCAACACCCGGCATCATGGTGTGGGGAGCGATCTCCTACACTGGCCGTACACCTCTGGTGATCGTCGAGGGGATACTGAATAGTGCACGGTACATCCAAACCGTCATCGAACCCATCGTTCTACCATTCCTAGACCGGCAAGGGAACTTGCTGTTCCAACAGGACAATGGACGTCCGCATGTATCCCGTGCCACCCAACGTGCTCTAGAAGGTGTAAGTCAACTACCCTGGCCAGCAAGATCTCCGGATCTGTCCCCCATTGAGCATGTTTGGGACTGGATGAAGCGTCGTCTCACGCGGTCTGCACGTCCAGCACGAACGCTGGTCCAACTGAGGCGCCAGGTGGAAATGGCATGGCAAGCCGTTCCACAGGACTACATCCAGCATCTCTATGATCGTCTCCATGGGAGAATAGCAGCCTGCATTGCTGCGAAAGGTGGATATACACTGTACTAGTGCCGACATTGTGCATGCTCTGTTGCCTGTGTCTATGTGCCTGTGGTTCTGTCAGTGTGATCATGTGATGTATCTGACCCCAGGAATGTGTCAATAAAGTTTCCCCTTCCTGGGACAATGAATTCACGGTGTTCTTATTTCAATTTCCAGGAGTTTAGTATCGTCTCGCGAGCGTCTTTGCGGAGAGACGCGTACACGCACCAGCTATGATGGCAGCTGGGTACCCATCCTCCGGCATCCACACGCCCACTGTATCGAACGCTTACAGGTCGGAGAGAGACTGTCACCGAGTAGCCAACCGATCAATTTACATGGGTGGAATAATCGTCCAGTGCAAACAACCATCATACTGAATCTTCTCACGCAACACACATCCACTTCTATCGCCGCTCACTCAGCACACGGGTCACTTTGCAAGCCCGCGCTGCTGCGGGCAAGAACAAAGAGGTCAGCGCATTCTTTGTACCTAACTGCCCGTTATAGGCTGAGGTAATCCGTTACTACCGGTCGCCGACTCCTCATGACCACCACTGTCGGCAGCCGCGGTGCACTAAACAATTCCACTCCGACATAGACATCCCAGTTTTAAAAGTCACTTTACCCAAACCGAGACAGCGATGTTGTTGACCACATATGTCGAATTTCTCATGTCAAATCTAGATTTCTCCCTTTTATAAAAGTCATTTTCGAAGACACAAGAAATCGGGGCACACATGCATTTACACATTGCTAAGGTATCATTACTTCTTGTCAAAAATCCCATGACAGTATGGCATAGGCTAAATTTCCTCTAAGTATTTTCTTATCAGTCAGAAAAAAATCTGTTCTAATCAACTTAATATCTGTTACTACATGCATCACAGGACTAGAAAATTAAACTCCTTTTTGGCTCATGACAGAGTGCTAAGATCTAGCTTGTGACAGGACACCTCCTCACTATTGAACTTCCTTGAAGTAATCAAATGCCTCGCCACATACGAAGTCTCTTAAGGTAACAGCATAGAGAAGTTGTAAACATCAGGTTTATACTATGTATACTAGTATTTGTATGGAGTGTAGCCATGTATGGAAGTGCAACATGGACGATAAATAGTGTAGACAAGAAGAGAATAGAAGCTTTCGAAATGTGGTGCTACTGAATAATGCTTAAGATTAGATGGGTAGATCATATAACTAATGCGGAGGTATTGAACAGAATTGGGGAAAAGAGGAGTTTGTGGCACAACTTGACTACAAGAAGGGATCGGTTGGTAGGACATGTTCTGAGGCATCAAGGGATCACCAATTTGGTACTGGAGGGCAGCGTGGAGGGTAAAAATCGTAGAGGGAGACCAAGAGATGAATACACTAAGCAGATTCAGAAAGATGTAGGCTGCAGTAGGTACTGGGAGATGAAGAAGCTTGCACAGGATAGAGTAGCCTGGAGAGCTGCATCAAACCATCTCAGGACTGAAGACCACAACAACAACAACAATAACAACTATGTATCACGTTATAAATTCTGTAATTTGATTTTATTATTATGGTCGTCTCTCCCTGTTGAAATTTCGTTAAAAGATATCGCTGTAAAAAAAACCTGGTTACTGGTCCAACTCAAGAATCACATCCGTGGTATCCTAGCCATCACTTCCACCTGCCACGTGACACGACATTGATATCAAACTGATAGGCTAATTAATTAAATTGATCATAAGAATCACTTTTCATGGCGAGTAATTTTCTTCCAGCAGTCGGATTACACTCACCAGGTGGCTCAATTGGTAATCCCTGGAGGGAAGATGATGATCTTTTCGAGGAACACTACTGAGAACCGACATTTGAAGCTGAACGCAGATGGACTCTACTGCTGGCAACATACACTTCACATAAGGACCACGCTATTAAAAACATGTTCACAGTGACTACGTTACTGTCACCCTGCATAAAAAGCAATCTCGGTTCTACAGGCACACACAAGAGTCACTTATAGTGTTACACTTTCAAGTATAAATGCTGTCTGCGATTTAGAATCAAGTATATCCATTCAACTATATATTTGAAATGGATCCTATGGAGATGTCTTTTAATGACAACAGCCACTGGTGAATCATATTCGTGCCACTCTCAGGTCTTGAAACGTGTCACCTATTTCAAACTTTTCTGCTAAGGATCCCATACAGCAAAACTCCAGCTTGGTTTTTCAGACAGTCCCACTCCATCTTGTAAATGTTCCTCAGTCTCTGCCCCAACCTCCCTGCAGTTTTGTCCATGTAATCATTACGGGTTAAATTTTAATTAGACAGAAGTCTGAGAGTGCTATATTTAAGAGCTTCCGTATCCCGTGGAGAAACAGGGTGAGCTGAGTTATTGCAACAGGACCGTGTTCTGACCACTTGGTGGAAATGGGAACATGTTGTCATAGCTGCACCAACCGTGTACAATGTGTGAGGCCAGTGCCAAACGAAGCTTTCATCTGCAACATGAGGTTCTAGAAGAGAGACTGTTGTTCTTTCATAAGCAGTTTGATGCGTTGTTTATTTTTCTGCTGCAACACATTCAAGCAGTGTATGACTACAGCTTTGTACACCACCGTCATTTTTCTTTTTCCACCAAGACTTCGAGGTCTGTGTCAGGTGATAAACCAAAATTAACACATCTCAATCCATTGGCTCTCACTGAAAGCTGGACATTACATGGTGTAGACTGTGCTGCCCCAAAAAACACAGGAAGGTTGAAATTAAATACACAGACAGTGTTTCTTATTAACAAAATTGTCGAAGACATCACGACACATGGAAACTGGAAGAGTTTTCAGCATTGTGGGATGTTTCCATACATCTGCCCAAAACTGACTGATAACCTCTACATTTAAATTCACGTTCCACAGTGACTTAGTAGCAGAGGTCTAGGTGTTCCGTTTCAATTGATTTCTCATACTGCAGTCATGAACACGATCACTGTTTCCTGCAGGCCATCCCCAGAAGGTGCTGCTCCCACCAAGACTCTCTCCATCTCAAACAAGCAGTATCAGTTAATCATTATGTGGTAATCAACAGCGTACCAGTGGTCAGATGGGATGGAAAAGACGCCATCGATATGGGGCGATGTACTGCAATAAGCATCACAGTTGACAGTGCCTCAGATTTTGCAATTTTACCACTTTTCCGTAATTTTAATGCCAACCAATGACACTAGAGCATGCCTCCAGATTTCTGTATCATCGTTAACCCACACCTCCACTACTTAGTGTGTAACATACAGATGACAGATACATGGCTGTGCAATACAGACAGCGCCCTATACCGATGCAGTTACGTTATCTACGTATATCTAGCACTTCGATCATAGTGCATAATTTATGATTACGGTTACCCATCTTTCCTGTGTGGATGGGAGGCACAGAGGATTCTCACATTCTTAGGATAAAGTTGGAGGTTGAAAGTTCTCTTGGCACTGTGTCTGACAAACCCTCTCTAGAATAATGTTCTCGATTTAATTTGCAGCTGATCAGAAGTACCTTCCACATCTCGTGAAGGAACTGCTGTTCAGTGAAGACTGTTCCACACCAATCTTAATCACGGCGCCCATCCAAGTGCTCAAGATCTCTTCAAACGCGCGCGTGTCGAGGAGCTTTGCACCCCTTATTGGTGTAGAAGAGATACGAGAGTGTTGAGATGAAATAACATACTGTTAAGAAGAAAAGTGTGGTTTACCCATGATGAACTCTAGATGGACATAGTGTGAAACAATTTACGTACATCAACTGTGCTATCAATTCTGAAGTATTGTCCCGGTGTTTGGTGTACATACCCAGAACATATCTCCATCTGTATATGTGCATCTCACTGTCCCATGACTTCTGTCACCTCAGTGTAATACTAGTGACAAGATGGGAATAGGTCCCCCCAGCCAATATGACAGACTCCATAGTAATTCATTTGATGTCTACAGGGTGCAGCACTTAAATCTCGACAAGTGAAATTTTTAAAGCAAATTTATTACAACAAAATACAAATGAAAATGAAAATCCTTTCTCGTATAAGTAATGGTACCTTTCAAGAGTAACTTTACTAGATGTAACCCCTTTAGCCGCAATGACAGCGCCTCCTATTTTGTTCTGAAACACTCTTTAAAACAGCGCTGTCCATATTCGTGAATGCTGCTTCGATAGTGGTGAGACATTATGGTGCCTCGTCATATTGGTAACTTTTTCGACTACACTCCTAACATAGTAGTCCAGTGTGTTGAAATCTAGGCTGTTCGGGTGACAGAACTCCTTTGACCAGAACGTGTAAACGTTATACAAAAGCCAGCTTCGGACTAAATGGCTTGTATGATGTCCTCATCTGCTATTCGACGTATTGTTTGCTTGCTGACATTCAATACTGACGCCAATTTCCTTTGGGATTGCCCCACGTCCGCCGACATCAGCTCCTGAGCCTTTTAGATAACTGCCGCAGTTCGTGACACGCGCTTCCTCGAATGAGGTTTCCTCGCCGTGTTAGCGGAATCTTTTCTAGACAGCTCCGCAGGTTTATAATTGGCCGCAATATCGTAATAAGTTGATCTTTGGTACCCGAAGGACCGAACTACACTCCTGAAATTGAAATAAGAACACCTTGAATTTATTGTCCCAGGAAGGGGAAACTTTATTGACACATTCCTGGGGTCAGATACATCACATGATCACACTGACAGAACCACAGGCACATAGACACAGGCAACAGAGCATGCACAATGTCGGCACTAGTACAGTGTATATCCACCTTTCGCAGCAATGCAGGCTGCTATTCTCCCATGGAGACGATCGTAGAGATGCTGGATGTAGTCCTGTGGAATGGCTTGCCATGCCATTTCCACCTGGCGCCTCAGTTGGACCAGCGTTCGTGCTGGACTTGCAGACAGCGTGAGACGACGCTTCATCCAGTCCGAAACATGCTCATTGGGGGACAGATCCGGAGATCTTGCTGGCCATGGTAGTTGACTTACACCTTCTAGAGCATGTTGGGTGGCACGGGATACATGCGGACGTCCATTGTCCTGTTGGAACAGCAAGTTCCCTTGCCGGTCTAGGAATGGTAGAACGATGGGTTCGATGACGGTTTGGATGTACCGTGCACTATTCAGTGTCCCCTCGACGATCACCAGAGGTGTACGGCCAGTGTAGGAGATCGCTCCCCACACCATGATGCCGGGTGTTGGCCCTGTGTGCCTTGGTCGTATGCAGTCCTGATTGTGGCGCTCACCTGCATGGCGCCAAACACGCATACGACCATCATTGGCACCGAGGCAGAAGCGACTCTAATCGCTGAAGACGACACGTCTCCATTCGTCCCTCCATTCACGCCTGTCGCGACACCACTGGAGGCGGGCTGCACGATGTTGGGGCGTGAGCGGAAGACGGCCTAACGGTATGCGGGACCGTAGCCCAGCTTCATGGAGACGGTTGCGAATGGTCCTCGCCGATACCCCAGGAGCAACCGTGTCCCTAATTTGCTGGGAAGTGGCGGTGCGGTCCCCTACGGCACTGCGTAGGATCCTACGGTCTTGGCGTGCATCCGTGCGTCGCTGCGGTCCGGTCCCAGGTCGACGGGCACGTGCACCTTCCGCCGACCACTGGCGACAACATCGATGTACTGTGGAGACCTCACGCCCCACGTGTTGAGTAATTCGGCGGTACGTCCACCCGGCCTCCCGCATGCCCACTATACGCCCTCGCTCAAAGTCCGTCAACTGCACATACGGTTCACGTCCACGCTGTCGCGGCATGCTACCAGTGTTAAAGACTGCGATGGAGCTCCGTATTCCACGGCAAACTGGCGCCATTCGACGGCCAACACCGCGGTTCCTGGTGTGTCCGCTGTGCCGTGCGTGTGATCATTGCTTGAACAGCCCTCTCGCAGTGTCCGGAGCAAGTATGGTGGGTCTGACACACCGGTGTCAATGTGTTCTTTTTTCCATTTCCAGGAGTGTATTTCAGTGGACGAACACCCAGCGTGAAGACTTTCTATAATCGCGGCTCTCCGGTTGTACTCCGCACTTGTCCCTAACATCTCGGCCAATTTGAGATTCTGTCTGTTTACCAGATGCCTATGGCTTTCAAGAACGCCAATTACAACCATCAGCGGAACTACCATATGGCGGGCAATTTGGATTGAAATTTGCCTGGATTTAAGCGCCGCACTAACTAGCCATTAAAATTGCTACACCAAGAAGAAATGCAAATGATAAACGGGTATTCATTACACAAATATATTATACTAGAACTGACATGTGGTTATATTTTCACGCAGTTTGGATTCATAGATCCTGAGAAATCAGTACCCAGAACAACCACCTCTGGCGGTAATAACCGCCTTGATACGCCTGGGCATTTTCGAGTCAAACAGAGCTTGGATGGCGTGTACAGGTGCACAGGTGCACATGCAGCTTCAACACGATACCACAGTTCATCAAAAGTAGCGACTGGCGTATTGTGACGAGCCAGTTGCTTGGCCACCACTCACCAGGCATTTTCAATTGGTGAGAGATCTGGAGAATGTGCTGGCCAGAGCAGCAGTCGAACATTTTCTGTATCCAGAAAGGCCCGTACAGGACCTGCAACACGCGGTCGTGCATTATCCTGTTGACACGTAGGGTTTCGCAGGGATCGAATGAAAGGTAGAGCCACAGGTCGTAACACATCTGAAATGTAACGTCCACTGTTCAAAGTGTCGTCAATGCGAACAAGAGGTGACCAAGACGCGTAACCAATGGCACCCCATACCATCATGCCGGGTGATACGCCAGTATGGCGATGACGAATACACGCTTCCAATGTGCGTTCACCGTGATGTCGCCAATCACGGATGCGACCATCATGATGCTGTAAACAGGACCTGGATTCATCCGAAAAAATGACGTTTTGCCATTCGTGCACCCAGGTTCGTCGTGGAGTACACCATCGCAGGCGCTCCTGTCTGTGATGCAGCGTCAAGGGTAACCGCAGCCATGGTCTCCTAGCTGATAGTCCATGTTGCTGCAAACTTCGTCGAACTGTTCGTGCAGATGGTTGTCATCTTGCAAACGTCCCCATCTGTTGACTCAGGGATCGAGACGTGGCTGCACGATCCTTTACAGCCATGCGGATAAGATGCCTGTCATCTCGACTGCTACTGATTCAAGGCCATTGGGATACGAGGCCATTGGGATCCAGCACGGCGTTCCGTATTACAATCCTGAAACCGCCAATTCCATATTCTGCGAACAGTCATTGGATGTCAACCAACGCGAGCAGCAATGTCGCGATACGATAAGCCGCAATCACGATAGGCTACAATCCGACCTTTATCAAAGTCGGAAACGTGATGGTACGCATTTCTCCTCCTTACACGAGGCATTACAACAACGTTTCACCAGGCAACGCCGGTCAACTGCTGTTTGTGTATGAGAAATCGGTTGGATACTTTCCTCATGTCAGCACGTTGTAGGTGTTGCCACCGGCGCCAACCTTGTGTGAATGCTCTGAAAAGTTAATCATATGCATATCACAGCATCTTCTTCCCGTCGGTTAAATTTCTCGTCTGTAGCACATCATCCTCGCGGTGTAGCAATTTTTTTGGCCAGCAGTGTAAATACCGCGTCACATAATAAGAGAGAGTGCATAACACGGTAGGTCAGGTCAGTTCTACATTTTGAACAAAATACGAACAACTACGATCGCGCTGTGTTGTCAGGACATTTTTTTCATTATAAAATATTTGTGCCCTGCAGACTATGCGTTAGCGCAGGAGGTTCTGGCCCGCCACGTTTTGCCGATCGGCCTTCCGCGCAACACGTCACACGCCGGAAGGCCGTGGGCAAAGCGCGCGTGCCGCCAGGGGAGGGGGCAGGCCATCGTGGCAATCTATCATGAGCGCACCTGCAACTCGTATGAAAATAATAAATTTATCGTAGCCGCAGATCGTATAATAATACACTGACGGAAAGAAACCGCAACACCAAAAAATAAATAATGTAATGAAATTTCGGGCATACGTTAGTCTAGGTAAAATATTTAAGTGACTGACATTACAAGATCCCAGTTTAATGTAAGCGCGAGGTAAGCCATTGCAAATGTGAAATGCTGCTACATTAATAACCGGTGCAACCGCCACAAACGTGCATGCATTGTGTTATACAGGTGCCGGATGTCAGTTTGTGGGATAGAGTTCCAAGCCTGTTGCATTTCGATGGTCAATACGGGGACGGTTAATGCGGTTTGTGGATTATGCTGGAGATGTCCGATACTGTCCCATATGTGCTCGATGGAAGACAGATCTGGTGAACGAGCAGGCCAAGGCAAAAAGTCGACACTCTGTGGATCATGTGGGTTACTACAACAGCAGTACGTGGACGAGCGTTATCCTGTTGTCAGACATCGGCTGGAATGCTGTTCATGAACGGCTGGACAGTAGATCGAATTATCACACTGACGTACAAATTTGCATCCAGGGTGCGTAGGGTAAACAAGAGTTCTCCTACTGTAATACGAAATCACACTCCAGACCATAACTCTAGATATATGTCCAATGTGTATCCCGCAGACAGGTTGGTTGCATGTCCTCAACTGGCCTCCTCGTAACCAACACACGGCCATCACTGGCACAGAGGCAGAGATAGCTTTTATCAGAAAACACAACAGACCTCCAACCTGCCCTACAATGAGCTCTCGCTTGACACCACTGAAGTCGCAAATGGCGGTGGCTTGGGGTCAGTGGAATGCAAGCTACATAGCGTGTGGCTCGGAGCTATTCTTG
Source organism: Schistocerca gregaria (assembly GCF_023897955.1). Lineage (NCBI taxonomy): Eukaryota > Metazoa > Arthropoda > Insecta > Orthoptera > Acrididae > Schistocerca > Schistocerca gregaria. The sequence goes on along the minus strand of NC_064931.1, from coordinate 183,938,220 downwards.
AAGTAACCGATTTGTCGATTTGTAACAGTTCGTTGTGTCACTGTGGCGCCAACTAGTACTAAAATTGCTGGTGCACAAGCAGGAGGCTGCGACAGAGCCATGCGCCGAACACGGTGTCTCCCCTCTCCGTAAGACAACCAGCTTCTCGTAGTTGTATTATACGACCTCGTTCAAACGCACTGAGGAGTTGATAAAGGCGTCCTTGTCGCCTTAAAGACATTCTTGACTAACATCTTATCAGAAAACACAACAGACCTCCAACCTGCCCTACAATGAGCTCTCGCTTGACACCACTGAAGTCGCAAATGGCGGTGGCTTGGGGTCAGTGGAATGCAAGCTACATAGCGTGTGGCTCGGAGCTATTCTTGAAGTAACCGATTTGTCGATTTGTAACAGTTCGTTGTGTCACTGTGACGCCAACTAGTACTAAAATTGCTGGTGCACACGCAGGAGGCTGCGACAGAGCCATGCGCCGAACACGGTGTCTCCCCTCTCCGTAAGACAACCAGCTTCTCGTAGTTGTATTATACGACCTCGTTCAAACGCACTGAGGAGTTGATAAAGGCGTCCTTGTCGCCTTAAAGACATTCTTGACTAACATCACTCGGGCATGGATGTCTGTGATGTCCTTAAGTTAGTTAGGTTTAAGTAGTTCTAAGCTTTACAGGACTGGTGACCTCAGATGTTAAGTCCCATAGTGCTCCGGGCCATTTGGACTAATATTAACTCACCATGTCCAATCGCAAAAGTAACTAACTCTCACAATCGTTACAGAATGTATTTAAAGTATGGCTCACAGTGGCGCCACTACCACCACTCTTACAATAGTATGCCTTGCCACGCCCACAGCCAGCAGTCGCTTGCCCGTCATTGGAGTGCAGCTAGCAGCGGCAACTGCCTCTATCTCCTGGCGCCAGCACACGTCCGGTTCTGTTTGTAAATAAACTGATGTATGTAGACGTCAAATGGAGCGTTATAGGGGCCACCATTCTCTTTGGGGGGGGGGGGGGGGCCTATACACATCTTGACACAATTAGTGGTCCAACTGTATCGGAGGACGTAAATCATTCTTTGGTACTCATTTACGACAATTTCCCAAGTGACCTTGAGCACCCCATTGCCTAATTATGATAAAGTGGGGTTGGGGGAGGCGTGCCACGAATAATTTTTTTGTACCCAGACAGTTATCCTAGCTACAGAGGGAGTGGCGATGACAGGTTGATAGGTCATTAATCATCCGTGCCAGAAGTTCCAGTTCCCCCATACTCAGTGTGTTAGTTGGAATGAAAAATTTTTGGGCATTCGCCTTTACCGTAGTAGTTTCCACGGAGTACGACATTCAGGAAACACTTTATTACCTTCTTGCTTCCTGCAAGCTGTTTCATCCGCTAATCTCCTACCCACCACCATCCATGTTTTCACGATTGTTGACTGCAACAAAGTTTATACAGACATGGTTTGGGATAAATATTTCTGGGAATGCTCTTCCCTCCCGCTACCACCGGACTAAAGCACTGCCCAACCATCACTGTTTTTATGAAATCTTTTTATTTTGCAATAAAAGCTACATTTCTGAAATACTTAAATTTTGGTTTCCTCTTAAGAAATGGCACTTCTCTCCCAATAAATTAAAATGGTAACTTTCACAATAGATTCTAAAATTGGGAATGCTAATTTATTAGTTAATAGTGACCTCATTTACAAATCAGATTCTGATTTTCTTTTAAAGTGTGCCTTTGACACATTGTTGCACTGGCCACGGAGCGTACTACAATTATTAAAAAATTGTTCTAGGAACTCTTGCGGCGGAATATGCAAGAAACCTTCAGCGTTGAGGATTTCCAGCAACAGACAGCGAAAACATTTTCGGATTTGGAAATGCAACAGTATCTTACATCGCTTTAACAGAGATACATGAATGGCTGGATGGTATTGGCTCTAGTCATTTCTTAGACGATTTCCTGTCTTAGTCAAGAAAAAAAAACCCAGGGCCTATGTACAGACGGAGCTAAACCAGTCTGCACAAAGGATACCGTAGAATACTTTCAGTTACTGAGTGATGTCATACCCAAAACAACAAATCTTTTCAATATACCAGCCCATATGTACAATATGAATGAAACTGGTTTTCAAATGAATAAGAAACTGGGTGTTGTCATCGGTAAAAGACTTACTCCAACATTGTATCAAATGACAATTGGAGGCAGAGGAGAGACATTAAACGTAATATTTTGCTTCAACGGCGATCGATATTTTATATCTCCTAATTGTATTTGCAAGGCGAAAAAACAGGAAACCTGTATGAGAAGTTTCTGTTCCCAACAGATCCAAAATTTACGCGAATGAGAAAGCCGGGTATGTGACCTATGGCCTGTTCATGTGTTGGCTGCCAGAGCAATTAATCCCAAGAAAACCAGATTGTAAAGTGTTAATGATAGTGGATGACCACTCGTCTCACAGCACTGATCCAGACATGACAGAACTAGCTAGTAATCATTAGGTCATATTGTCTGCCTGGCACCTCACTCGCCACATTACTTTCAGCCTCTAGATCGAAGTGTCTACATCAGTGGTTCACAACCTCAGGGCAACTACCCCTGAGGGGTAAAATGAAATTTTTTAAGGGGTAAAAGCTCGAAGATTCGATTCTGTTTTCGTCACGAAAGTAAATTTTTTGAACGATCATTACTATTATAACAATTTTGAAAGAATTTAATATTGATTATATTAGTAATCAATAATTACTTTTTCTCAATGAGTAGCATTCATGCGGTAGAGGTTACAGGTTCCTCTCATAGTCCACCAATTACACACACGTTGTGGTTTGTCCCATACATCGCTGATGATAAAAGTGAGACTTGTATGCAACAAACGCTACATATCTCAAGCAAATGTATTCTCCAATTTGTAGATATTACCGACAGTAGTCCAAAAGTAGCTTCATTACTCGCTTAGAAACGGACAAATGCATAAATTGACAATACGACACAGGAGTAACTACATAAAGGCGCCTGCAGTATTGTACACAGTATTCTTATTATTATTACTTCCACTACTACTACTACTACTACTACTACTACTACTACTACTACTAGTGGCTGTGATCAGACACAAAGTAACAACAAATCGAAGTCTTCCAATTTCTGCCAGTTCGACAGTGCAACAATCAAGTGATATACGAACAATAGGTATAGTGCACACATTGTAACTGGTTGATTTTAAATGGAGATGCAGTATGCAGGTCGAGCAAGTACCGCAATGGAGAGGAGTAATGCAGGTTTAAAAATGGTTCAAATGGCTCTGAGCAGTATGGGACTTAACATCTATGGTCATCAGTCCCCTAGAACTACTTAAACCTAACTACCTTAAGGACATCACACAACACCCAGTCATCACGAGGCAGATAAAATCCCTGACCCCGCCGGGAATCGAACCCGGGAACCCAGCCGCGGGAAGCGAGAACGCTACCGCACGACCACGAGCTGCGGACAGTAATGCAGGGGAAGTATGTGGATTGTGTCAAGGATGAAGAAGGCTGTGCCCTTTCAAAGGAACCATCCAGGCATTTGCCTGGAGTGATTTAAGAAACTCATGGAAAGCCTAAATGTGGATGGCCGGGCGAACTACTGCGCCACATCTCTCGGTCTTTGTGCCTTAGAGTTAAGGTGGCTTCATCATCACAACAAAGTGAAGTTCTCCTAATTCATCTTCATTATGGAACCTGCTATTTTCACTAAGGAAGGAGAATTCAACGCCGACAACTTTGATCAGTGAGCGTAGGAAAATTCTCATCACATTCAAGAGCCTCCAGGAAAGACTTTTAGTAAACGACTGGATAGGAATTGTCGACGAGAAGTTATCCGGAAATTCCGCCTCAACTCCCGATTACTTCTTAAATACTCGCGTTGCTGTACTGCATGCACCACTTCTCCATTTTAGCTTATTCTTTGAAGAAACTGTGTTGCTCTCTCTCTCTTGGCCTTTCTTAGTGTGGTAAAGTTGCGATTTACGCTTTTGCTTAATATTATGTTTAATTATTGAACCTTTCTTTGCTGAACAAGCTAAACTCACTTTATGTCTACAATAACCACAAGCTACCGCACATAATTTTAGGCCTAGAGTGCGAATCAGGAGGGTGGCGTCCATAGTACACCACGCGAGAAGTAACAGAACAAAAAAAAGAGGCGTGACTACTTACGGGTTAAATGGACATAATTGTTCACAATTTCTGAGTGTCAGTTATCCATGCTGCTCGCTACAGGCGATGAAGGACATGTCGCACTTCACTCTGGTGGACAGGCGACATTCGACCAAAGCACTCGGAGGGCACGAATGGTCGCTATGGTGCGCGAGAGGACTTCCTGATCCCCCAAATTAACATGACTGGTCTGCAGGGTTATATCAATGAGCTGTTCCCAAGAATTTTATAAGCCTGGGTATTAGTCGCAAACACCAGAAATTTTTCGATAGTGTGCGCCAATCATTCCTTCCGAAGTATCAATTTTGTACCAATATTACAGGAACACATTTCGAGCGTTTTCTGTATAAATTGCGATTTAACAAGACCAAATTGTTTGTAATTTATATTGTTTTGTTTTCTTTTTCATCAGTTTCCTAATTTAAAGCGGACATATTTTTCAGAATAAAAGGTCATGTTTCTTAACAGCGAAAGAAACAATATTATAATGAGGGCCTTTTCAGTATCATTATTTTCAATATAGTGTCTCACTGTCCCTCAAGTGTAGTACTTCACTGCAGTGCCGTTTATGTTGTGTTCCTTATTAAGTAAACAAATTAATAACATTGCGGTACCCTAGTGTAGCCGGTGTAACAATCAAGCGTTACTCCGTAAATCTACCTCCGTCAATTCAATTAACCTTGGATAGAAATCTAAATTTTCCCTAGCTCTGTCTGTTCGGGTTAAGCACTGAACTTCAGCTAGTTTAACAAGTACCTACGCTCTTTAACATAGCAAATTCGAGCTGGGGTCAGTAGGGATCCTACCCGCCCTGTGGCGGCGCTCGGTCTGCAATCACTGATAGTGGCGACACGCGGGTCCGACGTATACTAACGGACCGCGGCCGATTTAAAGGCTACCACCTAGAAAGTGTGGTGTCTGGCAGTGACACCACAAACTGTTTGTAACTTTACCGTCCCACACATCACTATTACAATTCTTTGTCTCTGCACAATTTTTGAAAGCTTCGAGAGACGTAATATATACAAAAGAAAACCTTTTCACTAATCTTCATTTTCTGGTGTTGTTGGCTTCAGGTTTTGTTTCTAGGGGTACATACTTGTAGCTGAAATTTTGATTGAACGTTGTGGGTTCCTGATGACTAAATAACTTATGAATATTTGCCTGTACTACTCTTGAATTTTATTCTTTGTCAAATTTTTCAATATGACACCGCTTTCACAATTTCCACTTATTATTCCAAATGATATTGTTAGTGTCGATTATATAAATACGTCTGTCTCCATCAGAGGCATGCTCACTATTATTACATTCTGCGGTACTCACAATATTCCAAAGAGTTTGCAAAGCAAAAGTCTACAAACTTTCTTGAGAAAAGAAGAATCATCACCATGATATAACATTGTTTTTCAGATGAATCCAGAAATAAATTTCATAATTAGCGTTAGATTGTGCAGTTAATAATATGAATTTTACGTATACCAGAAATTTCGTAATTTCAAATATTTCTAAAAGAAGAATAATTTTAACTGTACACACAGAGTGTAACACATTAATTTCGTTGTATACATTTTAGTCTGAAATATAATACATAGTATACAAAATCATATGAAATTCTTTTAGTTAAACAACTGAGATAATGTTGATCTATACAAGACTCGACAGTATAAAAGGTATCGGTTGCTTCTATAAAAAAAGATAATGTTAGAGGAGGGCGTTACATTACGTGTTGCTTCCACAAAAGTTCGGCTCATAAGGCCCGTCGTGCTTCAGCACGAATAAAAATTTAAATAAAGCAAGAAAAACAGTGCTCATAGATAGGGCTTCCCAATGTCTGGTTGGATTTCAGAATATTGGCTTCGTCAGTGTCCAGAGGCCAACCAATGCATCCGTCGCATTTAACCGTAAATGAAGGCAGTCACAAGTTTATTAAAACTTAGGCAGGAATTTGGGGTGAAATAATGTTCACTCTTCACTGGCTTTATTTATTCTAGCAAAACAAACGAAATATCCTTTCACACTATTCACCACAGCTTATTATTAAAATAACATTAGCCAGTGCGATAACCTAAGTAGGTCGGCCACCATCACGTCTCCGTTTAACTTTCAGCGAAGTCACGAAAATTATTCAGAGTGCTTCAGCACGCTTCTAAGCTGAGGTACGGTAACGGAGAACTAACGATATTTTTAACTGAAGAGCACTTTAAATTTAATTGCGGAACAGTGCACAGATGTTTAGACAAAGTGCCGGCCGCGGTGGTCTCATGGTTCTAGGCGCGCAGTCCGGAGCCGTGCGACTGCTACGGTCGCAGGTTCGAATCCTGCCTCGGGCATGGATGTGTGTGATGTCCTTAGGTTAGTTGGGTTTAAGTAGTTCTAAGTTCTAGGGGACTAATGACCACAGCAGTTGAGTCCCATAGCGCTCAGAGCCATTTGAACCATTTTTTTTAGACAAAGTCGACTAACCAATAGTATTCAGAGTCCAAACACTGTACAGTGTTCTCAAACCCTTATCGATCAAGACTCGCGTAATACTCGCAAGTCCCAACCAACCATTCACGTGACGTGAATTTCTTTTAAGTACGAACAAGCTAAAATTATTTCAGAGTTATTCGCAATTGTCGTAGGCAAAACTTTTGCAGGTCCCGACCGAAAACTTAGAAAATATTTAATTTACACACACATACGAGGCGACTTCCAGCCGCAAATAACGACCTATCTGTCGCTTCGGCAAATGCCGGGATGGTTCCTTTGAAAGGGCACGGCCGATTTCCTTCCCCATCCTTCCCTCACCCGAGCTTGCGCTCCGTCTCTAATGACCTCGTTGTCGACGGGACGTTAAACACTAATCTCCTCCTCCTCTTGCGTGTAAGGTGCCATCTTGTGTCGTTATGTCAGTAATATTAAACAATTAAACCAATTACAGTCATAATCCCGTAGTTACCTCTATTTGCTAATGCTGCCGCTACCTTTACTGTTACATGTTTCATTTGCCAGAAAATTCGCTTTTTGATGTGCAGGAAATATATTCCAGACTGTAGTTTGAAAGACGAAATATTTGCAGAAAATCAGTTGAAACGGTTCGACAGCGCTCACTACATTTGTCTGAATGGCTTAAGGCGTTAGTGAGTTATTATTTTTTAAGGATCGTTTTCTACCCAAAACAGTTAACAATATCTTTTAAACTAAATCTTGTAGTGGAGGTGTACCTTCACTCACACACTCCTCAAATTTTTTTCTTTAAAACCATGTGATTGGGCGCTCTGTCACTGCCACTGCCACTGCCTCTGTCACTGTCAGTTCAGTTTTTATTTAGAGTTTCTCTTATTTCATAGCTTCTTTATTCAGTTAGTTCAGCCAATAGCGGCTGTGTTCAGAGTGTCAGGCTAGCTGATCTGCAGTCAGGATTTCTCATACTTCCAGCTCCGCCCATACCTCGTCAAAGGTGCCGCCACCTCTTCACCACGCCACGAAACTCGTACAGTCTAGAATAGTCCAGAACTGTCAAACGTCGCTCTCCTGGGGCCCTATCCTGTACCTTTCCGCCATTTTGCCGATCGGTTCGGTACGCGAACGTACTGAACGGTCTTGTTTTGAAAGGAGAGCCCCACCATTATTCCGTAAGCGATGCCGAAAGGTCCTAGCGAACCGAAACGCTTTTGTCAGTTCTGCTCGCGCCTACCAATCAAAAGCAATCTGCCTCAGATCCGCGCATGCGCACTGAAGCGCCACAGCGGCACGAACTCGAAGCGGCCAACAATTGACACAGGCTAGAGATGGGTCGAACTCGTTCATTCCCGTGAACTACTTCATTCATTTCACTCTTTGCCGTGAAGCGTTCAAATGAAGTTGTTCCTTCATGAAGTACGGAAGCCTGGCGAAGTTGTCCAGTTCGCCGCTCAGCTGCGGCTACTCTCGCTTCGCCTCGCTCGTACAATAAAGCTTCGTAATACTTCATAACTTTACCAACACATGGCCGAACTATGCAGTAACGTGCACGCAACGTTTTGCGCTCTTGTAGCGTCTGAGTTAAATAGAGCATGGTTGAAGGGGACAAAGGAAAGATAAACAGAGAAGCCTGTCACATATAAAGAAGGTATTAAATTTAATCTTGCTCGGCATTTTCTCATGGAGCGCCCAAAAAAGTCTTTATCTGCCAAATGAAACATAATTATTTGAATTCATGGACTGAAAACTAGAGCTACCAACGAAATGCACCCCAATTTTATGTTCCTTTTAAAATTTAATCCAAAATAGAATGAGTATGTTTACCACTGTCACAAAGTCTATTTACCTACGTTAAGTAATTATTCAGAAGTTTTCCTGTAGATTTTATTTTTGTTGAGAATAATAACCCTCCAGATTCAAAACGTTAAATGTCACCTGTAGTCATTGGTACGATTTCAGGTAAAATCCCTCTTTCAGTGTTATTAACAAACATTTATTTTCATGTCGGCTGTGCGTGCTCACACAGCCAGCCTCTTCGTTTGTATCTTTAATATTCATTTGCCTGCAAGCGCTGCCAACGGTAGGCTACCCGTAAACGTGAAGTTTAACTACACAAATAGTCACGGGTAATGATGTCAGCACTGCAGGAAGCAACTGACTCTGCTTTCCCCTCGCCCCTCACCACCACAACCCCTCGTAAACCTACCGTTCCCAACAAACACCGTTCGATTCGTCGACAGGTAGTAGAGGGAGGACTGAAGTGAAGTGACGTAGCGCCGATGTAGTGGGAGAGGGAGAGGGGAAGAGAGTGAGGGAACTAGAAAAAAGTGAGCAATGTGCTATCTGTGAAGAGTTTGAAGTACCAGTTCATTGAAATTGAGTGGTTAGTTCACACTTCACTGGAGTGAAGCGTTCATTTGAATGACTCATTCACGAACTCCCCATCACTAACACAGGCACGCTATTCTTCACAGTACCGAAGTGTGGTTAGAGTGCGTAATATTGTTCAAATTTAGCTGACCATGTGCTTTCATGAATGCATGATAACGATAGAATGTTAACTGTGTTCTGGAAACTGTCATAAATACCACATTACGTCATTTTATTCTCATTCACATCGACGTCTTGTTTTATATTTTACGTTACGAACTATGAGTTACGAATGGAGTGTAGTACCACAGTGTACAAATACATGTATAGAAACACTCAAAAAATTAGTCATTTTTTTATTTCCCTCGTTCCTTTGTTGCTTCAAAATTCGTGGAGGTACGTTCCGTCTTTGCAACTAATTGAAGGCAGTTTGTTTATTGCCATACGCGTTTTGCTTCTTTTATTCGTGAAGATTGCCATATGCGATTAGCTTATTTTATTCTTTAAGATGCTTCACAAATAAAAGAAGCGAAATGCGTATTGCAATAAACGAACTGCCTTCAATTAGTTCCATAGACGGAACACATCTCCACCAACCCGATACTTTGTTTGAGAATGTCAAAGAATAATACGACGCATAGAATGAGGCTGTAACTCGCTCCTAGAGATCCAAATGATGAAGTAGCCTACTGTCCTGTATGATACACCAACATTTTGGTTCATAAAAACAAAATTTTGAAAAAACGCCTTTTCGAGAGCAGTGCAGCTATAAAAGTTCGTTGTAGTGTATAACATGCATCTGATGAATCAAAATATCTCGCATATGGTGGTATAGCCTGAAAATATTGTGGCATGAATCTTTCATTTCTGTCTTCTGTTGTTAAGGATTCGAGTGCAGAAAAATACTTGTGACAAGCTACAGTATAAAGAAGATTGCTGCTAGTTTCATTCGCAGTAATTTATGTTGTGCTGTTAGATTCCTGTCTGACCACACTCTCGGAAATTGCTACATATTCAGAAAAAAATGGTGAATTATTTGTGACAAGAAAAGGTATAAATATCACTCTCAGTTCTTTCACGTACACCAATTTCATCTTTCGTTTCTTAAACATATGGATGTCACGAAATCGAAGATACTCGTTGCTGATAACGCGCTGTTACATGTAAATGACAACGAATATTCGAGAACAGTGCTTAGCTTTGACGATTAAAGAAATCTCAGAATGTGTTACAAACACGAAGAGGAAACAAAATATTTCGGAACCCAGCGTTATCCTTTGACACGGCAGTTTGTTGTCTTACCCACTTTGCTACTACTGCGCACTTGCCTGCAGCGCTCTATTTCACATAACTCCAGCCGAGAGAGACGGAGGCTGACTTTGTTGCCGAACAATGCGGGCGTAAGCCGCAAAAGCATGGAATTTGGAAAGTTTCCTCTACCAGGCTTCAAAAAAGTCCTTTGCATAGTTACTTAAAAGTTTTAAGCGCGTTTCAATAATTAGTAAGAAAACCATTTGCGGAAAAAAGTACGCCAAGTCACTACTAATTTTAGCTAACACTCATATGATATACGTAAGCAGAGTCAACCTTTTGAAACTTAATGATTTTTAAACTCTTAATTATGTAAAAAACAGGTCTTTTATTAGAATATTGGCCGAAACTGTTCTTTATGCTATAATCATTCACAGTAACAACAATACCAACAATATTTCTAATAAATGTAAATAGTCTATTCTCTCTTTCCACCCGAATGCGTCCTGGCTATTCTTGTGTATCACAATCACCGAATCCGAAGCTAAAACCGCTCAATATTTTTAAAATAACAAATTCTAGGTGTAAATAAACCACACCGAACCGAACGGGAGGGCCATACCGAAATCCAAAACCTGTCGGTATAGTTCTCGAAAAATCGGCAGGAGGACCGATCGGTAACAGAAGCTTACTGAATAGGAATGTCGGATAAAGAACCGAAACTGAAGTCACTACCTACTGCACCGATCGGTATGAACGATACGGAATAGGGCCCGTAGCTGCCACACCACCTGCAGACTCTGCTGCCACTTCCCAGTGTCATGATAATTCATTCGCAAACAGTCGGGCCTGTTGTTAAAGTTTTTCCTAGGCAGTTTCAGAATGCAACTTCTCAAGCTCGTAGGTTTAAAATTTGTCGCAACGATAGTGGCTGACAGAAATCGAAAGGTGCTGTGACAGTTTTCTTTTGTTAATTGGTCATGCAATGAAGCATGTCAGTTTTTAGTGATACACAGGAATTTTGGCTGCAACACGGCGCAGTAGATTTTCCGCAGAAATCGCCTATTTATTTGAAACAAGTTGAACATGAAAATCACATGTGTACTTTTTGTTCCACTATAACAGCTATGAGATTAAGTGAAAGTAGAAGTCAACATCAAATACAGATAAGCCGGGAGGTTCACAAAAACAATGGTTTGAGGTTTAGGAGTCAACAACATTTGTCAAAAAAATCTCCAGAGTGTGTTGTGCATATACAGGGTGTTCGGAAATTCTCGTTACCAACTTTTAGGACTTACAGATTGGAGTGAGTATACAGGGTATTCATTTTAACTGAAGGCATTGAAATATTTCGAAAACTACACTTCGGATAAAAAGAGTTATAGTTCCAGTTTGTTTGTCTAGGAAGGGACATCCAACGATACCACAGTCGATACCGCACCCTGTGCATGGGTGGTGGTGGTGGTGGTGGTGGTGGTGGTGGTGGTGGTGGTGGTGGTGGTGGTGGGGGAAGGGGGGTAACTTTGAAATCTACATTGGGGACCCCCATTTTTTATTTAAGATATTCAGGGGTCATTGAGTAGCGATTTTCTACCCATTTCTATTGCGAACGGCCTTGCCGCAGTTTTAACACCAGTACCCGTCAGATCACCGAAGTTAAGCGCTGTCGGGCTGGGCTAGCACTTGGATGGGTGACCATCCGGTCTGCCGAGCGCTGTTGGCAACCGGGGTGCACTCAGCCCTTGTGAGGCAAACTGAGAAACTACTTGATGAAGTAGCGGCTTCGGTCTCGGAAACTGACATACGGCCGGGAGAGCGGTGTGCTGACCACTTTTGCCCCTCCATATCCGCATCCAGTGACGCATGTGGGCTGAGGATGACACGGCGACCGGTTCAAATGGTTCAAATGGCTCTGAGCACTATGGGACTCAACATCTTAGGTCATAAGTCCCCTAGAACTTAGAACTACTTAAACCTAACTAACCTAAGGACATCACACACATCCATGCCCGAGGCAGGATTCGAACCTGCGACCGTAGCAGTCGCACGGTTCCAAACTGCGCGCCTAGAACCGCGAGACCACCGCGGCCGGCGGCAATGGCAAGGAAAGCGTTTCTGAAGAAGAGAAATTTGTTAACACCGAGTATAGATGTGTCACGAAGTCGTTTCTGAAAGTATTTGTATGGAGTGTAGCCATGTATGGAAGTGAAACATGACCGATAAACAGTTTAGACAAGAAGAGAATAGAAGTTTTCGAAATATGGTGCTACAGAAGAATGCTGAAGATTGGATAGGTAGATCACATAACTAATGAGGTATTGAACAGAATTGGAGAGAAGAGAAGAGAAATTTGTGGCACAACTTGACTAGAAGAAGGAATAGCTTGGTAGGGCATATTCTGAGGCATCGAGGGATCACCAATTTAGTATTGGAGGGCAGCGTGGAGGGTAAAAATCGTTGAGGGAGAACAAGAGATGAATACACTAAACAGATTCAGAAGGATGTAGATTGTAGTACGTACTGGAAGATGATGCAACTTGCACAGGATAGAGTAGCATGGAGAGCTGCATCAAGCCACAACAACAAAAGCCCTCCAACAACTATTATTAATCAGTGCCAAGACGAATAACTGCTTGGATATGGACCAGGACCTAGGCCTTATTAACTTGCGCAGTTTTTGAAGCTCTTTCTCCTGAATAAATTATCCAATTTTTTTCTAAAAGTGTTATCATTTGTTTGTCTGTACATATCATCTGATGATTTCCGGCCCATTCCGATGATTCTTTCTTGGTGTGTAGTTTCTTTTTCCCCTTGCGAGTGTATAGGTTTATCGACTTTCTCGATGATATCTCCATCTGTTGTCATATTCGCCTTCATTCCTGTTGTCAACCTTTTTGTTTTCTTCAGGTTTAGCCTTAGGATAACTGTTTCACTTACTTTGGAATTTTTCCGCCATACTTTTAATGACTTCTTCAGTGTCTGCTGGAAGTGCACTGCCATCCTAATATCTTAAGTTGTCAATTAATTCCTCCCCCCCCCCCCCCATTTTACTTCGAGTTTTAATTTCTGTTAGTCCTACAGTTCTCATTACATATACACCATACCAACAGAAAATAAACAGAGATAGTACACACGCCTGACTCTTTCCCTATCCCTAAAGTACCTGTAAATTAAATTTCCTGAAATTAAAGCCGTGTGCCGGATCGAGACACCAATTCTCTGGCAAACGAACCGTTCTCGCAGCTTTACTTCCGCCACTATCTCATCTCCTACTTTCCGAACTTCATAGATGTTCTCCTGTGGAACTTGAGTAGCGTTCCTGGAAGAAAGGATATTGCTGAGACATTGCCTAGCCGCGGCCTCGGAAATGTTTCCGGAAGAATTTTTCACTCTGCAGCACAGTGTGCGCTGATATGAAACTTCCTGGCAGATTAAAACTGTATGCCGCTCCGAGACTTTATATATCTTCTTCCTGTGCTTTTTCTGCTGCTTCTTGGTGTTTGTGCATTTTTGATTTGCTGTATAATTGTGCTTGGGTATTCCCATGAAGGCTAGTATTTCTCACATTTTCGAGCGATTTACACAATCAAATGCTTTCCTGTAGTCTATAAGTCAAATAAATAAGTCGTGTTCATATTCTCTAGCATTTTCCATGAACTATCTGACGTTTGCTATCTGCCTCTACCGCTCATGGACCCTACTTGTTCCCTTGGAAACACACTTTCCACGTACGGTTTTAGTTTGAATAAACATACTGCAGTTTGCATTGGGCACTGGACGTAGCCATTACAACTTTGATGCGATGATGTAACGGCCTACAGTCTAGACTCTAGAGGAAATTGATTACAAAAACGAAGCGAGCACGCGCGAGCGAGTGAGTGAGTGAGTGAGTGAATGAGAGTGTGTGTGTGTGTGTGAGAGAGAGAGAGAGAGACAGAGAGACAGAGAGAGAGAGAGAGAGAGAGAGAGAGAGAGAGAGAGAGAGAGAGAGAGAGAAGGAGAGAGAGAGAGAGAAGGAGAGAGAGAGAGAGAGAGAGAGAGAGAGAGAGAGTCATCCCATGTTCATCTCAAACTCGAGCTGAGATTTCTCAAAATGTGCCACAGCTCTTGCAGGATTATACAGAAGCTAGGTACTAGGTAGAAATCAATACAAACAGGTCATTAGAACACGTAACTCGCTCATGTGTGACAATACGATTATATGATGACATTAAAATGTGTTATTTTGGGTCACAATTAGTGATTGCTGTATTAGTTGTGTGAAATTGAAACTTATCGTCTTCCAAAACAGGTACAACGTAGCATACTTGCGACACAGCACAACCAGCTGATATCGTTATCCACAAAGCTCAAGTAAAAACGAGTTTTCACCAGCAGGTATGAGGCTACATTATACTGTAACCCCAATTTTTTCGTTTATGAAACTTCCATGCTTGTGGTGACGACACAGACCACTTATTGACTTATTGGTGGTGGTGTGTGTGGATTTGGCGGGGGGGGGGGGGGGGGGGGCGTGTAACTTATTGGGAAGAAGAGCAGGGGGCCATCTTTTTTTTAATTACAAGGATATTTACAAAGAGCAAAACGTGACTACAGGTGCACAAAATACTCTATTCAGGCCAATCACGCCATTCAGCAAATGGATTGCTGATATCTGAAGTCTCATACCAATAAAGATCAGCAGATGAATGTTCCTAGATCACGAATTTGCCTTTGCCCTACGAGATATTCCCGAACAATAAGGCATAATTGTCGAACATGTTTCTGAATGGAAGTAGTTGTTCGACGAGTAGTCCAAATATCAATTGATGTTGATAAATCCTTAAAAAAACACTTAAGACGTCATATTAAGTGGCAGACAGTCAATAAGAATCAATCATATAACGCTCCATATCATTAACTGCGCCACAATGCTAGAAATGCTTATACATCCGCCCTAGTTTTCGTTCATCAGTATGTTGCAGTTTTAAAAGTTTTCCAAATTATCAATGAAGTTGAAGGCACACTCTTCAGATACAATATGGCTTCTGCTATGAACACGTGAGTTCAGCACTACGAAATTTATTTCCCTCTACAATAATTAGATTTTATCTATTGTGGATGCTAAAAGTATGTTGACATTCAAAAGGCGGTTAGAGTTGATTAACATTTGTGTTGCAGTTTTATATCAATTGCTTGCCCCTTTCCAAACGAATCCCTCTCGTACTGTTAGTCTAATACTCTTCACAGTATACGAACAGCAGGGTTAACGTAACTATGAAAGAAGACTTTAAATTTTCCTTTGTCTGAATTTTGTAATCTCCGTAAAACATACCTATTAATCACAGTAGAAACGTTATCTCCTCTTCCGATTCCAATGCCTATGGAGACGGGTAATGGATGCATTTAGTTTGAAGAGTTTTGCGGTGATACGACAATATATCCACAGTGTACTCCTTTGTACGAAGAATCTAGTATAACGGTTCTGACAACTAAATAACAAATGCGAATGCGCAGAACGGTCAACACGTCAGTTTATTCTGTGTAATAAAGAATTTTTTAAAAAAATGCCAACAATAAGAATGGAGCGACATTCAGAATTTTCTGAGAGAACAAGTCAGAGGGCTTTCTTACAGTTTTAGAAGTCATAAGAGGCCGGACAGTGAGGCAATTTTACCCGTTACTATCTCTTGCTGCGCCGAGTCACCACGGTGCTAAAAACCTGTAATGAGCTATTTCTATCTGCGAGTGCAGTTCCTTGGGCGACGTGCTTGAAGAGGCTTCGCCACACGAGTTGCTCTCATGTTGCCCACAACCTATATTCACATGCAGTCAAAGTTTTGTTTTCACTCAACTACAGCTTGTCATGGCCTGACTGAGTTCAAGCTAATGGCGATAAGTTTTCGTTTTGCTAACTGCCTGTTCGTTCTGATAAACGATACTATCAGAGTTTCGCCGACAAAATAAACAAAGCCTTATAGCTTCATCACCGTAAGTAAAGCAGTAGCAGCAGCGATTTGACACCCACTGATGAATAAAGGCTTCCTCCACCACCACCATCATCATCATCATTATTATTTCTTTCCTTTCTCAAACGTTATGTCTGGTTAAAAATGGAAAGTGACGCGGACTTTGATCAAGCGTGACTTCCTTTTAACTGTACGGTATACGTTACATTGCATTTAGGAACTTTCGGGTGATTGAACATGCACCAATAATTACAGATTTCTGTAGTTGTATATATAAGTTTGGATGTAGCTGTATTGCGTTGATGTACTGGTGGATATTGTGTGGTATGACTCCTGTAGTTGATAGTATAATTGGTATAATGTCAACTTTATCCTGATGCCACATGTCCTTGACTTCCTCAGCCAGTTGGAGGTATTTTTCAATTTTTTCTCCTGTTTTCTTCTGTATATTTGTTGTATTTGGTATGGATATTTCAATTAGTTGTGTTAATTTCTTCTTTTTATTGGTGAGTATGATGTCAGGTTTGTTATGTGGTGTTGTTAAATCTGTTATAATGGTTCTGTTCCAGTATAATTTGTATTCATCATTCTCCAGCACATTTTGTGGTGCATACTTGTACTTATTAGTTTATGGTGTATGGCAAGTTGTTGATGTATTATTTTTGCTACATTGTCATGTCTTCTGGGGTATTCTGTATTTGCTAGTATTGTACATCCGCTTGTGATGTGATATACTGTTTCTATTTGTTGTTTGCGAAGTCTGCATTTATCCTGTTGTTGTATTGGGATCTTTAATAATATGCTTGCTGTAATATCTGGTGTTTATTGTTTGATCCTGTATTGCAATCACGAATCCTTCGTCTCACTGTATATATTGCCTTTCCTTAGCCATGTGTTGGCTGCGTCTTGATCGATGTGTGGTTGTGTTAGATGATACGGGTGCTTGCCATGTAGTGTTTTCTTTTTCCATTTTACTTTCTTCGTATCTGTTGATGTTATGTGATCTAAAGGGTTGTAGAAGTGGTTATGAAATTGCAGTGGTGTAGCCGATGTATTTATATGAGTGATTGCTTTGTGTATTCTGCTAGTTTCTGCTCGTTCTAGAAAGAATTTTCTTAAATTGTCTACCTGTTCATAATGTAGGTTTTTTTATGTCGATAAATCCCCTTCCTCCTTTCTTTCTGCTTAATGTGAATCTTTCTGTTGCTGAATGTATGTGATGTATTCTATAATTGTGGCAGTGTGATCGTGTAAGTGTATTGAGTGCTTCTAGGTCTGTGTTACTCCATTTCACTACTCCAAATGAGTAGGTCAATATTGGTATAGCATAAGTATTTATAGCTTTTGTCTTGTTTCTTGCTGTCAATTCTGTTTTCAGTATTTTTGTTAGTCTTTGTCTATATTTTTCTTTTAGTTCTTCTTTAATATTTGTATTATCTATTCCTATTTTTTGCCTGTATCCTAGATATTTATAGGCATCTTTTCTTTCCATCGCTTCTATGCAGTCGCTGTGGTTATCAATTATGTAATCTTCTTGTGTAGTGTGTTTTCCCTTGACTATGCTATTTTCCTTACATTTATCTGTTCCAAAAGCCATATTTATATCATTGCTGAATACTTCTGTTATCTTTAGTAACTGGTTGAGTTGATGATTTGTTGCTGCCAGTAGTTTTAGATCATCCATGTATAGCAAATGTGTTATTTTGTGTTGGTATGTTCCACTAATATTGTATTCTTAAGTTGTATTATTTAGCATGTTGGATAGTGGGTTCAGAGCAAGGCAGAATCAGAAAGGACTTAATGAGTCTCCCTGGTATATTCCACGCTTAATCTGTATTGGCTGTGATGTGATATTATTTGAATTTGTTTGGATATTAAGTGTGGTTTCCCAGTTTGTCATTACTATGTTTAGGAACTGTATCAATTTAGGATCTACTTTGTATATTTCCAATATTTGTAGTAACCATGAGTGGGGTACACTATCAAAAGCTTTTTAGTAATCAATGTATGCACAGTGTAGCGACCTTTGTTTAGTTTCAGCTTGATACGTCACCTCTGCATCTATTATCAGTTGCTCTTTACATCCTCATGCTCCTTTGCAGCAGCCTTCTTGTTCTTCATTTATAGTTTTGTTGTGTGTTGTATGTGTCATTAATTTCTGTGTAATGACTGAAGTTAATATTTTGTGTATTGTTGGTAGGCATGTTATCGGGCGATATTTAGCTGGGTTTGCTGTGTCTGCTTGATCTTTAGGTTTCAGATAAGTTATTCCATGTGTAAGTGTACAGGGACTGTGTATGGGTCTGCAATGTAACAGTTAAATAATTTAGTTGAATGTGTATGTGTTGAAGAGAACTTCTTTAGCCAGAAATTTGCTATTTTATCTTTTACAGGGGCTTTCCAATTGTGAGTAGAATTAATTGCTTGGATGACTTCATGTTGCAAAATTATCACTTCAGGCATTTGTGGTATCATCCTGTATGCGTCTGTTTCTGCTTGTATCCACCGTGCATGCCTGTTATGCTGTACCGGGTTTGACCATATGTTGCTCCAGAAGTGTTCAATGTCTTTTATGTTTGGTGGATTGTCTATTTTAATGTGTGTGTTATCTATTGTCTGGTAAAATTTCTTTTGGTTTGTGTTGAATGTTTGGTTTTGTTTCCTTCTATTTTAACTTCTAAGTCGTTTGTAATTTCTGCTTCTTTTCATCTAATTGCTCTGTCGTTTCTTGTTGTGAGATTTTACCTAACCTTTTTCGTTTTTTGACGGATAATTCATTTCTTATATCTTGTGTTAGCTGTCCGATGTCTTTTCTCAGTTTTTCTATTCTGATCTGCAGCCTGTGTTGCCATGCTGGTTTTGTGGGTTTCTTCTGTGTGTTGGTTGGTTCTGATCTCTGCCTAGTGCGTATATTTAGTGTAGTGAGTGCTCCTATATAAACCAGTAGTTGTAACTCTTCCATAGATGTATTTTGATTTATTGTATGATTGTGTTGATAGTCGTTATTGTTGTTTCGACTTGTGGGGTATTTGGTGGTCTATGCACGAATGGTCTAATGTCTGTGTTTGTGTCTTTGTATTCATATATATGTCAGCTGAAATTTTTCTTCTATATCTAACATGTGTGTCACTTCGTGTTCTATATGTGCTTGTTCTGGTGGCTGTCTTAAGATTTCGTTTTCCTCTGATTGTTTAATTGATGCGTGTTGTTCTTTGTTTGTTTGCTCTGGGATGTTTGAGTCCATTACTGTATTTTCTTCTTCTTCTGATTGCACATTATTTTGTTCCAGTATTTGTTGTACTTACTGTTTGATGTTTTCTAATTCTGACTGGAGTATCCTGCTATTTTTTATTATTACACGGATGTGATCAGCTAGTCGTTGTTCTGTTAAAAATTTTAATTCTGGGTATCTGGTAATAAATGTTGTGTATACTTGTGATCTGTATCCAATTGTGTTGGTTCCTAAGTTTGTTGCTTGGTAATAACAGAACATGAGGTGTCAGTTAACTTCATCTAACCATCTCATCCTCCGTCTTTGTTTTCCTTCTAGAGTGGTTGCAGGAAGCCTATCCTGCGAAACACCTCTATTTGGATTTAAATCATTTTACGTGTGGCTAGCGGTGTTGTTACCATTGTGGACAGGCATAGGGTTCAAGCGTCGTCCCCGACCATGACAGCGCTTGTCCGAGGCTTCATTAGTTCTGTCCTGAACGAACTAATCACACTAAAAGGGGGGTTAGCCCTATTAGTGGTTTGTTCTTTTCGTCGCCTTTTACGACTGGCAGAACATACCCGAGGCCTATTTTTTTCCCGGGCGTCCACGGGTTATTATTATTATTATTATTATTATTATTATTATTATTATTATTCCTGTGTCAACGCTAGTGGATTATGTGATGTACAATAAGGGATATCTTCAGAGTTTTGTTCTGCTCCTATCAAATTCATTATCTCATAATGCGCTCTTTTCTGCTCGTCAGACAAAGTTGTTCCATCCTTCTTGGGGTTTTCTGCAAGGCAAACTCTCCAGTCGCGAATTTTCTTCCTAGATTCCTTCATGTTTTCTGTTACCAGACCTATCCATTTATATTTTAAATTTTATCCGAATACATGTTGCTACACTTTTCAATTTCTGTATTTGCTCTTTGCTTCTTCAGTATAAAAATTGGAGAGAAATTCTAACTTATGTAACACACCATCTGATTAGTTTTATTTTGTCCAAACATGTATCGGCACTTTCTGTGCTGCCCTCAGTAAAGTTTTATTTATTTTCTTTCTTGTTACATGTTAACATCTTGTGAAGATTATATGAATTTTAGGGTTAAAGTTATTTACATGTATAACAGTGCGATAATTTTTTCAGCATGGCTGAAGTGTACAACACATAATGCCTCATGTCTGTGACACATGTCTTTAACCGTATATGGGAACTAACGCAAAATTTTACGCATAATTATCGTTTCTTTACACAAGTAAATAATTTTA
Source organism: Schistocerca gregaria (assembly GCF_023897955.1). Classification (NCBI taxonomy): domain Eukaryota; kingdom Metazoa; phylum Arthropoda; class Insecta; order Orthoptera; family Acrididae; genus Schistocerca; species Schistocerca gregaria. Next base: position 183,917,520 of record NC_064931.1, on the reverse strand, counting down.
CAATATAAACTGATATAATCTCCAGAAGATGTTAACATTTAATCATATTTTGCTGAAAGGAAAAAAAGTACATAATAATCCACTGAAGATAGCACAGAATGTGCTGAAATATGTTTGGATAAAGTAAAACTAATAAAAAGGTATCTTACGTAAAACGGAATTTCTCTTCGATTTCTCTAAGCGAGCAAGGGAAGTAAAAGGAGCTACAACAGCCGAAAGATGTTTCTTCAGTATAACTCGGGTCCTAAAACATTTTGATTGTTAAAAAAAAGAGTGAAAAAATAGCACTTAGAGCCCAGAGTCCCCACCTGGGAAAGCTCGGCCACTGAGTTGAAAGTTTTTTCAGCTGACGCCACATTGGGCTACTTGCATGTCGATGAGGAGGACGACAAAACACCCAGGCCCCCGGCGGAGAAAGTCTCCGATCCGGCCGGGAATCGAACCCATGCTCGCTGCTTGGCAGTCAGATGCGCTGACCACTCACCTACGCAGGGAAGTATAAAATGAGTGATTCAGTCCTCTACAGACACCTTCGTTTAATGACGTATGATGTAGTGTTTCAGTTTGGTGTATTTTGAGAAGCATTTTTTTTTATACAGTAGTATGCAAATTAATATAACTGGGGCAAGCTCATAACTTAACAACGAACTGAAGTTGGATAACTGTAACCAATCTTATCCGCCCAACTGTTGGACTCTTGGCGGACAATTCTTACCTTGAATATGAACAACAATTGTAGGTCCCCTCCAGTTCAGTTGAGTTCTTGTATGTGTGGCAACAGCGTGTGTTAATTCTGTATTCTCGGGAGGACAACTCTGCGTTAACATGAAAATTCCACCTAAGTAGCGGACAAAAATGGCTGCTCTTCATGAACACAAATGTATGACAATAAGAGACATTACCTCTGTTGTTGGTGTTGGAAGACCTAGTTTTTCAAGACTTATTAGGGCATATAGTCATACTGCCTAATTGTCTCCCAAGACAAAGAGAAGATGTGGATGAAAACGGAAAAAGGACCCCCTAGAACTGGCAAATCTCAACTTAGAAAGAGTAGAATTCATCCTCTCAAGGCAAGGACCTTCAGACAGATTTATTGGCTACTATGGGCGAAAGGCATGAAATCCAATAAACAACAGTTGTTAACACCTGGCATGAAGAAAAATCGGTTGCCATTGGCTAAAATACATAAATCTTGGACTTCAAATGACTAGAAAGGTGCAATTTCAGTGCTGAGTCACATTTTAGTGATTAAGGATATAAAACAACGGCTGTCAGGCGAAGCACCCACCCTTGAGGCAGTGAAAGCCGAGCGTGTTGAACAGACTCGCAAAAATGTTTTGGGGTTTCTTCACTGCATTCTACATCTACATCTACATTTATACTCCGCAAGCCACCCAACGGTGTGTGGCAGAGGGCACTTTATGTGCCACTGTCCCTGTTCCAGTCGCGTATGGTTCGCGGGAAGAACGACTGTCTGAAAGCCTCCGTCCGCGCTCGAATCCCTCTAATTTTACATTCGTGATCTCCTCGGGAGGTATAAGTAGGGGGAAGCAATATATTCGATACCTCATCCAGAAACGCACCCTCTCGAAACCTGGCGAGCAAGCTACACCGCGAGGCAGAGCGTCTCTCTTGCAGAGTCAGCCACTTGAGTTTGCTAAACATCTCCGCAACGCTATCACGCTTACCAAATAACCCTGTGACGAAACGCGCCGCTCTTCTTTGGATCTTCTCTATCTCCTCCATCAACCCGATCTGGTACGAATCCCACACTGATGAGCAACACTCAAGTATAGGTCGAATGAGTGTTTTGTTAGCCACCTCCTTTGTTGATGGACTACATTTTCTAAGGACTCTCCCAATGAATCGCAACCTGGTACCCGCCTTACCAACAATTAATTTTATATGATCATTCCACTTCAAATCGTTACGCACGCATACTCCCAGATATTTTACAGAAGTAACTGCTACCAGTGTTTGTTCCGCTATCATATAATCATACAATAAAGGATCCTTCTTTCTATGTATTCGCAATACATTACATTTGTCTATGTTAAGGGTCAGTTGCTACTCCCTGCACCAAGTGCCTATCCGCTACATATCTTCCTGCATTGCGCTACAATTTTCTAATGCTGCAACTTCTCTGTATACTACAGCATCATCCGCAAAAAGCCGCATGGAACTTCCGACACAATCTACTAGGTCATTTATATATATATTGTGAAAAGCAATGGTCCCATAACACTCCCCCGTGGCACGCCAGAGGTTACTTTAACGTCTGTAGACGTCTCTCCATTGATAACAACATGCTGTGTTCTGTTTGCAAAAAACTCTTCAATTCAGCCACACAGCTGGTCTGATATTCCGTAGGCTCTTACTTTGTTTATCAGGCGACAGTGCGGAACTGTATGGAACGCCTTCCGGAAGTCAAGAAAAATAGCATCTACCTGGAAGCCTGCATCTAATATTTTCTGGGTCTCATGAACAAATAAAGCGAGTTGGGTCTCACATGATCGCTGTTTCCGCAATCCATGTTGATTCCTACTGAGTAGATTCTGGGTTTCCAAAAACGACATGATACGCGAGCAAAAAACAAGTTCTAATATTCTACAACAGATCGACGTCAGAGATATAGGTCTATCGTTTTGCGCATCTGCTCGACGACCTTTCTTGAAGACTGGGACTATTTGTGCTCTTTTCCAATCATTTGGAGCCTTCCCTTCCTCTAGAGACTTGCGATACACGGCTGTTAAAAGCGGGCAAGTTCTCTCCGTACTCTGTGTAGAATCGAATTGGTATCCCGTCAGGTCCAGTGGACTTTCCTCTGTTGAGTGACTCCAGTTGCTTCTCTATTCCTTGGACACTTATTTCGATGTCGGCCATTTTTTCGTTTGTGCGAGGATTTAGAGAAGGAACTGCAGTGCGGTCTTCCTCTGTGAAACAGCTTTGGAAAAAGGTGTTTAGTATTTCAGCTTTACGCGTGTCATCATCTGTTTCAATGCCATCATCATCCCGGAGTGTCTGGATATGCTGTTTCGAGCCACTTACTGATTTAACGTAAGACCAGAACTTCCTAGGATTTTCTGTCAAGTCGGTACATAGAATTTTACTTTCGAATTCACTGAACACTTCACGCATAGCCCTCCTTACGCTAACTTTGACATCGTTTAGCTTCTGTTTGTCTGAGAGGTTTTGGCTCCGTTTAAGCTTGGAATGAAGCTCTCTTTGCTTTCGCAGTAGTTTCCTAACTTTGTTGTTGTACTACGGTGGGTTTTTCCCGTCCCTCACAGTTTTACTCGACACGTACCTGTCTAAAACGCATTATACGATTGCCTTGAACTTTTTCCATAAACACTCAACTTTGTCATTGCCGGAACAGAAATTTTCGTTTTGATCTGTTAGGTAGTCTGAAATCTGCCTTCTATTACTCTTGCTAAACAGATATACCTTCCTCCCTTTTTTTATTCCTATTAACTTCCATATTCAGGGATGCTGCAACGGCCTCTATGATCACTGATTCCCTGTTCTGCACATACAGAGTCGAAAAGTTCGGGTCTGTTTGTTATCAGTAGGTCCAAGATGTAATCTCCACAAGTCGGTTCTCTGTTTAATTGCTCGAGGTAATTTTCGGATAGTGCACTCAGTATAGTGTCATTCGATGCTCTGTCCCTACCACCCGTCCCAAACATCTGAGTGTCTCAGTCTGTATCTGATAAATTGAAATCTCCACCTAAGACTATAACATGCTGAGAAAATTTATGTGAAATGTATTCCAAATTTTCTCTCTGTTGTTCTGCCACTAATGCTGCTGAGTCGGGAGGTCGGTAAAAGGAGCCAATTATTAACCTAGCTCGGTTGTTGAGTGTAACCTCCACGCATAATAATTCACAGGAACTATCCACTTCTACTTCACTACAGGATAAACTACTACTAACAGCGACGAACACTCCACCACCTGTTGCATGCAATCTATCCTTTCTAAACACCGTATGTACCGTTGTAAAAATTTCGGGAGAATTTATCTCTAGCTTCAGCCAGCTTTCTGTACCTATAACGAATTCAGCTTCGGTGCTTTCTATCAGCGCTTGAAGTTCCGGTACTTTCACAACGCAGCTTCGACAGTTTAAAATTACAATACCGATTGCTGCTTGGTCCCCGCATGTCCTGACTGTCCCGCACCCGTTGAGGCTGTTGCCCTTTCTGTACTTGCCCAAGGCCATCTAACCTAAAAAACCGCCCAGCCCACGCCACACAACCCCTGCTACCCGTGTAGACGCTTTTTGCGTGTAGTGGACTCCTGACTTATCCAGCGGAACCCGAAACCCCACAATCGGCCCTGGGGCATAAGTTCCAGCCGATGGTATGACGAATACAACCAAATACATGGAAATCCTAGGCGTAAGATTGTATGATTCACACAGAAATTTGCAGATGGTGGAGGAACATTTCAACATGATCTGACCCTGTGCCACTCTTCTAAAGCAGTCAAGACGTTCATGTAAGAAAACATTAATGAGCTTCAGTGGCCTGGTAATTCACCGGACTTAAATCCCATCTAAAATTTGTGGAGTACTGCGAGAATGCATCTTGGTAAAATGGAATGTTCAACAAAACAGTGCATGTTAGTAAATGTGATAAAAGGGTAGTTTCATGACGACGACCTGCGAAACATTTTCTCTAGCCTGGTCGAATCTATGCCACAGAGTGTTCAGAAAATCATTAAAGCAAAAGGAGGACGCATTAGTTTTTAATATTCAGTAAGCTATTAACAGAATAGTAATAAATGTGCACAGATAAAGTTTATTCGTCTTGTTCCAAATAATCTCCACATTGCTGTAGATGTCTATGACAAGCTTGAAGGCTGTTTCCATTTAGTGACAACGAATTTCGCAATCTGTCTTTTCCAGGCCAACTTCCTGAATGGTTTCAATTAACTGTCTCAACTGAGAAAATTTCTTGATTTTCGCAAATTTTAGAACTGTGGGTGCTAGGTTGTTGTTAGTCGTGTATTAGAGCGCTACTCTTTTCTGCTGTTTCTTCAAGAATTTCTATTTGTATTTGTGTTGTTCGTGTGCCCTGACACAGAATCACTGGGTCCTCTGCAACAGCTAAGGAGCCTATCCTAATAGTGGTTCATCCTAATTTGATAGGTTAATTTTAAGTTCGGATTTTTGTTTCGGCCACTCTTCGATTACTTTTTCTATGACACAGTAGAAGAGTGATGGAGTCTGTCTATCACCTTGTCTGACTGCTCCTTTAATTTGAAAACGTACCGAAATTTCTTACTTGAATTGTATCATATTCGCTGCATAATATCCTATTAACACAACAGATTGCTGCTATTAATGGCAGGTGATGTTATACAATAATAATAATTTTATTAATTATAATACATCACAGCCGGCCTGTGTGGCCGTGCGGTTCTAGGCGCTCCAGTCTAGAGCGGCGTGACCGCTACGGTCGCAGGTTCGAGTCCTCCCTCGGGCATGGATGTGTGTGTGTTTGTCCTTAGGATAATTTAGGTTAAGTAGTGTGTAAGCTTAGGGACTGATGACCTTGGCAGTTATGTCCCATAAGATTTCACACACATTTGAACACTTTTGACATGAGCAAAAAAGTTTTTTTGTGGAGTATATTGCTACACATATAGTTTAAGGTATCGATAGTGACAAACTGTAACACCAATACGGAGTTTTTAACTACCTTTTAACAATTAGTATGATGCGAGGAATTATTGTTAAAATGTCACTAACATTTAAATGTAGGTAATCAAAATTGATTCTCGAAAATTTTGGCATATCACACATAATTTTAAATTTTTTGTTATGTGTAATAGTATATTAGTACAGGTTTCTCAAGAAGCATGTAGCAAACTTACTTTTAATTATCAGACTGTGTTCAGACTTCAGTTTCAGCATTCTTTGAAAGGTCTGATAAGTATTACAAACTATTTGACACCATGGATGCGCTAATCAAAATGGCTCTGAGCACTATGGGACTCAACTGCTGTGGTCATTAGTCCCCTAGAACTTAGAACTACTTAAGCCTAACTAACCTAAGGACATCACACACATCCATGCCCGAGACAGGATTCGAACCTGCGACCGTAGCAGTCGCACGGTTCCGGACTGCGCGCCTAGAACCGCGAGACCACCGCGGCCGGCTGATGCGCTAACCTAGTCCTACAACATAATACACAAATATGTTCATTTGCCTGTGTCTGTCTATGAATCAAAACCATGACTAGTTAAATATATTAAGCTTACAGTGTGACATGAACAGAGTTTTCTGCTGTATATTTTAAGCATTCGACAAGTAATATTAACGTCACATCATCTTTCATAAATAATAATTTTTTGCTGTAATATTTATGGAAATTATACTGAACTACCAGTCAGTATTTCGCGAAAACGATGTAAGATCAGCAGCACTTCCATTTACCCAGTAACGGGACAGTCCACCTCAATATCAAACTAAATATTCTTGTTGACGCGAATAAAAATAGTAGTGACTGTATGCGTTGGGATTTCTTTCTTTTTTGACATTTAATATTTTCTGTCTCGAGAGAACAGTGTTCAGTAAATATGAATGGTGATCTTTCCGTCCGAAGAAACCCAAGTGTACTACTAAAGAAGAACTAGGTAGTTACGTAGCGGGAGCAATGACCTGAATAGGTCACGCGTACACTAGCCGCAGGAAACAGCTACTTTAATACCAGTGAATAAAGTTGCTGATATACGTTGTACAGGGTTAAAAAAAATCCATCAGATCTTACGCATATTACTCACCAAATGTAATCGAGTATTAATCGCATATGTAGTCTTGCAGATCTCCAAAAACGTACACCTCGTATTGGTTAACAACAGTGGCGTTCAGAACAATGACCAAGAGTCACTGTCCCCTCCCAAAGATAGGTGATGCCCGCGTAGTACTTGGAACGTAAAGCTGGTTGAAACCAGAAGTAAGTGGCAATAAAACATAATTTTCAATTGAATACAGCCCAGAAAGGTGAGATAACCCCAACAGTTGCACCGTGTTTACAGCTATAAAAAGTGTCACGACTACAGGGATAAATACCAAAAGAATCTCAGCGAAGATAGGTGTAAAATGCGGGCAAACAATAGTAACTGATTGTTACTGTTGGGTACCAATACTAACTATGCAAACGACTGAATGTTTTTAAGAAAACTTCGGGAATGACGAGGTAATGTCCTTGATTTTGCAACCGATTAGGAAAGTATGCAGTTAGTAATGTCGGTATAGACAAAGATTGGCATAATACTGCACTAAGCGTCATTTCCTAGAAGTAGACAACTTACTCGTGGAGGTAATACCTTTTTAGCTTATGATAACAAACATACTTCTACTTCTCTACTTAATGAACAGGAAGGCATCTCCGACAATAAGGCTCCTACAGTATGAAGGGTTACCGATTTTGAAAGTCACGTTAAGGAAATAATAGAAACACCAGTGAGGAAGCAAACTGCAACCGGTCACATTATTTTTGAATTAATAATTTATCACACAAAAACAGTGTGGCTGGTTGTGATTTTTTCCTTCACTGACGTTTACAGAAAGGAATCGGCCATGTACTTTGAAACTAATCATTCCAGTATTTCCCTTAACCTATTTTCGAACGGAAATTTCAACTTATGTTAGAAACATGCCAAGAAAGCCGGCAAACATAACGCAGATTTGAACGAAATCACAGTACTGTTGGTAAAAGAAATCCGAAAAATTAAAAGTAACAATAAAATAAAATAATGAAGATTTGGAATCAAAATTCAAATGTCCTAAAGTTCTAAAAAGTTTCGATCTTATGTAAATTTAGCTAAAGAATCAAAATCACATATCCAGTCGCTCATTACTGAAAATAGCAACAGAAGGGGAGACGGTTACTTGCAGACTGAAAAACTAAATGTCTGAATGGTAATATTTTACCACACTGACTGTCACTGGATAAAGTAAGAACTACCTTTATTTTGTTTCCGTTTCTGTACATTTTGGGCTGTAAAGCGATTTTCAAAAGTGTACCTAGAAAATGTATCAGTGTAACATGCTTCAGAAACAGCTACAGACTGTGTTGGCGAAAGCATTTACCAAAGAACTCTTACTTCTCCCCCCCCCCCCCCCCCCCCAAAAGGGTCGCTCAGAATTCTTTTCCATGCATATATCTGAAAACTGCTTCGCAGTTCAAACTGCATCGTAATGGAAAGGAATAAAGGGAAGTTACACTTCATCTAGTGACAGACAGTGGGGTAAAATGTTATCATTGTGACACTTTGTAGTGACTGTGCATCCTTGTATTATCTAAATTTCAAAATATTGTCTTCAGTTTCCCCTTAAGATCGCGAAGTGGGCAGGAAAAAGCACAGCTCTATAAAGATTTTGGAATAAGTATGGTATATAGTGACTTTAAAGAATTGTGAATTTGATGGTGGAGTAATGATTGCATGTCACCTTGAGTAACAAATCCATCAGGGACACTTCAACGCTTCTAAAGCTGCCCAAGTCGAATGCTGGTGATGTGACTGAAGTGGGAACGCGAAGAAACAACCACAGATAAACCAAGGCCAGGCAGACGTCATGTATTGATGGGAAGGTTGCTGTAGAAAATCGCACGAATCCAGCGGAAGGATTCATTCGTCAGTTCCAAAAGTACTACCACCTGTCCAGCTAGCACAATGACTGTGCGTAATATGGGCAAGCAGCTTCTCATAAACCGCCCACTACATATGCTAAGAGACGATTGGTGTAAACAACGACGCCATTGGACAGTGCATGATTGGAAACGAGTGATTTGGAGTGATGAACCACACTACACCTTTGTAGCAATACGATGGAAAGGTTTGGGTTTGGCGAGTACGTGGACGTTACCTGCCATAATGTGTAGTGCCAACCGTGAAGCACAGAGGTGGTGGTGTTACGTTACGGGGGTGTTATCCATGGTTAGGGTGTGGTCCCCATGATGCACTTAAGAAAACGCTAAACATACACTATTGGCCATTAAAATTGCTACACCACGAAGATAACGTGCTACAGACGCGAAATTTAACCGACAGGAAGAAGATGCTTTCCAGAGCATTCACACAAGGTTGGCGCCGGTGGCGACACCTACAACGTGCTGACATGAGGAAAGTTTCCAACCGACTTCTCATACACAAACAGCAGTTGACCGGCGATGCCTGGTGAAACGTTGTTGTGATGCCTCGTGTAAGGAGGAGAAATGCGTACCATCACGTTTCCGACTTCGATAAAGGTCGGATTTAGCCTATCGCGATTGCGGTTTATCGTATCGACATATTGCTGCTCGCGTTGGTCGAGATCCAATGACTGTTAGCAGAATATGGAATCGGTGGGTTCAGGAGGGTAACACGGAACGCCGTGCTGGATCCCAACGGCATCGTATCACTAGCAGTCGGCCGGCCGTAGTGGCCGAGCGGTTCTAGGCGCTTCAGTCTGGAACCGCGCGACCGCTACGTCGCAGGTTCGAATCCTGCCTCGGGGATGAATGTGTGTGATGTCCTTAAGTTAGTTAGGTTTAAGTAGTTCTAAGTTCTAGGGGACTGATGTCCTCAGCAGTTAAGTCCCATAGTGCTCAGAGCCATTTGAATCAGTAGCAGTCGAGATGACAGTCACCTTATCCGCATGGTCGTAACGGATCGTGCAGCCACGTCTCGATCCCTGAGTCAACAGATAGGGACGTTTGCAAGACAACAACCATCTGCACTAACAGTTCGATGACGTTTGCAGCAGCATGCACTATCAGCTCGGAGACCATGTGTGCGGTTACCCTTGACGCTGCATCACAGACAGGAGCGCCTGCGATGGTGTACTCAACGACGAACCTGGGTGCACGAATGGAAAAACGCCTTTTTTTATGAATCCAGGTTCTGTTTACAGCATCATGATGGTCGCATCCGTGTTTGGCGACATCGCAGTGAACGCACATTGGAAGCGTGTATTCGTCATCGCCATGCTGGCGTATCACCCGGCGTGATGGTATGGGGTGCCATTGCTTACACGTCTCGGTCACCTCTTGTTCGCACTGACGGCACTTTGAACAGTGGACGTTACATTTCAGATGTGTTACGACCCGTGGCTCTACCATTCATTCGATCCCTGCGAAACCCTACATTTCAGCAGGATAAAGCACGACCGCATGTTGCAGGTCCTGTGCGGGCCTTTCTGGATACAGGAAATGTTCGACTGCTGCCCAGGCCAGCACATTCTCCAGATCTCTCACCAACTGAAAACGTCTGATCAATGGTGATCGAGCAACTGGCTCGTCACAATACGCCAGTCACTACTCTTGATGAACTGTGGTACCGTGTTGAAGCTGTATGGGCAGCTGTACCTGTACACGCCATCCAAGCTCTGTTTGACTCATGTCCAGGCGTATCAAGGCCGTTATTACGGCCACCGGTGGTTGTTCTGGGTACTGATTTCTAATGATCTATGCACCCAAACTGCGTGAAAATGTAATCACATGTCAGTTCTAGTATAATATATTTGTCCAATACATACCCGTTTATCATCTTAATTTCTTCTTGCTGTGGCAGTTTTAATGGCCAGTACTGTATTTTACAGCATTCTGTGCTGCGTGCAGTATACGAAAAGCTGGGACACGATGACTATCAAAATGGCAATGCACCTTGCCATAAGCATATCTGTGAGGCAACAGTTTGTGGATAATAAAATTCCTTAAATGGACTGGCCTGTCCAAAGTACCGACCTGGACCCGATGGAACACCTGTGGGATGAGTTAGCACGTCGACGTTGGTCCACAACCCAGCGTTTAACAATACTGTCATACCTGGTTTCGAGCTGCCGTTCTTCCACAGACATTCTGACACTTCTTTTACAGTGTACCCGGCAGAATTGAAGCCGTTCGGATTCGAAGGGTGCGCACACACCATATTAATATCCACTACTAGGTGTGGAGTTACTTTTGATAGTGTAGATGTTTCGTCCTATTTAAACATCGTCTCTCAGGCTGACAGGTCCACAATTCTTTGGGGTTGAAACATGGCAACTCGGGAAAAAACCGAATTCAAGAGGTAATATGAACAGTTTGTGGGACTATTAAAAAAACACAGTTTCCAAATTGGTACCAGAAGACTTATCTTTCAACAGGATAATTACGCGAATATCAGGGCAGTGACTGAGAAGGAATGGTTTCTTTAGAACGTCGAGTAATCGCTGAAAATCGGTACACAATCACCACACATTAACTCGAACTAACACCTGTGGGCAGTGGTTGCTTAAGGCGCCAGGAAGGTGAATTGTGTAATAACATAAAGCAACACAAGAGCAGAAAGGATTGATGTCACAGACAGAAAATCAAACTAATGCCGAGTCGTAAGGGTCTTTACAAGAAAAGTTCACTCTTGACAATAACAATGCGCTGCACATGACGGTACCGGTGAATTATTTTTACTATACAAAGATATTTGTTCTTACTTTTCTATCTGACTTGCAAAAGGATTTGTAACATCTTAACATACTGTTACTGTATCCTAAACAACAGCCAAAGTGTGAGCAAGTTTCATAGATAAATTATGTAATTTCTGTTCGAAAGCACAAATCAAATTACACAAGTATGTGAGAAGACTTGTTCTCATTTGATATTAATTAAATGTATTTTCGATATACGAAGGGACAAGAGCTAACTCATGCAGCAGATGTGCAGAAGCAAAAGTAAACCCAAAATTTATATAATAGTACACTGAGAAAGCCATGGGATAGTGATATCCATACATACAGATGGCGGCAGTATCGCGTACACAAGGTGTAAAAAGGCAGTGCATTGGCGGAGTTGTAATTTGTACTTAGGTGATTCATGTGAAAAGGTTTCAGACGTGATTAAGGCCGCACGACGGGAATTAACGGACCTTGAATAGTACTTGGAGCTGGACGTATGGGAAATTCCGTTTCGAAAATCGTTAGGGAATTCAGTATCCCGAGATTCACAGTGTCAAGAGAGTCCGGAGAATGCCACATTAACGGCATTACCCCTCACCACAGACAGCGCAATGGCCGACAGAGAGCAGTGGCGTTTGCGTAGAGATGTCAGTGCTAACAATCGAGCAACACCGCGTGAAGTAACTACAAAAAACCATGTGGGACGTATACAACGAACGTATGCGTTACGACAGTGCAGCGAAATTTGGCGTTAATAGGCTATGGCAGCAAGACGACCGCGGCAAGTGCCTTTGTTAACATCACGACATCGCCTGTAGCGCCTCTACTGGGCTAGTGACCATATCTGTTGGACCCTACACGACTGGAAAACGTGGTCTGGTCAGATGAGCCACGATTTCAGATGGTAACACCTGATGGTAGGGTTCGAGTACGGCGCACACTCCACATAGCCATGGACCCAAGTTGTCAACAAGGCACCGTGCGAGCTGGTGGTGGCTTCATAATGGTGTGGGCTGTCTTCTGGACTAAATGAACCGATCATTGATTGGAAATGGGTTTGTTCACCTACTCTGAGGCCATTTCAGCCATACATGGATTTCCTGTTCCGAAACAACTAAGGAATTCCTATGGATGACAATAGAACAGGTCACCATGCCGTAACTGTTCACGACTGGTTTGAAGAACATTCTGGACAATTCGAGCAAGTTATTTGACCACCCACATCCCCCAACATGAACCCCATCGACCATTTATGGGACATAATTTAAGGGTCTGCCCATGCACAAAATCTTGCACCAGAAACACTTTCGCAATTATGGTTCAAATGGCTCTCAGCACTATGAGACTTAACATCTGAGGTCATCAGTCCCCTAGAACTTAGACCTACTTAAACCGAACTAACCTAAGGACATCACACACATCCATGCCAGAGGCAGGACTCGAACCTGCCACCGTAGCGGTCGCGCGGTTCCAGAGTGAAGCGCCTAGAATCGCTCGTACACAAAGGCCGCCTCTCAATTGTGGACGGCTATAGATGCAACATGGGTCAATATTTCTGCAGGGGGCTTCCAACGACTTGTTGGGTTCTACGCTGGGCAATAAATGGTGGGACACGATATTGGGAGGTACCCCATGACTGTTGCGCGTCTGTGTATAAGGGTGGAGGGAGACTCGAGAAGAAAATTTCTACCACAACATTATCTTCCTTCCAAGAATTTTAAGACTTTTTGAAAAAGTAGTTGTGACATAGTTGTTTAATACTCTCGATGAACTGTTCAATCGATCTTGAGATACCGTTTATTGCTGCAGCCTTCCCCTACGTTACCTTCCACTACAATCAGTTCGCCCAAAACGACGTCGAACCATAACTAAACTTCTCACAAAACATGAAAATATTCTACAGCGAACGGTGAACAAACACTACTACTGTGCAATAGTGTACTTGTGTCGCCTTTCAAATTGTGTAAGAACGCAGTAAATCTAAAAATGAGTAGGCTGTGATAGCATTTGTGTGAAACGATTGTATCCGTTACGTGCAACGTTGTACTTCACTATTTCACTGGCTGAAATATCAGTTAATGTAGGTTAATTCTTACAGAGAAGAAAACAGCAACCAGCCACTATTAATACTGCTATTTATTTAGGTAAATAGCGCCGTTACCGGTTTCGAACTGGCAAGTTAATCATCAGACGGCTATAGATGCAACATGGGTCAATATTTCTGCAGGGGGCTTCCAAAGACTTGCTGGGTTCTACGCTGGGCAATAGGTGGTCCGACACACAAATGTTATCACAGCCGTCCGATGATGAACTTGCCTATTCGAAACCGGTAACGGCGCTATTTACCTAAATAAATAGTAGTATTAATAGTGGCTGTTTGCTCTCTTCTTCTTTGAAGAATTAACGTACACTCATTGTACACAGCCACGGTCTCACTATGTCAGTTTTAGAGAAAATAGCATATAATATCAGTGTTTTATGGGGATGAAAAGTTCTGAATGTTCGGGTGACGGTTTTTCTGCTATCTATAACATAATGTAGTGGCATGTCCAGTGGATCTACACTCAATAATAATAGTCGATTATTAATTCTAACGAGAGGGAAATAGTTGAAGAGCGTTCCACTTTCATATATCCGTATCTTGTCACAACGAAGACGGTATACATTTCCAAGATTTACAAGGCAAATCATTCAAGTTTAACGGTAAATACTTGACTAGTTGAAATGAATAAGTCTCCTGAACAGTTCTTAATATAAATGATACTGTCGAATAACGACAATAACAAATATTACTTATTCGTAACACCTCGAGCAATAGCATAGCACCACCCAACCCAAACACAGTGTCCCTGGAAATCGAAACAAAAGTCTTAGTGTATAGGAGCGTACGTTCTTGCCAAGAGACTGACCACACAGTTGAGTCACAGTGCAGAAGCTGAATGACTCCAACCCTAAATTTTCACCTTGTGATCTCTGCGCAAAGAAAGTCTCTGCATTTGTAATATCGAAGTGTCGTAAATAGGTCTTTGGATCACTCCAGAAAATATAACTGTGATGGTAAAGCAACAGCAGCCAAACGTACCTGACGTCGCGAAACATCTTCCGGTGCCGGTGACTACGTTTTCCGGAATTACTGAGTTCTGCTGGCCAAGCAATGAAACGCGTCGCAAAGATCCTTTTAACAAACGAGGAGTCACGAAGTACAGCTGCCTCTGCGATTTAGCTCGGCGCTTCACAGCTTGCGACTCAGCTGTTGCATAACGCTGGCGTACGGGCAGCACAACGGAAGTGGGAAGGCGAGCACGTCAGCTCACGAACAGTAGCATCCGGGGAACCGCGCGGCCCAGTTGACGGCGCTGACTGCGGCCGCTTTCTGCTTGCGAACTGCGGGCAGCCGTCGCGCCGTTGCAGAACGCACAGTCGTAATCGTAAACAGTGACCGTCGTCTCCTGGCATGAAGCTACGTCACGAAGGAGAAGTGGGAGGTGGGCGTGGAAGGAGCGCCATGTACAGCAATCGTATTACACAATCTCTTTCGCTCTTCGTCAGTCGCTCCACAGCAGTGTTCTATTCCCACGTGGCCTTTCCCGTCATGTTTTACATGAAGTTAACTATATAGTACAGTTATTTTTGCCTCGCGTAATAACTAACATGGTCGTTTAGTTGTGCTTTCATGCGTCACTTGTAAAGAGTATACTGACTAAGTTTTTGTCTGTTAATTTTAGCTATTTGAGTTGCTTGCGTTTTTAATTTTTGACAGAAGCTAGTGTAATTGTGGGCGATGTAAAATGTGTGTAAAGTCCAATTTTGTAACGAGGGCACCCTAAATATTTTTGCCGTACATAAGGAATGTGTTATCGAGGAAAAACCAGCATGAAATTGATTTTCTCGGTTCAAGACGGTCGTTTCGACACGAATAATGTTCCAAATTGATGAAGAGCTTAGAGGTGGGGTCCTCGTTAGCGTATATTAAAAATGGAAAATGTGACGAACTCTGACCATTGAACTATCACATGAAATTTGCATTCAGTGGGCAAAGTTCAAAAATCTACCTATAGAAACATCATGTTCTAAGAGTTTCGACCAAAACAACTAAAACCTGAGGGTTTGTAAACTTGACGTCACAAAAAATGTCGGGCGTTGAAATTTCAACAGCCTGTCACGTTACGCAGGAGCCACTCTCATTAAGCAATTCTGCTTGTTAAAGAAAAGAACGCTTGCGATTGTATCATTAAAGGGTAACACCTTCTTGACGCTCTGCATAAGACAGCACAATCTAAAAACACGTATGAAAACTATTCCTGACATTTATAGAATTAGAGACGTAGGTAATGCAGATGGCGTAGAAACATATGCGCGGAACAGCGGTAAAAAGAACACCTCGATATTGCAGTACCTAGGATACCTAATGTCTTTCTAACCCGGTGGAATACTCTACAAACTGGAATCCAAGTGTGCGGTGGCAGGATCCGGTTAATCCCCCTCTTATGGAAAATAATTGTGTTACTGTTATTGCGTTGATGAGTTTAATTTGTAGAAACCACGAAGTTGACAGAACAAACATTTTAAGGTCCGTGTGACGTATTTTCGCTTTCAAAAGGGCACAGAATTCATTCCTTTATTACTTACAGTATCACCCAAAGGCTTACGAAGTTCAGGGACTATATTCATTCTACAAGGAAGGGAGTACATGAGGTTGGCAAAATATACATTTCTCATTTTCTGCTACTTCCTACCAGAGAAGTAGAGCTGCCGTTCCACATGTTATGACTTCTTCTTGGCGCTGGTCATTTTTCTCGCATTGTCCGTTTCATCTCTGCCCATACGCCTTCAGTGGGGTTCAGGACTCTACCAGAAGAAGGGCAATCAGGAAGAGAAATCTCATTCTGATGTGCAAACCACTGCTGCATCCTTAATGACATGGGCAGTTCAGACTGATCATGCTGGAAGCAGATTAATGTCTTAGGGATATAGTTATCCCACTGAGGGGGGTAGCAATATTACTTACAGTGCGGAAATTCTGGGCATTAAGTTGAACGTCTACCCTGTGAAGCATTCCAAATCAACGAGAACTAATCTAATCATGAACAGCCATAGATACGCGGCCACTGCCAGATGACTTTCTGATGTATTTGGAGTCTAAGTGGGTACCTTGTGGCCTATACACTCGTACTGGACCACCATTCGGCGAGAAAAAACATTATTCGTTGGAAAATATTAGATTCCGCCAGTCACGATTGACGTTGTCCTCGGTAAAGGCCAACTGGTAGTTAGTGTCCACCACGGAGCTTTGTATTCCGGCCTCCCAAAGCCAACGCCTTAACCGTATCCATCGACCCGACAAACGCAGTATTTCGACTGCACCGACTTGAAATAAGCATTTGCTGTGACGTACTGACACGTTCATTAACCTGGGCCGATCTTTTTACACGCTGAAGTCCAGTTCCCACGCGCCGTCTACATTGTCCAACAACTCAACATTGTTTTTATTAGTCGATGCGCAGTGCGCTCAGGAACGCCACAGCGTGCTCCGGCCTTGAACGCAATAAAACACTTCCTCCACAACAGCGAAGACGCGGTCACAGACAGCGTGCTGCCTACGAGGCAGCGCTCATGAATAAAACAGCTGGACTCAAAGTGAGATGTAGCAGGTATCTGACCAGGAATTTAACGTAATAAGCTATTTTATATATTACGTTCAAGTGCTATTTGGGCACAAGACACCGATGGGGGGCCGAAGTTGAGAGGATATAAATTGCAAATTGGGAATGGAAAGACATACGTTACTGAGAAAAAAATAATTGTTAGCACTGAACGTAAATTTAAGAGTTAAGAAGTCTTGTCTCAAGGCCTGGAGTTTAACACTGTACAGAAAAAATAAACAGTTCAGATAGGAAGAGAATAGAAAGTTTTGAAACGCGCTGCTACAGAAAAATCCTGAAGACTGGTTGGGTAGGTCGGATAACAAATGACATACTGAATCGAATTGGGAACAAAATAAATGTACAGCACAACTTGACTAACAAAAAGGATCGGTTGACTGGGCGTATCCTGTGACATCAAAGAGTCGCCAATTTAATAATCGAAGGACGTGTTGGGGGTAAAAATTGTAGAAGGAGATCAAGGAATGAATTAAGTAGGAAGGTCCTAATGACTGAAGGTTGCAGAAGTTATGAGGAGAACGTCTGCCACACGATACACTATATGCCCAGCCTCGTCTCTCCAAATGCATGCAACAAGTGGAAACAGAACATAAGAGTGCAGTGCACAACTTCCTCATTCTGATAATGGACAGTTATTTCAGTTGCAATAGTTTTCTGTCGTGTTTCATTACAAATAGTTTGTGTTTTTTTGTTAGGATCATCTTTGACTGTCGTACATCATCTTATTTTCCGCGCTTCCGAAGAAAAATTGGAGAAAAAATCCGTCTTACGCATGACAGCTTAGTATTTTGACCATCTTCAGCGACTGTAGTCGTATATGATGAAATAATAAGCAACCAGTTGCACATAAGAAATTTAATTTCTTGACTGGTTTCAGTCAGTTAGAGCCCTTCTTCAGAAAGTTACGCCTATCACATTATTTACGAGTGTCAATAATAACGTGCATAAAGCACATTGCCATGGTCCTAAAAACATTTTTAGGGCCATGGCATTGTGTTGTATGTACTTTATTGTTGACACCTGCAAATAGTGCGATAGGCATAACCTTCTGAAGAAGATCACTAAGTGCCCGAAATCGGTAAAGAAATTAAGGTTCTTGTATGCAAATGGTTGCTTATTATTTCATTATGCATGAGAGCTTGTTTACTTTTAACTTATCAATACATGTTCCAGTACTATTTGTGTTATCTTCAGTGGGTTTTCAGTCGGCCAGTGTGGCCGAGCGGTTCTAGGCGCTTCAGTCTGGAACCGCGCGACCACTTACGGTCGCAGGTTCGAATCCTGCCTCGGGCATGGATGTGTGTGATGTCCTTACGTTAGTTCGGTTTAAGTAGTTCTAAGTTCTAGGGGATTGATGACCTCAGCAGTTAAGTCCTATAGTGCTCAGAGCCATTCGAAACATCCAAATAAAGCATGTGCTGGCAGGTGTAAATATTACAGAACCATCGTTTTAATAAGCCACGACTGCAAATTACTAACACGAATTATTTACAGATGAATGGGAAGACTGGTAGAAACAGTTCTGGGAGAAGATCAATTTGGTTTCTGGAGAAATGTAGGAATTTGCAAAGCAAGCATCCTGGAACACAGACTGGAGCAAAAGGGAAACCTACATTTATACGATTTGTGGACTTATAAAAAGCTTTTAATAAATTTTACTGGAATATGCTCATTGAAATTCTTAAGGTAGCAGAGATGAAATGTGCGGAGCGAAAGGTTATCTACACCAGATTGCAATTGACGATAGTAGCCCTCCCCGCTTGTTATTCAGTACACTGAGCAAGCGATAGAGGAAACCAAGTAAGAATTTGAAAAAGATATTTGAGTTCAGGGTGAAAAAATACAAACATCAAGATTTGCCAATGACATTGTAGACCTGTCAGAGGCGGCATAGGCCTCAGAAGATCAGTTAAACGGAATGAAAAGTGTCGCCAGTTATGTTATGAGATGAATAGCACAGAAGTAAGACAAAATTAATGGGATGTAGTCGATTTATATGAGTCGATGTTGAAGGAATTAAAGTACGAAACGTGACACCGAAACTAATAAACGAGTTTTACTATTTCTGGAGTATTAATAACAGACGATAGCTGATATACGGAGGATGTAGAATTCTGACTTGAAATAGCAAGAGATTTTAGAAACTACCATAAAATTAACTGTTACGAATTCTTTTCTGAAAGATTTTATCTGGCGTGTAGCCTTGTACGGAAGTGGACTGTGGACGATATACAGTAAAGGTAAGAAGAGAATAGATACTTTTTTAATACCGAGCTATACAAAAATGTTGAAGACTGTATGGGTAGATCGCATACCTAATGTCATGAAATGTGTAGCGCAACTTGACTAAAAGAAAGAATCGGTTGATAGGCCACACCAAGAGACATCAAAGGTTTGATTATAATTATCTGATTATGGAGAAAGTGAGATAAAAATTGTTGAGGGAGACCCAGGCTTCGCTTCTGTAAGCACGTTGAAATGGACATGTGTAGCGTCAGTAATGCGGAGATGATGAGGTTTGCACATGACAGGACTCGAGTGGAGAGCTGCCTCAAACCAGTCATCAGACTGAACATTATTTTTATTTAGTTATTTACTTGTGTATTGAACCTGGGACCTATAAACGACGGAGACGCTTCGTCCCCGCCGTAGCCCTCAGTGGTTCACAACCCCACAACAGGCTACAGCACTCCACTCACCCCCATCGCCGCCCCACACCGAACCCAGGGTTACTGTGCGGTAAGACCCTCAGTGGATTCCTGGACAGCTATTGGGACTGTGTTATTAAGGAGGCAGTTGAGATTAAATTAGCGAACAACCTCGTCAATAGGGATGGAGGTTTTTGTTTAAACTCTGTTTGGAATCCGGCTCTCTCCCTTGTCAAAAAACAAAGGGACAGAGTCAATGCTACCTCACCTGCGAATTCGTAGTCTCACTATCGATAGCTCTGACTTTGGTCATCTTTGGTGGCACTAGTGTTCAGTGTGTGTGTTATCTTTCCTGCTTCAGTCCGAGAACCGAGGTTTTAAATTTGTATGTACGCCGCCTGTCCGTTGCAATTTGCCTTGAAAATGGCGAGGTGTTCTCCCGCCGAAATATCGGCGGTCGCTGAAAGTGTTACCTGGCTGAATTACCGGAAGTTATTTGAAAGTTGTATACGCCAGGAGAAATTCAGGTCTCACATTGTTTACCTCTAGGGGGAGGAATTACCGGAAGTTATTTGAAAGTTGTATACGCCAGGAGAAACTCAGGTCTCACATTGTTTACCTCTAGGGGGAGGAAATGTGTCGGTATTTACGTAAGTTGGATAAACTTCGTAGCTGTCGAGTTCGACTGCAATGTGCTTTGTCGTTTCTATTGAGGTGTCGTGATGAAAATCATGTCCCAACATTTGCCAAGGTTGTGCACCATATAAATTCTCCTGCCGCCAATCGCATCAAGCAACGTGCTGGCTTGGCTCTTGTTCGTGAAAGGATTCGTTTTACTTGTCGACGTTTGGATTCTGTTTCCAAAGAATTGTATCGTTTTCATATAATGGTTGCATCGGAATTGTCTGATTTCACTTGTGATTGGTTGGACGGTGCCTCATGGACTCAAGCTGACTGGGAATACAATTCCGTTACTGTCCGGCATTTGGCAAAGTTTGAACGTTTTCATGCCGCGGAGTCTGATGATGTATCTCGACGTTCTGTGATAAATCTCACAGAGAAATATTTTGACGACGCAACCTTATCCATGCTTGGGAAGGGTTAAATTTTGCACCCACTCCGAAGAGTTTGCCGGTAGTTGATTTTATTAGTTCAATTGAACGGGCAGTTTGCAAACTACCTCCTGACGCTGCAGAGGAGGTTAGGAGGGAGGCATGCCGTGTGTTGACTAGGGCTCGTCCACCCAATAGTAATGTAACAGCAGCAGAGATGGCTGCTTTACGCTCTCTCAAAGTTGATCCTGATATTGTTATTTTACCTGCGGACAAGGGCAATGCCACCGTTGTTTTAAATAAACAGGATTAGCTACAAAAGGTGCAACGTTTACTATCTGATTCAGCGTATCGCAGAATCGGATTTGACCCCACAAAAAGTGTTGAGAGAAAGACCAACAACCTCCTAGAGAAAAGTGGTTTGTCGCAGGACACTATAAAGGGTCTTAACACCTATAGTGCTGTTCCCCTTAGGTTATATGCCTTCCGAAGGTTCACAAGGAAGGTGTTCTTTTCCGTCCTATAGTGAGTAACATCGGCACTCTGACATATTGTATAGCCAAACATCTTGCTTCTCTGTTTACTCCACAAGTAGATCGGTGTGAACATCATATCAGGAACTCAGCTGATTTTTTACGTCGTTTGGAGGGATTGCGGTTGAATAACTCTGATATATTAGTGAGTTTCGATGTGGTCTCCTCTTCACTCGGGTTCCTCTGTCTGATTCGTTGCAGTTAATTGAGGCTAGGTTTGGTGCTGAATTAACTAATCTCTTTCGGAATGTGTTGACATCCACTTACTTTTTATTCGATGACCAGTATTACGAGCAGACAGATGGAGTTGCGATGGGTGGTCCGTTGTCTCCTGTGGTTGCAAATTTGTTTATGGAAGACTTTGAGGAACGTGCATTGGAGTCGGCGCCTTTGAAACCCGCCTGTTTCTTTAGATATGTTGACGATACTTTTGTTGTTTGGGCTCATGGTAGGGAGAATTTGAATGCCTTTCTAGAACATCTGAACCCGATCCACCCAAACATTCGTTTTACATGGAGGTAGAAAAGGATGGTTGCCTTCCCTTTCTTGACGTATTGGTTAGGAGGAAGGATGATGGATCATTGGGACATGCAGTCTACAGGAAACGTACTCACACCGACTTGTACTTACAGGCTAATAGTTGTCACCATCCGGCTCAGCGTGAAGGGATACTTCGTACATTGGTACACAAGGCACATGACATTTCTGACGCTGACACTTTGTCAGCTGAGCTGTCCCATCTTGAAGTTACATTTCGTCAAAATGGTTATAGTGATAGAGAGATTGAACGTGCGTTGCGCTATCGACCAACTGTACATCGGGTGATTGATGATAATTCTCAGTCGACACGTAAGTCTACTGCCTTTTTGCCTTACGTAGGAAACACTTCCAGCAAGATCGGTCGTATTTTACGGAAATACGACGTGAAATGTGTTTTCCGACCTCCATCTAAAATCAGAGCGCTTTTGAGTTCTGTTAAGGATGGTCTTGGTCTGCATAAGGCGGGTGTATATCTTATTCCTTGGAGCTGCGGCATGGCATATATTGGTCATACTATCAGGACCATGGAGGACCGATATACTGAGCATAATCGGCACACACGATTACAGCAGCCAAGTAGATCTGCTATTGCCGAACATTGCTTCGATACTGGTCACCCCATGTTATATAATAACACCGAGATATTGGCATGAACGTCTACTTATTGGGACAGTGTTATTAAGGAGGCAGTTGTGATTAAATTAGCGAGCAACCTCGGTAACAGGGATGGAGGTTTTTGTTTGAACTCTGTTTGGAATCCGGCTCTCTCTCCAGTCAAAAAACAGAGGGACAGAGTCAATGCTACCTCACCTGCGAATTCGTAGTCTCACTATCGATAGCTCTGACTTAGGTTATCTTTGGTGGCACTAGTGTTCAGTGTGTGTGTTATCTTTCCTGCTTCAGTCCGAGAACCGAGGTTTTAAATTTGCATGTACGTCGCCTGTCCGTTGCAGTTTGCCTTGAAAACGGCGGGGTACCTCCCGCGAAATATCGGCGGTCGCTGAAAGTGTTACCTTGTTTAATTCCCGAAAGTTGTATACACCAGGCGAAGGCAGTGTTTGCTCAGCAGTCGCTAACATAGTGTAATTGAGGCGGAATAAGAAGAGCCAGCCCGCATTCGCCGAGGCAGATGGAAAACAGCCTTAAAAACCATCCGCAGACTGGCCGGCACACCAGAACTCGACACTATTACGTCGGGCGGATTCGTGCCAGGAACCGGCACGCCTTTCCACTCGGGATGCATCGCGTTAGACCGCGCGGCTAGCCGGACGGGCTAGTTATTTACTTACTTATTGTTGCTTACATTCTCCGCCCCCGACATCTATAATCCAGAATGGGTCGTATTTCCACACAGCTGCAGAAAGATGTATACAGCTATGATTAAAACGCCGGCCGGATTGGCCGAGCGGTTCTAGGCTCTACAGTCTGGAACCGCGCGACCGCTACGGTCGCATGTTCGAATCCTGCCTCGAACGTGGATATGTGTGATGTCCTTAGGTTAGCTAGGTTTAAATAGTTCTAAGTCTAGGAGACTGATGACCTCAGATGTTAAGTCCCATAGTGCTTAGTGCCATTTGAACCATTTTTATGATTAAAACATTCACTCCCTGATTTGTTAAGTTGTTTAAGCATTTACACTAACTGGTGAAATTAAATATGAAATAAAGAGGAAAAACCATCTAAAACCTTAAAACCATGCTACTACGGTTGTTGATCATCTACACTACCACGCAGCAGATGTTTTACTGACAGATCTTATCTTTACCACTGCAACACCAGAGAGTTAAGGAAGCTGTATTCCTCTACATCTATGACGTCTGCTAACATTATTTACGTCTATCAAGCAAGTCATCGATTTCTGGCGACAACACTCTACATCTCTACAAAAACCCGAATGCAGGAAATCAATAACATGCCCAAACAATCCCGAACCCACAGCGCGTCTCAGTCCTGAGATGGGACCACAAGTGAGCTAGCACCTTCATCTCAAGTCCTAGTGAGGTCAACTAGGGATACTTAGGGATCTTCCCCCTTCCCTCAACCCTCGTAGCCGCCTCATGCTGTTGGTTCTGCCATAGCTGAAACGTTGTTGGCCACATATCCACTGCTTCCGATCGTCCTCTGAGTAGGAGTTAATTCTCGCGTCGGTGAATCCTCAGTGATATTCACTGCACTCATAGCGTTCACTTCAGCTATTGAGTTTATTTTCTAAATATTTTGTAAGATGCCTTATCCGTTGCGCCGTTTATCAGGTGCTATTAGTCTTTCAGAATGTTGTTTAGTGTTCCAATGCATACTAAACTGACAGAAAAAAATCACAACACAAGTAAAGAGGAAAAACCACCCACAACCCTACATCTACATCTACATCCATACTCCGCAAGCCACCTGACGGTGTGTGGCGGAGGGTACCTTGAGTACCTCTATCGGTTCTCCCTTCTATTCCAGTCTCGTATTGTTTGTGGAAAAAAGGATTGTCGGTATTCCTCTGTGTGGGCTCTAATCTCTCTGATTTTATGCTCATGTTATCTTCGTGAGATATAAGTAGGAGGGAGCAATATACTGCTTGACTCCTCGGTGAAGGTGCGTCTCTCTTGCAGAGTCTTCCGCTGGAGTTTATCTATAATCTCCGTAACGCTTTCACGATTACTAAATGATCCTGTAACGAAGTGCGCTGCTCTCCGTTGGATCTTCTCTATTTCTTCTATCAACCGCATCTGGTACGGATCCCACACCGGTGAGCAGTATTCAAGCAGTGGGCGAACAAGTGTACTGCAACCTACTTTCTTTGTTTTCAGATTGCATTTCCTTAGGATTCTTGCAATGAATTTCATTCTGGCATCTGCTTTACCTCCGATTAATTCTATATGGTCATTCCATTTTAAATCACTCTTAATGCCTACTCCCAGATGCTATATTGTACCTAAATGGTAAAGGATATTTCTTTCTATGTATTCGCAGCACATTAGACTTGTCTACAGTGAGAGTCAATTGCCATACCCTGCACCATGCGTCAATTCGTTGCAGATCCTCTTGCATTTCAGTACAATTTTTCATTGTTACAATCTCTCGATATACTACAGCATCATACGCAAAAAGCCTCAGTGAACTTCCGATGTTATCCACAACGTCATTTATATATATATATTGTGAATAACAACGGTCGTACAACACTCGCCGGCCGGGGTGGCCGAGCGGTTCTAGATGCTACAGTCTGGAACCGCGCGACCGCTACGGTCGCAGGTTTGAATCGTGCCTCGGGCATGGATGTGTGTGATGTTCTTAGGTTAGCTAGGTATAAGTAGTTCTAAGTTCTTTGGGACTGATGACCTCAGAAGTTAAGTCCCATAGTGCTCAGAGCCATTTGAACCATTTTTGAACGACACTCCCCTGCGGCATACCTGAAATCACTTTTACTTCGGAAGACTTCTCTCCACTGAGAATGGCATGAGAATGAGCGTTGTTTTGGATTTGTCAGCAGTCACTTGAATTCAACGAAATAGGAATTGCTCATCTCGTCTCCCAGTGGGATAATGTCTTAATGTATGACGAAATTACTTGCCAATGGAACCATTCTATGGTCTCACCGTGGTGGGTGTTTAGTTTTCATTGGACTGCCACTCATAAATGAGTTGTCTGAAGTTACAACAAACAGTCAACCACGCTCTAGAAAACATGTACAAAGCGGAACAATCAGAGAACTACAACAGCAAAATATTATCGCATGAGCTCTAACATAACTCCAAAAAATTCAGTCATGTGATAAGGCTGTCAATGTCACATAACAGTGCCCAGACACCTGAAAGAATCTATGTTAAGTTCTGCTCCACGGCAGATCCATTGAGTAGAGACGCGTTACTTGTCACTGGCAAAGAGCACAAGTCACATCTACATAAAAAGGAAGCAGAACCTAGGTGCTGCAGTTGTGATCATCTAAACTACCATCGGAGCAGAAGATTTACTGGCATATCCTGAATTTAATCACTGCCACACCGGAGGGTAAAGTAAGTTACATGACTCAGGAAGCCCCTGTTGGAGTTGTGCGACATAAACGAAAATTGGTAGGCGTGTTTCTTCATCTGAAAAATGATGTCTCTTCAAATTTAGCGCCAGTCGCGTTAGAGTGGCGCTAGTAGCGCCACTATGAGGATGCCTATCAGGTCTGCTTTAAATACACGCTGTAACGGTCGCGAGCGTTAGTTACCTTTGAGATCTGACGTGGTGAGCTGATGTTAGTAAAGAATGCCTTTAAGGCGACAAAGCCGTCCATTATCAACACCTCACCGAGTTTGTACCAGGTCGTGTGGTAGGGCTATGAGAAGCTGGATGTTGTTCTGCTATACTGTAGAAAGACGTGGCAGGAATGCAGCCAATGTTCATGACTGCTGGCAGCGGTGTTCACGGACGCAAGAAGATCGGGTTCTGGATAGCCACGTGGCACTACCGAGAGGGACAACCATTGCGTTCGGCGTGGGGCCCGGGCGCAGCGTACTGTATCTGCAGCAGTGTTGGCACCAAAGTGACACAATGAACTGCTAAAATTCGTTACTTCAAGGGAAGACGCTAGCCAGATGCCTTGTAGCGTATCTGACCCAAAATCACCGTCATTTGCGACTACAGTGGTGTCAAGCGAGAGCTTACTGGAGGGCTGGGTAGAGCTCTGTTGTGTTTTCCGATGAGAGCTGGTTCTGCCTCTGCGGAGGCCAGTTGAATGCTTGCAGCCGATCTGCCTGCGTGCTAGACACACTGGACCTACACCTGGAGTTACAGTCCAGTCGTATGACAGCAGGACCCTGACTGTTGATGTTGATGATGATGATGATGATGATGATGATGATGATAAGACTGCCTTAAACTTAGTTTCTCCAATGTTTGGTAGCATACTGGGCAAAATGTTTGCACCAGCGACCTCGATTAGCTGGTAGGTTTTCAGCTTCCTCCCAGTTCATGTGCATGCATTAGAGTGTCTTTGCAAAAGTTCGTTTCCATGAGTTACGAGGTCTTCCTCTACTTCTGTATTCCTTCGTTGGTTTCCACAACCATACCGATTTGAAGAGTCTTACATCTTTCATGCATAGCATGCCTTGCACGCTTTGGTCTTCTTTCATCAACGATTCTGTGTACGTAGAGCATGTCTTCTCAGCACGTCATCATTTGAAACTTGTTCGTGGTAATTAATCATCAAAATTCGCCTCAAGCATCATTGGTAAAAAAACACTGAACTTGTGTGCTTATTTTGCTGACATTTTCAAGGCCTCGTATGCGTATATGGCCATCAGCAGGATGATAAAGGAATACAGCTGAAACCTTTTCAACGTACTTACAGAATCCAATTTCCATTTGGGTCGCATTCGTTGGAAGACTGTACAAGATATCCCAATGGTTCTGCCCCTGATGCTCGCTTCTACTTCCCCGTTCTCAATACTTAAGTTTTCTGAGATATGGAAATTGGTCAGTATCTCCTACACCAGGGCTTAACAACTGGCCGGTTTTGAGCTCGAGTACTCGCGTCTGCTCAGGCACGTGCTCGCGAGCAGGTGCAAGGTCGCGGAGTAGGGAGGGGAGGGAGGGGAAATGCTCGCGCACGTTTGAATAGGGGCGCAGCGTGTCTGTTGAATTCGCGCCGACTTTGTAACGTTTAGGTCTAACATAAGAGTCGCGACACTCACTGCTGTAAAAGTTGTTACCGTTTGACAGATGGAGCGACACTAGCGCTCCAAGCGGCAGGTAAGGTGAACGGCAGACGAGTCATAAGCATATTGTTTGTTTGCATCCTTTTCCTACGTAATTTCCGAATTATTCGAGTGAGTTTCTTGCCTCGAAGAGTTTGTGTAGTATCAGAAGGCATATATGTTTCTAAAAATGATGCTAAAATAAGCGCAAGTGTGGACAAAAACCATGAATAGAGTGACAAGCTACAACACATTCGTGAAGAAACACTTGTGACATTGGACAGAATTGCAGCTTACCACGTTGATATGAAAAGAATATAAACACACAGATTCACATTTAAGAAGCACAGACATTTACCTCTACATGCAAAAGCGATGGACAGCTCGTTTATGGTTCTGTAGGCCTACTGTGTTTGTCATTGTCGCTTGTTGCAAGTACGACCTTCATCTTTATATTATTCTAAGTGGGACAAGCAACTGACAAATAGTGGGAGAAATATGCCGAAAACATTATAATGAGCTGATTACATTACATATCACGAAAAACCAAATATTTGAATAATTTTCAAACAATCTGTCTGTAGGCACTTTCCTTGTCCCATAATAGTTTCGCTGGAAGTCTAGCGATCTGCACATTCTGACACTTCACACGCTTTTGTAAGACACGAACAGCTGCACTTAATCTAACCACTTCATCGTCAAAGCAGGTCTGTGTTGACGATTCTCACGAATCTGGCACTAATACATGGAGAGTTGAACTGGCTGCTTTTGCGTCATAGGACTGATTTACAGCTTTAGATTGACTGTCGAAACTTTGTGGCAGTTTTCTCTTCATCGTCAGTTGAGGTGGCTTATTTGGAATGTCAAACAGTGTGAGTACTGCATTCCACACGAGTTTGTTATTGTCTGCGCTCATGAACTGGTTTTGTTCGAAATGTAGCAAACAAAACCTAATATTATTATACAGGTAAACCGGGTCTTTCTTCATAGGGTCTTGTCGTCTGCTATTAACTAGCCATTTTTTGCTCCTAAAACGAAACATTCATCATTTATACACATACATTTGCAAGTGAATTCTGACGATACCCTTTAGTAACATGATGGTATATACCTCTCAGGATCTTTAGGAAACCTAAAAAGGCGGCTGTGGTGTCTTCTGCCTATTGCTGTTGCAATTTATTGCGCAACAAACGCTCCCGATGGTAAAAACCATTGTATAAATCAAAATAAACAATCACTATTCGGTTTCACGATCGCGCTGAACTCACAGTTCAACCTAGCGCTGGTGGCGCTGAAGGCAACAAAATCGAGGCGAAGTGTCGCGACTGTTATGTTAGACTGTGGTACTACGATCAGCTCTAACAGTCACTTCGCTGGTTAAGAATCATGTCAAGTCGCCGTTGTGTAACCCCAACCATGCTTTCGCAATTCAACCCCCATTGGGAGGACTTGCATCTGCTTAAAGAAAAAGATGGTGTTGCAAAATGTTAAGTTTGTCACAAAACGCTGAATTCTTTTAGGAAATTTAATTTGCAGCGACATTATATGTCGTACCGCGCGAAAGACTACGGAAGTGGAAAATGTGATGGACCAGATCGTGCACAGGAAGTTATTAAACTTAAAAGGAAGCTATCCGAAGAAGATCTATACGACGAAGAAAAATCAACTCAGGCAGCTCTCAGCGCGAGTTACAAAATTGCTTTGCTTTTAGCAAAATCCCTGCGCCCCTTCACTGATGGCGATTTAATAAAAGAATGTTTGGTAGTTGCAGCGGAACATTTGTGTCCATCTCAAGCTGAACAGTTTCGTATTGTGCCATTATCTAACATGATCATTATGCATACAGGACATGGCAGACGACGACCAAAGCCAGCTTGCAAATATCTGTAAAGATTTTATGGCGTATTCTCTAGCTCTAGACGAAAGTGTTGATATCACTGGAACAGCGCAGCTTCCCATTTTTATTAGAGGTGTTAATAGAGATCTTCAGGTGAGATAGGAGCTCTTCGATGTAGTAGCCATGAAGAACACTACAACCGGAGATATTTTATGTAGTGTTGAAGAAAGTGTTGAAAATATAGGATTGTAGTGGAAATCTTTAGTTTCAGTGTCTACAGACTGTGCACCAGCGATGACAGGGAAAAAATCAGATTTCGTTGCGCTGTTGAAGGAGAAAATGCAAAAACTGACCGTGCCGAATGAAATAAGGGGCGTCCACTGAGTGAACCACCAGGAAAACTTATGTGCAAAGAGTATCACTCTAAAACATGTGATGAGTGTTATTGTTCGTACAGCCAATTATATAAGGAAGCATGGGCTACAACACAGGCAATTTAAAAGCTTTCTTGAGGATGTAGAAAGCCACTATGGTAGCCTGTCTTATTACAGCGAGGTCCGCTGGCTTAGTCGTGGCGAATTATTAAATCTATTTATTTTTGCTTATTATATGAGATAAATATGTTCATAGAAATAAATAACATATGTGTTCCTGAATTGAAAGAGCCTTCATGGAAATGTGATCTCTCGTTCTTAGCAGATTTAACTAGCCATCTGAATGCTTTGAACATTTCACTACAAGGTAAAGATCTGCAAATTACTCATTTCATATATCGAATACGAGCTTTTAAAATGAAATTGACACTTTGGGTGAGGCAGCAGGAAACAGGAAATCTAGCTCATTTTCCTAAATTATCATCCATGAAAGACGTTCAGAGAGACTGTGAACGTTTTTCACATTGTTTAGTTGCCCTTAAGATCTGACAGCACTAGACAGTGATTTTGATCTGTTCTCCTCTCCATATTCAGCGAATATTGAAGAGATTCGTCCTGAGCTGCAACTAGAAATTATTGACCTGCAGTGTGACAGAGAGTACAGTGACAAATTTCAGAACAAGAAAAACATTTTGGAATTCTACAGACACTTCCCTCAGGATAGATTTCCTCGTTTGCACAAACTGGCGCCTACAATAATATCAATGTTCGGTTCCACTTATGTTTGTGAACAACTGTTCTCTACAATGAAATGTAACAAGACGCACCTGAGAAACGCATTGTGTGGTCGAAATTTAAACTGCACGCTGCACCTACAATGCACAAGAACAATTACTCCGATCATAGACGCAATTGTAAAGGGCAAAAAGTACAAGATAACCGAGAATACCACACTTTAGTGACACCTTTTATTGTGTAACAGTTCACAAATTAATACGAATGTAGAGGCATTCACTAAAAAAAAAAAAAAAAAAAAAAAAAAAAAAAAAAAAAAAAAAAAAAATGGTTCACATGTCTCTGAGCACTATGGGACTTAACATCTGAGGTCATCAGTCCACTAGAACTTAGCACTACTTAAACCTAACTAACCTAAGGACATCACACACATTTATGCCCGAGGCAGGATTCGAACCTGCGACCGTAGCTGCAGCGCGGTTCCGGACTGCAGCGCCTAGAACCGCGTGGCCACCGAGGTCGGCCATACACTAAGCTGATAAAGTAGTGTGGCACGTGTACATTCTCCTTTATTTGTTTTATTTGTCGCAGTAATAATTCGTGAGTGATATCCCTGCATGTGGCTGCGGATTTACATTGACTGGCGGCAGCTGTTGTGTGCCCCACGTGACTCTCCCCACTGTCCGGTCTGGTCCGGTAGTGGGGGTAGCGTGCTCGCGCTGCTCCGTGCTCGCGCCTTGCTGCTCACAGCTTGCTCCGCGAGCTAGTATGTTGTGAAGCCATGTCCTACACGGTTCAGTCATGTTAATGTGACCATAGCCTATGTTTCAAGTCAACGTGCAATAACCACCCAGAGACGGCATGCGGCAGCACTAGCAGTGGGGAGTACATAAAGCGTGTTGAGGGGACGCGGAAAACAGTGCAGTAGTTGTAATGCGAAAACGGAGCGATTTATCTCATGTCCAAAAGGGCTTTATCATTCACTTTCGAGCCAAGCGTACAAGCATTTCCCAAACGGCTAATTTTGCAAACTGTTCGTACGCCACTGTGGTTTCAGTATACCGCGCATGCAAAATAGCGCTATCCAAAATTGGCATTAAGGTATCTGTGGCGCACCACAGGACATATATAACATGGGTGAATGACAGATGCGGAGATGTGTACAGGTGAATAGTCGTGTACCTATTGAGCAAGTGACCGCCCAAATGAACCAAGGGGCCACCAACGGTATCTCCTTAACGACCGTTAAGCGTTCCACAGAATGCACGTGATTCATGCAACCATGCCGACTGCTGTTAGTCGGCGACGAAGGCTGGAATTTGCACGTCAATACCGCAACTGGACGCCTTTTCGCATGAATCACGTATTATGCTCCTTCGGACAGGTCGCCGTTGGCGTGTACAGCGTGAAACGTCTGAAAGCAAACACCCTGCATTCGTTATGATCTGGGAAATGTTTTCATGGCATTCCCTGGGCGATCTCGTTATTTAGGAAAGGAACAATGGATCAACACAAGTATGCATCTATGCCTGGGGGCAACGTCTACCCGAACATGAAGTTTGACTTTCTTTGGCGCGATGGTATCAATCAGCAGGACAATGCAACATATCACACAGCTCACAGTGTACATGGGTGGTTCCAAGAGCACCGGGTGTTGTAGGTTCGACACACAACACAACCAAGACTATTAGTACAACTTTATTAGACTGTGGTACGCCACTCACCGTAACATACACTGAACACAATAAGGCAAATGTGCTAAGTCCGAGAGATGGCACCACCGGCCCGTATCGAGGTGTGTTAAGTTAGTAGCATCTTTCGAAAGAACGCACACCAAGTTTCATCCATATTGATATATTTCATTATGTTTGGCATTCGTGTGAGTCAAGGAAGTCTAGTGCTTGTCAAAAAATTGACGAAAAAGAATTTTGTGTTCTGATTAAACATTACTTTATGAAAGGCAAAACACCTCAGACGACTAAACATTACGGTGACTCTGCACCTTCGGTTAGAACAGTTTATAAGCGGTTTCAAAATTTTGGGAGTGGCCACATGGGCACAAGTGATGAACATTGTGGGCGCCCTGTGGAAGTTACAACTCCAGAAATCATTGATAAAATCCACGATATGGTGATGGATGACAGAAGAGTTAAGGTGCATGAGATTGCCAGCGCTGCGGGCATCTCGAATGAACGGGTACATAATATTTTGCATAAATATTTGGACATGAGAAAGCTACCCGCAAGATGGGATCCGCGATTGCTCACGCTTGACCAAAAACGGAATCGTGTAAAGTGTTGCAAGGATTGTTTGCAGCTGTTGAGGAAGAATCCGCAGGACTTTAAGCTTCGTTTCGTCACTGTGGATGAAACATGGATACATTACTATACTCCTGAGACCAAACAACAATCTCAACAGTGGGTTACCAAGGGAGAATCTGCACCAAAAAAGACCATTCCGTCGGCCGGAAAGGTTATGGTGACTGTCTTTTGAGATTCGCAAGGGATAATCCTCATCGACTATCTGGAAAAGGGTAAAACTATTACTGGTGAATATTATTCATCGTTATTGGACCGTCTGAAAACCGAGCTGCAAGAAAAACGCCGCCGCTTGGACCGCAAAAAGTTCTATTCCATCACGACAATGCACCAGCACACACCTCAGAAGTTGTGGTCACAAAATTAATGGAAACAGGATTCCATCTCGTTTCACATCCCCCTATTATCCAGACTTGGCTCCCTCGGACTACTATTTGTTTCACAATTTGAAGAAATGGCTGATGGGACAAAGATTTTATTCAAACAAGGAGGTTATTGCAGCAACTAATAGCTATTTTGCAGACTTGAACAATTCCTACTATTCGGAAGGGATCAACAAATTAGAACAGCGTTGGACGAAGTGTGGAAGTCTAAAAGGAGACTATGTCGAAAAATAATAAAGGTTTACCCCAAACACGTAAGTAGTTTTTATTTTTGCACGGACTTTTCAAACGTCCCTCGTAGCACGGCAGCGTTTAAATAGGCGCTCGCTCATGGGGGGCGTTGTCGGAAGTTCCCAGCACTGCTCTTTCGTGGCGCACTGCCACGAATGACAACACACTGCCAATGCGCGCGGCTTTCAAGTTTGCGCGCATTAGTCCACTGGGATGCGTTTGCCCTACTCCCCAGACCTCCAAACTCCTCGGATTTAAACCTAATGTCGAATGTGTGGGACCACCTCTATCGTGCTGTTCGCGCCATCGATCCTCGACAGTGAAATCTAGCGCAGCTACCCACGGCACTAGAACCGGCATGGCTCCACGTTCCTGTCGGCACCTTTCAGAACCTCACTGACTATCTTCCTGCACGCCTCACAGCTGTCTGTGGCTGCAATATGTGGCTATTCAGGCTTTTAACAGGTGGTTACATTAATGTGACTGGACACTGTACTACCTTCTGTCGTACTATAATTACAGAAGATACATGTCCAGTTTTTATGCACATTAATTTCGTCTTGCCAACATTTATTTTGAGCCCTACAGAACTGGCCAGGCTACCCAGACAGGTGGTCAGTAGTTGAAAATTTTTTGGTCGTTCTACCAGACTTAGAGAAAAGTTTTGACAATATTGACTGGAATACTCTCTTTCAAATTCTGAAGGTGGCGAGGGTAAAATACAGGAAGCGAAAGGCTATTTACAATTTGTACGGAAACCAGATGGCAGTTATAAGAGTCGATGGCACGAAAGGGAAGCAGTGGTTGGGAAGGGAGTGAGACAGGGTTGTAGCTTTTCCCCAATGTTATTCAATCTGTATAATGAGCAAGCAGTAAATGAAACAAAAGAAAAATTTGGAGTACGTATTGAAATCCATGGAGAAGAAATAAAAACTTTGAGGTTCGCCGATGACATTGTAATTCTGTCACAGACAGCAAAGGATATGGAAGAGCAGTTGAACGGAATGGGCAGTGTCTTGAAAGGAGAATATAAGATGAACATCAACAAAAGCAAAACGAGAATAATGGAACGTAATCGAATTAAATCGGGTAATGCTGCGGAAATTAGATTAGGAAATGGGACGCTTCAAGGAGTAAATGAGTTGTGTTATTTTGAGAGCAAAATAATTGATGATGGTCGAAGTAGAGAGGATATAAAATGTTGACTGGCAATGGCAAGGAAAGCGTTTCTGAAGAAGAGAAATTTGTTAACATCGAGTATAGATTTAAGCGTAAGGAAGTCATTTTGTATGGAGTGTAGCCATGTATGGAAGTGAAACATGACCGATAAACAGTTTAGACAAGAAGAGAATAGAAGTTTTCGAAATATGGTGCTACAGAAGAATGCTGAAGATGGGATGGGCAGATCTCATAACTAATGAGCAGGTATTTAATAGAATTGGAGACAAGAGAAATTTGTGGCACAACTTGACCAGAAGAAGGGATCGGTTGGTAGGACATGTTCTGAGGCATCAAGGGATCACCAATTTAGTATTGGAGGGCAGCGTGGAGGGTAAAAACCGTAGAGGGAGACCAAGAGATGAATACACTAAGCAGATTCAGAATGATGTAGGTTGCAGTAGGTACTGGGAGATGAAGAACCTTGCACACGATAGAGTAGCATGGAGAGCTGCATCAAACCAGTCTCTGGACTGAAGACCACAACAACTACAAACCAGAAGAATACTGTCATGAGTAGAATCCAGATCCGTAGGCCTAGACTGTTCATTTTTACGTATGCCTACGTTGGTGAGGTCCATAGTTTTCCTCATTACGAAATCTACGATTAATATGAAAATGAATGGTGACAAAATGTATTCTTGTCTGTGGCATATCAGAATAATAAAGAAAGGGGTGTGCTCATCTTCTGTTCTTATACAGCAATTCGAGTCTAGATGCAGTCAAAAGTTTTTTAAAAATCAACGAAGTGTAGATGCAGTGCACAGTTGAATTCTATGCAGTATTCTATTACATTTCGCAAAACAAGTATTTGTTTGGAGAAGGATCTCCCATTTAAAAATCCAGCCTTTTCTCCTCGTAATCGTATCAGTTGCTTCTCGTATCCTTTTTAGAAAAACGAGGCAAAAGGCTTTGCCTGGTACCAATGGCAGTGTGATACCTCTCCAGTTTGTACATTCGGGTAGGCTTTCTTTCTTTGGTAGTTTAACAATGAAGCGACCTGTCTCGTCTTCTGGAACTTGCCCTGTTTGCCAATAGGTATTGCACAGTTTAATAAGGTGATAAATTAAGTCTGGACCTCAAAATCTCAGAATTTCAGCTGAGATTTCATCCAAACCAGCTGCTTTATTTTTTAGAGTGTTCTCATTGCGGCATACACCTCTGTTTCCCTGATATCACAAAATTCCGTCTCCGTTCGAATGAACGGTCTAGTGTTAACCATTACTCCATTTCTCCACTGCAAGAAAGCGAAGCGCCGATTTGGCGACGAAGTCTGCAGTACTTATACGGGCTAGAAATGATACAAATTCGTCCGAAGTCCCTCTAGTAATAGAAATCTATAATAAGCGAAACATGCCTGTAAATTTTAATATTATTGGAATAAGCGAAATATTTTGCATACTATGCTGGACATTTACATGGCCACACCTTCGTATACGCAATGAGTTGCACAGAAACTATGTGGTTCAAAAGACGGCAACGGAGTTACTTAGAAGCCACCATAATGTAACTAATGTTTAGAATGAAAAAGTATCACAACGCCGCTGGTTTATCTGATTTTGTAGAAGCTTAAACATAAGATTTTGCAGGTCAATTGACACGTACAAATGCCTACGTCAAGTAAACAACACTGTAATTAAAATTTTACGTTACATGACTTCCTAGTATTATCACAGCTTTAAGCAATGATTTACATTTCAGAGATGTTTCCTAAGTTAACACAGAAGAAGATCAACATTTTCAAGGACGGTGAATCGCCAGCATTCTGAATTTTCGCAGCATGCTCAGCCGTGGACTATTTTGAGATGGTCAGAGACATTCAGGTATCCCTCATTTCACACTACGTGAGATGCTTGTGACGTCATTATGACGTGTAGACACTGTACCGAAGATGACAGAAGCCTTGTAGCGGCTTTATGTGGTCCTTCGAGACTTTAAACTGCAGTAGCCATTCTAGCATACAAATTAAACGAGCAGCTAGCTCATTAGTAGCAGGGGGTTGGGGTTACGAGGACGCTTTTGACATCAAATTGATACGCAAATTAATTAAACTGATCAATTAATCACACCCGGCCCCACTCAGCTCCGCCCCCGCGCACGCCCCACCCCGCCCCCAGATGACGTCACGTGTTTTTTACAGCCTGCACGTGAGCCCCAGACCCTCCCCTCACTCAACCTTCCCTATTGGCGGAAGTTCTGAATTTTGGCGGGAATTTCTTTGTCTCAGGCCTGTGCCAGCGTCCCACCCCACCTCCCCACTAGGAAATTGGCGGGAAATTAAAATTGGCGGTGCCCTTTCCAGGACTCAAACCCTGGTTCACCTGGGCCAAAAGCCCAAGTGCACCACCCTAAAGCAAATAAACCACCAGAGGCGCTTGGCCAGGACGCGAAATTAAAAATGGCAGTGCTGTTTTCCGGGACTCAAACCGTGAGTCTACTGGTTGGATAGTCGAAGTGCACAACCCCCCCCCCCCTCACCCCCCCTAACACATCGAAACTGTGCAGATGCGAGAAAGGAAGGTTAGATTAGTGTACTTGACTTATTTTGGTCGGGAAACTGACCCAAAGATCGATCGTCATTATGTAATTAATTGTAAAGATCAGGCCTAATTACACAACTATTTGCATAGCAATACACAAGAATGGCCTAAAATCGCAATACGACACGAAAACTGGCTATACCACACAACTGGTGTTATCCTGCTAGGAAAAAAATTCGCAATACCACTCGAAACTAGTGACAGACGCACTCAAACTCTAACCTCCACCTATAAGCTGGTGGGAAAAAAGTCAGAGGTGTAACGTACTATCTATATTCTTTTTGGCGGGAATTATGTTCAATTGGCAAGATGCTGATGTTGGACAGAGAGGAGTTTAAAAAGTGTATTATTTGTATGCATACAGTATCAGTCTGGAATAGGATTTGAAGGTGGATCCGCCGCGTGTTACACCCTGAGCGATATTGGGATGCGGATCCACAACCCACTACATATGGGATAGCGCTCAAAGGTGGAACAGTCACGCGTTACATATGGAGATGTGTTCTATGCTCGAAGCTGGCTCCATCAGCAGCAAGAGCACATCATGGGAGCCTTCTGTGACACATTCACAGACACAGACATACATAAAATAGAGCAAACGTGCTGCAACTGTAGAATATGTGGTTGGAGGTGACTGGTTGCATTCGAGTACAGTGCTATACTATGCCGTCGGACCAGAGAAATAGTGCATTTGCGCTAGGTTTTGGCAGCTGTACTACATTTACCAGCAGTTTTGGAACACGGGACGAGAAGTGCATGTCGTGATTGCATAGTTACAAGTGACATAACATCGATAAAATGACGGAAAATACGTATAAATTGAGGTGAAATACGCCGACATGCAGGGAAATTGACGGAGTACTTGCATGTCTTCTGATTGGTGCAGAACAATTCTTGTACGTGGTAACAAGTATACAACAGCAAGAGGAATACAGGAAAACGGCGAGATGGAAGCACCGTGAAACGGGGATGTAATCTTTTATTTTTCATCAAGGAAACATTATATTGTATGTCAATTGAGGTAACAGTGACACACGCGAGTTGACTGCTGTCTTTGATGCTTCGCTGGAAAAGAGAACCATCTGCCTCTAAACTTACTTGCATATGCGTTAAAAGTATGACAGAGTGGATTGGGTGATCGGTTGAGATGGTGTTGTAACGAGGTACGATTTAATGGTAGACTGATGTATCGTAGAGAGAGAGGGACATGCCACTGTGGTCATTTGAGCATTTTTTCCGTTGTCTGTCGGGATGCATCTGTTGTGGGACATAACCTGCGTTCGACTCGCATACAACTGCGTGTTCTGTGTGTGGCTTAGAGCACTGTGCCGGCCTCTGTGGCCGAGCGGTTCTAGGCGCTTCATTCCAGAACTGCGCTGCTACTACGGTCGCTGGTTCAAATCCTGCCTTGAGCATCGATGTGTGTGATGTCCTTAGGTTAGTTAGGTTTAAGTAGTTCTATTTCTAGGGGACTGATGACCTCAGATGTTAAGTCCCATAGTGCTTAGAGCCATTTGAACCATTAGAGCACTGTCTACTTGCGATTGTTAACAGCAAATCTCTAGGTAATCAGAGGACTTCAATTCTGTTTCGACACATTCCTCTAGGCGAACGAAGATTTATGTGACGTACTCCATCCCCCTGCTGCGTCTTGGGCATGAAATCGAGTCTTCACTTTCATAACTGCAGTAATTCTAAGTTAGCGACAGCCGTTTATGAGATACTACAATCCCCGTGTGTACATCTGCATGACCGATATCCTGTTTACGGAGTTAGTGGCAGCATGACGTGTAATTTCGCATCTTAAACACCGCTGCTGTGGGTTTCTCTCTTTCTTTGAAAGAGGCATTCTCCGCTACTGACGATCATTTTATATAGCACTGATGTGAGCATAGTACAATTTCTGAACTGTGATCGGATGTGAATAGTGGGGGCTATACACCTCTGGAAGGCTATATTGTACATGTATCGCAAGGAATCGATGTTTTGAGGAAGTATTTTTTTTCATTTTTCACCATAGTTTATCGTAGAGAAACATGCAAGGAGAATGTATGTCATGCGCTGGAAATATATTTCTTACATTGAGGTAGTAACAGCGCTGCATTCCATATGACTAATAGGTCGGAAACCGCAACGATCTAACATTACAGCGTGTTTTAAGCGCATAACCTTGTAGCCTTAGGAATCCATGTGTTGAAGTTCTCTCTTACCAATACCGTCTTGGTAATGACTCCAGATACTAAAACAATACTTTAGAATAGATAGCGCAGCTTATTTACGTTAAATGCTCAGTCCGTCTGGAGCTCCATCATGCATAAAAACCACCCGTTCCTTTTCTTAACCGTCTGCTATATCATCACAACAGATTCATATCTACTATACACTGATAAGGGGTGCTAACCTCCTCGACATTCGCACATCTGGAGAAATCTCCTGCTCTCGAATGGATGCGGGACAGCAGCTACAGCCTTGGTTCGCACTGTGCCTACACGAAACGTGGAATGTAGCGGTCTACTTCTGGTCATCTGCAGATTAAATCGGTGCCAGTGCTGCAGGGAGCATTGGTCAAAGACAATGCGAGGAGATCTTTCGGTCTCTAGCTTCAGACTGCAGTACCTGTATGATGTTGAATCTTCATAGTTTTCTCGATAAGTAACACCACTGTAACTGTTCGTACAGTCTTTTATACTGCATCATGTTGCAGGAGCAGGCTTCGTTTGGTGCTGAGCTCACACCGTACACAGGGGCAGAGCTACGACAACAAGTTCCCATTTTCACCGAGTGGTCGAAACACAGTCCTATAGCGTCAGCTCACGCTGTATCTACACGGGTTGCAGAATGTCACATATATAGCTCTCTCCAACTTCTGGGTAAAGCTGATCTCGCTATCAACTGCGGTGTGTATCACAGTACATAGTTCCATATCAACAGTGTCTTTCTCATCCTGACTGACCACTGGGTACGCTGATGATTACCGCATAATAATTGACTGAATCCACATGGCTGTGATGGAGGGAGCCTTGGTGGAACACCGGATATCTGGTACTTGTCGCTGTGGACCATGGGATTAAATGTAGAGGTCATCACCTCTGTACAGTTGTTGGGTAGCGTTCCTCAATGCTACAGACTGGTCCTATTTCCATATTCTGCGATGCCCTCCACATGTTTTTTTCTTTTTTTTCCACCGATAAGATGCCAGTAGCACTTTATTTGTACTACCCCACGCGTGTTGTGAATAACACCTTCCGGCGATGGTCAACACCAGAACAGTACATGACTGCAAAATGAAGGAACAATGCGTTTCGAAATGGAAGACCGACATTTTTGTCAATGAGAAACATCGCCTCTGTGTTTTATTTCTACTAACCTGCGTTGTGGTAGTTGTACAGTCTATGCCATGTGATGTTCAGCTCTCTGTGAGACCCAGAGCATCGAAACGTGTTCATGTCGGTATGGCAGCAGCTGACATGGATCTCTAAGTCATAGTAGAAAAAACAAAGTGTATGACTGTGTACACAGATTTAGTATGTTAGAGCCTAAAAACCAATGCATTAAACTATTTATGAAGGAACAACGCAGGAACCCTCTCATGTGACTGATGGTCTGTTGGATATTGTCATCCTACAGTACAGGTGATGAAACTACACTGGTCTGTGGAAGCGAGTTCGATCACGACCAAGATGAAGAGGAACTGTCTAAAAAAAATAGCGCTGGAGTTTTTGCTGAATGGGATACTTAGCAGATAGGTTCGAAAAAGGTGACTCGACTCGAGATGTGAGAGGGGCACGAATATGATTCATCAGTAGCTGTAATCATTACAAGACGTCTATACAAGATACAACGCAAGTATATGGTAGAATGGATAGACTTTATTCCAAATCGCAGACAGCATTTCTACCCGAAAGCGTGACACTATCAGCGACTCTTGTGTGTGCTTGTAGAGTCAAGGGCGCTTTTTACGCAGGGTGATGGTAACACAGTCGCTACAAACATGTTTTTAATAGCGCAGCTCTTACGTGAAAGGAACATCGTCTTCTCTCCATAGATTCCCATTTAACCTACCTAGTGACTGAAAAAAAATTACTCGCCTTTCACTTTCAAATGGACTCTCATGATCAATTTAATTACTTAGCCTACCAAATTGATATCAATGATGTGCCGCCTGGTGTGTGGAGGAGATGGCTAGGGCACCACGGAATGATTCTTGAAAGGCGTTTCTTTTTTTCCGTTGTGGCGATATCTTTTCATGAAATTTCAATCTCCCACCTACACAGGGCGAGACAGGATCTCACGATTTGTTTCGTAAACGCTAGTATGATATAGCATCGCAGTGGTAAAAGGGGACCTGTCATAGTGTACACAGCAGCTACGTTCTCTTGTTGTCAAAATTAAAATGAATGTTTTTTTTTCCGACATGTGAGCTAATGATACGAAAGATTATCTGAAATGTTTGTAACACACACGTGCATGACAGTTTATTTACAGACACTGAATCGAGAGACGCTCTCAGGTCGTGTAATCTGTTCAACAAGCTGAAAGAAATAGCTTAATATACATATATTTTTTTTAAAAAAATGGCTCTGAGTACTATGGGATTTAACATCTGAGGTCATCAGTCCACTAGAACTTAGAACTACTTCAACCTAACTAACCTAAGGACATCACACACATCCATGCCCGAGGCAGGATTCGAACCTGCGACCGTAGCGGTCGCGCGGTTCCAGACTGTAGCGTCTAGAACCACTGGGCAACCCTGGCCGGCCATATTTTTTTCTTTGGAGTTTATATTCTCACTTTTTCTTTACTCCGATGACAGTTTCGATATAACGAAAACATTCTTCTGAGATCGGTAATTTTCGCAGGAAAATAGTCGAAGTTAAAATGTTTTCCACCTCAGAACGAGAGGCCTACTGGAGACGTTGGCGGCCCGTCTAGTCTGTGCCAGATCGCCGCCACAGGTGCGCACCCGAACCATTAGGGGCGGCTGTGTCACTAACTATACTTTAGACAAAGAAGTTGCACGTGAGGCGACCGTCCTTTTATCTCCTATTGTTTAGTTAGCTATACACGCTATTGTGTTGGCGTAGGAACGTCGCTTTAAGGCGGCGGTCAGATGACGGAAGGCCGAGTACTGTGGACGATCTGGACCGTTATCTGGATGGGCGGTATTATGCCGGTAAATTTCCCTTTGTAACTGAGAAATCGTCAATTTCATGCTCGTTATTTATATAGATAGGGTGTTTCAAAGTCTTTGGGACAAATGTCTATGGGTGACAGGCTTCTGTTGGAGACAACTGTTTGCTGATGCTTCGTGGCGACGATAGGCGTCGTTCTGGACTGGTTATGGCCCTGAGAGGCAGCAGGACGTATGCACTCTGTGGTGTTCGTATGCAGTGTTCCCCTCTGAAATATTTTGCTTCGCTTACGGACACTTAGTGCTACGTTTTTTTATTTTGAGTCACCCTCTAAATTTACTGGGGTAGGTAGTAAGCTGCACACTTGGTTAATCGGCCCTGCTAGTTCAATGAACTCTTATCGTGCCAGGGTCGGCGTATACTAAAAGATGCTGTAAGAGGATAAAGCATA
The DNA here is from genome assembly GCF_023897955.1 of Schistocerca gregaria. Taxonomy (NCBI): domain Eukaryota; kingdom Metazoa; phylum Arthropoda; class Insecta; order Orthoptera; family Acrididae; genus Schistocerca; species Schistocerca gregaria. Next base: position 183,874,766 of record NC_064931.1, on the reverse strand, counting down.
TCTGTGTAGGCCTGCTAGAATGCAGTTTACTTGAAGGTGGAGTGACGAATCACGATATGGGTGAACGTCATCTGCCAGCTTGTGTAGTTCCAACAGTAAAATTCGGAGGCGGTGGTGTTATGGTGTGGTCGTGTTTTTCATGGAGGGGGCTTGCACCCCTTGTTATATTGCGTCGCACTATCATAGCACAGGCCTAGGCCTACATTGATGTTTTAAGCACCTTCTTGTTACCACTGTTCAAGAGCATTTCGGGGATGGCGACTGCATCTTTCAATACTGACAAGCACCTGTTCATAATGCACGGCCTGTGACGGAGTGGTTACTCGACAGTAACACCCCTGTAATTGACGCCTGCACAAAGTCCTGATCTGAATCCTACAGAACACCTTTGAGATGTTTTGGAACGCCGACTTCGTGCCAGGCCTCACCAACCGACATCGGTAACTCTCCTCAGTGCAGCACTCCGTGAAGAATGGGCTTCCATTCCCCAAGAAACCTTCCAACACCTGAATGAACGTATGCCTGCGAGAGTGGCAGTGAGCCAACACCATATTGAATTCCAGCATTACCGATGGAAAGCGCCACGAACTTTTTAAGTCATTTTCAGCCAGGTGTCCGGATACTTTTGATCACATAGTGTAGACCTGTAACATCCCACGCATTTGCACAATGAACACAGCGACGTGTCGCTATGTCTGGAGCCCCTAGTCGCGCAAAATGTTTCCATCCTGAAACTGCTGACAACGCTGGGGAACAAACGTCATATTATTCACTATGGAAACCTCCAGCATTGTCTCAGGTTGGTGATGAAACATGTTAGTATCACCCATCAAGAAGTGTCCCTGGTTGAAGGAGTACATTGATTTGAATACCAAATAGTGGGTTCTCGCGACATGTGATTTTAAGAATGATTTAACAATTAATGAATAATGCAATTTTCAGAAAAATCATGGACGATTTTGCAGAATACGGCGATATTCATTTATTTACCGGTGTGATGGGCGTTATGGCGCAAGAGGCGCCAGACAAAATTTTAAACGGGCCACCATCTTCAATGAAGGACTTGTCGCTGTGAAGATGGCCAAAGCTTCAGTGCAGTTCACGAAACCTGTCTATATCGGTAAATGTGTTTTGGACCTCTCCAAACTCCACGTCTGTCAATTTCACTACGACTTTATGATCCCTAAGTTCGCTTGCCCCGAGTTTCTTTATCTGGATACAATGTAACTGGAAACATAAAAAAATCTACTCATCAAGTGGCGGCAGGAGAACCCACTTGGTGAATAAGTTTTTTATCTAATTACATTATATTTACAAAAACTGATTATTTTTGTTTATCTGAATGTAGATAGTTTCATCTACTGGGTTATTGGCTACGATGAAGTAATTACGTACAATCACGAAGAATTTGAATGTCTGGATGTGCGGTCTACATCCCTTCGGAAATTAAATGAAATGATCGTATAGCATTGAAGGCCGGGAGTTCCTACCTGGGGAAGTTCTGATACCGAGACTTTTCAGTTGACGCCACATTGGGCGACTTGCATGTCAATGATAATGAAATGATGCTGATGACAACGTAACAGCCAGTCCCGAGGCGGAGAAAATCTCCGACGCGGTCGGGAATCGAATCCGGGCCCGATGCATGGCAGTCAGACGCGCTGACCACTCAGCTAAGAGGGCGGACAATTCTTCTCAACAAAATGACTATCAGCCTGATGAAACACGAGGTGAATGGTTCACATATAATCAGTTTGTAAGACTCAGATCCAAGATCATGTTTACCATAGAGATGAAAGGTGTTATCCAGAGGCGGGCTAAGGGTGTGCATTGGGTGGCCTCAAAGGGTCTCGCGATCGAAGATTACAAGAGGTGCCTTCTCAGGGAATTGGTGCAGCTGCACACATAGTGCGCCAGGTAATCCTTGTATCGAGAGGCCGCGAGGTACATACTGCATGGCAACTGAAAGTAGTGCTGTCCTGCCACGACGACAAACGTTTCATCTACGGGAACAGGACTGGGACCCTCCAGTACTCACACTATTCTCTGGAGTGACTGAGTGTGTGGGCTGTCCATTTGTTTGTAAATAGTATGTTTGTTGTATGTGCGGAAAAGTTTGAAGAGCCGTTTGGCACAGAGTATAATTGCTTCAGTGCACGCTATGTATGCCTATACATTGTCTGCACACTATGTGTGCTTGTAAAAAAAGTACTATATATATATATATATATATATATATATATATATATATATATATATATATAGTGTGTGTGTTTTTTCGCCTGCTGCTGCTAGTCCTCGTATCCCATGTACATATTGTAAAAAGAACAGAAATCACTGATTAAATATTGGATATATTGAAATAACTTTATATATTATAAATAAAAAGAGCTGAATGATTGAAATGTAAATGTACTGAAGGAAATACTGGATATAATGAATGATTATAATGGAAACGTAGTATTTTTTAATTTCTGGCTGTTATTGTACATGACAGTCTTACATCATCAGAAAAAGTACTTGATGAATAAAGGCAATGTGTGTATGCATACGCGGAAATGCAAAAAAATATTATCGTATATAAGAAAAAATGCTTTGTAACAAAACCACTATATTTATATAAAACACATACCTTTGAAAGTAAAAAAAGTTAGTAAATCAAAACAAAAAATGCTTGTAAACAAAAAATACACTATGTGTATGTTTCAGAAAGAAATAGCCTTGCAAATAAAAACGAAAAAAGAACTTTGATAAATAACAGCAAATGCTTGCAAAAATACTGTTCATAATAAGGTATTAGTTAATATGTTATATCATTGTTATTATTTACAAACCCTCTCACTACTGGGCACAACTGAGTAGGCCCATGCAGTTGAACTGTGTAGAGGAAATTATTGTTGATAATTTGCTGCTGTATATAACAAACCTACGCCTGTTCTCCATGACGCTCAGACATCAAATGAAGAGGCCTACAAACAGCTGTGGTAGTTATAAAAGATGCTATGGGCGATGGGGTGGGGGTGTTTCATCCACGTTGATCCACTGGGCCACCGCCGTTTTATTATGCTCCCATACGCTGAGAGATGTTCCCGCCATTTTTATGTCAAGTTATGTCTTTACCTAGTATGTAAGATGCATAATTGCCTGGGTGGTTCCCCTGTGTGAACATCAATTCCCGGTGGTTCCGCGGGGGGAGTGGGAGGACCAAGGAGTCAACCCTGACACCGGACGTGTAACATGACACAGGATGTCGTTATCCCAGTCAGAATTGGCAGAGACAACTACTATTTACGTACAATATCCCCCGTTTATAAAATGTGCTATGCGCCTCACATATATGAGTAATATTCTAATATGGGACGCACGAGTGTTTGTAACCAGTTCTTTTACGGTTGTCCTCTTTAACAGTTTCGGGAGCACGTTGCTTTCGAAATATGGAATTTCAGTTTCAGTCTTCTATTTTTCGAAGGTTACGCCCTCTAACGCCAATTCTCTACTACATTGCAATCAAGTGTTGTTAGAAATGTTGTGGAATGTTTTTGTTATGCAATTTCTATCCGCAAATTGGGCACAATTTAATTCTTTCACAGGCGTAGACCTTGTAACGAATCAACTCGTCCTTAAAAACTTACGAAACCTTTCAACATTTCACACACTTTCGTACAAAATCCATTCTTGAATAACACCACTACGAAGGATAACAGTGCCTTGCCCTCTCCTCCAAATCTTGCAACTAAGTTATAGGAGTTTAAGATGGATTCTGTACCACAGTGTAGCTTGGAATTTTTCACTGAAGTATATTTTTACGTGAGACCACTAGCATCGTAGAAGCAGCGCATGAGCAACGGTGCGATAACAACTTATTGTTATAAAATGTAAACTTTCACGGCCGGAACTGTCATGATTAATAAAATTCTTTTCCGGGCTATTATGCCGTGGTCTGATGGATTTCGCATTGTAATCCGACGTTTCGTCCCCATCTGCGGAGGACATCTTCAAGGGGGTTCGTGGCTTCTGTTAACTTCCGAAACACACACTGTCTCACTACTGACTGCAGCAAATTTTTGTTTTCGCGTGCTCCCGCGCATAGGCGTGACGTCACATGTTTTGAATACGCGAGCGCAATTGGACGTTGTCGGTTGCCGCCGTCCGCTGTTGCTATCATCCCATGGCGGAAGACTGGTACACATCTTCTTCAGCACCGGCATCCAGATGTCATTCAATTTCACGCCCTCCTCCTTCCTATTAAAATTCCTGGGGTGTTTCATAATCTCTATAGCCTCTCTGTAAAGCCTTTCATGATATCCGCTTGTGGCTGCCAGTACTTGAGTTCTATCAAAATAAATGTGGTGGTCTCCTGACTGCAAAGCGTGTTCCGCAACAGCTGATCTATCAATCTCTCCCCTTCTGCAATTGCCCTTGTGCTCTTCTAGTCGTTTTTTGACCGTTCTTTTTGTGGTACCCACATATACCTCCCCACAACTACACGAGATCCTGTAAATTCCTGCTTTTTCCAGCGGTTTACGAGCATCCTTAGCCAATCTCAAGTGTTCTTGTATCTTCCGGGTAGGTTTGTAAATCACCGCGATATTCCGTTTTTTCAATATTTTCCCTATGCGGTCAGTGACGTCCTTAATAAAAGGCAGGAAAACTTTCGATTTTGCAAGCGCTTGTGCATTGATCTCCATATTACTATCAGTAATAAATTGTGTAGTGGTGACTGGGATAGAATTGACAGACTGTTGCATGGCGTGATTAGGAACCACATGTTGACAACGTCTAGTAGACAGAGGAAGAAATTTGATAATTTGCATCCTAATCAGACGATCCGCCAGTTAGACGCTTCCCGTACTGTTATCAATTTATCCGAACACTTGTTATCTGACGATGAGAGATCTGTGCTTGCCAAGGGTGGAAATTTTGCCATTAGTCCGCGAGTTGTGCCCACTGAGGAGATAATCGCCAGTGTAGAAGCAGGCATTCGTAGTGTGGACGCGATTACAGCCGAAGAAATCCGCATAGAAACTGTGAGAGTATTAGCTCGCGCAAAGCCTCCAAAAAGTAATTTAACCGTGGGTGAGAGGAATGCAATAAAACGCCTAAATGAGGACGATAGTATTATCATTGTCCCCGCTGACAAGGGAAATGCGACGGTGGTTTTGAATGTTACTGACTATCACAGCAAGATTAATGACTTACTAGATCCGCAGACTTACAAGAAGCTGAGTAAAGACCCGACTGATAAAGTTCTTAGAACGGTTACGCGGTTAATTAAGAAGTCCTCTATCGAACAGAACGTTCAGAAAAGTCTGTTCAATTCAGTTGCGCTGCCACCAAGACTCTATGGCTTGCCGAAGGTTCATAAACAACTTGTTCCTCTGAGACATATATGTGAGTGCCATTGGTTCGCCCACCTATTCTATTGCCAAGTTTTTGACAACGCTATTACGGCCGCATGTGGGACGATCGGACTCCTATATCAAGAATTCTGCACATTTCATCAGTAAATTAAGCGGCATAGTGGTCCAGCCGGAGGACATGTTAGTCAGTTTCGATGTGGCATCGCTATTTACTATGGTTCCTCTCAATGAGGTGTTGCAACAGCTGAATAGAATTTTTCCTCCTGACATTGCAGAACTATTTAAATATTGCCCTTACGACCACATATTTCAAATGGAACGATGAGTTCTACGAACAGACTGATGGCGTGGCAATGGAGAGCCCCTTAAGCCCGGTTATAGCTAACTTTTTCATGGAAAAATTCGAGGCGCAGGCTCTAGAAACTGCCAACAAAAAACCGAATATCTGGTTCCGCTACGTAGATGATACGTTTGTGTTGTGGAGGCATGGCAGAGAGGAACTAGGCCGTTTTCACAAACATCTAAACGGTATTAATCCGAAGATTCAGTTTACCATGGAGGAGGAGGCAGAAGGGAGACTAAATTTTCTGGATGTGCTAGTTTACAAGAAACAGGATGGTAGCTTAGGCCATACAGTTTACCGGAAACCCACGCACACGGATCGTTATCTACACCGGGATTCGAACCACCACCCACAGCAAAAGCGAGGCATAATAAAAACGTTGGCGGATAGAGCGAGGAACATCTGTGAACCTGGGCAACTGGATACGGAACTGGAACACCTCACTGATGCATTACTCAGGAATGGTTACTCGGCTGCTGAGATAAAAAGAGCGTTAAGACCGCCGCGTGAAAATCATAGCAATGCACAAGCGCTTGCAAAATCGAAAGTTTTCCTGCCTTTTATTAAGGACGTCACTGACCGCATAGGGAAAATATTGAAAAAACGGAATATCGCGGTGATTTACAAACCTACCCGGAAGATACAAGAACACCTGAGATTGGCTAAGGATGCTCGTAAACCGCTGGAAAAAGCAGGAATTTACAGGATCCCGTGTAGTTGTGGGGAGGTATATGTGGGTACCACAAAAAGAACGGTCAAAAACGACTAGAAGAGCACAAGGGCAATCGCAGAGGGGGAGAGATTGATAGATCAGCTGTTGCGGAACACGCTTTGCAGTCAGGAGACCACCACATTTATTTTGATGGAACTCAAGTACTGGCAGCCACAAGCGGATATCATGAAAGGCTTTACAGAGAGGCTATAGAGATTATGAAACACCCCAGGAATTTTAATAGGAAGGAGGAGGGCGTGAAATTGAATGACATCTGGATGCCGGTGCTGAAGAAGATGTGTACCAGTCTTCCGCCATGGGATGATAGCAACAGCGGACGGCGGCAACCGACAACGTCCAATTGCGCTCGCGTATTCAAAACATGTGACGTCACGCCTATGCGCGGGAGCACGCGAAAACAAAAATTTGCTGCAGTCAGTAGTGAGACAGTGTGTGTTTCGGAAGTTAACAGAAGCCACGAACCCCCTTGAAGATGTCCTCCGCAGATGGGGACGAAACGTCGGATTACAATGCGAAATCCATCAGACCACGGCATAATAGCCCGGAAAAGAATTTTATTAATCAACTTATTGTTAGGTACTTTTCGTGAAGGTGGCAACATTCCCACCTTCGAATAGCTTCCAAAACTGCAATGGATGTACCAATTGAAGATATAATTAACTGCTCCTTTAACTCGTCTGCTAGAATGGCAACGGCAGCTTAGAATCTCGAGCGATCACAAAAGTCGGTACACGGCTTCTGTCGTCTACGATACAGGGGGACGTCACATTCCTCTCATTTCGTGTGAACTGAAGGCTATCCGAGCTATTCACGGTGCTAGACCTATGATTCGTAGTTGGTCACGAATAGCACTGGTTGTTGATGCAAAAGTTCTCTTCCTTCGTACAAGAAATGGCACATCGTAAGCTAAATTTATTTCGCCCTACGTGAGTTAACTGCTATGCAATAGTCGAGTCACCCGACTGATATATCTCAGGTTGTTTTATCATCATTTCATAAGCATCTGTGTACATCTAAATTATAATTCAGTATTTGTCGGTTTACGAAAACAACTCCAGATAGAAGCTAATTTGTTTTTAAGCCAACGCTTGCACACACAGTCGTACAGTATCCACAGAAACCATGCTTAGAAAGGACTGCTTTTTCGTAGGCAAACTCGCTGTTAAGTAACACTAGTGTTTCTCACAGTTGAGAATCAGTAGTAGCACAACAACTCTAGAATAGTGTGTCGTGTAATGCTTCTTCGTTTAGTTTTCTTTTCTTTTGTGTGTGTGTGTGTGTGTGTGTGTGTGTGTGTACTAACGCCGGCCGGTGTGGCCGTGCGGTTCTAGGCGCTTCAGTCTGGAACCGCGTGACCGCTACGGTCGCAGGTTCGAATCCTGCCTCGGGCATGGATGTGTGTGATGTCCTAAGGTTAGTTAGGTTTAAGTAGTTCTGAGTTCTAGGGGACTGATGACCACAGATGTTAAGTCCCATAGTGCTCAGAGCCATTTGAACCAATTGCTAACGAAACCATGCTGACAATGACGTGAACAAATGTGTGTGAAAAAACTGTCAGTATACATAATACATCAGTAAAGGATGTTATGACATTAGAAGAAGACATTCTTTCATACTACACAATTTATGAAAAAAATGACACATTAAGAAATAAAGTAAGCCAACGTGAAACACATGATTTCCTGGCCGCGCTTGTGTGCTCTTCCTGTGGCTATTATCTACATCCGGGGCGATATCACGGGGAATGAAGTACTTTCCAGACTGGAGCTAATGGGCTGGTCCTTCCCTAATCCTTCTAAATGAATTTTGTTGGAGACCTACGCGGTCGATTCATGGAATAGTGAGTTTCCCGGAAATGCAGGAATTTTCGCGCACCTGCTAGATTAACATCAGTAAAAACTTGGCAGTATGCAGTATTTTGCAGTGGAGCGATTAGCGCAAGCGGGCAATTGCCAATGAAATTACCTGCACGCGATTACTAAGTTTGATTGGCCACAAGGCAGGAATCTTAAAATAAGTTCTTGGAGCGACTTGCAGCTCGCGAAATCGATGAGTCGGCCGGCAGACCACGTGAGATTGAGGTGGCAAGTTGTGGGATCTCTGGGCTGGAGTTTGTGTTTTATAGTGGTTGTCATTCGGGAGTCAGGAGTTATTTAACTTTCGCAATAAAAGAGGTTACTTTTCCGGTACGGAAGGACTACAGCGTATTCAAAACTGCATTCCCGTGCGGGTGTGTAGTATTCTGATAAGGCACTTTCTCGTGTTTTTTTCGTTTCTTTTTCCGACGAGAGTTGCAGATTTTTCTTATTTTTTTATTTATTTCAATTTATCGGCTTCCGGTTCGTGCCCACGCACCTACCTACATAGCAGAAAGACGATACGACATGTATGTTTGAGGCGATTTTGTTGACAGTAACGACGATACGAATGTAAGGACAACAGAACAAACAGTCCCCGAACGGAGAAAATCTCCGACTCGGCCTAGAATCGAACCCGGTTTACTTCGGCACACAATCTTCGTGTCGCGGATGAGTGAGCGTTGATTTGTTCCGCATGAGTTGGGCTTCCGGGTAGTCAATGGAACCATTAGCTAACTGGAGATGGTGTAGGATAAAAGTGAAGGAATTTGCTGCATCTACATTGTTAGTCTGCAATTCACAATTAAGTGCCTGGGAGACGGTTCACTGAACCACATTCAAGCTTGTTCTCGACTGTTACACTCTCGAACAGCGTCCGGGAAAAACGAACACTTAAATATTTCCGTGCAAGCTCCGATTTCCCGTATTTTATTATATTTGTGAGCTGCCATTGGATGGAGATGCGGAACCTCCATGACACTGTCATCTAGCTGGATCGTCCTGTAGTGCAGCCCAAATTGCATGCACTCGAATTACCAACTGCCATGGCATATACACATCTATTTCCACAATTTGAGTGGCTATGATGCCCAATTTCTAGTTCAACACTTGGGTGATTTCAGGTTGAAGGGTGAAAGGTCAGTGTCATCCCTGATACCATTGAGAAGTACATCTCATTTTCCAAGAGAGTCACACCAAGAAATATACTCCAATTTCTGTATTCCTTTCACTTCATGCACGTGTCTCTTCAGAAACGTGCTGAGACAATGCGTCCAGAGGATACGCATATCACCATAGCTGCATATCCTGATGTTGCAAAGTCTCAGCTAGTAACGACGAAGAGGTTTTTCAATATAAAAACTTGGAATCTATGGAGACACTCCATGAAACCACATTGCCCGACATAACCTCACTCTCCAGTGAACTAACGGGCACTGCCATAACGGATACGGAGTATGAGAACGCAATCAAGCTTGGTACCACCGATTTACGGGAATATGCGAACTTATACATGAATACTGACGTTCACCTGCCCGCATGCATCTTCAAAACGTTCCGGAGTGTATCCCCGAGAAAATGCTTTCTAGATCCTGCCTTCTGTTTCACCGTGCCTGGGATTTTATGGGACGCAGTGTTTAGAATGACACGTGCCAACATCGAACTGCTAACTGATGTTGACATGTTGCTCCTTTTCGAACGCGGCATTGGTGGGAGACTTCACCAGTGCGTGCACAGATACCCGAAGGCAAATAACCTACGAATGAGTGAGGAGTACAAGCCTTCTGACAATCTCAGTTACATCGTTTACTTGGATGTAAACAACCTCTGTGGGCAAGCCATGCAACAAAGTCTACCATTTGGAGAGTTCCAGTGGCTGTCCAAGAAGGAAATCGACAGATTTAAAGAAGAGATCCATCATGGGCCTGACGATGTTGGTGGGGGATATGTTTAGGAGATGCACTATGTGATCAAAATATCCAGACACCCCAAAAACATACGTTTTTCATATTAGGTCCACTGAGCTGCCAGGTACTCCATATCAGCGACCTCAGTAGTCATTAGACATCGTGAGAGAGCAGAATGGGGCGCTCCACGGAACTCACGGACTTCGAACGTGTTCAGGTGATTGGGTGTCACTTGTCTCATACGTCTGTACGCGAGATCTCCACACTCCTAAACATCACTAGGTCCACTGTTTCCCATGTGATAGTGAAGTGGAAACGTGATGAGGACACGTACAGCACAAAAGCGTACACGCCGACCTCGTCTGCTGCCTGACAAAGACCGCCGACAGTTGAAAAGGGTCGTACCGTGTAATAGGCAGACATATATCCAGACCATCACACAGTAGTTCCAAACTGCATCAGGATCCACTGCAAGTACTAAGACGGTTAGGCGGGAGGTGAGAAAACTGGGATCACTCAACAGAGGAAAGTCCACTGAACCTGACGGGATACCAATTCTTCTCTACACAGAGTACGCGAAAGAACTTGCCCCCCTTCTAACAGCCGTGTACCGCAAGTCTCTAGAGGAACGGAAGGATCCAAATGATTGGAAAAGAGCACAGGTAGTCCCAGTCTTCAAGAAGGGTCGTCGAGCAGATGCGCAAAACTATAGACCTATATCTCTGACGTCGATCTGTTGTAGAATATTAGAACTTGTTTTTTGCTCGCGTATCATGTCGTTTTTGGAAACCCAGAATCTACTCAGTAGGAATCAACATGGATTCCGGAAACAGCGATCGTGTGAGACCCAACTCGCTTTATTTGTTCAGGAGACCCAGAAAATATTAGATACAGGCTCCCAGGTGGTTGCTATTTTCCTAGACTTCCGGAATATCGGATCAGCTGTGTGGCTGGATTGAAGAGTTTTTAGCAAACAGAACACAGCATGTTGTTCTCAATGGAGAGACGTCTACAGACGTTAAAGTAACCTCTGGCGTGCCACAGGGGAGTGTTATGGGACCATTGCTTTTCACAGTATATATAAACGACCTAGTAGATAGTGTCGGAAGTTCCATGCGGCTTTTCGCGGATGATGCTGTAGTATACAGAGAAGTTGCAGCATTAGAAAATTGTAGCGAAATGCAGGAAGATCTGCAGCGGATAGGCACTTGGTGCAGGGAGTGGCAACTGACCCTTAACATAGACAAATATAAGGTATTGCGAATACATAGAAAGAAGGATCCTTTATTGTATGATTATATGATAGCGGAACAAACACTGGTAGCAGTTACTTCTGTAAAATATCTGGGAGTATGCGTGCGGAACGATTTGAAGTGGAATGATCATATAAAATTAATTGTTGGTAAGGAGGGTACCAGGTTGAGGTTCATTGGGAGAGTCCTTAGAAAATGTAGTCGATCAACAAAGGAGGTGGCTTACAAAACACTCGTTCGACCTATACTTGAGTATTGCTCATCAGTCTGGGATCCGTACCAGATCGGGTTGACGGAGGAGATAGAGAAGATCCAAAGAAGAGCGGCGCGTTTCGTCATAGGGTTATTTGGTAACTATGATAGCGTTACGGAGATGTTTAGCAAACTCAAGTGGCAGACTCTGCAAGAGAGGCGCTCTGCAATGCGGTGCAGCTTGCTCGCCAGGTTTCGAGAGGGTGCGTTTCTGGATGAGGTATCGAATATACTGCTTCCCCCTACTTATACCTCTAGAGGAAACCACGAATGTAAAATTAGAGAGATTCGAGCGCGCGCGGAGGCTTTCAGACAGTCGTTCTTCCCGCGAACAATACGCGACTGGAACAGGAAAGGGAGGTAATGACAGTGGCACATAAAGTGCCCTCCACCACACACCGTTGGGTGGCTTGCAGAGTATAAATGTAGATGTAGATTTCATGGTCGAGCGGCTACTCTTAAGCCACATATCACGTCGGTATATGCCACACGATGCCTCGCTTGGTGTAAGCAGCGTAAACATTGGACGATTGAACAGTGGAAAAAAGTTGTGTGGAGTGACGAATCATGGTACACAATGTGGCGATCGGATAGCAGGGTGTGGGTATGGCAACTGCCCGGTGAGCGTCATCTGCGAGCGTGTGTAGTGCCAACAGTAAAATTCGGAGGCGGTTGTGTTATGGTGTGATCGTGTTTGTCATGGAGGGGGCTTGCACTCCTTGTTGTTTTGCGTGGCACTATCACAGTACAGGCCTAGGCCTACACTGATGTTTTAAGCACCTTCTTGTTTTCCTCTGCTGAAGAGCATTTCGGGGATGGCGATTTCATCCGTAAACACGATAGAGCATGTAACTGGGTTCCAACAAAGTATTTTTGCTTTCGGAAGAGAAAGTTGGTGATTCAGAATTCATGAGGAGATCCTGACACAACGAAAGACCCCTTTGTTTTAATGATTTTCACCGCAATTCGCGTATCCTATCGGTGGCACTCTCTCCCTATTGCGTGATACCCCCTATCTCGAGATAATAGAAAACGTGCTGCTCTTCTTTAAACTTTTTCGATGTGCTCTGTTAATCTATACGTACATGGTTACTCTGCAATTCACACTAAAGTGCCTGGCAGAGGTTTCGTCGAACCATTTTCATACTACTACTCTACCATGGTGGGTGGCAAAAAGGAACATCTAAATCTTTCCGTTCGAGCTCTGATTTCTCTTATTTTATTATAATGATCATTTCTCCCTACTGTACTGTCTGCCATCGGGTTCGCCTAAATGGCAGGCAGCACCGCATAATAGCCACGCTATGAGGGAAACAAACCAACAGCCAAACAGGCGAAGAGATCAGGTAAACACGCCGAAGATTCCAGTCGGTTAAAAGGAACCTCTCCTTGCAGAGGTCGCCGCGACATATCCGGCCACGGATTCCTACGCCGGGTTTCTCTTAGCTCCAGCTCACTATATAGGCCCGGCTGGTCGAAGGCAGACCAGTCTTCGTCCGCCGCTGATGGCAACCGCTATAACAGAGTCTCCGAGAAGATATCACCGAAGCCGCTGTACCGCACCGCTGATCGAAGTACCAGCCGACCGGGAGTAACCCTATCTCCGGCTAGGTCGACGGACGTCTACATCTATTGTCCAGCCAGCTATTGTATTGTACAAGAAGTTACGTTCAATGAACTGTTAGAGAACACAACACCTACGTAGGTGGGTGTCAAAATATTTTCGTATTCGGAAGACAAAGTTGCTGATGGAAGTTTGGTAAATAGATCTCGCCGCAAAGAAAACCGCCTGTGTTTCAGTGACTGCCACCCTAACTCACGTATCATATCAGCGACACTCTCACCCCAATTGCGCGATAGCACGAAACGAGCTGCCCTTCTTTGCACTTTTTCAATGTTCTCCGTCAATCCTACTGTACCTGATATGGATCACACACCGCGCAGCAATACTCCAGAACATGCTGGAAAAAGTAGTGTAGGCAGTTTCTTTAGTAAAGCTGTCGAACTTTCTAAGTGTTCTGCCAATACATCACAGTCTTTGCTTCGCTTTCCCCACAGCATTGTCTATGTGGTCGTTCCAATTTATGTCATTCGCAAATTTAATCGTGAAATACTTAGTTGTGTAATTTGATGCAAAATGTTTCATTTGTTTCCGTAGAAATTTGAGTTGTTTCTGTGTGATCTTTCACATACTGACTTTAAAACAATGCTCTGATTTTTCTATCGTGGAGATTATAGATTGTCTGTGGAAGTTATTAGTAGCCAGTTGAAGGCAGTGTATGAACCTTTGGCGGTGTACATATCCCAGACCAGTGGTCGGATCTTGTAATGTTACTGCTAGTGGTCGGCTTAATGGGCACCGTGGGCTCAGCCCCTTTTCTGTGAGCCGCCTATTGACGTTCCTTGCGATCACTGAAGCACTAGTTGCATGTCGGATCGATGATGATGACAAAACCGGGTCTCTGAGTGCCTCTCCGATGATTATTGTCTTCTCCTGTCGTCTCTCTAGATCGACCGCTTCCTTCTTGACGCCTGCCGGTGTGGCCGTGCGGTTCTACGCGCTTCAGTCTGGGACCGCGTGACCGCTAGGGTAGCAGGTTCGAATCCTGCCTCGGGCATGGATGTGTGTGATGTCCTTAGGTTAGTTAGGTTTAAGTAGTTCTAAGTTCTAGGGGACTGATGACCACAGATTTTAAGTCCCATAGTGGTCAGAGCCTTTTGAACCTTCTTGGCGCTGTGTTGGTCCATGGTCAACCCATCGTAGAATAGTGGAATCGTTCCTATTCAAACGTCGAGCGAATCGCCGATTGCTCCAACCGGCTTCTTTGAGCACAAATACACGTCCTCTCTCAAATGCTGACATCTGCGTATATTGTTCACGCACCTGTCTGCGAAGCATAGTTACTGTTCAAATGTGTGTGAAATCTTATGGGACTTAAATGCTAAGGTCATCAGTCCCTAAGCTTACACACTACTTAACCTAAATTATCCTAAGAACAAACACACACACTCATGCCCGAGGGAGGACTCAAACCGCCTCTGGGGCCAGCAACACAGTCCATGACGGCGGCGCCAGAGACCGCCATTGCAAATGTGAAATGCTGGGACATTAATAACCGGAAGAACAGCCAGAACGTTGAATGCAAGCATGCAAACGTCGATGCCCTGTTTTTAGAGTTATAGAATGTCAGTGTGTTGGAGGGAGTTCCATGCCTGTTGCACATGGTAGGTCAATACAGGGACAGTTAATTCTACTTGTAGATGACGCTAGAGTTGTCGTCCGAAGATGTCCCATATGTGTCCTACTGGAGACAGGTCTGGTAATCAATCAGACTAAGGCAACACGTTGACACCGTGTATAGCATGCGGGGTTACAAAAGCGGTATGCGGGCGAGCGTTTTCCTGTTGGAAAACATGTTCTAAAATGTTGATAATGCATGGCAGCACAACAGGTCGAATCACCAGAATGACGCACAGATTTTCAGTCAGTGCGTGGAATAACCACGGGAGTGCTCCTGCTGTCATACGAAATTGCACTCCAGGCCTCAACTCCAGGTATAGACCCAGTGTGTCTAGAACGCAGAAAGGTTGGTTGCACGCTCTTAACTGGATTCCTCATAGCCAACACACGGACATCACTGGCACCGAGGCAAAACTAGCTTTCATCAGAAAACACAATAGACCTCCATCCTGCCCTCCAATCAGCTATTGCTTCACACCACTGATGTTGCAAATGGCGGTGGTTTGGGGTCCGTGGAATGGACGTTACAGGGCGCCTGACTCGAAGCTGTCCTTGGAAGTAGCCGGTGCCAGTTGCTACTGAAATTACTGCTGAAGATGCAGTTCGATGCGGCAGAGCCATACGCCGAACGCGATGGTCTTCCTATATCACTAACGTCGATTTGAAGTACGGTTGTGGAACATATACTGTATTCGAACATTATGAAGTACCTCGAGGAAAACGGTTCATTGTCACACAGTCAGCACGGTTTTCGAAAATATCGTTCTTGTGAAACACAACTAGCTCTTTATACTCATGAAGTAATAAGTGCTATCGACAGGGGATATCAAATTCATTCCATATTTTTAGATTTCCAACAGGCTTTCGACACCGTTCCTCACAAACGTCTTCTAACCCAACTGTGTGGCGACGGAGTATCGTCTCAGTTGTGCGACTGGATTCGTAATTTCCTATCAGAAAGGTCACAGTTCGTAGTGATAGACGGAAAGTCATCGAGTAAAACAGAAGTAATGTCCCGCGTTCCCAAAGGAAGTGTTACAGGTCCTCTATTGTTCCTGATCTATATTAACGACATAGGAGACAATTTCGGCAGCAGTCTTAGATCGTTTGCAGATGATGCTGTCATTTACCGTCTTGTAAGGTCATCAGATGATCAAAACCAATTGCAAAATGATTTAGATAAGATATCTGTATGGTGCGAAAAGTGGCAATTGACCCTGAATAAGGAAAAGTGTGAAGTTAATCACATGAGTACTAAAAGAAATCTGCTAAATTTCGATTACGCGATAAGTCACACTAATTTGAAGGCTGTAAATTCAGCTAAATACTTAGGGATTACAGTTACAAATAACCTAAATTGGAACGATCACATAGATAATGTTGTGGGTAGAGCAAACCAAAGACTGCGATTCATTGACAGAACACTTAGAAGGTGCAATGTGTCTACTAGAGAGACTGCTTACACCTCGCTTGTCCGCCCTATTCTGGAGTATTGCTGTGCTGTGCGGGACCCACATCAGGTGGGACTGACGGATGACATCGAAAAAGAACAAAGAAGGGCAGCTCGTTTTGTATTATCGCGAAATAGGGGAGATAGTGTCACAGACATGATACGTGAATTGGAGTGGCAATCATTAAAACAAAGGCGTTTTTCGCTGCGACGGGATCTTCTCATGAAATTTCAATCACCAGTTTTCTCCTCCGATTGCGAAAACATTGTGTTCTCACCCACCTACATAGGGAGAAATGATCATCACGATAAAACAAGAGAAATCAGGGCTCGCACAGAAAAGTTTAAGTGCTAGTTTTTCCCACGTACCATTCGAGAGTGGAACGGTAGAGAGACAGCTTGAAGGTGGTTCACTGAACCCTCTGCCAGGCACTTTATTGTGAATAGATGTAGATAAGACTCTCGGTAATGCCACGTGGCCATCTGGAGCCCGGTCATCCAGCGACCGTACATTCTGGTGATCACTGCTGCCAGCAATCATGTACAGTGGCTACATTCCTGCCACGTCTTTCTGCAGTAGCACAGACGGAACATGCAGCTTCTCGTAGCCTTATTACACGACCTCGTCCAAACTTAGTGAGGTGCTGGTACTAGCATCTTTGTAGTCTTGAAGGCTTCTTGACTAATAACGACTCACCACGACCAATCTCAAAGATGCTCACGACCGTTACAGCGTGTATTTACCCCATTAGCGCCCAGCTTCCTAGTTATAGGACAGTTACTTTCCATTGTTGTATCATGAAACCATGAACGTTGTTGCCTCCACACTCTCAGCTAAAACTATAGTCCATTTGGAGACCAAGTTTCTTATCCTGTGTTTATATGTCTTTATGTCAACATTAGTGAACTTTTTCATGTGCACACGATTTGCTTTCTGTTTTGCTGGAAGTCTTACGAGAAGGGTAAGTAAATACTATTACTTAGTATTCGAATGTTGAAAGTCTATTTATGCCAGCTGTATAAAATACCTGATTAAAACGAATAATCGCGTACTAAACAATTTAAGTTGAAAATGGTGTCTTTTAAACAGGACGATGAGGCGTTATAATACCCGCGCCCAATTTCCTTTTCGTTCAGGAATTCAAATATGTATCGGAAAACACTGAAATCGTCCAAGGAGGCTGCAGAATACTTGTTTTCTGAAGAGACAGAGGCATATATGGTTCCATTACCGCCTGATGTCGATGAACTGACAGATGAGTGGAGTGTCGATGATGATGATGATGATGATGATGATGATGATGATGATGATGATGGTTTGCGGGGCACTGAACTGCGCGGTCATCAGCGCCCAGACAGTGTCCTAATTTTTACACAGTCCAATGTAGCCACTGTCACAAATGATGATGATGAAATTATGAGGACAACAAAAACACCCAGTCTCCAGGGAGAGAAAGTCCCCAACCCAGCCGGGAATCAAACCCGGGACCACGTCATCCAGAGGCAGCAATGCTAGCTACCAAACCACGAGCTTCAGATCTTATATTCCAGGGACAGTAGAAATCAACGTGCCGGAGGACTACGACGTTCCAAGCTATGCTACAACATCTGCATCTAGTACCAAGCAAACTGTGAAGTTCAGTCACAATCGCAGAATCATTCTTCTGAAAAGAAAAAAGAGAGTGAACCACGGCAGTATGGTCTAAGACACATCCTAATTATAGTTTCGGCAATGTAGGTAGTCCGGCACAAACTAAACGTGAAAATATTGTGAATGCTCTACAAGGTTATACGCCATTGGACATTTTTCAGCTGTTGCCTACTTCTGAGTTGCTAATTGAACAAACTGAAAAGTATACAAAACAGTGGAAAAACAAGCCACAGTAGTCTACCTCAATACGTGAACTGGAAGTTTTTATTGGTTTGTTAATTTTATTGGGATACCACACATTGCAACTCCAGAAGTTTATTAGTCTGACGATGATGATCTGATGATGCCCCTTGTAAAAAGTGCCATACCACGTCATAAATACCTTGTACTAAAAGCAGTGCTACATTTTGTAGATACTAATGAAGCGAATGCTAACGAAAGTGATCGAGGGTTCAAGGTCAGAAATTTGATTGAATAAAAACTGCCAGAATTGGGGACTTTTTGATGAAAATCTCTCTATTAACGAAACGATGGTCCAGTAGCATGGTCGCCATTCTCTGAAGCAATTTCTGAAAGGGAAACCCATTATGTTTGTGTATGAATTTCGGGCTTTGTGTGGGACAGGTGGCTACTGTCATAATTTTGATCTGTACTGTGGGAATGATGTCTCTGAAGATTCTCTACCTTTGAGAAAACGAGTCGTGAGAGAAATGGTTGTGTGTCACTGACCCTAACAGCCATATCATATACGAGGGCTATCCACAAAATACATTACGTTTTCGTTTGTGTCCGTTAGGGGCGGGGTAGCGCGGCCATCTTGGTGTCATGGCATTCCGCCGCTCAGTCGGCATCCTGCCGTGCTAGTGAGAGGTTCGTGCTGTACTCCGTTGAGTTACTGTGAAAGTTTGAAATGTCAGCGTTAATTGAAAATGCCGCGAAGTGTGAAGTGCGTGCTGTAATAAGGTTTCTGACTGCAAAAAACTGTACACCGATAGAAATCTATCGGCAGCTTTGTGAAGTGTATGGGGACAACATAATCACTGAAGGTGGAGTGCGTCAATGGGTCATAAAATTTAAAAATGGCCGAACTAACTTTCACGACGAAGAGCGAAGTGGGAGACCCAGCATAGTGACTGCCGAACTTGTAGAAAAAGTCGATGCCGCGGTCCGTGAAAACCGTAATTTCATAATAACGGAACTCTCTATGAGTTTTCCACAAATTTCACGAAGTTAGTTGCACGAAATCATTACTGAAAAGCTTGGTTACCACAAGTTTTGTGCAAGATGGATACCAAAAATCTTGACAGAGATTCACAAAAATCAGCGAATGGCTGCAGCGTTAACGTTTTTGGACGCTTACGAGAAAGATGGCGACTCATTACTCGATCGCATCGTTACTGGTGACGAAACATGGTTTAAGCATGTGAACTGTGAGACAAAATTGCAGTGGCGGCACACAAATCCTCCCCCCCCCCCCCCCCCCCAAACCCAAGAAATGCATGCAGACAATGTCGGCAAGGAAGGTGATGGCGACTGTCTTTTGGGAGAGAAGAGAAACGGTGTGATTTTTGTGGATTTCCTGGAAAGAGGCACTACAATAAACTCTCAAAGGTATTGCCAAACTCTGCACAACCTCAGAAGAGCAACACAAAACAAGCGCAGGGGAAAGTTGGGCTCACAGATCTTGCTGATTCACGACAACGCCTGGGCCCACACGGTAAATGCCACTCGTGAAGTTCTCGAATCTTTTAAGTGGGAGTTGTTTCCTCATCCGCCGTACAGTCCCGACCTGGCACCGGGCGACTTCCACTTATTCCCTGCAGTGAAGAAGTGGTTGGCTGTGCAGCGTTTTGATGACGACGCACAGCTTCAAGAAGAGGTAACCACGTGGTTGAAGGCGCAGGCGGCCGAATTTTACGACAAAGGAATTTCCAAGCTCGTCCATCGCTACGATAAGTGCCTTAATTTAAATGGCAACTATGTAGAAAAGTAGTGTTTAAGTGTGGCTTTCATCTGTATATAATAAAAAAAATTCCAATACTTTATTTTTAGTGCCAAAACGTAATGTACTTTGTGGATAGACCTCGTATTTTGATAGCTTTTTTAGTTCATATTATTCATTTATAGAACTAAAACAGATGAGATTCAGTGCCACAGGTACAACAGGAAAAAACAGGACTGCTCACTGCCCTTTCGAAGCAGACAAAATCTTAGCAAAGAAAGATCGAGAAGTTATGATTCCCATTTTGACACAACCACCCAAATCACCATGGTAAAGTGGAATGACAACACTTGCGTTTCATCAGCAGCTGATTTAGATCGAATTGAGCCTCTGATTTCAGTTTCTGGAAGACAAAATGAAAAGAAGTTCGTCGCACTGCTTTATGTTGTGAGCCACTACAACAAATACAGTATGTGGGCGGCGCAGACCGCCATGACTGGCTTCTGGGGAAACATACGATCACAGTTTGTGCGAACAAATGGTATTGGCCAATTTTCAGAACGACTGTTGACATGGCTGTGGTAAACACATATGTGCTCTACAACAATGTATCTCAGGAGACCAAAAGCATGAAGTCTATTCAAAGACAGATTGCCACCTCTTATATGAAAATCGGGCAGAATGCAAGAAGCAGCATTGGCATACCAGTACCATTGCAGACCTCTAGGAAGAAAGCTCTGGATACTGCGCAGCTGGATGACAGAGGTCACATTATTGGAAAAAGAGAAAAGCAGAGAAAATGCCAATTCCAAAATTGTTCGTCGAAGCCTCTAACATTTTGTACTAAACGTGATGTAACCTGATGTACTCTTTATTTTCCAAAATTTCATAACTAAACAAACTTCCCAACCAAGTGGATTGGTTGTAATTTTACCACCTAACTAGCTACGAATTTCTATGAAAACTTATTTTCCAAAAGTTACATCAATAATTATTAGATTCAACATTTTCAGTAAGTGTAACTCATTGCGCCTGTAGGTTCTAATGAGCAACTTTCGCAGGTAATCACAGTTACCCTTATTCACCAAGTGTATGACTGATGTGACTCCATTTAGAGGCTAACTACAAACTTTCATAAATTATTTATCATAATATTTCGAAAAATGTTCAAATGTGTGTGAAATATTATGGGACCTAACTGCTAAGGTCATCAGTCCCTAAGCTTACACTCTACTCAATCTAAATTATCCTAAGGACAAACACACACACCCATGCCCGAGGGAGGACTCGAACCTCATCCGGGACCAGCCGTACAGTCCATGACTGCAGGGCCTGGACCGCTCGGCTAATCCCGCGCGGCCATAATATTTCAAGAGTACTGAGTTTATTTTGCAATTTGTGCATTTATATAAATCTTTCTCACTTTGAAATTTAGTGTTTTGTTTCTAATTTATCTCCTTAAAAATAAAGTGGAACAAAAATTGTAAAACAGGAAAGCAAGCTGAATGAAGATTGTTTTCTTATGGGGCACCGCAAGCGCCGAGCGTCCTATTTATAGGACAGTCATTATTTTTACTTCTGTCACAGGGAATCAATTTAAACTTCAGCTATACGTTATTTATTTAGACGTTTTCAACATATTTGAAAGAAATTCACACTAAAAAAATTTGGCGCTAATGGGTTAGAGCAGACCTGATTTCTATCCTCATAATGGCGCGGTTCCAGACTGTAGCGCCTAGAACCGCTCGGCCAACCCGGCTGGCGTTATTGTGTTTCCTAACACTGTCGGCGTTCATTTGTCGGTGAGATAGTTTGGCGCCGGATCTGAATTTTGTTTACTTTTTCTCTTCCTGTGTGTGTGTGTGTGTGTGTGTGTGTGTGTGTGTTCTGAGTATCTTCTTTTGAAGCTCCAACATGTTCGTCCCATGTATACTGATTGGCAAGTGTTGCATGTGAGTTCATATATTCCTGATCTGTTGAATTTATCTATGGGTGTCTCCTGCGTTCTGAGTTTTTTCTGTGTTTTGTTGTCTGTCCTGTATCCTACTTGAAGTCCGTGTTTCTTCAATATGTTGCCTGTGCTGTGGACAATTTTGTTATTGTAGGTAAGCTTCAAAAATAATGAAATCTAGCCACAGCCTAGACCACAAACTGACAACAGAAGAGAACTTCCACATACAGACGACAACAGCAAAAGGCGAACAAGTGTTAAATGAGAACACCACACTCTGCAAAGGCACAAAATCAGTTTTTTTTTTAAATCAACGGATATGTTAACTCGCTGATGAAATTCACATTTACATCGTTTGGTTTGCAAGTGACGAGCTATCAGTACAGGACACTATACAGACGGTCCTGCAAAATCGTATAAACTCACGGTAAGAAGAAAATCGAACAAAAACTTTCTTTGGGTTTCACTTTCTTAGATCAGTTACAACCTGAAATATGTTCACTTTTTACAGTTTTCAGTAAGCAAAACCCACTGATGATGGCACAGAGGTGGCGAAACATGTTTGGGTAGCAGGCAAAAACAGTGTTTTCGCATAAAAGGCGGAGCCTATATCCAATAATTTAACCGCAAACACGGAAGAAGCTGCAGATCCAAAAGATGAATAAAAGTGCGAAGAGCGGAAACCCAACCCAACAAGAGCTATTTTTGACGTACACGATGAAGAGAGAGAGTGCATGTACTGCGAAGAAAACTTTTCAGATTCAAGGCTACAAGTGCAGTGAATTTAGTGGCAGTTGTACTCCCTCTGGGACCATGAACTACGTACAGAAATTGAGGAACGCAATTCGACTATTATTAATGAAAAGTGTAAATAAGTTAATTTGAATCATGTTTTGTAATATATGTAGTTCTGTGTTAAAACAGTTTCTTATCCCTAATTTTTGGGTTTGAAAGTAAGTGGCAACTTTGTACGCCACTTTGTGAATATTGAACTGTTTGAAGTACTAAATTTGATCCTAAAGTATTTAAAGCATTCGATATAATACTTCAATAATTGCAGATTATAAACACTCATTTCTCTAGTACGTCTATTGCTACTCAGCTTAAAAAATAGGTATATCTTTGTCTTGCCACTTTGCCCGGTTCTCCCCTATGCGCATCTCCAATGTGCCCTATTACCTTCTCAGGCTCAACTAAAAGACAGTCATGCGCTAACTTGCAGTATGACGAAAAGCATAGGAATCGTTCTGACTAACCGTGACCTGTCAGAATCTCTGCGCGAACAACTTTTAGCAGTCAAAAACTGTTTCAAGTTGATGAAATCGCTGCTCAAACATAGCTTTCGCTATACCGGTAAGTATGAGTGCGAAGCTTGGGGACTACTGTTTGAGTAAGGCATACAATCATCTGATTGCAACAAAGGATCCTCAATGTGAATATCGCAGTACCGCATTCTGGCTTACAAGTGCAGGCACGGCCCAAGGAAGTCTACGGTACAGAGACCCGCAGAGCATTCTGGTAGTTATAAAAGCCTTGCCTGTTGGAGTTTCAGTACCGCACATCTTGCCAGCAAGAGGGCGGCTGTTTGGCGTGTTATGGACCTCTTGCAAACTTGGGGTTGGCCGTACTTATCGGCTTAAGGAAAGCGGCTTTGTTCTCGAGGTAGAGAACGAGAGAACGTGTCAGCAGGCAGCGCCCCCGGCTCGCCAGTGCACAACAGACTACTAGACCATCTTGCTGCATAAGGTCGATTCACACCTGTCGAGAAGGAACGTCAAAACATTGCACCACGCATTTCAAATGGTGGCATGTTCACAAGTCTTAGGTTGTCAACAGAATGGGACGTCAACGTCAAAGTGTCTCGGGAAGAATCCTCTGATGTTGACATTGAGGAGGGGGAATGATAAGTCTCCTACCACTAGAAGTTGACCTATTATCGCCACGTTCACTTATTTTACAGTAGTGGTTTCCGGTTTTGTGCGGCCTTAGGCTTTATTTTATAGTGTCTTGACATTTTGACGTATTCCATATTCCATGACAACCTAGATTTTTTTCTATGAGTTTTCTTCCACAAAAGAAGCCAGGTATCTAAAGGCGTAAAAAGATTTAGGTTCTGCAATACCTGGACAAAAAAGAAACTTACACTGCTATAAACAATATAAGTTGGTGAAACTACTTTCATTAAATAGCTTTTTGTTTAACTGTGAAAAAGTCAGCAGTACTGAAAGAAAAGAAAAAAAAACACAGATAAGACATAATGACGTTAATCGACCGTGACTGTTTCAAAAATATGAGGAAGTTTTTCAGAGCTCACTACCAGTCACAAAATTTTTGTTGATTTACTTAAATTACTTAATGAGGCAACATGTTTTGATGTACAAACCTCACCTTCAGGCTATTACAACAATACAAAAAATATTTAACAGAGGTGCATGTGATGGGGTCATTCGGCGGAGGAAGAGAAAGGTAACTTAATATTAGGTTCTCCTACTCTTGCTCGCAGGTCGTCGGCCAGTGGTTAGCGTCACTGCAACTACATTAGTGATGATTAACCTGATCCCTACCGACCTTTACTTTTTTTCTCTATTTTGTTCGTTGTTGATCGTTGTTTGTTCGTTGCGGACGTCACATGACATCCGGTTAAGTTCGTTTGTTGATCGTTTCACTCAGTTTTTTTTTATCACAGAGGCCAACCCGCTCTCTGATCGAACACGCTGAGCTATAGTGCCGGCAAATCATTAGGTTTTTATAAAATTTTGACAAAGTATTTGGTAAGTAATAATTATCATACACTGATGAGCCAAAATATTATGACCACCGACCTACTATCGATATAAACCCGTCCAGGCGATAGCAGCGTCATCTGACGAGGAATGACTGCTAGTCAGACACACGCACGGTGTATATGTAGTATCAGTGAGCGTCCTGACCGTATGTAGAGTGGGGAAGGTGCGCGATGTAAAAAAAAACGGTTCAAATGGCACTGAGCACTATGGGACTTAACATCTATGGTCATCAGTCCCCTAGAACTTAGAACTCCTTAAACCTAACTAACCTAAGGACATCACACAACACCCAGTCATCACGAGGCGGAGAAAATCCCTGACCCCGCCGGGAATCGAACCCGGGAGCGCTACCGCACGACCACGAGCTGCAGACGCGCGATCTGAGTTCGACCGAAGGCAGATTGTGATCGCCCTGAGGCTGGGCACAAACATTTCGTAAACTGCACGACTTGTCGGGTGTTCGTGGAGTTCTGTGGTGAGTCTCTTCAACATGTGGCGAAACCAAAGTTAAACCACGTCCAGACGTCGTGGGGTTGGGCAGCCAGCCCTCATTACAGACGTCGTAGGCTGGGCAGACTGGTAAAACAGCACAGGTGGTAGCTGTGGCGGAACAAAGACCAGACTTTACTGTTGGGCAGAGTACAAGTGTGTCTGAGCACACAGGGCACCAAACACCTTAACGATAGGCATCCGCAGCCGACGACCCACGCATGTGCCCATGTTAACACCACGACATCGGCAGCTATGACTGAAATGGGCACGTGAATCGGCAATGAACGTTTGCGCACTTGTAGAGCGTTGCATGGTCTGACGAATCCCGATACAATCTTCATCATGCCGATGGTAGGGCGTGAATCAGTCGCCTTACAGGGGAACAGCTCCTTGACGCCTGTACCGCAGGACGTAGACAAGCTGGCGGCGGCTCCATTACAATATTACTGGGTAATATGCACGTGGGAATCCATGGGGCCGGTGGAGCTCGTGCAAGGCACCATGACGGGAAAGGGGTGAGGCCTACCGTACTCTGGTTGCAGACCACGTGCACCCCTTCATAAGTATCATGTTTCCCGACGGCAGTGGCATTTTTCAACAGGACAATGCGCCATGTCACGAGGCCAGGACTGAAATGGAGTGATTCGAAGAATGAAGTGGCAAATTCCAATTGACGTGCTTGTATCCCAACTCACCATATCTGAAGCCGCTCGAACAAATCTCAGATGTGATCGAACGTGGTGTCAGAGCTCATCGCCTCCCTCCCCGGAATTTATAAGAATTGGGTGACTTGTGCGTGCAGGTGTGGTGCCAGCGACTGACAAAGGCCTCATACAGCTTCCCTTGCACGACGCGTCGCCGCTGTTATTCTTACCGAATGTGGACATACCAGCTATTAAGTAGGTGGTCATAATGTTCTGGCTGATCACTGTAATTTTAATTTACTGTAACTCCACTTTATAAATTTTATAAAGTTAGGCTCTTACTTTATATATGATCATTATAGTTGGACCAGTGGCTGTGTAGTAAATTTTACTATTAACAGAGATACAAAATTGGATGGTAGGTGAAAAAGGTTCGTTACCCCTACTCTAGATCGCGGGCTCCCAGGTTCGATTTCCGGCCCGGTCGGGTGTTTGTGTTGTCTAAATAATTTTATTTCACCTTCATCATAGAGACGCGCAAGTTTCCGAAGTTACGTCAAATACAGAGATTTGCACCAGGTGGCCGAACTACCCCAGACGGGGTTCCCGGCCAGTAATATCAAGCCATCATTTCATTTCATCCTCCTCTTTGTCCGCAGAATGACTACAGCACATACCAAGACCGTATGCATTAACTCCGATATTTCTATGTTCTTTTTTTGTACTGCCACTGTAGCCTGAAGATGCCTTTACCTCGAAACACGTTGCTTCATTAAATAATTTAAGTAAGCCAACAAAATATTGATAAAAATGCAGCTGTTTTTGGCGTTTTGTACTTAGCTGGGAGAAAATCACTATGGATGAGGTAAGTAATTTGTATGTATTGCCTTGTAAATATTTCTTGATCCACTGAACCGCCATAGAAACTGGTATAGGCACGCTTATTCAAATACAGTGTAAACAGGCAGAATACGGCGCTGTGAGCGGCAATGCCTACACAGAACAAGTGTCCGTCACTGTTGTTAAATCGGTTATTGCTGCTACAATGGCAGGTTATCGAGATTTAAGTGAGTTTGAATGTGGTTTTATAGTCGGCGCATGAGTCATGGGACACAGTATCTCCCAGGTAACGGTGAAGTGGGGATTTTCCCATACCATCATTTCACGAGTGTACCGTGAATGTCAGTAATCCTGAAAAATATCAAATCTCCGACACCACCGGAAAAAGATCCTGCGCAATAACGGGACCAACGACGACTGAACAGAATCGTTCAACCTGACAGAAGTGCAACCCTTCCGCAAATTGCTGCAGATTTCAATACTGGGACATCAACAAGTCTCAGCGTGCCAACCATTCAACGAAACATCATCGATATGGGTTTTCGGAGCCGAAGGCCCACTCGTATACCCTTGATGACCGTACGACAAAAAGCTTTCCGCCTCCACTGGGCCTGTCAACACCGACATTGGAGTGTTGATGACTGGAAATATGTTGCCTGGTCAGACGAGTCTCCTTTCAAATTGTATCGAGCGGATGGACGTGGACGTGTACGGACGGGTATGGGTATGGAGACGACCTCATGAATCCATGGATACTGTATGTCAGGAGGGTGTTCAAGCTAGTGGAGGCTCTGTAATGGTGTGGGGCGTGTGCAGTTGGAGTGATATGGGACCCCTGAGACGTCTAGATACGGCTCTGACAGGTGACACGTACGTAAGCATTGTGTCTGATGACCTACGCTCCAGGAACACTTTCTCTTAATGGACGAGAATGTCCGTTCATGTCGAGTTCTCCTGGAGGCTAAATGCCTGCCAGGTGAAGTCCCGTGGACGGGCCAGCGAGGAATCCTAACCGCATAACCATGGAGCATGTCTGAGCTCCAATAACGAAATCAAGTGCAGACTCTTCAGCCTCCAACATTGCCTTTTCCAGAATTCTGCAAAGCTCATTACCTGGAATACATATCTTAAGCCATCTTACACAGAGCATGCCATGACGCTCCTAAGGATATGTGGAAACTAGGACTAACAATAGTTCCTATTAACACTCTGGTTATTGTTTAAGTAGTTCCCCCATTTTTTAGTTTTCAAGTGACTTTTCGGTTTGATGTATTTTAAGTATATCACAAGACATTTCGGATACAACAGTGTTAAAAAATATATCACTGCTTGTTCTGTAGTTATTCAGGCCTCCTACTCAGCAAAATGGTCTCTCTCACTAATTATGCCTAACTTTAGCACCAAAGTCAAGCTAAGCTACAGCACACGGTGTTTAAAACGAGAAACAAGACTATATTTAAATTTAGTTATAAAGGATGGACAACTAAGAAATCGCTCCCGAAAACATGTAAATATTAATGGATAACAGTGTGATTCCAAAATGCACTAAGGGTATTGTAGCGGCAATAGAGAAGCGTTTAGTAAAGAAAGTTTACATTTTTCATTGGAATTATCTTAAGCGAAAGGAAGACGAAATGCCTTTAAAACTTCTTTTCCGTTACTTTCAGATATACACCTGTTGAGAATCCATCTTACTGTGTGATTTACAGTAAGAGAGAAGGATGGAAAGTTCCATCAAGTAACTCCAGGAAGACAATTTAATTTAGAAATCTTGCCATCAAACTCGGTTAACAAATGTCTAGAATTTATAAATCTTTTTCAAGTTTCCGTCCGCATCAAGTGTTTCAAAATCACAAGTACTTGAGCGTAGACCTTTGCACTGATATTTTAAGACACAATGAGTATTTAACTTTAAAATCTAAATAGAATATGTTCTGTGCAGATACTTGTTGATTGTAGTATGCATCAATATTTAATGAACGCAGCTTCAGGCTGACTTCTTTGAGGGTACCTGATGATATACTAGGAATGAAACCTCCAAACAACAACCAGATTCGTTACACTACTGAGGACATGAAATAAATATAATAGTCACCAAAATATTTTTTCTTCGATTGTTGTTTCTAATTCTCTTTCTTTTCTGTCTTGTCTCAACTTTACTGCACTATTATCACACGATAACAGGGTAAAGAAAGTATGTAAGCTCACCTTGTAGAGAAGGTCGCTGAGAGCAGCAGCGTGCCCAGGTTTATAGTTGACGGCTTGAAGGTGGTGGCGAAGCAGAGGGCTGTTGCCTCAAGGAATGGAATCTCCCAGTCACTATTAAAAAGCTAATGCATTTTAACCTGAAAAAGAAAGAAAAACATCAAAATTGACAGTTCCAAATTGTCTGTAAAACACAGATTTAAAATTGTTCAGCATTGTGTAGTGTAAGGGTCTTTCACGATTTTAGCAATCATTGTCCATTGTTTTTAACTGTACCATCTCCTGACCTAAATATCATACTATACTGCTAGGAAGGTATGCAATCTACCACATTATCTTAGTAAAGTGAATAACACCGAATAAAAATGATTCGTTTTAACACACATCATTAATTTTTATATGTTTGATGTCTGTTCGTTCGGACGAACAGACACCATTAATGATCCCGCGGCTATACATAAACGACGAATGACAATTTCCGACGTCAGCTGCAATCGGACACTGAAATAAATCCAATAGCTACAAGTAAAAATTTGTGCCAGACCAGGGCTCGAGCCCGGATTTTGTGCGTGTCGCGAGAGGTTCACTAACAACTTCGGCTATCCGAGCACACTTCTCATCCAACCCAAATTCCCTATGTCGCACATTACATACGTAACGTCCCCTGTGAGGACAGCGCTGAGTAGATGATGGATAAAATACTAAATTTTCATTTGTACCCACTGGATTTATTTCAATTCCCGATTGCAGCTAATGTCAGAATTTATCTTTCATCATTATTTTTTTTTAATTTTTTATACATATATAATGCTTCTGAAGATACTCCGCTACCGAAAAATTGGATCAAGAGCTATAGACAAATAAATCACATTGAATTTTTTAGAACTAATGGTAGTTATCAGAAAGCTTTAACTCTACGTAAACTATTAAACACAAAACCAAATATACTATTGCGAATGTATCTGAGCACATAAGATTCAACAGGATTTTCAACAAATTACAACGTCTTATTTATAAAATGTAGCTTCGTATTTTGCAAAGAAAATGCGTAAACATCATTTTCTCGGAACACTTAGTGTATGTGATGTCAACGAGCAGACAGAACGTTTTGATTAAGTGAGTGTGCATATAGGAATCAGTGACCACAAGGCAATTACAGCATCAGTGATCATTGTTGTCGAACGTCACTATGATAGGTAAAAGATATTCCTGTTTAACAAGTGCGGTAGGGAACTACCTGGGCAGTCAGCTAAAACATTCAGGTGTGATTAGGAGAATATGAGAGATCTGTGACAAGAAGTGCATGTGCTACGTAAGTTAATGTCGTGGAAGGTAGTAATGGATAGAAAGGTCCCGTCACGAATCAGTAATATCACGAAGCGACTGAAAAACCGGAGAGGGCTTCATAGAAAATTCGTCAAAGACGAACTCTTGCTGACAAAGAAAGGCTAAATTAAATCAAAACAAGCTACGGACAGCTATTCAAGAAGCGTTCAAAGAAAGGTCTTACCTGATGAGTTGTCAAAAATACCTTCAAATGTTTCTGTACTACGTACAATGTCCGATGTAACCAAGGGGCTCGTTCATTATGATAGCACCGAAACGGAAAATAATAAGATGAAGGCCAAAATGCTGAATTCTGTCTTTCTAAATTGCTTCACCGAATATCACAACACACGTCCTACTTCCGACGGTTAGACGGATTTGAGAAAGACAAATGCATACATACAAAAATGGATGTACGTGTATACAGGGTGTTACAAAAAGGTACGGCCAAACTTTCAGGAAACATTCCTTACACTCAAAGAAAGAAAATATGTTATATGGACATGTGTCCGGAAACGCTTACTTTCCATGTTAGAGCTCATTTTATTACTTCTCTTCAAATCACATTAATCATGGAATGGAAACACACAGTATCAGAACGTACCAGCGTGACGCCAAACACTTTGTTACAGGAAATGTTCAAAATGTCCTCCGTTAGCGAGGATACATGCATCCACCCTCCGTCGAATGGAATCCCTGATGCGCTGATGCAGCCGTGGAGAATGGCGTATTGTATCACAGCCATCCACAACGCGAACACGAAGAGTCTCTACATTTGGTACCGGGGTTGAGTAGACACGAGCTTTCAAATGCCCCCATAAATGAAAGTCAAGAGGGTTGAGGTCAGGAGAGCGTGAAGGCCATGGACTTAGGCCGCCTCTACCAGTCCATCTGTCACCGAATCTGTTGTTGAGAAGCGTACGAACACTTCGACTGAAATGTGCAAGAGCTCCATCGTGCGCGAACCAAATGTTGTGTCATACTTGTAAAGGCACATGTTCTAGCAACACAGTTAGAGTATCCAGTATGAAATCATGATAACGTGCTCCATTGAGCGTAGGTGGAAGAACATGGGCCCAATCAAGACATCACCAACAATGCTAGTACTGTAGAGCAATGAGTCGCATGTCTACACAAGCACCGAAGTCAACATTAACTTCTTTCAGTTGGGCCAACTGGCAGTGAATCGAGAAAGTACAGTACATACTGACAAAACTAAAATGAGCTCTAACATGGAAATTAACCGTTTCCGGACACATGCCCACATAACATCTTTTCTTTATTTGTGTGTGAGGAATGTTTCCTGAAAGTTTGGCCGTACCTTTTTGTAACACCTTGTATATACATCTACGTTGTTCCACATCTCCTCCTAAACCACTGCACCAATCTCTATCAAACTTGGTACACATATCACATTCTGTCTGCAAAGAATTGTTGTGGGGGTAAGAACGACCTACCTATCAAAACAATGGTGGAGGGGGCGAAAAAGCACTGTAGCTCGCGACGCGCATATAGCCATACTT
Organism: Schistocerca gregaria; assembly: GCF_023897955.1. NCBI lineage: Eukaryota > Metazoa > Arthropoda > Insecta > Orthoptera > Acrididae > Schistocerca > Schistocerca gregaria. The sequence continues at coordinate 183,843,011 of NC_064931.1, read as the reverse complement.
TCTAATCCACTATTTGAGAATGAGAGTACTTAGTAACTTGCAACAAACTTTACACGTAATTTCAAACATTCACGCTGAAAACCATCATATAGTTCCGGAAGGAAAAAAGTTTATAGCTTACATCATTTTCAGTGTTCACGCAGTAAAACTGCCGCATGAAGCATGACGTTTTAGTTTATTACTTATTTACTGCAAATTGTATTCGCTATACATTTTGCACAGAGTATTCACATACACGATTCAATAGACATGCGAAATTATATCACTGCACAGCACACAGTTCAGAAGATATGACATCGTAAACATTAAGCTACGTGATGGTTGGTTTGTGGGGGTTAAAGGGACCAGACTACTTAGGTCATCGGTCCCTTGTTCCACGACCATAATAATACACGAAGAAAAGTCCAACAAGCAATAAACACATAACGGAGACGACAAGGGACGACACAGTACAAGAAAGACATAGACGAAGACCAGAGAAAAGAGATTAAAAGACACACAGAGTGCGACGGTCATTGGCCGACCATGAAAATAAAACTGGAAAGGCCAACAACCAAGGGACACATTAAAACACCACAAACTAAAACCCCAGGCCAAAAGCCACAGTCGACACTAAAAAAAATAAAAAGGGACTCTCATATTGAATGATAAAAACCCCCTGCTCGAATAAAACGGAGAACTAAGTCAGCCATAGTAGAGTCATCGGTTAAAAGAGCAGGGAGTGTATCAGGCAGCGCGAACGTCTGCCTGAGGGCAGTTAAAAGTGGGCAGTCTAGTAAGACGTGTACCACGGTCAGGGCCAATCCGCAGCGACAGAGAGGCGGGTCGTCACGGCACAAGAGATACGCGTGCGTGAGCCGGGTATGTCCTATGCGGAGCCGGCAGAGGACGACAGCGTCCTTGCGAGACCCCCGCATGGAGGAGCGCCACACACTGGTTGTCTCCTTGACTGCCCGAAGTTTGTTGGGAGAGGGCAGGGTGCGCCACTCATCACGCCAAGCAGCAAGGACCTTCTGCCGCAATACGGATCGGACGTCACTCTCTAAAAGACCGATCTCCATGGCCAGGGAACTGACCGCCTGTTTCGCCAGTTCGTCAACCCGCTCGTTACCCGGGATGCCGACGTGACCCGGGGACCAAACAAAGGTGACAGAGCGGCCGCAACGGACGAGAGTATGGAGGGACTCCTGGATGGCCATCACCAGACGGGAACGAGGGAAACACTGGTCAAGAGCTCGTAAACCGCTCAGGGAGTCACTACAGATGACAAAGGACTCACCTGAGCGGGAGCGGAGAAACTCTAGGGCACGATAGATGGCAACCAACTCGGCAGTGTATACACTGGAGCCAGCTGCCAATGACCGTTGCTCACAATAATCCCGTAGAGTGAGAGCGTAACCAGTGTGACCAGAGACCACCGAACCGTCGGTGTAGGCCACCGCCGCGTTCGGAAACTCGGCCAGGATGGAAAGAAAGCGGCGGCGGAGGGCCTCCGGAGGCACTGAGACCTTCGGACCCTGTGCCAAGTCGAGCCGAAGGCACGGTCGGGGCACACTCCACGGGGGCAGACGGAGATTGGCCCGGAAAACAGGCGGCAGAGGAAAAAAGGCAAGGCCACGGAGAAGGTCCCGGAGGCGAACCGCAATGGGACACCCTGACCGGGGCCGCCTGTCTGGAACATGGACGATCGAGCGCGGGAACAGGAGACGGTAGTTTGGATGCCCCGGCATGCTATAAACGTGCGCGGCATAGGCGGCCAGAAGGCGGTCACGCCGGAACCGCAATGGAGGGACACCAGCCTCCACAAGTATGCTGTCGACGGGGCTTGTCCGGAACGCTCCCGTGGCGAGGCGGATCCCGCAGTGGTGTATGGGATCCAGCAATCGCAATGCTGAAGGCGAGGCAGAACCGTACGCCACACACCCATAATCAAGGCGGGACTGGATCAGCGCTTGATATAGTTGGAGGAGGGTGGACCGGTCGGCACCCCACCTGGTGTGGCTTAAGCAACGGAGAGCGTTTAAGTGCCGCCAGCATGTTTGCTTCAGCTGCCTAATATGGGGCAGCCAAGTCAACCGGGTATCGAACATCAGTCCCAAGAACCGATACGTCGCGACCACAGCAAGAGGTTCACCGTCAAGGTAAAGGCGCGGCTCAGGGTGAACCGTGCGACGCCGGCAGAAATGCATTACGCAGGTCTTCGCGGCCGAAAACTGGAAGCCGTGCGCTACAGCCCATGACTGCGCCTTGCGGATGGCACCTTGCAGCTGCCGTTCAGCAGCGGCGATGCCACTGGAGCTGTAATATAGGCAGAAGTCGTCCGCATATAAAGAAGCCGCGACGGACGACCCCACCGCCTCAACGAGCCCATTGATGGCAATTAAAAACAGGGACACATTGAGGACAGACCCCTGTGGGACCCCGTTCTCCTGGACCCGGGAGGAACTATGCGACGCAGCTACTTGCACGCGGAAGGAACGATACGAAAGAAAATTCTGAATAAAAATCGGGAGCGGGCCCCTAAGGCCCCACCCATGAAGTGTGGCCAGGATGTGATGGCGCCAAGTCGTATCGTATGCCTTCCGCATGTCGAAGAAGACGGCAACCAGATGTTGGCGGCGCGCAAAGGCTGTACGGATGGCAGACTCCAGGGAGACCAGATTATCGACGGCAGAGCGGCCTTTACGGAACCCACACTGAGACGGAGCCAGAAGGCCCCGAGACTCGAGGAGCCAACTCAACCTCCGGCTCACCATACGTTCCAGCAACTTGCAAGGAACGTTGGTGAGGCTTATGGGGCGATAGCTGTCCACCTCCAGCGGGTTCTTGCCAGGTTTCAATACGGGGAGGACTATGCTTTCCCGCCATTGAGACGGGAAAACACCCTCGACCCAGACGCGATTGAAAAGATCTAGGAGGCGTCGCTGGCAAGGCACTGAGAGGTGTTTCAGCATCTGGCTGTGAATGCGGTCTGGTCCAGGAGCCGTATCAGGGCAAGCAGAAAGTGCGCTCTGGAATTCCCATTCGCTGAAAGGAGCATTGTACGACTCCGCGTGGCGCGTGTGAAAGGAAAGCCTCCGACTTTCCAACCGCTCTTTCCGGGAGTGGAGGGCCAACGGGTAGTTCGTTGACGCGGAACACTGAGCAAAATGCTCTGCTAACCGGTCCGCAATCGTGTCGGAGTCGGTGCACACTGCTCCATTCAGCGAAAGCCCAGGGACAGAGACAGGTGGCCGATAGCCTTGGAGTCGCCGAATCTTGGCCCAAACCTGCGATGCAGAGGTACGGACGCCAATGGTGGAAACATAACGTTCCCAGCACTCCTGCTTCCGTTGGCGAATAAGGCGTCGGGCTCGGGCGCGGAACTGTTTAAAAGCAATGAGGGTCTCCAACGACGGGTGCCGCTTATGGCGCTGAAGAGCCCGCCGGCGATCTCGAATCGCCTCTGCGATCTCGGGCGACCACCACGGCACAGTCCTCCGCCGAGGTGACCCGGATGTACAGGGAATCGCAGATGCCGCCGCAGAAACGATGCTGGTGGTGACCGACTGAACCACCGCATCAATCGGATCAGTGGAAGGAGGTGCGATCACTGCGACAGATGTAAATAAGTCCCAATCAGCCTTATTCAGAGCCCATCTGGAGGGGCGTTCAGAAGAGTGACGCTGTGGCAGTGACAGAAAGATGGGGAAATGGTCACTACCACATAAGTCGTCATGGACCCTCCAGTGGATGGATGGTGAAAGTCCGGGGCTGCAAATAGAAAGGTCAATGGCCGAAAACGAGCCATGGACCGCACTAAAGTGGGTCGCCTCTCCCGTGTTTAAAAGGCAGAGGTCAAGCTGTGACAGAAGAGTCTCGACATCTCTGCCCCGGCCAGTAATCGCGGCGCTACCCCACAAGGGGTTATGGGCGTTAAAGTCGCCCAGCAACACAAAGGGAGGCGGCAGTTGTCCGATCAATGCAGCCAACACATGACGAGAGACATCACCATCCGGCGGAAGGTACAAACTGCAGACAGTAATAGGCTGAGGCGTCCACATCCTTACAGCGACAGCCTCTAAGGGTGTATGAAGAGGCACACACTCGCTGTAGATAGAGTTAAGGACGTAGACGCAGACTCCACCAGACACCCTCTCATAAGCTGCCCGGTTCTTATAATAACCCCGATACCCTCGTAGGGCAGGGGTCCGCATTGCCGGAAACCACGTTTCCTGGAGGGCAATGCAGAAGAAAGGGTGACTGCTGACGAGTTGGCGGAGCTCAGCAAGGTGGTGGAAAAATCCGCTGCAGTTCCACTGGAGGAGCACTTTGTCCATGGGCGAAATAGGCGTGAAGGGACCGAGGAGGCAGATCACGTCACTGGGTCACCTGCTGTCACCGATCGAGGACCAGTACAATCGGCGTCCTTGGCGTCTGAGGGTATGGCGAGATCCAGGTCCTCAGCGGACGCCAGGATCTCCACCTCATCCTCAGACGCAGAGCCTGTATGGAGCGGTGGGGTGGATGCCACCGCGCGTTCCTTGGCCTTAGAGGCCTTCTTCTTCTTCGTCTTCTCTCTCTGCTCCTTGGGCTTTACTGGCTGGGAGGGCTCCACCGAGTCAGTCTCCGGGACGCAGGAGGAGCGGGAAGCCCTGCGACCAGCCGCTGGCCTGCTTTTCAGCCATTGGCCGACGTCACCCTTCCCAGAGGTGGAAACCTGGGAAGGGAGGGACCCGAGGGATCCCTTGCGAGAGAGAGTCGCCGAAGAAGTCGGACGCTTCTCCGGCTTAGAGTTGGGGACTTGTGTCCCCGATGGTTGGGGGGTCGTTGCTCCTGAGGTAGGTGGTGCAGGAGCAACAGATGGGGAAGTGCCCCCCACCATCAAGGGGGCAGGTGTAGTATTCCGGCTCAGAGTGTTCAGTGGAATCGGTGCAGCAGAGGACAAAACTATTGTTTTGGCAGCGGTGGCATAGGAGCTGGTCAGAGCCACAGGATGTAGCCTCTCGTATTTCCGCTTAGCCTCAGTATAGGTCATGCGGTCCAGGGCCTTATATTCCATGATCCTTCGTTCTTTCAGTAGAACCTTGCAGTCTGGCGAGCAAGGGGAATGGTGTTCGCCGCAGTTGACACAGATGGGAGGCGGCGCACATGCAGTATTAGGATGTGAAGGGCGTCCACAATCTCTGCATGTCATGCTGGAAGTACACCGAGATGACATGTGGCCGAACTTCCAGCATTTGAAACACCTCATCGGGGGAGGGATATAGGGCTTCACATCACATCGGTAGACCATCACCTTGACCTTTTCGGGTAGGGCGTCACCCTCGAAGGCCAAGATGAAGGCACCGGTGGCTACCTGATTATCCCTCGGACCCCGATGGACGCGCCGGACGAAGTGAACACCCCGCCGTTCTAAATTGGCGCGTAGCTCGTCGTCTGACTGCAAGAGTAGGTCCCTATGGAATATAATGCCCTGGACCATGTTGAGACTCTTATGGGGTGTGATCGTGACGGAAACATCCCCCAACTTGTCACAAGCGAGTAACCGCCGTGACTGTGCAGAGGATGCCGTTTTGATCAATACTGCCCCAGAGCGCATTTTGGACAAGCCCTCCACCTCCCCAAACTTGTCCTCCAAGTGCTCGACAAAAAACTGAGGCTTGGTCGCCATAAACGATTCCCCATCGACTCGTGTACAGACTAAATAGCGAGGTGAATAAGGTTCGCTGCCAACCGTAGCCTTTCGTGCCTCCCATGGTGTGGCCAGGGAGGGGAACGATTGTGGATCATATGCCTGAGCGTTGTATTGAGGCCGAGAACGCTTAGAGACTGCTGGCGGCTGGCCGCCAGCAAGAGATGATGTACCACGCTTCATCGCGGGTCATCCGCCCTGATGCCACCTACTCCGACCAAGGGCCCTCCCCACGGGCGCCACCCAGCCTCAGCAACGACCACCTGGCGGGATGGCCATTGCCGGGAGTCCCGATGCCCCAAGGAGACAGGCATCTACTCCTTGGCATACGCGGGGAGTTAACGGCGCAGGCATCAGTAGAGCGATCCCTGTGTTGTCAGGGGGCTACAACCGACAGGGTACATGGCGGCCCCACCACAACGGACTGGCTACCGTGCTGGATTTCAGGTGAAATGTAGCCCATGATCGTCATTGGCGCATAAAGCGACACAGCAGAGCAGACTGCAAAAACCGCACCCAAGAACAAAGCCACGCCCTAGAGATGGTGAGTGGGCGGGACAGCTATGCGACGACGACCAACCAAGCTACAGATGGTAATGAGCGATGGACACATTGCACCTTGTAAGGCGCCCTTCCCCAATCAGCTCGCTCTTCGGAAGAATTTAGAAGATGGAGGTCAAACCCGGTAGGGGACCATCACATAAGGCCGAAACGTTTGAGACTCCTTTTAGTCGCCTCTTACGACAGGCAGGAATACCGTGGGCCTATTCTTACCCCCGAACCCACAGGGGGCAAAAGCTACGTGAAAGTGGAACTGTAGGACGACATTCGATAGAGATATAGGTAAAATATGTGTACGAATACGCGTGAAATATACTTGACACGTCCTTAGACGGGCAAAGCCACGGATAAAAAGCTTATCCTAAACCCCTGGAACAATTGTAGCCAAATTTGGTACCCATATTAGTTACGGTTTGGAAGGAAATACTTTGGGGTGAGAACTAGCAGCATCCTATTTGGGTGAGCGTGATAACCTGGAGAGAGACAGAGGCAGGATGAGATAGACAGACAGAGACGGGGAAGGACGAGGTGGACTAACAGAAGATGGTTCAAATGGCTCTGAGCACTGTGGGACTTAAATTCGGTGGTCATCAGTCCCCTAGAACTTAGAACTACTTAAACCTAACTAACCTAAGGACATCACACACATCCATGCCCGAGGCAGGATTCGAACCTGGGACCGTAGCGGTCGCGCGGCCCCAGACTGTAGCGCCTAGAACCGCTCGGCCACTGCGGCCGGTAACAGAAGATTGCAAAAACACAACGCTAGCTACTCAGCTACTATTAGCTCGTGGTCTAGGGGTTAGCTTTCCTGCCCCTGGATCACAGGGTCCCGGGTTCGATTCACGGCCGGGTCGGGGATATTCTCCGACCGGGAACTAGGTTTTTGTGTAGTTCTCATCATTTCATGATCATTCAAGAAACTGGTGAGACTGGACTGTGAAAACAATGAATTTGTACGTGGTTGATAACCGCGTCGTTGAGCGCCCCACAAACCAGTCCATCATCATCATCATCATCATCATCATCATCATCATTATTATTAGCTACTCGTAGTATAGAAGTAAGTGGACGAGAAGTCGAAAACAACTCAAATCGCTCGGCACAGGAAAGGATGCACGAGGTGCTCTTTAGAATCAGCATTGAACATGCGGTGAAAGTGACTTCTCTTCTAGTATCACCTAACCATAAGTCGTTAGGTTAACGCAGAGGGCCACGTGATTGGTAAAAAAGACTAAGATGGTTTCAGTTTATAAGAAGAGTCGTAATACAAGCAAAATTTTAGAACTATAACTGACGTCACTTCCTTGCAGAATTATGAAACACCTGTTGTGTTCGCGTATGACTTTTCTGAAAACCGAATTATTCCCATGTAAAAATCAGCATGATTCCCGTAAGCACGGATCGCAAGAAACCCAGCTTGCTTCGTTGATTCATGACGTCTCGAAAACAGTAGATAGATGAGCTCAGGTTGTTGGCCTGTCTTGACTTCCGGAAAGACTTTGACATGGTTCTATATAGTTGTGTAGGAAACAAAAAAAACGTGTGTACGAAATTTTCGAACAGCTATGCTATTCGACTGAAGATGTCCTAGTGAACTAAACTTAGAATGTCGTTCTTAATGGAGAGTAATCGTCATAAGTGAAAAAAAAAGGAAGATCAGGATGGAACGTACCGCAGACGATAAGGTCATTAGAGACGGCGCACAATTTTGGATTAGGGAAGGAAATCATTCATGCCTTCAAAGGAACCGTCCCGGTATTCTCCGTAAGTGATTTACGTAAATAACAGAAAATCAAAATCTGGATGACCGGACAAGGATGTGATCCACCACCCTCCATTGTCTTACCGCTGCCCCCCCCCCTCCCTCGCTTACTATTTGGTAACATATTTTGTCGGAACTGCTCCATAAAGATAGTAGTCAAAAAATACTGCATATTAGAGCTATTTTACGTCCTGCTACCTGATAACCGGTGCTGAAAATTAAGCTTCAATTTGGAGTTCTGTTTTCACCCAACCACAACTGAGATTTATGTCGTTTCTTATAAACATAGGAAACAACTCATAACCAGTTTTCTCGCTCTGAAATGGTCAATAATATCACGACTTGACATATTGCACTGTCCAGTCGCATTACTGTGAACCCCTATCAAGAGCCGAAATAATCACCTTTTGCAGCGCGGATCGCCGCGAGACGTGCAGGAAAAGAATCAATAAGGTTCTAGAAGCTACGCGGAGCCTTGTCGACTGCAGTGCTGTGGCCAGGTTTCTCGACTGAAGACCCACGACGCGAACAGTCCAGTCGAAGTGGTCACACAGATTCTCGACTGGACTTAAATCTGGGGAGTCAGGTGGCCAGGGGAGAACAGTAAACGTATCCTGGTGCTCTTCGAACCGAGCTGTGTGACAAGTTGCATTGTCCTGCTGATAGATGCCATCGTACACCCAACAACCATCTGTCCGATGCACAAAGTGTGATTCATCTGAAAAGTCCACCTGTCTCCACTCGGCGGCATCCAGTCGCGGTACCGGTGTGCAAACACCAGCCTTCGTCGTCAACGAACAGCAGCCAGCATGGGTGCATGAACCAGGCGCCTACTGCGGAGGCCCATTCACAGCGACGTTCGCCAAACAGTCGTTAAAGATACAGTAATGGTAGACCCTTGGTTCATCTGGGCGGACAGTTGCTTAAAAGTTGCACATCTATTCATCCGTACACATCTCTTAACCATCACACCTGTCACCCATGGTCCGTGGTGCAGCACAGTTGCCTCAGTGCCATTTTTTGACAGCGTCATTTTGCCAACCACTGTGTGCTACAAATATAACCGTTTTAGAAATGCTTCCTCCGTTGTCCGTAAAGCCAATGAGCATACCCTTTTGGACGTCAGATTAATCGCTCTCTTTCCGCATTACGACAAAGACTGCACTGTTCCCCCCACGACATGCTTAATACAGGGTGTTACAAAAAGGTACGGCCAAACTTTCAGGAAACATTCCTCACACACAAATGAAGAAAAGATGTTATGTGGGCATGTGTCCGGAAACGCTTCATTTCCATGTTAGAGCTCATTTTAGTTTCGTCAGTATGTACTGTACTTCCTCGATTCACCGCCAGTTGCCCCAATTAAAGTAAGGTAATGTTGACTTTGGTGCTTGTGTTGACATGCGACTCATTGCTCTACAGAACTAGCATCAAGCACATCAGTACGTAACATCAACAGGTTAGTGTTCATCACGAACGTGGTTTTGCAGGCAGTGCAATGTTTACAAATGCGGAGTTGGCAGATGCCCCCATTTGATGGATGGATTAGGACGGGGCAATAGCCGTGGCGCGGTACGTTTGTATCGAGACAGATTCCCAGAACGAAGGTGTCCCGATAGGAATACGTTCGAAGCAATTGATCGGCGTCTTAGGGAGCACGGAACATACCAACCTATGACTCGCGACTGCGGAAGACCTAGAACGATGAGGACACCTGCAATGGACGGGGCAATTCTTCGTGCAGTTGACGATAACCCTAATGTCAGCGTCAGAGAAGTTGCTGCTGTACACGGTAACGTTGACCACGTCACTGTATGGAGAGTTCTACGGGAGAACCAGTTGTTTCCGTACCACGTACAGCGTGTGCAGGCACTATCATCAGCTGATTGGCCTCCACAGGTACACTTCTACGAAAGGTTCATCCAACAATGTGTCAATCCTCATTTCAGTGCAAATGTTCTCTTTACGGATGAGGCTTCATTCCAACATGATCAAATTGTAAATTTTCACAATCAACATGTGTGGGCTGACGAGAATCCACACGAAATTGTGCAATTACGTCATCAACACAGATTTTCTGTGGACGTTTGGGCAGGCATTGTTGGTGATGTCTTGATTGGGCCCCATGTTCTTCCACCTACGCTCAATGGAGCACGTTATCATGATTTCATACGGGATACTCTACCTGTGCTGCTAGACCATGTGCCCTTACAAGTACGACACAACATGTGGTTCATGCACGATGGAGCTCCTGCGCATTTCAGTCGAAGTGTTCGTATGCTTCTCAACAACAGATTCGGTGACCGATGGATTGGCAGAGGCGGACCAATTCCATGGCCTCCACGCTCTCCTGACCTCAACCCTCCTGACTTTCATTTATGGGGGCATTTGAAATCTCTTGTCTACGCAACCCCGGCACCAAATGTAGAGACTCTTCGTGCTCGTATTGTGGACGGCTGTGATACAGTACGCCATTCTCCAGGGCTGCATCAGCGCATCAGGGGTTCCATGCGAGGGAGGGTGGATGCATGTATCTTCGCTAACGGAGGACATTTTGAACATTTCCTGTAACAAAGTGTTTGGCGTCACGCTGGTACGTTCTGTTGCTGTGTGTTTCCATTCCATGATTAATGTGATTTGAAGAGAAGTAATAAAATGAGCTCTAACATGGAAAGTAAGCGGTTTCCGGACACATGTCCACATAACATATTTTCTTTCTTTGTGTGTGAGGAATGTTTCCTGAAAGTTTGGCCGTAACTTTGTGTAACACCCTATATACTCTTCACAGTTAGAGCTGCCACCTGCACGTTGACGTCTAACATAGGCGTTGGTCACATTAATGTGGCTGGACCATGTGTAATACGACAATGATATCCGAATTGACTGATATACATGACAGAACCGTTATCAAAGGGATTAACACGAGAACGATCTCTACCGAGGTGGGAGATACCAGTAACAAATCGATTTGACTGGGAACGATTTGCCACTGCCACCAAAGAAGCTATTTTCGACAAGTAAACTTTACCGCAATAGCTTCTTATTCATAAATTTCAGCCATTCTTCTTTCCATTGGCACATAACTCTGTACCTCAAAAGCAAAGCTTTTAGTATGCTGGAGGTTGGCTCAGTGAATCATGCAATGTCCAGTACGTGCCTCCCTGTCTGCTGAACTACTCATCACGATCCCAAAGTGTCCTAGTAACCGGCACAATTATACCTTTTCCAGTCGTCGTATGTGGATAAGGCCGTCCTGGATGGCTTGGAATTTTTCATTTCTTCGGTACATCCACTGTAAAGGTTGAAGGATACTCATGGTGTTGGTACAGACAAAGATTTCCACAGTGTAAGTATGTCTCATCTCCTGTGCTACCCTCAAGATCTCATGTAATTCGACATAGAAACATTACACTGGTTTGGTAAACTATTGACGAGAACACAATTTACGAAAACTATATGGCAACTATGGGAGTCCCTTTGGCTAAATCCACGTGTAAATATTGTCACGTAATTTTAGTGCTCATTTGAAATCCTATAAAACATCGAATTAAGAAATATACAAGAGAAACATTTCCTATACTGCAGTAAATCTAAAATAACTTTAGAGCATCTTGAGTAACCGCGGCAACAGTCAGTCCTCAATTTGGATTAGTGCTGTTATTAATCCCTCACCAAGTGTCACTAGGCCGTGCTTTGAGCGCATTCCTAATGATCTTGCTATTTGCGAGCGATTTACGAAAATCAGTCAAATGACGGGGCGACTTCTGATAATCTAATAATATTTCACAGAATGAGGTCCTTAGAACTTATGTAAGTATTTGGCTGCCCGATCCAAAAATACAGCCATAGAAAACACCACCTTCCTTCTTACGAAGTACAGGGTGTTCATAAATTATCTTTACAACTTAAGACTTCATTAAATTTCAAACTATACTAGATATGAACAAATGCTTTCCAACATGGTACAAGATAACTCAAAGACTTTTTTTATTTCTTTTTACTTTCCACGAGATGCAATTATGGCGCAAAACTGAAAATGAAAACCTGATAAAATGTGATCGCCATAGGAGAAAGCTCAGTGTGTGTGTCCGATAGCGAAGTGCAACATAACTTTCTAACCACCATCCCGATCAACTACTCGGGGTTGGCATACTTCATTTATGAAAGCGAGTAGTGTTCTGTGACGGAAGTAACTGCGAAATTGTGTGACGCATCTATTTCGCAGCGAATGCATTTTTACGGCAGGCTAAATATGGTCCACTCATGTTCAATGAAGCGCTTTTATCCGTTCTTTCGGCCGAAACAGCACGTTACACCTCCAAAAGCCTGGATATCATCTGCTGTTCGTTGTGACATCGGCTGCACACGGCGTTTCACGCAACAGATATCATTTTCCAAGTCATCTTGCAATGATAGAACTAGCAGATCTGTAAGATGCAGTTTGTACCGTAGCGCGCGGCGTATGGTTATTCCAGGCAGCGCTAAAAATTTTCATTGCGGTTCAAGTACGCGAAGTGCGCGGCCTGTCCGAATTTGCGATTGTTTCTGTACGTTCTTTTTTGAAATGGTTCAAATGGCTCTGAGCACTATGGGACTTAACATCTGAGGTCATCAGTCCCCTAGAACTTAGAACTACTTCAACCTAATTAACCGAAGGACATCACATACATCCACGCCCGTAGCGGTCGCGTGGTTCCAGACTGAAGCGCCTAGAACCGCTCGGTTACAAGGGCCGGCTCTTCTTTGAAGTAAGACATCATTTTACAAGATATGTCTGATAATGTTGCAAAGTTCGGGCGACTCGCGAAGGCGCGCTCACGAACTCCATCCACTGTAGATCAAGGTTACTTTTACACTTTTCATGATTCCCCTGGTGGTGAAAAAATGATCTTCGGACGTATTTGGCCAGCAATGGGAGGAGAGGTGGCGGCCTAAAATTTTTGATCACCATATATTTCACCTGTGTTCTTGGTTAAATTCAGACCTCTCCGCAATGTCCCATATGTGAGGGAACATGATACTGTTCGTGGAGATCCATCCGTGAGATAACAACGCCATTAGTGTGATGACAACTCAAAGCTTGCGAAGCTCATGGTGGTGTTCGAAAGAAGTGGTCTACAGGCCAGCACAGGGTTTCGCCAACTCCCTTCTGTCGTCATCATGACATCAGCACTAACATAACACCACAAACTCATTACATTGTACACGAACTCATCACTGTCATCTGCATGAGACATTACACATAAAGAGTCCTGACCATTAAGCCACCAACTGGTGTCAACTGAAAGACTTGCACCAGGCCGTGAGCCACACGAGTACATAAAAATTTTTCCATCTGATAAGGGAGAGATGTGCCTCTCTGGCAGCTTTTGTTATCCATATCAGCCAAGGGGGCCGTGGTGACACTACTTGTACGGTAAACTGTGGTACAAGTTGGGGGTCATTACTTAAACAGGGTAACAAGTATTGAACTATATGAAATAAAATCGTACAACTTCTGCACTGTTTACGCTAGGACGTTCAAACTACACCCTTGGCCGCGAGGCATGATGGGAATTAGTATGCGCATCCGAACGCGCCTTGAGGTTGTCGGTCATTTGCACGTGACAACGTCACGGTACAGCGAGGCTGAGCATATTGCGTTTGTGAGGACCTACTATGCGAGCAATAACAGCCCAACTGCGACTCAAAGAAAGTTTGTGATCGAGTTCACGCTGAGGACAACCGGTTCAAGTGTGCTAACAATCAAGAATTTGATTAGTAAGTTTGAGAGAACCGGCACTGTTCGTGAAGATAGTGTTGGCAATACCGATCGTCCAAAAAGGATGAAAACGCCTGAAAACATTGAGAAGACACGCGCTGTGTTCCAAACCAACCCCAGGAAATCTGTCACATGAGCTGCACAACAGGTGGGAATCAACTGGAGGACACTGCGACAAATTGTTGTTAACACCTGCATACACAGTTCAAATCCATTAGCCATTAAGCCGCAAGGCCATCGAACAGCGGTTGTGTTTCGCCAACACTTTTGTCCACAGAATTGATGAACAGGACTTTGATGTGAATATGGTTCGGTTTAGCGACGAAGCCCACTTTCATTTGGATGGCTACGTCAATAAGCAAAATTTGAGCATTCTGGGGACTAAGAATCCGCATTTCGCGATCGAGAAATTTTTTAACCCTCAACGGGTGACTTTGTGGTGAGCAATGTCCAGTCGCGGAATAATCTGTGCGATATTCCTTGATGGTATGGTGACTACCAAACGCTATGTGAAGGTTTTGGAAGATGATTTCATTCCCACTATCCAGAGTGACCCTGATTTCGACAAGGTGTGTTTCATGCAAGACGGAGCTCCATCGAAGCAGCAAAGTGATGTCCTGGAAGAGCACTTTGGGGACCGCATTCTGGCTCTCGGGTACCAGATGGCACTGGAATAAGTCTCGACTGGCCGCCATATTATTTGGATCTGAACACATGCAACTCCTTTTTTTTGGGGCTATATTAAAGGCAAGGTGTGCAGCAATAACAACAAAACCATTGCTGAACTGAAAACAGTCATTTGGGTGGTCATCGACAGCATCGATGTTCCGACACTTCAGCGGGTCATGCAGACTTTCGCTATTTATCACCACATCATCGCCAATGATGGCAGGCACATCTAACGTGTTACAATCTAAAATCGTATATCTGTAGTGACATTTAGATGTTGAATAAAGTGTGTGCACGCCGTAGTTTGCAACTAATTTAAGTTTTATTTCATGTAGTTCGATAACTGTCATCCTGTACCTCCCAAGTGGGTATTTATTCAGAATGAATTTGGAATACGACTCCGACATTTGCCTTTCAGCCAACGAAGACCTCCAAACGCATTGCCAGAACTGCTCAAGGTATCACCTTCATTTCGCCTCGCTAAGCACAGTGGTCACAGCCCCAAGGGACGCTGCCGTCACGCGTTCCGTCAGCCACGACACCATCGGGGCTATAAATGTTTCACGGATATACGAACTGTCCCTATTGTCTTCCGCCAATTGTCATTTCTCGCGGTTAACGGTTCCTTTAACAGGCTCATTTCCTAAGTCTCTGCCATCTGCCAGGACGGTTCGGAACTTCACCGGCTCGCAGAACAAACATCAAGCGAAGCACCAACAAGGACGTTTGTCTATGTACATTAATGGCTTAAAAAAAAGTGGGGCATTACTCACTGAATGACCACCGTACAAAGCTAAAGTGGGAAGGCGTCATAGAGCCCCCAGCGCAGATATAAAACCGATCACTAAAACTACTTTTTAACAGTCCATATTTTTCTCATTTCCGAAAAATAAATACAAAAGAATAAGGGAACGGAAAAAGAACGACATGCTCAGAGTGAGCCTCAAGTAGTACCATAATGCATCGTTTTCATTGCACCTACGGACTTCATTTGATCGGGACGTTACGCCAGCAGCAGCAGCAGCAGCAGCAGTAGAAGTTTTTGTTGTTGTTAGTGTGTCAGTGTTGATACTCTCAACCACATACTTGCTCTTCATAGGAGTGGTAGAATGGACAAACGTAAAAGAAAAAACTTTGGATGAGAAACTGTGGCATTAAAACGTTGCATCCAATTCAAAGTATCATTGTAATATTTTCAGAATTGCACAGTTGGTAACGTCATTCTGCATTTGATCCAATGTGTTGCATCTCCCTCGCAAAGGAGTTCCAAACAAGGCTGATCAGTAAACGATTTGCGTTGAAGAGTACAAAACAACAACGCTCTCTTCGTGACACCAGATAAACTGCATATGTTGCTGAGATGAAACTGACAGCAGTCAGCGTTGACCTACTGGGTTATCCGCAGTTTTCTACATCGTCATCTTCAAGTCCATTTTCATGTCCGCTATTGGAAGGCTTCTGAATGGTGGACTTTTCGGCTAGCATCGTGCTCACTCATATAGTTGAAGGCTTGTCAGCACCGCAACATTCACTTCCCTTTTTCAAATCATCAACGAATACAATGCTTATATTGTTATAGTTTGTGGCTGTTTTTCCTCAATCGATAGTTCAGTGATGTTTCGGTACAAGATTAACTATGACTCGCCTGTGATAACTGAATTTTATTTTGTTTCACATTGAAACGTGTTTGTCTAAACTTCTTTAGTCATTTGCATCAACTGATATTATAATGACAGTTTCTCGTCACAATAACTTTGTCTGGAGTGTTTATACCTAGACAAAAACGTATTTACAGGTAGTTTACAGGACGGTTACTATTGCAACAACCCATCCAAGAATGAGTTTGGTCACGACTTACGTACTTCTCATCGTACGTGTATTGGTCACCTAACTTAGGGGCCAATAGGCTCATCAGTTGAGGCTGGTAACGGAACATAATGACGCGCTCATACATACTATCGCTGCAAACATCGTCATCTAACAGTAACCCAACGCAGCCCACGTATGTAACGTCCTGTAACAATAATAAACGTGGACAGCGTCAAAAATGAAATCCTAAAATACAGTGGAATCTCTACCCCCCTGAAACTGCTACATCTGTTCGTTACGAAGGGGCAAAGAAGTTCATACCAAGAACATGGCACCAAGCAAAAGTTGTATCCCTGTTTAAAAAGGGAGATAAAAGTAACTACCAGAGTTATACAGGTATTAAATTTACCTTCTAAGTAAAATGGCCTAAGACCAAAAAACGACTATACCGAAAATGAAATGTAAAATATTTTTTTTATAGGATGGAACCTCATGAGAACAAAAGTAGTGGTGAACACAGTAGTAGAACAGGTCAGCAAATTAGATGATTTGGGAAGTGATAACCAACACTTAGCACACAGTGCCAGGACTACTTCCGACAAGGACCACCACCTGAGAGAAGGGGGCAGAGAGATGGGAGGTGGGGTAAAAAGAGGATGGAAAGGGGGGGGGGGCGGCTTAAGGGTGCCGGGAATTTATAATAATCCTTGCGAAAGCGGCAAGAATTACGTGGGCCAGTCGGTAAGAACAGTTGCCGACCCTTGCATACCTGAAATACAGGTATTTGGAAAAATCAGCGGTGGCTGAGCATAGCCTGCTTAGCAAGCATAAGATTTTATTTGAAGAAACGAGAGTAATAGCACACGCATCGAGTTACTGGGACCGATAATAACTTTAACAGAGACAACAGCTATGCACTTAGTAACACCTGGAAGAGTGCACTGGATAAAGAAAAATCGCAGAGGAAAACTTCCCGCACTTTACCTCCTGATTCAAGGGATGGCGCTGCAAACAATGCGGGATAGAAACTACATCTTTGGAAGTAGAGGGCACCACATCACTACGCGTCATATCTCTGTTGCTATGACGTTTTCCAGGCAATCAGAAGCCGTCCTTTGCATATAAAAGTGGGAGCCTCGCCAGTTTACGACAGTCAGTTTTAGCCCTGACGACGACCATGGAGGTAGTGGTCGAAAGCTTGGAGTTTTATCCTGAATTGACGCGGCATGTACACCGAGAGACTTTTATTCAAGAAATACGTCGCGAAAGACTTCGTAGCCAAACACAGTATTTGTTCGCAAGAGCTTACTCGCGTGATTCCTTGCATAAAATGCTTCTGATGTTACCACCGGCGTATGATGTTAGTTTTCCCTAAGCGTTTCGAATGTTACCTCGACCTCAGCAGAGAGCAGAACTGACTTCCGCTACTGCGCTACTGCTGTACTTCTCCCTTGGCCCGTCAACCGGTCTTGGCTCGGAGGCGGGATGAGACCATACTCCTCCATTGCCACATCCTGCGTTTTGCGTTCCACAATCCGGCCAGTTCAGCGACTATATAATGACGTCATCGAATAATTTCGCCAATTACGCAACACTTGCGGAGGCGTGTAGAGAAGCGCCAGTAGTAGCTGTTACTGCTGACGTAGAAGCCGGAGTTTGCCTTCAAAATAAATGGTGCGGCTGCAACACTGAAAGACTTTTTCTTTCGCTCAGACGTAATAGATTTCAAATACTTACTGATATTGGCTCTGATCGCTATGGGACTGAAAGTCTCAGGTCATCAGTCCCCTAGACTTAGAACTACTTAAACGTAAGGGTATCACACACATCCATGCCCGAGGCAGGATTCGAACCTGCGACCGTAGCAGCAGCGCGGTTCCGGACTGGAGCGCCTAGAACCGCTCGGCCACCGCGGCCGGCTACTGATGTTGGCTAATAGGATAGTGCCGGGCTCGACGTATATACACTGCCGAAAAACAATTAAAAAAACAACATTAAGATATCTGGAAAGACAATGTCGATTTTGAACTGATGACGACATATGCCACTTGGGCGGGGGGGGGGGGGGGGGGGAGAGGGGAGTAGATGTACTGATGATGGTTTCAATGTCGTTCGCCAACACACAGCTACCAGCTACCAGAGCGCCATCTTTGTCTACTCTCTAATACTCAATGCTCACACTCAGAAGGGTCACTGTAGTGCAAACGTGTGAAGCAAGCAGGCAACCATACCACGCGGACACACTCGTACTTCCTACAGCCAACTGAAAACGATGGAAATGGGTCATATTATGGCCTTCCGAGTGACAAGAGTGTCCTTTCGGACAATTGCCACCCAAGCTGAACGGACTGCGTTAGTTAAGCAACGATACTGGTATCAGTGATCACGTGAACCTTCTCACACCCGTAGACGAGATTCTGGACGTCTATGCAAAACAGAAGCTCGCCATGATCGTCGTATTGTAAGGGCAACAACGGCAGATCGTATAACTACCACGCGGACTGGAGTGGCCGAGCGGTTCTAGGCGCTACAGTCCGGAATCGCGCGACCGCTACGGTCGCAGGTTCGAATCCTGCATCGGGCATGTACGTGTGTGGTGTCCTTAGGTTAGTTAGGTTTAAGTAGTTCTAAGTTCTAGGGGACTGATGACCACAGCAGTTAAGTCCCATAGTGCTCAGAGCCATTTGAACCATACAACTACCACAACACAGACAAGAGGGCTTGTGAGCCCAGACGTGTCAACCCGAATCGTTCCGAACCGGTAATTAGCAGTGGGATTACGGGCAAACATACCTATAACCCGTCTTCCACTCACGCCACAGCATCGACGCGCACTGCTCGACTAGTCCCACCAGAGGATCGCCCGGAAGATGGAGTGGCGCTACGTAGTCCTCAGCGATGAAGGCAGATTCCGCCTGCACGCAAGAGATGGTCGTTAGCGTGTACGACTTAGACCTGTTGAGCGCTGTCATAAGGTGCATTCGTCCAAGACACACTGGCGTCACCGCAGGACTTATGGTCTGGAGTGTGATAAGCAAAACACTTGATCGCCTTTGGTGTTTCAGTAGGAGACGCTAACCAGCGCTCCGTACGTACAGAATGTTGTTAGACCTGTTCTTTTACCGTTCTTGCAACATGAAAGTGATGTTTTGTACCAACAGGATGATGCTCGCCCACACACTGCTCGTGAGACTCAACGTGCTCTGAAAGATGCAGCAGCTTCCCTCGCCAGCGGGATCTCCAGACTTGTTTCCAATCGAGCACGTGTGGGATATGATGGGACGAGAAGTGACTCGTGCGTCTCTTAATAAACTACACTCCTGGAAATTGAAATAAGAACACCCTGAATTCATTGTCCCAGGAAGGGGAAACTTTATTGACACATTCGTGGGGTCAGATATATCACATGATCACACTGACAGAACCACAGGCACATCGACACAGGCAACAGAGCATGCACAATGTCGGCACTAGTACAGTGTATATCCACCTTTCGCAGCAATGCAGGCTGCTATTCTCCCATGGAGACGATCGTAGAGATGCTGGATGTAGTCCTGTGGAACGGCTTGCCATGCCATTTCCACCTGGCGCCTCAGTTGGACCAGCGTTCGTGCTGGACGTGCAGACCGCGTGAGACGACGCTTCATCCAGTCCCAAACATGCTCAATGGGGGACAGATCCGGAGATCTTGCTGGCCAGGGTAGTTGGACTTACACCTTCTAGAGCACGTAGAGTGGCACGGGATACATGCGGACGTGCATTGTCCTGTTGGAACAGCAAGTTCCCTTGCCGGTCTAGGAATGGTAGAACGATGGGTTCGATGACGGTTTGGATGTACCGTGCACTATTCAGTGTCCCCTCGACGATCACCAGAGGTGTACGGCCAGTGTAGGAGATCGCTTCCCACACCATGATGCCGGGTGTTGGCCCTGTGTGCCTCGGTCGTATGCAGTCCTGATTGTGGCGCTTACCTGCACGGCGCCAAACACGCATACGACCATCATTGGCACCAAGGCAGAAGCGACTCTCATCGCTGAAGACGACACGTCTCCATTCGTCCCTCAATTCACGCCTGTCGCGACACCACTGGAGGCGCGCTGCACGATGTTGGGACGTGAGCGGAAGACGGCCTAACGGTGTGCTGGACCGTAGCCCAGCTTCATGGAGACGGTTGCGAATGGTCCTCGCCGATACCCCAGGAGCAACAGTGTCCCTAATTTGCTGGGAAGTGGCGGTGCGGTCCCCTACGGCACTGCGTAGGATCCTACGGTCTTGGTGTGCATCCGTGCGTCGCTGTGGTCCGGTCCCAGGTCGACGGGCACGTGCACCTTCCGCCGACCACTGGCGACAACATCGATGTACTGTGGAGACCTCACGCCCCACGTGTTGAGCAATTCGGCGGTACGTCCACCCGGCCTCCCGCATGCCCACTATACGCCCTCGCTCAAAGTCCGTCAACTGCACATACGGTTCACGTCCACGCTGTCGCGGCATGCTACCAGTGTTAAAGACTGCGATGGAGCTCCGTATGCCACCGCAAACTGGCTGACACTGACAGCGGCGGTGCACAAATGCTGCGGAGCTAGCGCCATTCGACGGCCAACACCGCGGTTCCTGGTGTGTCCGCTGTGCCGTGCGTGTGATCATTGCTTGTACAGCCCTCTCGCAGTGTCCGGAGCAAGTATGGTGGGTCTGACACACCGGTGTCAATGTGTTCTTTTTTCCATTTCCAGGAGCGTATGTGTACAGGATGAGTAGGCGTGGCATAACGTATCCAAGGACAGTATTCGCCATCTGTACGATCCACTGGATGCCAGAGTCAGCACCTACATTGCCGTCTGTGGAGGTTACACCATGTACTAATATGAGTGTTTCAGCACGGGCTGATACGTGGTACCTCAGAACCACTTGCACTACTGATCTATAAATGTAATGATTTCATGCACTCCATATGAATGTACTAATTTTTTTCCGGCGCTGTATATGGAGAGTTTACTTTCCTACCCTATCACCTAATTTAAAGATACCTATCTTTCCCTACCTCTTTAAATGTACTGGAGAGTCAAAGGAATGTCTCACAATACTAGGCTCGTTTGATGGAAAATCCGGAAATTCAGCTACCAATGGCGGAGAGTGGGCAACTTCCGTAAGAACCTACAATGCACAGTCTGAGTATCTTGCAGCAAACTCGAATTTATCTACTACCCTTAGGGGTGCAGCTAACATTTCAAGCAAAAATATTATGGAAATGTGAACTCAGAAGAAGAAGAATCTCATGGCTCAGAATCTTGAAAATTTAGGTTCTAGTACATCTTAATGACCTTTTCTATACGGTGAAGGGCAAAATTTTCACGTGTGCCATCAACATCAAAAAGAGGTTTTTAAATCCATTTATTTTCGTCCGCAGGGGCAGAGGAGGCCCCTCGCGATATTAGGTGCCTACCCCATGACATCTTCTAAGTCAGTGTATTATCAAGATCTGGCTGGATAGATTTGCAGATTTTTTAAGTACTTCCTTCCAAATGGCTGTATCATGTGCAAAAATTCTAAGGCTCTACCAGGTCAGTCTATCATGATCACCAAGACTCTCTCCCCCCCCCCCCCCCCCCCCAACCACTTCCCTTTGCCATTCCCGAAGTTACTTCTACATGTCGATGATACTGCATCCGTCTGATCGACAAATCTTCAGTCGGGTCAGAAATTTCTTTCGATACTCCATCTGATAGTACTTTCGGTAATAAAAATGGCGTGGTGCTGAGTTAAATACTTTTTAGATGTCAAGAAATGCACCTGATTTCCATGGCCCGTGGCTTTCAGGATGTCACGTGAGAAAAGTGAGAGTTATGTTTAGAATACTTTTCCATCCGTACTCTGCTGTTTTCGGGTGCACATTATTTAAAATTTTGAAAGACTAAGCAAATTTTAGACAGGTAATTCAGAGGCTTTCCCTTAAGTTCCACTTAGCAGCCGTCACCGATTCACAGTAAAACCAGGTTGAAAACCAAAATATTCTTGGCGCCCAGTTTCAAAGTACTCTACGAACTGTATACTACCATAAAAGTAGCCCCCAGCCGAGGCATCTCAAAGACGGGGGAACGTCTAAAGCCCAAATGAAATGCTGTTCATTTAATAGCTTGCTTAGCACCCATATCTTACAGAAAAAATTAAGATACATATTTGGAAAAAATAAACAGTACGACAGTAAACATCACACTATACCCGGTCAGTTTACTTGTGGTATGGGCGATGTGTAGATTGTAGACCATGCTAGAATTGAAAGCAACTGTGGGACGTAAAAGAAATGTAAGCGTTAGATCATGTTATTGGGCACTATAGGAATGTACATATGTAAGAAATAACTAAAACATGCGCAGTGAAAACAGTAGTAGCTATAGTAGCCAAAACAAACGTATTTGTGTAAGTCTGTGAAAAGTAGAACAACAAAGCCAAATTAATGATAGGTAGGTGTAAAGGAAAGGCACTAGCAGCAATGGACGTGGGAGAAGGAGTAGAGGGCATTTATCGTGAAGCTCTCGCCCAGCACAAAGTCCCAAGTGGCTGGGAAAAAGTGCAGGTGACTCCTGTATATAAGACAGGTATAAGAACGGACCCAAAAAATTACAAACCAAAACCGCTAGCTTCGGTCTGCTACAGAATCCTTGAGCATAATCTGAGTTCGAATATAATTAACTTTCTTGAGATTGAGGAACTCATGTCCACGAATCAGCATGGTTTTAGAAAGCATCGCTCGTGCGAAACTCAGCTTGCCCTTTTCTCACAAGATATACTGCGAACTATGGATGAAGAGCAACAGACAGATTCCAAATTTCTACAATGAAGTGAAAAAATAAATAAAGAAAGAAAGAAAGAAAGAAAAAAGGAAGAAAGAAAGAACTGGTGTAGTCATGCGTATTCAAATACAGAGATATGTAAACAGGCAGAATACGGCGCTGTGGTCGGCAACGCCTGTATATGACAACAATTGTCTGGTGCAGTTGTTAGATCGATTACTGATGCTACAATGGCAGGTTATCAAGATCTAAGTGAGTTTGGCCGTGTCCTACGTAAGCGACAGAAGCGAACGACAACGCGCGCACGTCAGGCGACAAAGCGCAACCGCAGGTGTAGTTACAGAAGTTTCCTACGTGAGCGACAACTGTGTCACTGCCTGTCTCCCGCTGCAACTAGCGACGTTTGAATTCAAATGTGTTTGAATCTTGTCGCTGCAGGACGCGCGACAGAAAGCGACAGCCACGTGTCTTCTCGGCAAAGCAGTGGAGCGGACGCGACAGCAGCTATGAATTACTCAATATCCGATTTTAAGAAAACTATTCGGTGAAAAAATTTGATTCTTCCGCATTGTACGGTGGCTTGCAGAGTATCTATGTAGATGTAGATAATAGAACGCAAGTAATAAAGAAAGTGAGGAGGATAGATAGCGCGGAGATTAACAAAGGAAATGAGAAAGAAGCATAACTGGAAAGAGATGGAAATATTTGCTTTTGTGTTTGACAAAGACATACTGACCATACATGTCAATTTTTTAATGGAGTAGTTATGAGGTTCATGGAAGGACGTGCTTCAACATTTTCTTAAATACAAAGGGGCATTGATTTGTGCGCAGAGTGCAGGGCAAAATCCCTGCTGCTGCTCTGGAAGCAGCTGACACGAAGTCGTTTGCAGAGCAGAAGCCAACTCTGGTCTGTTCGTGAATGCAGGAGCCATGGCATAGAGCCTGCGTTCCGTAACACCCCATATATGCTAGATGGGGTTCAAAATCTGGGCTCCCCCGTTGCCATCTGAGCCTTTTATCTCATCTACATGTTCCTGGAACAATTTCTGGGCGACGTGGGAGCGTTGTGGCTGCGCGTCATTATCTTGAAACATCATAGAACCATCAGTGTGTCGGGAGGCCAAAAATGGGTGGAGATGGTCCCCGAGCAGCTCAAAATATCGCTGACTATTCAAGGTGCCTTCTAGAACAACTAGGGAGCCCATTCCTTACCAGGCAAATGCGCCCCAGACCATAACAGACACACCATCGCCTTGGGCCACGCCTTCTTGGCAGGCAGGTCCCATCGGTTCGTGCGGTCTGTGCCACACACTGTGTAGCTGTAATCGTGATTCGTCAGATTATATCACGTTCCGTCATAGTTCCAATGTCTACCCCTGGTGGCTGGCGACAAATGCAAGACGTCGTGTCTGATGAAGTTGGGTTAACAGTGGCACCAGTGTGCGGTACTGGCTCCCATGCCCCAAGGAACCCATGTTCCGACGGACTGTCAACTGGGACATGCGCCCAGCACGTCCTGTGCTGAATTGAGCCGCGATTTGTTGCAATATTCTGCCACTACTGACGATCCGTCTCAGATGTCGTCGGTCGAGGTCATCGATGGTAGCTAATCGGCCGGTAGTTCATCTGTTGCGGTCTGTGACACCATCATTCAGCCTGGACATCCTCCACCACTGTAGAAATCGAAATTCTCATCTCATCCGTCGGTCAACGACCGTCATACCCCGCTGGAAAGGCGACAGCTCACGACAATGTTACATATTACACAAATCACTTGCACAACCTCTTCTCAGAAGGTTTCCTATACGAATGCAGGTGGTACAGGGGAAGTGTGGTGCGCATACCACACAACCGCGCCAGCTATGCCCTACTGTCCATGACATTTGCTATGGGAGTGTATTTTAAACTGGTGCAAAAGATTTGCTACAAGCTTTACACTTTCAGGAGCATAGAACTGCCTCCTTCGCAAAACACAAAAACAGGGAACCGTATCTTATGATTAGTGATTCCAGTGGTGACGCAATGACATTGCAAACTCCTAAAATACCTGACTGTAACAATTTGTATGATTATGAAACGTAACGATCACATACGGTCAATCGTAGGTAAAGCTGGTGGCAGACTTCGATTCGTTGATAGAACGCTATAGAAATGTAACGAATCAACAAAGCAAACTGTTTAAAAAGCTCTCATGCAGCACTTCCTAGAATATTTCTGATGTATGTTTGACCATACCAAATAGGACTTACAGGGGATATAGAACGTATATAAAAGTGGCCAGAAAAAGTGGTTACAGGTTTGACTCACAAGAGAGCGTCACAAAATTTTTGAAATCTCCAGAGCTGGTGGACGCTTGAACATATACACAATAGTCTCGCGAAATCCTATTCACAACATTTCCAGAATCAGTATTAGGTGAAGAATCTAGGAATATACTTCAGCCCCCTATGTATCATTCCCATATGAACCGCGGAGACTAGAATACGGTAATTACAGAGCACACAAAGGTATTTAAGCAGTCATTCTTCTCATGTTCCATACGTGAATGGAACGTGCAGCAGCATTAATAAATTGCACCATGGGAAGTACCATCTGTCATCCATTTCACAGTGGTTTGCAGGGTATAGATGTAAGTTTAGATAAAGTAATTGTACGATTTCGTGAGGTGAAACAGTCCAGTTAGCGATTTAGTGTAAACGAAGTCATTTCCTTGCGGAAGCGGGACGCTTGTATTTCTGCGGCTTGTAATTATAGAAATGCATTCCAAGCCAGCAGTAACGTAGAACTTCGCCGCAGATTGCTAGCGAACTTTAAATTTCTGAGGAACGTTCGATACAGGCGCGAGGGTAATCGTTTATGTTGGTCACGAACTTTATCTCGATAAATAAACGTGCTAATAGAATCACAACACACAATGTGGAATTTTTCCCAAGGAAGCGGTGGAGATAGAATCAGCACGGCATCAGTACATTCTGCAGATAGGTAACAGCAAATTAGCGCGAGTTACAGCAACAGGAAGATACAGTTCTTAAGTACAGTTGACCAATATTTTATAATAGCCTTCATCACTTACACATATTGCCAGAAATTTCTCACATCATTTGCGTGAATCTGGATGAAGAGCAGTTCATAGGACAAAGCTTTGCTAACTTATTTCATAACACCTTCTTACAGAAAGAATACCAAGAAGCTTTAACTCTGCTCTTATACCATGTTTATCAACTACGAACAGCGTGATCTTTAGATTCTGTTTAGCATCCAAAGTAAAGTTATAGCACACAGGTCAACTAATCTAACAGGTGTGTGAAGCTATTATGAATGAGATTTAATAGAGAGAGAACTCGAACTTTCAGCCTAATTACGTTTTTGTAAATGAGATATTGTCAAGAGGTGAAAGATTAAAGTCCAAAAACTACGTCAGTATAATTCACGTCAAACCTCATCCACGACTCAGTGAGATACGTAGCTTTATTCCTACACTCTTAGGTCTGGACTCATACAACCTGTTGCTGCTATTATTGACAGTAGACTATTTGTACAGGTGCCACGGGGGACGTATGTGTCATGGATACTGCTGCTGTGGATTCGCTGTTACTCTACGCAGTGTACCGCATTCCTCGTCACCCCAACGTCGGCCGACAGTCATTTCGGTTTCATACTCTTGAAAATATGCAAGCGAAATATTATTGCAGCTTCCGGCTGTAATCACTATGTACAGCTTCGTAAGTACGTATCGAATAAAGTCTGATAGCAGGTTGCACTTAATTTCGTGCATTAAACTGGCGTTGCTATTTACTTGCCCCTTCGTTACGCACAAATATTTTGAACGAAGGAAGATTAGTGTTTGAAGTCTCCTATATGCAGAAATTATGTATACAACATAAGCGAGGACTGGAAAATGGTGGGGAACGAAATCGGCTGGGCTCTTGCAACGAATAATTCCAGCATTTGCCTTAAACGATTCAGCGACATCACGGAAAACCTACATATGGATTAAAAGCCGACTTCCCGAATGCGAGTCTAGTGTCTCACCATTGCTCTGACTCGCTCGGTGAATGTTTGTAGGGAAAGGCACACAAGTGCAACTGAAGCTGCAATTTAGGTCTGGAGTACAAGCGTATTCCACTGCGGGTAGCCGAGTATCTACAGTGGCCAAAATAAATTTTGTACATTGATGTTCAGAAAAAAACGAATACCTTGAACGGCTAGAGATAGGACGTTAATATTCACAGGACATGTACATTAGTATGTTCTGCATTTCGGTTCAGCATGTGGCCTGTTGCCTAAAAGTCACAGGCGGGGTCCGCCAAGGGCTGTGATAACTTGTTCCATCTGTGATGGCATCAAAGCGTATAACACGCGAATGGCGTCCTGTGGTATAGCCATCCATGCTGCATTCACCCGTTTCCAAAACTCATCTGTGCTGGGTGCCACTGGGTCACAGCACTGCACCCGTAGTTTCACCACGTCCCATACAATTTTCGACTGGCGAAAAGTCGTGATGGTGCACTGTTTTGCTGAAAAATGGCGTTTGGGATGTTGCACAGAAAAGGTATGGCACGGGTAGCAATGATTTTTTGTTGTACCCAATAGCATCCCACACCATAAGGCTTTGAATTGGCGTTGTATGTCTTGAGCGAATGCAGTCACTGTGATGCCGCTCCCGCTGTCTGCAGCGAACCAAACTGCAGTCATCATTTTCAAACGAACAGAACCTGGATTCGTCCGAAAACACTATCTGATGTTATTCCTGTCTCCAGTGATGTCGTTCCATACACCACTGCCGTCTAACATGTTTCTGCACATTCGTAAAAGATAGGCCGAGAAGTGGACGGCGCGCATGTAGCCCATGTCGTAATAAAAGGCGACGGATTGTCACCCTATGATAGTGTACGATGTGTTACACTGTTGCGCCACAGCCGACCGAGGACGACGCACGTATCTCCTGCAATGTCATTCGGATGAGGTGTCGATCTCCTCGGGTGCTGGCCTGAGTGGTGTGACCTGACCCATCTCATCCTGTTCTATGGCCTTCCGTGAACCATTCTGCACACATTGCACTGCCGAAACACTTTTGTCCCACAAGAACAGCAATTTCCCGGATGGATGCATCGCATTCTCTCATGCCAATAACCTCTTTCAAGCTCACTGATTTGCCGGTACGGTTCGCGCATACGTCTGCGAGGCATCCTGCACGTTTGCTCGAAGTCACACTGATCCATTACCTTCGGTTTATGGCGACGAGAACCACAGGCACATTTTGCCAATAGGTGATGTAGCGCCGCAATATTGACCTTGAACCCGCGGGCCGACATGGTTCAAATGATAACCATTTCTGCATAAAATACTAATGTACATGTTCTGTGAATATGAACGACCTGTCTCTAGTCGTTGAAGGTGTTCTGTTTTCCCTGAACATGAATGTATGTTGCTTTATTGTCAGTACTGGACATACACTGAAGAGCCAAAGAAACTGGTATAAGCATGTGTATTTAAATACAGCGATATGTAAACAGGCAGAATACGGCGCTGCAGTCGGCAACACCTATATAAGACAAGTTCAAAAATGGCTCTGAGCATTGTGGGACTTAACATCTGAGGTCATCAGTCCCCTAGACTTAGAACTACTTGAACCTAACTAACCTAAGGACACCAAACACATCCATGCCCGAGGCAGGATTCGAACCCGCGACCGTAGCAGCGGCGCGGTTCCGGACTGAAGCATCTAGAACTGCTCGTCCACAGCGGCTGGCTATAAGACAAGTGCCTGGCGATTACTGAAGTGGGGATTTTTCTGTACCACCATTTCACGAGTGTACCGTGAATATCAGGAATTCGGTAAAATATCAAATGTCCGACATTGCCGCTGCCGGAAAAAAGATCCTGCAAGAACGGGACCAAGGACGACTGAAGAGAAGTGTGTGAAACTGGAGTGATATGGGACCCCTGAAACGTCTAGATACGCCTCTGACACGAACGTAAGCATCCTGTCTGATCACCTGCATCCATTCATGTCCATTGTTCACTCGACGGACTTGGGCAATTCCAGCAGGACAATGCGCCACCCCACACGTTCAGAATCGCTACAGAGTGGCTCCAGCAACTCTCTTCTGAGTTTAAACACTGGCCACCAAACTTCCCACTCTTGAACATTTTTGAGCACATGTGGGATGCCTTTCAACGTGCTGTTCAGAAGAGATCTCCACCCCCTCCTAGTCTTACGGATTTATGGACAGCCCTGCAGGATTCATAATGTCAGTTCCCTCCAGCACTACTTCAGACATTACTCGAGTGCATGCCACGTCGTGCTGCGGCACTTCTGCGTGCTCTCGGGGGCCTACATGATATTAGGCAGGTGTACAAGTTTCTTTGCCTCTTCAGTGTAATAGGAAACAAAACTGATTTTGTTCTGTCAGTTACAGTCATAACAAAACACAAAGAAGATAAACACATTTTCACTTGATGAATAGAAACAAAAACAAAACATTATGAATGATTCCACTGCAAACAGCGCAAGTTCTCCTCGCTGTCACCTTGCATAAAATATTGTTTATGAACCAGTTGGCCATCCTCGTAAATGGAGACCCTTTGGAATGTGATTAGGCATTCTCCTTTAAGCCTGTGAGATATTGTCCCATTCCTCCACAGCAGCCTGTATGATAACCTGTAAGGTCGCTGGTGGAACAAGACGATTGCAGATAACTCGTTTTAGATTGGCTCACGCATTCTCAATTCAGTCGAGATCCGGAGACTATGGAGGCCATTTCATCCAACTGTTTGTATGCTCCATTAGGAAGGTGTTCACAAAACTGTTACGACGGGGCATGCACTGACATCCATTAGCGTAAATCCCGTTTCAATAGAGGTTATTTCAAAAAGGACTATACAACTCTGAAAATACAAATTAATTCATAGTACCTACAGAGTAGTAGTGTTAGACACCCTTAGTGTCAATTTGTAGGGAAATGCATCAAGATTTGTCACGCATATTTCGCTAGTGGCGAATCGCATCGTAAGGAGCGCTAGCGGCAGCTGCGTTAAAGATGGCTGCCTTCACTGGACCAGAGCGTGCTAGCTGTGTGTTCTGGTTTGAAGAATCGAAGTTGGCGACAATAGTTTAGCGTAATTTCCGTACCAAATTGCTTAAGATCCTTCTAGTAGGCCTGCATATTATGCCGAGTTCTCGGTAAGACATGGGAAATCATCAGGTCGTTTAAGCACATCTAACGACATTGTTGAGCGAGTAAGACTACGTTTTGTCAACAGCCGTACGAAATCGAACCGTCGTGTATCTCGTGAACTGCAAATCCTACATACAACTGTTTGGAGTGTGTTGAGAAACAGTTTGCATTTGTAACCGTACAGACTGACGATCGTACAAGCAATAAAAGACAGTGATAAAATTGCTCGCAAGAACTTCCGTGCAAATATGTTAAATCGATTACATGAGGATGAACATTTCTTGGACAAAATCATCTTTTCTGACATGTCGACTTTTCACTTAAATGGCAAGGTTAACGCACACAACTGTAGGATTTGGGGCAGTTAAAATCCACATTACACAATGCAACATGTTCGTGATAGCCCTAAATTGAACGTTTTTGTTCATTGAGCAAAGAACAAAGTGTTCGGTCCCTTTTTTTCCGTTAGAGAAGCATCAAAGGGATAGTGTACCTGGATATGTTACAACAATTTTTGATACCACAGATCGATGAGGATGAACAAGAACGAAATGTTTACTTCATGCAAGATGGTGCACCACCACACTATCTGGCTGACGTCTGGGATTTTCTCAGTGCCCGATTTCCAGGTCAATGGATTGGCCGTGATGCGCCAATTGTATGGCCACCACGTTCCCCAGACCTGACACCAACTGATTTTTTTCTATGGGGATTCATCAAGGATATTGTGTTTATACCTCCTGTGCCAGCTTCTCTACCTGAACTTAGAGCAATAATTTACGCCGCCACTGAAAAAGTCACACCTGCAATGCTACAGCGAGTTTGGGAAGAAATTGACTTCCGATGGAATGTGTGCAGGACAACAAACTGAAGCTACATACATCCTTCGTTTAAAGTAAAAAAACTTGACATGTTTCCTTACAAAATAACAATCAACCCAGCTCTATATCCTCTTTCAATAAGTTTATATGAATTTTTAAGAGTTTAAAGCCCTTTTGGAAACACCCTGTATGTTCACCAAGTGGAGCCACAGGGCGTGCAAGGATGTCGTCCCTATACGTCACACCAGTCATCCTCCCATGTATTGTCACAAGAGATGTCCTGCAACCATACATGATTCCAGACCAAAACAAGACTGAACCTCCTTGATAAGGATGGCGATTTACGATAAAGTTAGGGCGTAAGTATTGTCCTCGTTGTCTCCATACATGAATATTAGTACTGTCATGGTGCAGTGTGATACATGTCTCATGAGAAACGATCGTTGTCCCCTACTGCTGCCTGGTCCACCAAGAGTGGTTTCGCGCCCGTGCGACACGATCCCCTCTCCGAACACGATTTACAGGAGAAGCCTCAAGATATCTTGTGGCACGTGCCCCATGCCCATGGAGCCTATTTCGTATGGCTTGTGTTAACACATGCACTCTATCTGCTTGGAACTGCCGCTGTATCGTTTTTCTTCTGCAGTCACTTCTGTAACGATCCTCTGCTGATCCTGTCGCTAGAAACATGGACTGTTTCACCTAGAATGACATTACAAACAAATTAATGTATTGAACTAACGTATTTCTGGATCACGACGTTCAGTATTAAAATTTCGACAATATGCAACATTTACATTGACCACTGTACTATTAATCGTCCATCACCAGCATGCAGTAAACTTAAAGGTAAAGAGTCGGAGCGAATGGCTTTAGTTTCCACCTCGAAAGGTAAATACTATAGCAGCACGAACTATTTAACACTTCTAATGGAAAGTTCTGATGTAGTTTGTGATTTAGACTAGGATTCTTCCACAACCTACATTACATTCATAGAACTATCGCTACGTTACTTTACGACAGAATACAGTGGAAGCAGGGGAAGAAATGCCAGAAACATGACGCAGAAATGCCAGAAACATGACGCTCAACAAATAGTGCAGGGAGATTTTTCAGAATATAAGTCAAGAGTGCCAGTTCCAGTGGTTTATAATAAGCAGCCTTAAATTTTGGACTTCTCTCTTTATTCAACTCAATGTTTCATACAATGTAAAGATAGATTTTGTTCTAGAGTACGAGATACGGCGCAGTGATAAAGTACGTTTATTCGCGCACGAAGACCAGGAGACTACTGCAATCTCCAGTACTGATAAGAGAGATACGTAACAGGTGAGATTATCTGACATCGTTGAAAGCGGTATTTTAGACATAATGCTATAGCCATGCATTTTGTCTTTGATTCACTGCCGTTTTATATTGTTTTGTGTAAGCAACGGAGGAGGACATCGAACGGCAGTCTCACATTTCCACAAAATTATAATTTTGCATTATGTCTACCCGACGGAATTATAATGGACAAGACGAAGTCATGAAGCCCCGAGCGCAACAAATTATACGATCATCTACCTTAAGATGAATTTAAACATCATAATACTATTTTACGCAAGGTGCTATTACATTTTGTATACCCTTGCGTTCCTCCGATCTGAGAAATTGCTCACTTAGATATATAGTTGACTTACAGCTTAATAAGTAGTTTCCAGTCCGCTTAATTTTGGGTCCACACGACAGAGATACGAATTATAACCTGATATCCTCTGATCAATACCACCACAATTACCCAAATTCTAATTTTGTTTCTATCGCCACGTTATATTTACAACTATATACCACTGAAAATAGGTTATTTACAGCACAGAAGTTCTAAGCCTATTCTTTACAGTGATATGTTTCTTTGAGAAAGCCCTCACTAAATTACGTATAGTTTCATTTCATAGCTATATTACAAGGTGTATAACTTTTCTTCCGCCGTTTGCCGATAGGTGGCGACAACGGTAAGTAGCGGTCGAAAGAAACAGATTGCAGACGTCAGGCAGTTAGCTTGGACCTCAGTCAACATAACCTCATTCAAACATTAGTCGATTTGTGTCTGCATCATAAAGTTGTTCTTGATTGAAAATGTCAGTTTACGAGTCCAATTCTCGTCTTTTGCGCGAAGTGTTACTGTTTTGTTTCAATATGAAGAAAACAGCGGCGAGTCTCATCGAATGCTCCCAAGTACGTATGGTAAGGACGCTATTAATGAAAGAACGTCTAGTGAGTTGTTTCAACGCTTCAAGAACGGTGATTTTAACGTCGTAGACCTGCATAGTGGTGGTAGAGAGAATGTTTTCGAAGATGCAGAATTGGAGACATTGCTGAGTGAAGACTCACGTCAAACTCAAGAAGAATTGGCACGATTAGTGGGAGTGACACAGCAAGCCATTTCAAAACGTCTCAAGGCTATGGCCATGATTCAGAAAGAGGGAACTTGGGTCCCGTGTGAGCTGAAACCAAGAGACGTTGAACGGCGTTTGTGTGTTTGTGAACAGTTGCTTCAGAGGCAAAAACGGAAGGGATTGCAGCATCGCATTGTGACCGGGGACGAAAAATTGATTTATTACGACAACCCTAAACGCAAAAAATCATGGAGATATTCCGGCCATGCTTCCATGTCGATGGCCAAACAGAATATTTACGGCTCCAAGATCAAGCTCTGCATTTGGCGGGGCCAGCTCGGCGTCGTCTACTATGCAGTATTAAAACCAATTGAAACAGTCATAGGTGATCGTTATCGAACGCAATTAATGCGTATGTAAATTGAACTGTTTAAATATATTTAAATTTCATAATTAATAGTTTTACGTTGTGAGGAATGAAATAAAATGAAAAAGAGTTTGGTGTCCGTGAGAGTCGAAGCCAGATTGGCAAGTTGCCAGTCTGGGCTTTTGACCATTCAACCATGGTTCTGTCACGACAGCGACCCTCTAAAAATACCTCATTCTCATACACTTCACAATGTACTACATGCGATTTCAAAGAAAAATACTGGCCTTTTGAATTCAGTAAACTGTTGCAATTGATTGACTTCAGATCAAGTATTTGTTCAGAACATGATATGTCCTTCCTAAAACTAACTTAATATTCACCTAAATTACTCTCCAGTGTTGTTTCTACTTTGTTTAGTATAATCCAGGAAAATATGTTATATGCAACTTGTTGCAAGGAAATTTCTCTGTATTTGGTAACATCTTGTTTACTGACTTTCTTATGTAGTGAACGTACCAGGCCACCTTCCACTCTCATGGGACTTTTTCTGTTTTCCAAGTTTCCTCAAAGATTAATTTTAGCATTTGTTTATTTTTGGTGAAGACTATTCCAAAACTTTTTGCTGTAGTAGAATCTTCTCCACTATCCTTATAAGATTTTAATAGCTTCTTAGATTTCTTTGATAGTTGAGGATAAATAATCCATATTTTCATAAGGGTTTCAGTATTCGAGCTTACGGATTGGTTCTCGACCATTATGAAGCTGATCGAAATATTTTGCAAGTATTTCCACATTTTCAGCGTTACGTAAGCCAAACTGGTTAGCCTCGTCGCACATCCCTCTGTAGTTTGATTTACATTTGAAGTACATCTTCCTAACTGGTTGTATACATGGAAGAACCCTGGAGATACTAAAAGGTATCAGATAGATTATATAATGGTAAGACAGAGATTTAGGAACCAGGTTTTAAGTTGTAAGACATTTCCAGGGGCAGATGTGGACTCTGACCACAATCTATTGGTTATGACCTGTAGATTAAAACTGAAGAAATTGCAAAAATGTGGGAAATTAAGGAGATGGGACCTGGATAAACTGAAAGAACCAGAGGTTGTACAGAGTTTCAGGGAGAGCGTAAGGGAACAATTGACAGGAATGGGGGAAAGAAATACTGTAGAAGAAGAATGGGTAGCTCTGAGGGATGAAGTAGTGAAGGCAGCAGAGGATAAAGTAGGTAAAAAGACGAGGGCTGCTAGAAATCCTTGGGTAACAGAAGAAATATTGAATTTAATTGATGAAAGGAGAAAATATAAAAATGCAGTAAATGAAGCAGGCAAAAAGGAATACAAACGTCTCAAAAATGAGATCGACAGGAAGTGCAAAATGGCTAAACAGGGTTGGATAGACGACAAATGTAAGGATGTAGAAGCTTATCTCACTAGGGGTAAGATAGATACTGCCTACAGGAAAATTAAAGAGACCTTTGGAGATAAGAGAACCACTTGTATGAATATCAAGAGCTCAGATGGAAACCCAGTTCTAAGCAAAGAAGGGAAAGCAAAAAGGTGGAAGGAGTATATAGAGGGTCTATACAAGGGTGATGTACTTGAGGACAATATTATGGAAATGGAAGAGGATGTAGGTGAAGATGAAATGGGAGATACGATCATGCGTGAAGAGTTTGACAGAGCACTGAAAGACCTGAGTCGAAACAAGGCCCCCGGAGTAGACAACATTCCATTAGAACTACTGACGGCCTTGGGAGAGCCAGTCATGACAAAACTCTACCAGCTGGTGAGCAAGATGTATGAGACAGGCGAAATACCCTCAGACTTCAAGAAGAATATAATAATTCCAATCCCAAAGAAAGCAGGTGCTGACAGATGTGAAAATTACCGAACTATCAGTTTAATAAGTCACAGCTGCAAAATACTAACACGAATTCTTTACAGACGAATGGAAAAACTGGTAGATGCGGACCTTGGGGAGGATCAGTTTGGATTTCGTAGAAATATTGGAACACGTGAGGCAATACTGACCTTACGACTTATCTTAGAAGAAAGATTAAGAAAAGGCAAACCTACGTTTCTAGCATTTGTAGACTTAGAGAAAGCTTTTGACAATGTTGACTGGAATACTCTTTTTCAGATTCTAAAGGTGGCAGGGGTAAAATACAGGGAGCGAAAGACTATTTACAATTTGTACAGAAACCAGATGGCAGTCATAAGAGTCGAGGGGCATGAAAGGGAAGCAGTGGTTGGGAAAGGAGTGAGACAGGGTTGTAGCCTCTCCCCGTTGTTATTCAATCTGTATATTGAGCAAGGTGTAAAGGAAACAAAAGAAAAATTTGGAGTAGGTATTAAAATTCATGGAGAAGAAGTAAAAACATTGAGGTTCGCCGATGACATTGTAATTCTGTCAGAGACGGCAAAGGACTTGGAAGAGCAGTTGAACGGAATGGACAGTGTCTTGAAAGGAGGATATAAGATGAACATCAACAAAAGCAAAACGAGGATAATGGAATGTAGTCAAATTAAATCGAGTGATGCTGAGGGAATTAGATTAGGAAATGAGACACTTAAAGTCGTAAAGGAGTTTTGCTATTTAGGAAGTAAAATAACTGATGATGGTCGAAGTAGAGAGGATATAAAATGTAGACTGGCAATGGCAAGGAAAGCGTTTCTGAAGAAGAGAAATTTGTTAACATCGAATATAGATTTATGTATCAGGAAGTCGTTTCTCAAAGTATTTGTTTGGAGTGTAGCCATGTATGGAAGTGAAACATGGACGATAACTAGTTTGGACAAGAAGAGAATAGAAGCTTTCGAAAAGTGGTGCTACAGAAGAATACTGAAGATAAGGTGGATAGATCACGTAACTAATGAGGGGGTATTGAATAGGATTGGGGAGAAGAGAAGTTTGTGGCACAACTTGACAAGAAGAAGGGATCGGTTGGTAGGACATGTTTTGAGGCATCAAGGGATCACAAATTTAGCATTGGAGGGCAGCGTGGAGGGTAAAAATCGTAGAGGGAGACCGAGAGATGAGTACACTAAGCAGATTCAGAAGGATGTAGGTTGCAGTAGGTACTGGGAGATGAAGCAGCTTGCACAGGATAGAGTAGCATGGAGAGCTGCATCAAACCAGTCTCAGGACTGAAGACAACAACAACAACTTCCTAACTGCTTATAACTCACATTTTTCCTCCAAAGATCTACTGGAAAAGAGCCTCTTTAGCAAATCATCTACAGAAAAGAGTTTTATGTTATACTTTTTCGTATACTCACTTATTTTACTACCATGCAGCCTATAACTTTTTGTCTTACAATGGTACTAATCATAACTAATTTGAATATATTAATTTTATGTATACAATCTGAACTCTCTAAATATATTTAAATGTTATAATTAATAGGTTAATATTACGAAGAAGAATATGAAACGAAAAAAGTGTTGGCAACAGCTGGAATCGAACCGGGATCATTGATGGTTGGATGATTTAAGGGACAAAACTACGAGGTCATCAGTCGTTTCTTCCTCATAAGGGTCTGTGCATCAGAGATGGCCTACCGCGCAAAACCCAGGGCAAGAAATCTCCAAGGTCTGTCAAGGTCAACGTAAGGTAGATGAGAGATAAAAAAGAAGAAAAAGGGACACAGCGGGAAAGAAAGGCGAGGTGCCCCATCCAGAGGGTAACTAGAAGCCCGAGAAAGTAGCGTGCAATGAGGGGACATAGCTCCTCACCGCACCATCACTTACCAGAGGTACCCCACTTAGAAATTGCCGATGGAAGACTAACAATACGGACAGGGCAGGAGAAGCACAGATACGGTAAAGACGAACAAGTCGAACAGACCAGGTGAGAGGGGGGAGGAAGAATAAAAGAGCAGGTAGGGTGAGGGCCTGAGTGGACCACCAAGCCCAGACAGCCACAGCACGGTATGGGCAGAGGAGGCAACAGAGTATACTGCCAAACCCTCAACAGGCCGATAAAGTTAAGTGGTTCTCGCTTAAAGAGACGGATAAAAGCTAGCTCCTTCACGAATAAAACATAAAACTAACCAGGGCGCTGAGACACCGTCTCCTAATATCAAGGGTAGCGAGTCATGGAGATCAAGAACTCGTCGCAGCGCGGCTAGGGTGGGACAGTCCAGCAAAATGTGGACCACCATCAAATGGGAACCACAACGACCGCGGTGTGGATCATTCCGCGGAGGAGATGGCCATGAGTCAGGCACGTATGGCTGATGTGAAGCCGGCAAAGGACGGTAGAGTCGTCTTTGTGAGAGGCCTGCATCGAGTACGTCCACAAATTCATAGTCTTCTTTATGACCCGTAGTTTGTTTGGCGAAGTTAGAGTGAGCTGTTCTGTATTCAAGATCTCTAAAACTTGATGGTGTAATACCGATCTCAAGAGTCAGCTTACTGGTACCCAGTTTCGACAGGCTATCAGCGATTTCATTCCCCAAGGTTCCAATGTGGCCCTGGGTCCAGACGAAGGTCACTCAGCATCCACTTTGTTCAAGAGAAAATGGGGAATCCTGGATAGCCGTGACCAAGGGATGGCGACGGTAACACTAGTCGAGAGTTTGCAAACAGCTGAAGTGGTCGCTGCAGAAGAGTAAGGACTCACCAGTGCAGGAGCGGATATGTTCAAGAGCATGAGAGATGGCTGCCAACTCCAAGTGAAAACACTACAGTAATCCGACAAAGAGCGCAGTTCGATATGTCCTGTGTGAGTCTAAGTAAAGCCTAAGTGACCAGCAACAATCAAGCCACCAGTATAGACTACTTCTGAAACCTGGGATGCGTCAAGGATGGAGAAAAATTGGTGGCAGAGGGACTGGGGATGAACCGAGTCTTTTGGACCTTCTGGGTCACTGAGTTACCAGTCTGTTATTTAGCCACTCGGCCACAATGCCGCCACAATACTTTATAAATCCGTCATACTGTACACTTGCAAATTGCACTATATGCAAGTTCTCGAAGGAAAAATTTGACCTGATGATGTGAACAACGTAGCAACGTAGTGCTGAAAGGGATGACACCACTTCACAGCACGCGCAACAGAAAACAGACAGCTGTGTCGCTTCTCTGAGTTGATCGTAGCGAGGCTGAACAGAATTTCAGCACTCGACAATGGTTTCTAGTTACCGCCTACAGAGCGCTACAAAATGTTTTCGTCCGTTTTATTTGCAGAAAAGCACGCATTCGAATAGAAATGGTGTAATTTTAATGTGATTTCCGGCTCGCTTTCAAAGAGAAAATTGCATAATTTTAGTGCGATATTTACAGCGTGCTGTAATACATTAGCATATGACAGCCGGCCGCCACTGACCTATCTCTAATTATCCCGCACCAAACATTCACACTGCACCGCCTCTGACGGTGAATGGCCTCATTCAGTGCTGAGTCTCAGCGGCCCAATAATGCACAATTCTTACATTCAGCTTCCCATAATTCGTAAAGGTAGCTTCAATGGCAAAGAGAATCCTTTGAGAAAATAACACTGTCCTGACGTCATATCTGAACTGAACGACTGAATTCCATGTGCAGTCTGCAGCTCACTGGTTAATCTGCCGGTGAAGTGGCACAAAATACGGATGGACATTGCGTGTAAAATGCGAACAAATCTGAACTGATGTAATCCAGAGGCAGTCGCAGTTTCTCTGAAACTAAATGTATAATATGAACAACAGCTACCATAACATCAATTCGTTCACTCTTCTCGTTTTAAGCTTGCTGCTTACCTGTGTAGTAGAATAGCAATTTTTTGCACATTCGTTGAATTGTCATTCTTTGTAAAGAAGTAGCTTATATAATTTCTCTTAGTCTGTGATGTTTTTTTTGAACTAATGTGCACTCGACACATGTGAACGACACAGACGGAATTAAAACATTTCCTCTGTGCCCCTTATACACCGTTTTGCGATGGTGCAATAGTGTTTCCACCTCACTCGATGTGATGTATTTCCTTATTTGCGTATAAAATCCCGTACTTTTGCATAAAAGAGCAATCTGTCTCGTGTTCAAAACCGATGAAAGGAATTTCTAAACATTATAATTTCTTCGGAACTAGTTAGCCGAATTTTGAGGATGAAACGTGTTGTAATTACCCGTTTCAGTACTACGATACTCACAGCAGAAATTGCTATAGTTCCACTTCAAAAAGCGAAGTTGATACTGACCTCTCTTAATTAATGTAGCTGTGAAAAGATACCATACGCCATTTAGTGAGTACTTATTCACAATTTATTTGGGCGTAAACAGAATTCGGGTATCGTAAACGGTTCAGGAAACATCTGAGATGAACAGCTTAGCTTAATTACCTTGTATTATAGTATCATTGATTGTGGCGCCAACGCTGAATGCGAACATCAGTAAGAAGACTAATTCACTCGACTGGAAACCCGGGAGCTTCTTATTAGTTCAACTCGCTGAGAAAGATGACAAAAGAATATCATTTCACTGGTATTTTTTCTCACATCAAACAAACCCAGGACGAATCACGCATGGATCCACAAGAGGCAACAATCATGTGCTTCGTAGACATCAGGAAAGCCTTTTAAACTGTCGACTTCGACATTTTACTTGCCAAACTTAGCAGCCTAAATGTCTCTCCAAGGGCAAAGCAATGGTTTCGCTCATACCTGACGTCTCACCACCAATGCGTCATATCCGGCACCATAAAGACACAATGGATTCAGGTAGTACTATGCGACTCCCAGGGTTTGGTATTAGGTCCTATATTCTTTTCACTGTACGTCAGTTATGTCCTCCTGCAAATACCACATGTGCGCTATGACCTCCAGTTTATTTTAGTGCAAAACCAATAAACTTGAAAGCAGCTACCTAGAATCTCAATTCTAACCTGTATGCACTATCAAAATGAGCGCAGGATATAAGGTTAAAGTTCGACGAATCTAAAACCGAAGCGGTATTGGTTGTTCATTCTAGGTTCATTAGCCCGAAATATCTGGAATCCCTACCATATTTAACCATAAATGTGGTAAGTATCAACTTCTACCCTTCAGCAAAGAATCTAGGGGAATTAATAGATGAAAATCTTAACTGAACTGAGCCACGTAACTGCAGTATGCAAGAAAGCATCAGCATCTCGCCCCCCCCCCCCCCCCCCCCCCCGCCCCCCCCCCAAAAAAAACACTGATCTCTCTTGACCTGAAAAATAATTATACTTGCAATGATTGATTACGGTGATGTTATCCTGCAAGGCCTTTCCCAGGAAAGCTAACGGCGTCTGAAACTGGTTAGGAATGGCTGTGTTCGTTGTATCTGTGATGTTAAACTCTTTGATCATATTTCACCACGATATGCACAGCTATCCTGGCTGCGTGCAGACAAGCGCAGAGATTTCCATACCCTCTGACTTCTTTACTGTCTTTCAAAGAACACTGTCCCTCATATCTCTCCTCGATCTTAACGCTCTC
Source organism: Schistocerca gregaria (assembly GCF_023897955.1). Taxonomy (NCBI): domain Eukaryota; kingdom Metazoa; phylum Arthropoda; class Insecta; order Orthoptera; family Acrididae; genus Schistocerca; species Schistocerca gregaria. The sequence goes on along the minus strand of NC_064931.1, from coordinate 183,801,784 downwards.
GTCTGAACAACATGGCAGGAACGCCCATTCCCATCAGAGTAAACTTCTTTCTTCCCACTCCATCGTTCAGACACTATTTCAGTGCCCTTCTTAATACCAGGAAGCCGATTCTGGAATAACCTCTGCATTATATTGGAGAACTGAATAAACTCTCAAGCTTTAGAAGAAAGTTAATTAATATCACCATTAGTGGCAGCTGCAGTAATACAAATACTGCCAGTATTAACTTTATTAGTTCATAGTCAGTATTATTTACTCGTATTGCCACTTCAGACACTCAAGTCATTTTGATGCTGTTTGTCATATGGAAGTTGTTATTTCTTAGGTAACTCCAGTGTAAAATGGTACTATATGTATGACGTCCTGATCCGATGTAATAGAGGGCTTGAGCGCCCTAAGTGCACCAGGTTAATTAATAAATAAATGCACTACAGCAACAGTAATACCTGTAGTTACTGAGAGAGGTGGTTTTCAGTGATTAAGACACTAGTTTTCACTATACGAGTGGTTTAAATCTTTTTACAGCTATACCAATTTTAGTTTCCGGTGGTTTTCACAAATAATTTCGGCTGATTACGTGGATGGTTCATGTAAGGCTCCGTGCGATTCCATCCCCTCCCCCACTCACCAAACCTTTGTGGGACAAAGACAGTGTGTTCTCCCTCTGAAGACGTCATCGTCAATTTCCAACACAAAGAAGGAGAAAGGAACGCTGTTTCAAAGGCGTTAAACCTCAGGATGATGCCTTCATCTCAATCGTTAGTGTGTTGTCCACACAGGCGTAATCTTTCAAATAGTCCTTTGTGGTGGCGCCCGCTTATTTCAGTTTATTGAGATTTAGTTTTTATACCTGGCGCAGTTCTCTTGTATCATTTCATTACAACTACACGGGAGACGGACATTGAAAAAAACAGATGTCGGGTATCACATGTACCAGGCCTCTGTGGTTTTCAGTCGATAAGCTGCGTATTGTGGGTAACACTACATTGTGTAACAAGTTACATTTCTGTTTCCAATTATGTTCGCTGTCAAAGACAACAATTAACCCTCAGAAAATCAATTCAGACAGATAAGGTTGCATATCTTCCCTGGCATGTAATCCGCAAACAGTTATCAGACCCGAATTCGAGAATTTTTCGTTCTTTATATAAGCAAAGAATAGAAACTGTTCAATCATCTCTTCAAAATCGGCTTCTAAAAACGTTGAAGGGACGTTAAAACCCTACGATCCGGTTCGAAAAAGGCGCAACAAAGACCTGCAATTAGCTCACTAAATTAAAGATGTGACCTGGATCGAATGTGTGCCCTGCACGATAAAGACTTCCGCATCCCAAATAAACTGGGTGCGTTTGTACTTGTAAAGGGATTTTTACGTTCATAGCGACTAAGGTGGTCTACCGAAAAAGCTTCCTGGTTTAAAGCTCTTTTATATTTATACTTACACATTAAACCGCACACCTACGGCCATAACAGGGAGTCAACCTGTGATCCTTTTGTTGCCATGTATTAGTTCTCGTGCTCGAATTTGGAATGACACTACTAACTAGCTGCCCATAGGAATGCCAAATCAGTGCTGTGAATCAATACTCCCAATACGAATTGAAAAAGAATCTAGCTCGTGTACAAAAAGGAAATATCATCACTGCAGGAGCCAACAGCATAGTGACGTAGAGCAAGGTGTCGTAGCGATGAAACAAGTGGCTCAAATCTAGGCGATATCCGGTAGGCTTTTACCGAGAAGACAACACGCGATTGTAAATTAGAAGAAAAAGAATCCTGCTGCGCGCCTTCTTAACCTGTAGAGCATTTCACGGAGCGTTTCGGAGCCTACGCCCCCATTCGCGGCCGGTACACAAATCAAACAATTCTTTTTGTAGTTAGGCTGCTTCACTTTTCGTCACCAAAACCCATCTTGTTTAGAAAGAATTGCAGATCTGGGAAGTTATCTTTAGCAATGGCGGCACATACCTTCTGAAGACCTCAGTTTCGTCGCTAGGAATAAATGTAGACGCCCTCGTCTTAATTTGGCACTTTGACTTATCAATGACGTACAGTGTACAAGCGTCTTACCGTAAGCAAAGTCCGTCTACAGAAGTATCTAGACCCGAAAACGAAATTTTGTAAGAGAGGCACTGGCCAAAATTGCTAAGAGACTATCTTAACAATTCTCAAATGTATAATGTGAATAGTTGTACTGATTTCTTTCATGCAGAAAACCAGAGACGTTATGATGACGCAAAATGAAGCAAAGAAACTAAAAAAAAAGAACAGGGAAGGGAAATTAAAGTTTAACGTCTAATCAACGACGATGTCATTAGAAAGGGAGTAGAAACTCGGGTTGGGAAGGACGGGGTAGAAAATCATCTGTGAGCATTTGAAACGAACCATCGCAGCATTCACCTTGAGAGTTTTAGGGGGAACAACTGAAAACTATACGTGGACAGTCGAACGGGGATTTGAAACCCAGCCCCACACAATACGAGATCAAAACAGGGTTTCATTATTTGTACATTACCTGAGGCTGGAGCGTACTCTCCGACACACTCTGTTATGAACAGGAAAAGTTAAAGGTGAAAACCGTAACAAGTTTCGATTTCTTCTTCTCCAATGTCAACAGTCGCAAATGTGACGTACAGTCGTGTACAAAACGAGCGAGACCCCTCGCCTTTTCGTTATGCTGATCGGCACAGCTTTAAAGTCTGCAGCACAGCATAACAGGCAAGGCGACGAAGTGCTACCAACATACTACGCACAGGCGTGAAATTGAAAAGCTATTGTAGCTTTGTCAGACTGTTTTCAGTCATGTGTAAGACTATATTAACGCTGCTTAGTGTGTTAAACACAACACGTAAATATAAGATATAAATGAAAGAAGAAACGCTAATTAGTATGAACTGCAGTAATAAAAATTAATTTCAACTTGTAGAGATACTATAACCCTATTAGTAAGACAAAGTACCCCAGATGGTTACGAATTAGCAAAATATTATGCGCATTCGGCCGCGAAACGGTCTGTGTCAACGTTCAGACCAGTCATACTGGATTACCGTTGCAAAATTAGCAATGTGTCAAGATTCATAATGAAATTCAGCTAAAAATCATTCAGAGCCACACTTAAATCAATTCAATTATTCACTGTATCGGAAAAAGTAAGCAGTAAAAAGTATGAAATTCTACTAGAGTTTCATATTGGCATCCACAGGGCGCCGATACAGAATAAAGGTAGCAATAAAATGAATCGGATGCGCGAGAATTTCTTAAAATTGTTTTACTGGTAGTCTATCTGCCTCCAGCGAGATTAGAACCGAAAACAAACTAGACCTCCCTTGCAGTAGCAAACACCTTTCACTACGCTAGCAAACAACTCAGGCAAAGAGCCCTCTATTATTACCCCCCCACATGAATAAGCCGGCAATTTCGCACTGAAAATGGCAAAATGATCTGCAGTTTCTGTTGCATAGAGCTTTCTGGAGTCAAAAACATGAATTTTCTACTTTTCTGTCACCGCTTATGTGACAATCATTCGGATTGTTTGTCGAAATAAGAAAATACTGTTGTTAGCGAGTAAATTTAGTAAGATAATTCTGCACCACCCCAGGAAATAAACGGCTACATAGCTCCAAACGTATTCTACAATGTTTTGAATTCTCCATTAGACTCGCAACAGCCAAAAAACGTTCATTAGCCGAACTGTTTCTTAAGCTAGCTAGCAATGGGAGTGCTCACATTTCTAAAACGCGGTGGCATTAACTAGGATCTGAATTACCACGTGTATAGGCAAATGGATTTTATTTGCATTCCTGTAAACGAGATTTGGATCGAATGCGTAGCTACGATTAATATGCTGATGTATCGACTGCAACTACAACATTTTGAATAAAGAGTAGGTGGAATTATTTATGCGGCCTTCATCTTCAGTAACTGTCGTAGCTATTTTGGTTAGCTAAATCGGTAAAAATGGAACCCTACTACTCTCAGTTTCTTGACCGCCTATCTGTCTACCCAACCCTTAAAACCCGTTTACCTCGAATACGGGTAGACATAAAAAGCGGAAATGTTTCGCACTTCCTGCGGTATACGGTCCCTTGGTGATGTAAAAAAGTGAGCTATGTCGACGCAATCTAAAGATACGGCCGTTTATGTAAAGAAAATTTACGCGAAAGGTCAAAAAAATGGCTCTAAGAACTGTGCGACCAAACTCCTTAGGTCATCGGTCCCCTAGAGCTAGAACTACTTAAACCTGCCTAAAGTGAGGACATCACACACATCCATGCCCGAGGCAGGATTCAAACCTGCGACTGAAGCAACCGCGAGGTTCGTGACTGAAGCGCCTGGAACCGCTCGGCTACCGCACCCGGCGAAACCCTTTTCACCTGATGTGTAATAATAATAAATACTGTCTAGTGGGGATAAACGGTATTCGCCAGCAACTCAGATCGTTTGGTCAAGGAACTTTTACGAAGCTACATTCAAATTTTGTTCGAAGTCGTCTGCAATATCCACTTATACACACCCCAGGAAGGTCGTATGCGATATCCACTTCTAAAAACCCTGGCAGATACTGCAGTACCATAACAAGTAGTTAAGATATTTCCCTGAAAAAATACGGCAACCAGCCACTTTTTAATGCGTTTTTTATTTACGCCAATATGCATTTCGGGTTTGCACTCATCTTCAGCTGGCAAATTACATGGATCTTCAGTTACTACAGTAGTACAATCTCGACAGCAGTTTGGATGCTGCAGCAGGCCTGTGCAAAAGCAACGACTCCAATCATTTACTTCAATTTCGCAAGTTTAAAGTCACACACTATCAGCTGTTCATTTTACTTACATTCTCCTCTCCTTGTTTTTTCCTGGCTTTTCTTCTTTTTTGCAACAACACAAACACTTTTTATCACGTATTTTGCAAAGGCGCACTGCGTTATCTGCCATGTTGTCGACTGACAGTTTTTGTTTACATACAAATGGTTTATCTATGGACAGAGTTATATTTTTACGAAAGTTTTGAGGTTCTAAGATAAGCTATTGTTTTCTAAATATTGACTTGGCTGATAGAAGTATTCTAACATAACACATTTATACAAAGCAGTAATTCATACATTTACAATATAACAAAGATATAATTAAGATATTAGAATTAAGATTGCATGTAATAATATAAAACATATCATGGTGTGGGGAGCGATCTCCTACACTGGCCGTACACCTCTGGTGATCGTCGAGGGGACACTGAATAGTGCACGGTACATCCAAACCGTCATCGAACCCATCGTTCTACCATTCCTAGACCGGCAAGGGAACTTGCTGTTCCAACAGGACAATGCACGTCCGCATGTATCCCGTGCCACCCAACGTGCTCTAGAAGGTGAAAGTCAACTACCCTGGCCAGCAAGATCTCCGGATCTGTCCCCCATTGAGCATGTTTGGGACTGGATGAAGCGTCGTCTCACGCGGTCTGCATGTCCAGCACGAACGCTGGTCCAACTGAGGCGCCAGGTGGAAATGGCATGGCAAGCCGTTCCACAGGACTACATCCAGCATCTCTACGATCGTCTCCATGGGAGAATAGCAGCCTGCATTGCTGCGAAAGGTGGATATACAATGTACTAGTGCTGACATTGTGCATGCTCTGTTGCCTGTGTCTATGTGCCTGTGGTTCTGTCAGTGTGATCATGTGATGTATCTGACCCCAGGAATGCGTCAATAAAGTTTCCCCTTCCTGGGACAATGAATTCACGGTGTTCTTATTTCAATTTCCAGGAGTGTATTAAATTGTTACTGATGTTTCCAAGTCGCCGGGGTCATCCAAACTTGCCGTTTTGAAACAAAGGAAAATATTATAGCGAAGTATGGCAACTAAGAAGCGGACTATCCAAATAAACAAACATTTCCGGTTCAAGTCGTTGCAGTAGGTCTACTACACAGTTACGTAAATTAGGAGCAAAGTCCATTAGTAGATCGTTATCAGGAAAAACAGCCATCATAATGCAAATTGCCACTACTAGAATGAAAGTTTCCAAACATGTCAATGAGTAGTCGAGAAAAGTCGACGCATTCTGTCTACTGTATCGCAACGGACGCCACTTACTAGGGGACCCGCCAAGTGTCATACTCCGATCTTGCTGAAACTTCGCTCGGTGAAAGAGGGGACAAAAATAAGCGAACACGTGTCTCGGATTATCTGCATACACTCGACCGCTTCTGAGAAAACGATAGTCAAAGTTTTCAGTGCGATGTGGCTATAGTGTAGATACCTTTTAGCAGCTGAGCCAGCACTTCAATTGAATCCTTACACCCTACAAGGTTTTTCGTTTCACTCAATAACTGAACTGACTTAATTGTGACACTGAATGATTTTTAGCTGAATTTCGTTATGAATCTTCACGCATTGCTAAAATTTGCACACTTTCATGGTAGGTAAGCAACGGTAACCAGTATGACTGGTCTGAACGTTGACACAGACCGTTTCGCGGCCGAATGCGAATAATATTTTGCTAATTCGTAACCATCTGGGGTACACTGTCTTACTAAAACAGTTATGTTATCTCGATAAGCTGAAATTAATTTTTATTAGCACAGTTCATACTAATTATGGTTTCTTCTTTCATTTGTATCTTATATTTACGTGTTGTGTTTAACACTCTAATCAGCATTAATATAGTCTTACATATGACTGAAAACAGTCTGTCAAAGTTCGGATAGTTTTTCCATTTCACGCCTGTGTGTAGTATCTTGGTAGCACTTCGTCGCCTTGCCTGTTATGCTGTGTAGCGGCCTTTAAAGCTGTGCGGATCAGCATAACGAAAAGGCGAGGAGTCTCGCTCGTTTTGTCCACGACTGTACATGTAACAACACGGCCATGTTTAAAATAACGTGCAACATTTAGCAGTACTACCAGCCTGGGCATTACAGTTGATAACAATTATTATATTTTTCTTCGCAAAGTACCACAGCTATTTACAAAAGTAGATAAGGGTTTAACGATCCCTCGACGATGACGTCATGACATACAAAGGACAGGCTCTGGAGGAAGAAAGGATGAAGAGGTAAGTGGGGAGTGTCCTTTTCAAAGCATCATCCGGGCATTTGCCATAAAAGATTTAGAAAACCACCCAAAACCAAGATGTGTGTGGCAAACCACTACGTCACCTCCCTCGGTTTAGTTTTATGGATTCCAAGGCATTAGCCTTGATACTCAAATGGTGGAAAACTACGGGGAGCGTTCAATAACTAATGGAACACTTTTTTTTTAAAGCAGGTTGGTTTTACTCAGGATTCCAATACACTATCCTATTCCCTACTCATTTGACTAAAAATGCGTGTTCTTCAACATAATCTCCGTTAAATGCGACGGCTTTATGCAACCTAGCTGGGATGGCCTGTATGCCCGCATGGTGTCACTCTATTGGTCGACGTCGGAGACGACGTCTTGCTGCATCAATATCTTCCCCCATCATCCACGTACAGCTTCCCGCAGAGTGCATCCTTCATTGGGCCAAACAGATCGGAGTCGAAGGTGCGAGATCCGGTCTGCAGGATGGATAAGAAAGAACAGTCCAATGAAGTTCGAAGTGATGAACTCGTGTTTTGTCACCTGAGATGATGTTCAACAAAAAATTGTCACGCTCGGCCTCGTAACGTGTAATCAGATGAACCTTCGTCGCCCTTGACGCTCTTCTGTTAGGCAGCGAGGAATCCAGCGGGCACACACCTTTGAGTAACACAACTGGCGGACGTGTGTGTCAGCATTATCAACAGAGGCGTCCAGTTGTGTCCCGAGGCTTTTCGTTGTGATCCGTCGATCACCTGGAATGATAGTGTCCAACAATGTACGAGTTACAGCTGTGTGCGCCCGAGTAGAAGCAGTGTCCTCCTATTATTCTAGGACATGTATATAATCCTGAAAGATTAATGATTCACTACACTCTCAGAAACGTAGAAAAATTTCGGCACACATTACTTACTATCCTTTTAACAAGAAAGAGCCTCTGCCCAATGTTCTTCGCCACGCACTTGACAACGTTTAGCACCCTGGCAGCCACCCATCCATTTGAGGCCGCACACGAATGATTTCTCTGGCACGAAAACACACTTCTAGTGTTTCGCCGTAGCGTCCCACAAAACTAAATCTCAGCAGCAAACGATGCCTCTTCGATGAGTCTCGACTTATCAGTGGACAGTTTACACCTCGGAAAGGAGCTGCGGCCTCGATTCAAGAGAGATGTGTCGAGCACAATCAAAATATTCGTATGATGGTTTCCACAGATTTGAGGCACACTACAGAAACGGTAATTGTTCAAATGGCTCTAAGCACTATGGGACTTAACAGCTGAGGTCTTCAGTCCCCTAGACTTAGAACTAATTAAACTTAATCAACCTAAGGACATCACATACATCCATGCCCGAGGCAGGATTCGAACCTACGATCGTAGCACCCGCGTGGTTCCGGACTGAAGCGCCTAGAACCGTTCGACCACAGCCGACGGCTGTAAACGGTAATACCTCGCGAAAACATTAACCAATTAACACGAAAGTTAAGCACACTATTACTTCAGTAGTAATGCACTCTGCCGCTTTAAAAGCAGCAGTGCTACTACTTATACACTCCGTATTTAAGTTTCAGACAACATCATGTCTGGTAGCCGGACAGCATTTAATGTTGAGTGAGTAAAAAAAGCGATCAGATATCCAACGACGTCAGTAACGTCGGCGTACCTTTTACCGGATGCACTACAATGGAAGATCATTGACAAACTGCAATGGAAGGTCACTGACAAACTGAAAACCGGTGAAATTCATCAAAAGTGGCAAATGATTACACGTTTTTTAATCTGTTGTTCATAGACTGTGACAACAATTTATGACCACTGTTTCGGCGTCCGAAAGGTTCCAAGGTCTATGATGAGTGGTGATGATAAGAACTAGCTGTTTTACACTCAAAAATACAGAAACGCATCCACACCTGCCCTTAACGCAGTTAAAGAAACAGTGACATCTTCGATCATTGAACGCAGAAAGGATCATGAAGCTTGCACACTATCTAACACCTGTTAGTGGCTACTAATATGAACTATGCCCGCCCTTCGTCTTAATGAAGGCCTGAACTCTGTTGAAGACGCATTCATTCAAGTTTCCGAATGTCTGTGGAGGAATGGTACCCACTATTTCTCAAGAGCTGAAACAAAAGAAGTTATTGATATCGGACGGTGAGGTCTAGAGCGTAGAGAAAAGGAAGAAAGATTAGGAGTTAAAGCCCTGTCGAGAACGAGATCGTTAGAGACGAAGCACAAGGTCGGATTGTATCAAGGATTGGGAAGGAAATTGGCCGAGCCCTTTGAAAAGAACCATCCGGGCATTTGTTTGGAATGATTTACGGAAACCACGAAAAACCTAAATCTGGATAGTTGGTCGCGGATTTGAATCGTCCTCACCCCGAGTGCGAATCCAGTGTGCTAAACAACGCGCCACCTCGCTCGGTATCTGGAGCGAAAAGCCAGTCATTTCAGGAATATTACTGTCTACAACCCATTGCCTCACAGATGCTCCAGGGTACATTCTTATGGTGACACAGTCAATCGTCGCCTCCGAGCTGTTCCTCTACGATGCGCAGCAATTAGGGGACCATAACCTACCACGAGAAACATCCCCATACCGCAACACAACTTTCTCCGTACTGTTGGCACTACACATGAAGGCAGCGAACTTTCTCCGGGCATTCGCCAAACCGAAACGCTTCCTTCACATTGACACGCGGTATAGCGTGATTCATCACTCGCTTTCAGACATCCACAATTCAGTAGCGTCGCTCTTTACACCACCTCAAGCGTCGCTTAGCACTGACAACAAAAATGTGTGGCTTATGAGGTGTTGCTCGATCATTGTACCCTATTCTTTTTGTCACGCTATCCAGAGTCACTGTGCCAAATGGACTGCTGGTACCGCTTTGGAACCAACGAGTGATTCCTTCCGCTGATTACATGAAATTTTTTACAACTATCCTCCGCAGTGCTCGACGTTTCGTCAGACGATACACGAGGTCTGCTGGTCTTGGTTTAGCTGCGGTTGTTCCTGCGCCTTTCCACTTCACAATGACATCACCATCGGTCGACTTGGGCAGCTTTAGGATTGGAATGTCCCTGACGGGTTTGTTACTCAGGTGACATCCAGCGAGTAGCTCACGTTCTTAGTCACTGAGCTCACCTGACAGACTCATTCTGCTGCAGCCGCTTCCCTACTCACTCTGTCGTGTGGTGCAAATATGTTTATATGACGCCATTTAGGCAACTTGTTTGTCGAGAATGATTAGGACAAAACAAAATTCCCAGTCACCGAGTGGATAAAAACTCCGACCCATCGGCTGACATTCAGCCAACACTCACAACAACACGGAACACTGTTCTGACCACGGCTGATGCTTGCAACATATTTAGGACATTGCACAGGTGCCGTCCGTGGTCATATACAACAGCGCATCTGCAGGTTTGGCTAGAATCTGCATTTATGTTCAAGCGCCCATTTCCCTAAGTGTTTCCACATTTTTGTCCATCCTCCATGTCCGTCGCCACGGCGAATGCAACAGTAGGGTCTGTCACGTCGTCAGTCATTATAATGGCCGTCTGTGTGAGAGTTGGGCGCAGGGTGGGCAAGAGGCGCAATATCAAAGCATGTCACTGTGTATACCTGACCGCATGTGGCACTTCCAACACGGACACCGTGAAGATCCTAGTCCGCTCACTTCAGTGAGCACCTCGATTTGGACAAAACCACTGCCTCCAGAATCAACTGCCGCGGGCAAATAGGTTTGGTGATAGGGTCAACGTTGACTATTGCGGATTGCAACAGATGCGCCAACAGATGCACCACAGTCAGCAAAAAACTCGCTAATTAAATGCTGGACGCCGACAATCAGTGAGCTGCCATACCTTCTACACTTCTCTCCTGTTCGTTGATGAGCACAGAAACTCTTAACCCACGCATGTAACTCTGTTCATTGCAGACTACAAACACAAATATTGACAGTAACGCAAAAAATGCCACCGGGCGCTCTAAATATGATGAAATGCCGTCTGGACTTATTGGCTGCAGTATTCATTAGGTCACGTCGATGCCACGGTAGAAGTACCTCGAATACCACAGGAGGAAAGCATACCAACTGTCAACATGACACTGTTCAGATAAGTGGTAGAGGTACCCTCGTATGGGGGATGTTTACTTCTGATAAAGAAAAAGGGGCCCCTGATGTATCTGACATCGTGTCTCACCAACTAACGATAGACCAACAACTAGCTGATCGTGTTCATGCGTTTGTTCACCTACTGAAGGTGTAGCGAAATGTGCGCTATTTTGAAAGTTCCTGGCAGATAAAAATTGAGTATCGGATCGGTAATCAATCCCGGAATCCTACCTTTCCCGGACAGTGCTCTTACCGATTGAGCTATCCACGCACGCCTTTGATGCTCAGTCAGTAAGAGTACTGTCGGCAGAAGGCACGGTTCAGGTATCTTGAGCTGAATCGGCACAGTATTAATCGGCAAGAAGATAGCTTTGTGATACTCCGATAACTTTTGTATGGAGACCACAACTATAATCAGACACCGTTTTGTGGATGTACGACGGAGTAGTCCCAAAACAATGTGCACACATCATCCGTCCTGCGCACTTGAATATGCCGTACCTCACACACATTCATATGACTCTGAGCACTATCGGACTTAACATCTGATGTCATGTCCCCTAGAATTTAGAACTACTTAAACCTAACTAACCTAAGGACATCACACACATCCATGCCCGAGGCAGGATTCTAACCTGCGACCGTAGTGGTCGCGCGGTTCCGGACTGAAGCGCCTAGAACCGCTCGGCCACAGTAGCCGGCTCGCAGACATTCGTACAGCGCTACCGGTGCACTGAGAAGAGGCGTAACATCTCTCCGTCCGCTCTTACAGTGTGCGGCGAAAGCAACACCGTCGAAAAGCCACTGGGGAGTTTTGTTTTCACCGTACTCGTAAAACCAACTCGACTGACAGTATACCCAACGACATCGCAGGAACGCTTTCGGTAGAAATTGATTCTTTCGTTTTTGAATCATGTTGCGATTAAATCCGGTTTTCCGCTGGGAGAGACAAAAGTTCGCAATGGTACTTGAGCAAAATCAATAATCTCTGTTGGCGGCGAGTGGAAGCTGTCTCCCACGCGCGCGCCGCTGCCAGTTCACAAGCCTCGGCGCTACAAACTTCTCTTTCTGGCTCAGATTTACAACACGTATCGCAGTTTGTCTGCACTTCAACCGTATTCACTGACATCACACGTTAATTAAAGACACGAATAGTTCTCTATATAAAACACACCATTTGGCGTACCCAAGCGCTGCGATTGATTTCGTCCACAAACTGCCATTTCTGTGGGTGCTTTTCGTGTTGCGTGTCAGCACTGCAAAATCTCTCCAAAAGTTCACAGCACACTGATGCACGTAATTTGGTCAAAAGGAAAGGAGACTGGAAGGATCCTGGTTTAAGTATTCCGTTGACATCACATCGGCTTTCGCTTTACTCGGTATAGAGAATTTACGGAAAACCTCAAAACATCTAACTGAACAGGGGATTTAAACACCGCTGCTCCTGGATGCAGGTATGTGTCTTACCATTGCGCCATCTCGTTAGGTAGAATTTCACGCACTGTAAGTGTATAAACACAACAAACTTCTCTTCAGATACGTAAAAAAAGATATCTAAGTAAAAATTACGGCGTCAGAATCAATGGCGTGTTCTCTCGGAAGTAGTCAACGGAGAGAAAAAGAACTCAATGACAGACCTATTCGTAGAGTGGCAAAGGACTCAGCTTTTATGATCCCACTTCTATCCCAAAGTCGAGGAGAACGACAACGAATGCTACTCAGAGCACGCTGTTTTACGTGCTGCGCCGACACCAGAGGATGGCAGCATTTTTGGAGAGGACAAGGTAGGGCTATAGGGGAGGTAGGAGGCAATATATATATATATATATATATATGCTCTGCGTCGCTTAAAATCACTTGACACGTATATTTAAGTACTCAAGTAAAATGCCTTTTCCTCACCCAGATCCTGGCGCTCTGACGGTGTAAGATTTTCTGCAGTCAGAGAGTTACCGAGGTGATTTCCGCGTTAGATGGAGAGATTTTACTGACCATCGGCTGCTTGTCTGCCGAGTGCTTTGGCGGCTCGAGAGGAAACGTGAATACGAGTACTGGTGTACGTACGGCTGTTACAGAGAAGAAAAGTGTGTCATAATAATCTATTTTAAGATTTTATTTTCCCTCCACAGATTTTTATTAATTATTTTAGGATGGATGAAGAAAGTAAATTTCATGTACTACCACTGGGTACTCCTGTTATTATGAAATGTGATAGCATTTCTCTCCACGAAAGAGTGAGGCGACGCAGAGGCTTTTACGTACCCAAAGAACTTCCGAAGATCTTAAGGTATATAATGCAAGAAACGCGACGAGTTATTTATGAGGCCCTTAGTACGGACTATATTAACACTGCCGTCCGGCGACACCACATTGGTATCGTGTGCGTAACATCGCTCTGTGGCCGGCGACACCATTTTAGTATCTTTTGCATTCTGTTGGTGTTTTGCTTAGGTAACAATAAGCTACACACGTCAACATGTTTTTTGTTTTCATCACTACTTGTGCCCTTTTATCATGGCAAACGAAAGAGACGATACGATTATTTACGATGAATGCGCGAAGCAAAACTCGGAGGTTGCCACTACATCGCGTACGTCTCATCATGATCCGGCTGACAGACTTCCCGATCACATTAAGCAACACCAACTAATAGGCATACGTATTTCCGAAACGAATATACGAAAACGAAGGAATTGCCATGTATGTTCCAAAAACAAAAACAAAAAAGGATAACAAACTTAATGTGCTAGTCTTGTGGAGTTGTGTGACATCTTGGAGACTGTTTTGCTGCATATCATATGAAAGATAAATACTAAGTACCAAAGACAATGCAAATAAACAAATATATGAAACAAACAAATTTTGTATTTACTTTCATGAAGGTAGAGGAACAGGGTTGAGAACTTATGAGAACTAAAGATGAGATTAGTACAACGTAACAATTTATAATCTCCCGATAATGTCAAGAACGGCCGGCGACAATCCAAGTAATCCGAATTAGCGCTGCCGGCACCACGCGAATAAATTTGTGCGAGACGTGGGACGGCAAAGTGTTAAGGTAAGAAAGTAATTACTGCACTATTGATACACCGACAGAATTTTATTCAAATAGGCTCAAAAAACTGTAAAACACATCATTGTGCAGTAGCATAATGTTCCATCATTAATCACTTCGCACTTTTTCCACGAGGCTCGAAATCCATGTAATTCAAAGGTTTCATGCTCATTAACTGGCATGGATACTGTTTTTAAACATCTATTCAAGAACAGTTTCCTCCTCTTCCTTGTGAGTTTAATGAGATCAATAAGCAAATTGTATTTTCTCATTATTTAAGAATATTACCAGAGTTAACGATAACCTCAGTCCAAGGTGCTGACGAAATCTGAACCACCATAACAGCCGATTTACAGAAATCATTAACGTAAAACAATTGACGCTCGGAAAACCCATATTCGATCGGACTAGCAAATTCGAAATAGACCGAATGTGTAAGAACGGCAGCGAAAATCGGTTTCCGAAATTGGATTTTCATTTTCCGGAAGTTCTGTCGCATGTAAGCGTCGAGGTCGACTAGCACTCCATCTTCAGGCCACGAATGGCCTACCGGGATCATCCGATCGCCGTGTCATCCTCAGTCGAGGATCGGATAGGAGGGGCGTGGGGTTAGCACACTGCTCTCCCGGTCGTTATGATGTATTCTTGACCGGAGCCGCTACTATTCGGTCGACTAGCTCCTCAATTGGCATCACGAGGCTGAATGCACCTCGAAAAATGGCAACAGCGCATTGCGGCCTGGATGGTCACTCATCTTAGTGCCGACCACGCCCGACAACGCTTAACTTCGGTGATCTCACGAGAACCGGTGTATCCACTGCGGCAAGGCCGTTGCCAGAGGTCGACTAGGGCATGGGCTAAAAGCGCGAGTTTCAGCTGCACAGTCTCAGCACGCAGTGCTTCTTGTTCTGCTTTTGTGAAATGTGGAGTTCATTTCTGGCCAGCGAGACTTCCTCACAGATACTGGTGCAATCCTCAAGTTTTGGACTGTTAACTTCAGACCACGAGGATTATCTATGCAGATGTGGCAGCTTTTAAGTTATTTGCATGTAACGTCTTCAAGATTCACAGTACGCAACGTGGCATGGAGATGGACATGTGTGGACCTCGTGGGAATGTTGAGAGCGCTCCTTACTCAACTGATATATCATAAACTGGGGCTATTTTACTGTTTTCGTTTAGAAAACTTAGTTTCCATCGACAGAGAAACTTAATACAGAAAAGCACACTTCCCATGCTGTGGTAACAGATCGAAATGGGATCTAATCTGTATCAGCATGATATGTTCCTGGCCTTAAAGCAAGGTCCACTGCATTGTGGTTCGACGAAAATCGTGTGGATTTGACCCGTCTGTTAAAAGCTATAATCTGAACGCTATCGATTAGAATGAACTAAAGAATCATCTTCGTATAGGACTAACTCAAGAACTCGTTAAGTAGTACAAACCATATAGGATACAAATCTTTTAGAACATATTACAAATGTCTTACTGAAAAATAAATAAGTAAAATATTGACATTTGTTCAAACAGTAACCAGTGTACGGAAATTTTTGGCCACTCAGTGTAATTACAGGGGGTCTCATGTATCGTGGATACCCATAATGTTACCTCAATGGTTCAAGATATAAGAAACAAGGTTTTCAACAAGTGGTAATACGAATAGAGAGAAGTGTTGTTCTGTATCGTTAATACACCGAACGATTATATCTAGCGAGATATTGAGACAATTCCACCTTTTTAATGGAATGTTAGGCCTTTCGTAACTGTAATGGATAGTCCTTGGAGAGAGGACCATAGTGATATAACGTCTGGTTGTGTTTGCAATGATTTGTTTCCTTAAAGATATACAGAAGCACGTGCTAAATGTGGAAGGCTCAGGCAGTCGGCTGACTCGGTAAGCATCCGCTATGCTACTGTACATTTACATGTCAATGGACGTGAAATTGGGCTGTCCCGCTTACCAGAGTCTTTATATGTAACACTCCCTACTAAACGTTTCATGGCAAATATTAACGAATGTCATATTAGTGTAAGTTTCTATACAAAAGCACTCTATTTTCGTAAAACTTAAATGCTTCAATATTACTACAGATGTAACAGTGAAACTGGGTGTTGCGTGATGTCCTTAGGTTAGTTAGGTTTAAGTAGTTCTAAGTTCTAGGGGACTGATGACCATAGATGTTAAGTCCCATAGTTCTCACAGCCATTTTTTTTGTAACAGTCAATATTATTTACATAATAAATCAAAATACTTATACGTTTAAGTAACGTCAACATTTAGGAAATACCGGGTGTACCCAAGTTACGTGCCGCGTCCTGTACATATATTAGTAACACTGTTAGCTGCGAGGCAGGACAACAGATCCGAGCCACAGGATGCATTCTCATAGTCATCCATTTTGTTCTTCGGGATGCAATTATTTTTATACGTAAGAGAATATTGCGAATCACCTTAGATGTACTGAAATCATCCGTTTCCAAATCTATCACATAATTTTCTCACAAGCTATTCAGCACAAGGATCTTTGAAAAGTTTTACGAGGTAAATGTTATCTGATGTATGCACGAATTATGGTTAACACGTGTAAGCTTCACGATTCGCTGATTTCCAAATTCATGACACTGAGCTACCATTCAGGAAATGTGGGGTTCAAATTCCCAACCAGCAATCCAGATTTTGATTATCCGTTTCTTCACTGAATAGAGTAATACGAATGCTGCGATGTTTTCTTTCAAAAAACCACGGCCAAGTTTCTTCCTCACCTTCGTCCAATTTGAGCTTTTATTCTATATCCAACGATTTCGTTGTCGACGAGACGTTAAGTACAGGACTTATTTCCTCTAACTTTCCTTTGAAAGAGTACGGCCGATTTCCTTCCTCGTCCTTGACACAATCTGAGCTTGTGCTTCGTCTCTAACGACCTCAATGTGGACGGGACGTTAAACCTGATCTTCCTTCCTTAAATTCAAATTCTTCTCGTTAGGTGATATTAAATCCCTTACTGTAATAGATACATCTGCTGTCTCTTCGGGGTACGTTAATTAACGCTTCTCGTAACTTCCGTTTCTTTGGAAACCATTAAAGTCTAAGTTTTATTTCTCCGTAAGCGTGTAAACTGACAGTTCTCTTATCTAAGACTGAAAAGCATTATGAGCAGCAAAATAGTTCACAGCACGCTTCAACAGCATGAGCTGACGAATGCATTTTATTACTGAGATATCCCCCTCCCCTCCCTGTCAAAATGTCAACCAATAACAAATAATACCCTCAATCTTGAATTTCCTATTCATGACTTCTTGGACTGCCGTCGCAACAAGTGTTATTAGCAACTACTGAAAGTAAAAAAACGCAGTATGCCAAGCTTTGCTCAGGAAATGTGTACCCCATGTTGGTATAGTGTAACATTTCATAAAGGATTACGACGTTATAACAACGGCTATAATACCTGTGAAGATAGACTGAAAATGTAATAATGAACGAGGCAATTCTGTAATAAACTAACAAGATACAATACAAGATTAAGTCTAGAGTTTTATAACAAAGCAGTTTTGATCCTTTTCGGGATTGGCAAAGAAAAATTATATGTAAACTGAAGATAAAAGCGGTACCTCTATATTTTAATAATAAACAAAATATGGATTATAGCTAACTAGTAAAACGCGGTGGTGAAAAACAACGAAGAGGTGGACTGATAGGACGCAACAGTTCTCTTGGTTAATTCACGAAGCAGATGAAGACGACGACGATGATGATTAATGCTCCATGTAACAGATGAAATTTCGGTAAATTAATAATGGATAACACATGGTGCAAAGAAATTGGAAGGGATACAGGTGAACTCCGAATTATTCCTAAGATATCGAGGAATGATTGCCACATAGAAAGAAATTGCAAGGCAGCAAAAGTTTCCATGAAAAACCCAAAAAAAAGACTAATCACTTGAACACACGAAAGAAGAGAGAAAACCACTAAATGATGAAAGAAATGTGGAAGGAAAGACAGGAGAAACAGTTAAAACAGGAGTAATCCATAGTGGCTAGTACATGAAAGAAGAAGAAGAAGAAGAAGAAGATGATGATGATTAAATATGGCATAACGCATCTTACAAATGGATGTAATTATTTCCAAAATGTGATCCACAATCTCCAAAAACGGGAAGTATTATCATATCACATAAATACCATGTAAAATTTCAAAGTTAAAGCGTAGGATACCTACAACCCAAAAAGCCATTAGGCACATGCTTCATTCATGGTACAACATAACTTTATGAATACACCACAACCTAGAGTAATGTTTCTTGATTTTCTTAGAGCAAAATACAAAAAAAAAAAAAAAAATCATTGAGCGTTATTGTAGGAGTGTCAAGTGTGTATCATTTTAATATCGACGATGCTGTTCATTTTCAACACCGCAACTGTTGCGATCCCTAACCCGCTTATTCAATGTCAACATGTATAGTACCGTACGCTCATAAATGACAGAAAGAAAATCATATCCAACTGAACAAACAATATTCAGCTTACACCGCCATGTAAACAAAACGTCTCGAAGGTAAACTTCCGGATTGATTAGTATACTAAACAGATGCATAACACTTGGCTTTGACGAGAAATCATGCTACTGTCAGCACAAGACATATTCTAGGGGAGGTGAATTGACATCTGTTCAGCTGACAAAGGGAAAATATCCCACTTCTTACTTGTGAATTATCAACACACGCGACGGTACGGACAGGCCTGGAAAAATTCATTATACGAAATGAATACAGCTGAAGACTTGCCAGAAAGTAGTCTATAAGTAAATGAAGTTTGTTTAACATTAAATCAGTTACAATAAATTCAGGAGGAACCGTGAATTTATAACTATGGAAGGAATTAGTTGTTTCCAAGTGCTATGGGAAGCTAACCAGAATAAAATGAAGGGCGTCGTGTATTTGCGGATATTATCGAACACGGCAGATGTAACAACATACACCTGAATGTCCTTGGCAGGCGTTAAATAGCTTCATGTTTACATAAATGACATACTGTGATAAGTTTCTGAACGGATATTGAGGAGAGAAAGTAGATTACCGAATAAAGAAAATTAGAGGTGTATTTAAACGCGACGTACTGCCGTTCATCTCCGTGGCGAAACAAGTTATAAGAAAGGCAAGCATGATGTTTAATGTCCCCCTGGTAGCTAAACAGCATTTGCTCGATACATTATTTTGCTTCTGGACAAAAAGCTATTTGGAGGTGGTCAAGATGATTGGGACAGCGAATATAAACACTACAGGCCACAGAATGTTTATTTTAGATTCATCGGACATTGTATCTGATGGAATTTTGAATGACAAAGAACTAAAAGGCACAATAGTTCTGAGGAGAATTGATTTCACCACTTAACAATAAAAAAGGACAAAGTTTAATGCATAGACGACATCGAGGTCAATGAAGACGGAGCTCTACCTCATTTCGACAACATTGCGCGGAGAAATCGCCCAAGAACTTTTTAAAGGAATCTCACGAGTAATAGCCTGACGATTTCGTGAAAGCACGGAGAACTTACAATTCATGCAGAGTTATCACTGTGTTAATCACTGCACGAGCACGTTCAGTCCTCCCGAGAGATTTATTTCGATTGTCCGATACACCTGTGAAACACACGCACAGTACATGAGGGGCACGCCTGATTAGCTTAGAGGAAGCCATCACCTGAGAACACCGCTCATCCACCGTGCGCATGCCTAGCAAATCAATATGCCGCGGCGAGCTATGAGACCGATACATTTCAATTCACAGCATCTAAAACGTTAGCTGTACACGCGACGAGACACAAGAGCAAACGAATCTCAGTTGTCGGTATACGTAAATATATCCTCTCACGTAGTAAGCCTCGTCTGGTAGCAAAACAACTTTAACAGTCTACGTTCTACTTAGTCCTGTCAAAAAAGGAAAATTAGGAGGAAAAATTCGTGTAGTCGCAAATTTTGTCTTGAACAACATACTAAAATTTTCCATCGGGTGGGGGTGGGGGCGTTTAAAGGTCACTTTTTATGTATTTCTTTAACTCTGAAACCGCTGCTTCTAGCGAAAATGTTTCCCAATTCAAAATTAAACTACATTAAATTTGTACAAAATTAAATTTCCTACAACAAAGTTCCTATTCTTTTTTTTCTTCAAGGACTAAAAGGTTCCCGTTGCAGGGGATGGAAAAACCGGAAATTATTAAAAATAGTTTTTTAATGGTATAAAATCGATAGTTTACTGTTAAATGAAGTGGGTTCAGAACAAATATTAAATGAGTGTGCCACGTCTAAGCGCAAGAGCCATATTAAGAGATAGATTGTGTTCTGGAGGTGTAACACGGTGGAGGGTAGAAGCGCGAAGTAAAGTAGGCCACCGTACTGTGGTCATGCAATTGAATTCCCTCCTTCATACATTTACAAACTGAAGAGGAAGCAGATGATTTCCCATTCCATCTACGTCACTACGTCACAAGAAGCAACTGCAAGATATTTTGCAATGTTATATCGACACTGCACAGTGTGCCTTACGAATCACTGGCGATGAAGTGCACAGACATGCCTGGGTATGTTTATTTTGCAAAAAGTACTTTAACACTCCCTGGAATACAGATATGAGTTACTAATAATACTAATGCAAGAAACACATATGCACAGAATCTACGAAAGTCTGTGCACACCATTCTAAAATGCTAGAGGGGAAACTGATTCTTGGTCATCCTATACGGCAGTTGTAGCGTTCTTCCGAGACAGTCAGTTTTCTCCGCCAAGAGCGCTACTCGCTTTTCAGTTTACGGACTGACTATATCTTCCCGGGAATTGCTGTCCAGTTCTCTAATGTGAATAGACAAACTAACTCCACTGGGATCGTATTTATATAGTGGAGTTTTCGGTTTATTAAATAAGTACTTATTAGCAGTTGTTAAGTGAGCTTGTTACTATAAACCAGGGTCGGCCACTGCGTAGCAAACATCACGCACGCTCGATGTGCGGGTTCACGCTCGGTCTGTCCAGGTTTTGCTCGGTCGTTCTCGGAAGTGCAACGAGACATTTCCTTTAGCAATTCGTTGCGGTATTTTTCAGTCGGCACGAAGTTCTTCATTTCATTGGCGTATGCGCTGTTTACGCTTCGCTATTTGTTCGTGGATCAAAGAAAGTTCACAGTCCAGTGGCTACTTGCACAAAAAGGGGCAGTCTAGTGATCTATCATCACATGCCTTTAAAAATAAACGAGAATGACGGAAGAGAAAGATGAGAAGTCTCAAAATACAACGGGAACACAATAAAACCGACAAACTGCAGGGACGAATTCCTGGCGGTAATGAAGGAAAAAAGGTCCTATGAACATGTGTCC
Source organism: Schistocerca gregaria (assembly GCF_023897955.1). Classification (NCBI taxonomy): domain Eukaryota; kingdom Metazoa; phylum Arthropoda; class Insecta; order Orthoptera; family Acrididae; genus Schistocerca; species Schistocerca gregaria. The sequence continues at coordinate 183,780,188 of NC_064931.1, read as the reverse complement.
GGAAATGCATCGTTGCCACAGGAGATGGCGCTGACGAATGACAGTTCCTTTGACCACGTGCCGTGTGTTCATTGCGTGTTGCAGGTTGTATAATTGACGCAACGTAGTGTAATCAGCGTGTGTGTGTGTGTGTGTGTGTGTGTGTGTGCGGGGGGGGGGGGGGGGGTGTACGGCCAAGAGGATGAAAACGTCCGAGCGGCAACACGGCTATACCAAAACAAGTAACCTCACAGACACCGATCACATTACTCAGCATTTCAAGCCCTTTTTGGGGGTTTTTTGTAGTAGGGTTCGTCTCAATATCCTGCAGAACCAGATCCTCCAAATCTGCTTCGCCGTACATGAAAACCATCTCGGCGTGTTCCCCACACGACTACCGGACCATTCTGCTGCTTACAGTACGCTGCGTCAACCATACAACCTGTAACACACATGGAACACACAGCACGTGGTCAGAGAAACTGTCATTCCTGAGTGCCATCTACCGTGGCAACGATGCATTTTCGGACACGTTTTCGCGGACTTTTTTTCCTTCATTTCCAGTCAGGAATCCGTCTTGTAGTTTATCGGTTTTATTAATGTTCAGCTTGAATATTATGTGGTGGTAAAAAATCGACGGGTACCGGTGGTTTGCTGTGGAACAACTTCACATCACCGTGCAGCTAGAATTTAAAGATGTTGTCGATGACGAAAGAGCAAAAAATCACGAAGACCAGCAGACGCGATTCATTGTTTTGCACATCAAGAAGTACTTCATGATAAGCCGGCCGCTGTGGCCAAGCGGTTCTAGGCGCTTCAGTCTGGGACCGCGCTGCTCCTACGGTCGCAGGTTCGAATCCTGCGTCGGACATGGATGTGTGCGAAGTCCTTATGTTAATTAGATTCAAGTAGTTCTAAGTCTAGGGGACTGATGAACTCAGATGTTAACTCCCATATTGCTCAGAGCCATTTCAACTCCATGATAAACTAGCTGAGTACCTGGCATGCCTGGGTATGTATTTATTTCATTGTTCTAATTACCCCCCCTTCTCTCTCTCTCTCCATCTCCTCCTTCACCTCCTCTCTCTATCCACCTCCTACTCTGTCCACCTCCACCCCCCCTCTCCCGACCGTGTCCTCTCCTCCCCTCTCACCGACCACTTCTCCCTCCCTTATCTCTGTTCATCTTCTGCTCCCTCTTCTCTATCAGTGTTTTCATGTTCACCCCGTTAGGAGGTTGGTGGTTTTTAGACTACAGTAGTTATTTCCATATTGTAACTAATATGTGTACCAAATTTAATTTAATTCATTCCACGGATTTAGGATGAGCTTTTAACCCACTGTTTTGCCCGCATATGCATAAGTTAACTATGTTTCACATATATTTAACATATTTCACACATAACTGTACACATATTTCACCCTTATATTCAGAGAATTTCGCCCTGCAACCTGATTTTCACGTAATTCAGTGTTGATGACGTATCTTCTTGTAGCGTTACGTGCATGTAGCCGTGCTAATCAGCAGCCTAGAGTTGTTAGAAGCCGCTTCGCGCCCGATCCGGTTAGGTGACCGGTACCGGCCAGCCAGGTACGAAGACGAGCAACGTGGCCGCAAATGGGGAAAATATCAGAAGGTTGAGCTGGACAATGGTCGCTCGCTAAGCGGAATGGAACAGCAATGGCAGACTGAGACAAGCTGAAAGATAGCTTCTTACAGCTCTCTGATACTCGACAACAATTCACAATCAAATATTAAAGCAAATCTAAATACATCTGCGATCTTAGAAAAATGAGGGGGATTGAATGACATAGCCATATTTTCAATATCTTTAAAACGAAAAAGTTAGTAATTTACAGTGACAAAATGTTTTCACAATGAGCCTCCAAATTAACAGGTAATGCGATGTCAACAAACGAGAGCCCAGATTATATCATTGCACTATACACTGATCAGCTAGAACATAATGATCACCTGCCTAATAGCCGGCGTGTCTACCTCTGGCACGGGTAATTGTTACAATACGTCGCAATACAAAACTAATTGTTGGTAAGGCGGGTACCAGGTTGAGATTCATTGGGAGAGTCCTTAGAAAATGTAGTCCATCAACAAAGGAGGTGGCTTACAAAACACTCGTTCGACCTATACTTGGGTATTGCTCATCAGTGTGGGATCCGTACCAGATCGGGTTGACGGAGGAGATAGAGAAGATCCAAAGAAGAGCGGCGCGTCTCGTCACAGGGTTATTTGGTAACCGTGATAGCGTTACGGAGATGTTTAGCAAACTCAAGTGGCAGACTCTGCAAGAGAGGCGCTCTGCATCGCGGTGTAGCTTGCTCGCCAGGTTTCGAGAGGGTGCGTTTCTGGATGAGGTATCGAATATACTGCTTCCCCCTACTTATACCTCCCGAGGAGATCACGAATGTAAAATTAGAGAGATTCGAGCGCGCGCGGAGGCTTTCAGACAGTCGTTCTTCCCGCGAACCATATGCGACTAGAACAGGAAAGGGAGGTAATAACAGTGGGACGTAAAGTGCCCTCCGCCACACACCATTGGATGGCTTGCAGAGTATAAATGTAGATACAGATGTAGATGGCGGGGAAGCAATGAAGTCTTGGCAGGTCGCTAGAGGGAGTTGGCAACACATCTACGGACACATATCATCTAATTCCCGTAAATTCCGGGGAAGGGGCCTATGAGCTTTGACGCCACCTACAATCACATCCCAGATGCGTTCGATCGGGTTCAGATCTGGGGAGTTGGGGGCCAGCACATCAACTGGAACTCGCCACTGTCTTTCTCGAACCACTCCAGCACACTCCTGGCCTTGTGACATGGCACATTATCTTGTTGAAAAATGCCGCTGCCGCCGGGAAAGACGATCGCCATATACGAGTGTACGTGGTCTCCAACCAAATTATGATACTCCTTGGCAGTCATGGTGCCTTGCACGAGCTCCACTGGACCCATGGATGCCCACGTAAATCTTCCCCGGAGTGTAGTACAGGTGTCAAGGAGTTGTTCCCAGGAATACGACGGATCGCGCCCTCCCATTGGCATGGCGAAGAAAGTAAGTAGAAGGTATCGGGATCCATCAGACCATGCAATGTTCTGCCACTACGCCATCGTCCAGTGCCGATGGTCATGTGCCCATTTCAGTCTCAGTTGCGATATCGTGGTGTTGACATTGGCACATGTATGGATCGTCGGATGCATATGCCCATCGTTAGGAGTGTTTACACACAATTGCACTCTGCCCAGCATTAAAGCCTGATGTTAGTTCTATCACAGTTTGCCTCCTGTCCTGTTTTACCAGTCTGCCCGGCCTGCGACGTCCGACATCTGTAATGAGGGATGGCCGCCCAACGTCCATGACGTCTGGACGCGGTTTCTCCTTCGTTTCGCCACGTGTTGAACACGTTCACCACAGCACTTCTCGCACACCCGACAAGTCGTGGAGTTTCCGAAATACTCGTGCCGAGTCTCTGGGCCATCACAATCTGCCTTCGGCAAAACTCAGATAGATCACACGTCTTCCCCGTTGCACACATGCACAGTACGCTCGCTGATAGAACATGCAGAGTGTGTGCGCGCCTAACTAGCGATCATTCGTCGCCGCTATCGCCTGACCGGATTTATATAGACAGTAAGTCGGTTTTCATTATGTTGTGGAAACTAAATAATTAAGTCACGAAAACTAGATAAAAACATACGTCTTCAGTGCGCCAAAAATAAAGAAATACATAATACTGAAAATTTTAATGCTTGTGAGCTATGTTCTTGAGAAATATTAAATATAACACATCAGTGCGACTGCATTACCATTTAAATGCAACGCGTTCACAGTCCCCCCGACCTCCCCCACGCCCCGACATCAGACAGTGAGCATAGCGGTGAGGGAAATGTGCGGCCAGGCACGAGAGTTGTGGCACTTATTCAAGCGTTCTGCTTGCGGTCCGAAATCTTGGCCTTCCTGCTATAAATAATGGCTAAGGGGTATATTTGGAGGTTTAATGATTGTCAGCTATCTTCGTAGTGTTGCTGGGAAAGAGATTGTATTGGTAAATATGGCACCTTCATGCTATCTATCGTAGACAGCATACTGTAAAGCCATGTAATTGTGTTGCAGTCACTTGGTGGTGAATTAGTGAATGACAAGAATGTTAATGTACATCTCTTACCATCAATTGTGTTACTGGTAGACTGCATAAATCTCTTCCATTCAGAAACTGCTCGCACTTGTAGAATGAGTTGCACTGAGTGGGGCCATTTATCAGACATCCACAGTATATCTTACAAGGTGAGTGTGAACATGTCTGATGGAATAGGAATGATCATGTTCAGTGATAGACCAGTAATATGCTGTAATTGATTGCTTGATTTCAGTGGAACTATACTGATGAGCCAAAACATTACGACCATCTCCATAATAGCGTGTTTGTCCGTCTTTGGAACGAAATACATACCTGATTCTGCGAATCAGAGATACGACAGTTTGTTGGTAGGGTTTGGGGGGGGGGGGGGTGGCGGCATTAGATGTCTATCAACGGGTCACGTAATTCGCATAAATAACTGGCCGCAAATCTGCGTTCGCAGTGATGGCGCCCGATAGCGATCCAGGTGGGTTCCATAGGATTTACATCAGGCGTCGAGACATCAACGTCAGTTCACTATAATACTCCCCAGACCACTATAGCTCGGTTCTGGCTCCGAGACACGGATAATTATACTACTGAAAGATGGCATTGCCGTCGGGGAGGACATCAAGGACAAAGGGATGCAGGTGGTTCGCAGCTGCCAGCGTGTCTTCCATTACTATCACAGGTCCCATTCAAGCACAAGATAATGTCTCCCATAGCAGAACACTGTTCCCACCAGCCTGCGTCGGTGGCGCGCTGCACGTTTCGAGTCGCCATTTACCTCGATGACGGCGTTTGTGGAGACAACTATACACCTAGTGTCGCAAAAATACGATTCGCCCGAAGAGGCGAAACGTTTCTACTGATCGACGGTCGAACCTCGATGGTCCCGTGCCCACTTCAATCCACTGCACTCGTAATTGACTAAGTCGATGGGTCAACATGCAAACACGTAGGGGTGGTCAGCTGCGGAGCTCCATGTTCAACAATGCACAACGAATGGTGTGCTCCGAAACACTTGTGCGTGATCCAGCATTGTGTTCCTCCAACAGAGATGCCGCAGATCACCGTCTATCCTACTTTACAGAGCAGACAAGCTTCCGAACCCCACGTTCTGTGGAGAGTCGTGGACGTCCAACAATTTAGCGCCGCCTACTGGTAGTTTTACTGTCCTACCTGTTTCCGTAGATGCTCACGACAGTAACTCGTGAACATTCGACCAACTTCGACGTTTTAGAGATACTCGTTGATAGGTCCTCTGCGTAATAATAATCTGCTCTTTGTCGAAGTCGCTCATCTCAGCGGATTTCCCCGTTTTCAACCTATATCTTCACTAGGGTGATCTCGTCCGTGTCTGCTCCGCTTACCTACTTTTGTTACCGCGTCAAGTGGCCGCAACACCACCAGGAGGCATCCAAACGTCGCGGCGAGCAGTGGTCAAAATATGGTTCAAATGGCTCTGAGCACTATGGGACTTAACATCTGAGGTCATCAGTCCCCTAGAACTTAGAACTACTTAAACCTAACTAACCTAAGGACATCACACACATCCATGCCCGAGGCAGGATTCGAACCTGCGACCGTAGCGGTCACGCGGTTCCAGATTGTAGCGCCTAGAACCGCACGGCCACACCGGCCGGCAGCAGTGGTCATAATGTTTTGGCTTATCAGTGTATCTAAGTTCCATAACACCTAGGTGACCAAATTCTATTGCAGAGGGAGACAATTTAAGCTTCTGGACCTTTTCAGCTGTTGGGAGAGCGCAGCCTTTATATCCCTCATGCTATGAAAAGTATTGCAGGCAGTGATAGGGTAAACAATGAAACTGACATTGTCGAATACATATTGACAGCATGTTACACTCAGGGCATGCTCTTCAGTGTGATAAACAGTTGACAGCTCCAGCTGTTGAACATTTTTGCATAATAGCTCACTTAAAAACTGCAAAAGTGCACATTAAACTGAAACTAATTCCACTATGTATACACAAACACAGTGAAGTATGTACTCACATTACAGAACTGGACGGCAATTGTTGAGGAGATATAGACGATCGGTAACCTGAAAAGCTAGCAGTGCTCTTCATGGGGAAAGTTGCCTTATTCCGAAGAACGCTACAACTGCCGTATAGGATGACTAAGAATCAGTTTCCCCTCTAGCTTTGTAGAATACAGATTTATGCAAATTTTGCGCATATGCGTTTCTTCCATTAGTATTATTAGTAACTCATATCTTTATTCCAAGCAGTGTTAATACATATTGGGAAAATAAACATCCCCTTGTATGGCTGCGCACTGTATCGCCAGTGATTCGTAAAGCGCACTTCGGAGGATTGGTAGAACTTCAGAAAATTTGTAAATAATAGATTTCAGCTATCTGTCGTTCTTTTTAAATTTTATTGGCAGATCTAGATTTCGGCTAGAAACTACCCATTCTCAATGCACTATCAATTTTGTTCAATGCATGTAATGCCTGTTGGTCGGCTTCGTCCACAGTTCATTGAATACTCTGAGTATTCAATGAACTCAGTGAGTATTCAATGAACTGTGGATGAAGCCGACCAACAGGCAATGATAATTCATTCAGAATGGCTAGTTTCTAGCAGAAATCTGGCTCTGCCAATAAAATTTAAAAAGGACGACTGATAACTGAAATCAATTATTTACAAGTCAAGATAACAGTCGCTGGGTGCAACAGCCTTCTCAATGGAAAACAACCTGACTTTATAAAATATTCTGCAGTTTCTCCTTGCGTGAAGTAGTGGGGTAGGTGAGATAGGAAATCATCTGCTCGCTCTTCAGTTTGCAAAGCTATGAAGACGGGAACTGAATTCCATGGATATGCTCCTACCCTCCACAGCCGCAATCCAATTTATCCCTTAATACGGCTCTTGAACTTAAACGAGATATACATATTTAATATTTGTTCATAACCCACTTCATTTAACAGTAAACGTTAATTTTATACCATTAAAAAGTATTTTCAATTATTTGCTATTCTTCCATCACAAAAAAGCAGCTACCTATCAAGAAAGAATTAGGCGAATGGGCCGGCCGGAGTGACTGAGTGGTTCTAGGCGCTACAGTCTGGAACCACGCGACCGCTACGGTCGCAGGTTCGAATCCTGCCTCGGGCATGGATGTGTGCGATGTCCTTAAGTTAGTTAGGTTTAGCTAGTTCTAAGTTCTAGCGCACTGATGACCTCAGAAGTTTAGTCCCATAGTGCTCAGAGCCATTTGAAACATTTTTAGGCGGATGGAACGGGAATTGGTAGATGTTACGCACCTCTGCAGCCAAACAAATGATTAAAATTTCTGAAAAAGTGGATGATTTATTCCAGATAAAGAGGTTTAAATATGACCAAGTCAATAATGCTTTGGTCAACATCTGGTCCTTATGTAGGCAGTTATTCGACTTGACATTGGTGGGTACAGTTACTGGATGTCCTCCGGAGGGACGTCGTGCCAAATTCTGTCCGCTTGTGCATTAGATCGTCAAAATCCCGAGCTAGTTGGAGGGCCCTGCCTATAACGCTCCAAACGTTCTCAATTGGAGAGTCCCTGCGAATTTTCTGGCCAAGGTAGAATGTGGAAAGCATGAACACAAGCAGTAAAAATTCTCGCCGTGTGTGGTCGGTCATTATGTTGCTGAAATGTAAGCCGACCATCTCTTCCCACGATGAGCAATAAACCAGGCCGTAGAACATAGTCGATGTACCGCTGTGCTGTAGGGGTACCGTGGATGACAACCAAATGGGTTCTGCTATGAAAAGAAATGGCATCCCAGACCATAACTCCTAGTTGTCAGGCCGTATGATGGGCGACAGTCAGATTGGTATCTCACTGCTGTCCGGAGCGTCTGCAAACTGCTTGGAATCTCATTCACTGGAGAAAAACTGCCTTCACTGGTAAGCCCTGCTTCGAATTTGGCCCTGACGGCCAGCGAAGACGTGTCTGGAGACGCTCCAGACTGTGGAGAGATAGCAACCTGACTGTCGCCCCACGATACGACTCGAAAATCACGACTGATGGTCTGAAGTGTCATTTCATTTCATAGTAGGACCTCTTTGGTTGTCGTCCGCTGTACCCTTACGGCACAGTGGTACATTTCCCTGTTTCGTTGCCCGTCATGCCTAGCCATCCTGGGCTTACATTTCAGAAAGATAATGCCCGCCCGCACACGGCTTGAGACTCTATTGCTTGTCTTCACGCCTTCCACACCCTACCTTGGCCAGCAATGTTGCTGGATCTATCTTCAATTGAAGCGTTTAGAGCACTATGGGTAGGGCCCTCCAACCACTTCGGGATTCTGACGATCTAACGCGACAATTGGACAGAGTTTGGCGCGATATCTCCCAGCAGAACATCCAACAACTCTACCAATCAATGCCGAGCCGAATAACTGCTTGCATACGGGCCAGAGGTGGAACAACGCATTATTGACTAGTTCAGATTGTGAAGCTCTTTCTCTTCAATATATATCCAGTTCTTCTGAAACTGTAATTATTTCTTTGCCTGTACATGTACAGTCGTGGACAAAACGAGCGAGACCCCTCGCCTTTTCGTTATGCTGATCCGCACAGCTTTGAAGTCCGCTACACAGCATACAAGGCAAGGCGACAAAGTGCTACCAACATACTATGCACAGTTGGCTCTGAGCACTATGAGACTTAACATCTGTGGTCATCAGTCCCCTAGAACTTAGAACTACTTAAACCTAACTAATCTAAGGACATCACACACATCCATGCCCGAGGCAGGATTCGAACCTGCGACCGTAGCGGTCGCGCGATTCCAGACTGAAGCGCCTAGAACCGCTCGGCCACACCGGCCGGCCAGTATGTTTCGACAATTCAAAATATTCATTAGTGAAAAGCCGTACCCTGGTACGAAGTTGCATACGGTTAAAATTGTAGTGTGACGCCACGGACGCGATTGTCTTCTCAGTTATGACGGGACGAAGATAAGGACAACGCAACACCGCGGTGACCCCGCAGCTACCTAGGCGGTCTTCGCCTGAAGGTTATGAGTAGAAAACTCGTCGAAGCGTTGCGACAACACTACGGCACGACTTGGCTTATAATTCGAAGAGAATTCAGCAATGAAATTCGCCGAGAAAGCCTGCATTCCCACACACGCTTTTAATTCCTTCAATTAGCCTCGGAGAAACGAATATTTTTGTGTGAACAATGACACCGAAAACCACTTCCCTTGGGGCGTGCGCTTTACAACAAAATTAGCTTGCGTTTAATGCCTAGAGTTTCGTTAAGCACAAAGTAGGCTCCAGCGTTGCGACAACACTACGGCACGACTTGGCTTATAATTCGAAGAGAATTCAGCAATGAAATTCGCCGAGAAAGCCTGCATTCCCACACACGCTTTTAATTCCTTCAATTAGCCTCGGAGAAACGAATATTTTTGTGTGAACAATGACACCGAAAACCACTTCCCTTGGGGCGTGCGCTTTACAACAAAATTAGCTTGCGTTTAATGCCTAGAGTTTCGTTAAGCACAAAGTAGGCTCCTGCGTTATGGAGCCTAGTGAGTAGGTTGCACGGATATGCGCCCACGGCAGTTAAGCGAAGGGCAGAATGTGGGACGCGAGAAAACGGTTTTCATGCGAGAGAACTGCCTACGTACAGACCACTGTGGAACACTTTCAGCTGTCTGCGCTGTACAGGCCACGCGATACAGTTCTCTCTCTCTCTCTCTCTCTCTCTCTCTCTCTCTCTCTCTCTCACACACACACACACACACACACACACACACACACACACACACACACACACACAGAGAGAGAGAGAGAGAGAGAGAGAGAGAGAGAGAGAGAGAGAGAGAGAGAGATACTTCATTGTCACCACAGGTGTATCACCTGAGACCACATGTAGCAAACAGACGCACGCATGGACGCCCGCGCTGTCACAAACACACAAATTACTGTGAGCGTCATAAAGGTGCAGTCATCTAGGGATATAAAATGCACAGAAGAAAACGGGGGGGGGGGGGGGGGAGTAGGAGGAGAGGGGAGGGGAAAAAGATCAGAGGGCCAGTATTCCATAGGCCTGAGGTGGTGCAGTGTACAGTACGTCGCCAAAACATCTCGTAGTCGTTGGAAGCTGACGAAATGATGATGTTTTCCACTTTTATTATACGTACCGGTTTAACTTGTTCCGTACTGACCGTCCCAACATTAAAATTTCTATAAATCAAGCAGAAATCACAAAAGTGGTAACTTCAAACAGTAAGAGTTAAAATACTGAAATTTTTCTCTAGTCTAGATCACACGACATAAAAAAAACTTGAAAACACACTCAGACAAATAATTAACGTCGCAACCCAGAACATATATTCAATATACAAAATGAAGGGAACAGTCTACAACAGGGCTAGTACTGTCAGGGCACAGTGTTAATAATTATGTTCAACTGCGATACGAGACATTCAGCGATGTCTGTTGCTGGTAATGATTGTGTTTAAGAACTCAACAGGATGTCAACTACAGTCTCCTTGCAAAGCCACCCTCATACCGGCGAGGCTCAAGGGAGGAGGACTGCTAGTATCAAAACGTCTCCCGAGAGCAACCAAACCAAACCAAACCAAACCAAACCAATGGGGTTAAGGTGGTGAGGCAACTAGTGATTCACTGGATTAAATTGTTGCCTATTCGTAATATCCATTCACGAGACGAGAGCTGTATAGTTTTGTAGGAGGCAATCACTTGTGGCAGAGCGATAAGGACTTACGAAAGCATCAAGGATGAAAATCCTCATAGACCTGTACAATCACTCCCACGAGAAAATAAAAATGTTTTGCCTCACCTCGTTCCCAAAACTCCTGAAGATAGACGTTGACTGTCGATATTGTATCACAGGCACATTCCCTTTGACTGTTTAGAGATGTCACCAAACCCGCCTAAAGATGTAAACAAGCATGCATGAGTAGCGCCTAAGAGACGGAGGGGGTCCGACAGCCAATCAGTTGCAGTCATTCCACCTGGAAGGAGGTACACGGCTGGTGTTGTCTGTCGTTTAACCATGCCTAGACGGTCAATACAGCGGTTCGATGGCGTCCGCATTGTTACTTTGTACCAGGAAGGACTCTCAACAAGGTAAGTGTCCAGGCGTCTCGGAGTGAACCAAAGCGATGTTGTTCTCACATGGAGGAGATACAGAGAGACAGAAACTGTAGATGACATGCCTCGCTCAGGCCGCCCACGGGCTACTACTGCAGTGGATGACCACTACCTATGGATTATGGCTCTGAACCGCTACCTATGGATTATGGCTCTGATGAACCCTGACAGTAACGCCACCTTGTTGAATAATGCTTTTCGTGCAGCCACAGGACGTCGTGTTACTATTCAAACTGTGCGCAGTAGGCTGCATGATGCACAACCTCACTCCCGAGGTCCATCTTTGCAACTACGACATCATGTAGCACGGTACAAATGGGCCCAACAACATGCCGAATGGACCACTCAGGACTGGCATCACGTTCTCTTCACCGATGCGTGTCGCATATGCCTTCAACCAGACAATCGTCGGAGACGTGTTTGGAGGAAACCCGGTCAGGCTAAACGCCTTAGACACACTGTCCAGAAAGTGCAGCAAGGTGGAGGTTCCCTGCTGTTTTGGGGTAGCATTACGTGGGGCCGACGTACTCCGCTAGTGGTCATGAAAGGCGCCGTAACGGCTGTACGATACGTGAATGCCATCCTCAGACCGATAGTGCAACCATATCGGCAGCATACTGGCGAGGCATTCGTCTTCATGGACGACAATTTGCGCCACCATCGTGCACATCTTGTGAATGACTTCCTTCAGGATAACGACATCGCTCGACTAGAGTAGCCAGCATGTTCTACAGACATGAACCCTATCGAACATGTCTAGGATAGATTGAAAAGGGCTTTTTATGGACGATGTGACCCACCAACCACTCTGAGGGATCTACGCCGAATCGCCGTTGAGGAATGGGACAATCTGGACCAACAGTGCCTTGATGAACAAGTGGATAGTATGCCACGACGAATACAGGCATGCATCAATGCAACAGGACGTGCTACTGGGTATTAGAGGCACCGGTGTGTACAGCATTCTGGACCACCACCTCTGAAGGTTTCGCTGTATGGCGGTACAACACCATGCAATGAGTGATTTCCTTGAGCAATAAAATGGGCGAAAATGGTGTTTTTGTTGATCTCTATTCCAATTTTCTGTACAGGTTCCGGAACTCTCGGAACTGAGGTCATGCAAAACTTTTTTTGATGTGTGTAGAATGACTGCGCCTCTGCTTGTACACTCACACAATGTGTTAGCCAAATGCACTCCTTTTACTGGAACAGACTTCTCTGCACGTCAAAATACCTATGTTGTCACTAAGCTAAATCGAGTGCCGTCTGTGGTAAAAATAGTCCTCTGTTCACAGAGAAGGGACAAAAATATGGAATCGCAAAACAGCTTCCAGTCGTCTCGGATTGGATAAATACACATCACACATGGTTTTCAAGGCAATCTTTTAACATTCTTCCTGCAAAGAAGCGGCAAGTGCCGGTAACGATAATGGAGGTGGATGGCGACTGCGCATCCTTCTCTCCGATGTAGACCACAAAGGCTCAATAATAATGAGATCTGGTGATAGTGGTGGCCAGCGGTGAACCGACAATTTATCCTCGTGCTCACAAAATCAATCATGGACAACGGGAATTGTGTGAGAAGGGGCTCTGTCGTCTTCGAACACAGTATCACATTGGAAAACAAACATTCCACTATGGGATGAACCTGATCAGCCAAAATGATAACATACTCCCTGGCGCTATGCGACCTTGCAGAGCACGCATGGGTGCCATGGAGTACCACGATATCGCTACCCATTTCAGCACCGAACACCCGCCATGTTTCAATCTTGGAACATTAAACTCGCCCAGAAGTTGGAAACAGTGTGAAACAAGACTCATCCGAGCAAACAACATTCCTCTATTGCCACATACCCCGGGTTTTTTGGCTTCGGCACCACGTTTTCCTGTTACGGGCATGTAAATCAGTGATGCGTGGTTCTGAAATTCGAGCTCTCCCTTAAATTTCTTGCTTATGGAGCTCCCCTCGCGTTGTTTTGGAGCCAACAGGGTTCGCGAGTGCGATATTCAGTTCTGCAGTGACTTGCATCTGTCGTCATCTTATTTTTCGTCACAATCCTCTTCAATGACCGTCTGCTACGATCACTCAATGCCCATTTTCGCCCGCGTTGTGACTTAGCTGATGATGTGCTGCCCCTTTCACTTTATGCGGTATAGATCGTCGATGCGATGCCTCTTGACACATCAAACACTACGGCTACCTAAGTGGCTACCTCAGTCAAGAGAGCACCCTCCAAATAGCACAACGACTTTCCCACATTCTGATTCATTAAGCACCGACATAACGCACTCACAGCTACACAGAACTCTGTTATGACCACGACCGACGCAACGTATTGACGACACTGAGCAGGCGCGGCTCATGGTAATATACGACAGCGCAACCTGCGGGCTTGGTTAGCACCTGCATTTACACTCCTGGAAATGGAAAAAAGAACACATTGACACCGGTGTGTCAGACCCACCATACTTGCTCCGGACACTGCGAGAGGGCTGTACAAGCAATGATCACACGCACGGCACAGCGGACATACCGCGGTGTTGGCCGTCGAATGGCGCTAGCTGCGCAGCATTTGTGCACCGCCGCCGTCAGTGTCAGCCAGTTTGCCGTGGCATACGGAGCTCCATCGCAGTCTTTAACACTGGTAGCATGCCGCGACAGCGTGAACGTGAACCGTATGTGCAGTTGACGGACTTTGAGCGAGGGCGTATAGTGGGCATGCAGGAGGCCGGGTGGACGTACCGCCGAATTGCTCAACACGTGGGGCGTGAGGTCTCCACAGTACATCGATGCTGTCGCCAGTGGTCGGCGGAAGGTGCACGTGCCCGTCGACCTGGGACCGGACAGCAGCGACGCACGGATGCGCGCCAAGACCGTAGGATCCTACGCAGTGCCGTAGGGGACCGCACCGCCACTTACCAGCAAATTAGGGACACTGTTGCTCCTGGAGTATCGGCGAGGACCATTCGCAACCGTCTCCATGAAGCTGGGCTACGGTCCCGCACACCGTTAGGCCGTCTTCCGCTCACGCCCCAACATCGTGCAGCCCGCCTCCAGTGGTGTCGCGACAGGCGTGAATGGAGGGACGAATGGAGACGTGTCGTCTTCAGCGATGAGAGTCGCTTCTGCCTTGGTGCCAATGATGGTCGTATGCGTGTTTGGCGCCGTGCAGGTGAGCGCCACAATCAGGACTGCATACGACCGAGGCACACAGGGCCAACACCCGGCATCATGGTGTGGGGAGCGATCTCCTACACTGGCCGTACACCTCTGGTGATCGTCGAGGGGACACTGAATAGTGCACGGTACATCCAAACCGTCATCGAACCCATCGTTCTACCATTCCTAGACCGGCAAGGGAACTTGCTGTTCCAACAGGACAATGCACGTCCGCATGTATCCCGTGCCACCCAACGTGCTCTAGAAGGTGTAAGTCAACTACCCTGGCCAGCAAGATCTCTGGATCTGTCCCCCATTGAGTATGTTTGGGACTGGATGAAGCGTCGTCTCACGCAGTCTGCACATCCAGCACGAACGCTGGTCCAACTGAGGCGCCAGGTGGAAATGGCATGGCAAGCCGTTCCACAGGACTACATCCAGCATCTCTACGATCGTCTCCATGGGAGAATAGCAGCCTGCATTGCTGCGAAAGGTGGATATACACTGTACTAGTGCCGACAGTGTGCATGCTCTGTTGCCTGTGTCTATGTGCCTGTGGTTCTGTCAGTGTGATCATGTGATGTATCTGACCCCAGGAATGTGTCAATAAAGTTTCCCCTTCCTGGGACAATGAATTCACGGTGTTCTTATTTCAATTTCCAGGAGTGTATATTCGATCATGGATTTCTTGCGGTGTTTCCATATTTTTGTACAGTTGTATCTGCACTCAAGTGTGAAACCGGGTGTTGGCTGTATACGCTCCTATCTATGACGAACGATAGTCCGCCCCTGGTAACTGAGTGGTCAGCGGGAGGGAATGTCATACCTAACGGCCCGGGTTCGATTCCCGACTGAGTCGGAGATTTTCTCCCCTCAGGGACTAGGTGTTGTGTTTTCCTTATCATCATTTCATCCCCATCGACACGCAAGTCGCCGAAATGGCTTCAACTCGAAAGACTTGCCCCAGGCGAACGGTCTACTACACGGGAGGCCCTAACCACAAGGAATTTCCATTTTATGACGAATGATGAGCGGTATATGCATGCTGGTGCCCTCGAATGCACACAGTCTTCACGATGCCTTCTATACAATCAAGTCAAATTAGTGTTGCTAAATCGACGGAACAAGAACCAACTCGTTTTGCCAACTTTTTTTATTAAGAAAACTAAAATAAACCACCAACAGTAACACCCTTTTCAGAACCAACAAAACAATAACGATCCCTTCTGCGGATGAATCAAATAACAACTAATTCCTATAATCGGAGTTCCCTTCGACTCTATACCCGTACAACTGTTCCATGTCGAAATCGGCTGTTAGCAACTGTTAGATAGCCTAACACGACGGAAGCGAGATCTCACAGGCGTTGCGGAAGAGAGAACGGTCGAGGTGGTACACCGCTGTACCAGCCGATCGAGTCGATAGTTGCCTCCTGAACGGCCAGGAGCCGGCTTATCTAGCCTCGGGCGGAAGGATATTTCCGGGAGTATTTGCACACACGTGATCGCCAAGAAATAGTTCGTTGATCGTCGTGCCCCCTTCCTCTGCTGCTGGCTGATGCCCTCTGATGAACTTTGGCCGTACCTACGTGTTTGTTATCAACTGTGGTACTTGCTAGTAAAAACTCTTGCGTCGGACAGACTTCGCACCGGTGTCGGCAACCCGCGTCGCTGGTCTGTCTACGGAGTTGCCAATGCAGTAGGCGTCTGTGGTGAATGCAGCAAGTTCAACGTCAACGTGCAATAAGCACTCACAGATGGCAGGTAGCAGAACAACAAGTGGAGGGTATATAAAGCGTGTCAGAGGACGCGAAAAACAGTGTAGTCGTTGTTGTAATGTGGAAACGTAGCGATTTATACGATATCAAAAGGGCCAAGGGTGGAAGCATTACCGAAACGGTTAAGCTTGTAAAGTGTCTGCGTGCCACCACGGTTAAAGTATACCGTGCATGGCAAAACGTCGCTATCGAAAAACAGCGACAAGGGAAATGTGGCGGACCACGGGTCATAGATGACAGGGGTGAACGACGGCTGAAGAGATATGTAAAGGCGAAAAGATGCGCAACTGTTGAGCAACTGACCGCCCAGACGAACCATAGTGCTACCAACAGTCTCCTCAACCATCGTTCAGTGAATATTGCTGCGCATGGATCTCCGCAGCAGCTGCCAGGTTCGTGCACCAATGCTGACTGCTGATCATCGGCGACGAAGACTGGAACTTACGCAACAATACTGCAACTGGACGTCCATTTAGTGGCGACAGGTGGCCATTTCAGATGAATCACATTCTTTACCCTGTCGGATAGAGGGCTACTGGCGCTTACGGCGTGAAACGTCTGAAAGCGAACACCCTGCAACAATTGTGGTCTGGGGAACGTTTTCTTGGCATTTCATGGGTGATTACGTCATTCTGGATGGCACAATGGATCATCACAAGTATGCATCTATCCTTGGGAACCATGCCCACCCTTACATACAGTTTTTCCTCGGCACGGTGGTATCTACCAGCAGGACAATGCAACGTGTCTCACAGCTCAACTAGTCTCTATTGTATTAAAAAACTAAAAACCCGCTTCGATTGCGAAAAAAGCCCATAGTGTTAAGTGTTAACCCAGGTTTCCCCGTAGATAACTACACCTTCTTCAGAACAACAATAAAACCCACAAGTGCCTAAGAAGACCTTTGTCAAGAGTTCCTCCTGTTGTCATAGGTAGCTTCATATATATGTTTCTTTACTAGCATAAGCAACCGTGTGCGGTTACTTTTAGGTTCCATCTCCTATTTAGCTCGTCTCTTGTTCTATCCATTTCATTTTTTGATATACGTTGATCCACGGTTGGGAATATATGGGCATGTATAAAATTTCTGGTATTCGTATGCTAATGCGCATTGAAGTAACTTCCCTTGTCTTGCGCATGTGCATAGGTAGCGGGTCAGGCTTGTAAGTGAGCGGCCGTTTGTAGCTGCAGTTTATGGCGGGTCATGGCCCACCGAACATAGGCCGGTATGAGGTGGAGCGTACACCATTAAATTAAGTAGTGGTTTTGACTTTGTACATATGTACTGTTTGTCTTTTCCTTTTCTTTTACGTTTATAAATGTATAGCTATGGTGTTCTTTTAATCATTGACAAAGGTCTTCTTAGCCACTTGTGGGTCTTATTGTTGTTCTGAAGAAGGTGTAGTTATCTACGCCGAAACCTGGGTTAATACTTAACACTAGGTGCTTTTTTTCGCAATCGAGGCGTGTTTTTAGTTTTTTAATGTATTAACCAAAGATTGCTGACGCGCTGCGATGTTGAAGGTTCTTCGTCTCTATTGTTTCTCTGGATTAGCTAATGGTTCTCGCTTACTGACGTTACCTAAGTTGGACCTGCCAGATTCCATTTTAATAAAAAAGAGACTACAATACATGACATTATTATGTTCGGTATTGCCATTAATGCATTGTCTGCACATGTTTCTAGACAAAGAAGTTCACAGTTAAGAAAGGAATTTACTAGCACACACGACTACGGGTCTATTACTGAACCAAGGTCGAGGTGCCGACGGCATGTTTAGGCCTCTCTATAAACATTGTGTTTCATATCCAGTATACAATTTACTTTATAAGGTTTTCCCCTCGTATAAACTTATTCTGTCAGTCGTGTTACAATAAATGATTATCATCAATGATATGAACGGTTGGCCACGCAGGCTTCGTTCTAGTCACCCCGTTCTAGAGCGCTACCTTACTGCACTCGTGCAACACGCCCAACTCTGCGCGCGACCTCGTTCCTTTCTGAACTGCCGCCCGGTCTCGACTTGCGGCCTGAGCTGCGCTCATTGCAGCTCGCTGCACGAGTTGTGATTGCGCGAGCAAATACGCTCCCCGACTGCTAAATAAATGAGAAATTAAATGACCGCTGTGACCTGGAAACGTTACAAACTGCCTTCGCTGGTAAACGATTCCTGGATGTCATTCGACCGCGCCGGTTAATCGAGCAGTCTTCCCATATTACCAACCTCCGTTCTCTCTCAAACAAGCACGCTTGCTGTGCCGAGATGAGCCGAGGGGATTGAGCGTCGATGGTTAGCTTCTAGTAGTTTTATGTACCACTAGTTTGGTAATGACGCAATCAACCTGCATGTAATATATCACACTGCCTTCACATGCCTTCCTATGCTGCAAGTTATTTTATCGTCTATTTTATAGCTCTGACGCATTGTTAAAGGCGACAACGCAGAGCAGACGGCTATATACATCTGTTTTTGTGAAAGTAATGACGGAGCAATGATTATGACAATGTTGAAGGAACTATCGCTGAAATGATACAAGAAAGCCACGGCGAACTGGACAGCAAGACTGGTGTAGTTTTCGAAGCATAGCACCCCGCCTTGGTGCAGGTCTTACTGATAATGGCACTGAAACTTGTTTTACAAGTTCTAACTTTTCATCTGATGATGGTAGTAGCCGGAATGAAAGTAAAGAAAGACATATGTTAAGCGATCTAGATATACTGACAATACTAATAATTGTCACGGGCTTATTCAGAAAATTAAATTCCTTTATAAAAACCCGCTTAAAACAACACGGAAAGTCGGCGATCGTGGAGCATTGCTTGGAAATGGGGCCACTCCATAAATTTCAACAAAACTAAAGTACTGACACAAACCTCAAACTTCTTGAATTCCATAACAGAATATTGATTAAAATCACGTAATACCTACGCTGGAAAGTAATATCTCCTAACTTGTCTGAAAATAAAACAACGTTATTAACTTTCTATCTCTTTATTCTTCACGTATATATATTTATTTCTCAACATAGTCACCCTGACAACTAACAAATTTCTCCCAACGAGGGACTAATTTGCTGATCCCGTCAGTGTAGAGGGTCTATCTTTGTTGACGGATACACACCCTCACCACTGTTTGCACCGCTTCATCACTATCACAGTGAAGTCCTCGAAGGTGTTCTTCAATTAAAAAAAAAAAAATCACACACACAGATAAAAATTCGCTGAATACCTTCTCAAGAGTCTCCATTCCTTCCATAGTAACTATGTAAGCAACGACCAAATATCGCTTAGTTTAAAGAAACAGTGTAGACGGTAATTGAGAATTTTATACCAAGTAAATTAATAATACACAGAATAGACCGCGATGGTACACAAAACAGGTCCGGACACTGTTGCAGAAGTAACAAAAAAAATCATGCTAGATTTAAACGGACGGAAAATCTCTAAGACTGGAACGGCTTACAGGTGTTCGAAACTTAGTGCGCACTAAGATACTTTTCATAGTTTCCACAACGAAGCTCTGTCTCGAAATCTGGCAGAAAATCCAAAGAGGTTATAGTCATAGGTGAAGTATACTAGAGTCAAGGAGCAAGCAATGACTTCACTGTGTTATACCGGTGGTAATGTCACCGACATCCACACTTAAGCACGATTTTCTGAAATTCTTTCACCAAAGAAGTTGCAGTAAACATTCCAGAGTTCGAATCAACAACAGCAGCCAACATGACTAATTTGGAAATAGATACCATCCGTGCAGTGGAGCGACTCGTTACTTAACTAAGGGAAGTTTTATGGTCAAAACTGCACACCAATTGGGTTGCTTTCAGAATACATGGCTGGTGTGGTCTTCAGACTGAAGACTCGGTTGATGGAGCTCTCCAAGCTTGTCTATGTTGTACCATCCTCTTCATCTCTGCATACCTACTGCCACCTACATCAGTTTGAACCTACTTACAGCACATACATATCCAACCGCTCTCCCGACGAAATATCCGTACGTAAAGCTGGAAAATTGCACAGTTCACTACAATTACACAATATTTTAGACATGATATCTACATGGTGGGAGAAGTGGCAGTTGACCCTCAACAATAATAAGTGTGATTTCCTCTACACGTGTACTAAAAAACACCCCGTTAAATTTCGGTTATACACAAATTCAACTAAATACCTAATGATTACAAACATTTTAAATTGGAACCATCACACAGAAAATTTTGTGGGGATGGTAAACCAAGGACTTTGTTTGATTTGCATAACTCTTAGAAAACGCAACAAATCTACCAATGGATGCGCAGCTTGTCCGCCATCTTCTGGAGTACTGCTGTGCGGTATGGGATGCTTTTCGTTTTACATTATCACGAAACAGCGGAGAGTGTGTTACGGATATGATGCGCGAGTTGGGGTGGCAATCATTGAAAGAGGGGCGTTTGTCGTTGCGGCGAGATCTTCTCACGAAATTTCAGCTACCAATTTCCTCCTCCGAGAGCGAAATTTTTTTGATGACTCCCACCAACATAGTCAGAAATAGACTTGGCCACCGTTTGTATATTTCGATAGAGTGCATCGATACGTGGAACTGTTTCAGTGTTTCGAAACGGCTATGTTTCACTCGAAACAGTGGTGTTTCATTCCGCTCTGTCTGGGATAATGGGGCCAGATTCGATCTCGACCCAGACACAGAAACTTGTTTCAAAATAACGCTGTTTCAATCCACTTGTGCTTGGAACGGACGAATTGTATCATTACTCTCTGTCTCGGACGAGATTCGGGCACGGCACAGATACTGAACCACGTTTAACATACTACTTCATCAAACACTTTCAAGAGTGCCGAAATCTTTTTGACACATAACAGCGTGAAGCTTAGGATTTCCGAAAATAAAGCTTCGTTTCTAATTGACTGCCCTATTCCGCAATGGCGTAATATCTGCTTCATGAACACTAACAAACAATAAAATAACGCACACTATTAGCATTCGAAATAATAGTGTGAAAAACATTTAGTTAAATTTCACATCTCTTATAACATACGCTTCTCTATTCATGTACAGTAATCACATTAAAAAAACGCAAGTAAACCTACAACATTTTAAATAAAAAAAGGAGTAGAGAGACAGTTTTTAGACATGAACATAAATTGGATGTACGTATACTTGAAGCAGTAAAAGGAAATTTCTATGAACCTTTCTTCCAATAGACTAAGAGGGAAAAAAAAACTTATGGTGTAACGTTCAGTCGACAACGAGGTCAAATCTGTTGTGTCCATTTTAAAGCAGCCATCCGTGCAAGCGATTTAGGGGAACCACAGAAAGTTAAATCTAGATTCTAGGGTTTCGAACCGCCGTTGTCCTGAACGCGAGTCCAGTGTCTTACCCCTTCGCCACCAAGCTTAATTCCAGCAGATGTGACAGTGTGGAAAACATTTCTTACATTTCTGATCCTATAGCTCATACATATCTCGATGTGTGCTTTTATCCAGACTACTAACAATCCTGCGCCCTACACACGAGGGTGTATCAGCATCGGTTTCTTGTTCACCATTAATCCATGCTCTCTGCTTTGCATCCCAGAATCTCACTTTAAATGTACACCGATACAGATGTGCTTTTTTAAAATGTATGTTTAATGAACTGTCAGGTAGAAGCTGTTAGAGATGGAGCACTGTCTTTAGCAGCGGCGCCACCTTAATCTATGCAGGATGATAACCAAGCTTTGAGTGCATGTGGTACCATATGCTTGCTAAATATTTACCTTACGTTCATATTACACTTGGCACTCAATAAGCTAAATTTTTGGTACCTGATTGACAGTAGAAAGCTGAATTCGAGACAGTTTTTACGGTTGTAAATGTCGCGACCAAACGGTGTCTGCCTGCCTTTGTTCTCTTTGGAATAGTCAGCCTCATTATTCACGGCGCGTACTGTCAGAAGCGAGTGATAGGAGCGGATATCAGGAACATTGCTGATGGCCCCATTACGCACGGCACGGCGGCACTAACCTTACGAGCGCTCTCTGGAGGCAAATTCTTAACGAAGGCATACCATGTTTTGCAATCATTTTTTATCGCTCGCTTTCTGCTCAGTTTTTCCTTAGACGAAGATGGGGTAGCGGTGCATCTGTGTAATGTTTGACGGGCAAATGAGATCCTAACCTTTCAAACAGTAATTTGTACTGGCTGTTGCAGAGATCAGCAAGTCATGTTGATCAACACAAATTGTTATTTGCGAGCGTAAGCAAACTTAAAGAAAACCATATCGGATGACGAATCCATTATCTTTACATATGAGCTGCGTGGTGAGTTACTATTTCGCCCTGAGACAACCTCCATGCTTGTGCATCGCTGTTGTGAAGAAAACACACACAGTGGCGAGAAATACAAACACATCAAACTTAAACAGCCCAAAACGGTTCACATATTATTGTAATGCTCACATGAACTATTACTTAAAAAAGAAAAAAAATAGTGGCATACGGAAACGTGGATCTGTTTCTAGTTAGCTATAATACACTCATGGTGCGTAAAAAACATTCCAGTTATATGATGAAGAAACTGTACGATAAGACAGATAAATGTTACGGCTAAGACTATGAGAGCACCTAATGCAACTGAAGTCGTGTGCACGAATAAAGGAAATATTTTCATGCGATGGTGACAAACCTGGATCAGTACGTAACTAAACTGTGACCGTGTAAGTAAATAGGTCATAATTTCGCGAGTAGTATTCCTTAGCGCAACCCAATTGCCTCTCGCTTTTACAGCTAGTATTTACAGATTCAGACAGAAAGTTTGCTACTGATCGGTATCTGTAAGCAGTACGTCGACCTACGAGCATGGTTCTCCAGACTTGACGAGTTATGGTGTAATGTCACTTAAGGTTAGATTCATTGTCATGTTCTCTCTTCAAACCAAGACAACTACGTCATCCAAGTGATATGTCCTTACGCCGCGGTTATCTGAATCAGAGCTACACTGCACTTTGAGGCCTGTATAGTACCGGAAGGAAGGTTATGGCAGTAATTACTACCGAATGTTTAACATTTTCGATGATCTTACTCAACTGAAAAACTCCAAAACTTTGTATTAGCAACAAATATTCATTTCTTATGAAGGAAATTGACGAAATTTTAAGACAAAAATTCAAGGTAAAGTGGCTGGAATTCTCACCTTAACATCTCAAGGTAAACATAATTTACTTCTGGATATGTTCATCGCAGGGAAAAACTCACCTCCAGTAAATTAAAACGGGGGCGGAGCGATGTTTACTCAACTGTGAAAATGATGCTTCGTAGGACAGCAGCACATATGTAATCGTGACCGTTCACGTAGTTATCAATTCCCCCCATCAACTGCACCTGATATATTCGTAACAGACACAGGTCTGAAGGTGTATATGAAATTACTAAGTACCAGAATTATCAGCGATTACATGGATATGCGGCAAATAGTTTACTTACTTTCAATTCACAGCACGGAGATATGAACTTTATAATGGAATCAGAAATTATATCACGAGAATCATTCAGAGAGCAAACTGACTGACCGAAATATGTTGGTAATTGAATCATGAAACCCAGTAAACACTATGAAATACTAGCAGTTGCATTTTCGGAGTACTTTAGTGCGTCCCGTGCTGTACATGGAGATATGCGACGCTTCTGCTCTTGCCTAGCGTTTTAAAACAAAATAACGTTTATTTCTGTTAGCGCCAACAATCTTATCAAGGCAGTGGAACGTGATGCACGGCTAACTAATTTTTATGGCTCATCTGTGCCAAAAGGGTTACCGTGCACTGTCGCATTATGTTCCTGAAAATATTGTTCCTCGGATCACTTGTAAATTCTCCTAATTATGTTGGAGAAATGAAGTTGAATTAATTGTTTATTGTCTTGAGACATACGTGAAGAGTGCACGAATCGTAAGAGAAGGACTTGACTGAATCATCAAAATTAAATTCTACAATTCCCATCGAATACACTGAAGCACCAACTAATTATTCGAAATCCAAACAACTTTTAGCTTTGGAACCTAGTATCGCCCAGCGCTAAGTCCCTTCAAGCATTAAAGTATCAGGAGTAGCTAGTCAGGCGCCAAACAAAAAATCGCTCCGATAGTTGAATTCCTGAATTTAGCACTTCTCCCGACAAATGCTTTATCGAGCCGGCTGAAGTGCCGCCCCCAACCTCGCACAAACTGTTATCCTCCCTAACATTCGCGTATCTAAATTTATACCATTTGCCCCATTATGTGTCTCCAAACGACACAGTCTTGATTCACCAGACTCGAGATCATCATATCTCTTCAATAAAACATGGTATTTACAAAATAATTGTACCATGACTTATACGTTTAATTTCTGCACTAGCTAACACTAAACACTATATACAAACTTAAATATCCTATGAGTTTGGCTATAGGAATGGCATCTGGCCGCCCATTAAATTGGACATGCAAATTTGTTAATAACCAGCCAACCTTGCGCCGATGAGGGACAAAGGCACAAGAAAAAAGAAGAAGAAGAAGAAATATACAATGAGTTACCGTGATTTGTAGCAACTGCATAAAGTACAAATCTTTGAACACTCAAAATACATCTTCATTTTATACTGATACAATAAATTGCGCGACTTCCCGATGTGAAAGATGCCCCACTTTCCAGTTATGGGCTCAGGTTGAAGGTCCCCTGCAGAAATATTGCCATGCTTCCCCTATAATTGTCCATAATTGTGAAAGTGTTGCTGTTGCAGGGCATTGTGCACTAACTGACGTCGCGATTATGTCCCAGAAACTTTCAGTGGGATACATGTTGGGCGATCTGAGTGGCCAAATCATTTGACGACACTATTAATAACCACTTCGCGTCATCTAACAATGATCTTAATTTAAATAAAAGTGTAGACACTTATTCAAATACCTAGGTCTTAATATTACTGTATGCAGCTGTGCGTATAATGATATTTTCGAAGGTAATCAAAGAATTAGGGATCACCTCAGTCCAGTAAAGCAATTACGTGAATGATGTAAGTCAATATATACTTAGGTGACAAAAGTCATGGGATACCTCCTAACATAGTGTCGGACCTCCTTTTACCCGGCGTACTGCAGCAGCTTCACGTGATGGACTCAACAAGTCGTTGAAGGTCCCCTGCAGACATATTGCCATGCTTCCCCTATAATTGTCCATAACTGTGAAAGTGTTGCTGTTGCAGGGCGTTGTGCACTAACTGACGTCCCGATTATGTCCCAGAAACTTTCAGTGGGATACATGTTGGGCGATCTGAGTGGCCAAATCATTTGGTCGAATTGTTCACTACGTTTTGCAAACCAATCGTGGGGTGGTGACATGGCGCGTTGTCATCCATAAAAAATCGATCGTGGTTTAGGAACATGTAGTCGATGAATGGCTGCATATGGTCTCCAAGAAGTTCAGTTGCACCAGAATACCCAGGCCGTTCCATGTAATCAGAGCACACACCATTATGGAGCCACCACCAGCTTGGACAGTGCCCTGTTGACAAACTGGGTCCATGTCAGCGCCACACACGTACCCCACCGTCAACTGTTACCAACTGACATCGGGACTCATCTGACCAGGTTACAGTTTTCCAGTCGTCTAGGGTCTAACCGAGTCCAGGAGAGGCGCTAAAGGCGATGTGCTGTTAGCAGAGGCATTCGTATCGGTCGTCTGCTGCCGTAGCCCAGCCATTAACTTCAAATTTCGCCGCGTTGTCCGCCTGCTTAGCTGAGTTGTAACGTGCTCGCCTCTCATGTAAGCGGGCACGGGTTCGATTCCCGGCCGAGTTGGTGATTTTCTCCGCTCGGGGACTGGGTGTTGTGCTGTATTCATCCTCATTTCATTCCCATCACTGGCGCGCAAGTCGCCCAATGTGGCGTCCAATGAAATAAGACTTGCACTTGGCGGCCGAACGTCCCCGAATAGCGGCCTCCCGGCCAACGATGCCATACGCTCATTTCCGTTTTTTTCCGCCGCGTTATCCTAACGGATACCTTTGTCGTACGCCCCACATTGATTTCTGCGATTATTTCACGCAGTGTTGCTTGTCTGTTATCACTTACAACTCTACGCAAACACCACTGCCCTCGGCCGTTAAGTGGAGGCGCCGGCCACTGCGTTACCCGTGATGAGAGAGAATGCCTGAAATCTGATATTCTCAGCACACTCTTGACCCTGTGGATCTCGGAACACTGAAGTCCCTACCGATTTCCGAAATGGAATATTCCATGGATGTAGCTCCAACTAGCGTTCCGCGTTCAAAAATTCCTGTCGTGCGGCCACAATCACGTCATGAATCTTTCCGCACGAATCACCTGAGTACAAATTACAGCTTCACCATAGCACTTCCCTTTTATACCTCGTGTACGCGATACTACCGCCATCTGTATATGTGCATATAGCTATCCCATTACTTTTGTCACCTCAGTATATTATATTTTTAGATAGCTCTCACCGAGATCTGTGTGTTGAAATCTCGCTCAGTATCATATCAATTTTATTAACCAAGTTAATTCATCTGAAACTACGGAAATGATTTTTTTTAAATTTGTTGTTGCTATGGAACCGCTGGTAATATTAGAGAGCTCTGAAAACCAGTAATTCCATCTGAACTTCATCTTCAATTTGCCGTTTCTGCCTATTAGATATATTTATTCCTTTAATACAGAATGCCGCTACGTACATCATTTTCATAGTGTCTGACAACAGCCATTTCATCAGTTTTGGACAGCTCGCATGGTTCTCAACGGCAAGGTTTTTTCCACCACGACACAATGACAGCCCATCTTCTGAGATGACAGAAGGCACCCCGTCCCCGAGGACGCGTACTTGTATGAAGTCGCTCGCCGACCGGAACACACCGACACACCAGCCAGCCGGTGTGGCCGAGCGGTTCTAGGCGCTTCATTCCGGAACGGTGCTGCTGCTACGGTCGCAGGTTCGAAGACTGCCTCGGGCACGGATGTGTGTTATATCTTTAGGTTAGTTAGGTTTAAGTAGTTCTACGTCTAGGGGACTGATGACCTCAGATGTTAAGTACCATAGCGCTCAGAGCCATTGAACCATTTGAACCGACTCACATCTCGTAAATAAGCACACCACATCGAGGCTGCTAGCTGTCATTCTGCTGGTACACGGCCCATCCTTATCGATACTACTTCTGACGGGGATTTCACTTCGTTACATTACAGGCTACACAGCTCGTAAGCAAGAAGAGTTTAGGGGCACCTACCACCAGCTTCTCCCTCACACCTCCGAATTATACCGGGAATGATTACTCCACTTATGACGACGGACCTTGCGAAGAGGAAGAAAGCAACAGTCGCCTAGCACTACTCATGGAGGCTGTTTATCCTCAAAGCGAGTGTGGACCCGGATTCTAGTTGTTAGATACACCGACTGCTGCGCCTAGGTGACTTTAGGTTCACATCCAGTCCTCATCGAACTCTCGGTACACGTAAGGAAGGAACCTTAGGGTTCAATGTCTAGTCGACGACGAGGTCATTAGCGACGGAGGTCACCCTCGAACTGCGGAAAGGATAGGGGAGGAACCGGACGTGTTCTTTACAACGACACGATCCTAGCATTCGCCTGCGGCGATTTAGGGAAGCCACGGAGAACCTCAGTCTGGATAGTCGAACGGAGTTCGAAGCGTCGTCATTTCGAATGTGAGTCCAGTGCCTTACAACTGCGCATTGGAACTCGTGTTAACGCGATGACGCACATGGTGTTTGACGTGTCAATGCTGAGGGTGCTAATGCGTAAACCTGTACTGCACATTCCTATTTCCAGCGAACACTCGTCACATCCATATTTTAGAGCAGACGCAACTGCGTACTATAGCCATGTGCTTCGCCGTGGGCCCAATGGACACTCAGCTATGAGTGAGTTCTGCAACACGACTGACACAACGCCTCACATGGGTGTTTACATTGTTATTTAGGGAAGTGCTACATTATCATCAATCCCCAACACACCAGCCAGTCGTTGTGACCGTGCGGTTCCAGGCGCTTCAGTCTGGAACCGCGTGACCGCTACGGTCGCAGGTTCGAATCCTGCCTCGGGCGTGGATGTGTGTGATGTCCTTAGGTTGGTTAGGCTTAAGTAGTTCTAAGTTCTAGGGGACTGACGACCACAGATGTTAAGTCCCATAGTGCTCAGAGCCATTTTGAACCCCAACACATCGCTAGCAGACTGGTATGTTACGCAATGTGGCGTTAGGAGCCAAGCTTTCGTGCAAATATAATCAGTAGTTTAACATGATTTAATAAATGAGTTCACTATCACTGAATTCTTAAAAATGCGGTAAAACTTAGCAGGTGGCAGCACAATCATGTTTGTGAGCAAGTGAAAGAGGAAGGGGAGAGGGGGGAGAGAGAGGGGGAGAGAGGGGGAGAGAGGTGGGGAGAGAGGTGGGGAGAGAGGGGGGAGAGAGGGGGGAGAGAGAGGGGGAGAGCGAGGGGGAGAGAGGGGGAGAGGGGAGAGAGAGGGGGGGGAGAGAGAGGGGGGAGAATATCTGAGGGTAAATTATTGATATCTCTCTCTCTGTCACACGTGAAATTCCCGGTAACAAACATTGATTGGCACTTCACAGGAAAAATGTCCAGTGGAAAACAGTGACCTGCACTTTAGTTGTGGAGGCTACTCATTGTAAAATGGATTTTGACATCATTTATTTACGGCCTACCTTTTGAAATATAATGCCCCAGATAACATATTAACTCTCAGAAAAATTATTCTAACTAATAAGCCTCATTCTGTGCGACAAAAACTGTGAAGTTTTCACAGAGTTAATAATTATTGATGAGCCAACACATTGCACTGGTCCATAAATTTTCACTTTTCATTTTTACAAAAACGAAAGTAGCAACGTTTTACAAATTTGGACGTGCTGAACGCGAATATCAAAGTTAAAACTGTCTCTTAACTCAGGATTACAAGTAAATAAGGTGTTTACGTTTCACAGTCACATTTGTGGGACATTACAAGAGCTTCATGCAAAAGCATTGTGACAAGGGTTTGTCTGCCATGTGTGAGTGAGGCTCACACTTCCAGTACAATGTGGCAACACTGCTTTACACCATGACTCACTCGTGCACCATCTAGGGTTCATGGCACTGAGCATTGTTGAATGTAGCAACCAGCTTTTAATTACCGTTTGTCACGGCTGCGAACTCTTGTGCTACGTTAGTTCAAATGTTACTTTAACGAGTGTCATTGTGGTGCGCAGTGAACGTATGTGAGGCGAAGTGTACAGATTGAAGAACTTTATTATTGCGCGCTTGTACACTTTCATTAAAATGCCCCGCACCTGCAGTAACAAACATAACTTTCGTTACATTTGTGGAAACATTATTTATGACTCAAAAAGGCGACCAGTGACTAAAGCAGTGAAAGAAGCATTCGCCTTGTATTTCAGGTATAGTGTTAGAGACCATCATAAATTGTAGGCTCCATACGTGTTGCACCTCGTGTTCGTCTACAATGATCGTCTGGATGCATAGTCAAAACGTGTCCATGAAGTTTGGTGTGCCTGATATTTGGCGCGAACCCACAAATCGTGTATCGGATAGTCATTTTTGTATGGTACCTCCCTCCCTTGAGGATAGAAATCAATACCAAGAGGAAGAGGAACACACATACCAACATCCCATGTGTCAATCCCCTTGTTGCTCATGGTGAAGGATTGCGAGTTCCTGTTCCCCCACAAGTACCACCGTCAGGCAGTGATAGCGATGATGCTGAACTGACACAGACAGCCGAAAAAGTACAGTCATCCGCTAGTGACACTGACCCCACATTTACACCAACGTCGTCATCTGGAGAATCACTGAAAATAACACAGTGCTAACTCAGTATTATGAATGGGAATTTAGATCTGCCAAAGCGTAAAGCCAAACCCTTGGCTTCCCCACTTCACTACTAAAATTTTCTTGCTAACACAGTATCTGTGCCTGTGTTTCGAGAGCATAAAAAAAAATTGAGTGTCATTTCCGCATTGAAGCGCGGGATTATCCGAGCTGTCTCAGGCGCTGCAGTCATGGACTGTGCGGCTGGTCCCGGCGGAGGTTCGAGTCCTCCCTCGGGCATGGGTGTATGTGTTTGTCGTTAGGATAATTTAGGTTAAGTAGTGTGTAAGCTTAGGGACTGATGAACTTAGCAATTAAGTCCCACAAGATTTCACACACATTTGAACCTTTTCCGCATTGAACGCGACATTA
The DNA here is from genome assembly GCF_023897955.1 of Schistocerca gregaria. NCBI lineage: Eukaryota > Metazoa > Arthropoda > Insecta > Orthoptera > Acrididae > Schistocerca > Schistocerca gregaria. Next base: position 183,749,761 of record NC_064931.1, on the reverse strand, counting down.
GATTTCTCAAGTGACATTGACGGTTTGTTGGAAGACCTGAACTTTACATATAAATCAGGTGAGTGGAGACTCTTTATAGATGGCTCAAAACCCAACCTGAAAGCAATACTGTAACACAGTGGTAATGAAAGTCCATCCATCCCTGTCGCTGCCTTAGCTGAAGAAAGGTACAAGATGTCGAATTCCATTGTAAGCTGTGTTAATTACAATAAGGAGGAATGGATGGTATGTAGGGATTACAAAGTTATTGCGATGCTGTTGGGTTTGCAAGGGGGTAACACTGAGTATTGTTGCTACCTATGTGAGGGACAGTCGCACAAGAGGAAAAATACACCGTCTCCAGAAACAGCTCTGGCGCCTGTGTCAAAATATATTGCCGTAGAACTTCTAGTGAATCCGAACAAAATTGCTCTCCCACCATTGAACGTTAAACTGGAACTTATGAGAACATTTGTTAAGGCTGTATACAGAATAAAGCAGCACTTCAGCATTTTTGTGAGAAGTTTCCACGGCTCAGCAGAGAGAAGCTCACAAAGGGTATATATTCGTTGGTCCACAGAAATGCCAGCTGTTGGAGAACACTATAAGAAACCTCGGTTCAGCTGCATGTGTAGCTATGTTTTCTTAACGTGACGACATTGTTCTTGGGAAACAGGAGAGCCGAAAACTTCAGGACCCTTGTGGACGAACTCATTGATGTTTATAAAGTCATTGGCTGCAACATGACAATGAATATGCACATTTTTTGCTCCCGCCTGGATGTGTTACCAGAGGACTGTGGTGCATTCAGTGATATACATGGCGAGCAGTTCCACCAGGATATTTCTCTCATGGAACATCCGTACACAGGACGGTGTGGTACTGCTACGTTGGCTGATTTCTGCCGGATGCTGCAGAGAGATGCTCCACGCCCCACCCACAAGAGGAAGACAAAGAAAAATTGTGAATAAACTAGGCAATTTCAATTAATGTGCACTGACGTGATACAAGTCATGGGATACCACTCAATTTCGTGCCGGACCTCCTTTTGTCTGGCGTAGTGCAACAGCTCGAAGTGGCATGGACTCAACAAGTCGTTAGAAGTCCCCTGCAGAAATACTGAGGCATGCTGCCTCCACAGCCGTCCATAACTGCGAAAGTGTTGCCGGTGCAGGAGTCTATGTGCAAACTGACTCTCGATTACGACCCATAAATGATCTGGATGGCCAAGTCATTGGCTCGAATTGTTCACAATGTTCTTCAAATCAATCACGAACAACAGTGGTCCAGTGTCATGGCGCACTGTCATGCATAAAAATCCCATCATTGTTTCTGAACGTGAAGTACACGAATGCCTGCAAATGGTCTCCTCCTAGGTGAACATGACCATTTCCAGTCAGTGACGGATCAGTTGACCAGAGGATCCAGTCCATTCCATGTAAACACAGCTCACACCATTACGGAGCCACCACCAGCTTGGACAGTGCCTTTTTGAAAACTTGGATCCACGGCTCGTGGCGTCTGTGTCACGCTCGACCCCTAACATCAGATCTTACCAACTGACATCGGGACTCATCTGACCAGGTCAGGGTTTTCCAGTCGTCTAGGGTCCAATATGTATGATCACGAACCCAGGAGAAGTAATGCAGGCACTATCGTGCTGTAAGCAAAGGTAATCGCGTCGGGCGTCTGCTGCCATAGCGCAGTAACGCCAAATTCCGCCACACTGCCCTAACGGATTCGTTCGTTGTACGTCCCACATTGACTTCTGCCGTTATTTCACGCAGTGTTACTTGTCTATTAGCATTGACAACACTTCGCAAACGGCGCTGCTCTTGATCGTTAACTGAAGACCGTCGGCCAATGCGTTGTCCGTGCTAATAGGTAATGCCTGCAATTTGTTACACCTGAAAAACTGCTAACACACTGATCTCGGAATATTGAATTTCCAAATGAATTCCGTAATGGAATGGACCAAGCGTCTAGCTCCAACTATCATTCCACATTCAAAGTCAGATTATTCCCGTCGTCGGTCATAATCACGTCGAAAACCATTTCACGTGAATCGGCTGAGTACATAAGACAGCTCTGCCGATGTACTGCTCTGTTATACCTTGTGTAAGCAATACTACCGCCATCTGTATTTGTGAATCTCGCTATCCCATGACTTTTGTCACCTCAATGTATATACACAAATAGACGTTGACTGTGGATACTGTACAGACACAGCCCCTTCGACTGTTCAGAGATGTCACTAAATCCGCACGAAGATGGAAACAACCATGCATGAGCAGCGCCTATGAGACGGAGGAGGTCTTACAGCCGATCAGTTCCAGTCATTCAACCAGGTTGGTTGGTTGGTTTAAAGATTAAAGGGACCAAACTGCAAAGGTCATCGGTCCCTCATTCCACCAGGAAGGAGGTACACAGCTCGTGTTGTCTGTAGTTCAACCATGCCTTGACGGTCAATACCGCGGTTCTATCGCGTCCGCATTCTTACTTTGTGCCAGGAACGGCTCTAAACAAGGAAAGTGTCTAGGCGTCTCTGAGTGAACCAAAGCGATGTTGTTCGGACATGGAGAAGATACAGAGAGACAGGAACTGTCAATGACATGCCTCGCTCAGGCCGCCCAAGGGATACTACTGCAGTGGATGACCGCTACCTATGGATTATGGCTCGGATGAACCCTGACAGCAACGCCACCATGTTGAATAATGATTTTGTGCAGCCACAGGACGACGATATACGACTCAAACTGTGCGCAATAGGCTGCATGATATGCAACTTCACTCCCGACGTCCATGGCGAGGTCCATGTTTGTAACCACGATACCATGCAACGCGGTACAGATGGGCCCAACAACATGCCGAATGGACCGCTCAGGATTGGCATCACGTTCTCTTCACCGATGAGTGTCTCATATGCCTTCAACCAGACAATCGTCGGAGACGTGTTTGGAGGCAACCCGGTCGGGCTGAACGCCTTAGACAAACTGTCTCTACATCTACTACATCTACGTCATTACTCTGCTATTCACAATAAAGTGCCTGGCAGAGGGTTTAATGAACCACCTTCAAGCTGTCTCCCTACCGTTCCACACTCTAACGACACGGAAGAAAAAACGAGCACTTAAATTTTTCTGTGCGAGCCCTGATTTGTCTTATTTTATCATAATTATCATTTCTCCCTCTGTAGGTGGGTGCCAACAGAATGTTTTCGCAATCGGAGGAGAAAACTGGTGATTGAAATTTCATGAGAAGATCCCGTCGCAACGAAAAACGCCTTTGTTTTAATGATTGCCACTCCAATTCACTTATATGTCTGTGACACTATCTCCCCTATTCCGTGATAATACAAAACGAGCTGCCCTTCTTTGTACTTTTTCGATGTCATCCGTCAGTCCAACCTGCTGTGGATCCCACACCCCACAGCAATACTCCAGAACAGGGCGGACAAGCGTGGTGCAAGCAGTCTCTTCAGCAGACCTGTTGCATCTTCTAAGTGTTCTGCCAATGAATCGCAGTCTTTGGTTTGCTCTACCCACAATATTATCTATGTGATTGTTCCCATTTAGGTTATTTGTAATTGTAATCCGTAAGTATTTAGTTGAATTTACAGCCTTCAGATTTATGTGACTTATCGCGTAATCTAACTTTAGCTGATTTCTTTTATTACTCATGTGAATAACTTCACACTTTTCCTTATTCATGGTCAATTGCCACATTTCTCACCATACAGATATCTTCGCAGCAAGTTGGAGGTTCCCTGATGTTTTGGGGTGGCGTTACGTGGGGCCGACGTACGCCGCTGGTGGTCATGGAAGGCGCCGTGACGGCTGTACGATACGTGAATGCCATCCTCCGACCGATATTGCAACCATATCGGCGGCATATTGGTGAGGCATTCGTCCTCATGACAACAATTCGCGCCCCCATCGTGCACATCTTGTGAATGACTTCCTTCAGGATAACGACATCTCTCGACTAGAGTGGCCAGGATGTTCTCCAGACATGAATCCTATCTAACATGCCTGGGATAGATTTAAAAGGGCTATTTGCGGACGACGTGACCCACCAACGACTCTGAGGGATCTACACGGAATCGCCGTTGAGGAATGGGACAATCTAGACCAGCAGTGCCTTGATGAGCTTGTGGATACTATGCCATAAAAAATACAGGGATGCATCAATGCAAGAGGACGTGCTACTGGGTATCAAAGGTACCGGTGTGTACAGCATTCTGGACCACCATCTCTGAAGGTCTCGCTGTATGGTGGTACAACATGCAATGTGTGGTTTTCATAAGCAATAAAAAGGGCGGAAATGATGTTTACGTTGATCTCTATTCCAATTTTCTGTACAGGTTCCGGAACTCTCGGAACCAAGGTGATGCAAAACTTTTTTGATGTGTGTATATCCCGTTAATTTCGGTAGTTGTATGTGTGAAATGTCCGCCGCGCACCGTACAGTGTCTTGTGGAGTATTTATTTTTACACGTCGAAATATATTCTTATACATTATGCAACAATCGTTTATTAATATGACATATTCACCACGTTTATAAAATCTTGAACTTATTAGACCGAGAAACAAGAGAGATATTCACTCAACTTGAGAGAGAGAGAGAGAGAGAGAGAGAGAGAGAGAGAGAGAGAGAGAGAATAGGCGCGACGTAATGCTACTGACCAGTTCACGATATTATGAATGAAGACGGTCGTTGATACACGTATTAGCTTAAGAATGCGTGGGAGAATTCACCATGTTGTGGGCCTGAGTGCCACAAAGCCTTTCTTAAAGGCCAGCGGTCGAAGTGACGTAAGCCGGTGGAGCAGCACGCTGCTGGCTTCTTCGCTGAAATCGAGCGCGTATTCGCCAAAATATCGCGAAGCGAGCAGCAAACACGGCTGGCGCAGGTCTCTGGCCGTGCTACAGCAACCAACTGCTAAAGCTGAGCCCTGGAGAATTTTCCCCCCAACACGCCGCCCACGAGGAGGGAAGCCCCATTTCATCCGTACATTGAATGCAGCAGCTAGGGGATGCGCCCTTTCATACGGACGTCGAGATGAAACAATGCTTTCTGCCATGTCCGCAGCTGTGTCACCGAAGCCGAGAAAACAGTCAAACGAAGGATTTGAATTACAATCTACATCAATATTCTCTAAAAAAAAATTTTGAGAACATCCAGAACACGCACAGAGAAAAAATATCGACCCAGATCCTAACAGTGGAGCAAAATGTAAGGTACGACCGCCACTATTGACTGTCGTGACCCATTAGCCACAGACCCATGGCGCTGGGTCCCTTAATATCCGTTTCACGTCCATATACTTGATCTCTGGAGACCGCAGCTGCTGCAACTGCTAATATCCAATGTATGACACTTCTGAGACCTGAATGACATTCCAAATTCAAGTCTGAACGAGAGCTAGAATTCGTGTAAATATCAAGTCATCCCTGAAAATTTTAATTTATACCGGCATTTCATGCAACCTTCCAATTCGGTTGAGTTCTTTTTCATTAGTGATACGATCTGCACATTTAATATACAACATTTTTCTGTAGCATTACATTCCAAAACCTTATATTCTCTTCCTATCTGAACTATTTATCGTTCATGTTTCACTTCCGCGAAAGGCCACGCTCCAGACAAATACTTTTAGAAAATATATCCTAACACTTTTATTTATATTCGATGTTAACAGACTTCTCTTCAGAAACGGTTTTCGTGTTATTGACAATCTGCATTTTATATACTCCCTACTTCGACAATAGCCAGTTATTTCAGTGATCAAATAGCAAAACTCATCGGGTACTTTTAGTATCTCATTTCTTAGTCTAATTCACTCAGCCGGCCGGTGTGGTCAAGCGGTTCTAGGCGCTACAGTCTGGAACCGCGCGAACGCTACGGTCGCAGATTCGAATCCTGCCTCGGGCATGGATGTGAGTGTTGTCCTTAGGTTAGTTAGGTTTAAGTAATTCTGATTTTTAGGGGACGCGCGGGTTTAGCCGAGCGGTCTCAGGCGCTGCAGTCATGGACTGTGCGGCTGGTCCCGGCGGAGGTTCGAGTCCTCCCTCGGGCATGGGTGTGTGTGTGTTTGTCCTTAGGATAATTTAGGTAAGTAGTGTGTAAGCTTAGGGACTGATGACCTTAGCAGTTAGGTCCCATAATATTTAATACACTTTTTGTAAGTTCTAGGGGACTGATGACCTCAGAAATTAAGTCCCATAGTTCTCAGAGCAATTTGAAATTTAATTCACTCAGCATCGAGCGATTTAATTCGAGTGCATTTCATTATCTTATTTTCATATTTGATGATAATTAACTCAACATCTCTTCTCAACACATTAGCCATTCGTTTGAACTGATCTTCGAAGTCCTGTGGTCTTTGACAGAATTACAATATCATTACGAAACCTAGAAGTTTTGCTTGTTGTCCCTGAACTTCAATTTCCTTTCTCCGTGGTTTTTTTTTTCTATTTACTCAATTTATAGACCGAATAACGAGAGGGATAGACCACAAACCTGCCTCACTCGCTTCTCAACCGCAGCTTCCATTTCACGTCATTCGACTTTTAAACTGCCGTCTGGTTTCTGTTCAAATTGTAAATAACCTATCGCTCCCTGTGTTTGCTCTCTGCTACCTTCAGAATTTCTAAGATTGTATTCCAGTCAAAACTGCCAAAAGCTATCGTCGATGTAAGTTTTTCCGTGATGTCCTGAAAAACTCAGTAGATCCTGAGTGCATGTGATCACTTCAGGAACAAACTATCAGTGAAGATAAGAGGGCCTATACGAGGAAGGGACAACATGAGCTCCGTGAAAGTAGTCAAATATAACCATGTGGGCTCATTCATTCTGTGTGTTTTCTGCGTCTAAAAGAGTACGGACAACGCGCTATTTCAGTGCATGTTCGCAAAGAATTGATACACTCGTATGCTTATACGTGTCATCGCCTGTGTTCTTCGCTGGCCTTTAAAGTAGCTCCTACTGGTATGTGACAGTTACATTAAATAAAATATGGCGTTTCAGTCTTCGATCGCTATTCTTTATTTTCAATCAATTACCGGTTTCGGGCTAGCTGCCCATCTTCAGATCATATGTTGTAGTTACAGAGTACTACAGAGTACATGTCTAGTTTTGATGAACAGTTACATTTGTTTGTCATTCTTTACAAATATGCATCTGATCTGTCAACCATGTAAGTCGTACTTCTCATTACTTAGCCAGTATTCTACAAGATTACTTAATAACTCATATAAATCAACTTTTATAATTCATTCATTCAGTGATCTTTGTAAAGTATTCTAATACGCAAAACCTTCATTTTTTCCCAATAAGCATCTAAACGTTTCAAAGCCAAAAAGCTTCGGTTGTATCTCTAATACCATACACCCACAATCCTCAAGGAAAAAAAAACTTGTCATGGATTTCTATTAGGGCTGCTCTCGTCATAGGTGGTAAGTTCCTACGGGATCAAACTGCTGAAGTCATCGGCCCATAGGCTTACACCCTACTTGATATTCGAGGGAGGACTCGAACCTCAAGGCGCCAGAGACCGCGCGGCTTCTCGTCATAAATTTCATCGCCTTTATATGTTTACTAGCAAGTCGACAACATTTCGCAATTGCTATACATGTGTGGAAACTAGATGTATGTACTATTTTCCTTCTAACCCTCTCTCTCCACCTTTCTCCTCCCCCTCTTTCTGTCCATCCCCCCTGTCTGTCCATCTAATCCTTCTCTCTCTGACCTTGAGTCTTGTTCCCGTTATTCTGTAATAGGATTCTAATAATAAGCCGTTAAAGAAATGGATACAACACTTGTCAAAAAACTCTTTTAGCCTCATAAATCAGGTTCATTTGGTTTACATACATCAGACACGACAAGAAGAGAATAGAAGCTTTCGAAATGTGGTGCTACATAAGAATGCTGAAGATTAGATGGGTCGATCATATAGCTAATGAGGAGGTATTGAACAGGATTGGGGAGAAGAGAAGTTTGTGGCACAACTTGACTAGAAGAAGGTTCAAATGGTTCAAATGTCTCTGAGCACTATGCGACTTAACTTCTGAGGTCATCAGTCGCCTAGAACTTGGAGAACTAATTAAACCTAACTAACCTAAGGACATCACACACATCCATGCCCGAGGCAGGATTCGAACCTGTGACCTTAGCGGTCGCGCGGTTCCAGACTGTAGCGCCTAGAACTGCTCGGCCACCCCGGCCGGCTTTGGTAACCTTTCTCCCTTTATATATATCGCCTATGTCAGTCCGTAGGTTTACTGTAGTATTATGTAAGAATTTGAAGTAAATGTGTCAAGAACTTTTCGAGTTTTTTGGTAACAACATTTCTCATTTATATATTATATACACTAAAATATGTAATTTACATTATAGTATCATGTAAAAGTCGGTCCAGTATCTTTCAAGATATTTTGTAACGAAGTTAAACAACGACTTGTCATTGTACAGTAGTATAGATTTTAATGCCGTTAAAGAGAGAAGAAATACTCCCAAAGAAGTTAATTAAAAGTTTATATATGCACATTTTACAAATTTCTTACACATTCCTCCTCGCATCTCCGCTCGCTCGTTGTACCAGACGCCTTCGGTTTTTGTCTTTCAGCGCGGAATCCTGAAACAACATACAACGCCTGTGGCCGTCGTCAGCAACGGAGATGGAACTCATCTGTCTCCAGAAACAGCAGGAGGGAGGGGAATCTGTACCCAGGGAGCTCGACGCGTTTAACTGTAGCGAGACAGGAGCAGTTAAGGTCAATATCGGGTTTCCAGTCCGGCCAGTAGGCGTATCGTCGGCGCTGCACCGTCATGGAGCACTACCGCACAGACGCCGAATGTCTTTTCTGCATAGACGACAGAAGCTTCGGAACACAATCTCTTGGTGCCACTGACACATAGGACCCACAACGGAAACACACATTAAAAACAACTGAATGAAACATACAGGCGATGGCTCACTGACGTAACAACAAACATTTCAACGTACGAGTAGTACACTGCGCACGAGAGAAAGGTGGAAGTTATCTAACTGACGATGACAGTGATGCTTAGTAAAAAAAAAAAAAAAATCGTTTTGTTTTCGACGTAGATCCATCTTACGTCAATGAACGTTCTCTAACGTCTTTTAGTAAGTAAATTACATTATTGAAGTATGATTCCGCAATGTCTGTAAAAAAAACCATCTACAGCTATGTATACATTGTACGAGCTGCTAACGAAAATTTGTGCCTGACCGGAATTTTCTGCTTTTCCCGAGCAGTTCCCGTAACCATTAGGTTACCTGAGCTCACTTCTAAGCATGACTCAAACTTTCAATGCCGCTGACTTTCTTGTCATTACTTTCGAACAGATACAGATGATTATCCATTCCGAAACAGGACCACCAGACGAACGGATATGTATAAAATGAAAACTGCTTACACACATTTGTAGAGTTATTAGAGGAGATAGAAAGAAACACCTGTTATGTCACACGAATGTAACAGGAGCACCGTTTCCCAGCTAGGGTCCTCGAAGGGTTTGACGCAGGACTTCCTATAGGCCAATGTTCACAGTTGTCTTGACTGCTTCGTGTGCAACACATTCACATTGTAATCAGATATGTAACACAGTTACGTACACCTTACTGCTAGGAAGGACAGTTTTCACTATTGTCAGCAGATTCCACGTCCCTGGACAACCAGTTACATTATCATTGTTTATATTACGTCGTGTTTCCTTGGACGTTTCTACTGATGCTTACGAGTTCTTGATGGCTGCTTACACTCTGACCGGGTTAGACGACATGCATCTCATTTATGGGGAGGCACGCTTCAACAGTCTGCAGAGCAGATATTTTCCTCTAGCCCACCACAAGCTGTGCAGTAGGGACGACTGCCACTCTGTCTAGCCTTTCAAACAAAGATAGATTATGATAACAAAATACGTTTTATCCTTCTGGCGGTAGATTCAGATTATACGCAAATTTACGAGTCATTTTATATATCACAAAGATCAATCTGATTAGTATTCAGAAAGTCGATGAATTAATCGTCAGTTAAACAGTATAAAACTAATTTTCCTCTGTAATATGGTATCACCATAGGCTTGGCTAACCAGAGGACTTATCTCGTGGGGGTGGAGTAAATTTCAAAGCCTTGGTTTAACTATACCTAGTAAGTCTATTGAGTCCCTTATTGACCAGTCTGGTGTGGCAGTTGAAGATGGTACAATGAAAGCCGAAGTTTTAAAATTTCACGTTCAAGAAATCGTACACACAGGAGAATCGTGCAAACATATCGTAATCTGCCCATTGAACAGACTCCCGTATAGACGACGTAGTAATAAGCATCCCTGGTGTAGAGAAACAACTGAGAGATTAGAAAGCAAATAAATCGCCTGGTCCGGACGGAACCCAAATTCGGTTTTACAATGAGCACTCTACGTCATTGACCTCTTACCTAGCCTGTATTTATCGTGAATCTCTCGCCCAGCACAAAGTCCCAAGTGATTGGATAAAAGCGCAGGTGACTACAGTATACAAGAATGGTAAAAGAACGGACCTGCACAATTACAGACCAATATCCCTAACTTCAGTCTGCTTGAACATATTATCAATTCGAATATATTAAACTTTTTGAGACTGAGAAGCCTGTATCCACAAATCACTATGGTTGTAGAAAGCATCGGTAGTGCGGAAGCTTGCCCTTTTCTCACACGATATACTGCGAACTATTTATGAAGGGCAACAGGCTCATTCCATATTTTGTACATTTCCGGAAAGAATTTGATACGGTGCCCCACTGCAGGCTGTTTACGAAAGTAGGAGCATATAAGTTCACAGATATGTGACTGGCCGAAAGACTTCTTAAAGAATAGAACCCAGTATGTTGTCCTCGACGGCGAGTGTTCATCAGGGACAAGGGTACCGTTAAGAGTGCCCCAGGGACGTGTGATAGTATCGCTGTTGTTCTCTATATACATAAATGATTTGGCGGACAGGGTGGGCAACAATATGCGGTTGTTTGCTGATGATGCTGTGGCATACGGTAAGGTGTCATCGTTGACTGACTTTAGGAAGATAAAAGATGACTTAGACAAAATTTCTAGTTTGTGTGACGAATGGCAGGTAGCACTAAACGTGGAAAAATGTAAGTTAATGAGGATGATTAGGACCAACAAGCCTGTAATGTTCGGTTACAGCATTACTAGTGCCCCGATCGACAGTAAAGTCATTTAAATATCTGAGTCTAACGTAGCAAAGCTATATGAAATAGAACGGGCATGTGAGAACTGTGGCAGGGAAGGCGAATATTCGACTTCGGTTTATTGAAAGGATTTTAGGAACGATTGGTTCAGCTCTAAAGGAGACCGCGTATAGGATGGTGGTGCGACCTATTCTTGAGTACTACTCGAATGTTTGGGAATCGTATACGGTCAGATTGAAAGAAAACATCGAAGCAATTCAGAGGTGGGCTGCTAGATTTGTTACCAGTAGATTTGAAGAACACCTATGTGTACGGAGATGCTTCGGGAACTCAAATGGTAATATATCGGGGGAAAGCGACGTTCTTTTAGAGAAACTCTATTAAGAAAATTTAGAGAACCGGCGTCTTAAGCTGACTGCTACGTAATTCTACTGCAGCCAACATACATTGCGCGCAAGGACCACGAAGATAAGATACGAGAAATTAGAACTGATACGGGGGCATATAGACAGTCGTTTCTCTCTCGCTATATTTTGCGAGTGGAGCAGGAAAGGAAATGACTAGTAGTGGTACACGGTATTTTTCCATCCAGTTGGTCCAGCTTAACCCCCTCCCCCCTTTCTCAAAATAAAATCTGCCTTTCCAGCGTATGAAATCGACTTAAAATATTTTGGCTGATAGTCAGAAGCTTCCACTCACTACTTACATTGTTGTTTCGTTTCTTGTGTGAAAGAATGTACACTCGTCTTGTCCATAGTAATAAATTTGCGCCGCGCGGGATTAACCGAGCGGTCTCAGGCGCTGCAGTCATAGACTGTGCGGCTGGTCCCAGCGGAGGTTCGAGTCCTCCCTCGGGCATGGGTGTGTGTGTTTGTCCTTAGGATAATTTAGGTTAAGTAGTGTGTAAGCTAGGGACTGAGGACCTTAGCAGTTAAGTCTCATAAGATTTAACACACATTTGAACATCTGAATAAATTTGCTAGAGTCTTCTTAAAAGGGTGTGACCATTAGCGAGAAACTTTTTTGGCATTTGTTTTTGATCTGCTTTCAACAAATGCGGCATCTATCGCACAAATACCCTTTTTGTAGTAAATTCTCCGTATAAAGTGCAGTGTACTCTTTCCTTTAATGTGCATATGTCGTTAGTTGTTTCACAAATGTTGTATCATCGATAGTCCCACAGCATATTCTGAATTTGTGGACGATTTCATCTGTGGTGGTTGCACTTTGGGCCGTCCTTCACGTACGTCATTTACAGGAGAAGTACGACTACGTCTGAATTCACCTGTCCAGTTTCTAGGTGCTGAAAGGGAAGGAGTAGCCCCTTTATAACCCCTCGCAAACTTTGTATGCAATTATGTTGGACGTATACTGTCCAAAGCTAACAATTTTACGACGGCACGGTATCGCAGTTTTTCCATTTGAACTAAACACAAATAACACTACCACTTCTAAGAGGCGCACTAAGAGAAACATTCAGCAGATCAAGTTGCTTTGCTACTGCATAACATGTACTACCGGAAAAGGAGCAATATATTTTAGATATAAGAGAGACCATTGTGCTAAAGGCACATCATCATCTCCGCTAAGACAGTCACAGGCCGCGTTTTCCAGGTTCTACAGCGACTGAATTGCTTCACGGGCTTCATTATGTGGGTTGTGGAATGAGAGGGGGATGGGAACTGCAGAGCAAGGGAACAGACTTTGTTTAGAAATTTCTCTATAAACACAGTAGTTCTAACGGCGTGCGATTTAGGCGTGCCTCGAGGAATAGTGACAGGGGCGCTATTATTCACCATCCACACTCATGACTATGCATTTGAATTAGGAAGAGACCAATAACCTCCGATTTTTTTAAAGAACAAAACTCCCATGTGTAACACAGCTTCAAACGTCTGAATACGAATAAGTTAATGTGTTAAATATTTGACGTTAAGCATGCAACCGAGAAAGCGTTTAGGAAATATTTGAAATTATGTTTAGAGTTTGTTTGAAGCCGCTCCAAGTGCTCACATTATCAATATAGTCGACGTGATAGGCGCTCCACTTGAAGAAAAGTTAGTTTCTCACGCATCTCGATGATTACGACGTAATATCTTCTGAATTACGTGTCGTACAAGGACGTAATTTTACAGGTATATTCACAGGTATAAGTCAATATTGTCTGCGAACTGTGTTGGTAGTAATGAAGGAATAAATTGAAACACCATGTCTGATGAAGTTTTACTGCAAACCGGCCGGAGTAGCCGAGAGGTTCTAGGCGCTACTGTCTGGAACCGCGCGACCGCTACGGTCACAGTTTCGAATCCTGCCTCGGACATGGATGTGTGTGACGTCCTTAGGTTAGTTAGGTTTAAGTAGTTCTAAGTTCTAGGGGACTGATGACCTCGAAAAGTAAGTCCCATAGTGCTCAGAGCCATTTGAACCATTTTACTGCAAAACAGCGAAAATATAGTAAACTACAAATTTTTTTTCTTTCGTCAGATTGTGGGGGATCTCAGCGAGAAAAAATTCGTAAATCTTTGAAATTATGTGTAAAGTTACAGATTTTGCTGTCTCCTCATCCCTCCCCACAAAATATAATTTGCCGTCACCCACATTTATCATGCCGCAGATGACTAGAATTTTATTAATAATGACAGTAAAATATATAAAATGTTTTCTTGTACACTGACGGAAAAAGTCGGAACACCAAGGAGGAATTGTGCAAGATAAACGAAAGATGACGTCTATTGAAATTTGGCACCAGTCAGATAAGAGTTTCACAAGTGGCGCCATATGAGGATATGAGCATGCAAATCAGATTTGCTTTAAATGCACTCTGTAACAGTCGTAGCGCTAATTACCTTTGTGATTTGATGTGGTGAGTTCATGTCAGTCACGAATGCCTTTAACAAGACAAAGAAGCCACTACCACCACCTCACTGAGTTAGAACGAGGTCATGTAATACGACTACGAGAAGCTGGGTGTTCCTTTTAGGACCTTTTTCGATACTGCAGAAAGACTTGGCAGGAATATAGCCACTTTACATGACCGCTGGTTGCGGTGGTCACGGGAAGGTACGGTCGCAAGGAGACCGCGCTCCGGACTGTTGCGTAGCACTACCAAGAGGGCAAGATCGTCGTGTGCGGTGCATGGCTTGGTGCATCGTACTGCGTCTGCAGCGGCAATTCGAGCAGCAGTTGGCGCCACAATGACACAACAAACTATTACACATAGATTACTTTAAGGATAGCTCCGAGCCAGACGGTCTGTAGCGTACATTCCACTGACTGCAAACCACCACAGTTTTGAGACTTCAGTGGTGCTAAGCGAGAGTTCATTGGAGTGTGGAGTGGAGGCTTGTTGTTTTCTTATGAAAGCTGGTCGTGTCTCGTTGCCACTGATGGCCGTGTGTTGGTTAGAAGGCGGGCAGTTGAGGGCCTTCAACCAGCCTGGCTGCGCGCTAGACACGCTGGACCTGCATCTGGGGTTATGGTCTGGTTTCCGATTTGGTATCACAGCAGGTGTACTGTCGTGGTTATTCCATGCACCTTCAAATGGTTCAGATGGCTCTGAACACTATGGGACTTAACTTCTGAGGTCATCAGTCCCCTAGAACATAGAACTACTTAAACCTACCTAACCTAAGGACATCACACACATCCATGCCCGAGGCAGGATTCGATCCTGCGACCGTAGCGGTCGCGCGGTTCCAGACTGAAGCGCCTAAAACCGCTCGGTCATACATGCCGGCTCCATACACCTTGATGGCAAATTTGTACGCCAGTCTGGCGATTCGACCTATCATTCTGATCAGCATTCTAGGGGATGTTTTCCAAAAGAATAACGCTGGGCCACATGCCGCTGTTGTAACTCAACATGCTCTACAAATTTTCGTCATGTTGCATTGGCCTGCTCGATCACCAATACGTCTCCAGTCGAGCACGTACACGGCATTATCGAACGACAGTTTCAGCGTCATCCACAACCAGCATTAACCGTCCCTGTATTGACCGATTAAGTGCAATAGACTTGGAACTTCGTGCCACAAACTGACAGCCGGTACTCGTACAACACAATGCATGCACGTTCGCATGCTTGCATTCAACATTTTGGCAGTTATATAGTTTAATAATGTGCCAGCATTTCACATTTGCAATGGCTTATATCGCGCATACATTAACCTGTGACCTCGCAACGTTGATTACTTAAATATATTACCTACACAAATGTATTCCCGAAATTTCATTATTCTACATTACTTGTTTCGTGGTATTGCGATTTTTGTTGTTGTTGTAATAACTGAATCGAGTTTAGTATAGTGGTTTTGCTTTTGCGGAGGAGACATGACACCTCCCCTCCCTCAACCACTGGATCCGCACAAGCCTACTGTCCAATCACGACCATCCGTTTGTCCTCGTACATGATTCCTCACACTACCTGAACCGTAAGCACAACAATGCACCAAACTATCTTGTTAGAATCGTTTTCGAAACAATCCATCGATATTGAGGGCCGTTGTGTGCTGACCCAACCCCCCTCGCCAACACGCTACCTGAAGTGATAACTGACATCAATCCTACTGAGCAAATCGAAATAGGTTACTATCAAGCGAGAAGTAGGCGCCATGGCCCAAGCTCCGATTCCCATGCGTCGGGGGTTGAGCAGGTATGGATCTACATGACCCCCCAACGCATTTTTTGTTTCGTAGGATTCACGCAACGACTGTATTTAATTCAGCTACTTACGAGTAAACATCGAACACTTTATCGATAGTGTCAAAAGGTCTGATAAGATTGTTCACGTATGACGCTCTCGTTCACAATGGTGATTCACGTGAGAACTGTTGTGACAATCGAAGTACTCGTATCTTCTGAAGATTAGTTGCAGGGTACAGAGACTGGCTGCTATCTTTAAAGGTAAACACATGAAAGTTCGCCTGAACACAGCATAGGATCAGCGATAAATCGTTAGAGTCACTGTGTGCGCACAGTTATTAGTTAGAATTGTGCTTCATTTCCATCACAGTTCGTGGGACAGATTAAAACAGTAACATAGGATGCGTTAAACATCCTCGTTTACCGAGCGTGACAATTCGGAAGGAAAGATGAGCGTTTGGCGTCGAGGAAACGTAAGGTCCGGAAGGATTTAGCCTCGTGCTCTTCAAACGAATCATTTCGGTATTTGTCATAAGCGTTTTAGGGAAACCACATAAACCTTGAATCTTGATGGTCAGACGGCTATTGGCAGACTAGTTTCCCAAGGAACCATGTCCGGTGTCAGTATTGCGCACCTCGCTCATAGACCGTTCAGAACATGATGGAATTGAACGATAATGTGCATATTTCAGTGAGGAAAGCAAATGCCAGTCTATGATGCTTTGAGAGCTTCTCATCTTTCGATAAAAGTATATTACAATGAATTCATACAAATTCTCGAACGCCCCTCGACTGTCCAGAATTCGTATTAAGTCAAATGGCTAAGGAAGTACTACAAGTTCAAAGGAGAGCCGTGCTATTTCAGATGAAAATATAAAACTAGCAATGAGCACAATAGAAGTTCACAGCAAACTACTTCACAAGACAAACCCTTGCAGGTCGCGTCGAAAGCTGCACTATTTCTCGAACCTATTTTCACAAAAGAAAGGAAAGCAGATCCGCGTTTCAACCTTGGACCTCACATACTGTGGCAGGGGACTGCAGGTTGTCCTTTCACAGAAACTAGCGGAGTATTCACCTGAAGTGATTTGCAATGGTGATTCCAATCTCACTCCTCCAGAATGAGAGTTCAGGACTGTGGTTTAACCACTGTACCATCGCACTCAGTATTCAAATATATACTCCTGGAAATTGAAATAAGAACACCGTGAATTCATTGTCCCAGGAAGGGGAAACTTTATTGACACATTCCTGGGGTCAGATACATCACATGATCACACTGACAGAACCACAGGCACATAGACACAGGCAATAGAGCATGCACAATGTCGGCACTAGTACAGTGTATATCCACCTTTCGCAGCAATGCAGGCTGCTATTCTCCCATGGAGACGATCGTAGAGATGCTGGATGTAGTCCTATGGAACGGCTTGCCATGCCATTTCCACCTGGCGCCTCAGTTGGACCAGCGTTCGTGCTGGACGTGCAGACCGCGTGAGACGACGCTTCATCCAGTCCCAAACATGCTCAATGGGGACAGATCCGGAGATCTAGCTGGCTAGGGTAGTTGACTTACACCTTCTAGAGCACGTTGGGTGGCACGGGATACATGCGGACGTGCATTGTCCTGTTGGAACAGCAAGTTCCCTTGCCGGTCTAGGAATAGTAGAACGATGGGTTCCATGACGGTTTGGATGTACCGTGCACTATTCAGTGTCCCCCTCGACGATCACCAGAGGTGTACGGCCAGTGTAGGAGATCGCTCCCCACACCATGATGCCGGGTGTTGGCCCTGTGTGCCTCGGTCGTATGCAGTCCTGATTGTGGCGCTCACCTGCACGGCGTCAAACACGCATACGACCATCATTGGCACCAAGGCAGAAGCGACTCTCATCGCTGAAGACGACACGTCTCCATAAGTCCCTCCATTCACGCCTGTCGCGACACCACTGGAGGCGGGCTGCACGATGTTGGGGCGTGAGCGTAAGACGGCCAACGGTGTGCGGGACCGTAGCCCAGCTTCATGCAGACGGTTGCGAATGGTCCTCGCCGATACCCCAGGAGCAACAGTGTCCCTAATTTGTTGGGAAGTGGCGGTGCGGTCCCCTACGTCACTGCGTAGGATCCTACGGTCTTGGCGTGCATCCGTGTGTCGCTGCGGTCCGGTCCCAGGTCGACGGGCACGTGCACCTTCCGCCGACCACTGGCGACAACATCGATGTACTGTGGAGACCTCACGCCCCACGTGTTGAGCAATTCGGTGGTACGTCCACCAGGCCTCCCGCATGCCCACTATACGCCCTCGCTCAAAGTCCGTCAACTGCACATACGGTTCACGTCCACGCTGTCGCGGCATGCTACCAGTGTTAAAGACTGCGATGGAGCTCCGTATGCCACGGCAAACTGGCTGACACTGACGGCGGCGGTGCACAAATGCTGCGCAGCTAGCGCCATTCGACGGGCAATGATCATTGCTTGTACAGCCCTCTCGCAGTGTCCGGAGCAAGTATGGTGGGTCTGACACACCGGTGTCAATGTGTTTTTTTTCCATTTTCAGGAGTGTAATTCGAAGAACATATTGGTGCTACCCACAACCACGTCTTGCAGAGCTAGCGACAAAAATGGCAGTTCACAGAATCGTAATGTTAGTTATTGGTCAGCGTGTTATTCTTGAATAGAATCGGAAAGGTAGCAAGCAACACAACTGTCTATCTTCGAAGTTATTGCTTTCCGTATCCATTTCTATACAGTTTTCACGTTTGCCGAAAACAGTAAGACAATGCAATTGCTCATTCTTGAATAGAGTAAACAAATGAATATATCGTGACCTTACCGACGAAAGCGATTTAAGGCAATAATGCCAATCCGACAGCAGTATTAACGAGTTGGATTTCACAACTGCGTATTCGCTTACGAATTTCATTTTTAGGGACGAGAATCCTTCCTCGATAGCTACACTGTATTATGCCAATTACGTGCATTCCACAGACGATAAAACTATAAACGCATGTATGGAATATCGAATTTACGGAAACAAATACCTGCAGCTAGCGCTAACGATGAAGAAGCGCAGTCTGACCGCAAGTAAGGCTTCAGTGCACCATGTCCAGTCACTTTGAAAGAGATTCACTGCACCAATTACAAATTAAGATTACAGGATAATATCACTGTGCACTCTCTCTGTGCTAGAGATAGCCTCGTACTGACATCGGAGAGAATCCCTAGTCTGCAGATAAAGTTGAATCTTGTCCTCTTCGAAACAATCTTACATGTACTGTAGAAGGAGAAACGAAGAAAGGTTAAAGTATAGCGTTTCATGGCCACCGCGATCGTTAGACGTGAAGTATTTGACAGACTAGAGGCGAAGGGGGTAGAAAGCGGTCGCACCTTGTTTTAACGCGTTATTTACAAGCTACAGCCCAACCTGCGAGCTAGAATCGTGTGCTGTGCTTACGTCACATCGAGGACTAATATAATTTCCGAACGTGAGGATGTGCTATATGCAAAAACGCATACATACGTCAACCGCAGCGGAATGTCGCAATAAGGCCTGCATGTTGTCTGCACGCATGCAAATTACGAATTGTTCAGCAAGTGCTCGTACATCTGGATGCCATAGCATTCAGGTTGAGAGAACGTAGTGGCCATGGTACTAGCCCACCTGTCCCAATCCAATATTTGCGTAAAACACTAAGTATTTGGACATAAACGGCAAAGTGCGGTGTGGTTCCTTTACGCTAAACCTACACTGAAAAGCCAAAAAAACTGGTACACAGGGTGCCTACGACCCGGGACAACCGGGAGATCCGGGAAAAACCCGGGAATCTATTATTGTTTTAGTTTTCAGTTAAATTTTTGTGATTTTGACTGGTAAAGAATCAACACTCCAACAAAGGATATTACTGTATCCCGCTTCTGCAGAATAATACTGCAACAACAAAACATGAACGAGAGGAAAAATGAACGAAAATAAAACTTAAGCCTCAAAGGAAATGCGCCATATACAACAGCAAAACATAGTGCTCATACAAGCGTCTGCTAACAGCAAAGTGTGTCAAATACTTCAGGAAGACTATGCATTGCTTCCTAACAACAAATTGTCTCCGATGAGCGTGACGTCACAGCTGTTTACATTAGATTCGTACGAGCAGTTGCGGGCAGGTTCTTGTGCATGCACAGTTGAGTCGCGTATGAGTAATACCTTCTCCCGCTTCTGGCTACGGATGTGTGCCTGGGCGCCACTACCTAATATTGCCCCGGTTCGGAAATGTAGATCCGGGGCTGATGCACAGAGCAGTCTGAGCTGTAGTGGGGAGGTGGGTAGTCTCCACGTGACCCGTGTTTACGTTTTTTCCTCTTGATTTATTGCTCTCACATTAAATGAAAACGAAACGGATTTCTGTGGCCGGGAGCTATCAAATGAATTAAAATACCTTCGCATGTTTACGGAAGGCTAAAATTTTCTCCACCTTTCTGATAGTCAAGCACTAATCGGCTTGCAGAATTATGACGTTATTTTTGTCGGTTTGCTAAAGAGATTTGACTTTTAGTCATCTTTAACGATGAGGCAGTCAATTTATTTGAAACGAAGTATTTAATTTCGCACTGTTGGTTATTTTGAACTGTTCGCTGCATTTCAAGTGTAAGTTTTCCATTTTCTAGCTCGCATGGCATTATGCCATATTAAAGAACCAAACATGAGACAATACAGTAGTGGTACTCGAGAAAATTTACGCCCGAATCTGGACATACGAATGTGCACTTTAAGCCGAATTATGCATTTTAGTATGGTTCACGAAATTCCGATACTCTTGAAGTATCCTCCGATGTCTTGTTTCTTTTGTGACATAGCGCAAAATCTTTTAATGTTTTACACGTACGAACATACGAGCTTCCTCCGTCATCGTAGCTGCGCAAGAACAGGGGCGCCTGTTATCTGGCGCTCTCTGACAACTGCTGAAACTAATCAGTTTCTAACACGTCACGGGAAAATATTGCAAATGGTGGTTTGAAAAGCGTTACTTTTTGAAAGTAAATTTCCTTTTACACAAGATGAACTATGTGCGAGAATGTACGATGAATTTCTTAAATCACAGAGCGTTTGACTCTCAATTAAAAACCAACTCTTTGAAGTCGACCATCTAGAAGAATTTCGAGCCCAGAAGATCAGAAATTTACATGGTTATTAAAAATTTTACTGGCACATTTGTGTGATACAACTCAAAGTGTAACATGCGCAAACAAGATCAACATTATATGTGGAAGCTTAGCTTCTCTTGCAACTTATTAATCTTCGAGACTGCGATTATATGTGAAAGCTTTGTTTTTCTTGTAGCAACACTATGTATATTAATTTAAACCATTAACTTTTCCTATTTGTATTTTCGCACTACTTATGAGTGATCTTGCTATTGGCCGACTACATCACGTGTTCTGTGCTGTCATGAGCTGGCGAGATCACGTGACATGAGCTCTGACTGGCTTACAAAATGCTTTGGAAAGTAACATGCGGTGTTTGGTGGAATTCGAAGTTATACCTTCATAACACGAAACTATGCAGCATACATGTTGTTGCACATCAGAGATCTTTCCAAAACGTGTTTTCCCCCTTAGTTTCGTTTTCTAAAGTGCCGGGAAATTCTACGTCTCCATATAAAACCATAAACATTCAAAGTACTGATAAATTTTACAGTGCCAAGGAAAAGTATACTATCACTTAACACGGGAAAAGTGTATTTTCACCTTGGAGAAAGTGTATTTTCAACCGGGAAAAATCCGGGAATTTTTTTTTCCTTGTCTATGTATACACCCTGGTACACGTACCTAATATCGGGTAGGGCCCCCGCGAACACGTAGAAGTGCCGCAACACGACGTGGCATGGACTTTAATAATGTATGAAGTAGAGCTGGAGGGAATTTACACCATGAATCCCGCAGAGCTGTCCATAAATCCTAAGAGTACGAGAGGGTGGATCCCTTCTGAACAGCACGTTGCAAGGCGTCCTAGGTACACTCAATAATGTTCATGTCTGGGGAGTTCATTGCCAGCGGAAGTGTTAAAACTCATAAGAGTATGCCTGGAGCCACTCTGTAGCAATTCTGGACATGTGGGGTTTCGCGCTGTCTTGCTGGAATGCCGAAGTCAGTCGGAATGAACAATGGACATGAATGGATACAGGTGATCGGGCAGGATGCTTACGGGACCTGTCAGGGTCGCATTTAAACGTGTCAAGGGTCCCATATCGCTTCAGCTGCACACGCTCCGCAACATTACAGAGCCTCCACCAGCTTCAACAATCCCCTGCTGAACACACAGGATCCATGGATTCATGAGGTTATCTCCACATATGCACACGTCCATCCGCTAGATACAATTTAAACCAGATTCGTCCGACCAAGTAATATGTTTCCATTCATCAACTGTTCATGAACAGTCAAATGTCTGTGTTGACGGGTCCAGTCGAAGCGAAAAGGTTTGTGTCGTGCAGTCATTAAGGATACACGAGTAGGCCTTCGGCTCCGAAAGCCCATATCGATAATGTTTCGCTGAATGGTTCGCACGCTGACGGCCCAACATTGAAATTTTCAGCAATTTGCGGAAGGGTTGCACTTCTGTCACGTTGAACGATTCTCTTCAGTCGTTGCTG
The DNA here is from genome assembly GCF_023897955.1 of Schistocerca gregaria. Lineage (NCBI taxonomy): Eukaryota > Metazoa > Arthropoda > Insecta > Orthoptera > Acrididae > Schistocerca > Schistocerca gregaria. The sequence continues at coordinate 183,727,286 of NC_064931.1, read as the reverse complement.
GTCGTGTTCTTGCAGGATCTTTTTCCGGCCGCAGCGATGTCTGAGATTTGATGTTTTACCAGATTCCTGATATTCACGGTACACTCGTGAGATGGTCGTACGGGAAAATCTCCACTTCATCGCTACCTCATAGAGACTGTGTCCCATCGCTCGTGCGCCGACTATAACACCAAGTTCAAACTCACTTGAATCTTGATAACCTGCCACTGTAGCAACAGTAACCGATCTAGCAACTGCGGCAGACGCTTGTTGTCTTATATACGCGTTGCCGACCGCAGCGGCGTATTCTGCCTGTTTACATATCTCTGTATTTGAATACCCATACGAGTTTCTTTACCTTTTCAGTGTATGGTCGTTGCTTGACTGGCAGCGGGACAATCTCCCAAACCGTCCGGTGATACTTCACGGGGAAAGATACGATAATTTTCGCCACAAAGCGTGTTCAAATGTTCAAATGGCTCTGAGCACTATGCGACTTAACATCTGTGGTCATCAGTCGCCTAGAACTTAGAACTAATTAAACCTAACTAACCTAAGGACATCACACACATCCATGCCCGAGGCAGGATTCGAACCTGCGACCGTAGCAGTCGCGCACAAAGCGTGTTAGCAGAAGATACGGGACAGTCAGATGGCCGTGAACAATGCCAGCCCACACATTTATGGTAAACGTCTGTTGCTGGTGGAATACACGAGTTGCCTTAATATCTCCCATTTCCCAGACATGGCTATTATGATAGTTGAATATTCCTTCTCTTGTGAAGTCTGACTCATCAGTAAACCAGCTGATGGGTCTTGCAACTTCTGGTAGTGGAATGGATGCATGCTCATCTCGCACGGAACATTCTGCACACTGGCTTTGGATGTACGTATTACCTTGGTAATTGATTGTGTGCCGGGGCTGGGTTGCCCTCAATTCGCTGTAACACATCTTCCTCAAACTGAACATTTCCACTGCGAGGTCTGCAGATTCACGTTTGCCCGGTCTAAGGGATCCTGCTTCACGAAGAGGTCTTCAAGTCTTTGAAGACTGGCATGTTTTGGTGACCTCCTCCCTGGGAATCCTCGACTTGTTGATGTTCCGGCTTCCGTTCGGTGTCTTTTGAAAGAACGAACGTGGTGTAAGGGAGGTAGAAATTAAAACTGCTGCCCGACTGCCGATTCCCAATTAAGAGGTTTATTTAACCTTAACTAATAATCTTCTGATGTCTTGACAGTGGCCACCACCGGACTTCATATCGTCCAACGTGGGTTTCTGATTATCAATTAAAGAGTTGTAGGAGGCAACAGGCGAATTATTCAGATCAGAAGTCTGACAGGTCTGGTAAAATCTTGCATATATTTCCATAAACATACACACACGGAAATGCGAGGTAACCTGTTACAATTAAAATATTGGATACGAGACACACAGGAATAGCATAAACCTGACACATAAAACGTCTTGCTGCAGTACAAAAAAAGGGAAAAATTATGCAATATAAACGAGCGTTCTGTTAGCTCTTCCACCCCTTGATCAGAGAGAGAGAGGGAGAGGGTACACTGAGAGATAAATTGCAATGATCACTATCCAAGAGAAAGAATAAACAAAATCCCAGGAAGGGACAGTACAAAGCCCTGTCACGCGAGAATGGTTAGTTTTGTCGCGCCTGCCGATCGATATGCAATCCCAAGACGTCAGTGTTGCTACTCCTTTGAGTGTGATCTGAAGAATGTTTTTCTGGGTTGTAATTGCTATAACCTAGTCGGATCTTTCTATATGTCCCGTTAGTGGACAAGAAATCAAATTCAAGCACACTCTCGCAACGTGTTTCATTGTTTGATACTATTTGCACCCTCGCTGTCTTTTCTTCTTGGCCTAAACATAATTCTATGCCAACCTCTCAGTTGCTACGTAACTTACCGCTGTTTAACCCGTGCACCAGATTCCGTGTCAATGTGGCAAGTCGTATATTGGTCAGACCATGCGTACCGTCGAGGATCGATGCCGTTAACACCAGAGGCACATTTGACTGATGGGAGCAAGTCGGCGGTCGCTGAACATTGTTTGTCGGAAAATCACGCTATGGAGTACGAACGCACGGGGACAGACGTCGAGATACTGGGACAGCGTTGTTAGAGAGGCCATCGAAATTCCCACCAATGACGACCTCATAAACCGTGGCTGTGGCTATAATCTTAGCAAGCCTTGGGAACTAGCGATTGGGTTAATCAAGAGTAAAAAGAGCAAACGTATAGTTGTGACGACCACGGCGGACAGAGCCATCACTCCGACGTCACCTCAGACGCCGTCGCAATCTGTTCCACCGCGCGACCGTTGCGCGGGGAGTGGACAGCGGACGGAGTGCGCCGCGGGCGGAGGGTATTTAAAACGGCCGCCGCCGCGACCGAAACCAGTCCCTCTGAGCAGCCATAGCGTACGGATCTCCGTGCCGGCACGTCCACAGGGGCTCAGTCATCTGATCATGGCGACATGTACGATCGCCGAAATATTGTGCCCGTTGGACACTGTAGACCGGCAGTACACCCGTGAATAGTTTGATTATCAAATACGCCGGGAGAATCACATTAATTTTTCAGATTCTGTCAGCAAAACTGCTCGATAGATTCTTCCCGTCGCTTCCGCAGAATATGAAGTTGCTCTCCGTATAATCTGACAGCATTTTTGCATTTGAATCTCTGAACAATCGTCGTTTTACACTCATATTAATCTTCTGATTTCACGCAAGTGGGTTCCACGATAATGAAATATTGACGGCTCCCTGAATTCCTAATTTAGCAACTACTAACCTATCTTAATCAGTAAATGAACCCAAGAAGGCAGTTTCTTAAAGTATCCGAAATAATACTTTACATCTTCCTCTGGTTTCCCGCTAAACACGGGTAATGATATCAATGAGATATTCTTTACTGGGCCAGCACTGCACGAGCTATCATTTGACACGTCGCATGGAAGACTGCGCTCACTTCTGTCTGTTTTTGGACGCTGAATTTCGTTTCGCAAATCGTTTATAACGGTATGGAGACCGGCCTTGTTGCTCGGATTAGATTCTGCAATATTGATTGATCTACGCCAGTGAAATCAAGTAGAGGAAAAAGTGTTACAAATCCATCACTACGTTTCGCATTGTAGCCAAATTCGAGTAGATCAACCTGAATTCCAGCTTTGGATATCCCAGCGTTGTCGGATGATGTTCACGCTGTTTTTGCTGTAGCTGCGCCACGGAGAGATGGCAGGAATTCTCGGAAGTTCACACACCGCTGCACCTCCTCATTACTGTAGGATTTCCAGAACTGATCCCCATGTTGACACTACTTCTATAAGGGGTTACAGGTTTTGCAACCTCGGCTGAGGCCGTGCTATTTCTCTGGATTATGCAGGCACTGAGGCCGTGAGTTACACAAATACGCGAACACCGAATAATACTTTATTCTATATAAACAGTTAATAATAGTAACAACGCACTGGCTAGGCCGACCCGTCATAAATGTGCCTGTCGTCCTAGCAAGTATAAATACAGGTTCACCGAGACTGTGTGAGCCGAAAAAGACATATATTCTGTGTCGAAACCGCGAGAGTTAAAAAACAAATCTGAAAGAATTTCAACGTATTGTTGATATTGTAAACAGGCGTTGACAAGCCTTGTTTGTCAAGGACTTGTTTCAATCAGGCAAACTGGTTATATTCACGTGCGATGACACTTTTTTCCCCACAGTTCCAACTCGTTTGAGAATGAAGCAACATTTTAAATTGTTCCGCCAATATCTTTATCCTTACCTTGAAGCTGCAAATTAAGGGTACTTACATTTTCGGTGATATCTGCGAGAAAGACAAAAGTCTGCAGCCAAACTGGATCTTTTACGTCAAGGAAGGATTCGCCTCTTTCTTTCGAAAATTCTAAGGCAAGAAGGAAGTCTTTAAAACGTTGTAAAACTCTGCTCTACTAAACCAACGAACTTCCGTATGAAGCAGTAGTTCATCATACTGCCAATTTAGTTCATCGGTCAGTGGTGTGAACAAATATCTCGGCTGTTTTAATTACATTGTTCATATTTATGTCTTTCCATGCAGATACTGCTGATGTGTTACACAGTTATACCACACAAATTTCGAAAAGCCGTTACCTATACGACACGAACCTATAAACTCTTTCTCTCTACGTACCACTGAAGAGACTGCATCAGTTGCCAAGCCCACCACCTTCTTTACTGAAGTATTTTCAGAGTTGATACATTGTTAAAAATATGTTCCGTCCAGTACTGCAGCCTGTTAGTGGTATAATCTTTACCAGCCACTCTTTCATTTCGAAATTACCAAAAACCATTCTTGCCCAAAATAGCCAATTCAGCTGTATCAGTTATATAGTCAATTGGTCAAGATGTATGGAAGTATGTCTGCAATTATCAAAGCGAATCTTAAGTTGTGAAGTAACGTCAGCACTCGTAACCTCATGCCTCCCCATTGCCGTATTTGCAAAAAGCTGTACAGATTTGATAGCAGACATTATCTCAGTTTTATTTTTGGAAGTATCAAAGAGTAAATCTGCAGCTTCTAAAACGCAGTTTTGATTAAGTCACTGTCTTCGTACGGTTTCTTAGCTGGGCAATAATTTTTGAAACTCAGAATTACGCCTCAGGTGCTGCTTTATTCTTGTCTACTGTTTTTACAATGTTGAGTATTAAGTTAGATATTAGCCGCCTTTTCATTTCTTTTCTTAGAGCAGAATCCAGTGGGGAAACCATTTTCAATTCCTTAGTGAACGGTATTAAACTGATGTTCGGCGTTCCCATTTTTCCCAACTGATTCCCTTACACAACACAGTAAACAAACACATTTGTTATCTAACTGGATAAAGAAGTAGTCGGTTTCCCCATTCCGAATGAGAGAGATAAGTTTTTTGCATGAACACGCCATCATTAGTATCAATGCTTCAATCACGCAGCAAATGTTTGATACAAACAAAAAGCATAACGTACACAACCTCAGGTGAACACAATCGACTGTACACAACCTCAGGTGAATACAATCGACTATGAGGTTGACAATGCAGAATTCTTAACCGACACTAGCAGTGGCGCGGGAAAACCAAGCAGTAGTTGTCGTGAGCGCGGTCTGAGCTTAGTGGAGCAATCCACGCAAGCCAACTTGAGCGTTACCGCAATCGACGGTTTGCCGATCACAACAATGGTTGTCCATATTCGCAACTGTGAATACATTTCACGTATTTCATAACGGCTGTAGTCTCCGCAGTGCCTGTTCCTTCCCGCATCGTAGTTCTGAAAAACACAGGCGCTGCAATATCGTATTTATCCGCCGACACCCGACAGGCGACTATCAATTAAAATGTCAACCCTGCACGGGAACACACGTAAAAGGTACACGAGTGCAGGTTGTACACACTTGGCTGACGACGTATGGAAGTTTGGGTCTGGCCGTAGAGCGTGCTCGGATAGCCTGCTGTGAAGGTGACCGCTCGCGATAAGTGGAAAAACCGAGTTGGGGTACCGGTCTTTGTCGTAACTCCATTATACAGCTAAATTGTTGTTCTCTTCCTACAGTCTGTTCTTTCTTCCCTCTTACTATACTACTGGCCATTAAAATTGCTACACCACGAAGATGACGTGCTATAGACGCGAAATTTAACAGACGGGAAGAAGATGAAGTGATATGCAAATGATTAGATTTTCAGAGCATTCACACAAGGTTGGCGTCAGTGGCGACACCTACAACGTGCTGACATCAGGAAAGTTTCCAACCGATTTCTCATACACAAACAGCAGTTTACCGGCGTTGCCTGGTGAAACGTTGTTGTGATGCCTCGTGTAAGGAGGAGAAATGCGTACCATCACGTTTCCGACTTTGATAAAGGTCGGATTGTAGCCTATCGCAATTGCAGTTTATCGTATCGCGACATTGCTGCTCGCGTTGGTCGAGATCATATGACTGTTAGCAGAATATGGAATCGGTGGGTTCAGGAGGGTAACACGGAACGCCGTGCTGGATCCCAACGGCCTCGTATCACTAGCAGCCGAGATGACAGGCATCTTATCCGCATGGTTGTAAAGGATCGTGCAGCCATGTCTCGATCCCTGAGTCAACACATGGGGAAGTCTGCAAGACAACAACCATCTGCACGAACAGTTCGACGATGTTTGCAGCAGCATGGACTATCAGCTCTGAGACCATGGCTGCGGTTACCCTTGACACTGCACCACTGTCAGGAGTGCCTGCGATGGTGCACTCAACGACGAACCTGGTTGCACGAATAGCAAAACGTCATTTTTTCGGATGAATCCACGTTCTGTTTACAGCATCGTGATGGTCGCATTCGTGTTTGGCGACAGCACGGTGAACGCACATTGCAAGCGTGTATTCGTCATCGCCATACTGGCGTATCACCCGCCATGATGGTATGGGGTGCCATTAGTTACACCTCTCGGTCACCTCTTGTTCGCATAGACGGTTCTTTGAACAGTGGACGTTACATTTCAGATGTGTTACGACCCGTGGCTCTACCCTTCATTCTATCCCTGCGAAACCCTACATTTCAGCAGGATAACGCACGACCGCATGTTGCAGGTCCTGTACGGGCCTTTCTGGATACAGAAAATGTTCGGCTGCTGCCCTGGCCAGCACATTCTCCAGATCTCTCACCAAATGAAAACGTCTGGTCAATGGTCGCCGAGCAACTGGCTCGTCACAATTCGCCAGTCACTACTCTTGATGAATTGTGGTATCGTGTTGAAGCTGCATGGGCAGCTGTACCTGTATACGCCAACCAAGCTCTATTTGACTCAATGCCCAGGCGTACCAAGGCCGTTATTACGGCCTGATTTCTCAGGATCTATGCACCCCAGTTCTAGTATAATATATTCGTCCACTGAATACCCGTTTATCATATGCATTTCTTCTTGGTGTAGCAATTTTAATGGCCAGTAGTGTATTTTTTAGTTGTGTGTATTCTGCTTTTCTCCATAGTTTATAAACTTTACATTTACAGCAATGTGCTGCACAAAAAACCAACAAACTTTCATTCTTTCGATTATTATTGTACTATCAAACAACACTGCATACACAAATTGTGAATGAATCGACGATTGTATACTACTTCATTATTACAATCGTGATTATTGGTCTCATATTTAATGGAACGTATGGTCCAACGTAGTACACAGGCGACGGACCACAAAAATCGTGCAGCGAATAAATAAGTAGTAGCATACAGGCCCACGCTCACACAGCCGCTCAATAAGGGCAGCCAGTGCTAATCCCACGCCGACCGCAATATAAATTAGAATCAATGTCCAACAAAAATAAACCGTTTGCGGGATGCTTGGTTACGGGAAAGGATGGCCACGCTAGGCTTCATCACACACTGAATTCTCTCACTGCTCGCCTCCAAAAACCTAGCAAAAGGTATACCCAAGTTAAGGGATGAATGAAGAGTAAGTGTTTAGTGATGATGGCTGGTTATGCCTTAGCAGCAGTATCTGTCGTTTGCGAGTGCGAGAGGAGAGCAAGCACAATTGGTGCGTGCATCAGGGCCAGATCCGGAAACCATTATGGAGGGGAACCACAGCCTACAGCGACCGTGTAATCCTAAAGTTTGTTGAGAGAACACTGACCATTGAAGGAGACATCCATAATACGAGCCAGAGCATTCCGCTGCCGTTCATACGTCAGACACGTGCACTCCGCCTGCAGATCAGAACGCGAACACATATTTCTCTCATCATCCAGGCCGGTCAACAAGACAATGCAACACCCATGCAAACATGATCACGAGACGGGCGAGGAAGGTGATGGGGCGTCATCCAGTCCAGTCTAAATCATCGACAATCATTTGACAAATTACAACTGGGAGAATTAGTATACCGCAACGTGACTTCCGGCAAGTCTATTTCATCTCTATGCCTTTTGGCCTTCTTCCTGGAATCTCTAGTCGACTTTGGTTGGTTCAAATGGCTCTAAGCACTGTGGGCCTCAACTTCTGAGATCATCAGTCCCCTAGAACTTAGAACTACTTCAACCTAACTAACCTAAGGACATCACACACATCCATGCCCGAGGCAGGATTCGAACCTGCGACCGTACCAGTTGCGCGGTTCCGGACTGAAGCGCCTAGACCCGCTAGGCCACAGCGGCCGGCTAGAGCGTAATATCCGCAAGTCAGATGACACTAGCAGTCTGAGGCTATATTGTTTGTTGTTATCTTAGAAACAATGAACAGAAATGTAACTACTGAACAGTATGCATTTGTTCTGCAAACATAGTGGAAACATGACCATATTTACCATGTAGTTGTGATTTGTTTGTGGAACGTTTTCCAAATATCCAATCTCGATATTAAATTTAGGATTTGAGGAGGCCAGGTTGTTAGCGCAAGCTCTTCGTTCAGGTAGGCGAAAATCTGTTACAGCACTAGAGGATGTTAATGTTGTCGCGCAGTGTTTTGTGCGTCACTGACTAAATCTCGAAGAGGAGCTCCAATGAATACGGAATATCAAGAACAAACCTACTAAGAATACTGAGACCATGTAGAACTACTTTTTTCAAGGCCTCCTAGATGGAATGCTGCGAGTTGTAAATAATCCGACAAGGAGCCGATCCCTAGTTTTACAAACGCATTCTTTGGAGCGACGAAGCTATTTTTAAGGCGAATAGACAAATATGCCTACTGGGATTCTACGAGTGCCTGTGTGGCGATGGAGACAGCCTTAAATTCTCCTTTCGTGAGTGTATGGGCAAGCATTTTCAGTGGTGGGCTAATCGGATCTCATTTTTGCAATGGTACTGTCAACTCTGTAAATTACTCACACATGCTTCAAGATATATTGTTAGAACTGGGAAATATTTCACTTTTTGACCATCTGGAGTCGCTTAAGCAAAAGTTGATATGGCAAGATGGAACGTCCCCGCAAGATCGGGTTATTGTGAGAGACTTCCTAAATGAAAACTTTGACGAATGGATTACCGGACAGGAAACTACTAAATGGCCTGCACCATCCCCAGATATCACACCCATGGATTCTTCAGTTTGAGGTGAACTAAAAAATGAGGTTTATTCTGTCGAGATTCGTGATGTTGAGCATTCGAAGGAGCGATTCCATTATAATTTGAAAACCTGCAGTCCCAGTATATTTGCGACAAAAGTTGTAAATCCGTCTCGAATAGATGCAGCGTTTGCTTAGAACTGCGTGGTAATCACTTTAAGCATCTTTTGTAGGTTCACTAACCTCTACATGTATTTCTGCGTTGATAATAAATTCGTATCTTCATTTGATTAGAATAAAACGTAAATGTCGTATGACTAGGGCCTCCCGTCGGGTAGACCGTTCGCAGGGTGCAAGTCTTTCGACTTGCGCGTCGATGGGGAGGAATGATGATGATGATTAGGACAACACAACACCCAGTCCCTGAGCGGAGAAAATCTCCGACTCAGCCGGGAATCGAACCCGGATCCTTAGAATTGACATCCTATCGCGCTGACCACTCAGCTACCGGGGGCGAACATTTGATTAGTATTATTGCACCAAATGCATTTCTGACAACTGACTTATGGCCCACCCGCTATACATAAGGCAAGAACTGACCACATCACACCTCCATACAGCCCATCAGCACTTTCCGGTTTTGTACCGAATGCCTACTAAGATTTAAACCAGCCCGCCCGGTTGGCCGTGCGGTCTAACGCACGGCTTTCAGGGCGGGAAGGAGCGCCTGGCCCCGGCACGAATTTGTGTAGAGGCCCAGGGAACCGACCAGTCTGTGGATGGTTTTTAGGCGGTTTTCCATCTGCCTCGGCGAATGCGGGTTGGTTCCCCTTATTCCGCCTCAGTTACACTATGTCGGCGATTGCTGCGCAAACAAGTTACCCACGTACGCGTACAACACCATTACTCTACCACGCAAACATAGGGGTTACACTCGTCTGGTGTGGGACGTTCCCTGAGGGCTGACCGGGGGCCGAACCGCACAATAACCCTGGGTTCGGTGTGGGGCGGCGGAGGGGTGAAGTGGACTGCGGTAGTCTTCGTGGGGTTGTGGACCACTGCGGCTGCGGCGGGGACGGAGCCTCTCCGTCGTTTCTAGGTCCCCGGTTAACATACAATGCAAGATTTAAACCTGGGCAGAAAACAGGAAACTATGACAAACATATCTTAAATTATGAAAGTGGCGCAAGGAGAGATTGATACCTAATCTACTACCTCATAGTGTCCTCATTATGAACAGTTACAGAGGAACGAATTGGTTTCATAATAAAAGAGGACTGGAAGAAACGCTGTAAGCATGTAAATAAAATTGAAGAGCAGTATTTTTCAGGTGAAGGTTTACTGGACCAAGCGCTTTGAAATGATCATAAACGTGGGAAGTAGTACAGACTCGAAAAATAAAAGTGAGAGTGATGGAAGCTGAAAATGAATGAACTGACACTACCAGTGGAAGTGAAAGAGACACGGCTGCTGAAAATGAAGACACACAGGGTGCAGCATTTTCTAAATGTGTTTGGTGTGAGGAAATAGTGACAATGAAATATCCATAGTATTATGTCAAACCCAACTGTATTATTTTCAATGTGCAGCTGAGTCTGCAATTACTCTAAATCTGTGGACGTCTTCTTAACAGTGAAGCTACTGTTTACGACCAAATTTTACGTTTCACATTACTATGCTTGCAAAATAGACATGCTTAGATTTGCCTAGGTGTGCCCGCTACACTTCAATACCTCTTCCCCTTCCTTGAAATTCCCCTCTTGTGAATACGAGTGTCCTCCTCCGTTTGCATGACGTTTACACGATTCGCAACCATATCTCCACACAATAATTTTCTGACTTTGGTTAATTGACGAGTATGGTAACGCGAAGAGCAGCCACCGAAGTTTCAAAATACGAACAATTACCTAATCTTGGTTGGGCAGTTTCCCATGATTAGTGGACATGTCATTAGCGGGACAAATCCTGAAAAGACAGTATTAACAATATGAATATTTTTGATGAGGACGTCCCGGAATTTTGGTTGCATGAAGCGGCTTTATTCACAGTACTTCTTATTAATTTCTCATTTCTATTTACTTTTTCATTACAGGCTCGACTTTCATCAGCCGCAATATGTAATTCAGAGCGTGCAGCGAAGGCGGCTGACACGTGGTTGCTAAACCTAGACTAATGAAATGTTGACATCTAAATGAACTCTTCGGAGTTCAATGGAAATCAGCGCACTTCCGCTGAAAACCAAACTGTACGCGAACGTAGTGAATTAAGTCCCAAATATCTGCGCAGTTTCTTCTGGAGTAAACCAATTCCTTCTTCTGCTTGTGACATTAAGCCCTACGGTCCCGTCAAATCTTTTTATAAAGTGGGAGGTTACTTGCTGGAAATGTGTCATGCCTTCTCCTTATATTTCTGTCATTACATCACATCACTACATAGCTCCGTCCGCAGCTCGTGGTCGTGCGGTAGCGTTCTCGCTTCCCGCGCCCCGGTTCCCGGGTTCGACTCCCGGCGGGGTCAGGAATTTTCTCTGCCTCGTGATGACTGGGTATTGTGTGTTGTCCTTAGGTTAGTTAGGTTTAAGTAGTTCTAAGTTCTAAGGGACTGATGACCATAGATGTTAAGTCCCATAGTGCTCAGAGCCATTTGAACCATTTTTGAACTACGTCACTCCTGAACGTTACCTACAATGTACAAACAATTGGTGAAATATACTGGGATGATACAAGTTTTCCGAAATGATGGAAAGGGGCAAATGTATCAGTTTGAGATAGAGAATCCCGGTCCCGAAACGACTGATCGACTGGTATAAGTGGAAACGAGAGCATTTCACTTTTCCCGTCGAGATGCTCACGATGATAAAAATACAAACTGAAACATACTGTAATCATTTCATTTACAAGCACAACCTACACAAGGTGCAACAATCTAAATATTTGTCAAAACTAGAGTCTCCTCTGGCTTCAGTGAAGACATGACGTCCTCACAAAGAGAAACCGAACTGGCGGTGTTCACACTGCAATGGCCATTCTAGCCGCCTTGCCTTTCAATGTTAGCACATTTCTGGATTACTTTTGCGGAAACGGGAGAAGTGGGCTCCGCAACGAACTTGTGACGTCACACTAATCGCCTTGTCCGCCATACTTAGCAAACGCTCGGCCCACGGGAAATCAATATGCCAATGAAAAGGTACCCACTAAAGGTCTTAACTTTTTCATGCGCTATCGTAAGCTTGCATGTACTTAAAGGCGCAGTTAAAAATGATTAAACGCGTTGGAGTAGTTATTCGCTCCCCCCGGCGATGGCTGGTACTGGTAAGACCCGCAGTGTCACGTGCTGTGACGTAAGCGCCACAGTCAGTCATTCTAGGGTGGCTCGTGCAGAATGTTTCAACGTCAACATTAACAAGCATTACATAGCCTTTCAAGAGCTTTCAGATGCCGTTAAATTACATCGTTACATTTAAACAACCATATCTGCACCAACATCTTGGTTAATACAAGATTTACAAGGATTAAACACTTTTAGTTTCTATCATTTGCTGGAAATCTGGTTTCGATATCTTACAGCCGTTCACGAAATAATACCGGTTCTAGGTCTGACACGATTCGTACTGTATAACCAGCGTACAGATCGTTAGAATAAAAAATATATTAGGCTACGTACGGGCGCACACAGAAGTCATTTCTCTCTTGCTTCTTGTACAAGACAAAGTGACTGAATTTCTCACTGTCATTTACTTTAGGGTGGGTTTCAAAATAAATACGTAGGTGCAGAAGTGGTGGGAGGGTTGTAACAGGAAACTTACAACAATGAAACTTGTGAAGAAACTTAAATCACTTAAAAAAAACAAGTCTTCAGGTCCAGAACGTACAGGGTGTTTCAAAAATGACCGGTATATTTGAAACGGCAATAAAAACTAAACGAGCAGCGATAGAAATACACCGTTTGTTGCAATATGCTTGGGACAACAGTACATTTTCAGGCGGACAAAGTTTCGAAATTACAGTAGTTACAGTTTTCAACAACAGATGGCGCTGCAAGTGATGTGAAAGATATAGAAGACAACACAGTCTGTGGGTGCGCCATTTTGTACGTCGTCTTTCTGCTGTAAGCGTGTGTTGTTCACAACGTGTAAGTGTGCTGTGGACAACATGGTTTATTCCTTAGAACAGAGGATTTTTCTGGTATTGGAATTCCACCGCCTAGAACACAGTGTTGTTGCAACAAGACGAAGTTTTCAATGGAGGTTTAATGTAACCAAAGGACCGAAAAGCGATACAATAAAGGATCTGTTTGAAAAATTTCAATGGACTGGGAACGTGACGGATGAACGTGCTGGAAAGGTAGGGCGACCGCGTACGGCAACCACAGAGGGCAACGCGCAGCTAGTGCAGCAGGTGATCCAACAGCGGCCTCGGGTTTCCGTTCGCCGTGTTGCAGCTGCGGTCCAAATGACGCCAACGTCCACGTATCGTCTCATGCGCCAGAGTTTACACCTCTATTCATACAAAATTCAAACGCGGCAACCCCTCAGCGCCGCTACCATTGCTGCACGAGGGACATTCGCTAACGATATAGTGCACAGGATTGATGACGCCGATATGCATGTGGGCAGCATTTGGTTTACTGACGAAGCTTATTTTTACCTGGACGGCTTCTTCAATAAACAGAACTGGCGCATATGGGGGACCGAAAAGCCCCATGTTGCAGTCCCATCGTCCCTGCATCCTCAAAAAGTACTGGTCTGGGCCGCCATTTCTTCCAAAGGAATCATTGGCCCATTTTTCAGATCCGAAACGATTACTGCATCATGCTATCTGGACATTCTTCGTGAATTTGTGGCGGTACAAACTGCCTTAGACATCACTGCGAACACCTCGTGGTTTATGCAGGATGGTGCCCGGCCACATCGCACGGCCGACGTCTTTTATTTCCTGAATGAATATTTCGATGGTCGTGTGATTGCTCTGGGCTATCCGAAACATACAGGAGGCGGGGTGGATTGGCCTCCCTAGTCGCCAGACATGAACCCCTGTGACTTCTTTCTGTGGGGACACTTGAAAGACCAGGTGTACCGCCAGAATCCAGAAACAATTGAACAGCTGAAGCAGTACATCTCATCTGCATGTGAAGCCATTCCGCCAGACACGTTGTCAAAGGTTTCGGGTAATTTCATTCAGAGACTACGCCATATTATTGCTACGCATGGTGGATATGTGGAAAATATCGTACTATAGAGTTTCCCAGACCGCAGCGCCATCTGTTGTTGACAATTGTAACTACTGTAATTTCGAAAGTTAGTTTGCCTGAAAATGTACTGTTGTCCCAAGCATATTGCAACAAACGGTGTATTTCTATCGCTGCTCGTTTAGTTTGTATTGCCGTTTCAAATATACCGGTCATTTTTGAAACACCCTCTATATACCAGTTAGGTTTCTTTCAGAATACGCTGATACAATAGCTCCATACTTAACATTCATATACAACCGCTCGCTCCGTTCCAAAAGAGTGGAAAGTTGCACAGGTCACATCAATATTCAAGAAAGGTAGTAGGAGTAATCCACTAAATTACAGGCCCATATCATTAATGTCGAAATGTCGCAGAATTTTGGAACATACATTGTGTTCGAACATTATGAATTACCTCGAACAGAACGGTCTATTGACACACGGTCAACTTGGATTTAGAAATCATCTTTCGTGTGAATCACAACTAGCTCTTTACTTACTTTCTCTCTCTCTCTCTCTCTCTCTCTCTCTCTCACACACACACACACACACACAGCTACTGACAAGTGATTTCAAACTGATTCCGTATTTCTAGCGTACCAAAAGGCTCTTGACACTGAACCTCACAAGCGGCTTGTAGGGGTTGTTTGGGGGATGAGAGCAAACAGCAAGGTCATCGGTCTCATCGGCTTAGGGGAGGACGGGGAAGAAAGTCGGCTGTGCCCTTTCAAAGGAACCATCCCGGCATTTGCCTGGAGCGATTTAGGGAAATCACGGAAAACCTAAATCAGGATGGCCGCACGCGGAATTGAACCGTCGACCTCCCGAATGCGAGTCCAGTGTGCTAACCACTGCGCCACCTCGCTCGGTAAGCGGCTTGTATTGAAATTGCGTGCTTAAGGAATATCATCCCAATTATGTGATTGGATTCGAGATTTTCAATTATATGACTGGATTTGTGATTTCCTGTCAGAGACGTCACAGTTCGTAGTAATCGACGGAAAGACATCGGGTGAAACAGAAGTGATTTCTGGCGTTCCCCAAGGTAGTGTTATAGGCCCTCTGCTGTTCCTCATCTATATAAATGAATTAGGAGACAATCCGAGCACCCGTCTTAGGTTATTTTCAGATGATGCTGTCGTTTATCGTCTAGTAAACTCATCAGAAGATCAAAACAGACTGCAAAACGATTTATAAAAGATATCTGAATGGTGCATAAATTGGCATTTGACCATAAATAATGAAAAGTGTGAGCTTATCCACATGAGTGCTAACAGGAATCGGTTAAACGTCGGTTACACGATAAATCAGTCGAACCTAAACGCCATAAATCCTACTAAATGAATAGGAATTACAATTACGAACAATTTAAATTGGAAAGAACACACAGAAAATGTTGTGGGAAAGGCAAACGAAAGACTGCGTTTTATTGGCAGAACACTTAGAAAATGTAACATATCTACTATAGAGACTGCCTACACCACTCTTATCCGTCCTTTTTTGGAGTATTACTGCGTGGTCTGGGATCTCTACTAGATAGGATTAACGGAGTACATCGAGAAAGTTCAAAGAAGAGCAGCACGATTTGTGTTATCCTGAAATAGGGGAGAGAGTGTCACGCACGTGATACAGGATTTGTGGTGGACAACATTTTAAAAAAAGGCGTTTTTCGTTGCGGCGGTATCTTCTCGCGAAATTTCAATCACCTATTTATCCTCCGAATGCGAAAATGTTCTGTTGACGACGACTTACATGCGGAGAAACTATCAGCATAATAAAATGAGAGAAGTCTGAGCAGGAACGAAAAGATATAGGTGTTCGTTTTTTTCAGTGCGCAGTTCGCGATTGGAATTATAGAGAAGTATTGTGAAGGTGGTTCGATGATTCCTCTGCCAAGCACTTAAGTGGGATCTGCGGAGTATCAATGTAGATGTAGATGCCGATTTCGCAGAAAATCTTTTCTGGCAGAGGTTTATCCGTGAACCGCTCCCTTTAACTATTAGAACAGAGAAAGCCTAATTGTCAAGATCCATCCAGACGAGTTGTCAGGGACATTTTTATAGTAGAAACTCAGCCCATGTGGCTACGTCAGCTGAGAGCAGTTTTTTTGTGAAACAGACAACGTTCCAGCAGCTCTTGCCTCATCCGTGCGAGATTTAACTATGACGCGCTTGCTCGCACACTCATCAAGCTCTGTTCCCCATTTCAGCTGGGAGGCCGCGCCTCGCATTAGTCTTCTATAACGATTATCGCATGCAACCTGCCTCAGCAAAACAGTACTCCGCTTATGGCAGCATTTAGCTGATAAACTACGCTCAAACTTGCTAAGGTGGGATAAAATACAGCAGTAATAACTCACGATTTTGATTCGAAATAGAACTGTGTGACAGCAAATTAACGATGAGAATTTTGATGACGCCAAACCTTTGACTGCTATGTGCGAGACTCAATGGCTGTCTCTCGCGTGCTAAACACTACCAGACGCGCTCGCCATCTCTAAGTTATTTTTTTTTGGGGGGGGGGGGGAGGGGGGAGGAGGTTAGGTGTATTTATTTACATATTTAAATCATGTATGACGTATTATTATTGCACATATATAAACACTTGTTTACAATTATGACATACTCCTACATTCTCTCAAAACCGGACTAACAGTAAGTGAGATTACTTACCCGCTGAAGTTACACCGCATTCTTTACGGCACAACTTTGCATCCGTACACTATTTTCTGCAACAGACTAGGCATGTCTTGTACTTTTCCCACTGATCCGGTAAATGCGTCGACTCGGCGAATCTTGTAGGACCGTCACCTTTCTATCGTTCCACGTGAAAGGTTTGAAATGAAATGAAAAAATTTTGTTCGTGTATGGGTCCAGAGCCACCAAGAATTTTGTGAAAGAAAACATTATCGATAGTACGCTCTACAGTTATCCATTATTTGCTGTGCGATTGGCCAGTTCTGACTAATTCATTTTTCAGCATTTATTCATAAGCAGTGCGCTATATGTCCTACGTGTTGTGGCGTACAATAGAAAAATCCATTCGATGTGTTCGTCGGTACGTGGAATAATGCATCTGCATTGCAGTCTGAGATCGAAAACATCGTACTAGAAGCAAATAACCATTTCACGTCATGTGCTGGAAATGACTTACAGTCGAAACTGGCCAATCGTGCAACATATAAAGGATAAATATACAGCTTACTACGAACAATGTTTCGTTTCAATGAAACGTTTGGTATTTAAGTTTCGTTACGTATTTCCAGAATAAGTGAAATTTGTTGAACATCACCATATCCAAAATACGGAGGAGTAATTTCCTGTACAGATCGCGAAGGTCGGAAATTAATATGTGCGGATCATAAATCACTTCCGGAAGAAACTACTCCGTCTGCCTCTACTGATGAACCTTGCGATTCTACAGAACGTTGCCTCAGCGTCTACGAGGGTTATCCGGAAACTAAGGTTACAAGGCATGAAGCTTTAGCATGGAATGTCCGTGGGGGAAGTTGGTACCACTGCCGTGTAGTGAGAAGCCTGCGGAAGGAACAAGCATTCCCAACAATTAGTAGCTCGTCGATTAATGTTGTTGTGAGTGTTCGGCATGAGCGTTATCATAGCGGCGCCCGCCAAGTGCGAAATGTGCGATGTAATTCGCTACCTAAATTCGCCGCTGCGATTCATCACGAAATTGTTTCCTTATCGCCGTTCGACAATGGATGACCTACATGCAGTTTGTCCAAACATTTCACGAACTGTTGTTCATGAAATCGTAACTGATCGACTAAATTATCTCAAGTTGTGAGCGCAATGGGTGCCCAAGATGCTTAGCGAAGCACACAAAATGAACAGAGACAGTGCCGCTCGCAAATTTCTTGACCGTTTTGAGACTGAAGGCGTGGCTTTTCTCAATTCCATAGTGACAGGAGATGAAACTTCGGCTTATCACCATGTTCCTAAGATCAAACGACTATCAATGCAGTAGCGCCATACTCATTCTCCATCAGCAAAAAAAATTCCAAACTCAGCAAACAGGAGGAAAATCATGGTCCCAGTGTTTTGTGACGGAAAAGGGGTTATGCTCGTTGACTTTTTGCGAAGAGGTGAAACAATAAATGCTGCAAAATATTGTGAGTCCATAAAGATGTTGGCTCAGCATCTACATTATCCCGTAGGAGGTAGTAGCTTTTTTTTCCCGTCATGGCGATGAATAAGCAGCACTGCCATCTAACGACTACGCATTCCGCCACAGTTAATCAATACACATGCCTATGTATCAGAACTTCTACAGATGTCGACTTCACCATCCCAGTGTACGTTCGGTGCTGAACTACCGTGGAGATGGTTCAAATGGCTCTGAGCACTATGGGACTTAACATCTGTGGTCATCAGTCCCCTAGAACTTAGAACTACTTAAACGTAACTAACCTAAGGACATCACACAACACCCAGTCATCACGAGGCAGAGTAAATCCCTGACCCCGCCGGGAATCGAACCCGGGAACCCGGGCGCGGGAAGCGAAGCAATGTATCGGCAGACCCTTATATAAATGTACGCTCTCGGGAATTTAACAGTAAACTACACCGTGATGCACAACGTCTTTCTTTAGAGCGCCTGCCCCTGCAGATGGCAGGGCTTCTCCGTGACGCTCTTGCGCTTACTAAATGAACCTGTAACGAAACGCGATGCTCTTCTTTGTAGCATCTCTGTTGCTTGTATCAATAATATCTGGTACGGATTACCAGTATTCAAGTATCGGTCGAATGAGAGTTTTGTAGGTGACAACACTACCGAAGAATTCTTCCAATGAATCTCATTCTGGCATCAGCCTTACCTGCTGCAATTTGTTTTATGTTAACTTTCCACTTTAAATCGCTCCGAACGCATAATAGCAGATTTTGAAATCATACCATATTACCAAACAACCCCTAGAGTGCGATGTTGCAAGTTCAATCTTTACTAAGTTTCATTTGAAAGTGTTGTGTTAACAATTATGACAGGAGAAATATTAGCTGCTAATGACTCACCATGTGAATCAGGGCGACGACAGAAAATGAGTGTCCAGGAGGTGCAGAGACCAACCTTCTATGGGATGTAAGTATTACACTTCTCAAAATGGACATAATCGATTTTGAAGAAATGTTCGAAACAAACATTTAACTTGCCCCATCAACACTGAATGAAAAATGGAGCACCACAGTGACCACAAAGTTTCGCAGCATTATGACCGAAGGCGAACTCACTATGAGTTACAAACCGTGCAGGACGTTCAGTTAGGTATCTACTCTTAAAGAATGCATATACACTGAAGTGCAAAACCAACTGGTACACCTGCCTAATATCGTGTAGGGCCCCCGCAAGCACGCAGAAGTGTCGCAATACGACGTGGCATGGACCTGAATAATGTCTGAAGTAGTGCTGGAGGGAATCCTACTGGGCTGTCCATAAATCCGTAAGAGTACGAGGGGTGGAGATGTCTTCTGAACAGCACATTGCAAGGCATCCCAAATATGTTCAATAATGTTCATGCGGAAGTGTTTCAAATCAGAAGAGTGTTCCTGGAGTCACTCTGCAGCAATTCTGGACGTGTGGGATGTCGCACTGTCCTGCTGGAATTACAAGTCCGTCGGAATGCACAATGGACATGAATGGATGCAGGTGATCAGACAGGATGCTTACGTACATGTCACCTGTCAGAGTCTTATCTAGACGTATCAGGGGTCCCATATCACTCCAACCGCACACGACCCATACCATTACAGAGCCTCCACCAGCTTGAACAGTCATCTGCTGACATGCAGGGTCCATGGATTCATGAGCTTGTCTCCGTACCCGTACACGTCCATCGGCTTGACACAATTTGAAAGGAGACTCGTCCGACCAGGCAACATGTTTCCTATCATGAACAGTCCAATGTCGGTTTCGATGGACCCAGGTGAGGCATAAAGCCTCGTGTCGTGCAGTCATCAAGGGTACACGAGTGGGCCTTCGGCTCCGAAAGCCCACATGAATGATGTTTCGTTGAGCGGTTCGCACGGTGACACTTTTTGATGGCCCAGCATTGAAATCTGCGCCGGTCGATGTGGCCGAGCGGTTCTCGGCGCTACAGTCCGGAATCGCGCGACCGCTACGGTCGCAGGTTGGAATCCTGCCTCGGGCACGGATGTGTCTGATGTCCTTAGGTTAGTTAGGTTTAAGTAGCTCTAAGTTCTAGGGGAATAATGACCTCATATGTTCAGTCCCTTAGTGTTCAGATCCATTTGAACCTTTTTTTTTTTTTTGAAGCAATGTGCGGAAGGGTTGTAGTTCTGTTACGTTGAGCGATTCTCTTCAGTCATCGTTAGTCCCGTTCTTAAAGAATTTTTTTTTCCAGCCGCAGCGACGTTGGTGATTGGAAGTTTTATCGCATTCCTGATATTGACGGTACACTCGTCAAATGGTCGTACGGCAAAATCCCCACTTCATCCCTGTTTTGGAGATGCTGTGTCCCATCGCTTGTGCACCGACTATAACACCACGTTGAAACTCCCTTAAATCTTGAAAACCTGCGATTGTAGCAGCAATAACTGATCTAATAACTGCGCCAGACACTTGTTGTCTTAGATAGGCGTTGCCGACCGCAGCCAGTTTACACATCTCTCTGTTTGAATACGCATGCCTGTACCAGTTTCTTTGGCACTTGAGTGTAGTATCACATCTGCGTGAAGGAGTGATGAGAACTGATGGAATCTGATGGCATGCAACCGAATGCGGTAGTCTGTCGTGCAGCTTATCGTGAATGGCTATCCTTCAGGGCTTAGCTGCCGATAGTGTGATAATATATTTTATGGGCACAGATTGAATTTGCCCAGTGGTTCCAGGTGGTATGAATTGCAATGTCACGCACTTTTCAAGAGGGATACTTTGCTCTAAAGGGGTATGATTTTTATACGCAAACAAGGATTCAGGCAAAAGCAATATATTTTTACCAGCTATTGGCCAAAAGCAGTACTCATACCATAGTTTTAGTTCCCTTACGCCCATTTCCCACTGTTGTTTGCTGTGACTTAAATATTCCCTACTGCCCTTGCAAGATCACGCATACGAGAAAGAGTCACAGGGGACAGAGCACCTTCAACTTCTCGCAGCGCAATAAATAACTTTCAAGCCAATTTATCATCCAGATTAACAGTCGGCACGATTGTATACGAATGCGTTAGAGCACTGGTGTTAGCTAATCTCGATACAACTCTCTTGGTACCTCTAATTTTCAGCGTTCTTCCTTTCATATGCAATTCCTCTTTAAATCCCGATGGTTCACAGTTGAAAACAAATTTCTTACTGAACGTTGGGATAAGTTTGTTTATCACATCTACAAATTTTGTGACCGATTCCACAGTTCAGTGTGCATTGTCAGTCTGGCGCTTTGATTGAAATTTCGTTATCTTACATACTCCAGTTCTATAGCAATGTCTGAAGTTATGCAACGCTCCACTGCTTCTCTTGAAATCACTGTAATAGTATCGTGCATTTGTTCGACATCTCTTCATGAAAAAGGGAATGGTCTCCACTTTTTCCAATCGCAACCACGGCGGGTCATTCCCATTCCCTTGGCTTAGCACGTACCTTTTTAAGGAGTATTCCACAATACTCTTGAACTTTCGCCATTTAAGCTCAACATTTTAAGTCCTGGAGACGAATGTTATGCATGCTCTGGTTATACATGCCGACAACCCAACTTTGTTGAGTCCCATACGCACTATCTGCAGAATCTCTCAAATTTCTCCTATCTTTCCAATGTCCTCCGTTCTGGAATGGTCACATGCCTCATGCTCTTGCACTGTTCTCAGACAAGCGACATCAAAAGCCACAACACGTCTCCCAACAGCCACCACCCTGTGCCACCCGTCTGGATGACTCTCCAGGAAAACTTAAGTCGACGGTAACTTGTGTGACCACAGTGAACTCTCACATCATACAGGGTTGCTGCCACTCCTCATATGGACTCAATCCACAGGCCACCAGCTGGACTTTCCTAGATCTTCGGCTGTGCACTCGACTGGAAATTTCAACCCAATGCCTTTAGCCACTAGATCGACATTCCAAGATGATGACACTGCACGTTTCTTTTTTTTTTCAGGTTTGCAATCTGAGTTGCCATCGGAGCCAGACCCATCTGTCGCAGCCACATCCAAGCTGCCTTACTCAAGCGAACACTCCCTGTGTCCAGGCCAACAAAGTCATGAGCTAGAATTGTAGGTCCCACTTATCTGATCTGGGGGCACCACCTCCCTCCATATGCCACATCATCACTATGTTGGATGCGCCACTTCTCTCCCTTGGGGAGGAAGTACAGTATCCCTAGGCCAACCATACAGTCGTGTACCATGTGTTGTTGAAGCTCCAACCTGTTAGTAGTGCTTACCTGGGAGATCAAATGAAAACAGTTCAACAACAACAACACAAACACAGCGTGTTGTTTCCAATTGAACCTCCAGCAGCCGCCACAGTACTGTGTGGCGCCACCTCGTCACAAAAGGCGTAAGCAAAACTGCAAACAATGCTGCCAATGTGGGCGCTACCTCACTTCCATGAGTTACATGCCCACTGACCATCAAACCAGTATCCTTCCACCAGATGGGTATTTAGAACACTGCCCAGCTCCTCTACAGGTACTGCATTCTGTTACTCAAAAAGTCTTCAAGTCACTCACATTTCTGAGAACCTATTCCTGAGAATCTAAGAACATGGTATCCAACAATTGCCCTTCATCGTCTGCAGGACATACAGAGAAAAGGGCAATCCAAGTTTCACACCAGCAATCGTTTCTAAATCCATGCTGATTTGTGGAAAGAAGCATTCGTGTGTCAAGGAAATTTATTATATTATAACTTAAAATATGCATAATAATTCTGCTGCAAATCGTCTTTAAGGACGTTGGTCTGTAATTTATTGAGTCCATTCTTTTAAATTTCTATATACATCTTTTAAATTCCTATATACAGGAGCCACCTGCGTTCTTTCCAGTCGCTAGGTACATTTCCCTGGGCGAGAAATTCACAATAAATGCAAGCGAAGTAAGAGGCCAATGCCATAGTGTGTGTTCTGTAAAACCTAACTGGAATTCCATCTGGACTTTAGACTTAATTGTTTCCATCTCTTTCAGTTGTTTCTCAACGCCAGGGAAGCCTATTTCTATGTCCTTCATAAAGGAGTCTTTGCAACGGTCAGACGATCGTATATTTGTACGATGCTCCTGCCTGGATGATTTTTTGAACGCGAAATTTAAAACTTCGGCTTTCCTTTTGCTATGTTCTATTGCAACACCAGATTGGTCGAGGGGTGACTGAATAGAAGCCTTCGACCCGCTTAGTGATTTTATGTAGGACGAATTTTTATTAACTTCTGTTTGTTGACATACCGCGATCTCTACTATGTGTATCAGTGACCACTTTGCCCGAGACGAGCTGGGTTACGCTGGTTTGAAGAACTGTATGGTAGTCAATTTCTGTTAGACCTCTTTATTCCTGACACATTGCCGACATTCACAACAAATGTGAACTATACCATACAACTCCGTATATATTGGTAGCAACGTCCCATCTAGTGAAAACACGAGCTTTATGGCAAGTACTTCCGCAGCCAATGTCACTAACGAACACTACTGCGGTGCCCCTGAATTCAGTAGCAGGGGTAGAGGAAATGTGCATCAGCAGTATTTGGACGGCAATGGGAGGACATGTGGCGGCTTATATTTCGTGATCACAATACTGTGCGCTAGTGTTCTGGGATAAAATGCAAGCTCTTCACAGCATGTCACAGACACTTGATGTGACCTGTTGCTCGAAAGGGAACGTTGTCGACCCTCTGGAGCCATTCGAGAAGAATAGGCGGAGTGGCAATAGCGTTTTTCATCTTCTGCCTTTCTTTGACTGCCACAACCACTTATAACAAAACTAACATGGCACTCTACTGCACAGTCACTTTTCACAGTTGGTCACACGCGAAAGAACATATGAGGGTTGGGACTTTAATAGTGGCAACTATTTATTTACAGCTTATACAAAATAAATATGCGTTACAAAATTTTACTGACTTTCAAAGAAGTCAACAGCATTGTGTATAACCCGTTACCAGTGATGTGGAAGTTGTGTTGACAGTTCGAGCGGTGCGGTCTATTGCCAGACGAATTTGTAGCAGCTCTGAAGGATTTGCACGGAGGAAAGAAGGGTTCGAGTAAGGCAGACGATTTCGAATATGCTCATGAAAATTAAAATCACTGAAAGGAAGACAGCGTTCTCCTCGCGTAAGCTTGCTAGATAAATTTAGACAATCAGTATTTAATATATTTTGTAAAACAACGCTGCATCGTAAATATCGGTAATAGACCGGTAGCATAGGATACAAAATTCGGGCGCGCGCAGTATCATAAGGTCACATTTTTTCCTACCACTTTTCACAAATGTATGAAAGTATTTGTCTGGAATGTAGCCTTGTACGGAAGTGAAACGTGGACAATGAACAGTTCAGATGAAAAGAGAGAAAGTTTTTGCCATGTGATGCTACAGAAGAAAGTTGAAGATTACGAGGTGCATTCAAGTTCTAAGGCCTCCGATTTTTTTTTCTTATTAACTACTCAGCCGAAATCGATGAAACTGGCGTTATTTCTCGACGTAATCGCCCTGTAGACGTACACATTTTTCACAACGCTGATGCCATGATACCATGGCAGCGGCGAAGGCTTCTTTAAGAGTCTGTTTTGACCACTGGAAAATCGCTGAGGCAATAGCAGCACGGCTGGTGAATGTGCGGCCACAGAGAGTGTCTTTCATTGTTGGAAAAAGCCAAAAGTCACTAGGAGTCAGGGCAGGTGAGTAGGGAGCATGAGGAATCACTTCAAAGTTGTTATCGCGAAGAAACTGTTGCGTAACGTTAGCTCGATGTGCGGGTGCGTTGTCTTGGTGAAACAGCACACGCACAGCCCTTCCCGGACGTTTTTGTTGCAGTGCAGGAAGGAATTTGTTCTTCAAAACATTTTCGTAGGATGCACCTGTTACCGTAGTGCCCTTTGGAACGCAATGGGTAAGGATTACGCCCTCGCTGTCCCAGAACATGGACACCACCATTTTTCAGCACTGGCGGTTACCCGATTTTTTTTTTTTTTTTTTTTTTTTTTGGTGGCGGTGAATCTGTGTGCTTCCATTGAGCTGGCTGGCGCTTTGTTTCTGGATTGAAAAATGGCATCCACGTCTCATCCATTGTCACAACCGACGATGCGCGTCAACATTGCTTGGCAACATGCCACACGGGCAGCCATGTGGTCGTCCGTCAGCATTCGTGGCACCCACCTGGATGACACTTTTCGCATTTTCAGATCATCATGCAGGATTGTGTGCACAGAACCCACAGAAATGCCAACTCTGGAGGCGATCTGTTCAACAGTCATTCGGCGATCCCCCAAATTCTCTCCACTTTATCGATCATGTCGTCAGACCGGCTTGTGCGAGCCCGAGGTTGTTTCGGCTTGTTGCCACACGATGTTCTGCTTTCATTAAACTGTCGCACCCACGAACGCACTTTCGACACATCCATAACTCCATCACCACATGTCTCCTTCAACTGTCGATGAATTTCAATTGGTTTCACACCACGCAAATTCAGAAAACGAATGATTGCACGCTGTTCAAGTACGGAAAACGTCGCCATTTTAAGTATTTAATACAGTTTTCATTCTCGCCGCTGGCGGTAAAATTCCATCTGCCGTACGGTGCTGCCATCTCTGGGAGGTATTGACAATGAACGCGGCCTCATTTTAAAACAATGCGCATGTTTCTATCTCTTTCCAGTCCGAAGAAAAAAAAAATCGGAGGCCTTAGAACTTGAATGCACCTCGTAGATGGGTTGATCGGGGAAATAATGAAGAGATACTGAATCGAACTGTAGAGAACGGAAACTTTTGGCACAGCTTGACACAAAGAAAGGATCGATTAATAGGAAACATCTTGAGGCAGCAAGGAATCGTCAGTTTGGTTACAAACAGAAGTGTGGGGGACAAAACTTGAGGAGAGCGCCCAAGGCTGAAAGGTGGTTGGTTTTATTCAGGATTCCAATACACCGTATTATTCCTCACTCTTTTGGTTACAGAACCTCTATTTTTCAACATAATTTTCGTTCGGTGCGACGGCCCTGGGCCACCTTACTGCGAGGGCCTGTATGCCTGCGTGGTACCACTCTTCTGGTGGACGTCGGAGCCAACGTCTTGCTGCAGCAATAACCCAGGCGTCATCCAGGTGCTGCTTCCCACGGAGTACACCTTTCATTGGGCCATAGAGATGGTAGTCGGAAGATGTGAGATCCGGGCTGTAGGTTGGATGAAGAAATAAGGTCTACAGAAGTTTTACGAGTTCCTACCTGGTGCGAAGACTTGTGTCAGGCCTTGTGTTGTCACGGTGAAGGATAAGTACGTTTGCATTTATGCGGCAGCGAAAACGCTGAATTAGTTTCTTCAATTTCCTGTGGGTAGCACAATATACTTCAGAGTTGATAGTTGCACAATGACGGTGGACATGAAACAGAATAACCCCTTCAGGGTCCCAGAAGATAGTCGCCATGACTTTACCAGCTGAGGGTGCGGCTTTGAACTTTTTCTTCGGGAGAGAGGTGGTGCGGCACCACTTCATGTATTGCCGTTTTGTTTCCGATTCGAAATGGCGAACCCATATTTTATCACCTGTGGCGAGCCTCGACAAAAAATTATTACGATCAGCCTTGTAACGTGCAAGCAATTCCGCACGTTGTTCTTTATGGTTTATGGTCTTCTGTTATGCGGTGAGGAACCCAGCGGCCACACACACACACACGACGACTCGCCGTGATCTTCGTATACATTCCGCAAGCGTCTATGAATATTTACAATGCTTCGGTTTTCCGCTAAAAGAAACTCAAGCGCTCTGCTTGGAACGTACCTCCGTTACAGACGCCACTCTGAACTGAAGCAGGAATATTCCAGGATAGCCCACAACAAATTCCGCATTTTTACAACCGCAACTGACCTAGAAAAAAATGTGTTGCATTACTTACTGAACACCCTTTCGTGTTCACGAGTACAATTGGAAATTATAGTGCAATTGCGCACAAAACGTTTCATTTGATAGTGGAACTTAACCGAGAGTAACTCATGGAAAGCAATTACTGTTAATAAGCAACTCTCAGAACTTACACTTGGCACAAGCGCTTACTTAGTACTTCGAAATTCTAGCTTGAAGAATCCCATTTGTGACAGGATTAGGGGAATGTCTTCTCTACCATAAACTGGTAGAGAAACCTTAATAAGAGTGACAGTCGATTGTCAATACACTTGGTATGGTGGGCGCGGATGAGCATGGATACCGCTTCCTTTCGTTAAGTTGTTCTACACATAAGAGGCTTCATGCGGTCGCGAAACTCTAAAACTGCATTTATACAGAAGGGCCAAAAAAAAATGTATCCATTGTTTAAAAGTCCAGAACTTGCAAACTAATTGACGGAGTTGGCTCATTTTTGGTGAAAGTGTAGCTTAAAGTTCAACTTAAAGATATCACTGTAGGTGTTCGAAATGGTCACCATTAACATCCACACACAAATGATGCCGCCGAACTGCAGCACGAACTACTGACTGCAACGTATTCAGTTGGATATTTGCACATGAATGCACGATGGATTCTCGAAATTCATCCAATATGCGTGGCTTTTGTCAATAAACGACGTCCTTCACTGTTCCCCACAGGTAAAAGTCCAGAGGAGTTAGGTCTGGGGAACGTGGTGGATACTCCACAGCACCTCTATGGCTTATCCATCTTCCTGGTAGATTTTCGTCGAGATACGCCCTAACACGATATTGGTAGTCAGTTGAGGCACTATCTTTTTGAAAGTAAACTCTTCCGTCTACATACAAGTCTCGCATGGCAGGTAAAATGGATGTCTGAAGCTTCTGAAGGTACACGTCACCGGTAACAGTGCTGCCAAAGAAGAATGGCCCAATCAAGCCCCGTAAGACAACCCACACCATACAGTTACTCCTGGCAAATTCACAGTTTTGTCTACATGGACGTTCGGATTTTCGGCGGCGCAGTAGATGCAATTGTGGCGATTTACTATACCACTGAGTTTGAACTGTGCCTCATCAGACCACACAATCATCTCTGCAAACTCTTCATCGTTGCGCACCATGTTAGTAAACCACTCGCAGTACTCCATTCTACGATCTGGGCCGTCCTCGTTCATTGCGTGTAGCAATCGTGGGAGGTAGCACTTCCACTTTTGTGTCTTCAAAATTCGCCGAACACTTGAGCGACTCACTCCAGTTTCACGGACACACTGTCTCACAGACTACTGTGGTGAGCGAGTGAATGCTTGTAACACACGACGGGAGTTAGCTGGACTTGTTACTATTACAGGTCGTCCAGATCGTTGTTTGTGTAGATCTTTAACACAGCCTTCGACTTCAAATTTGTCTCGAATGCGACGAATCGTTAAACGTGTCGGTGGCTCTGTTTGATACTCATTTCGCCATTGCCGTTGAACCTCATTAATGTTTTCGTACTTAAAATACCACGTCAAAACTGACTACCTTTCATCGAATGTAAGACTTGCGCCAGCCATGTTTACTCGAGTGACTAGGTGCAACTAAGAACAAAACACTGACTATCTGTCATCTGACAAAACAAAACAACGCATACAACTCTTGTGTGGCGATTGCCGGAACTGCAAACTATTACACTACCACAGATGAGACAACTCCTTCAATTAGTTTGCCAGTTATGAACTTTTAAACAGTGGATACATTTTCTTGGACCCCTCTGTATATACCACTCCGTACTGTTCGATTCGTAAACTCCGACGAATTTCACTCAGAAGGATGCAAGACTTCTCAGTATTCACTGTCTCTCCAGTTTCAAATAATATACACTGAAGCGCCATAGAAACTGGTATAGGCATGCATATTCACATACAGAGATACGTAAACAGGCAGAACACGACGCTCCGATTGGCAACGCCTGTATAAGACAACAAATGTTTGGCACAGTTGTTAGATCTGTTACTGCTGCTACAGTGACTGGTTATCAAGATTTAAGTTAGTTTCAACGTGGTGTTATAGTCGGCGCACGAGAGATGGGACACAGCATATCCAAGGTAGCGATGAAGTGGGGTTTTTCACGTACGAGCATTTCACGAGTGTACCGAGAATATCAGGAATCCGATAAAATATCAAATTCCCGACATCGCTGCCGCCGGAAAAAGATCCTGCACGAACGGGACCAACGACGACTGGAAAAATCGATCAACGTAATAGAAGTACAACCTTTCGCTCATTGTTGCAGATTTCAATGCTCGGCCATCAACAAGTGTCAGCGTGCGAACCATTCACCGAAACATCGCCGACATCGGCTTTCGGAGCCGAAGGCCCACTCGTATACCCTTGACTGCCCGACACAAAGCTTTATGCCTCGCCTGGGTCCTATCGAAACCGACATTGGACTGTTCACGATTGGAAACATGTTGCCTGGTCGGACGAGTCTCGTGTCAAATTGTATCACGCCGATGGACGTGTACGGAGACAGCCTCCTGAGCAATGGGTCCTGTATTTCAGCAGGGGACTTTTCAAGCTGGTAGAGTCTCTGTAATTGTTGGGGCGTGTGCAGTTGGAGTGATATGGGACCCCTGATACGTCTAGATACGACTTTGACAGACGACACGTACGTAAGCATCCTATCTGATCATCTACATTCATTCATGTCCATTGTGCATTCCGACGGACGTGAGCAATTCTAGCAGGACAATACGCCACCCTACACGTCCAGAATTGCTACAGAGTGGCTCCAGAAACACTCTTCTGAGATTAAACACTTCCGCTGGTCACCAAACGCTCCAGACATGAACATTATTGAGCATATCTGGGACGTCTTGAAATGTGAAGTTCAGAAGAGATCTCCACCCCCTCGTACTCTTATGGATTTATGGACAGCGCTGCAGGACTCATGGTGTCAATTCCCTCCAGCACTGCTTCGGACATTAGTCGAGTCCATGCCAGGTCGTGTTGTGGCGCTTCTGCGTGCTCGCGGGGGCCCTACACGATATTAGGCAGGTGTACCAGTTTCTTTGGCTCTTCAGTGTACAGTATATACACCTGCAAATGCACAACAAGATAATACAGCTATACGACAGCAATCCATTTACGTCCTCTCATGCATAAAGATCTGTACCCCGTACGGCATTGTAAAGTGCAGGGCAACAGCACCGGTAAATAGCCACTTCACGCACTACAGCATTTGCGAATGGAAGTAGAAAAATTAATAATCTGATGCCTCCGAATGAGATTTATTATGGAAAGCGACAGAACTCTTACACGGTCTACCTCGAATACTGTTTCTCTAATTTTACCAAACACGGAATAGCAAGAAGAGCACCGTCCCCCTCAATGCTTTCCACGTAAGTTCCCGTGCATACTTGTTATATTTTCCTATGAGCTATACCGACTTGTTACGAACCTAGCAGCGCGAATCTCTTCAACGTCTAACGTGGAACTTCCTTGAGAACAACTTTAACACAGGAACAGTGCTCTTGAACAGGCGGCTAGGCTGACGCTTGCTTACCGCCTGAGCGCTCGCGATAAAAGGTGGCTGTCAGACGTCATTCTGTAGCGATGGGGAAATGTAAACCGTGCTGTCTTCAGAGGAAAGACAACACGTGAAATTCCCCGTAGTTCTAATCGCAGCGTATATACCGGGTGATGAAAAAGTCAGTATAAATTTGAAAATTGAATAAATCACGGTATAATGTAGATAGAGAGGTATAAATTGGCACACATGCTTGGAATGATATGGGGTTTTATTAGAACCAAAAAAATATAAAAGTTCAAAAAATGTCCGACAGATGGCGCTTCATCTGATCAGAATAGCAATAATTAGCAGAACAAAGTGAGACAAAGCAAAGATGATGTTCTTTACAGGAAATGCTCAGTATGTCCACCATCATTCCCCAACAATAGCTGTAGTCGAGGAATAATGTTGTGAACAGCACTGTAAAGCATGTCCGGAGTTATGGTGAGGCACTGGCGGCGGATGTTGTCTTTCAGCATCCCTAGAGATGACGATCGATCACGATACACTTGCGACTTCAGGTAACCCCAAAGCCAATAATCGCACGGACTGAGGTCTGGTGACCTGGGAGGCCAAGCATGACGAAAGTGGCGGCTGAGCACACGATCATTACCAAACGACGCGCGCAAGAGATCTTTCACGTGTCTAGCATTATGGGGTGGAGCGTCATCCTGCATAAACATCGTACGTTCCAGCAGGTGTTTATCAGCCAGGCTGGGGATGATGCGATTCTGTAACATATCGGCGTACCTCTCACCCGTCACGGTAGCAGTTACAAACCCAGAATCACGCATTTCCTCGAAGAAAAAAGGCCCGACAACGGTAGGTGTGGTAAATCCAACCCATACCGTGACTTTCTCGTCATGCAATGGAGTTTTCACGACAGTTCTAGGATTTTCGATAGCCCAAATTCTGTAGTTGTGGGCGTTGACAGACCCTGGGAGCGTGAAATGAGCTTTGTCGGTCCACAACACGGTACTCAACCAATCGTCATCTTCCGCCATTTTTTGAAACGGCCACACCGCAAATGCCCTCCGCTTCACTAAATCGCCAAGTAACAGTTCATGATACCGATGGATTTTGTACGGATAGCGTCAGAGGGTACGCCTCAGTGCCAACTAAACGGTAGTGTATGGAATGCCGGGGCGACGTGCAACTGCACGAGCGCTGACTTCCCCGTGCATAGACGAACCCGCTACAGCCTCCATTTCTTCCTAAACTGTCTAAGCAGCATTACGCCTTGTGCTCGGTCGGCCACTACGGGGTCTATCGTCTACGCAACCCGTGGCTTCGAACTTCGAAATCATTCTCGCCACAGCTGCATTTGTCAACGGACCTTTACCCATTCGAATCCCCTTCCTATGGCGATAGGATCGTAACGCTGAACTAGCACATTCCTCATTCTGATAATACAGCTTCACTAAAAGCGCCTTTTCAGGTAACGTCAACATGCTGCGACTGTTGGCGCATCTGATTCTCTCTCTCATTACAGCTCCTTTTATACACGATTGTCATGCGCAGTCACTGACGTTTTGCTGTCCAGCGCCATCTGTCGGACATTTTGCGAACTTTTTTCTTTTTTGTTCTAATAAAACCCCGTGTCATTCCAAGCATGTGTGTCAATTTGTGCCTCTCTATCTACATTATTCCGTGGTTTATTAAGTTTTCAAATATATACTGACTTTTTGATCGCCCGGTACTTAATGGCGCAGTGCTTAAAGTAGGGAGTAGGTCTTCCAAAATGAATGAAAAGCAACATTATGGACGTGTTAGGAACTTGAAAGTAAACAGACACACCAGTATAAACTTACGTGTCAGTGCAGGACGCCTACCTACAGTGAGAACTTATAAAACTACAATTTGACAGGCAGTTGAGTGATAAGTTCCATAAAAAAATGTATCTTTAAGACTCATATAAAAATTGTCTTCAACATAAATTTCCTTATTATGTAAATTAATGGTGGAGGTGGGAGAAAAGAAAGAAAAGGAACTAATGATACCAGCTGCATGGGCAATTCATGTCGAATCACCAGCGACTCTAACCCGGGATCTCCTGCTCAATATGCAGCTGCGTTAATCACAGTGCCACATGGACAAGGAGTTCAATCGCAAATGCGCGGACTATCTCGGTAAACTCTCCGTCTGACGCATACTCTCACCCGGTGCTGCCTGTCCGCAGTCCCATCCCTGTCCTCCATGCTCACTAATTTTAGCTGCCCGCTGGAAATCGAACGTAAATGGGCACTCACAATGAAGGTTATGAATTAACTGCCCATTATAAACAAATTTCCTTACCTTTAAGTTTGTACCTACGATTATGTCGATGTCTGGCCTCTTACATATTTGGGCGAGTAACTTTTTCGCAATGAAGAGAACGAAACCAGCCCACAGAAGCTCACTGGCAGACTTCGATTTAGATATGTACTGCATCCTTTGCTTTTACGAAAGCTTGAAAGCGGTCTGATGATTAACTGTGTAAATTCGAAACCGGTAATGGAACTTTTAGAATAAAGTAAGCTATAACCAATTTGTGGCTAGTTCTGCACACTCGCTGGTATCCATGTTGCACTCTGGCAAAGGTGATAGTATTTGTAGCTAACGGAAGTGCACGTGGCTCACTTTCAAATGCAATATTAATATTTCTGAATCATGGCTCCGGTGTTCTTTTAATTTGTCAGGACTAAATTCTTCCGTTCACTTCCTGGCCGCCCCCGATTGTGCTGCGCAACGACGAAATCAATAAATAAATATGCACAATCAAGGTAAGCCTACCTTGTGTTTCCAGTAGATGACATGTGAGCACACCATTGGTTCCTTTCCATTGTGGAGGCTTATACAGGGTGGTCCATTGATGGTGACCGGGCCAAATATCTCACGAAATAAGCGTCAAACGAAAAAACTACAAGGAACGAAACTTGTCTAGCTTAAAGGGGGAAACCAGATGGCGCTATGGTTGGCCCGCTAGACGGCGATGCCATAGGTCAAAAGGATATCAACAGCGTTTTTTTGTTTTGTTTTAATAGGAACCTCCATTTTTATTACATATTCGTTTAGTACGCAAAGAAATATGAATGTTTTAGTTGGACCACTTTTTCGCTTTGTGATAGATGGCGCTGTAATAGTCACAAACGTAGAAGTACTTGGTATCACGTAATATTCCGCCAGTGCGGACGATATTTACTTCGTGATACATTACCCGTGTTAAAATGGACCGTTTACCAATTGCGGAAAACGTCGATATCGTGTTGATGTATGGCTGTTGTGATCAAAATGTCCAACGGGCGTGTGCTATGTATGCTGTTAGGTATCCTGGATATCATCCAAGTGTCCGGACCGTTCGCCGGATAGTTACGTTATTTACGGGAACAGGAAGTGTTCAGCCACATGTGAAACGTTAACCACGACCTGCAACAAATGATGATGGCCAAGTAGGTGTTTTAGCTGCTGTCGCGGCTAATCCGCACATCAGTAGCAGACAAATTGCGCGAGAATCGGGAATCTCAAAAACGTCGGTATCGAGAATGCTACATCAACATCGACTGCACCCGTACCATATTTCTATGCACCAGGAATTCCATGGCGACGACTTTGAACGTCGTGTACAGATCTGCCACTGGGCACAAGAGAAATTACGGGATGATGACAGATTTTTTGCACGCGTGCTATTTAGCGAAGAAGCGTCGTTCACCAACAGCGGTAACGTAAACCGGCATAATATGCACTATTGGGCAACGGAAAATCCACGATGGCTGCGACAACTGGAACATCAGTGACCTTGGCGGGTTAAGGTATGGTGCGAGATCATGGGAGGAAGGATAATTATCCCTCATTTTATCGATGGCAATGTAAATGGTGCAATGTATGCTGATTTCCTACGTAATGTTCTACCGATGTTGCTACAAGATGTTTCACTGCATGACAGAATGGCGATGTACTTCCAACATGATGGATGTCCGGCACATAGCTCGCATGCGGTTGAAGCGGTGCTGAATAGCATATTTCATGACAGGTGGATTGGTCGTCGAAGCACCATACCATGGCCCGCACGTTCACCGGATCTGACGTCCCCGGATTTCTTTCTGTGGGGAAAGTTGAAGGATATTTGCTATCGTGATCTACCGACAACTCCTGACAGCATGCGTCAGCGCATTGTCAATGCATGTGCGAACATTAGGGAAGGCGAACTACTCGCTGTTGAGAGGAATGTCGTTACACGTATTTCCAAATGCATTGAAGTTGACGGACACCATTTTTTGCATTTATTGCATTAATGTGGTATTTAGAGGTAATCACGCTGTAACAGCATGCGTTCTCAGAAATGATAAGTTCAAGAAGGTACAAGTTTCACATTGGAACAACCGAAATAAAATGTTCAAACCTAGCTACGTTCTATATTTTAATTTAAAAAACCTACCTGTTACCAACTGTCTGTTCTAAAATTGTGAGCCACATGTTTGTGACTATTACAGAGCCATCTATCACAAAGCGAAAAAAGTGGTCCAACTAAAACATTCATATTTCTTTACGTACTACACGAATATGTAATAAAAATGGGGGTTCCTATTAAAAAAATACGCAGTTGATATCCGTTTGACCTATGGCAGCGCTAATTAGAGGGCCAACCATAGCGCCATCTGGTTTCCCCCTTCAAGCTAGAGAAGTTTCGTTCTTTGTAGTTCTTTCGTTTGACGCTTATTTCGTAAGATATTTCGCCCGGTCACCATCAATGGACCACCCTGTATAAGCCTGTATACTGGTCGCCTTTTTAGCGCGACAGCACCGTCCTGTAGTATCTCTGATTCACACCGAAACCTTACATTTAGTGTACAAGCGTTTTGTCGTAACTCTGAAAAACGCTAATCAGAATCGCGTTCGATTACAACCATGATGACCACCTAAGCTATCAGTATTCCAGTGCCTAGTTACCTGGCGCAGCGACTACACAATGGCCTCTTTTTCGAGTTACTTTGCAGAAGATGCTTCGAGACATGATCTCACGAAATAATCGCGGGCATTCACTTTATCTTCAACGACCATCTGATTTGCGCGTACAGACTCCGCCTTAACCACCCCCGCCCCCCACCCCCACGCTTTACGGTGCCGCGAGTGAAGGTACACTGACGTAAAAGGAAATCACAACACAAAAAATGTAGAATAACGAAATTTCGGGAATACATTTGTCTAGGTAACATACTTAAGTGATTAACATTGCAAGATCATAAGCTAACGAAAAGCCATTGCAAATGTGAAATGCTGGTTAATTAATAAAAGGTGTAACCATCAAAATGTTGAATTCAAGCATTTTTTTGTTTTTAAAGGTGTCGGATGTCAGTTTGTGGAATGGAGTTCCGTGACTGTTGTACTCGACCGCCCAATACAGGGACGGTTAATGCTGTTTCTG
The DNA here is from genome assembly GCF_023897955.1 of Schistocerca gregaria. Classification (NCBI taxonomy): domain Eukaryota; kingdom Metazoa; phylum Arthropoda; class Insecta; order Orthoptera; family Acrididae; genus Schistocerca; species Schistocerca gregaria. Next base: position 183,691,046 of record NC_064931.1, on the reverse strand, counting down.
GATGACGCTGGAGTTGTTCGGTGATGTGCCACATGTGCTCGATTGGAGACAGATGTGACCAAGCAGACCGAGCCAACATGTCGACACTCATTAGAGCATGTTGAGTTACAACAGCGGTATGTGCGCGAGCGTTATCTACACAGAAAATACCCCTGGAACGTTGTTCATAAATGGCAGCACAACAGGTCGAACTGGGATAAAAATTTTCAGTCACGTTGCGTGGGATAACAATGAGAGAGCTCGTGCTGCCATACTAAATTGCACCCCAGACCAAGGAGCTCTCGCTTCACATCACTGAAGTCGCAAATCGCTGTGGTTTCGAGTCAGTGGAATGCATGCAAAAGGGTCTGGCTCGGAGCTGCCCTTAAAGTAACCGATTTGTAACAGTTCGTTGTGTCACCGTGGTGCCAATTGCTGCTCAAACTGCTGCTACAGACCGTGTACGATGAGCCAGAGTTATTCGCCGAATACGATGGCCTTCCCTCTCGGCAGTGCCACGTGGCCGTCCAGAGACCTGTCTCCTTGCGACCGTACATTCTCGTGACCATCGCTGCCAGCAATCATGTGCAGTGGCTACATTTCTGCCAAATCTTCCTGCAGTATTGCAGAAGGACCATCCAACTTCTCGTATGATGCCGTAATTCACTGTTTAACTTCCGGCAGTAAAATTTGAGTTATTGGTCGGTTGGTTGGTTGGTTGGTTGTTTGGGGAAGGAGACCAGACAGCGTGGTCATCGGTCTCATCGGTGTACGGAAGGACGGGGAAGGAAGTCGGCCGTGCTCTTTCAGAGGAACCATCCCGGTATTTGCCTGCAGTGATTTAGGGAGATCACGGAAAACCTAAATGAGGATGGCCGGACGCGGGATTGAACCGTCGTCCTCCCGAATGCGAGTCCAGTGTCTTACCATTGCGCCACCTCGCTCGGTGTTATTGGTCGGAAATCCTTCCCAGATTAGACATTTTTTTTACTATTTTTTGTTGCCCGTGCCTTGTATCCTGCACTACGGAGTCTATAATGGTATGCGCACAAGCGCGAGTCTTACCTGATGGTGAGAGGTCGTCAGCGATGGATTGCAGTAGGCCTACTAGACTTTTCTCACCTGTCTGATAATCTCTCGCCCCTTACAGTAGGAACATACATTCACACTACGTTACTTTCAGCGCGTTTACGTGTTTCCTAGTCTTTATATTCTCTTATGCGCAATACGCCATGGAAAACGGTATTACCCGTGATTAACATATTTCTGTAAAAAATTTCCTGCTTTATGGACGGAAAGGATTTGTTCTCGGACAGACTTTCAAAGGTGCCACTCCACGATGAACATTTCGAATTATCTTTCTATAGTAAAACGTACGACTCTACATTGATCTCATCATGTAAATTGTGTTCCAAACCACTACGATCATTGTCAAAGGAAAAACTGAAAAGGAAGGAAGGAAGGAAGGGAGGGAGGGAGGGAGGGAGGAAGGACGGACGGAAGACTATCATTTGACGTCCCGTGGACAACTCAGTAATTAGAGACAGAGCAGAAGCTCAAATTAGGGAAGAATGGGCAAGGAAAACGGCCGTGCCCAGTCAAAGGAACCATCCCGGTATTTACCATATACGACGTAGTGAAATTACGGAAAATCTAAATCTGAATGGCCGGAAGAAATTTGAACGTTCATTCTCCCGAATGTGAGTCCAGTGTGTTTACCACTCCGCCACTTGCTTCGTCGAAGGTTAAAAACTAAGTACTTTGAGAAAAGAACCAACGACCAACACCGAATAGATAGGTTGTTTTAATTGGCACAGGCCTCTTATACATCATAGTGCCAATTTAAAATACTGCGAACTCTTCAACGTGACGACCGCCAATCTCAGTGCGTGCATTATAAAGGCGCAAAAATTTTACCGAGCTTTTCCAAATACTCCAGTTGTCGGCTGTACAGTGTCAGAGCAGCTAGGAGTTGACGACCAATTGCGCTTGAGTTTATATTGGTATTTAATACACCAATGAATTCATGTAACTTCATAGCGGTGAGATACGGCGATTACGCAGGCCATGGGACAGGGCCTCGCCTTCCGTTCCTGCGATGTGGCTATCAGTTGTTCATGGATATTAGTATCGAAGTGGGCTGGTACACCTTCGTGTTGAAACTACATTTTCTTGCGGGCAACAATAGGTACAGTCTCTTACAAATATGGCAGCACATCTCCAATGAGAAGCAGACAACGTGCATACTTCAAACAGAGTGGCAACATATATGGTCTCAGATACGTGAGCTGCTCGAAGACTTAAGTAATACAACCCACTGCGTTGTGCTGGATGGCGAGCTGGCGAGTGTTCATCGGAGACGGAGGTATCGCCAGGAAGCGTCATAGAATCGCTTTTGTTCTCTGTGTACATAAACGGTCTGATGGATAGGGTGAGCACTAATCTGCAACTGTTTGCTGAAAATGCTGTAGTGTCGACTGAGTGACTGCAGGAGAATACAGGATGACCCGCATAGCATTTCTATTTGGCGTTAAGATGCAAGATAAGTAGGAAAAGCAATCTTGTAATGTTAGAATATAATCTTAATTGTGTGCTGTTTGATTAAATATGTAGACGTAAATTTGTAAAGCGACATGAAATGTAAGGAACACGTAAGGTCGGTTGTAGAGAAAGCGAGTGGTCGACTTCGGTGTAATGGGAGAAAGGAGGAAGGTGAGGGTTGAACGTCGACAACGAGGTCATTACAGACGGAGCACAAGTTCAGACTGTTTCGAGGATGGGGTAGGAAATCGGGCTGGCTCTGAGCACTATGGGGCTTAACATCTGTGGTCATCAGTCTCCTAGAACTTAGAACTACTTAAACCTAACCAACCTAAGGACATCACACACATCCATGCCCGAGGCAGGATTCGAACCTGCGACCGTATCAGTCGCGCGGTTCCGGACTGAGCGCCTAGAACCGCTAGACCACCGCGGCCGGAGGAAATCGGGCGTGCCCTTTCAGTTTACCCGGAGCGATTTAGGGCAATCAGGGAAAATCTACATCAGGGCAGTCGGATTTGAACCGTCGTCCTCCCGAATGCAAGTCCACTGGTCTAACCACTGCGCCATCTTCCTCGGTGTTTATTGGAAGGGTTCTAAGAGAGTGTAACTCATCCATAAAGGAGCCTGTGTACAGAACTGCGGTGCGGCCCTTTCTTGAGTACTGTTGCCCTAGAGTACCGAGTTCTTGAGTGCTTGGAATCCTCCCCCCCCCCCATCCCCCCTCATCTCATCATGTCAAATTAAAAGAAACAAGGGGAACAGTTCAAAGTTGTGCTGCTAGATTTGTTACCTGTTGGTTCGATTAACATGTGTGGGTTACGGAAATGCTCTGTGAATTCTACTACAAACCCTAGAGGGAAAAGGTCGTTCTTTTCGAGAAAAATTATTGTGAAACGAGTTTGTTTGCGTGGCCATCATCTGCAGCAAGCACAGAAATATTTGTTTTGTAAACGAAGCCCGCCTTCTTTTTTGCTGCACTGTATTTTATGTCTCCCAAATGCGTTTCGCCTTTTTCACTTTAAGGCATCGTCAGTGGGACCTAGAGTGATACAGTTTTGTTTTGACATACGTTATTTGTAGATTATGAACAGTTCACGTCTTGTTTTTTATGTAAATAAGTGATTACTTACAGTTCTTCGTATTTTTGGGTGGCATATGTGTTTTCTCTCATTTGACCACTTGCCGGATGTCGCTCTACGGCTCTGTTTACGAAACATAAGCATGCTTTTATGTTCCGAAAAGTTTTCTTCTCACTTTTCATCTTGTTTGCCCTTATTCTTGTGATGCACTATTAACTTTCTGTCATATAAATATCTGATCGAAAACCGTGATTTCATGACGTAACTACTGTGAGTTCACTGTGTGTGTCATCCCGCTTGGTTTGTTTACGTCGTACATGTCGCCAACCTAACAAAGTATCGCTGAAAACCAACGTCTATTCATTTCTGTTATGTTTATATCTGTGTGTGTTTGAGGAGGGGTCTCTCTCTCTCTCTCTCTCTCTCTCTCTCTCTCTCTCTCTCTCTCGGCGTGCACGCTGAGCGCTTATGGATGCATTGATAACATGAGATTGGTCGCACCTTTCCTCTTGGATAATCACACCAAGGTGATGTAGTGACAAAGACAGTAGTGAGCAGATTAGCAGTCATAAACAGCTGGGATCAGTTCCTTCTCCGGACACTCCGATTTAGGTCTTCCTTGCTTTTCCCAACTCATTAGAGGTGAAGGTCGGGATGTTTCATCCAACAAGGCCATGATAATTTGCCTTCTGCAACTTTCTCCACACTGAGTTAGCGCACAGCTACTAATGACTTCTAGTCGACGTGGAAACTAAAGCGTAACTTTCTTTCTATTGTGTGCTATAGGGCTCCCACTATGTAGAAAATAGTTCGCTGCTTCAAGCAGACAGCTATCATAAAAACAAAGGTGCATTTACACCTAACCTAGGAAAATAACTCACATAGAAATTGATAATTGATATTTCATAGCAACGACGTTTCTTCGGAACCATATTTGTTATCCGACCGCGTATTCTGTTCACATATATCTTAATATAAACAACCACGTTTAGAATAATATGAATAGCGACGTAATACCAGCCAAATACAACGATGAAGTAACAATACAAATAGGCAGACTAACACAGGAGATCACCTCCGTAAAAATTCCATCAGGGATGTTTCAACCCTTCTAAAGCTGCCCAAGTCGACTGTTAGTGATGTGATTGTGAAGTGGAAACACGAAGGAACGTCCACAGATAAATCAAAACCATGCAGACCTCATGTACTGACATACAGGGACCTTCGAGCATTGCTGACAGTGGGTGTTAAAAATAGCATTAAATCAGCGGAAGGAATCACTCGTGAGTTCCAAATTGGCACCAGCAGTCCACCTAGCGCAATGATTGTGTGTATAGTGTTAAAAAGTATGGGGTACAATGGTCTAGCATCTCCTCAGAAGCGAAGTATTTCTTGTAATCAATGATGAGTGACTTTAAGGTGTTGTAAAGAGAGTCATCACGGGACAGTGGACAACTGGAAACGAGTGGTTTGGAGCGGTTACTCACGCTATACCTTGTTGCAATCCGATGGAGTGTTTCGCAAATGACTGGGGAACTTACCTGCCATCATGTGTAGCGCCGACAGTGCGTTGCAGTATGGTAGTGTGTTTCGTCGTTAGGGTATAAGTCCCTTATTGTGCTTCAGAAAACGCTAAATGAGGAAGGAAGTAAACACATTTTACAGCATTGGGTACTGCGTACAGTAGGGTAACACTTCGGAGACGATGATTGTTTCGTACCAGCTTGTTTCATCACCTTGTCATAAAGGAGAGACAATGGTTTGTGGATAATAACATTCTTCAAATGGACTGACCTGACAAGAGTGTCGACTTGAACCTAGTGGAACACATATGGGACGAGTTAGAACGTCGACTTCAGACGTCAGTGTCCAACATCACGACCTTTTCTTGTTTCGACTTTGAGGAAGAATGGACTGCCACTCCTCCACAGACATTCAGGTAAGTCACTGAAAGTGTCCCCAGCGGAGATACTTTTGATTTAATATTGTACAGCAAATTTGAGAATGACTAAAGAGGTTCTGCATATTTTTTTAAAAAATCTAACCTCATTTTGCTTGTAATTTTCGGAAGGTTCTGCTTCGTGCAAACTGTAGAAAAATATTGCTGTCTGTGCACTGTGAGTTCATTTTGCAAGGGGGTGGAAACATTGTATGTGTCTTACCTTGAATTAGGGTTTCTATCGAGTAACATTCAGTTAACGAGACTTGCTAAAACATTAAGTGTACAAAGAGATAATTTAATGATCGTGATTTCTACAAAATGTGTGCCCCTAGCAATCACGGCTATGAAAATTAGCATCGAACTCTGAAACTGTGGTACTGTATTTACATTCTCTCTAGTTCGATGATCTGAATACGACACAGTCATTATATACACAAGCTCAAAAGGACTAATTCCGTGTGTTCCTGTGATATGAATGGTATTGATGTTTACACGGATGATATCAGATATGTCACTTTCGTTCCGGGATAGAACATGGAAACAGCAGCATAAAAATATTTTGATGAAATTTTAATACACTGTAAAAGGGAAGGATTATTTGGGTAACATGTGTCCTTGTTAAGGAGCAAGCGGTAAGACATGCGAAAGGAAGTCACTATTTTTTGTGTACATATGAGCTATTAATTTAATTGGCTGATAAACGGTGCAGAAGCTATCTGATGAAAACAATGGGTAAATGTCATCTAAGCTCAGAATTAGTCTTCCATCAAAATATATACTGACCACTTTACAAACTCGCAGTATTAGTTTTTATTCAGAATATTTTACTATAACTAGTACCTAGAAACAACATGTAAAATATTTTAAGGGAGTTGCTGTACAAACTGCACGTTTTGCATATTGAGACATCAGAACCGTTTGCGAAACAGTCAAATGAGCGTGAGAGCCGCTGGAGAAAAAAGTGTCACAGCATCCGGAGCAGAGCACTGGCCAAACGTGGAATCACACAAGAATCAAATGATCTGAACTTTCCTCAAGCTATTATTCCGATTGCTTTGGATGAATTCTCAACTGCAGACATGAAACTTACTAAACAATATACTGGTTGCCCGCATGCTACACTATTAAAAAAATAAAAAAGACTGCAGTTTTAGCTTTTATATTTTCGGGCATCTTCTCACTGTATGAGTCACACATGAGACATAAGAGGTGACTGCATTATCCTCTTACAGTTAAACTAAAATTTCTTATATTTTTGTAACGATAACCAGTAGTACCATTACGAAGTTCATATTCGGAGTAACAAAGCTCAATTTAAGTTTACGGAAACCTAATATGCAGAAATTTTGTCTTCTTTTTGCGACATAAGTGATTAGTGATTGCTGTACGGCATTTTCAGTGCGAAACTGATTAATGAGATCATCTGAAGAGAGATGTACGGTCCGACACATGGGCTCGATTAGCTGTAGACATATCTATCCGTACCGGTCAGTATAATTATACTGCTCCTTAACTAAAGTGCGGATACATGGAAAGAAACACTGACAATTTTCAGTAATGATTAATACTTGTCTCTCTAAACATTTTCCTTTCTGTTTACGATAACGGAAACATTTTTTACAGAAATTTGTGCAAGCCTCTATCTTACCAGGCGAAGGTTATCGGCTTGCACGTTTCCACGTTTAAACATAAGCTCTACTAAACGCATAACGAGTATAGTGTAGCAGCAGAAACAATGCTAAATGAAGCAGGAGACGAGCTATTACTAATGTAATACCTCACTATCCTTTAAACTGGCAATTACAGATTACTAATTTTCCTTTCCGTTAGAAACAATAATCAGTGATAAAACACTTACCTGACGTAGTCAATCACGCATCATTTCGTAGCATACACGTGCGAATACTACAACAAAGTTACCACCATGTACACAAAACACAACGAACAGAAGCGATGTAACTCGCTTACTGGGCTACCGTCATCTGTCTGCTGCGCTCGCAGTCTTTCTCCATGGTGCTGCCATCTGTTACGTGAGTGGTGAAACACTTCTACCGCGAGGTTTCGAAGAGGTTCGGCGCAGAAGGTTCTCTGACAGTTAGTCCGATAACAACTGGAACAGACCTCTCCTGTTTATTTCGATTTCTTTTAAACAGCCAAAAGAAAAACAGTAAGTGGTTACGGTACCTATAATTTTCTCCCTCTTTGATTTTCGTCATGTAATTGTTTATGTAATACATTGGTATAAAACTAATTCAGGAAAGAAAACCTCTCGTTTTCTTATTACGTGAAACTAGCAGAAGTGATGTGTGATGGTAAACGAAGGGAAAAACTTAAAACGTTTTCATTTAGTAGCGATGTTCACTGCAGCTTCTAAAACTACAGCAACATAGAAACAAGTGTCCTGTGTACTGCCGGATTATTGCAATTTCCGCTGAAGTTGTGGAAGAAAAAGATGTTTAGTGGTGAATTTAGAAGAAGCAAGATGGTAGTGTCTGTCGTGAATGAGTAATGCAAACAAAAAAATCAAAAAGTTTATAGTGGCCCTTTAATAGAAATTTCGTGTTTTCTGACGTCGTCAAATCGAGACGCAGTATCGCATTCTCGTCGTATCCTCAATTTCTTCCGCAAAAACAATTTAAAATGTTCCTCACCTGTATTTTAAAAGATAATTTCTGGTAAACTGATCCTAGCAATAGGTACCGGTATATGCTGCCACTATTTATACTGTTTGTCTTTAATACTGAACTGATATGATTTTTATCAGAGGAGTACGGATACCGAGCGATGTGGCGTGGTTGAAACACTAGAGTCGCATCCTGAAGGAACGGAATTTAATTCTCCGTCTAGGCATCAAGATACTCGTTTTTCATGGTCTTCTTAAATCATTTATAACGAGTACCAGATCACGGCCGATTCCCTGCGCCCATCATTATTCAGTCAGAGCTTGTTCCCGTGTCGAATTCGACGTGGACCCGGTGTAAACCAGTAACTTCTTGTCTTTACGAGTAGGTCCTACAAGTACCCATTTTATAAATAAGATAAAATGCTGTCTACATATCAAAAATAAATGAATCGATGTAAGCAATTATCATTCTGTTAGTGTACAGTTGTGGTTACTTATTTAATTCCTGCAGAAGGTTGGCGATAAAGAGGTCTTTTTCGAAAGTGACGATGAACAGTCATCCATGACGAGCGTCTCATCAGCACATCATTGGAGCACTCCGAGGATGCTAAAGAAGATTAACTGCGGAGAAGAGTTTCTCTGCGTACTACAAAGTTCATGAGAGCTTTGACACTGATGTCAACTGTTAGTTATTGTTAGTTAGTTTCACGTTCCATGGATCATTTGCGGGACAAACCGTAATGATGTGTTAAGAGTCGTATTCTATTCACATGACAAATTCTTTCAAAAATATGGCTACATGCTGATAATTTAAAGGAATTTTTTTAAAAAAAGAAACATACAGAAGTGAGTAAGTAATCCTACCCACCCACTTTCACATATTACAATAACGGAAATTCTTTTACGGCATGAAAGGAGCCGTCAGGGAGCAACTTTTTCAGTTTGTTTTAAGATTTTACTTTGTTGTCTGCCAGACATTTTGGATTACCGGGTAAGTTATCAAAAATTAGGTTGCAGCATTGTGTACCCCTTTTTGTGCCAAAGGCAATCTTAATGCCGAGTAATGAATGTCATTTCGTGTTCTGGCATTGTAATTATGCACGTCATTCGTGCGTTTGGCCGGCCGAAGTGACCGAGCGGTTCTAGGCGCTACAGTCTGGAGCCGCGCAACCGCTACGGCCGCAGGTTCGAATCCTGCCTCGGGCATGGATGTGTGTAATGTCCTTAGGTTAGTTAGGTTTAAGCAGTTCTAGGTTCTAGGGGACAGATGACCTCAGAAGTTAAGTCCCATAGTGCTCAGAGCCATTTGAACCTTACTTGCTTTTGAACTGCAGTGGGTTATTTGCAACAAACTTCATGAGGGAATAAATATACTGTGAAGCAGTAGTCAAAACGCACAACTAAAACAAATAAAGATGATCGAGGATGACCACCACATATTATTTGTACAGCACGTTTTTGAGCAATGAAGACTTTCTTTATTAATGATGAGTTACTCCGGAACATCATTCCATATGACTTCACTGAATGGAAATATGCAAAATACACTACTGGCCATTAAAATTGCTACACCCCGAAGATGACGTGCTACAGACGCGAAATTTAACCGACAGGAAGAAGATGCTGTGCTCTGCAAATGATTATCTTTTCAGAGCATTCACACAATGTTGGCGCCGGTAGCGACACCTATAACGTGCTGGCACGAGGAAAATTTCCAGCCGATTTCTCATGCACAAACAGCTGTTGACCGGCGTTGCCTGGTGAAACATTGTTGTTATGTTGTGATGCTTCGTGTAAGGAGGAGAAATGCGTACAACCACGTTTCCGACTTTGATAAAGGTCGGATTGTAGCCTATCGCGATTGCAGTTTATCGTATCGTGACATTGCTGCTCGCGTTGGTCGAGATCCAATGACTGTTAGCAGAATATGGAAACGGTGGGTTCAGGACGGTAATACGGAACGCCGTGCTGGATTCCAACGGCCTCGTATCACTAGCAGACGAGATGACAGGCATCTTATCCGCATGGCTGTAACGGATCGTGTAGCCACTTCTCGATCGCTGAATCAACACGTGGGGGCATTTTCAAGACAACAACCATCTGCACGAACAGTTCGACGGCGTTTGCAGCAGCATGGACTATCAGCTCGGAGACCATGGCTGCGGTTACCCTTGACTCTGCATCACAGACAGGAGCGCATGCGACGGTGTACTCAACGACGAACCTGGGTGCACGACCAACAAAATATCATTTTTTCGGATGAATCCAGGTTCTGTTTACAGCATCATGATGGTCACATCCGTGTTTGGCGACATCACAGTGAACGCACATTGGAAGCGTGTATTCGTCATCGCCATACTAGCGTAGCACCCGGCGTGATGGTATGGGGTGCCATTGGTTACACGTCTCGGTCACCCCTTGTTCGCATTGACGGCACTTTGAACAGTGGACGTTAAATTTCAGATGTGTTACTTCCGGTGGCTCTACCCTTCATTCTATCCCTGCGAAACCCTACATTTCAACAGGATAATGCACGACCGCATGTTGCAGGTCGTGTACGGGACTTTCTGGTACAGAACATGTTCGACCGCTGCCCTGGACAGCATTTTCTCCATATCTCTCACCAATTGAAAACGTCTGGTCAATGGTGGACGAGCAACTGGCTCGTCAAAATACGCCAGTCACTACTCTTGATGAAATGTGGTATTGTATTGAAGGTGCATGGGCAGCTGTACCTGTACACGCCATCCAAGCTCTGTTTGACTCAATGCCCAGGCGTATCAAGGCCGTTATTACGGTCAGAGGTGGTTGTTCTGGATACTGATTTCTCAGAATCTATGCACCCAAATTGCGTGAAAATGTAATCACATGTCAGTTCTAGGATAATATATTTGTCCAATGAATACCCGTTTATCATCTGCATTGGTGTAGCAATTTTAATAGCCAGTAGTGTGTATCAACTTACAGATTTGTCTCTCCCCAAGATTTGAAATGATTGTAACTGCAAATGTGGCCTGACTGGGTTGTTTCAGGAGTTCCCAAATGTGCTTTTTCCAATTTACATTCTCATCAATGCGGATACCTAAGAATTCAGAAGTTTCCACCCTATTTATTAAGTCGTCACTATGCGTTATAATTATCATTGGTGTAGTACTTCCCGTTATGCAAAACTGAATATGTTGTGTCTTTTTAAAACTGAGTGTAAGACCATTCACACAAAACCAGTCAATCATACTTTTAAGAACGTTGTTTACCATTTCTTCTGCTGCTCTGTGTATGCTTGGATTGATGTGCACTAAAATAAATTGGTTTACATCACAAACGGATTGGTGACTAGTAATACTTATTTCTGATTTTTCCATTGTCACCCGTTACACTCCTTTGGAAACTCAAATGACGTCAAAATTTGCGAAGAGGAGTTACAAAGACAAATATACATCTGCATCTACAAGCCTCAAGCCACTCTTTGGTGTGTATCAGATGGTACCTCTGCTACCATTATCATTCCTCCTCCATTTCCATTCACGAATGGTGCCCGGGAATAAGGCCTCTGATTTTCTCGTTGTGGTTATTTCGCGAGGTGTATGTGCGACAAATTCTTAGAATTTTAACATATTCTCGACTGGGTTTAAACCCGGGGAGTTTGGTGGTCACGGTAGTACGGCAAACGCATCCTGGTGCTCTTCGAACCACACACGTACACTACGAGTGCTGTGACACGTTGCATGGTCCTGCTGGTAGATGCCATCGTGCCGACGAAAAACAAACTGCATTTTGGGGTGGACGTGGTCCCCAAGGATAGAGGCATACTTGTCTCGATCCATTATGCTTTCCAGAATGACGAGATCACTCAGGGAATCCCAAAAAAACATTCGCCAGACCATAACGCCACCTCCTGGTTGCAGGGAGTTTGCTGTCAGACGTTTCACGCATACACCAACAGTGATCCCTCCGATGGAGTATAAATCGTGATTCATCTGAAAATGCCACCTGCCGCCATTCAGTGGACGTCCAACTGCAGTACTGGAATCCAAATTCCAGCCTTCGACGCCCATTAACAGCAAGCAGCATGGATGCATGTACCAGGTGCCTGCTGTGGAAGCTCATGAGCACCAACGTTAGCTGAACAGTTAGTTAGTTTTGAAACCTTCCCGTCTCCTCTCTACCTCTTTTGTTATTGATAACCTTCCCTTTTACAACAAACTATGTAACATTTTCTTAGGATTTCTATCTCTTGCTTAATAATAACAAATGAAATCTTCCCTTTGAAATTTATTCTCTTTCACTATCTTCGCGTACAAATTTAATTGCTGCTTATTAAAAGTTATTTTTTGATTATTTCGACGAAACATGGAATGTGTCGTCGTCGTGGCCCTTAGTCGTTATCTGCAATGACCCAAAACTGTTCCTTACCTTTTTTACTGTTACTGGATCGGCATCTGACTGTTACATCGAAGTGCGACATGAATATACTTACTCTGTTTCACTATACTCTATTAGCTGCTGGTGGGCTTTCATAATAAGTGGCTGTATTTATTACCAAAGCTGACGTTATTCTTTAATAGCAAAGCTGACGTTATTCTGTAATTAACTTGACTGAAATTACGTAATTCATAGTTAAACTTTTTCTTGACAACAATAAAATTTTACAAAGTTTTACGCTGATGGTTTTTGGGATGGATTATAATTAGAAATGCAATATTGCTGGCAAAAATTAATTATATTCTGAATGAAATGATTTTACAAATGTTCAAATGGGACTTACTTTTTACAGTAATCTTACAACTAGCAATGCGCAAACATACCCTCAGTAGTCTTGAGTTTCTCAAAAAAATTAATTCAATAATATTAGTTCCTCTTATTATAATACACTCCTGGAAATGGAAAAAAGAACACATTGTCACCGGTGTGTCAGACCCACCATACTTGCTCCGGACACTGCGAGAGGGCTGTACAAGCAATGATCACACGCACGGCACAGTGGACACACCAGGAACCGCGGTGTTGGCCGTCGAATGGCGCTAGCTGGACAGCATTTGTGCACCGCCGCCGTCAGTGTCAGCCAGTATGCCGTGGCATACGGAGCTCCATCGCAGTCTTTAACACTGGTAGCATGCCGCGACAGCATGGACGTGAACCGTATGTGCAGTTGACGGACTTTGAGCGAGGGCGTATAGTAGGCATGCGGGAGGCCGGGTGGACGTACCGCCGAATTGCTCAACACGTGGGGCGTGAGGTCTCCACAGTACATCGATGTTGTCGCCATTGGTCGGCGGAAGGTGCACGTGCCTGTCGACCTGGGACCGGACCGCAGCTACGCACGGATGCACGCCAAGACCGTAGGATCCTACACAGTGCCGTAGGGGACCGCACCGCCACTTCCCAGCAAATTAGGGGCACTGTTGCTACTGGGGTATCGGCGAGGACCATTCCCAACCGTCTCCATGAAGCTGGGCTACGGTCCCGCACACCGTTAGGCCGTCTTCCGCTCACGCCCCAACATCGTGCAGCCCGCCTCCAGTGATGTCGTGACAGGGATGAATGTAGGGACGAATGGAGAGCTGTCGTCTTCAGCGATGAGAGTCGCTTCTGCCTTGGTGCCAATGATGGACGTATGCGTGTTTGGCGCCGTGCAGGTGAGCGCCACAATCAGGACTGCATACAACCGAGGCACACAGGGCCAACACCCGGCATCATGGTGTGGGGAGCGATCTCCTACACTGGCCGTACGCCTCTGATGATCGTCGAGGGGACACTGAATAGTGCACGGTACATCCCAACCGTCATCGAACCCATCGTTCTACCATTCGTAGACCGGCAAGGGAACTTGCTGTTCCAACAGGACAATGCACGTCCGCATGTATCCCGTGCCACCCAACGTGCTCTAGAAGGTATAAGTCAACTACCCTGGCCAGCAAGATCTTCGGATCTGTCCCCCATTGAGCATGTTTGGGACTGGATGAAGCGTCGTCTCATGCAGTCTGCACGTCCAGCACGAACGCTGGTCCAACTGAGGCGCCAGGTGGAAATGGCATGGCAAGCCGTTCCACAGGACTACATCCAGCATCTCTACGATCGTCTCCATGGGAGAATAGCAGCCTGCATTGCTGCGAAAGGTGGATATACACTGTACTAGTGCCGACATTGTGCATGCTCTGTTGCTTGTGTGTATGTGCCTGTGGTTCTGTCAGTGTGATCATGTAATGTATCTGACCCCAGGAATGTGTCAATAAAGTTTCCCCTTCCTGGGACAATGAATTCAAGGTGTTCTTATTTCAATTTCCAGGAGTGTAGTTAGCTGATGTCTCTGTACATCCGTTTATAGTCTCTTGTAAATCATAGATAGTGGCTGGCAGGCACACCGCTCCTCTGAACCTCTCGCTTCAGACCTGCTACCGACTCGCTTCACTTCTCGCTTACTACTGACTTCCTACGAACGCTAAAATGCGATCTCTCCTGCCAACAATGCTTTCTGGTGCAGACAATTCCAGCTACCATTAAAAAAATGTATCAATGCACGGTCTTTCCCGCTCTTTTGTTAAAATGTATCCATACGCGGTCTCTCCCGCCCTTTTTAAAATTGTATGAATTTGCAGTCTCTCTTGTCAACAATACTTTGGTGCAGACATTCCCTGCTACCACAATTATTTCCAACATGACGAATATTAATTATTCCTACTTAATCCTATTAATAAAATATAAACATCTTTCATAAATTGTGATTTGACAATAAACAATAGAAATATACACGTCTTACAGTTTGATGTTCCATTGATCAATCTCGTGGTTATGACGTGGAAAGTGTCAAGTGCATAAGAAATGCACACATGAATCAAGGTTTTTTTCTCTTTTTTAAGCTTAAAATTTCATTACACTGAAATTAATACCTCCAGCTGCACACAGGCGTTGATATAAGTCAACGGGGAGAGATGAAAATGTGTGGCCCGATCGGTACTCGGACACGAGGTCTCCTGCTTACGTGGCAGACGCACTATCCATCTTTTTTTTTTCATTTTGTTCGGTATTGTTCGTTGCGTTTTGACTGGGCGGACGTCCCAAGACATCCGTTCAAGTTGATCGTTGATTCCTTTACTCAGTTTTTTATTACGGAGGGCGAGCAACTCTCTGACCGAACACGCTGAGCTACCGCGCAATCTCAGCCATCGAGGACACAGAGGATAATGCGACTGCAGGGCCTTATCTGTAGCACGCCTCCCGTGACACCCACATTCGCAACTTATTGTCCCGCACTATATTCATAGTGGCCCTGCCCAATATACTCATTACTCGCGGCTTTACTGCCGATACCCGTAAGAGTTCGGGCATTGTTTGCGCATCGGCACAGAAGAAGATGATCAAATGGCCTTTTATCTGTTCTTTCGGACATGTCCGAATGCTCACCGCCCACTGCCCGAACTCTTACGGGAATCGGCAGTAAAGCCGCGAGTAATGAGTATAATGGGCTGGGGCACTATCAATATAGTGCGGTACAATAAGTTGCGAATTTGGGTCTCACGGAAGGCGTGCCAGGGATAAGTCCCTGCAGTTGCACTATCAGAAAATGGTTCAAATGGCTCTGAGCACTATGGGACTTAACTGCTGAGGTCATCAGCCCCTAGAACTTAGAACTACTTAAACCTAACTAACCTAAGGACGTCACACACATCCATGCCCGAGGCAGGATTCGGACCTGCGACCGTAGCGGTCGCGCGGTTCCAGACTGTAGCGCCTAAACCGCTCGACCACCTCAGCCGGCAGTCGCACTATTCTCTGTGTCCTCGGTGGCTCAGATGGACGCCGGCACGGTAGCTCAGCGTGTTCGGTCAAAGGGCCGATTGTTCTCTGTAATAAAAAAATAAAAAAAACTGAGTAAAGGAATCAGCGATCATCTACAACGGATGTCATATAACGTCCGCCCAGACCAAATGAAAACGAACAATACAGAACAAAATTGTATAAAAAGTTGGATAGAACGTCTGCCATGTAAGCAGGACAACCCGTGTTCGAGTCTCGGTCGGGGCACACATTTTCAACTGTCCCCGTTGACTTATATCAACGCCAGTATGCAGCTAGGGGTATTCATTTCATTGTAATTTTATTTTAACGAACTGCATGGTCACCGATGGTATCTGTCCTTTCGGACATGTCCGAAAGAACAGATACCATCTTCATATATTAAAATTTTCATTACCTACCGCATTCCCTTAAATAGTATGAAATGCAAGTATTATATCTATAGATTTATTTATTCCATTTCAAGAATTCATCTATGGTATAGAAGGCGTTGTCAAGGAGATATGATTTCAGTTTGTTTTTGAAACTATTACTCTTGTCTGTCAGACACTTTATTTCATCTGGCAATTTACCGAAAAGTTTTACAGCAGCATATTTTACCCCTTTCTGTGCCAAAGATAGGTTAAGCACAGGATAGTGTCTTTTTTCTTCTGGTATTACAATCACGAATATCTCTGTTGTTTTTAAACTGGTCCATGTTGTTGAGAACAAATTTCATTACTGAGTAAATGTACTGTGAGGCTGTTGTAAGAATTCCTAACCTTTTAAACAGATGCCCACAAGGTGTGCGACTATGAGCGCCATACATTAGTCTAACCACTTCCTTTTGAGCAGTGAATACTGTTTGCCTACGTGTTGAGTCACCCCAAAATATTATTCCGTATGACATCATAGAGTGAAAGTATGCAAAGTATGTTAGCTTGCTAATTTCTATATCCTCAGAATTGGCAATTTTCTGATTGCAAAGGTTGGTGAACATATTCGCTCTGCCGGACGGAGTGGCCATGCGGTTCTAGGCGCTACAATCTGGAACCGCGCCACCGCTACGGTCGCAGGTTCGAATCTTACCTCGGGCATGGATGTGTGTGATGTCCTTAGGTTAGTTAGGTTTAAGTAGGTCTAAGTTCTAGGGGAGGCAACGACCTTGCCGCAGTGGATACACCGGTTCCCGTCAGATCACCGAAGTTAAGCACCGTTGGGCGTGGCCGGCACTTGGTTGGGTGACCATTCAGGCCCCCATGCGCTGTTGCCATTTTTCGGGGTGCACTCAGCCTCGTGATGCCAATTGAGGAGCTACTCGACCGAATAGTAGCGGCTCCGGTCAAAGAAAACCATCATAACGACCGGTAGAGCGGTGTGCTGACCACACGCCCCTCCTATCCGCATCCTAAGCTGAGGATGACACGGCGGTCGGATGGTCCCGGTGGGCCACTTGTGGCCTGAAGACGGAGTGTATAAGTTCTAGGGGAATGATGACCTCAGAAGTTAAGTCCCAAAGTGCTCAGAGCCATTTGAACCATATTCGCTCCAGGAGACCCAAAATACGAATTTTTCAATTAAGATTCTCATCTATATGTACACCCAAAAACTTAGTATGTTTTACCCTGGCTACCGACTTCTGTTGATGTGTTATATTTATTGAAGCAACTGTACTCCTTGCCGTAGAAATATGAATGTACTGTGTTTTTTCAAAGTTCAGAGCGCGCCCATTCGTAGAAAACCAATCAATAAGTCGTTGAGGAGACACTATTGTTAGTCCCTTGGTTCATCTGTGCGGTTAGTAACTCAACAGTTGCACGTCTATTCGTCCGTCCACATCTCTGCAGCCGTCGTTAGCCTCTGCGAACTACCCGGCCGTTGTGGCCGAGCGGTTCTAGATGCTTCAGTCCGGAACCGCGCTGCTGCTACGGTCACAGATTCGAATCCTGGGTCGGGCATGGATGTGTGTGATGTCCTTAGGTTAGTTAGGTTTAAGTAGCTCTACGTCTAGGGGACTGGTGACCTCAGATGTTAAGTCCCATAGTGCTTAGAGCCATTTTAACCATTTGAACTCTGCCAATTATGGCCTGTGATGCACCACAGTTGCCTAGGCGCCGGTTTTGGATAGCGCCATTCGGCCATGAACCGTATATTTTAACCTCAGCGGCACGTGGAAAGCTTACAGACTTAGCCATTTCGGAAATGCTTCCATCCTTGGCCATAAAACCAATGCCTTTTGAACGTAAGATAAATCGCTCCGTTTCCGCATTACGACAACGATAGTACTGTTTTCTGCGTCCTCCGACACGCTTCATACACCCTCACCTGCTAGTGCTGCCACATGCCATCTTTGAGTGGTTATTGCACGTTGACGTCGAACATAGCTGGTGGTCACAGTAACGTGACTGGACGGTGTTGGGTTGGGAGGAGACCAGACAGCGAGGTCATCAGTCTCATCGGATTAGGGAAGGACGTGGAAGGAAGCCGGCCGTGCCCTTTCAAAAGAACCACCCCGGCATTTGCCTGGAGCGATTTAGGGAAATCACGGAAAACCTAAATCTTGATGGGCCGACGCGGGATTGAACCATCGTCCTTCCGAATGCGAGTCCAGTGACTGTGCGGTGTAAACAAATCTGTGTGTACTATATGCTTGCTTTCTTCCATCTAGCAACAAAATCATATGTAGGGGGTTTCACCAAAGTTTGAAACGTATTTTGGTATGGCCCAAAGGAAAAAAAAGGTCGAGAAACGCGTCTCTAGCGTATACTACACGACCCGGTGACGAAACTCATCGTCTTCTCAAAAATCTTATTTATCTTCCCTATTAATTGTACCTAGTAAGGGTTCCAGGCTGACGAAGAATACTCAAGAATCAGACGAACGAGTGTTTTCAAGCCACTGCTTTTTAGGTTAATCACATTACCTTGGTATTATTCCACTGTGCCATCTGCTTCTCCTACAATCAGTTTTGTGTGGTCGTTCTACTTTAGGTTGGTCCAGATGGTTACTCCCAGGTATTTTATGGTTATTACTGTTTCTGGTGATTTATCGCCAACAAAGCAATCGAACGCCGGCCGCTGTGGTCGAGCGGTTCTACGTGCTTCAGTCTGGATCCGCGCGACCGCTACGTTCGCAGGTTCGAACCCTGCCTCGGGCATGGATGTGTGTGATGTCCTTGGGTTAGTTAGGTTTAAGTATTTCTAAGTTCTGGGCGACTGATGACCTCAGATGTTAAGTCCCATAGTGCTCAGAGCCATTTGAACCATTTTTAGCCAAAGCAATCGAACAGTAATGGATCTTTCCATCTGCTTATGCGCAGTACGTTACATCCATTTAGGTTGAGGGACAGCTCTCAGTCCCTGCACAAAGCGTCGATCCTATGCATGTCCCCCTGCATTTCGCTGCAATTTTCCTATATACCACAGCATCATCTGCGTACACCCTCACGAGACTTCCGATCTTGTCGACCAGATCATTTATGTAGGATGTTTGTTTTAACTTGAGACAACTAAATAGCTCGTACGAAAAAAGTACTCTGGGTGAAAAATTAATATTAGTAAACGGCACATCAGTCTGCGCTACAGTTGGCCACCTCGTAACCCCCCCCCCCCCCCACCCCCTACTGTGAGGTTACAAGGGATACTGTAATAGTATAACTAATTTACTGAATGTTGTAATGTTTACCGTGGAAGAACTGTTGGGGTGTAGCAAGCACAAGTCAATATATTTATGGAGTCACCTTCTTGATTTAAAAAAAAAAAAAAAAAAAAGGTTCAAACGGCTCTGAGCACTACGGGACTTAACATCGGAGGTCATCATTCCCCTGTAACTTAGAACTACTTAAACCTAACTAACCTAAGGACATCACACACATCCATGCCCGAGGCAGGATTCGAACCTGCTACCGTAGCGGTCTCGCGGTTCCAGACTGTAGCGCCTAGAACCGCTCGGCCACTTCGGCCGGCTCCTTCTTGATAAAGAGAGGAGGCAGCATATAACAGTTTCCCATTGAATTACTTAGTTACATAATTGCCTATCTCTCAGTGCATAACTTGGTACATATGTTAATAATGTAAGATGTGCTTGTCTTGCTAATCATTGGATTTGCTGGGTATCTGATCACTGAAATAAGAGTTCTCCATTAACGTAAGAGCTCTTCAAAATAGTTCAAAATTCAAATTTAAAGCATAGTAGCAGGGATAATATTTTGGACATTAAAGAACATGTTTTATACAAAAATTAAGTTGTACGGATGTTTGAGAACCTCTGCGTAATAAGTTATTGTCTTTTATTGTGAAGGTACTGTTCAGTTTTCGATCTATGTAGAACAAAATGTGTGTTTCGTGTGCCACACCTTTTAGGCAAAGACGTGATTAAACAAAAGAAGAGTGGTGAAACTGCCAAAAAGTGGAGTGCTCTTAAATATGTAAATAATCTGATGATTGTCTACAAAATAATATAAGGTATTTGGTTTTACGTATTTTAATATTGTAACATTGTTAATGCATGATGGCCATGTTTAGAAATAATAAATTTGAGTAATGTAGTGTCACGTGACCGGACAGAGGATAGGGGACAAAGGTGGAGGTCTTTTAAGCGTGGTCCGTCGGTGCGGTAAGGTCGGTGCGGCTAAGGGCTGCCGACATAGTATCACAGTTTGTTT
Source organism: Schistocerca gregaria (assembly GCF_023897955.1). Lineage (NCBI taxonomy): Eukaryota > Metazoa > Arthropoda > Insecta > Orthoptera > Acrididae > Schistocerca > Schistocerca gregaria. The sequence goes on along the minus strand of NC_064931.1, from coordinate 183,670,443 downwards.
TGTGGATGTGATTTAGTAAAATAAAAACGTTTTCATTCTAAACTGTTGTCGGTGTTAATCATTTGTGAACGATCGTAATTTAGACAAATACTTGGATTCATTCTCTGCTGTACTTAGGCTGGCTATTTATTCAATATAGGGCGCGACTGCAACTGTGCACAACCGAACCCCTTTTGCAGACGAGTCATGATAAAAGGTTGTGTACAAGCCCGAGTGAAGTTGCACTGCATGACCGGGGTCAGCTTTATATTTTCAAATGCGAGCCTCCGCCCCCCCCCCCCCTCACCGCCCCCTCCCCCAATTTTATTGCCTCTCGCCAATAAGGTGCCTGATGTCGCTGAGTCCCCTTGCCTCTCACCGTAACTGTAATTCGCAATAAATGCCCAAACTGGCAACGTTCCATTTCGATGCATTTACTTATTAATTCGTGCGTGGAATTAATCTACATCTGCATACAAGTAGATAATCTGCAAGCCCCGGTACGGTGCGTGGCGGAGGGTACGCTGTGCCACTACTAGTCAATTTCTTTAATGTTCCATTCGCAAACAGAGCGAGGGAAAAACGACTATCTATATGCTTCCGTATGATCCCTACTTACTCGAATCTTATCTTCGTGGTCCTTACGCGCAATGACCTGGTGATCAAAAAGTCAGTATAAATTTGAAAACTGAATAAATCACGTATTAATGTACATAGAGAGGTACAAATTGACAAACATTCTTGGAATGACATGGGGTTTTATTAGAACCAAAAAAATACAAACGTCCAAAAAATGTCCGACAGATGACGCTTCATCTGACCAGAATAGCAATAATTAACATAACAATGTAAGGTAAAGCAAAGATGGTGTTCTTTACAGAAAATGCTCAATATGTCCAGCATCATTCCTCAACTATAGCTGTAGTCGAGGAATAATGTTGTGAACAGCACTGTGAAGCATGTCCGGAGTTATGGTGAGGCATTGGCGTCGGATGTTGTCTTTCAGCATCCCTAGAGATGTCGGTCGATCGCGATACACTTGCGACTTCAGGTAACCCCAAAGCCAATAATCGCACGGCCTGAGGTCCGGGGACCTGGGAGGCCAAGCATGACGAAAGTGGCGGATGAGCACACAATCATCACCAAGAGATCTTTCGTGCGTCTAGCAATACTTTTTTTTTGTTCTAATAAAACCCCCTGTCATTCCAAGCACGTGTGTCAATTTTTACCTCTCTATCTACATTATTCCGTGGTTTATTAAGTTTTCAAATTTATACTGACTTTTTGATCACCCGGTGTATTGGCAGCAGTAGAATAGTTCGGCGGTCAGCTTCAAATGCCGGTTCTCCAAAGTTTTTCAATAGTGTTTCTCGAAAACGACGTAGCCTTCCCTGCTCAGATTCCCATTTGAGTGCATGTGCACAACTTAAAAGCATTGTGAATTATAATTACTGTGAGAGGCAAGGGGACTCAGCGAAACCAAGCAGCTGTAAGGGTCACAGGCTTGGACGCAGCAGCCACGTGCGGGTACGATTGCGAGCTGGCGTTATTGTGGAATGCTGACGAGGTGTGGTGCCAGTATACGCCGGCCGCAGAGCGCCTCACATACGCAGTAGTCGCGTCGAGTCGCTGGCCGCCTGCACAAGCGGAACAGTTTCCAACGCGCGTCGTTCCGACGTGGAATTATGTCTTTTTCGACTCACAGTGGAGTATTGACAAATCTGTACTTGTTCGTGGTAGAACGTCAGACACAGTTACGATGGATCGGCGTAGCGAGCACGTTCTTATAAATGTCTTCATAGAAATAAAGTGGTGATGGCTAAAAACTTGTAGCTCGCGTATCTCTGTACCTCATGGACCCAATGCCCGCAATAATTCTGACAAACACCAAGGGAGACCCTGAGCCGAGGATACAAACCTCATAAACGTCTTATACGCCCGAGTGGTGAGAGGCAAGGAGACTCACCCATATCAAGCATTCCGATAGGAAAACTATTACATTCACGTCGTTGTTCCTGGATAATGCTAAATGTAGTTCCTAACCAGACACTGAAACCGCTAACCATATTGTACAGCACAATCAAATTTGCAACACTTAACTAAATTTCGAACATAAATATCAACCGTTATAACACAAAGGTTTACATTTATATCGTAAACGAAATGTAGAATAAAATTCATCGGTTCTTAATTGCAAAAACAGGTGCACTTGATGTTTGTCGATTACCTTGCCGTCTACTAATAATGGAAAACAATGGTTTGAGTAAACCGTACGTATTTTTGACATAGAATCCGAATATACAATAAAAAGGGGGGGGGGGTTCCCATTTGAGAGGACAAAGTTGACCCCGTCCACGCAGAATGGCTGATTAAGAGGTGGTCAGTTGTACTACATACAGATGTAACCTTCATTAATATTAACTTTTCACCTCGACTCCGCAGTTCGTGGACTTGCAGTAGCATTCTCTCTTCCTGAGCAGGGGCGCCCGGGTTCGATTCCCGGTGGGAATTTTCCCTGTCTCGAGACGACTAGGTGTTGTGTTGTTGCCATCATCATCATTCGTCTCCATTACGGTCGGTAGAAGGCAATGGCAAACCACCTTCACTACGACCTTGCCTAGTCGGCGCTGCGGGTCTCCCGCATCGTTCCCTACGCTCCTCAGAGCATGGAACCTCATCTTCATTTAATGTCGAACATTTTTTTAAATTTTTTTCCTATGATGTGTAGTTTTCAAGATATTTAGTTGTCTCGAGTTAAAGCAAACACCTTGCATATATCGAGAACAATAATGGCCCTAAAACAACTGCTTATGCTACTCCCTCATTTATTTTCACATCTGACAATACAGCCCTTTACGAACGACGTGTCGAGTGCAATTGATTACGACTCAAAATACACTACAGGAATATCACCGAATGCGATTTCAAATAGTTTTCTCATGATTTACTTATTTTTTTGTTTAATTCACGAGACGTGCAATTAGTAGACGAATAAAGACAACGGTAGTTCAATATACAGTGGGAAACGTCCGTGTAGTAATCTTCTATGAACATGAGGAGAGAAACGAAAAACAAAATTAAAAACAGTAATCGGGTTTTCGAATACGGAGCGCAAAAAGTGTGAAGCCTCGGTGCTAGCCGCCATACCACCGCTTTAGTTACATTGTTTCATCACTAAAACGGACATACAGTACCTCCAGAACGTTGACCGTCATTTTCTCGGAAACGGAGGAGTATCTACGAATAAGCGAAGACACGTGTTCGCTTATTTTGACACCTCTTCCACTGAGCGAAGTATTTGGGAGATCGGGTTATGACCCTTTCCGTATTCTGCCACAACAACAACAACAACAATAATTCAGATACCTTAAACGGGTATCTTAACCACATCACAGCACTGTGCTGCCATCACTACCAGGAGACACGTTGCTCGGCTAATCTACATTTTAAGACAAAAGAGAACAACACACCATGAAGGAGTTATGCAAATTGGTCACAAATTGATATTCATACAGGTATCACCGTAAAATGCAAAACATTAAACTTGTAAGGTTGCTATAATTTCGCACCTTAAAAGCACCCATCCACACACTTTGCGGTGACCTACAAACACAAAAATGGCTCTGACAAGGGAACCTCCCCATCGCACTCCCCTCAGATTTAGTTATAAGTGGGCACAGTGGATAGGCCTTGAAAACCTAAACACAGATCAATCGAGAAAACAGGAAGAAGTTGTGTGGACGTATGAAAAAAATAAGCAAAATATACAAACTAAGTAGTCCACGCAAAAGATAGGCAACATCAAGGAGAGTGTAACCTCAGGAGCGCCGTGGTCCCGTGGTTAGCGTTAGTAGCTCTGGCATGAGAGGTGCTTGGTTCAAGTCTTCCCTCGAGTGAAAAGTTTAACTTTTTATTTCCAGACAATTATTATCTGTCCGTCCGTCCGACGCGAGGTAACTGCGCCGTAGTATGGTGACGCTACGCCTAAACAAAAATCGAAACGCACGACGTCAGTCGACTACAGCCCACGGAAGAGAGAGTATTTCTGCTAACGAGGCTCCCTGGCTGGCAGATGACTGTTCGCTACTTTGGACGAGAGTGCATTAAATACGTGAGATGTATTCTGTGGGCAATATGAATCCAGCTCACGGTCGCAAAACACAGACACTATACTTATTACACTGAACAGAGACGTCAATGAACGAACGGACAGATCATAACTTTGCTAAAATAAAAAAGTAAACTTTTCACTTTTTTCTTTTTTTTCTTTTTTGGTCATCAGTCCCTTTTTATTTTTTTATTTTTTTCTGAAAATAAAAAAATTAAGCTTTTTACTGGAGGGAAGACTTGAACCAAGGACATTTTTTTAATTGTCTGAAAATAAAAAAAGTAAACTTTTAATTTTTTGTTATTTTTTTTAAAGGAGGTGGGGGAGAGCCGGGAAGGCAGAGCGATCAGGGGTCGTAATCCGAGGCCTGGTCGCAGTGTCCCCCCGTCCGTCAAGGAATCAGAGATGGGAAGGGGAAATCTTTTGTGGGAATTATTATTTACTTATTTATTTTTATTTACTGTTTTTAATACATTCTTAATGTGGTTTTACTTTATACCACAAGAAAAATAAATGTATCTAGCACCGCATCGTGCTCTGAGAAAAAGAAAACAATATCTCGGCACGTTCCTACACCGAGGTAATGTATATGGGGAAAACGAAAAAAAAGTGCTTCATACAGGATGCAGAAGGGTGTATCGCTACTCTCCTTACGCTTCATCATCCAGGTACGTCTTCACGTATATCATGTTGTTCCATCGAGAATCGAACTTAGTCATGTCAACTCACTCAATGGGTATCTTCTCCTACCTGTTAATGATCCAGCTGCGTGGAGGGTCGCGTAGGGCACTCCCTAAGTAATTAGAAAAATACTGCCTGTACTTTAAGTTCCGTACGATCTTGCAATGACGTTCTTGTAGGTAGTTCCATGCGCACGGATCCACGTGACAGCGTTGGTCTTAGCGCGGGGGAAATACTGTTGATCCGGAAATAGTAGAAACCGAGGTGTAATGTGTTCCGGAGTCACTCGTAGAAAATACGACAAAATTTGTCGCACCAAGCGCCATACGTCTTCTGCCGCGCCACATGTGAGACGGTGTTTGTCCGTGTCTGGCGTCCCGCAGTCTACGCAGAGAGGCGATTCCGCCATGTTGATCTTGTGGAGGCGTGATCGGGTGATCTGTTTACCATTGACTGTGATGTACCATGTGGATCGGACGGTTGTGTCCATTGGTACCGCGTGAATCGTCTTCCACACCACTTTCCAATTAACCTGAGGGCTTTTGGTCTCCACGATGTTTGGTGGACGCCTCTGCTGTAGGACATGATATATATCCCGCGCCGACGCCTGTTTCGTCGGTGGTACTGCGATACGGACATAGCTGTGTTCAACGTAAAAGTTCCCGAAGTAGTAGAAGGGTAGGGGCATGTCTTGAGTCGTCAGTGGGGGCATAAGGCAGGGCGAAGCTAAGGACTGCAACAGCAAACCTGTCAAACTTTCCGGGTGATGGCGCCACAGCTTGATGTGTGAGCTGACATAGAGGGCCACAGCTCTGTCGTGGACATGGACTAGACCAAGACCTCCCCTTTCCGGGGGAAGGGTCAGTGACTCATAACTGACTTCGAAGAGCATGCCTGTACTGACGTAGGCTCCGAATGCCGCTAATAGACGTCGAGCCATCAGTAACGGTATTGGGAGAACACGCGCTATGTGTGGAAGGCGCGATGCGAGGTAAACATTGACGAATTGTGTCCTTTGGAGAATGTCGAGGGTCCGCAGACGAAGGTTAAAGATCTGGACCCGAATTTGTTGTAATAAGCGGCGGTAGTTAAAAGCCGCAGTGCGCCGTATGTCGTCGTGAAACTCTATTCCGAGACATTTGATAGTGCCACGAAGCTGTAGGGGTTCGACACACGCTGAGGTCAACCCGTCTCCTATGGACATGGCGGCCGATTTGGCGACGTTGAGACAGCTGCCGGAAGCCACACCGTACGTGGTAATCCATGCTAGTGCTCTGTTGACATCGTCGCGATTGCGGAACACGAGAACCAGGTCGTCTGCATATGCTGTACAGCGAAATGTGACATCACGTAGGGTAAGACCGGTGAGGCGTTGACGGAGGCCACAGAGGAGCGGTTCCAGTGCCAGAGCATATACACTCCTGGAAATTGAAATAAGAACACCTTGAATTCATTGTCCCAGGAAGGGGAAACTTTGTTGACACATTCCTGGGGTCAGATACATCACATGATCACACTGACAGAACCACAGGCACATAGACACAGGCAACAGAGCATGCACAATGTCGGCACTAGTACAGTGTATATCCACCTTTCGCAGCAATGCAGGCTGCTATTCTCCCATGGAGACGATCGTAGACATGCTGGATGTAGTCCTGTGGAACGGCTTGCCATGCCATTTCCACCTGGCGCCTCAGTTGGACCAGCGTTCGTGCTGGACGTGCAGACCGCGTGAGACGACGCTTCATCCAGTCCCAAACATGCTAAGTGGGGGACAGAGTCGGATATGTTGCTGGCCAGGGTAGTTGAGTTACACCTTCTAGAGCACGTTGGGTGGCACGGGATAGATGCGGACGTGCATTGTCCTGTTGGAACAGCAAGTTCCCTTGCCGGTCTAGGAATGGTAGAACGATGGGTTCGATGACGTTTTGGATGTACCGTGCACCATTCAGTGTCCCCTCGACGATCACCAGAGGTGTACGGCCAGTGTAGGAGATCGCTCCCCACACCATGATGCCGGGTGTTGGCCCTGTGTGCCTCGGTCGTATGAAGTCCTGATTGTGGCGCTCACCTGCACGGCGCCAAACACGCATACGACCATCATTGGCACCAAGGCAGAAGCGACTCTCATCTCTGAAGACGACACGTCTCCATTCGTCCCTCCATTCACGCCTGTCGCGACACCACTGGAGGCGGGCTGCACGATGTTGGGGCGTGAGCGGAAGACGGCCTAACGGTGTGCGGGACCGTAGCCCAGCTTCATGGAGACGGTTGCGAATGGTCGTCGCCGATACCCCAGGAGCAACAGTGTCCCTAATTTGCTGGGAAGTGGCGGTGCGGTCCCCTACGGCACTGCGTAGGATCCTACGGTCTTGGTGTGCATCCGTGCGTCGCTGTGGTCCGGTCCCAGGTCGACGGGCACGTGCACCTTCCGCCGACCACTGGCGGCAACTTCGATGTACGTCCACCCGGCCTCCCGCATGCCCACTATACGCCCTCGCTCAAAGGCCGTCAACTGCACATACGGTTCACGTCCACGCTGTCGCGGCATGCTACCAGTGTTAAAGACTGCGATGGAGCTCCGTATGCCACGGCAAACTGGCTGACACTGACGGCGGCGGTGCACAAATGCTGCGCAGCTAGCGCCATTCGACGGCCAACACCGCGGTTCCTGGTGTGTCCGCTGTGCCGTGCGTGTGATCATTGCTTGTACAGCCCTCTCGCAGTGTCCGGAGCAAGTATGGTGGGTCTGACACACCGGTGTCAATGTGTTCTTTTTTCTATTTCCAGGAGTCGACAAGGGGCAGCCTTGACGCACGGAGCGGAGAATCGGGAGGGACTGCGAGAGACGTCCGTTAACGAGCACTTTGGAAGTCACCCCTCGGAGGAGGCGCATCACGACGTCTGTGAATTGTTGTGGGTACTGCATGTGCTGCAGAACGGACGTTAGGTACCCGTGATGCACTCGATCAAAAGCCTGGCTAAAATCTAGTGATGCCAGCGCTCCCGGGATGCGGCGTGCCCTGGCTAGGGCTATTAAGTCACGGTATCGACACAGTGCTGTGTGGATGTTGTTGATACTCCCTAGGGAAGTCTGATCTGGCGAGATGACGTAAGGTAGGGTCGGTCGTAGACAGTTTGCTAATAGTCTGGTGAATATCTTCATGTCGCAGTTGACGAGTGTTGGCGGGCGGTAATCTTGTATGCGAGCCCCACCTTTAGGTTTGTGAACCGGTATAATTATTCCGTCTACGAAGGTCGCAGGGAGCGGCACCGCGGGGGACATAAGCTCCCGACAGATGTCTGTTGACTTGTGAGCCAGTAAATGCTTGAAAGTTCTGTAAAACTCCACAGGGAGCCCGTAGGGGCCAGGAGCCGCTCCTTTACCGATAACTTCGTCTTCCGTAATGTCGTCCAATAATTCAGTTTGTAAATCCTGTGGGACAATGCCGTAAACCAGTAGTGAGACTGCTGTTACCGTCGTCGGGTCGGAACATTGAGCAGAATAAAGTCGTGCGTAATGGTAGTAGAAGGCTGCAGCAATATCGCGTTGTGTGGTGTGATGACGGCCGTCCTCAGTGGTGATGGCATGTATCAGCGCCCGTCTTCGCAGCGTACATTCTCGGATGACGTGGTACATCGTTGGTCGTTCCGTTGCGAGTCTGTCTTGTGTTCGTGCTCGGCCGATCGTCCCTTCGAGGTGTCGGCGCATATGGGCTACGATCTGTGCTTTCGCACGCTGAACTGTCGACTGTCGTTCCGGTGTGGGTGGCAAGGAGGCGCATTCGCGAAGGACGGTGAAATAAAAATCAAGGGTCTGCCGCCTCCAATCAGCAGTCTCATGACCATACGTAATAAAGGTTCGCCGTAGGGCCGGCTTGGCGCAGTTTAACCACCAACTAATCGACGTAGGATACGTTGGGAGGCGGCGGACCCACTAACTCCACGTGTCTTCGATGGCGCGTCGACAATCCGGAGAAGCGAGATGAGCAAGGTTTAATTTCCAGGGATGTCGGCTGCGCCACACCCGTTGGCGACGAAGGGTGACGGCACATATATAGGCCTCGTGATCAGAAAAGGCTACTGGCCACACCTCCGCGTCACTCACCGTTGCCGCGAGAGAACGGGAGACGTAAATCCTATCGATGCGACTAGACGAGTGACTCGTGAAATGGGTGTATTCCGGTCTATTTCCTCGGACATGTTGCCACGTATCTACCAGCTGGAGATCGCCGATGAGTGTCCCAAGTTCGGGACACGGTGAATGGCGTGGCAGCTGATCCTTAGGTGCTTGGGTGCAATTGAAATCGCCCCCTAATATCAAGTGATCGTGCCTGCCCTGAAAAAGCGGTGCTATTCCTTCTGCGAAGAAGAGCGATCGCTCACGACGGCGATTCGTTCCGGAAGGGGCGTACACATTGATAAACCGGACGCTCTGCACCGTTACGGTCATTCCTCTAGCGTCGGGGAGATATCGGACTTCGTCCACCTCGAGGCCCTCTCTGAGGAGAATGGCGACACCACTGTTAGTTGGCGAGGCGTGGGACACATGAGCTGTATAACCATACATACCCGGGAAATCGGCGACGAAGAATTCTTGGAGAAAGACAATGTCAACGACTGCTGCATTGAGCATGTCTTGGATCACTCGAGGGAAGATTTGAACCGAGGACATCTCGTTCCGCAGCTGCTAACGCTAACCACGGGACCACGGCGCTCCTGAGCTCGCATTATCCTTGGTGTTGCATATCATGCGCATGGAGTACTCAGTTTGTATATTTTGTTGATTGTTTTCATAGTTCCACACAACTTCTTCCTGTTTTTCCGATTGATCTGTGTTCAGTTTTTCAAGGCCTATCCACTGTACCAACTTATAGCTAAATCTGAGGGGGCTGCGATGGGGAGGTTCCCTTGTGAGCACTATGGTACTTAACATCTATGGTCATCAGTCCCCCAGAACTTAGAACTACTTAAACCTAACTAACCTAAGGACATCATACAACACCCAGTCACCACGAGACAGCGAAAATCCCTGACCCCGCCGGGAATCGAGGCCGGGAACCCGGGAGCGGGAAGCGAGAACGCTACCGCACGACCACGAGCTGCGGACACCTACAAACACAATTAGGTATCACGTGATAGGCTGTACATCGTATACAGGGTGGTCAGAAAATGTGTGAAATGCTTGTAGGGATGTTACAGGGCAGGTTGTACTGAGACATAAATGTTAAGAAGGAAATTCGATACGCTGCTCCATTTCCGAGTTATTTAGCATAGAATTTAGCCAATTGGAGCGTCGTGCGCTCGCATTCAAGCGGCCTGCCAGGGGCGGTGTTGCCCAATGAGTGCCTTGCCTCATTAGCTGAAACTTGAATTTACGCGCTTGACGATCTGATTGGCTAACTTCAATGCTAAATAACTCGGGAACGGCACAACGTATCGAATTCATTCTTAACATTTATATCTCAGTACAACCTGCCCTGTAACATACCTACAAGCATTTCACACATTTTCTGACCACCCTGTATATGAAGATATAAAGGAGACTGACATTGTCACGTACACCTTTTAAATAATTGTTAACGCTTATTGCACGAAAGGTGACGGTGTGTCTTTGGAACAGCAATGGAGATGAAACGGCAGGCAGAACTCAAGCTCTGGGTGGAAGTCCCGCAAAGGTGTTGGTCCTGCTTAAACACAGGAAGTAGCTAGACGGACGTCGTGACACATGAGCGCTGGGGCACAATTGCGTCGCGTCCGGCCGGTGTTGTATCCGGACGGGAAGTATTATACTTCGGAAACTACGAGATCTTGGACGCAGCTGAGAGGAACGAGCAAGTGTCACCTCGGAAACCACGCAGGCTGGGTTATTTCCAAGTATTTTTACTCAGAAGCGTACCATTGTACGAGTGTAGGTTTTTCCTCGCAAACTTTCCGCACTGGACGACAAAAGATTAAAATATGGTTGGTCGGAGTTCGGAAGAATCTGTAGACAGGGAGAATATTGCGTGGTTTCCGAGGTCTTCCGTTGTGAGCACCCGGGTGAGACGGTCGCTCGATATCAGCTTTGTTGGTACAGACGGACTTGTTGTCTTTGCTCTCAGGAGAGTTTATAGTTAGAACGCTTAGGCACTGCACTGTTGCGAACCTATACGATTCTGGACTTCACCTCCAGGTTGGAAGTCATCGTTGAGTACGCAGTGTTCACTAATTGAGAGCGCTTCCTCTGCCCATACTTACGTTGAGACGTTACCTGAACTCCGTCCTTGTTGTTGGGAGTTCGAGTTTCTCGTCTGTAGAACACAGAGAGGAGAAGACAGTTTTGGAGTATATTAGTCAGAGGACGGCCTTCTGCCGTCCTAGTGTTATTTGTGGCTGGAGTTCTTCCATCGTCGCAGACAAGTACGAGAACCGTCACTTCGACGCACAGGCGCAATACATATGGTGATATGGCAAATTGTTTCGGCTTATTATGGCTATAAAAGCTAAACATCTGTGATCACGTTAGTTTATTTCCACTGAGGTTCCACACAACCGTTCATCATCTTTGAAAGTAGTGTCTTCTAGTGTTTGGTCCGTAGATGATGTCAGTCATTTCGCGTTATTGATATTAGATCACACAGTTGGGCAATTTATCAGTAATTTTACTTAGGAAATGTAAACTTTGTAATATAAAGGTTTTTTTTTTCAACCTACAATAAATACAGGGTGTTACAAAAAAGTACGGCCAAACTTTCAGGAAACATTCCTCACACACAAATAAAGAAAAGATGTTATGTGGACATGTGTTCGGAAACGCTTAATTTCCATGTTAGGGCTCATTTTTATTTCGTCCACCTACGCTCAATGGAGAACGTTATGATTTCATACGGGTTACGCTACCTGTGCTGCTAGAACATGTGCCTTTACAAGTACGACACAACATGTGGTTCATGCACGATGGAGCTCCTGTACATTGCAGTCGAAGTGTTCGTACGCTTCTCAATAACAGATTCAGTGACCGAAGGATTGGGATTGGTAGAGGCGGACCAATTCCATGGCCTCCACGCTCTCCTGACCTCAACCCTCTTGACTTTCATTTATGGGGGCATTTGAAAGCTCTTGTCTACGCAACTCCGGTACCAAATGTAGAGACTCTTCGTGCTAGTATTGTGGACGGCTGTGATACAATACGCCATTCTCCAGGGCTGCATCAGCGCATCAGGGATTCCATGCGACGGAGGGTGGATGCATGTATCCTCGCTAACGGAGGACATTTTGAACATTTCCTGTAATAAAGTGTTTGAAGTCACGCTGGTACGTTCTGTTGCTGTGTGTTTCCATTCCATGATTAATGTGATTTGAAGAGAAGTAATACAATGAGCTCTAACATGGAAAGTAAGCGCTTCCGGACACAAGTCCAAATAACATATTTTCTTTCTTTGTGTGTGAGGAATGTTTCCTGAAAGTTTGGCCGTACCTTTTTGTAAAACCGTGTATATAAGCAGGGACAACGTTTATCATTTAGTAGGATTAGTTGCCTTCATCATTCATCCTAAGATCTGCTTCAGGGGGTGTTCAGACAGGGCCAAATCTTCATTTCAGCGTTTATTATTTTCCGTCACGCACATTTATTTTACACCCGCCCAGAGTAGCATCTTGGAAACTTCGGCGGATTATGGATGAGTCCGTCACGCTGCAGCGCAGTTTCACCGTACAGCTACCCAGGATAGTAATCAGGGGCGTAAAGTCTTAGCGAATTTCATTCCGTGTACTCAGGTGGACGGTAACGGTGCCTCGCAGACAGACGCGTGAGCAGTATACACAGACGTCAGCACTTTGGAGAGGACGTGTAGCTGAGTTCAAGAAAACCGGCTTGAGTAATCGGTGTTTAGCTCGACATTTCAGTAGGAGAGATGACACTATTAGATGATGTTGACAGGTGTGGATAAACCATGACCAAACACAGCGTAAAGAAGGAACCGATCCACCAAAGGAGACGACAGAACTTGAGGACCGAGTAGTCGTCAGAGAGGAACTCTGAACTGCGGAGTCATGATTATAATCAGACCGACGTGCAAGGAACTGGTGTTTCAGTAACCACGAGGAGCATTAATAGGCGGCTCACAGAAGGAGAGGGGGGGGGGGGGGGAGTGCGCAAACAGCGCCGCTGGCGACGACTGTCACAAATGTTCAAATGTGTGTGAAATCTTATGGCACTTAACTGCTAAGGTCATCAGTACCTAAGCTTACGCACTACTTAACCTAAATTATCCTAAGGACAAACACACACACCCATGCCCGAGGGAGGACTTGAACCTCAGCCGGGACCAGCCGCACAGTCCATGATTGCAGCGCCCAGCGGTTCTAGGCGCTGTAGCGACTGCTACGGTCGCAGGCTCGAATCCTGCCTCGGCCATCGATGTGTGTGATTTCCTTACGTTAGTTAGGTGTAAGTAGTTCTAAGTTCTAGGGGACTGATGACCTCAGATGTTAAGTCTCGTAGTGCTCAGAGCCATTTTGAACTTTTTTTTTTGCAGCGCCTAGACCGCTCGGCTAATCCCGCGCGGCCGACGACTATGACTGACCATTGTTCACCGACAAGCCCGTCTGCAGTAGTGTCAGGCACATTCTCCCTTGGTTGTCATTCGTGGCACCCTTACAGAACAGAGGTACGTCGACGATATTATGCGCCCGTTTCGTTGCCGTTTATGGCAAGTCATTCTGGACTTAAATTTCAGCACGATAATGCCCGCGCGCACCCGACGAGTTTCTACTGCTTGTTTTCATGCCTGCCAAATCCTATTTTGGCAAGCAAGGTCGCCAGATCTCTCCCCTGTGGAGAACGTTTGGAGTTTTATGGTCAGGGCCCTCCAACCAACTCGGGATTTTGACGATCTAACGCGTCAATTGGGCTGAATTTGCTACGACATCCCTCAGGCGGAAAGCTAACAACTCTGTCAATCTGTGCAAAGCCGAATAACTTCCTGCATAAGGGACAAAGATGGACTAACGTTTTTCTGACTTGCTCAATTTGCGAAGCTCTCAGTCTTGAATAAAACACCCAGTTTTTCTGAAATTGTAATTATTTACCTGTCTGTATATCACGTTTACTGGTTTATGTCCCATTCGGATAATTCCTTCGTGGTGTGTCGTTTTTTTCTTTTTTCTTTTTTTCTTTGATTTTATAGAGTGTATATACGGAAACCAGTGTGTATTTCGTAGCACGGATAATTTCTTCGTGGTGCGTCGTTCTTTTTTTTCCCCTTAGGATGTATATATGAAAACCGTCCGCCCCCACAGCTGAGTGGTCAGCGCGGCGGTCTGTCACGCCAAGGGGCCGGAGTCAATTCCCGGCTGGGTCGGAGATTTTCTCCGCTCAGGGACTGGGTGTTGTGTTGTCCTCATTATCATTTCATCATCATCAGTGGAAAGCAACGAGAAACCACCACTGGAATCACTTCCCTAGACACCCATGCGGTGGATCTCTCTGACGAGTCTTCCCCCATGGCAAGACCTGCCGTAAGGCAGAACACAAAGTTATATACGGGAACCAGTGTGCACTTCGTAGCACAGATTAGTAGTCGGGGATGCAGCTAGCTACTGCAGGAACACCAAAGTGACGAACACGTATGCGTCATCCATCCAAAGTCAGTTTCGTAGTATCTCAAGCGTCCACCAGCGTCCTTTCCCCCGTTGCGAAATTTCTTCGTATTTCAATGGTCCGACTTTGTTCTTTCCTTAATGATGCCAGTTTGTCCAGTGGCGTCAGATTGGCTGACGTACTTCTGTGTGTAAAGTGGATTATTGTTCCAAAAGCGAAGTGACAATTTTCGATGATATTATTGCTGATTCATTGGTGTAGTCCAGCGGGCACTTGGCAACAAATCTGCTGCAATTGCTGTTACAATCCAAGAGAACTGACAGAGATCCCTGTTATCTACAAGGCAGCTGAGGCATGTGTGCATCTCAACGACCGAGATAGCGCAGGGGGGCCGCACGGGATTAGCCGAGCGGTCTAAGGCGCTGCAGTCATGGAATGTGCGGCTGGTCCCGGCGGAGGTTCGAGTCCTCCCTCGGGCATGGGTGTTTGTGCTTGTCCTTAGAATAATTTAAGTTAAGTAGTACAAGAGCTTGGGGACTGATGACCTTAGCAGTTAAGTTCCATAAGATTTCATACACATTTGAACATTTTTGAACATAGCGCAGGGGAAATATACTAGACTCACATTCTGGAGGATGGTGGTTCACATTCCATTCTGGCCATCCAGATTTAGGTTTTCCGTAGTTTCCATAAATTGTTTGAAGCAACTGCTGGAATGGTTCCTTCGAAAAAGCCATAGACGATTTATTCCCCATCCTTCTCCCAATCTCAGTTTGTGCCCCGTTTCAAATGACCTCATCGTGAACAGGACACAAAACCCCTATGTTCCTTCCTTCCATGAAGGAACCAATGGCAATCCCTTGTCAGATGGCCGGCCAGAGTGGCCGAGCGGTTCTAGGCGCTTCAGTCTGGAACCGCGCGACCGCTACGGTCGCAGGTTCGAATCCTGCCTCGAGCATGGATGTGTGTGTCGTCCTTATGTTGGTTAGGTTTAAGTAGTTAAGTTCTAGGGGACTGATGACGTCAGATGTCGAGTCCCATTGTGCTCAGAGCCATTTGAACCTTATCAGATGTCTTTTGTGTTGCCAATCCTGAACGTGCTTATTACTCTGGTGGGCAGTACAAACAAGTTAGGTCCAGACTCCTCCATAACTAGTCATGCGCAGTTGCGCCTGACCCTGTCGTGACTAGTTTGAAACCTGGTGTTGCAATATTTTTCACCACTATTTGGCCAGCAAGGAGAACAGGGGAGGTGATGTGCGTGGAAGATCACTGCCGGCACAGGAACAGCAAACTCAGCATTCCTGGAATCGCTGACGTCAGTATCAGCATTCCCAGAATTCCCTCCCCCCTCAGCGCGGTAGCACTCGACAACGTTATCACGCTATTTGCCTATGGAGTGCAAGCTCGCCCTCGCCTCCCTCCCCCCCTCCCTCCAATCATTCGAGCATTTTAATTTTTTTAATAATTCGATTGCGTGAGGGTCGCCATTTCTTCGATGTCTATACATATGTATTTATGTCATGATTTCAACTGACAAGATGCTTTCATTGAGCAGTGAAATCTATTTGTTGTGAACATCTACCAAAGGAGTGTACTCACATCTCTCTGCGTCAAGAATGGAGGGGCATGATAACGAAGGAGCATATGACTGCAGGCAAGAGGACTATTGTTCAACAAATGAGGGCAATGCAACAGAATGGAAAGAAGATGCATTATCTGATTGAGTCGATCAACGCAACATGTTGTACGGGCCTTTCTGGATACAGAAAATGTTCTGCTGCTGCCCTGGCCAGCACATTCTCCAGATCTCTCACCAATTGAAAACCTCTGGTTAATGGTGGCCGAGCAACTGGCTCGCCACAATACGCCAGTCACTACTCTTGATGAACTGTGGTATCGTGTTGAAGCTGTATGGGCAGCTATACCTGTACACGCCATCCAAGCTCTGTTTGACTCAATGCCCAGACGTATCAAGGCGGTTGTTGGGGCCAGAGGTGGTTGTTCTAGGTCCTGATTTCTCAGGATCTATGCACCCAAATTACGTGAAAATGTAATAACATGTCAGTCCTAGTATAATACATTTGTCTAATGATGGGCATCATCTGCATTTCTTCTTGGTGTAGCAATTTTAATGGCCAGTAGTGTACCTGTGTGCTAAACATATTGGCTACTCTTGGAGCTATGGTCTTAGGTGCAATTTCGTATGACAGTGGAAGCACTCTAGTGGTTATCCTATTCACACTGACAGCAAATTTGTATGTCAGTCTGGTGATTCAACCTGTTGTACTGCCATTCATGAACAACATTCCTGGGGGTATTTTTCAACAGGATAACGCTCGCCCACCTACCATTGCTGTAGCACAACATACTCTACAAAGTGTTGACATGTTGCCCTGGCCTTCTCGATCACCAGCTCTGTCTCTAATCAAACACATATGGGACGTCATCAGACGACAACCCCAATGTCATCAACATACAGCATTAACCGTCCCTCTATTGGCCAACCAAGTGCAACAAACATGGAGCCCCATCCCAGAAACGAACATCCGGCACCTATACGACACAATGCATGTATGACTTCTCATTACACAGTTATTAATGTACCAGCATTTCATATTTGCTATGGCTTATCTCACACTTGCATTAACCTATGGTTTTTCAGAGTTAATCACCTAGAGAAATCTATTCCCAAAACTTCATTAGTCTATATTATGTATTTTTTGGTGTTGCAATTTTTTTTCCAACGATGTGTAAACATGTATACAGTCACTCAATTTTATAGCATTGTCCACATAATTCTTTTCTATATGGCTTGAATGCTGCCTCAACTCTATTCTGGTCCATAGGTGCAATTACATACATAGACATTCCTTTAGTAAATTCAGTCTCCATGGATTTTATGCTTATATATTTTTCATATGCGTGTTTTGGTTTTGGATTAACACAGGCGTTTATACATTGTTCTAATTCATAACATTCACCCTGTGCACATGCAAATAATCAATAAAATCACAGTATTCAGTTCTAAAATAAGGATGCCAGCAGTTCAGTTGGTCTGCTGCAATCAGTAAAGCATTGTATAGGTTGTTTAAGTTCCCCAAATTTATATGTTTATTGTATATGACTGCACCTTCAGATTTTAGCCCAATCACTGCCTCTCCGAACATTCTGACGATAGATGCCTCACCCTTAAACGTATTAATGTAAAAAGGAGTATGCAATGGGCTGTCTCTCAATGAACTATCATGCCACACAAGTAGACCCATTCGCACCATGCATCCTGCACTCTAGTACCAAGACATTGAACGTTGTCTGTCTCAATCACCACATCATATTTGCTTTTGTGTACTAGGCCTGCATTCACATGATTACGGCCACTTACAGTCAAACTGTATGTATTGTTGAATAGCATTATTCTGCTAGCATTTATAGTCCAGTCAAATGGTGATTATTAGTGGAACGTTTTTAGAAGGTTTTTGACAAGCTTTATATATTTTTTAAAGTGTGCTGAACACGAATTTTTGAAGTTCAAAATTTCGGCCCGTTAATGGGTCAAAAACGGAAGAAACGATGCAATCTTCGGCGAAGTTGACTATTTAGGGAAATAAAGAGGATAAAATTTTCCACAAAATAGGGTTCAATTACTTTTTTCATCAGCACATGTTGAAATTAGCGTACTTTCAGTCTCCAACACCAAAACCCACCTCCTTATGTCCCAGTATGCCATGACGTCCTTTCAAACGGCAAAGTGAAAGCTTTCATCACGCTTACAGTTAAAGGTAGCTCAAATAACTTACGTAATTGACATAATAGTTTTTCTTCATTTTGCATCTGGAAACAATAATAACAATTATCATAATATTAGAGCATCGATATAATAATTTTAAAGAAAACTGAGAGAAGTTTCATCTTCTTCACATTTCGCGATCCACTGCCCTCGCCTTTATTTGATTCATCTGCAAAATGAAAATATGTGTGAGCTAAGTAGTAGTTTCATGCCAGATAATAAGTAAGTAATTAGTCTTGAAGCCAATGTACAATATTTGTTACAATAATGAGATCGTGATATTTCACAACGAGAAATTATAACAACAATAATGAAATATGGCTTACCTTATCGAAGACAAACTGAAATTGCCACGGTCGCAGGTTCGAATCCTGCCTCGGGCATGGATGTGTGTGATGTCCTTAGGTTAGTTAGGTTTAAGTAGTTCTAAGTTCTAGGGGACTAATGACCACAGCAGTTGAGTCCCATAGTGCTCAGAGCCATTTGAACCATTTGAACAAAGTGAAATGACGTAGATTGGTCAAATTCCAGTCCCTTTGCCATCATTGCTGACACCTCAAAACGTACTTTTTCTGTGTAGGACACACTTTATCCTCATGCAGACAGTACACCAACTACTTTCTGAAGGCCACTCATCTTGTAGATTAATGCAGGCAGATGCTTGCAATGGTGGTAAGCAAGAGCTGGGTCTGGTAGCTGCCACCATGCTACGTGCTATGGCCACACTTCTTGCCTTCCATTTATTCAAGTTTCGTCGCTTCTTCATCACTAGTCGAATAACAAAATTTTGGAAAGCATTAGGGTAAAAACTTCGTTCTCTGCAAAATACTGGTCTGGTGGCGAATATTCCATTGTGTCATAAACCTCCAAGCGAATATCTTAAACAAAAATATCTGCTACTATTTCAACCACACATCGGCTCTCTTCCTCAATAGATGGCCTTTTAGACTGATACCACCTTCGAGCAAGAATTTTGTACCCAGAGTTTTTGAAACAAACAAGAGTTGATTTCTTCACAGATGAGGCAATCAATATACAGTATCTCTTCCATACTTCTTCAGCAGTTGAGCTTTCACATTTTTGCATAAGGGTTGTAATCCCTCTGGCTCTGTTCTTCGAAGGGAAAATTGACACTCCTCATCATTTCCACTGAGGTAGTTGAAAATTTGCTTCCTAGCACCACCAGTTTCATTGGCGTCATATGGACCTCGTTGTATTGTTTTTTTCCTACCAGCTATGCATTGCTGTGCAGGACCTTCATGCATTTGATGTGGTACTGGACATCTGCTGCAACCAAGCCAGGAACTGTCCCATTTCGAATTATTATTGAGCGTCCTGATTCATTGTTTTGTCTCTCAGCAGGATTCAGAACAATCTCCCGCAGCCCCAGTTTATGCACACAGTACAATAAGTTTCATCGATTAGCTGGCAGCTTGTTTTGTTGACACAAAAATCCTGGCGCAATAGCTGACCCACAAAAAAAACTAGTTGATTTTCAAATCAAAATCCGGTTGTGAAGATGAAATTTCTTTTTAGCTGCAAACCCTATTAGCCTCCACAGCAATTAATTTTTCGATAGTGTACTTTTTTCGTCATGATTCGTGAACATTGCAAAGGTTCACTATGAAAGGGTTACTATGAAACCCCATCAATGGGGAACAGCCACTACGTTGAAAAAGCAGAAGAAAACTGAAAGTATGTAATTCTCCATCAGTTATTAATATTTTTGTCATTCATATGTTCTTTTTTTACTTCAGTGCAATGGAACTCAGCGAAAATGCAGCAGCAGTCTACAGGCAGTTTTCCTAATTTACCAGATTATTCTATACCTCCATCACAGCAGCAGATACTTCAGGAAATGCAGCTGGCGTATACAGACCAGGAGCAGTATCACGGTCATTGGCCATTTGGTACACAGAAACTGTTACCAGATATTGAATTCTCATTATCACCATCATCAGCACCACTCGTCCGACTGCTACCATCGCACACCCCGCCTATTAGGGTGATGTTATTCTGTATAATATACATTCTAAGTGCTTGTGGTAGTAAACGAATGGTTATAGGTTTATCCTCACTCATGGGTTCAACAAAGTGATAAAAAACTGAAAATGTTCAGTATAGTGATTTGGATCTAATGCTCTCACAAACGAATGGCATGTATTGTGTCCGAATTTCTCTGATATACGTGCATTGTTCAGTGGTCAAACGTCTCCTGTGTTTCTAGGCAACCACACAGCATGTGCTGACAGAACAGTTAAGATACATAGCACCTGTACTACTGAGGAGTGCATTCACATTCAGGAATCAACATTTAGGAACTTGTTGTGTGTTAGCTCGACCACTTGGAGTACTGTGAATGTGCATCTCAGGTGGTGTGAGTCAGTGTACAGATTTTTACAAAACGTATCATATGCGTTTATGGAATTCACATGCCAGAACACAAAAAAGAAATTTTCAGTAGCTATTACAAAGCATGGCATTGCTTTTAAATTCGGTTTGTAAGCTCCTACTTGCCAGGAGTTTTGAGATGATGAAAAAAAAATATCCCCCACACATCTTTCTCCCCCCTCCCTTTTACAATGTAGTCCCATGCAGGTTGTGCTTTAAAAACGACCAGTAGGGACCATAATAAATTGGTAAAATGACTGTAACATTGCTCACACAAACTGGCATGAAATTGATAGAATAGATCAAAATGCAGATGTTTGTAAATAATTAACTACCAGATGTTAAGATAACAAATTAATGCCATCAGATCTTTTTGAGAAATTGTAACAGTTTAGTCACAGTAATGAGACGGGACGACCAATAAGAATCATCCAACAACCATAATTAATGGCAAATTGGCTGTAAAAATTGGCAAACTGGTCGTAAAATAGACAGAAAATTGGCTGTAAAATTGACAGTTTGGTTGTAAAAATTGGCGTGAAATTGGTAGGACACACAAAAATTCAGATGTGTGTAAATGCATCTATTCTTGTAGAAACTGTAAATAATTAGCTGCTGTACAATAAGATAGCAAATTTATTCCAACTCCCCCTTTTAAGCAATTGCATTTATATTCTGTAGTGAAGGGATTGGGTTTTTCGTAAATAATAACAGTAATACAAAAAAAGACACTTTAGCATGCATAGCATGTAGGTGTGGAAGAGCTGAGCAGTAATGTCACGTCCATTCTGTGCTGGTCAGCACAATGTCGATGATACTGCTATCTCCACCATCGACTGGCCTCGAGTTCACTAATCAGTGTCTAGGTACTCGGGCAACTCAGCACTCTTGGAACTGTATTGCAGGGGATCCAGCCATCCCCACCTCTGCTGAACTATTAGTAAGGGACTTCCTCACCCTGTGACACTGGGGGCGAGATCAAGTCCAACATATTCATGATGGCCATCATTGCCAGACCGACCGCAGCAAGAGCTGGCAGTAACACAACACTTCTCTGACTCAGCGCAGATACAGCAGCGGCACACAGCAGTTGACAAGCTACCGTGTTGTGAAACTTCAATCCCTACATGAAGACGTTTTGAACGGTTAACCATTAACAAATAGCATGAGGCGAATAGTAAAGGTGGCGGTGCACTGGAGGTAGGTATCTCCTCATCAACAATATCCACGCCAACGCAGTTAGCCATCTGTTCTTGCACTGATGCTGGAGTGTCTCTTCTGTGTTGCCCAATGGAAGGTGCGTACGATGGAGGCCAGTACGATGCAGGACCCTCTAGCCCAGGTTCTCAGCATGCTGGATCGGAGGCAGTTGTCTCTTGTGGGGCTGGAGCTGTGACAGATGTTTCCATGCGTTGTGCGAAATATTTATTTGCAGGACCGTACTCTTCTTCTTCATTTGTTCAAGCATTAATGCTCGCATAGTTAGACTGGAAATTATTTCTCTAGAAACCCGCAAGTTTAGCGAGATGGAGCGTGCTGCAAACCACAGAGTAACTAGAAACTTATCCTGTCTGCAAAGACCTTTACATGAAAAAACTCGAAAAAAATAGAGGAAACTGATATTTCCAGTCAGTGATGTAACAGATTCTAAGTCACCCCTATAATTCACAAAGTCAACTACAGTGTTTCTCATGTCTAGAGAACCAGCAAACGTGTATTTCACCTGGTAGATGCACACACCAAATCAGTGTTCTCTCAACTAAATAAAGCCGCGAAATGTGAAGAAGCAATGAACTGAACAATTTACATGGGTGGGAATAATGGCCCACCTCAAACACATGCCATTTTGAATCTCCTCAAATTTCCACGTGATCACGAAAGCTACACAATACATACTAAATATTAGTTAGCTATTCGGCCATCTAGAGGACTATATGATTAAGTCAGCTACAGTCCTACACTCCCAACACACCTCTCCATTCGGACAGCTCCTGCCATTAACAGGAAACGTGAATCATTCCCGCCACAGGTCACCGGCACTGCACACATAGGCAGAATCGTTCTAGGAAAAAAACTGGCCTCATATATATCTGATCGCTATGCTTACAATTAAATGTTCCGATCGCAGTCTCAATTGAACGACATTCGACAATGAGTGAAGTATCGGAAATACACCCTGCTGACAGCTGTGGCTTTGGAAATAGAAATATCTATACCATTCTTATGACTTGCTATCACAGTCATTTCCTTGGTACATGTCGGAACACAAACACATACTGTATAAGCCTGATGCTCATGGTGAACCTATCATGCACGCCCTACTACTAAGTACAATACTTCGCCAGTAACTGATCGCCGGAGATGCTAAATAATACTGACCGAAAGTCAGCGATGGGTGGACATGTCTCATAAGTTTTCTTGCTAGTTGTACTACTGTGTCTTAGAGAGGCGTAATCGTCTCACAAACTGCCAGATCTTAAAAAAAACACAAACCATATTAACATCACAAGCGGTCTTGGTTCTACAGGTGCATACAAGTATCTATGTTAAAAGCTATACTGCCTTTCTAAATCTATGTACGGCTTTAGGCTTTACCTCTGAATGAAGTGGTTTTTTTCCAAACATATACCGTGACACTGAGTATAGATGGTGATCGCTGGAGTGTATAGTATCAGACCAACAGTACGGTTACAGGTCGCCAACGGTGCAACATCATAATAAAATTACCGAATTTTGAAAGTTATTTGGCTAAGGAACGTGATATGATACCGGTATTTGCAACTCCGTCATGCTGCCGTCGCTAGATATTTCTCCAGTATTTGTAATGCATTCCGTCTTGATGCTATGTCAGAAGTTCTGCGATATATCCACTGGGTTATAGGTGAAGGTTGATTGAGAGGGATAACAAACGGTAGTAGATGGTTTGCTGATTGAGCTTGTAGGAAATGTACACTAGCTTTTCAGGTCTCTAGTGTTACGCTATCCACTAGAAAAATGGGTCTAATGGCTCTGAGCACTATGGAACTTAACATCTGTGGTCATCAGTCCCCTAGAACTTAGAACTACTTAAACCTAACTAACCTAAGGACATCACACACATCCATGCCCGAGGCAGGATTCGAACCTGCGACCGTAGCGGTCACCCGGTTCCAAACTGAAGCGCTTAGAACCGCACGGCCACACCGGCCGGTTATCCACTAGAAATGCTGTCTGGGATTTGGAATCAAGTCTTTCCATTCAATCACATACCTGCATTGGATCCTATCGGAAATCCTTTAATGTTTGCAGTGAATCATATTTCTGGCACTCTCATATCTCGAAACGAGTCTATCTGCTACAGTAAAATTCCAAAATTTAGGTAGCACCCATGCATATTGCAACTGCTGCCGTTTCTCCAGCTTTATGCATGTGATCGTTCCAATTTAAGTTGGGACTGAGTAGGAGTCAAAGGAATCTATATCTACCACCTTCTGCAATCCATGTAGAAACAGGCTAAGCTCTGTTACTGCGACACGACTGGCTTTTGACCATTTGACGGAAACGGGAAGTGGGAGAAGGACAAGGATTTCTGTTATTGCACTGTTGTGCGTCCACAAACTATATACGAATACTACAGATCCGCGTCCATTCACATCTATCTTCCGAACGTGCTATCTTCGTTATTCTGCACTATCCAACAGAGCAAAATTACCAACTATTAAAGCTCCACTAACTTCATCCGATAGAGAACTCGAAACATTTTTACAGCATCTCTCTCCTCCCATATATCGAAAACAAATACTGCATGGATGCAAGCATCGAGCACATGTGACAATCTTATTAAATATGGAGGTATTGATCAACTGCACAGAGCAGTTTAAGGTTTCATCACCTGTACTGTAGGAGGATGCTCATATCCCATGGACTATACTGTAAGTCGCAAGCAGGCGCGGCTCGTAATTAAAGGCTCGGAGACGGAGCCGCCCCAAGATGTATGTTAAAGTAAATTTCGCAGGAACGTATTGGATAATTTAAATTATCAGGACAAATTTCGCGTATTTCCCATTCCGATTAAAATAACGACGATCAACGTTTTTGGAACTGTTTGTATCAATAGATGTTTTCCGAACGGTTAGTAGTGTTTAGGCTGCGCCTTGGAACGTCCGTAAGCGGCATGTAGAAGCGGTTTGGGGGCGTGGCTTATACATAGTACTGCTCTTTATGGACGACCCGAAGGCTCAGAGCTTGCAGCCTAAGGGTGTCATACCAACCACCACACATTTTTCACGTTCCACTATCTACGTAATAAAGGAATGTAGAGTGGCCGAAACTTCGCTATCCAATCTCTGTCTCTGCACATCTCTACTACGCTTCGATGCGTCATTAATCGACGTTTAGTATTATTGTTTTGATAATGTTTTACAGAGTTGTTTTGTTTCTGCCATTGGCTATTTTATCCACATTTAGAATAAGTTTTGCAAACATCCCGACAGAGTGCACTAGACTACAGTAACATAACAGTACTGCCATCTAGCGAGAGTTTCATAAGTGATTAGAGGACAAAGCGCGCGAAATTTGTCCCGTTACTTTACTTGCCTTGCTTGCTGATGCTGACTGCTTTTGTTGATACCGTGTGATATTTGCAAGTTTATTTTTCGGAGTGTATTTTGCAAGATTTTAGTGAGTTTTACTTGCTTGTGAATATCTGCGACATACCGCGAGTGTGAAACGAGCGCAATATGAATTCAGTGTGCAACTTGGAACACGGCCATAGGATGAAAGTGAAAGAACTTGGTGCACCCAGACCCGATCTAACGATCAATCAAGAACAGAAACAGTGCAAATCTAGGTAAGGATACAAACGCAGTTGTAATAATGCAATGTACGTTGCAGCTGGGTGGTTGTGTGGTTGTGAAGTGAAAATGCATTTTTCTGTTTCACCTGTCTTACTACAAATAGTATTGATAGTGCCAGGACTGAAACTGGTATCACTGACTTAAAGAATTTTCACGCAAAGGTGAAAAAACATAATTCCAACGAAAAACATTTAAATGGTTTCATTGAGTTTTCAAAGCTAGGGAAAGAGGACATCATGTGCCAAGTAGACAGTGCTTACCGCCTTGATATAAAGATATATAATGGAAATGTATCAAAAAATCGGTCTATTCTGGGTAAACTGATAGACTGTTTTAAATTTTGCGGCAAATTCAAGCTTGCCTTAAGGGGCCACGATGAAACAGAAGATTCCAAAAACCCAGGAATTTGTCGAGGATTAGTCTTATGGCAGAACTGGACTGCGTCTTTAAGCAGCACATTGAGAAATCATAAAACCGCGTTTTCTTAGGCCTATCGAAGACAATTCAAAATGAACTCCTGGAATCAATTAATGAGGTATGCCTCAATCTCATCAGGAGTGAACTGTCGAAGGCAAACTTTCTCGCAACAGAAGTTGATGAAACTACTGACTGTGCAAATTTGCCACAATTGGTCCTATTAATTCGCTATGAGCTACTGGGACAAATAAATGAAAGATTTATTTCCTTTGTACGCCCAAAAAGTGACAGTGCAGACGATGTAATTGCAGCTGTTCTCTGCGAGCTAGAGAAAATGATTTTATATAAAACACCTGAAAAACTGATAGCTCAGTGTTACGACGATGCTCCTGTTATGAGTGGCCATAAAAGTGGAGTTCAAACTAGAATTAGAGAAATGTACAGGAATGCTCACTTTATTCACTGTTACGCCCATCTGTTAAATTTAATTGTTGAACGTTGTGTGACGGGCAATAAACAAGTGCGGATCTTCTTTAGCAACTTGGAAGGATTTTCCACCTTTTTTTCCCGGTCTTTTGGTCATAAAGTCATTCTTGACGAAGTAGTGAAGAAGCGAATTCCTACCTGTCCTCAGTTCATCAGATGGAATTTTAAGGCACGGAGCGTAACCACTGTGTACAAATTCCAAAAGGAAATTGTTGAGCGCCTAGAAAGAATTATTGATGACGATGCCAGTGATTACAAGTCAATAAACAAGGCCATGGGACTGAAGGGTTTCCTGCAAGACGAAGATTTCCTCTTCTGGTTAAATTTTTTTAATATACTCATTCCTCATTGTGACAGTCTCTTTAATCAACTGCAGCAGAGGAATATTGATGCAATGTGCGCCGAGCGGTTCTAGGCGCTTCAGTCTGGAACCGCGAGACTGCTACGGTCGCAGGTTCGATTCCTGCCTCGGCCATGGGTGTGTGTGATGTACTTAGGTTAGTTAGGTTTAAGTAGTTCTAAGTTCTAGCGGACCGATGACCTCAGATGTTAAGTCCTATCGTGCTCAGAGCAATTTGAACCATTTTTTTTGATGCAGTGAAAACTGTTGAATATGTATCGCACTTTGCAGATTCTGTCCAGCAATTGAAACTGACGATCACTGGGAACACTTAGAACCAACTGCAAAACAGGGACGTTTCACAGAATCAAGAATAGTGTGTGGACGAAACGTTTGCGACCTCATCACAACTCAGATCAGAGAAGGATTCAGTTTCAATGATCACTTATCGATTGCACAGCTATTTGATCCATCGTTGTCTGCAAAACAAGAAACTTTTTTCCGGAAAAAGAGCTTAAAATAGCTGTTAATTTGTTCAATTTACAGTATTCAGATCTACGTCATGAGCTGAACGTGTACAGCCGAAAAGATTTTATGAAGGCGTCAGGTGCTGTGACCTTGTTGAACTTCCTTTACGATATCAATCTGGCTAAAGCTTTTCCTGAAAGTGTAAAACTTCTGCAAATAGTAGTAACCTTCCCTATGACGACCGGAGAGGCAGAACGCTGCTTCTCTACGTTAAAGCGAGTGAAAACATTCATGCGCAACACTATGATTGAGGACAGACTTTGTGCGCTTGCAATGTGTTCCCTAGAAAAAGAATTATTGAATCGGCCAAATTTCAATGAAATGGTCATAGAGCATTTTGCTGCGCAGAAGGGGAGACGAGCTGATTTCGTCTATAAACAAATGAATTGAGGTAAGAAAAAAAGGTTCTGTACATAAAATACGAGAAAACGCACCTGGCTTGCAGAAGGAAAAAATCGCCTTTCATTAAGACAATACACAATTGTGTTGTGGCAACGCGAAAAATTGAGAGATATGTGCTATTAAGTGATGAAACATCCTTCTGTTCTCCATATTTGGCTCACTCAGACTTCTCTGCCTTCCTAATACTCGAAGTGTTCCTTGCCGGTAAGAATTTTTCGTCCAACCAATGAAGCACTATATCATTAAAACCTATCGCTGTTCTTCACTTTTTGGGCTCAACCCATGCTTTTTGCTATGATATAAGCAGTTAAAGTGATTTAGAGATTTAACGTGACCTGACACTTATCATATCTATCCAATGACTGGCGCCCATGGTGGTGAGTGAAAAACATAAGGGTACAATATGAGTTTGCGGCTATTTTAAAGCATCTATTGATGCTCAATCAAATGCAGATGTTTATTTAATTCTTCGCCCTGAAGATCTACTTGTTAAGTCATCAGGAAGCCAGTTAATTCTGAAATAGATTGAGTAGGCACTTAGGTGGCATTACTTTTAAATGCAGAATCAAAGCGTTTTATGGTAATCAGTATGCCTTAAAGTTTAAAACAATATAATAAGTTTTCCTTTTATTGTTGTGAGCGCTCTTACAACATTTCAAAAATGCTTAGAGTAGCTTATACAGGGGCTACCACGAACAGCAGAGTATTTCTATGACATTATAATCACTGGGTCTATCAGGGAGTAACAGTTAAACAATTTAAAACAGCTATTTAACAGTGGGTACAACTAAGTGTTTAGTACCACAGCTGCACACTGATCTAAGATGGTGTCAGGCCCACATCAGCTCAGACCAAAACGAATGACAAATGTTCTGTACCCAAAAATTTGAAGGAACTCCAGTCATTCTTAGACACGATTGATTAGTACAGCAAATTCAAACTGAATGCTGTGCAGGAAACGTTTTACCCTGGTGATATACACTTCAAAATTTGGGAAGAATTTTATAGTTTCATGTAAGTCCATGAAGGCATGGAAAATTAGCAGAAGCGCAGATGAATTAGGGCTAAACAAAAATGGTGGCACTTACTATTTTTTACAGTATCAAGGAATCAGAAACAAAATTCGAATTTGACATTGATAATAAACCTCTAATTTCGTTTTTCACCCACAAGAAAACCTATCAGACTAGACAGCAAACGAAATACAGTGATAAGCGCTGTTTTTAAGCATTTCTCATTATAAAATCCGCTACCAGTCCACTGTTTCCTGCCCGATAAAAACATTAATGTCATACTTTACAAATTCTTCGTGGTAGTGCAGGAGATTCACAGATCAAGACCTACGGTCTGCAAAGAAGTATGTTACACATGTTTAAGTTCGCCAGAGCACTTAGAGACATTTTAGATTCAGCACAGACTAAATGTTAATCAGGGAGTATGTGTGATGGCCACAGAAGAATCCTACAACTGGGTTGTGATCCCAGCTATGCTCAAGTTTCACTGTCACAGCCTAATACACAAGACACACTTGGTGACATCTAGGATGAGGATATTGGAAATTCACCTTGAAAAATTGGCTGAAGACTGGTGCTGGTATGGAGAGTGTGGTTCAGGCCTGCCAAGAATTCTCATGAGATTACTCGAGCACAGTGTGGCATCCCCTCCATGACCTATTCTTGATAAGCCATGGGACTCTAAGCACATTACCTTTGCTCTGTCGTACTTCCCATACATTGTCTAGATATCATCAATATGATCAGCTGCTATAATCCAGGCACTAGCTATAAAATTCACCTTAGAAAGGGCGCTGCAAGCCATTATATCTGACAATGACCCACAGTTCACTTCAGCTGAGCTCTGTTACTTTCGTCAAATCCTGAAACAGAGAAATTGGTGTGTACTTTCAAGGCCCAAACAATGACAATATTTATAATGAAGACTTTTGAGGAAATGGTGACATGCTTCCTTGCTTTGTATAGATTTATCCTCATACACAGCCATTTCTCAGTCAAAATGCTGCATGAGTTTCCTTTTTCTATATATCCTGCACTCAGCCCAGTGGACCCAGTCCTCATAGCCACACCTGTACTACAATACAGGCTCTCTGGTCTGGGATCTCCAAAAAGACTGTACAGTAGGATCGACTCTAGTAGTCATTACTGGTCATAGGGATCATTCATTGTTTGAAGTAGCAGCTAAACAAGAACAGTTGTAACTACAACAACTGTTATTACATCCTGACATGACATCGTCATTTTCCAATAAATCACGCTAGGCTTTCTTTGCTACTGGCTATTCCTCCCAGCCAATTGAGGTCCAGAACGCTCCAGCAAGACTTCCAGACACTGTCCACTAAAGCTGCTTGCCTCCAGCTGTGGTAGGACATGGGTATGACCTCTAACAAACCTATAGCCACGCCAGGCTGAGACCACAGGCAATTAGCTAAGGGGAGTTATAGTGATCAAACCACTGCCTCCAATTGTGGAAGCCCTATCGCCACCAGAAGAACAAGTCCCTAAGACCCTGCCCAAGACACCAATTGTTACTGAGCTGTTGGAAGCAAGTCCCATGTCCCTGCCAACTTATGTCACTGATTCTGGTAGTTCTCACCCCCCTCCCCCCCAACCACAGTATTACCTCTCCAATGGGCAGGTTAAAGAAGGGGATCTAGTATCCAACCACTCCAGTGATATGGAGACCAACTCAGAGGACTGTGGCAATAGTAAGGATCCAGAGAGGTCACTGTGAACCTGTCACATGGAAGTGGCTATTGGCCCTCTACAGGAGAAAAATACTTGGCTTGGTGAGTGAATCGCCAGTTTATCACGTTACTGGAGCCTCTACACACTGATTCTTGAATACATTGGCGTCTCGCTTTTTAGATATGACCTTTGATTTGGAAGTCAGTTTGATTGTGTGTTGACGTGTAAGACTACTCTGGATTTGTTCGCCAGTGCTGATTTGGGTACCCATTACCTGCAGTTATAATGTCAGCTCTCTGCCGCATTTTCTGACCTTGACAATCCAGTGATTTTGATTTCCATATGCTATGTGATTTGTGGCACTGACTTGTCTACTTAGTGTCAGGCTATGACACAAAGATGTTAATTCTTGAGTCTTCCTTTTCTGTTGTTTCAGTTAGTCATGTTGATAGGAAGGGGGAATATTTTCGTGCCCCTAAATTAGTTCTTTTCTTTTCTCAGTATTTTTAGACCAATTTGGTACATTCTTTTCATACTTAATATTAATAATAATTACTTACCTTTTGATCGTTTTGCACAATGCTATGAACAAATCAGTTCAAAGAAGTGTACAATACACAGAATTAGGTAACAGAGCATGGAAACAAAAGTTTGTCTTAATCATCCACAAACACTTATAGAGTGAGAATGAATATGCAAATGAAATTATGTGTCTGAATTGATATAAGGGATGTGTGTGTTTGTGTGTTTGTGTGTGTGTGTGTGTGTGTGTGTGTGTGTGTGTGTGTGTGTGTAGGGTGTTCAGAAATCCCTGTTACAGATTTCTAGAACTTGAAGAGGTACTGAGTACATAATATTTTAAATACAAGCTCATATCCAGAAACGTACTGTTTCCATGCTACAGCCATTTGAAAGCATGTTTGCTAGGTAGATATGAAATGGCATAGTTGTATTGGTGGGTACTTACATCAGAATGGCTGATGTCATTTGATTTCTATCCTACCTCTATGACCTGGTTCAAACCTCATTCACATGTCTGTGAGTATTAGAGCAACATGGTTGAGTACACATTTGTAGAATATAGAACATGATCCTTCTATATGGTGAAGCTCACATTAATGGAAGAGCTGTTCATTGCTTTTATCAAGATTGTGATCTACAACATCCAACTCCATCGCAAGCCCTTTTCGCCACAATTACGCAACTTCTTCAAGAAAGGGTTACCTTCTTCGTCAGCAGATGTGACTGTAGTGCTCCAAGGGGACACTCCATACTTGAAGTGGAAAAGGCTGTACTGCGTCATGTCAAAAAAAAAAACATGTCAATGAGTACACGAGCAATTTCTTTGGTTATTAATGAATGCAAATGTAAAATAAGTGATGCACTGGGTCACACCTAGTAAATTATTTGTGAAAGTTGTCATGCTAACAATATGTTATCAAATGATTGTAGGTTTCCGGACATTCTGAAACCCTGTGAGTATACAAGGTGTAATATGAATTACTGCAGATACTATATGCTAATAATTAATAATTATAATTATATTATAATTAATAATTATAGCCATTACGAGTTGTATGTTTTTAGGTTGGCTAGTCCTTCCAAGTACATGTGGCAAGAGCAAGCTGCTAATGTTTATTCTCCCCTGGGCAGCAGGTCAGGTGTTGAAATGTTGACATGTAGATGCAAAATGTTGAATCTATACTAAGAAGTTTAGTCCACTTAACGTTACAATTATTTATCCTTTTTTAGCTAGTTCACTGTTACTTGAATCTCGGGTGTGAGGTGTATCAGTTTTATGTGGGACATCATATATATATATATATATATATATATATATATATTACCTGAAGTTTTCTGCATAGTTGTAACTACCCCATGTGTCCATGCATCACACTTGAGAACCTGACCTGCTCCCCAGGGGAAAATGAACATTAATGGATTGCATGTGCCACAATTACTTGTGGGTATTAAACAACCTAAAAATATACTACTCATAGTAGATATAATTACTAGAATGCAAATGAAGTAAACAGTGATGTAACATTGTCCAGTACACTGTCCTCAGTCATCAGTAGAAATATCTGCAACTACACCCACAACATGCTGTCTACTAAAACTGATAGAAGTTTCATTTAATTTGATTTGTACATATTAGGTTCAAATACCTCAGCTATATTATAAAACTAGTGTTCTATTTACAAAGTTATAACATCTTGCTGTAACTCTCTGGAAAGGGAATTAATAAACTATGTTCATAACTCTGCAGGAAGAGTATAGTGTTGCATTTAAGTAAATTTTCTTGCCCCTATAATTTTGTTAGCTACAGAGAAAAGTACCTTCTCTGAACACCCTGTATCCTCTCTCTCTTATCTCTCTCTCTCTCTCTCTCTCTCTCTCTCTCTCTCTCTCTCTCTCTCTCTCACACACACACACACACACACACACACACACACACACACACACACTGTATAATGCTGAGCCAGAGGTTTCGAAACCATATTTCAAACTGTGAAACTTTGTAGGGGCAGATGTGATCTCTGACCATAATCTATTGATTATAAGCTGCAGATTAAATCTGAATAAATTGCAGCAAAGTAGTAAATTAAGGATATGGGGCCTGGATAAATTGAAAGCACCATCAGTATCCTGAAAGAGTAAAAATTTTAAATTCTTTAAAAATGTCCCTACATGATTCTGTATTGATTTTTCAGTCATTAGCCATTTTCCTCGTTTTTGTATTTGAAATGGTTGTTTCGCAAATCTTCCTTTTCTTCGGAACATCAGGCTATGGACATCGCCATAGTAAGCATATAAAGCGTCATAGTGAGCATATAATACTCTTTCAATGTTACAGTAAATCCTAAGCATACTTAAAACATAACATTATTCACTTAGTTTTTTTTAAGTAGTTCAAATTTTTCCCATCTTAAATGATAATTTATCCAAACTCCTAGAAGCTTTGAGTAAAATGTTTCTTAGCGCTCCAGTACCCTAATTCTAGTGTTACATTGCTTCTGGCTCTTGTCTGTATAGCTCATCCACGCCATTATCCTTTCATTTACTACTGTGGCAGATGTATTGGGAATTGATGAAGTTGAGAACAGTCGTTAAGATACAAACAAGCATTGACCTAAGAGTGTGCAAGTAATCTTTGCCTTTTACACTTTTTTTATTATGATGTTCTTTGCTCTCTCTCGTTGTTTTAATGTGTTCTAGACCTCATGTTGTTGTATGGTGTGGAAAGATAAGAGTATAATGAAGTGTCGATATTAAAAAACTTGTGTCTTAAATGATGTGATACTGGCATCCCCTAAAGTGGTAACCCCAAACTGAATGGTGATTCTTTCTTTTAGTTGTCATGCTGCATACACTAAGCAACAGATTCTCACAGCAACACTTTGAAGACGGAATGTCAAGTTTGCCGTCAGCTAGTAGTGTTGTCTGTCACCAACTGCTGTTGTTCCCAGCACCGGTTCAAACAATAACATTGTTAACTTAGTCTGCAACATAAAAATTGCGCCCTTCTGGCATACAAGAGCAAAACTTTGACTTAAGTGGGTGGAAGCAATTTCCGGCTGCATGGCATTGTCTCAGATAGAGAGCAGTTTACTTTGACTATTTCCCAGTGTAATTAAGTGTAAATGAACAACTTGGCGATATTCTGACTCAACAATTGGATATGGTATTTAAAGAAATTGTGCTGTAGCGTTTTCTTTTACCGCCGAAATCGCGACTTTAACGGATTGTGGACAGACAGTTTTGTGGTGGTGTTTCCCCATCCCAGATGCTTCAGTCATATGTTCTGCTGACGGGAAAAGAATTGTTGTCAGAACAATCATTGAAGCTGTTTCGTCTCCATCCCCTGTCTAATAATGTGAAAGCTGTTCTCTCTGCTTTCCTGAACTCTCTGTGGATGAAATGGCACATAAGGCGGATGCTGCGGCGATTGCCTGTTTAAACGGTAATTCGTGCGCCGCCATGAGTAAGGTTATGGATGATGGCCCCCAATCATGCATGCAAGCAGTGACGACTGCAGTGGGCCCAGACTCGCTCATTTCACAATATGCGTTGAGTGATACAATGAAGGTTTTCACGATCGGATGGTACTGTTGTTGATAATTCTTCCGGGTCATATGGCACTGGTCCATGGAATACTTCTATTCCTAACGTTTCGTCCAATACTACGCTGGACATCCTCAGAGTTATGGCTGGTCCTGTTGAGTCCTGAGTATTCCATGGAACATGGCCATATGACCCGGAAGAATTATCAACAACATGCGTTGAGTGGTTTGACAAACTGATCAACGAAATGTTCAGGCTTAATTTACGGCTTTCAAGGAAGGGAGGCTACGACGGTAGTGACAAATGTGCCTCTCCCACACGCCACAGATGCCGGTGCTGGTACCTCGAGCGTTTTGGCAAAACTACGAGACATTACACCAGTCCCTGTGTATACGCAAGAAGGCTCAAGTGCTCTTCCAGATTCTACAGCCAGCCAACCATTCAACAAGATAGCTACAGTATGGGCAGCTGATAGCTCCGAAAGATTATTAATCACAGACAAAGCGCCAGCAGATCGTTTCCCAGTAGATACTGGTTCGGAAATTAGTGTGGTTAGCCGCGCAGGATTAGCGGAGTAGTCTAGGGCGCTGCAGTCATGGACTGTACAGGTGGTCCCGGCGGAGATTCGAGTGCTCCCTTCGGCATGGGTGCGTGTGTTTGTCCTTAGGATAATTTAGGTTAAGTAGTGTGTAAGCTTAGGGACTGATGACCTTAGCAGTTAAGTCCCATAAGATTTCAGACCCATTTGAACATTTTAGTGTGGTTCCAGAGAGAAAAGGTGAATTTTGCCGATCCACCGGCAACTGCTAACGATTCGTGCATTATGACGTTTCGGAAGAAGGCGCTGAGATTGGTATTTGATGACAGGTTTCATTCTACTTGGACGTTTGTGTTTGCTGATGTTTCTGGATCAATCGCGTGCATAGATTTTCTCGAGCATTGTCCGATGGTACCTAATTTAGTGCTCTGTTGTCTGATAAGAATACTTATGTATGTCAAGCTCTTGACCTACCGAGCCTGCACTGCAGAATGCTGCTCATATCGGCTGCGTAAAAATATCGAAGCTTTCCTTGACTACCGCTCCAGACGATTTACATCTGTCTCCTTTCTTGTCTTGGCAACGGCCTTGCCGCAGTGGATACACCGGTTCCCATGAGATCACTGAAGTTAAGCGCTGTCGGGCGTGGTCGGCACTTGGACAGGTGACCATCCAGGGCGCCATGCGCTGTTGCCATTCTTCGGGGTGCACTCAGCCTCGTGATGCCAATTGAGGAGCTACTCGACCGAATAATAGCGGCTTCGGTCAAGAATATCATCTTACAACTGAGAGCGGTGTGCTGACCCCATGCCCCTCCTCTCCGCATCCTCCACCGAGGATGACACGGCGGTCGGATGGTCCCGGTAGGCCACTCGTGGCCTGAAGACGGAGTGCTCCTATCTTGTCTGAATGCGGAATGCACATAGGTGCATTACCGAGAAGCTTGCGATTCCTGATCACGTGACAGTCGTGAGCTTGCTGAGTTATGTGAAAAGCGCTTGATGCTTCACGCAAAAATTTGTGAGATCAACGAATTATACGCTAAGAAAGTCATTATAGTACTACATAAGAACAATGTTCATTTGAGACTGAATGTGGCAGGCACTGGAAAATGGTTGAAAGAAACAATCAAGGTATTATGGCGCCTGCATGACACGGTGGCTGTCTTGGGACTGAGCTCTTTCCTTTCCCCTTCGTCCCCCTCCAGAGACACACCACTGACGGAGGACGGCCTTGGTCAGATGCTCCTGCAGGAGTTCCCGGCGCTGACGGACTCCATTGTGTCTTAGGGTAAAGTGCGGTTTTCTACTACTCTTCACATAAGAACTATTCATGAGCAACCTGTGTTTAATCAGCGTAAAGGTTTTCGTCCCGAGAAACTGCACTCAACTGAAGTTGTATTTAATGAAATGGGGCGGTGTCAAGATCACATAACGCACGGGCATCGCCACTGCAGATGGCGAAGAAAAAAGATAGATCATGGTAAATTTATGTGGATTAAAGGGGTCTCAATGCTTGTACTGTCCCTTATACACATATCAAAAGAACACTTGCATCACCCCAGTTCCCAGAACTCCTGAAGTGAAGCGTTGACTGTGGATGTCGTATCACAGACACAGTTCCTTTGATTGTTCAGAGATGTCACTAAACTCGCCCAAAGATATAAACAACCATGCATGAGCAGAGCCTATTAGACAGAGGGGGTCCGACAGCCGATCAATTACAGTCATTCCACTAGGAACGAGGTACACGGCTTGTGTTGTTTGTAGTTCAACCATGCCTAGACGGTCAGTACCGCGGTTCGATCGCGTCCACATTGTTACTTTGTACCAGGAAGGGTTCTCAGCTAGGAAAGCGTCCAGGCGTCTGGGATTGGACCAAAACGATGTTATTCGGACATGGAGGAGATACAGAGAGACAGGAACTGTCGATGACATGCCTCGCTCAGGCCGCCCAAGGGCTACTACTGCAGTGTATGACAGCTGCCTATGGATTATGGCTTGGAGGAACCCTGACAGCAACGCCACCATGTTGAATAATACTTTTTGTGCAGCCACAGGACATCGTGTTAACGACTCAGACTGTGCACAATAGGCTGCATGATGCGCAACGTCACTCGTGACGTCCATCTTTGCAACCACGACACCATGCAACACAGTGCAGATGGGTCCAACAACATGCCAGATGGACCGCTCAGGATTAGCATCACGTTCTCCTCACCGATGAGTGTCGCCTATGCCTTCAACCAGACAATCGCTTGATACGCCTTTAGAGGCAACCCGGTCAGGCTGAACGCCTTAGACACACTATCCAGCGAGTGCAGCAAGATGGAGGTTCCCTGTTGTTTTGGGGTGTCATTATGTGGAGCCGACGTATGCCACTGGTGGTCATGGAAGGCGCCGTAGCGATTGTACGATAAGTGAATGCTATCCTCCGACCGATAGTGCAACCATATAGGCAGCATATTGGCGAGGCATTCGCCCCCATCGGCACATTTTGTGAATGACTTCCTTCAGGATAACGACATCGCTCGACTAGAGTAGCCAGCATGTTCTCCAGACATGAACCCTATCGAACATTCCTGGGGTAGATTGATTTTTTTTCCAGCTATCAGCTGAAAAAAAAGAAATTCTTTCATAAGCTTTTGATAATCACCTTGCTGTGGCATCTTTGGACGTGAAATAACCAGTGAATTAATCTATGTCTTGGGCAGTCTGCTTTGGACGCTGTCAAATGTTTCTTAATCCTGTAAACATTGCAGGAGGAGTGATCTCATTTCTCCAAGTTTCTGGCGCTAAGTGTTCTTACTCCTCATGTTCTACTGTTCCTACAGTTGCATAAATTTGTCAGTCAGCAAAAGTATTTCGCAGGAAGTTTGTAAGTAGGCTGTTTAGGTGTTTTATATTGGTAACGCCACGTAGCGCTCTGTATGAAAATCACTGGCTGTGCTGTGTGCAGTCAGTGGTTGGTTGGCATTGTTGTAATACTCGCCATTGTAGTGCTGGGCAGCTGGATGTTAACAGCGCGTAGCGTTGCGCAGTTGGAGGTGAGCCGCCAGCAGTGGTGGATGTGGGGAGAGAAATGGCGGAGTTTTGAAATTTGTAAGACTGGATGTCATGAACTGCTACATATATTATGACTTTTGATGATATTAAGGTAAATACATTGTTTGTTCTCTATTAAAATCTTTCATTTTCTAACTATGCCTATCAGTAGTTAGTGCCTTCCGTAGTTTGAATCATTTATTTAGCTGGCAGTAGTGACACTCGCTGTATTGCAGTAGTTCGAGTAACCAAGATTTTTGTGAGGTAAGTGATTTGTGAAATGTATAGGTTAATGTTAGTCAGGGCCATTCTTTGTAGTCAGATTGCGTTGCGCTAAAAATATTGTGTGTCAGTTTAAGCACAGTCTTATATAATTTTT
Organism: Schistocerca gregaria; assembly: GCF_023897955.1. NCBI lineage: Eukaryota > Metazoa > Arthropoda > Insecta > Orthoptera > Acrididae > Schistocerca > Schistocerca gregaria. The sequence continues at coordinate 183,632,175 of NC_064931.1, read as the reverse complement.
CAAAGGGGACGTTTCATATGTCGACCCTTAGCCGAGGATACCTCACTGGAATCTTCAGATTTTTTTCTTGTAATTTGTGTAATTAGTGTAGCTTTTGTTTATTGCTAGCGCGTAATTATAGAGAGAATTTCCTTTGTAGTTGTAGATTTCATTGTTGTACAGTAAAACAGTTGTGGCATGCATGTAGATTTGCACCAAGTATTTCGCAGCTGCGATTGCAATTAACGAGATATTATTTTCAGTGCTACCTTAATGTGTTCTCTTATTTTTGCTCTTCAAATTGTGCTTTTCTGTGTTATCCTCTGAAATATTGTGACAATAATGGCGTGTGAAAAACGTAATACTAGGCTCCAATTTAAACAGAAATGACAGTGAAGACGAAAGCAGTGTGTTAGCGCCACCGAGTAATGAATTAACTAATGTTCAAAGTAGTAATTTGGTAATTGTACATTGGGAAATGGAGGGGGCTGCAAACAATGGTGTAGACAGTAAAACAATTAGTGAACAGGAAAGCATTATCGATCGACCGGTCGTCAACAGCTTGCCTCAGAAATCCGAAATGACAGGACACAATCTTGAAAATACTGTAGATTCAGGTTTTGCGTTCTCACCGTTTTCTCAAATAAGTCAAGACACATTTTCTGTTTCTCTAACTGCGAATATTGCCGGTTCAAATGCATTGCCGAATAGCACTGAGGAACATGTTTCAGACACCAGTGCATTGTTAATACAATTAATGCAACAAATGGGACAAAAGCTTCAAAAGTTAGACACAATGGAACAAAATCAGAGACAAACACAGCCAAAGTTAGACACAATGGAACAAAATCTTCAAAAGTTAGACGCAATGGAACAAAAGCTTCAAAAGTTAGACTCAGTGGAACATACGCTTGAACAAACACGTGAAGATTTAACTACTGAATTACATAAAATCGAATCGAAATGTCAAAAAGTCTGTAATGACGTAAAAACACAAATTTGTGAGCATTTCCAACCTATTTTTTCGCGACATGAAAATGCATTACAGAATCACGAAGCAGCCATAAAAGAACTGCAAACTATTGTTCATGAAAATCATGAGACCTTGCAAGCTAAAATTGACTCAGTTGCATCTACCGATTCGGTTACGCAACTTGCAAAAACTCAAGAAAACTTAAAGGACACAGTAGATACTCTGAAAATTGGTTCAGAAAGACACATGGAGGAAATTAGTTCATTATCAGAGAACGTAGTTGAACTTTCGGATCAGCTAAATAATTTATCTTCGAAGGTAGATGATAATCTGAATGACACAAAACCGGTAGTCTTTAATGACGCAGAAGAGTGCGAACAAATTAGGAAATTGAAACAAAATCTGAATCAAATTCATACGCAACACCAAAGAGAAATCCGGGAAGTACAAGATCAGGTGACACAGGTAATACAAGAATTACGTATTTCAGAGGACACTCGCGCCCCAATACAGGAAGAGGGACATAGAAATACGGGACAGCCACAAAATAATAATACAGGGCACTTCGGAAATTATGAAAGAAATTGGCAAAGTACACCGAATTTTGAGATGGAACCGCCGAAACGACGTAACAATGACCGACATGCGACTCGCCGACATGATGATTTTGACTATAAGCTGTTCATTACTACACGTAAATTCAAAGCATTTAAGAATTCTGGCAACGACATTCATCCACAAGCGTGGCTTCATCAATTCTCTCATTGCTCCCCCCCCCCCCCCCCTCCAACTGGTCATTAGAGCACAATTAGAATTTATGTGTGGCCACTTAGAGAATGAACCAGCTGTAAGAATGCGATCGGCCATTCACGATTGCCACAGTGAAGGAGAATTTTACCATGCCTTCCTCTCAGCATATTGGTCTCAAGCCACACAAGACCGAGTAAAACATGGCATCATAATGATGAAACATTTCGAACAATCTGAATTTTCCAGTCTTGTGAAATATTTTGAAGACATGTGGCACAAGAATCAGCACCTGTCAAATCCATACAGCTCCTCAGAACTCATCCGCATTTGCTTAATCAAATTACCTGAACATTTAAGGCATATTATTTTGGCAGGACGTTGCAAGGACGACATTGAAGCTTTTCAGGGACTCTTACAAGAATTAGAAATTGACACTGACAATCGCGGAACGCGAAAACAGGAACACAACAATTACAGGTCACATCCGTCGGAATTCCGCGATGAAAGAAATAATAACTAGACACGACAAGGCTATTCTCACAACACAAATCGTGACCAAAACAGACACCACCCGTATGACAACCGTTGGCAGAGTAGTAATAATTACAGGGAAAGATCACCTCTCCGCGGTAATGACTATCACAGAGACAATCAGAGAAACAGACAATATGGGAACCAAAATAAATATTATCAGGGGAGACAGAGTAACTTTAGACGCAACAGTCCAGCGCGCAGTTACGATTCAGGGAGAAATTCTCCACCACGTGACTGACAAGAAAGAAACTATGGAATCTACCGACATGACGACAGACGATATGATCGTAACGACAGACCTGAATTGCATCAGAACTGGCGGGATTCAAACAGAGCAGGGACCTCTCGACAAGGTGAATTTGTAGAAGTTAGGTCTCCAAATCCCAAGAACGACGAGCGGCAACAAAGAGACAATAGGCAATGACTCATACCGCTGGTAGCCACAAAACGTACGTATGAAACTGACGACGCAGTTGCCGTAGTTAGTAATTACGTAAATATGGAAGACATTAGGGACATCTTACTCCAGGAACACGACGTAAAACATAACAACATTGCATATCCTGTGATTCAAATTACAGTAAATGACGTAAAATTTACAGCAGTAGTTGACTCTGGCAGTCCCATTTCAGTAATTAGTGAAACAGCCTTTAGCAAATGCAACAAATCGAACGATTGCCCCACACTTCCGTTACGTAAGATTAAATTACAAGGTGCAATCGTTGGAAAAATTGTAGATGTACGCCAACAAACCAACTTAGAATTCTTTTATCAAAGCCACAGCTCCTCTATGAACTTTCTCATTGTTCCATTATTGTCGACGGAAATTATATTGGGAGTAGACTTTTTGAATGAATACAAAACAATCTTAAACTTTCACGATGCTGAAATAAGTTTAGAGAAAGAAGGTAAGTCAATAGCTTTGAAATTTGAAGATTGGCTATCAAACCATGACGAGGAAATTAATCGGCTTTACCTTCTGTTAGACAAGAGTTAGGAATTTTCTACGGAACTAGACACTAAAAATCACTCTGCAAGTACTGACAGGGATGATATCGACGACATATTTGATACTAATGAGTTAATTCAGAATAAAATTCGAATGATTGAGAATTGTAATGACACTGATAGGAAAGACCTTTTTGAGATTTTACAAGCACATTCCACAGTTTTTACTCACAAAACAGAACCAATCAAGGGATTTCAATAACAATTTCGTGTTCGTGAACATACTAAATTTTGTGTTAGACCATACGTAATTCCGGCGCATTATAGGGACCATGTTAGAACAGAAATACAATCTATGCGTAACTAGGGCATTATTGAGCCTGCAGTAAGCTCATACAACAATCCATTACATGTTGTTGAGAAGAAAAATGGATCGATCAGGCTTGTCTTAGATTCGAGACAAATCAATACTATCATCATTCCTGAAACAGACAGGCCGCAGACGATGGAAGAACTTCTTCGAAATTTTAATGGTGTAAAAGTGTTGTCTTCCATTGATCTCAAATCCAGCTTCTATCAGATCGAACTTCATCCAGAATGTGGAAACTACACAGCTTTTCTTTGTTTCGGCGTTTATTATCAATTTCGGAAGCTTCCTTTTGGTTTGAACATTTCTTCGGCAGCGTTCATTCGTGGGCTAAATTCCATATTACCTGGTTTCTTAAAACGTCACATCACCTTATATGTGGGTGATATTCTAATAGCACAAGCCTCATGGGAACAACATAACAGCATCATCAACAGTTTGTTAAGTATTTTTGCAGAATCTGGAATTACAGTTAACTTGGAAAAGTCTGAATTCGGTAGGTCAAAGGTGAGGTTTTTGGGACCTATTATTTCTTCTGAAGGCATTCAGCCGGATCCTGAAAAGTTAGAAGCAATCAGAGCCATTCCAGTTCCATCCACAAAAAGACAAGTCCGCAGTTTTCTAGGTCTCGTAAATTTTTACCGTCGTTTTCTGAATATGCAAATTCTAGTTACACCAAAACTTTGTTCTCTCACTGGAAAAAATACTATTTGGAACTGGGACGAACAAGCACAGTTGGAATTCAATTCTTTGAAAGAATCGCTACTTAACGCGCCAATACTAGCTCATCCAGATCTGAAACTTCCTGGCAGATTAAAACTGTGTGCCCGACTGACGTCGTGCTTCGGTAGCTCAGTTGGTAGAGCACTTGCCCGCGAACGGCAAAGGTCCCGAGTTCGAGTCTCGGTCGGGCACACAGTTTTAATCTGCCAGGAAGTTTCATATCAGCGCACACTCCGCTGCAGAGTGAAAATCTCATTCTGGAAACATCCCCCAGGCTGTGGCTAAGCCATGTCTCCGCAGTATCCTTTCTTTCAGGAGTGCTAGTTCTGCAAGGTTCGCAGAAGAGCTTCTGTAAAGTTTGGAAGGTAGGAGACGGATACTGGCAGAAGTAAAGCTGTGAGTACCGGACGTGAGTCGTGCTTCGGTAGCTCAGTTGGTAGAGCACTTGCCCGCGAACGGCAAAGGTCCCGAGTTCGAGTCTCGCTCGGGCACACAGTTTTAATCTGCCAGGAAGTTTCATATCAGCGCACACTCCGCTGCAGAGTGAAAATCTCATTCTGGAATCATCCAGATCTCTCACAAGACTTTTGCCTTAGCACGGATTCTTCTAAAGTCGGTCTTGGTGCCCATTTATTTCAAGAAGCCATAGAAAACCATTGTTCAGAAAACCATTGCTTTTGCTACCCGAGTGCTAACAAAATCTGAAAAAAATTATTCCGTTACTGAATTAGAAGCTTTAGCTATTGTTTGGGCATTTAACAAATTCCGTTTCTTTCTTTCTGGTAAGCATGTAAAAGTATACAGTGATCATCGTGCATTACAGTTTCTTGTGTCTTCAAAAATTAAATCATGACAGGTTAAAACGTTGGGCATTGTTCCTGCAAGAATTCCACTTCACAATAGTCTACATTCCCGGCAAGGAGAACATTGTTGCGGACGCACTGTCACGCGCACCGGCTGGGCTTGAGAAAAGTAACACAGAAGGCAACCTCGAGAAAAATTTCAGTATTCTTTACATTCAGAAAGTCGCCTTTGAAAACTTCATCACCACATCTTTAAAGGACATTGCTCATGAACAAGATAAAGATCCGATTTGGAAAGGCATCAAAAGTAAATGGCATGAAAAGCCGCACACTCAGATTCGGCATTATTATCTGGTTAGAAACAACATACTCTTCAAACGCTGCACTGTTGATGACAAGCTATGGGTACTCTGCATTCCAGACCATTCTGTTAATAAGCTCATTTGGTACACTCATTTCAGCTACGCACATTTTGGTCCACGAAAATGTTTTCATATTCTTCGGACGACTTGTTATTTTAACAATATGGAAAAGAGAATTCGAAGAGTCTTGTCTATTTGTAAACTTTGCCAAAAGGCGAAACCATCTACTATCTCACATCATTCTCCGCTGTTTCCTATCATTCCTTCTAAATTAAAAGAATTTGCTGTTGTTGATCTCTTGGGACCCCTTGTCAGAACATCGAATGGATTTTCGTACATTCTAGTCGCTGTTGAACTTACTTCAAAATTTGTTTCTTTCACTCCGTTATGTAAAGCCACTGGACGGTCTATATCCAACGCCTTTGTTAAAATTTTCTCACGTGAACTTGGACACGTTAGTAAAGTAATTTCAGATAACGGACTGCAATTCAAATCTGCTGTTTGGCCACGCATGCTTCGGAATCATAAAATCAAACCTGTTTTTTATTTCATTGTACTCACCACATTGTAACCCGTCTGAACGGATTATGAAAGAAATCAATAAGCTTTGCAGACTTTATTGTCACAGAAAGCATCAGCATTGGGACAGATATTTACACTTATTTCAAAAACGTGCTGAATGAAATGCCTCACGACTCCACTGCATTACCACCTACTCTTGTACTAAAGAATGAAGTAGCACCGAACAGAATCAGACAGCTTGTACCTTTTCCGAATACACGTAAACTTCGACACAAAGACATAATTGATTTAGCTATTAAAAATATTAAATCTGGAGCAGACAAAAGGAGAAAACTACACGACAAAGCAAATGCAAAGAAATTATATATTGGTCAGAAAGTTCTCATTAAATCTCATTCATTGTCACCTAAGAAGAAACACTTGAGAGACAAATTCTTTCTAGTTTACAATGGACCTTACAGAATCCGACGTATACCACATGATAATTGCGTTGAAGTTGAAACTCTGCGTACTAGGAAGAGTAAAGGTTTACACCACATTTCACATGTAAAACCGTTTATTGAAAGATAATCTGCTTTTTAACTTTGTCTTTCCCATAAAACTTTTCACTTCACATTTCTAGTATGCTTTGTCAAACTTAAGAAATTGTTAACATGCAACAATGTTTGAAGTTAAATATCCAGTCTAGAACCTAGGGAACATTTTTAAACAGAAATTACGAATGCATTGTTATAGTGAACAGACGACACGGTGTTGTATTTGTACATTCTTGCTTGTTAGTTGCACGATTACGTAACGACTATAAGGCTTACATACTTAGGACATATACTGGTACTGCTAATGAGATTTTAATGCAACATTTTGGTTTACTTGAAAATACATTCTGGATTTAAAGTACTTTCTGGGAGATACCAGATGACACAGTCGTTAGTTTATGTGACAACTACACGATTTTATAACGACGCTACTAATGAGTGACAATTTACAATGTTGCTTTTGCGATGTATCTGTTTTATATCTGCACAGTTTTTCTGAATTATTCTGGAAAGTAAAACATGTTTTAGTAGAAACTTTTGTGGTATAGCTACAATGAGCAGCCTTTTCCGTAGCACAACAATACGTTACAGCACAGCACTTCCTTCATCACGGCAATAAGCGTAATAACTAAGATATCTATACGCAAAGCAATTCACTTTGTTTATTACAAGGGACGTACATTGACTTCAGCAGAACTTTTCTTACAGAGGACGATAACTACGACACTTCCACACAATTATCTTACAACAAGACGCACATTTAGCTCTACAGGACAAGCATTTGAGTGATTAATTTTGTACTTTACCATTTATTTTTTAAGATTTTTGAATTACAAAGGTTTTTCGTGATACATTTCATTCCATTGCTGTAATCTGTAACACCTGAGGGTATAATTACATTAATCCTCAGGGGAGTACACGCTTACTTTGTGTACCATGTGTCTGGCAAGTACAAGGAGCCCTAGCTAATATGGTATTTGCTTATACAACTTTACACTTCGGTACCATATTCCTCTAACACAGAATTACACAGCTATCTAATCATATAACAGAGAAAGAAACATTTTTTTTTACTATGTCAGTGACAGATGTTTACGTAATTACATAGTTGGATAACTTCACACTTAAGAAATTGTATTTGTCTGTACTTTGTGAACTGTTCATATTTTTTCTGATCCATTGCGATACTATGAGAACTCTGAATGTCGTATTTGGTATGGGATCATGATTTTTAAAGTATGTTTGAGGTAAATGACACCATTGAAATGAGCAGAGAATTTTTTTTAGGTTTTGAAATTATTGAGGAAGCTACGACGATTTTGAGATTTGGCTGAGATTTTATGATGTTATGATGACGATGTGTATTACGCTGTTGCGGTATGTTTATGATCAATAAACTGATGCTATATGAGGAATTTGATTATGCTACATATTTATTATAATGAAATATTGAAGAAGTGTCTACGAATATGTATATGTGTAATAAAGCAAGGAATAATGAGTAGTGGTTAGGGAATCTGGTTTGTGAAAAAGGTTGTTGGGAACCAAGAATCGTACTTTAAGAGTTATGAAATGTATGTACATGCGTGAATGTATTACAATGCCGATGAAAATTTTTTGGACACTGTTATATCAATAGGATTTTGTTTCTACAGATTTGTAACGCAGATTCTTGATCTGTGAAATTTTTTATATGAGACTGCCACTGTAGCGTAAACTGCTGTCATAAATATTTCGGTAAGAAAGTTAAGTGACCATCTGCATGTAATGCGTCGTGGGCACCCACTTGAGCGACAGCCACCTGGAAACAAGCCATTAGTGTGTGCCTTTCAGAGGCACAGGAAAAAAAGGCCATTATCCTCGCTATTGACATTTCTTCGTAGAAAGCATCGCAACACGCTCAAACTTGAGAACATATGATTATACTGTGGAGCTCTTAATTTATGATATTTACTGAAATGCCTAATGAAACGATGAGAAACATTTTACATCTATTGTCTTTCTAGTTGAGAGATTTTTTTTGCCTTTGGAGCCGCCATTTTCCTAGTGAATGACGTTTCATATGTTGCTTTATATATATATTTGCTCATTTTGTTTAATATCTAGTTTCTTCCTGCACTGCAGCATTGGTTAAAATAAAATTTAATACATGTAATAATATAACTATTTTCTGTCTACAGACCCAGTAAAGAATAGTTTTATGATGTACTTTCGTAAAAAAGAATGAACACAAATAAACATTTCCCCTCACAGGGATTGTATAATTAATTTTTTTAACGACTTGGTAACTTTCTTGCAGAGTAAGTTTTTGTGATGCATCACTCTAGTGTTAAGATGTGATATAGGTTTTTAACATGGCCGTTTTTACTGTAATATTTTTTCTGCTTGAGCTTTGCCATGCTTAGATATAAGTTATTGCATTTGCTGCTGCTTGCTTTGACAATTTCCATTTTTGTTGTTGCTGTTTGTGTTAATTGTTTTGTGTTGCTGCATTGCCTCATCCCTTAGTTTAGCATCTGAGCTTAGTGGATTTAAGTTAGCTTAAGAGGGGGTAGACTATATAAGAGAACGAGTTATGATGAATTGGAAGAAATGCGTTGAGAAGTTATACAAAAAAAGTACTGAAAGCAGGTATAGATAGGACTCTTTGGAAATAATGAAGAAGGAAGAGAGATTTCCGAGAAGTAAAGAAAGTTTTGTTTGCAGAATACTGCAGTAAAACAAACCCTGTCCTTTCCTTGTGTTATCCCACTATATGTTTGTGTACCCTTCGGTATTTGTGTTCTTCCTGCCTTTATGTGTTTATCTGATGAGAGTTAAGTTGTAGAATTTTTCAAATACTATGTTATTTTCTTTGTAAAGATGTTTAGACATTAATTATTCTGTTTTGTTTTAATGCTTATGTGTGAAGTTGATGTTTCAAAAGTTATTCTGATCTTTTATGTATGTACTTATGTCATAATTCTTGTAACACTGATGTACATATTTATTTCTATTCTTTTGTAAAGCCTGTGTTACTACATATGTTATCTATATTGTTATGTTCTTTAATGATGTATTTTGTACCTTTGTTATTGTATTCTTATGTTATAAAATTGTAATTGACACCAGTTCATCAAATTAAGTAACTTGTAAGTTACATTTCACTGCACACGTTTCTGTTGGTCATAGTATATGGACAATATGTGAGAAGTAGGGACTGATAGTGTTTGCACATGTGTTGACAATTCAGCAAGGGACTGGTTTACAGCATTGCTGGTTCTAAGGATAAATCCAAAACTTTATGAGTGCACAAGTGGTGGTTTATGCACTTGCTATATTCTCCGCAAGACTCTTAGATGGTGATTGTGCACCTGCACAGTCACAACAGATGGCTGCTGGCCGTCTCTACATGAACTACATAGGGTTTACACCTTTGATGGCCCACGAATACCATTATTTCTACAAGGACTACAGTGGGTGTGTACCTCTGGTGGCCCACCAATCCTGTAATCTCTACCAGGACTACAGTGGGTCTGCTCTGTGACGACCTGCCTACCAATATTCTTCAAAACTTCGACTGACCCTGCGGTGGGTTTGCTCTGTTGTGGCCCATTACCTGTCAGCATGTCAAGAGTCAGCATTGTCTTTCCGTTGGAAGGACAACATTACTTCTTCAAGACTGCATGGAAATCCACTACTTCCGTGTGCACTTTCTTTTGCTGCTCAAACTTTGAGGAAAAAAAACACTGCAATTTTATTGTAATGAATGATCAGGACTGTCTTTATGGCCTGTGAGAAAATTATAGCTTTTGACCAACATTGTATCAATAAGTGTGTGCATTTGATTTCTTTGTTATTGTAATCATAATTATGAAAAAAAATTTCAAATCTGTATTGGCCAGTGCCCAAAACAATTTTTAAATTTTTTTTGTGGGGAGAATGGGGGCTATGGAAGTAGGCTGTTTAGGTGTTTTATATTGGTAACGCCACGTAGTGCTCTGTATAAAAATCACTGGCTGTGCTGTGTGCAGTCAGTGGTTGGTTGGCATTGTTGTAATACTCGCCATTGTAGTGCTGGGCAGCTGGATGTTAACAGCGCGTAGCGTTGCGCAGTTGGAGGTGAGCCGCCAGCAGTGGTGGATGTGGGGAGAGAAATGGCGGAGTTTTGAAATTTGTAAGACTGGATGTCATGAACTGCTACATATATTATGACTTTTGATGATATTAAGGTAAATACATTGTTTGTTCTCTATTAAAATCTTTCATTTTCTAACTATGCCTATCAGTAGTTAGTGCCTTCCGTAGTTTGAATCATTTATTTAGCTGGCAGTAGTGACACTCGCTGTATTGCAGTAGTTCGAGTAACCAAGATTTTTGTGAGGTAAGTGATTTGTGAAATGTATAGGTTAATGTTAGTCAGGGCCATTCTTTGTAGTCAGACTGCGTTGCGCTAAAAATATTGTGTGTCAGTTTAAGCTCAGTCTTGTATAATTTTTCAAAGGGGACGTTTCAAGTTATGAAGGTGTATACAAGTCATACTACAATTTGGGCTTTCTCAGGCTGTAGTAATATAGGCTTTCTTAGCATCCAGAACAAGGAAGAATGTATTTTGAAAGCATTTTCCACAATCCGTCTTGCTCTTGAAAGTCTGTCGTAAAAAATTTTCTTTATTGACCTCCAAGGTTGTTGTTCACAATATGATGCTTCATATGATTGTTGATGGGAAACGCATCATCTGTGATAGTAATGTTCTCTACCCAGATAGAAATGACGGAAAAGGAAGCATAGCTCCATTAATAATGTACTCTGTGGATTTTGCAATACAGTATATAGATTTTGCCACTACATATAATTTTCATGTGGTAGCAACAAAAGTGTCTGCAGTTCGTGGTCTTGTGGTAGTGTTCTCGCTACCCACGCACAGGGTCCCGGTTTCGATTCCCGGCGGGGTCAGGGATGTTTTCCGTCTTGTGATGACTGGGTGTTGTTGTGTCGTCTTCATCATCATCATTCATTCCCATTACGGTCGGAGGAAGGCAATGGCAAACCATCCCCGCTAGAATCTTGCCTAGTACAATGGTGCGGGTCTCCCACCTCCTCCTCGGAGTATGGGACGTCATCATCATGGGACCTCATCATCATCAGCAGCAAAAGTGCATATATCATCAAAAGTTTTAACTATAATGCCAATGTATTGTCTGTTGAGATCTAAAGTACCAATAATAAAATGATACTCACTATTTAATTAGTTAAACCCACCAATTTTAGTACATGGAGACTTTAATGCTCATAATTCCTTATGGAGCTGCAAAATCAATAACATATAGAGAGAAGCCATTTTGGAAGCAACGGCTGAATTTAATTTATTCATACTAAACGATGAGTCTCTGATACTGTTTGCTATGCCACACAAGAGAAACTTGGCTGTTGTTGATTTATCTACTGGTTTAGCAATCCTGAAAGACACATTTGTGTTGAAAGTTAGCTCATATCCTATAGGTTCCAGTCACTTGCCAATTGAAATATCAGTACATAATTCCCCAAAGATGTTATCTACGAACCAAAATCGAGATGGAATGCAAGGAAAAGCAAACTTTAACATAGGATGTATTACATTTTACCTATCAGAAGAATGCCATAGTTTCTATACTTAATTTGTAAATATGGTCAGTGCAGTAGTGTCAACCTCCATTCCTCAGACGAAGGCGGCAAGAAATCTGAAATTTCGATCTGCATTGTGGTGGAATACTGAGTGTTCACGTGTAAATGTAAATTAGCATTTACACAACACAAGCATAATAATGCGTGGGAACATTCTTGCAACTATGAGAAAGTAGGTGTGAAAGCTGAACGATTCCTTAAGCTCCAAAGGGCAGCTTCCTGAAAAAATATTGTGAAAGGTCTGCAAGAAACGCCCCTCTCTCAAAGGTCTACGCAATGATAACAAGAATCAACAACAAATGTCTACTACCAAAACCTATAAAAATTGGCTGTGAGACTTCGCAGATATTGTTACGCCTCCATCAGCAGAATGGGAACCATTACAGTTTAAAAAAGCTTTTACAAAGAAGCACAGCCATCTGGTGAATCATTGACAAAACCTTTTACAATCCTAGAATTAGAAATGGTACTGGTATTTAAAAGTCCAAATAATACAGCACTGGGAATATTACCCTATGATATCCAACTTACCAGTAGCAGCAAAAGACATACTGTTGCAATTCTGTAATAGAATATCGGTAGAAAGCGAAATTCCTCTAGAATGGACCACACAAATTATTGCATTTGTACTAAAGCCCAGTAAAGATGCTTCAACTGCAGATTCGTATCATTCAATAGCACTGTCATCGTGCTTAGCAAAGATTTTTGAACACCTTTTCAAATCACATTTCGAGAAGTGGTTGAAACATAGTAAAATTTTGCGTGTCACAGTATGGCTTTCGGAAAGGTGTTTGGTATCCTCACTGTTGTGTTGCCAGACGAGCCAACACAGTGTTACGAATGGAGGCCGAAATGCACGTGTTTTAGCTCACGCAGGCTGGCGTGAGGAGGGAAGGACTGACGTGAGGTCTGGAACATGACAAGGAATTAGAATTCAGAAAGCGGACGTAATTAGTTTCATAATTAACTTTAATCCATCAATGATGAACGTCGCTCTTGACGGTACATGATTCACAATATTATCTGTTCAGAATAGTAACTGAATATGGCGCCTTGCTAGGTCGTAGCAAATGACGTAGCTGAAGGCTATGCTAAACTGTCGTCTCGTCAAATGAGAGCGTATGTAGACAGTGAACCATCGTTAGCAAAGTCGGCTGTCCAAATGGGGCGAGAGCTAGGGAGTCTCTCTAGACTAGACCTGCCGTGTGGCGGCGCTCGGTCTGCAATCACTGATAGTGGTGAAACCCGGGTCCGACGTATACTAACAGACTGCGGTCGATTTAAAGGCTACCGCCTAGCAAGTGTGGTGTCTGGCGGTGACACCACACTCGCAATGGAGACTGAAAAAGTTTTCGATGAGAAAGATTATATTAAAACTTTATCCTTCGATATATCGAGAGCAAATCACTCTGTTGACCTTTACTTACTCTTGTAGACGTAAGACCACTTAGTTGTTGTCTTAATTTTCTTCAAACTTATTTACAGCATAGAACCGTTTCTACATCTACATCTATGCATATACTTTGCGAAGTACCATGGTGTGCATGGTTTAGGGCATGTCCCATTGTACCAGTTATTAGGGTTTCTTCTTGCTCCATCCACGTATGGAAAGCAGGAAGAATTATTATTTGAATCCCTCTATGTCTGCAGTAATTATTCTAATATTATCCATATGAACCCTATGTGAGCGATATGTGGAAGATTTTAGTATATTCTTAGAGTCATTTAAAGCTGGTTCTTGAAACTCTGTTAATAGAATTTCTCAGGATAGTTTACATGTATCGTCAAGAATCTTCCAGTTTAATTCCTTGAGTATCTCTGTGACTCTCTAAAACAGATCTAACAAACCTATGATCATTAATGCCGCCCTTCTCTCTATACGTTGAGTATCTCCTGTTAACAGTATTTGGTACAGGTCCCACACACTTCAGCAATATTCTAGAAATGCTCAGATGAGTTATTTGTGTGCAATCTCCTTTGTTGACTGATTATACCAATACTACCCATTTTACTGACAAATGAGGCTATGTGATCATTCAGTTTCAGACCCCCACAGAGTGTTACATCCAGGTATTTGGATGAGTTGGCCGATTCCAATGATGACTCATTGATATTATAGTCATAGGATACTTCGTTTTTTCTGTTTTGTGATGTACCCAATTTTACATTGCTGAACGTTTAAAGCAAGTTCCCAATCTTTGCACCACTTTGAAATCTTGCCAAGACCTGACTGAATATTTATGCTGCTCCTGTCAGACAGTACTTCATGTCATATCACTGCATCGTCTTTTAAAAGCCTGATATTACTATTAATATTGTCTGAAAGGCCATTAATATACAAAATGAACAGCAAGGGCTCCAAACACTTCCCTGGGTTACACCTGAAGTAACTTCTACACTTGACAATGACCCTCCGCCCAAGATAACATGCTGTGTCCTCCTTACCAAAAAGTCTTCAATCCAGTCACAAATTTGACGTGATACACCATAAGATCGTTCTTTTGACAATAAGCGTAGGTGTTGCACTGAGTCAAAAGCTTTTCACAAATCAAGAAACACCGCACCTACCTAACTGCCTTGACCCAATATGTCATGTGAGAAAAGTGTGAGTTGGATTTCACTGAGTGATGTTTTCGGAATCGATTCTTGTTGCCACTGAGGAGGTCATTCTGTGCAAGATAGCTCATTATGTTTGAGCTCAGAATATGTTCCAAGATTCAATTAGAAAACAAAGTCAAGGATAAGGATGGTAGTTTTGTGGATCACTTCGACTACTCTTCTTGTAGACGAGCGTGACCTGTGCTTTTTTCCAAGAAGTAGGTACGGTTTTTTGTTCGAAGGATCTACCATAGATTATAATTAGAAGACGGGCTTACTCAGCCACAAATTCAGTATAGAATCTGATAGGGATTCCCTCGGCCTTGGAGCTTTGTTCAGTCTTAATGACTTCAGCTGTTTCTCAGCAGCACTGACATTAATACTTATTTTATTTACCTTTTCAGTTGTATAAGAATTAAACTGGGGCAATTCTTCTGTGTTTTCCTTTGTAAAGGAACATTTGAAAACGGCGTTGAGCATTTCAAATTTTTCTTTGTTATCCTCAATTTCATTTCCTGCCTCATTTCCTAGGGTCTGGACACTAACTTTGGTGCCACTAACAACTTTTACGTAAGAGTAGGATTTCTTTGGGTTTTGTTAAATATGATTTGTCAATATCCTGCTACAGTAATCACTGAAAGCGTCACACATTCCTCCCTTAACAGCCAAACGCATTTCATTCAGCATCTCTCTACAATCTACATATAGTCCTATACTTTATTTTACACCTGTTATACAGTAGGCTCTGTTTCTTTACATTAGAAAGGAAGACAAGTGTTTATATGCACCTTTATTAGTGTGGTAAGGAGTACCTCAAGGAGCTATTCAAAGTCTCCTCTTGCATGCCTTATTTATAGCAGATTTGGAAAACATATTTGGCTTCACCATTCATGTGCTACAATTTGCAGTGATGTCTGCTTTTTACAGCATCTATCAGTCTGGAATTGTGTTCCTCACGGATGAATAATGCTGCTGATCTACTATTTGTATGGTTGCTGAAGAAAGGTCTCAATTTGTCACCATCAAAATCTTTGTAGTTTTCTTTACATGAAAACACTAAACAATCCCTACAAATTCGATAGGCCTGGGAACTTTTAAATTTCGTGTGCAAACATCAGCAAAAGTGTTGGTGCTTTTTCTGGATAGCAGGCTGCACAGAACATGTTAATCATGTTGCAATTGTTAAATGTCTTCCCACTGTGGCGTCAATTTAGTTTTATTTGGATTCCTGGCTTCATTTTATTGAATTATTTGTTGACCAGCGTTTAGGTATTCATTTCATGATCGAACAGTACTGATTCAGTCACTGAATAATGATGTACTTTACTTTAGTAAAGTTCCTTATGCATATACTACGTTGTACCGAAGCTGTTTCGCGTTAACGACAAAACACATACACCCCCATCAATAGTTTATCTTTGATCATATTAGTTGCGTTGCGCATGCTCTGTGTTGTGGCGGGGAATGCTATGAAATTGAAAGGAAATGTGTTTCGAAGAGTTGACGTATTATGTTACTCATCATCATCGGAAAACGCGAATGTGAGTGGCTGTGTATCTGTGCACCCCATTTTTGTTTCTGTTTATAAATCGGGGATAAGTGTAATGTACGTTCCTCGTACAGACCGGTGAAAAATACGTTATTGAGTACAATACGGAGGCAAAGCATCTATATTTTCCTATAAATGTTCATGTAACTAACGATTTGCGTATTGCATTCTGTTTTACATCCCTATTGTTTCGTAACCAGTTGGATGTTTATTTAACGCCAGAAATGTTGATTTACATACTTGGAGACGAACTACAGTCCTGATGCTCTGGTCTTGGAATACTACTATATTTTTTTATTGCTCGTTGTGGAAGCTATGGATCTTGATGAGCTGCGAGTTGATGAACACTGATGAGAGTCGGCTGTTCCATGTGGACGTATTAGTACAGTGTAGGGAGTCGAAATTTGGTCTACAGTAGTACTGGCGGGCACCAAGCTTCGGGTGACACATCAAATGTATATCGCTCATTCAGTTATTTGCTTTGGTTTTGTTTCCTCATCCGAAGATAAATATTATTGAGCGTCACTTCGGAAATTGCTTGCAGTTTTATGGTGAAGCGCAAGGATATCTTTTTTCTTCACTCGTTTCATCACAAATCTCACAAGTCAATGTTCGAAGTTTTTTTTTGCTATCTGTTAAGGGGCATCTTTGTAGTTATATTGGAAGACGTTTTTGCGATACCTTTACGATGGGCTGAGGCGTCTCCTTAATTATGTGAAGATACCCGTTATTTGCAGAAAGATAGTTTGGGTACCCATAACTGCTAGTAAAAAAGTTACTCTCCTAGTATACTTGTATTAGAAATCAAAACATAGCATTAAACAAATTTTTGAAGGTGTATCAGTGAGACTAAGTAACATGGGGGTATGGGATTGGCAGAATATAGGGAAATGTGGGAATGTTAGTCATAGTGGTGTGAATGTTTATGCTACATTTAATGGTTAAAATTTTTCCTAGACAAACTGTGGCGCTCACACTCTCCAGTTTGCATGGTGAAGATTTTCTAAAACTAACTTTGTGGCATGATTTATGATAGTAAAATATGTATGCTAATACCAAAGTAACACATTCTGGGGACACGTCTTTCAGCTAATAACCTTATGACTGAGCTTAGTCTTAACACACATCACCACATACCACCCCCATAATATTATTTATACACTTGCTAGTGTATATTTTAGTTAGGTAATAGTGGATCACCTGTGACATCTTGGATATTGTGACAGGGAGCTCAGGAGCATAAAAAGACATCTGTCAGTTTGAAAACTGATAATGTGGTTGTGAGTTGGCAGAACTAATGAACATAAAAGTGAAATAAAGATTGTGGTAACAGACTGATCAATAGTTCTCTTGATGTCCATGTCTGTGCCATATTTAACACACTTTTTGCAATATAAACTAAAATTGTGAGGTAAATTTGTAAACTGTGTTTGATAATGTACAAGTCTCTGAGTATTTTGACACATATCATATACATAAACTATGAGAAAGTGCAACAGGATTTCACTACATAAGTTCCATAAGTAGGCTTATATTTTTCCTTCTGTGAACCATTTGAATTTGGTACTTTGACCTTTTCACGAACCAGTAGGAATGCTATTTGCACCAACTTGGTAGGTGACAAAATCTCCTTTTGTGAGGATATCAAAATTTTTGCAGATGTGGTCCTAAACAGCCTTCTTGAACTTGCCACTATAATCTACTGTATTAGTTCCCTCAGACAAAACACCATGCCCAGTTCTTGGAAAAAGGCACAAGTCACACCTGTCTGCAGGAAGGGTAGTAAGAGTGATCCACAAAATTACTGTCAAATATCCTTTGACATTGATTTGTTGTAGAATCTTAGAACGTATTCTGAGCTCAAAGATAATGAGATATCTTGAACAGAATGATCTCCTCCATGCCAATTGGCAAGATTTTCGAAAACATTGCTCATGTGAAACCAAATTCACACTTTTCTCTCATGATATACTGAAAGCTTGGAATCAGGGCCACCAGGTAGATGCAGTGTTTCTTGATTTCCAAACAGCATTTGACTCCATATTTTACGTATTTGTATTGTCAAAAGAACAATCATATGGTGTATCAGGTCAAATTTGTGACTGGATTTAGGACATTTTGGTACGGAGGACACAGCATGTTGTCTTGGATGGAGAGTTATCGTCAAATGTAGAAGTAACTTCAGGTGTAACCCAGGGAAGTGTTTGGAGCCCTTGCTGTTCATGTTGTATATTAATGGCCTTTCAGACAATATTAATAGTAATATCAGGCTTTTAAAAGACGATGCAGTGATATGACATGAAGTACTGTCTGACAGGAGCAGCATAAATATTCAGTCAGGTCTTGGCAAGATTTCAAAGTGGTGCAAAGATGGGGAACTTGCTTTAAATGTTCAACAGTGTTACAAGTGTGTACATCACAAAACAGAAAATGAAGTATTCTATGACTATAATATCAATAAGTCACTATTGGAATCGGCCAACTCATCCAAGTACCTGGATGTAACACTCTGTAGCGATACAAAATAGAATGATCACATAGGCCCAGTCATGGGTAGAGCTGGTGGTAGACTTTGGTTTCTTGATAGAATACAGGGGAAGTGCAATCAATCTGCAAAGGAGATTGCTTAAATCACTCATGCAACCCATGCGAGAATATTATTCAAGTGTGTGGGACCCACGCCAAATAGGACTAACAGGCAATATTGAACATGTACAGAGAAGGGCAGTACAAATGGTCACAGGTTTGTTTACTCCGTGGGAGAGTATCACAGAGACACTGAAGGAAATGAAGTGGCAGGCTCATGAATTCTTGCAGACAGACATAAACTATCCTGAGAAAGTCTATTAACAATGTTTCAAGAACCGGCTTTAAATGATTTCTCTAGGGATACACTACAACCCCCTATGTATCACTCACATGGACTGTGGGGATACAATTAGAGTAATTAGTGCACAAACTGAGGCAGTCAATCAATCATTCTTCCCATGCTCCATATGTGAATGGAACAGGAAGAATCCCTAATAACTGGTACAGTGGGATGTACCATCTACTATACACATCATGATGGTTTGCAGAGTATAGACGTAGATAAAGATATGTTATGGAACACTTTATGCACTATTTTCGACAAATTCAGTACCAACTGAAAGAACCATTAAGAACATTTTCAGGAGTGAAAGTATTCATATTCCCACTAACCCCCATTACCAAATTGGACCAAGGATCTTCATGGCATGGCTTCCATGGTGTATCAGTGGTAGAGAATGACACTGTAAGTGCAACATTGTCAAGTGAGTATATGTGGAAATACGATACTAACATATGCATCCTGAAGAGGAACAGCAATATTTTTAGTTATTGACAAGCAACAATATGGATGTTTTTCTGATCTGGTCCTATAACATTGACATGAGCTTGTCTTGCTGGTATCGGGAATGACTGAAAGTAGGGGGAAATGCAGCTGTTATGTTTCCCAAGGACATGCAGCTGTTCTGTATAGCTTCATGTTGACAGTGTCCTCTTGGGTCAGATATCCTGGAGGTAAAATAATCCCCATTCACGTCTCTGTGTGGGACCTAATCAGGATGATGATATAAAAAAAGCAAAACTGACATTCAATGAAGAAGTATGTGGATCGCTTAATGGAGTAGATACATCAGAGAATTTGGGAAGTGTAAGTGATTGGGTTGAAATTATTGTGGGAAATAGTGAAGTGCTGTTTCAGGGAGAACAGGACTTCTGGTCAGGTGAGTGCTGGGCTATAAACACTAAATCAGATAGGGATAATGCAGGAGTAGGTCTAATAATGAATAAGAGAATTGGAATTTAGGTAAGCTGTGACACCATACTAACATTATCATAGTCAGGTTACACATAAAGCCAGTTCCCATCATAGCAGCATGCTAACTATGCAGGTGAAGAAGAGATTGAAAAACTGTGAAGTGAAAGTTAAGGGCGACAAAAATTTTTGATGGTTGACCGGAATTTGAAAGTAAGCCAAGAAAGAAGAGTAAACATAGGGAAGCAACATGTGCTAGAGTCTAAGGAACAAAAGAGGCAGCTGGTAGAATTTTGTACAGAGCACAGTTTAGTTATTACTAATATTTGATTTAAGAATAACGACAGCAGATTGTATATGTGGAAGAAACCTAGAGAACAGGAAGGTTTCTGATATATATTTATTAGGTTTGTAATATGAAACAACAGCTAGCTGCAAGTATGGTGTAAACAAGTTTATTTGAATTTCTAACAAATCCAATTTCAAATGGCTCTTACAGACACTTTTTGCTTTCCTGTTGGGGCCATGTTTTGTAATAATTTGTTTTATGCAGTAGTTTACATTTCTGTGTGGCAAATTTGTCATGTATTTGTTATAGACCTACATTTTAAAATTTCCATATTTTGGTAGTTGCAGTGTTTCAGTGCTGTTAAATTCTTGCAGAACTTGTTAATGCACTCTGTCCCAAGTTTTATGGTAGTGCACATGTTCAACATAAAAAAAGTGTGCCTGAGCTCCACATAAGTAACAAGAGCATTAGTATTCAAGAAGCTTTAGTATTATTAGAACATGTAACAGAAACATATGGCAAATGGACTGAACTGAAATATGCACCACTCCACACAAGCAATAAAGCCTACAAAACAAAGTTTCAGCAGGAAGGCAAGAAACTCTAACTGGTAATGATTAAATTTGAATAAACTTGTTTAAACTATATATATGTGTGTGTGGTTACTGTTTCAGTGTCCAAGAATTATAATGCAACCATGGCTCTCAGCTTTGTTCTCAACAAGACGAGTTTCTGAAATGTGTAGTGGTTAGACAGAGACTGCAAAACATTTCTTTGGGGAAAGATGTGAACTGACCAAATCTATTTAATTACATTAGAATAAAATAGAAGACAAACATGTAGCTTTTATAGGTGATATATTAAGGCAGTAGAGGTTCAAACAAGCAAAATTCCAGGGCCCAATATATTCTGTTCAGTTAGCATGAATTCAAAATACAAAAATGAAAAAGGCAAAGGGCTGTGAAGAAGTCAAAATAATGAGATTGACAGAAAGTACAAAATAGAAAACCAGGAATGGAGAGAGGATAAATGTGAAGCTGTAAAAGCATGTATGACTGGGAAATGGAGAAGCTGTATATAGGAAAATTACACATTTTGGAGAAAGAAAGAGGTACGTGTATGCTCAGGTGGCAAGCATGTACTAAGCAAAGGGGAAAAGGCTAAAAGATGGGAGGAATATACAGATGGGCTGTACAGGGAAAACAAACATGAAGACAGTATTACAGAAAGGGAAGAGAAAGTAGATGAAGATTAGATGTGAGACGTGATACTGTGAGAATTCCTCAACATTTTTGAGATCCTTGGGAGACTAAGGTACGTAAGATAGAAAATATTTGATCGGGTGAACATATGTAGCTGAGGAATGTATTTATAGAATAAATAATAATTCAGTTGCTAGTGATTTTTCAAGTTTATTTCAAGACTAACGGTGTAAAATACTTGTACATTTATAAATTGGGGCAAATGCCCAGGATAAATACCCAGGCATTTTAAAGATTAATTGATAAGGGACACCTATAAAAAATTTAAAGTTAATATTGTGTATTGGGAAAGGTTTTGCAACAGTGCTTCTTTAGTTGTTGGGTAACCTTGTTGAAAAAGTTGCTAGAAAGTTAGGTGAGAGTTATTAGGGGAAATAAATTGTACTATAAATGTAACTTTTTACAGCTTCAATGAGGCCAAGTCTTGGGGTACTGCTTCATAAAAAAGAGAAAAATATTCAGGTTTAAAATTAATTTAGCCTGTAGATACTATTTGTACTTACACTGTACTACTGAAAAAAAATTAAAAAATTGGTTTCAATCAGTATCTTGATTTTCACTCTGAATCATAGTCTACTGTGTCTGATTTCTTGTGGACTACTGGGTTCCTCTCCCCCTCTCCCCCTATCTGGTACGGATCCCACACTGGTGAGCAGTATTCAAGCAGTGGGCGAACAAGTGTACTGTAACCTACTTCCTTTGTTTTCGGACTGCATGTTCTTAGGATTCTTCCAATGAATCTCACTCTGGCATTACCGATGATTAATTTTATATAGTCATTCCATTTTAAATCACTCCTAATGCCTACTCCCAGATAATTTATGGAATTAACTGCTTCCAGTTGATGGCCTGCTATATTGTAGGTAAATGATAAACGATCTTTCTTTCCATGTATTCACAGCACATTACACTTGTCTACATTGAGATTCAATTGCCATTCCCTGCACCATGCGTCAGTTCGTTGCAGATCCTCCTGCATTTCAGTACAATTTTCCATTGTTACAACCTCTCGATATATTACAGCATCATCCGCAAGAAGCCTCAGTGAACTTCCGGTGTTATCCACAAGGTCATTTATATATATTGTGAATAGCAACGGTCCTACGACACTCCCCTGTGGCACACCTGAAATCACTCTTACTTCGGAAGACTTCTCTCTATTCAGAATGACATGCTGTGTTCTGTTATCTAGGAACTCTTCAATCCAATCACACAATTGGTCTGATAGTCCATATTCTCATACTTTGTTCATTAAACGACTGTGGGGAACTGTATCAAACAACTTGCGGAAGTCAAGGAACACGGCATCTACCTGAGAACCCATGTCTACGGCCCTCTGAGTCTCGTGGATGAATAGCGCGAGCTGGATTTCACAAGATCGTCTTTTTCGAAACCCATGCTGATTCCTACAGAGTAGATTTTTAGCCTCCAAATAAGTCATTATACTTGAACATAATAAGTGTTCCAAAATTCTACAACTGATTGACGTTAGAGATATAAGTATATAGTTCTGCACATCTGTTCGATGTCCCGTCCCTTCTTGAAAACGGGGATGACCTGTGCCCTTTTCCAATCTTTTGGAATGCTATACTCTTCTAGAGGTCTACAGTAGAGTCTGGTGTTGCTGCCTCTAGATCACAGGGTCCTGGGTGCGATTACCGGCCGGGTTGGGGATTTTCTCTGCCCGGGGTATGGGTGTTTGTGTTATCATCATCATCGTTTGTGACAGTGGATAGATTGGATTGTGTAAAAATTGGACTGTGTAAACATTGGGACATTGTATGACTGCAAAGTTGAGTGCCCCACAAACCAAATATCACCACCACCAGCAACCACAATTTCTTTGTATTTTTCTGTTAAATAGAACGGCATTGCACATTGACTGAAATAGAATTGGTGGAAATAAAATTTCTACTGATTGCTGAAAATGTTCAACCAACAGATGTTTGTGCTGATGCAATATGCCAAAATTAAGTTGTTTGGTTTCTTTCTCTAACTGAAAGTTTGTTAATCCCTCTTAACTCTTGGTCCCTTTTTATTCTTCATACGCAGAAAAGTCGCATTTCTAAGCTTTGTAACCACTGGTGTTTTATTATTAGTAACAGTGCCTACTCCCCCTTAAGTTTTTTGCTATTAGCCTAGTCAGTTTACCCATCCCACTCCTGTTGAGGTGAAGGCCATATCTATTATAATCCCATCTACTAGCAGAATCAATGGAAACATTTCAATATGTGACTTTGTACCTGACATAAGCAGCCATCACAGCTCCAGATTAACTCTCCTGGCCGAGGTCAGATGAGGTCGGTCATGGCGTCAACAACAATGGCATGTCATGATGCCGATGCAGTTGTCCAGGTCATATTCCATATTATACCCAGGATCTCTGTCAAACTATTACCCGGCCCATCCACTATAAGCATGGGTCTTCCTTGGTGAAGTCTTTGCCAAGTGATCCTAAATCCTCTTGTCACCTGCTCCAGACCAGCACTAGGTTTAAAAAGTTGGTGACCTGATATTGTGATTGTAGTTTATCCTGAAAAATTGTCCAACACCTCTAGCATGAGGACTACCTAACAACAAAACTTTTTTTTATTTACTGATTCCACCACATTCTTACTCCCCAATTTACTGCTGAAAGTATGTTGTGCCCTGTCTTCACCTACCTCTCTCAAAGACTTGACAGTTTCTAACTGGTGTAACAGGTCAAACTTATTTATCACTTTCACAACAAAGCTGTCAGAAGGTCTAAGCCTTTTCTTTCTGTTACCTTTTGCCTCTTCACAGCTCCCTTTACCCTTCTTCCTCCTCAACCTGACCGTATCTTTCCTTGCCTTCTTAATTTAGCCTGAAGAGCTGCATTTTCCCCTCCTGTTTCATCTTCCTGTGTCAGCTACATATCCCGGAAAACCACTGAAAAACTTCATTTACTTCTCCAATTCCCAATGCACTACAGTCTCCACAGTGGAAAAGAAAACTACAGCACCCATCACACCAGACCCCAGAACAAACAGTTCTACAGCAAGTCGGGCACTTTTTGCTTGTAATAAAAATCATGCTTCAGTAAGAAAAAGCCAATTAAATTACCGAAAAAAATTAATTAGGCCTATTTGTAAGTATATGTAAACTAACTACTGTTGCAAAGATCTGACTCAGCTTAAAATGTTTTGTACTTTCTGGAAATATGAGCTAAATGAAGGTATATGCTCTACTTAAATTGCTGAAAAGAAAAATTAATACTTAAATGATTTTAAGTTACTGTACCAAGAATCATAATGGACTGAATGAGTCATTCAAACTGAAATAAAATTTAAGATGTAATATATATCGAAAAACAAAGATGATGTGACTTAGGAAACAAAAGTGCTGGCAGGTCGATAGACACACAAACCAACACAAACATCACACATAATTCAAGCTTTCGCAATCCATGGTTGCTTCGTCAGGAAAGAGGGAAGGAGAGGGAAAGATGAACGGCTGTGGGTTTTAAGGGAGAGGGTAAGGGGAGAGTGAGTGAGTGAGTGAGTGAGTGAGTGAGTGAGTGAGTGAGTGAGTGTGTGTGTGTGTGTGTGTGTGTGTGTGTGTGTGTGTGTGTGTGTGCGCGCGCGCGCCTGTCCTTTTTTTCTCCCTAAGGTGGGTCTTTCTGCTCCTGGGATTGGAATGACTCCTTACCCACATCCTTTCATCTTTTCTTCTCCTTCCCTTTTTCCTGACGAAGCAAGCATGGGTTGCGAAGGCTTGAATTTTGTGTGATGTTTGTGTGTCTATCGACCTGCCGGCACTTTTGTTTGGTAAGTCACATCATCTTTGTTTTTAGATACATTTTTCCCACGTGGAATGTTTCCCTCCAGTATATTCATATCAATATTAAGATGTAATATGTTATATAAAAAAATCATATGATTAGGTTGAAGGGATTGACAGTGACACTCTGTGCAGTAGTAAGGTATTACTCATAACCAATTTAGAAAAGTGTTGAAAATTTTAATTATGTTGGCCTGAGATTGGATCAGTTAACATCTTGAGAAAGAATCTAAATTTGTCTGCTGCACTGTTCCTCTCATAGATACAGGTCTCCATGATTGACCATAAGCACAGGGAATGAGAGCAAAAGTGCCCATTGTGCTTCAGTAACTGACTAGAGCAGATATTTCAGTATTAGCTTCCTGTAGCTTTTTTAATTAGTTCTGGTACTGAAATGAGAAATGGAATACACGCCACTCTCTTACAAAGCCGTGTATGTGGTGCTGAATTTCAAAATGTAAAGAATTACACATAATGGCTAAAATTATTCTGAATGCGTTGACCCACACTGCTTGGAATTTTCACCAGTAAAGTTTTATTGGTATTTGGGATGCTGCTCTAACTCAGTTTTAAAATGTGTGCATCATTCTATGTTGCAATGTTCCCACAACTCCTCCTTACAACCTATCATGTTAGAATTTCTACGTAGTTTTGAGTTTCAGCATTGTCAATTGTGTTGAAAATACTTTCCAGTTTGAATGTAAAGCGTGAAGTAAACGATTAGTAGAACATACATTTAAGTGATAAATATTTAAAGCTAAACAAAAGAAAACTGAGGAAGTAATTGGTGTTAGGTTGCAGAACTATACAGACAAACAAAAGGTGACCAAACTGTTGTTTATTAGGGATTCCTTCATCCAGCAAATGAAAAGGCTGCAGGAAATGAAACTGTTCTTGAATTAACTATGAAAGTTAACAGTTCTGGGCAGGCACAGCAGAAATGGTAAAAAAGGAAATTGGGCAAGAAATTAATAAAATTGGTTGGTGTATACCTGTATAGAAAAAAAGTCACCATGTGTCCACTTTCTGTGTGCATGTGTGATGGTGTGGAAAATAAATGTTGGACTATTTATTCTTGGCATTATTCACTGATGGGCCAAAGCATGACGACTACCTGTTTAATAATGTGTTAGCCTACTTTAGAAATGTAATATAGGACTGATTCTGTGTGGCATGAATTTTAAAAGTCCAGAGATATGTAGCAACAGATTTGTATACACAGGTCACAAAAATCCCATAAATTATCGGCTTCTTGTTTGTGTGTGTGTTCGTGCCTGATAGCATCCCCAATGTGTTCCATTGGGCTAAGATCAGATGAATTTGGTGGTAAAGATGTCAAAATGAGTTCAGTATTGTGCTCCTCAAACCACTGTAGTGTTTCTGGCCATGTGATGCGGACTTTTATCCTGCTGGAAAATGTCATTGTCATTGGAGAAGACATCAAGCATGAAGCGATGAAGGTGTGCAGTAATGTTCACTTATTCGCCAGCTGCCATGGTGCCTTTAATCAGTACCACAAGCCCATGGAAGCTTAAATAAATGCCCTCTATTGCATAATACTATCTCCAATGACTGGTATCCGTGTGGCTTTGTATGTTGAAACCAGTTGTACACTTTGATGATTTTGTACCTGGAGATGATCATTGGCATGGTGTAACAAGAAACATGTAGCACCTGATGAGGTAACAAGTTTCCATTACTCCACAGTTAATTCTCTAAGATCTCATGCCCACTGATGTTGAAACTGATGATGCCATTGGGTAACATGGGAACATGTAAGGGTTATACTGTGGGCCTTATGTCCAACAGTGTGCACTGAATTGTATGCTCCAGAACATTTGTGCATGCACTGGCATTATACTGGCACTAGATCTGTCACAAATTGTCCCCTATCCTGAAGCAAGACTCCAACCTCCACTTTCTGTGATGAGACTTACACATCCAAAACCTTATCACCTATTCGTGATTTTACCATCCTTCACTCACTTTCCATAAATACTTGAGATAGTAGCATGCGAACAGCTAACCAGTTCGCTGTTTCAGAGATAACTCATTCCCAAGTGCTGAGCCATAACAATCTGCCATTTATTGAAGCCACTTAAATCATTGAATTTCCTTATTTCCATCCCATATCATTGGTAGAATGAATGCCCCATCCATCCCTGCTGCACTGTGGCATTGAATCTTGTGGTGTACAGTAGTCATGATGTTTTGGCTCATCAGTGCCATTGAAAAATGATCATTGTTTCTTTATGTGTACTTTCAATATACTCAACAGCGCCAATTGAGATAGTTGCAACTTTGTTGCTCAGGATGTAAGAATGTTGGGAGATAGGTTAATTGATGTGTAAAAGTAAAGCAAACCGATGAGCTTGTTTTAAAATAGTTGGGCTATGTGGTAATTTATAGTTGTTTTCCATTGTGTTTCTTTGATCTAGTTTTGAGGGGCTTATTGTTGAAATGAAGATTTGTTTGAGGTGGTATATTTAATGTGTACATATTACTGCTGAATTTGAATGTTGTTTTAAAATTAGATAAAAAAAATCTAGTAGTCTGGTGACTGAACCCAGAGCTAGTGGGTGACTGAGGTGATGTTTCAGTAAGGGAGTTACCAGGCCACTGTATATAAAATCTCAGGATAATTAAAATGTTTGTGGCTTTTTTTTTAACTTTAAGCAGTGATTGTGAAACTTGAGAGAGAAACCTGTCACAAGATATTATTGCTTTAATTTGTTTCACATACTGCATTCTAGACCCAGTTTTCCCCCATGCGGGTCTGAGGGTTAGAATAGGTGGTAGGTATTCCTGCGTGTCATAAGAGGTGACTGAAAGAAGTCTCACATGTTTCGGCTTTTATGTGATGGTCCTCTGACGGGTTTGACCTCCATCTTTCTAAATTTTCCCGAAGAGTGAGCCAATTCGGGAAGGGTGCCTTACATGATGCAACATGTCCATCATGCATTGAGATCTTTAGCCCACTTTCTCGTTGTCACATTTCAGTTCCATTCATTTTCCATCTCTTGGGCAAGGACACCTTTTTGGGTGCTTTTTCCACCTTACACTATGCAGTGGCGCTTTCTGTGCCGACAATGAGTATGGACTTCGTAGCGCCTCATATCCAGCATGGTAGCCAGTCCGTTGTGGGTTGTTGTGAGGCCGCCATGTATCCTGTTGGTTGTTGCCCCTGAAAACACAGGGATCGCTCTGCTGATGCCTGCACTGTTAACTTCCCATGTATGCCATGGAGTAGATGCCCTTCTTTCTGGGACATTGGGACTCCTGGCAAAGGCCATCCTGCCAGGTGGCCCTTCCTGAGGCTGGATGGCGCCTGTGGGGAGGGCCCCTGGTCGGAGTGGGTGGCATAAGGGTGGATGGCACGCCATGAAGCGTAGTACATCATCTCTTGCTGGTGGGCCACCGCCCCCAGTCTCTAATCAGGCGAAGCCTAACATCAGTGCTAAGAAATATGACTCCAAATCGTTGCCCACCATGGCCACACCATGGTAAGAATGCCAGACTAAGGATGACAGTGAAGCTTATTTGCCGCGGTACCTCGTCTGTATGAGAGTTGATGGGGAATCTTTCATGTCCATGATGCCTCAGTTTTTTGTGAAGCATTTGGAGGACTAGTTTTGGGGGGTGGAGGGCTTTTCCAAAATGCTCTCTGGGTCTGTCTTTTATAAAAAAACAGCATCCTGTACCCAGTCACGGGCATTACTGGCATGTGACAAATGGGGCGCTGTTTCTGTTACCATCACATCCCATAAGAGCTTAAATATGGTCCAGGGTATTATATTCCACAGGGACCTTCTTTAGCAGTCTGACGACGAGCTGCGCACCAATTTAGAGCAGCGAGGTGTTCGTTTCGTCTGGCACGTCCATAGGGGTCCGAGGGATGATAAAGTTGCCACCGTGCCTTCATCTTGGCCTTCGAGGGTGACACATTGCTCGAGGAGGACAGGGTGATGGTCTACCACTGTGATGTCAAGCCCCTCTCCTGATGCGGTGCTTTAAGTGCTGGAAGTTTGACCATATGTCTCCCCGCTCTACTTACAGTGTCACATGTTGAGATTGTGGACATCCATAACATCCCAGTACTACAGGTGCCCAGCCTCCCATCTGTGTCAACTGTGGAGAGCATAATTCACGTTGCTCACCAGACTGCAGGATTTTACAGAAAGAGAGGAAAATCATGGAATTTAAGACCCTGGACCAACTGACCTACACTGAGACTAATAGGAAATTTGAGCACCTACATCCTGTGTCTTTGACCTCTTCTTAAGCTGCCGCTACGAGAACAATTGTCACCCCATGAGTTCCTCGTATTCGTGTCACCTCTCAGAACCAGAAGAGTACACCTGCCCCCTTGATGGTGTGGGTGTGGCACTTCCCTCCCTGTTGCTGTATCACCGCCTACGTTGGGGCAACCCCCCCCTCCCCATCTCCCCAACCATCGGGGATATCAGTCCCCACTTCTGAGCCGGAGAAGTGTAGTCCTGGAGACTGAATCGGTGAAGTCCTCCCACCCAGGGAAACCCAAGGAGCAGTGAGAGAAATCCAAAAAGACCAAGGGAATTGCTGTGGCACCCACTCCACCGCCACCTACAAGCTCTGCATCTGCGGATGAGGTGAAGATTCTGGCGTCCGCTGAGGACCTAGATCTTGCCGGACCCTCAGTCAAAATGGATATAGACTGCTCAGGCAAAAAGTCGGTGGCAGCAGGTGACCCTGAGGCGTAAACTGCCTCATTGAATTTTACATGCCTTCCCAATCTCATGATATCATTCTCCAGTGAAATTGCAGCGGTTTTTTCCACTGCCTGGCTGAGCTATGGTAACTGTTAAGCTTTACACCTGCTTTCTGCATTGCCTCCCAGGAAACCCGGTTCCCAGCAATGCGGACCCCTGCCCTCTGCGGCTATAAGGGATACTGCAGGAACCGTTGCGAATATAATAGTGTGTCAGGTGGAGTTTGCGTTTGTGTCCTAAACTGTCTGTAGTGAACCTGTGTGCCTTCAAAACTCTCTTGAACCTATGGCTGTCAGAATAAGGACATCGCCGGAAATAACTGTCTGCAATGTGTATCTTTCTCCAGATGGTGCAGTATCCCTGAATGTATTAGCTGCACTGATTGATAAACTCCCTAAACATTTCCTATTTTTGGGAGATATTAATGCCCATAACCCCTTGTGGGGTGGCACTGTGCTTACTGGCCAAGGTAGAGATGTCGAAACTTTACTGTCTCAGTTCAACCTCTACCTCTTAAATACCGTGGCTGCCACACATTTCAGTGTGGCTCATGGTAGTTACTCGGCCATTGATTTATCAATTTACGGCCCAGGACTTCACCCATCTATCCACTGGAGAGCACATGACGACGTGTGTGGTAGTGACGACTTCCCCACCTTCCTGTCACTGCCCCGGCATTACTCCCCACAGATGCTTGCCCAGGTGGATTTTAGACAAGGTGGACTGGAAAACTCTCACATCTGCTGTCACCGTTGAATCTCCCCCATGCGGTAACATTGATGTGATGATTGAGTAGATGAACCATCATTTCTGTGGCAGAAAACACGGATCCCCTGCGAAAGGCAATCCCTTCGTGGTCGCCGGAAGTCGATGAAGCAATTGAAGAGTGTTGGCAAGCTCTACAGCGGTACCCTTCCCTGGAGCACCTCATAGCCTCTGCACGCATTTGCTAACTTAACAAACGACAGAAGCAGGAGTGTTGGGAGAGATATGTCTTGACTATTGGGTGCCATCTGTCACCTTCCCAAGTCTGGGCAAATGTCAAATGTTTTTTCGGGTACCAGACCCCACCAGGTGTTCCCAGTGTTAATATAAATGGTGTGTTATCTACAGACACAAACACAATTGCCGAGCACTTTGCTGAGCACTGTGCTCGAGCCTCTGTGTGGGAGAATTATCCCCCAACCTTTTGCACTCTCAAACGGTGGCTTCGAGGGAAAGTCATCTCGTTCACTACATGCCACAGTGAATCCTATAACACCTCACTCCTCAGTGCCCTTTAACATTGTCCCAACACACCTCCTGGGCCAGATCTGATCCACAGTCAGATGATTAAACATCTCTCATCTGACTACATGCGACATCTCCTCATTGTCTTCAACCGGATTAGATGCAATGGCATCTTTCCATTGCAATGGCGGTAGGGCACCATCATTCCGGTGCTCGAACGCTGTAAAAACCTGCTTGATGTGGATAGCTATCAGCCCATCAGCATCACCAATGTTCTTTGTTAGCTGATGGAATGTATGGTGTGTTGGCTGTTGGTAGGGTTGTGGAGTCACGTGGCCTACTGGCTCCATGTCAGGGCAGTTTCCGCCAGGGTTACTCTAACACTGGTAATCTTGTGTCCCTCGAGTGTGCCATCTGAACAGTCTTTTCCAAACACCAACACCTGGTTGCCATCTCCTTTGATTTACGAAAAGAGTGTGACACCACCTGGCGACATCGTATCCTTGCAGCATTATGGGAGTGGGGTCTCAGAGGCCTGCTCCCGATTTTTATCCATAATTCCCTGTCCCTTCATACTTTCCATATCCAAGATGATGCCTGCCGTAGTTCCCCCAATACCCAGGGGACTGGGGTTCCGCAGGGCTCTGTATTGAGTGTTGATTCGTGCTCCATTGCCAGAGAGCGTCATGGTGCTTAGCGTGTGAATGCTGGCGGCTTTTGTAGAGAGAGGACATACTAGTGTTTGGGCAGTTGGTGGTAGGTGGCCTGCGTGGATGGCTGTGTTTCGCGATTTGGATTGTATCATACGGTGAGCTGTTTTGATGTGGGAAGCCATGCCTCGTTGCAGTTTGTTTTGCGACTCATCCAGAAGAGCGGTGAGGCGGTGTGTTTTGAGGCATGATGTTCTGCCATTTGTATTATCGAGTTCCCGGCTTCTTGTGTTAAGACTGCTCTTTCCTTATGCATTGTAACCCCCTCCCCCCCCCCCCCCCCCCCCCTCCCCCGCCACGTTGAAGAGGACGTGGTGGTTTAACTGTGGCCTTTGGTCTGTGAACCTGTGGCCATTGGTGTTCGAAGCTGCCTCATGCAGACTAAACTCATGGTTGCTAGTATGTGCCAGTTGTTTGCTATTTATTTTGCTGTCCTCAAGGTTGCATCGGCGAGATTGCCTCCTGGTAGAGTGACGCTCACTGTTGGTCAGGTAACAGAGGATATAGGTTCTTTATGCAAGGATTTCACAAAGGAGGATGCCGTGGCTATAGTGGGTGGTCCAGTAAACAGCATTGATAGAGACTCTGAATATACCATAGAGAGTGACCTGGTGAAGATAGCATCAGCAACGAAGCATACGAGTGTTGGGTTTGTGTCTGTGTTGAGACGCCATGATTGTCCTCATTTGAACTCTTCTGTAGGGAGGGTGAACTTGGAGTTGGAGTGGCTGCTTAGGACGGATATAGGGTCCCATATTGGTTTGATTCCTGTGGATGCTATTGATAGGTGGGACTACACTAGGCATGGCCTTCACCTCAATAGGAAAGGGAAGGGAAAACTGTCTGGCTTGATTGCAGGAAACTTAAAGGGGGACGCTGTCACAAGTGGTAAAATACCAGTGGTCACAGGTGTCAGAGGGATGCCTTTTTTAGGATAGGGAAGGGGGATAGAAAAAGAGTTGAGATTGGCAGACACACTCAGTTTGAGAAAACAATGAACAGGAGTCAGATTTTAGCATACAGTCTCCATTTAATCAATGTTTAACAGAAAGTAATCAGAAACTGCCAGTTCATATTCACCAAAGCAGTTATAACCCCATTAGTATGCAGTATCAGTTATCTTTATTACACCAGAACATTCCGCGACTCAGAAATAAAGTTGATGAACTACTCATTTGTATCGATAAAATGAATTCATCTAACCAAATTGACATAATCTGCCTCTCTGAACATCGAGTGACCACTGGTATAGATATGTTAGACATTTCAGGATTTAAGCTAGCTTTCTACTTCTGTAGAGTAGATATGGATGGAGGAGGAGTTGCCACATTTATTAAAAACTGCCATAAATTCAAGAACATTGACATTAATAAATTCTGTTTAGAGCAGCATCTAGAAGGATGTGCAACAGAAGTAGAGTTCCATAAAAGAGCCTATATAATAGTAAATATTTACTGAGCACCTGCAGGAAATTATAATCTATTCATAAATCATCTAGAAGCTCTTTTGGGTTATTTAACAGTAAGAAACAAAGAAATTTTGATTGCTGGTGACTTTAATACAGATTTTCTAATTAAATCTTCCAGTAAACATTTACTGCAGTTAGTAATGTTGTCTTTCTATCTAAACCACACTGTAAACTTTCCAACTAGGATCACTAAATCCTCAAGGACAGCCATTGATAACATTTTTATAGACAAATCAAAGGAACAAAATCATATCATAAAACCTGTAATAAATGGACTGTCAGATCATGACATGCAGCTCCTTGTTTTAGATGTAAATTCTAAACAGAATACCAAGACTACTAAATCTGAGAACTTTAGGGTATTCAATCAACCAAAAATTGAGTGTTTTAGAAAACTGCTCAAAGATATGAACTGGAAAGATGTCTATAGTGCTCATGACATGAATGAAAAATATAACACATTCATGAACAATGTCAGTACCATGTTTGAAAACTGTTTTCCTCTAAAAGTTACTCAAATTAAACAGAAGTCTCTAATAAAACCGTGGATCACACAAGGAATAAAGATTTCCTGTAAGACAAAAACGAAAATGTATCTGTCGACCAAGAATAGCTCCAATGCTGATGATTTAGCTAAATACAAGGAATACTGTAAGATATTAAAAAAAGTAATTCAGACATCTAAACAAATACACTACGAGAAGAAGATAACAATGTTAGGGAAAAAAATAAAAACAAAATGGGATATAGTGAAAGAGGAGACTGGTAGAATCAGAAAGGAACAGGAGCAAATAGCACTAAGGGTAGATGACACATTAGTAACTGATGGGCATAGTGTGGCAAATCTATTTAACAAGTACTTTATATCCGTTACTGATAGAATGGGATTGTCAGGATCAGTAAATAATGCACTTGAATATCTGAAACTAGCCTTTACAAATAGCTTCAGGTACATGAATATGTCACTCACTTCACCAAAAGAAATAACTTCCATAATAAAATCTTTAAAAACAAAGCATTCTTGTGGTTATGATGAAATATCAACAAAGTTAATTAAGACATGTTGTTGTGAGTTTAGTACAATTCTAAGTTACTTGTGTAACCAGTCAATTATAACTGGAACATTTCCTGACTGACTGAAATATGCAGATGTTAAGCCTCTATTCAAGAAAGGGGATAAAGAGATGCCATCAAACTACAGACCAATTTCACTTTTGCCAGCGTTCTCAAAAATTTTAGAAAAAGTAACGTACAGGCAGCTTCTCAACCATCTGACCACAAGTAACATATTATCAAGAACACAGTTTGGATTTCTGAAGGGTTCTGATATCGAAAAGGCTATTTACACCTACAGTGAAACTGTACTTAATTCATTAAATAACAAGTTACAAGCAGCAGGTGTTTTCTGTGATTTGTCAAAGGCATCCGATTGTGTAAACCACAACATCCTTTTAAATAAATTAGAATTCTATGGTGTCACGGGCAGTGCTGCAAAATGGTTCAAGTCATACCTCGCTAACAGGAAACAAAGGGTGTCAGTGCAAGGGACTAGTGAATTAAGTCATCAGTCATCATCAGAATGGGAAGAAATTACATGTGGTGTCCCACAAGGATCCATCTTAGGGCCATTGCTTTTTCTTGTGTACATTAATGATCTCTCATCAGTTACACTGCCAGAAGCAGAGTTCGTTTTGTTTGCAGATGACACAAGTATTGCAATAAATAATATGTCGAGTGTAGTTCTAGAAAGATCTGCTAATGATATTTTCATGGATATTAATAAATGGCTTAAAGCCAATTCATTGACATTAAACTTTGAAAAGTCTCACTACATGCATTTCAGAACCTGTAAGAGATTTCCACCCAGGATATGCATAAAGTATGAAGAAGAGCAGATAGAAGAGGTTGACAGTCTTAAATTCCTGGGATTACAACTTGATAATAAATTCAGTTGGGAGGAGCACACCACAGAACTGCAGAAACACTTTAACAAATCTGTATTTGCAGTTCGAGTGTTAGCAGACATAGGCAACATAAAAGTGAAAAAGCTTGCATACTTTGCCTACTTTCATTCCATAATGTCATATGGTATAATATTTTGGGGTAACTCTTCAAGTCAAACAAGAGTTTTCAGAGTTCAAAAGCGTGTAATACGTATTGTTTGTGGAGTAAACTCACGGTCGTCTTGTAGAAACCTCTTCAAAGAACTGGGTATACTAACTACTGCCTCTCAGTATATTTACTCCTTAATGAAATTTGTCCTAAATAATATCTCTCTTTTTCCAACAAACATACAATACCAGGAACAAAAATGATCTGCACAAGGACTTAAAAGCACTTACTTTAGTTCAAAAAGGGGTCCACTACTCAGGAACACTCATCTTCAATAATTTGCCAGCAAACATAAAAAATTTAGTTACAAATAAAGATCAGTTTAAAAGGAGCCTGAAAGGCTTATTAGTGGTCAACTCCTTTACTCCATTGACAAATTTTTTAATAGACACAAATGATGTGTTGCATATATTTATACTATTAGTATTGTTGTTTCAGCTTTTTTTTTTTTAAAAAAAAGTGACATGTTCCACATCCACGAGGATCTCCTCAATACCATTGAATGACAATTTGTTTAACGCCAAGCACTAAGAAGAGCCCTTCGACAGAAGGCCGTTGAGTGTTCAGTGAGCATACAGTAGAAATTACTGAAATTACTGTTACAACCAAATACGTCATTGTTCTGTGATTATTAAATACTCTTGGTAAGATTGCTACTTTTCAGCAGAGTGCTGTTGATATTCCTGTTGTTGTTAATGTTTACTGTTGAATGGCAATTTGTTTAATGGCAAGCAACAAGAAGAGCTTTTCGACAGGGCGCCGTTGAGTGTTCAATGAGCATACAGTTGAAAATACTATTATTACCAAATGTTTTACAGCCACTAGCAGTTGTTCTCTGGGCTTGGGACTTGGTTGATTACATTTTTCTAGTTTTATGTACATACGTACTGTTTCAATCTTTGTATAAAAGTCTGAGAATTCAGGTATCATTATTGAGAATTGTGCCCTGTTTGTTGGTGTGATTGCGTAGTGGCCATAATTTTGTTATATCCTATTATATAAATCCTTCCGACTTAAGGTTTGGGAAGACAAGAAAAGCCTGTATTATGATCATTGCAGGGCCTACATTGGTTTCCGATATTCTGCACCCAATCGTGATCCTGTATCCTGTATGTTGGGGGCATATGTGGGTTGAGAGTGTTCCCTATTATGAAGCACACCACTCGCTATCTCTGTAGGAACATGTATTGCTCAATCCCCCGGAAATGGGCCTAGCCCCCCCACTCATACTTAACGCTAAATCCAGACTTGAGTAGGACCTTATCAAGTGTTTATTTTTAGTTGTCATTAATGTTCTAGCAGCAGCTGTAGGGCCGTCCATTTCACCTTCTCCGTATGAAGACGACTTCTGCATTTTGTACTGTTCCACCAGTACTTATATTGCTGAGCAGTGCCTACAGGGAGCCATCCACAAGGTGCAGTCATATCAATTCTTAAGACTGGTTTTCGACACCCGATTGACTTGGCTTCCTCACCTTTGTAAGCTTAAGTGAAAGTGCTGGCAGTGCCTCAATGCCCACTCCTGCCTGAGTAACACCAATTGGGGTGCAGATCGGTCTAAGCTGTTGCAGCTCTACAGAGCCCTTGTTCAATCACACCTTGAGTATGGTAGTCTGGTTTATGGTTCGGCGGCCCCTTCAGCATTGCGTTTACTTGACCCAGTGCACCACTGTCGCGTTCGCCTAGCAACAGGAGCTTTTAGGACAAGTCCAGTGCCCAGTGTCCTTGTGCAGGATGGAGTCCCTCCATTGCAGGTTAGGCATCCACAAATTCTAGCCAGTTATGTTGCACATGTTCATAGTTTTCCTGCGCATCCGAATCACCATCTCATTTTCCCATCCATGATTGTTAATCTCTCGCATTGGCGGAGCAGGTCAGGGCTTCCAATTGCTGTTGGTGTCCGATCCCTTCTTTCTGAACTGGAGTCCTTGCCTTTACCACCTATACTTGAGGTCCATTTACCTACACCTCCAGGGTGTAGACTTAGGCCGCGGCTTCATCTGGATCTTTTTCATGGTTTACACTGACGGCTCAATTGCTGATGGTCACGTGGCTTTGCATATGTTCATGGAGGACATACTGAGCAGCACTCGTTGCTAGTTGGCTGCAGTGTTTTCACTGCAAAGCTGGCAGCCATATCTCGTGCCCTTGAGTATATCCACTCATCCCCTGGCGAGTCATTTCTCCTGTGTACTGACTCATTGAGCGGCCTACAAGCTATCGACCAGTGTTACCCTCGTCACCCTCTGGTAGCGTCCATTCAGGAGTCCATATATGCCCTGGACCAGTCCTGCCATTCTGTGGTGTTTGTGTGGACCCCAGGACACGTCGGAATCCCCGGCAGCGAACTTGCCGACAGGCTGGCCAAACAGGCGATGTGGAAACCGCTTCTGGAGATAGCTCGAACAGAAAGGTTTAGGTGTTTGTTTTTCCTGCCCGCTGTTCGGGAGTGGTATGGTAGAGAGGTAGTATGATTGTGGTTCGATGAACCCTCTGCCAAACACTTAAATGTGAATTGCAGAGTTATGAAGTAGATGTAGGCATCTCCGAAGCTGACCCGCGTTCTGTATTACACTGCAGGGTTTTCTGGCTTTGGGAGACGGAATGGCATAGCAGCACGCACAACAAACTGTGTTTCATTAAGGAAACTGTGAATGTGTGGAAGTCTTCTATGCAGGCCTCTTGCAGGGAATCAGTTGTCCTGTGCCAGCTCATCATTGGACATACGTGGCTAACGCGTGGTTACCTACTCCGTCGCGACGACCCATCTCAGTGTTGCTGTGGCTACCAAATGACTGTTGTCCACCTCTTGCTGGGCTTCCCACTTTTAGCCACTCTGCAGCAGACTTTTAACTTTCCCAGCATCCTACCTTTGGTGTTGGGCGACAAAGCCTCACAGCAGCTTTAGTTTTACGTTTTATCCTTGAGAGTGGGTTTTATACTTGTATCTAAGTTTTAGCGCATGTCTTTGTCCCTCTGTGTCCTCCACTCTAGTGCTTTTAGGGTGGAGGTTTTATTGTACTGCATAGTGACTGGCTTTCCCTTTTTACTCTCGTGGTTGGCTAGCCACTCTGATTTGCTTTCATGTTTCACTCTCTTCTGTTGCTAGTGCCTTTCTGTTGTTTTCTTGTCCTCTTTTGTTGCTTTTAGTGTTTGTTGCCTTCCCTTCGTTCTTGTGGCTTATCCTTTCTTATGACCTCATAGTTTCGTCCCTTCTCCCGCCTCTAAACCAACCAACCATCCTCTAGATTCTTGGCATGTACCGTGGCCACGAAGTGGTTTCCACCAATGGCTCGATGGCTGATGCTTGTGTTGGCTTCATGGATGTCCATGGAGGACATATTGAACAGCATTCCTTGCCCGAGGGCTGCAGAGTTTTCACTGCTGAGCTGGAGGCTATATATCGTGTTGTTGAGCACATCCGTTCATGCCCTGGGGAGTCGTTTCTTCTGTGTACTGACTCCTTGAGCAGCCTACAAGCTATCAACCAGTGCTACCCTCATCATCGTTTGGTAGCAACCATCCAGGAGTCCATCTATGCCCTGAAATGGTCCAGTCATTCAGTGGTGTTTTTCTGGACCCCTGGTCACGTCGGAATCCCAGGCAACGAACTTGCAGACAGGCTGACCAAATGGGCTACGCGGAAACTGCTTATGGGCATCGGGTGCTCTGCTACTGACCTGCGTTCAGTACCATGCCATAAGGATTTGCGGATTTGGGAGACGAAATGGTATCACCTCAGCACACACAACAAACTGCATGCCATTAAAGAGACGATTAATGTATGGTAGTCCTCCATGCTGGCCTCTCGCAGGGACTCTGTGGTTTTCTGCCGGCTCTGCATAGGCCACGCTTGGGTGACACACGACTACCTGCTGGGCCGTGATGACCCACCTCAGTGTCAGTGTGGTGCCCGGCTGACAGTGGGCCGTACCTTATTGTGCTGTCGTTATTTTGCTGCCCTGCGATGGACTCTTCAATTACTGGACTCTTCGCCATTATTTTTAGCTGACATCGCCTCATTGGCTAATTTAGTTTTATACTTGACTGTGGGTTTATATATATATATTGGAGACCTTTTTAGCATGGGATGCGAACATTGTTGCCCAGGTCTTTGCTGATGGTTGTCGGCAGGTGAGCCATTCATTACAGGAATGCTTAAGGTAGATGCTTGATGCGTCAGACGCTAACTCCACCTGCTGTTGTATCATTTTACCAGA
Source organism: Schistocerca gregaria (assembly GCF_023897955.1). Taxonomy (NCBI): domain Eukaryota; kingdom Metazoa; phylum Arthropoda; class Insecta; order Orthoptera; family Acrididae; genus Schistocerca; species Schistocerca gregaria. Next base: position 183,592,267 of record NC_064931.1, on the reverse strand, counting down.
TTGGAATTTATTTTTAAAGTTTTCTCAGCGTGACGGGTATTCCATGACATTCTGGGATTACAGCCAGATGACACTGACATTTTATCACTGTAACAGGAATCTGGATGAATGGAGTGTGTGAATAGCTCACTGGTGACGAGTGGAGATGCAGGCACTGTTTGCAGCCAATTTGTTGTTAAAGCTTTTTACTTTCAATCACAAAAAATAGTGCACCATGTCTGCAATTCAAACCAGCCCAGTGGAAGAGAGCGGAACTGTCCAGGTGGGTACTCATGTGTTGGTAGTGGCAGAGCACTGGCCACCAGGTGGCAAAACTGTCGGGCAGTGGTTGTTGGTTAGCAGCTCAGCTACGTTGATGGTAATTGAGTAGGGAAAATTTCATCAACCCTGCAGCAAAGACTGACATGCAGTGGGTGTTGTGTATGGCCTTGTCATGCCAATGACCTGATCTGCTAACGTGGAGTTATATGTATGGCGATAGTGGATTTGTTAATGCGGAAGACAAGGGCTGCCGCATATTTTCAGTCCAGCGAAGTCATTGCTAATGTGGGGGATGAGGGTTGCCATTTACTTAAAGTATATTGACACTTGCTGAAGTTCGATCACTGTCAGGAAAACTGGGTCGTTTTCCAGGAAACAGCCAGTACGTCAGAATGCTTCAGTGACTTACTGTGACAAATGCCCTGGAAACAGCACTGGGCCCTGACTTTGACTTGTGCTGTTACACCTTGATATTTTGGCTGACAGCCATTCAGCTGTCTTCAGGTGAGTGTTTTACGCCCCTGTTGGGCTAGTTGAGCTTTCAGAAAAAAATTATAATCTATACTGAATATTGTGTCATTTGGTTTGGATGTTGTGTGTGAACACAGTGTTACAATCCTATGTTAAGAAAACACAAGTATAGAGATGTCATCTGTTTCATCTGTATTAAGCCCTATTGGTCCTGAGGTGTAGATTGCTTATGAAGATTTCCCATGTAATGGTCTTTAAAACAAACAAGGTGATTATGAAACCTCAGTGGGAGGCTCTAAATTTCGAGCATCGTACTGGCGATGTGGATGTGTCAACATGACCAAAGTGGGAGAATTCTCAAATACATCATACACAGTGGTACCTTGACAAGATTCAGGGCCAGAATTCAGTACTGAATTCAGAAAAATCTTCTGAAGCAGTAGATTGCTATTTTTCAGGAGGAACAATATACCACAGCTAGTGCTTCATCCAGCTACATTTAGCAGTGTTCAAGTTCTAATTTGAGTTCTTATCCGTTTCCAGTATTTGTCATTTTATATTTATGCGCTCTGCAAGATTTTTGAATGTTAACATTGACAGACATTTGGTTGTTTGAGGAAATTCAGTTTTGCTCTTAAAAAGGAACAATCTTTGTGTAGGTGGTAGTTTAGATCCGTTAATGAGCCTATCATATTTTGTGCACTAAACCTTTCAGTATTGAGTGCTGGCATTCATTGACAACCATACTCTCCTGCTTGTCACATGATTCTGATGACTGCATGACAATAATTGCTGAATTGTTAGCATATTTAAAGTAACTTGAAATTGTGAATGAGTGGGCAGTGCTAATGTAACACTTGAAATACATCTAGGTAAATAATTTCTGGCAGGGAGTGTTGCACATTTTGTGATTTATGCACTATGTTGTTATAATGAAGTGCAATAAATGTAATCATGATGGGTTTTTTGAATTGCTTATTTTGTGTAAATGATTTTTGTTTATTCCAGGTCCTTGGTGATGGTTCAGTGAAACATAGTTCTTATTAGCAACAACCATATATTACATAAAGTAATGATAGTTTGCCACAAGGGAAATCTTCATTTGCTTGCATTTCTGAAGATAAGAAAGAAGCAAGGTAGTACAGTAATTTCAGTATCTACTTGTTGAAAATGTGCTAAACTTAAAAATTCACAAACACAGTTGATGCTACATATTGAGACATTGGCTTACAGACATGGTATGTCCTGTTTTTACTGCCCAAGAAAGAAAAAGCTTATTGTAGATTAACAGTTTAAATTGAAAATCTGTCATTGTCTGATGAGAAGTTTTGAATTGTTGCAGTAAAAATGGTTCATTACCATAAAATGCAAAATATAGTGAAATATTTAGCAGTTCTCAAATTGAATTATTAGGTTTCTCAAGACGTTAAACAATTATTGCAGATCTCCTCCACAAATATTAATGGACATTTGTTACTGTTGTGTTTAATCTGTTTCTGCCTATGGTTTTTCATAAGATTTGTACTTGTAACATAACTGACTGATTTGCAAAATCTGAAAAGTGTTCGATAGGCAGAGACTACACTGTTACTCCCTCTGCTTATTTGGCAGAAGAGTGCTTTTCAGGCTTTTGTGACATATTGTTTGCAGAATACTATCCTCGGGTAGTTACATGAGCAGTAAAGACCAGATGATGAACAAACTTAATTTTGAATAAAAAATGGCAACTCTTCTTCATGACTGCAAAATTGTAGGATGTTACTGAAGTTGCTAATTTAAGGCACTCAGTTTTTTGTGTCTTGCAGTTTTGGTGATTGTGAAGCAGTGGGCCTGACAAGCAATATATTTATGTTTGTGCCTATGCTTTAATTTAAGTATGGCTTTATTTAGAAATTCCTCACCTTACACAGCTACATGCTCCATGTTGGGACCCTGATGATGGAAGCCAAAGTGTACTCTTTGTTAGAGAATGGCACCTTCTGGCATTTGAACAGTGTTTAAAAATGGCTGATGTTTCCATTGTATTCCATTTGATTGGTAATACTATTATGTCAGTAGGTCTTGCATTTCTTTGTGGTGTTTGACTGTGTTTGATAACACACTGTGTATTTCACTCATTTCCCTCTCTTGTGATATGTCATACTAGAAGATGCTTTTGCTGGTACATCAACTTGTTATCTTTCACTAGTTAGTATTCCTCATCAGTGAATACTTTTGTGTGTGTGTTTGTGTGTGTGTGTGTTTGGTGTTTGTGTGTAGCTTATTCAGGACAGAAACAAACTGCCTTTCGAAATAATTTAAATCAGAACTAATCTATAGTTGACATAAATGGACCTGAAACAAATTTGCTCATACATTATTCACTATGAGCGCTGTTTATTAATAATTCAGCTCCCAGGATAGGCACATAAATTAGTCACCCAGTGTCATCTCTTCCTGGTTAAAATTGCAGTGCTACTTGGTCCTTTGACTCATTTGCGATTAAAATTGCACTGGGGTTCCAGGTTGCTAAAGTGCTGTAAGAATACTTAAATTCTAAAGATTCAGAAGCTTGAATTTACTACTGGTTGTCTAACAAGAAAATTATCACATGTGCTTGATACGTACACCTTACCATAAGCGCTTTCTTGTTGCTATTAATAACACCAAACATCAGGATTACTGTTCCATGTCGCTCCACATTAGAGGGAAGATAACGATTATGTGAAACTGAAGGAACATAAATGTGGTACATCTGTGGCCAGTCACTTAATGCTGTTGGATAACAGACGTTCAATACCTGCTGTTTCTTTAATGACTTTAATGTAGATGTACCAAACACAAATTTGCCAGTTGGCACAGCAGACTTCTATGGTTGTGTGACATTAAGTATGAATAGCATTGAGTGCTGGCCTTGCAAATTTTCTCTGAGTTAAGAGAAATATAGGTAGAATCTCTAATCCGTATTAAACTACGGAGGTGTATACCATAAAAGCCAGATTTTCTCAAAGTTGTGTATAGTGGTGAAGTTGAACACACATTTTATGTGGATGTATGTCATTTAGAGATGCTTATCTTAACTTTCTGTGTTTCTTCTCAACTCTCATGTACTTGGTTCTATGTTTCACTATCTACATATACTGCTTTAACTTAGCCATCAACGCAGAACTGGTTTTCTCAATGACTACTATGACTTACATTTAGCAACAGATAGTTAGTTGATAATTTCATAAATCAGGAACTTAGTATTGCCTATGTTACTGTGGAGAGTTTTAACTTTGGATCCCAGAATTAGTTAACTTTTGAATATTGTTTAAATTAAAACATTAGTTAATCTAGCCAAAAGATGCCACTGTTGAAGAGGGGGAACTTCACAGACTGCAGGATTAAATGAGTCTCTCACACTATATATTATACAGGGTGATTCAAAGAAATGTTTACAAACTGAGATGGCATGTCTAGCATACAACAAGGATCAGTAGTCACATAGGAACCGGATGTTGTAAAGGCCATCTGGGACTGCCAAATTACATTGCGGTTATTTGGTCACAGCCTTCAGATGGATGCCCATTACAGGAAATGCTCAAAAGTTTTGTCCAGATGCACAGACACTCGCCTGATGATGATGATGATGATGATGATGATGATGATGATGATGATGATGATGATGATGATGATGATGATGATGATGATGCATTGAACAGTGTACCCTCTCAAAGATACGTGGTGTAGCCCGAAGACATCCTGCTGCTGCAGCAATCCTGCCCACTAGGTCCTCCAGTGATGTAAAAGGCTTTTCAAGCAAAATTCCCTCAGATATCCTCACAAGAAAAAATCTGTTGGGGACAGATAGTGATTGTAGTGGCCATGTGACAGGCCCACTGCAACCAATCTAGTCGCCAGGAAAGGTTGCCTGCAGATGTGCCCTCACTTATTTGCTGAAATGCACTCGCGCTCTGTTGTGCTGAAATCAAATACGGTAATGAATAGTAATGTGGACATCATTCAGCGTGTCCAGCGGAACCTCTCACAGTAATAAGACATAGCTGCGACCATAAAGTCAATCTGGGAGAATGTACGGCCCTGTCAAACAGTCTGACAATGGCAGACCACACATTAAGGGTAAATTAGCATTGTGAGGCTTTCGTACATGTAGCGTCTGGTGAAGCTTTTGTTTGCAGTGGATTCCTGCAGAAACCATTGTGCAAACCCTCTGTGCTTGTCGTAGTCCCCCAGTTACAATGCCTGGGTGTACAGAAAATGAAACGGATGCTGTCCTTCGCTAGTACAGTGCACCAGATGAAGGGTTGGGGGATATTTGTAGCACAGGATGCGTCTCATGTCCTTATTGATGGATTATGCTGCACCCTTTAGAGAACGATACCTTCTGCTGCCAACGAGCATCCAGCTTGTGCACATGGAATCAGCTGGTTTTGCACAGTTGGCGATGCACAGTGGTGAATAATTGTGGAACGGCACCTTTCTGTTGAGACATTTTTCACGGTACAATTGCACAACTTCTGGTCCATTGCACTTGGCTGCGCCATAAATTGAACGCATCTCAATCATTTCACAGTACATGTATGTAACTATGTTACTCCATGGTGTGGACAGAGTGGTCTCTGCGCACTCCGCCCATATTTATACAGCAGTGCCCTCTTGTGACCACAGCGCCCCCTTTGTGTGGCTTTTGCGACCCCGCCCCCCTTTCCTATGTGATCCTGGTTGTGTCCCTGATGTGCCATGTCAGTTTCTAAATATTTTTTGAATTGCCCTGTATTTTATGTAAGTCGTCTTGGAAAAGTGTAAGCTAGATGTAGTAATGTAATTAAAATTGTGTGATGTAGTAATTGTGTGTACTTATGAAAGTCCTCATATCAATTATTCTTTTTTAAGCAGCAGGTATATTTCAGAATATATTGTGCATATGTTGGGAACAATTGTGAGATTCGGCATCAGTGTAGTGCCCTTATTAGTCAATTTTATTGGAAGCTAATGTGGAAAGATTGTATTATGAGACAATGGATGTAATTTTTTTCCTTATTAGAATGACAGGAATTTTCTGAAAATGGGTGCATATGGTGATGTAAATTGACTGTCAGTTTGTGAAACTGGAAGTGCTGATTTTTAAACTTTTTTACTAGTCCATGGTTTGATGGCAGCCGTATAAAGGAGTGCAAGACAAATGGGTGTCGTGACTTTAAGAAATGTCTGTTACATTCCTACTTCATTCACCCATGTCAGTGAGTGGTCTGTGTGTGATATTGAATTGTTATTTATGTCCGATATTATATGCTCAAAGGGAATTACATTAATTAAAGGGCCTACTGCTTTTGTCAGTGTAATAAAGTGTGAACATTTACATCAGGGAGAAAATCCTAAATGAGTGGTCAGAACCCCAGTCTTCATTGGTATTGCAGAATGTTGTGTTTTCGGAGTTGACTTTCACTTATACAAGGAAAGAGTGCAATGAAGATGCAGGTGACTGTACTGAACTTCATTAAAAGTTACTGTTTCTGTTATTATAAATAGCAGCACATCCTCGTGCATTGGTGCATGCCTGCATTCGTCGTGGCATACTATCTAAAAGTTCATCAAGGCACTGTTGGTCCAGATTGTCCCACTCCTCAACGGCGATTTGGTGTAGATCCCTCCGAGTGGTAGGTGGGTCACGTCATCCATAGACAGCCCTTTCCAATCTATCCCAGGCATGTTCAATAGGGTTCATGTCTAGAGAACATGCTGGCCATTCCAGTTGAGCAATGTCGTTATCCTGAAGGAAATCATTCACAAGATGTGCACGATGGGGACGCGAATTGTCCTCCATGAAAACTATTGCCTCACCAATATGCTGCCGAAATGGTTGCACTATCGGTTGGAGGAAAGCATTCACGTATCATACAGCTGTTAAAGCGCCTTCCATGACCACCAGCGGCATACGTCGGCCCCACATAATGCCACCTCAAAACAGCAGATAATCTCCACCTTGCTGCACTTGCTGGACAGTTTGTCTAAGGCATTTAGCCTGACCAGGTGGCCTCCAAACACATCTCCGACTATTGTCTGGTTGAAGGCATATGTGACACTCGGCTTTGAAGAGGACGTGATACATTAAGTGCTGGAAGTTCGGCCATATCTACCCGCTGCACTTGCAGTGTCACAGGCCGAGATTATGGGCATCCCAATACTCCATGTACCCCATCTCCCATCTGTGTAGAGCATCATTCGCCTTGCTCGCCAGACTGCAGGATTTTACAGAGGGGGAAAATCATGGAATATAAGACCATGGACCGACTAACCTACACTGAGGCTAAGAGGAAATTTGAGTGCCTACATCATGTGGCTATGACCTCCTTTATGCTGCTGCTACAAGAACAGTTGTCACCCCATCAGTTCCTCGCATTCCTGTCACCTCTCAGGACCAGAAGACTACACCTGCCCGCTTGATGGTTAGGCGCACTTCCCTACCTGTCACTCCTACACCACCTACTTCGGCAGCAACAGCCCCCCAACCATTGGGGATATCAATCCCAACTTCTGAGGCGGAGAAGCGCAAGTCGTAGTCTCCTCTCCCTAGGAAAGGGTCTGTTTGGTCACTCCCTTCCCAGGTTTTTGCTAGTGGTAAAGATGACACCCGCCAGTGGCTGAAGAGCCCAAAAGCAGCTGATTGTAGGGCTTCATGCTCATCCTCAGTCCCGGAGACTGAATCAGTGAAGTCCTCCCACCCAGGGAAACCCAAGGAGCAGGGAGAGAAATTTAAAAAGAAGGTCCCCAAGACCAAGTGAATTGCGGTGGCACCCACATCACTGCTACCCTCAAGCTCTGCATCTGCGGATGAGGTGGAGATTCTGGCATCCACTGAGGACCTAGGCTCGCCGAACCCTCATCCAAAATGGGTATAGACTGGTCAGGGAAAAAGTTGGTGGCAGCAGGTGACCCTGAGGCGTAAACTGCCTCATTGAATTCTGCATGCCTTCTCAATCCCATGATGACATCATCGTCCAGTGAAATTGCGGCAGTTTTTTCGCTGCCTGGCTGCGCTATGATAAATGTTAAGCTTTACACCTGATTTCTGCATTGCCTTCCAGGAAACCTGGTTTCCAGCAGTGCCCTGCTCTCTGCAGCTATAAGGGATACTACAGGAACCGTAGTGACTTTAATAGTGTGTCAGGTGGAGTTTGCGTTCATGTCTTAAACTTTCTGTAGTGAACCTGTGCTCCCTTCAAACCCCTCTTGAAGCTGTGGCTGTCAGAATAAGGGCGGCACAGGAAATAACTGTCTGCAATGTATATCTTCCTTCAGATGTTGCAGTATCCCTGAAAGTATTAGTTGCAGTGATTGATAAACTCCCTAAACCTTTCTACTTTTGGGAGATATTAATGCCCATAACACCTTGTTGGGTGGCACTGTGCTTACTGGCCGAGGCAGAGATGTCGAAACTTTACTGTCTCAATTCAACCTATGCCTCTTAAAGACTGTGGCCACCACACATTTCAGTGTGGCTCATGGTAGTTATTCGGCCGTTGATTTATCAATTTTTAGCCCAGGACTTCTTCCATCTGTCCACTGGAGAGCACATGACAACCTGTGTGGTAGTCATCATCCTGTCACTGCCCTAGTGTCAGGCCCAAGTATGCCTGCCCAGGTGTGCTTTAGACAAGGCCCACACAATCTTAACATAAATTGTGTGTTATCTACGGACGCAAACGCAATTGCCGAGCACTAAGCTCAAGTCTCTGTGTTTGAGAATAACCCGCCAGCCTTTCACACTCTCAAAGACCAGCTGGAAGGTAAAATCCTCTCGTTCACTACATGCCACAGTGAATCCTATAACACCCCATTTACTGAGTGGGAACTCCTCAGTGCCTTGCATATTGCGCCGACACAGCTCCTGGACCAGATTGAATCCACAGTCAGATGATTAAACATCTCTCATCAGACTACATGCGACATCTCCTTGTCATTTTCAACCGGATCTGGTGCGATGGCGTCCTTCCATTGCAATGGCAGGACAGCACCATCATTCCGGTGCTCAAACCCGCTGAAAACCTGCTTCATGCGTATAGCTATTGGCCCATCAGCCTCACCAACGTTCTTTGTAAGCTACTGGAAGATATGGTGTGTTGGCAGTTGGGTTGGGTCCTTGAGTCATGTGGCCCACTGGTTCCATGTCAGGGTGGCTTCCGCAAGGGTTGCTCTACCGCTGGTAATCTTGTGTCCCTTGAGTTTGCCATCCGAACACCCTTTTCCCTACACCAATCCGTGGTTGCCGTCTTTTTTTGATTTAGAAAAATCGTATGTCATCACCTGGTAACATCATATCCTTGCCACATTATAGCAGTGGGGTTTCCGAGGCCCGTTCCCAATTTTTATCCAAAACTCCCTGTCGCTTCGTACTTTTCGTGTCCTGTCAGGCCATCTGTCTCATCTTCTCTGTATGCAGACACCTTCTGCATTTCGTATTGCTCCACCAGTACTGGTGTTGCTGAGCAGCGACTACAGGGAGCCATCCACAATGTGCAGTCTTGGGCTCTAGCTCATAGGTTCCAGTTTTCGGCTGCAAAGACGTGTGTTATGCACTTTTCGGCGTCATACCATTCATCCAGAATCAGAATTTTGCCTTAATGACTGTCTACTCACTGTAGTGGAGGCATGGAGACATATCAATTCTTACTGCTGGTTTTTGACCCCTGGTTGACTTGCCTTCCTCACCTTCGTCAGCTTAAGCAGAAGTTCTGGCAGCATCTCAATGCCCTCGCCTTTACTATGGGAGTCTGTCTGGTGGTGCCCTCAGTGTTGTGTTTACTCGACCCAGTGCACCACTGTAGCATTTGCCTAGTGACAGGAGCTTTTAGTACGAGTCTGGTGACCAGCGTCCTTGTGGAGGTCAGAGTCCCTCCATTGCAGAGTTGGCAGCACAACTGTTGGCCACTTACTTTGCACCCGTTCGTAGTTCTCCTGCACATGTGAATCACCATCTCATTTGCCCACCCACTGTGGTTCATCTTCCACATTGGCGACCCAGGCCAGGGCTTCCAATTGGTGTCCGAACCCTTCTTTCCAAACTGGAGTCCTTTACCACCAATACTTGAGGTCCATTCATGTACACCTCCATGGTGTACACCTTGGCCATTTGCTTTGCGTGGACCTTTCACATGGTCCTAAGGACTCTGTTAAGGCCACGGTTCTCCACTGCCACTTCCTCTCAATTCTTGACATGTACTGAGGCACAAAGTGGTTTAACCGACAGCTCAATGGCTGATGCTCATGTCGGATTCGCATATGTCTATGGAGGACATATTGAACAGCATTCCTTGCCCAATGGCTGCAGTGTTTTCACTGCTGAGCTGGTGGCTGTATCTCGTGCTCTTGAGCACATCCGTTCATGCCCTGGGGAGTCGTTTCATTTGTGTACCGACTTCTTTAGCAGCCTACAAGCTGTCTACCAGTGCTACCCTCGTCATCCATCGGTAGCGACCACCCAGGTGTCCATTCATGCCCTGGAATGGTCCAGTCATTCAGTGGTGTTTGTCTGGACCCCAGGTCACTTTGGAATCCCAGGCAACGAACTTGCTGACAATCTGGGCAAACAGGCTATGCATAAACTGCTTACGGAGATTGGCTTCTCTGCAACCGACGTGTGTCAGTACTATGCTGCAAGGTTTTGCAGTTTTGGGAGACAAAATGATATCACCTCAGCATGCACTAAAAGCCGCTTGCCATTAAGGAGATTACGAATGTATGATAGTCCTCCATGCAGGCCTCACACAGGGACTCTGTGGTTCTGTGCCAGCTCTGCATTGACCACACTTGGGTGACAAACGGCTACCTCCTGTGCTGTGATGATCCACCTCAGTGTTGGTGCAGCACCCAGCTGACAGTGGCCCATATCTTGGTGAGCTGTCCTCCTTTGGCTGTCTTGCGACAGACTCTTCAGTTACCGGACCAATTGCCATTAATTTTAGCTGACAAAGCCTCAGCGGCTAATTTAGTCTTATATTTTGTATGTGATGGTGGGTTTTATCATTCTGTATAAGTTTTAGCACATGTCCTTTCTTTGTGTTCTCCATTCTAATGCTTTTAGGGTGGATGTTTTAATGTGTCACAGAGTGGCTGGCATTTCCTTTTTTTTCTCGTGGTCGGCCAGCCACGGTCACTGCTCTCTTGTTTTTACCTCTTGTACCTGTTTCTTGCTTCTCTGTGGTTTTTTTCCCTGTTTTGTCCATAGTAGTGTTGGTTGTCCTTTAATCGTTTTCTGGTTTTTCCTTTCTTCTGTTATTGTGCTGTATGTCTCCTTTCTTTTCTTTTTTCCCTTGTGGAATTATTTTATTGTACCAAGGGACCCATGACCTCGCTGTTTGGGCCCCCCCCCCCCCCCCCCCCGGCATCCCCCCTCTTTTAAACCAACCAACCTCTTCATGATCGAACACTTTGACCTTCCCCAGAGGCAACTCCTCCTCAGGGTCTTCAACTGCATTTGGCTCAGGGGTGTTTTTCCGTCACAATGGTGAGACAGTATACTTATCCCCACCCTTAAGCCCAGGAAGAACCCAGACTCTAGACAGCTACTGTCCAATTAGCGTTTGTAAACTGCTAGAGAGAATGGCCAGCTTCAGATTATGTTGGAAACTTGAATCTTTAGGCCTTCTCCCCCCCCCCCCCCTCCCCCCCCCCCCCCCCCCCCCCCCCCCCGTATCACTGTGGCTTCCGGTCAGGACAATCTCAAACTGACCATTTACTCAGATTGGCATGAGCTATTCGGCAGGCTTTTACTCACTGCTGGCACCTTGTCATGCTCTTTTTTTTTACCTACATAAGGTGTACGACATGGCTTGGCGCCATCTTATTTCACTTACTCTCCACGACTGGGGGTTCCTTGGTCCCCTTCCGACTTTTATTTCACCGGCTCTTCCAGGTTCTAGTGGCACTTTACTCAGCACCCCTAGGATTCAAGAGAACAGTATCCCACAGGGTTCTGTGCTAAGTGTCACACTCTTCCTCATTGCCATCAATAGACTTGTGACCTCTGTTGGGCCTCTGGTTACCCAGGCATTGTACGTCGACATTTTTGCATCCGGTGTAGCTCCCATTCAATAGCATCTGCTGTGCTCCGGATCAAGGTGCCATCCAATGGGCCTGTGTGTGGGCCACCTCCCATGGTTTCCAGTTTTCCCCCTTCAAAATGCAGGTCATGCATTTTTGTCATCAACCCACCGTACATCCCAATCCAGAACTTCATTTAGTCGACCAACTCTTCTGTGTTGTAGCAATCCAGTTTCTTGGGCCTAATTTTTGATAACAAGCTGACATGGGTGTCCCGCATTTGCCACCTAAAGACTGCATGTATGGGGAAGCTTAATGCTCTCTGCCTCCTGGCCCACACATCTTGGGGTGCAGGCTGTCTTTGAGCAGAGGCAGGCTGGTTGTGGTTGAGACTTCTTTTCCAGTCTTCTCTGTCTATGACCCTTTTAAATTTGGTCTCACCTTTTACACCTCTTACTGCATGTGTTTAATCATGGTTGCCATAGGTTCTGGAAATCAGGGAATAGCAGGGAATTTCAAATGCATCAGGGGAATATAAGGGAAACTTGAAAAAAAAAATGGAAAAATCTCACTTTTGTTTCAGTAGGTGAAAAGGTTGTTTACTGAGGTGTCATGCATTGTCACTGGCTGGGTGCTGCTGAGCACGTGCGCCACTTCCCTACTCCCTCATTACTACTGCTTCTCTCCTCCCTACCACTCCCTTCAGCTTGCAGTCAGTGCTGCCACCACTTCTTGCCGCTAGCTTAGCAGCTGCTGACGAGATGCAGGGAAGCATGAGTGGTGTTTGTTTGGATCTGATTCTCAGAGACTGTAGACACTGTGGCCGGAGGTGGCGGTCAAATGTGCATGAGTTGTCTGAGTGATTGTGTGTGTGCTCTCATTTTCTGACAAAAGCCATGGCTGAAAATTTGGTTGTGAGAGTGTGATTGTCTTTTCTACATACTTATCTGCAGCTCAGCAATCATCTTTACAGTGAGTTGCTACCTATCCTCATTATTATTGATTCTCAGAGTATTTGAACAAGTTACATGTTGGATGATTGATCACCGGGGTCTCATTTCATCAACATGCTATCTGTGGCTCATGAATAGCTGGCCACATGAATGGATTTCTGTGACAGGCCAAAACCGCAGGCCGTTTCTGCAGGTATCTGTAATGGATCGGGTGTGCTGATCTGAAGCCATTCAGTTTCCATTAATGTGCAGGCCTTGACCACTGTATCTAGTATCACCAACCTGCCCATAGGTCAGGTCTGTCTGTGTGTGGTGTAATGCAGCGGATTTGCATGATTTATCCTTGCAGCCAGGACTGCAGTGACCCTCAGCAGGCGAGAGGCCATGGGTGATGGATTTCAGGAATAGTGACTGTCTCACCACGAGTAAATTGTACAGTGTGGCATTCTTAGACAATGTATTTGTTCTAGTACCTTTTGGAACTTCAGAAGTAGTTTATATGTTAAAAAATATGGACAATAACAAGAAGATAATTGTTGGACAATGATGGTTTGTACGCTATGTACTTACGTATTTCTCGATAGAAAAATTGCAAAATACTTATAAAATAATTGATATACCACAGTGGGTAATAACCGACAGTAACAAACATAGCAGAACCGACACTTTACAGGCAGTCACCTACAGTGTTAGTGTACACAATTCTTCCCCCCTTATACTCTTGAAAGAAGAGACATACTTGTTTCTGAGGGTATTTCTGAAGTTGTGAAGGTATTTTAAATCTGTCTTGTGACTCCAAGGAAATGCATATTTTTGTCACCAAATGTGTTTTGTTTTATTGAAATAAAATAACATCATTGGTCTTCATGAAACACATATACCATTTGGCTTGCTTTCTCCATCTAAAAACAGTTCATTATGAAAGATATTGATGTTAGTACTGAAGATTTTTGCTCGCATCAGGAAACGCCACCTGCTTGCAAGTTTTTTAATTATTTCCGTGTTTGCACTATTGTTTCTTGTATTGTAGCTGCACAAGACAGATTGTCAACTTACGTCTTAACTTACCCTTGAGATCTCAGTTTGTCAGGGAAAAATGCTAAAACTTCTCTGGAAATCAGGGAATTTCACTTGGAAAACTTGAGGCAACCCTGTTAATGTTTATTATGGTATAATTGATGCCTCTGACTGGATCCGTCCATTTTTGGCGGACCGTCTTTCTCCTGTGACTAACTTTGGAATCGCGGGAATGATGACCTCGCTGTTTGGTCCGATAACCTCTCACAATTAATCAGTCGAGCAAATTAATTTATTTGATACAGTACTGAATTTCTTCTCATTATTCAACATAAATACTGTGCTGCATCAAATTAAGTGAAACATTGCACCCAGTTTTAAAGAGTTTGGAAAGGTAGATACACACTGTGTAAACTTTGCGTATGGTTTATTTTAGCTCATACATTGCAGGGAATGAAATGTAGATAAGATATCAAAACTTAATTTTAAATTGAGAGCAGAATGATATCTCGTTTTATTTTAAAGTTATTGGGTTTCATATCCAACTGATGGTCACTTGCAGTGCAGCCTTTCACTTCATTACACATAACAGATCACATGGTAATAACAATCCTCATATCTCATAAATGATTCAAGATATCAAAACAAAGTTTTTTGCAAATTATAGCATCTAGTGAGGCACATGTGTTGAATGATAAATACTCAAAACTTTTTTGTTCACAGATACATGGATGTCACTCATTCATAGCAGTGAGAGGTCAGTGGTTCAGGAAGCATACAGAAGTCCATAGCACTGTAGGAGAATCCAAGTGACAAATGTACACTAACCACAGCACATGGGGAAATGGTGCAGCAGGATGTGTATACACAGCCACTGCAGCAAAAGGGTTAATTAGCTTTGTTGATGTTTCATCATAACCACTAGAATGCTCGGATTTTAAAGATTTTAGTGTGGATGCTATTTCTTTTGGCGAAGAAAATGTAACTGAATTTATTAGTAAAGACTAATCTCAGGTATTGTAGGGCATTATTTACTGATCCTGCCTATCCTTTGCTTTTAGCATCAGAGATTTACTTGCTAAAGAGATTTGCCACACTATACACACCTGTTTGCAGTGTATCATCCATGCTTAAAGCTATCGGTTCCTCTTCCACTATAGTTTTACCAGTCGCCTCCTCCACTATATCCCATACTGTTTTTATTTAGTTGCCTTATGTCGCTATCTTCTTCTCATAGTGCATTTGCTTAGATATCTGAATTACTTTGCTTATTATTCTGACGTATTTCCTGTAATGAGCTACATCATAAACATTAGAGCTGTTTCTGGCTTAAATGTAGTGTTCCTTTTTTTCGTACAGGAGAAAATTATTCTTTGGGTAATCCCTGATTTTATTGTGAACTTCTGTTAAATTGTATTACTTTCAGAGGAAAACTGTTTTCAAACATGGTTTTCATTGCTTGCCAGGTGGCTGGAGACATGTACACAATGTATGAAATAAGTGATAGTCCAACATGAAACTTAGTCTTGATTGTTTATTTTCATTTACTTATGACACATGGTATTGTATTCTGGGGTTACTCTTCCATTCACAAAAAGTATTTTTGTCTAAGGAATAGGTAGTTTGAGGAGTATGTAGTATAAGTTCATGAACCTCTTGTCGACTCCTGTTTCAGAATCTGGGCATTCTGGCATTGATCTCCCAATAATATATATTTTCTTTAATGTCATTTATTGTAAACAGTATGAACTTATATTCACAATAGTTAAAAGCTTTCACTCTGCACTCTGTTAATACTAGGCATAAATCCGATCTGCGTTTAGATCGTATCTCCTTGACTCTTGTGCAGAAGGGCATGCAACATTTTACTGCATCCATTTTCAACAGGCTAAGAACTAAAAATATTAGCAGTAATCCATGCACTTTCAAATCTAAACTGTAGAATTTACTTCTGGATCGCTCCTTATAATCTGTCAGAGCTCTTGCAAAAATGAAGCCAATACCTGTGTTGTTCTGTTGATATGGTAGTATAGACACGCAGCTTGTCATATGTATATGATTTCTCTACATTTCATTTTTTAAATTTATTTTACACATCTAGTTCTGTAGGACCAAATTGAGGAGCAAATCTCAGTATGTGAAATTACAACATAAAAGTAATAACAGATAAAATAAAAGGTTTATGAACCCAAAAAAGACAAGCCATAAGTTTATGTAAATACAATCAACAATATAACACAGGAATCAGATTAATTTTTCGAGAAACTCCTCGACAGAATAGGAGAGGTGACCCATGAGGAAACTCTTCAGTTAGGATTTGAAAGTGCGTGTATTACTTCTAAGACTTTGGGTTTTGTTGAATTATATGTTAGAAACTGTAAAAACTGAGTCTTACTGTGATTTAGTGTTAGTTTATTTTCTACAAGTCATGAACTTGTCATGAACTGCACTATTTGAAACAGTGCCAGTGTTGCACACATCCTTCACTACCAAGCTAGTGTCATCAGAAACATTTTAGAATTACTTGTAAGATTAGAGAGCATATCATTTATTTAAATAAGGAACAGGAGTGGCCCCAGGGGCATCCCCACCCTCAGTTGACTGTGCCCCACTCAGACCCCACATCATAGCCATTCTGAACTCTGTAGATAATGACCTTTTGCTGTCTGTTGTTAAAGTAAGAGGTAAACTAATTGTGAACTATTCCCCGTATTCCATAATGGTCCAACTTCTGGAGCAATATTTTGTGATCAGCACAAACACCCACATTAAATAAATAAATAAAGATACCTAGCATTGGAAACGTTTTGTTTAATCCATCCAGTCCCTCAGAGAGAAAAGAGAATATAGCATTTTCAGTTGTTGAACCACTTCTAAAACAGAACTGTGCAGTTGACAGCAAACTACATGAAATAAAATGATCAATTATCCTTACTGTGGTGTCACCGCCAAACACCACACTTGCTAGGTGGTAGCCTTTAAATTGGCCGCGGTCTGGTAGTATACGTCGGACCCGCGTATCACCGTTATCAGTGATTGCAGACCGAGTGCCGCCGCAGGGCAGGTCTAGAGAGACTTCCTAGCACTCGCCCCAGTTGTACAGCCGACTTTGCTAGCGATGGTTCACTGACTTCTACGCTCTCATTTTGCCGAGACGATATTTAGCATAGCCTTCAGCTACGTTATTTGCTACGACCTAGCAAGGCACCATGATCAGTTTCTATTGATATTGTAAATCATGTACCGTCAAGAGCGACGTTCGTCATTAATGGATTAAAGTTAAGTATTCCACCAGCTACGTCCGTTTTTCTCAATTGTAATTCCCTTGTCATGTTCCAGACCTCATGCCAGCCTGCGTGAGCTGAGACGCGTGCATTTCGGCCTCCTTTAGCAATACGGTTGGCTCTCCTTCCAACCACAACTCTTACATACAGTCTTTTCAATAACTCCAGCAAACACTAATGGCATAGAAATAGGTCTAAAATTGTCTGCATTATTCGTTTCTTCCTTTTTATGAAGCAGCTTTACTACTGAATACTTTAATCGTTCAGGAAAGTGACCATCATTAAAAGAAAAATTACAAATATGCCTAAGTACAGGGCTAACATGTGTACCACAATACTTCAATATTCTTCTAAGTACGTCATCATATCCATGAGTCCTTACTCTTCAGTGATTTAATTATTGACTGAATCACACCCTTGTCAGTATCACAGAGGAGTATTTCAGACATCAGCCTCGGAAAGGCATTTTCCAAGAGGTATATGATTCCCTGTAGAAACTATGTTTTTATTTAATTCACCAGGAACTCTCAGAAAGTGAGAGTTAAATACTGTACATATATCTGATATACAGAAACAATTTTACTATGAACTGACTTTATATTGTTGACCTTGTGCTGCTGACCAGACACTTCCTTCACAACTGACCATATGGTTTTAATTTTATCCTGTGAATTAACTGTTCTATTTGCCTACCACATACTCTTTGCCTTCCTGGTAACACTTTTAAGTACCTTACTATACTGTTTGTAATAGGCTGCTGTAGCTCGATTTTGACTACGTATAACATTTTGATATAATTCCCACTTTGTGCCACATGATATCATTATCCCAGTAGTCAGCCACCCCCAGCTGCCTTTTACTGCTAGTACCCTGTTCAGAATGTTAAAATAGAAAGCAACTTTCAAAGAGCATGAGAAATGTGTAAGGAAAGCATTAAATTTGTTGTGTATGTTATTGGTGCTACAAACATCTGCCACTCTTGTCCCTTAAATAAGATTAAAAACTGTTGCTATTGGATTAGCTTTTCTACATAATTTGTTATTATATATAATATTTGTTTGTGTAAAAAAAAGTTAAAATTTGTGTATCATGGTCTGAAAGGCCATTCACCCTTTTACTAACAGAATGTGCATCTAGTAACGAAGAATGAATAAAAATATTGTCTGTGGCTGTGCTGCTGTTCCCTGCACCCTGGTTGGCAAAAAAAAAAAAAAAACTGTGTGTGTGTGTGTGTGTGTGTGTGTGTCAGATCATATGAATTAGAGATCTTCCAGCATCCTTTTTCTTGCACAATCTCATACAAAATTCATATGGAAGTCACCACATGTAACTAATTTTTTGTACTTCCTATAAAGTGAAACAAGAACCTTCTATAGTATGAGCAGAAATGATCTGAAGTCAGAGTTAGGGGACCTATTAACAACAACAATGAGAAGTTCAGTTTCACTAAATTCAACTGCCCCTGCACAACATTAAAATATCTGTTCAGTGCAGTGCCATGACACAGCTATGGACTCAAACAGAATACTGTTTTTTATGTACATGGCCACTCCCTCACTCCTTGAAAAACAGCCAGCCAATCTGTATTCTGGTAAAGGATGCCTCTGAATTGTCAAATTATTTAAGTGGTTCTCAGATATACCAGTATTGTCAAAGTCAACATCTATAAGCAATTCACTAACTTTATTGCTAATACCTCTTGTATTTCGATGAAATAAGCTAATTCCACCACTACCTGGATACCTGCTGCCCCTTTGAAGGTGATTCATTTGTTAGAGGGACTTCCTTTAAACATAGATAACTATCAACTGACTTCAGTTTAAAAAGGGTGTAGCTATAACACCAAACTACTGCAGGAATTTTCCTGTTAGTGATCCCACCACTGCCCATTACACGGTCACCTATAAGCTTTGCCAGCCTCCCTGTTTCATACCTATAGAGGTGCAGGCCATGCCTAGCAAAACCGATCTGTTGATAGACTCTGCTGGCACCACTGCAATGTGAGCCATTCCCTCTGCCATCAGTGCCTTCTCCAACCCCATGTTGACACGCCTAACAACAGCATTAAGATGAGGCCGACCATGACGCTGAAACAGTTGCACGAACTGCAATTTCATGTATGGACTCATTCCATGACCACGAAGATTTGCCTCTACTCAGTTGGGTCCTATGGAACTAGACAGGTAAAATAAAAATAAATCTTCTTCTTCTTAGCATTTATCCCGTGCTAGCAGGGTCCACTTGTTGACGCACATGCCTCCATTTGGGTCTGCTAAGGCTATCTTCATAGGTGGTATTGATGAATTCCATATCCTTGGGTCTGCCACGAGGTCGTAGGTCATTTACGACCTGGTGCATAGCTGTTCTTGCCACAAGAGTCTTCTTTACTGTGTGTGATATGTCCGTACCATCTTAACCTGCTTTTCTGTAGTTTGTCAGAGATGGGTGCAACTGCAAGTCACCAAAAGAACGTAGACATTTGTTGCATTGTCAAATCGGGTAAGTCCAAGGGACCACTGAAGCATACGCATTTCCATCACGTGGTGAGTGTGCTCATGCGTAGCTGTCGTTGGCCAACACTCCGACCTGTAAAGTGTGACTGGGTGTACTATAGTCCTATAAGCCTTTGACTTCAGGCATAAAGGTATACGGCGATCACACATGATGCCAGTCACATGTTGCCATTTAATCCAGGTTGTCTTAACATGGGCACAAACGTCTGGGAGACTTTCTTGAATTGCTCCTCTTTCTTCAGGTCTTGTCCACCGACTTTGATGGTCCCATCAGTTGAATACCACACTCCATATATTCTGTCTTTTTGATATTCAGCCGAAGACCAGATTTACGAAGTCATTGGTTCCATTGCTGCATCTGTTCCTGGAGGTCTTCACAGTGCTTGCTTGTCAGTAAAACCAAGGGTGGGGTGGCTGTAGGTCGTATGTCACAGTGTCCATACAAAAGCTAAGCAGTTGAGGTGACAGTGCTGAACCTTGATGTACTCCGACATTGATAGTAAAAGGGAGTGATGTTCCCACTGCACATCAGACATTGCTGGAGACATTTTGATACAGCAATTGGACCCATCGGACATAAGCTTCAGGGACATTGAGATCTTAAAGCATGCTACATAAGGTGATATGGGACGTGGTCAGAAGCCTTTCCAGATCTAGGAATGTTTTATGAATATCTTCTCAAGGTGTTTCTCAATAAGGAAATGAGTGGCATTCATGGCATCTGTGGTTCTGCTTTGATAAATGTGCATTTATTTGGGGTGATAGAAACAATTGCCTGAAGCCTGGTGCCTGTAACCTGCTCAATGATCATCATGATGACACAAAGCAGTTGAATTTGTCAATACTGTGAGCATTCTGTCACATCACCTTTTCTCTTCCAGATTGCTAGTTGTCTAGACTGCTGGGATTGTATCATCATCATCATCATCATCATCATCATCATCATCATCATCATCATCATCATCAATGATTCTGTCGAAGGAAGTAAGAATTGAGGCACATTTGTGGCCAAGGATCTTCTATACTTTAGCTGGTATGTCATGAGGGCCAGTAGTCTTCCCATTCTTCATCTTCTTGACCACTTCCTTGACCTCCTGGATGGTGATTGGTAGTACAGATCAACCAAACGGTTCAGCACTGAGTATTGGAGAATGGTCACATTCCTCATTGCTGATTTTGGAGAAGTGATCGCTCCATCTGCAGAGAATGTTGAGATGGTCTTGAAGGAGTTAATGGTTTTCGTCCTTTGTGTTTGACATGACCACTGTCCTGGGTTGCTTGGTGGCATGCTTTGGCGAGGTAATAAATTTTATTTACTTCTTCAGGTTTATCTAGTTCATTGTGCACACGATAGTAGTAAGATGATTTGGCTGCTGCAACTGCTCTCTTGGCAGCCAGTTTTTGCATCTTGTAGCATTGCAGATCTTCATTAGTGTGGGACTGGAGCAGTAGTTTAAAAGTCTTCTTCTCCCTCATAGCTGTTCACCCATCTTAATTCCACCACCATACTTCTTTATTGATTGCATGTTTGCCTGGTTTTGTCCTGCTAAGAATGTTATTTACTGCACAGTGAGCTTGGCTGGTAATGCTGTCCCATGTGCCTGATACTGGCTGGTCTGTGTCTATGTTGATGGCTGTAAGAGCAGTGGTGAGCTGAGCTTTGATTCTCTGCACTCCAGTGATTTGAGGATGATTTTTGTTGTGGATATTCAACTTGAGGTCCATGGCAAGAGGCTGATGCTGCGGCAATTGATTCTAAGTCGATGACTTCTACGTCATTTACTAGCTTCAGGTTGCATCTTGTAAGCAGATGGTCAAATTGAGTCTTGAGCACCCCACTTGTATAGGTTATCAGATGTGTATGGTTCTTCTTGAAGAATGTGTTGGCCACCATAAGCTCATGTGCTTGAGCAAAATCCAGAATCTGTATCCCATCCTCACTGACTGTACCATATCTGTTTCCACCATGATATTGGTGGTACCTTTTTCTTACTCATCCTACATGACCAGTGAGGTTGCCTCTTATTATTATGGGGTTGTTCAGAAAGTAAGTTCTGATTGGTCGCGAAATAGACACCACAGTGAAAACCTGATGAAGCTTTGCACAGATGTGTTGTGCAGTGTCTCCAGTATGACCATTGATCGCATAAAGATGCTTTTTTCCTAGATTTGACCTTAATTTCCCAAATTTTTCTATAGTACGAACCAACTGCATAGGTTGTTATTTGCACCTCAAAGCCAACATGATAGCCAATCTGACATGTTAGGGGTCGTTATGTATCCTTTTGGTTTAGCCGCCTGACAATACAGGGATCACACAGTTGATGCCTGATCTGGTAGGTTCCTACACAGGTAAAGGAGTAAAAGTTTGTCTTCCTGCAGAATCAGGACTTCCAGCAATGTGTATCATGCCAGATGGCCTTTGCTGTGGCTGGGTGGCACCCATGTGAAGAGCCCTCGATAGGGATAGCATCAGGATGGATGTTTCACACATGAAACGTATTAAAGTACAGCAGAACAATGAACATTCGGATCCATCCATATTTTCAGACAGGAATTTAAACTTTATGGTGGACAATCACAAGCCTGCTACTTATCCACCCCCCCTACCCTCCCCCCCCCCCCCCCAACCCCAGCTACCCCATGGAAAGAGAACAAGCCAGACATCGAGGAGTGAAACAATTCATCCAATACTTAAGTATGTACTTGAACTGTTTGAGATATGTTTGCTGTGACAAAGCCATTATTTTTGTGGAACTTATTAGATAAATTTGGAGAAGTTGAGTCATTAAGAAAAGTGCGCAATGGAGCACTATTGATTAAAGCCTCTTCTCCTACATGATCTACAGCTTTGAGCATGTGGACCTTGTACCCCGCGCTGTGGTCCAAGAAATCATCTTCCACTGAGACCTTATGCTCTAAATAGTTGAGGAGCTACTATGGACTGATCTTGAGTGGTAAGGTATACTTTTTGTCAAACGTCTCCAAGGCTAACAGAATAGATATAGGTGCCTTTATCATAGCCTATGAATCAAAATGCAGTAATGGCTCCTGATCATGCCACAGAGGTCTCATTCCAGCTGGACTATGGTTGCCAGATTTATGGCTCGGTGGGGCCTTTGGCTTAGAAATTTTTGGGCCCAGTCCACCGTAATAGAGTTCGTTTGGCCACTGGCACCTTCTGGACGTGTTGCATAGACAGTTTTCTTGATGAATCGGGGATATTTCCTCTTCAGTTCAAACGGTACCAACTCTTGGTCTCCTATGCAATAACCATTAGTCAGTTGCCGGGGTAGGGCATTTCTCACAATTGGATGAGCCCTGGAAGATCCCTTGTCTGCTCAGACCTTTGTAACAGCCCTTTCCATACACTTCTTTGTGAATTCCTTTTTAGCTCTTGGCATCAGTATTACCTTCAGTGTCTCAGTCTGAGTGCTCCGACATACTTTCATAATCAGAACATGTACTTAGCAAGTGTCAGTAGTTCCTGATGAATTACCCCTGGATTGAGGTACACATGAACTTCCTATTTAGCCTCTTAACCCCCAATCAACCAACCAACCAACCAACCCAAATTAACTGTCCTGATGAAAGAGTTAAAGTAATGTTGATTGTTGTGTCCCAAAACAGACGCAAATTGCACTCTGTTATGCTTCATTGCTGACTCGAATTTAATCAGCTCACTCTCCATAGTGTAATTAAGAATCTCTGTCAATACTATTACATGGTTCTCCTGCAGTGACATGGTATCTTCCTTTGTAAAGTGTACATGTAATGGTCCAGTATCCTCTATCACTTGACAAGATCAGCACTAGGTTTAAAAAAGTTTGTGGCTTGATACTTCGGACTTAAAGCATCATGTAACAGTTGGCCAACATCTGTACTAAGTAAACTATGTAACAACACTTTTTTGCTTTCCAAATTTTCCTCCCTTTTTATATCTCAAATGCTTTATGGAAGTTCATTGTGCGCGTACAACAGCTTCATCTCCGTGAGGCTCCTCTGTTTCTAACTGCGGCAACAGGTCAGATGTGTTCTCCACATTAACTTTAATACTGTCTGCAAATGTCTTGTCTGTTCCTTCTGTTAGCAGTAGCCATTTTCTGTTGCTCTTTACCCATATCCCTCCACAATGTGTTTAAATCATTCCTTGCCTAGTCTAGTTGAAATAGAGGAACTGCTATCTTCTCCTCCTGTTTCACTATCTTCTGCTCTCTACTGCATGCCCAGCAATGCCACTGCAGAGCCTCATTTATTTCCCTATTTCTCAGACCATTGCAGTTCCCTCTGTGGGGAAAAGCTACAGCAATCATCACCCCACACTCCAGAGTCAAAAATCCTATAACAAACCGAGCACTTCTTATTCATGGTACACTATGCGAATATAACTAAAATAAATTGATAGATTATTGAATAAACCAATAAAAAACTCATTCATGAAAAAATTATGCCCGAAAACAGGAAATACTATGCAACTTTACCAAACCAGAAAATTTAACACTCTTTTTTGTTACTGTACAGTCGATAGTAATCTTACCTTGAACAGAAGTAAACAAAAAGTAGTGCCCCTGTTTGTTGCAGCTAAACGTCCCCCCACCCACCCCAACACCAGCTTTTCAGAATTGTGCTGGTGGGAACTTTCCCTGTAATACATCCTATGTTCACTTAACCCTCCTGGCCTAAACCTTCGTTAGTCACTGTCCTCACCCATCCAGCCCATTCCCTGTTCCCATTCCAGCACTATACAGCTGTCATTCCACCAGCAGATCCAGTCTTTTCACCCCGCTGCGGGTCCGGGGGTTAGAATAGGCCTGAGGTATTCCTGCCTGTCGTATGAGGCAACTAAAAGGAGTTTCACAAGTTTCGGCCTTTATTTGATGGTCCTCTGTCGGGTTTGACCTCCATTCTTCAAAATTCTTCCGAAGAGCATGCCAATTGGGGAAGGGCGCCTGACAAGGTGCATCGTGTCCATCATGCATTGTATCTTTAGCCCACTTTCTTGTCGTCGCATTGCAGTCCTGCTCATTCTTCATCTTGGGTGAGGACATCTTGAAAGCGTGCATCCTGTGTGTACGACATCGTCTTGCGCCACCGCTACAACAGTTCTAGCACCATCAGCTCTGCCAACCCAGGTCACCTCTCAGAGCCGGAAGACTACACCTGCCCCCTTGATGGTGGGGGGGGGGGGGGGCGGCGGCATTTCCCTCCCTGTTGCTCCTGCACCACCTACTTAGGAAGTAACACACCCCCCACCCACCCACCCAACCATGGTGGACGTCTGCTCCCACTTCTAAGCTGCAGAAGCGTAAGTTTTCTTTGGCTTCTCTAGCTAGGAAGGAGTCCCTTGGGTTACTCCCTTCCCAGGTTTCTTCTAATGGGAAAGATGACTCCTGCCAGTGGCTGAAGAGCCCAAAGCCAGCTGCTTGTAGGACTTCATGCTCATCCTCAGTCCCATAGACTGGGCCAGTGAAGTCCTACCAGTCAGGAAAACCGAAGGAGCAGTGAGAGAAATCCAAAAAGAAAACCCCTAAGATCAAGGAAATTGCAGTGGCACCCACACCACCGCTACCTACAAGCTCTGCGGCTGAGGATAGGGTGGAGATTTTGGCGTCCTCTGAGGACCTAGATCTTGCCAAACCCTGAGACACACTGGATGTAGACTGCTCAGGCAATAAAGCTGTGGCAGCAGGTGACTCTGAGGTGTAAACTGCCTCACTGAATGTTCCATGCCTTCTCAGTCTCAAGATTTCATCCTCCAGTGGAATTGTGACAGTTTTTCCACCGCCTGGCTGAGCTATGGCAACTGTTAAGCTTTACACCTGCTATCTACATTGCCCTCCAGGAAACCTGGTTCCCAGCAATGTGGACCCCTGCCTTCCGTGGCTATAATGGATATTACAGGAACCGTAATGATTATAATTGTCAGGTGGAGTTTGCGTTTATGTCCTAAACTCGGTCTGTAGTGAACCTGTGCTCCTTCAAACCCCTCTTGAAGCTGTGGCTGTCAGAATAAGGGCGGCGCAGGAAATAACTGTCTACAATGTATATCATCATCCAGAGGGTGCAGTAACCCTGAATGTATTAGCTGCACTGATTGATCAATTCCCTAAACCTTTCCTACTTCTGGGAGATATTAATGCCCATAACCCCTTGTTGGGTGGTACCATGCTTACTGGCCAAGGCAGAGATGTGAAACTTCACTGTTGCAATGTGACCTCTGTATCTTGATTACAGGGGCTGCCACACATTTCAGTGTGGCTCATGGTAGTTACTCGGCCATTGAATTATCAGTTTGCAGCCCAGGACTTCCCCCATCTATCCACTGGAGAGCACATGACGACCTGTGCGGTAGTGACGACTTCCGCATCTTCCTGTCACTGCCCCAGCATCAGGCACACGGACATGTGCCCAGATGGGCCTTGAACAAGGCAAACTGGAGAACTTTCACCTCTGCTGTCACCGCTGAATCTCCCCAACATGGTGACGTTGATGTGATGTTTGAACAGGTGACTACAACAATTATTTCTGTGGCAGAAAATGCGATACCTCGCTCTTTAGGGTGCCAGAGGTGTAAGGCAGGCCTTGGTGGTCGCCGGAAGTCGCTGAAGCAATTAAGGAGCGTCGGTGAGCTCTACAGTGGCATAATCGGCAACCTTCCCTGGAACACCTCATAGCCTTTAAACGGCTCCGTGCCCGTGTTCGCCATCTTATCAAACAACAGAAGAAGGAGTGTTGGGAGAGATAAGTCTCCACCATTGGGTGCCACACGCCACCTTTCCCAGACCCCAACAGCTCTCCCCAGTGTTACCATAAGTGGTGAGTTATGTACCGACGCAAATTTAATTGCCGAGCAATTTGCTCGAGCCTCTGCATTGGAGAATTACCCTCCAGCCTTTCGCACACTCAAACGGCGGCTGGAAGGGAACATCCTGTCATTCACTACACGCTGCAGCGAATCCTATAATGCCCCATTTACAGAGTGGGAGCTGCTCAGTGCCCTTGCACATTGCCCCAACACAGCTCCTGGGTCTGACTGCATTAAACGTGTCTCATCTGACTACAAGCAACACCTTCTCATCATCTTCAACTGGATCTGGTGTGATGGCATCTTTCCATCACAATGACAGAACACCACCATCATTGCGGTGCTCAAACTTAGTAAAAACCTGCCTATGTGGATAGCTATCGGCCCATCAGCCTCCCCAATGTTCTTTATAAGCTGCTGGAATGTATGGTATGTCGGCAGTTGGGTTGGGTCCTGAAGTCACGTGGCTTGTTGGCTCCATGTCAGGGCAGCTTCCACCAGGGTCACTCTACCACTGATAATCGAGTCTGCCATCCGAACAGCCTTTTCCAGACGGCAGCACCTGATTGCGGTCTTTTTCTGGCTTATGTAAGGCATACGACACGACTTGGCAACGTCATATCCTTGCCCCATTGTATGAGTGGGGTCTCCGAGGTCCATTCCTGATTTTTATCCAAAACTTCCTGTCACTCCGTACTTTCTGTGTCCGAGTTGGTGACTCCCATAGTTCCATCCATATCCAGGAGAATGGAGTCCCGCAGGGCTTTGTATTGAGTGTGTCTCTATTTTTAGTGGGCATTAATGGGTTAGCAGCAGCTGTCGGGCCCTCCATCTCACCTTCTCTTTATGTAGATGACTTCTGCTTTTCATACTGCTGCTCCAGTACTGTTGTTGCTGAGCGGCACGTCCAGGGAGTCAGCCAAAAGGTGCAGTCATGGGCTGTAGCACACGGCTTCCAGTTTTCAGCCACAAAGTTGTGTGTCATGCACTTCTGTCGGCGTCGTACCATTCATCCGGAACCCACACTTTACCTTAATGACGATCCACTCACTGTAGTGGAGACATATCAATTCCTAGGACTGGTTTTAATCACTTGATTGACTTGGCTTCCTCATCTTCATCAGCTTAAGCAGAGGTGCTGGCAGCATCTCAATGCCCTCCGTTGCCTGAGCAACACCAATTGGGGGCAGGTCACTGCACGCTGCTGCAGCTCTACAGAGCCCTTGCCCAATCCCGAATTGACTATGGGAGTCTGGTTTGTGTTTCAGCAGGGCATTCAGCATTGCATTTACTCGACCCTGTGCACCACTGTGGGGTTAGATTAGAGTCCAGTGACCAGCGTATTGGTGGAGGCTGGTGTCCCTCCATTGCAGATGAGACGTGTGCAACTGCTCACCAGTTATGCAGCACACATTCCTAGTTGCCCTGAACATCTGAATTACCGTCTCTTTTTCCAGCCTGCAGCAGTCCATCTCCCACATCGGCGGCCCAGCCGGGGCTAACAATTGCGGTTTGTGTGCGGTCCCTTCTCTCTAGTCTGGAGTCCTTCCCTTTACCACCTCTACTTGCGGTCTGTTCACATATGCTTCCATGGTGTGTGCCTCAGCCACAGCTTCGACTGGACCTTTCCATGGCCCTAAGGACTCCGTTAACCTCGCCGCTCTCTGCTATTACTTCCTCTTGATTCTTGACGTGTTCCGGGACTCTGAAGTGGTTTACACTGACGGCTCAATGACTGATGGTCACATAGGCTTCACATTATTCGTGGATGACATATTCAGCTGCACTCCTAGCCAGTTGGCTGAAGTGTCTTCACTCCAGAGCTGGTGGCCATACCTCGTGCTCTTTTGTACATCCACTCATGCCCTGGCGAGTCATGTCTCCTGTGTACTGACTTGTTGAGCAGCCTACAAGCTATCAACTAGTGCTACCCTTGCCACTCTCTGGTAGCATCCATTCAGGAGTCCATCTATGCCCTGGAACTGTCCCGCCGTTCCGTGGTGTTTGTGTGGACCCCAGGACACGTCGGAATCCCCGGCAACAAACTTGCTGACAGGCTGACCAAACAGGCAATGCAGAAACCGCCTCTGGAGATAGGCATCTCCGAAGCTGACCTGCATTCTGTCTTACACCGCAGGGTTTTCCGGCTTTGGGAGACGGAGTGGCATAACAACACGGACAGCAAACTGCGTGTCATTAAGGAGACTATGGATGTGTGGAAGTCTTCCATGCAGGCCTCTCGCAGGGAATAAGTTGTTCTCTGCCGACTCCACATCGGCCATACGTGGCTAATGCATGGTTACGTACTCCATCGCGAGGTCCCACCTCAGTGTCGCTATAGCTCCCAAATGACAGTCATCCACCTCTTGCTGGACTGCCCACTTTTAGCCGCTCTGCGGCAGACTTAACTTTCATAGCACCCTGCCTTCGGTGTTGGGCGACAATTCCTCCACAGCAGCTTCAGTTTCACATTTTATGCATGAGAGTAGGTTTTATACTTCTATGTAGGTTTTAGTGCATGTCCTTTGTCCCTCTTTCTCCTCCACTTTACTGCTTTTAGGGTGGAGGTTTTATTATTTGCAGAGTTGTTCGCTTTCCCTTTTTATTCTCGTGGTTGGCCAGCCACTGTAATCTGCTTTCATGTTTTACTCTCGTCTGTTTCTAGCGTCTGTTTTTTTCTTGTCCTCTTTTGTTGCTTTTAGTGTTTGTTGCCTTCCCTTCATTCTTATGGCTTTTCCTTTCCTTCCGTTTTGTGTTATATATTTCGTCCATTTTATTCTCACAGTTGTGGCATTGTTTTATTGGGAACAAGGGACCAATGACCTTGTAGTTTGGTCCCTTGTCCCGCCTTTAAACAAACCAACCTCCAACCAACCAGTCTTTTCAGTTCATTTCCTTTCAGCTACCCCCCCTCCCCCTCCCCGACCTCTCCCCTGCCCTCAGTCTAACCTGCAGCACTTTGCTGTCCACTGCGTCCACCATACTATCCCTCCCCCCTCCCTGCTCCAGCCTCCTCCTCCCTACTGCCACCCAATTGCCACTCCCGTAATGCACTGGTGCTGCTGCTCACAGTGTGGTTTCAGTTGCCTGAGACTGTAGTCGTGTGTGTGTGTGTGTGTGTGTGTGTGTGTGTGTGTGTGAAGGTCTTAACGGCCGAAAGCTATAATTGTGAGTGTCTTTTTGTTGTGCCTATCTGTGACTCAGTGTCTCCGCTATATGGTGAGTGGCAACTTTCCTTCGCATAATATTGGCAGAATTAAAGACTTGATAGTTCATATGACAACTTAATGAAGATGGACGCAGCAGAATGCTGCATGCGTTTCTACAAGAGTCATGGAGGTGTGATTCAAATGCAGATGGCATTCCTGACTAGTATTAACTGTGTGAAAGCTACTAACTCTTGGGAACAAGCTAATATTATTAACAACAAATGACATTAAAGAAAATACATGTTGAGAGGCCAATGACAGAATTCCCAGACTTCTGAACAGGAGTCGACAAGAGGCTCACGAGCTTACACCACATATTGCTCAAACTACCTGTATCTGAGCCAAAAATACCCTTTGTGAATGGAAGAGCTATTCCAGAATATAATACCATATGTCATAATCAAATGAAAACAAGCAAAGAGATTAATTTTTGTATTGGACTACCATTTATTTGACACAGTTCTAACAATAAATATAGAGCAGCATTAAGTTACTGAATAATATTCTGAACTTTGGCTCTCTACAACAGCTTACTGTCTATTTGCAACATGGAAATTTGAGTTTTTCAGACTCACTGATCGTATGCCCGTTCTGTATAACCAAATTTCAGTTTTAGTTGAATTGTGTCTTAAAAACTGTAAAAACTGAGTCTTCGTGTGCTGTAGTACAAGTTTATTTTCTACAAGTCATGAACTTGTGTCTTGAACTGCGGTATTTGATACGTTGCCTATGTTCCACACAACTGGTTCCTCCTGTCTTCTTAGCCTTTAATGAATATTTTGATTTACTGAGTGGTTGCTTGAGGGTGGGGTTATGGGTCATACATTTCCCTTATTCGTCATTGCAGATGAAATTTAAAGTTTCTATGAAATCATTAAAATGCAATGGAATGGAACAGCTCATAGCAAAGTTCTCAATACTGTGATTACTGTCGCTTTTGGTTTTGGACTACTACTGTGCTGATACACTGAAAAGGATGCGTATCCACATGTTACACATGGCAAGTGTGCATATTTTTCCATTCCACAATGTTTCAGTCAGCTCATTGTGGTGCCACATTAATAATGAGGAAGGGAAGAGCGTAGCCCAAACCAGCAATATCTAGTCTGGGAAGGATGATTTTGTGGGTATTTAATGTACTAACATATTGTTTCAAGTAAATGTTTAGCTTTTGGTCAATTAATATCTCTTAAGGTGTGACATATGCTTTTATATTCCATAGATTCATTAACCTTCAGACATTCACTGTATATATAAGCATGACTGTGGGTTCAAAAACATAAACTCTTTCTTTATCTTAAAATCAGTTACATTCAGTTTTAGCTGCTCGAGCTTGTTTGTTGTTTTTAAATGTAGATGAAATTACACTTCTTTTTTTGATAGGCTCTGCTCCTTCCCTGCATCAATGTGAAGTCTGATTGCTAACCCAACAATTATTTGCGTATTATTACAAGCTTCTTAGTTTCATTTATGACAGCTTGAATTTGATTGTGATAGATGAATTATGTCTTCCAGTCACTTAAAAAGTATCGAAGATGCCTTAGCTTAATATCAAATTTCGGTCTCTCTTTCATCTTACATTGAAAAAATCTATCTTACTTATCCGTAAATCAATTGAAACTGTCTGAAGGCAAAGTATTGCCTTCCAGTATGAAATAAGGTATTTAGAATTTCTCATTGCCACTGTGATACGCATGTGTAATGAAGCAAATGGTTATTGTGTCAGTGGCATCAGATACACAATGTGTTGACAGCTGCAGGTTCTTCATTATAAATAAGCATTTTATTGGCATCCATTTCTCATATTGTTTTTCAAAGCTCCTGATGTCCACATCTTGGTAAATAGTTTATTAGTAAATATGAAAAAATATGTATATCAAAGATTTCACTTTGAATTTGTGTTTCCCAATTAAGAATGGCTGTTATTCTTTTTATTCATTTTTATTTTGTTTGAGTGTATGTTGTCTTAACTGACAAGAGTCCTAAAATATTATGGAATGCTAATAGTTGATTACTTTTAGGTTTGGCATGGTCCAAGAGATGAATAAATATTCACAAACTAAAGACCTGAGCAGTCCTTCAGAAGACAGTGGATGTGCAGAAGTTACTGGCTGTTCCTCAGAGGATTTTTCAAGAACCTCATTTGATCGTTCCATTAGAAACCCATTCTATATCAGCTATGTGGACAGGCTGAGATATCCAGTATGCAGCCCTTCTCTTTTCAAAAGCACTGTGAGTCATATAATTTATATAGAGTAAGTTAATGAAAGCATACAAGGAAATTAGCTAATTAACTAAATTAACTTTTTCAGGGAAAAACGAGAGCTGATGTCAACAGAGAAACTGATATCTCATCATTGAAATCCTGTGATTTTGATGAAAGTGAGAGCGTAATTTTTGATGAAACATTGGATCCTGAGACTGAAAAAGCAGCTCAAGAAGCCATTTCAAAGTATTAACTTCGTGTTTTGTCTTGGCTTATCAAAGTTTAATAGTTTCTTTCAATAACCAGTCCTCACTCCTGTCCTCTCCCGTCCCGTCACATGCGTGAGAGAGAGAGAGAGAGAGAGAGAGAGAGAGAGAGAGAGAGAGAGAGAGAGAACAAGTAGCCATCTCTAGAAACAAAGAAGCTACTACACATACTGAAAGGCACTTCTACTGACTTCTTAATGTGGTTAACTTGTGGGTGTAGTCATCAGTCTGTGGAGATGAAGGTTTATCTAGATTGTACAGAAGGTCATAGAAGCTCAAAATGAAAGCAGCTGCAGTGACATCAAGAACACAAGTACTAGACCATAGCAGATATTTTTAGCAGATTAGATTAGATTAATACTTGTTCCATAGATCATGAATACGACACTTCGTAATGATGTGGAACGTGTCAGGTTAATGAAAGATGTCTGTACACGATATTACATTACACAAAATATTGCATGACACTAATGTTTAAGTTAGGTTCCTTTTTTTTTACCCCTCCCTCAATTTATATCTAAAAATTCAGCCAATGAGTAGGAGGAGTTGTCATCTAGAAATTCTTTTAATTTATTTTTAAATGTTGGTTGACTATCTGTCAGTCTTTTAATGCTGTTTGGTAGGTGACCAAAGAATTTTGTGGCAGCAAAATTTACCCCTTTCTGTGCCAAAGTCAGATTTAAGCCTGCATAGTGAAGATCATCCTTTCTGGTGTTATAGCTATGCACACTGCTATTGCTTTTGAACTGGGTTGGATTATTAACAACAAATTTCATAAGTGAATATATATACTGTGAGGATCCCTAGATCCTTAAATAGATGTCTGCAGGATGACCGTGGGTGGGCTCCAGCAATTATTCTGATTACACGTTTTTGAGCAATGAATACTTTTCTACTCAACGATGAATTACCCCAGAATATGATGCCATACGAAAGCAGTGAATGAAAGTAGGCATAGTAAGCTAATTTACTGAGATTCTTATCACCAAAATTTGCAATAACCCTAATAGCATACGTAGCTGAACTGGACGTTTCAGCAGACCATAAATGTGTTGCTTCCAGTTTAACCTCTCCTCAATGGACACATCTAAAAATTTTGAAAATTGACATTTTGTTAGTACTTTATTTTTACAAATTTTTACAAATTTTTACAAATTCTACCTTAACTACAGACTTCTGTTCAAAGTCTATATTTATTACTGGAGTTGTGCCATTTACTGTACGGAACTGTATATACTGTGTTTTATCAAAATTTAAAGAGAGTCCATTTGCTGAGAACCACTTAATAATTTTGTGAAAAACATCATTTACAATTACATCACTTAGTTCTTGGTTTTTGGATGTTATTACTATACTTGTATCATCAGCAAAAAGAACTAACTTTGCATCTTCTTCAATATGGAATGGTAAGTCATTAATGTATATCAAGAACAGTAAAGGACCTAAGACCAAACCCTGTGGGACCCCGTACTTGATAGCCCCCAGTTTGAGGAATCAGCTGTTGTTTTAACATTACATGAACCACTTATTTCAACTTTCTGCATTCTTCCAGTTAAGTATGAATTAAACCATTTGTGCATTGCTCCCCTCAAACCATAATGATTTAGCTTATCTAAAAGAATTCCATGATTTACACAATCAAAGGCCTTTCTTAAGTCCATCTCAATGTTGCTCATCCCTTCTTGGCATATCATTTAAATTTAACAGTGCAATACTACAATGTTTCTTCTGGCATTTGGTGCAACATTTTTTGGTTAGCACAACATTCAATTCAGGATAATTATAGTGGCAGTGCTGTTTCTCTCTTGCTATTTGCTCTTGATTTAAATGAAGTTCAAAGGTGCAGTAGCTATTGCTGTGGGAGATACACAAAGAATCAGTCTGGTGACATATTTGTCACAAGTGTTTGAAAATGAGTGGAATCTCAGTGCTTTTTCGAGGAGGAGGAGGGTAATTTTCACCTGTTACTCCACTGCATAATCGTTGGGCACCAAACATTTTCTGTTGAACAGCATTACAGCATAAGCACAAAGACTTGACCGATTTAGCTGTCATTTTAACAGAATATTCTCTCAGTTCTTAGTAGAACAACATTATTATAAATGAAAAGCACCTGTTTGCTTTTTTTCTACAATATTACTTTTATTGTTAACCGGTTTTCGGCTTAGAAGGCCATCTTCAGACATTTACTGAGTATTATCACCAAAGAAGTTACAATGTTTGCAAACAACATTGGAAGAGAAGTGACATGTCTAGACTGAAGTAGAAACATACAGAAAGTAACATACTTGAGAGTGTGGCAGTAATGCAATGAAAAAGTAAAAATGGAACAGTACATAAATAACAGTGGAATAGACAGGAAAACCTTTAACACAAAATAGGAATAGCATGCCTACATACTAAGTGTAAATATTTAGTAGCCTGAGACTGAACCACTACTTCAAAATAGTCAGTGGTGTTGCATAAATAGATAGGAATAACATTGTAAGACAGGGCCAGCCACAGCTTGCCGAACTTAATGCGGACTGAATGTGCAGGCCTTGGGTGGGCCAGTGTTTGGCAGAATCGAGGTCTCAGTGCTGTTTACCCTTCGCTATTGTTTGTGGTATGAGGACATTCACACGTCCAGTGGCTGTTTGCACAAAAAGAGAGTCTAGTCATTCGTCATCACAGTCCTTTAAAAATGAATAACAGTGACGGAAGAGTGGGATGAGAATTCTCAATTTGCATAAGCGGTGGATGTTGTATATTTACTAAGAAACTACATTACAATCAATATTGTGCAGAAAGAATTTAAAGATTTAGTTGACAATGAAACAACCAAAAATTGCAATGATTGACAAATGGTATTTATTGTTCTCTACATCAAGAAACACTTTGTGCTAGATTTGCACTTGTGAAGCACGTAAAGAAATTGGTGATACGAACAGTAAAATTTCGGAATTCGCACATATTATTCCATTGTCAGTTACAGTCAGTTTTCAGTGAAACTGAACAAAAAGCATGGAAGCTTCATATATCACTGCACTGTACATTTGTCAAGTCAAGGGGCATGTTTGGAATAATTTTTCAATTTAAAACTTACTATTGTTGAATTTATGAATGACAAAAGAGTGCAGTAATGAAAATTAGAACATATGGAATGGATTGCACACCTCGCATTTTAAGTCAGCTTGACTGAACACTGCTTACAGAAGACATGGCAAGGTAACTTATTTCTGATTTGATGGGGATGCATTTAAAAAGAAAATATTTTTGTAGAAGAGAGAAGATTTGACAAAGGCAGTCCAGTTCCCTAAGCTCACTGGCATTAAAGAAGATGCGAGGTTTGAATAATTTATTGTGGCCTTGAAAGAATTAGAAAGATAGTTTCCTAAACGTTTTGAGAACACTGCCAATCTTACATTTTCAAACTGTTTGCAGGACCATTTACCATGTCATTTGAAAGTAAGCATGTGCAGAAGTAACTGCTTGATCTCAAACGCAATTACTGTTTCAAAGCAAATACCTTTAATGTTAAAACAATCTAGGATATACAAATTGCTTTCCTAAGGTAGAGTTTCCGCATTTCCATGATGGGGTTCCAAAAGTGCTACAATATTTCAATCAACATTTGTGTGAAAGAAGTTTCTTTGATTACAAAACTAAATACGTCCTGATTATATGGCAACCTGAGTTCGAAAATCTGTGAAATTGTCTGCATCTGCCCATACACCTACAGCTTGAGCCAGATAAAAATTAGAACATGTCTTCAGTGCTTCAAAAACAATCAAGTAATTCTGAAGATTTGTTTTGTTTTTGGTCTGTGTTATTGAGAAGTATGAAATATAAAAT
Source organism: Schistocerca gregaria (assembly GCF_023897955.1). Classification (NCBI taxonomy): domain Eukaryota; kingdom Metazoa; phylum Arthropoda; class Insecta; order Orthoptera; family Acrididae; genus Schistocerca; species Schistocerca gregaria. The sequence continues at coordinate 183,556,426 of NC_064931.1, read as the reverse complement.
TAAGTGATATGTTGTGCAGCTGCACTACCATTCAAATGCGGCACATTTGCAGTTGCCCCTTCTTCCCCCTCCACACTGCCAGACAGCGTAGTGTGGTGGTGGGGGAAATATGCCAGCCTGGTTTAACTCTGTGGCACTCGTGCCAGGGCATGGCTCGGGAGCCAAATCCTTGGCCACCCTGATGTAAGATGAAATGAAATGAAACCATTACGTACCTTTCCTAAGGTTACTGGGAAACTGTAGTTTGATTGTGGAGAGATTCCTTTCAAAATGTTAGTGACATATATAGGAATTCTTGCTTGAATGTGTGGAAATGATGAGACACATCAGGGAACTGAAGCATACTCAATGATAAGAAATAGAAAGTCACTGCATAGGACCAGTTCAGAGTTCAGTAAATAAACATCTCCCAGTCTCCTAGATAGTGCTGTATTAGAGAATGTATGAGAACAGGAGAACATATTATATTACTTACAGCTTCTAGAGCCCTAAAAAAATTCTCAGGAACCATCTGTGTATGAAATGGAGAGATTATTTTATAGTGGTGTATTAAGAAGTACCATGTGCAACGTAGATTAAAACCTTATAAAGAAAATTAAATATCTTTTTGTGAAAAATGCATTGTTAAAATAAGATTTCAGCGACAGTATCAAAGCGACCGAAATCCTTGAAGCCTAAAACGTACATGCTGGAGAAATAGGGGAGCTAGTTGGAGGAAAAACAGAGTAACAAATGTGATTAATTTGTTAATTTCAGTACTAATTAAAGTGGGGCTGTTGAGTGTTTCAAGATAGTGTGCTGAAATTGTGGTGATGTATAAGAAAAACTAATTCTGAAGGAAAGGTACAAGTAACTGTAATTTGTAATCCTCCCTTGGATTTGCAGTATTGATGACTGTGGTCATTGTCTGAATAGAAATAGTATTCTTTTTTTCTTCAAAATTTTAATCCCAGTTTGAGAAAGGTCATACAGTGGAAAGGCTTGACACGCATTCGAGTGAACAGTGTTTCAAATCCCCGCTCAGCCATCCGGGTTTTCATTTTCTGTGATTTCCATAAATTGCCAGGCAAATGCTGTGACGGTTGCTTTGAAATGGAAGTAGCTGATTTCTTCCCCATCCTTCCCCAATTTAAACGTGTGCTCAGTCTCTATTGACTCTGTCAGTGGGCTGTTAAATCCTAATCTTCTTTCAAATGCCAATAATTTTGCTTCTGCTTTTTATTTTGTTTCAAAGGACATGACTGATTTCCTTCTCCATCCTTGCCCTATCTGAATTTCTGCTTTGTGTTTAATAACCTCAACAGGACGTTAAACCATAATTTTCAGTTTCTTTAGCTTAACAGTGAAATCTTTAGTACAGAGATGGTACAGGTACTATCAGAAGATCTTTTTATAAATATAATTTGCACATATGTCAAAGTTGTTTCAACATAGTCATTATTGGAAATTTGTGCTAAGTTCCTATGGAACTAAACTGCTGAGGCCGTCGGTATAGTCATTATTATCCCATATTTTAAATACCAGTTGATACAAAAAAGATTTCAATTGTTGATTACAGACAAACTATAAAAGATAGAAATACGTTGTGCATGTTACTGGATAGGGGAAGGTTCAAAGTTTTGACACAGCTGTGCTGTTATTTTTTTGTAGCGACATGGTGAATACACCACAAGAAGAATCAATTTATGCATTTGAATTTGTATGAAGTCATGTCATTGCCCAATTGCAACAAGCGTTCCACCATCAATTCAGCAAGAAGCTACCTCTGTAAAAGTAGATTTATGACTGGCATACAAAATTGTTAGAAGTTGGCTGCATCTGCAAAGGGAATAGGACTGGTCGGCCACGCATGTTTGGTGAAAATGCCCAGCGTATCTGAGATGTGTTTACACACAGCTGTCGGAAGTCCACAAGGTATGCAAGCCAGGAGCTTCAACTCCCTCAAACAATGATGTGGTGTGAATTGAAATGATGCCTGCGTATGAAGCCTTACAAGTTGCAGTTACTGCAGCAATTGGGTCCTGGTGACCTTAACAGAAGGTGCAAATTTTGCATTTCAGTTATCTAGAATATGGCAGGGAGCACTTTTTCCGAATGACTCATCTTTATGGACAAATAGACTTTTCATCTAACGGGTAAAGTAAACTGTCATAATGTAAGAATTTGGAGGTCAGAAAATCCTGGATCATCGTTGAACATGAGGGACTCGCTGAAACTGAATGTGTTTTGTGTCATTTCTGTCCACAGAGTTTCTGAACTTCTTTCTTTTTGTGGAGTAAACTGTGACATTAATTTCATACCTGGACGTATCGCAAAATTGGTTGTTTCCACAACTTCATGAAGATTCTAGTGATTCCATTTTTGTGTAAAACAATGCCCTCCCTCACTTTCACCTTGAGGTGCAGCAATATCCTAACACCACCACCCCGCAATGTTTGATTGGAAGATGTAGACAACAAGATCTTGTTCATTGCTTTTGGCCTCCCAGGTCAGTAGACCTCACACTTTCTGTTATTATTTTATTTTTTTCTGTAGGGTTACATAAGTGTCTTTGTCCCACCCATGGCAGCTACTCTTAAGGAGCTGAGAAATCGAATTGTTGGAAGTTAAGTTTTTAAACATGGACGTGTTGATTGGCATGTGGAATGAAATGGACTACCATTTCAATGTTTCTTGAGCAAGCCATGATGCTGATGTTGAGTGTACAATATATTGTCTGTGCAAACACAAAAGTTTGAACCTTCCTCTATCCAGTGACAGGTGGTTTCTATCTTTCATAGTTTGTCAGGAATAACAATTGAAATCTGTTCATTCTTTTTGAATCATCCAGTACAATAAATAGTGTTGTTACTGTAATCTCATTGCATACTACATAATAGTGAAATTAGCTTCTAAAAAATTAATCAAACAAAAAGCAGAACATCTGTGGATAAACAAGGAGAAAAGTTGCATAAAGTAACACACATGTGAAACAAACAACTGCTAACCTTACATTTAACAGTAGCCAGTAGTATGTGTCCTTGTATGTGGATTGTAGTCAAAATAATTTATATTATTTACTAGGTTTTAAGACGTGTAACACATATAGTGAGAAACTAATTCATTGCAATGCAAACGAAGTAAGCAGAACACTATATAACAAATAATAGAAGCTACAGAGAAATAGATCTGATGTAGAAAGACTTCATACAAATGCAAAAATTGTGTTGGGCCATGATAGGAATAAATTGTTAGAAATGGAATGTTAAAAAAACAGTAAATTACCTCAAGATCAGCATAGGGAAGATACGAATAGGAAGCAGCAGCCAAGCAATAAGGCCTAAAGCAGATGCAAAGACAATGTTTTAGTGACAATGCAAGCATATGGCTACATACACAAAAGTGAGGAATTCATCAAAGAAAATAATATTATGTAGTTGGAAACTTTTTTTCAGAAGATTTGAAGTGATATGCCCATGTATATTTTGTCTATTGGGCAGGAAGACACCTCTTCTACATGAATCACAAATGTGCACTCTTACAAAGTCGACAACAAAATCAAACTGAAGTTGGTTAAGCAAAAGGCTACCTCTGAAAGCACATCAGCAAACAAACTTTATCATAAGCTCAATGAAATATCCAGAAAGTCCTCATTTAGAGAAATTTAGTTTACAAAAAACAGTGTTCCATAGGTTAGAGACCTGGAGGATATGCTCATTCTTTTCATTGCACATTTTGTATCTTTAAAAACAAGAAGCTTAAACTCCTGCATGTAATTAGTACAAGGTATATATGTCATTAAGAACAATTTGCTAAATATGAAAGACCCCTTCTACAATACTAAGAATTGTGCAGTCTAATTTTATGTTATTAATATTTCAAATTCAACAATGCGTTGTACATGTAGCTAAATGTACGCAATTGAACGGGCTCTTTATGATACTGTTGCTGATACATACAAAAACCATTGTTGCTGATACCTACAAGAACCACCATAAGCAGTAAATATTTCACAGCAGTGGACCATGCATGAAGAAATAATCTACCACAGATATGAAGATGACTGTTAATAAAAAGAGAAACAGGGTCACTGGAAAACCTAGTCTAGTACCTTCTGCTGCGGAAGTCGAACACGAGCCAGAACAAATGGATGTGGTCAGCCCATAGAGGGCTCAGCTTCCGCAGCGGCTATTCTGCGCAGCGACTCTCGCGCAGCGAGGGCGCCACCGCTATGCCATGTGCAGACAGCGGCCAATAGCCGCTCCCTCCAGTTTCATATATAGGGACCCGCTCAGCCCTAGTCCAGTCAGTCTGGTACGCGCTCTGGATTTCGTTTCTATCTCGGCGGTAATGCGTTCTGGTTGTTGCTCGTTGTTAACATTTGCATGCCTCTGGTTCCGAGTGGATTTACGTTTGGTGTTGTGGTTTCCACAAGCCTCTGTTGTTTCTCTTCCTTGTTGTGTCACTCATTGTCGGTTGCTGTCAGTTGTCGTTGGTCTGTCGTCCGACATGTCCTGTGTTTACCCGGTGGTGCGTGCTCCACACAAAAAGTTCTTTGAAATCGAAGAAAGTAGCAGCTAAACTTTTGGATTGATGAGTATTCTCCCTATTTGATTGTGATTTTACTTTCGAGGATATTGATACCCAAATGGATCAACTGGAGAGCCGAGCACCATTTAATGTTCCCTCTACCTCTTGGGACAATCATCGCTAGCCTTTGGCATCCATAGCCTTCTTTGTTGCAGTGGAACTTAAACTGATCTTTACTTGATTCGTATTCTCCTCAGTAAGTCACTAAAAAGCCTTAACTATACGTACACTGTCATACGCAATCCAAACTGATCAGTACACCCAGAAAATGTTGGCCATGATAGCCTACTGTTTTGAAAAAAAGGGAGAGGGAGAGCAAAATACCCATTGTATTTAAAGTCTGACTGTTCATTAAGCAAGTTATCGAGCCCCTTTAACTTGTTCTTATAAATCCCAAGTTCCTCTAAAATTTCAATCTTTAAGGGCAACTTGCAATATCTCCATCTTCTCTATGCTACTGTCGATGCGACCCTCATTACCCAAATGTTGACCAAAAGCCATCCTGTTAGCAGAATCAATATGCTCTCTGATCTTGGCTTTTGAAACATATACCCATCTGGCTGATGTAAATTTTATCGCAGATTCCACATTTCAATCAATAGAAGCGATAAATTGTAATCCAGCCAAACAGGTAGATACTTCACAGCTAGGTTCAAGGAGCATGCTAATTTTGATAACAGGATAGCTTTTGTCCAGCATTTACATAATGAGGATTACGTAGCTGGTAGCATAAAGAAGACAATGAAGAAATAGACTACTGCCCCTAAAGGCTTAAAAGTTTGAAATTTTAGAGGAACTTGAGATGTATGAGAGCAAGAATAAGAGCCAGATAAGCTGCTTAATGAACAGTCGGACTTTAAAATATGATGGATCTTTTGCTGGTTTCACAAAAGAAGTCCAATATGGCAGAGGTCTTACGGGTCTAGTGATCAGTTTGAGTTTCAAGACTTCCATATGTGACAGTGTGTTAATAATCGCTTTTTAGTGACTTACTGATTAGACTGTGTGATTCAAATAAGAATAGGTGAAAAAGAAAAGAAAATTTTACATTCATTTTCATTAGGTCAGTGTTGTGTGGCCACTGTTATTTGATACCAGAGTAATTTATAAAAAAGTAGTAATGCTGTATAAAAGTGGTTGGAAGCTTTATCATTGTAATTTTATTCTGGGTTTTACATTTAGACAACAAAGTCATTTAAGGTATATAAATAAATTGACTGGCGATAGGGACTGTTCTGTCAATAATGTAAATTTGTACACATCAAAAACTGACACCTAATGTTGATGACAGGTGTTATGCTACCGGTGCGTCAGTTTTCAGTAGTAAACTATGAATGACAGTCAACTGTGATTTGACAATAGCTTTTAATCTGGATAAGAAGTTTCTTTTGGGAGTACAATTTATGTGGTAAGGTGGCATTCCATAGTCGCTGACTTTTTTTTGCTACAAGAGACTTATTTGGTATGTTTTAAGCATTCTGTTACTTGATTATAGGTGCACAGTAGTATGGTTCTGTATATTTAATCTAGATATTGTTTTATGCCACTGTATGTGATGAGCATTTTATGCTCTATTCAACAATATTATGAAAAGGATAGTTGCTACTCATCATATAGTGAAGGTGCAGAGTTGCAGATAGGCACTACAGTTTTATGTTTTATTTGTAGACTGTAATTAGATGTAGGTTTTAAGAACTCCTCGAATCTCAAAGTTACCTGTACCATTCTTGGTGCAATTACAGGTGTTACTGTTCAGTCCTTGATAACTTAATTCTACTGGAAATTGCAATACAGGAATTTTTCTTATGCCGAAACTATTTGGCAGGTGTATTTCTTGACCTTGAAACAGTGTGTCACGACTTAGAGATAAAGCGTCCTTCACCAGCTTCATGAGTGGGGACTACATGCTTTGATATCACGTTGGTGATGCCATGTCAGATTGCTGCGTTCAGGAGAATGGGGTCCTCCAAGGCAATGTACTCAGTTATATGGTTTGCAATTGCTATTAATGAAATATCTTCTGTTGTTCAAAGCCCTGTTAAATGCTTTTTGTTTGTGGATGACTTAGCAATGTTCTACCCTTCCTCCAGTATTACGAAGACAATGAGATAACTACAGATGACCATCAGGAGGCTGGAAGCTTGGGCAACCAGAGAAGACTAAGAGTGTTAATTTTAACCACACTCATTGAAGTTTTAAGCAACCAGAGCTCATAATATTTTACGTTTTTAGGTAATTGTGTCCTGCCACCTGAAACGCCTACTTCAAATCATTGAATATTTTGAAATGCCGTAGTGGAAAGGCAAAGTGAGCTGACAGGTCTTGTCTCCTGCAGCTTCATAGGGGATTTCTCAGATCACATTTTGGTTTTGGCAGTGTGGTCTGTGGTTCAGCCTGTTTTTCCTACCTCAAGATTTTAGACACTGTCCATCATGAGGCCATTCGAATATCAAATGGACCCTATCGTACCAGCACAGTTTAGAGTCTGTGTGCAGAGGCAGGTGAACTACTGTTCTGGATTTCACCATGCCTCTATCTGACTCAACAGGCCCTGAAAATCTCAACATGGTCTGTCATTGGCATTCAGTGCAGCAATCCAACACCTTTGAGTGGCTGTCTAGGAATCAGTCCCATGCAACCAAACCATTTAGGATATGTGCTACTTGATAGTTTCAAGGAATTGCTTATATCAGTCCTCTGAATGCATTGCCAAGGATGGAACAAATTGGTGCCTTTAGAGGCCGAAAGTGATTTTGAGCTTAATGCTGTAGGAGAGAAATTGTACTCAATATTAAGTTTTTACAACTCTTGTTTACTTCAATTTTAAGTACACTCTTTGTCTTTGTTTTATGGATGGATCTCACCAACAGAATGCCCTCAGTTGATTTCGATGAGTTGTTTTCAAAGTGCAACTTCCATAACAGTCTACATACTATGATGCTGGTATTATGGCGGCATTGGAATGGATTCACAGACATTACAATACAAGGCTTCTAGTCTATTCTGACTCGCTCAGTGCGCTAGAAGTGGTCCACCAGATGTATCCAGTAGACCAGTTTATTCAGCTTGTTCATGACCTCTTACCTCATCTACAATACACTGACGAGGTGTTGGTCTTTTGCTGGGTACCTAGACACATCAGGGTACAGAGAAATGACATATTCAACAAAGCAGCCAAAGTAGTATGCAGGGATGGTGTTTGTCAATATGCCATACCCATGCAGTCCATCATCTCATTATCTGACAGTTGATCATGCATAATTGGGAAACTGAATGTTTGGAGGTGGTGGAGAACAAAGTGCAGTCACTCAAATTGACCACGCAGGCATGATGACGGACGTCATGCCAATCTCACCAATGGAAGGAAGTGCTACTCACCAGACTGCACGTAGGACAAAGCCTTTTAACAGTTCCCTCCTCCAGCAGGATGATCCGCCACTCTGTGAAATTTGTGATGTGCCACGTTTGATTCAGCATATTTTGGCTACATGTGTGGTACATAAACAGCCATTGGTTTTGCTGGAAATCTGTCCACAATCCTGTCTGACAATGATGCCAGTGTTAGATGGGTTCTGAAATTTTGTTTACTTTTGGGTCTTCTCTCTAAAGTGCTGGGGAGGGGAGGCAGACTTCAATGCACTGTAAACTATTCCATCTGTGGGTACAGCCTTCACCTTTCTTTCAAACTGTGTGGCCACCCATGGCAGACATATTGCAAAATAACTTGAAGAGCTGGGTCACAAGCAGTTGGTCCAACATTATGCTGAAAGTCGAGAGGAAAATTTTAAAGAATTTCAAAATTCTGAGTGTCAGTTTGATAACATGACTCCTCAGAAGATGCAAATGCCATGTTGGTACAGACTAGTAATGAAGACGAGCAATCACTGTATGTTGTGTAGTGGGCATTTATAACAACTTGTATTGATAATTTACACAGTAACAGTGCCCAATGTTGCAGTTTTTGTACTGTCTATGGTGGGAGAGGCTTGCAAGGATTGAACAAAATTGTTAAAGGCCGATTATCTGCAATCAGTTAGAACATCTGACTGTACAAATATTGGTGAAACGTGGTAACAACATAAATAATGGAGAGAGGCTCTTTTTCAAATTAACTATAATTTCACTATACTTTGTTGAGAGTTTTCGAGGCAAAAGCAATGGGTTTATCAGATGAACCAATTCTATGGGAGAGCACAATTCCAGTCCTGTAAGGTGATGCATGCATAGCTAACACAACAGGCTTAACTAGATCAAAATGAATCAGATGACGATGATGACATAGACTTAACAATGCATCCTTTAACTGCTGAATGGGTCCCAAAGTTGTTGTGGCCACAAAAGAACACCTTTCCATTGCAGCCGGTTTAGCAAAGCTGCAATTTGCTCAGCTTTTGCAATAAACTTAATGTAATATATAATCTTCTGTATAAAAGAGTGGAGCTCCTTCACATTACAGGGCACTGGGAGATCTTTATTCACAGACAATAGCAGGTGAATACCATGTGCATTTATAACATGTCCTAAGTATTAAAGTTATTCATTTCCTTGTTACACTTTTGCTAGCTGCAGAAAGAACTTGAAACAAACAGTCTAAATTTGTGACATGTTCAGGAGGCATGTAATATGGTGACAACAATGTTGTCCAGATAGTTTGTACATGAAGGGACTTCGGCTATTAATTTGTCTGTGAACCACTGAAATACAGTAGCAGCTGAGGTGCTTCCAAACAGTAGTTTTTCAAACTGGAACAAACTCAGGTGAGTGTTGATCACAAAACATTGCTTGGACTGCTTGTCTGCAAGTATGCCTCATGTAAATCAGTCTTGAAAAAGAATCTGCCCTGTCCATTGATTCCTCTCGTAGTGGAAGAGGAAGTGAATCCACAACAGTCTGTGGGTTTTCTGTGGCTTTGAAATCAGTACACGAGTATAAATGTCATGATGGCTTTTTGAGAATGACCAATGGGGATGCCCATTGACTTGCAGAAACAGGTTATATCACCCCATTGTCTTTCCAACATTGCAGTTTGTGAGCAGCCTGCTCCCGTATTGCATGGGAGACAGGTCTAGCATGAAAAAATCCTGGCTGTGGAATGTTTAACAGTAATGTGTGCATCAAAATCCTTAAGTCTTCCTAATCCTGGTTCAAACTGTTCACTGTACTTTCTACACAAGTCAGAAACAGTGTGAGGCACTGAAATACTGAGTTGTAACACAGTCTTGTACACACATATTGAACAAGTGAGACAAGCCTAAACAAAAAAAAAAAAGTTTGCGCTGTTTCTAGAACATAGTACATGAAATGAAACATTTTGTAACTTCACCAAAACTTACGGCAAACTGCAAATGTCAAGTACTGGTATTTTATATCCGTTATATGCAAACCAAACATTTATCAGTTTCTGTAAATATGGGCTATCAATTATTTCATAAGTGTCCTTATTGGTGAGAGAAACTGATGCTCCTGTGTCTTATTGAAACCTTGTCTTCTGAGCCACCATTGACTGGAAAAACAACTTGTTCATCTGTCTGTAGACTACAGCAGGAGTCTTCTACAGAGCGGAAATATTCTGCCTGAGTAGGTGCCATCCATGGTTGTCTGGACTCAACGACATGTACTTGCTGAGAGCTACACTGTTGCCTCATGATAGACTGGCACTGTGAATTCCTGGGTTTGATTCCTGGCAGGGTCAGGGATTTTCTCTGTCTCGTGATGGCTGGGTGTTGTGTGATGTCCTTAGGTTAGTTAAATTTAAGTAGTTCTAAGTTCTAGGGGACTGATGACCATAGATGTTAAGTCACATAGTGCTCAGAGCCATTTGAACCACTGTGAATCGCAATGCAGTAAACATATGGCCTGTATATGATCATGCTTACCACCCTGGAGACACTTTGAATTATGACAAGAATGACCTTGTTTATCATGTCTAGAAAAACAGCGAGGACAAGATTTCCTCATATGGTTCTGGTGCGCCTGATCCTTGTTTTTATACAGTTTTACATTCGCTTTAGATTGTGTCACTTGTACACTCTGAACAAGACAAATAGATGGAGACTCAGAATTAACTTCAGTTGTGTACACCAATCTTAGACAAAACTGTTTTCAGATCCGGATCTAGTAATTTGAGAATAGCATCGTGAATGTACGCGTGCAACACATTTTGCATGATTGTGCGGTATCGGCCATTATCTGGTCGACTGCAATTTCTAATATGCCTGCCGCCAATTATGCTGCAGTGTTTCCCACAGCCGCCACCATGGCACGAGGGCACTGCCATGAATGATCAGACAGCTGTTAATGAGATGCGAGCATCCCTTCTCTGGAGTTCTAGCAGAGGGTGTACTCAAGTTCGGACATTCATGCACTGACCTCATTTTGTGTTTACCAGTTGAATAACATTTACAGACTTTCATAGTGACCAGGGCTTGACATTTGAATAAACATTGTATTGAAAAGTGACAGATTTACAATCCTTTGTATCTGTATATATTTCTACGTTCAAATCTACTGTTAGAAACTGATACTGCAACAAGGTTATGTTCTTCATTACTTTTTGATATTAAGTGTAGAATAAGTTAATATCTGAATTCTCTGTTCATGAAAAGCATCTGTTCCTGGTCATGCATCCACTAAAGAACCACACAACAGACAAAGGAAGACGTAACCGATTGCACTATATAAAACCATCACTACAGCTTAATCCACAAGAACACTGGAACTTATGTCTTGTTAGCCCTTTAAGTTAGCAATCCACTGTTTTAAAGATTGCTGCTTCTTTAGATGAAAGAGTTTAAATTTCACTGCCGATACATGAATTTGAACATCAAAATGCCCATCAAGCTTACAAATGAGGTTGTTGTAAACAATGTTTTTGGGACAAGACTCTGGGCACAACATAAGAGACAGTCTGTACATATCGGCTCCTGCCATTCACAGAAAAAAAAAAAAAATTGATGTGTGCCATACCTTTAATGTTGTAAGCTGTGATGTGGGCCTCCAGCTGTGTCCAATATTCAGTCCAGTCCTAGTCTTTACTGTTAAAGTGGCATAACTTGGGAGCAGCAACCGGTTGTGGAGCTGCTCGGTACAGCAGCAGTGTAATTAGTTGTTGGACTGAGCAGCAGGCATTCAGTCTGCTGCACCTGAAACTTTTGGAGGTTACACTGAAAGAGAGAGAGAGAGAGAGAGAGAGAGAGAGAGAGAGAGAGAGAGAGAGTGTTGAAAATGTGCATGGCACCAGAATTAGCTGTTCCTGATGAGCCACGAGGCAGGTGCAGGTGCAGGTGCAGGTGCAGGAAGTCTATTCACTGAAGAAATGTGATCCCTTCAGTGTCACCATTATGCTGTATTGTAGCAATATAAATCTCTTCAGGAGGTGGTCCAGCAGATACACCACCACCACATACAAATTATTAGTAATTTATTAAAACTTGGTCACGGTAAATACTTAACTTTGAAACAATTAATGTCCATACAGATGACATATATTAGATAATTTCACTGATACATATCACATTTAAAACTTTGTCATTGTAGAATGGAAGTGTCACATCAGGGTGCAATTGTCTTTAACTGGATATAAATTCAAAATAAGTCTTATATTGGCACGGAGCGAGATCTTTTCTCTGACAATACTGTCATTGTTAATGATGATTACAAGCAATTGCTGATTACATTGGTTACATAGAGACTGGAAGGAGTGGCACTGTGCTTGAACTTACTTTCTGACTGCAGTGGCATGAGGAAACACTTGTGTGTGTGTGTGTGTGTGTGTGTGTGTGTGTGTGTGTGTGTGTGTGTGTGCACTGATGTCTCCAATCCATTGCTAAGTTTGTCAGTGAATGTCTTTACTTGTGGTGCTGTCGTGAGGTACCAATTTTTGCATGAGACCTTGTTCTGCAGATACAGCCACACTAAGCACTTAGCATTTTTAAGCCTCTCAATAGCCCAGGTCCATTCATGACATCCTTAAGGCTTGTCTCCAAGGTTCAGACACTAACCTCATTCTTCCAGAAAATCAACACTTTCTGTCCCACTAATTTCACCATGTCCTCCTTGGTACAGTGAGCTACTTTCGTGTGTGTTGCCTTCACTTCATTGATCTTCATAAAACATATTCACGTTCAACCTACCAATAAACAACAGTATCTCTACTACAACTACTGTCATCTAGTCTGCTCCAAAAAGTCCCTCATATCCAGCCTGGCCAAATGTGGGCGTCACATTTTTAGTCGGAAGCAGCCCGTGTCCTAGGAAGCTGGAAGTCTTGCCAAGGTTCTGCAGATGCTTGAGCTGCTTCACTTTACACAGAAGCATATATGTTCTGTTCTTTATCTCCACATTCCTCACATACATGATCAGCCATGAAGGAATACCAGCCAGTAACATACAGGACTGTTACAGCAGTCTCGTTTGTTGCTCTGAAATGAGGTATACAGGATGACCATATCATCTAAGCAGTTTGAGTCAAGGCCCCCCCCCCCCCCCCCCCCCCCCCGCCCCCTGAAAGAGAGAGTGGGTGCAGATACAGTGTGTGAAGATACAGACCATTCTTATAGTGAAACCATATTTTATGTGGATACGACATTTTAAATTGCATGAATGGCACAGGGCATGGTAAATTAAATGTATTGTGTTGTATTAGAGATAAAGATAATTTAAAACTGATATCAAATTGCTGAGTCCACCACAGGCAGGTCCTTGTCACCTCACAAAGTTACTCAGTGAAGTGCTCTCAGCTAAGCTGTCAGAAAATGTTTTGCTGCAGAAAATATTCGCTCATTATTTACATTAAACAGCCCTAATGAAGATTAATTTGCTTTTCAGGTTTTTTGAAGATGAATCTAAAGATCTCTTTGTCACACCTGACAAAGTGGTAAATTCATTTTTATTAAATCCAGAAGAGGAGCGGGATGATGAGGATATATCTTTGCCATATACCTGTGACCCATCAACTCTTCAACATGATATTAATCTTAGTACCAGTAAGCATATCTTCATTTCTTATTCACAGAACAAGCTTGTCTCAGTTTTTAAATGTTTTTTATGTGTTTATTCTGGCTACCTTGAGAAAACAAAAAACTGAATAGGAAGAGAATTAGAAAAATTCATACACTAAAATCAGTAATTTTAAAAAGTTTGTTTCAAGTAGATATCAGGTAAGTGGTTCAGTGAGAGTTTTGAGTTATCATGTTTATTTTAGTATAATAATGTGTTTCATATTGGTGAGTATCAGAGATTCTTGTTTTTATGCCTAGTTGTTTAAACAGTTGTCTCCCCCCTGCGAGTCCGGGGGTTAGAATAGGCCCGAGGTATTCCCGCCTGTCGTAAGAGGCGACTAAAAGGAGTCCCTCCCCCTCAAGGGGGTAGTTAGCGCCTGCGCCCGGAGACGGACGGTTTCACGACCTATATTTGCGTTCATTTTGGTTTTTCACTTCTTCTGGTTTCTTCCTTCCTTTGGTTGGTTTCTTCCTTCCTTTGGTTGGTTCCTTTCTTTGTTTCTCTCCATTTCACTGTCTTACTTACTCTTCTCCTTGCCTTCTTCTCCTTCTCTGGTCTCCGCTTCGGCGTTCGAGACAGTATGTCCTTTCTTTCCCTCTCTCCTTTCTTTTTCCTCTTCTTCCTTCCTCCCTCCCTGTGTGTGCCTGAAGGCCGACCCACGCGTTCGCACGCGTAGCCGGTGACGGGGTAACGCGTAATTCCTCGCCCTGGGTAGACAAGTAAGGCACACACGTACCCCCTGGTAAAGGCCAGGCCCAGGGAGGGGTGATTGCCTGAGCTGACACCTTCCGACCATGCCGATTGGTCCCTCTGTCCGTTTCTCGGGAGGTGTGAACAATTACCTAAGGCGGGAGTGCCCTCTGAGAGGGTCCCCACAAGGAAGGAGCACGCCATCGGAGACGCTGGCAATCGTGGGGGATTCCTCCGCAATGGATTTCTCTTCTTCTTCTCTCTCGACTTCCGCCCACAAACGGAAACTTGACCAGCCACCAGTGACAAAAGTACTACCGCCTGCCCCACAGTTCCTCGTAGTTTCTCGATCTGAGGACGGAAAGGATTTTTCCTCTGTCAACCCTTTCGTTATCCAGAAGGGCGTAGATGCCATAGCCGGATCTGTCAAGTCTTGTACCAGGTTGCGTAATGGTACCTTGTTACTAGAAACTGAGAGCGCCTTTCAGGCACAAAAACTGCTTCGGGCCACACTCCTGTACACGTTCCCTGTCCGGGTGGAGGCTCACCGCACTTTGAATTCGTCTTGTGGAGTGGTCTATACTAGATCACTCGACGGATTGACTGACGAGGAGATTGTCTTTCCTCGCTGAGCAGGGCGTGACGGCTGTCCATAGGGTCATGAAAAAGGTCAAAAATGACCTTGTACCTACCCGGACACTTTTCTTGACCTTTGACAGTGTTCAGCTGCCGTCAGGCATCAAGGCGGGCTACGAGGTTATTTCTGTTCGCCCCTATGTCCCGACACCTACCCGCTGCTACCAGTGTCAGCATTTCAATCACACTCGCCATTCTTGTTCCAATGCGGCTACATGTGTGACTTGTGGCAGGGATGCCCATGAGGGTGACTGTCCACCTCCGTCTCCTCGTTGTGTGAACTGTCGCGGTGACCATGCAGCGTCCTCCCGCGACTGTCCCGTCTACGAGGAAGAACGTTGTATCCAAGAAATTCGGGTCAAAGAGAGAGTCTCCACCTCGGCTGCTCGCAAGCTATTCGCTAGCAGGAAGCCCATGTTGCTCCCAGCGGGGAAGTACAGTACTGTCCTCGCCTCTCCTCGGACTACCAGGGAGGTGGCGACGCAGACATGCGATCTGACCTTCAGCACTACGGTCGTCCGTTCGGCCAGTGCTAAGATCGCCCGGTCGACGTCTCCTCTTCCTCCTGTCGCTCCTCCGACACAAGCACTTTTATCAGCTTCTGCCAGGATGAAGACCCAGAAGTCAGAAGCACGGGCCTTCAAGAAAGAACCGTCTCGTGCAGACCTTCTATGTACCTCGAACCCTCAGCCATCGACCAATCCTTCCACAAAACGGCCTTCCAAGAAGGCTCATAGGAAGCACAGTTCTCCTTCCCCGCCGCGGCGCATTTCTCCTCCTGCGCCCCCTAGCGGTTGCCGCCCCAGGCCGTCATCCATTTCGCCTGGCCGCACCGCTGGTAGCCGAACATCTGGCCGTTCACCAGCGGAGGAAGCCCCCCCTTCCGGCCATCTTCACAAGATGGCCGATGAACCTATAGAACAAATGGACGATGACTGTCCGCCTCCTGCTAGCGGCGGCAGTGCTCGCTCGAAGCCGGACCCTCAGCGGCCTTCTAGATGACCCCTTCTTGCATCTTCTTCTTCTCACGATGGCACTTATTCACTGGAATATTCGCAGCATTCGTTCCAACCGAGAGGACTTGAAATTGCTGCTCCGCTCGCACCGTCCGCTCGTCGTAGCCCTCCAGGAAACGAAGCTACGCCCATGCGATCAAATTGCCTTGGCACACTACACCTCTGAGCGTTTTGACTTACCCCTGTGGCAGGTATTCTGGCTCATGGAGGGGTTATGTTGCTGGTCCGGGATGATATCTACTATGATCCCATCACATTGCACACTGGCCTGCAGGCAGTTGCCGTCCGCATTACTCTCCCCAATTTTACATTTTCCATCTGTACCGTTTACACTCCATCGTCGTCTGCCGTTACCAGGGCAGACATGCTGCAAATTATTGCTCAGCTCCCTGCACCATTTTTGTTAACTGGAGACTTCAATGCTCACCATCCTCTTTGGGGCTCTCTAGCATCCTGTCCGAGGGGCTCCCTGTTAGCAGACATTTTCAACCAGCTCAATCTTGTCTGCCTCAATACTGGCGCCCCTACTTTCCTTTCAGACACCTCTCACACCTATTCCCATTTAGACCTCTCCATATGTACTACCCAACTTGCACACCGGTTTGAGTGGTATGCGCTTTCTGATACATATTCGAGCGACCACTTCCCGTGTGTTATCCATCTCCTGCATCATACCCCCTCTCCGTGCTCAACTAGTTGGAACATCTCCAAAGCAGACTGGGGGCTCTTCACTTCCAGGGCGACCTTTCAGGATCAAGCCTTCACAAGCTGCGATAGTCAGGCCGCACACCTGACGGAAGTCATTCTCACTGCTGCTGAATATTCCATCCCTCACACTACTTCACCACGCCGCGTACCGGTCCCCTGGTGGACCGCAGCATGTAGAGATGCCTTACGTGCTTGTCGACGTGCATTACGCACCTTTAAACGCCACCCTACAGTGGCGAATTGTATCAATTACAAACGATTACGTGCGCAGTGTCGTCGTATTTTTAAAGAAAGCAAGAAAGCCAGTTGGGCTGCTTTCACAAGCACCTTCAACAGTTTTACTCCTTCTTCTGTTGTATGGGGTAGCCTGCGCCGGCTATCTGTCACTAAGGTCCACTCACCAGTTTCTGGCTTGACGGTCGCGAATGACGTCCTTGTGGCCCCTGAGGATGTCTCCAATGCCTTCGGCCGCTTTTTCGCAGAGGTTTCGAGCTCCACTCATTACCCCCCTGCCTTCCTCCCCCGAAAACAGGCAGAGGAGGCTCGGCCACCTAATTTCCACTCCTCGAATTGTGAAAACTACAATGCCCCATTCACCATGCGGGAACTCGAAAATGCACTTGCCCGGTCACGGTCCTCCGCTCCGGGACCTGATTCTATTCATATTCAGATGCTGAAGAACCTTTCTCCTGCGGGTAAAGGTTTCCTTCTTCGTACTTACAATCGCATCTGGATTGAGGGACATGTTCCCGCATGCTGGCGCGAGTCTATTGTTGTACCGATTCCTAAGCCGGGGAAGGACAAGCACTTGCCTTCCAGTTATCGACCCATCTCGCTTACCAGCTGTGTCTCTAAGGTGATGGAGCGAATGATTAACTCTCGGTTGGTTTGGCTGCTCGAATCTCGACGCCTACTTACCAATGTAGAATGTGGATTTCGTAGGCGCCGCTATGCTGTCGACCATCTGGGTACCCTGTCGACCTTCATTATGAATAACTTCTTGCGGAAGCGCCCGACCGTGACTGTGTTCTTTGATTTGGAGAAGGCTTAAGACACCTGTTGGAGGGTGGGCATTCTCCGCACCATGCATACATGGGGCTTTCGGGTTCGCCTCCCTCTTTTTATTCGTTCCTTTTTAATGGATCGACAGTTCAGGGTACGTGTGAGTTCTGTCCTGTCAGACACCTTTCGCCAGGAAAATGGGGTGCCACAGGGCTCCGTTTTGAGCGTCGCTCTCTTCGCCATAGCAATCAATCCAATAATGGATTGCCTCCCAGATGATGTATCAGGCTCCCTTTTCGTGGACGATTTTACCATCTATTGCAGCGCGTAGCGTACATGTTTCCTGGAGCACTCTCTTCAGCGTTCTCTTGACCGTCTTTACTCCTGGAGTGTCGCCAATGACTTCCGTTTTTCTGCTGAGAAAACAGTCTGTATTAACTTCTGGCGCTACAAAGAGTTTCTCCCACCGTCCTTACGACTCGGCCCCGTTGCTCTCCCATTCGTGGAGACAACAAAATTTTTAGGTCTTACATTTGACAGGAAACTTAGCTGGTCTCCACATGTGTCATATTTGACTGCCCGTTGTACCCGTTCTCTAAATGTCCTCCGTGTTCTCAGTGGTATGTCGTGGGGAGCGGATCGAACCGTCCTACTTCACCTAAATCGGTTGATGGTCTGCTCCAAGCTGGATTATGGGAGCTTCGTATACTCCTCTGCACAGCCGTCAATCTTACGCCGCCTCAACTCCATACAACATCGGGGTTTACGGCTTGCGATCGGAGCTTTTTATACTAGTCCCATCGAGAGTCTTCATGCTGAAGCCGGTGAATTGCCACTCACCTACCGGCGCGATATTGTGCTTTGTCGTTACGCCTGTCGGCTTCTGTCAATGCCCGACCACCCATTGTATCGTTCCTTTTTTGACGACTCTCTCGACCATCAATACGGGTTGTATGTCTCTGCCCTGCTACCCCCTGGAGTTCGCTTTCGTCGTCTCCTTCAACACCTTGATTTTTCACTCCCTGCAACCTTTAGAGTGGGCGAGAGCCACACGCCACCTTGGCTCCAGGCTCAGGTTCGCGTTCACCTTGACCTCCGCTCGCTCCCAAAGGAGGTTACCCCCAGTTCAGTATACCACTTCCGTTTTGTCGAACTTCGTTCGAAGTTCACTAATATGACCTTCATTTATACAGATGGCTCTAAGACCAATGACGGGGTCGGGTGTTCTTTTATTGTTGGTGCACAAAGTTTCAAATACCGGCTACATGGCCATTGTTCGGTCTTCACAGCTGAGCTCTTTGCCTTCTACCAGGCTGTTCTTTATGTCTGCCGCCACCGACATTCTGCTTATGTTATCTGCTCCGATTCTCTGAGTGCCATCCAGAGCCTCAGTGATCCGTATCTGGTTCACCCTTTCGTGCACCGGATCCAATGCTCTCTTCAGCAGCTGGCATACGACGGTTCTCCGGTTACCTTTATGTGGTTTCCTGGCCATGTCGGTATCCCTGGGAACGAAGCTGCAGATGCCGCGGCCAAGGCTGCGGTCCTCCAGCCTCGGACGGCTTCTTGTTGTGTCCCTTCATCAGATTGTAGCACAATCATTTGTCGGTGCATTTTTTCGCTGTGGCATGCCGATTGGGCTGCACTTAGGGACAACAAGCTTCGGGCCTTGAAACCTCTTCCCGTAGCTTGGACGTCCTGCTCACGCCCTTCTCGGCGGGAGGAGGTCGTTTTGGCCCGGCTACGAATTGGACACTGCCAGTTCAGCCATCGCCATCTGCTGACGGCAGCACCAGCGCCTTTCTGTCCATGTGGGCAATTGCTGACGGTCCGCCACATTTTAACGTCCTGTCCAGATTTTACTACGCTGCGTCTTGATCTTGGCCTGCCATGTACTCTGGATGCCATTTTAGCGGATGACCCAGGAGCTGCTGCTCGCGTTCTTCGTTTTATCAACTTGACACACCTGTCTAAGATTGTTTGATTATGCTGTAGTTTTTTAATCATCTGTCTGTTAATACATCTTTTATAGTGTTGTCCCTTTTAGTTGCTGTTTTAACCTTGTGCCTTGCGGTACGTTCCTAAATTAGTCAGGGCGCTAATGACCATTGTAGTTGTGCGCCCTAAAACCACACAAAAAAAAAAGTTGTCTACAGGCTACAGGAGCACATGGACTGCATGTTACCGCTACTGCACATGCATATGCAGTTAATATTTTTTGCCCAAATGTTTGTTTTCATTAATTATAGAGAAAATAGTCAACAATCTTACAGAAGAAGATAATGTGGACACTATCACCAAAATAAGAAAAATTACAGCAGCTTTGCATGTGTGCATTTTGCTTTTCCTCAACCTGCTTAACAGTTATTGATGAAGATGCATCATTTATTGTAATATCTTGAAAAGTGATCAGAAATTTTATTGCAAGTTTAATTGGATGTGCTTTTGATTGATGTGTCACTGGATTTTGATTGTGATCCATAGTAACAAACTGACTGGTTTGTACTTCTTCAGATCAATATAATCAGATGCTTGTTTGTACTTGTTCAGATCAATACAATCAGTTGCTTTTGCAAGGTCATACGAACTGTTTTATATCTTCCGTACAGAGGGATTTACCTGAATGGTTCTGGAGCATCTCCAGCCAGGCTACTTTGGTATGAATCCACAGTTCATAGATACTGGGAAAGGGGTCTTCAGAGGGGCTTTTACTGTGTGACAGAATGCCTATATCTTAAGGTGGGTAGGACGTCAAACAGGCCGACTTGGAGCAGGAGAGACACCATAGAACATTTTAAATTCCACTGTCTATACTTTTACAAATAAATTCATAAAACTTTGTCAGCATGACCAGGAAGGATTCAGGGTTCACACTCGTAGCAGTAAAAGCTCAAAAACATGAGGAAATATTTTTTTTTACATGTGAAATTTTATAATTTTTTCACTTACTATTCGCTTTATTTGTTGCTATAGGTTCACTTTTCTTCATAAGTAAGAGAGATTCTTCCACGAATTTTGCACTGCTTGTTAAACACAAACTCCTTAATGCAGAACTCTAGAATTTTCCAAATCTATTAAAATTTGTGGTAAAAGTTGAGATAAATAATTATAAAATTTGAATTTCTTTTAAACATGAAGTTAAAAATGTAACAGCTCATTCATTTTTCCATAAATTAAATAAATTCTAGAGTTTGATACACCTGTAAGTATGGTTTATATGCTGTGCAAAATTCATCAAAGAATCTCTCTTACTTATGAAGAAAAGTGTACCTAAAGCAACAAATGCGGCCAATAGTAAGTGAAAAAATTATGAAATTTCACTTTTTAAAAAAATTATTTGGTTATGTTTTTAAACTTTCATCGCTATGAATGTTAATCTTGAATCCTTCCTGGTCATGCTGACAAAGTTGTAAGAATTTATTTGTGAAAGAATACACAGTGGAAATTAAAATGCCCTGTGGTGCCTCTCGTGCTCCAAGTCGACCCATTTGACGTCCAGCCCCCTTAAAGAAATCTGTATGCCTAGTAAATGTGCAATACTATGTGACATGTATAAACCAAAATAGTGAATTTTGTGGATGTGGTCAGGTGTTGATTTTTGGAGTATAATGGAAAGTGTGTGCCTTTGACTTCTGCAATTACCCTGGCATAACCTTACGTGCTGAGATTGCCCTAACTCAGTAGTTGCAAAACTCACTGAATCCACCTTGAGATCCAAAGGATTATTGATAGCTACCTTTTCATAGTCCACTAAGTAAGTCTGTGTCTGGTGTATAGTTCAGGTAGTACACAACAGTGTTTTACTAGGCTTTAGAGGCCCCTCAGATGAACAGTTTTAACAATGAAACTGAGTGAGACACATCTTCATTTGTGCTTGACTTGACTGCACTGTAACATTCAGGCACGTAGAGAGAAGTTTAGGTACAAGTTCTTAGCTGTGTGTTACACAGCATGCAAGAGTGAGCCATATGTAAATGGTGCAACTCGCACCCAAGTATGTGCAACTGTGTGAAGTTCCATCACTTCCAAAATCGTGCATTGTGTATGGATTAGTTGCTGTCATTTTCCATGAACTGAACACACTTTATAACCACTATTGCAGCAGTAGGTACTCCAGTTACCAGTATGAACATAAATAAAAGATAATGTGGTTCTGTGGGTATAAGTACAGGTATTGTCACAATCTTATCCCTTTGATTAGTTATGAGACAGTTACCAAAGTAACTATTGAAACTATTAAAGAATGAACAATGTGATATGATATTGGATATCATCAAAGACTACCCCACCATCAGTTGTATACTCATTGACTTCATCAGTTTCTTTTTGATCAATACCATATTCATCATTCTCACTCAGCAAGAGATTTACCCTCACCCACAGAAGCATACCTCACACTGGCAGCTCTTGATCAATGGTAAAGAAAAGCAAATCATAGTACAACAAAGATTGTACAAAAATATAAGAGAGAGACCTTCCACTTAACTTTCTGTCACAAATTTTCTTCAGTTTCTTTCTTCATCCAGCATTGGGAATCTCATGGTCACATCACATACTACAGGTTCCTGGCAAGAATCTGTGAGAGGGTGCACAACAGTCATTTCATACTGTAGGTAACTGAGAAGATCCTGTGTGAGAATGTCACATGCCATGCATTGCTGCATTTCCGTTGCATGCACGTTATCAAAATGTACTGGCATGCAGGTACAGGATGAATCTGACCAGCATCTTAAATACACATGTGTCTGGTTCATGAGATGGCATCTGCATGGACTCTAAATGGCATAGTCATGAGTGTCTGTGTGGGGGGGCCCTGTTGGACGATACGGGTCTTCCATCATGTGGAATTGAAACTAGGCAGCTAGTTAGCATTTTTCACATACACAATGCATTGTCAAAGGTGAAAGCAGTGACAGGAAAGGTGTAAGACTTGACATGGGATTGAACCCAAATCTTTGGATTTGTTGCCTGTACCATATCTACTCAGTCACTGAGCTACTGTCAATCCATAATGACAAAGCAAAATCTTGCTGTACACAGTGGTCTCCAGAATCCAGATCTCCAGATTACTAGATAAAAAAATGCCTCTCCTTATCTGATGTTTATATTGTAGTCTGAGA
This sequence comes from Schistocerca gregaria, assembly GCF_023897955.1. Taxonomy (NCBI): domain Eukaryota; kingdom Metazoa; phylum Arthropoda; class Insecta; order Orthoptera; family Acrididae; genus Schistocerca; species Schistocerca gregaria. Next base: position 183,533,685 of record NC_064931.1, on the reverse strand, counting down.
AGTAGATGGCTTTATTGGATGTCTTAGACAATATTGGCAACAGTGCTAAGGAACAGTGAAAATGATGGCTGTAGTGCAAATAACTGTTCTCCCACTCTTTCCCTCTTCTATTACAGGTGGTGAGAAGCATTTAGCTTAACTGATAACTTAATATGTGCAGCCACAGTGTATTTTCTGCTGGGGAAGTGATGACTACCATATTCTTTTGTATATGGTGTGCAAGTGCCTGATTCACACATATGCCATCAGTAAAACTGTGATGCTGTTGTGAATGATTGTCTTTTGTGTGTCTACTGTTTGGTACAGTTGATTTTTCTGATATTTGTTCGCTGCATTCTGTTCAGTTTGTTTTTGCTTTAATATCGCTCATTTCCAAGATACTGGGACTCAAATGAAGGGTATTGTGTATAAAGTGTAAGAATTTTTTTTGTGACAGAGAATCCCTGTTGAATCTGCAGAACTATGACAGAAGCAGCATGCGATATTGTACTTCAGGTGGTTCAAAGAAAATTTACATGCACATGACTAATGGAAACTTGTTATCATGGTAATAAATTTGTCCCAGAGGGAAAATAGTGGAAGAAATGTTAGCATTCATTTGATGTCCATGAGGATGATACTAAAAATAGGAAGGTTCAATAGTAATTCTAAGACTGAAATTCTGCTACAGTATTGTCTGATGACTAAGATCAGTGGGTGTTGAATAATATGTATGTTACTTTAATGAAATGCAATTTGTTTGCCTTTCACCCATAAATAAAATATGCTACATGTCTTTAAAGCCTCTCTTCTTTCCATTGTTTGGATTACTGGACCCTTCTCATATGCAGGATTTGTGAAGTTTTAGCACAAGTAGGCCAGCCTTTTCCCAAGTTAGTTATTGGGTTTAGTATTCTGCATTGTAGACCCTTTTGTTCTGCTATCAACTTTAAATATGTAGTATCTCAACAGTAGTATTGGGCACTTATACAATGTATCTTATATGTCAGCTCGTAAGACTCGGGATTCATTCCTGTGGGCATAGGCTGCTGCTTGTGAAATGATCACATGCCAGGAGGAAGCACACATAAAAGACAGTGTGGAGACCTCAGTTATTTGACTCTACAGTTCTCACTTTCACTGCTCCCTTGTGTAAGAATTTTGAGTGCTTGTAGCAGAAGGTAAAGAGGCTTAAATTATCCACTTTTTTCAGTATGTTCGTGTTACTATATTATCAAAGCTGCTCCCCAAACATTTTATGTGGCATGTCCTAGCCTTTCTTGCAACACAGTGGATGTGCATTCTTCATTGCCCATTCTGGTTACCAGGAATGTCTGGAACACTGCCAGCTAGGAAATGCTTCATCATTGTTTTTCAGTTCTGGTTAGCTTTAAATTTTGAGTTTTCATCAAAGTTGCTTAGTTGCAACACCCTGGAACATACTGAGCCTTGATTTGGTTGGTTATAATGCAAAGTTTCATGGGTCCAGAATGAGTCATTCACTCTGCAGTGGAATGTACTCTGTTTTGAAACATTCTGACAGATCAAAACTGAGCAGGACACTTACTTGGCAGGCTGGGTTCCAGATTAGAAGTCTGGTTGGTACACAGCTTTTATGTTTCACAAAAGGTTTTTATTGCAACTGATGTTTCTTCATAAAATTCTGATTTTGGTACTTGTACTGTATTCGACTGACACTTTGTAAAACCTGTATTCAATGTGAGATAAATTTTGTCTTTTTATGGTTTGTTAATGGTACTGTGTTCTTTTGTTTTGAGGAACACTGAATGAAAAACTTAAAGGGGAAAACCTTAGCATAAGTGCTATTATTGTATATTTTGGCTGTGTTGAATGTTGTGGATTTCTGATAGTGGAAGGCTTTTATGCGGTAACAAAAATTAAGATTACAGAGCTATTCTTTGTGCTGAGTGAGGTGTCCTATTCTCATTAGACACGTGTAAATTCATATGTTTGTTCCATGTATGAATCTCCTGTGTCACCATAAAAAATCCTTGGAGAAATAAATTACTGTACTGTTTAAGTCCCCAGACTCGCAGACAGACCTTCCTTATGGAAGGACTGAAGCTGAAATATCCATCTGACCAGCCATATTGTTTCACATGGTTTGCCCAAATCGCTTTAGGAAAATGCTAGAATGGTATATTTTAAAAGGGCACAGATAATATCCTGCTTCCCAATCCTATTCCTGCTTGTGCATTGGAAGACCTTGTTGTCAGTGGGGCAATAAGCCCCCAATCTTCTAGCTTTCCTTTTTGTTCTTCACTGAGAAATCAGTGAATGAAACAATATTACTGTAAAGCAAAACAAATGTCCAGACGTATTTGCTTCCTGTCTTCCCCAAGCAAGTAATCCATGAGAGATGTTTTTGTAGAGCTGTTTTTTGGGAAGCAATTGTTTATGAAAGGCACATAATTTCTCTTAGTGCAGTGCTATGATTATGTTTATCTGTCATTTTCTGATTTGAAGTTTTTATTGTGCTGTTACACATTGGATTTTGCACACTCGAAACATGAATGTTTTTCAGGAGTTATAAAATAGAGCTGCAAGTGGAAAAAATATTAACATTCGATGTATATTGTTTGCTCTGGGTGAAGACAGCAAGGCAGTTCGGAACCTTGCATCCATGGCTGTTGTGGTTGGGAAGGGAGGGAGTGGGTGAGAGTTATGGTGTGGTAGACTATAACAGTTGTTTATCACTTCCAAACTGAGGTGACAGTCTACTGCAAAAGAAGGGAAAAAAAAAGACACTGCCAGAAAGACACGGGCATGTGGCGTTTCACTGCAATGAACTAGTTTACTATGGGCCTGTGTTTTGTGTTGGTTACCAGGGTGTGGATTCTATTCACCCACTGCTGAGTAACTCTTTCATGAGCTGAAAATAAGCCTGAGCTACAGTCTGACATAGTGGGAGTTTAGCATCGTGAATTAGCAGCATGTAGAGATAGTCTCTGCAAGTACTTTATCTGTCTGTCCATCTGTGCTGTCATATTACAACCTGCTGATTCTCATCTGAGTATTGTGGCAAGATAGAGGCATGTTTGCTTTTGAAGAGAGGGCTGCTTTGGGTCGTGGTTCCAGTCTCGCTGAAGACAAGAATTTGTAGCCTTTTAGTGACAGAGCAAAGGCATTCAGATCCAAAGTCAGTAAATAAATTATAACTATGAAATGCCAAATTTGTATACTGTTTCTGTTTAACATATGACAGCAAACAAAAACATGCTGTTTTGAAGTTGAGAATGAGTAATATCTTATTCATTCGTGCTGTTATGGACATGCTAGTGTTACAGTACTTTCTGTTCTGTTAAAATAAATTTTTGTCGTAAGGTTACCATGATAAGCAACAAACACCAGCTGCGATAGATGCGACCCGGGAGAGGGTTTTGTAGTGCATGACATCCTTATTGAGACACCTGCTGAAAAATGTTATGTCACACTGCCCTTTCCTCAAGGAGATGTCTTTTCTTATGGCCCAACCATCAATTTCACTTACGAAGTTAACATAAAGACATCATAACTAGACACCAGTAACAATACTGCTTAGGAATTCTCAATGAGTGAAATGACGACGTTTGATACGTTTGATCTAAAATGCATTAATAGTCCTACCTTTTATTTTCACTGTTGTCCTACAGTTAAATGGTCACGGTTCATCATGTATGTTTGTTAATGAGACTTCCTGAATGTAGAAAATGAGTCATGACAATGAACGATATTTCTTGAAACAGTAAAATCCTTTGCTGACATGTTTTGCCCAAAAGCACATGCTCCACCCACAGTGAAAGTATACTTGACCTGCCTTGCTGCCCTCACACCTCTGTTAAACCCAGAACAAACTATATGTTTCAGATGTTAAGACTTTTCCACTTTGAACTCTATTTCACAACTCTTGAACAATGTTCATAAGTTTCGCGCTTGCAAAATCCAATATGTAACTGCAAGATGAAAGAACTTCAAATCGGAAAATGACAGATAAACACAATCATAGCACTGCGTCCACCTGGTCGTACGACGCCTGATGAAGTTGACAAGCGGAGTGCGGCTGGTCGCTAGCTACGGAGGGCAGCTGTAGGGTGAAGAAACTCCCATGTGTAAACTTCGTCTTGAAACGTCTGTGACCTGTGTGGTGGAATTGTTGTGGAGATTTCTAGTATTACAGGTGAGTTAGTGTGTGAAGGGAATTACTTTTGAGCTCCATCAGACTGACTACTTCCGCAGACAATCAAAATGTGACTAACGCAAAAAAAAAAAAGTGGAATGGAATGGAGTGGATTCGATCTCATGATTTCATTGCTACATTGCACGACATTTACCACCATGAGCAGTTACAGCCTGTCGGCTTCTCAAGGAAAGGACAAGATTTCCTCCAGACACTTCCACAGTCTACAGTGTTGCAAGATTATGCATATTGCCGTAATTAGAATTCTGAGGGGTGATTAACTGCATTGGCCACCTTAAGTGAACTACTTGGACTTAGCCTCTGCAGCAGATGGCCAGTTACCAGGTGATTTTGTCAACGACTGTACGTGCTGACGATTAAATGACAACATTGACCTACAGTGAGAAATTTTATCAGTGAAAGGTGCTTATTATCGTAACTATGGCCTATTTGAAAACGAATCATCTGATTTCCCCAAGACCATATCTTTAATGGAATGAAGGTCTTTGTCTCTGATGTGGTGAATATTTAGGTTATGCAGATATTTTATTCTTTGGACTACTGTTATAAATAAATGCCTTTACCAGTGAGCAAATACATTTATGCATTTATTCTGACATAAGCTGAATGTAAGCTGGCTGCTGTTTTAATTCATGGCATTTTTTTTTTTTTTTTTATATCATTTTTATATATGACAACAGCCGCTCAGCTTCAGCTAATGCAATTTACCACCATGTGATATAACAAGGCCCACTTCTTCTGAAGATATGTTTAGAAATATTGAAACCTAGGTCAAGGGCTAAATAAACCTTTGGTTTGCAACTGATTGGCTGTTTTTTCCCCAAATTTATACAGTTGCTAAATGGCAGCCATGTGTAAGATTTTGAATTAAAATGACTTAAGTGAGAGTCAAGCTACAAAGCTGTGATATTATTCAGGGATGGTGTTATTAAATTCTTCAGAAACAAAAAGGGTGTAACCACCATGCTGGAAAAATTCAGCTAATTACATTGCTTGACGAGGAGTCACCTCAGTTTTTTCCCTGAAAATTTGGGAATTGTCAGTGGGGAATGAAATCAACACTTCAGAATTGTCAGACTAATGGAAAGAGAGTTCAGGGCTTATGAAATACCAGTATGATGAGACAGTCCTGTTGATTGCTTCACTGACACACAGAACAGGCAGTTCTTGGTGAAAAAGCTAGTTAGATGCTTTAATGAGAAGTAAGAAAGGGTATATGATCCAGTGGACGCAAAATTCCAGAGTAATAAGGTTGTGTAAAAACACTTAAATAAAATCCTGTTCGTGTTTAAAAGTTAAATTACCTTTTGTTCCAGATACAACTTTTGCTAATTTCCTGGTTCATTGAAGTCATGTTGTGACAAAACTGTATGTGATTTTTACCCCATGTGGATGCTTTCATATCTTCAATGAATAATGGATATTTTTTTTGTCTTGCTTTAAGCTTGGGCACAAACAAACATCACATTCCCTCCAAATCTACCTGGGGAAGTTGAGGCAGCCTTAGCTTCATACAGAAAGCAAGATGAAAATGAGGTAGGTCTACACAGAAAACTGCTAACTTTCGTAATTTGTGGACAGTGTTTTGCTCCTCAATTATTTTGCTGCTGTTGTACATGTACAATGAATCTGCATGCAAGCATTTTGGTTATTTTTAAAATACATGTTGGAATTTGAATTAACTCTGCCTTGACTGTAGATTTGCCTGGTCAGATATATGTACAAATGCAAATACACATAAAATAATACTAAAGTCCTCTGTAAATGTAAGTGACAACTTAAATGATTTGTTTGTACTAGATGTGTATTACTAATAACACTCCTAGGTCATTTTCTTTTTCTCCTGGTGCATGTAACTAAACAGTGATTAGATTCTATAGCATAAAATGTAAATTTGGGGAAACAGTTATCCCTTGTGTATTAGGTTGGAACCAGATTGAACAACTGAGGTTGTGACAAAACCATTGCCTTGCTTATCACTTTTCACAGGGTTCCAATCATGAATTGGGCCTGAACAGTTTAGCAAGAGCATTGCCCACAAATCGCCAGTTTCTAGGTTAGAGTCTTTGTCTGGCAGATGGTTTTAATCTGTCAGGAAATTTGACCAGTATGAGAGATCCATAAGTAATAGGTGTTTGCAGCTGATTCCCCATTTTCATACGTTTCCTGTGCAAAAGTGTATTCTGATACACACTTGGTTAGGGGGTGTCATCAAACGTGTAAGAAGACTGTGTCCTGCTTGTCTGTTTTTAGTAGGACTGTAATTGCAATTACTTTAGGACTGTATTTGCAATTATCTCTAAGTGATAAATTGTGTATGAGGAGGAACTCTGTAGAAAGACACTTCTTTGTGAAATGTGTTTGTATTTTACAACTCTTGTCTAGTAGTGTAACTGAAATGTGTTATTTTGATTAATAGTGAATAGATTGGTTGTATTATTTAGAATCTTTCCTGCAGAAATCTCTGATTTTGATTATTAAATCTTTAATCTACCTGAATTTTGAATAAGTGTACTCAATTTGGAACAGTTCGTAAAATTTGTGGGTATCCCATTTGATAGTGAGATTACTGTTACAGGATTTCAAATGAATAACTTTAAAACTGCTAAAATTTTAGCCACAGAGTATGGAGATGTGACAGAGTACATCTTTATCAGATTTGCATTGCTTTGAGTGATCTACGTTGGCTATAGTTGCACTCTTGTGTGTTTCCAGAAGCTTTTCCTACCTGAAAATAATGAGGGGAGGATGGTTTAGTTTGGGGAAAGGCATTTTAACATGTTTTTGTTAAATCATTTTCACGTATGTTGGTACGTTCAGAACAAATTTTGCAATTTGTTTCTAACTAACTTCCTGATGACCCAGAGACTCCAAACTTTCTACACAGCTCAGAACTAGATGGCAGTGTAATACTAAATCACTTTCCTGTCTGGTACGTGGCAAAGGGTATTTTGTATTCCACTGCTATTTCCTCCTCTTTCTGTTCGTTACAAATTGTTCGTGGTAAGAATGAGCTCGATTCTCTAATTTTTTTACCTTCATGGTTTTCCTGTGAGATATACATAGGAAAAAGCAATATATTGGTTAGCTCAGCTGTCAGGAAACTGAAATAAACTTGAAATTTATCTCTCTCTTTTAATCTTGTGAATTTTTTTTTAAATCAGTTGAAAAATTTCACACACACAACAGTAAAAAGCAGAAAATAATTATTAAAATAAAAACTTTAATAAAGCATATTTTTAAAACAGACTTAAAGTATAAAATATTTTCTCTTGGCCCCAAACAGGTAGCCCTGAAAATTTGTGCTTTGATATTTTTGATAGCTTAGGCAATAGCTGTAAAGTTTAAAATGAAAAATGTGGTGCACATGCAATAGGTAATAATGAGAGTAGAGTAGCTGTTAAGAAAAACGACACATCAGTTCATGTCATTTGCAGTGGAATAAAATTGATTTTCAGTAATTAATAATATGTATCTACTATGTGTGATTAGTGCCTGCGGTTAAAGTGCGATAATCATGACTGTAGCTAATTTTGGTGGTGTTGTCAAGCTTCATTTGTGCTGATTGAGGTAAATTTTGAACTTCGTGAATTCATGTTTAGGTTACATAACAGAACAGATTCCTTAACAGAGTTCAATTTCTGAACTAGGGCTCAATATCATATCCAGTCAGCAATGTTCATACAATTGACCGTAAGACTTTTTTATAGCATCATACATTGATGAGAGGTTAGTAACTGTAGCTGAAAGTAAGATGCGATTGTTGAAATATGTCACTGAATTGGGACATAAGTCTCAAAATTAATGTAATATTATTAACTTGTCTTCAAATAGATGATTTATTTGTTTAAGAATATCAGTGGTAAAAATTCAAATATATTATCTTCTCTGTACAGTTATAAGGCATAACAGTTAGATTATTCAGAATGTGGGAACTATTTTAGATGGCAACTGAAGTTACAGGTTTTGTATCCTGCTTGGAAGGCGGTGCGTGGGTCTGTTCCTGTGATCTGTAAAATAGGTGGAATGAAGGAAGCAAGTAGGAGCAGGAGAGGTAAAGCACATTGGTATTGTGTTTAAAATTAAAGATGTTTACTAAAGGCAAAAACAAGTTTATAAATGGTTACATAACTTTGCGATGATGAGCATGTAGGTTCGAAACAGTATTCCCGTTGTAAGTTGCATTCAGGAGGACGACAGTTCAATCCTGCGTCCGGCCATCCTTATTTAGGTTTTCCTTGATTTCCCTAAATCGCTCCAGGCAAATGCTGGGATGATTTCTTTGAAAGGGCATGGCCAACTTCCATCCCCTGTCCTTCCCTAATCCGATGAGACTGATGACCTCACTGTCTGGTCTCCCCACCGCCCCCCCCCCCCCAAAAACACCCCCCTCCCCCCCTGTTGTAAGTACTACAAAGTCTCAATAGTAAGCAAACACTCTGAAGTTGAAGCGATGATGTATCCAGGTCATCTGCTCTTGATGAAATGGGACAGAAAGCAGAGTGGCACTTTTTGAGCTCCACAGTGTCAGCTAGAGGGAGCTGTGGTCGGTGTAGTTAGTCTGCTCTTGTAGTGCCAACCTACGAGCATGCATCTATGCTGTACCATCGGAACTATCAATACTACACCACTCCCCCCTGAAACGGTGCACCGTCGCAGAGTAGTGCTTCCGACGGCAGGTGGAGGGACCCAGGGGTGGTGCAACTGAGGGGGCGGACAGCAGAACTGCTGGGACACGTTGCCCACCTGTGTCTCCGAATTGCTCCCAAGGGAGCAAGGAAAATGTCCCATTCAAAGCCTGCCCGTGACCCACACCGCCACTGGGTATACTCGGATGAGGAGGCGGAGCAACAACCTCCATGGGTGGCGGTGGTGTGATGGCAGCCGCAGCATCCATTGGCTCTGGCACTGCGGAGGAACACGGCAGTGACGGCGGTCAGTTGTGGGGCCGCGGCGGTGGCCAGAGGTGCCTGCCCGATGCTGCAGACTGGACTGGCGGAGCAGGCAATGGTGCCCGCGCCACAGATGCCGTCAGTGGAGTCATGGGCTGTGGCAGCGGAAGCCACAAAGCATCCAATTCTGCCGCAAAAAAACCAGTGGCAGAAAGCAGAGGATGGCACAACGGATCTGGTTCCGTTGTTGCGTGACAGTTCCAGAGGGGCCAGAAATGACAAATGAGGCGTGGCCAAGATGGCAAAGAATCCACCCTTCTTTCAGCGTTGCCTGCCACAGAGAACGTGACAGAACACCAAAGCATGTGGTGCCAAACCAGAACGAGGCAGAGCAGTGGGAGTGCGCAGCAGCTGGTGGGCGCGGCCATGTAGCAGTTCTGCTGGGGAACGGGCACCGTGCGGCTGGGAGCAATAGGAACCAAGGAAATCTCTTGTGCGAGTGGGTGGCTTGCAACTTGGTCATCTGAGACTTAAACGTACACACAAAGCGTCAGCCTCACCATTCGACTGGGGATGTAATGGGGCTGAGGTCAGATGGCGAATGCCATTAGCAGCACAGAACACTTCAAACGAGTACACAAATTGGCAGCCATTGTCAGAGACAATAACTTCAGGAAGACCCTCAGTTCAAAAAAGATATTTCAAAGCTCGAACAGTACTGGCAGATGTAGTAGAAGACATAGGTACAACAAGAGGGAAGTTGTAGTATGCATCAATAACTATCAACCAGCGGGTGTCCCAGAAAGGACCCGCAAAATCAATATGAACGCGCTGCCAAGGTGCAGGAGGAGTCAGCCACGCAAAGAAGCGCTGACGGGGAGCAGATTGATGCTCCGCGCAAGAGTGACAGTTAGCAAGCAAATTCTCAATTTGTTTATCAATGCCGACCCAAGTGCTGTGACGACACGCTAATTGCTTCATCCGCACTAGACCCCAATGACTAGCATGCAGTAAGTGGAGGATTTCCAGCTGCAATGAACGAGGTACGAGATTGAGTCAAATCAAAACCTAAAATATTTTTTAAATTTTATTTATTGTGCAGAAGTGGTACAAAGCTGTATCACTTTTCAACATAATCTCCCCCACACTCAATGCAAGTTCTCCAGCACTTACAAAGTGCATAAATTCCTTTAGAAAAAAATTCTTTTGATAGACCACGCAATCACTCGTGCATCGCGTCGTGTACCTCTTCATCACAACGGAACTTTTTCCTCCCATTGCGTGTTTGAGTGGTCCAAACGTACGGAAATCACTTGGGGGCAAGGTCTGGTGAATATGGTGGATGAGGAAGACACTCAAAAAGCAGGTCTGTGATTGTTGCAACGGTTGTACGGGAAGTGTGGGGCCTTGCATTGTCATGTTGCAAAAGGACACCTGCTGACAGCAATCCACGTCGCTTTCATTTGATTGCAGGCCACAGATGATTTTTTAGGAGATCTGTGTGTGATGTACTGGTGACAGTGGTCTCTCAAGGCATGTAATGCTCCAAAATGACGCCTTTTTTGTCCCAAAAGAGAGTCAGCATAACCTTGGCTGCTGATGGTTCTGTTCGAAACTACTTTGGTTTTGGTGATGAGGAATGGCGCCATTCCTTGTTCGCTCTTTTCGTTTCCAGTTGGTGGACGTGAACCCAGGTTTCGTTTCCAGAAACGATTCTTGCAAGAAAGCCATCACCTTCTTGTTAAGAGTGCTGAAGTTCTTCACAAGCATCAGCACATCATTTTGTCATTTCAGGAGTCAGCTGCCATGGCACCCATCTTGCAGACACTTTGTGAAACTGGAGCACATCATGCACAATGTGGTGTGCTGACCCATGACTACTCTGTAAACGTGCTCCAATGTCATTCAGTGTCACTTAGAGGTTTTCCTTCACTATGGCTTCAACTGCTGCAATGTTCTGTGGAGTCACAACTCTTTGTGCACCATTTGCGAACTTCCTACTCCATTCGTAGACTTGCTGCTGCATCACCGTACTGAACCTCATTCGTTGATGAATGTCAATACGTTTCACACCTTCACTACGCAAAAACCGAATAGCAGAACGCTGCCAGTGCAAGCCGCAAGTGGGGCGGCCATCTTTATACTGATAGTGCGATGGTATGTGTGCATCTGCATTATGCTTCCACCTACAGGTCATTCTGCACGCTGTTTGTAGCACGCTTACCAACTTATGGGATAACTGCGCTAAATTTCGATTTGTTATTACAAGTTTAATGTTTTCATTTGACACAGCTTCGTACAACCGCATGAGACTCATTATTGTCAGTTCGTAACAAAATAACACCTTGGTGTACAGCAAAGTTGTGACTTTGCACACAGTAACATTAAACAAGGGGATCAGTAATCTACATAGCAGATGGAGTCCATTGAGTACAAATATACTGCAAAAGAATCTGTTGCAGAAGCAATGCGACGAAAATCCACTGGAAAACAATCAACTAATTCCTTATCTTGCGAATCGATGAACGTGAACGTGCATGACAGTTCTGGAGAATCAAACTTGTCAGGACTGAGGTGAGACAAAGCATTGGCATTGCCATGCTGAGCCTCAGGCATAATTGTAGTTAGACAAAAACAAAGACTAATGTTGCAACTTTTTTGCAGTACGGGCTAGAACTGGCTTTGACTGGTGAAATGACGATGTCAGAGGCTTATGGTTGGTGACCAAATAGAACTTAAGACCGTACAAAAAACCATGAAACTTTGTCACTCCATATACAATAACTAAAGCTGCTTTCTTGAATTGAGAATAGTTTTGCCGGGCAGAATTGAGCAATCTAGACCCAAAAGCGATCGACAGAATTAATGCGGTGCGAGAGAACTGCTCCAATGCCATGAGAAGATGCATCAACAGCCAAAACAACTGATTTGGAGGGATCAAAAGGAATCGCACAGTGTTCACTCAACAGAGAAGATTTGAGCTTGTGGAAAGAAGCATCACATTCCAAAGACCAAACAAAAGGAACATTCTCACGCCTAAGGCGATGCAAAGGCGCTGCAATCTGCACTGCATTTGGTATAAACCGAATGTAAACATAATAGGTAATTTTGCCAAACACAGACTGAAGTTCTTTCAAGTTCTTGGGTGCTGGCAAGTCCCTAATCGCACAGAGATGTGATGGTGAGGGGTGGATACCCTGTCTGTTAATCATATGTCCTAAATACTGAATCTCAGTTGGAAAAAAAATTGTACTTGTCTGTTACACTTGAGTCCTTCCTGCTAAAGTACAGTAAATAAGGCACGCCAATTCTGCATTGTCAGGGATTCGACCTGACATAACATCATCCAGATAATTTGAACCACCAGGGACAGTGGCACATAACTGCTGCAAGTTAGCTTGAAAAATAGCAGGAGCCGAAGGACTACTGAATGGTAGTCGGTGAAACTTGAACAATTCAAGGTGAGTGTTGACCACAAAATAAAGCTGCAACTGTTTGTTGAGCAGAATTTGAAAGTATGCATCCTGCAAGTCAATCGTGGAAAAGAATTTTCCCGCATCAAGCTTATCAAAAATGTCTTCAGGAAAACGTAGCGACCACTGTCTGGGGATTTACTGTAGACTTAGCACAAATACGGAGACGACTGTTTGGTTTCATCACACACACTACAGGTGAAGCTCATTGCGAAGCAGAAACATGTTCAATGACACCACTGTCTTGCAAATGCTCAAGTTTAGCAGCAACGATGTCACGCAGTGCATGCGGTACTGGGCGTCCGCGCCGGAAAATAGGCATGGCATTGTCTTTAACTACGACATACGCTGCAAAGTCTGTGCCACAACCAAGGCCATCAGAAAAGAGTCCAGCAAAATCATCGCACAGTGCGGCAACACTGTCTGCATGGTCACTAGTGTTGATGCAAAGTACATTGTCCTGAATTGCGAGGCCAAAAAGTTCAAACGCGTCCATGCCAAAAATGTTCGTAGCATCACTAGAGTGGATCTCATGGAAAGACACTGTTTTCATCATTGCACTAAATGTGACTTGCAAACGACAATGCCAAGCATTGAGATTTCTTGTCCAGTAAATGCAGTCAGTGTGGAATGTGAACGACAAAGCGGGCGCGAATGAAGCAAGTCATATGTTGATCTGTTCAGAAAAGAAACAGATGCACCAGTGTCCATCTGCATCTGAACAGAACGTCCACAAATGTTCAAATTCACAGAAAGTTTCCTCGCATCATGCTGAGTGTGAGAGGAAGCATCTGGCAAAACTGGTTTATTCACACGAAGAGCTGTAGAAGCACGTGAAGCAGGCGGCCTTGAAAAAATGGCATTAACATCCACAGGTTGATGATGTGAATCATGATCACGGCAGTTTCTATTGCGGTGACGCCCACACGAATCACGTGAATGGGAAACAGGTTGTGAATATGTTTATCTTACTACACACAGCTTGCATATGTCCTTTCTTATTACAAAAATAACACTGTGCTTGACGAGATGGGCAACTGTTTCGTGGGTGGGCACGAAAACAGTTCAGGCTAGATTCCAGTTTCTTAGTGGGTTCCTGGTTGGAAACTTGTTTACTCGGATGTGAGCAGCACAGTGCAGTGCGGCACTCTTGGTGGGGCCCGGTGGGAGGGCCATGCTGTGCTAACAGTACCCCGGGTCACGTCGAACACTTAATTAGCCATATCTAATGTATCTTGTATGTCTAGCAAGTCTACTACTTCCTGCAAAGACGGGGTTTTAAATCGTAAGATTTGCTTGTGGATGCAGTGGTCTGCCACATTCTGTGCAATAGTGTATCTAATCATATCTGCATAAGAGAGTCCACATGAACAATTAAAGTCACAATCAGATGTTAGTCCCTGAAGGTCCACTAACCAAGATTTATTAGACCGAGTAGGACCTCGCCAGAGATGAAAGAATTTGTAGCATGTGGCTACCACATTTACACTGTCACGTAAGTGGGATTTCAATGCATCAGTCACTTCTGCATAAGTTTTAGTCTCTTGGCGGATCAATTTTACGAGCACACGGTATAACACTATACCCGCGTTGGCATTGAAAAAGGCTAGCCGCTCTGTACGTGGTATGTTGTATGCTGCGAAGTGTGCCTCGAGCTGGTCAGTGTATACTGGCCAGTGTTCAGTGTCAGGATTGAAGGCATTAAATGACGGCACCGTAGGAGACGTTTGTGGTACAGGTGGGGGCGCCGTAGGAGCTGCAGTTTGTAGTGAGACCAATCCATTTACATTAGCAAGCAGCTGCATCATTTGCTGAGCCTGAAACCGTACAAGGTTGGACAGAGGAGGCTGTTCCTGTGGCGAAGCCATCGTTGACACAAAATAATGTCTTATAGCGAAGGGTGAAAGCGAACACTCACACAGTCGTACTGAGATATCACAAAAAAGCTAATGCAGTACTGAGCAAAAAACATAGGTAAGAGGAGAAAAAATTATCCTCGATGCCAATTCTTTTGTATACTGGCTGGGAGGTGACACTTGGGTCTGCTCCTGTGATCTTCAAAATAGGCTGAATGAAGGAAGCGAGTAGGAGCAGGAGCACTTCGGTACTGTGTTTAAAATTAAAGATGTTTACTATAGGCAAAAAACAAGTTAATAAATGGTTACATAACTTTGCGATGATGAGCACGTAGGTTCGAAGCCGTATTCCAATTGTAAGTAGTACAAAGTCTCAATAGCAAGCACACACTCAGAAGTTGAAGCGATGTATCCAGGCTGTCTGCTTTTGATGAAATGGGGCAGAAAGCAGAGCGGTGCTTGTTGAGCTGCACAGCATCGATTAGGAGGAGCTGTGGTTGGCGTAGTTTATCCGCTCTTGGTAGTGCCAACCTACGAGCATGCACCTACGCTGTGGCATCGGAAGTATCGATACCACAACAGGCTTGCCTTGACCACTCATTGTTTCTTCAGAGTGGTAAATAGGGATGAAGGAATGCCTCCAATTTTTAGTTTGTTACTATTTTGCTAATACGTACTGTAAGCAGTGTGGTCCAGAGAGACTCACAAAGGCAGTCTTTAATTGTGGCATGCACATTGAACAGTGGGAGCTTTGTAGGTCATCATAAACCACTCAATATAACAGTCTTTCATTTTAATCATGTTATTATGTAATTGGTCTTGAAAATCAGACAAATGAAAATGGAATAGGTGGTAGGGCAGACAAGCTATTAGAAATAAATTTATGTAATAATAAGCTTCTTTAAGAAGTTAATGATTTTTGTAACATATTTGGAGTAACTGCAAACTAAATATAATTATAATTGAAAAATTCAGTCTTTATCACGAAATAGAACATAATTTATTAGTTTTGACCAGTTTCAGTCTGTACAGATTATCTTCAGAGCTTAAGGTGTCTCAGAAAATTTAACGTAAATTTTCTTAGAGGGAGATCAGGAACTATTAAACATATGAGGGCAGTTTGTGTATTAAGGTCTGATAAGTTGCAAAATGGAAACCACAGTGAAGGTATGATGAAGCTTTGTACAGATCTGCTAGGCAGTGTCTGTAGTAGGTCTGTTGATCGCATAACACTGCTCCTTCATCCTGAGTGCACAGTGAGTGTGTAAAGATGCCTAGAAAATAGTCTCTTGCCAAGTATGAGTGCCTGCTGAGAGATTGTGCCTGATTTTATGCAGACCACATAATGTAACTGTGTCCTTGTTGTTGAGAAATTCTCAGCTCCTTACTGCAGATGCAGTGAAGACACTCCCGTAGCGTCTTGTCTCTGCTCACATGAGCTGCTGGCTGTGAAGACAACATTTTGACATAGACAATGAGCTGCAGACCAACATAGAAAATTTGTGAAAAGTGCAGGTGGCTGCCTTGTATGACAAGGGTATTGGAAAGTTGGTACAATGCTATGTCAAATGTCTAACAAGGGAATGGTCCAATAAGACATGTCGAAACCTACCCTGAAATTTTTGATGCAGGAAGAAAATGAAAGAAATGCACTGTCAAAATTTTAGCTGCTAAGAGGTACTCCAAGTATTAAAAAAATACCTGAAAATTGCCAGATTTGTAGTGTGCCAGCCGGCGGTAGAAATGTACATCCCTACTGGCGCCGTAGCAACTGAGCATGCATAACGAGCAGAGTCAATTGCCCAATCTATGAATGCAGTGACAAATCATATACGATAATGCCAGTGATAAGTATGAGTGGTTTACTGTTTCTGCAGCTGTAAGTCTGTCTTCAAGAACTACAAGGCAAATTAGTACCAAAAATTACACTACACTGCTAGATTTATTCCAGAAAGTGACAAGAACTATTAACTAGACATATATAACCTTTAATGTAGGCATTACAAGGTATTGTAATAAATAATACAATAATAAAACACAAGGACCAGTACATAAGTTCCTTAAAGAGTACTGAAGCAGATTATACCCGCAGAAGACGTGGACTGAAGGAGTGTTACACTGAAGTACTGGCCATCAGGCCTCTTTTTAGAACACACATCTTACAGGAACCTAGGGGCAAAAATCTTGTAATCGGCGTATCAAAATCTGGAAAAATTGGAAAGAAATATTTTCAACATTTCATTGGAAAGGTATTCCTACCAGCCACAGAAACTAATTCATTGGTTTTGTTGGATTCATGGTCTGGACAGAACGATGCCTCTGTTTTTGTGGATGACAACGAAAAATCTGTAGATGTAATGTGGATTCTGCCTGGAACTACTAGTGTGGTTCAACCTCTTGATAAAGATTTTTTTTCCAGTTGAAAGCATTTTTCAGGAAATTATCAGACAGCATAATTTTTGATACCTCTATCTCATTTCAGGTTTATCAGCAGAAGAGTATTCGTAAGTTCCAGTCATTTGTGTATTACCAGTTTTCTTCACCATGCTTTTTGAATTTGACAAAGTATGCCTGGTATGCAGCGCAATACGCAGAACAATGGCCAGGACAATTTCTGACACCATCCCAGTTCTGTCTAAATAAAACTAGTGGTTACTGTGAAGTGCCTGGCTGCATCAATTTTTCCTTTGTCCGGTGTGCCTGGTGCAAGAAAAATGTTTGTTTCTGTCATTCAATAGACACTTTACATTTTTGTGACGTCTACAGGGTATAAAAAAAGAACTGTTTCACTGATAGTCAAACGTACAACATTCAAACATTATTGTAAGGAATGGCCTACAGGAATTGTTATAAAATGTAGTACTGCATGACACATTTGATTTCGACAAATTACAAGTCCTCATTGATGGACAAAAAAAACAGCCATAATTTTATTTTCTCTACTAGCCACTTTTATTAGAATTACATGTGCAAGAATTGAACTGTTGATATTAAGTTATTCCAAAAGAATGTTTGTATACTTTAAGCCAGGTTTTCACTGGAGCAAATAAGCTAACAAGCACAAGCAAAAGAGAATTCTGTCTGGTCTACCCGGTAGGCCTCTTGCAGGTTTTTCAACTGGATGCCACTGATGTTACTGGATGTTACTTACGTGTCCCTAAGCTTCCCCAGTTAGAAAATGGAGACCTGCAGGTAATGTGGAATTCAAACCACATGTCTTTCATGGCCACTAAAACATCTGTGAAAAGTTAATGCTTGGTTCAAAATCATAGGGAAAAAGTTGTGGGCTAAATGGGATTTAATCCTGCACTCTCTGGATCAGAAGCATGCAGTTTGCCACTAGACCTTTCTTTTCTCTCTCTTTTTTTAAAGGAGTAATAAAAAGAAGAATATGACCGTTAGACCTTACACGCGTAGTGGAAACACTAGCTGTGTCACCTCTTGAGATGATGTTCAACATCAGTAATTAGTGTTCTGTTTATAAATTTCGCCTCAATGGTAATAAGAAGCCAGGGAAAAATGGCAACCTACATATGAGGAAAATTTTGGACCAGTGCTAAGGAGAGATGGAGATGCAATTCTGTGTAAAGTGCACAATATCCACCCATGTCACGCTTTCATACAAATTGAGACATTTAAATTCTTGTTTCCCTGCGCCATTTTGCATACTCTGTCAAGAACACTATACTCGCCATGAAAATAATCCTCACTGAATAGCAACATTTCACATTGTGGCTCTTACAAGATTGAGTTGTATCGTGTATGCCGAATATTAGCTCCATAAACTAAAAACTAACACAGCATTCATAGGCAATGTTTGCTACCTCGTGTTATCTTCCATTTCCTGTAGTATAAACGATTCTACCCGTATACAAGTGAATGGCAGCAAATTTTCTGCAAATGCTCATTCACACGTGTTCCCTTCCATTTGCTCCATTGTAAACCAGACTTTAGGTGCTTAAAATTGGTGTCTGTGAACTCTGGATAATTCTGCTGTGCAGCGCTGTGTCAGTGATTCGCCAAGTCGCACACTAGCTGGGCAGGGCTGTACAAACCGCTGTTATAAGTTGTTCCTCAACTGGCAAAATTGTGTAACTTCAACATTTTTTACAAAATACTTGCAGTGCCCCTTAGCAGCTAAAATTTTGGCAATGCATTTCTTTCGTTGTCTTCTTCCTCTGTAAACAATGTCAGGGTAGGTTTCAACATGTCTTATTGGACCATTCACTTGTAAGTTGGAATGGTGACTCAGTGTAGGTGAGGAGCTGGAAGGTGTAGTTAACTGGTACAAATAAAACAGTTTTGATTTTCAAAATGGTTTCCATTTTGCGACCAATCGTACCGTACTTGTATAATAACCCTTGTATTAACAGTATACAGAAAAGGCAATATACATTAAAATGAAATTGAAGACATTTGTACTCTTCCATGATCTACAGACGTGCAGAGCAGAGCTGAACTGTATTCCAGGAGGCACATTTATCGACTGCTGGATAGAGTAAAAAGGTGAAGCTCCACCCACCATTTAGCTCATGATCACAGAAGATCTTAGTGAGAAGAAAATGTGATGGTATCATACAGAATTACACTGATAAATAATATTGAGTAAATTAAAAGGCTGGGAAATATAAATGAGGTGAAACACATCAGTATTCATTGTGTTATGCATTAAACACATTTAAATAATGTAGTGGAAGGAATAAATAGGACAACCAGTAGAAAATGGTTACAGTGACCAGAACTGCCATCTGTGGGCAATATGTGAAAATAATAGACCGTAGCCTTGATCAGTGACTGTAGGGAACTGGAAATTAATGCAAAGATGTATCCAAACAATTCCACCAGTCACCATGGAGATGAGTGGTTTCAACTTCAATGATGAAATGTGCCTGTGACAGTGCGGAAATCAGTCCAGAGATGCACTGATAAGGGACACCATCAGTCACCATGGAGGCGAAAGCATCGATGTATGCCGATACAACAAAAGTTGCCATGAAAATAGCGGGCTCGATGTTAAACAAGAAATGTATGTCTTTGGGTATGATATTTTGGCACTAGATGCCATCTGTCGCAATGGGGATGAAAGATGTAAATTGATGACATGTCGTACTTATGTGGGTCCATTTCTAGTAAAATATTATACCTTATGGCCAGCTGTAAGCTGGTAACATTTTATATTATTATTTAATAACTGATGAAAAAGGAAAATTAAATTTAAAAGTTAATTTACAAAAGCCAGTAATATAATTGACAAAAAGTGCAATAAAAGGAAAAATGAGACTTAAAAAAATCTGTAACCTCATAGCATAGAAGAGGAAATAATCAAATATTTTATTTCGTATACTATGCTTTGAACTTAAATATTTTTTCTAGTCTTACACATCTTCTATTTTAAATTTTGCGAATTATATTACTGGCGTTGTCAATGAATTTTAAATTTAATTTTCCTTTCTCACGAGTTTTTAAACATTTATATGCAATATTGCTGTTTATAGCTAGCCCTTTGGTATGGTATTTCACTATAAATGGATCTATATTAGCATGCCATGTCAATAATTTGATACCTTTCATCCCTATGGTGACCGATGTCATCTAGAGGCAAAATATCTTCTCTTGTTAAGCTTCAGGCTGGCTATCTCCGTGGCAGTGGGCAGTATATTGCCATATATTGATGCTTTCATCTCCTTGACAACTGACAGCTCCTGTTGTCACTGTGTATGTGGATGTGTGACTGCTGTGCCATAGACAGGTTTCATCGGTGGTCTGAGGCCATTTGTCTGGTGACTGCTGCCATTGTTTCGTTACATCTTTGTATTGATTTCTCGTTTCCTTTACAAAGACTCCAGTGTTCATTATTTTCATGTATTGGCCACAGGCAGTAGTTGTGGTTACAGTAACCTTTTTCTATTGGTTGTCCTTTTTGTTAATTATGTTATATTGTTAAGATGTGTTTAATGTATAACAACACAATTAGTATTGATGTGTTTTGTCTTACTTAAAAATGTTCAACTTTTTAATTTACTCAGTGTTATTTCTTGATGTAACTATATATGATATCATTGTAATTTATTCTCATTGGTGCCTTTTTTAGTCATGTGTTAGGTGGTTGATGAATATTTTGTAGCACTTTTACGGTATTCAGCAGTTGATCAATGTGCCTTCCAGCATACAGTTCAGTTCTGTTCAGTGCCTCTATGGATCACTGAAGAGTAAAAATACTTTGAATTTTATTGTAATGTATGTCTCTTTGCTGTATACCATTGACTTATGATATCTCTCTAAGAAAACCAAAGTTAAATTTTCAGTTATGTTATGGTCTGCAAATCTGTATAGATTGAAACTTGTCACCGCTGATAAATTATATTATATTCTGTTTTACAATCAAGACTTGATTTTTTTATTATATAATAAGTTCAGTACTTGATGGGCTTTTTGGTACTTACTGTTAATGGCATTCTGATTCTTGTTAACTACATAATTGAGTGTCATATGTGTTGGCAGCCCTAACACAGTATTATTTTTTCCCCAGGAATTGCTAACTGAATAGTCTTCAGATAAGTGCAACAGTTCTGACCCTTTTTTCTGACTGATATGTCTATCAATTTAGAAGAAAAGAAGAAATGATTTAAAACTTGAGTGCTACTGTTTATATTTTGTGCATATTAACTGTATTGACCTGGTACTGACTTGAAGATCTGCACCAGTAGTGTAGTATTTTACTCTTTTTTTTTTTTTAGATGCATGTTTCTGCTCTGCAAATTATGGCGTTCAGGTAAGTTAACTCGTGTGCAACTTTGCAGTCAACTCCATTTTCACATTGTTGCAAAGTCTTACATAAACTATGAGCAATGTATGTAAAAAGTAGTAGGGTAGTAACTGCAGAATGCACCATTCTTTACTGTTCTGTTAACAGTGGTTTTTGATTTTCAGCTTCTGAAGTTAGCTACATGCAGAGTGTGTGATACAGAATGTGGCAGACACTCACAAGGTACTCAGACTGATGACCAGGAAATGAATCTCAGAAGTGTTAAAACACTTGAAAGTAAGTGAAGAAATGTCAAATTAGTCCTACTGTAATGTATACGATGTTTTTGTTTGAAAATTACAGTTAATTTTAGAAGTGTGAACTTCCTGTTGTCAGTTGTTTCTGCTGAAATCAGTTGTAGACATTTTGATAGAATATATTGTGCATTGAAATCTGATCAGACTGTAATGTACACAGGCTAGCATTAGAAACTACCATTTAGCTATAGAACTGTAACTACAAAAGAAGGAAAATCGGAAAGTGTAATTTTTCTCTTTTTGCACTTGTCAAAAGTGAACATCACTGAAGCTTCTGTATTTGTCAATAAGACAGAATGCGGCTTTGCATGGTGGCCCATGGCATGGTTTTCTGTTAGTTTTATTAGAATAATTTTATGTTTTTCTCCAATTGGCAGTCACAAGACAATAGTTTTTCTTATTAATTGGTACATTGGAATCTCTCTGAAATTGTGAAACAAATAGACTCAGCAATTTTTAATGTTCTACAGCCAAAGCCTTTATCCACTCTTATAACAGAGGTGAACAACTCTCTTAAGAAGTTTCAGAATGTTAAGGATATCTGAACTGACTCGTATGTGTAGGAGGAAAACACTTCATCATAGTACTGTAATAAAACTGATTTGCTTTCTATTTTTCCCCCTGCTCATTCTTATAAGGGTAGTTGGTATAGGATGTTATTTGCATCACAGTTAAAGTGCTATTTTTTGAGAGTTCATCATTTTATCAATGAATTCATTGATGGAAAAGTAATCTGCATTTGAAGCCATTGCCTAGTACAGGCATCCCTGTTTCATATTTTGGTAGATGAGACAAGGTTTGTGCTGCAAACTTATTTAAATGAGGCATTACCCAGAACTTGAAATAGTCAGCAATGCAAAAAGAAACAATTCAGTGCACAGCTTTGTTGAGCATATTATTTAGTTGATAATGCATTCCACACACTGCTTACTATATGGTAAGTATTCTTCAGGATCAGTGAAACAGATGTTGAGATTACTGAATGTATTGCAGAAGCAATTCAGTGTTTGCACTGTTTATGTACTAGTGGACAGTAAAATCAAATGAATCCACAGCTGCTGAAACTAAAAGGCAGTAAGCCCATACATGCATTCGTGGTAACTGGATTAACCAATTGAAGGATTTTCGATGCTGCAATTCAAATTCATGAACTTTTTGCACATTACTGTTGCAGAAGATGAACTGCACAACAAAAACATAAACTGAGTCACTTCCAGTTCTAATTTTACATTGTCTAAATCTAAACCATTTCCTTATAGTAGAGATGCTGAGTTGCAGGAAGGCAGAACAAAAAAGGTTAGCTTTCGGCCAACAAGGCCTTTCATCAAAAATTGACAACATACATGCAAGCACACGCACATGAACGCACTCCTGCGTACGCATTTTGCACATACGTGATGACAGTGGCAAAGGTCTTGTTGGCAGAAAGCTAATTATCTGACAGTCTTTTTGTTATGCCTTTCTGTGACTCAGCCTCTTCACTATATGGTGAATAGCAACTATCCTTTTCATTATATTGTTACATTCCATCCTGGATTTTCCATTGTTTGATTTAAACTATTTGTGTGGTAGTAATATTTATCTCTAATCTTGAGGTCTGTTGTTTTCTCATTTCATCAATGAGATTTGACGTTTTTTCAGTATTTATATTAAACCCAAAAATGAAGCAATCTTCACTTTGAACCTGGAATGTAGGTAATGGTTTTATCTATATTTTTGCGTAACAAGTTGCTCCAGAAAGCCACAGTTTGGGGAGTTCATTAGTGTGGTGCATCAGTTAAACTGCACATTTTTGTAGGGTGGAATATACATCAGAAACTCATCAGATACGGCACTTAAACTTTACAAGTACGGACATTAATATGACACCTTACAGTTTGCATCTATGCCAATCAGAGCACAGAACACGTGACGTCATGCAAACGTGTTTCTGGTTTAGAAACTTAGAATGTTTATTTCATTATTTATTAAATATTAGTTTTTCTGTTTTATGGCTGCTGCTTGTGGTGATGCTGACCTATTGCCTACACTGGGATCTGGGTTAGGTTGAAAGGCAATCAGACACTGTTGATTTGTGTGTTTACATGACTAAAGTGATGTTTGATGCTTCTCATAAATATGCTTTTGTGCTACAAAAATATGTAGGCTGAGGCACTGCATTAAATGTTTTTAACCATACATTGTGCGAAAGTGTCAGAAAATATGTCTGTGACAAATTGTTACTGGAACAGAGATCTCTGCAAGTAGGGTATTCTCATTTGATGTTGCGTTTAGAGCCATAGTTCTTTGTGCAAGAAACCAATCCAGATTCTACAAAGTTGAGAAAAATAGTCAGTCAAATATGAGTGTTAAAAAACTATTAGTTACCAATATTAATACACTGTGCCCCCCTCCCCTCATCCCATTCCTCCCCCCCCCCCCCTCCAGTTTTACCATATTTTTACACAGGTACAGGGAAATATGCAAAATTTTGTGACACTTCATAAAAATACTGCTTTCACATTATGTAGCTAAATATCACAGATTACATGTTATTTTTTACTTCATCATTTGTGCAGAATTTTCCTGTCCCGTCCCAAGTTAACAGTTTTGATGGCATTGTTGTGTAGGCACTTGAGGCATATGTTACTTTCATCCTAACACTTTGTATCTTCTTGATAGTTTGTTGTAATACCCATTAGTTCAGTACCATATGCTACATAACATTTTGATGTGCTGCCTATAATGCAGTTAGACTTTAAAAAAGTCAACATTTTGCAACTACAGGTACTACAGTTGCTTGAATTTGTCTCATTCTTCACAAAATGTAAAGACAGAAACATTCACAAATCCACATAAGAATACAGCTGGGTTCATGAGCATGTTGGGCTGAATATACTGTGGTGACTAGCTCTTCTCTGCAATGAAGAGGATAACAACAACAAAATATGCAGAATTCATTGCTTCAGGATCCTACAATGAGAGTTTGTTGTGCATTGCTGCAACAAACATGATATCACCTTGATACAATGCCACTTGCCTCACCAAAAAATAAAAAATAAATGAATTGGTAGTTCTGCAAAGGTTGCATGTTATTTTGTTCTGCTTGCCACTTCCACACAGCCATATCATCCCTTTCCAGGTGTTACATTTTTATGATGTTCAATTTGAAGTTATGACCAATTTCACATAGAAATGAAATGTAAAGACATGGTCCTGCCACATTAACATGACCACCGCGTATGTTAGACATCAACTTGTAATAATCATTTACTGGTGGCGGGCGGCAGTGCTAGCAGTGTATGATATGTAGTGTGTGTAGGGGGATGCAAAAACTAGTGCAGTTGTAGTTGAAATGTGGAAACAGTGCGATTTATCTACCATCCAAAAGGGCATGATAATAGCCTTTCAGACCAAGGGTGGAAGCATTTCTGAAATGACTAGTTGTGAATTGTTCACATGCTGCCATGGTAAAAAGTATACTGTAAATGGCAAAATGGCACTATCCAAAACTGGCAGTGAGGTACCTGTGGTGCACCATAGACCATAAGTGATATTGGTGAATGATTGTTGCAGAGATGTGTACAGGCGAATAGAGGGGCAACTTTTGAGCAACTGACCACCCAGATGAACTGACGAGCTACCGACTGTGTGTCCTAAACAACTGTTCAGCAAAATGACTATTCAGCGATTGTTACTCTGTATGGGCCTCCGTAGCAGGCACCTGGTTCATGCACCTGTGCTGGCTACTGTTCATTGGCAACAAATTCTGGAGTTTGCTCGCCAATACCAACTGGATGTCCCCTCAGTGACAACAAGTGCCTTCTCAGATGAATCACAATCTATGCTGTATTGGACAGATGCCTTTGCTGTGTATGGTGTGAAATGTTGAAAGCAAACACCCTGATATCTGGAGGGAGCTTTATGGCCTGGACAATGTTTTTGTAGCAGTTCATCATTCTGGAAGGCACAGTGGATCAGCAGAATATGCATCTATCCTTATTGACAATGTTCACCCCCTACATGCAGTTTGTGCTCGCCATGATGACCTCTACCAGCAGGACAATGTAATGTGTCACACAGCTCACAGTGAACATGCATGGTTCAAAGAGCATCAAAATGAGTTTACTGTACTCTTCTGGCCACCAAACTCTCCGGATTTAAACCAATTCAAGAATCTGTGGGACTGCCTCAATCAGGTTGTTTGCATCTTGGATCCTCAGGCGAGAAACCTAGTGCAGCTGGCCACAGCACTGGAGTTGGGGTGGCTTGACATGCCTGTTGATAACTCTCTCCCTACATGTCTCGCAGCAGTCAGCTCTGCAAAAGGGGGTTATTCTGGCTTTTGACAGGTAGTCACATTAATTCTACACTGTCTAGTCACATTAGTGATTTCACAAACAGCTGATCCCGAGGTGGGATATGGAGTGCAGCTGCAGTTCCATGTAATGTCACACCCTGTCTGGCTCCTTCACTTGTACAGTTGGTTGCCACATCATTGTCCCCATACAATAAATGACAATACAACCACAGTCCACCACTGAGAGGTGATGCCCCATGGGCAGGTGGGTGCTCCCAAGCTCATATTCGAACAGACAGGTTAAACCAGGCTGAATTTGGGGGGGAAAAAACCCACCCCTCCATGAGCTCTGGTCTGCGAACAAAATGTGAACCCCATAATATTAAAGCTGAAAAATGCAGGAAGCTGACAGTGGTCACTTAATTCATTCTCCAAGGCTTAAAATTGAAGCATTGCAATATGCTTATCAGGTGCAATGAATATGAGCAACAACGAGGGTGCAGCAGCATCATAATAAAATTTCTTGAGAGGCAGACTCTTTTTCTGCATAGAACTGTATCAATACCTACTTACGCTTTATCACTGTACTATTTTTATATCTAAATGGAGTTAAAAAAAGTATTTTGCTGTTGAAAAACAGTACTACAACTATATTTATCTATAAAGTTCAGTATAACAAGATATTATCCTCTTTGTATAATACCACGTTGTTTTGACTTTACTTGCTATATTGTGCATGGTACAAGAATATTTTCAGGCTCTGCAGAAGACTGGACATCGTGACATTATGCTGCAAAAATTGTGGCCTCTGCATCAATTTCATCTTGAAAATACATCTGGCTGCTCACTGCAGAAGCATGCAGCTGGCTGTGTGTATAATGTGCATCTTGTGCCACTGACAAAATACAGTCCTCTGCATTTAACACCCACAGCCTGGCACAAGAGTACTTAGCTGTGATGGCAGGCTGCACAGTCTCTGGCTAGATCTTCAATCTTCGGAGACCTGCTGAACGTTGTTCATTTGTTATAGTTCATCTTATAACTGCTGCAGTATGTACAAAAAATGTTTTATGGTGGATGGCATGGTGTAGTCGCATCTGGTAAAAAGATAACCAGTCTGAATGCAATGATACTATACAGATACTGCAGAGTTTTATTATCTTCCACAATTTTGATGAGAACCACCAGTACCAGCTAATATTCTTTATTAGTCGTCTTAAAAATATCTTGTGCTTTTCATATAAGTAGCCTTGGATGCTAATCCATAAAAATTTTGATACTTTCTTTCTGTCCAACTTCCGTGTTACACTTTTACTATGACACAATCTGTGGGTTTCATTGCAGTGCACATTGCTTACCAATGCTGTAGAGGGTTTTTGAGATGTAATGTATGATAGACTTTGATATGTAGACCTTACATGAAATAAAAGCTGTGGATTGAGCTTTGTTTGATTAAATTACTGGATTGTTGGATTTGACTTGACCAGTAAAAATTTTGAGAAATGATTTTGATGCGTAATTCAGAAATTCTGAGTCTAACTTAAAATGTGTGCTTTTACATAAATTGTACATCTTGGTGTAGCACTTACCAGTCCTATCAACTGCTAATTTTTTTTAAAAAATCCAGAATTTGCAGTGTTTTCCATCCATTAGTGTGGAGTTGTTTAGAAGCAGCTATCCTCTTAGTACAGTATTTCCTCTAATATGTTTCTCATTTTTGTTTACCTTTATCAAGGTTTTTGTGATATTAAATCACAATAAGGACTTGTATAAGTGTTGTAGGAAGGTTCTAGTAGAATGTAAATACTCTTGGATTAAAGGAGACATCTCACCAAGAAGCATAAGAGTAGAGTTGTCAACAGGCATTTACAAAAAGAAAGGAAAAACTCCATAGCTTCTGCAGTAATCCTTTCTTGAGCTAGAGTTAAATACAGACTTGAAGGCTTGTAAAGGAGAGAACCACAGTGCACTTCGACATATAAAAGTTAACAGGTCGAAGGTCTTGGATGTACCATACTTTAATGGATATTATTTTTAACAGTTAATAAAGCCTTGAATATCTTTTATTTTATAGTGTTGTTCTTATTGATGCATAACACATGAGTCTGCTAATATTCCATTTATTGTGCATGCATATTTCTACTCTTTCTGTTCCTTGTTAGATAAGTTTTATTCAACAAGGAATATGGAGAAACAGATATTGATGAGTTTCATGAATTTGTATACAGATTAGCCCAAACGTCATGGGTTCATTTTGCACTCACTCTTAGGATTTTACTCTGTCCCTTATCACTTTTTTACCTCTGGCACTGTTTGTCAGTGTGACAAATGCTGAGATGACAAGTGGTTTGGAGTTACTCTTAAACTGTAGGTGCTCCTGTCACTGGCTGGGTGAGCCAGTTCAAAGGTTGGAGGAAGGCAATGGCATCCCACCTCAAAAAGAATCGTGCCTTGTAAAGCAGCATAGCATTCAAACCAACCTTCAGATTCATGTTTACTTTTTCATACAAATTAATAACTGTTGTATGGCTCTAGAACAGTTTCATTTTATGGCATAAACATGATTTTCATACAATTATCAGAAAGATAAGCTTCAGTCGTGAAGCAAATTGCCGCTTTCTACTTGTAACATACTCGGAGCACTATGTTGTTTGATGTTTCAATGGGTACAAGTTGTGAATTGTGCCTCTGGTCTACTAGCATCCCTCTTCAAACAATACTACGTGCTTCAGGTATTTAAATTCTGTGTGAATGATCAATTTCATTTAAGATTTTCTGTCTGAACAAAATCTTAAG
Organism: Schistocerca gregaria; assembly: GCF_023897955.1. Lineage (NCBI taxonomy): Eukaryota > Metazoa > Arthropoda > Insecta > Orthoptera > Acrididae > Schistocerca > Schistocerca gregaria. The sequence goes on along the minus strand of NC_064931.1, from coordinate 183,505,150 downwards.
TTTTAAAGAAAATGTTTCACCCAGATGTTTTGCTGAGCAAACAGCTGTTTAAATGGGGGACTAAAAGTAAAGATACCAAATCATCGCACAGTGAAGGCATGGAGTAGTAGCAATGGTTGTGGTCATAATATGGATTCAGAGCCAAGACACAAGTTATTCTTTCTTCTTCGCCTCAAATGATCCACCACCCTTGGCATTGATACAGGGTGTTTCAAAAATGACCGGTATATTTGAAACGGCAATACAAACTAAACGAGCAGCGATAGAAATACACCGTTTGTTGCAATATTCTTGGGACAACAATACAGTTTCAGGCAGACAAACTTTCGAAATTACAGTAGTTACAATTGTCAACAACAGATGGCGCTGAGGTCTGGGAAACTCTATAGTATGATATTTTCCACATATCCACCATGCGTAGCAATAATATGGCGTAGTCTCTGAATGAAATTACCCGAAACCTTTGACAACGTGTCTGGCGGAATGGCTTCACATGCAGATGAGATGTACTGCTTCAGCTGTTCAATTGTTTCTGGATTCTGGCGGTACACCTGGTCTTTCAAGTGTCCCCACAGAAAGAAGTCACAGGGGTTCATGTCTGGCGACTAGGGAGGCCAATCCACGCCGCCTCCTGTATGTTTCGGATAGCCCAAAGCAATCACACGATCATCGAAATATTCATTCAGGAAATTAAAGACGTCGGCCGTGCGATGTGGCCGGGCACCATCTTGCACAAACCATGAGGTGTTCGCAGTGTCGTCTAAGGCAGTTTGTACCGCCACAAATTCACGAAGAATGTCCAGATAGTGTGATGCAGTAATCGTTTCGGATCTGAAAAATGGGCCAATGATTCCTTTGGAAGAAATGGCGGCCCAGACCAGTACTTTTTGAGGATGCAGGAACGATGGGACTGCAACATGGGGCTTTTCGGTTCCCCATATGCGCCAGTTCTGTTTATTGACGAAGCCGTCCAGGTAAAAAAAGCTTCGTCAGTAAACCAAATGCTGCCCACATGCATATCGCCGTCATCAATCCTGTGAACTATATCGTTAGCGAATGTCTCTCGTGCAGCAATGGTAGCGGCGCTGATGGGTTGCCGCGTTTGAATTTTGTATGGATAGAGGTGTAAACTCTGGCGCATGAGACGATACGTGGACGTTGTCGTCATTTGGACCGCAGCTGCAACACGGCGAACGGAAACCCGAGGCTGCTGTTGGATCACCTGCTGCACTAGCTGCGCGTTGCCCTCTGTGATTGCCGTACGCGGTCGCCCTACCTTTCCAGCACGTTCTTCCGTCACATTCCCAGTCCGTTGAAATTTTTCAAACAGATCCTTTATTGTATCGCTTTTCGGTCCTTTGGTTACATTAAACCTCCGTTGAAAACTTCGTCTTGTTGCAACAACACTGTGTTCTAGGCGGTGGAATTCCAACACCAGAAAAATCCTCTGTTCTAAGGAATAAACCATGTTGTCCACAGCACACTTGCACGTTGTGAACAGCACACGCTTACAGCAGAAAGACGACGTACAGAATGGCGCACCCACAGACTGCGTTGTCTTCTATATCTTTACATCACTTGCAGCGCCATCTGTTGTTGTTGAAAATTGTAACTACTGTAATTTCGAAAGTTTGTCCGCCTGAAAATGTACTGTTGTCCCAAGCATATTGCAACAAACTGTGTATTTCTATCACTGCTCGTTTAGTTTTTATTGCCGTTTCAAATATACCGGTCATTTTTGAAACACCCTCTATCTGCTTCAGTTAGATATGTATATATCAAACCCACCAGCAACCAACAGTACCATATCTTCTGTAGCTACCATTACTTCCACATCAAAAGATGTATTCTGTACAGTCCTGCGAACTTGGAATGATGCATCTGCTGTGATGAACAGTCCCTCATATAGTGTGCTGAAAGCCTTCCCATATCTTTCACAGAATTACTAAACCCTGTTGTAACTTTCTTTGCATGCTGTCTGCACAGTGACTATTATTGTGGCTTCCTTTGATGCAGCAGCAAAGAGAGACAGGCCATTGCTGGTGTGTCCAATGACAACACTGAACACAGGAGTGGCACAATATATTTTCAAATGAGTCCCAGGTCTACATACAGCAGGAGAATGAATGTTGCCAGCATGCAATCATTATCATAATATTGGCTCAGCACCTGGGGTGACGGTACAGGGTGCCATTAGGTAGGCAACATTGTCATCTTTTGTTTGCAAACCTGTTAATTTGGACAGTAACCAGAACATTTATGATTTGTTAAGGCAGGGATTGTGACTTAGCTTTGAAGTCTCCATGATTTTTCACCAAGATAACATAAGACCACCTATTGCTGGTGCTGCCCTGATATGTCTGACTTGATGCACAGCTGGATTAGAGGAATATTGTTGCTGCAGGAGGTCTCAACTCTGTGTACTAAATTTCACACCCTGTTAACCCCCAGATCACTTACAGACTAAATTATGTATTCTACCTACTATACTGCACAGACAAGTAAAATTTCATTATTTGGTATTCTTCATTGTTTCACAATTTTATTGCTCAGCAATATAAATATTACTTCTATGCGTGATGAACTATCATGTTAATGGCAATAACTTTCGATTCATTGTATGTTCAAATTCATTCTTGTTATGTATACTTTGTTTTCTCTGATTTTTCTGAAACATTCATGTAGCACACTGTAGTATAAACAATTTATTCTGAGTATTGTTTTTCACAGGTAGTTCCCAGACAGTTCTGAGCCTCTCAAAAAGACTGCCAGAAGCAATGGAAGCCCTCTTATCTACTTATGAAACGTTCATTGAGGTAAGTTGTTTTAACAGTTACAAGCCCCTTGGTTTCTGTTTGACTGCTTTCATGAAGTATCTACATAGAATGCTCAGAAACTCAAGGTTGTCTGATATAAATAATAATTGTTGCAACACAAAGTATGTAATCCACATGAGTAATTTTCTAACATACAAGGGCAGCAGAAGAGGCCAGACCCCTGGTGTTCATGATGTATATTATTGACCATGCAGACTGTGTTAATCGTAACATCAGGCTTTTTGCTGATTATACAGTTATCTGTGATGAAGTACTGTCTGAAAGAAGTGGCATCAGTATTTAATCAGATCTTAATACCATTTCAAAATGGTGGATTGGAAACTTGCTTTAAATGTTCATAAATGTTAAATTTTGCACTTCACAAAACAAAACAAAAAAAGAGTAAAAAAACATAATATCCTATGACGATGATACTACTGAGTCATGAATATAATAAGTCTCTATAAGAATTGGGCAATTGGGAGTAACACTTCGAAGGGATATGAAATCAATGATCACATATGCTAATTCGTGGGTAAAGCAGGTGGTAGACTTTAGTTTATTGGTAGAATACTGGGAAAGTGCAATATATCTGCAAAGGAAATGGCTTACAAATCACTCATGTGACAATTCAGAGCCTATTGCTCAAGTGTGTGGGAGACCTGTACCAAATACGAGTAACAGGGGATAGTGAACGTATACAGAGAAGCCACAACAAATGGTCCTCGGTTTGTTTGATCCATGGGAGAGTGTCACAGAGATTCTCAAGGAACTGAACTGGAAGACTCTTCAAAATAGACAAAAACTACCCAGAGAAAATCTATTAAAGTTTCAAGAACGGGCTTTAAATGATAACTCTAGTGATATACTACGATCCCCTACATATCGCTCACATAGGGTTTTGAGGATAAGATTGGAATAATTAGTGCAGTCACAGAAGCATTCAATCAATCATTCTTCCAGTGCTCCACATGGGAATGGAACGGGAAGAAATCTTAATAATTTGTATAATGGGATGTACCCTCTGCCATGCTCCTCGAAAAAGGTGGTCTGTAGAATATAGCTGTAGATGGAGATAAATTCCTTAAGAGTTTAATTTGGAATGAATTTAAAAGTGTCACTGCTAAATTAAGTGTTTAAGCAGGTGTTGATAATGGTATTGAAGACGAGTGCTATAAGAAAATAGTATTATTCATCTGTAAGTCTAATGGAAAAGATAATCATCTGTGGTGTTAATGTGGCCATAAATGAGAGGCATTAATTAGGATACATTCCTGACAGTCTGCCAGAATAGTGGTGATCAGCAGTGTAATAAACTCAGAATAAAAACTTCAAAAAGCCAAGATCACTAGTAAATGATTTATTTGATTAATTAGGATTTCATTTATAGGTAGTTCATGAAATATATCATGTGATAAACTGACAGGCAAAGAAATAAAATGTCATTAGGTTTCTGAAGAAAGAGCTAGCACACATCTACCAGAATAGTTGTAGATGGTGAATGGGGCTTTGGCTTCACCCTCACATTAACATTTTCAAAAAGTCTTTCAGAGGTTAACTTGGGGGAATTATGAGAAGAGCATTATTAGAGATGAATAAGTTTTAGAACACGTTGAGCATGAATTTTACTGAATTTACATTATGGCAGCAGAAATTCTTATTTTAGAGCAACTAAATCAGTCATAAAATAAAAGCTTTAATGTGTATATCTGGATTGTGCTTTTTTTAAATCTGAATGTCACTAAAAATTAATGTAAATAACCTGGTTTATAATAGTATTTTAACTTACATCTCACCTCTTTAAACTATCAAAGCCTTCTAATTGTATCACACATTTCATGTGAGTTGCAAAATTTGAGTGCATATTATTCCCAGTCCCAGCTTAAACTTTCTAGTTAGGCTGTTAAGCCACTAGACTTGGTGTTGGCAGGGGAAATTTTCTAATCCCCATTTGGCCATCAACCCCTCTATTTTCCATGGTTTCTTAGACTGATTAACATAAAAGGCATCAGCAAATCCTTCCTATCCATCATCAATGACAGCTTTTTTCCCCTCCTTCTCTCTCTCTCTCTCTCTCTCTCTCTCTCTCTCTCTCTCAGAAACCTTTGAACCATTTTCATGTAGCTCATCATTTCTTCTTTATTGTGGAAAATATACATGAATTTGCTTAGAGTACCTGCCCTTACCTTCCTTGTTGGTACCTATGGTATCCTCTTAAATTATGACTAACGTTAAATAAAGTGAAATGATTGTCAACCAAAGATTCATGCAACCATCACAGTCATTTACAAGGCATGGTCATGTTGGAGGTGGTATGCCTTTGCCTTTCTTGATCTTTGAATTGAATTACTCAGCCAGTCGTAGAGGGAGCTACAATTTAATATTGATAGAATGGTGCAACTCGGTATTTTCCACATCAACAAACATTGCTTGAGGTGAAAAAAGTGATAAGTGACAGATTAAAATCATAGGAATGGCCAGGGATCCAAATTGTGATGATGCAATTCGTAGTTTGACACTTTTCCAACAAGCCACTGAGATCCACTAAGCGTATAACAAATACTTCACCTTTAAATCTTAAAAGTAACACAAGTTATATCCTGGCTTCAGTGAACTATGATTAGGAATGTTCACCCTGTTACTGTCTCCATTTTATGGTTGCTTAATGGATGAATGTAAAAAGTGCAAATCCAATAATTTTGAATTTTTTGCAAACTTTGACTCCAGCCAGTGGTTTTTATACGTAAAAAAATGACAAATTGTTCTCTAGTTAGCTCCACATGAAGCTCTAAAAATCCTCATCCTGGCATATGGAAATTGTTCTTGGGTTTTGGGAAGTCAAAGGCATACAATTAATCCCATTGGACAATGCCTTCTAAATCACTTTCATGTGACGGAAACAAGTAAGAATCGCCCCCACCCCCTGCACTACTTGCGTAAAATAGTCAGAATTAGAAATGGATTTTATTCTCTTCTTTCTTCGGGAATCTGTCAAATGTTGTAATTACATCCATGAAATCATGTTTAAAGGTAGAAGATTTACTATTATTGTTAATCAGATAAATTTGATAGGAACTACAGTTAATGTGAGGTTTATTAATTAATGATTTTAATTTCAGTTGCTAGTGAACAGGGCCTGTGTTGTTCAAACCTGTACAGTGCTCTTTTTTATCAAGATGTCTGCTGACTGTAGATATTAAAAACATAAATTTTTATTCCAGATGTTGTTGTTTTTAAGCTTACAACCTTGTATTTGAAACCGAGTACTTGTGTGTCTCACATGGTAGAGGCAATGTATTTTAATGCCATTCAGAGGTCTAACATGTTTTAACTATAAAAATAAAGATGTTAAATCTGTCAGATGTAGAGAGATGCCATATTCAAGACAGATCTTTTTATGTTAAGGACACCATAACAGGATAGGGGGACATGAGGAACAAGAGGCAGTTCCGGCACTGAGACTTCTTATCAAAAAGGAAATACAGAGAACTAAACCAACTTATTCTTTGTAGGCATGAAAAAGTCAATTCATAATGTTATGGAGCCACGAGAGACGGGTCCTGACGCCTCGTCTCGGTGTGGCCTGTTTATTCCATCCACTGCCACCAACTTGCCTCCATCGTTGCGCGTGTCTCATTCTTGATAATGTTGTGTTCCACGCGCTGCTGAGTTGGAAGCCACTATGCCGATTGACCAGGTTATCACTGACCCATATCTCCACTGCAGAAACTTGAATTAGATGTGCTCTCAAGATGGGAAAGAAGAAGGAGGAGGACCGTCAGGAAGAAGAGAACAACAAAGGTCTGCTGTTCCTCCCATATGCAGGGCCTTCCACGGCCAAGATTGCCAGGATACTGGAGAAGAACAAGACAAAAACCATCGTCCATCCTCCAGCAAAAATTAGAAATATGCTGGATTCAATGAAGGGTCTAAGAACACCGAGTGTCTACAGTATTTCCTGTGAATGTGGGTAACAATGTATCGGACAGACACAGTGTTGCATAACACCACGCATCTCTGAACATCTGAGAAGCGTCCGCCTCAGACAAAAAGAAAAATCCGCGGTAGCGGAGCACAGCCTCAGTGAAAAACACACATTTCAATTTGAAGAAACCAAGAGACTGTAGAGTGAAAGGTTTCTGGGACTCTATTATTAAAGAGGCAGTGGAGATACAGGTCAGTGATAACATGGTCAATCGAGATAGCTGCTTCCAACTCAGCAGTGCGTGGAACACATTATCAAGAATGAGCCGAGAGCGCATCAATGGAGGCAGGTTGGTGGTGGTGGATGGAATAAACAGGCTGCACCGAGACGAGATGTCAGGACCCGTCGCGCGCGGCTCCTCCCCACCACGTGCCGCTGTGCCGATTCTGCTCGCACCCAATTGGCCTGACCGGCGCCGAGGACGTAGAGATGCCCGTGGTCCAGCGGCTATAAAGATCCAGACAAGACATGAACCCGACACTTCGCCTGAAGATGGCAAGTAAGAAACTTCCTGAAATGTTGCTGGAAAACAACACATTGACTCGGCTGTCAACCCGAGAAGATTTTATCATCAAAGCAGAACTTAGATCACCGGAGGTTAGTGTATTTGTGTTGGGGAAAGCATTGTCACCCTCCCACAGTGCTTCCATCAAAGACCCTTGTTGTGTGGTTTTGTGTAAGCAGAACTGACACAGGGCCCTTGGGGGTGACAATTGCTTCTGTATTTGTGCAAGTCACAATTGAGCTTGTGATGCACCAGAAGTACTCTCTTCATTTCAGAATAAGAAAACAAACAGTGCAAAGCATATTGAAGTGCCAAACCATTTGGTAATGGCTGCTGCCCAGTCTCTTGCTGAGGATTGGTAGTGTCATAAAGGTGCTAATTGAAGCCCAACTTCTACTAGTATTTTTTGCAACCATAGTTCAAAGCACATCATGTAAAACTGCCATGTTCCTGCATAAAATGACATGCTCAGTAACAAGTTTTGCAGCCCAAGTTTCTTCTTTTTTTGCTACCTTATAATGTAATGAGTGTTTATTCTCAAAAGGGTTATTATTGCAGCAAATATAGCTGTGTGTAACAACTGCTGTCACAAGGGCCCATTAGTTGAATTGTTACTCATAAAATGCCATCACGAAGGTGAAGGCTCTATTAATAAGTGTGTGTGTGTGTGTGTGTGTGTGTGTGTGTGTGTGTGTGTGTGTGTGTGTGTGTAGCTGAAAACATAAATCTAATCTGAGAGGAAGGAGAAAACTCTTTAATGTAGAAAAGGTGACTTTTCCAGAATTGTTCTCTTTTTAGGGCATGGTTTTTCTTCTAAATGGTAAATTCTCAAATTTACATTGCAGATCATGTTGACTAGTTAATTTTGTGACTGGGAACAGTGCACATAAAAAGAAAAAGCTCCCAAGTAGGCAAGTAACACACCCTTTATTAGGAATAGTGGAAATAAAGACACTGCCATAGCCACATCGGTTGTCATTGAATTGGTCATAGAACACCACAAAAATCAACTTCTGAATGTAATTTGCTGTACTACAGTCTGATGATAATTTTGTTAATTGATGACTATTTCTAAGTATGCATCTGCTATGAGAGTCATAGTCTAATGCCTATGTGCTGTCAGGCTACAGGCTGGGCTGCTATCAGATGTTCACAGTAATAAAGTCTACAATAGTTCGATTCCACGTCCGAAGCCGTGAGTCATCAGAGACCGTGGTTGATGAGGCTAAGGCTTCAGTAGAGTGGCTGGTAGCTCAGGAGAATGGTGCAGGTGAAGACGGAGAAAAAGTCCGAGGCCAGAGTAGCCAGAGGCCCAGGTCAATAAGATGAAGGCTCGTGGTTGACTAGGTGGCTGCTCTAGAGGATGGTGCAGGTGAAGTGGTCCTAGATTGCAAGCTGGACCCAGTCCAGAGTTGGCAGCTGCACTGTCTTGGACCTGTTGCTGAATACAACTGTTTCAGTGGCTGTGACTGATCTGGGGGTTGTGGCCATGCATTGCCATAAATACTGCAGCAGTGGAGTTAAATGGCACGGCCTACTTGCTAACGTGACCTTGCAGATGCGAGTAGTGCTGCGATTGTCATGCCTTCTCCTGGTGCTGAAAAGCATGCCTGTTGATGACACAGACGCTGCTGGTCACTACAGCATCTGCCATAGTTTCGCATGATGACTACCTGTTGCCACTGATGTTTTCATCCTGGACTGTTGTTTGGTTTTCAATGATGTGACCCCAGGAGACCTGCGTTGTTGCTGTTGCCATCTGGACTGTTGTGATCATTCATTCCTCAATGATGCGTCACCAACAGGCATGCGATTCAGCAACATACAAAAATGGTCTGTATTGCTGGCAGACTACCTCTCTGTATTCGGCAGTTAGCACATGACAGAATTTGTAACAAATTTGTAATTCATATAATTGCAACTTTTTTCATTCTTAAGTGTTCATCTTTGTAGTTTTAGAATTTATTGTTAATAGTGATCATTTTTTACTACTGTAAGATTAGAAAATAAAATTTAGTAAGAGTGCCTTCTAAACCATTGTGAGATAAATAGCTGCACTGACTTTGATTCCTCTGTCTTCTTGTTCTTTGAAGTATTGACATGAAACTGGAAATTTCTGCATAAGACAGAGATAACCACACAGTAAGGCTGCAACCTGACTGAGTTGAAAGCTTAGTTTAAAATTTGAAAGTTTAGTGTAGTATATGTATCCTGCTGTTTAATACCTCAACTATATGGTGAGCATACATTCCATACCTGTGAGTAATAGGTTATATTTACAGTTTATGCTGTGTAATAACCACACACTGCTTCATTTGCATAAAACCCATCAGCTTTATTTCATGATAAACAAGACCCTTTTCGTAGTAAATTATTTCTAGAAATGTTTTATCTATTAAAGTCATTTATATATTAAATTAGAATTACATATTTATTAATTATGTGCACACATTAGAGTACAATGAAGGAAGAGACGTGTCCAAAACACATCTGAAAATAAATTTTGACAGTGACTAGTAGCTTATTCATTTTACAATAGGTTGCAATGTTGCTGAATACAGGTAACGTAATGCAGTTGTTATCTTTGTTACTTTTCCTGTCATTAATACCAGAAGCCCTTCAGTGATACCTCCAAGATTTGGGTAAATAATTTTAAAATTCTGTACCATTTACCATTACATTTCTGATATGCCCTTCATTCTGTTTGTCAGCTTGTTAATCAAATTTTTATCAGTTAATTTATTAGCACTCTGTTCGTGTTTTGAAAAGTTTGGTGAAGGAGCAGAATTAGGTAGTTGACATGAATTACCGTTGTGTAATGTTTCCATCCCTTGAAAAGAAATGTGACTGAATATTTAATACACTGCGAGAGTAAATTCACAATTATGGTATAAACATAAATTTTCATATTTTTCCCCACAGGAAATCTGCACTGATATAAGGATGTCTATGATGAAACGTCAACTGTTCAGTGAACATTGTGCTTCATCTCCCCAATTACATAGTAGCAGCCCTCTGTCAATGTTAAATGATACTAGTCCTCCACAGAGTGGGTCATCATTTACACCTCAGGTTGGTATCTTATTGAAGTGTAAGAATAATTTCATTTTGCTGCAAATAAAACACCCCTACTTTACCAAAACTACGAATTGAGAATAAGGTTTGGCATGCATACAATTTGTGGGTTACACAGGAGAGAAGAAACTGTGCAATAATTTATTTTTTTTGTATTGCATATGTCAAGAATTTTCTGTGAATGCAGAGGACAAGTAGCTTTCCACCTGTTTCCAACAGTATGAAATCATATTCATCTTGTTGTGTACATAGTTCTGTGTAGTCAGCACGTACACAACTTTCCCACTAGAGCGCGCCCCGCTAAGCACAACAGTGCAGGTGCAGCGCTCGTCCATCTCCGCACTAAGAGATGGCACTATCTTAGAGATGAACCAAATTCTGCTTCCACTGATCCGCGTATTAATATGTAATGCAGCCAATGAGATTGCTGCTAACGTAGAACCTTTTCTCCTCACGGATCACACTCACGCAGTGATAACTGAACGTGCGAGGTATTATAACGAGTGTACAGACCTCCGATTAGTCAGTCTGCCTTAGTTTGCCTTAGTCTGCATTAGTCTATAGTCAAGTTTCAGTCTGCGCCTAATAAGATTATCATATTCCTGTACATAGCCATGAAGAGAAATGTATAGGCACTTTGTCAAGTATCAGAGATATGTGAGAATAAGATTAATGTATGAAGAACAAAGGAACTTTAGATTGTCAATTGTAAACAGCATCCAGAATGAAGTTATGTAATATCTATGATTTTTATTATTGTGATAAATATGTGTGAAAATTAATAAAGTTCTGTTTAAAGTTGGCCACCGTCAATCTGCTACTCTAAGCGTGCAAGTGGCATTTCTATTGTCTGACCTAATGGCAGAAGATAAACACGCCACGATAAGACCATGAGACATATTGCTGACACTCGCCTACTTCGTTAGAGCGACAAGTCAACTAAACTGATGGTGTGTGCACCGAAGGTCTTACAGTACACACACCACAGATCTAAAATTACTTATGCATTATTGAAGTCACTTTGTAAGTATTTTACAGCAGCATTTGGTAATGGCCTAAGACCAAAATTGCAATAGTGTATTAAAAACTTATAACAGTCACTGGCGTAAAGACGTCCTTCAAAAAAAATTTATAATTTTATGACTGTGAATCACAGTGACAAGTGGATTGAACACTTAGTTTGCCCCACAGACTCGGTAACATACAAACGTAACTTCCACTGCAACCAGGTCATTTAGCAACACTGTTGGCCTATATTTGAGGCTCAGACTGCCATTTTTGCCTGTGGCTACACTTGTAAGTGTCCATTCAATACGAACATAATTGAATGATCAGTTAAGTCTATTGTAATAAATTATGAAGAAAACACAGAAACATTCCAAACTGAAAGTCTTGGTTGGCTTAGAGTTAAAAAGATTTCTAAAGGCATTTGGACCACATTCATGTGCTCAGTTCACAGCTCACATGAAACTCGAGTTTGAAAGAGGGGGAGGGAGTGTGTGGCTGGGAGATCAGAAAGTGGTCAGATCCACTGAATGGTGTGCGCAGAGAGAGAGAGAGAGAGAGATATCTACATCTACATCTACATGGATACTTTGCAAATCACACTTAAGTGGATTTCAGAGGGTCTGTCCATGTGTGCTCTGATTTTTCTTATTTTATTATGATGATAGTTTCTCTCTATGTAGGTTGGTGTCAACAAAAATGAGAAGATTCTGCCACAACGAAAAGCACCTTTGTGTTAATGATGCCCACCGAAAATCCTGTATCATGTCAGTGACACACTCTCCCCTATTTCACGATAATACAAAATGTGCTGCTCTTCTTTGAACTTCCTCGATCCACTCTGTTAATCCTATTTGGTAAGGATCCCAGACAGCATAGCAGCACTTCAAAAGAGGATGGATAAGTGTAAAATAGGCAATCTCTAGTAGATCTTCTATGTTTTCTAAGTATTCTGCCAATAACACACAGTCTTTGTGTTCTTTCCAATTTAAGATGTTTGTAATTGTAATTGCTAGGTATTTAGTTGAATTTATGACCTTTAGATTTGACTGATTTACTGTGCAAGGATTCCTTTTGCACACATGTGGATGACCTCAAACTTTTCATTATTTAGGGTCATTTCCCATTTTTTCACCATTCAGATATATTTCCTGGATAGTTCTGTGATTTGTATTGATTTTCTGATGACTTTACTAGATGATAAATGACAGCATCATCTGCAAACAACCTAAGGCAGCTGGTCAGATTATTTCTAAATCGTTTATATAGATAAGGAACGGCTTAGTGCCTCTAACACTACCTTGTGGAACACCAGAAATCACTTTCGTTTTACCGAATGACTTTCTATCAGTTACTACAGTGTGTGACCCTTGTGACAGGAAATCATGGATCCAGTCACATATTTGAGACGATATTCCATTAGGATTCAATTTTACTACAAGCCGCTTGTGTGGTACAGTGTCAAAAGCCTTCTGGAAACATAGAAATATGGAATCAATTTCAAATACCTTGTCAGTAGCACTCAACACTTCATGATGGGAAAGAGCTAGCTGTGTTACACAAGAACATTTTTTTCTAAATGCGTGTTAACTATATGTCAATAGATCTTTCTCTTCAGGATGATTCATAACATTGAAACACAATATATGTTCCAAAATTATGCTGTATAGCCTGTAATTTAGTGGATGACTTCAAGAAAGGCATTGAATATTGGTGTGATATGTGTAGCTTTCCAGTCTTTGGGTACAGATCTTTTGTCTAGTGAGCAGTTGTATATGATTAGTAAGTATGGAGCTACTGCATCAGCATACTCTGAAAGGAACCTAACTGGTCTACAATCTGGACTGGAAGACTTGCTTTTATTAAGTGATTTAATTTGCTTCACTACTCCAAGGGTGTCTGCTTTTGAATTACTCATGGTTGCAACTGTTCTTGATTCGGTATATGGGGAGCTTTTGTGTGACACTGTGTATTTTACCTTTTTTGATCTCCCTGTGTGGTACACATAAGGGGATGCAGTATATTGAGTGACTCTTCGGGGAATGTACGCTCCAGAAATTTTAACAGTAAATTCATAATGCATCTCTAGTTGCATCTGCCACAGGAATTGGATGAGCATCTCTGTGACTATCTCACATTTACTTGACAAATGTATGATGAAATGCACTGCTATCCTTTGGATGTTCTTTATTTGTTGTGGAGCCCAGATTGATAAGCAATATTAAAGTATTCATTGAACAAGGAGTTTTTAAATGATCACCCTTGTGGGTAGACCAAACTTGTTGAGAATTCTTCCAGTGAGTCTCGCATTTGCCTTCACTGTGTTTAGTTTTATGTCATGATTCCATTTGAGAATTGCTCTATACTCAGTCCCAAATATTGAGTGGATGTAACTTCTTCCAGAGATTGTTCAGCCATCATGTAACCATACAAGAAAGGATCTTTTTGCCTATTTATGTGCAATACATTACATTTATGTTGAGGGTCAACTACTGATCTCTGCAGTAACTGTTGAGCCTAAGAAGGTATTCCTACATTTTGTTATAGTTTCATAGAGGTGTAACTTACCAGCATACAACAGCATCATCCGTGAACAGCTTCATGGAGCTGCCAGTATTACCAGCTAGGTCATTAATACATACGTTGTGAACAGTAATGGTGCTATATCATTCCCATGATGTATATTTGAATCTACTTTCAGATCTGTAGGTTTCTCTGTGTTAAAAATGACGTGCTGTGCTATATTTAATAGGAGCACTTCAATCCAATCACAAAGCAGTTTTGATATTCCATATGCTTGTATTTTGGTCATTTGGTGACACTGTGGAATTTTATCAGACACCTTCTGGAAGTCAAGGACCATGTTGTCCTGGAGGCAAATATTTTGCTGCTTTCTGGATCTCTTGGATGAACAGGATGAGCTGGACTTCACATAATTGATTGTAGGATCCATGTTTATTGCTACAGAGGACATTTCAGTCTACAGAAAGGTCATAACATGTGAGCGTAAAATCTGTTCCAAATTATATAACTGACTGACGTCAGTGATACAGACTTGTAGATGTTGGTTCAATGGCCCTTTTAGAAAATGTGTTTTCCACATTTTTACAATCTCTAGTAACATTTTGTTGCTGCTATAATATATTCCTTCTAGAAGAGGAAAAAGGCCTTTCCCATACTCTGTGCAGAATTGTGTAGGTGTCCCATCAGATCCAGTCCTCTAAAGTAGGTAAAAAGACGAGGGCTGCTAGAAATCCTTGGGTAACAGTATTGAACTTAACTGATGAAAGGGGAAAATATAAAAATGCAGTAAATGAAGCAGGCAAAAAGGAATACAAACGTCTCAAAAATGAGATCGACAGGAAGTGCAAAATGGCTAAGCAGGGATGGCTAGAGGACAGATGTACGGATGTAGAGGCGCATATCACTAGGGGTAAGATAGATATTGCCTACAAGAATATTAAAAGAGACCTTTGGAGAAAAGAGAACCACTTGCATGAATATCAAGAGCTCAGATGAAAACCCAGTTCTAAGCAAAGAAGGGAAAGCAGAAAGTTGGAAGGAGTATATAGAGGGTCTATACAAGGGCGATGTTCTTGAGGACAATATTATAGAAATGGAAGAGAATGTAGATGATGATGATGATGGATGATGATGATGATGATGATGATGATGTAGGAGATATGATACTGCGTGAAGAGTTCAACAGAGCACATACTCTCAGACTTCAAGAAGAATGTAATAATTCCAATCCCAAAGAAAGCAGGTGTTGACAGATGTGAAAATTACCGAACTATCAGTTTTAATAAGCCACAACTGCAAAATACTAACACAAATTCTTTACAGACAAATGGAAAAACTGGTGGAAGCCCATCTTGGGGAAGATCAGTTTGGATTCCATAGAAATGATGGAACATGTGAGGCAATACTGACCCTATGACTTATCTTAAAAAATAGAATAAGGAAAGGCACATGTACATTTCCAGCATATGTAGACTTAGAGAAAGCTTTTGACACTGTTGACTGGAATACTCTCTTTAAAATTTTGAAGGTGCCAGGGGTAAAATACAGGAAGCGAAAAGCTATTTACAATTTGTATGCAAACCAGATGGCAGTTACAAGAGTCGAGGGGCGTGAAAGGGAGGCAGTGGTTGGGAGGGGAGTGAGACAGGGTTGTAGCCTATCCCCGATGTTATTCAATTTGTATATTGAGCAAGCAGTAAAGGAAACAACAGAAAAATTTGGAGTAGGAATTAACATCCATGGAGAAGAAATAAAAATTTTGAAGTTCGGTCATGACATTGTAATTCTGTCAGAGATAGCAAAGCACCTGGGAGAGCAGCTGAATGGAATGGACAGTGTCTGGAAAGGAGGATATAAGATGAACATCAACAAAAGCAAAACGAGGATAATGGAATGTAGTCAAATTAAATCAGGTGATGATGCAAGAATTAGATGAGGAAATGAGATGCTTAAAGTAGTAAATGCGTTCTGCTATTTGGGGGGCAAAATAACTGATGATGGTCGAAGTAGAGAGGATATAAAATGTAGACTGGCAATGGCAAGGAAAGTGTTTCTGACGAAGAGAAATTTAACATTGAGTATAGATTTAAGTGTCAGGAAGTCCTTTCTGAAAGTATATGTATGGAGCCGGGTGTATACGACCCAGGACAACCGGGAAAAACCCGGGAATTTTTCGTTATTTTAGGTTTCAGTTAAATTTTTGTAATCTTGACTGGTAAGAATCGATACTCTAACAAAGGATATTACTCTATCCCGCTACTGCAGAATAATACTACAACAATAAAACGTGAACGAGAAAAAAATATGAAAATAAAACATAAATTGCAAAGGAAATGTGCCATATACAACAACAAAACACAGTGTTCATACAAACATTTGCCAACAGCAAAATGTGTCAAAGGCATTAGGAAGACTATGCAATGCTTCATAACAACAAAATGTCTCTGATGAGCGTGATGTCACAACTGTTTAACTAGATTCGTTATAGCAGTTACGAGCGGGCTCATGCGCATGCGCAGTTGAGCGGTGGGGCAAACTGATGTGTTTGACCCAAAGGACAATTGCGGGGGGAGGAGGGGTCGACAAATTAATATTCTTGAAAAGAAAAAAATCATATTTCACAAAGAGCCTAGCATCCAGTGCACGTTGGTCTACCGATTACTCGTGATTTTGAAACGCATCCCTATTGGTTTTTGAACACACTCTGTAAGTTGATTTCTGAATGAATCATAAGTTAATTTTTGAATCCGTGCTTAGTGTCCATGATGTCTGTCAGGGAAATCCTTGTCGCATCTAGAAATAAACTTTCCTGCAAGCAAAAGGAGACCGGGTTATACGAGCGGAGCAGAGTAAAGCCGAATGAGTGAATGCGAACCGCTGTCTGATTATGTGGTTGATTGGGTTTGGAATGATCAGCTTTGTTATAATTAGTTACAAAATCCATAGTCAGACTACCAGAGTGGAAATAAACGACTAACAGGAATAACAGGTAAGAATGATGATGTATTATCTTCTCGGTGTATCCAAGAAAATGAAATTTTGTCAGTAAATTTTTGGCCAGATCGCTACACTAGTAAGGGCCAGTTGTACAGTCCCCGTCTAGCAGCCGCTTAACTTCTATTCTGGAAGTAACGTGGAAAGTGGATTGTACGAACATAACAACGCCTAACCGGAGAATAATCGGGGATAACAAAACCGGTGATTCTAGCAGGGTTAGTGAGGTTAACCGGCAACTAAATTTTGAAAAAGGCAGGAATAGTTCCAGAATTAGTCATGACAAGATTGTTTGTTAGAACGAGGAAGGAGAAGAAACGGGGACATCACACCAATTAGGGAAGAATATGACGATTCCAAATTTAAGTAAAAAAGTCGTACTACTACTTTTCGATCTCATGCTCGAGAAACTGGGGCGTATGAATGAAATGTGAAACTATGTGCTTGTAGTACACCTAATAGGCATTTTATGATGGTCTTCATGAGTTATATTCTGTCGTGTTATATAAATGACTATTTGCGCAAAAACAGTCTCGTTTATTTTGTGTTTGTTACAATTTCTGCAGTGTTAGAAAGACCTATTTTGTTTTATCTAGCAGGCAGTGACAAAATAAACGTAACCACACCAGTCATGGGTAGTATTTGTATTAACAGCTTACACAGTATTAGACAACCATATTTCGGCCTCTTTTCTTTTATGACATAATGTAAGATCTTTTAGTGTGTTACACATACGAACATACGGGCTTCCTACGTCATTGTAGCTGCCAAAGCGCGGTGGCGCCTGTTATCTGGCGCTCTCCGAAGACTGCTGAAAGGAACCTATTTCTAACAGGTTGCGGGAAAATGTTGCGAATGGTGGTTTGAAAAACGTTACTTTCAAAGCAAATTTCCTCTTTCGCAAGTGGAACTTTGTGTGAGAATGTACGATGAATTCCTTAAATCACAGAGCGTTTGATGACGAACCTTTAGAAGTATTTCGAGCCCAGATCAGACAATCGTGTCGTTATTATGAGCAAATTGATATAGTGCTACGGGAAGCTCTCGCTCCTCTGCGGTAGCTAATTTATTGGTGGAAAACTTTGAGAACAAGTCACTGGACTCGGCTAAAAATTTTACTGGCACATTTGTGTGATGTATTTTAAAGTGAAACACGGGCAAGAAAAATCAACATTATATGTGAAAACTTAACTTCTATTGCAACTTATTAACTTCAGAGACCAATGCTGTACGTGAAAGCTTTTCTTTTCTTGTAGGAACACTATGTATATTAATTTAAAACATTAACTTTTCGTGTTTGTGCTGCGTTACTTAACAGTGATAATGCTATTAGCGGACTACATCGCGTGTCCTACGCTCTGAATATCCGCTGTCATTGGCTGGCGGGATCACGTGACACGAAAAAAATGAAAATAACTTAAATTGCAAAGGAAATACGCCATACAGAACAATGACACACAGTGCTAATGCAATCGTCTGCCAACAGCAAAATGTGTCAAAGGCTTTAGGAAGACTATGAAGTGCTTCATAACAACAAATTGCTTCTAATGATCGTGTTTGAGTAGTTGATTCTCCCACTCCTGGCTACAGGAGTGTGGCTGTTAGCTGTGCAGGCGGACGCAGCAAGCAGCTAGATGCTACCGGGAAAAGGGGGCGCTGAATTCATATTCTTGAGGGGGGAAAAACTTGTTTCATAAAGCGCCTAGCATCCAGTGCACTTTTGTCTATCGTTTATTCATATGATTTTGAAACGGTTTCCTGTTGGTTTTTGAACATTTTTGAACACATTTTAAGTTGATTTCTGAATTAATCATAAGTTGATTTTTGAAAGTGTGCATTGTGTACATGATGTCTGTGTCAAGAGAATCCTGGTCACATCTAGAAATAAACTTTCCGCAGACAAAAGGGGACAGGGCTGTATGATCTGAGCGGACTAAAGCCGAGCAGATGAATGCCAATTGCTGTCTGATTATGTGGTTGCTCGGGTTTGCGAATGGTCAGTGTTGTTATAATTACTAGCGAAATCCATAGATTCAGACTACCAGAACAGAAATAAACGACTGACAGGAATAACAGGTGAGAAAGATTACATACAATCTTCTTGGTGTACCCAAGAAAATGAAATTTTGACACAAAATTTTTGGCCAGGTCGTTACACTAGTAAGGACCAGTTGTATAGTCCCCCAGCTAGCAGCTGCTTAAGTTCTTTTCTGGAAGTAATGCGGAAAATGTGTTGTACAAACATGTAATAACGCCTAACCAGAAAACAATCACGGGATAACTAAACCTGTGATTCTGGCAGGGTTAGTGAAATTAATCAGTGAACAAATTTTGACAATGGTAGGAATAGCTGCAGAATTGGTGATGACAAGATTGATTGTTAGAATGAGGTAGGAGAAGAAATGGGGACATCACACAAATTATGGAAGAATAAGACGATTCTAAATTTATATAAAAATTTCTTGATACTACTTTTCCATCTCATGCTTGAGAAGCTGGTGCGTATGAATGAAATGTGAAACTGTTTCCTAACATAAAGCTTTTTGCTTGTAGTAGCACTAATAGACATTTGATATTGGCACTTCGTGAATTATATTCTGTCGTGTTATAAATGTTGCCATTTGTGCCAAAACAGTCTCGTTTATTTGATGTGTCTTACAAAATTGCTCCAATATTTCAAAGACCTTTTTTGTTTTATCTAGCAGACAGTGACAAAATAGACGTAATGAGATCGAGAAACCACACCAGTCTTGGGTATTATTTGTGTTAACAGCTTTTTCAGTATTAGATAACGACATTTAGATTTTTCATGTAGCAAATCGTTTGACGAGCTTTGATGAGGTAATAGATTCTTTTGCAGAAAGGGGAGCATGCCATGTAAAGCTGTAGCAAGATTGGAGAGAAAAAAAATGCTAGGAACTAGAGATTGAAGAAACGTGTACTTTCTTGCTTCTCTCTCTTCTTTATTGGTTTTATGTATCCTATATTTATTTTATGTCACACAAAGTTATTAGCTAATAGGCAATAAAGAGTGCAAATTTTCTGGAGAGTTCTTGTTCTCCCAATTACAAATAATCCCATCCGCTATTGCAGGCTGTCAAATTGGCCGACTGGGAGTAGGAGAGGCACCACAGGACGTCTCAATTTCCACTGTCCTGAATATAGTTTGATGGCATTCAGTACAAAACATACATGTTTCGATTCCGCAGAGCGAACTACAGTGACCTGTGATAGAAGACTGCTTAATGGAGAGGCGTGGCACTGCACTTTGGCACACTTGAGACCAAATAACGTCTTAAATTTCCTCGAAAACATATGTTTTATGTTTTAGACTGTTCAGAAAGTTGTTCACTGCAAGATGAACATATTTTTGAAAATTAATTTTTTTTGTGTTTTTTTTTTTTTTTTTTTTTTTTTTTTTTTTTTTTTCTTTTAGTATTTACCCAATTGGCAAATATTGTAGATCCAAGGCTGATGCGCAGAGCAGTCTGAGTTATAGGGGGTAGTCTCCATGTGACCCATGTTTACATTTAGTGATTTTTTGGTTTCCCCTTAGTTTACTCTAGCGTCAAAAGAAAACAAAACGGGTATCTGTGGCCGGGAGCTATCAAGTGAATTAAAATACATTCTCGTAATTACGGAAGTCTGAAAGATGTCATTAGTTTCAGATTTTATTTTATTTCCACCTTTCTGTCGAGCATTAATCGCCATGCAGAGCAATGAAGTTATTTTTGTCTGTTTGCCAAAGAAATTTGACTCTGATTAACCTTTTCCACAGAGGCAGTCAATGTATTTGAAACGAAATGTTTAATTCCACAGTTATGGCTAGTTTCAACTGTTCGCTGCATTTCAGGTGCACGTTTTCATCTTGTTGCACATATGGCATTATGCCATAATAAAGAACCAAACATGATATAATACAGTACTGGTGCTCCAAGAAAATTTACATCCCGAAAACCATTCTGAAAGGTTTAATGTGAGGTCAAGGTCTTCTTCATTGGGAATCTGGACATATGAATGTGCACTTTAAGTATGCGCTTTAAATGTGCACATTTTAGCATGATTTACGAAATTCCTATGCTCTTGGAGTATCCTGTGATGTCTTATTCCTTTTTTGACATAATGTATGTTCTTTCAATGTTTTACACGTACGTACATAAGCTCTTCCTACGTCATGGTAGCTGCACAAGCACAGTGACGCCTGTTATTTGCACTCTCTGGCAACTGCTGAAACGAACCTATTTCTAATAGCTTGCAGGAAAATACTGCGAATGGTAGTTTCAAAAACGTTACTTTCAAAGTAAATATCCTTTTAAGTAAGTTGAACTATGTTCAAGAATGTACCGCAAGAATGTACCGTGAATTTATTAACTCACTGAGTGTTTGCCTCTGATTTAAACGTCAACTCTTCGATGACGAGCCAGTTAGAAGGATTTTGAACCCTGAAGTGATATATCTTAAAGTGTAACACACACAAGAAAGATCAACATTATATGCGAAAGCTTAGCTTCTCTTGCTGCTTATTAACCTTAGAGACCAATATTATATGTAAAAGCTTTGCTTTTCTTGTAGCAACACTATGTATATTAATTTAAACTATTAACTTTCCCTGTTCGTGTGTTCCTGCTACGTAACAGTGATGTTGCTGTTGGCTGACTGCATCACGTGTCCCATGCTCTGAACATCCGTTGTAATTGGTTGCCGAGATCACATGAGATGCGCTATGACTGGCTTACAGAAACGCATCGCAATATTGATTTTCAATGATTCGGGAAGTAACATGCTGTGTTTGGTGGAATACCAATGTATTCTTTCGTAATACGAAAATACGCAACATACATGTTGCTGCACATAAAAGGTATTTCCAAAACGTGTCTTTTTCTCTGAGTTTCGTTTTCTGAAGTGCCGGGAAATTCTACGCCCATGTGTAAACCCTTAACCATTCAAAGGATTGATAATGGGAAAATATACTCTCACTTAACACGGAAAAAAGTGTTTTTTCACCTGGGAGAAAGTGTATTTTTAACCGGAAAATCCAGGAAAAATCTGGATATTTTTCTTCCTTGTCCGCATATACACCCTGATTTATGGACATGAGTGGTAAGCCTATTGCAGAACCGAATACTGAACAGTGGATATCCAATTTGTCCATCTAATATATCGTTATACTTAGGAATGATCGAATGCATGTCTAAAAGAATAACTTTATTAACAAAACCAAAACTCTAATTATAATGTCCTTGGATGATTATACACACAACTCAGTTCAACAGAAATGTGTCTTATGATGTTGTCTGTGATGTGCCTATACGGCGAACCTTAGAGTTATGGTAGATGGCGGCATCAAGACCTGGGATGTTACTGGGTCTGTTTTGCCAGCATGCTATGGCTGACGTGCTGGTAGTGCAGACCTGGATGAAGAGAGCTGGATCTGTCAGCATGGAGCACTGAAATGAAACTGCTGGTACTGCTGACTGGTTGCACTGGGACTGAACTGCTGATGCGGCTGGACGGAACTGCTGGTACTGCCAACTTGAGGAGTATCGTGTGACTGACACCGCAAGGGCCAGCAGTGGTCTAAGTAGTAGGGAACAGATGGAGATCCACGTGGTGCCACAATGGAATGTGACCTGGTGTAACAAAGTAGTGCCCTCCTGATGGTGCTCTCTGCTGGAGAGGCATGCTGCCTGTCAGTGAGGTTGGCACCCCCAGATGCTGTTGAGGTGGTGTGTAACTATCGGGTAAGCAGCCCAGTCCATATAAGGATAACATCTTGGTGTTCATGAGAGCTGTTTATGTACATCCTCCTGGCAGGGTGGCTATGCGCACCGCCTACCTTGGGTGTGGAGGAAATGAGTGCCAGGCGGATATACTACCATCCTCTGTGACTTTATTTACCATTTGAATGTTCTGAATGTAGCATTCCAGGGTTAAAAAAAGGTTTCAGAAACAGATGACTGCATTCAGAGGTTCAAAATAAAACACTCTTTGTGCAATAGACAGGTAGGGAATAGGCACACTGTTCATTTATCCAAATTGTCACATTTAACAATGGGAGCAGAGTGGAATTTTGAGTTGTCCTTGAATTTGAGACTCATTTCTAGGATTTTGAAAAGTTTCATGTCTTTTCACTTACTTTTTCATTTGACTAGAGCTACATCTATTGGTGAGAATTGGAATTTGGAAATGTGTATGCAGTATGTTGGCATTACCAGCAGTTCCATCCAGCCACATCAACAGTTCAGTTCCAGCAAAACCAGTCGATAGTACCAGCAGTTCCATTTTAGCACTCCACGCTGACAGACCCATCTCAGTTTGTCCTTGTCTGCACTATATTCAAAAGTGGGCTCAAGATGTGTTCCATGAATGTTCACGGCAGACCACAGTATCCATAGAAAAAAATATTTTATCAGAACTGTGGGAGCAGTTTGACGTATGGAGACGCCTTTCTGTCACGGATTGTGATGAATGACCAAACTTTAGTACACTACTTTAAACTGGAAACAAAAAGGCAGTCACTGGACTGGCATCACCTGCAGTCATCAATAAAGAATAATTTGAAAGCAGCTCCATCTGCTGTCAAAGACACATTGACAGTCATTTGGAGTCATTGAATTGGATCATTTGTGTCAGCATGTGCCCAAAAGTGTTGGCCTTTATTGAGAGGCATATGGGAAGATGCTGAACTAACTCAAGAACTGTTTGAAATGTGTTCCGTCTTACAAGAACATAAAAGAAATGTTGCTTCAATGTGGCAATGCATGCTCACATACAGTTCTCAGTACGTGGTAACATACAACCAAATTTTGTTGGATGTATTGAGTCATATACTCTATAGCCCAGACATGGTGCCATAGGACTTTCACCTGTCTGGGCCACTTACTGATTCTCTGTGTGTTATTTACTTTGAAGATGATCAAAGCATAATTCATGCAGTGAAAACATGGCTATGAGCACTGGACAACACCCCCCTGTGGGTTCGGGGGTAAGAATAGGCCCACGGTATTCCTGCCTGTTGTAAGAGGCGACTAAAAGGAGTCTCAAACGTTTTGGCCTTGTGAGATGGTCCCCTAACGGGTTTGACCTCCATCCTTCTAAATTTTCCGAAGAGCGAGCCGATTGGGGAAGGGCGCCTTACAAGGAGCGATGTGTCCATCATGCATTACCATCTCTAGCCAGGTTTGTCGTCATCGCTTAGCAGTCCCGCTCACCTACCATCTCTTGGGCGTGGATTTGTTCTTGGGTGCAGTTTATTGCAGTCTGCTATGCTGTGTCGCTTTATGCGCCAATGACGATATTGGACTACATCACCTGAAATCCAGCACGGTAGCCAGTCCGTTGTGGTGGGGCCGCCATGTACCCTGTTGGTTGTAGCCCCCTGACTACACAGGGATCGCTCTGCTGATGCCAGCGCCGTTAACTCCCCACGTATGCCAAGGAGTAGATGCCTATCTCCTTGGGGCATTGGGACTCCCGGCAATGGCCATCCTGCCAGGTGGTCATTGCTGAGGCTGGGTGGCGCCCGTGGGGAGGGCCCTTGGTCGGAGTAGGTGGCATCAGGGCAGATGACCCGCAATGAAGCGTGGTACATCATCTCTTGCTGGCGGCCAGCCGCCAGCAGTCTCTAAGCGTTCCAGGGCTCAATACAACACAACTACATATGACCCCAAATCGTTCCCCTCCCTGGCTACACCATGGGAGGAAAGAAAGACTAAGGATGCCAGCGAAACATACTCGCCCCGCTACCTGGTGTGTACGAGAGCTGATGGTGAATCCTTTACATCCATGAAGCCTCAGTTCTTCGTCGAGCACTTAGAGGACAAGTTCGGGGAGGTGGAGGGCTTGTCCAAAATGCGCTCGGGCTCGATTTTGATCAAATCGGCGTCTTCCGCCCAGTCCCGCCGGTTACTCGATTGTAACAAGCTGGGGGATGTTCCGGTTACAATCATGCCCCATAAGAGTCTTAATATGGTCCAGGGCATAATATTCCATCGGGACCTTCTATTGCAGTCCGATGACGAGCTTCGCGCCAATTTAGAGCGGCGAGGTGTTCACTTCGTCCGGCGCGTACATCGTGGTCCAAGGGATAAGCAGGTTGCCACCGGTGCCTTCATCTTGGCCTTCGAGGGTGATACTTTACCTGAGAAGGTCAAGGTGATGGTCTATCGTTGTGACGTCAAGCCATATATCCCTCCCCCGATGCGGTGCTTTAAGTGCTGGAAGTTCGGGCATATGTCTTCCCGCTGTACTTCCAGCCTCACATGTCGAGATTGTGGACGCCCATCACATCCCAATACTCCATGTGCTCCGCCTCCCATCTGTGTAAACTGCGGAGAGCACCACTCGCCTTGCTCGCCGGACTGCAGGATCTTCCAGAAAGAGTGCAAAATCATGGAGTATAAGACCCTGGACCACCTGACATACACTGAGGCCAGGCGGAAGTTCGAACGCCTCCATCCTGTTCGAATGACTGCCTCTTACGCCGCGGCTACTACTGTTATGGCCCCATTAGCTCTCCCTCAGACTGCCACCTCTCAGAGCCGGAATGCTACACCTGCCCCCTTGATGGTGGGGGGGCACTTCACTCCCTGCTGCTCCTGCACTACCTGCCTCAGGAGCAGCAACCCCCCAACCATCGGGGACATCAGTCCCCACTTCTAAGCTGGGGAAGCCTCAAACTTCCCCGGCTCGAATAGCACGGAAAGGGTCCCTTGGGTCCCTTCCTTTCCAGGTTTCCGCCTCTGGGAAGGGTGACGTCAGCCAATGGAAGAAAAGCAGACCAGCGGCTGGTTGCAGGGCTTCCCGCTCCTCCTCCGTCCCGGAGACTGACTCGCTGGAGCCCTCCCAGCCAATGAAACCCAAGGACCAGAGAGACAAGACGAAGAAGAAGACCTCTAAGGCCAAGGAACACGCGGTGGCATCCACCCCACTGCTCCCTACAGGCTCTGCGTCCGAGGATAAGGTGGAGATCCGGGCGTCCGCTGAGGACCTGGATCTCGCCGGACCCTCAGACACCATGGAAGCAGATTGTACTGGTCCTCCATTGGTGGCAGCAGGTGACCCAGTGGCGTGATCTGTCTCCTCGGTCCCTTCACGCCTTTTTCGGACATGGACAAAGCGATACTCCAGTGGAACTGCAGCGCTTTTTTCCACCACCTTGCTGAGCTTCGCCAACTCATCAGCAGTCACCCTTTCCTCTGCATTGCCCTACAGGAAACTTGGTTTCCGGCAATGCGGACCCCTGCCCTACGTGGGTATCGGGGTTATTACAAGAACCGGGCAGCTTATGAGAGGGTATCTGGTGGAGTCTGCGTCTACATCCTTAACTCTGTCTACAGCGAATGTGTACCTCTTCACACACCTTTAGAGGCTGTCGCTGTAAGGATGTGGACGCCTTAGCCTATTACTGTCTGCAGTTTGTATCTTCCGCCAGATCGTGATGTCTCGCGTCATGTGTTGGCTGCATTGATAGCACAACTGCCTCCTCCTTTTGTGTTACTGGGCGACCTTAACGCCCATAACCCCCTGTGGGGTAGTGCCGCGATTACTAGCCGGGGTAGAGATGTCGAGACTCTTCTCTCGCAGCTTGACCTCTGCCTCTTAAACACGGGAGAGCCGCCACATTTCAGCGTAGTCCATGGCACATTTTCGGCCATCGACCTTTCTATCTGCAGCCCCAGACTTTCACCATCCATCCACTGGAGTGTCCATGACGACTTATGTGGTAGTGACCATTTCCCCATCTTTCTGTCACTACCACAGCGTCACTCTTCTGAACGCCCCTCCAGATGGGCTCTGAATAAGGCTGATTGGGGCTTGTTCTCCTCTCTCGCCACTATCGCACCTCCTTCCCATGACACCATTGATGCGGTGGTTCAGTCGGTCACCACCGGCATCGTGTCTGTGGCGGCATCTGCGATTCCCTGTTCATCCGGGTCCCCTCGGCGGAGGACTGTGCCTTGGTGGGCGCCCGAGATTGCAGAGGCGATTAGAGATCGCCGGCAGGCTCTTCAACGCCATAAGCGGCACCCGTCCTTGGAGAACCTCATCGTTTTTAAACAGCTCCGTGCCCGTGCCCGACGCCTTATTCGCCAACGGAAGCAGGAGTGCTGGGAACGGTATGTTTCCACCATTGGCGTCCGTACCTCTGCATCGCAGGTTTGGGCTAAGATTAGGCGACTCCATGGCTATCGGCCGCCTGTCTCCGTCCCTGGGCTTTCGCTGAATGGAGTGGTGTGTCCTGACTCAGACACGATTGCGGACCGGTTAGCAGCGCATTTTGCTCAGTGTTCCGCATCTACGAATTACCCACTGGCCTTCCGCTCCCGGAAAGAGCGGTTGGAAAGTTGGAGGCTTTCCTTTCACACGCGCCACGCGGAGTCGTACAATGGTCCTTTCAGCGACTGGGAATTCCAGAGTGCACTATCTGCTTGCCCTGATACGGCTCCTGGGCCAGACCGCATCCACAGCCAGATGCTGAAACACCTCTCTGTGAATTGCCAGCGACGCCTCCTAGATGTTTTAAACCGCACATGGGTTGAGGGTGTGTTCCTGTCTCAATGGCGAGAAAGCATCGTCCTCCCCGTGTTGAAACCTGGCAAGAACCCGCTGGAGGTGGACAGCTACCGCCCCATAAGCCTCACCAACGTTCTTTGCAAGTTGCTAGAATGTATGGTGAGCCGGAGGTTGAGTTGGCTCCTCGAGTCTCGAGGCCTTCTGGCTCCGTCTCAGGGTGGGTTCCGTAAAGGCCGCTCTGCCGTCGATAATCTGGTCTCCCTAGAGTCTGCCGTCCGTACAGCCTTTGCACGCCGCCAACATCTGGTTACCGTCTTCTTCGACATGCGGAAGGCGTACGATACGACTTGGCGATATCACATCCTGGCCACACTTCATGGGTGGGGTCTTAGGGGCCCGCTCCCGATTTTTATTCAGAATTTTCTGTCGTCTCGTTCCTTCCGCGTGCAAGTTGCTGCGTCCCATAGTTCCTCCCGCGTCCAGGAGAACGGGGTCCCACAGGGGTCTGTCCTCAGTGTCTCCCTGTTTTTAATTGCGATCAATGGGCTCGCTGAGGCGGTGGGATCGTCCGTCGCAGCTTCGTTGTATGCAGACGACTTCTGCCTCTACTACAGCTCCGCTGGCATTGCAGTTGCTGAGCGCCAGCTGCAGGGCGCTATCCGCAAGGCGCAGTCGTGGGCTGTAGCGCACGGCTTCCAGTTTTTGGCCGCTAAGACCTGCGTTATGCATTTCTGCCGGCGTTGCACGGTTCACCCTGAGCCACGCCTTTACCTTGACGGTGAACCTCTTGCTGTGGTAGAGACGCATCGGTTCTTGGGACTGGTATTTGATGCCCGGTTGACTTGGCTGCCTCATATTAGGCAGCTTAAACAAACATGCTGGCGGCATTTAAACGCTCTCCGTTGCCTTAGCCACACCGGATGGGGTGCCGATCGGCCCACCCTTCTCCGGCTGTATCAAGCGCTGATCCAGTCCCGCCTTGATTATGGGTGTGTGGCTTATGGTTCGGCATTGCCATCAGCATTGCAATTGCTGGATCCCATCCATCACTGCGGGATCCGACTCGCCGAAGGAGCATTTCGGACAAGCCCTGTTGACAGCTTACTTGTGGAGGCTGGTGTTCCTCCATTGCGGATCCGGCGCGACCGACTTCTGGCCGCTTATGCTGCCCACGTTTGTAGCTTGCCAGGGCATCCCAACTACCGTCTCCTGTTCCCGCTCTCGATCGTCCATCTTCCAGACAGGCGGCCCCGGTCAGGGTGTACGATCGCGGTTCGCATCCGGGCTCTACTGTGTGGGATTGAGATTTTTCCTCTCCCGCCTGTTTTCCGGGCCAATCTCCGTCTGCCCCCTTGGTGTGTGCGCCGACCATGCATTCGGCTGGATTTGGCACAGGATCCGAAAGACTCGGTCCCTACTCCGGCCCTCCGCCGCCCCTTTGTTTCTCTCCTTGCCGAGTTTCCCGGATGTGCCGTGGCCTATACCGACGGTTCGATGGTCTCTGGTCGCACTGGTTACGCTTTTACTCTAGAGGATCATTGTGAGCAACGGTCGCTGGCACCCGGGAACAGTGTATACACTGCCGAGTTGGTTGCCATCTATCGCGCCCTAGAGTATATCCGCTCCCGCTCAGGTGAGTCCTTTGTCATCTTTAGTGACTCCCTGAGTGGTTTACGAGCTCTTGACCAGTGCTTTCCTTGTTCCCGTCTGGTGATGGCCATCCACGAGTCGCTCCATGCTCTTGCCCGTTGCGGCCGCTCCGTGGTCTTTGTTTGGACCCCAGGTCATGTCGGCATCCTGGGCAATGAGCGGGTTGACACGCCGGCTAAACAGGCAGTGAGTTCACCGGCTCTGGAACTCGGCCTTATGGAGTGTGATCTCCTGTCGCTTTTGCGCCAGAAAGTGCTTGGTGCCTGGGGTGACGAGTGGCGCACCCTGCCCACGCCCAACAAACTTCGGGCGGTGAAGGAGACGACCGGTGTGTGGCGCTCCTCCATGCGGGCCTCTCGGAAGGACTCTGTCGTCCTCTGCCGGCTGCGCGTTGGCCACACGTGGCTGACGCACGGCCATTTGTTGCGCCGGGAGGACCCACCGCTATGTCGCTGCGGGGCAGCTCTGACGGTGGTCCACATTTTGGTGGACTGCCCGCTTTTAACAGGACTCGGGCAGACGTTTGCGCTGCCTGATACCCTCCCTGCCCTTTTATGTGATGACGTTGCTATGGCAGACCTCGTGTTGAGTTTTATTCGGGCAGGGGGTTTTTATCGTATGATTTGAGTGTTTGTCCTTTTATTTTCTGTATTGACTTGGGCCTTTGGCCTGTGGTTTTAAACTGTGGGTTTTAATGTCACTTGGTGGCTGGCTTTTCCTTATTTTCATGGTCGGCCAACCACCTTCACACTCGGTGTGATTTTAGTTCCGTTTGTCTGGTCTTTGTCTTTCTTGTATTGTGTCGTCCCTTGTCTCAGTTCTCCGTTTTTAACGACTGACAGTTTTTATTTCGTGTGATTTTATCGTGGAACAAGGGACCAATGACCTTAGCAGTCTGGTCCCTTCAATCCCACACCCAACCAACCAACCAACTGGACAACAGCTTCTACAATGGGAATACATGCTCTTACACAATGCTGGCATAAGGCTGTAAATGTGAAGGAGACTATGTAGAAAAATAATACATGTAAAAGAAATGTTAGTTGATATTATCACCAAATTCTAACTGTTAAGACTAAATATTTTCAGAGAAAAAATTTGGTGTTATTTATTGAGTGACCTTTGTATATCAGAATATAAAGTGCAAAAGTTAAAGTGTTAGCTTTCAGGTCCATGTTCTCTAATAATTCCTTAACAAAGCCTTGGTTACAGATTTTCGTAGTTGTTACTCAAATGTATAGCTGGAGGTGGTTTGTATTCACAACTGCAAATACATTTCAAGATTTTTGGGAGATTGAAAATTGTATTTATTAAATGTGCTGAAGGTTTTTCTTTTATTCTTGTTCCCTTATGCTAGTTGTACACACAAATGAATGAGAACTTTTTATGAGTCTGCTACTAATACACCCTACTTTTAGTGGCATCTGGATAATGGAATGTAAAGATACAGTCCCTTGACTGATAGTGGCAGAGTTCACTAAACCACTACTTCATATTTGGTAGCAAATTCTCTTGGTATGTGCTGAAATGATTTCACCCAATTAGTGCAGTTTTCAGTGGTCTGACATCGTACTATAGTCAAATGACTAATGTTTTATGTTTGTAAACAATGAAATAAAAGTTATGTGCTTCAAATACTCATACTGTTTGTTTTGGAGAGTGCTTTTTTTCTTTGTACTGTTTTTATCTACTACCATAAATTTCCACTGAAAAGGCGTCAGTGTGTTTATTCTGTTGCTATGCACATTGTGTGTCTTAAACATAATTTCAGTTTCAAGTGTTAGTGTTAATGGTGTTGGGAGTTGTGCCTCTTAAAGGATGTCTTTCTGCCTCTTCGTAATTTTAACTATGCAGATTAGTATGTTAATACAACTGATCCTTCTGCTTGTATTGACTGTTCAGTCATTTCCCAAAATTGTATTTCATGATAGGGGTGGCTCCATATTTATAAATGTTAATCTCTTAACATTCATGGGCACCTATAGGCATTTCAGTGTACTTAGCAAATGCAGTCATTGCCTTCAGGGTACACAACGACCATTGAGAATTAATATGAAGTTAAACCATACAGTTTGCATATTATTTGCTGTATTAATAGTTTCACCCTATGAACGAGAGCATCTCCCCTATTGATTGCCCTGATGATCACATGTTGAGCTTCAATCATCATCATCATCATCATCATCCTCATCATCCTCAAGACATGATGCAGAGTGGAAATTTGAACCTGTACAGTGATACCATCAGGCAAATGGTTATCTGGAGATGCTTTTATTTGCAGAGTGACATTAGTAATAACGCAAATAATATGCAATATGTTGTGGTTTATCTGTACGTTAACTTCTGCGTACATTGACTGTCCCATTAGTGTTCTTTCTTTGACCCAGAAGGCATTGATTTAAATCAATGGCCATTCACAGCTCTAGTGTTCTTAATTTCTTCGTGTCTTAACATTAAATGGTTTTATGTGAACATTATTGGATTCTTTGTTAAGATAAAGAACTAATCATTTTTTCCTTACCAGAGTTTGAACAAATACAAAATGTTTAGTATTAAGTGCGTCACTTAACCCAAAAAAATTATGTATAACAATATAATGTTTACTAAATGATATGGTGTTAATTCTGTTAACAGTGTGCTGCTGTCAGGTTAAGACACCATGGGTCCCCAATGGGTGACATTTTATCACCCACAGGTGTGTCACCTATTGCAAGACCTTCAAGGGCAAACAGATTCCTATCAAAATTGGATTTTGTTAATTGTCAGTTTGAGAGAGCATCGTCAATGTCTCCTCCAGCATTCTTGCAACTGAAAGGTAAGGTGTGTGTGTGTGTGTGTGTGTGTGTGTGTGTGTGTGTGTGTGTGTGTGTGTCCTATAGAGCATAAGACTTATCTGTTGCATACCATTACTTTATAAGGAATGGAGTAGTTGGCTCAAACACACACTGTTGTTCTGTGTCCTAGTCCAAATAAGATATGCTTATGCTGTTTATGTTCCTTTGCTGGCTCATTTGTTGATTTGTTGTTGTTACATAGATAATTTGCAGAGGGCTCATTATTGTTGTTGTGCTATAATTTAACAATTGCAACTCACTAATTCAGCAGCTGAGTTGTGTGTGTTTGATACTTTAACTCTTCCTTGCACTCTGTTACAGCTAGTTGATTCTAAAGGGGGAATATTTCTTTATTGTTAAAAAGTAGTCAGTTTCCTTTCAAATGTTTTTCACTAACGAAGGATTTTAGTGCTGACTTAACTGTGGGTCAGTCTTAGGTGCTTGCTATTCACTATTTAAAATGTGTGCTTTGCATTATGTATGTAATCTGCAATCATCTGTATCTACATACATATTCCACAAGCCACCATGAGGTACATGGTACTGGGTATCTTGTATTAGTGGCCATTTCCTTTCAGAACTGCTTTGATGTCTTCCTTTAATCTGACCTGGTGAAGATCCCAAACACTTGAGCATTACTCAAGAAAAGATCAGGTTAGTGTTCTGTGTGCGTTCTCCCTAATAGACAAGTAATAAATAAAGTCTACCATTCGTCTTCTTTACTACTAATCTGACTAGCTCGTTCCATTTCTGTTCATTTGATACTGTTGCACTGAGATATCTGTATGAGATTGATGTGACAGTGTTAACCAGCACTCTACCAATACTGCACTTGAACATTATGGAACTGTTTTTCCTACTCATCTCCATTAACTTACATTTTTCTACATTTAGAACACACAACCTAGAAATTTTTTCTAAGTCATCTTGTATCCTCCGAAAGTCCCTTAATGACAACAACTTCCTGTACATCCACGTATTGCTGTTCACACTGTTCATCAGATCATTTATGTAGGGCTGTATAGAGAATAAGGGTGGTGTTAGCACACTTCCCTAGTGTACTACTCATGAAACCCTTGTCTCCCATAAGACAAGGGTGTTCATGAGGGCAGTGTACTGTGTTCTGTTACTCATGAAGTCTTAAAGCTTATTCCATATGATTGGACCTTCATTAAGTCTGCAGTGAGGCACCATGTAAAATGCTTTCCAGAAATGTAGGAATATGGAATATGCCTGTTGTCCTTAATCCATGGTATGGAGGATATTGTGAGAAAAAGGGCGAGCTGTTTCACTTGAGTAATGCTTTCTAAATAAATGCTGATTTCTGGACATAAAATTTCCCATCTCAAGGAAATTTATTATGTTCAAACTGAGGATATGTTCAAGAATTCTGCAGCAAACTCATGTTAAGGATATTGGTCTGTAATTATGTGGGTTAATTCTTTTACCTTTCTTGTACAGGGTGTATCAGAAAGAATCATCTGATTTTAAAAAAAGAAAAAGAAATAATCATAACTACTATGTTGTTTGAAATATGTGCGTGAACAACGTACTGTTAAAAAGACGAAACTATAAAGTTTCATATAGTTCCCACTAGGTAGCAGCAGTGTGCGCCCACTTCAGTTCTTGTAAAAATGGTGTCGTGACAACAAAAGGTTTTTTGGGTTCTACGTTTTGCGCAGTGCAGGTCATAGTAACTGTTCAGCATGACTTTTGTACTAGGTATGGTGTGGATCCTCCTACAGGACAGAGCATTAGATGATGGGATAAACAATTGCGAGAAACAGGTTGTATGTGTAACAGCAAATCGCTGGGAGATCCCTGAGTGTCCGACACAGGCGTTGAATACTTCTGCCATAGTTTCACAAGGACTCCGCAGAAACCCGTTCATCGTGTGGCTTAACATGCCTCCGATGTCAGTCTGGCATGTGTTGTGTCGATGTTTACACATGAAACCATACAAAATACAGCTACTGTGAGTTCTTCATGAAGGTGACAAATATCATCATGTGCAGTTCTGTAATTTCGTTCTTGGCAAAGATGGAGGATGACAGTTATCTTCTACGCTTAGTGTTTAATGACGAGGCAACATTCCAGTTAAGTGGAAAGGTGAAGTGTCATAATGCAAGAATATGGGGTACAGAACAACCACATGAAGTTGTACAACATGAGAGGGACTCTCCAAAATTTAATGTGTTTTGTGCAGTTTCACGGGAAAAGGTGTACGGTCTATTTTTCTTTACCAAAAACACTGTTACACGAAACCCTTATCTTGAAATGCATGAGAACTTTCTTTTCCCACAGTTGGAGACTGATACAAATGACTTCATTCACCAACAGGATGGGGCACCGTCACACTGGTATCTGGAAGTGCGGGAAATTTTAAATCAAAGGATACTAAACGGTGGATCAGTTGCATTGGACCAAATGATTCAGCCTTATATTACTGGCCTCTAAGAGCATCAGACCTGGGTGTGTATGATTATTTCTTGTGGGGGTTTATAAAAGACTTTGTGCCTCCATTACCAACAACAATGAATGAACTGAGACATCGCATAACAGCAGCTGTGGAAGTTGTAACTCAAGACATGCTTTCTGCAGTGTGGGAACAGTTTGACTACCTCATTGACATATGCCGTGTATTTCAAGGGGGCCATATTAAACACACATGAAAAGGTATGGGGGGAAAATTATGTTTCCCATTCATCAAAAACCACAATTTGTTGTACATGCTTATTAGTTACAGAAATATATACTTGCCAAATCGGATAATTCGTTTTGATACACCCTATACACTGCTCGACACTTGCGAAGGAACAACTGGCTCTTGCTAAGGAAAAATTACTAATTGCTACGAAACAAGTGACAGTTGCTGTGGAACACCTGACCAATCATAGTAAAATGAAATCTAGAGGGCGGGATGTGTTAACTGCAACAAAGTCTGGGCATGAACACACTGTATGCATTGGACAGTTAACGCAGTAAGGTGTTTGACAAAGGTGGTTGTGGAAAAGATCAGCTGGATGACTTGAAGATGGTAAGAATGTCACTATTGTTCCCAAAGCAGTGGGTGTTTCCAAAAGTGTCATCTTGTGATTAAAAAAGGCTGCTGAAGGTGGAAATGCTATGCGCAAGTATGCCGGTGGTCGTATACGGACCATCACACTGCAAGAGGATTGACATATATCCTAGTGGGGAAAAGGAACACACATTTCACTCATGGGCAGATCACTGCAGGACTGCAACCAGTACACAAGTGTTTGTCAGAACCATATTGTGGTGATTAAATCAGGCTGGTTGATATGCTCGGAAGCCTGCTAAATGTATCCCATTTCAGCCACGTCATTGTCGAGAAAGAGTTCATTGGCATAGGAAGCATGTTGGTTGGGGTCAGCAGCAATAGTCCAGAGTGATGTTCTCCAACAAATTCTGTTTCACTGTGGCTAATGACTCTGGCTATTAGTTAATGTGGAGAGAGGTGGGAACACATTACACACCACAGAATGCTCATGGACATCATCGGTATGACCTCAGCTTTATATTGTGGGCAGGCATTATGCATAACAGCCGAACATTTCTGCATATCATTGTGCGAGGTACCATTACAGCACAGTGGTATTGCTGGGAGATTATTCTGGATCATGTCCACCTCTTTAGGGTGTGGTAAGTTCCAGCTTTGTTTATGGATGACAGTGCCTGTCCACACAGGACCACTGTGGTGTCAAACACATCGGAAAGTGAGGATATTGAATGTATGGAATGGCCCCTGTAGAACATATCTGGGATGTTCTTGGCAGACACATTCCTCAATGGACATCCCCTCTCTGAACTGTGTAAGAACTGAAAACTGCCTTGAGAGTGGAGTGGGGCAATATCCCCAATGATCTCTCAGCTGTTTGGTAGTCTGTGTGCAAAATGTGCATTAGTGCCAGAGGAGGCCATATTCCTTACTGAGAAATCAATATCAACCTTCATGTTGGGAATCTGACCTGTGTCAAAAATGAACATTATTTATGCCTTTTATCCTGCTTTCCCCTGTGGTGAAATAAGTACCCATTTTTTATAGTAAATATACCACTCCAACTCTGTTATATACTTACTGTGTTCACTGTCATTTGTCATTGCCTGTTATTATTCCTATACAACAATGTGTCTGTTCCATAGCAGTTGTCAAGCATTGTGTACAGCAGTCATCTGCACTTTTTTTCCCTTAGCTTGGGACATTGCAGTGAGCAAGAAATTGGCAGTAAATGCAAGCTAAGTAAGGGGTCGTAGCCATAGAGTACCCTCTGTAAAACCAAATTGGGATTCAGTTTGGACCTAGTGACTTAGTTGTCTTGTAGTTACTTCTCTGCTCCATCAATACCTATTACTGTGTCCTCTATATGAAAGTCTGTGTGGTGGTCAAACAATGGTATGTTTGTATTATCTTCTTGTGTGAATGATTTCTTAAATGCAAAATTTAAAACCTTAGCTTACCATTTGCTGGCATCTATTGTGGCACCAGACTGGATAGAAGCCTTCAACCTACTTAGTGATGTTACGTAGAACTAGATTTTGCTTGGGTTCTTGGCAATATTTTTTGCTAAGGTATGATAGTGGATGTTGCTGTATACTTCACGCATTGTTGTTTTACAGATTCACTTAATTTCCATTAAGTTTTGCCTGTTGTCATTAGTGTGTTCTTTCAGAACAAAGTGTGCAATAGTCTGCTGCTGCATCAGCATTTTCTGAATTCTGTTACTAACCCTTCCAGTATCACAGAGGTCAATGTGATCCCATAAGCACACCCATAATATGTGTATCCCTTGTTTCCAAAACTATTGTTTTCAAAATATGACAGTCTCCCTCCGAGTCAGTTGTATCCAATGATTTTATGTCCAGTTTTATATTTACAACAGATAAAAATGTATTCATTTTTTCCACTGAATTATGTGACCCACAATCTAATTTCTTTTTGTGTTTTAAATGCAACATTTATGAAATTATAATTGACTGTTACATAGAAGAGCTGTAATAATATTTTTATGTTATTTCATTAAAATACTGTCAATTTCTCCCATGTAAACTGCTTGGAGTCTTTACGACACCAGTGGTACTCTGTGAAACAAAAACCTGGTAATATGGTAATATCAGGATTAAACCACAGTAGGTTTAGTCATCCTTAATCCACTGGCTTGACACATACTTCTTCAGAATGCAATTAAAAATCAGTTTAAACTTCGCCCATAATTCCTCTACATTCATCGTACTGGAACTAAATGATGTCAACTCATTGTCCTAGTGGTGTGCTAACAACTTCCTATCTGCTGTTTCTAGGAGAAATGCTCGCATAGCCTTCTTGGCAGTTTTATTAACTACAGTAATGATAATAAGATATAATCACATGATCTTTGTACCAACTGTTGATGAGCTCAGGCCTGTTTGTAGCTACATGGTTTAAAATATTTCCATCGCGTGTGGTCTACCCAACCAGCTACTCAAAACAGTTTTTGGAAAACATCTTCAAAATGACCTTACAAAACTGTTTGTTTCTACCACCTTTAATGAATCCATAGAGGTCCCAGGCTATACGTGGCAGGTTAAAGTTGTCTCCAACAAATATTGGACGCGCTAGGTGCAGCGGAGTGTGCGCTGATATGAAATTTCCTGGCAGATTAAAACTGTGTGCCCGACCGAGACTCGAACTCGGGACCTTTGCCTTTCGCGGGCAAGTGCTCTAGAGCACTTGAGCACTTGACCGCGAAAGGCAAAGGTCCCGAGTTCGAGTCTCGGTCGGGCACACAGTTTTAATCTGCCAGGAAATTTCATATCAGCACACACTCCGCTGCAGAGTGAAAATCTCATTCTGGAAACATCCACCAGGCTGTGGCTAAGCCATGTCTCCACTAGATCTTTTCTTTCAGGAGTGCTAGTTCTGCAAGGTTCGCAGAAGAGCTTCTGTAAAGTTTGGAAGGTAGGAGACGAGATACTGGCAGAAGTAAAGCTGTGAGTACCGGGCGTGAGTCGTGCTTCGGTAGCTCAGATGGTAGAGCACTTGCCCGCGAAGGGCAAAGGTCCCGAGTTCGAGTCTCGGTCGGGCACACAGTTTTAAACTGCCAGGAAGTTTCAGTATTGATGTGGCTATTCAGTGTATGACACCAGCCATTCTTTTGGCTGCCACCCAAGATATCCCCTCTTTGTTTCCTCAGGATCCCCCGTTCAGAAGACAGCACCTTGGTGTACCCCAGAGATTGCTGCTGCCATTAGAGGTCGTAGGTGAGCTCTCCACCATAAATGGCACCCTTCATTGGAGCACCTCATTGCCTTTAAATGGCTCTGTGCCCACATCTGTTGCCTCATAAAACGATGACAGCAAGAATTCTGGTAACTGTACGTTTGTACCGTTGGATCATGTACCTCTCCATCACAACTGTGGCCAAATATCATACACCTTCACAGTTGCCAGTCCCCTGCAGGTGTACCAAGTATTTTCGTAGATGGTACCATTTACTCTGATCCAGACACTGTTGCTGAACATTTTGCTGAGAATTACGCCCACGCATCTGCGTCTGAGAACTGCCACCCAGCCTTCTGGCTCATTAAACAGCAGGTGGAGTAAATGTGCCTATCAATTACTACCAGCCACCTGTAGCTGTATAATTCTCCATTCAGTGAATGGGAACTTCGGTGCCCAAGCTTATTGCCCTGATATGACCTGAGGGCCATACCGTATCCACAATCAAATACTGAAACATCTCTCTGTGCACTGTCAGCATCACATACTCGCCCCCTCTGTGATGAGAAAGCACGGTAGTTCCTGTGCTGAAACTGGCCCTGACCCCCTAGAGATGGACATTTATCGCCCAGTCAGCCTTAATGAAATTCTGTGCAAGTTGCTCGAATGCACGGTGAGCAAGTGGCTGTGTTGGCTGCTTGAGTTTTGGGGCCTATTGGCTGTGTCTCATGGCAGTTTTCGGAAAGACTGCCCCCACTGCTGATAATTTGGTTCATCTGTAGTCCATCATGCGAATGACCTTCGCTTTTCGTCAGCACCTCGTCAATGTTTCTTTCGATCTATGGAAGGCGTAAGACAGAACATGGCATCATCACATCCTTATTATGTTTCATGAGTACGGTCTCAGGGTCCACTCAGCATTTTTCTCAAGAACTTCCTGTCACACCATACACTCTGCATTCAATTTGGAGCTTCACTCAGTACTGATATCCAAGAGAACAAGGTCCCCCAGGGCTCTGTACTGAGAGTCCCTATCTTCTTGGCTGTCATCAATGGTCTTGCAGCGACTGTGGGGTCTTTGGTATCGCCCTCCTTGTATGCCTATGATGTTTGCTTTTATAATTGCTCCTCTAGTATGGGTGTCACCGATCATTGCCTTCAGGGTGCCGTACAAGTGGTGCAGTCATGAATTGTCACCCATGGCTTTCAATTTTTAGCTATCAAGACTTGTGTCATGCACACACCCAGAGCTTTACCTAGACGATCAATTACTACCTTTAGTTTATATGTACCACTTTCTGTGACTGGTCTTCGATTCCTGGCTGACGTCGCTTCCCCACCTTTGCCAACAGAAGTGAAAGAGCTGGCGACACCTCAATTCCCTTTGCTGCCTCAGTAATACTGGCTGGGGTGCAGATCGCTCTACCCCTTTGTGGCTCTACAAAGCCCTGATTCTGCCCCATATTGACTGTGGGAGTCTTCCATATGGTTCAGCATCATCCTTGGCACTGTGGATACTGGACATAATGCGTCATTATGGAGTCCAACTTGTGACAGGAGCCCCCAAGGGCTCAGCATTCACTTGCTGAGTACGGGCTTGGCAACCCCGGGGTCCTGAGCTGGGGACTGGTCAGCGCCGCCAGTCTCCTGTCATCGTAACCCTCGGACATGCTTCAGCGACCACCGTACGGTGCAGCGGTGCAATGTTGTGTGCTGCGGAGAATGGTAATCTTGGCTTGACCGCCTGGATTGCGAGGAAGGCCGACCTCTATAAAAACCCCTCAATCTTTCGGTGTGCTGCACGCCTAGAAGATGTATGGCTGTTGGGGTGGAACAGTCGCAAGTGGGCAACCTCTGGGGCACCTGCCGCACCCCAGTTGTATAAGGCTTACTCAGGCACGCGGGGCTCTGTCTGAGCGGACCTTTAGTTCCCTAGCTGCTCGTAGGACTGCAATGGACCCTTTGACCTCTACATTTCCCCCTACCAGTGGCTTGGGTGGGCCACTGGTAGGAGAACACACCCCATCGAAAAAGCGGCAATGCACTGCGAGTCCTCCAGCGCCTGGTGTTGCTAGAGATTTAACAGACTGTCGTAATGGAGCACATGCTGATAATCAGAATGTGTTTTTGATTATTAAACAGAAGGAGGGTAGCTTTGAGAGGGTTTCTCCCTTTAACATCCACAAGGGTCTTGAGGGAATTGCAGGAACACTGAAATATGTGAAGCGACACAATGGGACTCTGTTAGTTGAGACTTCTAGTTCCCGTCAAGTTGCTTCCCTTCGGAAAGCAACCTGTCTAAGAGAGTACGCTATCGAGACCGAGCTCCACTCCACTTTGAATTATATTAAGGGTGTTGTGACGTGTAGGGACTTGGTAGATATTCCCATAGACGAGTTAAAATCTGAGTGGGCTGACAAATGTATTGTTGACGTGCAGCATATTATGAAACGAGTCGATGGGGAACTCGTCAAATCTGACTCGTTTATTCTCATGTTCAGTTGCCCGAGACTCCCAGAGCATGTTAAAGCGGGTTTCTTAAGTTTGCCAGTACGGCCATATTTCCCCAACCCAATGCGCTGTTTTAAATGTCAGCGCTTTGGGCATACTACGTCGGGGTGCAATGGGATAGCCACTTGTGGTAAATGTGGCCAGCCTGCCCATGACGGAGCCGATTGTTCATTGCCTGTGAAGTGCGTGAATTGCTCTGGGAGTTACCCTGTCTGGAGCCAGATCTGCCCCATCTATCCCGAAGAACGGAAGGTACAGGAGATTAAAACATCTAAGCTCATCCCCTATGGTGAGGCCAAGAAGGTCTTTAAGGTCATGCAACCTCCTGTGTTTTCAACATCTTTCGCTTCCGCTCTGAAAAAACCGGTACAAATGGCCACTGTTGCTACGCAAACGGAGGTTGCTAGTGTTAGCACTAATACCAGCGTTTGCCAGTGCACTTATGCTGCTGCAGTTGTTTTGCAACCTGCGGCTCTCCTTGCTGCGTCGGACAAGGCCGTGGTTGCTGACATTGGGGTACTTCCTGCCTCTCCCCATATGGCGCCTTCTGCTCAGGCGAGTAAAGCTCCAACTGTTGACAAGGCTGTGCATTCTAAACCCCCCAAGACAAAGACGCCGAAGGTGAAGGTTTTGCCACCTGAGGAGACTAGTCAGGATCGGTCCAATGACGAGGCCATCGTACTGTCTGACATCTCCCGTGGGTCGTCATCGGATCTTATGGACATTGATGTCGACCGTGGGCGATCTTCTCGCCCCAGGAATAAATCTCCGGCCAGTACGGGCTCTCCTCCAAAGCACAGAGGCAGGGTGAAAGTTCAGCCACTCTGATCACTGGCTCCCATATTACAGTGGAACCTGAATGGGTTCAGGACGCATGTGGCCGAATTACAACTCCTTGTATGAGAGTGCCCTTTGTGCTTATGTCTCCAAGAGACACATTTTCGGGCCACTGATGCTCCTTTTTTTAGGGGGCTATATCGAATAGATGGTCTGACGGGGGAAAGGGCAAAGGGTGGTGTTGCGGTTTTTGTCCGTGACATGCACCCCTCATCTGAGCTCCCTCTCGTCACCGACTTGCAAGCAGTTGCAGTTGACATTCTTGTGGGTCGGAGGCTCACAGTCTTTTCAGTTTATTTACCGCCTCAGGATGAAATAGACTCTGAGGCTCTCACAGACCTTATTAGCCAACTCCCCCCACCCATTTCTTCTTCTGGGGGACTTCAATGCTCATAATGTCTTATGGGGCTCTCCGACTACTTGCCCCAGGGGTCGCATTCTGGAAAGCCTCATGATGTCTGAAGAACTGTGCATCCTCAACTCTGGTGCTCCCACTCATTTCTGTACTGCTTCCGGGTTGTCATAGGCTATTGACCTTTCCTTTTGCTCTCCAGCACTCGCGGATTCTGCTCTGTAGGAGGCTGCTGCTGACCTCCATTCTAGTGACCACTTCCCCCTTTGGATTCGCCTCCTGGATGAGGCTGTGGCATTACCAGTGCACCTCTGCAGAGCTGACTGGACACTTTTCAGCCAACTGGCTGTTTTGGAACACCGTGCCAGTGTCCATGAATGGGTTGACCATGTTACAGCTGTGATCTCCCATGCTGCTGAATTGTCAATCCCACGGTCATCCGGTCATCCCAAGAGGCATCCTGTCCCTTGGTGGACCACTGAGTGCTGCTCAGCCATCAGAGTCCGCCGTGCAGCTCTGTGCTGCTTCAAGTGCCGTCCCTCAGCTGACAATCTTGTGGCCTTTCGGGTGGCAAGGGCCAAAGCGCGGCGAGTGATGAAAGAGAGCAAATGACGGTCATGCCAATCGTTCTTGAACTCCATCTCTCGCTCCACTAGCTCTATGAAAGCCATCAGAAGGATTTCCGGGAAACTCAGCCATCTACCTGTCACGGCATTGCTGCATGAGAGAGACATTGCCCAAACACTGGCCATGCATTTTGCAGACTCTACCATCACTATTAAGTATGATCCAGATTTCTGCCACTACCGCACTGCCATCGAGAGGGGTCACTTGGACTTCCGGTCTCTAAATTCTGAACCCTACAACTGCCCCTTCACAATGTGGGAACTGGATTCGGCACTGTCTGTGGCTCATGATACTGCGCATGGTCATGATCAAATCCGGTACAGCATGCTGCGGCACTTGTTGCTGCCATCCAAGGAAGTTCTCCTAAACTGTTTTAATATGATATGGTTATCCGGCACGTACCCTGACTCGTGGAGGGAGGCGATTTTGATTCCCCTCCTCAAACCAGGGAAGGACCGAACGCATCCCAGTAGTTATCAAAGTATTGCTTTGACGAGCTGTGTCGGGAAGACGTTGGAACGCATGGTCAACCATCGCCTGGTTTGGCTGCTCGAGACCAGGCAGCTCCTTAGCCCCTCTCAGTGTGGATTTCGGAGATGTCGTTCAACTATAGACAACTTGACCCTGCTTGAGGCGGCCATCCAGCAGGCCTTCCTACGTAATCAGCATTGTCTAGGTATATTCTTTGACATTAATAAGGCATATGACACTACTTGGTGCCGCCTTATCCTCAATCAACTCCATGAGTGGGGCTTTCGTGGCCGTCTCCCCGTCTTCATTCGGTCCTTTCTTTCTCACCGCCTCTTTCGGTATTGGGTTGGTAATGTGCTGTCTCATTTGTACATGCAGGAGAATGG
Organism: Schistocerca gregaria; assembly: GCF_023897955.1. Lineage (NCBI taxonomy): Eukaryota > Metazoa > Arthropoda > Insecta > Orthoptera > Acrididae > Schistocerca > Schistocerca gregaria. The sequence goes on along the minus strand of NC_064931.1, from coordinate 183,461,847 downwards.
TGTTCCTCAGGGCAGTGTTTTAAGTGTCACCCTCTTTGCCGTCGCTATTAACAGTATCACGTCCACTATCCGGAGTCCTGCCCAATGCTCCTTGTTTGTGGTCGATTTTGCTGTTTTCTGTTCTTCCCCCAGTCTTGTCACTGCTAGTCGGCAGTTGCAGCTTACGATAAAGTGCTTAGAGGCATGGACTGTGAAGACGGGTTTTACCTTTTCTGCAGACAAATGTGTGTATGTTCATTTTAATCGTTCTCGGCGTCCTTTTACCTCCCCTGAATTGCGTCTGAGGGACACCGTTCTTCCTTTTAGAGACACTGTGAGGTTCCTGGGCCTCACTTTTGATTCCAAGTTGTCGTGGTTGCCTCATCTTAAAGACCTCAAGGTGCGGGCCCTGAAGGCACTGAATATTTTGAAGTGTCTGAGCCATCAGTCCTGGGGAGCAGATCGGGCGCATCTGCTGCAGTTTTATAGGGCTTTCGTCCGATTGCGTCTTGACTATGCTTGCACCGTGTATGGGTCAGCAAGGCCTTCATATCTGAAGATTCTTGATGCAGTACACCATGAGGGTATCAGGCTGGCCACGGGTGCCTTCCGTACCAGTCCCATCCCCAGCCTGTGTGGTGAGGCAGGGGAATCGCCGCTCGCCATCCGGCAGAAACTCTTCATGGTGCGACGGGTGTGTCATTTCCTTGCCTGTCCTACCTCCCCTGCGTACCCTACCATTGCCCGACTGCCTAGGAACGTCTCTCTTCCAGTCGTCCCAGGGCAACAAGACCATTTGGGATTCGGGCCAAGCATTTGCTTGAGTCCCTTGGTGTGGAGCGTGTGGCCCCCCAACGACAAGGTTTTACTCGCCTGCCTCCCTGGTTGCTCCAGAGGCCCAGCATCTTTCTAGACTTGTCGGAGTACCGGAGGAGCTGCCCTCCAGCGTTTTTTTTTTACCTCCTTATTTTACACCAGCATCCGGACCATGTACCTGTATTTACGGATGGCTCTAAACAGGGGGACTCTGTTGGTTGTGCTGTTGTTTTCCCTGATCGAGTCGTCAAGTTACGGCTTCCTGCTGCGTTTACCATCTTTGATGCCGAATTGTTTGCGATCTTGCGGGCATTGGAGCAGATGAGATGTGTTCCCAGTCTTAAGTTCCTCATCTGTTCTGACTCCCTGGGTGCCCTTCAGACCATGCAACACTTGTAGCCAGCAGATACGATCGTCGAGAACATCCATGATGCTGTATTCCACCTGCAACGGCAGGGGAAGGAGGTTTCCTTCTGCTGGGTGCCGGGGCACGTGGGTATTAGGGGAAACAAACTGGCAGATGTGGCTGCCAAAGATGAGTGTTCTCTCTCTTACGTTGTTGAATGTGCCGTCCCCCTTCATGCTGTTACCTCCCTTTTGCATTTTCTTGTTATGCGTCAATGGGAAGAGGAGTGGCTGGCAGTTGGTGACAATAAGCTGTGTCTGGTCAAGGCCACTATGCGACCATGGCGTACGTCCTACCAGTCATGCAGGCGGAATGAGGTTCTCCTCACTCGCCTCCGCATCGGCCACAGTCCTTTAACACATGGTTTTTTACTCCGGCGGGAGGACCCCCCAATCTGCAGTGCTTGTGGCGTCCAGATTACTGTCCATCACATTTTACTTGACTGTCTTTTATTCTCTGACCAGAGGGCGGTGGTTTCCTTGCCACCGGATTTGCCCTCTATTTTGCAAGAAGACGCAACGACTGTGGTTAAGGTCTTACGGTTTTGTGTCCTGTCCAATTTATTGCCTCGGATTTTAGGGAGAGGGTTTTAATGTACTGCTGGGTAACTGGCTCACCCAGGTTTTAGGTAAGAGGTCTGCCAGTCACGATTACCTCCTTGTTTCCCTTCGGTTTCTGTTCTCTTTTCCTTGTCTTTCCTTTCCTTTTTTAGTGTGTTCCTTCTCCTCTTGTTTTGCCTCTGTATGTGGGGATTAGGAACTGCGTCAGGTCAGCGTCTTTTAGCCATTCTCCTTAATCGCTGTTCGTCTTAGTCCCGTCACTACATGTGTTCCCGTTTTATGTGCTTGGGCGCTGATGACCGGGCTGTTTAGTGCCCGTAAACCTCTCTCTCTCTCTCTCTCTCTCTCTCTCTCTCTCTCACACACACACACACACACACACACACACACACACATTGTGACAGGAGCCTTGCAAGCTAACCCTGTGAACAGCCTACTAATCAAGGCCGGAGTCTCTCCATTACCAGTCAGGTGCTAACAACAGCTGCTGAATTACACTATACATGTTTTTAACTTCCCTGAACATCCCAATTACTGTATCCTTTTCCATGGAAGGGAGTTCCACCTCCCAGAACAGCGACCCAGAACTGGGTTTACAATTGCTGTGCACACCTCCATTGTCTATGTTTAGAACTGCAACTTTGTCCATTGTCGCCTCTGGTCAGGGAGACATCACATCTACCCCCCTAGTGTGTACCATGACTTCGGATTTGCCTCAAAGTTGTCTTTGGTGCTAAAGGTTCCATTGACACCACATTTTCTTGCTGCCTGTTCTTGGATGTCCTGGGGACACATTTGGTTTCAGAAGAGGTATTCAGCGACAAATAGGCCAGACGTCTGCAGTGTGTTCACTGCTGAATTGATCGCCATTAAATTAGCCCTCAGCCATTTTGTCCTTGCATCGGCAAGAGTATCCCAGTCTGTAGTGACTTTCTCAGTAACCTTCAGGCTATAGCCCAGTGCTACTCTACTCACCTTCTGGTTATGGATATCCAGGATCTTGTCTCTGGCCTCCATCAAGCTGTGGGATCAGTTGTTTTTGTTTGGATCAATGGTCATGTTGGGATTTCGGGGCAAATGAAGAAGCTGACTGGTTGGCCAAGCTGGACACCAGGATACTGATTCTGGAAATGGGGGTCGCAGAACCAGACCTTCAGTCATTTATACGTCATCAATTGTTGGAAGTCTGAATCTCGGAATGGTCAACTCTGATCTTTCCAAACTGAGGGCAGTTACGGAGACCATGACCACATGGCAGTCTTCCCTTTGTGCTTCTTGGAGGGAATGCACTGTCCTCAGTTGACTCTGCATTGACCACACTTAACCGACCCATGGCCACATCCACAGATATGTGGACCCCCCCCACTGCCGATGCGGAGCCCACCTGACCGCTGCCCACTTACTCATCGGCTGCCCTAATTTGGCTGCTTTGAGGCAGTATCTTAATGTTCCTGACATGCTCCCTCTGCTACTAACAGATGACCCCCCACTGATCTGGTGGTTTCTGTTCCTCCCTGTAAGGTAGGGCTTTTTGGCCTCATTTACCACCAGAGGGGTTGGTGGGGCAAACCACATCCCCCCCCCCCCCCCGCCGCCCTCCAGGATTCCCTTGGTGACCCCCTCTAATTTTTTGGTTTTAATGCCTTGTCTTGACAGATTTTTTAATAACTTGTCTGCACTGTTGTTTCCCGGGCTTTTATCTCTGTTTTTTATTTGACATTCCAGAAGTTGCTTTACGCCTCCTTCCTTCGACAACCACTTCCGATTTGCCACTTAAAGGGTTAAGGGGCTCATGACCTTGCAGTTCAGTACCTTGCACTCCAAACCAGGTATCCCACTGGCCCGCTCCTAATTGAGACATGACCATCACTGGCCCTGAGGCAAAACCAGTTTCTTTCAGAAAACACAGCAATCCTCCACCCTGTCATCCAATGAGCTCTCACTGGTCATTGCTGGTGTTGTCCTTGAAGTAAATGATTTGAAGCAGATTATCAAGTCTCTGGGGTGCCAACTGTTACTCAAACAGCTGCTGCAGATGTAGTACGATGTGCCAGAGCCATACACAACACAATGATCTCTCTTGGTAGTGCCCAGTGGGCTTCTGGAGCCTGGTCTTCTTGCAATCGTACATTCTCAATACCATCAACTCTCCCCCTGTGGGTTCGGCGGTTAGAATAGGCTCGCGGTATTCCTGCCTGTCGTAAGAGGCGACTAAAAGGAGTCTCAAAAGTTTCGGCCTTCTGTGATGGTCCCCTGTAGAGTTTGACCTCCATATATCAAAATACTTCCGAAGAGAGAGCCGATTGGGGAAGGGCGCCTTACTTAGTGCATTGTGTCCATCTTGCGATCAGACCTTTCACCAGCTTATTCGTCACTGAATTGCAGTCCTGCCCGCTCACCATCTCTTGCGCATGACTCTGTTTCAGTGTGCAGATTACACCTTGCACTGTGCAGTGCCTCTTTCTGCACCGACGGCGACCATGGACCACATGTTACCTAACATCCAGCACGGTAGCCAGTCCGTTGTGGTGGGGCTGCCATGTACCCCATTGGTTGTAGCCCCCTGACAACACAGGGATCGCTCTACTGATGCCTGCGCCGTTAACTCCCCTCGTATGCCAAGGAGTAGATGCCTATCCTCCTGGGGTATCAGGACTCCTGGCAACGGCCAGCCTTGTAGCCGTACTGCAGGACCTTGTTCAAACTGAGTGAGGTGTTGCTAGTGACATCTTTGTCATCTTGAAGGCATTCTTGACTAACATCAACTCGGCACGTCCAATCTTGGCGGTAACTAATGCTCATGACTGTTGTAGTGTGTGGGTAGAGCAAACCTGATTGCAACCTCATAGTGGCACTACTAACACCACTCTTTATGTGATTGGCACAAATTTGAATAGACATCTTCCAGATGTAGAAACATGCATACCACATTTTGTTCATGTCTCTCAACTCCTATTTGGTTTGTGATTTTTTTTAAAGGTGCATATTCTCAGCTAGTTTTCATAATGGTCAGCTCCAGTAATGTGAAATATTAATGAAACATTTTTTCCCCATCAGTGTATTTTGAATTCATCAAAGCTACATGTACTTCCAGAATTGATGTTCTTTGTTCTATATTTACTGTAACTTTTTGTGATACAGTTCAATAAAGCAATAATGTTTTAGCAAGTTGTTAATGTTTCTTTTTCAGGTTCGGTTTTTCCTATGTCAGAAGAAGATGAAAGCTCACAAAGGAACTAAGAAGCCACTTGTAATGCATGTTGTGAAAATAGGAATTGATCTATTTTTGCTGTTCATTGTAATGCATTTTTAATCATGTGCCATCTTTGTGTAGTGTTTATGGAATTAGTATTTAATGGTGTACACTAGTTTTAAAATTTTAAACATGCCTAACAATTGGGTTGTAATAGAAAATGGCATTGAAACTGTTACATGTGTGGTACTCTGCAGCTTGTAAGTATTTGTTAAAAGGTATCATGCTGCGCATTATGAGCTCCATAAAAAGAAGCCAGACCAGTATTAATGCACCATCACCAGTGGCATCCACCCAAATTCCAGTCTGACAATTAAGTATTTGTAAATGCAGTTGATGATGCACAGCAAAATGTCTTTTAACAGAAACTTACAGTATATTATAATCGGCAATTATTTTAAAATCAAGTTACACAAGAAATTCTAGAATGACTGATACATGAATTTCAAGGAAAATGTGGTGAATATTGTGAAATGACTGTTTCCATTTATTGGAACTGCTATTGTGCATTGAGTTGGAATATCAAGAAGTTCTAGCTATATTTGATATTTGGAACTCAAACAGTGCTTGTTGAATATTGGCACTATTTATATTTGCGGGAATTGTTGTAATAATATAGTTCACAGTTCAGTGTCGGAAGCATTTTACACTTTGGATGCAGTGCCAGTTTATATTTTAAAGTTCAGATTTAGTAAATCATGTAATGAATTTTATAGTACTGAAAATGAATGTGGAGCTATTTTTATATTTTTTTAAATAAAAATGTTTTTCAGCATTGATTTAATGTTAGTGACAGTGTTTATTGTTTTATTACATGTCACTATAGATCTATGTCCAGTAAAGTGAATTAAAGGTGGTATTCAGACAATCCAGGCATCATACCCAGAAGATGTGCATATGATGTATGTGACCATCAAAGTGTACTGCAAAGGTACTGAAGACCTCAGGATATATATTTACCTTTTTGAAATAGGAATAAGATGGAATCCAGTTATTGTAGAGTCCCCTGGACGGGAAAATATAAGGGTTAGTGTTAATTTTGGGTGGGGAGGGGAGCTTCCATCAATTCAGAGTGACAGAAGGTTTCACTGACTTCACCAGCTTGTTAACTAGAGCTGTTTGGCCCCAGTGTGTTCATGACACTACCTCCAACAACACAGTAGTGCTTGCTAATGAAATTAGTGTCAGTAGACAGGGAGCATTTGCATATGATGATGAAATGAAACGAGTTGTCAGCATTTATGCTAAATCTTATCATGAAACTGCTATGTTAATTTCAAAATGTTTCTGAACATTGTATAGTAACTTATATGTACAGTTAACTCGATAACAGAAGGGGTATTCTAACTTTCTATGATCTTATGCACCTGAGAAAGAATGGACAAATAGCAAGGAAACAGGGGGAAAAAGTGTTATAACTCGGTATTTAAAACTTGGATACACGCAGCAGCATTAGGCCACTGGCACACTACACTTCAAATAACCTGTCAACAGCATCTGTGCATGCTGCCCACCAGAAGCTGTCTGTGGTGAGCCACATGACGTGCACACAGCATGGCATGGCATCCACCTTGCTATCTACCAAAGCCCTTCTCTATAAGTGCAATGCAGCAGGCACTTGCTTTCTTATGGTGTTCATACTTATTGTCAGCAACTGCTTGTGTCAGTACATATATTGTTCCTGTGTTGAAGTATTCAACCTATTTTGCTTGTACATGCAAAAATAATAAACTTTAGTTCATGGTGACGATGCTGGTGTTGGTGTACTACTGTATGATACAAATGGTGACAAGTGTTGTGTTCACTTCTGTGTACTCAGTCAATTTGGTTGTTCCTTCAGTTCTTTTGTCCATGGGGGCAGTGCTCCAATCTCTCCTTGTGCAGTCCAAGCTCTTACGGTTGTTATCGTAAACTTGCAAGCTGCATTGACTATGCAGTCTTCCATGCCGTTGTCGTACCCACTACCCTTACCCCCATAAGGCAATGTGGTTGAAGACTGGGAGGCTTAGGGGAACTGACTTTGTCAACACTTCCTCACTGCTCTTTTCTTGAATTTCTCCTCAGATCTTCTAGTTGTTGTGCCAGTTAGCCCCACTCCAGGAACCTGCGTTGCTTTCGTTCAACAAAATGTGTAAGTTGTTGTCCAGTTATCACAGTAAATGCATGCATGTCAATGCAATGTGTGTGTAGAGTGCTATTGTTGTCATTAACAGCCCCACCAGTCCTACCAGGCTTGAGAAGCTGAACTTCACAAACTCGGTCATCATGGTGTCTGTGCTGAATATATGGTCTGTGATACCATAATTTGGTTGGCTCCTCACTAGGTACATCATCGTGCACTACAGTATGAGAATCCCTCTTTGTCTGAAGTATTAAATATGGTTCAGTCTTTCGATGTATCTCATGCTATTGGTGATCAGATTTAGGCTTAGTGTGACATCGTCGCATTGTGTCCTCTTCCTGGTGGTTGGGTGTTAATCAGTTATGGGGAGTCGGCGATGTGTCAGTCATAAATGCAGCCTCCCCACAGCTGTGTGTCAAACCACCACCACCACCACCACCACCACCACAACAGCAACACCAGCGCTCCATGCTCCCAACTTTGCCCATTCCGTTTCGTACAACTCGACAGGACTGTGTGCCATAAGTGCTGGGCAACTAGCAACAACTGTAGGAAAAAGAGCATATGGCATCTGTCTCTCTTCCCAGTCACCTCTTGCCGATGTGGACATGGATGTCAATTTTTTGTCTCCAGTGCTTATGATCATAAAGAACTGTTTATCAAAATGTGAATGATGGACAAAGTGGTCGTATTACAAATGGTTGTGGGTACAGCTGCAACTTCACTGAACTCACAAGCTTATGGGGATTTGGGATATCAGGTGTCATCTCCAGGTGGTGAGGTACAAGAAGCAACATAGTCCAATTGTGGGGAAAATGATGGCTTCCAATATGTATAAATCTGTGGTTCGTAGCTTGGCTTTTTTAGTCATGGATGATGCTGGTACCGCGAATTTGTTCGGTCATGATGCATTCAGTGCCTTTGGTTTTTCCCTTTCGGATACTGTGCACCTCATTTCTGACCATGTTACTTACTAGCAGTTAGATTCTGTATGTTCTGAGTTCTCGTCTCTCTTCTTGGGTGACTACATGCATGCGCAAGCGCCATGCCCTCCACCTCCTGGCCCACGTATCTTTGGGTGCAGACAATGCTACTCTTCTGCAACTTTACCGCACTATGGTCTTGTCCAGACTAGATTATGTTAGTTTAGGTTTATGGCTCAGCAGCTCCTTCCACTCTGAAAATACTGACCCTGTTCTCCATTGTGGAGTGTGTATGGCTGTTAGTGCCTTTCGCACTAGTCCTGTTGACAGTCTCCTCGCAATAGTGGGGATTCCCTTTCTACAAATACCACGGAGCCAACTCCTAGTTTCTTAGTCAATATCACCATTCGCTGATTCCCTGACCATCCTGTGTACCCTGTCCTCTTTGCAAACAAGGGATGTCTCCCTCCTGATAACCACCCACAAGTAGGATTGGCGACTGGAATGTATCTTACTTCCCCCTATCAGGATTTCCAACTCCACTCACTGGAATGCACGGAAGAGCGTTTACGTAACTTAAGCCCCTTGTTCATGCTCTTTCATACCGCAGGGTTGAAGTGCAGCTCGGTCAACTCTCACTTTTTTCAGCCATCCATTGTGTGTTTGGAGTTAGAGGTTTCTTGGGATGGTGTTAAGTTTTTATGTCATCATGTCACTGCTGTAACAACTATGCCTCACCTTACAAGAGTCAAAGAACTCAAAGCATTTTTAGGTAAAATTGCTTACTATCACAGATTTATTCTGGGTGTGCCCATGTTGGCCTATCCCCTCCATGAGTTACACTACATGAAGGTTCCTTTTCAGTGGACTTCGTCCTGTAAGTGCACATTCACACTTTTGAAATCTAAATTACATTCTGCTTCTTGTTTGGCTACTTTCGTTCCTAGCCACTGCCTGGTTTTAGGCTATGGACACGTCAGTATGGACTTGGAGCTGTTCTCACACATGGATATGAGGATGATTCTGAACTAAACTAACTTAACGATGGTTTATGCAACTCTGCTCAGTAGCACTGCTCCCAAGTTGAAAAGGAAGTGCTTGCTATTCTTTATACCCTCAAAACGTTCAGTGTTTTTTGGTATCTCTCTTACGTTCCACCACATTACTTACCAAAAGCACTTGATTTTGTTGTTTAATTCTACTGTTTTGTTGCTCAATAAGGCACCACATCCACTCAAATGTTGGCCGTTGTTTCTGTCTCACTAAAACTGTGAAATACATTTTCAGCTTCCCACGCAATGTGCTAATGCCGATGTGTTGTCCTGGCTTCCAATGGGGACAGACCCTACTTTTAATCAGAGTGAACTTTTTTGTTTTCACTTGAGCTGCAATATACAGTGGAAGCATTTCCTATTACAGGCTTCTGGGTCACAGCTGCTGTCGCTGCCGATCCAGTTTTGTGGCAAGCTGTTCACCTCATTCTGCATGGTTGATCAAGTAGGCCTCCGGGCAGGGCTTCTGACCTTTGCGTAACTATTTTTCACTGTCACCGCCTTTCTATGTCTGGTGGTGGTCTCTTAGCTACGGATGAGCTGTCGCCTAAGGTTGTAATCCCAATGCTGCCACTGGCGACTCTGCTGCCTTCGGGCCCTTCGACTTCAGCACTCCTGACGAGTGGTTGTGTAAAGATATTTTACTACTGTGTGATGCAGTATTTGGGCAACATAGAGGAAATTTTGTTCAGGTGCACAAGAACTAAAAATAGAATGTATTGAACTCCCATGTTTAAATATATTAACAGTTCAATCATTTAATTCTTTGTTTCCCCCAACCTTAATAGTTGTTAGAAAAGTCAGTGTAGCAGCATTCAGAACAAATTTGTGCACTTGTCTGTGGAAATAGTTTTCCCTAAACATGTAAAGGTGAATAAATAATAAGTCATCAGTGTCAACTGGAAACAACTACTCAACATTTACCCTATCCAGTGGACCCTTCAACATAAATGGAGAAGGGATTAAAGAAGCAACAAAGTAAGAAAAGAAAAAGAGGCTATCAGATGCACAACCACAGTAACTTAAAATAGCTAAGGCTTTGGCATGACAAGCGTGGATCGGTGTAAGGAACATTGGAATATTCTGTTAATTTTTCCTGTCAGTACAAAAGTTTTCTGTCTGGAATGGAACAGTGGTAGGGGTAAGTTAGGCAATACAAGTGTCCCATACCCATTTTAAATATGACTGGATTCAGGAGCCATTTGGAGGAACAGAATTTCTGAACAACACACAATTATGCACATGTATGCAAGAAAAGCATTTTGAAGAAAGTGGGTCTCATGAACTAAATGGTTACTTTCTCGAAGAAAGGACACACTCTCTGTAGTAACGCTGCTGATGGTAGAATGACAGTAACTGTGAAGAGAGTATTACCACTCTGTACCTCCTCATCTAACCTGTGATCTCCAGGCAACGTGGGGTTACTCTTTGCTTGGTCCATTGGCCTTCAAACCTAAGCAAGGAACTGTATGATCAATTTCTCCTCCTAGCAGACTTGTAGAGCACATTTGCTCTGATTTTATTGTAATATCTGGCCCAGCTGTCGAGTCAGAAGGAAGTAAGATTAGAGTTTAATTTCCTGTTGACAGTGCAGTAATTAGAATGGAGCACAAGCTCAGATTATGAAAGGATGGGGAAGGAAATTCGCTGTGCACTTTCCTGAGGAACTATCCTGCTGTTTGCCTGCCTGTAGTGATAGTGATTTTGTGTGTGTGTGTGTGTGTGTGTGTGTGTGTGTGTGTGTGTGTGTGTGTGCGCGTGTGTGCGTGTGTGTTTTTCTTGCAGATACTTCTGATTGAAAGCACACTCCAACAGCCATTATACGAATAATGTTCTTGAGACAGACTCGTCCAAATGAATGCTCAGCAAAGCTGAGAGAATATTTAGGGTATAGTCGATCTTACAACCTGTAAGAGCCATTGAACTGCCAAAGCATCCCTCCTCAAATATTCTGATAACACACTAGAACACCCTGTTATTATAGAACTGCAGCACTATACAATATATTCACATTAGGTGCTTTTACTATTGTAAGGGTGAAACGGATGTGGAAAAGAGGCAACAGGCCATCATAGAATGATTATATTATTCTCATATACTTAAGTTACGAGATATTAGACAACCATGAAGAAACTTGTCCATAGTAACGCTATCGGAACTATGATGGAGAAATACTTAACATAAATGACATGTTAGTAGGAGACTGGCTAGTGTGCCTGCAACTTTATATATATGGGTAGACATCCTGAGTACAGTGGTTGTTATGCACAAATTTAAGAATTAGGGGAGCAAGTTTTCACATAAAACGCATTTGAATGTCATTACATGTGGTCGAATCAGTGATAGATTTGGAGTAGGCTTCAATCAGTGCAGGGTTGGGCGAGAGTTAAAATTCACCTGAGTTGTCATTTTGCAGGCTCAGAGAAGATTCCAGGAGGCATAAGGTTGACTACATGCTAGTACACAACACCAAGCTCAATAATTTACCATAACTGAATAAGGCGACAACCTCTATCGCACCTACCCTCGCTAGAAATGTAGTGGTAGCTGTGTGGTCATATGTCCTGCCAAACGCTACATTGCCAGTTTCAGAATGCTCCAGATACTTGGCCTCTGTGCTTGCAGTTCGCTGCATTGAATTTTCTCTCCAGAAATATAGGAAAAGTGTCTAGAAGATAGGCTTAAAGGGGTATGCAGGTAGACATTGTCCTCATCCTTACTTAAAATTAAAACTTTTACTATTTTTCACACATTATAAAAACTGACAACACTATGGACAACGCCACTACCAAAGTACTTAAGCACTCTTCCCCCTCTTAGGATTGCATGATTGAAAGGACCTTTGAAATCAAGGTCCAAGATGGTCTAATTAATAAAGATTTCAGCCTACAGTTGAGCCGTGTGGAACCATGCACTGAGCCTAGAGGAAGAACCAGACAGTGATAGCGCAGTGACTGGAGACCAAAGTTCAGAGTTGGGCACTGCTAGCCCCACCCCTGCTACCATCCACCACAGCAACTGCACAGATAGCAATAGGAGTGGGTCCGGTGGTGTAGTGGTAATGGCCAGCACGTATAGGATGCTGACAGGAGCAGATCAGCAGTCCTCAGGGACCACATGAGGATGGCAACAAGTCTTTTTACCAAAATATTGTGGAGTAATTATGATGTGACCTGGCCGGACACCCAAGAATTCTACAAGTTAGAAATATGCTAGGAAAAAATCTGGTCATAAAGTGTGTTTTTTATGGGGTTTCCACATTTTTGCTTGCATCCTTGTATATCGCGCTGCACATTTGGGTCACTGCAAATCATTGTTTACTCAGTTGCAGCAGTCAGCCAATCCCTATTAAAAACCAGTTCATGATAGACAGTGAATATCTGCATGTCATGAAAGCGATTACATTTTTGGCTGTCGACAGTGAAACTTCGGAAAACATTTTCGGTCTTGACACATTCACGGTTTTTTTTTTTTTTGGTTTCGGATGTTGGATGCTGTGCATCTCGTTTCTGACTCCATCCTGTTCCAGACTTGGACATTTTCTGCCATGAATTCGGATATGTTTTTGTCTGGATTGGCTGCTACAAAAACTATGGGGCTCACATTACCCTTAAACCTATGGCCGTTCCAAGATTTTGTCATGCTCAGCCTATTTGGCTCAAAAATGGCTTTGAGCACTATGGGACTTAACATCTGAGGTCATCAGTCCCCTAGAACTTAGAACTACTTAAACCTAACTAACCTAAGGGCATCACACACATTCATGCCCGAGGCAGGATTCGAACTTGTGACCGTAGCAGTCGCGGGGTTCCGGACTGAAGCGCCTAGAACTGCGCGGCCTATTTTTTTTGCTCTGTGACTTGCTGTCAAGGACAAGCTGGACAGGCTGCCAGTATGGACATCAGTGAACATGGTCATTCCAGCTAGTGGGCTACAACTCTGGTGGGTATTCATAAGCCTACTTAAGCTTTGTTTGTACAGGGATTTTAAGTCTACAATTAATGTCTATTTGACAGCGGTCTTGGTACACTGTTGCTCACCCAATGAAATACCCGCAAAGCTGTTTGGTGGTGAGTGTTTTTCGAAAACCACATGACATTTCTACATCAACTGCAGATGACTGAAGAAAATCACGAAAATAAATGTCTAACCATTGCTATGCATTGACACACTAGATTGCTTGAAATGAACAAAGTATTTCTTGTCCGTGAAGATAAAGACAAACTACTGGAAAATTAAGGCTGACTGTCAAAAGACTGCGTTCATAACACTTCATGACCTCTGAAATCAAACTTGTCCCATTTGGACCTTGTAACATTCCAGCCACCTTAGTGTGTTCGATAGACAACCTGTCGTTGCAATCTATGTGACTTTGTTTTTCCAAAGACATCAGAACAACATTTACGTCACTTGCAAACCATGTTGAAGTGTGTTAAGAGTGCACTCTGCTACCTGAATCTGAAAAGGTGCCTCTTTGTCAGGCAGGAAATAAATCTCTAGGGGCATGTAGTTAATGACTACGGAGGCCGTCCTGATCCAGAGAACGTAAGAACAGCTACAGATTTTTCTACTCCTTTTCACAACGTGATATGATAAGTGTGTGAACGTCCCGTGACAACCGGGAAAGACCCTGGAATTGTTTCATACGCGAGAAAATCGGTAAAACCCTCGGAATGTTTTAGAATTCCGGGAATTTTTCATTGTATTTGTTTTATGTTAAATTCTTATTATTCTGACTGGTAAAAACGGATAATAATGATACTGCAGCAATAAAACATAAGCGAGAGACAAAAAAAACCTTATGTTGCACAGGAAATGCGCCATTTACAACAATAAAACATAGTGCACCGAAGTGTCTGCCAACAGCAAAATGTGTAGAATGCTTTAAGACTAAGACTACACAACACGTCATAACAGGAAGCTCCTTCCCAACAGTGCAACGTTCCAATTGTTTGCACTCGGTTCGTTTGAGCTGTTGCCAACGGGCTCATGGGTATGCGCAGTTGAGCTACATATGAGCATTACCTTTTCCCGCTTCTGGCTACAAGAAGTGTCGCTGTTAGCTGCATCAGCAGTAGCAACAAGCAGCTAGATGCCACCTCGAAAAAATTTTGTCGCGCCCGTACAAGCAGATTCCCGCATGCGCAGAGCAGTCTGAGTTGTAGTGGGGAGTGGGTAGTCTCCACGTTCCCCGCGTTCTCGTTTACAGCTCTCTTCTCAAATGAAAATAAAACTGATTTCTGTGACCGGGAGCTGTAACGTGAATTAAACACATTCGCGCAATTACGGAAGGCTAAAATATGTTGTTACTATGTTTTCTGACCTTATTTCATTTCCAAGATTTTGGCAGTCAACCCTTAATAGCCTTGCATAACAATGAAATTATTTTTGGCGATTTTGTAAAGAAATTTGGCTTTTATTAATCCTTCCCGCAGAGGCAGTCAATTTGTTTGTAACGAAGTGTTTCGTTCCACTCTATTGGCTGGTTTCAACTGTTTGCTAAATTTGAAGTGCACGCTTTCACGATCTGACAAATATGACTATAAAGAACGAGTATTGGTGCTAAAAAAAAAAAAAAAAAAAAAAAAAAAAAAAGCAACAGCAACCCGAAAACCACACTGAAAAGCTTAATATCATGTTGGGGTCCACTTTGTGAAGTTGGACATACGAATGTGCACTTTAAGCAGAATCATGCATTTTAATAAGGTTTACGAAATTCCGATGCTTTCAGGGTATCCTCTGAGAGCCTGTTTCGTTTATGAGGTAATGTAAGATCGCGTAATGCTGTATATGTACGAACACACGGACTTCCTACGTCATCGTAGCTGTGAACCTGTTTTCTGGCCTTCTCGGACAACTGCTGAAACGAATTCTAACATGTCGCGTGATAGTATTGCGAATGGTGGTTTGAAAAGAGTTACTAAGTAAATTTCATTTTACGCAAGACGAATTATGTTACGTGTGCTTGACTCTCATTTAAAGCTTAACACTTTGAGGACCAGCCACTTGGAAGAATTTCAAGACCAGAAGACCAGACATTTATGTCGTAATTCAAAGTTTTACTTGCACTTTTGTGTGATGTATCTTAGTGTCACACAAGCAAAAAGACCAAAATTGTATATGAAAGCTTAGCTTTTCTTGTAGCTACACTTCCTGTTTTAATTTAAACTATTAAATTTTCCTATTTGTGGGTTCGCGCTACTTAACAGTGATATTGGTATTGGCTGACTACATTACGTGCCCTCCGACCACCCGTCTTACCGTTCCTTTATTTGTTATTTTTATGACTCTCTTGACCGTCAATACGGGTTGCATGTATCTGCCCTGCTACCCTCTGGAGTTCGCTTTCGTCGCCTCTTTCAGCACCTTGATTTACCACTCCCTGCAACCTTTAGAGTGGGCGAGAGCCAAACGCCACCATGGCTCCAGGCTCAGGTTCACGTTCACCTTGACCTCAGCTCGCTCCCAAAGGAGGTTACCCCAGCTTCGGTATACCGCTCGCGGTTTGTCGAACTTCGTTCGAAGCTCATTAATACGATCTTCATTTATACAGATGGCTCTAAGACCAATGACGGTGTCGGGTGTTCTTTTATTGTCGGGGCACACAGTTTCAAATACCGGCTCCATGGCCATTGTTCGGTCTTCACAGCTGAGCTAGTTGCCCTCTATCAGGCTGTTCTTTACATACGCCGCCACCAACACTCTGCTTATGTCATCTGCTCTGATTCCCTGAGCGCCATCCAGAGCCTCAGTGATACGTATCCGGTTCACCCTTTCGTGCACTGGGTCCAACGCTCTCTTCAGCAGCTGGCATACGACGGTTCTCCGGTTACCTTTATGTGGGTTCCTGGCCATGTCGGTATCCCTGGGAACGAAGCTACAGATGCCGCTGCCAAGGCTGCGGTCCTCCAGCCTCGGACAGCTTCTTGTTGTGCGGCTTCATCTGATTTTAGCAGGGTCATTTGTCAGCGCATTTTATCGCTGTGGCATGCAGATTGGTCGACACTGAAAACAAGCTTCGGACCTTGAAACCTCTCCCCACGGCGTGGACGACCTCTTCACGCCCTTCTCGGCGGGAGGAGGTCGTTTTGGCTCGGTTACG
This sequence comes from Schistocerca gregaria, assembly GCF_023897955.1. NCBI lineage: Eukaryota > Metazoa > Arthropoda > Insecta > Orthoptera > Acrididae > Schistocerca > Schistocerca gregaria. The sequence goes on along the minus strand of NC_064931.1, from coordinate 183,445,634 downwards.
GATTGGACACTGCCGGTTCAGCCATCGCCATCTGCTGACGGCTGCCCCGGCGCCGTTTCGCCCATGTGGGCAACTGCTGACGGTAGGCCACATTTTAACGTTCTGTCCGAATTGTAATGCACTGCGCATTGATCTTGGCCTGGCATGCACTCTGGATGCAATTTTAGCGGATGACCCGGGAGCAGCTGCTCGCGTTCTTCGTTTTATCCGCTTGACGAACCTGTCTAAGGACATTTGATTATGCTGTTTTCTTTTAATCCCTTGCCTGTTCATGTGCCTTTTATAGTGTTGTCCTTTTTAGTTGCTGTTTTAACATTGTGTCTCGCAGCGCATTCATAATTTAGTCTGGGCGCTAATGACCACTGTAGTTGTGCGCCCTAAAACCACAAAACAAAAAACGCGTGCCCTGTGCTATGAATATCTGCTGTCACCGGCTAGCGAGATCACGTGACATGAGCTACGATTGATTTACAAAATCGCATCGCAATCTCGATTTCAGTGCCTCGGAAATTAGCGTGCTGTGTTTGATGGAATTCAAATATATACTTTCGTGATACGAAAATATGCATGCGTACATGTTGCTACACATCTAAGATATTTCCAGTGTATTTTCATCCTGGAAAAAGTATACTTTTAACCGGGAAAAAGCCCGAGAAATTTTCTTTCTTGTCCGCGTATACACTCTGGATAAGTTTTTTTCTGAATGTGCTTATACTACCGGCGCCTCATGAAGGTCATCTGTAGCGAATGCATGCTATTTGCCAAATTGTCCTTATACAAGCTGCAAGAAAGACCATTGGTCGTCTGCAAGGAGGTGCTACCGTCTTCTCAAGTCCTAGCAATGTATGACGAGAATGCTGAGTCAGAACTTCACACAGACGCTAGTGGGTATGACATACGGGCGTTTCCAGTGAAAATTCAGGACGGTGCCGAAAGGGTGATAGCTTATGCTTGCACAGTACTCTCAAAGTCCGAAATGAACTACCCTACAAGCGAGAAAAAAATGCCTTGCAGTTGTTTGGGCTATAAACAAAATTCTGCCCGTGTTTATTTGGGAAACCATTTACTGTCTCGGAGTACCACCATTCTTTGTATTGCCTGAAGGATCCATGGGATCGACTGGTGATTGATACCGAGGCTTCAGGAGTACCATGTCAGTGGTGTATATAAACCGACGCTAACGCAAGGGTGTTGGAGCACAGCATTGTGGATGTAGCTTCAGCCATTGCAGCTGAACAGAGGAAAATCTAACACTGCTGAAATCCATACAGGTCTTGGAGAAAGAATCGACCAACGGAGAATTCCAATTAATGAAAGAAACAATGATCCAATGGGACACAAATGGTTGTGTCATGCAAGCTCATCTATAGCCAGCTATCCTGAAGTTTTTTCCACGTTGCTCCAACAGCTGATCATCTGGGATTCGTGAAGATGACACTTATCACTGGTCAGGATTCAACTGATCCGTTAGATACAGTGTGCATCTGCAAGGAATATCAATGACAGGAGTTGTGCAGCAAGTGCCACTGGGGCATCTGAGACTAATTCGTCATGCAACGGCGCCATTCTCCCGCATCGGAATCTCGACTTCTTGGGAAGGTTCCTGAAAACAACAAATGGGAATCATTGGACAATAGTCTGCATTGACTATGGCACCCACAACAACACTTCACCTCTATGGCGCTCTGCAAGTAGATCGGGAAAACAGGGCTGCGAGCAGTGCCATAATCCCTCCCCTCCACTGTCGCAGCACAGCACAACACAGGAAAGGAAGGAGGAGTTTTGTGGAGACTTGAGAGGAGACACAGCATATTTCTCAGGCTAATTAATTTTGCAACCAAAAGTGTGTAAGTCACTGAAAACTAGGTTTCACTGCTATACCTTAAACAAATAAACTAAAAACGTAATGCTGTTACGTTTCATGATACAGCGGGTTCATATTTCCTAATCAGGCATTAACATGTAAAGATTTTTAATCAGCTCTCGAGCTTCTTGCTCGTTTTCACTTTTACAAAAGTGTGTGTGTGTTTGTATGTGTGCGCGCGCGCGTGCACTTTCGGGTACAATCTGGAAGCGAATTTCTCAAACGTTTGTTATTGTTCCTCTTGTTGAAAACATTTGTTTACAGAGGTAGGTGAACTGCAACACTGATGTGACGCCTGCAGATTTAGTGTAATTTTGAAAATCAACCCTGAGGAAAATGCTTGTAGAAATAAATTGATTCGTTCCTGAGACATAATTTCAATTTGAATTCTTGTATGATTGAACTGTTAAGATGTGTATAGTTGATTGTATCGCTCAGTAAGGCAAGGTCGCTTTTCCATAAATCATTTTTAAGTACAGGAACACACATACACTCATTTGTATAAACACATCTATCTCATAAAAAAAAGATGTAACTACCAGCCCATATTAAGCAAGTGCACCTTACTGTAATAAGGCAGACTTCTTTGCTTGCTGTCGGTATCTTCAAGAAAGTTCTATAATTGGCATTGCTGAAGTTCGTGATGATGTATACTATTAATTGTACAATCTATAGTCATTAAATTTTTCAAAGTGACATTCTTTGCACATAGATCCTACTGGCGAGTCATGCAGAGAATTCCTCCGATTTCCTCGGACACTGGAAGTTTTTCCTTTTTCTCATTCAGTTGCGTTAAGAGTCCTCATTTATTTACAACGTGGATGGTGAGCTGTCTCTAGACACACAAACTAGTAACCTTTATTTTCTACACTTTCGTCTGTGCTGCTAAGTGTGTTCTTTCTTACTATTAACCCGTCCGGAAGATCTTCTCAGCCTGTAGTCCACTGTTTACCAATATGATAAAAATGGCCAGCTGCGTCTTATCACTCTCTTTACAAAGATTTATAAGCTGATTATGAATGACGTCTGCCGTATCATGTATGTGATGGACGATTGTTGTTTTTGATAAAAGCACCTTGTGAAACTGAAAATTCCTCCCACTGCAGAATGAAATGTGAAGTCTCTGCCAGTGTTACGCAATGGTGACTACCCATTGCTGCTTCGCTGCTCCGCTGACCCTCCCCCCATTTCACAGTCGGCGCGTGTCATGTGCTATCTCGTCCGCGGTTGCGTGCACGTTTCACTTCAATCCCCACCATGCTGCAACTGCCCTGTGCTATGCTGTCACCAAAGCTTTGGCAACTGCTGAATATCCAGAAATTGCAAGGTTCCTTGATTAAGACATTATTTTGAAGCATGGGACAGCCCTGGTTGTTATCTCTAATCGTAGAAATTGTAGTGTCCTGCCCAATCGTCTCTTATAGGGCGCCTAAAAGATGCTGCTTTCTTGGACAGCTATACAACAATTCAAGCAAATCATATTAATGGTTTTTATTACAATAAAGTATATTAACAATACTTAAGTCTGTGTTGCAAGCAGCTTGCGAGATGCAAATAATCAATGTCTCTCGCTATATACAATGTCCATACGAGTAATTCACACAAGTTCACATGGATCACTAATCACGGGGCATGTTGTGCCTCTCTTCTAGAGTGTGGTTTCTAGTCCAGGTCTGTTAGGCGCGTCTTCTACTGTCCGGCCGAGGCTGGCAGGAGCGGCGCTTATATTCTCTTTGGATAGAGTCCACCCCTCTCGTGGTGTGGTCCTAGTTGGTGTACCATTGGCGGACGTTCTCATAGCCTTCTCTGCGGTTACATTCTTGATCGTCATGCTGGCGCTTGTCGTTACGCCGGAACATTCCCCCCCTCCCCCCCCCCCCCCCCCCCCACACACACACATCAAAGCGACGGACTATCGTCGTACAAGGAGTGTGACAACAGGAGGGGGGGGGGGGGGGGCGCATCGCTAGACCAGAAGTTGTGGCTGCAGGTGACGTCAAGGTACCAGTCGTACTCCGCCATCCGGCCTCCACTCTGGTGGAAACGTACCCCGGAAAACGACCAGAAGGGTATGCGTCCACTTCCAGATGCCACGAGCCAGATGAAGGTGGCGACTGCTGCCGTGTGGGCGGGTCCAGTTCCTTCGGTAGGACGAGTGGAGGCGCCATCTCCATGGGGTCGTCCTGCGGTGTCATGATAACACCCTCTGGTGGCTGCTGTGGCCATGCTGTCCGGATCAGTGAATTTGGGGGAAGAGACGCTGAAAGATCATCGTGCACATGACAGTGGCGAAGTTCATTTGGCGGCGCTCCAAGCCATCTGGACCTGAAATAAGGTACATGCAAACGCCAAGTCGATGGACGATTTCGCCTCGCGCCCACCGACTGCTTCTGCTAAAAAACCTGTAAAAGGCAATATCATGTGTCGCGAAACAATACTTGCGGCCTTCTGTTGGCGCCGGATGCTGAGGAGAGTGGGGCAGTGTCCGATGGCGGCAGCCCTGAAGCAATTCCACTGGCGATGGTCATCTCGTGGGTGCGAACGATAGGAGGCGAGAAACAATTGCATTGCTTGATCCCTGGTGTGTGTGGAGCGAAGTTTGCCATCAGCTGCTTGAAGGTTCTGACAAAACGTTCCGTTTCGCCGTTTGACTTTGGATGGAACGGTGCACTAGTTAGATGCTATATGCCACTGCATTCACAGAACGTTTGAACTTCATTTGACGTGAACTGAGGACTGTTGTCTGACACTAGCCTTCGAGGCAAAAAAAATCGATGACAGCACCTGAATTGTGCAACGTGACGTTGTCAATTGCATTGGCACAGCAAAAGGAAACCTGTTATAGGAGTCAAGCACAATCAACCAACGAGTGTTCCAAAAAAGTCCCGCAAAGTCACACATTGCTATGGTGATAGCGACTTAGGCCAAGTAGAGAATTTTTGAGGTGGAGTGGACTGATTTTCCGCACATGCGTGACACTGTGACGTCATCTGTTCTATTTGGGTGTCCATACCCTGCCAAGTACAGTGTCGACGCGCTAACTAATTCGTATGAACAATCTCCCAGTGTCCTAGGTGTAGCAACTGTAACACTTCTTTTTACAGAGCTTTTGGAATCAACACACGTCACTGGCCACTGTCATTCGAACAAGAATCACATCTTTCTGTACAGCGAGGCTGTTCCAACGTGCAAAGTATCGGCGCATTACAGTGTTCTTCGTGCTATGCAAGGAGCGAAGCCAAGATGTGCGAATGTATGTTAGCTAAATTTTTAAATCTGAATCAACTTCAGTAGCCTGTGCAATTTTCCTATAGTTCAGCGGAAAAGATTGAAGCAATTCAGATTCCTGAGCATCGATGTGACAAAAAGATGCAGCAGAAGCGTCAGAGTCTGTATCAAGGCCAATCGGAAGACATGAAAGTGCGTCCGAATTACCATGTTGAGCTGTCGAACGATACACAATCTGGCACGGGTATTGAGACAACAAAGCCCATCCTTGCAATTTTTGGCCAGTTCGTACAGGAACCCGCTTCGTCGGTTGAAACAAGGACTGCAAAGGCTTGTGATCCGTTACTAAGTAGAATTTTCTGCCGTACAAATAGTGGTGAAATTTGGTGACACCATACCCAATAGCCAAAGCCTCTTTCTCAATTTGTGGATAGTTACACTAAGCTTTGGGCAACACCTTTGATGCGAAAGCAATAGGCCTGTCTTTATCACCAATTCTGTGCGAAAGCACTGCACAGATTTCGTAAGAGGAAGCGTCAACTTACAATACAACTGGCTTGTTAGGATCAAGGGGAAGTAAGCACCTATCACTGAGCAATGCATCTTTAAGTTTTTGAAAAGCTACTTGTTACTCACCTGTCCAAACAAAAGGAACATTCTTGCAGCGCAAGCGATGCAATGAAACCGCTATTTGTGCAGCATTTGGTATAAACCGAATATAATAGTTCATTTTCCCTAAAACTGACTGTAATTCTGTGAGACTGCGAGGAACTGGCAAATTGTGTATGGCTAAAAATGCAGCTGAAGAGGACGTACACCTTGACTGTTCGACATGATCAAGATACTGCAAATCAGGTTTAAAAAAGAAAAAAATTAAAAGAATCACACTTGTCCAGTCTACACTTTAGTCTTGCCTCAGATAATACACTAAACAAAGGACGTAAATTTGTAATACATTCTTCAGGTGTACGACCTGCTGCGACAAAATCGTCCAAATAGTTTGAACAGTTTGGCACTTGTGCAGTCATCTGTTCCAAATGCCATTGGAAAATGGCGGGTGCAGAATCACTACGAAAAGGCAAACGCAGATATTTAAACAAGCCCAAATGAGTATTAATGACACAAACTTTTTGAGATTCTTCATTGAGCGGTATTTGAAGATACGTGTCGCGCAAATCAATTTTGGAAACTAGCGTCCAGCACCTAATGTGTCCATGAGATCCTCTGGCATGGCAATGGATAAGTATCAATTACAGTTTGTAGGTTGACTGTAGACTTAAAGTCAACACAGAGGTGAATGCGACCTGAAGGCTTGGGGAGCATAACCAGTGGACCTGCCCACTGACTAGCTGATATGGGCGCAGTAACTTGGAATTCTTTAAGTTCACCCACGACTTTGTCCCCTATGCAATGGGAAAAGTTCTGGCCCGGCAAAAGTTTCGCTGACCATTGTCTTTCAGAGTAATACGTGCAACAACATTGTTACCCTTGCCTAAACCTTCAGAAAAAGAGTTCCGGGAGTTGTTTTAGCAATGTAGCTACACTGTCTTTTGCATTGAATGCAGAGACAGACAACACATTGTCCTGAACATTAAAGGCAAACAATCAAATGAATCAAGATCAAATATGTTCTCACACTCATAATTGTAACACCATAAAAGTCACTGTTGACGTACGCAAGCAATACATGGCAGGCGATGCATATTTTCCGAGAATGGGAATGTGTAGTCCATTATAAGCCGTCAGTTGCGTGCTAGTTTTAAACGGGCCTGGGGAGTCTAACAGTTACATGTGTGACGATTTAGCAATGTGATGGAAGCATCCTTGTCCAACTGAAATTTCACACGTTTCCCACAAAGAAGTTAATGAACAAAAAGTTTGCTCAACCTGTGTATCTCTGAAGAAACTGCTCGCGTGCTAGTTTTGTGATCGCCTGTTGCAGACTTTGAGTATATTGTATTAATAACGTGGGTCTTGTGACTAGATTTTAGTGAGTGGACTGAAGTCTTATGTTTTTTTCCATTGCAAACATACGGATTTCCTACCACAAGCATAACACAGCTTGTCAGGAGGGGCAGTCTTGGCGTTTGTGCCGTGAATAACACCTAGGGCAAGATTTAATTCTGGTCGCCTGTGTAGCCGCCTGTTTAACAAAGTGGTTCTGCGGCATGGAGGGTTGTTTACGCAGCGTGGCGAGCACAAGCTGGTGCCACCGCCGATTGGGCCGATCGCAAACAAGAGACTCAACCCAACAAATTGTTGGCTGCTCAAATTTAATGTTGGCTTGTTTTTAGCCAGTCAGTCATCAGTGAACCAGAGGTGATCGCGTTCTGTACGTAAAGACACCCCATACTATCACATTAGATTTTGGAAAAATGCAATCTGGTAACGTCCGTTCTCGTTGGACCCTCCTCAGATGGATACTTACATCGTTATGCTGTACCTAGAGCTGGAACTCGTCTGGGAGGGAAGGGGGGGGGGGGGGGGAAAGACGCATGCTGCCACTCTTGTGAGCATTGCTGTTCAGCACACTGTTGTCAACAAATCTCTCTCTCTCTCTCTCTCTCTCTCTCTCTCTCTCTCTCTCTCTCTCTCTCTCTGGTGGTGTGTCAACGGAAGCTACAACAATTCTCGCCTTGCTGAGAGACCATCTGCCGGCCGGAGTGGCCGTGCGCTTCTAGGCGCTACAGTGTAGAACCGCGCGACCGCTGCGGTCGCAGGTTCGAATCCTGACTCGGCCATGGATGTGTGTGATGTCCTTAGGTTAGTTAGGTTTAAGTAGTTATAAGTTCTAGGGGACTGATGACCTCAGATGTTAAGTCGCATAGTGCTCAGAGCCATTTGAACCATTTGAACAGACCATCTGCTACTAAAGACCTCCCACTGTTTGTGTGGGTACTTGTCTTGCTGTTAACAATCCCATTTTCTGACTCAAGGCAGGTGTAACGGCTGTACTATCTAGCACAGCTGAGTGAACCATATGCCTTGCCCTCTCAGGTGCTAGTCGCTTTGCCCCCTGAAATGGTTCAAATGGCTCTGAGCACTATGGGATTTAACTTCTTAGGTCGTCAGTCCCCTAGAACGTAGAACTACTTAAACCTAACTAACCTAAGGACATCAGACACATTCATGCCCGAGGCAGGATTCGAACCTGCGACCGTAGCGGTCGCGCGGTTCCAGACTGTAGCGCCTAGAACCGCTCGGCCACCCCAGCCGGTCCTGAAATCGAGCATAGGGCCCTTTAGAACTCATCAACTCCGTATTCGCATGACACTCGTAGAATTCTGACCAATGTGAACAGCAATATTGTGGAATAATATACAGTTGTCTCAGTAGGCCATGATCGGTCCGCTATTGAAATATGACGTATGCTGGTAAACATTCCCCGTGTTACACAGCACATATCATGATGATCTCACAAAACAAAGAACTTTCAGATGCGATTTTTGAATGAGAAATCCTCTGTGCCATCTTCTAGATGACGCTCCTTCTACTTACTTTGTGCAGCTGTGCTGAAATGCCAGGACATTTCATCCGAATTTGACATTTGTTACATGCCACCGTCACGATGTTGCAATTGCAGTGGCCAGCAGTGTACTAATGGTCATTGACAGAGTAAATGTAATTCATTTAGGATACCTGTTGCGTATTAATTGGATTTTCCTTTAAAGAAGCAAAACGTAGACAACAAACAGTTCAAAGATGAAGAAAAATGAATCTTTTGAAATTTGGTGCTGTGGAAGAATGCTGACGTTCTTATGGGATGATCGGATCACTAACGAAAAAAGTACTGTGTCAAATCAGGTAGAAAAGAAATTTATGGCAGAATTTGACTAAAGGAAGAGAGTGATTGATAGGACACATCCTTAGGCATGAAGAAACTGTCAATTTGGTAATGAAAAGACGTTGGGGAGGTAAAATTTGTGGAGGGAGCCTAAGGGATGAACGCAGTTAGCATGCTGAAATGGGTGTAAGTTAAATTAGTATCGCAGAGGTGACGGGGCGTGTACATGATAGGCTAACGTGGAGAGTTGCATCGAACCAATTTTCGAAGTGTCTCCTGCCAAGTATGAGGGACTGGTGAGAGATTTCGCCCGATGAAACGCAGCCCACATAACATAACTGTCATGAGTTTCCTTCTTCATGACAATAATTCTCGGCCGCATTCTGCAGGGGCAATAAAGATGCTCCTGCAGCGTTTTCGATGGGAAGTGTTTGCTCACCCACAATACAGCCCGTAATTGGCTCCCCCTAGATTTCATCTCTGCTCACATGAACCGCTGCCAATGAACACAACATTTTGGTACAGACAACGAGCTGTAGAGCAGCGTAGAGAATGGGTGGAAATCACAGGCTGCTGCCTTCTATGACGCGGGTATTGTAAAGTTAGTACAACGCTATGACAAATTTCTAAGTCGTAGTGGCGACTACGTAGAGAAACAGCTGGAAGGTTTGGCTAATTGTGGCAAATAAAACATTTTTGACTTTCACAGCGGTTTCCATTTCGCGACCAGTCGGACCTCACTTTCCGAATAGTCCACGTATGTGTGTATTGTCACCATACTAATTCAATCTGCTCCTCTTTGAAAGGACTGAATGGAACACGATCAAATTAGCTTTTCCCGTCTTCTAAAATCAGCTTGTGAATGGTTGCTATGGTTTTTTTAAGGAGCTCACAAGCAATTTCCTTTTGCATTCTTTTCAGATTAAGTTAGTTCTCCATTTACAATGCTTACTATTTCGACGAGATATTAAACTTCAACCTCACTTCGCTGAAATGGATAAAATAAATTTGTGAAATGGAATTCCCTCTCTTTCATGCTCTGAGAAAATCAGTAGCTCGATAGGTCCACACGTAAATTTTGGGAGAGATCCATGGCAGAAAAGAAACGTCGTGTGTATGTGTTTGTGTGTGTGTGTTTGTTTGTTTGTTTGTTTGTTTGTCTGTTTGTCCGTCTGTCTGTATGGGGGGTGGGGGGTGGGGGTATGGTGGATGAATGAGAGAGAGAGAGAGAGAGAGAGAGAGAGAGAGAGAGAGAGAGAGAGAGAGAGAGAAAGAGAGAGAGAGAGAGAGAGATATTTAACTTCGAGTGCGTTGAAGTTACGATTTCTGTGTAACATTTATGACTAAGAGACCGAAAACTGTCATTCACATTCGCCAATTTAAATCGTTCTGCAGAATGAATTTTTTTTTTTAGGAATACGATATTATTTTTCGGCAAAGTCCCATGTTGAACGACTTGTAACGGAGTAAATAACTCTATCAAAATTAAAGCATCCCTTGCATTGTTGCTGAATACCACCTATAGTACTATTTTGCCCGCCCTAACGTCCAAGAAAATATGATATTTTATAGGAAACTCGTGTGTCGTTTGAGACGTACGTCCGGTTACTCGTTTTTGACCTTAGCGTAACAATCATGACCGTCATGAAAGATCTATAAAATTGAACTGAGAGCCGTGATGAGGTAGGTGCTTCAATTTGAAACGTTTCATTCTCAGAGAATATTAAAGAGTTACATCCGAAGTTAAAGGCTGTTTCTCCCTCTTTTCGCTGGTTTAGAAGTGAGTTGCTGAATTTAAGTACGGTCGCATACCCAGAGAAAATGGTGAGCGCTGAAGGACGCCTAAAATAGCTTTTCGAACCGATGAGATTACGGAAAAATTAAGTATTTCGGATTCAGTGGTCAATAACGGCATGTACGCTAGTTCGCTAAAATTCGACAGGGCAACACTGCCATAGCATTTTTTGGTAATTTATTGGCTTTCGGGATGTGTTCATAAATTCACTTCAATAGTGGAGTGTCAGTCACGACGATGCGATCGTAAGGACTACGCAACACCCAGTCTCCAAGCAGAGAAAATCTCTGACCCAGCCAGGAATGGAACCCGGACCACTTCGGTCAGCAATCTTCCGTGCAGCCACCAAGGCAGACTATTGCCCCAATTGAATAAAGTTCTGAGTATAATAAAGAATTCCCCTCGACGAATGCGCGTCTGTTAACTGTAGGAAAATAATCGTTCGAGTGAAAATTGTTTAGAAATTTTTAACGTCAGTTTCAGTGAGTTTCTCTGACTTTCACAACAGCAGATTTAATTAGGATTCATTTTTACTCACTGTAGGTCAAGAAGCAGTCAGAACAGTAAACGAAGAAAGGGAAAATGAACCAAGTCCGAATGCTGAATTAATGCATCTCTCCCCGAAATACTAAATGTCTTTTTCCAAAGCTGTTTCACAGAGGAAGACTGCACTGAAGTTCCTTCTCTAGATTGTCGCACAGATAACAAAATGGAAGATATCGAAACAGACGACAGAGGGATAGAGAAACAATTAAAATCGCTCAAAGAGGAAAAGCCGCTAGACCTGATGGGATACCAGTTCGATTTTACACAGAGTACGCATAGGAACTTGGCCCCCTTCTTGCAGCGGTGTACCGTAGGTCCCTAGAAGAGCGTAGCGTTCCAAAGGAAGTTTTCAAGAAGGGACGTCGAACAGATGTACAGAACTATAGACCTATATCTCTAACGTCGATCAGTTGTAGAATTTTGGAACACGTATTATGTTCGAGTATAACGACTTTTCTGAAGACTAGAAATCTACTCTGTAGGAATCAGCATGGGTTTAGAAAAAGACGATCGTGTGAAACCCAGCTCGCGCTATTCGTCCACGAGACTCAGAGGGCCATAGACACAGGTTCCCAGGTAGATGCCGTATTTCTTGACTTCCGCAAGGCGTTCGATACAGTTCCCCACAGTCGTTTAATGAACAAAGTAAGGGCATATGGACTGTCAGAGCAATAGTGTGATTGGATTGAAGAGTTCCTAGATAACAGAACGCAACATGTCATTCTCAATGGAGAGAATTCCGAATGACATCGGAAGTTCACTGAGGCCTTTTGCGGATGATGCTGTGGTATGTGGCTGTTGTATGGTGGATGTGTGAGAAGATACAACGCAGAGCAGCGCGCTTCGTTACAGGATCATTTAGCAATCGCGAAAGCGTTGCGGAGATGATAGATAAACTCCAGTGGAAGACTCTGTAGGAGGGACGCTCAGTAGCTCGGTACGGGATTTTGTTGAAGTTTCGAGAACGTACCTTCACCGTGGAGTCAAGCAGTATATTGCTCCCTCCTACGTATATCTCGCGAAGAGACCATGAGGATAAAATCAGAGAGATTAGAGCCCTCACAGAGGCGTACTGACAATCTTTCTTTCCAAGAACAATACGAGACTGGAATAAAAGGGAGAACCGATAAAGGTACTCAAGTTTCGAGAACGTACCTTCACCGAGGAGTCAAGCAGTATATTGCTCCCTCCTACGTATATCTCGCGAAGAGACCATGAGGATAAAATCAGAGAGATTAGAGCCCTCACAGAGGCATACTGACAATCTTTCTTTCCAAGAACAATACGAGACTGGAATAAAAGGGAGAACCGATAGAGGTACTCAAGGTACCCTCCGCCACGCAGCGTCAGGTGGCTTGTGGAGTATGGATGTAGATGTAGATGTAGATGTAGTCTGTCCTGGACAGGCCTCTTCATTTCTGCATAGTTACTGCAATCTGCATCCATTTGAACCTGCTCACTGTAGTTAAGCTTTAGTCTCCTTCAGCAATTCCGTCCACTATCGAAACGACCATTCCTTCATGCTTCAGGATGGAAAAGGGGTCCAGCGCTGGTCTTAAAATAGGTCCGATTGTATCTCAAGGTCAGTGATAAGATAAGGAGGTATAATATTACACATCCAATTTCAGGTTACACCTGAGGCACTTGGGCGAGGTGTACTCAAGGTCACCAGGTCACTGTTGCACTCCCCTACCCCTCATGTCTGCCCATGAACCTGAGGCTTGCTGGTTCTGGTTTTGAACCAGTTTTTACTTGTTCAGTCCACTCATAAAATCCTCCCAACACACCTGAGCGAGTTGTATATGGTACATTTAGGGTCATACCTTCCCACAGCCCCTCCACCATTTCTCTCTGGACCAATAGGAATCAAACTTCCCCTACCTCTTTTAATACTAGAGCAACTGCATGTGCTACATCATTCAAGATCTGTACACTGTAGAGAGAGAATCGCGTTTTTATAGGTTAGGTGTAGGTATTTGTTATTTATAATAATAATAATAATAATAATAATAATAATAATAATAATAATAATAAACCCCATGGAGGCCCGGGAAAAAATAGGGCTCCGGTTCTGGTTCTGCCTTGCTCTGGACCCACTATCCAACATGCTAAATAATACAAATTATGGATACAATATTACTGGAACATACCAACACAAAATCACACATTTGCTATACATGGATGATCTAAAACTACTGGCAGCAACAAATCAACAACTCAACCAATTACTAAAGATAACAGAAGTATTCAGCAATGATATAAAAATGGCTTTTGGAACAGACAAATGTAAGAAAAATAGCATAGTCAAGGGAAAACACACTAAACAAGAAGATTACATATTGGATAACCACAGCGACTGCATAGAAGCAATGGAAAAAACAGATGCCTATAAATATCTACGATACAGACAAAAAATAGGAATAGATAATACAAATATTAAAGAAGAACTAAAAGAAAAATATAGACGAAGTCTAACAAAAATACTGAAAACAGAATTGACAGCAAGAAACAAGACAAAAGCAATAAATACCTATGCTATACCAATGTTGGCCCAATCATTTGGAGTAGTGAAATGGAGTAACACAGACTTAGATGCACTCAATACACTTACACGATCACAATGCCACAAATATAGAATACATCACATACATTCAGCAACAGAAAGATTCATATTAAGCAGAAAGGAAGGAGGAAGGGGATTTATCGAAATAAAAAACCTACATTATGGACAGGTAGACAATTTAAGAAAATTCTTTCTAGAACGAGCAGAAACTAGCAAAGTACACAAAGCAATCACTCATATAAATACATCGGCTACACCATTGCAATTTCATAACCACTTCCACAACCCTTTGGAACACATAACATCAACAGATACGAAGAAAGTAAATTGGATAAAGAAAACACTACACGGCAAGCACCCGTATCATCTAACGCAGCCACACATGGATCAAGACGCATCCAACACATGGCTAAGAAAGGCAACATATACAGTGAGACGGAAGGATTCATGGTTGCAATACAGGATCAAACAATAAACACCAGATATTACAGCAAGCATATTATTAAAAATCCCAATACCACAACAGATAAATGCAGACTTTGCAAACAACAAATAGAAACAGTAGATCACATCACAAGCGGATGTACAATACTAGTAAATACAGAATACCCCAGAAGACATGACAATGTAGCAAAAATAATACATCAACAGCTTGCCATACAACATAAACTAATAAAACAACACGTCTCTACGTACAAGTGTGCACCGCAAAATGTACTGGAGAATGATGAATACAAATTAAACTGGAACAGAACCATTATAACAGATAAAACAACACCACATGACAAACCTGACATCATACTCACCAATAAAAAGAAGAAAAAGTTAACACAACTAATCTAAATATACATACCCAATACAGCAAATATACAGAAGAAAACAGGAGAAAAAATTGAAAAATACATCCAGCAGGCTGAGGAAGTCAAAGACATGTGGCATCAGGATAAAGTTGACACCATAACAATTATACTATCAACTACAGGAGTCACACCACACTATATCCACCAGTACATCAACGCAATACAGCTACATTCAAACATATATATACAACTACGGAAATCTGTAATTATTGATACATGTTCAATTACCCGAAAGTTCCTAAATGCAATGTAACATATGCCGAACAGTTAAAAGGAAGTCAAGCTTGATCAAGGCCCGCGTCACTTTCCATTTTTGACCAGACATAACGTCTGAGAAGAGAAAGAAATAATAATAATAATAATAATAACAGTAACAATAACACTAAGAAAAATTTAATTTATTGTTTATCCAGTTACTTGGATTTTGTCGTTCAAGGTCTGTATGCTGTAGCGAGAGGAGAACCAGCACAAGTCTACTGTAAAAATAGAGTTGAATGTTATCACAATTTATCACGCAAGATGCTTTGACATTACAGTTTGTGTGTATATTAATTGTTGTTGTTGTTTTTGTTGTTGTCCTCAGTCCTGAGACTGGTTTGATGCAGCTCTCCATGCTACTCTATCTTGTGCAAGCTTCTTCATCTCCCAGTACCTACTGCAACCTACATCCTTCTGAATCTGCTTAGTGTACTCATCTCTCGGTCTCCCTCTACGATTTTTACCCTCCACACTGCCCTCCAATGCTAAATTTGTGATCCCTTGATGCCTCAAAACATGTCCTACCAACCGATCCCTTCTTCTAGTCAAGTTGTGCCACAAACTTCTCTTCTCCCCAATCCTATTCAATACCTCCTCATTAGTTACGTGATCTATCCACCTTATCTTCAGTATTCTTCTGTAGCACCACATTTCGAAAGCTTCTATTCTCTTCTTGTCCAAACTAGTTATCGTCCATGTTTCACTTCCATACATGGCTACACTCCAAACAAATACTTTCTATATTCGGTGTTAACAAATTTCTCTTCTTCAGAAACGCTTTGCTTGCCATTGCCAGTCTACATTTTATATCCTCTCTACTTCGACCATCATCAGTTATTTTACTTCCTAAATAGCAAAATTCCTTTACTACTTTAAGTGTCTCATTTCCTAATCTAATTCCCTCAGCATCACCCGATTTAATTTGACTACATTCCATTATCCTCGTTTTGCTTTTGTGGTGTTGTGGCGTATTCTGCAAAATGGTGGAAAATTTTGTCCAGTAAGGTGGACGACTCCAACATATTCGTTATAAAGTATGACACTGTTTCTAAATTTGATTCTTATGAGTTACGAGATGTTCTATATTTTAAGTTCTGCAAAAATGGCAGAAAATGTTAGTCTATCTACTCTTTTAAGCGAATTGTGCTCCCATCACTTTGGTAAGGTTAGCCTGGAGTTTTCTTTAAAGATGGGCAGGAGAGGCACAAGCTGCTGACGTTTTTCATAGGCGTATCTAGGAGCAGATGCACTTCACACTGTGCCATCAACTAACGCATGCAACATTTGTCTGCACCAACCAGGAGGCATCGTGGAGCACAATCCTTGTACATGAACAGTGGAAGTTGCTTCAGCACCTCCAGCTTGACGTCTACACTGATGATGTGGACCCATGAGTTTGTTAAAAACAAAGGCATAGTCACTCCACCTCCCATCGCCATTTACATTTTAGACCAATCCTCCTCCCCCCCCCCCCCCCCCCCCATGCCAATGCCTGTGTGCTATTCTAAGATACATAAGCAAATACAGTGTCTTGACACATTCTGTAAAATTATGGAAAAATGTTAGTCCATTCACTCCTGGAAGCACAGTGATGAATGATCACATCCCTCCACTACTGTTTATTGGTTTCTTAGATGGTTGATGAGAGACTGCCACAACGTGAAACACACTGCCAGGTGCCTACTGCACACTAGAATCCTCCCATCCCCTGAGTTTCTCTCTGCACCAATAAGAATTAAGCTCCCCTCCAACTTTTATTTCTAGAGAAATTGTGTAGGTGGCGTGATTTTTGTTCTGTTCACCATAGAGAGAGGATTCTCATGAAGTGACAGCAGGGGTCAGCGAGTGTTACTGGGCTGAACAAAAAGAAGAAGAAGACATCTGAGTACCATTAATCTACCAGAACACGGTATTTAAACAAATAAACTCTCGCTGAATATCCAGTATCGTCACTGCTACATTATTGCTGTGTGTGTTAAAATGGGTGTGTTCTCCTATCGGCAGAGTTAATATAATTTAATAATGTGGTGGCTTTTGTAAGCATGACAAAGCATGACCTCAACCAGTATACCAAAACACATACATACACTGAGGTGACAAAAGTCATGGGATAGCTAATAATACCGTGTTGGACCTCCTTTTGCCCTGTGTAGTTCAGCAGCTCGGTGTGGCATGGACTCAAAATGTCGTTGGAAGTCCCCTACAGAAATACTGAGCCATGCTGCCTCTATAGCCACCCATAATCGTGAAGTGTTGCCAGTGGAGTATTTTGTGTATGAACTGGCCTCTCGGTTATGTTCCATAAATGTTCAACGGATTCACATTGGGTAATCTGGGCAGAAAAGCTCGAATTGTCGAGAATGTTCTTCAAACTAATCACGAACGGTTGTGACCCAGTGACATGGTGCATCGCCATTCGCAAAAAACTCCATAGTTGTTTGGTAAAATGGAGACCGTGAATGGCTGCAAATGATCTCGAAGTAGCCGAACATTACCATTTACAGTCAGTGATCGGTTGTGCGGAGCAAAGGACCGAGTCCATTCCATGTAAACATAGCTCACACCATTATGGAGCCATTACCTTGTTGACAACTTGGATCCATAGCTTTGTGAGGTCTGTGCCCCACTCCAACACTATCATCAGCTCTTACCAACGGAAATCAAGACTCATCTGACCAGGCCTCGGTTTTCCAGTCATATACGGTCCAGCTTATATGGACATGAGACCAAACAGGTACTGCAAGCGATGTTGCGTTGTTAGCAAAGGCACTCGCGTCAGACGTCTGCTGTCATAGCCCATTAACGCCAAATTACAACCCACTGTCCTAACAGATACATTCATCATTTGTGCCACATGGATTTATATGGTCGTTAAGTGAAGAGCGTCGGCCACTGCGTTGCCCGTGGTTAGAAGTAATGCCCGAAATTTGGTATTCTCAGCAGCTCTTGACACTATGGATCTTGGGGTACTGAATTCCCTAGTGATTTCCGAAATGGAATGACCCATGCTTCTAGCTCCAACTACCATTCCGTGTTCAGAGTCTGTTAATTCCCACCGTGCGACCATAATCACGTCAGACACCTTTTCACATGGATCACCTGAGTACAAATGACAGCTCTACCAATGCACTACCCTCTTGTTCCTTGTGTATGCGATACTGCAGTGCTCTGTATACACTGATATCGCTGTCTCATGATCTTTGACCCGCAGTGTAAATACGAGACACTTGAAAATTTAACAGATTCTGCAATGCTTTATTTAACAACAAATATGCACTTGCTAAGTACTAAGTCTACATTCTACCAGCATTATCAGTGTGTGAGACATCACTAATAGGCTTATAAATAACAACTAAAAATTCACAGTATGGTATCACTAATTTACACTGTGAAAACAATTGCCCTCACCACCAGCATAATAAAAATGACGTTGCTGGGTTCCAAGTCAGCATAATTAGTGCGCGACGTTGCTATAAGACTGAAATAACTATGGAAAAAATCGAAGTATGTGCCCTTACAATATATCACTAAATGTACACAGTAAGCAATTATCAGCACCAGTATTAAAATCAGTGATGTCATATTAGGTTAAAGCGATAATATCACTATAGTACCTGTCATAGAACTGAAAATCCGAAGTATACACACGTCCTCGCCATCCAAATAAGACTGAGCAATGACCGCAGTGCAGCTAATAAAACATTTCTACGTACTAAATCATCAACTCCCCATGGTGACAGGAGACTCTGCCAAGCCTACCACTGTACTACAACACCTAGGCATAGAGAAATGTAGCTTTTCTGCACTACCTCTTGACAAGCGAACAACACCCTAGCAGTGATCACAAGCCATCAACATTTGGCTAAGGACTCTACACAGCAGTGAGAGATAGGGAATCATCGCCCTGTGTTGCCCTGGCCAATGGTCGAATACTCCCCTGCAGATCGCCCTCTCAACGATATAGATACTTTCCTAAATTGGTCACATTAGTTTGTAGTTGGTGACAGGAAGCAGCCTTGATAATGCTAGCAGGTTGCATCTTTTCAGAGCAGCTAGCGGACACGGTATGCAGGTGATCTGAAAATATTTTAGTAGACGTTTCTCTAAATATCGAGAATTGTTCCAGTAAGGTGTCGTTCTTAAAATAATCACCACAGAGAGGAGTAGTCATCCATCACTATACTACTCTGTAGCCGGCCGATGTGGCCGAGCGGTTCTAGGCGCTTCAGTCTGGAACAGCGCGACCGCTACGGTCGCAGGTTCGAATCCTTCTTCGGGCATGGATGTGTGTGATGTACTTAGGTTTAAGTAGTTCTAAGTGACTGATGACCTCAGATGTTAAGTCTCATAGTGCTTAGAGCCATTTTGAACTACTCTGTGGTTAATTTTCTGCGATTTCCATTATCTTGTAGGCGAGAGCATTAAAAAGATTTAATTTTGCGTCTTGTTTCCTGCATAGCGCTACTGTTAAAATACTCCACATTTTCGTAGATGTAACTGGCAGCTCTCGTGCCCGACATCACTTGTGTCATGTGACAGCCTGACCACTGTTATAGGAACGTTAAATATGCCTCATGTTCACGTATACATTTGTAAACTACACTGAAGAGCCAACACATTACGATCATCTGCTCAGTAGCTTGTTTGTCCGTCTTCGGAACGAAGTACGTCACCGACTTCTCATATAAGGGAACTGACATTTGTTGGTAGGTTTTTGGAGGTATGTGGCGTTAGATGACGACGCATAGGTCACGTAATTCGCGTAAATAATGGCCTGCTGATTTGCGTATACGGTGATGGCACCCAATAGCAACCAGCATGGGTTCCATAAGTGAATCTGGTCGCTGAGACATCAATGTGAGTTCACTAAAATGTTTCTCAAACCAATTTAGCACAGTTCTGGCTGCGAAACATGGACATACAGCTGAAAGATGACACTGCCATCAGGGGAGACATAGTCTTAAAGGGATGCAGGTGGTTTGCAGCTGTCAGCGTGTCTTCAATTCCTACCACAGATCACATACAAGTGCAGGAGAATGTCTCCCATAGCACATTTTGAGCCACCGTTCACCTCGATGACGGAGTTGGTGGAGCAAAAATGTGATTCACCTGAAGAGCCCACATATTTCCTATGATTGATGGTCGAATCTCGATGGTCCCGTGCCCACTGCAAACGTAAATGGTTCAAATGGCTCTGAGCACTATGGGACTTCACATCTGTGGTCATCAGTCCCCTAGAACTTAGAACTACTTAAACTTAACTAACCTAAGGACACCACACACATCCATGCCCGAGGCAGGATTCGAACCTGCGACCGCAGCGGTCACGCGGTTGCAGACTAAAGCGCCTAGAACCACACAGCCACTCCGGCCGGCTCAGACTTAAATGAGGGTGTCATTGGGTCAACATGTGAACACGTCGGGGTGGTCTGCTGCGGAGCTCGATGTTTAACAATGTACGATGAACGGTGTGTTCCGAAACACTTGAGCGTGCGCCAGCTCTTTTGGCAGAGATGCCACAGATCACCATCTATCCTACTTTAGACAGCAGACAAGTCTGTGATCCTCACTTTCTGTGAAGGGTCGGGGGACATTCAACCATGTAGCACGTAGTAGTGTTTTCACTGTCCTTCTACCTCTTTCCACAGATCCTAACGACAGTAACACCTGAATATTCGACCCGCTTCGCCGTTTGCGAGATACTTGTTCACAGGCTCTGTCCTTTGTCAAAGTCGCTTATGTCAATAGCTTTTCCCATTTGCAGCACATGTCATCACTAGGGTGATCTCCCG
Source organism: Schistocerca gregaria (assembly GCF_023897955.1). Taxonomy (NCBI): domain Eukaryota; kingdom Metazoa; phylum Arthropoda; class Insecta; order Orthoptera; family Acrididae; genus Schistocerca; species Schistocerca gregaria. The sequence goes on along the minus strand of NC_064931.1, from coordinate 183,424,944 downwards.
TTCATGTGTGCTCCGCTTACATACTTTTGTTATGGTGTCACATGCCCACAACGTCACCAGGCAGCATCCAACGTCACGGTGGGCATTGGTCATATTGTTTGGCCTATCAGTGTACACTGTTACGTGTACCTGGCAGGCGATTTGTAACGATGGGTGAACTGTTTTGATATGTAATCATGTTTGTGCTCTCCTCCTCCTACAATAAGATCGTCGGGTTTAACACAAAGACTGCCGTGTGGCTGACAGTGGCCACAGCAGAACCAAATGCTACAGATCAGAAACGGAGGGAGTCCGAGGCGAATGTTGCAGGTTGCATGCCTTACAAATCTAGGAGCTGCTGGTACTTCAGTGCTATACCGTCTGCTTTCGTTTCCGTTGTAGATCCACGAGTATGACTAGTCTGAGAACGCTAGCGGTGCATACTCGTCGACGCGTGCAGGAGACTAGATGTGACTTCGTAAGGAAGTTGAGTACACGAGGTTGCAGTTGTGAAGTAGCATTGACAAGGCGAAATGACCAACTGTTGGGATCAGATTGAATGTAATGAAGCTGTATTTTGCTTTTTAAGGGGAAAATTCAGTAATGCAGTATACACACTTGCAAATGAGTACCATCAGAGGAGTGATGTCTAGAATAAGTTTCGTGCTACGCTTCAGACGAAAAACATTCAAATTTGTCTGGATTGAGTTCGATGGCACAGTCAACGCTATAGACGAAACACATTCGAATTCCATCCGATGCAAAGCAAGTGGATGTATTGTCATTCGTTCCGCTTCCAGCGTCAGAAAACTGGGCACAGAGCAGCATCGTTTTATGTCCCTGCACCCAAGATGCGCGATGTTTCTGTATTCTGTACATATGTATGTTCCACATCTTCTCCTAAACCACTGGACCGATTTCTGGCAAATGTGGTACATATATTACTCACTAACTGGTAAGAAATACTTCAGGGGTAAGCAACCTGCTACTGGGGTAGGGATGATAACATGGAGAGAGAAGGGGGAAGGAGGAGATGGACTGGGAGAGGCCGAGGAGTAAATGGACAAAGTAGAGAGAAGGAGATGGACGGAGAGAGGGGACAGGAGGAGGAGAACAGCGAGAGGGAGAGGGGGTAATGGACAAAAGGGAGACGAGGAGATGGACAGAGAGAGGGGGAGGAGGTAATGGGTAGAGAGAACAGGGGATGACAGAAAGGTCTGATAGCAAATTGGACTATATACAGAAAGGTTGTAATAAAATTTGTTTGTAACTGGAAGGAGAATCAGCATTGGTCGTATTTTTTGTTTTATTATCCGCAAATTTGATTTTAGGTCACTTAGTGACCATCCTCAGTGCTGTAATATTCAATTAAAATTGGTAGGCACTGGTATCAACAAGCTTAGAGCGATCACATTTTTTTGAGTTTATGTGATCGCTCTAAGCTTGTTGATACCAGTGCCTTCCAATTTTAATTGTATATTACAGCACTGAGGATGGTCACTAAGTGACCGAAAATCGATTTTGCGGACAATAAAACAAAAAAATACGACCAATGCTGATTCTCCTTCCAGTTCTATCCACTATTTGGTCGTGGTGCTCAGAACACCCCATGGAGTCGCCAATCAATAACATTTGTTTGTCCCAAAGGGGGATATCCAATGACACCAAAATAGACTCCCATACGCAATCCCAGGCCGGGGACGAGGTCAATTTTGAAATCTTAAATAGAAACACCCATTTTTTTTATTGCAGATTCAGGTTCTCTAGGAAATTCTGTATTAACCATTTTTTGTTGCTTGATAGATGGCGATCGAGAAAAATCAAAACGGTCTGAAACCTTTAAAAAATGATAATATCTCAAAAAATAAACATCAGATTATGACCCCAGGAGGTCAGAAAGGTAGTTATTCTAGAACCTTTGACGAAATATCGTTTTTTTTATAGCAAAAAATACTTGGTTCTCCAGAACATAATACATTACCTTGTCCACATTATCGGTGTAATTTCTTTCTCAGTTCTCAAGTAACACTAAAATTAGTTTTCAATTCATTGATAAACAAACTAATGAACAGTTCCAACTGCTTTCTATTACAATGATATCTGTGAAAGAAATTACACCAATAATGAAGACAAAGTGATGTATGACGTGCTGGAGAGTCAAGTTCTTTCACTGTAAAAAACTCGTTTCTCGTTAAAGATTTTAGACTAACTGCTTTCATAACCTCCTGGGATCCCAATCTGATGTATATTTTTGGGATATTTTCATTCTTCAACGGTTTTTAACGCAGTTTGATTTTGCAAGGAAAAAAGTTAAATAAAAAAGTAACGCATTTTTTACAAAAGAATCCGAATCGACAATAAGAAATGGGGGTTCCTATTTAAGATTTCAAAATTGACCCCTTCCTGTCCCCTGGGTGTTGGGACAGGTGGTTCGAGTGTGGTGTCGTTGGATGTCCCCTTTTGGGACGAACTACTTTTGTGACAACCTTTTTTTAAATCCAATTTGTAGTTTTTCAGATATTTCCAAAAACAGTTTTAAATGCCTCACGTTGTATATACAAATAATGTATACGCATACATCTATGTAAACCTATGAATAAACAGAATAATATTCACTGCTAGCAAATCTGTCATTGTACTGGCATATAATTATCGCCGTACCAATGATTGTGTATGTAGCAGAATGCCGATGGCCCACAGTTACACTTGTGAAGTGCACATACGCACCTAATATATGGGCAGCAGCGGTGATGGACGAGTCGAGTCTCCGAGAACACGGAGATAGCGAGTTTGCAGATGAAGTCAGAGCACTCACAGGCGAATTTAATGTGACTCTTTGGAGTTCATTTCCGATTCCTACCGCACGCTTGACGCCGTGTGGCCGCTCGTGGCCACTGCGGAACGTCACACCTAGCAGCATGTGCCTGGCCTAGCCTGGCGTGGCTTCGCAGTGAAACATTCATCACTAAGGGTGTGGCTGTCACTGTGTTAAGTTTCTGGATGTCAAGACTTTCCACTGATTCCTCTTTCGTGTTACCCATTTGTTGTGTTCCTATGTTTAGAGCAGTAACGGCTCAGACATACAGGTGAAACTGACATCACGAACATCCCACATCTACTATTCCAACATGGTTAAAAGTATTAAGATAATGAGCAATAACCGTAACACGCCGTGAAAAAACGCACTTAAAAATCCGAACCATTTCCCAAAACGTGTTGTGGAAGTGATAAATACACTACTGGCCATTAAAATTGCTACACCACGAAGTTGACGTGCTACAGACGCGAAATTTAACCGACAGGAAGAAGATGCTCTGATATGCAAATGATTAGCTTTTCAGAGCATTCACACAAGGTTGTAGCCGGTGGCGACACCTACAACGTGCTGACATGAGGAAAGTTTCCAACCGATTTCTCATACACAAACAGCAGTTGACCGGCGTTGCCTGGTGAAACGTTGTTGTGATGCCTCGTGTAAGAAGGAGAAATGCGTGCCATCACGTTTCCGACTTTGATAAAGGTCGGATTGTAGCCTATCGCGATTGCGGTTTATCGTATCGCGACATTGCTGCTCGCATTGGTCGATATCCAATGACTGTGAGCAAAATATGGAATCGGTGGGTTCAGGAGCATAATACGGAACGCCGTGCAGGATGCCAACGGCCTCGTATCACTAGTAGTCGAAATGACAGGCATCTTATCAGCATGGATGTAACGGATCGTGCAGCCACGTCTCGATCCCTGAGTCAACAGATGGGGACGTTTGCAAGACAACAACCATCTGCACGAACAGTTCGGTGACGTTTGCAGCAGCATGGACTATCAGCTCGGAGACCATGGCTGCGGTTACCCTTGACGCTGCATCACAGACAGGAGCGCCTACGATGGTATACTCAACGACGAACCTGGGTGCACGAATGGCAAAACGTCATTTTTTTGGATGAATCCAGGTTCTGTTTTCAGCATCATGATGGTCGCATCTGTGTTTGGCGACATCGCGGTGAACGCACATTGGAAGCGTGTATTCGTCATCGCCATACTGACCTATCGCGCGGCGTGGTGGTCTGGAGTGCCTTTGGTTACACGTCTCGGTCACCTCTTGTTCGCATTGACGGCACTTTAAAACAGTGGACGTTGCATTTCAGATGTGTTACCACCCGTGGCTCTACCCTTCATTCGATCTCTGTGAAACCCTACATTTTAGCAGAATAATGCACGACCGCATGTTGCAGGTCCTGTACGGGCCTTTCTGGATACAGAAAATGTTCGACTGCTGCAGTGGCCAGCACATTCTCCAGATCTCTCACCTACTTAAAACGTCTGGTCAATGGTGACAAGCAACTGACTCGTCCCAATACGCCAGTCACTACTGTTGATGAACTGTGGTATCGTGTTGAAGCTGTATGGGCAGCTGTACCTGTGCACGCTATCCAAGTTCTGTCTGACTCAGTGCCCAGGCGTATCAAGTCCGTTATTACGGCCAGAGGTGGTTGTTCTGGGTACTAATTTCTCAGGACCTATGCCCCCAAATTGCGTGAAAATGTAATCACATGTCAGTTCTAGTGCAATATATTTGTCCAATGAATACCCGTTTATCATCTGAATTTCTTCTTGGTGTAGCAATTTTAATGGCCAGTAGTGCAATTATAGATTACTAGAATGAAATTTTCACTCTACAGCGGAGTGTGCGCTGGTATGAAACTTCCTGGCAGATTAAAACTATGTGCAGAGTCGAACTCGGGACCTTTGCCATTCGCGGGCAAGTGCTCTACCAACTGAGCTACCCAAGCACTTCTAAAGTTCCGTCCTCACAGCTTTAATTCCGCCAGTATCATAGGTTGGTTGGTTGTTTGGGGAAGGAGACCAGACAGCGTGGTCATCGGTCTCATCTGATTAGGGAAGGATGGGGAAGGAAGTCGGCCGTGCCCTTTCAGAGGAACCATCCTGGCATTTGCCTGGAGTGATTTAGGGAAATCACGGAAAACCTAAATCAGGATGGCCGGATGCGGGATTGAACCGTTGTCCTCGCGAATGCGAGTCCAGTGTCTAACCACTGCGCCATCTCGCTCGGCGCCAGTATTATAGATTAGATCAATCATGAAGGGTAAATGTAGGTGTTCTCACAACAGCTTATTGACCATAGTGTATCTGGTGGAATTGTTACATATTTGCATATATACTACTTTCTATTTGTAGGGCTATAGCAGTAGGGCAGTTATTCAGCCATACTCTGTATTGTTAAAGTATCTATATCATAAATTATGTTAATGTTAACCGCCATTTTGCAGAATATGCCATGATGTCATTCATTTATATACCTAGTATAATTCCAAAGTGTCCTACCTCGTAAATTATTGGAACATTCAACTCCATTTTTTTTAGTTTGCTTTGGCACTGGTGCTCCTCTCACTGCAGGGTTCAGGCGTCGATTGACAAAACTCGTGTATCTAAATTTCTTGTCCTTATTTTCAATAACTACTCTACCTTTGAACAAATCCGATTCTCTCACTGCAGTGTATAGACCTCACATGAGCCCATACAGTTGCTCTAGCATTAAAACTTGGAAAGGAGCTAGATTCCTATTTAGTGAGAAATAGTGGGGTGGGGGTGACCTTGAAGGTATCACATAAAATTAGCTCAGGTGTGTGGGCAGAACTGAATCAGTAATAACTGGTTCTGTACCAGAGCTGGCAGTGTCTGATGTGAGTGAGCAGGCCTAGGCGAGAGGGGAGGAAGCGACGTTGAAGGTACCTTTCGTGTTTGCCTCTGGTGTAACCTGACATCGGATATGTAACATCTTGTCTTATCAGTGATGCTGAGATAAGATCGTTATCCATCCAGAACTGGCCCTGCCCTCCTACTGATGTATCCTATCAACTGGGCTCTTCTTTTAGTTAAGTTATGCAATAAATTTCTTTCCTCCACAGTTCGCTTCACTGCTTCACCATTAGTCAGTCGACATACACAACAAATCTTCAGCACTTACTTGTATCATTATGTCCAATAGCATCTATCCTGTTCTTGTCTGTACTGTTTTATGTCCATATTTCACTTCCATATGAGGCTACTCGCCAGACAAATACCTTGTGAGAAAGCTTCGTAACACTTAATTTTATATTAAATGTTAACAAATTTCTCATTTTCAGAAACGCTTCTCTTGCAGTTACTAGTCTACATTTCATATCCTTTCTATTTCGGCCATTATCAGTTATTTTTCTGCCACTTACTAAAGCTCATCTACTACTTTAATGTCTTTGTTCGTAACATAATTCCCTCAGTATCACCTTATTTAATTTGACTACATTTCATTACTAATGTTTTATTTTTGTTGATGTTCATCTTACAACCTCTTTTCAAGACACTATCAATTATGTTCAACTGTATGAAGGTAGAGCCATCACTGGGAAATACTTTATTAACTTCCATCACAGTCAAGGATCCTCACATACACCTCAGATCCTTGCTGCAAAGTCGCACCAGTGTCGCTTCGAAATGCCCCAAATCCACCCTGTTTGTCTTCCAGACATTATTTTTTATTTCCAAACCTATACAAAAGGCTTGATGGATGAAGAGTGACATTATATGCTTCTCAAACTGAAATAGCTGCATATTTTGCTCGTTTAGACAAACAAATTAAAAAAATGGAAGTTAGTTGATTTAAATGTCTTGAATTACCAGATAATTAACTTGAAAAATCTCTTAAATTTTATGTTTTCTTTATCGGGCCGAGATCGCTTTGAAGCTCCTTATCATACGCCTTCTGATTTCCTTTTATTTCAGTAGTTTATTTATTTTTTTGTTTATTTTATTTATTGATTTATTTAACCTGGCAAGATTAGGGCCATCAGGCCCTCTCTTACATCTAACCAGGCATTCTACTTATTTTACATTCATATGTTTTAGAAGGCATGTTAAACTACATCTAGTACAGAAAGTGAAATAAACAATTAGAAAGGCACACCTGGAAAAATACATACATATAGAGTTTATATTCGTTGCAAATTTAGTACGTTTATACAATTTCTTTGTATCTTATATTTATACATTCTTATGCTAACCAGAGAGTACTTGAGCTTAACTTGGGCTACCGGACGCATTGTTTGCGCGGTTTATTTCCGTTGCTTTGAGTGCACAACGTTCGTTCGTTTGCATAGAATTTCTGGCAGTCATCCATCTGAAACAGTACAGTTCACTAAAGGCAGCTGTCGCACCTCTCAGCGCTAACGTGATTACTAAGTCATCATTATTGACGACACTGCCATACTGTGTAAAGTATACAGGGTGTTCAAAGAAAGGTGTCGAATACTTTGAGATGTGGTAAAACTTATCGAAACAAGAAAAATAACGGGTCCAGAAGCGCACACTTTCAAGGTAAACAGATGATTATAGGAAGGTGTGCGCGACAGATGAGGCAGGGTTCACAAGAGATGGAGTTGTGAATTTTCATAATCAGCATGTATGGGCAGATTGAAATCCCGCAATTCAGGAAAGATTGCATCAACATCGATTCTCAATCAACGTGTGGGCAGGCGTACTTGGCGGTAGATTAATAGGGCCGCACGTGCTGCCACATAGGTTAACTGGGGCGCATTATCTGGACTTTCCTACCATGCTGGAGGCTCTGCCATTGCACCAGCGAATATAAATGTGGTTCATGAGCGGTGGCGCACCAGCACACTTTCTTCACAATGTACGCGACCGTCTGACATAGATACTTGAGGATCGCTGGATTGGTCGGAGGGGAGGGGAATGAGTGGTGCAGGGGGTAGGGCGGGGTGGCACACCTTGGCCAGCTCGCTCCGCAGACCTCAATCCCTTAGACTTTTGGTAATGGGACACTTGAATGAATTGGTCTACGCCATGCCAATCAACGATGTGCGGACACTACAGGTCGCGTCTTCAATGCATGCCAACTGGTACAGCGACAACCGGGTGTACTTCAAAGAGTGCGTCATTCCTTACGCCGGAGGGCAAAAAGGTGCATTGTCATGAATGGACACCACATTGAACACCTAGTGTAAACCCGCGTATATCACAGAAAGTATGCATTTCTGGCCCCATGTCTATTGGACTTATCTCAGAAAGTAAGCATTTCTGTGTCCATGCTTCTTGGGCTTATTTTTCGTGTTTTGATGAGTACTACCACCTCTCAAAGTATTCGACACTTTTTAACACCCTGTGTAAGTAAAACTGTCACGTTTCTCACTGTCATCCAACCAGTTACATATCAAAAGAGCTGAACAGATGAGTATTTTGGCATCTACAAGAATTCCAGACTTAAAGGCGAAGAAACAAAAAATATAGCGTATTCAGCAGTTCCGCTTGTCGGACACTGGATCCAAAAATGTGTGGAGCCCCAGTACAGGAAAGTCGGACGCACATACTACGCCAAATTGCAGCATTGTGCGGGGTAATATTGTCACACTTCCATACAGGTAATGGCGGCAGATGATGAGCAGACGTCTTCTACATTATTACGTAGGTCTCTGTGGCCTCTTCCTGCTGGATGGACACTGTCACCTTAGCGCAACAACGGCAGTCCTTTTGAGGTGCTCACGAACTGCATTACCTATTATTTATGGGACCACCACATTATCCAGCTTCCCTAGCAGCTGAGCTGTCTGGCGATGGAGCTCGGACAAAATGACACGAGGTGCACTAAGAGAAGCCAACAACAAGGTAGTTGACCTTAGCATCATGACGCTTCATCCGTTGTGCCGAAATAATATTGGATAACTTGATTGGCATACATTGCCTCATTACATACAGCGTGGCACGAGATGTCTCTCTCCTGCTCACGGTACGGCCTTGTCTTTACAGGGGTGTAGTAACATGTGCGTTGTCGCTGTGGAAGTATTCATATCCCGTCAGGAAGTAAGTCGTCTTAATAACAAAGTTTTACCGGCATGGAGTTGATCAGATGAAGTGGGTGCCTCGCACTAAGGATTCGAATCGATTTATTGATAGCAACCGGCACCACTCTATCCACACGTCTAGGCTAATCATGGTAATGCAGTACTTCATTGTTCTTGGTCACGCAGGTAGTGGTGTAGCCGTTTACGCCAAAAGCAACAGAACAGACTGATTCGGCAAGTTGCCAGAGGCATACAGAACCACAGTGGTGGGGTTTAGAAGGATTCCTTCCTAGGTATTAGTTCTAAATTCAAGGTAGAGCCCTGATATTTGAGGGCATTAAACACCCTGAAATACTGTGATATAAGGTCTCTTCTTTCCGTAGCTATGCCAGTGATATATGGATGACTGTGAATGCATTACAGGAATGGAGGGAGTGAAATTTAGTCCTCACACAGAATATTCCTCTCAAGTAACATCAAGGGATTTGCCGACTTTCATGTCCTTAGGCGACAGGTGCTTGACCAATGAACGTACTCCCTGAGTTGCTGCAGACAGGATTTAAACGTAAACGTTGTTACAAAGTCCCATGGTCGGGCACTGTACGCCACCATCTTTGCTTGCCTTGCCTGGCAGATAACAGTCTTGAAAATTTCTTCCACTATCAGAATTTTTTTAGTTAAGAGGATCGTTGGGATTTTCGAAGAATGATGTGTACAGCCCTGAATGTGGTACCGATGGCATATTGAGCAAGAAGGGGTAGAAGAAAATGGGTAATGGCTCTGGGAAGTCTGTATAACATGAAGGAACGGTGAAATGCAGGCCTTTGGAAAATACTGGCATTGGTTGTAAAACACAGCAGTGAGTACTTTTACAGTTGCAAACTTAGTGGGAAAGGACAACACTGAGCGGATGCGCATAACAAAGAAGTTGGAATACAAAGCTGGAACGCCATACATGATATAAGGGTTTTTTGCAGTATCCAGCTATTGGAAACGTGATATTCGACAGTTTTTGTGATGTATGAGGGTTCCAGATGCAGGCATCTTATGCGGAACAGAAGCCGCAATAGATTATCTAGAAAAGAAGTCATTAAAGTAATTTGTGGCTGGAGTCGAGGTCCTCATTAAAGATTGACGGAAGAAAGGATGATTAGGGTTTAACATTCGGTCGAAGACGAGGTCATTGGAGACGAAGAATAAGTTAGGGGTAGGGAAGGCTGGCAAGAAAATACGCCATGTCCTTTGCAAACGGATTATCCCAGAGTTTGCCCTAAGCGATTTAGAGAAACCACAAAAAACCGAAATCTTTGTGGTCAAACGGGGGATTTGAATGTCATCCTTCAGTAAGAGTCAAGTCTCTTACCTCTGTGGTGTGAAAACTGAGGTAAGTCCAACTTATAGGTAGACAGAACTTTCAATGGGAAAGTTGTCAGGGTTATGAGGTAAAAAAGGATATTTCCAAGACTCGACATAGAAACTAGTGTGAAAAATACTGTTACACAGAATTAGTTAGTTAATAACTTAATGCCGTGTTCTTTAATTTGTTTACAGTATTTCTATCGAAATTATGTGGAACGTGTCAGCCCGCATCTCAAATGGGATAGAAATGTACCCTGTCTTTGACACTGCCCGTACTCAAATTTTCCGAGAAAGCTGATTGCTCGGTTTTATCCAACCAGTTCCTCTTTCGGAATTACGGATTACTCCAGAAAAAATACCAAATGACGTTAGTGAGAGGATTTATACAAAACATGTTAAGATGTTGTTTGTTTTTGATACCTACATAATGCAAAAAACAAAACATCGAGTAAAACAGAAGTAACATCTGGCGTTCGCCAAGGAAACGTTATAGGCCCTCTGCTATTCCTGATCTACAGAAACGATTTAGCAAACAATGTGAGCAGCCCTCTTCGATTGTTTGCAGATGATGCTGTCATTTACCCTCTTCTAAAGACTTCACATGTTAAAACCAACTGCAAAATCGTTTAGATGAGATATGTGTATGGCCCGTAAAGCGCCAATTGACTCTAAATAATGAAAAGTGTGAAATCATCCTCATGGGTACTGAAAGGAATCCGCTAAATTTCAGTTAAACGACGAATCGCACCAATCTGAAGGCTGTCAGACCAACTAACTATCTAAGGCCCATAAGGCTTACAGTAATGAACGTCTTAAATGTGGCAAAACTCCCATACTGCGCAGCAGTGTCCCACCAGAGGAATGACAAGCGTAGTGTAGGCAGACTCTTTAGTGGATTTCGTCCATCTTCTTTGTGTTCTATCAATAAAACTCAGTCGTTGGATCGCTTTTTGCACAAAATAATCTATGAGATGGTTCCCATTTAAGACGTTCATTACTGTAAGCCTTATGGGCCTTAGATAGTTAGTTGGTCTGACAGCCTTTAGATTGGTGCGATTTATCATGTAACTGAAATTTAGCGGATTCCTTTCAGTACCTATGAGGATCATTTCACACTTTTCATTATTTAGAGTCAATTGCCACTTTTCGAACCATGCACATATCTTATCTAAACGATTCTGCAGTTGGTTTTAACATGTGAAGTCTTTAGAAGACGGTAAATGACAGCATCATGGGCAAACAATCGAAGAGGGCTGCTCAGATTGTTTCCTAAACCGTTTCTGTAGACCAGGAATAGCAGAGGGCCTCTAACATTTCCTTGGCGAACGCCAGATATTACTTCTGTTTTACTCGACGACTTCCCGTCACACTTACTAGGGACTGTGACCCCTCTGAGAGGAAATCACGAAATCCAGTTGCACAACTAAGACATACTCCATAGACACACAATTTAATTAGAAGCTGGTTGTCAGTAATTGTATCAAAAGCCTTCTGGAAATCTAGAAACAGGAAATTAATCTGAGATCCTCTGTGGATAGCCCTCATTACTTTTTGAGAATAACGAGCTACTTGTGTTGCACGCGAGCAATATTTTCTGGGTCTGTACTGATAGTGTCTCAACAAATGGTTTTCTTCGAGGTAATTTATAATGTTCGAACACAGTATATGTTCCAAAATTCTACAGCAAATCGATGGGTTTGTAATTCAACCCGTGGAGGCCAATCAGCTGCTGATATTGCCTGCACACGCTGTACATGGTACGGAAACAACTGGTTCTCCCGTAGCACTCTCCATACAGTGATGTGGTCAAGGTTACCTTGTACAGCAGCAACTTCTCTGACGCTGACATTACGGTTATCGTCAACTGCACGAAGAATTGCCTCGTCCATTGCAGGTTTTCTCGTCGTACTAGGTCTTCCCCAGTCGCGAGTCATAGGCTGGAATGTTCCGTGCTCCCTAAGACGCCGATCAATTGCTTCGAACGTCTTCCTGTCAGGACACCTTCGTTCTGGAAATCTGTCTCGATACAAACGTACCGCGCCACGGCTATTGCCCTGTGCTAATCCATACATCAAATGGGCATCTGCCAACTCCGCATTTGTAAACATTGGACTGACTGCAAAACCATGTTCGTGATGAACACTAACCTGTTGATGCTACGTACTGATGTGCTTCATGCTAGTACTGTAGAGTAATGAGTCGCATGTCAACACAAGCACCGAAGTCAACATTACCTTCCTTCAATTGGGCCAACTGGCGGTGAATCGAGGAAGTACATTACATACTGACGAAACTAAAATGAGCTCTAACATGGAAATTAAGCGTTTCCGGACACATGTCCACATAACATCTTTTCTTTATTTGTGTGTGAGGAAAGTTTCCTGAAAGTTTGGCCGTACCTCTTTGTAACACCCTACATATTCAAAATAAGTGATGCAAGGAAAGGTGTTTTCTTCTCTACAACATTTAACAATATTATTATTCTCGGACACATCCCTTAACCTGAAAAATTTGTGTTTAATTCCTGAACCACTGTTCCACCTACCATTGTTCTCAAAATATAGTCGAATCGCCACAAGATACGAAAACAGTTTTCGGACAAAAATGGTTCAATGTTGACACCTTTATTCCGCCATGCTAATTTCCGACTGTATCCGATCACATTCCTAACAATGTGAGGTTACTGCCAAGTTTCTCCTTAATAGTCTGTATAAAACGAATTTCATTCTAAAAATGTCGCGTCTTCCGTGATGGAAGAAAGAGATGGTGTGGCCATCTGGGATATTCTGTATGCAACGCCAGAAGAAATCTAAAAGATATGTATCATTTAGTACAACTAATCAAAAGCTAGCTTTCCGTTATTACTCTGCAAATGCTTCGTAGAATTTTGGTCGCAAAATGCGCTTGATATTTCTGTTGTGGAAGAGCTGTGCGAGTGTCATGTCTGGAAACAGCAGACTTGCTAGGCGCGTTACCACAAACGCTCCTTGACTGTTGGGCTCGAGCCCGAGCGGAAGAACTTCAGCTTTCCAGGAACTGCCGCCTAGGCCTCTCATACAGGCGTTCTCGTGCGTCGACAAACAGGCACACGCTTCACGTATGACCTAGGAGACAACGATTCTGACTCTGCGCGTCGTTTGTATGTAGAAAGGTTCCAAGAAGAGAAGGCTCCCAAATGCTATGAGCAGGAATTAAGAGGAGATACGACCGTTCACATGTCCGCGAACCAGGAAGTCTGGGAAAGAAAGAGGTTGTGCTGCGTAAGACAGAGGTCCACCTATTCCCCCGGCCATGAAACATTAGATGCCTGTCAAAAAATACGGGGTGGATGTCTCGCCTTTTGTTTCTGGCACTATTAAGGAAACAGATGTCCATTCGTGTCATCCCAACGCCAAAACCTTGTAGCTTTGGACGAGCAAGGAACTTCTGTAGATGGATACATAAGGCCATTTGTGATAACTAGCTCGGGGAAAACATCCAGTTCAGTGACGAACTGAATTTCTCATGTAATGCCGTTTCCAGTATATACGAAATTCGCACCTTCCACCGATAGATATCGTGCAACCGACAGAACGAAGGAATTGGGACGTGTCACTATCAATGTATTTTGGTGCCGTCTTATTGTTAATAACTTAATTTGATTTTACATCATACGACTTCGGTTTTCAGATCAAGTTGTCTAATGTTACCGTGGAATTTATCAGTAATGTTAGAGGAAATTGATTTGCCTAGATTTACTATTACCAGTGAACTCCCGATTCTAAAGAATCGAACTCCCGTGTATAAAGTAGCTTCAAACGTCTGACTTTAAACATGAAAGCGAGAAGAACTTTAGGAAAGGTTTGAAATTATGCTTTAAGTTTGTTGGAAGTCGCTAGCGCTCTCATTATGAAACGCTGGATGAATATAGTTTGGATTATTTTAAGCAAAAACAAGTTTTTCACGCATCCTAATATTTATGACGTCGTATCTCCTGAACCATGTGTCTTACAAGACATAATTTTCAGATACATTCTGTGAGACATGTAGATACTGTTTGCAAAGTATGTAGCGAATAGAGTTAATAGTAAAGAAGTAATAAATTAAAACGCCATGTCTGATGTTGAAGATTTACTGCATGAGCAACGAAAATGTTTTTCTTTCATCATTTTGTGGGGTACATCAACGAGAATAAGTTTCATAAAGATTCGAGACTGTGTATACAGTTTATTGGAAGTCGCGAAGTGTGACTGGGTGAATACAGTCTGTTTATTTGCACGTCGTCAGTCACGCTGCCTCAACACAAACAGTTTCTACTATGCTTCTACATCTATATGGATGGTGGAAGCTGCAATGTACCACTATTAGTCATTTACGAGGGTATTTCGGAAAGTAAAGATACACCGTAGGCCAGAGGAACCGTAGAGTTTTGGCGAGCAAGTTGGGAACACTGGTATTAACCTTGAACCGTTAGCTTTGTACTCGCGATCGTTCGGCTGTTGAGACGTTGCTTCTGGTTGGAGTAGGTCGTGTTTAAAATGGCTGCGCCGATTCAGAATCCCGCCAAATGCCAAGTGCGCTTCGTTATACGTTTTCTTCGTGCAAAAGGTCAGCGACCAGCGGATATTCATAAAGGAATTGTTTCTGTTTATGGGAACATTATGAATCGACAAAATGTAACGAAATGGTGTCGTCATTTTTCTGAAGGTAGGACCGATGTTCATGATGAACAAAGAACAGGTCGGCCATCTGTGATCTCTGATGCCCTTCTCCGGAGAACGGAGGAAGCAATTCGTGAGAGTAGACGTCTCACATTGAAACAATTGCTTCAGATCATACCGGACGTGTCAATGACAACTCTTTATGACGGTTTGACTGTCAAATTAGGGTACAGGAAATTGTGTGCTCGCTGGGTTCCAAAACTGTTAACGGAAGCACACAAAAAGAAAATGATGGGCTTTGCACTCTACTTCCACACACGCTACGCTGAAGCAGATGATGAGTTCCTTGATCACATTGTGACAGGTGACGAGACGTGGGTTTATCACCATACACCTGAATCCAAGCAACAATCAATGCAATGGCGCCATTCGGGTTCACCAAAAGCCAAGAAAGGCAAAACGTCGATTTCAGCGAAGAAAATCATGGCTTCTGTTTTTTGGGACAGACAAGGCATTCTTCTGTTGGAATTTATGCCTTCTGGAACGACAGTTAATGCTGCTGCACACTGCCACACTTTGAAACGTCTTCGTGGCGCAATTCAAAAAAACGCAGGGGAAAGCTGGCAAGTGGAGTCCGCTTGCTTCATGACAACGCACGGCCTCACACAGCGCTCGTAACCGATAACGGGGTGATTATGTTGAAAAATTACAAATAATCCAGGTAATAAGATGTAACTGACGTTTTCTAAATAAATGTTCTATTTGAGGACTGCGAGCCATTGTATCTGTACTTTTCGAAATGCCCTCGTACTTTCTTATTCCACTGGCAAATAGAGCGAGGGAAAGATGACTTTCCATAAGCCTCCGTACACGCTCTGATTTCTCTTATCTTTGTGATCCCTACTTGACATGTACGTTGACGGCAGTAGAATCATTCTGCAGTCGGACTCAAATTCCGGTTCCCTAACGTTCTTCAATAATTCCCTCCAGGAATTCCCGTTTGAGTTCACGAAACATCTCTGTAGTACTTTTGTGCTGATCGAACCTGCCGCTAGCAAATCTAGCGGCACGCCGCCAAACTGATTTTCCTTTACTTCGACCTGACTGGGATCCCAAACACCCGAACAGTACTCAAGAATTGGTCGCACTAGTGTTCTGTTTGCCGTCTGTCTTGCAGCTGAGCTACACTTACCTGAAATTCTCCGAATAGGCCGAAGTCAACCATTGACCTTCTTTACTACCAACCTGACGTGATTGTTTCACTTCAGTTAGCCTTGCAACGTTACGCCGAGATATGTAATTGACGTGATTGTGTTCAACAACCTACTACCAGCGCTATACTTAAACATTATGGGATTATTTTTCGTCTCATCTGCATAAAGTTAGATTTTTCTACGTTTGGAGCAAGCTGCCATTCATCACACCAACTAGAAATTTTTCTAAGTCCTTTTGTATCCTCCTACAAACCCTCAACGACAACACTTCACATATTCCGCAGGTCATGAACAAACAGCCACAGATTGTTGCTCACCTTGTTCGTCAGATCATTATTTAGGCCTGTATCTCCCTATATATAAACTGAAGTCGCCTCCCAGCGTCCGTCTGTACGTCCAGGCTACTCTCAGGAACTGCTGTAGGGATTTGAATCCGGTTTTCACTAGTAGTTACACTGATTCACGAAGAAGGTTTTTGTCTATAATTATAAACATTTCGTACAATTTGTCTGAGTAACGATGAATTTCAGTTAAATTGTGAAAACGGTCCCACTGCAGAGTACCGAACAGCGGCCATAACTCGAAAGAGCAACAGTGCGTTGCGTTAGTAGAAAGCGTGACCGGATTGGCATCTGATTTGATGGTCTAGTAGTAGAGCGCAACCGAAAGGATGCCGTATCGAATCCTGGCCCACTCTGTTTTTATACTACGCCTTTTAACCTAGGATTTACTCACAATGATGCGGATATTCGCCAGAAACGAAAAGAGGCACGAACTTCAAGTAACACTGCAGCTCCTCTTTTCCCAGTTTGATAACTAATTAGGGACGAGCAAGGTGCCTAAGTGACAACCAATTAACTGTAATCGTTTCAGAACAGCTGCCTAGCCAAAAAAACATGAGAGTCCAAAACGTACGCTTTTCAGTTATTTATGCATAGAGCAAAAGGCAGCATGGGATGCAGCTTTACTTCGGTTATAAAAAGAGTTTTTCAGCAGCACAGCAAATGAGTCAACCTTAGGCCTCCTGCTTTCCTTGAGTCAAACATGCACTGGCGGGCCAAGCTTATGACCACCTGCTTAATTGCTTGTTTGTCCGTCTTTCGAACGAAATACATGGCTGATTCTACGTATCAGATGTCCAACAGATTGTTCAAAGGTTTGTGGAGCAATCTGCGTAAGGGTTGTACTTCTGTCACTTCGAACGACGATTCTCTTCCGTCGTCCTTGGTCCCGTTCTTGCAGGATCTTTCTCCAGCCGCAGCGATGTCCGATATATTATGTTTCACCGGATTCCTGATATTCACGGTACACTCGTGAAATAGTCGTACGAGAAAATCCCCACTTCATCGCTACCTCTGAGATGCTGTGGTCCAACTATAACACCACGTTCAGAGTCCCTTAAATCTTGATAACCTGCCATTGTAGCAGCAGTAACTGATCTAACATCTGTGCCAGACACTTGTTGTCTTATACAGGGTACTGCATACAGAATATCCCAGATGACCACACCATCTCTTTCTTCCATCACGGAAGACGCGACATTTTTAGAATGAAATTCGTTTTAGACAGACTATTAAGGAGAAACTTGGCAGTAACCTCACATTGTTAGGAATGTGATCGGATACAGTCGGAAATTAGCATGGCGGAATAAAGGTGTCAACATTGAACCATTTTTGTCCGAAAACTGTTTTCGTATCTTGTGGCGATTCGACTATATTTTGAGAACAATGGTAGGTGGAACAGTGGTTCAGGAATTAAACACAAATTTTTCAGGTTAAGGGATGTGTCTGAGAATAATAATATTGTTAAATGTTGTAGAGAAGAAAACACCTATCCTTGCATGACTTATTTTGAATATGTAGGGTGTTACAAAGAGGTACGGCCAAACTTTCAGGAAACATTCCTCACACACAAATAAGGAAAAGATGCTATGTGGACATGTGTCCGGAAACGCTTAATTTCCATGTTAGAGCTCATTTTGGTTTCGTCAGTATGTACTGTACTTCCTCGATTCACCGCCAGTTGGCCCAATTGAAGGAAGGTAATGTTGACTTCGGTGCTTGTGTTGACATGCGAGTCATTGCTCTACAGTCTAGCATGAAGCACATCAGTACGTAGCATCAACAGGTTAGTGTTCATCGCGAACATGGTTTTGCAGTCAGTCCAATGTTCACAAATGCGGAGTTGGCACATGCCCATTTGATGTATGGATTAGCACGGGGCAATAGCCGTAGTGCGGTACGTTTGTATCGAGACAGATTTCCAGAACGAAGGTGTCCCGACAGGAAGACGTCCGAAGCAATTCAAATGGTTCAAAGGGCTCTGAGTACTATGGGACATAACATCTTAGGTCATCAGTCCCCTAGAACTTAGAACTACTTAAACCTATCTAACCTAAGGACATCACATACATCCATGCCCGAGGCAGGATTCGAACCTGCGACCGTAGCAGTCCCGCGGTTCCGGACTACAGCGCCTCGAACTGCACGGCCACCAGGGCCGGCCCGAAGCAATTGATCGGCATCTTAGGGAGCACGGAATATTCGAGCCTATGACTCGCGACTGGGGAAGTCCTAGAACGACGAGGACACTTGCAATGGACGATACAATTCTTCGTGCAGTTGACGATAACCCTAATGTCAGCGTCAGAGACGTTGCTCCTGTGCAAGGTAACGTTGACCACATCACTGTATGGAGAGTGCTACTGGCTAACCAGTTGTTTCCGTACCATGTACAGCGTGTGCAGGCACTATCAGCAGCTGATTGGCCTCCACGGGTACACTTCTGCGAATGGTTCATCCAACAATGTGTCAATCCTCATTTCAGTGCAAATGTTCTCTTTACGGATGAGGCTTCATTCCAACTTGATCAAATTGTAAATTTTCACAATCAACATGTGTGGGCTGACGAGAATCCTCACGCAATTGTGCAATCACGTCATCAACACAGATTTTCTGTGGGCGTTTGGGCAGGCATTGTTGGTGATGTCTTGATTGGGCCCCATGTTCTTCCACCTACGCTTAATGGAGCACGTTATCAAGATTTCATACGGGATACTCTACCTGTGCTGCTAGAACATGTGCCTTTACAAGTACGACGCAACATGTGGTTCATGCACGATGGAGCTCCTGCACATTTCAGTCGAAGTGTTCGTATGCTTCTCAACAACAGATTCGGTGACCGATGGGTTGGTAGAGGCGGACCAATTCCGTGGCCTCCACGCTCTCCTGACCTCAACCCTCTTGACTCTCATTTATGGGGGCATTTGAAAGCTCTTGTCTTCGCAACCCCGGTACCAAATGTAGAGACTCTTCGTGCTCGTATTGTGGACGGTTGTGATACAATACGCCATTCTCCAGGGCTGCATCAGCGCATCAGGGATTCCATGCGACCGAGGTTGGATGTATGTATCCTCGCTAACGGAGGACATTTTGAACATTTCCTGTAACAAAGTGTTTGAAGTCACGCTGGTACGTTCTGTTGCTGTGTGTTTCCATTCCATGATTAATGTGATTTGAAGAGAAGTAATAAAATGAGCTCTAACATGGAAAGTATGCGTTTCCGGACACATGTCCACATAAGATATTTCTTTCCTTGTGTGTGAGGAATGTTTCCTGAAAGCTTGGCCGTACCTTTCGTAGCACCCTGCATAGGCGTTGCCGACCGCAGCGCCGTGTTCTACCTGTTTACATATCTCTGTATTTGTACACGCATGCCTATACCAGCTTCTTTGGCGCTTCAGTGTACTTCCCCAGCCACCATACACTCCTGACATGGGCCCAGGAGATTTTGATTTGTTTCCCATTGTTTCCCATACTCTGTGGAAAACTTTTTTAAATAGTTGATAAATCTTCTAGTGAGACAAGTGTAATCAGGCAACTCAATAATAAAGGTAACCTATATTGCATGTAGAAGGTGCCAAAACGTCGTAAAGCTGTCATAAACAAGCATGAAGACTATATTGGGCCGGCCAGTGTGGCAGAGCGTTTCTAGGCGCTCCAGTCTGGAACAGCGCGACTGCTACGGTCGCAGGTTCGAATCCTGCCTCGGGTATGGATGAGTGTGATGTCCTTAGGTTAGTCAGGTTTAAGTAGTTCTAAGTTCTAGGGGACTGATGACATCAGAAGTTAAGTCCCATAGTGCTCAGAGCCAAAGAAAAACAAGAAAGACTATATTGAAGGCATATAAACGTACTTTGTAAAATAAACTATTTGCTTCACTTCTGCCTAGCACAGTGGCTAGCGACACGATTCGCACGTTTGCACCCCATGTTCGAGACCGGGCGCTGCGGTCGGCAACGCCTTTGTAAGACAACAAATGTCTGGCGCAGTTGTTAGATCAACTACTGCTACTACAATGGCAGATTATCAAGCTGTAAGTGAGTAGGAACGTGGTGTTATAGTCGGCGTACGAGCGAAGGGACATAGCTTCAAAAAATGGTTCAAATGGCTGTGAGCACTATGGGACTGAACATCTGAGGTCATTGGTGCCCTAGAACTTAGAACTACTTAAACCTAACTAACCTAAGGACATGACACATATCCATGCCCTAGGCAGGATTCGTACATGCGACCGTGGCGGTCGCGCGGTCCCAGACTGAAGCGCCTAGAGCCGCTCGGCCACAGCGGCCGACTGACACACGCGTAAGCATCCTGTGTGATCACCTGCATCCATTCATGTTCATTGTGCATTCCGATGGAATTGGGCAATTCCAGCAGGACAACACGACACCCCACACGTCCAGAATTGCTAGAGGGTGGCTTCAGGAACACTATTCTGAGTTTAAACGCTTCCATTGGCCACCAAACTCCCCACAAATGAACATTATTTAGCTTTGCAACTTGCTGTTCAGAAGAGATCCCCACCCCCTCGCACTCTTAACGGATTTATGGACAGTATTTCAGGATTCATGGTGTCAATTCCCTCCAGCACTGCCTCAGACATATCGTGCTGCGGCAGTTCTGCGTGCTCGCAGGGGCCCTACACGATATTAGGCAGGTGTACCATTTTCTTTGGCTCTTCACTGTATTATTCATTTGTGACATTTTTGTGAAATCTTTTGGACAATTAATATAACGCCCTTGTATGCCCTTACTTGATAAGAAATATTCGTCTAATAACCTTCTACGGACGTGGGCATATAAATGAAAAAGTAAAATAAATTAAATAAAAACAGTAACCAGGTTTCGAAAACGGGACGCAAAATTTAGACGTCGTAATGCCAGTCACTATGTCACCACTTTCGCTAAGCGTATTGCGCGATAAAACGCATCTAAATTGCGTCGAAAACATTGACCGTCGCCGGCCGGGGTGACCGAGCGGTTCTAGGCGCTACAGTCTGGAACCGCGCAACCGCTACGGTCGCAGGTTTGAATCGTGCCTCGGGCATGGATATGTGTGATGTCCTTAGTTAGTTAGGTTTAAGTAGTTCTAAGTTCTAGGGGACTGATGACCTCAGAAGTTAAGTCCCATAGTGCTCAGAGCCATTTGAACCATTTTGAACCATTGACCGTCGTTTTCTCAGTAACGCTAGAGTATCTACGGTTAAGCCGAGACCGTGTTCGCCTATTTTGGTTCCTCTTCCACTGAGCCAAGTTTATGGGAAATTGGGTTACGGCACTTACGGCACTTGTCGTGTTCTTCTCTTGAGTAATGCATGGTGCCCAGCCATGAGCGGTTTCCTGTCACTACGACGGTCTGTGCGAAGATCCTCTCACACCACACCATCTTAAGAACTGGGATAACACCACGTAGACGCCCCACTTCCTGACTCGTACGATGGCGACATAGGACCGCATATCGCACCTCGCCAGCGGAGCCGCGACCAGATACTTATGAGCGTGAGTTCGATAGCGTGAAGGAAGGGGTACAGGCATAAGACTGCGCCCAGTTGAACATCAGGATGGCCTGAAGATGCCAGCAACTCAGCTTGTTGAAATATCACATTGGGACGACGCCAGTCGGATCAATAGCCAAGAACATCGAACACTAATATGCTGCAGTTAATTTTCTCGCAAGCGAATGTTTTAATGGAGCTTTACTATCTTATTGATTCTTGCAGACTTGAAATTTGAAGGTAAAATACGGAATTTTATGTTGGAATCAAGAGCTGATTAATTTAATTACTTTTGCAAAACCGTATAATTTTTCGTAAAAACTGCAACAAGATTATTACATGTGTATCCATATTTGTAACTACCATGTAAGTGTACAACACATTTATATTTGGCGTAGTTTTGTGCAAGAAGCTGACTTATTAAAATACTCAATTAAACACAGTCGTGGACCACGCTTATGTATAATGAGTACTAACCACGGAATGGCTTTAAAATTAGTGTTCCTTGGGTGTGTTTCTGTCGAAATTGTTGGGAAAGTTTGGGTTCGAAACAAATCCAGTTCTATTTCCTTTATATATTTCCAATATATCTGGAACGTCACTCTTCGGTGGCTATGGTCCTTTGCACTTCTTGTTGAGTGTATCACCTTGAGAAGTAGCATTTAGAACTGATGATGCAGTGATAAAAACGTATGTTTTAGTGATTCTTAAGTAGTCTTGCAGTAGTTAGCGTTTCAGTTCCTTGAATTTATATATCAGTTTGTGCGTTCTGTTAATTCGATAAGGTAATAAACAGTTATCCTCTACATGCAAATATCATAGCATTTGTGTAAATGGCACAATAAAATCATTCGAATAAGTCACAGGAATCTTCAGATACTGATATTTTGTCATTAAAATACGCTGCTCTGCAAAACTTAACGACGAGGTGGAAAAGTAATATATTGTGTTATAATGGCGACGAACGAGTCGTCGCCAATGTTGACTGGTGGCCAATGCCAAATAGAAACATATAAATCACAGCAGGTTTGTCAGTAACGTCGATAAGGTGCTGGCTGCATGGTCTGGATCTGCAACGACTAAAATAATTAGAAGTCGTTGATAAAAAATAGTAGATATTGTACTTAATTGGTTGTAAAGGATTCTTCTTGGCTGAATGCATATAATTATAAACAGGTAACAACTGAGGCCTCACTTGAGCCACACGTTACTATGCCCCTTGTTAGAGGTTGCTATCAGCTGAAGGCAATGCTACTTTACTACTTGACACCCCGAGCAAAAGTGGACGAGAGTTCGCTAGAAACTTGATACAAGCCGTGGAGCGGCGTTAGCGGCGCTGGTCGCGACTCGTGGGTGCAACGATACTAATACGGACCGAGGTCGATAACTGCAACCCCTAAAAAGTGTGGTGTCGAACGTTGATACCACATATTGACTTCTCTGTGGAAGTGAATGAAAATGCGGGAGCATGTTGCCAGAGGTCTCTCAGTCGCGCACAGAAATTTGGAGGACACATGGCATGAGTTCAGCATGGCTGTAGCACTAAATGGGGTTGACCGCGCAACACGAGGCAGTTGAAGAAACAGCAGAAGACGGTGTGTGTCAGCCAGCGAGCAGTCACAGCTTATTGTGGTTCAAATGGTTCAAATGGCCCTGAGCACTATGGGACTTAACGTCTGAGGTCATCATGTAAGTAGGCTGTTTAGGTGTTTTTATTAGTAACGTCACATAGCGCTCTGTATGAAAAATCACTGGCCGTGCTGTGTGCAGTCAGTGGCTGGTTGACATTGTTGTAATACTCGCCATTGTAGCGTTGGGCAGTTGGCTGTTAGCGGCACGTAGCGTTGTGCAGTTGGAGGTGAGCCGCCAGCAGTGGTGGACGTGGGGAGAGAGATAGCGGAGTTTTGAAATTTGTAAGAATGGATGTCAGGAACTGCTATATATATTATGACTATTAAGGTAAATACATTGTTTGTTCTCTATTAAAATCTTTCATTTGCTAACTATACCTATCAATAGTTAGTGCCTTCCGTAGTTTGAATCTTTTATTTAGCTGGCAGTAGTGGTGCTCGCTGTATTGCCACTGACTGCACACAGCACAGCCAGTGATTTTTCATACAGAGCGCTATGTGGCGTTACCAATAAAATCACCTAAACAGCCTACTTACATAGCCTCCATGCTCCCCACAAAAAATTTTGCAAATTGTTTTGGGCACTGGCCAATACATATTTGTTAAAATTTTTCCACAATTACAACAACAAAAAAATCAAATGCACACACTTATTGATACAATGTTGGTCAAAAGCTATAATTTTCTCACAGTCCATAAAGGCAGTCCTGAGATTCATCACAGTAAAATAACAGTGTTTTTTTTCCAAAGACTGAGCAATAAAAGAAAATGCACTCGGAAGTAGCGGATTTCTAAGCAGTCTTGAAGAAGTAGTGTTGTCCTTCCAACAGAAAGGCAGTGCTGACTCTTGACATGCAGACAGGTAATGGGCCACAACAGAGCAAACCCACAGCAGAGTCAGTCGAAGTTGAAGACAATTGGTAGGTAGGTCATCACAGAGCAGACCCACTGTAGTCCTGGTAGAGTGTATAGTATAGGTGGGCCACCAGAGGTGCAAACCCACTGCAGTCCTTGTAGAGATAATGGTATTGGTGGGTCATCAAAGGTGCAGACGCAGTGCAGTCCTTGTAGAAATAATGGTATTGGTGGGCCATCAAAGATGCAGACCCACTATAGTCCTTGTAGAGACGACCAGCAGCCATCTGTTGCGACTGTGCAGGTGCACAATCACCATCGAAGAGTCTTGCGGAGGATATAGCAAGTTCATGAACCACGACTTGTGCACTCACAAAATTTTTTTTGAAATGTCCTTAGAACCAGCAATGCTGTTATCCAGTCCCTTGCTGAATTATTAACACATGTGCAAACACTGTTAGTCCCTACTTCTCACATATTGTCCATATACTACGATCAACAGAAATGTGTGCAGTGAAATGTAACTTACAAGTTACTTAATTTGATGAACTGGTGTCAATTACAATTTTATAACATGAGAATACAATAACAAAGGAACAAAATATATCATTAAGGAACATAATAGTACAGATAATATTTGCAGTAATACAGGCTTTACAAAAGAATCGAAATAACAAATACATCAGTGTTACAAAAATTATGACATAAATACATACATAAAAGATCAGAATAACATTTGAAACCTCAACTTCACACATGAGCATTAGAACAAAACAGAATAAATAATGTGTAAACATCTTTACGAAGTAAATAACATGTTATTAATGCAAATTATATTTGACGATAACAGTATTCCTCATCATAGTGAAGGTAGCTTAGTATTAGAAGAGAAAAAATGCTATGAAACACTACACAGAGACAGGAAGAAAATAAATACACAAGGGTACATAAACACATAGTGGGATAACACAAAAGGAAGGGACAGGGTTTGTTTTCAGGGTAACATTTGGTACTGCAGTCCAACCCAAAACTTCATTCCATAGATCTTTCGTCTTATTTCAAAATTTGTTTCCACCAAAAAAATCCTATCAAAGCATGCTTTTTGTATTTATATGTTCACATATTTCTTACCTCATTATTTATTTTCCAGTATCTTACCTCATCATGTATTTCCAAGAAAATCCTACCTATACCTGCTTTCTGTACATTTTTTGTATAACCTCTCAGTGCATTTCTTCCAATTCATCGCAACTCATTCTTTTATATAGGCTACCCCCTCTTAAGCTAACTTAAATCTACTGAGCTCAGATGCTAAACTAAGGGACGAGGCAATGCAGCAGCACAAAACAAATTAACACAAACAGCAATGACCCAAAAAATAGAAATTGGTAAAGCAATTGCAATATTACAACTAATATAAGGCGCTGTGCAGCAAACAAGAAAAATAAATCCCTAGTAAAACTGGCTTAACGGAGTAATACAAAGTGAAATTTAGTAACACTATGCCTGGCAAACAGCAGCGGCACATGCAATAACTTATATCTAAACATGACAAAGCTCAAGCAGAAAAAATATTACAGTAAAGACAACAATGCAGAAAAAGGAAATGTCTATTCACATATTAATATCTATGTCATTAAAGTGGTGCGCCACAAAACTAATTCTACAAAAGATATTACCAAGTAGTTGAAAAGAAAATTAAGTATGCAGTAACTGTTATTAATCCCTTCTTATTGTTCTTTCCCTTCCAAGTGCTCCTTTTTCGAAAAACGTGGATAATAAAATGGTTATTTAATAGATCTGTTGGCAGAAAGTGTTCACATTTGCAAATGCATTTAATTTTATAAAACCAATGATGTAACACAACTGGAAAACCAGATATCAAATGAAATAAGCGACTATGAAAGGCAAAGCATGAAAATATCATTCAATAGTCATGTGACATTTCATAAGTTAGTACAAATTGTCTCAACTCTCGTAGAAAGACGCTTGTCATTATCAGGTGTGCAGATGTAAGAAAGTATCTTTCCAAGTAATGAGCATGTCGTTTTTGCGATGCTTTCTACAAAGGAATGTCAATAGCGAGGATAATGGCCTCTTCTTTTTTTAACCTAATGGCTTTCTTTTGTCAGGTGGCTGTCACGCAGCTGGGTGCCCACGACGCATTACCTGCAGGTGGTCACTTACCTTTCTTACTGAAATATTTACAACAGCAGTTTCCGCTACAGTGACAGTCTCATATAAAAATATTTCACAGGTCGAGAATTTGCGTTACACATCTGTAGAAACAAAATCCTATTGATATAAGTGTCCAAAAAATTTTCGTCGACATTGTAATACATTCACGCATTTACATACATTTCATAACTCTTAAAGTACGATTCTTGGTTTCCAACAACCTTTTTCACAAACCAGAGTCCCTAACCACTACTCATTATTCCTTACCTTATTTGTCGACACTTCTTCAATATTTCATCATAACAGATACGTAGCATAATCAAATAACTCATATAGCATCAGCTTATTGATCATAAACATACCGCAACAGCATAATACACATAGTCATCGTAATAATAACATTATAACACCTCAGTCAACTCTCAAAATCGTCGTAGCTTCCTCCAATAATTTCAAAACCTAAAAAAAAATTCTCTCCTCATGTCAAAAGTGTCATCTACCTCAAACGTACTTTAAAAATCATGATCCCATACCAAATACATCTTTCAAAGCTCTCATAGTATCACAATGGTTCCGAAAAAATATGAAAATTTCACAGTGTACAGACAAAATTTAATTTCATAAGTGTGAAGTTACCCAACCGTGTAATTACGTAAACATCTGTCACTGATGTAGTAAAATAAATATTTGTCTCTCTCAGTTAAATGATCAGATAGCTGTGTAATTCTGTGTTAGAGAGATATGGTACCGATGTGTCAAGTTGTATAAGCAAATACCATATTAGTTAGGGCTCCTTGTGCTTGCCAAACACATGGTACACAAAGTAAGCGTGTATCCGCCTGAGGATTAATGTAATTATACCCTCAGGTGTTACAGATTACAGCAATGGAATGAAGTGTATCACGAAAAACTTTCTTTGTAATTCAACAATCTTGAAAAATAAATGGTTTAAGTACCAAATTAATCACTCAAATGCGTGCCTTGTAGTGCTAAACGTGCGTTTTGCTGTAAGATAATTCTGTGGAACTGTCGTAGTTATCGTCCTCTGTAAGTAAAGTTCTGCAGAAGTCAATGTACTTACCTCATCATAAACGAAAGTGAAATGCTTTCCGTATAGATATCGTAGTTATTACGTATCTTACCGTGATCAAGAAAGTACTATAATGTAACGTATTGTTGTGCTACAGAAAAGGCTGCCTCATTGTAGCTATACCACAAAAGTTACTACTAGAACATGTTTTCCTTTCCAGAAGAATTCAGAAAAACTGTGCAGATATAAAACAGAAACACCGCAAAAGCAACAGTGTAAATTGTCACTCATTAGTAGCGTCGTGATATAATCGTGTAGCTGTCACATAAACTAACCACTGTGTCATCTGGTATCTCACAGAAAGTACTTTAAATCCAGAATGTATTTTCAAGTAAACCAAAATGTTGCATTAAAAGCTCATTAGCAGTACCAGTACATGTTCTAAGTATGTAAGCCTTATGGTCGTTACGTAATCGTGCAACTAACAAGCAAGAATGTACACGCACAATAACACTGTGAGGTCTGTTCACAATAACAATGCATTCGTAATTTCTGTTTAAAAATAAGTTCTATTGGTTCTTGAGTGGATATTTAACTTTAAAAAATGGTTCCATGTTAACAGTTTCTTAAGTCTGACAAAGCATACTAGAAATGTGAAGTGAAAAGTTTTATGGCAAAGACAAAGTTAAAAAGCAGATTATCTCTCAATAAACGGTTTTACATGTGAAATGTGGAGTAAACCTTTACTCTTCACAGTACTCAGAGTTTCAACTTGAACGCAATTATCATGCGGTATACGTCGGTAAAGAATACTGGAATTTTTCTCAAGGTTAGCGTCTATGTTATTTTTCGCTGAGCCAGCCGGCGCACGTGGCTGCCTGCGGTGAGAGTCATCGTCTGTCCCTTCGTTGGGGCGCGTCGTTATTGGGATTAGGAGACCTAACTTCTACAAATTCACCTTGCCGAGAGGGCCCTGACCTGTTTGAAGCTCGCCAGTTCTGATGGAATTCAGGTCTGTCGTTTTGTCGGTAGTTTACATAGTTTATTGTTTGTCGGTCATGTAGTGGAGAATTCCTCCAGGAATCGTAACTGCGTGGTGGACCGTTGCGTCTGAAGTTATTCTGTCTCCCTTGATAATAATTATTTTGGTTCCCATATTGTCTGTTTCTATGGTTGTCTCTGTCACATTCATTACTCTGGAAAAGCGATCTTTCTCTGTAACTATTATTCTGCCAACGGTTGTCATACTGATGGTGTCTGTTTTGGTCATGATTTACGTTGTAAGAATAGCCTTGTCGTGGCCAGTTATTATTTCTTTCATCGCGGAATTACGACGGATGTGATCTGTAATTGTTGTGTTCCTGTTTTCGCGTTCCGCGATTGTCAGTGTCAATTTCTAATTCTTGTAAGAGTCCCTGAAAAGCTTCAATGTCCTCTTTGCAACGTCCTGCCAAAATAATATGTCGTAAATGTTCAGGCAATTTGATTAAGCAAATGCGGATGAGTTCTGAGGGGCTGTATGGGTTTGAAAGATACTGATTCTTATGTAACATGTCTTCAAAATATTTGACAAGACTGGAAAATTCAGATTGTTCGAAATGTTTCATCATAATTATGCTATCTTTTTACTCGGTCTTGTGTAGCTTGAGACCAATATCCTGAGAGGAGGGCAAGATAAAATTCTCCTTCACAGTGACAATCGTGAATGACCGATCTCATTCTTACAGCTGGTTCATTCTCTAAGTAGCCACACATAAATTCTAATCTGTGCTCTAATGACCAGTTAGGAGGAAAACAATGAGAGAATTGATGGAGCCACGCTTGTGGATGAATGTCGTTGCCAGAATTCTTAAATGTTTTGAATTTCGTGTAGCAATGAACAACTTATAATCAAAATCATCATGTCGGCGAGTCGCATGTCGGTCATTGTTACATCGTTTCGGCGGTTCCATCTCAAAATTCGGCGTACCTTGCAAATTCTTTAATAATTTTCGAAGTGCCCTTTGTTATTATTTTGTGGCTGTTCCGTATTTCTATGTCCCTCTTCCCCTATTGGAGCGCGAGTGTCCTCTGAAATACGTAATTCTTGTATTACCTGTGTAAGCTGGTCTTGTACTTCCCGGATTTCTCTTTGGGGTTGCGTATTAATTTGATTCTGATTTTGTTTGAATTTCCTAATTTGTTCGAACTCTTCTGTGTCATTAAAGACTACCGGTTTTGTGTCATTCAGATTATCGTCTACCTTCGTAGATAAATTATTTAGCTGAAAGTTCAACTACTTTCTCTGATAATGAACTGATTTCCTCCATGTGTCTTTCTGAACCAATTTTCACAGTATCTACTGTGTCCTTTAAGTTTTCCTGAGTTTTTGCAAGTTGCGTAACCGAATCGGTAGATGCAACTGGGTCAATTTTAGCTTGCAAGGTCTCATGATTTTCATGAACAATAGTTTGCAGTTCTCTTATGGGTGATTCGTGATTCTGTAATGCATTTTCATGCCGCGAAAAAGTAGGTTGAAAATGCTCACAAATTTGTGTTTTTACGTCATTACAGACTTTTTGACATTTCGATTCGATTTTATGTAACTCAGCAGTTAACTCTTCACGTGTCTGTTCAAGCGTATGTTCCACTGAGTCTAACTTTTGAAGCTTTTGTTCCATTTTGTCTAACTGTTGCTCTGTTTGTCTCTGATTTTGTTCCATTGTGTCTAACTTTTGAAGATTTTGTGCCATTTGTTTCTGATTTTGTTCAAGCGTTGTGTCTAACTTTTGTAGCCTTTGTCCCATTTGTTGCATTAACTGTAATAACAGTGCAGTGGTGTCTGAAACATGTTCCTCACTGCTATTTGGCAGTGCATTTGTACCGACAATATTCGCATTTTGAAAAGCAGAAAATGTGTTTTGATTTATTTGAGAAAACGCTGAGGACGCAAAACCTGAATCTACAGTGTTTGCAAGATTGTGTCCTGTCATTTCGGAATACTGAGGCGAGCTGTTGCCGACCGATCGATCGATAATGCTTCCCTGTTCACTAATTGTTTCACTGCCTACGCCATTATTTGCAGCCCGCTCCATTTCCCTATGCACAATTACCAAATTACTACTTTGAACATTAGTTAATTTATTACATGGTGGCGCTAACACACTGCCTTCGTCTTCACCGTCATTTCTCAGTTTACTTTGGAGCCTAGTATTACGTTTTTCACACGCCATTATTGTCACAATATTTCACACAACAACACAGAAAACCACAATTTGAAGAGCAAAATAAGAGAACACATTAACGTAGCACTGAAAATAATATCTAGTTAATTGCAAGCGCAGCTGCGAAATACTTGGTGCGAATCTAAATGCATGCCACAACTGTTTTACTGTACAAAAGCTACACTAATTACACAAATTACAAGAAAAAATCAGAAGATTCCAGTGAGGTATCCTCAGCTAAGGGTCGACATATGAAACGTCCCCTTAGAAAAATTATACATAACTGTACTTAAACTGACACACAATATTTTTTAGCGCAACGCAATCTGACTTTCAGTAATCCCTACAAGAGAATGGACCTGACTAACATTAACCTATACGTTTCACAAATCACTTACCTCACAAAAATCTTGGTTACTCGAACTACTGCAATACAGGGAGCACCACTACTGCCAGCTAAATAAAAGATTCAAACTACGGAAGGCACTAACTACTGATAGGTATAGTTAGCAAATGAAAGATTTTAATAGAGAACAAACAATGTATTTGCCTTAATAGTCATACTATATATAGCAGTTCATGACATCCATGCTTACAAATTTCAAAACTCCGCCATCTCTCTTCCCACGCCCACCACTGTTGGCGGCTCACCTCCAACTGCACAACGCTACGCGCCGCTAACAGCCAACTGCCCAACGCTACAATGGCGAGTATTACAACAATGCCAACCAGCCACTGACTGCACACAGCACAGCCAGTGATTTTTCATACAGAGCGCTATGTGGCGTTACCAATAAAAACACCTAAACAACCTACTTACAATCAGTCCCCTAGAACTTAGAACTGCTTAAAACTAACTAACCCAATGACATTACACACATCCATGCCCGAGGCGGGATTCGAACCTGCGACCGTAGAACCGCTCGGCCGCATTGTGGTGATGTTCTGTACAACATGGCACGGGTACATCTGGATAACTTTACAAGGGGAAGAATCATAGGGAAACTGGAAGAAGGACGAAATAATGAGTGTGGCCCAGGAGTTTGGTATTGTTCTCAGCGTTGTTTCACGTGCATGGGGAGCGTTCCAAACCACAGGTTCTGTTGCTCAAAGGAGAGAATACAGTCGACCAGTGTCAAGAACAGCAGCAGACGAAGACTACTTTGTGCATCAGGCAAGAAGAGGCAGCGGGTGCTACTGCGAACACATTTAACAGGACTAAATCTCACGATCATCAGAGGCACGGCAACTGCATGGGCTTGGTCTCTTTGCCCGACGACGATTACGCTGTGTTCGTTTGAGATCCACGAATTGGTAGCACCGTTTGCAATGGAGCCAAGAGCATAGGGCCTGGACCAGCCAGGAAAGGATTGCGTACTCTTCTCAAATGAGAGCAGTCCGATTAGTGATTCTGGACGCACCATTATATGGCGAGAGTTGGGAACACATAATGCAGCTAGGAACATTGTCGAATATGATCGATCGTTTTAGTGGCCCAGATATTATGGTGTGGGAATGCATAATGTTGCCTTGGCGTACTGACCTCCAAATCCTTCAGCACGGTGAACTCACCGGTCAACGTTGTTATGACACTACACTGATTACCCATCTGCGTCTTTCCAGGTGCGCATTCGGCCCTCAATTCATTTTTATGGATGGCATTGAGCGACCGTATCGAACGGCATAGGCGGAGGAGCTCTTGGAACGAGAGGATATTCGGCGAATGGATGATCTGTCTGTTCCAGGACTTCAATCCCATCGAGCACATATGGAGTGCGGTGGGAAAACATATTGCAGCACATCCATATGAATCAACGACCATCCAGCAGCTCGACTCTTTGGGACTACAAGGTCAACAACGCTGGTAGAGGAATGCAACGTGCTACCACAACAACTCCTTACCAACCTCGTCAGTGGGCGAGGTGGCGCAGTGGTTAGTGTGGTGTCACAGCCAGACACCACACTTGCTAGGTGGTAGCCTTTAAATCGGCCACGGTCCGGTAGTATACGTCGGACCCGCGTGTCGCCACTATCCTGATTGCAGACAGAGCGCCGCCACACGGCAGGTTTAGAGAGACTTCCTAGCACTCGTCCCAGTTGTACAGCCGACTTTGCTAGCGATGGTTCACTGACTTCACCGCTCTGATTTGCCGAGACGATAGTTAGCATAGCCTTCAGCTACGTTATTTCCTACGACCTAGCAAGGCGCCATGATCAGTTTCTACTGATATTGTAAATCATGTACCTTCAAGAGCGACGTTCGTCATTAATGGATTAAAGTTAAGTATTCTTCCAGCTACGTCCGTTTTTCTCAATTCTAACTCCCTTGTCTTGTTCCAGACCTCACGCCAGCCTGCGTGAGCTAAACGCGTGCATTTCGGCGTCCTTTAGTACCAAGGGTTGGCTCTCCTGCCAACCACAACAGTTAGCATACTGGATTCGCATTCGGAAGGACAACGGTTCAATCCCTGTCCGGCCATCCTGATTTAGGATTTGCGTGATTTCCCTAAATCGCTCCAGGCAAATGCTTGGGTGGTTTCTTTGACAGGTCACTTCCGACTTCCTTCCCCGTCCTTTCCTAATCCGATAGACAGATTACCTCGCTGTTTGGTCTCTTCCCCCAACCAACCCAACCCAACCCCATGAGGCCAACCTCGTGCCTAGCGTGGGAGCTCGTTACGGAATATCGACGTCTTGCCACATTAAAACACTGCTTCTGGCTACAAGATCCTTTCTCGCAGTTCAGCTATAGGAGATCACACACCCTATTTAGAAAACCATGCCCATGCTTTTTTAATGCCCAGGGGACCATCATAAATCGCGATGACTTCAATGTAATTATTGTCTTTGAATAAAAGTGTCATTTTTGTTCGTCTCATTCCACATTTCCCTTAGTTATCCTCTGTGCTATACTGTAGCAGCTCTTTCCATGTGCGGACCAAGTTTAATCAAGCTATGCTACTTGCCAGTGACACATCACACGGTAGTTACTTCCATCCTTATGTTTTGCATACCAGCTCATTTTATATTCGCTTAAGCTACTAAAAGCATGAGTGATATGTGGAAAGACCCTTCCGACTTCCAGACTAAGGTTGACTAAAAATGTTAATGTGACAGTAATGTGCAAATGTTTTTTAATTCATAACAACGGGAAAGGGTTTCATTTCACCAAGCACAACTACTCCTTTCGTCGCGGTCCGAGACAGTCGTGGCTTAAGTGTATCCGTTGAGTGTACATAACTGTAATGGAAGTGTGTATAGCGCGATTTCATGTTTGTGTAGTATGATGAGAGAAGGTAGAGGGTACATCCCAGTTCCGGCAGTGGACATTTCTTCCAACACGTGGATTCGAACCGGCTACCTCCTAGCCGAATGCGACAACACACGTCTCTGGGGAAAGCTACAAGACAGTGTTTACAAAGACATGCTGACAGCACCAGATGATATGAAACGATGAATTTTTGCTGCCTGCTTTGTAATTTCTGATGAAATGCCAGAACATGTGCATCAGTCTATACATAGCAGAGTTGATGCATGTATTGAAACTAGTGGTCGGGATTATGAACATCAACTTTGAAGGCCAATTTTCTTTCTCCTGAACAATCGAAAGCAAACGTTTGTTCACGTTTTTCCCTTACGTTAGTGCTGACACAGGTAGCAAATGACTACCAGTATTTTGAAACTGTGACTGCTCGTTGATTACATAAAGCATAATCACGAAAAAGCGCTATTGACATTCAAATTTAATATACTTTCATTTTGTTAAAGTTAAAGATCATTGTTAAATTTAAAAAAGTGATTTTATAAAACAAATACGCATTCCAATGAGTATTAAAATCTATGTGTGAGCTGCAAATGTGGGCTCTGAGCACTATGGGACTTAACATCTGTGGTCATCAGTCCCCTAGAACTTAGAACTACTTAAACCTAACTAACCTAAGGACATCACACACATCCATGCCCGAGGCAGGATTCGAACCTGCGACCGTAGCAGTCGCGCGGTTCCGGACTGCGCGCCTAGAACCGCGAGACCACCGTGGCCGGCTGCAAATGTGCGTCCAGGTTACACTTCACTTCTGTGAAAACAGCACAAAGTACTTTCCACTTCATAAGTGTTTGGGGTGATTCACACTGCATAAACGGTGCGTTCTAAGTCTTCACTGGTGTCATGAGTCTTCGACTTTTTGCTGGAGGTCATAAGAGTGATATAATGCTGTGTCTCTGCTGCAGCCGGCTATCTGGTGGTTGTAGCCATTTTGACGATGGAAGAATTTTCCTAGGTGGCTCATTTGTTGCGGACTTTTCCGACGTCTTAGACATCTTAACGCTCGACCTACTGAGGCCTTCGGAACAATGCGTTTCTTTCCGGATGATCGTTGACGAAAGCAGTTCCCATAACGCATAAACGTTGCTGTCATTGAATCGACTGTATTTATTAAAACACAAACACTTGATGTTCTGAAATATTGGTTCAAATGGCTCTGAGCACTATGGGACTTAACTACTGAGGTCATCAGTCCCCTAGAACTTAGAAATACTTAAACCTAACTAACCTAAGGACATCACACACATCCATGCCCGAGGCAGGATTCGAACCTGCGACCGTAGCGGTCGCGCGGTTCCAGACTGTAGAACCTAGGACCGCTCGGTCACCCCGGCCGGCTTCTGAAATATTTATTTGTTAATTTGTGAAATGCTTTTCGACTTACTAGGCCATGATCGGACAACATCTGGCTACAACTTATCAAAGAAATTA
Source organism: Schistocerca gregaria (assembly GCF_023897955.1). NCBI lineage: Eukaryota > Metazoa > Arthropoda > Insecta > Orthoptera > Acrididae > Schistocerca > Schistocerca gregaria. Next base: position 183,389,408 of record NC_064931.1, on the reverse strand, counting down.
ATAAGCATTTGGTCTTTGTTTAAGCTACAACGTATGTCACACTAATATTTCAGCCAAGTCGTGACAAAATGGAAAACATCGAAACTAAATCATAATTTTTAACATAGCAACTCCCTACGTGTTATAAATATAAATAATATAAATTTTTGCACAAATATAAAGAAATTCCACATAGTCATAGAGAAGAAATGCGCATGACAAAACAATAGACTCTTAAGTCATTGAAAATAAAATAAATGCAAAATGAAACTGATGATTAAGAGAGGCATAGAGTGTGGGAAGAGTAGAGAAATGAGATGTTGAGTGAAGTTCAAATGAGGGGAGATGGTAAGCTCAGGATGACCGTTTAAAATCGAGTGGGGACTGTTCGCCAGATGTCTGTTGATCTCAGGGGCTATCAGCAGAGTAAGTTTCCTAAGTTTCCACCCGTTTTTTACCAAATAGAGATGTGACTTTCATTCAGTACATGCTCAGAAAATATAGACACAGACTTCTCAGACCCCCAGCTACACTCATGTTCAGCTTATCTTCAGTAATTTTTATGTTTCTGCCTAACTCACCACTCCAAAAACTTTCTGCAGTCGAGGCCTGTAATTTATACACCCCATAGTTGTCTAGTAGACCTGTCTCAATTTTCCTATTAAAATATACTGGTCTGTAGTGTTCTCAACAGAATATAATATTTTGTAATTGCAAGATGATAGAGCTTTGAGCGCTGTCTGTGGTAGTATACCTCAGTATGGGGTAGAAAATCATTTCTTGCAAACAATGGAAGCAACTTTAGGGGGAGGGCAGAAGAGGTGTATAAGCTTATTTTTTATGCAAGTTGTGGTCAAAACAGCCATTTTGGGAGGAAATAATTTTATGTTGTCCAACTCTGAACAAGAATAACTGTTTTAGAACGTCCATGTGCTTATCTAAAAGCATATTTGAACATAAACTAGAAATATCCAAGGAGAGGAATGCAGTGGAAGCTGTAAGTCTTTAATTTTATTAACAATTTCTACTGAATCTGAAGTTGCTTGTTTTGGTTTGAATATTGTCTTGATCTTACTTTCAAAGTTCGTTTTGCTAACTAGCTTTTGGCATGGAGCTGTGAATAGGGATGGCACTGAGTTCATGTTAGTTAATAACTTTTCTTTAAATTCAGTTAAATCTTAGTCCTGCCTTCTTACACTCGTGGTTTTATCGTTAAATAATTCCATAAGATTTCTTGGAAAGGATATGGAAGCTTGTGGGAATCAGTAACTCATTGACTTCCGTAAATGAATCGCGCTTATTCAGATCTACAGTTGTCGGCTTTATCACCTATTGTGAAAACGATTTCTTATTACAGAATATCAGTAATTTGCGTTTTAACTGGTAATGAAAAAATGCTCTAACAAACAGCGACGGAAGAACTCATCAACACGACTAAATACTTGTTTTCTGGTCTCACGAAAAGAACTAGGATAGTTTGCACCGTAGCGTGCTTCGTCTTGGCAGGTAGAATCGGTGCATAAATCGCACAACTTCACCTTTTTGATGTTGCCCAAGTTGCGTGGTAATCGGCCTCCACTTAAACACATTTACCTGGCATTCTGTATCATTCCACTGACTTCAGAGCTGGAGTCATACGACGTCTACCTGCTTGTCGTTTTCAAAAAGCACAAGCAACACTGTTGAAGAAGGGGAAAACACATGCTTTCGCTACGGACCGATGGGCCAATCAGAATAAATTTATCTTTTGATATGAAACCATTCACTGTGGAGCGCGATAGCTTCCTAAAGCCATAGAAGGCGTAGGGTGACTCAAAGAATGGGAAATTTTGAAACTTGTGGCAACGCTGCGAGGTAGGTGGCGCCGGATGACATATAGAACGCTACTCGCACTGCCATGCCATTTAATAAAAGCCTATAACAAGAATGGTGTAATTTCAACATCTGACGGAATGGTCGAGTTCCCTCAGCGCGTTCAGTCAACACCTAGGTCCACAATTTTAAAGCAACGGGTTCTGCATTAAAGAAGCAATCTGGAGGTAAACACCGAACCGATCGAACAGGAGACAATATCGAGGCTGTGCCAACCGCTTTCGTAAGAAGCCCACAGCGCTCCTTCGACGTCACTCAGAACCTCTACAATTACGAGTGTTCAACTAATACTAAAAGTGGATTTAAAGTTACATCTGCATAAGCTGCAGATCGTTCAGCAACTTCAGCCTAACGATATGCTAATGTGTAGACAATTTGCCGAACGTAGCAAAAGTGCACGACGATGACAGTTTCATTGACAACCTGTCGATATTGGACGAAGTTCTCACTGGCTTTGTCAATAGACAGATTTTTCGCTTTTGGTCTCAGAAAAATCCACGTCAGCTACACGTGCGTCCTTTACGAAGCAGCAAGGTTACTCAATGGTGCGCCATGTCATCGGGTGACGTTACAGGCCCCTACTTCTTTGAAGATGTTGATGGATGCGCAACCACTGTATCGTCTTTTCGGAATGTTGCCATGATGGAAAGTTTTGTTGTGCAAGAACCGTCCCATTTGCCTGCCAACAGTTGCTTTCAACATGGCGGGGAAACGGCACTGTCATTTCAATGCACGATGACATTGCTTGGCCTCCAAAAATCGCCTAAGCTGAAAGCGCGCTATTTTTTCTTGTTGAACCATATTTAGAGCGCAGTTTCCGTACTCGAACTGCTACCTGCGAATAACTTAGAAGCAAGAATACGAGAAGAAATCTCCGAGATCCCCATTGAAATGATAGGGCGACCCATGCATAACGTACCTAGCAGGCTGCAGGAATGTGTGTGTCCCGATGGGGAGCTCATCTATCGGTTGTGATATTCAAGAAATAAAAATGCTTGTGACGTTCAATAATGGCATACTCTGTACTATACATTGATATAAATAAGTATGTGCCAAGTAATTAGGCTCCTTCATTAATCCCATTCAAAAATTTCCCTTTATTTGGAGTCACCCTGTACAAAGCACTTCCATAATTATAACTGTACCTGACACCAAAGCAGAAAGAGTCAAATATTAGTCCTGCCATGCGGGTCTTACAGTTTATTTCATAATTCTCAAAATTTCACTGAATGTTAGAGCAAAAAAATTGTTCAAATGGCTCTGAGAACTATGCGACTTAACTTCTGAGGTCATCAGTCGCCTAGGACTTAGAACTAATTAAACCTAACTAACCTAAAGACATCATACACATCTATTCCCGAGGCAGGATTCGAACCTGCGACCGTAGCGTTCGCTCGGCTCCATACTGCAGCGTCTAGAACCGCACGGCCACTCCAGTGTTAGAACACATAACGTTATTTATCACGGCCACCGGCCCTCAGTAATTTTAGTTACTGTCACTAAAACGCAAACACAAAGCGATAGCGCTTCGGAAATTTAGAAGCAAGTTGCAGAGGTGCGTCGCCACCGCTAACACCAAGACATGGCGACAGGAGCTTCTGTGATGATTCACCGGCGCTGAAGATGCCCTCTGTGCAGTGTGCATGAGAGAGAGTCTGGCAGCTTCTCTGCAGCTCTTGTCTTGGTTAACTTCACAATATGTATTTCAGCAATGTTGTTGGTTTTGTGGAGCTCATACAAGATTCCGTCGGATGCCCGGTCTCAATGCCTTCTCCCTGCAATACCACAAATCACCCCCTTAGTTTAAAGAGAAAAAGAGTTCCTGGATAACAGAACGCAGCATGTTATTCTCAACGGAGGGAAGTCTTCCGAAGTAAGAGTGATATCAGGTGTGCCGTAGGGGAGTGTCGTAGGACCGTTGCTATTCACAATATATATAAATGACCTTATGGATAATACCGGAAGTTCACTGAGGCTTTTTACGGATGATGCTGTAGCACATCGAGAGGTTGTAACAATGGAAAATTGTACTGAAATGCAGTAGGATCTGCAACGAATTGACGCATGGTGCTGGGAATGGCAATTAAATCTCAATGTAGACAAGTGTAATGTGCTGCGAATACGTAGAAAGAAAGATCCTTTATCATTTACCTACAATATAGCAGGTCAGCAACTGGAAGCAGTTAATTATATAAATTATCTGGGAGTACGCATTAGGAGTGATTTAAAATGGAATGATCATATAAAGCTGATCGTCGGTAAAGCAGATGCCAGACTGAGATTCATTGGAAGAATCCTAAGGAAATGCAATCCGAAAACAAAGGAAGTAGGTACAGAACGCTTGTTCGCCCACTGCTTGAATACTGCTCAGCAGTGTGGAATCCGTACCAGATAGGGTTGATAGAAGAGATAGAGAAGATCCAACGCCGAGCAGCACGCTTCGTTTCAGGATCATTTAGTAATTGCGAAATCGTTACGGAGATGATAGACAAACTCCAGTGGAAGACTCTGCAAGAGAGACTCCGAAGCTTGGAACGGGCTTTTATTGAAGTTTCGAGAACATACCTTCACCGAGGAGTCAAGCAGTATATTGCTCGCGCCTACGTATATCTCGCAAAGAGACCATGAAGATAAAATGAGAGAGATTAGAGCCCACACAGAGGCATACCGACTATCTTTCTTTACACGAACAATGCGAGACTGGAATAGAAGGGAGAACGGATAGAGGTACTCAAGGTACCCTCCGCCACACACCCGCAGGTTGCTTGCGGAGTATGGATGTAGATGTAGAAAACAACTACTATTCCGACTGGATCTCTTCCTGTGAGTACCTAGGGAGTTAAATAAAGTTAATTACTGACTCTTGCCTAGCGTTGTACCCTCCAACTCTATGAAGAATATTTGTCAGAAGTAAAAAAGCTTCACATTACTTTGCGACCTTCCTCCCCTCGTGTAAAATGTAAGGTCCCGTTCTTGCAGCGAAGGGGTGCCTTCGGAGCAAAACTGCGTCTGTCGGGTTGACAGAGGAGATAGAGAAGATCCAAAGAAAAGCGGCGCGTTGGTAAGGCGGATGCCAGGTTGAGATTCATTGGGAGAGTCCTTAGAAAATGTAGTCCATCAACAAAGGAGGTGGCTTACAAATCACTCGTTCGACCTATACTTGAGTATTGCTCATCAGTGTGAGATCCGTACCAGGTCGGGTTGACAGAGGAGATAGAGAAGATCCAAAGAAGAGCGGTGCGTTTCGTCACAGGGTTATTTGGTAAGCGTTATAGCGTTACGGAGATGTTTAGCAGACGTTAAAGTAACCTCTGGCGTGCCACAGGGGAGTGTTATTGGACCATTGCTTCTCACAATATATATATAAATGATCTAGTAGATAGTGTCGGAAATTCCATGCGGCTTTTCGCGGATGATGCTGTAGTATACAGAGAAGTTGCAGCATTAGAAAATTGCAGCGGATAGGCACTTGGTGCAGGGAGTGGCAACTGACCCTAAACATAGACAAATGTTATGTATTTCGAATACATAGAAAGAAGGATCCTTTATTGTATGATTATATGATAGCGGAACAAACACTGGTAGCAGTTACTTCTGTAAAATATCTGGGAGTATGCGTGCGGAACGATTTGAAGTGGAATGACCATACAAAATTAATTGTTGGTAAGGCGGATGCCAGGTTGAGATTCATTGGGAGAGTCCTTAGAAAATGTAGTTCATCAACAAAGGAGGTTGCTTACAAATTACTCGTTCGACCTATACTTGAGTATTGCTCATCAGTGTGGGATCCGTACCAGGTCGGGTTGACAGAGGAGATAGAGAAGATCCAAAGAAGAGTGGCCCGTTCCGTCACAAGGTTATTTGGTAAGCGTGATAGCGCTACGGAGATGTTTAGCAATCTCAAATGGCAGACTCTGCAAGAGAGGCGCTCTGCATGGCGGTGTAGCTTGCTGTCCCGGTTTCGAGAGGGTGCGTTTCTGGATGAGGTATCGAATATATTGCTTCCCCCTACTTATACCTCCCGAGGAGATCACGAATGTAGAATTAGAGAGATTCGAGCGCGCACAGAGGCTTTCCGGCAGTCGTTATTCCCGCAAACCATACGCGACTGGAACAGGAAAGGGAGGTAATGACAGTGGTACGTAAAGTGCCCTCCGCCACACACCGTTGGGTGGCTTGCGGAGTATAAATGTAGATGTAGATGTAGATGTAGTATATCGCCGCCACGTATCAGAAAGCTTCTGAACGGCCGTGTACACTTTCCTGGCGATAACTGGCCTTAAAGTCGACCTCGTTGGAGGAGGAGGAGAAGAAGATCAGTGTTTAAAGTCCCATCGGCAACGAGGTCGTTAGAGACGGAGTACAAGAGCGGATTAGGGAAGGATGGAGAAGAAAAGCGGCCGTGCCCTTTCGAAGGAACCATCCCGGCATTCGCTCAACCACGTTGAGTCTCTATGCTTTCTCACCCACGCTCTCCTTCTCCTCCTCCTCCTCCTCCTCCTTCTTCTTCTCCACCTCATGTATTAGGTATATAGCCTGTTACGGTACCCCATCTCTCGTATGATCTTCCTACATTTCTTCTTCCAATGTGTTTGTAATTGAGAGCCTTCATCGCGAATCTTTCTCCACCCATACAGCCTACATCTGACTTTCATTTTGCTCCTATTATTGTTTATATTTTCGTTTAGCCTCATTTCTTGAGCCTGTATTTTACTTTCTTGGTGTCTTACTGTTACCCATGATTCACTTCCGTAAGTAAATATTGTTACTGCTATTGTTTTATTTTCGGCTAGGTTTGTTTCCTGGCTTTATTCTGAAAACTTTTTACGATGGAAGTGAATTTATTTAATTTGTAATCATTGTCATAGTTATATTCGTAAGTGATGTCGCATTCTGGATATATAAAATGTTTTGCTTGCTCCAAGATTTTCATATTCGAGACCGTCTTAGATCTTTATGGCTGTCCACCCTGAAATGCCATCCACCTTCGGTTTATCCACAGATAATATTAAGTTTACGGCTGTCTGCTGCAACTTATATTCCACCATCTTAAGGTCATCTTTATTCTCTGCAGTCAGAGTTAGGTCATCTGCAGATAAAATTGCATTTAGTCTAGTGTCAGGATCTTAAAAAAAAAAAGTTTTTGTGTTCAACATTTTCCACCTTCTAATAACGTCAACTATACCAGCTATCTTGTCCACCCAAAATATCTCTGGAACAATAACAGCTATTGGAAAACGACTTTCACCGGTATCAATGTAGGGCTGGGGCCCATGAATGTATATATTTGGAAACATTCTAAAACGAAAGCATATGTGTTTTTTAACACAAACTTATGATGTTTTTTTAAATGGACCTTCTTTTTTTTTTCTTCAGCAATCCATAGCATGACAAAGCACATACACAATGGCGTTGATTGCATCACAATATTCCCATTACATCCCGAGATATTAAGACGCGAAGTTGACGCTTGAAACACCCGACGTGCGCTGCTAGCGCACGTCCTGAGGCTCAGGCGTGAACCCCATGCTGCCCGTAATCGCGATGTGATTGACATGCGTAATCACACTTCCATACTTATCAAGATGTCCGAAACGAATAATACGGTCTGCTGCCATCCTGCATTAACGTCGTACATTCCAGCAGGTATTTACCCCATAGGCTAGGGGTTATGCGGTTCTGTAACGTATCTGTGTACCGCAACGTTAGTCACAAAGTTAACTTCGCTTATCGTTAATCCGTTACTAAAAAGGTAATGCCGTTCAATGTTAAAACTTTACTTTACTGTAGATCTAGGGCAAATGACAGTTAATCATTCACTCGTAATAGTAAAATTCATATTGGTGGTTTTAGTGAAACGAGCAAGTGGACTAAAAGTTTTACCGTTGTTTAGGTAAAAACGTTTTGATTTGGGAAGTTCAGGTAGGACATAGAAGATGAATGTAAACGTGTTTAACCAATTAGTTTTATTATCACATAATTATCAATGTTATGTTTATCTAATGCGTTAAATGACAAATTGTTGCAAACAAATGTTTCTTAACATCACTGGGTAAAATGGTCCTTTGTAGAAACTTCCACTGTGATACCAGCACTACATACTAAACATAGCATTCACATCTCATGCTCAAAGTGATGCCCATTGGCTTGCATACATAGGGTCACTCTGCGGATGAAGGACGCCCTACTTCGTGCTACTGTTTCCTCTTTGATGGCTGTACAAGCATCAATAATGCGTTGCTTCATGTCCTCTGGTGTTTTTGGTTCATGTTGGTAAACAGCATCCTTCACTGCTCCCCAAAGAAAATAATCCAGCGGTGTAAGGTCCGGAGATCGGGCAGGCTACCTAAATGGGCCACCTCGTCCAATCCACCTACCAGGGAACTTACGGTTCAGAAGTCGTCGCGCTCGTAAGGCGTTATGTGCAGGGCATCTGCCATGCTGATACCACATGACTATTCTCCGGTTCAGAGGTACGGTGTCCAAGAGAACAGGAAGATTGTGTCTTATAAATCTGGAGTATTGTCTGCCATGTTGGATGCCATTTATAAAGAAAGGTCCGATAATGGTATCTCCAAACATTAACTTTCCACGGGCGTTGATGCTCTACCTGACGGAGCCATTTTGGATTGTCTGCGGACCAATAATGCATATTCCTCATATTGACAATTCCTTTGTTGGAGAATGATGCCTCGTCGGTAAAGAGAACATCTGCAAAAAAATTTGGATTAGTCAGAAGTTTTTGCTGAGCCCACCGACTGTTACCCTATTGCGGAAGTCTTTTCCATGAAGATCCTGGTGTAAATGAACATGGTAAGGATGAAATTTATGACGTTTAAGAATACGCTGTGCACTTGATTTCGACACACCAAATTCACGTTCAATTTCTCTATTCACATTATCGAATGACTTGTCAAAATCCACAAAAACAAGATGGGTTTCGCTGTTAAACTCTCGTCTCCTTTCTATAATATGTTGCAGTGTAAAAAGTTGCCAACACTACTGTCTACAGAATTAAGGAACAGGACTTTGATGTGGATATAGTTTGATTTGGCGACGAACCCCACTTTCATTTGGATGAGTTCGTCAATAAGCAAAGCTTGCGCTTTCGAGGAACTGAGAATCCGCATTTCGCGATCGAGAAGTCTCTTCACCCTCTATGGGTGGATTCTTCTGCTGTGTTTAGTCACAGAATAATCGGTATGATATTCCCTGATTGCACAGTGACTAACGAATGGTACGCGAGGTTTTGGAAGATGATTTCATCCCTATTATCCAAAGTGACCCTGATTTCGACAAGATGTCATTTATGCAAGACGGAGCTCTACCCACCGTAGCAGGCGTGTCTGATGTCCTGGAGGAGCACTTTGGGGACCACATTCTGGCATAGGCCTCGATGGCCGCCATATTCTCCAGATCTGGACACAAACGACTCCTTTTTTGTGGGGCTATATTAAAGACAAGGTGTACAGCAAAAACCCCAAAACCATTGTTAAGCTGGAAGCAGCAATTCAGGACGTCATCGACAGCATCGATATTCTGGCACTTCAGCGGGTCATGAAGAATTTCGCTATTCTTCTGCGCCACATCATCGCCAATGATCGCAGGCATATCTAACATGTCATAAGGTAAATCCGAATATCTATAGTGACGTTTACACGTTGAATAAAGTGGGTGCACGCCGTAGTTTGTAACTAATTCAATTTTTGTTCATGTAGTTCAATAATTGTCACCATGTACGTTCGCGCGCAAAAGCAATCTGCTGGCGGATATGGGTTCGTACCGTTGACGTTTCCAACGGCCACGTATCTCATGTCTACATCTGTCCGCAAGCCACCTTAAGGTGTGTGGCCAAGAGTACTCCTGATACCTCTATCTATTCCGTCTTCTTGTTCCGTTCACGAGTCGCGCATGTCGAGAATGATTGTCGGCATAACTCCGTATGATATCTAATTTTCTCGTCATGATCATTTCGCGAGACTTATGGGAGACGAAGTAATATATTGCGCGACTCTTAGTGGAACATATGCTTTCAAAATCTCAACTCTGTTGTAGTGTCTGCCACTGGAGTTCGTTGAGCATCTTCTTAACGTCTAAGCGATGACGTGTACTGCTCTTCCTTGGATCTTCTGTATCTCTTCTATTAATCATACTTGGTAAAGATTCCAGGCTGGTAAACAATACACAAGAATCAGGTCAACGAGTGTCTTTAAGCCACTTCTTTCATTGATAAATTACATTTCCTTAAGATTTTCACAATAAATCTCAGCGTGACATCTGATATTTCTACTGTTTAATTTATATGATAATCCCATTTTACGTCGTTCCGGATAGTTAACCTGGTGTGGCACTTAATTTATAAAATTTTAGATACCGGAACGAACCTCTTCAACCATAAAAACCCCACCCCCTGATCAGCCATAAAAATTCACAAGTTTCGATTAATGAAAACGTGATAAAACTTGCAATGAGAAATTATTTTTGCGAAATACTGTACTGAAATTCATTTCTTTAAAATATACTTTCTTTTAATCAAATCAATACAACAACAAGCTTAATATAAACAACTGGTGTACCGTCTGCCCCGTACCAGTGTTACATTGCTCCCTAGTTGTGCTCAATAAATGTCATCACAAGCCGGTAGTTTTCGTGAGTACGACGTTATGTTGTCAACTTCTATGACCTGCAAAGTTCAAACAGTTGACCTGTAGCTGTTAGGTGACTGTGTGTCCAGTGTTAATTAATTAAGTATTAGCCTGAAGCTGCTAGGTGACTGTGGGTCCAGTATTAATTAATTAAGTATTCAACGATGAATATCGATTAAAATAATCCTGGCCCACCGGGGCCATTTCCCACTTTCCAAAGGGTTAGGTAAAACAAAACACTATGTGACGTGAGACGCGGAGTTAGATGTTTAGTAAATGCTTTGAATATCGTTTTTCTTCTACTCATTAAATTGTATTACAACTGGACTGATTTTAATTCATATTTATCATTACAAATAGGCAGTACGTTTGAACACGGACGTCCCTATAACACGTCTTCACGAAATGTTAATTTCTTGTGCTATTTTTACCATAACATAGCATAAATTACGACACAGAAGAAACAAGATTTCCTGAAAGCACGTTATACAGACTCTCGTGCACAAACATTCCGTACATTGTAAATTTGTGCCGGACCGAGACTCGTACCCGGATTTCCTGCTTTACGCAAGTGTCGTCTTAACCGTTTCGGCTATCCGTGCACGATTCACAGCCACACCCAAACCTCCTGAGTCACAACCTACACTCGTGCACACATTTAATAATTCTTGTATGAGGGAGGGCATTTTACTTGAAAGTCGCTGCTTGGTACCGGCGGATAAATACGAGACTGCACTGCATGCATGTACGAAGGAAGAGGCACCGTGGCGACTACAGCCGTTATGAAATACATGAGATGTACTTGTAGCTACGAATACGATCAACATCAGCTGTATAAGGGAATGACGACAATGAAAATTTGTGCCTGACCTGGACTCGAACACGGATTTCTGGCTTTACGCGAGTGGTCGCCTTAACCACTTTGGCCATGCGTGCGGGACTAAGAGCCAGACCCAAACTCTCACACGCCGTCGTTGCTGCGTCACAAATTGTATTCGTAAACACATTATGTAATTCCCGTACGGTGGAGATACTTTAATGTAAAGTCGCTGTCTGGTATCGGTGGATAAACACGATACTGTAGTGCCTGTCTTGTTAAGAAGAACGATGCAATGGTCCTTCGGACATGCGTGCATTGCGTCGTTCTTCTTAACAACACAGGCACGGCAATGTCGTTCTCCTTACATTATTTATTTATAATTGATATACATAAAACGAGACGTCGCCGTGTTACTATGTCACTGACGTTGCTAGGAGCTGTAAATAAAAGCCGGTAGGCACCGATTACAACTTCTGAACTGAGCTCTACTTATCTTGGTTATAATGTGGATCTTTGAGGTTTCTGCGGTCGCAAACAAAAAAGCTCTACTTATCTTGGATTTACTGTCCACACACTCACTCACACACACACACACATACACACACACATCCACACTACCTCGCCCCATGTCCCTACCCATCGCGCAACGTTGGTCACCCATTGCGACGTTGATTGGTGCCGGCGCAGTGGCAAATATTAATTATGTTGCTATTTAACACACTTTTAATAAATCTCCGGTGCCGACTTGTTCCAGAGACTTCAAAATAAATTCTGTGGGATGTACCGGAACGTTTTTCTGGCTGAAATTAAGCCCTGCTCCAACAAATTTTACATAATTTGTCACCAATAGTGTAATCGTACAGTAGAGGATATCTTCGCCTGTTTATGCGCAATATGTTATATTTTCAAAGTCAACTGCTAGTTCCCGCACCAGTCGTTCATCCTCCGTAGTTCTTTCTGCGTTTCCCTTCAGGCGTTACAACTTTCCCATAGACAACAGCATCGTTCGTGAATAGCCTCAGTGAGCCACCACTATTTGGTCATTAATATAAATTGTGGCCTATATCGCTCCCTAGTGGTACTTCCGAAATTACCTTTAAGTTTGTCGATTTTGCTGCGGTAAGAATGACATGTGGAAGGACGGAAGGACGTTCAATAAGTAACGCAATACATATTTTTCATTGGCCAATTTCAGTGCAAAAAATGCGAAATTTGTTGTGTAATATTCTCATTTCAGCCCCTATAGTTTCTTGAGGTTCCGATAGATGCCGGCCGGGGTGGCCGAGCGGTTGTAGGCGCGACAGCTACGGTCGCAGGTTCGAATCCTGCCTCCGCCATGGGTGTGTGTGATATCCTTAGGTTAGTTAGGTTTAAGTAGTTCTAAGTTCTAGGGGACTGATGACCTCAGAAGTTAAGTCCCATAGTGCTCAGAGCCATTTGAACCATTGTTTTCCGCTAGATGGCATCGCTATACGAAGCCTTCAGGTAACGGAGGTGAATTCCAAGCAGAGAGCTGTCATTGAGCTTCTTTTGGAGGAAAACCAGAGCATCGCTGATATTCATGGGCACGTGCAGAATGTCTACGGAGAAATGGCTGTGAACAAAAGCACGGAGAGTCATTGGGCGAGGGCGAGGCATCTCTCCTCATCACAAGGTCATGCAAACCAGTCCAGTCTCCCTCGCGCCGGCGAAAGTGAAGAAACGACTTCCGTGTGTTCGTAGCCACAAAAATGAAGACCAACTTCTCCATCTCCATGAGAATGCAAGGCCTTACACAAATCTGCCCACCGAAGAGGGGCTCACGAAACTTCATTGGACTATTCTTCCCATCCATCCTACAGCCCGGATCTCACACTTCCTGACTTCCACCTGTTTGACCCAATGAAAGATGTACTCCGCAGGAAGCAGTAGATGGATGATGGGTAGGTTACTGATGCAGCATGACGTTGGCTCCGACGTCGACTAGTATAGTGATACCATGCGGGCATACAGGCCTTCCTAGTAAGGTGGCACTGAGCGGAGGTTTTGTTAGAAAATAGAATTTTCGAGCCAAATGAATGGGTAATAGTATTGGAATCCTGAATAGTATTTCTTCAGTCAGTTAACGCTCCTCGTACAAAGAAGTCCCGTGTGCAATCACAAATCTAGTCCGATACTCAATAAGCTCGTATTTTGCTCACTAGGCGACAAGGAGGCAGTATTTCGCTCCTTGTGCTCATTATGTTCATTGAAGAAACAATGAGGGAAATGAAACAAAAGGCCAAGAGTGGGATTAAAATTCAGGGTGAACGGACATCAGTGACAAGAATCTCTGATGACGTAGCTACCCTCAGTGAGGGCGAAAAAGAATTACAGGATCTGCTGAATGAAATGAACAGTCTAATACGTACAGAATATGGGCTGAGACTAAACCGAAGAAAGCGAAAGTAATGAGGAGTAGCATGCATGAGAATAGCGAGAAACTTAACATCAAAATTGGTGATTACGAAGTAGATGAAGCTCAGGAATTCTGCTACCTTGGAAGCAAAATAATCCATCACAAACGAGCAAGGAAGATACAGAAAGCAGGTTAGGGCAAGCAGAGAGAGTTATCTTGGTCAAAAGGAGTTTACTAGTACCAAAAATGAGCTTTAAACTAAGGAAGACATTTATGAGAATATAAGTGTGTGGTGCAGCACTGTAAGACAGTGAATCATGGACTGTGAGAAAACAGGAACAGAAGAGAATCGTTTCAGATGTGGTACTACAGGAGAACGTTGGAAATTGTGTGGACTGGTAAGGTAAGGAATGAGGAGTTTCTCCACAGAACCAGCAAGGAATGTATGTAAAACACTGACAAGGAAAAGGAACAGGACGATAAGACATGGAATAACTCAACAAATAATTGAGGACATAGGTTGCAAGTGCTGTTCTGAGATGAAGAGATTGGCTCAGGAGAGGTATCCGTGGCGGGCCACATTAAACCACATTAAACCAGTCAGAAGACTGGTGACATTAAAAATAAATAAAGTGTGACAGTGCAGAAGCGTATTGAATGACTTCCAGAGGTGGAAAAACACGTCATCAATTTGAGCGCATTTGTCTACGGAACTCAGGGTCTCATGGAGAAGTGGAGGAACACGTCATCGACGAGAGCGCCTTTGTCTGTAGAGCTCTGGCTCTCGTGGCCGAACAGAGCAAATTGGGTTTTGGATCTCTGTTTGCGGAATACACATTGATTTTTATAGAAGAGATTTTAGTTTTCCAAACACGGCATAATGTGTGAGAACTGAGCATGTTCCACAATTCTTCAACACATTGACGTCAGCGATATAGGCCTACAACTACGCGTCAGATGATGCCACACAGTGCCAGCATCTGCAATAACCACTGAGAGCGAGGTGGCGCAGTGGTTAAGAGGCTGGACCGTGTTTCACATCCCCATCTGGAAGTCCATATATTCCGTGATTTCCCTAAATTGCTTAATGCCGAGATGGTTCCTCTGAAAAGGATAGGGTCGATTTCTTCTCGCAGCCTTCTCTTGGCTGAGTTTGTGCGCCATATCTGATGACCTAGCCGTCGACGGGATGCTAAACCCTAATGTTTACTCTTCACCTGGAATCACAGCTGCAGGCAACGCAGAGGTCGTGATAATCCATGGACAACGATGATGGTAACAGACGTCACTGGCATGAATCTCAACCATCGCACCACTGTTCATAGTGATAATCATTAGAGCCATCAGACGATGATGAAAAAAACAAAAAATGGTTCAAATGGCTCTGAGCACTATCGGACTCAACTGCTGTGGTCATTAGTCCCCTATAACTTAGAACTACTTAAACCTAACTAACCTAAGGACATCACACACATCCATGCCCGAGGCAGGATTCGAACCTGCGACCGTAGCAGTCGCACGGTTCCGGAGTGCGCGCCTAGAACCGCGAGAGCACCGAGGCCGGCTCTGAAAAAAACACACCCTCATACGAAGTTTCGTCGACAACTAGAACTCATGCAAAATCATCTGATGCTGCAGGTAAGGCCCACTTACTGTCATTTGGTAGTTCCGTGTATAAACCATCATATGTTGGGTTATAGCTCGCGTAGACGAAGAAGATTCAGTCTAGATGTAAACCGATACGGAGAGCGGCATTAATTGGAAGGCAACCACCGTAACTCAATGGGAATCAATGGTGAGCCGAAAAAATGTTCAGAGGATGACTGAGCTAAGCCATGGGAGCACGACTATTGATGTCGTGAGACTAATGCATCACTTTGTCAATGAAGTAAAGCAGGAATCAGAAAAAGGGCCAATAAAATCAGAAAAACGAATAGAACATCGGAAGAAAGCAAGCAGAAAAATTAAAGAAAAAAAAAACCTGGGAGCTCACGGCGATGGTAGACGAAGGACTTGGCAGCTCCAAAAGGCAAAACTGGTGCAACACCGACTCCACTTCTACAATCATTAGCGAAAGGGAGATACATCCCGTAAATGATCAAAGTGACGCTTTTATAGGGATATTTTCCCGCGAAGCTGTGGAAAGGAAAGAACAATAACTGCGCCAGGTTCGGTTCTAGGGATGTCGCAGTTTGTCACTGTGTCCTTCTTCCCCAACCGCAAATCCAATTTGCCATCATCCCGACTTTTAACCTGTCACAGATCGATTATTTGTTAGTAATAATAATAAAATATATAAAACATTACTCTAACAATTATAAATTGATCAGTAATAATAAAATGTATGAAATATTTAAATCGACTAGCAATAATTTGTGTAGCTCTGTGTTCAGAACATTGCTGTAGCATAACTTCCAAGAAACTGCAATTCGTAGAAATCCGTCATTTGGAAGGAATTCATCCAAACAACTGAGAAGTACTTTTGTCGTGCAATTGATTTAAGAATTACAATAGCAACAAACTCTCACAACTGTATAACGAAGTACACTGTAAAATTTGAAATTTTCCCGACGAATCAACTGCGGCCATCGACAGTACCGACGGCAGCTGAGTGCTGAAGTTCCACCAGTGAAGGCGCTGCCGCTGTGCGGTGTGGCCCTTCTGTCTCCGTGACTGCAACGCATGCGCGGCAGTACCATCAGCGCACTATACAAGACGGGGCGGAGAACGTCTTCGTACCACACTCCATACCCTTCCCCAAGGTGGCTTCAGCCAACTCCCTCTCCCTGATGATGCCCTCGTCCCCTCTATCTGCCCCTCCTACTAGCTTTGATCCTCTCCTTTCTCCTCCTGTGTTTTTCCCCCAGGGCTCCCTCTTTTCCTCTCTCTCCCTTCTCACTTCCTCCCCTCTCCTCTCTCCCTCTCCGTCCCCCTTCCCAGGCTTCTACACCCCCCGTACCCTCTCCCCTCTCCATCCTTTCTTCTCTCCCACTGGCATCCTCCTCCCTTCCCTCCTACCCTCCCCTCTTCCCTATGGCAGGCTCCGACTTTTTCATGCAAACAGTATGTTTTAGTGCGCAGAAGTTAGTCGCCACTGTGCAAGTATTTCTCTTCCCATCAGTTCATCAGTGTCTTTCCTTCAGTGCTCTTACGTTCACGTGTGCAACTCTGTGTCTCCGTTTGTGTATGGTGAGGAACTTTTTTATACAACCAGTGCTTACGTGAACGCCTTCCTTTATTTCAATATGTATGTCTCCTGTTTATATCCTCCATGTATGTTTGTTTTTATTACTTCCTGTTTAATGTATGTTTTTCTATGGCCGAAGAGCAGCGTAGATAGGCCGGTGCCGGCACCTTTATGTAAAGGTTTGAAAATAACAACAAAGGGGAAAAAGTCTTCGTTAGTCCTCGTTCGGCTCACCTGAAGATGGCTGGCAATTGTCCAGCCGAAATAGCGTTCAATGAAGTTTACGACGACCGGCTGCTGTGTCGTAATCTTTTTAAACACGTAGTACACTGTTCCACAAAAAAGTGAAGTACCCAGAAGGGGAATAAGAAACGAAATGAAACCTGAGGGGCTGAATGTGTTTGTGAAGTGATTTTAGTGATTACAAAATCGAGTAAGATTCACAAAGAACTTGGCAGTATAAGCCCACTTTTAAGAATGACGTTGCTCTCCTTTCTGGCCTCGATGCTTTCACTGATTTGTTTTGGATGGGTCTTATAGAGCCGTTGTATCCTCTCCTGAGGCAAGCTAACCCACAGCTGTTGTAACTCGTCCTCTATATCTTTGATACTGACGCTGGGACGGAGTCGACGTCCTAGCTGGCCCACCCATGTTCTATTGGGGACAGATCGGGGGATTGTTCTGGCTCTGGCAGTTCATAGAGAGAGTGCCATGTATGGAAAAGCATTGTTCTGTCGAAAAATGACACCACAATATTGTCGCATAGGAGTTGTCACATGAGAATATGATGTCCCTGACATACCTTTGCGCAGTCATATTTTCCTCAACCACTAACAGCCATAACCTAAGGGGGAACGACAGGGTGATGGACGAGAATATTGCTCAAATTAAGGATTTTTTTCTCCGTACTGGAGTGTAGTACACAAAGAGGGTTTACTGCAATGAATAATGCATACATTGAAGTTTTCATTGGTATTTTTTACTGAAAAATGTTAATATCTTGACTGTGTAATTGAGATTTTCCCGAGGCAGCTCATAAAAGGACGTAGATAGACGGTTGTCACTGTAACGCTGGTTATGGTTATCTGAAACATGAAATTAACATATCGTCCTACTCCTTACAGATGTAATTTTAGTGCATCGCAGGGATTTGAAAAAAAAAAAATTGGCGAAATCATAGATATTTGAAAAACATGGCCATTTTTGGAGCCCTCTTTTTTGGCCGAAAAAATGCTAAATATCAACATAAAAAATCGGCTACAATGAACTGACGAGAATTCAATTTGCTTCAAGGGAGACCAAAAACTATTAGAATCAGATGAAAATTGTAGCGGGGGCGAAGACAACGATGCCGAAAAAAATGATTTTGAGAAAGAAAATTTGACAAGCCTGGTCCATAATAACTATCACCCTGGCTATTGGATGACCGCTTTTTCCTACTTTGACAGGATAAGCACTAGTTTTCATCCTCAAAGCCCTTTTCGTCACGGATCGCATCCCCGCTTGTGTCTCTATCTTCACAGAATCGGTGCGTTTCATCGCCGATTTAGATGTGAAGGGCATTTTCCATGTGCATTAATAAAGAGTGGCCTACACTGAATAGATATACGACCAAATTTGAAGCAATGTTGACAATTTAGCTTCGGCTCGATGTTATTTTTGTGGTGTACACCCCTGGAAATTGAAATAAGAACACAGTGAATTCATTGTCCCAGGAAGGGGAAACTTTATTGACACATTCCTGGCGTCAGATACATCACATGATCACACTGACAGAACCACAGGCACATAGACACAGGCAACAGAGCATGCACAATGTCGGCACTAGTACAGTGTATATCCACCTTTCGCAGCAATGCAGGCTGCTATTCTCCCATGGAGACGATCGTAGAGATGCTGGATGTTGTCCTGTGGAACGGCTTGCCATGCCGTTTCCACCTGGCGCCTCAGTTGGACCAGCGTTCGTGCTGGACGTGCAGACCTAGTGAGACGACGCTTCATCCAGTCCCAAACATGCTCAATGGGGGAAAGATCCGGAGATCTTGCTGGCCAGGGTAGTTGACTTACACTTTCTAGAGCACATTTGGTGGCACGGGATACATACGGACGTGCATTGTCCTGTTGGAACAGCAAGTTCCCTTGCCGGTCTAGGAATGGTAGAACGATGGGTTCGATGACGGTTTGGATGTACCGTGCACTATCCAGTGTCCCCTCGACGATCACCAGAGGTGTACGGCCGGTGTAGGAGATCGCTCCCCACACGATGATGCCGGGTGTTGGCCCTGTGTGGCTCGGTCGTATGCAGTCCTGATTGTGGCGCTCACCTCCAAGGCGCCAACACGCATACGACCATCATTGGCACCAAGGCAGAAGCGACTCTCATCGCTGAAGACGACACATCTCCATTCGTCCCTCCATTCACGCCTGTCGCGACACCACTGGAGGCGGGCTGCACGATGATGGGGCGTGAGCAGAAGACGGCCTAACGGTGTGCGGGACCGTAGCCCAGCTTCATGGAGACGGTTGCGAATGGTCCTCGCCGATACCCCAGGAGCAACAGTGTCCCTAATTTGCTGGGAAGCGGCGGTGCGGTCCCCTACGGCACTGCGTAGGATCCTACGGTCTTGGCGTGCATCCGTGCGTCGCTGCGGTCCGGTCCCAGGTCGACGGGCACGTGCACCTTCCGCCGACCACTGGCGACAACATCGATGTACTGTGGAGACCTCACGCCCCACGTGTTGAGCAATTGGGCGGTACGTCCAACCGGCCTCCCGCATGCCCACTATACGCCCTCGCTCAAAGTCCGTGAACTGCACATACGGTTCACGTCCACGCTGTCGCGGCATGCTACCAGTGTTAAAGACTGCGATGGAGCTCCGTATGCCACGGCAAACAGGCTGACACTGACGGCGGCGGTGCACAAATGCTGCGCAGCTAGCGCCATTCGACGGCCAACACCGCGGTTCCTGGTGTGTCCGCTGTGCCGTGCGTGTGATCATTGGTTGTACAGCCCTCTTGCAGTGTCCGGAGCAAGTATGGTGGGTCTGACACACCGGTGTCAATGTGTTCTTTTTTCCATTTCCAGGAGTGTATATCCAAGTGAGACTATTGAAACTTTCGTTTACATTTTGAGTAAAAGCGCCCAAGTAACGCTCCAGCAAATCAGGGTTACTCAGATCGGTATAAATAGGTAAAGTGAGCACAAAACCGGCCGCGGCGGCCGTGCGGTTCTGGCGCTGCAGTCCGGAACCGCGGGACTGCTACTGTCGCAGGTTCGAAACCTGCCTCGGGCATGGGTGTGTGTGATGTCCTCAGGTTAGTTAGGTTTAAGTAGTTCTAAGTTCTAGGGGACTTTTGACCTAAGATGTTGAGTCCCATAGTGCTCAGAGCCATTTGAATCATTTTTTTGAGCACAAAACCGGATCTCTAATGGCGAGGCGTGCCGTGCACGTTCGGCTTCAAAGGCTCACAGAATCGATACTTTCTGGAGTTCGCGCATATTTTGGGGAATAATTATCCACCATATATATATATATATATATTGAAATTTCGTGCCGGCCGCGGCGGTCTCGCGGTTCTAGGCGCGCAGTCCGGAACCGTGTGACTGCTACGGTCGCAGGTTCGAATCCTGCCTCGGGCATGGGTGTGTGTGATGTCCTCAGGTTAGTTAGGTTTAAGTAGTTCTAAGTTATAGGGGACTGATGACCACAGCTGTTAAGTCCAATAGTGCTCAGAGCCATTTGAACCATTTGAAATTTCGTAATAAAAAAAATTTAGTGTTTTCTACCGTCACCCTTAAGCCATACGTGAAGGCTCCCCACACCACGACGCCAGGAATTACATCCTCAATGCCTCTCCAAAACGTTAGGACAATGGGACGCCTCACCAGATCGACACCGCACTCACTGGCGATGCTTAACTGGGATATTACAGGACCACTATTCATCGCTGAACACAGCACTACGCCATTCATCAGCAGTCCGTACTTATTGGTCACGACACCACTCGAAACCGAGCATTCGTGTTGTGGTGTTAACAGCAGCTTACATACGAGACGGTAACTCCCAAGAGCGGCTTGTGCTAACCTCCGACAAATGGTGGGGGATGGCAATGAATGTTGCATAAGGCCCATTAGTTGTTCTCATGTGGCAGGCGCAGATGTAAAAAAGGTTCCAGTTTGCTTTGTGCACAATACAGCGATCCTCATTCTGGTGGAAAGACGTGGTCAACCGGAACCTTGCCGACGAGTATGCTTGCTCTCACTTCTCTTGCAGTCCATCATGGGACCACTGTCACATCCGAATGCCCTTTAAATTTGGATACTTATTGCACAATTGCAGACCTAAACTCTGCCAGATGGGTTGGTTGATTTGGGTGGGAAGGGAGTGGGGGCAGACAGCAACGTCATCGGTCCCATAGGATTAGGGAAGGATGGGGAAAAAAGCCGGCTGTGCCCTTCCAAAGGAACCATCCCGGCATTTGTCTGAGGTGATTTAGGAAAATCACGGAAAACCTAAATCAGGACATCTGCTAGGTGCTCACAATGCTGTCCCACATGAGTACATGGCATAACAGTATCCTTCACAGCAATCACTGATGCTGTTAACGCCCCTTATATACTCTACCAGGCCTAGTAACACCACTCAACACGTATAACACTACTGCACTCTGGTGGCCATTCTACCTGTCTCAGAAAATATTGCAACTAGTGGCTTACATACATGCCGATGGTGCACACACGTATTAAGTTACATTGACATCCGACCATGCCTTTATCACTAACCCTCCCCATGACGCACATACATTCCTGGAGTTGGAGAGCCATATTCGAGACATTCTCGTCCTTTGTAAACTACCCCATAATGAAACATAATAGTCTTGTCAGGATCTTCTCTGTTAAAATTTTCTGGAAAGGGTCTCAGATTGATGAACAGCTGTGAAGAATATGGCTAACGATGGTTTTGTAACCTGTTTCTTTTGTGGTTGGACGGTTGATTTGGGGGAGGGGACCAAACAGCGAGTCATCGGTCCCATCGGATTAGGGAAGGATGTGGAAGGAAGTCGGCCGTGCCCATTCAGAAAAGCAACCATCCCGCTATTTGCCTTAAGCGATTTAGGGAAATGACGGAAAACCTAAACCAAGATGGCCGGACTAGGGTTTGAATGGGTGTCCTCCCGAATGCGAGTCCAGTGTGCTAACCAGTGCGCCACCTCCCTCGGTCTTCTGTTGTAAATGAGTTGTATTTCCTTAGATCCTTCCAATAAAGCTCCACCCTCTAGCCTTCATACATCTAGTTTAATGTGGTCATTCCGCTTTAAGTCAAGGCCAAAAATTCTAAATATTTTACAGTTGCGAAAGATTCCAGTGATTGAGCGTTAATCGTGTAATCGATAATCGTGTATTTTTGTTCCTATTTATTTGTAACAGGTACACCTGCCTAATGTCATAAAGGGCCCCCGGGAGCAAGCATAAGTGCCGCAATACGACGTGGCATGAACTCGACTAATGCCTGAAGTACTGCTGGAGGAAACTAACACCATCAATCCTGCAGAGTTGTCCGTAAATCCGTAAGAGTACGAGGGGATGGAGACCTCTTCTGAACAGCACGTTGCAAGGCATCCCAGATATGCTCAATAATGTTCATGTCTGGGGAGTCTGGTGGCCAGCGAAAGTGTCTAAACTCAGAAGAGTGTTCCTGGAGCCACTGTATAGCAGTTCTCGACATTTGGTGAGTCGTATTATCCAGCTGGAATTGTCCAAGTCCGTCGGAATGTACAATGGACATGAATTGATGCAGGTGATCAGACAGGACGCTTACGTACGTGTCACCTGTCAGAGTCGTATTTAGACGTATGTGGGGTCCTATATCATTCCAACTGCACACGTCCCGCATTATTACAGAGCTTCCACCAGCTTGAACAGTCCTCTGCTGGCATGCAGGGTCCATCGATTCATAAGGTTGTCTCCATACCCGTACATGTCCATCCGTTCGATACATTTTGAAACGAGACCAGGCAACATGTTTCGAGTCATCAATAGTCCAATGTCGATGTCGACGGGCCCAGGCGAGGCATAAGCTTTGTGTCGTGCAGTCATCAATGGTACACGGGTGGTCCTTCGGCTCCGAAAACCCATATCGTTGATGTTTCATTGAATGGTTCGTACGCTGACACTTGTTGATAGCCCAGCATTGAAATCTGCAAGTGCGGGATAGCCGAGTGGTCTAGGGCGCTGCAGTCATGGACTGTGCGGCTGGTCCCAGTGGAGGTTCGAGTCCTCCCTCGGGCATGGATGTGTGTGTTTGTCCTTAGGATAATTTAGGTTAAGTAGTGTGTAAGCTTAGGGACTGATGACCCTAGCAGTTAAGTCCCATAAGATTTCACACACAGTTGAACTTTTTTTTTTTAAATCTGCAACAATTTGTGGAAGGGCTGCACTTCTGTCATGTTGAACGATTCGCTTTAGTCGCTGTTGGTCCCGTTCTTGTAGGGTCTTTTCCGGCCGCAGGGGTGTCGGAGATTTCGTGTTTTACCGGATTGCTGATGTTCACGGTACAAACGTGAAATGGTCGTGCGGGAAAATCCGCACTTACACTGGACTCGCATTCGGGAGGACGACGGTTCAATCCCGCGTCCGGCCATCCTGATTTAGGTTTTCCGTGATTTCCCTAAATCGCTCCAGGCAAATGCCGGGATGGTTCCTTTCAAAGGGCACGGCCGACTTCCTTCCCCGTCCTTCTCTAATCCGATGAGACCGATGACCTCGCTGTCTGGTCTCCTTCCCCAATACAACCAACCAACCAAATCCGCGCTTCATCGCTACCACGGAGATTCTGTGTCCCATCGCTCGTGCGGCAACTATAACACCAAGTTAAGACTCACTTAAATCTTGATGTTCTGCCATTGTAGCAGCAGTAACCGACCTAGCAACTGCGCCATATACTTGTCTTATATAGGCGTTGCCGACCGCAGCGCCATATTCTGCCTGTTTACATACACTTAAATCTTGATAACCTGCCATTGCAGCAGCAGTAACCGATCTGACAACTGCGCCAGACAGTTGTCTTGTATTGCCGTTGCCGACCGTAGCGGCGTATTCTGCCTGTTTACATATGTCTCTATTTGAATACGCATGCCTATGCCAATTTCTTAGACACTTCAGTATAACAAGCCCTGAATCCAAATAAAAAGTCGAACGATATTCAGTAAGGTGGCATTTTGTCCACCAGACAACAGTGCGGAAATGTGTTGAATACTTTCTGAAAGTCACGAAACGCAGCATTAACCACGGTGCAGATATGTTTGGCCACATCGATTACAGAGCCGAACACAGAGAGCTAAATTTGACAAGATCGCTGTTTGTGAAATTTATGTTGAATCCTACAGCGGATATGGCTAGTCTTAAGAAAAAAAAAAGCTCGTAATACGTGAGCATAAAACGTTTCAGTAATTCTAAGCAGATTGCTGTCAGCGATACAGTCCCATAAATGCGAGCAACTCCTGTAAAAGCGATGAGTTAGAGACGATAAACTTCGTAAGGAATTTGAAGTTGTCCTAGTGATGAGGATGAACGGCCAAAGATCTGATACACGATACGCTGCTCAGAGGGCGAGACACTATCCGTGCAACGCAAAAGAAAGCGGTCTGTCCGACGCATGCTGAGTCCAGCAGCGTATAATGGACGGGGGAGATCTCGAGGGCCTCGATATTTAGAGGCCCCCCCATTAGCAGAAAATAAGAGGCAGTTTGAAGTTGGTGGCGTCTTGTGTCTGCAACATATGAACATACACTATGTGATCAAAAGCATCCGGACACCTGGTTGAAAATGACTTAAAAATTCGTGGCGCCCTCAATCGGTAATGCTGGAATTCAGTATGGTGTTGGTCCACGCTCAGCCTAGATGACAACTTCCACTCTCGTGGGCATACGTTCAATCAGGTGCTGGAAAGTTTCTTGGGGAATGGCAGGCCATTCTTCACGGAGTGCTGCACTGAGGAGAGATGTCGATGTCTGTCGGTGAGGCCTGGCACGAAATCGGCGTTCCAAAACATCCCAAAGGTATTCTATAGGATTCAGTTCAAGACTCAGTGCAGGCCAGTCTATCACAGGGATATTATTGTGGTATAAAGACTCCGCTACATACCGTGCATTTGAACAAGTGCTCGATCGTGTTGAAAAATGCAATTATCATCACAAAATTGCTCTTCAAGAGTGGGAAGCAAGAAGGTTCTTAAAACATCAATGTACGCCTGTGCTGTGATAGTGCCACGCAAAACAACAAGGGGTGCAAGCCACCTCCATGAAAAACACGACCACACCATAACACCATCGCCTCCGAATTTTACTGATGGCACTACACACGCTGGCAGATAACGTTCACCGGGCATTCGCCATAGCCACACCCTGCCATCGGATCGCCACATAGTGTGCAATGATTCGTGCACTTCACACAACGTTTTCCCACTGTTCAATCGTCCAATGTTTACGCTCCTTACACCAAGCGAGGCGTCGCTTAGCATTTACCGGCGTCATGTGTGGCTTCTGAGTAGCCGCTCGACCATGAAATCCAAGTTTTCTTACCGCCCGCCTAAACGTCACAGTATTTGCAGTGGATCCTGATGCACTTTGGAATTCCTGTATGATGGTCTGGATAGATGTCTACCTATTACAAATTACGACCCTCTTCAACTGTCAGCGGTCTCTGTCAGTCAACAGACGAGATCGGCGTGGAAGCTTTTGTGAGGTACGTGTCTCTTCACGTTTCCACTTCACTCTTACATCGGAAAAAGTGGACCTAGGGATGTTTAGGAGGGTGGAAATCTCGAGTACAGACGAATGACACAAGTGACACCCAATCACATGACCAAGTTCGAGGTCGGTGAGTTCCTCGGAACGCCCCATTCTGCCCTCTCACGATGTCTAATGACTACTGAGGTCGCTGATATGGAGTACGTTCCAGTAGGTGACAGCACAATGCACATAATACGAAAACCTATGTTTTGGGGGGTGTCTGGATACTTTTGATCACATAGTGTATGTACCTACTTACCTATTATCAGGTCATAGAACTTGTCAATGGCTGTGTTCAGAATTTTTAGAATTTTTGTAAAACGTTGCGTGAAATTTAAAACAGTAGAATTGTAACAGTCTGCTGGACGCAGTTATTCTACACTAGCCAACCCAGCAATGCTTCTCAATTGTTAAATATGTATGGGAATTGAATGAGGGCCCTAATCTCCGTCTCCTCCCCTTGTTATGTCCCTCTCCTCCTTCCCCTCCTCTATGTTTATTTCGTTCTCCATACCTGCTCTTCCCCTATCTTTCTGTCTTTGACCCTGGTTTATTGGTGTCGCAAAGGAAAAATTGATTGGAAACTGAACTCGCTTAAAATGAAGGGGTAAATCATTGGGGATCACTGATATCTGGAGTTTGAGTGAGACCTATGCAAGTGCTGGATCTGTATGTTTTTGGGGGTGTCCGGATACTTTTGATCACATAGTGTAAATACTTACACACTAAATATATTTAAAAATGTGTAAACTAGCTCGCGTTTGTAGTGGAATACTACACTTGCACCCCAGGTAACGCTAAATGAGCTAGAACGAATAGGCAGCCAGACATGATATTGGATTTCACCCACCAGATTATCTGAGAGCGCAAATGCGCTGCGTCCTGGGCTCGGGTAGGCGTACTGGCCCCGAATCGAAGCCGCCCGGCGGATTAACGGCGAGGACCGGTGTGCCAGCCAGCCTGGATGTGGTTATTAGGCGGTTTTCCACATCCCCCTAGGTAAATATCGGGCTGTTCCCCACGTTCCGCCTCAGTTACATGACTCGGAGACATCTGAACATGTTCACACTATTCCATGGATTACACTAGACACAGACAGCTGGGGTACACTAATTCCGTCCCGGAGTGGGGGGGGGGGGGGGAGGGGGGAGGAGTCATGACCCAGGGTAGGATTCGAACCTGTGACCGTAGCGGTCGCGCTGTTCCAGACTGAAGCGCCTAGAACCGCTCGGCCACACCGGCCGAGAATTTGGCACAATATCTTTCAGGCGGGTATTCAACAACTCTGTCAATCATTGCCATGCCGAATAACTGCTTGCATAAGGCCCAGAGGTGGATCAAACCATTACTGACTTGCTCAACTTTTGAAGCTCTTCCTTTTGAATAAATAATTCTCTTTTTTCAGAAAATATAATTATTTCTTTGTCTGCACATTACGTCACATCTACCGATTACAGTCCTATTCGGATAATTCCTTCGCGAGTGTCGCCTTTTTTTGTCTTAGAGTATATTAACAGGTATGGTGATTACTTTTGAACTAATAAACAGTTTACGTACTTTTTCCCATTTGTCTCTTTTTCATTTGACTGCCTCTTGTACTTTTGGTTTCCACCAAAAAAACAATTGTACATGAATTCGTCACTACAAGCTCTATGGAATAAAATCAGCGTCTTTGCTGATTTCCATGAACTCCTTTTGTATATAAACATCTCTAACGATATACAACACTTAGCTTATTCACTTCTGTAATGAAGCAAGCCACCGTTTGGTTGGTCTAAAGTAAGTATCAAGATTATTACACGTAATGGTGCATATCCAGTTTATTTTGTTCCGCGAGTCATTTATAGGATTTTTTGTTAATTTCCATCACTCGTACACCACGTGAAAATGTGATAAACGTAAATAGATTACTGTGTTTTACTGAGCGCCAGTTTTGCTAAATTCTTTGGAGATAGAGAGTAATCCAAAATACTACGCTATTAAAAATGGGTGCGTACAGGGCATTTACTTATTAGATGCCCAATAGGTTTCAGAGTGCTGAGTAATGAATAAACTAAATGTGGCATTACGTTTGAGATGTTTATATTCAGAAAAATTGTTCTTGAAAACCAGAAGCGGCAGTGATTTAATTTCATTAACCTAGGCGTAGAAGCAGCGATTGACTGTGTAAGTTTGAAAACTGGTGCAAAAGGCAGGAGAGTTTCCAGATACTTTCCAGCGGACACCAGTTTACTGAAGGCGTCCCTAACACTGCTTGCGAGCGTTTGCGTGTTTTGTGCAGAGCAAGATTAACGATGGGCAAAGCTTCCCGGGCTGATGAGGCTTAGCGGGGAAGCCAAACGTAGTGTGCCCCACAACAAAGGGAAGGGGAACTCACGCCTACCTCTCACAGGAAAGTTCAAACCCTGAATCTACAGCGCACATATTGTAGCAAAGGACCTGTACCTTGTTCTTCTAAACACTGCCGTCAAATAACTAAAAGTCCATCGGGAAACCTACAACCGTATTTTACGCTGAACTTGCGACATAAAATGAGAAATGAGTTTTATAAGTTGGAATCTTCAGACAACAAGAAGTAAAGAACAGAAATTGTTCTCAGATTTAAAGACATAAATGAAGAAAACAAGAAATTGGATGACAAAGAAGATGATAGTAATCGGTGGCAATGGAAAAAATAACCGATCTGACGCTAGGATTTCATGAATAACAGTAATAAAATGCTCGTATAAACAACTGGACTGTAAACAACGAAAGAATAATAACACTAGAGCTGAAGAGACGGGGTTCTAACAGTGTGATAGTTTATGTATATTTCCTTTACAAAGTACCACAAAAATACACGAGAAATACTTCCTAAAAATGGAAAAGGCAGTTAACACTATTGGTAATGGAAAAGAAATATGTTTCTCTGGGGATTCTTATCTGCGGGATTCAATGATGTTAATGCTGAGATTAGTGTGGTGTGCATTGTAACGCCACATGTGGCAGCAGAGGAATTGATGTACTTCAGAAAAGATGGCTCATACGATCTTTTCTTCTACACAATCATCAGTAAGTCACGTACAAATAACCGAAGTTTTAGAACGTTTTTTATTTGTGATTTTGCTTCGTCTTTGAAAAGTAAGGCGACTTAATTTTTTATGTGAAGACTGTTAGAGCTTTCTAAATAAAACAAACGTTATTGACACTCTACATCTCTATTCTTCCATGTCTTTATATCTGCAGCCATCTGTCGCTAGAGGGCTCCGAGTTGTAGGGTGTAACATGGCGGTGTTTAACGTAACTATGTCGGTGTCTTGAGAAATAGCGTGCTGTAATCGAGTTTCGAATTCGAAGAGTTTGTCCACATGTGGAGCATCCTCTCGTTCAGCACGACAACGTATCGAATTTTTTCCTTAATAATAATTTCTCAGCACAAACTCCACTGCTGCCCGGAGTGGCCGAGCGGTTCTAGGCGCTACAGTCTGGAACCGCGCGACCGCTACTGTCGCAGGTTCGAATCCTGCCTCGGGCATGGATGTGTGTGATGTCCTTAGGTTAGTTAGGTTTAAGTAGTTCAAAGTTCTAGGCAACTGATGACCTCAGAAGTTAAGTCCCACAGTGCTCAGAGCCATTTGAACCATTTTTGAACAACCTCCACTGCAACACACTTACACGCTTTTCGTATTGTTTATGACCACGCTGTATATCAAAACGCGCTAAGTGATTGAGATGAAAGTACGACGGACTGTCATAAAGTTCTAACTATTACATCTAAAAAATCGAGCTGTGACCGTGAGACTTGCTGATCTACATCTATAAGGATACCCTGCAAATCACAACTTAAGTGCCTGGCAAATGGTATTAGGAGTCGTCTTTGAGGGTCTGTCACACGAAAACCGAACACCCACCACAACCGGACCATGGGATGTTTCCGTTCAAAAGTAATCACCACACGCCCTAAGACGTTTATCCCACTGGGAGACGAGACGGACGATCAGTTCCACTCCCACTCTTGCACTTTCTCGTCCTACTGCTACTGATATCCATATATGTCTTTCTTAGGTCGCTAAAGACGTGAAAATCACACGGTGAAAGATCCGAACTGTACGGAGGATCTTGCAGTGTTCCCCAGCGAAATCCGAGGCATAGCCTTCGTCCGACTGGCAACATAGGAGCGAGCGTTATCGTGCAAGAGGATAATTCCGTCCGACAGCATCCCGCTACCCCTAGGGCAAATGTGAAAGCCAACAGTGGGAACAACCAACATCTCCGCTGCCAAATAAATCAAACGCTGTTCACACAAGTTCCGGTAAGGTCGTGATGACTTTTTTCTTCGACTTTAAGGGCCCTCTGCTCGTCGAGTTCCTCGAGCATGAAACCACAATCAGTGGACTCCAATATGAAGACACTTTACAGACACTGCGACGCGCCGTAAAGTCAACACACTGCCAATTGCATGAAGACTACACTTCAAACGTTTAGTCCGGAAACACTGCAATATCCTACGCTACTGGCCATTAAAATTGCTACACCAAGAAGAAATGCAGATGATAAACGGGTATTCATTGGACAAATATATTATACTAGAACTGACATGCGATTTACGTTTTCACGCAATTTGGGTGCATAGATCCTGACAAATCAGTACCCAGAACAACCACCTCTAGCCGTAATAACGGCCTTGATACGCCTGGGCATTGAGTCGAACAGAGCTTGGATGGCGTGTACAGGTACAGATGCTCATGCAGCTTCAACACGATACCACAGTTCATCAAGAGTAGTGACTGGCGTATTGTGACGAGCCAGTTGCTCGGCCACCATTGATCAGACGTTTTCAATTGGTGAGAGATCTGGAGAATGTGCTGGTCAGGGCAGCAGTCGAACATTTTCTGTATCCAGAAAGGCCCGTACAGGACCTGCAACATGCGGTCGTGCATTATCCTGCTGAAATGCAGGGTTTCGCAGGGATCGAATGAAGGGTAGAGCCACGGGTCGTAACACATCTTAAATGTAACGTCCACTGTTCAAACTGCCGTCAGTGCGAACAAGAGGTGACCGAGACGTGTAACCAAAGGCACTCCATACCATCACGCCGCTCGATACGCCAGTATGGCGATGACGAATACACGCTTCCAACGTGCGTTCACGGCGATGTCGCCAAACACGGATGCGACCATCATGATGCTGTAAACAGAACCTGGATTCATCCAAAAAAATGACGTTTTGCCATTCGTGCACCCAGGTTCGTCGTTGAGTATACCATCGTAGGCGCTCCTGTCTGTGATGCAGCGTCAAGGGTAACCGCAGCCATGGTCTCCGAGCTGATAGTCCATGCTGCTGCAAACGTCGTCGAACTATTCGTGAAGATGGTTGTTGTCTTGCAAACGTCCCCAGCTGTTGGCTCAGGGATCGAGAGGTGGCTGCACGATCCGTTACATCCATGCGGATAAGATGACCGTCGACTCGACTACTACTGATACGAGGCCGTTGGGATCCAGGACGGCGTTCTGTATTACCCTCCTGAACCCACCGAGTCCATATTCTGCAAACAGTCATTGGATCTCGACCAACGCTAGCAGCAATGTCGCGATACGATAAACCGCGACAGAAGTCAGCAGTTTTGCTGTTATGAAACATTCACCTCCAAAATCATTTGTCGTCATTTTGGGAGTGCCTGCCACATAAGGGTTTCTTCAACCGATGGAAGACGAGGAGGTCACTGCGTACCACGTCAGCAGAATACGGCTGTAAGACAAAATTTTATATCCTAAAGAAGCAGCGTATTTGGCTGCGTCCTACGGAGAACGAGAGAATGTGAAAAGCGTTACCATGGAACAACAGAACAAATACACCCTGTAACGGGGGAGTGTAGGACATCAAACGGTTCGATTTGGAGTAGGAAGGGCACCACAGGACATTTTAATTTCCACTGTCTATACTTTTACAAACAAATTTATAAAACTTTGTCAGCATGATCAGAAAGGATTGAGAATTTATACTCATGGCAGTGGAAGTTCAAAAACATAGCAAAATAAAGTTTTTTTATGTGTGAAATTTCGTCATTTTTTCGCGTACTGTTGGCTGCCATATGTTTCTATAGGTACACATTTCTTCATAAGCAAGAGAGATTCTTCGATTGATTTTGCACAGCATACAACCCCCCCCCCCCCCCCCCCCCCACTCCGGAGGTTCGAGTCCTCCCTCGAGCATGGGTGTCATGGGTGTGTGTGTGTCGTAATTACCGTAAGTTAGTTTAATTTAGGTTAAGTAGTGTGTAAGCTTAGGGACCGATGACCTCAGCAATTTCGTCCCATAAGACCTTACCACAAATTTCCAAAATCTTCCACTCTCCCAGGCATACGTTCAATCGGGTGCTGCAAGGCTTCTTGGGGAATGGCAGCCCATTCTTCACGGAGAGCTTCACTGAGCAGAGGTATCGATGTCGGTCGATGAGGCCAGACACGAAGTCGGCGTTCCAAAACATCCCAAAGGTGTTCTACAGACTTCAGGGCAGGATTCTATGCAGAACATTCCATTACAGGGATGTTATTGTCGTGTAAGCACTTCGCTACAGGCCGTGCATTATGAACAGGTGCTCGATCGTGTTGAAAGATGCAATGGCCATCCCCGAATTGCTCTTCAACAGTGAGAAGCAAGAAGGTGCTTAAGACATCAATGTAGGCCTGTGCTGTGATAGTGCCACGCAAAACAACAAGATGTGCGAGCCTCCTCCATGAAAAACACGACCACACCATAACACCATCGCCTCCGAATTTTACTGTTGGCACTACACACGCTGGCAGATAACGTTCACCGGGCATTCACCATAGCCACACCCTGCCATCGGATCGCCACATAGTGTGCAATGATTCGTGCACTTCACACAACGTTTTCCCACTGTTCAATCGTCCAATGTTTACGCTCCTTACACCAAGCGAGGCGTCGCTTAGCATTTACCGGCGTCATGTGTGGCTTATGAGCAGCCGCTCGACCATGAGATCCAAGATTTCTCACCTCCCGCCTAACTGTCACAGTACTTGCAAGTGGATCCTGATGCAGTTTGGAATTCCTGTGTGATGGTCTGGATAGATGTCTACCTATTACAAATTACGACCCTCTTCAACTTTCAGCGGTCTCTGTCAGTCAACAGACGAGATCGGCGTGTAAGCTTTTGTGAGGTACGTGTCTCTTCACGTTTCCACTTCACTATCACATCGGAAACAATGGACCTAGGGGTGTTTAGGAGTGTGCAAATCTCGCGTACAGACGCGTGACACAAGTGACGCCCAATCACATGACCACGTCCTAAGTCCGTGAGTTCCGCGGAGCGCCCCATTCTGCTCTCTCACGAAGTCTAATGACTACTGAGGTCGCTGATATGGAGTACCTTTCAGTAGGTGGCAGCACCACAATGTACCTAATATGAAAAACGTATTTTTCTGCGGGTGTCTGGATAATTTTGATGGCATAGTGTAGTTAATTATCTCAATTTTGACCACAATTTTTAAAATTGGAAAATTTCTAGAGTTTAATACTCCTGTAAGTATGGTTTGTATGCTGTGCAGAATTCAACGAAGAATCTCTCTTACTTATGAAGAAATGTGTAGCTATAGCAACAAATGCAGCCAACAGTAGGTGAAAAAATGTTGACATTTCATATATAAAATAAAACTTTATTTTGTTGTGTTTTTGAACTTCCACTGTTATGAGTGTAAATCGTCAATCCTTCCTGGTCATCCTGACAAAGTTTTCTGAATTTATTTGTAAAAGTATAGACTGTGGAAATTAAAATGTCCTGTGGTGCCCTTCCTGCTCCAAGTCGACCTGTTTGACATCCTACACATATAACAGCTTTTTGTCATTTGGAGATAGTGAGTGGACCTGTGGACGTTAAAAAATGGAGTGCCAACTGAAGAAATCGGAACATTTCAGAAATATTCTGTTGGAGTTCAGTTGAGGGTTGACAGCAGCGGATTCCCCCAGAAACATTTGCACCGTGTATGGTGATAGTGCCATTGGACAGAGCACGGCAACAAAATGGTTTTCTCGTTTTACAATGGGGAAGGTTAAAAAATCGGGTGTATGGGTATCACCTGGTCTAAGTCAAAATTATAAGAATCAGCATTTCGGCTTGCTCGTCATCATTTGGCTCCTGAGCAACACCGACCATTTTCATCCTGTATCATTACTACTGACGAGATATGGTACCTTTATGCTAAAATAAGGAAAATAAAAGATTGGTTGAGCCCAAACAAAGCAGCAACTCCCCGTACAAAAAGAATGTTATGCATCTGATGGAACAGCGACGCTGTGCTGCACCACGGATTACTTCCCCCGAGATATAACCATCACTGCTGACATTTATTGTCAACAAATGAGACGTCTTGCAAACGCAATCCAAGGATAACGACCAGGGAGTTAGCGTGGAGTGATGATGCTCCGTGATAATGCCGGCCGCATTCTGCTAGACTGACAAAATATACTATACAGGAATTAGGTTGGGAAGTTATTCCGCACACGCCTTATTCACCTGATCTTGCGCCATCAGATTTCACCTTTTCCGCTATCTATCGAACAACCGTCAAAGAACTACCATTCCGAATGAAAATGCACTTCAAACATGCCTTGAAGACGTATGTTTTTGGGTAGGATCCGCCTTTAGCAAAACACAATTTTGTTTTTTAACCCAAACATGCTTCACTACAGTTGCTAGATCTTCAGTGGGCTTTTATTTTTCATCTGTTAAAGATAAAGAGTGTTCTTTGCTGTTTGTATACATGTAGCTATTAGTTTTTAAATTGTAATTACAGATATATGAAAAAACACACAAATTACGAATTCATACCTTTTAATCACATAGTGTGGTTTTCCTGATGTGTTGTGTTTCTACAATGACCATTTTCAAAAGATGGCTCTGAGCACTATAGGACTTAACTTCTGAGGTCATCAGTCCCCTAGAACTGAGAACTACTTAAACCTAACTAACCTAAGGACATCACACACATCCATGCCCGAGGCAGGATTCGAACCTGCGACTGTAGAGTGACCGTTTTATACCGTTTTATTCCACAGTTTGTCGTCTGCAACCACTTATATCTTAAATCAGATAAATTGTTTAGCCAAAATTGCGATTTGAAAAGTTGTTATTTCTGTGCCTGAAATTATTTAATTCTATGTGTGTGTGTGTGTGTGTGTGTGTGTGTGTCTATTTACATAATGTTTCCTTTTAATTATCTTCATCACTGTCGAACACTATATATTGAGTTGCCACTGTCACTGTCACTGTAACTGTTTCACTGCTTTACAAGCTGTAAAAACAAAAACTGATGGGCAGTGGAACAATTGAAAGTGTAAAAACAAGATGGCTGACAGTGGAACAGTTGAAGGTGTTCCTGGCGGTTGTTCTGAATCTTTCAGAGGTGTCTGTGATTTCTTTCTTTTGTGTGTGTGTGTGTGTGTGTGTATGTAGGTGTGTGTGTATGTGTGTGTGTGTGTGTGTGTGTGAAAAGGGAGAGAGAGAGTGAGTGTGACAGTAGGTTTTAAGATTTTTTTCTTTTTCTGTTGTGTGTATGTGGGGGGGGGGGGGGGCGGAAGGCTGTGATGGTGGGGAGGGGGATGAGAGCTCTATTGGTTGATCTTGTCTAATAATTCTTTGAGGGCAGAGAACAGAGTGCCATTGCAGAGAGCTGTGTATTCATTTATCACTTGTTCGCCTTCCACTATGGCTTTTTTATATGATAATTTTATTCAGTTTTTTTACGGGGGGGGGGGGGCTGTTGCTTTATTTGAGAAAATTGTTCATAAATTTTCACTAAATCAAGAAAGCGAAGAGAGCCACGGAAGTGGAAACACCTCAGCGCATCACAATGAGACTGACACGCCAGAAGAACAAGGTGAGTGACCATTACAAAACATTTTAGTGCATACATCAGTCCAGCTTCCAAAGTGGCATCGCCTCTTACTAAGTTTTCTCTTCTTTCACAGGATGACCACAGCATTTATAAAAAGACTATGTAACATCAGTATAACCTTATTGTAAAGTTGTTTTTGTAATGCCATTTAGCCTGAAGATGAGGTATTCCCTCGAAACATGTCGCTAAATAAATAAGTAATACAATAGTTGACAAAGTTTGTGACTGGTGGTGGTAATTTAAAAACAAACCTTTGCATATTTCTTGAGACAGTCACGGTCGAAAAATAGTCAAATAGGCTTCAAATAACTATTAGGTAATTGCGCAGTTAGCAATAACATGTATTTTCATGTGAACATATATTTATAATAGTATCTTTTATTTCATACAGATAACGGCGTACACTTTCTTGTGGAACTGACTGTATGTCATTGGACCAGGATCGTTCACTGTCTGCCTCAAGGGCATTCTGAACAGTTTAATCAATTGTTATGATCTCCTATACTTGACATTACAGCAACTGACAGATTTTAGGACATGATCGGAAGGTCAGTTCATGTTAACCTAGTAATTATGGACGTCTGTCCAGATACTTGACCGACTCACGTCGCGGCGTATCAATGGTTGCAGTTCGACGGGCTAAATAACACAATATTGTTGGCACATAGGTGTAAATTGATTAAATCATTCACATTGAATGAACTATTGCTCTCTGTTGGCAATCGAAGTGGAGTTACAACACTGAGACTAGAAATTTTCCTTTGACGATACCACGGTTGTTCTTAAAAATTCGATATTTGTTACAAGCGATGTCCGTACGAAAATTTGTTTTCCTGACGAAGCAGTGGAGCATTAGAATGAAATCTGTCGCTATTTGATAGCATTCCAACAAGCACCTGCCAGTCGGTCTTACACTCATGTGAGCAGAAGAAAAGGGTCCTATAAATTTAATCTCTCCGTTAAAGCTTCTCTCCAGGAGTCAAAGAGCACTTCATGTACATAAACGTGCCTACGTAGACAAATTTATAGCAAAATACCAAGTGATATAAACACAATAAAAATAAGAGTAGTAATTATAGTGGCATCGCTTGCGGATATTTTTTTTTTTTTTTTTGTACCGCCAAATGCTGGTCGGTTATAATTAAAGTGCAGCTACTCACAGAGGTCTAGTGTAAGATGTAATAATTGCATTGCAAGCAAAAGTTGTGGATACTCCAATGCGTTAATGCGGAACCGATATACGCTGGAAAAAAAACTAGTTCCAATTTTGGCCACCAGGTGCAAATTTGACACGATGAATGCAAGAAAGACGTCTAGAAATGTTTCCATATGTAATAGATTAGAATATGGATGTAGGCAGAAAAGGCAAAACAAATGCGAAAGGCATAATGTTGACTTTTTAAAATTATTACCCGAGGCTTACACAATTTGTTCAATACGAGCACCGGGAACGTTGATGAGATGCTGCATCCCTAAAACGACGTAATCAACAGTTGCTCGCAACATTTCCGGTGGCATTTGAGCAACACATCCCTGTGTACTGGCCTTCAGATCAGCCAGAGACCATACGTGTCACTGGAGAACGCGTACTTTTAGACATCCCTAGAACCAAGAGTCACGTGGCTTTAGATCGGGTGATCTTGCATGGTATGCATCTGCAAAACCACTGGAGAAGTCACATTTGTGGAAGGTTGCATTAAACAGACCTTTCACTGGTCTAGCGACATGCATGAAAACAGTGGTTTCCACACGGTTGTGCTCATCCAAAGGACGAATCACATGCTGACGTCACGGTACACCTGACAGGCCCTCTGGCGTATTCTCGTCAAAGAAGAACGGACCGTGAATAAAGGTATTTGTGACTCCACAGGACACACCCACATACGGTAAGTGCAATGGCTCTTCGTGCACAACTCGCGGTTTAACAGTACCCAAATTCGGCACTTCTGTATATTCACTGTACCCTGTAGCGTAAAATGTGCCTCTTCACTCCACCGAATATTGCCCGGCCAAATGTCACCAACTGCGATCCGTGCCTGAAAGCGAAAAGAAAATTCAGAATGTTGCTGCCGATCATCATCATAGTTGCTGCACCTGGATCTTGTACGGGTACCAGTGGAAAATAGACCGCAAAACTTTCCGTGCTGTTGACTATAGGATGGACAATTCTCGTGACTCTGCGCAAGCATAGGACGCCTCACCCTTCCAGGTGCCGCATTCGAATTTCATTATCATCTTCTTTAAACAAGTTAATGACATCGGGCCTCTCCTGAGACATTTCAGTCGGCGATGCTTTCTCAGTGCAGCACTGTAATTGCTGCCGTATAGATAAAACAGTTTCACTAACAGCGCATGGTCTCTTTTCTCGACAGCCATAGTGTTCACTCATGTTATGGCTGTCGTGGATATTATACCGTCATCCAGACAGTGCACAGTGCTAGATATACGCATGATGGCCACAAGTGGAATCAGTTCGTTTTCCAGCGTAAATCGATTCCGTATTAACGCATTAGCATACCTACCAAGTTTCACTGCCGTGCGATTACAGTGCACACAGGGCCTCCGGGAGTATGTGCGCTTTAATTATAACCACACGGTATCAATATGATTTCCGAAGAAGTAGCTGTTATCTCTGTCAATGACGTATCACATAGGTCACCCCTCTGATGAGCGCCCGAGATTAAAGAACGGTTCGGCAGTCCCCTTCGCCTCGATCAGCAGAATCCCATGGTACCTCACTCATTCAACGAGTGCTGCCTCCGCCCCTCTTCAAAAACATGCCTCCTTCTCTGCACCTCTACACACTCCATATCCTGTCGCAATATAACTTTAACAAATTCCTGATTCCTGATCCAGAAATTTAACTTTCCTAGCCACCACAGTCCTCCTTTTCCTATCCCTTCCATGAATCAAGGCTTTGCTACCAACCCGCCCCCCTCTAACTTCCACTCCATATCGAACACCCACAAATAATTCCCTTTCCTACCACCCACAAACCCAACCAATCTCCTATATTACTTCGAATTCCACGTACCCATTCATTCACCCATACCGAATGAAATGATGCAGTGATAAGACACTGGAGACTCTTCAAATCGCCGTCCAATCAACCTGGTTTGGGTTTACCGTGGTTTTTCTGCATCACCAAGTGGAATACTGGGATTGTCCCATTGAAAAGAACGCAGTTAGTTTCCTTCCTCATCTTCGCTCAATTCGAGATTTAACTCTGTCTCTTACGATGTCGTTGACGGGACCCTAATCTTCCTTCCTCATCCACCCATGTACTCATGAACTTACTAAGAGCAGCTGCTCATTCATCCACAGTGTACAGCCATCAGATCGTGAACATTGTCTTGATTCAGCAACAGAGCTTATTTATTTTATCCCTTAATTTTTAATCTCCTTCAGTGTTTTAAGTAGTGCTAGAAGTTTTAAAAATATATTTAGTCTGAAAATCGTCGGAAGTTACTTGGTCGCTCCCATAATCTACATGTATCTACATACATACCTCACGAGCCACCATACGGTGTATGACGGAGGGTACCACGTACCATTACTAATCATTTCCTTTCCCGCTATACTCGGAAATAGAAAACGACTGTCTCAGAGCCTCTGTACGAGTCCTAATGTATCTCACCTTGTCTTCATGATCCTTACGCAAAATGTACGTTTCTAGCATTAAAATGATCTGCGATCGGCCTCAAAAGCCAGTTCTCTAAATTTTCACAGTAGTGCCTTGCGAAAAGAACATCGTCATCCCTCCTGGGTTCCCATTTGAGTTCACGAAGCACAATGAAACTGGGGGAATGAAATTTTAAATAGAAATCCTATTCGCACGTGTTGCATTTACGCACATGCTCTCTGACACCGCTTACTCACAGTATTACTCGATCCAGACTCTGGTATATGCTCAACTTGCCATTTGGATTGCCTTTTATGTGATTATTGACAGACGTCGTCGATCTACACGGTATCATTAGGCTTGAACATCTTTCAGATGCACTGAAGAGCGAAGGAAACTGGTACACCTGCCTAATATCGTGTCCGTGTTCCTCAAAGGAAAATATTATTTTGAATTTATTTGCTTATTACGAATAATTGATTTTGAGTTCCTTACTATAGATAATAAAAGGAAGGAAGGAAAATTGGCACATAACGTCATGTCGACGATGAGGCCAAGACAGACGAAGCACAATCACGAATTGTGGAAGGATAAAGAAAGAAATCGGCCATCCCTTTTCAAAAGAACCACTGCGGCGTTTGTCATAAACGATGTAGTGAAACAACGCAAAACCTAAAGCCGGATTACTGGCGAGGATTTGAACTTTCGGGAGCCTCCCGATTGCGAATTCATTGTCGTACCACTGCCCTAACCAACTCGGTGCTAAGAAAAGAGCTCTTCAGTTGAGTCACCAGTTCGCATAATAACGTAAGCAGTCAAAAAGTTAGTAATTTAAGCTATGTTTAAGTGGAAAACCATCCTGTATGTTCACAGGACTTTAATAGCTAGTTGTCATATTTTCTGTTTGTATCAGACAGAAAACCTGCTGAAGTAAAGCAGGTTAAGGGTCGCTAGCTCGTTATCAGTCAGTGAAAAATATAGCTGTAGTAGTAATTCTTTTTTACGCTAAAGAAAGCGCACGATTTTCCAATGAATTCCTGTCCGAAGTTCTGGCAGTAATTTTAGAATTATTTTTTTTTTCACTTTGCTCTCACATTTCAATCATCCGGATAGAACTGAAATGCCAAATTAGGCCAAAATCTTTAATTGAACCAAAGCTCAAAGTATTAGTAATTGTATTTTATATTCTGTCTCGAATAAGTAGCGGAGCTGTCCCGTCCCCAACAGTTAATTGCATCGAGCACAGAGGCGGAAATGGAGTGAAAGTCCCTTTTGTGTAGCTTCCGGCTGGGGAAACAGAGCTTATCGTCACAAGTACAGCCATCAGCCATGTGTTTGCTTTCTGCAAATATGTGTAACACATTCTCGCTTCGAACATGAACTTCGAAATGCAGACACGCAAAGATGGGCTGCATCTTTCTCAGCAGACAGGAAATGTTACATGTGGTTTCGCATGCAAATAGTTTTTATTCCGTCTTCTCGGTTAGAGACTTTATTGCCCTGTACTGTTCAGTGTATTGTTCTCATTACCCACGTCGTTTTTGAAAACGCCTCGGTTATAGTTGATACGTGTTGTTGGAATAAGTGAAACAGGCGGCATACCAGTGTATGTAAATAACTTTCCGAAAACTGCCTTGAACACTAGTTGGACCACGCACATGCAGTGGAAATATTTTGGACCTTGTAGCTACAAACAGGCCTGACCTTATCGACAGTGTCAGGATAGAAATAGGGATTAGTGATCATGATGTCATCATAGCGACGGTGGTTACTAACGCTTATAGATCCGTGAAGAAGGCCAGGAGAGTGTTTATACTAGAAAAAACAGATAAGCAGTTGTTAGCATCCCACTTAGACAATGCATGGAAATCATTTAGCTCCAGTATGACGGAGGTAGACGGATTATGGGCAAAGTTTAAACAGACTGCAAATCGCGCTCTGGAGATTATGTGCCAAGTAAGTGGATTAATAACGAAAAGGACTCTCTGCGGTTTAATAATCAACTTCGAAAAATGCCGAGTACAGGAAGATTGTTGCACTCGCGGTTCAAAAAAAGAGTGCGCAAGTGTAGACAGGCAATAGCTAGCAGAAATTCGTGCGTTCATAAGACAATCGATGTGAAAAGCATACATCTTCCACCGTCATACGTTAGCGTAAGATCTTTCCGAGAGCCCGAGAAAATTCTGGTCGTATGTGACATTAGTAAGCTGTCCAGTCACTCGTTGACTACTCTGGGGCGGCAATAGAAGACAGCAACAGGAAATCTGAAGTTTTAAATTTCACGTTTAAGAAATCATTCACGCGGGAGGATCGTATAAACATACCGGTCGTTCCGATTCCCTCACGGAGGGCATAGAAACTGACATCCGTGACGTAAGGAAGTATCTGAAAGAGTTGAAAACAAATAAGTTGCCAGGTCCAGATGGAATCCCAGTTCGGTTTTACGGAGAGTATTCTGCAGCATCGGTTCCTTAGCCTGCTTTTATCACGAATCTCTCGCCCAGTGAAAAGTCCCAAGCGAACGGAAAAAAGCGCAAGTGACACCTGTATATAAGAAAGTTAAAAAGAGTGACCCGCATAATTACAAACCAACATCCTTAACGTCTGTTCAGTGCAGAATTCTTTAACACATTCTGAGTTCGATTATAATACATTTCCTTGAGACAGTAATGCTTCTACCCACAAATCTGCACGGATTTGGAAAATGTCGGTCGTGCGAAGCACAGCTTGCCCTTTTCTCACATGATATCCTAAAAACCATAGCTAAAGGACAACAGTCAGATCTCATATTCCTAGATTTCCGGAAAGCATTTCACACTGTGCCCCACTGTAGACTGTTGAAGGTCCGAGCATGCGGTTTCGGTTCCCAGACATGTGAGTGGCTCAAAGATTTTTTAAGTAATAGAATCCAGTACGTGGTCCTCGACAGCTAGTGTTCATCAACTACAAGGATATCGTCAGGAGGGTCC
Organism: Schistocerca gregaria; assembly: GCF_023897955.1. Classification (NCBI taxonomy): domain Eukaryota; kingdom Metazoa; phylum Arthropoda; class Insecta; order Orthoptera; family Acrididae; genus Schistocerca; species Schistocerca gregaria. Next base: position 183,347,254 of record NC_064931.1, on the reverse strand, counting down.
CAGGGAAGTGTGATAGGACCGCTTTTATTCTCTATATACATAAATGACCTGAGGGACATTGTGGGCAGCAATTTACGGCTATTTGCTGATGACGTTGTGGTGTACGGGGAGGTGTCCTTGAGTGACTGTAGGAATGTACGAGACGACTTAGACAACATTTCTATTTGGTGTGCTGAATGGCAGCTAGCTCTAAATGTAGAAAAATGTAAGTTAATGCGGATAGGTGGGGTAAACAACCCTGCAACGTTCGAATACGTCATTAAGAGGCTGCAACTTGACACAGTCTCTTAGATTAAATATCTTCGCGTTACGTTGCAAAGCGCTATGAAACGGAATGAGCACGTCAGGTTGGTAGCGGGGAAAGCGAATGATCGACTTCGCTTTATTGAGAGGATTTTGGGAAAGTGTGGCTTATCCACAAAGGAGACGGCGTATAGAAAGGTAGAGCGACCCATTCTTGGGTATTGTTCAAGTGTCTGAGACCACCACCAGGTTGGATTAAAGGAAGATATTGAAGCAATTCAGAGGCCTGCTGCTAGATTTGTTATCGGTAAGTTCGATCAGCAAGCAGGGGTTACGGAGAAGCTTCGTGATCTCAAATGGGAGTCCCTGGAAGGAAGACGATGCTCTTTCCGCAAGGTACTATTGCGGAAATTTAGAGAACCGACATTTGAGGCCGACTGCTGAACGATTCTGCTGCCGCCAACTACATTTTGCGAAGGACCGTGAAGATAAGATGCGAGAAATTAGGGCTTTCACGGTGGCATTTAGATGGTCGTTTTTCCCTCGTTCTATTTGCGAGTGGAACGGGTAACGAAATAACTAATCATGGCACAAGGTACCGTCTGCCTTGCACCGTACGGTGGTTTGCGGAGTATGTATGTAGATGTAGACGAAAGAGAGAAATCGAAAAATGGTGTTCGCAAAAGCACAGACGATTTATAAGCGGTTACAGCACAACCACTAACATAGGAAGCAAGCTATTTTACAGTTTAGATAACTCTACAAGCTTTCGTAGCTGCCTGTCACACAAAATGAAATATGTTGAGTTTTATGGCTGCGTAATTTTTCCATGCAGAACGCTCATCGTTTCAGTAAAATGAATTCAGGTCGCGTCTCTGTGTAGCATGAGGTTCCGCCACTCTATTCTAAAAGGAAAAAAAGGGGGACGTTAGTGGATAGTGTACATCAGGTTTTCATATATATGCCCTCGTTACTACATAACTAAGGATGGAGGTCGAGGTATGGGATGCCAGGAAATATTCATACGAAGTTTCTACCCATGTCAGCCTTTCATATATTATCCAATAGATTCTCTTTTTCAGAAAAACGTCTGGCAGCCTCTTTCCACCTAGAAAGACGGCGCATTTTTCAGATAGTGTTCAGCCACCTAAAGAACAGCGCAAGCTGAGGAAGGTACTTACATTCGGTTAGAGACGTTGATTGTTAAAAACGCAAATATGTCGCAGTAAAACAACACAGAAGAACTCTCTTTTTTGCTTTTGCCCTGTTTTCGGGATCCACACATGATGAATACCTGCCACATCCTCAGTGATCCTCAGCTGGGAGGGAAAGCTGTATATCTCATCTTAGAAACCGTATCAACATTGTCCCAGAATTTTTCGTGCATTAAATGTTCATACGTTTTGTTTGATATGAAATAAGAAGCTAGGCCAGCATTTGCTTCGACTGGCGATCTACACCAAATGGCCACTACTCGTAATCCAACGCCTCTCAGTATGGCAATTGAGACACGCACAACATTTCAGATAAATATGGAGTTTGAAGTGGTAGCAAGTGTTTACACTCTACTAAATTTTGACAAAAGAAATGCCGGCTAAAGTATTAGCTAAATCCAATAACAAGTACAAGACAAGCGACAGGTCGATACAGTAAGTCTTGCAAAGAACTGAGATTCATTTGTCGAAATTCTGGAACAACACCAGAATATAGATCAACAGCTTTGATATTTTACTTACAATTTCTCAGCCTGCTATCAGCGACTAGACTGTCGTTCGTTGTAGTGTTTCAAGCACTGAAATCCTCTAAGTTGCCGTAATGTGATAACATATACGAAATAAATATATTTACCATTTCAGAAAGCTAGAGTTTACTCATTTGAAATTTGGAGCTTGCGTTGACGACGTCAATTTGTAACTGCTCTCTTACATTGTTTCTACAAAATGTAATTCAGTTGGCCGACTAAAACCTACACATGCGGCGCCAGACACAAAATTATTTGTCTGAGCCCCTGGGTCGATGATAATCGTTCAATAATTTTGTCGCCAACTGAAAAACGTTAGTGCGCGCCGAACTTAAAGGACTGCAGAACTCGTCCGCAGTGCTGGCTCGACACTGGAACGTGTGCCTGTTTGTGTCGACATCATCCGTTGCCGACTGGACTGCTGACACATATGCCAGGAGCCACAACCGTCCCGGACTGCAATGGGTACGTGAACATCGTCGCTAGCGTGCTCTCTAGCAAATTGTAGTATTTGGTGGACTGTCCCTTCAAACTGTCCTACAGTGATGGCCATATACTTATTAGACTCTACTGGTTTAACAGCAGTCTCGTAGCCACTTTTGCTGAGAGTCATTCTGGATAAGCGTGGTGTGCAATAGTTTCAGGCGCCATTCTAAACAACTTGACACTTCCGCTCATTCTTTCTGAGGGTTAAGATGTGCCTTGAGCAAACAGTTTTTCTTCTTTTTACACAGACACGTTACAATGAAGTAACAGCATCATCAGTGGGTTATTTATTTTCTTTCTGTCAAATACACTACAGGCCATTAAAACTGCTACACCAAGAAGAAATTCAGATGATAAACGGGTATTCATTGGAAAAATATATTATACCAGAACTGATATATGATTACATATTCACGCAATTTGAGTACATAGATCCTGAGAAATCAGAACCCAGAACAACCACCTCTGGCCGTAATAACGGCCTTGATACGCCTGGGCATTGAGCCAGACAGAGCTGTCACCGAGAGGTTCAAGGCGCTTCAGCCTGGAACCGAGCGACCGCTACGGTCGCAGGTTCGAATCCTGCCTAGGGCATGGATGTGTGTGATGTCCTTAGGTTAGTTAGGTTTAAGTCGTTCTAAGTTCTAGGGGACTGATGACCTCAGATGTTTCGTCCCATAGCGCTCAGAGCCATTTGAACCAAGCCATCAAACAGAGCTTGGATGGCGTGTACAGGTACAGCTGCCCATGCAGCTTCAACACAGTTCATCAAGAGTAGTGACTGGCGTATTGTGACGAGCCAGTTTCTCGGCCACCATTGACCAGACTTTTAAATTGGTGAGAGATCTGGAGAATGTGCTGGCCAGGGCAGCAGTGGACCTGCAACATGCGGTCGTGCATTATCCTGCTAAAATGTAGGGTTCACAGGGATCGAATGAAGGGTAGAGCCACGGGTCGTAACACATCTGAAATGTAACGTCCACTGTTCAAATTGCCGTCAATGCGAACAAGAGGTGACCGAGACGTGTAATCAATGGCACTCCATACCATCACGCCGTGTGATACGCCAGTATGACGATGACCAATACACGCTTCCAATGTGCGTTCACCACGATGTCGCCAAACACGGATGCGACCATCATGAAGCTGTAAACAGAATCTGTATTCATCCGAAAAAAATGACGTTTTGCCATTCGTGCACCCAGGTTCGTCGTTGAGTACACCATCGCAGGCGCTCCTGTCTGTGATGCAGCGTCAAGGGTAACCGCAGCCACGGTTTCCGAGTAGATAGTCCATGCTGCTGCAAACGTCGTCGAACTGTTCGTGCTGATGGTTGATGTCTTGCAAACGTGCCCATCTGTTGACTCAGGGATCGAGACGTGGCTGCACGATCCGTTACAGCTATGCGGATAAGATGCCTGTCATCTCGACTGCTAGTGAAACGAGGTCGTTGGGATCCAGCACGGTGTTCCGTAATACCCTCATGAATCCACCCATTCCATATTCTGCTAACGGTCATTGGATTTCGAACAACGCGAGCAGCAATGTCGCTATACGACAAACCGCAATCGCGATAGGCTATAATGCGACCTTTATCAAAGTCGGAAACGTGATGGTACGCATTTCTCATCCTTACACGAGGCATCACAACAATGATTCACCAGGCAACGACGGCCAACTGCCGTTTGTGTATGAGAAATCGGTTGGAAACTTTCCTCATGTCAGTACGTTGTAGGCGTCGCCACCGGGGCCAACATTGTGTGATTGCTCTGAAAAGCTAATCATTTGCATATCACAGCATCTTCTTCCTGTCGGTTAAATTTCGCGTCTCTAGCACGACATCTTCGTAGTGCAGCAATTTTAGTGGCCAGTAGTGTAACAGTAAATATGCTGTTTACTACGAGTACATATAGAAATTTCAGTTCTTTAATAGAAATAGTCACAAATTTGAGAACACACAAGTTTTGTGTATAAGTTTTCTGCGAATGTAGGACGATAGTTGTTACTTTTTAGTGCTCTTCGTTTACTTAATATTGAAACTTCTGCTTGTCTGTCTGATATATATTGAACTGCAATCCCTACATCTCAAAGTATTTTGCATGTATACCTTGTGACGAAAATTTAATGGTCATGGGTGACTGGAATTCGGTAGTAGGAAAAGGGAGAGAAGGAAACGTAGTAGGTGAATATGGACTGGGGGTAAGAAATGAAAGAGGAAGCCGCCTGGTAGAATTTTGCACAGAGCACAACTTAATCATAGCTAACACTTGGTTCAAGAATCATAAAAGAAGGCTGTATACATGGAAGAAGCCTGGAGATACTGACAGGTTTCAGATAGATTATATAATGGTACGACAGGGATTTAGGAACCAGGTTTTAAATTGTAAGACATTTCCAGGGGCAGATGTAGACTCTGACCACAATCTATTGGTTATGACCTGTAGATTAAAACTGAAGAAACTGCAAAAAGGTGGCAATTTAAGGAGATGGGACCTGGATAAACTAAAAGAACCAGAGGTTGTACGGAGTTTCAAGGAGGGCATAAGAGAGCAATTGACAGGAATGGGGGAAAGAAATAAGGTAGAAGAAGAATGGGTAGCTTTGAGGGATGAAGTAGTGAAGGCAGCAGAGGATCAAGTAGGTAAAAAGATGAAGGCTAGTAGAAATCCTTGGGTAACAGAAGAAATATTGAATTTAATTGATGAAACGAGAAAATATAAAAATGCAGTAAATGAAGCAGGCAAAAAGGAATACAGACGTCTCAAAAATAAGATCGACAGGAAGTGGAAAATGGGTAAGCTAGAGGACAAATGTAAGGCTGTAGAGGCTTATCTCACTAGGGATAAGATAGATACTTCCTATGGGAAAATTAAAGAGACTTTTGGAGAAAGGAGAACAACTTGCATCAAGAGGTCAGATGGAAACCAAGTTCTAAGCAAAGAAGGGAAAGCAGAAAGGTGGAAGGAGTATATAGAGGGTCTATACAAGATCGATGTACTTGAAGACAATATTATGGAAATGGAAGAGGATGTAAATGAAGATGAAATGGGAGATATGATACTGCGTGAAGAGTTTGACAGAGTACTGAAAGACCTGAGTCGAAACAACGCCCCTGGAGTAGACAACATTCCATTAGAACTACTGACGGCCTTGGGAGAGCCAGTCCTGACAAAACTCTACCGTTTGGTGAGCAAGATGTATTAGACAGGCGAAATAACCTCAAAGTTCAAGAAAAATATAATACTTCCAATCCCAAAGAAAGCAGGTGTTGACAGATGTGAAAATTACCGAACTATCAGTTTAATAAGTCACAGCTGCAAAATACTAACGCGAATTCTTTACAGACGAATGGAAAAACTAGTACAAGCCGACCTCGGGGAAGATCAATTTGGATTCCGTAGAAATGTTGGAACACGTGAGGCAATACTGACCCTACGACTTATCTTAGAAGTTAGATTAAGGAAGGGCAAACCTACGTTTCTAGCATTTGTAGACTTAGAGAAAGCTTTTGACAATGTTGACTGGAATACTCTCTTTAAAATTCTGAAGGTGGCAGGGGTAAAATACAGGGAGCGAAAGGCAATTTACAATTTGTACAGTAATCAGATAAGAGCCGGGAGACATGAAAGGGAAGCAGTGGTTGGAAAGGGAGTGAGACAGGGTTGTAGCCTATCCCCGATGTTATTCAATCTGTATATTGAGCAAGCAGTGAAGGAAACAAAGAAAAATTCGGAGTAGGTATTAAAGTCCATGGAGAAGAAATACAAACTTTGAGGTTCACCGATAACATTGTAATTCTGTCAGAGACAGCAAAGGACTTGGAAGGGCAGTTGAACGGAATGGATAGTGTCTTGAAAGGAGGATATAAGATGATCATCAACAAAAGCAAAACGAGGATAATGGAATGTACTCGAATTAAGTCGGGTGATGCTAAGGGAATTAGATTAGGAAGTGAGACACCTAAAGTAGTAAAGGAGTTTTGTTATTTGGGGAGCAAAATAACTGATGATGGTCGAAGTAGAGAGGATATAAAAAGTAGACTGGCAATGGCAAGGAAAGCGTTTCTGAAGAAGAGAAATTTGTTAACATCGAGTATAGATTTAAGTGTCAGGATGTCATTTCTGAAAGTATTTGTATGGAGTGTAGCTATGTATGGAAGTGAATCATGGACGATAAATAGTTTGGACAAGGAGAGAATAGAAGCTTTTGAAATGTGGTGCTATAGAAGAATGCTGAAGATTAGATGGGTAGATCACATAACTAATGAGGAAGTATTGAACCGGATTGGGGAGAAGAGAAGTTTGTGGCACAACTTGACCAGAAGAAGGGATCGGTTGGTAGGACATGTTCTGAGGCATCAAGGGATCACCAATTTGATATTGGAGGGCAGCGTGGAGGGTAAAAATCGTAGGGAGAGACCAAGAGATGACTACACTAAGCAGATTCAGAAGGATGTAGGTTGCAGTAGGTACTGGGAGATGAAGAAGCTTGCACAGGATAGAGTAGCATAGAGAGCTGCATCAAACCAGTCTCAGGACTGAAGACCACAACAACAACACAACCTTGTTACCATACGTTGTGTGTTTTGTGGCTTTCTGTATTTTTCGTTACGTATGTTCTTCTTTCCCAGTTTCACAGCTGCAGCCATAGAGAACTTAATGTAGAAAGTTACTTACATCGAAAATTTGCGACTGGGGATGTTATGGTTAATATTATTTTATTCTGTGTGTAAGACGTGTGTGTGTGTGTTTTTGTACGTCTATGTGCAATACGATTCCACTTACGATTTTTGGTTTCCCCATTACTTTTACTGTACAAATTGCAGTTTTAACTTTGCTTGAGTTCATTGTTTACGAGATTCTAAGACAATATGGCAGACAAGTGAATGTGTTTTGGAAGCGAATTTTGAATCTTGTTTTGGCCTTAGGCTTTGAGAGGTGTATCTGACACTATGTGTGTGTGTGATTATGGGATTGGGTCGTCTAACATATCTTTGAGGGCAAAGAACAGTGTTCCATTGCAGAGAGCTGTGTATTAGTGCAATACTTCTTTTCCTTTAACTATGGTTTTCTGTAGTTGGTAGTGTTCCTCAGTTATTAGTTTTTGTGGGGGGCTACCTTGCATCTGCGAATTTTTACGCTGTTTTTGATATACACTCCTGGAAATTGAAATAAGAACACCGTGAATTCATTGTCCCAGGAAGGGGAAACTTTATTGACACATTCCTGGCGTCAGATACATCACATGATCACACTGACAGAACCACAGGCACATAGACACAGGCAACAGAGCATGCATGTCGGCACTAGTACAGTGTATATCCACCTTTCGCAGCAATGCAGGCTGCTATTCTCCCATGGAGACGATCGTAGAGATGCTGGATGTAGTCCTGTGGAACGGCTTGCCATGCCATTTCCACCTGGCGCCTCAGTTGGACCAGCGTTCGTGCTGGACGTGCAGACCGCGTGAGACGATGCTTCATCCAGTCCCAAACATGCTCAATGGGGGACAGATCCGGAGATCTTGCTGGCCAGGGTAGTTGACTTACACCTTCTAGAGCACGTTGGGTGGCACGGGATACATGCGGACGTGCATTGTCCTGTTGGAACAGCAAGTTCCCTTGCCGGTCTAGGAATGGTAGAACGATGGGTTCGATGACGGTTTGGATGTACCGTGCACTATTCAGTGTCCCCTCGACGATCACCAGAGGTGTACGGCCAGTGTAGGAGATCGCTCCCCACACCATGATGCCGGGTGTTGGCCCTGTGTGCCTCGGTCGTATGCAGTCCTGATTGTGGCGCTCACCTGCACGGCGCCAAACACGCATACGACCATCATTGGCACCAAGGCAGAAGCAACTCTCATCGCTGAAGACGACACGTCTTCATTCGTCCCTCCATTCACGCCTGTCGCGACACCACTGGAGGCGGGCTGCACGATGTTGGGGCGTGAGCGGAAGACGGCCTAACGGTGTGCGGGACCGTAGCCCAGCTTCATGGAGACGGTTGCGAATGGTCCTCGCCGATACCCCAGGAGCAACAGTGTCCCTAATTTGCTGGGAAGTGGCGGTGCGGTCCCCTACGGCACTGCGTAGGATCCTACGGTCTTGGCGTGCATCCGTGCGTCGCTGCGGTCCGGTCCCAGGTCGACGGGCACTTGCACCTTCCGCCGACCACTGGCGACAACAAACATCGATGTACTGTGGAGACCTCACGCCCCACGTGTTGAGCAATTCGGCGGTACGTCCACCCGGCCTCCCGCATGCCCACTATACGCCCTCGCTCAAAGTCCGTCAACTGCACATACGGTTCACGTCCACGCTGTCGCGGCATGCTACCAGTGTTAAAGACTGCGATGGAGCTCCGTATGCCACGGCAAACTGGCTGACACTGACGGCGGCGGTGCACAAATGCTGCGCAGCTAGCGCCATTCGACGGCCAACACCGCGGTTCCTGGTGTGTCCGCTGTGCCGTGCGTGTGATCATTGCTTGTACAGCCCTCTCGCAGTGTCCGGAGCAAGTATGGTGGGTCTGACACACCGGTGTCAATGTGTTCTTTTTTCCATTTCCAGGAGTGTATGTCGCTCTGTGGACCATATCCATATAGTTTTCTGCGAATGTACAGCGACAGTGTTACTTTTTAGTGCTCTTCTGTGTACTTGATATTGAAATTTTTGCTTGTCTGTGCGATAAAAATTGAACTGCAGTCCAGACATATCATGATAAATAACAGATGTGTTGTGTTTGTCAGTGTTGATATTGGTTGTCCTTAGTTTTGTCCGTATTGAGTTCACTGTTCTTTAGGCTATTTTTAGCCTTTTTCTCTTAGTATGTTGCCCATCCTGCGAGCTGCTTTGTTGTTGTAATTGAGTGCATCATTTTCAGGTTGTTGCGAGTGCTTCTTGCCACGTGCGTTTGTGTTATGCATGTCTGTGTTCTGCGTGTGTGTGTCTTAATGTTGGTGATGACGTGTATGTTTTTGTGCGCTAGGTGTTCCTTTTTGTTTTAATTTTGTAATTTATTTTGTCCATAACGTTTGTGTCATATCAGTTCTTCATATCTCTTTGTTTGATTAACTGTAGTTCATTTCTTTAGTTACCTTCTTTTAATGGAGTCTTGTTCAGTCTGTTCAGAATGTATTGAAAATTGGCTCGTATTTGTGCGTAATCGGGTGGTTTGAGTCTTTGTGTATGGCTGTGCTGCTGGTAGTGACCTTCTTGAATATGGAAAATTGATGTTGGTTGTCGTGTCTGTGTATTGCAGATCAAAGAAATTTAACTTTTGTCATTTTCTGCTTTTATGATTAAATTTAATTTTTGAGTGGACTGTGTTCATATCATTGTTGACTTGTTTGCTGCGACTGCGTGTCCTGTATTGTTCGTGTCTTACAAGGAGAGGACGCCTACTCGTCATCGCCAAATTCGTCCAAATTTATGGTAAATGTAGGTCGTAGTGAGGCGAAAAAGTGTCCAAGTGGAAACTCCAGATGGCCAAGCGTTTAGGAAATAAAAGGAATTTTGGTTCGGATCTATCACAATGTGCACCTTATCAAGTGTCCCTCTGACAATGTGTTTAGGAAGCAGTGTTTGGCGCATACTACATACGTCGTGTATGTAAATCGATACTTCCATTCTTTTGCAATTCGTCAATTACATGTAGCGGGGTGATATTCATCAAAGAAACAGGGGAAGCAATAATTTTGACCGTATCATCTTCACGTTCTTCGGCGACGTCATAGGACCTAATCAACTCCTCGTCGCACACAAACGTATATTCGAATAAAATGTCTAGTATTTTTTGGTGTATTTTATTTGCCATGTGTTCTTCGGTTATTAGCGTGGAACTTTCTGATGTTATCAGATGCTTTTCGGTCAAATTCTGCAATCATAAATCCAGCGCCGTCTTCAGTCGTCGCTTCGACGCATCGCTGTGGTGGCTATTATCTTCTGGCTCTTGTTCTTTAAGTACCGACGTTCCAGGCATGTTACCATTTTCACTTTTGCCCGACATTTTCGATCTTTCCACAATATTTTCCTCCAGTGTCTCATGGTACAGTTGTTTTGTCTGCAATGATTGCAATATTTCCCTGAATGTTCGGACACTAATCTCGCAATAGTCACGCTACCCAGTCAGGAGCGAGCAGGTGAATGAGTTACCTGGCTAGCGATGTCCCTTAACTATTATAAGTCAATAGAAGAAGTTGTCTGACGATTAAGACACACGTCAACGACAAAGTTAACAACACGAACAGCGATACCAGTTCAAAGCACGGTCATAATAAGCGTGAAAATAACAATGTCCAGAGCGAGTATCCACGAGAGAGAGTCTAGTACTGGTAGCACAGTATACAGTCGGCAGCACAGTACGTACATGGGACCTGAATGCGTGTTGAAAGGTGATCTGATGTCTGGTAGCGGCCTTTGTATAGCTGCCCGTCTTTCAGGCCGGCGTCTTTGGGGCTGGTGTTTGTGTTGACAGCGCCGCCAAGGTCAAATTAAACTCACTGTATACGATTATTCGTGTTTACACCTTATGGACAGTTCACAACCTCAAGTTTGCAAGATAAAGCGCGTCATCTACATCTACATCTACATACATACTCCGCAATCCACAACTAGCTTCTTCTCTCCCTGTTCCACTCCTAAACAGAACGAGGGAAAAATGACTGTCTATATGCCTCTGTACGAGTCCTAATCTCTCTTATCTTATCTTTGTGGTCTTTCCGCGAAATGTAAGTTGGCGGCAGTAAAACTGTACTGCAGTCAGCTCCACACTGACCTACCACACTTCCCTGGGGCACTCCAGATGATACCCTCACCTCCGATGAACACTCACCATTGAGGACAACGTACTCGTTTTGAAGACTGTTGTCCCATGCTGATGTTGCAGTTAATTGTGACGTCAGAAGTGTACGCATTGCCAATTGAGCGCAAAAGTATTTGCCGGTGGGCGGAGTCAAACCCGCGACCCGTTCAATACCAATCCGTTCTCTCACCGCTGAGCCAAACACCACTTCCTACACATATTATCACAGGGACAATTGATAAGATGCACATGGTGATAGATCCGTATCAGAATTCCTTTTATTTCCTAAACACTTGGCCATCTGAAGTTTCCACTCGGGGCACTTTCATGTCTTGCCGCGCCCTACATGTACCATGAATTTGGACGGATTCGGCAATGACGAGTGGGCGTCCTCTGATTGTTAGTGTGGTTTCAATATTTTGCAATCAGTGTGGGTATGGAAGATGTTGGCTAGGAGTCAAAAAATTTGTGTGAAATCTTATGGGACTTAACTTCTAAGGTCATCAGTCCCTAAGCTTACACACTACTTTATCTAAATTATCCTAAGGACAAACACACACATCCATGCCAGAGGGAGGACTCGAACCTCTGCCGGGACCAGCCGCACAGTCCGTGACTGCAGCGCCCAGACCGTTCGGCTAATCCTTCGCTGCTCGCTAGGAGTCCACTAACTGTAGCCGGCGGCGGTTGTCTAGCGGTTCTAGGCGCGGAGTCCGGAACCGCGCGACTGCTACGGTCGCAGGTTCGAATCCTGCCTCGGGCATGGATGTGTGTGGTGTCCTTAGGTTAGTTAGGTTTAATTACTTCTAAGTTCTAGGCGACTGATGACCTCAGATGTTAAGTCGCATAGTGCTCAGAGCTACTAACTGTAGATCCCATGGGAAGCCCATCTTGCTGTGGGTATAGTTGGTTGTCCAATGGGTAACAGTTCAGTTAAAATTAAAAAAAAAAAATACTGCCGGCCAGGTTGGCCAAGCGGTTCTAGGCGCTACAGTCTGGAACCGCGCGACAGCTACGGCCGCAGGTTCAAATCCTGCCTCGGGCATGGAAGTGTGTGATGTCCTTAGGTTAGTTAGGTTTAAGTAGTTCTAAGTTCTAGGGGACTGATGACCTAGGTTTAAGTAGTTCTAAGTTCTAGGGGACTGATGACCTCAGAAGTTAAGTTCCATAGTACTCAGAGCCATTTGAACCATTTTTATATTTACAAGTATCTTTTAATGCCTGGACTGCATTTACGCAGGGCCATTTCGACAACATTTTTCCACACAAACAACTTACCATTTGCCGCCCCTTCTTTCCCTGCCCCTTTCCCCATACACTTTCACCAGCGCCATCTTTCGTTACTATCTGTGATATGCACTGTATGTATACAAGCCTTCCACTTGGGTGCCCCTGGCGCCTCTCACAGCTTGGTACCCCAAATGGTCGCTACTAACTGTGACATGTCCTATACAGAGATCTTACAGTTGAGACACCTAAGCCGTCGCTCGCTGCTTGGTACCCCAAGGAAGGAGGAATTTGTGGGTGCTCAACATCGAGGTTATCAGCGTTGGTACCACGAGCAGTCGCTACTACACTCCTGGAAATGGAAAAAAGGACACATTGACACCGGCGTGTCAGACCCACCATACTTGTTCCAGACACTGCGAGAGGGCAGTACAAGCAATGATCACACACACGGCACAGCGGACACACCAGGAACCGCGGTGTTGGCCGTCGAATGGCGCTAGCTGCGCAGCATTTGTGCACCGCCGCCGTCAGTGTCAGCCAGTTTGCCGTGGCATACGGAGCTCCATCCCAGTCTTTAACACTGGTAGCATGCCGCGACAGCGTGGACGTGAACCGTACGTGCAGTTGACGGACTTTGAGCGAGGGCGTATAGTGGGCATGCGGGAGGCCGGGTGGACGTACCGGCGAATTGCTCAACACGTGGGGCGTGAGGTCTCCACAGTACATCGATGTTGTCGCCAGTGGTCGGCGGAAGGTGCACGTGCCCGTCGATCTGGGACCGGACCGCAGCGACGCACGGATGCACGCCAAGACCGTAGGATCCTACGCAGTGCCGTAGGGGACCGCACCGCCACTTCCCAGCAAATTAGGGACACTGTTGCTCCTGGGGTATCGGCGAGGACCATTCGCAACCGTCTCCATGAAGCTGGGCTACGGTCCCGCACACCGTTAGGCCGTCTTCCGCTCACGCCCCATCATCGTGCAGCCCGCCTCCAGTGGTGTCGCGACAGGCGTGAATGGAGGGACGAATGGAGACGTGTCGTCTTCAGCGATGAGAGTCGCTTCTGCCTTGGTGCCAATGATGGTCGTATGCGTGTTTGGCGCCGTGCAGGTGAGCGCCACAATCAGGACTGCATACGACCGAGGCACACAGGGCCAACACCCGGCATCATGGTGTGGGGAGCGATCTCCTACACTGGCCGTACACCTCTGGTGATCGTCGAGGGGACACTGAATAGTGCACGGTACATCCAAACCGTCATCGAACCCATCGTTCTACCATTCCTAGACCGGCAAGGGAACTTGCTGTTCCAACAGGACAATGCACGTCCGCATGTATCCCGTGCCACCCAACGTGCTCTAGAAGGTGTAAGTCAACTACCCTGGCCAGCAAGATCTCCGGATCTGTCCCCCATTGAACATGTTTGGGACTGGATGAAGCGTCGTCTCACGCGGTCTGCACGTCCAGCACGAACGCTGGTCCAACTGAGGCGCCAGGTGGAAGTGGCATGGCAAGCCGTTCCACAGGACTACATCCAGCATCTCTACGATCGTCTCCATGGGAGAATAGCAGCCTGCATTGCTGCGAAAGGTGGATATACACTGTACTAGTGCCGACATGCATGCTCTGTTGCCTGTGCCTATGTGCCTGTGGTTCTGTCAGTGTGATCATGTGATGTATCTGACCCCAGGAATGTGTCAATAAAGTTTCCCCTTCCTGGGACAATGAATTCACGGTGTTCTTATTTCAATTTCCAGGAGTGTAATTGCGATATGTTTTGTAAGGAGACCTTAGAGCTGTGCCACCTGAGGCGCTCCTCTCAGCTTGCCATCCCAAGCGGACACTACTAATAGCGATACGTCCTGTAGGGAAATCTTTGGGTTATACCCCGTGAGGCTCCCCTCTCAGTTTTTTACCCAAGTGGTCGCTACTAATTGCAAAACATCCTGTACGAAAATCTGAGAGTTGTGGCACCTGATGCGCCCCACTCAGCTTGGTACCCCAAGTACTGGCCACGGTGGCCGTGCGGTTCTAGGTGCTTCAGTCCGGAACCGCGCGGCTGCTACGGTCGCAGGTTCGAGTCCTGCCTCGGGCATGGATGTGCCTGATGTCCTTAGGTTATTTAGGTTTAAGTAGTTCTAAGTTCTAGGGGACTGATGACCTCAGATGTTAAGTTCCATAGTGCTCAGAGCCATTTGAACCATTTTTGATATCCCAAGCAGTCGCTACTAATTGTGATAAGTCCTTTAGGGAAGTTTTACCATTGTGGCAAGTGAGGTGACTCTCTCAGCTTGGTATGCCAAGGGATCACTGCTAATTGTGACATGTCCTGTAGGGAAATCTTACCATTGTGGTACCTGAGGTGCCCCTCTCATCTTGGTATCCCAAGCAGTTGCTATTTATTCTACATCTACATCTACATGGATACTCTGCAAATCAGATTCAATTGCCTGCAGAGGGCTCATCGAACCACCTTCACAATTCTCTATTATTCCAATCTCGTATAACGCGCGGAGAGAATGAACACCTATACCTTTCCGTACGAGCTCTGATTTCCCTTATTTTATCGTAGTGATCGTTCCTCCCTATGTAGGTCGGTGTCAACAAAATATTTCCGCATTCGGAGGAGAAAGTTGGTGATTGGAATTTCGTGAGAAGATTCCGTCGCAATGGAAAACGCATTTCTTTTAATGATTTCCAGCCCAAATCCTGTATCATTTATGTGACACTCTCTCCCATATTTCACGATAGTACAAAACGTACTACCTTTCTTTGAAATTTTTCGACGTACTCCGTCAGTCCTATCTGGTAAGGCTCCCACTCTTCACAGTAGTATTCTAAAAGAGGATGGACAAACATAGTGTAGGCAGTCTCCTTAGTAGGTCTGTTACATTTTCTAAGTGTCCTGCCAATAAAACGCAGTCGTTGGTTAGCGTTCCCCACAACATTTTTTTATGTGTTCCTTCCAATTTAAGTTGTTCGTAATTGTAATACCTAGGTATCTAGTTGAATTTACGGCTTTTAGATTAGACTGATTTATTGTGCAACCGAAGTTTAATGAGTTCCTTTTAGTACTCATGTGGATGACCTCACACTTTTCGTTATTTAGGGTCAACTGCCACTTTTCGCACCATTCAGATATGTTTTCTAAATCGTTTTGCAGTTTGTTTTGATCTTCTGATGACTTTATTAGTCGATAAACGACAGCGCCATCTGCAAACAAGACGGCTGCTCAGATTGTCTCCAAAATTGTTTATCTAGATAAGGAACAGCAAAGGGCCTATAGCACTACCTCGGGGAACGCCAAAAATCACTTCTGTTTTACTCGATGACTTTCCGTCAGTTACTACAAACTCTCTGACAGGAAATCACAAATCCAGTCACATAACTGAGACGATATTCCATAAGCAGGCAATTTCACTACGACCCGCTTGTGTGTACATCCTGTAGGGAAGTCTTAGAGTTGTGGCACGTGAGGTGTCCCTCTCAGCTTGGTACCCCAAGCAGTCGCTATTGCTTCTGATACTTCTACATCTACATCTACAGCTACATCCATACTCCGCAAGACACCTGACGGTGTGTGGCGGAGGGTACCCTGAGTACCTCTATCGGTTCTCTCTTCTATTCCAGTCTCGTATTGTTCGTGGAAAGAAGGATTGTCGATATGCTTCTATGTGGGCTCTAATATCTCTGATTTTATCCTCATGGTCTCTTCGCGAGATATACGTAGGAGGGAGCAATATACTGCTTGACTCTTCGGTGAAGGTATGTTCTCGAAACTTCAACAAAAGCCCGTACAGAGCTACTGAGCCTCTCTCGTGCAGAGTCTTCCACTGGAGTTTATCTATCATCTCCGTAACGCTTTCGCGATTACTAAATGATCCTGTAACGAAGCGCGCTGCTCTCCGGTGGATCTTCTCTATCTCTTCTATCAACCCTATCTGGTACGGATCTCACACTGTTGAGCAGTATTCAAGCAGTGGGCGAACAAGCGTACTGTAACCTACTTCCTTTGTTTTAGGATTGCATTTCCTTCGGATTCTTCCAATGAATCTCAGTCTGGCATCTGCTTTACCGACGATCAACTTTATATGATCATTCCATTTTAAATCACTCCTAATGCGTACTCCCAGATAATTTATGGAATTAACTGCTTCCAGTTGCTGACCTGCTATTTTGTAGCCAAATGATAACGGAACTATCTTTCTGTGTATTCGCAGTACATTATACTTGTCTACATTGAGATTCAATTGCCATTCCGTGCACCATGCGTCAATTCGCTGCAGATCCTCCTGCATTTCAGTACAATTTTCCATTGTTGCAACCTCTCGATACACCACAGCATCATCTGCAAAAAGCCTCAGTGAACTTCCGAAGTCATCCACAGGGTCATTTATGTATATTGTGAATAGCAAAGGTCCTATGACACTCCCCTGCGGCACACCTGAAATCACTCTTACTTCGGAAGACTTCTCTCCATTGAGAATGACGTGCTGCGTTCTGTTATGTAGGAACTCTTCAATCCAATCACACAATTGGTCTGATAGTCCATATGCTCTTACTTTGTTCATTAAACGACTGTGGGGAACTGTATCGAACGCCTTGCGGAAGTCAAGATACACGGCATCTACCTGTGAACCCGTGTCTATGGCTCTCTGAGTCTCGTGGACGAATAGCGCGAGCTGGGTTTCACACGACCGTCTTTTTCGAAATCCATGCTGATTCCTACAGAGTAGATTTCTAGTCTTCAAAAAAGTCATTATACTCGAACATAATACGTGTTGCGAAATTCTACAACTGATCGACGTTAGAGATATAGGTCTATAGTTCTGCACATCTGTTCGACGCCCCTTCTCGAAAACGGGGATGACCTGTGCCCTTTTCCAATCCTTTGGAACGCTACGCTCTTCTAGAGACCTACGGTACACCGCTGCAAGAAGAGGGGCAAGTTCCTTTGCGTACTGTGTGTAAACTGGAAGTGGTATCCCATCAGGTCCAGCGGCCTTTCCTCTTTTGAGCGATTTTAGTTGTTTCTCCATCCCTCTGTCGTCAATTTCGATATCTACCGCCGGCTGCGGTGGTCTCGCGGTTAAGGCGCTCAGGCCGGAACCGCGCGACTGCTACGGCCGCAGGTTCGAATCCTGCCTCGGGCATGGATGTGTGTGATGTCCTTAGGTTAGTTAGTTTTAAGTAGTTCTAAGTTCTAGGGGACTGATGACCAAAGACGTTAAGTCCTATAGTGCTCAGAGCCATTTGACTCATTTTTTTTATATCTACCATTTTGTCATCTGTGCGACAATCTAGAGAAGGAACTACAGTGAAGTCTTCCTCTCTGAAACAGCTTTGGAAAAATACATTTAGTATTTCGGCCTTTAGTCTTTCATCCTCTGTTTCAGTACCATTTCGGTCACAGAGTGTCAGGACATTTTGTTTTGATCCACCTACCGCTTTGACATAAGACCAAAATTTCTTAGGATTTTCTGCCAAGTCAGTACATGGAACTTTACTTTCGAATTCATTGAACGCCTCTCGCATAGCCCTCCTCACACTACATTTCGCTTCGCGTAATTTTAGTTTGTCTGCAAGGCTTTGGGCATGTTTATGTTTGCTGTGAAGTTCCCTTTGCTTCCGCACCAGTTTCCTAACTCGGTTGTAGTACCACGGTGGCTCTTTTCCTTCTCTTACGATCTTTCTTGGCACATACTCATCTAACGTATATTGTACGATGGTTTTGAACTTTGTCCACTGATCCTCAACACTATCTGTACTTGAGACAAAACTTTTGTGTTGAGCCGTCAGGTACTCTGTAATCTGTTTTTTGTCACTTTTGCTGAACAGAAAAATCTTCCTACCTTTTTTAATATTTCTATTTACGGCTGAATTCATCGATGCAGTAACCGCTTTATGATCGCTGATTCCCTGTTCTACGTTAACTGTTTCAAATAGTTCGGGTCTGTTTGTCACCAGAAGGTCTAGTATGTTACCGCGACGAGTCGGTTCTCTGTTTAACTGCTCAAGGTAGTTTGCAGATAAAGCACTTAAAAAAATTTCACTAGATTCTTTGTCCCCGCCACCCGTTATGAACGGTCGAATCTCCCAGTCTATATCCGGCAAATTAAAATTTACCCCCAGAATTATAACATGGTGGGGAAATCTACTCGAAATATTATCCAAATTATCCTTCAGGTGCTCAGCCACAACAGCTGCTGAGCCAGGGGGCCTATAGAGACATCCAATTACCATGTCTGAGCCTGCTTTAACCGTGACCTTCACCCAAATTATTTCACATTTCCGATGTCCGTCAATATCCTTCGATACTATTGCACTTCTTATCGCTATAAACACTCCTCCCCCTTCACTGTCCAGCCTGTCTCTGCGGTATACATTCCAATCTGAGTTTAGGATTTCATTACTGTTTACGTCTGGATTCAGCCAAATTTCTGTCCCTAGTACTATATGGGCGTTGTGACCGTTTATTAATTAGAGCAGTTCTGGGACCTTTCTATAGACGTTCCTGCAGTTTACTATTAGCAGATTAATATTGTTATTCCCTGTTCCATTTCGCCTACTCCTACCTTGCCGCGTCTCAGGAGGCGTCTTGTCGGGCCTAGGGAGGGAATTCTCTAACCTAAAAAAACCCACATGTGCACTCCACACGTAGCCGCTTCTGGCATGTAGTGCACGCCTGACCTATTCAGGGGGACCCTACATTTCTCCACCCGATAGCGGAGGTCGAGAAATTTGCACCCCAGATCTCCGCAGAATCGTCTGAGCCTCTGGTTTAAGCCTTCCACTCGGCTCCAAACCAGAGGACCGCGATCGGTTCTGGGAACGATACTACAAATAGTTAGCTCTGATTCCACCCCGCGAGCGAGGCTTTCCGCCTTCACCAATTCCGCCAACCGCCTGTACGAACTGAGGGTGACCTCTGAACTCAGACGGCAGGAGTCATTGGTGCCGACATGAGCAACAATTTGCAGTCGGGTGCACCCAGTGCTCATTATCGCCGCCGGCAGGGCCTCCTCCACATCTCGGATGAGACCCCCCGGCAAGCAGACATAGTGAACACTGGCCTTCTTCCCCGACCTTTCCGCTATTTCCCTAAAGGGCTCCATCACCCGCCTAACGTTGGAGCTCCCAATAACTAATAATCCCCTCCCCCCGTGTGCCTGCTCGGACCTTTCTGAAGGAGCGGCCACATGTCCACTCACAGGCAGAACGGGCGATGCTACACGGCCGGCCTCCACATTGACCCTCCGCCTCGTGCGCCGTGAACGCCGCTGAACCCGCCACTCCCCTTGGGGAGAGGGTGGCCCAACCGCGCCCGGTGCCCGCGAAGATGTCTCGATAGCAGGGACAGTGGGTGAAGCATGTAACACCTGGGGTGTACCATGCGACGCACCAGACTCCCCACTGCCGCTACACTCCGAGGCAGCAGCCTGAAGACGGCTGACCGCGGCCATCAACACATTCAGCTGTTCGCGAACAGTGGCCAGCTCCTACTGCGTCCGTACACAACAGTCTCACATCCTATCCATCCTAAGAAATCGATTTACTGTAGAGAGTTAATCAACTTTTAACTAGACTGCTAATTCACTAAAGGCGGCTGATTGTTGACTAAACTGTGGTTGCTAGCCACTTCTTGTAGAAAACAATGAAAATAGGCCTACCTGTCTCTGGACTGTATTCAAAACAAACACTAGCACTACTGGCACTATGACTGACTAAAGGGACTCTCTGACTGTATTCAAAACAAGCACGAAATCTATGGAACGCTATTACTAGCACTCGACAATTAAAGCTTCCTAAAAGCAAAAACACACGGAGGAAGAAGTGACAAGTAAGAAAAATACAGTTAATACTTAAATAAGGTAGCTCGCTGCACAGCAGACGTGAAGCAAACTTCTTTTAGGGAAGTCTTACCATTGTGGCACCTGAGGCGCCCCTCTCAACTTTGTACCCCAAGCGGTCGCTACTAATAGCAATATATGCTGTACGGAAATCTTACTACTGTACCACCTAAGGCGTCCCTTTCAGCTTGTCGCCTCCAAGCGGTAGCTTGCCTCGTTGCAGCTTAAACCAGCCCAGCATTTACGTAAGGTAATTAAAACAAGATGACTAGCTAGTTTCAGTTGTAAATAAGAACCATTTTTAGATCTGTAAACAACCACAAAAGCCAAAATACAGACAATCGCCTTTGAAAAACTTCTTAAAAAGAGATAAGTGTTTGAAGAACATATAATATACAAATATATACCCTTTTACAGGATTAAAAAAAATGTTAGTATAAAACATTAGAGGTAAAAACTGTCAAATATTAAAGTGAACCTACATCACAGTCGTTACTACAGTGCTGCATGGATAAAAAATTTTATGCTTCTATTGTAACCAACTATGTAAATACTAAAAGTTGATGATTGATGTGATTTTTGCTGGTACAGCTGGTATGTTCATTCTGCATCTCTTAACAGTCTGTTACGTTGTTAAATTTTTCGATATAGCACTGGAATTCTGTTGTGTTCACTTTCAAAAGACTATTACACAGGATATTTGTTTCATACATGTTATGTTCGTATTTTACTGTGAATTACAGGTTCTTCACTTTGAAATGTTGTCTCCTTGTTACTTTAAAGTATTTGGCATGGAAAAAATTTTTGCTAAATATTTGTTTGTTTGTGTGTATTTCTGCAGGTGTACAGCCTTGATCAATCTTGTTGTTGCTGTTAGCTTCGAACTTTATCTTACTCATGTTGCTTTCTACATGAGCACATGTCACAACCTCCAAACCTTTTAATCTTGTATACTTATTTTGTTAAGAAGTTTTCCTAAGGCAGTTTTCTGTATGTATGCATTTTTTGCTTGTTTACAGATCTGGACGTTACTCACAATTGAAACTAGTTAGTCTTATTATCTTAATTATCTTAGGTAAATGTGGTGTAGCTATTAAAAAACTTTACTAAATTTTTTTAAAATTTAATAAATCACATAAAGACCGTTTTCTCCATTCCTGATAACGTCAGGCATTACTAAGAAGTAGTTTCGCTCTGTTATTAATTTTGGAAAGTTTATTACTTGTTTTATATTGGGTTCAGGAATGTCTTTCCGCTGTTCTAATTGCTTTTTGGTGATGTTGACGATTCCTGTGCTGGGGATATTGGTGTACATGGAGGTGATGTCAAATTATTTGTGTTAGATGTTGTGGGTATATGGATGTGTTTGATATTTTGAATTAGTTCTTCAGTGTTGTGTATGCTTTGAGCGCTTATAGCGCTTATGAGGGTCTACTATGCGAGCAATAACAGCCCAAATGTGGCTCAAAAGAAGTTTGCGACCGAGTTCAAGCTGAAGACAACCGGCCCAAATGTGCTAACAATCAAGAATTTGATTCGCAAGTTTGAGAGAACGAGTAGTGTTCGTGATGACAGTGTTGGCAATGTCGGTCATCCAAAAAGGGTGAAAACGCCTGAAAACATCGAGAAGACACGCGCTGTGTTTCGAACCATCCCCAGTAAATCGATCAAACGAGCTGCACAACAGGTGGGAAACAACCAGGAGACACTGTGACGAATTATTGTTGGAGACCTGCATCTCTTCCCACACAGAATTCAAACCCATCAGTCATTACGCCCCAGGGTCACGGAAGAGCGGCTGTGTTTCACCAACGCTATTGTCCATAGAATCGACGAACGGGGCTTTGATGTATGGTTTTGTTTAGCGACGAACCCCACTTTCATTTGGATGGTTTCATCAATAAGCAAAATAGGCGCATTTGGTGGAATGAGAATCCGCATTTCGCGATCGAGAAGTCTCTTCACCCCCAACGGGTGACTGTGTGATAAACAATGTCCAGTTACCCAATAATCGGTGTGATATACCTTGATGACTCAGTGACTACCGAACGGTATGTGAAGGTTTTGGAATAAGATTTCACCCCACTATCCAAGGTGACCACGATTTCGACAGGATGTGGTTCATGCAAGACGGAGCTTGACCCCATCGAAGCGGAAGAGTGTTTGATGTCCTGGAGGAGCACTTTGAGGATCACATTTTGACTCAGGGGTACCCAGAGGCCACTGACATGGACCCCGACTGCATCCTCGACAGCATCGATGTTCCGACACTTCAGCGGAATTTCTCTATTCGTCTGCGCCACATCATCATCAACGATGGCAGGTTTATCGACCATGTCATAACCTAAATCCGAATATCTTAAGTGGCGTTTACATAAAGTGTGTACACACCGAAGTTTGTAACTAATTTACGTTTTTTTCATATAGTTCAATAATTGTCACCACGTATGTAGATCCAAATTTGAAATTTTCAACTAGGCATATCGGTGTGAATTTTTGATAGGTTGTTTCGTTTTGGTGCCTTGGGGTCTTTTTTTCAGCCATTCCATTTGCTGTTTGATGAATTTATGTGAGATATTTTTCGAAGTATCCGCATATTCTTCTGGTACCTTTACTATGTTAAGCTTTTATTTTTGTACTCTCCCTGTTTCATTATTACAATAGTGTTACTCTTGTCTGCTTTTGTGGTGAGAGACCCGTTCTTTCTACGTTTTTTGTTCTTCAATTTTTGTTACAAACAATGTGTTACATTTTTTCCTTTATTATGCTTGTAATGTCTTCTGCAACTAATTCTCTTCTCAGACCAGCGTTGAAGTATGAATTACTGTTCTTTTCTTGCTGTTTTATTATGTATTCACTTTCTGTTATAATACTGTATTATGTGTAATGTGTGTTGACATTGAATTTAGGTCTTTGTCATAGCAGATAACCATTCGTTTTCAGAATGTATGGTTTATTTGCCTTCTGTTCCTGTATTTGACAGTTTTGTTTTGTTTCTAAAGTTTATTTAGTTTTTGTTGTGATTATTCCCATTCTTTTTTTATTAGTGTTTCTGTATTTTACTTGACAGTATTCTTGATGTCATTAAATATGTCAGAGGTTTTGATGTAATTTCCTAGTTCTAGATGAATTTTGAATAGTTCGACATTGTATTCCTGTTTCTTGGTACGTTGGTATCTAATTTCATATTTCAGACAGGGAAATATCGGCTTTGTGTTTGACGCATTGAGCTTCAGGTGACACTTTTTACACTGACTTGTATGAATTTAGGTATTACATTATGTGAAGGACAGAGTCTGTTGAATTTTATGTTCAGAATAATTTGATTGCCAACGGCCTTGCCGCAGTGGTGACACTGGTTCCCGTCAGATTACCGAAGTTAAACGCTGTCGGGCTGGGCTAGCACTTGAATGGGTGACCATCCGATGTGCCCAGCGCTGTTGGCAAGCGGGGTGCATTCAGCCCTTGTGAGGCAAACTGAGGAGCTACTTGATTGAGAGGTAGCGGTCCCGGTCTCGGAAACAGACATAGGGCCGGGAGAGCGGTGTACTGACCACATGTCCCTCCATATCCGCATCCAGTGACGGCTGTGGGCTGAGGATGACACGGCGGCCAGTCGGTACCTTTAGGCCCTCATGGCCTGTGCGAGAGGAGTTTAGTTTTATAATTTGATGTGGTTTTACTGTGGTGTTTCTGAGTTTGTTGTAGAGCTTACTTGGCTGTTCCTGGTTCAGATGGTTCAAATGGCTCTGAGCACTATGGGACTTAATATCTGTGGTCATCAGTCCCCTTGAACGTAGAACTACTTTAACCTAACTAACCTAAGGACATCACACACATCCTGGTTCAGATGGTTCAAATGGCTCTGAGCACTATGGGACTTAATATCTGTGGTCATCAGTCCCCTTGAACGTAGAACTACTTTAACCTAACTAACCTAAGGACATCACACACATCCATGCCCGAGGCAGGATTCGAACCTGCGACCGTAGCGGTCACGTGGTTCCAAACTGAACTGCACAGCCACACCGGCCGGCGCTGTTACTGGAATGGCGATGTCTGCTTACAAATAAATTTGATTTTTGATGCGTTTTATCTTGTGTAAACACATCTTTTTCTTTTTTACCCAGATTTTTCACTGAAGTTACAGCACCATCCATGTTTTTTTATCCTTTTTCTATTAAATAATAGAAAAACTGCTCTTAATATCTGTGCATATAGAAATTTCCGTTTTGTAAAAGGTGGGTCCACAAATTTGATTGGTACAACATCCTGTGGTTTTTTCCTCTGTTTTTCGTTACATCTGTTTCTCTTTCACAGTTTGTCATCTGCAGCTGCAGAAAACGTAATGTAGAAAGTTATTTGCATCGAAAATTTACGACTGGAGACATGGATAACATTATTTTGTTATGTACAGAAGATTGTGTGTGCATGTTCGTATGCGTGTCTGTGCATCTCTGTGCGTGTATGGGTGTGTGTGTGTGTGTGTGTGTGTGTGTGTGTGTGTGTGTGTGTTTCCACTTACTTTTTCTTGTTTCCCCGTTACTTTAAGAGTGAAAACAGCATTAAACTTTCACTTTGCCGCTCCACCGTCAGACTCTCAGCGCAAACATGTACTAGAATCAGATCGAGACAAGGTGGACTGACTCATGAAAATAGCAAATTGATTATCTAAGCGACAAGAAAACAGTATGTAAACTAGGCGGCGTGGAAAGACAGCTGCCCTGTGCTTGCGTGACGGTTCTTAGTGGAATGCTTTCCTGGCTGGATGTCCTTTCTCTGTACCAGGATGTTGTAGACCCATTTGCTTTTCCTGTCTGAATACATCTGGACGCAACAGGCCGTCTTGGTAACTGAGTAGCTAGGATGCAATTTATAAGGGAAGGCCACGACGTTGGGATGATAGATTTACTTCAAACTTTGTACACCTTCAGTAGGCTATTAAAACAGCATAATGTGCAAGTGCACTAAACTGGCAATTACGAGAAAATCGCAAGAGAAGTTATACGGGTCTATTATGGACCTTATGTGTCTGTGCGTAATGCCAGATGTTTGAGTTTATGGTGATCAGGTGGTTAGCGTTCGATCTACGAAAGACGAACATGTATAAGGTGACGGTTAGACTCAGCTCACAATTAATTTTAATCCATATATTTTTCATGACTGGTAATATATAGTTTGCATTCAAACTATCGGAAGAAGAAGATATTTTTTAAAAAATCAACGATGTGCGTTTTCCCTTAGAAACTCTGGACATTTCCTGTAAATGCGAGAAAACTGCATTCATTCTACACTACTGGCCATTAAAATTGCTACACCAAGAAGAAATGAAGATGATAAACGGGTATTCATTGGACAAATATATTATACTAGAACGGACATGTGATTACATTTTCACGCAATTTGGGTGCATAGATCCTAAGAAATCAGTACCCAGAACAACTACCTCTGGCAGTAATAACGGCCTCGATACGCCTGGGAATTGAGTCAAACAGTGCTTGGATGACGTGTACAGGTACAGCTGCCCATGCAACTTCAACACGATACCACAGTTCATCAAGAGAAGTGATTGGCGTATTGTGACGAGCCAGTTGCTCGGCCACCATTGAGCAGACGTTTTCAATTGGTGAGAGATCTGGAGAATGTGCTGGCCAGGACAGCAGATGAACATTTTCTGTATCCAGAAAGGCCCGTACAGGACCTGCAACATGCGGTCGTGCATTATCCTGCTGAAATGTAGGGTTTCGCAGGGATCGAATGAAGGGTAGACTCACGGAAACACATCTGAAATGTAACGTCCACTGTTCAAAGTACCGTCAATGCGAAGAAGAGGTGACCGAGACGTGTAACCAATGGCACCTCATACCATCACGCCGGGTGATACGCCAGTATGGCGATGACGAATACACGCTTCCAACGTGCGTTCACGGCGATGTCGCCAAACGCGGATGCGACCATCATGATGCTGTAAACAGAACCTGGATTCATCCGAAAAAGTGACGCTTTGCATTGGTGCACCCAGGTTCGTCGTTGAGTACATCATCGTAGGCGCTCCTGTCTGTGATGCAGCGTCAAGGGTAACGGCAGCCATGGTCTCCGAGCTGATAGTCCATGCTTCTGCAAACGTCGTCGAACTGTTCGTGAAGATGGTTGTTGTCTTGCAAACGTCCCCATCTGTTGACTCAGGGATCAAGACGTGGCTGCACGATCCGTTACAGTCATGCGGATAAGATGCCTGTCATCTCGACTGCTAATCGCGATATGATAAACCGCAATCGCGATAGGCTACAATCCGACCATTATCAAAGTCGGAAACGTGATGGCACGCATTTCTCCTCCTTGCACGAGGCATCACAACAACGTTTCACCAGGCAACGCCGGTCAACCGCTGTTTGTGTAGGCGAAATCGGTTGGAACCTCTCTCTTCTGTTCCACTCACGTCTGGTTCACGGGAAGAACGACTGCCGGAAAGCCACCGTGCGCCCTCGAATCTCTCTAATTTTACATTCGTGATCTCCTCGGGAGGTATAAGTAGGGGGAAGCAATATATTCGATTCCTCATCCAGAAACGCACTCTCTCGAAACCTGGACAGCAAGCTACACCGCGATGCAGAGTCTGCCAGTTGAGTTTGCTAAACATCTCCGTAACGCTATCACGCTTACCAAATAACCCTGTGACGAAACGCGCCTTTCTTCTTTGGATCTTCTCTATCTCCTCTGTCAACCCAACCTTATAGCAGGACTCTAACCGCAATTTTTTTATTTTTTCTCATTTTTATTTTTTTAATCCTCGCGTTCCTGATAGTATCTAAAACTACAAAAAAAAAAAAAAGGTGGAAGCTAGTGCCACCGCCACTTTTACCCTAAATTATGAAGTAGAAGCCCCAAAAGCAAAGCTCCACTGCTTCAGGTGTTGGCTCCTGTCGAGAAAGACCCCAACAACTTCTACAAATATAAAGAAAAAACAGGAATGGAGGATACAGGGAGGGTGCCGTTGCTTTTAATAATATATGCTTACTTTTTATTTATTTATTTATTGTCTTCTTTATCATGAATGAATCCATCTGTGTCGCACCAGCATGTCCTTGCAAAGACTGGCGATCGTCTTCGACGTCAGAGGGAAAGAAAATGCCGCGTGGTGGTGACACATCAGCAGAACATCGACGCACGTCTTTTCAGAAGTGTGTATGAACAAGCGTTGAGGGGACCGCATCTGTAAAATGAAAGAAAGATCGCATGTCAGTTTGCTCGTGAATGATCAACGTGCGAGGGGAGTTGTGGAAAGCGCTCCAGAGAAAAATTGCTGGTAGTTTGAGTTCTTGACAACTGCACAATTTCGGTCGTTAAGGTATTGCCAGAAATCGAGAAATGATCTGTCACCACCACCAAACAGGTAGTGGACTGCGTGCCTCCTAATCCAAGTCACTGAAAAACTCTTTTTATATAAACCCAACTCCTTGCGTTGAGTATCATCCTACAACCTCGCGGTACTGGAACCTTCGGCTCATCAACGACCCTCTTGCAAAGCCCGAATGCTAAGCACGTAACCACACAGGGGTCTTATGGCTGGTACCTTCGCACAGCTACGTCGGGTACACAGGCGCCGACTCCATGGGACCTGAGGGGGCACGAGTCACCTCAAAAATTCGTTTGGGGAGGGGAGGGGGGTGGAGCCTCCCCAATAAATTAAGAAAATTATTAGTTATATTATGCTTTGTAAAATCACAAAATTATGTTGGCATTTTTTCGCTTGTTTGACGAAAGTTACCTTTTAAAATAGATTCAGTAATGAGCTAAAACAAATAATTATTACAGTAGTAAGCAGGTTAACTAAAAACAGGTGGTGTGAATCATGATAGTGTTCTGGTGCCTCGGGCTCACTTAGAATTTGTCCCAGTGCGCGAACCTTCGGGAAAAGTCTAGCGCCGGCGGGCCAGCGCTGCAGCCGCGGCAACATCAAAAGGACTGCAGCAGAAGCGCCTGGAACCCTCAGCCGCGCGTCGCCTTAACGCTTTGAGACATTACGACGCCCACCCTGCTGTCGCAGTCATTCAGTGTGGATAGTTTCCTGCAGTGCATGCTGCAGACTTGTTTAGTGTTTCGACTTTTGGCCTAGTGGATAATTTTAAAAAACTATATTTCATTCGTTTACTTTAGTTTCTTAGTGTATTGTGAATTAAGTTTGCAGTGGATAAATTTGTTACCAAAAAGGCGCACTTGGAAGTTGATGATACTGCAAGTCAACCTCCTACAAATATTGTGTCATAAATTGCTTCATCGTCTTCAGGCGAGGACCGTTCACAGCCGAAACGTGGAATTTCCGTAAGGGAGATCATGTCAGAAGTCTTGGTTGATCAAATATACATGGCTAGAATATGAAGCATCTACGGAAAAAGTTTTTTGCAAAACCTGCAAAGAGGCAGATACTAAGAATATATTACAATTTTCTTCAAAAAAAGAAGATGCATTGTAAGTAGGCTGTTTAGGTTATTATTTTGGTAACTTCACCTAGCGCTCTGTATGAAAATCACTGGCTGTGCTGTGTGCAGTCTGTGGCTGGGTGGCATTGTTGGAATATTCGCCATTGTAGCGTCGGGAAGTTGGCTGTTAACAGCGCGTAGCGTTGCGCAATTGGAGGTGAGCCGCCAGCAGTGGTGGATGTGGGGCGAAAGATGGCGGAGTTTTGTGAGCGGATGATCTGGACGTGTCCATCAGAGACAGTAAATTTGTAAGACTGGATGTCATGAACTGATATATATATTATGATTTTTGAACACTATTAAGGTAAATACATTATTTGTTCTCTATCAAAATCTTTCATTTGCTAACTATGGCTATCAGTAGTTAGTGCCTTCAATAGTTTGAATCTTTTATTTAGCTGGCAGTAGTGGCGCTCGCTGTATTGCAGTAGTTCGAGTCACGAAGATTTTTGTGAGGTAAGTGATTTCTGAAAGGTTAATGTTAGTCAGGGCCATTCTTTTGTAGGGATTATTGAAAGTCAGATTGCATTGCGCTAAAAATATTGTGTGTCAGTTTAGTGTTGATCAGAATAGGTAAAGAGCGAAATGCGAAATGTCTGAGTACGTTCAGTTCTGCTCAGCTGTTTGAAAATCAAACAATGTAAGAGGTTTATCAGCACATTAACACATTAATTTTTGTAAGGGGCGTTTCAGCATTTACTTCTGTAGGGTTTTCTAACTGGAAAAAGGCTTTCGAAAAATTCCATCTTCATAAAAATACGTTTACGCATTAAGAAGATGTTCTGAAACTAAATTGTAACACTAACCAAAGTGTGGCCTCCCAATTGAATGAACATTTAGATAGTGATATGAAGAAAGGCCGTTTAGTTCTTGAGACAATTCTTACTATCGTGCAATTTCTATGCCGACAAAGACTAGCAATTGGAGGGCACGAAGATATAAACTCAAATTTTTTTTCAGTTGTTGAAACTCCGGAAGAATGACATACCTGAGTTTGAAGATTGGTTAGGGCGTTCGGGGTATAAGTTGACGTACGATGGTATTCAAAACGAGATCATTGATCTACTAGGAGAGTCTGTGTTGAGAAAGGTATTGGCTCTTATAAGCTGCCTTCGTCTTTGGAGATTATATGGGTTAATTAATGATTATTATTTTACAATCCTCTTGTTGGAGTTGACCATGTATATCGAGACTTCGTTCATTATTAAATGCAATGGTGTGGTACTAACTGATGGAGACACATTAAGAACTGGTAAGATTTAATTTATTTCCTTTATCACACTGCACAAACATAGACACACTATTATTAAAACTGTGTGCCACTACTATTAAACATAGAGATAAATCCTTCCCTACGCAACTGCCTTTTGCTCACACAGCCTACACCTTCCACAGCCTCTCAACAACTGCTTCTACTTCCGACTCTCTGTGCCAATGGGCATTGTCGCCCTCCAAAGAACAACCACTTACAGATACTACACACCAGTACCCTCACACCCCCACCAAAACAAAACTAGAGCTAGGTTACCTTTTGAGGGGACTCAGAAGTCCTAGCGAAAGTTATACAATAAAAAATCAAAATTTGAAAATTACACCAATTATTATTTCATGTCAAAGTAGTTGCAATAAGTATTCGACCCTGAGAACAAATGACTTTCAAAATATAACTAATGTTAATTAACCTTATCTCCTCGCACATAAAACATGATCAATGAATATAGCAATTTGAAAATTATTCAATGACAGCAAGAACTTTACACATAATTTACTAACTGTCTTTCAATCAACAAGAAAAATGTAAAAAAGATAAGATAATGTGACTGACACAGTTTCCCTTTTGTTGGAAATTTCAAGCAAGGTTACTCTTAATTACACACATGAATCAGAGTAAAGAACATAATTGTCATAAGGAATGGAATCTGGATAAATGAGCCTAATTTTAAATAACCTAATACAAATGTAAAACCTATATACACAAAAGCATTGACACTATGCATCTGTCAAAACTACGGATACAGGCAAAAAATGTTTTATCAATTAACTATTGAAATTTGTAAATTGGCATACAGCGCACAGACTACTTTTACAAAAATCAGTACATGCCTTTAAAGAAATATTTTCCATTTACAACCATGTTACATTGAGTGAATCATTTATAAACAAAAGACATTTTGTTGACTGGAGCACTTTTCAGACCATAAGGAAATATTGAGTACTCTTTTTGGGGCCCTACCTATAAGCTGAGCAGAACTTCACACGATTTCACTAGGGGGAGTGGCATCGTCGCCGCTGAGGACTCACAAACACTGTACGTAACACAGCACTTGTTACTCTGCTTTTATCACTGTCCTATGACTTGAGCTGGTCGTCACACGCAGTTACGATGTTTGATGCTAGAGAAAAGTGACATCGACGCCGCCGGAGACAGGAAGATCTGTTACGCCCACGAAGAATCACCGCATTCCGCCGTACGGTTCCTCGGCGGCACGTTCCCGTTATGTTGACAAGTGCCGGATGCCAGTCAGCTGTTCGTGACGTCAGCCACCTCCTTCTCCCCCAAACCGTAGCGCGCCGGGCGTCGAAGGTCATTGGCAGGCAGGCATGAAAAGAATAAAATAACATTACGGCAGCGTGAGGTAACAAAAGACTAACGCGCTGCGCGCTTAGCTGTGCACTGTTGCCTGCTTCCTGAAAACCAAAACACACGCTACAAGCGTCGCTCCGTTGTCCACTGCTGCGCCTGTCACAGGACATACGAGAAAGTCACACGATATCAAACACAGAGAATAAAATGCACTCACTGCAGCTACCGACTACAGTCTTCAACATCTCACAATAGCTACCGACTATTGTCCAAAGGTTTGTCCATCAGTAACATATTTATAACTAAACACGGTATACTAATTGACATTTTCTTGTGATAGTTCAGGGCACTTATACAACTTAACGTTCTCAACATGTTGTAGGCTATGATATTTGCCAGATTTAACCACTTCTACCTCCACTGAATTCGAGTCGTCATATTTTTCTTTAATCATTGCGAGGATCTCATCAGCTTCCTGTTCGCTTCTAATATTACGCAGCACTTTTCTGATATAACGTTCACCTTCTACACCTTTCATAAAATGAATTCGAACGTCCTTTTGTTTCGGATGAGCAACATTGACAGATTCATGTCCCTCTGACAATCTTGACAGAGCGTCTGGCACAATACTCTGCTGTCCAGGTACATACTGAATTTCAAAACTATATTCTTGAAGAGCTAATGCCCAATGAGTTAGTCGGTTGTCCATCAGTTTACAATTTAATAAAAATGAAAGAGTCTTGTGATCGGTAACGACGACAGTATGTCTTCCGAACAGGTAAAAGCGAAACTTTTCAAACCTCCATACAATTGCAAGTGCTTCCTTTTCGGTCACTGTATATTTTCTTTCCCAGCAAGTGAGAGAACGACTTGCGAAGGCGACAGTACGATTTTCAGTGACTCCGTTAACTTCTACTAACTGATACAATTCTGCGCCAAGTGCATTATCACTTGAATCAGTGCCAAGGTAAAATTTCTCACTCATGTCAGGATGATGAAGAATCGGTGCTTCACACAGCTGCCGTTTAATTAACTCAAAGCCTTCTTGTTGTGTCTTACCCCATTTCCATATCGTATCTTTCTTTAGCAGATCCGTAAGTGCAGGTGAAGGAAGACTGCTTCCCGGAAGAAACCGCCAGTAGAAGTTGCAAAATTTGATAAAAGATTTCAGTTGTTTTCTGCATCTCAGTACTGGAAAATTCCTCACTGCTTCCATTTTCGACGGATTGGGTTCTATTCCACGAAAAAAAAAATGGCCAAGAAATCTGATTTGTCGTTTGGCAAATTCTGATTTATCCAAATTTATTGTTACACCAGCCCGTCGAAATGCATCGAGTACTTGCTGTAGAATTTCTAAATGCTCTTCGCAAGATTCGGTACTAATCAGAATATCGTCTACATATAGCGTGACGTGCTTCACCAGTTCTTCTCCGAGTACATCATCTGATGCACGCATAAAAGCTGCTGATGATATCGACAAACCGAAAGGCAGTCTTTGAAATTGGCATGATCTTCCATTATGTAGAAAAGCTGTATACTTTTCACTGTCTTCATTTAACAATAATTGCCAGTAACTACTACTCAAATATTTCACTCCTTTGAACTTTTGCAAAAGACATTCTAAACTTTCAGGTTGATCACGTTATGGTAGAATAATGCGGTTAATTGTGCGAGTGTCAAGAATAATGCGTACTGTACCGTCCCTTTTTCCTACAGCGTGTATTGGGTTCGAATATTCACTGTCTGATCTGTCAATTATCTGATTAGCCAACATCCTTTTGATTTCCTTGTGCACTGCTTCTCTCTCCGCTAAAGGTATTGCATACGATTTGCTGCGAAATGGTTTATGTTCCTTGACTTTAATTTTTCAAACACATCCTTTAATTAATCCAGGTAATTTTGAAAACAGGTCAACTTCTCGTCTCAGCACTTCCATTAATTCCTCTCTTTTTGCTTCCGTCAAGTTCACTGACGTTTGAATCTTGATTCGAATACCAGTCAGAGCATCTTCATCATTATTCTTCTCTCGCAGAGCAGGATCTTCCCCAGAATCATCATAAGTCTCTAGTTCCTCTTCTCCTCGGAAACGCATTAGCCTCATCTTCACGCATGCAGCGCCCTTATTTTCTTCATTAATAAATCCTATAAACATTATCTTCTTCTCGACAGTACTTATTCTCGTCTGCAGACAACCCTTTTCAAATTCGATACTGCACCTCATTTTAGTCAACCAATCGATTCCAAGGACCAATCCGACATTAAGAGATCCAACAATTAATACGCTCTGCTCATATTCGTCTTCATTGATTCTAAACTTCAATAGAGCTTGACCTTTAATGGGTTTGCTTCTATTACGTACAGCACTGACAATAAGTACACCATTCACGGGGAATGATGGAAATGCCACCAGATTATTTAATTGTGAAAACAGATTTCCTGAAATTGCCCTCGCTTCGTTCACTGACTCCAGTAGTGCGTCTACGATAATTCCGCATACCTCCACCTCTATAAAAGGCATTAAGATTTCCATACACTATTTTCATCCACTCGATACAAATCGTCTTTAATATCATCTACTCGTTCACACTTGATTGCGTTAATCGCTACATCTGACCCATTTCTTGTAACTTGAGTTTCGGAGCGGGTCGTCTCGGTTTACCGGTTCACGTTCCTGTGGATTACGCTCTGGGCTCCTTTCTTGTTCCGGCGATCGTTGTTGTCTTCTGTTTTCTTCATACTGTGATCGATCTGAGTACTGATTGTAATTAAATCTGTTCGGTGCGTCGTGCTCATTTCTTCTTTTTTTCCCGTCCCCTCTTCTATCTAATCTGCTTGGTCTTCCATTAGCCCTAAATTCTTGTGAGCAGTGGGCCATTACCGTGCGATTGACTATCGACATAATTTCTCTAGCGCTGTTCGCGTCCATGGTTAAGTACATCAATTCCACCGATCATTAGGCAGGTCTGCTCCATGTTCAATTTTGGAGTGAGTGCTAACTTTTCACGTACTGCGAAAGCTAGCTTCTGTATCAAAATGAACATCAATTCCTCTTCCTTGACGGGATCATCAAGATAGGCATTGTCGTTCCAAAATTTCTGCATATATTCACGCATTGTTCCATAATGTCTTGCGTAGTTCGGCGGTGTAAGAATCTTTGATTTTACATCCCATTGTTTTTTCGAGACCAAAATTTACTCAAGAATGCAGATTCAAATTCTTTGTACTGTGAATAATTTTCTGAAACACTGATGCCCCAGATATGTGCTTTGCCTTTCATGTGGCTAATGCCCGTATCAATTTTCTCACGTTCCGTATAATGTCTTGGAAACGCGTGTTTAAATTGCTTAATAAAGGCAACTGCATGGATACCTTGTTTCGGATCGTAATCTTGAAAGTTGCATACGCTCAATCCATTATCTACAATAACTTGAGGCACGTTAACCATACTGTTATCAACTTCGCGTAACGCTGCATTGATTTCCTGACGTATAAGGTCTTTATTGACATTTTTCAAACTATTATCGGATGACATTATCTTTTGGCGAATTTCGCCTACTTCGGCACTCAGTTCAGTACCTTGTGTCTGTACGCCTTGAACTAACTTAACAATTGTTTCTTTGTTGCCTTTACATGTATTCTTAATTTTAAAAATTTCATCGTTTTGAGCCTTAACTGTTTCTTGAACTTTGTTAACTAACGTGCTCGATTGTTTACCTTGTTCATTAACTTTTGTGTTAAGGTCTTGCATTTTACTTTCAAGCTCTTCAAGTTTGGTATCACATTCCAATTGGAGCTCCTTATCTTTCTGGTTAAGTGAATTAGTGAGCTTAGTTTGCAAGTTAACTATTGCATTTGCTAAATTCTTTATTTCTTCATTGGCGTTCCTACTTTCCTGTTTGATTTCTCTCAACATCAAATCGTTAGTGCTCACACTCATTCCCGTTTGTTGACTACTCATTGGTGCTGAGCTAGGAGTCGTTCAATCGAAGCTAACTACACCACTATCTTCCATTACGTTAAGTGCGGTATTCTCAAGTCCAAACTCATTTTCTACATTGACTGAAGCATTAACTTGTCCCTCCTCATTAATATCTTCACTATTGTTTTGCGTTGTGTCCGCCATGTTGACAGTGTTCACAAAAATCACTGTCAATTAATAATTAGTTCCAACACTTAATTTAAAAGATCATATTATAAATATCACAGTCTCTAACATACTTCAGAGGTCCTTTCCTAATTTCTCCTGTGCAACGTGGAAAACAATTAGAAACGAAGCGACGCGGTAGCAATTAGCAGCTTTACTCACCGTTTGTTCTGCCGTCTTCTCTGACGATCCGAAGATTGCGAAGGAATCGACGTCCGACACACGCATCGCCAAATATAAGCTCCCTTCGTCTTTGGAGATTATATGGGTTAAATAATGAGTATTTTGCTACAATCCTCTTGTTGTAGTTGACGGTGCATATCGAGACTTCATTCATTGTTAAATGCAATGGTGTGGTACTAACTGATGGAGGCACATTAAGAACTGGTAAGATTTAATTTATTTCCTTTATCACACTGCACAAACATAAACACGCTATTATTCAAACTGTGTGCCATTACTATTAAACACAGAGATAAATCCTTCGCTACGCAACCGCCTTTGGCTCACGCAGCCTACACCTTCCACAGCCTCTCAACAACTGCCTCTCCTTGCGACTCTCTGCGCCACTGGGCACTGTCGCCTTCCAAGGAACAACCACTTACAGATACTACACACCAGTACCCTCACAGCTTCAATCAAGAAAACTGAACATTTTTCTATTATGGTTGTGAAACAAGTGATTCTTCGATTCACGAACAAGTGTCATTTTGTATTCGTACTGTCGATGATTCCTTAATCATCAACGAAGACTTTATTGGCTTATACGAGACCTCCAACACTAAATCACAAACTCTGTTTAGTATTTTAAAAGAAGTTTTTTCTCGTCTTGATTTGTCAATGGATAACTTAACAGGACAGTGCTATGATGGTGCCTCGAATATGAGAGGTAAGTTCAAATGACTAAAAATTGTTAGATTTGGATATACAACCAAAAGAATGTTATGTGCACTGCACTGCTCACTGTTTAGACTCGGTAGTTGTAGACTGTCTCCACCATCTTACGTCTATGAAGGGTATTATGGCTTTAGCCAAGGACTTAATAGATACCGTAAGGAAATCCAAGAAAAGGATGGGACTTATCAGAAGCTGTGAGAGCACCAACGACCAAGCTGGTATACGACAAGACAGA
This sequence comes from Schistocerca gregaria, assembly GCF_023897955.1. Lineage (NCBI taxonomy): Eukaryota > Metazoa > Arthropoda > Insecta > Orthoptera > Acrididae > Schistocerca > Schistocerca gregaria. The sequence goes on along the minus strand of NC_064931.1, from coordinate 183,310,559 downwards.
GGCAGGTTACAAACGTGCAGACTACCTTGAGTCAATGTTACAATTCAAGACGTATTTCTTTTTACGTCTTTATTGCCATGCAATGAACCCAGTAGAGGATGTCAATGAAAAAATTCAATGCCCTCATCTAAATGTACCTGATCTGGAAAAAATATTGAGGGCTTGGTTTGTACATTGAACGGAAGGTGTCATAGTTTTGAAGTTTTGGGAATTGTATTTAAAAGAAAAATTTTCACAAGCTGATGATCCTTCGCTGCCTTGGAATCGGAAGTACACTTTCAAAACCCCAAAGGAATACTACAAAGCTATTTACATTGAAGTGTGTGAAACGGTGCAATCTTGCATTACTGAGCGGTTTGCTTCAACTGGAATCACACAGGTCATTGCAGTTGCTTGCTTGCTTTTAGTAAACAGAGGTAAAACAAATTTGGAAAAATCAACTTCGTTTTTAAAAAATGACCTAGACATTGAGAGACTGCGCTTACATTTGAATATGTTAGCCGATATCGCTAATAAAAAACAGCTGGTCTTAAAAAACCTGCGTGATGTAAGAAGGTACATTACACAAGACCCTGCAGTTGGAGAAATGTTATGTGAAGTAGTGAACTGCATTAAGCTTCTCCAAGTAGTTGCAATCACGACAGCAACAGCAGAACGGTCATTTAGCGCCCTTAGACGTCTGAAGTCATACCACCGATCAACAATGGGACAGAAGCGATTGAACAACTTGGCTGTTCTTCATGCCCACCGAGATGTTTTGGATGAATTGGTAATCCGACCAGTCATCAGCGACTTCATATTCAGTAATCCAGTCAGACGGTCGATATTTGCACCTTTCTAAAGAGACTCTAGCTATAATAACGGCATTTAGAGCAATATTAAAAATCTGTATAAAATAGAGAATTAAATAAATACATACATAATGTTAAATTTTCAGTTTCGAAATATTAGTACTAGTTTAATACTGTATTACTATCGTACTGTATTATTTATTTTCAAATACTTAAATATTTTTGGAGTGTAAAATCCAATTAAAACCCACTATTTACATAATACTTTACATAATATTTTGACTGAAAGTATTAGGCATGCTTTATTAACTGTATTAAAGCATTAACTTTGAGATATTGTTTTTATTTAATGAGCACTGAGCCTTATTCAAAATAAGCTTAAATTAGCTATTTCACTTATTAATCAAAGTGCTGCTACTGTGCGACACCAATATTTTATGTTTTATTCTTTTAACGGTAGCTTAGGATTTATTTAAATATAATTTCAGTCTTTTCAGAGCTATATATTTGCTGCTCTGTAATAGTCTATAAGCATGATTATTACTGTAAATTAAATTAGCTTTCTACGGAAATACCGTGCGTGTTATATTTTGTTTCTTTTTTCAAAGCTAAAAAATGTGTCAGGCTTGTCTAGTTTCCCGGAGTGTCGAGTTATCGAGAGTCCAGTTTTCACGGTTTTAATGCTGATCATATGACTCTAAAATGATTAAAAAATCTTTAGAACTGACGATTTTTCATCTAAAAAAATGGCTCAAATGGCTTTTAGCACTATGGGACTTAATATCTATGGTCATCAGTCCCCTAGAACTTAGAACTACTTAAAACTAACTAACCTAAGGACATCACACAACACCCAGTTTTTATCTAAAATTTAGAAAATTTCTTGGCGCTAGGCCTCCAGTATGGGCACGCCAAATATTTCTTATAAGTCGGCGTCTTTGATCAGGTACATAATAGACGCATAAAACTTCTCTTGCGTTTTCCCAGAATTGCCAGAGAAGTGCACCTTGCTACTAGTACATTATGTTGTTTTAATGGTCTACTAAAGGTGAACAAAGTTTGAAACAAATTCGTGAGCCTAACGTCGGAGCCTTCTCTTGTTTGTTCTAACCGCAATTACTAACCTTATATTATTTTCAGCGCTGGTTGTAAAATGTGTTGCTGTTTGATTACGTATGCAGGTTGATTTGCGTAAATTGTAACACCGCTTCTGTCTGTTGTATGTTTAGTTCTCTCATCTCTCGTACCATCGAAGGTATTAACGAACGTATTTTTTTAAAAAATTTGAAACAGTGTACCTTTGTTAACGGCATTCGAAAGGGCTTGAAAAGACGAGTACAGTGAAGCGACACTTGATAATGTTGCCATTTAAATATTACGCAAAAATACCCAAGAAACATACTAAAATTGAAAAACAAAGCGCCCAAAATGGCTATTGTGGTGTAAACACTACCGAGTGGGACTTCCATAATAGGCTCCTTCGATATAGAGGGGGATTCTGTGAAGATGTTAGAAACTTCCGGATATGGTGGAGAAAGGTAAATGTACACTCCTGGAAATGGAAAAAAGAACACATTGACACCGGTGTGTCAGACCCACCATACTTGCTCCGGACACTGCGAGAGGGCTGTACAAGCAATGATCACACGCACGGCACAGCGGACACACCAGGAACCGCGGTGTTGGCCGTCGAATGGCGCTAGCTGCGCAGCATTTGTGCACCGCCGCCGTCAGTGTCAGCCAGTTTGCCGTGGCATACGGAGCTCCATCGCAGTCTTTAACACTGGTAGCATGCCGCGACAGCGTGGACGTGAACCGTATGTGCAGTTGACGGACTTTGAGCGAGGGCGTATAGTGGGCATGCGGGAGGCCGAGTGGACGTACCGCCGAATTGCTCAACACGTGGGGCGTGAGGTCTCCACAGTACATCGATGTTGTCGCCAGTGGTCGGCGGAAGGTGCACGTGCCCGTCGACCTGGGACCTGACCGCAGCGACGCACGGATGCACGCCAAGACCGTAGGATCCTACGCAGTGCCGTAGGGGACCGCACCGCCACTTCCCAGCAAATTAGTGACACTGTTGCTCCTTGGGTATCGGCGAGGACCATTCGCAACCGTCTCCATGAAGCTGGGCTACGGTCCCGCACACCGTTAGGCCGTCTTCCGCTCACGCCCCAACATCGTGCAGCCCGCCTCCAGTGGTGTCGCGACAGGCGTGAATGGAGAGACGAATGGAGACGTGTCGTCTTCAGCGATGAGAGTTGCTTCTGCCTTGGTGCCAATGATGGTCGTATGCGTGTTTGGCGCCGTGCAGGTGAGCGCCACAATCAGGACTGCATACGACCAAGGCACACAGGGCCAACACCCGGCATCATGGTGTGGGGAGCGATCTCCTACACTGGCCGTACACCTCTGGTGATCGTCGAGGGGACACTGAATAGTGCACGGTACATCCAAACCGTCATCGAACCCATCGTTCTACCATTCCGAGACCGGCAAGGGAACTTGCTGTTCCAACAGGACAATGCACGTCCGCATGTATCCCATGCCACCCAACGTGCTCTAGAAGGTGTAAGTCAACTACCCTGGCCAGCAAGATCTCCGGATCTGTCCCCCATTGAGAATGTTTGGGACTGGATGAAGCGTCGTCTCACGCGGTCTGCACTTCCAGCACGAACGCTGGTCCAACTGAGGCGCCAGGAGGAAGTGGCATGGCAAGCCGTTCCACAGGACTACATCCAGCATCTCTACGATCGTCTCTATGGGAGAATAGCAGCCTGCATTGCTGCGAAAGGTGGATATACACTGTACTAGTGCCGACATTGTGCATGCTCTGTTGCCTGTGTCTATGTGCCTGTGGTTCTGTCAGTGTGATCATGTGATGTATCTGACGCCAGGAATGTGTCAATAAAGTTTCCCCTTCCTGGGACAATGAATTCACGGTGTTCTTATTTCAATTTCCAGGAGTGTATAAAGTTGCAAGCGAAGATCTTCATACCTTGTACAGGTAACCTCTTCTACTACAAACTCTTTGCTTTGCATATTTTGGGATGAGGTAGTATGGATCAAAACAAGAAAGGATGTCTCGTTAACATGGGCTCTAAAATGCATACCTTAAGAGCTATGAATACTTGTTCAGTAGAAGAGCTGTGTTTCACAGTAGCAAAGATGAACGAATGCTCATAGCTCTTAAGGTATATATTTTAGAGCCCATGTTTACCAGACATTTTCTTTGTTGTGGTCCATACTACTTCCACTCAAAATATGGAAAGCAAAGAGCTTGCAGTAAAAGAGGTCTATTCTCAGAGGTATCACAACGATTTTTGCTTATAACTTTGGACTCGATCGTTCTCGGACCAGGGTCCCTGACCTCAAATTGATATATTTACCCTACTCCATCATCCCTGAAAGTTTGTAACGTCATCATGACATCATCCAGTATGCTACGCTACTACGAGGGCGTGCTGAACAGTTATGCTTCCGAATTCTTCATGTGAAAACTCTTAATATTTTTAAAATAAAACCATCTTTACTAACATTTTAAATATTTATTCTTCCTGTCTACGTATTTATTTCTGAACATTGTCACCCTAACGACGAACACATTTCTCCCAACGAGAAACCAGTTTGTTGATAATGTGACTACATAATGTTTGACTTTGTTCATATCAGTATCAAAGTGAAGTCCTCCATGGTGCTCTTTAAGTTTACGAAACAGATGAAAATCAGATGGAGACAAGTCGGGTCGATATGGAGGATGATCGATGATAGTGAAACTAAGGCGTCGGATTGTTGCAAATGTCGCAGGCTTCGTATGTGGTCTGGCGTTGTCTTGCCGAAGGAGAGAGTACTCCTTGTGTGGACGAACTATTCGAATTTGGGCTTTCAGTTTTCTGAGGGTCTCGCAGTACCTTGCAGAATTTATGGTGCTGCCTTTAGGCATGAATTCCAAATGCCCCACACCTGGAACATTCCAGAAGCCTGTGAGCATGACTTCGCCTGCTGATGCCACGGTCTTGAACATTTTTGGTGTCTCTGATCCTTTGTGGCGAAATTCCACTGATGCTGTCCTGTTTTCCGGCCCAAAATACTGAACCTAGCTTTCACTACATGTTACAACGTTGTTAAGGAACCCAATACTCTCACGCTCAAAACTCAAAAGAAACTGTTGACGTATTTCCAAGCTCCTCTGTCTCATGTCAGGAGTGAGTGTTTGACATCCACCATGTACACAGTTTTCTGTACCGCAGTTCTGCAGTGATGGCCTGTACACACTCTCGTCATATGCCATACTTACCTGAGAGTTGTGTCTGTGTTATCCGGCTATTTCCTCTGATGAGCTCATCCACCCGACTCCGATGCGTCTTATCGGTTGCTGTACGTGGTCGTCCACTTCGTGCTAAGCCACAACGCTTGAGATTAACACCTCTGTTTCCTTTTCCTCATTACAGACACGAACAAGCCAATGTCAAAAGTTTCTGATGTCGATACAATCATCATTACTCACAGCTTTCATTCTTCTATGGCAGGAAGGAGGGTTTCTGCGCTTAGTAACTCGATTACAGCACGGTGTTTCTCATGGACCGAAATTTTAGAAATTTGTGGTTAGGTACTATAGGACCAAACTCCTGATGTCATCGGTCCCTAGGCTTACAAACGACTTTAACGTAAAATAACTTACGCTAAGGACAACACACACACTTACGCCCGAGGACTCGAACCTCCGATGGGGCGAGCCGCGCGAACCGTGACAAGACGCCATAGAAGCCGCGGCTAACCCGCGCGGCTCAAGGGCCGACACCGAGCGAGGTGGCGCAGTGGTTAGCACACTGGACTCGCATTCGGGAGGACGACGGTTCAATCCCGTCTCCGGCCATCCTGATTTAGGTTTTCTGTGATTTCCCTGAAACGTTTCAGGCAAATGCCGGGATGGTTCCTTTGAAAGGGCACGGCCGATTTCCTTCCCAATCCTTGCTTGCGCTCCGTCTCTAATGACCTCGTTGTCGACGGGACGTTAAACACTAACCACCACCACCACCAAGGACCGACATAGTTACTTTACACGCCACCATGTTGCACGTTACAATTCGGAGCACTCTAGGAGCAGAGTGTTACAACTTGCTTCAGCGAAGCGGGAAAGTCGACCGATTAATATTCACGATATTGAGAATCGAATAAAAAAAACTACATTTCAGCACGCAGATAAAATGTATTTCCTCTTGGCCCTACTTATACGACATAAGTACATGGCTACGACACAGCAGACAGCCTGGGCCGGCCGTTGTGGTCGAGCGGTTCTAGGCGCTTCAGTTCGGAACCACGCGGCTGCTATGGTCGCAGGTTCGAATCCTGCCTCGGACATGGATGTGTGTGATGTCCTTAGGTTAGTTAGGTTTAAGTAGCTCTAAGTCTAGGGGATTGATGACCTCAGATGTCAAGTCCCATAGTGCCTGGAGCCATTTGAATTTTAGACAGCCTGACAAAATAAGTGACGCGCAGAGAAGTCGTGGTCAGATATCAATATAACTTCGTACAAAGACACATCATCGGCAGGTATGTAAATGATAAGACCTGCAGTTTATGTGTGCACATGTAATGAGCACCAAAGTGCATTACTGTTGTTCGTGTTTAGTATAGTCTTCTTCTTTTGCTTATGTCTTTTTCCCACAATGATGCAGGGTCGGCAAGGTTAATCGGATTTGGCAAGGTTAATTTAAGGGGTGGCTGGATGTCCTCCCTGCCGCCACCCCGTACCCCCAGGACGGAATTAGTGTACCCAAGTGTCTGTGTCTAGCGTAATCCATGGAATAGTGCGAATGTGTTCAGATGTCTGCGAGCAGTGTAACTGAGGCGGGACATGGGGACCAGCCCTGTATTCACGTAGTGGGATGTGGAAAACCGCCTAAAAACCACATCCAGGCTGGCTGACACACCGACCTCCGTCGTTAAGCTGCCAGGCAGATTCGATCCAGTGCGGGCGCGCCTACCCGAGTCCAGAAAGCAGCGCATTAACGCTCATGGCTAGCCTGGCGGGTCGTTCGTGTTTAGTATAGTTACTAGACCTAAACGCCTCCTTGTGGGTGTCCATTTCATAGGCTGGTCGAATCGTGCAGCATTCATATTTGTGGAGCATTCCAGTGGGACAGTGGCACGATGTTAGACTGCATGGGTATGTGGGGGCAAACATACGCGTCACCAACGTACCGGTCGACCACGTAAGACCACCACAAGGGAGGTTCTCTGTTTTGTGCACCGAGTACGTCGTAACGACTTCCCATCTTCACCTGACTCGCGACAAGAAGGTAATGGAATTCCTGCAGTATTATTTGCCGTCCCACATCAATGGTCGGAGATTAGCAGCAGCCGGACTAGGGAATTACAATTCCATGCATAGGCTACCATTAATACCTAGAACCGGCTGTGTTTGAAGTGGTACCAAGACTGGGAAACTCGGGCCCCTGATCAATGAAATCATATGGTGTTCAGCGATGAATCGCGGTTCTGTGCTATTTCCGGTAATGATCGTCGACGAGTACGGCAGTGACACGGTGAGATGTTTGGAGATGCCCAGCGGTGTTACGCCTGGCGTCATTGTGTGGAGAGCCATGGGCAGGGTGACTATATTTTCTTCGGACAAAAGTGGGACTTACATACATTTTCTTGGCCAAAAAGTGGGACAATTTTTATTTCTCGTTAAATATCGCTTTTAATGTTTTAATGCTAACATTTCTTGTTCCTCTGCAAATATAGCCTTCACTGATATTTGTGTGTGTGTGTGTGTGTGTGTGTATGTGTGTGTACAAAACTAAACAAAGAATAGAAAGAAGTACATTTCAAGTTTACAGAAATTTAGTTATTAAGAAATGTAACATTTATAACACAGAATGTAGAAAGACATACAGTAACAATCACTACAAAAAAGTTCTTAGTGAACATAAGCAATTTATGGTTTTGTGGATTCAACACTGCAATCATATTTCTTCGAAGCTGAAATTTCATTCAGCAACTCAGGTTTGCCTAATAGTTATGAATAGAAGTCAGTGCAACTGTATTTACTGAAGTTTAAACAGGTCAGTAAAATACACTTGACGCTCCTCATCGTAAATCTATTCCTCTCATCTGTCCACTGTGACGATAGTAAACTGAAAACTCTTTCAATATTTGCATTGTGGGCAGGAAGTGAAAAGAAGTACTGCGCTATATTAAGCGATTCTCTGAACTGTTCATTACACTGGCAAGATCTGAAAAACCTACACCATTTTTCATGTGTCATCAACTGATTCCATTGTTCACTGTCTGTTTCCACTTGTTGTTTTACAAATGACTGTATATGAACTATTTCATCAAGTAAGAGACTGTCATTTACTAGAATGACCTTTTAATTTAGCCACATTAAAGTATTTTCAATTACTGACCATTCTGGTGGTTCTGTGAGCATCATCCATGAGAATACAGAAAACTCAGCTATTCCCTGTAACCATGAGGATAAATAGTCTACTGAAGCATCATAAAACTTTGATACTGCTATGTCAAATTTCTTAACAGATTGGTCATCACAATCATTCAGAAGTTTTTTTACACTTAGTGGTGCAAAATGTTCATGTTTCCTTGAATTTAGACTTGTCAAAGCTTTATTTAAGGCTGCTAATACTTCACATATGGAATTATTCTGTTTCTCAATGCTCAGAATGGATTGTTGGAAAACACTCATTTGTGAATGTACAAAAAGTAAATAACGTTCATTTATTGGAACACTGAAAAAACTCTTTAAGATTGCAGGGCACTTTGAGATAGACTGTGACAAAAAGTAAGATTTCAAAGGTTCATACATTTTCGAGATCCTTTCTATGGCTGGCAACAATGAAAGCCACCTTGTTTTGGAAAAGCAAAGTAAATTTTTGTAAGTGACACCAACAAATTCACATAATTCAGTGATTTCTGCAACACAAATAGAGAAAATATGAAAATGGTTGTACAACTTCATGAGAATGCAGTGAATGTCAACAGGCAAAACATCACAAGCACTTTGAAGTGTGTTATGAACATGTGCTGGACAACCTATGCAAACAATGTTAGAGTTTTTTCATTTTTCTTTCAGATGTGTGAAAACATTATTACCCTCTTTCTTCATTAACCCCCCAAAATTACACTTAGTATTGTCTGCACCAAATGCAACACACTTTGAGATGACACTGAATGACTGTATAACATGAGAAAGATAATTGGAAATTGTTTCGGACTTTTCGTTCTGCAATTCATAAAGATCAAGCAATTTCGTCTGCAGTCCACCCTCAGTTACAGAAAAATACTGAACTATTACAGGAAAACTTTTCTGATGCCCATGGTTGCTAGCATCAGTAGATATTGAAAAATATTTTACATTATTTACAGCAGTTATTACCTGTTTCTGGGAATGCGGAGCTATAACATTGTTGATAATTGCTTCACACTTTGTTCTTCCACACGAAACATTTTCTGCGATCTTGGAACCAGGAAATTTTTATGTTTAGTTGAACACTGCAGTCATTAGAACGATAGCTTTGGTGGTATTTAACAACATGGAATGACAGGGTTCCTTCTGCTGCAGCTACGTTTTTCTGTTCCTGTGTATTTGAAGTTACAAAATATCTCGTCATTTTTTGCGAGGAACCTGCCGATCGAAGATTCTTCCTGTGTTTATCTGATTCCATATGATGCTTGAGATCTGCAGCACCACCATGAGACACGGATACAACACAGTTACACACGTTACATTTTGCTGAACAGTCATTGTCTGTATAGTGGAGCAAGGAAATTTCCTCTGAAGCTCTTCCGAAAATTTTGATTTTCTTTTCGGCATCGCCACAACGTGCTAGCACTTCACGAAACTGATACTGAGTGCTGACAACAATGGCAAGCAATAGCAAAGAAAATAAGGGTACGCAACAATTATAGTGCTTAAGCTGTATATTATCAGGGGGTGCCAACTTAAGTAGTATGTTTCAATCGATAGTTTATAAAATCGACACTCAGAAAATATTTTAACCACTTTGTAAATGGCTGAATATAATCCTTGAAAATCGGGACAAATTGCTTGTTTTTTTAAAAAAGGTCGAGACAAATTTTTGAGTCTCAAGAAACGGGACAATCCCGATTAATCGGGACGTATGGTCACCCTAGCCATTGGGTATGACTTCAGTTCACTGCTGGTAGTGATTGAGGGAACTCTGACTGCAGAACGGTAAGTCATTGACATTTACATCTACATCTACATCCATACTCTGCAAGCCACCTGACGGTGTGTGGCGGAGGGTACCTTGAATACCTCTATTAGTTCTTCCTTCTATTCTAGTCTCGTATTGTTGGTGGAAAGAAGGATTGTCGGTATGCTTCTGTGTGGGCTCTAATACCTCTGATTTTATCCTCGTGGTCTCCTCGCGAGATATACGTAGGAGGGAGCAATATACTGCTTGACTCTTCGGTGAAGGTATGTTCTCGAAACTTTAACAAAAGCCCGTACCGAGCTGCTGAGCGTCCCTCCTGCAGAGTCAACCACTGGAGTTTATCTATCATCTCCGCAACACTTTCGCGATTACTAAACGATCCTGTAACGAAGCGCGCTGCTCTCCGTTGGATCTTCTCTATCTCTTCTATCACCCCTTTCTGGTACAGATCCCACACTGCTGAGCAGTATTCAAGCAGTGGGCGAACAAGTGTATTGTAACCTACTTCCTTTGTTTTCGGATTGCATTTCCTTAGGATTCTTCCAATGAATCTCCTTATGTGTTATGTGTCACGCGACAATATCATTGTGCCATTTTTCAACAGCGCAATGCTCGTTCACCCATGGCATGAGTCTCTATGAACGTTTTCGTGGTGTTGAAGTACTCGCGAGGACAGCAGGATCACCAGGTTTGTACCTAATAGAACATGTTGAGACCAGCTCAGACGTCAATTGTGTTCTATAATCCGTTCATCATAAGAATAAACCTGATGTAAACATTGCACTATGTATTCTTCCGTATTTGCTGGAGCCTCATTGCATTGCCGTTTCACGTGTGACTGCAGCCAAGCTGTCTCGAGTACTGTCAAGTACGATGATAAGGGTACGTTTTGTGCTGTGCGTTACCCGCACATCAACTTAGCGATAATACAGGATAACAGCTTTACCGGCGCATTTAACTTGAACAGCACTGGCCGGTCAGCTGGTACAGTCAGCCTGCATGACGTGGCTAGCTGCAGTTCACACGTAAAAAGAGACGAGCAGAGGAGCAATACAGCTTCGAATGTCATTTAATTTTGAAGCAGAAAGAAATAATACACTACATACCTGCCACAATACGCTCCTTAGACGACTAGACGAAAACCGCAACATGTTATCGTTTTTAGCTAACGTACTATTATAATTGAAAACAAGAATGATGAAAAGTCTAGACTTAACCGCAGGGTAATTTTTCGGCGTAAGCTGTGTATAACGTAAGAGGGAATTGAAGGATTTCACCGTATAGTTAAATATTGATGCCACTGAAGTATTACTTACAGTCAGTCGTCTGATAATCTATTAGCTCCTTCCTTATCCGAATCCGAGAAATACATTTCAGTTCTGGAAATGTCACCTGCTGCGTTGATAACGAGCCTACCAACAACAGAATCCACGAAGCCAACCAGGCGCAGCGTTTTCTCTTCTTCTTTTACGATGAGCCGTTGTGTATCCCGCCGGCGTTCGGCAGTGAGGTGTGAAATTACTGCGTGCGTTAGTTCTATTCGTCTGGCAGCTTAACAGTCTTGTTACTTCTCGGGTCGAATCCCGCAGCTTGACTGCAGATCAGTTCTGTTGGGTTCATATTGTAATGGTCCAGAAGCAAATGTAAAAATACAGCATTTGTATGATGTGCTCGATGCTGTGAATATGACTGTCTTTCATGTTTTTACGATACTTATCTACCTCTGTGGTACAAAATGATGGACATAGTCCAAATAAAGAGGATTTGGTTTTTCATGTTTGCCTTAAAAAACTAAATTGTTATGTTTTCTGAATTTAAACAACTTTTATGAACAGTCTTCCATAAAATATCGATAATTAAGAATTTGTATTTGAAATGGAAATAGGAATTTCGCGTCCACATGTAACTACAAACAAGAAGACGTACATTATTCATAAAAAATGATGATGATTTTTATAATTACGAAATGTAGGTATTTCAAATTCAATGAGAAAAAAATGGTAGTTGGATGATGTGAACCAACGCACGAACAACCGCCTTTGGTCCATTGTGCGTTACGATACCGTCTGTGCTACACATTAAATGTATATTTAGTTATGTATATATATGTATATTTAACGGCTGAAAGCAAGGGGAAACTACAGCCGTAATTTTTCCCGAGGACATGCAGCTTTACTGTATGATTAAATGATGATGGCATCCTCTTGGGTAAAATACTCCGGAGGTAAAATAGTCCCCCATTCGGATCTCCGGGCGGGGACTACTTTGGAGGATGTCGTTATCAGGAGAAAGAAAACTGGCATTCTACGGATCGGAGCGTGGAATGTCAGATCCCTTAATCGGGCAGGTAGGTTAGAAAATTTAAAAAGGGAAATGGATAGGTTAAAGTTAGATATAGTGGGAATTAGTGAAGTTCGGTGGCAGGAGGAACAAGACTTCTGGTCAGGGGACTACAGGGTTATAAACACAAAATCAAATAGGGGTAATGCAGGAGTAGGTTTAATAATGAATAGGAAAATAGGAATGCGGGTAAGCTACTACAAACAGCATAGTGAACGCATTATTGTGGCCAAGATAGATACGAAGCCCACACCTACTACAGTAGTACAAGTTTATATGCCAACTAGCTCTGCAGATGATGAAGAAATTGAAGAAATGTACGATGAAATAAAAGAAATTATTCAGATAGTGAAGGGAGACGAAAATTTAATAGTAATGGGTGACTGGAATTCGAGTGTAGGAAAAGGGAGAGAAGGAAACATAGTAGGTGAATATGGATTGGGGCTAAGAAATGAAAGAGGAAGCCGCCTAGTAGAATTTTGCATAGAGCACAACTTAATCATAGCTAACACTTGGTTTAAGAATCATGAAAGAAGGTTGTATACGTGGAAGAACCCTGGAGATACTAGAAGGTATCAGATAGATTATATAATGGTAAGACAGAGATTTAGGAACCAGGTTTTAAGTTGTAAGACATTTCCAGGGGCAGATGTGGACTCTGACCACAATCTATTGGTTATGACCTGTAGATTAAAACTGAAGAAACTGCAAAAATGTGAGAAATTAAGGAGATGGGACCTGGATAAACTGAAAGAACGAGAGGTTGTACAGAGTTTCAGAGAGAGCATAAGGGAACAATTGACAGGAATAGGGGAAATAAATACAGTAGAAGAAGAATGGGTAGCTCTGAGGGATGTAGTAGTGAAGGCAGCAGAGGATAAAGTAGGTACAAAGAAGAGGGCTGCTAGAAATCCTTGGGTAACAGAAGAAATATTGAATTTAATTGATGAAAGGAGAAAATATAAAAATGCAGTAAATGAAGCAGGCAAAAAGGAATACAAACGTCTCAAAAATGAGATCGACATGAAGTGCAAAATGGCTAAACAGGGATGGCTAGAGGACAAATGTAAGGATGTAGAAGCTTATCTCACTAGGGGTAAGATAGATACTGCCTACAGGAAAATTAAAGAGACCTTTGGAGAGAAGAGAACCACGTGTATGAATATCAAGAGCTCAGATGGCAGCCCAGTTCTAAGCAAAGAAGGGAAGGCAGAAAGGTGGAAGGAGTATATAGAAGGCTTACACAAGGGCGATGTACTTGAGGACAATATTATGGAAATAGAAGAGGATGTAGATGAAGACGAAATGGGAGATACGATACTGCGTGAAGAGTTTGACAAAGCACTGAAAGACCTGAGTCGAAACAAGGCCTCCGGAGTAGACAACATTCCATTAGAACTACTGATGGCCTTGGGAGAGCCAGTCATGACAAAACTCTACCAGCTGGTGAGCAAGATGCATGAGACAGGCGAAATACCCCCAGACTTCAAGAAGAATACAATAATTCCAATCCCAAAGAAAGCAGGTGCTGACAGATGTGAAAATTACTGAACTATCAGTTTAATAAGCCACGGCTGCAAAATACTAACGCGAATTCTTTACAGACGAATGGAAAAACTGGTAGATGCAGACCTCGGGGAGGATCAGTTTGGATTCCGTCGAAATGTTGGAACACATGAGGCAATACTGACCTTAAGACTTATCTTAGAAGAAAGATTAAGAAAAGGCAAACCTACGTTTCTAGCATTTGTAGACTTAGAGAAAGCTTTTGACAATGTTGACTGGAATACTCTTTTTCAAATTCTGAAGGTGGCAGGGGTAAAATACAGGGAGCGAAAGGCTATTTATAATTTGTACAGAAACCAGATGGCAGTAATAAGAGTCGAGGGGCATGAAAGGGAAGCAGTGGTTGGGAAAGGAGTGAGACAGGGTTGTAGCCTCTCCCCGATGTTATTCAATCTGTATATTGAGCAAGCAGTAAAGGAAACAAAAGAAAAATTTGGAGTAGGTATTAAAATTCATGGAGACGAAGTAAAAACTTTGAGGTTCGCCGATGACATTGTAATTCTGTCAGAGACGGCAAAGGACTTGGAAGAGCAGTTGAACGGAATGGACAGTGTCTTGAAAGGAGGATATAAGATGAACATTAACAAAAGCAAAACGAGGATAATGGAATGTAGTCAAATTAAATCGGGTGATGCCGAGGGAATTAGATTAGGAAATGAGACACTTAAAGTAGTAAAGGAGTTTTGCTATTTAGGAAGTAAAATAACTGATGATGGTCGAAGTAGAGAGGATATAAAATGTAGACTGGCAATGGCAAGGAAAGCGTTTCTGAAGAAGAGAAATTTGTTAACATCGAATATAGATTTATGTATCAGGAAGTCGTTTCTGAAAGTATTTGTTTGGAGTGTAGCCATGTATGGAAGTGAAACATGGACGCTAACTAGTTTGGACAAGAAGAGAATAGAAGCTTTCGAAATGTGGTGCTACAGAAGAATACTGAAGATAAGGTGGATAGATAACGTAACTAATGAGGAGGTATTGAATAGGATTGGGGAGAAGATAAGTTTGTGGCACAACTTAACTAGAAGAAGGGATCGGTTGGTAGGACATGTTTTGAGGCATCAAGGGATCACAAATTTAGCATTGGAGGGCAGCGTGGAGGGTAAAAATCGTAGAGGGAGACCGAGAGATGAGTACACTAAGCAGATTCAGAAGGATGTAGGTTGCAGTAGGTACTGGGAGATGAAGCAGCTTGCACAGGATAGAGTAGCATGGAGAGCTGCATCAAACCAGTCTCAGGACTGAAGACAACAACAACAACAACATGTATATTTAGTTATTAAGACCGCATCTCGTGGTCGTGCGGTAGCGTTCTCGCTTTTCACGCCCGGGTTCCCGGGTTCGATTCCCGGCGGGGTCAGGGATTTTCTCTGCCTCGTGATGGCTGGGTGTTGTGTGATGTCCTTAGGTTAGTTAGGTTTAAGTAGTTCGAAGTTCTAGGGGACTGATGACCTAAGCTGTTAAGTCCCATAGTGCTCAGAGCCATTTGAACCATTTAGTTATTAACTAAATCGTACACAATTCTGGGAAAACTTCAAAGCCTATTATCTCCATAAATTTATGAAAAACATTTCACGGCATTTTTAACCGTGTTCCACACGCATGTTTCACTATGGAACAGAAAGCAGCCTAAGCCATTTTCATACTCCGCATTAATAGCGTGGCAATTAGAGCACAACGATGCAAAGGCTGTGACTGTACACGGTTTTTGAAATAAAAACTACGTAGCTAAAGCTTGATTAAGAAAGACGTTGAAGGCTGTTAATACATTTGAATATCTTAAAGTTTCATTGAACGTGACTTAGTAATAAGATATCTAATACATAAGTAGGACCTACTTCTAAGAGCGTAACAACGTAAGTGTATGTGTGCTACGGCTTCTGACCAATCATCGCGTTAGTGTTTGCTTACAAGAGGTTTATTCTCATGATGAACGGATTATAGTGCCAGTATCCATGATATCAAGGAGAAGTTACAACAGTTGTGGGCGAACTTGCCTCGGGAAACGATGCAGTAGTCTGATGACACTATTCCCAACCGAACCGAGGCTATAGAGAGTGCAACGTCATACTGAAAAGTGAAGCTCCCCATCGCACGAACCCCCCCCCCCCCCCCTCAAATTAAGTAGTAAGATGGCCCAGTGAATATCCCGTTAAAAACTGAACACAGATCAGGCATGAAAACAGGAAGCGGGATAGAAAAAGTGAACAGTCCAGGCACAAGAAGTGGAACATAGAGGAACATCGAAAAGGCATGTCGTCGTAGTGAAGTGGTCATGGTGTTGGACTGCAAAGCGAACGAGCCGGGTTCAAAAGTCTCATGTATCATTTGTTTCTATTTTTTTTTTCACAGCATCATGGACTGTCCATCCGGGCATTTCAATGTTTGTTCTTTTTCTGTAGTCGTGGCAGTTGTCATACTATACATTTGTTATAGAATATGAGTCATATGGCAAGAATACATTAGCGTCACAAGTAAATGTGATGAATGGTGAGAGCAGGCGAGATACCACACAGACGTCTCACAGAAATGAGAAAAACAAATAAACGTGTTGTGGCATAAGGTCGAGCATAGGCACGCCAGTTGGGAGTGGGAGAGCAGAGGGGGCTGTGAAGATGACGTCAGTCAATCGCACGCTGACCTAGCCCTCTCTATGAAATGATAATTAAATCAAGACCCTAATCTGTCGTCAGGCGTTGATATACATCAACGGGGACAGTTGAAAATGTGTGTCCCGACCGGGACTAGAACCCGGGATCGCCTGCTTACATGGCAGACGCTCTATCGTTGTTGATCGTTGTGTACGTCACATGACATCCGGTCAAGTTCGTTTGTTGATCCTTCCACTCATTTTTTTTTATTACGGAGGCCAACCAGCTCTCTCACCGAACACGCTTTTTTTAAAATCTCATTTTGTTCGGTTTTGTTCGTTGCGTTTGTTCGGGGTGATTGTCCCTTGACACCCATTGAAGTTCAGCGTTGGTCCATTCACTCAGTTTTTTTATTACAGAGGGCATATAACCCTCTGACCGAAAACGCTGATTTACCATGCCGGCATCCATCTGAGCCACCGAGGGCACAGAGGATAGTGGGACTGCAGGGACTTATCCCTGGCACGCTCCCCGTGAGACCCACATTCCCAACTTAATGTCCACACACTACATTCGTAGTGCCCCTACCCATTACACTCATTACTCGCGGCAGACAATCTTACCGAGTCCCGTAAGAGTTCGGGCAATGCGTGTGCATCCAGCACAGAAGACGAAGGTCAATGGCCGGTTAGCGTTAACCATATGAAGATGGTATCTGTTGTTTCGGACACGCGACCTGAATAGAAGCGTCGAACCTTATTAAGTCGCTTGTATTAGAATTGTTATATTGAAGAAGCTTGTTTATTTCGGATGTCGCCCTTTGCTTGCGACACATCTATGTAATTTCCAAAGTTAAGTACTGTCATTTATTTTTCGTAATAAAACTCATTAATACGATTTGCTTGTGTGTTGTCTAGCGATCCGAGAAAGCAGCTTTCCTAGACCCGACGACTAGGCAGGATTTAACAGAACGGATCTGAACTACATTAGAACAACGGAATTCGAGAGTCAAAACACTTCAAAAACGAACGCAACTTCAGAAACGTTAAAAAATATGTTTTGACAGAACACAGAGAAACTGCGTGATTGTGAAACTGTTGCGTTCATTTGTTGCAGCTTATGTGACAAACTATTATGTTTTCATCATTTCCTTGGGAGTGATCGCATTCACATTCATACGAACACCTAAATCGGGTAAGGAGGCATATCTCACTCACTCACCAGGCGTACAGATTAGGTGGGTCGATAAGAGACTCCTATCATATGACACACGTACTGTCACTAATGCCGTGTATCACACACCAGACATTTTTTCCGGTGGAGGATTCGGTTGACTTGTCGTCTTGTCATCAAACGTTGGCGGTTTCCAGTCGAAAGCTATTTCCATTCGGCTGCTAATAGAATAGTTGTGCGTAATCAACTTTCATTATAGGTCACTTTCTTACATCTCGCTGTCGCAAACGGACGTTACAACACGACACAAATTAGAATAAGGCGAACAACGAAAAAAAAAAGATAATTAGCATGACAGAGCTTTGAACACGGCTCATCCGCTCTCTAGTCGAACACGGTGAGCGCTTAACCACGACGGTGTGGCTATTACACTCTCATCTATGTTACACTTCTTGTGCTTGGATAGTTCACTGTTTCCATTTTCCTTTTTTTTCACAGTTCAGTACACCTTCTTCCTGTTTTCATGGCTGATCTGTGTTCAGTTTTCGACGAGCTGTGTCCACAGGGCTCTCTTGCCACTAAATCTGAGGTGGTGCGATGAGAAGATTCCCTTGTGAGAAATGGGCTCATACTGCCACGTTTTTTTGTAAATTTGACTCGATATTGCACTCACTGAAACGACATGACACGCTGTCTCAATCAGTGAAGTTTCATTTAAAAACTACATCTTTTCATTAAAAAATTACTTGCTTTAACATCTCGAGTGATACAAGAGTCGAGGAGGTAAACAGTCAACAAAGTTACGTGCTCCTCTGTGTACTATCATTTGCCGGAAATTGTGTTTCGACGTCTTGGACCGTTCACGAAATAAAAGCGTTGTTATATCTTACGCGAGTCACCAGTTAAAGATTAATTAATTAATAACTGAAAGGAATACTTATTTGGACTGGTAAATGTAAGAAATTAACTCTTTCTGCAAAGTTATGAACATAGTTTACTTTGTTATTTTCTGGAGAGTTACAGCAACTGGTTACAATATTTTAAGCAGAACACTTTTTTGAAGTGAAGATGATGTTTTTAAACCAAATGCACACAAAGTAATTAAAGCAAGTATCTATAAACTTTGGGTAGGAGCTAAAAAAGGACAAAGTTTTAGGAGTAGATGCAGTATGTTGTAGATAACTGGCTGTCTTCAGATGGCTGATCTGGTGGCAGAATGTTCATTTACGTGAGGTATTCCAACGAAAGCCCATTATTCTGAACGGACAACTCAGTGCCGCTCCCCAGACACGAACATTATTGAGTATATCTCGGATGCCTTGCAACGTGCTGTTCAGAAGAGATCTCCACCCCCATGTCCTCTTATGGATTTATGGACAGCCCTGCAAGATTCATGGTGTCAATTCTCTCCAACAGTACTTCAGACATTAGTAGAGTCCATGCCACGTCGTGCTGGGGCACTTTTGCGTGCTCGCGGGGGCCCTACACGATATTAGGCAGGTGTACCAGTTTCTTTTTCTCTTCAGTGTATATACATCGGTACGGAGTGCATATTAGATTGACATATTAGCCAATCAAGGGCAACGGCCTTGCCGCAATGGGTACACCGGTTCCCGTGAGATCACCGAAGTGGTGTGGTGTGGTGTGGCCGGCACTTGGATGGGTGACCATCCAGGCCGCCATGCGCTGTTTTTCGGGGTGCACTCAGCCTCGTGATGCCAATTGTGAAGCTACTCGATCGAATAGTAGCGGCTCCGGTCAAAGAAAACCATCGTAACGGCCGGGAGAGCGGTGTGCTGACCACACGCCCCTCCTATCCGCATCCTCAGCTGAGGATGGCACGGCGGTCGGATGGTCCCGATGGGCCACTTGTGGCCTGAAGACGGAGTGCTTTTTTTGCCCATTCAACATACCTGGGTTGTGGGTGATCAGCAAGTTCTTTGACATGATCTTCAAGCAGCCATTGTCGATTCTTTGTGGACAGTCATACAACACTAACACTTTGAAGGAATATTTGCCAGGGAGGTGTACAGGCCCCCCTTAAATCCATTCTTCGACATGTAGAGGCACTGACTGCAACATGTACCGAATTCTTATACTGAGAGATTATGTAACACTTCCGCAATACAAATCACTCTTGTATCGTCATGTGCCTAATAATCACTATAAATTTCATGTATATCACATGTTGCTTCTTTATGTTGTAAACTTGTCGAATATTAATGTATTTTCAAAATGAGACGTACAGGCAGGGTTCTTGGCTTTGTAGTTTTTATAAATGTTGCTTTATACAGTCATTAGTGCTGATAATAAAAGACGCTAATTCTCAGATACTGACGTTGACATTTTATTTTTAAAAGAGCCAATATTTTCTTCAACTACATCCATTGGACAAGGACAAGATTGGTTTTATTTCGCTGTATTTAATTTAGAAATTGAATTTCCCTATACGGTCTGCTACATAAAGCAAAAAATAAAAATTATCTTTGATGTGACATATATTTCGCTATGTGGGAAGCTACTTCTTATATCCACCGAGTACGGCCCTAAGGGCATCAGAAAATTACCGCCAAGTCTCTCTGTTTCAAATCTCTGTACCTGCCTCTCAACCAGAAGACCACAAGGACTATGGACTCATCATTATATCACACAAGGGACGCGTAACCGGTGTAAGATTGGTGTAATCAGTGCACCTAGATAAAACTGTGTGTATCTGAACTATTAGGATAAACATGTAATTTATACTCAAAACAATCCAACTTTCTTGAGGGGAAAAAAATCTATCAGAGTTATGGAACGAAGGGAAAATGTTATATACTCTAAGACAAAAGAAATGATGCACCACGAAGGAACTATCCGAATAGGACGGCAATCTGTAGATGTGATGTATATGAACAAGCAAACAAATGATTACAATTTCAGAAAAACTGAATGTTTATTCAAGAGGAAGAGCTTCACAATTTGAGGAAGACAGTAACGGGTTGGTTCACCTCTGACCCTTATGCTAGCAGCTATTCGGCTTGACATTGATAGAGTTGTCAGATGTCCTACTGACGGATAGCGTGCCAAATTCGATCGAACTGGTGCAATAGATGGTGAAAATCGCGAGTTGGCTGGAGGGCCCTGCTCATAATGCTTCAAACGTTTACAATTGGGGAGAGAGCCGGCGACCGTGCTGGCCAAGATAGGGTTTGGCACCACAAAAACAAGCAGTAGAAAGTCTCACCGTGTGCGAGCGCTCATTATCTTGCTGAAATGTAAGGCTAGGACGGTTTGCAATGATGGACAGCAAAACGGGGCGTATAATATCGTCGACGCACCGCTTTGATGCAAAGGTGCCGCGAATGGCAACTAAAGAGGCCCTGTTATGAAATGAAGTGGCACAACAGACCATTACCCGTGGTTGTTGGGCCGTAGGGTGACAGTCAGGTTGGTATGACACCACTGTTTGGGGCGTCTCTAGACGCGTCTACGCTGCTCATCGTGGTTCAGTTCGAATCTGTGCTCATAACTGAAGACAATTCTCCACAGTCAATGAGATTCCAGGCCCCAATGAACAGCCAAGACGTGTCTGGAGATGCCCTGGACAGTAGTGCTATACTAACCTGACTGCCACCCGTCATACAGTTCGACGACCGGCAGTGATGACTGGGGTGCCACTTCATTTCACAACAGTACCCCTTTGGCTGTCACCGCATTATCCTCGTAGCACAGTGATATGTGGCCGATATTCGATGCCCCGTTTTGTTGTCCTTCGTGGCAAGCCATCCTGGGCTTACATTTCAGCAACATGTTCACCCACATGTGGCGACTGTTTCTACTGCTTGTCTTTGACCGAGCGAGGTGGCGCAGTGGCTTGCACACTGGGCTGCACGGCATTAGCCGAGCGGCGCCAGCACGGTAGCTCAGCGTGCTCGGTCAGAGTGTCAGCTACCCTCTGTGATAAAAAAACTGAGTGTACGGATCAACAAAGAACCTGAACGGCTGTCCCCGGGTGTCTGCCACGAACAAATTGATCGACCAATGTAGAGCAAAATGAGATTTAAAAAAAGCGGTCTAAGGCGCTGCAGTCATGGACTGTGCGGCTGGTCCTGGCGGAGGTTCGAGTCCTCCCTCGGGCATGGGTGTTTGTGTTTGTCCTTAGGATAATTTAGGTTC
This sequence comes from Schistocerca gregaria, assembly GCF_023897955.1. Taxonomy (NCBI): domain Eukaryota; kingdom Metazoa; phylum Arthropoda; class Insecta; order Orthoptera; family Acrididae; genus Schistocerca; species Schistocerca gregaria. The sequence goes on along the minus strand of NC_064931.1, from coordinate 183,288,737 downwards.
AGTAGTGTGTAAGCTTAGGGACTGATGACCTTAGCAGTTAAGTCCCATAAGATTTCACACACATTTGAACTTTTTTTTTTTTCACACTGAACTCGCATTCAGGAGGACGATGATTCAAACCCGCGTCCGACCATCCCGATTTAAGCTTTCCGTGATTTCCATAAATCGCTTCAGACAAATGCCGGGATGGTTCCTTTGAAAGGGCACAGCCGATTTCCTTCCCCATCCTTCCCTAACCCTACGGGACCGATGACTTCACTATTTGGTCCCCTTGTAACACCATAATCGATAGTGAGTAGTTTATTATGTGAAGTATAGAGTGTTTACTCTTTTCTGCTTAATGTCTTTGCATTACTGGAAGGAAGTGGAGCTTAGCGAAATATGTTTTGTGGAATTATAACTGTGTGTTTAAATAATGAAACTTCATTAAATATGTTTGTTTATGTATGAGAAACTGCATTGTAAAAACTAGTTCATACTTAGGGATATTGTATTTTATAATATAAAAGACATAGTGACTCCCCACCCGCTACGGAAGTTGTTTTGGCGCGCAAAAGAAAAGGTGGAAGCGGCGGTCAGGCTGAGCGGGAAGCGAGAGAGCACAATAGACAGTCAGTGGCCAGCAGTTGTGGAGTCAACACTGAAGGTGCAGAGTGAGGTGTTCGGTATCCCCATCTATGATGGAACGGCCTCGGATGTGGTTGCTGCTATAAAAAAGTGCTCTCACATTGGGAGTGACTCTAAAATTAATATTTACGTCGCCAAGAAGAAATGAAATGAGCAATAATCCGCCAGATGAGAGACCAGGTAGCCGCCACATGGCCCGGGTTTCCGGGTTCGATTCCCGGCGGGGTCAGGGATTTTCTCTGCCTAGTGAAGGCTGGGTGTTGTGTGATGTCCTTAGGTTAGTTAGGTTTAAGTAGTTCTAAGTTCTAGGGGACTGATGACCATAGATGTTAAGTCCCATAGTGCTCAGAGCCATTTCAACCATTTTTTAGCCGCCACATGGTCACCACTGCTATTGCGCCACTGCTTCAACTTCAGGAGATTAAACTGTATGTCAGTATGAGCCAGTGTGTTTGTGTGTGTTTAATTTTGCAATAATAATCCAAGTGTTGCAAAAACTGGTATTTGAACCATGAAATGTTCTCCTTAAATCAACCAAGCAGGGCCCTTTCCTCAAAGTATTTAAGTCCGAGTACCCTCTTTGTGAAAGACTGATATTAATCTGTTATATTTTACGTCGAATTAATGAAAAGCTTCAATTTACTTTGAATAGCTTCTAATTTACATGTGTCAATGTTCGATGTGTAGGCACATGAAGAATGTCAGTGAAAACTACTCGCTTCACGAATAATATAAGGGGCACATAATATTTATCAGATGAAAAGTTTTTAATTTACTATGAAATATTTCAACTGGAAAGTGCCAAATGGTTAGTACTAATGAATCTAAATGTGAGTGGTTAAAATCACTCGCTTCACAATTGATGAAGAGACAGAGAAATTTGAAACCTTTTGAATATTTGTTTTCATTTGAACTTACCAATACATATAAAAATATTGCTAGGGTATATTGTTTTCAAGCTTTGAGGGTTAAATGACCTTAAGTGGGGTTGTAGTTCAGCATTTATTATAATGCGAGGATTTTCTGTAAAGTGTGCTTATTTGTGGATAAAGGAGTGGTCAGTTTGTAGGATTCCAATATAGTATTTAATAACAGAATAAGCCAAACTGAGAGTAGATTTCTGTGAATGTACCTGAAACAATGACAAAGTGAAATGCATATAAAATGTGAGTATTGTGAATTTTCTTGCATTTGGGATGTGTATAAGTGTGTTAACCTAAACTGAACTTTGATCAGATGGTAGTTAGTCTCGTTTTAGTGTTTGAGAACGTTTTTGTGCTGAATTTTTTAAAGACTGAAGTAGTGATTGTAGTCAGCAGGGATAAAGTCTCTATTTTGTTTCTGTGAATGCTAATCTTTGCAATTGAATGTTACTGCTACCCACTGTGTAGTTTCGCCTGGTTATTGTAGGTGTTCATTGCATTTTTCTAAGAAAGAATCTATGAAAGCCACTTTAGCAAGGGTATATGCAAATCCATTTGAAAATAATATTTTCACTTTATTATGCCTAATTAGGCTGCGACCGTTTTATTATTTCATTTATATTAAATCTGTTACTGTAATTTCTTACCAAATTTTAGTCTTTCTGTTGTCTACCAACTGCCACCCTTGCGAATTTCATGTTCGATACGCTCTTTCTGTTAAGTAACACACGATCAAATTCAAAAATCCTCCCAGAGGGTAACACTATACTGTGCAGGTATAAACAATTTTTGGCAATTATTAATCCGCGGTAGTGTTATACCCTCCCCCAAACCATCCATTGCTTGTATAAGAGCCAGTTGTGGAACAAATTGCTCAAATTGTGAAACACTTTCTCTTTAATGTGTCAATCTTTTCTGAAATTAGAATAATTTCTTTGTTTGTACATGTACGTCACATCTCCCGATTTCCATCCCATTTGGTCACTTCCTTCATGGTGTACGCTTTTTTTCTTGTCTTAGAGCGTGTATTGCTCAGGAGTCTCCGACATGTGTCTCGTCGTTTCGTCGATGGCCTAGCCGATGTATGAAAGAAAGGATTCCTCGTTACTCCTTTCTAGAACCAGCCTACAAACACTGGCTATTTTGGCTATTACAGTACAAGTGCACTAGCAGGTAATTATATTTTCTCTCTGAATGCCTCTTCGTGAACCAGTTGACCATGAGTACGCACTGAACTCATCGCACTTCTCCCCCACCTGTTCCTCATCTGTGTGTGTGTGTGTTTATGCACACAATGTTCTATAGGGCTCTGTTAACATATCTCCCATGGTCGAACAGTAGAGAGTTTCTTTTTATCAGATCTAAGGCTGTGTTTATTCTCCATCTTCTGCCTTTTGTTATTATCTGCTGCTCCCACTCACATAATCTGGTGGGTAGTTGATGGTTTGTATCCCACTGGCCAGTTCCCAACCTGGATACGCCTACCACATAGAGGAGTGTCTGAAAGAAAGGCACTCTGGTGTTCAGCTAGAGCTAGACAGTGTAACTTAATTGGCTGTGTTTGAACGAAAAGATAGCATCAGGGAATGGGTACGCCACGTCACCAGCACAAGTTACAGTATCGCAGGAGCGTCCATACAAAAGTCTGCGAATTCCACTCTGGGAAAAGACTAATGTAAATTTCGTCGCTTGTACAAACTAGCAAGGGAATGGTCCAATCCGACGCTTGGAAGCCTATCCTGAAATTTTCCACACAGAAAGAATACGCCGAAAGAAATGCATTGTTGAAACTTTAGCTGCTAAGGCGCACTGCAAGTATTTTTTTAAAAATGTTAAAGTTACTAATTTTTGACGCATGAAGAACCACTTCTAACAGCGGTTTCTACAGTCCTTCCTGCCTAGAGCCGAATCGGCGAATAGACGGACGTAGCCATGACAAGAGGACGCAGCGCGACGTCCGGATGCATAAAGCAAAATTTAAGCACTTGACCATGCCAAAACTGTCTCAAATCATTAATTTCTTGGATAGCGTACAGTTCATATCGACAGCTAAAAAGTTACAGTTGTAGCTGTTACACAAATGACTGACAGAGAAAAGAAAATCAAGGCAGTGAATGACGTTACATTACAGACGACTTTCATTAATCGGGACGTTCATTTCGTGACTTTAAATACTTTTTGACAATTCTTGTAGCACAGTTTTCATGATAATTTTCGAATAATGTGTATTTTGCTAACATTGAAATAGTTTCTCGTTCATTCTTTGTAGTTGACACAAAAATGCGAAGTGCCTATTGGATGACGAAAACAAACATTTTCCTTACACCAGACACACCTGACAAAACAATAATAAATGCATTCAGGCGCTTCACAGTACTTAATAGTTTAATTTATATACACTACTGGCCATTAACATTGCTACACCAAGAAGAAATGTAGATGATAAACGGGTATTCATTGGACAAATATATTATACTCAAACTGACATGTGATTACATTTTCACGCAATCTGGGTGCATAGATCCTGAGAAATCAGTGCCCAGAACAACCACCTCTAGCCGTAAAACCGGCCTTGATACGCCTGGGTATTGAGTCAAACAGAACTTGGATGGCGTGTATAGATACAGCTGGCCATGCAGCTTCAACGCGATACCACAGTTCATCAAAAGTAGTGACTGGCGTATTGTGACGAGCCAGTTGCTCGGCCACCATTAACCAGACGTTTTCACTTGGTGAGAGATCTAGAGAATGTGCTGGCCAGGGCAGCAGTCGAACATTTTCTGTATCCAGAAAGGCCCGTACAGGACCTGCAACGTGTGGTCGTGCATTATCCTGCTCAAATGTAGGGTTTCGCAGTGATCGAACGAAGGGTAGAGGCCGGCCGGAGCGACCGAGGGTTCTAGGCGCTAATGTCTGGAACCGCGCGACAACTACGGTCGCACGTTCGAATCCTGCCTCGGGCATGGATGTGTGTGATGTCCTTAGGTTAGTTAGGTTTAAGAAGTTCTAAGTTCTAGAAGACAGATGACCACAGCAGTTAAGTCCCATAGTGCTCAGAGCCATTTGAACCATTTTTTTTTAAGTGTAGAGCCACGGGCCGTAACACATCTGAAACGTAACGTCCACTGATTAAAGAGCTGTCAATGCGAACAAAAGGTGACCGAGACGTGTAACCAATGGCACCCCATACCATCACGCCGGGTGATACGCCAGTATGGCGATGACGAATACACGCTTCCAATGTGCGTTCACCGCGATGTCGCCAAACACGGATGCGACCATCATGATGCTGTAAACAGAACCTGGATTTATCCGAAAAAATGACGTTTTGCCATTACTGCACCCAGGTTCGTCGTTGAGTACACCATCGCAGGCGATCCTGTCTGTGATGCAGCGTCAAGGATACCTGCAGCCATGGTCTCCTAGCTGATAGTCCATGCTGCTGCAAACGTCGCCGAACTGTTCGTGCAGATGGTTGTTGTATTGCAAACGTCACCATCTGTTGACTCAGGGATCGAGACGTGGGTGCACGATCCGTTACAGCCATGCGGATAAGATGCCTGTCATCTCGACTGCTAGTGATACGAGGCTGTTGGGATCCAGCACGGCGTTCCTTATTACCCTCCTGAACCCACCGATTCCATATTCTGCTAACAGTCATTGGATCTCGACGAACGCGAGCAGCAATGTCGCGATACGATAAACCTCAATCGCGATGGGCTACAATCCGACCTTTATCAAAGTCGGAAACGTGCTGGTACGCATTTCTCCTCCTTACACGAGGCATCACAACAACTTTTCACCAGGCAACGCCGGTCAACTGATGTTTGTGTATGAGAAATCGGTTGGAGACTGTCCTCATGTCAGCACGTTGCAGGTGTCGCCACCGGCGCCAACATTGTGTGAATGCTCTGAAAAGCTAATCATCTGCATATCAAAGAATCTTCTTCCTGTCGGTTCAATTTCGCGTCTGTAGCACGTTATCTTCGTGGTGTAGCAATTTTAATGGCGAGTAATGTAGTACTGGAAGGGAATGAGAAATAATCGTGGCCATTGTTCTGCATATTGTCCTGTGTACCAGACATACTATATCAAACTCTTAAAATGTGGTGATGCAAACTGACAATGTAGAAATGACTCAAGTTTAACAATACTGTTCCGCTAATAAATTTGAAATGACAAAAAACAACGGAAAATATATTACCTGACAATTTTCTTAAAAATGCTTTAGGCTGTTGTAACATTTTCTTATCGACAATTCCAGGTAGAGTCCAAATTTTTGTTTGTTAATAAAATCTTTTCGTCGACCTAAAGACAGAGCTGTCGTTATGTCCATGCCAAGAGTCCAACTAACAAAATGAGTTACTGTCTGCAAAAGGTAAGAAGACGTTTCAGATGTAAAAATGAAAATTATTCTTTCCCATTTCTCCAGATTTTGCTACGTCGATTGTAAGATTATTGCAAGTAAACAATGATTTTTTTAATGTTTGATCCAAATTTATCTTGATATTCCTGAAGTTAGATGTAAAGCTGCGGAAACAGTAAACCACTGATACTTATCACTGGCATTGTTGTATACGATTATGTCACAGCGTTCATCGTTTGCACTTTTCGTTAGTAATGATTAAGCGCAAGTGGCACGAAAGCTGACTGATTGCTTTATGTGCAGCATTTTAGTAGATAACAAGAAGCTTCAAACTCAAGTCAGCTACAAATTTCTCTATAGTATTACTTATTAATCACAGCTCCTGTAAAAAATTTATTTGTGGTGAACTCCTCAATTTTGTTACTTCATTTTACATATAATTCCCTGAATCTGTTTAAATAGGTCGCTGTAGCCTGGGAACCAATAATGTTGATCCCACCTGCAATTCAGAGCACTAATTCTCGTAGATCTCCTTTGGTAACGGTTCACTGACTGTCAAGAGCGGTTCTGTATCTTCCAGCAGTTTTCCTTTCACACTTTTGTAGGTTTCATTTTGGTGTATTTTCGTGCCTCGTGTAAATCTTTCTTCCATTTACACAATTCATGTTCAGATTTTACAAAACGAAACCGGCTTTTCACACTGCATGTAAGTGTTTTCTCCCTCCTTCGTTTAACTAAAAAGCTTATTGCCTTTTATTTCTCTCTGAAAACTATTATTGTACACGTTTTCTTTGGGGTTGGAAGTTACTCTATTTTTGTTCTGGACTTCAATTAGCACAACAGTCATGGCTCGAACCACAATTCACAGAATCGTCCAAGCTGTTTCCTGCTTGATTGCTGTTTCCACAATTTCCAAGAAAATGTCGACATCATTCGAATGAATGTCCATGAAATTAATTGAAAAATAACACATATATGAGCCTGAGGAGAAGTAGACGATTTCAGTTGCGTAATTTATTCTTCATATTTCATCTTTGCAAGGTTGAGAACAAGAACTGGATTCCACATTACTGTGTAACTCTGGAGCCTGCACAAAGGCAGATGCTATTAGCAAGCATATGCGAAGAAATCACAAAGAAAATTGATACAGTTTTATCTCTATTGTCAACACTTAGCGATACTGCAAAGGCAACTGCTAATCAATATGGATATTAAATGAGTTGCGCATTCGAGCAAACAGTAATTGTGAACAATTGTTTCAGAGAAACTATCAATCAAAACTGAAATTCGCTTTACAAATTACGATCGCATTGTGCCGTGTTCTCTGTTTATCGATGTGCAGTCAACAGCATGTGCTGTCCGCTCCAGCTATGGTAGGGACATAAGTTTCTCCAGACATCTGGAGAGCTACAAATTTGGTAAATTTCAACATTTTTAAAGAAATGCTTGCAGTGTGTCTTAGCAGCTTAAATTTTGACATTCGCAGAGAGGTGCGCCTGTCCCTGATTTCAAAGTGGCATTCCTCACCCCACCACTGGAAAACCTCCCTTCTAAAGTATCCTAAACACTTGAGCTGCTCCCCCCTCGCTGTCTGTTGAAAGCGCTCCTAGCACAGGCGGTTAACGTGAAGGCAGCTTGCCACAGTTTGCAGAGGCACTTAAGATCAACAGGCTACCGGAATTATCTGTTCCGTATCCACGTCGGAAACGTTCCTAGTTGCTGGGGATAATTGGTTAGTATGAAGACTGAGGCAGGTTGGGAGCAAGGTCACATCGAAAAAGAAAAACGAATAGCAGGTTTAACGGATAAAAATGGATGTGTTCATAGATTATAGGTTCGCAATATCCAGTCGAGGGCAGCCTTCGCTAACGTTAAGTGTTACTGAAGAATAGAATATGAATAGAAATATTCATCTTGTGATGTAGCAGTTTTTCGTATTTCCGTGGTTGCTAAGAAAATTGAATGAGGAATGCCGCCTTATGCAAGACACCTTTGGAGTTTTATTTTGCCCCTACATGTTACAGCACATATAGGCTATCTTCATTGGGTTAGTTCATTTCCTTCACGTAAAATTATTATTACATATTAACGTTCAGAGAAAACATTAGGTACAAATTATTTACATTTGTGAATGAAGGGATTGTTGTCAAATATTATACATGGTTTGTTTACAGTTTACAGTTGAGATATGTATTACTGGCATGATGCATTGTATGTCGTTCACTACAATATGTCTTAAATTCTGGTTTTATCGCTTATTTGGAAAAATAGTGGATGTATGCATTAGGTTACGAACCTTACATTAAGATATTGAATATTTATGTTGGTTGCTGTAAGTCTGCTATACAGCCCTGAACACACACACACACACACACACACACACTGTGAACGTCAACAACATTTCAAATCTGCGCGCCTCACCCAGACAAACATGCCACGAAACAAATGCCACAGCACGTAATGGCGGCGAAAATACAGTGCAAGTTCGAAAAATCGCAGAAAATGTATGTGAAACCTCAAAAGTGGTAGAAATCAACGTGTTACCACACCACAAACAGAGGAGATAAACACCGCAACACGAAAGCCGTAAGTAACACACAAAATAACGCGATACATATCATTTTCATTCGGAAATGCACAAGAAACAAAAATAAAAAGTATGTTTCGCTGTTTGCAGATGACAAGTTGTAGACAGTTCAGCAAACTTACAGCTACCAACATAAACATGCAATAATTTCACATAAGATACGTAAAGCAATACTGAATACATACATGCACCCTTTTTCCAAATAAGCTATAAAACCAGAACTTTAGACATATTTTGATAAACGACATACAATGCATCAGCCCAGTTATACATATCTCAACTCTGAACTATAAGCAAACCATGTGCAATATTTGACAAGAATCACTTTATGCACACATGTAAATACGTTGTACCTAATGTTTTCTCTAAACGGTAATATGTAATAACAGTTTTACAGTAAGGAAATAATGTAACCCACTGAAAACAGCACAAAAAGTGCTGAAACATGTCCGGAAATAAGAAAACTGCAAATGTGTCTTGCATAAGGTGGAATTCCTCATCCAATAGAAATCTTAGCCAAAGTGCACAGAAACTACATAACTCAGTGTAAATTTACTTGAACTATACAAAGAGCCACCTTCAGAAGGTAAATTTACTTGAACTATACAAAGAGCCACCTTCAGAAAGTAAATTTACTTGAACTATACAAAGAGCCACCTTCAGAAGGTGGCTCGTTGTATAGTTCAATTAATTTTACATTGAGTCATGTCTGAAGGTGGCAGTAGTAAAATACAGGGAGCGAAAGGCTATTTACAATTTGTGCAGAAACCAGATGGCAGTTATAAGAGTCGAGGTGCATGAAAGAGAAGCAGTGTTTGGGAAGGGAGTGAGGCAGGGTTGTAGCCTGTTCCCGATGTTATTCAATGTGTATATTGAGCAAGCAGTACAGGAAACAAAAGAAAAAACGGGAGTAGGTATTAAAATCCATGGAGAAAAAATAAAAACTTTGAGGTTCGCAGATGACATTGTAATTCTGTCAGAGACAAAAAAAAAAAAAAAAAAAAAGGTTCAAATGGTTCTGAGTACTATGGGACTTAAAAGCTGTGGTCATCAGTCCCCTAGAACTTAGAACTACTTAAACCTAACTAACCTAAGGACATCACACACATCCATACCCGAGGCAGGATTCGAACCTGCGACCGTAGCAGTCGCGCGCTTCCGGACTGCGCGCATAGAACCGCGAGACCACCGCGGGCGGCTGTCAGAGACAGCAAAGGTCTTGGAAGACCAGTTGAACGGAATGGACAGTGTCTTGAAAGGGGGATATAAGATGAACATCAACAAAAGCAAAACGAGGGTAATGGAATGTAGTCGAATAAAGTCGGGTGATGCTGAGGGAATTAGATTAGGGAATGAGACACTTAAAGTACTAAATGAGTTTTGCTATTTCGGGAGCAAAATAACTGATGGTCGAAGGAGAGAGGATATAAAATGTAGACTGGCAATGGCAAGGAAAGCGTTTCTGAAGAAGAGAAATTTATTAACATCGAGTATAGGTTTAAGTGACAGGAAGTTGTTTCTGAAAGTATTTGTATGGAGTGTAGCCATGTATGGGAGTGAAACATGGACGATAAATAGTTTGGACAAGAAGAGAATAGCAGCTTTCGAAATGTGGCGCTACAGAAGAATGCTGAATATTAGATGGGTAGATTACATAACTAATGAGGAGGTATTAAATAGAATTGGAGAGAAGAGAAATTTGTGGCAAAACTTGACTAGAAGAAAGGATCGGTTGGTAGGACATGTTCTGAGACATAAAGGGATCACAAAAAAAAAGGTTCAAATGTCTCTGAGCACTATTGGACATAACTTCTAAGGTCATCAGTCCCCTAGAATTTAGAACCACTTAAACCTAACTAACCTAAGAACATCACACACATTCATGCCCGAGGCAGAAATCGAACCTGCGACAGTAGCGGTCGCGCGGTTCCAGACTGTAGCGCCTAGAACCGCTTGACCACCCTGGCCGGCAAGGGATCACCAATTTAATATTGGAGGGCAGCGTGGAGGGTAAAAATCGTAGAGGGAGACCAAGAGATGAATACCCTAAGAAGATTCAGAAGGATGTAGGTTGCATTAGTTACTTGGAGATGAAGAAGCTTACACAGGATCATGGAGAGCTGCATCAAACCAGTCTCTAGACTGAAGACCACAACAACAACAACAACAACAACAACAACATACAAAAAGCCGTGCTTTATTATATGGAGAATATTGGAAGGAATTCATTTAAGCCGAGAGAGAGGAAGAGAGTACTGGACCACAAGATACCGATTGAGATGAAATCTTTCCGCATGGTTGGCGCAATCAGTCTGTGGACATAGATCGAGATGGTCGCGCTCGTTGTGCGATCCAAGCGGCGTGCATACTCGAGCGACATTGCTGTGTTCTGTTCAACTTCAACTGTTACTAAATGGAAGCCGGCTAGTGGCTATAGAAAAACGTCGACATCAAAGTTGAAACTGAATGGGGCTGTGACGGCAGCAGTTCGATCTTTTATGACTCCAGACCGACCTTTTATGATTCCAGAAATGCTGCCCTCAAGCGAGCTTCCCGACCCCAAAAGATAGGACCATTACTAACTATATGGAAGGGAAATGGTCGAAGCATACCCGCTGTGACGTGGAGAACTGACCACATATATTTCCGACAGAAGTTTCGTATTCTGGCTCGGTCCCAACTGTTGGAAAAGCAGTCCTTATTGTGTCCCTACACCTCCAAGTGGAAGATGAAGGAACCGTTTATAATTTGAAGGGTTTTCAACGGTTGCCGCCATTTTGAGTAAAGGGTTAAACTGCAACTGAAAATAAACGGAACTCGAAATAAAACTGGTATCAAGGAAATGAGTACATCGGTGGATCACTGGTTATCAAAGGGTCCTGCATTTTAATTGGATTGTATTATGTTTGATTATTGGTGTTTTCTTTTCTTGTCTGCACAGCTGGTCAGAGATCACAGGAACCTCTTCCCCCGGTTGGTTGGTTGATTTGGAGGATGGGACCAAACAGCGAGGTCATCGGTCTCGTCGGACTAGGGAAGGATGGTGAAGGAAGTCGGCCATCCCTTTCAAAGGAACCATCGCGGCATTTGCGTGATGCGATGTAGGGAAATCACGGGAAAGCCAAATCAGGCTTGACACGGGTTTGAACCGCCTCCCTCCCGAGTGCGAGTGCAGTGTGCTAACCACTACGCCACTCGCACGGTCGGCCCCCGGTTATGTTGACCACATGCATCTCTTTGCCTCTCGCAGTAGAATACTGCGAGATGGCACACGAGGTAACAAATCCACGCAGTGATGATCTCTGGGCCCCAGTCGTAAGCAGTCACTTGATGATATGTCCGCCCCTGGTTGCTGAGTGGTCAGCGCGACAGATTGTCACTCCTAAGGGCCCGGGTTGGATTCCCGGCTGGGTCGGAGATTGTCTCCGCTCATGGACTGGGTATTGCCGGCCGGAGTGGCCGAGCGTTTCTAGGCGCTACAGTCTGGAACCGCGCGACCGCTACAGTCGCAGGTTAGAATCCTGCCTCGGGCATGGATGTGTGTGATGTCCTTAGGTTAGTTAGGTTTAAGTAGTTCTAAGTTCTAGGGGACTGATGACCTCAGAAGTTAGGTCCCATAGTGCTCAGAGCCATTTGAACCATTTGACTCGGTATTGTTTTTTCCTAATCATCATCATTTCATTCCCATCGGTGCGCTACTCGCCGAAGTGGCGTCAAATGGAAAGACTTGCACCCGCCGAACGGTCTACCCGACGGGAGGCCCTAGTCGCACGACATTTGCACTTGAGTATATTAGAAGGGGAATTTTACAGCCGTCTTAGGAGATGGCCGACTCACCGTCACCTTGGAAGCAATATCGTGTACAGACCAGATAGATGTCGAGTAACATGACAGACTATCGGAAGCTTGCAGCAACGACAATAGTTGCTCTCGGGCTGTCTCACCGCATGACTGGCTCGCATTCAGCACCGTGAGTCCATCAACAGAAACGCAATAAGCTTCTATGGCCCGCCCCTGTTTCCCCTAATGCATCTCATGTCCCATGGCTTGCATTTCCCATTTTCGATGTTCGACTCTCACAATTTGCTCTCTCTAGAGACTGGTTTTCAATTTCGTTACCTTTATCGAACTTCTTGATTCGTTTGTCGTGTATAATACCTGGTCTGCAGCAGGAAGGCGGCTCGCCAGATATTAGATCGATCGTAATTGTGAGTGGGCACATGTAATTGTGTGACGGGTCTCCTTCAGTTTATTTTTCCTTTGTGATTTTCAATACACGTCCATATTTAACTTCACTGGAGGCCTTTCACTTACCGTAGCTTTCTTTTGTCCCCTGTATTAATTATATCATCGACTCAACAACCACCGCAAGTGGGTGATGAAGACAGATGCCTTCATCGCGATTCAGGGACAGATGAATAGCAGGTGACTGACTGGAGAAACGGTGTTAGGTCATTTCCTATTCTTTTAACCTCGGTCACCACTGACGTGACGACAGCCACGGTCACTGAAACACACCATTACGAATAAACAGTAACAACTTGTCGCTAAAACCTTTCCCCTTCAACAAGCTATTCAACATGCATTCACAGCAGAAAATAATTCTCCAGATGATTCACGATTTCCTTCTCTTGCCACAAAAGCAAAGAAAGGAAATAGTATTTTGTCGCATACTAGCGCACATTGAAATCAACGAGAATATGGAAACTGACATAATACTCATAGATACAAAGAAGATTGTGATTCTTGAGTTTCTCCCGGCGTATTTGATAATCAAAATATCCACGGGTGTACTGCCGGTCTACAGTGTCCAACGGGCACAATATTTCGGCGATCATACATGTCGCCATCATCAGGTGAACTGACGGACTGAGCTCCTGTGAACGTGCCGGCACGGAGATCCGTACGCTATGGCTGCTCAGGAGGAACTGGGTTCGGTCGCGGCGGCGGCCGATTTAAATACGCCCCGCCCGCGGCGCACTCCCTCCGCCGTCCGCGCCCCGCGCCACGGTCGCGCGGTGGAACAGATTGCGACGGCGTCTGAGATGACGACGGTGTGATGGCTCTGTCCGCCGTGGTCGTCACAACTATAAATTTGCTCGATTTACTCTTGATTAACCCAATCGCTGGTTCCCAAGCCTTGCTGAGATTATAGCCACAGTCACGGTTTATGAGGTCGACATTGGTGCGAATTTCGATGGCCTCTCTAACAACGCTGTCCCAGTATCACGACGCCTGTACCAGAATCCTCGTGCGTTCATACTCCATAGCGTGATTTTCCGACAAACAATGTTCAGCGACCGCCGGCTTGCTCGGATACATCAGTCCAGTGTGCCTCTGGTGTTCACGGCATCGATCCTAGACGGTACGCATCGTCTGACCAATATACGACTTGCCACACTGACACGGAATAGGGTACACGCCGGCCTTCTTCAAACCGAGGTCATCTTTTGCGCTCCCCACCAGTGCACGAGTTTTATTCGGAACTGTGTTTTGGGTTTCCCTAAAAGCCGCACATTCTCATTGAACATGTTCGTGATAGCCCTAAACTAAACGTCTGGTGCGGGCTAATGCACGATAGGATCGTTGGACTGTTCTTTTTTATGGAACAAACAGTGAATGGGTCAGTGTATCTGGACATGTTGGAGCAGTTTGTGTACTCTCAGATACAAGACTTGCAGCCCATCATCATTATTCAAGAAGGTGGAGCTCCACCAGCTGTTCAGAAGTTTCTGGATAGCAAATTTCTCAATCGTTGGATCGGACGCAAAGGACCCATTGTCTGGCCACCACGTACACCTGACATTACGCTGCTTGATTTCTTCATGTGGGGATTCGTGAAGGGCCATGTGTATGCAACCAAAGTGGACGATATTCCTATTTTGCGATATCTTATCTCTAATATGATTGCAACAGTAACAGAGCAGATGTTACAAAGAACTTGGAAAGATATTGAATATAAACTCTATATTTTTCGTGCTATAAGTGGTTCACATGTAGAGGTGTATTGATGATAAATAAATAAATTCTTTGAGATGCTCTACAGTGTGGTGCATTTTTCATTCTCGTAACTACTGTGGTTTTTTTCCTGAGTCTTTGAAATCAGGGAGGTTTCAATGGGACATCCTGAATAATGGGCGTGAACAGCATCAGGTGTTGAGTGATCACTGTCAAGGATATGGAGATGCAACGTACTCATGCGAAATAGTGTTCAGCACCTAACAATGTTAGAAGAGGCCTCTTTTTGCGTTACATTTCTCCGTGACAGATACAATCGCCACTACAGTGCATTAGTTCTGGTCTGTTTAGTGGTGTTAAAGGGCCTGGTCTGGTATATAATGGGCATGAACAGCATCAGGTGTTGAGCGATCACTGTCAAGGATACGGAGATGCAACATACTCATGCAAGATAGTGTTCAGAAAATAACAAAGTTATCCAGATTTGTGGGGCAATTCGGTGTGACTGTGGCCCAGTGTTGGACTGCATGGGAATGTGAGGACAGTCATACGTGCCGCCAAGTTTCTGGTCGGCCACATGTGACCATCACAAGAGACGATTACCGTACTGTGCAACAAACAACATCATAATCCCTTCACATCTGCGCATACCATCCGAGCATAGCTCTTTTCAGCATCCTGTCTCATCCTGGACCAATGGTTGGAGACTATCAGCAGCCTCACTAGGGATTTACTATCTCTTGTGTAGGATGTCTCTTAACACGACAACACAAACAGTTGCATTTGGAGTGGTGCTGCGACTGGACTGCTGATGAATGGCGTCACACTGTCTTCAA
The DNA here is from genome assembly GCF_023897955.1 of Schistocerca gregaria. Taxonomy (NCBI): domain Eukaryota; kingdom Metazoa; phylum Arthropoda; class Insecta; order Orthoptera; family Acrididae; genus Schistocerca; species Schistocerca gregaria. The sequence continues at coordinate 183,273,440 of NC_064931.1, read as the reverse complement.
CGATGAGGTGCGTTTCTATCCTACCCTGGATGACCATCGTCGGCGGTTATAATGGCCCCCTGATGAGATGTCCCATTTTGGAGAGATGCAGCAGTATTACTCCTGGCATCATCATGAGGGAAGCCATGAGGCATAACTTTAGGTCATGGCAGATAGTGGTTGAAGGAACTCTAACAGCACATTGGTACATCATGGGCACTCTGCGCCCTCATGAGTTACCTCTCATGCGACAGTATTTTGGTGACGTTTTCCAATAGGACAATGCTCGTCCACAGGTCCGTGGGTCACCAAAGGTTGCCCATGCCCGATATACACCAACAGATGACCCAGTCATTGTGCAATAACACCATTAGATATGCACTGCAAACATGACATTTAAGAGGTGTTACCATGATATGATTTCTCAATCAGTAAGGCTAATGGAAATGTCCAGCCGACTAATTCCAACATTTACTTTCTCTTTTCAGCGCCACTCATGCTGGCGTGAAAGCAGCCCAGTAGGATCGTCTGTACTGGAAGGCCCTTGGTTATCATAGTCCACGCAGATAACCTATGATATGTTTAATACCACTGGTGCCTCATTGGTTTCTGTATAGCCCCGAAACCAGTGGTGGATTACTGAAATTTTGTAGGTAGGGCAGTTGCCTGGAAGAGAAAGAAAATCCGGGTATCCTCCCCCTCAAAGATAAGGAAAAATCTTTAAAACTACTATTTTAAGCTGTTTTGATTCTTAAAAAATATCAAAGAATTGCAAAAATATGCTTTATTTAACTAATAAGTTTTAAATTTGTTGCATTCACAGTTGTTTTCTATAGCTTCGTTTATTAAAAATAAAAAAATAACCGCAGGATGTGCAGGGTGATTATAATTAAAGTTAAACTTTCAACCAGCTGTAGAAATAACACCACTGGTCAGAATGACGTCAAACTGCAACGGAATATTATCGGAGAAGGGATGAAACATGTGGCACATGTAGCGATAGATGGCGCAGCAAGCATCATAATTTAATAGTGGTCGACTACAAATAACAAGTGACATACAACAATGCCTAAAGTGCACGTTTGACGTTAACTAAATTGTACTACTCAGTGTGCATGGGTGTACAGCTGTGATACTGTTAGTTATGTACGTATGTCGTATGCCCATCCATCGCGGAAAGGTCCACATCGGATGGGAAAAATCGGTTTTTAATATCGTCCTAAGGCCAAAAATCGCATAAAAAGCATCAATCAAAATCAAATCGGATTTTAATTTCTGTGTGACTGGCGCAAAACATGTTCAATATGCTGCCCACCGTTTTCTGCAAAAAGTTGAAATCGAGAAACGGCATGTTCCACAGCTGGTGGAAGTGTTTCTGGGGTCACGTTCAGAATGTGTAGCGCATTGTGTGCCTTCAATGCAGTTACGTTTGCAACCGGAACACTGAACATAACATCTTTCAGATAGCCCCACAGCCAGAAGTCACGCGGATTAAGATCAGGTGATCGGGACGGCCAGGCTGTAGGGAAATGGCGGCTGATAATTCTAGCATTTCCTAAATGGCGCTTCAGCAGCTGCTTAATAGGATTTTCAATGCGCGGAGGTTCACTATCTTGCATAAACATGATACCATCCACACATCCTCGATGTTGGAGAGCTGGAATGACATGGTTGCGCAAAAGACACTCATAACGCTTACCAGTGACGGTACAGTTAACAGGACCAGAAGCACCTGTCTCTTCGGAAAAATACGGCCCCATGATAAATAATGCCGTAAACCCGCACCACACAGTGACCTTTTCAGGATGAATTGATATCTGCTGATTTGTGTGTGGATTTCCTATTGCCCATATGCGACAATTCTGTGTATTGACATATCCTGTCAGATGGAAGTGGGCTACGTCTGTCCACAAAATCTTCCACAGACAATCATTGTCCACTTCCACGTGAGTAAGAAATTCTAAGGCAACGGTCTCTCTTGCTGGCAAGTCAACAGGAAGCAACTCGTGCACATGAGTAATTTTGAGTGGATACAAAGAAGGATGTTTGGTAGGAGTTTATGCACCATGGTCACGGGTATGTCCAATGTTAGGGCAATTCTCCCTGCACTACACGTTTGCACACCGCCACTCGTCTTCTCCTGCATTGCTGTGGCCACTGCTTCCACTGACGTCGAATCTATTCATTTCCTCCCTCTACAAGGTTGCACACGAAAAGAACCCATCTTTTCGAATTTCTGAATCATATTCTCCAGACCCACGGTTCAGATATCTTTTTTTTTCTTTATTGTTATTTTAAAGCCGGTACAACAGGCAGGCTGTCAGCAGCGTTCTATGCTGCTCTTCAGCCATAGGATACACAATGAGAAAAAACAGAAAGATTACACATAGGTTACAGAACGGTGGGCAAGAAAACAGTTGACACACAAAGACAAACACGGAGCCGTTCGCACTCGACGATAATCCACACTTGAAACTGTTGACACGACGCACAAACACTGAAGACGGCGATGGCACAGGTGAACGATGGAGGGCGACGGTGAACACTGAACACTAAACACGACGACGCACACGAGACACTGATGGCGATGATCTCCGGCGCGCAGAAGTCCACGTAGCGTGAGCGAGTCCGGGGACCTGCCAAGGGGGAAAGAATGGACGGCAGATATCGGACCAACGCCTCTTTTCAAACCCTTGAGTGTCCGAAACTTCTGCAGAGCAACGTGTGCACAGTCATCATACTTATGATACAGCTTTACAAGCAGAGCGCGATCCTGCATTGAGACAGTCATGGTGAACGTCGCAGACGCGATAGGAGGAAAAGCCGTGTACTTCGTGTGTTTATACAACTTCAGTGGGTCGTGCACATGACAGGTGTTCCCATTTACGTATTCTGACACACACAGCGCCATCTATTGATCAATTTTCACACTATTGTTTTCTTCCCTTTCTACTATTGCAGTTGACACAGAAAGAGAAGAAACAATCAGTATTATAGATCTGATTGAAGAGAAAATCACCGGAGTGCAAAACTGCAAACAATCAACTGCATAGCCTGGTAGAAGTTTTTTGTTTGCATCTCCTCTTTTCCATTTTGCCACCGACATCTTGATTTCTACATTCAGATTAGAAATGCAGTCAGCTTCATCCACCCCTGTTTCCTTGTCGTACTTTGTAGCCACGGTTTCCGCATCCCTAATCACTGATTCAATGGACCTTGTTGAAGATGAGCACACTTTTGGTAGAAGTGTGTTGTGAGGTAACGGGCGAGTTGTGGCTCCCCGAAAATGTTCTAAGTTGGCTGGGAATTCCATGTTGATGCTGTGACGAGGACTGTGCTTTGTGTCGATGAAGGAGATTTGTATGCTGGGAGTGCTGAAGATGGTGGACTTTGTGAAACCATAATGGCAGACATTTCATAGCTCATGAAGAAATTAATAATAGCTAGAGAAATCATGATACCTTAAAAAGAAACATGTACATTACCATTATTTACACGACGCTTCTGATGGTGTAATCAGACTTTCAATATTTTTATTAGTTTAAAGTTTAGTATCTGACGGTAAATTATACAAGTAACACCTAGCAACGAATTTCCTAAATCTAAATGGTTCATCCGATTTTGTCGATCGACGTGTCTTTCGAAAGCTGTTGGTGTAAACCTAAATTGGTCTGAATTACAAACATGTAACTTGAAGAGTACATGAGTTATTGGAGGCCAAAGTGGCCGATAACTATTGATTGCGCCAGGCCATAAGTACTCCACAGTTACACCAAAAAACCGTAGCAGCATGCTTATAAATATATTTATTCATTTATGTCTTTGTTTATATCCGATATTCACTATTTATGACGAAATTGGTCAAATATTTACTGTGTTTTAGAAAGCAAAGAGACATTAGGCTACTGGCCTACTTTTGCTTCTGTTCCTTTGATATACGTTTATTTAATTTGTTTATGTAATTAATAATATGTGTTAGAGCGTGTTTATGGTCCAGCCGTTGGAATATTTATTTAATTTCAAGTTATTTAGATGTAAATCCAGTATTTCGTTTGTGTTTCAATATGTTTGTGAGTATGCGTCGGCTTGAAGATATGGCGAGAGCGCTCTAGCCAAGCACAGCTCTCGTTACTACGGTAGGCGACTACCGAAGAATGGAGAGACTGTGTGGAAGTGGGGGAGGAGCATCGGGTGGCACATGACACGGGGAGTGCTGGATGGGAAGGCATGACGGACAAACGCGGGAAATACTTGGAGAGTGGAACAGTTTGCGCGTAGTAGCGGAAGGTAGAAATATTTCGTAGTGCCGACCTGTGCACTTGTGAGAGTTCCGTGGCTTCTGCAGTGAAGATGTAGTATGCGTTTAGAAGTGAATATCTCGCGAGCTATGTTGTTGTTCATAACGAATTACGAGAAGTAGGGATCTATTGTTTCCCTGTTATTCAACTTATATTTTATTTTATTGCTGGACCATCGACACCAATAAGAGTTTTGCAGTAATAAACGGCATTCTTATAGCTACTTCTGCTATCGTACTCAACATTTAAAGTCGTTAAGAATAGTACCTGCAGATTTTATTTAATGGCAATCTTTCATTTAGAAATTTCTATGTTACATTCAAAATTCGCAATTGCCGAGTGATAGGAACCTTCAACTATTCGATTCATGTGTATTTTCATATTGTACGAGGGTTGTCCAAAAGTAAGTTCCGATCGGTTTCTAAGTGGAAACCACTGTGGAAATCAGAAACATTTTATTTGCAAGAGTTAGCTACACTTTCCACATACTTCTCTATATAGTCGCCTCTTCGATAACTTAGGCATTTGTAGGAGCGTTATACCAAATTTCCAACACCACCGTTATAGAAGGCAGCCGCTTATGCTTTATGATAATTCTCTACGCTGGTCTATAGCGCGTAGCCTGCGCCCAAGTGTTGTCTTCGTATCCAGAGTTTCATGTGAACAGAGATGATACTTAGGACAAGTCAATTAGGGCTGTGTTGTCAGTGATCGAACACTTCCCATCGAAAAGGCTGCAGGAACGTCTTCACTGCCCCTGCAGAGTGCGGCTGAGAATTGCCACGAAGAAGGAAGTGCGTAGCAGTTGTGTTAGGTGGGCTGCTTTCCTTAAGGCGAAGTCTTTCAGTGGGCCCTCCTACTTGGACGGAGACATAGTTGTTCTAGGCACCTTTACTCGCTCACAGTGCGCTCACAACTGAAAAGAGCGCCTTGATACGATCGACGGTCATACTAGAGACCGTACCCAACACATCTGTGCAAAGCTTCATCGGGTTTTCACTGTGGTTTCCATTTCGCAACTGATCGGAACTTCCTTTCTGGACAAGCCTCATATACTGTAGACTCAGCAGCATTTGGCTTGTAATGCGGCAATTACGTATCCTAGGCCATAGACAACAAAACCAGCCGAAACTTTTAATATTTCAACTCTGAGTCTGAGGGTACATAGTTGAGGGCCAACATGTAGCGACCGAAAACGTCTTTAAAGAATCTGTTTTCTAGGTCGGTGTTTATTGTGCCAAGAACAGGGATAAACGCATTCACCCTAAAATAACTTTTCGTACTTCATGGAGCAGCATTAGGTCTGTTAACTTGTAGAGATGTGATCCTGGGTGTTTGAATGGTGCTTCCTATAATATCTGCCAGATCTTTTGGCTTGATCGTACAGCAAGCTGAATTCTGCAGCTACATTTTCTCGCATTGTTTTTTAAGGTGAGAAAGCATCGGTCAAAACTTCGGTCAGTAGTCTCTTTTTGGAAAAACCTACAGTTAATGTTTGGCTGAGCACTCCAGCAAGGCACACAAGAGTTATGAAGAGTTGTCCATTACTGATTGCAATAAAATGACCCTAGCAGTTACGCCAGAGATGTCTCGTGAAAAGTGTGACTTTTTCATGAATAGCAATAGTAGTAATTGCAAGAACGGTGTCAAAGCAGTTCGAGCCGTATGGGCGAAGCAAAGCGGGTTATGCTGGGACAGATCGGGAAATCGTGCTAATGTTTGGTGCACACAGTTTGAGAGTCGACCATGAGACTGGTACAGCTAGTACATTCTCCTAGACACACAAACTATGATGCCTTGCGGAATACTGAAGCAAATGACTAAGTCTACTCACCAGGTCTTTAAATTTGCGTGCTTAACTTCATAGAGTTAAAAAATACTATTTTTTATATTTGCTATCACGTCTCGGGGGCGGAGCGATCACCCTCCGCCTCTTCCTCCCCCTCCTTTAATCACCCTTGCGCAGAGCTACAAACAAATATCTTCAATACTGACACAGTCCCTATTTATCCTATTCCAGCTACGCGGTCTCTAACTAAAGTAAAAAAAAAAGAAAGCTTTTGTGTAGTATGGGTCCACAGCATGGCAACTGCTGCACAAAACTGCCTTTTTTTATTTATATGACTGCCGCTTCGAATATCTCTGTCTCATACAAAAATCGCAAATGTAAAGATTCACACAGCCCCAAAGACCGGTATTCCAAACTTCAAGACAGCTGTCAACCTCCTCCTCGCCCTCTCTTTGTCAGTGTCCTATTCCCCCCCCCCCCCTTCTCCCTCCTCCCTGTCTGTCCATTTCTCCTCCTTTCTGTGTCCTGTGGCCAAGTCACATAAAAAACATAAATATAGAAAACCATCTATATATGTTTATTCTGCGACTGCGACACCATGTGTACTTGCCTGATGTTTGGAATAGTGATTGTATTATTTAAGTCTGTGTACATAGCTTTCTTCTTCTTTTTATGAAAACGTCCAACAGTTGCCGTCGATCGAAACGCCTAAGGTGCACTACACGTGTCAAGCAACACATCACATAATACTCTACTAGCTGAGTACCCAGCGTTGCCTAATTATCTATTTACTCTACTTTTTAGCTAGTCCACCTCCTCCTTCCTCCTTTCTCTGTCCATCTCCCCCACCTCCTGTCTGACTATATTCTCCTCCCTCTATCACTGCCCACCTCCTCTACCCTCCACTCTGTTCACTCCTTTCGCCCCTCACTCTGTCACTGCCCCTCTCCCCTCTCTGTCCATATCCTCCTCTCCTCTCTCTCCCACCGTCTGTTCCTTCCCCTCTCTCTGTCAACCTCCTCCTCGCCCTCTCTTTGTCAGTGTCCTATCCCCCCCCCTTCTCCCTCCTCCCTGTCTGTCCATTTCTCCTCCTTTCTGTGTCCAATGCCACATTACCATCTCCACCACAATAGGAAGTTGTTGATTCTCGCCCCCGCGGTATTTCTTTCCAGACAATAAGTAATGAACATACCAAGTTTGGCTGAAATCGATCCATTATCTCTAGTGAATTTCACCCTGCAGTTTCGTTTTCACGCAGCCCATTTATGGCGTCATATTTCCTGAATCATGGATTGTGCAATGATATATTTTTGAAAGTTCATTAGACAGCATATGTAAATACCGCCCGCAAAATGTGTTGCGAGTAGAGCTATTAGTAAATCAATAATAGATTAAAAGGTCATGTGTGATGCGGTAGTTTTACTTCATGAACAGTGAAAATATAGTAAGTAAAACCCTTTTCCTTTCATCGTTTTGTGCAAGCGTCAGTGAGAAAAAGTCTCATAAGGGTTTGAAATTATGTGTAAAGTTTGCTGCAAGCCACTAAGTGTTCATTCCCAAATACTGGATGGATATATTCTGACTATTTACGCTTCGTGAGCTACGCTTGTTTTTCACCCCTACCGACACCCGTTTGAGAGTCGGGTGTTTCTTACCCCCACAGTGTTTCTGTATAGATAGTAAAAGATATGTGAACTAAATTTGGTTGAAATTGGTCCAGTGATTTAGGAGGCGATGAGGAATATATATATATATATATATATATATATATGCTAATATTACATTTTATATATATATATATATATATATATATATATATATATATATATATATATATATATATACACGCTAATATTAAATTTTTATTATATTAACGGATACACCTAACCATATACACTTTCACACACACTCAGCTATCAAGTTTTGATGCGCCAGTTGTGAGCAAGTTTTTGGGAAGTTTCTGTTAGATGTAAGGCAAATCCCACAGCTGGAAATCTCCTTCCAAACAATCCCAATTGCGACTCCATCTACCAGTTCTCCTGGTATTTGGCTGAAAATTCCCTGCCTCTGCAGTGGATCGTATCGCAGACAACCTACTCTATCTTTACAGGTAGGGGAGAGAAAGGTTTTTAAAAAATGCGTTTGTGATTTTTTTATGAAGAATACTCCACACTACAGTGTGCACTAAATTGGACACCGTAATGAACAAAGTGGCACTGCGATTAGCCCACTGGACTCGGATTCGGGAGGAGGACGGTTCAAATCCGTGTCGGCCATCCAAACTTAGATTTTACGTGTTTTCCCTAAACAGCTCCAGATAAATGGCGGCCAGGTTCGTTCGAAAGGGCACGACCGATTTCCTTCCCCACCCTTGATGCAATCCGGGTTTGTGCTCCGTCACTAATGACCACGTTGTCGACGTGACGTTAAGCCCCAACCTTCCTTCCTGCCTTCTTTGGACAGCTGTAAACGGAAGCCACCACTTTAACGCAAAGTTAAGGCAACAAGAGAAAATGGTTTCCCGTTATGAGTAGCAACAACGTGAGCAGTATTGCGACTGAGGTCAGCACACCTGTTCCAAGTGTCATCATCGTCAGCCGGATGGTTCATTATTTGAAGATGGCCTGCTATTAGAGGCTGAAACCTGTAATATTTTAATATATTATTGTGCGATCGAGACTGTTTTTACTACTTTTACTTGTAACTATCGTTTTTGAAAAGAGAGAGAGAGAGACAGACAACTAGCTTATATTTAGATACTGGGAAAGACGAAGAAGACAAATGAACAGCAGTCTGAAGATGTACGTAAAATTTGGCTGAAGTAAACGAATGTACCAAGGCGGCGACTGTAATTAAAAAAAAAAAAAATACACCTGCATAGTTACTTCGTGAACCACCATTCGGGAGGGCGATGTGTCAAACGTGCGTCCGGCCATCCCGATTTAGGTTTTCCGTGATTCCCCAAATCACTTCAGGCAAATTCTGGGATGCTTCCTTCAGAAGGGCGCGGCCGCTTGCGTTCCCCATCCGTCCCCAATCTGAGCTTGAGTTCCGTTTCTAATTATCTCGTTGCCGACACTACCTTCTCCACAGACTACTGTATAGTGTAGGGGCAAATAAATATCAGAGACAAGCTAATAAACAATATCTAAATCGCATCAGAAAATGATGATAGATTACCAAGTATATTAGTTGACGTGCTGTGCAGTTGACAATAATTCATTCATTAGGGTGTTGTAAGGTAGTGCAGTTTATGAAAGGAATAGCCTCATCTCAAATATTTTGAGCTTTTCTTTGCCCAGCATTGGCATGGATTCTTAGACCCTTGATTATTTAAGGGTACTGAAGACTGCTAAAGATTATCGTTCCGTTGACGTCAGTGGCATCAGAGACTGGGGCAGAAACATGGTTTAGGCAAGTATGAAGAAGGAGCTGAGCTGTGACCTTCTTTAAGCAACCGTCCCAGCATCCGCCTGCCCTTATTTAGTGAATCCACAAAAGGGTTCATCAATATGGTTAAGTCGAGAATATGAGCCCCACTACTCCTGAATTAGATTCCAATATTTAACTACTCCTCCACTTCGCTCAGTAATGAAGAGACTAAGATGACTCATGTGTTGTGTGCGCATGGCACAGCGGTAAAACACTGTCCTTGAGCGAGTAGCTGAGAACTAAATGGCTTTGGACGAACTACATTCGTCCTTTTGTGTCTCTTTCAGCCTCAGCTTCTAGTGACTATTGACTTTGGACGAACTACATTCGTCCTTTTGTGTCTCTTTCAGCCTCAGCTTCTAGTGACTATTGATGAGTAAGAATTTTCTTTTTAATCTAAATCGAATTCTCTCGTTCAGAGGCTCTCAACAGTTTGTGATAAACTTGTTTAATGACTACGATAGAGTTGTATAGACGATTAATATTACTGATGAACACATTGGACTTCTTGAGTGAGGAGTAGATTCAAATCCCCTCCCTGATGCAGGTTTTCCATGCTTGCCATAAATCAGGTCTGGAAAATACCAGTACGGTCTCTTCAACGAGACTGCGACAGATCCTACCCATAATACATCCTTTCTTCAACGTACGCATTCAAACGTCTCTATACCTCACGAAATTAAAACGCTGGAGTCTCATTCGGGAATCTGCGTCTGGCTACCTAGACTTAGATGTTCAATATTTTTCCTAAATCACTTTAGATGCATGCTGAGTGGCTTCCTATGAAAAACTGTAATGAAATGCGAACTTTGGTTGTGCCACTACTGACCTTGTCGTTAACGGGACGTTTAACCTTAATCCTCTTTCCTTCTAGCTACTGGTACCTCGAAGCTGGGCAGGTGTTAAATTTTCTGAACTAATAATCTTTTTTGCAGATATTCTTAGTAGAAGATTTGTATTTCGCGCAGAAGATGGTAGCCCCAATTTCGGAAGCCTGCCTTGAATACGGACACTTTTTGTCTTCTTACACACCTATTTGGAAAAAATGAACTGAATGACATGTCATGCATTTACTCTCTGCTGACTACACGACATTGACTATGAATATCTGAAAGAATGAACTTCGTTCGCTTATGCTCCGAAACAAGTTTACGCGAAATGGCATCGATATTGTGAACAAAAATATCGATAACGTGGCTTGGCTTATCGACGGAGTTCATTTCATACACGAGAGTCTCTGGCATGACGTAGAAACGCATGAGGGGCCGGGAGAGGATATGTGGTGAAAGCTTGCTGGGGCGGCGTCAGTAATATTATGCATTTCTATTTGTGTGGCAGTGTATCTAGCCGTCGGCATGTGTGTTTTTTCCAAACGATAAGAAGGTTTGAAGAAAGTGTCGGTAATTGTTGTGAACTGAAAGCTCTAGATATTCGAAGAAAAACATAAGCTACTTTATATTCTTGCACATAAACAAAGAACAGCTGACACAATCCAACGCTTGTTGTGTGCGCTTGTAGTGCAAAGTAGGTTTTAAAGTGTTCCACGCTAGCAAGTGGAAATACGGCTAGCTAAAAAAATTAATAGTCATGAATAATCAGTTGCGAAAATTCTCAAAAATAGAACATGAATGCAAGATCCCAGACTTTTGAATTGGTAAGTAACGACGGTCCATAGTTGTTGAAAATTACCAAACATTTTCAGTTTGAAGTGTACTACAGAACTATTTAAAAAGGGTAGATGCGATAATTCGTCTCTGTGTGAAGTAGTTTGTATCAGTGGCACAAATATTGTGAAAGAGCGTTCCTATTTTCAGTACCGGCTGTGTTAATTGCGCCGGTCATTACGTCTTCTTTTTACTTCGTATCTGCTCTTGCATTCGAATCACGACAATAAACCCAGGTGAATATATTAATATATTAGACGTGTTTGCATAAAGACAAAGGCATTTTAACATGCGGTGAGAGAGAGTTGAGTTTACTGTTAGGTAATGAGTTGAACTTCTACATTTAAAAAATCAATTTTCTGCAGTTGTGGCAAGTTGGGAATGTGATGTTATTTTTGTTACGGTATGAAAGGTAAATGAAAATATTGTTTCTGCGTGCATTTGCTAACACCCCGCCGCAAAAACACAAGAAAAAAAATTGCCGTGAATCAATTTCGTATTATGCAGAATTAACTTTTGTGAAGGGACATTTTACACTGAATAAGTAAGCGTTTCAGTTCGTAGCTATTTAGTGTAATTCAGTGCTTGTTGATTACGTTAACACAATGGACAGTTAATATCATGTTTAAATATTGTGAACAGCCTCTACCATATGGTTCTCAAAATTTTTTCATAATCTTTCAGTTTGTCCTCCTATCTCAGCTTTTCCAGAATCTCATTTAACTCTATGGATGTGTCGGGTACTTGTCTAAAGTGTGGGTCTATGTGCTATATTCGCGGTATCACACTCATTTTAAAAGTTTGTAGTATATCAATGTTGTATTATATAATGTTTTTGGATATGCAGTTTTTAATGGATTTTTTGTAGCTTTTTCCATATTGACTGAATAATTAGTATTGATACATCAGGCTTTAGATGAAATGGTCTCTTGTAGGATTTCATGAACACTGATCTACTTATATCATTTCACACGTATTGGTAATTTTTAGATATTTTATATAAGCAATAGGTACATTTGGTAGAAGCCATAAGCAATTAATAAAATGCAGAAGTACAGAAATGTGATAGTGCGCTAAGTCAAACTTGAGTTTTCTACACAATATTATGAAATTTGAGGAATTTAAGAAAGAATATTTAACACATGAAACGGATGGTGTAACACAAAAGAAGAAAACAATTGGAGGTAAAAATGATAATGAGATATGGCTCATCACATTAAGTGACAAATATGGCTGTAGTGGAATATTAAGTTTCCATTGTTAGGTTAGTAAATAATAGGGAAGAACTTCAAAAGGAAATGTTTGTGTTCAGGAAAACTTCAGCATAATCCCAGTAGTAAGACATTACATGATAATAGAACAAGCATATTATCTTTGTAAGCTAACTAAAAAATGGAAGAACAGAATCACATGGAGAGTGCATCTCTACAATAGGAATTCAAATTTGATGACGATGAGACAAACTTGATCCCACAATCTCTCTTTCAAATGGTAACTTCAAAATCAAATTTCTTGCTAAAAATGTCAACAATAGTAAATTAAAAAGAACTGTGGTAAGACACTCCTTTACAGTTTCTTGGGAGAAAGATCTGATAATGGGAATAGAGCACAAGAAAACCAAATCATATCCTTTACTGATGGGTAAAGAAATGGAAGTCCAATTTCCACAATATTGTTACTCTCCCGACACAGCTTCAATTGTGGAAGAAGAACTGCTCCAGTCCACTACTGATTTAGACCAATGGTTCCCAACCTCACGGTAATTACCACCTGAGGGGTAAAATATAATTTTCTGAGGGGTAAAAAGTAAATGGTTCAATTGTTTGTCAAAAAACTAAATTATTTTCAAGAGATCGCTACTATTACCACAATTTCGTAAGTCTTTAATATTGATTATATAAGTTATCAATAATTACTTTTCTCAATTAGTAGCATTAATGTCGATGGTGTTGAGACAGCAACCAGCCAAAAATTTATTTTCAGTTCCTTTATTACCGGTTTTGAATCATTATGATTTATCTTCAGATGTTTTTCATGCTTTCATTGCATTTTTTACATATTAATTGTCCTAAAGTATAAATAATACATAATTATAAGCATGCCACACAGATGGTTGCATTACAGATTTTCATTGGATGTGACTTACGTGAAATGTCGGTTTGGAGTGTTTGTTTTCATTACATTCGTCCAACAGATGTGAATTCATTCCCACTGCATTCTTATTGTTGCACACATATATTTTTCTTGCTGAGCTTTTTAGGTTTGTCACAGAAAAGATTTCTAGCACACACCACATGTTTTGATACAATACAAAGCGCTTACAAACATATGAGTAACAAAGATACTATGGTATGTTGTGACATCATGAAGACGTCTCATGTCTGGAAAAGTTCATAAATACACTGAAGCTACTGAAACACCTTTTAAACTAGTACAGGGAGACATTGATAGTGTGAGCTTTGTGGTAAATACTGTTACATTAATTATATAGTTGAGCTTTTTTTTAGTACTGTATAGGTAAGACAGTAGGCTACATTATTTATTTACATTTACCATCATGAGAATTGTAGTAACACATAAATTTGCTACTTGATCTGCAGCTAAGCGTAAGAATATCATTTGCTTTGGAGGGTGGAAAATAATTTTTGGAAATTTTCCAGGAAAGGGGTGTTAGCTAACTCGGTTTGGTCATTAAGGATATAGTCTGGGGTGCTGTTATCTCTCTCTCTCTCTCTCTCTCTCTCTCTCTCTCTCTCTCTCTCTCTCTCTACTAAATATAATTTCATTCATCTTTCGTCACTTTAAAAATAGATGTTCCAAGAAAAGCAGTTCATTCTACAGATTAGATAGGTGCTAAAGTTGGAGATGATGTTTGGGGGGGGGGGGGTGTTTACTAGCTAATGCCTGACTGAACTCGGTGGCAGGGGGGGTTGTTCTGAGGAAGGTTCGGAACCACTGATTTAGGCAGTCTTAATTGGATATGCATACTTAGCACTGAATAAATTGACCATGGGCTGGAGTGAGATTTCCTCTCTTCTTCCATAAATTAAGCAGACTGTGGGTATTACAAATATTGTCTTATGTTGAGGCTGCAAGGATTGATGGAGGATGTGGGTGTGCATGGCCAAAAGTTAAGATGGCAAAATTATATTGCCCTTGCAGGTGACATAGCAACTGTTGCCACTGCTATAAATTTAGCCATTGTTAAAATGATTCTTTTGGCAACAATTATGAAGAATGTAGCGCTCAAATTTTATACATGCATTAAAATCTCTGAAGACTTATTTTGGACAGACCAATAAAGTCAAAAGGTTTAAACTCCAAGCACTATGTGCAGCAGAATACGTTGCTACATTATTTTAACATGGGGGAAGTAGAGGGAATGGAGAACATGGAAACAGTTTGGATTTGAAATCAGATGCTACATAATGAGGGGAAAATATTTAAATAAACAGACAGATTAAACTGAACAAATTTTCCATTACTTCAAAAATCACAATAACAGAAATAAAAGGACTGAGAAAAACAGAAAATTGCGTGGAAGAGATGAATGGGTTATGTGAAGAAATCAGTATAGAGAAATAGTTATTACCTGATTGTGGACAATCTTAGGTTGTTTAGGAAATGTGAAGAATCTCCACTGAGGACAACAGACTGAAATAATAAAGTGCAAAGAATAGAGCTAAATGAATACCAGATAAAGGAATAAATCAGGTTCATATGATAAAAGAAATAATTACCAATGAGCAGATAATATTTAGTGACTGAATCATCAAATTTGCCTTGAATGTACATCGTGCTGTATCTCCCAGGCAGATTAAAACTCTGTCCTGAGCTAATATTTGGAACTGGGGCTTTAGAATTTCATTAGCACTGTTAACTGTTGTGATGTGGCTTACTGAATTATTCATTTTACATCTTTTAATGCTGATAAGTGTGTTATCCGCAACAGAAAAACATCCATATTCAATGTTTATACTCAAATTCTAGCTATAACTTAGTAGTAGTTTCTTAATTGTCACTGTGTGAAGGTAAAATATAAATTAATTTGTTCTGCAAAGACTTTCATTTTTCATTCAGTATTTTTATTAGTCATGTAAGGTAGAAAAATGGTTTTGGTGCCTCTTATAGGCAATGAAGAGGAAATATGGGCTTTAGATTAATGATTAATTTTCTTTTGGCAGACTGTAGAGGGCAGACAAGTTGATGAAGCTGTAGCAAGTCTTTTTCACACAGTACTTTTCCACCGATCATTGGGTAAATTTCGATATAAGCAAGAAGGTAGTTACTCAGTAGGCACTGTCGGCTACTGTGATGTGGACTGTGATTTCATTGATTTTACATATGTAAGTATTTGAAATAATGAACTTGTAATTTGTTGTGAACTTTGTTTCATTATCAATTTCATACCATCTGCAGTTGGAACATACATTTATCTGCAAACTAAATATAAATTGAGCACTATAGGAGCAACATTTTGACACTTTGAAAAGAAAGGTAAAGAGCTGGTGTTAGTAACTGCTGAAATTTTTCATGATCAAAATGTATTGATTTCCAGCTTCTGGGTAAGATATAATCAAGAGTGGCATAGCTTCTTTGTGAAAGTAATATGTATGTGCCACTTCAAATTGGACTTGAGAAGGATCTTGCTATGAAATGTATCCTTTATCAGTTCACTATCATGTATAACAAAACATTCCCATTTAAAAATTCAGTAGGTGATGTAATTTGGATGTTTACTGAAGTGACACACACTCCTTAGTAGAAGAAACTGCAAATAATGTTTTGACAACTATTGAACAGTTGCCAACAAATACTGTTGCATACTGTAGATAAAAAAAAAACAAGAGCATTTACTTACCCTTCATCTGGAGTCTCCTTCATCAATAACGTAACAAGTGTGTGTTTGGGGGGGGGGGGGGGGCAGTAAGATGATGTAATTATCGGCAGTTTTGGTATGATTTGATTTTGAAATGAGAATTTTCTCATAAATTATCCCACAAATTTTTGTCCTGCCTTGCAGCTTGTTACTCTAAGTCATCTTTCCATTTACATAGTACTTGTTGCACAGAGCACTTCAAAAGAAAAATGTTTAAACTTGCTGTGACCACCTCTAAAACTTTGTAAGTATCTGTTGTCTTGAAGGCAGTTACTTAAACTACTGTCTTAGAATAGTTCTATTGCATTATGAACTTTGTCATTTAGAAATGGTTTCAGTTGGAAAAAAGTGGATTATTCAGGATTAAGAGAAGTATTGTTATTCTCCGGATATTTGTATATATTGAGTAGTGGCCTCTTAACTATTTATAGGACAAAATGATTTTGAAAAGTGAGTATAAGTTTCTGAGATATTAATGACGTGATGACAGCTTATGTGTTATGCTGCAGAAAGGCCTAATCTCAAAAGATTGATTTTTAAGATATTTCTTAATACACAAGAATACAGAATGAACTTCTGAAATAGAAGTACCAGAAATTATTCAGTGATTATAGAAACAAGCCTTTAGTGTTTGCTGCAACTTTCTCGTGGTTGATTGGTTCAGTTAAGTCACACAAGGGAGCACTATTTTAAATAGATTGATCCTTTCGTGTGCGACTGTGGTGTACACCTCTCACAGAGCTCTAACAGAGATTAAACTTAAACTTTGAAATAATGTTGCTAAATAGGATAGTGCAAAGAGAACACACAAAGCAGAAAAAAATTTTTAATGAGTTGATGCAACACTTACTTTTACTGACACTGAAGATTGGGTTGAGCAGTCTAGTGCCTTACTAGTCCTAATCATATTGGCGGTGGTGTGCCCTTGTCTTCCTCTGACCTTTGGAGAGTCCCATTTTTAAAACTGTGTGCTTTCACAGTACCAATGAAATTCATATTGTGAAATTTGTGGCTTATAAGCAAATGAAAATAGGTAGGCAGATTCCTGGTGAGTTGTTCTTTTCATTGATATACCAATATGATTGCCCAGAACCTTTGTACGTCTGATCTTTTATTAGCAGAAACTTTTTTCTTTAATTCTCAGTATCTCAAAGCAAAGGCAAATGTAAAATTGCTCTGTGCTGAAAGGGTAAAACAGAACTGTGCCACATGCTTCCCAGTATTGAACTACTTCTTTCAGGTTCTTTGCAGAAACCTTTGTGGAAGTGTAGTATGTCCTGAGGGATTAAAACTGTTGGTCAGATATTGTTGTTACTTTGTCTTTAAAGCAAAACAATTCAGTCATATGAATTTAGTTCCTTTTAGGCATTTTGAATAGTTACTGCTGCGATATACATTCCTTTTAGGCATTTTGGATGGTTAATGCTGCAATATACGTCTCTCTTGCAGCACCAGAATTAACCTAGAGTTAAAGCATCATACCTCTCAAAGCAAATTGAATGAACACCTTACAGCTCTAGTTAACCAACCAGTTAAATGAATCAACAAAAATAATCAATTTTTGAAAATATAATGTAATTAGACAGATAAAGTTTGTTCCCCAAGCAGTGGCAGGATAAAACACACTAAAATTTGCAAGCTTTCAGAGCCAGTGGCTCCTTATTCTTGCACAAGGGTTGAAGGGGAAACAAGAGGGGTGAAGGAAAAGGACTGATAAGGTTTAGGAAAAGGGGAACAGTTAAGGATAGTAACCCAGAACCCTGGGTCAGGGGAGACTTACCGGACAGGAGGAGAAGGAAAGACTGATTGTTGGAGACGACATCGGGTGGTTTGAAATCCTGAGAGCTTCAAGGTGGAAGATAAGTTAATGCGCAGGACAGAGATTAATGCCAAAACGTTGTGCATGAGTTAGATTGGAAAGCTAAGTGCATTTTATGTGGTAGAGGTGGAGGCGGAGGTGGCAAAAAATACAGGTTAGAAAATGAAAGATATGGAAAACTGAAAGGGAGTGAAGAAAGGAATAGTTACTTTGAAGAAACTAACATAAATTAAGCCCAGATAGGTGGCGGAAACCAATGTCATGTTGTAGTGCCAGTTCCCGGGAGTTCTGAGAAAGTGGTGTCTTGGGGGAAGAACCCTGATGGCAGGTGTGGTAGAAATGGGCACTGAGGTTATGACTGTTATGTTGTACAGCGTGCTCTGCAACAGAATATTGTGTGTTACTAGTATATACCCTCTACCTATGCCCATTCACATTAACTCCTGACTTTGTGGTAGTCATGCCAATGTAAAAGGCCGAACAATATTTAAATAACAGGTGGTATGCTATGTCATTTCAGAGGCCGCTCTCCCTTTGATTAGTATATGTTTTGTGGCTGGTATAGATAGTGGCACGAGGATGTATAGGGCGAGGCTTACAGTGGGGACTGTCACAGACATAGAAGCCGTAGGGTACAGAGATAGGTGCAGGAGGAGTGAAAGATCTAACAAGGATATTGTATATATTGGGAGAGCAACAAAAAGGTGTTCTAGGTGTGATGGGCAAAATGTCAGACAGAATCAACCTCGTTTCAGGGCTCAGTTTTAGGAAGTCACACCCTTCATGAAATCGCTGATTAATACACTCAAGACCAGTATAATACTGACAAGGGGAGGCCATGACATCGGAATGACTGATTTACTTCAAACTTTGTACATCTTTAGTTGGCCATTAAAACAACATAATGTGCAAGTAATGAGGTGCACTATGGCAAGTCCAAGAAAATTGCAAGAGAAGTTTTATGCGTCTTTTATATGGCTAATGTGTTTAGATGTTGGCTGTTACAGCTCATGGTAGTCAAGTAATAAGCATTAGAACCTTAAAAGATGAACTTGTATGAGGCGATTGTTCGATTCCTGCTCAAACGTGCTTATTAATTTTTTTTTTTTTATCACTGGTCATATTAATTTATATGGCACTTGAGAGGCAATGTAATGAAAAAAGACAATGTGTATTTGCATGAAGTTTCAATTTGTTTTTCATGTCTGCATGATAAATAGCATCCTCTAAGGTGTGATGATGTGAGCATGTCCGATGAGTAATTGTGCATTACTCTTGTGATTTGGCACATTGTAACTCATTATATTACTGGTCATGAATAACATTATATGCATTATTTAAAACTTTTATCCGTTATGAATGAGGAACACTGTGACTGATGAATAAATGTGTCTTGTAATTATTGAAACCAGTCACCTTTTGTTTTTTCCTTTAATTTTTTTTTAATTCTATTACCGGATTTGAACCGCCTAGCGATTCATCAGATAGTACATTTATTAGTTGTCTGCAGCAATGTGGAAGTCATGTAGAGTGATTAATATCCATTGGTTGGATTGCACTGCCGTACAATTAATGTCACAGGTAAACATTCATTATATTTTCCAGATTACTGTGTTCTCCTATATCCAACTAATGGGTATTAATCACTGTACACAAATCCCACAGTACTGCAGACAATTAATAAATGTACTCTCTGATGATGAATCTCTAGGCGGTTCAAAACTGGTAATGCAATAATTAAAAAATGAAGAATAAAACAAAAGTGACTGGTTGCAATAATTTCAAGAAACCTTTATTCACATAATTATTTATTTAGGTTTGACATGGGCTCTCAAAGTGTGTCCTTCATCTTTGAAAATTTAATTGCATAAAATAAATAGGCAAATAACATAGTAAATTCACTAAAACTTCATGAAAATGCATGTGGTTTTTTTTCCACTATATTATCTCTTGGATGTCACGTAAATTAAACAATGTGACCAGTGATAATAAAAACATGGATTAAAAAGTGTTATCAGGACTCCAACTGTTGTCTTGTCTATGAACCTCTTCCAACACGCCAATGCTAACCACTTGACCACAGTGACTTCTTACGGTTGGCATCTTTGCACAGCTGCATCAGTTACATAAAACACGTAAAACTTCTCTAGCGATTTTCTCAGAATTGCCTTACTGCTTGCATGTTATGTTGTTTTAATTGCCTACTAAAGGTGTACAAAGTCTGAAGTAAATCCATGATCCCAACATTGTGGCCTCCCCTTGGAAGTGACAAGTGGTGTACCCCAAAGTTATTTTTTTTTTTTTTTTTTTTTTTTTGGGGGGGGGGGGGGGGGGGCACAGTGCCAGGATTGGATGTGATGACCTGGAAAATCTGCTTTTGAATTAGGCTGATCGTGTAATTACATCCAGTGAAGGCTGAAGTGAGAATGGTTGTGTATAGCTGTAAAGAGTCTGCATCTGAACAAACATGTTTGCCTCAAATGCCAAGGCTGTATGGGAGGGAATGTTTCCATGTCAAACATTCCCTCTCACACAGCCTTGGAATTTTAGGCAAACATATTTGTTCAGATGCAGGCTCTTCACATTAATACACCACCGTTCTCACCTCAGCCTGCACTGGATATAATTACTTCACCAGCCTAGTTCAGAAGCAGATTTTCCACGCCATCACATCCAATCCTGGAACTACTCGTCACTCCAAAAAACAACTTAGGATTATACCACTTGTCAGTCAGTAATATACTGGTCTTCAGTGCATTAATCAGCTACTTCAGCAAGGTTATGACTTCCTAAACTGTACCCAGAAATGAGGTCGATTCTGTTCAACATTTTTCCCATCACACCTAGAACATCTTTTTGTTACCCTACCAATCTCAACAATATCCTTGTTAGACCCTACACTCCTCCTGCATGTATCTCTGTACCCTATTGCTCCTGTCTCTGTGACTGTTCCTGTTGTAAGCCTTGCCCTCTTGCCCTATGCACCCTCCTGCCACTACCTATACCAACCCTTTTACTGACAAAAACACCCTCTATCAATGGGAGAGCCACCTGTGAAATGACACATCATATACCAGCTGTTATTTAAACATTGTTCAGCCTTTTACATTGGCATGACTACCACAAAGTTATCAATTAATATGAATGGGCATAGGCAGAGGGTTTATACTGGCAACACACAATGTCATGTTGCTGAGCATGCTGTACAACATAAGTCATAACCTCGGTGCCTGTTTTCACCACACCCACCATCGGGGTTCTTCCCCCAGACACCACTTTCCCAGAACTCCGCAGATGGAAACTGGCACTACAAGAAGTCCTTAATTCTCGCCACCCACCTGGGCTTAATTCACGTTAATTTTTTCGGTCTTGGTGTTTCTTCATGGTAGCTATTCATTTCTTCACTTCCTTTGTTTCCTATGTCTTTCACTTTCTGGCCTGTCTATTTTTTGTCACCCCACTCCCACCTCTTATAATGTAAAATACACTTAGCCTTCCACTCCAACTCGTGCATGATGTTTTGGCAGTAATCTCTGTCCTGCACATTACTTTATCTTCCAGCTAGAAGCTATCAGGTTTTCAAATCATCTAATGCAGTCTCCAACAGTCAGTCTTTCCTTCTCGTCCTATCCAGTAAGTTTCCCCTGACCCATTGTTCTGGGTGACTATTCTGAACTCTACCCCCTTTTCATAAACTGCACCAGTCCTCTTCCTTCACTCCTCTTCCTTCCCCTTCAACACTTGCACCAGAATGAGGAACCACTGACTCCGGAAGCTTGCAAACTGAAATATATTTGTGTGTGTTCGCCTGCTGCTGCTTGGTGAGTCAATTTTTTTGCTATCCAAGTACATTACATTTACAATCAATTAAATGAATGTCTCAAACGCAGTCTGTGAATATAGTTACATGATGGTTAAAGTGTGATGAAAATCAGTTTTCAGTTAGTTTCTAACTCTGAAGTTTGTCTTTAGCTTGACTGGCTGTACAAACTCGCACATTCATTAAAATTACATTTCTGATAAAGTAAATCTTTCCAGTAGCTTTTGTTAGGATTTTAATAACCAGCAATAAAAACATCATTTAAGTGGTTGTGTCCCTTCTAAACAACTCATTCTGAATATGCAGTCTTCTCCTTGTAGTCCTGTCTGTATTACCCATGGAAGAATGAAACAGGCCACAGGTTACTTCAGGGTGTTTCTGTTGGTAAAAAGTCCTTCATTTACAGGAGAAAGGGATGTATAGACTTCCTGTAATATCACTCGAGTACAATGGCGTTTTCTGCGAAGCACAGTAAGAACTTTGCTCCATTTGAATCAGTTTCATGAGAGCTGTTGGATAATTTTGCGTGTGATTTGGTCCTTAGACTATAGCAATCCGTGTGCATATTCACAAGCTGACTGACTGTCTATCAGTAATGAGCGAACTGTGTAAACAGTGTTCTTAAGGCACAAATGTTGCATCCTGTGTTGCAACTAATCAACTTGTTACTTTAATTTCAGATCACTTCTTCTGAACTGGGAATGTTTGGCTGTCTGTGACTGAACATCCTTTGACTCACTGATGCTTGGTTTTTTTTCTTCTTTTTGTAACTTTGAAATTAACACCATAGAGTCTGAAATATATAAGTTTCTGTTGGTCTATGACTAGACAATGGGTTGTCTACAAACCACTTTCAAGAGAAGACCTCTATGTGCCAGTTAACTAGGTGAAAATTTACCATTACATTCCTAACTCATAAACCCAATAAAATCTCCCTAGACAACCCTCAAACTGATATAATCAAGGTTACTGATCACCTTTTGCTGGAGCCTGTGAAGAATAATTGCACATAAGAGAGAGATGATTTTATGTAATTTTGTTTTACTAATGTAATGTATGCTGTGTTTTTAATTTTTGTACAGCATATATTAAACAGGCGATTATAATCAAACTGATTGTGTTTGCAATCTGCAAAGTTGATACTTTTGTCACTGTAATAATTCATCTGGAGAGAAATTTCAAAGTTGGGAACTCCTTAAAGCATTTGAATAACTTTTATATCTTCTGTAAGTCGGGCTTGGTGGTCTAGTGTTAAAGGGCGAACCTGGAGACCATAATGTCAGACACTGGAATTTTTCTGTCTGCCTTTATGCTAGCCTTGAGCTCTAAATGATGTCAAGATACGCCAGGAATGAAATATGGTTCAGATTCCACTTTAAACTCTAGGTGCCCTTTTCCCAGTAGGATTTCCAGGGTAGATTAAGTGTGCACAAGTCATTGAAGTGGTGTCCAGTGGAAATAACGTGCAGACAGATGGTTGAACATTTCTCCTGGGTGGTGTGCAACCAGTTATGTCATACCAATATACCTTTTTACACCTTCTGTGTATGCAGGTTGCTCGGAAATTCCAGTTACACACTTTTAGAAGGGGGTGAGTAGAGAATATTTTGAATTGGAACCATGTCCAGGCATGTACTGTTCCCATGCTACAACCATTTGAGACCATGTTGGTAAAACAACTACTTTGCAACTAATTGCTCAGGTGTGGCCCAGTACATCACTTGTTTTACAATTCCACTCACTTATTAACTGCCAAAGAAATTGCTTGTGTACTTGTTGATCGATTCTCTTCAACGTGATGCAGTACGGCCTCTTGCAGTTTCGGTGTGTTGTGGCTTCTCATAGCATTACAGTCATGCCTGATGATAGTGAAGGTACACTTTCTTGAAGCCATTGCATAATTGGGGCAAAAAGAGTATGTGATGGAGTCTGACGCTGTGGAAAATGATCTTGGTAAAGGTGACTAGCAGCTCTTCCATGACCATGAGCTTCGCCATTCAGAAGCATCATATTAATGTATTCTGCAAATGTGTACTCGACCAAGTTGCTCTAACATTCACAGACACATTAATGTGGCTCGAACCAGGTCAGGGAGGTAGGATACATTCCAAATGACATCAGCCGATTTGATGTAACAGTCCCTCACCATGACTAGCCTTTGCATGCCTACCTAGTGAATGCATTTTATTTTGGTCCAGTACTGGCAGTTTTAAAAATTTATTTTATTTTTGGCGCAAGACTGCACCTTTTTGTTTGGTTTTTCGTTATTGCATGTTTTGTATTTGGGCCTTACTTCTTACTGCACTTTGTTTCAAGCAACTGTGCATCCACACATTGGCATATCTTTTTTTGTGTGTTCACTCTCAATAATATATAGTAAATATATCCTAATAAATGGTAGAAGATTTTTATAAAAGCACCAGCTGGTTCTAATTAACTGACGGTGTTCTGAGTGCTGCGGTGCAGGCTGTATACATCGTAGGATGCTGAAACATGCATATGTTCAATAATAAGTGTGCTTGTGGAGTATACTGAAAAAATAGTAGTTCCACTTTCTGCCACCATGTAAAAATATGGAGCTGTAAGCAATTGGAATGTGGTGTAGTTGCAGGAAAAGGGGAGGAACGATCAAACACAAGGTAATGGTGGTTCTGTCACTTTTGTTAGAATATGGTCACAAGTTATAATGTGTTCAGTATGGTCGCTGGTTTAGCAGCATACTGCACTCATAACACTACATGGTCTACAGTTGCTTGAAGATTATTAAGTCTAGTCAGAGCGATATGTCATCATACGATGTCTTTCAGATCTGGAAGAGTTCAGATACATCCCCTATTAGACATAATCCCTACAACCAGAAGTCACATGGATTTAGGTTAGGGGATCTGGAAGGCCACATATGTTGAAACTGCCTGGAGATGATGTGGCCCCATCTTGCATGAAATTAGTTGTGTAAACACAGTCGTGTTCTTGCAAAGCTGGACTCATGTGGTGCACAAGGAGGTCCTTATAGTGTGCACATGTTGCTGTACACCTAACAGGCCGGCAAGGTGTCATCTTCTCGAAGAAAATGGACCGAAAATGAATGAGCTTGCAAAACTACACCACAGAGTCACATAAGCTGAGTGCAGTGGATGTTCTTGCACAACATGTGGTGGAGTAAATCCCCATATGTAACAGTTCAGTTCTGTGCATTCACGGCACCATGCAGAGTTAAAGTACAAAGAATCTTCCTTGGCCACATGTCATCCACTTCCATGTGTGCCAAAAGAACGAAGGGCTGAGTCATGGTGTTGTAACCTATCTTGGGACTGCATTTGGTAGACATTCTGAATGCCGTACCAGTATAAAATACGCCACAAAATCATCTGATCTGTTGACCAAAGGGGAAACAATTCCCAGTTCCTGTGACACAGCTTGAGCACTGGCTGCAGAATGAGGCATGGGCTGTGTGGTTGGCTATAGCTGTAGCAGCTTAAACTACTGCCATGGGAATGAGCCACCTCCTTCTCCTTAGTGATCTCCCCAATTCAACTGTTTCTCCAGATTTCTTGACCATATTCTTTATCCAATTTATTGACATGGGGTATCTTCACAGCTGTTTCTGTCAGTGATATTCCTACAATGTGGCACTACTATTGCTGCTGTTCTGATAAAACTTTACCTGCAGTGCATGTTTTTTCTTCTCAATAGCCATTGTGTTTCTTATCAAAACTTCAACCTTATTGACTGTTTGCACCAACAGTCACTTCACAAAAAAAAAAAAATTAAAAAAAAAAATTAATGTCGTCAAGTGACAAACAACCTACTGTTGTTTAAAACACAAACATTTCACATGTGCCTGCTTACAGTGCCATATTTTCTGCAGCTGGTGGAAAGTGGAACTATTATTTTTTTCAGCACAATCCATGAGCACACTGATTAATGAACATATGTACGATGTTTCAGCAACTTGTGAGACATCAGCCTACCTTGCACCACTCAGAACACTGTGTTGAATTATAACCACCAGGTATTTTCTTCTACCACCTTTCTTTTGTGCTGTAGCATAAGCTTAAACACATTGGGTAGTACAGACACATGAAACTATGCTATTGGCCATTTTCACCCTGTTTGTACCCTTGTGAAGAGCATGTGCAGGTGAATCTTACAGGTCCTGTATGTGGGGAAAGAACTTCGTTTGTCACATCCCCACTAATTTGAGAGAATGTAGCAATGTGTCAATATGGTCAACTGTTCCCATACTTGATTTGTAAACTACAACAAAGTATGGTTTCTTGTTTGTTGTACCAGTCTTTCTGTTGCTTTCTGCTGTCTCACATTTTTGTTGTATTACGGGTAGTCAGTAACAATATTACTTGTATTATAGCACTTTGTGACAAGCATTACATTAGTGAATATAAGGTGGTTTACTCAACATTTCAGTTTGTCTTGTAGTTCTGGTGATTATGCCCATGTGTCAGATGTGGTTGTCTCATAGTTAGGAAGTCAGGGGACCAACTTAGGTTTGAATGCCAATTTCCAACTTAAAAAGTGAGTGTTCTCATTCGAAATATGGCTTCATGAGTGTTACCACTATGTTGGCAAATTTCTCCAAATTGTGGAAGCCAGATCAATGATATAACTTGTCCAACAGTTGTACAGCACAAATGTTTTGTATTCCAAACCTACTTCTTTTGTATGATGTGTA
Organism: Schistocerca gregaria; assembly: GCF_023897955.1. Lineage (NCBI taxonomy): Eukaryota > Metazoa > Arthropoda > Insecta > Orthoptera > Acrididae > Schistocerca > Schistocerca gregaria. The sequence goes on along the minus strand of NC_064931.1, from coordinate 183,247,070 downwards.
CTGTTTGAAAGATAATTGCCCTTTGAACAATGATAGGCTTTCATTGCTGCAGTGTTTTTTATATGGGAGAAACACAGTGTGAAATTCTAGTGTAGAATAGCAGGTCTCCTTAATTTGTGGAAGAGTTGTCACTAAAATAAAGCATTCTCCAAATCAATTAAAATGATCTCTGGGTGTCATTTAATTGAAAACTGCAGTTTTTAAGAGAATGTGTCTAGACTAATTTTCAGCTTTTCATAAGAATCATAAGCAGACAAATGCAGTGGGGAAATAACTTCTTCAAATTCCATATTTCCACCATGACTATTTAAAATGCAGCGATTCCTTGGTATTTACCTTGGTATGAAAATATAATCTATTGGCTTTGTGTGCTACAAATTTCATCATACTTTCTGATAAAATATCAGGAAAAAGAGTAGGATGATGCAGTATTGTCATAATCTGAACTTGTCTGAAGCTGAGTCATCAAACACATGCACAAATGGATGAATTTGTTTTAGTCAAACCTGTTGCTAAAGCATACTTTTTTCCCAAATATTTTGCTTGCACTTCGAGACACTTCAGATTGTCAAGAACTTTCTTCTCTTGTCGAAGCAGGTGGATGTTATATCAGTTGATAGACATGGCTCAGAACTATTACTTCAGTATTCTGTCAAAAGTTGTTATTGTGATCACAATCAATGAGTTTTTACATTAATATCATTGTGCACAGGCTCTGATTGAGCAGGCCAAATGTTGAAAAGCTATTTGACACTCAGTGTGGCTATATGGCTCTGTGTTTTAACATGCCCAGAGCATACAGGTGCACAAGTGGAAGCACGTCTTAATGGATTAGGAGCACACCAGGGTCTCCATGGCTGCACACCCTAACATGTTCAGTGCACCTGAGAACAGGACCTAGGTATGTGTTAATCCATTATACACGAGTCAAAGAATTAAAAAAAAAACCTCACTTATCAATACATGCATTGTCTAAATCTGTCAATTCAAATTTGATTGCTTCCTTGTTTGGAAGCTAACATTTTAAAAAAAATGTAAACTGACTATGCATCAAATTGGTAGCCCCATAGTTCTCTCCTTATTTTTAGGAATCATTTATTCTCGCAAAAGCAGGATGAGTTTGCATCTGAAAATGACTGTTATTAAACACTTTTTGTATAATTTAGTTGGGAGCAATGCTGTATTATGGCATTTTGTAAACAACAAAAGAAATAATACAGTCATAGGTTTTTGTTTCAAACTTACTGACTTTTTTGCAGTTATGTGCTGAAGTTGCTACACAATTGGGTAGTTAAAGCATTTTAGGAAGATGATCCCAGTGTCACACCTCTGTTGTCATAGAATTCAACATTGGTACAGTTACTGAAATTGTTTAACAGCATTCTGTGCTCATTATGTGACAGTGTTTCTAAATTACACATAGTCATCCCCATATGGTGGTACCCAAGGCTACAATCATGCTGTGAAAATGGGAACATGCCATGCGTTAATGTATTAAAAGTACTCATGGATATGATGTGTTTCTGTAACCAGTTATGATGTGTGGATATATGTATCATAATAATCCTGAAGAAAAACAAGGCAGTACACTTTTGAAAGCATCATGTTCTTCAACACAAAGATAGACAGAATTCATTCTATATGCAGCAGATGACAGTGGTTATTTATTTCAACTATGAGATTTTTTTTGCCATTTTACAGGGTTTTTGAAGTTAAACACTATCAAAGGGATACTTATCATCGGCAAATTGTAATTTTTTGCAAGGCTCTACTCTGTTCCAGTTTTGAAAGATCTTTATAATTATTAGAACTGCCTGTTCTTGAGCTTGCCACCCATTGAACTCTTTGCATCCTTCTATGATATTTATTTTATGCTGCTTCTTAAACTTCCAGATTAACATCTTGAATACCTCAGAATAACCCTTCTTCCTGCTTTTGGTATTTAATCATGCAACTTAATTTCTAAGATCTTACTGTTTTATATTTGATATGCACCCTGCTATCAGTGCTTCAGATTTCGCACTAGTCATGTAGTTGGACATACCTATGTGTTGTTTTGCTGGCTATTATGTTTATTCATTTGCAGGCAATGGAAACACTTCAGCAGTTCGCTGCTTCATTCCACAGAGTACTGTTAAAGAGCAGGAGTGGCTGGGTGCAATTGTTATAGTTGTGGGTGGTACTAATACAATTGTTTTTGAAGTAATTTTGCTGTGTGTTAAAACAAATAAAGATAATCGGTACACTGAAATAGTCTTAATGTTGTTGACTAACTGTATTGGTTAACCGTCATGATACCGAAAGCTCTGCAAAAAATTTACACAGACTTTGTTTTGTAAGGATGTAACTACATTCTGAATACTAGTAACATTCCACTGCATTTTATTGAAAGAACTTTAGTTTTGTGCTGCACACTGTAGGTTGTAACTCAGATTGCACTGTAATCAGCTAGGGTATTGTCTGTAGATTATTGGTTTCAAATTTCACTACAGAGCTTGTAATGCGATGGCTGAAAAACTGCCAACTAATGTATTAAAATGGACTAGATACGTTTCTGTATCATTTGATAGCTTGTGTGTTTGGGTCATCTGTGAGTACAAATGCAGGACAATAGTTTTTGTGGGAAATAAATGTATTAAAAATGAGCAAAATAGAAATGTTTGCTTTTGCTTGGTTTACATGGTGTCATTCCTGTCTGTTGTTTGAGATGGGGGAATAAGCATATAACCAGGAGAGATACTCTGTATTATTAATTAAAGATGGAAAAAAACATTACCATTCTTGTTTTTATGTTTTTTTGATATTCTGTCTGTATTCATGTTTAACATCAGTTTTAAATTTTCAGGTTTGTTGTTCATCTGACAACCTTGATCGTACTCTAAAGAGAGAAATTTCAGAGTTTTCAGAAGCCCTGCGTGGAAATGATGGCCCAAGCTCAGGACAAATTTCATTAGAGTTTTTCCAGAAGAAAAAGAATCGGTGGCCTTTCCAGACAGAGTGTATACCTTGGGAAGTTTGGACTATAAGGCTAGAACTTATAAAACTTAACAATGAACAGGGTGAGTGTAGGATATCTTTGTAGTATTTGTTGTCGTTGTTCTCATGCTATTCTTCCCTGTGCAAACCTCTTCATGTCTGTTTAACTACTGTAATCTACATCCATTTGAACCTGCTTACTGTACTCACTATTCGGTTTCTTTCTACATTTCTTACCCCTCCCCCCTTTCCCCCTCCTGCGCCTGCAGGTGCATGACCCCTCTTTCTTTCTTTCTTTCTTTGTTTGTTTTTCTTCAGTTACCAAATTGATGATTCCATGATGTCTCAGGATGTGTCCGATCAACTGTTATCATCTTTCATTCATGGTGGGCCACAAATTTCTTTTTTCCCTAGTTTGAGTAACTATTGAGGAAGTAGTGAATCAATCTGCCCATCAACTTTTTAGTATTCTGGTGCAGCACCATTGTCTGAATTACTTATCGTCCATGTTTCACTTCTGTACAAGACTACAATCCAAACCAGTACCTCCAGAAAAGTTGTTGTTTGACTGTAATTTATATTCAATGTTAACAAATCTCTCTCTTTCAGAAACTTTTTTTTGCCATTGTTAGTCAGCATTTTTACATACATTCTACTTTTCCATTGTCAGTTACTTTAATGCCCATATAGCAAAACTCATTGGCTGCTTTTAGTGTCTCATTCCCTGATGTAAGTCTGTCAGCTTTGCCTGATTTGCTTTAACAAAAGTCCATTACCCATAAACAGTCATTTTAGAAAGCTTTAAAAATAATAGAAGATACACTTGGAGAAGAATAATTGTCGATTTATAAAAGAGGAAGGGGATCAGTTGTAAATGCCATAATTATCATGACACAATTGGAGCAGCTTCAGATTAATTTATCGTCTATGTTTCTAATTTTAGATCTTGAGGAGGCTCATAACTGGGCCGAAAAGAGATACATGAGAAGTAATTTAACCCATATAATGAACTCTCATAAAAAGTGTACATATCACAACTAAACTGTAGAATATGTCCAGAAAATTTATACATTGTTCAGATACTTCGACAACTGTGTGGTCTATTACAGTTATGAGTAATTATTGTTTCTACTTTAATGTTGAATTTGAGAACTAGCTCTACAAAAGTGTGAGTAATAGCAGACTGCCATTACTGTAAAGTGTGTATGCTGCCCTATTCATTTCTGCCAATGACTTTAAATGAACATTGAAACAATGGAGATCTGCTGTGAAATAACCCTCAAATTTAACATTAGAGGTAGTGAAATAATGAATCATAACAGTAAATAAGGCAAGGGTGGGAAAATCACAAATGTATACTGCATAAAGACATTATCATTTTCGGGGGACCAGATTCTAATGTCAGGAAATGAATGTGTCTTAAAAAGACAAAGGTTCATACTTGGGTACATTCTCACAAAGTATAATAATGAAAATCTAAAGGCAGAACTGTGTGTTTACATTGACTGGTAAAAGATTTTGAGGAGATTTTGTATGCTTGGAATACTAGATGACAAGCAGCTCAGTGTGCAGATGTGCTTGTAGTTCCGGGCATCACTCGACAGCGGTTTCTTGTGCGTGGCCACCACACGGTTACTCTCTACTGATGGCGCCATCCTGTACACCTCCAACTCGGACATGTATGGTGGCTTGACATGCACCACCCACACCTCCGGTTGGCAATTGAAGCCCCCTGTTGATAAGCATCTGCAGGAGCTGGTTTACACATTATATATGTTCTTGGCTGCCAGCAGGCAGGGGCTCCCCATGCACCTGTCCCTGCCCCCATCTGTGCCCCTGTTGCTGCCACCCTTCTAGCCTCTGCACATCATGCATGTGCTGCAGGCTCCACCTCAGCTGCCCAACACCTTGCGCACGATGCTGCTCCTGCCATCGCCCCTCTGTCCCCCGCATCCTCAGCAACTTTGTCAATCTGCTTCGACGACTTCATGCTGTTTACATATATGATAATGTAAAAGTCTCTTCAGTGCTTCCTGTTCTTGGCATAGTGTAGGTAGGTCATCCCCAACTCCAGAGTTGTTCATAATTTTGATAGCAACTTTCTCTGGTTAGTAAGTGCATTAAAACTGCAATATCTGCAGATTCTCCACAGCCAGTTGTCTTTTCTATTTCGTAATGAACCTTGAGATTGCCATATGTGACCCTCTTTTATACACTTTCCAACCAATAAAGTTCAGTGAAACACAAACAGATAGGTACATGACATGAATAGGAACTGATTATAATTTGTGTGCCTGACATAAAAAATTTAAATTTCTGTGCACATTCCATTGGAAAAAATGTGGTCATATATCTACATCCCAATAATTAGGTTTCGATATTTGGTTGGTTGATATGAGAAAGATCTTTTGTTATTTTATTGAGTACTTGCAGTTAAGCACTAGTAGTAATGGTGATGTGTATAGTAGATGAAGTAAAGGCTGTAATTCAGTCTTAACTGCTGGAAGGCTTCTGATGCTTAGGCAGGCAGCTTATTCAGTAACCATACAATTGATAGTGAACTGTTGTTTTACAATTTCATCAGTTTATTTTTGGAATAGCAGTGTAATACACATGGGCTGGTGTACATTTTCTTTAGGTTTGATAGAAGATGACAGCTACACATAAGGATGAATTATATTGAAGTAAATAAAATGATTTCAGACAGTAGATAAGAGTTACATTGTTTGTTATAGAGAAGTTAATTGCTGTGTGAAGTACTGACTTTTAATAAAATCTTCCAGCTTTCCTACAAATCAAAGTAATGTAGTGACATAAACACTGGAGTAGTATGGTTTGAAATCTGACATGTGTTCCATGGTGTTTCTGAATCTGTAAGAGATAATTTTGGGATGTTTCTTATGTTTCTGACCTTCCCATTAAAGTACATTAATGTATTTGCAAATCAGTTTAAGAAATTAATAGAGATATCAACACTTTATTGTCCACCATACAACTGACCACAGATAACCACAAAATACTGTCAATTAGTTTTGTGATAGTGCTGGAAGAGGAGCATTCTGGAGAGAAAATTAGGGTCTTATGTACAAAGTGTTGTGGTGCAGCTGACAGGCTGTTCACAATATCATTGAGGTTGTGGTAAACAATCAGTCTTCAAACATACATGGAAAAGTTTTTCCGATACTTACCATACATTTGAAAATGCTGCTGGTAAAAAGGGGAGGGGGACTTGGTTATATAGAGACTTGACATGAGCAAGTTTAGTGTTAATCACCTAGAAAATGTATATCCAAAGAAACAATATTATGGAAAGGATACTTGCTACGCACCGTATAGCAGAGATACTGAGTTGCAGATAGGCATAACAAAAAGACTGTTAGAAAGTGAGCTTTCGGTTAACAAGGCCTTCATTGAACCTCACCTCCCCCACACACACAAACACACACAGTTGTAATGTTCCATCCTATATTTTCCATTGTTTGGTAACCAAAGAAATGTATTCATATTGAATACATGTGCAGAATTGTGGCTGAAATGAAACCAGTGTGATTGGGAATGCTATAAGCAAAAATGCAGCTAACTGCGACATGCCTTTGTTGCTGAAGTTGTGAACAAATGCTTCTGTGTTTGAATCCTGGTGATGGAAGAAATCACCATTACTTGCCTGGCAAGGGAGGAGAGGTGGTGATATACAGTTTCTCATCACCATACATTTGTGTCAATGTCATGAGTGTTCTTCCAAACCTCTCAGCAGTGTTTTGAAGAATGAGGTCAAGTGACACCGTGACTGCTGATGTTAAGTTCAGTGGCCTCCTTGATGCTATTAGAGAGAAGTAGTAGTCAAAGCTCTGGCACTTGGTTTAACACTCATCTTCTCTGTTTAACGACAACACACCACTGAACTGTACATGAACTTGTAGTCACATACACTGGACAGATACATTGAAGGCAAAGCAGTCACAGTTCATGGAATGGAGGTGCCATTGTCTACCAGCCAATAATGCCCTAAGGCTTTTCTTTCAGCTAACTTCAGAATTGTATAAGAAAGTTGATACTATGTCATTGATACAAGGAAAATACTAATGACACTCTTGAGCTATCATATGTTGTAAATAGCTCTGTGATAGGTAACTGAAATACCAGAGTGTGAAGTACTTGAATTTACAGGGTGATTCAAAAAGAATACCACAACTTTAGGAATTTAAAACTCTGCAACGACAAAAGGCAGAGCTAAGCACTATCTGTCGGCGAATTAAGGGAGCTATAAAGTTCCATTTGGTTGTACATTTGTTCGCTTGAGGCGCTGTTGACTAGGCATCATTGTCAGTTGATGCTAAGATGGCAACCGCTCAAAAGAAAGCTTTTTGTGTTATTGAGTATGGCAGAAGTGAATCGACGACAGTTGTTCAGCGTGCATTTTGAACGAAGTATGGTGTTAAACCTCCTGATAGGTGGTGTATTAAACGTTGGTATAAATAGTTTACAGAGAATGGGTGTTTGTGCAAAGGGAAAAGTTCTGGACAGCCGAGAACGATTTATCGGCCGCCAGGCAGCCCGTGACAGAGCACTTCATCACTGGCCTCCAAGAAGCCCTGATCTTACCTCCTGCAATTTTTTCTTATGGGGGTATGTTAAGGATATGGTGTTTCAGCCACCTCTCCCAGCCACCATTCATGATTTGAAATGAGAAATAACAGCAGCTATCCAAACTGTTACACCTGATATGCTACAGAGAGTGTGGAACGAGTTGGAGTATCGGGTTGATATTGCTCGAGTGTCTGGAGGGGGCCATATTGAACATCTCTGAACTTGTTTTTGAGTGAAAAAAAACCTTTTTAAATACTCTTTGTAATGATGTATAACAGAAGGTTATATTATGTTTCTTTCATTAAATACACATTTTTAAAGTTGTGGGGTAATTGGCTCCCAGCTTGTCTCTTACAAATTATTTTGTTTATTTCCCTGCTGGTACTACCAGTAACCTTACCATTTACTACACTATTTATGTAGTGTGCCAAAACTACTGAACCATAGTTTTGATAGAGTGAAACTCTAGTTGCAACAAATTGTTGTAATGTACAATTTTGAGCACGTTTTCAGATATACATGAAGTGCATTCAGCAATTGCTGATGGGTATCATCCTTTGCCAGACTCAGTGACTAAAGAACCCTGTCTTGTATATACAGTATCCTTACAAATTACTGTAGAAAGAAAGTGAAAGTGCTCTGTACCATCTGCCGTAATCATCCAGCATATCGCCCCCTGCGGGTTCGGGGGTTAGAATAGACCCGCGATATTCCTGCCTGTCGTAAGAGGCGACTAAAAGGAGTCTCAAACTTTTCGGCCTTATATGATGGTCCCCTGTTGGGTTTGACCTCCATCTCTCAAAATTTTCCGAAGAGCGAGCCGATAGGGGAAGGGTGCCTTACTTGGTGCATTGTGTCCATCTTGCGATCAGACCTTTCGCCAGCTTATACACCGTTGAACTGCAGTCCTGTCCGCTCTCCATCTCTTGGGCATGACTCTTTTTCTGCGTGCAGATAACACCTTGCACTGTGCAGTGCCTCTTTCTGCACCGACGGCGACCATGGACCACATGTTACCTAACATCCAGCACGGTAGCCAGTCCGTTGTGGTGGGGCTGCCATGTACCCTGTTGGTTGTAGCCCCCTGACAACACAGGGATCGCTCTACTGATGCCTGCGCCATTAACTCCCCACGTATGCCAAGGAGTAGATGCCTATCCTCCTGTGGTATCGGGGCTCCCGGCAACGGCCATCCTGCCAGGTGGCTCTTGCCGTGGCTGGGTGGCACCCGTGGGGAGGGCCCTTGGTCGGAGCAGGTGGCATCAGGGCGGACGACCCGCAATGAAGCATGGTACATCGTCTCTCGCTGATGGCCAGCCGCCATCAGTCTCTAAGCGTTCTCGGGCTCAGTTTAATGCTCAGAAGTACGATCCGAAAACGTTCCCCTCCCTGGCCGCACCGTGGGAGCAACGTAAGTCTCAGGATGGCAGTAGCAGTTATTCGCCCTGCTTCTTAGTTTGTACGAGGGTTGATGGGGAGTCTTTTCTCTCCACAAAGCCTCAGTTCTTCGTCGAGCATTTAGAGGGCAAGTTTGGGGAGGTGGAGGGCTTGTCAAAAATGCGCTCTGGGTCAGTCCTGATACAAACGGCATCCTCTGCCCAGTCATGACGGTTACTCGCTTGTGACAAGTTGGGGGATGTTGCCGTTACGATCACACCCCATAAGAGTTTAAATATGGTCCAGGGAGTTATTTACCATAGGGATCTTCTTTTGCAGTCTGATGAAGAGCTGCGCGCCAATTTAGAGCGCCGATGTGTACATTTCGTCCAGCGCATTCATCGGGGTCCGAAGGAAAATCAGATTGCTACCGGTGCCTTCATCTTGGCCTTCGAAGGGGATACATTAACGGAAAAAGTCAAGGTGATGGTCTACCGATGTGACGTTTAGCCCTATATCCCTCCCCCGATGCGGTGCTTTAAGTGCTGGAAGTTCGGCCATATGTCTTCTCGCTGCACTTCCAGCCTCACATGCTGAGATTGCAGACGCCCATCACATCCCAATACTCCATGTGCCCCGCCTCCCATCTGTGTCAACTGCGGGGAGCACCATCACCTTGCTCGCCAGACTGCTGAATTTTCCAGAAAGAGAGTAAAATCATGGAATACAAGACCCTGGACCGACTAACCTATACTGAGGCCAAGAGGAAATACGACCGACTCCATCCTGTGAGAATGACATCTTCCTACGCTGCTGCTACAACACCTGTGCTAGCCCCATCTGTTTCTCCAATTGTGGCCGGATCGACGAGTAGTAAAACTCCTCCTGCCCCCTCGCCAGTGGGGGGCTCTACCCACCAGGTTGCTCCTGCGCCACCTACCTCAGGAGCAACACCATCCCACCCATCGGGGACGTCCGTCCCCACTTCTAATCCGGAGAAGTGTCCAACTTCTTCGGCTTCTCACGCTCGCAAGGGGTCCCTTGGGTCCCTCCCTTCCCAGGTTTCCGCCAGCGAGAAGCCTGACAACCGACAATGGCGTAAGTGCGCGCAATCAGCTGGTCGTAGGGCTTCACGATCCTCCTCCGTCCCGGAGACTGAACCGGCGAAGCCCTCCCAGCCGGTGCGACCCATGGAATGGCGTGAGAAACCCAAGAAGAGCTCTCAGCCCGAGGAACTCGCGGTGGCAGCCATCCCACCACAATCTTCCAGCTCTGCGTCTGAGGATGCGGTGGAGATTCTGCCGTCAGCTGAGGACCTCGATCTCGCCGGTCCATCAGACGCCATGGAAAGCACTATCACAGGTGCTAAATCGGAGGCAGCAGGTGACCCAGCGGCGTAATCTCCCTTCCCAGTCCCATCAAGCCTTTCTCAGCCATGGACACCACCATCCTCCAGTGGAACTGCAGCGGTTTCTTCCACCATCTAGCTGAGCTCCGCCAACTTATCAGCCTTCACCCTTTCCTCTGCATTGCTCTGCAGGAAACTTGGTTTCCGGCAATGCGAACCCCCTCCCTCCGTGGCTATCGGGGTTATTATAAGAACCGGGCAGCTTATGAAAGGGTGTGTGGTGGCGTCTGCATCTATGTCCTGAACTCTCTTCACAGCGAGTCTGTACCTCTCCACACACCTTTAGAGGCTGTCGCTGTTCGGGTGTGGACGCCACAGGCTGTTACCGTCTGCAGTCTTTACCTTCCACCAGATGGTGATGTCGCGCAGCATGTCCTGGCTGCTCTGATGGCTCAATTGCCTCCACCTTTCCTGTTACTGGGCGACTTTAACGCCCATAACCATCTGTGGGGTGGGTCAGTGGCAACAGGTCGAGGCGCCATCGTTGAGCAGCCATCGTTGAGCATTTATTGGCGCAGCTCGATCTCTTGATCTTAAATGATGGTGCCTTCACACACTTCAGTGTGGCGCATGGCACGTACTCCGCCATTGACCTTTCCATCTGTAGCCCTAGGCTCTTACCATCTGTCCAATGGAGAGTGAATGACGACCTGTGTGGTAGTGACCACTTTCCGATCTTTCTGTCACTGCCACAGCGTCAGTCTTCTGGGTGCCCTAGCAGATGGGCTATGAATCAGGCTGTCTGGGACTTGTTCTCCTCCACTGCCGCTATTGAGCCTCTCTCTAACGATGCCATTGATCCAGGGGGACCACCGGCATCGTTACTGCCGCCGAATCTGCCATTCCCCGTTCTTCTGGGTCCCTTCGGCGGCGGACTGTGCCTTGGTGGTCGCCTGAGATCGCTGAAGCGATTAAAGCTCGCCGGCGGGTGCTCCAGTGTCACAAGCGACATCCCTCAATCGACCACCTTATCGCCTTCAAACGGCTGCGTGCGCGAGCCTGCTGCATTATCCGCCAACGCAAGCAGGAGTGCTGGGAGCGGTATGTGTCCACCATTGGCCTCCATGTCACTCCATCGCAGGTCTGGGCCAAGATTCGCTGCCTCTATGGCTATCGGACCCCTGTCAGTGTCCCTGCGCTCTCACTGAATGGAGCAGTTTGTACTGACTCCGACGTCATTGCAAACCGCTTGGCAGAGCACTTTGCTATGAATTCCGCTTCTGCCAACTACCCCTTGGGCTTCCGCTCCATTAAGGAGCGGATAGAACGTCGGAGTCTTTCTTTTCGCACTCACCATCCTGAATTGTACAATGTTCCATTCAGTGAGTGGGAATTTCGAAGTGCCCTTGCCGCTTGTCGTGATACCGCTCCTGGGCCAGATAGCATCCACTCTCAGATGCTGAAACATCTTTCAGTGGACTGCCAGCGACGCCTCCTCGATCTTTACAATCGCATTTGGGTCAAGGATGAGTTTCCGTCGCAATGGCGGGAAAGTCTTGTTGTCCCCATTCTGAAACCAGGGGAAAACCCTTTGGAGGTGGACAGCTACCGTCCCATTAGCCTCACCAACGTTCTTTGCAAGTTGCTTGAACGGATGGTGAGCCGGCGCTTGAATTGGGTACTGGAGTCTCGAGGCCTTCTGGCTCCGTCTCAGCGTGGGTTCCGTAAAGGCCGCTCCGCCGCCAACAATCTGGTGAACCTGGAGTCGGCCATCCGTACTGCCTTTGCCCGCCGTCAGCATCTGGTTGCTGTCTTTTTCGACATGCGGAAGGCGTATGATACGACATGGCGTCATCACATCCTTTCTACGCTTCATGGATGGGGTCTTCGGGGCCCTCTGCCGATCTATATCCGCAATTTTCTGTCGTATCGTACCTTCCGCGTGCACGACACGGCCTCATATAGTTCCTCCCAAGTCCAGGAGAACGGTGTGCCACAGGGTTCTGTTCTCAGTGTGTGTCTGTTTTTAATAGCTATTAACGGGCTCGCTGTGGCCGTGGGAAATACTGTCTCCGCTTCCCTGTATGCTGACGACTTCTGCCTTTACTACAGCTCTATTGGCATTGCAGCTGCTGAACGTCAGCTACAGGGCGCAATCCGCAAGGCACAGCCTTGGGCTGTAGCGCATGGTTTTCAGTTTTCCGCAGCCAAGACCTGCGTTATGCATTTCTGCCGGCGACGCACTGTTCACCCGGAGCCGCGGCTTTATCTTGACGGCGAGCTTCTTTAAGTGGTGGAGTCACATAGGTTTTTGGGGATGGTTTTTGCTGCCCGGTTGACTTGGCTGCCTCATATTCGGCAGCTTAAACAGGCGTGTTGGAGGCATCTAAATGCTATGCGATGCCTGAGCCACACCAGGTGGGGCGCCGACCGATCTACTCTCCTACGTCTATACCAGGCGTTAATCCAGTCCCGTCTGGACTACTGGAGTCTGGCTAATGGCTCAGCATCCCCATCTGCGTTGCGGGTGCTGGACCCAATCCTCCACAGTGGGATACGCTTTGCCACTGGTGCCTTCCGAACCAGCCCTGTGGACAGCATACTTGTGGAGGCAGGTGTCCCTCCACTGCGGTTACGACGCCAACAATTACTGGCTGCTTATGCTGCCCATGTTTTTAGCTTGCCCGGGCATCCAAATTATCGTGTCCTCTTCCCGCAGTCAGTCGTTCATCTGCCAGAACGTCGGCCCCGGTTGGGTTGTCCGATCGCTGTACGTGTCAAACAGCTCCTTTCCTGGCTTGGGTGTTTCCCTGTTCCACCTCCTTTCCGGGCCCCTCTGCATACACCCTCGTGGTGTGTGCCTCGCCCTTGCCTTCGGCTCGACTTGGCACATGGCCCGAAGGACTCAGTCCCTCCGGAGGCCTTCCGACTCCGCTCTTATTCCATCCTGGCCACGTATCAGGGCTCTGGCGTTGTCTACACCGACGGTTCGATGGTTGCTGGTCTAGTCGGTTATGCACTAACTCTAGGGGACCATTCTGAACAACGTTCGTTGCCGGCTGGCTGCAGTGTTTACACTGCTGAGCTGGTCGCCATCTTTCGTGCCCTAGAGTATATCCGCTCCTGCTCAGGTGAGTCCTTCGTTATCTGTAGCGATTCCCTGAGCGGTTTACGAGCTCTCGACCAGTGTTTCCCTCGTTCTCGTCTGGTGATGGCTATCCAGGAGTCTCTGCATACTCTCGCCCGTAGCGACAGGTCTGTGGTCTTTGTTTGGACCCCAGGCCATGTTGGTATACCCGGCAATGAAACTGTTGACCGCCTGGCGAAAGAGGCCATCAGTTCGCCATCTCTGGAGATTGGCCTCCTGGAGGCTGATTTGCGGGCAGTCTTACGCAGCAAAGTTCTCTCGTTTTGGGATGCTGAATGGCGCAGTCTGACCACCCCTAACAAACTCCGTGCCGTCAAGGACACGATGACTGTGTGGCGGTCATCCATGCGAGCCAACCGCAGGGACTCAGTCGTCCTTTGTTGGCTCCGCATTGGCCACACTTGACTCATGCACAGTTATTTACTGTGTCGTGAGGATCCCCCTCTTTGTCGTTGTGGGGCGTCCGTGACGGTGGTCCATATTCTGTCGGAGTGCGCCCTTTTAACCGTGCTCAGGCATACTTTTGCAATGCCTGACACGCTCTCTGCTCTTTTATCAGATGACTCTGTCATGGTGGACTTGGTTTTGTGTTTTATTCGGGCAGGGGTTTTTTATCCTTTAATCTGAGTTTTTTAGTGTTGATTCTGGCTTTTAGCCTCTGATTTTAAACTGAGTTTTTAAAGTGTTGTTGGTGGTTGGCTTTTCCTCTTTTTCTCTACGGTCGGCCAACCACCGTCACACTGTGTGTTTTAATTTGTTTTGTCTGGTCTCTGTCAGAGTATTTCATGTCCTGTTTCGTCTGCTGTCTTTCCTGTTGTTCGTTTTTTATTCTCTTCGGGTGGTTTTAGTTTTAATGGAACAAGGGACCGATGACCATAGTAGTCTGGTCCCTTTAATCCCACAAACCAACCAACCATCCAGCATATCATTAAGGTTTGTCCTCAAAATTAGCTGTGGTACATTCTTGTAGGATACAGCCACAGATCTGCATCTTACACTTCGGTGGCATTGTAAGTGAAACAGGAGTTACCACTTCTGCTGATCATGTGTTACTATCAGAAAGTTCAAGAGACAGTATGGAATGATAATGTTATGACACCCTAGCTCTGTTAAGTGATAGCCGGCCGCGGTGGTCTAGCGGTTCATGTGCTCAGTCCGGAACCGCGCGACTGCTACGGTCGCAGGTTTGAATCCTGCCCTGGGCATGGATGTGTGTGATGTCTTTAGGTTAGTTAGGTTTAAGTAGTTCTAAGTTCTAGGGGACTGATGACAACAGATGTTAAGTCCCATAGTGCTCAGAGCCATTTGAACCATTTTGAATCTTAAGTGATAAATGCACAGAGTGCAAATGGACATTAGTAAGATGATACACATGTTCATAAAGAGCTACCTTTGATTGAACAAAAACCCAGTGATTTAACTACAGAAAACATAATTAATTTGCATAGTGTTAATCTGATACTAAGTCATTTACTTAGAGAATGGACTGTCACTCAAATCCCATACGAAGAAAATGACCAGCCTTGAACAAAATGCAGTGGGACATGATCCTTAGAGTAATGGCAGTCTGGAGAACCTTAACAGGACCTTATGCAGGTGACATGTAAATGAGAAAGTGCAGAGTACTTTAGTGTCTGTGTAAGAAGGAGCCAGTGGGAAAAATCACTGATCAAAAACTCGACACTAGACATGAGTTGAGGAATGAATTGATAAATACCACATATGGCAGAGGGGGAAAGGGGGGGGGGGGAGTGTGCAATGAGACTCTGAAAGTAAATTTGATTCTTGTAGAAATAACCCAGTGGGCCATATTCACTGTGCTTGTGCATGTGCATACTTGGTTTTTGCATGAAAAGTCTGTATAACAACTTGTCAAAACACAGTAGTCCACTACTACAAGAATCATAGTGAAAGTGTGTGTGTGTGTGTGTGTGTGTGTGTGTGTGTGTGTGTATACTGCTGCAGTTCTTCATGAATAATTGCATTCATCTCTGAGGCAAGCAGACACCAACATAATATAGCAGAATGAACAACATGTGAGTTAGAAACTTGACTTAAAACAAAAAAAAAGAGAGAGACAAAAATCCCTTGAACAAAAAGAGGAAGTAAGATACCAAAGGCTGCAGTACTTGGAATTATAGGTAAATAACAGAAAGGGGGGGGGGGGAGGGCCTTGTTAGTGGGAAGGGATAAATTGATGTCTCTACAGTGCACAAGCTGGTCTTTGTAGAAAGAGGTAGCACTGGAAGAATAGAATTACATGAACAGCAAATGTACATTCACTGAGTGACAAATCATAATATGTTTAAAAATTCATCTCAGGGAAAAGTATTTAACCTGGGGATGGAGATGAGCCAACTATTGGTTGTGGAAGGAGATGAACGTAAAACTTACGGTGTTTACAAAATGTGGTGGCTGAGTGAAAAGATGATTAAAAGATCAAATATGGTAAATGTTCTGAAATGATGATGATGATGATGATGTGATGATGATGATGATGATGATGATGGGGAGGAGAGGAGAGGAGGAGGAACTGTGAAAAGGCAAAATATGTAGCCAAGCAGAGGACATGCTACAAAATAATAACATTAACAGTGCAAGGAGTAAAGGTTTTTAAAAATATATTTATTTATTTATTTGTGAGGCCTTTGAGTGAATAATAAGAGTGCAGGACATTAGTGGAAAAACAGAGGTTAATAATGGTTCCAATGAACTTTGATACAGAACTAAGTTAAAATAACTGTATATTTAAAGAACCGCAATGAAGATAAGAATGAAGTAATCACATGGAGAACAAATACCAACAAAAATTTAAGATGCAATAGCTGTTCAGGATAAGATATTAAAGATACTGGCATCATTTTAACTGGCCAGTATGGAAAATACACATACCAAAAAAAAGTTTTGTGTCATCGCGGTTCTGAGAGTACTGGAACCTCTACAGAAAATTGGAATAGAGATCAACATAAACATCATTTCTGCCCTTTTTATTGCTCATGAAAACCACACATTACATGCTCTACCACCATACAGCAAGACCTTCAGAGGCAGTCGTCCAGATTGCTGTACACACCAGCACCTCTAATACCCAGTAGCAAGTCCTCTTGCATTGATGCATGCCTACATTCGTCATTGCATACTACCCACAAGTTCATAAAGGCATTGTTGGCCCAGATTGTCCCACACCTCAATGGCGATTTGGCGTATATATGTCAGAGTGGTTAGTGGGTCATGTCATCCATAAACAGCCCTTTTTAGTCTATCCCAGGCATATTAAATAGGATTCATGCACAAAGAACATGCTGGCCCCTCTAGTCGAGTGATGTTGTTATCCTAAAGAAAGTCATTAACAAGATGTGGACGATGGGGGCGCAAATTGTCGCCCATGAACAGGAATGCTTTGCCAGTATGCTGCTGATATACACTCCTGGAAA
Source organism: Schistocerca gregaria (assembly GCF_023897955.1). NCBI lineage: Eukaryota > Metazoa > Arthropoda > Insecta > Orthoptera > Acrididae > Schistocerca > Schistocerca gregaria. The sequence continues at coordinate 183,230,200 of NC_064931.1, read as the reverse complement.
TTGAAATAAGAACACCGTGAATTCATTGTCCCAGGAAGGGGAAACTTTATTGACACATTCCTGGGGTCAGATACATCACATGATCACACTGACAGAACCACAGGCACATAGACACAGGCAACAGAGCATGCACAATGTCGGCACTAGTACAGTGTATATCCACCTTTCGCAGCAATGCAGGCTGATATTCTCCCATGGAGACGATCGTAGAGATGCTGGATGTAGTCCTGTGGAACGGCTTGCCATGCCATTTACACCTGGCGCCTCAGTTGGACCAGCGTTCGTGCTGGAAGTGCAGACCGCGTGAGACGACACTTCATCCAGTCCCAAACATGCTCAATGGGGGATAGATCCGGAGATCTTGCTGGCCAGGGTAGTTGACTTACACCTTCTAGAGCACGTTGGGTGGCACGGGATACATGCGGACGTGCACTGTCCTGTTGGAACAGCAAGTTCCCTTGCCGGTCTAGGAATGGTAGAACGATGGGTTTGATGACAGTTTGGATGTACCGTGCACTATTCAGTGTCCCCTCGACGATCACTAGAGGTGTACGGCCAGTGTAGATCGCTCCCCACACCATGATGCCGGGTGTTGGCCCTGTGTGCCTCGGTCGTATGCAGTCCTGATTGTGGCGCTCACCTGCATGGCGCCAAACACGCATACGACCATCATTGGCACCAAGGCAGAAGCGACTCTCATTGCTGAAGACGACACGTCTCCATTCGTCCCTCCATTCACGCCTGTCGCGACACCACTGGAGGCGGGCTGCATGATGTTGGGGCGTGAGCGGAAGACGGCCTAACGGTGTGCGGGACCGTATCCCAGCTTCATGGAGACGGTTGCGAATGGTCCTCGCCGATACCCCAGGAGCAACAGTGTCCCTAATTTGCTGGGAAGTGGCGGTGCGGTCCCCTACGGCACTGCATAGGATCCTACGGTCTTGGCGTGCATCCGTGCGTCGCTGCGGTCCAGTCCCAGGTCGACGGGCACGCGCACCTTCCGCCGTCCACTGGCGACAACATCGATGTACTGTGGAGACCTCACACCCCACGTGTTGAGCAATTCCGCGGTACGTCCACCCGGCCTCCCGCATGCCCACTATACGCCCTCGCTCAAAGTCCGTCAATTGCACATACGGTTCACGTCCACGCTGTCGCGGCATGCTACCAGTGTTAAAGACTGCGATGGAGCTCCGTATGCCACGGCAAACTGGCTGACACTGAAGGGGGTGGTGCACAAATGCTGCGCAGCTAGCACCATTCGACGGTCAACACCGAGGTTCCTGGTGTGTCCGCTGTGCCGTGCGTGTGATCATTGCTTGTACAGCCCTCTCGCAGTGTCCGGAGCAAGTATGGTGGGTCTGACACACCGGTGTCAATGTGTTCTTTTTTCCATTTCCAGGAGTGTAGTTACACTATTGGTCGGATGGTGGCATTCACGTATGGACGTATGGTTCAGCAGTTACGGTGCCTTCCATGACCACCAGCAGTGTATGTCAGCCCCGCATAATGCCACCCCAAAACCTCCACCTTGCTTCATTCGCTTTACAATGTGTCTAAGGCATTCAGCCTGACCTGGTTGCCTCCGAACACATCTCTGACAATTGTCTGGTTGAAGGCATATGGGATACTCATTAATGAAGAGAATGTGATGCCAATCCTGAGCGATCCATTCGGCATGTTGTTGGGCCCATCTGTACCGCACTGCATGGTGTCGTAGTTGCGAAGATGGACCTTGGGAGTGTGGTTGTGTATCATGCAGCCTACTGCACACAGTTTGAGTTATAACATGTCCTGTGGCTGCATGAAAAGCATTATTCAACATGGTGGTGTTGCTGTTGGAGTTCTTCCAAGCCATAATCCGTAGGTAGTGGTCATCCACTGCAGTATTAGCCCTGGTGTGGCCTGAGCAAGGCATGTCATCGACAGTTCCTGTCTCTCTGTATCTCCTCAGTGTCCGAACAACATCACTTTGGTTCACTCAGTCGCCCTGGACACTTCCCTTGTTGAGAGCCCTTCCTGGCACAAAGTAACAATGCAGGCATGATTGAATTGCGGTATTGACCGTCTAGGCATGGTTGAACTACAGACAACACGAGCCATTTTCCTCCTTCCTGGTGGAATGACAGGAACTGATCTGCTGTCAGACCCCCTCCGTCTGATAGGTGTTGCTCATGCATTCTTGTTTACATCTTTGGGCAGGTTTAGTGACATCTATGAACAGTCAAAGGGACTGTCTGTGATACTATATCCAGTCAATGTCTATCTTCAGGAGTTCTGGGAACTGGGGTGATGTAAAACATTTTTTGATGTGTGTAGTTTCATGGAGGTTAGAGAGAGAGAGAGAGAGAGAGAGAGAGAGAGAGAGAGAGAGAGAGAGAGAGAGAGAACACACATTGACCATAGAACGGAACAGAAATGTGTCTATTATTATTATTAGATTCAAAAGTATGACTGTGCTGTGCACAGAATAGCCATATCCAGTGTGTAATAGATTATATGCAGGGCATAGGAAAGGAACTGGCCATATTGTAACTGTCAAATTTTAGTGGCTATTTTATTGCCTAAACTGAATTTTTGTTAATTATGTGTAGTAGACATGTTTGTATGTGCTTTCATGCTGCCCATTATTTAATTTTCTTTTTCCACTTTCAGAGCGTCAGGTTTGCCGAGAAAAAGTTGGTGACATGTTGACAGAAAAAATATTGTACATAGCAGAAGTTATGAATAGGCATGAGTATGTCCCCAAAATGCCCAATCAGTCAGAGCTGGATTTGATTTTTGACACAACATACCCTGATGTACAGCCATACTTGTTCAAGGTAATTAATTATCATAGTTTCAGGATTTGTGTGCACATGCATTAATTGTATGTACGTATCACTCAGTAACAAAGTAGAAACTTTGAATTAATTTTGTTCTGAAAAGGTGGTATATTTATTATGTATATTTTCTTTGTATATTTTTTCCAGGTCTCATTTACAACATCAGGGCCATCAAATACATCAGTTGGTACTACAATGAAAAAGCTAATAAAGGAAACTCTTTCACTATAAGTCATTAATTTAAGTTCTATATCAATGCAAGAAATGTCTGTGTTGAAGATAACATCTGGTTCTATGTGTAATGAAAGTGCTTAATTGTGAGAAGAATATTTTTGTCAGGGAGGTGATGTGTGCAGTTCGTGTACATAGTATTTGTCCTGCCATTTATAAATTTTAAGAGAGAATGTTGAGTAGCAGAGGTGATGAAGATAACTGCCATCTTCCAACAATCCTGTTGTTTTGTAATCACTCACTAATTGGTTTGTGGGTTGGTCTGAGAAACTAGTTTTAGCATTGTTGTTAATAATGTGACAGTGAATTATTTATAACTGGAGCTTGATTCGTGGTCTTCTCCTTAAATGTTTTTAATTTGAGTGTTTATTGACAGATTTGTTTTGACTACAATGTTGCAGCTCTGAAAGTCATTGTTGTTTTGAATAAATGAATGATGTGTAATTTCAGCTTTGTGTATTTCCATGCACAGGTGCATGTGCCAGGCCTCCCCTCCTGCGAGAGTGTGCTTGTGCGCACGTGGGTGTGTGTGTGTGTGCGCACCCACATTTCCTTACTAAACAGTGGCATGAAGGGGTGGCATTGATTTGCTTTCTCTGTACAGCTGGCTACACTGGATGACATTCCATGTGAAGAGTCTGTTCTTCTGAGACACTGTTGAAAACTGATACAGTTATGTGAGGGGTACAGTATTCTGTGTACTACGTGCATTCTGTACTTGTCACCCACAAAAAATTCCATCAACTAACATGTTTTGACAGGTTAACAGGTTAATGGTATGAGGAGAGCAATAATAATTCAGTGTCTGGGCCAATAGCTGAAGGTAGAGCAAACAACATTAGGCATAATTTTGACCATTATGTGAAATCTTCAGTACCTTTTGGTTCACATGTTACACACACCAATCACTGTAGCACTGTTGCAGGCAATATAAGCTTCATAATTGGGGTACAAGATGTATCTAATGTCAAATCTTTTATCCTCCGGCAATCTTTTTAGTTGGTAACTTAGATATAAAATGCCTTTAGTGTTAACAAGGCACAAGGATCTCTGTCTCTCAACCCATGTTTACCACTCGTAGACAACAGTACTTCATCACTCCTCTCCAGTACATTGTAAACACTGTCAAGTCACATTTTTAAGGCCAACTGCTAATATGCAGAGCAACTGTTGTTTCTATCACAAGGTGGAGGAGGAGGAGTGGGGGGTTAAAATCTATGGATATATGGGACCTTATTTTCCACAACTTTTGAAGGTTTCGTGAAAAAGGATACACACAGTGATCGTGACTATGGCGGTAGTTGTACACTTTTCTAATAGGATTAAGACCTGGGGAATTTGGAGGCAAAGGGGTTTCATAAAGTTGTACCGGGTGCAGGAGATATATCCCAAATGATTAAATATGTGGGGGGACGGATGGGGGGGAGGAGGGGTGGTGCAGTTCTCCCTATCAATGAAATTGGGACCAATGATAAAATTCTTGAAAAGCTTACGTCGCACATTGACAGACCAAGGAGACCGTTTACTGACTTCTCTCAACTTGTGTGTATTTTAAACTCACCAATAGAGCATATTTCGAAGAATGACTTGCCTATGGTATGTTAACAATACTTCACCCATAAACACAATCCTGTCTAGAAACACTGCACTACTTTGCATTTTTCCTAGACACTTTTTGGAGATCTATAACTGAATTTGAAAAGTGACATGTGATTGTTTGTCACCACTGCTAAAAGTTAGCTGTATTTCTGTCATCAGTTGCTGTTATTTTTCGTTGGAATATTTTATTCTGCATACTCAGTTTCTTGAAGTTTTTGTAATGACAAATCTGAGGACTTGACATTATCAGGCTGCTGATACACATACAACTGCGGTTTAACAATTTGGCGACATTTGCCATAATGAAAACCATATCCACTTTCTCCACTACTGTCAGCATTGTGAAAGTGTGAATAAGAGGACAGTCATTAAGTTTTAATTATCACATCAGAAAAATAAAATCACCCTTTTTTTAGGCAGACATCCACAGTCCTGGTACCCATCAAAATTGCCAAGCCACTTCACAATAGCTGCTGCTAGATGGGCTGAAACAAAATGACACAATCTATTGATAAATTGGAGTATCATATGGTTGTTTGTTTTCTGCATTTGAAGGAAAACAATGCAGCAACAATCCTTGTTGAGACAGGGAATTGTCCAGCAAAAATGCTCTATCGTATGATGCAATGATTAGTTGGAACAGATACTGCCAGTATTTTCAGACAAATCTGACCGATGATGAACCAAGAGGCAGCCCATCTTTTTGTGAAGAACCAGGACCCCAAGAAAAGTCAAGGTCCAGATGCTTGAAGACTGATGCATCACAACTGAGGCAATAGTAGAATAAGCTAAAATCAGTCGTGCATCAGTTTTCAACATTGTACATGACATTTTTAACATCCCAAAAGCTGGTGCCCTGTGGGTTCTGTGACTACCCTCAAGCATCCAAAAAGCCCAAATATGTTGCAGCTGTGTCAGGCAAATGCAGATGATGTCTTTAGCTGTTAATCACCACATATGAATGTGTCACTACTACTCGTGGCAAAGGAGCAAATCAAGCAATTTAAATATGTAGATTCACCAAGAAAGGTGATGGTTAGTGTTTTTCGGGACTGTCATGGTGTGGTGGAGACAGATTGATTATGCTCATGAGGACAAACCATCACAGGAGTATAATATAGAAATCTGGTGGCTAGATTATGGCTGGCAAGAGGGTAAAAATTGCAGAGGGAGACCAAGAGATTAATACACTAAACAGATACAGAAGGATGTAGGTTGCAGTAGGTACTGGGGAGCTTGCACAGGATAGAGTAGCATGGAGAGCTGCATCAAACCAGTCTCAGGACTGAAGACAACAACAGCAACAACAACATCACATTGATATCCACCTGGCCCATGAAACACATAATGTGTGTCACCAGAGAGACTGTATGTTGCCAAACAGGATCAATCCAGGTTTGGTACTATGAGCAATTTCAACTCTTTGCTGTTGATCAGCAGATGTCACTCACTCGGAATCCCACAGCTTTCATGTTAATTATTCACTATGGTTTCACTAATTCATTTCATAACAATAGCACCAACTTCGACATTTCATAAATTCACTTCTTTTAGTCTGAAATGTTATAACTTACATTTCTGCACCTAGTATATATCACTGTCTTTGCTCACACCATGAGTTTGTGACTTGCGTACAGAACTGACTACCTTTGTGTCTACTGACATCCATGTCACATGACAAATATTGTGAGCTATGTGTGGTGCGCATATTATTATAGAAACTGAAATAAAGCACCTGTGACATGACTTGACTGTGAGTAAGACAACCACATCCCATTCATGCTTTGTTGCTCTTTCCAGTCATTTACATGTTATGTCCCATTCGGAAAATCCTCTTCAAGTTTCACAATCCCAAAACTTTCCACGAGTTGTTCTTTATTGTTCTGTATTGTGACTTGTTTTGAGAGAGTGATACACAGAAAGGAGCCCCCTGCCCGCACACACCCTCTACCCTCCACCCCTCCCCCACGACACACACACACACACACACACACACACACACACACACACACACACACACACACACACTCACACACTGTAAAGTGATTTATTGATTCATACGTGGTACGTACTTGGCACAAATATAACTTAAGACACTCACCTACAGGGTGTATACTGTACTTATCACTGAGAGACTTGGGACTGATAACCCTGTAGTCTGGTCCCTTTACTTCCCAAATAAATAAACCAACCAACAAAGAGACTTGATAATCTTGGTAACACTCGTGCTGTTTCATCCATCTGGGAACTGACTGTAAGTTGCCCGTAATCTTGTGTCCATAACCAAGTCTTGCGCACTGTTGAATTTTGTAGTGCCTAAGGGACAGAAGTTACTTGGCACATCACTTTTGTGGTGATTAGGTATGCCTGTTAAAATTTGGAACACTGGCACCCAGATTGACGTATGCAAAGCACGCTTCTGCTACACAAAGTGGAATATTTTTGTGCATATTTAGCTTCTGGGCCAATGATTGGTTGCAAATGTGAATTGTCACCAGCTGTTAGCTGTTCGTAACACACTCCATGTGCCTGTCTGAAGCAAAAAAGGGCTGTGATTCACAAGAAGACAACTTTCAAAGAAACTAGAAACACACTGCCTTGAGAGGGATGGAAGTTGATGCTTGTATATTAATAAAAGCCACAAGTAAGGAAGTTGAACATCACATGTAGAATGGAATGCTAAGGTTTTTATCCTTACCTTTCCATTGTACTTGGGATGTTCAATTCTCAATTTTTTTTTTTTTTTTTTTAAAAAAAAGAACCTTTCTTGTGTGTGGCTCAATGACACAATGGTGCCAGTCTGTTCTTGACTATTGTAGTGTGCATTTATTTACCATGGCCTTCCTTACTGAGCAGTCATGCATACAATGAACATGCTCACTCTTTCCCTTCGTGGTGTAGCTTTTTAGTTGTAATTATAGTGAAAATTTCCTTCCTTTTCATAGAAAACAACACTGAAGTTTAACTTTGAGAGGAATATTGTATGTTCATCTGTGTTCTTCCTTTATAATTGGTTGATTAATGAAGGAAAAATGGATAATGTTAGAAAAAGAATATCAGTGCTGTAGTTAGTGAAAGAATAGTAACAAATACCAACAGTTTCCTTATTACCATGCCAAAATATGCTTCAGTAAACACAGTTGTTGTTGTTTATGCTGGTTTTGTTTTACAGTCTGCTATAATTTATAATTTGTCATTTGAAGTTCCACCTGATAAACTACAAGATATATGAAATAGAGACTGGGGAAAGAAAGTGAAGGGATGGATATGAAATCAAGACTTCCTGCCACACAAGGCACTTTGTTAATGTGATGGTGAAAGCTGAAAATTTGTGCAGGATCAGGACTCGAACCCAGATTTATCGCTTCTCAGTAGTGGTCACCTCAACCACTTTGGCCATCTGGAAACAGTCCCCGACAGACTGAAATTCCCTACTTATTGCACACTGTGATGTAGCGTCTCGTGCACATTAACCCCTTACTCGCAAATTATTGATTCGCCACTTAAATATTCTAAAGAACAATGCCACTGTCTACAATGTTACGGTGGATATATGGTTGGATTAAATTAAATGGAATCAGGGTAGCCAGAGTGGATTTGCAGAAGTGCAGAAGCATATCCCATTATCTGTTTGTGGCCAAATAATGTATCTATCAAATGAAAATCGGTCCCATACTTAATTTACAACTCGGTGATTCTTGTGATCATATAAGGTCAGTGTAACTTCCTAGTGACATGGGCTGCCAACAAAATGGTTCAAATGGCTCTGAACACTAAGGGACTGAACATATGAGGTCATTATTCCCCTAGAACTTAGAACTACTTAAACCTAACTAACCTAAGGACATCACACACATCTATGCCCATGGCAGGAGCCAAACCTGTGACCGCAGCGGTTGTGCGGTTCTAGACTGAAGCGCCTAGAACCGATCGGTCACACGAGCCGGCGGCTGCCAACAGATAAAAATACATATGCAATATTGTGTTCTGCTTTTGAACATGTAGGTGGACAAAGTGAACAATAAATTTGACTGAAGAGTCAAATAACACAATTGGTGAAAAAATGTATTTATCTTTAGATCTCCACTGCTGTGGTTGTGTGAACACATGTGGAATTAATTGTGAAAACAAATGTCTTGCGGTCAAACTAACAAGCACCAGCTGAAGAGACTGGGGTGTGTGAAATCACAAGTCTGTTGATGGCAATCTTTGGTCTTCGTTGATCTAACATGAGGGATATCTGGGTGTAAGGAGTCATTTAAAAAATGTTAGGTTTTGGACTGGCAGTATCTAGAAGAGTCTCCCTGGCCAAAACAGTTAACAATGTGTTAACTTGATCATTGTCATAACCGTAATTGGAGCTGGTAGATGAACGTTGTTTTACCTATGTCACAATCCATTTCATTCATTAGGATTTCACTATCTTTTAACTCCATCCATCTTAGTCATACCCTATGTGTTTTTAATAGCAGTTCAGAATTACAGTCTCTGGTGTGTATACCGAATATATCGACTGCATTTGTATCCTTTGAAAATGAGGATAGACAGTTAACACTACCCTCTGACATTCTGTTGCTTCAGATTTCCCCAGAAATTATTGTACTTCATATACCTCTGTGTTTGTCCGGACTACTAGGGTTGGACAGACCAGGATACTCTCTTGTTGGCAACCCAGTAACTCTTTCTTGGACATCGGCTCATAAGTTTCCCTGTTTTCTGAAATTATTAGCATTGCTAGAGGATAGTTGTACTCATTTGCACATTGTGCCCCATTTCACTCGGTAAGGGTGTACAGTAAAACACTGATACCAGGCATTTAAGCCTGCTACCAAAAAATGTATTGACACGTAGTCTTGCTCAATCTGTCCTCATTTCGACTAGCGACATGTGGTAAAACAATGCTAAATTGTCCTCAGATGATTGCACTATATGCTGTAACTCTGTTGTAAAATTCTTCTGTTTCTTGAAGCTCTGCGAAGCACCACTGCAGTGGCAGTAGTGTAAATTTACTCACTGGAAGATATTTAATTTCTATTTTAAATCTGTCACAAAATACACTGCAAATTCCTTTCCCCCTCCCTCTCTCTTGTTCAGGTAATAATAATAATAATAATAATAATAATACAGACATAATGTCTGAGATAAGAAAGAAATAATAATAATAAAAATAATAAATAAATAAAACAGAAATAACATTTTTCAAGATGGAAGTAATTGTGCGAGTGCCCACAGGAAATTACCTTCAAACTTACACACTTCAGAATAACTAGACCCTCATTGAAAGCCCTGACTTTCATGACACATGGAGACCAACAAATGAATCGGCACAAACTTGCATCTACATGGTGAATGCTTCAATAAGAAGACTGGAAAGATTTTATATAATAGGGCCATTAAAAACAAAAGTAGTTTATTCTGGAATAGCTTCTCTTGCCTCCTCTGACCAATGCTGTCACATGACATATATCAAAATGCAAACACAGGAAATGAAACATGCAAAAGAGGTATGGAAGCTGACAGTCAGCATACTCTTATAGAATTATAACATCACTTTAATAGTGAATGGTGCATCTGTACGAAAACAAGTGTAGAAATATCAGTGGACTGGACTAGATGCAAAACTTGCAAAGTCAAGGATCTGGAAATTTTTAATATGCTTTTCAAGCTGTAAAATAAGACATGAAAAACATCTACTACTCTTGTGCTGTGAATTGTATGGTAGATGTACAGACCAGCTCTGTTGCAGATGTAGTATTAATAAGGCTCAGATAACATTTTTATGTATCAGATTGCAACAGCTGCACAGTCTGAAAGTAAGAATGAAAGCAATCAGTGAAATTGAGCAAGAACCAACATCCCTCTATCATCTTCTAAAACACAATAAAAGCAGGAATCAATGAATAGTAGAACTATAAATGGAGGAAGGGCATCCTAAAAGTAATACATAAATACTTTCAAAGCCTCTATCTTTTGAGACGTAACAAACAAGCTCAATGCAGATGATGATTGGTCACTATGCACCCCCATCATGAGCGAAGAGATTCTTGAGTCAGTAAGACAGACAAAAAACAGGGAAGTCACCAAGCTCAGATGGAGTACCTACCAAGTCTTGTATAAAATTTTGGGATACAGTAGAAAAGCATACCACTGATACCAGGAACTGTATTTGGATGAATAACAATATTCATGAGACTCTGAAGGACTTCTAGTTGTGCTAATTCCAGAAGATACAAAGAGGAAACATTTATCTAAATTTGTGCGTATATCACTGTGGAATTCTGATTATATTACACAATGTGTTGAAGGTTAGATTGCAACAACTGATGAAGAAAGTCATATGACAAACTGTTCCTGGAGTGCAGCAATTCATCCATATGTTCCAGAAGATCTCAGATACACTGTAAACTGACCAATACACTGACTTCCACCATTGAGCTCTATAGAGAGATGGTTTGCAGGTGTTTTTTAATTGCTTGAAGAATGGGAGCCCTGACCTCACACATGCAGAAGAATAAGGGAGAGTGTTTTTTTTCTTCTAGACAAGTCTTGAACTGCACACCTGCGGCACATTTGTGGGGTGGTGATATACATGTACACTGATCAACCAGAACATTATGAACACTGATCTTCTGTCGATATAAACTTGTCTGGGTGATAGCAGCATCAACTGGTGAAGAATGACTGCTAGTCATACACACACATGGTGCATGTAGTATGAATGAGCATGCTGGCCGTGAGTAGAATGGGGAGGTGCACAATCTATTGGAATTTGAATGAGGGCAGATTATGATGGCCTGGAGGCTTGGCAAGGGCATTTCAAAACTGCACGAGTTGTTGGGTGTGCGAGGAGTACTATGGTGAGTGTCATAAACAAATGGCAAAACCAAGGTGAAACCATGTCCAGACATATAATGGGGTTGGGTGGGCACCCCTCATTAGTGATGCCAGACACTGTAGGTTGGGCAGACTGATAAAACAGGAGAGGCAGTGGAACCAGCATCAAACTTTAATGGTGGGTAGATGCAAGTGTGTCTGAACACACAATGCACCGAGCACTCCTAACAATGAGGCTCCGCAGTCAACGACCCATGCATGTGCCAATATTACCACCACAACATCAGCAACTATTACTGAAATGGGCACATGACCATCAGCACTGAAAGTTCATGCAGTGGCAATGTGTTGCATGGTCTGATGAATCCCAATACCTTGTCTACCATGCCAATGGGAGGGTGTGAACATGTCATGTCCCATGAGTACAACTCCTTGAAACCCGTACTGTGGGGTTGAGACTAAGTGGAGGCAGCTCTGTTTTGCTCTGGGAAACTTTTGCTTGAGCATCCATGGGTCCAGCAGGGATTGTGCAAGGCATCATGGCAGCCAAGGAGTATTGTACTCTGGTTGCAGACCACATATATCCCTTCATGACGATCATGCTTATTGACAGCAGTGGCATTTTTCAGCAAGTTTATGTACCATGATAAAAGGCCAGGAGTGTGATTGAGTGGTTTGAGGAACACAGTGCTGAGTTCCAAGTTCCAGTTGATGTGTTGTCCCTGCAGTTCCTCAGATCTGAACCTGATCAAACACATCTGGGACGTGATTGAATGTGGCGTCAGAGCTCACACCACCCTCCCCAGAATTTACAGGAATTAGATGACTTGTGTGTACAGTTGTGGCACAAACTCCCTTCAGCGATCTACCAAAGCCTCATTGCTTCCATTGCCGTTGCTGTCCATGCCAAAGGTGGGCATACTGGCTATTAGGTAGGTAGTCATAATGTTCTGGCTGATTAGTGTATTCGCATCCACCAGTACCCCTTGTAGCTTCCAAATTTTGCATAACATTTTTGTCAATGGACAGCAGAAGTTTGAGGATGTGTGACTGTTATACTTCGGTCAGTAAGGTAATTGATTATTCACCAAAGATACTGGTACAGGCTTGTACATGATTGGTTACCCCCATTACTAGCTACTGACTAAGCTACAGTGACCACAAATTTTGTCTCTTCTAATAAGAAAATGAGGTTTTGCAGAAAAAAAAAGTGAGTGTGTTCATAAAACAATAACATGGGATTTTGCCTATCATGTCACGTGTATTAGACATTGGGAACAGATGACACATTATCAAAGCTATTTCCACAGATGTATTGAAGAAATGTGCACAAATTTTATCTTCTGTACTGAATGCACACTGTTGTTGTTGTTGTTGTTGACGTCGTCTTCAGTCCTGAAACTGGTTTGATGCAGCTACTCTATCCTGTGCAAGCTTCTTCATCTCCCAGTACCTACTGCAACCTACATCCTTCTGAACCTGCTTAGTGTATTCATCTCTTGGTCTCCCTCTAAGATTTTTACCCTCCACGCTGCCCTTCAATATTAAATTGGTGATCCCTTGATGCCTCAGAACATGTCCTACCAACCGATCCCTTCTTCTAGTCAAGTTGTGCCACAAACTTCTCTTCTCCCCCATCCTATTCAATACCTCCTCGTTAGTTACGCGATCTACCCATCTAATCTTCAGCAATCTTCTGTATAGAAGTCATATGTGGGTGGTAGTCGCCCTACCTTCCAGATAAAGTGATATTGTAGCTCAAGTTCACTACTGCATGAAAAAAATGTTGATTATGATACTGTAGGGATATCTAGTTCCTCGGCATACTCTGTCCATTCAGCTTTTTCAAAGTTGAACCTTCTGAGGCATGGTAATTTTGTTGTTTTCACAGCAGCACATATTTTGATTATGATAAACTGGTGCTGTGTTTTAGAAAAGGGTGTGTATGTGTTTTCGAAACATCAGTCTTCAACCTTTGCACTTACAAAACAGTTATTAGGGTTAGATTCACACCTTCAGATCTTACTGTTGAATGAACATGGTAGCCTGTGGTCATGAGGGAGGGATAAATTATTTATGTATGCCAATTGCTCTAGGTCTAGTATATGTCCAATCTCTTACAAGTGTATCATGAAATAAGTTATATTTTAAATTAGCATCAGGTTCCTTGTACACCTCATCCCAGTCTAACTGCTGAAGATTTTCTCTTAAATTTCTAATTGTTGAATCATTAATTGAACTGAACGCACAACTTTGGAGGGTAGTTTTGAATTACTGAATGGAGCTATTTCATATACTGTAACTAGCTGAGCATCATGATCAGAAAGCCCATTCTCAACAGGACAAGAATTTATGTTGTTAAACTTATCTTGGTGTATGAAAGTGTTATCTATCAATGTGCTGCTGTCCTTTACTACCAGAGTAGGAAAATTAATGACAGATGTCAAATTGAAAGAACCGAGCAAGACTTCCAGGTCATTCTTCTTATTACACTCTTTCAATGAATGAACATTGAAGTCCCCACAAATAATAATTTGCTTTCTCCTATCTGACAGGTAGCACAACAAGGCATCCAAGTTTTCCAGGAACAAATGAAAGTTTCCTGAAGGGGACCTATATACTGTTACAATTATAAAAGAGCCCTCCTTCAGTTTTAGTTGAGAGGCACATGCTTCTATATGTTGTTCTAGACAAAACTTTTTTTTATATCTAAGCTTTTTACACAGTGATAACTTTTGACATATGTGGCAACTCCTCCTCCCACCTCATTCTCTCTACTCATATGTGCAGCTAGTTTATAACCACTGATATTTACCTTTTCCATATCAGACACAATGTGATGCTCAGACAGGCTTAGTATATCTATTACATTATTAGATTTAATGTCATCTAAACAAACCAGGAGCTCATCTACTTTATTCTTCAATCCCGGAATATTTTAGTGAAAAATGGTAACATTATTTTTTACTTTACTTTTCTTAGAATGTACTTTTTTTTTAATCCACCAATATTTTGGTTAAATATGGTAACATTATTATTTACTTTCCTGTTGTGAGAATTTTGTGAGTTTTGGACCTCTTTAGCACCTCCCTGCCTGAACTTCTCATTGGACACTGATATTAGCCTAAAAAAAAGGTACATCCATACGTACTAGTATCCCCCCTTATGGATTTCGCTGACAACCCTGCCAGTTTACCTTTCCCTTTCTTATTGAGATGTAGGCCATGCCTTGTGAAATCCCCCCTCCCTATCAATTTTACTAGACCTATCTGATGATGGAGGCTTAATTATCCAAAATGTGCAATGGTAAGATGAGTATACATGACTGGTTACTATTGTTAGCATATTTCAAATTTCTTGGTAAAATTGTTAAGTGTTATTCACAGAGAAGAAAGAAAGAAGCTAGTGTAGAAATTAATGGATTACTTGGTTTAGCCATCAATGTATGAAACTGAAACGTGCAACTAATGACAGAATCAAAGAGTGCAGTTATGAGCTCCAGTATTTTTCTACTTGCAGGATATGTGTAATGAATGTATTTGGGTAATTCAGTCTTACAGCAGATTTAGAAGAACTGAAGCTAATAATTAGTAGCCTAAAATTTGTTACACGATTTTTAAAATAATGACTGCACTCAACAGTGAGATTCTGTCAGATGATTCATAAAACATGGACCTAATTGAAATGTGATGTTATTACATTGCAACTTGTTTATGCTCTTTGTTATCACTCAGAGACTATTTGCAATTTCAACAATAACTCTGGCATTTTGAGACACATTTTTTGCAACAGGATTCATATGTCCTTAGTTGTGGAAAAGCATTATCCACCCATGCAAGTGAAATGAGATGCTAGATCCTGTGCCATTGTTGCAGCAGCAGGCGGAACAAATAGCAGTTGCACCTCATTTCATTTATCGTCACCAAGAATGTATGAAGCAAGAGGTGTTCTATCTCAAATACAGAGCATCATATAATTATGGAGGGAAGCATTTGAATTCTGTCAGTAATAAATTCTGTACTTGCTGTTGAGGATGCCAATAACTACAGTGGCCATTAGGGAGCTGAATAATACAAAAGACTTTCCATCCGGCCACAGAATTTTGCTCAGAATACAGCGGTTTTCTTCCATCCCACATAGCATAAATTAGGCAAACTAAGTTCCAATGTCAAAATATTCAGATGACAATGCTTTAGCAATGCGCAGTTTACACAATGGGCAGTTTATCCTCTTCATTTTGCTGTATTATTGTCATTAATTGCCTGATAGACTTCATCCACATTTTTGGTTTAGCCACATCTGCTAGAACTGTTTCCAGATGTCAGCTTTGCTTCTGTGAAGTAGCCATGCCAGTGAGCATCAAAATCACTCTAATTCTTTCAGTTATTGTAGTACACAGGGTAATGATGTGAGTGTATTTATTCTCTATACAGGAGACAGAAACCCCTTAATGATAGGTGCTTACCAGAAGGAAGGAACAAAGAACTGTGGGTAGATTAGGGTTTTTGAAGTTTGTCTGTCAAAGGCAAGGATGCTAGTGACAGCACACAGGAAATCCTCCATGCCGTTTCCAAATGAGCCATTCTGACATTCTCTTCAATCGGATTAGGAGAATCATGGAAAACACAAATCTGGATGACCAAACTGGGCTCCGGATTCTGTTCTGCTGATATAAACACTGCACCTCCTTGCTAGGCAGCAGCATTCTGAGCTCAACTAAGAATCGTATTTCTGTCACCACATTCTTTACGCACTGTTCCTAAAACAGAAAAAAGGATTGCAGCTAAATGCCTACAGCAACGAGATTCATATCACATTTGTTACTAAAAATAGTGTTTCTACATTAACATTTGTGAAAGTTGCAGCGCAAGGAAGGGCGCATGTCACCGTAGTGAACTTCATGCCTCAGATTCGATACACAGTAATTCCCAAAGCAATACTGTTACAGAATTTGATCTCTGGTTATGGGAAATTAGTTTGGAGTAAATCGTCCACATTCTGTAATCAGATGATCTGATTATCATGCTATGACAGATGACCTGCATAAATTTTTTGTAATCCTCTCACGAGTCCATGATGCATTGACTGTAATTACTGGAAGGCTACAACGAATGAGTTGCATACTAACAATGACTGACATCTTCAGAAAGGCCATATGGTTGCTGCCCTGGGCCTGCTTGCACTGAGATTTATCATTCACCCATAGTTGAGTGGGGAGCCATTCCAAGGTGAAGCAGACAATGAAAGACTTCTCAGGGGTCTGGTCGAAGGGCCTCCCTAGTTCATCTGACGCACATATTCCAGGCAGTGTCTGTGTCTGATAAACATCCTGGGCCAGATGCAGTCACTTGTTCTGTTTCAGGGGAAGCCTCTAGGCCTGCAAGATCGGGGAAGTCACAGAGCAGGATTACTGGTAGTTTGGAGCTCCAACTTCAGGTGTGTAATGGAACCCATAGTGATATTGCTGCCACGGAGGGGAATAAATCCATTGGGCACTCCATGTGCATGGTGGGAGGAGTCATTCAAGATGTGGAATGGGTTTGTGTGGAAGCAATGAACAGCACAAAATGCAGCCAACTGCAGGTGGTGGCTTGTTTTGGTCCAATGATGTCTGTCACTTTGGGTGGGAAGAGATTCTCTCTGGTTATCTGGAATGGTAAAGACTGCCAGACTGCCTGTGAGATGTAGGTGGAGCTCACCATATGTAGCATTGGCAACAGGACTGACTGTGTGGACCTTTGGTATAGAGCTTATTGGAGGCCCTGAATCAGAGGCTCGGACGATTCTACTGCTGTGTAGGCTGCAGATTCCTCGACTTGGACCATAGGATGGTAGGTTGTTAGACTCTTCTTAATAGATCAGGGGTCGGCTATGCACAGGAAGTGTCCCACAGGTAGTGGGGGATATGTGGAGGGAACTTCTGGTTGGTATTTTAGTTCAGAAGATCTCAGGGAAATCACAGAGAATGTATCAGTCTAAAAGGGGTGCAGGGCAAACACAGAACAAGGGTAGATCTAGCAACAATCACTGTTGTAAATATAAACTGTCATAGATGTGTTGAGAAAGAACAAGAGCTACAAGCAGTAATAGAAAACACTGAAGCTTAAATCGTTATTTTTACAAAGGATGGTGAGGTGTTCTTTGCCATCAGTGGTAGTTCACCTTGCGGTGAAATTCAAATAGATAATTCCTGAGAGTTAGTATGATTAGAGGTTATACTTGACAGTCGGAATAAATTAATAATCGATTCCTATTACCAACCCCTCCCCCGCCTCTCCACCAAGGCTCAGATGATACAGCTGCTAAAAAGCTCAAAGAGAACTTGAGTCTCGTTTGAAATAGGCACTCCACTCAAAAAAATTATAGTTCGTGGTGATTCAATCTACCCTTGATATGTTGGCGAAAAGACATGTTTAAAGTCTGTGTAGGCATTACACATCGTCCGAAATTGTGCTGTATATTTTATCTGAAAATTATTTTGAACAATTAGTTCAGGAGCCCGCCCAGAGTGTAAATGGTTGTGAAATCTCTTAGTAACAAGTAGTGCTTATCAAATACGCAGTTTCATGATGGATGCAGGGATTAGTGGCGACAAGATCACTGTAGCAAGACTGAATACCGTAACATCCAAATTTATCAAAAATAAACGCAAAATTTCTCTTTTTTTTTTAAAAAAAGCAGATAAAATTTGCTTCAAACCTTCCTAAGATAACGTCTCCACTTCTTCTAACCTGACTGTGTAAGCGTAGAACATACGTGGTTTAAATTCAGTGAAATAGTGTCAACAGCAACTGAAAGATATATAATAAATAAATTTCTACGAGATGGCACTGATCCCCCATGGTACACAACAGAGGATAAACCACTGTCGTGAAATCAAAGAAAAAAGCATGCCAAATTTAAAAGAACTCAAAGTATCCTTTTGGCAAAGTTTTACTGAAGATCGAAACTTAGCATGGACATCTACTTGAGAAGCGTTCAATAGTTTACACAATGGAACCCTGTCTTCAAACCCGGCAGAAAATTCAGAGAGATTCTGGTTGTACGTAAACTACACCAGTGCTAAGGAACAATGTTGTACCTTCAGTGCGTGATAGCAATGGTAATTTTACTAATGACACTGCCACTTAAGCAGAGTTAGTGAACACGGTTTTCCATCATTGCTTCACAAAAGGAGACGAAGTAAATGTTCCAGAATTCGAATCAAGAAAAACTGCCAACATGAGCCAGTAGATATCCTTGGTGTAGCGAACCAGCTTAAATCGCTTAATACAGGCCAGGCCTCAAGTTCACATTGTGTACTAGCTAGATTCCTGTAAGAGTAGGCCGAAACAATTGCTCCATACTTAGCAATTTTATACAGCCGCCCACTCGACGAAAGATCCGTACTTAAAGACTGTAAAGTTGCACAGGTCAGACCAAAACTCAAGAAAGGATATATGAATAATCCGCTGAATTACAGACTCGTATCATTAACGTCGATTTGAAGCAGGATTTTGAAACATATACTGTGTTCGAACATTATGAATTACCTTGAAGAAAACGATTTGTTGACAAATAGCCAACACAGATTCAGGAAAGCACAAGTAACTCTTTATGCACACGAATGAATGAGCGATATCGACAGGGAAACTCAAATTAATTCCATATTTTTAGGTTCCCAGAAGGCTTTTGACACTGATCCTAACAAGCGAATTCTAACCAAATTGCATGCCCACGGAGTATTGTCGCGGTTGTGCGACTGGATTCATGATTTCCCGTCAGAAAGATCACATTTCGTAGTAATTGATGGAAGGTCATCAAGTAAAACTGAAGTGTCATCTGGCGCCGGTCGCTGTGGCCGAGCGGTTCTAGGCGCTTCAATCTGGAGCCGAGCGACCGCTACGGTCGCAGGTTCGAATCCTGCCTCGGGCATGGATGTGTGTGATGTCCTTAGGTTAGTTAGGTTTAAGAAGTACTAGGTTCTAGGGGACTGATGACCTCAGACTAAGTCCCATAGTGCTGGGAGCCATTTGAACCATTTTGTCATCTGGCGTCCCCCAAGGAGCTGCTGCAGGCCCTCTGCTGTTCCTGACCTACATAAACGATTTAGGAGACAATCTGAGCAGCCCTCATGCCTTGTCTGCAGATGTTGCTGTCATTTACCGTCTTGTAAAGTCATCGTATGATCAAGACCAATTCCAAAATGAGTTAGACAAGATATCTGTATGATGCAAAAAGTGGTAGTTGACTGTAAATTAGTAAAAGTGTGAAGTCATCGACAAGAATACTGAAAGGAATATGCTTAGTTTGTTACATGACAAATCACAAAAAGTCGTGAATTCAACTACTTACTTAGGGATTGCAGTTGCAAATAACTTAAATAATTTCACGGGGGAAAGCTAACCGAAGACCAGGTTTTATTGCCAGACGCAACAGGTACTAAAAAGATTGCCTGCAATACGTTTGTCCGTCCTTTTTTTGGAATAGTGCTGCGCAGTGTGACATCAGCATAAGCTAGGATTGACGGAGGACATCGAAAAGTACAAAGAAGAACAGCTAGGTTTGGAAGATCGCAAAATAGGGGAGACCCAGCAAGCCACCGTACGGTGCGTGAGAGAGAGCACCCTATACCACAACTAGTCGTTACCTTTCCTGGTAAACACGCAGAGTGAGCTAGGGAAAAACGTCTGTCTATATACCTCCGCATGAACCCTAATTTCTCGATCTTATCTTCGCGGTCCCTAAGCGAAATGTACGTGTATTGGTGACGGTAGGATCGTTCTGCAGTCAGCTTCAAATGCCGGTTCTCTAAACCTTCTCAGTTGTGTTCTTTGAAATGAATGTCTTGTTCCCGCGAGGGATTCCCACTTGAGATCCCGAAGCATATCCGTGACACTTGCATGCTAATCGAACCTACAGGTAACAAATCTAGCAGTTCGCCTGTGAATTGTGGAACACCCCAGATATGGAACCACTAATGGAGGCCCTTTGGTAGTAAAAGAAATAGCAAAATTAGTTATCCTGACAATGACGGGAGCTACTAACTACAAAATTAACACTTATGCAAGTTTGACTAACAGGAATACTATGTAACTAATAACATTTATTTTAAAGAAAGGACTAAATGAAAGGCTATCAGATGAAACGAAGACTGAAACTTTAAATAAATAATTCAAAATACACTCCTGGAAATGGAAAAAAGAACACATTGACACCGGTGTGTCAGACCCACCATACTTGCTCCGGACACTGCGAGAGGGCTGTACAAGCAATGATCACACGCACGGCACAGCGGACACACCAGCAACCGCGGTGTTGGCCGTCAAATGGCGCTAGCTGCGCAGCATTTGTGCACCGCCGCCGTCAGTGTCAGCCAGTTTGCCGTGGCATACGGAGCTCCATTGCAGTCTTTAACACTGGTAGCATGCCGCGACAGCGTGGACGTGAACCGTATGTGCAGTTGACGGACTTTGAGCGAGGGCGTATAGTGGGCATACGGGAGGCCGGGTGGACGTACCGCCGAATTGCTCAACACGTGGGGCGTGAGGTCTCCACAGTACATGGATGTTGTCGCCAGTGGTCGGCGGAAGGTGCATTTGCCCGTCGACCTGGGACTGGACCGCAGCGACGCACGGATGCACGCCAAGACCGTAGGATCCTATGCAGTGCCGTAGGGGACCACACCGCCACTTCCCAGCAAATTAGGGACACTGTTGCTCCTGGGGTATCGGCGAGGGCCATTCGCAACCGTCTCCATGAAGCTGGGCTACGGTCCCGCACACCGTTAGGCCGTCTTCCGCTCACGCCCCAACATCATGCAGCCCGCCTCCAGTGGTGTCGCGACAGGCGTGAATGGAGGGACGAATGGAGACGTGTCGTCTTCAGCGATGAGAGTCGCTTCTGCCTTGGTGCCAATGATGGTCGTATGTGTGTTTGGCGCCGTGCAGGTGAGCGCCACAATCAGGACTGCATACGACCAAGGCACACAGGGCCAACACCCGGCATCATGGTGTGGGGAGCGATCTCCTACACTGGCCGTACACCTCTGGTGATCGTCGAGGGGACACTGAATAGTGCACGGTACATCCAAACCGTCATCGAACCCATCATTCTACCGTTCCTAGACCGGCAAGGGAACTTTCAACAGGACAATGCACGTCCGCATGTATCCCGTACCACCCAACGTGCTCTAGAAGGTGTAAGTCAACTACCCTGGCCAGCAAGATCTCCGGATCTGTCCCCCATTGAGCATGTTTGGGACTGGATGAAGCGTCGTCTCACGCGGTCTGCACGTCCAGCACGAACGCTGGTCCAACTGAGGAGCCAGGTGGAAATGGCATGGCAAGCCGTTCCACAGGACTACATCCAGCATCTCTACGATCGTCTCCATGGGAGAATAGCAGCCTGCATTGCTGCGAAAGGTGGATATACACTGTACTATTGCCGACATTGTGCATGCTCTGTTGCCTGTGTCTATGTGCCTGTCGTTCTGTCAGTGTGATCATGTGATGTATCTGACCCCAGGAATGTGTCAATAAAGTTTCCCATTCCTGGGACAATGAATTCCACGGTGTTCTTATTTCAATTTCCAGGAGTGTATATTCTTTACGAAGGTTAAAAGCCCAGACCATAAATAGATCAGAGATAACATTTACGCAAGAAGAGAGTTGTAGCCGCATCGAGCTGTAAGTTAGCTGCGACTACAATGTAACACTGCAATGGAGATGTTAATTCAGTATCTCTTGTAGACGTCGCAATAGTAATAAGCCTATTGAATGCTACTAGATTGTGTCAAACCGATCTGAAGTTTTAAAAGTTTTCCAGTACCGACTTCACATACTAGTCAGAATTTCGAATGGCAGTAAAATAACATTTACGGTTTAGCCAGGCAACGGAGCAGTTGTTATATGTGAAAGAAAAGTAAATCGTGTGATACTTCATTAACGCTGGGACTTATCCTTCGTGATCTGTGATTGTCACGAACATCAAAGGACACAGCAATACACCGCCGATATAAACTCTATTATTATCCTTGATAGGAAACAGCTGCATGCGATCACGAAGAACGTACAGTTACGCCGTGTTGTCAGAAGCTGTAGTTAATGTCAGAATCGCTGATGCAAATACACTACTTGCCATTAAAATTGTTATACCACGAAGATGACGTGCTACAGACGCGAAATTTAACAGACAGAAAGAAGATGCTGTGATATGTAAATGATTAGCTTTTCAGAGCATTCACATAAGGTTGGCGCTGGTGGCGACACCTACAACGTGCTCACATGAGGAAAGTTTCCAACTGATTTCTCACACACAAACAGCAGTTGACAGGCGTTGCCTGGTGAAACGATAATGTGATGCCTCGTGTAAGGAGGAAAAATGCGTACCATCACGTTTCCGACTTTGATAAAGGTCAGATTGTAGCCGATCGCGATTGCTGTTTATCGTATCGCGACATTACTGCTCGCGTTGGTTGATATCCAATGACTGTTAGCAGAATATGGAATCGGTGGGTTCAGGAGGGTAATACTGAACGCCGTGCTGGATCCCAACGGCCTCGTATCACTAGCAGTCGAGATGACAGGCATCTTATCCACACGGCTGTAACGGATCGTGCAGCCACGCCTCGATCCCTGAGACAACAGATGTAGACGTTTTCAAGACAACAACCATCTGCACGAAAAGTTCGACGACGTTTGCAGCAGCATGGACTATCAGCTCAGAGACCATGGCTGCGGTTACCCTTAACGCTGCATCACAGACAGGAGCGCCTGCTATGGTGAACTGAACGATGAATCCAGGTTCTGTTTTCAGCATCATGATGGTCGCATCCGTGTTTGGCGACATCGCGGTGAACGCACATTCGAAGCGTGTATTCGTCATTGGTTACACGTCTTGGTCACCTCTTGTTCGCGTTGACGGCACTTTGAACAGTGGACGTTACATTTCAGGTATGTTACGACCCGTGGCTCTACCCTTCATTCGATCCCTGCGAAACCCTACATTTCAGGAGGATAATGCACGACCGCATGTTGCAGGTCCTGTACGGGCCTTTCTGGATACAGAAAATGTTCGATTGCTGCCCTGGCCAGCACATTCTCCAGATCTCTCACCAACTGAAAACGTCTGGTCAATGATGGCAGAGCAACTGGCTTGTCACAATACGCCAGTTACTACTCTTGATGAACTGTGGTATCGCGTTGAAGGTGAATGGGCAGCTGTATCTGTACACGCCATCCAAGCTGTGTTTGACTCAATGCCCAGGCGTATTAAGGCCGTTATTACGGCCAGAGGTGGTTGTTCTGGGTACTGATTTCTCAGGATCTATGCACCCAAGATGCGTGAAAATGTAATAAAAAAAATGTTCAAATGTGTGTGAAATCTTATGGGACTTAACTGCTAAGGTCATCAGTCCCTAAGCTTACACACTACTTAGCCTAAATTATCCTAAACACACACACACACACACACACACACACACACACACACACACACACACACATGTCCGAGGGAGGACTCACCTCCGCCGGGATCAGCCGCACAGCTCATGACTGCAACGCAAAAATCTATTCACATGTCAGTTCTAGTATAGTATATTTGTCCACTGAATACCCGTTTATCATCTGCATTTATTCTTGGTGTAGCAATTTTAATGGCCAGTAATGTAGATTCAAGAGCCTGAATGACAGATCGGGAGTGTTTTCAGTGCAGGTTTAAATAATTACGAAGTTCAATAAACTCCAATATAACCTTAATGCTTCCTGTTGGCTACGTCATTTAATGGAAATTTACTGTGTAATTATGAAATTAACTATTTCTTGAGAGAACGCAATATTTAAGGTGATTTAGTGATATTATTAACAGTGAACAGCAAGTTTACACCGAAATACGACTCTTTCTGTACGTTGTCTGAAGAGTTTATCTCTGTAATTACGTCGTATTAGTTATTGAATTAACACCGTAGTGACGTCTTGACGACGCTATGTTAATTAAAAAATAAACATCCTCGCGAAACTATGATGTGGTATCGGCTTGAGTGATGGACTTTGTAATTCAAGATATCCTATTATCTGCGTTTGAACACTCATTCGCAAACCGAGCATAAGAACTACAGTTATCAATTCTGTGTAAGCTTATCAGCCTGTCGCGAACACGCAAAACATATTTGGTTAATTGTTTCAGATCAAGGGAGTTGTTGCGGTGCCGAGTGATGCAGTCGTTGTGGGTTCGAAGTAAAGAAGACCGACAGACTTCGAACACCAGTGCTTCAATTTTAAACAAGGGCTGCTTACACATTGCGGCGTGCTGCTCGATCGATACGCTGATATCAGTCTAAGGGAGACAGTGTCTGAAACTAGTAAACCAGACTAGGAGTTTGTTTTTAATAGTTAAAGATCGGAGTCCTCGCGATCGACGAACGCTGTTCCATGTCAACTAGACTGGAACAACCATCACCATCGAGCCGACACAAATAAAACGCCACAATTGCTTCGATATCTTCTTTCACTCCGACCTAGTGCGGAATCCAAACACTCGAGCAGTACTCAAGAATAGGTCGCACTAGCGTCCAATATGCGGTCTCCTTTGCAGGTGAGCCACACGTTCCTAAAATTCTTCCAAAAAACCGAAGTCTTCCATTTGCCTTCCCTACTACAACCCTCACATGCTCGTTCCATTTCATATCGCTTCTCAACGTTACGTCCAGATCTTTAAACGACATGATTGTGTCAAACAGGGCACTACTAATGCTGTATCCGAAGATTACAGGTTTGTTTTTCCTAATCATCCGAATTAACTTACGTTTTTCTACATTAAGAGCCAACTGCCATTCACCACACCAACTAGAAATTTTGGGTAGGTCATCTTGTATTAACCAACAGTCACTTGTCTCCGACACCTTCATGTACACCACAGCATCATCAGCGAACCACCTCAGATTGCTGCCCACCCTGTCTGCCAGATCATTTATGTATTTAGAAAATAGCAACGCCCTGTCACACGTCCCTTGGGCACTCCTGACAGTACCATGTCTCCGATGAACACTCGCCGTCGAGGACAACATACTGGGTTCTATTGCTTAAGAAGTCTTAGAGCCAGTCACATGTCTGGGAGCCTATTCCGTATGCACGTACCATTGTTAAGTCTGCAGTGGTGTACCGTGTCGAACGTTTTTCTGAAATCTAGAAATATGGAATCAGCAAGTTGCTCTTGATCCATAGTACGCACTATATCATGTGAGAAAAGAGCAAGCAGGGTTTCTCACGAGCGATGCTTTCTAAAGCCGTGCTGATTCGTGGACACGAGCTTTTCGGTTTCTAGGAAATTTATTATATTCGAACTCAGAATATGCTCGAGAATTCTGCAGAAAACCAATGTTAAGGATATTGGTCTGTAATTTTGCGGGTCCGTTCTTTTCCCCTTCTTATACAGGGTGTTACCAAAAGGTACGGCCAAACTTTCAGGAAACATTCCTCACACACAAATAAAGAAAAGATGTTATGTGGACATGTGTCCGGAAACGCTTAATTTCCAAGTTAGAGCTCATTTAAGTTTCGTCAGTATGTACTGTACTTCCTCGATTCACCGACAGTTGGCCCAGTTGAAGGAAGGTAATGTTGACTTCGGTGCTTGTGTTGACATGCGACTCATTGCTCTACAGTACTAGCATCAAGCACATCAGTACGTAGCATCAACAGGTTAGTGTTCATCACGAACATGGTTTTGCAGTCAGTCCAGTGTTCACAAATGCGGAGTTGGCAGATGCCCATTTGATGTATGGATTAGTACGGGGCAATAGCCGTGGCGCGGTGCGTTTGTATCGAGACAGATTTCCAGAACGAAGGTGTCCCGACAGGAAGACGTTCGAAGCAATTGATCGGCGTCTTAGGGAGCACGGAACATTCCAGTCTACGACTCGCGACTGGGGAAGACCTAGAACGACGAGGACACCTGCAATGGACGAGGCAATTCTTCGTGCAGTTGACGATAACCCTAATGTCAGCGTCAGAGAAGTTGCTGCTGTACAAGGTAACGTTGACCACGTCACTGTACGGAGAGTGCTACGGGAGAACCAGTTGTTTCCGTACCATGTACAGCGTGTTCAGGCACTATCAGCAGCTGATTGGCCTCCACGGGTACACTTCTGCTAATGGTTCATCCAGTAATGTGTCAATCCTCATTTCAGTGCAAATGTTCTCTTTACGGATGACGCTTCATTCCAACGTGATCAAACTGTAAATTTTCACAATCAACATGTGTGGGCTGACGAGAATCCGCACGCAATTGTGCAGTCACGTCATCAACACAGATTTTCTGTGAACGTTTGGGCAGGCATTGTTGGTGATGTCTCGATTGGGCCCCATGTTCTTCCATCTACGCTTAATGGAGCACTTTATCACAATTTCATACGGGATACTCTACCTGTGCTGCTAGAACATGTGCCTTTACAAGTACGACACAACATGTGGTTCATGCACGACGGAGCTCCTGCACATTTCAGTCGAAGTGTTCGTACGCTTCTCAACAACAGATTCGGTGACCGTTGGATTGGTAGAGGCGGACCAATTCCATGGTCTCCACTCTCTCCTGACCTCAACCCTCTTGACTTTCATTTATGGGGGCATTTGAAAGCTCTTGTTTACGCAACCCCAGTACCAAATGTAGAGGCTCTTCGTGCTCGTATTGTGGATGGCTGTGATACAATACGCCATTCTCCAGGGCTGCATCAGCGCATCAGGGATTCCATGCGATCGAGGGTGGATGCATGTATCCTCGCTAACGGAGGACATTTTTAACATTTCCTGTAACAGTGTTTGAAGTCACGCTGGCACGTTCTGTTGCTGTGTGTTTCCATTCCATGATTAATGTGATTTGAAGAGAAGTAACAAAATGAGCTCTGACATGGAAAGTAAGCGTTTCCGGACACATGTCCACATAACATATTTTTTTTCTTTGTGTGTGAGGAATGTTTCCTGAAAGTTTGGCCGTACCTTTTGTAACACCCCGTATACACGAGTCATCTGCTGTTTTCTCCAATTGCTTGGCACTTCGCGCTGGTCGAGAGATTCGAGATAAATGCAAACTAAGTAAGGGACCAATGACGTACGGTAGTAAAACCGAATTCGGATTCCATTCGGACCTGACGACTTATTTGTTTTCTACTGTTTCAGTTGTTTCTCCACGGCAGAGGTGCTTATTACTATGTCATCCATACGGGACTCTGTGTGATGGTCAAACGACGGTACGTGTGTACGTTTCTCCTGCCTGAACGATTTCTTAAACGTGGAATTTAAAACTTCGACCTTCCTTTTGCTCTCTTCTACTGCCAAGCCAGACTGGTCAACGAGTGACTGAATGGAAGCCTCAGACCCGCTTAGCGATTTTACATGACTAGAATTTTTTCGGGTTCTCCGACAGATCTTTAGCCAAGGCATGAAAATGGTAGCTGTTGTATGCTTCGCTCGTAGATCTTTTCACAGTCGCACGAATCTCTACTAATGTTTGCCACATACTTGTCCAGAGCACGATTGACAGTCTGTTTAAACTTTGCCTATAATTCCGCTATGACCATCTTTATGGAACTAAATGATTGCAGTTCATTGTCTAAGTGAGATTCTAGCAATTGCTTATCTGCTTTTTCTAGCAGAAATATTCTCGTGTCCCTCTTGACTGAGTAATTAACTTTCGTAACGATAGTCGCTATGATATCATGATCACTGATCCCCGTCTCTATACTGACGCTATCGCTAAGGTCTGGCTTCTTCGTAGCTACAAGTTACAAGATACTTCCATTGCGTGTTGGTTGCTGAACTAGCTGCTCAAGAAATTTTTCGGAAAACGTGTTCAAAAGTAATTCGCAAGACTGTGTCTGTACCTCCTGCAGTGAATCCATATGCTTCCCAGTCTGTACTCGGTAGGTTTAAGACGTCACCAACTAATATTGCATAATCTGGGTATTTATGCACAACTGACCATAGACTTTCTTTGAAAGACTCTAGAACTGTTACAGCGGAGTCTGGTGGTCGGTAAAAATATCCAGCAATTAACTTGTTTTCACTTAGACCTCTTATACGCGACAAGATGACTTCATTGCCACACCCGATTTCAACCTTAGTAGAGACAGTTGACTGCAATGAGCACTCCCCCTCCTACGGCGTAATCGGTCTTTCTATCAACATTCCAAGACTCGATGAACATCTCATAGCGATTTGTTTCGGGTTTTAGCCACCTCGCACTCCCAAGAATAATTTGAAGTTGAGAACTTTCCTGGAGGGCAATAAATTCGGGATCTTTGTTACGAATACTTCGACAATTTACTGATAAAATTTTTACAGTCGAACTGTCTTTAGTCTGAACGTGGTCTGATTTCCCTATATGCGTATCGACTGGCGAGTGTTCATGAGAGTACCTCGAACTACCGCCTAGCCTAAAAGACCCCCATGTGTACTCCACTAGTATTCTGCTAAACGAGTAGCTGCTTCCTTTGTGTAGTGCATCCCTGACCTATCAATGGAAGTCCTACAAACCCCCACCCGATAATGCAGGTCCAGAAATCTGCAGCCAAGACCGTCACAGAGACGACGAAGCCTTTGGTTTAGGCCCTACACTCGGCTTCAAATCAAAAGACCCCAATCAGCTATGGGAACGATGCCGCAAACTGCGACCTCTGCTTGCACCCCGCGTGCGAGGCGAGCACTGTTCAGCGCCTGTCAGCCGCCTATAAGAACTGAGGATGGCCTAAGAACCCATGCGACAGGCATCGTTGCTGCCGACTTGAGCCACAAATTGGATACGACTGCAACCTATACGCTGGACAGCCACAGGCAAGGCACCCTCCACATCTCGGATGCAGTCCTCCAGCAGACATACCGAGTGCACATTAGCTTTCTTTCCAGCCCTAAACGTTTTCTTCCTATGGGTCTCCATAGCGCGCTTGACATTGGAGCTCCCAGTAATTAGCAAACCACTGTCCACGTGTTTCTGCTCGGACCCTGTTGAAGGAACGGCCACTTGTTCACTCACAGGGTTAATAGGCGAGGCCATACGGCCAGCCTCCACATTAGCCCTCCGTCTCGACCGACGTGGATACGTTACCACCCGCCACTCACGCTACAAGTCCATGTCCGATACACCAAAAGGTGCCTCGGCAGTAGAGCCGCTGGGCAAAATAAGCTGTACCTGAGGTATCCCATGTAACGCTCCAGAATGTTCGCCTTCGCCTTCGCTACACCCAGATACAGGTGCGTGAAAGGGACTGATCGCAGCCAAAAACACATTCAACCGTTCGCGAGCTGCGGCCAGTTGCTCCTGCGTCCGCACACAGCAGGCACACGTCCTCCCAACCCTAGCGAGACTAACTGCAGAGTAAACAGTGAAAGCTGGCAGAAACATAGGTAAGAAACTTGTTACCCTCCTGATGTGTAACCAAGGGACGCTGATACCTCAATCTGCTATGCAGCTGTTCAGAAGAAATGACAACTGAGCTGCGGACTGCCTGAATTTACGCTTATAGCGTCTTCATAGAGATCAACATAAACATCATTTCCTCCCATTTTATTGCTCATGAAAATCATACATCACACATTGCATGCTGTACCACCATACCGCGAGGCCTTCAAAGGTGGTGGTCTAGATTGCTGTACACACTGGTACCTCTAATACCCAGTAGCACGTCCTTTTGCACTGATGCATGCCTGTATTCGTCGGGGGATACTGTCCACAAATTCATCAAGACACTGTTGGTCCAGATAGTCCCACTCCTCAACGGCGATTCGGCGTAGATCCCTCAGAGTGGTTGGTGGGTCCATAAATAGCCCTTTTCAATCCATTCCAGGCATGTTCGATAGGATTAATGTCTGGAGAATATGATGACCACTATAGTCGAGCGATGTCGTAATCCTGAAGGAAGTCATTCACAAGATGTGCACGATGGGGGCACGAATTGTCATCCATTAAGAGGAATGCCTTGCCAATATGTTGCCGATATGGTTGCACTATCGGTCAGAAGATGGCATTCACACATCGTACAGCCATTACGGCGCCTTCCATGACCACCAGCGACGTACGTCGGCCCCACATACTGCCAACCCAAAGCACCAGGGAACCTCCATCTTGCTGCACTCGCTGGATAGTGTGTCTTAGGCGTTCAGCCTGACCGGGTTACCTCGAAACACGTCTCCGACGATTGTCTGGTTGAAGGGATATTCGACAGTCATCGGTGAAGAGAAAGTGATGCCAATCCTGAGCAGTCCATTCGGCAAGTTGTTGGGCCTATCTGTACCGCGGTGCATGGTGTTGTGGTTGAAAAGATGGACCTCGCCATGGACGTCGGGAGTTAAGTTGCTCATCACGCAGCCAATTGCGCACAGTTTAAGTCGTAACACGACGTCCTGTGGCTGCACGAAAAGCATTATTCAACATGGTGGCGTTGCTGTCAGGGTTTCTCCGAGCCGTAATCCGCAGGTAGCGGTCATCCACTGCAGTAATAGCCCTTGGGCGGCCTGAGCGAGGCATGTCATCGACAGTTCCTGTCCCTCTATCTCCTCCATTTCCGAACAACATCGCTTTGGTTCATTCTGAGACGCCTGGACACTTCCCTTGTTGAGAGCCCTTCCTGGCACAAAGTAGCAATGCGGACGCGATCGAACTGCGGTTTTGACCTTCTAGGCATGGTTGAACTACAGACAACACGAGCCGTGTACCTCCTTCCCGGCGTCGACCAGTAGAGTGGAACCGTGTGGGCATACAGGCCCTCCCATTAAGGTGGCGTAAGGCCGTGGAATTGAATGGAGACTATGGTGAAAGGTAGGGTTTTGTAGGTAAAAGAGTGAGTGAAATGAAATGTCGTGTGACTATGGCCCTCCCGTCGCGTAGACCATTCGCTGGGTACAAGTCTTTCGATTTGACGCCACTTCGGCGACTTGCCCGTTGATGGGGATGGCCTAATGGACAACACAACACCCAGTCCATGAGCGGAAAAAAATTTCCGACCCAGCCGGGAATCGAACTCGGGCCCTTAGGTTTGACGTTCTGTCGTGCTGACCACTCAGCTCCCGGGGCGGACAGAGAGTGGGCTGGAATACTGAATAAAACCAACATGTTTTCAGGAAAAAAAATGAGTTATATAACTTATTGAACTCCCCTCTTTGAAGCCAAAATAGGTCCTGGACTAAACATATTAGGAACTGTATTAGGAACTGGAGCGGCTATTCATTAATTCTGTAAAAATTTGCCGAATAACAGTGCTCTCCGGACACGGATAAACTGACAAACAGCGAATTTACCGACAGATAACAGAATAAATTCTTTGACTCACTGAGAACTGGACCCTTGACCTTTGGATTTGTAACCTGATATGTACTGCTTTATCCAACAAGTCACACCGCGTGCCGATAGCAGATGGAAAGTAATTTCAAATTTCTGATCCTCTGTACGCAGTATAGTACGAAATAGAAGTGTCCGTACTTGACTACAGATTATCGTCCCTTATCTACCGCAGCCTAGTGGTCGACACGCGCCGCAGGAAGGCGCAGCTGACGTGTCGAGTAGCCAGAAAGGGCGGTGCCCGAGAACCCGTTGCAGAAGGTCGGCAGTGGTTTGGCCCGGCACGTTAAGGCAGCGAGGCCGCTTGCGGCTGCTCTGGACCAAGGCTGCAGCGCGGCAGAGGTCGCCAGCCGCGCCGGCACGTCACGCAGCTATAACACACACTGTGGAAACTTTGGCTGGTCATTCATTTTAGTCTCGTACCAGGTGCTTCTCGAAGAATCGGGTGCTTTCATTTTAAACATTCATTTATTTACACTACTGGCCATTTAAAATTGCTACACCAAGAAGAAATGCAGATGATAAACGGGTATTCACTGGACAAATATATTATACTAGAACTAACATGTGATTACATTTTCACGCAATTTGGGTGCATAGATCCTGAAAAATCGGTACCCAGAACAACCACCTCTGGCCGTAATAAGGGCATTGATACGCCTGGACGTTGAGCCAAACAGAGCTTGGATGGCGTGTACAGCTGCCCATGCAGCTTCAACACGATACCACAGTTCAACAAGAGTACTCACTGGCGTATTGTGACGAGCCAGTTGCTCGGCCACCATTGACCAGACGTTTTTAGTTAATGACAGATCTGGAGAATGTGCTGGCCAGGGCAGCAGTCGAACATTTTCTGTATCCAGAAAGGGCCGTACAGGGCCTGCAACATGCGGCCGTGCATTATCCTGCTGAAATGTAGGGTTTAGCAGGGATCGAATGAAGGGTAGAGCCAAGGGTCGTAACACATCTGAAATGTAACGTCCACTGTTCAAAATTCCGTCAATGCGAACAAGAGGTGACCGAGACGTGTAACCAATGGCACCCCATACCATCACACCAGGTGATACGCCAGTATGGCGAGACGAATATACGCTTCCAATGTGCGTTCACCGCAATGTCGCCAAACACAGATACGACCATCATGATGCTGTAAACAGAATCTGGATTCATCCGAAAAAATGACGTTTTACCATTCGTGCACCCAGGTTCGTCGTTGAGTACACCATCGCAGGCGCTCCTGTCTGTGATGCAGCGTCGAGGGTAACCGCAGCCATGGTCTCCGAGCTGATAGTCCATGCTGCTGCAAACGTCGTCGAACTGTTCGTGCAGATGGTTGTTCTCTTTTAAACCTCCCCATCTGTTGACTCAGGGATCGAGACATGGCTGCACGATCCGTTACAGCCATGCGGATAAGATGCCTGTTATCCCGACTGCTAGTGATACGAGGCCGTTGGGATCCAGTACGGCGTTCCGTATTACCCTCCTGAACCCACCGATTCCATATTCTGCTAATAGTCATTGGATCTCGACCAACGCGAGCAGCAATGTTGCGGTACGATAAACCGCAATCGCGATAGGCTACAAAATGGTTCAAATGGCTCTGAGCACTATGGGAGTTAACTTATGAGGTCATCAGTCCCCCAGAACTCTGAACTATTTAAACCTAACTAACCTAAGGACACCACACACATCCATGCCCGAGGCAGGATTCGAACCTGCGACCGTAGTGGTCGCGCGGTTCCAGACTGTAGCGCCTAGAACCGCTCGGCCACTCTGGACGGCAATAGGCTACAATCCGGCCTTTATCAAAGTCGGAAACGTGATGGCACGCATTTCTCCTCCCTTCACGAGGCATCACAACAACGTTTCACCAGGCAACGCTAGTCAACTGCAGTTTGTGTATGAGAAATCGGTTGGAAACTTTCCCCATGTCAGCAAGTTGTAGGTGTCGCCACCGGCGCTAACATTGTGTGAATGATCTAAAAAGCTAATCATTTGCATATCATAGCATCTTCTTGCTGTCGGTTAAATATCGCGCGTGGAGCACGTCATCTTCGTGGTGTAGCAATTTTAATGGACAGTAGTGTAAATCTCATCGATTACATGTTGGATGCGTTGGGATGACGTACTGCAGCACGACCACATGCACCAACGACTATCCAGCCATTATCTATTGCGCTGATAAAGGAATGGCAAGTATTACCACAAGAACGCCTTACCGTCCTTGTGTTCAGCATAGGAGCATGTTGCAGAGCATGCGTTGCCGTCCGTGGTGATCACACATCCAATTAAGAATCATATCCTACATTCAGCAATATCTAACGGACCGTCAAAAATGATGGTGGCTTCAGTGTAACTATTGTCTTTCAGTAAAGTTGTAATTTCTGTTCGTCTCACGCCTATTTCTTTCAGTTACTTTCTGTACTTTACTGCAGCAGTTATTTCTATGTGTTGTTCAAACTTCGTGGAGCTACGTTACTTGGCAGTGACACATGATGAGAAAATTACTTTTGTCCTCCAGTTTTGGGCACCAGTATATTTTGAGAAAGACTCTGCGCACTGGACTAGAATTCATAAATTCCTTACGGTTGATACACTGCCTCCAACGACTCCTAGCAACAACAACAAAACAAGAACAGAATTCAGAGACAATAAGGAAAGAGTCACACAAGACCACCACACTTAAATTTCCATGGAAATAAATATAATGTATTGGCTCCAATCAAGAGCTCGCCAAGTTTGTTTATATCACTAAATATCACGTTCCAACTAGCTATTGGACTCCACGACCTAAATCGAGACCTCTTCCTGTTGAAAGTCTCTACACTCGCCAAGCGGCCTTACTCACGCACAAAACAAGAATGACTCAACCGGAAATACATGCCCTATCACGGGACGCACTTCCGCATTCTCTCAATTTTCAGTGCTGCAAGAGATAACTCGGTTGATTATAATGGATCACCTTCTCCCGACTTCTAAAATACGCAGTGGAAACACCAGCTTCACCCCCAGATGTCGCATGCCTTCTAAATCCCATGAGGGCTGCCGTCTGACTTATTTGTTTAACGTTTAGGCCTTGCAGCTAATCAGAATCAGAAGCATATTTGAGGCATTTCCTTTGGCCATTTCCTTCTTCCACTTATAGCACTTCTGCAAGTGCTATTTCCTGCCAAGTTTCTAGAAATTTATGTGCACCGAGTATTGGAACAGACTGGCTGTCATGGGGAAACAACTCGATGCTGAGCTGACTTCTTATGGTCAGACCATGTCCGTTTAGGACGATTAGGGAAAGAAAGGCCCATTAACTCCAGGCTCAAAAAGCATACTTCTTTCCGGAAACCGATCCTGTCATAGACATTAGCCACAGAATGAGAACACAGATTCGGCCAGGGTACGACATGTTACGAACTCATGGTATCAAAAATATTGACTGTTCGTCCGGTAGTGTCATGCAAAGCACAGGTCAAATCCCTCTCGACCACAGATACAAGCTGAGCATCAACGTTATAAGTTCGAGACATTTTTTTTACAAGAAAGTGGTACGATTTCATTCTATTAGATTTTAATAAAGGTGTACAAAGGAAAGTTCACCGTTGCACAAAAAGCGGAGGCAACGCAACAATACCCATGATCAACTGAAACAAAAATAGCTGCTTTGTTGGTGAGAGGAGCGCTCCTGCTCAGCGTGAATGGAATATTTCAGCGATTTGCGTGATTAAGCCGTCGTCTGACTAAGCGTTGGCCGTCAGTGTGAAAATCTAGCCCTCGATGAGTAGGACGCCTGATATCTGCGGATTTCATCTCAGCCGGCTCATGGAGGACCTGCCACATGAAACATTTCATCTTCGAGATCGCGCTGGCACTGGGCATTTCATGGACCATTATCACATGGGTGTACAGTAAGTACTTCGATTCGGCTAAAACCAAAGCCACTAATGTCACCTGCCGTTGGCATCAACGTCTTGATGATAAGGTGTCATAGCCGGCAGTTGTGGCCGAGCGATTCTAGGGACTTCAGTCTGGAACCGCTCGACCGTTACCGTCGCAGGTTCGAATCCTGCCTCGGGCATGGATGTGTGTGATGTCCTTAGGTTAGTTAGGTTTAAGTAGTTCTAAGTTCTAGGGGACTGATGACCTCAGATGTTAAGTCCCATAGTGCTCAGAGCCACAAGGTGTCACGAACGATGTAGGAACCTACTGTCCGATTTTGTACTTGTGTTTGTTCATCTACATAGTACAGTACCTTCAGCGAGACAATTCACCTCCCCGTGGCCTCCGAATTGAATCTTAATTGTTTCGAGAATGCTCCACGACTATAGGGACACTCATTTTGCTGCCCAGGAATGAAGGAAGGTAGGAATGTTGAAGTTCAACGTCTCGTCGACTTCAGAATCATTACAGACGGAACAAAAGGTCAATTTGAGAAGTATAGGATGAAATTTGCAAAGGTGTTTTAAGGAACTAGGAAGGTCTACCCCGATAGCTGACTTGGTCAGCACGGCGGTCTGCCACGCCAAGTGGCCCGGGTTCGATTCCCGGCTGGGTCGGGGACTGGGTGTTGTGTTGTCCTCATTATCATTTCATCATCATCATTGGAAGGCAACGGGAAACCACCACTGTAATCACTTTCCTAGACGCTCATACGATGGACCTCTCTGACGAGGCTTCCCTCATGACAAGACGTGCCGTAAGGCGGAACACAAAGTGGAATTGAATTAGGATGGCCGTTTGCGAATTTGAAACTCGTTCAACTCGAATATATTTTTAGCGACGTAGCAACTGCATCACTTCACTCAGCAAAAGAGGAAAAACTTTGGCTGAGAACAAAACTACAAAACCAAATGGCTCTGAACACTATGGGACTTAACATCGGAGGTCATCAGTCCCCTAGAACTGAGAACTAGTTAAACCTAATAACCTAAGGACAGCACACACATCCATGCCCAAGGCAGGATTCGACCCTGCGATCGTAGCGGTCTCGCGGTTCCAGACTGAAGCGCCTAGAACCGCTCGGCCACTTCGGCCTGCAACAAAACTGCAACTGCATAATTTACATAGCATATACAGTATTTCTTAGTGGCATACTTATCGTTACTTAAGCTGTGTTAAAGGAACACTGTGACATGTCGTAAAGTGTGGGTTATGGCTTCAACGGAACTGATAGTCTTATTGTTTAATTGACACAGCTTTGGTTGTACTGTGCCTTTGACCTTCATACACTGTATGTGTGGCTCGATGCACGGAAGCTCAGGCAGCTTCACGTACGAACCTTTACGAAAGTGCATTTGCACCAGGTCAATGAGAGGTCACACAGTTGTAAACACTGAAGACATTTTTGTATCAAGGTACAGAGGGTGTCATTTAGTATCCGGCTGTGCATTGTTTTTAATAATTTACGATGTTAATTGAGTGATCACGTATCAAGCGTATATAAAAATGCGCTGTATCAATAGAGAGATAGCTTTATGAAATAATTTTCACTACTTTAGTCGCTTTTTATAAATATTAATTAGCACTGCCCGTTTCGGCAGTAAGCTGCCTTCATCAGGTAAGTGACATGCGCATTACCTGAAGTGCGATGAGGATTATTTGCCAGTGAGGTTATGTACCGAAATTTAAGACTGAACAGAAAGGTTCATTTATTACAGTGCATACCTTAAGTCAGTTTTACCTTTAAATCATTTTATCGATGTCTTTACTGGTATTTTTGCTGGAAATGTCTTTGTTTCTCATAAACAGGACAGAAATAATGACAACACTATCACTTGACAGTTTCACATTTAGATGTTTAAAGTCCACAGATTCTTCACTGTTGATCTTTAGCTGGTTGACACAAAAAGAGAACTGAGATATATCGAGAGACAAGGTACGTCGATAATAAGAAAATTTTAACTCCTCTTGGATGCCGCGTAATTCAGGATTTGATTGACTTTTACTGGGTTGTTTGTTCGAGAATCGAATTGATGAAAAGGGCAAATGAATGGAGAAAGACTTAGCGTTATGCATAGTTACAAACAAAATGATGTACATATTCGATCTGGTATTCCAGTTACAGAAAGATGATAGGTATTTAATGTGTGATGAAAAGTGTTGAGGAAACTAGCGTCTTTGAAAATGATAAAGGAAACAGAGTAAGTGAAAACCACGTCGCCTGTCCTATCGCATCCACCCTAACTGAGCACAGGAAGGACTGGTATGAGCAAACAACCGGATGTTACACACATGTCTTACGTTTCCGTAATTTTCTGCCGGAAAAGAAATAAGAACGCTCATTGAGGTGTTTCTGTTTCATTCAACATATATTGTAAAAATAAGGCATATGGAGTGCATAGAATGATTACATTTGAAGGGCTTATTTCAATAGTGGTACAAGTCCATTACCTCCACTTTTCTGCCTATAATGCTTCTGAAATTAATGAACCAAACAAACAGAAAGAAAAGTTCGTCTCTAGCAAGAAGCCATATGCTCGAATATTTTTGGTATCTCAACGGCAGATTTTTCAGCGCTTATTTAACTTTAGGACTCTGTATCTCAAAATGAACAAAAACGGACTTGTACCATTATTGAAATAAGCCCTTCATTTGCAGAGCAATAGCTCAAGCGCTTCCGTGGTACTAGGATGGGCCCATGCTGAACCATTCACATTGTTACCCAGCGAAGTCTTCATGGGTGACGATGTAAGCACTGAATCTGGCACGTAGCTGATCATACAGCTGACGAATGAGGACTTGGGGCACATTATTCTACACCTTCTGGATCTGTTCGCATAGCTCTGGAAGAGCTGTGGGTGGATGAGTCGCACGAGTCACTTATCGTCCCATATGTCCCACACGAGTTCGGTTGGAGACATGTCCGGCGATCGCGTTGGTAAGGGAAGCTACTGCACGTCTTGAGTTTCACAGGAAATGTGTGAGTGTGGATTATCCTGATGGAGCAGCACATCGCCTTCCTACCTAATGGCAGAAAAACTCGTTAAACAACATGTATTCTGTGCGTACCGACCACTGGTCAGTGTCCCCTCCACGAACACCAAAGGTGAATGTGAGTTCTATCTTATCGCACCCCAACCCATAAGGGTGCACCATTTTGCCTCGGAGGAATGCGCTGTTCAATAAAACTCTTACTGGGTCTATATCGTACGCTCGAATAAGCGTCAGTTGCATGTAGGCAGAATCTACGCAACTGGCCATTAAAATTGCTACACCAAGTTGAAATGCAGATGATAAGCGGGTATTCATTGGGCAAATATGTTATAGTAGAACTGATATGTGATTACATTTTCACCCAATTTGGGTGCATAGATCCTGAGAAATCAGTACCCAGAACAACCACCTCTGGCTGTAATAACGACCTTGATACGCCTCGGCATTGAGTCAAACAGAGCTTGGATGGCGTGTATAGGTAAAGCTGCCATGCAGCTTCAACAAGATACCACAGTTCATCAACAATAGTGACTGGCGTATTGTGACGAGCCAGTTGCTCGGCCACCATTGACCAGACTTTTTCAATTGGTGAGAGATCTGGAGAATGTGCTGGCCAGGGCAGCAGTCGAACATTTTCTGTATCCAGAAAGGCCCGTAGAGGACCTGCTGAAATGTAGGGTTTCGCAGGGATCGAATGAAGGGTAGAGCCACGGGTCGTAACAGATCTGAAATGTAACGTCCACTGTTCAAAGTGCCGTCAATGCGAACAACAGGTGACCGAGACGTGTAACTAATGGCACCCCATACCATCACGCCGGGTTATACGCCAATATGGCGATGACGAATACACGCTTCCAATGTGCGTTTACCGCGATGTCGCCAAACACAGATGCGACCATCATGATGTTGTAAACAGAACCTGGATTCATCCGAAAAAATGACGTTTTGCCATTCGTGCACCCAGGTTCGTCGTTGAGTTCACCATCGCAGGCGCTCCTGTATGTGATGCAGAGTCAAGGGTAACCGCAGCAATGGTCTCCTAGCTGACAGTCCATGCTGCTGCAAACGTCGTCGAACTGTTCATGCAGATGGTTGTTGTATTGAAAACGTCCCCATTTGTTGACTCAGGGATCGCGACGTGGCTGCACGATCCGTTACAGCCATGCGGATAAGATGCCTGTCATCTCGACTGCCAGTGATACGAGGCCGTTAGGAGCCAGCACGGCTTTCAGTATTACCCTCCTGAACCTACTGATTCCATATTCTGCGAACAGTTATTGAGTCTCGACCAACGAGAGCAGCAATGTCGCGATACGATAAACCGCAATCGCGATAGGCTTCAATCCGACCTTTATCAAAGTCGGAAACGTGATGGTACGCATTTCTCCTCCTTACACGAGGCATCACAATACACAACAACGTTTCACCATGCAACGCCGGTCAACTGCTGTTTGTGCATGAGAAATCGGTTGGAAACTTTCCTCATGTCAGCAAGTTGTAGGTGTCGCCACCGGCGCCAACCTTGTGTGAATGCTCTGAAAATCTAACCATTTGCATATCACAGCATCTTCTTCCTGTCGATTAAATTTCTCGTTTGTAGCAGCACGTCATCTTCATGGTGTACCAATTTTAATGGCTGAAGACCACGGCGTGCCAGTTCACCATCCAGATGACTCTCTAACGACACCAGTCGAGTAGCACACGTCGATGCTGTGGCGTAAGTGGAAGATGGGCTAGAGGTGTGCGTGCCTGTAATCTCATCTTTTAGTAACCGGTTCACAACAATACGTGATGACACTTGTGAGGTCACATTTGCTATTATCTGTGTTGTGGAAGCTTTCAGTGCTGCACTTAAAATACGTGTGTGCTGCATGTACATCCAAAACCACGCCTACGAGTGTGACGATGTTCTCGTGTCCACTGTTTCTAGCACTGCTACACAACTGACATGGCACGTCCAAATTGTGTGGTAATTCTCTGACCACTCCTTTACTCTAAAGACCACAATTATACCCATGTCAAACTTGCTAAGCTGGCTGTAGGAAGCACAAGTGCATCTCCATGTCCTGGTGGTTGCTTGATCCACATGTCTGTACCACAATGAGTACCATGGGCATTCCCTTTAAAAGGGCAGTCACAGCTGGCGTTCTGGTAGCTATGCCACTAGGCTCTCTGCTGCTGAGTCGCACTGAAACCATTATCAGTACATCTACCAGCCCCTAAGTGTCATATTCTCTCACTGGACCAAAATCGACATCGTCTTTCAAGGTGTTCTGCCAATTTACTGGAAGTATAACTGCTAGATTCATACTCCATGCCTTAATTCTTTTTCAATTTATCCTCGATCATTCGATGTCAGCATAAGAGGCGCCTACCAAAGAGCAAGATGGTGCAATGGCAGGACATTGAGGACCGAGCTGGAATTCACTTTCTGGCCATCCAGATTTTCCTGGTTTCCCTAAATCGTTTGGGATAATGCCAGGATGGTTCTCTTGAAAGGGATACGTCCAATTTCCATCGCGATTGGATTTCAGTTTCAGCTTGCGCTCCGTCTCTAATAAACTGGTGTCGACTGGGTTTTAAACCCTAAAGGCGCATATACAGGGTGGTCCATTGATAGTGACCGGGCCAAATATCTCACGAAATAAGCATAAAACGAAAGAACTACAAAGAACGAAACTTGTTTAGCTTGAGGGGGAAACCAGATGGCGCTATGGTTCGCCCGCTAGATGGCGCTACCATAGTTCAAACGGATATCAACTGCGTTTTTTAAAATAGGAGCCCCCATTTTTAACTGCATATTCGTGTAGTACGTAAAGAACTATAAATGTTTTAGTTGGACCACTTTGTTCGCTTTGTGATAGTTGGCGCTGTAATAGTCACAAACGTATAAGTACGTGGTACCACGTGACATTCCGCCAGGTCGGACGGTATTTGCTTCGTGATACATTACCCGTGTTAAACTGAATCGTTTACCAATTGCGGAAAAGGTCGATATCGTGTTGATGTATGGCTATTGTGATCAAAATGCCCAAATAGGCGTGTGCTATGTATGCTGCTCGGTATCCTGGACGATATCATCCAACTGTCCGGACCGATCGCCGGATAGTTACGTTATTTAAGGAAATGAAGTGTTCAGCTACATGTGAAACGTCGACAAAGACCTGCAACAAATGATGATGCCCAAGTAGGTGTTTTAGCAGCTGTCGCGGCTAATCCGCACATCAGTAGCAGATAAATTGAGCGAGAATCGGGAATCTCAAAAGCGGCTGTGTTGAGAATGCTACATCAACATCGATTGCACCCGTACCATATTTCTATGCACCAGGAATTGCATGGCGAGGACTTTCAACGTCGTGTACAGTTCTGCCACTGGGCACAAGAGAAATTACAGGACGATGACAGATTTTCTGCACGCTTCCTATTTAGCAACGAAGCGTCATTCACCAACAGCGGTAACGTAAACCGGCATAATGTGCACTATTGGGCAAGAGAAAATCCTCGATCTCTGCGACAAGTGGAACATCAGCGACCTTGGCGGGTTAATGTATGGTGCGGCATTATGGGAGGAAGGATAATTGGCCCCCGTTTTATCGATGGCAATCTAAATGGTGCAATGTTTGCTGATTTCCTACGTAATGTTCTACCGATGTTACTACAAGATGTTTCACCCCTTGACAAGAATGGCGATGTACTTCCAACATAATGGATTTTCGGCACATAGCTCGCATGCGGTTGAAGCGGTACTGAATAGCATATTTCATGACAGGTGGATTGGTCGTCGAAGCACCATACCATTGCCCGCACGTTCACCGGATCTGACGTCCTCGGATTTCTATCTGTGGGGAAAGTTGAAGGATATTTGCTATCGTGAGCCACTGACAACGCCTGGCAACATGCGTCAGCGCATCGTCAATGCATGTGGGAACACTACGGAAGGCGAACTACTCGCTGTTGAGAGGAATGCCGTTACACGCATTGCCAAATGCATTGAGGTTGACGGACATCATTTTGAGCATTTATTGCATTAATGTGATATTTACAGGTAATCATGCTGTAACAGCTTGAGTTCTCAGAAATGATAAGTTCACAAAGGTACATGTATCACATTGAAACAACCGAAATAAAATATTCAAACGTACCTACGTTCTGTATTTTAATTTAAAAAACCTACCTGTTACCAACTGTTCGTCTAAAATTGTAGGCCTTATATTTGTGACTATTACAACGCCATCTATCACAAAGTGAAAAAAGTGGTCCAACTAAAACATTCATATTTTTTTACGTACTACACGAAAATATAATCAAAAATGGGGGCTCCTATTAAAAAAAAAAAAACACAGTTGATATCCGTTTGTCCTATGGCAGCTCCATCTAGCGGGCCAACCATAGCGTCATCTGGTTTCCCCCTTCAAGCTAGACAAGTTTCGTTGTTTGTAGTTTTTTCGTTTGACGCTTATTTCGTGAGATATTTGGCCCGGTTACGATCAATGGACCACCCTGTATATATTCCAGCGGAACTGTCAGTTAACCTGAAAAGTTCACCAGAAGACCAGCAGCCGGTATGTATGTGGGCTTCGGCTGGCTTGTACAGTCCGACTGATACAGCAGCTGGAGAATGTTCGTCCATCCAGGAAAACTGAAGAGCGCGCACTGGAGCGTATTTAGAGTGAGTCGACATCCGAACCTATCTGGTATTCCACGGTTTATATGGCAACTAACGGCGGTTTGCCGAGATTCATTGCCCGCATCTCGTGACCGTGCGGTAGCGTTCTCGCTTCCCACGCCCGGGTTAGATTCCCGGCGGGGTCAGGGATTTTCTCTGCCTCGTGATGGCTGGGTGTTGTGTGATGTCCTTAGGTTAGTTAGGTTTAAGTAGTTCTAAGTTCTAGGGGACTGATGACCATAGATGTTAAGTCCCATAGTGCTCAGAGCCATTTGAACCATTTTTGATTTCGAACCGAGATTCATTAACCATGTGTTGACTGAAGCTGGATGTGAAAGCTTAAGTGGAAGCTACCCATTTCTTGGCAAAATATCTCCTCACTACCACTCATTATCGCGAACTTCCCTGGTTTCCTCACATCAGTACACCAACAACTATTATGCTTCTGAGAGATCGAGCAGTTCACAATGCACCACACTTACCCCAAGGCAAGCACCGCATTGGAGAACGCCAGTATTCCAGGCAGAGTTGTGAGAATACGATAATGAAGGAGGAAGCCAGAAACAATATCCCTCTTAATATTACGGCAGCAGGTGGGGTTCTCGACCACAAATCCTGAGAACAACACCACTAGCAACATATTAGAGTGCTGCGGAGTATACGTGTCCACTCTGGTATAAATCCACCCACGCAAACATAGAAGACAAGGCGCTTAGCAAAATGTGTAGGCCTATCACAATTTGTTTGAAACCTATATCACTTATAAAACTCTACAAGATCATTGTCACAGTGCACCAGATATTTCGTGTGAAGTAGATGACAATGTGGAGACAACAAATCAGGCTCATCGGGAAAACCATCTACTACTTTGGTACGTTCCAGAATCGCCAAGGTTGAGGTCCAGAAGAAGTTTCTTCAAGACTAGTTCAGTCTTGCAGACACTACCAGCTAGAGCAAGAAAATACTCCCACCTGGGCACGAACAGAACTGGACATGTAGCGGGAACTCAATCTTCTTCGTTCTGGAGTTGAAAGATCCAGGAGCAACCTCCAGAAATGGCACTTTCCTGTGGATAACACCAACTGTGACTGCGGGGAACCAAAGACCATGGGAAACCTATTGGGTTTCACCTATCGCATCTTGCACAGACGATCTTCTGCTACCGACACCAGGTGCAGCTGAAATTGCAAAGTTTTGGCCAACACTAGTCTAACTTTATAATTCTTTCTTTCATTTGTTTGTAATGGTAATTACCATGTATTTTATTTGTTCTTGTAGTGCACCACCATATATGGACATGTTAGTGAGAACCTGAGCCTTCAGCAGGGTTGACAGCGGGCGAGTGTGGGATTTTGTTACTCTAATAATCCTACAAGGCCGTCGCAATATCGCGAGGCAGGTTAGCATGTAGAAGCAGTGGACTCAGCGGTACTGCACAGACTCGTGCAGCAAGGGGTGAGGCAGATTTTCGCAGACAGTGGC
This sequence comes from Schistocerca gregaria, assembly GCF_023897955.1. Classification (NCBI taxonomy): domain Eukaryota; kingdom Metazoa; phylum Arthropoda; class Insecta; order Orthoptera; family Acrididae; genus Schistocerca; species Schistocerca gregaria. The sequence goes on along the minus strand of NC_064931.1, from coordinate 183,185,335 downwards.
AGTGGTGTTTAGGATACGTGACTGGCAATGTCGCATATGCACAACAAGCGCGCTAGTGGCGACTATAAGTCCTGGGCATTTTGTAATGAAATTATTCTGTCTCGCAGCTATACTAGGACGAGGGGGCTGCACCAGCTGAGGCTGTAAGGCTCGCATATGTTTTCTGATATTGTAAACAATTTACCTCTTCTCTACTGGGTGAAAGGTGAATGAGCCTACTGCATGAAAAGTTAATAAGATCCTTGATTCTTTATTAGTTTAATCTATGGTAGACATGCTATTCAGTCATTTGTGCAGCGCTGGGGATTGTTATTCGAGACAAAGTAGCGTGCAGTTGATTTTTTTTCAGAGAAATAGATGTTATTCGTCAATCTGGGAGAAATTACTTGACATGCTTTATTATACAGATGAAAACACATTTGTATAATTTTTTGTCCTTTACATTGATGGGGAAGATTTTGGAGGAATTTAAAACGTATGATTGTAAATTTTGTGATGAGAGAATTTTGTAATTGTCCAAGTCTCCTTTGTTGTGCCGTCTTTTTCTCAATAATCGGAGTTTGTTTTCTTAAAAGCGATTTTCTTTAAAGTAAAAGCAACCTTCATGATTCATAGTAAAGCTTTGAATCTTGATCTTACACCACACGAAGCGACAGATTGTTTCTGACAAAAAAAAAGGAGTAGATTATTTATCTTTAGCTGCTGCATCTGATAATTTGTGCTTGTACATTCGAGAACGTCAGTACTGCAGATGCTAAAACAGCATGCTGAGCAAGAGGTAAGTCACTTTTATTTCAGAACAGATCTCACCTTGCATTCTTGAGCAAACTGTGAGTAGTCGTATTGTCAGACGTCGTGCTAGTAAGCACATTAATTTTCATTGAACAGTGTTGGTAATTTCAGACAGTTACTTTCTTCCGAGTAGAACAGTAATTTATTTTTGCGGATATTATTAGTGTAACATTGCGCCTTATGTCATGCGTAGTTCATAATGTGCTGCGGTGCTGAGTTTTAGTTATACTGTTTTCATTGAGTACATAGTTAGTTTCGTTTGGCATTTAATTAGATTCATTTTCTTTATTTCAGATTTTGCATTTCATGAAGTTTAAAGTTCTATTTCACGACACTGTTCATATGCACAACATAGGGCCAACCAATAGACAGTTTTGCTCAGCAGTTGAATACGTTATCTAAAGCACATGTTACATGAGGAGAAAGTTTTCAGAATCAATATATTCAGTTTTTTCACAAACAAACAATATTTTTATAGGAAGCTTACACTTGTCGACCCTTTTCGCCAAGGATAATCCTCTGGTTTTTCTGTGATTACGTAGTTAGATTGCAACACAGGTTTTCAAAAGCAAATCAACGCTACGTGCATATGTACTAACATTTGTTATTTTCTCTTTTAGCTATCGTAATTTCATTGTCATATTTATATGTGATTCGTGTGAAATTTTTTTCCCCTTTGTAAAAAAAATTGTGTGTGAAGATCTCTGTTGAATAGACAGACAATAGTACATACTCTGTGAAAATATTGAGTGTGAAGATCTTTGTTGCATAGGCAGACAATAGTACATACTCTGTGAATTGTTTAAATGTTGCCTAGAGTTTTCGCACATTTTCTGTTGCGTAAAAGAATTTATTACTTTCGATTATTTACCTACGAATAGAAATTTTGTCTGGTAATTTTGGTTTTACATCTCAACACTATGGTTAGCAACACAATATTCCTTCGTGCTACTAGATCTCAAACCACGTTACGAAGTAATGACGCAATTATCAATGAAAGAGTCGTTACACATAAATAATTTATTAGAGATTCCAGAGAATGAAAATAACTGTCCAACAGAGATGAGTTCTTTATTAGGAAATGCAACAGAACAGATATCCAACAGGGAACAGGAAATTTCAGAAGTTGAATCGGTAGCCAAAATGTCGCCTCAGCTATGCGAAATTTCGCAACAACCACTTACTGATACAGTCGTTCCGGGTTTTACTTCTGTTTCTTTTACTCAATAAGAACATGAGCCAATGTTCTATTATTGACAATACGCACTCAGTCGTTACAAATCCAGTGAACATGCATGTGGAAGGTAATAATCCAACTTCGTTAGAGTTGCTACTAAAGATAGACAAAACTTTAGAACAAAGCACAAAATACGAGAAGAAATGAGTAAGGATATCAAAATTATGAAAAATGACCTTACATCTCACATTCGGAAACTTGAGGAAAAACTGCAAGACCTTTCTGTAGAAATCCTACAAGGGATTAGAGACGACTTAGAACGCATTATTACGAGGCTAGATGCTGAGCTATGGTCTTGAAACTGAACAAAATAATTTAAAAACTAGACAACAGAATGATAAAGAAGAGCTTTTCGCTAAAATAAATACCACTGTACCTAGCGCAGTAGTATCGCAACTCACAGAACGTCTTGACCACCTTAGTATCAGTGTTGAAACAGTTAGTGAAGAGGTAAACGCATTAAACCTGAACTCTGACGAACAAAAAGAACGACTTCGTGTGTTAACAAAGAACACAAAACTAGCGAGCGCGAGTTTAAAGAGTGAAACAAATCCGCGCAGTGACAAAGTAGAACAATGAGCTAAAGAAAACAAGGCAATATCCTGTACCATTATAACTCATGGAGAACAACAAATCGAACATCTTGCTATCCCAACTCGTATCATTTCGAGTGACATAAGAAGAAACTCAGATAGCATTTTATGGTTTGTTCTTCTTAAATAAAGAAACGCAAGACTTTGAAACAGCGTACAAACTATCATGAAAGGATAATGGAACAACACCTTACACACAGTGAAAGAAAATGAAAGTGCAATGATTTTGGTCATTCTTATTTATATTTTGACACTTCCGATATTTTTATATATTTCTGGCATTTATGAGGACAGAAATCCACTCGCAGTCGAAACGGTGAGCAGCCTTGGCAGCATTCCAAAGAAGTTTTGTGGAAAGAGAAAGCTTATAATTACGATTACAAACATTTTCATACAGTCAACTAAGGCGGTTATTTTCTTGTACAAAAAGGCACTTAGACACAAGTAAGTGAACTGTCCGCGCACTGTTATTCTGAGCATTTGAGCAAAAGTATTTCGAAAGGAAGTGATAATTTGAATTCTATGCATTTTACTACGTTAAAATGTAGGTTGGGGATCCATTATACTTTCTGCGTACGTCAGCTGGCGGATGATGCCTCCCCGAGCTGGGTGTTAACTATTTTTTAACTTCTGAGTTCACTCGCTTTCTCCTACTACACTTTTTAGTCGATAAGTACAAACAATTTTGTTCTACTGTCCTAATGTAAATGTGTCAAAGTAGTTTTACTCTCTTGTGGCCTATGTTTAAGAATGTGTCATATTGGTGACAAAGTACATTCCGATTCTGATCAGAAGGAAAAATTCGATTACACACATTTAGTGACTGTAAAAATTTGATTCGATTAAAAACATCTTACTGACCATCCCAGGCAGGACGCTAAACTGCCCAACATAAAAAAAGGAAAAAAATAAAATAGAAATAAGAATTGTACTCTCAGTAACGTTTACCAAAACAGAATTTTTGGAAGTGAAATACGTATTGGCTAAACACGTACACGGCTTTGAACACCATAATTTTTACATACAGCAGTAGCAGTCATGAGTTATAAATAAAATGAAATATTTAGTGCCAGTTCTGATGAGGTATACAGTTGAGATTTTAGTTGTGTTGTCCATATGGGAAGTCAGTTTTCCAGACAGTAGTGGTGTTGATGACTGACAACCATATGAAGGATTTTCTACAAATTCAAGAAATAATTACAAGTTTCTAAGAGTAAGACTGTGCTGTCTGCAAGAAACTCTCAGTGTCCAAGGTAATAAGTATTTTTGTGGAGGTCTTCTTTTCATGATCAGTTGTGCAGTAATGAAGGTTTCTTTGCTTTATTTATGAAGTGTGACTGTGGAGTGTTTCTCGTGCAAGGATTGATTAATAACACAGAACAAGGAGTATTTACTATCGATTATTTACGAGATATGCCGATATTATCAGATATGTGGTTATTATGATGATACATTAGAGATAAATATGTTGAAGTTTTTTGAGATTATTGATGATGATGATGATTATAAAGATAACGATGATAATATGATAGGAAGATGCAATGGTTAGGGATTATGACGTATTATAAGAAATAGTAGGTAATGGTTAGGGCATATGTTGGAGACCCTGTTTTTATCGAAGTTGATTTTTCTTTGCATGGATGTATTTCATTAGCGTGCATGTAATAAAAGGAAGGTGATGAACAGCGATATGGGTAGTTGCGCAAAGGAGATCTGAAATGGTAAGTAACAGCACTGGTAAAAGCCAACACAAGTATTTTTATGTGAGTTTTTTTGTGCCATCAGTTACAACTGATATGGCATACATGTCTGGCATATTTTTGTTCTATGTTTTGTGATTTTTTTTATTTTGCTGCATATGACATATGAGTGCATTATGCTGTTGAAGTATGTACCTTTTCCTTGTGTAACTAACTGCACACCTTCTCGTCTTCAGGTCAGATTACGACAGACACGATGATATACATATACATTAAAACGAATTGGACAACTATGTGTATATTCCAGATTTATGAGACATAGTTGCACATAGGCTGCACCGTCGAGTGACAAGTTTTTATGATGGTGGCAGACATGGAAAACAAGAGATTCTTTTGTGGTAAAATTAATATTTTTATGAACAATTTGTTACTAACCCTTTTTGCATTTTAGAACTTATCAATTAATTTTCTTGCCATGGCTTAGGTTACTACTGTAAATTATTTATAATCTTATTGCATAATACGAGTACTGCTTAACATAGCTTTTGCCTCTTGTGAACTCATCCATTACACAATCACTGGTGAACCAACAAACTTTTGACACTGATATCTTACTGGCATTTTCTGATGACACTGGCACCTTGCATTTTTGTCATATGTACTTTGCTTTCGTTACTGCATTGATTTTATGATGAAACTTTTGTGCCTGATCTGTCATAGCCTAAGACTGTGTTCTTCACTTTGTTTTCTGATTTACCATAATGACTTTTTGCTGCATAGGAAAAGATACTTTGCTACATTGTCTTTCTGATGGAATATTTATCATGAAACTTCCTGGCAGATTAAAACTGTGTGGCGGACCGAGACTCGAACTCGGGACCTTTGCCTTTCGCGGGCAAGTGTCCTATCAACTGGGCTACCCAAGCACGGGCAAGTGCTCTACCAACTGAGCTACCCATGCACAACTCACGCTCCGTCCTCACAGCTTTACTTCTGCCAGTGTGAGGACGGGGCGTGAGTCGTGCATGGGTAGCTCAGTTGGTAGAGCACTTGCCCGCGAAAGGCCAAGGTCCCGAGTTCGAGTCTCAGTCCGCCACACAGTTTTAATCTGCCAGGAAGTTTCATATCAGCGCACACTCCGCTGCACAGTGAAAATCTCAGCTTTAAAATCCTCCATACTGATACTCCCTATCCTCAATGTTTCTCTACTAACCCTTCGAATCTGCATGGCCTGTATTTACAGGTAAGATCTGCTAACTTTCTTGACCCTGCTCTCGTCGATGGCGTAAAATGCTTTTGTTGTAAACACACCAGGCTCTATAACAACTCTCTTCAGCACTTCAATTTTGCCATTATTTCCGTTATTGTAACATCAAACTGCACCATAGACACCTATTTTGAGTACTCCAAGTCCACAGAATGCCCTTTTTGAGCATCTAATCCAAATTAAGTAACTGAGGATTTGATTTTCATCTTGTGTCCTTCCGTGGAGACAATTCGTCAATTAATCAGGGTATGCAAGATACCTGAATGTGGGCTTAATTGCAGGTTCTGGTAATGAGTGTTTATGTGAATACGTCTCATTTCTGTTGTTGAACTTACAACAATCGTCTTTCGGACACAGACTGGGTACTGGTGTTTGGTCAATGATACTTTGTGGAAAAAAACTGCCCATACAGCACCCCTCATTGCTTCTAAATTATGTATGTTTTTCCTGATAGCTCTCCTATAAAATAACTGAAGAGAATCAATTTCTTTCAGAGTAAGCTAGCCGTCCTCTCCTAGTGGTTTTCCATCCTCAAGTACTTCACCTTTCTTCTCTTTCAGCAAGCAACGAAGCCTACTATCAGGACTCTTTTGGATGTGGCCAGCACATCGCCGGCCGCGGTGGTCTAGCACTTCTACGCGCTCAGTACGGAACCGCGGGACTGCTACGGTCGAAGGTTCGAATCCTGCCTCGAGCATGGATGTGTGTGATGTCCTTAGGTTAGTTAGGTTTAAGTAGTTCTAAGTTCTAGGGGACTGATGACCACAGATGTTAAGTCCCATAGTGCTCAGAGCCAGCACATTCCAACTTTCCTATTGTTCTAATGTACGGATTTTTATCTGTTGCAGCTCTGAACAAAGATGAGTCCCCATCACCAAGGTATTTAGTATACCTAACACGATACTGTTCCTCAGATCTGGAGAACGTCCTCACAGCTGCATCAGCCTTCATGCCCCCACTTGAGCTACTATAATTTTTAGAGCGTGTTACTGCATGCTTTTCTTGCCACAGTTTCTCACTGTATCCATTGCTGGACATTTTCCTTGTTGCACACGAGTGGCAGTATTTACACGTAATTTCTACTACTAAAACTTTACTTGTGTCAGAACCAATGACAGATGCAACTCCATACAGAGATGTGTGACTCCTTTTCATCCAGGTCTCATCTATACACAGGTCAGTAATATTTGTAGGAGAGCCATTGTGTTGAGTATCTATCCCAGGATCTATTTCTTTTTGGTTTATTTCCACCAATTCCTCCACTGCTTTCGTCATAGAAACTTTGGCAGTATCGCATACAGCATCAGACATTTCTTTATTTACTTTTTGAAATCTTGCACAAGGTGGAGGTGTGTTCAGAAAACTACACAATATATTACCTCCTTCCCTGCCCTGTCCAAGGCATCTCAGAGCATATGGTAACCTAAATTTGCTTTCATAGGTACCAGTGTCAGTTTTTTGGAGAAGGAAAATGAAAATTCATAGCCACAAAAATTACAATTTTTTTTAAATCACGAGCTATTCCCACTCTTCTTTCTTCAACAACAATCATGTATTCCGTATTTTTATAGCTAACACATGAAAATGAAAAATTTATAGCCTGACAGAAAAGCACTAAATTAATAAAGCTGAATCCAGTGGAATCCATACCAACATCATTCACGCACCTGTACAATTCTTGTGTCCCAAGTCTCGATGCTGAAGCTGAGAGCTTATGTTCTTGATTTCGAGCTGGTTCCTCTGTTTTGTTGGTAAACCGATTTCCATCAAACCTCCGTTTCCTAAACACAGTTTTTCCATCACATATTATGCATAAAACTTAACTTCCACGCAAAGGTTTGCGAATTCAACCTTCCACTTACTAATATGTGTTAGTATTGTCAAAACGTAAATAAACGACATGCAAGAAAGTTTTCAGGCAAAGATATAGATGACAACCAGAGATATAGATGCAGCTAAAGATACCGAAAGAAAATAGCCTTCATACTGACAAAAATTCCGTTGAAGCAAGCAGTTTCGCAAATGACGGAAAAGGTGGGAGTGGTCGCCAGTGTAGAGTTAATCAGTTTAACAATTTAAAGGCTTTTTTGAAGCTGCTATCAAGATAAAATTCACACACAATACAGATTAAACTGTGTAGATCAAGAAAATAATATTTTTGAAAAATCGATTTTTTTGACCACAATCCATCCATTACATACCCCCTTAAGGCATAGTAGCGTGCACTTGAGTTTTCAGAGAAATAGATCTGCTATTCCTGAATCTGGGAGAAATTATTTGGAATTCTTTATTATACAGATTAAAACACTTTTATATACATTTTTGTTCTTTATATTGACGGAGAATATGTTGCAGGAATTTTAAAGGTATGTTTCTAATTTTTGAAATGAGAGAAGTTTGTAATTGTTAGAGTCTTCTTATGTTGTGTGCTGTCTTCTTCTCAATAATCAGAGTCCGATTTCAGAAAAAAGATTTTCTTTAAAGTAAAACCAACCTCCATGATTCATAGTAAAGTTTTGAATTTTAATCGTGTGTGCATTGCAACTTACACCACACGAAGCAACAGATTATTTCTAACACAAAAATTTGGTGTAGATTATTTATCTTCACCTGCTGCACCTGACGATTTGTATTTTCTTTCGAGAACGTCAGTACTCCAGACACAAGAACAGCACGCTGAGCAAGAGGCAAGTCACTTTCATTTCAGGGCAGATCTCACCTTGCATTCTTGTGCAAATAGTGTGTAGTCAGGATTGTCAGGTTTCGTGCTAGCAAGAACATTGATTTTCAGTGAACGGTGCTAGTAATTTCAGACAGTTATTTTCTTCCGAGTAGATCAGTAATTTATTTTTGCGGATATTCTTTGTACAACATTGCGCTTCATATCGCGCATCGACAATAATGTGCTTCGCTACTCAGTTTTAGTTACATACACTATGTGATCAAAAGCATCCGGACACCTGGCACAAAATGACTTACAAGGTCGTGGAGCCCTCCATCAGTAATTCAATATGGTGTTGGCCCACCCTTAGCCTTGATGACAGCTTCCACTCTCGCAGCCGGCCGCTGTGGCCAAGCGGTTCTAGGCGCTACAGTCTGGAACCGCGCGACCGCTACGGTCGCAGGTTCGAATCCTACCTCGGGCATGGGTGTGTGTGATGTCCCTAGGTTAGTTAGGTTTAAGTAGTACTAAATTCTAGGGGACTGATGACCTCAGATGTTAAGTTCCATACTGCTCAGAGTCATTTGAACCACTCTCGCCGGCATACGTTCAATCAGGTGCTGGAAGGTTTCCTGAGGAATGGCAGTCCATTCTTCACGGAGTGCTGCACTGAGGAGAGGTATCGATTTCGGTCGGTGAAGCCTGGCAGGAAGTCGGCGTTCCAAAACATCCCAAAGGTGTTCTGTAGGATTCAGGTCAGCACTGTGTGCAGGCCAGTCCACTACATGGATGTTACTGTCGTTTAACCACTCCGCTACAGGTGCTCCATCGTGTTGAATGATGCAATCGTCATCCTCGAATTGCTCTTCAACAGTGGGAAGCAAGAAGGTGCTTAGAACATAAATGTAGGCCTGTGCTGTGATAGTGCACGCAAAAAAACAAGGGCAGCAAGCTGCAAGCCCCCTCCATGAAAAACACGACCATACCGTAACACCGCCGCCTTCGAATTTTACTGTTGGCACTAGACACGCTGGCAGATGACGTTCACCGGGCATTCGCCATACCCATACCCTGCCATCGGATCGCCACATTATTTACCGTGATTCGTCACTCCGCACAACGTTTTTCTACTGTTCAATCGTCCAATGTTTACTTTGCTTACACCAAGCGAGGCGTCGTTTGGCATTTACCGGCGTGATGTGTGGCTTATGACCGGCCTCTCGACCATGATATCCAAGTTTTCTCACCTCCCGCCTAACCGTCATAGTACCTGCAGAGAATACTGATGCAGTTTGGAGTTCCTGTGTGATGGTCTGGATAGACGACTGCCTATTACACGTTAATACCCTCTTCAACTGTCGGCGGTCTGTCAGTCAACAGAGGAGGTCGGCCTGTACGCTCTTGTGCTGTATGTATCCCTTCACACTTCCGCTTCACTATAACATCAGATACAGTGGACTAGGGATGTTTAGGAGTGCGGAAATCTCGGATACGGACTTATGACGCAAGTGACACCCATCCACCAGCCACGTTGGAAGTCCGTGAGTTATGCGGAGCGCCCCATTCTGCTCTCTCACGATGTCTAATGACTACTGAGGTCGCAGATGTGGAGTTCAAATGGTTCGACTGGCTCTGATCACTATGGGACTTAACTTCTGAGGCCATCAGTCCCCTAGAACTTAGAACTACTTAAACCTAACTAACCTAAGGACATCACACACATCCATGCCCGAGGCAGGATTCGAATCTGCGACCGCAGCGGTCGCTCGGTTCCAGACTGTAGCGCCTAGAGCTCGATGTGGAGTACCTGGCAGTAGGTGGCATCACAATGCACCTAGTATGAAAAACGTACGTTTTTGAGCATGATAAAGTACTTTTGATCACATAGTGTAGTTTTCATTGAACACATAATTAGTTTTTCGCTTTCTTTATTTCAAATTTTGCATTTTGTCAAGTTTAAAGTTATAATTCACCATACTGTTCACATGCGCAACACAGGGACAGCGGACAGACAGTTTTCCTCAGCGACTGAATACGTTATTTAAAGTACATGTTACACGAGGAGAAAGTGTTCGAAATCAGTATATTCAGTTTTCTCACAAACAGACAGTATTTTTACAGAAAGCTTTCGAGGTCATTACATGGAACTGCCAGTAGAGGTTACTGGATCTAGGCCACGATTGGGTAACAGCTCCCATATTTAGTGCTACCGCACAGCAGGTCATCCCGGGTCTACTCCAGCAGCACGTGTGACTCTTCAGGCCTAGGAGACAGCAGGTCGTTCACTGTGAACACCAGCCGTCTTCCGCCTTCGTAGGTTGGGCGCCGCATCGTGGTGGACTTCCCACACTGTGAAACAGCCGAGGCGCCTCCCGGTCTATAGCGGAACGGCATCGTCGAATGCACAGGCCGCTGGCGTGAAAGACTCGCTGACGGTTTACATAACGAGGCCGCCAGCGCACGGCGCAGACTCCGCGCCAGCAGCGTGGGGTGTGCAAGCAGCCAATCCAGCAGAACTGTGCAGCCAGCTGGCCACTGTCCTGGTGTACTCCACAGCGCAAATGCTTCAATAAAGCTTGCTCACTTTTAAGTCGTTTTTCTCTGGAGCCTTCCGCGCTCCCTCTCGCCTTTACCACGCGCTCGCACCGTTCTGGCTCATAGTCGCTCCTCCCTGCACTGGGGGCTTTATATTAATGACTCAGATAAATAAATAATACCAACAACAGGAATGAAAGAGTAACGCACTTTTCACCTTTGCTTCTGTATACGACGATCTTCCTTAATTCAGATTTTTCTGTTTCGTAGCCGCGCTGGATTAGCCAAGCGGTCTAAGGCGTTGCAGTCATCATGGGTGTACGTGTTTGTCCTTGCCGGCCGGAGTGGCCGAGCGATTCTAGGCGCTACAGTCTGGAACCTCGCGAGCGCTACGGTCGCAGGTTCGAATCCTGCCTCGGGCATGGATGTGTATGATGTCCTTAGGTTAGTTAGGTTTAAGTAGTTCTAAGGGGACTGATGACCTCAGAAGTTAAGTCTCATATTTCTCAAAGCTATTTGAACCATTTTTTTTGTTTGTCCTTAGGATAATTTAGGTTAAGTAGTGTGTAAGATTAGGGACTGATGACCTTAGCAGTTAAGTCCCATAAGATTTCATACACATTTGAACATTTTTTTCTGTTTCGTAATTATTTCAAAATAAAAACTAATGCAATACGATTTACATGCACATTTTCTTACCTGCAATTGACCCCTGAAAATTGTTTTACGTGTTTTTGGTATAGTTTTTACTAGTGCCTGAGTTGATATCCAGGTGCATGGAGTTGATATGGTGGTAGAAAATTTCAGGTCCTCCAAATGTCTCCCAATAACCAGGAACCTCAGTATTTCTGTCAGTTATTTTTTCTTTTGTTTTCCTATATTTTTTCTTAGTCTCTTATAACAGCTTTAAAGCAAAAGGTACGAGCACATCTTCATCGCCGAGGGATATGAGAACAGGCGATCATGTCTGCTTGTTGGCTTAGATTCAGCTGAAGGTATATGGGTCGTTTAGTCCGTGCGGCGGACTTTTCAGGCGTACCTGAGAAGCCTTTAATATCCTTCAAGAACCTACAGGACAACATATTACGTCGCTTACTGAGAAAAGACTAATGAGCCTGTACTTCTTAACATTTACACTGTCCCATTTCTTGTTAATTAATACTATTACTACACTGTTCCAAATTTTGGATAGTGCTTTTATAGATAGATATTGTCTTAATAATTCTGGAAATTCCTCTTTCAGCCTGTCTTATCCTTATTTTATATTTCTTATCTTTGAACGGTTTATGACAAAAAAATGGCTTTGAGCACTATGGGACATAACAGCTGAGGTCATCAGTCCCCTAGAACTTAGAATTACTTAAACCTAACTAACATAAGGACACCACACACATCCATGTTCGAGGCAGGACTCGAACCTGCGACCGTAGCGGGGTTTACGACTAGTTAACATTGTGTACCAGGTATACTTCTACCGAACTAGGGGCTCTTTTCATAAATCTGAGATCGATTGCACTCACCCGATCTATTCCTCTTCGATTGCTTCCTGTGAAACCTCTTTTGTAAACCGTAATCTAAAATGTTACGTGATAAAAGTTGGTTCTGATGTAACGTAACAGGCACTTTTGTCCGGTATAAAAAATCACTGGAAATTATCCGTCCCTTTTCATATCGATCTTTTTATATGTATTGAATTTACCAACTTTCTTCGTCTAGTTCAACTTTTCATATTTGGTTTCTCCTTCAGAAATTATCTCCAGCTTCACAGACTATTGATAAGGGCGTCAGTATAGTCTTTGCAATCAGCACTGCTGCATAAAAGCCTTCTGTAGACTATTCCATACACTACAGTGTTCAGCCATACATATTCACGCTACTTCTGCTTGCTTTCCAATGCCAACTACCAATCTTCCATTACGTCGTCACTTTGGTCTTTTCTTATCTCTCATCATCCAGCAAAGATTTTCCTTGTTTTATCTAGCACCCACAGGCCTTCCTGTATATCTCTAGCGTCTACATTTCAGTATTAATTACAGTCACAACCACGTGTTTCTCTCCAATCTGACCCCAGATCTATTCTCCTAGTAGTTCCCAGTATGCATCTCTCGACTGTTCGCTGCAGAATTCACAGTTTCTAAATTTTTTCGCGTTAAAGTTTCATGTTTCATTGCCGTAAGTCAGAAAAGGTATTGCACGTTGACCGTAAACTTTTCATTTTGGATACAGTGGAAGGGTAGTTTTGAAAACCCTAGTTAGTCTATCAAAAGGAAAAGAAAAGTATCGTTGTGAACACGGTAGGGCCAATCGGACGCTTCCGATCGCCATGTCATCCATCAGCCAATGGCATCATTTGGAAATGGTATGGAGGGGTATGTGGTCAGCTGGACAGCACACCACTCTCCCGGCGGTTGTCAGGTTAGCGGACCTGGAGCAGCTGCTGCTCTGTCATGTAGCTCCTCAACTGGCATCACGAGGCTGAGTGGACCCTGTTCCAGTCCTGCCGTCAAGGAAACATACAAACAATACTGGGAATCGAACTTGTATCCTCCACGTGGTAGCCATCTACACTGAGGTGACAAAAGTCATGGAATACCTCCTAATATCGTGTCGGACCTCCTTTTACCAGCCGCAGTGCAGCAGTCCAACGTGGGATGGACTCAACAAGTCGTTGGAAGTCCGATGTAGAAATATTGAGCCATAATAGCCCATAACTGGGAAAGTGTTGCCAGTGCAGGATGTTATGCACGAACTGGTCTCTCGATTATGTCCCACAAATGTGCGATGGGAATCATGTCGGGCGATTTGGGTGGCCAAATCATTCGCTCGAATTGTCCAAAATGTTCTTCAAACTAATCGCGAACAAATGTCGCCGTTGACATGGCGCATTGTCATCCATAAAAACTGCATCGTTAATTGGGAACAAATGGTCTCCAAGTTGTCGAACGTAACCATTTCTAGTCAATGATCGGTTCAGTTGGACCAAAGGACCCAATCTATTCCATGTAAACACAACCCATAGAATTATGGAGCCACCACCAGCTTGCACAGCGCCTTGTTGATACAACTTGGGTCGACGGCTCCGTTGGGTCTTCGACACACTCGAACCCTACCATCAGCTCTTACCAACTGAAATCCCAAAATCATCTGACCAGGCCACGGTTTTCCAGTCGTCTAGGGACCAACCGACATGGTCACGAGCGCAGGAGATGCGCTGCAGGCGATGCCATGCTATTAGCAAAGGCACTCGCCTCGGTCGTCTGCTGCCATAGCCGATTAACGCCAAACTTCGTTACACTGTTCTAACGGGTACTTTCGTCGTACATCCCACATTGATTTCTGCGGTTATGTCACTCAGTGTTGCTTGTCGGTTAGCAATGACATCCTACGCAAACGCCGCTTCACTCGGTCGTTAAGTGAAGGCCGATCGCCACTGCGTTGATTGTGGTGAGAGGTAGTGCCTGAAATTTGGTACTTACGGCGTACGCTTGACGCTGTGTGTCTCAGAATACTAAATTATCTAAGGATTTCTGAAATGAAATGTCCCATGCATCTGGCACCAACTACCGATCCCCGTTCAAATGCTGCTAATTCCCGTCATGCGGCCGTTATCACATCGGAAACCTTTTGACATGAATTACACGAGTACAAATGACGGTTGCGCCAATGTACTACCCTTTTATACCTTGTGTACGCGATAGTGTCGCCATCTGTATACCTGCACGTCGCTATCTCACGACTTTTGTCACCTCAGTGTATACTGACCATTCGGCTATGGAAGCGGTCATACCAAAGGACTACAGGCAGTTTTTAATCATCTATTTATTTCCTTCCCTGTCCATACATAGTTGTCTTCAATTGCCGCAAATAAGAACACTCTTCAACTTGGCCTACGACTTCATTATTACGCTATACTTTACAGTGTGTTCATTTTACGTTAGTTTACTATCATTGTTTTGCTTTCAGCCCTACTTTCCAACTTGGTCTATCAAGTTCTTAAACTTGTTGTGGACGTCTATCTATAGTAGAGGTAAACTGTAAATTTTATCAGCAAAACAAATGTGGTTCAGGTACGGTTCGTTAACATGTTTCAATTTCCTAGTTTAAGTTGAAACGTCCCCTTAGAAAAATTATACAAGACTGTGCTTAAACTGACACACAATATTTTTTTAGCGCAACGCAATCTGACTTTCAAAAACCCTACAAAAAATGGCCCTGACTAACAGTAACCTATACGTTTCACAAATCGCTTACCTCACAAAAATCTTGGTTACTCGAACTACTGCAGTAAAGCGAGCACCACTACTGCCAGCTAAATAAAAGATGCAAACTACGGAAGGCACTAACTACTGATTGTTAGCGAATGAAAGATTTTAATAGAGAACAAACAATGTATTTACCTTAATAGTCATAATATATATATCAGTTCATGACATCCATTCTTACAAATTTCAAAACTCCGCCATCTCTCTCCCCACATCCACCACTGCTGGCGGCTCACCTCCAACTGCGCAACGCTACGCGCTGTTAGCATCCAGCTGCCGCTGCCCAACACTACAATGGCAGACAACAATGCAAACCAGCCACAGACTGCACATGGCACAGCCAGTGATTTTCATACAGAGCGCTACGTGGCGGCGGCGTTACCAATAAAAAAACCTAAACATCCTACTTACATAGCCCCCATGCTCCCCACAAAAAAATTACAAATTGTTTTGGGCAGTGGCCAACACAGATTTGAAATTTTTTTTCATAATTACAATAACAAAGAAATGAAATGCACCCACTTATCGATACAATGTTGGTCAAAAGCTAAAATTTGCTCACAGTCCATAAAAACAGTCCTGATCATTTATCAAAGTAAAATTGCAGTTTTTCTCAAAGTCTGAGTAGTAAAAGAAAATGCACATGGAAGTAGTGGATTTCCATGCAGTCTTGAAGAAGTAGTGTTGTCCTTCCAACGGAAAGACAGTGCTGACTCTTGACATGCAGACAGGTAATGGGCCATAACAGAGCAAACCCACAGCAGAGTCAGTCGAAGTTTTAAAGAATATAGGTAGGTAGGTCGTCACAGAGTAGACCCATTGTAGTCCTGTTAGAGATTACGGTATTGGTGGGCCACCAGAGGTGCAGACCCACTGCAGTCCTTGTAGAAATAATGGTATTGGTGGGACATCAAAGGTGTAGCCCACTGTAGTCCTTGTAGAGATGGCCAGCAGCCATCTGTTTGACTGTGCAGGCGCACAATCACCACTGAAGAGTCTTGCGGATAATATAGCAAGTCCATAACCACCACTTGTGCACTCACAAAAATTGTTTTTGAAATGTCCTTAGAATGAGCAATGCTGTTAACCAGTCCCTTACTGAATTATCAACACATGTGCAAACACTAACAGTCCCTACTTCTCACATATTGCCCATATACTATGACCAACAGAAACGTGTGCAGTGAAATGACACTTAATTCGAAGAACTGGTGTCTATACAATTATAAATTTAAAACATAAAAATACAATTACAAAGGCACAAAATACATCATTAAAGAACATAACAGTACAGATAACTTTTGAGTTAAAACAGGCTTTACAAAAGAATAGAAATAAACATGCACATCAGTGTTACAAAACTTATGACATAAGTACATACATAAAGATCAGAATAACTTTTGAAACATAAACTTCACACATGAGCATTAAAACAGATCAGAATTAATAATGTCTAACATCTTTACAAAGTAAATAACATATTATTAATGCAAATTATATTTGAGGATAACAGTATTCCTCATCATAGTTCATGTAGCTGAGTATTTGAAAAATTCTGCAACATAAGTCTTATCAGATAAACATATAAAGACCAGTAGAACATAAATACACAAGGGTACACAAACACATAGTGGGATAACAGAAGGAAAGGACAGGGTTTGTTTTCAGTGTAACATTTGGTACTGCAGTCCAACCCAAAACTTCATTCTGTAGATCTTTCGTCATATCTCAACATTTGTTTCCACCAAAAATATCATATCCAAGCATGCTTTCTGTATTTTGTTCACATCCTCTTTCAAAAATAGTTTTTCTCCACTGTACACTGCTTTTTTTTTGGCCAAATCATTTCTTATAGCTTCTCAATGCATTTCTTCCAATTCATCACAACTCGTTCTCTTTTATAGCCTACCGCATCTTAAGCTAACTTAAAGCTACTGAGCTCAGATGCTAAACTAAGGGACAAGGCAATGCAGCAGCACAAAACAATTAATACAAACAACAATGAAAAAAATTGAAGTTGTCAAAGCAAGCAGCAATATTAAAACTAATATAAGGCAATTCGCAGCAAACAAGAAAAATAAATCCGTAGTAAAACTGGCTTAACAGAGTAATACAAAGTCAAATTCAGTAATATTATGTCTGGTACACAGCAGCAGCAAATGCAATAGCTTATAACTAAACATGACAAAGCTCAAGCAGAAAAAATATTACAGTAAAGACAACAATGCAGAAAAGGGAAATGTCTATTCACAAATTAATATCTATGTCATTAAAGTGGTGCACCACAAGAAGTTATTCTACCATAAAAATTATCAAGTACTTGAAAAGAAAATTATGTATGCAGTTCCTGTGAAGTGAAGTCTTTTTGTGCTCCTTCGTTTTTTTAAGTACATCATAAAGTTATTATTTACTGGATCTGTAGGCATAAAATATCTATATTAGTACATCCATTAAATTTTATTGTAGCCAATGCAGCAGTGCAGCTAGAAACTAGATATTAAACAAAATAGGCAAAGCAAGGCGTGAAACGTCATTCGCTAGCCGTAAGTCATTTCATAATGCAGTAAACAATCTTCCAACCAGCAAGACAATAGACATGAAATGTTTCTCATCATTTCATTTCAGTAAATATCATAAATTAAGAACTATACACTGTAATCATGTTTTCAAGATTGAGGGTGTCGTATTTACGATGCTTTCTACAAAGGAATGTCAATAGAGAGGATAATGGCCTCTTTTTTTTTCTCCACCTGTGCCTCTGACAGGCACATACTAATGGCTTTTTTCAGGTGGCTGTCGCCCAGCTGGGTGCCCACGACGCATTACGTGCAGGTGGTCACTTAACTGTCTTACCGAAATATTTACGACACCAGTTTCCGCTACAGTGGCAGTCTCATATAAAAAATTTCACAGGTCAAGAATTTGCGTTATTCATCTGTAGAAACAAAATCCTATTGATATAACAGTGTCCAAAAAATTTTCGTCGGCATTGTAAAACATTCACGCATTTACATACATTTCATAACTCTTAAAGTACGATACTAGGTTTACAACAACCTTTTTCACAAACCAGAGTCCCTAACCACTACTCATTATTCCTTACTTTATTACACATATACATATTCGTAGACACTTCTTCAATATTTCATCATAATAAATACATAGCATAATCAAATTCCTCATATAGCATCAGCTTATTGATCATAAACATACCGCAACAGCGTAATACACATCGTCATCATAACATCATAAAACCTCAGTCAAATCTCAAAATCGTCATAGCTTCCTCCAATAATTTCAAAACCTAAAAAAAAATTCTCTGCTCATGTCAAAAGTGTCATCTGCCCCAAACGTACTTTAAAAATCATGATCCCATACCAAATACATCATTCAAAGCTCTCATAGTATCACAATGGTTCCGAGAAAATATGAACATTTCACAAAGTACAGACAAAATACAATTTCATAAGTGTGAAGTTATCCAACCGCGTAATTACGTAAACATCTGTCACTGATGTAGTAAAATAAATATTTGTCTCTCTCAGTTAAATGATCAGATAGCTGTGTGATTCTGTGTTAGAGAAATATGGTACCAATGTGTAAAGTTGTATAAGCAAATACCATATTAGCTAGGGCTCCTTGTGCTTGCCACACACATGGTACACAAAGTAGGCGTGTACCCCCCTGAGGATTAATGAATAATAGCCTCAGGTGTTACAGATCACAGCAATGGAATGAAATGTATCACGGAAAACCTTTGTATCATTGTACTTCAAATATCTTTAAAAATAAATGTTTTAAGTATAAAATTAATCACTCAAATACGTGTACTGTAGCGCTAAACTGTGCGTCTTGTTGTAAGATAATCTCTGTGGAAGGGTCGTAGTTATAGTCCTCCGAAAGCTAAGTTCTGCAGAAGTCAATGTACTTACCTCATGATAAACAAAAGTGAAATGCTTTGCGTATAGATATGTTAGTTATTACGCTTATTGCCGTGATGATGAAAGTACTGTGCTGTAACGTATTGTTGTGCTACAGAAAAGGCTGTCTCATTGTAGCTATACCACAAAAGATACTACTAAAACATGTTTTACTTTCCAGAATAATTCAGAAAAACTGTGCAGATATAAAACAGATACACCGCAAAAGAACCATTGTAAATTGGCACTCATTAGTAGCGTCATGATAAAATCGTTTAGTTGTCACATAAACTAACCACTGTGTCATCTGGTATCTCACAGAAACTACTTTAAATCCAGAATGTATTTTCAAGTAAACCAAAATGTTGCATTAAAATCTTATTAGCAGTATATGTTCTAAGTATGTAAGCCTTATAGTCGTTACATAATCGTGCAATTAACAAGCAAGAATGTACACACACAGTAACACTGTGTCGTCTGTTCACAATGACAATGCATTCGTAATTTTTGTTTAAATAAGTTCTCTTGGTTCTTGATTGGATATTAACTTCAAACATTGTTGCATGTTAACAGATTCTAAGTCTGACAAAGCGTACTAGAAAAGTGAAGTGAAAAGTTTTATGACAAAGACTAAGTTAAACAGCAGATTATCATTCAATAAACGGTTTTACATGTGAAATGTGGTGTAAACCTTCAACTGAAAAGCAATTATCATGTTTTATACGTCGGTAAGGAATGCTAAATCTTTTCTCAAGGTTAGCGTCTATGTTATTTTTCTCTGAGCCAGCTGGCGCAGGTGGCTGCCTGCGGTGCGAGTCATTGTCTGCCTCTTTGCTGGGGCGCGTCGTTATTAGGATTAGGAGACCTAACTTCTACAATTTCACCTTGCTGAGAAGTCCCTGCCCTGTTTCAAGCTCGCCAGTTCTGATGGAATTCAGGACTGTCGTTTTGTCGGTAGTTTCTGTAATTTCTTTCTTGTCGGTTAAGTGGTGGAGAATTTCTCCCTGAATCGTAACTGCGCGCTGCACTGTTGTGTCTGAAGTTATTCTGTCTCCCATGATAGTAATTGTTTTGGCTCCCATAATGTCTGTTTCTACGATTGTCTCTGTTATAATCATTACTGCGGAGAGGTGATCTTTCCCTGTAATTACTACTCTGCCAACGGTTGTCATATGGGTGGTGTCTGTTTTGGTCACGATTTGTGTTGTGAGAATAGCCTTGTCGTGTCCAGTTATTATTTCTTTCAACGCGGAATTGTGATGGATGTGACCTGCAATTGTTGTGTTCCTGTTTTCGCGTTCCGCGATTGTCAGCGTCAATTTCTAATTCTTGTAACAGTCCCTGAAAAGCTTCAGTGTCATCTTTGCAACGTCCTGCCAAAATAATATCTCGTAAATGTTCAGGTAGTTTAATTAAGCAAATGCGGATGAGTTCTGAGGGGCTGTATGGGTTTGAAAGGTGCTGATTCTTGTGCAACACGTTTTCAAAATATTTCACAAGACTGGAAAATTCAGATCGTTCGAAGTGTTTCATCATTATGATGCCATGTTTTACTCGGTCATGTGTAGCTTGAGACCAATATGCTGAGAGGAAGGCATGATAAAATTCTCCTTCACTGTGACAATCGTGAATGACCGATCGCATTCTTACAGCTGGTTCATTCTCCAAGTAGCCACACATAAATTCTAATCTGTGCTCTAATGACCAGTTGGGAGGAAAACAATGAGAGAATTGATGAAGCCACGCTTGTGGAGGAATGTCGTTGCCAGAATTCTTAAATGTTTTGAATTTACGTGTAGTAATGAACAGCTTATAATTAAAATCATCATGTCGGCGAGTCGCATGTCGTTCATTGTTACATCGTTTCGGCGGTTCCATCTTAAAATTCAGTGTACCTTGCCAATTTCTTTCATGATTTCCGAAATGTCCTGTGTTATTATTTTGTGGTTGTTCTGTATTTCTATGTCCCTCTTCCCGTGTTGGAGCGCGAGTGTCCTCTGAAATACGTAATTCTTGTATTACCTGTGTCAGCTGATCTTGCACTTCTCGGATTTCTCTTTGGTGTTGTGTATTAATTTGATTCTGATTTTGTTTGAATTTCCTAATTTGTTCGCACTCTTCTGTATCATTCAGATCATCATCTACCTTTGTAGATAAGTTAATGAACTGCTCTGAAAGTTCGGTTACTTTCTCCGATAGTGAACACATTTCCTCAGTGTGTTTTTCTGAACCAAGTTTCAGAGTGTCCATTTGTGTTGAAATTGAATCTACTGTGTCCTTTAAGTTTTCCTGAGTTCTTGCAAGTTGCGTAACCGAATCGGTGGATGCAACTGAGTCCATTTTAGCTTGCAAGGTGTCGTGATTTTCACGAACAATAGTTTGCAGTTCTTTTATGGCTGCTTCGTGATTCTGTAAAGCATTTTCATGCCGCGAAAAAGTAGGTTGAAAATGCTCACAAATTTGTGTTTTTACCTCATTACAGATTTTTTGTCATTTCGATTCAATGTTATGTAACTCAGTAGTTAAATCTTCACGTGTTTGTTCAAGTGTGGTGTCTAACTTTTGAAGCTTTTGCTGTGTTTGTCTCTGATTTTGTTCCATTGTGTCTAACTGTTGCTGTGTTTATCTCTGGTGTTGTTCCATTGTGTCCAACATTTGAAGATTTTGTTCCATTGTGTCTAACTTTTGAAACTTTTGCTGCGTTTATCTCTGATTTTGTTCCATTGTGTCTAACTTTTGAAGATTTTGTCCCATTTGTTACTGATTTTCTTCAAGCGTTGGCCGAGTGGTTCTAGGTGTTACAGTCTGAAACCGCGCGACCGCTACGGTCGCAGGTTCGAGTGCTGCCTCGGGCATGGGTCTGTGTGATGTCCTTAGGTTAGTTAGGTTTAAGTAGTTCTAAGTTCTAGGGGACTGATGACCTCAGAAGTTAAGTCCCATAGTGCTCAGAGCCAATTGAACCATTTGACTCCTCTAGCCTACACAGTTATCACCAAGTTTAATTGAAGCTTTAGCCTCGACTTACGTATATTCAGTAAACTAACATGAACAAAATCAAGGCATTTTGTCAAACCAGGGTCTGCTCCGTTGCAGAGTAGATGTCATCTTCTCTACCTCGGCCAATTCTCTAGCGGTTCTCCTTTTCAGATGTGTCACACGATTTTTGTCTACTTATATCGTCATATTTTGGAAGCGTATTAGTTCTAGCAATTTATTACCCGTGTTGCCACTTTATTGTGTGAACTATACCACTTTTTAAAATACTTTTCAAGATGAGCATGTAATGGGCCACTCAATATGACGACAACCGTACCTTAGCACTGATGCTGCAACACTGCAGTGAGTGTGTACCTGCCTGCATCTATGCATGCTGCGGGCTACACGAACAATAAAGACCTCACCCTATTTCGTAGTGATGGATGCATACGTGTTAGAAGTCAGCTTGGTGGTCACACTCTAGCAGCGTACACCGTTGAGTGGCATACTGGACAAATGGAAGTGTAATAATTTTAGACGCAGTTGTATACAAAATGTGATGTCTGTTACTATGTCTTGAAGTAAATTTTGAACAGCAAACGCTGAAACAGGGGGATTACAGCCAGATATACTGCTCCTCTATTCCACATGTCGGGGAGGACAGTCCACTCCCACATGTACCGAGGAATTTGCGGTTCCTTTGGGAATGATGTGGACCACCGTTTTCCTGACCAGCACTTTAGTCTGACATATCATCTACTGAATATGTATGAGGTATGTACAAAATTGTCGTCGTCTTTTCGTCATGCCAAATGAGAGTGAAACTCGAGCTTTCGACGATAACCTCCATTGCCTACGTCAGTAGCAGCTGATTGTTGTAACTGCTGCTGTGATGGCTTGATATAGATAGATCTCTAATGGGTCAACTTGTGTCATCTTGACGTAATGTTGCCAAGATCATGTCGACGTCTGGCGATACTAATGGAGCACCCTCTTCCATTGGAACGTAAACAACGCCCCGAGAAGATAAAAGGTGCTGCTGCACCCGGTTAAGGACTGTCTTGGCCTCAAGGGAATTTACAACATCCCTTTCCAATACAGAACCAACTTTGTTAGTTAACGCATCGTTTCAGAACGCAGTATAAAACATCAACAGCTTAATAAAAATCATGACTTACGAAAACCAGCGGCTGCTGAGCACAGCTTCAAAAATAAATGGGAAGTTATGTTTGATGTTAAAAATACCTTGTCCCATTCGTCAACCAACTTGGACCCTAGCAACAAAGAGGAATTACGTTTCTCAGCATGCGAAATAAGCCCACCAGACAAGAAATAAATTCCCCCCCCCCCCTCTCTCCTCCCGCCTCCCTACCAGAACCAGAAGACCCATTTTGCTTATCACCGCCTCTAGTCTTTATACCTCCAGCCTTGATAATGATCTTATTTCGGTAAACAAGAGAATCCACAAGCTGCTTGAGGTATGCTACGATCCAGCTGAAGCCAATCATTGATGATTAGATCCCACAGAGTTACCAAAGGGCGAGAATGTTGATTGCTACTGTTCACCTCCTGTTCCAAATAGTCTCAGACATTCTCTATGGAATCGATAACTGCTGATACAGCGGGCCAGTTGAAATGCGATAGAGTACCTGAACGTTCTTCACATTAGAAACGTATGTGTTCGTCCCTGTGAACATCTTGGAAGATGGTAGTGTCCATAGCATACTCATCATGAATATGTTGAGGAGACTAGCTGTTGTGGTCGAGCGGTTCTAGGCGCTTCAGTCTGGAACCTCGCGACCGCTACGGTCGCAGGTTCGAGTCCTGCCTCGGGCATGGATGTGTGTGATGTCCTTAGGTTAGTTAGGTTTAAGTACTTCTAAGTTCTAGGGGACTGATGACCTCAGATGTTAAGTCCCATAGTGCTCAGAGCCATTTGAACCATTTTTTTGATGTCGAGGAAAGTGCAGCACCTTGTCATCGGCAATGTCGAAGTAAACGTCCTGGTTCATGTTAATTGTAATCTGAAAGAGTAGGTCCAAGCCAGGATAAGAACCTCCCCTTTCCCCCTCTCTTTCTCCCCCCCTCTCCCTCCCTTCCCAAACTCATAGAACCACTTCCAGCATGAACTAAACCCTCCATACGGGATGGACTGAACACCTGATTGAGGTCGTCAATGCACTCGACGGCTTGTGCCATTTGAAAAGAGGTAAAATGTCGAAGCTTTGGACCACGCTCCACGACTCTAGTCAGCTAATGTCCATAAACCGCGCAGCTTTATATGCCGCTGTGAGCAACGGCCTTTTGCAATGTAACCGACTCTGTCTGTTGCATGCAGTTTCCTCGACAATGTCCACTCTGAAACTGGTTAAAATAGAAATGGTTCCTGTTGGTTTTGAAACCGACTGCCACTGAAAAGGCATGACACTCGTGTCAGCCGCTTTTAGTCAAGATCATATTACGACCAATTTTTTTGGGCCGTGTAACATGGTTGCTAGTGGTAAACGACTCCATCTAGACGCACTGCAATGTCTGCGTTTATACACCAAAAAATTAGACAAAATCATTTACGCTGTGGTCACGGGCAGATAGAAATGTGATCGTTCTTTATGTCATTTTGTCATGTCTGCACGTCGACCTATGATAAAGCGCTGATTCCGTAAAACCAACTGGCACACACACACACACACACACACACAAACACATAAAGACCCTCCCACCCTCACACACACACCACTTAACTGCCACGTCTTACGTCACCGGTGGAGGGTCACGTGACCGCCTGATACCAGTTCTCTATCTGACTAGAATGAGCCAGCCACTACGTACCAGACTTCACGAGGGCCGAGTGTGTGGGCCACGGGCAGGCCAAGGCTCCGCCTGTATCACCTTTATTCGTTCCTTCCCGGAACTATTTCATACAGTACATTTCATTTAGTACTGCAGTGTGGTATTTTTCGGTCGCTACAACTCTCTTCATTTCTGCAGAATCGTGGCGACAGCGCTGATGATGATGATGATGATGATGTTTGGTTTGTGAGACGCTCAACTGCGCGGTCACCAGCACCCGTACAAAGTCTAGTCTAGTAACAGTCACAAATGATGATGATGATGTGGACAACGCAAACACACAGTCCCAGGGCAGAGAAAATCTCTAACCTGGATGGGAATCAAACCCGGGGCCCCGTGATCCAGATGCAGTAACGCTATCCACTAGACCACGAGGTACGGACGGCGTCAGCGCTGTTTACCTTTCGGTATTTAATAGTGGTATGAAGGAGGTTCAAAAGTCCAGTGCATGTCTGCACAAAAAGAGGCAGTCTAGCGATCTACAGTCGTTGTTGTTGTTGTGGTCTTCAGTCCTGAGACTGGTTTGATGCAGCTCTCCATGCTACTCCATCCTGTGCAAGCTTCTTCATCTCCCAGTAACTACTGCAACCTACATCCTTCTGAATCTGCTTAGTGTAGTCATCTCTTGGTCTCCCTCTACGATTTTTACCCTCCACGCTGCCCTCCAATACTAAATTGGTACCGAGCGAGGTGGCGCAGTGGTTAGCACACTGGACTCGCATTCGGGAGGACGACGGTTCAATCCCGTCTCGAGCCATCCTGATTTAGGTTTTCCGTGATTTCCCTAAATCGTTGCAGGCAAATGCCGGGATGGTTCCTTTGAAAGGGCACGGCCGATTTCCTTCCCAATCCTTCCCTCACCCGAGCTTGCGCTCCGTCTCTAATGACCTCGTTGTCGTCGGGACGTTAAACACTAGCCACCACCACCACTAAATTGGTGATCCCTTGATGCCTCAGAACATGTCCTACCAACCTATCCCTTCTTCTAGTCAAGTTGTGCCACAAGCTCCTCTTCTCCCCAATTCTATTCAATACCTCCTCATTAGTTATGTGATCTACTCATCTAATCTTCAGCATTCATCTGTAGCAAAACATTTCAAAACCTTCTATTCTCTTCTTGTCCAAACTATTTATCGTCCATGTTTCACTTCCATACATGGCTACACTCCATACAAATACTTTCAGAAACGACTTCCTGACACTTAAATCTATACTCGATGTTAACAAATTTCTCTTCTTCAGAAACGCTTTCCTTGCCATTGCCAGTCTATATTTTATGTCCTCTCTACTTCGACCATCATCAGTTATTTTGCTCCCCAAATAGCAAAACTCCTTTACTACTTTAAGTGTCTCATTTCCTAATCTAATTCCCTCAGCATCACCCGACTTAATTCGACTACATTCCATTATCCTTGTTTTGCTTTTGTTGATGTTCATCTTATATCCTCCTTTCAAGACACTATCCATTCCGTTCAACTGCTCTTCCAAGTCCTTTGCTGTCTCTGACAGAATTACAATGTCATCGGCACACCTCAAAGCTTTTATATCTTCTCCGTGGATTTTAATACCTACTTCGAATTTTTCTTTTGTTTTCTTCACTGCTTGCTCAATATACAGATTGAATAACATCGGGGAGAGGCTACAACCCTGTCTCACTCCCTTCCCAACCACTGCTTCCCGTTCATGCCCCTCGACTCTTATAACTGCCATCTGGTTTATGTAAAAATTGTAAATAGCCTTTCACTCCCTGTATTTTACCCCTGCCACCTTCAGAGTTTGAAAGAGAGTATTCCAGTCAACATTGTCAAAAGCTTTCTCTACTTCTACAAATGCTAGAAACGTAGGTTTGCCTTTCCTTAATCTAGCTTCGAAGATAAGTCGTAGGGTCAGTATTGCCTCACGTGTTACAATATTTCTACGGAATCCAAACGGATCTTTCCCGAGGTCGGCTTCTACTAGTTTTTCCATTCGCCTGTTAAGAATTCGCGTTAGTATTTTGCAGCCGTGACTTATTAAACTGATAGTTCGGTAATTTTCACATTTGTCAACACCCGCTTTCTTTGGGATTGGAATTATTATATTCTTCTTGAAGTCTGAGGGTATTTCGCCTGTCTCATATATCTTGCTCAACAGATGGTAGAGTTTTGTCAGGAGTGGCTCTCCCAAGGCTGTCAGTAGTTCTAATGGAATGTTGTCTACTCCCGGGACCTTGTTTCCACTCAGATCTTTCAGTGCTCTGTCAAACTCTTCACGCAGTATCATATCTCCCATTTCATCTTCACCTACATCCTCTTCCATTTCCATAATATTGTCATCGCCCTTTTATAGACCGTCTATATACTCCTTCCACCTTTCTGATTTCCCTTCTTTGCTTAGAACTGGGTTTCCATCTGAGCTCTTGATATTCATGCAAGTGGTTCTCTTTTCTCCAAAGGTCTCTTTAATTTTCCTGTAGGCAGTATCTGTCTTACCCCTGGTGAGACAAGCCTCTACATCCTTAAATTTGTCCTCTAGCCATCCCTGCTTAGCCATTTTGCACTTCCTGTCGATATCATTTTTGAGAAGTTTGTATTCCTTTTTGCCTGCTTCATTTACTGCATTTTTATATTTTCCCCTTTCATCAATTAAGTTCAATATTTCTCCTGTTACCCAAGGATTTCTAGCAGCCCTCGTCTTTTTACCTACTTTATCCTCTGCTGCCTTCACTACTTCATCCCTCAAAGCTACCCATTCTTCTTCTACTGTATTTCTTTCCCCCATTCCTATCAATTGTTCCCTTATGCTCTCCTTGAAACTCTGTACAACCTCTGGTTTAGTCAGTTTATCCAGGTCCCATCTCCTTGAATTGCCACCTTTTTGCAGTTTCTTCAGTTTTAATCTACAGTTCATAACCAAAAGGTTGTGGTCAGAGTCCACATCTGCCCCTGGAAATGTCTTACAATTTAAAACCTGGTTCCTAAATCTCTGTCGTACCATTATATAATCTATCTGAAACCTGTCAGTATCTCCAGGCTTCTTCCATGTATACAACCTTCTTTCATGATTCTTGAGCCAAGTGTTACCTATGATTAAGTTGTGCTCTGTGCAAAATTCTACCAGGCGGCTTCCTCTTTCATTTCTTTGCCCCAGTCCATATTCACCTACTACGTTTCCTTCTCTCCCTTTCCCTACTACCGAATTTCAGTCACCCATGACTATTAAATTTTCGTCTCCCTTCACTATCTGAATAATTTCTTTTGTTTCATCATACATTTCTTCAATTTCTTCGTCATCTGCAGTGCTAGTTGGCATATAAACTTGTACTACTGTGGTAGGCGTGGGCTTCGTGTCTATCATGGCCACAATAATGCGTTCACTATGCTGTTTGTAGTAGCTTACCCGCACTCCTATTTTTTTATTCATTATTAAACCTACTCCTGCATTACCCCTATTTGATTTTGTATTTATAACCCTGTATTCGCCTGACCAAAAGTCTTGTTCCTCCTGCCACCGAACTTCACTAATTCCCACTATATCTGAGTTTAACCTATCCATTTGCCTTTTTAAATCATCAAGCATCCAGACTGTTTCCCTTGCAACTACTGAAAAGGCTGCTGCTCCTCTTCAGGAACCACACGTTTCTCTGGCCTCTCAACAGATACCCCTCCGTTGTGGTTGCACCTACGGTACGGCTACCTGTATCGCTGAGGCACGCAATCCTCGCCACCAACGGCGAGGTCCATGGTTCAGGGGGGGGGGGGGGGGGTAAGCCTTTAAAAATGAATGGCAATGACAGAAGAGAGGGATGCGAATTCTCAATATGTATTACGCAGTCCCATAAGTGACGATTGCTAGGAAGCGATATTACAATACCATGCAGAAAGACTTTGAAGATTTAGTTGACGATGAAAGAGCAAAGAATTACAACAATCGACAGATGGGATTCATTGTTCAGTACATCAAGAAGCACTTTGTGCTAAATTTGCCTCATGGAGCACATGAAGGTATTGGCGATATGAATAGTAAAATTTCTGATGTCGCAAGCATTATTAACTGTCAGTTTAGACTGTTTTCAAAGGAACTCAACGAAGAGAATGGAGAATCTATACATGACTGCAAGCCTCGAACGATCTTTCGATTTAAAACTCGCTGTTGTTGAATTTATGAAGGAAAAAGGAGTGCAGGAACGAAAATTCGAACATTCTGAACGGATTTCAGTCCTCACATTTTAAGTGGACTGCACACTACCCACAGGAAGACACTGCAAGGAGAGGATCAATTTCTTTCTTGATTGAAGGGGATGCATTTAAAATGAAAATCGCGTTATAGAAGGGACACAGTCCATTCTCTAAGCTCACTGCCATTAAAGAAAACGAGAGATTTGAGGGATTCATTGTGGCCTTGAAAGAATTACAAAGATAGTTCATAAACGTTTTGAGGACAATGTGAATCTTACATCTGTTTTGTCATTTCAATTGAAAGCGCCCCTGTGGATGTGCGGGTGTAACTGACTGATCTGCAAGGTTATTCCCGTTTTAATGACAAATCCTTTTCCGTTAAAACTGTACAGAAGTCTACATTGCTTTCCTTAGGTAGAGTGCTACACTGTTTCAATCGATATATTTGTATGTCTGGCTTTTTTCGATTATGAAAGTAAATAAGTTACGATCACGCGGCACCTTTAGTGTGAAAAGCTGTGAAATTGTGTGCGTCTGTCCGTTTGCCGATAGTTTGTAGCAGATAAACGCCAATAATAACTAAGCAATACTGAAAATTTGCTTTCTTTATGATCTGTATTGTTGAAAAATGTGAAATATAAAACCAAATTGTATGCAGTGCGATTGCACTGCCATTTAAATGGGATGCGTTGGCAGTTTCCCTCTGTCCCCCATCGCCCAGCTCAGGCATTGTGACGTGTTAGTGCGGGAAATATTCAGCGAGGGTGACCGATATGACACTCGTGCCAGGGCATCGACTGCGAGCCGAAGTCTTGCCCGCTCCTGATCTGGAGCGTTCCAGTGCGACGAGTGTGCTCTTATAAGGGAGGGCGACTAAAGTTTTGTTCAATTGGTTGGCAACTCTTTCTCCTAAAACTACAGTTGATACTTTTTGGATTGGTATTCAGAGCAGGTGGTGGGGGATTTACCAGGAATCTACCTATACCCTCTTTGTTTCCCTGCCATGACAAGGTTGTTATTGCAACAAGTTGTGGTCATACATAGTACTGAGTTCTCAGATTCAGTGATCATATACACTTTCGTAATGCTATTCATTTGTTCATTTTCATTTAATCATTGGTATGAATCTCATCTTAGTTGACTGTACCATTCTTTCTGTTACTAGTTTTACAAATGTTAATATTATTGAAACATACTTATTGAATCAATGAGAAGGATTCATTTATTAAAGAAAATATTCATTTTTTTAAAAAACGAGTGGAGCCCCTCCATGCCCGCACTAACATGGTGACCATCACATAAGTTCTACCGTCATTTCTACATTTATTAGGAGTTGTTAGGTTGGTGCTAAGTCCGTAGAGATTTGTTTTGTATGTTGGTACTCCGGTTGTTGTAGGTTTATTTATCGATTGTTACTTTTTATTTGTAGTTCGCTGTTGCAATTTTGTCGTTTGGAGGTAGTGAATGCAGCTGTTGACACTAGAAGTGGAGTGCCAAATGCAAAAATTAAAACATTTCCGACATATTCTTGTGTTTGAGTTCAGTAGACGGGTGACAGCAGTGGGGACAGCCCGAAATATTTACATCATGTATAGGATAATGCGACTGGGCAGAGCACGGCAAGAGAATGGTTTTCTCGTTTTAAGGAGGATAGTTTCGATATTAGTGGCTCTTCACGTTCAGGAAGACCTTCAGGGTTACATGAAGATCGTTTTAACGTATTAATCCACAGTGATCCACGTCAGTGTACTCGAGAACTGGCAAATCTGATGAACTGTGAACATTCCACCATCGTGCGACTGTAACCTCCCCTCTCCTTCTTTCTCTCTCTTGCTACGTCGTCGCCGTTTTCTTCTTTTCTCTTCGGCTGTACAAACCCTCTTCCTTCTTCCTTTGTCGTACCGCGGTTATATCTCAGGGTTTTCGACAAAATGGAGGAGAAGGGGGCACATATGTGGTTGATCACGATGACGTAATGCTGTGTATGAGTGTCAACCTTATCTCCGTTTTGGGAAGATTGATGACTAAAGCTGAAACATTTCCCAAAACGGTAAGTACTCTCTTTTTCGAAAGGTGACAGTTATAGTGTAGATTATAATGTTTATCGATCTATTAATTTGAAGGAACACGACACAGTTTATAAAGTTCCAACTTCGGATGAAGTTTATTGATCCCAAGGAGCTGAAACAAAACTCATCCGTTCCAAATGTCATTCACAACGAGAGTAGTTAGCTTCCTGGTGTGTGTATGTGGTGGTCACCAATGATTGGAATGATCGTTTCGGTAATTCCATTAGAATATGTTTATTGGTTGCTAACCAACGTATCAATCAATCGACTATTCCGTGATTAAT
The DNA here is from genome assembly GCF_023897955.1 of Schistocerca gregaria. Classification (NCBI taxonomy): domain Eukaryota; kingdom Metazoa; phylum Arthropoda; class Insecta; order Orthoptera; family Acrididae; genus Schistocerca; species Schistocerca gregaria. Next base: position 183,154,031 of record NC_064931.1, on the reverse strand, counting down.
ATATGTCGTATTCAAACAGTAAATATATGTCGTATTCAAACAGTAAATCAAACCCCATTTACTGTAAGCATCAAGAACGATTACTATAACATCCAACCAAGTTAATGTCAAGAAATTACGGGAAGTATCAATTAATTCTTCACGCGACTATAACGCGCGGTAGCCTACCGCGTGTCTCAAACTTCGGGCCGTTATTTCAAAGTCCGCGCGCGATCTGTTTATAACAAAGTTGCGGCGTGGCTCTCTAGAATGTTTTCCAAACCAACTCCGGATTATGGATTATCAGTTTTATGTCAATTCTTTAAAATTAAAGTGGACCCGCACTCGATGACATATTGTCCGCGCACTTGAGCAACTCAGAGTAATGCTACAAGACATTTGCATGCAATGGAGAAGGTTCAAAAATCAGGTGTATGGGTACCGTATGCTCTAAGCCAAAATCACAAAGTTCAGCGGGTGGCCTTATAAGCATCTTTGCTTGATAGCCCTCAATTGACTCTTGGACAACACCGACCATTCCTATTCTGTATCGTTACTGGTGACGAGAAATGGTTTCTTTATGCTAATATAAGGAAAAGAAATAATAGTTGAGCCCAAACAAAGCAGCAACTCCCCGTACAAACACATTATGCATCTAATGAAACAGCGACACTGTGCTTTGCTACGAAGCCATCACTGCTGACATTTGTTGACAACAACTGAGACGTCTCCCAGACGCAATCCAAGAATAACGACCAGGAAGACTGCGTGAAGTGATGCTAATCCACGATAACACCTGCCCACGTTCTGCTAGACTGATCAAAAACGCTATACAGGTGTTAGATTGGGAAGTGATTCCGCACTCACGTTCTTCACCTGATATTGCGCCCTCAGATTTTCACCTCCATACCGAATGACCATCAAAGAACTTCCTTTGCGGTTGAAAATAAGCTTCGAGCTTGGCTCGACGAGTTCTTCGTCTCAAAAACCACGTGATTTCTACAGTCGCTGAGTCGAAAAGTTACCCTAGCGTTGGCAGACTGTTGTAAATAGTGAAGGAGAATACCTAAATCTACATCTACATCTACATCGACAATACGCAAGCCACCGTACGATGCGCGGCGTAGGGCATCCCGTACCATCACTTGCCATTTCCTTTCCTGTTCCACTCGCAAATAGAGCGAGGGAAAAACGACTATCTATAACCTCCGTATGAGCCCTGATGTCTCGTATCTTACCTTCGTGGTGCTTACGCGCAATGTATGTTGGAGGCAGTAGAATGGTTCAGCAGTCATCTTCAAACGGCGGTTCTCTACATTTTCCGAATAGAGTTTCTCCAAAAGAATGTCGCCTTCCCTCCACGGATTCCCATTTGAGTTCCCGAAGCATCTCCATAACACTTACGTGTTGTTCGAACCTACCGGTAACAAATCTAGCTGCCCGCCTCTGAATTGGTTCGACGTCTTCCTTCAATCCGACCCGGTACGGATCCCAAACACTCGAGCAGTACTCAAGAATAGGTCGCACAGCGTCCTATTTGCGGTCTCCTTTACAATATGGTTCAAATGGCTCTGAGCACTATGGGACTCAACTGCTGTGGTTATCAGTTCCCTAGAACTAATTAAATCTAACTAACCTAAGGACATCACACACATCCATGCCCGAGGCAGGATTCGAACCTGCGACCGTAGCAGCAGCTCGGCTCCGGACTGGAGCGCCTAGAACCGCACGACCACCGCGGCCGGCGGTCTCCTTTACAGATGAACTACTCTTCCCTAAAATTCTCCCAATAAACCGAAGTCGACCTTTCGTCCTCCGTACCACAGTTCTCACATGCTCGTTTCACCTCATATCGCTTTGCAGCGTTACCCCCAGATATTTAAGCGACACGAATGTGTCAAGCAGGACATTAGTAATACTGTATCCGAGCATCACAGGTTTGGTCTTGCTACTCATCCGCATGAACTTACATTTTACCACATTTAGGCCTAGCTGCCATTCATTACACCAACAGGAAAGTTCGTCTAAGTCGTTTTGCATCTTCCTAGTCACTCAACTTAACGGTGCACCACGACATTATCAGCAAACAACCGTAGATTGCTGCCCACCCTATCCACCAAATGATTTACGTATATACAGAACAACACTCGCCTGGGGCACTCCTGACGATATCCATGTGTCTAAAAAAATTGTTCAAATGGCTCTGAGAGCTATGGGGCTTAACGTCTGAGGTCATCAGTCCCCTAGAACTTAGAACTACTTAAACCTAACTAACCTACGGACGTCACACACATTCATACCTAACGCAGGATTCGAACGTGCGACCGTAGCGGTCGCGTGGTTCCAGACCCTTTGTCTCTGATGAACACTCGCGCTCGAAGATAACATACTGGGTTCTCTTATGCAAGGAGCCTTCGAGTCACTCACATATCTGTGAACTTATTCTATATGCTCGTATCTTAGTTAAGAGCCTGCAATGGGGCGCCGTGTCACATGTTTTCCGGAAATCTAGAAATATGGAATCTGCCTGTTGCCCTTCATCCATTGTTCGCAGTATATCACGTGAGAAAAGGGCAAGCTGAATTTCGTACGAGGGATGCTTTCTAAAACCATGCTGATTCGTTGACATAAGCTTCTCAGTCTCGAGTTCTAGGCGCGCAGTCCGGAACCGCGCGACTCCTACGGTCGCAGGTTCGAATCCTGCCTCGGGAATTGATGTGTGTGATGTCCTTAGGTTAGTTAGGTTTAAGTAGTTCTATGTTCTAGGGGACTGATGACCACAGACGTTAAGTCCCATAGTGCTCAGAGCCATTTGAACCATTCTCCAGCAAACAGAAATTAGGGATATTGGTCTGAAATTGTGCAGGTCCTTTCTTTTACCCTCCTTATACACTGGAGTCACCTGCGCTTAGCAGGCCGCTGTGGCCTAGCGTTTCTAGGCGCTTCAATCTGGAACCGCGCTGCTGCTACGGTCGCAGGTTCGAATCCTGCCTCGGGCATGGATGTTTGTGATATCCTTAGGTTAGTTAGGTTTAAGTACTTCTACGTCTAGGGGACTGATGACCTCAGATGTTAAGTCTCATAGTGCTCAGAGCCATTTGAACCACCTGCGCTTTTCTACAGTCGTTTGGGACTTCGTACTGTGTGTTTAAACTTATGGAAAAGCTCTAAGAACCGTGCACCAAAACAATACATCGAGGAGTTCACAGGATGCTGGTCTGTGGTGCTGTCCGTACATCTGGTTAAGACTACCCACTAATATGGTACCATCGGGTGATAGAACTGGTCGAAATTTGTTTGTAGAAGAGTAGTTTCAAGGGAATAGGGAAAAAAAGTACCATGGGAAAAAAATCTCTGTGACTGTCTAGGCAGGTAGTAAGAGCAGACGCGATTTTGTTGCTGTCTGCGACAGATCACGCAAGCGTATGTTGCAATGCTCGGTATCAGTGTCATGGGCAATATTCGTCATAAGACTGTCAAGCTGGATGTACCGATGTAGCCCGGGGCCAGCTTCAGTTGTAACAAGCTAAGTCGTCATCTGAATGGTCGGTGTGATTATACACTGAAACGCCAAACAAACTGGCCTAGGCACATAGGTAGGCGTATTGCAATACAGAGATATGAGAACAGGCAGAAGACTGCGTTGCGGCCGGAAATGCCTATATAAGAAATCAAGTGTCTGACCGCAGTTGTTAGATCGGTAATTGCTGCTAAAATGACAAGTTATCAAGATTAAATGAGTTTGAACGTGGTGCTACAGTCGGCGCACGAGCGATGGGACACAGGATCTCCGAGATAGTGATGAAGTGCGGATTTTCCCGTAAGACTATTTCACGAGTGTGCCGTGAATATTAGGAATACCGCAAAACATAAAATTTCCGACATCACTGCGGCCGGAAAAGGATCCTGCAAGAAACGCGACCAACGACGACTCAAGAGAATCGTATAACGTGACGGAAGTGCAACCCTTCCGCACATTGATGCAGATTTCAATACTGGGCGCTCAAAAAGTGTCAGCGTGCGAACCATTCAACGAAACGTCATCGATGTGGGCTTTCGGAGCCGAAGACCGACTCGTGTACGCTTGATAACTGTACGAAACAAAGCTTTACGCCTCGCCTGGGCCCGCCAACACCGACATTGGACTGTTGATGACTGGAAACATGTTGCCTGGTCGGATGGGTCTCGTTTCAAATTCTATCGAGCGGATGGACGTGTACGGGTATGGAAACAACCTCATGAATCCATGGGCTCTGCATGTCAGCATGAGACTTTTCAAGCTGGTGGAGGCTCTGTAATTGTGTGGGGCGTGTGCAGTTGGAGTGATATGGGACCCCACATACGTCTACATACGATTCTGACAGGTGACACGTACGTAAGCATCCTGTCTGACCTTCTGCATCCTTTCATGTTCATGGTGCATTCCGACGAATTTGGGCACCACACCCCTCACCACAGACGTCCAAAATTGCTACAGAGTGGGTTCAGGAACACTCTTATTAATTTAAACACTTGCGCTGGAGACCAAACTCCCCAGACATGAACATTATTGAGCAAATCTGGGATGCCTTCCAACGTGCTGTTCAGAAGAGATCTCCACCCACTCGTACTCTTATGGATTTGTGGACAGCCCTGTAGGATTCATGCAGTCGATTCCCTCCAACACTACTCAGACATTAGTCGAGTCCATGCAGTGACGTGTTGTGGCACTTATGCGTGCTAGCGGTGGCCCTACACGATTTTAGGTTGGTCTACCAGTTTCTTTGGCTCTTCAGTGTAAAATTAGCCTTTCTGTGTGAAGGTTGAGTGGGGTCTGTTTCACGTGTGTCTGCCATTCCTGCTGTTGCCGGTTTGTCAACTGTGTGTAATCAGCTAGCAGTGCCAGCTAGATTTGCCGTACTCCAGAGGCTAGCAGATATTGCGTTATTTGTATGTGCTTAGATTGAGCTTACCGAGGTGGATAATTATCCCTAAGGAGGAGTGTCTTTCTACTATTATGCTTCCTGTTGTTGTGGCCGTAGTTACGCACGTTAAGGATGAAGGGATTGCTGAAGTATCTCGAGTTCCTATATAGTCGTATGGGGAGTTGTTTCAATACTGCCGAGAGAGTTTGAAGGCGGTACTTATTGTGTAGGTCCGTGGCGCGTGAGTATCGTGGAGCATCGCTTATGATACGTAGCACTTTGTTCTGTACCCCCTGCAGGCGACGCAGATGTGTCGGAGCTCCCTGTACCAAGACTGGAGCAGCAAGTGCCCTCAGCATTTGTCCGTTTAAATAACACCGAAAATATAGCATTCTGTGTCGCTTAAGTTGTCTGTGTCAGTGGAAAGAGGGGAGAAAGGAGGACCCGCCCAGCGATGGAGTTGCGCAAGCGCCTGGCTTACCGCCGCTGTCGTGATGAAACACTCCCACGGCGGGCTGCATAACGCCGCTAATCTGCTACCGCTTCTACGGAAAGACAGCCATGCAGCACTGCGCCAGATTCTTACGCTGCGTTGCACTTCTCAGGCCTCGCAAAGACTGCTTGAGCAAGCCCTGAATCTTCGCTCTCGTCTATTCATCTGATTATTATTCGTAGTGAAGATACATGAAAAGCATACGCAATTGCGTATATGGACAACCATCAGTAGTATGATGGAATGACAGCGAAAATTTGTACTGGACCGGGACTAGGAACCGGATTTCCCGCTTATGGCGAGCGGTCACCTTAGCATTAGGCTATCCGTGGCTCAAATGGCTCTGAGCACTATGGGACTTAATTTCTGAGGTCATCAGTCCCCTAGAACTTAGAACTACTTAAACCTAACTAACCTAAGAACATCACACACATCCATGCCCGAGGCAGGATTCGAACCTGCGACCGTAGCGGTCGCGCGGTCCCAGACTGTAGCGCCTAGAACCGCTCGGCCACCCTGGCCGGCACTTCTATATGATGTCAACCGTGTTTCTACAACTTTAGCTCGTACATCCATTACGTATATTCCCTTACGGGCGAGACATTTCACTTCGAAGTCGCTTGCCCGGTGTCGGGGGATACATACGATACTGCAGTGGCTGTGCTGTTCCGAATTACGATGCAATTTTCATTTGGACATGCATACAGATGTCGGCACGGTAGCTCAGCGTTTTCCGTCAGAGGTCTGGCTGCTCAATGTAAAAAATAAAAAATAAAAAAAAAAAAATTCGTATTTTCAAAAGAACAATCCGCTTTTACAGGTGTGTATCTTTTGCACGCATGGACATGCAACCTTGTGGTGCTTCGTAAAGTTACCCTTACGATCAAAGTTATCATTCACGTTTCACAAATGTTCAACGTGGCCTCCACCGGGCGCACGACAAACATCTACACGATAGCCAAACTCGTTCCATTCTTTAGCCAGCATATCTAGATTTACTGCATTCCCTGCTGTTTCTTGCGGCGTCGCAAGATAACAAAAATACCATCACATATCGTACAATCAGGGGATTCTAGCGGTCATGGTGCAATGAGAGATCCGTACACTCACTACGGACTATCCATCTTCGAGGCAGCTCATTGTTAAGAAATGTTCGGTGGTGCTCTGTCCCGTATAAAAATGAAATTTTCGGCATGGTCTCACTATTTTGGGAAAGGCACATCCACGGAATATTCAGGTGCGTGATTCCTGTAACTCTTTGTCCCAAAAAAAGGGCTGCGAACGGCGCAAAACACAGGAAGTTTTGGAGAATCTGTCGAGTGCTCGGATATGATCTGTGGCTGCTTTGCTCCCCATTTTCATATGTTTGCGTCAGTTCATTTTTCCACTTAAACAGAATGTAGTCTCATCACCGAACAATAAATGTGAAAAGAAATTATCATCTCCCATCTCCACGCCCAGATTGAATTCCCAAATGCTGTACGTTGTTGTTTATCACAGTTACGAATGGCTTGTAGCTGTCGAATCTTGTATAATTTGAAATACAAACTTCGCCACAAAACACGCCAGACAGACATGTACATCTACATCTACATAGATACTCCGGAAGCCACCGTACGGTGCGTGGGGGAGGGTACCCTGTACAACACAACTACTTGGCATTTCCTTTCATGTTCCACTCGTAAATAGAGCGAGGGAAGAATTACCGTCTATATACCTCCGTATGAGCCCTAATTTCTCGTGTCTTATCTTCATGGCCCTTACGCGCAATGTATGTTGGAGGCAGTAGAATCGTTCGGCAGTCAGCTTAAAAACCGGTTCTCAAAATTTTCTCAGTAGTGTTTCTCGGAAAGAACGTCGCCTTCCCTCCCGGGATTTCCATTTGAGTTTCCGAAGCACCTCCGTAACACTTACGCGTTGCTCGAACCTACCGGTAACAAATCGACCAGCCCGCTTCTGAATTGCATCGAAGTTTTCCTCCAATACGAACTGATCCGAAACACTCGAGCAGTACTCAAGAATAGGTCGCACCAGCGTGCTACATGTGGTCTCCTTTACAGGTGAACCACTCTTTCCTAAAATTCTCCCAATAAACCGAAGTCGACTATTCGCCTTTCCTACCACAGTTGTCATATGTTCGTACCACCGCATATCGCTCTACAACGTTATGCCCAGGTATTTAAACGACATGACTGTGTTAAGCAAGACACTAGCAATACTGTATCCGAACATTACAGGTCTGATCTTCCTAATCATCCTCATTAACTTACATTTTTCCACTTTTAGGCCTAGCTGTCATTCAATTTTGTCTAAATGGTTTTGTATCTTGCTACAGTCACTCAACTTCGACACCTTATCGTACACCATGACATCATCAGGAAACCTCAGATTGCTGCCCGCCTTGTCAGTTAATCATTTATGTATGTAGACAACAATAGCTGTTCTATCACACTCTCCTGGGCACTCCTGACAATACCTTTGCCTCTGATGAACACTCGCCGTCGAGGACAACATACTGGGTCCAATTATTTTAGAGGTCTTCTAGCCATTGACATATCTGTGAATTTATTCAATATGCTCGGACCTTTGTTATCAGCCTGCATTGGTCTCCAAATGATTTCCGGAAATCCAGAAATATGGAACCAGCCTGTTGCTCTTCATTCATTGTCCGCATTATATCATGTGAGACATGGGCATGCTGAGTTTCGCACGAGCTATCCTTTCTAAAACCATGCTGATTCGTCGACATAAGCTTCTTTGTCTCAAGAAAGTTTATATTTGAACTGAGAATATGTTCTGGGATTCTGCAGAAAACCGAAGTTAGGGATATTGATCTGTGATTTTGCGCTTCGGTTCTTTTACCTTTCTTACTTACTGGAGTCACCTGCGCTTTTTCTCCAGTAGCTGTAGGTATGACTCGGCTGGCATGGCGAACAGACTGCTGTGAGCCGGCCTATGAGGCCGAGCGTTTCTAGGCACTTCAGTCTGGAACCGCGTGACTGCTACGGTCGCAGGTTAGAATCCTGCCTCGGGCATGGATGTGTGTGTCCTTAGGTTAGTTAGGTTTAAGAAGTTCTAAGTTCTGGGGGACTGATGACCTCAGATGTTAAGTCCCATAGTGCTCAGAGCCATTTGAACCAGACTTCTGTGGGCTACGTCCAAAACCTCGTTGAATGCGCATTACGCCTTAAATGAACGTACGGGGGCTAATTATGGATTGACTACTACGGAAAAAGCCGGCGCCTTGTAACGGGTAGTCCGTTGACGAATGCTTTGAGTTGTAGGAGGTGCAGTGCCATACTCTCGACGAAATTCACGATGCACTGTTGTAACTGAATTACACGGATTGAAACAGAGCACGGAGATAGTCTTACGCTTTGTGTTATCGCCATCTCGACTCGATGCACATGGGGTAATGATCGATCGAGACAGTCACATGGATTGGACGAAAATATCGAAACACAGCGAAAACTGCATGCTTAACAGTAAATGCAGATGCTAGCTCAGCCTGCAAGTCGCACTGTTGCGTTTGTCAACGAACGGCATCTGCGACATGTCCTCAACACGTTGCAAGTGTCACTCTAACTAAATTCGAACGTGGACAAATGGTGGATGTTTCCGTAACGAAGGTGGCCAAAGTATTTGGTGTTTCAAGAAGCACCGTATCGAAGATTTATACCATCTGCAGAGAAATCACTAAAACATTATCCGCTAAGTCACAACTCGGACGAAAGTGTGTATAGAGTGATCGTGACAGACGGTCAGTGAAGAGGATTGTGGCGACAAATATGAGGATGACAGCTGCAAAACTCACTGCAGAACGGAATGTCGCACTCGTGAGCCCTAGCAGCACCAAAAGAACACGAAGGGAACTCTACTAGCTGGGTATTGTAGGTCGAGCTGGAATTTGAAAACCACACATCAGTGATGCAAATGCCTGTTACAAGAAAACGTGGTACCGAAGTGTTCTGCGTAGTTGTGCGTGCGTTATGTCGGAGCTAACTGAATTCGAACTTGGACAAATGGTGGACTCTTCCGTAACCTGGTTACGGAGCAATGGCAGAAAGTTATTTGGTCGAATGTGTCTTTTTGCATACGTTTCCAACTTCTGGCCGAGTTTACTAATGAATGAAACATGGCTAGGGTTCGATGATGATTTGGGCTGCCATATCGTGGTATTCCACTGGCCCCATGGTCAGTTTGCAGTTCACACTACTGCTAAGGATTATGTGACCCTTTTGGCCAATCAGGTCCATCCCATGGCACGGTGTTTGTTCTCCAATCGTGATGCTGTTTTCCGAGACGACAGGACCCCTGTTCACACAGCTCGCATCGTTCAGGACTGGTTTCTAGAGGACGAGAATGAATTGTCGCTTCTGCCCTGGTCACTATAGTCACCAGATCTCGAAATTATCGAGCATTTATGGTCTACTTTGGAGAGAAGGGTGCATAATCGCTATCCACCTCCAGCATCACTACCTGAACTTGCCACTACTTTGCCGGAAGAAGGGTAGTAGATTCCCTGGAAAACCACACAGGATCTGTATTCATCCATTTCGAGATGAATGGAAGCTGTAGTGAATAATAGCGGCTTTCCTGCACCGTATTAGGCATGGTAATGTGTTGAGTTTCTGGTGTTTCCAGACTTTTGTCCACCCTGTGCACCCGTGCCAGGGACAACTCTACAGGCCACAATATGAACCGGAAACTCACACTTACCGCCAAAAGTAAACTTTTTATTTCGATAAGTAACTTGAATTTACTCCCAGTTTCTGTCTCAATTTATGTAGACGGTGTGGTGTTTCGAAACCGGATTAACCTTTTTGAAACTCTGACCTCTTGACAATAACGGCTAATGTAAAATTTAATAATAGTGTTTGTCAGTTGGGGCTGTTCGGAATTTCTTCTCATCATTTCGGTCTGGCGTACGGAAAACGCATCGACTCAGACGCAGATCTTGGTAGATAAACACTTTACACACACACTGCTACAATTTTCTCAAGACTACTGAAAAGAAATATCCGCTGGTCGTTCGTATTTGTGTAGATTGGTTCTCTTTTATTCTGTATTGCTGTTTTTCCGTCTATCACGACCCATAGATCTTTAATGTGATGTTAAAATCATCTTGATACAACAATTGATGTTCGATCAAAGTAACTTAGCGGTTGACAACCGAGCAAGTCAGATGGTGTTGGCGAAGAGTCACTCAGGCCCTACTTTCTTTGAGGCTTGCTATAGTCCCTCTTTATGCGATGCATCGACTTTGAATATCCAATAGTGTAATCAAATCGCATTTCGTGAGGAAAGGGCTCTTTTTTAATTCAATTGCTACCCGTGAAGCCAAGTTAATCACTGTATGGTAATTTCGTACGTTTGTGCAACGTGAAACCAAACAATGTTCACAATATTACCAATTGAAATCATTACTAAAATACAAGCCTTATCCGGAAAGTAAAGATAGCGAAAACGATAGGAAGGCTGTTCTTTCGTACTCGGTGACTCTGTTATTTCCTCTTGGGTCGGCATGATGAATAAAAATTAATGCAAGCTCACTTGGGGCAGTGGAGTGCCAGGAAAGTGATTGCGTTGCTTACAAATCCCGTCAGTATCGTCCTGTAACACAATAAGGAGATGTTTTCTTGTGGAATGAGTTGTGACGAGCTGTGAAACTATGATAGTTCACCACAAAACTGAGAGAAAGCGACACACTAAGGGATGGTTCCAGACACAGTTACCACCAGAGAAGAAATTAGAAATTACAGCTTTACAAACGGAACAACAGACCTTTTATAGGCTGAGGAAGCAGAGACGGACTACTTCGAATCGAACATTGACTTCTAGTGTATACTATCAATGTTATCGTCTATTCTGGGAACCTACGTAATATATGTGGTACTGTACATAACAAACAGTGAGGAATGTTCTGCAGGAAAATTTGTTTACTGCATGATAACAACGGCCCACTTGGCACATCAGCTCTGTCGCAATCCATCGGTTGGAAAGTACGGTTCTGATCTTACACAAAGTGACTGTCACTTGTTTCTGTAGTGGAAGGAACACCTGGGTCGCCTGGGTCGAAAGACTTCTGCTGACAGCGATGTGATTCATGACGGCAGCGATAAAGTGTGTGAGAGGGTGAGAGTAGTAGAACGTTTACAATATTAGAATCATAAGCTGGTAGTGAGGCTCTCGAAAGTGTTGGCCATCAGTGGTGATAATGTGGAAAAGCCGGCCGCGGTGGTCTCGCGGTTAAGGCGCTCAGTCCGGAACCGCGTGACTGCTACGGTCGCAGGTTCATGTGTGTGATGTCCTTAGCTTAGTTAGGTTTAAGTAGTTCTAAGTTCTAGGGGACTGAAGACCATAGATGTTAAGTCCCATAGTGCTCAGAGCCTTAATGTGGAAAAGAACGAAAAGGCATTGCAAATTATGGGACGTAAGTGTCAACATATTCCGAGAAAACGGTTTGTTTACTATGGAAACTAGCTACGTGTTTGCTATCGTGGGACCCTTAACTGATATGCAAATTAGGAGGAAGAATCGCGATGTTATGCAAATCACACAAAAGTGGGTTTATATTGAATCTGCACGAAATATGTAACACAGTCTTATAATGGCCCTGATATGAATCCTGCACGGGTGGTTAGCCTCTCATGCAATTTATTCATTAAATTAATTGATCAAAGTTCCCCTCCAAAAATGATGATGGGAAAGGATTCTGGTGAGTGTGACTATTTAACAGATAAAATTGCCCCAGAAAAGTTTACAATTACATTTTTTAAAAAAATGGAACACAAAATTGATAATGGATTTGTACAAGGAACAATCACGTATACAGTCTTCACTTGATAGAGACGTTGGCAAGAACCTAGTACAAACGACTGCTGTGGCGGCCAGGAACCAACTACCTCAAAATTCTCTTCCGCCCAGACAGCGATGGCTCCGTTGTGCCAGAACTCGGCCAGTTGTCTCCGATAAACAAAGCTTTCGCCTATTATGACCTTACAACAAATTCGTCTAGGCGCTCACTACCGTACGCCACCAATCCAGGCATCAATACCGTTCTTCCCCGTCAATTGCCGACGGTGGCTGCAAACATGCGCTGACGTAACAGTCGAGTAGCCTATCACAGCCTCCACCAGGACTTGTGGTGGAAGTTTTCTGGTGACGTGCACCAACGGAATATGATAATTGGGGTGCGATGCGTGACGTCGTTCTGTCGTCTATCCAGTGGAGCTCGGCGACCATTTCTCTAAAACGTCCCAAACTACAGCACAGCTATGGCGACGAGCTGGCGTGTTTCTGCCCAAAACATGAGGGTTCCGAGAGAAAACTGCCCCCAGTCATTGCAAAAATAGCGAGCGTACGTCGCTATGGCGCCCGAAACCTGACATCAAAAAAGAAAGTGGCCAGCCGTGGGTTGGGACTCCATCCGCAATTCCCAGTGGTCGGATGTCCACCCACCTCCTACTATGCTCCCACTCACCTCCTACGTGAAATGAAAAGAATTACTATATGTATACATCCTCCCGATCATGTATATGACAATACATAGCATTCGATTTCTTACTTTGAATGACAGTGTAACGCGGTAGCGAAATGGGAACATGCATGTATGCAAACTCAGATTTTTAGAAATGCACGGTAGGCTGGTTTGATGGCCCTTAATAACTTTATGAAGAGAAAAGAAGACCTGAGGTCTTGCAACTAAATTTTTTCCAGTAGTCGTGTCGTGTGTGTTTCACATGGATAAACTGAAATATTATTCCATTAAAAAAAATCGTAGTGGCGGTCGGTTTATCGCCAAAGGATATTCATCCAAAGTTACTGAAGGCTATAAAGAATTCTACTCCTTCAGTTTCAGCAATTAAGACCTCTGCTTATGAATTCAGACGTGGCTGTCTTTCATCTGAAGGTGATACCCGTGCAGATTCTATTTCCCAGAGTTGAAATATTCTTATTCCTATATATTACTACATAATTTGTGCTAGAGAACTTCGGAGTCAAATGAAGAGTTTATGGCAGCAGTAGATGAATATTTTGCAGGCCTTCCAGAATTGCTGTTACGAGAGACAGTCTACTTATTGAAAAGCGGTGAGTTAAGTACTGCCAGGCTAGAATATATCACCTTACCTTCATAAGAAAATTTTCATATTAAACATACAGCAATTATATACGACAATATGATCGTACAAAACTTGTTTTGCGCTTAGTGTCGTCATTTGATCACCGGCAGTTTAATAACCATCATAACCTCCAAATCCTACTCATGTCTGCAACCAGCTACCAATGCTCTAGATTATAGCTTTTCGCTTTTAGTTGTAACAGATATATTGCGCTACTGCAGTTTCGGATTTTTTTGCCATTTTCAAGCATCTACAGCGACATAATACAGTATAATGTGCTAAGAACATGAATATATACAGGATGATTTTTTCCACCGTGCACATACTCTAGGGATTGATCGGTGAGAGGATGCGGAACAAAAAAGGTCTATTGAACTTTTATGTCCGGAAATGCATGGTTTCCAAGCTAGAGGCCATTTATTCAGTCATACATTGTTATTGAGACTGCGGTCTAATACGCTCTATATCCAGCAGCCACAGTTACAGCACGTGTTGAAAATGGTTTCCACGTGCCTCAACGCATGCGAGAACGAACTGTAGCATGTTGTGTCTGATAACCCCACTTCAGCCAGGGGCTGACAATTATCGATCTGACGGTGTTCGGCAGTAATCATCTGTTCTTATTCTGTTTGCCTGCAGTATTCTCGGACCAGTCAGTTACCACAAAGTCGTGGTGAAGTGTATATTGTCCAACTGCTCATCTGAAGACTATATGTCTACACTAGCATATATAGGTTTTTACAGGAAATAAAAATGCAGACCTCATACTCACACTTCATTTATTTTTACATATAGCCAAATATATATACGCACTTAAATGACAATGCAGCTCTGTGCATACACTGAGCGTTCTAAACTCATACACAGTTCAGTCTATTGGTGTAGAACACACATCAAAATATTGAGCTACATTTTCGCCTGTGCAATGCGGATTTGGCATGACACTTTTACCAAATTGTTCCACAATGTTCCGCAGAAGCTATAAACGTAAGGCGGCCGGCTCACTCTCTCATCGAGTGCATGCTGTATCGCATAATTACTGTACATTAAACTCTTGAAGGACAGCATCTGTAAATGAATGTATTCTGTTTCATTAAAAAGTTTAATTGTTTATGGGAAGTCGCCTGCACTGACCTCATGATAGGATGATAACACTGTGAGTGTTTGGGTATTTCGAGAATATATATAAGGTGGTGCGTCTGAAGTTTCGGATAAGATTATCTCGAAAACTATGCATCGGGTAAAAGTAGTGGGTAAGACAAGTTCGTAAGCTCAAAGGGGGACATCAAATGATACTACACGTGATCCCCCTTATGTGGGGCGGGGGGAAACTTTTAAATTTTAAATGGAAACCCCATTTCTTATTGCAGATTCGGATTCTCCATAAAAAAAATAATCAAGTATTGTCTGAAACTTTTTTAAACCATTGACAGATGGCGCTGAAAACGAGAAAAATTAAAATTGTGGGAAGAATTCCGATTTAGTTAGAATTATCCGAGAAGGACGCATCAAATCGATACAAAATGTGCACCAATTCTTTCATAATGACAAATTAAGCTATTTTTTTTTACAAAATGTATCCTACCCACCATAGTTTTAGATAGAGGGAGGCGGAATGGTATTAAAATTTTGTTAGGGAAGTCTTCACAATTGCATTACTCATCCGACTGTGGAGCTACCGTGGCCAAACTACGAACTATGGCTCAATGTAAAGGTCGGTGCAATGCGATCAAACGTCACTTCACTTTCAGATTGTGAACCGTAAACATCAACAGACGAAAGTAAATTACTCTTTAGCGAAACATGGCTCACTATCCTCCTACAGAGATTGTTGATATGATGTTAATTTTAGCGAATGATATGACAATTACGCTGAAGCTGCGCGATTGTATGCAGACCGTTTCCCAAACAGACGACATCCAAGCAAAAACATTATTCGAAATTGCACTCAACGAGCTCGATATGGATACATGCACCGTCCACCTTGTCATCGTGAATACAATGTAAATGACGCTCGTACCCTTACCGTTCTCGCCTTTGTTTAACTGGATCCCCAAATTAGTAGTCGTGCGATTCAGAAACAAACTGGAATACCGAAATCAACTGTTTGAGGATTTTGAAGGCACATAAATATCATGTGTATCATATCACACTGACACAGGCATTAACGCCGAAAGATATGCAAATACGCGTGCATTTCAGCCAAACGGTCTTCGAAATGATAAGAGGTGACAATGATTTTTTTAGATACGTTATGTTCACCGATGAAGTCACATTCAAAAACGATGACAAATTAAATCGTCATGATTGTCATTATTGGTCCCCTGTCAATCCACACTGGCACAGACCCATTGACAATAAACACAAATGGTCCTTGATGGTCTGGTGTGGGATTTTAAACGAGTACTTGATAGGACTGTATTTTTTTGACCGAAATGTTACTGGGGAATCTTATTTACGACTTCTCCGTGATGATTTCTCGGAGCTAATGGAAGATGTTGATTTAGAAACTAGGCAACAAATGTGGTTCCAATAGGAAGGAGCAGCTCCCCATTATGCTAAAAATATGCGGAACGTTTTAAATTTACGGTACCCTAGTCGGTGGATAGGACGCGGCGGACCAATTCAGTTGCCTCCACGTTCACCAAACGTAACATCTCCCGATTTTTTCTTGTGGGGTTATTTAAAAAATATTGTTTATGAAAGACAGCCCACAACCAGGAACGATATGGAGCAACGCATTCGAAAAGCGTGTGCAACCATACCACGGGATGTGGTGCTCAAAACTGTGGACAACTTTCGCAGACAACTGACTTTATGCATTGAAGCAAATGGGGATAATTTTGAACAATTTCTTCGTGGCTAATTTCATTAATTAAGCTCCCCAAATTGTGAGAGGCAAAGGGACTCACACTTATGAAGCACCCCAACATGTGAGAGGCAAGGGGACTCACACTAATGAAGCCCCCCTTGGGAACATCATTCTACTACGCCCATGTCGTTGTTCGTGGGTAACGCTAAAAGTAGGACACAGTACATTTTGTGCAAAAATAGCTTAATTTGGCGTAACGAAAGACTTGGTGTACATTTTTTATCGATTTGATGCCTCTTTCTCGGATAATTCTAAATAAATCAGAGTTATTCTCCAATGTTACTTTTTTCTCGATTACCATCTGTCAATGGTTTAAAAAATGTTTCAGACAAAACTTGATACTTTTTTTATGGAGAATCAGAATCTGCAATAAAATGAGTGTTTCCATTTAAGATTTAAAAGTTGCCCCCCGCCCTACCCAAGGGGGCGGTGGCTGGAGGTCACGTGTAGTAAGTATCATTTGATGTCTCCCTTCGAGCTTACGAACTTGTCTTACCCACTATTTTTACCCAATGTGTAGTTTTCAAGATAATCTCATCCGAAACTTCAGATGGAACAACGTGTATATAAAACTGGGTAGCTACGCCATTATACACTGGTCAGCCAGAACACTACGACCACCTACCTACGAACTCAAAGGTTTCAGTAACCCTATTGATTTGTATGCAGACAAAATATTAAACTAAAGGCTAATTCTAAACGTTAGAAAAAGCAAAGTATGCAACTGGCTGCACAACAGAAGTCACTGTCTGAGTCTGTGGGGTGAGAGCTGACAAATGCAGCAATCTCTAGTAGCACTGTAACGTATGAATATTGAGAGCCCCACTCCAAGTGAGTAAAACAGACTTGTCGGAACTTAGCGAGGATCGCAATGAGCGATACAGAGTTAGTATGTTAATAGTCTGAATGAATATCCCTCTGAGTACAAAAAAAGAAAAAAAATGGGTCTTTAGAGGAGTGTGCAGCGCACTGTTTCTCCTTACCTAAAATGGGCACGCCAGTCCACCGGCACTTTACAGGGATCGGCCAATCTGACACTGGGCTCTGCATTTCCCTGATGCCTCTGGCCAACCACATTTATGTCCTTTCTCTCCTCCTACTCTGTAGGTGGGGACGTTTCTGGCCTCTGCGTTATTCATTTCATTTCCGTGTCCAGTCGACATTTCCAGAAGGTAGTAACTCCGATAGCTTTGTTGGTTCCCTCGATCAGGTCCTGTGTTGTGCAGGGTTGTTCAAGTTGAGGACATATTAGCAGGTGGGCCGGGTCATGTGTGGTGCCGCACTCACAGGATGTATCTTCATCAGCTGGAAGAATGCCCCATTTTTGCATGTTGGTCTTGCACAGAGGGATGCCCACCCTAAGACGATTGAGCGATCTCCAAATAGGGTAGGGCATGCCATTTCTTGGAGCTAGCTCTTCCTTTACAGGGATATCAGGTGATAGCTTGCTGTTCCACCTGCTGATGCCGTTAGACTCTGGTGTTCCCTCTAGTGGCTGAGTCCTGGCGATGAAGCTCTTTCTCGACTTCAGTCGTCGCACTATAGCCTGCAGTGGATGTCGGGGATCATAAGTTTGCTTAGCCCTCTCTACATGCGCTGCTAGCGCACGTCCTGAGGCTCAGGCGTGAACCCCATGCTGCCCGTAATCGCGCAGCAGACCGTATTATTCGTTTCGGACCTCTTGATAAGTATGGAAGTGTGATTACGCATGTCAATCACATCGCGATTACGGGCATCATGGGGTTCACGCCTGAGCCTCAGGACGTGCGCTAGCAGCGCATGTCGGGTGTTTCAAGCGTCAACTTCGCGTCTCAATATCTCGGGATGTAATGGGAATATTGCCATGCAATCAACGCCATTGTGTATGTGCTTTGTCATGCTATGGATTGCTGAAGAAAAAATATAGGAGGTCCATTTAAAAAAAACATAAGTTTGTGTTAAAAAAACACATATGCTTTCGTTTTAGAATGTTTCCAAATACGTACATTCATGGGCCCCAGCCCTACATTGATACCGGTGAAAGTCGTTTTCCAATAGCTGTTATTGTTCCAGAGATATTTTGGGTGGACAAGATAGCTGGGACACCCTGTATAGGGAAACTGGGATATCACAGGGATGGGCAAAGGGTAGAGGGGGGGGGGGGGCAACCTGATATTGTCAATGATGTCATCAGAAATCTGGCAGCAATGCAGAGTGCACCGAAACTGTCCCAGTCATTATACTTGTATTGCCACAGCATCCCAGTAATTGTCTTGGCAGCTCATGTTGAAATACTGAGCTGGCCACTCCATCCAGTAAACACAGTGGCGGTGAAGATATACGTCAACAAGAGGAGCAGCATGAGGTTGAAAGTTGAAGTTTCGTAAAATAAAACAATGATGTAATGTAATGCAAAAAGGACCTTCATAAAACAAAGACATTTATTTTTGAAAAGAAAAGCTCCAGAGAGATTGAAAGACGCATTTTGCCAGATAATGACACCCTAAGCATTCTTAATGGCCCCTAGGGTACATGAGAGACAGACTGTTGTGACCCTTGGGGCAGACAGGAAAATGTTGCAATGGGTACTCGTAGCTGACATCCCAAACTGAAGGCTGTTGTTAGGGTATAAAACGATTTAGGAGTAGTATGTTTCCATCTAAGTGAATAGTGGAGAAAATAATTATCGTCAAAAAATCCTTATCTCTATGATAAAGTATTTCATTTCTTCATCAGTCAATGGAGTGTGCGTAGGACTAAGATGTTGTGGGCTGGATATCTGTAGTAGAAATTGGCCGTACATCAAGATCACTGTAACTGGGAGGAAATTAAAGTACACTATCTGATCAAAAGTATCCAGACACCTATTAGTGGACATTAACATGGTTTGTACCCACCCTTCGCCTTTATGACAGAGCGCTCATAAACTGCTCCTTTACGATGTCTCGAACTCTGCTGGGGACACTTTCAATGAGGTGTATGAATGTCTGAGCAGGAATGACAGCCCATTCTTCTCAAGAGTCGAAACCACAGAAGGGAGTGAAGTTGGACGCTGAGGTCTGGAGCAAAGACGACGTTCCAACTCATCCCAAATGTGCTGCTGGGTTTACATTGGGACTCTTGGAAGGCCAGTCCATTTCAGGAATGTTATTTGCCACAAACCATTATCCCGCTGATGCTGCTTTATGACAGGGTACACTTTCATAGTGACACAAACAGTCATCATCTCCGAACTGTTACTCTACAGTACGCAGTAAGCAATGTTGTAAAATATGTTCATATCCTTCGACATTTGTCGTTTGCTTAATCGTGATAAGGGGAACACACCGCAATTACGAAAAACTTCCCTGTACCATAACACCATATCATTTGTACTTCACTGTCGGCAGTACATATATTGGCAGATAACGTTCTCTAGGTGTTCGCCAAACCCAAACCTTCCATCCAACGTGCACGTCGTGTAGCTGTTGCTAGTGGACTTTTATTACTAGTCTACCAATGAAATGTTTGCACTTTACAACGGTATCATCTTGACTATGCTGGAAAGGCAGATGAGGTAGTGAAAGAAAATTTATTTGGTGCTCTTCAGTGTGATTCTTCAGTGTGTTCTGAACATCCTGGTACAGTTAAGGGATTTTTATATCATTTAAGGGTTTAGGAGCATAAGAGATTCTTTGTTAGGCCATATCCCATGTCATTCATTTATAAAGGGATAGTTGAAGCTAATATTGAGAAAATGTTGCAGTAAGGTATGATCTGATTTGCTGTCAGTTCATCGTTGGCAATGGTGCCTAAAAAGGGAGATGGTATTAGGTTGGTGCTGGATTGAAGATAGGTAATTACAGTTCTTGTATCGGAAACTGATAGATCACTGTCACAAGATGAGCTTTTGTAACTATTTCATTACATTAAGGTTCTATCTTCTATTAACTTAAGAGAGAGCTACTGGAAAATTAAGTAGCATCCTTCATGTCGAATATTCAGAGTGTTCTTATGTTATGGCTCTTGCTATCAATTTTGCGGGTTATCCTTCAGGTTGAATGTCAGTTCAGTTGCCCTAGTCAGAGGTTTTAATAACATCAGCAGATTTAAGAAACAGATCAACCAAAAAATATTTTGACGGAGCACTGATTACAGAGAATAGTTGGGAAAAGCATAATGTTTTGGACAGATTACTGATATTTTAAAAGAGTATGGTGTCACTGTAAAACTAGAAAAATCAGAATTTGGGAGAAGTGAGCTGAAATTTCCTGGACACCTTGTGACTGTATCAGTGATTCTACCCTATGCAGAGAAAATTGAGACAACTGGGGACTTCCCTGTTCCTCGGGCGGAGAAACAAATGTATGCCTTATTAGGATTAATTAACTCTTAGGAAAGATTTATGGGTTTGGATATTTTGGCTATGTCACAACTGTGTGCACTGAAAACTAAGGGGGATCCTTGGAATCGGGATGTCCAAGTACAGGCACAATATGAGGATGTAAAAAAGGCTCTTTTGGAGGTTCCTAGTCTGTGACATCCAGATTTAAGTAAAGATCTTTGTTTGAGCTCAGATAGATCTAAGATGGGTCTTGGTGTTGAGCTTTTCCAATAATTTCAGGCAGGTATAGTGATGAAATGTCACACTACTGCTTTTGTGAGCCAGATATTCATGAAGTGTGAGAACAGCTATATGGTCACTGAGATTGAAGCTCTAGCTGTTGTGTAGGGTTTTGTGAACCTCATGTGTCGACTTTTTGTTCAGACAACCGAGATCTATACTGATCATGGAGCATTTGAATTTTTGATGAGTGCACAGTTGACTATTGGTCACTTATCCAGGTGGGCGTTATATCCACAAGTGTTCAGCTTGATAATTGTGTACACTTTTGGCAAAGATAAAGTCGTTGCTGATGCTCTTTTAAGATTTCCTTCAGCATTCAGTCAGAGGATCAGAGATGTTCTTAAAGAATCCAGTTTCAGTGTAACTAAGCATTTGATCACTTCCTTACGAGTTCACTTGAGAATATTGCTAAGCTGCAGGATAAGGATCCATCACGGAAGGACGTGAAGCAGTTAGGCAATTTTAGTTGGTAAAAAATATTTTGATGTTTGGACAACTTGGTTGTGGAGTAACAGCGATTGATATAAAATTAACTTAGTACTAAGAAAACAGTCTTAATCGCGTTTTTTTTGTTATTTAGTGCCGACCGGTTTCAGCCCATCGCAGGGGTCATCTTCAGGGCAAACATACCCCTGGTCGACTACTAAGTTAAAAAATATTTTGTTTAGGAAAGAAGTGGAGATAATTCACTGAGTCCTGTTTGCATTCCTGACGAATTAGCCAACAAATTGATTTGGTGTACTCAATTGAGTTATGCAGACCTTGGTCCATAGATGTGTTTTCACAAACTCTGTGCAATATTTTATTTTCTGAATATGGGGAAAAACATTTACAAACTCTGGGCTTCATGCAAGCCTCGTCAGTACGTGAAACTGCTGATGGTGTCTCATCATGCACCTCTATTTCCTAAGATTGAGAGAGCTTGCTACACTTGATATGTTTAGTCCTCTTCCATGAAGCAGTGAACGTCATTCCTATGTGTCATGCATAAGATTAGTCATGTTGATAAAGTAATATCAAACAACGGTCGAAAATTCAGATCGGTAGTTTGGAAACAAGCTTTGCATAAGAGATTGATGAAGGTAATTTACATCTCATCATGCCATCCAGCATCTAATCCCTCTCAGTATGTCATGAAATAGCTTGCTAAACTACTGTATATAGGCTTTATTGCCAATGAAGTCATAAATCTTAGGGTACATATATACATTTGTTTGAAGAAGTCATACATGAACTGCCAAACGACTCAACATATTTGCCCATTGGTTTTAATACTGAACAATCAGCTTCCAACAGATAAGCACAGGAAAATGTACTGTTAGCTGTTTCTACTAGATTGAATGGTAGTAATGTACTAAGACTAGCTTTGAAAAACATTAGAAAGGCTGCTGAAAGTTGTCAATTAAATGATGAGCGCAAGAGATCAGCATAATCATTTATGGTGGGGCAGAACGCACTACTGAAGATGTACAAGCTATCCGAAGGGTGACATTTGTTGACATGCAAGTTTTTCCCATTTACCTTGGTCCGTTTAGGGTGTGACGTGTTGCACACCCAAATGCACTAGAGGCAGAAACTCTATGAATCAAGAAATCGAAATGGCTGCATAATATCTCAAGTGTAAAGTCAATCTAAGAATAACTACATTGGCATATCTAAGGGAGATACTTCAGCTGACAAGCAGTTTTGGAAAATAGTATATATATTTACATTTTCTGTGTGATAAGGTGATAATATACGACTAAGTTTCAGAGCACAAGAAATTTTTCAAATTCTTTTTCATTATTCTTCTCCCTCAAGTTCTTAAAACAAAGAAAGAAGTTTATCATGAGATGGATGTGTAACATGGGTAAAATCTTGTGCAGATTCATCTATAACGAGTGATGAGTAATTTTACTTTGCACTTAAAATTTGCAATGCTACCTGTTAGTGAGAGGTAACATACCAGTGGTAAAGTTTCGAGGTATTGGTATCATTAAAGATGTTTATGGTGGCTACTGTAAATAGAGGAAAAGGTATGCTATGATAATTACTATTTTTATATTTATTTTTGTCTTTTTATATTGGTTTATATTGTAATTTATATGTTCAGTATCGCTGTATAGTGCTCCTGGGATGAGTTGCATCACAATAGGAGACACAGTGAGCACTGTGAAGAATGAAGCACTTCAGAGGCTGCAGTGCACAGAAGTGAGGAATTTTTATGGTCATATATGTCATATTTATGTATTAATCATTACTTGTAAATCTACAGTTCGGAACTCTTCCAAAAGAAAAGATGTGGGGTGTACATACGTTTAGTTGCGGAGGTTACAGGAGTTTCTTGGCCTGTGGATTGATGCAGAAATATGCGCATGGGAAGAGCCTTTCTATTGGCCGAGAGAACATGTGCCAAACCCAAGAGTGTGAGTGTATCCGGACTGGAAGGAGAGTAATTGTTGCATTGACGTTACTTATGCAATATAACTCCTCATACTGGTGGATGGATGTCCTTATTGTGAAAGGTGGTGGACTATGGCACTTCCCTATACCCACTTGTCCAACTACTTCTCTACCATCTATGAACAACCATTCAACGACTTTCCATTCTGTCCTCAGCTTTTCACTACTTACAAAAGGATAATCCACATTTGGAGTAGTCAGCTCCTTCCTCTCTGAATACATAAAATTGTGAGTGTCAGTGTCAGTCTCAGTGTCAGCATCAATTTACCCAAACAAATACGCCCTCCCTTTCTTGTGTACTGATCAGTTCGAATACCGTCAGTATAACAGTTCCTATACTTCCTATTAAAGATACTTAACACAATATTTGTGTCCTAAATGTTTTGCTACTTAATATTTTCCATGTATTACTCTTCAGTATGAGAGATAAGCTCATTCCAACATAAAAATTTTGTACATTTTTGTGTCTTAGGATTTATATTATATTGTCAGTATTATTTTTTTCTTATGCGTAACTTTTGGACTGCCATACAGACAAAATGTTACACATTTTTATATATAAGGATGTATATCATGTTGCCAATATTATTTTGCTGTTACGAGTATCTTTTGGACTCCCATGTAAACACAGTTTTACACATTTTTTATGTATTAGGTTGTTAAGCAAATTACTTTACATCATTTCTACTTTATTAAGATTCACTCATTATTGCCGGCCGGCATGGCCGAGCCGTTCTAGGCGCTTCAGTCCGGAACCGCGCGACCGCTACGGTCGCAGGTTCGAATCCTGCCTCGGGCATGGATGTGTGTGATGTCCTTAGGTTTGAATAGTTCTAAGTTCTAGGGGACTGATGACCCCAGCAGTTAAGTCCCATAGTAGTCAGAGTCATTTTTTTCACTCGTTATTGATTTAAAAGATGTAACACCTGTAGCGGTTATGAGCTAAGTACAGACAAACTTATTTGTGCTCTGTAATACAGTTATTAAATAGATTTCAGCGGTGTTGCGTGCCGTTTGTGGCGATATAACAACTTAATAAACTTTTGTAATCGTTCGCTCGCTGTGTTTTAGAGAGTTTTCTGTGTGTTGAAGCCGTTAGTAATTTTCGTGCTTTAGTTTTCAACTGACGTTTATTATTCTTTCTAGTGAAATATTTCAGTAAAATTTTCATATAGTGATTTAACTTCGCTTTGTGTTACAGTGGTAGTTTTAATTTATTGGTTGTAGCTAATAATTTTGTGAAGTTTTGCTGGCACTGGTGTCGGCTGTGTTGTAGTAGTATTAATACAAGTAGCTGCTTTCTTAGTAGGCAGAGAATTTCGAGACCATTATTGTTAGTTCTTAAACAGTTCTACTGGTGTAACTGAACATTGGTAACGTAGACGTATAGTTTTTTTTCAGTAACTGTAAAATTTACCATGAGTGAAAAGTGTGGGCTCTGTCGTAGGTTTGTAAGTAGTGGATTACGGTGTGGGATTTGTTTGAAGTATTTTCATTGGGGGGAATGCAGTGGGGAAGCTAGTGGTCATTTTAGGGAGATCCTCTCCTGTGAATGTAGAATCTGTAGTAGAAACAAGTTAATAGAGGAGCAGGAGCATAAGATCTGTGCCCTTCAGCTGCAGTTACAATGCGCGAAGGAGGAACTAGATAGGTTGAGGAGGGTGAGGGGTGGTGGGGAATGGGAACTGGCAGTTGGCAAGAAGCTAGCCAGGAAAAGGAGGTACTCAGACAGTTTTACTTTGCATACATGCAACAGATACGACCAACTGTCAGAGTTGAGTGGAGAGGAGCCTCGTGTAGCCGTAGATGTAGGTAACTTGCAGCAGTCCTCAGCAATTAGGAGGTCTAGGTTAGTAGCAAAGTCTAGCAGAAAGAAGGTTCTGCTGCTAGGTAGTTCCCACAGAAGCCTAGTGCAGGGTTGGCTCAGGTGACTGAAAGCATAGGGGAGTTATGTAAGAATTTTACGAAAGAGGATCAGGTAGTGACAGTGGGTGGAGCAGGGAACAGTCTCGATAGGGACGGGGAATATGATGTCAGTGGTGACTTGGTTAAGATAGCTACTCAAACTGGTGGCACTAATGTGCATTTCGTGCAACTGTTTCAGCGTCATGATCGGCCGCACCTTAATGCGGCTGTTGGGCGCGTTAATATGGAGCTGGGGAGGGCACTGATGGCGGAGGGCATGGATCACATCTCAGTGGTGCCAGTTGGGTCTATCAGTAGATGATGTTTCACTAGGCATGGCCTGCACCTCAATAGGTAAGGGAAGGGGAGGCTGGCTAAGCTTATAGGTGACAGTGTAGTGGGCGGTGGTGGTGGTAGTGATATCACTCATGGAAAAATTCCTATAGTAGTTGGTGTTAGAGCTGCACCTTTTTTAGACTGAAGTCAGCTAATAGGTATACCTGCTTAAAGGAAGTACCTCTAACTAAGGGCTCACCTCCAGAGGATGTAATGTTTCCAAGTAGAGAAGGAATTAGCATATTTCATAAAAATATAAGAGGTATCAGAGATCAAGTTAGTGAACTGCTAATAGATGCTAACTCTGAAATTATTGGTATATCTGAGCACCACTTAAATAATTTGATAATCCAGAGGCTTCCTTTACCAGGCTAAAGATTAGCTGGCTGTTTCTCAAGGAGTTCCTTTCGGGGTGGGGGAGTGGCTCTGTACGTAAAAAACAGTATTTCATTTGAGACCATAGACGTATCGCGACACTGCACTGAACAGATATTTGAAAGTTGTGCAGCATTAGTTGAATTTAGTGAAACTAAACTTCTAATTGCTGTTGTTTATAGGTCCCCTAACTCCGACTTCAGAGCATATTTGCTTAAGTTAGAGAGGGTTCTTGATTCACTTTGTAGGAAGTACCAGAAAGTAGTTATATGTGGTGACTTCAATATTAATTTTGTACATGATTGTGCAAGAAAAAGGATGTTGGTAGATCTCCTAAATTCATATAATCTGATGCAAACTGTGTTTTTTCCAACTAGGGTGCAGGGGAACAGTAGCACAGTCATAGACAATATTTTTATTCATTCTTCATTACTAGATGGGCATTCTGTTAGTAAAAGGGTGAATGGCTTTCAGACCATGATGCACAAATTTTAACACTAAAAGGTTTTTGTACTCTAACCAATGTCGTATTTAATTACAAACTACGTAGGAAAGTTAATGCAACAGCAATAGAGAGCTTTTCAAAACTTGTCAAGGAACAAGACTGGCAAGATGTTTATAATGCCGATAATATGGATTATAAATACAATGCTTTCCATAACACATTTCTCATGCTCTTTGAGAGTTGCTTTCCACTAGAACACTCTAAATGGGGTACTAGCAGTAATGAACAGCCCGGTTGGCTGACTAGTGGGATAAGGATATCATGTAGAACAAAGCGGGAATTATATCAAAATTTTAGAAGTAGTCGCAATCAAGCTACAGTTGCCCATTACAAACAGTATTGTAAGGTGCTTAAAAATGTTATTAGCAAGTCAAAAAGTATGTGGTATGCAAATAGAATAGCTAATTCACAGGATAAAATTAAAGCCATATGGTCAGATGTGAAGGAAGTGTCTGGTCAGCAGCACAAAGTTGACGATATAAAGTCAGTTTGCAGTAATAATATTTCTGTTACTAATAAATTAGATATATGTACAGTATTTAACAACTATTTTCTGAGCATTGCTAGTGAATTAAATAAAAATTTAGTATCTACATCAAATCATATAAATTTCTTAGCAAATGTCTTTCCGAGATTCACGTCTGAAATACTCCTCTGTGATACAGACAAGAGGGAGATTGAGACAATAATCAAATCATTGAAGACTAAGGACTCTCATGGTTATGATGGAGTGTCTAGTAAAATATTAAAGTACTGTGCTGCACATTTTAACCCTATATTTAGCCATATTTGTAATTTTTCCTTTAGGAATGGTCAGTTTCCTGAGCGATTAAAGTACTCAGTAGTAAAGCCGCTTTATAAGAAGGAGAAAGGGATAATGTAGATAATTTTAGACCTATTTCTATGTCATTAGTGTTTGCAAAAGTTATCGAAAAACCTGTGTATGTAAGGTTAATTGATCATTTTACATCACACGATTTGCTTGCAAATGTACAGTTCGGCTTTAGAAGCCGTTTGACAACTGAAAATGCTATATTCTCTTTTCACTGTGAGGTACTGCATTTGGCTAAACAAAAAGTTTCGAACGCTTGGCGTATTTTTTGATTTAACAAAGGCATTTGACTATGTTGATCACACAATATTACTCCAGAAGTTGGACCATTACGGAATAAGGGGAGTAGCTCACAATTGGTTCACCTCTTACTTTAGCAACAGGCAGCAAAAGGCCATTATTCACAATGTTGATAACGGCTGTGATGTGGGATCTGAGTGGGGTGCTGTCAAGTGGGGGGTGCCCCAGGGATCAGTGTTGGGGCCGCTCCTGTTCCTTATTTATATAAATAATATGCCCTCTAGTATTATGGCTAACTCTAAAATATTTCTGTTTGCTGATGACACTAGCTTGGTAGTAAAGGATGTTGTGTGCAACATTGACTCGGTTCCAAGTAGAGCAGTACATGACCTCAGTTCATGGCTTGTAGAAAATAAACTAACGTTAAATCACAGTAATAATCAGTTTTTACAGTTCCTAACACACAATTCAACAAAACCTGACGTCTTAATCTCACAGAACGGGCATATGATTAGTGAAACTGAACAGTTCAAATTCCTAGGTGTTCAGATAGATAGTAACCTGTCGTGGAAAGCCCACGTTGAGGATCTTGTTCAAAGACTTAATACTGCCATTTTCACTATTCGAACGGTATCGAAAGTGAGTGATACTTCGAAATGTAAATTAGTCTACTTTGCTTATTTTCATTCACTTATGTCGTATGGTATTATATTTTGGGGTAACTCTTCCCATTCTAGAAGGATATTTTTGGCTCAGAAACGGGCGCTTCGGGCAATAAGTGGTGTGAGTTCTCGAACCTCTTGTCGACCTCTTTTCACGAGTCTGGGTATTTGACATTGGCCTCTCAATATGTATATTCCTTATTGTCGTTTCTTGTTACCAATGTTAGTTTATTTCCAAGAATAAGCAGCTTTCACTCGGTTAATACTCGGCAGAAATCAAACCTCCATTTGGATCGGACTTCCTTAACTCTTGTGCAAAAAGGTGTGCAGTATACTGCTGCATCCATTTTCAATAATCTGCCACTCGAATTCAAAAATCTTAGCAGTAATCCAAACGCTTTCAAATCGAAACTGAAGAGTTTCAAACGGTTCAAATGGCTCAGAGCACTATGGATTAGATTAGATTAGATTAGATTAATACTTGTTCCATAGATCATGAATACGACACTTCGTAATGATGTGGAACGTGTCAGGTTAATAAAAGATGTCTGTACAAGAAATTACATTACACAAAATATTGCATGACACTAATGATTAAGTTTTTTTTTTTTTTTTTTTTTTTTTACTTTATATCTAAAAATTCAGCCAATGAGTAGAAGGAGTTGTCATCTAGAAATTCTTTTAATTTATTTTTAAATGTTAGTTGGCTATCTGTCAGGCTTTTGATGCTGTTTGGTAGGTGCCCAAAGACTCTGTGGCAGCATAATTTACCCCTTTCTGTGCCAAAGTCAGATTTAACCCTGCATAGTGAAGATCATCCTTTCTCCTGGTGTTATAGGTATGCACACTGCTATTACTTTTGAATTGGGTTGGATTATTATCAACAAATTTCATAAGGGAATATATATACTGTGAGGTTACTGTGAGGATCCCTAGATCCTTAAATAGATGTCTGCAGGATGACCGTGGGTGGGCTCCAGCAATTATTCTGATTACACGTTTTTGTGCAATGAATACTTTTCTACTCAACGACTTAACATCTTAGGTCATCAGTCCTCTAGAACTTAAAACTACTTAAACCTAACTAACCTAAGGAAATCACACACATCCTTGCCCGAGGCAGGATTCGAACCTGCTACCGTAGCAGTCCCGCGGTTCCGGACTGCAGCGCTAGAACCGCACGACCACCGCGGCCGGCTGAAGAGTTTCCTCATTGGTCACTCCTATTCCGTCGAGGAGTTCCTTGAAAAATTAAGATGATTCTCATTGTATTGCCGATAGCGTTTGCTTAAACTAATGGACTGATTTTCTTATCTGTTATTGCTTTTTATCTTGTAAGTTCATGTACTGACACGTTCCATGACCTTGGAGATTTGCTCCTCAATTTGGTGCTACGGAACTTGATATTTAAATAAGTAAATAAATACATAAAACCTCACGGCTGCGTATTTCATGCTTAGCATGAGGCCTTTCGAGGATTTATTCTCATTGTCAAGTGTATTTGTTTACATAAGTATTTTGTGTGATAATTGCATGTGTATTTTTCTGCATCTCTTGCACTACTGTGTGCGCGCGCCCGGGTGCGAAGCTTACCTAGTCCCATACCTCAAGAATGAACCTTGGGGGCAGATGCGGGAACCTCGCATTGCCGTCCTCGGCCAGGTCCTAGTGAAGGTGGTTTGTTATTGTCTTCCTCCAGCTGTTGTAACGTGTCAAATGTATACCTGTATAGTATAGATGACTGTGATGAGAGTCTATTCAGTGCAATGCTATGTTTGTATTTTATGATGATAGGAGAGGGGGAAATCCGTTTCCGCCACATACCCTGCTCCTCTCGAGTAGCGCCATCTGATGGAGAGATCACCTTTAATAGTGTCACATTCCCTCACTCCATGAGACCTGCAGAGAAGTCTGAAACTTAATCCTGGACTCTAGCGAAAAGTCGGGTGATCAGAAACTGAATGTCACTATATCTCCCTCTCTCACCGGCCAAATACTAATGATGAAAATTTCCTCCACTGCTCGTCTCAGAGGCAGCCGGTCCAATTCGAATCTCAGCGGTGGAAGAAATTTTCAACACTTTTATTTGGCCAGCAAGGCGATGAGAAATGGTGGCGTACAGTTTCTGACCACCAGACTTATTGTAAGTGTTGAAAGTAGAGAATTTGTTTTAAAAGGCGTATTTTTTATAGAGGATGTCACAGGAGGACTAGTCAATATTCAGGGATACTACAGGAATGCTCACTTTAAGCAAAAAGCTTCATATGAACGTATGCAATATTCCGAATGGTTTCTGAGACAGAACGTATGTAATGTACATTTCTTTATAGGCTACTGACGGGCATGTACATGTCTTACTCACTCAATCTCTTGGACGTTTTATTCTAAGCCAACCGACCTCGTTGCTTTCAGTCTGTTTGCTTGGGATGTCTTTCTTTCATTAATCTAGCCCGTTGAAGACGCAGTTGTCCATGGTTTGTTGTGAGTAACGGAGTGCGTGGGATTTAGAGTGTATCAGAGAGAAGCATTGGTTAACTGTGTTCAAGTGAAAATGCCACACAGCTATACTAATGAATAAGGTGCAGGTGGGGTGTATGTTTACAGCTTCTGCAGCGGTAGTGTTCCTACTGCAATCGATGAATACTTTGGTTGTTTTCCAACACGTGGAATTCCTAATCGTAGAGTGTTTACCAAAGTTTTAAGCAAACTGCGTGAAACAGGTTCCCATTTTTCTTCTGAACGTGTAGATCTACAAATGGCGCAGGACCAAAATACATTGGTGAAATGGCGCAACGATAGTCCTATTAACGCACAGGGCTTCTTCCAGCACGTATCAATGTCCCACGAACCCATGTATGGCGAACATTACATGCGTAAGACATGTACCCATTTCACATGTAGCGTGTCCACAATCTACACACTGGCGACAATGCCACACGACTTGAATTTTGTCACTGGTGCAATGATAATCGTCATTTGCTTCCATTAACACTATTCGCCACGTTTACAAGGAATGGAGTCAACAACACACGTAATAATCACCGATAGTCGCATGAAAATACACACGACACTATGGAAACAAATTTCTAAGTTCGTTTTCGATCAATATTTGGTGCGGCATGCTCGGTAAAATGTTGACAGATCGAGTCATTTTAGAAGAGCGAATGACGGGACAGAATTACTTGTACTTTTTGAGAAAATCGTTTATTGGACACCTTGAGGATGTTTTTTGGTCATGCGAACTCAAATGTACTTCCAGCATGACGGAGTCTCTCCATATTTTTCCAGACATCTGAAGAAATATCTGTAACGCGCTTGCCATAATCGCTGGATTGGTGGTGGTAGTACAATTAACTGGCCACCAAGATCACCAGACATTACGGCGTTAGATTTCGGCTTACAGGGTATGATGTAGTCTGAGGTGTACAAATGAAAGGTGAATACGTGAGGTGAACTGCTTAGTCTCATCGTGGACACTGTTGCCGTCGTTAGGGAACATGCACAGGCGCTCAGCCGAGCAACAGAAAACGTTCTGCCAACAGTGCACAGAAGCAATGAAGTTGACATAGGGATATTCGAACATTTATTGTGAATTGTACAACAACTATAATTCGACGTACACGATCAAGCTTAGAGCTGAATGCGTGAAAAATACATATGTTTCAATTGATGTTTTGTAAAACGCATGCTGTGATGTTTACGCATTTCATTGACATGCAGGTCCTCAGGAAGTGCACAAAGAAGGTAGCTTACAAAAATGGCTCTGAGCACTATGAGACTTAACATCTGAGGTCATCAGTCCCCTAGAACTTGGAACTACTTAAACCTAACTAACCTAAGGACGTAACACACATCCATGCCCGAGGCAGGATTCGAACTTGCGACCGCAGCGGTCGCGCGGTCCCAGACTGAAGCGCCTAGAACCGCTCGGCCGTAGCTTAAGAAATCCTGGTTCGACCAATACTGGAATATTGCTCGCCAGTTTTTGATCCTTACCAAACAGGACTGATAGAGGAAACGGAGAAAAGTCAAAGAAAACTAATGAGTTTCGTTACAGATTTATTTAGTAAGAGCGAAAGCGTCACTGACATGCTCAGAAAAAACCAGTTGTAGACACTGCAAGACAGGAATTGTGCATCACGATGTCGTTTACTACTAAAATTCCGAGAGCGTACGTTCCTAGAAGAGTCTACAAATGGCCGGCCACTGTGGCCGAGCGGTTTTAGGCGCTTCAGTCCGGAACCGCGTAGCTGCTACGGTCGCAGGTTCAAATCTTGCCTCGGGCATGGATGTGTGTGATGTTCTTAGGTCGCAGTCATGGCCTCCGAGCTGATAGTCCATGCTGCTGCAAACGTCGTCGAACTGTTCGTGCAGATGGTTGTTGTCTTGCAAACGTTCCAATCTGTGGACTCAGGGATCGAGACGTGGCTGCACGATCCGTTACAGCCATGCCTGTCGACTCGACTGCTAGTGATACGAGGCCGTTGGGATCCAGAACGGCGTTCCGTATTACCCTCCTGAACCTACCGATTCTACATCCTGCTAACAGTCATTGGGTCTCGACCAACGCGAGCAGCAATGTCGCGATACGATAAACCGCAATCGCGATAGACTACAATCCGACCTACACTCCTGGAAATTTAAATAAGAACACCGTGAATTCATTGTCCCAGGAAGGGGAAACTTTATTGACACATTCCTGGGGTCAGATACATCACATGATCACACTGACAGAACCACAGGCACATAGACACAGGCAACAGAGCATGCACAATGTCGGCAATAGTACAGTGTATATCCACCTTTCGCAGCAATGCAGGCTGCTATTCTCCCATGGAGACGATCGTAGAGATGCTGGATGTAGTCCTGTGGAACGGCTTGCCATGCCATTTCCACCTGGCGCCTCAGTTGGACCAGCGTTCGTGCTGGACGTGCAGACCGCGTGAGACGACGCTTCATCCAGTCCCAAACATGCTCAATGGGGGACAGATCCGGAGATCTTGCTGGCCAGGGTAGTTGACTTACACCTTCTAGAGCACGTTGGGTGGTACGGGATACATGCGGACGTGCATTGTCCTGTTGGAACAGCAAGTTCCCTTGCCGGTCTAGGAACGGTAGAATGATGGGTTCGATGACGGTTTGGATGTACCGTGCACTATTCAGTGTCCCCTCGACGATCACCAGAGGTGTACGGCCAGTGTAGGAGATCGCTCCCCACACAATGATGCCGGGGGTTGGCCCTGTGTACCTCGGTCGTATGAAGTCCTGATTGTGGCGCTCACCTGCACGGCGCCAAACACGCAAACGGCCATCATTGGCACCAAGGCAGAAGCGACTCTTATCGCTGAAGACGACACGTCTCCATTCGTCCCTCCATTCACGCCTGTCGCGACACCACTGGAGTGTATTATAAGGTGAGAAACAGCTTTGTGGTTTCATGGGGATGCATCTAGAAAGAAAATCGCGTTGAGGAAGCTCACTGAAAGGAAACGAGAGGTTTGAAGAATTCATCGCGGCCTTGAAAGAATTACAAGGATTGTTTCCTAGACGTTTAGAGGAGACTGCCAATCTTGCGTCTGTTTAGGAGACGTTTTCGAGACTATTTGTTGTTTCAGTTGCAAGCGTCCCTGTGCATGTGCAGATGTAAGTGATTGAACTGCATGGTAACCGCAATTTTAAAGACAAATCTCTTTGACATTAAAACTGTCCAAGACGTGTAGATTGCTTTCCTCAGGTAGAGTTTCCAGGTCTGCACAATGAGGTTGCAAAAGTGTTAAAATATTTCGACCAACATATGTGTATCAGTTTGGATTCCGTCGAAATGTTGGAACACGTGAGGCAATACTGACCTTACGACTTATCTTAGAAGAAAGATTAAGAAAAGGCAAACCTACGTTTCTAGCATTTGTAGACTTAGAGAAAGCTTTTGACAATGTTGACTGGAATACTCTTTTTCAAATTCTAAAGGTGGCAGGGGTAAAATACAGGGAGCGAAAGGCTATTTATAATTTGTACAGAAACCAGATGGCAGTAATAAGAGTCGAGGGGCATGAAAGGGAAGCAGTGGTTGGGAAAGGAGTGAGACAGGGTTGTAGCCTCTCCCCGATGTTATTCAATCTATATATTGAGCAAGCAGTAAAGGAAACAAAAGAAAAATTTGGAGTAGGTATTACAATTCATGGAGACGAAGTAAAAACTTTGAGGTTCGCCGATGACATTGTAATTCTGTCAGAGACGGCAAAGGACTTGGAAGAGCAGTTGAACGGAATGGACAGTGTCTTGAAAGGAGGATATAAGATGAACATTAACAAAAGCAAAACGAGGATAATGGAATGTAGTCAAATTAAATCGGGTGATGCTGAGGGAATTAGATTAGGAAATGAGACACTTAAAGTAGTAAAGGAGTTTTGCTATTTAGGAAGTAAAATAACTGACGATGGTCGAAGTAGAGAGGATATAAAATGTAGACTGGCAATGGCAAGGAAAGCGTTTCTGAAGAAGAGAAATTTGTTAACATCGAATATAGATTTACGTATCAGGAAGTCGTTTCTGAAAGTATTTGTTTGGAGTGTTGCCATGTATGGAAGTGAAACATGGACGATAACTAGTTTGGACAAGAAGAGAATAGAAGCTTTCGAAATGTGGTGCTACAGAAGAATACTGAAGATAAGGTGGATAGATCACGTAACTAATGAGGAGGTATTGAATAGGATTGGGGAGAAGAGAAGTTTGTGGCACAACTTGACTAGAAGAAGGGATCGGTTGGTAGGACATGTTTTGAGGCATCAAGGGATCACAAATTTAGCATTGGAGGGCAGCGTGGAGGGTAAAAATC
Source organism: Schistocerca gregaria (assembly GCF_023897955.1). Lineage (NCBI taxonomy): Eukaryota > Metazoa > Arthropoda > Insecta > Orthoptera > Acrididae > Schistocerca > Schistocerca gregaria. The sequence goes on along the minus strand of NC_064931.1, from coordinate 183,118,943 downwards.
GTAGAGGGAGACCGAGGGATGAGTACACTAAGCAGATTCAGAAGGATGTAGGTTGCAGTAGGTACTGGGAGATGAAGCAGCTTGCACAGGATAGAGTAGCATGGAGAGCTGCATCAAACCAGTCTCAGGACTGAAGACAACAACAACAACATGTGTATGAAAGACATTTTTCTACTATGAAGCTAAATAAATCAAGATTACGTCGCAATCTGACTGCGAAAATTTATGAAATTGTTTTGTATGCAGACAGTTTGTACCAGATAAAAATTATATTGTGTTTTCAGCGCACCAAAGATAATTAAATAATACTGAAAATTTCTTTTGTTTTTTATCTGTCTTGTTGAGAAATGTGAAATATAAAACCAAGTAATATGCAATACGTCTGTGTTGCCATTTACATGCGGAGCGTTCGCAATTTGCCCCTCTTCCCTCTCCTCACGCCCCGACAGCGTGATGTGGTGGGAGAAACGTGCCACCCAGGCCAAGCGCTGTAACACTCGTGCCAAGGCACGGCTCGTGAGCCAGATTCTTGGCAACCGTGCTGTAGGATTTTAGATATTTTGCTAATGAATGTCTCCTTTCCATCAAGTGTCATATCTCATTATTTTAGCACGTGCATGCCTAAGGTTTGCGCACGCGCCTGTTTCTGCGTGTGTGTTTTGGAGAGAGTGTGAGAGAGATAGAGAGAGAGCGAGAGAGAAAAAAGAGAAAGCAGAGACTGTGAGTGCGTGTGGCTTAGGAAAATACTATACTTCTATTCTACAAGAGATTGTACTTTTTCTCCTTTTGAACCACACGCGTTACATATGGTTATAGAACTGATGGTAAAGATCTCGACATTTTCCTCCCATAGAAAACTATCAAAATCAACTGTTTACAGCTACATGTGTACTCTGGAAGTTATTGTGCAGTGCATGGCCAAAGGTTTTGACTTAAACTATCCTGCAATAAACAACGCCTCTCTTATAACGTCTGCCAACGTAGTTGGATGAGTATTTCCTTGACGCTTTCGCGCCTACTAAATAGATCCATGACGAAACGTAATGAACATCTCTCGATCTTCACTATTTAATCTATCAATCCTATATGGTAAGAGTCCCAAACTAAGGTGAAATACTGAACTATCGGCCGAACGAGAATTGTGTAAGTTACCTGTTTCGTGGATGTGATAAACTTCCTGAGAGTTACATGAATTGTATTCACAAAATTGTTAAGACTTTCGTGGCCACTTGTTGACAAACTGCTTATTTGCTTCTGTCTCGGGTTCTTCGGCCGACGTTCGTGTGATGATTTTGCTGACGTTTCGCCGTTTCGCCAGTTCACCTCCGGCAATGGAGGGTGAAGCTTTGACAATGCCAGCCACTCGTGCTGGCGAAACGTCAGCAAAATCATCACACGAACGTCGGCCGAAGAACCCGAGACAGAAGCAAATAAGCAGTTTGTCAATTGTATTCACAGTTGCGAATGATGTCAATGAAAATTTGCACCGGCCCGGGATTCGAAGCGGATTTCGCGCTTATCGCGAGCAGTCGCCTTACAATTTAGCCATCTGAGCACGACTCACGTCCAGACCCGAACTTCCATGTGTCGTCAGCGATCATACCGTTTACATGGGGCTCCCAAAACCAGATTTTGTAAACCGATTTCGAAATGCCGCTTCTGGGTGGTCATGTTAACACTTCAAAATCGATTCTGGAAATCCACTTGCAGCTGTCGGTTTTCCAACCCCGTAATAGATTTTCGCTCCCGTGTAAACGCGACCGGTTTTGAAACGTGCTTGGGCTGTCAGGTTTCGTCTTGTTTTTAAAAATTTTCTGCTGATGTGGAGTGAGTGAGTTTTTGTGCAGTGAAGGATAAGTTGAAATATTAGACTGAAGCTGTTTACACCTCGTCTAATAGAAAAGAAATAACGATTGTGCTGACTAAGTCAGAAAATGTAACAACTCTTCCTCAGGCGCCATATTTCAGTGGGCTAGCAAATCCGCTTGAGACTTTAACACGCAAATATGACAGCGAAAAACGGTTTCCGAAATTCAGTTTTCGTCTTTCTGAAGATGTGTCGCATGAAAATAAACGCAGTGCAGGTGTCTACAACCTGTGCTCGTACATTCATTACGTATATTCCCGTACAGGGGAGAAATTTTACTTGAAAGTCGCTTGGTCAGTGTCGGCGGATAAATACGATGTTGCGATACCTGTGTTATTTCGAGTTACGATGAAATGTTCCTTCGGACATGTATACATGTCCAAAGGAACACTTACTGTGGTGACTACAACCTTCATGAAATACATGAAATGTACACGTATTCGCAGTTGCGAAAATAGACAACCTTCGGTTGTATAATGGAATGACGACAACCAAAATTTGTGCCCTACCAGGACTTGAACCCGGGTCTCCTGCTTTACGCTTTGGCTATCCGTGCGCGACTAATGGCGAGACCCAAACTTCCATATGCCGTCGCTCATGTGTCACAACCTGTACTCGCACATATTATGTGACTCCCATACGGCCGAACGGGTCGGTGAGTGGCTGGATGGGCGAAGGCGCTGGGGGGGGGGGGGGGGGGGGGGGTCAGGTGAAGGGGGAGAAGGAAGACACTGTAATTGAAAGTCGCTTCCCGTTATCGGCGAATAAATACGATAGTGTAGGGCCTGTGTTACATGCATGCACGTTCGAAGGAGCATTGCTATGCATTTCTTAGCAACACGGCCACTGCAGTATCGTCTTCCTGAGATATCTTTCAAAGTACCTCAGTGAGGCGTATGCCTTTCCTAAAGTTGGTTTTATATGATCGTTCCACTTTAAATCTCTCTGTCCGCATACACCCAGATACTTTATGAATATGACTGTGTATTATATCTCTTAAAAAAAAGTGCAACTATTTATTTTAGAGGAAACACTCTCCTAGTAAATTTGTTTGTCCTTTGATTTATCGTGATCTGTTACTGATTTTTAGTGAAGTTAGTTTTACGTTTAGCTTTCAAAAAATACTAAAGAGATATAATAAGCAAAATAATGAATTTCGTAGGTTGCCAATTATGTATTATATCTGGTTTTATCGAGCGCCAGGCTCCCTACAAATTACTGTAAATGCAATAGCGTAGTATTACTCAGCTCCAGTTAACTGATCTGAAATTATTACTACCACAGAAAATAGACAAGTTTTAATAAAATTATTTCACTGGATTCCTTCAATTAATCTCACTGAATATTTTTACATAATTTCTTCCGCTCCGGCTATCAGACATTGTGCCGTGAAAAAATATTTTTAAATGTACCGCGTAATGGCGGCTAATTGTTAACAGTCAGAGATCACTGTTGCGCGCTCCGCAGCAGCTGGAAACATGCTAAATAATTTTCATTAAATATTCTTTTCATAAGATAAATGTGGCGTAGGTACTTGAAATAACACACGGAGGTCACTTTATACTAATATATTCTTACTAGGACACAGTTTACACCATTAAATATTTACAATTACGAAACGACGGAAACAAATGGTAGCGCAACACAATAGCTTACGTACTTTATTCCAGCTAACACCAGAACGAACAGAACAAAACAGACTAGACAGAAGAAAGAGCATTGCATTGTGTTTTATACTCTTACAAAGATAATAATACTTATTTTAATTACTTACACATTATAATCTCATACAATAAAAATAAAGTCTTTTCTGCATCTATCGATCTATATTGTATATTTTTACAGTTAGTGTTATTACCTTTGGCAGATAAATCGATGTTTGCAGTTCATTTTGAGTCACATACAGTCATTTTTATTTATGTTTCACCTCGATAGTGGTGAATATTGCAAGAGGGACACTACACGTGCCTGTTAATTAATCAGTGATCCTGTAATGGTACAATAACGAGTCTTTTATGCACAACACTTCGCATTTGTTGACGTTGAGTCATCGACAAATATACAGGCTGTACATAAAGTCCGTGAACACTTTCACTTATTTATTGCACAAGAACCAAACATTGTACAGGTATCATACATATGTCATTTTGAAGAGAAACGCTGAAAGTTTTTTTCTTCCATGTATACCGCCACAGCGTAGTTTGGTAATTTGCCAGTAGTCAGCGGTAGTCGCGATCATAGCGAGTTCAGGGGCGGAGCGAGCTTTCTGTGTGTTGGGATTGTTGATAGTTTAATTTTTAGCGACGAAACCACTTTTCACAGTGATGGGAAAGTGAAAAGGCATAACTGTCGAAACTGGAGTACAAAGCATCAACACGACAACATTGAATTTGAGCGTGATTCCCCAAAGATAAATGTTTTTTTTTGTGCCTTGTCACGTCGAAAAGTGTACGGGCCATTCTGCTTCGCCGAGAGCACTGTACTGGATATTCCTGCTTCTACGTGCTGCAGCAATGGCTGATGCTTCAAATGTAATCGGACTCTCCGTTCATATGTCAGCAGGATGGGATTCCACCAGCCGGCCGCTGTGGCCGAGCGGTTCTAGGAGCTTCAGTACGGAACCGCGCTGCTGCTACGGTCGTAGGTTCGAATCCTGCCTCAGGCATGGATGTGTGTGGTGTCCTTAGGTTAGGTTTAAGTACTTCTAAGTCTAGGGGACTGATGACCTCAGATGTTAAGTCCCATAGTGGTTAGAATCATTTGAACCATTTGGGGATCCACCCCATTATTATCGTGAAGTTCGTGGGTACCTGGACACGGAGCTGCCGCATCGATGTGTTGGCCGTGCCTCAGAAGGGGACAGCCGTTTCATGAAATGGGCTCCACGATCGCCAGATCTCACTCCGCGTGACTTTCTTCTGTGGGGACACGTTAAGGATATGGTATATGTACCGCCTCAACCACGTGATGTAGCAGAGGTCCGGGAGAGAATACGGGAAGCGACTGCCACAGTCGACGATACCATGTTGGGACATGTATGGCAAGAATTCGATTACCGTATTGATGTCTGCCGGGTCACTCATGGTTCGCATATCGAATGTTTGTAAAAGAACTTTCAGGTTTTCTCTTCAAAATGCAATATGTATGACATCTGTACAAATTAGTTCTTGTGAAACAAATAATTAACAGTGTTCCCTGACTTTATGTGCAACCTGTAGAAGTACATTCAGACGTGCACTACGAAAGAGTTTTGGGACCCTTGCCGTTCATGTTATATTTTAATGTCGTGAAATACAATATCAGAAGCAACCTTAAACGTTTCGTAGATGATGCATTTATCAATAAAAATACTAACTGAAAAAGGCTGCATAAATATTCAGTGATCTTGGTAAGATTTAAAAGTGGTGCAAATACTGGTAAATTGCTTTAAATGTTCATAAATGTAAGATTATGAACTTCAGAAAAGGAAAAAAAAGAACGTAGCAATCTATGACTACAGTATCAATAGGCACAACTACAGTCAGTCAACACATGCAAATACGTGGGTGTAAAAATTTGTAGGCATATGGAATGGAACAATCACACAGCCCCAGTCGTAGGTAATGCAGGAGTCACATTTCGGCTCATTTATACGATATTTGGAAAATGCTATCAGCCTACTGTACTAAGGATATTGCTTACAAAATACTCGTCCGACTCGTCCTAGAATATTGCTCAAGGACGTGGGACTCATAACAAGTAGGACCAACAGGGGGAATTGGAAGCATACAAAGAAGGGCTGAATAAATGGTTGCAGGTATTTCCTACCAACTGGAAAGCGCCACGGAGATGCTGGAAAACCTGAACTGGCAGACGATTGAAGATATACGCAGACTATGCCGTGAAAGGCTACTTGTTAAGTTTCAGGAGCCTAGGAATATACTGCAAGTACCAAAGTATTGCTCCCGTAAGACAGTAAAGACAAGATGGAACTAATTACAGCGTACACAGAAGCATTTAAACAATCTTCCTTCTCACGCTCTATAAGGGATTAGGACGAGAAGACCCCCAAATAACTGACAGTTCGAAGTATCATCTACCATTGACTTCACAGTGGCTCGCAGGGTGTGTATGTAGATGTACAAGGTTATTCATATGTACCTCCGGGGCTCTAGAAAAAGATTGTGCGAAAATTGTTAAACATAGAGAAAAATGACAATTATCAATGGCTAGAGCATCTCTGCAAGGTTAGGTTCGTAATACTCGCCAAGACATAGTTACAGAGCGAACCAATACAGGGCAAGCGTTCAGAACATATCACATAACGAAGAAATTCGGGCGTTTTGTGCCCTTGAATTCACTATATGTGAATTAATTATGACGGTTCACCCACAGTTTAGCACCAGATATCAGGTAAAACCGCCAACGGATAAAAGAATTCATGGGTGGTAGTGCACATTCCGCGAGACTGGCTACTTCTGTGGTGCGAAGAAAACAGACTGCCTGGGACCGTCAGCAGAGAAAGGTGAGCGTGTGTGGGATCATTCGTCAGGAGCCCAAGGAAACTAACATGACATATGAGAAAAATATACCGCAGTCAACTTTCCGGCGCATTCTGCGCAAATGTCTCGGTGTAAATCCATACCGAATGCAACTGTCACAAGTGCTGAACTCTCAGGACCATGAGCTTTGTTCTGACTATTACTATGTCTTGCAGAGGCCACTGGAGGAATACGGTTTATCGCAGGAGTTGGTTGTCAGTGAAAAAGCCGTGTTTAATGTGTCTGGAGAGGTGCATCGTCATAAGATGGTATTTTGGGCACAGTACGTCCACGCTAGATTGTGGTGAACATTCGTGATTCACCTAAGGTGAACGTCTTTTGTACCATGTTCTCTTTAAAATTTCACTGGCTGTTCTTCTTTGGGGAGAAAACTGTGACAGGTTTCATGTTCCTGGGCGCGTTGTAGCATTGGTTTAAGCCTCAATTACAGCAAGGCACTGAAATATTTATTTTGCAACAAGACGGTGCTCTACCACACTTTCTTTCAGACGTTCTTGATTTTCTCAGAGATGAACTGACTCAGCATTTGATTGGACGAGCTACCAGCCAGGACTCTCCGCTTCAATGACCCTCACGGTCACCTCACTTAACGCCGAGTGATTTCTTCTTGTGGGGTTATGTCAAAGATCGTGTATTACTATCAACGCTGCAACTTCATTGGGAAGAGTTGCTATAAAGGAAAACTAATACAGTTTCTGGCATCGATCACGACATGTTAGGATGTGTGTGGCAAGAGTCAGACCGTCGTACTGACGCGGCTCACAAACGGCGCCCATACTGAGCACCTGTAATGTGAGTGAAAAACTTGGAGAGATTCTCTATACACTATTATGTGTATGTTTTCTGTATGTCCTGCAGTTTTCTTGCACTCTTCCTCTGAAACCATGCAGGTATTTATCAATAACCCTGTAGACAGAATTTGTCGTCTTCAGTCCGAAGACTGGTTTGACGCTGCTCTCGATGCTATTCTATCGCGTGCAAGCCTCTTCATCTCTGCAAAGCTAGCGCCACCTGCATCAATTTGAACGTGCTTACTATGCTCAAGCCTTGGTCTGCCTGTACAGTTTATACATCCGACACTGTTTTCCATTACCAGACTGGCAGTTCCTTGACATCTCAGGATGCGTCCTATCAACCGACCCCTTCATTTAGTCAAGTTGTACCATTTTTTTTTTCAATCTATTCGTTTGTTATTGGGCCTGCCCATCTAATCTTCAGCATTTTTGTGTAGCCCTGCATTTCAAAAGCTTCTATTCTCGTCCTGTCTAAACTGCTTATCGTCCACGTTTCACTTTTGTGAAAGGCTACAATCCAGTCGAATGCCTTCAGAAAAACTGTCTTAACACTTAAACTGATATTAGATCTTAACGAATTCCACTTTTTAGAAATGTTTTTCTTGCTATTCAAAAAATGGCCCTGAGCTCTATGGGACATAACATCGGATCATAAGTCCCCTAGAACTTAGAACTACTTAAAACTAACTAACCTAAGGACATCACACACATCCAGGCCCGAGGCAGGATTCGAACCTGCGACCGTAGCGGTCGCGCGATTCCAGACTGAAGCGCCTTGAACCGCTTGGCCACTCCGGCCGGCTTTCTTCCTACTGCCAGGGTTATTTTATATACGCATGCTTTGGCCATCATCTGTTATTTTACTGTCCAAATAGCAATACTCATATACTACTTTTAGTTTTTCATTTCCTAATCAACTACCCTCAGTATCGCCTGATTTAATTGGATTACACTCAATTATCCTTGTTTTGAGTCTGTTGATGTTCATTTTATAGCCCCTTTTCAAGACACTGTCCAATCATCAACTGTGTTTCCAGATCCTTTTCCGTCTCTGACAGAATCACAATGACGTCGGAAAATTTAAAGGTTTAGTTACTTCCCCGTGAACTTTAATTCCCTTTCCAAATTTCTCCTTGGTTTCCTTAACTAGTTGCTCAGTGTGCAGATTGAATAACGTCGGGATAGCCTAGAACCCTGTCCCGCTCATTTCTCTATTATGGCTTCATTTTCACGACACTGGACTCATACAACAGCAGTCTGGTTTCTGTAAAGCACTCCGTCTTCAGGCTACAAGTGGCCCATCGGGACCATCCGACCGCCGTGTCATCCTCAGTGAGGATGCGGATAGGAGGGGCTTGTGGTCAGCACACCGCTCTCCCGGTCGTTATGATGGTTTTCTTTGACCGGAGCCGCTACTATTCGGTCGAGTAGCTCCTCAGTTGGCATCACCCCGAAAACTGACAACAGCGTATGGCGGCTGATGGTCACCCATCCAAGTGCCGGCCACGCCCGACAGCGCTTAACTTTGGTGATCTGACGGGAACCGGTGTATCCACTGCGGCAAGGCCGTTGCCGGTTTCTGTAAAAGCTGTAAATAATCTTTCGTTCCCTGTCTTTTATCCTTGGTACTTTCATAATTTCAGAGTTTAGTCCACTCAACATTGCCAAAAGCTTTCTCTAAATCTAAAATACTTATAAACTTAAATTTGCCTTTCTTCAACCAATCTGCTATAAAGGGCGTTCAAAGAGTTTCCGTTCGAAGGCCGTACAGTCCAGAATTGGTATGTTGATCAGGACAAATCGCCGTGTGCATCGAGGCAATCATCCCACTCACGTACCAGGTTGAAGATACCTATTTTTTAAGTAATAGAACCCAGTACGTTGTCCTCGATGGTGAGTGTTCATCGGAGGTGAGGGTATCATCTGGAATGCCCCAGTGAAGTGTGGTAGGTCCGCTGTTGCTTTCTATCTACATAAATTATCTTTTGGGTAGGGTGGATAGCAATGTGCGGCTGTTTGCTGATGATGCTGTGGTGTACGGGAAGGTGTCGTCGTTGAGTGACTGCAGGAGGATACAAGATGACTTGGACAGGATTTGTGATTGATGTAAAGAATGGCAGCTAACTCTAAATATAGATAAATGTAAATTAATGCAGATGAATAGGAAAAAGAATCCTGTAATGTCTGGATACTCCATTAGTAGTGTAGCGCTTGACACGGTCACGTCGATTAAATATTTGGGCGTAACATTGCAGAGCGATATGAAGTGGGACAAGCAAGTAATGGCAGTGGTGGGGAAGGCGGCTAGTCGTCTTCGGTTCATTGGTAGAAATGTTCGGAAGATGTGGTTCATCTGTAAAGGAGACACCTTATAAAACACTAATACGACCTATTCTTGAGTACTGCTCGAGCGTTTGGGATCTCTATCAGGTCGGCTTGAGGGAGGACATAGAATCAATTCAGAGGCGGGCTGCTAGATTTGTTACTGGTAGGTTTGATCACCACGCGAGTGTTCCTGAAATGCTTCAGGAACACGGGTGGGAGTCTCTGGAGGAAAGGAGGCGTTCTTTTCGTGAATCGCTACTGAGGAAATTTAGAGAACCAGCATTTGAGGCTGACTGCAGTACAATTTTACTGCCCGGAAAGATCACAAAGATAAGATAAGAGAGATTAGGGCTCGTACAGAGGCATATAGGCAGTCATATTTCCCTCGTTCTGTTTGGGAGTGGAACAGGGAGAGAAGATGCTAGTTGTGGTACGAGGTACCCTCCGCCACGAAATGTATGGTAGATTGCGGAGTATGTATGTAGATGTAGATGTAAATCTGTTTGATAAAACACCGTGTCCGGCGGCATGAAGAAGTCCGTAACTGCCTGGTGCACATCCTCGTCCGGCAGTAACCGGTCGACCCTTCAAGGCCCTTTTTAAGGAAGTGAAGGCGTGATAATTGCTTGGGTACACGTCAAAACTATAGGGCGAGAGCTCGAGTGTCTCCCACTTGAGCTGGCGCAACTTCTGCGCGACGACATTTGCGATATGGGGACGTGCGTTACCATGAATCAGCAGCACATGTTGCAATTTTCTCGGACGTTTCGCCTTAACTGCCACTATAATTCATCCAGCGTTGCGCTGTATCGTTCTCCAGCGATGGAGACACCAGGTTCCTTGAAGTGGTTGGGGCTGGCCTCCCAGATAGACCGGCACCTTGTGTCAGATCGTGAGCAGCGTGGAAGTTGGTGCACCATTCCACATCGATGGTTTTCGACAGCTATGCTGCCCCATACACATTCTTCACTCTCCGATGGATGTCTACGTATGTTTGGCCCTCGTTAGCCAAGAAAAGAATACGTTTGGATGCATTTGGTAACAACGTCGCCACACTTGTGGTTTTCATCATTTTCTGCATGCACGTCAGAGAGACACGAATGTCACACTAGTCCTTGCCTACATGTCGGTGTTTACATTAGGACTATTGATATTTTTAAAAATATCAGGAACCCGATGTATTGACATTTAAAAAAATATCATTCTCGACGACAGATGTGTCGAAAAAAGAATTGATAAATCGTCGGAAAAATATCATTTACTGGCCTGTAAGAATATTAGTTGCACATTGTAAATATACTGCCAGTTTTAGAGCTGTACATGTAAGTACTGGTATATTACTAGATATTCTGTACATCAACAAGCTATCAGCCTGCCCTTTAGAAGAAGAATTGAAAGGAAAACGATGCACGTTCACACTTGGCGATAATCAGTTTGCTAACAGTGGTAATTGTGGGTAAGTGGCACAATAAAAGGTGTCCGATGGGTCCGTCGTTCGCTTTAGTCACATATCGAATTTGTCTGGAACACTTCATGTAGACTTCCCTGTTTTTTCACTCCTGAAAACTCCAGATACCTAGCAGTCGTAGTGTCAAACATTGCGTGCTGAAGTTAAACGTTGCAATTTCTGATACCAGCACCGAGTGACATTTACGTTAGCATTTCCCCTCACACGCCTCTGCCCACCGCAAAGACCAATTTTTTCAATTAGATTTTTGTTCATCATTTTCAGTAACTGTTTTTGAAAATGCCGATATGAAGAAATAGCACACTAGTGACGTTAAAAATTGTTTTCTAACCCAAGTGGTGTGCTATTTCTTCACATCGCAAATGTTGTTATGCCAGTCACACCGTCACCCCCAGTGTAATCGGACTTCTTCTTTGTGCCACCTATTTTGCATTCGGGAGGACGACGGTTCAATCCCGTCTCCGGCCATCCTGATTTAGGTTTTCCGTGATTTCCCTAAATCGTTTCAGGCAAATGCCGGGATGGTTCCTTTGAAAGGGCACGGCGGATTTCTTTCCCAATCCTTCCCTAACCCGAGCTTGCGCTCCGTCTCTAATGACCTCGTTGTCGACGGGACGTTAAACACTAACCACCACCACCACCACCACCTATTTTGCTTCACACAGTCAAAGAGAAAGACTGGGTGTGATGAAAGCTCAAAAAGTTTGTAACACTCCTTCACACAGTGAAAGTAAAATTATGTTGCACTATAATTTTAAAAGAACAATTTCAAATATTTACTAAAAATGCTAAAAAATATAATATAAAATAAAAATATCGGCACTCGATATAGACTTTTGTATATCGATATAGCGGGAAAAAGGAATCGAGCCGTTTTATATCGATATTTATTGGGCAGAATATCGATATATCGAAGTATAAAAATTTATTCAACAGCCCTAGATTACATACCTATACCGGAGTCGCACTACGTTCCATATACGATGCAGAAATGCCGTCAAAAGGAAACTTTTTGATCGCCCATTATAGGATAAGTCGTAGGTTCAGCAGAACTGCCAATGCTTGCACCAGGCATCGATCCTATGCAGGTGGTCTTAAAACGCCCTAAACAACGAACAATCTGCGACTTGACAAGGTGACACTAAATTCTTCATTTGTGTGGCCATAGTGTCTGTAGTTGCTTTATATTTTTGGTCTGTCGTTGCAACTACAAAAATGCGTGATTTATTCACCACAAGCGTTTCGTTTTATTGAGGGGGGACTGATGACCACAGCAGTTGAGTCCCATAGTGCTCAGAGCCATTTTTATTGAGGTAAAGCATCATCAGTGGTGGTGATTTTTCGGCTGATTTCTCGCTTACATCGGTAAATGTGGTCTGCTAGTGCATCGATATTTTTCTGTTTTTTACACTGATAATTTTCGTCTAATTTTGAGATGTCTGCAGCGCATGTATTTCTCACACCATATTTTTATGCATTTCTCACACCACACTTTTATGCATAAAAGTGTGGCGTGAGAAATGCATAGTGCTGCAGAATATCTAAAAATTAGACGAAAATTATGAGTGTCAGAAACAGAAAAACATTGATGCGCTAGAAGACCGCATTTCCTGATGTAAGCGAGGTATCAGCCGAAAAATCAGCACCGTTGATGACTATTTACCCAAATAAAGTGACAAAATCACGCATTTTTGTAGTTGCACCGACAGACCAAAAGTACCCTCAAGAATCAGTTACTGTCACGGGGTCGAACCCTGGATTCGCGCCTGCGCTAGTAGATTTTTGTAGAGGGTAGTTCTTCGAGAGGTATTTCTTTTTCACTAGCGACGTCATAGAGTTCACGCTCTCGGATTCGGCAAAAGACGGTCGTTAGCGTTGTTGTTGTTGTTGTGGTCTTCAGTCCTGAGCCTGGTTTGATGCAGCTCTCCGTGCTACTCTATCCTGTGCAAGCTTCTTCATCTCCCAGTACCTACTGCAACCTACATTCTTCTGAATCTGTTTAGTGTATTCATCTCTTGGTCTCCCTCTCCGATTTTTACCCTCCAGTACTAAACTAGTGAATCATTGATGCCTCAGAACATGTCGTACCAACCGATCAATTCTTCTAGTCAAGTTGTGCCACAAACTTCTCTTCTCCCCAATCCTATTCAGTACTTCCTCATTAGTTATGTGATCTACCCATCTAATCTTCAGCATTCTTCTGTAGCGCCACATTTCGAAAGCTTCTATTCTCTTCTTGTCCAAACTATTTATCGTCCACGTTTCACTTCCATACATCGCTACACTCCATACAAATACTTTCAGAAACAACTTCCTGACACTTAAACCTATACTCGATGTTAATAAATTTCTCTTCTTCAGAAACGCTTTCCTTGGCATTGCCAGTCTACATTTTATATCCTCTCTACTTCGACAATCATAAGTTATTTTGTTCCCCAAATAGCAGAACTCCTTTACTACTTTAAGTGTCTCGTTTTCTAATCTAATTCCCTCAGCATCGCTCAGCATCCATTATCCTCGTTTTGCTTTTGTTGAGGTTCATCTTATATTCTCCTTTCGAGACACTATCCGTTCTGTTCAACTGCTCTTCCAAGTCCTTTGCTGTCTCTGACAGAATTACAATGTCATCGGTGAACCTCTTTCTTCTCCATGGATTTTAATACCTACTCCGAATTTTTCTTTTGTTTCCTTCACTGCTTGCTCAATATACAGATTGAATAACATCTGGGAGAGGCTATAACCCTGTCTCAGTCCGTTCCCAACCACTGCTTCCCGTTCATGCCCCTCGACTCTTATAACTGCCATCTGGTTTATGTACAAATTGTAAATAGCCTTTCACTCCCTGTATTTTACCCCTGCCACCTTCAGAATTTGAAAGAGAGCCAACATTGTCAAAAGCTTTCTCTGCTTCTACAAATGCTAGAAACGTAGGTTTGCCTTTCCTTAATCTAGCTTCTAAGATAAGTCGTAGGGTCAGTATTGCCTCACGTGTTACAATATTTCTACGGAATCCAAACTGATCTTCCCCGAGGTCGGCTTCTACTAGTTTTCCATTAGGGACGTCATAAAGTTCACGCTCTCGGATTCGGCAAAAGACGGTCGTCAACGTTATCGGTATACAATTGTACACATGTCGTCGGGGCGCCCACCGTGCGTTCCGTGCACAACAAAAGGCTAGGGAGCAGCGGGCTCAGAGATTGCGCTGGCCGAAAGGCCGCCTACCGGTACTTTCTCGCGGCGGGCGTGTATAAGCGCAGCCGCAAGGTCGCCGCGGTCAGTCCGGCGCCGCGTCGCAGAGCAACATGAGACCCGCAGCAGCAGCCGCCGCCATCCTGCTCCTCGCCTTCGTCGGTGAGACTCCCTCTCGTTCCGCGGCACAGCTTCCCGGCCTCTGTGAGAACGCTCGATGGTCACAGAACTGCGGGGCTGTGCGCAGGCGAGAGGACCGCCTACCGTACCTGTGTATTTCACACCAGACAGTACCGCTAATTTTTAAATGTCACAGTTCATTGCGGTCTTCGTATTTCAGTTCAGAATTTAGATCGCAGTTCATTGTAGCTTTATTACTCGTGGCTTACTAATTTGTTCGAGTTTTGGAGAACACGTATGGTACTTCAACGTGTAAACGAAAAAAAAGTTGTTCTAATTCATTTTGCTGAGATTTCATATTGTGTGCTTCAAAGCAGACAGGTATAACGCAGTCAACGAGTTTAGTAGGTGATCTATTGATCCGATGGGATTACATTTCCCTGGAGATATACTGAGTCTCAATTTTATCTTCCACCATGGTAGAACATGAGGCACTGAATTAAAACTTGTGCCATGATGGGCTGAAGTGTGAATTTGTGTTAGGGAGGGCCCTGGAGTAGGGTAGTCTGTACAGCTGTGTCGGATACAATTCCACGGTGGTATAGTGGACAACACATCTGCCAAGTGAGCACGAGATCTGGATTCAAGTCCGAGCCTTGTCACAAGTTGTAATTCATTACTTTAGCTTCTACCCTTATCGAAGAGATTAATAGGCACTAATTTACTGAGCACTACTCAACAGATCTACATAGTTGTTTGCTGAATAATCACATTTCAGCATTTGGAGAGTATTTGCACCAGTGCTATGGCAACAATGTTTGCAGACGTTCTCTTGCAAGTGGGCTTTATCCTAGACGATTGTTAAGACATTGCGATTTCTGAACAGCAACTTATTTCCTTTCCTCATATTTTACTTTACTTGTACATTAAAAGGAATTACTGTACTTTCTTTTGATACATAACTATGACACCCGAAAACTAACAGGAAAAATATTTATTTGGTGGCTTAAAGATATTTTGCGTGACAGTAATGGCTCACTATGGTCCGAGAATTGCAGTTCAGAATTTAAATCACGATTCGTTGTTATCTAATGTATTACGTAAATAACTTCAATTTCAGGGAATATATATGTCCGCTGACAGACCCATAAGCGTGTGACATTGCAGTACGAACTAAACAAAAAGCAATTATTGCGCCTTTGATTGGTCATTTATACTGGGGTTTCCAAGCAGCTTTTCTTGCGCAGTCAGCAGGTTGACTAGGCACTCGTTTCTTGAGCATCAATTAACATATCTGTGTCTATATAGTTGTGTACCTTGCCATTTCTCAACATCTGCTTATTCGCTTTCCTTCTGTTTCACTTTGTTCGTACGTAAAAATTAAGAGAAATTACGGTGCTTCTGATATGCAACTCCGACACTGGAAAATTAACATAAAACAGCCAAGTGACGGTTCAAAGCTGTCTCGCATGATTTTAAAAATAGATTTTTGTACTGTGAACAATATATTTATTGGGAAATATAATGATAAAATCATTTTCTTGTAATATGGGTCTACAGCTTCTACTGTATAACTGTTTTTAATTACGTCATATTTGCTTTTAGCTTTTACTGTTTTTGGTTTACTATTGTAATTTCAGCATTTATGCCATTTTTGAGCATAAGATTTTTGACTTGCTCGTTGACGTTGGACAGAAATATCAGCTGAAAACAGATATGGTGTCATTTAAATAATAATAAAATCCGTATATTCTCTTTTCGATAGCAGTTTTACTTCACCAATGTACAATTCATCATTAGTATTCAGTTTTCATGGAAGGGCCTTCATGGCGACATCAACACGCCAGAGATGCTTATATGTCAATTTTGCCGTGTTATGTTGTGTATGACGCCCCAATGGACAACGTTACGCATGTTGTTTAGATTGTTTTCATTAAAATTTATACATTTCCAAAGACGACAGCCGTAGCCCTGATCAAGAAAATGTGCATCGAAATGCGTATTCGTGAAGTAGAAAAGCTATTCAAAGCACAAAACACGGATTTTATTATGAAGTTTTGTCCTTCCACTGTTTTGCCAAGAACAGCCTCTATGACTACCATGGAAAAAGCTAGAAGTGTTTGTCACTCTGCATTATAAATGCGAACGAAGTCTAAGTCGGTATCAGTTCTTCGCATGCCACCGTACAATATCAGACGAAGTTACATCGTCTACCAGGATCATCTTACCCCCTTCATTTTCCACTCGCTGGTTCTATGCTAGAAGAAGGAGTTTCGTTACCCCTATGCTTTAGCACAAATTTCTATAGTTTCATCGTCACATTCATTATGCGAGAGGTACGTTGGAGGAATTAATATGTTTCTTGGCTCGTACTGGAACTTAGGTCACGTGACACACGATGCCGCGTGTCCTATTGGAGTTTGCTGAGCGATTCAGTGAAGCAAAGGTCATTCTGTAGCCAGACGACTTGCATAAAGTAGAACACGTCTCGAGACACTGCAGGCGGCGGACAACTTCCCCTAGAAGGACACGCGCTGCGGAGGCCGTGCCAGCGGTTTCCTTCGTTCTTGTTACTTTGCCTTGAAACGGCTTCAATAATGTCAAGTGTGCTGATATATCCAAGGACATTCAAACGTATTAGCTGCTTTTTGAGGGACACTGATCATTACATTATAATTCGTCTATGCGCGTTGGGCTACCTTTTGACTGGAACGGGGTTGAGAGAGTGAAGTAATAACATCTTTTTCCTTTCATTGTAGTTACGTAATTGAGCGGATTCAACAGTAGCTGGTATTATGTAAGTTACGATATAAAGAGTAGTTGTAACTCTCTAATTTCTTAAATACTGTTGCTATCCTGAATGAATCAGAGCCATTCAGAAGTGTTTAGAAATTTCCATCACAATGCTCTGTGCTTTGCATCGTCTGTAGCAAATAAGCGGTCACGTTAATATTATATTTAGGTTCAAATGGCTCTGAGCACTATGGGACTTAACATCTGAGGTCATCAGTCCCCTAGAACTTAGAAGTACTTAAACCTAACTAACCGAAGGACATCACACGCTTCCATGCCCGAGGCAGGATTCGAACCTGCGACCGTAGCGGTCGTGCGGTTCCAGACTGAAGCGTCTAGAACCGCTCGGCCATTGCGGCCGGCTATTATATATAGGAAGAAAAGTTCTGCAAAACAGACGAGTGAAACATTACTTAAGTTACTTGTTCGCGTCTTTGTTGTAACGCTTTGAGACAATAGGGAATTTGTAAGACGTCCAACTGAACACCTTTGCGAAAGACTTTCACCCCGCCAGCAGAATACGTGCACAACGGAGAAAACGGCTTTGTCTTTTTCCATGCACTCGATCATATCTCACCTGAATCTTCGAAAGCCTTATTTCCAGATGGTTACGAAATGTTGATGTAGTCTTTTGGTTTCTGTCTTTCGTGTGAAGAAACATAGAAATGAAATGAAAGGTCGTGTGGCTAGAGCCTCCCGTCGGGTAGACCGTTCTCCTGGTGCAAGTCTTTTGAGTTGACGCCACATCAGTGACTTGTGTGTCGATGAGGATGAGATGATGATGATGATAAGTGCAACAGAACACCTAGTTCTTGAAGTGAGAACATCTCCGACCTTGCCGGGATGACATTCCGTCGCGCTGACCACACAACTACAGGGGCGGAATGAAGGAACATTCATAACAGTGAACAATGATGAAGGTCACTTTCGCCTGCAGAGTGTTACCAAATGCAGTGACCGTGCCTATAGCTAACGCAGGAAACTTTTCCATTCCGTTGGAAAAAAATTTTTTGTGGCGAGTTTCTATGGGCCCCGCCGGCCGAGGTGGCCGAGCGGTTCTAGGCGCTACAGTCTGGATCCGCGCGACCGCTACGGTCGCAGGTTCGAATCCTGCCTCGGGCGTGGATGTGTGTGATGTCCTTAAGTTGGTTAGGTTTAAGTGGTTCTAAGGTCTAGGGGACTGATGACCTCAGAAGTTAAGTCCCATGGTGCTCAGAGCCATTCTATGGGCCCAAACTGCTGAGGTAATCGTTCCCTAGGCTTACACGCTACTTAATCTAATTTACGCTAAGGAAAACACACACATCCACGCCCGAGGGAGGACTCGAACCCTCGATGGGGGCAGCCGCGCGAACCGTGGCAAGGCGCCTGAGACAACGCTGCTAGGCCGCGCGGCATTTCTGTTGGAATATACTACATGTCACACATCCGTGAAACTCATCTGGGAAGTTTTGCAATATGAAAATGTCGGAAATATGAACGGAAAAAAAGAAACTAATCATTGTTGTTTTAATTTCTACCAGTGATTGCTTGCATTTCGTTGTAATATAATCGAAAGTAATCAGCTACGGAAATATATTTCCTTTTAAGGACAAACGAGATCGTTTCAAAAGGAAGTATAACTAAGACGACACTCGTTTCACGATAGTACTGAAACGGGACAGTGAGAATACCAGTAGAGTTGCTACATCACAAATGTGAATGTATAAAGGACGATCAAAAGTTTTCCGTTTGAAGACGTTGCTTCAGCGTATATGCAACGCAGCACGGTTCCGATGCGAGCGTACAAGCAACGAGATTTAGACAAAGGATGAGTATGGCATTCGTGTCTTTTCTACGTACGTGCAGTAAATGCGGAAAAGTGAACTATGGTGACGTTATTACCAAATGTGTCCGAACAGGACCAACGTGCTGTTATTCTTTACTTGGCTGCCGAAGGACAACCACCGGTAGACATCCATCGGAGAATGAAGAATATGTGTGAGGCAGCATGACTTTAGAAAACCATCGTTGTAGAATGAAAACTGTGACAATGGGTGCTGCTGCTTCATGATAACGCACGTCCCCATAACGCAAATTTCATAACGCAGAAGTTACGACAACTCAAACAGGAGACACTCCAGCACCCGCCCTACAGCCCCGATTTCTCTTCGGTCCCTTAAAAAAGTCCTTGCAGGGTTGACAATTGCTGTCGGACGAGGATGTACAGCGGGTAGTTACGCAGTCCTTCGCTCAGCAGGGCAGACAGGTATCTTCAGCCTGGTGCGCCGGTAGGATAATTGCCTCAATGCTCACGGCGATTTGTCCTGATTCTGGACTGTACGGCCTTCGAGGAGAAACTCTGTGATCGTCCCTTAATCAACTGCTGGAAACACAGACACTTAAACGTGCAGTGATCTCGATACGTGCTTCACAGGGCACCTATATCGAAACAAGTGAGTGCCGAAATGGTTCACTATACAGAACCTAGACTGATTTCTTTCAAATCTGACTTTATATCTCATGGCTTTATTGTAAACGGGACTTCCAACCCAATAGAAAAACCTCCGCAAGCGTGAGGTAGGGTTATTTTTATAACGCTGGCTTTGGAAACGACGCAGCCGGTTCTGAAGTACATCGGCAGATTATTATTTGGAAAACGGTACGAAGCTCTCAGGTGTAGATGGTAGAAATGTACGAGGCAGAGGAAAGCACACGGCGGGCTGGCACGTATTTTGTTTGCGATGCGCGGCGGTCGGCGGTCGCGAGCGCTGCCAGGAGAAAGCGGCCACCGACAGCCGTCTTGTGAAAGACTCGCGCCGCGCCGTTACGGCTTCTCTCTCTGCTAACGTCCTCCGCACGCTTTCGGGACAGCCCGTCTATAGCTCGCGATCCGCTTGTGCCCTCTCAGCAGTTCCGTGATTCTCTCGGGTAAACGGACTCTGTGAGGCAGTACACCGAGGTGACAAAAGTCGTGGGATACATCCTAATATCGTGTCAGACCTCCTTTTGCCCGCCATAGTGCAACAACTCGACTTGGCATAGACTCAACAAGTCGTTGGAAGTGCCCTGCCTTGCTGCAGTCCATAATTGCGAAAGTGTTCCAGCTGCAGGATACTCTGCACTAACTGACCCGTCCGCCCCGGGTAGCTGAGTGGTCAGCGCGACAGAATGTCAATCCAAAGCGCCCGGGTTCGATTCTCGGGCGGGGCGGAGGTTTTCTCCGCTCAGGGACTGGGTGTTGTGTTGTCCTAATCATCCCCATCGATGCGAAAGTCGCCGAAGTGGCGCCAAATCGAAAGACTTGAACCAGGCGAACGGTCTACCCGACGGGAGGCCCTCGTCACACAACATTAATATTATTATAATTACTAACTGACCCCATAAATCGGGCCATCTGGGTAGCCAAATCATTCGGTAGAATTGTCCAGATTGTTCTTCAAATCTGCCACGAACAATTGTGGCCTGGTTACATGAAGTATTGGCATCTATGAAACTTCCATCGTTTGGGAACATAAAGTCCATGAATTTGCAAATGGTCTCCAAGTAGCCGAGCATAACCATTTCCAGTCAATGATCGGTTCAGCTGGAACAGAGGATACAGTTCATTCCATGTAAACACAGCCCACACCATTGTGGAGCCACCACCAGCGTGCACAGTGCCTTGTTCACAGCTTGGGTCCTTGGCTTCGTGGGGTCTGCGCCACTGTCGAACCTTGTCATCAGTTCTTTCCAACTGAAATCGGAATTCATTTGACCAGGCCACGGCTCGAGTAGTCTAGGGTACAACCGCTACTCTCGGTCGTTAAGTGTAGCTCATAAGCCATCGTGTTGTCCGTAGTAAAGGCAATGCTTACTATTTGGTATTCTTGGCACACTCTTAATGCTGTGGATCTCGGAATACTGATTTCCCTAAGATTCCCGTAATCGAATGTCCCATGCGTCTAGCTCCAATTACCATTTCGTGTCAAAGTCTGTTAACTCCCGTCGTGCGGCCATAAACACGTCGGAAATCTTTTCACATGCATCACCTGAGTACAAATGAGAGCTCCGCCAATGCACTGCCCTTTTGTATATACCTTACGCACCCGATACTAGCGCCATCTACACTCCTGGAAATTGAAATAAGAACACGGTGAATTCATTGTCCCAGGAAGGGGAAACTTTATTGACACATTCCTGGGGTCAGATACATCACATGATCACACTGATAGAACAACAGGCACATAGACACAGGCAACAGAGCATGCACAATGTCGGCACTAGTACAGTGTATATCCACCTTTCTCAGGAATGCAGGCTGCTATTCTCCCATGGAGACGATCGTAGAGATGCTGGATATAGTCCTGTGGAATGGCTTGCCATGTCATTTCCACCTGGCGCCTCAGTTGGACCAGCGTTCGTGATGGACGTGCAGACCGCATGAGACGACGCTTCATCCAGTCCGAAACATGCTCAATGGGGGACAAATCCGGAGATCTTGCTGGCCAGCGTAGTTGACTTACACCTTCTAGAGCACGTTGGGTGGCACGGGATACATGCGGACGTGCATTGTCCTATTGGAACAGCAAGTTCCCTTGCCGGTCTAGGAATGGTAGAACGATGGGTTCGATGACGGTTTGGATGTACCGTGCACTATTCAGTGTCCCCTCGACGATCACCAGAGGTGTACGGCCAGTGTAGGAGATCGCTCCCCACACCATGATGCCGGGTGTTGGCCCTGTGTGCCTCGGTCGTATGCAGTCCTGATTGTGGCGCTCACCTGCACGGCGCCAAACACGCATACGACCATCATTGGCACCAAGGCAGAAGCGACTCTCATCGCTGAAGACGACACGTCTCCATTCGCCCCTCCATTCACGCCTGTCGCGACACCACTGGAGGCGGGCTGCACGATGTTGGGGCATGAGCGGAAGACGGCCTAACGGTGTGCGGGACCGTAGCCCAGCTTCATGGAGACGGTTGCGAATGGTCCTCGCCGATACCCCAGGAGCAACAGTGTCCCTAATTTGCTGGGAAGTGACGGTGCGGTCCCCTACGGCACTGCGTAGGATCCTACGGTCTTGGCGTGCATCCGTGCGTCGCTGCGGTCCGGTGCCAGGTCGACGGGCACGTGCACCTTCCGCCGACCACTGGCGACAACATCGATGTACTGTGGAGACCTCACGCCCCACGTGTTGAGCAATTCGGCGGTACGTCCACCTGGCCTCCCGCATGCCCACTATACGCCCTCGCTCAAAGTCCGTCAACTGCACATACGGTTCACGTCCACGCTGTCGTGGCATGCTACCAGTGTTAAAGACTGCGATGGAGCTCCGTATGCCACGGCAAACTGGCTGACACTGACGGCGGCGGTGCACAAATGCTGCGCAGCTAGCGCCATTCGACGGCCAACACCGCGGTTCCTGTTGTGTCCGCTGTGCCGTGCGTGTGATCATTGCTTGTACAGCCCTCTCGCAGTGTCCGGAGCAAGTATGGTGGGTCTGACACACCGGTGTCAATGTGTTCTTTTTTCCATTTCCAGGAGTGTATGTCCATATCACTATCCCACGAACTTCTGTCACGTCAATTTAAAGTCATCCAAACATGCAAACGCATTTTCAGCGGCATCCTGCTTGTCTGCAACTCGCATAATGTAGAGAAACAGACGCAGTGTTTGCACAGAACCACCGCACTAATGACGTTTGCACACAGAAACTTGTGCAGACATACCAGGTTTCATCGTACTGTCGTGCCCTTAATGTCATGTGTTTCGTTTAGTCCCGCCACAATTATATTGGCACAATGCACCCATAACGCAATGATAATTTTGTCTTGCATCTCGAAGATCCCTTAACTTACGAGCATGAGCAAACAAACCGGTCTTGGAAAGCTTGCGAAACAGTCCCAATTACGTATTTTCCTTTCCAAAAATTGTTTTGGCGTTATTAAATGGGTCTGTCAGAAGTTTCTCCCAAATATTTTTTGATATCATAGCATACTAAATGGTAGTGGCTCTGAGCACTATGGGACTCAACTGCTGTTGTCATTAGTCCCCTAGAACTTAGAACTACTTAAACCTAACTAACCTAAGGACATCACACACGAACCTGCGACCGTAGCAGGCGCACGGTTCCGGACTGCGCGCCTAGAACCGCGAGACCACCGCGGCCGGCATAGCATACTAACTGTCACAATTCTGCAGAAGGTCCTCTCTAGAGTCTACACATGGTATCAAGGCAGAGTCGAATGGCTCAAGATCAGAGTGTCAGAGGCAGCCTGAAGAATGTAAACCGTACTGCAGGAAAACACTCGTTGAAAATTTTCGATGAACGTTCTGAGGTGCTGACATGAGAGAACTGATGTATGACGAATGGTTTTAAGTGCCTTTGGTGCTTGTAGCGGGTATTCCCAGAAAACGTTTACGATTCAGGGTTCTCGAACTGCTATTGGCGTGTCTTCATATTCACTTCTTTTGAGGTTTAATTTAAAATGTATAATGATAAATACAGTTTTTTAAACCTACTCGTATAATCGTTATATTTAGACAGCAAGATAAACTACTTCGAAATTTTTCGAATTTTTTGCATTTGTCTCTCTGTCAGGGAATACGGTAACTAGTATGGATCAAGTTTCCTGCTGGTCTTCCAGTATGATACGACACTCAAGTACACACATGCCCAAGGACCCCCTAACTCGTGCGATAATACATGTAGGCCTTCCTTCATAATTGTAAGAATGACAACAATGTTCTCATAAACGACCGAGTAGGCCGAACAGGGAGGCACGTCCCTTCAAGACTGAGGTTACCCATACAATCCTTTTGAACAGTATGGATACTGTAGAATGAGGTAAAAAGAGTTTTACTGGCACTGGAGACAAAATCTCAAAGCACTGATTCACTGTCAGTTCTAGGAAAAAGTTTTACTGCCGAACAATTCATATCACTTCTTTCAAATACCAAATACCGTGCAGATTATCGATCAACAACAACGGTAATATTGATCAGAGGAAGTCAAACTATTAGCTGCAGTACACAAGTAGACGGGTTTAAACGTACACGGAAAATGTGTTGTGACTTGCCCGTTTGGAGTGTGATGTTATAAGACTTCCACTGCACACCCTGTAAGAATCTGACCCAGTTAACGTTCCACAAATCAAGTGTACCGAAAAAAAAATTGAAGCCTCTGCTCCTGAAACTACATTTTACTTTCCATGTGGCACCACCTCAGAGCTACACCGCGCGTACGTCGTTTCTGGAGAAACCACCACCAGCGGAGGCGACTAACGTGGCCAGCAACATGGGGATGAGAAGGATGGTGTTCCGCTATGATGGAATGTATTATTTGCCAAAGTGGACACAAGAGCTAACTTCGGTGGCAACACCGTCGTGTTCACGCACGAAAAACGAGGAGGCAGTGGTAATGTACACTCAAATATTCTTATAAGTGGAGCACTCTCGCACGCTACGCGCCAATACCACACACAACACAATGATTAAACGCCGTGCGGGATTAGCCGAGCGATCTAAGGAGCTGCAGTTATCGACTATGCGGATGGTCCCGGCGGAGGTTCGAGTCCTCCCTCGGGCATGGGTGTCTGTGTGTTTGTCCTTAGGATAATTTAGGTTAAGTAGTGTGTAAGCTTAGGGACTGATGACATTATCAGTTAAGTCCCATAATATTTCACACACATTTGAACAATAATTAAACATTGACTGACAATTTTGTTTCATAACAGTCCTCGCACACTTGACAACATTTATTCAGGGTGTAATACACACTGCCTGAAAAAAAAAGCTGTAGCACCCAGAAGACGTGATACGTTGTCAATGTTACATGGTACATGTACACACAATGTACGGATACGTAAATATTAAATATTTCCAACTCTGTGATAGGTACAACGGTCACCAAAGTACAGAAATGTTGTCAGTGTTTGGTGTTGTTACCAGGCGAGGTAGGAGAATAAGGGGCGTGAAGAGCGTCAGATGTTGAGTGATCACTGCGAAGGCCATACACATGCTGAGTACTCGTGAGAGACAGAGTTATCAGCATCTGACAGTGTTTGAAAGGGACCTGATTGGCGGTCTCCATTTGGCCGGCTGGAAGAATCGTGCAATATCCAGATTTTTGGGACATTCGGATGTGACAGTGGCCCCATGTTGGACTGCATGAGAACGTGAGGTCAGGCATGCTTCCCGTCAAGGTTCCAGTCGACCATCTCTGACCACCTCAATGGAGGACCGCTGTATTCTGCACCAAGCATTTCGTAACTACTTCACATCTGAGCCTGCCATCCAAGAACAAATAACGGGTTCCCTATAACATTCTGTGTCATTCCACACCACTGGTCGGAGACTGTGAGTGGACAGATGGAGGAATTACAGTCCCACGGGTAGGCTGCCGTTGACACCACAACACAAACGGCTGCGTTTCAAGTGACACCGTGCGCGGGAAACATGGACAAATGGTTCAAATGGTTCTAAGCACTATGGGCCTTAACATCTGAGGTCATCAGTGCCCTAGACTTAGAACTAAGCTAAGGACATCACACACACACCCATGCCCGAGGCAGGAACCTACGACCGTAGCAGCAGCGCGGTTTCGGACTGAAGCGCCTAGAACCATGGACACCTAATGAGTGGTGTCACATTGTGTTTAGCGACGAATCACAGTGAGTATAGCGGCGAAGAACAGGGGAGAGGTCCAATTCATCCAATACTTTGGAATGCACAACGGTGTTATTCCTGTGGTCATGCAGTGGGAAGCCATCGCTGGCGCACAATGACACATTACGGACATCCTCCGTCCTTATGTCTTACCTCTGATATGACAGTATCATGATGCAATTTTTCAACAGGAGAATGCTCTTCCACACGCGTCACGTGTCTGTATGAATTGCCTACTCGATGTTGAGCTACTCCAGTGGCCAGCAAGGAACCCCAGGTCTGTCCTCGATAGAACACCTAGTGTTCAAGTACGAAATGCAAATTTCAGACAACAGACGACGCGCCAATGCAGTATGCGATATAAAGTTTTGACACTGCACCATTTTGTTGGGTCATAATTGAGGGATAAATTGGGAAACTGTGTGCACAGGGTTGTGTTGTTGGGCTCAGTATGTCGAAATTTATACCGGACAATGAGGGATAAATTGGAAAACTGTGTGCACAGGGTTGTGTTGTTGGGCTCAGTATGTCGAAATTTATACCGGACAAAGAGCATTCGTGGACAGCATTAATTTTTTGTTTTCATTTGAAGAAAACTGCTGCTGAATCATACCGATTACGTCGATAAGCTTATGGTGAACATTCTCCATGGCGAGATACGTGTGAACGGTGGTTTCGGCATTTCAAAAATGGCTACTTCGATGTTGCAGACAAGGAAATTGGAAAACCGCCAAAAAAAATACGAAGATGAGGAATTGGAAGCATTGTTGAACGAAGATGCTTGCAAACACAAAAAAAGCCAGCTGAGCAATTGGGCGATCGTCAACAAGCTGTTTCCAATCGGCTACGAGAGACGGGAAAGATTCAGAAGACCGGCAGATGGGTACCACACGCGTTGAACGACAGCGAAATGGGAAAGCACAAAAACACATGTCACATTTTGCTCGCTCGGTACAAAAGGAAGTCATGTTTGCATCGTGTCGACCACTTTGGCAGAAACGGTTAATACTGAACGTTATCAGCAACAATTAACCTATTTGAGCCTTTCGCTGCTTGAACATGACAATAATACCTAAAGAGGCCAAGCAAAGTCATTTTTCTTCACGACAATGTTCCTTCATATTCGGCGAGATGTTGGAAGGA
This sequence comes from Schistocerca gregaria, assembly GCF_023897955.1. NCBI lineage: Eukaryota > Metazoa > Arthropoda > Insecta > Orthoptera > Acrididae > Schistocerca > Schistocerca gregaria. The sequence goes on along the minus strand of NC_064931.1, from coordinate 183,092,074 downwards.
TTCGGCTGGGAAGTTCTACACTCACCAGACTTGGTTCCATCCAGTTACCACTTGTTGCGTCGATGGGTCACACACTTGCTGAGTAGCACTATAGTTTTTACGAAGATGTGAAAAAATGACTCGATGAATGGTTCGCAGCCAAAGGGTAAAACTCCTTCTGGCGTGGTATTCAAAATTTGCACAAAGAATGAGAAAAATGTTAACAAACGATGGACTATCTTTTGAATAAAGCACTAGCTATCATTATTCTGAATATAGCATGTTTTTAGAGAAAAAATGCGCATTCCATACTTGTACACCTGGTATTTGTGGGACCAGTGCAGACGTCAACTGCTTCGCAGTTCCAGCATCCAGGATATCAAGAAGCAGTTACAATACTTGTGGGTCAGCTTATCTCAGGGGAGGATACAACGGCCTGATGAGACCCTTCCCAACCGAATCAGTGCATGCATCTAGGTCAGGGAGGACGGCAGTTGGGGGGAGGAATGTGATACCGTCGTATGACGCTCAGTATGGGCTCATACTGTCAAGTTGTTTGTAAATCTGATTCGATTTTGTAATCGCTGAAATAAGATCAAGTATCGTCTCAATCCACGAAATTTCATTCCGTTTCCACTTCTCCTGGGCGGTTCATTTTTTTGGCCAGACACTGTATGAGAATTCACGTTTCATCTGAATAATCTGCTGGGTGCTATGATTCTAATACTTATCTTTCTTCGTAAGAATTTAATGAGCTTTCTTTTGAAAGTATGTCGTCTTGTTCGTTCTTTGGGCACATAGAGGATGGACAAAACAAAACTGGTTCAGAAATATCTCACTGTACTTAAGATCCGCACCAAGTTGCCTATCTTAGATACACCTTCCAGCTACGTCTCCACAGACTCGCCACTGCGACTTAGACGTCACTCATAGTGTGTGGTACTAACTTTCTAATACTCTCGTCATAGAAGGCAGTCGCTTGTGCTTTCCGGCAGTCCTCTACGCTGGGCTGCAGCTCGTTTTCTGTACCAAAATGCTGTCCCCATAGCCAGCGTTTCGTATGAGCAAAGATATTAAAATGAAAGGGAGCCAATTCCGAACTGTATTGTGGTTGATCAAACACTTTCGATCGGAAACGATGCAGGGGGGTCTACGTTGCAGCTGTAGTATGCGGTAGAGAATTGTACTAAAAGTACCAGCACCACTGCCGCACTTTGCTGTTACTCATGACATTTACGTTATGTGAGCTGAATGGGAATCAGGCGGACCCCCTCAGCATGAAGAAATTGAATTTTAGCACGTACTTTAACCTTGGCGGCGGACTCTATTTTTTTAGGCGTCTTTACATGCTCACTGCGCCCATAATTGAAAAGTACAACATTACGCCATTGACGGTCGTGCTAGAGACACCGCGCAACACATCTGCGCAAAGCGTCATCGAATCTTCGCTGTGCTCTTTCGCCACCGATTGGACACTGAAAAAAAAAAATAGCCCTCGTACCTCCCGGGCCAATTTCATTTTGCCCACTCTGGACTTCCTCCCCCATACCTCTCTTCATCGTCTTTCTCTTTCCGTAATTTGCACACCATTGACTTTCTCAGTTTTAACATTTTGCATGGATAAACCATCATTTTAACTGCCAGCACTGTCGCTTCTTTGTCCTTCTCGGCATCAAAAAATGTATTTACGTTAACAGCATGCCGTCGTGTCATGTTTCGCGATCCCTTTCCATGCATACTCTGTCAGGTAACGACGCGTGTTGCTTTGAATGAGAAGCGATGATGTTTGGTTTGTGGGGCGCTCAACTGCACGGTCATCAGCCCACGTACAAATTCCCAATTTTAAAACAGTCCAATTTTTACACAATCCAATCTAGCCACTGTCACGAATGATGATGATGATGATGATGAAATGACGAGGACAACACAAACACCCTGTCCCTGGGCAGAGCATTCCCACCTGCCCGGGAATTGAACCCGGGATCCCGTGATCCAGACGCAGCAACACTAGCCACTAGAACACGTGCTGTGGACTTTGAATGAGAGCGTTGCTGCACCTAGACATCTGACCAAGGTGGTTCCTGGTTTGGTAGTGGCTTCGTTTTGCGTTGGTTAGTAATGACAGTGGACAGGCGAGCCGCGACGCAGCAAGTAAGTAGTCAATTTAGCGATGGACAACAATAACCGGTAAGCTGTCACACCACCTAGAGCAGTGGTTCCCAACCTTTCTTAAACTATTACCCCGAAGCGCGCGCGCGCGCGCGCACGTGTGTGTGTGTGTGTGTGTGTGTGTGTGTGTGTGTTTTGGAATGAAGGCTGAAGCAATTCCCGCTGTATCGCGAGTGCTACCTACAACTCCTTCTCACGCAAGAAATCTGACTATCCACAATAAGCGTGGGCACTTGTTACAAAACACTTCCCCCCTGGATACTCCTCTCCCTGGCGGTTACTGCTTCCCCTGCACTGTGCAAAATGGTTCAAATGGCTCTGAGCACTATGGGACTTAACTTCTGAGGTTACCAGTTCCCTAGAACTTAGAACGACTTAAACCTAACTAACCTAAGGACATCACACACATTCATGCCCGAGGCAGGATTCGAACCTGCGACAGTAGCGGTCGCGCGGTCCAGACAGTAGCGCCAAGAACCGCTCAGCCACTCTGGCCGGCTACTGTTTGTAAATCACTTGACTGGACTCCTTACTTATGCGTTGTCAGAAATTGGTACACTTCCAACTGTTAATGCTTTATGCCTGACCAATAAAATAATAATAATAACACTGTGTGGAGTACTACAGTAACCTTATGTAGTTATTGTTGTTTGGTGCTGTCAATTCGTTTAACTGTTTCGAATTGAGAGATGACTCAATCTCTGGTCTATGCAGGAACTATCTACAGTCTGGAGAACACGTTTCAATCAAATATTTAGTGCTTTTCCCGTCGTGTGTGTAAGGTAGAAAGTACAAAGTACGTATGCAGTGAGTGGACTATGTGAGTGAGAGTAACCTTTCATCTCCTCCGCTTAGTGTCATAATGCTAGTAATTGAGGAAAAGCAATTATTGAGAAAAAGTAACCAATATTATCATTTAACGAAAATTTAATTTCGTGACAAACCATAAACAAACCTATTTTGTTTTCACCCCTCAGAAAATTTCACTTTAGCCCTCGGGGGTAATTACCCCCAGGTTGGTAACCACTGGTCTGGGACCACCTCAACGTGATAGGATAGAGAGGCCAGTGACTCACATGCGTGCCACCGCATGTGAGTCACTGCTATGTTACTCGCTGATGGCAGGGCACGAACACACCGACAACCAAATTAGATGATCACTGCTATTAAACACAGGGCAGCGTTCACGAAAGTACTGTTCTCTAGAGTACCTTTATCGGTGATAAAAGGAAAACTCTGATAGTCTGACATCTTCCCTTTCTTTTGAATCATCAGTCGTCTGACTGGTTAGATGCGGCCAGCTACGAATTCCTTTTCTATGCCAAATTCTTTATCTTAGAGTAACATTTGCACTCGTCGTCTTCAATTATTCGTTGGATATATTCCAGTCTTTCTGCAGTATTTTACTCTCTACAGCTCACTCTAGTACCATGGAAGCTATTCTCACGTGTATTAACGTATTTCCTATCAACCTGTTCCTTCTTCTTCTGAATGTTTTCTTCTCCGATTCTGCGCAGGACCTGCTCGTTTCTTATTTTTATCAGCCCGCTTAAGTTTAGCATCTTTCTGTAGTACCACATCTCAGACACTTCGATCCTCTTCTTCTCCGGTTCCCATACAATCCACGATCATTTCCACAGAATTCTTTGCTCCAGACGTACATTCTCAGAAATTTCTTGCTCAAATTAAGGCCAATGTTTGAGACTAGGAGATTTTTTTACCATGTATGTCTTCTTTCCCTGTGCTAGTCTGATTTTTGTGCCTTCCTTGCTTCGTCCGCCATTGTTACTTTGCTTTCAAGGTAGCGGAATTCCTTCACTTAATCTACTTCGTGATCCCAATTTTGATGTTAACTTTATTGCTAAGCTTATTTCTGCTGTTTCTCATTGCTTTAGTCTTTCTTCGATTTGATCTCAATCCACATTCTATGCTCAGTAGACTGTTCATTCGGTCCAGTGTGCCCTGTAATTTCTCTTTTTCACTGAGAATAGCAACTTCGTCAGCGAATCTTATCGTTGATATTCTTTCGCCACTCTTGAACCTATTTATCATTTCCGTCAGTCCTTCTTCTTCGATGTGCAGTTTGAACAGTAGGGAAGATATGCTGCATCCCTGTCTTACAGCCTTTTTAACCCATCCCTTCGCTTCCATTCTTATTGGATCTTACATATAGTCTTCCAAACCAACTTCAATGTCTTCTTCGACCATGTCAACAGACAGTTCATCCCTCTCGTAGGGGCTTTCAATGTATTCTTTCCATCTGACCATTTCCTGCTCTACGTTTAACAGCGTAATTTCTCCTGCACTCTTAATGTTGACACCTTTGCTTTTGACTTCCACGGAGAATGTTTTGATAGTTATATATACTTAATGTGTCCTTCCGACGACACTTTTTTTCCCCAATTTCTTCACACTTTTCCTGCTTCCATTTCGCCTTAGTTTCTCTGCACTTCCCATTTTTTCACTGCTATGTGACTTACATTACTGTATTCCTCTCTTTTCTTGAAGATTACTGCCTTATTGTGTCGATCAATTCAAGTATTTCTTCTGTTACTCACTGCTTCGTCTCAGTTACCTTTCTTGTAACTTTATTTGTCTGTCCAGCTTCTGTGATTGCCCTTTGTAGAGATGTCTCTAAAGATACAGAAACCTACAGTACGATCGTGTGTATCCGTATGTTTGTCTACAACCCTCAACAGGCGACCTATAACTACAGCAAGACAATATACCACCCTATTGCTCCATAATGGTGTGAACATTGTCCGAGGAGCAGGAAACGGTTATGAGGCTACCCGTGTTGCATACAGCTCACCTGACGTCAGTTCCGTTGAGTACTTTTGGCATATCTGACATTCCATCGAGAGAGGTGTGCGCGTCTTGGACTCTACTCTGGCTATTTTAATACAAGTTCTTTTGGAATGGACCGAAATAACACAATCGCTTAAAGAAATCATCTTTTAACAGTTTTTCGGAAGATATGTATAGTTGATCTTTTAAAACCCATCATAATTCCACATGTTCCATCCATTGAATTCACTCATTGATTTCAGTTATTTTGACGGTTTGAATGCCTGCCTTTAAAGATTCCTCTATAGTTCTTCCATTGATTTGTTTTAGTGCGTTCATCTACTTTTTCGAGACTATTCCACAGATTTTAATGACTTTAAGTTTTAGATTAGTGTAACCAATCCACGAATGTAGTGAAATGACATTTTGTACAATGTGTTCATAATACTGATTCAACTCTGTATCACTAGAAACACCGACACAATAAACGTAAGGCTGTTAGAGGGAAGAGAAGCAGTATAGGAACAGAAGAGGATATTGTCGCAAGGGTTAGCAGACACGAGAGCTGAGTCAGAGACGCGGAGCGAAACCGTTAAGCGGCTGCGCAGATAGGTCGCGCTGGCATTTACTGGTAGCAGCGCTTTCCTCCAGCCGTTTCTCCTTGCGTGCCGTAATGTTCACAGCGATCAAATGAGAACTCACTTGCTCTCATCTAAATCTGATAAAAGACCAAGCAGCCTCGGCAAGATTGATCTTCTCCGTGGGAGACCGGTGCTGAGACCGGTGCTGTGATATGGGTTTTCCACTTTCTTTTTCTTTTTGGGATTAGTGGACCTGTACTGGATTCGGTTTGTATCCACGGCTTGGAAGAGAGAAAAGATTGATATGACATAATAAATGGAGGGGATGATGTGGCATGGCGTTCCATTTTTGCCTAGGTAAGTATCGGAGACTGTTAGTATCAACATTACCTATCTTGCTCCCCAAGAATTATTACACAAATTCCCGTTGAAAAAATTGAGATGTATTACATCTACATCTACGTCTACATATACGTGATTACTCTGCTATTCACAATAAAGTGCCTGGCAGAGGGTTCAATGCACCACCTTCAAGCTGTCTCTCTACCGTTCCACTCTCAAACGGCACGCGGGAAATACGAGCACTTAAATTTTTCTGTGAGAGCCCTTATTTCTCTTATTTTATCGTGATGATCATTTCTCTCTATGTAGGTGGGTGCCAACAGAATGTTTTCTCAATCGGAGGAGAAAACTGGTGATTGAAATTTCATGAGAAGATCCCGTCGCAACGAAAAACGCCTATGTTTCAACAATTGCCACTCCAATTCACGTATCATGTCTGTGACACTATCTCCCCTATTTGGCGATAATACAGAACGAGCTGCCCTTTGTACTTTTTCGGATGTCATCCGTCAGTCCCAACTGATGCGGATCCCACAGCGCACAGCAATACTCCAGAATAGGGTGGACAAGCGTGGTGCAAGCAGTCTGTTTAGTAGACCTGTTGCACCTTCTAAGTGTTCTGCCAGTGAATCGCAGTCTTTGGTTTGCTCTACCCACAATATTTTCTACGTGATAGTTCCAATTTAGGTTATTTGTAATTTAATCGCTAAGTATTTACCTGAATTTACAGCCTTCAGATTTGTGTGACTTATCGCGCGATCGAAATTTAGCTGACTTCTTTTAATACTCATGTGAATAACTTTACACTTTTCTTTATTCAGGGTCAATTGCCACTTTTCGCACCACACAGATATCTTATCTAAATCATTTTGCAAGTCGTTTTGATCATCTGATGACTTTACAAGACGGTAAATGACAGCATCATCTAAAAACAATCTAAGACGGCTACTCATATTGTCTCCTATGTCGTTAATATAGATCAGATGACGTCTACTCAGAAATTGTACAAATAAGTTCACGGATTAATCGGTATTCTGAAAAACACTGTGTACATTCGCCTTGCTCCGTTAATGACACAGGTTAAAATTTGCGGTCTGTCTTTGACGGGTTCTCATATTGATCAGTCGCTAGAGCGTTGAATACGAAAGACGAAGATCTGAGATCGAATCTGGGTCCGGTACGTAGGCTTAACTTTTGAGGGAAGATCACTTTGACTTATCTTGCTTGTTCGCTAAGTGATGCAAAGGTGGCAGAATACTTTTTAATATGCTCTTTAAGTACACTAATTGTCTAATCCATTTCCGGAGTTTCTACATGAGCGAAATGTACTGTCTGCAACCTTCCTTAAATTACCGACTGAGGTAGCGAAGTATTTACGACACTGGGCACATCTACTCGAGGAGTAGGCTTCAGGTCCATGCCGAAACATGCAGAATTGGGTTTACTGTGATTTCCCTAACTCACGGCAGGTGAATGTCTGGATGATTGCTTTACAGTAAATAGACCAAAGCCTGTTTATTTCTCTTTCTCATTCAACTAAACTAGTCCTCCCTCTCTAATGCTCTCGAATCGACATAACATTTTCTAATTCTTCCATACCTTAAATCTTTCGATATTGGTGTAGAAATATGGGATGTATTCCACAGTTTACTCGTATGTTCTATGCCTTAATATCTATTTTACCAGAGAGATATCTCATATGCTTCCCAATCATACTGTGAAAGGTTTCACAACTGTTTAGTAATTACGTTGCTAACGAAGTTATACAGTTGCTGGACAGCTGGCACCTATTCTGGAGGAACTGTTAGCGGAAAGAATGAGGTTCAAATCACGGTCTAACCATCCTGGAAGAGATTTCCTGTAGTTTGTATAAACTGCAGTAAGTAACTGGCCATATGATTCCATCACAAAGGTCGCAGCTGATTTCCTGCCCCCTTCCTTGTAAAACCGGAAATTTTGTATAATACTAGATTTAACAATATAATAAATATAATACAATTGTTTGGAGTGTCGGTATACATCGAAGTAACAAATGGAATAGCGATATGCTCATATACAAATGACGATAGTACCGGGTACGCAAGGTATACAAGCAGAGTGCAGTGGCGAAGCTCTCACTTGTACTCAGGTCATTCATGTGAATAGGTTTTCTACGCGATTTTGGCCACAGGACGGGAATTAATAGACTTTGAACGCAGAATAGTAGTTGGAACTAGGCGCATGGGATATTCCATTTCGGAAATCGTTAGGAAATTTAATATTCCGAGATCCACAGTGTCAGGAGTGAGCTGCGAGTACCACCACGGACAACGTTATGGCCGCCGGAATTTACGTAACGACCGAGAGCAGCGGCGTTTGCATTGAGTTATCAGTGCTAACAGACAAGCAAGACTGCATGAAATAACAGCAGAAATTAATGTGGGACTTACGACGAACGTATCCGTCAGGTCAGCACGGAAAAATGTGGCGTTAATGGTCTACGATGTCAGCTGGTAAGAGCTGATGGCAGGGTTCGAGTGTTTCCAGAGCACATGAAGCCATGAACCCAAGTTGTCGACAAGGCACTACGAAGCTGGTGGCAACTTCATAATGGTGTGGTCTGTGTTTACGTGCAATAGAATGCGTCCTCTGACCAAACTGAACCGGTCATTGACTGGAAATGGTTTTGTTCGTCTACTTGGAGGCCATTTGCAGCCATTCATTGATTGATTTTTATGGATGGCAATGCGCCATGTTACCGGATCACAACTGTTGGCAACTGGTTTGAAGAACATTCCGGACCATTCGAGCGAATAGTCTGGCCACCCAGGTTGCAGATTGCCCGAGATGAATCCCGTCAAATATGTGTGCCACATAATCGAGAGGTCAGTTCGTGCAAGAAGTCTTGCACCGGCAACACTTTAGCAATTATGGACTGCTATAGAGGCAGCATGGCTCAGTATTTCTGCATGGGACTTCCAACGACTTGTTGAGTCCACGCCACTTCCAGGTGCTACATTAAGCCGGGTAAAAGGACGCCCGACGCGATATTAGGAGTTACCCCATGGCTTTTGTCACCTCAGTTTATGTTCTGGTGATCCGGAAGTTTATGTTAATAAATTTTCCACTCAGGAGCAATCTTATTGCAGTACGAATTGTTTTGTCCGTATTAGTAACAAATAACCTCCTGTGTTCTTTACTTGGAATGACACTCGATCGTGGTAATCTGATACTAATGCGCGAAACTACGGATTCCATAAGTTACTCTACTGATGTTATTTTGTTAAAATTTGCGAACTTAAATCAGGTGCACAATATCTAAGGTGAAGGCAGGAGTCCAACATAATTTTATTTTAAATCTCTTTGTTTAAAATCCATCGTGTAGAGTAATAAAAGGAAAGTGTAAAGATCGTAAAAGTTCAGTACAAGGAATATGTATTCTGAGAAAATTGTGTACAACTTGCATCCACAGTTAGTCTTTCACATCGTCCAGCACACACTTATACACCCCTCCGCTCCACCCCCCTCCCCCCGCCACACACGCACAATATAGTAAATAAAGAAAGCCAAATAAGCTCATCCAACCACAGAAATGGATTAGAAGCTCTTTATTTGCGTTTGAGACATTGTCTTAGGAACAGTTTGACATACATTAATTGGTAATGAACTTAAGCTCTCTTATTAGAAATGTCTTAAGAAAGGTCTGAAATAAGACCATACACCAACACTAAATACTCGCACCGTAAAAAGCCTCATTGCGACGCAGAAGCTTGAAATTTGGCTCAAAGATGCCTTAGACCTTCCTCTGTACTTTAGAGAAAGGAGGACGCCCAGAGACATCACTCTCGGTCTCAACAACGCTTCTGATAGCAAGATGTCGACTCATGCGAGAAGAATCCAGAGCTCAGCAGTTCATGTGAGGTGTAAGGGGAGTAAATGATGTCGAATTGCTACAGAATTTCACCACAATTCTGACCAATGCCACTGTGGACGTGTCACACAAGGGGAAGGACGTCACATTCCACCTTGCCCCCGTCTCACGCCTCCTCTTGAACTGCAGACTGATGACCTCAGATGTTAAGTCCCATAGTGCTTGGAGCCATTTGAATTTGTCACACTTCTGCGTGTCAATGAGGGTTCAAAAATGGTTCAAATGGCTCTGAGCACAATGGGACTTAACATCTGAGGTCATCAGTCCCCTAGACTTAGAACTACTTAAGCCTAACTAACCTAAGGACATCACACCCATCCATGCTCGAGGCAGGATTCGAACCTGCGACCGTAGCAGCAGCGCGGTTCCGGGCGGAAGCGGCTAGAACCTCTCGGCCACAACGGCCGGCGGCAATGAGGGAAAATTATGTAGTTACAAAACAGTGACCCTTTAATTCATTTGCGCAATGGTATTGCCTAATGCCCTCTTGATTTCTGCTGTTAGTATATACCAACAAGACAAAGAAACAGTGAAACGGTTAAGCAGTTGGGAAACACAATGTTGAAAACTTCGTCATACGCATCATACAAAAGAAGAGTAACATGGAAGATGGAGACAGGTGATAAAGTGTAGTAAAACGCCATCCTGTTAGATCTAAGACATAAACTGTGCACATTTATACACTACTGGCCATTAAAATTGCTACACCAAGAAGAAATGCAGATGATAAACGGGATTCATTAGACAAATATATTATACTAAAACTGACATGTGATTACAACTTTACTCAATTTGGGTGCATAGATCCTGAGAAATCAGTACGCAGAACAACCACCTCTGGCTGTAATAACGGCCTTGATACGCCTGGGCATTGAGTCAAACAGAGCTTGGATGGCGTGTACAGGTACAGCTGCCCATGCAACTTCAACACGATACCACAGTTCATCAGGAGTATTGTGACGAGCCAGTTGCTCGGCCACCATTGACCAGACGTTTTCAAATGCTGAGAGATCTGGAGAATGTGCTGGCCAGGGCAGCAGTCGAAAATTTTTTGTATCCAGGAAGGCCCGTACAGGACTTGCAACATGTGGTCGTGGATTATCCTGCTGAAATGTAGGGTTTTGCAGGGTTCGAATGAAGGGTAGAGTCACGGGTCCAACATATCTGAAATGTAACGTCCAGTGTTCAAAGTGCGGTCAATGCGAACAAGAGGTGACCGAGGCGTGTAACCAATGGCACCCCATAACATCACGCCGAGTGATACGCCACTATGGCGATGACGAATACACACTTCCATTGTGCATTCACCGCGATGTCACCAAACACAGATGCGACCGTCATGATGCTGTAAACAGAACCTGGATTCATCCGAAAAAATGACGTTTTGCCATTCGTGAACAGGTTCGTCGTCGTGTACACCATCGCAGGCGCTCCTGTCTGTGATGCAGCGTCAAGGGTAACCGCAGCCATGGTCTCCCAGCTGGTAGTCCATGCTGCTGCAAACGTCGTCGAACTGTTCGTGCAGATGGTTGTTGTCTTGCAAACGTCCCCATCTGTTGACTCAGCGATCGAGACGTGGCTGCACGATCCGTTACAGCCATGCGGATAAGATGCATGTCATCTCGACTGCTAGTGATACGAGGCCGTTGGGATCCATCACGGCGTTCCGTATTACCCTCCTGAACCCACCGACTCCATACTCTGGTAACAGTCATTGGATCTTGACCAACGCGAGCAGCAATGTCGCGTTACGATAAACCGTACTCGCGATGGGCTACAATCGGACCTTTATCAAAGTCGGAAACGTGATGGTACGCATTTCTGGTCCTTACACGAGGCATCACAACAACGTTTTACCAGGCAACGCCGGTCAACTGCTGTTTGTGTATGAGAAATCGGTTAGAAACTTTCCTCATGTCAACGCGTTGTAGGTGTCGCCACGGGCGCCAACCTTGTGTGAATTCTCTGAATAGCTAACCATTTGCATATCACAGCATCTTATTCCTGTCGGCTAAATTTCGCGTCTGTAGCACGTCATCTTCGTGGTGTAGCAATTTTAATGGCCAGTAGGTAAATAAATCGATACGCGAAGAAGTAACACATACTGTTAGGTGACAAGAAGTTTCGGTACCAAAAAGGAGAGGACAAGATCTTCGTATTCTAATGCTGTCGATCATTCTGACCCCAATGGATCTGTTAATCAGATTGTACTTGGAGGTGAAGGTTGAACGTATGCACGATTCTGGGCTCTGCGCCTTGGCGGCCGAATGGTGTTCCGGGCGACGGCGGCCACACCCATCAACCTTGCAGGGCGGGGCGGCCTTCTGGCCACGTCCCAGACGTTCCGTGTCCTCAGGTCGCACGCTCCAAGCCAATGAGACACGGTCCCTCGCATCCGTGTTGCGTGGTTTGGTAGCTCAGAACACACGGAAATATTTCAGATCCGCTCTTTCTGATGTGACACGTTAAAGTGGTAGTCTATGTAAACGATGAAACGGTCGTTTCATCCGATGTCGGAGCATCCGCGGCTATGAACTCAAGTTCCACTCGCTGTCACGGCTGGAATCCATACACTGCCAGTGGTGACCGGCGCGCGAGATCATATACGTGACTTATTGCTCCGTAGATTCATTCGGAAAAGTGTATTGGCTTGCTCAGATTAATTCCCTGTATTGGTACCCTTGTGAAATCAGTTTAAATTAGACTAACCAGCCTCGCTTTGACCTGTGAGACTGAGTTAAAAATGTCCCTCTCCTAGAGTCGACAACTAAAAACAATATTTGGAGATTCGACCAGAGGACTGAAATAAGTACACTGCTAACAGTTCATACATCACTACCAACTGGCGTCTAGCAACTTCCGCCAGCATCAACAAAAAAAGGAATACTGTTCAGTGTCGATTGGGCAACAGCCCCAACAACACACCACACCAAAATCTTCTGCGAAACAAGCGGAATTTATCCGCTTACATTAAATCTCGCCAGGTCTGCTTCGTTCATTGAACACCGCCTCCAGCTAGCTACTAGATCCGCGATCTGATATGAGGCCGCTGTTTACCGCACACATCCCCGCTCACCATCTAAGCAGAGTTCTATGTCCGCACATGGGAATATAACTGCAAACTCTTTCAAGATTTCCCGTGCTGACAGAACAGCTACACTGAAAAGCCATAGAAACTGGTACACCTGCCTAATATCGTGCAGCTACCCCCCTCCTCCTCCCCCCGCAAGCACGCAGAAGTGCCGCAACACGTCATGGACTCAACTAATGTCTAAAGTAGTGCTGGCTTGAATTTACACCATGAATCCTGCAGGGTTGTCCATAAATCCGTAAGAGTACGAGGGGTTTAGATCTCTTCTGAACAGCGCGTTGGGAGGCATTCTAGATATTCCCAACAATGTTTATGTCTGGGGAGTCTGGTCGCCAGCGGAAGTGTTTAAACTCAGAAGAGTGTTTCTGGGGCCACTCTGTAGCAATTCTGGACGTGTGGGGTGTTGCATTGTCCAGCTGAAAATGCCCAAGACAGTCGGAATGCACAATAGTCGTGGAAGGATACAAGTGATCAGACATGATGCTTACGTCAGAGTTGTCAGAGTTGTTTCTAAACGTCTCAGGGGCCCCCAAATTACTCCTACTGCTCACGTCCCACACCATTACAGAGCCCCCACTAGCGTGACTAATCATATGCTGACATGCAGGGTCCATTATTCATGAAATTGTCTCCATACCCGTACACGTCCATCCACTCGATACAATCTGAAACGAGACTCGTCCGATCAGGCAACATGTTTCCAGTCATCAACAGTCAAATGTCTATGTTAACGGGCCCAGGCGAGGCGTAAAGCTTTGTGTTGTGCAGTCATCAAGGGTACTCGAGTCGACTTTCGGCTCCGAAAACCCATATCGATGATGTTTCGTTGAATGGTCCACACGCTGAAACTTGTCGATGGCCCAGCACTAAAATCTGCAGCAATTTGGGGAAGGGTCGCACTTCTGTCACGTTGAACGATTCTCTACAGTTGTCTTTGGTCCCGTTCTTGTAGTACCTTTTACCGGCCGCAGCGATGTCGGAGATTTGATGTTTTACCGGATTCCTAATATTCGCTGTACACTCGTGAAATGATCGTCCGGGAAAAACTCCACTTTATCGCTATCTCGAAGATACTGTGTCCCATCGCTCGTGCGCCGATTGTAACATCACGTTCAAACTCACCTAAACCTTGACAACCCACCCTTGTAGCAGCAGTAACCGATCTAACAACTGCGCCGGCCTATTGTTGCCTTATATAAGCGTTGTCGACCGCAGCGTCGCATTCTGGCTGTTTACAGATCTCTGTGTTTGAATACACATGCCCATACCAGTTTCACTGGCGATTCAGTGTATATTAATCACTGAAGATCACTAACTCCCTATCTCATACAAGCAATACTCAGAAATGACCTTCACTAGCAACTACCATACCTCACTGTCTTCCACAGTTCTTCCAACACCAGGGGGCGCAAATAAAAGGAGCTTATTCCAATTCTAAATCTACATATATACGTCGCAAGCCTCCTTACGTTGCATGGCGAAGGGTTCCACGTATCACTACTTGTCATTTCCTATCCTGTTCTACTCGCAGATATATCAAGAGGAAAACGCCTGTCTAAAAGCCTCCGTACCAGTCCTAATTTCTCTCATCTTACGTTCGTGATCGTTGCGCGAAAAGCACATGGTAACAGCAGAATCGTTCTGTAGTCGCCATCAAATGGAAGTTCTCTAAATTTCCGCAATATTGCTTCGCGAAAAGAGCGTCGTCTTCTCTCCAGGGATTCCCATTTGAGTTCACGAAGCATCTTCATAATACTTGTGTGCAGACCGAACCTACTGCTGAAAAATCTAGGAGCTCGCCTCTGATTTGCTTCGATGCCTTCCTTTAATTTGAACACCCCAGTTAGCGGGCTTGGTAATTGTTAACGAGCTGCTGGGATTTTAGACTGATACCTACTAGAAGGATGTCCCTGATTTGTTTGGATACTGGCAAAGGTGGAAGGATATCACTAATAAAAAAGAAATAAGGAGTAACAAAACTGTTGATACACTACTGGCCATTAAAACTGTACACCACGAAGATGACGTGCTACAGACGCGAAATTTAACCGTCAGGAAGAAGATACTGTGATATAAAAAATGATTAGCTTTTCAGAGCATTCCCACAAGGTTGGTGCCGGTGGCGACACCTACAACGTGCTGACATGAGGAAAGTTTCCAACCGATTTCGCATACACAAACAGCAGTTGACCGGCGTTGCCTGGTGAAACGTTGTTGTGATGCCTTGTGTAAGGACGAGAAATGCGTACCATCACATTTCCGACTTTGATAAAGGTCCGATTGTAGCCTACCGCGATTGCGGTTTATCGTATCGCGACATTGCTGGTCGCGTTGGTCGAGATCCAATGACTGTCAGCAGAATATAGAATCGGTGGGTTCAGGAGGGTAACACGGAACGCCGTGATGGATCCCAACGGCCTCATATCACTAGCAGTCGAGATGACATGCATCTTATCCGCATGGCTGTAACGGATCGTGCAGCCACGTCTCGATCGCTGAGTCAACAGATGGGGACGTATGAAAGACAACAACCATCTGCACGAACAGTTCGGCGACGTTTGCAGCAGCATGGACTACCAGCTGGGAGACCATGGGTGCGGTTACCCTTGATGCTGCATCACAGACAGGAGCGCCTGCGATGGTGTACTCAACGACGAACCTGGGTGCACGAATGGCAAAACGTCATTTTTTCGGATGAATCCAGGTTCTGTTTACAGCATCATGACGGTCGCATCCGTGTTTGTCGACATCGCGGTGAATGCACATTGGAAGCGTGTATTCGTCATCGCCATACTGGCGTATCACCCATAGTGATGGTATGGGGTGCCGTTAGTTACACGTCTCGATCACCTCTTGTTCGCATTGACGGCATTTTGAACAGTGGACGCTACATTTCAGATGTGTTACGATCCGTGGCTGTACCCTTCATTCGATCCCTGCAAAACCCTACATTTTAGCAGGATAATGCACGACCGCATGTTGCAAGTCCTGTACGGGCCTTTCTGGATACAGAAAACGTTCGACTGCTGCCCTGGCCAGCACATTCTCTAGATCTCTCACCAATTGAAAACGTCTGGTCAATGGTGGCGGAGCAACTGGTTCGTCACAATACGCCAGTCACTACTCCTGATGAACTGTGGTATCGTGTTGAAGCTGCATGGGCAGCTGTACCTGTACACGCCATCCAAGCTCTGTGTGACTCAATGCTCAGGCGTATCAAGGCTGTTATTACGGCTAGAGATGGTTGTTCCGGGTACTGATTTCTCAGGATCTATGCACCCAAATTGCGTGAAAATGTAATCACATGTCAGTTCTAGTATAATATATTTGTCCAATTTATACCCGTTTATCATCTGCATCTCTTATTGGTGTAGCAAATGTAATGGCCGGTAGTGTAAGAAAGAAATAATGAATAACAAAACTGTTGATATATTCTGAAATTGGAGTCAAGTAAAACACAATATTTAGCCGAAAGCAGCCTTCACTGCCGTTGTGGATTGTAAAATGACGCAGAGCACATATATTGCAACCATATCTAGGTACACAGAAATGTGATCAGTCTGCGGAGAGAGTGCTGAACCACAGAGAACTGGCGGCAAAGGAGGAGACTGAGGTGAATCGTACCACATCGTTGGCGGTGTTCGTTGCGGTCATGGCTCGAGATACTCGTTTTTGTGGAGCGAATGCAACGGCGAACGTACGCGTACGATGTCGCTACTTTGTGTTCAAGATGATGAACAGCCAAACTAATACTAACTACTGTACGTGTAGCAAGTCGTGTCCGCGACAGTAACCAAGCTGCAGCTGCTGGTCCCCCGGCTCGAAGCTCAAACTGAAGGGTCAGCTAGCCCTTTTACGGCTTGGTGGCACATCACTCCTGTAGGTTTCCGACGTTTAAAAATATAGAGCCTTTTCTAACTAAATACACTCCTGGAAATGGAAAAAAGAACACATTGACACCGGTGTGTCAGACCCACCATACTTGCTCCGGACACTGCGAGAGGGCTGTACAAGCAATGATCACACGCACGGCACAGCGGACACACCAGGAACCGCGGTGTTGGCCGTCGAATGGCGCTAGCTGCGCAGCATTTGTGCACCGCCGCCGTCAGTGTCAGCCAGTTTGCCGTGGCATACGGAGCTCCATCGGAGTCTTTAACACAGGTAGTATGCCGCGACAGCGTGGACGTGAACCGTATGTGCAGTTGACGGACTTTGAGCGAGGGCGTATAGTGGGCATGCGGGAGGCCAGGTGGACGTATCGCCGAATTGCTCAATACGTGGGGCGTGAGGTCTCCTCAGTACATCGATGTTGTCGCCAGTGGTCGGCGGAAGGTGCACGTGCCCGTCGACCTGGAACCGGACCGCAGCGACGCACGGATGCACGCCAAGACCGTAGGATCCTACGCAGTGCCGTAGGGGACCGCACCGCCACTTCCCAGCAAATTAGGGACACTGTTGCTCCTGGGGTATCGGCGAGGACCATTCGCAACCGTTTCCATGAAGCTGGGCTACGGTCCCGCACACCGTTAGGCCGTCTTCCGCTCACGCCCCAACATTGTGCAGCCCGCCTCCAGTGGTGTCGAGACAAGCGTGAATGGAGGGACGAATGGAGACGTGTCGTCTTCAGCGATGAGAGTCGCTTCTGCCTTGGTGCCAATGATGGTCGTATGCGTGTTTGGCGCCGTGCAGGTGAGCGCCACAATCAGGACTGCATACGACCGAGGCACACAGGGCCAACACCCGGCATCATGGTGTGGGGAGCGATCTCCTACACTGGCCGTACACCTCTGGTGATCGTCGAGGGGACACTGAATAGTGCACGGTACATCCAAACCGTCATCGAACCCATCGTTCTACCATTCCTAGACCGGCAAGGGAACTTGCTGTTCCAACAGGACAATGCACCTCCGCATGTATCCCGTGCCACCCAACGTGCTCTAGAAGGTGTAAGTCAACTACCCTGGCCAGCAAGATCTCCGGATCTGTCCCCCATTGAGCATGTTTGGGACTGGATGAAGCGTCGTCTCACGCGGTCTGCACGTCCAGCACGAACGCTGGACCAACTGAGGTGCCAGGTGGAAATGGCATGGCAAGCCGTTCCACAGGACTACATCCAGCATCCCTACGATCGTCTCCATGGGAGAATAGCAGCCTGCATTGCTGCGAAAGGTGGATATACACTGTACTAGTGCCGACATTGTGCATGCTCTGTTGCCTGTGTCTATGTGCCTGTGGTTCTGTCAGTGTGATCATGTGATGTATCTGACCCCAGGGATGTGTCAATAAAGTTTCCCCTTCCTGGGACAATGAATTCACGGTGTTCTTATTTCAATTTCCAGGAGTGTAGAAACTCAGGGGTCCAAGCCTCCTTACAGAGACATAGCGGCCAACAATCCCTTTTTGTCGACAGAGGTTCTTATCCAGCCTCAGTTCCGACTGTCGGGAAGGCGGTTCTCACTGTACCGCTACACCTCCTGAAGGAGGAAAAAATATCATTTAAAACTTTAATAGTTTTAAGCGGTTGACGTCATTTTGAGTAAATTATCGGCTCCTCTCAGAATGACGGCAGTCATAATCTGTTTGCAGATTTCGATTCTTCAGTATATTAGGAAACTTTATTATGACGTTTCTTTTCTCTTGGAAATTTCGTCAATGGGTTAAATTGTGACTGAATTTTCAAGGAACCCGAAATAAACTTGGCACAGAAGTTTTGGATACACCGGTAGGTTATTCATTAATAAGTGGTCTTGCGTCTCTTATCTGATTTTCTGCTTATTAATACCTACTCGACTCACTCTGTGTTTGTGGCGCTGAGCTACTGCACACGCGCGCGGCTTCTCACGTGACGACCCTGGGAAGATCTGTTGTATTAGCCGCTCCACAGGGCCCAGCATCGCTTTTTACACCTTTGACGACTACCGCCGACTCCTCGATTTCACCAACTCCAAATAATTCCACAAAATAATATAATATTTATCCCGCCCCTTCTGTCTCAGCCTGCTCCAGCAACAGATTTAAACATTTCCATTGGCCGTTCCCCACTTCCTCTAATACACACACCAACAACAAATGGTTCAAATGGCTCTGAGCACTATGGGACTTAACATCTTAGGTCATCAGTCCCCTAGAACTTAGAACTACTTAAACCTAACTGCCGGCCGCGGTGGTCTAGCGGTTCAGGCGCTCAGTCTGGAACCGCGCGACTTCTACGGTCGCAGGTTCCAATCCTGCCTCGGGCATGGATGTGTGTGATGTCCTTAGGTTAGTTAGGTTTAATTAGTTCTAAGTTCTAGGGGACTGATGACCACAGATGTTAAGTCCCATAGTGCTCAGAGCCATTTGAACCATTAAACCTAACTAACCTAAGGACATCACACAACACCCAGCTATAACGAGGCAGAGAAAATCCCTGACCCCGCCGGGAATCGAGCCCGGGAACCCGGGCGAGGGAAGCGAGAACGCTAACGCACGACCACGAGATGTGGGCGACCAACAACAGTTTTGCGTTAGCTTGGTATGTCGTGTAGGTGAGTTTCTATTACGACTGTTCCTGTACCGATCGGAAGGTCACCCCTCACGTTTTTGGTGAACATACACACAGTTACCACGAACGCACTTCGGATAGAACGCTGCACTCGAAGGGATCACAGCATTTCAGTTGAAAGTTAGGCACCAGTAAGGACGCATTGAAGACATATGTCAAGAACGAACATTCTTCGTGCGAAGAAGGACAGTTGAGACCAGTGATCATGTCCGCATCTTCAAGTTAGGCGCAGAAGGATTCTCAACCAGGGAAGTTGGTAGACGAGCGCCCCGGAGTCAAAGCGATGTGCTGCAGATATGGAATCGGTTCCTATTGAAGTTAGTGTTGAGGACTGAAACCACGCAAGCCATCCATTTTCGACAGGTGCACTAAATGATCAATATCTACTACTTTTGACTCAAAGGAACGGTGGGCTGAGTGCTCCAGGACTGAATTCGGCGTTAGAAGAGGCTAGAGGATGTTCTGTGTCGCATAGAACTGTTAGGAGACGACTGCCTGATGCGAATCTCTATTCCCGGCGGCCTTGGCGAGCACCAGGTCGTATTTCGCAACACCGTGGGCCCCGGCACAGATGGGTAAGAAATCATGCAGAATGAACGCCTCAGAATTGACGTCTGGTGTACTTTACTGATGAAAATCGGGTCTGTTTGTTCAAAATGGTTCAAATGGCTGGAAGCACTACAGGACTTAACATCAAGGTCATCAGTCCCCTAGAACTTAGAACTACTTAAACCTAACTAACCTAAGGACATCACACACATCCATGCCCGAGGCAGGATTCGAACCTGCGACCGTAACAACCGCGTGGTTCCGTACTGAAGCTCCTAGAACAGCTCCACCACAGCGGCCGGCGGTCTGTTTGTTTGTTTCTGACAACGTGTTTGGAGTCAACCCTGTCATATCGAACGTCTCCAATACTGTGTCCAACAGGTGCAACAAGGTGGTGTGGACTGATGTTCTGGGCTGGCATTACATGAGGCCATCGTACACCTCTCGTAGTTCTTGAGAACAGTCTAGCTCCTCTACCGTACGAGGACGAGATTCTACAACTAATAGTGGGACCGTATCGCCAACATTTTATCTTTCTGGATGATAATTCGCGTGGCGTTTTCGAAGGGAAGTGTTTGATCACGCACAGTACAGACCGTAACTGACTCCCTCTGAGTTTCATGTCTGCTCACATGAGCCGCTGGCTATGAAGGCAAAATTTCGGCACAGACAACGAGCTGTTCAGAGAACTGGCGGAAAGCATAGTTGGCTGCCTTCTATGATGAGGGTGCTGGAAAGTTTGAACAGTGCTACGACAAATGTGTAAGTCTGAGCGGCCACTATGTAGACAAGTATCTGGAAGCTGTAGCTAACTGTTGAAAATAAAATCTTTTTGATTTTCACAATGGTTCCCACTCGCGACCGATCGGACCATAGTTTCTGAATAAGCCTCGTACAATGTCCTCAGGTAATGGCGTTGGACGGCCAATGTTTCGGCAACCCGCGATACATTCCTGTATGGTTGGTGCCTGTTTCACAGGTGGTAGCCTTGGAACACAACCATTTTTCATCGGCGTCTTTGATGTAGTTTTTCTGATCTGATGCAGTCGTTCTCCAGGTACGTTTCCTGTGCCCAAGTCTATGGTCGTGGGCTTAAGAGCTTATCGAGGTATGCAAAGCCTAGCCATCTGCTGCAAAGAGTTGATGGTGAGTACAGAGGAAGATATTTACTTGTTCTTGCAGTATGGTTCCCTTTCCCACAAACTGCCATTGTGGGACAAACTGTGCACAGTGTATGATGTCATATCCCATGCAGACAGAATAACGCACATGTCAAATCACTTCACTTCTAGATGAGGGACAACATGGTTACCTTGAAGGTAACAGCTATATAATGTTTAAGAGTATGTCAGAATCAAGACAGTCTTTTATCGTAAATTTCCTTAATTCTGTTCAATAACTGGTTTCGATCGTAATGATCATTATCAGACTGATTTAAAAAAGATGTGGCACCTTTATGAGTCAGAGCATTATGGCAAGGTGCAAAATTATAATTAATATCATTGATTGACATTTTCTGAGATGCATCTAACAAATGACATACCTGCCTCCTTAAACTTAGTAAACGAAGCAAATAAAATTGATAGACATGGCTGACATCTTCACATGTTGCAAAATGCAATAAAGCTGTGATGAACAGTTACGGCCTGTAACGTTGGGCCGTCATTAAAACACTACGATAACGGCTCAATACAAACAGCATAGGGGGTTTGGCCGTTAGGTGTCACTCTCCGTAAGCAGAATCAACAATGGCGTGCTACGAGCGCAAGGAAGGGATATTCGAAATTTTACGTAAGCTAAAATGCAATTTGTTAAAAGCGGAGAAAATAAAAATGGGTGCACAGCAAAATATTAGTTAAAATTAAAAATGCCAGCTATGCACAGTTTACAATGGCGTGTTACAAATCCAGTGAAAATACTATACTAGTCAAATTATAAGGAGTGAAGAATGAAGTAAAAAAAAAGAACTAGAGCACTGAAATGACACTACAGCAAAATAGTAGTCTCAGATACAAATGTGTCCACGACGTATATAGCACATAACGAAATTAACTGAAAGTGGTGTACCAGCACAGGAAAAAAGTCTTCTCCAGATCAAAATAATGATGGTCATGAAGTCGGAATCAATTATTGAGCTGAATCAAAAAAAAATTGCAATGAAAAACTTTTGTTTCGACGTATTCACTTCACTCCTATTTTTGCCAAAACATAAATAGATTTGTGCTGCAGGAGAAGGAGGTTATTCTGAACGACTCAGTTGGAGTAAAACAGCAAGAAGGAATCGTCCAACTCATTATCGAAAGAACCACCCTCTCATTGCCTTGAAGTAATTTAGGAAAACTGAGTAAAATATAAATCCGTGTGGCCGGACGGGGAACTGAAACCTACGCCGTCCGAAATCTGACCGAATATCTTAACCGTTGTTCGTGAACTAGTTTCTCGTATTTCAACTTAACTGGCTTGCCTTAAACTTTATTTAGCTGCATGTTAATAGAACATTCAGTTCCAAGTGTTGTATGATCAGTTTAAAAAAATGATTTCCTAATTAAGGTTTTTGAAACAACCATATTTGTTGATTTCTGGAACTTGTTTGTAGCAAGTGAAGACTTTTTTGGTTTCACTAGCGCAACTTGTGGCATTAAGGCCATACGGAAGCTTTGAAACCAAGACAAGTGTCACGCTGGCACTCTTGCGGATATTTCCAGGAATTCGTCCTACAGGACGCAACCAGATTTCTGCAGAAACCGACCTCTGACCGTTTCCAGTAAACAGACTTTCACATTGTCCAACGCCTACCGATGATTGGAAGCTGAACAGTTCGAGGAGAATTTCTGATACGTCTGAGTTGTAAGACGGATAAATGTTTTCCCATTCAGTTAGTATAAAGAAATACTGCGATATATAAATGAAGTAGGATTTGTGAAAAACGTGATTTCTCATAAAATTTAGGACCTTTTGACCTACGGAGTTTTTCTCTAGCTTACAGATGTTATGAGTGAGCGGAGAGAAAATCATTGATTTGCGAAAGGAATATCCTTTGTCTCACAGAATATCGTATTGCCTACCCGTGTAGATTCTAATAAATGTTGTTTTCCTGTGCATTTCTGCTATCTGTTAGTAACTATCAGGTCTATATCTAAATACTTTGAGTGCTTGTTCAGAATAGGCTAACGGTTGTGATGTCATAAATGAAAGAAGGGGGTAGTGAGAAACACTGAGCCGCCGGCACGTAGCCTAGGGCCTCCTTGAGCTTACGGTTCCCATCCTACCGACGGCTCATTATGCGCACATGTTCTTGCTCTACGGAGGCGAGAGACTGCATCCACTCTTTCCCAGGCAAGGTCAAAGACTTCGTAATAAATTCGCTCAATACGAATATATTGGAATCAACTGTATTACGTATAGATATACTATCTATTAAACAATAGATAATTCAGGATGGAATGTAGCCATATTATGAAAAGGAAAGTTGCTACTCATCACTTAGCTATATAGTGAGTAGCAACTTTCCTTTTCATTGACATGAAAATTTATGCCGGACTGGGGGTCGAACCCGGATTTCTCCCTTACCTCGAGCGGTCGGCTTACCCTCATTGGCTACTCGTGCACGCGTCCCAACTCGATCCAAACTTCCCTATATCACACTGTCTACATAACTAAACCATAGTCCCTTACACAGGCTGTAGATGAGCCTCGGTTCCGCACAAATTTTCGTGTGTCAGTAGTACATCTATATCTAGTACATCTATATCTAGTACATTTATATCTAACACAGCTGACTCGAAAATATTCACATTCAGCTAATTTATTTCTTATTAATTTTGGACGGCTCTAAATCGCCATTAATGTCTGTTCATCCGAACATGCAGGTAAATCTAAACGAAGTTGGCGAATTATGACCTTCCACCAGCTATTCTCCCTCCGCCGGCCGTCAATTACCCATCAAAATGTAACCAAGGAACAGTATTCTTTAAAACACTTTCTCAGTGTCGAGCGTCATCGCAGAAGAGAGCTTTAACGATATCGTATGTGTGATGAGAATGCATTCATATAATTGATTTGCACGAATGGGCAATGAATCCACAACCTCCAGTCCGAATGCACAGTATCTTTCGACCTCCTGTGGAAATCTAAAAAAAGTTAGCAGGCACATGAAAGGGGACTGCGGATAGGTAGCGAGATAAACGCTGGATCCAGATGGCGTAATGGTTAAAGCAGCTGCCTTGTAAGCTGAAGATCTCGGGTTCGAGTCCCGGCCTGCCATACAGTCACCGCCGATTCTGCAGAAAGTCCTCGTGCAGCTATTATCATCAGTTCCTTTCCTCCCCTCCCCCCCCCCCCCCACAATGGTAAATTGACATAATTAACAATCTCGGATACGACATAATATCTTTTTTTACCGCTTTAGTGTTAAGCAAAGAGAGAAATCTCGGAGCATTGTTGAGTTTTGGATTCTTGACACTGACATCCGGAGTGAGGCCCGGAAATTTTTGCTTCAAGGAAGACGTCCGTTACGGATTTTTTTTTTCTTATACTAGTTCTTCCACGAAGAAATTGTTCAAGAGTAGAGCTCATATATTTCGTCGCCACACAAACATTTATTCCCGCTGTAGTATATCAGCGAAATAACAGTTTAAGTGAAACTTCCTGAGAGGTTAGAGCTTAGGGTGGTACCCATGCCTTAAACCAAACCTTTGTTTTTGCGCGAATTGCGAGTCATCCGCTCCAGATGACGTTTCTGGAGTACAAGGAAGATAAATTAGTAGATTGCTGTCAACTTTTAATTGCGGATGTACGCGATCCCGCATTGCCATTTCGGGCGACACTTGCTCGTTTGCCTTGATCTTTCCGAATGTCACGTCGTCTGACCTTTCTTAAACCCGTATGCATTAATTAACATCTCGTTCTACGGGATCTTCCTGCGGTATACCGTTTGGATTATACTAGAGAGGAAGCAGCTGTGAATCCACGACATAGGTATTTTCTTAACGTGATTTAAGACTAAAACATAAAACACAAAAATGTTTGATTCCTTCTTGCTGCCTCCCACTGTAATTAGACGTTTAGAAAGGAAGAAAGGAACATTACGGTGTACAGTTCCATCGACAACGAGTTCATGGGAGACGAAGTACAAGCTGGGACTGGGGAAGTATGTCGAAGAACATCGGCCGTGTCCTTTACAGAGGACCAATCCCGGCATATATCTTAAGCGATATCAGGAAACCACGGAAAACCAAAATCTGGATGGCCGGATGGGGTATTTACTTATTTTATCCGACCAGGGGATCCCGACAGTGGAGAGGAACATACATATAAAAAAGTTGCAAAAATTGTTTACCAAACTTCTCAATTTCTTTACGTACTTGTGGCTCAGTTATGTATACGTCTGAGATAGTCTAACGAGGAAAATTATAACTGCCGACATATCTAATAATAATTGTGATTCTCAATATTGATAATAACGTATATAAACAATAACAAAAATATTAATTTTGTACTTTTCAACATCATCCGATACTGGAGATATGATGACAGAATAGGGATATGCCAGTGACGGAAACTTGTAAGATAGGGTATATTGTTTCAATAGAAGGCGCTGTAGACACAGAGGCTGGGGAATACTGAGAGAGGGGAGGGTGACTATACTGTACTGCAGAAACGTATGCAGAATAAATGGCAATTGTGATAGAAGGTAGACCTTTAATTATCTTTCGAGGTGGAAACGGAGCGGAATTTTGCTGAGATTTTGAAGGAGATCGTTGCGAAGTTTGGCTCCCGATACAGAAAATGATTTTGAAAAAATGGTTGTTCTAGTTTATTTCCCTATACTGCTCATATAATAGTGTTGGATGTTAAGCTGGATAAGAGGAGAGCAATGATTGCCTAGACGGTACTATAAACAGAGTATATGATAGTCTTTACCCTTATCTACACGTAATTGTCCATAGCCAGGGCTTGTATGGTCGAAAAAACGAACATCAGGAATGATAGTTCAGCATCTTAAAAACTGTGCCACCTCGCAGACGTTATATACTGTGGTGACAAAAGTCGTGGAATAGCTATATGTACAGACACAGATGTCGTTAGTATCGCGTACGCAAGGTATACTAGGGAAGTGTATTGGCGGAGCTATCATTTGCATTCAGGTGATTCATGTGCAAAGATTTCCGATGTGATTGGGGTCGCACGACGGGAATTAAGAGACTTTGAACACGGAATGGTAGTTGGAACTACATGAATTGGACATTTAATTTCGGAAATCGTTAGGGAATTCAGTATTCTTAGATCCGTAGTCTCAAGAGTGTGCTGAGAATACCAGGTTTCAGAATAGAATTAGAAGCGATTGCTTAATTAAATTCGGACCTTTATAAATGAGATGTCAGTTCAGAGCAATTTGACGTAGTGGTGTACACTTACGATTAATTGTACAAATGATTCGTGGAACATGAGACTAACTGGATAACAACTATAGACCAAAGCAGCAACAAAATACACTGAAGTACGACGAACATCGCATACATCCTCCTCTAACGACACATATTGACAGGTAAACACAAATATCAAACACACATACAGAACAGATAGAGGAATTCATCATAAACCAAATTAAATCAGAGAATTCGTAAGTTGGGTATATTCATGCTGTTAAGTGTGGTACACCTGTTACACCACATCAATGAGGACAAATGTTAAAAACGACCATAGACTTGTCACTATCCATGTAAAAATGAGGACGCAACTGAGAGAGTAAAAGAACGACCAGCAGAATTTAAGCCGCACATAAGCACTGCACTAAAGATGTGTATGCCCGCAAATTGTTCTCATCCTTCTTAGTTATGCAAATAATAGCTTGGAAAATTTTGTAGGGCAACAACGATACTTGAATACAAGAAGACAATCAGAAATAATTAATCCATTATATGCAAACAGTTTTACAAATACTTTCACTGAAAGTTTTGTCCAAAAGCAGAATTATCTGAGCATAATTTTAGGCAACAGCCTTGGTGTTTCTAAAGTAAACACTAGTGGTTTTCGTGTGCCGTATAACACATTCTTGAACTTTGATCTGTTATTATAGGGGGTAGACAAAATACGAGGGCTATTCGCAAAATAAGGTCCTATTGGGCACGAAAAGGAAACTACATTGAAAATCCGACGAAGCTTTGCATAGTATTGGGCAGTCTCTAGTATGCCTGTCGATCGCGTCACGTCGATCTTTTGAGTTCTAAGGGAACAGAGAGCACGTAAATATGTCTAGATAAATAGTGTCACTCGCCAAGTATAAGGGTCTGGTGAGAGATTTCGCCTGATGTGATGCAGCCCACATAACACAACTGTTACGCGTTTCTTTCTTAGTGACCATATTCCAGGTCCCATTCTGCAGGGGCAACGAAGGAGCCAGTGCAGCATTATCGATGGCAAAGGTTTTGCAGCGTTATCGACGAGAAATGTTTGATCGACCACAATACAGCCCATAATCGGTTCCCCCCTGAGTTTCATCTCTTCTCACTTGAACCGCTGGCTACAAAGAGAACGTTTTGGCACAGACAACGAGCTGTAGTCCAGAGTAGAGAATTGACGGTAAGCGCAGGCGGCTGCCTTCTGTGACAGTTTGTTGGAACAACGTCTAACAAGGGGAGGCCAAGACGTTTGGATCGTGGATTTACTTAAGACTTTGTACACCTTTAGTAGGTACTTAAAACAACATAATGTGCAAGTATTAAGGTGTACTACTCTGGCAATTTCGTAAAATCACAAGAGAAGTTTTAAGCGTCTATTATGTAACTGATGTATCTGTACATAGGTGCGGACGTTAGAGCTCATGATGGTGGAGTGGTTAGTGTTCGAGCTTCGTAAGACGAACGAGTACGAGTTGACGGTTCGACTCCTGCTCATTCGAAAAATTTGCACCTACACTATTCGTTCTTGCTGCATTAGCAACGTCTCACCGCTAAGCAGGTTAACTTCCAAACGGGGCCTGCCTCCTTGTGTGCAGCTCTAAAAGTCGAGGTGCAAAGTAGTTACGAATACATTACCAGATTGCATGTATAAAGGATTTCGCAAATCACATCTGGGATACATTTTCAGGAAAACTTTATGCGTTTCTTCATTTTCTTGTCGATAGTTATAAACATGTTTGTTCTAATAATTAAATTTAATTAAAAATAGTTAGTAGTCAAATAACATGAAATTCACTATAACTTCATTCAAATACACGTGGTTTTTTTGAAATTATATTACCTCTCAAATATTACATAAATTAAATAATATGGCCAGTGATGAAAAAAGTATCGGTTAAAATTGAGTTTGAGCGAGTTCTAAAGCTAACCACTTGACCACCGTGAAATCTAACTTCCGACACCTACGCACATATGCATCAGTTACATAATAGACGAGCATAATTTCTCTAGTGGTTTCCTCGGGAGTGCCTGAGTAGTACACCTTACTACTTGCACATTATGTTGTTTTAATGGTTTACTAAAGTTATACAAAGTTTGAAGTAAATCTACGAGCCCAACGTGATGGGCTTCCCTTGTAAGTCGAAACAGCGACTATATAGAGGAATAGCTGGAATATGTAGCAAACTGTTGCAAGCAAAACGTTTTTGATTTTCACAGTGGTTTCCATTTCGTGATGTAACTTCCCAAATAGCCTTCGTAAAACTGGCCGGAAAATATTTCATGCACCTACGACAGGCAACCCGACTAACATCGTGTGCCACAGATGTGGAAGATGGGACGGGGGTTGCCGACCCTAAGGCGTGTTGTGGGAGTCTTACTTTGCCCACGCTGTGTTAAGTGTACGCCTAGCAGTTAGTGTGAGTTTATGTGCATGAGACAAGGCGCAGGAAGTAGGAGTGTGTGCGTGTGTTGCAGGTGGGAGCGTGGCGCAGTCCCGCAAGAAGCCGACGACGGCGGCGCCCGCGGCGGATGGCGAACTGGCGGACGAGTGCCCCGAGCCGAACGGCTACTTCGCAGACGCCTACCAGTGCGACAAGTACTACGAATGCCGCGACGGCGCCATCACCGAGAAGCTCTGCCCCGACGGCATGGTCTTCAACGACTACAGCCCCGACCAGGAGAAGTGCGACCTGCCCTTCAACATCGACTGTTCCAAAAGGCCGGAACTCCGTAAGTCGAGTACAGACTGCTCTCGCGGCATTCTTTTCCATTGTTACGGAACTTCTATAGTCATATGCAGCAATCGTAGCAATTCTGCACTCAAATTTTGGAGGCGGTGATTTACATTTCAAATTCTGAAAAAGAAAGAATGAACAGAAATCCCTGGCCACTGGAAATACACATTCATACGCTCACTCCAACCCATATGTATCAGCTTTAAGTGACGTCCCTGTAACCTGTTAGTTTTGAATAGGATCGCAGTCAGCAAAAGTGCTGACATACATTTTTAAAAAAATATATAAAAAACAAATACTGTTTAGGATTCAAATTTGGTACCCTTACTTTAAAAACTCTATACGTACCGTCTATATAAGCTCAGAATCATGTTTTGGTGCGGATCATTTACAGACATTCTCGTGAATGAAGAAAAACACAACAAAACACAACATCATTGTCAACCAACTTCATACCATTTTCCCCTGTTGCGCCACATGGCACATCGTGCAACGGTTTGAAGGATTCTTCTTCTTTACAGCTGCTAGGATATTCATCGGCAAATGAGTCCTTAGTCCATTGCTTGTAAATGGACGAGGATTCTGGGAGTTGCACTGTTGTAATATTTACTCTGACATGTTTATACGAAAATCTGAGGACGTTTTCTTTTTCTGTCATGTGAGTTTTGATACACAATAAAGGTATATAATATGCCTATCTCCAGAATACGAAAAAATATTTCGTCATACTTTTCTTACCTTTTTCGTCACTCGAATCATGGTCATCCTTGTTTACTACAGAAGAAAAATTGCTCCCAGTGTCTGACGTATAACCCTGTACTGAACTAGTATCTAAAACACAGTTTAAAAGACCTATAATTGCATCGTAGTCACAAAAGCGATAGTAACGAAGGATTCTAGTGGTTGTAGAGGGGACTTAGTAAATAAAGCTTTGATAATCAATCACTCTCCAGAAATGTATGGTTTGGATGTAAGAAATGAGGGGCAGCCAAAAGAAAATCAAATATCCGCTACAATGGGACCAGTGTTCCACTCGAAAGTAATCACCACACGCGTTAAGACATTTATCCCACTGGTAGAGGAGACAATCAATTGCTTTTTCGTAGAACGCTGCTGATCGCTGACTCATCGGAATGCGGACTCACTGTTGCGCTTCCTCGTCCGACTGAAACCGACGTCCACGCATATCTTTCTTCGGGTTGCTAAAGATGTGAAAATCACACGGTGATAGATCCAGACAGTGCGGAGGATGTTGCAGTGTTTCCAAACCAAATCGCTGAAGCGTAGCCTTCGTCCGATTGGGGGAGGGGGGGGGAGGGGGGGAGGGGGGGGGGGGAGGACGTTATTGTGCACCAGGATAATTCCGTCCGACAGCATTCCTGGGCATTTTGACTTAATGACTTGTCGCATTTTCTGATAAGTGCCTTCATAGCTCTGCACCCTAATTGAGGTTCAGATCTCGAGGAACTTTAAGAGCAGAGGGCACCTGCAGTCGAAGAAGGTCATCATGACCTTACAGGAACTTGTGTGAACAGTTCCGAATTCCTTTGGCGGGGTAGATGTGGGATGTTTCCAGTGTTGGTTTTGCCGGTTGTCCTCGCTTTGTTGGACTGAATCATTCTGTTGCACTATAACGCCCGCCCCAAACACTGCCAATCGGACGAAGGCTAAACTTTAGTCATTTGGTTGGGAAACACCGCAGCATCCTGAGGGATGGCCCTGATCTTTCAATGTGTGATTGTCACATCTTTGGCGATCTGAAGAAAGAGATATACGTGGACGTCGATTTCAGTTGGACGAGGAAGTGCAATAATGGGCGCTGTTGTGGATCCATCGGCGGACGACCGCGTCCTACGAAACAGGAATTGGTCGCCTCGTCTCACGTAGGGGTATATGTCTTAACAACTGTCGTGATTATTTTTGAATGGAATCATTGCATGGTCCCATTGTGGCCCGTGTCCGGTTTTCATTTGACTGCTCCCTAAACGTTTGGAGATCAGATTGCTTTCAAATCTCCCGCTTTACGATACGTGCACAAATTGAGAAGAGAATGCCGTCGTCAGTCCCTTCTGCAATAATTAGGACATTGTATTTCATCTGAATACAATAACGTCTGCGAAGTACTTTCACAAGTAGAGGGTTGTGGTGCTTAGTCTCAGAGAAGACAACATGGCGACGAGTACTCGAATCATTGCCAATACTCTGGGGTCTTGTACAGCACACGGATCAGAGCTCTTCGTTTTCGCTGTGTGCGTAGCGTGATCCAGTCTTCAAACTTATTTTAAATACAAACTGTACGTTTCTGGACATGTGATCGTTGTCAAAACTTTATCTACTGAGTCCCCTATACAACCCTCAGAAGTGGGTTAAAGGAGTTCTGAAATACTCTTTATGTAGAGACAAAACACGAAGAAAACAAAAACCGCAGTCAAAATCCAGAGGCTTGTAATATGTGTTGAACTATATGCAAGAGTCATCTGTGGTCATACGATCGCTCTACATGCAGCACTATACGCGCTGTGATCGACAAAAGATGCGAGGGCCTGGAGTGGCGTGGCTAACTGGTTTCATCGAATAGTGCGAATGGAAAAAGAACGGATGAAAACCCAACCAAATGACAGGCGAGAGTTTGTGTTCCTATCCGTTCCTTCTACGAGGGTTGTTCGGAAAGTAAGGAACGATCGGTCGCAAAATGGAAACCACAGTGAAAATCAAAACTGTTTTCTTTCCACATTTAGCTATATCTTCCAGGTACTTCCCCACATAGTCGCCGCTCCGACTTAGACATTTGTCGGAGCGTTGTACCAAATTACCAACACCATCGTCATAAAAGACAGCCGCATGTGCTTTCCGATAATTCTCTACTCTGGTCTATAGCGCGTTGCCTGCGCCCAAGTGTTGTCTTCGTATCCAGCGTTTCATGCGAACAGAGATGATACTCAGGACGAGGCAATTAGGGCTGTGTTGTGGGTGATTGAACACTACCCATCGAAAAGGCTGCAGGAGCGTCTTCACTGCCCATGCAGAGTGCGGCTGAGAATTGCAACGAAGAAGGGAGTGCGTGGCGGTTGTGTTAGGTGGGCTGCATTCTTTAAGGCGAATCCTCTCAGCGGGCCCTCCTACTTGGACGGAGACATCGTTGTTCTAGGCACCTTTACTTACTCACAGTGCGCTCACAACTGAAAAGAGCGTCTTGATGCGATCGACGGGCATACTAGAGACACTGTCCAAAACGTCTGTGAAAAGTCTCGTCTGATTTGCACAGTGGTTTCCATTTCGTGATCGATCATTACTCACTTTCTGAATAGCCCTCGTAATTAATTTTACAATGTCGTATGGAAAAACTTTTTTATCTCAAGAGAATTCTAAAAGAAGACAATCTGAGGAGAAAACAAAGTAATTGTGTTCGTTGTTTTCGGAGTAGCGTATGGCACATCCCGTAATTTTAGAAGATTTTTGAGCAGTCAGAAAGAGACAATCAATTACAAACCAGAAGTTAATGGAAGCTTACTCCAAAGTCAAATATTAGGGGGAAAATTTCGGTGGTCTTCGGGAATCGAATTTAACTACGCAGGCTTGTGACCTATCAGATCAAGTATTACATCTCAGCCTAGGAAAAGTGGCGAGAATCTAAAAGACTAAATAAATGTAGACAAGGCGCGACAACATAATGTCTGTAGAGGAAGTGCGTAGAATTCACAGCTGAGGTGAGCTTAAGAGCAAGGTATAAAGATAACGTTTAGAAAACTGTTGAAGAACTATATAAAACTATAAAATTCGAGATTTCTCATAATATGACAGTGTACATAGAATACTCACATGACAAAGAAAAGTATTTGCAAACGACGTTCGGAAAAGTTGGGAGATTAGAGAAATAGGAATAACTTGTGGAATAGATGCCGTTAAATGGACTGTGTAAAGAATCAAATGTGCCAAGAAGTAGGAAGAACCAGATTTGTAACTTGAATTGTAAAACATGAGGTTCCAGTACCGTAACTTTCTGGGGGGTGTTATTCATATTTACTCGTAGACTTCATAAACGTTATTTAACTCTTTTGTGAGAATTTTAAAAGTATTAATTCAAATCTGTACTGATAAAAAATAAAACTCCCATGTTTACTAACCAGCACTTATTACATGTTTTATTAGCTTAAACATTATTTCTCTGTTTACGATTTGTTACAAAAATGAAATTGCAGTAAGGTGAACCCTTTGAAAGGTTTTCCTTGTTATGTCGCTCCTCTTACTCTTGCCTTGCTGTTGTCTATAGCAGACTGCTCTCTCGTGCTCTTAAAATATTTTAAGATTTGTGCAAACGCTGTAGTCTTTGAGACATTCGTTGGGTAGAAAGACTTACTAAATCAACCGATATTAATTATCTGTGAGTACTGAGTTCAATAATACAATGTTTCTTGTGCTGTAGTAGCGCATTTCAGAATTTCTCACAGTCGTGCAGTAGATGACATTCAGGTTACCGACGGTGTTTTAACCTGATTCTTAAGTGTATTGTTCCGATGCAGTACACAAACTACCCGTTCTAATGGCGACTGTACGTCTGCATTAGGCAAAAAGCTGAAAGTTATTTCAACAGATTTTAGTATCAGAGAAGACTGAAACTAAGATTATAGAGTAAACTGGAGGATAGCAGCTCGGTCTCCGAGTGCAAGGGAGGATGGAAGTTGTGTGCACGCTGCCGGCTGCGGAGACAACGCAGTGGCGAGGCCTTCAAGAGTTGGATAACCTTTGTGCAAGGCGAACAGGTCACCTGGCAACATCCGAGAGCCTACCCCTCCGTGCAAGAAGTTCACGTTCTTCTTGGCCTACAGGATGGTTCCGTAAGAGCGTGCAAAAATGTAACAGGACATAGAGAATGCTCCACTGAACAATTTGAGGTAGGGAACCTGGGGTCGGAAAGTCAGCTTAAGGAGATATGGAAGTAAACTTGTCTACCGCTTTATGCAGCATTACTGTTTTCCGGTTTATCTACAACTGAGGCTCGTACAATTTTAAACTGTTTATTTACATGTGCATTCTTCATTTCCTGCAAGGAAACAGGGAAGACGAGCCTGATTACCAGGAAGTCATGATGCAGCTTTTGTTTACTTTACTTGACTGTAACATACTTTACTTGTCCATGACAGAACGTGTTACGAATCAACGACAGCCCCTTCCATTACTCAGTACTATTCAGAGACGTACAGTAGAATACGTCGGAGAAGTATTGGTACAGTTCACAGAACTAACTGACATGCACTTTGCGTGTGGGGAAGTACGTTGCAATGCTCTCGCTGCTGAAAGTTTGACATTCACAATATACATAAATGACGTGGTGGATGACATCGGAAGTTCACTGAGGCTTTTTGCAGATGATGCTGTGGTGTATCGAGAGGTTGTAACAATGGAAAATTGTACTGAAATGCAGGAGGATCTGCAGCGAATTGACGCATGGTGCAGGGAATGGCAATTGAGTCTCAATGTAGACAAGTGTAATGTGCTGCGAATACATAGAAAGAAAGATCCCTTATCATTTAGCTACATAATAGCAGGTCAGCAACTGGAAACAGTTAATTCCATAAATTATCTGGGAGTACACATTAGGAGTGATTTAAAATGGAATGATCATATAAAGTTGATCGTCGGTAAAGCAGATGCCAGACTGAGATTCATTGGAAGAATCCTAAGGAAATGCAATCCGAAAACAAAGGAAGTAGGTTACAGTGCGCTTGTTCGCCCACTGCTTGAATACTGCTCAGCAGTGTGTACCAGATAGGGTTGATAGAAGAGATAGAGAAGATCCAACGGAGAGCAGCGCGCTTCGTTACAGGATCATTTAGTAATCGCTAAAGCGTTACGGAGATGATAGATAAACTCCAGTGGAAGACTGTGCAGGAGAGACGCTCAGTAGCTCGGTACGGGCTTTTGTTAAAGTTTCGAGAACATACCTTCACCGAAGAGTCAAGCAGTATATTGCTTCCTCCTACGTATATCTCGCGAAGAGACCATGAGGATAAAATCAGAGAGATTAGAGCCCACACAGAAGCATACCGACAATCCTTCTTTCCACGAACAATACGAGACTGGAATAGAAGGGAGAACCGATAGAGGTACTCAGGGTACCCTCCGCCACACACCGTCAGGTGGCTTGCGGAGTATGGATGTAGATGTACGATTTTCTAACAGACATCATCCGCCACAACGAGTGCTTATTTTTTTCGATCGACGAATGTGGGAGACTGGTTCACCGGAAAGAAGAAACGAGGGACCTGACAACATGAGGACTATTCGCACACCCGATTTTGAAGAAGAGTTGCTGGAATGTGTTGCAGTAGACCCCACTACAAGTACTCGTCGTATTGCACGTAAAATGGGCGCTGGACGCACTAGCGTGTGGAAGTACTCCAAGAACAACAATTAAACACGTATCACTTGCAATACTTGTGACTGATTTTGCAGCAAGGGTCGCATTGTGTCAGTGGTTGCTTCAGCAATGGATTAATGTCTCAAATTTCCTCCAGATCTTGCTGTTTATTGACGAGGCCTCATTTGATAGTGATGATATTTCGAACAGCAGGAATAGCCATTTATGGGATGAAGACAACCCTCACGCTGTAGAGAGCCACACCATCAAATTGGTTTTGCAGCGAATATCTGGGCCGGCATTGTAGGCGACAGTCTCATTGGGCCCTATCTTCTACCTAGCCGTTTGAATGGCCACTTGTACTTGAGGTTCGTGCAAAGAGTTCTTCCTGAGTTGTTGGAGAACGTGCCCTTGTCTGTTCGTGAGAGTATGCGGACACAATATGACGGCGCACCGCCTCACTTCAGTGTGGATGTAAGCAACAATCTCAATGCTGTATTTCCTGGTCGCTGGACTGGAAGGGGAGAGCCTATCCCATGGTCTGTGAGCTCACCTGACCTGAATCCCCTCGATTATTTCATGCAGGTGTACTAAAGTCACTTCGAGCACTCAGTGGACACGGAGATGGAATTAGTTGCCAGATTTGTAGCTGCCTGCGATGTGATTCGAAACACACCAGTGGTAATTGTCAGGCTGTATCAGAATCTTGTTCGCCAATGTCATGCTTATATTGAGGTTGACGGCCATCGATTTCAGCATATTTTGTTATATACAGTATAAATTGTACGTTCAATGTG
The DNA here is from genome assembly GCF_023897955.1 of Schistocerca gregaria. Lineage (NCBI taxonomy): Eukaryota > Metazoa > Arthropoda > Insecta > Orthoptera > Acrididae > Schistocerca > Schistocerca gregaria. The sequence goes on along the minus strand of NC_064931.1, from coordinate 183,055,828 downwards.
TCAATGATTGTATTTGCAGTTAACTGTACTAATGTAAATAAAAAAGTACACAGTAATGTAATTTTATTCCTAATACCTCCTTAAGCTGACTTCTCCGACTTCAGGTTCCCTACCTCAAATTGTTCAGTAAAGCAACCTGTATTTCCCGTTAAATTTTTGCACGCCCTTATGGAAATACCCTGCATAAACACAGAAAAACTACAACAAACAAGTAATCACTAATGTTCACAGGTTTTCCCTCTTGGCAGTGTACACGATAATTTTCTACCTCCACATCTATATTTGTTGTTGTTGTTGTGGTCTTCAGTCCTGAGACTGGTTTGATGCAGCTCTCCATGCTACTCTATCCTGTGCAAGCTTCTTCATCTCCCAGTACCTACTGCAACCTACATCCTTCTGAATCTGCTTGGTGTATTCATCTCTTGGTCTCCCTCTACGATTTTTACCCTCCACGCTGCCCTCCAATGCTAAATTGGTGATCTCTTGATGCCTCAGAACATGTCCTACCAACCGATCCCTTCTTCTGGTCAAGTTGTGCCACAAGCTCCTCTTCTCCCCAATCCTATTCAATACTTCCTCATTAGTTATGCGATCTACCCATCTAGTCTTCAGCATTCTTCAGTAGCACCACATTTCGAAAGCTTCTATTCTCTTCTTGTCCAAACTATTTATTGTCCATGTTTCACTTCCATACATGGCTACACTCCATACAAATACTTTCAGAAAAGACTTCCTGACACTTAAATCTATACTCGATATTAACAAATTTCTCTTCTTCAGAAACGCCTTCCTTGTCATTGCCAGTCTACATTTATATCCTCTCTACTTCGACCATCATGAGTTATTTTGCTCCCGAAATAGGAAAACTCCTTTACTACTTTACGTGTCTCGTTTCCTAATCTAATTCCCTCAGCATCACCCGACTTAATTCGACTACGTTCCTTTATCCTGGTTTTGCTTTTGTTGATGTTCATCTTATATACTCCTCTCAAGTCACTGTCCATTCCATCTATATTTAAATTTTGTAAATAACTGTGAGCTGCTTGACAATGGTACTTTTCATTGTGTAACATATTGAGACAGCCCTCCTAGTCCATTCAGAGATCGAGTAAATCTGTGAGAAATACAATAGTCTTGCTCATTTTGAGAATGTAAAGGAAATATATGTATACGGGGTTTAAAAATTAGAATTCCATCCTTTGGTTGGATAAAATTAAGAAAAAGGTAAATAAGGTTACATGAATCCATAATCAAAGCATTTGTTTATATGGAGCGGAATCCTGGGAAATGACAAAACAAGATAGAAGAAGACTTGACGCCGTGCCAATGGATTTTTTGAGAAGTTGTGGAGGTTCAACGTGAGACAAGATCCCAAATAAAGAAATCAGGAAACTATCGCAAACTCCCATGTAGCTCACCGAATAGGGGGACAAACTGCGTCTGAAACGGCATAGACATGTGGTGATAAGATTAGGGATGAACCGTGACCGAAAGAAGTACTTTGTTGACAACCTACGTGGAAAAAGAGGAAGACCCCGTACAGAATGGAAAAATCAATTAGAGGAGGGCATGTTACCAAGAAATTTGAACTGAGGCTTGAGTGAGAGGTTGTGGGAAAAGGTCTAAACAGGTGTAAATAACTCGAAATATATATATATTTGTCAGGTGTCTGCCTGTTCGGAGTAAACAACGTTTCTGACACACTCTTCCATCAGACAGACTAGGCTTAACCAAGTAAAACTGTTTTTGTACACGAACTCCTCTTTGTAGAATGTAAGGGTTCAAGGCTGGAAATGTTACGCTCATTAAAATGTCTATTGTTCTGTGAACAAATGAATTTTTTGTTAGAAATTCAACGAAGATCCTATTCATGCAATGGCCCACCACCGACAACAGTAAAACATCGTTTCCGTGTGCTCCCTCACTGAAGTGTGACGTCACATATTTTCAAAAGACGAACGCTATTGGCTGCTGTCAGTTGCTGTCGTCCACTACTTTTATTGCATCATGGTGTAACATTGGTTCATATCTTCCTCGGAAGATTCCGATGCTGATGATGGTCCCACGGTACAAGTCAGGAATATTTTAATAAGTGAACTGCAGTTTCCAGTACCAAATCAATGAATCGAAGCTTGTCATTTGCTTTAGCTACAACAGAGCCTGTGGAATTGTTCCACTATACATACCCAAGCATTGTTATTTGCAGGTATTTGTGTGAGATGACTTCCCCCAATTATGACATATTAATTATACAGTCAAATGCTAAAACACTGTAACATTTCGTGGCATGCATTAATTTACACTTCTTTTCTTTTTTATTTGCTTAATCTTTATAAAAATTGATACACATTCAACGACACAAAGGTACAGAATATATTACACAACTTACTGGAAAAATACAAGACAGTATCATATTCTTTAAACACTGCAGTGGCGTAGTGAGAAGAAAAAAACATGCACTGGAGCTCGCTGTATTCGTAAATATGAATGAAGCGACATTTACATAGTAGTTGGCAGCGTGCTGGTTTCAGTTGCTAAACAGAGGACCGGTCGCGGTTTCATGTTGAGCCTGATTTCCTAAGACATCGACCATGACCAGGATCAAATGGCAAGTGAAAATATGTGGGCTAGTGGTATGGTGGGTGTGACTGGAGGAGAAAACACTCGCCTGGTAAGATAAGGATGAAATAAATATAAGCGTGGTTTGTCCGTGCGTTTCACTACAGCTCCGCAACCCACACGCGCTGCCCAGTGTGGATTATATGGGACGGTAGTCTACCATCCCCCATCCATGAAAAATGTTTTGGTTTGGAACTGCAGGAGTTGGGTTCGTAGATACGGGTGTCAGAAGAGGGCATAACACCAATAGACGTCTTATAAGAAGTTGCCAAACCAGCAGCGCATCCAGTGCCGAAGTGTTCGAGACTGTCCAGAATGTTCGTTCTAGTTGATTGGATAACGTTCCAGAATTTTAGAGTGTTTTCCTGAAGATTAGAGAACGTTCTATAATGTTCCATAATGTCACAGAATCGTTTATAAGACTCAAAAGTGCTTTAAAATCTTTTAGAATGTTAATTAATTTCAAGAATATATATATATAATTAAATCCGGAGAGGCACACACATCAGTTTGATTTTGAAAATCGATTAGCCGGCCGCGGTGGTCTAGCGGTTCTAGGCGCTCAGTCCGAAACCGCGCGACTGCTACGGTCGCAGGTTCGAATCCTGCCTCGGGCATGGATGTGTGTGCTGTCCTTAGGTTAGTTAGGTTTAAGTAGTTCTAAGTTCTAGGGGACTGATGACCACAGATGTTAAGTCCCATAGTGCTCAGAGCCATTTGAACCATTTTGAAAATCGATTAGAGTCGATCAAGGAAAAGTAACAGGCGATAGAAAGTGAAATAAATGTAAATGAATTACGGTAGTGAATAGTGTATTAAGTCGAATCTTATTGTGTAAAGTACTACTGACATTTATTAGGATTCCGAAACGTAAAAGAGGAGGAGCTCTGGCCAGTGATAAATTGAAAAGAAGGAAACAGAAAGAACAGGGAAGTAAAGGAACAGATGATACGCGAGCTGAACGTTTAGCTTCACAACGGAAGAGAATGAACAGATTGAGAGAAAACTTAAAGGATGACTGCTGAGATGAAAGTAGAGTAGAGGATCGAGTGAGATACTCTGCAAGCAGACATAAAGAAACTGCTGAAGAAACAGTATGAAATGAACTAAGTAGAGTTACCATGAGCGAATTTTCTGAAAGATAACGAGCGCAAGCGCATGAATAAAACATTAATGTAAGAGAAGTACATAGCAGAAGAAGTAGAGATTCCAGTTTGACAGGTGAAGTATTCCACCATGATCCCATTAAAGATTACAAAAAAACATAAACATGTTGTCGTTGACAAAATGTGGATCTAGTATGTCAGTTCCACAGTGCAAAGAATTTCAGTAGAGAAACCAAGAGTGCGTCTCAGGAGTGGAAAAATTATATTAGCACCACTGAAAGTGTTCCACCAGAAATATTTAATTACATGACTGGAGAAACGTAGAAATCAAATCGTTCTCTACAAAATGTAAGAAGGTAGAATAGTTGGCTTCAGATGAGATCATTTGATGCTACTTCTCGGAGTAGTGGAGAGCATCAATTCAGTCCTGTGTTTTCGTTTAAAATGTCACCAAAGGAAGCTTATAATTTTTTGCAAGTGTATTTCATTGATGACAAACAAACAGAAGTGTATCAACGTTGCGCGAATATACGACGACTCAGTCTGACCTCGTAATTTCTGTGTTTAAAGCTATATTTTTAAATTCACATTTGATAGGAGTTGGCTGGCTTTGTCCAGGCGAAGCGAGGATAAGGCCAAGTTTCCCTCCCTCCCGCCCCCGTCTCTCTATCTGTCTATCCCTCCCCCTCTCTCTCTCTGTCTTCCTCTAGCGTTTACGAGAGAAGCGTACGATACCTCCAACCCCCGACACCGTCAATCACTGGTTTTTGTGTCTAGTGCTACCCTTGCTTTCCCATTTGCTTACGATAGTGATTGTGCAGTGGTAGCTGTTGTGGTCGTGGGAATATGAGATTTTGAAGTGGTCGCTATCAGAATGTGGTGGTCACCAGCAGATCTTTCATCTGTTTCGCTTGAATGTATATTTCAAGGGAAAAAATTGAGATTGATCTATAATGTTCTCGAGCTTTTGCAAATATTCTTGATTATTAACGAATGTTTTCGAATAATCTAAAATATTCTAGAGTGTCCTAGAGTACTTCAGATCGTTCTACAATATCTTAGAGTATTCTTTAACGTTTTAGAATGTTCTTGAATGTCTTAGAGTGTTCTAGTAAGTTCCACAGTCTTCTTTAACGTTCTCTAACGTTTTGGAATGTTCTCGGTATGCTATAAAGAAACAATAAAGTAAAGTCGAATGGCATGATTAGTTGGGAGACACGAGGGGCACGTTTAGCCACCTAACTCGAAAGGTTTTTCCTATCTTTCGCTAACACCGGCAGCTTCACCAGTCGTGAGATCTGTGAGTTAAGCGTATCTAATACATGTACTTGACTGTAATGGATATGTGTGTAGTGTGGTGTCACTTCGCACTATATGATGATGAGGGAAGGGACAGTATGAAATCCTGTGACGGTACATAGCCTACGACCCCATCCGACGGACAGATCACCATAAACAGCGTCACATTTCCTCACTCAATGGGAAACATTGGAGAGGTTTGGAATTTAGTCCAGGATATTGGCGCAAAATCTGCTGATCAGAAACTTTAATTCACCAATCCTCCTCTTCTTCGGAGGAAAGGCGAAGGGGAAATTGCCAACAGTGCGTGACATACCAGGGCGGTTACTCATCCATGTAGAGTCACGCCCAGCAGTGCTTAACTTCGGTGATCCGAAGCGAATCGGTGTAGTAAACGTGGCAAGGATGTTGGCCTATGCAGAAATGAACATGTGCGTGACAGAGTGCTTTATTCCAAATTAGTGGATTTAAGACTATTCAAGACTGTTTTTGAGCCTTCGAGATTATTTTGGAACGCGAAAAACTAACTTTTTTCTGAATATTCATTTTTTCTATGTTCTCTTATGTCCTCGCGTCAGCTGGAATGTACTCAGGAAACACATGAAAATAAAGACCAAGCAAATCAGGTCTTTTTCAACTATTTTTTATATATTTTGAATGTTTTGTCTATGTTTATTTTGTCTTAGTGGTTTTCGTCTCGTTTTCTTTGTGGCTGCCTCTAAATTTTCCCTCGTAGAATTACTGGCTTTCGTAGCGTATGAACGCAGAGTAGACCTAGCACTCATCAGCTGGAGTAAATTTGAATCTTCAGGCTAATTAACAATCAGCTGACTCTTTACCGTGCCCATGTGACAGACATAGCACAAACAAATGTATCTTTTATTGTCAAGTAGAGCGCATCTGACACATAGTTATGAACTGTTAACAAGTGCTATTTGTGTTTACTAATATACAGGGTGTTTCAAAATGAACATACCGGTTTTAAGGCGTTTTAGCATTTATTACGTTCGATTTACAATTGTAAATAATACACCAAATGAAAGAGCAACTCAAACAGTTTTGTTTGCATACCTTCGCGCAATGGGAAAGTATGTAACGACAAAGAGTGAGTGAAAAACGTGTAGAACGAGTGCCAGTCTTTCAAGCTTATCCGCAAAATATATCCCCGCAGCAAGTTTATGGGCCTTTCTTTTTCGGTGAATCAACTGTAACCGATGTTTCTTATCTTGATGTGCTACAGTTATGGCCCGTGCCTCAATGGGAAGAAGCTGAATAACACATCTTTATTTGGGAGCAAGATGGTGCGTCGCCTCACTGGCATAACTCAGTATGCGGCTGGTTAAACGACGTTGTATTCGACCGGTGGACTGGGAGCAAGGGGTCGGTTGACAAAGCATTTTATGCATGATCCCCACGTTCACTCACGACCTGACGTGATCATGTGTATGTGACTTTGTATCTGACTTTACAAAACAGTGTTATTGCAACAATTACTCCTGAAATTACTCCTGATACATTGATCAAGGTTTCGGAACAATTCGCCTATCTACTCGATGTGTGATCGGTGTTCACACTGAATAATTACAAGAAAAACTGTTTGTATTTCTCTTTCATTTGGTATATTATATATAATTGTAAGGTGAATGTAGTATGTGCTACAAAGCCTTAAAACCCGTATATTCATTTTGAATAACCCTGTATTTAATACGCTCTTCAAGTTTATCGGACCTAAAAAAAACCATGGTCACTACAATTATTCCAGCGGTTTCTGTGAAAGGTGCTCTGCTATCATCTGCGATGATAAGGTGAACAGCTGATTTCTTTATCTCACTGAACGCGAATATTCAAGCAGTTAAAACAGAAATACTGATTCACACTGTATGTTTTCCAATTCTAAAACAAAACTGACTAATGCTTAGGAAATACTTGTACATTTTTCTCCTAGTATGGTACATCTGTTCTACAGAACAATGCAGTATCTAGTACTGAACTTGCTGAACATTTTTACTTCTAAGTATTATATATCCTTCACCACACGGTGTGCTATGTGTGATAAGCCCAAACTTTTATATTACCAACAAGAATAAATCTCAATAAATTCAACTTTTCCTTTGTCCAAAATGCACATATTAGCTCACTTTTTTAATGTAAACAGAAAATTCACGCTGTTAAGTTAAAAGAATGACAGAATCAATACAGATCGGATTTAGCTTTCGACGGCAATTTTAGCCACAAGAAAGTAAATGGGACTTACGAATAACAGTTAAGTAAGAATTCGCTTACTGTGAGTTAAAGCTTCAGCACAAAATACATGTTGGGCGCGAAGAGTTTCAGACGTCGATGAGGAATTTGATTACTGTCTTCTAATAGGGAGCATTTTATCTCCATGTGCTCGTTACAAACTAATTCGTTCTGTTCTTTATTCCAGCTATCTTTGTGACTCAACTGCACAGAAAAATTATTTACATCAAAGAACATGCGCATAACATGTAAGGTGCACTGCGCAACAGAATTAAAGGATAACTTTTTCGAAATCCCGTAAATTTCGTCCTGTTGCGACGCATAAGTTTGAAATCTGGCTCGAAGATGCATACAACCTTCTTCTGTAGCGGTGCAAAAGCTTGGCGCCCTGCGACTTCACCCTCGGGCTCAACGGTGCTTCAACCAGCAAGTTTTCGGCATTTACGAAAAAAAGGGTCTGAGCTCAGAAGTTAATATGATGTGTAAAGTGGATTAATGATGTCACATGGGCACCAAATTTCTGCCCAACGCCACCGTAGACGTGTCACGCTATGGGAAGGTCGTCAGAGCCTGTCTTACCCAAAGTTCATCCCTTCTTTTGAATTCTCTCCGATGAAGGTTACAACCTCGACGCTCAGCGTTGAAATCACACAGCGCTCAGGATCGAAATGAAAAGTCCTCAGGGGGCGGCATAGTGGATTTCAATGAAAACATCTCTTTCCTTGGGATGTTGGTTCCCACCCATTTCGCGGTCTTAACGACAGTTTGCAGTGCGGTGAGCAGCAGGAAAACGTTCTTGACAACCTTTGGCACTATTTTCATCTCCCAGGCGGTTCACCCCTTCTCGGAGGGCTACAGCCCCATTTAACGTGAGTGTAGCTGTATGCCTACTTATATTCACGTTTATTGGATAGATGTACACTTGGGAACTACTTGTGTGACGTATGGCGGATGTGAAACATAGTACTCGTCGTGTATACCCTCTTTGGAGTCTGGCACTAACTATGAGGGTTGTCCAGAAAGTAAGTTCCGATCGTTCTCGAAATGGACACCACAGTGAAAATCCGATGAAGGTTTGACAGATGTGTTGGGTAGTGTCTGTAGTATGGCCGTCGACCGCATCAAGACGCTCTTTTAAGTTGTAATCGCGTTGTGGGCGAGTAAAGGTGCCCAGAACAACGATGCGTCCCGCCAAGTAGGAGGGCCCGCTGAGAGGCTTCGCCTTAATGAATGCAGCCCACGTAACACAACTGTCACGCACTTTCTTCTTCATGGCAGAGTTCTCAGCCGCACTCTGCAGCGGCAGTGAAAACGCTCCTGCACCCTTTTCGATGCGCAGCGTTTGATCACCCACAACAGAGGCCTCATTGGCTCGTCCTGAGTGTCATCTCTGTTCACATGAAACGCTGGCTACGAAGACAACACTTGGGCGCAGGCTGCGCACTATAGACCAGCATAGAGAGTTATCGGAAAGCACAGGTGGCGGCCTTCTATGACGATGGTGTAGGAAATTTAGAATGACGCTTTGACAAATGTCGAAGTCGGAGCGGGGACTATGTAGAGAAGTATCTAGAAAGTATAGCTAACTTTGCAAATAAAATGTTTCTGATTTTCACTGTGGTTTCCATTTAGCGACCTATAGAAACTTACTTCCTCAACAACTCTCGAATGTTCATAGGCATCTCGTCGCTATTCTATGTAGGCTGTATCCCGCATCTTCTGGAGCATACAGCACTTTTGTATCAAAACATTCAAGAAACCACCGACGTCAATGTGCCAAGGTTGATTTTAAGGGACAGACCCGCCCCACAGAATCCTTGTAGATCATAAAGGGATTTCAGTGACTTAACCTACCAAAGTTAAAGAAGAAGTCCGTTGCTCTCTGTTCTGTGTTACAAGTAAAACTAAACTTAATTCCCGCAGCTGTATCAGACATGTCTAAAGACTATCTTCCTTATTATTGTTGCTGTCGTATCATTCTACGAGATTTCACCGAAATGTAATACGAAGACGATTTAAGTCATGTACAATACGGTCTGTGTCTAGCTAATGCGAACCATTTTCCTTACTTTCTGTTTCTGGTTTTCTGTAATGTTCATTCCATCAAAATAGCTTGGAGCAAAAGTTCTGCAATGAATATGATATCGATGAGTTGTGATGAGGGACTTATGCACAGGTTTGTCGCATCTTTTTCCGCAGAGACGCCACAACCCAGTCTGCACTGCCCACGTAAGCACGGTTACTTCGCGCACGAGGAGCCGAACGTGTGCGACAAGTTCTACTACTGCGTGGACGGCAAGTTCAACATGATCACCTGCCCTGACGGACTCGTCTACAACGAGCGCACCGGCATCTGCACGTGGCCCGACGAGGCCAAGAAGAAAGGCTGCTCCTCCCAGGGTAAGAAAACAAAAGCATCTTAGTTCTTTTTTCAATAAACCACTAGTAATTAGTGGTAGTACTATTACTACGGAAAACACCTCTTAACTTATGTAATGACTATAACTTTTGACAGGAGAGACCTCAGGCGAATCCAACCGTGTTGTTGCGCTCTTCAATTCGAAGACTGGTTTGATGAAGCTCTCCATGTTAGTCTCTCCTGTGCACGTATCGTCATCTCTATACGGAGTGATTCAGTTGCCCACACCGACGTCGTTTTATACAACCCACAAGTCTATATCTGGACTTCAAAAACCACCCGCGAGATTTTCATTCTCTCTCGCTCGCTACGCACAAACTCTTAGCCCTACAGAAAAAATGAAATTGACATTTCTGCAGGAAATTTAATGAAGTCAGATTTTGCCCAGGGCTACTTTTCGCTAGAGGCTGTAGTTTTCGAGTTATTCAAGAAAAACGTACCAAAAGTGACATTCGGGCTCATCCCCACTTCCATACTCCGTCCCTATCAGTCAGGATTTCCGCTACGTTGTTTATGGCACTCCGTCCTACCACTGTACAAAAATTTGCGACTGCACATTCGACCTTTTTTGGTCTTCATGGAGTCGCCTTATTACGTCGCCGGCTTATTCGAGCACTTAAAAATAGTAAAATTGACATTTGTATAAATTTTACCCAAAATGTTTTGAATTTTACTAGTATGAAATAAACAATTTCATCGTTGTATTCGTCAGGCCTTCTGACTAAGAAACTATCGTGTCTGTAAGGGTTAAGTTGGATCGAATTGCCAGCGTAATTAGTTGTAGCGTAAAGTTTACAAAAGTCGTTTATCTTTCATCACCCTCACGGACACGTTTAAATTATTAACGTGAACGAAATAGCCGAGTATGTTGGCGGCATAATAGTCGAATCAAGAGTGACCGAAAAAGGTCAAATATCGGGATAGTTCATGCAGTTTGAAAGTTTTGTACATTGGTAGGAATGAGTGCCATGAAAAGAATACTAGAAATCCTGATTGGTGAGGGATGAGTGTGGAGGTGGAGGTGCGCTTGAAGGTCACTTTTGTACGTTTTTCTTGAATAACTTGAAATCGTGGCTTCCTGCGAATACGTATCCGAGTACAAAATTTTACTACATTAAATTTCCTACAAAAAGGTCAGGGGCATTTTTATGTAGGACCAATAGTTTGCTCGTAGTGAGCGGGAGAATATGAAAATCTCGCCCATGGTGTCTGAATGTCAGGACAACATTGCGGGTTGCATTAAACGACATCAGTAGGGGCAGCTGTGTAGCCTTGTGTAACTGCTACAACTTACACCCATTTGAAGCTGCTTTCTTTAGTCAAGCCTTAGCCTCCTCCTACAATTTTTACTCATCTCCTCCTTCTAGACACACACACACACACACACACACACACACACACACACACAGACACACACACACACACACAACCTAGCATTATACTTCAGAAGCTTCTGTTCTGTTCTTGTTTGAGTGTTTATCGTCCACGTTTCAAGGCTACACTCCAGATAAATACCTTAAAAAGACTTCCTAACTATTAAATTCATATTGAGCGTTAACGAATTTCTCTTTCTCAGAAACTCTTTTCTTGTTGTTACCAGTCTGCATTTTATATCATCCCTATTCCGTGATCGTCAATTATTTTGCTGCCTAAATAGCAAAACGCACCCGCTACTATTAGTGTCCCAATTCCTAACGTAATTCCTTCAGAATAGCCTGATTAAATTTGACTACGTTCCATAACACTTAGTTTGCTTTTGTTGACGACATTCATCTCATCACCCCTTTTCAAGGCGTCATACATTCTGCTTATTTGATCTTCCAAGTCCTTTGCTGTATCTGACAGAATTACAATGTCATCGGCGAAAACTCAAAAATTTTCTTTGTTCACCCTGAACTTTAATTCCTTTTTCTAATCTCTCCTTCGTTTCTTTTAATGCATGCTCAATACATAGATTGAATAATACCTGCAATAGGCTACTACCCTGTCCCATCCACTTCTCAGCTGCTGCTTCTCTTTAATGTCATTTGACCCTTATATCTGCAGTCTGGTTTTCGTACAAGTTGTAGATAAACTTTCGCTCCCTGTATATTTACTTACTTACTCCTTGGCGCTTCAGCCCATGTAGGGCCTTGGCTCTCTTATGATCACAGCCAAATCCTGACGATTTTCTGCTCGTTTACTCCATCTCCTGACTCGAATCTTTCTCAAAACATTTTCCACATCCTCGAGACATCGTTTCCGGGGTCTCACTTTGCTCCTTTGCCACCTGGATTTCCTGTGTAAACCTTTTTGACAGCTCGATCCTCCGACATTCGCTCTACATGGCCCAGCCATCTCAATCTGTTACACTTAATTTCAGTCACCAGGTCAGGATTTCCATACAGTTCTTCCAATTCCTTGTTTCTCCCTATCCTTCACTGTCCCGCCTCATACACGGCTCCAAAAATCTTTCTTAATATTTTCCTCTCCCATCTTCTGAGCTCTTCTTCTGATACAGTCATTGTCCATGTTTCTGAGTCATAGATTACCACGGGTCTTATGACTTTACGGTAGACAGTCACCTTCGATTTTCTGCTAAGGCTACGTGACTGAAGGATCTTGATCAGAGCCCAGTAAGCTCTATTTCCTGCAGCAATCCTAGATTCTATTTCTTCTCTTATTGTGCTATCCTCCGTAACCAGCACTCCTAGGTATTGGAACTTCTCACATCTCTCATAATTGCCTCTGTTCAACTCCCAGTATATTAGGCCTGCTATATTCATAATTTCAATGATTGTGTTGCAGTCAATGTTGTCGAAAGATTTATCTAAATATACAAACGCTATAAACATAGGCTTTCCTTCCTTCATCCTATTTTCTAAGATAAATCGGAGAGTCTGTACTGCAAGCGTGTTATTACATTATTCGGAGTAAAAGTAATCTTTGCCATTGTCGTCTTCTATCAGTCTTTGGAATCTACTATAAATAATTCGCCTTCTTTGGAAATGGTGTCATTACACTTCTCTTGAAGTGCGAGGGAATTAAAAAAAAGAAAAAGTTGCAGCTAATATCTTACACTCGAGAAAACAAAGAATAACTAGGTTACTGTCAACATATGCAAACAGACAACGTCTGCAGGTAGTGTGGTAAATTCAGATGTAATGTAAATAACCAATCTATCTGTCGCTCATTGATATCTATGAATTTTCTTTCACGTCTGTTACCATTCATAATATAGGGCTGTTGTGATCTCTCTGATGGGCTACACAAAAGTTCATACTGTAGGTAGGGTGACGACCTCTTGTAATTTGGAACTGAAGGTTTTCGCCTTTCGAAAGAATGACTGTCTTGTCATATTTTATTCGCAGAAAGATAGTTCAAAAAGATTTTTGTGTGTTATAAATGCAACTTATCTCTAGTTTTACTACTCCTTCGAACATCTGAACGACAACCACTGCACCTAGCTTCTCACATTAGACTGAATTTTCCCACACGTTTCCTGCACCAGTATATAATGTCCCTTCACTTCCTCTAGCATCGCCCCAATAACCCACTGTCTCCCTCCATTATTGAGAACACTGGTTTGCTTCAGTTCTGTGTCAGTATACACCCGGCCTTTGTTTCATTTTTAACCAATGCTTGCTCTGCATATGTTTTAACAGTTTTCTCTCATAGACCATAGGACAAACTTCAAGATCGGCTCATCTTAGCTACCCCACCTGTCCCATCCCAAATGATGTCTCGACGCCAGTCTCTCCCTAACCGAAATCCTAGCACCTACTAACCCATAATCATAACAGTTCCTCTCTCAATATACATACATCACTTTTCATACAACATTCACTCCAGTACCATCCTCGTCCAAAAGTACATCATCTCTTTTTTGAAATCATAAAAAATTGTATTTCTTTGATTCATAAATCAAAAGGTGAAGAGAAGTGACGTTAACGCTGCCAACCCGAACAATTAGTGGGGAATGAAAAAAGTGATGGTAAAAGTTTCGTTCTAACAGTGATCACCGTACGTAGGAAGTCTTGATTCGAGCAATGCCCTCTACTGGTACAGTCGCCTGATTTCCACTTTTCTGAAATTCCAGCCAACACTTAAATATAGTAAATCTTACTTCTCGCATCTACGTACCCACCTTCACACAAAACGTTTGCCGTCTCATCAAAGTCTCTAACCTAGTTGCCCACATTTAATAACTACATTACCTAATATTAAGTGTGTCCAGCTCCTCCCATCCTGTCCATTATTAGGGCTCTTTCTTTATCCATTTCGCTTTACTTTTGCTTTTTTTGTTTCTCCTGATAACTGTGACTCAGCTACCATCCTGTTTACACTTACTCCAAATCCCTTGTTTTCTTAGCATACGTCCTTTTACGTGACACTCTTCTGCACACATCTTATCTAGCGTTACTCTTCATCCTGAACTCTCACAGAACCACTGAAACACTTCTGTCTGGTCCCATACCATCATTGTTAACTATCTATTCAACAATGCACAAACATGTGAAGACTTTTACCTATTCAACAAAACGCTTTCGTATTTCTTTGAATGATTTATGGTAGAAGAGCGACATAATGATCACCTATCAACCCAACCACAGCCGTATGACATTGTTGTGCTAATTGCGGTGGGCGGCAGACGTGTTCCAGTTCACATGTCCAAAAGTGAACGAATCGGAGGCGCAGCAACATCCGCGCTACTCTGACCCGGAAGACTGCCAGTTCTTCTACGTCTGCATCAACGGGGAGGTGCCCCGCCGCAATGGCTGCAAGATGGGGCAGGTCTTCAACGACGCCACGCGCAGCTGTGACTGGCCGAGGAACGTTCCCGAATGGTACGTATATGGCACCCAGCTTATATGGGCAACTTGCATTCAATTTCTCCTCTCGCAACAGCCCTTCTTAATAACTTTACATGCATATCCATTGTTCAGGATTTTAATGATGTTACGTAATTGAAGTATGAGAGGAAGTCGATGAATGGTAGGCGTAAGTAAAATTAATCATAGCTAACACAGATGACCAACAAATTTATATTCTGGAAGAGATGATTCAGTTGCCTTCAAGCTCTCCTCATTCAAAAAGCTTTCCTTCTATTCTACAACTGTTGAATAGTTGTTCTCTATATCAAAATCACGTGAGACAGTACGAAATTCGTAGAAGTTATATTTATATTTTAAATTTCTCATTTTACTGTCACTCTTTAATGAAAACAGTATCGACACAAAAAGTCTTTTGAGACATATTTAAATTAAGAAATACTTTACAAATGTCTATTTACGTAAATCAAAATTTTTTCACTATCAGTGCGCCGTTCATAATCACGTGCGTTGCCGGCCAGTAATATGGATGCTAAAGGTTCATTTGGTAGTGAATAACTTTGTTTTTCCTATTTTGGAAAACACTGGCACGGGATTCATTAAATCTAGTATGGTTAAATGAGAAGCTGCTCGATTAAATACACAGCGAAGCTGACACACAAGCCGTCAGAGCCACACAAGCCGTCAGAAACACATTAAATCGAAAGACTTGCATCAGGTTGGGAGCCACACGATCTTCATTTAATTACCACTTCTCAGTGGCATCAGGTACACGTAACAGGAGGTTTATCAAGATCCTAACATTTATAATTCAAAATCATTGCGGCGGAAATGCTGAGACTAGAGAAGGTGTTAGATTTCACGTTACATCAACAACAAGGCCATTAGAGATGGAGCACAAGTTCGGATTGGGGAAAGATGGAGAAGGAAATCGACCGTACATTTTTCAAAGGAATTTGTGTAAACTGACTTAGAGAAATTACTCTGTGAATGGCCAGGAATTTGAATTCCATTCCTCTCATATTCGAGACTACTTTCTTAAACACTGGGCCACCATGCATAGTTAGACTGCTAACAACACACCTCAGTACATTAGTGTACGAAAACTGATAAAGGCAACTCTTATGCATATGTGTATACACATTCCGCTGCTCATAAGCGTGTATCAAATATTGGATAGATTTACATTATAAAATTTGTTATAAAGAAAGATAAGAACAGCCTAAAGGCCCTCTCACTTCTATTCCCTTTGTAGTTTTCGAAGAAGTGCTTAGATGATAACACGAAAAAATTACAACCAAGTAAAATATCTACTCGTTTCCACTTGAAGATGTAGACAGATCACTGTTTAGTCTTTTGCCTGGTTAGTAGGAATGAAATGACGATTTGAAAACATTAATTCAAGTTGGCGCTGCAGTCGCTGGTAGTGTTGAAAAATGAAAAAATCCAACATGGCAGCAAGCCACGCCCCCTTCTCTATCATGAGACAAGCCATTTATCCTTACCTATGATGTCACAAACCGAGACAAGATGGCAGTAAGCCATGCCTTTCTCCTCCAAACACTGTGCAATAGTTTACCGTGGAACAACTAACTGCTATTTAGTATTTTAGGAGCCATTATAATAAAACAGCCAATCACAATGCAGCTCATTGTGGCTATGCTGAAAAGTACCAGACAAGACAGAGATGGAAGTTCACTGTCTCTAAGATAAGAACTTGCACTAAAATAAAACTACTTGTTTAAAATAACTAACGATTTAGAATTCAAAAACAGGTAGATGGGTTGCGTGTCATAATATGTAAGTGTAATTACAGATCTCTGATTGTGAGCAGAAATTCGAACTTCGCACCAAAATAAAATTATTCCTAGAAATATGTAAGACTTTGAGCACAAAATAAACATGGCACTACTAGCATAACTTAAGTGTTCTCCAAGATTTAAAAAAAAATCACGTAGTTTGCATATTGGAACTACTGGCAAAACTGATAGGTAAGGTAGCACTTGTTAAAACTCAAAGTTCAGTATCCTTACCACAGTTTTCAGGCACAGTAAATCCTCAAATTAAACATTTACACATCTAAATTGTCCATATTACTCATGAAAATTCATGTTGATCACTTACTGGTACTACTGAAATTAATTAGAAGTCAGTTGAAGTGCGTAGTTCAGTGTTTGTACCATGCATGAAGTGCATCAAATTACATGAAAATTGGTAATACGACGTTGCAAAACACGCATGGCCACTACTGCTGATCTAACTTACGGCTCAAAGTGCACTAGTCGACGAGAATTACCAAAACAACCAATGTTATTTCCATTATGCGGATACTGACAACCTCTCATGCTCGAAAAAGGAGTTTCAGGTAGTTTACTATTCATTCATATAACTTTCTAGTCTTGGAATACATTTAGCATAGAAATAAGATCATAATGCCTACCACTACAAATGCTACTTGCTGATATGTCTAACAGCGATTGTTAACACCTGTAACAGAAACATCTGGAAAGATGGAGCTATTTAAACGTGTTTCCCAAATAACATACTCAACAATAGTAATGCATACTTGTATAGGTAAGACATATGGGTTCCTATGTTTTCAACTACCCACTTTCAAAGTCACCCAAACACTGAAGTGATCCATACTAGGATATTAACTTTAGTTTTCAGTATAAAAAGTTTGTCATCTTATATTGACAATGCTAGTCCGTGCTATTGCACAGTGGAAAAACGCTGAGTAGGCCTTGCCGTTGGTGGGGATGGTGGGGAGACGTGCGTGCCTCAACGATACAGATAGCCGTACCGTAGGTGTAACCCCAACGGAGGGGTTCTCTTGAGAGGCCAGACAAACGTGTGGTTCCTGAAGAGGGGCAGCAGCCTTTTCAGTAGTTGCAGGGGCAACAGTCTGGATGATTGACTGACCTGGCCTTCTAACACTAACCAAAATGGCCTTGCTGTTCTGGTACTGCGAACGGTTGAAAGCAAGCGGTAACTACAGCCATAATTTTTTCCGAGGGCGTGCAACTTTACTGTATGATTAAATGATGATGGCGTCCTCTTGAGTAAAATATTCTGGAGGTAAAATAGTCCCCCATTCGGATCTCCGGGCGAGAACTACTCAACAGGATGTCGTTATCAGGAGAAAGAAAACTGCCGTTCTACGGATCGGAGGGTGGAATGTCAGATCTCTTAATCGGGCAGGTAGGTTAGAAAATTTACAAACGGAAATGGATAGGTTAAAGTTAGATATAGTGGGAATTAGTGAAGTCCGTTGACAGGAGGAACAAGACTTTTTGTCAGGTGAATACAGAGCTATATTTACAAAATCAAATAGGGATAATGTAGGAGTAGGTTTAATAATGAATAAAATAATAGGAGTACGGGTAAGCTACTACAAACAGCATAGTGAACGCGTTATTGTGGCCAAGATAGACACGAAGCCCACGCCTACTACAGTAGTACAATTTTCTATGCCAACTAGCTCTGCAGATGACTCAGAAATTGATGAAATGTATGATGAGATAAAAGACATTATTCAGGTAGTGAAGGGAGACGAAAATTTAATAGTCATGGGTGACTGGAATTTGAGAGTAGGAAAAGGGAGAGAAGAAAACGTAGTAGGTGAATATCGATTGGGGCTAAGAAATGAAAGAGGAAGCTGCATGGTAGAATTTTGCGCAGAGCATAACTTAATCATACCTATAGAATTTTGCGCAGAGCATAACTTAATCATACCTAACACTTGGTTCAAGAATCATGAAAGAAGGTTGTATACATGGAAGAACCCTGGAGATACTAGAAGATATCAGATAGATTATATAATGGTAAGACAGCGATTTAGGAACCAGGTTTTGAATTGTAAGACATTTCCAGGGGCAGATGTGGACTCTGACCACAATCTATTGTCTATGAACTGTAGATTAAAACTTAAGAAACTGCAAAAAGGTGTGAATTTAAGGAGATGGGACCTGGATAAACTGAAAGAACCAGAGGTTGTACAGGGTTTCAGGGAGAGCATAAGGGAACAATTGGCAGGAATGAGGGGAAAGAAATACAGTAGAAGACGAATGGGTAGCTTTGAGGGATGAAATAGCGAAGGCAGCAGAGGATCAAATAGGTAAAAAGACGAGGGCTAGTAGAAACCCTTGGGTAACAGAAGAAATATTGAATTTAATTGATGAAAGGAGAAAATATAAAAATGCAATAAATGAAGCAGGCAAAAAGGAATGCATACGTCTCAAAAATAAGATCGGCAGGAAGTGGAAAATGGGTAAGCATGGATGGCTAGAGGACAAATGTAAGGCTGTAGAGGCTTATCTCACTAGGGATAAGATAGATACTGCCTATAGGAAAATTAAAGAGACTTTTGGAGAGAGGAGAACAACTTGCATCAAGAGGTCAGATGGAAACCAAGTTCTAAGCAAACAAGGGAAAGCAGAAAGGTGGAAGGAGTATATTGAGGGTCTATACAAGGTCGATGTACTTGAAGACAATATTATGGAAATGGAAGAGGATGTAAATGAAGATGAAATGAGAGATATGATACTGCGTGAAGAGTTTGACAGAGCACTGAAAGACCTGAGTCGAAACAACACCCCTGGAGTAGACAACATTCCATTAGAACTACTGACGGCCTTGGGAGAGCCAGTCCTGACAAAACTCTACCGTTTGGTGAGCAAGATGTATTAGACAGGCGAAATAACCTCAGAGTTCAAGAAAATATAATACTTCCAATCCCAAAGAAAGCAGGTGTTGACAGATGTGAAAATTACCGAACTATCAGTTTAATAAGTCACAGCTGCAAAATACTAGCGCGAATTCTTTACAGACGAATGGAAAAACTAGTAGAAGCCGACCTCGGGGAAGATCAGTTTGGATTCCGTAGAATTGTTGGAACACGTGAGGCAATACTGACCCTACGACTTATCTTAGAAGAAAGATTAAGGAAAGGCAAACCTACGTTTCTAGCATTTGTAGAGTTAGAGAAAGTTTTGACAATGTTGATGGGAATACTCTCTTTCAAATTCTGAAGGTGGCAGGGGTAAAATACAGGGAGCGAAAGGTTCTTTACAATTTGTACAGAAACCAGATGGCAGTTATAAGAGTCGAGGGGCATGAACGGGAAGCAGTGGTTGGGAAGGGAGTGAGACAGGGTTATAGCCTCTCCAAGATGTTATTCAATCTGTATATTGAGCAAGCAGTGAAGGAAACAAAAGAAAAGTTCGGAGTAGATATTAAAATCCACGGAGAAGAAATAAAAACTTTGAGGTTCGCCAGTGACATTGTAATTCTGTCAGAGACAGCAAAGGACTTGGCAGAACAGTTGAACGGAATAGACAGTGTCTTGAAAGGAGGATATAAGATGAACATCAACAAAAGCAATACGAGGATAATGGAATGTAGTCGAATTAAGTCGGGTGATGCTGAGGGAATTAGATTAGGAAATGAGACACTTAAAGTAGTAAAGGAGTTTTGCTATTTGGGGATCAAAATAACTGATGATGGTCGAAGTAGAGAGGATGTAAAATGTAGACTGGCAATGGCAAGGAAAGCGTTTCTGAAGAAGAGAAATTTGTTAACATCGAGTATAGGAAGTCGTTTCTGAAAGTATTTGTATCGAGTGTAGCCATGTATGGAATGAAACATGGACGATAAATAGTTTGGACAAGAAGAGAATAGAAGCTTTCGAAATGTGGTGCTACAGAAGAATGCTGAATATTAGATGGGTAGATCACATAACTAATGAGGTGGTATTGAATAAAATTGGGGAGAAGAGGAGCTTGTGGCACAACTTGACCAGAAGAAGGGATGGGTTGGTAGGACATGTTCTGAGACATAGAGGGATCACCAATTTAGTATTGGAGAGCAGCGTGGAGGGTAAAAATCGAAGGGGAGACAAAGAGATGAATACACTACGCATATTCAGAAGGATGTAGGCTGCAGTAGATACTGGGAGATGAAGAAGTTTGCACAGGATAGAGTAGCATGGAGAGCTGCATCAAACCCGTCTCAGGATTGAAGACCACAACAACAACAACAACAACAACAACAACAGGCAAGACAGTCATAGGTGACACAAACAAATAGGCTTTCAGAACTGAAACAGTATTTTAAACCTGAAGCTAACAGTCTATGTTCCATAACTTGACAGTTATCTGCACTATCTTGACAGTTACTGGAGCTTTAAACAGAGCTCTAGCATCAGTCGCTGATAGTGTGTATGTGCAGTGGGTGTCAGCCACTGATGTGTCAGCTATTGGGGGTGTGAGCTACTGTCAGCTACTGCGTGTGTGTCAGCTACTGGTTCTGCAAATTGTACTGTAATGCCAATAGCTGACGGTGTGTATGTGCAGCAGGTGACTGCAACTGACACAGACACATGGCAGAGACTTACACCATGCCAGAGAAAAAACTGTAACAAACTGCTCCATTTTACAGCAAGCTTTGTAACAAATTGCTCCATTTTTCAGTAAGCTTTGCAACAAATTGCACCATGTTTTGGCAAAAATTGTAACAATCCATCTTACAACAAAATTGTAACATATTGCCTCATATTACAGTAAAATCTTTTCCATATGGACATGTTACACAGGTACACATTTTAGCATAAATGGTGGTGTCTAGTGTAAGCATTTTCAGGTGTAGCTATCTCTCAGTCTGTTTTAGAGTTTAAACATTTTCTGGCACATCGTTTTCCAGGATACCCATTTTCAATTGTGATTGCTTCTCAGCGTCAATGTTTCCCATTATGTTTGTTTCTAGTGTAGACATTTTCCAGAGTAACTATTTCCTGTGAAACAGTTTACAGGGTAACTGTTTACAGTATAATCATTTCCAGTGGAACCATTCTCCAGTGTTACCATCACCAGAGTAACTGTTTTCCAATGTAACTGGTTTCTAGTGTAACAATTTTCCAGTAAAATCGTTTTTCAAGGTAATTTCTTCTAATGTAATCGTTTCCAGTGTAATTGCTTTGTCACGAATGGTACTAACAACCAAAATGCGTAGTCAGGTTTGTGAGGTCACATGCCACAATCATTGCGGAATCATGTGGTCAAGATAAGTGACCTGTGAGTGATCTCATTATGACATCAGAGTAAAGAGGTATGACTTTTGCCCAAATGAACAGGTTATTGAGCTGAGCAATCGACAATTGGCCTCACAGATCTGACAAGTGTTTCATTTCTTGGAAGAAGTTTTGATGAAATTTTATACTGGTAATGTTTACACTGGAAGTGGTTACACTGGAAAATAGTTACAATGGAAATTGGTAACAGTAAAGAACCGATACATTGGAGAACTGTTACACTAGCGAATGGTTGCATTGGAAATTAAGTACGCTTGGAAACAATTCAGCGCAAAGTGGTTACACTGGAAAACAGTTACACCAGAAAGTGGTTACTTGAAACGGTTATAATGGAAAATTGTTACGCTGGAAAGTGGTTAGACACTGGAAAACAGTTACACCAGAAAGTGGTTACTTGAAACGGTTATAATGGAAAATTGTTACACTGGAAAGTGGTTAGAGTGGAAAATAGTTACATTTTAAGATTCTTACACTTGAAAATGGTTACGCTGTAAAGTGATTGCACTGGTAATGATTACACTGGAAAATGGTTGTTGTTGTTGTTGTCTTCAGTCCTGAGACTGGTTTGATGCAGCTCTCCATGCTACTCTATCCTGTGCAAGCTTCTTTATTTCCCAGTACCTACTGCAACCTACATCCTTCTGAATCTGCTTAGTGTACTCATCTCTCGGTCTCCCTCTACGATTCTTACCCTCCACGCTGCTCTCCAATGCTAAATTTGTGATACCTTGATGCCTCAAAAGATGTCCTACCAACCGATCCCTTCTTCTATTCAAGTTGTTTCACAAACTTCTCTTCTCCCCAATCCTATTCAATACCTCCTCATTAGTTACGTGATCTATCCACCTTATCTTCAGTATTAATCTGTAGCACCACATTTCGAAAGCTTCTATTTTCTTCTTGTCCAAACTAGTTATCGTCCATGTTTCACTTCCATACACGGCTACACTCCAAACAAATACTTTCAGAAACGACTTCCTGATACATAAATCTATATTCGATGTTAACAAATTTCTCTTCTTCAGAAACGATTTCCTTGCCATTGCCAGTCTACATTTTATATCCTCTCTACTTCGACCATCATCAGTTATTTTACTTCCTAAATAGCAAAACTCCTTTACTACTTTAAGTGTCTCATTTCCTAATCTAATTCCCTCAGCATCACCCGATTTAATTTGACTACAGGAAAATGGTTACAGTGAAAAATGGTTACACTGGCAAACCGTTGCACTGGGCTTCACCATCTGTGCTAAGATGTGTACGAGTACAATGTGTACGTATGACTACAATTTTACTATAACATGAGGCAATTTGATTCAACTTTGCTGTAACATGGGTTGTTACAATTCTTACTCTAACATAGGGCAACTTGTTTCGACTGTTGCTGTGATTAGGGCTATCAACAATGCATTTGGGAGAATTGTAATCACCCACTTCTGATGCACACTGTCAGCTACTTGTGTAAGAATTCTGTTTTAAGATACAGTAACTGACACCTACTGTCAAATTATGGCACATACGCTGTCAGCTTTTGGTTTTAGAACACTATTTCAGTTCTGAATGCCTGTTTGTTTATGTCGACTGTCATTGCCTTGCCTGTTTAGCACGGTAGTTTCACTGTATGACTACATAAGTTAGAATTATCAGCAGATGACAAACGTTCTGTTAATAAAGTTATTGCCCTATCGTGGGGTCACCATAATGTTTGACTGACTTTGAAGGTTAAAGCATAGCAATACTCATTTATTTCCTATATGAATGTTTATTACTGTTGTTGAGTATGCACCAACTTTCCAGAGGTTTTTGTTAGTGGTATGGATAGTCACCATTTGCATATGAACAAAAAGCAGTTATTATCTGTAGGCATTTTTTAAATCATGCTGCTATGCTAAATCCATTCCAAGCATGGGAACATGTATGCATGAATAGTAAACTAGCTGAAACTTCATCTGTGAGCATAAGATGTTGCCAGTGCGAATTTTGCGAAAATAATATTGTTTATTATAATTCTCGTGGAAAAGTGCACTTTAAGCTCTAAGTTAGATTTTTAGTAGTGCCCATGTGTGTTTTGTTATAAATGTTTATGTGTTTTAATGAATTAAATGTGTAATACATAAATCGAAATAAACTTTGTCTTTAACTATGTTTCATCTCTGTCTTGTTGCTCCACTGTCTTTGTAAATGTTGTGTTGTACGTAAACATTTCATGTTATAACGTCCTCCTTGTGTATTAAGAAAATATGCGGTTTAATTGATACTTTGTATTAAAAGATCTTGTCGAAACATCTACTTCTCATCCTATAATGGTGCTTGGTCAGTCCATGTCTATATTGTTTCTTTCTGTATGTCGTCTTTTGGAGCATTACAATTAAATATTTGGTATTTTCTAGTAGTTGACTATCGGAAATACAGCTGCAGTACTTCATCACATCCTTTGTTTTCTGAGCTGTTCTTCCATATGAAGTTTGTTTCAGTTGTCATTCCATCTTAGAATGTATTTCTTTCTCTTTATATATCCTGCTAATATGTACTTATTTCCTGTAGACTGTATCAGTTCAGTAAAGTGACTCTGCTTGTAGAATATTATTTATTCATTGACAGTCACACAACAATCACACACAACTACCAGCAACCATCTTCAGATCATGTTAGTACATTAGCAATACATTAACAGATTGGTGTATGTTCAAGCACATCCAACGTCACAGATGTAGCTTGTAGTACAAAGGCAGGATATGTACTCCCAAGGCAATAAACTGAACTCAAACAGCCGCTGGTGACAACGGAAATTGGTAACTGTGTATGACCATTGCGCAGTTTTATTGGGAAATGACTAATATCTTGAAACGAAACATATCATGGTATACTATCCCGTCAGGGTATAATGTCCCACTTCACAATAGTTATTGTTATCAAGAACTGATAAAGTGCATTGAATATTGTTCTTTGTACTCGCTTTAGTGTGCAAATACGTCGTCCATAATGGGCAATTTTTTAAGGGCTAAGAGTGATTAGATGTAAACAGTTATTGCTATACTGCTTCAGTCACTTTTATTCTTATTACAACAACACCGCACGCTTCGATGATGATGCCACCATTTTCAGGTGAGTTATGGCATATTTAAATTGTTGAATTTGTCTCTGCAAAGCAGAAAACAGATGCGTATCTTACAAACGAATTTAACAATGTAAAAGTATCTTAGAGCACCTGCGTGACATGGCGTGACCATCGAAATACATAGTGGTGTTATAAAATAAAAAGGACTGATACAGTTTACACATAATTATTTCCTGTAGTTTGTATACAAAACGTGAGTACCGATAATTAGAATTACTATAAAGATTCGCAAAGAGTCGAATTTCACATAAAAGGGGAAGGGATGGAAGACAGAAGTGAAATGCGAATATTTATGTTTATTTATTTATTTATTCATTCTAAGTGATTTTCTAGGTACAACAATAGACCTATTTAGTCATTTTAGTCGACTTTCTAGATGCAACAATCGACCTGTACTTGTGAAATTACTCTTTTCTTCGACCGAACGGTTTCGCGTGTTCAAACCTATTTATTCCCTTCCCACACAACCGTTCGAAATTTCAGGATATTTATTCTGTTCCTCTCACTAAGGTCATCTGAGGATTCATAGCAATTTTAGTTATTAGTTATTTGCTTTTGCATTTGCACCTAACATCAGTAAGGGTGGCTAGAGATAGCGCATCGCGAGATTGTCCTGGCTTACATCGCAAAACTCTCCGCAATGTCTCATGGAATGAGGATAATCTAAACTGCTGATGATGATCTTTCCTCTTACTGCGACGATGAATCTGGCGCCCCTCTTGGTGCCACCAGAGAGAAGGAAGTTATGTACTGGTACCAGGTTTCATCTTCTTGCTTCCTTTCGTTTACTTATTTATCCTTAACAACAAAAAGGCAATGCTGCGCGACGCAAGCACTCTTCATAATCTCCCACAGGAAACAGAGCCTCACGTGGCGTGTAACGAGCAGGAGAAAGGTAAGAATGAAGCATTAGCATTAAGATATTATTCTCTAAAGCAGTATGGGATTCCCACGTGGTCTAGACTATTTGGTTCCCCCCCCCCTCCCCCAATCCTTTAATATGTTTCTGTTTTCCTTCTGCGTGCTGATTATTATCAGCTTGTTACCTTTTCTCTTATAATTTGCAAACCATTTTTATTTGTCAATTTTTTTCTGTAAACAACACTTTCTGCTGCGTCTTGTTACGTTATTTCGAATTCAGCTACGTTCAAACTTCTTGACTCTAGGTTTTATTAAAGTAATTTATAAGAGTCCTGGAAGACACAAACAAGTTTTTCTTTTGGTCTGTATTATTTTACTATATTTCGTAAGTTCAAGACTAGGGTGACTGTCAGTGAAATTTCGCAATACTTCTTCCTGATGTCTCTGATTTGTTGGCTCCGTACTCACACAGTGCTTTGTTTAAAGTACTCTGGCCTCACTGACCAGTTTTTTTTGCCTATTTCTCATTTATACGGTACATTCTCCTGTGGATACTTTCATTTGGCACTGTTTTTAAAACTAGTTACTTAATGTAATCACTCTGTTCGAATATGATATACTAATTCGCTGTTAGGAAAATTTATTTCCCGTTGCGATTAATAAGCGTTATTTATTATCTGTCTCCTAGCTGAATGATTGGTATTTCTGCATGTATTACACTTTCGGCAAGTATAGCAAATTAAGCTGCCAATGTCAAGCACTTTAGCTCAGTACTGTCTTACTCAAGTTCTCTTTGTTAGTAATACATTCTGAACCATAATTTGCAATTGCGGACATGGCTGTATTGGATACGTGGAAAATATAGTAATCAACGTGTTTCGCGTTGATAATGTACAAGTCAATAGCTGAATTTTCCTGAAGCCACTGCACCACCTAAGCTGAGTGTAGTAGCCACTGATGGTACAAAAGACGTAACATCTGTAGTGTCTTATGGGTAGCTCCAAATTGTTCTGAAAACAGTGATTTTTCCGGCAACGTGACCTGATGTAGATCCCTATGGCAATGATAGGTTTTCTGTGACAAATATGGTCTGAGGTGAGGATAGCACAGCATCATGCTGTATCCTGAGTCCTGGAGAGATCAACAGGCTTGATTCATTTGACTTTACAGATCACATTACACTTTTGCAAATATTGGAACATCCTGGAATAAGAATAATAACTTATCATCGGTTCCTTTTGTATATAGAAAAACGAAAGCGAAAGGCTGTCCTCCGTTCTCAACAAAAGGAAACAAATTATGATGTGAATGTCTGATGATTCTGTTCGGAGTATCGTTTGTATCATTGATCTGCCAACAGACTTGACAGTTGACTGAAATTTTATTTTATCTGCAAGTGAAATAAGTGTCTTTGTGAATGACGCGAAATCTGTGGAAATGATGAATGCGGTAGTGGGTAAATCCAATTACTTGTTTATTTTATTTGCATCAGAACACAGTATGTGCAGTTTCTGATACAGAAATCTGATAAAAATGACATTCCCAAGGTGAACGAAATATCGCAGAAGTCAAACAATTTAAATTCATAGGATGCGTAATAGATGAAATGTTGTGTCGGAAATATAACATTCAGGATCTTGAGAAAAACTGAGCGTTTATGTCTCCACTATAACACGATTCTCCATGATAAATGACACTGATAGCTTGGGTACTTCCCTTATCTTCTCGCTATTATCTCCTGTGGCATCATAACTATGGGCCAAGACTGTATTTTCACAAAGGGATATTAATAGAGAGGAAAAGGACACCGTGGGCAGTCTGATACCATCTGCGAGCTTTGTTTTAACCTTTATTCAAGCGTCTCGGAATACTCATTGTACCATATGTGTTCATATTCTCCGTCATGTGACCTGTGGCTAACAATATGGACTCATTCAACTGCAGTATGTAATTAGCAAATACTAGATCGAAAAATGATTTGCGCATGGCTGAAACTTGCCTAAATTATGTGCAGAGGGGTGTAATCTATTGGGCAACCTACATTTTTTGTAGGCTTCCCGTAGAACCGAAAAATGATGGTACAATGATTTTCTGGTATCGTGTATTGTGGCAGTATTATTTTACAAGTTCCAAGATTGAGTACTTTTGGATCAGATGATTACATAGTCAAGAGGAAAAATAAAAATGAGGCGCCAGGAATTATTATTGATAATAGTTAATAGTAATAATGAGCCATAGTAGTGTTGGTGGTGTAAGAGTTTGAGGGTAGCATTCGCTTTTGTAATGGTAATATTTATTGCAGTTATCTGTAACTGTAGTACTTGCAGCAATTCTGTCTGCTTGTAATAAAAACTGGTATCTCATTAATAACGTAACTATTAGAAAATGATAAAATAAGGGTGTAGAAAAAGTCCTGTTACATAACATCAGGCACAAGAGTGTTGATTTTTAACAGAAACTACTAGTTTTTTGTTGGTTCACTTACAGACGGTTTTACATTGCTATCACATGTGACAAATGGATGTAGCAATGTACAACACAGTTAAAAGGTAAGAGTAAAACGCTGCTGAAAGCTAAAAATATTAGTTTTTTTTCTGGCATATAGCTCATCAGGTCTAGTGCGCAAATGAGTTAACTGATAGTGACAAATGCAGTGTCACACTGCTCATTCACATTTAATCACTACTGACAGCATATATTGCACACACTACACAGAAACATACATATACTTTTCAGCTGATGTCAGGATCACAAAGATACTTTTACCTCCCCCCCCCCCCCCCAAAAATCACTCTCTTCGTGATTTCCCATTTGTCCGTCTGGAAAACAGAGTCTCCATTTCTTTATAAGGAAGAGAAAAGTCGAACTTAGAAAGAAAGGGATCTTTCGCATATTACTTTCAAATAACATGCATTATACTATGAAAGTGTGTTGTAGAACGACAGAGGTGTTTTAGCATTTATTTAATTTACATATTTAGAACCTTTGTATTATCTAAATAATTATTTAATTTATAGTATTTAAAAAAATGTGATTTAAATGACATTACAAATATATTGGTTTTAGTTATCTAACAAAAGTATTAATAATGGAAGTAGCAGTAAAAGTTGTTCCTCTTTGTAATAGAATATTCTTTTTATTTTAATTGCAGCAGAGACACAGAAATTTGGGTTTGTGTGTTTCTCTATTTTCTCCCAACTAGGTGTGCGTACTAAAGAACTATGTCACAGAATGTATAATAATATACACACTTAAATAGACTTAACAGAATGATAGAACATACAACTATCAAGTTAGAGAATGAACATAGTACTGTAATTAATAATAATAACAACAAAATATCCACTAAAATTAACGTTGTTTTAAAAATCTTCACAAGGTGCATAGAAATGGAACAGGCGTGCTAGTAGGAACTATCCTAACATGTCTGAAGCGTGTTTTTATCCCAAAACTGCATATTCAACAGGTCCATTTGAAGATGGCATGGATATGAAGGCCAAAACCGATCGTGGGCTTAGGTAAAGTACATGTCAGCAACTGGAGCGGCCTTCCATTAATTAATATCATGATACGGCCTCGAATCATTTGGGAAAACGCAAAGCAGCCACTAAACGGAATGTTTTGATCACTTAAATATATCCCTTTTGAATAACCATGAACCATCCCGTTTAACGTCATTGAATAAAAGTACACAAAATAAAGAAGTTGGAGTTTATCACACATGCTAACTGTGGCATATATTTTGATCATATGAGTAGCTAACACAGAATTACGTGTAAAAAATTGAGCATTCTGTGCCTGATAGCAACTGTCAGTCTATTAGGTGTGAACTGGGAACGATTTTTATCCAATAAATTAATCATTTTATTATTCAGTTATGATGTGATTACCTAGCCTTCCGAAACTACTTCGATATATATTCGCCGAATACGAATTACTTGGCTTCAGCTAAATTAGGTGTAGGTGTACTGCCTAGGACATATAAAAATTTCTTCCGCTCGCGATAAGTGGGAAATACGGCGGCGAGACCCGGTCCGGCACAAATTTTCACATGTCACCAACAGGAAGTACATCTATATATAATACAGCTGAAGCCAAGTTATTCGCATTAAGCGATTTTGTTTCGAACTTGTATTTGTATCATTGACAAATAAAATGCCTTTGGAGCTATGCCAAATTATGCATATTATAAAAAGGAGTGTTCCAAAACTGAAACCCTGAAAGAAGATTCATGTTAAACTGTCCAAGTCAGACGTAAGATAATTTTATATTATACAATGTAAAGCAACTTTCTTCATTCTGGATAAATAAGAGTGAATCCAAACTTTCGGCATACTTATCAGTATGTTTCAGCCTCTACAGTCAAAATTCATTATCCATATCGCAAAACATACCCAATGACTGCAGCTTTTTGTCAGAATCTTTTATTGATTCAAGCAATTAGGAGTAAAATATTTTATTAGATTGTGGGCGAATGTGGAAGATTATAGCTAAGAGCGGTATTGTCGATATGTTTCAGTGCGGACTGGTACAAGGGCGTGCTGACAGACGAGGAGCTATACGCGCTGGAGCACCCGAAACCTAAGGTGAAGTCGCAATCGGCATACAAAACGCGCAACGGAGGCCGGCAGCGCCCAGCGACAACGTCGCAAGAGGAGGACGCAGCCTAGTGGCCGCCGCGGGAACTACCGTCTCCCAAGTCTTCACGCACCACATGCACAATGAGGGCAGCATGCGTCCTGTACGCGCCCCTCCTTCCAGTGAATCCATCCTATTAGGTTAAGGTAGAAGGCAGTGACAGCAGTGATGGCAGTACTGCACTGGTCGTACGTTCCTTAAGTTTTACAAACTTATTCTTCTCAATTTGCGTATCTCAAAGCAATCACATCGATTTTTACTGTCACATGCATTTGCTTCTTGTCATTGAATTACACAGCTATGTTGCAGAAAACACAAATTAAAGCGTCTGGAAATTCGAAACATGTTCAGTATTGCGCCTCAGATGTCATGTTAAAAGTAATAATCATTATATTTATAGCTTATTTTACTATCGAAGAGGCTAAGAGATGCATGTCATTCAGCATTACATTATAATTTTGTTTTCGATAAATAAAGCATATGCAAATTTCCGATGAAAATGACCATATATTCATACCTGTAGTTTCGCAAAATAATTATTTGTTGTGTCTGTGTGTGTGAAACAGAGCGAATGAGTAATACTGGAATTACAATTCATTAAGAAAGAGTTGCAAAAACACACTAGAAAGTTTAAAGATTAAAGTAAAATCTCCTATGTTATTACACTTGCTTCTGTCCCACCCTGTTTCTATCTGACGTGTCACTTTATATGCCACTACACTTACGCTACGTGTCCACAAAGTACAACATAACAAATAAGGGGAGTTACAGCTCAATGTATTGTGGAGAGAGAAAACTATCTCTGATTTAGAAGAATACGAAAGAGAACAGACCCGAGATTTACTGAACGAGCCAGCGAGACACTAATTTGAAGTACCATAAATTAAAGAATCCACAGAAAACATGAATTCAGGTGGCTCGAAAGGGATTTTAGCCCACTTCCCATTTACGAATCCACGTCTTAACCACTGCACTGATTACTAGGTTTGTTGAAATTATAGCATATCTGAGAGACGACCGTAATTGAACTAAATTATACATGCTCTGCATTTATGTTTGATGTTACCTTTAAAATGACATCGCTGTACATATGCCAGCTTTAAGTTGTCACGACTACGGGAAGTTCACAAATAGCAGTAGCTTCTGATGGAATTACACTCCTGGAAATTGAAATAAGAACACCGTGAATTCATTGTCCGAGGAAGGGGAAACTTTATTGACACATTCCTGGGGTCAGATACATCACATGATCACACTGACAGAACCACAGGCACATAGACACAGGCAACAGAGCATGCACAATGTCGGCACTAGTACAGTGTATATCCACCTTTCGCAGCAATGCAGGCTGCTATTTTCCCATGGAGACGATCGTAGAGATGCTGGATGTAGTCCTGAGGAACGGCTTGCCATGGCATTTCCACCTGGCGCCTCAGTTGGACCAGCGTTCGTGCTGGACGTGCAGACCGCGTGAGACGACGCTTCATCCAGTCCCAAACATGCTCAATGGGGGACAGATCCGGAGATCTTGCTGGCCAGGGTAGTTGACTTACACCTTATAGAGCACGTTGGGTGGCACGGGATACATGCGGACGTGCATTGTCCTGTTTGAAGTTCCCTTGCCGGTCTAGGAACGGTAGAATGATGGGTTCGATGACGGTTTGGATGTACCGTGCACTATTCAGTGTCCCCTCGACGATCACCAGAGGTGTACGGCCAGTGTAGGAGATCGCTCCCCACACCATGATGCCGGGTGTTGGCCCTGTGTGCCTCGGTCGTATGCAGTCCTGATTGTGGCGCTCACCTGCACGGCGCCAAACACGCATACGACCATCATTGGCACCAAGGCAGAAGCGACTCTCATCGCTGAAGACGACACGTCTCCATTCGTCCCTCCATTCACGCCTGTCGCGACACCACTGGAGGCGGGCTGCACGATGTTGGGGCGTGAGCGGAAGACGGCCTAACGGTGTGCGGGACCGTAGCCCAGCTTCATGGAGACGGTTGCGAATGGTCCTCGCCGATAACCCAGGAGCAACAGTGTCCCTAATTTGCTGGGAAGTGGCGGTGCGGTCCCCTATGGCACTGCGTAGGATCCTACGGTCTTGGCATGCATCTGTGCGTCGCTGCGGTCCGGTCCCAGGTCGACGGGCACGTGCACCTTCCGCCCACCACTGGCGACAACATCGATGTACTGTGGAGACCTCACGCCCCACGTGTTGAGCAATTCGGCGGTACGTCCACCCGGCCTCCCGCATGCCCACTATACGCCCTCGCTCAAAGTCCGTCAACTGCACATACGGTTCACGTCCACGCTGTCGCGGCATGCTACCAGTGTTAAAGACTGCGATGGAGCTCCGTATGCCACGGCAAACTGGCTGACACTGACGGCGGCGGTGCACAAATGCTGCGCAGCCAGCGCCATTCGACGGCCAACACCGCGGTTCCTGGTGTGTCCGCTGTGCCGTGCGTGTGATCATTGCATGTACAACCTTCTCGCAGTGTCCGGAGCAAGTATGGTGGGTCTGACACACCGGTGTCAATGTGTTCTTTTTTCCATTTCCAGGAGTGTATCTTCACTCTCTCAAGAAAATGCTGTAGGAAGACCTCTTAGAGAACGTTTAAATCAGCTTCTGCCTGTTAGGGTGGGTTAAAATTGAGGACGAGCTTCGTATATGGTCAGAATGTAGGAATTATGTTGTGGAACTGTGCAAAGTGTTTAACGAACTTAAGAAGATCAATAAAGACAGAAGTAAAAGAAGGAAGATTAACATTTTGTCAACAAAGAGACCATTGAAGTCTGAACACATGCAGAGCTGGACAAGAAAGTGAAACAAAATCAGTTCCTACCTTTTCAAGTCACCATAATGGATTTTAGGGAACCGCAAACAACTTTCATTCGTATTGCCAGATTGGGACAACTCCACACGAATTCGAGTCTAGTCTCATAATCATTGCCCCAACTCTGTCGATCAATGTGAAAAGAGCTTAAAACGAAACTAATAAGATGAAACGTAGCTCCTGTACAAATATTCAAGAGAAGTCGACACAATATGTTCGATGTAGTGTTCGTTACGGCCAGACATACTACAACCATCCGGTCATAACTGTGGGTTCTTTGATTCCTTTGGGAGACGGCTGATTGGAGCTACAAAATGTGTAACAATAGTTCACTTTATTACAAAATGATAAAAAGATTTACTTGAATTTATACAATCCATTGACACAGGAACGAGCCGAAAATTTACAACAGTCTTTGAACAGTAAAGTATCGATTGATACACACAATTACAAACACTTATCTTGAAGTACCAAAGTACAGTTTCATCTGAGACTTGAATAGTACTAGTGACCTAACTAGATTATGCTAATCGCTTCATCGCAGTCACATTTAGGATGGAACGAGCCATCCTTCTTCAGGAGCACCTCCCGTTCGTCATTACGGATTGCAGCGAGACGTCACTGATGTCTGTAGTATTGATGCTCGCTGCCGACTTTGGTGTGTAACCACGATCTTTTGATGATAACACAGTGTTCAAGTGAAATATGAAAAAAGTAGGTTTCAGTATGCTTGATAATGAACAATAACTGCGAAACAGTTTGCAGTTTAAGTCCGTAAATAAGATAAGAAAACGTATTTGAGTTTGAGACGAGTTTTTGAGTGGATTGTTATAGCTACAGATGCAGTGGCCAATTAGGTTGACCCAGATATAACTTTCAAATAACTAAAAACTCGTTGATTCTCTACAAGAGTGCAGAGAGCATTTGAAATGATTGATTGTTAATTTATCTGCCCTTGAAAAGTAAGTGAGAGGTCTATAGAAAGCATTTAATGACTCAAGTGATACTGTAAAATGAGAGACCTGGGATTATACTTGTGACACCTGCGAATTACTACGGTACTAATTAGATGGGATCTAAATTTTCACAGGGAGGTTAATCATATCCAGTCAATACAGGAGAAACTCTATAAGAAATTGTGTAAAAATTACATCGAACATTGTAGAGTGGGTGTTGAATAGAATATGCAGGAATTCTATAAACTTTACGAAAGAGCAGGAACAGAGTAGCTTCGGTGTATCCAGGTAAGTAATTTATGGGAAAGGGCTTCAAAATATGTTACAGAGATTATTGATTAAGGAAATATTTATGACAAAATGTGTTAGAGAGGAAATATACCAGTGTGTGCACTGAAAAAGCACATTCATAACTTCAGTCTGTGGACAAATCCACATTCCAGGTACAAAGAACACATCTCGGCTTTTGATATTTATATCTCTGCAAAATCTCTACAGACTGATAGCTCGGCCTCCGTGTGAGATTTATGTACTATAGTAATTCACAAGTGGAATCAGGAAACAAGCAGTCCGTCTGATGCAACAGATAATTTGCCAGAAAATAATGTAAAGGGATTCTTAAAAGACACAGAAAAAGAGTCAAATGGTAGTTAAAGTAAGACGTGCAGAAACCTTAGAGGACTTTGTGCTGATGCACTAATATGTAAGAAAATGACACTGTAGTCGGACAAACGGTTGTCTCTTCCCAGTAGAATAGGCACCACTTGATAATGCCTTACAACATAAAAATCTATTTATTTACGAACTCACAGACGAATTTATGGTCATATGTATAGATTGTTGAAAATAATGCATTTAAGTTTCTGCAATTAATGGTACAACGACGGATCTGCATTCTTGATAGTGTATCAGAAATACACCTTATAAGACAAGTAGCAGTCGATTTCGATTTTCCCTGAAATGTTGGTATGTTTGCGAAATTTTCTTCCAGGGTTTTAAGACAAACCCATTAGAAGAAAAGTCTTCTGTAATGCTTTTCCAAAACATGAAGAACTGTTCCTTCCATCCATCCAGATCTTTTAATTTTCTCTAAGGAAAAGTATTACACTTTCAAATGATTTTTTCGTGTGTATACAGTTTTGAAGGAAGCTCTTCCATGCTATCTCTAGATGTTGAAATATGCTCGTGATTGAAACTGTTCGATGTACATTGATCTTAATGCGCAGCACTCTGAATTGACAGCTAAGATAAATTCTGGATTCCATTCCAGCCTTTCGTGAAGAACAACTAAAGCAACAGCTTAGAAATAGTTAATGCTTTTATGAATTAAAATTTTTTGCTAGAAGCCTCATTTTGTGATCTTCGGATATTTGTCCTTGATGTAGAGTTTTATAAGTAACCTGTAACGTATTTCCAATTTTTCTGTCATTACCAGAATCATTCTGTGTGTACAGTCGCACAATCTCGCAACAGTTCGAGAATTGGTAGTACGTTTAACTTGGTGATTCTTGGTTTAGTTCTACTTTATACTACCCGCCAGGCTTCGCAAGCGTAGTACTAAGCATCTAAGGCCGGATGACTTGCCTGGCGTAGCGGTACTAAATTTTACACGCAACATCCCCTCGTGAAGCAGTCTGTATATTAGTGACAACAGTATCAAAATCCGTGCAGTAGTTCCTTGACATACCGACGGAAACCACGGCGTGGGACTTTAATATAATAGTATGTTTAAATTTAGCGAGAGAGTGTCCTCGTGATGGAAATATTGTAAATGCAACTCAGAAATGCTTAGCAAAGGATCAGGTGATTCACTGTAGTTCTTGCTAATTGAATTTGATTAAAGATTCCTGTGATTTGCTACCGATTATTGATAGAGGCCATTTTACGCTTTAAACTTATCTTATTACCTAACATTTTACAGCAACATTTACGCTACTTCCTGCTTTACCACTCAAACGATAACTGCTATTTTAACTTTAAAGATAGCAAACACTTTAAATGTCGAGAGAGAATGAAAGTATCCTCATTACCATGAAGATTACTAGCCTAACTTCTTTTTGTTGCCTTTCCCTTTCATAAAATCTGCATTTCAATGAAAGTTTAAGGAGTCACCCAGTTTTTTTCTGTCGTCATTCTGCAGAAGGAATTACAGTTAATTCTTGCTGATGCACATGATCATAAATAATAACATACCAAATGATGAGAGATCAGTTACACTTACTTACACTGTATAAGAGCATTAGGCTATGAGCTCGTTAGAAGTATTCACCATTTGTTGTCATTCTGTTTCGAAATCTTCATCTCCGAGTGTATCCTCCACTTAAATTCATAGATGATATTTGTAACGTAATCGCATCATCGTACATACTTACCATAACAGTCACAATGTTCTTCTGTTGTTGTTTGCATTATATGTGAGATGTTTCGCTCCACAGACGCTCGTCATCAGGCAGAAAAGACATACAAAACCCTTAACTGTTATTTATATTAACAACATACTGTCATCTAACGTGATCTATAAGTTATTTGCCATTATAATTATGATATTAATTTAGTTGATAGCGTTTTGTCAACAAAAATATTATTTAAGAGTTTTGTGTTACTTGAAGCTTGATGATGAGCACCGGTGGCTTGAAAAATATCGCAACTACGTTAACGTTAACTATGACAACCGTATACACTGAAAGTGGTTATGGCCAATGTGTATAACCTTAATTACGACACAGCCACGAAAACCAGTATCGCCAATCGTTATCTCTTTCTGCACTTAGTCCTATATACTGCTTCAGCCCTTATGAGATTACCTGAGCATCTACTAGTACTTCTTGGTACAACATTGAATTTTCTGACTGCATTTGTGGGAAGAATTTGAGATTAACGTATTGGATTAATTTTTTATCTGAAACATCTTGCTGGCATTTTTGGTACTCCTAAAACTAAATGATGTTAAACAGTAGCAAAAAACGTATGACGAGAATTTTTCCCCTGCTTCTGCTAGTCTGGCTCTTATACTAATCTTACATGGACTACTTTGTTGAAGTTACTTGCTAAAGTGCCACTAAAGCTTTCCTTATCTTATTAGAATCGCTATCTATTCTGCATCTGTTGTCATTTGATTCAAAGTGACTAAGCCATTTTCAAATACTGCATTCCTATTTGCTCGAAATTCTACTTTCCTTTCCTTTTGTTCTTTCTCAGTATACAAAGTAAAAAAATGGATGCACAGAGTTGCTGTAAAATCTCACTCTTTTTCTCACGTTGTATTTATTCATTTCTCATTTTTGTCATGTCCAGGTGATATTCACAAATATATTTTAAAATGTTCTTTAGTCATTAGATCAGGGGTAGCATTATGAAAACTTCAAACTTTTTACTTAGTGTTATGAAAACTTTCGTCACAGTTGAATGCTATAAAATTTCTTGGTTTTGCTAATTTTCTCCAAACATGACAGAGTAATATTTACAAGTCATATGCATGTTCTACACGCAAACTTATAATTGTTCGAAAACTCCTCAATTATTTTAATCTTTTTACCTTTCAACAGACAAAAACATGATGTTTTGGTGCACTCTACTAAGCAGGAATAGCAAACAGGTTAGAATGTAACTTCTTGAGCGTATATTTTGAAACTAACTCAAACACAGTAGAGCTCCTAAAATACGAGTTCAGCTGCTTTTATCACCAGAGGAATCCCCTGCTTTGGGGACACGTAAGTTAGTAAGTTAACGCATTTTATACTTTTAGATCCATTGATGTCATATAGGTTAATATTTTGTGGTAGCTCCCTACCTAGGCAAAAAGTATTCATCGCACTGATGGAAGTGATCAGAATTATATATGAGGTTCACTCTCGCACGTCTCCGTTAAGTACTTATTCATGGATGAAATTTGTTGTCACCCAATGTATTTGAGTTTCCGATTAACTGTGATATTTAAAATGTCGTTCTACAATGAAAAATAATCTATACTACCATCTTGTGAACACAACTTTTTCATCGTGAGGAATGAAATATATTGTTGCAATCAGCCTTGAAAAGTAGAATGGTACAATGTAGTGGTGTCTCGATGTGCGGAGTGTAATTTGTTTCTCTTTGACACCTTCTTCAACTAGTCTGCCGCGGAGTTAGTCTAGAGCGGAAATATGTAGTCAATTATAAAATTTCAAGTGACCAGAAAGTAAGAAATACTGCAACTTTTTCTTTCAAATAGAAATGTTACACATTACAGCCTTTACCTCAAATACTATCTATCGAACACAAATTCAAAAATACATATCGGACCCTTGCACATCGCCCGTAATGTTCATACCAACTGAGCCCTCAACATACGACTCACTGTTTCAGTTGTGACAATATTTATTTTCCAAACTTGATAATAGCCCTCCTGATTACGTTGTTGCAATAGCACTTGTTGAATAAATGATACCACAGATGTATGTCTTATCCAGAGCCTAACAGTTGTTTCGAGAATGAACAGTTCACTCTGCAGCAGAGTATACCTTCTTTGGAGACGGTTTGACAGGGGGCAATGCTCGTACCAGAACGCCAAAATCGGAGTTCCACTCCCGTCCGGTTACACAGTTTTAACAGTTTTAATACGTCAGAATTTTCCAAAACTGTGCACACCAGAAAGCAAAACGAAACGTTCGTTTTAGGGATTGTGTGGATTCCATAGATGACCTCCTGCAATTGTCCGATTGGTGGTTTGATGAGCGACATGACTGCCTCCTTTTCACTTCTCCTCCCCCCTCCCTCGCCGCAAAAAAAAGTCACCTCTCCTCCACTGCCTCTTTTTATAAATGAGCTTGCGATCAAACTTTGAACGACCGCAGTACTGTTGGGATACTAACTAATGATAAATAATTATTGATATATGTTACCTTTTTCCAGTCCGTACTCCTGAAGTTATTAATCTCATTTCTCCGATCTTTTGTTTCATTTCTCTAATGTTACGGTAATGGCGAAATCATATTTCTTTTTTGTAACTTCAGCACCCTTCTCTTTCATCATTCAATTTGTGTTTCATACCTGCTGTTAATTTTATTGGTGAGTCACATATAATTGCTCCATTAATTTCTAAATATCTGTAGATCCTTCACCTCTGGTGTATGTGTATGTCTCATTTCACTCAAGGTTTTCTGTTAATTTCTTTCCCATGTTTAAAGTATTTTTTACGTCTTTGTTTTTCCCTTCTGATACTTTCCCTTCTTTTTATTCAACTGCCTTCGATGATTTTGCTATGTGCTGTGAGATGTTCAATCACTGTTGCGTAACTGATCAATGTCTATTCCCTGGAAAAGTTCATTCTTAAAGTTAGAAGGTTTCATGTCATTATTAGATTATACCTGACTTCCGATTGTTTGATATTTTATATTCGAAAGTCTTTGTTTAAGATCTATGCAACTGTCTTTTTTGAGAATAACACCCTGAAATGTGAATTTGCCACTACCAATTGGAACCTGCCACAAAATCATAGGGATTTTCAACCCATTTCGTTTTTCTATATTCTCTGCTAAAATTACCCCTTTTTAATGTTCTTACTTTAGTTTTTTGGCATATTGCGGTTAAAGTATTTTAGTATTGTTTAGTATTAGGTATTAGATCCTCAGGTCTTACTTACCTCCTTGTGAGCCTGGAATGTAGACTCGATGGTGGCTGCCTCTGATTTGGTTCCGATGACGACGGCATTAATTTAGTCAAGTAACATTTTAGTTAAGGTCGTTACGACTCTACCTGAATCGGGAAATTGTAAATAATAGCTTTTGTACCGTCGAGACGTTAGCTTTCTCAGTGAATAAGTTGCCATATTGCTAAGGAATCAGACACGATATCAAGAAAATCTAGTTGCATATCTCCGTACAGTCATTATATATTATGAGTAACTCCCTTTGGAAGGCCATGGTTATACCTTTCCCCATGGCTTCTCTTCACGCCACCCCCTCCTCAATCTCCCTCCCCAGACTCATTCCAATTAGTGCACCATGTCTAAGCAGGGCATTAAATCAAAGGAAAAAGCGAGAAAGCGCGATAGCCTTATTTTAATCATTCTTCACTCGAGGTGTTACAAACACTCTGAATTAGACAAGGAATTTTGTTCATACTGACATAGCCATTAGAAAATTAGAGTGTACATCCTTAGAAAACGGTTTCTGTCTTTACTGACGTAGTGCCATTACGTTCTGCACTAAGTCGTTGAACGTCAAAGGACGAGAAAATGCTTCGTCTTCTTACAAATATTTGATTCTCAAAGACAGAGAGAGAGAGAGAGAGAGAGAGAGAAAGAAAGACAACATATCTAGACTCGGCACACAAAAATGTCTCGGTTCCATAACAACGTTGGCTATGTAAAGGTCAGCAATTAAGGACGCCCCCCCCCCCCCCCCCCCCTGGATAAGCAAACGAGGTAATGGATGGGTGAAAAGTATGACATTCTGACTGGAAGAAGAGTAGTTGTCTGGGAAGTTTTGTTCATTTCGTGGGAAGAGAATATCTCCCAAATCAGTACTTTACAAGTGCAATACTGAAGAGAGCACTTAGAGACGAAATTGACCAAAGACATACAGGGTGTCCCACAATGACTGGTCAGTATTGAGGGATATGGTAGGAACAACCATTTGAAGCAAAAACCTCATGCGAACATCTGCCCTATTCCGAAAGGTTTTTAAGATAGAACATATTTAACATATATAGTTATTTTTTCTGTATTGTTTAATACATTGTCAGGTTCACACGTGTACATATATACAAAAATTTGTAAACTTAACAACACGCGTTTTACAAAGTATCAATTGAAAAATACGTATTTTAACACATAGACCTGTAAACATGTTTATTGGTAGTAGGACTACGCTTCACCATTTCAGCAACGTGCTGTTGTTCCGGTACAGATTATTGAACTATACGTTCAGAAGAAAAATGGGAACTTGGAAGAAGAGCTGTTTAAGTAATGTGCTGAAAATTCTGGAAACACATTCTACGATCAGGAATTCGACGTGTCGGAAAGCACCGACGGTATTCTGTGACAGCAGCAGGAGCACTACCATCGCAGAAACCATCGCAAAAACGATGCTTGTGGCTCTGTAAACTTTCCCAGCGTAGTAACTCGTCATCAGGACACAATATTTCGGCGGTCCATCTGGACGCCATATTCAGGTGAGAAAGATGGCGTTCAGATGGACCACCAAAATATTGTGTGCGTATGACGATATGTTCCCGCTGCAGACCCGACATGAATATCACATTATGATGTTTGTCTGGTGTGCCCTCATGAGGGTGCGGAGGACTGCTGTAGGACGAGCAGAGTTGTGCTCTAGCGAAACTACGGTTTGGTAGTTTTGTACACTACGTAAGTGAAGTGCTGAATGTTAGGATCACCGGTAGTATTGGTAGGGAAAGAAACATAAATGAATGAGAGAAACTGGAAGCCGATCATTTTTCTTTGTTTTTTGTTTGTTCGGTTGTTTATTTTGTGCGTAATTAGAACCGCGCATTATTCAGTGTTAGTCCATTGTGTATTTTATATCCTTACAGAGTATAAATTGCATTTTAAAAGCAATAAAAAATAGTTCGTTGCACAGTTACTGCGCTTTTGTATAACCAAAGCAATTACTTTTGATGTAACTACAGTTTACATGCATTAACATAAAACATATATGTAATTATTGTTGTTA
This sequence comes from Schistocerca gregaria, assembly GCF_023897955.1. Lineage (NCBI taxonomy): Eukaryota > Metazoa > Arthropoda > Insecta > Orthoptera > Acrididae > Schistocerca > Schistocerca gregaria. The sequence continues at coordinate 183,014,162 of NC_064931.1, read as the reverse complement.
TTTTGTACTCAACTGAACGTTCTTCAACATGATCAGAGGCAAGAGTTTCCAGTTATTACTGATAAATGAGAAAGTTGTTTATGAATAACAGTACACGTTGTACATAAGTTCAAAGAAGTATTGAAGCGATGTTTGATATATTTTTGTTTTGAGGACTTTTGTTTTACCTCTTTGCTGAGGAAATTGTATTATCTAGCGCTATACGATAAATCTATATTGTTTTCTTTATTTTTGCTACGACATTCCTCTGATTCATATTACAAATCAACTATTTTCGAAAAAACCCTTTTTGTAAACCCTCGTCGCCTGTTTTGTAAAGGCCTTGTCGCTACTGCTGTGGACAACGAGTTGCCACTGTTGTTATAGTAGGCAGAGTTTGTGAGTTCGTGAAGTGGATTCTGGTGCAGTACACCGCTAAGACAATTTCGCCCTGCCACTATTACACAGCTATTCCCCAGGGTCAGGTAACAGGATAGGATAACGAAGGCTCTACAACACTCCAACAAATCTGTAACAAAGTCACACAAATGAGTTAAAAAGATTTACTTATCTTTGTAACTTGTTGGATAATGAAATCTGCCACACTGCACGTAATATAACGCGAAAAAGGCCCTCAATAGTTAAATGCAAATAATCGTAGGTAAACTACACAGTACATAGCAAATCCAGTTTACAACAACTGTCTGTTCAGTCCTAAGAGTTCACTAAACGACGTTCCCTGTCAAGGTCGGCCCTGGAAGATGATCTATAACCAAGTGGGTGAGAGCTGCTCTTCTATCTTCCTCGCAGGCTTCTGTCCGTTTCCGTCCGGTCCTTGGCGGATTGTACTCGCCTGGAAATTGGCCGAGACGAAGTCGACATTTCGTCCTGAGGGCTGCACGTGGAGCTGGTGGAACTCGCGCAAGTGGCGGGTCTCTAAGCCACTGGCGTCAGCTCGCATCTTTGCGCCTTGGTGCTTTTGCGCTGGCTGAGTCGTGTTCGAACGACACAGCAAGCCTAAATTAAGTATTGCCAATTTCACTTTTCCTATAAATACCACTTATTCTTAAGTAAGACTGGAGGATGCCATGTAGAACAAAAACGTTCCGTAGGTTATGCGGCCCTTTAGATATCCTCACTCAGTTTCTCGACGGTTCACCACTTCCAGTTTTCAGAGGAATCTAGTAAGACACTGAGTGCATACGTAAAGAAAGCGATCGTTATGAGGTAACGGCCGATACACTGCAACACACTCAACATACGGGTAACATGGGTACGACCTTAACTACCAAAGCTAGTAGGAAAACTATCGTAGTATACCCTTACTTATGGTACTCTACGGTAGTTTTACAACTTTGAGTAGAAATTCACAATACAGGTAAGTAAATGCAACGACAATGTTTATATTTTTGGGATTCCTTCACAGATCACTTTCACTAGGTAACTAGATAAATACAGAGAACATGTAAGGTGTCAGGCAAATCAAACACCTTCCACGAAAACCCTGACATGATAACAAATCCGGCAGTATGTCACACAGCTCCAAATAAATCCTGAAATTAAATTAACCAAAGTAATACGATCAACGAGTGAGCAAATGGAATCCTCAGACCAACAAAAGAAGGCCTAAATGCATGTCATACCTTTCCACCGTAAAACAGACGCAGTTCCGAGAGAAGAAACGAGAACAGAAGCCGAGAGCAGAACCGTGTTAAGCTAGAAGGCCCTACAATAAGGGACGGACACCCACATCGCCGGCTGACCACCAAAACCATCCCTCAGCCCATGTTAAAAGATAGAGACCTCCAGAAGAACAGTATAGATCTTACGATAACACTAAAAGGGCCACACCAGCTGCAAGTTTTAGCGTGAGACTTTTTCGCTTCTCTGTTACGTTGCAAACGTTAAAAACATTGCCCCACCACGAAAAGTATAACGTTTCTCAATGGATACTCAGAACTTTTGTAGGCAGAGCTTAAGGTTAACATTGAGACCCTGATTGGTCAGTTGAAAACACAGCCAGATAGCTTTTTTTAAACCAACTTCGGTAAACTGTAGTAAGGAGAAGTTAGGAGAGTTGCTTTGGAGATAGCCAGCTGTGTGGAGCTGTGCCGCCCGCCGCCCCCTGACGCTGCCTAAACACCGACAAAGTAAGGAACGCACGCAGTGCCGCATTTTTGAGCGCATAAGACTTAACTCAGAACTGCAGAAGTCTCATCTGTTACATCCCCTTTGTACGCAATACTAGTGTCGATCGTCAATTAAATCTCGTGGTGTTCACATTTGCTACTTGAAGTAAAAATATGAAACGCGATGATTTTTCTGTTATATAATTATTGAGAAGCCACATCAGCCACTGTAATTTACGACAAGTTAGATAAGTAATTAAAGGTAATTGAGGGTCACTGTAGATCATTTTCATAGTTTTCTCTTTTATGCTTTTATGAAACTTAACTTAAACCTAGATTATAGATGTGATATGGCACAGGTCATCCTTCGGTCCATTGTAGAACTTGGAAACCCATTCAGGAAATATACGTTCACATTTTAGTTGAACGCAGTTGGTTTTTATTATCCTGTATTAAAAGATTTCCTTTTATCAATAGTGCAATTTATAAACAATGTTTTGTGAGTAGAATAAAATTTCCAATGGTAAATTTAACTGCTTTTTCGACGATATTTTACCAGCTAACTAAAAATAGGAAAGCCTTGAGCCCCTTCCACTAAATTTAGTTAGTATTAAGATTCTTTTACAGGGAGTGCAGTGGAGCTGACGCTGAAATCATTAAGGATTTGATTATATCATCGCTAGTCTCACTGAAGTCTTCTGAACTCTACATGTCATGTGTGGTCTGGCGTCTCCTTACCAGCAACAGGTCCCAGGTTCAAACTAGTAAATTCCCTAAAAAAAACACGCTCAGAGCGTCGTTGCGCGAAAGTGGTAGGGACACACGACTTAGAACAAACAGACACCACGCAGAATGTGAGAAACATAATAAGATTTTACTAGTATAGGAACAGATGCTGATTATTAGACCCTGCAATTCCATGACGCTGTAAGATCCAAATAACGAAATACTAAATACAGATAAAAAGATTGCGGAATAATGGTTATAGGCAAATTTAAAGGAAGGAAGATGGATTAGTGTTTAATGTTTCTTCGTTAACCAGCTCACCAGAAAGGAAACATTAGCTCAGAATGAGAGGGATGAGGAGAGTAAATGGACATTGGCTTTTTCAAAGGAACCATCTTGGAGTTGGCTTCAGTTGGTTGAGTGATTCGTTCACCATGTTCTGTAGATCTCAACAAGAAGGGAAACATTCAGGGATGTGGATCGAGTCAAGGTATAGTTTATTATGAGACAAAGGCATCATACAAACTTAATCTGTATTCTGTATTAACAATAAGCTATCACTGCACTGCCTAATATCATTCAAACTTATGCTATATAAATTTAATCGAGTAAATTAGTAAGACAGCTGCTACTTTGAGAAAATGTACTGCTTCCTCAATATTATTACGCAGATGCTGTTTATTTCCTGCTAGTAGCTTCGTATTTACCTGATTACGAAGGAATTTTTCAAAGACAATATTGTTACATCTATAAATACCGTCGTATTTATTGTACATTATTACTTGTCATACAGCTTTATAACATACACTCTTAATTGCCATGTAGCTAACATAACGATTCAATTTCTTAGTCTAGATATTCTGCTAATTTGCAGAAAGAGTGTTTATGGGGCATCATGGTTTTAATTTTCTTTTGTGTTAATAGGGATACTCAATTTCCTGCTTTGTGTTAGCCAGGAGCGTTTTAATATTTTAGCACAGGAGTTCAGAACTTCATTCTGAACCCTAAAAAAGGACGCAAAGTAAATTATTTTTGTGTCTTGTATTGTGATTGTGTATATCATAGTTCAGCTGAAACTGGTTTTCATTACCAGCAACAAAAATCGTGAAAGAATAAATGAGCAAAAGTATTCGAAGATCCTTAAGAATACTTTTGCAAAATATGCAATTCCCTGCGACATAATATGCTTACTGCTGAACAAACACTTTAATTACTTTTGGTGCACTGTCCCAGAAGACAATTCCATAAAATAACAGGGAGCAGTAATACACAAAATAAATCAATACTCTCGTCTATAGGTCACCCCAAATGGAGATGGTTATAAGGGGATAATTCACTGAATAAAGGTTCTTGATTAGTTTATCAAGGTTTAGACTACATTTTAACTTGTTATCCACCTTGGACTCAAGTAGTTTTAAGCACTGTGCCTTATTCAGTGTATGACCATTAATGCTTGTCTGAAATTTAGGGAAACCACGGAAAGTATTAATATGGATCACCGAACAGGGATTTAGACCATGTTCCTATAGAATACGAATCAAGTGTCCTACACTCTGTTAAGAAAGAGTAACAGAAAAATGAAATTTACTTTGTTTCAATTGTTCCTTGACTTGTGCAATTAGCATAATGGTTGAACAATACTTTTAATTCAACGCAGCAAATGGTGAATTCACTCCAGGAAGAACAAGGACTAGAAACTTATAAAAGATGAATGTGACAAAACACAAAAGGCATTGTTCTTCTCCGACAGGTATCCCACTATATTTCCAGATATCTACCAACTGTCTATCAGAAAATTGGTCAGCTTCGAGACAGACGTTCTTTTCGGAAACGTTTTGTACTCTTTGCAGAGAATGTAGTTTAAATATAAAGGTAGATATTAGTGAGTAAACGCCATGGCTGATGTATGCCTTGAGAAATGAAGTACTAAGGAATGTATTCATGCGTGTGAACCAGGCTACTATGTCATGTGCACCCTCACTGCAGAAAATAGAGAAACAGCATCAAATTTTTACTAACTCAAAAATTGCAACTATATATATCAAACGGAGCCACACAAGCTCACAAACTGAACTGTGATGATAAGACACTAACGTTAGAAGGGTAACATAATGATGTGAGGCTCTTTTTTTAAAATCATTATATTGTCTCACAGAGCAAGGAAAGTCGAAAGTTGAACTCGTCCACTGGTTACCCATTTGGAGTGTGGAGAACTGTAAGACAAACGACTTCAACAGCTACTCGTTAACAGCTTCAGTTTATTGCTTTGACATTTCATTGGATTTTTCTGTGAAATGAACTGGAGGCAAGGGCGCCCATACACGAGGCAGCTCCTCTCCCTCTTTTCTCTCGCAGAAAGGGAACAATATAGTGTAGTCAGGTGTTTCTCTTTCGAGAAAATGATTTAAAAGACGGTGTTAAGTAGGTTTTAACACGGTCGGAACTGGACCTTTTTTATGGCTATTTATGAGTCGCCATTCGTCTTCCAACATATTAAAAATACTCCCAACTCCGTACCCAGTCTTCCTGATACCCAGTACAAATTACCATATAGGCGCTCTTGGCTGGAGGATAGTTTTAAAGCGTAGTTCTACTGAAAAAATCAGAAATAGCTTATTGAAAAAAACAAGTGGAGAGGAACTTACGATGCCGGTATAGTCGTCTGCTGACGGGTAAGGAGGTCACTATTATGTATCCGCTACTCTAACAAATAACATCAAAAATGTTTGTGTTTGTATAAGTTGTTTCAAAATGTACTGTATAAAAAAAAAGATCCGTTTGGTTAGCTGAGTGATGAACCACCAATAAAGATAAATGAACGTAAAAATACAAAATAATTCTAAAAGTCTGTATGTTAACATAGGTTGAGATTTGCTATTATTACAGTATTCTGTAGCCTACAAAGTTCATTTTAATACCTGTGTATATCATTTAAGTATGTTATTACTTTAACAGCCACTTCGCATGCACATGAACAAGTTTGAATGATTGAAATTTAATTAGTCTAAGTGAGCAAGCAATATACACGACAGTAAGAAAAAGGTAAAACTAGATCTGATATAGGATCATTCATCCTGGTGATTATGCAGTGATTCCTTGCACCACAAACATGGTTTTACCGTCTGCACGCATGACAACTATTATCTGCAGCGATAAGTTCAAAGAAGCGGCTGTAACCTAATATATAGTAGTTCATGTCAGACAGGAAAAGCACAGTCATATGCTTGAAGAGTCAAGCACTGGATTTGCAAAAAGGACCATTCAATGTGGAATGGAAAATGAGGATATCAGAAAGTGATGGTCGTCATCGCAATAAATGCAACTATCCGACTCAAAATTAGTAAGTTAATTTGTTAGTTGGTTTCAGGTTGCATGAATCATTTTACACGATAAATCGTAATAAAGAGAAAAAGAAATTAAATACGTTACCTGCCAGTGGGAATTGATTTAGTTCTATGGGTAAAGCCGAAACTTTGTGCCAAACCGAGAATCCAACTTGGGGCTCCTGCTTGCGAGACAGATGGACTGACTATAAAGCCATCCAGACACAGTGGTCACCACAAGCGAACGGACTACTCTAGCACACCTTTCTTCAGACCCAAATTCTCAATCTGTGCCACATACTATTGATGTAGTGGACCCAGCTCATTAACCTCATTACTCGTGGAATTTCGCTCATTCCCGTAGAGCTTGGTGTCCATCTCCACTGAGAAGATCATTGGCCATCATCACATAATTATATACAGGGTGAATTACCCAAAACTTGCACCGCAGATATTAGGGAAATGGAAAGTGCTATTGAAGTGCTGCTTGCAGAGAGTGGATTTATGGTCAGGGGCTCGTATTGTTAGCCAATCAACAGACCGTAATAACACTTAGAAAGCGTAGTTTTGGGCAAACACACTCCTCTTCAAATGAAGCAATGCCTATTGACATCAATAAACTGAAAGTAGGGGAAATTAGACTGTCAGTGGTGTTTGTTGTAGAGTTCTAGCGCGAGTGGCTTACGAGATATCGTATTTTGAAAAAGTTCTGATGCCGTAATAGTACAATACCCGCGGTAGCATACACTACAGAACAACCCTAGTTATTTATGTATTGATTTATTGAACCTGGCAAGATTAGGGCCATCAGGCCCTCTCTTACATCTAACATGCAGGGTTACGTGGGTTCTGACGAATAACGAGACTACTGGTCATCAAAGACACATTCAAAATGGTCACTGGCAGGGGCAATCCACGCTACGAGACTCGTACAGAACGACTGCTGCACACCTGCTAGCATTTCAGCGGAGATGTCCGAGCAGGCTGCAGACAACGTCTTTCATCTTTCCTCACAGAAAATAGTCTACAGACGTCAAATCCAGGGAACGGACCGTCCAGGGTATAGATCCTCTACGTCCAGTCCAGACATTTGGAGACAATTCGTGAAGGCATGCTGAAGTACTTCGTGCACTATGGGCTGCCATCATGTTGGTACCATAGGTTCTACCTAGGCTGTAGAGGAAAGTCTTCTACTCCCATGGAAGGTAGTCTGCCAGGAGGGTGCGATACTTGTGCACATACAGTGTTCTGTCGGTGAAAAACGGAACTATGAGCTGATAGTTCACTAACCCACACTACACCTTAACGCTCCATGGACTCTGACATTCCACCTGACGAAGCCAACGGGGATTGTCAACAGACCAATAAAGCACGTTTTGGTGGCTTACAAGGCCATTATTGGCAAATGTGGCTTCATCACTAAACAAAATACACGATATATTTCAGGGTCCCATCTTAACGCCCACTTGCAGAAGTTAACACGATTCTCATAATCGTTTCCAGGCAGTTCTTTATGGAGAGAGATGTGATAGGGATGGAAGGTATGTCGATTAACAATGTCTACGACACTTACCTTACTAATACCAATTCCTCGTGCGATTGAGTGGGAGCTAAAATGAGGATCAGGAAGAACATTAAATTCGCCCTCGGTTGTAGTCACTTCTTTTCTTCTGTTACGTTGTCTAGCTGTTAGGCTACCACTTTCACGTAACTGTTTGAAGAGGTTGATAAATAATTGCCGACGTGGTTGACGTCTATTGAGATATTTTGCTGCACACAGCGTACAAGAACGAACTATATTCTTATTACATTCTCCATGCATTATGCGCATGTCGCCTTTTTCTAAATTGGTAAATCCCATAGTACACTCACGACCTACTGCTTGGACTGCCACACATTAGCTGACTAGCAAATCGCAGTGCACTCAAGGAACACACAAGTTCACTATAAGCAGGGCCGTTGCTAGGTGTTTTGCCGCCCTAGGGAGAGTTGAAAAATTATGAACCCTCTTTTTTACTACCATTGGTTTCCCCGATATTCACTCCCTACCTCGTCCACTACCGCCACAACATCCAAGAGCACATTAATCCAGACCTCCTATTATACTTTTAATCATTAAAGTAAGGTGACCAAACATCTACATATTCTGGGAACAGTTCTCAGTTTCCACACTTGGTCCTCAATTCCTTTAAAACTGACAGAGATCAACAAATGCCATCAATTTTTTTATTTTCTTCTCAACTTTTGAATTTTCCTAAAATTCTCTGAATATTTTAAACTAGAACTCTACTGAAAATACCATTGCAACCAAATCTGGCATCAATTACTCGTACTATTTAGTTGCAAGTGGAAATATTTTGTGGTGAGAATGAATTTTTCCTGGAATTTAGAAATTGTGCTATACTGATGGGAGAGATTCCAAAGTGTCAAGTTTTTAGCCATTCGATTTGAAATTAATATTTTCTGTTCTTTCATACCCATAAAATTTGTGGCACCCTATGTGGCCCCCTAGTCTTGTTTAATACTAGAAATGGCCTTGACTGTAAGAAAACATAACAGCATCGAACCTAACAGCTGCACAGATTGAACTGCACAAGTAAGTGTTATCGTGGAAAATTTTCAAAGTACAATAACAGATAAACAACTCTAGTTAGAATCCTGCAAAAAACACCACTGACATTCTGATTTCCTCTACATTTAATTCGTTAATGTTAAGAGGCATTGTTACATTTAAAAGTGGTATATTTCCACAAAAATACACTTTCTAAATATTATTACAATCTTTTATTTGCTAACACTACGAGCTGCTGATTACGAATCCATTCTGTGAAAACTGCATGTCAATAGCACTTTCCACTTTCATATTTTTTATGATGCAAGTTTTAGGTGATTCATCTTGTGTGTGTGGTGTCTGTTCTTTTAGACATGGTCAGTCCATTTACCTGGTAAGCAGGAGACCTGTGTTCGAATCCTGGTCTGGCTAAAAATAGAGATTGCCCAATTGATATAAATCACTGCCCAATGTCAGCTAATGCCTGTAATTCTCTTTTATCTTGATTCATAGAATTTGCAGAAACAAAATGATGTCTATTGTGAAACAAGTCAGTTTACATACATATTGGAAAGAAATTTTTAAATATGGCTACACACTGAACATTAATCTTTCTTTTAATATATGTGTATGAGTTAGCAATACCTACCAATCAACTTTTACACATTACAATATTAGAAATTCTTCAACAGAATGGAATGAGTTGTTATGCAGAAACTTTTTCACTTTGTTTTCAAATTGTACTCTGCTGTATATTAGACATTTTATATCATTGAGTAAATGAGCAAAAATTTTTGCTGCAGGATTCTTCAACCCTTTTAGAGTTTAAGACAATCCTAATGTGGAGTAATGAATAATATTTTTCTTTTGGTACTGTAATTATGTACATTGTGTCTCTTCGGAACTGTAGTACAGATATTTCCAGCGAACATCATGAGGGAATAAATATACTATGAAGTTGTAGTCAGAATGATGAACTCCTTAAACAGATGACTATAAAATAGCCATGGGTGAGCACCACATTTTACGCTCACAGTGGGTTTTTGAGCAGTGAAGACTCTTCTTTAAAGATGCGTTACCACAAAGCAATACAACATGAAAATATGCAAAAGTTGTCAACTTACTGATATGTCTTTCCACAAAATATGCATAGATTCTAAACATGAATGTTGTTAAGCTAAGTTGCTTTGGGAATGAATTTATATTTCTTTCAGGAATGAATGAATATTAATTACTAAATATACAGTTTGTAAACATTTTGCATGCTTTTCCAATTATATAGGTATTAACTATTTTCCTAAGATGTATATTTTCAAAAATTTTATCATGATTTTCAAAATAGAAAAAGCAATGGCGTATCGATTTTCATGCTTCTTATTTAGTGGTTAATTAAATATAAAATTAAATCATATTCATTTAATTTATAATATTCCTTCAATTTCCTAATTCACAAAAATCGCAAAGATCGTTTACAGTGAAGTTAATTTTAAGAAAGTCCTGCGATTGAGTCATACTTGGAACATTAGTGAATTTTAGATCAAAAAACTTATAATTTTTGATTTGTTTAGATTTTAGTTTAGTAATCACTTCTTTAAGAAACTGAAACAGATATTCATGAATTTGGTTATTATATCTTGTTGACAAAATTATTTTAAATTCATGATTGAGGTCTAAGCAAATTTGTCTACCACATCTAGTATTTAAACATTAAAAACTAGTAATATTATTAAAAATAATTTTTGATCACTAAATTTTTTAATCACATTACAATTATTAATGTTGTTGATTTTCTTAATAAACGAGTCTATTTATATATTTATATATATAGAAAATCATTATTGCTATGATTTTAAAATAATTAATTCAATGCTAAGTTAACTGTTACAGTAGCACAATTATTATATCCATCAGTACATAAATTATAGAAACCAAACCCTAATTAAGATTTAAAAGAGGCAATAGTTTGTTGATGGAAATATTCATCTTATTCTGCTAGCATTCCACCAGCAACAGTTGTTTGATTTCTTTACAAGATTTGATCATTAAAGCCAAAAAATTTTACCATACTAATTTAACATCAGTCTCAGTAATAACTTTACTCAAAATTTTATCTTCCTTAATGTGAATATTTGCATTTCTCGTATGAATACATCTTTCTACACTTTTTAAAATATATTGATGAATAGTAATCATTATAGTTTCTCTCTCACTACAATTAATTATCTTTTGAAGTATTACTGGAAGTGAAAAAGTTGTATAAAACCAAATACTGCGGCATTTTTATAAATACCTCTTATGCGAAAGATTATAATTTTTAAGGACTAATGATTTCTTTTTAATCGTAAGAGGCAACTCATTTACATTAAGAAAATTATTTTAAGAAAATGGATACTGATTGGGAGTCAATAACAAGAATTCTAGACAAAAATCAAAAATAAACATTGGAAACCTTTACTGAGTTCTAATTGATGTTTAGTAATAGAGCCAGATGGCTGTGGCAAAGTAAGGTTAATGATTGAGAATTATATTTTAGCTGCTGGATGGTTAAATTGGGATAAAAGAAATCGTTTATGTATCTATTACAAATGGAGGAACAATTGATCATTATACAACTGTTTCAAAAGTTTAGATGGAACAAGATACTCTCAGTTCATAAAAAGATGAGAAAATGTGAAAGTAAACATAGAGCCAAAATTACTCATTATATTAAAATAATGACGAAATTATTCAGTTAGGTGAATGTGAAGATAAATCAGTCATTGTATTTGATAACTTGGGTCTTGAAAATAAAGATATAATTAAAGAATATATTACTGGAATAAGAAATAAAAGAATAGATTGTTTTTGTTTAGCTCAAACATATTCAAAAATATAGAAAAACATTAGAGATAATTATTACTTTTTAAATATTTTTGGATTAGATGATACAAATTTTGTACATATTTATCGCGAGTTCGTCGTCAGCGATTTAAAATTCCATAAGTTTAAGGAAATACATAGTAAATTTTAGAATAATGATAAATTGTGATTTATTACTTTACTTGTCACTACAAAACGTAATAAAGGGAAATTAAGGTATCTAATAAAACATTTTTAACCACATTAAAGGGAAATTTTTTGAACAAAAACATCGTTAAACAATGTTTTAAGCAACATAAGCAAAACAAAATACCTTAAAGATTTTTCTCAATGTTAACATTATTCATCGTTTGTATCAACATAACCAAAACAAAGTCACTGTTACAGATTTTTATACATTGTAAATGTTAAACTTAATCACTGAAATGTATCAATAATTTTGTATCCATATTAACGATAAAATATATTATAGCGAAAATATCGATAAAAATGTTAATAAAAATTAATGAATTTATAACAAATAATGCAAATGATATTCCTTATCTAATTACAGTTCTAAATAATTTTTTGAAAGGGATTAGGAATACTTTAGTATATAAATTTTATTTGAAAACCATTCTCCTTGTTATAATTATTGGGGTTTGGGAACAAAGTTAGAAAAAAATTTGTTATCGGTGACAGAGGAAAAACTCCATTAAATGAAGTTTGTAATAAAGATATGGGAAAACACATGAATCAGAGAGAGAACTCCAGTTAAGTGGAAAACAAGATATATATGCCATAGATGCTTTGTTTGGCAAAAAATCTGCAACAATAGCAAGTAAAAGAATGATTAATGTATGAACAACAAAAATTAAGAATGAGCCTCAATGGTAAAGGTTGAAGATTACAATTTTTAATTACATCCTATAAATTTTTATCCAATTTTTTGTTTTAATCCAAATTAAACTTTTCTATAAATTTTTGATCATGATATCACAGACTTTTAATCTCTAATAAATTTCTTTTTTAATTTCTTACTCAAAATTATATGAATTAGAATCTAAATAAAATTTATTTTATAGATTTCTGTATCAAAATTAAATAAAACAATAATTTAAATAAATGTTTTTATGAATTTTTAAACAAAAATGTAGAACTTTGATCTAAATAAATGACTTTTTATATATTTTTTAGTAAAAAATGATATAAACTTTTAATAGCTATGAAACTTTTTTATAAATTTGCTAAGCAAAGTATTATAATATTTAAACTTAATTGAAACATTTTTTAAAATTTTTCAATCAAAGTATTATACAATTTTAACTGAACATAATCTTTTTATAATTTTTTAATTATATTTTATAATTTTTAATCGAAATTTTTTAATAAAATTGTTAATCAAAATATTTAAAAAATTAATTTAAATAAATTGTTTTTATAAATGTTTTTTTTACAAAATCATATTAAATTTGAAGCTAAGGATATTACTGCCAAGTGTTAAAACTCAATGAAGACAATGATAATAAAACTAACTAATGAACACAAATAATGTTGTTGTGCGAAAGAAAAAGTGGTATTCCAGTTATGAAGCAAATTTTTGAACATCATACGAAAAAAGGAAAAGCTGGTAATGAATTAACAAGGTATTCAGGTGGGTTTTTGCCACTACTGTTCGCTATATTACAATATTTAGCTACAAACACAATATTAAATAAAAAACAAAAAGGTAGCAAACTCTAAGACCATAAGAGGAAATAATTTAGTGATGGAAAAGAAAGGAAATGGAGTAAAAAACGTCAAAAAATAGTATAAAATAATTAACCATTACCAAATTTTAATACAGAAAATCTGGCTAAGGAATTAAAAATTAAACATCTTAGAGGTGGAATTCTCAGGCAGATTAAAAGTGTGTGCCAGCCCGAGGCTTTAACCCAGCACCTTTGACTTTCTTGCGCAAGTGCAATACTGAATGAGCTATCCAAGCATAGCTCATGACCCATACCCCATGTTTCAAACCTGCCAGGACATCGTCTCCTCTAACAGTTGCACGCAAAAGGCAAAGGTCCCAAGTTTGAGTCTCGGGCTGGTACACAGTTATAATCTAACAGGAAGTTTCATATCAGAGGCACACTCTGCTGCAGAGTGAAAATTTCACTCAGGAAACACCCCACAGGCTGTGACTAAACTTCGCAATATCCTTCTTACAGGAGTGCTAATTCCGCAAGGTTCACAGGATCGCTCCTGTGAAGTTTGGAAGGTAGGATACAAGGTGATGGTAGAATTGAAACTACAGGGATGGGTCACGGGTGGTGCTTGGATAGTTCAGTCAGTAGAGCACTTGTCCATGAAAGACAAAGCTCTCGAGTTCGAGTCTCAGTCTGGCAGACAGTTTTAATTTGCCACAAAGTTTCATATCAGTGCACACTCAGCTGCAGGGTAAAAATTTCATTCTGGATCTTAATGGCTCTCTTATGATTGGTGAATTACCTGATAAATAAAAAAATTGAATGTGGTACAGTTAATTTAGACATTTCTGATGTACAATGTTACACATCAGATTTGTTATTATAAAACAAATAATACAAAAATTGCTTTTGATTTATTTGTGTATCATACCAAAAGACTACATTAATTATCTGGGAGAAAGGATTTATATTGCAATCTGGAAAGAACACAAAATTTTTATGAATTCATTTGTGGCCATTATGTTAAAAGTATTATCAGATAATTATCAGCACAGTCCTAAAACTGCATTAGCTGTTGCTAAATTCAATAATATTTTAAATTTAATAACATTTTAAATTTAATTATTGAAATTATTGAAAAATAAAAATTAATAAAAATATATTAGAAAAATAAAAATGGAACAGATGTAAAAATAGGATATTTAACTAAAAATGAAACAGAAGTAGAGTCAAAAATTAATATAAAAATTAGTGAAAATCAATTAAGAGAAACATAATCGAAGGTAAACACAAAAATTAACACAAATTAATTAGAAAAAATTAAAAGGCAGACATCAAAAAATAGAAAAGTCATAAAAATTTCGCAATGAATCAAGTAAAATTTTTTATCTTAGGAAGACTTACGTTACATTTAGAAATAGAATATTAGTAGAAGTGAGTGATCCAAATTGTTGTTATGATGCTGTGACTAAACAATATTTAGAAACAGATCTTTAAATTCTTGTTACTCAAGTCATATATATGTCTTCTAACACAAGTAAGTAATTATATTACTATAGATTATATTGGTGAATAATTAAAAATTGTTTTAACAAATTTTAATAAATGAAATACGATTTATGACAGTGCTAAAGAAGATTATTATAAAAAGACAAATGATATCAGTTCAATACTTAATTATGCTTTAGATGATTTTAATGGATTAAAAGATAAGATCTTGCCGAAATAGGATGTTGCAGGCAAAAGAACAGCAGTGTTTCCCATGTCAGCTGGTAAAATCAAAATTTCTGAATCTTCACTTAAGGAACGGAGAGCTTACCTTACATCAGTGTTGATGTTCTGCTTTGGTGTGGTCATCCGGGTTATGACCATGCAAGCTTGTTGCCTTATCTCTTCAGCAGTGTTACTTGGAAGTTTCAAGATACCTTGCTCAACAGCACTGATAAAATCCTTAATGGGCAAGGTCTTTTCTAACACCGATATCGCAGCGTCACTGAGTTGTTTATCTGTGAAATTAAACATAGTACGGATACATGGATTATGTCCTAATATGCTTGTGTGTTTTCAATATTTATTTTTGCTGTGATAACTACAAATGCCCAATAAATAGATATTATAACCCTTTGCACTGAAATTTGGTCGAACAGTGTCCTAAATTGTGTAAATCTGTAAAACCTTTTTCAGAACCTTCGTTGACCCTTTTTGTAACACTGACTCACTTGTCGAGTTATAGCTACATTTCCCTGTTGTACACACTGAGGCGACAAAAGTCATGGAAAACCTCCTAATATTGTGTCGGCCCTCTTTTTGCCCAGTTCAGTGCAGCAATTCGGTGTTGTTGGAAGCCCCCTGCAGAAATAATGAGATGTGCTACCTCTGCAGCCATTAATAATCACAAAAGTGTTGCTAGTGCATGAAGCGATCTCTCGATACATCCCACAAATGTTCCATGGGTTTCATGTCGGGCGATCTGGATGGCCAATCGTTCCCTCGAATTGTCCAGATTGTTCTGACATGGGGCATTATCATTCATAAAAACTCCATCATTGTTTGGGAACATTAAGTTCATGAATGGCTGCAAATCGTCTCCAAGTAGCCGAGCATAACCATTTCCAGTCAATGATCGGTTCAGTTGGGCCACAGGATCTTTCTGTCATTACTCATTAGTAAATGCTTTCAGCTTTAGTGCTTACACAATATATGAGCAGTTCTCCCAATTTATGGTAATTGTTTCCAAACCGCATACAAAGTCATTTCCCAGCTAATCTAGATAGAACTAAAACTTCAGAATAGAATGAATACTTACATTGGTGGATTATTGTTTGCAGTTTGGCTGTTGCTCTGGGTTGAACTAAGACTTGTCTGTCGAGTATGCAGTGGACCTCATAGTGCTTATCGATGATGAAGAATTGCTTTCATTTCCATCCGCTGACGACTGAATGTGTTTTTGTGAACATGCATCTGACTTCCCCTGTCATTATTCAGTGTAGATATGTCGCTAAACTCAATTTTTTTTTTTACGTAGAGTAGAGAGCATGCATGTGTATTATGTGGATTAAGTGTAGTTTCCTTGTGTATTCTACTCAAATCAAATATGCTTAGTGAATAAATCATTCTTCTGAAACGTTTGAAAAGAACTCGAAACCTATATAACACAACCCATCTGAATCCTTAATGCATTTACGAGGAAATAAGATTGATCTCCCATGAATAAAAATAGGCATTATGGTCTGACCCTACTGCTCAATGATTAGTAATGAAATAAGTTTATCCGTTGGTATTTTTATAAAGAGAGAATTGTTAGATGCAGATCCTGATGTTGTTGTCCAGAGACTGATTTGATGCAGCTCTCCATGCTACTCTATCCTGTGCAAGCTTCTTCATCTCCCAGTACCTACTGCAACCTAAATCCTTCTGAATCTGTTTAGTGTATTCATCTCTTGGTCTCCCTCTAGGATTTTTACCCTCCACGCTGCCCTCCAATACTAAATTGCTCATCCCTTGACGCCTCAGAATGTGTCCTATCAACCGATCCCTACTTCTAGTCAAGTTGTGCCAAAAATTTCTCTTCTCTCCAATTCTTGTCAGTACCTCCTCATTAGTTATGTGATCTACCCATCTGGTTTCTGTACAAATTGTAAATAGCCTTTCGCTCCCTGTATTTTACCCCTGGCACCTTCAGAATCTGAAAGAAAGTATTCCAGTCAACATTGTCAAAAGCTTTCTCTAAGTCTACAAATGCTAGAAACGTAGGTCCGCCTTTCCTTTTCTAACATAAGTCGTAGGGTGAGTATTGCCTTACGTGTTCCAACATTCCTGCGGAATTCAAGCTGATCTTCGCCGAGGTCGGCTACTGCCAGTTTTTCCATTCGTCTGTAAAAGAATTCGCGTTAGTACTTTGCAGCTGTGACTTATTAAACTGATAGTTTGGTAATTTTCACATCTGTCAACACCTGCTTTCTTTGAGATTGGTATTATTACATTCTTCTTGAAGTCTGAGGGTACTTCGTCTGTCTCATACATCTTGCTCACTAGATGTTAGAGTTTTGTTAGGCCTGGTTCTCCCAAGGCTGTCAGTAGTTCTAATGGAATGTTATCTACTCCCGAGGCCTTGTTTCAACTCAGGTCTTTCAGTGTTCTGTCAAACTCTTCACGCAGTATCATATCTCCTATTTCATCTTTATCTACATTCTCTTCCATTTCTACAATATTGTCCTCAGGAACATCGCCCTTGTATAGACCTTCTATGTACTCCTTCCACCTTTCTGCTTTCCCTTCTTTGCTTAGAACTGGGTTTCCATCTGAGCTCTTGATATTCATGTAAGTGGTTCTCTTTTCTCCAAAGGTCTCTTTAATTTTCTTGTAGGCAGTACCTATCTTACCCCTAGTGATATGCGCCTCTACAACCTTAAGTTTGTCCTCTAGCCATCCCTGCTTAGCCATTTTGCACTTCCTGTCGATCTCTTTTTTGAGAAGTTTCTATTCCTTTTTGCCTTCTTCATTTATTGTATTTTTATACACTCCTGGAAATTGAAATAAGAACACTGTGAATTCATTGCCCCAGGAAGGGGAAACTTTATTGACATATTCCTGGGGTCAGATACATCACATGATCACACTGACAGAACCACAGGCACATAGACACAGGCAACAGAGCATGCACAATGTCGGCACTAGTACAGTGTATATCCACCTTTCGCAGGAATGCAGGCTGCTATTCTTCCATGGAGACGATCGTAGAGATGCTGGATGTAGTCCTGTGGAACAGCTTGCCATGCCATTTCCACCTGGCGCCTCAGTTGGACCAGCTTTCGTGCTGGACGTGCAGACCGCGTGAGACGACGCTTCATCCAGTCCCAAACATGCTCAATGGGGGACAGATCCGGAGATCTTGCTGGCCAGGGTAGTTGACTTACACCTTCTAGAGCACGTTTGGTGGCACGGGATACATGCGGACGTACATTGTCCTGTTGGAACAGCAAGTTCCCTTGCCGGTCTAGGAATGGTAGAACGATGGGTTCGATGACGGTTTGGATGTACCGTGCACTATTCAGTGTCCCCTCGACGATCACCAGAGGTGTACGGCCAGTGTAGGAGATCGCTCCCCACACCATGATGCCGGGTGTTGGCCCTGTGTGCCTCGGTCGTTTGCAGTCCTGATTGTGGCGCTCACCTGCACGGCGCCAAACACGCATACGACCATCATTGGCACCAAGGCAGAAGCGACTCTCATCGCTGAAGACGACACGTCTCCATTCGTCCCTCCATTCACGCCTGTCGCGACACCACTGGAGGCGGGCTGCACGATGTTGGGGCGTGAGCGGAAGACGGCCTAACGGTGTGCGGGACCGTAGCCCAGCTTCATGGAGACGGTTGCGAATGGTCCTCGCCGATACCCCAGGAGCAACAGTGTCCCTAATTTGCTGGGAAGTGGCGGTGCGGTCCCCTACGGCACTGCGTAGGATCCTACGGTCTTGGCGTGCATCCGTGCGTCGCTGCGGTCCGGTCCCAGGTCAACGGGCACGTGCACCTTCCGCCGACCACTGGCGACAACATCGATGTATTGTGGAGACCTCACGCCCCACGTGTTGAGCAATTCGGCGGTACGTCCACCCGGCCTCCCGCATGGCTACTATACGCTCTCGCTCAAAGTCCGTCAACTGCACATACGGTTCACGTCCACGCTGTCGCGGCATGCTACCAGTGTTAAAGATTGCGATGGAGCTCCGTATGCCACGGCAAACTGGCTGACACTGACGGCGGCGGTGCACAAATGCTGCGCAGCTAGCGCCATTCGACGGCCAACACCGCGGTTCCTGGTGTGTCCGCTGTGCCGTGCGTGTGATCATTGCTTGTACAGCCCTCTCGCAGTGTCCGGAGCAAGTATGGTGGGTCTAACACAACGGTGTCAATGTGTTCTTTTTTCCATTTCCAGGAGTGTATTTTCTTGTTTCATCAGTTGATATGTGAGCTAATAAATTTAATAAGGAATTAATTAAAGTGAAAGTATTAGAGTAATAATTTGTTTTCTGCGAGGCTGGAAGCTAGATGCGCGTCACATCATGACACATTGCCAAAGTTACAAGAAGAGGATAGTAACAGTGATCTCTCATGTAGAGCGGGGTACAGAGGCATTCTGGAGTACAAAAAGTGTCCAGGAGAGAGCTACCTTTGGGTGCCTTATACAAGTACAGCAAAATCACTATATTTTGATTCTTTTGTTGGAAATACTCACTCTTGGAACAGACAGTCTTTGCCAAATTGCTTTTGTTCGAAATACTCGCTCTTGTGGCAGACAGTGCTTGCCAAACTGAAAATTAATTTTGTTAATATATCACCAATGAAACATGGTTCCACCTTTGTAATTAGGTTAGGATTTTTGTTAAGAGTATTTGTACACAGTGATAGCCGTGAAGGAAACATTTTTTTCTGATTGTGTAAATATTTCTTGTCTTTTTTCATATGACGTAAAAACAAAATTCTGTTTTGATATTGTTTGTGCATGATTGTCAGGGAGCGAGTCTGTTTCCCATGTGGGTAGCTGTTTTCCAAATATGAACCCTCAGAGCGGACTCTTGTAAAACGGAGACTTTTTGAAGGCATACAACGTATTTGGGGCCCCCACAATTAGTGTGCAGACCAGTCCCTTTCACAAAGAAAGAGAGCCAGATTAAAGTAATTTGATAATTCCTGTCACAGATTTGATCACTGTATTTAAATAGATCAATTTTACTCAGCCAATGAATAGCACCGAAGGATTGCCTACGTGGAGGACCGTCGAATGGAGGGGAGGAAGTAATTTCCAAATTCACCATTTAGTTAACGTGGAAAGTGGTGAAGAGGGCGAAATTCTGTAAAAGTTCCGCGCCGTTACATTTGAATTTAAGTTAAAGCCATGCCGTGGTGGAGGCACCCTAATTCCTCCCTAGTTTAGAAAACTGGGGCCCAAACAGGTATGCCAACATGAGAGCCAAAAGACAACACCATCCCACCGGGTCGATGCTGTAGTAACCTTTTCGTCTCCACCCCCTGTGACGTTGGCTATTGGAACCTATTTACAAACTGCTTGCTCACACTACTGTGCAGTGTCCGAGTTTACAAATAGTATAGAGAGTCGCTCTATTTTCCTATTCGGGTACTGATCATAGACACTTTCACTTCGCAGATAGTGGAAGAGCGAGAGTTAATCTTTCTCTAGGGACTGTATGAATACTCGATTCGGCGCTTTGTACAACTGTGCTCTGTGAATTTATTTTACATATTGGAAACAATTTCACCTTAATAAATTCAATGGAGAGTTAAGCTTCTTCGTACTGGAAACTATGTGGTAGCCAGCACGCTCATAGACCAAGTACTCCCTTTCGAAAGCACTAGAATAATGGTAAATTGACATCAGAGTTTTCTCATACGGTAATTGGCATGATTTCCCCCTAATAATGCTGCAATGAAGAATGTTAAATACGAACATCACGTACTAAGTACATCCAAATACCTCCATCCACAGACTGTCCTAGTCGACATTCGTCCTTATCGTGCTTACGCAGTCTCAACAGCCAAATGCGTTCGAACCGGAAGAGTGGAAAACTTCCCTCGCTTATCTGTAGAGACGGGGATAGGGAGGGGGGGGGGGGAGGGGGGGTATCCAGCAGAGATGACGACGTCACCCACTTGCCAAACTAACAACGACTAAATGCTCAGGACCTGTGCTGATATAGTCGAGTTAGACCTCTCTGCCTTTCTGCCTAAATTACAAGTATTGTCAAAACTGCACTAACAGATAACTGATACCGGTTGCCTTTAGGAGACTCTCATTGACTTATCTTAATTACACATGGTGGATTAAATAATAGGAAAAGGATGCAGGAAGCACACAGATGTATTAATATCAATGTAAATAGTAAAATATCGAGAGTAAAATTATTGACTTCTTTCCGAGACGCATGCAACCTTCACAAACAGCGTGTGGTAATGCAAAGCAGAACAGGCGTGGAATAGCAGAAATATACACAAGAGGGATATGACGAGTCCATCTCGCATGCGTGATTTCATAGTAATTTAAATGTGGGCTTACTTTTGACTTTATCTCTTTACTTGGACCCTATCACTCTTGGCACATGCAGAGACAGAGAAACTTGGCCGTAGCGTGTGTCGGTCCGTGTAGTTCCAGCGGTGGTTGGGTGACTTGGGGGGGGGGGGGGGGGGAAGCTGCAGCTCGCGAGAGGTCGAGAGGTCGCCTATTGACTACAGCTATCTGCGGTCAGCAACCTCTACTGGCTGGCAGTCCCACACCTTCGTGGCCACTGGCTGCAACCAGTTCTCGGCAGTGATCACTGCAATAAACCTTCAGCGGATCGTTTACTCCTTGCCTGTGTCCAACCATACCCAGGTATTGTCGCTTTGAACTGTTCAGTCCTTGCGAATTGCCTCAGTCACCGCAGACGTCTACCTAGTTAGCACTGTCTGAAGGAGATGCTGGTGACACCCAAACTATGGTGGCTCAGTTGCGAGATGACTTCCAATAGGTTCCCGGTTTTATAATTACACATATAATTTAGAATGAGATTTTCACTCTACAGCGGAGTGTGCGCTGATATGAAACTTCCTGGTAGATTAAAACTGTGTGCCGGACGGCGACTCGAACTTGAATCCCGAGTTCGAGTTTCGGTCCGGCACACAGTTTCAATTTTCCAGGAAGTTATATATATATATATATATATATATATATATATATATATATATATATATATATATATATATATATATATTAAAAACTACACATAATAAAAATATTTGATTTTCCTTAAAACTGCTTTCCCTTGTGGTCGCCTTTCTTCCCACAGGGATGTCACGTCAGTTCTCGAATGGGTAGCACTCATGCAGTTATGATTTACATTTCATTAAAATGAATAACAAGTCTGTCTTTCGATTGTTCCTTAATACTGCTGTTCATATAAAATACCATATACTCCTTTTTCATGTAGCACATTCTCCTAGGAGTTCCACGTTGCATGACTTAGTTTCCTTTATCTTAGATTGCTGTCCTTCAACTAGAGTTACGGCGCAAATGCTTCGTTGATAACAAGGGTGCCAAGGATGAACAAGAAGTTAAGACTGACATTACTGATGTGTTGGCCCCGGTATTTATCTCCCAAGTGTAGACCAGACATTTGCCATTGCTCTTTACTGACGCTACCTTCTGAACAATCTATGACTAAGTGTAAAATCAATGACCATGCAAGCAGCGCAACAAATACAATGCTTATAGCATCACATAAATGTTAAACAACTAATCTAAAGGTTTAGTTGAATAGCAGATTAATGTTTCCAATAAACTGACTCCTTTTCTCGACACCTGTGTCCATGTCGACAATATACAAATGGTCATCCAGAACCTTCTCCATACAATAGTCGATGTCGTATCACAAGTAAGACTTTACTAGTTTATTCTCAATTGTATCAGATGATGGACGTTTTCTAACCAGAACCAGATCTTCTTTCTTAATCCTTGGTCTCTTGGTGGTAGGATCGTTCTGCTACTCTTCAGTGGATACTTTCATGTAATCCCTCTCAGAGAAACTTATAATTTATACTGTAAACTCTACAGGGGAAGGGGCAAAAACACACCACTGCACTCATAGGCGTAATCACTGACTTCTCTAGCATGATTTCAGCGGAGGAATAACAGCAGAGTCGTATATTAAATTATTGCCAATATCCCCAAAGTACAGAAAATACTTGACCCGCCTTGTGGGCTTCATTGAACAGTGAATTTGTGGCAGATTCTCAACTTCAAAGATACAACATTTGACTGGATTTGACGCAGCAAGATACACACGTATCCTGTGGATAGTGACTCCTCACTGGGTAGAATTGAATGTACTTCATAAATATGTCTAGTATCGAAAACAGGAAACGAGCTCCACCTCTACCTACTGGGAGATTTCTCATAGTGTCAACTAATGTAAGTTCTACAACGTTACTTGACTGCAAAAATGTTTATTCACAAGACCGGTTTAGGTTCCTCTAGAACCATCTTCAGATCTGAAACGATAATGAGACTGATTTACTATTACACAAATGCAAACCTTTTTTTATCCTATCCGATCAACATCAAATGTACCAGAACGTACCTGCAATTTCGGTTCTGAATGGCTGAATGTCCCAGTGGTCCACATTCGCTCTAAGGTGAGTTGTATTGCAGGGGGGTGCTTGCCGCTCCTGCGTACTGCGAACGGCTCACAGGAATTGAGAACCAGTCTTTCTCCATTTATGGGAATACTGAACTTCTCACTTTTACACTCTACCACGATATCTGTGAGCCTCATCAACCAGTCAGCACTCAAAATTATAGGCACTGTCAGTTGATGTACAACAAACGCTGGCTGGTAACAAAATAAATTCTCTTCAAGAAACCTCTAAGAGCAGTTGCTTATTGATTGGTTTGGATCGTGCATCAGTCGCACCTGTTATCCTCACTGCAGTGACTGGGAAAACTTCTAACTTGTTCGATTCGCTAACGACGTTCAAACAGGATTCCGAAATTACTAAGATAACTGCACCCATGTCAATAATGACTAAAACAGTATAACAGTATCCGGTGACTGTGATATGCCTTTTCAGACAATAAATATTATTCTGCGAACATATGTTCTTGGGGATTATGCAGACAGTACACATCCGTTCTCGAGAGGATCTTACGGTCGCTGAACGCCGAGTTTATCAGCATTAGTACTTGAATCACTCCACAAAAACAGCGGGAGTAAATTGATTGTGGCTACTGTTCCTACCTGTTCCTGTTCCTACTGGTGTCTAAATTTCTATTGTATCTCGGGGTGTTGCACGCCACCAATGGTTTGCTTTACGCTTCCTTTCCCAGGCGCTGTTAAATTGCGTTGACATCATGTTCCTATCGTATTGATTGTGACATTCAGTTCTTCAGTCACATCTGTAATGGAAACCATTGCCACCGGTGACATTCTCTCTCTAGTGTTCCGGGGTGTCCAATCCCGCCAATGGTTTGTTTTTCGCTCCTTTCCCCAAAAATGGTTCAAATGGCTCTGAGCACTATGAGACTTAACATCTATGGTCATTAGTCCCCTAGAACTTAGAACTACTTAAACCTAACTAAACTAAGGATAGCACACACAACACCCAGTCATCACGAGGGAGAGAAAATCCCTGACCCTGCCGGGAATCGAACTCGGAAACCCGAGCGTGGGAAGCGAGAACGCTTCCGCATGACCACGAGCTGCGGACGCTCCTTTCCCCCAGCGTTGGCAAACTGCATTGGCATCACGCTCCTATCGTATTGATTGTTCAGTTAATTTTTCAGAGCCACCTCTTTAATGACCGCTGTTGCTACCGGTGCAGTGCTTCCTGCGTTGACATCACGTTCCTATCGCATTAATTGTGGCAGTTAGTTTTCCAGAGCCACCTCTATAATGGAAGCCGTTGCCACCAGTGGTGTACTTTCTCCAGTATTCTGCGATGTCGCCTGCCACCAATGGTTTGATTTTCACTTCATTACCGGGAGATGGCAAATTGCATTGCAATCTTTGCATTGCTGCAGTCTTTACAATAACGCCAATCTGAAATTCTTCCAAATTTCCCTCCATTTCCACAAACCTGTGGTCCATGGCGCTGAATACTCATTGTAGCTTGAATGAACAATACTAGTCTCTCTCACCCTTTTCTCCATCAATTGGAGTAGCAATGGCGACAACTTGCTCATCTATCACTCCGAACTTTTCGTTAATCCAGCTCAGCTGTGACCCGATTTTTCTCAGGTTTCCTTGTTCTCAACAAGCACTTGATCCGACACTCATCCCTGTCTTTGTAAATCTGGAACGTGAGAGCGTAGGCGACTGGAGAACTCATCGCTGTTCTCCCGAAGGGCGTCTGAAGATAAATTTTTGACCCCATCATTGCCTGTATCGCATCAGTCGCTATCTACATCTACATCTGCATGGTTACTCTGCAATTCTCACTTAAGTGCCTGGCAGAGAGTTCATCGAACCATTTTCATACTACTTCTCTACCATTCCACTCTCGAATGGCGCGTAGGAAAAAGGAACACCTAAATCTTTCCGTTGGAGCTCTGATTTCTCTTATTTTATTATGATGATTATTTCTCCCTACGTAGGTGGGTGTCAACAAAATATTTACGCATTCGGAAAAGAAAGTTGGTGATGGAAATTTCGTAAATAGATCTCGCCGCAAAGAAAACCGCCTTTGTTTCAGTGACTGCCACCCCAACTCGCGTATCATATCAGTGACACTCTCACCTCTATTGCGCGATACCACGAAACGAGTTGCCCTTCTTTGCACATTTTCGATGTCCTTCGTCAATCCTACCTGGTAAGGATCCCATACCGCGCAGCAATATTCCAGCAGAGGACAGACAAGTATAATGTAGGCTGTGTCTTTAGTGGGTTTGTCGCATCTTCCAAGTGTTCTGCCAGCAAAGCGCAGTCTTTGTTTCGCCTTCCCCACAATATTATTTATGTGGCATTTCCAATTTAGGTTGCTCGTAACTGCAATTCCTAGGTGTTTAGTCTAATTGACAGCCCTTAGATTTGGGCGATTTATCGTATTCCCAAAATTTATTGGATTTCTTTTAGTACCCATGTGGATGACCTCGCACTTTTCTTTGTTTAGTGCCATTTGCCACTTTTCGCACCATACAGATATTCTCTCTAGATCGTTTTGTAATTGGAATCGATCGTCTGATGATTTTACTATACGGTAAATTACAACGTCATCTGCAAACAATCTAAGCGGGCTGCTCACATTATCACCTAGATAATTTATATAAATCAGAAACAGTAGAAGGCCAATGGCACTACCTTGTGGAACGCCAGATATCACTTCTGTTACACTCGATTGTTTACCGTCTATCACTACGATCTGTGACCTCTCTGAGAGGAAATCACGAATCCAGCCACACAACTGAGACGATACTCCATATGCACGCAATTTGATGAATAATCGCTTGTGAGGAAAGGTATCAAATGCCTTCTGGAAATCTAGGAATATGGAATCGATCTGAGATCCCTTGTCGACAGCACTCATTACTTCATGGGAATAAAGAGCTAGCTGTGTTGCACAAGAAAGATATCTTCTGAATCCGTGTTGGTTATGTATCAATAAGTAATTTACTTCAAGGTGCTTCACAATGTTCGAGTACAGTATACGCTCCAAAATCCTGCTGCAAATTGAGGTCAGTGATATGGGTCTGTAATTCAATGGGTTACTCCTGTTTCCTTTCTTGAACATTGGTGTGACCTGTGCTACTTTCCAGTCTTTAGGAACAGACCTTTCGTCACGTG
The DNA here is from genome assembly GCF_023897955.1 of Schistocerca gregaria. Taxonomy (NCBI): domain Eukaryota; kingdom Metazoa; phylum Arthropoda; class Insecta; order Orthoptera; family Acrididae; genus Schistocerca; species Schistocerca gregaria. Next base: position 182,987,600 of record NC_064931.1, on the reverse strand, counting down.
AACGGTTGAATATGATTGCTAAGAAAGGCGCTATTGTGTCTGCATACTCTGAGAGGAACCTGATTGGTATACAATCTGGACCGGAAGACTTGCCTTTCTTAAGTGATTTGAGTTGTTACGCAAAACCTAAGATACCTACTTTTATGTCACTCATGCTAACAGTTGTTCTGGTTTAGAATTCTGGAATATTTACTTCGAATTTTTTGGTGAAGGAATTACGCAAAACTGTATTTAGTAACTCCACTTTAGTGGCACCATCATCGGTAGCATTTCCATCGCTACTGCGCAGTGACGGTATTGCTATAGCTGGCTGCGTAGAGGTACTTGTGTTTTGTCGACTGGAGTTTGCCAGCGTACACAGCGCGGGCCGTTGACCCTCCGCAGTTTATGGTATCGGTCTGCCAAGCCCGGCTCGTGCACTGGCACTCCTCGTGGAGCATCGTGACCGATCCCCCTCCTCGTACGTGAAACCCCCTGCTGCGCTCTGTAAACGATTCCTCATAGCTGGGAAGCTGCAGTAAGCAACGTAAGGAAACGTTCTCTTATGGCATTTCAAAATTGATGTAGTGATTCAGTCGCCACCAAGAATCGGTAGCACTCCTCTCACCACTGGTGGCTCACACAAGTGCGGTCAACGACAAGAAATGAGTGCGCTTTCCGTAATTACAGAGGGAAACACGCGACCAGGACTGCGCACAGGGTTAGGCAATCACGGACCTTCGTGGAGTCTTGTCACTGTGTCAACGGGTCTGTAAGCCGGTACTTACTTTCACTATTACGTTTATATCTCTACAGTCTTAAATGTTGTCATACTAATCTAAACAGTCACTTGGGCCATTCTATATAGGCGTTCAAATTCTCACACATATGAGTGTGTATTTGAAATAATCTCCATTCCATCATTAACGAAATACTAACTCGTTGGTACTCGACCAAATGTACTCAAATACATAAATAACAAAGCAGGCCACCCTAGTTTCATACAAATACAGGGAAAAAGAGCATAAATGTGAGATTCAAGTGTGTACCTAAAACAAAAGACGTATGATCAGTTACAAACTTGGAACAGTTCAGGACTCTACATACATACAGTTGGTGCTACAGGAAGTATGATAGAAGGTAAAACCGGCCACAGTCCTGACGTTCGATGAAGAAGGACCTGTACAGGAGCAGAGGCAGGCTAGACAAGCCAAGTCCCACCAGAAATTTTGTGATATAATTTTATTCTGTGTGTTTATCAGTCTGATTTTGGTGTAGCACGAGTGACCAGAGGCAGTCACACATACAGAGTGTGGTAAAAAGTATCCGGACACCTAGCTGAAAATGATTTACAAGTTCGTGGCGCCCTCCATCGGTAATGTTGGAATTCAGTATGGTGTTGGCCCACCCTTAGCCTTGATGACAGCTTCCACTATCGCAGGCATACGTTCAATCAGATTTCTTGGGGAATGGCATCTCATTCTTCACGGAGTGCTGCACTGAGGAGAAGTATCGGTGTCGGTCGGTGAGGCCTGGCACGAAGTCGGACGTGCTGACTGGGTGTTGTGTGATGTCCTTAGGTTAGTTAGGTTTATGTAGTTCTAAGTTCTAGGGGACTGATGAGCATAGATGTTAAGTCCCATAGTGCTCAGAGCCATTTGAACCATTTTTTGAACGAAGTCGGAGTTCCAAAACAACCCAAAGGTGCTCTATAGGATTCAGGTCAGGACTCTGTGCAGGCCAGTCCATTACAGGGATGTTATTGCCGTCTAACCACTCCACCACTGGCCGTGTATTATGAACAGGCGCTCGATCGTGTTGAAAAATGCAATCGCCATCCCCGAATTGCTCTTCAGCAATGGGTAGTAAGAAAGTGCTTCAATGTAGACCCATGCTGTGATAGTGCCACGCAAAACAAAAAGGGGTGTAAGCCTCCTCCATGAAAAACACGACCACACCATAACACCACGGCCTCCGAATTTTACTTTTAGCACTATACATGCTGGTAGATGAAGTTCACCGTGCATTCGCCATACCCACACCCTGCAATCATCGCCACAATGTGTATCGTTATTCGTCACTCCACACAACGTTTTTCCACTGTTCAATCGTTCAATGTTTACGCTGCTTACACCAAGCGAGGCGTCGTTTGGGATTTACTGGCGTGATGTGTGGCTTATGTGCAGCCGCTCGACCATGAAATCCAAGTTTTCTCACCTCCCGCCTAACTGTCATAATACTTCCAATGGATCATGATGCAGTTTGAAATTCCTGTGTGATGGTCTGGATATATGTCTGCCTATTACACATTACGACCCTCCTCAACTGTCGGCGTTGTCTGTCAGTCAACAGATGAGGTCGGCCTGTACGCTTTTGCGCTGTACGTGTCCCTTCACGTTTCCATTTCACTATGACATCGGAAACAGTGGACCTATGGATGTTTAGGAATGTGTAAATCTCGCGTACAGACGTATGACATAAGTGACACCCAATCACCTGACCACATTCGAGGTTCGTGATCTCCGAGGAGCACCCCTATTTTGCTGTGTCACGATCTCTAATGACTACTGAGGTCTCTGATATGGAGTATCTGGCAGTAGGTGGCAGCACAATGCACCTAATACGCAAACGCATGTTTTTAGGGGTGTCCGGATACTTTTGATCACATAGTGTAGTTTCCGCTGCTGCGTTGCAGAGACACACGATGTTACTTTAAGCTGCCAATAGCCGAGTCAGATATTGTCACTAGTCCTCTCTGACGTCTCCCTCAGCGTCCTTTCGTAGTGACGAACCTGTTTTTTTATCAGCCAACACCGAACGACAGCATCAGCAGCCAGTGGGCTCACACGCCTACGCAAAGCTGATGTCGCGTTTGAGCAGTATATTCTCCCGATTCTGGCTACGTGGAGTGTTACTGTTAGCTGCTTGAGTAGCGATTAGCAAGTAGCCAGAAGCTGCCCGGAATATTTTTTCTGGCACTTGAAAGTAGCTCTCTGGCAGCTTTTCAAAGAAACCTGTAGTTGTTTCCCTTTCTCTATCTCGGCCCTCGCCCTAGCTTAGCTTAGAGTCACCTTGGGTGGGCCTGGTGGACGGACCATATCGCGCGCACCCCTCTTTCCTCTCACCACAGCGAACCGTTCTTTCTGTGTAAGCTCTTCTACTCAATGTTTGGGGTTAGTCAGCTTGGGCCCGTAGTCCGAATTTTCACTCACATCACTAACCGAACCTACCTGTAGTCGCTGTCACGCACTTTGCTACATTTCTTCCCTCATCTCCACTCTCTGCGTCCTACTGCCATTCGTCAACGGTAAATGTTGCAGACAGCAAATGGGGCCCATCTCTCAGCAATGTTCAGTATTTTGAAGCTGTCTGATTGAAAGTCGGGTATATTTACAGCGACTATAAAATGAGTAAAGAAAGTTGTTTGCTGAAACAGCCCTTTAATTTATTACGTATGGAAGACACGCTAGAAATATAGAGGTTAGGTTCACTTCGACCAAAATGTTTAATGTCTCAACTCGATGGAAAGACGAACAGAGCTCTCTTGCAATACATGATTCTTCAAAAAGTCGTGGTTAACGGTGAATGAAAAGAAACTAAAGTTATTTTGTTTCTTGCTATTTTGTCTAAAACTGGCATAGTGAGACCGTGGCTGTGTACAATTAATGTAGGTCGATTCTTACAAAGACGAAGACAGCAACCAGCCACTATTAATACTGCTATTTAAGTAAATAGCGCCGTAACCGGTTTCGAACTGGCAAGTCCATCATCAGACCTCTGTTCACATGATTTGCAATATACACTTTACATAACCGTCATTTTTCGATTTATATTCTTCCACTGCGGTGAAATATTCTTGCACCAACACACGAAGAATATTTCGCCACAGTGGAAGAATAAAAATCGAAAAATGACGATTATGTAAAGTGTATCTTGCAAATCATGTGAACAGCCGTCTGATGATGAACTTGCCAGTTCGAAACCAGTTACGACGCTATTTACTTAAATAAATAGCAGTATTAATAGTGGCCGGCCAGTGTAGCCGAACGGTTCTAGGCGCGAAAGTCTGGAACCACGTGACCGCTACGGTCGCAGGTTCGAATCATGCCTCGGGCATGGATGTGTGTGATGTCCTTACATTAGTTAGGTTTACGTAGTTCTAAGTTCTAGGGGACTGATGACCTCAGAAGTTAAGTCCCATAGTGCTCAGAGCCATTTGAACCAAGTATTAATAGTGGCTGGTTGCTGTCTTCGTCTTTGTAAGAATCCACCTACATTAATATTTTGTTTCTATTGTGTATTAGTTGGTGGTGAAGGATGGTACAATTCAGTCGGCTGTAAGGATGTAAAACATTTTAGTGAATGAATTATGAAACATGAGGAAAGCGAGCTACATTTCGAAAATGCTTGTAAATACAAAATGTTTGGCAGCGTTAATATTGCTCATCAGACTAATTCAGCTAATAAAATGTTAATTCAGTAACATAATGAATTAGTTATGAAGAACAGACACATATTATACGGAACAGTTGACCGCTTAACGTTTTCTGGGACTCTCTAGCTAGCACTAGGGGCTCACATACAAAAACGGGAGTTAGCAAACCGTGCAGTTTCTTAGCTGTTGCGGTATCTTTCACAAAATCTTGACGGTGTGCTAGATGACTACTTAAACAGCTAAGGTAATTCTGTCTGTAAATTTACGTCACACATTATACGAAGTTAATTTTCCAACTGTATATATCAAGTTTACATTGAAGAACTGATTACAGACATTAATCTATCACTTTTTTCTGTGTAGACAGACGAAACAGCAGATATTACATACAAAAGTCAATCTATCATTATAATGCGGTGAATTAAGGGGAAGAAACCCGCTGAAGATTCTTTTCCTTGGAAAATGTTAATGATAGGGCAGCACGATGAGCTCCTGAGCTTCTAAAATTAAGTCTGAAACCTTTCAGTGTTCAAGAAGAATTCATTTCTCAAGCATACGGTGCGGCCGCAGTAATGATCGACAGTCATACTGATGTACAATCTCTGATGCAAAGTACTTTCTCATATGCCAAGTGCGTTCAGTGTTATGGCCACGAAATAATTTCTTTATTCAAAATGTTTGTACTAAAAACTTAAAATCTGTCAGGTTGCTCTTTAGAAACACTGGTGGATTTACAACGTTTTTTTCTGCATCGCCTAAGGTAAGTGTTTTGTTACGGACACTCTGCAATAAGAAAATCTCATCATTTTCTTGAACTAGATTGAATTTCCAATCTCGCCCTGTTAATAGCGTTCACCAAAACAAATTACGTTTGTAAGCAATGTTATTAGCCGGCCGTTGTGAGCGAGCGGATCTAGGCGCTTCAGTCCGGAACGGCGCTGCTGCTGCGGTCGCAGGTTCGAATCCTGCCTCGGGCACGGATGTGTGTGCTGTCCTCAGGTTAGTTAGGTTTAAGTAGTTCTAAGTCTATGGGACTGATGACCTCAGATGTTAAGTCCCATTGTGATCAGAGCTATTTGAACCATTTTAAATGTTATTATGAGATTGAGGAAGAAGTTACTTGGGATGATATTACACTAAGAGTATATTTTTCTTTAAGAATTTTACTTCAAAATCTAGAGTTTTGTTCCGTCAAAATTTTTTCTATGGGGTTACGTAACATACCGAAGTTTGTATAACACAGTACGGAAGTAGAGTTCAAATGCTGTTTCTATGTCCACAACGTTGCGACATTTTGAGTCATACGAGAGAACGCTGCAAGGTATCGAGTTTCTGAAGATTATGCTTTGTTTCGTCAAGAAAACGATCCAATTATAGCACTGAAATTAATGTGACAGCACATGAAAAAGGACTGTGTGACATTGTGACTAACCAACAGAAAGGAGGATCCCAAAACTTTCATGTATTTAGTAGCTTTGGAATTCCTGACCCAAAAAAGTTTGATACATTCAGAGAACATTTTGCAACCTATATCCAGTGTGTTCGTTTAATTGTCACAATAAATTGAAAAATGAACTGCCAGTGACCTGTCACAATGACACGTTAAAAGTCTACTGACTTTTTACCTGGGAACCATCAAATAAATGAGCACCATCCACCACACCTCTGAACAGAAGCGAAAAGCAGAGCTAGTAACACGTGCTTCCGGGCTACAAGCACTAAAAGCATTATTAACCCTACGAAGTGCTCATACTACAATAACAGTACAGAATCGAAACACGAGACGAAATTCCTTTAGACTGGATAACACTGGAAAAAACCAACGATCCTTCCAGGAAATAAAGTTATTGAACTAGACACAGTTTTATTGGCCCTGTGATTCCAATTAAAAATGAGAGAGCCTTTAAAATTCTTATTAAAGACCGTTTTATACCGGTAAATAATTTTTACAACGTAACATAACGGAAGAAAGGAACTGCACGGTCGCTAGGCTTCTCTGGTGAGTTAATGTGCGCGTAGTTGACATTGAATCGCAAGTCATGTGCCTGGCACACATCACGGTGTTTCGTAACGAGTGAGAGTGATGCCACGTAAGGTGCTAAAGGAAGTGAGAATGACGAGTGGCAACGCCACTGATAATCAGTGTGGTCACTTTCTTCACTTGTTTGACGCCTCAGTGCAAAGACTTCTCCGTTTGTGAAAATTTAGACTAATCAGTGTGAAATAATAACTGTAAGCATTGCAAGTTCAAAAATGGCTCTGAGCACTATGGGACTTAACATCTGTGGTCATTAGTCCCCTAGAACGTAGAACTACTTAAACCTAACTAACCTAAGGACATCACAAACATCCATGCCCGAGGCAGGATTCGAACCTGCGACCGTAGCAGCATTGCAAGTCACCCAAAGGCCGACTGGCTGCTAAATGACAATATAAAACAACTGCTAGTGTTTTTTAATAACAAATTCTTCCAGAAGAAAACAAAATGACAGTGGACATGACAAGAATAAATCGAACTCAAATGTAACTGACTAATTTTATCATATAATAAAGCAATCTCGAATTTTTACTGATCGTAGGTTAGAAATATACAGAGTAAAATAGATACAAAGCTTGAAGGAAAGAAAATCATTGTTCAGTAAGTCAGAAAATTAAAAGTATTGATATGAAGGGTATACAGATATGGACCCGGGAGACAATTATTTAAAAAAGGTATTTAGGCAAACAGCAATAGGTTCTGCAAGTACGAAGAAAACAGAAGAATGAAAATGTCAAATTGAACACTGCAAACATTAAAGAGAAAGACCGTGACAGAAGATTTTGAATTGAACAAAGCTAACTGGTAACGCCTTATAGAGGATGTGTGAAGATACAATTGCAAACAATAATAGTATTTGTAGAACAAAACAAATCCTTTATTACCTTTGCAAATGATATTAATTAACAAAAGAGAGTGATAATTGTTGATATTTATGACTGCACGGTGACTTCCGTTTTCTGAAATTTCATCAATAATTGGAAAACAAATCTAACATAGTAATTAAATTTTAATATGATCACAAATTTAATTTTTGAAATTCGTATACAACACACACAAACAACGTGTTCATTGTACAATGAACCACGACACGACAACTTCAAAAGAAAAATCTCCCCTACTTCCAACTTGTGCATTTGGTACGTTTTTACAACAACATCTTAAACCTCAATTGCGTCTATATCATCCATAAGAAGCCACACAAAAAGATTCATTTCTACGAAGGAATGTAAAATCTATCTGTCTTTGGAATTTCGTAAGAACTTTCCCTATACAGATTTTTACTGCTTTCTTGGAGCAGCATTGAAGTAGCTAGCACCCATTCAGACTGATGTGGAGTTTTGATCTGGAAAGAAGAGATAAGAAGAATGAAACATCGATAACATTTTTTTATAAGAAAAGGAAAAACAGTAGTGTACAGCCATCTGTCTCACTTATCTCATTGTCACCTTCATGAGTTTCATCACCATATCCGCCAGGAATGGAAATCGGACAAAGCAAAGTGATTCACAACAGCTTGACTCCTTATTATACTTCTAGTAAGCCGAACGCAAATTTGATCTTTGTATCGGCACGGGAAGCTTCATGTCCAATCAGTACCAGAGAATTGTTTGTAAATTTTGACTGAATGCCTTTTACGTCAAGCAATGCCTTTGTTATATACCAAAGATCCGCAGTAGAATCCGGAAACCTACAGTTTGCACAATTGAGAAGTCGCATTAGTAGAGCCCTCTGTGTTTGGCCATGAAGACAATGAATACTGTCTATCAGGGGTCCCATGGGAGTCTTGTACACTCGGTTCTCCTTGTTAATGCTTATTTTTCCATTTAAAATTTCTGTGAGATACAGTTCTGAGACATCCAAGCTATTTTTCTTCAGTTCACACAATTTAAATTTGTACGGATATGGCATTTTCATACTGACTCTTCCGATCTTTGCTGTATGATTCAACTGTGGTATCGTGTATCGATACCACCCCACGGGCGTCATACTGTTGACAACGGAATAGTAAGTTTCCATCTGATGCCCATAGAGGTCGTGCGGGATCTGGCGGACCTAGAGAGCCTGTATAGGGAGAGAGTGGCCAACCGGACGATACGGCGGCCATTTTTCTGCCAAACTGCGGGCGGGACTTTTGAATGGCCAGTAGTGGAGTACACACTCACCGAATCAAAAACACAAGACAATATGGCGAAACCATTCGTTAAATGCCTTTGTTTATAACAATAATGTGTTATAATACTTTTCACACAGCCAATTTACAGGTCTGTTTTCAAATTTAACTATGATATTGCAAGTTGTTTTATATGTAGTAAAAAGCAAAAACGACTTACTTCGCATAGATAAGAGTACTTGGTTGGTTTCCACAAGGCTCCTGTATGATTTATGTCAGCCCTGTTGACTGCGACTGCCCACTGCTTTCGTCTTTCTTCATTGCGTGGAAATGCTAACATGCGAAATCCACCTTCACCTCTATTGGAACAACCAAATGCAGCACAACCTAGCATCGTTTACGAACGTTTGCAGAACGACTTACAGATGTCAAAAACAATACTGTACAATCACTAACGTGTTTACTTCAAACATGTAGGCCTACCTACATCAACACAAAACGCTTCATTATTTCAACTCGTATTTAAGATCGCAAACGCTAATTACGTACTAAAAACGACATTTAAACTAAATCAAACATGCATGCACAACGCATAACATGTCTCTCAATAATTCAAATGCCTTTTAATCGTTTCCAAAAGTCCTCTGAACTTCAATCCAACTCAAAAGCACGGCAAACATAGGAAGCGCGAGAGAGGTTTGGCAGAAAAATCGCGCCAAAGCTAATAAACCAATCATGGGCTACTTCACCTATGGCCACTCTCTCTGTAAACAGGCTCTCTATGGGGACCCAGCTGTGCCATGCCTCCAGCGGCTATGGAGAATGAGCGTCCTCCGCCACTGCAATATAGTGCCACTCAGCCAGTTCATGTTTGGAGCCTCTTCGCTATGTGATGCTACGCAGACGCCACCTAGCTGTGGCACCGACACCATCGTTCGTGCTCTAGTTCAGAGACCCTTCTCCTCGTTGCTATTGTATCAGCTGTGCTCTGTTTCATGCTGCATTATTTGTAACGAGTCATCGTACGTTTGGAGAATTGCGTGTTAAGTAAATATTCTCTTTATTTTGTTAACTGATTTGCTAATCATTTCCGTTTCTGTCCAGATTTGCGACGATGACAGTTGCCACACCACGCTGTAACCCATCTCTCCTTACCTTTATCTGCGAAGTCGTACTCAACAAACATGGCGACGGATCATCGTGCCTATGTGTGTCCTTCTTCAAGTTAACTTCCTCCTGTTCTGTTGTTTTTCGATCAGTTTTTGCTTTTGTCTTCTGTGTCCCCAGTGTTTGCCTTCCGTGTGTTCTTTATGATGCAGGTTCTGTGATTGCCGCTCTTGCACCCCCTTCTGATTTCTCTGCTCTACTTTTGCTTTTCGCTGCTTATATTTGTGTATTGCTTAACTGATCATGGCTATTGCGCTAAAATCGCCTGCTGTGTCGCCTGCAGTTGATATAACTCAGTTTATTGAGTTTCAGGGCGCAACTGCTTGAAGTGGTGAATCGTTTCATGACGGCGCAGATGGCTTCGTACAAGACGCTGGACCCAACAGTAGCGCGACCGCCTGCACCGCTTATGTATGTGTCGCCGTTTTGTGATTTTGATGAGACGAAGGAAGTCTGAACAGAGTACCTCACACAGTACAACGCACGCATCACAGCACATTACATTCGCAGTCTGGAACCGCGCGACCGCTACGGTCGTCAGTTCGAATCCTGCCTCTGGCATGGATATGTGTGATATCCTTAGGTTACTTAGGTTTAAGTAGTTCTGATGACCTTAGAAGTTAAGTCCCATAGTGCTCAGAGTCATTTGCCATTACATTCGAAGTACTGACAAACATTCTCATTTCTTGGCCAAAGCGGGAGTGACTATTTATAGGCTGTGCACCAAGTTATTTCCCGCGTCAGACCCTGAACTAGTACAATATGAGGAGCTGTTGCAGGCGCTTAGAAGGTATTATGAAGAAGAGGTTCAAGTGGCTCGGCTCTAACCACTATTCGACTTAACGTCTGAGGTCATCAGTCTCCTAGACTTAGAACTACTTAAACCTAATTAACCTAAAGACACCACACACATCCATGCCCGAGACAGGATTACAACCTGCGACCGTAACAGCAGCGCGGTTCCAGACTGAAGGGCCTAGAACCCCTCGGCCACAGCGGCCGGCGTTCAAGTGGCAGCTACCCGGTTTCTTTAGGTTTCGTAAGCAACAGGAACAGACATACCTTCAGTGGGTGACTGAACTGCAAGGCTTTACTAGACAGCGTAGATTCAAATGCAACTGTGGCAAATATTACAGTGATAAAATGGTTTGTGGTGCCATGACACACAACGTAGATGACTTTCGAATTCGGGAACAAATCCTTAAATATCCAGACCCTTCCTTGCAACAAGTTCTGCAGATTGTAGACTATCAAGATTCCTGCGAAGGCGGAGCAGACAGTTTTTAGGTAGCGCCTGCTTGTGCGGTGGATAAACATAGCAAAGAGATCTCGCTGCCGGAACGGAAGCAAAGGCCCGGCCAGCCACTGCACACGTAAACGTGCGTCGCATGCGACACAAGGTGTGAAGTATGGCTCATGATGGCCTATCTTGCTCCTCGCGTGAAGCGACTTGTTTTTTTTTGCGACAAACGCGGACATGTACAGTCTGTGTGTTTACAGAAGCGTAAGGTATCCCCTTCTGCTACTCCTTCCCGCAAACAGAAGTCACAAACAGCATGTAGTGTTATTCAAAGCCCGTAGTGTCGTTAGTCACAAACCGTTAAGGAAAGGCTCCTAAATCGTCTGCAGTGCTATGTGAGGACAATAAAATTTTTGTCTTTCTTACTTTTGGTGGACAATCAGTCCGTTTGTAGCTTGACACTGGCTCTTCGGTGACTTTGCTAAGTGCCACACTCTGATGGCGTATGCCGGACAAGGCATCCTTGTCTTAGGCACTTGTAGCCTTCCTGGAAATTACCGAAATTTGACGAAGACAATGACATTCACATTGCTTGCCTCCCGAGACAGTGCTAATAGTTTTGGTCTAGACTCTTTTGTTTGGGCTAAGCATTCGGGACAGCCGCGCGAGATTACCCGAGCGGTCTAAGGCGCTACAGTCATAGACTGTGCGGCTGGTCCCGGCGGAGGTTCGAGTCCTCCCTCGGGCATGTGTGTGTGTGTGTGTGTGTGTGTGTGTGTGTGTGTGTGTGTGTGTGTTTGTCCTTCTGCTTATTTAGGTTAATTAGTGTGTAAGCCTAAGAACTGATGACCTTAGCTGTTAAGTCCCATAAGATTTCACACACTTTTGAACATTCGGGACAATGTACTTTCAGTTTCTTTGATCATCTGGACAGCGTTGCTAAGTTATGTGCAGAATTTCAGAATTTGTTTTGTGAGATATTTAGCAAACCCAATAATTGTGTTGCCCGTGTCACAGTGAAGAACAATGCATAGCCACATTTTGTTGGTTGGTTTAAACAGGGGGGGGGGGGGGGGGAGAGGAAGGGACCAAACTGCTAGGTCATCGGTCCCTCCACGTTTTGTTAGAGCCGGTCCTGTTCCTCATGCTCTTCGAGAACAGGTGGCTCAGGAACTTATTGCTTTGCAAGACAATGGGGTCGTTGCACCCATTACTGCGAGTCAGTGGGCGACCTCTCTTGTTATTCTAAAGAAGCCGTCTGGAAGACTCCGGTTGTGTACCGATTTTATGAAAACTATGAATCCTCAAACAGTTGTTGACATTTAGCCCTTGCCACGTCTGCAAGAACTGATGGATATATTGGATGCCGGTCGTTACTTTCCCAAAACTGATTTGAGCGATGCTTACTTGCAAGTCCCTCTAGATGAGCAGTCTCAAGAGGTCTTTGTAATTAATACACATCATGGGTTTCCTCAAATTTTTGAGATTGCAACTTGGCAGTGCTTCCCCACCGGCCATATTTCGGCACTTTCTGGAGCAGCTGACTCAAAAGATCCTTTTTGCTGAAATTATTTAGATGACATTGTCGTCTCATATCGCACTCTCAGAGAACACATTAGTAATCTTCGCACTCTGTGTCATGTTTTGTCTGCAAGTGGTCCCAAATGTGACAGACAACTGTGCAGTTTTTCAGAAAGAACGTGAATACTTAGGCCACGTCATTGATAACCACGCTGTTCACCCATTGCAGTCACATTTGCTTGCCATCCGTGACATTCCACTCCCACGAAATGTGCGGGAATTGAAATCTGTGTTACGGAGGCTCACATATTACAGCCGATTTCTTCCTAACGCTCTCAAATCGTGGCTCCCTTACCTTGCTTGTACAGGAAGAATGTTCCTTTTGTTTTGTCGCAAGAATGTAAGTCTGCTATCCAGAAGATGAAAGGTACTTTGCTTAGTGATGGATGCCATGTTAATTTTGATCCAAGGAAACATGTGGTCTTGGCTGTGGATGCTTCCTATTACGGCTTCATTTTAATTTTGTTGCATAAATCTGGTGCTGTTGACAGGCTGGTTGCCTTTGCTTCGAAGTTGTTGATCAAAGGTCAATGTAATTATTCGCAAATTGAAAAGGAGGCTCTCGCCATTGTCTATGGTGTCACTAAGTTTCACCGTTAGTTGGTGACTGACCATAAACGTCTACGATCGCACAGCGCAGAAGCTGCAACGATGGACTCTTCTTTTGTCAAATCGCCAGTATGAGCTGTGTATCGTTGCGCTTCTAAGCATTCCAATGCAGCTACTCTTTCTCAGCTCCATTTTGGCCCAGATTCCACATTCGATGAGTCCCATGCTTCTTGTATCCTACACTAATGCACAAGACACAGATCCCATGCATAGCTTTCCGCTTAATGACCCGAACATTGCACTGGCCACAGCAGCGGATCCTGATTTGCGGATTCTGTTGCACTACATCGACACTGGTTGGGCTCATTCAGCCAAAGAGATTCATAGCTATGTGGCTTTCCGATCAGCGCAACGTGCTTCGTTTGCTACAAGGTCACTGGGGTATCATTGACACCAAGCAGTTGGCACGACATGGAACGGTGTGGCATAAACTGAACAGTGGATTCTCAGTGCCACGCCTGTGCTGAACATCAGTCAGCTCCACATCAGCAGTTCTTTGAAAGGCCCAAACCTCAAGCACCTTCGCAACGTCTGGATTAGGATTTCGCGGGTCCTTACTGGAATGCACATTGGCTCATCGTCGTTAACACATTTAGCAAAATTCCCTTTGTGGTTCCTATGCACTCTTCTAAGGCTTGTTCCTCCTCAATCCAGGCCTTATCGTCGATCGTTTACCTCGAGGGATTGCCAGAAGTGATTGGACCTCAACTTGTTGCCCCTGTGTACGAACAGTTTTGTACCACCTCTGGCATCAACCACATCACGGGTGCACCGTTCTACCTGCAATCCAACAGCGAAGCTGAAAGCTTTGTACGAACATTTAGGCAACAGATGGGAAAACTTCACGCCAATCACTCATGGGATGAACTTCTGTTGCTATTCTCGTTTTCCTACCACTCCCAGCTACGCGATGGACCAGTGCCAGTGGAGTTGTTACGTGGACGGCTGCACTGCACCTTGCTCCAGTTGGTGCACCCACCACGGCGGGCGGCGCCAACTCTGCCTGGACAGGCAAAGTATCAGACTAATGATCTGGTCTTTTACAGATTGTATGGCGGTCGGAGGCATTGGGACTGAGGCGCCACTGTACGGATTCTTGGACGTTCTCTCTTTTTACTGCAAGGATCGAGAAGATTATTGAGACACCACCAGAATCAAAGTCGTCCATGTGGATTCCGTGACCCTGTCGCACACTTAGTGCTTTCAGATTCTGTGGCTGGCTGGACGCAGCAGCCCTCGCTGCATCCGGCTGCTGTGGGACCCATGCTATTGGCACCAATCCCAGAGCTGATGGAAGTCGACGCCTTTTCACAGTCATTGCCGTCTCAACAGCCGCCGCTGTCTGGGGATGGTCCTGCCTTCCTGGCAGCTGTCCCACGTGCCGCCTCGGGTCCCACTGCAGTCATTGAGATGCCTCCATCTTCGTTTGTAGCTCCGTTTCTAGATGTGGGTGTATTGACTTTGTCCAGTTTTTTGGCAAGAATTCCCAGGCAGGCCCAGGGCGTATGCCAGAGCACGGGTGGGAGCTCAGCACCAGCCTGCGTTTCGGCTCCCATCTGCTCATTGCCACCTACATCCAGCTCTCCCTCTCTCGCCCCCCCCCCCCCTCCCCCAACGTACTTAATCATTCAGCAACAGCATACAACGATGGTGTGAAGGACTGGAGTGGAGGGACACGGTATCACATATTGACACCATCCCATGTGCATCATACAGTTGGCAATGGAACTGCAAGGTTCTGTCTGATGCCAATAGCGGTCTCGTGGGGTATGTTGGACTCAATGATGCATGCCTGCTGAGCCACACTTTCAGCTGGACTATGAGTGCGCTCTGCCACCGCAATATAGGAGGACCAGCGGCAGCCACTCTGCCCTCTCATACTCGGAGTCTCTTCGCTACGTGATGCCATGCAGAGGCCATATAGTCGCGGCACAGACCCCAATCGTTCGTTCTCTAGTTGAGAGAGCCTTCTCCTTGTTACTATTGTTCAACTGGACTCTGTTTCTTGCTGCATTATTTGAGATGAGTGTTCCTACATTTGATGAAGTACAAGCTAAGTAAATATTCTGTTTACTGTGTAAACTTGTTTACTGATCACCTGTGCTCCTATCCAGGTCTCCTATGACGACAGTTGCCGCACTACTCTATAGCCCCCTCACGTTACCGTTCAAACACAATTGCAACCTAAATGGAAAATTTTTAAGTTAACTGCCGGCCGGGGTGGTCGAGCGGTTCTAGGCGCTACAGTCTGGAACCGCGCGACCGCTACGGTCGCAGGTTCGAATCCTGCCTCGGGCATGGATGTGTGTGATGTCCTTAAAGTTAACTTACAGACGCTTGCATCAATGATTTCCTCACTACACCATTAGACTGTTATAGACAGTTGTTGCTGCATCCACTGTGTCACGTTGTTGCTGCGTTTTCCACATTCTTCGCCCGATAAAGAACGTTTGTTCATAAAAGAACCGCTCGTCAAAAGATGGTCAGCTTCACCCCACCGATCCCAAGTGGTCAATTTCATCAAGAATTTCTCAAGTCTTATTTATGTGTCTATATATAGGTAAGTATAATTGATTAACTTTTGTTCTTGCTCTAGTTGTCATTGTGATGGTTCAGTGCTCGACGTACATAAGACCTAGACACATGAGTTGTTTTATATCACTCACATGAATAAAAGTATTAGCTCATTAAAAAAGTAAAAAAATCAGCCCTTAAGAAAAGATTAGTATTCAAACAGAGGTTAAGAATACTGTGCATTTTTGGGTTGCCAGAACTTAAGAACTTATGAAAATTAATAATAACTAAAAGAATAGAATTTTCGTATCCATTGTGTGGTTATATAAAATAAAATATTTTTTGAAGTGTTCGGTCAGCTTCATCTCACCGCTAAATTTCACTCCATTTGATGGCACTGAAGAACTTGTACATCAGTGCTGTAGGTTCTATTGCAATTCATCACGATAGTGTGAAATTTAGAACTGAAAAAGCAGGCAGTAAAGAATATTTCGTATCACCAAAACTACTGTCAAAGCTGTAGAAGAAGGTTTCAGAATCCCAAACTGTGGAAAAGAAGGACTGCGCATTAATGGAACTTACTTGTACCACGCTCTTTCTCGTGATCAAGTATACAGTTCGCCTCTAGCGTAGATAAATTTCAACAACAAATATAAAAACTTAATTGAGGAAGTTTGAATGTGGGCCTGAAAATCAGTTACATATGACGTTTAATCAATGCACTGAAAAGAGAATAGTACAAACTAACAACGAAGTCTTGGAATAAAAAGATGAACTTCTGTATGTGTAGCAGCTGAGGCAAAAGAAATAAACTGTAGAGTAAAAGTTGCATGAACTGCTTTTGTAAACGAAGCTTTCGAAAACTATTCATCTGATGTAGTTGAAACTATAACGTTAGAATGAGTCGTAGTCTGATATATGAACCTTATTCAACAGCGTGCAGAATGTGTTCTTCCAGGTCATGCGTTGCGAACGATTCTTGACCCACATCTATCCACCATTGGTGGTGCAACTGATACTGTTTCAGCAATGCGACGTTAAACAACAACAAAAATTGGAAGATATGCATGTCTATGGTCTCGCTATCAGTTTTCATACACTCGTTCGACATGGTATCTAACACCATTCGTTCAGTCGTACGTAGACATCACGTCTGCCTGCTCGTAAAATGAATGTTCTGCCATGGTTAAAAGGAACGCATTTAAATAACATAGGACTACTATACACGCGGATTGTTCAAGAGATACTCACCTCAAATGTACACAGAGGCCAAATGTAAATATGTCTCTATAGTAACACAACATTTTAACTGTGAAGGTATTCTTAAACCCCCTGTGTAAGCCATCTGTAAAGTGTCTCATTACACATTTACGATACAAATCGTTATGAAACATGGGGGTAAGCTCTTTTTCTTTGCAAGGAAGATGTATTAAGTTCGACATACTTAATGTATACTGCCTGTAGTAACCTCGATGTCAACGAATTATTAAACAACACTGCTGAAAACAATTGAAAATGCGTCTCATTACAGCCAAATTTTGATGATAGAAACGATTTACGGCTTCGTACGTCATCGCTATTTGCATGAAATCTCTGAAATATTCACTTATTGGAGGTTATCGTCATGAAACTCTATTACTGAGTCTGTTATCGAATATCGAGGTCACTACATACTTCGCTCTGTATTCATAACATGTGCGGTTCAGTCGATTGATTATTGCATAAATATCTAAGATGTGTCGTGAAGTTATATCTAAGGGTTTGTCGTAAAGTTTGGCATACAGTTTGTGTATAATAATTAATTTATAGACTTTTATAACAAATGCACCATCTTTTTGGTTTCTCCTTCAGATTTATTTACACAGCATTCAGCTCTAAGTTGAAATAATTACACTTAAAAAAATTAACTGCTCTTATCACAAGCTTTAACTTTGTGGCACCCATTGAATTAGCTACAATAATGAATTTGCAAATAGAATGAGCAGTTTCATTTCTGATTTGTTTCTCTGTGAAAGGATCCCGTGGCTTAGTAACAGAACTGGTTATAGTAGAATACGAACTGTCATACATCGTCAGCGGGATCGCAAATTTAGGTTTAGCTGTACGACCACAATATCAGTGTAAGATATGAAGATACTGCTGGACGGTGAATTTATCTAACATCAATACTCCCTCTGCCTAATTTTCAGATCACTGGATTAGTGGCAGACTTCAGATTCCGTCTACACGATGTGCATATGACCAACTTGTTGATCGTTTTTTTCTATTAAGCAACTACATACTCAGTTGGTATGCACCGAGAAAAACAAAATGTTGTCACAACTGCAAAGTTGTGCAAAATGTGAGATTATTTGTTATACGATGTGTTTATAATTTTCCATTTATTATGTAGAGGGGTTGTGGTGGGGAGCATATTCAATGGGAAATCAGTTCCAGAAACGTACTATTTCGGTGCTGCAACCAAGTAGAAGCGTCGTCTTGAGGCACGTACGAATGAGTTGTTCACTCATCATGTGCAGGCGAAGTGTTGGGTTCTGCGGGATGTGATCTTTTATAGCGACAGAAGAGGCTACGGTCTAGCAGTTATAAAAGGTCACATCCCACAGACACTCGACACTTCACCTGCAGAAGAAGTACTTGAAACTTTTTCAAACGTTGCTGTAAGAGGACACTGTCACTCGGATGATACCGCCAGACGTTTTCATCAGTGAAATTCACCGAGAAAGTCTGGGTTCCCACACAGAAACATTTCTCGCTCCCACGTCAGCGAGGTCTAAGAGCGACAGTAATAGTAGTGTATCTCCTTCTTTCACGGAAGGTCTACATCCTGGTACATTGCTGAAATGTTGGTAGAACTGCGCGTCGTTACAACAGTAGTTATCTGATTACAAGTGTAAGAATTCCTAAGAAGTGAAAATTTAAGTTATTGATGAATAGATATTTCACGCAAAGCTGGCCTGTTATAACAGATCAGAAGCTTTCCTGGGGAATGCAGTACCTTCTAGTCCAATTCTGTCATTGTTTATTCACTTTTCGTCTAAGGTATTTGCGTAACAGCAATACAGCGTTAGCAGCAGATACGCTAACATTAGGAATTTTTAGTTCGACCTTACCTTTCACCATGAACATAGATGAGAAATTATCAGCTTTTGCAAATACCAACTTGACTGGTGGCTTCGGTTTTCAGTTAATCAGTACACTCCATGACACCTCAACGTCAAGGGAATTAGATATGAGACCTCAACCTACACAGAATAGGATGCTAAAATCGGTTTCATGTGCAACAACGTTAGTAGCTGCCATTTATCAGTATCTCCGTGATTCCTATTAAGCTTTATTAATGTGCTGGCAGGAGGTAGACTGGCGAAAATGGACCAGTTTTTCTCAGCGTGATTGACTGATGGCATGTTTTTGAGTTTCCATTTTTGTGCACGGTATTTAGACTACAAAACTGGCATTTTTTCATTTGCTCCTTTAAATCATCACACAAAGCTAAAATTGCAGACGCTGGTATCTGGATCTGATCAGATATCTGGACGATTATTCGCAAATTGTATGAAAACAGGAATTTATCGTAGGTAGCCTCTGAATTGCTGCTATGTCCTCCCTCAGTCCGACCTGATAGGGATCGCAAACGCTCGAGCAGTACTCAAGAATAGGTCGTATTACTGTTTTGTAAGCGGTCTCCTTTACAGATGAACCAAATCTTCCTAAAATTATACCAATGAACCGAAGACGACTATCCACTTTCCCCACAACTGCCATTACATGCTTGTCTCACTTCATATCACTCTGCAATGTTACGCCCAAATATTTAATCGACGTGACTGTGTCAAGCGCTACACTACTAATGGAGTATTCAAACACTACGGGATTCTTTTTCCTATTCATCTGCATTAATTTACATTTATCTATATTTAGAGTTAGCTGCCATTCTTTACACCAATCACAAATCCTGTCCATGTCATCTTGTATCCTCCTGCAGTCACTCAACGACGACACCTTCCCGTACACCACAGCATCATCAGCAAACAGCCGCACATTGCTATCCACCCTATCCAAAAGATAATTTATGTAAATAGAAAACAACATCGGACCTACCACGCTTCCCTGGGGCTCTCCAGATGATACCCTCACCTCCGATGAACACTCACCATCGAGGACTACGTACTGGGTTCTATTACTTATTCTGCCCGCCAGATCATGTATACATATAGAAAGGAGCAGCTGTCCTATCACACTTCCTGACGATACCCTCGTCTCTCATGAACACTCGACATCGAGGACAATGAAGTGGGTTCTATTACTTAAGAAGTCTTCGTTCCGTATATTCTTCCCCCCCGTCCCTGAAAGTTTTATCATCATCACGGGATCACTCCCTATAATAAAACTGCCGACACAGATCCAGTGTGCAGTGATAAATTCAGTGGCTTTTGCATACTTTGTATTGTAGCTACGAAAGTAATCTGCAGTTTGCTTAGGTAAGAGGATCAAATGGTTTGATAAAAAAATTCAAAGGAATTTTTTGAAATAATTACTTCAGTAACCAAAGTGGTAACCATAATTGAGTTCCGTAAAAGTCGGAGCGAGTGTTTTTCGTTTTGCGGTAGAGTGAAGTATGCCACAGAACGGAGGAAACTTGCTGTCTGAAGCGCTGCGGAGAGAGGAGCTTGCGGTTGGTAAGGCCGCGGAGAACATTGAGAACTTTCCCCGCACGAAGGCCAACCGCGCCTGGCCCCTGGCGCCGTCTGCACGAGAGCTCGCTTGTTGCTTTGTTTTTGTCCCGCGCTCGAGACGACTCCGAGTTTGTCACAAACAGCCAGCATCTCTTTCCTAATGCTGCGGCCTACCTGGAAGCAACGGTACCTCCGAAGGTCGTCTTGTTCGTTGTAAACCACTAAGTCACGTATTGACGCTTTTTTCTTCCACAATCGAAACGGTACTCAAATCATCGTAAAATGTATAAAGTTTGTGGGGGAGACTCTCTTCAGTACAGATTTAGGATGTAATAATTAATAATCTTCCGTATTTAGACACAATAGTTTTATTTATTAGTTACTACCAACGCATGGACATAACGGGCATTACACCTGCTTCAGTGTTTCACCTATTAGTAACGGAACGACACACTCGTCAGATTTAACAAGTAAGCCTGCCGAGCGGTTCTAGGCGCTACAGTCTGGTACCGCGCGACCGCTACGGTCGCAGGGTCGAATCCTGCCTCGGGCATGGATGTGTGTGATGTCCTTAGGTTAGTTAGGTTTAAGTAGTTCTACGTTCTAGGGGACATATGATCACAGAAGTTAAGTCCTATGTTGGTTTGAACTTTCACCATATTGTACATATTGGTTTCAACTTTGACTTGACAATAAATCTTACGTCAACTGTCCAGCTAATTAAGGTACGGAGTACAGTTATAGTTCAGATTGAGAACATGTATTAACCTGTGCTGAGATCAGATGATGGTTACTCCGTTTACCGAAACCGGCCATCGTAAATGAAAGTTTTGAAATTGCGATCTTCACTAAGAAGTTGTCTTTCTTCATGTCGAACATTTACACATCGCCCGTTAACTAACGAAAATTCTTTGTCAGTAACCTTATGGCTTGAACGTCTCAATTTCTCGTAGGTTTCTATGATAATGGGTTTCAATAATGCTACCGACAAAATTGGTAGCATACAGATCGTCTAATGCAAAGAAACCGTTGGTTAAAATAATTAATGCGAAAAGAAGTAGCAGTAACAGTCTTAATGAGGAGTGCTTAAGGGAAGGAAGGAATGTCAAGGTTTAATTCCCCGTCGACGGTGAGGTATTAGGGCCGAAATGCGCCTCGGACAGGTGTAAAACTGTTTGGGAAACTGGCCGCGTCTTCTGAAGGTTTGGTTTCAGCATCAATTCAACTAATTTATTTATCTTGTATTATTTAATATTGATATACATATAGGTACATTCAGCGTCTCTTACAAAGTTTTTACTTCATTCACTATGTGTTTAGGTGGTTAATCATTATAAAGTGAAAGGCAGTTTTTACACATCTGTTCTTAGTAATAACCGTTGGTGTTTTCATGCAGCAGCATTAAGGTGGTCATGAGCTTAGGATGCGACTTGTACTGTCGACAGGTAAATGACTTAGTCACAGAAACTGTAGATATGAGGCAGCACACGGTTTAAAGAAATAACAAATACTTACGTGTAAGAAGAACAATACGTGTGCTGCATTCTGCCACTGAAATTCATTGTGTGCTGTACTTCAGTTAGACATGTTGTGGTTATCTAGCAAAGAAAGTACATTTTTCCTTCGGTTTTAAATTTTTCGGCGAAAACTGTAACTTTGATGCTCCACAACTTCAGCATGCTGTGGCTGATGTGCAGTAGGAAACGTGCGCAAATTGCAGCAGCAGACGTGTCTTATTATAACATGAAACAATCTGCTGTCTCACATCTATAAATTCAGTTAATCACTAACAGCGCAAGTGGAAACCACCTCATATGCTTCTGCAATAAATCCTCAATGCTCACTGCTATTTTGAAGCTTAAGAAGGCGGCAACTTTTCGCTTATTTATAATAACTATTGTTTTATACCTTTACTTAACAATAATGATCAGAGAAAAACTATTTAGAGAAACCACGGAAAAGCTAAATCTGGGTGGCCATCGGATACTTAAGAACGTCGAGTGTGTGATTCAGTACCGGAATCACTGCGAAATCTTGCTCATACCTGTAAATACTATGTACAAGAATGTTTTGAAAATTATTTTAATTTATTTTATTCTTCCAGAAACATATTGCTTTTTAAAAATGAGCAGCCGGCCTCTGTGGCAGAGCGGCTCTAGGCGCTTCAGTCGGGAGCCGCGCTGCTGCTACGATTGGAGATTCGAATCCTGCCTCGGGCATGGACGTGTGTGATGTCCTTAGGTTAGTTAGGTTTAAGTAGTTCTAAGTCTAAGGGGCTGATGACCTCAGATGTTCAGTCCCATAGTGCTTAGAGCCATTTGAACCATTTAAAAAATGAGCAAAGGCTAACAGTTAGTTCACCGTGAGGTTTTTCGCGTACTGAAAATTACCGTACAATATAAACTCTAAGGGGAAAAAAGAGGGACGCACTACGAAGGAATTATCCGAATGGGACGGAAATAGGTAATGCGATGTAGATGTACAAAAAAATGATTCCAATTTTAGAAAAATTGTATGATTTGTTCAAAAGAAAATGATTCACGAATTGAGCAAGTCACTAACGCGTTGGTCAGTTTCTGGCCCTTAAGGAAGCCGTTATTCGGCTTGATAGTAATTGACAGAGTTATTGGATGTCTTCCTAAGGGCTCTCGTGCAAAATTCTGTCCGACTGGCGCATTAGATCGTCAAAATTCCAAACTGGAAGGCTCTACCCAAAATGCTTCAAACTTCCCAATTGGGGAGAGATCCGTCTACTTCACTGACCAAGGTAGCGTTTGGCAAGAACGAAGACAAGCAGTAGATGCTCTCGCCCTGTGCAGATGGGCACTATTTTGCTGAAATGAATGCGCAGGGTGACTTAGGTCCTGCTATGAAATGACATAGCAGCCCAGACCACCACTGCTGGTTGTCGTGCCGTATGGTGGGCGACAGTCAAGCTGATATCCCACCAATGTCCAACGCGTCTCCAGACACGTCATCGCTGGTCATCGGGGCTCAATTCGAAGTGGGGCTCTTCAATGAAGACAACTTTACTTCAGTCAATGAGATTCCAGGCCGAAGACGTATTTGAAGACGTCCAGGACACTGATGGGCTACCAACTCGACTGTTGCCCGCCATACGGACCGACAACCAAGAGTCTGTGATGTCATTTCATTTCATAACAGGACTCTTCTGATTGTCATCCGCGGTACCCTTACAGCGCAGCATTACGTCGACGACATTCTACAACCCGTTTTGTTGCCCCTCATGGCAAGCCATCCTGGGCTTACATTTCAGCAACATGATGTCCGCCCGCACACAGCGGGCGTTTCTACTGCTTGTCTTCGTGCTTGCCAAACCTTACCTTGGCCCATTATAAAACTTTTGGAGCATTATTGGCAAGACCCTCCTACACTACAGGAGACTAACGATCGAACGCACCCAATTGGGAGAATTTTGCACAACATCCCACAGGAGGGTATCCAATTACTATGTCTATCAAAGCCAAGCGGAATAACTGCTTGCATAAGGGCCAGATGCAACGTACTTGCCTCCATGGTAACACCGGTTCCCGTCAGATCACCAAAGTTAAGCGCTGTCGGGCTGGGCTACCACTTGGATGGGTGACCATCCGGTCTGTCCAGCGCTGTTGGCAAGTGGGGTGCACTCAGCCCTTGTGAGGCAAACTGAGGAGCTACTTGATTGAGGAGTAGCGGCTCCTGTCTCGGAAACTGACACACGGCTGGGAGAGCGGAGTGCTGAGCACATGCCCCTCCATACCCGCATCAAGTGACGCCTGCAGGCTGAGGATGACACGGCGGCCGGTCGGTACCATTGGGTCTTCATGGCCTGTTCGGGAGGAGTTTCAGTTTTTCAGTTTCGTAAGGGCCAGAGGTGGACAAACGAGTTATTAACTTGCTCAGTTTGTGAAGCTCTTTCTTTTGAATAAATCATGCAATTTTTTTGAAGTCTAATTATCTGTTTGTCTGTCATGTTCATTACATCTAAAGATTTCCGTCCCATTTGGATAATTCCTTTCTGGTGCGTTGTTTTTTTTCTTAGAATGTACTTCTGAATCCGTACGAAGGACAGCTAACTATTTAGCACTTCTGAAATGTCTAAAGATACTGATACAAGTTTTCATAAAGCTGGTGGTACTTAGAAGAGGCTAGTGTTTTGCAGTATGTTTATTCTGGAAATTTTTAATCTTCTGAGATATTATTTCCTAAGTGCCTCGGCGTATTTTTCTATTAACGACGATCAGTAGCTCGTAAAAATAGGAATGCATTAAGACATTCAGTATTCGTATGGAAGAACTTCTAAGCCAGGAAATCTAGGCTGAGTGCTGCCAAAACAGCGTAAATTCACTTTAACTGTCAAGAAAATATCATAAAATGGAGCTGTTAGAAAAATCTATACCGTGTCATCAAAATCTATCTTATTTGCTTGTGTCTTGGTATATAAAATAGTCATGCAGCAAAATTCTGGAGTATTGACTGCTGTCATTTGTCAAAGGAAGGAAGATTAGCCAGCCATGGCTCGGTGACCACGACACGAAGTCATTAGAGGTGGAGTTTCAGTAGGGAAAGAAGGGGAAATCGGTCCGGTGCCTTTCATAGAAACCGTCCGGGTATTCACTTTACGTGATTTCGGGAAAAAAAAACACTGGAAACCTAATTCTTACTGACCGAATGGTAGCTTCAACTCCATTCCCTCCAAACACGAGGCCACTGCTTTATCTGTGCTCCACTTTACTTAGTAACTCTTACCAAATACCGTTATTTTGATTTGTTGAACTGTTTATGAAATTCTAGGAGTTTGGATTCTACGTCTAACAAACGACCAAGATAGGCCAATAGCAGCTTTGTGTTTACTCTCAACACAGAGGATAAACAAGTGACTCGGCGACAGAGCTGAGAGATTGGACTCGAATTAGGAAGAAGCTGGTATTAAATTCCTCTCCTCGTTCTGTTTTCATTGTTTTGTGCGGATCACTTCATGTATTTTCTGCGACCATCCCTCCGAGTCCACGACCAGTTCGTTGCCAAAACTTTGCCATGCTGAGTAAGAGCTCTCTGTCTACGGATTTCGATGTTGAGGGACGTTCAGTCTAACAGGGCTTGCAGATCAGTTGTGATTAGAAGATTCCACGGATCGGATCCAAATTTAGGAAATCTGCAGACACAATCTCTCCTTTTAAATTTTTTGGAGGTTTACGGAAGTTATTAGTCCCACAGGTAGGCAATGACTGAGAGGTCTCATTGAATTACCTCTTGAATCTTGCGACATCTCTTACGTTACTTTGTTTATGAGTAGTTCTTATGAAGTCTTTGACATTGCAAGGAAATCAACACCTGGCGTCAGCTTCATGCGAGTGAAGAATAGAAAAAGTACTCGGTCAGAATCTGCGAGGAAATGCTTCACGTCTTTCCGGCAGTCACGTTGGCTGCGTCGGGCTTTTGGCCGAGCTGGACAACGCAAGAAAGCTTTCCGGGAGTGAAAGAAGCATGGCGCTTCCTCAAGTGTTGTTACAGTGGTTGACTTCAGCCTTCTTTGGTAATTTCACGATTACTGCCAGTCTCCGTTCACTCGATACGCATTAAATACGCCAGCTTTCACTACGAGTGACGCTGATGGCAGTACTGAAGTCTTGCCCTCTTCCTTATCAGTCCCGTAAACTTTAATATATTTCAACAGACGAAATAAATTCGTGGTAGAAATGAACTTATAAAATTGAGGCCAACTGTCAAGTTATTTTTATGGCGCGGGAATAACGCAAGATTATTTAATCATATGTTAGTAAATGCAAAACTTGGTCAAGTATTTGAGTGAAATGCATACAGAATGAGATGTCGAACTGTTACTGGTGAATAATAGCATAAAATTTTACGGTGACTGTTTTCCACTGAACTACTCTTTGCAATATAGGTAATTACATTTGCAGTGTACTGACGTTTATTCCTCAACATACACAAGAGCTCGGTGTCTAATGTACACTCCTTTAATCCGAAAGTTTTTGATCGTATGTTTCTCCGTGTTGCACCATTGAAACGAAAACGTAGCAAATTTTCCGTGTAAGTATAGGGTGGTACTGAAAGCTTAATGCTATCTAAGAAAGCGTATACGTCGAAAGTAACAGGAGCACGAAGATAATGACAGCACGGTAGGGAAATTACATATTTATTTGATGGCTCAAAGCAGTATTATAACTATGATATTATCTATCCCGAAGTAGAACCGCTACGTAAACATTTAGTAGTAGCTACAGGCATTTAATAGAGATCCTCATAATTTCTCCTAAAATGTCGTTCCCTGTAAGACAGGTTTCTGTAGGAGCATATGTATGTAGACTACTTGTACTCATCATTAATCGGAATAATAATTGTAAAACTTAGTAATGACACCGTGCAACATGGTATTAACAACAAAAATACTCTTACGTCTGAGCGTGGGTAATGGGGGACATTAGCTTGGGTAAAATGACACCGTTAGATGAAATATCACAGAAGAAAACGCGTACGAATTCCTGCATAATGAACAGGAAACAAGAACAGCTGGTGCCAAGTTCTAAGCTAGTGTTGTACGAGAGAATAAATAGCGGAAAGAAGAAGAAGAGAACTTCATGGTCGGCCAGAAAAAGCTGGCCTAATGCGCAAATATTAGATTCAAATAAAAGGCTCATTTAAAGCAAGGTTTCAAAAATTTACGAGACAGTTACGCCAAGAAGGAAACAACATCCAACAAAATTAATCCAACGAATAGGGTTACCGTGAAGTGCTGCTTGGAGTGCTTCATGCCGGGAACTGAAAAGCTTCTTTTATTCTCTTAGGTTTTGGAAAATCGCTCCATCTATAATTAATCTTGGCTGGTGGTCATTTTAAATTTGTCATGTAAAATAATGGAAGGAAAAGGCTCCATAAACTGGAAGACGTAGTCTGACATTCACAGTGGAAACTAAGAAAATCTAGAGACGACGTGAATTAAATACTGGTATACAAAAAAGGGAGATATAAGTCTTGTAGAGCATGTATGACATTGAAACATTACGAGTGGCTAGATATCATCAGCGAAAGCAACCCAACTCTTGCTAAGAAATATAAAATCAATCTTATCCCCTTAGACTTAGATGGGAGTGTGCAGTGTTGAAGCAAACATGGAACACACATATCTATTTGAGAAAGTGAATAACATTCGGAACAGTGTAAGAAAAAATTTCTCCAGTATCACGAGAACCGTCATATATAAGATAAACGTCAATCATGTTTTGTGATCATATTGAAAATTTTTCCCTGACGCCAAACACAGTGTGTTCGCCTGGCATGTTGCACACTTGACATTTTTCCTCGTTAAATTCTACGGCAACGATCTACAGCAGTTTCTCAATTATTTTCCAATGCAACACTGGAACATTAAATCTCCAGGAATAAGATACGAACTGTCAGTGCACAATTAACTATGTGTAATTCCCGAGGTAGTTTAAGGAAGGAAGACGCAGATGAAGATTGCGTATTAGTCAATAACTAATCACCAGACGGAATAGGACGTTTGAAAAATTGCTAGATTTAGACGTGCCTAAAGCACTTTCGTCAACACATTCGCTGCCGAATTCGTTTCAGCAGTTGGTTTGCTCTGTGCGAGACGACACGCCTCTTGCCAGGATCGGCTGTGATTGACATTTCTGTCCTTTCCCTGCAACTGAAAATTCTTTACACGTTGGAGGTGGCTTTTTCTGTCGTCACCCTCCTCTTCATCATCGTTATCAGTTTCATTTTCATTCCTGGAAAGCGAATGTTGGAAACGCAAAGAAAGATTTTCTCGGCTGAGATTATGAGAGGCAAGGACCAGCAGAATATCCTCATCCCAAGACAAAGGAAATTCATCTTCACTGTCACTATTAATAACTAATCTTTCTACGAGGATGTGCTGAAAAGTTATGCCTCCGAATTTGTAGATAAAGACTTTTTGAATAAAAAATGTTATTAACATTCTACATCTTTTTTTCTTACCAACATATTTGCAGCCCTTTGTGTCTAGAGGGCTGCAAATTGTAGCATATACCATGGCGCCGTATAACTTAGCCATGTCAGTTTCTGTGAAGCAGCGTGGTGTAATCGTTGGTAGCAAAGTGTGCGACCAAGTTCATATGGATACATACGTCGAAAGCAATTAAAGGGTTTTCCGTGCTAAATATTTTATGGGTTTTACAAATATAGTTATGCGACACGTATACCCAAATGATTACCAGTTCACTCCGTGATATTTACAGTTCAAAAACCACATGAGAACATTATATTTACCACACAAAACAGTAAATAGCGACTGGAGATAGATAGATAGACAGACAGACAGATAGGTAGATAGATATTGTACCTTCTCCGTCATCACATCTGTGGCGACAAAGGATGAAAACTTGGGAATGTGCGGCATATCACCGTTTCCATATCACACGGGAAGTTCCACTCAGCTACTAATCTTCTGTTCCCGGAACGAAAATATGTTGGGCTACTTCACGTATTGCAAGTATCGTTATCTAAATTGACAGTGTAATTAAAGGAAAAGGCTAGAGGTAAAATTATAGATCAGCAGTAACCAGTAAATGGGATTACTTTTGAATATATTGCAGAAAAAGACACAAACGTCAGGTAGACCTTACACTTTTTTGACGAGTCTACTCACAATTCTGACTCACTTGCTGTAGAACAAGTAAAGAAATAGAAAATACATCGAAACACAATGGAATCTGCTTACCGCATTACGATCGGCAGAGTAACGATGCCCGATAACAGTGGTTCAAACGTTGTTGCTGCAAGCTTCCTATTGCAAAACATGCTGATCAAACTGAGATGGTCTTTGCACAGCTCTGGCCCCAAGGTAATGCAAGAAGAATGCGTATCAGAATGGCGGTACCTGTGGTGTCACCGCCAGACACCACACTTGCTAGGTGGTAGCCTTTAAATCGGCCGCGGTCCGGTAGTATACGTCGTACCCGCGTGTTGCCACTATCACTGATTGCAGACCGAGCGCCGCCACACAGCAGGTCTAGAGAGACTTCCTAGCACTCGCCCCAGTTGTACAACCGACTTTGCTAGCGATGGTTCACTGACGAAATACGCTGTCATTTGCCGAGACGATAGTTAGCATAGCCTTCAGCTACGTTATTTGCTACGACCTAGCAAGGCGCCATGATCAGTTCCTATTGATATTGTAAATCATGTACCGTCAAGAGCGACGTTCTTCATTAATGGATTAAAGTTAAGTATTCCACCAGCTACGTCCTTTGTTTCTAAATTCTAATTTTCTTGTCCTGTTCCAGACCTCACACCAGCCTGCGTGAGCTAAATCGCGTGCCTTTCGGCTTCCTCTAGTAACACGGTGTTGGCTCTCCTGCCAACCACAACAGTAACCACTGCACTGCTACTATCCACGACGTGAAGACGACCAGGGTCTGCAACCGAATGATGCTGGGGAGTGGATCTCCGTGCTGTTTGTAAACTGAGGCGCTAAAGCGTATGATCAACACGAGAGAAGGTGAATGGGAATTGCTGCTGCTGTCTCGACCCAGTGGAGTGGCACGGAATCTTGGTGCTCAAGCTGAGACATCTGTCTGGCCGTCAGTTATCTATATGAGGGAGGAATTAGTGTGCCTCCGTACGGTGTGGCTTCAACTCAAATTCAAACATATACGGCCCAGGAACTGATTTTCGTTGTCTTACGCACTTTCAAATGCCGCAGTGGATACACCGGTTCCAGTGACATCACCGAAATTAAGCGCTGTCGGATGTGGTCGGCGCTTGGATGCGTGACCTCGTGATGCCAATTGAGGAGCTACTCTACCGAATAGTAGCGGCTTCGGTCAAGAATACCATCTTACGACCGGGAGAGCGGTGTGCTGACCCCCCCCCCCCCCCCCCCCCCCTCCTATCCGCGTCCTCCACCGAGGATGACACGGCGGTCGGATGGTCCCTGTAGGCCACTCGTGGCCTGAAGACGGAGTGCTTTTACGCACTTTCTAAATTAATGCAGTGGTGGATGTGAAAATTGCTTTTCCTCTCGAACCGACAGACCTCCATACGGGCAAGCCATCGATGATATACGTTGACTGTTGAAAATTAGTCTAATTACATATAATGACTGATGTATTTTAATAACTTCTCAGTTAACAGTCCAATCTGAGATTCCTATGAATGAACTCGCAATTTTGCAAGAAACTCGAATCTGTGATTGAAATTACGAATTGAATTTTTTTCGGATTTCTTTCGTTGTGATAGTGACTAACCTGGATAGCCATCATGATGTGGCAATGTGCACCGTTTACCCTCAGAAAGTCTCAGTTTTACAACTATAATGTATGACATTAGTTTCATGACTAACCACCAAGATAAAATCATAACTATTGTTGTACCTACACATTCCACTAGATAGGTTGACCAAACCATCTGGCAATAAAATTTATCAGTCATCAGAAAAATGTGTATGGAGCTTCATGATATCAGGTAGAGATGTATTAACTATTCAGTCTGAGATGTCATTGAAGTGCAGTTAGATTCGGGACACAGCAATTAGTGTAAGTTACCAAAAATCAGGTGAACTTTGTTTACATTGGGCATTCTAGTGTACGTGTTGTGACGAAGCCACGTCACCTCTATCAATGTCATCGCCGTTTTCGTCGTGAACATCATCATCATGTCACAACAACACTACCATCCCATCCCACTTCCCAACCCTCCAAAACCAATGCTGCTGCCCCTGCTCGTACCCTTACCCCTCCCCTCCTCGGCAATCAACCACTGTGTAGTATTTAAATGAGGCAACCTGTCACAATGTAGTTTAAGTAACGAACCAAAATAAATTAAAAATTCAGGATGCTGGAACAAGCCCAGTTGTGGTTTGTAACCCCTTTTCTCTCCTCCAGGCGGAGCCTAGTATTTTAGCTGTCAGAAATGGTTCAAATGGCTCTGAGCACTATGGGACTTAACATCTGAGGACATCAGTCCCCTAGACTTAGAACTAACTAAACCTAACTAACCTAAGGACAGCACACACAGCCATGCCCGAGGGAAGATTCGAACCTGCGTCCGTAGCAGCAGCGCGATTCCAGACTGAAGCGCCTAGAACCGCTCAGTCACAACGGCCGGCTATTTTAGCTGCCATTAAATTAAAAGAGTAAATTACAATGTAGCATTTCCGCAGCCATTAAAATGTAATCACAATGTAGTCCCAGAGCACTCATCTTAGGTGTGCTTAAAATAAATCCAAATTATTTCAATTATTCGCCAAAAAAGTACGATTGCTGTATTTTCATATTTAAAAACTCATCAAAAGACACACAATTAAAAGAATACATAACTTACGTTTGAGTTGAGTAAAATCGGCGCCAAAAAATATCGGCAACTATGTTTTCATTCCTGGCTATAAGGAATTGTTATTGACTGTCTTACCAATTGCATCATTTCATTGGAAAGTGTGTGGCCTTAGCTATGGAACACGAGAACATTTATTAAACATAATCCCCATAAACAGTTAGAAATCCAACTTTCGATTACGCAATGTAATTACAGTACCCCCCCCTCCCCCCCTATGAACCATGGACCTTGCCGTTGGTGGGGAGGCTTGCGTGCCTCAGCGATACAGATAGCCGTACCGTAGGTGCAACCACAACGAAGGGGTATCTGTTGAGAGGCCAGACAAACGTGTGGTTCCTGAAGAGGGGCAGCAGCCTTTTCAGTAGTTGCAAGGGCAACAGTCTGCATGATTGACTGATCTGGCCTTGTAACACTAACCAAAACGGCCTTGCTGTGCTGGTACTGCGAAAGCAAGGGGAAACTACGGCAGTAATTTTTCCCGAGGGCATGCAACTTTACTATATGGTTAAATGATGATGGCGTCCTCTTGGGTAAAATAGTCCCCCATTCGGATCTCCGGGCGAGGACTACTCAAGAGGATGTCGTTATTAGAAGAAAGAAAACTGGCGTTCTAACGATCGGAGCGTGGATTGTCAGATCCCTTAATCGGACAGGTAGGTTAGAAAATTTAAAAAGGGAAATGGATATGTTAAAGTTAGATATAGTGGGAATTAGTGAAGTTCGGTGGAAGGAGGAGCAAGACTTCTGGTCAGGTGACTACAGGTTTATAAACACAAAATGCAGGAGTAGGTTTAATACTGAATAAAAAAAGTTGGAATGCCGGTAAGCTACTACAAACAGCATAGTGAACGCATTATTGTGACCAAGATAGACACGAAGTCCACACCCACTACAGTAGTACAAGTTCATATGCCAACTAGCTCTGCAGCTGACGAAGTAAATGAAGAAATGTATGATGAAATAAATTATGCAGATAGTGCAGGGAGACGAAAATTTAATACTCATGGGTGACAGGAATTCGATAATAGGAAAAGGAAGAGAAGGAAACGTAGTAGGTGAATATGGAATGGGTGTAAGGAATGAATGAGGAAGCCGCCTGGTAGAATTTTGCACAGAGCACAACTTAATCATAGCTAACACATGGTTCAAGAATCATAAAAGAAGGTTGTTTGCATGGAAGTAACGTGGAGATACTGAAAAGTTTCAGTTAGATTATATAATGGTAAGACAGAGATTTAGGAACCAGGTTTTAAATTGTAAACCATTTCCAGGGGCAGATGTGGATTCTGACCACAAGCTATTGGTTATGAACTGTAGATTAAAACTGAAGAAACTGCAAAAAGGTGGGAATTTAAGGAGAGGGGACCTGGATAAACCGACTAAATCAGAGTTTGTACAGAGTTTCAGGGAGAGCATAAGGGAATAATTGACAGGAATGGGGGAAAGAAATACAGTAGAAGAAGAATGGGTAGCTCTGAGGGATGAAGTAGTGAGGGCAGCAGAGGATCAAGTAGGTAAAAAGACGAGGGCTAGTAGAAATCCTTGGGTAACAGAAGAAATATTGAATGTAATTGATAAAAAGAGAAAATATAAAAACGCAGTAAATAAAGCATGCAAAAAGGAATACAAACGTCTCAAAAATGAGAACGACAGGAAGTGCAAAATGGCTAAGCAGGCATGGCTAGAGGACAGATGTAAGGATGTAGAGGATTATCTCACTAGGGGTAAGATAGATACTGCCTACAGGAAAATCAAAGAGACCTTCAGAGAAAAGAGAACCACTTTTACGAATATCAAAAGCTCAGATGGAAACCCAGTTCTAAGCAAAGAAGGGAAAGCAGAAAGGTGGAAGGATTATATAGAGAGTCTATACAAGGGCGATGTATTTGAGGATAATATTATGGAAATGTAAGAGGATGTAGATGACAATGAAATGGGAGATATGACACTGGGTGAAGAGTTTGACAGAGCACTGAAATATGTAAGTCGAATCAATGCCCCGGAAGTATACAACATTCCATTAGAACTACTGACGGCCTTGGGAGAGCCAGTCCTGACAAAACTCTACCATCTGATGAGCAAGATGTATGAGACAGGCGAAATACCCTCAGACTTCAAGAAGATTATAACAATTCCAATCTCAAAGAAAGCAGGTGTTGACACATGTGAAAATTACCGAACTATCAGTTTAATACGTCACAGCAGCAAAATACTAACACGAATTCTTCATAGACAAATGGAAAAACTGGTAGAAGCCGGCCTCAGGGAAGATCAGTTTGGATTCCTTAGAAATGTTGAAACGCGTGAGGATATACTGACCCTACGACTTATCTTAGAAGCTAGATTAAGAAAAGGCAAACCTACTTTTCTAGCAGTTGTAGACTTCGAGAAAGCTATTGACAGTGTTGACTGGAATACGCTCTTTCAAATTCTGAAGGTGGCAGGGGTAAAATACAGGGAGCGAAAGGCTATTTACAGAAACCAGATGGCAGTTATAAGAGTCGAGGGACATGAAAGGGAAGCAGTGGTTGGAAAGGGAGTGAGGCAGGGTTGTAGCCTCTCCCCGATGCTATTCAAACTGTATATTGAGCAAGCAGTGAAGGAAACAAAAGAAAAATTCGGAGTAAGTATTAAAATCAATGGAGAAGACATAAAAACTTTGAGGTTCGCCGATGACATTGTAATTCTGTCAGAGACAGCAAAGGACTTGGAAGAGCAGTTGAATGGAATGGACATCAACAAAAACAAAAGGAGGATAATGGAATGTAGTCGAATTTAGTCGGGTGATGCTGAGGGAATTAGATTAGGAAATGAGACACTTAAAGTAGTGAAGGAATTTTGCTATTTGGGGAGCAAAATAACTGATGATGGTCGAAGTAGAGAGGATATAAAATGTAGACTGGCAATGGCAAGGAAAGCATTTCTGAAGAAGAGAAATTTATTAACATCGAGTATAGATTTAAGTGTCAGGAAGTCATTTCTGAAAGTATTTGTATGGAGTGTAGGCATGTATGGAAGTGAAACATGGATGATAAATGGTTTGGACCAGAAGAGGATAGAAGCTTTTGAAATGTGATGCTACAGAAGAATGCTGAAGATTAGATGGGTAGATCACATAACTAATGATGAGGTATTGAATACGATTGGGGAGAAGAGAAGTTTGTGGCACAACTTGACTAGGAGAAGGGATCGGTTGGTAGGACATGTGTTGAGGCATCAAGGGATCACCAATTTTAGTATTGGAGGGCAGCGTGGAGGGTAAAAATTGTAGAGGGAGACCAAGAGATGAATACACTAAGCAGATTCAGAAGCATGTAGGTTGCAGTAGGTACTGGGAGATGAAGAAGCTTGCACAGGATAGAGTAGCATGGAGAGCTGCATCTAACCAGTCTCAGGACTGAAGACCACAACAATAACATCAACAACAATTACAGTTTAGTAATATCGTACAGTCACCGAAGTGTTTTAATTAAAATGCTATTCCGAAAAACTTCAAATAGCAAAATCAGAGCAACTACTGCTGTATGCTCTTGGTGCTTGCCGTCACCAGTAGATTGCTGCACTTGTAAACAGTCATAATTCGATTAATATACCATAGTGCAAGGCACAGCAGTGCCTCATATTAATTCTTTTACACATTTCTTATGCTCAACAAATGTTACACTGTTCTTCGAAAGTCTAAAATATCTCTTAAAATACGTCAGTAACGAAAAAAAAGTTATATGTTTATGTTAAGTATCACAATTTTAGTTTCCATAAACACATGTGGTGCATAAAACATCGCTGTGGGTTCTCAAATTAAGTTCCTCAATGTTTTTGTCATGCCTGAACACATGTGGCTAAAAAATAAGTTCCTGAACCAATAGTTGACATTACAAGTTGGGCCTACAACTTTGATGTCATAGAACTAACCTGAGTAGGTCTGTAACTCCAAAAAACGCATGTTGGCTTAAGTACTAGAGAAACACAAAAGGAAATAGACGTTCTGAACTACTGGGAGAATGTACAAGAGCCGGTCAAAAACAAGTGTTGTTTTGTTTTTAATTTGTCAAGAATTTCACATGCAATAGACAAGTTGAGAACGTCGACATTTGATATTAATTTATGACTTTTCCATATAATCCCCAACCATTTCCACAGTTTTGGCCCATCTTTTAATAAGGGTATGTATTCCAGTGTTGTAAAACTCATGGTCCTATTCCTGAAGCCATTGACGCATAGACGTTTTCATGGCCTCCTCGTCTTCAGAATATTGCCACTTTTTTTTAGCAGCCCAAGCAGATGAAAATCTGATAGTACCACGTCACGACTGTATGAGGGATGAGGAAAGATTTCCCGTCCAATTTTCACAATCTCTTCAGTGGTGTGGCGACTGGTGCGTGGTCTTACATTTTCATGCGAAAGAACGTCTACCATAGTTTTGTTGGGCTCACTGAAGACATGCTCTAAGCTGACATGTTGGACAAAATTTATTGTGCAGCCTTGCTGCAAAAAATCAACCATAATCACATTCCCCGCATCCCAGAATAATAGAGGCACAAGTTTCTCTGCCAATCGCACAGTTTTGAACTACTTCTTCTTCTTCTTCTTCTTCTTCTTCAATGAGTTTCGGTGATTCCATTCCACTGACTGCGTCTTTGATTCTGGTGTAAAAAATAAACCTGTTTTTCGTCTCCTCTCACAGTATTTACCAGAAAGTCCTCTCCCTCCAAACAAAAGCGTTGCAAGAGTTAGGAGGCAACTGTTTTTCCTATTTCTTTATTTTGGTCGGTTAACATTCTTGGTGCCCAAGTTGTACAGCCCTTTGAGTACCCCAGTGGTGGAATTATCGCCAGCACACTGCCTTTACTAAGGTTGGTAATGTAACTAAATCATCTGCAGTCACCTGGTAGTCACCACAAATGATGTCATCGATGCGTTGAATGTTGTGTGGAGTTACCGCAGTCACTGGCATGCTGCTCTGCATTCCATCAGCCAATGGTGTTTGGGCTTCAGCTGCATTACAGAGATGAACCCATCGTCAAGCAGTACTGATATCCAATGTTGCATCAACATACACGTTCTGCACTCTTTCATGAATGCAAATGGGGGTTTCACCTTCTGCTTTTAAGAATTCTATCACAGGACACTGTTTAATTCGAACATCGATGTCAGTCATTTGCAAGCGACTGCAGTATTGGTATCTGTTAACACAGAAAGTTATTACTGCTATGGAGTGGAGAGTAATCACCAAATTCAAATTTTAAACTTAAACACAATATTTAAAGAGAAAAAATAGGAGACATTAGTTTTTGAATGACCCTCATATTTAATGTGGCCTACTCTTGGTGTAAGTCACAAAAATCCCGGAAATTAAAGTTAAATTGTTCTATGATGCTTATCAAGAGTGTCACAGTGCTATTACCGTGTCTGAAACATGTAAGGGGTGTTGTCATTTCAAGCTGAGGAAGTATTATAGAATATACAGTTATCACATAATATTTCTCAGTAATGTTTCACCACCAGTTTAAGGGTGAAGAAGATGATGTATCACTAGAAAACTATAATCTATAGTATTGATTGGCAACTATTGGTTTTTGTTACAAATGATTTGGTCTAGTCGAAGTTAAGCGCGAAACGAACAGCTTTAATATTTACAAATCTGACCTATGGTACCGTGGCTCTCTAAAACGTTTGCAGAATGTGTTTCCTATAACTGACTGCTACATAGCGTTAAAACAAATAAAATATGTGATGTAAAACGCCATGCACAAAACACTGCAAACACCATTCTAAAAGAAAGGAAGAAAAAAGAAGTTTTTGTTATAATTACTCATTTAAATTGGACAATATCTAAGTTTACATACAAACTGTTCAAAGATAGTAACAGCAATGTAACGTCTCCAAGGAAGATGTGTAGATATCTCAAAAATAAAATCTTTGGTAAAATTATTTTTTATCATTTATCAAATACTAAATACACCTGTAGGTTGCTTGTAATATGCAAGTATTATCCATACTTTGCAAACTATATAGACCTTGAAGTTAAATATTTCAATCCCTAAATTACGTTTATAACTTACTGAAATATGCACAGCCTGCTTACTGACATTACTTATATGTTATTAGATGACCGCAGTTGGATGTCTGTGTCACACATTACATTCGTGGAAATATGTAAGAATTGGTTGCAAAACACACACATTAGCATTACTACAGATCTAACTTACAGCTTAAAGTCCACTTTTTGACGAGAATTAACTTAGTAAACGATGTTATCCCACATCCCCAAACCGGAAGTACGATATCCCCACCACACTTTGGAAGCACACTGGACCTTCAAATTAAATATTTCCGCAGCTAAATTTTCTGTATCACTTATCGAAATACACACAGCTTGTTTATTGACAACAATAACTTCATCTAAATACAAAAATGTGGTTGCAAAATACACACGGGCACTACTGTTAATCTATCTGACAGTCTAAAGTGTACCGAGAATTAGCAAAGTAAACAATAACAAGATCCTTATTTCACAAGCAACAACTGTACATCTGGAATGAATAGCAATATGTTCTGAATAACTTCGTGCAAAATGTTCATTTGTCAATTAAAATTAGTAAAGTTAACGATGTTATTCTTATGTCTAAAATTCGTCAGGAATCAGGATCAGCCAAAAATTATAGTGAACCCAAACTAGGGTATTATCTTCATTTTGCAGTTCCAAGCGGTTGTCATCTTCTGCTGTCACACCGTGGAAAATACATGACACTTCGATGGAATATCATACTGTACAGTAGTAATAAACGTCCATATAGGTAAGAAATGAGGGTTGCTATGCTTTCAGCTACCCACTTTCAAAGTCAGTCAATCATTATAGTGACCCTATGCTGGAGTATTAACTTCATTTTGCAATATGATGCGTTTGTCGTCTTCTGCTGATAAGGCTAAGTTATCACACAGTAGAAACTACATGATACTTCGATGAAATAGCATACTAAACAGTAAATTGTGACAGCTGTTATCCCAGACAATGACTACCATTACCCCAAACTCACATATTCACAATCATTACCACCATCATGCATGATGACTATCATTGCCGAAACACCCATGGCGACCACATTACCTCAAACAGTGACTACCATTACCCCAATTGCATGTGGTAACACCCATAACACCAAATGTATCTACTATTACCTCAAGTGGTCAGTAATACTACCTTTAACAGTGAGTACCATTATCCCAAATGATGACTACCAAGACCCGAAATGGTGGCCACCATTACTCCAAACGGTGAATGGCATTAATCTGAATGGTGACTATCATTACCGCCAGCGGTGACCAGCATTAACCCGAAAAGTGTCTATCATTACCACCACGGTGACTATCTTTGCCCTGAATGGTAACTGCCGTTAACCTCTGAACTGACCAACTTTACTGGATGCAGTTCCTGAGGGAGAGGCAGTGAGATTTTGCAATAAATTGTTGCAGCTCCTCAGTTTTGCAGTAGTTTTCAGAAGATAGTGTCTGTATGTACGTAAACTATCCTGATTAACGGCCAAGTACTTTGCATTCCTGTTGCATTGTGTAACACTGTTAATAGTAGTATATGTCAGACTTATATTTTTGTAGAGTTTGTCACATGTTACAATAAGAAGGACGCTTTGAAATTACAACTATGTCGGTGCAGTACGAATAGATCGCTACAGGTGGCTGCTCCCGATTTTATAATCTCCTTCCAGTTGAGTCACATTCTATATTCTTACATAATATCACTAGTTGCGTCCCTCAGTGTTACCCAATATGCCAGAAAAGAGAGTAATTTCACGACTATTTGCTTCATGTGTAGCACAGGGAAGATCGTAAATGTATCGGCGTGTATCGAGAGCCGTAATATACTGCATTATATCTCTGTGTAAAACGTTCTACGACTTTTTTTTTATCTCTGCGTATATGCAGAGACAGCTGAGTCTCAGCATTGCCAGGGTATGTGTTTATTCCATTCTTCCTTTAGTTCATCAGCTCCTTCCCCCTCTCTCTGTCCGTATCTCCCACCTCCTCTCTCTGTGCACCCGTCCACGCTCCACTCTCCGTCTATCTCCTCCTTTCCCTGTCTCTGTCCATCTCCTCTTGCCCCCCCCCCCCCCCCCCCTGTCCATCTCTTCCTTTCGTCTGTCGCCGTCCACCTCCTCCACCCCGCACTCTCAGTCCATCTCCAGCTCGTTCCTCTCTCTGTCTCTCTCTTCCTTCCCCCTCTCCCTATCCATCTCCTCCTATTCCTTTTCTCTTTCCACCTCAGCCTTCCCTCTATCTCTTAGTCTCCTCCTCCCCTCTCTTCCCTCTTTTCTCTCCATGTTATCACCCCAACTACAATAAAATGCTAGTGGTTCTTATCCCAACAGCATTAATTTCTAGATCGTAACTACAAGAGGCAATGAAAAAGTTTCCGTTCAAAGGACGTACAGTTCAGAATCGGTATGCCCATCAGGGAAAATTGCCGTGAGCATTGAGGCAATCATCCCGTCGATGCATCAGGTTGAAGATACCTGTCTGGTAAAATACCATGTCTTTCTTCGTGAAGAAGTCCGTAACTGTCTGCTGTACATCCTCATCCGACAAAAATCGTCGACGCTGCAAGCCATTTTTAAGGGACTGAAAGCATGATAATCACATGGAGAGAGATAAGGACTATAGGGCGGGTACTCGAGTGCCTCCCGCTTCAGTTAGCGTTACTTTACCGTTACGACAGTTGCAATATTGGGACGTGCGTTATGAAGCAGTATGGAACTTGGCTTACTATTCCACAATGGTGGTTTTCGTCAGCCATGCCTCCCATACACAGTCTTCATTCTCCAATATATTGCTGCTGGTGTTTGTTGTTCAGCAGTCAAAGAAGGAATAACAGCACGTTAGCCCTGTTTGGATGTATTTGGTAATAACATCGCCATAGTCCACATTCCCGGATTTATCCCGCACATGTTGGAAAGTTACGACAGCCACACTATTCCTTTGCATATTTGTTGCTGCTTGTATACAGACATCGGAGTCGATGGCTCTAAGCAATATGGGACTTAATATCTGAGGCCATCAGTCCCCTAGACTTAGAACTACTTAAACCTGACTAACCTAAGGACAACACACACAACCATGCCTGAGGCAGGAATCGAACCTGCAACCGTAGGAGCAGCGCGGTTCTGGACTGAAGCGCCTAGAACCGCTCAGCCACAACTGCCGGCATCGGAGTCGAGCTGCGTTGAATATACGCCGCAGAAACACCCTCAAATGGAAAATTTTTGGTCCAACTTTACAGCATGTCTACCGAATAAGACTGAAATCGTTTCAGGATTTTAGAATGGGGTTTTTACCAGTAGCTTTGCCTGGCTACGCATATGCCAAATTTTAGACATACTGTGAAGGGACAAAGGTGCTCCTCCCTAATATCGTGTACAGCCCCTGCGAGCACACAGAAATACAGCAAAACAACGTGGCGTGGGCTCGACTAATGCCTAAAGTAGTACTGGAGGGAACTGACACCAAGAATCTTGCAGGGCTCTCCATAAATCCGTAAGAGTACGATGGTGTGGAAATTTCTTATGAACAGCACGTTGCAAGGCATCCCAGATATGCTCAATAATGTTCATGTCTGGGGAACTTGGTGGCCAGACGAGGGTTCCTGGAGCCACTCTATAGCAATTCTGGACGTGTGGGTGTCGCATTGTCCTGCTGGAATTGCCCTAGTCCGTCGGAATGCACAATGGACATGAATGGACGCAGGTGATCAGACAGGATGGTTACGTGTCACCTGTCAGAATCGTGTCTAGGCGTATGAGGGGTCCCATATCATTCCAACTGCACTCGTTCAACACCATTACAGAGCCTCCACTAGCTTGAACAGTCCCCTGCTGACATGCAGGGTCCATCGATTCATGAGGTTGTCTCCATGCCCGTGCTAGGGCATCCGCTCGATACAATTTGGAACGAGACTGATCCGACCAGGCAACGTGTTTGCAGTCATCAACAGTCTAATGTCGGTGTTCACAGGCCCAGGCGAGGCGTAAAGCTTTGTGTCGTACGGTCATCGAGGGTACACGACTGAGCATCCAGCTCCGAAAGCCCATATCGATAATGTTTGGTTGAATTGTTCACACTCTGACACTTGTTGATGGCCCAGCATTGAATCTGCAGCAATTTGCGGAAGGGTTGCACTTCTGTCACGTTGCACGATTGCCTTCAGTCGTTGTTGGTCCCGTTCTTGCAGGATCTATTTTCGGCCGCAGCGATGTCGGAGATTTGATGTTTTACTGGATTCCTGATATTCACGGCACACTCGTAAAATGATCATACGGGAAATTTTCCACTTCATCGCTGCATCGGAGATGCTCGTGCGCCGACTATGACACTACAATTCAAACTCGCTTAAATCTTGATAACCAGCCATTGTAACAGCAGTAACCGATCTAACAACTGCGGCAGACACTCGTTGTCTCACATAAGCGTTGCCGACCGCAGCGCCAAATTTCTGCCTGTTTACGTATCTCTGTATATGAATACGCATGCCTATATCAGTTTCTTTGGCGGTTTAGTGTATATTCATCATATTACACACGTGTTTATGCACATATTTACGTGTATCCCGAGCGAATTTCGCCTTGTAATTTCATTATCACGTAGCTCAGTGTTTATGACGTAGTATCTGCTCAACTGTTTGGCATACAATGATATAATTTTGGGTACATCCAGTGGTATATGTCGCTGTTGTCTGTGAAATGTGTCTTGAATATAATTTACACCAACGAAGTAATAAATTAAATCGTCATGAGTGTTGCGGCAACTTTTCAGGCATCTCACTGGCTATGGCGTCATATCTCCTAATTGTCTGTTGTGGAATCATATAACTTTTTCGGTACATTCAGTGGTATATGTGAGCACTGTCTGTGGAATGTATCGCGAATACAATAGTACAGAAGTGATAAATTAAAACGTCATGCTTAAAGCGACAGCTTTACTAATGAACAGCGAAAATGTTGCAAACGACAAATTTTTTTCCTTTCATCCTTTTACGGGGGTTGTCATCGAGACAAAGATTCGCAAAGATTTGGTATGTGTAAAGTTTGACTCAAATCACTAGGTGCTCTCATTCTCAAGTACAGGACGAATTACACTACTGGCCATTAAAATTGCTACACCACGAGGATGACGTGCTACAGACGCGAAATTTAACCGACAGGAAGTAGATGCTATGATATGCAAATGATTAGCTTTTCAGGGCATTCACACAAGGTTGACATAAGGAAAGTTTCCAACCGATTTCTCATACACAAAAAGCATTTGACCGGCGTTGCCTGGTGAAACGTTGTTGTGATGCCTCGTGTAAGGGGGAGAAATGCGTACCATCACGTTTCCGGTTTTGATAAAGGTCGGATTGTAGCCAATCGCGATTGCGGTTGATCATATCGAGACATTGCTCCTCGCGTTGGTCGAGATTAAATGACTGTTAGAAGTATATGGAATCGGGAGGTTCAAGAGAGTAATACGGAACGCCGCGCAGGATCCCAACGGCCTCGTATCACTAGCAGTCGAGATGACAGGCATCTTATACGCATGGCTGTAACGGATCGTGCAGCCACGTCTCGATCTCTGAGTCAACAGATAGGGACGTTTGCAAGACTACAACCATCTGGACGAACAGTTCGACGACGTTTGCAGCAGCACGGACTATCAGCTCGGAGACCTTGGCTGCGGTTACCCTTGACGCTGCATCACAGACAGGAGCGCCTGCGATGCGTGTTTGGCAACATCGCGGTGAACGCACATTGGAAGCGTGTATTCGTCATCGCCATACTGGCGTATCACCCGGCGTGATGGTATTGGGTGCCATTGGTTACACGTCTCGGTCACCTCTTGTTTGCATTGACGGCACTTTGAACAGTGGAAGTTACATTTCAGATGTGTTACGACCCGTGGCTCTACCCTTCATTCGATCCCTGCGAAACCCTATATTTCAGCAGGATAATTCACGATCGCATGTTTCA
This sequence comes from Schistocerca gregaria, assembly GCF_023897955.1. Taxonomy (NCBI): domain Eukaryota; kingdom Metazoa; phylum Arthropoda; class Insecta; order Orthoptera; family Acrididae; genus Schistocerca; species Schistocerca gregaria. The sequence goes on along the minus strand of NC_064931.1, from coordinate 182,943,891 downwards.
GGTCCTGTACGGGACTTTCTGCATACAGAAAATGTTCGACTGCTGCCTTGGCCAGCACATTCTCCAGATCTCTCACCAATTGAAAACGTCTGGTCAAGGTAGCCGAGCAACTGTCTCGTCACAATACGCCAGTCACTACTCTTGATGAACTATGGTACCGAGTTGAAGCATTATGGGCAGCTGTACCTGTACACGCCATCCAAGCTCTGTTTGACTCAATGCCCAGGCGTATCAAGGCCGTTATTACGGCCAGAGGTGGTTGTTCTGGGTACTGATTTCTCAGTATCTATGCACCCAAAATTGCGTGAAAATGTAGTAAGATGTCAGTTCTAATATAATATATTTGTCCAATGACTACCCGTTTATCGTCTACATTTCTTCTTTGTGTAGCAATTTTAATGGCCAGTAGTGTAAGTATAAGTATTGGCGCGTCGTGGACTGGAATTCTTTTCCACCCTTATCCTCACCCCTTTGCTCCTTAGAGTAGTCAAGCGTATTTCCTCTAGTGTTTGAGTAGATATTTGCAGTTTCGTTTTTGCAATGTGTAGCTGGAATCAGCAAATACTGCTCATCACGTCTTTCATTCGACGCCAAGTGCCAACGGAAAGCGTCCGTTTGTTTCCCGTTACAAACAACATGATTTTGAAAGCGCCTGTTCGATTAAGCGGTATCAGATTACTTTAGCGCGAAATATGTTTTATCGGCATTTATTAACAGGGGCAGTAAAACACGAAGAATAAACAGCAGTCAAGCACGACTCATCAGCCCTGCATGCTTGGCGGTAGAACTCCGTGTGGGCCAGGTCAATGCTGTCGGTATTGGAGTACTGGTAACTCTTCAAGTTTCGCTGTCCCTGTTGATACATATCAATAAAACATATATCGCAGTAGACTAATCTGGGACCGCTCTATAGAATGGGGGCGTAAAACACTGCTTTAAAAATAATTTATTTGTAACGGGACACAAACTGACGCTTTCTGTTGACATTGGGAGTCACATGAAAAAGTGACGAGAAGAAATTGATTGCGCTGTCTCCAACCATTGCAGCATATTTTTATAAGACCCGTTGCAGGCAAGCAGAGAACGTGTCTTATAAATCCCTAGCCTCAATAAATGAAATAAAATGAATGTAGAATATACACAGAAGCGCCAAAGAAACTGATATAGGCCTGCGTATTCAAATACAGAGATATGTAAACAGGCAGAATACGGCGCTGCGGTCGGCAACGCCTATCTAGGACAACGAGTGTCTGGCACAGTCGTTAGATGGGTTGCTGCTGCTACAATGGCAGGTTATCAAGATTTAATTGAGCTTGAGCGTGGTTCTACAGTCGGCGCACGAGCTATGGGACAGAGCATTTCCGAGGTAGCGATGAAGTGGGGATTTTCCCGTACCATCATTTCACGAGTGTACCGTGAATATCAGGAATCCGGTAAGACATCAAATCTCCGACATCGCTGCGGCCGAAAAAAGATCCTGCAAGAACGGGACCAACAGCGATTGAAGAGAATCGTTCAACGCGACAGAAGTGCGAGTCTTCCGCAAATTTCTGCAGATTTCAATGCTGGACCTCGTTGACTGCACGGCACAAAGCTTTTGCGCCTCGCCTGGGCCCGCGAGCCCCGACATTGGACTGTTGATCGCTGGCAACATGTTGCCTGGTCGGACGAGTCTCGTTCCTAATTGTATCAAGCTGATGGGTGTGTACTGGTATGGAGACAACCTCACGAATCCATGGACCCTGCTGTCAGCAGGGGACTGTTCAAGCTGGTGGAGGCTCTGTACTGGTGTTGGGCGTGTGCAGCTGGAGTGATATGGGACCCCTAATACGTCTAAGTACGGTGACACGTACGTAAGCATCCTGTCCGATCACTTGCATCCATTCATGTCCATTGTGCATTCCGACGGATTTGGGCAATTCCACCAGGACAATGAGACATCCCACACGCCCAGAATTGCTACAGAGTGGCACGAGGAACACTCTTCTGAGTTTAAACATTTCCGCTGGTCACCAAACTCCCCAGACATGAACATTATTGATAATATCTGGGATGCCTTGCGACGTGCTCTTCAGGAAGGATCTCCGCCCCGTCGTACTCTTAAGGATTTATGGACAGTTCTGCAGGATTCATGGTGTCAGTTCCCTCCAGCACTACTTCAGTCATTAGTCGAGTCCATGCCACGTCGTGTTGCGGCACATTTGCGTGCTCGCGGGGCCCTACAAGTATTACGCAGGTATACCAGTTTCTTTGGTTCTTCAGTGTAGATGACATGGCTGTAGAGTCCTGCATGACAGATCGAACGCTGTGTCTGTCCTTTCAGGCGTCGATATCGTGCATGGCGTTGAGTATGGCTCTACTGAACCCATGGATTCAGTATTCGCGTAACAGTCGTGAAATTCCACCCATAACGAGCAGTAAAATTGCAGAATTTCGAACAAATGTCTCGATAGGTCATGATTTTGCCCATGTCGAATTCCGAAACATGCCGGTAGACGTTTCCTGATTTTACACGAACTGTAGTAGGACCTTCTGACAAGCAACCAACATTCAAATGCAGTTTCTGGCGAGGAATTTGCTGTGTAATCTTTCCTTATATCCGAAAAGTAGATGGCATTATTCGTACCTACTTTCTATAGTTGGACTCCATATGCTAATTATTTGCATATATAAACGTCTAGTACACTCTGTGCCAATTTTACGTTTGTCATATGCCGACATAATGGTGTTGCAATTTTAGTGAGCAGCAATGTAACTAAGTATCTCAATCACATACTGATGTAACGCCCTTTCGATGAGGCATTATAAAAATGCTCTCAAGTTTCCGCTTCGTTTGACAGCGTTTCAAAGAATATAAGAGTGACAGATTTATTCTCAGACAAGGGAGGGCGTAGCAGATGATACCTGTAATACATGTGTCTGCAATCTCAATTATTAATTACTGGTACTTGCAGTTGTCTCATACATTAATGTAGTAACGTATGTAGCACTGTAGGAGGGACAGGGCTGTGGAGGATGAGCGTGATTAGCGGCTGAAAGCGACGGCGAGAGCGGTGCAGCGTGTCGGCAGGGCGTGGCCGGAGAGGGTCGCGCACCGTGGTGCCGGCACGCCCGCCCACACATCACGCTCGTGCGCGCCGACCCTGCCCTTCCTGCCACTCGCCGATACTCTTTGTTCTTTCACCGTCTGCACAGTTTCGTATACATTTCTGACACAGAACGTAACACATTTAGTAAGCATCGTTCGTGCCAAACTTAGCTTGCCCTTTTCTCGTACGACATCCTGCGGACCGTGGCTGAAGGGCAGCGGGCAGGTTCCATACTCCTCCATTTCCGGCAAACGTTTGACACAGTGTCATATTGTGGACTGCGTATGGACTAGGTTCATTGATATGTGAGGGTATCGAAGACGTCTTAAGTAACTGTGGTGTGCGTACTGTAAGACCTTCGGTGCACACACCATCAGATTAGTTGACTTGTCGCTCTAACGAAGTAGGCGAGTGTCAGCAATATGTATCGTGGTCTTATCGTGGCGTGTTTATCTTCTGCCGTTAGGTCAGACGATAGAAATTCCACTTGCACGCTTAGAGTATAAGATTGACGGTGACCAACTTTAAACAGAACTTGATTAATTTTCACACACATTTATTAAAATAATAACAAGCATAAAAATAACTTAACTTGGTTCTGGATGCTATTTACAATTGACAATCTGAAGTTCCTTTGGTCTTGGTGCATTAATCTTATTCTCACATATCTCTGATACTTGACAAAGTGTCTATTCGTTTATCTTCATGGCTATGTACAGGAATATGATAATCTTCTTAGGTGCAGACTGAAACTTGACTATAGGCTAATGCAGACTGATGCAGACTGACTCATCGGAGGTCGGTACACTCGTTATAATACCTAGAGCGTTCGGGTATCACTGCGCGAGTGTGATCCGCGAGGAGAAAAGGTTCTACGTTAGCAGCAATCTCATTGGCTGCGTTACATATTAATACACGGATAGGCGGAAGCAGAATTTGGTCCGTCTCTAAGGCAGCGCCATCTCGTAGTGCGGAGACAGACGAGCGCTGCGCCTGCGCTGTTATGCTTAGCGGGGCGCGCTCTACTGGGAAAGTGTACGTGCTGACTACGAGGAACTATGTACACAACAGTAACAAAACCCAGTAAGTTTGTCTGGATGACTAGTGTTCACCAGAGAGAAGTTGATTGTCAGGAGTACACCAGGGAAGTGTGACTGGAGCTCTCTGTCCTTTACAGTGTATTTGACAATTCATGTTACATACTTCTAGAGGTTGTGGAGTGGACTTAGTAAATGAAATTTTACACGTTAGTGGCGCTGGCGCCTGTAAACACACACACATAATATATAGGAAGATCCCTTGATAGTGTTACAGACTTTCTAGAATCTTGGATAAGGATGACTGTATCAATTTGAAATAAGGGTTCCTGTACTGGAAACGAACGAGTCGAAAGTTATAAATGAAAATCGTTGTAATGCCTTTGAGAGTGGAATACATGTACTGGTTGTTGCTAAGATTGCAGGGTAGCAAATTTCAAAGGTGCTAGTATGTACCAAAACAAGGAAAAATGTCTAATAAATATGGGCTCTCAGATGCATACCTTAAGAGCTATGAGCACTATGGACTCTAAGATGCATACCTTAAGAGCTATGAGCACTCGTTCAATAGAGGAGATGTGTTTCACAGCAGCGAAGATGAACAAGGGTACACAGCCGTTTTGCTATCTTCATCTGATAGTCTCTCGTGCATCCACAACCACACCCACATCACCCACCCAGAAAACCGCGCCCACACACACACACACACACACACACACACACACACACACACACACACAATATATATATATATATATATATATATATATATATATATATATATATATATATATATATATAGGAGTTTACAATTGAGGAAATCAAGTCCTCGAACTTTATTTCCATCTGGTAAATACATCTTGTTGGAGAACGTACAAAGCTCGAAAGCAACAGTTCATCAGTATTGTCGTCAAAATACGAGAAAGTAGAAAAACGGGTATCACCTTTTTTATATGATCATGTAGTCAGATTTCGAAAGAAATCGGTAAGCCACACGGTAGATGAGTGTGCTGACTTAAGCTAACATTATAATGCCCTACTTCTTCACCACAATCCATGTGTTTCAGTGTACGTAATGGCTGTCTTTGATAGTTAGCATTTTACGTTTGGAAATGTTTCTTTCTTGACATTTGGAGAAAGAAGATGGAGAAACAATCTTGCAGGCACTTTGTGGATACTTTTGGCTGGTTGGGGTAATCTGAGTCACTGCTTAATGCTAAAGTAACCAAGCCACACCAGGTAGGGTAATGAATGAGAACTCAAATATTCTAGTACAAATTCTTTATTAGTTATTGCGTATGCACACAATGTGGAAAAATCTAGTTACAAATAGGGATTATGACATATCTGCATCTACTGTAAATACTAATGGAAAGTGATCACATATTTATTTACTTGCAAAAAATGATGAATTTGAAGACGTTTACTACATTAGGAAATAAGCGAAAAAAATCTGTTGGTAAATCTCCATTTCTATTTGGATCCGTTCAAAAAAGAATGATGGTTATTTTGTATCAATGTATGATGGAATGGACATTCTGCATCTTGTTATTCCACAGACCTTAAGGAAAAAGAACCATAAACTGTTACAGTTCCTTCAAATATTGTTATTCCGTAGATCTTAATAAAAGGAGAATATATAGAATAGTGTTTCGCCTCTCCTATTAAAGAGGATACTCCTTTAAGTGCAGTCAGCGTGCAAAACTGGAAATGGAAGAGAACGATATAAAAAAGGCACCAAATCTGATGTATTCTGTGAAAACAATTATCATTAAGGTCAATTGTAAACTGCTGCTCGAACAAGAATAGGTCATTGCTAATGTGCAATCAAGGGTTATAAAGTATATTAAATCTGGATATGCAGGAAGGATACATAATACCTGTATTTAGTGGAAATACTAATGGGAAGTGCTCACACGTGGCTGAAATTGCTAAAAAATGATGGGTTCAAGGGTGTTTACTACATTACAAGATATGTGAAAAAATCTGATCTTTATTTTCCATTTGCATCTACTTAAAAACCATAGGAAATAAAGGATATAATTACTATCACCAAATGCCTTCAGTTACTGGCTTGTGTATACAGTCTCTTTAGTAGGTTACCAATTGTGTAAGTGGTCTTGTAATAATATGCGGTGGTACTGTCACATATGGTAATACACATTAATTTACATGATACTTCACACTTTCACACATCAGATACATGGAAGATAAATAGATGTTATGGATATTCTGCATATTTTGCATTGCATTAGATTCCTGATGATGGGAATATATATATTGGGAATATATATATATATATATATATATATATATATATATATATATATATATATATATATATATGTTGTTGTTGTCTTCAGTCCTGAGACTGGTTTGATGCAGCTCTCCATGCTACTCTATCCTGTGCAAGCTGCTTCATCTCCCAGTACCTACTGCAACCTACATCCTTCTGAATCTGCTTAGTGTACTCATCTCTCGGTCTCCCTCTACGATTTTTACCCTCCACGCTGCCCTCCAATGCTAAATTTGTGATCCCTTGATGCCTCAAAACATGTCCTACCAACCGATCCCTTCTTCTAGTCAAGTTGTGCCACAAACTTCTCTTCTCCCCAATCCTATTCAATACCTCCTCATTAGTTACGTGTTCTATCCACCTTATCTTCAGTATTCTTCTGTAGCACCACATTTCGAAAGCTTCTATTCTCTTCTTGTCCAAACTAGTTATCGTCCATGTTTCACTTCCATACATGGCTACACTCCAAACAAATACTTTCAGAAACGACTTCCTGATACTTAAATCTATACTCGATGTTAACAAATTTCTCTTCTTCAGAAACGCTTTCCTTGCCATTGCCAGTCTACATTTTATATCCTCTCTACTTCGACCATCATCAGTTATTTTACTTCCTAAATAGCAAAACTCCTTTACTACTTTAAGTGTCTCATTTCCTAATCTAATTCCCTCAGCATCACCCGATTTAATTTGACTACATTCCATTATCCTCGTTTTGCTTTTGTTAATGTTCATCTTATATCCTCCTTTCAAGACACTGTCCATTCCGTTCAACTGCTCTTCCAAGTCCTTTGCCGTCTCTGACAGAATTACAATGTCATCGGCGAACCTCAAAGTTTTTACTTCGTCTCCATGAATTTTAATACCTACTCCAAATTTTTCTTTTGTTTCCTTTACTGCTTGCTCAATATACAGATTGAATAACATCGGGGAGAGGCTACAACCCTGTCTCACTCCTTTCCCAACCACTGCTTTCCCAACCACTGCATATATATATATATGCGCAACGAATTTGGCTGTTTTCTGTTAAAGTGAGGCACTGCACATCAACATTCTGTATTAAGAGAGAGATTACCTAGACAGGTGAAATCTTAATATGATTACGTCGTGAGTTTAACACTTCTTTCGAAAAAAAATACTCAACATTAATGAACCATGATTTTAATCCCAAAATGCAGAATTATAAGACAAGTGTTTGCACAACACCAATGTTTGTTGATGAAGGTGGTCTTCCATATGGTTAAGAAAGACCGTTTTGTTCCCTACAGAATACTGTTGACAAGACATTTAGCCCATTACTACACAGTTCTGTATCATCTGGTAACATGGACTTCGCAATCTGAGAATAGTAATTCATTCGAATCCAGTTAAAGTATATTGGTAAGGGCCACTCCAGTAATGACTTGATGCAGCAGTGGGATGTACAGTATAGAGAAAATCTCATTCAGTTACCACAGAAAGCTTCTGTAACATAACAATTATGTAATTCGTTGCCTATATCCACATGTCAGAGCCACTTACAACTCCACCTTTAGTAATATTACACTGATTCATAGGCACACTTAGGAAAAGCAGTGCATAGAGGACGAAATCTGAATTTGTCACTGAAGCCGCGGGCTTTAATGTAAACAATAGAGGGATGTGACACTACATTATGTGTAGTTAAATAGGCAAAACATTTTAAGTTAGACATAAAATTATGTAGTACATGGGTCAAATAAAAAATAAAGGCACCTGTTGTCAAATAAGAATACAATTAAATATAAGAGAGAGAGGATACCACACATCTATATTTTATATTTATATCTGTATAGAAGAATGACAAAGAATTTTAACGTATTCATGAAATTATGGATTGCATAGGTCGAATAAAATGGCGTAAGCACAAGCTGTCAGATAATATTATGCTACAATATAACAAGGACGTTAAAAAGAGGAAAGATCAAACAGTCTAGAGAAATAGTGTCAAGACAAAACTATAATTTCTTCTCCATGGGGTAAATATTGTGACAGGAAGAGGCATCTCGGGGAAAAAATCCTGTGGGTGTACAATATAGAGTGTAACTGACAGATTTTAAATTGTGTGTTCTACTGGCTCAACTATCTGGACTATTATAACAGGTTTATGTAGACGACTGTTACCTTATGTACGTGGATATAACGCAATATTGTGCTGGATTTTTAAGAAAATGAAGATGTGGGTCTACATAACATTGAACCACAACTTCTTTGTGCAAAAGAAGACTACCAAGGTAACAGTAACGTTACTGTAAGCACCGACAAGACTGTTTAATGTAGATGAGCTCCAACTGTAGAATAAAGATATATAGCAAATTTATATGTCAAATCATAAGTCCAGTAATGAACAAACTTATTGGTACCCATGTTATCAAGTTTATAAAGTACAGTCATATTCATCTACAAGAAGCTTTTACGTCTTCGTTGGATAAACAACATAGTATTACCAGACTAGAAGCTACGGTTTATAACAATGGAATAGACGGTGTGTTTGATCCAGTGGAAGTCTATCTTACTGTATTAAATACTGAGAAGCAGTAATTATAATACGATCCGCTGTACTCGCCACCAATCCCTTATATGTGATGTGAATTGTCAGGTACTTTTCAAACCAGCTGCTTTGTTGTATTTCACAGTGTTCTGCAGTTCGTCTACAGTGCAATAAGAACACATGAAAGTTGACTAGTGATAAGTTAATGTTCCAGACAACCAAGAATAAGAACAGATTACAAACTATGTTATATTTGTCTTTAGTTTTAATTATTTACCTGTAACACAATATTCACACATGAAAGTTGACTAGTGATAAGTTAATGTTCCAGACAACCAAGAATAAGAACAGATTACAAACTATGTTATATTTGTCTATAGTTTTAATTATTTACCTGTAACACAATATGCAACAAAGACAATATAAGAATTATACAGGAGTATTATATTAAAGTTGGAGAACCAATTTTTTCGTAATCCAGGACATTATTCTCCACAATACCGTCACATATACGTATTACCGAATTAGAACTGATTCCCACAAACAGTACTACTCCACAGCTCTAAACGAAAAGAACCAATGTGTCAATCAGGCACACACAATTCCCTATTAAAGAACTTTCTACTTTAACTACAGTTAATGTGTCATGTATATGACAAAAGGAAACTGGTAACAGAAGAAAATTAAGTCAAAAAACGAAAACTGGAATATATGGAGAAAACAATTGGCAAGGTGTTGGAATATAGACTGCTGCTGAAAAAAGAGAATGCCATTGCAGGTCGGCAAGCAAGGCTTACAAATTACCTTAAACACAGCGAATGAAAAAAGCTGTATGGAGCAGGGGATACAAGGTGTTTGAATTTACTGTAAGTAGCAATGGAAAGTGGCCATACGTTGGAGTTCTCACTATACTACTATACTACTATAAGTAACTATTCTGATGTGTACAGTAACGGTAACAACACATGCATTATGCTTGTTAAAATATAGATTCATGGTTGCGTCCAAAAAAGTTGTATCTATTAGTTATCAAAATACGTAAAATTTCCAGTATAAAGTACAGCTGTAGCACTACTGTCGTAACTTAATTGTTCTATAGCGTTAAAGAAATACACATGGATTACATATTGCCACTACTGAGGTATTGAGTGGCAGGATGTATACATGGCAAGTGTAGCATATGTAGTCTTTCTGATTTGTTGCATCCTCAAAGTGTTCCAGTAATAAAACGTAGTGCTACTGTGATATATGGCAGTATGCTTTAGTTTACAGGATGCTTTGCACATGAGAGATATACGTAGAAGATAAGTAGGCATTTTTTATTTTCCAACTTTAATAATATTAAACTGATTTATATGTGCACTTGGAGAAAGCAGTATGCAGGGAAAGTAATCAGAATTTGCAGCAGAAGGTTTGGAGCTTTAATGTAAGTACTTCATATAAGAAGGAGATGATACCACATATCTGTATTTCAATAAATGCCGGCATACTACACTAAAAACTTTTCTTCATATTCTGTAGACTATGACAGAACTTAAAACTGTGAACTATTATGATGTCTGAATTATGCATTAAAAATCTTTCTTATTGGGTGCTACACAAAATCAGTGACTTTGTACCAGAAACAATGATTTGTGTGTCAAAATACACTCCTGGAAATGGAAAAAAGAACACATTGACACCGGTGTGTCAGACCCACCATACTTGCTCCGGACACTGTGAGAGGGCTGTACAAGCAATGATCACACGCACGGCACAGCGGACACACCAGGAACCGCGGTGTTGGCCGTCGAATAGCGCTAGCTGCGCAGCATTTGTCCACCGCCGCCGTCAGTGTCAGCCAGTTTGCCGTGGCATACGGAGCTCCATCGCAGTCTTTAACACTGGTAGCATGCCGCGACAGCGTGGACGTGAACCGTATGTGCAGTTGACGGACTTTGAGCGAGGGCGTATAGTGGGCATGCGGGAGGCCGGGTGGACGTACCGCCGAATTGCTCAACACGTGGGGCGTAAGGTCTCCACAGTACATCGATGTTGTCGCCAGTGGTCGGCGGAAGGTGCACGTGCCCGTCGACCTGGGACCGGACCGCAGCGACGCACGGATGCACGCCAAGACCATAGGATCCTACGCAGTGCCGTAGGGGAGCGCACCGTCACTTAACAGCAAATTAGGGACACTGTTGCTCCTGGGGTATCGGCGAGGACCATTCGCAACCGTCTCCATGAAGCTGGGCTACGGTCCCGCACACCGTTAGGCCGTCTTCCGCTCACGCCCCAACATCGTGCAGCCCGCCTCCAGTGGTGTCGCGACAGGCGTGAATGGAGGGACGAATGGAGACGTGTCGTCTTCAGCGATGAGAGTCGCTTCTGCCTTGGTGCCAATGATGGTCGTATGCGTGTTTGGCGCCGTGCAGGTGAGCGCCACAATCAGGACTGCATACGACCGAGGCACACAGGGCCAACACCCGGCATCATGGTGTGGGGAGCGATCTCCTACACTAGCCGTACACCTCTGGTGATCGTCGAGGGGACACTGAATAGTGCACAGTACATCCAAACCGTCATTGAACCCATGGTTCTACCATTCCTAGACCGGCAAGGGAACTTGCTGTTCCAACAGGACAATGCACGTCCGCATGCATCCCGTGCCACCCAACGTGCTCTAGAAGGTGTAAGTCAACTACTCTGGCCAGCAAGATCACCGGATCTGTCCCCCATTGAGCATGTTTGGGACTGGATGAAGAGTCGTCTCACGCGGTCTGCACGTTCAGCACGAACGCTGGTCCAACTGAAGCGCCAGGTGGAAATGGCATGGCAAGCCGTTCCACAGGACTACATCCAGCATCTCTACGATCGTCTCCATGGGAGAATAGCAGCCTGCATTGCTGCGAAAGGTGGATATACACTGTACTAGTGCCGACATTGTGCATGCTCTGTTGCCTGTGTCTATGTGCCTGTGGTTCTGTCGGTGTGATCATGTGATGTATCTGACCCCAGGAATGTGTCAATAAAGTTTCCCCTTCCTGGGACAATGAATTCACGGTGTTCTTATTTCAATTTCCAGGAGTGTATATTCGTAAAACAGATTCTATTAGGATTTATGATAGTATTCACAGTTATAAGAATAGCAACAATTTACTCCATACAGCTCATGTTGCAGCAAAATCGAAGCAAGCTACTCCACTGGTAGCTAAATCTTTGTTTGAGCACCTTACGGTTATGTGGTAGAATACTACACACATTTAAGACCATAATTGTTTCGAAGTATGTATCACTTTACCATTCAAGGATGCAATGTCGTTACGATAGAACAATACCAATGTCACTTTAATACGCGTACACCACTAAATTTCCTTTTCTCTCTAAGTAGGTATTTCGAGATGAAGGGTAATGGTATGCAATAAAAAAAATCACTCCCAGGTTGCTTATCGTAATATGCGACTATGAATACAGACCTCTGATCATGAATAAAAACTGCGTCACATGGCCGGCCGAAGTGGCCGAGCGGTTCTAGGCGCTTCAGTCTGGAACCGTGCGACCGTACGGTCACATGTTCGAATCCTGCTTCGGGCATGGATGTGTGTGATGTCCTTAGGTCAGTTACGTTTAAGTAGTTCTAAGTTCTAGGGGACTGATGACCTCAGAAGTGTTAAGTCTCATAGTGCTCAGAGCCATGTAAACCCTCTGCGTCACATGGTTGACCCAAGAAGTAGCCGTACCAGTATAAATGATCCCTTGGAAAACGTCAGAACCTCCATGAAGCTGGTCATAGGTTGTCAGTAAGGAGATCACAGTAATGTCAGAATACAGTTGCAAATTGTGGGAAGAGAGGTAGAGGATTGATGAGTGGAATAGGGACTGGGAATTGGGCCCGAATACATGTAATGTACTGCACATAAATAGGCGAAGCGAGAATATGACTGTCGATGACAGATCACCAAAAACAGTAATAGTTGTCGCATACCTAAAAGTAATCTTCCGGATTGGGTTGAAGTGGAATGGTGTCCAAAATTATAGCAACAAACCGTTGTTTCCCCATCCTGTGTCTCATTCACAATATAATCACACAAACAGTCAACAGATGTCCATACGATCGTGCTCTGCACGGAAGATGGCATTCCGGTCAGTGGACAACCACGCCTACCATGACGCCAGGGCACCTATCAAATGCGATAGTGTTTGACAGATAGTCCCACATCCACAGTCGAACTGTACATAGTCACAGACCGTGCAGTATGGCACATAGAAGACATCTATCATGTTCTTTGTGGTGCAGGGCCACATGAAAAATGGGAGCAGAACAGTCGCAAACTGATGTGGCCCAATGGTTTGATGTGAGTCGTTCTGTTGTTCTCGGATGTGGCGCCGGTCTTAGAGAGCGAAACTGTATCCCGAAGGCAGAGCAGGTCCGAACACGTGTGACATCAGAAACAGAGTACCTTTAATTGACTGTAAGGGCTCGACGGTATAGCCTTAGTACTGCACGGCTACTGACATCTGACCTCGCAGCAACTAATGCACGTGTTGTATCGAGGCAAACGGTGTAGACAAGGCTTCAGCAGAATGGTCTTTACTGTCGGAGACCTGCTGTATATGTACTGTGCCTCTGATATGTCTTCACAGAAGGGAACGTCTAGAGTGGAGTCGTCAACATGTCACTTGGACAGTCGAACAGTGCGCCAATGTTCTTTTCACAGATGTGTCCCAATTTGATCTGGAGATTGATTCTCGACGGATTCGGATCTGGATGGAAAAGGGAACGCGATTTTGGGAGCCTAACGTTATAGAAAGAGACACACGAATACCTCATTGTATGGGTGAATCGGTAAGGTTTAACTGGTGTCAGGTATCGTGACGAGATCTTGGGACCTCACGTGCGGCTGCTGTGAGGTGCTGTGGGCCCAGCATTATGGACGATAATGCTCGACCTAATAGATCACAGGTAGTTGATGTTTTCTTGGAACCGGAAGATATTGCACCCGTAGTGTGGTCTGCTCCTTCTCGTGATTTGAATCCCGTAGACCATATCTGGGATGCATTAGGGAGACGGGTTGCGTCACATCAGCATCCATCAACCATTCTCCAAGACTTTCGAACAGCTCTGCAGAAAGAATGGGTGTTATTGCCTCAACATGAGATTGATGGACATCATTCACAGCATGTCCCGACGTTGTGAGACCTGTATTTCTGCCAGAGGTGATCGCACTGCATACTGAACACATTACCCAGTTATCGGAATGTGTTTGTAAATCAGTTAAGTCGCAAAAAACGCAGAATATTTTGGTCTAATGTTATGCATTTTGCAGTTATTTACGTTCTCTATTCTTTACATTGTTTCTTCTTTAGTATCACTTGTTTACGTTGTTTTGTGACAAAATAAACGCAGCCTTGCAAAATTTCGGTTGCTTTAATTTTGGACACCAGTGTAAAAGAAAACCAAACTGTCTGCAAAAGCATCGCTGTAAGTGAAGGAGTAGGTATCACGAGAGATTAAGGAAATGCTTACGTTCGAGAAACTGATGGAAGGTATCGTATAGGGCTATGAGAATCAGAATATCTCAATATTCTTTTGGGAACAACTGAGTGGGGTATCAGAGAGACAGAACGAGTGAATAGAACGTTTAGTGGACAGGCAAACTAATGCAAACACATACAACTGGATGGCGAATGACGAAGCGGTGGAACGTAAGGCATTTGATGATTTTCTAAGGAAGGCTGCCACCTGATATGTCGAGGAGGTTATTGGCAGGAACCTCAAAATCTCTGGCTGCTCCCATCAGGTAAACTACCCAGCTTGAGGAGACAGAAGTAGTAGCAGGAGTGTGCGGTAAAAGAGGTGTTTTCTCTAGTTCAAAAAATGGTTCAAATGGCTGTGAGCACTATGGGACTTAATATCTGTGGTCATCAGTCCCCGAAGACTTAGAACTACTTAAACCTAACTAACCTAAGGACATCACACACATCCATGCCCGAGGCAGGATTCGAACCTGCGACCGTAGCGGTCACGCGGCTCCAGACTGAAGCGCCTAGAACCGCACGGCCACAACGGCCGGCTTTTCTCTAGTGGCGTAAGTTCTTATAGATGTGGACATTCAGGCTACATCCAGAGACAATGTCGCCGACCATAATGTAGGAAATGTGGCACACATGGGCACCAGCAGCAGGATTGCAGGAATGTAAAATGAAGTGGGCAGCAGCGGAACACCCAAGTGTCAAACTACCCAGCAGTAACTCCAGATCCACTAGTTGGCGTTACCAATATTACCAATAAATTTCAGTGCTGCGAAAATGTATGCTGAGCTGGAGTGATGGCAAGAAGCATAAATTTTTGCAGCATACAGGAGTGCGTGTGTCAGGGGCATGTCTACGCCTTTTGGGCGAAAAGCACTTGAACCCTCCCAGTATAGATTACTTGGGAAGGACAGCAGTGATGTGGTGTCATTAGGTACCGCATTATTGAGGTTCCAGGGGGGGGGGGGGGGGGGGAGAGACTGTTATGGGAGGATATCAAAGTTGTGTCCCATGCAGGGGAAGGGAATTGCACAAGTCAAAAGTTGGTTTTTCTGTTTAATTGTCTTGCTAAAACTGACCTTCAGTAACGCATATTAGAACCTGGGGGAACATTGTTCCAGCTGTTACAAGGACCGTCATAATAAAGGACAAACAGTGTAACTATTGGTCATCAATAAGCAAAGAGGTCCATTACAGTTCGATCAGGCTTTGGCAATAAGCCACCGCAAATGTTAACAACTGTAAAAGTCCTTGGAGTAAGTGCCCAGATTCAACTAATATAGAATGATTACGTTGTACAGTTGATAGGAAATGAAATTCCATGCAGAGGTTCATCTCAAGAACCTTAATGAAATTAAATGCTTTCACGAAAGAAGTGGTTTAGAAAACCGTTCTGAGACTGCACATCAGTGCAGGGCCTTTTACGTCCTCCCACATACACCTCATGAAATGACCGCAGTGAGAAAACTGCAGGAAATTAGATTTAATATGGAGGTTTACCGACAATCATTTGCAAATGGAAAGGGGAAAGATGTTAAATGATAGATTTATAAACAAGGAGCGAGTTCGTGGATGCACACTGCTTGTATAAAATTTGTGATGAGCCGTGGGTTTTCTTAAGCACTAGACTTCATTTTCTAAGTATCAGTGTTCGTTACGTCTGACACGTGGCTGGTGACGGCATACGAGAATAGCACTGATGGCTGCCGGTGGGGTGACACATCCGTAGCACAGCATACAAGCTCCTGATATGAGAGTGGAGGCAGAGGAGAGAGGGAGGAGGGGGAAGGAGGAGGGATGGGGAAAGGTGACAGCCGGCTGGAGTGGCAGAGCGGTTCTAGGCGCTGCAGTTTGGAACCGCGCGACCGCTTCGGTCGCAGGTTCGAATCCTGCCTCGGGCATGGATGTGTGTGATGCCCTTAGGTTAGTTAGGTTTAAGTAGTTCTAAGTTCTAGGGGACTGATGTCCTCAGAAGTTAAGTCCCATAGTGCTCAGAGCCATTTGAACCATTTGGAGGGGAACACAGATTGGGCAACAATGCAAGCTGTTCTGAAATCTGGCAAAAATGCTAGCTGTTCTGAAATCTGGCGACAATGCAGACTGTCTTTGAACTTAATTTGTACCATTTCTGAGACTGGTGTTTTAACTTTGTTCTTCTGACATGGCAGTCTCGTTGTGATGAGCTGAGGTGTTTCCATTTCCGTGGCTCTCTTGATCATTGTTCACAAACTACAGTGATCAAGAAAGTCAAGAGAGCCACGGAAACTGAGGGTTTTGCGAGTGCTTCAGTGTGGGCTGCTTACATCGCAGCATGATGAAACATGACAGGTACGTTCAGTATTTGGTGCACTCATGGAGTATGGTGAAAAAAATAGTAGTTCCACTTTCTGCCACCAGCTGAACACATGGCTCGCAGTCAGAACGTGAAATGTTTCCTGTTTTGACGTCAGTATGCTGTTTCTCACTTGGCGACGTGTGTTGATTCCTTTTGTGAAGTGACTGTTGGTGTAAAGTGTTAAGAAGATAGTTTCCCATACAAAGGCTACTGACAAAAAATACCGTGCACTGCTAATAAAGTTGTTTTATCAGAACGGCAGCAATAACAGGGCTGCATTGCAGGGATATCGCCGACAAAAATAGATGCGAAGGGGCCCCATGTAAGGAAATGGGCTACAAAATATGATAAAGAAATTTGAAAAAAAAGGCGAATTAGGTGGTGCAGCAGGAAGAGGGAGGCGGTCCATCGTTTAGCAGTTGTTGGTTTATTTGCTGTGGGTATAGCCGACCGTGCAGAGCATGCCTCAAATTCTGCAGCCAATGGCCAAGCTGTGTAGTGGAAATTGTCTCTCCCCTCGTCAACAGTTCAAAAGATTTTGCGGCCCATTTTACACTGGTATCCCTGCGAGATTTACAATGTACACCAAAAAAATCCCCTAAAGTAGTTTTGACTTCGCTCTCCGTTTTTTGGCACGCATGGAAATGGATGGCATGTGCATGTATGAGACAAATGTTACTCTGCACGGTGCATATGAGGTTCTAGTACGCCACATGTTGTGCAGGAACATCCACTGCACTGAGGTTATGGGAATGCATGATGTTTCACAAACTCCTTTGTTCTCGGTCCGTGTTTCTTCGAGGAGAGAGCATATCGCGGCCCTGTTAAGTGTACAAATATATATGCACGTTATACGGACCTCTTTGTGCAACACGTGTTTCCATCTTCACAAGAACGCAACTATGTAAACACCGTCATTTTCACGTAAGATGGTGCGATACCACAGGTCGCTTGCCAGGTGAAAGATTTGCTTACAGAAACTGTTGGTAACGACAGCATCATCTCTAGACAATGTAAAGATGTTGCGATCGTTTCCAGAGAACGACGGTTCAGATGCGTGTCGGGCCATCTAGATTTAATTTTTCTGTAATTTCCCTAAATTACAACAGGCAGATGCCAGGATGTTACGTTTCAAAGCGCATGGTTGGTTTCCTCCCTTATCCTTGAGGCCATCCAAGCTTGTACTCAATCTCTAATGACCTTGATGTCGACAGGACGTTAAATCCTAATCCTCCTCATCCCATGTTACGGATGCACCATACTGGTGAATCGAGGGACGATACTGAACACATTTTATAACTTATGATGATATCCTAATAAAAGTGCCAGAACCACCTTTCTAATGCGTTTGATCGTCACCACATTCTGACTGCTTACAGTCCCAAATTTTCATCTGGTGGCAGAAAGCGAGAGTATTATTTTTTCAGCATCCTCCACGAGCGCACTGGTTAATGAACATTCTTGGGATGTTTCAGCGTTCTGTGATGGATACAGCCTGCACTGCAGCATTCGCAACACCGAGGGTTTAATAATAACCACCTGTTACCTCAAAAAGTCTTCGCAACATTTAAATATTTGTTACCCGCTAACAATTTTTTTACAGGAATGCTTGTACTATAGCCAGGCTGCATTTTAAAACATCACTCATTTTCCCATCACCTGTTATTTTGCTGGTCGAATATCAAAATTCATCTACTATTGCAGCACCTAATTTCTCTATCCTTTTACGTTTCCTGGTGTTAGTCTTATAGCTTCTTTTCAAGACATAATCAATTCTGTTCCACTGCTCTTCAAATTCTGGTTGGCCTACATGTCAAACGAGGTCGATGCCTCAGTAGAAGTCGTTTGTCCCCTTGAAACTTGTGCTAGTGACAATCTGGCCTCTACGAAATCACTGATTATGGGAGGGGTCAAGAGTTGCATGCCAGACACCAGCAAAGAGCATCGGCTCCAAGTTAGATGATCTCTCTTGCGCTGGCATCCAGCTACCTAGGAAGTGTTTTCTTGGTAATTCCTTTGCGGCCTAGGCCCGGAATGGCGAAGTTAGTTTCTAATGTGATCACTGATCACCTCTTGGGCCCAAAAAGTTTGTCTGGCAGCCTTGTAAACAAATATGAGAGCTCCCAACTATAAAATGTATAAGGAATAAACTTCATTACCAAACACGAGAAACTGAATGTTCTCATTTAACGTGTTCGAAAGATGCCCACGCCTTCTATATGATGACTCATTCTATAGCTGAACACCATTATTACAATAACTTGAAATGTAATTTTCCCATGTTTTAACATTATCCGAATTTCATTTCACAAGATTTAGATTAAGCTGGTACCTAGCTGTCTCAAAGTGAAAGAAATATTCAATTTATCCAGAAAATTTCTGACTAGTGGTTGAATTCGAATGAAAAGTTTTTAGTATTGTGCTTTCAAATTATTTCTTGAGTCTCTCCACAAAGAAAATACAACTTCAGTAAGTGAACTACTACAGGTTATAAAGTGCTAAATAACAAATAATGATGGTAGAGTAGGCTTATTGTGTAATTTATTCTGCTTGTTTAAGTGGTTTTCTGTTCGAGTTGTTATGTCAGGCAGGTTTATAGAGAAATCTTTTATAGATTCTGGAAACATCCCCCAGGCTGTGGCTAAGCCATGTCTCCGCAACATCCTTTCTTTCAGGAGTGCTAGTTCTGCAAGGTTCGCAGAAGAGCTTCTGTCAAGTTTGGAAGGTAGGAGACGGATACTGGCAGAACTAAAGCTGTGAGTACCGGACGTGAGTCGTGCTTCGGTAGCTCAGTTGGTAGAGCACTTGCCCGCGAAAGGCAAAGGTCCCGAGTTCGAGTCTCGGTCGGGCACACAGTTTTAATCTGCCAGGAAGTTTCAAATCTTTTATAGTTAGACATGTTGATGAGATGATACACGTGGCGCTATGAGCAATATCTTGCCCCTAATTCATGCTCATATGGAACCCATCTGTGTTGACTCGATACTTATTTTATTTATTTGTTCGTCGGTATTTACATATGAAGTACCATCGAGGAGCAAGGACGGTCCGATTTACCTCGTTTTGGAAATATACATTTATTGGTTAACAGCGTGTAAGTAATTAAAGAATTGCACCAGTCACTTATATATCATTATTCTCTACAACATTAATCTTACTTAACATCCTGCAACTAAACTTATTCCTTAAGAAGGAGAAATCGGCCAGGACCCGCGCACTGAGGGTTCCAGACGAGCTTAATTGTGTATTAGATAGTTTATCCATTTCGGAAATCGAGGATATTGACTATCTTTGTCTGTTACAACCATTGATACTGGCAACATATCGGTTCCAGGAATGCTAAGGCTTTTAAAAATGTTTTAATTTCAAGTTTGAAATCGGATAACAAATGCCAAAAGCAATATTTATTTAGTGTGAAATAATTACAAATTAACAATTTTGGAGTTTTCCTTTTACTTGAACTGTGAAACCTTTGCTCCTTGTAGAATTTCATAATTCTAAGTCAACGTGGAATAACCTATAAGATTTGATGAGTGAGTTTTCGGGTATCGAAATATGTGACATAAATGGTGGTATCTTTTGTCTGCACTTGCTTGGAAGCTTAAAATTTTTACATTGCCAAAATTTGATATATATTTGAACTTGATATGTTTACTCGTTCCGGAGAAAAAGCGTTGTTAGTAGTCGGAACACAGACAACAGACGGACAACAAAGGGTTCTGTGTTTGGAGACTGAGGCACGAAATCCTAAAAAGAAAGAGCTTAGAATATTTAAGAAGAAAGGAACAGTATAGAAAATATAAAAGAAGGTAAATTCCTATTATCTAAGCCGAGCAGAGGGAAGGCCTTCATGTTTTGCAATCCTGCTCGGTTGCTGCTTTTACATATTATTACGTAGCTCGCGCCAGCCTCTGGGTCACACATTTCGTGTCAGAACTGCGTATGCCGGCTACGAAAAATTGCTCTGCATTCTCGGGCAATCTCCAGATGCATGTTCCTCACATAAAGACACCGCGTGGTTTGCTGAATGTGGCTGATTATATTCGGGCAATTGAGGCCAATATGGGACAGCTTCGAATCCAGCCTCGTGCATGGATGCGTGTGCTGTCCTTAGGTTAGTTAGGTTTAAGTAGTTCTAAGTTATAGAGGACTGATGACCTCAGATGTTAAGTCCCATAGTGTTCAGAACCATTTGAACCACGTTTTTGAATTGAGGCAAAATAATGCTCTTGGCGCCGTGTTGTGCGCCTTGCTCGCAGTGGGTGGACCGAGGAATATTGCATATTGTGTGTCCTCTTTGCAGATGATTCGCAGTTTAGCTAGCAGACAAGAGAGCTATATCGTGACAATTTTACCACGTGGGACGGAATCATGTAGCAAGACGTAGCCGCTGCATGTGTTCCTGACGATTTTTGCGGAGGGTACAGTCTACGACAACGATCGTACAATGGTACGGTATCTGCGAAATTCAGTGTGCCTTTTCTCACATACAGCCTGTGAATTAAGGAGGAAGGGCAATAGGCATGTTCCATATTCCTAGATTTTCGAAAAGTGACAAGGTGGAACACTGCAGACTTTACGAGTGTGCGAGTATACAGGTTCCCAGATAAGTGAGTGGCTCAAATACTTCTGAAGTAATAGAACCCCAAATGTTGTCCACGACGGTGAGTGTTCGTCAGAGACATGGGTATCGTCAGGAGTTTCCCACGGAACTGTGATAGTAGCTCTATTATTCTCTATCAACATATGTAATCTGACGGACAGCGTGAGCAGCAGTCTGCAGCTATTACTGGCGATGCTGTGGTGAACGGGAATATGTTGTCGTTGACTGTAGGAGGATACAAGATGCCTAAGACAAAATTTCTAGTTGTTGTAATGAATAACAGCTGTAAATGTAAGTTAATGCATATGGGGAGGAAATATAATCCCGTAATGTTCGAATACAGTGTTAATAGTGTGCTGCCTAACACAGCCATGTTGATTAAATATCTAGGCTTAACGCTGCAAAACTATATGAAATTAAACGAGCGTGTAAGAATTGTAGTATGGAAAGCGAATAGTCGGCTTCGGTTTATTGGGATAATTTTAGTAGAGTGTAGTTCGGCCAAGTCTTGAATAATGTTCGAGTGGTTGGTATCCCAACAGGTCGGACTACAGGAAAACATCGAAGCGGTTCAGAGGGGGGCTCCTGGATCAACACCCAAGTATGAAGGAGATGCTTCGGGAACTAAAATGAGAACCCCTGGAGGGAAGGTCATTCAGTACCGTTGGGCCTTCCGAGGTCTGTTCGGACGGAGTTTAGTTGCAGCTTACTGTTAAGAAAATTTAGAGAACTGATACTTGAAGCTGATTGCAGAACGATTCTACTGCTACCACCGAATATTTCGCGTAAGGAGCACGAAGGGTACTCAGAAAGTGATGTGCGCCCGTTACGGTAATCACATGTATACTGAGGTGACAGAAGTCATAGGATAACGAGATGCGCATATACATATAGTTACAGTACCCCATACACAGGGTGTAAAAGGGCACTGCGTTGGCGAGGCTGTCATTTGCATTCAGATGATTCACGTGAATAGATTTCCGACGTGATTATGGCTGCACGACGGGTTTATCAGACTCTGGATGCGGAATGGTAGTTGAAGCTAGACACTTGGGACATTCCATTTTGGAAATCTTTAGAGAATTCAGTATTCCGAGATTCTTAGTGTCATAATTGTGGGGAGAATACCACATTTCAGGCATTATCTCTCACCACCAATACAGTGGCCGACGGCTTTCACTAAACGATCTAGACCAGCGGCGTTTGCTTAGAATTGTCAGGGCCAACAGACATACGACACTCCGTGTAACAGACGCAGAAATCAATGTGGGACGTATGATGAAAATATTCGTCAGAACAGAGCGGAGAAATTTGGTGTAATATGCTATGCCAGCTGACGACCGATGCGACTGCCTTCGCTAAGAGCACGACAGCGCCTGCAGTGTCCCATACGACTGCTAAATCGTAGCCTAGTCAGTTGAGTCCCAATTTCATTTGCTAAGAGCTGATGGTACGCTTCAAGTGTGGCGTAGACCCCACGAAGCCATGGACCCAAGTTGTCAACAAAGCACTGTGCAAGCTTGTAGTGGCTCAACGATGGTGTCGGATGTGTTTACATGGAAAGTACAGGGTCTTTTCGGTACAACTGAAGCGATCATTGACTGGTAATGGTTATGTTCGGCTGTATGGAGACCACTTTTAGCCATTCACAGACGTCATGTTCCCAAAAAATGATGGAATTGTAATCGATGACTATGCGCCATGTCACCAGACCAAAATTGCTCGCCACTGGTTTGAAGAACAGTCTTGGCAGCTCGAGCGAATGATTTGGCCATCCAGATCGTCCGGCATCAATCCCATCGAACATTTATGGGACCTAATAAAGAGATCAGTTCGTGCACTTTTCGCAATTATGGCGGCTATACGGGCAACGTGGCTCACTGTTTCTACAAAGAACTTCGAACGACTTGTTGAGTCCATACTACGTCGAGATGCTTCAGTACGCCGGGCAAAAGGAGTCTGTCCATAAGTTTACGTAAGCGCAGTCAACAATATAACACAAGAATCAGCTTCATTTTTCAAGGAACTCTTCGACAAAATAGAAGGAGTGACCCATGAGAAAACTCTTCAGTTTCGATTTGAAAGCGGGTGGATTAATGCTAAGATTTTTGAATTCGAGTGGCAGCTTATTGAAAATGGATGCAGCAGTATACTGCACACCTGTCTGCACAAAAGTTAAGGAAGTCCGATCCAAATGCAGGTTTGATTTCTGCCGAGTATTAACCGAGTGAAAGCTGCTTATTTTTGGGAATAAGCTAATATTGTTAATAGGAAATGACAGTAAGTAATATATATATTGAGAGGCCAATGTCAAAATATCCAGACTCGTGAACAGGGGTCGACAAGAGGTTCGTGAACTTACACCACTTATTGCCCGAACCGCCAGTTTCTGAGGCAAAAATATCCTTTTAGAATGGGAAGAGTTAACTTAAAATATAATACCATACGACATAAGCGAATGATACTGTTCGAATAGTAAAAATGGCAATATTAAGTCTTTGAACAAGATCCTGAATGTGGGCTTCCACGACAGGTTATTATCTATCTGAACACCTAGAAATTAGAACTGTTCAGTTTCAGTAATTATATGCCCATTCTTTGAAATTAAAACGTCGGGTCTTGTTGAATTATGTGTTAGAAACTGTAAAAACTGGGTCTTATTGTGATTAAGCGTTAGTTTATTTTCTACAAGCCATGAACTTTGGTCATGTACTGCCCTATTTGAAACCAAGCCAATGTTGCGCACAACAACCTTTACTACCAAGCTAGTGTCATCAGCAAACAGAAATATTTTAAAGTTACCTGTAATACTAGACGGCATATCATTTATATTAATAAGAAACAGGACTGGCCCCAACACTAATGCCTGGGGCACCCACCACTTGACCATACCCCACTCAAACCACACATCACAGTCCTTATCAACATTGTGAATAATGACCTTTTGCTGTCTGTTGCTAAAATAAGAGGTCAACCAACTGTGAGCCTCTCCCTGTATTCCGTAGTGATCCAAGTTCTGGAGCAATATTTTGTGATCAACCCAATCAAATGCCTTAGTTAAATAAAAAAGTGTCAAACGTTCGAAACCTTTTGTTTAACCCACCAAGTACCTCACAGAGAAAAGAGAATACAGCATTTTGAGTTGTTAAACGACTTATAAAGCCGAAATGTACATTTGATAGCAAATCGTGTGATATAAAATGATCAATTATTGTTATATACACAGCCTTTTCAATATATTTTGCAAAAACCTGATAGCATAGAATTAGGTCTAATATTATCTCCATTATCTCTTTCTCCCTTTTTATAAAGCGGCTTTGCTACTGAGAACTTTAATCGTTCAGGAAACTGACCATTCCTAAAGGAAAAATTACAAATATGGATAAATACAGGGCTAACGTGTGCAGCACAGTACTTAAATATTCTGCTAGAAACTCCATCATAACCATGAGAGTCCTTAGTCTTCAGTGACTTAATTATTGACTCAATCTCCCTCTTGTCTGTATCACAGAGGAGTACTTGAGACATAAATCTCGGAAAAGCATTTTCCAATAACGTTATATGATTCCCTGTAGAATTCGATATTGAACACTATAGATCCCGGAAAATTGAATTCTTGACTGATCTTGGATATCCCACGACCCTTGCGACTTACACAGATTCTTGTTCCACGTTCAAACACGCTGAACTCGCAACGTGTTGCCATGATCGCTACAAATTTCTCTGTAACACACTACTCTGATATAATGCCCATACTCTTCCTGTGCTCCATATCTAGCCGCAAGATTGGCGTACTGTACATGGCACATCTTCAATTGGGACAACACTTCACGTGGCTTTTGCCACACCGTTTGTATTGCGTGTAGGGACTATGAGAACAAGATAATAGACATCACGGTGTCTACCGAGGCATCCATCGCTGAACGCATGTTTGCTACAGGACAGAAAACTCTGCGTTGGCACAGAACACCCTCTGCAGTGTACTATGCGCACAGTGTACACGTAAATTGACGAGTGCCTCCGATATTGCACGACGAGCAAAAACATTATGAGCACCTGGTTAATAGCTTGTTGATCCACCTCTGGAACTAAATACAGCAGTGATTATGGGTCGCATGAATTCCAGAAGTCGTTGCTAGCCCTTCGGAGGTCTATGACGCTAGGCCTCTACGCACAAGTCACGCATTCCCTTAAACTTCGTTCATCTGTTTGTGGACACGGAGCTGGCACTCGATAACGTCCCAGAAGTGTTTTATCAGCTTCAGCTCAGACGCATTTGGTCATCAAGTCATCAGCATGAGTTCACTATCATGCTCCTTGAACCACTGCAGCACTATTCTGGTCTTGTGACACGATCAATTGTCCTGACGGAAGATGCCATCTATATATGTGAAGACATCAAACATGAAGAAATACAAGTAGTCTGCAATAATTTTCACTTAGTCTTCAGCTTTAAAGGTGCCTTCGATTACTACCACAGGTTCAATGGAAGCTCAAGTGTACGTTACTCGCGGAATAATACTGCCTCCACCGGCTTACATCCGTGGTTGGGTGCATGTTTCGAGCATCTTTTCTCGTACTCGGGTGCGATCATCGACTTGGTGTAACACGACAGGATTCATCAGACCAGACAAGACGTTTCCACTGATTCACGATCCAACTTCAATGATCCTGTGCTGCAATCTTAATGGACGATGTCTTTAGGTCAATTGGGAAAGCATAGGGGTTGTCTACTGTGGATCCCCATGTTCAACAATGTGCGATGAACAGTGTGCTCTGAAACTCTTTTGCCTACGTCAGCACCGTACCCTGTCGTCAAATCTGTCACAGATTGCCACCAACCCGCTTTACAGTACGGGCAAGCCTCCGACCTCCACGTTCTGTGATGATCCATGGGCGTCCGTCACCTTGTCGCCTACTCGTTGTTTCCCCTCCTTCAGCTACGCTTCGTCGATGGTCAGGATACAGGGTGATTTTTTTCCATCGATTCCAAACTCTAGGGATTGATCTATGAAAGGATATGGAACAAAAAAGATCTAATGAATTTATGTCCGGAAATGCATGACTTCCATGCTAGAGACCATTTATTCAGTCATACTTTATTACAGAGACTGCGGTATAATACGCGTTGTACCAAGCAGCCACAGTTACAGTATGTGCTGAAAATGGTTTCCATGCCCCTCAACGCATGCGTGTACGATCTGTACCATGCTCTGCCTCACACGTTCTCATCGGTCAGGCTGCATCTGAACAGTATCAAAGGCAGCATGAATACGCTGCTCCAGTGTCTCCACATCTGGAACTGGCTGTGCATACGCGATAGTTTTGAGATGGCCTCATAACCAAAAATCACCCGGGTTGAGATCCGCTGAACGAGCAGCTGGACCCCCTCATCCGATCCATCGACCAGGGAAGACCCGACTGAGATGCGTCTGGACGTTAACGGCAAAGTGGGCTGGAGCACCATCATGTAGCACCCACATAACCTTTCGAATCATCAATGGCACTTCTTCCGTCAAGGGAGGCAAATTACCCGCAAGAAGCGGCGATAGTTCCGGTCTGTTAGGCAACGTGGCAGGAAGACCGGTCCCAACATACGACCGCCAATTATCCTGGCCCACGCATTCCGGCTGCACCGATGGTGATGATTCGTTGTGACCATACCATGAGGGTTCCTGCATACTGTCCTACAGATGACTGTTATGAAAGCTGAAGATACCACTCCGCGTAAAGGTGGCCTCATCTGTGAATAGGATGGATGACAAATCCTGGAATCCTCGTTGTCTGGTGAGGAAACCATTGACAAAACTGCTCCTGATGTGGAAAGTCTGTTCGTAATAAGCCCTGCACATATTGTAAGTGATAAGCGGTTACCATGTACTGGCGGGCCAACTGCCCGGTACTGACACGGCGGTTAATTACATTTTCCTCCAAGTCTGGTCTCTTAACATTTCGGGTACATCCTTCATGATTTTCTGCTTACTGAAACGACCCTGTCTCAGACAAGAGGCGAAACACTGTTGCATACATTGAATTTTGTGGTTGTTGTCGGCGGGGACAGGTCTCCTGTTACAACCTTGTTGCCCGCCGCTCGTTGCCATTTGCTTTTCCATAAGTAAACACTATGTCGGCAAGCTCTCAATTAGAATACGGAACCATTGTGTACAGCGCTGTATCACATCCACTACAGGGTGAGTCAGCAAGAGAAGTGAATCGGAGACAACATTACCAATTAGCATGGCAGAAGAGGGAGCTAGGGCATATCGCATGAGGAAGAATACCCGCTTTAGGAGGAAACGATACGTACGACGAGGGGGTCCAGTTGCATGGCCTCGTTCAGCGAACCTCAACCCGTGCGATTTTTGGCTATGAAGCCATCTCAAAAGAATCGTGTATGCAGAGCCAGTTCCAGATGTAGAGACACTGGAGCAGCGTATTTGTGCTGCCTTTGATACTGTTCGGATGCGGCCTGGCCGATGTGAATGTGTGAGGCAGAACATGGTACGGCGCGTTCAGGCACATTGAAACCATTTTCAGCACATACTGTAACTGTGACTGCATTGTACAGAGCGTATTAAACCGCAGTCTCTGTAACAAAGTATGACCGAATAAATGGTATCTAGCGTGGAAGACATGCACTTCCGGATATAAGTTCATTAGAAATTTTTTGGTCCATGTCCTCTCATTGCTCAGTCCCCTGTGTTTGTGGAAAAAAATCAGCATTTAGTTCCACGCCAGCGGCAGGCCAATTTGCCGTTTCCAAAATGCTCGTTCGCAGGTGCTGAGCAGTAAGAAACTGCCTTCTGTCAGAATCACTTACAGTATATCAGTGGAATTTCCTGTTTGCCCGTATCGCAGCATGATTCCCAAATCGTCTCGGCTCCACTTACTACGTCATGTCTCGTAACGCCATCAAGCGGCATTCAATGTTTCGGAGGGCAGTGGTTATAACTTTTTGGCTCGTCGGTGTTGAGTAGACAACTCTCTCCCCGCACTTACGTGAACGTTGTTTGGACCCCTTCGGCAGAACGCCTGAAGTCCTAGCACATCGGCACAACGGGTCACTGCTGCCTTCTAGAGGGCAGTTGTCCAGTAGTGGGAAGTAGTGCCGCATGTCTTGCTGGGTAGCATGACACACTGTATGTAGCGGCATTAAACATTCCGTCTTACCATGCAACGGCATTTCACCGCCTTTTGAAGCTCTGTATACCACCGAAGAATAGGCATAATAAACGGTAGGTACTACACTAGGCCTATGATCAGTTTTCGGGTACACCTTGTATCAGTACCAGTGTATCACGTGTTACTACGCTGCCAGGGCACGTTTTAGTGAAGACATAATCGTCGTACCTCATGTTGCTTCATGGATATCGAACATGCTTTAACTTACAGACATGAATGTAGTAGAATCACTCTTTACTAAATTGCACAATAATTTATTTATGTGCAAGGAGACCAAAAATCAACACGTTTCTTCTTTAAACTATGTTATTTGTGAATATCACAAAATTCTTCCATTCCATTTCTAACCGCAGTTCATTGGCACATTAATTGAAGTAGCACAAATACAGTTATTTTTGTCTGTTTCACATTTTATATTAATAATCGCTGTATCTGATATCCACCGGGATTCCAACCAGATAATGAGAGATAATTGTTATATTTTGCTCCTACCTGACTTAATGCAAAGGATAGACTATAGGGTGGATGTGAATGTATTTCTTGACTAACAATGACAAAGTATAACAGTCGGATTTTTGTTAATATTTTCCATTAATGTAACGTGAAATTCAGAACTCAAATATCAGTTTTTCAAAGCAGTTCAATGGAACTCTATAAATTCTCAAGAAAGATAGACGTTGCAGTTTTCCGACTGTCTCTAATTCCCTCAATCAAATTGGATATTTAAAAGGGGTGCTTGGCACTATGGTAGAATGCTCGCCTATCACATGGTTGGTGCACGTTAAATTCCAAATTGAGGTAAATTTTTAAGCAAAAGTGTATGTCCTACAAGCCTTTCCGTGAAGGATAAAACACACACACACACACACACACACACACACACACACACACACACACACACATATGTATATCACGCTGGATCACTGTTTTGGGTCTCGGTTCCGTCATTTTTTTTGTTTTGTTTCGAATACCTATGTCATTCATAAAGTATATATTTACTACGTATCGGTCTTTTTTCATTAAAAACGTATCCCTTCTTGTTTCTAATTTCATATACCGCACAGACATAACGTATTCTTTGGAAATATAAATTCTTAAATACCTATCATTTGTAAAGAAGAGCTTTAAATGAAAAAAAGACATTTTTTTTTCATATTCATGTATTTTATGTTTCTCGGAAATGCTCGAGGAGTATACACCTTTGTTTAAAGATTTGCATCAGGCATGAGTGGAACCCTGCCCACTTATACAGCAGGTGAGCATTCTGCTAAGGAGGTACGCTAATCTTCGAAATATCGGCCTCGCTTTAGTGAATTAACAACGCTCGGAAAACTTCAAAGCCGATTTTCTCAAGAACTCTTGAGAGTTCCATCGAACTTGTTTGGACGATTCAAATGTGAATTTTGATAGCCCAGTGCCATGATTACAGAAAAATACAAAACATCGATTAGCGTGTGATCTCGTTGTAAGTAACAAAAACTGTTTGTAGAACTAAAATTAATCACTTATAATATACACACAAGAAGAAAAGAAATAGTTCAAAATATTTTCGCATGGTAGTTAGCTTTACGTGAAGAAAGAAGTACGATCACACAATATGTAGATGTTAAATAATAGGCAGACGTGAAAGCCGCCGAAGCAAGAGAGGTAGAATAGAGCAATAGACTATGTAAAGTACACGCTTTTGCGAAATGGGGGCAAGCCTCGTGTGAAAGCAGGAGCCGCCGGTAACGACATCATTGTCACAGGCTCTGGCATACGAATTAATGGCTGCACTCAGCGCTTGCATCATACGCATAGTTCAGCAGGGTTCAACGTGCACTTAATGTATTTCTGTAATGCTCTTTTATGTAGTGGCCGCTACCAGTACATTTGTATCGAAGCAGTATACACATTATCTTTATGTCTTGTAGAAGCATTCTCAAGATTATTATTCCGGCTACAACTTTAACATGTGAGATTGTAACAGTTCTGTATCACAGACGTACACTTAGTGTCCAAACGTCATAAGCTGAAAGCCTGCCCGCGTTTAATTGACTTTAACCAGGGAATTAAACCCTTGTTTCATGTCCTCAACCATGTGCAAGTAGATACTATTTGGCTAAGATGCTTACAGTTTCGAAGTGCAAAGAATGTTTCAAAGTACAAAGGAACTGGCCAGATGCGAGTAGTACTCGCGTACTGAGGGTTCCATATAAACTTAATTTTGTATGTTGAAAGTTCATTCACTTCGGGAATAGAGAATCTCGGCCATTTTTTCCTGTTATCGACATTGATAGTGAGGGTCTCGGTCCCAGGGATTCTAAGATTTTCGAGAGTGTTTTAATGTCTATAATAAAAAAGTGACATAAAGTCATGCTGAAGGCTGGCGACCACTGTTATAATAATCAGTAGTTCTCTATTAAGTTTGACTGGGTCGCGACAGTAAAACTAAAACGTCAGGAGAGGAATCACTTTATTGCTCTTGTGACGCGTTTTGGATTTTATTCATCATCAGATATCCAGGAGATTAACCTGCGAACGTTTGTTTCACATACAACTTAAAAAACGCCATATCTACGTGCAACAATCGCTCGTGGATATCTGACGACGGAGAATGCCGAAACGGGTCTTATGAACAATAAAGCCATTCCTTGCCTGATGTTTGACTTTTACCATTGCCACCAAGTCAGCATGAATGCAGAGCTACTGACTGCTTTAATTTTGAGTTTGACGTCACATAACTCTAACAACCCTACCACAACAAAGGTCAAAATTTAATAATGATTATGGTGTTGCTCACGCTGCTAAATACTGCATTTTCCGGCAACAACAAGGTTATTATGTGGCAGGTGTCATTAGAGCACAGTTAATAAAGTCATTTCATGTAATAATGAATAAACTTGGCACTCATCTTTTCGTGTTTCCCACGCTGCTCTCGTTTAAAAATCGTGGCTCAATCATCGAAAAACTAGGTGGTGATGATTCCAAGCTCGGATGCAAAGAGGCCTAGGTTTTATTCTGCGGTATTCAAAAGTTTTCACAAACCATTCTTGAAGATTACACTTTTGCAAGACAATGGTGATGTAAAAAAATAATCAGCACTCCGAATTTAAGTTACACTTTTTTTATTACTTTTGGTACAATATCACGTAACACACAAAACATCACTTCACAATACGAAAACATACTTGAAAACATCTTCCTCACTGTTAATGTTCACATTTTATAAGCTGACTACAATATGCGTCTTTCCAACATGACGTCCAAGACTTGACTTTCTCAAGGTCCGACTCTCTAAATCTCTAACTAACTAATAATCGCTTAAGCGCCCAAAAATCAGAGTGACAAGAACGTCGAATATCATAGTGACAAAAGAAAGAATATACATAAGAATAATATCATTGCAATACAAACATATCGATTTATCAAAGTACCTCTACATTAATGAAATCAAATCTGAATGTTGTCTCAGAAATATGTCAACTACTTTACAGAAACACCGTAGAATATTGCTGGTATCGAGAGGTTGAGTTGAGGTGCCTTAATGGTTACGTAATTCAAGTACCATTACAATAACAAATGATAAAAGAAATATTTTTGTGTGATAATTACAAATTAACGACTTTCGGATTTTTTCTTTTACTTGTACTGTGAAATCTTGCTTCTTGCCAAATATCATGATTCTATTGATTTATTACAGCGCCATGCACCTACAGTCCTTAGTATTTGACATAAATTTCAACTTGATGTGGTTAATCGTTCCTGAGAAAAAAAGGTTTTAACAGTAGGATGGACGGACAGACAGACAGACAGACTGACAACATAGGGGTTCCGTTTTTACCGACAAAGGCACAGGACTCTAAAAATGTGGGATCAATCAGAGTTACCCGTGACAAAATTGAAATTAGAATCCCTACTGTAGCTCTAATGAATCTTCTAACTGTATTTGTATCTAAATTGCATCTCATAGATACAACTTGCGCAAAGCAGATGCTTGTGAAATTTGTGTCCTACGCTACCAAGTACTCTGAAAAACTCTGAGACTGTGTGATAGCAGAAATTATCTCCAGGATTCCGTCTCTGCTGGCACGTATCTCGAAGCTCCACAACAACACAGAACTGCCTGTATAGCTGAAATTATTAATAATGTATTTCCAATCACTACTTAAGGCAGGTTACTTTACCCAAGATTTGAATACCATTAAAGTGATTGGGGTACATATCAGGAACGTAACAATAATTCCTACCCAGTACCTTCTTTCCTGTTCCACTCGCAGATAGAGCGAGGAAAAAACGGCTGTCTATATCCCTTCGGACGAGCCCTAATTGATAGTATCTTATTTTCGTGGTCTCTATGCCAAATTTATGCTGGCGGCAGTAGGTTCGCTCTACAGCCAGCTTCAAATGCCGTTTCTCTAAAGTTTGTCAGTAGTGTCTTTCGAAATGAATGTCTTATTCCACCCAGGGATTCCCATTTCAGCTTCCGAAGTATATTCGTAACAGTTGCATGCTGGTCGAACCTATCGGTAACAAATCTAGCAGCTCGCCTCTGCATTGCTTCGATGTCTTCTTTCAATCCGAGCTGGTGTGGATCCCAAACACTCGAGCAGTACGCAAGAATAGGTATCACTAGCGTCCTATATGCGGTCTCCTTTACAGATGAACCACATTTTCCTAAAATTCTCCCAATAAACCGAAGTCGACCATTCGCCTTCCATACCACAAATCTCACATGCTCATTACACCTCATATCGCTTTGCAACGTTACGACCATATATTTAAACAACGTGGCTGTGTCAAGCAGGGAACTACTAATACTTTATCCAAACATTACGCGAGTGTTTTTCCAACTTATTCGCATTATCTTACATTTTTATACATTAAGAGCCAGCTGGCATCCAGTGCACCAACTAGAAATTTTGTATCAGTCTGCAGTCACTTATCTTCAACACTTTCTTCAACACTATAGCATCATCAGCGTACAACCGCATATTGCTGCCCACCCTATATGCCAGATCATTTATGTATATAGAAAGTAGCAACGGTGTTATCATACTATCCTGGGGCACTGTTGATGTTACCTCTGTTTCCGATGAACTCTCGCCGTCGAGGACATCGTACTGTGTTTTATTACGAAAGAAGTCTTCGAGCTAGTCACATATCGGGAGCCTATTCCGTACGCACGTATCTTCTTTAACAGTCTGCAGTGGGGTACTGTGTCGAATGCCTTTCGGAAATTTAGAGATATGGAATCAGCCTGTTACCCTTCATCCATAGTTTGCAGTATATCATGTGAGAAAAGAGCAAGCTGGTTTCCGGTCGAGCGATATTATACAGAAAATCGAAGGACTCCATGCGTGATTACTCCGCAGTCAGAATAGTTTAACCGGAAGCGCGGAGTGTGCACGAGTACGTGACATGAGAGGTGTTCCGCACCTAAGCAAACGCCTTTGGAAGTCCCTGCGTGTGATGTCGGTCGTTGACTTCTGAGACCTAAGCGGCACTGTTGTTTTTGTACAGTCCTGGTAGAAATTGGTTCCTGATGGCCCGTTTTCAAATTGGCAGAGATGATTCATAGTAGACTGTCGAACAAAAATGGTTCAAATGGCTATAAGTACTATGGGACTTAACATCTGAGGTCATCAGTGTCCTAGACTAAGAACTACTTAACCCTAACTAATCCAAGGACATTACAAACATCCATGCCCGAGGCAGGATTCGAACCTGCGACTGTAGCAGCCGCGCGGCTTCGGACTGAAGCGCCTAGAACCGCTCGACCATAGCGGTCGGCGACTGTCCATCGCCCCGCGTGGCTCTCAATCCGTTCCTCAAATAGCTGAAGTCGTCCTGTATATTAAATATCCATTATACACACTATCGACCTTTTGCAATCAGAAATTTGTTTAATCTCCGATATGCTACGTCACTTACGTCTTACACCGGTTGCCATACCAAGTTCAAATTCGGGTAATTCGGGACGTGCTGACATGTTAACTGCATAGTTTTCTCTTTCAGAACGTCAGTGTATCATCGCTACACTCGCACCATATCTCGCACTAGCCACAACATCTAGGCTTTATACATGCACATGTTCAAATGGGACAACCACTCCCATGTATTTTTTGCACTCTGTTTAATTCTGTGTCTAAATCACTCGTGTTAGAGATCATCACTCTCTTAATATTTCGACTACTGTGCAGTTAAATACGCTGCAGGAGTTTCTCTGGGAAGCCCTTACATATCCTCCACATAGTCTCAATCTCTCTCCGGGCGGTTTCCATATTTTTGGAGTCCTGAAGAGAGAAGTTCGTGGTCGTCGATTTCATTCAGACAAAAGAGCACGCCTGGATATAGCCATGGTTTCGTAGACAACCGCAAACATTTTACTATGGAGGCATTGACCATCTTGTCTCACAGTGGGTTAAATTTCTCAACATTTATGGCGATTAGTTTTGAAATAATAAATAGGTTACTTTCTTTTTTTCAGCTGTCTCGTTTTCATTTAACTGCCCTTTATAGGCAGAAACAGGTAAATTCGTTTGTTATCAGTTAATCTGATAAAACCTCAATCATTGAATTAAACTGCTGTCCCAGTTCGCAGCACTAAGATATTTTTATGAGTCATATGTGCAGTTCTCTTACATAATGTTAAAAGGAAATTCATGAGTGCAAAGAGGAGCAAAGGCTGTTCTCAGTCACAGGTTTTTTGAGTAGAAAGAAACCTCCAGTATAAGCAAAAAGTAGATTTTCCATATATATTAAGGAGTTCTAAGAATCTGCGAGGTGTGCCAGCAGGCGACTACTAGCTTCCCGCTTGTTGCCCCTTGGCACACGGCCCAGGGCCTAATAGCAGCTTGCTCAAATTCCCAACTGGACACCGGCCTGTTGCATCACAAGCTGGACTCACCAGTCTACCCAATTTTTCCTCCAGATTCCAACAGTCCGGTTTGTACAGTTGCGTATCTGCACCTGACATCACTTTTCTTTATTTAATCTTGCTACTTCCTTCGAATTCGACTGTATCTGGCACTCTTATCTAACGACACGATACTTACTCATACTACTGTCACAAAAATTTCGGATACGTACGTTTCTGACACTCTTTACTGTTCTACAACGTAACGGTCTGCCGTTATAGATGAATGCCTTCAAGTAAGTCACTGTATATCCCCTTCCACCAACAGTACTATTAGTCCTGTCACGGGAAAAAGCCAAGTATAACACTCTTCTATAACTGTGCTACTAGTACTGTCTCGGGAAAAGCCAAGTATAACACTACTGGCCAATACTAAATTAGCAATTCTCCGATAATGTTACTCTCGTGGAACGATTTTAATTTGACCGTGACTGTGCGTTATAAATGAGGTATCGGACTAAATTTCGTTTTTCAAAAGATTTAAATGGAAAGGAAGCAGCAGCAGAACAAACGGAATTCGAAGCACTTTAGTAAAAGAAAATAGTCGCCAGCCTAATTAGGCAAAGTTGCACCAAGTACTAGCACTGATCAAGAAGAAAGTTAATTATGAGGATTGATTTTACTTGATACTGAAATCAGTCTTGCAAGCAAGATATAAGACAGTAGCATACTCTAGCGAACAGTGAAACAGTGATTTGGCTTGGATAGCACAAGAGGAGCATTAAAATGTTTTGTCATCAACTGTCTCTCAGTAACACTGTCTGTATAATAAAGTAGCAAACTAATGATCATTACAAATAAATGATTTAACTGATGTCGTAGCTCTACTAACTTGGACATGAGGTTGTTTTATCAGTTTGATTATTGGAAAATACTATAATTCAGATCTTTATGTTATTTATTTAGATTACTGTTTATTTTACGAGACCCGCCAGGTTAGCCGAGAGCGCTAATGCGCTGCTTCCTAGACTCGGGTAGGCGCGCAGCCCCAGATCTAATCCGCCTGGCGGATTAACGGCGAAGGCTGGTGTGCCAGCCAGCCTGGATGTGGTTTTAGGCGGTTTTCCACATCCCCCTAGGTGAATACCGGGCTGGTCCCCAAGTCCCGCCTCAGTTACACGATTCGCAGACGTTTGAAGCACGTTCACACTATTTCATGGTTTACATTACACGCAGACAGCTGAGATACACTGATTCCATCTCGCTGGGTACGGGGTAGTGACAGAAAGAACATCCAGCCACCCTTTCAATTAATCATGCCAAATCCGACCGTAACCATGCCGACCCTGAAAAAACTGCGGGACAAAGACACAAGCAAAAGAAGAAAGAAGACTATATTTTACGAGGGAACATTTCCTTTTGTATACTAAATGGAGCACACGTAAGACATGTGACTCTGAATCTGTAGTATTTTGAATAATAGTAGCCAGTTATTTACTATAGCACACATATGTTACAGAACTGGTAGTTGCCCTTCGTTAGTACAGCAGTTTGAATCTGGAAAGCAAAGCTGGTTCAACAATATGTATGTGAGGCCAGAAATCAATCTATCAGTGACTAATAATAAGGCTGACTAGATTTGTTACAACACAGTATGAAAACAACTATTAACTGCAAACACATGAAATATACATATTATTACAAACATGAACATTAATTATTTCTTAAGCCGACCCATCAGGTTTACCAAACAGTAACTACTCTGATTGATTACAGTTTTGCGCCGGTAGTTTTGATACTGTACTGATATTTCAATAAAAATGACATTCAAGTAAAGTTCTTTAGGTCTTTTCTTGGCAATTGCGCTTTAGTGAAACAATCCTTATGTTACAAAGAGGTGGACTGGTTCACAAACAAAACTTAGTGAACGGTAAAGAAATCTACTACTCCAACACAAGTTATTAAATATTGTTAGAGAAATCAATTACTTTCCAGTTCAGTAAGTTAGAATACTCGGGAATATCGCTGCTGTTGGAATAGGACCTAGTCTAGGTAAATGACTAATGATAAAATATGGGTCTTCAACATAATGTTTAAACAAAGCAACATTACTAGTTGGATAACAAACCAAATAACTGGTCCATGCCATTTTACAGTACTCAGCTGGTTATGTGAGACGAAGGTATTGGCTCTGGCGATCTGTGACTGTTCGAAAAGGCGGAAAACGTATCCATGGTTCTTGCTATATAACAAGCTCTGAAAGTTTTCTTTTTAGCGTCGTATTTTTGTAGTGCAGAGATAACCAGTGTAAGCCGTGAATAATGGGTCAAATTTCTTTCGCATCCGAGTCTATATTAAATAATCTTGCTGCTATCCTTGCCTCGTTCAGCACACAACATGCGAGCACCTTTTATGCCGGCCACAGACTAACTCTTGCCACAAAAAAGCCTTACAGGTCGACCGCCAAATCCACCTTTTATATTCCCGCCATGGGAGTTTCGGAGTGGAGGGACTTCACTCCAGGTTTTACGTGATTACAATTCTAACTGTTCTGTGGATGAACCAGTACTACAAGTAAAGTTTTAACATATCCATTCTTTTACAGAACATTACTCTTAAATTTACGCCCAAAAATTAATTATTGTGAGATAAATAATGAATAAAACATTTACATATATGTTTCATTAAACAGCTTGGTGATACAGAAGTCATATTAAGTGAAAGCAGACAAAGAAGTCAGATGAGTTAAGTGTAGGTAATATCGATATTGGTGTTACAAGCGGAAGCGCAGACCAACAATCCATCTCTTGTTTTCTTTTTTTTATATAAAAACATCTTGTCCGACAGCAATGTCACTTATCTGGTTTGAAGGACTTAAATTCAGACGGATATAACACTACAGCACAATCTTTACTGTCCTATTGCATCCATACAGCTGTATTTCCGTGGATCTCCAACAGTCATTATGTTAATCAATGAGTTTCAGGGGATAGCCGGATATACAGATAGTCTACGTATACTAGGGTAAACCTTGGTAATTTCGTGAGGATTTCCGTATTAAGTTAATTTAAAGTACATAAAAAATATTTTGAAAGCCTGCTGAATTAAATATGTAAGCTTGTCCTTAAATGAATTACTCAATATGCACAATGTTATGATTAGTTGATTCTACATTCTCTCCCTACTGATTTCATCAACTAAGAATTTTGCAGGTTATTTCATGATACTCCTTGGTAAGTTCATGACATTACTTGGGTAATTTCGTGATAATCCATTAATTAAATTATGAAAGCATTGTATTTCTATAAAAGACTTTATTTTCACATTTTACGACATTGAGGCTCATTTGTGGTAAATACGATAAAGTACTGACGAAGTAATGACCAAAACACTGAAATGAATTTACTGATTAAATGAAAGCCTCATTTTAGTCTTCATCAGAAAGGTTTTGACACTTGTTGCACATAAAAACTTCCTCACTCTCTTCAAAAGTATGTTGACACTTCGAATGGTACCACATTAAAAAAGAACTACACTGAATCCATAGTGCCCCTGATATTTCCTCACGTCTTCTAAATAACTGTGTCCACAGGACCCACATTTATTGTCATCCTTCGTCCTCTTCTTTGACACTCCAGAGGTGCTGGGTTGTTGATTTACTGTATCTTCCTTTCGTGGCCTACCTATAAATCAATAAATTTCATTAAAATAAATAAACAACAACTCAAAGAAACAACTGTCAACTCTGTCAATGAAGCACGTGAGATAATTTTTAGAAAATGCATAGGCCTACCTCTGGTTCTTTTGGGAGCTGCTTCTTGAACTGGAGTCAGACATTTTGGCTTGCTATCTGTCTTTCTCCTCCGCTTGCATTTGTTCCCATCATCTGTTAAGACAGGCAGACAAAGAGGTCCATTCACCTCTGAAAGGCTTTCTTAATCACCTATTGCTGGCTCCAGATTGTCTTCTGCAGGTTTGTCTGTCAAATTTCATGTTGCTATTGCCTCATCAGTCACAGCGACAGGATTAAACGGCTATATCCCAGTCTTCCTACAAGCACTGAAAGCACTGTAGTAAGCAGGTTTCAACAATTTGTGCAAATCAGATCTGTTGGGTCTGAAACCTGGATTCTTGACCATGTAGCTATTTAGAGATTTCCCCCATGATCTTTTAAGTGGGCTACATACCCCTAGATCCAATGTTTGCAGAATGTGAGTAGTGTGAGAAGGGAATGTCAGAAGAAAGATCTGAATCTTCTTGGCCAGGTCAGTGACCTCCTCTGAAATATGGGATCCATGGGAATCCATTACTAAAATTATAGGTCTTGTAGGAGGTATATATTGTATGAAATGATTGAACGATTCCAAAAAAAGTTCTCCATTTACCCACCCTTTCGGTGGTAGTTACACAATGGTGCCAGGAATTACGTCTTTCAGATCTTCTGACATTCGAACACCCTTAAATATCACCATAGATGGTATCCGGTGGTTGGGTTTAAGTAGTTCTAAGTTCTAGGGGACTGATGACCTCATATGTTAAGTCCCATAGTGCTCAGAGCCATTTGAACCATTTTTGTAGCTAGCTTATATGCCAGTTTTCGAATCTCAATTACAGTCAATCCGAATCCTAATTCCTGCATGTAAAGTACGTAATTGCATATTCTTTGTTCCATTTGTAAAGGTGAAGCAAACGGTTTCCCCAATTTAGGTAGGCCGACACATTCACCTTCAGTTCTGCTAAGAAAGTCTTTCAGGGTAGATCATGGCACTTCACATTGCTTTGATGCCTTGTAAATTGAGTAATTCTCTCCCTTACCAACCTCGCTGCTGTAATAATATTTTGGTTGGCATATTTGCGATATTTTGGAGGCATCTAACATGCAGAAGGAAAAAACTGGCTAACTTCGTGATAGCTTGAGTTTAATTCGTGATATGTAAATTTAATATGTAATCTGCTTCAAAATGAAGCTCTCTATCTATACCACGGGCATGCTACTGAAAATAATTAAATATCCGCTTTTAAATACGTTTATTAGCCAGTATTTGAGAAGACTGTCAAGGGTGGCGCAAGATGGCAGCTAAAATGCTTAAATTTTTACTAGCGCAGCTAAGGCTATTACGTCTAAACCAACGAATGCAAAAACACAAACCTTAATCAGAAAAAATTATTTATATCACATAAACAACTGTACAAAATCAAAAAACGTTACCTTGTTAATATGAGGAGCAATTAACGCTTTGAAAACACGTGGTATTCTGCAGGGCGAAAGCGAAAGACAACTACCCCCAACGGAAGAAAACAACTCACTGGGCTGCCAAGACCGCTGGTAGCGCAGCGTGAAATGCCGCTGCTGGTAGGGGACATGTGCTGCTATTTTGTGGGTCAGCGACTGCTCTTCTAGCTTGGTTGATAAATCCATAAAGAGGAACCAACAAAGTATCACGAAATAAGCAATGCCACGAACTTACCAAGGTTTACCCTAATAATATTTTTAGTGCATGCTTTGAGAACTATTCTGCAATAATATTGCTGCTGCAACGCAGAGGTTTGCTTTTTCTTTTCTTAGAGAGCGGAATATTAAAACTCACAGATATTGAAAGTGTGTCATTCTGTTGGGGAAGGTAATGCTGATGTCCGAGGCATCTTGGATTTAGTCGTGAAAACATTTTTCTCTCAGTACATGCTGAGCATTTGCCTTCTTACTCGCGCGAAGACATCGGCTGATAACTTTTTTCATTGCCAATATTATGACTATTAGCATTTCGAAAGAAATTATTTGCTTTTGAAGCTCTGGCCTTTGAAATCAAATGGCACACTTACATCTTTTACACCCACCACTGAGACAGGTTGTACATGATACATCGCTTTCTGCAGATTTAAAATGCAGGTGCATGTGCAATAACGTTAGCATGCAACTCATTCAGAAGGTGAATGGATGGTGTGCAGGAGGTGGGCTGCATTCCATACTGCCCCAACTCTTATCGATTACTGACCATAGACGAAAAATCTGAAGATCCACAGCTGATGGGATTATTGCCCTCTTTGGTCAAATATCAGTGTCATATATAGTAAAATTTATTGATGATATGTAATCGATTAACCTAATGTTATAGTGACATAATTACAATACCTAATACCAGCGTTCATATTTACAGTAAGACAATGAATAAAAGGGCAGATTAAGTCACCGGAAACTGGAGTACATTTTCTAAAATCATTGTGCGGTGGCAGTGTGTAATTTTTTAATACCACCACTTACACTACAGGCCATTAAAATTGGTAAATCAAGAAGATGACGCTCTGCAGACGCGAAAATCAACCGACAGGCAGAAGATGCTGAGATATGCAAATGATTAGCTTTTCAGAGCATTCACACAAGGTTGGCGCCGGTGGCGACACCTACAACGTGCTGACATGAGAAAAGTTTCCAACCGATTTCTCATACACAAACAGCAGTTGACCGGCGTTGCCTGGTAAAACGTTGTGATGTCTCGTGTAAGGATGAGAAATGCGTACCATCACGTTTCCGACTTTGATAAAGGTCGGTTTGTAGCCTATCGCGATTGCGGTTTATCGTATCGCGACATTGCTGCTCGCGTTGGTCGAGCTCCAATGACTGTTAGTAGAATATGGAATCGGTGAGTTCAGGAGTTTTGGCGCATGGAGTAACCAGTGGTTCCTGAAA
This sequence comes from Schistocerca gregaria, assembly GCF_023897955.1. Lineage (NCBI taxonomy): Eukaryota > Metazoa > Arthropoda > Insecta > Orthoptera > Acrididae > Schistocerca > Schistocerca gregaria. The sequence goes on along the minus strand of NC_064931.1, from coordinate 182,901,806 downwards.
ATCAATTCTTCCAAGACCCAGGCAATCTTCGTAGGTCGTACCACTCGCTCCTTCCGGCTCCTGCATTTCTCCCTTATTGTCTGCGCCCGTCCTGTCCGCCTCACCCCCACCCTCACCTACCTTGGCCTCACCATTGACCGTCACCTCACCTGGATACCTCATCTCCGCTCCATCCAAACCAAAGCCCACAACCGCCTCCGACTCCTCAAACTCCTCTCTGGCCGGATATTGTGGTTGCACCCCTCTACCATCCTCCACACCCACAAATCCTTAATCCGTCCCATCCTCTGTTATGCCAGTCCCACCTGGATGTGTGCCCCCCCCCCCCCCAAGTTATATAAGTCCCTCCAGATCCTTGAGCCTCATGCACTCCGCCTCACCTTCCGTATACGCCTTCTGTCCCCCACGCGAATCCTCTAAGACCTCATTCCATTCCCTCATCTGCTCCCATTCCTAGAACTTATCCGCATTCTCTACACCTCTCGCCGCCTTGATCCCCCTCATCCACTGTTTGCTCCTCTCCTCTCCCATCCCCGCCTCCTGCCATGTCTTCACTGTTGCATCCCCCCTACCCTCCATCTCTACACCCTTCATCTCCTTCCCCAAGTTGGCTTCCATCAGCTCCCCCTCCCAGATGATGCCCTCCCTCCCTCCATTTATCCCTCCTACCAACTCTGATCGTCACCCCCCCCCCCGTCCTTTCCTCTGTCCCTTTCCTGGGCTCCCTCTCACCCCCTTCCATCTTCTTTTTTCCCCACCTACCCTCTCTCTGCCCCGCTTCTCTCCCCTGAGTCCTGTTGCATTTCCCTCCTCTGCCTTTTCCCATTCCTCCCGCGTCTGCCCTGCCCCTCTCCCCCTTATCAGTCCTCTACCTCCTTTGGTTTCCCCCCTTTCGTTTTTCCTCTCCTCCCTCCTTGTTTTCCCCATCTGCCCTTGGCTATGGCGTGTCATCTTTGTGCCGACATTTTAGTGCAGTGTTTATAGTGAGTTTCAGTGTTATGTGTCTTTTCCGAAGTGTTGTGAACGGACATCTTACTGTCGCTGGGTGTGATTTTTATATCTCTTGCGAACAGAAACCAGACTGTCACCATATTTTTTAATTGTCTGTCTACTATGTTACCTGTCTGCTTCCTGTGTATTTTATTAGCACTGCCAACCCTTTTGTTTTATGTTTCAGCTTTCCACAATTTTCCGCCGTTTTACAATTTAAGTCACCGTTTTATCGCCTGCTTTTATTGTTTCTTATCTTCTTCTTACGTTTTAAAAAGTCTGTAGGCTGCAGAGCAGCGTACTAAGCTGCTGTCAGCCCGCCCCCTTAGGGGGGAATCGAAATTTAATGAAGGAAAAAAAACTGGATCCCAACGGCCTCGTATCACTAGCAGTCGAGATGACAGGCATCTTCTCCGCATGGCTGTAACGGATCGTGCAGCCACGTCTCGACAGACACGAGCGCCTACGATGGTGTACTCAACGACGAACCTGGGTGCACGAATGGCAAAACTTCATCCTCCACACCCACAAATCCTTAATCCGTCCCATCCTCTGTATAATCCAGGTTCTGTTTACAGTATCATAATGGTCGCATCCGTGTTTGGCGACATCGTGGTGAACGCACATTGGAAATGTGTATTCGTCATCGTCATACTGGTGTATCACCCGGCGTGATGGTATTAGGTGCCATTGATTACACGTCTCGGTCACCTCTTGTTCGCACTGACGGCACTTTGAACAGTGGACGTTACATTTCAGATGTGTTAGGACCCGTGGCTCTACCCTTCATTCGATCCCTGCGAAACCCTATATTTCAGCAGGATAATTCACGATCGCATGTTTCAGGTCCTGTACGGGCCTTTCTGCATACAGAAAATGTTCGACTGCTGCCCTGGCCAGCACATTCTCTCACCAATTGAAAACGTCTGGTCAATGGTGGCCGAGCAACTGGCTCGTCACAATACGCCAGTTACTACTCTTGATTAACTGTGGTATCGTGTTGAAGCTGCATGGGCAGCTGTACCTGTGCACTCCATCCAAGCTCTGTTTGACTCCATGCCCAGGCGTGCCAAGGCCGTTATTACGGCCAGAGGTGGTTGTTCTGGGTACTGATTTCTCAGGATGGATACACCCAAATTGCGTGAAAATGTAATCACATGGCAGTAATAGTATAATATATTTGTCCAATGAATACCCGTTTATCATCTGCATTTATTCTTCTTGTAGCAATTTTAATGGCCAGTAGTGTAGATCCCTCTGAATGAAATTTTATTATAGAAATAGCCGTCTAGTCTTAAATTTCTTAATGGCTTTATCTTCCAGCACCGTAGGGTGAAATATGCAACACCATCTGTTCACATCTTGCATGTCACATAGACTGTGGAACAATTGCTGTCTGTACTGAAGAGCTGAAGAAAGCAGGTGAGTGAAGCGGACTGCAGAAATCCAGAAGGAAGTAAACCGTGAGCTTCATCCGTTTGTTCATCGATACTATTTGCAGTAATTTACTGACTCTCTTGCTTTTCAAGGCTACATTCAACCTTTTGAAAGTATCATACTAGAGAGTTGTTGCCCTGGAAAAATGACACGTCGAGAATATTGTACGTTGAATTAAATTACACGTCGAGAATATTGTACGTTGAATTAAATTACACGTTCTGAATATAGAACGTGGCACTGATGTCCACAATATCACCGTTTCTTTTACCTCTGTCTGAAAATAGCCCTGGTGTGAAGAGACGGCCCTAGCGTATCCGTAGATTCACTACCACATCCAGCCCTAATGTCACAAACTTTATTTGAATGTTAATTTTGTTTTAGGATCAGCAGAAAATAGTTTTAGAAGTTTCTTAATTTATTGTCATACATGCAACACTACAACGTATAATTAGTCATTCAGTTTCAAATATAAGAAGAAAATTTACAGAAAATACACTTTTTTGTCATCGGTAATCTGACTGGATTGTTGCGGCTTGTCATCAATTATACCCCTGTGACAACCACTTCATTTCAGAGTAACAGTTGTATTAAACATCCTTAATTATATATTCCAATCTCTGTCTTCCCTTAAAAGTTTTTGATCTCTACGTGTGCTGGCGTACCACAGGACATGGACTCTATTCAAGTTGTAAAGGTTCGTGTAAATAAAGAACTGTATTAATCCACGTGTGCATTTGTGCTGTAGAAAGAGGATACAGTACGGCTCCCTCAAGTAATATTGAAATTATTCTTGGATGTGTTTAACCCATATCCTACAATCCTGTTCCTTCTCCTTGGCCGCGCGGGGTAGTCGCGTGGTCTTAGGCGCCTTTCACGGTCCGCGCTGCTCCCCCCGTCGGAGGTTCGAGTCCTCCCTCGCGCATGGGTGTGTTGTCCTTAGCGAAAGTTAGATTAAGTAGTGCGTAAGCGTAGGGCCCGATGGCCTAAGCAGTTTGGTCTCATAAGACCTTACCACAAATTTACAATTTTCCTTCTTCTTGTCAAACTTTCTCTTATCTTCCTTTCCTCGCCGATTCTCCTTCTCACTCCTTTTCTTATCAGTTCAACTAATTTTCATCATCCTCCTACAGCACCCAATCTCAAACATTTCGGTTCTTTTCTTTTCCTGTTTCACCTCTACGAATAATTCATTTCCATCCAATGGTGAGCTCCAAACGTACTTTATCGAAATTTATTCCTGAAATGAAGGCTCACGTTCGATACCAGCAGACTTCTTTTGGCCAGGATTTCCCTCTTTTCGCGTGCTAGTCTCCCAGTTACGTTGTCTTTGCCTCGTCCGTCATGTGTTATCTCCATTTCGTCTACTTCATGGTCTGCTATTTTGATGCGAAGTTTTTCGCTTTCTCGTTTCTGCTAATCCTCATTACTTCTGTCTTTCTTAGGTTTATTCTGAATCCATAGTGTGCGCCCATAATAGCGTACATTTCATTCAGCAGGCCCATAATTCTTCCTCACTTTCACTGAGGATAGCTGTCACATCAGCGAATACTGTCACTGAATTTTAATCCCACTCCTGTACCTTTCTTTTTTTCCGTCATTGCTTCTTCGATGTACAGATTCATCAGTAGTGGCGACAGACTACACTCCTGCTTTACACCGTTCCTAAACCGAACATTGGGTTCTTGGTCTGCCCTTCTTATTTTTCCATCTTTGTTCTTGTACATACTGCACATTACCCGTCTTTGCATATAGATTACATCCATTTTCCTGAGGATTTCTGACATCTTGCAACATTTAAGCTTTCGAACGTTTTTTCTAGGTGGACTAATCCTGTGAAGGTGTCTTGTTTTTTTTTTAAGTGTTTCTTCCGTAATCAGGCACATACTAAAACGAAACTGATCGTAATCTAACACGTTTACAAGTAAAATAAAATCACTAGTGTAGTAATTTTGGGTACAAGGTAATTAGCTTGGTGATGGATGGTGTGCTCTGCCTTCGGGTTTCTCCTGTAGCTAGCACGTGGGTGGATTACAGTCCTTGCACCCCCGTGTAGGGCCGCCTTCGCTGGCGTATTGCCCATGCAGATTATCCTGAGGAATTCCCCACGTATGTAGCCATTAGCATGTCTAGAACCAAGTACTCATTACGGAATTAACAAGTCCCCCACACGAAAGCCACTTACGTGGGTGCTTACTAAGTAAACTAGAAAATTTACTGTCGAATGTTTGTTTCTGGACATCAAGACAGCGTCACAATCAGAATAAATAATATGACGAGCGTAACTCAACAAGCACTCAGTCTACAAATCGCGAGGGACGGGAAGCGAGGGTGGGCGCTGATGAACATGAAGCTAAGCGCCCCACAAACCAAACATCGTCATCATCAGGAAGCGAGAAATGTATTCTCCAATCAGGACCACGTGTGTAGCACTGGGGCCAATAAAGCACAGAAATAACTTCAGTCGTGCTGGAAACCTAAAGATGAACACTTAAATACAAAAAGAAGTGACTGTCATAAACGATTCTGTATTCAGAAAATTTAATTCACTGAGTTGGCAAAGACAAGAAGATTTCAGGAAGAGATACCAGAGACACAGAAGCCATATAATGGTCTCTGAGAATACCTAAAAACCCTGGGAGGCATTAGTCGAACCAATTACAGGCACTCCTAGCGAGGGTCATGCATTCCATTACCTCTAAACGATCGTGGAGGTACGAGACGTATAGCTTCCCTTATCAACGTAAGATGCATTCTGGAACGTGTGAATCCTGTCCCACAGTACCAGACCACTACGACATCGGAAACAGCATACTGGGGTCTCTTATATGCGATGAAAAGAAAATATTTCACAAAGTACACAATTCCTAATTCATGGACGCAGTTACTCTCCCATTGAAACCACGAAAGGAAGGAAAGGTCATTGGAGAGGACGATGATGAAAGGTGCCCCAATCTACGTTTTGGGGACTGGGAAGCTTTTTAGTAGCTGTTAGTGTGATATTTACTGTCATTCCATTTGGAATCACGTAGCCTTACTAAAAGCGACTTTCAAGGTGTCACGACAGCCTTACATAAAATAGCAGCATATAGAATTTTTATGAAATTTATGTATTTCAGTTGCAAAATATGTAATGGCTCGACATAGTACACTTCAGTTTCTGTACATTTATTGCATTGCGCAATTTACTCCGTCTTATTTGACCATAATATTACACTCATCGTCAGTTTGAAGAATTCTTCATTGTGGCTAACAAATCCTAAACGGAAGGGTGGAGGTCGGGCCTCATTTACCGATGTATAATCTAAAATCTCTAGTTTTTAACTTAGGTGTAGAGATGCAGCTGCGGTGTGGGGATGCACGCTGCCGTTAAGGGGAAAACAAGAGCGCATGCAAGCTGATGGATTTTGTGACGGCTTTGTATTGTCGGTTCCAGTTCTTTGCGCTCTACCGGAGTTATTCACTACTTCATTTCCCTCGAAATACTGGTTCCGATTCAATATACTTGTACAATATCTGACCAAAACAGTACGGGTACCCTATGTAATGGGGAAAGGAACACTAGTCGTTACGGGAGGCCGGACAGGATAAAAGGAGGCGGGGGTATTGAGTTGTCAGTAGAGATGCAAAAAGAGCAGAATGGGTCGTTCAGAAGAGCTCACCGGAGTAACAAATCCATCACGGTCATTTCTAATCTTGTGAAGCTGCCCAAGTTGACTGTTGGTAATGTGATCGTGAAGTGGAAACGCGAAGGAAGGATCACGGCTAAACCAAGAGCAGAGAGGTCTAATCTATCAGCGGACAAGGACTGTCGTACATTGAGGAGTGTGAATGTAGAAAATAGCACGAAATCAGCGGAAGTGCTACCATCAAACCAGCTAGCACAATAACTGTACATATGGAGTTAAAAACAAAGTGGTTCAATGGTCGAGCAGCTTCTGAAATCGCCGGCCGGTGTGGCCGAGTGGTTCTAGGCGCTTCAGTCTGGAACCGCGCCACCGCTACTGTCGCAGGTTCGAATCCTGCCTCGGGCATGGTTGTGTGTGATGTCCTTAGGTTAGTTAGGTATAAGTAGTTGTAAGTTCTAGGGGACTGATGACCTTAGGTGTTAAGTCCCATAGTGCTCACAGCCATTTCAACTATTTTTGAGCTTCTGAAATACCAAACATTTCCGTAGCCATAACTAAGTGACACTTTAAGTGATGTAACGAGAGACGCCACTAGACAATGCGTGGGTGGAAACAAGTGATTTAGAGTGTTGAATCAAGCTACACCTTGTGGAAATACGATGAAAAGGTTTGAGTTTGGCTAATGTCTGGAGAACGTTACTTGCCATCATCTGTAGTGCCAACATTAAAGTACGGAGGAGCTGGTTTTACTGTATGGGGGTGTTTTTTGTGGTTCGTGAGTGATCTCATTATTGCGCCAACAAAACGTTAAATGCGGGAGGATATGAGCACGTTTCACAGAATTGTGTACTGCGTACATTAGAGAAACAGTTCATAGACGAAGACTAATTGTATCAGCAAGACAATGCAGTCTATCACAAAGCAGCATGTGTGAGTGAATTCGCGGGAAGAACAATAGCTGGAAAGCCTCCGCGTGGGCTTGAATCTCTCCAATTTTATCCTGATGGTCTTTTCGTGAAATATACGGAGGAGAAGCAATATATTGGATGACTGTACTAGGAACGTACACTTTCGAAACTTTGACAGTAGACTATACCGAGATGCAGAACGCCTCGCTTGCAGCTTCTGCTGCTGGAATTGGCTTTGCATCTCTCGTGCTTACCAAATGAGCCTGTAGCGAAACATGCTCCTCATCTTTGGATCGTCTGTATTTCTTCTATCAGTGAAATCTGCTACGCATCCCATAGTGACTAACAATATTCAAGTATTGGTCGAACGAGTGTTTTTTGAGCTGCATCCTTTGTTGATGGACTACATGTTCTGAGGTTTCCTTCAATAAATCTCAGTCTGGCACCTGCCCTACTCGTGATTAATTTCGTCGTTATACTTTAAATCTCTTAGCACGCATACTCCTAGACTTTTATGGAAGTAACTGCTTCCGCTGGTTGTTCTACAATTGTGTAATAATACAGTAAAGGGTCTTACTGTCTATGCATCCGCAGTAAGTTACATTTGTTTGCGATGTAGCTCAACTGCCACTCCCTACGCCAAGCGTCGATCCTCTTCAAATCTTCTTGCATTATGTCGTAATTATCTAGTTTCTCGACATCTCTGTTTACAACAGCATCATCCGCGAAAAGCCTCATGGAACTTCCGACTCTATCTACTAGGTCATTTAGAAATAGTGTGAAAAGTAATGGTCCTATAACACTCCCATAGGGTATGCTCAGAAGGTACTTCTACGTCTGAAGATTTCTCTCCTTTCAGAATGAGATGCTGTGTTATGTTTGCTACAAGCTCTTCAATCCAATCATACAGCTAGTCTGATGTTCCGTACGCTCGTATTTTGTTCATTAGGCGTCAGTGAGATTCCTATATAGAATGCCTTCCGGGAGGCAAGGAACACAGCGTGTACCTGGGTGCCTGTATCTGCTGCTTTCCGTGTCTCGTGGACGAAATGAGCGTCCTGGGTTTCACGTGATCGTTGATCTCGGAACCCATGTTGGTTCCTGCACAGGAGATTTTCGCTCTCCAGAAATGTCATAACACAGGAGCATAAAACATGTTCCAAATTTCTACAATAGACCGACTTCAGAGATGTAGGCATATAGTTTTGTGCGTCTGTTCAACGACCATTCTTGACAACGGGAATGTACCCAGCTTTTTCTCTATCATTAGAAACGTTTCACTCCCCTAGAGACCTACGATACACTACTGATAATAGAGGGAAGAGTTATTTCACATACCTGTGTAGAATCGAGCTGGCATCCGTCACGTCCAGTGGTATTTCCTCTGTTGAGCGATTTCAGTTGCTTTTCTATCCCTTGTCACTTACTCCGGTATGTCATTATGTGTGCAATAGCATTGGTTCAAATGGCTCTGAGCACTATGGGACTTAACATCTGAGGCCTTCACCTAACTAACCTAAGGACATCACACACATCCATGCCCGAAGCAGGATTCGAACCTGCGACCGAAGCGGTCGCGCGGTTCCAGACTGAAGCACCTAGCTCCGCTCGGCCACAGCGGCCGGCTGCAGTAGCATTCCTGAAATGGATTGGCCTGCCCAGAGTCCCACCCTACGCCCAGTGGAGCACCTTTGGGATCAATTAGAACGTCGACTTCGCTGCAGACCCCAGTGTCCAAACCACTACAGAATCAGATTTCGGATCTTGAGGAAGAACGGACTGCCACTCTCTCACAACACATATCTCACTGAAAATGTCCCAAGTAGGGTACAAGCCGTCATAAAACGGAAGGATGGACACACTCCATATTAATGTACCCTAATAGGTGTCCAGACACTTCTGATCAGATAGTGTACATATCCCAGAACAGACTGAAAAAGGCCTTTCCGTCTGAGAGAATGAAGCTTGACAGTATTATTGGGTGGAGTAGACGTAGACAACTGTTGTGGAAACTGCCATTACCTTTCCGGTTCATAATTAACAATTTATGTTGAGTGAGCTGTATCAGTATAGGCCAAGAACTCGTCTCACCTCATCTCACGTTGTTTATCGCCTTGAAGAATGTGAAAGTATGCCCATGCATCATTTTTGTTCGACACTGATTTTTCGAGGCACCCATCTACCGATTAAAGACTGGGACTTCTATGGATTCATTGCAGGTGCTACGGAAAGACGGAAGTACTGACAGGTTCGCTGAAAACTATCTTGAGCGATTAGTTCAACAACTCACACGCAGTGGAAATACTTTGCCATTTTGGCTGCAAAGAGGATTAACCTTATCGGCAGTGTCAGTTTAGAGACAAGGTTCAGTAATCACGATATCATAATGACGATGGCTGCAAAAGTTAATAGACCCTTCAAGAAGACTAGGAGAGTTTTGATTCTGGAAAAAACAGATAAGCCGTTCTTAACTTAGACAATGAACCGACATCATTTAACCCCAGTATGACGGACGTAGAGAGATTATGGGTAAAGTTCAAACTAATTGTAAATCGTGCTCTGGAGACATATGTGCCAAGTAAGTGGATTAAGGATGGAAAGTACCCTCCGTGGTTTAATAATTAGATCCGGAAAATGATGAGGAAACGGACATTGTTGCACTCTTGGTTCAAAGAAGAATGCTGAAATGACAACAGGCAAAAGCCAGTAGAAATTCGTGCGTCTATAAAAAGATCGATGCGCGAAGCACAAAACTACTTCCACCGTCATACATTAGCGGAAAATCTTGCTGAGAACCGTAGATAATTCTGATCGTATGCAAAATCGCTTAGCGCGTTGAAGGCTGCTATTCAGTCACTCGACAGCTAGTCTGGTGCAGCAACAGGAGACAGCTGAAGTTTCAATTTTTGATCTAAAAAAAATAATAATAATTCACGCCAGAGGATCGTACAAAAATACCATCGTTGGACGGTTCCAAATATTGCTTCTTGGAGGATATGGAAGTAAGTATCTCTGGTGTTGAAAATAGATAAGTCGCCAAGTATGGATTGAATGTCAGCTCGGTTTTACTGATGGTACTCTTTGGGATAACTAAACTTGTTTATTGCCCAGCACAAAGACCCAAACGACTGAAAAAAGCCAGGTCACTCCTGTGTATAAGAACAATAGAAGAACACATCCGCAAAATAACAGACCAAACTCCTTAATGTCGGTTTGCTGCAGAAATATTGTGTGTATTCGAAGTTCGTATATAATAAATTTATTGGAAACCGAAAAGATTCTGTCCACAAATTAACGCACGTTTAGAAAGCATCGCTCGGGCGAAAGTCAGTTTGCCCTATTCTTGCGCGATATCCTGTGAACTTTGGATGGAAGACCACAGGCAAATTCCTTGTTCCTAGACCTCCGGAAAGCATTTGACAGAGTGCCTTCTATAGAACGTTAACGAAGGTCCAAGAATACAGAATAGATGCTCATAAAGAGTAGCTCGATGTCTTTTTAATCAACGGAAGCCAGTAGGTTGTCATGGACGGCGACGGTTCATCAGAGTCAAATACATCGTGTGATATTACAGTGGTTAGTAGACTGTACCATTGATCAGTCTGCACCACTCGACACATGAAACAAAAGTATTTGAAAGTTTTGTAACATTATAGGAAATGAAAATATCTTGTACTGTAATACTTCACTGCACGAAGTGTTTGTTTTCTATTGTTACATGGTTCTAGTTTGGGGCGTCGCAGTGACAAAAGGGCTAGTCTTACTGTTGTTACGCAGTCATCCTAACTGGTCTACAGTACAGCAAAATCGATGGTCTTTATCCAAAGCAGACCTCCCGAAGCCACTCCCCCGACAATACATTAATACTGGAGACAAACGAAACGTATAATTTTGAATTGTAACGAATTAAAATATAAATTTAGTTCTTGTTCAGTTTTAGTCACTACCAGTTGAAATCTGTCCACATAACTCATAAATGGTTGACACGTGGCTCTATTACCGAAGTGTGATAGTTGATGTAATAAAGTCATTAAAAAGTGAACGTAAATAATTTGGAAGATTTTTGGTAATTTGCTTGAAGATTAATTTATCTATGAGAGATCTGAACGAAAGTTCTATTTAAGTCAAGTGAAGTTTTCTTGGCAATGATGTCACACTCATCTCATAGTGCAAGAAGTCATATGAGATAGGAAGATACGACAGTACTGGGCACTACCTACTGTAGTTTAATAGTTAGCTCAAGCCCCCACATGCTATGGCACGAAAATATATATATTTGCTACACTCAGCTTAATTGAGTGGCCCAGAGATGTGGCTGGTCTCAGTGTTTGGCTACGTTTTTCGTAATAGGGTGACAGCTCACACCTGTTGTAAACTCAATTTTTAAGCTGAAATAAAATATAAAAAACCAATGCAGGCAGGTTTGGCGGTGAAATTAAAAAAAATAGTGAGTCACTCACGTTGATTTATAATTTGAACAAGTAGTTTATTTCTATTTTTTCACGAATATTCATTCAGTATATTGAATAAACAAAATGTAGTTTGAGGCGCTTTTACGTAAGTGCAGCCTTTAACAACTGATTCTACAACACTTCACTATGAAATTCATATGTCGTGATAACGGTACTCGATAGTCTTTTCGAAATTTAACAAAATACACTCTTATCTGCTGTCCTAAACCACTATATTGCGCTCCACGTGATGGTTTTCGAACGTCGCTACACACATACTTGTTCTGAACGTGGCTACCAACCCACTACTATCCTCAGACAGGCGGCACGTCCATCTCTTAGCGTTGCTCAAAACCAACTGTCCTCAAAGATGGCCGCCCTATCCACCCTCGAAACGACTGCCTAACTCAAAACAATGTTTGAGAAAAATTACGAATATTCTAAAAGTAAACACAAAAACACATATGATACATTGAAAAATATGGAAAATTTCCTGGCAATAACAATTTAAGGTCCAGTTTTCTGTATCTGCCACCGTTTTTTCACAAGTAATGTTCTTGTGGCATGATATTGCTTTTCCCAGATCTTTGATACCAAACGTAAATAAATAAATAAAAATACGTACTTAATTACTCATCTACCTCTTTAAACTTTATAATGCTGCCACTAGCTTCGTCTTTTTTAAAATATTGTTCATCAAAAACAGAGATTTTCGCAATCGAATCCCATATTCCGGCCGGAAAGAATGGCCGAGCGGTTCTAGGCGCTACAGTCTGGAACCTCGCGACCGCTACGGTCGCAGGTTATCCTGCCTCGGGCATGGATGTGTGTGATATCCTTAGGTTAGTTAGGTTTGAGTAGTTCTAAGTTCTAGGGGACTGATGACCTCAGATGTTAAGTCCCATAGTGCTCAGAGCCATTTGGACCATTTTGAACCCATATTCCGACCTTTTATTCAAAAATGGTACATATTCAGCTAAATAGGCTATGATTGCTCGATGCAGCTCTACTAGCCGCATCTGTAGACACTTTGTTTATATTAATCGGCGAAAGCATTGCCAAAATATTAGCTTTTGAACATTCATAAATTTGGAGTTTTTAAGACAACAATCATTTGTAAACTATTACATATTTTTTTACATATTTTTCTGTCCATGAGTGCCAGCTCGCACCTCTGTGTCACTCTTAGTTTTGTTTTTATAACTTTTTCTCTGGCATATAAATTTCTCCAAGCGCGCCAACACGCCCATATGCGCCCCTGCCAAGCGTCCACTAGGGTTTTTCCAACGCCGCGTAGACGCTAGCCGCTCGCCACAGCCCCGCAGCAACCGCCAGCCACGTGTTTTGCGGCGGGAAACTGCGGCTCCAATCTCCTGCCACGGCTTGTATGCTTGTAACACCATAGATCTAATACTCTACTGATTTATTTCGCCTTTGTTTTATTTAATGTTACATCATTGAGCTTCTGTAAACGCTGTTGGATTGAATCAATAACACAAAATTGTATACTCCTTTCTTCGTTAAAACTTTGATGTCGTGGTTTGATTCTATACAATGTAGTATATCTGTCATTTAAATTCTTTGATCCATTTGGAGGGAACAAAACTTACTATATATAATTGTAATTTCGGTGTAAATAATTTTTTGAAGAAATGTCCATATGTGCAAATTTTCTGCTTTATTTAATGCATTTGTTTGCTGTTATGAAACTGCTGATCCTCACTTACGGTTCTTAGTTAGTTTGTATGTAAAAGGTGTTATGGTTCCCCTCGGGAACGGAACTGTGTAGCGCGCGCAAATTGTGGTTGGCCTAGGTAGAAAAGGTAGAACAAGAGTCAGTTGGGGACGAGCTACGAGTCGGGGACGAGCTACGAAACTGTGCACTACCATGTAAATGTTGCATTTTGTGCTGGTTCCGAGAGAAGCTTTTTCTGCTACTTTCCAGTGCCTCGGATGGATGGATAAAGAGCTGGTGCTATTCTGGAATTTGTATCTATCATCGCCACCAAGAAATGACAGAGTCCAGCAATTCTACCTGCAATTCCACCTACCAACATGCAATCGCCACCTCATTGCGCAATCAATGTAATGGAGCACTATAGTAATGTACAGTGAAGGATCAGCTTAATGGATGTGTTAGTGTGCTCAAATATAAGGTAATTTATATCTGAATTTATGTACCTACCTTGATTTTTCTCCTTATCATAACACCTCTCAGGTTCCTCTCCGTTTGAACTAAAGTGACTTCCGAGTGTCCTTACTGAAAGAACATTAAAGCCCAGTGTTTTGCTAATTGATTCCTCTTGAACATAGTAAAATGAAAGTTATAGTTAATGTGGCAAGAGAGTGAGTTAAAGTTAATGATGCTTGCTGAAAATAATTTTCCTAGTAAAACTGTTTATTAATGTGTTGTTGCCAACTTCAAATTAAAAGTTCTTAAGACTGAGGCTTATAAAGTTTTGCTTCGTAAATGATCACATTACTGCCTGTTATAAATCGCAGAAGGTGAGTCAGTATCTTACATATATGTTAATTTTGTCTCTCACTGTAGTAAAAGTGGAAAACTGCAGTTGTGAAACGTTATATACTCATGTTTGCTAAGTGTTAGTCTCTCTTGTGTATTAGAAGTGCATATTAATAGTATAACAGGATCCATAGTTTGTCTATTGTGTTAATGCTCGGTGACAAGTAACGGAAAGACCACTAATTATGAAAACCATAATTTCTTTATTCAAATGATAGTGAGAAGCAACTTGTTAGTGGATTCCAATTAGCTTTCATTTTAAATAGTAAAGTATTTAACCGAGAGAGGCTTAACCTATATCCAATTAACTATTCAGCAGTGAATAGTGATAATAACGTTATAAAAACCATTCAGTTTGTGTAAGCCCTGAAAGTAATAGTGTGTTTCGGTATATGTTATAATTTTGCAAATAGTTTGTGCTGCTCTAACTGTTAGTTTCAATCTTACCGTAAACATATGTGTGTGTCAGAGTTCACTGCACTCGCGTGTGACAAAGTATAGGTTGTGTTTATCCGTTAAAGTTACTAATAACTATTTTCTTGAACGAGAATGTTAATCATTCTCTTGCCTAGTTAGGTTGACGACCGTTTTCTTTATCAGTTAAAAAGTGCAGATAGGCAAACTTTTGTTTGTTACTGTTCAAATATTTACCTAATTCTGACTTTCATTTCCGATAAGCCATTTCCGTTAGGTACAACACGGTCAACCTAGCAAAATTCCTCTCAGAGGGTAACACTATTCTGTTGCACTGTACCATAATTGCTTTAAGATTGTTTTATTTCACAACCTGCCACCAGCTTCGAGGTTATGGCGTAGCTGTAGCGGACAGGAGTGTTATACGTGGCTTTTCCGTGACAGGACTAATTGTTCTGTTGGGGCATCGTACGTACTAAGCCAAACTTGGTATTTGATTGACTAAGCTACGTAAATGCTGTTGCAGTGTTATATGTGGCGACCGTGACAGGACTAGTTTGTTCTGTTGGGGCATAATACGTAATTAAAAAAAATGGTATTTGATTACATAGGCTACGTAAATGCTATTGCAGTGTTATATGCTCACAAAGATCTTTGTATTATCGAAACGATGCGATTACGAAAAAAAAGAAAAAATGGCTCAAAGCACTATGGGACTTAGCATCTGAGGTCATCAGTCCGCTAGACGTAGAGCTACTTAAACCTGACGACATCACACACATCCATGTCCAAGGCAGGATTCGAACCTGCGACCGTAAAAGCAGCACGGTTCCGGACTGAAGCGGCTAGAACCGCTCGACCACAGCGGCTGGCTATGCGATAACGCTAGTGAAATTTGGTTTGCTATATTTCACGATAGTTTAAATGAAAGTGATTTTTCGGAGATATTTTCAAAAGCTAAACGAGCTTTAAGTCCCATATGTAAAGACGAAATATAAAATTAATAGTGAAATAAGTTTTCAAGTGACAGTTCATAATTAGCAAACAGACTCTTCTTAACGAAAGAAGCGAAACTTATGTCAGCAACTATATAGGTATTGCTGGATATTACAAATTACGCTAAGTGCAATATTAATGTGCAAGCTCATCGTACTCGTGAAAGGACTCTGATAAGCTCAAAGCCAAAGCTTTCATTAAGACTGATAGTGCAGATTAATTGAGTTTATGCTTCGTGGATTAATTACAGACTACTTTAAAACTGGATATTGACTAACCAGAGATAATGAATGAAGCTAATGCCGCATGAAGTTAATATCTGCGAGTTACTACGAGGGATGTTCGGAAAGTAAGGTCCAATCGGTCGCGAAATGAAAACTACAGTGATTATCAGAATTTTTTTATTCGCAACAGCTAGCCACACTTTGCAGCTGCCTCTCTAAACTGTCGCCTCTCCGACTTAGACATATGTCTTGGTGTTGTACAAACTTTCCAGTACTCTCGTCACAGAAAGCAGCCGCGTGTACCTCCCGCCAATTCTCTAAGCTGGTCTGCCTTTCGTTGTTTGAGTCGAAATGTGTCTTCGTAGTCAGTGGTTCTTGTGAGCAGAGATGAACAACGGAGGGAGCCAATTAAGGGCTGTATTTTGGGTGATCAAACACTTCCCATCGAAAATGCTGCAGGAGCGTCTTTATAGGCCTTGCAGAATGCGGCTGAAACTTGTCTTGAAGACACAAACGCATGACATTTACGTTATGTATTCAGCGTAGCTTCAGGCGAAATCTCTCATCAGATCCACATATTTGGTGGCTGTTGGTTTAGGCATTTCTACATGATAACTTTGCGCTCTGAACTGAAAAGAGCGACGTGAAGCGTTCGACAGGCACATTAAAAACACTACCCAACACATCTGTGCAAAGTTCCATCGAATTTTCACAATGGTTTCCGTTTCGCGCCTAATCGTACCTTACTTTCCGAGTACGCCTCGTACATCAGTGGAATAAACAAGACCATGATAAGGCGATTTTCACATCTCAAATATTGGAACTATTAATAATTTAAAAAACCTAAGCCCTCGACGATCGTTCGTCAAGATAGAACCTGCATACTGATTACATATTGTCTTCGAAACTATAGAGTGGCGGCGTGCGCCTTTGGCACAAATTAAGCGTTACTGCAGCATCACCAGGTAACTGACAGGTAGCACATTCCGTTACGGCATAAGATATACGACAGGCTACAGTAACCGTCATGAACGACTTAGCAACGTGTGATAGGACCGCACTTGTTCTCTGTATACACAAACGATCTGCAACTGTTTCCTGCAGTGTACGGGAAACTGTTGTCATTGAGTGGCTGTAGGAAGAGACAGGATAAGTTAGACAGAATTTCAACAGGTGAGATGAGTGGCAGGATTGGTCTATATGTAGGAAAATGTAAACTAACGCAGGTGAGTAGAAAAGCCAATCCTGTAATATTCGAAAACGCTGTTAGTGGTGTACTATTTGATACAGTTAAGTCGATTAAATATCTAGTCCTAACGTTGCAAAGCGATATGAAATAGAACGAGGAAGTAAGGTCGGTTGTAGGAAAGGCTGATGGTAGACATCGGTCTACAGGAAAAATTGTAGGATAGTGTAGCTCTTTCACAGGGGAGGGAGTGGGAAGGGGCAAAATAAAACTAGACTGAAAACTATTTTATGCGCGTTAGGAGAGGTAATCCAGTTTCCTTCATTCGCAACTGGTGCACATGATGTAAATTTTGTAGCCTGTCTTAAGATGCATGATATACACTGATAAGCCAGAACGTTATGACTACTGCCCACCGCGATGTTGAATGCCGCCTGGTGGCAATGCGGGCAAATGACGCGGTAACAAAAGTATGTAAGTGGAGCAGACTCGGACGGGAAATTACCCTAGCGAAGGCATGGGCTGCAAATGAGGAAATCCATTGAGATAAGCGACTTTGACAAAGGGCAGATTATTATCACGCAGAGCCCGTAAACGGCGAAGCTGGTCGAATTTTTACGTGTTACTGTCTTGAGCATCTACGGAAAGAGGTAGAAGGGCGGTGACAACTAGGCGCGAAATAGTTGGACGTCCACGACCGTTCACAGAACGTGGATTTCGGAGGATTGTCTGGTCTGTAAAGCAGGATAGATGGGGGTCTGTGGCATCTATGCCGTAAGAGAACAATGCTAGTGCACGAACAAGTGTTTCGGAGCACACCGTTCATCGTACATGTTGAACGCGGAGTTCCGGAGCAGAGCACCCCTACGTGTTCACATGTTGAACCAACTACGTCGTCAAGTACGACCGCGGTGTGCAAGGCGCCGTCGGGATTCGACTATGGATCAATGGAAGCGTGTCGGCTCTTCGGGTAAGTCAGACTTTTGCTACACTTCGTCTATGGTCGTCTCCACAAATACCGTCATCGAGGTGACGGTGGCCCAAACGTGCAGAGCGCTACGGACGCAGGCTGGTGGGAGCAGTATGATGCTATGGGTGACATTCTCCTGCGCCTGCATGGGACCTGTGGTGGTAATCGAAGACACAATGACAGCCGCGAACCACCTCCATACCTTCATGTTGATGTCTTCCCCGATTGCGATGTCATCTTTCAACAGTGTAACTGTCCGTGTCTCGGAACCAGAATCGTGCTTCAGTGGTCCGAGGAGTATTATAGCGAACTCACGCAGATGTCTCGGGGACCAAATTCGCCTCATGTGAATCCAGTGTAACCCATTTTGGGTCGCTATCGGATGGCATCACCGCGTATGCAAATCAGCGACTTACGTGAATTACATTACCTGTGCGTAGACATCTAATGCCACATACCTCCATAGACCTACCAACAAACCGCCTGATACATGATACGCAGAATATGTGATGTATTTTGTTCCAAAGACGGATAAAGAAGCTACGAAACAGGTGGTCAAATACACATAGGTGTATTTTCTCGGCGAGTTTTATTCTGTATACCCTCTATAAATGAGACCATCAACAGAAAACTTGTGTGACACATTCTTGAGTACTGCTAGAATGTTTAGGATTTTCACCAGGTCGGATTAAAAAGACATCGAACAGTTCATAGGTAGGCTGCTAGGTTTGTTACAGGTAGGTTCGATGAATGCACGAGTATTACGGAAACGGTCTGTGAACTAGAATGGATGTCCCTGGAGGGAAGGCGACGTTCTCTTCGCGAAACATTACTGTGAAAATTTAGAGAACCGGAATTTGCGACCGACTGCAGAATGCTTCTAATGCCACCAAAGCACATCTCGCGTAAGGGCCACGAAGGCAAGGTAACAAAATTAGGCCTCTTATGGAGACATATAGGAAGTCGATTCTCCTTCTCACATTTGCGAGTAGAATAGGAAATGGAATAAATATCAGTGGTGCAAGGTACCCTCCAACATGCACCATGTAGTGGCTTCCGAGTACATGTAGATGTACACATTTTGCAGTATTTGAGGACGTAACAGACCTCACCCCAGTGAGCCCCGACCTCCCTCCATACGATTAGCGTAATACCTAAAAATATTCATTAAGTTCTAGCGATCTTTGCGTAACAGTAATTCGACAAACACTCTCACTCATTTAGGTCTGATGCCTGTGTACTGCCTCTCTTTACTACTTTGTGTTAGTGACATTGTGCCACTAAATAGCGACATATTATCATCATAAGTGCACCTACTATAGTGGCACCAGCTGTATTTCCTGTTGGGATCCCTTGTCAGTTGTTCAATAGGTTCGGTATACTCTAGACCTGCCGCACAAGACAGACAAAATTGCACGAAGAATACGACAACATCGTGACGAGAGAAAACTTCCATGATGGATGGTCGTTCTCTAGTACCAACTTGGGACTGGAAAACTTTCTATGGAGTTTTCATTATGCTGTCCATCCTCGGTACACCTCTGGATCTGTCTGCTGTTCCTGAGCCTATTGGCGGTCACTGTTGTGCTCCCAAGTTTTGTGTGTCGTGTACAGTTATTTTGTGGGTAATGACTACAGAGATCACACGTCATTTCAGACTTCGGAGGTTGTCTGCTCTTCAGTTGAACCACAACTGATTTCTTCTATGAGATGCGTACACATGCACTTTCAATTTCATGCCCAGATTTTACATCACTTCTCAATACATTGGTAAGTGTAAGTGGGCTGTGCTTTAATGATTCATTACATAGAGTTTCATACATTATGGATTTCGATAAAGTTGGTATCCAACGTTCAAATTATTAAGTTTTGCCGGCCTATCCTACCATAACAGCCAAAAAACAAGGCGATTTATGTTTCACAGTTTAGCTTAATAGGCGCTGCAAGATAAATGCACGGCAAAGTGCGTAGTGGACACCAGGAGTCGAACTCTGGTGTATTTAAGACAACGACATGACCAATACGCCAAACTCTGTTTGGAATTCACGCAGAGAGACCATGTAAATTCACTGCTCAGAGAACCTGAACAAGATGACGAGACCAATCATAGAAATACTGTGCTCCAGATGGAATCCTGAAAACGTACCACTGAACCATCATCCCGATAAAGCTTCAGAAATCGCACCCTCTAATACGTTTGTTTATAGTTACAATTATCCTCTGCTTTTCGATATTCGTATTGACACAATCCGTACTCATCTTGTTGTAGTTTAACCTATCAATACCAGAATTATTTGCAAGGAGTCAACCAGCAGAATAAAATAACGTTCTACGACGCTTTCGTTGTAACTGAGACAGTTTCTGTTTCAATATTTGTATGCGTAAGTGAGGATTTCTGCTAGGTTAAAGGTGTAGCAACAAAATTTATTTTAATTTTATCGTGGAACTCTTCCATTTGGTCCGTATTTGCATATAAAAATAACAATATGGGAATTGTGAGTCCGCCTTGATACAAAACACTTCTGTTATTTATTTATTTACTTACTCCCCAAACTAGTTTCAGCGACAAATATCACCATCATAGGTAGGTTGTTCAAATCTAAAACATGCAGAAAATAGCACAGTTATAAAACACTGTAAAACGTAATTTCATGTGTACTGTTTGTTTTTTAAATATTATTTACTGTGAATACTTTCACATTGTTGTTGTCGTCTTCAGTCCTGAGACTGGTTTGATGCAACTCTCCATGCTACTCTATCCTGTGCAAGCTTCATCATCTCCCAGTACCTACTGCAGTCTACATCCTTCTGAATCTGTTTAGCGTATTCATCTCTTGGTCTCCCTCTACGATTTTTACCCTCCACGCTGCCCTCCAATACTAAACTGGTGATCCCTTGATGCCTCAGAACATGTCCTACCAACCGATCCCTTCTTCTATTCAAGTTGTGCCACAAACTTCTCTTCTCCCCAATCCTATTCAATACCTCCTCATTAGTTATATGATGTACCCTGTAAGGTGTCAGGCAAATCCAACACCTTACATGAAAATCCTGACATGATAAGCAAATCCAGTAGTATGTCACATAGCTCCGAATAAGTCGTGACATTAAATTAACCAAAGTAATACGAGTAACGAGTGAGCAAATGGAATACCACAGACTAACACAAGAATGCCTAAATGCATGTCGTACCTTCCCACCGTGAGGCAGACGCAGTTCCGAGGGGAGAAACGAGGACAGAAGCCGAGAGCAGAACCGTGTTAAGCTAGATAAGGTAGGGGCTGGGCACCCACGCCACGAGCCTACCTGTACAACTATACAACCCGCACGTTTTAGCGTGAGGCTGTTTCTCGTCTCAGGTATGTCAAGGACAACCCCCAGCCCATGTTAAAAGCTAGAGCCCTCCAGAAAAGCAGTATAGATCTTACGATAACACAAAAAGGGCCACTACCACCCGCAAGTTTTAGCGTGAGACTTTTTCGCGTGTCTGTTACATTAGGATCACTCCCCAGCCCATGTTAAAAGATAGAGCCCTCCAGAAGAACAGTATAGATCTCATGATAACGCTAAAAGGACCACACTAGCTGCAGGTTTTAGCGTGAGGCTTTTTAGCGTCTCTGTTACGTTGAAAACTTTAAAAACATTGCCCCACCACGAAGAGTATAACGTTTCTTATTGGATAGACAGAATTTTTGTAGGCGGAGCTTAAGGTTAACATTGAGACCCTGATTGGTAACATAGCCAGATAGTTTTTTTAAACTAACTTCGGTAAATTGTAGTAATGAGAAGTTAGAGTAGAGTTGGTTCCGAGACGGCGAGCTGGATGGCTGCTGCGCCGGCCGCTGCCGCCCTGACGCTGCTTAAACACCGACAAGGTAATGAACGCACGCGATGCCGCATTTTTGAGCGCATAAGGCTTCACTCAGAACTGCAGAAGACTCATCTGTTACACCCTCTTTTTGTGTAATACTAGTGTCGATCGTTAATTAAAACTCATGGTGTTCACATTTGCCACTTGAAGAAAAGATCTGACACGCGATGATTTTTCTTTTATATACTTATTGAGAAGCCACATCAGCCATTGTAATTTACGACAAGTTAAATAAGTATTTAAAGATAATTGAGGGTCACTGTAGACCATTTTTGATAGTTTTCTCTTTTGTGAAACTTAATTTAAACCTAGATTATAGATGTGATATGGCATAGGTCATCCTTCGATCGATTGTAGAACTTGGAAACCCATTTAGGGAATATTCGTTCACATTTTTGTTGAACGCAGTTGGTTTTTACCATCTTGTATTAAAACATTTCCTTTTATCAATAGTGCAATTTATAAACGATGTTTTGTGAATAGAATAAATTTCCAATGGTAAACTTAACTGCTTTTTCGACGTTATTTTACCAGCTAACTAAAAATAGGAAAGCCTTGAACCCTTTCCACTATATTTAGTTAGAATTAAGATTCTTTTACAGGGAGTGCAGTGGAGCTGACGCTGAGATCATTTAGTATTTTGTTATATCATCGCTAGTCTCACTGAACTCTTCTGAATTCTACATGTCATGTGTGGTCTGGCGTCTCCTTACCAGCAACAGGTCCCAGGTTCAAACTAGTTAATTCCCTAAAAAACACACTCAGAGCGTCGTTGCGCGAAAGTGGTAGGGAGACACGATATAGAACACTCAGACACCACCATGAATGTTTAGAACCCATCTAATCTTCAGCATTCTTCTGTAGCACCACATTTAGAAAGCTTCTATTCTCTTCTTGTCCAAACTAGTTATCGTCCATGTTTCACTTCCATACATGGCTACGCTCCATACAAATACTTTCAGAAACGACTTTCTGACACTTAAATCAATACTCGATGATAACAAATTTCTCTTCTTCAGAAACGCTTTCCTTGCCATTGCCAGTCTACATTTTATATCCTCCCTACTTCGACCATCATCAGTTATTTTGCTCCCCAAATAGCAAAACTCCTTTACTACTTTTCGTGTCTCACCTTCTAATCTAATTCCCTCAGCATCACCCGACTTAATTCGACTACATTCCATTATCCTCGTTTTGATTTTGTTGATGTTCATCTTATACCCTCCTTTCATGACACTGTCCATTCCGTTCAAGTGCTCTTCCAAGTCCTTTGCTGTCTCTGACAGAATTATAATGTCATCGGCGAACCTCAAAGTTTTAATTTCTTCTCCATGGATTTTAATACCTACTCCGAATTTTTCTTTTGTTTACTTCACTGCTTGCTCAATACACAGATTGAATAACGTCGGGGATAGGCTACAACACTGTCTCACTCCCTTCCCAACCAGTGCTTCCATTTCATGCCCCTCGACTCTTATTACTGCCATTTGGTTTCTGTACAAATTGTAAATAGCCTTTCGGTCCCTGTATTTTACCCCTGCCACCTTCAGAATTCGAAAGTGAGTATTCCAGTCAACATTGTCAAAAGCTTTCTCTAAGTCTACTAATGCTAGAAACGTAGGTTTGCCTTTCCTTAATCTAGCTTCTAAGATAAGTCTTAGGGTCAGTATTGCCTCACGTGTTCCAACATTTCTACGGAATCCAAACTGATCTTCCCTGAGGTCAGCTTCTACCAGTTTTTCCATTCGTCTGTAGAGAATACGCGTTAGTATTTTGCATCCGTGGCTTATTAAACTGATTGTTCGGTAATTTTCACATCTGTAAGCATCTGCGTTCTTCGGGATCGGAATTATTATATTCTTCTTGAAGTCTGAGGGTATTTCGCCTGTCTCATAAATCTTGCTCACCAGATGGTGACTGGCTCTCCCAAGTCTGTCAGTAGTTCTAATGGAATGTTGTCTACTCCTGGGGCCTTGTTTCGACTCAGGTCTTTCAGTGCTGTGTCAAACTCTTCACGCAGTATCATATCTCGAATTTCATCTTCATCTACCTCCTCTTCCATTTCCATAATATTGTCTTCAAGTACATCGCCCTTGTATAGACCCTCTATATACTCCTTCCACCTTTCTGCTTTCACTTCTTTGCTTAGAACTGGGTTTCCATCTGAGCTCTTGATATTCATGCAAGTGGTTCTCTTTCCTCCAAAGGTCTCTCTAATTTTCCTGTAGGCAGTATCTATCTTACCCCTAGTGAGATAACACTCTGCATCCTTACATTTGTCCTCTAGCCATCGCTGCTTAGCCATTTTGTACTTCCTGTCGATCTTGTTTTTGAGACGTTTGTATTCCTTTTTGCCTGCTTCATTTACTGTATTTTTATATTTTCTCCTTTCATCAATTAAATTCAGTATTTCTTATGTTACCCAAGGATTTCTACTAACCCTCGTCTTTTTACCTACTAGGTCCCCAGCTGCCTTCACTACTTCATCTCTCAAAGCTACCCATTCTTCTTCTACTATATTTCTTTCCCCCATTCCTGTCAATTGTTCCCTTATGCTCTCCCTGAAAGTCTGTACAACCTCTGGTTCTTTCAGTTTGTCCAGGTCCCATCTCCTTAAATTCACACCTTTTTGCAGTTTCTTCAGTTTTAATCTACAGTTCATAGCCAATAGATTGTGATCAGAGTCCACATCTGCCCCTGGAAATGTCTTACAACTTAAAAACTGGTTCCTAAATCTCTGTCTTACTATTATGTAATCTATCTTAAACCTGTCAGTATCTAAAGGCTTCTTCCATGTATACAACCATCTTTCATGATTCTTGAACCAAGTGTTAGCTATGAGTAAGTTGTGCTCTGTGCAAAATTCTACTAGGCGGTTTCCTCTTTCATTTCTTACCCCAATCCATATTCACCTACTACTTTTCCTTCTCTCCCTTTTCCTACTGCCGAATTCCAGTTATCCATGACTATTAAATTTTCATCACCCTTCACTATCTGAATAATTTCTTTTATTTCATCATACATTTCTTCAATTACTTCGTCATCTGCAGAGTTAGTTGGCATATAACCTTGTACTATTGTAGTAGGTATGGGCTTCGTGTTTATCTTGGCCACAATAATGCGTTCACTATGCTGTTCGTAATAGCTTACCCGCACTCCTATTTTTTTTATTCATTATTAAACCGACTCCTGCATTACCCCTATTTGATTTTGTATTTATAACCCTGTATTCACCTGACCAGAAGTCTTGTTCCTCCTGCCACCGAACTTCACTAATTCCCACTATATCTAACTTTAACCTCTCCATCTCGCTTTTTAAATTTTCTAACCTACCTGCCCGATTAAGGGATCTGACATTCCACCCTCCGATCCGTAGAACGCCAGTTTTCTATCTCCTGATAACGACGGCCTCTTGAGTAGTCCCCTCCCGGAGATCCGAATGGGGGACTATTTTACCTCCGGAATATTTTACCCAAGAGGACGCCATCATCATTTAATCATACAGTAAAGCTGCATGCCTTCGGGAAAAATTACGGCCGCAGTTTCCCCTTGCTTTCAGCCGTTCGCAGTACCAGCACAGCAAGGCTGTTTTGGTTAGTGTTACAAGGCCAGATCAGCCAATTATCCAGACTGTTGCCCCTGCAACTACCAAAAGGGCTGCTGCCCGTCTTCAGGAACCACACGTTTGTCTGGCCTCTGCCCCCCCCCCCCCGCCCCCCCGCCCCCCGCCCCCCCCCCCCCCCCCCCCCGTTGTGGGTGCACCTACGGTACGGCTAGCTGTATCGCTGATGCACGCAAGCCTCCCCACCAATGGCAAGGTCCATGGTTCTCAATACCTTATTTATTACACATTACAGCATGGTTTTAAGTTTGTTTCACTGTTTGCGGAATATTTTCTGTGTTTTTCTGTAGCCGTTTTTCTAAGTAACAGCCTAGTACACACAAAAACTGTATCCACAACACTAAAGAAATCCCAACAGTAAAATGCTGACGTACGGAAGTATTTTTTTGCAACAATATGAGAATTGTTAGTCCCCCTTGATGCAAAACAATTTTGTTATTTATTCATTCATTACCAAACTAGTTTCAGCGACAAATATCGTTATCATCAGTCATCACACAGTTGCAGATAACATGATTGGCATGATGTAAGCCGAGAAAAATTGCAACAGAAAACCACAGAAAATGTGCCGCAAACAGCGACAAAAATCTTAAAACCATGCTGTAATGTATAACAAATAAGGTATTATGAAAGTATTCACAAGAAACAATAGTTAAAGAAGCAAACAGTACACATGTGATAATGATTTACATTGTTTTATTACTACGATATTTTCTGCCCGTTTTAGATTTAAAGAACTGACTGATGACGACGATATTTGTCGCTGAAACTAGTTTGGAGAATGAATGAATAAATAACGAAATTGTTTTGCATCAAGGGAGACTCACAATTCTCATATTGTTGAACATTTATTATTCTTGTATGACATCAGTGTTTTGAAAAATAGGAATGAAAATATTTGGTTAAAAGGTTCATTTGTTCTGTCAAACATTGACTACACATGTACAGCAAAACGCTTAACATTAACTCTGACGCATCACGCTAAAATAACCGCTTACGCTATATGCTGAAATGGCTCCTTATTTCCATAACCTGTTTGCATCGGCTGTGTATTTCACACCGCAAAGAAAAGAAAAACCGTACGTCATAACTTGACTTGCGCCCAGTGTAGCGGTAGATTATGCCGATAAAAACCCTGAGCATAAAATCATGGAACGTTCAAGTGAAAGTGACATCAATATAAACAGCACTATGGTCAAGACACTAGACTCGTAATCGGACAGGAAAGGATCAAAAATCCCCATCCACTCATGCCGATTTAATTTTTTGTGTTGTCTCTAAATTACTTTGGGTAATTACTGGGTTCCAGAATGAAAGTAACGCTCTGCAGCAGAGTGTGCGCTGTTATGGCAGATTAAAACTATGTACCGGACTGGGAGCCGGCCCATGTGGCCGAGCGATTCTAGGCGCTTCATTCCGTTACCCCGCTGCTGCTACGGTCGCAGGTTCGAATCCTGCCTCGGGCATGGATGTGTGTTATGTCCTTAGGTTAGTCAGGTTTAAGTAGTTCTTAGTCTAGAGGCCTGATGACCTCAGATCTTAAGTCCCATAGTGCTCAGAGCCATTTGAACCACTTGAACCGGACTGGGACCTCTGCTACTCGCGGGCAAGTGCTGTATCAGCTGAGCCACCTGCTGCACACGACCCACGGACGACTCCTCCTCAAAGCTTTGCTTAAACCAGTACGTCATCTCCTACCCTAAAAGCTTCACTGAAGTTCTCCTGTCTCAAGGGACGTCCGCATCTACATACATAATCCGCAAGGCGGAGGGTGTCTTGTAAAACTACTGTTCATTTCCTTTCCTATTACTCTCGCAAATAAAGCTAGGGAAAGACGGCGGTCTACATGCTTCCGTACGAGCACTAATTTCCCTTATCTTAGTGCTCCTTATGTGAAATGTACGTTGGCTGCAGTAGAATCTGTCTGCAGTCAACTTCAAATACCGATTCCCTGTATTTGCTCAATAGTGTTCCGCGCAAAGAACGTCGCCTTCTCTCCAGAGAGTCCCATTTGAGTTCCCGAAGCGTCTTGGGTAGCTTAGTTGGTAGAGCACTTACACACGGAAGTCAAATGCCCTGAGTTCTGGTCCCGGTCCAGCACAGAGTTTTAATCGCCTAGAAAGTTTCAATTACTGGGGTGGTTCCTTCGACAAAGCCAAAACTGATGTCTTTCTCTGTCCTTGTCAGATTTTTTACTGTAATGATCTCAATTTAAAAGAAAGAAGGAACTAAGTCTTCTATTCCTGCCTTTCCTTGGGTTAACTATTGTTACAAAGTGGATACATCATCCCGTGCGTGCAGATCGGTTGCAGTTGTAAGCTCATTGGTTTGTCTATGAGAAGAGAGCAAGAACATAATTAATTGTGAACGGGGCGTGATAATGGATTCCGACTGGGTGATACGCCCTGTTATATCGTTATGTGGGAAAAAGACGATTTCAGGTGAGTGGGACATACTGTATTATCGTTACTAGCGAGGCCCAGAATAAACACTCCACTGGCCATGAGGTCAGTGGAACAACAGAGGAAAATTACTACTAGAGTGGGCGCTGCCTGTGGATCCCCAAGTGGCGAAGGCCAGGACGTATGTAGCGCCGGCCGCTGTGGCCGAGCGCTTCTAGACGCTACAGTCTGGAACCGCGCGACCACTACGGGTGCAGGTTCAAATCCTGCCTAGGGCATGGATGAGTGTGATGTCCTTAGGTTAGTTAGGTTTAAGTAGTTCTAAGTTCTAGGGGACTGATGACCACAGCACTTAAGTCCCATAGTGCTCACAGCCATTTGAACCATTTGAACGGATGTAGCGCCAAGACAAGGTACTGTGTCGGTGGTTGCTCGTCTTGGCTGCTGGTATGAGCCTGAATGCTGCAGGAGAGGATGAACAAACTGCACAGGTGGAGGTATCACTGTGAATGGCGCACTGGACGCACGTTCGAGAGGAGAAGGGGCTCTAAATCCTAACTGAACATCATTCTGTGTTTCTCTTACAGTCAGCCTCTGAAGACATCACGCTAGTATCCTATAACCACAGCCTTTGGCTTTGATAATGGCCTTTATTCAGCGAAGGAGATACTTGACAAGTTTTCACAGGCACGTCGTACCCATCAGTAGCCACATGCGCCATAGAACTGCGGAATGTTGATTACTACATTTTAGCTGCTTTCAAAAATATTCCCATATATTTTCTGTTGGATTAAGGTCAGGTGATTTAGCGCGTTTGACATTTGTCGTCTTGGAAAATGTGAGTGTCTACAGCATATTTATCAGGAAGTTGTAGAAGAAGGATGTGCGGCTGGTCGCGGTGGAGGTTCGAGTCCTCCCTCGGGCATGGGTGTGTGTGTTTGTCCTTAGGATAATTTAGGTTAAGCAGTGTGTAAGCTTAGGGACTGATGACCTTAGCAGTTAAGTCCTATAAGATTTCACACATTTGACCATTTCTCTTTTCTTTTTGCAGAAAGTAAGAGAGTGAGAAGCCAACATGACAATAAGGAAAAGCTTATGTCTAAAATTTACGCATCGATCAATTACTAAAGTGTTTACACACGAAAAATCTTGCAACTAATTTCAAAACGTAGAAAAAAATAATTATTATCAATTTGACATATTTAGATTAAAATACTACGTTTTAACGCAAAGGGTTTTGCTCAAAAAAAATACACAACTATGTGTTACTTTGACAAAAACAGTTTAGCAGTTTGACAAGCCCGCATAATGGCAAAATAAATAACTTAAATTTAAGATTTTAACTGCACCAGAAATGACTGAATTGTTTGTGCAAGAGAAGACTTACAACTAAATATACAAGTTTGATAAAAGTGACTAACTGTTTAACGAAAATTGTATGTCTACATAATGGAAGAAACGGCTCACGTTTAAAGCAACGATTAAGTATAAAAAATTTATTTTTTAATAAAAGTAACATGCGAAAAATGGCAAGTGACGAAGTTTTTGTTAAAAAATTCGACTTTGTGAGTGTCCAGTCAGCATGAATCCTTTTTAACACAATAACACATTCTCCTCTCTCTACTTATTATTTTGTGAAGACAGGCTCATCTGCATAACAGAAACATACATCTAGGAGGAATATTTTCACACTAGACGTCACACTAGGTATAATATAATTTACTTTGCAGTCTTTGGCAAAAACAGTATTAATAGTTGTTTTACAAGTTTTTTATCATAACAACAAACAAACAGAAGTATTATTCAAACAATTTACTCCTTCTCGTCGTACTGTCAAAAGTAATTGTTGTGCAGGAGGTCCGACCACTCTGAAATTTTGCATTTTCTTGAAGGAAAAAAGAGTTCTGGCATTTGCCTGGACCTGTTTAGGAAATAACGGGAAACCTAAATCTGGGTGGCCAGACTCGGATTTAAACAGTCTTCCTCCTGAACTGAAGTCTAGTGTAAGAAAAAAATCCTTTCATTAAACTTTTGCGTCTTCATGCGAAAAATGGCAAGTGACGAAGTTTTTGTTAAAAAATTCGACTTTGTGAGTGTCCAGTCAGCATGAATCCTTTTTAACACAATAACACATTCTCCTCTCTCTGCTTATTATTTTGTGAAGACAGGCTCATCTGCATAACAGAAACATACATCTAGGAGGAATATTTTCACACTAGACGTCACACTAGGTATAATATAATTTACTTTGCAGTCTTTGGCAAAAACAGTATTAATAGTTGTTTTACAAGTTTTTTATCATAACAACAAACAAACAGAAGTATTATTCAAACAATTTACTCCTTCTCGTCGCACTGTCAAAAGTAATTGTTGTGCAGGAGATCCGACCACTCTGAAATTTTGCATTTTCTTGAAGGAAAAAAGAGTTCTGGCATTTGCCTGGACCTGTTTAGGAAATAACGGGAAACCTAAATCTGGGTGGCCAGACTCGGATTTAAACAGTCTTCCTCCTGAACTGAAGTCTAGTGTAAGAAAAAAATCCTTTCATTAAACTTTTGCGTCTTCTCCGTAAAATTACAAAAAACGATTATTTCATCCTGGGTGCTCTTTCATTTGTTTGACTTTTAAACATGTTGGCGAGGCGACTGCTCTGCACAGAATTTATTATTATTAATTATTATATTAATTATTATATTAATCATCTGGCAGATAATATTAACAGTAACGTTACACTTTCCGTAGATGAAACAAAGCACTGTTTGGAAAAGTCTGTACAAATATTCATTAAGATTTCAGTAAAATTTCAAAGTGGCGTAAAAACTGCAAATCACTTTAAATGTTCATAATTGTAAAGTTATGGACTTCACAAAACGAAAAGCCTCATATCCTGTGACTACATCAGCGAGTCACAAATGGAGTCAAATCAAGTGTGTGTAGTATAGGATATTGGGAAAATGCAATTAGTCCACAGTAGAGATTTCTCATAAAGCACTTGTCCGACCCATCCCAGAATAGTGGTCAAGTGTATGGGACTCATCCAAAATAGGACTTCCTAGTGATATTGAACGTATGATCACAGGTTTGTCTGGCCCATGGGAAAACATCATGGAAACGCTGGAAATAAGAACACCGTGAATTCATTGTCCCAGGAAGGGGAAACTTTATTGACACATTCCTGGGGTCAGATACATCACATGATCACACTGACAGAACCACAGGCACATAGACACAGGCAACAGAGCATGCACAATGTCGGCACTAGTACAGTGTATATCCATCTTTCACAGCAATGCAGGCTGCTATTCTCCCATGGAGACCATCGTAGAGATGCTGGATGTAGTCCTGTGGAACGGCTTGCCATGCCATTTCCACCTGGCGCCTCAGTTGGACCAGCGTTCGTGCTGGACGTGCAGACCGCGTGAGACGACGCTTCATCCAGTCCCAAACATGCTCAATGGGGGACAGATCCGGAGATCTTGCTGGCCAGGGTAGTTGACTTACACCTTCTAGAGCACGTTGGGTGGCACGGAATACATGCGGACGTGCATTGTCCTGTTGGAACAGCAAGTTCCCTTGCCGGTCTAGGAATGGTAGAACGATGGGTTCGATGACGCTTTGGATGTACCGTGCACTATTCAGTGTCCCCTCGACGATCACCAGAGGTGTACGGCCAGTGTAGGAGATCGCTCCCCACACCATGATGCCGGGTGTTGGCCCTGTGTGCCTCGGTCGTATGCAGTCCTGATTGTGGCGCTCACCTGCACGGCGCCAAACACGCATACGACCATCATTGGCACCAAGGCAGAAGCGACTCTCATCGCTGAAGACGACACGTCTCCATTCGTCCCTCCATTCACGCCTGTCGCGACACCACTGGAGGCGGGCTGCACGATGTTGGGGCGTGAGCGGAAGACGGCCTAACGGTGTGCGGGACCGTAGCCCAGCTTCATGGAGACGGTTGCGAATGGTCCTCGCCGATACCCCAGGAGCAACAGTGTCCCTAATTTGCTGGGAAGTGGCGGTGCGGTCCCCTACGGCACTGCGTAGGATCCTACGGTCTTGGCGTGCATCCGTGCGTCGCTGCGGTCCGGTCCCAGGTCGACGGGCACGTGCACCTTCCGCCGACCACTGGCGACAACATCGATGTACTGTGGAGACCTCACGCCCCACGTGTTGAGCAATTCGGCGGTACGTCCACCCGGCCTCCCGCATGCCCACTATATGCCCTCGCTCAAAGTCCGTGAACTGCACATACGGTTCACGTCCACGCTGTCGCGGCATGCTACCAGTGTTAAAGACTGCGATGGAGCTCCGTATGCCACAGCAAACTGGCTGACACTGACGGCGGCGGTGCACAAATGCTGCGCAGCTAGCGCCATTCGACGGCCAACACCGCGGTTCCTGGTGTGTCCGCTGTGCCGTGCGTGTGATCATTGCTTGTACAGCCCTCTCGCAGTGTCCGGAGCAAGTATGGTGGGTCTGACACACCGGTGTCAATGTGTTCTTTTTTCCATTTCCAGGAGTGTATAAGTTGCTTCTAGTCCAAGCGGCACATCGATGCAACTGCTCAGTTGTGAGTTGTGCTGTAATAAGTTAACACGTGTTTGTGTCTGTCGTCACGGAAATGGAACCGCATAATATTGCGCAATGGTATGCCATTTCTTTTTGTGTTAAATTGGGCGAAAACGCGGAGACAACTTACGGTAAGCTTCAGAAGGCTTTTGGAGAGGAGGTTATGTCAAGAGCTCAAGTTTTTCATTGGCATAAAATGTTTAGTGAAGGCAGACCGAATGTTAAAGATAAAGACCGCATTGGACGACCATCAACCTTCATGGACAGATGTCAACTTGGCCAGGGTGCTTGAACTCATATGATCTGATCGAGGACTATCCATGAAAAAGATTGCACACGAATTGAACATCAATCGAGAAACGTTTCGTCTAATAATAACTGAAGATCTTGGTATGAGAAAGGAATGTGCAAAAATGGTCCCCAAAAATCTCACACCACAACAGCGAGAAACGCGGAAAAATGTGACAGCCGATCTGTTAGAGCAAACGGAACACGATCCAGAATTGTTGAGCCGTGTTATTACTGATGATGAAAGTTGTTTTTTCAGTACGATCCAGAGACAAAACGCCAAAGTTAGCAGTGGTGCTCAAAGGGATAACCCAGACCAAAAAAAGCTCGCATGTCATAGTCAGAAGTGAAATGGATGCTTTTGTGCTTCTTTGATTCCAAGGGAATTGTTCATACATAGTGGGTGCCTCCAGGTCAAACAGTTAACCAATATTACTACAAAGAAATTTTAGAAAGACTTCGTAAAAGAGTTCTTCGTGTCCGTGCCAACACTGCTGATAATTGGATTCTGTATCACGATAATGCATCATCCCATACTGCTTTGTCCGTACAGAAATTTTTAACCTCAAAACAAATTTCAGTACTACCACAGCCACCTTATTCATCAGATGTCTCTCCATGTGGCTTTTTTCTATTTCCAAGAGTCAAAACGGCGGTCAGGGGACACCGTTTTCAAACAACACAAGATGTCCAAAAAGCTGTGACGAGGGTCTTGGAGGATATTACAGAAGAAGAGTTCCAGAAATGTTACCATCAATGGCAGAAGCGCTGGAAAAAGTGTGTGCAATAGGAAGGGAACTACTTTGAAGGAGACAAGACTAAACTTGACTAAAACGCTAATCGACATTTTTTTTACATCAATCTCATTACTGTTGCACATCGTACATATAGTTGGCTAGTGTTAGGGCTATAGATATACTTAATAGAAAGGAAGAAAGATTAGGGTATAGTGTTCCATCGATGACGAGGTCATTAAAGACGGAGAAAAAGCTCGGTTTGGGGAAGGATAGGAAAGGAATTCCACCCTGTCAAACGATCTGTCCCGCCATATCCCTTGAGAAAGTTAGAGAAACCACTGAAAATCTGAACCTGGATGTCTGTACAGACATTATAACTATTGTCCTCCCAAATGCAAGTCCAGTGTGGTACCAATGCGCCACCCCGCTCGGTGTATGTACTTAAGAAACTAATCAGAAGGTTCAGTGGTGCTTTCATCTCACACATTCCAAATTGATGTAAATGATAGCATCAAAAGTGGTGTGCAGTGAATCTTTGTTTCAACGTATGCATCCAGAGCCTTGTTGGGAACACCTTGATAGTAAGAAGAGTATAAGTCAATGTATGTTTATACACCTGAAAACTTTACTTCTGATGTAAACGGGTTAAGGTTTTTCTCTATAAGTATAACACAGAAAACAGCCTGTTTCTGGTTAAAATGACTAAAAATGGAAAGATAGAGATGTGAGTGAAGTAGAAAAAGGAATAAAATGAGGGATATAGTAAGAGACTTTGGGTAATCAGAAATAGACAGGGACTGTGATTGCTGTGTTCGGATGAGGGCTGAGTTGGCATCCCTTCGCTCACAGCTGCAGGCGGCGCTGACTTTGGTCGTGCAGCTTGAGGCTGTTGCCAATGGGCACCACTGTGGGAAGCCAGACTTGGGTATCACAGGGATGTCAACCTCGTCCCGTCTGTCCCCAGATCGGTCTGCCGCTGTGGTTGCCCCGGTTGCTGCCCGCAGTGGGGCTGAGCCCTCGACTGTGGTTGATTGGGAGGTCGTTCCAAGGCGTGGCAGGCAGCGAAAGATGTCCTCAGAGGCTGATCAGAAAGCCTCCCTGGTGCGTCTGACTAACAGGTTTCAGGTGCTGTCTATGGCTGAGCCAGATGCAAGCAGCCTGTTTCAGAGGATGATTCTCAGCCTTCAAGGTCTGGGCAATCGCAGAGGGTGGGCTTATTGGTAGTTGGGAGCTCTAATGTCAGGCGTGTAATGGAGCCCCTTAGGGATATGGCAGCAAAGGAGGGGAATAAATCCAGTATGCACTCCATGTGCATTCCGGGTGGAGTCATTCCTGATGTGGAAAGGGTCCTTCCGGATGCCATGAAGAGCACAGGGTGCTGCCAGCTGCAGGTGGTGGCACATGTCGGCACTAATGACGTGTGTCGCTTTGGGTCTGACGAAATTCTCTCTTGATTCCAGCGGCTATCTGATTTGGTGAAGGCTGCCGGTCTTGCTTACGAGATGAAGGCAGAGCTCACCATCTGCAGCATTGTTGACAGAACCCACTACAGACCTTTGGTGCAGAGCCGGGTGGAGGGTCTGAATCAGAGGCTCAGACGGTTTTGCAATCGTGTTGGCTGCAGATTACTTGACTTGCGCCATAGGGTGGTGGGGTTTCGGGTTCCGCTGGTCAAGAGTTCACTACTCTCAGCTGGCGGCTACACGGGTAGCGGAGGCTGTGTGGCGTGGACTGGGCGGTTTTTTTAGGTTAGAAGGCCTTGGGAAAGTATGGGGTGGGCTGCAATCTCAAAGGATGCATGGCAAATACACGACGTGCTTGGATCAAGGAACAGTCGGAATTGTATTTGTAAATTGTTGTAAATGTGATGGGAAAGTCCCTGAGCTTCAAGCGCTAATAGAAAGCACAAAAGCTGAAATCGTTATACGTACAGAAAGCTGGCTAAAGCCTGAAATAAGTTCTGCAGAAATTTTTATGAAGTCTCAGACGGTGTTCAGGAAAGATAGATTATCCAGAATTGGTGGTGGAGTGTTTGTGTCTGTCAGTAGTGGTTTATCTTGTAGTGAAGTCGAAGTAGATACTCCGTGCGAATTGGTATGGGTGGAGGTTATACTTAACAGCCGAGCTAAGTTAATAATTGGCTCCTTCTACCGACCCCTAGACTCCTATGATGTAGTTGCTGAACAGTTCAGAGAAATCTTGAGTCTCCTAACAAATAAATACCCCTCTCATACGGTTATAGTTGGTGGGGACTTCAACCTTCCCTCGATATATTGTCAAAAATACTTGTCCAAAACCGGTGGTAGGCAGAAAACATCTTCCGAGATTGTCCTAAATGCTTTCTCCGAAAATTATTTCGAGCAGATAGTCCATGAACCCACGCGAATTGTAAATGGTTGAGAAAACACACTTGACCTCTTAGCCACAAACAATCCAGAGCTAATAGAGAGCATCATGACTGATACAGGGATTAGTGATCACAAGGTCGTTATAGCTAGGCTCAATACCGTTTCTTCCAAATGCACCAGAAACAAACGCAAAATAATTTTATTTAAAAAAGCGGATAAAGTGTCACTTGAAGCCTTCCTAAGAGACAATCTCCATTCCTTCCGAACTGACTATGCCAATGTAGACGAGATGTGGCTCAAATTCAAAGATATAGTAGCAACATCAATTGAGAGATTCATACCTCATAAATTGGTAAGAGATTGGAACTGATCCCCCATGGTACACAAAACAGTTCCGAACGCTGTTGCAGAGGCATGCGAAGTTCACAAGAACGCGAAATCCCGAAGATTGGCTAAAATTTACAGACGCGCGAAATGTGGCACGTACTTCAATGCGAGATGTCTTTAATAGGTTCCACAACGAAATATTGTCTAGAAATTTGGTAGAAAATCCGAAGAAATTCTGGTCGTATGTAAAGTACACAAGCGGCAAGACGCAGTCAATACCTTCGCTGCGCAGTGCCGATGGTACTGTTACTGACGACTGTGCCGCTAAAGCGGAGTTATTGAACGCAGTTTTCCGAAATTCCTTCACCAGGGAAGACGAATGGAATATTCCAGAATTTGAAACACGAACAGCTTCTAGCATGAGTTTCTTAGAAGTAGATACCTTAGGGGTTGCGAAGCAACTCAAATCGCTTGATATGGGCAAGTCTTCAAGTCCAGACTGTATACTGAATAGGATCCTTCCAGATTACGCCGATACAATAAATCCCTACTTAGACTCATATACAACTGCTCGCTCACCGATAGATCTGTACCTGCAGGTTGGAAAGTTGCGCAGGTCGCACCAGTGTTTAAGAAGGGTAGTAGCAGTAATCCATCGAACTACAGACATATCTCATTGACGTCGGTTTCTGTATTCAAACATTATGAATCTCCTCGAAGGGAACGATCTATTGATACGTAATCAGCATGGTTTCAGAAAACACCGCTCTTGTGCAACGCAGCTAGCTCTTTATTCGCGCGAAGTAATAGCCGCTATCGACAGGGGATCTCAAGTTGATTCCGTATTTCTACATTTCCGGAAAGCTTTTGACACCGTTCCTCAAAAGCGACTTCTAATCAAGCTGCGAGCCTATGGGGTATCGCCTCAGTTGTGCAACTGGATTCGTGATTTCGTGTCAGGAAGGTAGCAGCTCGTAGTAATAGACGGCAAATCATCAAGTAAAACTGAAGTGATAGCAGGTGTTCCCCAGGGAAGCGTCCTGGGACCTCTGTTGTTGCTGATTGTATAAATGACCTGGGTGACAATCTGAGCAGTTCTCTTAGGTTGTTCGCAGATGATGCTGTAATTTACCGTCTAGTAAGGTCATCCGAAGACCAGTATCAGTTGCAAAGCGACTTAGAAAAGATTGCTGTATGGTGTGGCAGGTGGCAGTTGACGCTAAATAACGAAAAGTGTGAGGTGATCTACATGAGTTCCAAAAGAAATCCGTTGGAATTCGATTACTCGATAAATAGTACAATTCTCAAGGCTATCAATTCAACTAAGTACCTGGGTGTAAAAATTACGAACAACATCAGTTGGAAAGACCAAATAGATAATATTGTGGGGAAGGCGAAGGTTGCGTTTCATTGCCAGGACACTTAGAAGATGCAACAAGTCCACTAAAGAGACAGCTTACACTACACTTGTTCGTCCTCTGTTAGAATATTGCTGCGCGGTGTGGCATCCTTACCAGGTGGGATTGACGGAGGACATCGAAAAGGTGCAAAAAAGGGCAGCTCGTTTTGTATTATCACGTAATAGGGGAGAGAGTGTGGCAGATATGATACGCGAGTTGGG
The DNA here is from genome assembly GCF_023897955.1 of Schistocerca gregaria. Lineage (NCBI taxonomy): Eukaryota > Metazoa > Arthropoda > Insecta > Orthoptera > Acrididae > Schistocerca > Schistocerca gregaria. The sequence goes on along the minus strand of NC_064931.1, from coordinate 182,864,289 downwards.
ATGGAAGTCATTAAAGCAAAGACGTTTTTCGTCGCGGCGAGATCTATTTACGAAATTTCAGTCACCAAACTTCTCTTCCGAATGAAAAAAATATTTTTTTGAGCCCTACCTACATAGGTAGGAATGATCATCAAAGTAAAATAAGAGAAATCAGAGCTCGAACAGAAAGGTTTAGGTGTTCGTTTTTCCCGCGCGCTGTTCGGGAGTGGAATGGTAGGGAGATGGTATGATTCTGGTTCGATGAACCCTCTGCCAAGCAATTAAATGTGAATTGCAGAGTAATCATGTGGATGTAGATGTAGATGTGGAACCTGTTGCATATTCAACAATTCAGGTTTAGTCTGAAATTGAATGGTTTACTAAATTTTCTCTCGGGTCATGGCTTATACCCTAGGACTGTCAGACGAGTAGATAGATGACAATTGTAGCAGCTGACCAGAGATAGTGTAATCGTAACATGTGTCGTTCAATGTCCTAACCATATTGCTACTGAGGTCTTCCCTGGATTGACAACTTTAAGTCTATTAAGTCGTTCTTTCATTTCCTGCATTTAATCAATCTGCACTAACAAGTCTTCCCGCTAACAAAATATTATTACTCTCCGACAGACACAAATCCATGTACGAGAGTTTGAAATGAATAGCAAAAGGATTTACATATTGGGTGCGCTTTATCTCGATTTCAGTTAAATAACTTTCCAGAGAACGCGTTATTGCCCAAGGTAGGAGCCAACTATCAGTAGGATGTACAATGTACATTACAGTTAGTTAATCAAAGATGTTAAAGTTCTAAGTTGTCTAAAGGATCATTTATCGCATGCATCTGAGGAACACTCATTATGTCAAGGCCCAATGAGCTGGAATGGTAAAGCAGGTAAGAAAATTGGAAAAATATTATGGAAGTGAAAGTATTATAAAGCATTATACAATTAAAACGCATTACAAATAATAAATAAATGTGTAGCCTATTGAATTTTAATCAGTCAGTATTCACAATTTTCTTTGCGGTCTCAGTTAATAGTTGTGGAAACCGTGTGTCAGGCGTAGGAAGTAATTTATATCTAGTTAGGGATGCATTTTGTTGTTACATATTATTAAAGAAATAACACGGAAATGTGAGTACCAAATGTGTACCAGTACGTGAAAAGGATAAAAAACTACCAGATTCCTGTACTGGTGGACCTAATGGTCAACAAATCAGAATTACATACAACCACATTACAAAATTTTATGTTGGTATAGTGTGTTACGTAACAGTCTGCTACACTGAAGCGCCAAAGAAACTGATATAGGCATGCATACTCAAATACAGAGATATGTAAACAGGCACAATACGGCGATGTTGTCGGCAACGCCTATATAAGACAAGTGTCTGCCGCAGTTTTCAGATCAGTTACTGCTGCTACAATGGCAGGTTATCAAGATTTAAGTGAGTTTGAACGTTGTGCTATACTCGGCGCACGAGCGATGGGACACAGCATCTTCGAGGTAGAGATGAAGTGGGGATTTCCCCGTATGACCATTTACCGAGTCTACCGTGAATATCAGGAATCCCGTAAAACAAAATATCTGACATCGCTGTGGCCGGAAAAAGAACCTGCAAGAACCGGACCAACGACGACTGAAGAAAATCGTTCAACGTGACAAAAGTGTAACATTTCCACAAATTGCTGTAGATTTTAAGGCTGTCCATCAACAAGAGTCAGCGTACGAACCATTCAACGAAACATCATCGATATGGGCTTTCGGAGCCGAAGGCCCACTTGTGTACCCTTGATGACTGCACGACACTCTGCTTTAAGCCTCGCCAGGGCCCGTCAACACCGACATTGGATTGTTGATGACTGGAAAAATGTTGCCTGCTCAGACGAGTCTCGTTTCAGATTGTATTGAGTGGATGCACTGATACGGATATGGGGACAACCTCATGAATCCATGCACCCTTCATGGGACCCCTGATAAGTCTAGATACGACTCTGATAGGTGACACGTGCGTAAGCATCCTGGCTGATCACCTGCATCCATTCCTTTCCATTGTGCATTCCAACGGACTTTGGCAATTACAGCAGAACAATGCGACACCCCACACTTCCAGAATTGCTACAGAGTGGCTCCTGGAACACTCGTATGAATTTAAACACTTCTGCTGGCCACGAAACTTCCCAGACATGAACACTACGGAGCATATCTGGGATGCCTTGCAACGTGCTGTTCAGAAGAGATCTCCACCTCCTCGTATTCTTATGGATTTATGGACATCCCTGCAAAATCCATGGTGACAGTTCCCTCCGGCACTACTTTGGACATTAAAAGAGACCATGCCACGTCGTGTTCCAGCACTTCTGCGTGCTCATGGGGGCCCTGCACGATATTAGACAGGTATACCAGTTTCTTTCGCTCTTTAGTGTAGTTGAGAAACATGCAGCAATCAGCAGAAAACAAATAAAATAAACTAAAAAAGTACAAGCGTACTATCTGATCACGATCACGATCACGAGCATGTCTAGAGAGAAATAGTTGCTTTAAATGCTAGAGGTTAGTGAAATGGGTTTTGAATCGGCATTTTGACGTCAAGTCCAATCATTAAGTCACAGAACTATAATTCAGTGGTTATAAGGCAGCAAATATTATTTATATTCGCAGATCCTTGTCACACTTATTTTGTTTGCGGTTGAAACCGGTGACTGTTTGTGAGTCTAAATGCACAGAAAGTGTGAATGATATGTGATAAAGAAAAAAAGCAATTGTAATTTGACAGTTCGGAGAACGCGTGTACCGAAGACTATATCCACCCCTGTCAGCTCCAAGAGTGCAGCGTCTATGGATTTGATTACGACGGATTCCAATGCTTCTCACGTTCTGGCAGATTTCCCATTTTCGTTCAGGCGATCTTGGCTTGCTCCCTGGTGTACAGGGCGTTAAACTTTAACCTTCCTTTCATTAGCTTACTCCCCATATTTCACTTCGTCCATGCACAAAAATCTGCGTCTACTGTCAGCAAATTACATGTAAGAGCACTATATAGAGAACTTACATTTGCACCATACCATACAGCGTCCTTGTAGCTACGCTATGTTTTCCTCGACGGCGAGTGTTCATCGGAGACAAGGGTATTGTCAGGAGTGCTTCAAGGACGTGTGATAGAACCTCTGTTGTTTTCTATATACATAACTAATCTGTCGAACAGAATGGGCAGCAGTCTGCGATTGTTTGCTGATGATGCCGTGGTGTACGGTAAGGTGTCGAATTTGAGTGGCTGTAAGAAGATACGAGACAACTCAGAAAAAAATTTTCAGTTCGTGTGATGAGTAGCAGATGGACCTAAATGTGCAAAAATGTAAGTTAATTCGGGTAAGTAGGAAGAACAAACCTGTAATGTTTGAATACAGTATTACTAATGTCCTGCTTGACAGTCACTTCGTTAAATATCTGGGCGTAACGGTGTAACGCGATATGAGATGGAAACGAGCATGTGAGAACCGTGGTAGAGAAGGCGAATGATCGACTTCGGTTTACTGACAGAATTTTAGGAAAGAATGGTTCACCTGTAAAGGACACCGCATATAGGACGCTGGTGCGACCTGTTCTTGAGTACCGCTCGAGTGTTTGGGATCCGTACCAGGTCGGATTGAAGAAAGACATCGAAGCAATTCAGAGGCGAGCTGTTAGGTTTATTTCCGGTAAGTTCGAACAACACGTCAGTGTTAAGGAGATGCTTCGGGAATTCAAATGGGAAGGTTAGTTAGGTTTAAGTAGCTCTAAGTTCTAGGGGACTGATGACCTCTGATGTTACGTCCCATAGTGCTCAGAGCCATTTGAACCAATTTTTGATAGTAGTTTGGAGAACTATTGATTTAGTGAAGTACAAAACCGTATGGAGGAAAGGCCACCACGAACCCCTGTGGAAAAATGAAACACTGTCAGATTCAAAGGGATCATTGAGAAGTGACGAAAGTGTCAGCAGAACCAGAATCTTTCTTTCCTACAAAATAAAGGTTACGTAGAATAAGACTACAGTTTATCAATGCTACCTATGAATGCCACTGTTTCACTTGACTCTCCAAGCAAAAGGGGAGTTATTTATGCTCGAGTAAATTGAAAGGGAAATTTTTTGTTTCGTTCTGGTGAACGCCCACTGCTAACACAAAGGCCTGGGGTGCGGCGGTCACATCCTGTGTTATACTGCTTCCTGCAGTTTCCATTACTGTTCCTCTACGAGAGGCAGCAGCAGTTTCGGGTTCACTTCTGTGGCTGCGATTGACATTTCTAGAACATTTTGTAATATTCAAACTGTTTGTCTCTCGTTACTATCTTTAATATTTAAACAATGAGAAGGTGCAGTTTCATGAGTTATTATTTTTTTCTGCCATGAATGTACACGTTGTCCCAAGAGAAATGGTCAATAAGCGTGGGTCTGACAGGAACGATCATTCAAAGCAAAAAAGCCCAGTAAACATACCCTCTAAAATGCATGATGTAAGAGTTGTCATTTATCAAATATGACTATATAACTGTATGTAGAAAGATAGCAGGCAAGTGGTGTTTGCGTGGTTATCCTTCACATCACAGATAGCGACACTATCGGGACAACGCAACCTATTGCCAAGCCACACGCCATTGACTATGCATGCGCCATTTGCAGTCAAAGCTATCGGAAGTTCAGGGCCATATCCCAGCGAGCATCCTGAATCGTTATACCGAACAAGAGTTGGCGTGGTGCCCGGCAGCGGTTTGCGTGGGCATCGACGATGACGACTTCCACAGATTGCCGGTACTTTCAAGAGTAACCACTATTACTAGGAAGTTTAAAGGCTTAAATATACCTTTCCTTCAGCAAACGCTTGATTCCAACGAGATGTGTCATAACCTCATGATGCAATTTCCACGTCTTCTTCGTAACAGGGTAGAAACGCTCATTCCTTGGTCTGCCTGTTTACGTGGCATGCCACCAACAGGACATTTTATTTATTTATCGGATGATGAAACGGGAATATAGACAACTATTTACAACAATTTTACAAATTTCTATAGAGATACATGCTATTTCAAGTTCGTAATGGGTTCATAGCTAGAAGTTCAGGTTGGAAATCCAGTCAGAAGCTTCTGCAGACAAATTGTGAAGGTCTTAAACTGTTCCTTTGAATACACTGAGGGAACATTACAATGTTACATGATATAGTGTTAGCCACTCTTCACCGCAGTCGCATTTAAGGGAGGGCTTCCGTGTCCACTGGTGCACCTATGCTGCACATCTGCCCCGGTGAGTAATGATCCGATCCAATACACACCAGTGTCGTCGTGGTAGATGAACCCCTGTTAGTCACTCGCAAGGAGTTTTGATTAACTGGCACCGCTTCATGGAAGTTTGCTCCTTCCACTGATTGTTTCAGGCTTCTTGCGTTTTGAAGTTACTGTTCCTCAGACTAACTGTCGTGCGCCACGATGCTTTTTTAGACCTCAGTTGCCGGGGTTCTGATAAACCAACTGGACGTTAACGGAACATGGTCACTCAGCAGCTGGCTGGTCAACCGTCTCAGGTAATGAAGGGTGGCACTTGGATGATTCAGCTCGGCGGGAAGTACAGGGTATTTCAAAAATGACCGGTATATTTGAAACGGCAATAAAAACTAAACGAGCAGCGATAGAAATACACCGTTTCTTGCAATATGCTTGGGACAACAGCACATTTTCAGGTGGACAAACTTTCGAAATTACAGTAGTTACAATTTTCAACAACAGATGGCGCTGCAAGTGATGTGAAAGATATAGAAGACAACGCAGTCTGTGGGTGCGCCATTCTGTACGTCGTCTTTCGGCTGTAAGCGTGTGCTGTTCACAACGTGCAAGTGTGCTGTGGACAACATGGTTTATTCCTTAGAACAGAGGATTTTTCTGGTGTTGGAATTCCACCGCCTAGAACACAGTGTTGTTGCAACAAGACGAAGTTTTCAACGGAGGTTTAATGTAACCAAAGGACCGAAAAGCGATACAATAAAGGATCGGTTTGAAAAATTTCAACGGGCTGGGAACGTGACGGATGAACGTGCTGGAAAGGTAGGGCGACCGCGTACGGCAACCACAGAGGGCAACGCGCAGCTAGTGCAGCAGGTGATCCAACAGCGGCCTCGGGTTTCCGTTCGCCGTGTTGCAGCTGCGGTCCAAATGACGCCAACGTCCACGTATCGTCTCATGCGCCAGAGTTTACACCTCTATCCATACAAAATTCAAACGCGGCAACCCCTCAGCACCGCTACCATTGCTGCACGAGAGACATTCGCTAACGATACAGTGCACAGGATTGATGACGGCGATATGCATGTGGGCAGCATTTGGTTTACTGACGAAGCTTATTTTTACCTGGACGGCTTCGTCAATAAACAGAACTGGCGCATATGGGGAACCGAAAAGCCCCATGTTGCAGTCCCATCGTCCCTGCATCCTCAAAAAGTACTGGTCTGGGCCGCCATTTGTTCCAAAGGAATCGTTGGCCCATTTTTCAGATCCGAAACGATTACTGCATCACGCTATCTGGATATTCTTCGTGAATTTGTGGCGGTACAAACTGCCTTAGACGACACTGCGAACACCTCGTGGTTTATGAAAGATGGTGCCCGGCCACATCGCACAGCCGACGTCTTTAATTTCCTGAATGAATATTTCGATGATGGTGTGATTGCTTTGGGCTATCCGAAACATACAGGAGGCGGCGTAGATTGGCCTCCCAATTCGCCAGACATGAACCCCTGTGACTTCTTTCTGTGGGGACACTTGAAAGACCAGGTGTACCGCCAGAATCCAGAAACAATTAAACAGCTGAAGCAGTACATCTCATCTGCATGTGAAGCCATTCCGCCAGACACGTTGTCAAAGGTTTCGGGTAATTTCATTCAGAGACTGCGCCATATTATTGCTACGCATGGTGGATATGTGGAAAATATCGTACTATAGAGTTTCCCAGACTGCAGCGCCATCTGTTGTTGACAATTGTAACTACTGTAATTTCGAAAGTTTGACTGCCTGAAAATGTACTGTTGTCCCAAGCATATTGCAACAAACGGTGTATTTCTATCGCTGCTCGTTTAGTTTGTATTGCCGTTTCAAATATACCGGTCATTTTTGAAACACCCTGTTTGTGTGGAACAAACGAAAAGTCATTTCAGTTATACTCCATGTTACGTAGACACTTCTGTTTCAATCGGGGCAGCCTCAGAACACGATATTTGTGATTTCGTTCTATTGACATGAAAATTTAGTCGTTCACCGAGTGCTCTTTTGGCCATTTGTATCATCGGCCACATTTTATCCCGATAACGTCTTTAAGGCGTTTTATTTCTCGGTTTATCAGTATTTGTAAATGAATCTTACAGTGTACGGCGTAGGAAATGGCGTGTTTGAACGAAACCTGTGAAGTGGGCGATAAAGGTGTGAATTTTTTCAAACAATTTCCTGTAATTTTGGTAACAATCTAATTGTTTTAATTAATCATCATGAACCTCGACATACATTTCAACAGCACCATCAGATAATAAACACACCCGATGTTTCAGTCGCTGTTAAAATTAAATAAAGAATCCTAATAAACTGAAAAAAGAATCATGAGCTGGGTGTCACTACCTGAGCGGTAACATCGTCGCCAGGTGAAAGTGTACATCACCAGGCCGATCATACCTGCTACCAACAACTTGTTATGATTAACACAGAATAGTTTTCAGCTTCTGGTCCACATGGATGGGCGTGGAGAACATTCCAGCCAGGTAAAGGCACCCATTCACAGCCTCACGATATCTGCTGCCCAAACAAATCCGACACAGTTCTTAAGGCCATAGGTGGAATCGCCACAATACAGGAAGAGAGGGAAAGACAAAGGAAAAAATAATAAAAAAAACTCACTTCCCTAAGGTGGGAGGAAATTACCGAAAGAAACGGTATTTGCTTCCTAACACGCTCACATTGCCATAGCCTTCAGGCCTGTGATCACAATCGTAGCGCTAAGTGGACTTCAGATAATGGTTTATTTATTTATTTAGCGTGTGGCATCTACAGAGTAAAATTGCACAGATACTATTAATTAATGTAATAAACGAATTACAAATATATTATTAAATGATCTATTGCAAACAACAATATGCGAAAGATTAGGGAGACAGTCCACATCTAAACAGGTCATCCACTGAACAGCACGTGGAACAGCGTTCATGATATCCCTCCATTCTCCTTCAAACATCCTTGCAGGACATTCGAAGATCACGTGAGGGATTGTTTGTTCTTCTGCACCACAGTCGCCTCGTGGGTCATCAGTGAGTTTCCATTTGTGGAGAATCTTCCGTCGTTAGTCCGCACACGATTAAGTCTGCATCAAGTTCTTCTGGGCATTTGCATTCCTTCCACCGGTATCGAAGGACCAAAATCTGTGATGAGAGGATGGTGATTATTCAGCGACGAGTATTGCCTCCATTCCCTTGCTATGTCGTACCTTTCTGGGAATTTGAGGACTTCGTCTTCTCATATAGGTTTCCTGGATTTTAGGTGGGTATTTGGTAGATGGTCCAATATTTTTCGGATAGGTGTATCTTCAGAGACAGAGGTGTCATTAATTTTCTTCCATTCTCGGATAGCTGCTTGTTGCCGTCTGAGGGAGGGAGGAGCTATATTGCAAAGGGCATGAAGCCAGGGAAGTGGAGTTGATTGCTGAGTTACTGAGACAATCCTCATGGTGGTATTAAGCTGGACGTCTATTTTCTTCGGGTGTGTGCTCTTGTACCAGACTGGGGCGCTGTATTCTGCCACCGAGTAAACAAGAGATTGTGCTGCGGAGCGTAGGGTGTTAGCTTGAGCTCCGCAGGAGGTTCCAGTCAGCTTTCTTAATATGTTATTTCGATTTTTTATCTTTTGACTGATTATTTATAGGTGTTTTTTTATAGGTTAGTGACCGGTCAAGAGTGATTCCTAGTTATTTTGGATGGCTGTTGTGCGTCAGTCACTCATTGCATAATGTTACTTGTAACTCTCGTCGCGCCTCATGATTGTTCAGGTGGAATTCGCTTACCTCAGTTTTATTTGGATTTGGGCAGAGTCTCCAATTCGCATAATAATGGTTAAGAAGTTGAAGGTCCGTTGACAGAGTAGCTTCCCCCTCTTCAAATGTCTTGCTCTGAGTGGCTATTGCAATGTAATCTGCATAGCAGAATTTTGCGATTTAGTTGCTGGCATGTCACTCGTGCATAGGTTGAAGAGAATGGGAGCCAACACTGATCCCTGTGGGAGCCCATTGTTTATTGAGTAGGATTTACTCGTAGATTGACCTACGTTCACTGTGATAATGGTAAGTGCACACTTAGATTTTGTATAAAATAATTAATGAAGTCATAAAAATTTTGACAGTTCCTTTTTTTATAGTTGTCAAATTAAGTGTGTGGCACATATTCTTAAAGTTCTCCAGCGAATGCCTTTCGAATGTTACACAGTCCCGTCACATTAATGTGACCGCCGGATATGTTCGACGACAACATGTAATAACCACTCATAGACGGCAGGTGGCAGCACTAGCAGTGCACGGCATATAAAGCATGTCAGGGGGACGTGGACAACACTGCAGTTGTTATCGTAATGAGGAGGCGGAGCGATTTATCTGACGGCCAAAAGGACATAATCATTGGATTTTGGGTCAAGGGCGCAAGAATTTCCGAAACTTGTAAACCGTTAGCTTGCCGTCGTAGTCAGAATATACCGTAAATGGGAAAACGGCGCTATTCAGAACCGGCGCTGAGACGAGTGTGGTGTACCACGGGCCATAGCTAACAAGGATGAACAATGGCTGCGGAGATGTGTACAGGAGAATAGACGTGCAACTGTTGAACAACTGAACATCCAGATGAGCAAAGGAACAGGAGGGCTAACAGCAGTGTCTTCTCAACGACCGTTCACTGAAAGTTGCTGCCTCAGGCGCCTGGTTCATACACCCATGCTAAATGCTGCTCACTGGCGACGATGGCTGGAATTTGCACACCAATGCCGCAGCTGGGGTGGCGGTAGGTGACTTTCTCAGATAAATGAATGTCGGGTGACTAGGGCCTCTCGTCAGGCAAACCGTTCACCGGGTGCAAGTCTTTCGATTTGACGCCATTTCGGCGACTTGCGCGTCGGTGGGGATGAAATGATGATGATTAGGACAACACAACATCCAGTCTCTAAGCGGAGAAAATCTCCGTCCCAGCCGGGAGTCTAACCCGGGCCCTTAGAATAGACACTCTGTCGCGCTGATCACTCAGCCACCGGGAGCGAACACTTTTTCAGATGAGTGGCGTTTTATGCTCCATCGGAGAGATGGCTGTTGGCGCGAACAGCGTGAAACGTCTGAAAGCAAACAACCAGGACGGAGCATTATGTTCTGGGGAATATTTTCGTGGCATTCCCTGACTTACCTAGTCAATACGAAAGGCACAGTGAATCAAAACAAATATTCATCTATCCGATGGGACCATGTCCTCCCTTACATGCAGTTGTTTTTCTTCGGCACGGTAGCATCTACAAGCTGGACAATGTAACGTGTCACACAGCTGGCAGTGCACGTGCATGGTTCTAAGAGCACCAGAATGAGTGTACCGTACTATCCTGGGCACCAAACTCCCCAAATTTATCCCGATCGGGAATCTGTGGGATCATCTCGATCGGGCTGTTCGCATCATGGATCCTCAACCGAGTAACCTAGTAATCTGGCCACGGCACTGGAATCGGCAGGACTCAGCATCCATGTCGATACCTTTAAGAACCTCGCTGAGTCTTCCTGCACGTCTCGCTCTCTTCAGGCAGGTGGTCACATTAATGTGACTGGACAGTATATGTTCCTTTGAATTGCAATTTCTTGGATGTTATTCTAAAGTGATGCACTAAGTACTGGCTGCAATCCAGTTATTATTATTATTATTATTATTATTGAAACTTCCTAGCAGATTAAAACTGTGTGCCGGACCGAGACTCGAACACTGGACCTTTGCCTTTCGCGGGCAAGTACTCTACCACTGAGCTACCCAAGCATGACTCACGCCCCGTCCTCACAGCTTTACTTCTGCCAGTACCTCGTCTCCTACCTTCCAAACTTTACAGAAGCTCCTAGGCTGTGGCTAAGCCATGTCTCCGCAATATCCTTTCTTTCAGGAGTGCTACTTCTGCAAGGTTCGCAGGAGAGCTTCTGTAAAGTTTGGAAGGTAGGAGGCGAGGTACTGGCAGAAGTAAAGCTGTGAGGACGGGGCGTGAGTCGTGCTTGGGTAGCTCAGTGGTAGAGCACTTGCCCGTGAAAGGCAAAGGTCCCAAGTTCGAGTCTTGGTCCGGCACAAAGCTTTAAACTGCCAGAAAGTTTCATATCAGCGCACACTACGCTGCAGAGTGAAAATCTCATTCTGGAAACATGCCCCAGGCTGTGGCTAAGCCATGTCTCCGCAATATCCTTTCTTTCAGGAGTGCTAGTTCTGCATGAATTGCTCAACACGTGGGGCGTGAGGTCTCCACAGTACATCGATGTTGTCGCCAGTGGTCGGCGGAAGGTGCACGTGCCCGTCGACCTGGGACCGGACCGCAGCGACGCACGGATGCACGCCAAGACCGTAGGATCCTACGCAGTGCCGTAGGGGACAGCACCGCCACTTCCCAGCAAATTAGGGACACTGTTGCTCCTGGGGTATCGGCGAGGACCATTCGCAACCGTCTCCATGAAGCTGGGCTACGGTCCCGCACACCGTTAGGCCGTCTTCCGCTCACGCCCCAACATCGTGCAGCCCGCCTCCAGTGGTGTCGCGACAGGCGTGAATGGAGGGACGAATGGAGACGTGTCGTCTTCAGCGATGAGAGTCGCTCCTGCCTTGGTGCCAATGATGGTCGTATGCGTGTTTGGCGCCGTGCAGGTGAGCGCCACAATCAGGACTGCATACGACCGAGGCACACAGGGCCAACACCCGGCATCATGGTGTGGGGAGCGATCTCCTACACTGGCCGTACACCTCTGGTGATCGTCGAGGGGACACTGAATAGTGCACGGTACATCCAAACGTCATCGAACCCATCGTTCTACCATTCCTAGACCGGCAAGGGAACTTGCTGTTCCAACAGGACAATGTACGTCCGCATGTATCCCGTGCCACCCAACGTGCTGTAGAAGGTGTAAGTCAACTACCCTGGCCAGCAAGATCTCCGGATCTGTCCCCCATTGAGCATTTTTGGGACTGGATGAAGCGTCGTCTCAGGCGATCTGCGCGTCCAGCACAAACGCTGGTCCAACTGAGGCGCCAGGTGGAAATGGCATGGCAAGCCGTTCCACAGGACTACATCCAGCATCTCTACGATCGTCTCCATGGGAGAATAGCAGCCTGCATTGCTGCGAAAGGTGGATATACACTGTACTAGTGCCGACATTGTGCATGCTCTGTTGCCTGTGTCTATGTGCCTGTGGTTCTGTCAGTGTGATCATGTGATGTATCTGACCCCAGGAATGTGTCAATAAAGTTTCCCCTTCCTGGGACAATGAATTCACGGTGTTCTTATTTCAATTTCCAGGAGTGTACTTAAACCTAACTAACCTAAGGACATCACACCCATCCATGCCCGAAGCAGGATTCGAACCTGCGACCGTAGCAGTCGCGCGGTTCCAGACTGAAGTGCCTAGATCCGCGTGGCCATTGCGGCCGGCAAAAATTATATAACTTTTTAATATATTATATATAATATATTATATCAATTTTTAATATATACAGTTAAAAATGAGAGGAGGCGTGGCATGTTGAAAATGTGGGTAGCGGAAGGTAGTAGTTATGGTATTAGGAGCGTCAGTAACAAACTGGACCCACCCAGAACTGAACCCTGGGTCCACGACTTGTATCAGTATGACGTTTCCATCAGAATGAGAAATTTTTATTCCGTGTGAGTGTAAAACCCCCATGAGGTTTACAGAAGTGACTGATGCATCGTTTTCGAAGACGTGAGCAACGTCTGCTAATGGAATATCTCACTGGTACGCGAAAGTTTAGTCCTTTATTGTAAGCTTTCTCGAAATAATGGAAACGTGCAGAACGAGCAAACGAACTTAGTAGAACACATAATTTTTGGTGTCGTACCGCTGTCGCGACTACCGGGTTCTTCCCGCCTACCGCTTGCGGGGGAGGGGGGGGGGGGAGCGTTGCTGGTGGTGGTGGCGATGAAGCAGCGGGGATGCTGCCGAAAGAAGTGAAAGAGAAAGCGTCAACTTTTGGCCGTGGCCTTTGAATGTCGCGGAGGGCCACTCGGCGAGAGAAAGCTCGGCGCGGGGTGGTAGTGGGGCGCCGGCGAGAAAGCGAGCCGTGGTGCGGGCGCGCGCAAGTCGCGCAGGCCTCAGTCCGCCATGGCCGCCTCCGCCGCTCGCTGCTGCTGCCTCGCGCTGCTGCTCGTCGCCGCCCGTGAGTCTCCAGCACAGCGCGCGCTTTCCAGCCCCGGCGCACCTTGCCTCTCTCACACAACGCAATACCTGGCCCTCCCCACGCTGCTTTCCTTCACCGCCGATCGGTAACACGTTCTCGCAACACCACCGTCTTCATTTCTTCATCCCTCGAGACCATTCTTACTGTCCGGGACTATATTAGCTTTACGAACTATCCGTACGAGATGCATCCTCATATTTTCGCGGCGTATAGACCGATCGGGCATGCAGCCGCAGAAACTCCAATTCTTCGACTGGCATTTCAGCCGTATACCTTTCTTCCACCATGCGAGTGAGCTAATGCACTGAAGCTATACAGCGCCCGTACTCGTTACTTTACACACGGAGACCGCGGCACTGTGCTGTATGACAGTGCCGAAATTGTCGGCTTCGTCATTCTCAGAAAGAAGCTGCGGAAATTCGTTTAGCGAAGGATTTAATTGCTGGAGATATCGGTTTATATCTAGACCAACGCATGGAACCCGGCGCTTTCTTTCATCAACTCGCAAAGAGGTCGCAATAGAGCAGCTGCTATACGTGCATAGATATTCCACCATGGCTCGAACGAACAAAATTTCTGGTCCCCGTGTATTCTGCCGCCGCAAGCGAAGGGCCGCCAAAACGAGATTTTGTTTTAGAGAATGTCGTCCTAGTCTAACACGACAGAGACAACTGTATATTCTATATGACACTTTTCAAAGGCCGGCCGGGGTGGCCGAGCGGTTCTGGGCGCTACAGTCTGGAACCGCGCCACCGCTACGGTCGCAGGTTCGAATCCTGCCTCGGGCATGGATGTGTGTGACGTCCTTAGGTTAGTTAGGTTTAAGTACTTCTAAGTTACAGGGGACTGATGACCTCAAGAAGTTAAGTCCCGTAGTGCTCAGAGCCATTTGAACCAACTTTTCAAAGACAAATGATTTGCTGTATGAATCCTTCGGAAATAAAGTACAATTTAGTTTGGTTTCAGATACTTATTCGGCGAAATCGGGTGCTTGATCAAGCTAAATGATACTGGAGTCACGCAAGGGTTGTTGATGTCGAAACACTTCTTTGCCATAAACTGCATTGAGAGTATGAACATGAGATTTAAGACTCGTAAGATGTGCTAAATTAGTGTTTTTTGCAATACACACCTCCCTGTTTTTGTACGATTTGTAGAACGTACTTTATATTAGTTTTGCTCTTTTGGGTAATAACGCAAAAAAGTAATAAAACAAGAGATTACGTGAAAACATCGAAACTGCCTGATACGGCTGATTAAAATATTCGACGTTACCTCCCTGCGAAATTCTTCGAAACGGAACTATTTTTTATATGCATCGGAAAAACGTCGAGATAAATTTGAACTAAAAGTGGAAAAGGGCAGGCTGTACCGCGTGCATATTTAGAGATAATCGTTAGTGTTAACGGAGGCGAAGGGATTTATTTCTTCGTTCATGTCGACTCCGACTTGGAGTCCAGGCGAATAGGAAACCCTGCCCGTCCAGTTCTTCACGTAACACGCGTTACTGGCTTCTGCGCGCCGATGAAGTCACAGTGTTACGGGGCGACCTGTCCCACTTGCGTTACCTGCTTCTTCTCCTGCCTTGGCGTTGTCTGCAGCGTACTAGATGCCTTGCAGGGAAATTTATTTGGCATACGTACCTATGTTCAACTTACCGTTGCGTTAATTATCTACTGAACTTTACAGCAAATGGGAATTATTGTGTAAATAAGGTAAAATTTAGAATTTATTCACCATATCACAACATAAAAATGTGTGTGTGAAATCTTATGAGACGTAACTGCTAAGGTCATCACTCCCTAAGCTTACACACTACTTAACCTATATTATCCTAAAGACAAACAGACACACCCATGCCCGAGGGAGGACTTGAACCTCCGCCGGGACCAGCCGCACAGTCCATGACTGCAGTGCCTCTGACCGCTCGGCTAATCCCGCGCGGCATCACAATATATTCGGACAGATTTACAAGACGAATATAGTCTGAGAATATAAATGAAAATGCTTCAAAAGTTGTCATTTATACATTACGAATGTAATATCTAATACCTAATGATGCTAATACATATATTACATTACGAGAATTCTTTTTGATTGAAAATTATTTTTGTACGAATGTCTGTAAAACTGGAAAGCGCCTTCGAGTGACTTACAGTTTGCTTCCTTTGTTTCACGCCAGCTGACATGTTCCAGCACAGGATTGTTGATCGGCTGAAGTCTAGTATTATTATTAGTGTACGAAAACCGAAACTTACTAGAACCTCCAGCATTACGCCATCCATAACGAATAAGTTGAAGTCATTTGATTTGACAGTCTCTAATGTTTTTTCGTTGAGGAGAATGTAACTGAGATGCATAACGTTACACGAATATCTATTAAGTCATAGACTACTATGCTAAAGACATATTCCGTCTGTATTCACCCTATCTTCCATGATATGCAAAGTGCTTTCAAGAGGAACTATACCTACAGAGTTTGCTATAAAATATGCTCAGTTAACAGTCAGCAGAAAAGAGTAGTCGTTACTGGTTACTTACAGTTTCTCGCAAACTATTCCAAGATTTTGTTAGTCAGAGCAACATTCATGAAACATCAATCCGTGCGTGCAAACGGCACACTGTAATTTCTAAGACAGTCAAGGCTGTAATGTATTCAGAGTAGCGGTAACTATCTGCTCCGCCCACGTCTGTAACCGAGGTTGCTGCACAAAGCAGCTGCCTTGTCCGCCTGGGCTGCCTTTCCACTCACTTTGCTTGGATTTAATTACTCTCTCTGTAAGGGGCCAAAAACAAACCTTTCAGTCACTCCCGAATGGAAGTCGCTAAGCAGTTCATGTCTGATTGTCTAGAAGAAAAGGAGGAAGGATAAAATTTCTCTCTGTAAGGGGCCAAAAACAAACCTTTCAGTCACTTCCGAACGGAAGTCGCTAAGTAGTTCATGTCTGATTGTCTAGAAGAAAAGGAGGAAAATTTCTCAGAGGCAACATTACAGCCGGAGCTGAAGCTTGGATTGGGACGTATGGTAGTGTAAATCAATCCTTTTAAATAGAATCGTCCAGGCATTTGCCTTAAGCGATGTATGGAAATCGTAGAAAACCTAAGTCAGTATGGTTGGTCTTTTCTTTGAAAATGTGTGGTATAAAGAAACGGCTACGAAATCTTGTGTGTAATTGCCCTTTCCGACAATATTACTCAGAGACACATTACCTCACAGATATTGTAAGTAGTGGAGCGACTAGTATTTATGCTCCCCTAAACATAGTAGACGGAATAGAAATATCGAGAACGTTCCCCGTCAACAGCTACGAAAGATAGATGTTCTATGTGGTAAATAAGTTACAAGGGGGGCGATAAAAAATTTGTATTTGAGGGCGTTGCTGCAGCCCATGTGAAACCGAGTGACTCCGATGTGGGTATATGAGCACCGACATGTAGGTAAGGGGTTAGTGTAGCATTCGAAAGGAAATTTTTTGATCGCCCCTTATGATATTGTGAAATACAGGAATTATGGTCTTAAAACTTCTTCCTCTTAGATGTTTTTCTACTAGTACCCTTGACAGATCAGAGTGACTGATACACTTCATACATTCTAGACACCGCACACTAAGTTTGTGTAGGTGAAAGATGTTTTGGGAAAAACTGCAGTCGGTCACACTCATTTTGAACTCGTTTATTGTTAGCCGACGTATGAACTGCTGCAATTTCTTCCCCAACCATGCCTGTACTCCTGACGGAGTCTCAAGCTTAAATACGCCTCCGAGATCAAGTTTCGCAACTGAATCTAACTTGTAGATCCACTATCAACCAAACTGGATATCGATTGATTCATTTCTGTCTTCGGGTCAGTTGAGGATCAGTTGCAGAACAGTTTTTATTGACCAACACCCATCATAACGCTTTAGTTTCTTCATCTTGACGTTAGAATGGCGCGAATCCACAGCTGTTTAAACTTGTATGTGTGGCAGTCACTACCTCTATTGCCTTATTTGTTGGAGGATAATCGGTTTCAGAGCAACAGATTTGCTTTGGTAGACTACTAGTGGAACATATGTAGTCACGACGTATGCTTTTGATAATGGAAGTACTTGTTTTTAAACCGGTTAGTGTCTCCCGTATATCAAACCTTGACGCTACATGGAAAAAAAATGAAAAAACAATGCTTTACCAATTCTCGTTAATCTGTGGATATGGCTTACTTACGTCGTTCAGTTGTATCCTGACTGGAGCGTAGAGCGCGCCAACTGAGAAATAACGAGCTGGGTCTTGAAAGGTGGGCCAGAATATGCTATAAGAGGTTAGCTGAAGGAGACTTCCGTGAAGCGAGAGTGGTGGTGAGTTGGAAAGGAGCTCGCTTGCAGGTTAATGCGGTTGCCACACCGCTGGGCGTGTCCCGACAGCTGCGCCGCGCTACACGCTCCAGTCTCGTGCGCAGAAGGGCTCTCGCGTCAGATCTTCGCTGCAGGTTTCGAGAGCGCATATCTAGACACTCTGATATATGCTAGGTACAAGACTGCAGACTGAAGGCGTTCAAATGGCAGTGCCTGCAGGTTTCACAGCCCAAGGATTCAGGAAGAGTTCGAGGTTCAGCTGACCTCTGCCAGTCGTTGGAAATGCGGATGCAATTGCAGCCACAGGGCGACCTTAGTGGGCCGCTCGGGTACCGTAGACGCGACGTGATTTGCTAACTGTAACGAGCTTGTTCACCAGAAACACACGCAGTCTGGGCCTTGGTGACGCACGAAAGTCTTTTCTTAGGTGATTTCGCTGTAGTGTTCTGTGGCCTTTGGCATTACGCGGAAGCAATTCTGATTCTGAGATGCGATAATGTGAGCAATTAAATAAAAGGTAATTTTTTTTCTTCAGCAATCGATCCTTCAAACACGCTACTTTTTCTGTTTCCACGTAACATGAGGATTTCTTCGCCAGAAAATAATTAAGAGCCCTGACGATGAAATCCTGATCATTAGTCTCTTTCAATTGTGCAAATATCTGAAACTAAGACTTTTGTTTTGAATAATATGTTTCGTTTACGATACTTTTAACATCACGGATTTTGTACGTTTTGCGGGTCTGTTGGAAGAGTATGAACTCCCTGTCCTATACAGTATATTATGTGTAACACTTGGAAATTTTATATAACAATATTTTTCTTCATTCTTGAATACCCTGATGATGGCCACTTGGAACGAGGACAAAGGGAGTAGCTTCTTAACAGATAATCGATATCTCTTGTAAATCTATGTGTAATTGTATTAGAAATACAGGGTGTACCACGTAAGATGGACGTTATTAGTATTTTAGAAACTTTTAAAGGTAGGGAAAAAGGAACTCGTTAACATATAGTATGCAAATGCGTGAGATCAATACTGCATGATTATTGTCTGCAACTTAGCGGCGAACGTAGGTACAGCAGCATTTCTTAATGGAACCTTGTAATTTTCTGGTGGCGTTTAAGAACTCTTGAACAATGGTGTTAAATGAAATAAAATTAGTTAATGATGGCAGTGGTGGCATTTTGAGAGCAGCTTGGCAATCAGATTTAGAGTATTTAATGGCTATTTCTACGGAACGGTTCACCGCAAACATTAACTAGTTGTATAGCACTGCACGCCTCTTTAGAAGGCTTCTCAACTGTTGAGATCGTTGTTGTACTTAATATAACCGTAGTTACTGTAATATCTTAAGTAACTAACGGCAAATTACCCCTGGGCATACTCTCACTTCTTCTAAACGTTGTTGTCCACAGGATGGACAGCCGGAAGACATACCCGAATGCAATGGTTCAGCTCTCAAATTGTCATCTCTTCAATGTTGTAACGGGGTGCAGATGAAAACGAGTTATTTATTTATTTATTTATTTGTATACTGTTCCCTCCGTTGCTCCGATTTCATTGTGCGGCCTGAGAATTCACTAGTAGGCGCAAATCACAGTATGTGGCGACCAGATAACGCTCCTGTTGCTACATCGCCACCGCTTATACTAGACCGGCATAATTTAATCATCTCTTCTGCGGTCCGTAAAGACGCTGCCATCCGAATTTCATATTTTTGTTGCTCGAGTGTTGTATATATTCGGTGCATTTAGGGAACCTTGCATTAGACTAAAGGGGTGTGACAAAAAGCTTTGCAATCACACTCACACAACGTCTCCCTGGAAACTCACTAACTCGGCATACGGATTAAATTTGGCCCACCCAGCTATCTGGCTGAATATCGCTTACCGCATCGCACTCTTCTACAGTGTTTAAGACGACCTCCACCGTCCCAGTAACATCTTCTCCTAAGCTTGTTTTCCACCTTTCCCCCTGCCACAAACTAACGACGTTTCGTGTTGTCCTTTAGCGTGAAAGTGAGGATGAGACCCGTTTAAATGCCAAGGCCTCTACATAACAGCTTGACCCCGGAAAACGGGACTCCCGGCGTCGTCATCTTATGCAACTACACCACTCGGACATTCTACGGTTGTACTTGTTTTTCCCTTCTTGACGTGAGCACAATCTTAAATTGTTCTTCATACAACATTCGCCTCTCTCGTGTAGCTAAGTGGAAGACCGAGAAATACGCATAAAAAAAGAATTCACAAGTTTTCCCTTGCTTATTAACTTCCTACTAAAATAAACCAGCTTTCGGCTGGCTGGCTCTGAGCAGTATGGGACTTAACATCTATGGTCATCAGTCCCCCAGAACTACTTAAACCTAACTAACCTAAGGACACCACACAACACCCAGCCATCACGAGGCAGAGAAAATCCCTGACCCCGCCGGGAATCGAGAACGCTACCGCACGACCACGAGATGCGGGCCAGCTTTCGGCAGCACAAGTAGAGGGGTTTCAATTCTTTATCTATAACAGAGACGAAGCGTGACAAGTAATAATGATCGTAGGTTTTTACGATTTTTAAATCGTTAAAGCAAACATTTCTTTTCCAATGAAACTGAACAAATGGATAAAACACAATAAATAGTCTGATTCCCAGGCGTGTCGCACAAAACCGTTTCTATATTTTTAAGGGATGAGTTTCTACTGCTCCCGGGGAATCTGTGTTACAAGGGGAAGAGATCTGAAAGGATCAGATGGAGAATAAAATAGTGTCATTTCCAAAGAAACCTACCCCTCACTCGCCTCAAACAATGTAGGCAAACTGCGGAATACCGAGCTCTGGATAGCCGGGCTATTATTTGACCTATATTGACCACTCTACCATCTAGCTCTGGAAAAGAAAAAAGAAAAAGAAGAGGAAGAAGTACGTGAAAACTGAGAAAAAAAGGAAGAAAAAGAAGCGAAAGTAGGAGATAAAAATCGTAGACATAGACTGAATCGTCTGGTCAGGAAACGGGGACATACGCTGGATTTGTAATGTGTTCACTTTTCAAAACCATGCAGATGATTACGTTCCTGGTTTCCTGGTTCTTTGTCGTTCATATATTTTCGTACCGTGAAAGTGTACTTCACTCAACCGAATCCAGACATACTTCGCAAGTTACCCCTCTCAGTTTAAATTCTAGAGGATACCGATTCACTTCCAAATCCAAATTTGATTTCGCTTTTCTGTAGTTTCTCGCATTCCCTTCTTCCAGTTACTATGATAGTCTACAGAAATTCTCCCATTTTCCAGAACGATATTTACATGGAAAAATTGGGAGATTGGAGGAGAAGATGTTACTAAATCAGAAAAAAGAAGCCAATTTTACCTGAAAAGTGGGGAAAAACTATAATAGCGGAATTATTGAAACTTCCTGGCAGATTAAAACTGTGTGCCGGACCAAGACTCGAACTCGGGACCTTTGCCATTCGTGCTCTTGGTTCGCAGAAGAGCTTCTGTGAAGTTTGGAAGGCAGGAGACGAGGTACTGGCGGAATTAAAGCTGTGAGGACGGGGAGTGAGTCGTGCTTGGGTGGCTCAGTTGGTAGAGCACTTACGCGCGAAAGGCGAAAGTCCCGACTTCGAGTCTCGGTCCGGCACACAGTTTTAATCTGCCAGGAAGTTTCATATCAGGGCACACTCCGCTGTAGAGTGAAAATTTCATTTTAGCGGAATTATTATTTGGCAGCTATTCAGACATTAGTACATTTCTCATAAGGGACGGGAATAACTCAAAAGCAATTACCAATGAGGTTATCTCATATTTTATGAATATTATTTCTCGAATATCATGGCACATTGTCATCACGCGGCAGAGACGTAGAGAATTAGTGAAGAATTTAGCATGCACCTTTAGCTAAGAACGATTATATCTCATCGGATGTGAAGAAAATACTAATTAATTTCGATTTTTGGGGTAAACAGTTTAGCAATATGAAACGAAGCTCAATATATGGCGATGCAGGCGAAGCTGCTAAGCAGGCAGTGCACGTCTGCGAACGGATCGCAGTACGAAGGACACGTGCGAACGACTCGCCATTCCCGGCTTCGACCTTGGTGCGTCAGCGGACAGTTACAATCACTTGATTGCATAGCAAACCTTTCGCTTCCTCTGCACAGTTTCACACTTTATCCAGTCTATACACGGAACTTTTTCTACGATGTTCAGGTTCGGTTGTCCTTTGTCTCACCGAAGGTTTCTTTTCCTTGTTCCGCGAGTGCTGATTTATGGATGTCTTCGATCCACATGTTGTCACCTTTGTCATCTTTTTCAGGAGTCGTGAAGCGTTTCCTTTGGCTTGAGAAATGTTATTCTAAGTCTACGATGTACGCCACGAGAAGATTTCAAGAACATACTGACCATAGGACATGTTAAGCATAAATTTGCCTGCGTGTCCACCAAGAGGACCGGAGAATATTTGCAAGGCTTATTACCTAGAAAGAATTTGTTTTCATTTTTTGCACCAGAATAAGGACATGACACTTTTGTTCCAAACGCATTTATACTTTAACTTTTAAGCGATATGAACGGACGAAGAACAAGAAGTCATCGTATATTACTTGTACCGATCGAAGTGGCGTAATTTTTAAGAAACTAGATTCGTATTCGGAAGTATAAGTTTGAAAATCTCCGAACAGCTATCTACATTTACGTTTTCCGTGGTTCTCCTAAATCACCGCCGGCTTCCTGCCTCATTCTTATCCGATATGAGCTTCCGCTCAGTCTCTAAAGAGGTCGTCGTTGACGCAACGTTACATGCCAATATTCTTTTCTTTCGTTTGATAGCACTTGTGATTTTGGCACTCGCATGAAGTCTGGCTCGTTTATCGTAAGGATTCCTGATGAGTTCCTTCCATTAAAATTTTCGACATGATATTGTCAGTTAGAACAGGATATTAACCCTGATTGTTTATGAGGACTGCCACTTTTCCAGGAAAGGTACCCTTTCTACTGCCTGTGAGCGAGATACTGACAGCTGAGCGTTAGATTAATTTGATTAATTTCTCAAGCGTCTCTGATAGTATCTTAGTTGCTAATGCCAAGAAGTTAGTGTCTCTTACATTCCGGAAGAGCACAGTTCCTTACCTGCTGCTGTCAAACTCAAACTGATGTTATGCTGCAAATTTTTAGAGTCTATATATTGCTTATATAGCGGTCTATATCACAGCTAAACCATCTAGAGATTGTTAAAATTGCAGCTTATGACATATGCGAGTTATGAAATTATTAAACTCATTAAACTCACGCATTCAGTTCCTGGGCGCGATTCCATTAATGTGAACGAAGTGTTATAGCAACAGAGCTCTATTTATAAAATGTTGTTCTTTCCTTCATTTAACAGGACCACATCTCCATAACAATGCAACTTTGTGAAATTGTAAACAAATTCCTCCTTTTCAGAAATATAAATGCTTTTTTCGCTGTTGTCAGTCTGATTTTATATCTCCTCTACTCTGCCATCATACTTATTTTACTGCCCAAATAGCGAAACTCACCTACTACTTTTGTTTTATCATTTCTTAATTTAATTCCATCATTATCGCCTGATGCAATTCGACTACACCCTGTTACCCTTGTTTTACTTTCGCTCTTTTCAGGACACTCTTCATTCCATTCAGAGGTCTTTCCAAATCCTTTGCCGTCTCTGACAAACTTTAATTCCCTTTCCAAATCTCTCCTTGGTTTCCTTTACTGCTTCCTCAAGGTATAGATTGAATAACTTCTGGCAAAGGCTAAAAAACTGTCTCATTCCATTCTCAACCACAGCTTCCCTTTCATGTCCTTCGACCTGTGTAACTGCAGTCTGGCTTCGGTACAAGTCGTAAAAGACCTTTCGACACCGTATTTTATCCATGATACCTTCACAATTTCAAAGAGTATAGTCCAGTCAACATTCTCAAACACTGCTCGGTGTCCTATAGATAGAAGAAAACAGAAGATGACCGAAAGATGTTAAAAAAAAGGTAACCTACTTTGTCCCTAAACTGACATCCCACACTGCCGCGCGGGATTAGTCGAGTGGTAAGCCGGCATGGTAACTCAGCGTGTTCGGTGTGAGGGTTATCTGCCCTCTGTAATAAAAAAAACTGAGTTAATGGATCAAACAACGAACTGAAACGGGCGTCTTTCGACGTCCGCACCGAGCAGATAATACGAACGAAAACGAACAACATGAGATTTAAAAAAAAAAGAAAAGAAAAGAGAAGCGGTCTGAGGCGCTGCAGTCATGGACTGTGCGGCTGGTCCCGGCGGAGGTTCTAATCCTCCCTCGGGCATGGGTATGTGTGTGTTTGTTCTTAGAATAATTTAGGTTAAGTAGTGTGTAAGCTTAGGGACCCATAACCTTAGCAGTTAAGTCCCATTTTTTTCCTTTATTGTATTTTGATTCCAACCGAAGGGGGCGGGCTAGCAGCAGCTTATTACGCTGCTCTGCAGCCTACATACTTTTTAAAACGTAAAGCGAAGTTAAGAAACAATAAAAGCAGGCGATAAAACGGGGACTTAAATTGTAAATCGGTGGAAAATTGGGGAAAGTTAAAACATAAAGCAAAGGGTTGGCAAAGCGAATAAAAATACACGGGATGCAGACAGGTAATATAGTAGACAGACAATTAAAAAACATGGCGACAGTCTGGTTTCTATTCGCAAGAGATATGAAATCACACCCAGCGACAGTATTATGGCCGTTCGCAACTCTTCGGAAAAGACACACAACACTGAACACTCACTGTAAACACTGCACTAAAATGTCGGCACAAAGAGGACACACCATAGCCAAGCGCAGATGGAGGGTGCACCTGGACAGATGAGGGGGAAAACAAGGAGGGAGGAGAGGAAAAACGAAAAGGAGGGAACGAAAGGAGGAAGAGGACCCATAAGGGGGGAGGGGCGGGGCAGATGCGAGAGGGAATGGGAAAAGGCAGAGGAGGGAAATGCAAAAGGACTTGGGGGAGAGAAGGGGGGTAGAGAGAGGATAGGTGAGGAAAAAAGAGGATGGAAGCAGGGGAGAGGGAGCCCAAGAAAAGGATGGAGGAAAGGAGGGGGGGGGGGGGTGAGGATCAGAGTTGATAGGAGGGATAAATGGAGGGAGAGAGGGCATAATCCAGGAGGGTGAGTTGATGGAAGCCACCTTGGGAAAGGAGATGAAGGGTGTAGAGATGGAGGGTAGGGGGGACACAATAGTGAAGACGTGTGGCAGGGGGCGGGGATGGGAGAGGAGAGGAACAACTAGGGGGTGAGGGGGATCAAGGCGGCGGGAGGTGTAGAGTATGCGGATATGTTCGAGTAACAGGAGCAGATGGGGGAAAGGAATAAGGTCATAGAGGATCCGCATGGGGGACGGGAGACGTATACGGAAGACAAAGCGGAGTGCATGGGCTGGACTGGCATAACAGAGGATGGGACAGATTAAGGATTTGTAGGTGTGGAGGATGGTAGAGGGGTGCAACCCCAATATCTGGCCAGAAAGGAGTTTGAGGAGTTGGAGGCGGTTGTGGGCTTTGGATTGGATTAAGTCCCATAAGATTTCACACACATTTGAACATTTGACAACCCACACTGGAAATAAGAAGGAAGCGGTAGGTTACCTTATTACGGGAAGTGTCACAGTCCTATATGAACCAAACGGGATCAGGCCTACAGTAAAGCTTATCATAAACTTGCCGGAGGCTTAGAGCATATTCTGGTTGCACACATCACACTGGATATGAAAACATACAAGACCCCTAAGACTAGTGCACGCAGAACTCAGCAGATGGCACCAGCAGGCTCTGAGATACGTAACAACAAACCACGACAGTTACTATAGATGACTATTGTTCTAAAAAATTGCTGATAAAGTGCCTATATTAAATGAAACCATTATGCATACTCGAACCTCCCTGAAACCAGAATCTACGCACCTCCCATGATCTCGTGCAACGGGCGTGGGGGAGGAGAGGCGTAGATTCTTGAGATTCTGGTTTCACCGCACTGTATCCCAGATCAGAAAGTTCTAATTTATCAAGTTTTAATTTTTAGACTAGTGAATCAAGTTCACTCACCATTAACATAGTTACCGCAGACTTTTAATGTCATGTACAGAGACAACCAGCTACAATTTTATTTTGGTTAACAGTATCCAAAAAACTCTGTTGCCGGTTTCGAATTTACTCATTCATCGTCAGACAACTTCTATAAAAACACATACATAGACACATATACATGTCGGTTTGCAAGTGAGCTGCCGTGAAATGACCACCTGAAACAGTTTTTTTCCACCGTCCTGCTCCAACGAATAACACTTATTTGTTCTTCATGTTTTCACATACACTCAGAGTGCTCTTCATTACTATTCATGTTCGTTGGCCGACAACACAGACCATCAAGAAACACTGCATATTATGACTCACTTATATTTGATATCCATTCGTAACTGCCGAATGGAATTTTGACCCCAATCCTCCCGAATATGAGTCCCATTTCCTAACCACTGAGCCATCACGCTCAATGCCAGGGTTCGTGAAGGCATGTAAGGGCGTATGTGTAATACTTGTGTGTCTTCCTGTTGTCAAAAATCTGAGCAAACGATAAGTCTATCAGTCAGTGTTGGAGGGACTCGATGCATGCATTATGAAAAAAAAAAGAATTTAGCGGAATAAATTGTAATGGTTTTTAGGAACGAAACGTTGCCATACACTAAAAACACTCAAAACGGAGTGCCGGAAATTGCTGAGATTTAAGTAGCGTCGCGTGGTTCAGCTAAACTTCGAAGAAATTCTCTGAGAAGCAGTGAAATAATAGCTCCTGACACCTAGTCCGAATGACAAAAGAAGAACAATGTAATTACCTAATAATGCAGTTCATCTTAGGTATACTGAAATTTGATTTAAAATTACTTTTCTTGTGTGCGCAACGACACAGAGCAGAAATTATCTGATCTGTAAGGTAACACTCTTAAGATTCACGATAAGAAGATTTAGGGCATTATTAAGTAAGCTATCAAATTACTCGCAGGTATAAAGGGAACCTAAAACATAGGGGGTGATTTATAATTAAACTGTCGCTCCTTGGGAGGGCCCCATTGAATAACGAATGATCGTATGACAATGAAACTGTGTAGAGACATTTGTAAGGACACATGGAAGAGAAATAACGAATAAACCATTGAAAGAAACAAATTTCCACATAAGAGGGTTCAAATCTGGTGATCTTGGTGGTTACGCAGTTTGGAACGATCGGTCAGTGATTCGGTTTGCCCCCGATTGCCACAGACTCTTGGCGAAGTTAATACTGCCAGGGCTCAGAATGCTGAACACAATGTGCGATTTTCAAGCTGTGCACGAGAGCTGAGCATTCCGCTGTCTACCGTTAGAAAACTGCTGCGAACAGTAGTGCAATGGTATCCGTAGAAACTTCACGTTGCTCAACAACTGTTGCCACGTGGTACAGACATTCGAGTAGACTTTGCTCTTGCGGTTCTTGAAAGTTGACCATATGTGACTTTGGAAGATTTTGTGGAGTGAGGAAGCACACTACGCTTACTGTGGGAGTGAACACTCACAACTGTCGCATTTGGCGATCGTCACCGCCAACGAACGTCCACGAAGTTCCCCCACATAGCGAACGCGTCACTGTTTGGTGTGGCTTCACGCCGCAGTTCATGATTGGTCCATTTATCTTTTAGGTACTCGGACCCCAAGGACCAAGAATATGCAGCGTGAAAGACACATGTTACTGTTTTCTGTTTCACCAGCAGGAGACCCCTGCTCTGCTGGAGAGAGGTGCTTTGGACTCAATTCTTTTGATGCATGAGGGACCTCCAGCTCACACTGAGATCACTCTGATACTCTGTAACACTTTTGGAAAAAAAGATCGAATCACCAGCCCATCGTTCCTAGCCACCAGGATCACCAGATCTGAACGCTCTCATGTGGGCATTAAGTTGAGTTGCTATCAATGGTTTGTTCGTTATTCCTCTTCCGCATGTCCCTACAAAGTTTCATTGTCCTACGATCACTTGTTTTTCTTGGGGGCCCTCTCAAGTAGAGAAAGTTTAATTAAACCACCCTACAATGCATTGTCAGTTTTGTGCCGTAAATACTCTGTAGAATCTTTTACTTTAGTTTGAACATAGATTGATTATTAATTCACTAATTTTACTCGTACTCAGTTACCTATAAACTGTTCCTAATCAGTGCTCACCTATCACCAGTTTTCTCCAGTATTTATTTCAGCGGAAATATCTTGTTTTCAATGGCCGAAATTGGTTTATCCCTCCCCGACTGCTAGCTCTTGCGCCTCTTATCATTAAGGGTTCGTCGCTTTCGTGAAATTACTCGATACTTTAATATCGATCAGCTCCTAAATAATGCGGTCCCAGAAGCTCAGGTACAGTATCCCGATACTGGCACCTTAGTATTTCATGTCGTCATGCTTCCTGGCATGCAGAGTTCGGCGACCGCTCATGCAATTAGCTGTTTGAGTCAAGTACACTCCAAGAAAAAAACGCGAGTTTCTGTCCAGTTGGGCTAGTCCAACCACAAAATCCCGAGATGGTTGGTGGGCCCTGACTGGGGTTAGATACAGCGACCTTGCTGGTGAAAATAGGATTTGACAAGCACAAAGACAAGCAGTACAAACTCTTACCTAGTTCAGAAGGTCATTAACTTGCTGAAATGTAAACCCAGGATGACTTGCCATGAAAGACAACAAAGCTGGGCGTACAATACCGTCGACGTCCCGTTGTAATGGAAGGATCTTGCGGATGACAACCAAAGGGGTCCTGCTATGAAACGAAACACCACCACACACCCTCACTCCTGGTTGTCGTGCTACACGTTGGGGGACAGTGAGACTGGAATCTCACCGCTGTCTGGGGCGTCTCCAGACATGTCTCCTCTGGTCATCTGGGCTCACTTCGAAGCGTGAGAGAGAATTCTACTGCAGTCGGCGAGATTCCAGGCCAAATGAGCCTAACATCACTCTAAGTGAGCTTGTTGGTGCACAGAGGTCAATGGTAGTTAGCACAAGGAGCTCAGCCCGCTTTCTCTGAGTCACCTACTAATAATCGCTGTGGTCACTGAAGCGTCAGTTGCACGCCGGATCGATGATAATGATGAATCCGGGACCCCGAGTGCCTCTCTGACGACTGCTCGTTTCCCACTTTCTGTCGTCTCTCTAGGTCTACTGTTTCCTTCTTGATGCTATGTTCGGCCATGGCTCACCTATTTCTGAGAATATCGTAGAACAGTAGGATCGCTCCTACTGAAATGTCGAGAGATTCGTCGATTACTCCAACAGACTTCTTTGAGCCCAACTACGCGTTCTCTCTCAAATGATGACATCTGCGTATATTACCAGAATGAGATTTTCAGTCTGCAGCGAAGTGTGCTCTGATATGAAACTTACTGGCCGATTAAAACTGTGTGCCGGACCGAGACTCGAACTCGGGACCTTTGCCTTTCGCGGGCAAGTGCTCCACCATGTGAGCTACCGAAGCACGACTCACGACCCGTCCTCACAGTTTCAATTCCGCCAGTACCTCGTATCCTACCTTCCAAACTTCACAGAAGCTCTTCTCTGCAGAACTAGCACTCCTGGAACAAGAGTCACGGTCTGGCACACAGTTTTAATCTGCCAGGAAGTTTCATATCAGCGCACACTCCTCTGCACAGTGAAAATCTCATTCTGGAAACATCCCCCAGGCTGTGGCTAAGCCATGTCTCCGCAATATCCTTTCTTCCAGGTGTGCTAGTTCTGCAAGGTTCGCAGAACAACTTCTGTGAAGTTTGGAAGGCAGTAGACGAGGTACTGGCGGAATTGAAGCTGTGAGGACGGGTCGTGAGTCGTGCTTGGGTAACTCAGATGGTAGAGCACTTGCCCGCGAAAGGCAAAGGTCCAGAGTTCGAGTCTTGGCCCGGCTCACAGTTTTAATCTTCCAGGAAGTTTCATCTGCGTATGTTGTTCACACGCCTGTCTATGAGAAATAGTTGCTGTCCAGCTGAGCACACGGTGTGAAGTCCGGAAAGATTTTATGCCGTGGTAGCGACATGTTCTCGATTTACTGTGCTCGCAAATCTGCGTGGTGAAACTGCACTGCACCTCCGCACATTCATTTGTCGACGCCAAAATCTACAGTTTTTAATTTTTCATTGATACCTGTATGAGTGTCAATTTGTGACTAATTTGCATAACACGTTTTTTTTTAACTTAGAATGCATAACATTGGATTTCTTAATGCCTTTCTGTAGCAGATGTCATAGGAAATTTGGAAATTTGTGGTAAGATCTTATGGAACCAAACTGCTGAAATTATCGGTCCCCAAGCTTACACACTACTTAATGCAACTTCAACTAACTTACGTTTAAGGACGACACACACACCCATGTCCGAGTGAGGACTCGAACCTCTGACGGGGCAGATATCATAGTCTGTGGTAGAAAATGACAATATTAACTCAACAGCAAAGTCTAAAATCTGTAAATTACTGGTCTTGATGGTATATGTAGAAAGACAAAATCTTTGCGCGATTTCTGTTTTAGTAGTACGTCTTGTTAGATATGTTTGGTGTTAGCACGTCTTACATGAATGGTCATAACCTATGTTTCTGCCATCCTCTTCGTCTAAGAATACCTTTATCACTTTTCCTCTACCTTTTTTATTTGAGTGATCCCAGTGAAACACGCTTTGACAATGAAGTTTTATGCAATGGTATAGACACATTGGGTTGAGGACAAGTATTGTTACAATGTGTTGTAGCTATGGTGTCTGAAGTATACTCAGTTGGTGGAGGAGGATTAACGAACAAAAAATGTTTCAGATGCGGCCAGCAACTTCAAATGCCCGGAGAAAGACGGCGTGTTCGAGGACTCGCGCCAGTGCGACAAGTTCTACGAATGCCGTGACGGCGTCGCCACGGAGAAGTTGTGTCCGG
This sequence comes from Schistocerca gregaria, assembly GCF_023897955.1. Classification (NCBI taxonomy): domain Eukaryota; kingdom Metazoa; phylum Arthropoda; class Insecta; order Orthoptera; family Acrididae; genus Schistocerca; species Schistocerca gregaria. Next base: position 182,833,568 of record NC_064931.1, on the reverse strand, counting down.
ACGGACTCGTCTTCGACCCCCTCATCCGCAAGATCAACAAGTGCGACCAGCCTTTCAACGTCGACTGCGGTGACAGAATAGAACTGCGTAAGATTCACATATTATTGCCATTTCTGTTTAACTATTCCCTGGAAACGAACAGAAGTGGTTGTAATGTCCCTTTATCTACTTCTGTTCTGTTTAATAGTTTTTAGCCTATCATAAATCATTGCAGAAACACTTGTTTTCAGTATTGAGTTTTAACGTAGAAATTTTCTAAGCAGAATTACTGCAAAGAATTTGTGTGAATTGGCAAAGAGCAAATAATTGTTACGATATTTTCACACTAACACAAACTCTTGTTGACAAGTCGGCCATTGGACGTTCGTCAGTCTCGTTTTACGTTACTTTGTAGATAGTAAGTAATGAGACTAAAATGGAAATAGTAATTATGATGTTCATAAAAAAGTGATACATTCAGCTTGTGAAACACTCTGGCAGCCACGTGTGTTGATAACCGGAAGGAAGGAAAATACGTTTATGAGATCATTACACATAGAGCACAAGATGAAACTGGATAAGGATGAACTAGTAAATTGACATTAATCATTTTAAAGGAACCATTGAGGCAGCAATTTCAGGAGATTTAGGGAAAGGTAAATCTCGATAGAAGAACGGGAATTTGAGCCCCCGAATTTGGGATTCATACCTTCACTGTTGCGCCATCTTGCTTAGTTTCACATATGAAGCGATGCACTTTGTTAAAGTCTGGATGCATATGATATTTAAGGCGATGAGCATACTGGAAATTGCTTTTTGCTCTCTCATGAACGAATACTAGTTAAAATAGTTGTGACTAACTTATACTATAATGGTCTGGCCACAACTGTGGGTTCTTTGATTGCTCGATGAGATGGTGTTTTGACACAGATCTTTGCTAAAAGATTGCATGATAGTTTACAACTGTTATAGACTATTAAAGTATCACCCGATGCACAGATTAACAAACTGTTCTCTTGCAGTACAATGGTCTACATTTAAATGAACAAGTTCCACAGAAACTGTAACTATCAAGTTGGTCCCATACTACGATGCTGACTCCTCCAGTGTGAGGGCAATGCTACACTGCGAGGGGAAGAGGAAAAAATTTCAAATTTAAGGCAAATTCAGAAACTTAAGTATCGAATGCAACACAAATTAATCTACGTTTATACCATGGAGGTAACAGTAAAACGTGAAAACTCAGACCAAAATTCAGTATGTATCTTCTAACTCACAGCAGATTTAAAATGAGCAAAACATACAGATAGTTAGTAAAGGTGTCAATTATTCTTACTGGGGGTAGTATTAGTTAAAACTAGAACAAAAGTTTATATACTTATATGTCCAGAAACCAATACCTCTTTAGTTATGAGCAATATTACTTGTGAGGTGCAATGTATAGCAGTCGATGGTGAAGGCAGGATTCACAAGAGATGGCATATAAATTGCCACAATATAAATATGTGTGCAGATGTAAATCCTTGAGCAATCGTGGATGTGAGGCATTAGGATCGCTTCAGCATCAGTATATACCATATAGATTAACAGGTGCTTCGCATCACTGATTTCTGTGTGACAAATTACCAGTGCTACTGGAGAAAGTTACCCTTGCAGATAGACGACTGTGGGTTATGCACGACGGGACACCACTCCGTTTACAACGGATGGTGCGACAGTACCACACCACGAAGTGTGGTGGGTGATGGATTGGTTGAGGATGTCAGGTTGCATGAGCTCCCCATTCAGCGCATTAGAATCCGTTGGATTTATGACTATTGCGACATTTAAAGGCATAGGTGTGTGCCCAACCCACCGACAGTGTGCAGACATTATAGGATCGTGTGGCCATTCATGTGACGCCATATAGATGGAGCCAGGTGTATTTGAAAGAGTGCTTGATTCATAACGAAGAACGGGTGAAGCATGTGTCAGGATGTGTGGTAACCATTTGCAGCGCTGCCTATAGTGCTACTTCCAAACAACAGACAGATGGGAATGAGAGGAAAGATTGGCCTTTATCTCATCAGGTAGAGGCTTCTCGAAGTTATTATAGGAATGTTTCTTCTATACTTGACCAGTAATACCTCCCGTAGGAATACATGATACTTTCTTTAAAAAGAAAAGTATTATGTGTCAGTTTAGTGTGGCACATATGATGTCATTATGAAATGTGGTTAGTTTGAGCAGAAATGGAACACATACATCGTTATATGATGGTGCCTATGACATGCGTAGTCAGTGGATGCTAGTATTATTGAAATGTTGCTGTCACTGCTGCATGTGTGCAGAGAAGTACTGCGAGCAGCACCTCGCATTCCGAAAACGTGCTCCATGAGTTTAAAACCAGGAGATTAAGGTAGCTACTTCATGCGCTGAACTAGTGAACGACACGAACCATCTATGGCTAACAAGAAGAGCTCCCCAGGAGTAGAATCGACTTTTGAAAACCATCTACACCGCTGGCCATTAAAAATTTCTACACCAATAAGAAATGCAGGTGACAAGCGGTTATTCATTGGACAAATATATTATACTAGAACTGACATCTTATTAGATTTTCACGCATATTGGGTGCATAGATCCTGAGGAATCAGTACCGAGAACAACCACCTGTGGCCACAATAACGGCCTTGATATGCCTGGGCATTGAGTCAAACAGACCTTGGATGGCGTGTACAGGTACAGCTGCCAATGCAGCTTCAACACGGTACCACAGTTCATCAAGAGTAGTGGCTGGCGTATTGTGACGAGCAAGTTGCTCGGTCACCATTGACCAGACGTTTTCAGATCTGGAGAATGTGCTGGCCAGGGCAGCAGTCGAACACTTTCTGTATCCAGAAAGCCCGTACAGGACCTGCAACATGCGGTCGTGCATTATCCTGCTGAAATGTAGGGTTTCGCAGGGATCGAATGAAGGGTAAAGCCACCTGTCGTAACACATCTGAAATGTAACGTCCACTGTTCAAAGTGCCGTCGATGCGAACAAGAGGTGACCGAAACGTGTAACCAATGGTACCCCATACCATCACGCCGGGTGATACGCCAGTATGGCGATGACGAATACATGCTTCCCATGTGCGCTCACCGCGATGTCACCAAACACGGACACGACCATCATGATGCTGTAAACAGAACCTGGATTCATCCAAAAAAATGACGTTTTGCCATTCGTGCACCCAGGTTCGTCGTTGAGTACACCATCGCAGGCTCTCCTGTCTGTGATGCAGCGACAAGGATAACCGCAGCCATGCCTCTGCAGCAAACGTCGTCGAACTGTTCGTGGTTGTTGTCTTGCAAATGTCCGCATCTGTTGACTCAGGGACCGAGACGTGGCTGCACGATCCGTTACAGCCATGCGGATAAGGTGCCTGTCATCTCGACTGCTAGTGCTGTAGCACGTCATCTTCGTGGTGTAGCAATTTTAATGGCCAGTAGTGTACTTTTAGAAAACATCTATAAGGTATCACACCCTGAACCCCTTGTGGGCCCTCGTTTGTAATTAATCGACAAAAAAATTTCAGTGAATTCCTGAAATTGATTACTTGCAAACGAGAGCCTACCAAATGATTGGCTGCAGACAGTGATACCTAGGGTCTTAACCTACATCATCGTACAGATGGTTTCAAAAAGTCATTCAGTTCGCTGTGGACATCTCCTTGTAAGATTTATCATCCTGTAGGCAGAAAGGCATAGATAAGCATAATGTATGTCATCTTTACGCAGGCGCAATACTACGTGATGAGACTTGGATGTCTATGAGTCCATCTAAGAATAACTCGCACACAGACAGTGCCTCCCGAGAAGGTTTCCAGTTGATGTAAATTAGGTAAGTGATACCAGGTTCTGGCGAGCCGCCTCGTATAGATAGAAGTAAAGTCAGTTTGGAAACTAAACCGGGAGGTGTCCGTGTAGTGAACGGTTTACCACTGATACACGATCCAGATTGGATACTGACGTGTCCACTGTAAACGCTGCTGTGATGGAAGGTAAGGCGTACACAGGGAGCAGGCCGGTTTCGCTATATACTGGCTGGCTCTGAGCACTATGGGACTTAACATCTGTGGTCATCTGTCCCCTAGAACTTAGAACTACTTAAACCTAACTAACCTAAGGACATCACACAACTCCCAGTCATCACGAGGCAGAGAAAATCCCTAACCCCGCCGGGAATCGAACCCAGGAACCGGGGCGCGGGAAGCGAGAACGCTACAGCACGACCACGAGCTGCGGACTCGCTATATACTGAATACGAAAAAGACTTTTGTACACAGCACTCTATTGAATCGTTCTTGCAATGTTTAAGAAAGGTGAGGTGGGCCTGCAATACTGTTCCCCCGAATACAAAATAATAATTAACGTTCTGCAGCTAAAGTGACAGCCGTTGGTTGTCTTCGACTGAACTTCGATTCCTCCAACCTAGTTACAATTTACTGTTATCGTTGCACCCGTTAAATGATGCAACGATGATATTCGACCAACGGAGACTCCTAAAATGAGGAAATGCGATGAATAGTCCTAGCAATGGGCGCGAAAAGTGGCGGGGGAGAAAAGAGGAGACATGGGAAGGAGGCGTACATGCCAAAATATTCTCCCACTCGAAAAATGTACGAGATAATAAAATTATGGAAAAAGACATCATTCCAGTAACATGTAACTGAAACTGCGGCAAACTGTTCTTGTGACAAAAATTTCGTCCATGAGGTAGTGTCAGGAGGAATTACGAAAGCAAAGTGAGGCAGCTCTTTCGCTAACTTCAAGAGATGAAAACTTTTCAATAAAGTACAGCTTTTAGGCATCCTCCAAAGTGTAAGAGAGTTACATATCGGGATCGACTGTCTATGAGTGCACTCTTTACAGTTTATTGCACGAAACACGGTAAAATTTTCTCTTCTGTGGGAAGAGACAATACAATATTGTTGTGTTGTGGGTTCTCGCGATAACACTGAACATAAAACGTGTTACTTGTTGCGGAGTCAGGGAAGTGAGCTTTAAAATAGTTCTTTAATTAACTCTACTTGAAAATATAAGGAGCAAATAGAGAGAGCGGACAACACTCCGTAGCTCAGATAGAGATTATTTATCGAGAAGTTAAGGACCTAGGGCATAACTGTAGTGGGTCTTTGTATAGCTGCGCTTTACATTTGATGTTAGACACTGGATGGCTGTTACAAGTACAGTGATAGACCTTTTTATACCAAATCTGTACAGTTTGAAAATCAGTTCTTCTGCACCAGCAAACATATTATGTCGCTCCTGCGAGATGTGGAATTGTTTTGTTTATTACACAGTGTATCGTACTTTCTATTGTGTTTCACTCTGAATGGCAGGACCAAAAAGCATCTACTCTCTTCCCAGATAAGCTCGCATAGAAAGCCGACAATGAACCTCTGCGGGTGGGCGGAAGCGTTTTTGTGAGCAGGCAGGCCGAGAAATTCAGGTAGCGGGAAGAAGCCAGTAGACGGCGCAGTAGCCGCGGCGCTTCATTTTTGCCGCCAGACGCGACCTGCAGCGGAGGAAGGAAAGAGAAAGCGTTCGCCAAGTGATGGAGCATGTCGGCGCTTTTTACGTCTTCCAATCCGTTCTCCTCGCCGCGTGTTACGACTCGCCAACTGGTAATAACGTGGCTCGCTTCGAATTCGGTACGCGACGACGAAAGCAAATGTTTGGTACGCTTGACATCACAGTCCAGCATAATTTGCTCAGTAAGGTGACGCAAAGTTTGTAATTAAGAAGCTGTTGCGATTTTTCATTATGTTAAGCTATTCTGCAAAACGGAGCAGTCTCCTGATTCATTTCATGAGAGGAGAACCTCAGTGGAAGTCATATACACCGACCCGCATCAAGTCACACTGCAACTGGGTAAGTTGCATATTTGTTAAGTACCTATCCATTTGGATGCACTGGTACTCATCTTGAGATATCGAAAAGGTAAACAAAACATTTTATTGTTATATGCCTTAACAAATATGCAGTTTTCTCTGCAACTGTGGAGGTCTTGTGTAGAATCTCTGAGACTATACCACCCTTATGTACAAGTATTATCTTATGCAATTCGCTTTCAGGCAGTAAGATGTTTTGTTCATGACTAGGTGTGTTAGGGCTCTACGAAAATTCGCCTCCAGTAACAGTTACAAATGATGATAAGTTTACTACAATGAATCTCGTTACATGAACCTCAAGTGTTTTATTGTCATTAAGACGTCACCTCCCCAGTTTGCATAACTTATTCACCTGTTTTTTTTCTTTACCTCAGTGTCAGGGTACCCGTACGATTATAAGAAGAAAGCGCCAAGAGGGCGAAGTTAGAATTGTTGATGATAACGTACGTATAGACAAGTCACGATACATTGTGTTTTTAGTAAATAACATTAGTCATAAGGAAACATTAAGACGAAAGACAAAGTTTTGCTTCCTATACATAGTCTAAATAAGACTCCAAGGATAGCGCTATGACATAATCAGTGCTTTGCAAACAGCAAGGAAGAGTAGGGATTTGACAGATTTATGCAAAGACATTCTAAAAGTCGTTAGGTAATGTGCAATTAAGTGAGGGACACTTCCGTAGTAACTCCTTCTTTCATCACTGTCACACTTCAGGGTTAGGAATATACACACACGCACAATCACACAATTACTGCCCAAAGGCCACGAAAATAGGCCAGGATTAAAGGCACAAAATTCCTCTTCAGTGTACTAGCTGTGCTTAGCTAGATAAAGATTAGTTTTGTTCCGAAGACACGCATTTATGTGGAATGTCATCTAGCCATTCTGACACAGTTTAAATGCGGTTTGAAGGTTTGTTGTCTTCCTCATACTTTAGACGTCGGGCTAGTGCTGTAGTTAAACAGTGGATGCACGTGATATGTGAACAGAAACCTCAACTGTTCGCTAGTGTGAGATGTAACACGAACCAGGAGTCACATTTCATTGCACATATTGGACAACGAAGAAATTACCCGTAGGGACACCGTGATTGAGTTGATATGAATGAAATTTAGGTTTTACTATGTTGCGCAATAACGTAAGCCAAGTGTCAACTAGATTTGATGAATAATTATGTCCTTTAAGACTTTTTAAAGCTCTCTCACTAATTTCCTTCTCGAATTTATCTCTAGGGTGCATTCCCTTTTTCTACCTAGCTTGCTCGTAAGGATGTCTATGAAGTCTTTTCCCACTTCGTTTCATTATTTTACACCATGTACTTCGATTAACTTAATTTCAGTTCCCATGCCTGGGCTTGACCTCGACTTTTTCAATTTTTTTTCAGAAGTGTGGGCCATGAGGGGTGCGTCCCCCAACCCCCAACGAGGTAGCCAGCGTTTGTGGGGTTGGGGAGGGGGTGACGAGGGGGTGTCGGGTACCTATATGGTGGGGAACGCTCTATTGATGCCCGAGGTGTTACCTCCTTACGCCCGTCGAGGAGTAGATGCCCGTCCATTTCGGGGCACTGGGTCTCGGGTAGTGATGGTCATCAAGCCAGGTGGTGATTGCTGGAGAACAGGGAGCCCTCGTTCGGAGTAGGTGGCGTCATGGAGACTGTTTTGCGTCATGAAACGACAAAAGTCATCAGCCCGTGGCTGCGAAGCACAGGCATTCTCGACAGATAGACTGAAATTCAGTGTTGATCGCTACGACCATGGTAATTTTCTCTACATGGTCACGTCACGAGAGGGAAACAAAACAGAGCGGCTAGCAGAAACTTCCCATCAGTTCCTGGTTTGCACTCGGGCTAATATGAGTTACGTTCTCTCTTTGTGGAGAATATTTAAAATGTGTTCAGCAAAATCTCTTCGCTTAATAAATTACGAAGTGGTCTCATCTCAATTAAACCGGCGCATCATACTCAGTCTCGTGCGTTACTCTGTTGAAACAGCTTGGTGATGTAGCTGTTGCTGTAACACCCCATAAGGTTGTAGACACGGTACAGGGTACCATTTTTCACCAGGACTTAACGCTGCAGTCGAGTGAAGAATTATACAATTATTTGCACAAGCATAAGATCCATTTCGTGTGTCGCGTACGACGAGGACCGCCAGACAAAAAGGTTGACACTGGAGCAATCATTCTTGGTTTTGTCAAGGCAAACTCGGTCCCAAATTCACGATTTACCGCAGTGATGTGATTTCCTAAACATCAAACTTTTTAGATTCTTTTGGATACAAGGGGCATCGACCCCCTGAGTTCCCCATGTTTCCCTTTGTTATCGGGGTGGGGTAGGGCAGTTGGGGCTGGTGTGTCTCCTGCAGCATGCTGGGTCTGGGGCCCCTCGACCCTACCTGCTAACTGCGTTGGTTATTTGAACGTCCCCGTTTTACTCTGTTTTAGTTGCATTTAGGCACAGTTTGCCCTTTTTCTCTGCCACACGCTATTTTTTTTCTTTCTAGGTGTAGCACTTTGATGAACTATGTGTGGGATTGTTATGGGAGGAATTGCCTCCATCGAATGCAGAGCCTCAGGGGACATTCACCTTGTCCCACTCACCTACTGATCTAATCATTTCTCTCACCTCACTTTATTATTACCATTTCAACTGACATCCACTGCGTTTTTAGCCTTCTCACTTTTACTATTCCGAATCTTCCGAATAGAAGGCATTCTTTACTCTGTAATTGTCTTTGCCTTTAATAGGGTTGACAGCGTTTCTCTCGTCACAGATGAGCCTCTGGGGACTCCTAATGTCCTCTCTGACATAAGTACTGATCTGACTCATGTACTTTCACTTCTCTTTAAATAGTTTCTTAGCTCTGGCATTAGTATTGCTTTCAGTGTACAGATTTTACCTCTCCTGCATACTTTCATAATTCGATTAACATCAATACCTCCAGAGGAAGTGTCTCTTGACTGAGGGACTGATGACGTTGCTGTTTAGTCCCTTAACTCCCAATCAACCAGCCAGCCAACCAGCCAGCCAATATGGTACTGGTCGACAGACGCTGACGCCATAGACACACATGTGGAATGGAGGATTAACTATGGGAAAGTTTAGTGAAAGTTTGGTCCCTGTTTGGTTTTATGACGAAAATATGAGAAAAATGCGAAAAAAATTATCCCTGCTACGTTTTGCAGCATTTAACAAGAATTAAAAGAAATTTTTGTGTCCATTGTTAATATGAACGGGAGATGAATCCATCATATCACAACAGAAAAGAAACTGCAATCAAAATAGTTTGTGGAAACCTACGATTCGACACCAAAAAAGATGAAGTTCACTTTCTCTACCGGACATCTGACGGCAAATGTTTTTGGAATGCAAGGATAAAACAGGACACGACGAATACACGAGGAGTGGCTTCTGTTCTAAGCCAAAGTTTCATATTTTATGACAATGCAACTACCTAGAATAGTGTTTTGGCAACGGAAAAACTGACGCTATTTGAAAATTAGTTGTGGGGACAGTTACCTGATAATCAGGTTTGACATTCTCTGAGTTCTCTTAGAAATTTGCTGTTATTTTGGTTGCAATGAAGAGGTTAAAGCAGTTGTAGACGGGTATTCTACAGAACTTTTAATAACACACTTCACGGACAGAATCTGCCAGACCACGATTTTTTTTCTTTCTTACCTCAATATTTCCCATCCAAACTCATAAATGCAGAACCTGTGGTGTGGGAGTCGGCTGTGTTTGGTAGTATTTCTTACAAAATTCTGGTCAATTTGAGGTTTTATGCTATCTGACAAAAAAAGTCAAGTACTCGCAAGACATCGTATTGATTTCAATGCACTTTCGATTGGTATGTAGATCATTAGAGTTGCTGTGCTTTGTGACAGCTAGACCACCCACCAAAGTACAGTTACGTTTTTCATCTTTAGTTTTGTTACCATGCTTGTTGGGGTATATAATGGGCGCGAACGGAGTCAGATATTGAGTAATCACTGTGAAGAATCTTGGAGGTGCCGCTTATTCGTGTGAGACAATCTTGAAAGCGCATGACAGAGTTAGAAAATGGCCTCATTATCGTTTTCCACTTAGACGGTGTTCGAATCGTGAAATATCCAGATTTGAGGGATATTTGGATGTGACAGCGGTCTGATGTTGGATTGTGTGGGAACGTGAGGGCAGACATACTCTCGTCAAGGAACCGATTGACCATGTCTGACCCCCACAGGGAAGGATCGCTGTACTACGCACCAAACACATAATGACTCTTTCACCTCTGCGCCTGCCATCAGAGAACAAGTAATATACTCTCTATAACATTCTGTGTCATATCGCACCATTCATTGGAGTCTAGCAGCAGTCTAGCTGCATCCTGGCTAGAGGAGGTCAACGTCTTGCTGATAATTGGGCTCATACTACCAATTTATTTGTAAATTTACTTGATTTTTGCAGTCACTCAAATAGCACCACATATTCTCTCGACCAGTGAAATTTCCATCTCGTTTCTCCTTCCCCTTCTGGGTGCTTTATCGTTTTTCATCGTTCAGTATATGTGAAGAAAGCGAAAACAGATTCTGGAAACCATAAGCATCAAATTTTTTATTTGGTCCTATTAAAGGCTTGCCAGAATGTATGCTTCACGACAAAGACATGTCCATAAGCTGACTACAACATGAAGACACTCTTTAAGTCGAAACGTACAAATGACAAAAAAAAAATTGATAATCAGCTATGAAAAGACTGAACGCACAATTTGGAAAATACATCGTATATCAAGCAGCAATGTTCAACAAGCAAAGGAGGCAGCATCACAGCACTGTCAAAGCCAATTTATGCTATAAATAAAAGAAAATTACTAAATATTCTGTCATATATTCAAGGAATCAAAGAATGTTTGCTAGATTTTACAGACATATTGTGCCGTGGAAACGAGAAAGAGAATTCAAAACACTCGTTTCTTCAGACGAACAATTGTCAAGACTGAGGCATGAAAAATGTTTGAACACAAGAATCTGAATGACAGTTCTAGTGGCCGCGACGCAACAGAACTCTCTAGACTTTGTGGAGGAGCTGATACGGATCTCAACATCACAGACGAATTATTGTCGAGCATTGCATGTATATATACACATATAAGCATATTTAAAATTTAAGTATCCATCGGCGTTTTACTGTCTGTTTGTGAAGGCTCGCAGAAACTACAGTAGGGGAGTGGTTTCCACTGATAGCTAGATTGATTCACGAGGAAGGTTTGTATGTATAAGTTCTCGGCACTACGTCAGGTAAGTCGCCCAGCTATACATGCGAAGTTAGGACTGGTCATTAGTTAAACACAGATGTAATATGATTCAGAACTGGTAATTTGTGCTGCTTTACGCTCAGCAATGTACTTGTGAAATGGAAATCAGTTACATTTCTAGTACCTGTCTGGAAGGGAGTCTTCTGTTATCCTGCTGTTTATCAAACCCTTCGGGGGCTTTAAACTCGCTCCTGCAAGACGTGACTATGCTTTTCATTTTTACGTCCTAAGTATCTAGCTAAGGTAAGGTAAGAAAATTTAATGTGATGTAACTGAGACTAATGTAAGCCGTATTACGTTCCAGAACCGCCCAAGTCGAACGCAAACTGCCCGAGGAGGAACGGCTTCTTCGCGCACCCGGACCCGTCCATCTGTAACGTGTTCTACAACTGCATCGAGGGCGAGTACACAGAGATCGCGTGCACGCCGGGCCTGCACTTCGACGAATACCAGGGGATCTGCGTGTGGCCAGACACCGCCGGCAGAACGGGCTGTGGCGCTTCTGAGAGTGAGTCCTGCTGGCACAACTCTTATTTCCCAAGGCACACGGCATGCTTCACAGAGAAGGGAGGAGAACCAAGTTGGCTGTGGTAATGTCCAACAAATCATCCAAGTACAGGGCTGTTTGTACCATTAGGCATGACTAAGGAGCCGCCTATGGCGCTGTGCACCACGGAGAGATTTACTACTGAAATTTCGAGATCTTTCGCTTTCCGTGAAGAGTCGGACAACATATTACTTCCCCCTACACACGTCTCGCGTAATGAGCACGAGGAGAAAAATAGAGAAATTGCAGCCAATACAGATGCTTACCGACAATCATTCTTCCCACCTATCTAGGAGTGTAACAGGGTTGGAGGGCTCAGTTAATGGTACAAACGTACCCTCCTCCACCCACCATTAGGTAGCTCGCGGAGCATAGCGTAGATGTAGATGTAGGGCGGCAACATTTTAGGGGTCGCAAAGGGCAGAAAAATTAATTTCGAATTGAAAAGCGAAAAATCTGAGCAAATTAGGAGAAAAATAGGAAAAAGAGGAAAAATTAAAACACCGAATTGGTCACAAAATACATGGAACAGTTACTTAATAAGTATTTACTTACTTTGGTGAAAGTGGATATTGAAATAGTTCAGATTTATTCCTCATTCGAAAAGTATTTCATCTAAAACAGAAACGAAAAAACACCACCAGATGGCGTAGTTTGATGCTTCGGCATATGTTCCATCAATATAGTTTAATTTCTAAATTCAAGGAAAAATTCAGTCTCTCCAGGAAATCGTTCCAAGCCTTTATTAGTCCATGTTCTTGCAATTAAATAAAATAAATAATTGATGCAAAATTTGGTAGCACTGCTATATTGAGTCCTAGATTTTGAGGTATTCAGCACGTATTTCCTATTTCAATTATTTTGGGATATTTAAGAAATTGAGGAGAAAAAATAAAGGAATTGAGGACAAAGCATGAATTGAGGTCTGGCCACCTTAGTTTAAAGATTAAAAGTACAATATGAGATTTGCAATGCTATACCGTCGGTTGTTGATGGTGGTGGTGGTGGTGGTATCTTAATAGGGACTGTTGGACCAGCTTAAGTAAAAATATGTTAGATTTCAATTTTAACAGCACAGTCAACATCAGGTACTTTGTGTATGATAAATTTATTAAAGTGTATAACTAGGTTTCATTCTGACAGTATATTAATTCTGTACATATTAGAAGTTCCAGTTTACTGTAATATATTCACCTATCTCGACAATGTGCTGACAAACGATAAGGGACGTGAGTTCTTTGTTATGTATGTTATACTTTCTGACATGCGCAACATCCACGGAAATCACCTCATTTTTCTGTCTGTCCAACTAAAATTAAATCTAATCTATTCTAATCTAATCTAATGATCTGTTTAGGCCTACAAGCCCTGAAGCGTGCGCATCGATGTTAGTCACAGCTGCCCTAGACGTCCTCATAAGACAGCGATGTTGGAGGGAAGGGGACGTGCGAAAACAGTGTCTTTAATGTAATCCCAGAAGTAAAAATCACAGGACCACCCCAGCAACTAGAGATTGCCAGCCGACGGACGTCCATCCCATCGTCGTCGTAGCTCAGTATCCAAAAACACACGATCATCCTTGTGGAAGTACAGTGGAGTGTCATCCTGTTGGAAAATTAAATTATCGATGTCCTCTTACAATTGCTGCTTGAATTACGCAAAATGTCTGCTCCGTTAGTTTGACAGCCATATTACTGGAGATCACTGGAATAAAACCTTCTTGACTTGCTGTTTCCACACACATAATTACATAATACATTGTCCCAATGAAAACATTTTTTACAGTCACTTGACAGTGTCTAGATCATTGTGAAGAATCCTGAAATGCGGTTCACATCTTCCATAACCATTTTTTGTAATTGACTCTTCATGTAAAATATACCGTATCTTACAATTTCGACCATCAAATACCTCAAATTGTGTACCTTTTCTGTTTTTTCATCTTTTGTGGTAGTTTCCTGATGCCCTTCTCATCGATCATCTTCCACAGCCTCACTTTTGTGTTTGAATCTAGAAACATAGTTTGAAAATGGTTGTTAATTCCGCAATTTCTCATCATAACAGAAATATAGAACATTGTCTGTCTACTTGGAGTAGAAGACAAACGTAGCAATGATCGATGTCTGCATAGAACACGGCATGCGTATTCAGTCTCTTTCATTTTCGATCCACATCCTTCTGTTACTATTACAGCTGCTTTCGACAAGTAAGCATTCTCTTTGGAAATCTGGAACATCTCAGACTTACAAAAAGGACGGGACATCCCAAGCCAATTTTCTGAATTCAGATTATTGTTTTCATATTTCACATGATGTGATGTCATGCGCACTTCCTCTAGTTTTACCACTTTCTGTGTCTTTGGTGGAAAGGCCCTTTTGGGAGAAATTAGGCGGATTGATGGAGCCATCGTCGAGTGCGATCGGCAGCATGCAGCAGGAAATTTAGTAAGCTTTTCCATCTTGTTTCAGCTATGTAATTAGCGGGGTATAGATATATCTGCTGTTTACGACAGATTTACTTCTCATTCCATTATTTAGTTTTCCGATTAGCTAGTGGAATTTTTAATCTTAGTAGGAAAATCTCACTGCACACGTGGGTCATGCTTTACTTCAAAACTTCAGCAGATTTTATCTATCTAAATGGAAAGTGCAAGGGCAATGTGAGACAAAAGGGTATAGTACAAATTGCTATTTCCACAGTTTTGACAGGCAGAGCACATGTTACATTATTTTACTCTTGTCATATGATATCAGATATGATACAAGCGCATAAGAAAAGAATTATTAATCACAATATCCCATGAAACACTATCCTTACAGTATCACAAACTGTAAAAATTCTCTGACTTATTGGGTGTTACTTGAATATAATTGCCAATGTGATCTCAGAACACTCACACCAAATTTCACAGTAAATTCAAGCTCGGATCTTATTCAAATGTAATTTTTCATTTTATCTCCCTTCATTAAAACTTGTAAGACATGTAATGATAGTCATATGCGTAACAGACGCAGATGAATGTAGAATGATATTAACATAACTGACCTTTGTCGCACAAGACAATTTGAAATAATCGTTTTCTGTCGATTTGAATAACATTAAATTTGAATTTGTGCAAATCTCTCGTATATAATAGGAACAGAAACAACTTACAGCGTTCATTCCATGAACATGGAGTTGCACTTAATTGTCTCACGTATCGGTCAAAATATTTGTCGACGAACTGAAGTTAGTCATCCCCCCACATATGAAACGACTTTTTCCTACAAAAATTATAAGCTCCACTAGGTAATCGGAGAACTATATCGCGGCAGTAACAATTGAACCTCTCGTATCTATGTTTACTTTTCGGATTACATAGCTGAAACTGGATGGAAACCTGAAGTTCCTGTTGCATGGTGTCGACCCCACTTGACGATGGCTGCGTCTGCTCGTCTAACTACTCACAGAACTTCGCTTCCACAGCTGAATGGTCAGCGCCGCAGGAAGCCATGCGAGATGCCCCGGTTCGATTCCCGGCCGGGTCGGAGATTTTCGCCGTTCAGGGACGAGGTGTTGTGTTGTCATCATCATTTCATCTTCATCGACATGCAAGTCGCCGAAATGACGTCAACTAAAAAGACTTGCACCAGGCTACTGGTCTACTCGACGGGAGGCCCTATCCACACCCCCATTTCAGTTACTATTCCCATAGGAGAGTATTTCCGCCAACGACATCATCAGCTGACTGCAAACTGGTGGAAGCCTACATTACTTCACGTCATGTCACAAACCAAAATAAACACCCCCATTCACAAGTCTGGCACAAGTTGACCCGTCCATCTGGTAAGTCGGGGAATTTCCAGTTTTCAAACAGAAAGAAACTTCGCGAAAGAAACTCTAAGAAGGGGGATTAACAAACAAAGGGACAGAAATGAGCATAAATTGGTCCATAATAGTATGAAACTCTATCGTGTTTAGCGTCTGCTTTAAGCCGGCAAAACGTTAATACCACAAATTTCTATTATAATGAAACATGTTTAAACTTACAACTACCTTTCAACTTATTAACTGTTGATAATAAAGTATCAGACACCTTATAACCCTTCAGTGACTTTGAATAAGTTGTATTGGCGACAAACCTACAAAACATAGAATTTTATGGTGGAACGATATTCCAGTTCTATTTGAAAGAAACGCACAGAGCAGAAGAGTAAAAAGTAAAAATAATTTTTTTCTCCAAATCAAGATACCACTTATTTTATGTTATTGTAAAAAATGTATAAGTTTAAAAAAATTAAAATTTTTCATCTAAATCAATTCTGTGTCTGTGTCAGAGCGAAAACATTTCTCCTTGCCCTACTGTCATTATAAGCCAATAGGCATCTTTTGCTGCATAAACCTCCTCTCGACCTTTGTCCTTAGAACCTTCAGTGATAAGTATTTACGTTGCTCCAATGTGTCTTTTAACTGACTGTACGCCCTCCATAACATTGTCTTAGTATTTTCTTATTTACTGGAGTCGACCAAAGAGCTGTCTTTATCATCTGAAGTCTACTCGCACAGCCACCTATTTTCATTTCATTATCATTGCAGTCATATTTAAGTATTCCATGCCAGAGCGTTCCCTGGTCCAATATTTTTTTGCTCTCTTTTCTACTGTCAGTATGTATTTTTTCCATTTCTCGTTCAGTTACCATCGACATTTGAATATTTTTCGCATTAAAAGTCTGTATGTCACGGACATGTATAGACACTTGTAGAACACACTGACTGTACGTTACCAAAACCCCGTGAGAACATTTTTACTCTTCTGTGTAAAAGTTCAACTCACCAAAATAAGAAAGCTTCCAAACTGGGTTTATGATTTCACTGTTAATGTGTATTTTCTTTTCTTTTCGGTAGATTTTACAGTGTTTCCATAAATTGTCTTTACAACGTTAAACTTCAATAACTTTAAAACTGTGCTAAGTATAACGAGTGTATTTCTGCATGTGACAAGCTGGCACTCAAAATTTCTTTTCCCCGTCCAAATGGGTCACTTTCTAACATTCTGCGTGGTGTCTGTCTGTTCTAAGTCGTGTCTCCCTACCACTTTCGCGCGACCAATCAGGGTCTCAATGTTAACATTAAGCTCCACCTAAAAAAATCTGTCTATCCAATGAGAAACGTTATATTTTTCGTGGTGGGGCAATGTTTTTAATGTTTGATACGTAACAGAGACGCGTATCCTCTTACGCTAAAACTTGCACCTGGTGTGGCCCTTTTAGTGTTATCGTAAGATCATACTGTTCTTCTGGAGGTCTCTATCCTTTAACATGGGCTGGGGCTGGACCTCCCGGCAATCGGCCAGCGATGTGGGTGTCCCATTGTCCCACTCTTATCATAGGGCCTTATAGCCCACACGGCTTTGCTCTCGGCTTCTGTTCTCGTTTCTCCCCTCGGAACTGCGTCTGTTTCACTGTAGGAAGGTATGACATGCATTTAGGCGTTCTTGTGTTAGTCTGTGGTATTCCATTTGCTCACTCGTTGATCCTATTACGTTGGTTAATTTAATGTCGGGATTTATTCGGAGCTATGTGACATATTGCCGGATTTGCTATCATGTCAGGGTTTTCATGGAAGGTGTAGGGTTTGCCTGACACCTTACAACTTCGTGCACACATAGTGGCACGGACAACGTCCATTCGGTATTTAATTTCTCTGTATGTACGCTGTAGGAACACGGTGGCATGTTCATATAAATTGCGAATGTGTGTCTTCAATTGATGTAGGTCTGTAAATATGGTTCGGTGCACCTGATCCTCTATAGCTGTGTGAGGTCAGGTGATGGCAGTAATGACCGAAATGGACCATCTCTTCCGATCCACCTATTCGGACACTTTTCATCCAGAACTGGCAAAGTTTGTGGATCAATGAGGTGGTGTCCCATCCTGCTGGAATAAGATTGCCGGTTAATGTTTCCCAATTGTGGTACACTGACTCACGTAATATGTGCAGATAAACATCGATGTTGTCAGTAGACTAGCTAAAAAATAATGGACCAATGATACAGTTCTGCATAAGTCCACGCACCGACATTTCATGTGTAACATGAGGACACTCTAATCCTTATATGTCAACATTGTGACCGTTCATTTTGCCGAATATAGGAGAAGTTGAGTCAAGGGAAATATTTTTCTAAAAGTTATTGTTTGCGTCTGTCTTGACTACCTTATCCACGGTAAACACTTCGCACTGAGGTTTGTCCCTCGGCTTTAATGCCTGAAGCAGATGTACCTTCATTTCGTTCAAATTGGCGTCTGTAACAGACCGACGACCTGCCCCCTGTTTATATAGAACACTAACTGTTTTCATGAATTACGTATGCCAAGCCCTAATAGTTCGACGGTACCTTGATATCCCCTTCCATAGTGTTCCAGAAGTATTCGTTACACTTGTGAATATGATTTCGTCTCTGCGAGCCCGATGACATAATGAGATTTCCTGTGACGTCCACATTTTTCGTCAGTTCTGAGGGATCTGGAAAAGTAAAAAAAGCTTTCTGAATTATCTTGTCACACGTTGAAAGCCAGTTGCTGTTATCTAGTATAGTTTTAAAGCTATAAATGTCTAATTTTGCAAAGATATTTTATGGACACCACGTACTTTACTTCACTCCTATTGCAGTTGATTCTTTTAAACTGTTCCATACGTTGTTTAACTGCGCTAGTGTTTTACTGTAAAAGTATTTTCACATTACAGTGGTGACGGCTTCAGTGTATATCGATGAAAGTCTAGCAGTGTGTTAATGCGCACGTTTTGTTACAGAGAAGCTGAAGGACGGCTTCACGTGCCCCAAGGAGGCGCAGGCTGACGGCAACGGACAGGCGGTGGCGCACCCCAAGTACGCGCATCCCACGGACTGCCAGAAGTTCTACGTCTGCCTCAACGGCGTCGACCCCCGAGAGCTGGGCTGCTCTGTCGGAGAGGTCTACAATGACGAGGACCAGAAGTGCGACCAGCCCGACAACGTGCCTGGATGGTCAGTAGCTACAAATCTGCTTCCTGCAGTGGCTTTCTCCCAAGTCACGTCGTTTCTACCTAGTGTCTTGTAGCAAGTCGTCTATCCGCTACAAGTACTGTAGCTCAATGTGACCTGGGATTCAAAACTCGAAGGAAGTCTCTGGGAGATATAGACTCTGTTTGATAGCCTCCTAAAGCTCCTTGCTTAGTGAAGTGTGTGATTTAGAGGATAAGTTAAATACTTTCTTGCGTCCAAAAGATACGACTAGGGGTCTCATTGGGATATCCAGAATCACACTCTAACATAGTGAATGAGGTAAATATAGGAATGGCTGAGGAAATGCCTACCGACTATATAATAATTCCCAACTGCTTCGACAAGCCTTACAATATAATAATTGGAAGCAGATAGCAGTGGGAAAAAACAAAAACAAAAAGTGGTTCAAATGGCTCTGAGCAGTATGGGACTTAACATCTTAGGTCATCAGTCCCCTAGAACTTAGAACTACTTAAGCCTAACTAACCTAAGGACATCAGACCGCAGCTCGTGGTCGTGCGGTAGCGTTCTCGCTTCCCACGCCCGGGTCCCCGGGTTCGATTCCCGGCGGGGTCAGGGATTTTCTCTGCCTCGTGATAACTGGGTGTTGTGTGCTGTCCTTAGGTTAGTTAGGTTTAAGTAGTTGTAAGTTCTAGGGGACTGATGACCATAGATGTTAAGTCCCATAGTGCTCAGAGGCATTTGAACCATTTTTAAGGACATCACACACATCCATGCCCGAGGCACGATTCAAACCTGCGACCGTAGCGGTCGCGCGATTCCAGGCTGAAGCGCCTAGAACCGCTCGGCCACACCGGCCGGTGGGAAAAAAAAAGTTCGACACCGTAGGGAGACATTGTTTGGTTCACTAATGGGTCGAAAATAGACCAAGGCCTTGGGGCAGGGGTGTACGAGGTTCAGCCAAGACTGGAGGGCATCATTTCTCTAGGAAAACTGGCCTCTGTATTCCAAGCTGAAATTACTGTAATCAGGGCATGTGTGGAGGAGAATATGCGTAGGTGCTACAAGGACAATAGCATTAACATCTATTCAGACAGACAGGCAGCCCTGGAATCATTGGAAGCTCCTGCAACAAGATCTAAGATTGTTGCAGAATGCCACAGGGCTCTGGTGGAGCTAGGGGGAAGCAATAGGGTAAACCTAGTGTGGATCCCTGGCCACTGAGGGATTTGTGGCAATGAACACGACAGATGGGCAACGATGGGGGCAACAACTCCATTTCTTGGACCGGAACCTGTACTGACAATCACCAAGGCTATGATCAGATTAGAACTACGGAACTGGCTTAGGAACCAGCACGTAGGATAATGGACCAAGCTCCATAAACAAAACATGGTAAGGTAATGATGCCCAAGCCATGTTTTAAAAGAAGGTCTGTAATCCTGGGATTGAACAGGAAAGAGATCAAACTCATGACTAGACTGACGACCGGCCATGGGAACTTCAAAAAACACCTACACACAATGGGTAGGAACCTAAATGTAGTCTCTGTGATGAGTGTGAAGAAACTGCACCACACTAGATACAATGATGTTACTTCCAACCACAGAGAATGAAGTCAATAAAACTGTTCAAAAGCTAAAAAATAAAAAGTCAGAAGGCTTAGATGATGTACCAATGTGTGTACTGAAACAATGCATAGGGATTATACAAGGCCCATTAACAAATATAATAAATGAATCCTTCACATCAGGGACATTTCCAGAGCAGCTAAAACAGGCAAGAGTTGTACCTTTGCTTAAGAAAGGTAATGCAGAAGACATAGAAAATTACCGGCCCATTTCCCTGCTGTCAGCATTCTCAAAAATAATAGAAGCAATTATGAAAGACAGATTAATGAATTATCTGAATAAATACAATCTTTTAAGCAAATCACAGTTTGGTTTTCGAAGTGGCAAAAATACGGAGTCAGCCATAGTAGAATTCACAAAAGTTGTACTTAATGCTCTTGATAAAGATGAGTGTGTCACAGGCATATTTTTGGATCTTTCTAAGGCTTTTGATACAGTCGACCACAAGATTCTATTAAATAAATTAGAAGCATTAGGAATAAGAGGGGTAGCTAATGACTGGTTTCGATCATACCTAACAGATAGGGTACAAAGAGTAGAGATAACACATACTTCAAATAGATCTAAACATTTAGTAAAATACTTATCAGAACCAAAACATATTAATATAGGGGTTCCACAAGGTAGCATATTAGGACCAATACTATTCCTGATATACATCAATGACTTTCCCAGTAGTGTTACTCATGGTGAGAAATTTCTCTTCGCTGATGACAGCAATATTATAGTCACTGAGAGAACAAGAGAACTCCTTACCGAGAAAGCAAATGAAACTCTCAAGGAAGTTTACGATTGGTCAATAAGCAACAAATTGACATTAAACATAAAGAAAACTAATGCCATGAACTTCAGTTTGAAGAGGAAAAATGACAATGTTAAATTAAATGTAGATGGCACCTCTATAGACTGTGTAACAAATGCAAAATTTCTAGGAATGAATATTGACTCTCAGCTGAAGTGGTGCGAACACACAAAGGTACTTGCAAACAGAATGTCATCAGCATGTTATGCCCTTAGAATTCTATCATCTGTGTGTAACATGCAGTGTCTTTTAGTTACATATTATTCATATGTACACTCAATTCTTAGCTATGGCATTCTTTTTTGGGGAACAAATCCACAAAATATGAACACAATTTTCAAACTCCAGAAAAGAGCCATAAGAATAATAACCAGAAATAGTAGTCGAGCTCATTGTAAAGATCTGTTCAAAACACTGGGAATTTTAACTGCTCCATGTGAACACATTTACCAGTCAGTTGTACACATCAAAAGCAACATTGGCAATTACTGCACAAACAGCTCTGTCCATGACCATGCAACAAGAGATAGACTCAACTTACATTTACCAAGAAAAAATAAACATAAAACACAAAACAGCATTTTCTACCAAGGAATAAAACTGTACAATAAATTACCAAAAGAGATTAAAGAAATTTCAAAAATACACTTATTTAAGAAGGCAGCTAAAAAGTACCTGTTATGCAATACATTTTATACATTGAAGGATTACTTAGATAAAGCAGAGTAGGGGTTTGATAAAAAAATGTTATACAAACAAATAATAATAATAATGATGATTATAAAACATCCAATATTCCACATAACACCTTCACTTTATTATTTTTCTTCTTTTTTCCTTTCTAGAGACACTCTCCCCTCAAGCTATGCATAGCACAATACTAACACCTCTTCCTCTTTCTGAGCTCAACATCTCACTCATTATGAAGGGATGCTGACTCAGTTTTTCAGGATAGCAAATGGGAACTTGCAGTACAGAAAATGGCCCAAGGATCACCTGTGTGTGTGTGTGTGTGTGTGTGTGTGTGTATGTAGTGAGTGAAGTGTTATGAAACAATGTGTGTATAGTGTGTGCAGTGACTGATAGGGAAATATGAGTGAATAGTGTGGCATTACATTATTTAATGAGTTATTTGTAAATAAATTATTGTATACCAGGAGTAAAATCTGATGATTGTCTCTAACTAGAAGTCTGTAAATATATGTGTATACGAATTAGCTTATTGTAAATTGATCTAAGCTTGTAAATACTTTGACATGTCCTATATCCTTGTAAAAAGAGATCTACGGATGAATAAAACTACTACTACTACTACGTAATCTTCGAATGCATGGCATTGGAGAGTAAAAGATACAGACTCTTCATGACAACTAGACCTGAAGAAATTTTGTCTAACAAAAAACTGGTAGAGGGACTCCTTGCACTATTTAAGGGCATTGGTTGGCTTTACTAGCTATACATGGAGCGATACCGCACAATAAACTTAGTTTCGGCGCGGGCAGTGGCGGGTTAGACCTAAGCTGTTTTAGTTTCCCTGTTAAAATCAAATCAAATTAAATCAAACTTAGATGGTTTTGGGTGCCCAAATCACTCACTGAAATTGTTTGATAAGGCTCCGAGCATTTTTCATGTGTTGGGTAAGGAGAAGAGGAAAGTGCGTTGGAATTTAACGGCTCTTTCATATCGAGGTCGTTAGAAACGGAGCATATTTTCCGGTTGAAGAAGGATGGTTAGGGAAATGGATCGAGACCGAGTTTAGGTGATGCAGAGAAAACGCAGAAAATCGGAATTAAAATGGTGATACAGGGATTTCCACTACTACAACCTGACCAAAAAAACGCCCTGTCACACTGGAGCATGTCACGTTAACTGAGATTACGAAGTGTATAAAGGCGAGTAGATGATCATTTAGCAGTGGATTACAGAAAACTGCACTGAATGCTTGGTTCAGTTACAGTAAAGCATTCAAACCATCCGCAAACCACTCACTGCATGGCAGAGCTGCAGTCTTTTAAAGATCCTTACTGCACATTACTTGAGGGAACTGTTATATACACCCTTACCAACGTAAATCTTGATTAAATATTGTTGCGCTGGGACGTGATGATCCTTAATCTGAATTTGTTTTCAACTGTGAAATTAGTGATAAGAAGTAATGCCTTCGGGGAGATACCTCCGCTATAATTTTGACACTACGTATTGAGTAATGTTAAATTACACAACAATATCTCCTGTCCATACCTCCATAATTCACTTCACGTAGACATGTTCATGCGAGACTATGTTTTCTAACATGCACTAGTCGTTGACTGAAAGAACTACAAACGTTTGTATTGTTACTGCACCTTTCATGGCAACTTATTATCGTTAGGTCATTTCGTATACTTCTAATCCACGGTAATATTTTGAATTCTGATAGTAAAAGAAACATTGTCCCTGGGCCTCTGCAGGCACAGTGGTTAAGAAAGAACACTGTTACTATTTTCATACCAGCAGACTACGCGTAGTTTCTGTTAAACTCGAGTTGTCTCCCTTATTCTTTTTCTGATCTCAGTAACTATTTTGATCACATTAAAATATTCCTAAGTTCTATTTTCGTTTAACAAACAAATGTTTTATTAACAGATGGCCTAAGTTTCGCGTCAGGGACCATTTTATGCTACAGTTGAGAACAAAAATGGTATTCCATCAGTTTGTTGTCCATTAGAGGAAAGGCACTACGTTCTGTGATGGTATATTAACTTAAGTTGAACTGTAAGGTCCCATGAAATTGAATCATGTAAGGTTGTTTTGTAATTGATATGACAGGCTTCTACGGCTCGTAGAATGGACTTAGTATACAAATTTGTCATTATGAACCCATGTTCGGAAATGTACCACTCGGATGTAAAAGAAATTTGAAGATCGGATCAGCCTGCCAGAGTGGCCGAGCGGTTCTAGGCGCTACAGTCTGGAACCGCGCGACCGCTACGGTCGCAGGTTCGAATCCTGCTTCGGGCATGGATGTGTGTGATGCCCGTTGCTTAGTTAGGTTTAAGTAGTTCTAAGTTCTATGGGACTGATGACCTCAGGTGTTAAGTCCCATAGTGCTCAGAGCCATTTGAAGATCGGATCACTTTCAGATTTCCCGCTTCACGGTTCGCACACCCTGGAGACAATGAGCTCTGACGTCCATGGCATGGGCATTGTTTCTAGTATTCGCCGTCAGGTTGTTTTCTACGTGACGAATGACGTCCTCGTCAAAGTCGAGGGTGCGGCGCGAACGTGGAGCACCTCAGTGGACCCTCCTAGCTGCTAACGTACTAGTTTCTCGCAGCCTTTGTTGTAAGCGGAAAAAAATTATATGTGGTAAACCGAGACCATTCTCTATACGGGCGTTGTGCAGCTCTACCATTACATACAACTTCACCGTAACTTAGCAACATTTCACCGTACTCTTCATACTTGTATTCCACCATGCTGTACTGTTTCGGTCGTTGTTACTGCTCAGTGACGGTCTGATGATTGACCAGTGTGCCCCCGGTATTTGAATGGTCAGCGTGGCGGATTGTCAGCCCTCTGGGCCCGGGTTCGATTCCCGGCTGGGTCGGGCAATTTTCTCCTCCCAGGGACTGGGTGTTGTGCTGTCCTCATCATCGTTCTATCTATCATCCACATCGACTGCAGGTCGCCGAAGTGGTGTCAGATTGAAAGACCGGCACCCGGCGAACGGCCTGCCCGACCGGGGGCCCTAGCCATACGATTAAATAAAATTGAGCAGAACGCTGAAGTTGTGAGTATAAACAGAGGGCACATACTTCAGGGACTGATGACTGCACCCTCTTCCCAGTGCGTACCGTGAAGCGGAAGATTTGGCAGTGATCCAATTTAAAAACTCAATTTATGTCCAAATAGTAAATTTCCGGACATGCGTTTTTTATCAAAACTTTGTGCAATAAAGTCCTCTCTACAGGGTGGGTCAGGAGGAAAGGTACATGCTTGGAGGGGAGACAATATTGGTGATTCCGAACAAAAGAACTGCAAATGGACATACACTGATGAGCCAAAACATTATGACTATCTGCTTAATAGCTGATTTGTCCGCCATTGGAACGAAATACATCACTGATTCTGTGTATCAAGGATACGACAGTTTGTTGGTTGGTTTGTGGAGATATGTGACATTAGACGTCTGCGTGCTGGTCATGTTGTTTGCGTAAATAGCGAGCCGCTGATTTTAGTACGCTGTGATTGCGCCCGACAGCGTCCCAGGAAGAGTCCACAGGATGTACATGAGGCGAATTTGCTCGCCGAGACATTAACGTGAGTTCACTATAATGCTCTTCAAACCACTGTAGCACGGTTCTGGCTCCGAGACACGGACAATTATACTGCTGAAATATGACACCGTCGTCGGGTTAGACATCAAGCATACGGGATTCAGGTGGTTCGATCTGTCAGCGTGTCTCCGAGTACTACCACAGGTCCCATGCTAGTGCAGCAGAATGTCTCCCATGACATAATACCGCTCCAACCAGCCTATGTCCGTGGCATGCTGCGCGTTTCAAGCCGCCGTTTACCACGATGACGGCGTTTGCCGAGACAACCATCGACCTAGTTTGGCAAAAACGTGATTCACCCGAAAATCCCACACATTTCCATTGATAGACGGTCGAATGAGGATGGTCCCGTGCCCACTGCAATCGTAACTGTCGCTGCCATTAGGTCAACATGTGAACAAGTAGGGGTGGTCTGTGCGAAGCTTCATGTTCAACAATGTACGTCGAACGGTGTGCTTCGAAACACTTGTTCGTTCACCAGCACTGTACTCTTTCAGCGGAGATGCCACAGATCACCATCTGTCCCACTTTACATGGCAGACAAACCACCGAACCCCTCGTTCCGTGAAGGGCCGTGGACGTCCAACGATTTCGCGCCTAGTGAGAGTTTCCCTGTCCTGTTACCTCTTTCCGTAGATGCTCACGACAGTAGCACGTGGACATTCCACCAGCTTCGCCGTTTTCGAGATGCTCGTTCACAGGCACTGCGTAATAACAATCTGCCCTTTGTCAAAGTCACTAATCTCAATGTTTTTCCCCATTTGCAGCCCATATCTTGGCAAGGGTTATCCCCATGTATTTCTGCTACGCTTACATACTTGTCATAGCGCGTCACGTGACCGCAACGTCACCAGACCGCATCCAGCATCGAGGCGGGCAGTGGTCATATGTTTTGGCTTATCAGTGCATGCCATTTTCGTAGCCTTATCCGACATACAGCTGTTTGAAAATCACGGGCGTCAGTCGCATTTTCTTCTTCACCAACACTAAAATCCGAGTACAATAAAAGCGACATTAGAGTACGAGTATTGTTTTTACTGACAATTTCAGTGCGCACATTACGCGCTGCCAGTGACACAGTATCTCACTGAAACGTATCCTGGGCGTTGGACCGGTCGCCGTGGAGTCATTTCTCGGCCATCGAGGTCACTCGATCTTACTCCATTAGATTACTGGTTGTGGGATTGGCTTAAGAACAAAGTCTACAACCACAGAGTGGACATGAAGAAGAAACGCCTGGTTCGTATTTCACATGCGCGTGTGCTAGTAAAGACCGTACGAATGAGCTCAGATCAGCTGTCTTGTAGACATTGTCTACAAGAGCTGCAAATTGCATTATAGTTAACGTTGTACTTTTTGAACATTATTTGTACAAAGCTAACCAAAACATTAGATCGAAATGTTTCGATTGCATCTGTCCTGTTCTCCATCGGTTTTATTAGTTTCCTTGGAAACTCTTATGAACAGGACATATGTTCATATGACGTTTTTTGTTCAGAATCGCTATCACCCCTCAAAACATGAACCTTTCCTACTGACTCACCCTCTATAATCCCTAGACCTCTGCAAAGGAATTTGAAAAATATCTTGTCGATGTCAAGGCTTAACTGCAGCACAGAATTCTCGATCTTTTCTCAAATTCACACTAGCGTATTCCAGAAATATCTTTACTCATAACTCAAAACATAAATCGCCTTCCAATAAAAAGTTTGTTGTCAAACAAAGTGTGCGTTTGAGTGCAATATAACGCTGTTCCACCAAAACGGACAATCAAGAAAACTAGTCTGTTGTTTTCAAATTAGTTACATTATACTCGTATTTGTTTCATAGCCTGAATGTAATCTGATATAAAAGATGATCGCTTACAGCTTCGCTTGTGTGTGTGTGTGTGTGTGTGTGTGTGTGAGAGAGAGAGAGAGAGAGAGAGAGAGAGAGAGAGAGAGAGAGAGAGAGAGAGTTTGTGTGTTTGAGTGTATTTTTCTCTTGGTTACAAAATTTATAGTCAATAATTTTTTCCGCTTCTGAAACTATTTTCCTTTTATTTACAAATCCTACAATATTTTTTACAGTTACGCATGACAAAAAAGCTCAGCTACTATAGAAGTACAACATTTTACTTTCTGAACTGAATGCATACACTCCACTAATAATATTTTATCTTCACTGTTTCTTGCGTGAATCCTTTCTAGTGTGACCAGCACCTTGCGAAACTTGTAATTTTCTTGTATCACAAACAAAATTTGCACTGAAAATGAACGCCTTTGAAGCAGGAATTTAGACAAAAGAGCAAAGCAAATGTGAGCTCTAAGATACGTTCAAGACGTCCAAGGGAGTCTCGTAATGAAACACTTTTTTGTATAGTTAGTAATAGAGATAGCTGAAAAGCAACTTCCATGATACAATAGTGATGGATTTCTTTTTTAAATGCCCCGCAAACCACCGTATGATGCATGGCAGGAGGTGCCTTGTACCGTTACTAGTCATTTACTTTCCTGTTTCACTCGTTAACAGAGCGAGAGAAAAACGATTGTCAGTATGCCTCTGTACGAGTCGCAACGTATCTTATCTTCGTGGTCTTTACGTTGGTGGTGTTAGAATCGTTCAAGTGACGGTTCTCTAAATTTTCTCGAAGTGTCTCACAAAAAGATCGTCGTCTTCCCTCTAGGGATTGCCGTTCCTATTTAAAGGACATTCGCACGTTATTCAGAAATAAATTTATGTTTTTCTCCGAAATTTTTAGTAGAACGGACTAACATCCTCATCATCCTATAAGGTACCTACAAAATACTTTAGAAAGATAGTTATTCACTCTCTGGTGATCACTATCGAGACTTCCGAAGTGATGAAGTACCTGCAATGCGTAAGAAAAAAGAATTAAAGTTGGAACACATGTTGAAAGTGAATTTTATAAATGACAAGCAGTAGTCACTTTATACTCTGTACGTCTGCATCTTTTGTGTTCAGTTCATGCTAGATAAAAGCGAATTACTAAGACTGTTGTTTATGACATTATTTCAGTTCCTCTGTCCTTACTTATTTCAAATTGTACGCTGTACCAAGAGTACTCCACAACGACGAATAATGCGAACTATACTATGATATGTTAGTAGTATGCAGTAGCTTTTGTGTGATGTTATATTATCTAATAAATTGGGAACTTATACTAATGCTAGTACTGTGTTTGAAACTGATCAATGAGAAATTTTCTTTATGAATTCAATGGAAATTTTTCAGAAACGCTAATGGCAGTGTTGCAAATAGTGTGACACAACTTTTTTTGACGTATTTTTATCTGATTCGAGCACAACATGAGGTTTTGAGGAACTTCTTGTAGTTATAAGCAGCTTCATTTAGACCAAGGTTACACTTCTCACTTTGAAGCGTAGCGTAGTCCTTAGTTAAGAATCACGAAAAATTAAACTTGGTTAAACATGATCTGCCTGGTCGGAACTGGGTTCAAGCTCTCTGTTGGCAAGGAAGACCTTAAAACAGGTACTTGACTAATGATACTGTAAAAAACTGTGACTTCACAGCACTGCAAACTGTATTTTTGCTGATCACTAGCGTCATTTCTTCAGATACTTTGTGTGTGACGTATATATACAGTGTCAAGTCTGCTTTTATGGAGTGCAGTTATTGTCTTACATAGAAATCTTGGATAGTTAGTTCACCATAATCAGTATTTGAAAACAGACATAAGTTCACACATATAATTCCACCTGTTTTGTTACGATTTGCCATTATCTCTAAAAGCTGTTCATATCCTTGAAAATAACACTTGAATGATTCTGTGTAGACTGAAACTGATTAATAAGACTATGGTTCTTGTTTTACAGCGAGGACTGGTACAAGGACAGTCCAGACGTGAAGCCGAAGCCCAAGAAGTCATAAATCTTCAGCACATCTGCTGTGGGAACCCACTTGTAAATAGTTTCTGTAATGGGCTATCGGGTCTCGAGATATTCACCAGCCTTCAAACTTCAACATTCAGCATTGCAAAAACGACGAGTCAGAAGCGGACTGGGCAAAGTGAGTGAATGTGAGAACTGAAGGAAACAGAGCCATGGTTCCCACTCTCGGGAGAACCGTCAGTGTTTACTGAAAGTGACCTGACTGCCTCTTGAGTTACATAAAGTTAAACAGCAACAAGAAATATACTGTGAAAGAAATCGTTCGATTTCTATTTGTGCAATGATTCCAATCACAACCATATTTTTACAGAAGTAAAAGAACTGAGAGACATTTATAAGGCGTGAAAGCCCGTTCAATCTTGAGCGAAATACTAATAAGGCTCTACATTTTTTGACTGATGCGCCTAAATCAATTATTAAACTGAATTGTAGCAGATATATCAATATAGAGATATTTCCTTCTATATTAAGTACGAGATTTTTATGAAATTGTCTGTTTGAAGCAACAAGATGTACATTTTCCTAAATAAAATATAAACAATATACAGCCATTCATGCCTTGTTTATTTAATAAATTTTCCTTTTATTACTTGCCAATGGTACTATCTTACATCTTCACAGTTCAAAATATGAGTATGGCCATAAATGAATGTTTCCTTTACAGGATCTGTACAAACAAACATCACTTTGCGACGTTGTGTCCTATAACATCAGTACTTAAAAAAAACAAGTGGAAAGAGCTAGTTATAGATGCGCTTACTATTAGCTGGTTACATATGTTCATTATTTATGTGCCATGTACTGTTTGTAGGTTTGCATGCCGGACCTGTTTTGAAAGTGTTTGTGCCGAGGAGATACGAATTCGGAACGTGCCGTTCTGTATGTACATAGCAATTTTAGAAATCTATTTGAAAAAACGACACCCATCACATAAGTAAGTGAGAAAAAGAAAATACTAGGAAATTACAGAGCCCTTGATAAATAAGTTCTATTACTTTATATTTCTTGCAGCAGGAAAAGGGGAATTTATATGGCTCGTGCCTAAAACGTTAGAGACACTGCGGGTACAAAGTAAGTGCAAAGGGCTCTTTGTTTCCCTGTACTGTTATACGACAACAACTATTGTAATATAAAAGCTCTCATATGGTGAACGCCCTTATCTGTTGAAGTCTGATGCTTTAATTCCACTGTTCTCATTGACAGGCGCATATTAATTGTCATGAGAACGGCTGAGTCTTTCCTAGACTGATGTACAACACTGAGCACTCAATTTGCCACATTGCATTTATTTGCAAGATACAGGGTGGACCAGAACGCCAACGACAAACTTTCAGCGGTGGTAGTATGAAATAAAACAAGAGAAAAAGGCTATAAAACGTGTGCTCTAAAATGCTCGCCTGAAGAGTTTGCTACAGTGGAACACTTCTACTGTACAGCTGCACATACAATTAACTAGGCTTGTTTTGTTTTGTTGTGTACTACCTCCTAAAACATGGAAAGCAAAGAACTTGCAGTAGAAAAGATGTTTCACAGTGTCGAAGATGAACAAGTGCTCATAGCTCTAAATGTACGCATTTTAAAGCCCATGTTTCCTCGAAAATTTTTCTTGTATTGACCCACACGACCATCTCTGAAAGCTTGTCGATGGAGTTCTGGTTCACCATATATACCCAAGAAAGAATCGCACAAGAACTGATTTGATTTGTAGGAGTAGTAGCAGAAATAAACTACGAGATATATACGTCAAGAAGTCACAACAGAGAAAAGCACATGTCTGGAAATTTTCCAACCTTCAAAGGTTACTGTTTCATGTATCTGCTGATTTGAAGTTATTGGATTACAGAACTAAGAAAAATATTGGGATTTATGTCGCTATTGCAAAATAGAGTGACAAAGCTGATCTCCATGTCGCTGAAACTATGTCAAAGAGTAGTACAAAAAATGTTCAAACATGTGTGAATTCCTAAGGGACCAAGCTGCTTAGGTCATCGCTCCCTAGACGTACACACTACTTAAACTAACTTATACTAAGAACAACACACACACCCATGCCCGAGGGAGGACTCGAACCTCCGCCGGGAGGGGCCGCGCAATCCGTCACATGGCGCCTTAAACCGCACGGCCACTCCGCTCGGCGAAGAGTAGTACATCTGCAACACGGAGAATTATTATAAAACAGTCTTTGAATCTATTAAACATGAATCATTCTAACAATAATCACAAAATCCTTGTACAATCAAAAGACCGTACTTTCTAAAGCATCCCAAACACTTGATTCTCTGGAGATTTTGACTACGGTCATTTGAATCAATTTAATTTTGTAGCTTTGTTACTGATAAAGTTCGTGGAATATTCACTTGTTGACATTTCATCCACTATCTAAAAACGATTCGCCTTGGGGCGTATTTCAGCAATCTAAGCTATTGGAAGACCGTTATAAAAGAGAGAAGTGTAAGACGCCCACAGTTTCGGTGTTCTTGCGAGTCTAATTCCTTCCTAATGCATCAGGCATCTTGCACCGCATCGTCAGTGATTCATAAGGTAGGCTGCGGAAGAGCAGGTTTAAGTTTGTGATACGCTGTGTAGTTTCTTCTTGTGACGTAGTGGGATAGATAGAGTGGGGAATTACCTGGTCGTTTTTCAGTTTGCAGATTATGAAGAAATGACGTTTATGACCACAATCCAGCCACCTACGCTCCCTTGTGCTCCTACCCTCCACCCTCGTCCCGTCTCCAACCTGATACACTCCCAGAACACAATTTATCTCTTAATATGGCTCTACTGCACTTAGACGTGGTACACACGTTTAATATTTGCTCTTAACCCCATTTGTTTAAAAATGAACAGTACTTTTATCCATTAATACATTTTTTATTATTCTGCTATTTTTACACCCACTGTTAACCTGAAACTATTACTCCGAGAGAAAAACTCAATAGAATCTTTTTTTTTGGAAATTTCATGTAATTCAATTTTGTCCTAGGAAACAAAGTTATTCAAGAACTAAAGTTATTCAAGAAAAATCTAAAAAGGTGACCTGTAAACGCCCATGCCCCCCCACCCCCTCCACACACTCACACCTACGCTGACAGCACACCAGTCAGTGTTTTTAATATGTTGTTCATGGAACTCGACCGAACCCCCTACCCACACTGTTAGAAAAATTACGACGATGCGACTTTTTTGCTCCTAATTTTGCTTAATTGATTCGACTAGGTGGCTTGACATTTAACGAGGCGACGTGTGGGGTAATGTATTTCGACGTAGGAAAAACAGCAGTCAGTGTTGTACTGGGGACAATAAATAAAAACGGATTACCTATCAAACTATGTTGTTCAAGATCCTGTTATATCAAAATTTACTGCTTAACTGATAGCACGTTTATGACAACTTGAGACTTACTTTTCAGTTCCCATCTGATAGAGATTTTTAGGGGTCTGATGGATCCAGATCCTCCTCCTCACGCTATGCAGAATAACGTCCACGAATATCTTTCTTATAAACGTAAAAACATCAGGAAAAATATATAAAAGTTGCACCGAGAAAACTTTGTGCTTGAGGGCAGGCTATAAGTGAAGCATATGCATTATTAGCATTTGTGTTTCTGATTGATCGTTATTATGGGAAACTTTGATATCACTCCACAGAGTATAAACGCCTTCCATATTTACGATACAGCATTCACTCTAGATGTTTCGTCATATGTGTCTCACGTTTCAGAAGAAAAGCATTCTTGGGCAAAATATTTCAAAGAATTACGAAATTTAGGCATCAGTACATCTAAGAATCTGGTAGTGTCCTGAATATTTGTGTGGAAAACTGCGTCATCATTTGAACGCGTCTAACAGTCCAAAACTTTTTTTATTCATGCTGCATAGCAGTTGTTGAAAACAGTTCGAATGATATTAGAACATTCATCAGAATTTTGTGAATTTTATTTAATTTGTTATTATAGTCGCTCCTATAACAGTTTTATAGCATGTCCGTTCTGAGAACGTAGAATAAAAGCGTCTGGATTGCAACTGCAGTCCACATTAGATTTCTTTTGCATCTTGTCCTTTGTTGCCTGGATACAAAGACACAAAATAAGTTCACACGTTTTATCTGGTTGATCTGCTGTTATTTTTATCAGTGACTATGGAACAAATACAAATCCGTGGAAAAGAAACACAACAATTTCTACTGCACTTCATGTGTTATCATTAAATTAATACTATGCACGTTTAATATTAGATAACGTTTTTAGATGAGAAACATTTTTTGAGCCTGATATCTGAAGAAAGCGAAGTGTAAACTGAACAAAAATGTAATCAAAAGGCAGATAAACAACTAATCATCCAGTACTGTGGCTCACGACAACGCAACCTGCCTTAAGTAAAAATTTGGAGCAGTGTAACAGATACCTACGTCCATTGTTTTCGAGAATATTTCTCAACTGTAGCTGGCATCGTGGAGTGGGTAAAGTAACTCAGGCTACGGCCGAGAGCATCCCACTTGTAGTCAATAGAAATTCTGGTGTGCTATCGTGCTGGCCTTTCTGTTCCTCTAATGTACATACTGTGTCAGAAATACTTGGATAAGCATTTTCATTAAATCGAAATAAAAAAAATAGTGTAATGCGCACGTAACTCCACAAAAGCTTCGTTATTGAAAGAATACTGTATAAAAACAAATCATCTCTTTGCAATATGATAAGATTATAGATAGTTTTCAAGATATCGTCCACTTGCTTTACGGTTGAAACAGATAAAAGGCTGTCGCACGCTTTCAATTATCTTGAAATAGTGTCGGATAATTCTGTAAGATTCCATGACACGCAGATTCTGTATTTATACAATTGAAATTCCTTCAGATGTTCGTGCAGACAGAAATCCAAAGCACTGAGGTCACGGGAATGACCAGGAATAGGAACTGGTCTATGTCTGCTTGTCAATTTGTCATGATGGTGCCTCTCAAAGAACGTTATTAATATGAGCAGAAGCCATAGCACCTGTAAAGCATATTATTTTGATTGTTGTCATGGTCCTGATTACCAAAATTTTTCCAAATATCATGAATCAAGTTCCAGTGCTGCCTGCAGTGTCTCAGGAAATGATGACACGTGTCACTGTTGATGACAATCCGTACGACGGATGGTGTCGTTAAGCTCGGCAGCCTACTTAGTACTCTTAGAGGGAATGGTTTATATGCCGGCACAGGTTTTCGCCCTTCTCCCTCCTTCCCTCTATAACAATACTAATACATCACTACACTGCGCTTCCTATGTCAGCTGTATCAGCTATTTAATCTTCAAATACCCACAATTATGCCGATGGTAAAGGAGTGATTTACTGGAGCAGTAATTGGTAGAGAACACGAAACGGGAATGTACACAACACTTCCATAATTTTATTTTTGTGATAGCAATCTCTATGTGCTACAAATGGATTTGTAAAACAATACAAATTTCTTAGACTCAGACACTAACATTGTTCAACTTCTGAAGTAATTCAGGACTCCCATATTTCGTTTGTGGTCCGAAAACCCAAAAGTATTCGTTTATCCTGCTATTTTTTTTAACAGAAACAAAAAAAGTCGTCGTGTTTAGAAACTATAGATACTTATACAGAAATGGTTTGCAGTTTGGTAGAAAACGTTCTAACATTAGAAGATTTTCGCTGCAGTAAATGATCTCTGTTTAAGTACTGTTAAATCATGTGGAGTTAATTAAGTTTTCAACGCACTCGTCACATACGTCCGATTTTTACTACCAATCGCTACCTTTTCACTGTCGAAATGCATGTTATCAAAAAGACACGCAACTGTTGAAGCATTAATACCGACTGCGCCATGATGAATGAAAACCCACCGCAATTTACCACACAGAAACTTGCTACTACTCAAGTCCTGCATGCAGCTTACATACGGAAAATGGCAACGATGTAAGATCGGCCACAGAGATTCAGGGTGTAACAGCCAATGCGTTCCGTTGGCAGTCGCCATGACCGTATTGATTAAGTCACTCTCTCTCTAAGCAAACCATTTCGTACATGTCTTTCACTTAGCTTCAACAAACACTAGGCCTCGGGTACTTTATTCAGTCCTTTCACCTTTCAGGAGGTTTCAGTCGTGAGTGCATTCTCATGTCTGCCTCTGTTCACTTGTATCGGGTGTCTCTGCTACAGCACTATTAGCTTTCACAAGCGTGATTTCGGTGCTCATATTTGCTGCAGTTCGTGTAGTATCTCAGTGACTCGACTGTCATATCACTCTAACGAGAGGTTCTTTGCTTCCTTCATTTGTGTAGTTCGTAATGAAATTGCATCAAGTCTAAAACATTCAACTTTCGGCTGCAGCTGTTGACAGGCTTATCACGGATTACAAAGCGTATCGCGCTTGTCATACCAGTGTCTTATTGGAGAAAGACAACATATTTCTAAATAACACAAACATCTTGAATTTATTGTATACTGCATACACTATCATGCAATACATATATATGTTACAAGAAATAACCCTTTCACACTAAACACAATTTCATTAAACTGGTTAAGGAAGCTGAACTAATATGTTCAACAATTTGCTGGTACTTCTGGCATTTGATTGTATGGTGCTCATACTGGACTACGAATAGCAGTATATGTGGCTATGTGGTCAGCCGTTCTAACAAGAAAGCTCTTTTCTAAATGCCAGTATCACAATTTCTCAACAGCGTATCATTTCCACGTTCAGGCGGTCTTATCGAAGACTACCAATCTTCTCCAAACGTACACTGAGATTAAAATCTCTGAATTGCCGCATCTTCAAGAGCAACCATTTCGTAATTAAAAGTCGCACTGTTGTTAATTTTCCGTAATTTGTCGTTAGATAGTATGTTATGAGTAAAGATTAGATTCCACATAAACTGAACTCTCAATGGTAGTCATTTCCCCTGACTACATACCATTTTAATTGTTAGTAGCCTGATTTTTCTTCTTGTTATTTTGTGTTGTCCTGTGGGTTTTGTTGTTGATAATATTCTTGTGAGGGGTTGCTATCATTGGGTTTGTTGCTTAACTCAGTAGTGTATCCCAAAACGCCAAAAAAATTTAGGCTCGCTGTTGTTTGGCAGAGAGCTCGGTGATCTCTAGTTCCCATCTGATTCTTAAGCCACAGCTCGTGCTGCTGATGAAGTTGAATACGTGGGCAAAATAATTAAATTATATACATAACAGAAAGCTAGAAGTAACAGCCATTGCGTGCTCATCCCTACATGATTTAAAATAAGTAGTCTAAAGTAACGTAGTCTTCTTGCAACATCAAAAGCGGTAAATTTTCAGAAGACACGTACTAACACATTCTGTCTCTCTGTGACACTTTTAAAGCAGTGTAGCTATGTGTCTCTAAAGTGAAAACGTACGTCTCAAGGGAGATATATTCAGTGAGGGTATCATTAACGTGGGCTCTTCTTTTGGCGAGCTGTTGGTGTATGGCACTTTCTATGGGCACGCTGCCAGCCCAGTCCACGTTTGGCAGTCGTACCGAACTAGTTTTACAAATGCCAAGGCCAAATCCACCATCTTTCCTTTTCGGTGTTACGCGATAGGTGGTAGCAGGTTTCGGCAGGTTATTCGGCTTACATAGTGGCAAAGTTTTAACCATATACTTATTTTTAATTTGGCATTGATTACCAGTGACTTACATAAGACATACAACGGTTCTTCTTCTGTAGTTATCACGCTAAACAACTGGTACTAACCGGAGTTTGTACATCTACATATACGTGATTTCTGTGCAATTCACATGTAAGTGTCTGGCAGAGGGTTTATCGAATCACTTTCAAGTTATTTCTCTATCGCTCTGCTCTCGAGCAGCCCGTGTAGAAAGCGAAGAACTAAATCCTGCCGTACGAGCTCTGATTTCTCTTACTTTATTATGATGATCATTCCTCCCTATGTAGGTAGGCGCCAACAAAGTATTTTTCCACTCCGAGGCGAAAGTTGGTGATTGAAATTTCATGAGGTCCTGTCGCAACGAAAAACGCCTTTGTTTTAATGACTGCCAGCCTAATTCGTGTATCACATCCGTGGCGCTCTCTCCCTTATTTTGGGATAATACAACACTTTGATCTTTTTCGGTGTCCTCCGTCAATGCTAGCGGATGAGGATCCCACACCGCACAGCAGTACTTCTGAAAAGGGCGGACAAGCGTGGTGTAAGCAGTCTCTTTACTAGACCTCTTACATTTTTTAAGTGTTCTGCCAATAAATCTCAGGCTTTGTTATCTTTCCCCACAACGTTATCTTTGTGATGGTTCCAATTTAATGTTATTAGCAATTGTAACTCCTAAGTATTCAGCTGAATTAACAGGTATTAGATTTGTGACAATTAAGAGTAACAGAAATTTAGCGGATTCCTTTTACTACTCATGTGTATGACTTCACATTTTTCATTATTTAAGGGGCGTAGGACGTCAAACGGGCCGACTTGGAGCAGGAGAGTCACCACAGGACATTTTAATTTCTACTGTCTATACTTTTACAAATAAATTCATAAAACTTTGTCACCATGACCAGGAAGGTTGAGGACTCACACTCATCGTAGTGGAAGTTCAAAAACGTAGCAAAATACCTTTCTTTACGTGTTAAATTTCATCATTTTTTCACTTCTTACGGGCTGCATTTGTTGCTATAGGTACACTTTTCTTCCTAAGTAAGAGAGATTCTTCGATGAATTTTTCATAGCATACAAACAGTAGTTACAGGTGAATCAAACTCTAGAATTTTCCAAATCTATTAAAAAACTGTGGAAAAAAATTAGATAATTAACTATAAAAGTTGAGTTTTTTCTAAACACGAAGTTTAAAATGTAGCAGTTCATTCATTTTTTTCATAAATTAAATAACTTCTAGAGTTTCATACACCTGTAACTATGGTTTGTATGCTGTATAAAAGTCATCGAAGAATCTCTATTACTTAGGAAGAAAAGCGTACCTATAGCAACAAATGCAGCCAGTAGTAAGTGAAAAAATGATGAAATTTCACATGTAAAAAAATGTATTTTGTTACGTTTTTGACCTTCCACTGCTATAAGTATGAATCGTGAATCCTTCCTGGTCACGCTGTTAAAGTTTTATGAATTTATTTGTAAAAGTATAGACAGTGGAAATTAAAATGTCCTGTGGTACCTCTCCTGCTCCAAGTCGGCCCGAGTGACGTCCAACCCCCCTTAAAGTCAACTACCACTTTTAGAACCACACAGATATCTTATGTAAATCTTTTTCCAGTTGGTTTTGATATCTGATGACTTTAAAAGACGGTAAATGACAACATCATCTACAAACAGTCTAAGTGGGCTGCTCAGATTGTCTCCTAACTCGTTTATGTAGAGCAGAAACAACAGAGATCCTACAGCACTTCCGTGCGGAACGCCAGATATTAATTCTATTTTACTCGATGACTTTCATTTCTGGCAGGAAATTACGAATGCAGTCGCACGCCTGAGACGATACTCCACAGGTATGCAGTTTGATTAGAAGTCGCTTTTGAGGAACGGTGTCAAAAACCGTCTGAGAATCTAAGAATATGGAATCAATCTGACATCCCCTGTTGGTAGCAATTCCTGTGAATAAAGAGCTAGTTGTTTTTCACAAGAACCATGTTTTCTGAATCCATGTTGGCTGTTAATCAATAAATCTTTTTCTTCGAGGTAATTCAGAATGTTTGAGCACAGTATATGTTCCAAAATCCTACTGCAAATCGATGCTATCGAAATTGGTCTGTAATTAAGCGGATTACTCCTAGTTTCTTTCTATGTTGTTTCAGTTTTTGTGTACAGATCTTTAGACGGGAGAGCGGCTGTATGTGTGAATTAAGTGTTGAACTACTCAGCATTCTCTGAAAAGTAACCTAACTGGTATAGAGTATGGACTGAGTTTTGCCTTTAATTAATTGATTTAAGCTGCTTCGCTACACCGAGGTTATCTACCTTTAAGTTATTCATGTTTCTAGTTCTTTATGCGAATTCTGGAATATTTACTTTGTCTCCTTTGGTGAAGTAATTTCGAAAAGCTTTGTTTAGTGATGCTGCTTTAGTGGCACTGTCATCAGTCATTGTTAATGCACGGTGAAGGTATTGGTTGCGTCCTGCCGCTGGTGTTCTTTACATACAACCAGAATCGTTCTGTGTTTTCTGCTAGATTTCGAGGCAGAGTTTCGCTGTGAAATCTATTAAAAGCATCTCACATTGAAGCTCGCGCTGAATTTCGTACTTCTGTAAAACTTGGGGATATGCGTTCTTATAAATTTGGCATGCTTCTTTAGTTGTTACTGTAGTAGTGTGCTGACCTCCCTGTTACCCATGGGGGATCAATACCACCTCTTACTAATTTATTTGGTACGTATCTCTCAACTGCCGTCAGTGCTACTTCTTAGAATTTAAATCACATCTGGTCTACGGTTACATAATTTACTAGTTTCCCCTCCGCGTGACACACTAGCAACGTTTAATTTCTAGAGCATATGACATGAACTTCTGTTCTTAATAAGCTGTCCTGTCCCCATTACTACATCTTCTTCAGACAACCAACATGCCCACGTACATTCCAAAGTCCAGCTAATGGTGCTGACGACACCGTCTTCCTTATCTCTATCCAATCCTGCACACAATTCAAAATTTTGTTTACATGTAATTTTCTGTAATTAAGAATCGGTCTCACAGAATCAGAGCAATAATCACAAAGAAACAACCCGCGGATATCACATCTCTGACTTCTACATACACAAGAATTCCACTCAGTTTATTCAAACTCCTTTTTTCCAGCAATAATCTCTCCTTCTGCCCATACCCTCCACACTACTCTCGTATCTGGGAAAACAACAGTTCAAGTCCGCTTCCGACCATCCTTATTTAATTCTTCCGTGATTTCCATTGCGCCCGCATCTCGTGGTCGTGCGGTAGCGTTTTCGCTTCCAGCGCCCAGGTTCCCGGGTTCGACTCCCGTCGGGGTCAGGGATTTTCTCTGACTCGTGATGGCTGGGTGTTGTGTGTTGTCCTTAGGTTAGTTAGGTTTAAGTAGTTCTAGGTTCTAGGTGACTGACGACCATAGATGTTAAGTCCCATAGTGCTCAGAGCCATAAATCGCTTCAGGCAAATGCCGTGATGGTTTCTTTGAAAGGGCACGGTCGATTTCCTTCCCCATCCTTCCCAAATCCGAGCTGGTACTAGAGATGGAGCACAAGCACGGATCATGGACAGATGGGAAAGGAAATCGATAGTGACCTTCCAAAGGAACCATCTCACAATTTACAGCAAGCGATTTAGGAAAATAATGGAAAACCTAAATGGAGACCGATAGACGGGAATTTGAACCGTTGTTCTCCAGAATGCGAGTCCAGTGTGCTAACCACTGCGTTACTCCACCCGGTGTTTTAGTAACAACCATTATCCAAGTACAAAGGATAACTAAAGCAGATGCGAGGATTTACATGTTAAGTTAAGTATATAAACAGACAGTAAGTGCCGGCCGGCAGGTTCGAATCCTGCCTCGGACATGGATGTGTGTGATGTCCTTAGGTTAGTTAGGTTTAAGTAGTTCTAAGTTCTAGGGGACTGATAGTCTCAGATGTTAAGTCCCATAGTGCTTAGAGCCATTTTAACAATTTATTTTATTTATTATTTTTTTTTTTTTTGAGACAGTAGGGTCATATCCGAAGCAATAACTCGGATCCTTTAACTTTGAGCATGAACATGCAGAGGAACTACGGCTCACGTTTAGAAAAATAGTTAACCAAGCACTGGATAGATATGCACCTCACCCAACAATTTGTTCTGGTTTTGGAGGGACGCTCGATGACATACAGTAAAGAAACTTATAACGGTACATCGACTAACACGTTACAGAAGTAAAACAAAGCATAGGGCATTAATAATGAGTTGCTACACTTTCAGACGGGAAATGTATGAAACCTTCAACGGCTGCCATAACAGGATCATATCGAAAGATCTCGCCTAAAACTTAAAGAAATTCTAGGC
This sequence comes from Schistocerca gregaria, assembly GCF_023897955.1. Lineage (NCBI taxonomy): Eukaryota > Metazoa > Arthropoda > Insecta > Orthoptera > Acrididae > Schistocerca > Schistocerca gregaria. Next base: position 182,792,188 of record NC_064931.1, on the reverse strand, counting down.
AAGTCTACTGGTAGCACAAAAGGTACTTCCCAGACACTCATGGATAAAACAGGGACTGAAAGTGAAGACAGCGAAGCAAAAGCAAAAATGTTGAAATCGGTATTTGAATGTTATTTTGTAAAGGACGTTTCAGGAGTATTTATTTATTATTATTTTTCCTTGCTTATTCGAGGCATGCTGCTGCAGGATGGTAGGTCCTCAACTATTCAGTACTGAGAAAATTCGGTGTTTTTTATGACGTCCGTCTCAGTTGCATTGATATAAAATTGAGCTATAATTGTTACCGGTTTTGGACTGACTCGCCCATTTTCAAACAACACACCTTAAAATTACAAAGTACATGTCTTACAGAAATGTGTACAAACAGTATGTATGTCCATATCAAAGGTACTTATATGCTTATAGACATACCTTGTCATTAACCGTAAAGTTTCGTACAATGTAGTGCCAAAAGGCACAGCAAAGCATGCAGTGGGCTAGTACCCTCATTGATAAGAGACTCTGCGTCTATTGTTACTGACTGGCGCAACCAAACTGACAAATATTATCTACAGTAGCCAACAGAACACCTTTGTGGGTTATTACGAATATCAGACATCTACACTGCTCTTTAAATGGTTTTTATTTTATAAATCATTCACGATGAGCCCATTTCGGCATATGGCCATCATCAGGTGCTCTGTAAGTACATAAGTAAGCGATGGTCTTACTACAAGAGCCTGTAGCTATTATGAGAAAAGTTAGGTGTTTTTACCTTACATGTAATATCGTTGCTGCATGTCCTGTCTTTTTTTAGAATTATTAGTTTTCCCTTAGACGTACACTGAAGATGTGTATCTAATTCTAGCTGGTTTTTATGTATGCTATTTTTCTTTTGGCAGACTGGATGACAGTGGATCAGCGATGTTACATATTTACATTGTTACCATTATAAGTAAGATATGTGTGGAAATTCCGCTGTTTTTATTACTTTTATAGGTTTCTTTTGGAATATGTCTTGGTTTTGTTTGAGATTTTTGTGTAATATATTTACCTTTTCGTACTAATTTTGTTATTGTCTATGATTTAAGTTGGTGTTATGTCTTTGTTGTATACACTTCGTGTTGTTATCGCTGTTACTATGGATATATGTTATTTAGCATCTTTGATTTATAGTTTTTCAGGTTTTCTTGATTTATGTGAATAAAGTTTTCTATGTAATTTTTGTGTTTTAGGTCTGTTTGTTGGTTCTGTAAATTTGTAAGATCGCTGTATGGATGTGAATATATATCTGTTTCCTCAAGGATGTTTGTGGATGTTCCCTTCTACATAATATGGAGGACTTCTAGTGCTTCGTTTATACGTTTCACGTCGTGCTTTTCCTGTTCTAGATGTAGAAAAAATGCTCTTTATATCTGATTTTGAAGTTTGTACCGGTTTGTCCTATGTAGAATTTAAGGGACTTGCTTCATGAAATTTTATAAATGCCACGGTTGTTGGGTATGGGAATTTTCGAGCTGCCTTTGTGAATTTTGTGTTTGAGGCCGTGTGTGTTTTGATATGCGAGGGGATGTCAGTTTTGTTGAATAATTTGTTAATTTCGTTTGAGATGTTTCCTAGATAAGATGTAGTTGTGTATGTTGTTTTCTTCTTTTTCGTTGTGTGTATGTTTAGTGTTATTTCTTTATGTATATTGTGCCTTTCTGGTTGTCTTTTATTGTGGTATAATTGTGTTACAGTTTTGGTATGATAATTGTTTTGCTGGGCTGTGTCTTCAAAGATTTTTATTTTCTTCTAAATAGCTTTGCCTTCTAGTGGCCAATTTATTAATGTGTTGAGCATTGTGTGGAAAACTGCGACATTGTGAACTTTTGAATGACATGAGAGTGCATGGGTGAAGAAAGTTGATTGCTTTGTTATTTTCGCGTTTCATTTTAGGGTGTAATTGATTCAGTGCTTTCTGTATTTCGTCTATGTCAATAAGGTTACCTTATATAAGCATTAAAGTGTCGTCTACGTGTCTGTAATGGTATATGATTTTCTGATTAGTTGTGTTTTTTGTTTCGAAGAATTTTTCTTCCAAACTGTTGAGGAATATGTCAGCTATGGTTCCAGCAGTGCTACATCACATCATGACTCCATCTTTTTGTGTACATATGTTATTATCAAATTCCAAGTAATTTTGCTGTAAGACAAGTTTTGTTAGTTGTAACATTTTTGTAGTTCCTTGTATTAAGATTTTTGTGTATTTGAGTTGGTTTTGTTCTATGGTGTCTATTGTTTCCTGCACTGGGATGTTCGTGTATAGGTTAGTATTGTATAAAGATAGAAATCTTTTATTTAGGGGTATTATTATGTCTTTGACGTTTGTAGCTAATGTTCTATAATTCCTTAGTATATATATTTTTTATTAAGGAGGTTGTTTACTTTCTTGCTGATGAGTATGTGAGGCTGTTAACATTGTCTACTACAGGACGTATAGGTACAAATTGTATGCGTTTCTTAGAATGTCCACAGAGCTTTGGAGTTCGAGGGTTCATAGGTATACATGTCCTTCGTTCATATTCTTTAAGGATTGTATGACATACTTTTATGGTTTTCCTGGTTTTGGCTACAAATTTATTTGTGCTAGTTCTGTTGATTTGTGTGATACCGTTGCTACTAAAGAAATCGTTAACTTTTTGTATGTAGTCATTTTTGTTTATAATAACTACACTCCTGGAAATTGAAATAAGAACACCGTGAATTCATTGTCCCAGGAAGGGGAAACTTTATTGACACATTCCTGGGGTCAGATACATCACATGATCACACTGACAGAACCACAGGCACATAGACACAGGCAACAGAGCATGCACAATGTCGGCACTAGTACAGTGTATATCCACCTATCGCAGCAATGCAGGCTGCTATTCTCCCATGGAGACGATCGTAGAGATGCTGGATGTAGTCCTGTGGAACGGCTTGCCATGCCATTTCCACCTGGCGCCTCAGTTGGACCAGCGTTCGTGCTGGACGTGCAGACCGCATGAGACGACGCTTCATCCAGTCCCAAACATGCTCAATGGGGGACAGATCCGGAGATCTTGCTGGCCAGGGTAGTTGACTTACACCTTCTAGAGCACGTTGGGTGGCACGGGATACATGCGGATGTGCATTGTCCTGTTGGAACAGCAAGTTCCCTTGCCGGTCTAGGAATGGTAGAACGATGGGTTCAATGACGGTTTGGATGTACCGTGCACTATTCAGTGTCCCCTCGACAATCACCAGAGGTGTACGGCCAGTGTAGGAGATCGCTCCCCACACCATGATGCCGGGTGTTGGCCCTGTGTGCCTCGGTCGTATGCAGTCCTGATTGTGGCGCTCACCTGCACGGCGCCAAACACGCATACGACCATCATTGGCACCAAGGCAGAAGCGACACTCATCGCTGAAGACGACACGTCTCCATTCGTCCCTGCATTCACGCCTGTCACGACACCACTGGAGGCGGGCTGCACGATGTTGGGTCGTGAGCGGAAGACGGCCTAACGGTGTGCGGGACCGTAGCCCAGCTTCATGGAGACGGTTGCGAATGGTCCTCGCCGATACCCCAGGAGCAACAGTGTCCCTAATTTGCTGGGAAGTGGCGGTGCGGTCCCCTACGGCACTGCGTAGGATCCTACGGTCTTGGCGTGCATCCGTGCGTCGCTGCGGTCCGGTCGACGGGCACGTGCACCTTCCGCCGACCACTGGCGACAACATCGATGTACTGTGGAGACCTCACGCCCCACGTGTTGAGCAATTCGGCGGTACGTCCACCCGGCCTCCCGCATGCCCACTATACGCCCTCGCTCAAAGTCCGTCAACTGCACATACGGTTCACGTCCACGCTGTTGCGGCTTGCTACCAGTGTTAAAGACTGCGATGGAGCTCCGTATGCCACGGCAAACTGGCTGACACCGACGGCGGCGGTGCACAAATGCTGCGCAGCTAGCGCCATTCGACGGCCAACACCGCGGTTCCTGGTGTGTCCGCTGTGCCGTGCGTGTGATCATTGCTTGTACAGCCCTCTCGCAGTGTCCGGAGCAAGTATGGTGGGTCTGACACACCGGTGTCAATGTGTTCTTTTTTCCATTTCCAGGAGTGTAGATGCTTGTCTTTATCTGTTTTAATTGCTAGGGCATTGCTATTGGCGTAGTGTTTTGTTATCTGAATAGGTATTGTAGCTTTTCATGATTTTGAACTCTCTTTCTCTTGCGTTTGCTGTTCTTAAATTAATTTCATTCTGTTGTTTTATAGGTAAGTTTGCTATGTCTAGTGTTACTTTTCTAGATTCTATTAGTTGTTTTTGTACAGTATAGTAGAATCTGGGTTCGTAGTATGCCTTAATCCTTTATCGAATAATATTTGCTCTTGGTCATTGAAAGCATTTTCAGTCATGTAGTTGTTTTTTTGTGAAAACTGAGAGGAGATATTACGTAGATAGGTTTGGCAATGGGGTATTGTTTTTCCACCAGGCGCTTGATTTTATTTTTGTGTGTAGATCTGATCTGGATGCTGATGTTATACACATAGATATTTATAAACTGTGACATGGTGTCAAAAATTAATGGAGTAGTATTGTTACTTAATTTTGAGTGAGCCATATGCATACCTTGATTTAGATGTTCCTTATGAGATAGTTTACTATTAATTTCTCGATCCCTAATTTTGCTCCATATTGTCTGATGTGAGGTACCAGCGTTGGTTCTGCTGAAATTTGGTTGTTGATGAAGGCTGAGATGAGTTTCTTCTTTAGACATATTTTACTGAATTTAATACTTTTGGTAAGTTTTACCTTTTTTATTCTTATCCGTACGTATTTCAGAAAGTTCGCTATATCGGCTTATGACACTGAGGTCCATAACTTTTGTTCTTTGTGGCCCGCAGTGCAAAATATATCTTCTAATGACATGGTTATTACGAATATCAGCCAGCTACACTGCTCTTTAAATGGTTTTTCTTTTATAGATCATTCATGGGATGAACCCATTTCGACATATTGTCAATAACAGGTGCTCTGTAAATACGTAAGGAACCGTTGGTCTTAATACAATGATCTGTAACTATGATCAGAAAAGTTGTAATAGATCGTTAGGTGTTCTTCCCTTACATGTAATATTGTTGCTGCCATATCCGGTATATTTTTAGAACCATTAGCTTCTCCTTAGATGTACACTGGAGATGCATATATGATTTTAATTGGTTTTTATGCATACTATTTTTCTCTTGAGAGATTGGATGTCAGTGGGTAAGCGATATTACATGTCTACGTAGTTACCATTATAAATAAGTGATGTGTAGAAATTAGCTTGTTTTTTATTATTTTTATAGGATTGGTTCAAATTTTTTTCTGGAATTTTTGGCGTCTGGAATTTGTTTTATGTTATCTTACGCATTAGTGCATGCACATGGCTGGATATTAATTTTTTATGATGGTGCAGCAACCATTGTCCTTCTTTTAGTGAGATTTTAAATGTAAAGCCATATCAAGTTTGCATAACATTTTTTACAAAATAACATAACGTCCATATGGAGCATACAAAGTCAGGAAGCGACGTCACTGCGCGGTCTCCTGTATACGACCCCATATTTTTGTAGCAGATTATAGTACCAAGCATTACTACGCTACATAGGTGGAGTCAGTGCTAAAACCTAAAATATGCTGTTCATTATTGGTCACACAAAAATGTGGTGTATGTGTCAGCGGTACTTATGGTTATTCCTTTTCTGAGCGAAAAGCGATTGTTATTGTATTACTATTGCGCTTCAGGTACGAACACATGTAATTTTTTGATACACTTGTTCAAATGTGTTCTACCAGAATTTGCACTCCTCCCTGTGGCGCATATTAGTTGTAACATGCTCTTTTGTACTGTAGCCCTATGCAACGATATATACCAAGCATTTTATACAATACTTTTCTTTACGATTATTACGTTTATACGATTAATGCGTAAATAAGATTTGGCTTTGAATGTGGCCTTCGCGCCATGAATGATGATTGCGTCGGTACTGTTTTATGTTATTCGCCTTATTTTACTTAGACAGCATTTACCTAGCGTGCAATAATGAACAGCATATTTTACGTTTAAGCATAGACTCCCTGTATGTAATGTAATAGTGCTTGGTACTACACCCTGTCAAAACGCGGAGCTGTGTACAGGAGGGCACACTAAATCGCCACTTCCTGACTTTGCATAGTCCGTTTGGACGCTACGTTATTTTGTAAAAAAATGTTAACATTTCCTGTAATGAAAAATTGATGTTTTCAGTTGGATGCTGCTTTATTTTGAAAATAAAATTTGCCAGTGTTTTCCATACAGTAAATTTGACATGTCTTTATATTTAAAACCTCATGAATAAAAGACAATGAGCGCCGTAGAAAACTAATAGCCGGCAACACGCGCATCTGCGTATGTATGAAGCCAACACAAAGATGACTACTGTAGGTAATATTTGTCAGTTTGGCTATTTCAGTCACTAGCAACGGACCCATAGTTTAGGATCAGTGGCGGTACTTCTGCCCACTGCCTGCTTTGCTGTGCCTTTTGGCACCTTATTGTACAAATAATTACGGTTAATAGCCCGCTATGTCTATAAGCGTATGAATACCTATAATATGGACATACATACTGTTTGCACAAATTCTTGTAAGATATGTACTTCGTAATTTTTAAGTGTATGGTTTGAAACTGGTCGTGTCAGTATCAGCCCTAAACCTGTGCCACTATAGCTGAATTTTATATCAGTACAAACTGAGATGGAGAAAATAAAAAAAAAAAGTTTTCTCGTTACGTTTTCTGCCTGAAGATAGGTCTTCACACGGTTGTTTCCGTGTTCTTCCGTCTTCTGCTGCTGACTTAAACCCCAAGTAGCTTCTACTTCCTTCATTGTCATTCAACTTCTTGTGTCTTCATCTTCCTTCCATTCTTCTTCCACAGACTAATTGTCTCACCATTGCAAAGATGAGTACTGTCGATGTGTCATCGGTGTTGAAAAACACTTGAAATCGCTAAAAGTAAACAAGTTCCCAGAGCGAGATGGATTCCTTGTCAGATTCTGTAAGGAATTTGAGGTTGAGTCGGCTCCAACTTTAGCCGTAATACACCATTGGTCCCTCGAACAAAAACCACGCCCAGCAATTGTTGGAGAGAACACGTCACATCCGTCACAAGAAGCGTGGGAGAAATCATCCACAGGAGTGTCGTCTAATCTCATTGATATACATCTGTTGTAGAATCTTGGAACTTATCCTACGCTCAAACATAGTGACGTATTTCGAACAAAATTATCTTCTGCATGCCTCCGAGCGTGGATACCCAAAACATCGGTCATGTGAAAACCAATTTGCGATTTTCTCGCATGACAACCTGGAAGCCGTGGACCAAAGAAGTCAGCCAGATGCAGTATATCATTACTTCCGAAAAGTACTTGATTCAGCACCATAGCAACATTTATTAACGAAAGTACGATCACATGGGGTAGCAGTCATTTTAAATAGTAGCGTCAGCCTTTTTGCTGATGATGCTGTTAACTGTAATGAAATATTATCTAGAAAAATTTCTGCACCAAACACACAAGAATAACTTCCTAAATAGTATCAATGAGACACAAGTGGGATCAATCACTTCACACAATTACCTGGATGTAACATTTTATGAGGATGTTAAATGAAATAATCACATAGGATGCTGCAAAAACGTAATCAGACAACAAAGGAAATTCCCAAACAACATCTCGCCTGACATATCGTAGAATAGAGCTTCAGTATATGGAATCCATTCGAAATAAGTGAAACAGGGAGAATTGGATGCACACAAAGATGGGCAGAGCATACGACTAGTTGCTTGTTTTGACCCATTGAGGAGTGTCACAAAAACTCTGAAATACCAGAAATGGCATATGTTTAAAGACAGACACCATCTAACGTACGGAATCCTACATTTGTGAAGTTTTAAGAGTCAGTATTAAGTAAGAGATCTCGGAATGTACATCTTCCTACATATCTTATTCGTAGGGACCACGAGGACCACATTAGATTACGCACAGTACACATAGAGGCATTCTTCTCGTGCTTCATATGAAATGTAAACAGTACCTAAGACGTGCTACAATCGACTGCACCCTCTGTTGTGCACTTCACAGTGTGTTTCAGATAATAGTTATAGATACATATCTAGGAACAAGCATTGAAAGGGATCTATTAAATCTCCTGGAAATAATTTGTCAAGTTCTCGAGATGTTTGGCTGCCTAATTGAGACTGTAGTTAGCCTCGAGGATGGAAAAGAGTCTTAGTCTTTATTTCTACCCCGATAAAAGAGTACCAGCACTATTCCTATACACAAATACTGTGTATGAAAGTGAACGGACAATAAATTTAAGTGAAATGAGTATACCGCAGGTGACGGGAATTGTAAGTCTGCGGCCGGCCGTTGTGGCCGAGCGGTTCTAGGCTCTACAGTCTGGAACCGAACGACCGCTACGGTCGCAGGTTAGAATCCTGCCTCGGCATGGATGTGTGTGATGTCCTTAGGTTAGTTAGGTTTAAGTAATTCTAAGTTCTAGGGACTGATGACCTTAGCAGTTAAGTCCCATAGTGCTCAGAGCCATTTGAACCATTTAGAGGTCTGATAGACCAGGCCCCCCACACTTTGGGATGTAGCGAATAGAGAGACACGTTTAACTTTGCCAGTAGGGCAAGTTTATTTGTTCAAGCGTGTCCTGTTTAGTTGGCGTGGTTGCACTGACCCTTTTTGCGATACCCGTCCACTGTTTGCTTAGGATTTGCCTAGGAGGTTGGCTAGTAGTAGACAGTTGGACGGCACTCTTCTGCCAGGTGTGAGGTAAGGTAGTTATGTTTGCAATACATTGCGTAATGGTATGGCAAAGGTATTGGAATGTTATTTCAATGACTTAATACTCTGATTAATTACTTCTTTTTCGGCCTTGGGATGTTGGTAACGAATTTATTATCCAGTTTGAGTACAACTATATTTGTACACGAACTTCGGAATTTCAGAGGGAGATGCTTTTCGTGTCGGCCAGGTTTCAAGCACGTGCCTATGTAGTACATAGGAACCATACTTGCTTAATGATTATCAAAGTAACTTCACTATCACTACATTGAGGAATCTTAAGAAAAGTGAATGGACTTAAAGTGAAATGGAAATTTATAGTACTTTTGACCATTTGCGCGGACCTCATGGACAGTCGACCAATGTTAATGATCATGTTGTGTGTTGTTAAATCAGTAACAACAGGTCATATTTTTCACGTTTGTATGTAGAACGTGTGGTTCATGGTGTCGGTTCCTGTAGTCATGTCCTAGTTCATGAACCACGGGTAACGTATGAGTGGCCAAGTAAGTGGTCCCGACAGTCGGGATACCAGTTACTTTGGAAGAAGGCAGGGCATCTCGGACATATTCTGAGTCGTGGTCACCTTTGTGCTCATACGCCAAAGACTACCAAATCCACCGGTTAGTCCCTCAACCGTTAGGGGTAAAACCCAATGGGACTCGGGGCAAGTAAGGCTAGCAACCTGCTTCCCTGGTACTTTAAGTAGGATGCTGGCAACAATCAGAGCAAAATGCCTCGGACCTTTGGAGGTGACGGAGTCCCACCTCTAACTGACAAACCAGGGACTCGTAAGATACGACTTGGCAAACAAATGGTAATGAGATGGGGAGCTATTAATATCAATGGGAGCTACTCAGGGAAGAAGGTAGAGCTGGCAGAGGCTGCAAGTAAGATGGGGCTGGACGTTTTAGCTGTTAGTGACATTCGGGTAAGGGGTGAGAAAGAAGAGGAAGTGGGAGAATACAAGGTCTATCTGTCAGGAGTCAAAGCAGGAATAGCACAATGGGGTGTAGGGCTTTACATAAGGAAAGAAATGGAACCCAGCGTTGTTGCAATAAGGTATGTAAACGAACGATTGATGTGGATAGATTTGACAGTGTCTAGCAAGGAAATTAGGATTGTGTCAGTATATTCGCATTGTGAAGGGACAGATCAAGATAAGATGGATAGTTTTTATGAGGCACTCACTGATGTAGTTGTTAGAGTAAAGGACAAGGACAGTGTTCTGCTCATGGGGGATTTTAATGCCAGCATTGTAAATAATCGAACAGAAGGGAATGAAAAGGTTATGTGTAAATTTGGAGAGGATATGGAGGCCAACAGGAACGGGAAACAACTGCTGGATTTCTGTGCCACTATGGGCTTAGTACTCACATACTCCTTTTTTAAACATAAGAACATTCATCGGTATACTTGGGAAGGCAGGGGAACCAGATCTGTCACTGACTATATAATAACAGATCAGGAATTCAGGAAGGCTGTGAGGGACACAAGTGTATTCAGGGGATTCTTTGATGACACTGATCATTATTTAATCTGCAGTGAAATTGGGATTGTGAGACCGAAAGTGCAGGAGGTCAGGTCCATATGTAGGAGGACAAGAGTGGAGAAACTTCAGGATAAGGAAATCAGGCACAAGTACATGACAGCGATCTCAGAAAGGTACCAGTTAGTTGAATGTAGTCAATTGCAGTCATTGGAAAAGGAATGCACAAGGTACAGGGACACAGTACTAGAAGTGGCTAAAGAATGTCTTGGAACAGTAGTGTGTAAAAGTAGGATGAAGCAAACAGCTTGGTGGAATGACACAGTCAAGGAAGCCTGTAAAAGGAAAAAGAAGGCGTATAAAAAATGTCTACATACTAGAACTCAGGTAGACAGAGAAAGCTATGTTGAAGAAAGAAACAAAGCCAAACAGATAATTGCAGCATCCAAGAAGAAATCTTGGGAAGACTTTGGAAACAGGTTGGAGACTATGGGTCAAGCTGCTGGAAAACCATTCTGGAGTGTAATTAGCAGTCTTCGAAAGGGAGGTAAGAAGGAAATGACAAGTATTTTGGACAGGTCAGGAAAACTGCTGGTGAATCCTGTTGATGCCTTGGGCAGATGGAGGGAATATTTTGAAGAGTTGCTCAATGTAGGTGAAATTACGATTAGTAATGTTTCAGATTTCGAGGTAGAATGGGATAGGAATGATGGAAATAGGATCACATTTGAGAAAGTGGAGAAAATGGTCAATAGATTGCAATCCAATAAAGCAGCTGGGGTGGATGAAATTAAGTCAGAACTCATCAATAACAGTGGAATGGTAGGTCTTAAATGGCTACACAGGATAATTGAAATGGCCTGGGAGTCGGGACAGGTTCGATCAGACTGGACAAAAGCAGTAATCACACCAATCTTTAAACATGGAAACAGAAAAGATTGTAACAACTACAGAGGTATCTCTTTAATCAGCGTTGTGGGTAAAATCTTCTCAGGTATTGTTGAAAGGAAAGTGCGAGTATTAGTTGAGGACCAATTGGATGAAAATCAGTGTGGGTTTAGGCCTCTTAGAGGTTGTCAGGACCAGATCTTTAGCTTACGGCAAATAATGGAGAAGTGTTATGAGTGGAACAGGGAATTGCATCTATGCTTTATAGATCTAGAAAAGGCATATGACCGGGTTCCTAGGAGGAAGTTATTGTCTGTTCTACGAGATTATGGAATAGGAGGCAAACTTTTGCAAGCAATTAAAGGTCTTTACATGGATAGTCAGGCAGCAGTTAGAGTTGACAGTAAATTGAGTTCATGATTCAGAGTAGTTTCAGGGGTAAGACAAGGCTGCAACCTGTCTCCAATGTTGTTCATATTATTTATGGATCATATGTTGAAAACAATAGACTGGCGGGGTGAGATTAAGATATGTGAACACAAAATAAGCAGTCTTACAGATGCGGATGACTTAGTTGTGATGGCAGATTCGATTGAAAGTTTGCAAGGTAGTATTTCAGAGCTAGATCAGAAATGTAAGGACTATGGTATGAAGATTAGCATCTCCTAATCGAAATTAATGTCAGTGGGAAAGAAATATAAACGGATTGAGTGCCAAATAGGAGGAACAAAGTTAGAACAGGTGGGTGGTTTCAAGTACTTAGGATGCATATTCTCACAGGATGGCAACATAGTGAAAGAACTGGAAGAAGGTGTAGCAAAGCCAATGCAGTGAGCGCTCAGCTACGATCTACTCTCTTCTGCAAGAAGGAAGTCAGTACCAAGACTAAGTTATCTGTGCACCGTTCAATCTTTCGACCAACTTTGTTGTATGGGAGTGAAAGCTGGGTGGATTCAGGATACCTTATCAACAAGGTTGAGGTTACGGATAAGAAAGTAGCTAGGATGGTTGCAGGTATAAGTAGATGGGAACAATGGCAGGAGGGTGTCCACAATGAGGAAATCAAAGAAAAACTGGGAATGAACTCTATAGATGTAGCAGTCAGGGCGAACAGGCTTAGATGGTGGGGTCATGTTACACGCATGGGAGAAGCAAGGTTACCCAAGAGACTCATAGGTTCAGCAGCAGAGGTAGGAGGAGTCGGGGCAGACCAAGGAGAAGGTACCTGGATTCGGTTAAGAATGATTTTGAAGTAATAGGTTTAACATCAGAAGAGGCACCAATGTTAGCACTGAATAGGGGAACATGGAGGAATTTCATAAGAAGGCTATGCTCCAGACTGAACGCAGAAAGGCATAATCAGTCTTAAATGATGATGATGAGGATGTATGTAGAATGAGAGCATTTCCATTTTTAACGTAATTTTGTTGTAAAATAGTTGGTTTCTCTGTTCCTCAGTTCACTTACGACATTCCATAAGTCCATCAAAGTGCGTGTAGGCTCCAACAGAGTTGCTAAATGAATAAATCTCAACTTTTGGAGCCTATCTAATACCTATACCCCTTGTCAATTTTTGTTTAGTTTTGAGATGAAAAATTAGCACTGTTCTTCTCCGTTTGCATGTATCCTCCCACACGAACGTCAAAGAGTATGCAGGCCACAGCAGTGTTGTTAAATACATAGAGTTTACCTAACACCGAAACCGATAGTCATTTTTATTCACTTCAGATACACGAAGTGGACATTGTTTTTCTCAGTTTGGCCATATCCATTCACATATCTGTAAGAGTGTACGGACATTCCAATAGTATCGATAAATGAATAGAACTTCATTTTACTTGTAAATGAAATATCTTACCTATATCTACAATCAATTCTATTTAGATTAATGATTATCGAATTAATGAAATTTCTCATCTCTCGGTACCTGTCCACAAACGCAGTCCACCTTTTGTACTGAGAGTGTTGTAGAGTTGTTCTGATTTTGATTTGTAGAAGGGAAAATCTCTTTTAGTTCTCTTTGTAGAATTTATGTACATACAACTGTTTTTCTCCTGCAGGCCAGAATTATATGTTACCAATTGACTATCCTAAAGTCTCTGATACGATGTGGTATTCGGAACAAGTATGTACAACTATGAGATACAAGGACCAAGCGTCCCTGAACAATTGATAGTTTCATTCCATGTACGGATCAATTTAACTTCTGCTAATATCTAGGCTTTGTGATTCTCATAGCCCACTCTACTTTTGTTGAACGAATTCTATTTGGAATTTGTCAGAAATCTATGCTCACTATTTTGACGATCCCACAGCCAATCCTTTTTTAAACTTACAAATTGACCCGTTATACACTCCTGGAAATGGAAAAAAGAACACATTGACACCGGTGTGTCAGACCCACCATACTTGCTCCGGACACTGTTAGAGGGCTGTACAAGCAATGATCACACGCACGGCACAGCGGACACACCAGGAACCGCGGTGTTGGCCGTCGAATGGAGCTATCTGCGCAGCATTTGTGCACCGCCGCCGTCAGTGTCAGCCAGTTTGCCATGGCATACGGAGCTCCATCGCAGTCTTTAACATTGGTAGCAAGCCGCGACACCGTGGACGTGAACCGTATGTGCAGTTGACGGACTTTGAACGAGGGCGTATAGTGAGCATGCGGGAGGCCGGGTGGACGTACCGCCGAATTGCTCAACACGTGGGGCGTGAGGTCTCCACAGTACATCGATGTTGTCGCCAGTGGTCGGAGGAAGGCGCACGTGCCTGTCGACCTGGGACCGGACCGCAGCGACGCACGGATGCACGCCAAGACCGTAGGATCCTACGCAGTGCCGTAGGGGACCGCACCGCCACTTCCCAGCAAATTAGGGACACTGTTGCTTCTGGGGTATCGGCGAGGACCATTCGCAACCGTCTCCATGAAGCTGGGCTACGGTCCCGCACACCGTTAGGCCGTCTTCCGCTCACGACCCAACATCGTGCAGCCCGCCTCCAGTGGTGTCGCGACAGGCGTGAATGGAGGGACGAATGGAGACGTGTCGTCTTCAGTGATGAGAGTCGCTTCTGCCTTGGTGCCAATGATGGTCGTATGCGTGTTTGGCGCCGTGCAGGTGAGCGCCACAATCAGGACTGCATACGACCGAGGCACACAGGGCCAACACCCGGCATCATGGTGTGGGGAGCGATCTCCTACACTGGCCGTACACCTCTGGTGATCGTCGAGGGGACACTGAATAGTTCACTGTACATCCAAACCGTCATCGAACCCATCGTTCTACCATTCCTAGACCGGCAAGGGAACTTGCTGTTCCAACAGGACAATGCACGTCCACATGTATCCCGTGCCACCCAACGTGCTCTAGAAGGTGTAAGTCAACTACCCTGTCCAGCAAGATCTCCGGATCTGTCCCCCATTGAGCATGTTTGGGACTGGATGAAGCGTCGTCTCACGCGGTCTGCACGTCCAGCACGAACGCTGGTTCAACTGAGGCGCCAGGTGGAATTGGCATGGCAAGCCGTTCCACAGGACTACATCCAGCATCTCTACGATCGTCTCCATGGGAGAATAGCAGCCTGCATTGCTGCAAAAGGTGGATATACACTGTACTAGTGCCGACATTGTGCATGCTCTGTTACCTGTGTCTATGTGCCTGTGGTTCTGTCAGTGTGATCATGTGATGTATCTGACCCCAGGAATGTGTCAATAAAGTTTCCCCTTCCTGGGACAATGAATTCACGGTGTTCTTATTTCAATTTCCAGGAGTGTAATTGAAAAATGAATTTTGAAACCAGTGATTTTGGTATATATTGAAAATGTATAATTTAGTACTGAAAGATCATGTCGAAATGTACCAAAAGAGTACGTGATAATGTGCAGTCGAGTATGGAAACGATCAGAGAGATGGAGGAAAGTGACGATGATACGGGTGATGTCTCCAATGAGCCTAGTATGGAACAGAAGACATGTTTAGATGATCATACTGTTATTGATTTAGAGCTATCAGTAGAACCAGATACAATGGCAAATAGGATAAGCAATGTGGAGAAACATAAAGATATCGAGGTTTCGGAAGTAGATCAGGCAGCTGATCCAAAAATTGGAAATATTAATAAAAATGTTCGATATGTTAGTATCAATAAATACTCAAATAGGTTTGATGAATGAAGGACTTAGTAAGCTAGAAGAGAATAACAAAGAATTAAAGGAGGACACAAGTTCACTAAAAGAGTGTAATAAACAATTAAAGGAGGACAATAAAAAGTTAAACGTAAAATTTGAGGCCAAATTTGGTCTGTTAGAAAGGTAAAATGGATTCGTTGGAAAGTAAACTTGATACCTTTGATCGGAAATTGGAAAATGCTAAAAAAGAATTAAAGGCCGTCTGGGACACCAAGTTAAATACAAAATTTAGAGAACTGGATTTAATGTTTTCTGACACCTTAGAAAATCAACAGAATAAATTAATGAAAAAATCACTGATGTAGAAAACAGATATGAAATAGATTCGAACAGATATGATAATCTGTCCAATAGGATGGTGAAGTGTGAAAGTAGTTGTTTCAATGCTAACGCACAGATAGAAGACCTTTCGAAACAAATAGCAGAGGTTGAGTCATATAAGCGGTGGTGTTTTTATATCTGCATTGGACACTGCACTTGGCAGAGACCGTTTGGAGAAAGTTACTTTATGTGTCGATGATTTGTTAATTGCTTCTGAAACCTGGGAGGAACACCTGAATTTATTAAGAAGAGTTTTCACAAGATTTTTAGAGTACGGAGTTACTGTAAATTTGAGCAAATTTACCAACTGAAATTTCTTGGACATATAATTACTCCTGAAGGGATAAAACGCAATCGTAAAAAGATGGATGCGATTAACAGATGTCCATATCCTAAGAATATAAAAGAATTAGTCTTTTATCGGCTTGGTTTCTTTTTTCGACGATTTTTACCCAATCAGCTAGTCAGCCAAGACTGTTTGTTACAGCTGTTAAGAAAAAAATGTCATGTGGAAGTGGACGACCGAATGCACGCAACCTTTTTATAACATCCGCGATGCGTTGGTCAGGGCTCCACTGTTGCATCATCCAAGACTTGATCAAGATTTTTATATCGCTGCAGACCCCTCGGAAACGGGATTAGGTGCCACTCTGGACGATCCGAAAGTTATCAATACAATCAAAATAATTGGGTTTGCGAGCAGAACACTTTCTAGCTGTGAACGTGCGTATTGTACTGCTGAACTGGGAGTACTGGCTGTAGTCTGGTACCTTAGCAAGTTTCGCTATTCTGTTTATGGAAAGAAGGTTATCGTATACTGTGACCACAAAGCTTTATCTTTTATTTTAACGGGAAGGATGTTTCATTCACGTTTAACCTGGTGGGATTTGTAACTTTAAGAATATGATATTTCACTACAGTACACCAGAGGAAAAGACAACATCATAGCTGATGCTCTTTAAAGGCTACCGAAAACAAAGAATGACGACGAATGCGAAGAACTAACTATTGATTTTACAGTCATGAATTTATCAATGCGACATTCTGAGAAGCAGATTTCGCAGCAATGTCGAAAGCTACAACAGCTACAAGACGACGATATGTTGTGGAAGTCCATTAAGGATACTGTTGAAAGCAACGTTTTGCTTCAAAGAACAGTATGAGTTAAAATCCGGAGTGTTATTCAGAAGAAAAAATGAAGTTGACGTTTGGAAAGTTTGCATTCCGAGTGAATACTTAGAATCACTAATCTGGTATACTTAGTTAAAATGAGGTCATTTTGGTTCCGCAAAATGTACAGTCAAATTAGCGCAATACTGTTATCATCCAAATTTGGGATGTTTAGCTACATATATTCTCAAGAAGTGCAAAACTCATAAATTATTGTTGTAAGATGGAACTAAACCCGATAATTCCACAGCAACCTTTGATGTTGGTGTCCTGTGACGTCTGTGGACCGTGTCCTACGACACGTGGACGGTTCAAATATGTTTTGGCATTCTATGATCTTTTTTCAAAATAAGTGAAATTATATCCTTTGAGAAATCTCCATGTGCGACCAATGTAAGCAAATTTATTAACAACTATCTAACTGAGCTTGGTAAGCCTATGATGATTTTGACAGACCACGCTGTATATTATACAAGCACAGTATGGAGAGACACTATGAAAGAACAAAGAATCAAACATATTTACATTTCACGATTTTACCCTTGTGGAAATCCTGTGGGAAGAATATTCCAAGAGCTAAATCGATTCCTACATACGTACATACTGAACCAACATTATAAGTGGATCGACTGGATTTACGAATGTGAAAAAGTGGATAATGACTTACCTCACTTATTGACAGGCTCTTCACCCAACCAAATAGTACTTGGTGAAAGTAGCCTGCCGGAATGGTTGAAGAATTACCTCAAGTGGAAGGAAAGAATATCAGGAGAGAAGATATTTTGAAGAAGGTTTACGGAAAGGTGAAGCACCAAGTACGATTGAGAAAGGCTATGTTTGATAAAACTGTGAAGAAAGTAGTAACATATGATGTAGGAGAAGAAGTTTTATTGAGAAATCACCCGAAAGCATCAACTAGAAAGAGATTGAATAAAAAGTGCTAATATATGTATACAGGTCCCTATAGGATAATTAAAATACTACATGAAGGGAGCTACATCCCAGCAGATTGCCACACCAACGTGATTAGGGGCTTGTTACCACACATAGACATTAAGAAATATTATCAATGACGAAAAAGATATGGAGTCGAGAAATACAGAATAAACCAATAGGACACTGTTAGCAGAATTCGACCACATGTCAACTGTAACATGTTCAAGTACAATATCAGTGGAAGAAGTAAAGAAGATTCTGAACATAAGATTATTATGATTTTGTGAACTATGAAATAAATGGGCAGTGAAACAGAATGACTGTTCAATTTTGTAAGAGAAGAAATTATGAAGTAAGAATATATTTTATGTATATGTGTAAATTAGAAGATTAGTATTTAGCATATATATAAAGACAATACTGCATATCCTCATGTATATATGTAAATAGCCTTAAAGAAAATGATTCAAAAGTAGTGTTAATATGTAAGAAGATGTATTGGACTTCAGTGTATATATATGTAATGCCAAGAAAGTTGTGTTACCCATAAGAAGATTTTATTTAGTAATTGTTTGAAGAATTATTAATTTTGTAGTGTTATAGATAACTATGTAAAGCAAAATGGAAAGTACACTCTAACCACTTGAGCTGAAAAGTAATGATGAAAGGAAATTTAATGCAACTCAATCAAATAATGTAGTAACATGGAATAGAAGAAGCGGAATAGCATGTCTAAAGTACAGGAATAATAACAGGAAGCAAACCAAGACCACTGTCTAAAGACAATAACTACTCTATGTTTACATGGGAAATGCAAATGATCACGATAAAGAAAAAAAAATCTAATGTGAATAAACAAACTTTTTTCGTAATATTATGCGAAGAGAGAGTAAAAATACCTGTTAATAAATACCTGTTTGTACTAATTCGAAAAGCAAGAAACAATGAAATATGTAACAATATAAATACTGAAACTAAGCATGAGAGCCTATGGTATTGTATTAAAAAGTATTTTACTGTAAGTTTATGTTGGTTAATGACCAGAAATAATTGAAGAATTATGTGAAATAAAGACGCAAGGAAATACTGAAACGAATCGTAAGAAATTACGGACCTCGCAGAATGAGATAAATTGAAGAGTATTAAAGGTCTGAAAGGGATTTCATCGAAGTGTATTACGTACGCTATCTACCTATCAACTGTTAGTGAACAGTTTATGCAATTAAACGATTGTAACAGAAAATGAATAACGTAACCGTATTGCAGAAGTCATAGAAGTTTTAGCAAACTACTGTATTGAGAGAAATTCAAATTAACTAAAGCGCTAACTGAACGAAAACATCATGGAAGTCAGTAATAGTGCGCCCTCTTCGCGCGACGCAACAGATGAAGTTCATGCGTACCAACTTGTGACAAACAATATGTCATAAGTCAACCATTACATGTACGTTACTTCAAAATTTTAATGAAAGCGTTGTTTTGACATAAACGTCATCGATTCTCACAATTAATGCAACAAGGACGATAGTGATTTAATGTACTTTAATGTTGCTAATCCAGTCGCAGTGTGAGCAACATAACTGCTTTCATCAGAGATGAATTTACAATACACTGTACAACGGCAAAGACAATATTGAGATCCGATTTGTCATCTTACCTGAAGGCAAGAGAAGCTGGTTTGAAATTGAAATTGGGAGAGGAAGGCGATGACTAAGTTGTATCCAGCCAACTACGCAATCTGATGCAGGTCGCAGCCTTGGGAATCAAACGTCGTAACTGGCTGTGACCCCTGCTTTGCACAGTCGGTTGGAGAACTGAGGACTTCCGTCCCAGAGAATGTGTTAGGTGATTATGTGATGATATTTCGAAACCCAACAGACAGATTTGGAATTTATTTAAGGCCGTTTTGTCTAGGTCCACTCATTAATCATAAAATTGTTGTAACATATATGTACTTATTTATTGAGTGAATCAGAGTGTGAGTGAATTCACAAGGACAAGTACACCATCCTATCAAAATACACAAGAGATAGGCCTGTTCTGTCTGGAACCCTTTTCAAGACATCACAGTCCGGGGGCCGTATAAGATTACAGATCGGGATTGATCTGTTAAGTCTTGAATATCTTATTTGTATCTGTCAGTTGGTATGGAGGGGGTTGAGTTGTTTTGGGGGAAGAGACCAAACAGCGAGTTCATTGGTCTCATTGGATTAGGGAAGGAAGTCAGCCGTGCCCTGTGAAAGGAACCATCCCAGCATTTGCCTGGAGCGATTTAAGAAAATCACGGAAAACTTAAATCCGGATGGTCGGGCGCGGGATTGAACCGTCGTCCTCCCGAATGCGAGTCCAGTGCGCCACCTGGAGAAATTGAGATTTCGAGCAATTAGTTATATAGCCTTGCGTGATTAAGTCCCGACGCTTTGCAAAGATGTCCTTTAGTTACGTGCACTTTGCGATCTGTTGAGTTTTATTTTCTGATAATAAATCATATTTTTTCTGATTACCGTTAAAATATAATGACGATAAATGTTGGACGTAATTTGGAATAATATTTTAACAACTAATAAGATGACGTGACGTCATTATTTTACTCTTAGAAAAAGAGTGTTAATTGTGCGTTTATGAGCGGTCAGTGTCGGGATCAGTGAATACGATTCGAGAAATAATTGATTTAACGAAGTTCAATTCCACACAATCGTGAGGGGCTAATTATGACCTTGGAATAGATTGTAGGTGTAAGCAAGTCAATTTCGTGACAGGCTAGTAAGCGTCGCAAGTGTAACGCGATATCAAGACTGCTTTCGCGCCGCTGATGGTTTGCTTTAAACCCCCGAAAATACAATTTATGCGAATTCTTAATTATTGCGAAAGGGTAGAATATTTGATGGTTATCCCACTGTTGATGGGCCATCGTGTAGGACGTAAGTTTGGATAGAATGATCTATTTCAAAATCCAACATAAATCCTGTTGATCTAAGTAGCCTAGCAACCCAAAAGCTCATACGTGGTTATCAGCAGAAACAGTGAACTATTTTTCATGCCCACATTTACACACTACATCGAGGTTTGAATGATTTGTGGGTGCGAAATAAACATTTGAAAGCATTTGATTGAATAAAAGGAAAGAGATAAAGAAGTTTATTCGTATATTTTGTTATTTCATGAACATTGATATTTTCTTATAGTGGTGTAGACCCTTACGTATTATTAATATTGTGACAGCCTGATCGTAAGAGCTCTCGTTACAAGTCGAGTTTTGCGCCTGATTAAGAGTAGCTGGTTTTTAGAGTCTCAAAGATTAAGTGAATAATAAAATCACACTTAAATAACGCTGCATCGAAACCCACTGTCTTTATACTATATTAAACTAGCTATTCTGGAATCAGGTGGTGCCGTTGCTGTGTAGTTGTGTATTGTCAACAACAAGTAGGTAAACACAAACATAAACATTTCTCATGTTTTGATATCGACGAGGGAAAAAAGAGACGACAACGACGACACACACGTACACATATCCAAA
Organism: Schistocerca gregaria; assembly: GCF_023897955.1. Classification (NCBI taxonomy): domain Eukaryota; kingdom Metazoa; phylum Arthropoda; class Insecta; order Orthoptera; family Acrididae; genus Schistocerca; species Schistocerca gregaria. The sequence goes on along the minus strand of NC_064931.1, from coordinate 182,770,816 downwards.
CGGTATACGTGGCGCCATACAATACAACACAACGACGTCAAGGTATACCCACTAAGTGTGTAGGATATGAGCTGTCGACGTCATGATCACCTTGCTCACCAAAACAGCTAGCTGATCTGCCACTGTAGTTGGCCTTTACACTGAGCACAGCAAACGTCATTTTATAATTACTGTGTTCTATTTAAAAGTGGATGTGTGAACTTAGTTACTAGAAGCGTGGACTACCAAACAGAATATTGGAAAACTGTGCTGGGTATGAAGGCTGTAACGTGGTCACATGGTAAATTAATAGTGTCCCATCTTAATGCATACCTATAAACTAACATGGAGAGACTGTGCAGCACCAGGATGACATGCAGTTACTTCTACACTGGGTGACGTTCACAGGCCACTGCAACCTTCACCTATCTTAGCTCACCAGCTGCGCCATACATACACAAAGATGTCAGTAGCTTTGACGATGCATATCAGATACCAAGCATGGATGGAACTCATCTTGACACTTTATTCTCATTACAATTTTTAGTAATATGTAAAGCACATAAACTATTAGTATTAGGACATTTATGTGAGAACTAAATAAGCTGCTTGAATTAGACAGCCTTTGATACACTGCCCCCTGAAACATAATGAACTCACAGAATATTTAGGCCATTGCGCAGATGCCGATCCTGATTATGCAGCCTGCTGCCTGGTCTAGCATGCATTTACCATGCTGTCCTACACAATAGGAGTAAAGAAACAGCAGAGTCTATTGAATGTATGTCCAGGTAAGCTGCAAAGTGACAGCAGTGGCTCATTCAAAACAAAGTCCAAGGCGTCACAGTTCCAAGCATTGAGATATCACATGCATATCGTCGATTCAATGACCCAATGGGAAGTACAGAATAGCACTTTGTAGGATGCTCTTGCGATGGCAATAAAACACATTACAAACAAAACGTAAAGAACCTGTGACATGTGTGGGGAGTTAACTAGCATTTCTGTCTAATACATTTTTGGACATATGTGTAAGTAAACACTGCGCTTGCTTACTATCTCTACACTAAAACAATAGACTCTCATCATATTTTCTCGTCATAATTACACACCACATCAATTAAAGCGACCTGCCCAGTGTCCCAGGTTCACGAATAATTCCTGTATTTTATGCGTAACACACACCACAAAAGTCTGAAACGTGTTATGTAGGCGATACATAATTGCAGATTGTATCGAACATAATGGGTAATCATTAGTATTTTTATGATTGATTATTGACATTAGCGTAGGGTGGTGCAATGTAGCTTCCAGCAACAGAGTCCGGTGTCTAGAGATGTATAATCATTCTTTGAACCATTATTACTAGCTTTTATCCTTATTCTCAACACTAGAAAACAAGAAACAACTGTGAAGGTGGTGTTTTCGTCAGATATAGTAACTGAAAATAGTAAACTTGTTGCCTGTTATCATCATTTTACCTGGTCCTGACTCTATAAAAGTATCCGAAACCAGTAACATAGCTGGCAAATCGATAATTGAAAGTAAACTTCTACAGGGAAATTCCACAAGGAATAGGCAGTAATCAGCACACTCCAGCCGTTAATAAGTGTTCCATTAAAGACTGACAGTTTTTTACAGCATATACATCTCGTATTGAATTTGAGATCTAATTCACTTACAACAAATGGACAGTCACCCAAGAGATCAACATAGAATTACATCAAGAGAGTCTCTACAATCCAACTGTCTGCTTCTAAGTTCTGGTAGTTTGTGAAATCGATTACCAGGTCCAAAGAAGTAAATCTATAGGTATACAGTGCACAGTTTTATAATCAATTATTGGTCCTGATTACCTGGGATGAATGTACTTCTGCATAAGTCGTCCCTCAATTGATATCTATTTCATTCTCTAGATCGTGTTGCTTTAGTTCAGAAGTCACTCTGTCATAGTATTTGTGTATATGTAGGACAAACATAAGGAGGCTGTTTGTTATGGTAATATAATCAGAATAAACAATGATATTTTGCTGAAACTGATTATTTGGACCAGTAGCAAAAATGTGGTTGCACTTGCAATCTAATTACACTACTTTCTGTGTGTGTGTGTGTGTGTGTGTGTGTGTGTGTGTGTGTGTGTGTGTATGCGTCTCTGTGTGTGCATACATTCCCTCCTCCCTCCCACACACAGGGTCAGTTTTCACTTTATGGAATCATTCCACTTTACCTTGCATTAAAATATTTGACAGTTCCAAATACACACTACTTGCAACTCGTATGTACTGGGAGAGAATACCACAGCATTTTGAATCCAGATGAGTGTCTTACGAATCACATTACTCTAGTCATAAAACAACTGGAGGTAAGAGGATGTAGCGTACGCCATCGATCGTTTATCTCCCCTTATTTTCCTATGTGCAGAAGTAGCAGTATGGCAAACGAATGGATGTCCACCAGCTTACTCCAAAATAGAATATCATACATAGTAACAGAATGGATCATCTGTCTGACCCTGTGCAAATACCAACGTATAGTACTACCAACATGCTCTACAAGCCTTAACAATTTTATATAGTCCTGAATGTTGACCATTCTTCCACGGACACCACGTATAGCTAAGTGCAGTGCTAAATGAATTATTCATAGCAATATGTACTTATGAAACACGAGGTAGCCTAAAAAAGCTTATTCGCAGTGTTGGTAACTGAAAGAAGACAGTGATGACATGTGTACGGTAGCAGTGGTAGTCTTTCTAGAAGTAGACCCAACTCAACGGGCTGAATGAAGTACTCCCTAAGAATGGCAAAGCATTATTAGTGAAAACTGCAAAATAAAATCCGGAAAACTGTAAGAGAATATCTTACCAAATATACAGGTTTTCATCATTAAATTAACAATCAAGCATGTATGTATTAATTACTATGAATGTTAACCAGTTGTAGAACATAGGACACGTCAGAAATATTGCTTGAAACACAATTTCACTTAAGGAACTTGTGATCGAACTTGGGTCATGTTTTATATGCAAAAAATGTTTGTACCGATTTTCGATAGGGAATACGGAGTGTGGTTACACAGAAAAACATCACAAAGCATGCAAGTACGTCTGAGCCTATTGATAATAGTGTCAATGAGGCCCATTTGAAGTGGAAGCATTATTATCGTAAAGCCGTGCTCATAGCGACATGGATCTGGGAAGCGGGGTTCAGTTCATACTTCATTGCTTGAGTTATTACGGTATCAGGTATACATTTACGTCTCTCCTCATCACACTTAAATATCGATATTCGACCAAACGTCAGTGTAAACGACTGTAAGGTTTATTTGCTCCATGTCGCCCATCTTGTAATTACTACTAGCGCTGTGCAACGCCCACACAGAAACGGAGACCCAGTATATCACATGAGAGACCCAAAAGTTCATTCCCTTGGTAACACGAAAGAACTTACAGTTTTATTTAGTGCATGATAGTCAAAATGTCCCTCCCCATGAACCATGGACCTTGCGGTTGGTGGGGAGGCTTGTGTGCCTCAATGATACAGATAGCCGTACCGTAGGTGCAACCACAACGGAGGGGTATCCGTTGAGAGGCCAGACAAACGTGTGATTCCTGAAGAGGGGCAGCCGCCTTTTCAGTAGTTGCAGGTGCAACAGTCTGGATGATTGACTGACCTGGCCTTGTAACACTAACCAAAACGGCCTTGCTGTTGTGGTACTGCGAACGGCTTAAAGCGAGGGGAAACTACAGCCGTAATTTTTCCCGAGGGCATGCAACTTTACTGTATGGTTAAATGATGATGGCACCCTCTTGGGTAAAATGTTCCGGAGGTGAAATAGTCCCCCATTCGGATCTCCGGGCAGGGACTACTCAAGAGGACGTCGTTATCAGGAGAAAGAAAACTGGCATTCTACGGATCGGAGCGTGGAATGTCAGATTCCTTAATCGTGCAGGTAGGTTAGAAAATTTAAAAAGGGAAATGGATAGGTTAAAGTTATATATAGTGGGAATTAGTGAAGTTCCGTGGCAGGAGGAACAAGACTTCTGGTCAGGTGAATACAGGATTATACATACAAAATCAAATAAGGGTAATGCAGGAGTAGGTTTAATAATGAATTAAAAAATAGGAGTACGGGTAAGCTACTACAAACAGCATAGTGAACGTATTATTGTGGCCAAGATAGATACGAAGCTCATGCCTACTATAGTAGTACAAGTTTATATGCCAACTAGCTATGCAGATGATGAAGAAATTGAAGAAATGTATGATGAGATAAAAGAAATTATACAGGTAGTGAAGGGAGACGAAAATTTAATAGTCATGGGTGACTGGAATTCGACAGTAGGAAAAGGGAGAGAAGGAAAGATAGTAGGTGAATATGGATTGGGGCTAAAAAATGAAAGAGGAAGCCGTCTGGTAGAATTTTGCACAGAGCATAACTTAATCATAGCTAACACTTGGTTCAAGAATCATAAAAGAAGAATACATGGAAGAATCCTGGAGATACTAAAAGGTATCACACAGAGTATATAATGGTAAGACAGAGATTTAGGAACCAGGTTTTAAATTGTAGGACATTTCCAGGGGCAGATGTGGACTCTGACCACAATCTATTGGTTATGAACTGTAGATTAAAACTGAAGAAATTGCAAATAAGGTGGGAATTTAAGGAGATGGGACCTGGATAAACTGACTGAACCAGAGGTTGTACAGAGTTTCAGGGACAGCATAAGGGAACAATTGACAGGAATGGAGGAAAGAAATACAGTAGAAGACGAATGGGTAGCTCTGAAGGATGAAGTAGTGAAGGCAGCAGAGGATCAAGTAGGTAAAAAGACGAGGGCTAGTAGAATTCCTTGGGTAGCAGAAGAAATTTTGAATTTATTTGATGAAAGGAGAAAACATAAAAACGCAGTAAATGAAGCAGGCGAAAAGGAATACAAACTTCTCAAAAATGAGATCGACAGGAAGTGCAAAATGGCTAAGCAGGCATGGGTAGAGGACAAATGTAAGGATGAACAGGCTTAAGTCACTAGAGGTAAGATAGATACAGCCTACAGGAAAATAAAATTAGAGACCTTTGGAGAAAGGAGAACCACTTGCATGAATATCAAAAGCTTTGCTGGAAACCCAGTTCTAAGCAAAGAAGGGAAAGCAAAAAGGTGGAAGGAGTATATAGAGGGTCTATACAAGGGCGATGTACTTGAGGGTAATATTATGGAAATGGAAGAGGATGTAGATGAAGATGAAATGGGAGATACGATACTGCGTGAAGAGTTTGACAAAGCACTGAAAGACCTGAGTCGAAACAAGGCCCCGGGAGTAGACAACATTCCATTAGAACTACTGACAGCCTTGGGAGAGAAAGTACTGACAAAATTCTACCATCTGGTGAGCAAGATGTACGAGACAGGCGAAATATCCTCAGACTTCAAGAAGAATATAATAATTCCAATCCCAAAGAAAGCAGGTGTTGACAGTTTAATGAGTCACAGCTGCAAAATCCTAAGGCGAATTATGTGCAGACGATTGGAAAAACTGGCAGAAGCCGACCTCGGGGAAGATCAGTTTGGATTCCTTAGAAATGTTGGAACACGCGAGGCAATACTGACCTTACGACTTATCTTAGAAGAAAGATTAAGGAAAGGCAAACGCACGTTTCTAGCATTTGTAGACTTAGAGAAAGCTTTTGACAGTGTTGACTGGAATACTCTCTTTCAAATTCTAAAGGTGGCAGGGGTAAAATACAGGGAGCACAAGGCTGTTTACAGTTTGTACAGAAAGCAGATGGCAGTTATAAGAGCCGAGGGGCATTAAAGGGAAGCAGTGGTTGGGAAGGGAGTGAGACAGGGTTGTAGCCTCTCTCAGATGTTATTCAATCTTTATATTGAGCACGTAATAAAGGAAACAAAAGAAAAATTTGGAGTATTTATTAAAATCCAGGGAGAAGAAATAAAAATTTTGAGGTTCGCCGATGACATTGTAATTCTGTCAGAGACAGCAAAGGATTTGGAAGAGCAGTTGAACGGAATGGAAAGTGTCTTGAAAGGAGGATATAAGATGAACATCAACAAAAGCAAAACGAGGATAATGGAATGTAGCCGAATTAAGTCGCGTGATGCTGAGGGAATTAGATTAGGAAATGAGACACTTAAAGTAGTAAAGAAGTTTTGCTATTTGGGGAGCAAAATAACTGATGATGGTCGAAGTAGAGAGGATATCAAATGTAGACTGGCAATGGCAAGGAAAGCGTTTCTGAAGAAGAGGAATTTGTTAACATCGAGTATAGATTTAAGTGTCAGGAAGTCGTTTCTGAAAGTATTTGTATGGATTGTAGCCATGTATGGAAGTGAAACATGGACAATAAATTGTTTGGACAAGAAGGGAATAGAAGCCTTCGAAATGTGGTGCTACAGAAGAATGTTGAAGATTAGGTGGGTAGATCACGTAACTAATGAGGAGGTATTGAGTAAGATTGGGGAAAAGAGAAGCTTATCGCACAACTTGACTAGGACATGTTGGTAGGACATGTCATGAGGCATCAAAGGATCACAAATTTAGCGTTGGAGGGCAGCGTGGAGGGTTAAAATAGTAGAGAGAGACCAAGAGATGAATACACTAATCGATTCCCGGCGGGGTCAGGGATTTTCGCTGCCTCGTGATGACTGGGTGTTGTGTGATGTCCTTATGTTAGTTAGGTTTAAGTAGTTCTAAGTTCTAGGGGACTTATGACCATAGCTGTTAAGTCCCATAGTGCTCAGAGCCATTTGAACCATTTATTTTTTGAATACACTAAACGGATTCAGAAGGATGTAGGTTGCAGTAGGTACTGGTAGATGGAGCTTGCACAGGATGGATTCGCATGGAGAGTTGCATCAAACCAGTCTCAGAACTGAAGACATCAACAACAACAACAGTCAAAATGTGTGTTTTTTTTCGATTACGTGCTGTCTATAACTTTTACTTTCTGTCTTACAATAATGAATCAAACGCTATTTAATTTTCTTGGTAGTGCTGTTCACTTGGGCAAATTATACAGTGATGATTTCTAAGATTAACCACGTTATCAGTGAGTCAACAGAACGAAAACATACTGACATATGTTTACTTGTTTTCACCTCCTTGGATCTTTAGTGTGTGATTATCACAGCCTATGTTGAAAAACATTACTTATGCACAATACCTATTTAACGTGGATAATTAAATTAGCAGTCTGTTGTTCTCATTTTACTTACATCGTGTATGTCATTAACGAGCATATTATGTGTTTTCATAGAGGCTGCGTTCGAATATTCTAATGAGAGAAAGACGATTTCACATACAAACGCTGACAGTGTGAAACAGAAGGCTAGAAATACTATACTTGGTTTCTGAGTGTGGTCTAATGGTGAGAGCCATACTTGTACTACTGTTGTGCGAAATTCTCTGTAGAGCTGATGTTATACACCGTGAATTTGTACTAATTTTCTTTAGTTACGTTCATTCTTCGTATACATTATGTACGAAAAAGTGGCTTTACAGGTTTGCCTGAGGTGAACATTACAAATTACACGTATTCAAATCACAGTATGCAAAGAGTCTTCTGCTTAACATCGTCAGAAGAAAAAGAAGTTTGTATTGAGGATTGTAAATAATGGTGTTAAGATAATTATACATTCAAATTAGCACCATCGCCTTACTGGGATAAAATCGCCTGTTATACAGTCCAACACACTGGATAGTATTCTAAAAATCGTGGTATCAAATGAGAGAGGCGCTGTATATTTTTCAGGTATTTTGTATGCTAGCATCAAAAGAAATCGACAATTTTTTGCACTTACGGCCACTGCCACCGTCGGGCTCGCTAACGACTGATCGTAGCTTATTGGACACGTTTGGTCAATCACAACGTGTCTGGTGAACAAAAAGCTTTGTGAAGAAGTGGTGCCAACAGCGTTGAAGGAAAATATAGATATTGTTTGTAACAAGTAATAAAGTTTTATCTTGCTATAACATAACGTCTGAATTATACTGACGTAGGACGTGACTTCGGGTTTTCTAGAGCCGATAAGGGTTCTGTTCAAATTTTCCATAATTTTATAACATTAGAAATCAGTATTGATAATCAATGAAATGGTGTATCTTCTGAAGTGTAAATACGATGATAAAGGAAAGGTTCCCAAAAATACATCGAGGCATTCATATGCGGGTATAGTTTTAGTACAAAATAAAACAGGTTTTGTGCGGGACGGTGACGAGCTTTCTAATTCCCCCCCCCCCCCCCCCCCCCCCACATTTTCTATAAGCTAGTTTCCATCATAGTCTGAGAATTAGAAGGTTCGACAGCACGCTGTATCATGCATTTCGAAGCTTCAGTTCCAAAATTTAATCATTTATGTAAATCGTTGGTATAACATATGGAAGGAAAGAAGAAAGAATGTGCATTGATCGTCCCGCTGTATACAAGTTCCTTATGGCTGGAGGACAAATGTAGATTGGAACAGTATAGGACAGAAAATCGGCCATGACTTTTTCGAAGGAATCATCCCAGACTACATCTGTATGGATACAAGGCGATTTGAAGCCCACTTCTCCCGAAAGAGTCTAGTACCCTAACCATTGCTCTACTTTCCTAAACGGGCACATAGACAAATATATTAAAATAGTCCTTAAACTCAGCCTGTCAATACAGTGTAACGGCATTAGCGCAGCTACGAAGCCGGGCTATTATCTTTCCAAAATCTGAACATCGATCTGACATAGAGTTTTGTACATTTGTGTAAAATCTCTCTTAAAATTATCGAGTAACTGTGTTTGGTTATAATATCATCAATAAATGTTTAAGTTCACCAAGTTCATCACAAAATAAATACACCCATAATATTAGGCTTCATCGGTTTGCATTTCTGTGATCTGAGGATTTTTGATTTACACTTTTTCCTTGGCCTGACATCACACACGCATCAGATTTATAGACATCAAATTTACTTTCATGTAGAAAAATAACTACGTGCACTACTTAGGACTCTTATTAACATAGTTTCTGCGAGCTCTAACTTTCCCCTTCGCTTGGCCGTAATAATATAGGGATACATTCTCCCGATATTCCTTCGTGGCCTTGACCGTCCTTGTTTTTCCGAAACAAAAGAGCAGTACCGATTGCACAGACTCTCAGATTAGAATTTCCCCAACTTACCAGTAGACGTCATTCTTTATCGCTGAACTGCTGTCGCTAACTTCTTTTTGACTGTTGGCCGATACTATTTTCATTTCTGCATCGGTGTATAATGTCGTGACTGGAAGAGTAATACATGTCGTACAACCTAGCTATTTCTCTGTTATAATTGTGATTTATATGACGACAAGTTATTAGTCATCTTTTAGTGATGGTGGTGTTGGAGTCTTTTCATCCGACTTCACGCCTATCTCTATTCTACCTATTACAAGACAGTTACTGCAACAGAGGGCAATGAAGGTGAACACGCATCATTCTTTGCTACTCCAGCGAGTGAAAAGATGACCGTGCACTCAGTGCCCGATCAATAGAAGTGCTGTACAAAAGACAGGAATGAGACACTTATTTGTAGTACCAAGTTACGAGTTTTGAAACAGTGAAACTGCGTGTTTTTAAACATAATTTCTTCATGCCACTGTCTTATGTTTATCTTGAGTGTTTAAACTCTGAAATAAAGTATGTTAAAGGAACCGTGACAGTATAGAGTGGCCGATTATTAGGAGGAGAAAATTCAAGTAAAAAGATATAAAGTGGCAAGGGAACGTGCAGTTCTTCTATGCAAACTTCTACGGTTTTGCATGAGTTGTCTTAAATCAGCTGGCACTGAAAGAATAAGGTAGGGAGGAGGTTTCTGCCCTGAGGATAGTGTACCTAGGAACACATGACATTTCCTAGTAGCTGTTTTAATCTACTGATTTTAGAAGCACATTAAGGAAGCCGCTATAAATAGTTAAGGCATTCTCTACTAGTTTTGCAGACACGAGGCTGTGTTTTGTGCAGTATTTGTTAATATTGCTAGTTCCGCATCTTTATGTGCTGTATATGTAATAAAACTATTTGGAGGATATTGTTAATTCTTCAGTAACAGAATTTTATGGTGAGTAAAATTCTGCTCATTTTTAAAACTAGTTACATAATTTGTGGACAGTTAAGACATACTTAGTATGTCGCGCACCATCAGTGTTTTGCCATGGAAAATGTGATATTTGCTAATGAACTAAGCATCCGTGTAATGTCTCAACAATTTTCCCTGTCTTGAAAATTGCAATTTGTGTTAGTTAAGAATGGCTTATAGTTCAACATGTTTTTAACTTGTAATTAGTTTCTGATAACACCACTTCTTAATTTGATTTCACGGACTGATTATGGGTCTGTAGTAAAGTAACAATGTAACACACAGACGACTGAATACAGTATTGCCAATATTTTCTCGATTGTAACAGTTAAATCTGGATAGAAAGCTTGGTCATAGGTACATGACAACGCTATACCATAAATTGTTTTTCACATTTGGAAAAGCTTACTTTGCCAGAGCAGTTTTTGTAATTTTACAAAAGGACGAAAGCACACAAACAGTTACAGGGCTGGTTAGAGGCGAAAGCGTGAAAAGTATTCCAATGTAGAATACTCTCACCTGCTGCTGCCTCCTTATTTTGAAGTAGAGATATGTGTGGCCACTTGAGAAAATGCACAAAAATAAGTTAGCGACTAACATCCATGCAGTAGCAACAGAGTTAGTCAAACAGATATTGCCATCCTCGAAAACAAGTTGCGGAACTTCCACCTGTTGACAGCTTTTCCCTCTGTTCTTCAAGGTTTATTCGAAGGTTTGCTGTGAAATCGGTTTAGTTTGTGGAGAATGCTTATGCGCACATTTCAGCTGTCTCATGGTGAAAACACATAACCTTCGAGAATTCACTATGATCCGCTGGACACAATACAACAACTACAAAGTGCAAACACTGCGTTCTATTTTTCTGGCTGTTACGAATGTGACCTGATGATGCATTTCAACAGTCAGCAGAAAGGAGGCTTTTGTTGTAGCTATATCCAGTAGTGATCTAAAATAATTAAGAATACAGATATAGAGTAGCTATTGCGTGCTGACAGAATTTTCAGTATCTTTTGGTCTTTATTCGTATTCTTTTAGTCATCGAATCATATGTCTATAGTTTATACTTGTCCATTAAAATAACTCTCTTAAAAAGCATCTTACTTTCAATAGTTCGTCTAAAATCGTCATCGTTGATGTCCTGATTGTCTGGAATATTAACATTTTATTCTGACTACTAAAGAAATTCGTAGAATTCTTTCTTACACAAATGGGTTTACAATGTTTAAGATCGGTATGTTGAGGATAATAGCCGAACTCAAGAAACAGTGCTTTCTCTAAAATTCATCTAAAGAAATAACTTGTCAGTGGTGATTAATATGTCGTAATATTACATATAGTAGTAATTATGAATGTGTTAATGTACCGTACATTTGGGAAATACTCAACGACTTAGTTCTATTACAGATGGAAAGGGAGACACACATGAAAAGCTATGAGACACTAGAACACCCGTTATTGTTATTTCTTTGGATTCAGCTGTTGCAATGGATGAGAACAGGAAAATACTTTGCTGTACATTTTCACATAAAAAATGAATAGAACTGTCTCGCTTTACATTTTATATTCCAATCCAACACTTTTTCACATTTCTTTGATTTAAAAGTATTTTGTGGTTATAGGTGTCGTGTCCAATACCAAAGAAAGGCGCAATTTATTCATCGTGCACATTTTTTTTCTTGTTTACATCGTTGTAGAGACAAGTCTACAAACTACAATTAACTTCTCAAAAATAATCTTTTGTAGAAATAGAATGCCATAAATTTCAAACTTCTGTACATCGGAAATCGATACCTACATATAACTTGTTTTGTACCAGCGCCCCTTAATGCACTAACTGATCGTTTGCTTCTGAAATCTTTATAAAACAATGTACTACAAAGGAATCAAAAACAAGAGAGATTCCTATTATAGACAAAGCAGTCGTCAGATGCAGTAGTAGTTCCTGGCCGCATGGGGACATTAACTCCTTCAGGAACTCCCAGCTTTCCTTGCCTCTTCCCAGCGAAAGCAGTCATTTTACGTTAATAAAGGCCACGGGATATTACGGTTCACAAGAAAGTAGCGCAAGTTTCACCTTGTCAGGTGGCCTTGATTTACATTCGTCATAAAATTCAACACATTTTCCATATTTTTAGCAGATCTTCGAATTACTTCAAAACGATTCACACTTAGGTTTCATAACTGGTTATTTCTTACATTCGTTGTGTGAAACGACAGGGTTCCTATTATAATTACTACGTTTTTGTTTTCATGTTGTTTAACTTTCCTAATTTTCAAGGTTTGCCTAGCTCACATACTTTTTAGTTGCAACTCGAATCTTCTCCTAATAAATGACTAGGTGTCACTTGGAAGATATGCCACATCCTCAACTATTGGAAATAAGCATTACGCACTAAGTAAAATTTAAGAAGTGGTGTAAGTTATAAGAAAATGATAAAATATCAGTCAACTAAAAAATTTAAACTGAGGAATACAACTTTTCTTCTCCTTGACACATCTCAAAGTTGCGTCGTAGACATTCCTCGCTGAATCAGTATTAACCACATTATTCTTCATATCCTCGTTTACTTACGTCATCAGTCGTGAAGTTGGTTTCATGGCAAACCACATCTCTTTCCGTCTTGTCCAATCTTTCTACTGCTTCGCACTAACTATAATAAAACATCTTCAACAATGGCCGGCAAACATCTTACCTCTTGCGGGATTGATTTTCGATGTACTTCTTTCCTCTCCTATTTATTTCGTCCTATATCTGCCCACTTAATTTTTAACATTCGTCTTAGGACCACATGACAAATTTTTCACGTGGCTTTTTAGCCGTATTTCGTGTGGTCCGTGTTTTTACTTCCATACAATGCTATATGCTATACGTACTTACGAAAGTCATACACTCATGTTCAGAAAAAACAGAACAACTTGAACGAATAGATGTAGAACGTTGATATTCATAAGATATATACGTTAGTATGTTCCGCAGAAAGGATCAGCGTTTTAACCATGACGACCCGCGGGTTCAAAGTTAACATATGTAGGGTGGTCCATTGATAGTGACCGGGCCAAATATCTCACGAAATAAGCATCAAACGAAAAAACTACATAGAACGAAACTCGTCTAGCTTGAAGGGGGAAACCAGATGGCGCTATGGTTGGCCCGCTAGATGGCGCTGCCATAGGTCAAACGGATATCAACTGCGTTTTTTTAGATAGGAATTCCCGTTTTTATTACATATTCGTGTAGTACGTAAAGAAATATGAATGTTATAGTTGGACCACTTTTTTCGCTTTGTGTCATATGGCGCTGTGATAGTCACAAACGTGTAAGTACGTGGTATCACGTAACAGTCTGCCAGTGCGGACGGTATTTGCTTCTTGATACATTACTCGTGTTAATATGGACCGTTTACCAGTTGCGGAAAAGGTCGATATCGTGTTGATGTGTTCAAAATGCCCAACGGGCGTGTGATATGTATGCTGCTCGGTATCCTGGACGACATCATCCAAGTGTCCGGACCCTTCGCCGGATAGTTACGCTATGTAAGGAAACAGGAAGTGTTCAGCCACATGTGAAACGTGAACCACGTATGTGTTTTAGCTGCTGTCGCGGCTAATTAGCACATCAGTAGCAGACAGATTGCGTGACAATCGGGAATCTAAAAAACGTAAGTGTTGAGAATGCTACATCAACATCGATTGCACCCTTACCATATTTCTATGCACCAGGAATTGCATGGCGACGACCTTGAACGTCGTGTACAGTTCTGCCACTGGGCACAACAGAAATTACGGGACGATGACAGATTATTGCACGCGTTCTATTTAGCGACGAAGCGTCATTCACCAACAGCGGTAACGTAAAGCGGCATAATATGCACTATTGGGCAACGGAAAATCCACGATGGCTGCGACAAGTGGAACATCAGCGACCTTGGCGGGTTAACTTGCGGTGTGGCATTATGGGAGGAAGGATATTTGGCCCCCATTTCATCGATGGCAATCTAAATGGTGTAATGTTTGCTGATTCCCCACGTAATGCTCTACCGATGTTACTACAAGATGTTTCACTGCATGACAAAATGGCGATGTACTTTTAACATGATGGATGTCCGGCACATAGCTCGCGTACGGTTTAAGCGGTATTGAATAGAATATTTCATGGCAGGTGGATTGGTCATCGAAGCACCATACCATGGCCCGCACGTTCACCGTATCTGACGTCCCCGGATTTCTTTCTGTGGGGAAAGTTGAGGGATGTTTGCTATCGTGATCCACCCACAACGCCTGACAATATGTGTCAGCACATTGTCAATGCATGTGCGAACATTACGGAAGGCAAACTACTCGCTGTTGAGAGGAATGTAGTTACACGTATTGCCAAATGCATTGAGGTTGACGGACATCATTTTCAGCATTTATTGCATTAATGTGGTACTTACAGGTAATCACACTGTAACAGCATGCGTTCTCAGAAATGATAAGTTCACAAAAGTACATGTGTCACATTGGAACAACCGAAGTAAAATATTCAAACGTACCTACGTTCTGTATTTTAATTTAAAAAACCTACTTGTTACCAACTGTTCCCTTAAAATTGTGACTGTTACAGCACAATCTATCACAAGACGAAAAAATTGGTCCAAATAAAACATTAATATTTCTCTACGTACTACAGGAATACGTAGTAAAAAATAGGGGTTCCTTTAAAAAAAAAAAAAACGCAGTTGATATCCGTTTGACCTATGGCAGCGCCATCTAGTGGGCCAACCATAGCGCCATCTGGTTTCCCCCTTCAAGCTAGACAGGTTTCGTTTGACGCTTATTTCGTGAGATATTTGGCCAGGTCACGATTAATGGACCACCCTGTATATCACGGCGCGACACCACCTACAGGTAAAATTTGCCTGTAGCTCTCGTTGGCGCTATAAACCGAAGGTAATGGATGAATGTGCCTTGAGCAGACGTGCATGACGCCTCGCAGACGTATGCATGAACCGTACCGTCAAATCAGTGAGTTTGAATGAGGGCGCATTATTGACACGAAAGAATGTGATGCATCCATCGGGGAAATTGCTACTCGTGTGGGGCGAAGTGTTTCGGCAGCGCAACGGATGTGTGCGGAACGGTTGATGGAAGGCCGTAGAACAAGACGAGATGGGTCAGTTTGCTCCACCCAGACCAGCCCCCGAGAAGATCGACACCTCGTCCGAATGGCATTGCAGGACAGATCTGCGTCCTCCTCAGCTCTGGTGCAACAGTGGCACACTGTATCAGGCATGGGTTACTTGCACCTCGTCCTCTTTTGCACCTACCTTTGACGAATGTGCAGAAACATGCTAGACGACAATGGTGTATGGAACGACGTCACTCGGGACAGGAATGCAGGAATGGCATTGGATAGTGTTTTCGGACTAATCCAAGTTTTGTTTATTTGAAAATGATGGCCGCATTTTGGTTCGCCACAGTCAGGCGGAGCGGCATCACAGCGACTGCTTTCGCACAAAACATACAGCGCCAACTCAAGGACTTATGGTGTGGGGTGCTATTGGGTACAACCACAAGTCACAGTTGGTACATGTCCAGGGCACTATTACCAGTGTGACCTCAGTCAATGACGTCATACGACCCTTAGCCATACTCTATTTGCACAACACCCCAGACGCCATTTTTCAGCAATACAATGCACGACCACGTGTTGCTGCATGAACACGAGCCTTCTTGGTGTCACCGGATGCCAGCCTTTTGCCTTGGCCCGCCATCTCGCCAGACTTGTCGTCAATCGAAAATGTGAGGGATACAGTGAAAGAAACCACGGGTACAGCTCTGTGACCCAATGCCAACCACCATAGATGACTTTGGAACCAGGTGCATGGAACATGGGTGGCTATACCACAAGACGCCATTCGTACCTTATACACGTCGATCTCATCACGCATGGAATAAGTTATCAGGGCCTATGGCGGACCCTCTGCCTACTAGGCAACAGGAGACGTGCTGAACGTAGGTGACTGAAATGCTAATCATTTCTACACAACATACTAATGTATATGTCCTGTGAATATGTACGTCCTATCTCTAGTTGTTCAAGGTGTTCTGTTTTTTCTTAACATGAATGTATTAGAAGTTCAAAACAGAGAGGGGGTCATCAGTTATTTAAGAGCTGTTTGGAAGGCGCCTCATATTTGTTGCAACTTATAGATTACCATTTTCTAATGAGAGATGATTCAGAGTAGAAACTGAATACTGATCAGCCTTACGCACTCAGCAGCTGCCAGAATTTACAATTTTTAATGTATTATAACCTCCTGCAGTTTTTGGAACATAGAGTTAAAATATTAACTCATAGTTATCGTTACCAAAAAGTAAAATAATAAAACTTCTCTTCTGACGTAATTTCGTCGCTACACATTAAAAATTGCAGCACTATCACACTATTCAAGTATGCAAACACTAAGTCAATGTTATGTCCACTTCGACAACGAGCTAGAGAGTCAAGTGAAGCTGAATCATTTCCAGACTCTTGGTCAACACTAGCGTGCTCGGAGTCACGAATAATGCTTTGCAAAGCAGGCTGTATGTTGTGCTGTTTAAAGCTTATTCCCGCTATAATACATGTTAGTGATGCTCTCGGCCGTTGCGTCTGTTGGTGCCACAGAAACATCGCAATAGTCCGACGCCTGTACGTTTGTTACGACTTCTGACATTTCACGATGTTCGATACTTGTATCTCACTCTAGTGTTAAAATCGTGCGCCTTGTACGTTACTGCTGTCTGTGATGGCAAACGGTAAAACATTCAATACAACTTCCCAGGTATTACGGTTCGAGTTTCATTGTACATCTCCATTTACGATTTCAGTCCTTCCAGTAAATTTCTTTGGATAAATTCCAAATTCCCTAACAGCTCCCTGTATAAAGTAAATAAATTTTGGAATAAAGGTTTCCAACTTACGTACCAAGCATTCTAACATTTCTTACATTCGTGACGATGAGACGTTCATTCCTCATTGTATTGTGCGCCAGCGCAGCCATCCTTGCCTCAGTTTCATAGAGACTGTAGATGTTTGAAGAATGATGTGGATACTTTAGAGGTTGTTTTGAAATCGCCGTTTACACCAATTGGCCCCGGGAGTAGACAACATTACATTAGAACTACTGACAGCCTTGGGAGGGCCAGCCTTGACAAAACTCTACCATCTGGTGAGCAAGATGTATGAGACAAATGAAATACCCTTAGACTTCAAGAAGAATATAATAATCCCAACCTCAAAGAAAACAGGTGTTGACAGGTGTAAAAATTACCGAACTATTAGTTTAATAAGTCACGGCTTCAAAATACTAACCCGAATTCTTTACAGACGAATGGAAAAACTCGTAGAAGCTGACCTCGGGGAAGATGAGTTTGGATTTCGTAGAAATGTTGGAACACGTGAGGCAATACTGACCCTACGACTTATCTTAGAAGACAGATTAAGGAAAGGCAAACGTACGTTTCTAGCATTTGTAGACTTAGAGAAAGCTTTTGACAATGTTGACTGCAAAACCCACTTTCAAATTCTTAAGATGGCAGGGGAAAAATACAAGGAGCGAAAGGCTATTTACCGTTTGTACAGAAACCAGATGGCAGTTATAAGAGTCAAGGGGCATGAAAGTGGAGCAGTGGCTGGGAAGGGAGTAAGACGGGGTTGTAACCTCTCCCCGATGTTATTCAATCTGTATATTGAGCAAGCAGAAAAGAAATAAAAAAAATTTGACGTTCGCCGATGATATTGCAATTCTGTCAGAGACAGCAAAGGACCTAGAAGAGCACTTGAAAGGAATGGACAGTGTCTTGAAAGGAGGATATAAGATGAACATCAACAAAAGTAAAATGAGGATAATGGAATGTAGTCGAATTAATTCGGGCGATGCTGAGGGAATTAGATTAGGAAATGAGACACTTAAAGTAGTAAATGAGTTTTGCTACTTGGGGAGCAAAATAACTGATGATGGTCGAAGTAGAGAGAATATAAAATGTAGACTGGCAATGGCAAGGAAAGCGTTTCTGAAGAAGAGAAGTTTATTAACATCGAGTATAGATTTAAGTACCAGGAAGCCGTTTCTGAAGTTTTTGTATGGAGTGTAACCATGTATGGAAGTGAAACGTGTACCATAAATAGTTTAGACAAGAAGAGAATAGAAGCTTTCGAAATGTGGTGCTACAGACGAATGCTGAAGATTAGATGGGTAGATCACATAACTAATGAGGATGTATTGAACAGAATTGGGGAGAAGCGAAATTTGTGGCACAACTTGACAAGACGAAAGGATCGGTTGGTAGGACATATTCTGAGCCACCAAGGGATCACCAATTTAGTACTGGAAGGAAGCGTGGAGTGTAAAAATCGTAGAGGGAGACCAAGAGATGAATACACTAAGCAGATTCAGAAGGATGTAGGTTGCAGTAAGTACTGGGAGATGAAGAAGCTTGCACAGGATAGAGTAGCATGGAGAGCTGCATAGAACCAGTCTATGGACTGAAGACCACAACAACAACAGCACCAATGGGAAACGAGAAATGAACATCTCTTCAGATACCGCTTTGAAACGCCATAGCCGGCAGGTGTGGCCGAGCGGTCCTAGGCGCTTGAGTCTGGAACCGCGCGGCCGCTACGGTCGCAGGTTCGAATCCTGCCTCGGGCATGGATATGTGGGATGTCCTTAGGTTAGTTAGGTTTAAGTAGTTCTAATTTCTAGGGGACTGCTGACCTCAGATGTTAAGTCCCGTAGTGCTCAGAGCCATTATTTTGAAACACCATAACATTCTGGGACAGTGTCATTTGTCAGTGAGGAAATCATTCCAAGAACTGTGCATGAAAACTCTGAGCCCATATTGCATGGCTATATGTTCTGATCGTTGTACTGGGCTAGGAAATGCCCTAAATACGACAGGAGGACATCGGCGAGGAACAACGCTCGTTGTCTCCGTTATGGAATTACTCCTGGATCTCTGCATCAGAAGAGTAGTCATCCTTGACTATTCGATGACAGAAGAGCAATGTAGGAAGAATGTTTTACCCAGATTGTCAACTGGGAAAACCAGGATTTGTTTGCTGGATGCTTGGTGATGTAAAATAATGGCGCTCTTTCACAACTCATCCCTATGGAAGCTGCAAAAGGTGATGAAATTTGAGGATGAATAGAGCGAAATTATATTTATAAAGGAGAACAAATTGCGCCATGACGTCAGTGATGGTCATCTGGAAATTCAGAGTGAACCAGAAGAGCAACAAGTGTCTGAGTATCAGGCGGCTACTTACACGAAAATCTCATTAGATACTGGTGTCAGGAACCATAACCTAAGGTGGAAGGAAGAAAGGAAGATGATGGTTTATCTTTCGATCGACAACGAAGTCTCTACAGACGGAGGACGGCTTTGGATTGGAGGATGAAATCCATCGTGTCTTTATCGTGGAGCCGTCGTGGAAATCACCTTAAGTGATTGAAAGAACCCACGGAAAAATAAATTCACAGTTACCGTGGATTTGAACCGCCCTCCAGCTGACTACGACTTTAGAGTCTTAACCACTGCTCCAACTTGCTCAGATAGCGTATTTTGAGAGTATACATCAGGTATTTGTAGATGGAACGCACTCAGTACAGCAGACGGTCCATTCTGTTGCCATTTCCAGTACGTTAGGTGTTACTGAGCGCGCTCTCCTGGATATTAACCAACACCCATGGATAATACAATTACTAGTCTTGTATCTCTTTTAGCACGCATGGGACATATTGGGACATATGGAACTGTGCTCCCAACACCCCTTCACCACTTGCGACAAATCGTGGAAGAAATATGGAATTTAATCCACCATACGTCTTCCGACACCTCTACGGTCGTGGAGGACTGCCACGTTCAGATCAACGTGTTAGTATGTGGACGACCGTTTGATTACAAATTATACAGTATACAATCTGATTAATATGGGAAAAAAGGTATTTAGGGAACATTGTCTCCGTGTTCCACTGGTTCCAAAGAATGGGTCACAAAGTTGTTTCCAAAACAACTGACTTTAAGTTCTCTTAGCTAAAATCCTTCTTACAAACTCATTTGTTTTGAATTATCTGGACTTCAGTTTTTGTGGGGGTGCGTAAAAGTCCTATGTTTGGTAGCTCCCTTTGAAAGGATCAAATTACTGGGTATTTTCTGCAAACTGACCCTGTATATTACACCAATAATTGACGTTAGAATACTATGATACCCTTCGACAAACCTTTACTGATGTGATGTGTATGAAAATTAAACTGTAAAAATTAGTGTGTTCTAAAACCGAGGCAAGGTTACCATTTCTCCAGTTAAATGTGTACATGTAGCACGTGTTAGGAACTTCTCTACGCAGTCACGAATGTCTGACATTTATGTACTTTTTCCGTTACTTTCCCGCTTATTTCTTTTATGGTCACCTCAAAACAGAGCTAAACAGACAGATTGTCAGAAAATTAGACAGCACAGAACTTCGTTGATAGCTGATATCATTAGTTGCCGACACTGCAATTTCTTGTTATTGAGAACTATCAAGACGTTTCTAACGTACGCCACCTCATGACTACTGTAATTCCTTTGATACCTTGAAAAGCTTTTTTCTTCCCTGGGTAATTCAACATTAGCAGTAACATGCCGGTAGCATTTATGACGTTATCAAACAGCGCATGACATGTCTTCTTTCCTCCCAATTTCCCTCTGTCATTTACAGCATAACGTTGTTCACAGTTAGCTCAAAAATGGTTCACATTGCTCTAAGCACTATGGAACTTAACATCGGAGGTCATCAGTCCCCTAGACTTAGAACTACGTAAACGTAACTAACCTAAGGACAGCATACACATCCATGCCAGAGGCAGGATTCGAACCTGCGACCATATCAGCAGCGCGGTTCCAGAATGAAGCGCCTAGAACAGCTCGGTCACAGTTAACCTTGTCCCCTGATATGCTCATGTCTCTCCAGGTTTGATGATGTGAAACTTATATCTCGCAACACTGATCACTAGTTGACCTACAAATATCGGGAATTCACAGCATTCTCATTTAACGACATGTATAAGAACCGAATGTCATATTTTTCTTCTATTTTGCATCTTTACGGTACATTCCACGGAATTAACTATTTTATATTACTGGTATTGTAATTAATTTTCTGTACCATCATCATTTTTCTTCGATCTTTCATTTTCACCGAGAGCATCGTTACTTCACGGCTTAGTTCATTCGTATTTTGTAATGATTCTTTAATTTGGTCTTCGAATTACCCACACACGTAAAGTCCCTAGGCTGATGCTTGACAAACACAATAGGGACGATCAAGAAGTTTCTGTCTGAGGACGTTTCTGCAGCATATATGGAACGTAGCGTGACTGCGATGTGGGTATATAACCACCGACACGTACGCAAGGTATTAGTGGCACATTGGCGTCTTTCCGACGTGCGGCCGGGAAATGCGGAAACGTGAACTATGGTGACGTTATTACCTAATGCATCCAAACAGGATAAACGTGCTATTATTCTTTTCTTGGCTGCCGAAAGACAAACACCGGTAGCCATCTGTCGGAAGTGTATGGGGCAACAAGTCTGACGAAAATCACCGTTGTGGAAAGGTGCTCCAAATCCCACGCATGTCCTCATATCGCAAGTGCCATAACGAGGCAGTTGCGCCATCTCAAGTTGGAGACATTCGAGCGCCCACCCTATAGTCCTGAACTCTCCTTATGCGATTATCACACCTCCGGTCCCTTAAAAAAAAGTTTTGACGGACGAGGATGTAGAGCAGCCAGTTGTGGACTTCCTCACATAGCAGGACGCGGTGTTCCACCAAACGGGTATCTTCAACCTGTTGCGTCGGTTGGATGATTGCCTCAGTGTTCACAGCGATTTTGCCTGTTTGGCATACTGATTGTGAACTATACGGCCTTCGAAAGGAAACTTTTCGATCACCCCTAGCACTTCTCGCATTTGTTCTAAATCAGGCCCCACTTCTGAATAAAATCCACGACTTTATCGTTAAACACTTGCTGCCGAGTGTTTGTCGTAGATATTTGTTTCGTATTCTTTCCTCGTTACATCTAGATATCTACAGCTACATCAGTACTCTGCAATACACCATGGATACATGGCGGAGGGTACCGCTGGTATTATTATCATTTTCCCTATTCTCTGTCCTATTTGCGAATGGCGCGTGGGAAGCACGGCTATCGATGTACACTGATGAGCCACAACACAATCACCAACTGCTTAATAGCGTGTAGTCGATCTTTGGAACGCAGTTGTGGGTGATACGGATTCGAATAGCCCTTGGTAGACTTCCGGGTTTATGTGACACCAAAAAAAAAAAAAAAAAAAAAAAAAATGCACCCATACCCGAAGGAGGACTCAAACCTCCTCCAGGACCAGCCGCACAGTCCATGACTGCAGCGCCCCAGACCGCTCGGCTAATCCCGCGCGGCTATGTGACACCAGATGACTACCCACATGTCATGCTAATCCTGTAAATTACGGACCTGTGGTTTGTGAGCGCGGAGCTGGCGCCCAACAGCGACCCAGACCTGCTCCATCGAGCTAAACCAGGGCGAATTTGCTGGCCAAGACATCAACGTATCCTTCTGGAAGCTCCCATCGTCTTCGTGGAACGCGTCAGGCATACAGAGATGCAAGTGGCCCACAACAATGTTCAACTGAGTTGTTAGACGTCCCCCTGAGGGATTTCGTGCAAAATTCTATCCAAACTGCACATTATATCATCAAAATAGCGAGTTGGTTGGAAACTTCTGCCCATAATGCTCCAGACGTTCTCAATTGGGGTGAGATCCAGTGAGTGCTGGCGAAGGTAGGGTTTGTTAAGGACGAAAATAACCAATAGAAACTTTCGCATTGTGTGGGCGAGCATTATATTGCTGCAATGTAGGCCCAGGATGGTTTTCCATGAAGGGCAAAAAAAAAAAGGGCATAGAACATCGTCGGCGTACCACTGTGTTGTAAGGGTGGCGTGGATGACAACCAAAGAGCTCCTACTATGAAAAGAAATAGCACCCCAGACCTGGATGCTGGGCCGTACGACGGGCGAGTCACGTTGGTATTCAACTGCCGTCTGGAGCGTCTCCAGACAAGTCTTCGCTGGTCGTCTTGGCATCATTCGAAGCAGGACTCATCACTGAAGAACCCTGCTTCGAACTGCGCTCCGATGACTGCGCGAAGACTTGTCTGGATACATCTCAGACAGCAGTGGAATACAAACCTGACTGTCGCCTTCCATACAGCCCAATATCCATGGCGGTGGTCAGGGGCTCCATTTCATTTCATAGCACTGCCCGTTTGGTTGTTATCGACGACACCCTTACAGCACGGTGGCAAGTCGACGATATTCTAAGCTCCGTTTGGCTGTCCTTCGTGGCAAGTCATCCTGGTCTGACATTCCAGCAAGATAACGTACGACATGAGTTTCTACTGCTTGTATCAGTCCTTGTCAAACCCAATTTGGCCTCCAAGATAACCGGATCTCCACCCAATTGAGAACGTTTGGAACGTTATGGACAGGGGTCTCCAACCAGTTCGGGATTTTGACTATCTAACGCCCTAATTGCATAGAATAAGGCACGCTATGCCTCAGGAGGACATCCAGCAACTCTGTCAGCCAATGCGCGGCCGACTAACTACTTGTATAAGGGCCATAGGCAGACCAACGCATTATTGTCTTGCTCAGTTTGTGAAGCTCTTTCTCTTGAATAAATCATCCATTTTTTATGAAACTGTAATCATTTGTTTGTACATTTACATAACACCTAGCGATTTAGGCCCCATTCCTGTAATTCTGGCGCGTCTTTTCCTTTTTTTAAATTTTGCGTTAGAGTGTATTTTCCCTTTATCAAAGTCGTACGCTCCCGGAATTTCGACAGTAAACTTTCCCATGATGCACAACGCCTCTCTTGTAGCATCTGCCACTGGCGTTTGCTAAGCGTCACCATAGCGCTCTCGCAGAAAAAAAAAAATATCCCGTGACAAAAGCGCCGCTTTTAGGTGGATCATGTCAGTCTCTTCCAGTAATCCAGCCTGTAAGTGTCGCAGACTGATGACCATTGTTCAAGAATCGGTCTTATAAGTATTTTGTAACCATGTCTTTCGTGGATGAATTGCATTTCGTTAGGATTCTTCCTGTCAATAACAGCCTGGCATCTACTTTTAACGAAACTAGTTTTATGTGTTCATTCCACTTAACGTCGCTCCAGACGGTTACTCCTATTTTACGGTTATTACTGTTTCCACTGATTTAATCACCATTTACGTAATCGAACAATAACGGGTCTCCTCATCTATTTATACGTGATGTGTATTTATGCTCAAGGTCAGCTGCTAATCCCAGCGCCATTCGTCGATCCTTTGCAGTTCTCCCTGCATTCCGATACAGCCTTCTGGATCGATTATGAACCATTTACGAGGTGTTAATTCTCGTTTTCTCATTCCTACTGCGGATTTAAGATCCACCAAAAATAGCTTCCTATCTTACTACCTGTTTTAAAGTTCCACTTCCAAATTTATTGATTTTGTGTTTAATATGAACATTCCGGAAAAGTAAGCGTATTTACCTAAAGAAGACAAACTTGTCGTTTGTGTAAATTGTTTGTTGTTAAAAATGAAATATCAGCGAACGTCCGATGTACCACAAAAAGCGCTAAAGAGTGTTTTACTTTCCGAAACTTGTAAACTATACTCTGCCATTAGTTTCTGAAATCAGCATTCATCTTGTGATCACTGGCGTAGAATTAATTCTGCTTAAATCAGCAGAAAAGTGTTAATGTCGTTTGAGGTAGTAAACTAGAATAAATGTAAGAAAACTATGGGTGGTGAGACTTTAAAAACTGAGAAAATAGTAACAATTACAGGAATAACTAGACAAGTCATTAAAATATATCATAAAACAGTTGATAGATTGAATTTGTTTCGATGTGAACGAGGAGCAACATCTGGTATCTTCCATTTTCAGTTTATCGAGTCATACTAGAAACAATCTTGTTTTCATGTTTTGTGTAATGTTAGGCTTCATTCTCATGTTACTGAGAAAAGAAATCTTAAAAAGTTTCTCAGACTGTCTGTCTCATCTACCCTTCTTTTAGTAATCAAGCATCCAGAAAATAGTTAACATTGTTTTAGGATTTCAAAAAAAAAAATGGCTCTGAGCACTATTGGACTTAACATCTGAGGTCATCAGTCCCCTAGAACCTAGTACTACGTAAACCTAACTAACCTAAGGACATCACACACATCCATACCCGAAGGAGGATTAGAACCTGCGACCGTAGCGGTCGCGCGGTTCCAGACTGAAGCGCCTAGAACCGCTCGGCCACACCGGGCGGCTTTTAGGCTATCTCACACCTTTAATGTATAAGTTTAGAATGAATTTTCATTATGACTGACACTGAATTTTAGTTATATGTATGAGTGTGCACACGTATAGGCAGGGCTGCATCGTGCATGCATGATTATCCTGCATTGAAAGTGATCCTTCTTTCGCAATACAACATTTACTTATCTTTGTAACGAAATTCCACCTCCTATGAAAGATAATTAAATTATATTTCCTTCCCTCATACATCTATGAAGAAACGTTAGTGGATTAGTAATTTATTTTGTCTCTCGAAAATTTTCGAAATACTTCATACTTTCATAAAAATTTTCCTAAAATTATGCGTAGAAAGGCATCTATGGATAATATTTATTGTTTACGTATAAATTTCTTTCTTCTGTAGGTTTCTCTCCCCTAGTCGTCTATAGTTGCTCCTGTGCGGGCGTCCATCTGTATGCTGACAGCAGTAAAACAAAAACTTGCCAACCTATTATTTTAAATTATATTGACTATTATATGGTTCTATTTAAAATACCTTATTCGTGTAACAAGTAAGTAGTTACTCTGTTTTAATTTCATGAAGATCTAATAGTTTGTAAAGCATTTTTCTCTGTTTAGTTCTAAATATTTTAATGTCTATTTCGTTACTAGCTTTCATATCTACTCCCTCTACATTTCTTCACAGCGAGAGGCCCCTAAATGATAATACCACCAGTTTTACACAGTCAGTTGAAGATGTTACATGAGATCTGAAAGAGCTGAATGTAGGCCTAAATATGCCGATATGCCGCCACAGCTCGCTTTCATTTCCATTTCTTTCTGCACGTAGCCTAATAGATTACAAAGCTGCATTCTGATTGTTTCTGATGAAGCACGAATTATTCTTACATTCCTTGGCCAAACATGTTTTAGGAAATCCGTGAAACCGTCGGTGTGTCATTTTTAGAGTACGTCTAAAAAACAAATTTTTGACAATAACAAGGATGACTGGGGAATCATTATAATTTCTTTCTGTTTTTTACCTTAACTACTTAGTTGCTTAGTTTATAGGGAATTCACCTGTTTTGTATGCATAGCCTGTTATAAACAACAGATGGCGGAATACTCTACCAAAACAGCTTAATGTTCTATAAACCGAACTACCAGTTAAGATAAGAAGTAAAAAAGTAATATTAATAACAAAATGTCTGGGCCTAATGTCCTAAATATCACTGGCAGTTTTAAGCATTTAATGTTTTTAGGTATACAACAAAAATAAACATCCATAGATGAGGACAAAAATCTTCTGACAAGGAAAGTAAGCAGTATTTGTGTTTTTGCGTAAACAGGTGGAACACAGTCCTGGAGTCTAGTTACACATGCGTTTGCTCATCCCTAATGTGAGTTCAGTGTCTTAACTACAGCGCCACATAGGTCGACCTGTCTGAAACATCACAAACCAGATGATTATTCTAGCCTATCAGGACTGAAAGTGTTTTGTGTTGATATATTCTTATTTAGTACGTTTTACGCTTTCTTTGCTTAAATTTCTACAGAAAACTTTAATATGTGCCTTTCGCTTTATTTTTTGCTTATGTTACGAATGGCGCTAAAAATCTGCCGTTCGTTCGCAAGAAAAAAGAGGTTTTCTGCCAGACTGGCATATCTGCAGATACAAATGTTTCGAGTGTGACTCGACACTTTTTAAACTTTGTGCAGTGATACAGTATAAAACTACTTTTGAATTATTATTTTATTCATAACTGTTATTTTGTCAGCAACTGTTGTAAGTATTTCAGAATAAAAGTCAGTCGTCAGTTGCACGGATATTTTTATTTCGCTTTATTGGTTTCAAAAGATAAATTTGTCATCTTCAGAAGATTAGTGTTGGTTTTGCAGATATCAGTATCTTCCTCTCAGACGCATTAGGCTACGGCATGTCAAAAATTTACGTATTGTATGTGATTGTTACAAACCAAGTTTGACGGATTAATAATTTAAAG
The DNA here is from genome assembly GCF_023897955.1 of Schistocerca gregaria. NCBI lineage: Eukaryota > Metazoa > Arthropoda > Insecta > Orthoptera > Acrididae > Schistocerca > Schistocerca gregaria. The sequence continues at coordinate 182,743,386 of NC_064931.1, read as the reverse complement.
TACAGAATCACATTTATGTACACAATCAAGTAGTTGTGGTAGCAGCAAGGAGTTTACAAATTGTATGTGACTATTATCAACCCAGATTGGCAGACTGATAATTTAAATTACAGAATCACATTTATGCACTTGGTCAAGTAGCTGTGCTACCAGTTCCTTGCTGCTGGTACAACAACTTGGCTAAATCCTTAAATGTGATTCATTTACTGTAAGTTATCAATCTGTAAATATTTGTTCACAACAACGAAGTGCAATATGCACAGTTTTGGTCATGTCATGTCATTACGCTTCCTTGAAGAAGATACTGATATCTGCTAAACAAGAACTGAGTAAATTTTTGTAACTCACTTCTTATACTGTACATAAATATATGGCCAAGGTCTAATGATTCATAACAGCCCTAATTTTTTAGGCTTCTGAAGATGACAGATTAATCTCTTGAAACTGGTAAAGTAAAAATATGTTTGCAACTGACGGCAGAATTTTATTGTGAAATGTGTTTGAGGGCACTAACTAGGAACAAGTGCAGTTTTTAAGACACAGGATGGAGTTTGCTGTGTCCATCCAGTCTGATTTAGGTTTTGTTTCTTTTTTTCTAAACCATTTTAGGCTAATGCCGCGATGGTTCCTTTAGCAGGGCATCTGTCAATTACTTGTCTCATCTTCGTTAACGCGCTAATATATTCTGTTTGCATGTGCATGAGCAATCACATTACGAGAACCAAAAATCTCCAACTCTTCAGTAGTAGAAGTAGTACAATCGGTTATCATAATAGCTACAGTCAACCAATCATTGCCTTCAATAAAAGAAACGTTGTTACTAATACTACAATTAAGTGCGCATCCTACAAATACGAGTACACAAGGACGATCAAGGATGGAGGTAGAGGCAACTCCTTATGAGCTATTTATTTTTATTATATTATCATGACAAATGCTATATCCATGTGAAAAGATCTCCGCATAATGAAATAAATATAAGGGGATTACTCTCATACATATTACCCAATATCGACACCGCGATGAAATGGGTACGTGTTACTTTTCCTCCGATATAAAATTAATTCTTGGTAAGGCGGGTACCAGGTTGAGATTCATTGGGAGAGTCCTTAGAAAATGTAGTCCATCAGCAAAGGAGGTGGCTTACAAAACACTCGTTCAACCTATACTTCAGTATTGCTCATCAGTGTGGGATCCGTACCAGATCGGGTTGACGGAGGAGATACAGAAGATCCAAAGAAGAGCGGTGCGTTTCGTCACAGGGTTATTTGGTAAGCGTAATAGCGTTACGGAGATGTTTAGCAAACTCAAGTGGCAGACTCTGCAAGAGAGGCGCTCTGCATCGCGGCGTAGCTTGTCCAGGTTTCGAGAGGGTGCGTTTCTTGACGAGGTATCGAATATATTGCTTCTCCTACATATACCTCCCGAGGAGATGACGAGTGTAAAATTAGAGAGATTCGAGAACACACGGAGGCTTTCCGGCAGTCGTTCTTCCCGCGAACCATACGCGACTGGAACAGAAAAGAGAGGTAATGCTAGTGGCACGTAAAGTTGGGTGGCTTGCGGAGTATAAATGTATATGTATACGTAGATGTAGATTCCTTTGCAGATCCTCGGTGCATCGCAATATTCTGGCTGAGCTCACAGAGAAAACAAACACTGATACAAGATTTTATGAAACGTCTGTCGCAGGAGACGGATTCGCTCGCAATGTCGGAAGGTTAATAATTTTCGAGAGATAAGAAACCGTCGTGGATGTCACGATCGGAATGAAGCGAGCCCGGATTATTACTTCCCAGCACGCTGGCGGGTTTTCACGGGCCGGATGCGGCGGGAAAGTCAATTTGCGAGGGTCTGATTGCCGGCAGCCGGAAGGAGAAGAACCCCGGGTGCGTAGAAGTCAGTCACACCCCGAGCCGGGTGTCATCAGGCGACGGGCGGCGTCGGCGCCGGGGCCGCGTCCAGCCTGGGGTGGGGGGTGCGGGGTGTGGAGGGGGCCGCCGCCTGCTATAAAGCTATAGGCGCGCCGGGAGGGTTCACAGATTTCACGTGACTCAGCCATGGCTACCAGCGCAGCTCTGCTCCTCGCGTCCGCCGCCGTCCTCTTGGGTGAGTTCCCAGTTCATTGACTCTGCGACCTACACTCCGGAACGGCTGAACCTTTCCCGCCTTGACCCACAACGGCCGCCATCAGTCCAACAACTACTCGCACTCTTCTTACAGACCAGTTGCTTTGTGTTCTGGCGCGTATTCGAAAGTGATAAATAAGTGTAGATGCAATGCAGAATTTCCACTTCTCGAGAGGACTAGTCAAACTCAGTTTGACACTCTTAATACCCGACTTCAAACATTCACATTTCAGTAAATGATCATTTTTTTCTAGCCGTCACTTTATTTTTTGGTTGATATCGTCAGAGCACCGAACATACATCTCGCACAGTTCGAGCTCGATGTTACCTTCGAGATCCCTGTTATTTAATTGTTTTACGATCATTATTATTCTTTGAAAATGAATCTATAAGTTAGGATCACGCTAAAATTAATTTCCCCTACGGGTCCTCCTTTTCTATGAGACTTGTTCAGGTCTCCGATGGCCTGGTTTCTTTATCATTCTTTCAATGTAAATCTATTTTTTTTAAAAAAAATCATCTTTCAGTTTGAAACTCTTGCAAATTTTGCAAACTGCTCCTAAATGTATGAACTTATAAATAATATGAATTGTTAGTCTATGTTAAACATTCCCCAACGTCCTTAAAAAAACGATGTGATGGCCTCATATTTCAGGGACAGTTCAATTAATCATTTAGGATCACTCTAAAATTCATTTCCCATTCCTTCCATGGATCTTCTTCTTCTCTAGGACATCACGTGTTTGCTGGGCTGCTGTCTTTGTTATTCTGTCGATGATAATAATTTAAAAAAATTCTTCTCTCAGATTGAAACTCTTCCACATTTCGCTCTGTGATCCTAAAGTATTTACTTATAAATAATTTTAATTGTCAGACTTTCCTAGATTTTCCAAGACTTCCTTAAAACAGAGGGTAGATGAATTTCTGCTTGGTTGACCTATTTTCATTCGTCCTGCACAGGTGTCCCAGAAATGTCAACTCCTTTATTAAATAGCCTATGTATATATAAGAATATACAGCCTACACTTGCAGGTATATTCTTATATAAACAATACCAGTTGCTGTCGCTGCATAAAAATGTTAAAAATTAAGAAAATAGCCTATGCTTATTTAGCGATGTACCGAAACATCTTCTAAATTAGTTTATATTTTGCTATAATTTCCAGTCGTATAGATTTATGGTATTAAATAGACCGGGATGCAAGTATTATAATTTCTGCCATGAGATTTTACAAAAGCTTGTTACATATTCCTTCTTTATTTGTAACAAATACCAGTTTCGTGGACCAATATATGAGCCCCGATGAATGAAACACAGCGGCCAGTATTTACGATTCTTATATTGTCAGGTACAAGAAACGCAGGTGCAAAAGGCGGGCATGAAATTGCATAAATACAACTATTTCTAAGACGCAAAATTTTCGTATTGACTTTACGACATAAAAATCCCTCAGACACTGAGAACTTTGAGCAAGATCTTCTTTCTTAAAAGTGCGATTTATAATTCGAGATGCTTTATATGAGTTTTGCTGTCTACTCTTTTCTTTTAAAAAAGAACTTTTATGAATTAAGTCATGGCTTGCTTTGAGAATAGTCTTGATCCAGCTACTTTAGACCCCACTAAAGGCAGGAAAGCATACCAATACCGTAGTACTTGTTACACACTGGATGTATACACTGATGAAGTCACTACTTTCAGTTTTCGGCTATCGTATGACCCTGATCAAAAATAAAATAGTCTGCAATACACCTGCAGAGACTTTGCTTTCGTGAAGTATTATTGTTGTAGGAAGGCACAACGAAATATAGGAGTAGATACATTCGTTGACGATCTGGATTCTTGCCATACTGTAAAACTGCCATTGAGTAAAGAATATCTACCGCTTTAAATATTTTATCGTCATTTGTGGATCAGTTCCAGAACATGACATTTTAGCTTTACATATTCTTAGCTTGCCACCTGATTTTTAACTGTTATGAGATGGAAAAGAGTTCCGAACTGTGGATAAAATGTGTTATATAAGTTATTCAACCCTGCCTTTTCAGAGAACTTGACGAAACGTGTTTAGAATAATAATTATAATAATAATAATAATAAAAGAGGACAGTGAAAGATTCGATGTCGCTACAGAGAACAAATTTTATCAAAATTAAAGTAAAATCAGGCTTCGACATCATATTGCCAGTCAGGAATATTTTCGAATTCCAAATTTATTAGTTACACAATTCACACGGGAACACAAATAAGCGATAATTTTATGCCTATAGGACAGCAGGTATTGCGAGCCGTCAGCGGTCTAAATTTGCAGCGTATTGGTCCAGATGGTAGATATGATTTGGCAGCATTACAATACGCGTTCCCCTGTGGCGCTGACACCACATCTAGATAGGCCAGCTGCGGCCGCCACTTTCGCTGAACTGGGCGGCGCTCCACATACGCAGCTGGTTTGTCCAGTCACGTCCCACTTCAATAAATGTCAACATATTCGGCACGGCAGACCACTTCTCATACTTCCTATTCCGGGTATTTATTAATAATTGCTTGGCATATGCCCAATGTTATCTTGGTGCCTCAGTAGGTTAGATCTTTCCTTGACACTTTATCACTACGGGTGTAACTAGAAATGATAATTTCGCCTCTGATCTGCGCAATAAGAAACTCTTAATCTAACTCATCAGTTCTATGACAGTGACACAACTGTGTCGCTGGAGAAAGAAGTAATGACCGATGATTTCACCTTTCTGCTTTTAATACCTGTGAAAACATTCCTTATCTACTTTCCTTTAGGTAGTTCTTTTAGAAAAATTACGATTTTCAATGTTCTAGGGTATTTCGATGTTGCAGCCTACCTTTCTAATAGTTAAGAAACTCACTTCTTCCCATAATACATTCATAAAAAGTGGAAATTTTACTTGGTGACAGAAAGTACATATAACTTGCAGCGTTGTTCTACATTAATGTTTAACGCAATGATGTAGACATGGTGCTCGAACACTCGCTGTGTCGTATTTGCTACAGATTATGTCTTTCCAGCAAGTTACTTAACTGAATTCGACATTGAATGAATGGTTGACGTTATAGTGCGTTATAGTACATTCTCCAGTTGCTTTAAAATTTTAGTTGTTTTGAAAATCAACATTATGCAAACACTATTTATTCCTTTTTATTGGTCCAGACATGTTTGGACGCCTATGTGTCACCTTCTTTAGGTAACATTTTATTTATGAAAATTACATTGCTAGTGAAACTGCTTTATTATGGATAGATCTTCCTGCCCTTTTTTTGTCGTTCTCGGGAGTATGTCATAAATTCGAGCAGACTCTTCTGTTTCCATTGAATTCTTCATAATTTGGGACAGAAGTGTCTATTCAAATCCATACTATGGAGACAGAAGTGTCTTTTCAAATCAGGTTCTGTTAGGTTGTGTGGAAAATAAGTGTGATATAAAGTAGTGAGCGAAATTCTATTAATAAGCGTGAAAATAGTGTACTCAATAGCAGCAGGAAGATATCCACCAGACACACACAACAGGACGGAAAATATGAGATGCTGTCAAAAACGACCAAAATGGGCAAAAAGGTCCAGCTACAACAACGCAGTTTCCATTGTAATTTAATTTTCAGAAATAAAATTTGACCCACTGAAGATGACACGTAGGTGTCGAAACATGACTGGGTGAATAAAAAGAAATAAATAACGTTTGCGTAAGTAGGAATTTGAAAACACCCAAATTTTAAATTGCAAACACGGAAAAACATCGAGAAGGAACTTCATATCTTAGCAAGTTATTTTAAACTCTGAAACACAGACAAAATATTTCACTGAATTCGATACTATGTAAGACTTTCTTTAACACTTCCGTGAGAACACAAGATATTTTTTACATGTTAGAAAATAAATTAACTCATATCAAGTCAGATTTTCTAGATACCATGATTTACATCTACTACCTGCAGATACTGTGACATTAAAGTAAATAAATGTTCAAACGTCCACCGAAATTTAAAAAAAAAATGGTTCAAATGGCTCTGAGCACTATGAGACTTAACATCTAAGGTCATCAGTTCCCTAGAACTTAGAACTACTTAAGCCTAACTAACCTAAGGACATCACAAACACCTAGAACCGCTCGGCCACCCCGGCCGGCCCACCGAAATCATTTCAGCTAAAGACCTTCAAGATGATTACTAGTAGACTATTTCAGATACTTAATTCGTACACGCGAAATGCATGTTCGATCTAACCCCCCCCCCCCACCCCCCCCCCCCCCCCCCCCACTGTCCCCAATTAAAATAAAAACTATGGTGCTTCCTCTGAAAATGTAACGGCGGATTTTCTGACCTATCCTTGTCTAGTACTACCTCGCCCTCATCTTTAATTACCTCTTCGTCCACGGGAAGCCTAACCCTCAAATTGTTTCCACGGTATTCGAAAAATGTTACCATCGTCAGGAACACAAATTTTGCAACAGTCACGTTGTTAACTGACCATACAACGTCAAAGTAGGTGCTTCTGTATTCCGGTAGAGAGACATATCATAGGAGGAGGTGAGTCAGTGCACACACCTTTACGGAGTCAAGAGTCAGGGCCGCTAGCTAGGCCTCTCACGACTGTATCGCGTGAGACAATCATAAGCTGCTTGCTAGCTTAACAAGAAGAAAGAGCACCTAAGTTCCGTATGGCATGTCCTTGTCCCGGAAGCCTGAAAACAATTCTAGACATTTCTTCAACGAATATCGTGTAGAAGGCGTAAAGTGTTCGGAAATCTGCGGCCGAGCTCTTCGTCATGTGGCGTGATACTGAACTTTAAACCAAAAATACTTTGTTAAAATACCGTACCATCTATCCTGTGCGAGAACCCTCTGGTGCTGTGAGTTACGAACACTGCATGTTGGGAACTCACAGCGAAGACAGATTATACTGAAAAACTGAAAATAATACAGTATATCTCGTTTTAAAAAGTACGTAGGGACTTTAGAAAGTCAGTTATACAAATCGTCCCACGCCAAGGTCATAGGGCGACAATGGTGGATATTGTCAGAAGAGAGTGCATATTCCGGGTTTCCTGCCGACATAGTTATGCTGCTGCAGGGATGGCATGTGCCATTGTGCCACTGTGCAAGTAAAGTGGTGCAGCAATTGTAAACGTACTTCAAAGTTAAAATACACAGGACAATAGGATTCTTGTAGGCAAAACCTCTAAATCGCACACAGGTTCATGGCGAAATTTTAGCGGTATATGGAGCAAATATCCTGTCGCGTCCAGCCGTAGTGAAACACTGATAACAATTTACCCAAAAGCTGGCGATGGTGACCAGATTTTGCACCGTACGATATCCATCTTTTCAGCAAGCTTAAAAAACATCTGGAGGAAAAAGATTTTCAGACGGTGAGGACACTCACACAGTGGCTTTCAAATGACTCTGTAACCAAGGAGTAGATTTCTGCTGTCGAGGAACTGTACGGTTGGTACAACGTTGCTACAGCTGTTTACAGACTTGATGACTGAGGCTGGGGCACGATTTTCAGAACACTGTGTATATACACTCCACTACGAATATGACGTCACAATGTAAAACACTGGATAATTTGCAAAAAAATCGATAAATATAGACATAAGTATCGACGCAAATGGATAGAAATAATAGGGAGAGAGCTTATGCGACCGAAGGCTCTGACCCGGAACATGGTACAAAAGCATCAGCGGTCCTATCACAAACGATGTACACACCGAGCTCCTTGAAATCTTGTAAAAGAAGTGATCTTTTCAAACGTCACCGGGAGTGTAATGGTAGGATAAAATAAAATTTTTGAATTCAGCTGAATGGCACCATTTTCTTCAGTTTGGAGCATAATCTGAAACTTGTTATACTGTGCCTTTGGCGGCGACTGGGGAGTCTGTTCCATGGATTGGATGAGTCTTTGTGGAATCCACTTCTACACACATCTCATTGAATCCCGCGGTTATACGCAGTATTGTCGTTATTTACCATATTTTCAGTCTTTTACATCTACATCTCTATTTCACAAAACACCTTACCGTGTGTGACCGAGAATACTTCTTATACAACTGTCACCTTTCCAGCTCTCAGCGAGATAGCGCAGTGGTTAGCACACTGGACTCGCACTCGGGAGGACGACGGTTCAAACCCGCGTCGAGCCATTCTGATTTAGGTTTTCCATGATTTCAATAAATCACTTAAGGCAAATACCGGGATGGTTCCTTCGCAAGGGCACGGCCGATTTTATTCCATACCCTTCCCCAATCCGAGTTTGTGCTTCATGTCTAATGACCTCGTTGTCGACTGCGCGTTAAACACTAAATTCCTTGTCCTCTCCTATGTCACCTCTCCCCTTTCCTATTACTGTCGTGAACGGTGTGCTGGAGGAACGACTCTAATTTTATTGTTCAAAAATGGCTGTGACCACTATGGGACTTAACATCTGAGATCATCAGTCTCCTAGAACTTTGAACTACTTAAACCTAACTAACCTAAGGACATCACACAAATCCATGCCCGAGGCAGGATTCGAACCTGCGACCGTAGCGGTCACGCGGTTCCAGACTGAAGCGCCTAGAACCGCTCGGCCACTCTGGCCGGCTAATTTTATTGTCTTGGTCCTTTCGCGAGATGTATGTAGGGGGAGAAATATGTCGGTTGACTCTTGTAGGTTTGCACGCTTTCTGAATTTTAACACTAAGCACACCGTAATGCTCAACGTCTCTCCTCTGACGTCTGTCACTGGACTTGATTGAGCATCTATGTCACGCTTTCGCGTTTATTAAACAGATCTGCTTAGAAATATGTTACAGGTCTTTGGATCTTCTCTATTTACTCTATATACACTACGGGCCCCCAAATGACGAGAAATATTCGATTGTCAGTCGAACGAGGGTTTGTAAGTTACCTACCTAAACACATGAGAATTCTTCCTATGCATTTCAGTCTGACATCTGTCTTTCCTATTTTTTGGGGTCAACTTAGTTCAAAACTCTCCGAACGTATACGAGCAGACAAATGAGGAATGTGGCTACATCCAGTGATTATTCGGTAATTTTGTAATCAAACAGTAATGGACCGTTCCTTGTATTAATGCGCAATACGTTATTGTTCATGCTGTGAGTTACCTGGAAATTAGTGAACCGTGGTTGACCATCCGCAGGTCTTCTCAACAATTTTCAGCGTTGCTGTTTCTCTACGGAACAGCATCATCCGCGAACAGCTCAAATGTTCAAATGTGTGTGAAATCTTATGGGACTTAACTGCTAAGGTCATCAGTCCCTAAGCTTACACACTATTTAACCTAAATTATCCTAAGGACAAATACACACACCCATGCCCGAGGGAGGACTCGAACCTCCGCCGGGACCAGCCGCACAGTCCATGACTGCAGCGCCTAAGACCGCTCGGCTAATCCCGCGCGGCCGGCTAACAGCCTCATGGATATATCTACCTTATCTACTGTATCAGTTATATGTATATTGTGCACGTTATTGTGTAAAATTCATCGTTTGATGTGCGCTGGAACCTAATTTTACACATAAAGACACCAACCACATGTTCTTTTGTATTGGCTGGGAACTCTTCAATTCAATCGTAAGACTGATCCGATATTCCGTATTTTGTTGTAAGTTTGTTCATCAGGTGATAGTATAGGAGTATATTGAAAGCCTTCTCGATGTCAAGCAACGCAGCACCATCAACCTGGCTGCTGGCGTCTGTTGCCTTGTAGGTATCGTGGACGAACAGAGCGAGCTGGGATTTACAAGATCGTTGTTTGAGGAGTTCGTGTTGATTCCTATCGAGGAGAGTTTCGGTCTTCTGGTAGGTCATAAAGCTGGAGCATTAAACGCGATCTATAGCGGATTGACGCCAGCAGTATATGCTTATTGTACAACAACAGAACACATCGCGCTGCCTCAGCCTCGTTAACACATTTAGACAAAGTACTGAGTTAAAAGTAGCAAATAATAGATAATATAATGAGAGAAGCACCCTGAGTTTTCTCAGAGATTGACGCCTTTGTAAAAAACATTCCGATCCACTAACGACTCACTGAGTTGATAATGTGCAGTCTAGTTATAGGTCTTATCTCTGGTGGGGTTAGGACGGAGGTACATTTGGCATCTCAGGCGGGTTATTCGGAACTGCTTGCCAAACGCGTTCACTCTGCATAACTATCAGTCTCTTATCACCAGATCAAGCAGATCTCAGCTACTCACGAATGACAAACAAACCTTCTCGCAGTAGGAAGCCAATTCCCAAGTCGTACGTTTTCTTATATTTACAATTGGTTGTTTAGAGTTAGCACGATATGGAAAATTAGCTCTGGAACATGAAAGCGAGGCGACGTAGTGTTAAAGGCACTGAACTCACAGTCAAGAGGAACAGGGCTCAAATCCCCATTCGGCATTCCAAATTCAGATTTTTTTGTCGTTTCTGTAAATCACCTAAGAAGAATGGCTAGATAGTTCCTTTTAAAATGTCACGGCTGATTTCCTAGATTTATTGCAGATTCTTCTACAATCCAAGCTCGTGTTTCGTTTATAGTGACCTCACCATCGATGGGACCCTACCCTACAGGGTATTGAAAAACCACGTCTTCATAGACAAACAACATTGTTACCCTGAATACCTCACACTTCTCATCTACGCATAATACGTTGATACACCCAATCATAAGCTGTGATATTCTCTGGAAACCGCCATTAACTGGACTGACATAGACCGTGACGGACAAACGGAGGACCACGATGAGAGAGATTTGTGATTTGGCCACCACACAGATCTGAAAATTTTCCTTCCTGATAGTAAGACAAGGATTCATTCTCACGTATCACGCTTAACAGTACAAAATACGAGTCACTGTTTAGTACAAACAACAGATGCGCAGCGAAACGTCACCTTGGAGGAGAGAGCGACAAGCAAGAGACGGAGAAAGAGAGAGAGGTCTGTTGCAGGCTAACGGATCCTTGTGCACTCCTGCGGAACGGTTCAAATTAGCGCAGTCAGTGATGCGAATTTAGAGCATCGTGTTCTGGCAGCGTAAAGAGAGGGAGAAAGAGAGAGACGATAGGAGATAAAACTGGTAATTCTAGAATACACACCACTTCTGCTGTTCCGCCATGAAATAAGTCCACATTTTAGTTCTCCCTAAACGTGGTTTCCTTAATCGATTAAGGTTGATTGCTTGGATGATTTCTTTGAAAGGACGCGTCCGATTTCCTTGTCTATCCCTCCCCACCTGAACCTAGGCCCCATCTCTAAGAAACTTCACGACGACGAGAAATTCCTTCGTATGATTAGTGTCGCTATATGCTCACGTGAAATGAGTAAACTTCAGTGATCTTGGCTGTACATTCGTCATTGGTACACACGGATACGAAAATTGGATGCTTTGTGTAGATTTTTTTAGTGAGATCTATCACGCATGGGGCCTATAAGGGAGCGGTACGGGATGTATTTAATGAGTCTCACAATCTCCTGCCTTGTCTTCAGAGATTCTTCTTCATGGTACGTTGGGTTTTTGAAAACTAAATTTGGACAGAGGGAAAATTTCTCCTTCTAACAAACAGACGGAGTTGACATTAAATTGAAGCGCTCTCTCGAACAACGACTGAAATGAAACCCAAATCAGTCAGTAATTCTTACATATTACTCTATCATGTCATATATTTTGAAACCAAAATATTTCGTTTATATTTGACGGAAACTTAGTCCATGTACTGAAGACTAAAATGAGTAAAAATACTATTTAAACTGTTCGATGCTATGTATCTCGATCTCAGTATATTTCATTTAAGTCGTTTTCCCAGAGAATGCCTCGACTGTACTTCCGTTATTTTGTACATATTTCGCAGTTGTGTAGTTGAAGTGTGCAGTTGGTCTTCAAACAAATTTCCTTTATACAACTTTTTAAAATAGTTGTATGAGTATGTTTCGTTGAAATGTGTAAAATAGGTTAATTTGGCTTCAGAATATTCTTTGTTATGCACGGTTTATCCTTAACGAAAATTCATCTAAAGTTGGACAAGATTTAAAACTAATCTGCTCCTTTGTTATAAATAGTAAAGAATTAGCTGTATGCCATAGATCAGTTGGTAAATACAGACGCATTAAATACATGAGACCACAACCATATCAAACGAATGTGTACGGTGTACAAGAAGAATTAACTATGAGAAATCAAGGTGGGTGCACTCGCATTTCATGCTGACTGAAAGAAAATGCAGAACCAAATATCTCGTCAGTATCAGGCCTGGGTATAAAGAATAGAAGTAATTTTGTGCGCCTTTAAGTTACGTTGAATGAAACGTGTTTCCATCAGTCTACACTAGCAACCAAGCAACATTCAAAGCAATGATTGGAACCGGTGGCCTTGTACAAAAAGACGATCATAATGTCATTACCGAGTCTCTTATACCCAGTGTCTTCAGAGATACAAAAGGTATTGTCCATAATTAACTTGCAAGAGATACAACAAATATCGGATAATATTATGCACCTCCTCTTGATGAAAAGATACGTAACAGGCATGAACTGCAAGAAGAACAATACAATGGAAAAACTACGGGTTTGAATTAAGAAACGTTTGGGCAGACACCCGTTCTCAGATTTACCATCCTCTGACTTCCCATTCTTGCACATCTAAAGAAATTTGTGGATGGAAAACCTTTCGAATCCAAAGAAGAAATTATGGCTGTTTTCAAAACCTTCCTGATATACAGTTTAGGGATGGATCCTGCTCACTGGAAAAATTTTAGAAGAAGTGCGTTGACCTAAAATGGTGCTACGTGTAACACCGAGTCAATTGTGGAGGAGCTAGGTTCAAATCGAAAGCTTCTATCCAGTCACTCGTCGACCAGCCTGGTGTGCGGTTAAAGATAGCAAAAGGAAAGCTGAAATTTTAAAATTCTCGTTTAAGAAATCATATACTCAGGAGGGTCGCACAAAAATGCAGTCGTTTGGCCGCACACAACTCCTGTAAGGAGGACATGATACTAGGTATCCCTGCCATAGAGAAGCAACTGAAAGAACTGAAAACAAATAAGTCACCAGGTTCGCATGGAATTCAAATTTGATTTTACAATGAATACTCTACGGCATTGCACCAGGCGACTGGAAAAAAGCACAGAAAACTCCAGTTTATAAGAAGGGCAAAAGAGCGAACACGTGGAATAACAGACCAATATCTTTAACATCGGTTGTTGTTGTTGTGGTCTTCAGTCCTGAGACTGGTTTGATGCAGCTCTCCATGCTACTCTATCCTGTGCAAGCTTCTTCATCTCCCAGTACCTACTGCAACCTACATCCTTCTGAATCTGCTTAGTGTATTCATCTCTTGGTCTCCCTCTACGATTTTTACCCTCCACGCTGCTCTACAATACTAAACTGATGATCCCTTAATGCCTCAAAACATGTCCTACCAACCGATCCCTTCTTCTAGTCATGTTGTGCCACAAACTGCTCTTCTCCCCAATCCTATTCAATACTTCTTCATTAGTTATGTGATCTACCCATCCAATCTTCAACGTTCTTCTGTAGCACCACATTTCGAAAGCTTCTATTCTCTTCTTGTCCAAACTATTTATCGTCCATGTTTCACTTCCATACATGGCTACACTCCATACAAATACTTTCAGAAACTACTTTCTGACACTTAAATCTATACTCGATGTTAACAAATTTCTCTTCTTCAGAAATGTTTTCCTTGCCATTGCCAATCTACATTTTATATCCTCTTTACTTCGACCATCATCAGTTATTTTGCTCCTCAAATAGCAAAACTCCTTTACTAGTTTAAGTGTCTCATTTCCTAATCTAATTCCCTCAGCATCACCCGACTTAACTCGACTACATTCCATTATCCTTGTTTTGCTTCTGTTGATGTTCATCTTATATCCTCCTTTCAAAACACTATCCATTCCGTTCAACTGCTCTTGCAAGTCCTTTGTTGTCTCTGACAGAATTACAATGACATCGGCGAACCTCAAAGTTTCTTCTCCTCTTTAACAACGGTATGTTGCAGAATTCCTGAGCATAGTGTAAGTTAGAATATATAAATTTCCTTGAGACAGAATAGGTTCTGTCCTCAAGAAAGCACGGATTTAGAAAGCATCACTCGTACTAAACTCAGCTTTCCCTTTTCTCACATGAAATCCTGCGAACCATGGATGAAGGGCAATATATAGACTCCATACTCCTAGATTTCCGGAAACCGTTTGACATGGTGCCGCACTGCCGACTCTGAACGAAGGTTCGAGCATAAGGAATAGGTTCCCAGGTGTGTGAGTGGCTCGAAGACATTTCAAATATAATAGAACCTAGCACGTTGTCCTCGATGGCGAGTGTTCATCAAGAGTGCCCCAGAGTGCTGTGATAGCACCACTCTTGTTCTCTATACACATGAACGATCCGACATTTAGGGTGAGCAGCATGCTGCGGCTGTTTGCTGATAACTATTTAGCACACGGTATAGCGTTGTCATTGAGTGACTAGTGGAGTACAGAATGACTTGGACAGCTTGCAGAAATGTAGAAAAATGCAATTTAATACAGATGAGTAGGAAAATCAGTCTTGTAATTTTCGAACATAGTATTAGTATCATCCTGCTTGACATAGTCATGTGCATTAAATACCCAGGAATAAAGTTAATAAAAGATATGAAATGGCACGAGTACGGAAGAACGCTAGTAGGGAAGGCGAATCGTCGACTTCGTTTTATTGGGAGAATTTTTAGGGAATTGTAGCTCATCTATATAGGTGACCACGTATAGAACACTAGTGTGACTCTTTCTTGAGTACTGATCGTCACCACGTATTATTAAAGGAAAACAGCGAAGTAATTTAGACGCTTACTGCTAGATTTGTTATCGATAGATTCGAGCAACTGTTAATATTCGAAATGAAAGTACTGAGGAAAATTTTTGGACCTGTATACGACGAAAATAATATGAAATGGAGAAAAGAAGAAACGAAGAATTAAGAGGGCTGGACAAACACCGTAACATCGCCGAAGTGCTCAAGAGGAGATGGACGAACTGGGCAGGCCATATAGCAAGAATGACAGAGAATAGACCACCTAGAATGGCATTCAGCAGAACAGTAGAGGAAGAGGAAGAGGGAGACTCAGAATCAGCTGGCGGGATAACATTCGGGAGGACACAGCTAGGATGAACAGCTACTGGACAAACAGTGCATTGGACAGGCAGAAGTGGAAGAGACTCATAGAGCTGGAGTATGGTCGATAAGGCCCTTGCCACATGTAAAGTAAAAAAAGTAAAGGTTCGAGCAACACGCGAGTGTTACGAAGGTTCTTACCGAAATAAAATTTATGTTCCTGAAGGGAAAACGACATCGTTTTCACGACACAAAGTAGAGAAAATTTAGAGAATGGGAATTTTAAACTTACTGCAGAACGACTCTACTGCCGCCAACGTACTTTTTGCGTAAGGAACGGACACAAGAGAAATCAGGGCTCGTATAGATAATCTTTTTTCTTCGTCCCATTTGAGAGTAAATGATTAGCAGTGGTGAAAAGTACCTTCTGCCATGCACCACGTGGTGGCTTTCGGAGTATGTATGTAGATGCAGAAATCCCAGTTCGTGTAGCCATATTCTGTTTTCGTTTGGTTTCCGAAAACCGTTTAAAGCAAAATCTGGGATAGTTTTTTTGAAAAGCAAACGCCTCATATTCTTCCATAACCTTGTTCGGTCCTAGCTTCTACTCCGTCTATAGATATCTCTACTGACAGGGCGTTAAACCGTTACACCCCTTCCTTCATTGTAAGGTAACTGATTCCTCGGCGCAAGCCCGTTTCTTGTGAGAGACTCTACGGGTAACCAAGTTCCCCCTTAATATTTTCATTACATATGCCTGCGACCGATCTCTGTCGTTCGCACTATCTCATAGATGGCCCCACTTGGAAAGACCAGCATTTTCATCTGTACTATACGCATTTATGTTCATCGGGCCTGAGCTACTTGACCGAGCACGGTTGCGTTTCGATCGCATAGTGGATTCGCATTCGAGACAATGGTGGTTTATATTCCCGTTCAAGTTTCTCTAAGTCGCTAAGGAAATTGTCGGTATGGTTCCGTTGGAAAGGACATGTGGTATGTTCGTTTCCCGTTCTTACTCAAAACGGACTTCTGCTCTGTCTCTAATAACCTCTTCGTCGACAGGACGTTAAGATCTATTCTTCCTTCTGAATTTTTGTGATACAATAGTACGACATTTGAATCATATTCAAGAGATCGTGGTTCAGATCACGGTTGACCATCATTTGTGTTTTCAACGGTACTCACGAATGATTCCGGCGAATGCCTTGATGATTCCTTCAAAAAGATAATGCTTGCTAACTTGTCTCATTCTTATCGGATAGAGATTATGTTTTTTCTGTAATGATATGTGCAACCGACACCAACAGAACATCATGCTCTAACATTTCTCCTCATTCTCTTCCTCCTTCTTATTCTTATTGTACCATTTATCCCAGGTTTTATAACGGCTCGTTAAAGTTGTGCTATAGAGAAACACTTTCGTCTCAGACAATGAATTCACACTTTCTATATCTTAGCCATACTTTCCGTGACCCATGCTCTGCTGTTTGTGACGTGGGACCGTAACTGCCTATGTTCGTTTATGGAGCAATTGAAATCGAAGTGTTACGTACGAAAAGTTTTCTGCTGTATCTCTATAACGAATACGGTCATTATTTGTAAATGCAGGTCGCGCTAACAAAATTACAGGTAATTATGAATGTTCATTGGAGCAGCTTAAGTTTCACCAATTGTCTTGAGAAAAGTCGAAGTTCTTGTAGAACACGAGAAGAATGCACCCTACGAAGGCTTCGTGCTATACTCCTCTCTCACAGCTGTTGAATTCAGGACTGGTTTTCAACTTTATGATGCATCTGATCAAATACATGAGTAATGCCCGCCGTTGTCCTGTAAAGTGAGAGCATGGAACAGTGATGGGGCTGATGGGTTAGTTGTATTACCATCTTAAGCCTGGTAATCATCTTGATGCTTTGTGAATGGAGCAGGCTGTCTATCGACAGCAAGAGGATTGAAGAAAGAGTTCAATTTTCTCTGAGAGTTTTGGTCATCACAGACGTAATTGTCAAGTATAGGAAAGGAAATGTATCGTAGTCGTGTTTAAGGAAACTTCCCAGTATTCGCCTTAAGGGATTAAGGGTAATCACATAATCGTTTTCACATTCACAATAAAGTAAACATGCTATAATACTTCAAATATGCTCATTGCGTATTAACTAACAGTGCAGTTACGTGTCTGACACTAAATAAAATACAGTCAGGTTAACACAATGGCTATCAATGGCTAGCAGAGACAAAAAATAACGTATCATATTTAAAAAAAAAACGCATCTTTTATTTCTTTCACACTGGTGACTGGTACATTTCCACTACCAGCAATATTAAGCGAAACATTCATCTCCGAGGTAAACGAGTTGAGTCTCAGAAACCGTACTAAATCAGTAGTTTTCCGTAGTTAGGCAACCGATCTAACCGATGTGGCCGACCTCTGCATCGAACACGCCAGTCTGCGTGTTTTGGATTATTAGCTACACGCAGAGCCGATCATTTTCAAGTCTTACGTTTCACTCAATAGCCGAAAATTGCAGAGACCATTTTTAAGCGAGTTCAAACTGCTACTTCCATTTGAGGTCACGGGCCATGATTCGCCACCCACTCCGAACCTAATGTTTGACTTTTAACTGAAATGTTGGAGAGTGATAAGATAATTGCAGATGTCTTTTTGAATCTCTTTCTAGTAGTTAATTGCTCAAGAGGAAGAGTTAGGTCTTTGTTTTGCAGATTTTTAACTGAGAATTAAATGTTTTCGTTGGCAACTGAACCGAATGGAATAGGGTAATTAATCCTACTTTCCATTTTTATGGCGTCATAGTTTTTGTTCCTGTTGATGATCTTTATGTTATCAATGATTTTTCACCGGAAAAGTGATTTCGAAAAACGTCATAGATGGGATATTGTGCATTCATTGAACTTTTAGGGCTCGTGTCCGGTTATCTCATATGATTTGTCTTCAACATAGGTTTATTGTTTACCAGGAAAGAAGCTAAAAATTCCAAAAGATCATCATTCTGGACAAATAGTTGCTCTTAAGAGCATACCTACTTTTCTAAATGTCTGCGACATTCTTGTCAAGGTATCGGAAAACACTTTCGAGTTTTGAGCAGCCGCAGGGAGCGTTTCCTTACTCGTCTGCTGTGACTAGTATTTACGAGAGCAGCGCACTGATTTCCATTTCTGGCACAACAGGAAAATTTCACCTTGACGAACCCTTTTCCCGAGATTTCACTTCAGTACAAACAACTGCGCATCGTTATTGAGTGGAGGTGCGAGGTTACTCTCAGTGTCTCTTCCTCTGACATTTCGGAGGTTAGTGAATAGGACGACGGTACTGCATAGTCGCGTCTGATGATGGACGTCATTCACAGTCATTTCACACGAGTCTAGCACATGGCATTAGAATACCGCTTGCATTTTGAGTTCGTGGCCAGTTTATGAAACTGAAGATTAGTATATTTTATAATTTACTTCCCTAAAAAAAATGGCTCTGAGCACTATGGTACTCAGCTGCTGTGGTCATTAGTCCCCAAGAACTTAGAACTACTTAAACCTAACTAACCTAAGGACATCACACACATCCATGCCCGAGGCAGGATTCCAACCTGTGACCGTAGCAGTCGCACGGTTCCGGACTGCGCGCCTAGAACCGCGAGACCACCTCGGCCGGCACTTCACTAAAAGAGCAAGTATTTATTATGAGTTTATTTGCTCTTTCGTAGATCAGTATTCAGATCATTTTCCTTCGTGTGGATCTGTTATTTTTAAATTATTTTTCATTTTATTTATATATTTATTTTTTCCGGAGAGGATTGGTATCGAAGCTGTCTATGTTAACTGAGAGTGTACATTTACTCATTTAACTCGGACAATTTTGTAGCCTTTGGGTCATCATTTAAATCGGAAAGTATATCTTACTTTTTCAAGACAGGCATATACACGTGCACTGCAGCTACACATAGAAATAAATGCAGACTGTACTAAAAAAATGCCCGTTAAAGGGAAGAAAATGAAATGCTATTAACCATTGGAATCATGTTAAACATGACAGTGCAATACTAATCAAGATTATTATGTAAAATATTTCAGTTGCTTCTTTTCACTTACCAAAAACAAACGCACACACCATTTCTACTCAGGGATTGTCAGTTTTCGAAATAAAACACTACGTAATAACGAAAAACAGCTCTTGGACAAAAGTTTAAAACTCAATGTTGTCTCACAAATAAGTGAACGATAAACATTAAGCATTCTGTAATAGTTGAAAAGACGAAAGTGAAGTAACTTGCATAATTATACAGCAACTACCGACTGTATGGCCAAACAAGTGAAGAAATTAAGTGAACATTATTATTTGCATATACCTTGATAATACTGCATTTCCAACTGACGTTCGATGAAAATTATCATCCTCGAGTTATGTAGTTCATTGAATTAACGAAGGCTTAGTACCAAGGAAAAGCAAGAAAACTATTTAGCAGAGTAGTTATGTATTGGGCGTTCACTGATTTTTAAAGCAATTTAATAGCAGAAGGAACAGAAGGTATTCATCTTAAATGGGTTCGTATACGAGCTGTTGACTTGTATTTGAAGATCTCAAGCAGTACCGCATCGCAGAGAATGTCAGAAATCATATCAACAAATTTTACGAGGGAATTTATTTCTTGAAATGCCTGAAATGCATTGTGAGCCTTCAATACATAGCTAAATGACGCATAAAACAATAAAATCTGCGAAGCGCGAGATATTTTAGATAAAAAAAACAGTAATTCATTCTCTACAAGCAATGGCCAATGTCTGATGTCCCTTTAGGACCGAGGACAATACAGATGGATCAGTGGCTCCCTTGGTCACAGTTTTGTCGAAGATACCTTCATTGCATTCGTCTAAGCGAATTCAAGGAAAACTACGGAAAACTTTGTTCGTGATATCTGGATGTGGAACTGACTGCACTCCACCTGGCTGAGAGCAATGAGTCACATTTCTCCGTTGTCTCGAGCATGTATTTTTCCTCACGGACTGATATTTCCATCACAATGCTGGTCTACTGGTTAAACAGAGAAATGCAAATCTCCGACAATATTTATTACTGAAATGACCTAGTCTCAGGTTAGAATGAATTAAGGCTTAGAGTGAAATATTTTAGTTTTAAACTTAGTTTTTCGTTTCAAAAGAGGAAGCTCTTACTGTCCGAAAACAGGAAGACTGCAGCATACAGTATGTGTGATGCATAGTTCCCTGTATTTAAAGCAGAAATTAATTATAATGTGCTGGTAGAAGACTTCACTAACGTGGAAATGTATATTGGTTTTTATTTGCATACGATATCACCAATTACCACTTCTTTTCATAAGCATCTTTTTCCGATCCGAGATTTCTGTCAAGTATAGGACAGAATAAACCTTGAGATGTCTTACAAGGCCAAACAGACAATTATCCTGTTGCTCTGGTACGATTTCTCTGTTCACTGTACTCTCTGAAGCGTTGCATGACTTGTTTTGTCGGGAAGAAGAAGGTTACTCCTGTTGCGTCTCAAAGGCCTTCAGAGTCCAGCAGGGACTCTACGTAGGTCTTAGCAAAGCCTTTGTGACTTCGGATAAATTATGTTATGCAGCTTGATTTCACTGCATGTCTTTTTCTACATTTTGTTTTACAATTTTTATAAACAGTTTGTTTCGGAAAAGATATGACGGAAACTTATAATACATTCCTACTTGGAGAACAGCACCAAATGCGAAGTAGGAAGATTAGGATTCAACATCCCATCGGGGATGAAAAGTTGTTTGAAATAGAACACAAGCTCGAGTTGGACAAAGGTACAATAAGATATCGGCTGTTACACCGTGAAGAGATTTTTGGAAACCGTATAAATGGGGTAGTTGGACGAGAATTCGAATGCAGATCCTCCCCAAAGCGAATACATTGCCTTAATCACTGCGCACCTTCACTTGATGTAGCCTACTAGGTTTTTATTAGACGAATGAAACAGGCTCGTGGACACTAGACGAATAGAGAATCAACTAAACACAGCATAAATCTAAATCTTCACACCAAAGAGCAGTGAAGTCTTCCGCATATTATCGAGCTTTCACTGCATGTTTCATCAGAGGCTTCTGCCAGGGAGAGTCTTCTAGATATTCCGAACGGGCTATGAGGTTCTCTGTCAAAGTATATAACTAGATATAAGAGGTCCCTCTTTCCCAAATATGTTGTTCTTTCGTATACAAAGTTCCACATGTTATCTGTCGACAGCAGTTACCATCAAATCTAACTTTGAAGAAGGAAACTATTTCTCAATGGATGGACAGAAGAAGTATGTTCATGTCGGTGACTTAAGGAAAGGAGATTGTTACGAAATATTTCTTAGTCTTCAACTATTTAAGGAAAGACAAACAAGATGAATAACAAGCAGCAAATAATGTGGAAAATTTCAAGCTAATATGTCAGTGCCCAAGCATTCACGAAAAAACAGGAGGCGAAAGCTACCCCTTGAAAACCTAGTGACTCCTGAAAATGTTTGTAGTATGCTAAAGCATTCTGAACCTGAAATGGACAAACATTTGCTAGACGAACTTATCCACAAAGTTGAACTCCAGTTATTCTTCTCCACCCAAAAGAAAATCTCTGAGTTTGTAGGAAAACATATCCCAGAAACAAATGTAGCGGAAATATTCTCAAAACAATTAAGCTGAAGTTGTCAGCTAAGTTAAATTTTGCTCATCAGTTAGTTCTTTCCATTAATAGCTGCTAACGTATTTTCAGAATTATACATATTGAAACTTGCCCGACAGAGTCTCTATCAGAGTGGCCGGAGTCCATTTCCGTAAGATTTTACTGGGTGTGTGACTGTGTCATGATGTGATAAAAACACCGACATTTTTGCTACCATTGCAGACAGCCTGTTGAACGTTGATTCCCGACGAGGCCTTATGAAGGCACCTGCAACATACCCGAAACTTCGGTAGTTTTCATACAGACGCGGTCAAGTGGTCAGAAGAAATCTATAGTAAAGAGCCTTTGTAGTCTTACATTAACGAAACGACCTCTCTGAGAGAGTGAATTTTCTTCACGTTCGCCATGAAAAATAAGCGAGTTATGTGACGTCTACTGTTACTGTTTACAATGCACGCGCCAAATGCCGACTTAACAACGAATATTGTGGAAGAATTATGCACTGTGCTGTTACTAGAAAATGCAGTCATAGTTTCAAAAAACAGACAGAAAATAATGTAATAGTGGAAAACAGGACGTCTCCCAGGAGTAAAAGGGAAGTTGGAAGTCAATGACATCGCCGACACGAAAGGTGAAGCAAGGCATTGCAGCATCAAAACTGAGTGCCACCTACCTCCGTGAGTTTCTCCTTCTGCAGCAAAAGGTCAGATGCAGTGATGCGCCTTTCTCACACTAACTGCGGATAGAAGCTGCCTTATTCGTGCTACGCACATTTTCTCCGCGGTTGCCCTCACGCGCTGTTATGTAATAACCTCAGCATCTAACGATCTTCGCTAGCTATGTTTACCATCTCCTGCTGCTGTTGTGTAACCAACACAAAGAGAGAAAATCAGTTATTACCTCGGCTGATGAACAGAAATTTTAATTTCGATAATCATACGTCGTGGTCATAATACATTGCGTGAAATGTATTGAAAGTATTACTCTGTTTTTACAATTATTTATTTGTTCAATGTGCTTGGATACTATGTGGGGTGTCTTTTCCGTGTGACATTAGCATCGCTTTACCGTTAGCTGTTCAATGCTCATCAAAAGTATATCGTTTCATTAAGTGTAGTGAAAAAGTCTTACCGCGTTTCATTTTTCTTCTTTATCTTCAGCCATTTTCTGTCCTGGCAGAGTTCGTAAGGATCAGAATCCAGCAAAACATGATTTGACCATTGCTTTATTTTTTATCCCGCTGCCTGTTGGTTTTAGTGTCCCACATTTAGTAGTTACCTTAAAGAACAAAAGCTGTGCTTGTTGTGAGTCGTGTAGCCTTTGTTGTGCGTTGTAGTTATGAACCAGAAACGTGAAACTGGAGAGACATTTACCCAGGCGAATGCAAAAAAAAAAAAAAAAAAAAAAAAAGAGACTGAAAACTGCTCTTACCCGATATACGTGGAAGTGATATTTGTCGTGTATACTTCCACATCTCACAACCCGTCGAATTCTATGCAGGTCTCTTCCCCAAAAAGACGTAAGAGATGCACCTACTCTTCGATTGCCGGTTACTTCTCACTAGTTGTCGAAAACCCAGTCAGTTAAGCTACGAAAGGGCTGATAGATTCAGCGAAGTGATCTTTGGCTGAAATACATGATGTAATTAAGAATAGTTATGTTCCTACAATATTTAAGAAACTACCGTGAAATTTCTGCGAACTATTTCGGAAATATGCACATAAAAAGTAGTAGGATAAATAGTTTCGCACTGGACACAAGAAAGTAGTCATGGATTGACTGTTCCACCTTGAAGGACGTTTTCAAACCATACCTCTCATTGGTCCGTACATTGTACAGACAATGCATGAATACGTGCGAGCTCGTGGGTATGAGTGTGCATGCGTGCGTTCTTGTGAGAGCGTTCATGCGTGTATGTATGTGTGAGAGAGAAAGGGACATTTATATTCGATTACATGTGCACAATCATAATATGTGAAGATGTTATCAATTCACCATCCAACACTTTCCCCTCAGAATGTAGTTAGCAGAAGCTATAAGCCTCTCCGCAAAGATTTTTACCAGGTTTGTTGTGTAGTGCCATATGATCTTCCATGATATTCCGCAACCCGTTCCTTCACCTGCAGTGTCCGCCTGCTTAGCTGGGCGGTAATGTCCTGGGTTCCCATTTAAGCGGGCTCGGCTTCGATTTCTGGCCGGGTTGGAGATTTTCTCCGCTCGGGCCTTGTGTTGTCCTCATTATCATTTATTCCTCATCATCGGCGCGCAAATCGCCCAATGTGGCGTCGACTGAAATAAGACTTGCACTTGGCGGCCAAACTCTCCCGGCTGGGGCCTCCCGGCCGACGATGCCATACGCTCATTTCATTTTATCTGCAGTGGTAATAACAATTCGTCTCCACTTTCATCCATCAGGAAGGAATGGATTATTTCATTTACTCTTGCCCCTTATGAACCTGCTCCCTGTTTCTTATATGAAGCCTGAAATCTTCCTTTTGTTCCTGGGTTTTCCTGTATCACAGGCTATAAACACTGATATTGTATTGATACTTTCATCGTTATTGGCGAACATACACTGATGAGTCAAAACATTAAGACCTCCTGCTTAATAGCTTGGGTGTCCGCCTTTGGAACGAAATATATCACTGATTCTGCGTATCAGGGATCCAACAGTTTGTTGGTAGATTTGTGGAGATATGTGACATTATATGTCTACGCACACGTTATGCAATTCGTGTAAATCACGGACTGCTGGTTTGCGTACGCGATGATGGGTTCCACAGGATCTACATCAGGTGAATTTGGTCGGCATGATATCAACGTTAGTTCACTGTAACGCTCATCAAATCAATGTAGCACAGTTCTGGCTCCGAGACACGGACAATTAAAGTGCTGAAAGATGACATCGCCGTTGGGGAACACATCAAGCATGAAGGGACACAGGTGGTTCGCAGCTGTCAGCGTGTCTTACATTACTACCGCAGGTCCCATGCAAGCGCAGGAGAATGTCTCCCGTAGCTTAATACTGCTCCCACCAGCCCGCGTCGGTTGCGCGCTGCATGTTTCAAGCCGCCGTTCGCCTCGATGATGGAGTCTGTGGAGGCGACCAGCGATCTATTGTAGCAAAAATGTGATTCACCCGAAGAGCCGACACGTTTCAATTGAGCGACGATCGAATTCCGATGTTCCCGTGCCCACTGCAATCATAACTGACGATGTCGTTGGTCGACATTTGAACACGTAGGACTGATCGGCTGCGTAGCTCCATGTTTAACAATGTACGATGAACGATGTGCTCCAGAAGTCTTGTGCGTGATTTTTCGGAAAAAATGCTACAGATCACTATCTATCCCAGTTTACACTGCAGGCAAGGCGCTCTGAAGAGTCGTGGACGTCCAACTATTTAGCGCCTAGAGGATGTTTCACTGTCCTTCTACCTCTTCCCGTAGATGCTCACGACAGTAACACGTCAATCTTCGACCGCTTTGCGTAATACACTACTGGCCATTAAAATTGCTACACCAAGAAGAAATGCAAACGATTAACGGGTATTCATTGGACAAATATATTATACTAGAACTGACATCTGATTACATTTTCACGCAATTTTGGTGCATAGATCCTGAGAAATCACTACCCAGAACAACCATCTCTGGCCGTAATAATGGTCTTGATACTCCTGGGCGTTGAGTCAAACAGATCTAGGATGGCGTGTACAGGTACAGGTGCCCATGCAGCTTCACCACCATACCACAGTTCCTCAAGAGTAGTGACTGGCGTATTGTGACGAGCCAGTTGTTCGGCCACCATTGACCAGACGTTTTCAATTGGTGAGAGATCTGGATAATATGCTGGCCAGGGAGGCAGTCGAACATTTTCTGCATCCAGAAAAGCCCGTACAGGACCTGCAACATGCGGTCGTGCATTATCCTGCTGAAATGTAGGATTTTGCAGGGAACGAATGAAGGGTAGACCCACGGGTAGTCACACATCTGAAATGTAACGTCCAGTGTTCAAAGTGCCGTCAATGTGAAACAGAGGTGACCGAGACGTGTAACCAATGGCACCTCATACCATCACGCCGGGTGATACGCCAGTATGTCGATGACGAATACACGCTTTCAATGTGCGTTCACCGGGATGTCGCCAAACACGGATGCGTCCATCATGATGTTGTAAACAGAAACTGGACTTATCCGAAAAAATGACGTTTTGCCATTCGTGCACCCATCATCGTCGTTGAGTACACCATCGCAGGCGCTCCTGTCTGTGATGCAGCGTCAAGGGTAACGGCAGCCATGGTCTCCGAGCTGACAGTCCATGCTGCTGCAAACGTCGTCGAACTGTTCGTGCAGATTGTTGTTGTCTTCCGAACGTCCCCATCTGTTGACTCAGAGATCGAGACGTGGCTGCACGATCCGTTACAGCCATGCGGATAAGATGCCTGTCATCTCGACTGCTAGTGATAAGAGGCCGTTGGTATCAAGCACAGCGTTCCGTATTGCCCTCCTGAACCCACCGATTCCGTATACTGCTAACAGTCAATGTATCTCGACCAAGAAGAGCAGCAACTTCGCGATACGATAAACCGCAATCGCGATAGGCTACAATCCGACCTTTATCAAAGTCGGTAACGTGATGGTACGCATTTCTCCTCCTTACACGAGGCATCACAACAACGTTTCTCCAGACAACGCCGGTCAACTGCTGTTTGTGTATGAGAAATCGGTTGGAAACTTCCCTCATGTCAGCACGTTATAGGAGTCGTCGCCGGCGCCAACCTTGTGTGAATGCTCTGAAAAGGTAATCTTTTGCATATCACGGCATCTTATTCCTGTCGGTTAAATTTCGCGTCTGTAGCACGTCATCTTCGTGGTGTAGCAATTTTAATGGCCAGTAGTGTAGTAATTCGTTCTTTGTCAAAGTCGATTATCTCAATGGATTTCCCCATCTGCAGCCTACACCTTCGTTAGGAAGATTCCCCGTCCGTGTGTACTCGGCTGACATACTTTCGTCAGCCCGTCACGTGCCCACAATGCCACCAGGCGGCATACTACGTCACGGTAGGCAGTGGTCATGATGTTTTTTCTTATCAGTGTAATGAAGATATTGGCAGGGCTATCTAGATCATCGCATGCAACAAGGAAATGAATCTGACCGGCAGGGTGAGTACGTGTTTTGAGCAACGTGTGTTGTGTTGACAGGTTCGGCAGCAGCGCAGTTCAAGTGCCCCGAGCCGTCCGGCTACTTCCCGGACCCTGTGCAGTGCGACCTGTACTACAAGTGCGTCAGCAACAGACCCGAGGAGCTGCTCTGCCCAGACGGACTGGTCTTCGACGACAGCAACCCTAACCAGGCGCGCTGCGACAACCCCAACAACGTCGACTGCGGCGACCGGACTGAGCTGCGTAAGACATCTCGCCTTCTGTGTCCGTCTCTACGTGTCACCAGTGTTGAATGAGTCAGTCAGTCAGTTCCTACCCTGCATACCTTCCATTAGGTTTTTTATGGCTACGTTCACTACTAGCACTATCGAGTGTGTGAAGCCACGTAATCGACAGAGGTGACTTACACGTTTCTCGTGTCCGTAGAAACAAAGCAGTAAGCGAATTATTGTTAACAACAGCATGAAGTGTAGGCAGTGATGACGTCGTTATAAGCAGCATGCGAAACAGCTTAAATGAAAATTCTGCAGGACAGAGGGAAATGTCATCAGAGTGCCGGCCGATGTGGCCGAGCTGTTCTAGGCGCTACAGTCTGGAAACGCACGCCCGCTATTGTCGCAGGTTCGAATCCTGCCTCGGGCATGGATGTGTGCGATGTCCTTAGGTTAGTTAGGTTTAAGTAATTCTAAGTTCTAGGGGACTGATGACCTCAGATGTTAAGTGCCATAGGGCTCTGAGCCATTTGAACCATTTTTTTGTCATCAGAGTGCTGGGGGGAGGGACAAGAGTGTGAAGTGACTCATCCCAGCAGAACAGTAATTACGTTAAGGGGAATCGGAATAGCGACAGTTACTTCTGTCTCGCATTGTTAACATTTACGTTCATTGATGGAAGGTCCTAGCTTATTTTAAACGACTGTTGGTGTTCAGATTGGGGGATCTTGTACATATGACTCATTCAATTTAACATTAATGTAGAGAAGATAACTTGAGCTTTAATAAGTGTGAAGTTGTTGACTTACAGTTCTTAACTTACGTTCAAAGCGCACTGTTTATGAAAAGGTTTTCCATTGTGAAAATTGCTGTTCCACGGTAATTATATTTGCTTTCCTACGTTCCTTTGTACAACGAAAGGTAGGCAGCCGTTGTAAAAGTACTCTTCACTGCCTTCAGGATTGCTTCTGAAGTGTTATTAAAATATGTAGTCCTTGAATGTAGCGGATTACCTAAAGGGAAAAAGAGCAAAGGATGAATTGTATGGTAGACCAGGATCTTTGTGAGGAAAGTAAATGACAGAATGTAAAATTTGTTGCCATGAACTGACTCGATGAATTACATGTAACTGGCTGAATATGATGTGTAGTGGTCTGGATGACTTCTCCTGTCAGTTATCTAATTTTCTGATTCTAAAATATTTCATCTCATGTAAATGAAAGGTGGAGGGGGGAGAAAGTAAAGGAAGGGAAGGGAAGGGAAGGGAAGGGAAGGGAAGGGAAGGGAAGGGAAGGGAAGGGAAGGGATGGAGCTAATGATGTCAGCTGCATCGAGACTTTTTGCGGAATCACTGGCGACGAATGAAAATGTGTGCCAGACCAGGGCTCGAACCCGGGATCTCCAGCTTACAAGGCAGTTGTGTTAATCACTGCGCCACATTTTTTCCCCCCACCTGGACACAGTGTTTATCACAACTGCGCAGGTTACCACGGCACGCTCCCCGTCCTAGGCACACACCCACCCAGCGTCAGCTACCTGCAGTCCCCATCTATGTCCTCCATGCGCGCTAATTTTATATTCCTGCTGGAGGTTGAAAGTAACTGTGTATCTGCACTGAGGTTTGTGGATTCATTGCCCATCGAGGTGAATCAAATATAAGAATGCATGGTGTCTATTCTTTCGGCTATGTCACGAATGCACGTTTACTTTTGAGTTCAGCGGGAATCTAGAATTAGCGAGCATGGAGGATATGGATGGGGACTGTCGATAGGTGGCTGCACCTGTCCGATAAAATGGACACCACGCATTCATATAATATTTCGTCTGTCGCCAGTATTTCATCTATCATCAATTTTATGATTGTCACGGTGGGCTTTGATGTAAAGTACAGCCCAACCAAGGGAAATGTGTGTGCGTGGCACAAGAGAGCAGCTCTGTGGTGTGAGGCGATTTTATTGTATTTTACTTTTTCTGGGAGTGACTGGTGAGGGGCGGGGGAGGGAAGGGACAGAAGGTGATGTTTGTGTACGTAGGCTACATGAAAAGTAGAACACTAGAAACTATCTTTACAGAGCCTATTTTCCTTTTTCCTTTTCTACGAAGAAGAAATACGGACGACTGTGACCTAAGACAGTCTAGGCTTATGTCCTCGTGTATTTTAAAAATCAGTCTTGTTTTTCTATAACATACTTCTTTCGGTTGTACTATAAGTTTAACTTCTGGAAGAGTAGGAGCAGTTAATGAATGGTACGAGAAACATGGAGAAGAAAGCAAAATTGGAAATAGCTGTGTAGTTGAGTGAGACGTAAAGAAGTTGTAACAGAGGTGGTGATCCTTGTGCAGAGGAGCCGAAGCCGTCAGAGGGCTGCCCGCGCGCCAACGGCTACTTCCGTCACCCCGACGCGCAGGTGTGCGACAAGTTCGTCAACTGCGTCGACGGGACGCCCAACGAGCTGCCCTGCCCGCCTGGACTCATCTACGACGACAGCCGCAGCACATGCGCCTGGCCCGCCGAGAGCCAAAGACACGACTGCACCAACAGCAAGAAGGGTATGCTCGCGCTTTCCTATTCTCACCGAAATTCCTGTTTGGGACACTGTTTACCGCACAGGGTCATTTTTAACAGTATAAGCCTAGCCTTTAGTGCACCCATATAAGGGTGTGGCCTCAGTTCCATAAGGATGAGATTCTTACTCTCACTGTGCTTGAATAATTAGTCTCTCCAGTTTATTTTGAATTAGCATGGATCAGTTCTTACACCGCTGACGACTGTAAGTAATATCCAACTCTTTTGATCAGCCTGAAGTAGGTCACAGCATTGGCAGCAGAGACAAACAGTTACCACATTCTGTCAGTATTAAACCCCAAGATTTCTATTTTATGTGTAAGTTCTTGGTGAAGAGTGTCGGTATTAAAATAGGTACTTCATTGATTTTCTATGCACTGACGTGATCCAGTAAAAGTTCCAGACATCCTGCGGCCGATAAAGCGTTTCACAGATCTCTAATTCCAGAATGAAATCATTACTTCCAGAAGTGCTGGTCTTGCAAGTTCCGCAGGAGAACGTCTGCGAAGTTCGGAAGGTAGGAGACGAGCTACTGGTGGAAGTAAAGCTGTGAAGACGGCTAGTGAGTCGTGCTTGGGTATCTCAGTGGTAGAGCACTTTCCCGCTAAAGGAAAAGGTCCCGAGTGCGAGCCTCGGTCCGGCACACCGTCTTAATTTGCCAGGAAGTTCGAGATCTAGAATTTTTTGTGACTTAGAGAAGAATAAAGCAATTCAAATCCAGATCTGAATATAGAAGAAAGTAAGATTAGTGTTTAAATTCTAGTCGACATCGAAGTCATTTGAGGTGGAGGGCTAACTTATATGTAGGAATCTGGGAAAAGAATATGCTGGTGGACTAAACAGTTTCGAGGATCCTTTGGAAAGGATATCTGGAAGGGTATTTGTACTGTGATTCTACATAAAATGTATCCATTGTCTGAACAACTGCACCACTTCATATCGATCTGATGATAGAAATTTATGTTTCTCATGTGTCTTTGTGGACGTTCATGGCCGGATACCAGGAAAGCAAATAACAGTCTTTCTCTGACAAATCTTACATTACTAAACCAAAGTATGTTTCCCTTTGAAAAATAATCAAGGTCTCCCATTAGTTACATAGACAGAGGTGCTGTATTTTCAGGCCCTCTTGAGGCATGTTTATCTCTGTTTTTCTTTTTTACTTTTTTCTGTACTAATGTCTCAACATTTTTGTTGTTGCTGTACACAGCCCGGAATATCCTACATTGAAAACTACCGAGGAACTAGTATTTACATTGCATGTGGTCTCCAAATTTGTTTGTGGTGTTCGTTAGACTGGTTGCCTGCTCTGTTTTATCCCCATATTTTACCATCATTTCAGCAGAGTTAAAATTTTCGTTATATATACGATAGTTGTCTCTTTAGTTACTGTATTGAGGTTATAGATTGTATCTATACGCGTAAATTTCGTCACATCGAGTCGGCAGTGAAGGATATAGCATCACTCAAGGGTGAAATCTTCAATCTCGCCAGTTGCTTATTGTGTAAGTAGATGAAGCCAGTCGAAATCCGCACTGTTTAGGTTTCAGTTTACAACTGACAATTACCAGAAAACCAAAATTGAGGATTTACGATACCTCCTTTGGTTCATAAACTATCAGATATTTGCTCGCATCAGTTTTTCTTGATTTCGCTTCCTCTTAACCATATCTATGTCAGAGAAGATTAAATGGTATAAGTCACAAGCCGGAGCAGTGCTACTGGGTATTGGAAGAATTGTTGGGTAGGGGACTGGCTGCCCCTCACTCCTGGGAGTTGGCCTCAAGACGTACGATTTCATGTTTGTGCACGTCTGTGGGTTCAGTACGAGAGCACGCCAGTCCCACAACATGCCTCATAGTATACATAAGACTGTTTTAAATCTTACATAATAAAAACTCTTACAGTAATGAGCGCTGTGTATCCCTTTTGTGCTTTACATTCATACGAATCACACAAAAGATGTCAACTACAGCGTTATGCGAGAAATTGACGCGAAATGCCACGAACCAAGCGTTTCTCAATGATGAATCAAAATCTGTGTTTTGGACGAAAACTATTCACC
Organism: Schistocerca gregaria; assembly: GCF_023897955.1. NCBI lineage: Eukaryota > Metazoa > Arthropoda > Insecta > Orthoptera > Acrididae > Schistocerca > Schistocerca gregaria. The sequence continues at coordinate 182,711,461 of NC_064931.1, read as the reverse complement.
TAATTAACATGAAAGAGTATTTAAGCTTATCACTTTAAACATATTCGAGGTCTATAAAAATTCAAGTCAAGAAAACTCTTTCGGACATTAATTTAGCATTTTATTGTTACCGGTAGCCCTAGCTGCTAGAAATAACTGGAGCACTGGTTTTATTAGCTAATGTGACACATTAAAACTAAATAGAGGCTCTTGTAGAATGATTGTAGGTATAAATTCAAAGAAAAGTGCCATGCTACGAGTGCATTCGTCTGTCTTTGAGTTATCGACTTTTTATCACGGTTCTCTATAAAGTTTAGTTATTTACATTGTTGTTATAGATGAGCTGTGTAAGACCCTCGCCTAAGTTGCCAAACATAAGAGCTTTTTTATGTTAGCCTTAAGTGAAATATCCCGTGCAGAAATGGGACAGTCGAAGGCGACAGTTTACTTGGTCTTTGGAAGAAATCTCCGACGTCGTTACGGACCGCCACCGATAATCGGCAAAACTAAATATCCTGCTCTGTACTTCAGGGCAATTATACTTTTAGGGATCTGAGTATTAGGACCTGTGGCAATCAGGTCTGGCTTACGAATTTCAGAGCTTACAGCGATGGGCTACTGCAGCCTAGGATAGACGTCGCTTACAACCAAGCGTCCATTACCTAACTTATGTATTCACAGAAGTGCCTTTCCCATCAGGTAACACAGACTATAAGGCTACACGAATAGACGAGGAGTAACAAAAAGGTATGACTAAACTTTCACGAAACATTCCTCATAGCTAGAGGAAGGAAATATGTTATATGGACATGGGTTCGAAAACGCTTTATTTCAGTTTTAGAGCTCAGTTTCTACAACTCTTAAACACATTAATCATCTACTTTGAAACGAAGCCTCATCCGGCAAGAACACATCTGCACGAAAGTGAGGGTGGACACATTGTTGAATCAACCAGTAGCAGAAGTGTACCCGTGCCGAAATATCAGCTTCTGACAGTGCCTGCTGCACACTCTGTACATGGTGCGTGTACAGCAGGTTCTCATGTAGCGCTCCCCAGATACTCGTCTGGTTGACATTACTTGATGCAGCTAATGCTCTCACGCTGACACCAGGACAGCCGTCACCTGCACGAAGAAGTTCCCCCTCCAGTTGAGGTGTCCTCGTCTTTATAGGCCTCCCCCAGACTTAAACGTCCCATTCTGCCTATAATGACGATCATTTTCTTCAAACGTCCCCCTGTCGGGGCACCGTCCTTCTGGAAATCCCTCCCGATACAAAGCGGATCCCCACGGCCATTACCATCTGCTAATCCATACAGCAAATGGGCATCTGCCAACTCTGTACTGAAGAACTTCCATTGTACTGGACCGGAAACCAAGTCCGTGATGAACACTAAACGGCTGAGGCTACGTACTTGGTGCTGGTAGAGCGATGAAGTTAGTCGCATTTCAACACAAGCAACGAAGTGAGTCACATATCAACATTAGCTTCGTTCAATTGGAACAACAAACACCTATGAATTACAACTCACAGTACGTTATAACCAAACGTAACCAGGAAGGTACTATGAAGCTTGATCATTTCATGTAAGAAAACACTTCATGGAATGCTGATACGTTCTGTTTATGTGTGTTTCCCATGCTTAATTTGATTGTGAAGAGATGTACAAAATGAGCTCTAATGTGAAAATGGAAGCTTGTCCGGACCCATACAACACATTCTATTTCTATATGTATGAAGAATGTTTCCTGGATGTTTGGCGACACCTTTTTGCTACAATCTGTAAAATCTTACAAGATTGTCTTGTAAACAGAGAAAAGGAAAATAAAAAAGGAAACCAGTACAACATTCGTCACTAGAAATTTGGAGCACCACCAGGTACTACGACGCAGCAGTAGGTAGAGATCAAGTTAATAAGCAAAATCGACTCAGTGTCATGCGCTGTTCCTTCGACTATTGAATTTCCGATATACTGACGCACCTGAAAAATAATTGCGGACTCACGTCCGACATGAGCAGGGCCCTAATTTCCATCCGTATTAAAAATTCTCGTGGTCTCTCTAAATCTTATAAGGTAAATGGTACGATGGTTTTCCGTTAAAGGACCACGGTCGATTTCGTCTCATCCTTGTCCAATTGTTCCGTCGTCGTCGACAGGTCGTTAAACCCTAACCTTTCCTTTCCTCGCTTTCGTGGTGGCGTTAAGCTGTGAGAGAGCTCGGAGCTGTGTCTCATCTGCGTGCGCCAGTGATGCAAGCACTGCCGCCGTTGCTCAACTCCATTAATACTGTAGCCGCTGTGCCGCTGCTGCAATCGAACCCAGTACCGCCAGCTCACGGTCACGCCGCCGTGCTTTCGCCTTAGCAACGGGACCGCCACCGCTGCTTCGAGAAACGGCTGGCTCTGGAAACGGTACTTCCCTTCGCCTTGAAGCTTTATCTCTTTCCGCCTACTGAGCCTCTAGTGGAGCAGAACTCTATTTACGTCACACTTTCACCATAATGGAACACTGTTGCCAGTGTGTGACAGAAAACAACTGACTGATGTTGTTTGACAAGTAACCAAAGTTTTATTTTTTAATACAAAAGTAAAACACCAATCGAACAGTTCTGAGAACTCCTCGATTCGCGTCTGTTTTCGTAGTATTGCATTTTTTGGGAAATGTCTAGTGTCTGTTCGGTATTGATATTATAAAATAGCAGACTCTAACGGGTTATGGTACCGTGACTACCAACTTTTGTACAGTGTAACGGCTGTTTGCAGTGCATATAGCGGCTAGATTAGATGGAAGTGACTAACGGTTGTGTAGGACTGTTCTGTCTACACTTCTCCTCACAACTGTTGAAGTTTGCGTGGTGGAAACATCTCACAGCGAAACGTAATAAAGAGGTTGTTGCACCATCTATCAATTAAATCAGATTACTGGGAATTTGGTCTCGGGAAAGCACGTTTAAATCTTAATCTTTCTCCTCCTGCCATTTGTCGATGCTTCCAACCCTGTGAAAACTTCGCTATAAGGTCTCATCCGTGGTAAACAGTCATCAAATGATATCTGAGGCGCAGATCCGTAACAGAATCATCCAAAATGTGATTCTATAAGAATTAAACAATGCAACTCTCGTAAAAATTCCCCATATGAATGAGAGTTTCAGAATTAACTATAAGAAGTTAGTAAAATGGAAGGTCTGCAGGAACTAGAGGTGATTTCGTTGGCAGTACATGCTGAAGCTGCTGGAAAAATGCAGTGGACAAAGAATGCCGCTATGGAGACACCTGTGAATAAGAGTACAGAGAAAACAAAATACAGATACTGAGTAGATCTTTAAATCAGTAGGTTACTTAACGTGTACGTATATGAATAAGTTTTCGTCTGTAAGAATCAGACTATCAACAGGATGTTAAATATTTACCTTATTTCTCAAGTCAATGAAAATCTGCATAAATCTGGAACAAAGTCTTTATTTTCCACACTTGATCGCACTTATAGAACATCGTTCAATTGTTTTAGTACATTATGAACATTAGATTACTCTATTTTCCTTCCTAATACGATAATGTGACAGGTTTATTCCGTTTGTGATCTGCGCACCAGAGACTAAAGGGCGTAGGAGGTAACTGTGCTGAGGTGGCAGCCGGCTCAAGCGGGCAGAAGTCGTGGGTGCTTTGCACACACCATTTACTAGAGCGCGGGTTCCGTGGCGCAACGGCTAAACACGCTATACGAAACAGCGTGCATGTCACGAAGTTAGATTGCTTGTAGACCGTATATTCTAGATAACAATCAAAGACAGACGTGACAGATACATTTACACAACTTCTACTCGCTTAAACCTTTGATCCCTCCAGGGATGAAAGTCTCATTGCGCCAAAATCAAGCTGATGTGAGAACGTTTCTCAAACTAAATCTGCATTGTGTATGTATTCGACAGAGACGTGTTTCATCACAATTTAGCAGTGAATGACAGGCAGTAACGTACTTAATCAGTACATGACATAGCTCCAAAGAACTTTTCAAATCAGATTGAAAGGTAAGCAATATAATCAGTTTATGGCAGCCTACCATAAGCAAATCCAGGAGTCGTGCGCAGCAAACGAGGTGGGTTAGTGGTTGAGGAACTGCATTCGCTTTCGTTCAGATCCCCGTCCAGGTGTAGGCACTCCTTCGAAGAGGACAAGGCTGATTTCGTTCCCCATCCTTGCACAGTTTGAGCTTGTGCTCAGTTCCTACAGACGTCATCATCGATAGGACGTTAAACCCATGATCATCTTTCTTCGAGACTCTGGACAACTCCAAGCATATGACACACGTGATAAGGATTTTAATTTTACAGTTTCATATGTGGCATTAAAGAACAGTTCAGACTTCCTTTTTCAGCTTTTGTCTCCTTTCAATTCAAATTCAACCAAAGCAAGAACCACAAAGACAATACCTAGACATCCCAACCTCGGTCACACACACACACACACCTGCGCTCGAGCGTTACACTGCACTAGGGTCTCATCAATCGAATCCTGCTACACACTAGACACACTTCAACAAGAAAAGAGACAGATCCTAAGCCAATACTTGGATGCATGCCATGAGCACCTTGAAAATGAATCACAACATACAAATGAACGATTAGCTCTAAGTTTGAAAATGACATGTGTTACTTGTAACGAGCTGCTAAAATTCTGAAAAACGTTTGGGACATGGGGCTTCTATACGGGGTGATGTTGCTAATTGAGGACAGACTGAAGGAAACGACCACTGAGAGAATAAGGAGCGGAGAAAAGGCCATATGGACAGAAATTGGTTCCCAAAGGAGGTACACCCACTTGAAGCTGGAGATACAAGAACTTTGACAATGTAGGTTTCAAACACTGAAAATAAACATGCGAACACATCAGGGAAGTGGGAATATTCTGTTCGTACTATGGTTTTGTTAGCACGGTGGCAGAAAACCGTCGACACTGGCTTAGCCTCAATAATGTGTGGGCAGGGATTCTTGACGACTACCACAACGCTTCGCGATGAGTAATACATGAACTTGCAGCGGGTATCCCTTCCTCGTATGTTCTCATGTGTGCATTCAGCCTATCTCCACCTTCAAGTCGGTGTACCTCCCTTGCAACGCACTTACGGCCATACGTCCCATGAAGTTTGCTCCTTATCCTCTCATGGTCGTTTCATGCAGTTTGCCACTCTTTGACAAAATACGGTCCTTCGCCTCTGTTGGCTAAGGATACGATGGCTTTCTGGGTCCTGCACATAGGTTGGCAGGCTCCTCAGAGTGTGTTTTGCCTGTTGCAGACAAGCTGGACGACGGCTTCTCTTGCCCTGACGGCGAGGTGATAGGTCCGAACGGACGCGTGCTGCCGCACCCGACGTTCCCGCACCCGGATGACTGCCAAAAGTTCTACATCTGCCGCAACGGCCGCATGCCCCAGCGCGGCAACTGCCCCACCGGCACCGTCTACAACGAGGTCACCTTCAAGTGCGACGAGCCCGAGAACGTGCCCGGATGGTAAATATCCCATTCACAACAGTCCCACCCAAAAACAGTCACCTGCATCATATTTTAATGGCCTTACCTTAACGTTATTTTGAATGATCCACACTTTTACACACTGAAGATAAGCCGTACTCACGATTAATTTATTTGTGCAGAATTCAAAGTGACTAGATTTATTAGATGTTCCTCCGCATCTCATATTCTTTTTCTCCTAGTGTTAACGTGATTAGATAATAGGACTTCTGAGGGCAATATAACCACTTACGTTTCACATGAAACCCTTAGGGGGTAATTTCTAACTGCGCCAGGAAAAAAAATTCTTTCTTAAAATGTAAACCACGACTTAATGTCTAGTAAAATGAATACTCACATGTTAGTGAAGTTCACAACAAAATGTGAAAATCGCATCACAAGTGTGAAGTATAATGTGTAGTAGACGAGCCACAATGCATCGAAACTACACTCCAGGAAACTGAAATAAGAACACCGTGAATTCATTGTCCCAGGAAGGGGAAACTTTATTGACACATTCCTGGGGTCAGATACATCACATGATCACACTGACAGAACCACAGGCACATAGACACAGGCAACAGAGCAGGCACAATGTCGGCACTAGTACAGTGTATATACACCTTTCGCAGCAATGCAGGCTGCTATTTTCCCATGGAGACCATCGTAGAGATGCTGGATGTAGTCCTGTGGAACGGCTTGCCATGCCATTTCCACCTGGCGCCTCAGTTGGACCAGCGTTCGTGCTGGACGTGCAGGCCGCGTGAGACGACGCTTCATCCAGTCCCAAACATGCTCAATCGGGGACAGATCCGGAGATCTTGCTGGCCAGGGTAGTTGACTTACACCTTCTAGAGCACGTTGGGTGGCACGGGATACATGCATTGTCGTGCATTGTCCTGTTGGAACAGCAAGTTCCCTTGCCGGTCTAGGAATGGTAGAACTATGGGTTCGATGACGGTTTGGATGTACCGTGCACTATTCAGTGTCCCCTCGACGATCACCAGAGGTGTACGGCCAGTGTAGGAGATCGCTCCCCACACCATGATGCCGGGTGTTGGCCCTGTGTGCCTCGGTCGTATGCAGTCCTGATTGTGGCGCTCACCTGCACGGCGCCAAACACGCATACGACCATCATTGGCACCAAGGCAGAAGCGACTCTCATCGCTAAAGACGACACGTCTCCATTCGTCCCTCCATTCATGCCTGTCGCGACACCACTGGAGGCGGGCTGCACGATGTTGGGGCGTGAGCGGAAGATGGCCTAACGGTGTGCGGGACCGTAGCCCAGCTTCATGGAGACGGTTGCGAATGGTCCTCGCCGATACCCCAGGAGCAACAGTGCCCCTAATTTGCTGGGAAGTGGCGGTGCGGTCCCCTATGGCACTGCGTAGGATCCTACGGTCTTGGCGTGCATCCGTGCGTCGCTGCGGTCCGGTCCCAGGTCGACGGGCACGTGCACCTTCCGCCGACCACTGGCGACAACATCGTTGTACTGTGGAGACCTCACGCCCCACGTGTTGAGCAATTCGGCGGTACGTCCACCCGGCCTCCCGCATGCCCACTATACGCCCTCGCTCAAAATCCGTCAACTGCACATACGGTTCACGTCCACGCTATCGCGGCATGCTACCAGTGTTAAAGACTGCGATGGAGCTCCGTATGCCACGGCAAACTGGCTGACACTGACGGCGGCGGTGCACAAATGCTGCGCAGCTAGCGCCATTCGACGGCCAACAACGCGGTTCCTGGTGTGTCCGCTGTGCCGTGCGTGTGATCATTGCTTCTACAGCCCTCTCGCAGTGTCCGGAGCAAGTATGGTGGGTCTGACACACCGGTGTCAATGTGTTCTTTTTTCCATTTCCAGGAGTGTAAAAAGTTTCAATTCATCACAGCCAGGCTACGGCCAAAAAACTAACACTGGGCTAAGTTCCCAAGACGTGCAGTCAAAAGGATCGTTCATTGTGACCCAACGAATTTCTTCGATGAGATTTCAATGAAGGTTACGAATCGGTTGGTTCCTAGTAACTATCTGCCACATTTATCTGCTAAGTCATACATCTGGGAAACTAGTGTGTTCTGGCGGGAACCTCGACAGCAGTGGTGGAGAGAAAACCAGGAATTTCCTGGTAATGGAGTGTCTCGATATTGGTACACTAACAAGGTATCATTCTGTTCACCTTTATGAGTTTGTGTTCGTTCTTGAGAGAGCTACTGATTTATACCTGCACAGACCAGTGATGACAGACATGGAACATAGGTGGCACCTCTTTGTGAAACTTAGTAAATATCTCATTATATGTTAGCAGCACAACTGATATGAAAATTAAATCGTCAATTATTACCATAAAAAATCAGAACTGTTCTTAATTGGGAGGCTACATTCAGCAGCACAGTGCTTTGTTAAGCAATGGTCCATTGTAGATTATATTTTCTTGCCTTCAAGTTGCAAGTTGCAAGCCGAAGAGGCCTACATATTAAAACATAATCTGAATGTCAGTAAAACTTAATACACATATAAAGAAGTTTTAGAAGTGAACATCTCACTGAGAGCCAAAAGTATCCTAGGACCGTACTGTGATGGAATCACGTACCGAAATTGTCATTTCCGTCGAATGTGTCCATCACTATTATATAATACTAACATTCTTCAAACGGCAATTTGCTGAAGGATTCGTAGCTTAAGGGGAAAGCGAAAATGCAGGACGAAAGTAAAGAAGAAGGCAATGAAAACTGCAGAAAGTACACTTGATACATTCGACACGTTGCGCAAGATGTTACTGCAGGACAAACCATGAAAAAATAGAGTATTAGACGAGAAAGTACGTATTAGATGTGGTAAAACAGGATACTGCGATTAATAATTTATTTAAGGGTTAACAGATTTTTTCGGCATATACAGCGTCACTGAAAAATATTTAACAGTTTGATTGAGAGAATCATGTCAACGAAACATGCACGAAAGAGACAAAGTTAAAAATGTTTTGATGATAGCAAGGAAGAGCGTAAATACAAAGAGGTGAAGAGATTGTCTTTGGAACGAAGGGACCTAGTGGCTTACCAAACTGAAACGTATCCGAAAGTTGCACCGACCATTCCAAGTCCAAACATAATGTAGATATCTTTGAGTGGAGGTTTCCATTAGGATCATGTCAGATTCCACAGACCTAAGAAACTTTGTAGATTAAGTGTTAGTCTTAACGAGCTCCATGTAAAGAAGTACTGTCTGTAGGCTCCTAGCAACCCTGCGGAGTCTATGAAGTGCAAAGCAGAGAATTCATGCTGTCCTCTTAGTTAATAGGGTATCGGATTTAATGGTAACTCAGTTTCTTCAGTTGCTGACATTAAGTTGTTGGGTTTGACTATTAGGAGATCAATTTTCAATTTCTTAATACGAAATATTACAATGATGGTCTCTTTAAATATTATTGAGATACTCTGTCAGAACATAGCTCTGACATTTCTCCGCACCGCCATAATAGACGTACCATTTCTAGATTTCTGGCATAACGTGATTTGATATGTGAATTCATATTATACACGAAACAACTATGATTTGACTTGTATAAATTTATGCTTGCTAGGAAGACAATCATTTCTGCAAATTAATTTAAAAGTTAGACTTCAGGTTGGTTCATGCATGTTCTAGGCCCCGAGTAAAAGCTGCGAAGAAATACAAAAGAAACGTTTGATACAGTTACTCAAGAATTATCTAAAATGAAACTAATTTAACAAAGCGTACTTGAGAAATGTAACTGGAACCCTCTAGTGCAGTAAGAGGTGAATTATTTAAGCTGTTTATGTGGAATATTACTAAGCCCAATATATACTCGGTTATTATGGTTTCGTCCAGATGGAGAGCGAGTTCTCACTATGTCAAGTACTAGTTGACGTTGAAGTGTTAGTCGTCGAGTCTTGAGTAGCAATTGCGTTTCATGACACTGCACTGTAATTGCATCTGTGGTGGCATAGCAATTCTCCAAAAACAGATCCAATTGCCTGTAACCCTTTGAGAGCTTGGCTCGTAATTTCTGGTGCAGGACTCCACAAAAAAGATTGCGATTATTCTTGTAATGTGGCCTCTTCGCAGAGGCAGCAGCCAAAAGGTCAATTTCTGCGAATCTACTCGTCTAGATGAATTCATTTCATGTTCAGAGTGGGCTTACTTGCGTACAAGTACTCAAAGGGAGCATTGCTGGAAACTCATGTTTTTTTCGGATTTCTCGAAAATGAATTGAGAGATATTCTATGTTCCCTGTGGTCTAGAAATCGAATCGCAATAAGATACAACCCGTGTATTGCGAAGCTACCGAATATCTGGAACTCTAGTCCACTCATTTGGTTTCTAGTCAACTGCGAAACTGAAAATGGAAGGGTTAACCTAAATAACTACTGTATTTAACTGTTTACATTGAATAAATAAATGTGAAATAAATATCATAATTTTATAATCACTGCCCATTGTATTTACTTTCAGGAAGCTATGAATGATACGTGCATCAAAATAACCAAAATACTCTTTAGTGTTAACTGTAAAAATTTATATTCCACTTAGAATTTACATTCTAAAAAGTTTACTCTTCACTGTGGTACATACTTACATTTGATAGCCTACTTTCTTTTGGGAATAATTTTAGTACTTTCTATTAATCCTGCTAAGAAACGTAATTCAAATTTTTAGTTGCGTCTAGATATAGAATAGTCATGATGGGAAACATCTGCACACATCATACATGGAACCAGAAATTTACTTTTATCTCGCGAGGTGTGGACGCCACTGTTAGCTTCTTGTTGTGACTTCATTACAACACTGTCTCGTGCAAACGCTCAGATTCTTCTTAATACGCGATTAAATCTTTAAGATGACACTGTGTTTCTTGAATTTTTGTGACTTTATGATGAAACATCTTCAAATTTTGCTACAAAATATGGAACATACCTAACAGCGTTTGGTGAACTGAAATTCTCTCATAGTGTTTTCACATCGAGATATTAAAGAAGTATAAAGAATCACTTACGCAATATGTGTAACTCTAAAAAGAAACTAAACTCGGTCCACATGAATACTGTAATGTGAATTTTGGATAGACCAGACCCCTGACGTTGATCACAAGCATACAGTGTGGTATTTAGAACCACCGCGAATCGGGAGTGGCCACCAGGCCTCTGCAGCCGACTGGTATTAGTTTCTGACCCTACGGGCAACTAGATATTAAATCCGGTAGTATAACACTCATAATTCGTGTCATTTGTTCTATATTAAATTATCATCGTCTTGACGGGAGTAAGAAAAGGCAAAGCCAAGTGGGTGGGTTGGCGTTCCAGATCTTCGGTAATTTCCTGTTACACTGCTTTCATACGACTGCGATTCAGTTTCACGGACTAAGTTCGACGTCCGTGACGAATGCGGCGGTTGAAAAGACTCGTCGAGATCAAGTTCACTTATTGGGTGAAATTATCAGAAAAAGCGAACGTTGACGAGTGAATGGATAGTACTTCCTGTGTATTTTCTTCTGAGTGAAAATAAATTTCGTTTACAGCTTAGGAACCCGTCGATGTCTAGGCCACTGCAGGGGAAACAGAACTCAGTCGGCCAAGACCTAGTTGAAAAAACCATTGTAGGGTCTGTTTGAAATTGTTTAGGCTAACTACCTTTTTCTCGAATGGCACCCAGGTGTACGACAGCAAACCACTGTTGTTATTGACTGCTGATATTTCGAAACAATCAGTTAAAAACTATCAGCAAAATATTAAGATCTCAACCTCAATTATTCAGTCTTGTCATATGCTGCGAAAGGGAAAATGGTGTTCTGTTTTCTCTAGTGGAATAAAACTTCCTCAGTCTAGTCAGAAACTGGTTCTTTCAGCTGCATTACTTATTCAGCTTCCTCAGGCCTTATCGAGCGAGGTGGCGCATTGATTGGCACAGTGGACTCGCATTTGGGACGAGAACGGTTCAAATGCGCGTCGTACAATCCAGATTTAGGTTTTCCGTGATTGCCCTAAGTCGCCCCAGGGAAATTCCGGGGTGATTCCTGTGAAAAACCGGCAGATTATCTTCCCCATCCTTCAAACTAGCCGAGATTGTGCTCCGACTCTAATGACACCGACGTCGAAGGGACGTTAAACCCTAAACTTCCTTCTTCCTCAGGTTCAAAAATGGATCAAATGGCTTTGAGCACTATGGGACTTAACATCTGAGGTCATCAGCCCCGGCACAGATGGGCAAGAAATCATGCAGAATGAACGCCTCAGAATTGACGTCTAGTGTACTTTACTGATGAAAATCGGGTCTGTTTGTTCAAAATGGTTCAAATTGCTGGAGGCACTGCAGGACTTAACATCAATGTCATCAGTCCCCTAGAACTTAGAACTACTTAAACCTAACCAACCTAAGGTCATCGCACACATCCATGCCCTAGGCAGGATTCGAACCTGCGACCCTAGCAGTCGCGCGGTTACAGACTGAAGCACCTAGAACCGCTCGGCCACATCGGCCGGTCTTCCTCAGGTCTTCACGCCCTTTAACAGCACCCGGTCTGAGAAATGTATGTTCGTGGTCCAGCTCACTGTCGTAGAAAAGTGTTGTTTAAAGACTATAAGATAATTTTAACACAGCGTTATCTCTATTGAAAAGCTACATTTTGACTTCTGAACACAAAATGTATTCTGATTTTGTCAAACCACTTCAGTACGATCGCAAAATACTTTCCCTAATAAAGACACCTATTTATACGGCATAGTCCCCCTGAGTTGCTGAGTATTTGCCATCTCTGACTGTCCCTGCATGAACCAATAATTGGGAAAAACAAGTATTTCTTTCATAGGGCACGTTACGGCGAAATTATGTCGCATTACTTATTAATCATTCCTCAGATCTCGGTTGTTACAAAAATACGTACACCATTCGTGCTGAGAAGAAGGGACACCAGATATTCGGTCAGAACGCTATCGCTGTGCGCGACACATGCCTCGAACTACATTTATAAATCAGTGTGTCACGTCTGCTTTCGCTTGCGCCCTATATTAGGGCAAATGTAAAACAGGAGCCGCTTTACGGAAGCTGTGCAGCGTGGACGTGTATGAATGGCGGCTGGGCTCGGCGCATTGCATAAGCGTCTGGCCCAAACCCGCGGCTGGTCTCCGCTCATGGCCGCACCGTAGCCGCCTGCGCCGGCTTTCGCCATTGCGCAACGCCTCGCCCACCCGATGGCTGACCCTGTAGCACGATTCTCTGTTCCCCGCCCGTTTTCCGCATCGATCTCATTTTGTTAGCTCAGCGTTACGTGCTCCGTCTTCACGCTTTTGACTGGAACTGATCACATTAGACCTATTGTGACCGGCTGTCATACCACCTGAAACAGTGGATTCTTTCAAAGCTGAACAACTACAGCTATACAAACCGAAAAGTGATTAATGTGGAAACGTACAGAAATCAGTTATTTCTAGAATGGGTTTTCACACTGTAGCAGAGGGACTGCCGATTTGAAACTTCCTGGTAGGTTAAAACTATGCACTGGTGGGTACTCCAACTCAGATCCTTTGTCTTTCACGAGCAAATACTCTACTGTGTGAGCTATTCAAGTACGACTCCCAATCCGCCCTCACAGAGTATTTCCGCCTGTAGAGAGGAAAAAACAAATCTGTGACCACGCTGCTTTTGTTTTCATAGCCTCTATGTCTCTTCCTAGTTTAATAATAGATGGATTCCACAAAATTGAGCATTATTCCAATATTTCCCCTTAAATACTTTGCAAGAAATCTGTTTCGTAGATACGCTTGAATTATACCCGTGTTCCATCATATACCGGTATCGGTTTTAACTGGTCTGTTATTCCTATCCCACCATAGTAAACAGTAGATACACGGTAAAGACTAACTTTCAAGGCTATGTCATCGGACATCAGTTGCCTGCTTTGTAAGAAATCTGTTTTGTAGATAAGCTCGAAATATACCCGTGTTGGCCGGCCAGTGTGGCCGTGCGGTTCTAGGCGCTTCAGTCTGGAATCGCGTGACCGCTACGGTCGCAGGTTCGAATCCTGTCTCGAGCATGGATGTGTGTGATGTCCTTAGGTTAGTTAGGTTTAAGTAGTTCTAAGTTCTAGGGGACTGATGACCATAGATGTTAAGTCCCATAGTGCTCAGAGCCATTTGCTCAGAGCCATTTGAGCCATTTGAACCATACCCGTGTTTCACCAGCAAACTGATGCCTCTGACTTACTTAACCTAGAACTCAGCACATGAGAGCGTTCAACTTCGTATCTCCACACACTATTACTACAGGTATTTGTATAAGTTGCCTTATTCTAATTGTGACTCGTTACTTACGTCTTCACAGCACACTACTTTTTTATGTTCCCTCAAGTGCACGGAAACTTCAGTATGAGTAGTTCCCAATTTCGTAGCGAACTGAAAATTGTCGAGATCTGATTTGATATTTACATCAGCGAAATGTTCACAACAGCAACTAACACCACTCGCTAAGTGGCTAAAGAATTATGTGACCAGCAATAGCGCTATTAATATACAGGATGAGCTAAAATTCGCGCTCTCGAACACCACAGTGCACTTCCTTGCGTGCTAACAGAACATGAACGGTACGAAATTTTGGAACAGTCATTTTTGTCTGTTCCGTTCATGTTTTTGGAAGAAAATGGCCGTCAAATGAGGGCAATTTGGTAACCCTGTAACCACACACATGACAAGAAACTTCATTCAGTACTGTGTAATTTTGTTGTGCAATTAGTGGAGTGGGTTGAATTTTGCCTTAGAATACCCGAGTTCTAAAGTTAGAGTCCAGACCTAGATGAAACTTTTTTATTTCATATTTTTAGACAGCGTGATTGTTATCTGACTTCTTAATCGTTTTACAGCAATTACAGTAGGTCTTACGGAAAATACATACAGTTATTTAACACTAACACAAAAATTACAGTATAATCGTTTTTATCATTCAGCTTTTAAAGACGTATTTTTCCTTTATACCTTCATTTTTTCTCGTCTGCACACTACGCCCCTATGTTCACTCCATGAAAAAATTATCATGTAGGTCAGATGTGGCAAGTCTCACACACTACATGTCTAAGCGTACCATCCGATATGCGACGCCACTTGGTAACAGTACATTATTGTCTTCAGCAAAGCTGTAACAGTCCTTACACCATTTCTTTGTTGCTTTTTTCTGCCGGCATTGTTATGAAAACAACGCTGATCGCATTTCCCATTTTCTGTAATAAAGCAATATTGAAATACAGAAAATTTTACCACTCCATTTACAATGGAAACTTTATGGATGAAAATTAATAGATTTTTAAACCAGAAATTTTAGCCCTTTTTCTATGGCTAACTGATATTTTGTTTTTTTGCCTGTTTATTAGTAAAAAAATAAATAACACCTATTGTAACCGAGACCAAATAAATACCGATAAATAACGGTTATTCAGAACTAAAATACCGGTATCGGTTTTAACTGGTCGGTTTTTTCCATCCCATCAGAGTAAACAGGAGTTTCGTGGTAAAGAATAACTTTCAGGGCTCTCGCATCGGACATCGGTTGCCTGCAATTTCAAATCACTACCAAATATTAACTTCTGATGAACTTTTAATGACGCTGAATCTTGATTTATAACAGACGTGCAAGAGTTCTACAGGTTGACGTCCTACATGTGCATCTACATCTGCATCTACATGACTGTTTTGTAATTCACAATCGAATTACCTTCAAGTTATTTCTCTTCCGTTGCGATCTCGAACATATGCAAAAGATCTTAGTTGCATCACACTTAATGGCCTGACAATCATGAATGGCATAGGAACTAAAATTGATGGTATCAGAGCAGATGCAGAAATGTTGAACTTCGCTTTGAAAGGTTCTTTTATGATTAAGGTCCAGAAGTATTGGCGTAGTTTAATTTCGCACCACTGCAAACCTAAGTGATATAGATATTACCCTTGTCCAGTCTGAAACGGTTCTCAGTCTCTAACGATATCGACGTCTACGAGACGATAATCCTTGGGTTCTCTCCTTCGCTGCTCCGTGAATTCCATTACAGGTACAAAGAGATTCACTCACTTAGTTCCAGCAGTTGGGTAATCCGTGCTATACTATAATTCTTTCATTGATACTACTCCTTAGCTCCAAGAGCTGTACTGTAATGTTCACACGGTTATATTAAAACAGTTTTCATCGCTGAAATGATCCTACAGATCTTTATTCTTTCAGTAACACATTTTTATTTGCGAATCACTGATGTTATATAAAAATATAACAGTTGTCCAAAATTATAGTACATCTAATGACACATTACAAGTGCTGTCTGCTGGGTGATAGCTGGAACTTTCAAGATATCAGATTTTTGTGTAAAGTACAAAATGTTGATACCCAGTGTTTCAACTTTAGCTGCGGCAAACCCCTGTGGTGGGTCTGGCCATTAGCTACTAAAAGTGCGGGGTACTAGAGAATGTTTACAACAGACTTAAAAATATTTTACCACATAGCTCCAGAAACTTCTCTGATGAACAGTATTTGACCAAGACCATGTTACAAATTAGAGTTCGCCGTAAGAACGAGAAATGACATCTATGTATCCAGTGAACGTCAGCTGTAAAAGACTACTGTATTAAGTCTGTCTGAAATGGAATTTAAGAGGTAGACAGACTGTTAATATTCGATAAGTTGGGCAGGCGTTAATAACGTGTGCATATCTTTGTTTCTGGCACGTTCATTAAAGAAAATATGCAATATAGAAATGCTCATAGAGATGTAATACTACAGTTATCCCTTCTGTATGCACTTCCACACAATTGTAATGGAGTAGCATCATTTTAAAAAAATAAACAAAGTAATTAAAAAAGTTTGTATCCGGCTGAAAAAAATTATTTTTTTCATATATCTCTCTGTTGTTTAACACGAAACATTTGCGAACATATGTTACAACTATATACCGAAACATGCCAATCGAATAGTCCAAACAATTACATAGGAAACTTTTTATACCCGTTGCGAATCAGTTGAGAAATGTCTGATGTTTCTCATACTAACGGCGTATCCGTTGTAACGAGGAGAACCAAATTTAATGCGGAAATATTACGTTGTTTTGCTACACTCGATACATCACCAAGTTGATGTTAATGTTTTCAAAACTATTTGAACGACAATAACTGGGAAGATACTATTCTTAAACTGTAAGCTGCAGTATTACTCGCGTTCCTATCTGTGAGACAAAATAGTAAGCGATAATGGTTTTTGTTAGAATAATTGCGCTTGACACTCAGTGAACTATCCATGAAGAGATATTTCGAGTCACATACTGTTCACTTTTCCGGAATTTATCATCTTTTCGTATCCACATTAACCACACGAAGTCACAAAGTATGACTTTTTCCTTAATTATGGAAACGGTTACCCGATATCACTGACAAACATTAACAAAAATTAAAATAACAAACCTTGTCGTTTTTCTGGAGAGCAAATCTTCTCTTTGCAAATATTCCTTGTAAAATAAAACCTGTCTGTAAGTTATTAGCCGATGAGTCTTACCAAACGATCCTCAGTATTTATAATTCTTCATGGTTCCAAATATTCTTTAGACCTAAAAATAATTCAGTGGAAGCATTGATAAGTATTCTGTTCTCTACAGCAATAATGGGTAAGATTCCAAAAGTCATATATGTTAAAGTTACGTGAAGTCCCTGTAATAATAATTATTGGAATGTAAAAAACTATAAAACTAGAGTTTCGTGCACATTTTGTAAAATCAGTAAGTACTTTAGTGAAAATTGGTATTCAGAATGGATTTTCTTCTTCTTCTTCTTCCAAGAAACTTCACCTAATTGCTTTCCTGCCCTCCCTGAAGATTTTCATTATCAATGACTGTATGCCATTATTTCCGCTGCAGTTCAATAAAGATACAGGTACCAGCTTTTTAAGGGCGGTTTTTGACAGTTCATAATAAGCATCAGCTATCTACAACCCTTATTCATAGGACACATACTTATGAATTGCTGAAGTAAATATAGTAGTGAGATAATCTTTTGTATTTACCATCATGACGTACAGTAGCAGTAATAATGTTCTCATGTTATTCTCTTTCGTTTCAGTGAGAAGTGGTACGCCGATGAGGGCAAGAGGTCGCGGAAATAAGCTGCTGTCAGAGCAGATGGCATGAGTGGTTATTCTGGCGTTGACACGTCAGAGTTTGTATGTTAGGTACTGTATGTGTGTGGTAAATGTTATAGGGAAAGGAATCATCACCACAGCACAACTGAAACATCCTACCAAATACTTTACATCGTTGCCAATGACTGCAAATGGAATCAAGTACAAGTGAAGCCCATATACATTTCTTCTTCTACATTACTCACGCTATTGAATATTGGCAACAGACATCACATTCTGACAATTCATTGTGCTGTCATTGTTCTGGAGCAGTGAATCATGCTGCCGTTCCTGTAACCGACAAAATAATTTTGAAAAGCACAACAATTTACTAAGCCTGCGTTTGTTGTTGTTAAGTTCACTGAAAGTGAAAATATTTTAAAAAATTAATTATTCACGGGGATCCATCGCGTCGATATTCTGCCATTGTACATGTAATCTGAATCCAGAACATTCCCTTTACCCTTAACATCTCATTTTTGTCACCGTAAAGTCATGTTGGATTCCATTATGTTTTTCAGTGTATTGTAAAACATAAATAAATCGTTAATACATAAAATTACCAGCTTTTCATTCCTTTTACATATCCCTTTCATTTACCTGATGCTATTTCTAAGTAAAGATAAAGTTATAGGTTATTGTTATGATGAAACGAATAACTATAGCTATGTGTCTATTTGTAGTTTTTGATGACATGCGAAAGAAATAAAGAACAAATTTAAAATAGACAGAAATTTTCCACTGAAAGTGATACTTGAAATGAAAGCTTTCATCGTTTGGACACCTAGCTAGTGAATGGTTTTTTGTACACTAACGGTGTCACTAGCACTATTGGACCATTGTAATCTGCATATTGTGTTTACATTATCTATTTTGATAATAAAAATAAGTGAAGTGTGATTCATCACTATAAATACCTGTCATGTCATTGTTTGACGAACGCACTGCAGAGTCTTATGTGAAAGAACAATAACCAGTCTGATTGTACAGTTGCTTTATATTTTCGATACAACTGAATAACATTCAAATATAATTTTTTACAAGACACACAGAACCTACCATCAACAAGACTCGTAATTTTAAAATAATAGATAACAGAGAGCTGATTTCTTTCTGTATTGGTTTTTACATTACATGTGACAGGGATATATGGTATCCGACAATGCAGTCTGAAAGCTTGACATACTACCAGGTGGAGATAGTCTACGCCTACTCAATTATTACAATGTCTCTCAAACTGCGACTGATATGAAGATGTTCTGTAAAGAACGAAGCCGATAATCATTGTTAAAATAAGTGCAATAATTAATAAACGACATCATAAGAATGTATTCTCCCGAAGGAAAAAATTTACCTAGAAATGTCAAGTAAGACACAACTTTTAGCTTTCCTAAAGCATTTACTTTACTAATAATGTTAGATTTATGCACTTAGAAATGTACAAGATTTGCCACTAGATGAACTCAAAAATTCTTGTCACAATAAAGGGAAAATTTATTGTTACTTTTACTGCAGGAGTAAGCAAGCAGGTGATAATATTAGCCACCCCTTAATAGAGCACAATGATCGTTTTGTAGCGCTCCATACGGTATAGAAATGGTAGCAGGGGACCGTCCACCGCTGAAGTAAGGCATGGCGGTGAAGTGACGTGTACGTGGCAGTCTGTTGTAGTGAATAGACGGGTACTATAGGTCGACGCAGAGATTTGACAGAATATTTGAAAGAAACTGTGGTGTACCTCGTCAGTGAAGTTGCCCGATCTTTTGGTGTATCAATGCAGATTGTCCCCATGTTTACGAGGAATAGAATACCACTAGTTACCATGTAACATGGTGCAAAACAGTGCTCTTAAGAGATCCGGAGACGAGTGTCACTTTCTATCAATGAAAATCCATTCGGGCAACAGTGAAAATGAATGAGGACGCTTATTTCAACGTTCTCGGTGAGTAAAAGTTGCCATTTCTTCCACATTTTCATGATGAGTATGATGCGGACACCTTCATCGTCGAAGATGACAAAACACCCGTTCCAAGGTCTGCACACAAACGGTTTTGGTTTGTTGGACACCCATGCACCACGTTACACCACGAATGGTCCGTTAAATTACCCGAAATTAATTCCAAAGAGGGTGAAATGTAGTAGTCGATAACCTCGTTATTTGGTAGCTCTGCAGGATCTATTCATAAATGAATGGCCTCAGCTCAATGTGGCATTGGTAGAGTTGTGAAACTACCATAAGCTACCACAGTCTACCATAAGTAAGCGCAGACTACACTAGTTTTCCTAGCAGCTTTGGTGTCGCTAAGGTCGTACCTGTGTTATCTGGATGTCAGGTGTGTTGCATATCTACTGGGCGTCACCTCCAACTGTCGCTTTCTTTACGTATACGACGATCGGTGTCGTCCCCTAAAAACCGAGCGCGGTGAACCATTTAGAAACTGAGTGAGAATATATAAGAGACCGCGAAACCTACGGAACATTTTTGTTTTACAAAGTTATCCTCCTGTCTGTTAATCAAAAACTAATAGTATTTATAGCAAAACCGAACTTGTCGATGTTTAATTTCGGTTTTGTTCAAAAATTGTTGTTTTGTAATGTGAAATAGAGGAATTCTGCAGTAAAAATAATGATAACATTACAGATTTTTCATATAGCACAAGAAAACGCAACTTCCTCAACAAAAAGGTAAAATAAAAAACCCGCAAAACAGAATTACATCAAACATCGCTTCAATACTTCGTCGAAATTATATAAAACATGTTTCTACTTTTCATAAACAATTTCCACGTCCGTCAGTAATAAAAGCAAAGTCTTGCCAATGATCATGATGAAGAACGTTGTATTGAGAAAAAAAACTACAATAATTATATATTGTTTGTGCATGCAAACAGTAGTTGGCTCAAAAGTAATCGTTTTGGTTACATAAAGGAGCAGAACTTACGCAATCACCTACGTTTTATCACATATAAAATTTAATTCACATTCTATAAGTATGTAAGATACACAACGGACTAACACTGAATGATGTGCGGTTCTAATTATGTGCAAAATAAACAACCAAATGAACAAAAAATAACAAAGAGAAATCGACTGCTCCCAGTTTCTCTCTTAGAAATTCATTTATGTTTCTTTCCCTACTAATTATACTAATAATATCGGTAATCCTGCCATTTACTGCGTCATTTATATTAGGAACCAAAACTGCCGAACATAATTTTTGGTAGAGCGCAACTCTAGACATACGCAAATAAACTTATGGACTCTTTTCCTCGTCTAATAGACGCCATTTTATGGCTAGGTGAGGTGGGTTATACTGTATCAGTGTGGATTCTCCTGGGAGTGACCAGCTTTCGGCCAGTGCTCATTTTTACTTCAACATTTACTTCTCAAACATGCAGAAAAAATATAATAAATACTGAAGAAAGACACAATGTCCAAATCTTCTACTTGTCAATCGTTACTTATATGAGAGCCACTGCAACTACTTCCACACAATGCAGCTATAGGCCGAATCGCAGCACTGATCCCTGCTGGCACTGGAAGTTACGGGAATTTAAAAATCTCCGTGTATTTCAGGTTACTTTAATTCACATATAATACCATATATATCTACACATCTGCGTTGACTGTTTTGAATTTTGACATCATATTCACATCATTGTTCATTCTCATCCATAAAAAGTTCGTTTAATTCACTCTACCAAGTACAATGTGATGGAATTATAACACAGCGCTAAAAGCCCTTATTTCAGGTGTGTTCTTAAAACTTATTCGTTATCAGTAACACATTTTTCCATTCTTACTTCTGTACAGGTGATTGTTTAATAATTATGATACACTGTGGAATCACATGCATAGTTACATGTTATTTTCTTGGTGTGGAGGGACAAAATTGAGAGAATATTGTAATATAGGATTGATGGGGACCCTTATGATAAAACTGTTATGTTTTTTTCCACAAAATTTACACTTTTATCGGCTAGGCATTTTGATGTAAGAGGAGACATGTATTCTAGTTCTGAGTGCTGTCGTGCCTTTTCCATACGATTTGCTACCTGCCACTCAGGTATGCAATGATCCGTGCTTGGGAAGGAAATTAGAAACTCTGTTCCTACTACTTCAGTTCTTTGGATTCTTTTGTTTGATAATCACATGGTAGAATCGTGGTTCTTTACGAAAAAGATATCGTTGACGGTCTTCTATTGCATTTTGCAAGTATAAAACGATGTCATTTTACTATGAACATCGTCGATGCTACTGTGGAGAACATGAACCTTTTTAAGCGAAGTTAAATTTAGCTACATTGTTTTGACAAAGCGATGATTTACACAGTGCAAAAACTATTGAACAACCATGGATGGACACAAGCTGTTTTAATCGATTTACCTCACAACCAGTTTCAGCCGTAAACAGACCATATGGGTACTGTCAAGTGCTTTCACTCAGATTTACTGTATGCTATGTGTGCTACTGATTTATAGCTGAATGAAGGTGTTTGTTTCTGACATGTTGTTAGATAGTGATTCTAGGTTGCCACACATATCAGAAAAGAGTCTGTTTATGACTGAAACTGGTTGTGCAATAAACTGAGTAATGCAGCTTTGTGCAACCATGATTTTTCAACAATTTTCATCAAATATAGCTCTTGACCGTGTTCTTTTTACTTTGGTGATATTATTTAACGACTGTCCTAAGCACGTATTATCACGCATAAACTTAGTATGGCATATTAACTTATCTGTTAATACACCCAAGACCTATGAAATGATCTCTTAAGGATTCGCACGCCAATACAAGAATATCTCAACTTCTCAGTTTTCTTTCCGTTTATGAATGTAATATATATAGTTTACGGAGAGAAAATACATTTTTCTGATATTGGAAATAAAGTTGTATTTTTGGAAACAGATAATGAGTTAGGTTACTTACATAGGTTTTCAGATCAAATGTGCCTTATAGAACCACTATCCAGAGAGAGAAACGATACGATATGGATATATTCTCCCCGACTGGCAGACATATCTGACTGCTCGTTACTGATACAGGCTGGCGTAATCATACTGCAGAGTAAAGTTCACTTTTTCTCAGAGGGTGTTTCCGGGTGAATGTACTTGTACCTTTTGTAACGAGAGAACGAGTGTTGCTGAGTTTATTAAACTATGTTCTTATCGTTAAACTCTCTCCATTCCTTGGAGCGTCAGAAGGCAGTAGAAGTGTCACTTGGTATGCGGAAAACCACAAAGACCCGTGTACTTTCTCCTAGACAAGATTATTCTTTCTGTGATGAAGCAGTTCAAGTAGGTCAGATTTTTTTGAATCTGTCGTTTCAATCTCCTGAACATGAAAGCTTGAATTATTTGCTTCGCAGCCTATTTATAACGGATGAGGATGTCTTCACTGGGCTACCCTTATCAATCTGGAAACGGAAAGTGGCTAATTTACTGGGTCAAAATTATTCACCCTTCAATTAATATGTTAAACGAGGTAAGCGCCTGTTTTGAATACATTGTTTTTTGTACTTCGTTAGGTCGTATATGAACAGGACTCTTATGTACTAAAAGGCCTGTCTCCAGTAATGTCTATTTTAGGTGCTACGAAGGCCAGTAGGTGGCATGAGAGGTAACTCCTATGACTTCTTCATGCTGAATGGGGTATGTGCAGAATGTGTTACATGAATTGACTATAGTCTGTTTGTTTCTGCCATTTTGTAGCCTGACTCTTGCGTCTCTTCATTGTCGGGACAACGAATAGTGAAAACAAAATGAATAATTTAGCAAATGTAAGTACAATAACAGAAAAGTTGATGATGTAATGGACACAATAGCAACAGCTAGTAATAAGCAACCATTCAAAGTTGTTCAGACGAAAGACAGTTACTGTGTGGACTTCCAGCAAGCAGCTGATATGATCATCAGTATAACTAAGGTTAATATAATTTCTGCCTGATGGATTAAAAGCAGCACGCATGGCGTAATTCGGATGAAAAAAGACGTTTGATGAAATAGAAGGATGAGAAATCTCAAGAATGATAGAAAAGTAAAAATTTCAAATCCATTGCATTCAATGAGGTTACTGGTTCAAAAGTGTTGTATTCAGACCTCAGAAGTATGACGGAATACGTACCTGATGTGCTCAAAGAGATCTACAGTGAACTGTTCCAAGACTGAATAGTAAAATGATTGCAAGAGATAAAAAATATTACAAAACTTGTTTGGTGGACTTAGCTCATTTAACATTTCAGTGCAAATTTATTTATAAAAGTGAGTGTTTATCGGTTTTTTTGGATCATTCCAAATGATAACTTGCTTTCGTAAAGTCAATAAGCAAGTGTTAATGCGAAGATAGTGCTTATTTATGTTCTTGTAATTTGTATAACGTTTACTCTGAATCACTCAGAAAGTACATTTTGTTGGTTAGCCCCTTTAGCATGTTAACCCTTCGATTATGGTCACATTATCCCAGTGCCTTACATGTATTTGGTGCTGGGGCTACATGTTTCTATACGTAATTTGGAGGTAAAAACACAAATAGAGAATAAGACTATGCGATCGTATGCCATAGAGAAACAAAAGAATAATACAAGTAAATAAATTAGAGCAGAAGTGAATTTAGAATTTAGACTCTCACGCGTTTAGAAAGTCTTATTCTGTTCTTTCAGCTTCCAATAGTAGTCCTTTCACTGGAATTAGCTTGTTACAAATGTCATGTACATACGGTAAAAAGTGTATTTCCGGTCTGGACTTTCGTTACGAAAGCAATTACAACGCTTTCTTTGGCACATGTACTGTAGATTTTAAATGCGATAGCATACTGGCAATGAAACACATTGTGTCAAATAAAATAAACTGCAAGCTGCTTGCCGGCCGCGGTGGTCTAGTGGTTCTAGGCGCGCAGTCCGGAACCGCGGGACTGCTACGGTCGCAGGTTCGAATCCTGCCTCGGGCATGGATGTGTGTGATGTCCTTAGGTTAGTTAGGTTTAAGTAGTTCTAAGTTCTACGGGACTGATGACCACAGCAGTTAAATCCCATAGTGCTCAGAGCCATTTGAACCATTTTTTTGCAAGCTGCTTTTGACGAGCACCAAATGTTCGGATACAGAGATTTTAATGATTTTTAATGGTACCTGTGGATAAAATGTTGTAAATGGTTCAAATGGTTCAAATGGCTCTGAGCACTATGGGACTTAACATCTATGGTCATCAGTCCCCTAGAACTTAGAACTACTTACACCTAACTA
Organism: Schistocerca gregaria; assembly: GCF_023897955.1. NCBI lineage: Eukaryota > Metazoa > Arthropoda > Insecta > Orthoptera > Acrididae > Schistocerca > Schistocerca gregaria. The sequence goes on along the minus strand of NC_064931.1, from coordinate 182,686,580 downwards.
ACCGAAGGACAACACACAACACCCAGCCATCACGAGGCAGAGAAAATCCCTGACCCCGCCGGGAATCGAACCCGGGAACCCGGGCGTGGGATAAAATGTTGTACTAAAATGGATTTAATATATGTTGGAATTATAAAGGATTTTCTAACAAATCAACAAATTTTATCCAGTCATCATCCAATGCGATAGCAAAAATCTCTTGTTGTAATTGTAAAATTTTATCCCTTGGCACTGGAATATTTTGAATTCCTTTAAAAACACAAACTTTGGTTGTGTTCATGTGGACATATGCAGTAGCACTGCATTAAATTGTCTGTCAATGACAAAATGGCAACCAATGTCTCTGCGATACAATAATTATGATAGAATTGTAATTCTATACACTTAAGGCTGTAAAGTACAAATGTTCATGTAATAATGGAGTAGCAAAACTCGTCCTGATTTAATAACTTACAAATATGAGTCCATGACCATAATTCTTATATGAAATGAAATTTCGAAGATTATAATAATTCCATTGCTACAAGATCATAATGTGACACAGCGTTATAAATATGTGCTCGCTGTACAGAACTACAGAGAGGGATACCTTTCATTGTGATAAAAACAAAGATATTGCCAAGAGCTCCTAAACAAAAATCTATAGATGGTGCATCTTACACATCTATCAAGAACGGCACTAACTGATTTCTTATACTCAATGAGATTCCATCTTTGAATGTGAATTTGCAACATGGTATGCGATATACTCATATTTTTATAAACTTATTCAGGCAGTATTTAAAGACTATATTATAATAGTTCAAATGCTCAGTGTTGTTGTTGTCGTTTTTAATCCGAAACTTGGTTTTATTGCAGCTCTACCTGCATAAGCTTCTTCACCCCTCCTTACTTCTGCAAACTAGCTCCATTTGATTCTGTATACTATAGTCAATCTATGGTCCCCTCTGAAATTTTTACCAGCCCTGGGCACAGTTTATTCCATTGCAGAATTAATTATTCCTCGATTGCAAATGATCACGTCTTTTAATAAAGTTGTACCATAAATTGCTTTTCTCTCCAATTGGATTAAGACTCTCCTCATTAGCAACCCGAGCTTTTCATCTAATTCTCAGCATTTTTCCGTAGAACCACATTTCAAAAGTTTCTGTTCTCATTAGCGTGAATTGTTTGTTGTCCACGTTCCACTTCCGTACAAGGTAAGTCCAGACAAATATCTTCAGGAAATAATTCCTAACACTTAATTCGACGATACTAAAGTAATCTTTTTCAGTAACGCTTTTCTTGCCGTTTCCAGTCCGTACTGAACATGGTCTCCACTTCGGCCATCGTCAGTTATTTTGCTACACAAATAGCAAACCTCAGCTACCACTCTTAGTGCCTCATTTAGTAACCTAAGTCTCTCTGCATCTCCTTATTTAATTCAACTTCATTCCATTATCTTTGTTTTGTGTTTGTCTTAAATATGATCCATTCCTTTGAAAAAAATCTTCCAAGTCCTACACCGTGTCTGTCAGAACTGCAGTGTTATAGACAAACCTTAAAGAATGTATTTCTTCCATTTCATTTCTTTTCCAAATTCGTCTTAGTTTCCTTAACTGCTTGCTAAACGTGCAAAGCGGGTAATGTAAGGGATAAGCTACAGCTGCCTCACTCCCTTCTCAACTATTGTCTCTCTTTCATTCCTTCGAGTAATATAACTGATGTCTGATTTATATACTAGTTGTAAATAATCTTTCGCTCCCTGTATTTCATCCCTTGCTACCTTCAAATTTTCAAAAATGTTATTCGAGTCAACATGATCAAAAGCTTTCTCTAAATTCACAAATTCTATAAAAGTACGCTTGACTTTCTCAATTAGTCTTCTAAGATAAGTCGCATAGTCAGTAGTGTCTCGTGGATTTCTACTTTTCTTTTTACACTGATTTTCCCTGTGAATGAATTCAACCAATCTTTCCTTCTTCTAAAACTTATTCATGTTAGAATTTACAACTGCGAGCTTCTAAACTGATGGTTCAGTAGTACTCATACCTGTCGGCAGGTGCCTTCTCCGTAGCTGGAATTATGACATTTGCCTGTCTCACATACCTTGCGTAGTAGGTGGTATAGTTTCACCATCGTATGTCCTCCCAAGCCTCTCAGTAATTCTCAGGAAATTTTGCCTAATCTAAGTGCCTTGTCTCGACATAGGTCTTTCAGTCCACTCTCAAATTCTTCTGGTAGCATCGTATCTCCCATCTCATCTTCCGTACTTCTGATTCCGATTCCGTGACATTGTCCTCAAGATTCATTCCTTAACATAGTCTTCCTATATATTCCCTACACCTTTCTGCCTTCTCTACTTTTATTAGTTCTGGCTTGGCTTGCCATCTGAGCGTACGATATTCATTAAGGCATTTCTCTTATTTCCAAACGTTTCTTTATTTTTCCTTTACCGGAATGAAGTCATGTATGCTTCAACAATTTTGCATTCCTCCTTTAACCACTCTTGCTTTGCCACTTTGCACATTCAGTCAATCTCATTTTTTGACGTCTATATTCCATTTTACCTGCTTCATTTGCTGCATTTTATATATTCGCCTTTCATCAGTTAAATTACGTATCTTGTGCGCATGGAGCCATATACTTTTGCCTAGTTGTTCCTCTGCTGCATACAGTATTTCATCTCTGAAAGCTGCCCATTTGTCATAAGCTGCATCTGTCTTGCCCGTTTCTGTCAGTCTTTGTCTATTGTTTCTTCTGAAACTTTAATCAATCTCCGTTCTTTCATTTTATCCAAGTCTGTAATTCCTTACAATTGGGCCATTTCTTCATATTTAATTTTTATTTTATAAATAATAGATTATGAGTCAGAGTCCACAGCTGTGCCTGAAAATGTGCTGCAGTTTAAAATCTGGTACGAATTCTTTGTCACACCATTATGTAATCTATGTGAAACATTCTGTTATCTCCTGGCCTCTTCCACATAAAAGACTTCTTTCATGATACTTAAACCAAATGTTAGCAATTGTTAAATTGTGCTCTGTGTAAAATTCTAGCAGGCCGTTTGCCCTTTCAGTCCTTTCTCAAGTCTATGTGCTTCGACTAATTTCCATCCTATCCGTTTCCTGTTATCGAAGTCCAGTGCCCCATCACAATTAAATTTTCGTTTCCTTTAACGCTCTATAATTTCTTTTATCTCATTATACATTTTATCTACAGGTTAGACAAAATAAAACTGTCCCGGGAAATATTTTTAAGACTGCCACGGCATTGATGTTTTTGATGAACAGAAACTGCTTCAAACCGTGATTTCGAAGTACCAGTCGACTGCTGTCACATATCTGCGCATGTACTACAATGCCAAAAGTATCCGAACTACCTGAATTGCGTTCCGCCTGATATGCAATGTAGGCCACATAACGTAACTGTCTTGCAGGTTCTCGAATCTCTTTTCGGTACAGTCACTTGGCTATGAAACAGGCTACCACAAGCGACCACTAAAGAAGATGGTAGCCTATATGACAATAGCTCTGATGCAAATTAATACCACTATACTGCAAATATCAGGGAACACGTTATTAGAGATGCCACAATTCTCAAGGTTTGTAAACGCAAGTTTATTACAATAAAAAATATTTTTAAAATGCTGCAACTCCATTAGCGTCTGAGACAAGTAATGCCCGTATCTCAACTACATAAATCATTCCATAATCGTTTCCCAATTTTTTCTTAAGAATAGGAGATTTTTCAGCAATATCTGGACTCCGAAAGTTCGATGATAATTCGAAGTATTACTTCTCTCCAAAACATTTCCAAACCACTATCAACCGTTGTTTGAATAAATTGGTCGGTGAACTAACCAGTTAGAAAATCACGATTAGCATCTTCAAGTGCTCTATGGTAACCGCACTATCAACAATGTATCACTAGGAAATTCGCCGTACGCATGATGGCTCGTGATCTATTTGCAGTGAGAAAGTCACTTGCCACTCTCATCATCTAATACAAAGTTGTCATTACAAAAATGAGCAGCTAGTTCTGCATATCTCTGAGCCTTAAGTGATTTGACCAGTTGTTTTGTTGTTAGCACACTGGACTCGCATTCGGGAGGACGACGGTTCAATCCCATCTCCAGCCATCCTGATTTAGGTTTTCCGTGATTTCCCTAAATCGTTTCAGGCAAATGCCGGGATGGTTCCTTTGAAAGGCCACGGCCGATTTCCTTCCCAATCCTTCCGTAACCCGAGCTTGCGCTCCGTCTCTAATGACCTCGTTGTCGACGGGACGTTAAACACTAACCACCACCACCCACAGTTGTTTTATTCTGGATAGGAATTCCAATTTAGTATCTATAAGTAATACGCAATAAACAAAGCTTTGTTGCCTGGTCGAGACTCGAAAGTAGAACTGTTCTTCATTGCTGACTAGCCATATGAGACCTAATGTACTTCATTATTAGATGGTATCAGTTAGTAAATCTGAACTTCAAATTACATTAGAAAACTCCTATCCATCAACTATTGTCCGTATTAAGTGAGCATGAAAGCTGTTAAATACTGTTTCATTCACAAGCAACAACCTTGAAATGACACGATGTAACGTTTTGTGTTGGACAGGTATAAGAAACCAGCACCTAATCGGATTGTTAACTAAGCACAATTACGTACTAGCTATCGAACTGTTTCAGCAGTAGCGAGATGTTTCGAACCTGAAATGAGTTGAATGAATAATTTTTGCCTTGCCGGGGACCGAACGAGGCACGTATCGCTGTTGTTTTCTAGCGAAAACGTACGCTAAATATAGATGTGATGTTTGCATGTTTCAAACAGAAATAACGTCCCTAAGAGATCAGGGCTGACAGGGAAACAAAATCTGGACATATCGTCATTGTCTACATACGAAGATACATTAACGCTCCAATTTTTTTTCACCAGTAGCTAGGATTGGCATATATGAACCTGAAGTGATGTGACGAGAAGTTCTGTGTCTTGCTGGCAGTCGAAACCTCCCATATCGTTACTGTCGACAACGAATGAAGAGACATTAAAAATCAAAATTATTTTCCACCAGCAGTCAATTGAGCTCATGCTAGAGACTGAAAACATAGGATGAAAATTTTTATGTTCGAGCAGTGTTCGAAACCAGACACGTGCCTTAAGAGGTAACATTTAAGGGGTTTGGTATCTTGAGCAGGCAATGAATTATTGGATCTTATCGTCACGAAGGGATCCAGAACCAACATACTCAACATCTATAGCCGAAATAGAAGATGTAATAAGTGTCCCGTGACATTACACGGTGTTTGGTTCACTAACTAAAATAAAGTTACAAGTGTAACAAGGCTTACTGGTGAATGACTTTCTACATACTGTCACTTACACATCTGTCGTGACCCAACCTAACCTCTAGCTAAGAGCGAAGGGACATCACCTCTGCTGTGACCCAGGAACCACGGTGCATCGCACGTTACTCATTTGGCGTAACCAGAGATGAATAGATCTGTTTGGGACAGCTTAAAACTTCATCAGGAGTGGGAACTGCATCACAATTTTGTCGCAGTGCAGGTGCGCCACACTGGATGGGAATGCATACTCCTGACTACCTGGAATGGATTGTAGCCTGTTCAGTACACTCAATTCCATGCTTCATCGAATCGCCATTAACCAGAGGCTTCGGCTACCGAATCCGTGCATTAGGCATGAATTTGCAGTCACTGAAATAAAATCTCATAACGGCTACCTACACAAAAAGATGACTCTGTAGAAGTTTTCGCAGAAATGGTTGCCTTCCGCTTATTCTACTCCGCTGGACTATCTGTTTGTGGTGAACGTGGCGTAGTTGAAAAGATAAGCTGTGTTATTGAACCTGATTTCCCCTAATTTGTTGGAAGTTCAGAGATAATTTCCTTCATTTTCTAACCCACCAGTAATAATAAAACGATAGTAAAAGTTTGCGAAAAATAGTGACCTGTCCTGGTAAGAATAATTTCTTCTCCACGCGCCAAGGTGAAAGCGACGCATCACGACTTGAGCCTATGGTCTAGGGCAGTTGTCTCTGCACTCATTTTGACAAGCTTAATATTTGTGAACGTGGTAGTTTGGTTTTCGGCATGAAATATTTTCGATAAGCTGAGTGTACACCATGCAGTAACAACAACGTTGCAACCATTGATCATGTAGCATATAGTGTGAGGAATGTGGAGTATGTAATCTTAAAATTGTGGACAAAATTTATACGGAATAAGGGTGTTTGCGCATACGTTTTTGGAGATTTTGTTTGGTGGGTTGGTATGCATGTTGCTTATCAGTCATAATTTTTTGTTTGAGTTTCTAGTATTATTCTTTCGTTGATACCTAGAACATTACATTCGTGAAGGTTATGAGTAGGGTTGTTCGTTGGTCAGAAACAGAGCGCTAAACGGGAGGAAGTTTAACACTTGAAGCATTTTATTCTCTTTGGATTTAATAGAGATGTGAAGACAGTGGGGGAAGCTCGAGCATTTGTGCATTGTATGGGGTGAGCGCTACCGAAGAAATCACGTCAGAAAATAGTTTTCTCTCTTCATGTAGGATCGTTGGGCACAAATTATTTAGCACATTCAAGAAGCCCAACAGCTGTTGCTCCATTACTTAAGAGATAAAACGCCGTTTCGCCATGAGACTTGAAACCAGAAGCAACACAGCATTGGGCTTTACATCGTAACAATGGTTCTTCAGACCTAACGAACAACTGCAGAATCCTGCACAGCCTCATTTTCCTAGTGATGGATAAGACAGATAAATCGCAAAGAAAAAGACGAAACAAGTTGTCGTTTCTGTGTGGAATGACCTTCCTGGACTAAAAGCATGCATTTGATAGATGACACATCACAACTGAAATTCATTTATAGTATTCAACTGAAGCAGCAAAAAATTATCAGATGAAGTTAGCGGGATAATAATGTGTCACTCCAGAAAGTAAGTCTACTACCACAGATTTGCCAGACATATTCTATAGTGATGTCAAGTCCCAGTTACCGTCGCACCAAGAAGCAATATGTTTTGCTAAACCGATGTATTTTTGGAGTGGCCTAGCAATGCAGGAGTGAGGTTTGCGTTTCAGAGACGTAGTAGAAATTGACAGATTCCTGAAATACGACAGGTGTAAGCACTATAAACCAAGAACAGGGGAAGTTAACTGGACGGCTCTACAAGCCATAGGTGTCATTATTTGACTTTTGTTTTGGTCTCTATGTTATAAGAATATTCAAATGAGAACTGTCGAGGAGTGATTTTTAGAATAGACTGCTACGTGAAATGTAAATAAGAAAGTAACTGTGATTCTTGAGTTTCTCCCGGCGTATTTGATAATCAATTTCGCCGAAATATTGTGCCCGTTGGACACTATAGACCGGCAGTACACCCGTGGATATTTTGATTAAGAAAGTAACTGATCATTCTAATGAAAGGCTCAATGACAGCAAATCGTTAAAAGAAAAGAAATTTAAAAAGAACTTGCTCTGAATGGTGTTTACTCACTGCGCTCCACCGAAACATCTGGAAATACCAAAGCAGCCTAATAAATGGACAGATGATGCTGGAATGTGTGGAGACTATCCAGATGCTGCTGATTCATTAAGTCAGACTAACAAGATTCTTTGAAACTGCTCTTCGTGAGCCAGAGTAACTCAAACTTCATGTCTATCGTTGAAAGAACTGCTCAACAGTGCGTGTACATCACCAACACTTTAGTACCCCAAACACAGCACAACCCCATCACATTCCCGTTATTCGAATCCCTCTGCTTCAACCTTTATGTAGATAATTTAATTTCTTCGTAGCAGACAGTGGCCTTAGTTTGGAAGTCATAAACAAGAGTAACAAACTGTCACACCGTCATATATCATATAGACTCCCACTACTCCATACATCACAAACTCCTCTCTTATAAATTATGTTCCCCCACACAGAAACATTGGATCTCAAGTGTCTGTCTTATGGAATTGGTATATATCTGAAAATAACTAACATGTCCTAGGTCCCTCTGGGCACTGGGACCTCTATTGTGCCCTCGAAGAAGTCTGAAGGTTTTTTCTGGTTCGGATATGTCGAACACTTCAAGGTTTATGATCCAGCAAATCTGTTTATCTCCAAGTGGCAAGTATCCATACAACACCTCTTCAAAATCGCTGAAGCGAGGAAATATATTCATATAACACAACATCAGTTTTAGTTCAGGATCATAATTTATGAGAATTCGACAGTGGAGTTTTATGGTGAGGCGGGGGAGGGGGGGGGGGTGGATTTTGTTTCTCGGCTCCACAACGAGATGACAGTCAGCTGTGGAAGATATTAAATAGCCTACGGAAACATGTAAACATACGTCATAATGCTGTATTTCACAGGCATTAGAATCAACTGTGACATAGAACTGCAAAGTTACCCTGCAACCATTATGTGTTGAGCACGTGGCTTTTTTTCTCTTTACACGGTTGCTAATACCTGTGATCCCTTGTTGTCAAATATTTATTTGTTCACGTATATCTGGCATACCCCATCATCAGATCTTCACATGTAAGTGTTTAATACATAGCATCATGTAACATGGTTCCAGTCTTCACACTGGTGCTAAATTAAGTTTGAAATCGCGTAAAGCAACACTATGTTTTGGGAATAAAATCGTCAGGATCGCTTTATGTACTTCTCCATTTATTACTTCTTTTCGGCTATTTCCATCAGCAGATCAAAAACTGAGCATGAACTGTTATACGATGTGGTTGTGATAACCTATGGCGAAAATGCGTGAAGAAACAAATTTTTGACAGTAAATTTTTGATCGTTACTACTAGCTACCGAAAACAGCAGTGAAAACAAATGTGGTCAGTATTAGCTAACGTAATACAGAACTGTGTTGTGTGTGGGGTACAAAAGGAATGCGGTCATTCATACTCTGCTGAGCAAGATTCAGTAATAATCTGGTTGACAACGTACACCGTTAAAGAACCTAGGTAGTCTGCCTTAATGAATGAGTAGTATCTGGATAGTCTCCACACATTCCAGCATCATCTGCCCATTTATACCGTCGCATTAGTAAGCTCACATGTTACACTAGGGCGTGGTAAGCAAACGCCACCAAAACAAGTTGTTAACATTTATTTTTAATTAAGGATTTTCTGTCATTAAGCCCTTAATTAGAATGATCAGATATTTTCTTATTTGCGGTTCACGTAGCAGACTACTGTAAAAATTACTTCTCGATAGTTCTCTGATAACGTAGAGACTAAAACAAAAGTCAAATAATGACAGCTATAGCGAGGAGGGCCGTCCAGTTAACTTCCCCTGCTCTTAGTTTAGAGTGTTTCGGTTAAATTATACATCTTCGCTCATATATGTCGTATTTCAGGAATCTGTCAACTTGGTGACTTTCTGCTGCATCTTTGAAGCTCAAGCCTCACTCCTGGATTGCTAGGCATCTCAAGGAAAACATCTGATGTGGAAACCTATTTCTTCCTGGACTTGTCAACATTATGGATATGTTTGGCAAAATTGTGATAGTCGAGTTGCTTTCTGAAGTCACACGTTATTATCCTGCTAATTTCGTTTAATATTTTCCTGGTGTTTCACTTAAATACTCAGAATAAATTTCATTTATGATGTGCATTTAATTATCAAATGCATGCTTTTAGTCCAGGAAAGTCACTCCAAGCAGAAACTACAACTGAGTTCATCTTCATCGTTGAAAATTATCTGTCTTAGCATTCATTACAAAAATGAGGAGTACCTGTAGTTGTTTTCTAGGTCCGTGGAATCCTCGTTACGCCGTCATTTCCAGTGCTGTATTTGGTTTGGGTTAAAGTTTCGTAGGGTATTAGCATTTTATCTCTTACGTGACAGAGCTGCAGCTGTTGGGTTTCCTAAATATGGTGAATAATTCATGTTCAAAGATCCTATTTCTGACGTGATTTCTTCGCTAGCACTCACCTCATACAATGCACAAATGTTCGACCTTCCTCCACTGTCTTCACACCTGTATTAAATCCATTGACAATGAAATGTTTCAAGTGTTAAACTTTCTTCCATTTAACGCTGTGTTTTTGGCCAATAAACAACTATACTCATAACCTTCAAATAGGCAATACTAGAAGCTGAAATAAAAAATTAAAATTGATAAATACACTTACCCGTAGCCCAAGTACCAGATGAAATCGTCACGAATGTATGCAAAAATTCCCTTTTTCCGGATAAATTTTGCTCACAATTTCAGATTACATACGTTCTGTCCCTCACGTCTTATGCTGCATGAGCATAACACTGTTGTTACTGCACGGTGTACACTCTGTTTATCGAACATATTTTACCCCGAAAAGCAGTCCACCATATTAAATAAACTTATACTTGCGGATGTGAGTGCAGAGACTACCTTCACAGATCAAAGTCTGAAGATGCGATGCGTCGCGACCACGGGATCTGAGCCTGCTAGCATCAGTCAAAAATGGCTCTGAGCACCATGGGACTTAATATCTTAAACCTCACTAACCTAAGGACATCACACACATTCATGCCCGAGGCAGGACTCGAACCTGCGACCGTAGCAGTCGAGCGGTTGCGGATTGAAGCGCCTAGAACCGCTCTGCCACGCCGGCCGGCTAACATCAATCGCCCTTAGCCTGCTGCCGAAGAAATTGTTCTGATCAGGACAGGCAGCCACGAGTTCTTTCTCGCAAACTTTTTCCCAAGGCTTCGTTACTACTAGCGGGTTAGAAAATGAAGGGTATTATCTCTGAGCTTCCAAGAGATTAACGCTGCTAGTAGATAGACCTGACGCGGTTTACTAAATTACAGAAAAATTGGGTTCTGTAACACAGCGCATATTTTGCACTGTGCGAGGTTATCCACCAACAGATAGTGCAGCAGAGTAGCTACAAATGCAACAAAGCCTCCCGCATCTTACAGTGCCGTCTGTTTGTATATACAGCCGTTATGTGATTTTATTTCAATGATTGCAAAATCAAATCGAATGTACGGATTTGGTAACTGAGGCTGCTGGTTAATGGCGGTTAAATGAAACAAGAGAACGAATATATTGAACAGGCTGTAATCCAGTGCAGAGTGTCAGGGCCTCAGAACTGTCATCCAGTGTTTCGCAGCTGCGTTGTGACAAAATTATGCTGCATCACTTATGGAGCTCTGTGCTGTGGTGGACTGATGCCAAGTTTGTACACATAGGATATGCCCTCAATTCCCACTTCAGGAAAAAGTTTTTAATTGTCACAGAAAGATCTGTACACCTCTGGTTGTGCTCCATGAAGAACGTGAGAATTCATCGTGGTTCCGGATACACAATAATGGTGTTGTCCTTTCGCTACCATCTAGAGGTTAGGGTGGGGCATGACAGTTTCAGTAATTCTTTGTCTGCTCAATATTACAACCAACTCCCTCCCAACCCCGCATAGTCACCACGTTAGGCATATGTCTGGTTTCGAACCCTGGTGCAGCACAAAAATGTTCATTTTTACTTTTCAACCCTAGCATGAGCACCCCTAACTGCTGGTCTTAAATAATTGTGATCTTTATCGTGTCTTCATTCGTAGTCAGCAATAACGATATCGGACGGCTGCGGTTCCCAGCAAGACACAGAATTTCTTGTCAGATCATTTCAGATCCATATATGCTATTCCTAGCTGCTGGTGAAAAAGAATTCGATAGTGAACGTCTCTTCGTACGTATTAAAAAAATGGTCCAAATGGCTCTGAACACTATGGGACTTAACTGCTGAGGTCATCAGTCCCCTAACTAACCTAAGGACATCACACACATCCATGCCCGAGGCAGAATTCGAACCTGCGAACGTAGCGGTCGCGCGGTTCCAGACTGTAGCGCCTAGAACCGCTCGGCCACAACAGCCGGCCGTGTGTAGTCAATGACGACATGTACGAGGTTCTTTTCTCAGTCAGGAACTGTACTTTTAGTCACGTTATCTCTTGTTCAAACACATGCACATCTCCCTACTACTCAAAGGAACCTATATCTAACGTCCATTACAAAGGCAATAGGTGCCGTGTTTGAATTCCGAGAAGACAAAAATTACTCATTCATCTCGTCATTTCAGGTTCAAACATCTCGCTACGCTCAAAAAATTCCATATCAAACACTTGATTGCGTTTTGTTAACAGTCTCATTAGGTGCTAGGTTCGAATCGCCGTCGAACACAAAACGTTACGTCTCGTCGTTTGAAGTTTGTTACCTGTGGTTTAAGTCATGTTTAGCATCTTTCGTAGTTAGTTAACAGATACAATGGATATTGAAAATGAGTCCAGATTCAGTAAAAAGGCTTTCGTAACGAAAACTGAGATTCAGATTTACTGACTGATGCTAGTTAAAAGTGAGTTATATCACGTCTCTTTATCGCTAGTCAGCAATGAAGACCAGGCCTACGTTCAAGTCTCGTACGGGCGTGAAAGTTTAGCTTTGTTTGAATTCCCTACAAATACTGTATTTGAATCCGGATCCAGAGCAAAACAGTTGGTTGTGTCTTTTAATGTTAAAACAAGTACAACTAGCTGCTTATGTTTTTCAATATTTTTTGTTAGGTTATGAGGGCAATAGATGACTTTTGGGCTGCATATCGGTCCACTTGCTATCATGAATATATCGAAATTAGTAGTGATACGTCGTTGACACTGAGGTTTCCATAGAGCACTTGACGCTATTGGTCGAGATTTTCTAGCTGGTTAATTGATTTACCAATTTATGCAAACGACGGTTGATAGAGCTCTGGAAACATTTTAGAGAGAAAGAATACTTCGAATTATCACTGAACTTCTGGAGTCCACACATTAGTTGAGAAATCTCTTATTGGCAAAACGTTTAGGTTGGGAAATTATTACGGAATCGTTTTTGTGGTTGACTTAGGGGTATTAGTTGTTTCGGATTCTGATGAGATAGGCAACATTTTAGAAAGTCACTTTTTGAAATAAATTTGAGTTCACAAGCAGTAAAAGTATTGTGGTCTCGATCAGTTGCTTATTGATATTTGTAGAGTCGTCTTATTTGATTAAATCGGGAATTGTTGGCATACGGAACTGTGTTTCTAGTGGTCTCTTGTGATAACCATTTTTTATAGTCAAAGCCCTGTACCGAAAAGTGTTGAGACGATCTGAAAGAAAGTTAACGTTATGTGGTTTGCATGCAAATGAGGTGGAAGGTTATTCATGTCGTTCGGGTACTTTTGAGCAAGATAGTATGTCCCCTGCATGCTGCGTCCTCAGTGCTTCTCGGTATCATCATGTCTATGTGAATGAGAGGAGCAGACGTGTTTAGCGAGCGGTTGAATGCAACACAAAATGGTACTCACCAAAGAGCTGCGTGTGTTCGTTGTCGAGTGTTATGCGAAGCACAACCCGTGAAAAACGCATGCAAAACTGTTGCACAAGTGTTTAAGAATGAAAGCCTTCAGGAAAAACCTACAGAAAAATTTGCTATGCAAAGCACAATAGCAAAACGGCTCGGAACGGTGTCTGTAGCGATGAAAACCGCAACTATCTAAAAAGAGTTGGAGCACAATGAAACATTGCTCTAGTGAAGAAAAGCCTGGAACAAACTACGACGAAGTCTCAATGGCAAGAAGGAACTAAGAGATGGTCGTGACAAAACGTTATCAAATAGACCCTATGTGTGTATCATTACAAATGTACTCGTGTGCGTATATTAAAGCAACCAGACGAACTTTAGGGGGTTGAGATCTGCCTGTGGTTTCCGAGCGAAGCGAAATTAGGACTTTTGGCTCCTCAGTTTTTCATTTCCTTATATGAGGCCTGGTTCAGCCTGTCAGGGTATGTGGACACTTAGAACATGTAGCACTATATATAGGAAAATCCCCTTCAGTACTGTGAAGAGCTATTGTATAATCTCCAGTTAGTGTCCGCAGATCGTGGTCTAGTGGCTAGAGTTGCAACCTCTAGATCACGGGGTCCCGGGTTCGATTTCCGACCGGATTGGGGATTTTCTCTGCCCGGGAACTGGGTGTTTGTGTTCTCCTCATCATTTCATCATCATCATCATTCGTGACAGTGGCTAGATTGGACCGAGTAAAAATTGGGACTTTATACGGGCGCTAATGACCACGCAGTTGAGCGCCCCACAAACCAATCATCATCATCATCAAGATTGGCTTTTCTTGGACAATGTCTGGTGTCTTTATCCTAAAACTATTCCTTCACCAAATCGTTAATGCTAACCTGTACGTCCATAAACTTTAAAATCCGTAAGTTCATCAACTCACGAAGCAACTGTTTGGATATTTTCAGCAAGGTGGAACAACAGCGCACTCCGTCTTGACAACCTTGTCAACAGTGCGTGAGATGTTAGGTGAGGAGAGGACCATCAGCAGAGTCAACGCAATCTCCTTGCCACCTCAATCGCCTGATCTCTCTCCCTGTGATTTTTACCTGCGAAGGAAATTGAAGGGTCTGGTGCACTCAGATCATCCACACACACTAGAAGATCTTAAGCAGCAAATTGAAAACCCTGCTGGTGATAAACCTCAGTCACGGCCGTTAAGCGAGTCTCACAGACTGATTAATCAATCACAGCGCGGCAGAGGCGTCAACAATGGCCATTTCCTGTGTGATGTTCATTAACAAGAGTCAATCCCGAGTCAGTCTTTTTGTAGACGTTTTCCGGACCTATTTTATTTTACCAGCCCTGTATCTCTTCGTCTTCCGCCTCAGTAGCTGACTGGTCAGCGTAGATGGTTGACACCTGGAGGACCCGGATTCCATTCCCCGCACTGCCAAGGATTTTTCCTTGGTGAGAGGATTGGCACGGGATGGATTCAGTCTCGTGATACCAACTCAGGAACTACTGGAATGAGAAGTAGCGGCTCCAAGGTCTGGGAAGTCGGCAAAACGGCCTGGAGAGCGGTCTACTGACCACATGGCCTTCCATACCGCATCCGCATGACGCCTCATGGCAGAGAATGACACGGCGGCCGGTTTACATCCCTCGGACCTTCAGGACCTGGTTTAAGAGCTCGTATGGCTTCGTCATATTCGAAGGTAGTATAAGTATCAAGTTTTAGTATTATGGTGAGTGTTGACTTTCTGTCTGTACTGGCAATGATAATGCGTTTACTACGTTGTACATAGTAGCCCACTCTCAATACTAATTTCTTATTCATTATTAAACATAGCTTGATTTTGTGTTGATCACCCTGTATTCACGTGACCAGAACTACTGTCACCACAATTCATTAATGCACACTACATGTAACATCAACCTAGCCATTTCTCTTTTCAAGTTCTCTAACCTTCCATTTCCATTAAGGGGTGGCATCTATCGCTCTTTAATTAATGTCTCTAAGTTCCTGAATCTTCTACTGAAAACATGATACGACTTGCGCAAAACCGTACCCAAACCACGTTACATTGCAGACCATAGTAACAGAGTCAGACTTAATCGGTGAATAAATGGTCACGACCAGGTTTTCCGTGATTTACGGTAGTAGCGAAGGCTGGATACGCTCCGCAGCGAGCGCTGCAAGGTGCTGCATTAAGAACCAAGATCGCGTATAATTGCGGCAGTCTGGTGAAAGTACAAGGCAAGCGCCGCGAAAGCGGACACGCCCTGCCCGGCGCTAAGGTCGCGGCTCGCATTCCAGGCTCCAGCCGGCCGCCGGCCATTGCGGAACACGCACAGCCGTACGTCCTCATAATCGTAACCAGTTCCCCTGTAACAGAACATTCCGCTTAACACAGTGCGTACATATGTAATAGAAACTTGAGTTTGTAGTGTTGGCAGGTCCTACCGATTGAAATGGAGCGGCATTTAAAGTATTGGTCTAGTATCCTGAAGGACTTGTGTTCGAAGTCCTGATTTAGGCTTTCAAGCTTCTCATCGAGCTCTTTAGCTGAATTGTAGCATGGTACTTTTTTCTTCTGTATGTTATAAGTTCCTTTCTTCTGCATAGTAAAAGAAAGCCCTGTATCTTCATCCACACACTATGCGTCCAGCATGGTTTTCTTGCGCTATATAGTCATCCACTATTAACAAAGGACATGTTTCACTGACATATTTCGATGGATTAGGCCAGATTACCATTATCAATATTATTATTATAAATCGTAAGGCAATGTACAAATCACATTAGAAATACAAATGAAATATGTAACTAATTTACAAAATTACAGACGTATTACATTGACCGAAACTAAATTTCAGCACCAAAAAATAATTAGCGTGGAATAATGAAATTCGACAAATACATTTGTGTAGGTAAAATATTCAACTGATTAGCATTTCAAGATCACAGGTTAATGTATGCGCGAGATAAGCCATTGTAAATGTGAGCCGGCCGGAGTGACCGAGCGGTTCTATGCGCTACAGTCTGGAACCGCGCGACCGCTACGGTCGCAGGTTCGAATCCTGCCTCGGGCATGGATGTGTGTGATGTCCTTAGGTTAGTTAGGTTTAAGTAGTTCTAAGTTGTGGGCGACTGATGACTAAAGAAGTTAAGTACCATAGTGCTCAGAGCCATTTGAACCATTTTTGTAACTGTGAAATGCTGGTTCATTAATAACCGGTGTAACCGCCAGTATGATGAATGCACGCATGCGAACGTGCATGCATGTGTTGTACAGTGCCGGGAGTCAGTTAGTGGGATGGAGTTGCATGCCTGTTCCACCTGGTCGGTCGATACAGGGACGGTGAATGGTGTTTGTGGATGATACTGGAGTTGTCGGCCAATGATGTCCAGTATGTGCTCTATTGGGGACAGATATGGTGATCGGGCAGGGGAAGGCAACATGCCGTCACGTTTTAGAGCATATTGGGTTAGAAGAGCGCTACGTGGCCGAGCGTTATGCTGTTGGAAGGAATCCTCTGGAACGTTGTTCATGAATGTCAGCCTAAAAGATAGAATCATCGAATAGACGTACACATACGCATTCAGGGCTCATGGGATAACCACAGGAGTGCTCCTGCTGTCATACGAAGTCGTACCTCGGACCATAACTACAGATGTTGGTACAGCGTGTCTAGCACGCAGACAAGTTGGTTGCAGGCCCTCAACTGGGCTCCTCCCAACCAACACACGGCCATCACTGGCACCGAGGCAGAACCAACTTTCATCAGAAAACACAACACGCCTCCACCCTGATCTGCATTAGCTCCATCTTGACACCACTGAAGTCACAAATGGCGGTGGTTTGGAGTCAGTAGGACTCTACGGGGCGTCTGGCTTGGAGATTTCCTTGAAGTAACCGGTTTGTAACAGTTCGTTGTGTCACTGTGGTGCCAACTGCTGGTCAGATTGCTGCTGCAGACGCTGTACGACGCAGCTGAGCCACACACCGAACACGATGGTATTTCCTGTCGGTAGTTCTACGTTGCCTTACGAAGCCCAGTCTTTTTCCGACCTTACACTGTCGTGACCACCGCTGCCAGCAGTCATGTACAATAGCTACATCATCTTTCAGCAGTATCGCATAAGGAACATCCATCTTCTCGTTGCCCTATTATACGACATCGTTCAAACTCAGTGAGGTGTTGATAATGGAGTCTTTGCCACCTTAAATGTATTCTTACCTAACATCAATTCACCACGTCCAGTCCCAAAGGCAACTATTGCTCACTAACGTTACAGTGTGTATTTAAAGCAAACCTGAGTGGCATCCCTATAGTGGCGCTACTGGAGCCACTCTTATGCAACTGGCGAGAAATTAGAATATACACAATGTTTAAGATGTAGAAGCACGTCACACAACTTCTTCTTGCGATTTTTTCTGTCGGTCTATTATTGTCAATATTATTGCTGTATTACTATCATTAATCACAAGTGAAATTACAAATCACATTAGAAATACAAGCAAAATATTTACATACGGGGGTTGTCCAGAAAGTAAGTTCCGTTCGTTCGTGAAATGGAAACCACTGGGAAAATCCGGTAAAGCTGTGCAAAGATGTGTTGGGCAGTGTCTCTAGTATGCCCGTCGATCGTGTCGCGTCGCTCTTTTCAATTTTGAGTGAACAGTGAGCGCGTAAAAATGCGTAGGGGATAGCTTCTCCCGCCAAGTAAGAGGGCCTGGTTAGAGATTATGCCTGTATTATGCAGCCCACATAACACAACTGTCGAGCAGTTCCAGCGTTTCCGATGAGAAGTGTTTGATCACCCACAATACAGTCCGTAATTGGCTCCCCTGAGTCTCATCTCTTCTCACAAGAGCCGCTGGCTACGGAGACAAAATTTTTCCACAGACAACTAGCTGCAGACCAGTGCAGATAGCTGGCTGAAATCACAGGCGGCTGTTTTCTATGACGAGGATATTGGAAAGTTGATACAACACTACGACAACACTCGAAGTTGGAGCGGGGACTAAGTAGAGAAGTAGGTGGAATGTGTACCTAACTGTCGCAAATAAAACGTTTCACTATGGTTTCCATTTCGCGACCCATCGGAACTTACTTTCTGGACAACCCTTGTATTTCCGCAAGTACTCCATCTCCTACCTTCCAAACTTCTCAGCGGTGAGCAACTGGTGGAAGTCATGATGTGAGGAAGGCTAGTCAGTCGTTATTGGGTAACTAAGTTGTTCATCTACTTGCTCGCGAAAGGGCAAAGGTCTCTAGTTCGAGTCTCGGTCTAGCACACATTCTTAATCGGCCAGGAAGTTTCAGTGTCATTGTATCTGTCAATCTGTCTTTGAAAGCAACAAGTGCACTCCCCAGCTGCAATATTTCCCCATGTGTTTAATACGTCACCGTATCTCCCATCGTTAGGCAGGGTGCTCTTGAATGTACTCCATATCCTATGGGAAAAAAGAGGTTGTCATGGTTTGTTCGACGACTTGGAGAAAGACTGTGACAATCTGCATTATTTGATTTACTTGCGTGTCTTCTAGCTTCGTGTGGCTACTGTTTATTCAGACAGGGCTGCAGTATCCTCCCACTGAGTAGACAAGGCCAAGGGCGTACATTTGTGACGTCGAAGCTGCAGAAGCCCAAGTTGTATCACATATTTTTTGCAGAATATTATTTCTTGGGCTCAATTTAGTTGCAGTCTTTGTTAGATGCTGTTTAAATCCTAGCGTTGAAAAATAACTTATCGCGAGTATTTCGTCGGCAGGGGGAGGAAGAATGGTGGCTTACAGTTGCTGATCATCGTAACTTATACCAAAGCCCTGGATGAATTTCCAGAACTCTCCACTGTGGCAGAGACGATGAGGGTATGTGACTGAGTTGATGGCGATCCGTTGGATAGGAACGTTAAGGTCGGCGCCATCTTTGATGCTATACGAGAGGAAAAGCTATACACCATTACCAGGTTTCGTCGCTTCCCTTCTCTCTAACTGTCATCGACAACGCAGAGGAGACACTTAAACACGGCACGCATTCATCACAATCGCTTTTATGCAGACCATACACTTCGTGTCTGAAAAAAGAAAATCTTTCCAATGAGGCATTTATACTTGCATCTCAGTGTCTCAAAGTCAACAGTGACATATGATATCAGTTTAACATACCTAGTGTATGTAAAATCTCTTACTACGATTTCACCGAGACAGTCTTCCTTCTTCCATTTTTCCCTACAGCCTTAATTACAGATAATGAGAAAGTACGAAACTGTAAACCGAAATCCATCACATTACAGTAACAAATTTCAATAGAGCGCCAATGTGATAATATTGCATTCATAAAACGGATATGCTCTTGAAGCGACAATAGAAGAGTTATTTCATACTGCGTATGTATGGTTCGTAGGTGGTAAACAATTGATCCTACACATGTGGCTTCATTGTAGTCATATGATGGCACCCCACCTCCACATCCGAAGATACTTACGCATGCTAGTGCGCTAGAGTCTAATACTATTTGAATCCTGATAGTGAAAATATAGGGTACAGAATCTAATCAGAGGTATCCGGACACTTATCAGTGGCAATTAGTATGTGATGTGTCCACTCTTCACTTTAGGACGGCTTAAACTCTGCTGGGGACAATTTCAATGAGGTGTATGGAAGTATATGGAAGAATGATAACCCAGTCTTCCTCAAGAGCCGAATTCAGAGACGGTAGTGGCGTTGGACGCTAGTGTCTGGAGCCAAGTTGACATTGTAACTCATGCCACAGGCGTCCCACTGGGTCCAGGTCAGGGCAGTCCATTTCAGAAATCTTATTGTCCATAAACGATGGCCTCACAGATGCCGCTCTATGATAGAATGCATTGTCATGGTAACACAGAGAGCGAACGGTTCCGAAATGTTTCTCTACGGTAAGCAGTACACAATGCTGTATAATGTGTTCATATCCTTGCGCATGTATCGTTTTCTTAAGCGCAATAAAAGGACAATACACTAATCGCGAAAAACACCCCAATACCCTAACACCATCACTTCCCTGCTTCACTGTTAGCACTATACGTGAAGGCAGGTAAGCGTATCAAGACATTCGCCTCGTACAAACCCTTCCATCGGATTGCCACAGGGTATATCGTGATTCATCATTCAAAATCATTTGTTTCCAGCCATCAGCCGTCCAGTGACGTCGCTCTTTACATGATCTCAAGAGACTTTTATATTTGCCTACAGAAGTATATGGATCACGACGAATTGCTCCGGCATTGTAACCCATTATTTTTAACTCCCACGCTCAGTTATTGTGCCAGCTGGACTGCTGGTAACGTTTTGGAACTCACGAATGATTCCTTCCTCTGATTGATTTAAGCCGAGTTTTTACAGCCACCCTCCGCAATACTCGATGGTCCCGGTCCGTCAGGACATGAGTTCTGCCTGGTCTTGGCTTAGCTACGATTGCTCCTCCACATTTACTCTTCACAATCACATCGTCACCACCCGACTTCGGCACCTTTACGAGGATTGAAACGTCCCTGATGAATTTGTTACTCAGATGACATCCAATCACTGGTCCAAGTTCGAAGTCAATGAGCTCTCCTGCCGGTGTGTGGCGGAGGGTACCCTGAGTACCTCTATCGGTTCTCCCTTCTATTCCAGTCTCGTATTGCTTGTGGAAAGAAAGATTGTCGGTATGCTTCTGATTTTGGTGTTACTACTTCTCCACTGACGAAACACAATACTCACCAACTCCTTTTACACTGGCTGGTCGGCCACTTGTGACACCTAGTAGTCAATGCCGCATTATGTAGGGGTGTCAGAATACTTTTTTCGGAAGTGTACATGACAGTCTGACTGAAGAAAAAATTACAATCGTGTATTCTGGGATGTAGAGAATGCTTGACTCGGAATGGTAGGTGAGGTGGAGAGGGTGAGGAGGGATATAGGCAATGATTCTTTTGAGTGAACCATTCCCTTTCTGTGAGTTAGGTAAACCATGAAAGAATCTACAGGGTGATTTTTTCCACCGTGTACAAACTCTAGGGATTGGTTGATGAGAGGATACAGAACAAAAAATGTCTGATGAACTTAAGCCCGGAAATGCATGATTTTCATGCCAGAGGCCATTTATTCAGTCATACTTTGTTAGAGGACCCCGGTCTAATACGCACTGTACCATGCAACCACAGATACAGTATGCATGGTTTCCTCCTTGGAGGTTGTACTGTTCCTTATATGTCATGCCCTAGCGCCCTCTCCTACCATAGTAGTTGGTAATGCTGTGTCCGATTCACTTCATTTACTGACTCACCTTGTAATGGATGTGATACAGTTCTGTACACAACGATTCCGCATTCGAATCGAGAGCCTGCCGACATGATGTTGGCTTACTGACGGCGGGCAGCAAGGTTGCATCAGGAGATCTATCCCCACTGACAACAACCACAGCACTCAATGTTTGGAACTGTGTTTCACAGTTTGACCGAGAGAGGTCGTTCCAGGACGTACCCAAAGTGTTCGGACACCAGACTTGGAAGAAAATGTGATCAACACTGTGGAAGGTGACCAAATGCTTCAAATGGCTCTGAGCACTATGGGACTTAACATCTGTGGTCATCAGTCCCCTAGAACTTAGAACTACTTAAGCCTAACTAACCTAAGGACATCACACACATCCATGCCCGAGGCAGGATTCGAACCTGCGACTGTAGCAGTCGCGCGGTTCCGGACTGAGCGCCTAGAACCGCGAGACCACCGCGGCCGGCGGAAGGTGACCACCATGTCGGTACCAGGCAGTTGGCCCGCCAGTACAGGGTAAGCCAAACGACCGTTTGGAACATTCTTAATGGCAATTATTGCTACCCTTATTACTTACAGCGTGTGTAGAGATTACTAGCGACAGGATTTCCACATAGGGAGCAGTTTTGTCACTGGTTTCTTCACCAGGCCACCACGAGTCCGGGATTTGTGTCACCTATCCTAATCACAGATGAGGCCACCTTTACGCGGTGTGGCATCCTCTAATGGCTTCAAGCTCTATGAGACTTCACATTTGAGGTCATCAGTCTCCTAGACTTAGAGCTACTTAGACCTAACTAACCTAAGGACATCACATATATCCATGCCCGAGGCAGAATTCGAACCTCCGACCGAAGAAGCAGCGCGGTTCCGGACCGAAGTGCCTAGAACTGCTCGGCCACAGCGGTCGGTGGTATCCTCACTTTTCATAAGAGTCATTTGTGGGATAGTTTGCAGAATCCCTATGGTATGAAGACAGTGAATCATCAGCATCGGTGCAGCCGGAATATGTGACCGTATTTTTGGACCAGTCTTCCTTTCACGTCACCTAACAGGCCGGAAATATCGGCGTTTCTTGCGGGCGACTTTACCTCCCCTGCTGGAAGAAGTCCCATTCATGATTCGAAGAGTTATGTGGTTGCTACATGATGGTGCTGCAGCTCACTTTGCCGTTAACGTCCGGACGCATTTGAATCGTGTCTTCCCTGGTCGATGGATGAACGAGGATTTCCAGTTGCATCGCCTTCTCGTTGTATGGGGCCATCTGAACAGTATAGTGTATGCAGAGCCTATTCCAGATGTGAAGACACTGGAACAGCGTACTCATGCTACCTAGGCACTGTTCGGATGCAGCCTGGCCGATATGAACGCGTGAGACAGAACATGTTCGGCGCGTAAACGCGTGCGTTGAGGCACGTGGGAATTTCAACACATACTATAACTGAGGCTGCATAGTACAGCGCATATTAGACCGCAGTCTGCGCAACAAAGTATGAATGAATAAATGGTCTCTAGCGTGGAAACCACGCAATTTCGGACCTTTTTTGTTCCGTGTCCTCTTATCGATCAATCCCTAGAGTTTGTACACGGTGGAAAAAATAACCCTGTATAACAGAATGACTGGGCGGAGACTTGAACCGTACTCCTTCTGACCATAGTTTGTAAATTTTAACGACAGCGCCACCTACGCAGCACATGTCGGAAGCAACAGAATTTCAGCAATCTTCCATTACCACTGGTTCTCTAAATTTACCTAACACAGTTTCACGAGAACATCGTTGCTTTCATTCATAGATTCCAAATACTTTCCCTGAGTGTCTGGGTTATTTCTCTGTTGGCTGTATTGCCTTTTAGCTTTGTGTTCCGGTCGTGAGCGACGATGGGGAGCCGACCGGCCGCCGTGTCAAAGTCTGTCAGTGGCGTCATTCGAATGCGGTATGAAGATGCATCGAGTCAGAACAGCCCTTTCCGGCTCTCCAGATGTTGGAGTCCCTTCTTATCACTAATGTAGTCCGCCCCCGGTAGCTGAGTGGTTAGCGCGGCGGAACGTCAATCCTGAGGGGTTGGGTTCGATTCCCGCCTGGGTCGGAGATTTTCTCCACTCAGGGACTGGGTGTTGTGTTGTCATCATCATCATTACATCCCTATCGACACGCAAGTCGCCGAAGTGGCGTCAAAACAAAAGACTTGCACCCGGCGAACGGTCTACCCTACGTAAGGCCATTGTCACACGACGTTTACGTTTTTATCACTAATGTAACTCATCAGTTAGCGTCAGGAGTTCTCCCACAAAGGAAACATCGCTGACATTGCAGAGAATTAATCCCGTACCCTCTGCATGGCAGTCAGACAAGCTGACTGCCCAGCTGCTGAGGTGAACTGTTGGCTATACTGGCCCCTTTGAATTCAGTAGATGTCTGCTCTCATACTTGATATGGACTTAAGTCAGTAGTTCAGTACTCTGAGAACTGGCCGCACAAGCGTCTTTCAGACGGTTTCCTATACAGCTGCACCGTACTATCCCAGAATTCCAACACTTAATCTAAGTTTTCTGTTCACTTGCGCTACAATTGTTTTCATGTTAAAGCCATTTAATATCGCTTCGAACCATTAGCTCAAGTTGAAACTTCCTGGCAGATTAAAACTTTGTGCCCGACCGAGACTCGAACTCGGGACCTTTGCCTTTCGCTGGCAAGTGTTCTACCATCTGAGCTACCGAAGCACGACTCACACCCCCTTCTCACAGCTTTACTTCTGCCAGTATCTCGTCTCCTACCTTCCAAACTTTACAGAAGCTCTCCTGCGAACCTTGCAGAACTAACACTCCTGAAAGAAAGGATAGCTGAAGTTATTTAAACGATGAGTTTTTATTAATCTTTTAATAGATCGGCAGCAGGTTCTTTCTTTACGACTTGGACGTTACTTGCATTTATCTGTATTCTTAAAAACATGCCATACTGTAGATCGACAACAAATCTACATCATCCCTGAACCCGTATCGAGGACCAGTTGGAGGTTGTCTATCTATCGACTTCCAGGACCAACGGAAAATAAGCTTCTCAACATTTCGCGTAATTATCGACCAAATCTAAAAATGTAAAATGCTGTCACTATCTAGTCATTAAGAGGTATAACTGTATGTTGAAAGTTTAACACAGTAAGGTAAGTATTACTGTTAGGATCTGTATGTTTGTCTTGAGCCGGCCGGTGTGGCCGTGCGGTTCTAGGCGGTTCAGTCTGGAACCGCTTGACCGCTACGGTCGCAGGTTCGAATTCTGCCTCGGGCATGGGTGTGTGCGATGTCCTTAGGTTAGTTAGGTTTAAGTAGTTCTAAGTTCTAGGGGACTGATGACCACAGATGTTAAGTCCCATAGTGCACAGAGCCATTTGAACCATTTTGTCTTGATGCAGAGTAATTGACGCCACGTAAATACCCGGACTTCGTTCATCTAGTATTTGAGAATGTAAGCACTTTGCGACTTCCAACAAACTTTACCCTTATGTTCAAACCTTTACGAAACTTTTTACTTGTGAAACCGCTCATGAAACGGTGAAAGGAAAAACGTTTATCACCCACTGGATTTTCGCTTGCATACAGTAAAACTTCAGTATCAAACATGATGTTTTAACTAATTATTTGTTTACCACTGATTCTACCCACAACACAGTCTGCAGACAGTATTCACATATACCTGTTAATGTACCTACGAAATTTATATTATTGGAAGGGACATAAATCAGGAGATATGCAGGGGAGGTTGTGCTGAGAAATAATAGAACGTTGCGCCGTTTCCGAGTTATTTAGCATTCAAATTAGCCAATCCGGTCGCTGTGCTAGCAAAGTCAAGCACCTGCATGCTACAAAATACGGTAATGTGCAGAAATCTGTAGGTCCGTGAGTTACCACTTGTCCAAATGCTCATTACCAGTTAAATTGGCCCTTTTTAGGATGAGATAAAATTTAAGCTAGGTGAGCAAAAGCTACGTTTGGTTTGAGAAAGCCAAACGACGAACACCTTTGGCGACACTATCTCTCGCAGGCTGCTTGAATTTGCGCGCGAGACGACCTGATTGGCTAATTTCAATGCTAAGTAACTCGTAACCGTCGCAACGTATCGAATTTTATCTTAACAGTTATTCCTCAGCACAACGTTCCATTTAACACCCTAAAAGAATGTTCAAATGTGTGTGAAATCTTATGGGACTTAACTGCTAAGGTCAGCAGTCCCTAAGCTTATACACTACTTATCCTAAATTATCCTAAGGACAAACACACAAACCCATGCCCGTGGGAGGACTCGAGCCTCCGCCGCGATCAGCCGCACAGTCCATGACTACAGCCCCTTACACCGCTAGGCTAATCACGCGCGGCCTTTTAACACTCTTGCGAACTTTTCAGGCTGTTTCTGATCATCCTCTGTATCACTGAATCTACGGTACCTGCAAAATTATATCATTGTACGACACGTAGTACTGGACATATGACGTCATCATAATCGGGTTGCGTAAGAAACTTGCTTTTCCTTAAAATGGAGTGCAAATTACCCAGAGTTTATTCATCCAGTGATTCATAATGAGAGCACTTAATGACACCAACAAACTTTAAGCATAATTTCAAACTTTATATATATAGTTTTTCTCACTTACATGCTTAACTTCAAATATTTAACAAATAACCTAATTTGTGAAGAAATCAGACATTTGAAGTCGTTTTATACTTGGCAGTTTGATTCTTTCAGAAATCGAGGGTCTGATGGCACTAACTAACATGTACTGCATTTGCTTATTATCATCCAGCGGCGGTACTCTTCTATAGCCAACAGCATCGGGAAAGAACAATTTCAAAGTGTTCTGCTGGTCATATCTTATAAATCAGCTTATGTATCTCAGAACTTTAGCAGCGCCACTACTCTTCATTGCGTCACGCCCGCACATTACTTTCGTTTCTGTCGAACATGTGTCGCCAGGAATTGCATACTGGATTCCATCAGTCAAAAATTTCCCGAGCCAATTCTAGTGCACAGCCTCTCCTTTTTATACTTTATTTAACACGTCACAAAAACAGACCCAAACACTCATCTAATTTATTTCGGACTATTCATGATATTTCGTGTTTTGTTTTTTGTATGTAAGATAACAAGTATTGAATAGGATTGGGGAGAAGAGAAGTTTGTGGCACAACTTGACTAGAAGAAGGGATCGGTTGGTAGGACATGTTTTGAGGCATCAAGGGATCACAAATTTAGCATTGGAGGGCAGTGTGGAGGGTAAAAATCGTAGAGGGAGACCGAGAGATGAGTACACTAAGCAGATTCAGAAGGATGTAGGTTGCAGTAGGTACTGGGAGATGAAGCAGCTTGCACAGGATAGAGTAGCATGGAGAGCTGCATCAAACCAGTCTCAGGACTGAAGACAACAACAACATGTAAGATAACGACAACTTCTAAAGCCCAGTCAGAGCTAGTGCAAGGCTTCGGACATCGTCTGGCTTGGGTTTAAGCGAATTTTCATATAGAAAATATTATGTTTTGTTACTGGATATTGTGCCCACTTCTCTGTTTCATGGAAACTTCCATTGAATGGTTATAGCCTGTTATTATAGAACTACCGCTGACCTTCATATGTCTGTTAGTGCTGAGCACTTTTTAGAAGCGCTCCTTAAAAATAGAAAGCATGTGCATCAACGCGTGACTCTGGTGTCCAATTGGCTTATAACCGGTTAGCCTTGCGTCTTCGTGTAAGTGCCATCATGTTGTCAGACAGAAAAAAATTAAACGAACCAAGAAAACCGGCACTTAATGCTGTATCCCTCGATTTCCAATAACCATCCGCCTCCATAACCGAGATCACTGTCGCATTCCAAGGCGGTGCTGCGCAACTCGGAGACACTGATTACAATCCTGGCGTTGGAATAAATTTGGGACACCAGATTTTGTGCGGTAAAGGAAAAGCGGTAGCCAGCAGTTCCTCTGTATTATTCATCAGTGTCCTGTAATCGATCTAGACCCGCGCGTGCCGTCTTATGTAAGGATGACGCAATACATTACCGATGACTATCCACCCGTCCGAAGAGGAAGTCAAAT
This sequence comes from Schistocerca gregaria, assembly GCF_023897955.1. NCBI lineage: Eukaryota > Metazoa > Arthropoda > Insecta > Orthoptera > Acrididae > Schistocerca > Schistocerca gregaria. Next base: position 182,658,893 of record NC_064931.1, on the reverse strand, counting down.
CTATGGCCCTCTTTGTTGGTATTAAGAAAAGGCTGTATGACGGCAGTGATATGACCCACACTACTCTGCTGCTTCCAGGACCAACGCTATCAGCATTACGCTGTACTTCGCACATTCCCGTTCAAAATGGTTCAAATGGCTCTGAGCACTATGGAAATTAACATCTGAGGTCATCAGTCCCCTAGAACTTAGAACTACTTAAACCTAACTAACCTAAGGACCTCACACACATCCATGCCCGAGGCAGGATTCGAACCTGGGACCATAGCACTCGCTCGGTTCTGGACTGAAGCGCCTAGAACCGCTCGGCGACCATGGCCACATTCCCGTCATACGGGCTCTGCTGTTTTCATGATTTGGCAAGTTCACTTTATTTATTCACAGAACTAATAAAGAATGCTGGTGACAGTATGAAAACGATGCTGCTTAAACTTAATAGGTCCATCTATAACATAGGAGAGATACCGACAGACATCCAGAAATGCATCATTGTCCCTATACCAAAGACGGCAGCAGCTGCAAAATGTGAACAGTACCGAACTTTAAGCCTAAAATCACATGCATCAAATCTCATAAAAATAGTTTTGAAGAGAATTGAAGAGAAAGTGGAGGATATGCTGAGTGAAGATCAGTTTGGTTTCAGAAGGAGCTTGGGAACAAGAGAAGCGATTCTGGTACTGAGACTCCTTATCGAAAAGCAATTACAGAAAAATAAACCAATTTATATTGCCTTTGTAGGCCTGGAAAAGGCATTCAATAACGTTATCTGACAACAGATGTTCAGAGTGCTGAGCAAAAGTGGAATGAAGTGCAAAGAACAGAATGAGATTTTCACTCTGCAGCGGAGTGTGCGCTTATATGAAATTTCCTGGCACATTAAAACTGTGTGCCGGACCGAGACTAGAACTCGGGACCTTTACCTTTCGCGGGCAAGTGCTCTACCAATTGAGATACCCAAGCACTACTCACGCCCCGTCCTCACAGCTTTTCTTCTGCCAGTACCTCGTCTCCAACTTGCCAACTTCTCAGAAGCTCTCCTGCGAACCTTTCTTCCAGGAGTGCTAGTTGTGCAAGGTTCGCAGGAAAGGTTCTGGAAATGGAAATGAGCGTTTGGCGTCGACGCCACACTGGGCACCCTGCGGGCCGGATGGGGATGAAATGATAATTAAGACAACACAACATCCAGTCCTGAGTGGAGAAAAACCCTGACCCACTCGGGAATCGAACCAGGACCCCTTAGGACGGAAGTCCGTCACGCTAACCATTCAGATATAGGGGCGGACAGGAGAGATTTTGTGAAGTTTGGAAAGTAGGAGACGAGTTACTGACGGAAGTAAAGCTGTAAGGACGGGGCGTGAGTTGTGCTTAGGTAGTTCAGTTGGTAGAGCACTTGCCCACGAAAGGCAAAGGTCCTGAGTTCGAGTCTCGGTCCGGCACACAGTTTTAATCTGCCAGGAAGTTTCAAGTACAAAGACATCCGTGTGACACTCAGTTTCTATAAGAATGAGGTGGCAGTGATTAGGAACTGTCACCAGGAACAAGAAGCAAATATTAGAAAAGGGGTAAGACAAAGATGTGCTCTTTCTCTTCTTATATTCGACGCTTACATCCAGGAAGCTGTAGAGCAAGTTTGAGAAACTACCAAGGTGGGGGCAGAAGATAGACATGTTACGTTATGCAGATGATATTGCTATCGTAACGGAGACAAAAGAAGGTCTAGAGGAAGTCCCAAGAACAATAGAAAGAATTCTATGCAATCGGTATGAAATGAGAATAAAGAAGAAAAAGACTAAAGTGGTGGTATGCAGTACAGGAGCAGTATATAAACCTTTGAGAATGAGAATTGGAAGAGAGGAGCTGGAAGTGATAGAGGAATTTACCTACCTGGGAAGCAAAATTACGGGATGGTAAATACCGGAAAGAAATTGTGAACTGAATACAAAAGGCCCAAATTGCATTTTATCGGAGGAGGAACTTATTCACCAGCAAGAAAATCAGTCTGAAAATAAGTAAAGGTATCATTAAAGATTTCGTTTAGAGTGTGGTCCTATACGGATGTCAAACTTGGACAATTGGAAGAGAAGAGATAAGACGGCTACAGGCCCTGACAGGGAAGGATGATTATCAGCTGGAAAGGCAAAGTAACAAATGAAGAGTTACTTAGAAGAGTACAGGAAACCAGATCTCTGTGGAGGCACATCCAGGCAAGAAGAGACAAACTTGTAGGGCACATCCTACGACACGACTACATCATTGGAACAATAGCAGAAGGAGCTATTGAGGGAAGGAATCGGTGGGGGCGACCAAGGATATCATACATGCAACAGATCATGAATGACGTTGGATGTCACACAAACGTGGAAATGAAGAGGAATGGCGCTCTGCTGCAAACCAACCTCAGGGTTGAACACCAGAAGAAGAAAACTTTATTTAACTTTGTGGCCAGATGATCTTCCTGTCACAACAACCGTCAGTTATCCTAAGTATGGGATGTTGTGTGCGCCATCTATCTGTGAATAGCATGAACTAAGAACTGTGCGTTATCCAGTTTTAACTGTTTGTGCACCGTATTTTTTGAGGAGGACAGTGAAACAAGCGTGAAAAACCACCTGAAAATCATACTTGGGCTGGTCAGTGTTCTATACCAACAATGGTTAATGCGCCTCAGATCCTTGTCTCGCTGCGTGTTAAGCTGTATGAGCAGGTCACGTCTTTCCTCTAAACAGAACAATTAAAATCAAGAAACAAGTATTTTTAGCGGCGTAAGGGACAAAGTATGTGAATAAGAAATCGTTTTCAGGCAAAGGTAGATGAAGCCATCACTAGAGGTCTCCCAGTGAAGGATGACCCACAATTTCCCACGAACATTTCTACATCTACATACATTCTCCGCAATCCACCATACGGTGCGTGGCGGAGACTACCTCGTACCACAACTAGCATCTTCTCTCCCTGTTCCAATCCCAAACAGTACGAGGGAAAAATGACTGCCTATATGCCTCTGTACGAGCCCTAATCTCTCTTATCTTATCTTTGTGGTCTTTCCGCGAAATGTAAGTTGGTGGCAGTAAAACTGTACTGCAGTCAGCCTCAAATGCTGGTTCTCTAAATTTCCTCAGTAGTGATTCACGAAAAGAACGCCTCCTTTACTCTAGAGACTCCCACCCGAGTTCCTGGAGCATTTCCGTAACACTCGCGTGATGATCAAACCTGTTGTTGTTGTTGTGGTCTTCAGTCCTGAGACTGGTTTGATGCAGCTCTCCATGCTACTCTATCCTGTGCAAGCTTCTTCATCTCCCAGAAACCACTGCAACCTACATCCTTCTGAATCTGCTTAGTGTAGTCATCTCTTGGTCTCCCTCTACGATTTTTACCCTCTACGCTGCCCTCCAATACTAAATTGGTGATCCCTTGATGCCGTAGAACATGTCCTACCAACCGATCCCTCCTTCTGGTCAGGTTGTGCCACAAACATCTCTTCTCCCCAATCCTATTCAATACCTCCTCATTAGTTATGTGATCTACCCATCTAATCTTCAGCATTCTTCTGTAGCACCACATTTCGAAAGCTTCTATTCTCTTCTTGTCCAAACTATTTATCGTCCATGTTTCACTTCCATACATGGCTACACTCCATACAAATACTTTCAGAAATTACTTCCTGACCCTTAAATCTAGACTCGATGTTAACAAATTTCTCTTCTTCAGAAACGCTTTCCTTGCCATTGCCAGTCTACATTTTATATCCTCTCTTCTTCGACCATCATCAGTTATTTTGCTCCCCAAATAGCAAAACTCCTTTACTACTTTAAGTGTCTCATTTCCTAATCTAATTCCCTCAGCATCACCCGACTTCATTCGACTACATTCCATTATCCTCGTTTTGCTCTTGTTGATGTTCATCCTATATCCTACTTTCAAGACACTATCCATTCCGTTCAACTGCTCTTCCAAGTCCTTTGCTGTCTCTGACAGAATTACAATGTCATCGGCGAACCTCAAAGTTTTTATTTCTTCTCCATGGATTTTAATACCTACTCCAAACTTTTCTTTTGTTTCCTTTACTGCTTGCTCAATATACAGATTGAATAACATCGGGGAGAGACTACAACCCTGTCTCACTCCCTTCCCAACCACTGCTTCCCTTTCATGTCCCTCGACTCTTATGCCTGCCATCTGGTTTCTGTACAAATTGCAAATAGCCTGAAAGAGAGTATTCCAGTCAACATTGTCAAAAGCTTTCTCTAAGTCTACAAATGCTAGAAACGTAGGTTTGTCCTTCCTTAATCTAGTTTCTAAGATAAGTCGTAGGGTCAGTATTGCCTCACGTGTTCCAACATTTCTACGAAATCCAAACTGATCTTCCCCGAGGTCGGCTTCTACTAGTTTTTCCATTCGTCTGTAAAGAATTCGCGTTAGTATTTTGCAGCTGTGACTTATTAAACTGATAGTTCGGTAATTTTCACATCTGTCAACACCTGATTTCTTTGGGATTGGAATTATTATATTCTTCTTGAAGTCTGAGGGTATTTCGCCTGTCTCATACATCTTGCTCACCAGATGGTAGAGTTTTGTCATGACTGGCTCTCCCAAGGCCGTCAATAGTTCCAATGGAATGTTGTCTACTCCGGGGGCCTTGTTTCGATTTAGGTCTTTCAGTGCTCTGTCAACCTCTTCACGTAGTATCATATCTCCCATTTCGTCTTCATCTACGTCCTCTTCCATTTCCATAATATTGACCTCAAGTACATCGCCCTTGTATAGACCCTCTATATACTCCTTCCACCTTTCTGCTTTCCCTTCTTTGCTTAGAACTGGGTTTCCATCTGAGCTCTTGATGTTCATACAAGTGGTTCTCTTTTCTCCAAAGGTCTCTTTAATTTTCCTGTAGGCAGTATCTATCTTACCCCTAGTGAGATAAGCCTCTACGTCCTTACATTTGTCCTCTAGCCATCCCTGCTTAGCCATCTTGCACTTCCTGTCGATCTCATTTTTGAGACGTCTGTATTCCTTTTTGCCTGCTTCATTTAATGCATTTTTATATTTTCTTCTTTCATCAATTAAATTCAATATTTCTTCCGTTACCCAAGGATTTCTAGTAGCCCTCGTCTTTTTACCTACTTGATCCTCTGCTGCCTTCACTACTTCATCCCTCAAAGCTACCCATTCTTCTTCTACTGTATTTCTTTTCCCCATTCCTGTCAATTGCTCCCTTATGCTCTCCCTCAAACTCTGTACAACCTCTGGTTCTTTTAGTTTATCCAGGTCCCATCTCCTTAAATTCCCACCTTTTTGCAGTTTCTTCAGTTTTAATCTACAGTTCATAAGCAATAGATTGTGGTCGGAATCCACATCTGCCCCTGGAAATGTTTTACAATTTAAAAGCTGGTTCCTAAATCTCTGTCTTACCATTATATAATCTAACTGAAACTTTTCAGTATCTCCACGTTTCTTCCGTGCAAACAACCTTCTTTTATGATTCTTGAACCATGTGTTAGCTATGATTAAGTTGTGCTCTGTGCAAAATTCTACCAGGCGGCTTCCTCTTTCATTTCTTTGCCCCAGTCCATAATCACCTATTACGTTTCCTTCTCTCCCTTTTCCTACTACTGAATTCCAGTCACCCATGACTATTAAATTTTCATCTCCCTTCACTATCTGAATAATTTCTTTTATTTCATCATACATTTCTTCAATTTCCTCGTCATCTGCAGAGCTAGTTGGCATATAAACTTGTACTAGTGTAGTAGGTGTGGGCTTCGTATCTATCTCGGCCACAATAATGCGTTCACTATGCTGTTTGTAGTAGCTTACCCGCATTCCTATTTTCATATTCATTATTAAACCTACTCCTGCATTACCCCTATTTGATTTTGTGTTTATAACCCTGTAGTCACCTGACCAGAAGTCTTGTTCCTCCTGCCACCGAACTTCACTAATTCCCACTATATCTAACTTTAACCTATCCATTTCCCTTTTTAAATTTTCTAACCTACCTGCCCGATTAAGGGATCTGACATTCCACGCTCCGATCCGTAAAACGCCAGTTTTCTTTCTGCTGATAACGACATCCTCTTGAGTAGTCCCCGCCCGGAGATCCGAATGGGGGACTATTTTACCTCCGGAATATTTTACCCAAGAGGACGCCATCATCATTTAACCATACAGTAAAGCTGCATGCCCTCGGGAAAAATTACGGCCGTAGTTTCCCCTTGCTTTCAGCCGTTCGCAGTACCAGCACAGCAAGGCCATTTTGGTTAATGTTACAAGGCCAGATCAGTCAATCATACAGACTGTTGCCCCTGCAATTACTGAAAAGGCTGCTGCCCCTCTTCAGGAACCACACGTTTGTCTGGCCTCTCAACAGATACCCCTCCGTTGTGGTTGCACCTACGGTACGGCTATCTGTATCGCTGAGGTACGCAAGCCTCCCCACCAACGGCAAGGTCCATGGTTCAAGTAACAAATCTAGCAGCCTGCCTCCGAATTGCTTCTATGTCCTCCCTCAATCCGACCTGATAGGGATCCCAAACGCTCGAGCAGCACTCAAGAATAGGTCGTATTAGTGTTTTATAAGCGATCTCCTTTACAAATGAACCACATCTTCCTAAAATTCTACCAATGAACCGAAGACGACTATCCGCCTTCCCCACCACTGCCATTACTTGCTTGTCCCACTTCATATCGCTCTGCAATGTTACGCCCAAATATTTAATCGACGTGACCGTGTCAAGCACTACACTACTAAAGGAGTATTGAAACATTACGGGATTCTTTTTCGTATTCATCTGCATTAATTTACATTTATCTATATTTAGAGTTAGCTGCCATTCTTTACACCAATCACAAATCCTGTCCAAGTCATCTTGTATCCACCTACAATCACTCAACGACGACACCTTCCCGTACACCACAGCATCATCAGCAAACAGCCGCACATTGCTATCCACCCTATCCAAAAAATCATTTATGTAGATAGAAAACAACAGCTGACCTACCACACTTCCCTGGGGCACTCCAGATGATACCCTTACGTCCGATGAACACTCACCATCGAGGACAACGTACTGGTTACTATTACTTAAGAAGTCCTCGAGCCACTCACATACTTGGGAACCAGTCCCATATGCTCGTACCTTAGTTAGGAGTCTGCAGTGGGGCAGCGAGTCAAACGCTTTCCGGAAGTCAAGGAATATGGCATCCGTCTGATACCCTTCATACATGATTCGCAAGATATCATGTGAAAAAAGGGCGAGTTGCGTTTCGCAGGAGCGATACTTTCTAAAGCCGTGCTGATGCATGGACAGCAACTTCTCTGTCTCAAGGAAATTCATTATATTCGAACTGAGAATATGTTCGAGAATCCTGCGACAAACCGATGTTAAGGATATTGGTCTGTAATTTTGAGGATCCGTCCCCCGACGTACATTGTTATTCACCGATTGCTCTTATTACCGGTGGCAGGTTTTTATATGTGTGCAACTCCAACCTCATGGCTGTTTATTTTTGTGATAACGGAAGTAAACGTAAATACATTTTTAAAATAAATACCGCAGTGTAGTACAATACAGTTAGAATATTACGAGCTCTCACCATTTCTGGAACAGCACATTTGTTATATGTGACTCACCAACTCCGTAGCTGAGATTTTTTCGCGTGCATTTGTAAGTTTTTTAATTTTTTATATTTTTGAGTCATCAGTATTGTGACCGGTTTGATGCGGCCCGCCACGAATTTCTCTCCTGTGCCAAACTCTTCATTTTATAGTAGGGGAGACCGGGGCACATTGGCCATATTTAAAAAAAAAAATATATTAATTTTTTATACTAATTTAAATTTATGAAATTATTGCTAAATATTTAGAGCAGTCTTACTGAATCTGGATCACAATTATTAACCTTGAAAATATTAGTTAAAAAGTTTAAAAAAATTAATTACTGGACGTATGTCAAGTGGGCCAATCTGCCCCTACCTCGGGGTAAATTGGTCCAGAGGCTGGGGCACGTTGACCCATGTAATACTTTGATAAGTTAAACTAGTATAACTTTAGGATATCAAAATAAAACGAATAGTTTTCAAGAAACATACTTTAATGTACGTCAAATCACGCTGAATATTGAGTTGAATCCTTAACATTTTACTATAACAATGGGAAAGCTTAAAATTGTTAGGAATTATAGTGTCTTAATACAAACAATCAACTTTAATCACTGTTCACATCCAAAGGATCAGCACAGTTATAACACTCATAAAATAGTCCACGGATTTCATTTTTCACGCATGTCTGGTGAGCCCAACGCTCACGAACTTTTTAAAAGGCGCATAAACACTTCTGTCTAAAGGCTGCAGTATGTGGCTACAATGCGCCATTATCTTTACAATAATCATGAACTTCAGAGTCGAGATGTAAACTGTGATTATCAGTCAAAACCAATCTAGGGCGTTCTTTTGAGCAGCGAGCGTATAGAACAAAATGTTTCATATATGTTTATATATTTTGTCTCCGTCATCCATCCCGAAGGATGAGCTCCTCCATCACACCCAATCGGGACGTCAAGGATAAGATGAGGCTTGAAGTTGACCCTCGGGATGATGAAGAATGGAGGCACACTATTACCCAACGCACTAACTGCAAAAGCGATCGTAACAAGTGACTCTCTCTCAGTCGATGTCACTCGCCCTATTTGGCGAAAACCTCTTCGAGCGACTACACGATCAGGACGCTGGACGGTAGTTACTCCACTTTCATCAATGTTCCAGATGTCCGCAGGGGTCACTTTTAATCTTTTTAAAACTATATCTAGATTATTAAAAAACAGTTATACATTATCCTTGTTGAAACTCGTGTACCGGACTAAACTAGTTGCTTGAGGAGTCCGAATAGAGAGTTGAGGGTGCCTCTTAAAGACTCCTGTGAACCAATCACTGCCCGCCATTTCGGTCTCGGCCCATGCTTGGGGTATTTTATTGTTTCATACAATAGCATATCTATACGCAAACCACCTGACTTATTTCAGGGAAAGATCATAATATATGTCACTTACCTTCAAGAGGCATTGTCCAAGCATATCTTCTTGGTCGGAATTAAATTTCTGAAAATAAACAATTCTAGTTAAGTTATCCATAGAGGCACAGCTTTTCTTTTCATGTGTTTGTGTATGTGTGTGTGTGTGTGTGTGTGTGTGTGTGTGTGTGTGTGTGAGAGAGAGAGAGAGAGAGAGAGAGAGAGAGAGAGAGAGAGAGTGAGAGAGAGAGAGAGAGAGAGAGAGAGAGAGAGAGAAATCAGTAGGCCCACAGTGCACTAGACGACGTGGAGATATACACATTAACAATAGCAGGGATAGAGAAAAAACATTAGAAATTGAAAAATAACTTTGAAAATAAAAATAATTTTAGTTAACAACATTTCATACCTGAAATCTTTTATCATAGCCAAATTTATCCCAAGACTTTTTTTCCTTAAGTATTTGTAGGACTCCTCCAGGCTGAGGGTTTTGGTCCATTGGCATGGGTTGAGGTTCAGTTTTCTGAAGTTCAATTGACTGAGTAGGCTGACATGAGGTCTGTTTGTACTTAGCACAGTACCTCTCCAAAGTTTTTCTTGGCATCCCAAATGCCTCGCTAGTAGCCCTCACATTTTCTTTTACTTCTAAAACTGCTTTTAGCATCGTATCTTCAGAAATCATTCCTCTTTCCCTTTTTCTTTTATAATTTCGCACCATTTTCATGTTTCTATAGATAAAGCAAATGGTTTAAACTAAGGCCGTAACTCTGATGTTCTAAAAACAAAGAAATGAACCAGATTCTGACTACTCATATCGCTATTTAAGATTATAACAAAATTTATAGGTTGGTGTTTTCTTTCTAAAACGCTTTTCATCTCGTGAATATGACGATCTTTTGACCTCTGAAACGTATCAAAATATGTTTAACTTCGAAAATTATGTTAATAATTTCATATACTCGATGAATTATGAATATTATTATCATTAAAAATAACAAATCTTTCATCGAGTTTAAAAAAATACATAGGACGGTGCAGGTTGGCTCGGGTGGCCATCGTGCCCCGTCGTCTCTGGGCCAACCTGCCCCATCGCCATGTTTACAACAAATTCTATTCGTCACAAAACCTACTAAAGCAATTTAGATTATATGCCATATAGAAATAATCCTTAAACTACGACGTTTAATTATACTACTACATAAAGTAACCAAACTTTAAATAACACACATTTAACCGACTAGTAGAATTTTACTCACACACGCACAAAAACAGTTAATCAACACAACTTGTCCAAAACTGCTCCGCCGGTCATATTGCTCCTGTAGAGGGAGCGGGACAGTGCTACCAACCTGCTGATAGATTCCCAGCACGATCTAGCGCCTATTGTATGAACTAACTCGACTGGGCCATCCTGCCCCTATGGCCAACGTGCCCCAGTCTCCCCTACAACTTGCAACCTATGTCCTCAATTATTAGCTGGATGTATTCCCACCTGTCCCTTCCTCTACAGTTTTTGTCCTCTAAAGCTCCCTCTGGTACCATGGAAGTCACTCCCTGATGTTTTAACAAATGTCTATCGTTCTGTCCCTTCTCCTTGTCAGTGTTTCCACAAATTCCTTTCCTCTCCGATTCCGCGCAGAACCTCCTGATTCCTTATCTTATCAGTCCACCTAATTTTCAACATTCGTCTGTAGCGCCCCACCTCAAATGCCTCGTTTTTCTTCTGTTCCGGTTTTCCCACAATGCATGTTTCACTATCATACAATGCTATCCTCCAAAAGCACAGTCTCGGAAATTTCTTTCTCAAATTAAGGCCTATGTTTGATACTAGTTGACTTCTCTTGGCCACGAATGCCCTTTTTGCCAGTGCTAGTCCTCCTTGCTCCTTCCGTCATAGGTTATTTTGCTACCTTGGTAGTAGAATTCCTTAACTTCATGTATTTCGTGACGATCAATCCTGATGTTAAGCCTCTCGCTGTTCTCATTTTTGCTACTTCTTATTATTAACGTCTTTCTTCGATTTACTCTCAATCCACATTCTGCACTCATTAGACTGTTCATGCCATTCACCACGTCATGTAATTCTTCTTCATTTCACTCAGGATAGCAATTTCATCAGCGAATCGTATCATTGATAATCTTTCACCTTGAATTTTAATTCCACTCCTGAACCTTTCTTTTATTTTCATCATTGCTTCTTCCATGTAGAGATTGAACAGTAGGGGCGAAAGACTACATCCCTGTCTTACACCCTTTTTAATCCAAGCACTTCGTTCTTGGTCGTCCACTCTTATTATTCCCTCTTGGCTCTTGTACATATTGTATATTACCTGTTTATCCCTGCAGCTTACACCTATTTTTCTCAGAATTTCTAACATCTTGCACTGCTGTACATTGTCGAATTCTTTTTCCAGGACGATAAATCCTATAAGCGTGTCTCGATTTTTCTTTAGTCTTATTTTAATTATCAATCGCAAAGTCAGAAATGCCTCTCTGGTGCTAAACTAATCATCATCTAACACATTTGTGCATTAAGGTATCTCAAAGACAGCTAGTCAAATACACTTAGATTTGGCGACCGTGAGTCTACGGCATATCAACTCCAACGAAGATCACGTGCCCTGAAAACAATTTGTGAAGCGCCACTGTAGACACATCATAACATAGGCTCCAGTATCAGCAAACTGAGACCATATCTTGCATCGACTGATTTCATGGCGGAGTAGTTTTGGAACAAGGCAATCTGTGACATCTGGAAGAACTAATAGTGACAAATCTCTTGTCCACTTTAGACAAAAACGGATGTTTTTTATCTCAAAGTCTGACTCAGTGCCATTCATTAAAATGTATACATGGTGTTTAAACTGCTCCTACCGCTGTCGTTTTATGCAACCCGCAATGGCAAAACTGGCATTCGTAAACCATACTCGAGATTGAGATTTTCACTCTGCAGCGGAGTGTGCGCTGATTTGAAACCCCCTGGCAAATTAAAAATGTGTGCCGGACCGAGAGTCGAGATCGGGACCTTTGCCTTTCGCAGGCAAGTTCTCTACCAACTGAGCTACCCAAGCACGACTGAGTCTCGGTCCGGCACACAGTTTTAATTTGCCAGGAAGATTCATACTCGAGATTTTCATATTCTTTCGCTCGCTATGCGCTAACTGTTCGTTCTACAGAAAAGTGTGCAGGAGCTTTTTGTAGGAAATTTAATTTAGTGAAATTTTGTACTGGTATATGTTTTCACTGGAGGCCATGGCTTTAGAGTTATTCAAGGAAAACATACAAAGCTAACCTTCAAACGCACCGCCACCCCGCACTCATCCCTCACCAATCAGTATTTCTAGTTTGTTGTTCGTGGCACTCGCTCCTACTACGCTACAAGAATTACCGACCGCCGACCGCTGTGGCCGAGCAGTTCTAGGCGCTTCAGTCAAGAACCACGTGGCTGCTACGGTCGCAGGTTCGAATCCTGCCTCGGGCATGGATGTGTGTAATGTCTTTAGGTTAGTTATGTTTAAGTAGTTCTAAGTTCTAGGGGACTGATGACCTCAGAAGTGTTAAGTCCCATAGTGTCCAGTGCCATTTGAACCATTATAATACTTTTGACAGTTTGCGCGGACCTTATGTTCAGTCAAACAGTGTTAGAGATCATGTTGTGTGTTGTTAAATCAGTAACAAGGAGGCCTGTGACTGTATATGTGCGGATGGATATGTGTGTGTGTGTGTGTGTGTGTGTGTGTGTGTGTGTGCGAGTGAATACCTGTCCTTTTTTCCCCCTAAGGTAAGTCTTTCTGCTACTGGGATTGGAATGACTTCTTACCCTCTGTCTTAAAAACCACATCGTTTCGTCTTTCAATCTCCTTCCCTCTTTCCTGATGAAGTAACCTTGGGTTGCGAAAGCTTGAATATTTGTGTGTGTTTTTATTGTATGTATCAACATACCAGCGCTTTCTCGTTTGGTAAGTTATAGCATCTTCGTTTTTTATATATATTTCTCCCATGTGGAATGTTTCCCTCTATTGTGTGTGTGTGTGTGTGTGTGTGTGTGTGTGTGTGTGTGTGTGTGCAGGGCGTATACGCTACAACAGGCACACACACACACACACACACACACACACTGACTACCTGGTTCAAGATTATGAAGCAAACCTGAGCAGCAGAATCGAGTGTGTCATAAAAAAAGATATAAGTAGAAATCGGGGTCTGAGTGGCGGTCTTAACCGGGCGTCACATAGTCGATTACAAGGTGAAAGCCGTTCCATTCTTCCGCATTACTGACTCCTTTGCATAGTCAAAGTCAGGTGACATGTTGGCCCTTCCGGGGGTGTGGTGTCGTTGCCCTGCGCTGCGAGTGGTGGGTTGTCTACTGCAAGCAGAAGCTTCTGCTGACTTTCTCTGCCGCCGGGGAAAGCCGAACGTTACTGGACGGTGCAAATATTCCTCAAGGACTATCGCCTTACCAAGAGCACAGCCCATGGAAGAAGTTGCCGCTGCAGTCAGCCTTACGCTGCCAAATCATATACCATAACACCTTCCGATACTCGTCATTTCCTGATATTTAGCAGTTAATCAAACTTCATGCATTATCAGAGACAGTGAATGTGAACACTATCTTTGAATGGCTATATCAGTATTACTACAAATATCTGTTTCACTGCATGCCGGTTCTAGGCGCTACAGTCTGGAACCGTGTGACCACTACAGTCGCAGGTTCGAATCCTGCCTCGGGCATGGAGGTGTGTGATGTCCTTAGGTTAGTTAGGTTTAAGTAGTTCTAAGTTCTAGGGGACTGATGACCTCAGAAGTTCAGTCCCATAGTGCTCAGAGCCATTTGAACCATCTGAACCGTCTCTTTCACTGATAGAAGAAAAAAAATTGAAGAACACAAGAAGCTTTTTGGAGATAAAATATCTATATTAAGGTGCATAACTTCAAGGGACTAGCACTCAACGGCCATATGTCTGTACCCAGGGCTGGCCCATGTATACATTTTTTGCATTGTAGCTACATCGCCTGACAACAGAAGTGAAGTGTTCAAAAGAGGAGGAGGGGAAGAAACTTAACGGGATGAGAGTGAATATGAGGTTGTTTCAGTGGTTACAAAATCAGAAGTTTTGATAGAAATTGTTAGTGTAAGCCCACTGGTTAGTACGATGTTGCACCCTCTCTGGCATAGGTGTATGCGCTGATTCTGTTAGGAAGCATATCATAAAGTCGTCGTATCCTCTTCTGAGGAAAGCGGTTGAGATCCTTGATGCTGGCACTAAGATGAAGTTGGGCGCCGAGCTGGTGCCACATATGTCCTACTGGGAACAAATCCGGGGATGTTGCTGGCCACAAGTATCTCAACAGCACGGTCAAAGTTCATAGAACCCCGTGCTATGTGTTTACGAGCATTTTCATGTTGACAAATGTCACCACGATAGTGGCACATGTGTGGTAAAACACGAGGAAGCAGGATGTCCCTCAAGTACCATTGTTACCTGAGGGTTTCCTCAATCACTGCCAGCCGTGACCTAAGGCCATACCCCATGGCTTCCCACACCATGACGCCACGAACAACACCGCTGTGCCTCTTCGAAATGTTGGAAGAATAGGACCTCTCCCTACGTCGCCACCATACACGCCGACGATGTCATCAGATTAGTGAAGAACCGCTATTTATCGCTAAACACAATGCGACCCCATTCAACACTTCATTCTTCCTCGTCACGACGCTACTGCAAACACAGCCGTTGGTTTTGTGGTTTTAACGGCAGCCTGGAGGCGGCAATTACTTTGTCTGGCTGCTATTAGTCTCCAACCAATGGTGCGGTTCTAGGCGCTACAGTCTGGAACCGAGCGACCGCTATGGTCGCAGGTTCGAATCCTGCCTCGAGCATGGATGTGTGTGCTTAGGTTAGTTTGGTTTAAGTAGTTGTAAGCTCGACTGATGACCTCAGAAGTTAAATCCCATAGTGCTCAGAACCATTTGAATCATTTTTTGCTGATACTTCTTCTCTACTGACGATACAATATTCCTCGCCTCCTTTAACACTGGCGGATCCGCCTCGTGTGATATCTAGTTTTCAATGCCAAGTTACATATGGATGTCCGGCTACTTTTGATCAGACAGTGTTTTGTCAATTTCTGTAATGGTGGCAGAAACAGAATTCAAGTAGGCTTGCAATAAACAACAAGTACATGAGCACAAGTGCAACGAAACAAAAGCATTTAGATTTCTAATTACTGCGGGTTTTATTTGTAATCAAGGAGTCATCCAAAATTTCAGTAGAAGTATAATATTTGACTAAAATGAATCTGTTGGAAAATCGTTTACACATGTTTTCGGCGTCTAACGATTTGCTAACGAGTTGGTATAAGACAAGAAAATGCGCTTTATCGCATTCAGGAATTCTTTCTGACATTCTGTTTTAAGATCTACTGACTTGCGTTACTATTCACTCTATGTGATGCCAAACGTTAGCATATATTCTCGTTGTAAGGGTATGCTCCAACTGTCTCCGCTTCGATCACATTATCAAATTCTGTAAGAGTCACACCAGGTGTTCTAAATGTGGAGATCCAATCCAGTCATGTAATGCTCCTTATTTTAAATGTTTCAGTTGCAATGGCGAACGTTTCGCCAGAGGCAGACAATATATACAGTATCGTACGCGGAGAATGGCTCAGGACTTGGGCATTATTCGCAAAATCTCGTTACAATAAGGCGTAGCTTTGGCGGTTTCTTATTCATACGCTAACGCAGCTACTAGTGGTGAGCGTTTATTAACCATTCCGACCACAAGAGTAACAGGCCAGCAAGAAAATTCCAGCTGTCACACGGGGCTTACGACAACAACGGTTCCCTGAAATACAGCCACAATAGTCAGCACTGAATAGTGCGGCAAGCGACGGTGGAGGCACTCCTGTGAAAGTGCCACGAGCGGTGTAAATGATAGAGTACAGGAGAGGAGACCCACATGACGCCTGGTATCTCCGGAACAGCACTGCAGCTATCAAAGCTATTTTAACACATATATCGACTTCATATATTCTATTGTCTCTGCCTGCCCCAATCGCAAATCCCGTGAGATATGGCACAGCCAGCTGCAGCGATTCCGCCAAGATAGATTGGGTCAATACTCATTCTCCGAAAAACATTGAAGACGTGACTGCTGTTGCTTTGTTGTATCCTCATACACGTGATGGCAGCGTAATCCAAATGCTACGCCATGCATCTATATAATTTAAAAAATTAAGTACTATGCGTTAATAATCGCATCAACTGAGAACGGATGGACAGATTTGGCGAACTTTTTAAAAGATGTTAGTAATAGTTGAAATTAGGTTTCCAGGGAAATAAAAATTGGAAAACGTATCAAAAAAATTGGGAAATTTGGGGAAAACCTGATAGTGCGTTTTAGTATGGGATTTTTGTATGAATTGAAGGCCATAACTCACGATGGACATACGTAATTCTTTCTTTGTTTTGTTCGTTATGGTCCTGGACCGGTTGTCAGGAAAAAAAATTCGGAACAATTGCAAACGAAAGTCGGAAAATTAGGACAAACTGCAAAAAACATAATTTTTGTATGCACTATTGGTCATAACTGGCGATAGGAACTATGTATTTGGTTGAGTTTTGTTGTGCTTGTTATGTTTCCTGGATAACTCAGTTGAATGTTTTCAGTTGGAAAAAAGATCTGGAAGACCTGGAGAAAAATCTACAAGAAGGCATTCCATTCAACATTAAAGTAACTCAATATTTGTTTTACTTTTGAGTTGTTTCGCGATCTGTGCAACGAATGTAGTTATTTTACTTCTATTCCAATTCCAATTTATTTCAATACTACGTGGGAAAATGTCGTTTGACAGATGACTGCAAAATTGTGAACTAAGTCAGTTGGTTACATAGTGACAAGAAGTGATTGAGTTGTTTATTTTTAGTTGAATTGTGGTTGTGTTGTAAGTTCATCACAATAATTTCATGAAACGAGTTAGGTTTCATCGTGTTACCTCAAACTAATTTACAGGTTTACCTACGAAATGCTGTAAGTTATGAAGTGTCCAAGGACTATACAGTAACAACAGATTGAACCAATGGTCCATTTTCAGTTGAACTGTGAGTATTCGAATCGCACATTGTGCCGCGATCGACACGATTGAATTGCATTGACACAGTTTAATCGCATTAATATGCCGCCAATAAGACGGAACAATTTAGGCCGCAGAGCTACAAACCAAACGATTTTTCGATCTAACGCAGAACATCACGAAGAGCGAAATGAAACTGAACGGAATCAATTATCAAAGACACTTTTAGCAAGTTCACAAGAAGGAGAAAATGCTAAGATCATAGGCGTTGGATGAGACATCATCAGCCTGTAGAAACTAATCGCGCGACAATCAATTTTAATAATCGAGCAAGGCGAAAAAATGATGCGTTGAATACTCATCGAGCTGCATTCCGTTACAAAGTGACAACTGATTGCAGTGCAGGCCAATTAGTTGCTATTGGAACGACGATCGTTGTGTGTCCACATTGTAAGGCATTGTTGTTGTTGTGGTCTTCAGTCTGAGACTGGTTTGATGCAGCTCTCCATGCTACTCTATCCTGTGCCTACTGGGAGATACAGAAATGAAACTTCTGCATTGTGTTGCGCAAGTGGGAAAATCAAAATGGCGCTGTTGTCCCCGGCACCAAAGCCATTGCACTCATTGGTTTTTAGAATAGGAATAGATTCCACACACTTCCTTACACATGTCGATTAGTATAACAGTTGCTTCCAAATGATTTCATTTGGTGCAACAAATCAAATGTGAGAGAATTCATTTGCCATTGGTATACTTCTGAATGTGCTACTAGTCAAACAGAATATCATGGCCACAATGATCACCCAAAGATAATTTTTCTCATTTTTACTTTGTTCACACATTTTTAATAGCTTTCAACAACTTCAGAAAACGATGACCAACAAATTTACTAAAATTTGGACATGATAAAGACTCTCGGGTCATCTATTCAAGATAAAATCATGCATATCTATAAGTCTACGAATGGCACATAAAATCCTCCCATGGATCGCGGGTACCGTAAGAAACTCTGTTCCATGTGATGTATACTAACTATCCATCTCTTGTAGCGATTTAGGTGTCATTTTCCCAGCTTCACTAACAGATTAGATTCTCGAGATGTAATACAGTTAGAGAAGATCGGATAAGTGGCATTGTTTTTTACGTCCATAAAACTTCAGCATACCAGCAATTAACGATACCGCGTACGCTATGATTACCATTTCTGATTGTAACGGTACTGCCAAAACTATCAAGTAGCTCATTTGAAATGGCGTCATTTTATTGCCCACCGAGGTCAGCCATATCAAATGAAGTACACAAACCAGATCAGGATACTCTTGCAGAAGCAACGCGGAAAGCAGACCGGATTTAAAACAACGCAATATCTCCTAGATTGGACACAGTTTTCAGATGCTAGAAACTTGGTACGGATTTCAATGCGATATAGTTTTAGTAGTTTCTACAACGAAGTTCTGTCTCTAAATCTAGCAGAAAACCTGAAGGTATTCTGCTCATGTGTAAGGTATACCAGCAGCAATACACGATGAATACCTTCACTGCGTGATGGCAGTGGTAATATTACCGACTATGGAGCCACTAAAGAAAAGTTACTAAACCGAAATTCCTTCACTAAATAAGATGATGTAAATTTTCCAGAATTCTAACGAAGAACAGCTGCAAACATGAGGTACCCTTGGTGTAGAGAAGTAAGTTCAGTCACTTAGTAAAGGCAAGTCTTCGAGCCCACATCGTATACCAAATAGGTCCATTCGGACCATGCTAATGACTTAGCTACATGTTTACCAGTCACGTACAACCATTCGCCGTACATAAGATTCATACTTAAGGACTGGAAAGATGCATAGGTCACATCAATACACAAAAAAGTAAATAGAAATAATTCGCTGAATTATAGACCCATGTGACTGACATCGATTTATAGCAGGATTTTGGAAGATATGCTGTGTTTCAACAATATTAAATACCTCGATTAAAACCATTTATTGACACGTAACCAGCACTTGTTTAGAAGTTATTGTTTTTGTGAAACATAGATGGCTCTTTATCACACGAAGTATAAGGAGAGCCATTGACCGGGAATCTCAAGTTGATTTGCCATTCATTGATTTTCATAAGGCTTTCGACATATTTCCTCACGAGTATTTTGTAATCAAATCGCGTGGCTGTGGAATATCGTCTCTGTTGTGTGACTGGATTCTTAATTTACCGTCAGAAAGGTCACAATTTTTTAGAGTGTTTGCAGTTGACGCTCTCGTTTATTGTCTAGCTAAGTCACCAAAAGATAAAAAAATGGAAAACGAGTTAGACAAGATATCTACATAATGTGAAAAGTGGAAATTGACCCTAAACAATAAAAAGTGTGAGGTCCTCACAGGAGTAATAAAAATCTGTTAATTTTCGGTTACACGACAAATAAAACTAAATTAAAGGTTGTAGATTCACTTAAATATTTAAGGATTATGATCAGAAACAACTTATGTTGGCACCATTAAGTAGAAAAATGCTGTGGGGAAGACAAATCAAACACTGCGTGTTGTTGGTAGGACACTTAGAAAATGCAACAAATCTACGAAAGAAAGTGCCTACACTGTGAGGTCAGGGCCAAATGCATCCCTGAAAAGACGCACATTGGAATAGAGTACAGCGTCACAATAACGATGGCCCGGTGAGAATACCTTGTTCAAAGATCTGGAGATCAGTATACCCAAGGAACATTATACCTCCCCACACCGTAACACCTAACCACCAAAACGGCCATGTTTGACAGTGTTCTTGGATGCATTACTTGTTCCCAACTCTCGCCATATGAGAGTACGTCCAAAATCATTACCAATACTAAATCTGCTCTCATGCACATACACCCACTCTTGGCATAATGGCAACCGGTGTCACCGATGTGTAGGCGTCAAATAAACGCGAAGTACTGGTCGTCGGGCAAAGAGACCAACCTATGCAGTCGCCGTGCCGCTATGGAGCTTGAGACTGAATGCCTTGCAGTCTTGGCAAATGCGGATGCTGTTTGAATGGTGTCCGTCCTTGCCTGTGGTCCGATGTAGCGGTCATCTGACGATGTAATTAAGTGTGGTCGACCACCTCTTTTCATTGCCAGGCACACTCTCCACGCACGTGAAACAATGCTGTGAACAATGCCAAACTCCTGGACAACGCTAGTCTCACTTCGTCCTTCTTTCAGTTTCCCGATGATTCTTCCCACTGAACGCACGCAGACATTGTCTCCTGGCGATACTGTAATGAAGAATACCACCACAGTGCACTGTAGCTGTCCCCTGATTGAAACATACTGCCTTTTCCCATTCCTTTAACTGCCTCGTGTTGTCGAGCCATCCCCTTTCTTGCGCAATAGTCACGGAGATCTCACGCCATTTGACGTCCAGCTTTCTGTGCGTGACTGGGAGACCTTTAGCAACATTTTCCCGCACATACATTCATTTCTATCGATCTGTCAATACATTACGTCTCTTTATATACCTCGTTCTTAAGTTTTGCAGAGCAGTGTTTTTTGTTGACTCCAGAAATGAGCGTCACACAGTGGAGTATTTGTATCGAAATCATGGCCAAAATTCTTTCAGTACTTTTTTAAAATTTTAAATCACTGCTGTTGACTTTTATCATAATTTTAACAGTAAATCGGCCGGCTTACTTTAAATATACGTAAATATATGTATTTACTTGTTTACATTTACTTATTTTTATTTAAAAACTGAAAGTAATATATAAATTTGCATTAATACTTTTGTAATGAGGAAATGTTGATGGATTTATATATATTTTCAAATAAAATGCAGAAGTCCGAATCCTCCCTCGGGCATGTGTGTGTATGTTGTCCTTAGGATAATTGAGGTTAAGTAGTCTATAAGATTAGGGACTGATGACCTAAGCAGTTAAGTCCCATAAGATTTCACACACATTTGAATATTTTTGAACATCTCTCTCTCCTTGTTCATCATGAGGAAAGCCATCAGACTTGTCTGGAAGAAGAAGTTGTAAGGTATTACTATAATAAGGCTTGCTTCTTTTTACTGACCGTTTTCTAGAGCAGCTGATGTAAAGATCGCTGCTAAGGAGTAGGCTCTTTAAAATATCTCTAATGCAATGTTCTCTACTGCACTTTCTAGAGTAATTTGTGCGATATATTCGAAAGTGTTCATTTCTAGCTTCAGCAGCTTCTTCTGAGAGCTGATCAATAGGTACTATCGCCTCTTTTATTGCAGTGGTCCTATGAATCAAACGTTTATGCATTGTTGGCAGCATTTGGTGCCAATTGTAAAGTTCAACATACAGTTTTACTGTTTCATATGCATACGCTTGGAATTTTCTCTCATCGATGTGAAACCGATTTGCCACTGCTTCCAACATTACTTTCAACATTTTAATTAGTTGTAAATCTACTCCAGTAATTTTTGAGGCAGTTTCTAAATCTGAAAAGAAGCATCTAGCGATGTTTCCGTCATTCGTATTCCCAAAGCCTGGCTTTGGAACATCAACATGTAGCATAATTCTTCTTTGAATTTTCTTTGAATGCTTTTCTTTGTGTTTAATACAATTCTTTCGTCTTCTTCACTTCTTGCTTGCCACTTTCGAACTAGAAGTCTGTATAATAAATGAAGTATTGTGTCAAATAATCGTATGCGTGTGTGGAAATTCGACAAACCAAACTTCAAAGTATCACGTTTTTCCGGTAAGCTTTTCTCTAGTTTATTGAAATCTTTTGAAGTGAGCACACAGATATAGCACCTCATTGTTCATGTACTGCCTGTTGCAGCATAGCTGATTTTTCCATAAACCATTGTCAGTAACAAAGTCCTCCATTAATTGATACTTTTTTTCAACATATTTATTTGTCCCTGTATGTATTTTATTTCTTCGTTTGTAACGTCTGATGTTTCTTGCACAAAGTTGATGTGGGTTGGTCACAGAATCTTGTGGAGGAAGGGTTTGGATTTTGCGACAGTGTTCTCTATTTTTCATTAACGTGGGTAAAGAATGTAATGGGTTCAAAGGAACTCTGAATATATTAGCATCACTGTCACTTAAATTTTGAAATTTTTGTTTAAATTGTGATTGCTGAGAGCCATCACAACCCCATTTTGACATTAACTCTAAGCTGTGCTTTTCTTCTAAATCTATGACCTGCAACACTTCTTTTAAATACTTGCACAATATGAATGTGGTGTGATCTAATAATCCTTGCAACTTTACTTCTGCTGAAGTTTCAGTTACAGTATTGTCTTCTTTAGGATAGCATTGCGTTTTCGCTTTTCTTAGTAGTGAATAGCACTGGTATACAGCCTTGATTGCACAGTGGATGACTTAATATTGCTTTCTTGTCAACCCTGCATTAACAAAAATTGCCACTGCTTCCTCAGGAGTTTTGCAATCTTCTTCCCTTCAGACGTTGAAAGCTTTTGCTTTATTTTTGTTACCCTTGTTGGAGATTCTGTTATTTTTTTAAATCATAATGTCACGTAGAAGAAGATGTAATTAGATGAATGAAGAACAATGTCTTCACTGAACGATGGTTTATTCAGCACTTGGACATACAAGAGCGCGGAGCGAACTGCCTCCGGCCAGAATACACACAGTATATATACAGCTACAAGAACATTCCAGTACAATGATTCTTGACATTTATGGATACTTCTAGAATTTACTCGAACCGAATACAGAAATTAAAACTGTACAGTCCAGGTGAGTTTTGTACTCACGAGCGTCCATGCAACAGTTTAGTATCATACCCACTACACCACAGTGATACTCAGTTTCTTCTGCGGCAACGTCAGCCACATCAGGGCTTCCAGCAGTTCTGTTACTCATAGTGGCAGCAAACTTTAACTCTTCATGAGTTGAATATTGTCGTAGGACTTTAGTTTTCCTGCGTTTGCTCCTTTCACTTAACTCACTGAAATCTTTTTGAGGTGGCACGGGCCTACAACAGTGAAGGAAAACACAGGTACTCCGTGTAGTGCCAACCAGTCACGATCCTTTTCTTTTTTAAATTCGTTCTGAAATACCGGAGCGAACGACTGAGTGAAGTTCTCTCAGCTTCTGGGCACTTCGTTATATCAGCGACTCTGTTTTCCATAAATCGAAGTTTCTCAACAATTGATCTGACTGGAGATTCCTTACCGAGGTGGAATAAAACGAGTCTCGAAAATTCTTTTTCCATTTTCAAAGGTTGAAAAACGAAACAATGCTGACCTGCAAAACGTAAGTAGGAATTTAACTTATATGTTGTACAAAAGGGTGGCTAAAAAATAAAACGTTAAAATACTACTAAGGCCACCTCAGATATCAGATTATCAAAATAAAATCCAGATTGATTATTGACAAAAATGAACTTTAATAGGGTTCTGTTACAATATGCACAGAACACAAAGATAATTTTGAAAATACTAAGAATATTTTAACTTACCAAAGCTTACACTCCAAAAAACTCAGAAACGCTCGTATTAAATCCGTTTCTCAATGGCAGCCGTCACACCACACACAACAGTAACTTAATGGCAGTAAAATTAAAAATGAATCTCTTCTACAGCTCTAAAGGTAGTAATTTTTAATGCTTTCTATGTTGTCATCATATATGAAGATTAGATGTTTAATAGTAAGCTCATATTTCACACGTGTAAGTACTGCAGAAATAAGAAAGTTTTGTGCCATTTAAAAAATTATAAGTGAAAGTGGCGAAAGTTATTCGTTAGCTGACACCGCATGAAAGCATATTGTAAACACCGCTCGTTAGCGTTTAAAAAGCGTACTGGGTCAAGCAAGTGCCTGCCAATAACTTTGTTCACTGTTGGGCTTCTGATTTGACATACAAATTTATTACGTATTTTTATTGTACAATTGGCGACACTCAAATGCTTCAAATGGCTCTGAGCACTATGCGACTTAACTTCTCAAGTCATCAGTGGCCTAGAACGTAGAACTAATTAAACCTAACTAACCTAAGGACATCACACACATCCATGCCCGAGGCAGGATTCGAACCTGCGACCGTCTCCGTCGCTTGGCTCCAGACTGTAGCGCCTAGAACCGCACGGGCACTCCGGCCTGCGACGGAACTCAAGTTAAATAGTAAGCCCCAACTGTCTTATCGTTATTTATGATCATATTGCTGTAGTGAGACAGTTATATCTCTGTGTCTACAGTGTTGAGTAAAAATGACTCAATCAGAAAGCCTTCCACATTCGAATTCACTAAGCTCCAGCATAATGAAATGTACTGAGAGCAAATAATACCCTCTAAGGCAGAAAAATGACGCAATACGAAGGAATCGTACGAATGGGACGGAAACCGGTAGACATAATGTAAATTCACAGACAAACAAACGATTAGTACTCCAGAAAAATTGAATGGTTAATCAAAGAGAAAGAGCTTCACAGTATTGGTTAAAAACAGTCTTGGTTGCAATTCGAGTTTTTTATTTTTCAACTACGCGTTTCGCCTTATTTAGGCATTTTCAGGTTCTCTTAATTTGGTATTTCTTAGAAGGATCCTTTAGACAGTGTAGCCATAGGGCATCGTCGAATATATCAAGCCAACATCGCCTTCGTTAAACTCGGCGAAGCCCTTTTGCTACACTGTCTAAAGGATCCTTCTAAGAAATACCAAGTTAAGATAACCTGAAGATGTCCAAGTAAGGCGAAACGCATAGATGAAAAATAAAAATCTAAAATTTTAAGCAAGACTGTTTTTAACCAATACTGTTAAGCACTGGTTTGCTGTATGCCACATATGGATTGGAAGAATTTATATAGAAAGAGCTTCATAAATTGAGCAAGTTAATAGCGCGTTGGTCTGCCTCTGATGCTAATGCCAGCGGTAATTTACCTTGGCATTGATTGACAGAGTTGTTAAATGTCCTCCTGAGAGATATAGTGACAAATTCTGTCCAACTGGCGCTTTAGATCGTCAAAATCCCCGACTGGTTGGAGGGCCATGCCCATGATACTCCAAACGATCTCTGCTGGTGGGAGATCCGGCGAACTTGCTCGCCAGGATAGGGTTTGACAATCACGAAGACAAAGAGTAGAAACTCTCGCCGTGTGCGGATGGGATAAAATATAAGTACAGCATGATTTGCCATGAAGGGCAATAAAACGTAACGCCGAATATCGTCGACGTATCACTGTGCTGTACAGGTGCGAAACGGGTCTCATCACTGACGACAGTTCTACTCCAGTGAATTAGATTCCAGACCGAAGGCGTATCTGGACAAGCACCGGACAGTGGAAGGATACCAACCTGACTGTAGCCCACCTTACGGCCCGACAGCCGGGAGTGATGATCTAGGTTGGCATAATTTTTGTAGCAGGACCCCTTTGATTGTCGCCCGCGGCACCCTTATTGGACAGCACTGTGTCGATGATAGTCTACGCCCCGTTTTGTTGCCCTTCATGGTAAGCAGTATTGGGTTAACATTTCAGAAAGGTAATGCCCGCCTGCAAACGGAGAGAGTTTCTACTGCTTGTCTTTGTGCTTGTCAAGCCCTACAATGGCCAGCAAATTTACCGGACCTCTTCCCAATTGAGAATTTGTGGAACAATATGGCCAGCCATCTCCAAGCAGCTCGGGATTTTGACGACGCAACAGGCCAATTGGACAGAATTTGGCGCGATATCCCTCAGGAGGACATCCAACAACTCTATCAATCAACGCTAAGCCGAATAACTCTTTCCATAAGGACCAACGCGTTATTGACTAGCAAAGTTTCTCTTGAATAAATCATACCATTTTTCTGAGTTCCTCCCCATTCCGATAATTCCTTCATGGTGCTTTTTTTTCTCAGAGGGTATTGCAATACATGTTCAACACACATTAGAGTAGTTAGCCAGTCTCTCACTTCATATCAAAGATTAAAATTTGCTTCTAACGACATTTTCAAGTGACATCTAAAGTTATTACACCACCATAACATGGTTCTGTGTGCCTAGCATTAGCACTACGTATGAGTGGTTATACCCCCTACTAACGTGCTTTACTACCATTAGGAGCATGGTTCTCCAGTACTTAGCCGCAGGTGCCTCATAGTCTCGATCTTTGTAAGTGCTTACTACTAACAGTTCAGAACTTAATTTTTATTGTATAATATTATTTATTTACTGCTTATTTTTATTTATTTATTTTTAAATCGATATGAAATATAGATGGTGCGACCGCAGTGGTGCCTATCTGAAGCATGAACGTGTGGCAGACAGTACAAGTAACTATGGGATGGGTATGGCGAAATTGCAGGTAAGATTTACTTGGCTTCCTTTTACTTATACACATGATAGGAAGTATTTCACACGATCTATTGACTCTGACATATTACACACAGCTTAACGTATTGAGTAAAACTGGTTGTAAAAAAGCAAAATGAATGTCACTTGCCTACCTCTGAGGAAGGATTTTACTAACTGTAAATTGGCCGGCCGCTGTGGCCGAGCGGTTCTAGGACTTGTTCCACATCATATCAATAAAATAATCGGGAAAATGATCTACGGAACACGATGTAACTAAAACTAAACTAAACTAAAACTAAATGTAGGGGACTGATGACCTCAGATGTCCCATAGTGCTTAGAGCCATTTGAACCATGTACTTTTGAACTGTAAATAGGTTTCCCGTGCGTCGATATAAATACCCAGATTATCTCTAGTATCTGAGTAAGGGTTTTCCGTTCCACCTTCATTACTAGTGACGCAAAAATCACCTAGTATTCGTAATGTCACTGAATTACAATTTTTTAAAGTTTTATTCGGATGACATTAATAGAAAACCTAATAAATAAAAATGAAAAAAAATTGTAATACACGCATCAAACTGAACAATATTAGTATACACAAGACCAATGGGCACAAGGAGACAATTTTGTTACAAAGTAACAGGTGGAGAAAGTAAACGAACGGCTAAGTTCTAGCTAAAGCATACGCCATGAGTGAGTTTACTTTCATCTGAGTACAAGCCAAGTCCTGCAGACGTAGCCAGGTCGATATTGTTCTGACAGAGAGTGAAAGCTGCCTGCGAGCCAATAACGGGAGAGTTAATGACCTGCCGGCTGTGTTGCAATCGTGGCAGAACCGGTACGACTGAGTTTTAGTGGAACGCCAGCGGCTGCTGAACCTACATACGAAATCCGCCGATTTTGCTCGCAGAACACACCAGAGAACGCGGCGAAATACCCTTAATGTCCTATGGACTGTCAGACCGGCAAACGCCTTTAATTTAACGACGTAATATGACAGTGTAGCTGCGGTCAGCTGTAAGAAATAGTTGTGACCTACTTCCTTATGGCATAACCCAAATGAAGGTTTATGCAGTCAACCTGAATTAGTGTGCGTACTGTATCTTCTCAAGGTCTTCTATACGAGAAGTCGTATTTCGTAGCGAATTTTGGACTCTTGTTTTCTGAATTTCACAGATCAATTACACTTCAGCTCTCGTAAGACAGAAGCATGAGTAAAGTCTCAAAATGTAATGTTCCATGTTGATGGATTCTTCCTCGGCTATAAAAAGGATAATTTTTACTTTTTTATTCACTTCGTTCCACAGTATAATTGTATTCATGCATGACGAACAGATTCAACAGATTGTATTGTCTACCGCTTTGTCATAACGCAACAATACACTGGATACTAGCGCATGGAACTGAGGAACTCGTGAAAAGCACTAGTTCGCATTTATGAGCTCAAAATAAATTAACATATACATAAGCAAGAGTAAAAATGAAAAACATCATGTCAGACTCGACCGCTCGAATATTTGGTAAGATCTCTGATTAGCAGATACGCTACACCACATTTAGGTCTCACGTTTTGTAAATACTTTTGTGTGGTTGTCCCATCTGTCCGTTGCGTGTTGCAGTTGACCTATGTAATATTGGTTCAAAAATGTATGTGAAATCTTATGGGACTTAACTGCTAAGGTCATCAGTCCCTAAGCTTACACACTACTTAACCTAAATTAAGGACAAACACACACGTCCATGCCCGAGGGAGGACTCGAACCTTCGCCGGGACCAGCCGCACAGTCCATGACTGCAGCGACTAAGACCGCTCGGCTAACCCCGCGCGGCGATACTGGTTCAAATGGCTCTGAGCGCTATGGGACTTAACTTCTGAGGTCACCAGTCCCTTAGAACTTAGAACTACTTAAACCTAACTAACCTAAGGACATCACACACAGCCACGCCCGAGGCAGGATTCGAACCTGCGATCGTAGCGGTCGAGCGGTTCCAGACTGTAGCGCCTAGAACCGCTCGGCCACCCCGGCCGGCTATGTGATACTGATACGATATTTAATTTACATTAACGGTATCATCAATCCATATTATTTAGGAAATAGTGGAGGGAGGCTAAGGTTTTACATCCCACTGCCGTTGACTTCATTAGAAACAGAGTGGGCAAAGATAGGCCTATGGTCATTCTGAAGCAACCCTCTGGGCAAACGGAAATAAAACTGGTGACGTTCCACTGATGGTGGAGCGTGGTTAGTCAAAGTATCTACCATTTATAATCTGCCATCCTATCTTCACTATCATATGCAAATAGGTTGCAATATGTTACTCAACTATTGTGGCGTAATTGTTTTTTATAATAATTTACTATAATATCTCTTCACAGGATAATCCACGTTTGAGCTCAAGCGCCTAAAATTTAAGGATATCCATTTT
Organism: Schistocerca gregaria; assembly: GCF_023897955.1. Lineage (NCBI taxonomy): Eukaryota > Metazoa > Arthropoda > Insecta > Orthoptera > Acrididae > Schistocerca > Schistocerca gregaria. The sequence continues at coordinate 182,630,136 of NC_064931.1, read as the reverse complement.
TTTCCAAGACCTTCTCGTTAGTTGTTCAAAGCAGTGATTGTACGAAGTGTTATCCCTTGCACATGTTCAATATTTTTATTCCAATAGTCGAACGGATGATTATAGCTTAGTAGGCTTGTTAATTATTTTTTGAAATCATCTTCTGATTTTAACTCGCTCCAAATTGCTGAGGGTTACTTTCTGATCAATATATCAACTACGATGAGGCAAATTAATAAGCAGGATAATCCAGGTCAGTTATTTACACAAACCACATGATGCAGTGACATATGGAATGTCTTCAGCATTCCGATTTACATACGAAGTGAATCGCATTACGTAACCGACTAATTCATGTGAGTAGTTCCTCTGTATCTATTGTACCTTCACGTACCAAATGGCCAAAATACAATGAAATGGAATAAGTCTTGTAGTTCAATTCCATTTTAATTTATTTGTCTTTACGCTGATTAATGGTCAATTCAGATTTTTCAGTTTCCCTATCCATCAAATGCTCACTTGAGTCCCGAAAACCAGTGATTACATGTTGGTTGCTGTGTAAGTTCTAGAATCTACTATTATCTCACGGTTACTGATACTTTTCCGTCAGCAAAAATCCACATATGTGCCTCAGTTACCGAATCTTCAAGCTCTCCGACAAATCATCGAGCACGGCGATTATGTTTGTACTGACCGGTACCCAGGAAATTTTGCCAAAACTTGCACAAGCGTACAGATACAAGATATATCGGATATTCGGGTGTGGACCATCAATGATGCTAACGGAGTGAGGTGCCTGTTGTTGGTAACGAACCCTCATGCTGTGGGTAAGGCAATGAATTGCCGCCGCGCCACTCGTTGTTGAATAACAACGCTACGGAGGTCAGCAATAGAGCGTGGTGGCTGTGTTAACACTGCAGTCTTTACGGCTAGAGCGTCCCGTCGTTTTAGATGCATCATGTCGTTATAATGGATATACTTGTCTACTAACAGAGCACTGTGGAATCATGTATTACAGACAATTATATGGAACCCAATATCACACGGACCACGAAGCGGACAATGGTGTTCTAGAATAATGACGTTCCTATAGACTGTAGCCGTCAGAGTACCCCCACAGAACACGTGCAGTAGCATGTTAAAGCAAAAATTAATCACATTCTCAGGGGCATTAGGTGTCTTTGTGTGAGAGGGATTCATTTTGTGGATTGATCAACATATGGAGCATCCTCTCCAAACCAACGATACACGATCAGACAAGAGATTTCTGTCTCCAGGTCTCGTACCAGAGAAGATTTTGTGCTCGTTGCATAACTTCAGGCACCGAGTGTAAAATGAAAATCCTAGCACTGATTTTCGTCATACGAAAGACATTTCCCGTACCGTTGTTGTAGATTTGTTTCTTCTGGAACCTTTGAAGAAAGACTACGGGAGAGACTCAAAACACGGCACGCTCCTTGTTAACTGTGGACGGTTTCTAAGATCCCAATAATCTGATCATGTGTAGTGCATTCGTGGTGTCATCTCGTTTTCCTCTGTTTCAAACACCTTACAAAAAATTCACGTTACATGTAACCAGAAGCACAGTACCCAAAATATGTGTCCACAGAAGCTGCTTATAAGCCCAATAACCAGGCATGCCTTTCTGTATTTTCCAGCCAAAGTTTAAAGTACACAGAGCCACCATTATGCAATATTTTTCGTGTGTCTCGAAGAACTTAAGTACGCGAGTGTATAGTGGCGCATAACGTCAAATTGTATTCTATGTAGTTTTGTTCAAGGATGAGTTAAAATTTCCCAAAATCGTTCCAATAAATTGAAACCTGCTAAGTACTTAACCCACAACTGAGCATATAGGAACGTTTCATTTAACATTGCCTTGCGTTGTAACTATATTTGTTTGAATAAAACTATAAAAAAGGTAAATAACGAGAATTCAAAAATTATATATCGCCTGTAATGAAATTTAGTCTGGGACAGAAGAAACGATACAAATAAAGTATTAAAACACATTTCCATTTAAAGATTGTAAATTCAAATTTTGAAAATGTTTGAAATATTCAAGTTGAGCGATTTTGCTCGGTTTCAGAAAAGTTAATATCAATTGTAATGTGGCTGTACCTTAGTACAACACATGTGACAATACGTGATGCAGTAACTGGCGATGTATATGAGCTCCATGAGATGTGGATACCGTTCTTCATTGCAGTGCTCCTCTCTGTATAGCTAGAGATTATGGAAGAGGATAGCGGGTAGATCTGCTCTACGTGATCTAGTCAGAAGAGAAAATTGTCCACTCCATTCGCTGAATTGTTTGGTGTTGTATTTTGAGATCCAATCATCACATAAAGCACTATCGTAATGGAGCCCTTAAGTGTTAAGTACATCACATCTATAGTGTTGCAGTCACAATTGAACACTGAACGATTTCAGGATCTACCGCCCCCAGAGTTTTACCTATTAGTGTTGTGGGATAGATGATAACGGGCTGCGACTTCTCATCATGTCAGAGCACCTCTGTTTCCACATTTGAAGCTGAACTGGGACTCGCCAGTTAAGAGAACTGCCGATTATTAACCTTCATATGTTGTGACCCATGCTAACTTTTGCTCTTGTGACGTCCAGGACTTTGGTCGCCCCGAATACCTTCCGTCTTCATAAAACATTCTGGACCTCTTTGCCGATGATATTTCCATTTTTTTGTATGTGACGACAGGAAATGTTGGTATAAAGTTGTGGTTTTGTTCTTCAGAATGCGTAACAATAAATATCGGTCATCGATGTGCATCAAAGCCCTTCTGCGTTCTTGACCGAGCCACCTAGATACCGAACCTGTGTGCTTTTCACTGAAGCCATAATAATTAACTGTTGAGGTTAGGATCTGAAAAAAATTAGTTATTATGAATTCATTACCTTTTATGATGCAATGCTGCCTTCTTCCCTCGTAAACAGAGAGCAGTAAAGCATACGAAAATTTTTCTCATTTACCGGTCTGTCAGTCCACAAAATTTTTTGCTACGTCATATGTGGGAGCACTCTTGAGAGTAAAAATGGGTGTCATAGGAATTTTATTTTTATGTATTGTGGGTTGTCCCAACGTTGGGTTGGTTGGCACCATCCACAGCCAACGCTATTAGCAGCACCACGGTATAGACCCCCACCTCATTGTCGCCCAGACCCACTGTATGCAACAATGTTGTGCGATTATGGGGGAAGGAATGTGTTATCAATGGTAATTTCGTCTACCGCACCCAGTGCATCACTCATCGCTCACAGCTATGCAGGAGATGGAACTTTTAAACCAATCACCAGTTTGCCACCGGCGAGTTTGCATTTCCACCGCTCGCCGTTCCTGATTGGGGGCACCAAGCGTACACGCCACCAGAGGACACAGAACTCACATGACCTCCGATTGGCTGGCCAGTGTCTTTAAACAGCCATGCTCAGCGTGTCACATCACATTTATTGTACCTATCGACGAAAGTACAGAAGACGGCAGTGCGGAGATTAAATTGATGTAGCACTAGTGCTAAGCATTACTACAACCAGTGGATTAACGGATTGTACCAGCATTCAAGACTATTAGTTTCTATGAAGAATTTAACATTGATTGTATATAATGCATCACCACAGAAGGACCTGCAGCACTTCGAAGGTATGTATATCTTTATTATTACGTATGCATGTTGTAAATACATCTTTTAATGTGTTATCGTGTTGGTGATGGCTGACTGTCGTTATTGGGCACTTCAACTACTGACACGTCACAGAACATGTTTCAAATTCTACTTTCATTGTCGAGACTCTCACTGCTACATATAAAAGTGCGAATCTGATTTAAAAAAAAAAAGTGCCTATGGGTTCAGTCAACTCCTTCTTCTTTTTCTTGTGCCTTTGTCCAACATTGTCGCAGGGTCGGTATGGCTATGGTCGGATTGGGCATGGTTAATTCAATGGGTAGCCAGATGCCCTTCCTGTCACCACCCAGTTACGAGAATGATGAGGATGGTGTTAAAAAGATGAGGACAGCACAAACACCCAATCCCCGGGCACAGAAAATCCGCAACCACCCGGCAATCGATCCCGGGACCCCGTGATTCAGAGGGAGCAACGCTAGCCACAAGACCGCGATCTGCGAACATATAGGTTTAGTCAACTAATTGCCTTCAACTACAGTTCCTCTATTTTTTATTAAATAATGAATTACAATCTTACACGTCAGAGGAGGACAGAGCAGATCAGTTGTATAGGTAATAAAAATTACAAATGTCCATTGTAGTACAGTGTATTGCGTGTTGACCATTAATGAAGATATTAGATCTGCCTACAACTATTACTTTTAGTGTAAAGACAGGTCTTATTCATCCTATGGTGATGCTTGCTTAGGCACTAACGTCTCCATTTTAGAAGACAGGTTCACATTTGCTGCCAGATCTATAGTCAGTCTCAACAGCTCGTGTTGGTGTGTTTGTGTCACAAATGATCCGGTGTCTCATTAGCTTGGGAGTGGAAAGTGAACCCCTAATAGCCGTACATCAAGACATAACCGGATTTTTTGGAAAAAATTAATATGCTATTGTCCTACATATGTGTGGGAGGTGTTTTCAAAGCAAATTATTAGACTTAAGTTCTCCTACAGAATAGTGATAGAGGACATGTCATACAGTGCACAAATTACACTGAATTCAAATATATATTTTGCTGTGACTTTTACTTCCACTTTCATTGCCAGATTTTGCGAAGTATGTATTGTTTAACGATCTTTATTCGTTTGATACCTCTATTACCATGTTTATGTTGAAACTCTTCTGTCCATGTTCGCAAATAAATTTATTATTGGATAGGATCCGCCTTCAGCAAAACACATTTCTTCTTTTTTTTTGTCACCCAGACATGTATCACTGATGTTCATCAGAAGGCTTTTATTTTCTTTATATTAAACAACAGGAAAAATGCTCTTTACTAAATGGAAATACAAGTATTCCAGTTTTTAAGAAAGTATTTACACATCTGAAAGCAGACCAAATATTTTGTATATATCTTGTTACCATATGCGAAGTTTTTTCTGGTTTCTTATGTTTTGCGTTGCTGTTGTTTTCCTTTCGCAGTCTGTCATTTGCAACCATACCGGTATAGAACTTAATGTAGAGAAACTGTTTAACTAGAAAATTTTGTGACTGGTAATGTTATGGTTAGGCCTAACATTAATTAATTCTATGTGAAAGATTTCGTATATGTGTGTGTGTGTGTATGTGTGTGTGTGTGTGTGTGTGTGTGTGTGTGTGTGTGTGCGCGCGCGCTAGTGCGATCTTGTGTGTCTGTGTATGCGTGGATGCGTGTGATCAACTACGGCCTTCTGTATTAGGTAGTTTTTACTTTTCCTAATTTGTTAGCTTTTGTGGACGGCTGCTGCTGCACTTGAGAACCTTCAAGCTGACGTTGACATCTGTTGGACTGTGTTTCATATCGATAACATGTTCAACAAATGTAAAATTATAGGTGTTACTCATTAGTGATCTTCTGTGTATCTAGTACTGAAGTTTCCAATTGTCTGTGCAATATAATTTGGTATGCAGTTTTGGCATGTTAATTGGTGAATACCAAATGTGTTGTGTTTTTGTGTGTTTGTATTGTTTGTCCTTAGTTTACTATGTATTAAGTTACCTGTTCTGAAGCCTTTTTTTAACCTTTGTTGTTTTAGTATGTTGCCTATCCTGTGGGCTGTTATGTTGCTGTAACTAATAGTGCACCATTTTCTTGTAGTTATGGATATTTCTCATTCATTTGTGTTTCTGTGTGTGTTTTCGTACATGTGCTCTCTGTTTTTATGTTGTGCGTGGTTGTGTTCTGGGTGTCTTTGTTTGTTTGTTTTGCTAATCTGTTTGGTTTTGTATGGTGAGTGCCCCCTTCATCTTTATTTTGTTTTTGTGATTGAGTTGTCAACAATCTTTGTCTCATATCCATTCTTCATAGCCATTTCCTTGATTACCTGTAATTCATTTTTGTATATGTCTTCTTTGAATGCAGTTTTATTATCCTGTACAGCATGTATCTGAAAGCAGATAGTTCTTACACAGTTAGATGATTTAGATTTTTGTATATGGCTGCGATGGTGGGGATTTTCCTGAACATTGAGAACTGGTGTGGGTTGTTGTATCTGTGTATTTCGAGGTCAAGAAAATGTAACATTTGGTCGTTTTCTGTTTCTATTGTGAATTATATTTTTGATAAAGTGTGTTTATGCCGTTGTGGCAGTGTTGAGTGTGAATGAGTGTTTCATCTACAAGCCACACGATGTAGTGAGACCAGTACACTGACTGTGTTGCTTGAGTCTTAATATCGTTTAAAATATTTTGTCCTCATTGTGATCAATGAGGATTTTGGCTAGGAGACCACTGACCAGTCATCCTATAGGAATTCCATCTTGTTGTGAATACAACTGGTTGTCAAATGAAAAATAGTTTTGCCCTATTATTAGTTTTAGAATGCATGATATATCTTTTATATAGAGTTTGGGAATGTATTTTTGTGGTTCTGTTTCCTATATGATGTTGATGGTTGCTGTGGTGAGAATATTGAAGTGCATGAACGTGACGTCAAATGATGCGATTGTAGCTGTTGCCAGTATGTTGGCATGTTTGATTTTTGTATCAACTCTCCAGTGTTGTGTATACTTCAACAGTTTGTGAATACATAACATTTACGTCTTTCTCTGGCTAGCTGATATATAGGTGCACTCCTGAAATATATAACAGAGCTTGTTGGTATACGAGGGTTGTACCAAAAGTAAGGTTCCCAATGAGATACAGCCTCGAGGGAAGGTGCTAGGCTAAATCCGACAACAGTGCAATTCGCAGTGGTTGCCCCGCCATCGAGCCCTACGTTCGAGATTCGCTACTTCGCTCAGTGTTGGCTTGGCAGCCGTCAGAGATGGAAGTGTTGATCGCCGCTCCCACCAAGTGCGAGGTTCGAGCAGTAATCCGGTTTCTCCACGCAAGGAAGTTACCACCCATGGAGATTCATCAGCAACTCAAATATGTGTGAATTTCTAAGGGACGAAACTGCCTTTGGTCATCTGTCCCTACACTTACACAGTACTTAATCTAACTTATGCTAAGAACAATACCCACACCCATGTCCGAGGGAGGACTCGAACCTCCGGGGGCAGGGGCCGGGCAATCAGTGAGATGTCGCTTCTAACCGCGCGGCCACTGCGCGCGCTCATCAGAAACTGACTGAGGTTTATGGTGAAGAATGCATATCCATTCAGCACGTTTGCAAATGGAGCAGGGTTTTTGCTGAAGGTCGAACTGAAGTTCACGATGAAGAACTAAGTGGAAGACCGCCGGTTTCGGATGCGATTGTCCAGAAGAGCTGCTCAAACATCGGAGGGTCACTGTCTGTGAACTTGTTGAACCCAGTCCTGAAGCTTCCCACGGCACAATTGAAAGACCTTTAACAGAAACGTTGGGTTGTCAGCAGGTGTGTGCTCGCTGGGTCCCCTGGATGCTGACTGATGGACACAAGGAGCAACGCCTTGACTGTGCTCACAAGTTTCTTCAACAGTGTGAGGGGGGAGGCAACAAGGAGAAGTTGTTGGACTCTATCCTCAAACACTGGGTGTTTCATTACACCCCCGAAATAAAACAACAATCTGATCAGCGGCAGGGGGTACTCCTCAAAGGTTTCATGCAACCTGGGACGACAATAAACTCAGACAGATATTGTGAAACATTGACCAGACTCCGGCGTACAATCCAGAATCGCTGGAGAGGATGACTGAAGGACGGAGTAGTGCTTCTTCACGTCAACGCTCAACTCCACGTCGCTCGTCAAACACAGGAGCTTTTGAAGAACTTTGGGTGAACTGTTATGCCCCATCCGTCATACAGCCCGGACTTAGCCCCCAGTGCTTATTACCTCTTCCCCAAGCTAAAGGAACACTTAGGTGGCAAACGCTTCAAGAGCAACGATGAAGTCCGAGCAGAGGTCACACGCTTCCTCAACCGGTTAGTGGGAGACTTCTTCGACTCATAAATACAAAAGCTGGAGTACTGTCTTCAAAAGTGTGTCGAAAGAAATGGGGCCAATGTTGAAAAATAGACAAAAGTGTAAGCTTTTCAGCCATGTATAAATTACTAACAATAAACAGTGTTCTCTATTTGTAAAAAATATGAGAACCTTACTTTTGGTACAACTGTCGTATATTGCTTGTAGATTTTTAGTGAGCTGTTCAGTGTTGGTGCCCTAGGGTTCTTTTGTTTTAACCATTTCATTTCCTGTTTCGTGAACATATACAAGTAGTATAGCGTATTTTTCCTGTTGTTTAATAAAAAGATAGTTAAAGCCCACTGATGACGCTGAAACTTCAGCAAAACACTAGCATCCAAAATCAAATTTATTTATGACTTAGTTTGTAACATACTTTTCTGTTTACAGTTGGTTAGTACCTAAGAACAGCTAAAATATGCATCAGTGAGAATAACTTGCAGTGCACTCAGTTTCAGGAATCTACATTTTTAAACTTGGTGTGTGCTAGCTGAAGCATTCAATAAGTGATGTATGAACAACTTGGGTGCTGGGGGCGTGTTCCTGGAGATTTTGGAAATGTATGACACGCCCTTACAAAGCTTACCAATAAGAACACGTCAGAGGAAGTCTATGCTACTAATTTTCATGGTTATTGTTCATCAGAATGCAAGACATATCACGTATCACCATTATCATTACCTGATGTTGCTAGAGAGTCATATGGATCATTGTTGAATTTGTGAGCTCTACAATGTTATCTCAAATTTAAAAAAAAACTGAAAACAAATAAATGTTTAAACCTCCACACTTTGTTTCATTTCACCAAAACCAAAATAGCAATCGGATTGATATTTATACATGTTCTGATATTTATACATGTTCTGTAAGATACCTATGTAGACCATCCGTAATAAGTAAACGTACATAGTCATTTTATTGCAGTGAATAAGATTATTGTTCTAAAATATAGATAGTCCAATTACTATTTTACCCCTTAGTGACTAAACTGTGTAATGGATGTACATTTCTAAGCAAGAAAAAAAGGCCATGTATAATTCATTTAAAAAATACTATTTTATTTGTTCCCTTTTACAAGCCTCAAAGCACAGTGTAATAGGAGGAGGTCCATCAGTATGACACTCTCCATCTAACTGAAAATGTTATCTCGAAAATTCTTAGAAATAAATGCATCACTCTGAAACTGAGGTAACTGGAGAAATATCTGTGGCATATTACATAAAAAGGATACCAGCTGTTTAGGAAACATATAATAATCAGTGCATTGAAATTATGGTTATATCATATAAGCTTATTATAAATTTCAAGACGCAGTTTACTCACATTTTTAGATTAGAGCAATTCAAACATGTAATAATGACTAACACTCTCCTCTTCCTTGTCACTGAATCCATACTCTTCCAGCTGTAACAGTTGTTCCGGGATATTTAGGACAACTGGGCTTAACAGATTTCTTGCAAACCTCAACGTCCTGTCTGCATCATTCTCCTTTATCAGTGATTTAATGGATGAGTTCAAAATACTGAATAATGCTACAGTGTTGAGAACTTGCAGTATACACCCCTTACCATCACTGAAATCAACAACTAATACTGTTGCATTGTTTTTATCAATTTAGCATCGCGTGTCATAATCTTATTTATTTTTACAAACTTTATATATTGTGATAGCATGAGTAATAATAATACACTAGTTGTAGAACTCATCGCATGCTTCTTTGATATCAGAAAGAGGAGATGATATTTTTTCTCGTTTTTTAAAGTTGCATACACTGTTGTGAACATTATACAGAGAATACTAACAGTGACAGAAAAAGTATTCTCCCAGACGAGCGAGTAAGATCTCTCAAAGAATCAACAGGCAGAAATGTGAATCAGCAACGCAGTTCCGCCCCTATGTGCAGCTTTCAAGTGAGTATTAGCAGCGATGACAGTGATAGCAGACAATTATCTGCATATATACGTTACTCATAATTTATATTTCCTATTTCTGTGCAAGTGAAGCAAAGTTATTGCAGCTTAAGCAAAGCCATCACAGCTACCTGACGTGCAAATAATGGTGTTTAAATGTTACTGTAGGAATGATTTCCGATCATGATTTGTATCTAGTGCTGGCTTTCGAAAATCCCAGAGGTAGTGATATGAAATTCAGATAATCATTGGATGAGTGGATTCGTCTAAGTGACATCTCTGTAATGGAATAGACACGGCCACAGCCGTGGACAGAGTGCTATGATCTGAGCTATGATCATTGCCTTTGCTGCTCCCTGTGCACAACACAAGGTGCCACTGCCTGACTGCCCCAGGCACTTGGCAACTAATACTCTGCAAGCCGCCAGCCACTGCTCTACAACCATCAGTTAAAAGTTAGACTCTGGGAAATACCTCGATCTGCCGCAACGCCCGTTGTCACTACTGGATGCCTCCTGCACATGCAGTTCCTTGGCAGCTTCTCTCAACTCAGCTCCTGGTGCGCCAGCTACGCCATCTCAGCCCACAGCCTTCTCGGTCATGCGTACACACCATATGCTACATGTGACTCACTAACTGCTAGAAGTTCAATTGTTACCACCCTATGATAAACTGTGCCAGAGATGAGGGGCACGTAGATGACTGTTCAAGTTGAACAAATTAATAAAGAACAGTTTATGCTAACCGTCTTTTCTCTACAGTTGCTCACAGTGGCGTTCCCATCTCTCAAGCCACCTAACAGCTCACTGTGTCGAAGAGGGAGAGCCGTTGTTATTCTGAGCAGAAGAAGAGCGCCACTTCAGTCTCTGTGTATTGATCATTACAACACTGACCAGCTACATTTTTGCACCAAACTCGGAAAATGGATGTGACCACTCATCTCACTTCACCACTATCCTTTTTATCAGCGGTAGGATGGATTGGAGATGAAGAAGGTACAACACATTAAGACAGAAGACTGCAAATGGAGATCCACTGGAGAGGGCAGTGGTGGCGGTGCCATTGTTATGGTGAAGATTCCAAGACTGAGGCTAATACAGACTGGGCAGAGGTACAATGCCCAGCTGGTCGACTGTAACTGGCCTGGGAGTGGTTTAAGTGCAGCTGACTGGAGCTGACTGGAGCTGACTTCAGAGAAGGACTGCGTTTCTGTTCTGAAAATCATTAGTGACCAGTGACTGTTTGTTGTTGCGCAACATCGTGTCAAACTGCAGAAACGTCCTGGGGCTGGTTAACGTCACCGATCATTGTAGGCAGCTGTAGTGAAATCACAGTGAAGATACAAAGTTCTTTATTAATTCATTCAAACCGAACAGTCATCTGAGTGCTCCCTCATCTATGGTGTAGTTTATTGTCGCTGGTAATATTCTAATTTCTAATGGTGGGCGAGATAGTTGCATCAAGTGGTGTGAACACATGGCCGAAAAGGCAACTCACTGAGCTGGTATAGAAAGCGAGCCAGGCAACCATGGCACTACATATGCTCATGGTAGCTGGTGACGATGACAGGCATTGCAGCAGGTCGTGCCCAGAGTCTAACTCTGAACTAATGGCCGGAGAGGAGCGGCTGGAGGCAGGCAGAGTATTGGCTGCCAGGGGCCTGGACAGGCTGGCCATGCCCCTTTGTCTGCAGCTCAAGGACAGCAATGACTGCGGCGACATGGTTACAGCAAAGAGACCAAGTCTGTGGCTAACAACCACTGTGCACAACTAAATTGTCCAGCTGGTTGATGGCGGTGGCTGGTCTGTGAGGAGTTTAAATGGACCTGCTCCCAGCTGCCTGTGAAACTGTCTACTTTTCTGTTTTACTTGGAAAAATCTAGAACTGGGTTGGTGACTGGGCAGAGGTACAATGTCCAACTGGTCGACTGTGACTGGACTGGGAGGGGTTTAAGTGCAGCTGACTGGAGCTGACTTCAGAGAAGGTCTGCGTTTCTGTCCTGCGAAAATTTCTGCAAAGCGTTAGTGACTGCTATCATGCAAATTTAAGAAACGTCCTGGAGGCTGGTCAAGTGGTGGTACTGAAGTGGCAGCTTCAGTTGAATTGCTCTAACGGCAGCGGTATTGCACAACAATGGTCAAGTTTCAGGTCTCGTACTCGGTCTGTGGCTCTGGTGGTGTCTATTCCGTTACAACGTCTTCCTCGGAAGAAAAACCTGCCCCCCAGATTTCTACTGAAATTGCAACACAAGCACTGACTCAGTTACAAGTATTTACATTTAGGTGTCCACTATTTCACCCTCTGTGACTCTATTTACGCTTCTCACAACCACTGAACCGATGACCTCAGCAGTTTGGTCCCTTAGGAATTCACACACACACACACACACACACACACACACACACACACAACCACTGAGTCTCTATGTTCTCATTTGCACAATCTACTCTTGAACTCTCACTTTTAGTTGTGTTGGCACCTACGTCGTTGCATATCGTGGGAAGGGAATGGGAATCGAGAAGACCTTCTGACCAACATTCCATTTGCCTGCTAAAATTCGTATCTCCCAAATCCTCATATTACTTAAATCACACACCTCTAATATCTGAATAAAAGTCTCATATATAATATTAAGTTATGCGCTAAGTTCACAGAAACAATATTACACTAATTTCAAAAAACCAACCTCTCTTTGACCTGTACACTCCTCTTTCAGTTAATTTATATGTATACTACCCTGTTGTCAGATCAAAATGACTTAACTAGTAATGAAAGTCATCTATAAAAGGAAGGAAACCACTGACAGCATTACTACAGTCGCATTTTCAGTCATATTGAATAGGAAGAGCTCCATGATTCGATGAACACAATTCACTATATATTCCTAACAAGAACTTCACCTTCCCAACATATCAATAATGCATAATACTCCATCATCGTATTCCTCATAGTACTCCACAATGATCCTCACTGCATAAATTCACAGCAACCTCTCACTCCGACAATCCGCAAGTAGTGCACTGGCCCCACATCTTCAACTACATCTACATCTACATGACTACTCTGAAATTCACAGTTAAGTGCCTGGCAGGGGATTCATTGTATCGTCTTCAAGCTATTTCTCTACCATTCCGTTGTCGAGTAGCCTGTGGGAAAGACTAACAATTAAATCTTTTCGTGTTGCTTCTCATTTACCTTACTTTATTATGATGATCATTTCTCCCTGTGTATGCGGGCCCCAACGACTAATTTCGCGTTCAGAGGAAAACAATTCTCTCGTTTGGTCAGTATTCCCTACTTGGATGGTCACCATTCCTCCTGGGTGGCCACCAGTCCCCCTGTGTTTCCACGCAGTAACACCTACCGCTTAACGCTTAATGATTAAAGCCTAATGTCTAAAGACTAGCATCTAACGGATAATGCCTAACACCTAACCGTTAATGCCTAGTTCCTAACAGCTAATGCCTAACACCTAGTGCCCAAAGGCTAGTGGCTAACGCCTAATGGCTCATGCCTATCGCTGTGAGGAGTGATATAAACTGATATATTTGCACATATCAGTTGTTACATGTCACTCTGTTCGATTGGATAGAAGAATACTCTAAAACGTCAGACCATTCCCCTTCCGATTGTCCACGATTCCCCCTAAGTTCTCACCATTCCACACTAGGTATCCATCCTGTAATAGCTAACCCCTAACAGCTAACATATAACTCTTAACACCTAACAGCTAACTGCTATCATCTAACGGCTAACATCTTATGGTTAACTCCTAACGGCAAATACATAATGGCTAATGCCTAACGGACAATGCATGATGTATCCAGGCAACAACAACATTATAATATACACTCCTGGAAATGGAAAAAAGAACACATTGACACCGGTGTGTCAGACCCACCATACTTGCTCCGGACACTGCGAGAGGGCTGTACAAGCAATGATCACACGCACGGCACAGCGGACACACCAGGAACCGCGGTGTTGGCCGTCGAATGGCGCTAGCTGCGCAGGATTTGTGCACCGCCGCCGTCAGTGTCAGCCAGTTTGCCGTGGCATATGGGGCTCCATCGCAGTCTTTAACACTGGTAGCATGCCGCGACAGCGTGGACGTGAACCGTATGTGCAGTTGACGGACTTTGAGCGACGGCGTATATTGGGCATGCGGGAGGCCGGGTGGACGTACCGCCGAATTGCTCAACACGTGGGGCGTGAGGTCTCCACACTACATCGATATTGTCGCCAGTGGTCGGCGGAAGGTGCACGTGCCCATCGACCTGGGACCGGACCGCAGCGACGCACGGATGCACGCCAAGACCGTAGGATGCTACGCAGTGCCGTAGGGGACCGCATCGCCACTTCCCAGCAAATTAGGGACACTGTTGCTCCTGGGGTATCGGCGAGGACCATTTGCAACCGTCTCCATGAAGCTGGGCTACGGTCCCGCACACCGTTAGGCCGTCTTCCGCTCACGCCCCAACATCGTGCAGCCCGCCTCCAGTGGTGTCGCGACAGGCGTGAATGGAGGGACGAATGGAGACGTGTCGTCTTCATCGATGAGAGTCGCTTCTGCCTTGGTGCCAAAGATGGTCGTATGCGTGTTTGGCGCAGTTTAGGTGAGCGCCACAATCAGGACTGCATACGACCGAGGCACACAGGGCAACACCCGGCATCATGGTGTAGGGAGCGATCTCCTACACTGGCCGTACACCTCTGGTGATCGTCGAGGGGACACTGAATAGTCCACGGTACATCCAAACCGTCATCGAACCCATCGTTCTACCATTCCTAGACCGGCAAGGGAACTTGCTGTTCCAACAGGACATTGCACGTCCGCATGTATCCCGTGCCACCCAACGTGCTCTAGAATGTGTAAGTCAACTACCCTGGCCAGCAAGATCTCCGGATGTGTCCCCCATTGAGCATGTTTGGGACTGGATGAAGCGTCGTCTCACGCGGTCTGCACGTCCAGCACGAACGCTGGTCCAACTGAGGCGCCAGGTGGAAATGGCATGGCAAGCCGTTCCACAGGACTACATCCAGCATCCCTACGATCGTCTCCATGGGAGAATAGCAGCCTGCATTGCTGCGAAAGGTGGATATGCACTGTACTAGTGCCGACATTGTGCATGCTCTGTTGCCTGTGTCTATGTGCCTGTGGTTCTGTCAGTGTGATCATGTGATGTATCTGACCCCAGGAATGTGTCAATAAAGTTTCCCCTTCCTGGGACAATGAATTCACGGTGTTCTTATTTCAATTTCCAGGAGTGTATTACAGAAGAAGTACTGTTTGCCCCCTCCAGTCCATTTGGTTTTTGAGTACTATTTAAGACACAGTAACACCTAACTCCTAACGCTGTGAAAAATGGCATAAATTGAGGCGTTTACTTGCAATCAAATCAGTTTTGACTGAGTAATTCAGTTGTCAACATGTGTCTCAGTTACAATGGATGGAAGAGTGGGCTTAACAGTCAGGTTTTGAAATCTCGTGGAAATATCCGTAGTAAACTGGAATTGTTTCGAAAAAGACAAACTGAAGATACCAGCACTGTACTGAAAAATGTATTTACAGCCGTTTCTCAATCGCTACAGCGAGAAGGATAGTTATTCAAAAAGAAGATAGACCAAGATGATGCCAAAGAAAACAATGCATTTATGAAAGCAGAAGAAGAAAGTGGATAATATGTGGAAGATGTGAACCAACAGCAAGAGTGTGGGCGACTCGTGATTCACTGTTTGATGTAGATGGAGATAATTTACTAATTTGCAATGTAAGATACCTGGGAACTATAGGATGTTATAATACATTGTTTAACATTAAACCTCCCGAAGAGATTTACACGATACAAGACCTTCAAAATTATGGTGAAATTATCAAAACTACTAATGCTCATAAGCAAAGTATCTCATCTACACAGAAGTAAATTCAAACAGTGATTATACACATGTGCATACCGTGAAACCTGAACCAGATAAAATTTTTAGATGATAATTGAGAGATGATGACATACATATCTGCAAAGAGAAAAAGCAAATCCAAACGCTAATCCAGCTCCTCCTAAGAAATTTCACCAGGTTTTGTCAGAGGATAAGGTAGAAGCTGAAGTTAAACAAGAATGCAGTTCAGCTTCCCATTAGACCCACGTCTCAGAGATCCAGGCAGCTATGGCGAAAGGACACAGATGAAGACGTTGAAATCGATTTAAATATGAAAGCTGCAGGTGGAGATGAAGATGATTACGATGAGGAAGAAGAAGAGGAGGATTATATTCGTGATTGATAAATGGTCTCCAACAAATAGCCAGCACATTTTGACATGAATAAATTGGTGGAGAGATCAGTTTTCTTGCTGGCTTCGACAGCAGTGTACAATAATTCACACGGTGATGAAATACTATCTATTGAACAGAAGCATCGTGAATCATCGTTTATGGCCTAAAGTCGTAGAAAATAAAGTGAATATCGCTATTAAAAGTCTATCATGTATTCTCAGCAACCGTGATGAAAATTTCGACAACCATTTGTGTTATATTACACAAACAACACGCAATCCAAGAGAGACAATGATGTCATCAGGATGATGTAACACGTGTGATGCAGAAAAAAGCTACTAGCATGTTTGGGAAAATAATGTTAGTCAGTCTCTCATTCACGATGGTGAGCACAGTAGTCCTCAGTATTTAAGAGGCATAGTGTGAACTACCTTTGACAGTTGTTTGGACGTCAGGCGAGTAACAGATCGCAATTAATTCTCACTGAATACACACAGCATGTAGGTAAGCCCTACTTTTTGCACCATGTAGTAGCTGATGTTGAATGAAACCAGGCATTCCCCTTTTTGTTTATGTTTCAGACCGCAACGCACCGCAAAAACGACTATAAACAAAATGGGGCGCAGTGGTCTACACTTTTCTGCAGTCGATGGTAAGTAACGATTGAACTGGTGTAAAGAGCGATGCTATTGGATAGAGGACGACTGAGCTCTTGTAATAATTGACTGCTCCTGCAATTATACTGAAAACGAGAAGAAGCAGAAGAAAAAGTGGTCATTTCTTCCCAGTAATATAAGAGCGGTAATTGTCGGTCAGTCACAGTGCAGCAATGCTAATGTTATTCTGTCATTGCTGACACATCCTAATGGGATTCACTTTGAGAATGTGTACGTACATATATTAAAAAAAAGCATTGTCTCAATCGAAATAACAACTATTACAGGAGATACTACCCGGTATTGATGGTGTAGCCTACACGACTTCCTGTGAAGTCAGTTATATCCCACCACCAGAAAGAGTAAACCCAAACATCATGTTTATACTTGACAACGTTGGCGTGAAAACCCAGGGTCAAATATGGAAATACTTCTGTTTCGGTCATCATATATAGGGATGACATCTTTTATTTGAGAAAACATATTCCAGGATTACGAAGCAATTGATAAGGAATAATACAAGGCTTATTAGAGTAAATGATGATACATAGGCCAAACATCCGTTTGTATATTGATGGAAAAACTGAACTTATTAATGAAAATCTTAAGTGTAATTCTACAGAAATTAAAGTGATCAATGAACATCTGAAATCCTAGTCTGTAAGAATTTCGGTGTTAAGTGATAGTATCGAAACACTCAACGAAAATCTTAAACGTCACAATCCGGAAAATAACACCCATTGCTTGGTTACATTGCTCATGGAAAGATTTAAGACAGTAAATGTTTGAGAAAACAGTAATGGTAGAGCCATCAGGCCTCAGATGAATATGGTAACTGCAAATGTTCGTGAAACTGAAAATACACAGGAAGGTGTAAAGAAATACCTTCCACACAACTAGTCTGAGATCATATAAGTTGTATACTGTCTCAAAACGTGGTCGGTATAAAACAGCACATCGATAAAAGGCGAAGTTATCGAGGTGCGAAAGGCTGGTTGCCGGAAATTACGACTGCTGTAATTAGACCAGTGGGAACTAGGTAATTCTCTCTCTCAGAAATGTTTTAGCCTGTAACCGAAGGTATTACCGACGCAGGTGGAACATATAGGTTTAGCAGGGAGCAACCGTATATACTGAGTATGCAACCTGTAAGTTTAACAATGCGTACTGTAGAGGTTGGTAACAGAGAATTAGAAAGACTGCCTGGTTAAGAGGATCTAATGTTCTTCACAACTGCAAACCTTGATAACTAGCTTCTAAAAGAAAAACAATTGTCTACTGAAATGTTACGAACGACTAACATATGTAGGAAAGACAACAACCTTGATGGATGAATAAGATACCTTAACAGTAACAAACACGAAAATATTATCAGTCTTGTGGTAGAAATAGTGCTGGAAAGGATATCGACATTCAGCACGAAAGAATGAACAGTTGATCTCTGCAGTATGTATGTTAGGAAGATCCCAACTAACTAATATAATGGTTATTATGACTCACAGTTTCAGCCACCACCAGGAACGTGGCTCACATGAATGAAATCATGTCAATTATTTCGGAGCTTTGAGAAAGAAGTATTACTGAATACTGAGGACAGCAGTACAACAACTCTGTAAGCCTGAGTGCTAAACATTTTCACATAGGCATGCTATAATTCGAGGTTTAGGTGATCTATGGCAAACAGATATCGTATATATCACACAATATTCACAAGATAATAAAGGTTTCGAATATTTTTTTATTGTTGGAGATACATATTTAAAATCTGCCTATCCCCTACCTTTGAAAACAAATACTGGAAAGTAAGCTGAATCGTGTTGGAACTATTGCTGCAGATAGGGATGAACTGATGTACCATAAACCTTTAGACTGATCGTAATGGTGAGTTTTATAATAGTTGGTATGGGATACACCACTACTCAAAATCCTCTCACTTGAATGCAAGACCAACCTTTGAACAGAATAATGCATTTTATTCTTTATGCATAATACAAATGGATGGCTGTTCTTCCACAACTAATTGGGCAGTATAGCCAGTTCATACATAGTACATTAAAAATGAAACCAATTGATGTTCATTGTAATAAACACCTAAATACGGTATCCAATCATATTAAAATGGTAGATGCATACAAGCATGAGCCTGATGTAGGCTACTTATGGCACATTTCAAAATACAGGACTGAATTTGAGAAATCATTCCTACCGAATTGGTCATCAGAGATACTTACAGTTTCCAAAGTGCAACGAACAAAACCTAGAATTTAAATCTTAAGGGATGATAGTGGTAGTGAAACAGATGGTAGTTTCTATGCGGATGATTTACAGAAAAGCAGTAAACAAGCCGTGTTTCTCATAGTTCATCTCATAAGATGATGAGGAAGTAAAGTCTTGATTAACTAACTGGACTTCTCTTCGTCGAACAACATTGGCTAGTAGCTAAATAAGTACATAATAATGACACAAACCCTCCAACCAAGTATTAGACACAAATAATACATGGTGATGGCAGTATTCCCTATAAGCTACCAGTAGAATTACACATTCCCTCGTATAATTACTGTGGGCCTGGAATAAAGCGCGAAAAATAGTTACCATGTTGTGCTAAAAGAAGTAATCTGCTGGATCAGGCTTGTAAAGAACATGATGTCTGGTTAAACGCCAAGCTGCACATCAAATGTTGGCTGAGAAAATACGTGCAAGAAGGGATATTGAAATAGGACATTATACTGCAGCATTTAAAGTTGATAAAGCGGTATGTGCTAAACTTAAGTTAGGTGCTGGTATGCATTTCTGGAAAATTATGTTTGCCACTCGCCGCCGACTTAACAAGAATAAATGAATGGAATGTTTTAAAAATTGCATTCAGTTATTGTTGTTAACAGCGAAACAAGCGCTAAAGAGGAAGGAGTAAGAAGAAGATGACTGGTTGAAGCACCTCAGGTTCCACCAATACCTAAGTCATCAGGCAGAATTGCCGCATTCCTACTTCCTGCACTGACAGGCCTTTCAGTTATTGGATCATTAGCCAGAGGAGCATCAGCCAACACCAAACAGTGAAAAATGCATAAAGTGCCCTAGAACAGCGTGATGAGGTAAAAAGATGCAATAGGAAGATGGAATTTGTTGCTATCAGGGAAAGACGCTGTTTAAAACTACGTAGGAAAGGACTTGGACAGTTCATAGTTGTACTACGTGATAAACTTATTAAAATATAGATCTGCTTAAATTCCACATTCCAAGATTTCGTGGAGTATTTATGCAGAATACACTGCCTAAGACTATGTGGAAATCTAAAGAATCAGGATCGTCATTTTAAATATTGCAGGAGGATCTGGAACTCAATGGGTAGCATAAGTTAAAAATGGAATAACGTCTACTATTTTGATTCATTCACAGATTTTTACCTGCCTGAAGGTTTGCACTGTTTCTTTACCAACAACTGCATGTCCTACAATTTTCGACACCACCAAGATTTTGATACTTATCTGTGTAGGCTTTTTTGCATCATTTCTTCTTGACGACAGTAGTATGCACATATAGGCTTGAAACCATGCATTGATAACACTCGAGGTAACAGCCCCAGTTTTATATGATAAGCAAGTCATACGCCATTAACATTTTTCCCACCAACATTTTCTTTCAGCGGCATTTAATAATGATAGGATTAGGGTTCTCATGCAACAACAGGTTTTTCACATACACCCTTAAAATATACGCTTCCACATGAGCTTCGGACTTTAATGACTTACGAAATACAAGTTAGCCCATAGATGGATACATAAGAGACTACGGCCGCTTTAGTGTGTGTAAGTCAGTCAAGATGATGAGTTACTTCAAATACACGAAATATGTCATCATGAATGCAAAACAAAAACATAGGAAGTGCAACAGATAATAACTTTTACATTCAAGGACAGACTAATCTTGAACACAGTGGCATTGTGTGCGAGAAATTACTATGTAAAGTGCGTCATATTTTGCTGCTTGACATGAGGAATTTAAACTTTTTTGAAGATTTCGAATGGTAGTATTCGACTGGCATTAACATCCCGTTCATGGGGACGGTTGGAATGTCCTATGCTAACAGCTAGTTCTACATCTGTACACATACTCTGCAAGCCACTGTATGTTACTTGGTGGAGGGTACCTTGTGCCGGCCGGAGTAGCCGAGCGGTTCTAGGGGCTACAGTCTCGAACCGCGCGACCGCTACGGTCGCAGTTTCGACTCCTGCCTCGGACATGGATATTAGTTACGTTTAAGTAGTTCTAAGTTCTAGGGGACTGATGACCTCATAAGTTGAGTCCCATAGTGCTCAGAGCCATTTTTTTTATTATTTATTTATTTATTTTTGATGGTACCATGTACCATCGCAGTTATTTTCTATTTTGTTCACTCGCAAATAGAGTGAGGGGAAAACGACCGTCTATATGTCTCCAAACGAGCCCTAATTTCTCTTATCTTCGTTGACCTTACACGAAATTTACGTCAGTGGTAACAGAATGCTTCTGCTGGCTCTCTAAATAATCTCAATAGCATTCCACAAAAAGAACGTTGTCTTTCCTCTAGGGATTCCCAGTTGAGTCCAGGAAGAACTTCTATAATACTTGCAGGCTGATCGAACCTACTAAAAACAAACGTAGAAACCCACCTCCGAATCTCTTCGAAGTCATCCTTAAATCCGACTTGGTGGTGGTCCGAAAAACTCAAGGAGTAACCAAGAAATGGGTCACACTATTGTTCCATACCTGGTCTCATTTACATATGAGCCACACATTCCTAAAATTCTCCCAATAAACGAAAGCTGACTATTCACCTTCCCTACTATCATCCTTACGTGCTTTTTCCATATCATATCACATTGCAATGTTACTGCTAGCTATCCAACTGTCGCCACTGTGCGAAGAAATTCACTATATTACAGTATTGTTTTATAATTAATCGGCAGTGACTTACATTTTTATGCTTGTAGATCAAGCTACCATCTTTTACATCAAGCTACCATTTACTACATCAATTATAAAGTTTAGCTAAGTCATTTTGTATCGTTCTGCATCCACTGAACGAAGACACCTTCCTAACCACTGCAGAATCACAAGCAAACAGTTGCAGATTGTTGTTCATTTTGTCAGTCAAATCATTTATGTATACAGGATGGTCAGAATCAGTCTGATATGCTTGTAAGGGTGTTCCAGTGTAGGTTGTGCTAAGAGATAATTGTTAAGAAAAAAAAAACTGTACGTTCCGCCGTTTATCAGTTAATTAGCGTTGAGGTTACCCAATCAGGATATTGCGGCAGAAATTCACGCAACGTGTCAGAGACGGTGTCGCCAAACGTGTTCTTCATTTGCTTTCCCAAAACTAAAAAGAGAATGATACAAAAATCTCGTGTACTATCATCTATGCTATAAGAACATCTAAACTAACTGTATCAGGCAGGCCGCCTGAATTTCTGCATGCAACGGAGTGATTGGCTAACTTCAGTGCTCTTTCGCTCGGAAGCGGCATAACGCATCCAAATTTTTACTTAACTCTTTTTTCTCAGCACAACCTACCCTCCAACAACCTTACAAGCTTTTCAGACTATTTCTGACCACACTGAATAAGGAATAATAGCAGTCCTACCTCACTTCTGTGGGGCACTCAAGATCGTACTCTTGTCTCTGATGTAAACTGGATGTTGTAAACTGACCAATACTATATCTTATTTCAGAGTTTTGCCCGTATCACAGTTCGATGGACTGGGGTAATAACGTCTAATGATGGTGTTTTACATATATGATAGATATCGGTCTTCTTACTGTGAGGATGTAAAGAAGATGAATTTAGGTACACATCAGCCCACAAGATTAAAGAATTACCATCCATCATCGTGATCTACTGCTCAAAGCTGGAAAAAAACACTATAAAATCACAGCTGTAGGTGTATATATAGAATCTGAATTGTTAGAAAATTACCCCAGACAAACTGCAGCGTACACATTATTACTACATGACTATAAGATTAATTATCCGCCACACACGGGAATTGGACTCTGAATCTACATCTACATCTACATGGATACTCTGCAAATCACACTTAAACACCTGGAAGAGGATTCATCGAACCACCTTGACAATAATTCACTGTTATTCCAACCTCGAACATCGCGCGGAAAAAAAGAACCCCATATCTTTCCGTGCGAGCTCTGATTTCCTTTATTTTATTATGATGATCATTTCTCCTTATGCAGATCAGCGCCAACAAAATGTTTTCGCATTGGGGGGAGAAAGTTAGTGATTGAAACATGTGAGAAGATTTCGCGGCAACGAAAAACGCCTTTGTTTTAATGGTGTCCACCCCAAATCCTGTATCATTTCAGTGACACTCTCTCCCCTATCTCGCGATAATACAAAACTTGCTGCTTTTCTTTGAACTTTCTCGATGTACTTGTAAGGTGTCAGGCAAATTCAACACCTTCCATGAAAACCCTGACATGATAAGCAAATCAAGTAGTATGTCACATAGCTCCGAATAAATAGTGACGTTAAATTAACCAAAGTAATACGAGTAAAGAGTGAGCAAATGGAATACCACAGACTAACACAAGAATGCCTAAATGCATGTCATGCCTTCCCACCGTGAGACAGACGCTGTTCCGAGGGGAGAAACGAGAACAGAAGCCGAGAGCAGAACCGTGTTAAGCTAGAAGGCCCTACGATAAGGGTCGGACTGGACACCCACGTCGCCAGCTAACCATTAGGACGACACCACTCGCAAGTTTTAGCGTGAGACTTTTTCGTGTCTCTGTTACGTCAAGGACCATCCCCCAGCCCATGTTATAAGCTAGAGCCCTCCAGAAAAACATTATAGATCTTATGATAGCACAAAAAGGGCCACACCACCCGCAAGTTTTACTGTGAGACTTTTTCGCTTCTCTGTTACATTAGGACCACCCCCCAGCCCATGTTAAAAGATAGAGCCCTCCAGAAGAACAGTATGGATCTTAAGATAACGCTAAGAGGACCACACCAGCTGCAGGTTTTAGCGTGAGACTTTTTCGCGTCTCTGTTATGTTGCAAACTTTAAAAACATTGCCCCACCACGAAAAGTATAACGATTCTCATTGGATAGACATAATTTTTGTAGGCGGAGCTTAAGTTTAACTTTGAGACCCTGATTGGTCAGATGAAAACACAGCCAGATAATTTTTTTAAACTAATTTCGGTAAATGGTAGTAAGGAGAAGTTAGAAGAGGAGAGTTGCTTCCGAGATGGCGAAGTGAGCGGAGTTGTGCTGCCGGCCACCGCCCTGACGCTGCCTAACACCGACAAGGTAATGAACGCACGCGATGCCGCATTTTTGTTCGCATAAGGCTTCACTCAGAACTGCAGAAGTCTCATCTGTTACACCCCCTTTTTGCGTAATACTAGTGTCTATCGTTAATTAAAACTCATGGTGTTCACATTTGCCACTTGAAGTAAAAATCTGAAACGTGATGATTTCTCTGTTATATAATTATTGAGAAGCCACATCAGCCAGTGTAATTTACAAGTTAGATAAGTAATTAAAGATAATTTAGGGTCACTGTAGACCATTTTGATAGTTTTCTCTATTGTGAAACTTAATTTAAACCTAGATTATAGATGTGACATGGCATAGGTCATCCTTCGATCCATTGTAGAACTTGGAAACCCATTCAGGGAATATTCGTTCACATTTTTGTTGAACGCAGTTGGTTTTTACCATCCTGTATTAAAACATTTCCTTTTATTAATAGTGCAATTTATAAACGATGTTTTGTGAGTAGAATAAAATTTCCAATGGTAAACTTAACTGCTTTTTCGACGTTATTTTACCAGCTAACTAAAAATAGGAAAGCCTTGAACCCCTTCCACTAAATTTAGTTAGTATTAAGATTCTTTTACAGGGAGTGCAGTGGAGCTGGCGCTGAAATCATGAAGTATTTGGTTTTATCATCTCTAGTCTCACTGAACTCTTCTGAACTCTACATGTCATGTGTGGTCTGGCGTCAACAGGTCCCAGGTTCAAACTAGTCAATTCCCTAAAAAACACGCTCAGAGCGTCGTTGCGCGAGAGTGGTAGGGACACACGAGATACACTCCTGGAAATTGAAATAAGATCACCGTGAATTCATTGTCCCAGGAAGGGGAAACTTTATTGACACATTCCTGGGGTCAGATACATCACATGATCACACTGACAGAACCACAGGTACATAGACACAGGCAACAGAGCATGCACAATGTCGGCACTAGTACAGTGTATATCCACCTTTCGCAGCAATGCAGGCTGTTATTCTCCCATGGAGACGATCGTAGAGATGCTGGATGTAGTCCTGTGGAATGGCTTGCCATGCCATTTCCACCTGGCGCCTCAGTTGGACCAGCGTTCGTACTGGACGTGCAGACCGCGTGAGACGACGCTTCATCCAGTCCCAAACATGGAGAATGGGGGACAGATCCGGAGATCTTGCTGGCCAGGGTAGTTGACTTACACCTTCTAGAGCACGTTGGGTGGCACGGGATACATGCGGACGTGCATTGTCCTGTTGGAACAGCAAGTTCGCCGGCCGCGGTGGTCTCGCGGTTCTAGGCGCGCAGTCCGGAGCCGTGCGACTGCTACGGTCGCAGGTTCGAATCCTGCCTCGGGCATGGATGTGTGTGATGTCCTTAGGTTAGTTAGGTTTAAGTAGTTCTAAGTTCTAGGGGACTAATGACCACAGCAGTTGAGTCCCATAGTGCTCAGAGCCATTTGAACCATTTTTTTTTGAACAGCAAGTTCCCTTGCCGGTCTAGGAATGGTAGAACGATGGGTTCGATGACGGTTTGGATGTACCGTGCACTATTCAGTGTCCCCTCGACGATCATCAGAGGTGTACGGCCAGTGTAGGAGATCGCTTCCCACACCATGATGCCGGGTGTTGGCCCTGTGTGCCTCGGTCGTATGCAGTCCTGATTGTGGCGCTCACCTGCACGGCGCCAAACACGCATACGACCATCATTGGCACCAAGGCAGAAGCGACTCTCATCGCTGAAGACGACACGTCTCCATTCGTCCCTCCATTCACGCCTGTCGCGACACCACTGGTGGCAGGCTGCACGATGTTGGGGCGTGAGCGGAAGACGACCTAAAGGTGTGCGGGACCGTAGCCCAGCTTCATGGAGACGGTTGCGAATGGTCCTCGCCGATACCCCAAGAGCAACAGTGTCCCTAATTTGCTGGGAAGTGGCGGTGCGGTCCCCTACGGCACTGCGTAGGATCCTACGGTCTTGGCGTGCATCCGTGCGTCGCTGCGGTCCGGTCCCAGGTCGACGGGCACCTTCCGCCGACCACTGGCGACAACATCGATGTACTGTGGAGACCTCACGCCCCACGTGTTGAGCAAATTCGGCGGTACGTCCACCCGGCCTCCCGCATGCCCACTATACGCCCTCGCTCAAAGTCCGTCAACTGCACATACGGTTCACGTCCACGCTGTCGCGGCATTCTACCAGTGTTAAAGACTGCGATGGAGCTCCGTATGCCACGGCAAACTGGCTGATACTGAAGGCGGCGGTGCACAAATGCTGCGCAGCTAGCGCCATTCGACGGCCAACACCGCGGTTCCTGGTGTGTCCGCTGTGTCGTGTGTGTGATCATTGCTTGTACAGCCCTCTCGCAGTGTCCGGAGCAAGTATGGTGGGTCTGACACACCGGTGTCAATGTGTTCTTTTTTCCATTTCCAGGAGTGTAGAACAAACAGACACCACCATGAATGTTTAGATACTCTATTAATCCTATCTGGCAAGGATCCCACACCACACAGGAGTACTCCAGAAGAGGACGGACAAACGTAGTGTAGGCAGTCTCTTTAGTAGCTGTCTTACATTTTGTAAGTATTCTGACAATAACATTCAGTGTTTTGTTTTCCTTCCCCACAACATTTTCAATGTGCTCTTTCCAATTTAAGTTGTTCGTAAATGTAATTCCTGTGTATTTAGTTGAATTTACGGCCTATTGCATGTAATTTTTGACCAGAAAGACACGATCATGAATGCCAAGGTCTATGAGAAGACTTCATGGATGCATAATATTTACAAGCATGCTTCAATTTGGAACATGGACTCGTACAACTGCCCCTCTCTGCAGTGGTCCAGGCAGACCTATGGCGAATAAAATGGTGTTATATGTATTTCAGATAATGTATAGCTACTTTTAGGATAAGTGAAAATTTTTTTAACAACGTAACTTTATTCAGTTTATCATCATCATCAACTTGCCCTACTGACTGGTAGCAAGCTGGTTCTTCTGGGCCAACTGTTCTCGACATGCGTTTTTCGAGTGTGCTGCGGTATTTTCGCTGAGAATCCCTCATATATTCTCTGTACAGTCCCGATATCTCCCCATGCAAAGTCCATATTTTTGGTTCCTCGAAGAAAGACCTTTGAGGCCGTCTATTTGCTTCAGACGAAGAGGTGCACACGCCTGCGTACAATCATGGATTCTTAGGCAGCAGCAAACATTATTCCATGAAGGCACTGAGTGTCCTGTCTCTCAGTGAGATCAGTGTATTAAAAATTATGGCAATTACTTTTGACGCTACGGTCGCAGGTTCGAATCCTGCCCCGGGCATGGATGTGTGTGATGTCCTTAGGATAGATAGGTTTAAGTAGTGATAAGTTCTAGGGGACTGATGACCTCAGAAGTTAAGTCCCATAGTGCTCAGAGCCATTTGAACCAATTACTTATGAAATAATAAACAGGTTATTTACTTTTTTCATCTGTATCGGTTTCATTTGACTATTCCTTATGTTATTGTCGACATATTAATTACCATTTACATATTCAGTCGTCTGTAATCAGAGACGGCGGCCGTGGTGGTCTCGCGGTTCTAGGCGCGCAGTCCGGAACCGTGCGACAGCTACGGTCGCAGGTTCGAATCCTGCCTCGGGCATGGATGTGTGTAATGTCCTTAGGTTAGTTAGGTTTAAGTTGTTCTAAGTTCTAGGGGACTAATGACCACAGCAGTTGAGTCCCATAGTGCTCAGAGCCATTTAATCAGAGTCAAGCTCTGAGAGCTTATAGCCGAGAATGGGGTTATACATACCTTGGCCAAATCCCCATCATCTACCCAAGGACTGGGCACAACATCATCGGGGATCTGGATCTCCTTGACAAAACACCAGCCCTATGTGCTCGGTGATGCCGAGGGGTGGCTCGATAAATCTAGAGAAAACTACAACAGACGGTGGCACACAAGTATCAGGCATAAATACACACACACACACACACACACACACACACACATATATATATATATATATATATATATATATATATATATATATATATATATAGGAACAATTATGCTAGTAATGTAGATCCACAGTCGGCGGCCTGCCATGATTCGGGATACGCATACGCAAGGCCAATGGTGTGGGCTCATCCATCCCCATATGAGCAACATTGTTCAACAGCCCAACAGCCGGAGGGGGGGGGGGGGGGGAGAGGGGAGGGGGAGGGAGGGAAAAATTAAGTCAGACAATCATTCTAAAAAAATGTTCACACATATACAGGGTGGTCCTTGATCGTGACCGGGCCAAATATCTCACGAAATAAGCGTCAAACGAAGAAACTACAAGGAACGAAACTTGTCTAGCGTGAAGGGGAAACTAGATGGCGCTGTGGTTGGCCCACTAGATGGCGCTGCCATAGGTCAAACGGATATCAACTGCGTTTTTTTTAAATAGGAACCCCCATTTTTTATTACATATTCGTGCAGTACGTAAAGAAACATGAATGTTTTAGTTGGACCACTTTTTTCGCTTTGTGATAGATGGCGCTGTAATAATCACAATCATATGGCCCACAATTTCAGACGAACAGTTGGTAACAGGTAGTTTTTTTAAATTAAAATACAGAGCGTAGGTACGTTTGAACATTTTATTTCGGTTGTTCCAATGTGATACATGTACCTTTGTGCACTTATTATTTCTGACAACGCATGCTGTTACAGCGTGATTATTTGTAAATACCACATTAATGCAATAAATGCTCAATGCATCTTGCAATGCGCGTCATGACATTTCTCTCAACAGCGAGTAGTTCGCCTTCCGTAATATTCGCAAACACATTGACAATGCGCTGACGTATGTTGTCAGGCGTTGTCGGTGGATCACGATGGCAAATATCTTTCAGCTTTCCCTACAGAAAGAAATCAATGGACTTCAGATCCGGTGAACGTGCGGGCCATGGTATGGGCCTTCGATGACCAATCCACCTGTCATAAAATATGCTACTCAATAGCGCTTCAACCGCGCGCGAGCTATGTGCCGGACATCCATCATGTTGGAAGTATATCACCATTCTGTCATGCAGTGAAACATCTTGTAGTAACATCGGTAGAACATTACGTAGGAAATCAGCATACTTTGCACTATTTAGATTGCCATCGATAAAATGGGGGCCAATTCTCCTTCCTCCCATAATGCCACACCATACATTAACCCGCCAAGGTCGCTGATGTTCGACTTGTCGCAGCCATCGTGGATTTTCCATTGTC
Source organism: Schistocerca gregaria (assembly GCF_023897955.1). Taxonomy (NCBI): domain Eukaryota; kingdom Metazoa; phylum Arthropoda; class Insecta; order Orthoptera; family Acrididae; genus Schistocerca; species Schistocerca gregaria. The sequence continues at coordinate 182,600,723 of NC_064931.1, read as the reverse complement.
CAGTAGTGCACATTATGCCGGTTTACGTTACCGTTGTTGGTCAATGACGCATCGTCGCTAAATAGAACGCGTGCAAAAATCTGTCATCGTCCCGTAATTTCCCTTGTGCCCAGTTCAAAGTCGTCGTCGTGAAATTCCTGGTGCGTAGAAATATAGTAAGGGTGCAAACGATGTTGATGTAGCATTCTCAACTCCGACGTTTTTTAGATTCCCGATTCTCGTGCAATTTGTCTGCTACTGATGTGCGGATTAGCCGCGACAGCAGCTAAAACACCTACTTGAGCATCATCATTTGTTGCAGGTCGTGGCTGACGTTTCACATGTGGCTGAACACTTCCTGTTTCCTGAAATAAAGTAACTATCCGGCGAACGGTCCGGACACTTGGATGATGTCGTCCAGGATACCGAGCAGCATACATAGCACACGCTCGTTGGGCATTTTGATCACAATAGCCATACATCAAAACGATATCGACCTTTTCCGCAATTGGTAAACGGTCCATGAACACGGATAATGTATCACGAAGCAAATACCATCCGCACTAGCGTAATGTTACGTGATACCACGTACTTATACGTTTGTGACTATTACAGCGCCATCTATCACAAAGCGAAAAAAGTGGTCCAACTAAAACATTCATATTTCTTTACGTACTACACGAATATGTAATAAAAAATGGGGGTTTCTATTTTTAAAAAACGTAGTTGATATCTGTTTGACCTATGGCAGCGCCATCTAGCGGGCCAACCATAGAACCATCTGGTTTTTCCCTTCAAGCTAGATGAGCTTCGTTCTTTGCAGATTTTCGTTTGATGCTTATTTCGTGAGATATTTGGCCCGGTCACTATCATAGGAGCGCCCTGTATAAAGATGTGTGTTTATAACTGGAATCTTCGTTGTTTAGCGATGGTGTTTTAATCATCCCATACCAGCTAGCAACTGACCCGAAACTGACAGGTGGTGTTTGTTCACATAAGTATCATGGATCACTGGGTGTGTGTGCACCCAGCCCCACTGTTTATGGTTTAGATAATGCATTTCCTATGTTGTTCACAGTAGCTACCAGCATTTCCATTTTATTGTTTATCATTAGGCCTACTCCTGCATTACTCATATATAACTTTGTGTTGATAAACTTGTACTTATTTGATCAGTAGTCCTGTTCTTTCCACTACGACACTCAACTAATTCCCAATATATCTAACTTCAGGGTACAAAGGAATTAAAGACATTAGCTGCCAGTGGACACTGATTTACATCAATGGTGAAAGTTGAAAATTTGTGCCACGCTGCGATTCGAGCTCAAGCCTCCGGCTTACTAGGCAGATGCACAGACCACTACACCCTTTGCACACAGTGGTCATCTCCACTGCACGGCCTGCCGTAGCACACCTCCCGTCAGGCCCAAATTCTCAACTTATCCACACATTACTGATGTAGTGCCCCTTGCCCATTGGCCTCATTACTCCCAGCATTACGACGATTCCCAGAAGAGTTGGAGCTTGGTGTGCATCTGAACTGAAGGGCTCATTGGCCGTCCCTCCAGCCGCTATGAATCAAAACACAAGGAACTTAAAGACATTAGCTGCCAGCGAACATTCACTTGAATCAATGTGGAAAGTTGAAAATTTGTGCCAGACTGCGATATGAACCCGAGCCTCTTGCTTACCAGGCAGATGCGCAGACCACTGTGCCATCTGGATACAGTGGTCATTATAACTGCACGGACCCGTCAGTTCCAAATTCTCAACTCATCCACACATTACTGAAGTTGCGCCCTTGCCCATTGTTCTCATTACTCTCGACATTTCGCCGATTTCCGTAAGAGTTTGAGCTTGATGTGCATCTGCATTGAAAGGTTCGTTGCCCATCCTTGCCTTGATTTGGTATGTGGTGTCTGTTCGTTTGGTCATGTCCAAGAGGATTCCATCATCATTAAATCGTGCTGTTGACTAGCATGCTGTCAAGTAATATAACTAACAGCTATAGTTCCTCGCTGCTTTAAGCTGTTCGCATTACCAACACAGGAAGACCATGTTGGCTGATCTTAAAAGGGCAGATCATTCAGCCACACAGACTGTTGCCCTAGCAACCACTGAAAAGGCTGATGCCCCTCTTGAGGATCCATGGGTTGATATAGCGTTCCCTCCTCCCCCATTGTGGTTGCAATTACGTTCTGACTATCTGTATCACTGAAGCATGAAAGCCATCCCAACTTGTCAAGGTGCATGGTCTGTAGGTGGATTTACTTGGATATCTCGTAAATTAATTACCTAGTGTTAATAGATCCTATTCACGACGAAGATTTTTATGTGCAACGCGCTATTTGTACCACAGTGTTTCACATTTATGAAAACACTTCACTTGCCGGAGTGCTGGAGGCGTGAAATTATTTTTGTTCCATAGCTCATTTCACGTATAGGAGGTATTGTCAAAGAAACACGAATTAACTTTGCATTTAAAGCAATTAAAAAGAACTGTCATATTTTATTGCTGCATCTGGAAAACCGAAGACTTCTCTATGTACTTAATTCCTTTCTGAAAGCCTACCGGAGTGGCCGAGCGGTTCTAGACGCTACAGTCTGGAACCGCGCGACCGTTACGGTCGCAGGTTCGAATCCTGCCTCGGGCATGGATGTGTGTAATGTCCGGTAGGTTAGTTAGGTTTAAGTAGTTCTAAGCTCTAGGGGACTGACGACCTCAGAAGTTAAGTCCCATAGTGCTCATAGCCACTTGAACCTTTCCGAAATGAAGCTATGTTCACTAGAAGACAATCATATCTTTATAGTGTGTTTGTGAACGTTACTATATTCTCAAACGTTGAATGAATTGTTCACAACAGTGAAAATTTTTGAGCATACCCTTGTAGGTAAGAGTAGTATCCTACAATATCTCCCACCCTGCAGCCAAATGTCGACTATTACAATGACATCTGGTTACGGGATTAACTCTACGGCCATGAGGTGGCCTTCACCTGGACATTAATCCAACTTGGCGGCAGCAGCGCAGCAGTTGGCGACAAACTGGTGTTTCTACCAATGGAAACTGGACGTAGTTTCGCTTCCAAGAAGGGCGCCAGACCTAATTTCTGTGGCTGGCTGTGATGGAAAGGAGTGTCACTACAATGAAGGATACTGTCACATCCGGTAGTTATAAGATGTAAGATAGCGTGGGTGGCAGCATATGTAGACCGATTAGGTAGAAATAATTTCAGCTCATACGTTGCAACATACAAGAAATGACAAGGTGAATTGCTTAAAAAAACATTTTGGGACTTTAACTTCAGCATTCACCTGTCAAAAAAAATGGCTCTGAGCACTAGGAGACTTAACTTCTGAGGTCATCAGTCCCCTAGAACTTAGAACTACTTAAGCCTGACTAACCTAAGAACAGCACACACATCCATGCCCGAGGCAGGATTCGAACCTGCGACCGTAGCGGACGCACGGTTCCAGACTAGCGCATAGGACCGCTCGGCCACCCGGCCGGCTTCACCTATCAGAAAGTTAATTTATTATGGAAGTTGCTGGCAGATTAAAACTGTGTGCCGGACCGGGACTCGATCGGGAACATTTGCTTTTTGCGGGCAAATGCTCGACCACTTGAGTTTCGTGAGCTGCTCCTCACACTTTACTCCCGCCAGTTTCTCATCTTCCAAACTTCACAATTCTCCTGCGTAAGTTTCGGGTACAGCATTCCTGGAAGAAAAGAGTAGATGATGTAGTGGCGGAAGTAAAGATCTGAAGACGGGCTACCTGTCGTGCACGAGTATCTGTGTTGGTAGAGCACTACACAAAAAGTGACGATTCCAGCTTCAAGAACCAGTCTGACAAACAGTTTTAATCTGCCAGGAAGATTCACATTAGCGCACAATCCATTGCAGAGTGAGAATTAATTCTGTAATTCGTACTTATTATGTTATAAATTCGTAAATAACTCTTAATGTTACACTTTAACGACTAAACCGCTGAACCGATTCTGATGAAGTTTGGTATGAAGGTAGCTAGAACGCTGGGGAAGAACATATGCTACGTTAGACAGTGTGTAGTAGAATATATTTATTTATTTGAACAATATAACGCTAAATATGGAACAGTAATTACTCTTTGAAGAAGCTATTTTTTCTCTTTTAGTTTCGAACTTTATCATATTCGTGAGAATGCTTTTATTCAAACGGTTCAAATGGCTCTGAGCACTATGGGACTCAACATCTCAGGTCATCAGTCCCCTAGAACTTAGAACTACTTAAACACAACTAACCTAAGGACATCACACACTTCCATGCCCGAGGCAGGACTCGAACTTGCGACCGCATCAGTAGCGCGGTTCCAGACTGTAACGCCTAGAACCGCTCGGCCATCCCGACCGGCTGCTTTTATTGGTTGATATGTTATACATAATACGATTCAACGTAGTGAATTCAATGGTTATTCAATCATCTATGTGTCTGATCAATACTTCCATGCTAACACCAGCCACAAGCCAGTCGCATTTTAGTCGCCGAGCGACAAGCGTCTGTTATAAATTCTGAGGCTCGTTCAAATAGGCGTGCACAGTTTGGGGTCATGAGGTTAGCGATCATGTCTCTCCATGTTGGGCACGCTGGTTCAATTGACAACAGGGTCGGTTGTTTTCCGCTCGTGAATGGATGTTTGTGTAGTTCGCATCGACGGGCAAGTCGCAGATCTGGCGTCAAATAAAATGACTTGAGCAGGCTCCCGAACAAACCGACCGGCGTACCCCAGCCAATAAAGCCATACGTATATTTAATTTCATTTTACAGATAGGCGAGCGCAGCCGCGGGCAACAGCTAAAATACAAAGTTTATACAATCCTCAACGTGTTTAATTCTTATCAGTCTATATTTCCATACCAACGTTTTAAAAGCGAATGCAACTTTGCCGCTTACGTTCAAACGATGAAGCTGGTGAACCGATAGCCATGAAATTTGGTATGAGATAGCTCAAGGTCTGAAGAAAAACTTAGGCTACTTTACAAAGTGTGCAGGACAATGTATTTATTGATTTGAAGATCGTTACACTAATTGAGAAAAAAATTTACTCTTTGAAAAAGTATTTACTCTTTCACTTTTGTACATTTATCACAACCAAGGGAAGTGGCGCAGTGGTAAGTACTGGGAGGATGACGGGTCAAGCCCACCCATCTCGATTTAAATTTTCCGTGATTTCCCTTAATGACTTAAGACAAATACCGGGATGGTTCCTTTGAAAGGGCACCGTCGATTTCCTCCCCCATCATTCGATAATGTGAGGTTCTGCTCTGTTGCTAATGACCTTGTTGTCACCAGTAATCTTTATTTTACAATTATTATTGCCTACTTTAGCCCATATAAACAGATACTCCTCTGAATTAAGCTTCTTCTTCAAATAAAATGTTCAAAAACGTGTGAAATCTCATGGGACTTAATTGCTAAGGTCCTCAGTCCCTAAGCTTACACACTACTTAACCTAAATTATCCTAAGGACAAACACACACACCCATGCACGAGGGAGGACTCGAACCTCCACCAGGACCAGCCGCACAGTCCTTGACTGCAGCGCCCAGACCGCTCGGCTAATCCCGCGCGGCGTAACAGCGTTAAACAATCTCCTACTCTCAACTCATTATATTTCAGCCAGTCGCTCAGAGGCAGGCAGCCGATGCCAGGAAGCTTCTCTCAATCCATAACATAATTCTCAAATTGACGAAGAGAAAATCCTGGACGGAGACACAGCGTAAAAGTACGGGCTCTCCCGAAAATGACAATATGGCCCAACCAAAGGCTGTATTCTGAAAGTTTAAACCGAATATTACTCCGACGCATCGCAACGACCTCCGCCGGGACCAGTCGCGCAGTCCATGAATGCAGCGCCTTAGACTGAAGCTTCTTCTTCCTCCGTGTAGAAAGAGTAAACGGCTTGTCTGGAACCAATTTCCCATAAGGCGGCATTGCTCGGGCACGTTAACACACAGTGAACGTAGCAAGCCAACACCCAGTGAACGCCCAGAGCTAACCTTCCGCACTCCTCGACGTTCGCAGAGCGAATGACGCTCCGTGCTGCGGCGCAAGTCACTGCCAGCAGGCCGGAAGTTGATACGGTCTCTGCTACGTGGTTACCGTCGTCGTTGGCGGCGCAGTGCACCTATTTGCAAGATATTGAGGGCGATTAATATTGATCTCGCCGGACAGTTTAATAAGCAACAATTGATGGGTGGTCCTAAAGTGTTCCGTGGACTACGAATGCAGTTCACTTGTGATGTTGAAGCTGTGTTTGGTGGCAGCTCATGGCTTACCTTGGCTATTGTATGGGGCAACCACGCAGACTTTGGTGGCCTTGAAGCTTTTCCAGACGCTAATAATTTTGCTTGGAAGACGTGGAATATAACAGAGAGCACAGGACTTCTTGCTAAAGTTCCTTATGGTACACTGGTTCCAGACAAGCCGTTTACTCTTTCTACACGGAGGGAGAAGAAGCTCAATGCAGACCAGTTCAATGTAATATGTTTGAACGTAATCAGTACATTGCTTAGTCAGTTCTCTGTTTGTTTGACCCATACTTCCACATTAACACCCCCAGTATTATTAAACGTGAAGGTAACTCTGTCTGTTACGTTTTCACTACTTTACCGCTGAACCGATTCCCATGAAATATGGTGTGGAGATAGCATGAACCCTCAGAAAGATGAAAGGCTACTTTAGAAAGTTGTATCTCTTTAAGTATTATTATTTTTAAATAAGGTATACTTGAGTGGGATCCAGATGACGGTGGTTCGATAGTCAGAGACTTTTAGCAATCATAGATTATTGCATGAGAGAACAAATCCGATGTTATTGTGCGTGCTGCTTGTGATATTGAGTTGCTACACTACCCAGCATATCTGCAAACTTTTTGTTGAAATACAGCATTAACATCCGATGATAAGCTTCGGAAACTACTGACACAAATCCTCCAGCAGCCCTACTACCGGTCCAGACTGTCGCACAGGTTTCTCTTTTTTCTTTTATTTCAAGGGCACTTGCCGTGGCACTTTTTTCCCTTTGCCCTTAAAAGCCACTGCTCTTAAAAACTCATATATCTACTGTCTCCTAAATGGGACCATATTAGTGGGTGAGCCCGCCGCGGTGGCATAACGGTTCTAGGCGCTTCAGTCCGGAACCGCGTTACTGATACGGTCGCAGGTTCGAATGCTGCCTCGGGCATGGATGTGTAAGATGTCCTTAGGTTAGTTAGGTTTAAGTAGTTCTAAGTTCTGGGGCACTGATGACCTCAGCTGTTAAGTCCCATAGTGCTCAGAGGCATTATTGGTTGATCATACCCAGACGTACGGACAACATCACAGACGCGCATCCCGTGACGCCTAGATTTGAATACTAACCATATTGCAGAGGTGACTGAAGAGCTGTTTGTGATGGTCATCATGCTAATGCTGGCTTGAAGGGGATGATTTAGCCCATAGATCTCGAGCTGCGAGTGTTATTCGAATCTATAAAACCTTAGAGCAATCTTAGGTCCTCTGGATCTTGGATGCAGAACGTCAGGTGGCCTTAAGAGCTAAAGATAGAGCAGTCAAAAGCCCGGCAGTGTATTTCACTGAAACGGGGTCAGAGATTTTTGTAGTACAAAGGTAATTCCCTTGGTAGTAAAGGAATTATTTATGATCTTAATCTTTCCTGCTGAATTAACCGTTTCTTCTGCTATCGGGTGTCCAGCCAGGTACAGTCTTTTACGAAACACAATATTTCAACAGCGTACCTTACCGCCATCTTGAGGTGATCCCTATACATGGCAAGGCACACTGTCAAAATGCCGTTATTCGTAAACGGCTACACCCAACTAGACACACTAGAGCAATACAAACAAAAGAATGATTTTTTGCAAGTGGAACCGGTTCTTACCAAAAAATGAACTAAAGTGGCTTTTCATGTACCAGTAGAATCCATACGTCATTCTGATCTAAAAGAGTGATACTCTTTCATTACAACAATGCACAACTTATCTAAAATGATAGATCTTATCTGTAATAAATATTCATACGAAATGGAGAAGTGTAACTTCGCAAACGGTGCATAAGTTTTCCAGGTGCGTTAAAAACACATTTAAATAGACGTACAGACTGCTTGACATTGAGCTTTCAAATTCCTTATCTGTTTGACTTTTTGGATTTGTCTTTCTCATACACACTGGACCAAAAAGGTGAAAAATATGTTTCTTACTTTCAAAAGATATGGAGAGACAAACAGATAAACATTTTCAACGGCACTGTTTAAAAACTCAACTGAGCTTCGTCAGGAATTTCGAAACTTGTAACTTCAGAAGAACAGCATTCTTTAAGCCCGCCAAAGGTGACACGTTGTTCAGTGTGAACTCATTCCTTCGGATGTACGACCGGCATTGTAACTCATTTTCACAAAAAAGTTGACAGAATAAGAGTTCAGGCAACGAATAGCAAGAAAAGCGAGGGAAGGAATGGAAATAAACTAATGATGGAGAGAGCTTAAGTAAATCACATAGACGATGTTGAGATCAACCGAGGAAGATGTTTCAAAACTTATGTGGTATTCGTGATGAAAGGAATCAGTCGTGAGATTACGTAATTGCGTGGCAGTTCATTGAGATACTTATTTCGTAGAAGCTGCAATATTGATGTTTTATTCATTTCGTTACTGCTTTAGGGCACTAATGTGGAATTCCTTGTGCCGATGACCAGGTGAGGTTGAGCACTGGTAATCAACTGACTTAGTTTCCGAGAGGACAACAGTTCAAATTGCCACCCGACCATAGAAATATAGGTTTTCCATGATTTTTTAAAATCACTTAAAGTAAATGCTCAGGTGGTGTCTTCGAAAGGGTTGTGCACCATTTGTCATCTTCCTTCCTTGTCTTCCACTGTGGAACTGCTGCGTTTTCCTTATTATACTCTTAATTCTTATTTCATTTTTATCCAAAGGTCACATTTAGTTCTTTCTTCTTTCGATATTTCCTGTTTTTCTCCTTCTAACTTAGTAGTTCTTTGAGACGACCGGACAAACTTCAGTGAAAGTCAAAAAGTTCATTATCGTTGTTTGACCAGAATGAGATTTTCACTCTGCAGCGGAGTGTGCGCCGATATGAAACTTCCTGGCAGATTAAAACTGTGTGTCGGACAGAGACTCGAACTCGGGACCTTTGCCTTTCGTTGGTAAGTGCTCTACCAACTAAGCTACCCAAGCATGACTAACGCCACCTCCTCACAGCATTACTTCTGCCAGTACCTACCTTTACAGAAACTTCTGTAAAGTTTGGAAGATAGGAGACGAGGTGCTGGCAGAAGTAAAACTGTGAGGAGCGGACCTGAGTCGTGCTGGGATAGCTCAATTGGTAGAGCACTTAGCCACGAAAGGCAAAGGTCCCGAGTTCGAGTCTCGGTCTGGCACACAGTTTTAATCTGCCAGGAAGTTTCATCGTTGTTTGTGTTTTGCATTAAACAGTGAAAAAGGTGAAAATGGGGAAGAAATACAGGTGTTGAGCCGTTGGCAGAGCTCTTGTGAGTTCAGAAACACATCTTCAACGTCTGAACAATCTTCTCAGTTTTCAGAATAAGTATCTCATCAAACAACCATCCTATCTCTCAAAAAAATTTGTTTAATACAAAGTTGAAACTTCATCAAGAAATTCTACTTCGTTACTGGAAGTAATAATCTTGTAGATGCTTCATATTATTCGTTTCGTCTGTTCTCAAACTTGCCTATATGATGCATATCCATAATGCTCATGTGAATATGTCAGTTGTGATCATGCCCACAGTGAACAAAAAGAAGGAAGGGAAATTAGGATTTAACATCGTGTGGTGACTAGGTCATTAGAGACAGAGCACAAGCTTGAAATGTTTCAGGGATGAGTAATGAAATAGTAGAAATGACATATTGCAACAACGTAGGAACTATTTTGTATTTAGAAATTTTTTGTATACATGTAACACCTGCTGTGGGGCAATTAAGCGTAAAACTACATGGCATATTAATGGGAGGAGGGAGCTTCTAAATACGAATGGAAACAAATGGTGACAATAACAATAAGATTTATCATCTTTAGACATGAGAATTATCCACTGATATTTATAAAGAAGCATTCACAAGTAGACAAGGGATTATACAGCTGATGTATAACCTTTGCGCAGGTAGGGAGGGAGGCTAAAACACAGTTACGTTAACAATTCGTGTGACTGAGTAAGTTGTTAATTAGATGTGGAAAGTACACAGAAAGATAGGAGCGGAAACCGTAGAATTGCCAAGAATGTGCATTGAGAACAACAGGCTGGATACATGATTTTAACATTGCGTACTCGGTTCCTGTAGGGAGCGAACGAACTTTGTGTCTGATCGACGTTGGCAGGTGCTACGACAGCTCATCTCACCAAAGCACGCGGAACGCAAGTAAAGTAGCCGACGGCAACAGAGGCTGGAAATTACGGCTTGCACCCCTTCTCTGTACTTTGTACTTAAGTACAAGCATCCTTTCAGAGGCAAGAAGTCATCTCTCCTGTCATAACTTGAAGTCTTAATTCTACAGAAGTCTAAAGCGAAGTCATTACTTCGCGAACACCTAAAACGAAGCGTTTACTCTACAAATACCTGAAAAGAAGTGTTCTCCAAGAGCCATCCGAAACTGGGCTGTGGTGCTGGTAGATAAGGAAATTGTCGCTCAATGAGATTGGAGATTTCGAGTTTCGATGAATGAAAACGTACGTAACAGCGTTAAACAATCTCTTACTCTAAACTCATTATATTTTAGCCAATAGCTCAGACGCACGTAGCCTATGCCAGGAGGCTTCTCACAATCCATTACATGATTCTCAGATCGACGAATAGAAAACCCTGCACGTAGGTACAGAGTGAAAGTACAGACTCTCCCGAAAATGACAATGAAACATGGTACTTAGGGAAGGGTAGGATTCGCTGTGGACGGGGCCTTACTCAGTTACCGTTGGTTGCTCAGTTTTTTTGTTTTTTTTTTTAAATCATGTACACTTTATATGGAACCAATTACAAATAAGGTTGACAATAAGGAACAATTATCAAATTTGACTGTTAAGACACAACGTCTAATAAAAAATTCTTAAGAAAGTTGCACTCACGGCTGAATTTCTGAACCAGAAATTAAAATTATTTGTCGGCTGAAAGCCCAAATAGTAATAATTCAAAAAAACAATTTGACGGCTGAAGGCCTGGATACCAAATTCCTAAGAACAGTTAAACTTCTCCACGAGATAGTGAAATACTTTTTAAAAATACACAATCATCAAAATTTCAATATTAAGAGGAAATATCTAATTAAAAATTCTTTACACAAATTGCATTCACGGCTGAAGGCCTTATTGACCAGAGATTCAAATTATTTGTCGGCTGAAGGTCCCAACAGTAATAACCCAAAAAAACAATTTGATGGCTGTAGGCCTGGATCGCAAATTCGTAAGAACAGTTAAACTTCTCCAAGAGATACTAACATATTAAAAAAAACACATCAAAATTGCACTATTAAGAGACAATATCTAATTAAAAATTCTTTATAAAAATTGCATTCACGGTTGAAGGCCTTATTGACCAGAAATTAAAATTATTTGTCGGCTGAAAGCCCCAATAGTAATAATTCAAAAAAGAATTTGACGGCTGAAGGCCTGGATACCAAATTCCTAAGAACAGTTAAACTTCTCCAAGAGATAGTAAAATTCTTTTTTAAAATATACAATCATCAAAATTTCAATATTAAGAGGCAATATCTAATTAAAAATTCTTTACACAAATTGCATTCACGGCTGAAGGCCTTATTGACTAGAAATTCAAATCATTTGTTGGCTGAAGCCCCCAATAATAATAACTTAAAAAACAATTTGATGGCTGAATGCCTGGATATCAAATTCTTAAGAACAGTTAAACTTCTCCAAGAGATAATTAAATATTTTTTTAAAAGACCACAGTCATCAAAATTTCACTATTAAGAGACAATATCTAATTAAAATTTCTTAAGACAAATTGCATTCACGGCTGAAGGCCTTATTGACAAGAAATTCAAATTACTTGTTGACTGAACGCTCCAATAGTAATAACTCAAAATTAAAATATTTAAAAAAAAAAAACTTTCATCACAATCTGATCAAACCAAGAGAGTAGTGGGCCTCAGAAAGTGCTCCAAGGGCCAGCCTGGGAAAGTCACTCAACTTCGTGACCGATGAGACAGGCTGCCAAGAATTCTATTCACTTAACTGGATGGCAACTCAAAATAGTGACAGTTTAAATGCAGACTAACACTCTTGCAAAATCTTCCTAATGTCTGATAACCAGTACAACAATGGAATAACCCAGATAAGGTGAAACCGGCGGACAGTACTGCGTCTTGAGAATCTGGTGTTTGGAACATCCAGAGGCAGAAGGAACCACTACGACCAAAGCAGTCCAAAAGAAACAACATATTTGGACCACAATCAAGGAGGCTATCGAACTACACGCCTTACCGGACAGCAGCAGCAAGCTGAGGAAAGGTACACTGCCGCAAAAATACGCTAACCTCCAGGGCAGGTAACTGGGGCGTTAGCAGCCACTAAGCAGAAAAATACCGCTGGTTGAACTTCACCAATAAACATAAGGAATTCAATGATTAATAATAAGAAGTGGAGGACGGCTAACTAATTTCGCCAACTCCAAACACTCCGACCGCATCTCGTGGTCGTGCGGTAGCGTTCTCGCTTCCCACGCCCGGGTTACCGGGTTCGATTCCCGGCGGGGTCAAGGATTTTCTCTGCCTCGTGATGGCTGGGTGTTGTGTGATGTTCTTAGGTTAGTTAGGTTTAAGTAGTTCTAAGTTCTAGGGGACTGATGACCATAGATGTTAAGTCCCATAGTGCTCAGAACCATTTTGAACCAAACACTCCACTCGTTGCACTTCGTCTCAGCGGCCCTGTGAGCAGCAATGTGTGAACGAACAGCGTGATCTCAAAATAGTGGAGGTTTCACTACTGGGTTGATGTTCACTCAACTCAAACGTCCTGGGTCCAGTGGACAAAGAGGCTGTGACCCTCGCAACTACAGCCCCTCGATCTGGCAGTGCCTGCGTGCCACCAGCGGTCCCGGCCTGTCTCTGCACTACCAGAACTCGCTGCTGCTCCGTCCCAACCAAACTCGCCGACACACTCTGACCCAGAAACACTTGACGTCCTTCCAAAGATAGTACCACGGTACTAGATATCGATAACCGCTGCTGCTGCCACTCGTGGACAGACAACACTAGCAAACATAGTGGTACCAGTAAACAAAAGAAGAAAACGAGACGCCACTTTCCCTATTACATGATGCCAACCTACCAACGGCACCAACGCGAGCCGCAACACGGCTCTAATAATATGGGCTAATCAGAATGCTGCATTCTGAAAGTTTAATGGAAATGAGCGTATGGCATCCTATCTGGGGAAGTTCGGCCGCCGATTACAAGTCTTATTTCAGTCGACGCCACAATGGGTGACTTGCGTGCCGGTGATGAGGATGATATAATGATGAAGAAAACACAACACCCAGTCCACGAGCGTAGAAGATCCCCAACCTGGCCGGAACTCGAACCTTGACCCGCTGCATGAGAGGCAAGCACGTAACCACCCAGCTAAGCAGGTGGACTCTGAAAGTTTAAACCGAATATTACTCTGAGGCATCATAAAGACCATTAGCACGTACTGAGGGAAGCCACACCTGCTTATAGATCTATTATCTAGCTAAAACGCAAGTGCTAGGAATTGCTTTCCTCTTTCGATGGAGGAACGCACGTTCCACAATCCTCCTGGAGAGCGAGCTGCGAGAATGACGACCGTCTCACTACCTGTGGCTGGGTCCTGTCCAAGAAGAACAGTTTTACAGCGGAAAATTCCCCTTAAAAGGATACCAATCCCAAACATCAAACTTATACGTTTTCAGTCTTGGAAACCACAAACTTCTTAGGAAAAGTAGAAAAACAAACAGTGAAGCTAAAAATAGTGACTGTAGATGCTAATCCAGACCTTTAATTACAGATCAGTGTCACTGAACGACTTCTTGATCAAGGAAATCTGTAAATCTTGCTCTGAAGCGTGTTAGTAGACAGTTTCAGAGAAAAAGTTCCTCGTTACACTGGTATTAACGAAACCTGGCACTGGAAAATGGTCTGTGACCGAAACCGGTTGTAAATTAAAAATAAATTACGATTCTTCGGAGGGATATTCGGTTTAAACTATCAGAATACAGCCTTCTGATTGGGCCGCACATGTTACAATATGTCGCTTCTACAGTTCATCAAAACTGTGGGACACAACCGAAAGAAACTATTTGGGAATGAAATCAGCTGTGCCCAATGAAGAGAACCATCGTGGCATTTGACTGGATTAAGTTAGGGAAATCACAGAAAACGTAAACCGGGATGGCTGGACGCGGATTCGAATTGTCGTCCTCACAAATACGTGTCGAGCATGCTAACCACTGCGTCACCTCGCTCGATCGAAGTGAAAGAATGTTGGGATAAGTATATTGTACTATTGAGATGAATGCCTGTCCTTAGCTCTCCCTTCCTTTACTCTCTGTGATATGGCTGTGTAGTGCAGAAGTATACCAGTCCAGTGCAGTTCGTGGATAAACATCAACAAACAAAAATTATATAGCAGGTTGAAATATTTGGAGTTTGACTAACCGCCAAATCAGGCGCGATGAAGGTAGTGCGTTTCTACAACATGGATTTGAAGTTCGTATTCAAGTTGGTAAACGATGAATCAGAGATGCACAGTCACAAACTACTAACTAAAACCTACCTTCAGAAGAGAGAGAATCAAATTTTGTAGGAAAAGTAAAACTGCTGATGTTTCTGATCAAGTGACACCTACTCTAGATACCGTCTAAGTATATGTTGTACATGGCCACAGCTTTGCTACGGATACATCAAACACATTTCTTTGTATATTTTGAAGTTATCATTACCAGTCGATGGTCACCCATTACAGTTGCGTACACTTTCACTGTCTGTTACGGTCCATCGTGGTTCAAATGGCTTTAAGCACTGTGGGACTTAACATCTGAGGTCATCAGCCCTCTAGACTTAGGACATAACTAACCTAAGGACATTACACACATCCATGACAGAGGTAGGATTCGAACCTGCGACTGTAGCAGCAGCACGGTAGCGCTTAGAACCGCTCGGCCACACTGGCCGGCTCCATCATGGTCCTAGCCGGGATCAGCTACATGCCACTCTGTTTGAAATCAGATTCCTACTTCTTCACAGCAACATACAAGCCTCAAGCTGCGACAGTGTAGAAATGCTTTCCCCGCGGATCTGCTTTCGTGGAATTCCTTTTCTGTACAGGCAATGGAAGAAAGTCAAATTTTAACTTTTATTCGGGACGTCATTATTTTCATGGTTACAGTGAGTTGAAACGACAAACAAATCGAATAACGTTGTTTGCTTTTAATGAGCACAATCATTTAAGATCCCTGCTTTTTTAAGCGACGTTTTAACACATTTTACACTCCTGCCCCATACTGAATTTCAAGAATACTACCATCGTATCCAATCGTTGTGAGCTTTGTTTTGTGGTTAAATTCTGTATGTGTGTGTGTTGAAACACGCAGACATAGAGAGAATTTAAGTAGATGGCCTGAAGTATTCAGATTATAACTCTATGAGAGTGGATAACTTCCTATAAATTTCATTTCTGAAGCTGAAAGTAAATGGTTGTGAGAGGAATGTTGCCACATAAAACTTAAGTCATGAAAGAGTTGGATCTGAAATGGAATTCAGATTATTCTACAAAAAACAACACTATTGAGGGTGAATAAGTGTTGTACAATTATCATAGAGGTCAGCAAACAGTGTATTCTCTTTTGTAGCAATACTGTTGATTACATAATTCGGATATGGATAGAAGAAAACATTTTCAGATTTATCATCTCATCTTCCGTATTTACTGGCTTTCCAATCTTCATATCGCACGCAGAAGTTTTACAAGAATCGTCAACATTTCTCAGTCTCTAATAGCGCAGGGGAATAATGCGGCATGTCATTTCTGTGTAAGAAGCATACAAGTTCGGTGTTTCCTGCTTTGTGTTAGGAACGAGGTATGTGACAACTCCGCGTTTCACTTTCCTCCTTACATGATTATATAATAACCTCACCTCATCACACGAAATGAGATTGGCGACGTTTATCAAAACATTTCACAAACATGAAATAGTAAGGAGATGCTTCAGACCCGCAATATACATGTTTTCTTTGAGTCAAATCGCATGCTGAACTCAACGCATGAATGATGTGGACAGTATTTTGCCCATCGTGAAGAGAAGGGAGGGGTATTTCACGGGAATTTACAAAAGATGCGATACCGAAGCAGCCTCAAACCAAAGGGCATTACTGGACCTCCATTTAGCTTAGGTTAATAAGTACTGCACGGGCTTTCTTGCATTGATACCTGTTGATACTTTGTTAACTGTATTTTTCTTTTTTAACATTTAGTTAGAGTATTTGTAATATGCTCTTTCTTAAAATTAAAGGTATGGAATTAAAAGGTATAGACAAAATATCATTAACTAGAGTATTCTACACTCTTTACACAAGGTACAAGTGGCGAACATATTACACTGCCTAATTCGGTATAGGAAAACTGTTTACATTCGAAACAGCTTCCAAGTTTCCAGTCGTCTCCAAATGGATGAATGCAGATTCTGTATGGTTTCAAAGAGAATTTTGTACCACACTTCCTGCAAAATACTCACAAATCCAGGAAACTATAATGGACATGGATATCGATCATACTCCCTTCTCTTCAAAGTAGGCCACAAAGGCTCAGTACTATTGAGACCTGGTGATTGCGGTGGCCGAGAGAGAGGCGATAATTTATCCCTGCGTTCACGAAACCAATTCTGGACGATGCGAGCTGCGTGAACAGTGGCTGTGTCGTCTTGGAACACAGCAGCGCCACTGGAGCTCAAACACTGTACCATGGGTTGTACATAATCAGCCGAAATGATCACACGTTCCCTGGCAGTAACGCGACCTTTCAGAGTAACCATGTGGCCCGTGGAATACCACGATATGACTGCCCAAACTATGGATGAATCCCATCCATGTTTCATTCTTAGGACGTAAGACTGGCCAGGAGTACGAAACGGTGTGAAAGAAGACTCATCCGACCAATGACATTCTTCCACTGCTCCACAGTCCACGTTTTAGACCTTTGGCATCTCGTTTTCATCTTACGGGGATTGCATGACTGGTGAATGGTTTTGGCATTCCAGTTCCCCGTTTATGGAGCTCCGTTCGCGTGGTTCTGGTGATGGCAAGGTTCGCGAGTGCGACATTCAGTTCTGCACTGACTTTTTCAGTTGTCGTCTTCTTATTTTTCATTACAATCCTCTACAGTGGCCGTCCGTCGTGATCAGCCAATACAAAATTTCGTCCGCATTTTGACATATCCTATGAAGTTTATCTGCTTTCCCTGTATGCGATATAAATCTCCTGTGCGGTACCGCTTGCAGCAAAAAACACTTCGACTACCTTTGTTACGGAAGCATCCAACATACGAGCACCAGCGATTTTCCCACGTTCTAATTCACTGAGCTCCTTCACAATGCTCTCAAAACTACACAGAACACTGTTCTGACCACTACTGGTACTTGAAACGTACTGAGGACATTGCAATGACCCAAAAAAATTTCATATGTCTCTCAGCACTATGAGACTTAACATCTGAGGTCACCAGCCCCCTAGACTTAGAACTACTTAAACCTAACTAACCTAAGGACATCACACACATCCATGCCCGAGGCAGGATTCGAACCTGCGACCGTAGCAGCAGCGCCGTTTCGGACTGAAGCGCCTGGAACCGCTCGGCCACAGCGACCGGCTACAACGACTCAACCTGCAGGCTTGGCTAGCATCTGAATTCATGTTCAAACATGCATTTTCCGCAGTGTTTCCATATTTTCGTCCAACCCCTGTAACTAAGCTGATAGAGTCGCAGCCTAGACTTATGTTGCTACCTGTACTTCCCATTTTACGGAAAGGAAAATATAAAGTGTAACAAAAATTGTAATAGAACTGGGAGAGACCTGGAGCAGTCTGCACTGTTTTCAGATCTCCTCTTCTAGCAGAAATTACAGAATGTTCGCCAAATCTACTAAAGAGAGGCTGCCTACGCAAAATCTGTCAGTCTTTTTCTGTAGCATTGTAAGGAATCCTTGTCACATACGCTTGATGGCTTCTCAGAGAGGACACGAGTGATTTACCTCTGCATCCTGGACACGAGTAATTTACCTCTCCATCCCTACCTAATCTGCACTTACAGCCCTTTCCCTGCTGTTTGCAACAGAGAACACTGGAATCTCCTTGTGCACTATAATTGCAAAAATACCAGTTCCACATATTACTATAAACAGTACAAAGCAACACCTCATACATCGAAAACATCACGAAATAAATTGAGTAATACACGAAAAACGCTCGTGAAAATAGGAATTGTTTTCCAAAACGCGTTTTGTATATGATAAAAAATTCTACGTTAGGTCGGCCTGGATGGATACGACTAGGTATTATACTGTGGACGTACAAAAATATGAAAACACCAAAAACAGAACACTTTAGCATGCATAATACAGTATAGGAAAATTGCAAGTAAACATTACCCGTACAAGTGTAATTTGCATCCACACATACATGGAAACATCAAAAACACATTCCCATGCGTAATGTGGTGTAGGAAAACCATTGGCATTCAAACCAGCGTCCAGCCGTCTCGGAATGGATAAATACTGGTCCTGTATGGTTTTCAAGGAAATCTTATACCATTCTTCCTGCAAAATAGTGCCAAATTCAGATAAAGGTGATGGAATTACAATCAAGTCAGTACCATTAGCTGCTGACGGGCGTTGATATACGTCAACAGGGACAGTTGAAAATGTGTGCCCGACCGGGAATCGAACTCGGGATTTCCTCCTTACATGGCAGGCGCTCTATCCATCGGAGCCACCGAGGGCACAGAGGATAGTGCGACTGCAGGATTTATCGCCAGCACGCTTCCCATGAGACCCACATTCTCAACTTATAGTCTACACACTACATTCGTAGTCCCCCTGCCACAATACCCATTACTCGCAGCAGACAATCCACCGAGTCCCGTAAGAGTTCAGGCAAATCGTGTTCATCCGCACTGAAGAAGGTCATGATCCGGTTAGCCTTAAACGATATAAAGACGGCATCTGTTCTTTCGGTCAATAGTTGAGAATGTGGGTCTCACGGGGAGCGTGCCGGCAATAAATCCCTGCAGTCGCACTATCCTCTGTAGCCCTCGGCGGCTCCGTTGGATAGAGCGTCTGCCATGTAAGCGGGAGATCCCGGGTTCGAGCCCCGGTCGGGGTACACAATTTCCACTGTCTCCGTTGATGTATATCAACGCCCGTCAGCAGCTAATGGTAGTGATTTAATTGTAATTTCATTATAGAGAGCTGCATGGTCACCAATGGCATCTGTTCTTTCGGACGTGTCCGAAAGAACAGATGCTATCTTCATGAAGGTGATGGAAGTGGACATCGATCAAACACCCTGCTCTCCAAAGTACACCACAAAGGCTCAGTACTATTGAGATCTGGTGACCGTAGTGGCCAGAGGAGATACGACAATTCATCCTCGTCCTCACAAAACCAGTCGTGGACGATGTGAATTGTGTGAGCAGGAGTGCTGTCGACTTGGAACAAAGCATCACCATCGGTGAACCTCATCAACTAGAATGGGCACATACTCCTTGGCAGTAATGCTCCCTTACTCGGTAAACATGGAGCCCCAGAATACCACAGTATGGCTACCCAAATCATCATCAAACCTCGCCATGTGTCACTCTTCGCAGCAAAGAGTCTGCGTCATAGGACAGGGACAGCCTAAATCAGACATAATCTCGGCCAGAAGTTGTAAAGAGTGTGAAAAAAGACATGTCCGACCAAATGACACTCTTCCATTGCTCCATAGTACTGTTTTTGATGGCTTCAGCACCTATCAGATTCTTATTTTTCGTTAGAATCCTCATTAATAACATACCACAATGGTCACTCAACACTTACCTTCGTTCACGTTGTGATTTAGAGGACGACAGTTTTCTGATTTTCATGTATGCTTTATAAATCTTTGATACGGAAACGCCAACACTTCAGCAACCTTGGTTATGGAAGCACCCATCATAACAGCACCAACAATCTGTCCACGTTCGAATTCACTTACCTCCAACACACTGCACGCACAACTGCACGGAAAACTGTTCTGGCCACAAATGACAGTTGCAAGGTATTGAAGGCATCGCACAGGTGCCAGTCGCGGTGAAACAAACAACGCAACCAGGAAGACTGGCTAGCATCTGAATTTATCTTCAAGCATGCCTTTCTCGAGGTGGTTCTATATTTTTGCCCAACCATGATATGGTTGTTCCCGTTCCCAATGGCACACTACTGGCCATTAAAATTGCTACACCAAGATGAAATGCAGATGATAATGGGGTATTCATTGGACAAATATATTATACTAGAACTGACATGTGATTACATTTTTACGCAATTCATGAGAAATCAGTACCCATGACAACCACCTCTGGCCGTAATAACGGCCTTGGTACACCTGGGCATTGAGTCAAACAGAGCTTGGATGGCGTGTACAGGTATAGGTGCCCACGCGGCTTCAACACGATACCACAGTTCATCAAGAGTAGTGACTGGCGTATTGTGAAGAGCCAGTTTCTCGGCCACCATTAGTTCAAATGGCTCTGGGCACTATGGGACTTAACATCTGAGGTCATCAGTCCCCGAGAACTTAGAAATACTTAAACCTAACTAACCTAAGGACATCACACACATCCATGCCCGAGGCAGGATTCGAACCTGCGACCGTAGAGGACGCGCGATTCCAGACTGAAGCGCCTAGAACCGCTCGGCCACCATTGACCAGACGTTTTCAATTGATGAGAGATCTGGAGAATGTGCTGGCCAGGGCAGCAGTCGAATATTTTCTGTATCCAGAAAGGCCCGTGCATGACCTGCAACACGCGGTCGTGCATTATCCTGCTGAAATGTGGGGTTTTGCACAGAGCGAATCAAGGGTAGAGCCATGGGTCGTAACACATCTGACGTGCCGTCAATGAGAACAAGAGGTGACCGAGACGTGTAACCAATGACAGCCCATACCATCAATCCGGGTGATACGCCAGTATGGCGATGACGAATACAGGCTTACAATGTGCGTTCACCGCGATGTCGCCAAACACGGATGCGACCATCATGATGCTGTAAACAGAACCTGGGTTCATCCGAAAAAATGACATTTTGCCATTCGTGCACCCAGGTTCGTCGTTGAGTACACAATCGCAGGCGCTCCTGTCTGTGATGCAGCGTCAAGGGTAACCGCAGCCATGGTCTCCGAGCTGATAGTCCATGCTCCTGAAAATGTCGTCGAACAGTCCGTGAAGATGGTTGTTGTCTTGCAAACGTCCCCATCTGTTGACTCAGGGATCGAGACGTGGCTGCACGATCCGTACATCCATGCAGATAAGATGTCTGTCATATGGACTGCTAGTGATACAAGGCCGTTGGGATCCAGCACTGCGTTCCGCATTACCCTCCTGAACCCACCGATTCCATATTGTGCTAACAGTCATTGGACCTCGACCAAGGCGAGCAGCAATGTAGCGATACGACAACCCGACTGTTATCAAAGTCGGAAACGTGATGATACGCATTTCTCCTCCTTACACAACAACGTTTCACCAGTCAACGCCGGTGAACTGCTGTTTGTGAATGAGAAATCGTTTGGAAACTTTCCTCATGTCAGCATGTTGTAAGTATCGCCACCGGCGCCACCCTTGTGCGAATGCTCTGAAAAGCTAATCATTTGCACATCACATCACCTTCTTCCAGTCGGCTAAATTTCTCGTCTGTAGCACGTCAGATTCGTGGTGTAGCAATTTTAATGGCCAGTAGTGTATATTGCCAGTAACGCAACCGGACAGTAGTGGACCTCTTACCTATTT
This sequence comes from Schistocerca gregaria, assembly GCF_023897955.1. Classification (NCBI taxonomy): domain Eukaryota; kingdom Metazoa; phylum Arthropoda; class Insecta; order Orthoptera; family Acrididae; genus Schistocerca; species Schistocerca gregaria. The sequence goes on along the minus strand of NC_064931.1, from coordinate 182,578,678 downwards.
ATGTGCAACAGCTACATTTCTATAGATTTAGGGACAACACTCAGTCCATGTCCCATTCGTCAATCCTCTGCAGCTCTTCATAGATTTCGCTACAGCCTGGAGTTGCAAGGCTCCTATAAGCAGTATAGTCTGCGAACAGCCTACATCTACACTCCTGGAAATGGAAAAAAGAACACATTGACACCGGTGTGTCAGACCCACCATACTTGCTCCGGACACTGCGAGAGCGCTCTACAAGCAATGATCACACGCACGGCACAGCGGACGCACCAGGAACCGCGGTGTTGGCCGTCGAATGGCGCTAGCTGCGCAGCATTTGTGCACCGCCGCCGTCAGTGTCAGCCAGTTTGCCGTGGCATACGGAGCTCCATCGCAGTCTTTAACACTGGTAGCATGCCGCGACAGCGTGGACGTGAACCGTATGTGCAGTTGACGGACTTTGAGCGAGGGCGTATAGTGGGCATGCGGGTGGCCAGGTGGACGTACCGCCGAATTGCTCAACACGTGGGGCGTGAGGTCTTCACAGTACATCGATGTTGTCTCCAGTGGTCGGCGGAAGGTGCCCGTGCCCGTCGACCTGGGACCGGACCGCAGCGACGCACGGATGCACGCCAAGACCGTAGGATCCTACGCAGTGCCGTAGGGGACCGCACCGCCACTTCCCAGCAAATTAGGGACACTGTTGCTCCTGGGGTATCGACGAGGACCATTTGCAACCGTCTCCATGAAGCTGGGCTACGGTCCCACACACCGTTAGGCCGTCTTCCGCTCACGCCCCAACATCGTGCAGCCCGCCTCCAGTGGTGTCGCGACAGGCGTGAATGGAGGGACGAATGGAGACGTGTCGTCTTCAGCGATGAGAGTCGCTTCTGCCTTGGTGCCAATGATGGTCGTATGCGTGTTTGGCGCCGTGCAGGTGAGCGCCACAATCAGGACTGCATACGACCGAGGCACACAGGGCCAACACCCGGCATCATGGTGTGGGGAGCGATCTCCTACACTGGCCGTACACCTCTGGTGATCGTCGAGGGGACACTGAATAGTGCACGGTACATCCAAACGTCATCGAACCCATCGTTCTACCATTCCTAGACCGGCAAGGGAACTTGCTGTTCCAACAGGACAATGCACGTCCGCATGTATCCCGTACCACCCAACGTGCTCTAGAAGGTGTAAGTCAACTACCCTGGCCAGCAAGATCTCCGGATCTGTCCCCCATTGAGCATGTTTGGGACTGGATGAAGCGTCGTCTCACGCGGTCTGCACGTCCAGCACGAACGCTGGTCCAACTGAGGCTCCAGGTGGAAATGGCATGGCAAGCGGTTCCACAGGACTACATCCAGCATCTCTACGATCGTCTCCATGGGAGAATAGCAGCCTGCATTACTGCGAAAGGTGGATATACACTGTACTAGTGCCGACATTGTGCATGCTCTGTTGCCTGTGTCTATGTGCCTGTGGTTCTGTCAGTGTGATCATGTGATGTATCTGACCCCAGGAATGTGTCAATAAAGTTTCCCCTTCCTGGGACAATGAATTCACGGTGTTCTTATTTCAATTTCCAGGAGTGTACATCTAAACACATACTCCACGTGCCGCTGTACAGTGAATGGGTGAGGGTTCATCATAACAGTATTATCGATTTCATTTCCTTTTCCACGCACATACTGATGGAGGGAAAAGTTGATTATCTACATGCTTCAGTATGAATCCTAAACTTATATTCTAATTGTCGCTACGCCAGATATACGAGGACAAATCATAAAGCCTTTGCCCCTATTTTATTAAGGCAAATTACGGCTGTAAATGCGAAGCCAACAAATCCATTCCCAGTGTTGAATGTTTCTTGGTTCGTGCCGGCCTTATCTGCTGGTAGCTCCGCCGCACGGTGCTACTGTCAGTTGTTAAAGATGGTGGTTGTGCTTCAAGCGTCCACGGCGTTAGAGCAACGAAGTGTGATTCGTTTTCTATGGACCAAGGGACGAACGCCCATCGAGATCTACAGGGAAACGCAGCCCACTTATAGGGAAACTCTATTACTTTGAGAACTATGAGACGGTGGCGTTGTGAGCTCGACAAAGGCCGTAGGTGTTGCACAACAATGAGCGATCGGGGTGCCGCGTGCGTCGCTCACTCGCGTGGATGCAATGGTGAAAGCAGATAGTCGTGTGCTCATCACTGCCATTTCCCGGGAGTTTGGCATATCGTAAGGGAGTGTTTACGGCATCGTTTACGGGTCCTTAGGGTGCCAGAAGATTTCATGTCAGTGGGTGGCTAAGAGTTGGATGACATGATGAAATCAAGTGAATGATGTCTTCCTGAATCATCTGAAACGGTACTCTAAGCAGCGTGAAGGCTTCCTGGACCGCATTGTTACTGGCAATGAAACTTGGATACTGCATTTCACGCCGGAATTCAAGCAGCAGACCATGGTATGGAAACGTCCGAGTTCGCCTGTGACAAAAAATTTCCGTTCAGCACCATCTGTTGTGAAGAGTGATGTTAACAGCATTCTGGGGTAGCTGAGGACCGCTCCTGCTTGGTTCATGCCGCAATATGCAACCATCAATGCTGATAGTTATTGCTCACGCTGTCACGTCTGAGGGCTGTCGTCAGGTGAAGGCAGCGAAGTATTCTCGATGTGGACAACGTGATTCTGCTCCAGTGCGAGACCACATGTGACAATCTGAACTGCCGTTAATCTCCGGGCATTTCACTGGGAGATTCTGGACCATTCATCAACCAGTTGACGCGTCATCCCAGGTGATTTCCAAGTTTTCAGGCCGTTGAAAACGTTCTTGGCAGGACAGCGGTTCACAAGTAACGATGAAGTCAAGATAGCCGTCCGATAGTTGTTCCAAACTCAGCGAGACGAATTCTACAGCAGGGGCATCTCAGATTTAGTGCTGGGATGAGACAAATGTAGAAACGGTGTGGGGAGTATGTGGAAAAATGGTGTAAGGTACGTTGAATATGCTGTACATTTGTCATTACCTGTACTTAAGTATATAGCCGAAGGTGTCATCCTACAGGAATTGTGAAACAAACCCTGTCGTCCAGGACCGTGCGCCACAAAGTGCATAGATTCACCACGAGATGGGGAAACTCACAGGCGTCTATTGTCTATTGAGGCCCAAGCGCTGTAGCTTTCTGAGACAGATGAGAACCTACGTCATAGCGAAACCCGGTAGAAGCCATTTGTGGCCTAGGAGACGTAGCAGTGCTAAATATGGCAGACTTAACATCGGCTATAAAGGGTAACATTTATGAAAACTATTTAATACTGTAGTAATGCAGGGAATGAAGCCACAGTAATTTTAATCTACCATCCGTCATAAAATTTCATGGTGGTCGTAATAAAACTTGAGTATTGATCATATCTATAATAGTGTAGGATTTACTGTTAAAGTGAAATTAACAAGTTTTGTAACAAAGACCTGAATGATAAAATCTGAACCCTTTGGTCGATATTACCGATCGACATTTCATACAGAAGCGCATCATTAAAATGACAAATGTTGTAAATATCAACTCTGTGACTTTATTTATTTAAGACATATACACTCCTGGAAATGGAAAAAAGAACACACTGACACCGGTGTGTCAGACCCACCATACTTGCTCCGGACACTGCGAGAGCGCTCTACAAGCAATGATCACACGCACGGCACAGCGGACACACCAGGAACCGCGGTGTTGGCCGTCGAATGGCGCTAGCTGCGCAGCATTTGTGCACCGCCGCCGTCAGTGTCAGCCAGTTTGCCGTGGCATACGGAGCTCCATCGCAGTCTTTAACACTGGTAGCATGCCGCGACAGCGTGGACGTGAACCGTATGTGCAGTTGACGGACTTTGAGCGAGGGCGTATAGTGGGCATGTGGGTGGCCAGGTGGACGTACCGCCGAATTGCTCAACACGTGGGGCCTGAGGTCTTCACAGTACATCGATGTTGTCTCCAGTGGTCGGCGGAAGGTGCCCGTCGACCTGGGACCGGACCGCAGCGACGCACAGATGCATGCCAAGACCGTAGGATCCTACGCAGTGCCGTAGGGGACCGCACCGCCACTTCCCAGCAAATTAGGGACACTGTTGCTCCTGGGGTATCGACGAGGACCATTTGCAACCGTCTCCATGAAGCTGGGCTACGGTCCCACACACCGTTAGGCCGTCTTCCGCTCACGCCCCAACATCGTGCAGCCCGCCTCCAGTGGTGTCGCGACAGGCGTGAATGGAGGGACGAATGGAGACGTGTCGTCTTCAGCGATGAGAGTCGCTTCTGCTTTGGTGCCAATGATGGTCGTATGCGTGTTTGGCGCCGTGCAGGTGAGCGCCACAATCAGGACTGCATACGACCGAGGCACACAGGGCCAACACCCGGCATCATGGTGTGGGGAGCGATCTCCTACACTGGCCGTACACCTCTGGTGATCGTCGAGGGGACACTGAATAGTGCACGGTACATCCAAACGTCATCGAACCCATCGTTCTACCATTCCTAGACCGGCAAGGGAACTTGCTGTTCCAACAGGACAATGCACGTCCACATGTATCCCGTACCACCCAACGTGCTCTAGAAGGTGTAAGTCAACTACCCTGGCCAGCAAGATCTCCGGATCTGTCCCCCATTGAGCATGTTTGGGACTGGATGAAGCGTCGTCTCACGCGGTCTGCACGTCCAGCACGAACGCTGGTCCAACTGAGGCTCCAGGTGGAAATGGCATGGCAAGCGGTTCCACAGGACTACATCCAGCATCTCTACGATCGTCTCCATGGGAGAATAGCAGCCTGCATTGCTGCGAAAGGTGGATATACACTGTACTAGTGCCGACATTGTGCATGCTCTGTTGCCTGTGACCGTGCGACTGCTACGGTCGCAGGTTCGAATCCTGCCTCGGGCATGGATGTGTGTGATGTCCTTAGGTTAGTTAGGTTTAAGTAGTTCTAAGTTCTAGGGGACTGATGACCAAAGCAGTTGAGTCCCATAGTGCTCAGAGACATTTTTGTTGCCTGTGTCTATGTGCCTGTGGTTCTGTCAGTGTGATCATGTGATGTATCTGACCCCAGGAATGTGTCAATAAAGTTTCCCCTTCCTGGGACAATGAATTCACGGTGCTCTTATTTCAATTTCCAGGAGTGTAGTATATTTAAATTATCAGTATTTTCAGTTAAGCATCAGATCATCATTTCCTCCACACAAAACACAGTGAACGATGACAGCATGACGTCTTATTGAACTATTAGGTAATAGAATATTTGTTGTAAAGTTTAGTGCATCATATTTACTTTTGTTCTTTATTTATCGGAAAACACATTGGTGCAAGGCTACTGGCCGTGACATTCAAAGTTAAGAAGGAAATTGTATTGGTGTTATGTAAAGGATTTAACAGTTATCATGTCATGGATATTTTTGGTACTTTATTCAGAACGTGAAAGTGGTCAAGTTTTGATTATTTAAATACGTTAAAATGTAAAATAATGTAGATTAAGCTGTAGCCAATCAGATGGACGGCTTCAGGAAAGGGAACTGCCCTAGTCAGTTTGTAAGGTATCAGGCAAATCCAACACCTTCCATGAAAACCCTGACATGATAGCAAATCCGGCAGTATGTCACATAGCTCCGAATAAATCCTGACATTAAATTAACCAAAGTAATACGATCAATGAGTGAGCAAATGGAATACCACAGACTGACACAAGAATGCCTAAATGCATGTCATACCTTCCCACCGCAAAACAGACTCAGTTCCGAGAGGAGAAACGAGAACAGAAGCCGAGAGCAGAGTCGGGTAAGCTAGAAGGCCCTACGATAAGGGACACCCACATCGCCCGCCGACCGCCAAGACCACCCCCAGCCCATGCTAAAAGATAGAGCCCTCCAGAAGAACAGTATAGATCTTACGATAACGCTAAAAGGGCCACATCAGCTGCAAGCTTTAGAGTGAGACTATACACATCTGTGTTACGTTGCAAACATTAAAAACATTGTCCCACCACGAAAAGTATAACGTTTCTCATTGGATGGACAGAATTTTTGTAGGCGGATCTTAAGGTTAACATTGAGACCCTGATTGGTCAGTTGAAAACACAGCCAGATACCTTTTTCTTAAACCAACTTCAGTAAATGGTAGTAAAGAGAAATTAGAGAGAGTTGCTTCCAAGACGCTGAGGTTTGAGGAGCTGTGCCGCCCGCCGCCCCCTGACACTTACTAACCACCGACAAGGTAATGAATGCACGCGATGCTGCATAAGAGCGCATAAAGCTTCACTCAGAACTGCAGAAGTCTCATCTGTTACACCCCCTTTTTACGTAATACTAGTGTCGAGCATCAATTAAACTTCGTGGTATTCACATTTGCTATTAGAAGTTAAAATCTGAAACTCGATGATTTTTCAGTTATGTAATTATTGGGAAGCCACATCAGCCACTGTAATTTACGACAAGTTAAATAAGTAATGAAAGATAATTGAGGGTCACTGTAGACCATTTTGATAGTTTTCTCTTTTATGAAACTTAAGTTAAACCTAGATTATAGATGTGATATGGCTTAGGTCATCCTTCGATCCATTATAGAACTTGGAAACCCATTCAGGGAATATTCGTTCACATTTTTGTTGAACACAGTTGGTTTTTATCATCCTGTATTAAAATATTTCCTCTTATCAATAGTGCAATTTTATAAACAATGTTTTCTGAGTAGAATAAAAATTCCAGTGGTAAACTTAACTACTTTCTTGACGTTATTTTACCAGCTAACTAAAAATAAGAAAGCCTTGAACCCCTTCCACTAAATTTAGTTAGTATTAAGATTCTTTTACAGGGAGTGCAGTGGAGCTGACGCTGAAATCATGAAGTATTTGGTTTTATCATCGCTAGTCTCACTGAACTCTTCTGAACTCTACATGTCATGTGTGGTCTGGCGTCTCTTTACCAGCAACAGGACCCAGGTTAAAACAAGTCAATTCCCTAAAAAACACGCTCAGAGCGTCATTGCCGCAAAAGTGGTAGGGAGACACGACTTAGAACAAACAGACACCACGCAGAATGTTAAAAGTTGAGCGAGGATATTCGGCGCGCGGGAAACACGGCCATGGACGGGCACAGGGGAGAGGTGCTGGTTAAAGCGCGAAAGCGGAAGAATGGATCTAAGAACTATGGGACTTAACATCTGAGGTCATCAGTCCCTTAGACTTAGAACTACCTAAACCTAACTAACCTAAGGATGTCACACCCATCCATGCCCGAGGCAGGATTCGAGCCTGAGACCGTAGCAGAAGCTCGGTTCCGGACTGAAGCGCCTAGAACCGCTCGCCCAAAGTGGACAGTTCTCATCTAGACACCAAAGGGTACAGTGCTGGTGGAGACGCGAAAGCGGACGGTCGGTCTTTAGGTAGTAGCTAGGAAATGAAACGTCGTAGAAAATTTTGCGGTGTATGGTATCGCGGGAGCAGCCTCACGCTAGTGTGAACCCTTACTTTTTGCGGAGAGAACGAGGTGGAATACTAGACTTGTACTTCGCGATGAGATTGTGAATGAGCGAACTGTGACAAATGGATATGGGCTCGAGTGTAACAGTAATTCTAAATACGACCACTATCACTATTAGTTTTCCTTCTGAATAAACATTATTGTAACCAAATTGCAACTGTGTGGCCTGTATCATTTATGAGTCGTTAATTTACTTCCCGATATTATTATTACTATTATTATACACTCCTGGAAATTGAAATAAGAACACCGTGAATTCATTGTCCCAGGAAGGGGAAACTTTATTGACACATTCCTGGGGTCAGATACATCACATGATCACACTGACAGAACCACAGGCACATAGACACAGGCAACAGAGCATGCACAATGTCGGCACTAGTACAGTGTATATCCACCTTTCGCAGCAATGCGTGCTGCTATTCTCCCATGGAGACGATCGTAGAGATGCTGGATGTAGTCCTGTGGAACCGCTTGCCATGCCATTTCCACCTGGAGCCTCAGTTGGACCAGCGTTGGTGCTGGACGTGCAGACCGCGTGAGACGACGCTTCATCCAGTCCCAAACATGCTCAATGGGGGACAGATCCGGAGATCTTGCTGGCCAGGGTAGTTGCTTACACCTTCTACAGCACGTTGGGTGGCACGGGATACATGCGGACGTGCATTGTCCTGTTGGAACAGCAAGTTCCCTTGCCGGTCTAGGAATGGTAGAACGATGGGTTTGATGACGGTTTGGATGTACCGTGCACTATTCAGTGTCCCCTCGACGATCACCAGAGGTGTACGGCCAGTGTAGGAGATCGCTCCCCACACCATGATGCCAGGTGTTGGCCCTGTGTGCCTCGGTCGTATGCAGTCCTGATTGTGGCGCTCAGCTGCACGGCGCCAAACACGCATACGACCATCATTGGCACCAAGGCAGAAGCGACTCTCATCGCTGAAGACGACACGTCTCCATTCGTCTCTCCATTCACGCCTGTCGCGACACCACTGGAGGCGGGCTGCACGATGTTGGGGCGTGAGCGGAAGACGGCCTAACGGTGTGCGGGACCGTAGCCCAGTTTCATGGAGACGGTTGCGAATGGTCGTCGCCGATACCCCAGGAGCAACACTGTCCCTAATTTTCTGGGAAGTGGCGGTGCGGTCCCCTACGGCACTGCGTAGGATCCTACGGTCTTGGCGTGCATCCGTGCGTCGCTGCGGTCCGGTCCCAGGTCGACGGGCACGGGCACCTTCCGCCGACCACTGGCGACAACATCGATGTACTGTGGAGACCTCACGCCCCACGTGTTGAGCAATTCGGCGGTACGTCCACCCGGCCTCCCGCATGCCCACTATACGCCCTCGCTCAAAGTCCGACAACTGCACATACGGTTCACGTCCACGCTGTCGCGGCATGCTACCAGTGTTAAAGACTGGGATGGAGCTCCGTATGCCACGGAAAACTGGCTGACACTGACGGCGGCGGTGCACAAATGCTGCGCAGCTAGCGCCATTCGACGGCCAACACCGCGGTTCCTGGTGTGTCCGCTGTGCTGTGCGTGTGATCATTGCTTGTACAGCCCTCTCGCAGTGTCCGGAGCAAGTATGGTGGGTCTGACACACCGGTGTCAATGTGTTCTTTTTTCCATTTCCAGGAGTGTATGTTACAGTACCTTTCTTTTCATACAATTTCGCAAACTTGCTGTCAGCCAGGCAATTTAACCAAAGGGTCACAGGTGTCCAATTTAGTTCGTGTAATGCGACATGTGCTGTTCACCCCTAGACGAGTTTGACCCAAGAAATTTCGACGACGAGGAACCGCATGTGAGCCTGAACATCTTTGGGATGTTTGCTATCAACGTACCTTTCTTTGGCTAACAAAAGATAGGGGCGAAGAATTTCTGAATTTCCCTCGTACTATGCTGATGGCATAAAGATCTCACAGGCTTCCAAGTGTCAATAGCCTGAAATCAGTTATGCGATACAATTTTCTGAAAGAAAATTGAACGTAATTAATTTATATAAATTATGCGGAAATCTAGTTTGAAATGATCGTTTAGAAATTTAAGAAGCAGTGCATGAATGATATTTTATACTGGAAAACCTTCCGTTGCTAAGTGGTTGTGTCCGAAGTGTCATGTTTATAATGCCATTAATCAATGAGATATAATAAGTAATAGTTAAAACTTTATTCACAGTGCTTGTTTGCTTCACTTCATGTAGCACTGTTAGTCCACGTTGTGAATTTTTCTCAGTGCTCTGGGTGTCTTAATGCACGTTGTTTCCAATGAGACTGGTTTAGAGTCTTTAATAGTAAACGGTATTTATAAAAAGAAGAGTCGAATGTACACTATTTTCACCCATTCACTAAAATTGTCATCTTTTCGACGATTTTGCACATTATTGGAAAACAGTAGGTGAATGACATTTTTTATTTCACATTCTTGTGCTACCGAGCTATTGCGTATTAAGTTTCATGTTGAGCATGCGTTTAATTTACGTGACATCAGAATCTGAAGTTAACCTATCTCAGTTTGGAGGGTTTTATAGAAAGAATTTTTTTACAAAATCAGATCGTAAATAGTGCATTTTTTACCTTTTCTCAAGAGAACGGCTACAATTGTAAAAGATGGCAAAACTTAGTTTTTTTCAACTAAATTTTGCGCGAGATATAACAGCTTTAAGTTGCCAGAAATTCACGCTCGTTCTGCGCGAAGTCACGCAAGGAGTCAAAGAAGTGACTGTATCTTTTCCTGATTTTCTTCGACGAACGTTAAACTTTATCAGTGTTCATCGTAGACATGTGCGAATACTAAAGAAGTTTCAGTGAAGTCTCCTACGAGTCCTGTTCTCAAAAAGCAGCTTAATATCTACGTCGGTCAAAAATTCGAGTTCTGTAGTTGTGCTTATCAGCATGCTGTCCCACGCTAACCCAGGTGTGGTACATAAAAATCTGAATTCAGCATGTATGTCTCCATGTACTCTGGATCTGTTCTGTGTCAATATAAAGTCTTGCATACTCGTCTAAATTAGAGATATTGACCTTCTGTAAGCCAGACAGTGCATGCCTATATTCTGCATCCATTATGACATTGTCTGTAGATTTGTTGGTTAAAGCAGAGATATCGATCAAGGTGGTTTTCTGAGGCTGTCCATTAAATTCAGACATTCGTACAAGCGACCCCTTCATTGTTCCAGGCTGAAACTTAGAATCATTGCGATATGCACGTTCGGTGAGATCCATATCCTCCTGCTGCATGGTCTCAGCAAGTTCCTATCAACAAGACGCAGGATAATAAGTCATTATATTAAAAATTAGTTGTTTAATATATTCCTGAGCTTCCATTAGGCGAAAAAATCTGTGCCTTCTGATACGCAAATTCCACAGTGCTGCTCACATTCATACAATCTGAATTATTGACTACCACTTCACATACCAGTTTTACTCACAATTCAAGTGTGTATGATGCTCATTTCCTTATTAAGCACTTAGTTGGGTTTGGTTTGTGAAATGGCCAGTTTAGTGTCCTAGATAGAAAAATACAATTCATTCTCCAAGGGAGCGACAGAGAACATAACACTGTGCTTTCTGGTGTCAATACAATTCATGCAGGTGTGGTGGAGATGATGGTCAACATGTGGTGCACTAGCTGTCTATTCTATCCAACAGAGAGGACAGTTACTACATACAGTGGAGCAGCTAAAAACTGGTCTGTCGCACCATGAAAATAAGTGGGTCATTTGTGAGGATGGGATTGGAACCCTACTGCACTCACACTATTCACTTGGACGACGACGATAATGACGATGATGATAGAGTGTGCATGCATGTGTTGTAAAATACAGTGTGTGTGTGTGTGTGTGTGTGTGTGTGTGTGTGTGTGTGTGTGTGTCTGTGTCTGTGTGTGTCTGTGTCTGTGTGTGTCTGTGTGGAATAGTGTGACCTGGTTTTCATAGCATATGTACACTGACGCGCCAAAGAAACTCGTATGGGCATGCGTATTCAAATACAGAGATATGTAAACAGACACAATACGGCGCTGCTCTCGGCAACGCCTATATAACACAGCAAGTGTCTGGCGCAGATGTTAGATCGGTTACTGCTGCAACGATGGCAGGTTATCAAGATTTAAGTGAGTTTGAACGTGGTGTTATATTCGGCGCACGAGCGATGGGAGACAGAATCTCCGACGTAGCGATGAAGTAGGATTTTCCCGTACGACCATTTCACGAGTGTACCGTGAATATCAGGAATCCGGTAAAACATCAAATCTCCGATATCGCCGCGGCCGGAAATAGATCACATTTCCACCTAGCGCCACCTATCCGCAGTCCCCCATCCATGCCCCCATGCTCGCTAATTTCAGATTACCACTGGAAATCGAACATAAATGTGCATCCGCACTGCAGGTTGTGATTCATTGCTCATCGAGGCGAATCAGTTTTATGAATGCGTGGTGTCTACTCTTTTTGACATGTCCACATTTGGAAAACAACTTCCTGCCTCTAGGGGCAGATGGTAAATTGTTGGAAAACATCAACTCCTCACACGTCCGCTTCACTCTATGGAAATTCACAATCGTATTCCCGAAACTTCTAGTCTGAATTACCACAAGAAAACTGTTCGAGAACCGGATACAGAGTGATTATCTTTTATCTCTGGAATGAAAATTCCTGTTATCTCTGTCTCAGTTTCGCCTAATTGCACTCTTCATCTTCAGACTATATCTCGTCACTGTGAGTACTCAACGCGTGATGTGCCCTTCCCAAAATGTTAACTGTACGCATGTAATGGAAATTCAGACTCCTCTAAATGCCTTCCGGACAGCGTTCATCTGTCGTGTGGAAATCTACGGAACGCCCCCACTACTCTTCGAGACACGAAAATTAAGTCCGAGCTGCAGCAGTCTATGTCGCCATACTAGCTGTGTGAAAAACCTCTACCTGAATTAAAATCCGGGTCGTATATGACAACCTGTTCTGCACAGGCGATGTGTTACACATTTCGCGGAATATCTCCTTAATACACTGGTGAATACTTAATTGCAGCATCACGAAGGCAGCATGCAACAAGCGTCAAATTTCCTGAAGTGCACTACATATTTGGATATGCAAATGATTTGGACTTCAGCGCAACAGCACAAAGAAGGAAAGGAAAATACAACTTAATTTCTCTGTATAATAACAGATTATACAGCAGCTTTGAGGTTCAGAAATCGCATCTGAATAACTGTTTTTGTGAGAAGAACGTGTAAGAACGTGAAACGTCTATCATCATGTGTCGGAACTAGAGTAGCGCTCTACCAAAACTACGGTTCGGCAGTTTTGTTACTATACACAAACGCCGTAGTAAATGGTAGGGTTACCAGGAATACTGGTAGCATTGGTAGGGAAAGAAACATAAATGAATGTGTGACAGAGAAACTGGGAGCCGACGATTTCTCTTTGTTGTTTTGTGTGTTTGGTTGGCCGGCCGCTGTGGCCGAGCAGTTCTAGGCGCTTCAGTCTGGAACCGCACGACCCCTACGGTCGCAGGTTCGAATCCTGCCTCGGGCATGGATGTGTGTGATGTCTTTAGGCTAGTTAGGTTTAAGTAGTTCTAAGTTCTAGGGGACTGATGACCTCAGAAGTTAAGTCCCATAATGCTCAGAGTCATTTGAACCATTTGTGAATTCAGAACGTTGCTGCGGTTCGTGAGGTTTCAGTTGCTGCACTATCTGAATATTATACGGATAGCAGAGTAAAATAGACCACAAAACGTTCCGCACTCAGGATAATGGGATCGACAATTCTCGTGACACTGCACGAGCAGTAACACTACCCGGGGCACGCGCTGCGTCGTGAGTTACAGCAACAGCAACCTCGTCAAAAGCTTCCACCGGGATAAGACGCCTTCCTCTCCCAGGTGCCACATCAAGCTCACCTGTGTTTTTCAATTTCATGACATCCGAACTGTTCTCAGACCTTTCGGTCGATGATACTGTCTCAATGCAACACTGTAATTGCTGCAGTTCATGTAAAACAATTTCACTAACAGTGCACGGTCTCTCTTTTCGGTAGCCATATTGTTCATTCATGCTATGGTTAGTCAAATGACAGCTTGTATGTCATATGAACAATATACAGTGCCATATTGGTGGCTACAATTGGAACTAATTTTGAACTAAAGCTGTTTTTTTTTTTTTTTTTTTTTTTTTTTTTTAAGCGTAAATCGGTTCCGCAGTAGCACACCACCACTACTACCAACTTTGGCTGCCATACGATAAGTTCAGCCGACACTGGACCTCCCTGAGTAGCAACTCTTGAATTCATAATCAGTTATAACCATCCGGCACTATAGGACGATATAAATAGTTTTGTGTGTTTGGCAGTAATGGGGTAACGTAGTCCCGAAATATGTGGTACAAATATCATACGTTTGGCAACTGGTGTGTAAGATTCTCACTACCGATTCATCAGACAGTTATGCGATGGCTTCACAACAAATGAAATATCGTTGTTTGATGTGCTTCCTTATTCTGTAATTTCAATGGAGATCAACTTTGTACTCAATTTCGTCAGTCCGTTTGTCGCACGGCTTGTATCTCTACTTACCACAACTCTTAGTGGGCTGTACGCACATTTACTTTATTATTTAATATTGTAAACAGTTCAGCCAAGTATTTATACAGACGTCACATAAGAATACTTCATATTCTGGTGATTCGTACAACAAAAATGGTTCAAATGGCTCTGAGCACTATGGGACTTAACATCTATGGTCATCAGTCCTCTAGAATTTAGAACTACTTAAAACTAACTTAACCTAAAGACATCATACATCACCCAGTCATCACGAGGCAGAGAAAATCCCTTACCCCGCCGGGAATCGAACCCGGGAAACCGGGTACGGGAAGCGAGAACGCTACCGCATGAACACGAGCTGCGGACTTCGTGCAACATATACTGGTTCAGTTCATACATTAGCTGTCGCTGGTATCACACTGTTTACACTCCTGCGGTACCTACTTGCTATACTTGTAACCGCATCATTGTTTTTGACAAGTATACTCCAATACACTTCTAAATATGTCATTTGCACACGATTCTTAAAGCCACGTGCCTCGGAGGTCCTGAATAAAAATTAGATTTTGTCCTGAAGGGGTCCTTACTTCCCCTTGGGAACGTAGCTGGCCAGTGTGGCCGAGTGGTTCTAGGTGCTTCAGTCTGGATCCGCGCGACCGCTATGGTCGCAGGTTCGAATCCTGTGTAGAGCATGGATGTGTGTGATGTTCTTAGGTTAGTTAGGTTTAAGTAGTTCTAAGTTCTAGGGAACTGATGACCTCAGATGTTATGTCCCATAGTGCTCAGAGCCATTTGAACCATTTTTTTGGGAACGTAACATTATGTCAGCGTCGTAGGGAAGGCTAACCAAAGACTGAGTTTTATTTGAAACTACTGAGTGTAATTGCTGCTACTGAGTGAAACTAAAGCTATTGTCTCTTCACTTGTTTTTATCAAATGGGTCTGAGGACTATGGGACTCAACTTCTGAGGTCATCAGTCCCCTAGAACTTAGAACTGCTTAAACCTAACTAACCTAAGGACAACACACACATCCATGCCCGAGGAAGGATTCGAACCTGCGACCGTAGCGGTCTCGCGCTTCCAGACTGTAGCGCCTAGAACCACACGGCCACTCCATCCGACACTTGTGTTTATCATTTCAGCACTGACCTACGGAATTTTCCCTAACAAAGACAACTCATACTTCACCTATTCCTTTATTACCCACAACATACAAGCCGAACGCAATCTGACTACTATACAATGACAACATGACTTCAAATAATTAACACAAAATAATGGCCCTGAATTGCAAGAAATCTTAACCCACATTTCTTCATAAGTCACTTACCTCACAGAAAATCTTCATAACACGAACTACAGCAATTACAGGAAGTAGCAACTACAGCTAGCTAAATAAAAAGATTCTAACTACTAACTACTAGGAGGCATATCGTTAGCAAAAGAAAGATTTTGTTGAAGAACAAACAATGTATTTAGAAAATTTTACCTTATTCATTAGGGACTGATGACCCTGTGATTTGATCCCTTTATCCCTCAAACCAACCAACCAACCTTATTCATGTTACATCCAGTTTCAAAAATTGTATAGTTGTCAATAATTCCACTACCTAAACATTACCAACTACATCCATTCTCATTTTACAATGCATGACCTACCAACACTGAGTCTCCACTAAGACATTACGTCCAAACCCTTTTCTGTTCGCTCGCTAACTGCCAGTCCGTCCAACCACAGAATCTCTTGCCGAGGGCACAGACCGCTGTTAGTGATATTAATACAGTCTATATCGCTGCCAACATAAAACAGGCTACTTACATACTGGCAGGACACTTAGAAAATGTAACAGATCTGTTAAGGAGACTGCCTGAACTATGCTTGTCTGTCCTGTTTTAGAATACTACTGCGCTGTATGGGATCTTTACCAGATAGGGTTGTCGGAGTACAGCAAAAAAGTTCAAAGAAGGGCAGCACGCTTTGTATTATAGCGAAATAGGAGAGAGAATGTCACTGAAATGATACAGGATTTGGGGTGGACGTCATCAAAACAAAGGCGTTTCTCGTTGCGGAGGAACCTTCTCACAAAATTCAAGTCACCAACATTCTCCTCCGAATGCGAAAATATTTTGTTGACGCCGACCTACATAGGACGGACCTCATTAAAACAAAGGCGTTTCTCGTTGCGGAGGAACCTTCTCACAAAATTCCAGTCACCAACATTCTCCTCCGAATGCGAAAATATTTTTTTGACGCCGACCCACATAGGGAGAAATGATCAATATGAAAAAATAAGGGAAATCAGAGTTCGTACAGAAAGATATAGGTGTTCGTTCTTTCCATGCGCTTTACGAGATTGGAATAATAGAGATTTGTTAAGGTGGTTCGTTGAACCCTCTGCCAGGCACTTAAATGTGATTTGTAGGGTATCCATGTAGATATAGATGTAGATGAATTAATCATGTCAAGGTATGGGTCACTTCTATGTAGACGAAGGTACAGAATGAGAGATCGTCTGATACAGCGCGTGTTAAATGCGTTTAGATCAGGAATGAGAGGAATAAGAAGCAATATTTAGGTAATTTTATCCACGATGCCTCGAGAATTTCATGTGTACTGTAAGTTATAATTATGAGAGAAAGCGCTAAACCCAGTCATAATTTGGTCTAAGAACATGTATATTTAAGCATGATTAGTTTCAGGCCTAAAGCATGTTTCGTAGGATACTTTTGATATATTACGTGTTCCAATATTTTGCACTGTTAAAGAGGAAGGACGCTTTCTCAACATTTGTATGTATATGTCCATCCAACACTGGTTCAGGTTAATTAAATCAACCATTTGACTAAATCGTAATGTTGATCATAATAATTATAGTTAGAATTTAACGACATTATTAGAGAAGAACTACTAACGTGATGGACTAGGATCTTTAAGCATATCGACAGTGTTGTTGTTAACGGAATCATCCAGGCATTCGACTGAAAGAAACCACGGAAGTTATAAATACGGTGGCCGGTGGTGAACTGAATCCGATCCTACCGAATAAGGTGTAATGCCACAACCATATCGCTTGCTACTTTTCTATCTGTGGACATCACAAATCGAGACAGTTTTAGGGTTCCGTACCTCAGTCGACGCAAACGGAACCTTTATTGTATCAATTCGTTGTCCGTCTGTCTGACTATCTTTCCGACTGGTCAAAGCCTCTTTTCTCAGGAACGGTTAGACGCATCGGGTTGAAATTTATGTCACATACTAACGTCTGTCGTCCCATCCATGTACAAAAGGACACCAAAATTGTTTCGCACAGTAAATTGCACTTTTGCTACGCATACAAAGGGCTCCTATTATAACTTGAAATGAAAACATGTAACTACTTGTTCACAGTAAATTATAGGACATTCCGTCTGTAGTCCATATTTCCTAATGTGAAAGCATACTTCATTTACAATTTCCAAAAAGCAACGAAAACGAAACTTCATGGCAGTTTAAAACTGTGTGCCGGACCGAGACTCGAACTCGGGACCTTTGCATGTCGCGGGCAAGTGCTCTATATACATATTATTTTTAATGTGATTGGGGTGGGCGTCGTAAGACACCCTTTTAAGTTCGTTGTTGATCTATTACCTCAGTTATTTTATTACAGAGGGCAGCTAACCCTCTGACCGAACACGCAGAGCTACCGTACCGGCAGTGAGCTACCAAAGCATGACTCACGGCCCGTCCTCACAGTTTTAAATCCGCCAGTACCTCGTCTCCTACCTTCCAAACTTCAAAGAAGCTCTCCTTTCTTCCAGGTGTGCTAGTTCTGCAAGGTTCGCAGGAGAGCTTCTGTGAAGCTTGGAAGGTAGGAAACGAGGTACTGGCGGATTTAAAGCTGTGAGGACGCGGCGTCGGTCGTGCTTGGGTAGCTCAGTTGGTGGAGCACGTGCCCGCGAGCGGCAGAGGTCCCGAGTTCGAGTCCCAGTCCGGCACACAGTTTTAAACTGCCAGGAAGTTTCATATCACCGCACTCTCGTCTGTAGAGTGCAAATTTCATTCTAACAAGGAAAACAATTATTATTGGACTGATATCTATTTAAGAAGTCAAAAATTGAATCAGTTACTTTATAATACTTACATAAAAAAGATGTAATTCACCATACTTTCCATCCAACAACTAAGTTTAAAAGACAACAAAAACTTACGATCTTATGCTACTGAAGTTTCGTAAATGTCGCGCTTCTCAATCGTCAAAAATTTCCCGGAATGTCATATGGCCTAAGGTATATGGCAAGGAGAACTCAGATGAAACAAGCTTTATTATACAAGTAAACAAATGAACACAAAATACAGCAGACTTAGAGAACATATGGGAAAAAATGTAGACCGCTTTTCAGTTTATTCCCAGTTATGTTCGTGCATCATACCTTGAGTACACGGCAGACAACATTCCGAATAAATTCCGCGATTAATAAGCTTGCGAAACCGTACACCAACTCTCTCGCTTTCAAAATATCTGTAGAATGAGCGCACGAAATACGGCGGCTAGTAGTACGACGTGGCACCGCACGGAGCGCTGGCTGCTCTGAATAACGCGGCACAGCCTCTGTGGGTGTTCTCTCTCTCTCTCTCTCTCTGAGTGCTAAGGTAAGAGCTTCGTTTTGCTCGCGTGTCCAGCTGCTGTGGACGTGGTGTCCTTGGCTAACTGGCCGAGGCGGCGCAAGGGCAGCCGGACCGCGCGGTAGCCGCTCCTTCTCTTCGCTTCCCTCCCGCTTCTCGCCTTCTGCAGGACGGCGCACCGTTAGACACGCC
The DNA here is from genome assembly GCF_023897955.1 of Schistocerca gregaria. Taxonomy (NCBI): domain Eukaryota; kingdom Metazoa; phylum Arthropoda; class Insecta; order Orthoptera; family Acrididae; genus Schistocerca; species Schistocerca gregaria. The sequence continues at coordinate 182,559,848 of NC_064931.1, read as the reverse complement.
GCCCGCAAGGCTGCAGGCGCCGCACAGAACAGCTCCGCCGCACTGCTTCCTCTACTAGTCAACGAGCCTTCCACATGGCCGTCCTGAAGTCCTTGACTGTCTACTTTTGTATTCCAAAAGCCACCGTAAGCTACGTGGCGGAGGATGCTCGTACTGTGCCAAAACACTCTCCCTGTTCCATTTGCGCTGGGAAGAGAGAACGTCTTTTAGGTGTCTCTTGTATCGAGCATTGCCGGAATCAGACCCTACATGATGCAAAACGCCAGTGTTATACTGTTCCCACTTCGAATGCCTGTTGTTCAAGTGTTTGGATGAAGCGGTAAAATACGGAGACGAGATGAGTTGTATAAAAGCTTCCTTGTAGTAGATTCCGTGATTAATAAACAGCAACAGTAAAGCGTCGTAAATCATACCGGCATAAAGTCGCGCCTCACACACAAGCTGTTAAGTTCATCTGGATGCGCCCTGATTTCTGGCAGTGAAACACATTTTGCGCAGCTTACGTTCCCACATCGTCCACATCCGTAGCTGAGTGGCCAGTGGAGGACCGGGTTTGATTCTCGGCACTGCAAGTGATTTCTTCTTGGTGGGTGGACTGGAACGGGCTACTCTCAGCCTCGTGATGCCAACTGAGGAGCTATATGACTGAGCAGTAGTGACCTCAGATCACAAAAATTGACAACGGCCTGGAGATCGGTGTGCTGGTACCACATCCCTCCAATACCGCACCCAATGATACCATTTGCAGACGATGACACGGCAGTCGGTTGACACCGATGGACTCGTCATGGCCTCGAGAGGGAGTTAATATTTACGGTATGTTCCTACATAGGGAGAACAAAGCTTGATTTTATCCGGACGCTAGAATGATGAACTGAATTCGCCGTACTACTTCAGGATTTATCCGCAGAACCATTTTTTTTAAAAATTACATTGTTCGTGATCATCTATTGTATGGTTATATGATAGTGGAACAAACACTGGTAGCAGTTACTTCTGTAAAATATCTGGGAGTATGCGTACAGAACGATTTGAAGTGGAATGATCATATAAAATTAATTGTTGGTAAGGTGGGTGCGCGGTTGAGATTCATAGGGAGAGTCCTTAGAAAATGAAGTCCACCAACAAAGGAGGTGGCTTTCGACCTATACTTGAGTATTGCTCATCACTGTGAGATCCGTACCAGGTCTGGTTGACACGGGAGATAGAGAAGATCCAAAGACGAGCGGCGCGTTCCATCACAGGGTTTTTTGGTAATCGTCATAGCGTTACGGATATGTTTAGCAAACTCAAGTGGCAGACTTTGCAAGAGAGGGGCTCTGCATCGCGGTGTAGCTTGCTGTCCAGGTTTCGAGAGGGTGAGTTCCTAGAGGAGGTATCGAATATATATTGCTTCCCCCTACTTATACCTCCCGAGGAGATCACGAATTTAAAATTTGAGAGATTCGAGCGCGCACAGAGACTTTCCGGGAGTCGTTCTTCCCGCGAACCATACGCGACTGGGACAGGAAAGGGAGATAATGAAAGTGCACGTAAAGTGCCCTCCGCCACACACCGTTGCGGAGTATAAATGTAGATGTAGATGTTTAAACGTATTTTACAGCGATAATTTTATAAAGTACTAAAGCACAATAACTGCATAAATCAAACTATCCACGGACATCGCACAATCCATGAAAAGTGCGAAGCGACCATTTCAGCGCTGCTAGATTCATATATGTCACAACCATTGTAGCATACCAACGACTGCAACACAACACTCGGATGTTGCACGTTATCGATATTGATCTCATCAATCCGACGGCATCTGCAACCACCAACATTAAGGCACAGATGTGACGTCTGGATGAAAATGATTCCCTCTGAAGCAGAAACGGACACGGAGGGTAACACCAATACCGGGTAGACTGTCTCTTAATCGTAAAAACACAACGATACCACCGTGCTTTTGCATATGATATTTCAGCAGCAGGCAAAACTGAATAAAGGGAATTACGAGACACAGGCCTGTATTTCAGGCAACCTGTTTCCCGCATTCCTTTCATGCGGCTGCATCTATCGAATAGCGATGTCAGCATGTCAGTTGTCAGTATATTCAAAGCGACTCTGAGCACTATGGGACTTAACATCTGAGGTCATCAGTCCCCTACAACTTAGAACCACTTAATCCTAACTAACCTAAGGACATCACACACATCCATGCCTGAGGCAGGATTCGAACCTGCGACCGTAGCAGTCGCGCGGTTCCGGACTGAAGTGCCTAGAACCGCTCGGCCGCCGATACCGGTCCGGAATTACAACGTGAACTCATAATTACTATCTTAACCAGACCAACGGCACCTCTATGCCGCTCCTAAGGTGCTGTATGATGTTCTACTACCATGTGCCAAAATTACACAATATCTCTCTTGCTCACCCTCAGTTACGTGTATTATTTTTTATTTTGTATGTGTCCTCTGATTACTTACCTGTGTGGTATTTCTTGATTCAACGAGCATTGCGTGCCTGTCCAGTAATAACTATCTCGTATCTAGACAATTTTGCCACCTATTTCAGTGCTTTTTTATCTTTGTCAATCGTGTGAGCTTTATTATTAATGTATTGTTGGTCTTCAACAACATACAGATATTTACTTAAGTCTATAGTCGACTTTTATTTGAGAAGACTCGTGCTAACTCATTTTCTTCTTAATGCAGCATCACACCTGATCTACTCCACTGTGACTCGTTTCCAAACAGCACAGATGGGAATGCGGTTTCACCTTTTCGTAAGGCGAAAAATCCACGAAGTGGGTTTCTAAGATGGTCTAGCCAGGGGTCATTACAATGGTAAAACACCAGAACACAAAACTGTTCTTCCAAATCGGTGACGCTTAACCCCTGCCAATAATTGAGAGGATGTTTTAGCATCTTATGTCCTATTCCTGCGAGATGGCGTTGACCATAAGATCCTCTTCATACGGATTGGTGCATGAAGGTAGGGGGGGGGGGGGTCGATCTGTTCCAATTGAAGGCTGAATGAAATCATATAGTCATTTTTTATATGACTGGACATCAACTGCCATTCGTCATCATCAGTTTTCTGTTAAATTTGTGTCTCTATTTCCGGTGATCCAATGCTTCCTTCTTAACTAGCAGTATGTGTTATCGTCCATCACATCATCCACGATCAAAAGTGTCTTTCTCCCTCGCCACTTCCTCTGTTCCACATACCGTCTAAGACTGTTTCCATAGCCTCGTCCAAATTCGTTTCCGATTACATTCAATAATTTTCTTTGCTCTCCCACTCTTTCCATTCTTTTCATTTTTCAGTCTATCTATCCAACTTATTCTTTCCATCCCGACATCTGAAAAACTTCCATCCTTGCTCTGTCTTTCTTCCTCAGGGTCCACGTTTCGGCACTGTACAAGAGGACACTCCATACAGAACATTTTAGTAGTCTTTTCCTGGAATATTTGTCCATACTGCTTCAGAAAATTCTCCTCTCCGTCTAAAATGCCTATTTCGCCATCTTTATCCTGATTTTAATTTGTGTACTCCACTTCCAGTCGTTTCTATCCTGCTTACGAGGTATTTAAAGCTTTGCACGTGTTGTAATATTTCTACATTCAGTATTATCTTTATTCGTGAATTTCCTACTAGTGCTATTACTTTTGTTTTATTTATGTTGATTTTCATTTCGCAAATCTTTCCTATAGCTTCAACGCAACGGCAGCCACTATATCCCTAGGGTGAGCCTGTAACCCCTAGAGGGCGCGTCCTCTTGTGGCAGATCGGGGAATGCCTCCCAGATTGGCCTGGTAGGAGGGAAATGAAGCTCATCCAGTGGACTAACACGTAATGCAGTATGTGACATGACGCGGGCGGCTGTAAAAGGTGTTGTTCCCCACGTCACAGGTGGTCTCCAGGATTACAGAAGGCAACGAAAGACCACCGCAGATGATTTTTCCTGCATTACGCAGTCTCCATTTTATAAGCAAAATATGGAATCTTCTTATGCTAAATCAATATCCGAAGGTAAAACAGCTCCCCTCTCGGATCTCCTAGAGGGATAACTTGAAAGGAATCGTAACACCAAAACAAAGATTGATACGTAGAATGTCACAACACAGGAAAAATAGAAAGCTTTAAAAAAGATGTGGACTAGAATAACATGAACCTGGTAGAAGTTGCTGAGGTAAGATTGGATGGACACGGAGGATAGCAGTCACATGAGTACGTAATGTACTACTCAGGAGGATAAATAAAAGAAAGGAATCGCGTAGGAGTAATTATGACAAAGGAATTGGATAAGTGTGTGGAAAATGTAGAATATGGAAGTGACAGGGCATTGGTGTAGGGCTGAAAGAAGCAAAAAAAGATATATAGATTATCCTAGTCTATATGCCAACTTCAGAATATGATGACCAGCTGTAGAGCAAACATGCAACATAATAGAGAAAATAATTGATGATAATCAAGAATGATGCAAAATAGTAACGGGTATTTCTAAGGCCATTATGGGAGAAAGGAAGGAGGGAATCACAGCAGGCAGCTATGATCCTCGAAGGATGAATGTTAGAAGTAAACGGCTTATTTATCTAGCAGTGCCAAATACATGGTTCAAAAGTCATAGGAAGAGGATGCACACTTGAAAATCACGAGAGGATAGCTATAGAAAATAATTTTATTTTACGCTGCAGGAAGAAAGATACAGAAATATAATGAAGACAGTGCACACACTACCACGTGCAGATATTAATAATGACAATATTTTCTTATGGAAGAAATGGAAATAAAAATGAAAAATCTGAAGAGGGCTATGATGGGAAGAAGTGGGACCTAGAGAAGATAACATTAAAAAAAAAAGAATTACGGAAATTCTATCACTTGGGCTTACTAACTCATTGCGATGCAAAAAACCACCTGAAAATGTCAACGAGTATTGGAATATGGTGAAAGAAAGAATCATAGTAGCACAGCAGAAAAATTATGCATATGTGAACGGGAAAAGGGCAAAAAAATCCTTGGGTTGCACAGAACATGATTTCGAAGGTGGAAGAGAGAAGAAAATTCAAAACTACGAACAAGTTAGATGCAAGGAAGGTGTACCGAACAGTGAGTAATGAACTGTGTAGGGAAATGTAGCAGCCTAGAAAGAAATGATAAAAAGAAGAGTGTCACAGCTGCAGAACTGGAGAAGAAGGGAAGATATGATTTACTGTACAACAGATTAAAGGCTGCAGCATGGGATCAAAATAGACCGGAAATTCTCAGCAGACGAAAATGTAGTTTACAAAGATAGTGAGGACGTCCTGCAGTGATTGGATATCCAGTAATGGGAAGAGTATTTAAAAGAGCTATATCACACAGTTCACAAAACAAAAACCTTAGAACTTGAATCCTTGAACAGTGTGAATAATGATCAGAAAGGACCAACAGTCTTTAGGGACGAAGCGAAAAGTTCAATATCTGCAATTAAAAATGGAAAAGCAGTAGGTACCAGGAAAAGAGTAGAATGTTTGAACCAAGAAGCCGAAAAAGGAATTTTGAGGTTATGAACCAAACATATGACAGTGGTGTGTTGTCAGAGAAGTATGTGAGACTAATAATGTTTTCAATAACAAAGTGGCAAGGAACCAAGATATGCAATGAGTGCAAGACACTTGGCTCCATTTCTCTTGCAATCAAAGTTATGTTAATAATCTCTCTAACTTATAAAAATGTACGTATGTATGTGTGTTCAACACCTTCTCGAAAACAACTGGATCGACTTCAACCAGACTTGGTACACTCTTCACTTGCTATTTGGAAAGAGGAGTGTAGGCATCAACAACGGCCAACCTCACGAAGTGATGGTGATGGAAGTGAAAAACAGGTGTAACGCACAGTAGACAAATATCTAGACAGATTCAGCAATTATTTGACTTACAACAAAATTTATACATATTTTCAAAACTTCAAGATCTTGTTTGTCGCTGACATCCCCCACAAACACCTTCCTTGTTCATGCATTGAAACTGTTGTATCAGGCGTGACGTTTTAATTTATTACTTCTCTACTATGAACTACATTCACAACAAATTTTGCTGATAGTATCCACATGAAGCAATAAATGTACCTGCAAAATTGTCCATTGTACGACACATACGAGAGGGTATCCAAAAAACCGGAATTATTTTTTAATAGCTATATATTTTCCAACTGCTTACAAGACAACCTTACCCCCTTCAAAATACTCCCCATTACAACTAATACATTTGTCCCACTGGTGCTTCCACTGTTCGAAACATTTTTTGTAGTCATCTTTAGAAATGTCTGACAGCTCTGCCATCTTTTTTTTCCTTCACTTTTGCAGTGTTGTCAAATCGGTGTCCTTTCATGCCCCTTTTGATGCGTGCAAGTAAGAACAAGTCGCACGGAGCCAGGTCAGGTCGGGTGAGTAAGTTGCATGGGGCAGTGGGACCATGCCACTTTTAACCAAAAGCTGTCTAACAGAGATGGCTGTGTGCAGGTGCGTTGTTGTGGTGGAAGAATCACTCTACTGTCAACCACAAATCTTTTTTGACGAACACTGTTGCTCATTGTTCTTAAAACTTGATCAATTGTCTATCGATGGTCTGTGAGCACAAGTTCTCGAATTTTTTCAATATTTTCCTCGATTCTGGCAGTTGATGGACGTATAGAACGAGGTTTGTCATCAATCGACATGTCACCTTTTTTAAATCGAGCAAACGTGTCGTACACTCGAGTTTTTCCCGTAATGTTATCTTGGTAAGCTATTTTCCATATTGAAAGGGTTCAGCAGCACTTTTAGAGAGTAGAAAACAAAATTTCACAGTACACATAGTTCATTTAAACTTGTCATCATAAAAAACGGAACAAGACAAAAACAGCGCTAGCAGAAACAATCACTGCAGGTAACAGAAGAAGCCAGGTCGACTGAACTGGCAATGAGTTGCTTCACACCACACGTTGCCCACGGCAACGTTATTCTGTTTTTTTTTTTTTTTTTTTTTTTTTTTGCCCCCCTCGTACTTCTGGAGATATCACGTCATAAACACTAAGGCGTGTGAAAAATTAGGTTTTCTTCAAATTGAAGTGCAAACTGCCTAGACTATACTCATCCAGTGTTGGATAGTGGAGAGCACTTTGCGACTTCCAGCAAATCTTAAATATAAATACAAATATTCCTCGATTACATGCCTAACGTCAAATATTTAACACATTACCACATTTGTAAAGTAAGCAGAAGTTTGAAGCTGTTTTATACAGAGGAGTTCTGTTATTAAAAGAATCGTGGGTTTACTGGTACTTACTGAGTGAAAAGAGGTGCTGTGAGATTGAGAAACATCTACATCCTATAGGAATGCGAATGAAAATATTGCATAATTCATGAACACCTGGATCAATTTCAACCAAATTTGTTAGGTAGTTCAGCACGATTCCCAATTACCATTAGGAGTGGGAATTTGGATGAGAAAGCTGGACGTAAAAAGTTCGAAAAGGACCTGTTAGTAATTATTTCCTATATTTAGTTGCCTTGAATACTTCCAAAAGTACGGAGAGCGATTTGTCTCTTAATTGTGCTGTTAAGTGTGTCAACCAGGGCGCAAGAATTAGCGGTGCAAAGAGCCAGTAATTTTGTCAACGTGTTTGGGAGCTAACGAAAAGCCACACAGCTGAGTATCACAGATAAATGTACGTCCGCTGGAGTCCTGTGGTGAAAAACAGCAGAGAATCAGACATATACTTTCGCAAATACGACACGTAAGCAGATGTTGAACAGCTTCTCCTAAGCTCCTGCGTCTACTTCAATCAATCTTGCTATACATGTTGTGGTCTTCAGTCCAGAGACTGGTTTGATACAGCTCTCCAAGCTACTCTATCCTGTGCAAGCTTCTTCATCTTCAAGTACCTACTGCAACCTCCATCATTCTCAATCTGCTTAGTGTATTCATCTCTTGGTCTCCCTCTACGATTTTTATCCTCCACGCTGCCCTCCAATACTAAATTGGTGATCCCTTGATGCCTCAGAACATGTCCTATTAACCGATCCCTTCTTCTAGTCAAGTTGTGCCACAAATTTCTCTTCTCTCCAGTTCTCGTCAATACCTCCTCATTAGTTATGTGATCTACCCATCTAATCTTCAGCATTCTTCTGTAGCACCGAAAGCTTCTATTCTCTTCTTGTCTAAACTATTTACCGTCCATGTTTCACTTCCTAACAGGGCTACACTCCATACAATTACTTTCAGAAGTACTGCAGGGGTAAAAACCACCAACGTCCCATTGGGTTGAGGGTATGAGTGATAACGGGATGATGGACGGGGAAGGGAGGAGAAGAAGGTGGCAAGATAAAGTGGGGATGAGGTGGTGAAACGACTGGGAGGGGACAGGAGGAGACAGACAGACAGAAGGGGGAGTAGTAGATGGGCACAGAGAGGGACAGGAGGAGATGGATAGAGGCAGGGGGGGGGGGAGATTGACCCTAAGAGGAGGGAAGAGGAGATTTCAGAAAGAGAAGGGGAGGAGGAGATGGACGGAGAAAGTGGGGAGGAGGAGACAGACAGAGAGAAGAGTGAGGAACAGATGGATCGATAGAAGACTGGAGTAAATAAATACCCATGCAATTGCAATTTCTAAGCTAGTCATTATTTCAGTACTGGAAACGGTAATGGGGGAGAACCTGGCTGAGGAGCATTTTGGTTTTTGGACATATTACAAATGCAAGAGACGCAATAGCACACTTGCAAATTTTGGGGAAGAGGTTTACTGAAGCAGAAAGGACCTAAATATGTATTTTAAAGATCTGGAAGAAGTATTTGATAATGTATATTGGGATAAGCTTGTAGGTACTCCTGTAATAAGAGAAAAGATAATAGACTGGAAAAAAAAAGAATTTTAAACTCATTACATTTACATGGAAGTGAGAGGAGTAAGTACCAACTGGAGAGAATTAGTACAAGGAGTAAGACAAGGCTGCTGTCTCTCTCCTACCCTTTTCAATCTATACTTACAAAATATGACTAGACGACAAGTGTGTAAAAGTGTATAAGAACATGGTGTTTGAGGTTTGCATACGACATCGTTCTTCCAGCAACAGATGAAAAAGAATGACAAGCTGTAGTCGATACCGGCCACAATTCGTCGGCTTATTACTCTTTTGCAGAAGGAGTGGCTCTTCCTTTAATGTGGGAATAATTCCATTTACAGCACGAAACATTGCCGTAAGGCAATGAACTAGTGTAAAATTTTTCACTCTTCGTAACGAGAAAAACGTAATGTCTGTGGCTACAATTTGTTGAGTGAGCTACAATTTGAATTAACAAACTCGTACAAATACTTGGGTGTAAAAATATGTGAGGATATGAGATAGAGCGATGAGATAAGATCAGCCGTAGGCAAATCAGGTGGCAGCAGACTTAGATTCACGGTAGGATAGTGGAAAAATGCAGTCACGATACAAAGAAGGTTGCTTGCAAAACAGTCGTGCGACCCAACCTAGAATAATGCTCAAGTGTGTGGGAATCATACCAGATATGATTAACAAGGATTTTTGAATGTATACAAAGAAGAGTAGCACGAATGGTCACATGTTCTTTTGACTCACGGATGTACTGGAAAAACTGAGTTGGCAGACGCTTGAAGACAGACTTATAATATCCCATGAAAGCCTACTTATAAAATTTCAAGAACCAGCTTTGAGTCATCTGTTGATACCCCCTGCGCACTACTCACAAAGTGATCACGAAGACAAAATATGACTCGTTAAAGCTCGTACAGTGGCGTTTAAACAATCATTCTTCCTTTGCTCCATACGTGAATGGAACCGAAAAAATTCCTGATAACTGATACAATGGGAATTATCCTCTACCATGCACTTCGAATTGGTTTGCGGATATAGATGTAGAGTTAGGTGAACTACTGACGGAGATGGCCACAGAAAATACTAAAAGCACATTAAAATTTTATAGAATGACGATAACATGTTTCCATCCCTAATAATGTACATTTTTTTAAAAAATTATCAGTGGTGTTACCCATTTTCTAATTGTCGATTGCTGGAACGATACTCAAGCACGTGTTAGAGATATCGGTGTCAAAGGTGGGTGGTATTTTAGACAAAAATTAACAAATTGCCGAAATATCTGAATATCTGAATATAATATGTTCAGTGTATTATATTTTCCTAGGATTCAGATATTTCTGCAATGTACTAATTTATACCTAAAATAGAAGCCACCTTTGCTACCGGTATATCTAAGACACCCTTACGAGTTAGCAATCTACTCGGGGGTAACTGGCTTGAAAAAACCTGCATCATCAGAATTTGGTGAAGATGGGGATATACTAGTGCTGTTTTAATTTCCAAATTTCTTCGTATTGCTTCATGGAATGAGGGAATATGACACTGTTGATAGCAATCCGTCCGTTGGATAGGGCTGTCAAGCACGGCGACCTTCTCGGTTCTATTCTACAGAGGTAGGCATTGTGCTCCTGCCAAGTTTCACCTCCTTCCTTGTGTCATCATCATCATCATGATCATCATCATTATCATAATAGTCATCACAATCGACAATACAAACACTACACTACATGTATACATTGCAGTCACCTATACGAGATAGATATAATTAAGACATATGATATACAAGCTGCTCGGGTTCAGTATATTATTCTTTTCCAAGGACCCAGATATTTCCGCAATTTATTAACTTTTATCCAAAATACCACCCACCTTTGGCACCGATGTCACTAACACATGTTTGAAAGGTGATGCTCGACTCGGAGGTAGCTGGAGGTAGCTGGTTCGGAATCTGGCAGTGATAAAATCTGGATCATAAGTATTTGGTGAAGATGGTGAGGAGAGATGGTGGTGTACATTTCCTGATGAATCTCCGTTAAAGGCCCGTGTTAAATTCCAAACGTCTTCGCATTGCTTCATTGAATGAGGGCAAATAACACTGTTGACGGCGATCCGTCCTTTGGATGGGGATATCAAGCTCGGCGGTCATTATGAAATCAATACCAGCTCTCTTCAAGAAATTGGAGGGGAAGAAATCACCCACAGCCTTTCTCCTAATCGTACCACCATTCGCTCGAAGCGATCTTGTGAAACTGCTAAAAACTTAAATCCAGATATCCCAAAGGAGATTTGTTCGACGCTAACTTCAATTACGAATAAAGTATTTTAACTAGTGAGTTACCACAATTAGATATGGGAGTGGAAACTCACTTGTTGGTCATTGAGGTATTTCAAAGGCCACCTGTGCCACGAATTTTGATTATCAGCAATGTGCTACGCAGGAAGTGATGATCCTATGTTTCCGAGAGATATTATCAAATGGCATATATAGCCCCACTGACCTTACGTCACAGTTCCGTCGGTGGAGGACACAATTAATTCGTGGAGACCATTGATGCCACTTATGCAGCTTTCGTAATTTCAAAGGCACATGAATCTGCTTGTCATATATGAAGACTTATAGCTTATAAGAGAAACGGAAAAAAAATTCACACTGCTCTAAATATCACTGATCCATATTACATGCGTAACGAAATACGACTAACGTTAGATGTCAGAGTAGCCCAATTCACCTCCAAAAGAGAGACGCGCACTGAAAGCTTAAAATCAACTGGAATAGGATAAATAGGTTTGGAATTTTGCAAGAATCCTCGTCAACTGGGAGCTAATCTCGACAGAACCCTGTTTGTAAATCACTTCGTCAGAATACCATGCAAAAAGTCACAGCACGTAACAACCTCCTAAAAAGCTAGTACAACATGCAGCACCTACTCTTAAAAATTGTGCATCACCGCTATGTCATTGTACTACAGGGCGACAACATGCTCGAGACCACTCTGCAATGATAAACAAGTAGACAGTATTGTCATATTGCGATGGGCTGCGCACGACACGCTTCTATAGACGGCCTATACTCTACCTGATCAAAAAATTGAAGCATCCAGAAGACATGGTCGGGTACAAAAGTAGCAAAAGCAACTTAAAGTGGCCTCATTTAGTCATCGATTTGTCCATCTGATCGATTCGTGCAATACTTATGTTTGAGGGGCGCTCAGATGCGATTGTGGCTCGGTGTCGGAGTATGCCTGCCGTTAACACCACAACAAATACGGCTGCGTTTGGAGTGGCCAGGAAGCATGGATTGCTGATGAATGTTGTCCCACTGTGTTCATTTGTGGCTCTGAGCACTATGGGACTTAACTTCTAAGGTCATCAGTCCCATAGAACTTAGAACTACTTAAACCTAACTAACCAAAGGACATCACACACATTCATGCCCGAGGCGGTCGCGCGGTTCCAGACTGTAGCGCCTCGAACCGCTCGGCCACTCTGGCCGGCCCACTGTGTTCAGTGATGAATCGAGGTTATACACTACTGCAGACGACCATCGCCGGTGAGGATGGCCCATTCTTCCAATGTTCTGGATAAGCACATAGGTGTTATTCCTGGCATCATGATGTGGACAGTCATCGGGTATGAAAATGGTTCAAATGGCTCTGAGCACTATGGGACTCAACTGCTGTGGTCATCAGTCCCCTAGAACTTAGAACTACTTAAACCTAACTAACCTAAGGACATCACACACATCCATGCCCGAAGCAGGATTCGAACCTGCGACCGTAGCAGTCGCACGGTTCCGGACTGCGCGCCTAGAACCGCGAGACCACCGCGGCCGGCCATCGGGTATGACTTCAAGTCACAGCTAGCAGTGACTGAGGGAACTCTGACGGCACGACATTATGTAATTGACATCCTGCGTCCTCTTGTGTTATCGACCATGCGATACTAACTGGTATGATTTTTTAACAACACAGTACGCGTCTGCACATGGCAAATGTCTCTGTGAATCTATGAACTGTCTGTATGCTGTTGAGTTACTACCGTGGCCAGCAACATCATGAGATCTGTTCCGATAGAACAAGTGTGGTACCAACTCGGCCGTCAGTTCCGTTCCAGTGCCAGTATCCAGAATATCACAGACCAGTTACAACAGTTGTCAGCCAGTTTGTTTCCGGTACACCGGGGGTGCAACGTCATGCTGATAAGTGAATTCATCTGCTAAGTGCTTTGTAAATTTGACCCAATTTTGTAATCACAGAAATAACATCATACAGCCTATCAATCAGTGAATTTTCATTTTGTTTCCTTCTACCCTTCTGTGCGCTTATTTTTTTTACTGAGCATCCTTCCAAATAATACCAGTAATGTGTGTGACTGCGAAAAAATCCATACCACAATGCATCACCTACTTGGCCTGACATCCTGGAGAACGCAAATCTACACAAAGCGCCCCTATACGAGGCCGATGTCTCAATGTCAACCTTCCACAACATTGTTTTAGTTTGTTTATTAACTGTATGTTTCGTACTGCATTATAACTTCCTTGTCTATGTACAAGTTCACATTTATGTATTCCTGAGATGGAATAACGAAATAGCTCTCTTACATGTCGATAATATGACCTTTGTTTCCTCTTCAAATACTTCAGTGATCTGGACAGTCATCAGCAATAAAACACTTATCTCCTGAGTTGTATGGAACATCATCAGGCATGGTAGTTCACTGTTATAAAATAAAAGCACAGGATTATGTGGTAATAGTTACTATATTTACACGGATCTAACGCCCATCGTTTTTTCCCCTCTAGCAATATTTAAAACTGTAGTGTGCAATGGATTCAGTGGCGCATTAGAATCTCCTAAATACTTTTACATTTCTGATTAGTAAAACTACAAGGTTATAAAATCAATGAAGTGATTTCACACATTTTTTGCAGCTATTTTATTTGATTTACTGTCACAGGGCTTTGCACACAGGTAGAAAAATTCAAAAACTGTTTTTTTTTTTGGCGTATCAAAAGAGCTCCATACGTGCCCCCATACCGAAGCTGCAGACCTCAAGTCGATAATCAAGTTCTTCCCACGTTCGGTGCAGCATATCGCTATTAATCTGTTCAAAAGCACCATTGATGTGAGCTTGCAGTTCTGGTAGACACTGAAAAAAATAAAAATGCGTGGAGTTAGGCCAGGAGTGCGTGTGAAACTCGCCCCCACGCTGACAACCATTTTTTCACTCAATGCAGGCCGACCCGTTTATTTCTCTTGCAGACGCATCCTGAAGCCCTAAACTGCGCATACCATCGCCGAAAGGAGTTGGCAGTTGGTGAATCTCTGTTGAACTTCGTTCTGAAGGTGTCGCTGCACCGACACGGGAGACTGATGTAAATGCATTGCAAGCACAACGTAGGCATTCTCGGTGGCTGCCGCCAACTTGCATATCTGCTCATTGCTGCGCTCTCGGAAAAGAAACCTGAAGTGCGGCTGCAACAATTCAAAATTTTCAGTTTTTCTATATGAGTGTTGAGTTTTGTGGCAATATGACAATTAATGCGGCTACAGTGAATTTATAAAGTCGCTTCAATCATTTATAATAGCTTTCTATTTAATTGGTACTTAAAAATAATAATAATAATTATTATTATTGTTATTATTATTACAGTTAATTGGTGGCACATTGTGTAACTTATATAGTCATGACATAAGATTATCTAATTTAAAATTCCATTGTGGTATAAAAATGATTACTCAATGGTATTATTATTGTCGAATGAGTCAGACAATGATTCACCATGATTTAGAGTTATTTTAATAAAAACAATCGTCCCTCACAGGTTTAGATTTGTCATCATCACAAGCTGGATACTTGACAGGGGGAAAAGTGCTACCACTACTATGTCAAATGTAGTAGTGTCCAACTTAAGGTATGCATGAAGGCATTTCGTGATCTTCATGGTATGAAGCGACGAAGAGGGGATCGGAAAGTAAGAGCTTTTTGTCATTCATGGAAGGATGACAGAGGAAAACGTGCTCCTGGACATAACAAACCTAATTGTGTTCACCAAAAGAAACGTGATTTTATCGTCAGTATTCCCGCTCAAGAGAGTCAGTATTGTCACTCGAAAAGTATAAAAAGTATCTGCCAGCTCAACTGACTGTGTCTCAGTTACTTAGAGACTTCATTTATCAATATCTTGCGTTGCAGAAAGACGTAAAATATTTGTTGTTTAATGACGCCTTCCAAATAGATTTTCATTTGAAACATGGCCAGCCAAAAAGAGATATTTGTAATTATTACACTGAAGTTGATGCACAGCGTGAGGCACGATTTAATGCGCAAGGAAAAGCTGCTGTCAAGCTGGGAAAATAAATTACACTTTCTGAAACCGACCGGCCTCCGAGGCCGTCTTCGCGCCGGCACGGTAGCTCAGCGTGTTCGGTCAGAGGGCTGGCTGCACTATGTATTAAAGAAAACTGCCTAAAGTATAAAACGAAAAACTTGCAGGGGTGTCATGTGATGTCCGTCCAGAGGAATTACCGAGAACAATATGGAAAAAGTGCGTTAACGCACGTTTACGTGGTGGCGCTCTACCCGGGAACAAGCCGGTTCGAATCCTGGTGAAAAAAAATTCATAGCCATTATTTGACCGGTAAGGGAAGGAGAGGCGGCGTCGTCAAGTTCCTGATCGCCAGACCTTGCGACCACTCTGCTCAAACCTCTCCCCAGTGTCTCGTGAAGTGAGGGCATGTAACACTGTTGATGGTGATTCGTCGGATGGAGTCGTTAAGCTTGGCGGCTCCTTTGGTGCTATGCGCGATGGGTAGGCTTTGTGCCAGCACCGAGTTTCACCCTCTCCCTTCTCTCATCATCATCATACAACATAACACTACACTACGCTACACACACACACACACACACACACACACACACACACACACACACATAACACGTACATGTAGTATTACAATTAATGTAATGGAACATTTTGTAAATAAATGGAAAATCTGTCTGAAAACTGAATGTTTCTAGTTATACTTGCGGGCAGTGAAGGAGGCATCTGAGAAACATCCTTCAATACTGAGAATTTGTTTAGCTTATCAAAAAAAGAATTACGTCTTCCGGTAACAAACACAAGCAAAAAATATTATGAAAGACAACTATGGCATCATAGTTTAACTGTATGTAACATGGCTTCCAACGATGCAACTATATTTACGACATCGGAGACAATTTGTTGAAAATCGTGAAATAAAATTATTAGCTGTCTGAAACGGTATGTTGGACACAAAGTTGATCAGTCTGTCAAAGAGTTGTACTTTTTCATGGACAACTGTGCATCAGTGCAGGGGTGAAAACAGATATGTGTTTGCGTTCTGGTTGCATGTTTGTGGAGTACCTTTCCAGAAAGTTTATCTGTTGTACCCTATCCCCAGACACTCTTTCATGCCCAGTGACACTATTTTTTTCAGGATTGTGAAGAAAAAACGAGCACTAGATAAAGCCTTAGTTCCTTCCACATCGATCAAACTAATCAGAAAGTCACAACATAATAATGCCATTGATGTTCTTTATGTCAAACTACCGCTCACTGATAATGAGGAAAATAATGGCACACCTTCTGTTGAAGTTGCTAACTTACAAACATTCTTTTGACAATGTTCTGGTAATAAATGTTCATTAATTTTCTTCGGTGTGGGATGTGTGTTTCAGAAGAGTATATGTACCTGTAATTTGTCAGACAGTGTCGTCAACATTTTATCATCCCCATTCAATTTTGAAGAGAGGTTGCAAGCATTACAAAGAGCAATAATAACGTCCAAATTACACCAGACAGATTTCGAAAGATTAACAAAGCAAAATATGACGATGATCGAAAACTGCTGGAACGTGTTACTCTGCCAGAAGATACCACTTTTCCGTCACACGGATGTATGAAAGTGATTTGTAAGATGATGAAGTAGAGTTGGACGGAAAATATTTTGATGAAAATGAAATAATATAATGCATCCAATCTTTTTAGTATGCAACAGTACTGAAATAATCCATAAGAGATATTGGGATGGTGAAAATAGAATCTTTACACATAGCTATGGTAATTTTTTGAAATATTTTATTATGGAAAAATCCAATTTATGAGAATCATAAGTCGTTAAATCAGCGATTTAACAGTTTTTCATCCGTTTTAAGTCAAAAGTTGTCAAGTAACACCAAAAAGGGGGAAACCAGATGGCGCTATGGCTGGCCCGCTAGATGGCGCTGCCATAGGTCAATCGGATATCAACTGCGTTTTTTTTTTAAAAAAAAGGAACCCCCCATTTTTATTACATGTTCGTGTAGTACGTAAAGAAATATGAATGTTTTAGTTGGACAACTTTTTTCTCTTTGTGATAGATGGTGCTGTAATAGTCACAAATGTATAAGTGCGTGGTATCACGTAACATTCCGCCAGTGCGGACGATATTAGCTTCGTGATACATTACCCGTGTTAAAATGGACCGTTTGCCAATTGCGGAAAAGGTCGATATCGCGTTGATGTATGGCTACTGTGATCAAAATGCCCAACGGGCGTGTGCTATGAATTCAAAAAAAATATGATGCCCAAATAGGTGTTTTAGCTGCTGTCGCGGCTTATCCGCACATCAGTAGCAGACAAATTGCGCGAGAATCGGGAATCTCAGAAACGTCGATATTGAGAATACTACACATGTTAAAAAAATGAGAATGTTCAATACAAAATTGTATATCTCAAAGCTGAACCCTTAAATACATTTCATTCATTTCTTTGGAAATTTAGTATTTCAAACTAAATTTCAAGACTTTAACTTTTTTCCTTTAAGAATTTAGAAACGATGACTTATCTACTTTTGGCTCTTAGTGCTCCGTTTACCCAGACCCCGCTCCCCGTTCAGTAGAACAGATTGAGTTTGTGACTGAATTAAGAAACTTCGGACTTTCCTGTTCACTCAGATTTACTGACAAAACTACACTGATGAGCCAAAGCATTATGACCCCTGCACACCGCGAGGTTGAATGCCTCCTGGTGGAGTTGGGGCCACGTGAGGCAGTAAGGTGATGATGATGATGTTTGGTTTGTTGGACGCTCAACTGCGCGGTCATCAGCGCCCGTACAAGTCCCAATTTTGTCACACTCTAATATTTGACACAGTCCAGTCTAGCCACTATCACAAATGATCATGATGATGAAATGATGAGGACAACACAAACACCCAGTCTCCGGGCAGAGAAAATCCCCAACCTGGTCGAGAATCGAACCGGGGACTCCGTGATCCAGAGGCAGCAAAGCTTGCCACTAGACCACGAGCTGCAGACTTGCCGCAGTAAGAAAAGAATGTTATCGGAAGAGAGACGAATAAACGAATGGGCTGTCATAATAACGAAGATACGGGCCGCAGATGCAGAAATCCACTGATGTAAATGATGATGATGAGGTCCCATACTCCGAGGAGTGTAGGGGACGATGCAGGAGACCCGCACCGTCGTACTAGGCAAGGTCCCAGCGGCGGTGGTTTGTCATTGCCTTCCTCCGACCGTAATGGGGATGAATGACGATGGTGATGGCGACACAACAATGCCCAGTCATCTCGCGACAGGTAAAATCCCTGACCCCGCCGGGAATCGAACCCCGGTGCGCGGGAAGCGAGAACGCTACCGCAATATCACGAGCTACGGACACTGATGTAAAAGGTTTTGAGAAAGGGCACATGGTTGTCGCGCTGCGGCTGGAAACGGAAATCTCTGAAACGGCGAAGCTGGTTGCCTTTTGACGAACTACTGACGTGAGCACATACGGAAAGTGGTTGTAGGATGGTGAAATAAAGAGGAGGCCGTATGGTATCGGAGGACCGCGTCTCATCACAAAACGTGGAAGTCGGAGGATCCCCCGCTGAGGTATCCAGAAAAGCAGCGATCTGTGGCAGCTCTGACGACAGAGTACAACGCTGGTACAGGTGCAAGTATTTCGCAGCATACCGTTCATAGGCCATCGTTAAACATGGAGGTCCACATCAGGCGACCCTTTGTGTTCCTGTGTTGACCCAACGGTATAGTCAGTTATGATTGGAGTGGGTACAGTATCACTGAGTTTTAACTGTGGATCAATAGAAACGTGTCACCTGTCGAATGAATCACGTTTCTTGTTACACCAGGTCGATGGATGGTTTCTTACGCGCCGTCATCCAGCCGAATAGCTGCACGAAACATGCACTGCGCCACAAATGCAGGCCAGTGAGGGCAGAATTATGCTGTGGGGTACAGTGAGTTGGCCTTCCACGGGATCTGTGGAGGTAATCGAGGGCATCGTCACAGCAGCGAACTACATGAGCATTATTGCGGACCTCCTTCATCGCTTCATGCTTGAAGTCTCCCCTTTCCAGCGAATGTGCCTGATCTGTACGCATTGGGACACATATCGGGCGTCAGCTGTGTGCCCGTAAACCACCATCCCCTAATTTGCGGGAATTGCTTGACAGACATATGGTGTCAAATACTTCTGAAATCCTGTCAAGGAATTGCAGATTCCATGCCAAGCAGAATATCTGTTATACTGTGTTTGAAAAGTGTAACACGCTATTAAACGGGTTCTCATAATGTTTCGGCTCAATAGTGTAGAGTGGGACAACGCGTTTCGGAAGCATATTTCCGTAACAAGATTCTCACGAGATTTAAGCACATAAAAACACCGCAATGATGAATTTAATTAACATATAATTTTTTTCATATCAGAGGCGGAAACAGTTAACCACATAGCCTAACTGACACGTCTAGCAAAAAATTAATGTTCAGAGAGGTGTATATGACAGTGTGCTTGAAAGTAATGCCTCCTAACTTTTTACGCGAAAATTCTTAAAGCTTTTTAAATAAAACGAACGTTATTAACATTCTACATCTTTATTTTTCATGTGTACGTATTTATTTCTCAGCGTAGTCAGCCTAGCGACGAACACATGTCTTCTAACGAGAGACCAGTTTGTCGATACCGTTACTGTAGAATGTTTGACTTTGTTGACAGAACCACAACCTCATCTCTGCTTGCACCGCTTTATCACCATCAAAGTGACGTTCTAGAAGATGTTCTTCAAGTTGTGGAAACAGGTGAAATCGGATGCTGCCAAGTGGCGATGTATGGAGGATGATCGTTGACAGTGAACCCAAGGCGTCGGATTGTTGCAGATGTAGCGGCGCTCGTGTGTGAAGGAGAGGACGCTCAATATGTGGACGAACTCTTCGAGTTCGTAATTCGATTACAGCACGTTGTTTCTCATTCAGCGACAGTTACATTACACGCCCCTGCGCTACACGCTACAATTCGGAGCCTCTAGCAGTAGAGACGTGCAAATATGTAGACATTAAGAGAGATGTAGAATATTAATGATCTTTAGTTTGTTTAAAAATCTTTAACAGTTTTCACATTAAAAAATTCTGAGACATTACTTTTCACCACGCCCCGCCCTCGAAACACCTGTGAATAAAAACAAATGAAGATGAAAGCGCATAACTTGTCACTTAAAAAATTAAGACCACAGGGCAGTTTCGTTGCTAAATATTTTTGGGGAGCCCTGAGCATTCGTGGTTGTGCATTATATCGCCTTAATTTGTGGATTCAGAGAAGCCGTTAGCACTACAGAGCCGCAACAAGAACGTGCTATTTCAGTACCTTGTCACTGGGCGGCGTACCTGAAGAACTCGACTGAACGCTGTTTGAGAAACCTGTTTCGAATTGGCAGCCGTTCAGCCGGACCCGGCTACTGTGGTTAGGTGAACGGCGGTTGGCACACCGTACCGCCTCGGGTGCTATTACTTCAGCTCTCCCACCGTTCTCCAAAGACCAGACCACACGCATACGTAGAACAGTTAACACAGGTGACGCTGCTCTGATTTTAATAACGTCATTGAGCCATTTTCTCACTTTCTCTCCTCTTTGCTTTTCTATCATGTCCCGTTACACCATATGCAATTTACTTTCGGCGTCAGACACAACGAACTCAGTACAACATTCAACATGCACTCATCACAGTCATACCTACTACATAGCTTCAATAATATTTCACGAAGGAAGGGTGTGATTTTCAATTATTTAATCTAAGTCGTTAGAGATGGTATATTCTGGCTGCAGTCTGTGTGTGTGTGTGTGTGTGTGTGTGTGTGTGTGTGTGTTTGTGTGTGTGTGTTCGTGTGTGTGTTCCACATCGCCTCCTAAACCACTGAAGTGATATTGAAAGGTCTCTGTTGGATTACTTTCATGTTAATTTCATAAATCTGTTGCCATTTACGGCATAAATTCCTCTTCTAAATTTACTGTGGTGTTTCTGGCTATCTGAGAGGAGACTGAGCAGTGAAACGTGTTACTTTTACACATAAACAAGAACTATCTGTCACACTACTACACTTTAAAACACAGTTTACATTTAATTCATGTCACACAGTCTCATACGGAACCTACATCCGCTTTCTTTTATATACAGTATATGATAAGATACTGTCATCCCCCTTCCCTTCTGTGTGAAAGAATGAATGAGCAAATGTATTTCTATTTGCAAGCTTGATGGTAGCAGACAAGCCTGTCTGCTAGAGAACAGTAGGACCAACTATTCTTAGTATGGTCATGTCCGTCCCTTGTCATGTTGGTATAGGAAGCTGCCTCTCTGCTCACTTCCGTTTTGTATACGGAAGCACCCTTGGTAGGAGCCCAGGTCAGTCTGTCCGCGGGGAGCGTCTGAAGTGGTAAGATCTCCGGCTAAGCGCGTGTCTGCTAAGTCCGCAGGACTATGGATTTCTTAAGATCAGCCTAACTGAAAATTTAATCACCTTTATTTCAGGTTTAGCTCTAAAATATCTAAATATCTAATATTTTATGAATGCAGTGTTGTATGCAGTCTCCCAATCTTGGCTCCATATTTGATGTGTTCTGTAAGATTACAAACTCACATTTTCACAGTCCTAAATAAGGCACCAGCTTAATTTTGACTCAAGTTCAAAATGCTGAAATTTCAATGATCAATGTTAAAATAAATTTCCAAATATAAACTGATTCATTTCTTTTTATTTAAATTCTCTTATATATATATATATATATATATATATATATATATATATATATATATATATATATATGTTGTCGTATGACTATTAAAAGATTATAATTAATGTTAGTCTGGTTGGGAATTTGGTAAGCTAGACTGGATACGTGGTGAAACAGTTGCTCAGTAATGCCAGGTTAACTTCCCCAGACAGCTGACAGCTTTTATCCCACTTTTATGGTCATGAATAACAGCACCGCTTACACCTCAAATTAATGCAACAACATTACAATATGTGTACCAAGTTTGGTGCACATATCCTTTACTGTCAGGCAAAGGTCGCTGTGAGGGTTAAAGCATCTACCTATCATAGTTCAGAATATATAACGTCATAAACAATGAAGTGCGTAAAAACTCGTGCATCATGTTGACGTTTAAATTTTTTAGTCCTTTGTTACTAACTCTATCAGCAACATATTTCGCAGACAGTATCTACATATACCACTGAATGTACCTACACAAATACACTGCCCTCCATAAGTTTGGAAACATAATGCTGCATATTACAACGGAGCCAGACGTAAGTGATCTATGTGGTTTATTGGTTAGAATACGGAATAGCAAGCTCAAATAACGGTTAATAATGACACTTACAGTATTGTACACTTAATTATTGTATATATACATACATATTGGAACATAGTAGTATTGCTCTATTTTATGTAAATGGACGTTACCTGTCCAAGCAGTTCTACTATACACGCCAGGTGGCGCGAGTAGAGGGCATGGCTATGTAGAGGTACGTTGTTTACATTTCTGTTCACTTGGAGTTGCTTTTGCATAAAGGTATAACGCGCCGTTAAAGTAACTGAAAATGGCCCAAAAGTGCAAGATTCCTAATGAATCACGGGTAATGATAATCTCTTTGCACCAAGAAGAAAATAGGGTCCAACAAATAGCAAAGAAACTGATGATTTCTATCATCGAAGTTGTCAAAACCATACACTGGCATCGAGAAACAGTCTACTATGGAGATCGTCCTCGCTCAGGAGCACCCAGGAAAATATCAGAACGCCAGAAAAAGTATTTCGTAGTGATCAGTAACCACAACAGTTAAAAAACTATCCTTGAATTGACTGTTGAACTAAATGCAACGAGGGATACACTGATGAGTGAGCCAACAATGAGAAGACGCCTGGCAGACAACACCCTTTGAGGTTATGTAACAACAAGGAAACCACTGTTGCGCACTGCTAACGAGAAGAAAATGTTTCATTGGGCTAAGACACACCACCATTGGACAGCGGGGGATTGGGAAAGAGTCTTATTCACTGATGAAGCCAAGTTCGAAATATTTGTAAGTAAACGCTGTCAATTTGTACGCCGTTTACACCATGAACGCTTGAATGCCCAGTGCGTAATTCCAACTGTAGAGCATGGAGGGGGTTCTGTGGTGGTATGGGGATCCTTTGGAGGGAACAAAGTCGGAGATTTGGTGAAAATAGATGGAAAAATGAACTAAAAGTATTATCATGCCATTCTCCAGCGACATGCTAAGACATCTGGTTTGCGTCTGATTGGGAAAGGGTTTGTCTCACAGCAAAACGACCCGAAACATACGTCTCGTTTGTGTCAGAACTACGTGAAGTCTCTAGAGGTTCGTAAAATACTGAAAAACATGGAATGTCCGCCCGAATCAAATGGTTCAAATGGCTCTGAGCACTATGGCACTTAACTTCTGAGGTCATCAGTCCCCTATATCTTAGAACTACTTAAACCTAACCAACCTAAGGACATCACACACATCCCTGCCCGAGGTAGGATTCGAACCTGTGACCGCAGCGGTCTCGTGGTTCCAGACTGTAACCCCTAGAACCGCTCGGCCACCATGGCCGGCGTGCCCTAATCCCCCGATTGTAAACCAATTGAGCTGCTATGGAATGAATTTTACATGAGGATCCGAAAACGGCAAATCATGAGTGGGTCACAATTGTGGGAGGTCCTGCAGCAAGAATGGAGATTAATTCCAACTGAAACCTTTGTAAAACTGAAGCAGCGCATGTCGAGAGTGTGCAAGGCAGTGATGAAAGCAGAGGGTGTCTATCTTTGAGGAATCGAAAATTTAATTGTTGCATCTTCTTCTGTATTATTTGAGCTTAATAAACATTTGGAAAACAAGAAAATGTATTTTTATTCTGTACTTCCTTTCCATTGTCTATAATTACTAGGTGTTTCCAAATTCATGGAGGGATGTGTACATCATTGCACGAGACACAGAAAAAGAGATACGACATCACAAGCACTGAGCTGCCTGAAAAATTACGATATAATGCATAAGGTTTTAATATACTTGTTCTCTACAGTCGAGTCAAATTGAGGAAATTTCTGTCACCTGACAACACTTTTGACAGCTTTCAACTGCGAAGTGCAAGCTGCTGTAGGCGAAAACAGTAGTTGTCTACAGAGCTATGAAGAGACGTGCCACAGAGATGTGTAAGACTTTTGCGTACAGGAACTCCCTGAGGTCATGTTACTTAATTTGGATGCTGCATTTATACACCTGTGTATTTCTTTGTACAACTGTTTCATAATTTCAAGCGTGTTTTCACGAATACACGGAAATGAAATTTTGTCGATACCTCATTACAAACACAGTTCAATTTTTTTTCGTTTCCAATAGAAAACTGGTAAAATGAATATCTAGACAGTGCCAGTTTTGTCAGTAATTATTTGAAATAAAAACATGACTTGTGGTGTGGGCTCTCTGATAATCGCAAAACATATCAATGTAATTCTTTTTGAAGGGGCTTATTCGCTTGAATTTTTCAGTGGGCAGCTAATATAAGTCAGCATTCATCTCTGAAAGTCTGCACTACCTCATGTCAAATTCCCAGCTTCTTATGAAAATTTACAAATTAATATTTGATATTCGCTGGAAATTAGTCATCAAAAGCCTTTAAATGCCTCAAATCCATCTGATTGTTATACTGTACATAACAGTACAGGCACTATAATAAATCCATTCTGGTACTACGCAAATTCTTTTTATTTGTTTTATTTTTAGTCGTCAGTGTTCTGACTGGTTTGATGCAGCCTGCCATGAATTCCTCTCCTGTGCCAGCCTCTTCACCTCAGACCGAAAAACAAGAATATGTGTATATACTACTAAGTTGTTTTGCTTAATAAAAGAATACATTGTCCATTGTAGGCTGTATTCGCTTATGTCGCTCATGAGCCATTGTCAAGCACATTTGCTGTGTCATGTATTACAAGTCATGCTCATCACGCTCTTTTATGTCACATACGTAAAACCAAAAGTCGCACTACATCGTAACATACTGTACTTACAGTATGTTGCTATTGCCACTCTACATTTTGTTTCCCCTCCACTTCGACTATCATAAGTTATTTTGCTGCCCATATAGCAAGACCCCACTGCTACTTTAAGTGTCCGATTTCCAAATCTAATTCTCTCAGCAACACCTGATTTAATTCGACTAGATTCCATTATCGTCGGTTTGCCTTTCAAGGCTGTCCATTCCTTTAAGCCGGCCGCTGTGGCCGAGCGGTTCTAGGCGCTTCAGTACGGAACCGCGCTCCTGCTACAGTCGTAGATTCGATTGCTACCTCGGGCATGGATGTGTGTGATGTCCTTAGGTTAGTTAGGTTTAAGTCGTTCTAAGTTCTAGGGGACTGATGGCCATAGAAGTTAAGTCCCATAGTGCTCAGAACCATTTTGAACCATTCTGTTAAACTACACTCCAAAGTCCCTTGCTGTCTCTCACCGAATTGTAATGTCATTGACAAACCTCAAAGTCTTTATATCTTTTCACTGGACTTTAATTCCTACTTTCTTTTGTTTCCTTTACTGATTGCTCAATATACAAATGAAATAACACCGGGGATAGATTACACCCCTGTCGCGCTACCTATCTCAACCACTGTTCCCCTTTCATGCCACCCGGTTTTTGTCAAATTGTAAATAGCCTATGGTCCCTATATTTTAACTTTACTACCTTCAGAATTTGAAAGTGAGTATTCCAGTAAACACCTCAAAAGTTTTTTGTAAGTCAACAAATGCTATAAAACTAGGTTTGCCTTTCCCTAACCTATCTCCTGTGAGAAGTTGTAGGGTCAGTATTGCCTCACGTGTTCCTATATTTCTCCACAATCGCATCAGATCTTCCCCGAGGTTGGCTGCTACCAGGTTTTTGATTCTTCTGTAAAGAATTCGTGTCAGTATTTTGCAACTGTGACTAATTAAACTGATAGTTCATACTTGTCAGCACCTGGTTTATTTGGAATTGGTATTATTATATTTTTCTTGAAGTCTGAAGATATTTTGCCTGTCTCATACATCTTACTCGCCAGAGGAAAGAGTTTTGTCATGGCTGGCGCTCCTAACGCTGTCAACAGGTATAATGGAAAGTTGTCTATCCCCAGTGCCCTGTCAGTGGTCTGCCAAATACTTCATGCAGTATCTTATCTCCCATCTCATCTTTGTCTACGTTCTCTTCCACTTCCATAACTTTGTCCTCAAGAAAATCTCCCTTGTATAGATCGTCTATATAATCCTTCCACCTTTCTGCTTTCCATTCGTTGCTTAGGACTGATTTTCCATCTGAGCTCTTTAAATGCATGCAGGTGGTTTTCTATTCCCCAAAGACATGTTTAACTTTCCAGTAGGTGGCATCTATCTTTCCCCTAGTGATATATGCTTCTAAATCCTTACATTTGTCCTCTAGCCATACCTGCTTAGTCATTTTGCACTTTTTGTCAATCTAATTTATTAGATGTTTCTATTTCCTTTCACCTTCTTCATTTACTGCATTTTTACATGTTGTCCTCTCATCAATTAAATTCAATATCTCTTGTGTTGTCCAAGGATTTCTTCTTCCCTCGTCTTTCTGGCTAATTAATCCTGTGCTCCCTTCAGTATTTCATCTCTCAAAGATGCTCGTTCTTCCACTACTGTATTCTTTTCCACTGTTCTTGTCAATCGTTCCCTAATGCTCCCTCTGAAACTCTCTATGCCCTGTGGTTCTTTCAGTTCAGTTCAGGTCCAGTTTCCTTAAATTCCTAGTTTTTTGCTATTTCTTCTGTTTTAATCAATAAATTGTGGTCAGAGTCCACATTTGCCCTGGAAATGTCTTAAAATTTTAAATACGGTTCAGAAATCTCTGCTTTACCATTATATAATCTTTCTGAAACCTTCTGGTGTCTCCAGGTCTCTTCCCCATATACAATCTTCTCTCTTCATTCTTAAACCGTTTGTGAGCTATGGTTAAATTATGCTCTGTACAAAATTTTATCAAGTGGCCTCTCTTTCATTCCTTTCAAATAGTTCAAATGGCTCTGAACACTATGGGACTTAACATCTGAAGTTATCAGTCCCCTAGACTAAGAACCACTTAAACCTAACTAACCTAAGGGCAGCACACACATTCATGCCCAAGGTAGCATTCGAACCTGCGACTGTAGCAGCAGCGCGGTTCCAGACTGAAACACCTAGACCTGCTAGGCCACAACGGCAGGCTTTCATTCCTTTACCTGAGTCCGTATTCACCTACTATTTTCCCTTCTCTCGTTTCCCTACTATCGAATTCCAGTCCTCCATGACGACTAAATTTTCACCTCCCTTCACTATTTGAATGATTTCTCTTTTCTCATTATGCATTTCTTCAGTCTTTTCATCAACTGCAGAGCTAGTTGCCATATAAACTTGTACTACTGTGGTGGATGTCGGCGACGTGTCTATTTTGGCTACAATAATGCATTCACTGTGCTGTTTATAGTAGTTCATCTGTGTTACTGTAACTTTATTCATAATTAAATCTATTCCTCCATTACCATTATCTAACCAGTACTCCTATTCCTCGTACCACCAAACTTTACTAACTCCGACTATATCTAATATCAACCTATCCATTTCACTTTTTAAATTTTCTAACCTGTTTGTGTGCTTGAGGGATCTGACATTCCACTCTTCCATCCTTTGAATGGAAGTTTTGTTTCTCCTGTTAATGATATCCTCCTGAGTCGTCAGTAGAATGATTTTGTAGGTTCTATAGCACTAGCTCAATATTTTATTTTTACAATATGTTTAATCGATTTCACTGATATTAACTAAATACATAATTTTTACGATAGCAAAAATAATTACAATAACCAAGTGATTTCTAAATTTGTTATACAATTTACAATGTGATTGTAAAATAATAAAAAGTATTACTTAACGATAGTAAGTTATTTTTAAAAAAATACACTGTGAATGTAAGTAAATTATTAAAATAAAATGTATTAGTTGATACAAGTAAATTAATTAAATGTGTTAGTTAAAACAAAGATACATTATTTTAAAAACTCTATATAATAAAATTCATTATTTCTATTTTTAAGTTTCTTCATTCCTTTGTATTTAAATTTAATTTATTCTTTTTTAATTATTTCAGAATCTAAATCAGCATCTAATTTAGAAAATTTACTTGGTAAAATAACTTTAAAATCATTACTGAGTTCTAGACAAAGTTGTTCTCCATATCTAGCATTTAAATATTAAAAAAATTATCTCTAGCTTATCTACTTTCTTAATTTATTTAGAAATTCATATGTTGTTGTCTTTCCTAATTACATTAGTTTCCATTTATAGAGAAAAAAATTTAGTTCTACAAAAATAAATTTGCAGTTTGAATTCAATTTTTTTAAAAATATTGTAAATTTGAACTTAAAGATAAATGATACGCTGATAATTATTCTTTTTCATTTTTTTAAATGTAATAAAAATAGTTTCTTATAAATGGAGAACCTAAACGAAATGCAAGCTAAACTAAATAACTTATGAACAAATTGGGCTATCTCATTATATTGATTGACCTATTTGTTTAAATAATGAAAAAAATAATCAATTTGTTAAAACAAATTGCAATCATATTTATGATAAGAAATGTATTGAGGAATGGGTAAAGGGAAAAGAAAATTGTCAACTTGGTACAACTATTATAAAAAATGAGGTACCAGAAAAAATTGGAATTTTTGATATTTATGAAGCAGCATATTTTTGTGAAATAGCGTGTTATTATTATTATGACTCTGAGTAATAAATATGTATATTGTAAGAGTTATAAAATAATTAAAAATTTACTTTTTCATAAATCTAATAAATTTCTGTATACAAATGGAGCAAATTCAAGAAAATAATTCTGTAAATTCAAAATTTTGTAAGTATTGTAATAAATATATTTTTAGGAAAATTTAAGAAGAAATCCATTGAAGAAATTTCAAAAATAACATTAACAATGAATAATGGAGAAGCTGTAACTGAAGAAACATCTACATCTACAAACAGATGTAAAATATGTCAAGACATTAAAGATTTGTATTTGTTTTCATATGAATCCTACATATAAACATAAATGTAAAAATAAATGTAAGAAGTGTAATTTACGATACATTAAGAATATGAAAGTTTTAAATTTATGATTTATTAGTTCTTAAATAATAATACTTTTCGATTAATTAAATAATTTATTAAAAATTCATTGATTGTTAAATTAAATACTAAACTATTGATTGTTAAACTAAATGGTAAATTATTTTTTTTAAAATAATTGTTTAAAAAATAATTAATTGTTAAGCTAAATAACAAAGAATTATCTTTTTTATTGAGCCTCTATCAAGTAGTTATCCTTATCTATCTACTAAATAATTATCGCTTTGTTAAAATATCATAATGAGACATAATTAAAAGAGCAAAACAGAATAATACATTGCTTAGTAGCTACAACAGATAAATGTGGCAAGTCTCTGTGAATTTTGTAGAATAAATAATTTATGAGGAAATTTAAAATTACATTAAGTTGATTTATTTAGATTCATTATTAGATATAGTTCAGTTATTGCTAGAAATTACAGCTGTGATGTAAGTGAAAATAACACAAATGTTGGAATAAATTATACATCTGAAGTAAGTAATACATTTTGGAAAAAGTTAGCATATTCTAATATTGATGATAAACTATTTAAAAAAATTTCACCGGTTTCAACAAATATAATAGTAAATGGAAGTTCAAGAATTTGGACAACAAACACGAAACCACACTATTATGACAGAAAACGATTTTAGTAAAAAATTTCAACAATTATAAGAGATATTTTAGAACGAATATCGAATTTTCAAGCAGAGGGATCAGGACGCTCGTTAAATATAATTATTGGTTTTCTACTAGCAATTAATAAATTTACTCCACTAAAAGGATCATATTACATTGATTTACTAGATAAAATTAAAAGTAAAAAAGCATGTGTCAATGTGAAAAATAATGTTCAAAAGTGTTTTCTGTGGTATATTAAATTACATTTGTATCCTGTAGATGAAAATGCTAAGAAGAACAACAAAATATAAAGATATTGGACATGATGTTGATAAAAAACTTCAAAAGAAAAAATATCCTGTAGTAGTCGATCATATTCCAAAAATATAAAAATATGATTAATGTATCTATTAATGTTATTCATCTGATGATGATGATGAAAAATGTCACATATAGCCTTTGAAAAATACAAAATGTAAAAAAGACATCATGCTCCAATACATTTATTTTGTACCTACTTATGTACATAATGTATCTTGTTATGAGTCTCGTGTTTTTGTAAGATACTTGGTTATGATAATAAGGAAATAGAACTAATACCAAACAATGAAAAAATACTTATTTTTGGTAAACACCCAAATAAATTAAAAATGAGATTTCTTGATACATTTAGATTTTGGGCTTCTTCACTTGACATAATTTCAAAAAATTTAAAGAAAAATCAATTAAAAACATTAAAAAGTATTTCTCTCCTGAATTATTTAAATTATTAAGTAGGAACGTTGTTTATCCATATGATTATATGAATTCCTGGAGAAAATTTGAAGAAACACAATTACCAAGAAAAGAAAATAATTTTAATAAATGATATGATTGTAACATAACTAATGAATATTATGAACACGCAAAATTAGTTTGGGAAAAATTGTATATAAAAAAACTTTGTGAATACTGTGATATGTATTTTAAAACTGATGCACTTTAGTGATGTTTTGGAAAATTAAAAAAGAACATGTATACAGACATATAATCTATATCATTCTTGGTACTTTGCAACATCAGGTTTATCTTGGAATGCAATGTTAAATCTTACTGAACAAAAACTCGAGTAATTACATGATTATGACATGCTTGACATGGTTGTAATAGGAAAAGAGGAGGAATTTCACAATGTTTTGAAAGATATGTGAAAGCTAATAATAAGTATTTTTATGATTTAAATAATAAAGAAAGATCAAATTATATAACAAACCCATATGCAAATAACATATATGGTTATGCTATAAACAAACATTTATCATGTGGTGGATTTGAATGGGATGAACCAAATTAATTTAATTGTACTAAAATAAATAAAATTTATAAAAAATGTTAAAACAGTTATATATTTGAAGCAAATTTAGAATATGAAAAAAATTACATGATTTACTTAAGATTTACCATGAGCACCTGCATCAAAACCAAACAGGTGAAAATGAAAGAAACTTAATAACTAGTTTAGTAAAGAACCTAATTATGAACTACATTATAGGAACTTTAAACAACAGTTATCTCTAGAAATGCAACTTACACAATGTTTAAAACTTAAACAAACTAATTGGTTAAAGAAATTTAAAGCTTTAAACACACAGTTAAGTACTAAAGATACAAATAATATTGAAAAAGACTTCTATCAATTAATAGATAATTCCGTATTTGGTAAATGAATGGAGAATATAAGAAATACACAAGACATAAATTTCGTTTCAAATAGCAAAGTATATGATGAACCTGTAGCTAAACTAAACTTTGTATGTAGAACTACATTTAATGAAACTCTTGCTGTTATACATATGTATAAAAGTTAAATTTTATTTGATAAACTTATTTATGTTGTATTAAGTATAGTTTGAAACATCTAAGGAATTAATGTATGATTTCCACTGTAAAGTTATGATACCCAAATATGGAGATAATATTGAAATATGTTATCAAGATACAGATAGTTATTTTTACAATATTAATACAGAAGATTCTATGAAGAAATAAAATCAAAGATTAATTTTTTTGATAAAACTGATTAACCAACAGATAATATATATAATATTCCACAAATAAACAAAAAGTTGTAGTTGAAATGAAAGATGAATGTAACAGATAATTAATTGAAGAAATTAGCGGTTTAAGAACAAAAATGTATGCTTATAAAGTTGGTGAAATGTAGAAACAAAATCTTAAGGAATTAAGAAATGTGTTGTTAATAACAAAATAAGTTTAGAAGATTACAAAGACTGTTTGTCTAACAATATAGCACAACAATGAAAAATTAAGTATCTAAAAGTGAAAAAAATGAAACATATCAATTGAAAGTAAAGAAAAAAGTACTAAGAGCTCATGATAATGAAAGAAATGTATTAGAAAATTAAAAAAGATTAATTACCATATGGACATTATAAGTATTTGACAGGATAATACAATTTTATACAAAAAATTATAAAAATTTATTACTACATAAAGTTAATAAATATTTTAGGAACAAATTTTAGTCTATATAATTGGCACATTTTTCAAGATCAAATAAAACGCAAAAAATTGACTACTGTGAACATTAAATAAAAAACAACGAAATAATGAAAAATAAAAGATAATAGAATTAAAAAGGAAAGAAGAACAAATTAAAGTAAAAGATGAAAGAATTAAAGTAAAAGATGAAATAAATAGCTCAAGAGAAATACAAATTCAGAATTTTGATGGTTGTATTAATCAATATTAATCGATTGTAAAACTAAATAATAAACAAATTCTTTATGAAATTACTTATATCTTTATTTATCCAACTTTTTATGTGAATTATCAATACCTTAACATAAACTTGATTACCTTACTTTCTTAAAACATTTTTAACCTAAGTATATATCTGGATATTTTGTTTTCTGTAGTTCATGTACATAAAAATTTTCTTTATATCTTTTAATTTATATGTAATTGGATTAGAATAAGCAACATTTTCAATTTCAAATATTTCTGTTGACCAATTAGCTGAACATGCTTTATCAAAAAGGGCTTTAAGTTTAATAATTATAACTTTATGACCTTTTTCTTAAATTTAGCTATTTCATTAAATACAATATTACTTATTTTTAAATTTTTCAATAACTTCTGTTACTTTCATTCTTATTGTAGACTGTTTTGTATTATTGTATTCATCAATTAGATTTTTAAATAAATTTAGCAATGATAATTTCCTTGTCAAACAAATTTTTCCCACATTTTTTGTTTAAGTGTTCAGTTAAAACGTTTAGCGAGAGATGCATTTGATTCTGGAAATTTTCAGTAATGATTAATGTTTCTTCATTTATTCTTTAACTTATTCGTTATAAAATTTCTTAGCATTGTCTGGTTATAAATTATTTGGCTTTCTAATTATAAATTTTTTTGAAAAGCATGAACTATATTTTTGGCGGTAATATCTTTAATAGGAACAGCAAAGACATATTTTATAACACCATCAATTATTATTAATAATATTTATAACCTTTATTTATTATTAATAATATTTATAACCTTTATTTATTTTTGGAATACCTAATAAATAACCTGACTGCATTTCAGCAATATCAGGTTGCCATAATTCATCTATATCAAAAGAACAAAAATTTCTTCTTTTAAAATTCTTTGTAATTGGTTTATGTAAATCATTTATTCTATTTCATGAATATTATTTGAACCGTCACCATTTACAAATTTATTTAATGAAGTTGCTCTCTTCAGATTTACAAGTTGTACAAATACATTCAATTCTTTATATGCTGTTTCTAGTTGTTACTCTAAGTAGATTGTGTGTTTTTTGAATTATATCACACTTTCAACAATATATATATATATATATATATATATATATATATATATATATAAATTGATATACATTATATCAATATATATAACATATAACAATATATATATATATATATATATATATATATATATATATATATATATATAAATTGATATACATTAGAAAGTCCATAATCAGAATGATGTTTGTTAACTATGTATTTTGCATCAATTGCATCATTTACATTAGCAAGGCTTGTATATGTAAAACCAAATTAATCTTTACTGAAAAATAGTATTTAATTATTTTAGAAATCGTTTAATTACATTACTTATCTTTGGATCTATTGATGACTGAATTTGTTTAACAATATTTTCAATTTTTTAAATTTAAAGTAGGTGTTTTCAGTTAGGTATATCTTATTGCCAAAATATCCACTTATTAAATCTAAATTATCATTATAATTATAATTCTTTCAAAACAAATTTAAAACAAATAATTATGACATAAAAATTTTGTATTCTCTATGTATTGTAGTATAGTTCATTTTTTTCCTAAATAGTTATCTATGTGTTTTGGTACGTTACCACCAAATGAACAAAAATTTTTTAACATTATTATTACAATAACAAATCCAGTGAGTACCAAGATTATCAGATGTATCTAATTTTACTATACCACATTCAATTTTTAGCAGTTTATTTACCAAATCATTAATCATGTATATATGATGAAAATGTTTAAGTTTTAATTGTTTAGTAACTATTTATATATCAAAATAACTTAATGAATTAAAATATTTATCAATTACATTTTGAAATTTTTGTCCTCTTTACTCCATTTACAACTTTTTTCTTCATTTCAAAATAATGTCTATTTTGTTCTGTTAAATCATTAACATTTTTCTTTTTGTTTAATACTGCAATTTTAACTGCTCAAATTCTCAAGCTAATGAACCAATTACTGCTAAATATGGTAAAGCAGCTAATAATAATGGCAAAACTCCACCTTATTGTTTTAATCTTTACCATCCTTCCTTTTTTGTGAAATATTCGATAACTGTATTCTTGCAACAGGAATACTTAAAGTTATAAGTAAATTTCCACCAGTTTTTTATCTTTCTTACACTTTTGTTGTTCAGTAAAAGGTAGTTGAATTGCATTTAATTTGTTCATTATTTAATTTCGAATTAATTGGCTTTGATTTTGTTTTGCCACTATGGAACAAAGTATAATCAATTGTAAAGTTATTCATTTATATAGTTAAAAATTTAATACAGATTTTTTATATAGATTAATAATGTATATAGATTTTTATATACTGAAAAATTTGTATATTTAAAAAGTTTATAATGACTTTTTATAATCCCAAACCTTTTTCATCAGTATCAACACTAATTATAATACCTCATTTTTTCCATCCATTGTTGCTCTAACAGCACCTGCTGCAGTTTTTGCACCAAATGAAACATCATTCGCATACATTCTTTGTGTTGGACTTAACTGAATTTCTTTATCAGCTATATGTCTTTCTTCTATTTCTTTATTATTTTTGTAAGCAATATCATTTTTTTACAAACTTCATCTAATGAATATATACCTTTATCACCTTTAGCTAATCTTTCTTCTGATTTTGTATCTGGACCACAAAATGTATATCCTGGAAGATTAATTCAAATGGTAATTTGTTAATTAAATTGCTTACTAGTCGTTTTCCATATTTATCACTTTTCCAAAATGTATGTGATAATAATTTTAAAATGTTTAAATATCGAATTCCTTTGGATTGTCAATTATGAAATCATTAAATTTATTTGTTAACATTTTTGAAATACTAACTTTTTCTTTATGATAATTTTTTTTCAGCTAATTTTTCACCTTGAATTACTGCTAAACTATAAATTACTTATGTAACATCAGTTAAACAAACATATTCAATTGCTTTATCTGTATATTATTTAACTTAACCTTAACCTATTTTTTGTTTTTTGGGAGAACCAATATCTGAATCACCTAAATTTCTTCTTAAGTTTGGAGAATAATCATCAACAATTGGTTTTATTAAATATTTATATTTATTACGTTTACTTGATACTATATTCTTTGGATTATTATTATAATATAATTCTCTTGGATTTAATAGTATATCTCCATAATATGATAAACCTTTAACATTAAACTGTTCATTTAAAACATGTATAGTAATTTGTTTTTCAGTTAAAAGTCTTATTAATACATCTGTAGCTTCGTATGTTTTTCTACCAATTGTTACATTATCACCATTGAATTCTACAGGTAAATTACCGAAATATGTAAACATACTAACTGGTTTTAAAAAAAGTAATTTATCTTTACTATGGTTTATATGCTTCTTTAGTTTATTTTTACTATGGTTTATATACTTCTTTCACAAATCTGCCTTTTTATTTTCAGTTATCTTTAGTTATCTTATTCTACATAGGTTTTATTAAATGTATCTTTAATTTCTGTTTCACTTAATGTATAATTTTATCTTCCGGGATTATCATCATACCAATCTGTTAATTTGTGAATTGGTGATACATCTTCAAAATCCTATATATGATGATGTGGAATCATTTGTTTTCCAACTTCCCTATTTTCTTCGATTTCTTTTAAAACATTTTCACCTAAACCTTCAATTCCTTGTATTAGTTTTTCAATAGGATCTTCCTTCTAATATTTCTCATATTCTGTTCTTGATTGCTTTTTCCAAAGCTTAAATTGTTTTTTTAATTTTTCAGCTTTCATTATTTTTTGTTTACTTTGTTTAATAGCTTTATCACCATACTTAGTAAACATTTATTAATGAAGCGGAAACATTAATTATGTTTATGTTTATGATAATGTGTAATGATAAAATTAATGTTAATGTGAAAGTTTATGTTTAACGTTTTTGTTTTATCTTTATAGTGTTATAATGTGTATTTTATTTCCAAACTTCGCTTCATTTGGTTTTATAGGCATATCTCTCGTTAAAATACCAAATTCATCATTCCAACATATACTAACAGATTTCTTAAAATCGTTAAACCTTAAATCTCCACCAACTAATTCGTGGTAATTATGATTTAAATTTGTATCATCTTCTCTAAAATACTTAAAAAGTTTAAATTGTCTCTAAATAAGTGTTTTGGTATATTTGAATGAGAGTCACCTAAATAAAATAAATCTATACTTTTGTGTCTGCATCTAGTAAATAATTTTTAGCAATATCTTGTTTTTCTAGAACAAAGTCATCAAACATAACAACTGATATATCTTCACATTCATCTAATGGAATAATTTCTTCATTATTTTCAATAAAACTAACAATTTGTTTATAAATTTCATCTTAAATTTTGTACATTTATTTTTATAAATTCTTGATATTTTGGTTTTTCTACCCTTTTGAATAAACATACAAATGTTTAACTTTATTCCAATTTTAAGCATCCTCTATATAAAATATAACTACCAATCATTATTATTGTTTTCCCTCAGCCACTTGGTCGAATTATTGCTCATCTTATAGAATTTTGTTGAAATATAAACTGTTTGTTTTTTAACTCTATTTCTGGAATTCTTACTTTAGGTTCCAAATCTGTTATTTCTAATAATTTTTTATTTATTAAAAAACTTTTTGTTTATTAATAATTTCTTATATATTCATTAATGTTGTTTTTCCTCAACCACTTGGTCGAATTATCACACATCTTATAGAATTTTGTAGAAATTTAAAATGTTTGTTTTTTAGCTCTATTTATGGATTTCTTACTTTAGGTTCCCAATCTGCTATGTTCATTTTTAATAATTTTTTATTTATTAAAGAACTTTTCGTTTATTAATTATTTCTTATTTATTAATAATTTTTCTTTTAATATTTTGTCAATTATTAAAAAAAATTTCTCATGTATTAAGAATTTTTTATTTATTATTAGTTTTTCTTTAGTAAATGAGTAGATTATTTCAACTTAGTGATAAATCTTCTATACTTAGAAACGATTAACTGTTCGAATATGTGATAATTATACTAAGTTTTCATTAGTTGGTTTATATTCAACTTTTTAACACCAAATATTACAACAAAAAATTATAAACTTTGTTGTGGTGGTAAAACAATAGAAATCCCTGTAGTTCAATTTTTTTTAAGAATTTAAAACATTATCCATTTGGAAAAAACCAATATACCCATTAATGTGTACGTTATTTTAAACAGAATTGTTATTGAAAGTGATGTGAAATTGTATATGGACATACCAGATACTACTGGAAGTTTACTTGATTTTAATACTCAAGTACAAGCTAGTGAAAAAGTTATACCTAAAGATGTTCCTAAAATAATTCCTTTTGAATAAATCAATATGAATTTCAATATTGCTGATTGAATGTGTGTAAAACATATTAACCATTCTCACAAAGAAAGTAATATTATTGCTTCATTTAAACATAAATCAGAGTTTGGTGGACCAATAATTTATCAACCAAATTATCCTGTAAATTTCCCTATTTTTAATACCACTCAGGATTTAGCTGTCACTATAACTGATGAAAATGATAATTTAATTGACTTCAATGGTGCTACTGTATCAGTTATTTTAGAATATTTTTATATCTTTTTTCCTTAATGCATCATGAATAAAATTGAAAGTTTTCAGTTTTTTTATTTCCTGTTAATGAAAAAACTAAAAACAATTTAAATGTTTCTAACAAAGATACAGAAATTGAAATTGATATCGGTGATGGTACGTTTCATCCAAATCATGCACAATTATATATGAGTTTTAGTATTATTTGGATTAATGGTACAGATTATCCAACTTATGATAGAAAATCAAACATAAAATTAATTGTTAATTATGTAAATAAATTGTTTGACTCGTTAACAATAAAATAAGGAAATAATACATTATCTAGAATTGAACATCCTTTTATTTCACAAACAGCTTTACTACAAGCCTAGCCTCATATTCATAACATTCCTAATGATACACTTGCTTATATAATTAGGTATGGTAAAAAGAGTCTTATATATGATGAACAACATAGATTACTTACTGAAAATTTTAATTATTAATATTTTCTTCTATATAAATGAATACATAACTTAAAAAATCTATTAAAGTGTTGACTTCATGCTTATATACATTTCTGGAAAATTTTAAGAAAGATAGAAAAAATAAATATCGAAAATTTTAATATAATTTACTTTTGTTAACTAATACATTTAATATAATTTACTTTTTTTAACTAATTCATTTTAATTAATTTATTTATGTTCACAATCTAACATCTTTAAAATAATGTACTTTTATTTTGACTAATTCATTTTATTATCTAACAGTCACATTGTAAATTTTTATAATTTACATTTGTTAACTAATTCAT
This sequence comes from Schistocerca gregaria, assembly GCF_023897955.1. Lineage (NCBI taxonomy): Eukaryota > Metazoa > Arthropoda > Insecta > Orthoptera > Acrididae > Schistocerca > Schistocerca gregaria. The sequence continues at coordinate 182,520,678 of NC_064931.1, read as the reverse complement.
TTTAAATAATTTAGTTACATTCACAATGTGATTATTTAAAAATGATTTACTTTTGTTAACTATTACATTTATTCATTTACTTACAGTCAGTGTAATTTTTTAAATAAATTACTTTTGTTAAATAATACATGTTATTATGTTAAAATCGTGTTGTAAATGAAGTAAATGAAGTTTTAAATCAGTTTGTTATTGTAATTAGTTGAGTTATTGTAGAAATTAGCTATTTAATTAACATATTAAAATTGGTTAAATCAATTAAATACATTCTAAAAATAAAATATTTAGCTAGTGAGCTAGAACATACAAAATCTATCTACTGTTGTCCCAATCCGAATGGGGAACTATTTTACCTCCGGAATTTTTAGTCAAGAGGATACCATCACAATAGAGCTGCACGTTGTCGGGAAATATTACACATGTAGCTTTCCCTTGCTTTCAGCCATTCACAGGACGTACTCACCAAGACCATTTTGGTTGTTATTACAAGTCCACATCTGCTAATCATCGGAACTGTTGCCTCTACAACTACTGAAAAACCTGCTGTCCCTCAAGATTTAAAAAAAATGGTTAACGCAATTAGCTTTTATAAGTTAGTTGTATACTTTGGAATTCTGATTTCTGTCATACTTAATTTCATCCTAGCCAGGGCTCATAAAATGTTTTACTTCCTGTTAACAGATGTGAATTCTTGAGCTGTTCAAATTGAGGTAAACTATTTTAGATGACTTTATTGGTTAACGAGATGTTGTGTGAGGACTTTGTATTTGAATTACTTGAATTTAAAATTTGTATTTTTGTTCAATTCGTTCTGATATTTGGCATTGTCAAACATATGTTTCCTTATAGTTACAATATATTGTTTTTAAAAATGAAAGGTTTCTTTTGGATACACATGGAATTCACCTTCTTTTTGAACACTGTTATTCATGCAGATATCAACAAACAGTTTCTAATGACTCAAGTAGATCAGTTCCTTTCAGTTCCTTATTGCATCCATTCATTAAATAATATGTATTGCCTGAGGCTTTCCCAACAGACTATTGATAGAAATGAATTTTCGGTGAGATGTCGGATGCCAATGTGAAATTCCCATAACGTTTCATCAGCACAACTGACGAACACCTTCAGGTGCAACAGACCTGAAATTACCAGTCAAGTGCACTGATTAAATGTTCTGGTGATTTCACATAGGATGTCTCGCCACACTTGAAGGTGCCAGTCAGTTGATTCAAATACTATGGGGATTTCACTAGGGCATCTGACATCTTGTTCATCTCACCGGACCTGACAGTGTCGATAAGTTGCGCCGAAAACATATTATGGGTGTTTCAAAACGACATTCGACGTCTCACAGCTCCTGATGACGTCAGGCAGTTATGGAAATGAAATACACTTATGTCCAAAATCAAAGCAACAAATCTCTGCTGCACCATCTTGTGTCTACTTCATGCTGTAATCATTCAAAATTTCAACAGATGTCAGTACAGTCGTGTACTGCACGATAGATGGCATTTCATTTTATGGACAACCACATCAACGATGACGTTAGGGCACCTATCATAGATGTTGGTATGGCACAAAGAAAACGGCTACCGGACTCTCTGCAGTGGAGGGCCATAAGAAGAATGGAAGCTGAACAATTGCAAACAGATGTAGCCAAAAGGCTTGATGTGAATCGTTATGTTGAATCTCGGATGTGGCGATAATTCATAGAGACTGAAACAGCATCCCAAAGACCAGGACAGGGCCGACCATCTGTCATATCAAAAAGAGTGGACCGTTATTTGGCCTTAAGGGCACGACGGTACAGCCATACTACTCCACGGCAATTGGCATATGATCGCGCAGCATCAACTGGACGTGTCGTATCGAGATAAACGGTGTACAGAAGGTTTCAGCAGAGTAGCCTTCATAGTCGGAAACCTTGTAAGAAGGCTGTTTAGGTTTTTACATTGGTAACGCCATATAGCGCTCTGTATGGAAATCACTGGCTGTGCTGTGTGCAGTCTGTGGCTGGGTGGCATTGTTGTAATATTCGCTACTGTAGTGTTGGGCTGTTGGTTGTTAACACCGTGTAGCGTTGCGCAGTTGGAAGTGAGCCGCCAGCAGTGGTGGATGTGGGCGGATTTTTGAGAGCGGATGATCTGGACGTGTGTTCATCAGAAACAGTACATTTGTAAGAATGGATGTCATGAACTGCTATATATATTATGACTTTTGAACACTATTAAGGTAACTACATTGTTTGTTCTCTATCAAAATCTTTCATTTGCTAACTATGCCTATCAGTAGTTAGTGCCTTCAGTAGTTTGAATCTTTTATTTAGCTGGCAGTAGTGGCGGTGCTGTATTGCAGTAGTTCGAGTAACGAAGATTTTGTGAGATAAGTGATTTGTGAAAGGTATAGGTTAATGTTAGTCAGGATCATTCTCTTGTAGGGATTTTTGAAAGTCAGATTGCGTTGCGCTAAAAATATTGTGTGTCATTTTAGTGTTGATCAGAATAGGTAAAGAGCGAAATGTCTGAGTATGGTCAGTTATGCTCAGCTGTTTGGAAATCAAATAACATAAGTTATTTACCAGCACAGTAATTCATTAATTTTTCTAAGGGGACGTTTCAACCTCTGATGCGTCTTCACAGAAGGGAATGTCTAGAGTGGAGTCGTCAACATACCACTTGGACGGTAGAACAGTGAGCCAATGTTCGTTTCACAGATGAGTCCCGATTTGGTCTAAAGAGTGATTCTCGACGCATTCGCATCTGGACGGAACGTGGAACACAATTTCTGAAACCAAAAATTGTGGAAAGAGACCGATATCGAGGGCGATCCTTAATGGTCTGGGCAGGGATAATATTGACCACTCGAACACCTCTTCATGAAATTGTATGGTTGAATTGGCAAAATTCAGGTATCGCAAAGAGATTCTGAGACGTTATGCGCGGTCGTTGCGAGGTTGTGTGGGCCTAGACTTCGTACCGATGGACGATAATGCTCGACCTCCTAGAGCACAGGTGGATCATGTTTTCTTGTAAATGGAAGATAATGCACATATGGCATTGCCTGCTAACTTTCCCGATTTGAATCACATAGAGAATCTCTGGGATCCACTAGGAAGATGAATTGCATCGCGTCAGCGTCCACCAGCCACTCTCCAAGACCGTGAGCACCTCTGCAGGATGAATGGGCGTCATTGCCTCAACATGAGACTGATAACGACATTCACACCACGTTCTGTCGTTGTCAGGTCTGTAGTGAAGGCAGATGAGGTAATGCCACATGCTGAGCACATTAACCAGTTGTCAGAATGTTTGTGCAAATCAGTTAAGTTGGAGAAAACGAAGAACAGTATTGCCTACTGTTATGCAAGTTGCACTTAAGTTCTGTGTTCTCTACAATGTTTCTACTTTACTATCACTTGCTGACACTGTTTTGTGGCAAAATTAACGAAACCTTGCAAAATTACCGTTTGTTGCTTTAATTTTGGACACCAGTGTATTAGGCGGATTTCATCACGATATCCGACTTTTCGCCACACGTGAAGATGGCAGTCAGCTATACCGGTGAAATATTATTTGGGTTTTACGATATTTGACTTCTCAGCGCACCTGTAGACGTCAGCTAGTGGCCCCGATGAAATATTATGGGGCTTTCACAATGTCGTCTGGCGTCTCATTGCACTTGGGGGTGTCACTCATCTGCGCCAATGAAATATTATGAATATTAAAAAAAAACATTTGACGTTTCTCCACACCTAAAGATGTCAGCTAGTTGCGCCGATGAAATAATGTGGGGATTTCACAGTGACATCCGATGTTTTGCCAAGTCTGAAGATGTCAGTCAGTTGCGCTGATGAATTATTATGAGGATTTCACAAGATGAAACATATCACCCGAGAACCATTTAACATTAAATGTCAGGTACTTAAATTAATTCTCTCTGTTTGTTGAACAAAAACACACATTCATTTCAACAGATTGGTACTAGGTACTTTAATGAAATTAGTGTACCTACAACTTTTCTACTTTTAGGGGAACAGTCTCATTCCACGATAAAAAGATTCATGTTCTTTGTAAGTGATCCGCTCATAGAGTCAGTTTTCGAGATCGTTAAAAGATGTGAAGTGTTGTTCATGATGTCCAGAAATACCACGCTGCATGGACCAAAGCAAACAGTAATCAGGAGGGGCGATGTCTGGTGAATATGGCTGGTGGGGTAAGACATCCCAATGAAGTACCTTCAAGTTTTCCCTCACTCGGTTCACAACATGTGTGTTGTCATTGTCATGAAGCAAATGACTTTGTCGTATCTCTGAGTATTTTGTGGGCGTCTGTCTTTATGTACGTTATTCTAATTGAGTAATGGTGCTTTGTAGTATTCAACATTCACCATTTCACTCAATTGCAGCAGCTCATGGTATATCGCGTCAATCAGGGTGCGTTTTGTGACTGACATCATAATCATTATCTCTCTATCGTCAAAACTATTTTCTTCAAGTAGTTTCCGATAGAGCACGTTCTTCATATGCTTCAATTAGATAATGATGACTTTTCACTGCAAATTTCTTAAGATCAAAGCAGAGGAGTTACACTTCCCAAAAATGCCGTTTTGTAGGAAAAAAAAAACATGTTCAAGTCACTAAATAGGTATGTTCCTTTCACTCCACTCGAAATCACACACAATAATATTTATACTGTTAAATGCGTTTCATGTCATTGTCCAGTACGCTACACTAACACAACTACTGCTCCCTCTTCGTCAACAGTGAGTGATAATCAGGTTGCCTATAATAAATTGGACAGCAGAATTATATACAATTAAACAATAGACTTTAAATGTAGCATTATACACTTTGACTTAAAACATTTTTATGGGTTAGTTATAACAACACATCCTCTGGTAGGACCCGCACCACAGATTGGGCCTAGGTGTGTGGCCCCAGCAGTTAAGACAGTGGAATTGAATTAACAAGGAGCAGATCGCTCTAATTTGGTTTTCCTTAGTTTCCATAAATAAGTTCTGGTTAATGTAATTGTGGTTACTCCGCAAGATCTAGGGGACATTAAAACAGTAATTTCGTTTCTACCACGCTTGCCTATGTGAATGCATAATTCATTCATGAAACTGGTAGTTTAAAACAAAAAATATCTCATTCCATCGACTATTGAGTATCACTCGCGTCTTATTAGGAGGAGACAGAAAAGATTCAAAGAAGTGTCGTTCGTTTTGCGAATAATTCGTTTAGTCAGCACGAGCACATCTCACAAATGCTCGTTTAACTTCACTGAAAGTCGTTACAAGAGAGGCGTTCTTCTTCACTGAGAGACCTAGAATTCCGAGAGTGCGAGTGATTTATACAGGGGACGAACAAATATTGTTTTTTCCTCCTACCACCGTACGCTAAAACCAAATGGAAAGGGGTGGCTGGAGGGACAAGGGAGGGGGTTATTTCTGTAGTAATCCTAAGCTTCACTACACCACACGGCAAGGTTTATGCATCATACGTGTAGATCGTGATGATGAATATAATAAATCTGGTCGATTATTACTGTTATTATCACAATTATTACTTATTTTACATAACACAGTAGTGCGGAGACACACTGTTATTACTACTGCAGAAAATAAATTTCTAACTACGTATTTGAATGTTAACAAAAGCCTTCTTTTCTCTGTTATCTTTTTAACTTTCGCTGTTCCTCCAGAACACAAATGTTCACTTCATTAATTATTATTTCAATTAAACGTTTTATGTAGCATACTAGTGGGTTGACGTATTTTTGAATATTTACGCCGTATCAGAGAAAATGTTTCTAAGTCTATATAATTAAACCTTTAACAGCAACTGACCTTCCCATCTTACTTACTTAACTGTCACTGATTAGGTGATTCTTGGCAGATTAAAACTGTGTGTCGAACCGGGACTCTAATCTGAGTACTCCACCTTTCGTAGCCAAGTGCTGTACCGAATAAGCTATCAAAACACACTCTGGACCCGCCATTCCAACTTCACATCAGCCAATACCTCTCTTCGTAACTTCCAGACTTTACAGAAGTTCTTCTGCATACGTTGAGGAACTAGCACTGCTGGAAGAAAGGGCCGGCCGATGTGGCCGAGCTGTTCTAGGAGCTTCAGTTTGGAACCGCGCGACCGCTACGATCGCAGGTTCGAATCCTGCCCCGGACAAGGATGTGTGTGATGTCGTTAGGTTAGTTAGGTTTCAGTAGTTCTTAGTTCTAGGGGACTGATGACCTCAGATGTTAAGGCCCATAGTGCTCAGAGCCAGTTGAACCATTTGGAAGAAAGGATTCTGAAGAAGAATCGCTTAACAGCAGCCTAAGGGATTCTTTCCACAGCGAACTTTCACACTAAAACGAGATTACACTGAGGCGACAAAAGTCATGTGATAGTGATATGCACATGTGCAGATGGCGGTAGTATCACGTACATAAGATTTAAAAGGGCAGTGCATTGGCAGAAATGTCATTTGTACTCAGGTGATTCATATGAAAAGGATTCCGACATGATTATGGTCACGCGACGCGAATTAACAGGAATTCGAATGCGAAATGGTGACTGGAGTTACTGGCAGGGGCATTCCATTTCGGATATCATTAGGGAATTCAATATTCCGAGACCTACAGTATCAAGAGCGTGTCGAGAATACCATACCTCAGGCATAACCGCTCACCATAGACAACGCAATTGCTGACGGCCTTCACTTAACCACCGATAGCATTGGCGTTTGCTTAGAGTCGTCAGTGTTAACAGACAAACAACACTGCACGAAATAACAGCAGAAATCAATGTGTGACGTACAATGGAAGTATTCGTTAGGACAGTGTGGCGAACTTTGGTGTTAATGGGCTATGGCAGCAGACGACGGACACAAGTGCCTTTGCTGACTGAACGACATCGCCTGCATCGCCTTTCCTGGGCTCATGACCGTATTTGTTGGACCCTAGACGACTGGAAAATCGTGGCCTGGTCAGATGATTCCCAATTTTAGTTGGTATGAGCTGATGCTAGCGTTTGAACATGGCACAGACCCCACGGAGTAGACCCAAGTTCTCAGCAAGGCATCGTCCAAGCTGGTGGTGTCTCCATAATGATGTGGGCTATGTTTACACGGAGTAGACTGGGTTGTCTGATCCTACTGAACTGATCATTTACTGGAAATGGTTATGTTCGGCTACTCGGGGATCATTTGCAGCCATACATGTACTTCATCTTCCCAAACAATCATGAAATTTATAAGAATGACAATGCGTCATGTCACCAGGCCACAATTGTTCGTAATTGGTTTGAAGAAGATTCTGGCAATTCTGTCGAATGATTTGCCACCCAGATCGCTCGACATGAATCCCATCGAACATTTATGGGACGTAATCGAGAGATCAGTTAGTGCACAAAATCCTGCACCGGCAACATTTTCGCAATTATGAACAGCTAAAGAAACAGCATGGATCAATATTTTTGCAGGGGATTTCTAACGACTTTTGGAGTCCATGTCACGTCGACTTTCTGCACTGCATCAGGCAAAATGGAGGTCCAACACGATATTAAGAAGTATCCCATGATTTTTGACACATAAGTGTAGAACTGTGTGATTGCCTGGGCCTCGAACCTAGCACCTTTGGCTTTTGCGAACAATTGCTCTACTGGCAGAGCTATCCAAAGACAGCTCACCATCCTTCCCCTCCCCCTCCCCCCCGTTTACCCATCCTCCCCCCCCCCCCCTCCCGCCGCTTTAAAAGGCGGATGCACCGTACCAGATCATAGGCGAACTGGGTCCACATTCTGTGCCTATGTATGACATTACATTTCAGTTTTATCCACTATGTTAGAAACAATCGTGCTTTTAGCAGTTTATGTGACAAAATATATAAATTCAGTTTCCTGTCGCAAGTTACATGTTTGTTTGAGACCTGAGGCAAAATTAATCTAAATTGAAATCTAACTTTGTGGAAGTTCCCTTGCACCCCCGAACACCAATCCCCGAAGGATTTCTCTGAAACACTCTACAGCTGGCTCCTCCTGTCCTTTTCCAACTGAGCTAGTGTTCTATCAGTAACTACTATGTCGACGGGACGTTGAAAACTAACAAGAACAGAATAACGTATGTGAACTCCCTAATTTTTACTCTCGTAGCTAAACTCAGATTTTGACAGAGTTATTTCTATGCGCCATATCTGCCGTTTGGTTTAATACGATTTTAATGAGCTAGGTGCACTTTAAGTGTCTCAAATTGCTACTGCAAATAGCTGACTGTAGCTGAGACGTTGCTGGTTACGATGAGTATTTTAAAGCAGAGAGTCGCTAGTAAAAAAAGGAGACATGGAATAGAAGTAGACGTTTAGATGATTCGTTCTGACGAATTATTTTGCAAGACACAGTGATGTAATGCGACCTCTTTTTAAGTGACATTTGTGTTTATTTGTAAAGAACTCTAACAATGATGATAACAACCACAGTACCCTGAAAGGTTATAATTCAGTTAGGAATAAATATGAAAACAGTAAATCACCTTTATCAAATATATTAATCACTGAAGTCTTAAAATTTGTCGCGAGAGTTGCAGAATCCTAAAACATAATATGCATCATTGTGAGTACATTTTGGATGAGTACATCTATCTCGCTGCGGACTCTGTCCTCATTGCTGACCACTAGCTGATTGTGCCCATCGTTTCAAGGATAAAAGTCCCACAGAGTCTTCCTATTCGTGAGTAGAACTTGAAATGGAAGAAATTCATTGTGATTCTGATTCATGTATTCTGCTATTTCTTCATCTTTTCGTTTCGTTTCTTCCTCTTCGCTCACTACCTTCATTGGAGAGCAAGTCAAAACTGCAATTTACTTATTTCTTCTTTGGGATATGACAGCAGGTTTTGAGCTCAATGACAAACACAATACGCCATATTGTAGCACTTCCGTTACTATATAAACACCCCAATGGATATTTAAGTGCACAATGTAAATATGCTATGATTACATATATCGTTTATGGCTCTATAAGCTTCACTGTAAGCAGTATATCCAACTTAGAGAGCACAATTTAAAACTTTCTGTATTGCAGACCCACACACATCCACAGTAAAGATGAGTTTTGGAGGTTAGCGACAGTTGCGTTATACAGGAAATTAGCAGACCTTATGTAAAACACATCCACATTTTTTCCTTCAGTGGATTTCGTCCAGCTTTTCCTCAATAAGCAGATTTCACACTAGAGATGAAATTTTTAAATATTTGTAAAATTTTCAGCCTCAGCTACCATAAACCCTTCAATAAACATAAAACGTTTAACAGGCATCTTTATTATTTCAGACCCTTCAGTTTTCAAATTTTAAAACAACCTTTATGATCATATCTCTTTTCCCCGTGAAACACCTTTTTTCATGTATTACTTCAGACAGTCAATCGAGAAGACCTTATAGAATTTACCAGTTATTGTTTTACCATTTACAAGTTAACCAGTAGGAAGAAATCCATTAGCATCCGAGCCGGTCTCTGTAGCCGAGTGGTTCTGGGCGCTTCAGTCCGGAACCACGCTACTGTTACGGTCGCAGGTTCGAATCCTGCCTCGGGCATGGATGTGTGTGATATCCTTAGGTTAGTTAGGTTTAAGTAGTTCTAAGTCTAGGAGACTGGTGACCTCAGATGTTAAGTCCCATAGTGCTTAGAACCTTTTTTTTTTGTTTGTGTTCGAAGGAATGTTAACCATGACGTTGCCAGCACATGAAAGCAAATTCGCATCTTGTTCTTCCCGGTCACCTAATTGTATCCAATGCTTTCATTGTTTTTCTATCCACGGTAACAAACCGCCGCACAAAATCAGATGGATTTTTTTAAACGGTCCGAACATTGTTGAGATCTCAGGTTCTGCACTTGTCTTTGGTGAATATTCAACAAACGCAACATACATCTTGCACAAAGCGAACTTACAGTTAAACAGTAATGTAAAATATGCCGTATTTCTTTCTAATATGTGCCTGCTTTTTATGCCCAGTAGCACATTCTCTGCGTCTTCGGTATTCAGAGTCGTGGTTGCGCGTTTGGGGCGTCCTCCATGTGGATTAGAGAGAAGTGGGTATCATGTTTCATAACTGCCCATAAAGAGTCCAGAACAACGCAATTATGACGTACTGATATTCCAGTTTACATATTTGAACGAAATATACATAACAGGACAATTGCCAAAAACCATGTAAACAAAAAATTGTGTTAACTATGTGCTAGGACGATGACGTATAATCTATACTTCGTAAACAGTAGTAATGCATTGCGGAAAGGTTTTAGCAAATGGAAATGGAAATGCCGTGTGGCTAGGGCCTCCCGTCGGGTAGACCGTTCGCCTGGTGCAAGTCTTCCGAGTTGGCGCCACTTCGGATACTTGCGTGTCGATGGAGATGAAATGATGATGAAAGACACACAACACCCAGTCATCACGAGGCAGAGCAAATCCCTGGGACCCCGTGCGCGGGAAGCGAGAACGCTACCGCAAGACCACGAGCTGTGGACGTTATAGCAAAAAATAGAGGTAACTGGAAACCGATTAAAAATTAATAAAACGTAGCTCAGTCTGTCTGTTATACAAGTCAGTTGTGGTTCAGATAAATGTGTTGAAATTCCAAATAATGAAACCTGTAGGTTCACTGCTAGTCGTTTGACGTATACGGTACTCGACGAAGTATACTAGTTTCCTCATGTACCTACTGCAGACAATCGCCGGGAAATTGAGACACCGAGGGAAGAAATAGTAGAAGTAATTGCTGAAAAATATTCTTGCCTGTCCTGCTCCCCTTCCAAATCTCGAAAGGATTTTATGCATACTACAGAAGATTTCAAGGTGCTTGCAGAGCCCGATGCTCACGTACTTTCAGTTACTATCACGCGGTACTTTGAATGCAAACAATTTCAGGTGGAAACACGAAAAGGGCAGAAATAAGGCTAATATGTTGCGAGATTCCTCACTCGCTTCATATGCAGTCATAAAAAGTTCAGAGAAAATTTCAAAAGCAAGAATTTCTGAAAGACTCAACATCGCCATTGGACTAGGGAGTGGAACAAACAGCCGCTTCTCTCTAGTGTTCGGGGAGAATGTAAATGAATCGGCTACAGGCTGTCTGGGCGGAGCGTAAGTATGTGGTTTTGCCTGGTGAAAGGCGGAGGCCAACCGCCTGCTGCCTCGTGAAGAACGGCGCGCCATCTGGACCGCACCAGCTGCCCAGCGCAACCAAACTGTTGCGATGAAACACAACCCGCGACAGCCCAGATACTCGCCTTTGGTCTCTGACAGAAACTGTGTCGCTCAATATCATTCAGACCCATATTCTACAGATGAAACCACAACGATACGAATTAGTTACTTCCATGTCGAGAAAGAGAAGATTGTCTTGCGTTAGTTACCGTGCCCAGGTTGCTAAGTTGCGTACTTCGCGTCAACGACCTGAAAACGCAGACGGTATACTCGTACGTCACATGCAGGACGAGATGCAAATGTCACCGATGCCACACATTAAATCACAGACTCTTGATAGCTCGAGAAATATAAATGAACCGAATTACGTAAATTGCAGAAATTTTAAAATGAACTTTTGAGTGTTTCGAAGCTTCTAAGACCTACGAGGAAAGAAAAGCAAGACAGCGCAAATAGCGCTCATTGCTTTACTCTATGATACAGATTGTCACACAACAGTTGCGACGTCGCGGGCCAGACTGCAGGGTTAAATACGAACCGAATAGAACCTCCATTTCTTCTCTCTCTCTCTCTCTCTCTCTCTCTCTCTCTCTCTCTCTCACTCTGCCTTTTTTGGCATCTGGTACTGTGCAGCGATGTTAGTTAACTTTCGATAGTGAAGGAAATGACCAGTACGTTTATTGTGACATCTCTTTTCTCTTACACCGTTTTAAAGAACGGAAAGAAGGAAGGATTTAATGTACCCTCGACATCAAGGTTATTAGAGACGGAGCACAAGGTCGGGATGCTTTAAGGATGCGGAAGGATCTGACCGTACCCTTTCAAAACGACCATGGCAGCATTTACCTGCAGTCATTTAGGGAAACTGAATCGTTGTCCTCCAGGATGAGAGTCAATTGTGCTAACCACTGCGCAATCTCGTTCGGTAAAGAACGAAGGGAAAAAACGTTCAAAAATATATGCAATTTATTAAATACTATGTAAGTAGGTTGTTTAGGTTTATATATTGGTAACGAAATGTAGCGCTCTATATGAATATCACTGACTGTGCTGTGTGCAGTCTGAGGCTGGTCGGCATTGTTGCAGTATTCGCCATTGTAGTGTTGGGCAGTTGGCTGTTAACAGTGCGTAGCGTTGTGCAGTTGTAGGTGAGCCGCCAGCAGTGGTGGATGTGGGGAGAGAGATGGCGGAATTTTGAGAGCGAACGATCTGGACGTGTGTCCATCAGAAAGAGAAAAATTTTTAATATTGGATATCATGGACTGATATATATATTATGACTTTTGAACACTATTAAGGTAAATACATTGTTTGTTCTCTATCAAAATCTTTCATTTGCTAACTATGCCTATCAGTAATTAGTGCCTTCAGTAGTTTGAATCTTTTATTTAGCTGGCAGTAATGGCGCTCGCTGTATTGCAGTAGTTCGAGTAACGAAGATTTTTGTGAGGTAAGTGATTTGTGAAAGTTATAGTTTAACATTAGTCAGGGAAATTCTTTTGTAGTGATTATTGAAAGTCAGACTGCGTTGCGCTAAAAATATTGTGTGTCAGTTTAAGTACAGACATGTATAATATTTCTAAGGAGACTTTTCATATGTCGACCCTTAGCCGAGGATACCTCACTGGAACCTTCTGATTTTTTCTTGTAGTTTGTGTAATTAGTGTAGCTATTGTTTATTGCTAGCTCGTAATTGTAGAGAGAATCCTCTTTGTAGTCGTAGTTTTTCATTGTTGTACAGTAAAACAGTTGTGGCATGCATGTAGATTTGCACCAAGTACTTTGCAGCTGCACTTTCAATTAACTCTGCTATGCTATGCTATCTCAATGTGTTTTCGTATTTTGCTCTTCAAATTGTGCTTTTCTGTGTTATCGTATGAAATATTGTGACAATAATGGCGCGTGAAAAACGAAATACTAGGCTCCAAAGTAAACTCAGAAATGACAGTGAAGACGAAAGCAGTGTGTTAGCGCCACCGAGTAATGAATTAACTAATGTTCAAAGTAGTAATTTGGTAATTGTGCATAGGGAAATGGAGCGGGCGGCAAATAATGGTGTAGACAGTGAAACAATTAGTGAACAGGGAAGCATTATCGATAGATCGGGCGGCAACTGTTCGCCTCAGGAATCCGAAATGACAGGACACAATCTTGCAAATACTGTAGATTCAGGTTTTGCGTCCTCAACGTTTTCTCAAATAAGTCAAGACACATTTTCTGCTCGTCAAAATGTGAATGTTCCTGGTGCAAATGCACTGCCGAAATGCATAGAGGAACAGATTCCAGACATTAATACATTATTATTGCAATTAATGCAGCAAATGAAACAAAATCAGAGACAAACACAGCAACAGCTTCAAAAGTTAGACACCACGCTTGAACAAACACGTGAAGGTTTAACTGCTTAGTTAATGTCAAAAAATCTGTAATGACGTAAAAACACAAATTTGTGAGCATTTCCAACTTATTTTTTGGCGTCATGAAAATGCATTACAGAATCGCAAAGCAGCCATAAAAGAACTGCAAACTATTGTTCATGAAAATCACTACACCTTGGAAGCTAAAATTGACTCAGTTGCATCTACCGATTCGGTTACGCAACTTACAAAAACTCAGGAAAACTTAAAGGACACAGTAGATACGATTTCAACACAAATGGACACTCTTAAACTTGGTTCAAAAAAACACACTAAGGGAATAAGTTCACTATCGGATAAAGTAGCCGCACTTTCGGATCAGTTCACTAACTTATCTACAAAGGTAGATGATGATGATCTGAATGAAATAAGACCAGTAGCCTTCACTGACAAAGAACAGTATGAACAAATTAGAAAATTCAGGCAACATCAAAATGAAATCAATACACAGTACAAAAGAGAAATCCGGCAAGTACAAGATCAGTTGACACAGGTAATACAAGAATTACATATTTCAGAGAAGACTCGCGCTCCAACATGGGAAGAGGGACTTAGAAAAACGGAAAAGTCACAAAATAATAACACAGGACATTTCGGAAATTATGAAAGAAGTTGGCAAGGCTCACTGAATTTTTAGATTGAACCGCCGAAACGGAGTAACAATGACCGATATGCGACTCGCCAACATGATGATTTTGACTATAAGTTGTTCATTACTACACGTAAATTCAAAACATTTAAGAATTCTGGCAGTGACATTCATCCACAAGCATGGCTTCATCAATTCTCTCATTGTTTTCCTCCCAACTGGTCATTAGAGCACAGATTAGAATTTATGTGTGGCTACTTAAAGAATGAACTAGCTGTAAGAATGCGATCGGTCATTCACGATTGTCACAGTGAAGGAGAATTTTATCATGCCTTCCTCTCAGCATATTGGTCTCAAACTACACAAGACCGAGTAAAACATAGCATCATAATGATGAAAAATTTCGAACAATCGGAATTTTCTGGACTTGTCAAATATTTCGAAGACATGTTACATAAGAATCAGTGTCTTTCAAACCCATATAGAACTTATCCGCATTTGCTTAATCAAATTGCCTGAACATTTACGACAAATTCTAACATTCTGCATGGTGTCTGTTTGTTCTAAGTCGTGTCTCCCTACCACTTTCACGCAACGGCGCTCTGAGCATGTTTTTTAGGGAATTGACTAGTTTGAACCTTGGACCTGTTGCTGGTAAGGAGACCCCAGACCACACATGACATGTAGAGTTCAGATGAGTTCAGTGAGACTAGCGATGATATAACCAAATACTTAATGATTTCAGCGTCAGCTCCACTCCACTCCCTGTAAAAGAATCTTAATACTAACTAAATTTAGTGGAAGGGGTTGAAGGCTTTCCTATTTTTAGTTAGCTGGTAAAATAACGTCGAAAAAGCAGTTAAGTTTACCATTGGAAACTTTATTTTACTCACAAAACATCGTTTATAAATTGCACTATTGATAAAAGGAAATATTTTAATACAGGATGATAAAAACCAACTGCGTTCAACAAAAATGTGAACGAATATTAAGGTAAATACATTGTTTGTTCTCTATCAAAATCTTTCATTTGCTAACTATGCCTATCAGTAGTTAGTGCCTTCAGTAGTTTGAATCTTTTATTTAGCTGGCAGTAGTGGCGCTCGCTGTATTGCAGTAGTTCGAGTAACAAAGATTATTTGTGAGGTAAGTGATTTGTGAAAGGTATAGTTTAATGTTAGTCAGGGGCATTCTTTTGTAGTGGTTATTGAAAGTCAGACTGCGTTGCGCTGAAAATGTTGTATGTCAGTTTAGTGTTGATCAGAATAGGTAAAGAGCGAAATGTCTGAGTACGTGCAGTTCTGCTCAGCTGTTTGAAAATCAAAAAGCATAAGGGGTTTACCATCACAGTAATTCATAAATTTTTCTAAGGGAACGTTACAACTACAGCGGTGAACCACGTAGATAATACAGACCTTTAGCTCGATATGCATTTCATAAGTGTTATTCCCAGCAAAAGGCGTGATGTCTATGACGTAGTTCAACTCTTCATAAAAACGACTGCTGTACATGATCCATCGTTTCTATGTGTCTTTGGGTAAAGTCATAGGCATTTGTAGATTCCGTTTCAATTTGATGATGTTAGAAAACTCTTCTTTATGAAGAATGGTTTCAGATGGTAACGTAGGAAGAACTTGTCCAAGGTCTGCCGACCCAGATGGTAGCACTACAGGGCGCCCGGACGAATTTATTTTGGACGATAGGAACTGCCCATCTGTCATCACTAAATGCTGCAGGAGCGACCGGGAGCTTCGTGTACTACAAGTTCATACAATGGACTTGATAAAATTCATACGATTAATCCCGTAAAGACACGTCCAGAGAACACAAATGTAGTTTCTCTGTATGTCTTGCTTGTAACAATGTGACTCTATGAGATGACGATCGGAAATGCCACACTACATGTTGACGTCGACGTTTTAGTATTCTAGTCCGTGCATATTGTGGGTGTTTACTTCAGCCTTCTACACTGTTCAGTCACATTAACATGATCACCTGTTAAAGCCCACAATAACCATCTTTAGGAGCGCGGATCTACAATAATTCCGAGCCGGGGCAAAAACTTCATGGTGGCGTCCCCTCTCCCCAGCCCCCTCCCATCCGAGCATTTGAGATAGGACGTCAGAAGTTTAAAAAACAAATCGATTTTTCAAAAATATGTTGTTTTCTAGATCATATCTTTGGGAAGAGTGCGCTGTTTTAAACATACGAAAGGAAATGTACGACACAATATTTGGTTTTAAGTGTGCCAAAGTGCAGTGCCACGCCTCTTCACACAGCATTCCTCTATCGCACGTCACACTATTTCACACTGTGGAATTCAAATGTGTGTACTTTGTAATGGGATCCATGAAACCTATATTCAGGACAGTGAAAATTAAAATGTCCTGTGGTGCCTCTCCTGTTTCCAGTCGGTCGGTTTTACATCCTACCCCACTTAACGAAAACTCACAATCAATACTGGGTGGGATTATTTTTGACTGGAAGAATAAGAACTCTTCAGAAAATTTGCACTCTTGATTGCCTACTAGCTAATAACTTTCTCTTTTGTGTGACATAAAATTAAATATAATAAATATAGTAAAGACAAGACACAAGCAAGTAGTACACACATCTCCAATCCTTAGGTCCCAGGATTTTTTTCTCTCTAATGTTGATAGAGTTTTGATACACGGCGTGCTTTCCTTTCTGCGAAAGAATCTATTGCCTCATCTACGTTCGTTAAGCATTTTGCTTCATGAAAAATCAGAATTTCATTGTCTAATACTAAAAAAGCTGCTACTACGAATAGTACTCAAGAGTGGTGTTGTTTATCGATTTGATTACATTTATATTGTCAGTGTCTACTACATAAAAAGAAATAGGCATTTCTGATACTGCAGCAGTTGTAACACACACCAAATAAGTGGGACTGTTTTGGCACAAATGGTCATTTTTATCTACCAAACTTACACAAGAAATACGACATAATATAATTCACGAAATACCAATATCAAATGCCTATTAGACCTATTATAAGCAAAAAGTTTTATGTTAGGAAACAGCTTCACATTTCATTCATATGCACCAAATTCTCAAGCATGAGATCGAAAAGTGGTAGTTATTCTCATATAAATTTGGAATCGTCATATTCTTCCACATAATTTGCGTGATGTCCCCGTTTCTCCTCCCTCCTCGTTCTGACAAACAATCTCCCATTGTCAAAACTTATTCTCCGGTTAACTTCACTAATCCTGGCAGAATCACCAGTTCAATTATCCCGTGTTTATTCTCCGATTAGACGTTATTACGTGTTCATACAGCACGCTTTCGCGCTAGTCCGAGAATAGAACTTAAGCAGCTACTAACTGGTGACTGTAAAACTGGCCCTTGGTAGTGTAGTAGTGTAGCGTTCTCGTAAAAACTTTCTTTCAAATTTTCATATTCTTGGATACATCGAGAATATAATGTGTAACCTTTCTTACCTGTTGTTCATGTTAGCCATTTATTTCCATTCCAGTAGTCTGAATCTACGGATTTCGCCAATAACTATAAAGCTTATGGTTCGCACACTTATTCAACCACAGACACAAATAGCGATTTGTACTCACTCGTTCGGGTTTACTCGGCTCAAAATCATATGAATAATCGATGCTAGGCGCTTTGTGAAACAAGATTTTTTCTTTAAGAATAGGAATTTGGCTGCCCCTGAAACTGCCGGCCGGGGCAGATACTCCGGTTTGCCCCCCTCCTCCCCCCCCCCTCCTAGCACTAGGTCCAGGCACGTACAAGACATGCAGGAAGAGAGTCAAGCAGGTTCTGGAAGCTACCGATGCCGTGGCCAACTGCGTTAGGTTCTCGGTTGTGGATCCATAGCGTGGACAGATTTCCGACTGAGTTTTAATCCGGGGAGTTTGGAGGCCACTGAAGTACCATAAAGTCATCCTCGTGTTCGTGGAACCACGCAGATACACTGCAAGGAGTGTGTCCCGTTGTATTGTCTTACTGTTAGATGTCACTGTGCTGAGGAAAAAAAAAGCCAGGTCCCCAAGGAGAGATGCATACTTGTGTTGAGTCATTGTGCCTTCCAGAATAACAAGGTCACCCAGATAATGCCACGAAAACGTTCCCCAGATCGTAACGCGCCGACTATTGTTGCAGGGTTTTTGTTTTCAGACGTTTCGCGCCGTACACGCCAACGGCCATCTTTCCCATAGAACATAAATCGTGATTCCTCTGAACAGGCCACTTGTCGTCACTCAGTGGACATACAGTTGCGTTATAAGCGTGCAAATTGCAGCCTTCTTCGGCAATGAACAGTAGTCAGCTTGGGTACACGAACCAGGCGCCTGCAGCGGAGGACCATACACAGAAATGTGCGCTGAACGACCGTTGAGAGACACTGTTTGTAGCCCCTTGCCGCAGTGGTAACGCCGGTTCCCGTCAGATCACCGAAGTTAGCCGCTGTTGGGCTGGGCTAGCACTTGGATGGGTGACCATCCGGTCTTCTGAGTGCTGTTGGCAAGCGGGGTGCAGTTAGTCCTTGTGAGGCAAACTGGGGAGCTATTTGATTGAGTAATAGCGGTTCCGGTATCGTCAACTGACATACGGCCGGGAGAGCGGTGTACTGACCACATGCCCCTCCATATCCGCATCCAGTGACGCCTGTGGGCTGAGGATGACAAGGCGATCGGTCGGTACCGTTGGGCTTTCCAAGGCCTGTTCGGACAGAGTTCTTTTGTAGGCCTTTGGTTCATCTTGGCGGTCAGTTGCTCAACAGCTGAACGTCTGTTCGCCCATACATATCTCCGCAGCTGTCATTCACCCCAGTCATCTATGGCCCGTGGTGCACCAGTTGCCTCGGCACAGCTTTCGGACAGCGTCATTTTAGCATGCACGGTATACACTGATCAGGCAGAGCATTATGACCACCGATCGATATAAACCCTTCCAGACGATAGCAGCGTCACCTGTCGAGGCTGACTACTAGCCAGACACACGCACGATGCATGTGGTATCAGTGACCGTGCTGTCCCTGCGTAGAATGGGGAATGCGCGCGACCTATCTAAATTTGACGGAGGACAGATTGTGATGGCGCGGAGGCTCGGCACGAGCTTTCCGGAAATTTTACGACTTGTCGGGTTTTCGAGGAGTGCTATGGTGAGTGTCTTCAACACGTGGCGAATTCTATGTGAAATCACGTACAGACGTCGTGTGGTTGGCCGATCACACCTCACTACAGACGTTGGATGTCGTAAGCCCGGCAGGTTGGTAAAACAGGACAGGCTGCCAGCTGTGGCTCCTTCAATTAGTGGACAGTTTGTTTTCCTTATTTTGTGGACAATCAATTCAAGAGAAAAAAGGAAAAATGGTTCTTAATTAGTTGTGCAAGGAGCCATGCGGTCCTCGGAATAGTTTTGGTAATTTTTGAATTATCTTGTAGAGGTAGGCATACCGCGATCAGGCAGAACATCATGACATTGAGCTAATAATGGCTTGCTCCGCCTATTGTGCACAAAACAGTAGTACTTCGTTAGCTCTTCCACAACTCCTACATGCGTTTATGAAGATAAATGGTAGCAAGATTCAACAAACTGATCAGATCGCTCCTATGAAAGCTTGACTTGCAGTCATGAACAGGAAGTACGCAGGAAGTGAATGATAATAATGTTTTTTTATGGAGCTTATTGGCTAAAATGGCTCTGAGCACTATGGGACTTAACATCTATGGTCATCAATCCCTAGAACTTAGAACTACTTAAACCTAACTAGCCTAAGGACATCACATAGCACCCAGTAATCACGAGGCAGAAAAAATCCCTGACCCCGCCGGGAATCGAACCCGAGAACCCGGGCGCGGGAAGCGACAACGCTACCGCACGACCACGTGCTGCGGACTATGGAGCTTATTGTCACACTTATTTTTACACTGATGGAACTGATTGGTTTTATCCGCAACTACGGTGGATCTAATTATGTTGAATAAAGAACGAAACTGATCACTGTAAAAATTCATACGACAATAGATTACATTATTAGATATTCTAACATCCATTCCTTTTGATTTTCTGAAATGAGTTTCGAATATTTATCAAAAGTGATCTATATGTTTGACATCTTGAGAATGTGTAAGTCAGCTTATCAATACGATACCATCAATATGCTCCTAAAGCCAAAGAAGTAGAAATTTGGCTTTATAACATTATGGAAGACGTTGGTTATCAAGGAATTCATATGTCAAGCAACAATACTGGTTTTCATGAAATTCCTCTCGCGAACATAGGTCTGACAGGCCAACGCCGATAGCTACTATAGCACAGTATTATCACCACTGATATGTGCGTGTACCTAGGAGTTCATAAAGTATGTGTTCTCTTGGCAGCTGATGAATCTCAACACGACCTTCCACATGGTGCAACAGGAAGCGTGAATCTTTAGAACAGACATCTAGTTTACGTTTTCCTATGTCTAACAAGGATTCGACACGCTCACTGAAATCGTAACTGACGATAAGTTGGCACAACAATGGCAGTTTAACGGAACCATACAATCGAGCATTATTTGCAACAAAATAGACGAAATGTGCTCTTACATACACGTGTACATGTCCCATCGCTGCACATTGCTGCTGTTCGTTATCTCGAAGACTTTCTGATTATATGCTTTAAAGTAGAGTCTAAACCCACCTGCTTACCCGAGGTCACTTGTGTCGTGGTTTTCTACATAGAGGAAACCATTACGAATTCTGCTCATCTAAAACATTTTCGTCACTTTCAGCACTGGCAATAGTTTACTGCAGCACATCATTTACTGCAGCAATAGAAATACCCAATGTCATCGCTATTCAAGTATTTACAAAACGTTATGTAATAGTTGCCTACCGTTCGATACAGGACATGTGGGAAGGATGTTCACTGTAAGAAAGTGGAACCATATGGATACCGTCCACATAAATTTTTTTGATAAATACACCTTTACAACATATTTGCAAGAACATGGTGGCTCTACTACAGACCCTTCGGGTCCAACACATTGTCAACAAAGGAAACTTGGAATTTATATTCACAGTTCTAATTCACCACAGATCATCCTCACTGAGCAAGTGGACCTAGCAAAAACAAGTCATTCCTGCACATCGTTCATGAATTACTTGGAAACAAAGATCGTAATTTACTGTCCTCTTACAACCACCAATAATCAAACTCTTCAGCACACAACAAAATTTCATCTAAATTAGTTAAATCGTCTATATATATATATGAATGTCCGACTTATGAATATAGATTGCTTTTCACTCACTGTCCCATTTTTTATATATTTTTCATTTTCTTTATATGTTAGATACTATGCCAGACATTGCTTCTTTTGAAGTAAAGCAGACCTATATCTATCTGTTCACAACTACTAGAAATAGGAGCACATGTAATTTAGTAAAAAAGCAAAATAGATTATTGTTTAATAGTGACTATATAACATATTATTATTTGACAGTGATTGTGTTACATATCATAAATCAATATCACAAAGTGGCCCTACAATCAGGCAACTATTTTATTAACTTGTAAGATCTTCTAGGCTTCCATGTATGTAACACCTCTGTACCTTCAGGCTCTAATTTCTTTGACCGTAATTTTTGTATTCGTCTGTAAACACGTTGGATGCTCTGAGTTTTCACGTCTCGCGTAGTTAACAAGTTTTTAAGTGCCATTAATGGGTGGAAATCGGGATATAGTGGTTCAAATGATTATTTTGGAGACAAATGGGCAATCAAGATCTTGATACTTTACCTACATGGAAATACATTAGTCCGTTCAGCTTTCGTCACTTTGCCCCTTCAAATGCTCTCACTTATGTATCTGTAGTCAGATTCGCGTGATTTACCTCTTATTTTAAACATTTAACTCCAACATTGAAAGTGAAAATATAAATCTGAATGTGTAATCACCTGAAAATAGACATAAGCACGAATGTGGTAATGTTTCAAATAAAACATCTTCAGTTAAGAATGGTAGCGGATTTTATTCGACATAACCAGCCTTAAATGTTGGTTCAACGAAGCATGTTACTCAGGGCGCCAGAAGCACCTTCTACAACTGGCATTCTCCAACCATTTCTATCAGAACTACACATTTGTTTTGGGACTTGGTCATGGATGCAACATTATGAGAAGCATACCTTCATTAAAGGATGAAATTTTTGCAAATGACATTGGAGTTGAGTTCTGTGCCACCAGTAGGGAGGTGATGTTTAAACAGTTGCACATCCCATTAATCACTGATTTCAGTACATTTAAAACGTGAAAAGAAATTCACAATAATGCCTATAGGGCTCACAGATTTCAGCTAGTAAGAAAGGCTTACTACTAAGTCCTACACTAGTCTGGCATTTGATAACTTCAGTAGGGAAGACAAGTGATCAAATAAAAATATAAATGGACTTTCAAATTGTCTTTACTCGAAGACATATATAGAGTGGCCTCGTTGTCTAGCAGGTCATGGGTTGCCGTTGAGTAGAAATCTAACAATAGTTGTTCTGTTCTCATAATCAACTGTTCAGCGTTTTTATAAAATCTCCACACATAACTTCCAGAAAGTAGTTACCATTACAAAAAAACAGGTATCAGTATGACATAAAACTCTTCAATTTAGATTTTTACAGTTTTGCAACACACAGTACTTCTAAATTAACTTCATAACACAAAAAAATTCGAGAACTAAAACATCCACTGGCAAAACATATCCGAGACAAAGAATTGAGCTAAAGAAGTCTACAAAAAACTAACGACAAGGATTTGATATAAAGAACTGCTCTCTGGACTGTTTTCATTTTCACATGTCTATATAATTTAAGTTAAAGCGCAAGAAGTTTCTAGAACATTTCACTTTTTTAGTAAAATAGGGTTTCTAATTGAAAGATGAATTTAAATTGAAGTGCATATTTTACTGTACAAATAAATTAGAAAAATCAGACAGTGAACATCATTATTCTAAATAAATAAATTTTTGGGTCACAACATTCCAGAATTAATTTTTAACAAATACGGTTTTTAACAAAATAAAATGTTCAAGAGCTAAATCTTGTGGAATGAATTTCAAAGTGCAAATTTTAAATTCAATATTTTAAATTCTTAGTGTGGCTTCCTGCTAATAACTTCTTGAACAGAATCTCCTCAGGGGACACCGCCTTAACGTAGCAATGTCCGTGCGGGCGAAGAGGTTTGTGTGCTCTGGATCTGGAGGGCTATGCCGGCGGTAGCTTAGCTACCAGAAGGGTCACCCAAGCCGGACAGGCCAAAGGGGAGGAGCCAGACAAAGTGTGTCCTGTTTCCTGTCCTATCCTGTCCTAAGACTGTCCTTTTTCCTTATCATTCTCAATCAAAATTGTAGCGTGATAAGGACAACGGCTTGAGGGGCGAAAGAAGATAGCCAGTCATTTGAAAAGAAGATCTGGCGAATCCCAACGGTCATGAAGTCGGATGAACTTTCTCATAACAGAGTGGCGTCTGTAGTCCAGTGGAGCGGCCACAAAAGGTGTCTATCCCAATGGGGCGGCACGATTACACCCTCTGGGACTACCCAACTCAGTTGTAAGCACGTTACTGCAAATGCAGTACCCAAAGTCGAAACGTCGGCTTGTGAATCAGTCATGAAGCACTTGATAATTACAAATGTACCTCAGGAGGCTAATACATCATTGACCGAAGTCAACACAAACAGGCTGTAGGATTCTGGGGAGCCTGCATCATGTGCGAACCTACCAGTACCTCAAAATCGAATCTAAATCACGGACACAAAATTAGACCGAAGCGGTCTTTTAAAATGGGAACCATAAACATACAATGATGAAGGTGGGCAAGCTTAAGCAAGTTATTGACAGTATGAGAGAGCTTGGGAGTGGCATACTGGCACTACAGGAAACAAGATTCAGGGACGAAAGCACGATGGAATCAGAGGGACATGTAATTCTGAAAGGGAAACCCGGTGTTGGAGGGCCAAAGCAACCTTTTATGTTTGGCACAGCCTTTGTAGTAGATCGTAGATACCTGGATAGTATCACTGCGTGGTAGGGGACAACGAGAGGCTGTCATATCTAACAATTAAAACAGGAAACAAAACCTATACAATAGTAAATGCGCATGCACCAAGTAATAATAAGAACAAAAATGGCAAAGCAGGAACTGAACACATTTGGTTCACTTTGGATAAGGTAATGACTATGTGGACAAAAGAGGTAGCACTATTTTGCTAGGAGATTTTGACGCGCAAATAGGCACGGAAACGACGTTTAGAGGTCCTGTGGGAGATTATCCAGCCCAAAAGAGAACAAACAAGAAGGGTGAGAGATTAGTGGACCTGTGTAGGAGACACAAGATGAGAATAATGACTACCCATTACAAAGCTAAGGCAAGGAAATAAACAACGTGTGTCAGCCCTGGAAACAGGATTGGGGAAAACCAGCTAGACCATGTAGCAGTTCGTGACAAGAATCAGAAAGGGGTTAAGAGCCGAGAGTGAGGAAAAATAGCAGGATATAATCAGATCACTACCTTGTCGAAATAAAATTCAAATGGATACCCAACAGAGCAAGGAAACCTAGGACGATAAACACTAACAGAATCAACATATATTTGCAGAAAAAACACAGAGCAGAGTATGCAAAGAAAATGGTATTTCAGAGTGATTGGAAGAGAGTGAGAGATAGATGGAAGAAGAGGCAGTGCGACTGGCTACCAACAACAAGAAAAGGTAGTCTGAGTGGTGGACGGATGAATGTGAGTATGCAGTTGAGATCAGGATGAAATCATGGATGACATGAGCCCTGTAAAACGCAAGAAGACTGGTCGAACTTCCAGAATGCGAGAACAATTGCTAGCAAAACGTTCAGAAATGCCAAGAGAAGTTGATGGAATGCGAAACTTGAAGAAGTAAACACAGCCTTCAAGAAACACAAATCACGAGTGTTTTACAGAGAAATGAAGAACAGAATTAAAGGCTTCAAGGCAAAAGAACTCTTCTTCATAGGACAAGATGGCACAATAAAAACTGGCCAGAAAGAGGTGTGCGAGGAAATGGCTAGGTATTTTAGGGACTTGGTGAATGCAGGAACACCGACATTAAAGTGGACACACTTACACTCTAGAGACGAAAGTCAGGATAGTCTATACAATGCACTCACCAGGGCAGAAGTAGCAGAGGCAATTAAAAAAAACCTAAAAAACAAGGCATCAGGCAATGATGGTATCTGCGCTGAAGAGATCATGTGCGATGGGCCTGAAATAGAAAGAAGTATGTAGAATATAATAATGGATACCTGGAGAAATAAGAAAATACCCCTAGAATGGAAAGAAGCCATTATAATACCACTACACATGAAAGGGGACAAGAAAGTACTGGATAACTACAGGGGCATCTCTGTCTTAAACATAGGGTACAAGGTTTTGTCGAGAATCTTGCTGAACACAGTTGAAGAACAACTGGGGCCGACAATAGGAGAGTACCAGTGTGGCTTTAAAAAAAGGGAGGAACTGTGCAGAACAGATATTTGGAATAAAAATGATAACAGAACACAGACACAGGAAAGGGAAAAAGATAATAGTGACTTTTGTGGACTTCAAAAAGGCCTACGATACAACTTACAGAAGTACCCTGCCTGATGTATTAGAAAAAAATGGCAGGATCAGGTTTCGCAGTGCGCTGTGAGACAGCTTAGAAATAAAAACAGGAGTCCTGCAAGGGGATGGACTGTCACCAACTTCATTTAACCTGGTTTTGGATGAAGTAATGAGACAATGGAGACAACTGAATAGTAACATGAGTTCAAAGATGTGCAAATACAGTACAACGTCAAACATAATGCAACAGTGGACTGCCTGGCATTCACAGATGACATGGAACTTTGAAATGAGACAGACGAAGGGGCAAAGATAGCACAAAAAATCTAGGCGAAACAGCAGAAAAGGTCGGACTGAAGATTACATGTAAGAGAACCAAGACATTGAACTCTGAGTCTTACTGGAAGATAGATGGTCAAGTGGTTGAGAAAGTTAACAGTTTTCGTTATCTGAGGAAGAAGATAACTGGTGGCATACAGAGCAACAGCAACGCACAGGGCACAGCTCTTGCAGAAACTTCATATGCGGTGAAAACAACATATGGCAGGAAAAATCTGTCACGGACTGCCAAATTATGACATTACACAGCAACTGTAAGAAATGCTGCTCTGTATGCATCTGGAAGTGCAAAATGGCTGAGCAGGGATGGCTAGAGGACAAATGTAAAGACGTAGAGGCTTATCTCACTAGGGGTAAGATAGATACTGCCTACAGGGAAATTAAAGAGACCTTTGGAGATAAGAGAACCACCTGTATGAACATCAAGAGCTCAGATGGAAACCCAGTTCTAAGCAAAGAAGGGAAAGCAAAAAGGTGGAAGGAGTATATAGAGGGTCTATACAAGGGCGAGGTATTTGAGGACGATATTATGGAAATGGAAGAGGATGTAGAAGAAGATGAAATGGGAGATACCATACTGCGTGAAGAGTTTGACAGAGCACTGAAAGACCTGAGTCGAAACAAGGCCGCGGGAGTAGACAACATTCCATTAGAACTATTGACGGCCTTGGGAGAGCCAGTCCTGACAAAACTCTACCATCTGGTGAGCAAGATGTATGAGACAGGCGAAATACCCTCAGACTTCAAGAAGAATATAATATTTCCAATCCCAAAGAGAGCAGGTGTTGACAGATGTGAAAATTACCGAACTATCAGTTTAATAAGCCACAGCTGCAAAATACTAACACTAATTCTTTACAGACGAATGGAAAACTGGTGGAAGCCGACCTCGGGGAAGATCAGTTTGGAGTCCGTAGAAACACAGGAACACGTGAGGCAATACTGACCTTACGACTTATCTTAGAAGAAAGATTAAGGAAAGGCAAACCTACGTTTCTAGCATTTGTAGACTTAGAGAAAGCTTTTGACAATGTTGACTGGAATACTCTCTTTCAAATTCTTAAGGTGGCTGGGTAAAATACAGGGAGCGAAAGGCTATTTACAATTTGAACAGAAACCAGATGGCAGTTATAAGAGTCGAGGGGCATGAAAGGGAAGCAGCGGTTGGGAAGGGAGTGAGAGAGGGCTGTAGCCTGTCCCCGACGTTATTCAATCTGTATATTGAGCAAGCACTGAAGGAAACAAAAGAAAAATTCGGAGTAGGTATTAAAGTCCATGGAGAAGAAATTAAAACGTTGAGGTTCGCCGATGACATTGCAATTCTGTCAGAGACAGCAAAGGACCAGGAAGAGCCGTTGAACGGAATGGACAGTGTCTTGAAAGGAGCATATAAGATGAACATCAACAAAAGCAAAACGAGGATAAAGGAATGTAGTCGAATTAAGTTGGGTGATGCTGAGGGAATTATATTAGGAAATGAAACACTTAGAGTAGTAAAGGAGTTTTGCTATTTGGGGAGCAAAATAACTGATGATGGTCGAAGTAGAGAGGATATGAAATATAGACTGGCAATGGAAAGGAAAGCGTTTCAGAAGAAGACAAAAATGGTTATCATCGAGTATAGATTTAAGTGTAAGGAAGTCATTTCTGAAAGTATTTGAATGGAGTGTAGCCATGTATGGAAGTGAAACGTGGATGATAAATAGTTTGGACAAGAAGAGAATAGAAGCTTTCGAAATGTGGTGCTACAGAAGAATGCTGAAGATTAGATGGGTAGATCACATAACTAATGAGGATGTATTGAACAGGATTGGGGAGAAGAGAAGTCTGTGGCACAACTTAACCAGAAGAAGGGATCGGTTGGTAGGACATGTTCTGAGGCATCAAGGGATCACCAATTTAGTATTGGAGGGTAGCGTGGAGGGTAAAAATCGTAGAGGGAGACCAAGAGATAAATACACTAAGCAGATTCAGAAGGATGTAGGTTGCAGTAGGTACTGGGAGATGAAGCAGCTTGCACAGGATAGAGTATCGTGGAGAGTTGCATCAAACCAGTCTCAGGACTGAAGACCACAACAACAACATGCATCTGGAACATCACACTCGGCAAGAGAGCCTGTATACAGATGGAGAAGGAGGAGCGGGAAATTTTGAGAGACATATGGGCTAACGAAAAACATGGGGATATCTCGATAGACAGAACACCACAGGAACTGTATGAAAATATTGAACCCATATCGAGAGAGATATGGAAGAGGAGGTTACGATTTGTTGGGCACATCATGAGGATGGACGAGGATAGATTAAGTAAGAAAATATGGAATGCAACATGCCATACGGGAAACAACTTGGTGAAGGAAGTCAGAGATGACTGGAAAGCCGTAGGAATAAAAGAAAGGAATCTGCAGGCAGTAGTACAGGACCGAGAGAAGTATAAAGATTTGGTGGATGGCCACAGGTGGCCAGACACCAAAATCAAAGTTGTCTTAGTAGAAGAAGAAAGAAACAGATGAAGCGAGAGAATAAAGGTTTATTGGGAAGAAAGAAGACGTGCAAAACGAGCCACACGTGATCCTGAAGGGCCCTAACGAAGCAGAAGAAGAAGAACATTAGAAATTACATTATTTTTAAGCACCTCAGATGAAGTAATAGGATGATAAATTTTGAGGAAAACTATGTTTACTTATTGTATGCGCTCATGACTAGAAACCATACATTAATTATTGACACTGAAAGACGTGTCTTCTAATAAAAAACGAATACTATCACATACGTAGTGATAATCAAGCCCTGACACATTCAAACTCTGCACAATGTATAATTATCATACCCAGAAAACACTTTTAAAATGCTGTCTGGTTTGTAAAGTTTAATAGGTGTAGTTACACTCACACATACTTTCATAGCTCAGAGTAACTGAAAAGAAATGGGTTGGCATGGTCATACAAGATTCAGATTGGCGACAATCAATCAGTATATCTCACGGTTTTTTCGACGTGAAAAAACTTCATTCTTCTTCAGGAGAATGTAACGTCTTTGAATTTGCAGCACTACAAAGCGAAAAGGTAATACACTCCTGGAAATTTAAATAAGAACACCGTGAATTCATTGTCCCAGGAAGGGGAAACTTTATTGACACATTCCTGGGGTCAGATATAGCACATGATCACACTGACAGAACCACAGGCACATAGACACAGGCAACAGAGCATGCACAATGTCGGCACTAGTACAGTGTATATCCACCTTTCGCAGCAATGCAGGCTGCTATTCTCCCATGGAGACGATCGTAGAGATGCTGGATGTAGTCCTGTGGAACGGCTTGCCATGCCAGTTTCACCTGGCGCCTCAGTTGGACCAGCGTTAGTGCTGGACGTGCAGACCGCGTGAGACGACGCTTCATCCAGTCCCAAACATGCTCAATGGGGGACAGATCTGGAGATCTTGCTGGCCAGGGTAGTTGACTTACACCTTCTAGAGCACGTTGGATGGCACGGGATACATGCGGACGTGCATTGTCCTGTTGGAACAGCAAGTTCCCTTGCCGGTCTAGGAATGGTAGAACGATGGGTGCGATGACGGTTTGGATGTACCGTGCACTATTCAGTGTCCCCTCGACGATTACCAGAGGTGTACGGCCAGTGTAGGAGAACACTCCCAACACCATGATGCCGGGTGTTGGCCCTGTGTGCCTCGGTCGTATGCAGTCCTGATTGTGGCGCTCACCTGCACGGCGCCAAACACGCATACGACCATCATTGGCACCAAGGCAGAAGCGACTCTCATCGCTGAAGACGACACGTCTCCATTCGTCCCTCCATTCACGCCTGTCGCGACACCACTGGAGGCGGGCTGCACGATGTTGGGGCGTGAGCGGAAGACGGCCTAACGGTGTGTGGGACCGTAGCCCAGCTTCATGGAGACGGTTGCGAATGGTCCTCGCCGATACCCCAGGAGCAACAGTGTCCCTAATTTGCTGGGAAGTGGCGGTGCGGTCCCCTACGGCACTGCGTAGGATCCTACGGTCTTGGCGTGCATCCGTGCGTCGCTGCGGTCCGGTCCCAGGTCGACGGGCACGTGCACCTTCCGCCGACCACTGGCGACAACATCGATGTACTGTGGAGACCTCACGCCCCACGTGTTGAGCAATTCGGCGGTACGTCCACCCGGCCTCCCGCATGCCCACTATACGCCCTCGCTCAAAGTCCGTCAACTGCACATACGGTTCACGTCCACGCTGTCGCGGCATGCTACCAGTGTTAAAGATTGCGATGGAGCTCCGTATGCCACGGCAAACTGGCTGACACTGACGGCGGCGGTGCACAAATGCTGCGCAGCTAGCGCCATTCGACGGCCAACACCGCGGTTCCTGGTGTGTCCGCTGTGCCGTGCGTGTGATCATTGCTTGTACAGCCCTCTCGCAGTGTCCGGAGCAAGTACGGTGGGTCTGACACACCGGTGTCAATGTGTTCTTTTTTCCATTTCTAGGAGTGTATATGAAAGATAATATATAATACCATAAAATGCTTCCATTGAACTAAGTATGAACAGCCTATGAATTTCCATTTGACTATGTGCAAACACATAGCCCAGTTCCTAATCGTGGAATGACTGCAACCAACTGGTTCCAATATAACACCACCACCATAAGCTTCATCATGATAAGTAAATTAAAATGGTCTCACTCAAACCTTTATTCAAGGTACTATTCAACAAGTACCCACCTCCCCCAGACAAAGGTAGTTTTCTCAGCAAACAAAGCGCGAGCAACTATCACCGAACCGAACGCGATAAAGAACATAGACACTAACGTAGTGGCATATTCTCTTTCAAACAAGAAGAGACCTCATGGTCATAAGCATCGAATGTGTTTACCTAAGACTCACATGTGATTGTGACGTTGATCAAATAACATGGTTACTATAGCTAAAGACATTCTGTTACAGCCCAAAATGTTGTAAAGATGCACTAATCCAAGATGGTGCCCCTAAACAACAAGTGACTTAAAGCGTTTTTATTTTTACGCATACCTTTTTCCAATGTTTTCAGCTCACTTTGGGAGAACAATTTAGCAAGAAAACTGTGAGCTTCGAAGGCATGTAATACTGAAGGATTAAAAATTATGTTTAACACAGGATACTTCTCTATTCATTGTTTGAAGCAAGACGGAAAGAGAACGACCCTTTACCAAGGAAATAAAAATAATACTCCCTTCATTTACACACTCCTATAACAAAAATCTCCAGACATGTGTCACTGGTTGTGCTGACGGTGCACTTCAGTTTCATATCGTTGGGGTTGGGTTGTTTGAGGGCAAAGACCGAACAGCGAGGTCATCTGTCCCATCGGATTAGGGAAAGACAGGGAAGGAAGTCGGCCACGCGCTTTCAAAGGAACCACCCCGGCATTTGCCTGGAGCGATTTAGGGAAATCGGGTAAAACCTAAAGGGTACCCGGACGAGGGATTGAACTGTCGTCCTCCCAAATGTGAGTCCAGTGTGCTAACCACTGCGCCACCTCGCTAGATTTCTTATATCGTGCATATTATGACGTTCACAATATTTCTGAGTGCTTGTTGCTACTATAGCTCTGAAATTAATTGTATGAGACACGAGCTTATCAAATTTTCGGACGAATATTTCCGTACTTACTTATTTCTCTGAATGGATATTTCTTGTAAGCTATAGTAAAGCGATGTACTAAGCACTGAGAACAAATAGAAATATTTGCATAACCCGTATTTAAAAAATGTAAAATCTGACACGCAAGGAAAACAGCATAAAAAGTAAATGTGAACCATATATTTTCGTATGATGTAAACTGAATTGTTGTAACCCATTTTTTTGTAAGTGAGAACAGAAAAATGTAATGCATGATTACATTTCATTTCGTATCTGATGGTTGCTTGTGTGCCTATTTTTTACGTGAGCCAGCAGGCCACAGAGAAAAGCCTATTGTCGCTGAATGAAGTTGGTGCAATTTAAAAGCAAACGGTGCACTGTTTGCTTTTTCCTTTTTTTCCTTTTTCAAATCTCTAATTGGTATTGATTTATGAAAACTGTGTAAAAAAAGCTCCGAATGAGGGACCGGATAGACACTGGCACTTGTAATGTCTTAGCCCTTCCTGATATCCAATTCAATGTTTTAGAAAGGTGACCAAAAACTCTCATCACATTGAAATTGTATAGTATTCGAAATGAGGTTGCTTTGACCTATGAAGGAGACCAGTGACCGTGATACTCAATTAAAAGGTAGAATTTACGGCCTTCGTCATGACTGTTAAATGTAATTGGCAAATAAATATCATTACACTGTCTGGTATTTAATTACTCTCAGTAAATATTTGCTTTTTTAAGGTCTGTCACCGCCGCCTCTACCAGCGACAACATTTATAAGAGTTGCGCATTATTTAATGATCACGTAAATTGTAAGTCTATTTAGTTAACGACTACACGTCCTCTGTGTTGCTTACTAATTTTTCTTCCGTTTGTATGTAGTTGGTTCAAGTTTCACAAGTTCTGAAATACCTTTATTGCTTATCCTCTTGTAGATCTAGTGATGTCTGTAAGGCCGAAACCGGTTATCTGTGCAAATCAATGTGGCGAAGACTGAATTCTACGATGTATCTAAGTATCATTTATCGGATTTTCACGCAATCCCTAATCGTCCAGGTTGCAACACTAAGTTCTCAGTGTTAATCCCTTGATTTCCTATGAATAACCGAGTGACGTGGCGCAGTGTTTAGCACACAGGACTCGCATTCGGGAGGACGACATTTCAAACCCGCATCTGGCCATCCAGATTCAGGTTTTCCATGATTTCCCTTAATCGCTCAAGAAAAAAGACGGGACGTTCCTTTGAAAGGGCAGGGTCGATTTTCATCTCCATCCATGACACAGTCCGAACTTGTGCTCCACCTTTAATACCCTCGATCTCGAGGGGACGTGAAATCCAATCTTCCTTACTCCCTTCTTCCTACGAACTGTTTAATGATAAATGCATTTTCCGACCTTATGTGGAACAGCTACGGCCAATTATGACATTCCTGAGTGGATTCTTCACTGTGCTACAGAAGATCCCATATGTGATCTCAAATTATTTATAAACTTCATATTACTTGGTTCATCATACCTTAGCACACAGCGTCCACTTGATCTTGAATTTATCAACAGATTTCTGTATAGCATAACGACTCTGGCATTAAGTAGTCCCATTTCTAAGAAATATTTGTGTTGCATTTGCATTTCTCTAAGTTCATATATAGTTGTAGTGCTGCACAATTCCCAATATTTCTACATTTCATATGTCCTCTTTTTTATCTTTTTTGTTTAGAAAGCCTAATATAAGCCATGAAATATGTTACAGTCAACTACCTTTGGCCATCCGACGTCATAATGCTTCGTTACGCTGCCGGGCTCGAAGCAAACTCAAGGGGTTAGCTCTCTTACACTAACTCCTTGGAAGATATATCAGCAAATTGTACTTTGAGCAGGGACGAATCCAGGAGGCAGGTCACAAAGTCGATATCGTGTTGATGTATGGCTATTGTGATCAAAATGCCCAAACAGGCGTGTGCTATGTATGCTGCTCGGTATCCTGGACGATATCATCCAACTGTCCGGACCGATCGCCGGATAGTTACGTTATTTAAGGAAATGAAGTGTTCAGCTACATGTGAAACGTCGACAAAGACCTGCAACAAATGATGATGCCCAAGTAGGTGTTTTAGCAGCTGTCGCGGCTAATCCGCACATCAGTAGCAGACAAACTGCGCGAGGATCGGGAATCTCAAAACGTCGGTGTTGGGAATGCTACATCAACATCGATTGCACCCGTACTATATTTCTATGAACCAAGAATGGCATGGCGACGACTTTGAACGTCGTGTACAGTTTTGCCACTGGGCACAAGAGAAATTACGGGAAAATGACAGATTTTTTGCACACGTTCTATTTAGCAACGATGCGTCATTCACCAACAGCGGTAACGTAAACCGGCATAATATGCACTATTGGGCAACGGAAAATCCACGATGGCTGCGACAAGTGGAACATCAGCGACCTTGGCGGGTTAACGTATGGTGTGGCATTATGGGAGGAAGGATATTTGGCCCCCATTTTATCGATGGCAATCTAAATAGTGCAATGTATGCTGATTTCCTACGTAATGTTCTTCCGGTATTACCACAAGATGTTTCACTGCATGACAGAATGGCAATGTACTTCCAACATGATGGATGTTAGGCACATAGCTCGCGTTAGGTTGAAGCGGTATTGAATAGCATATTTCATGACAGGTGGATTGGTCGACGAAACACCATACCATGGCCCGCACGTTCACCGAATGTGACGTCCCAGAACTTCTTTCTGTGGGCAAAGTTGAAGGATATTTGGTATCGTGATCCACCGACAACGCCTGCCATGCGTCAGCGCATTGTCAATGCATGTGCGAACATTACGGAAGGCGAACTACTCGCTGTTGAGAGGAATGTTCAAAATGTTCAAATGTGTGTGAAATCTTATGCTACTTAACTGCTAAGGTCATCAATCCCTAAGCTTACACACTACTTAACCTAAATTATTCTAAGGGCAAACACACACACCCATGCCCGAGGGAGGACTCGAACCTCCGCCGGGATCAGCCGCACAGTGAGAGGAATGTCGTTACACGTATTGCCAAATGCATTGAGGTTGACGGACATCATTTTGAGCATTTATTGCGTTAATGTGGTATTTACAGGTAATCACGCTGTAACAGCATGCGTTCTCAGAAATGATAAGTTCAAAAAGGTACATGTATCACTTTGGAACAACCGAAATAAAATGTTCAAACGTACTTACGTTCTGTATTTTAATTTAAAAAATCTACCTGTTACTAACTGTTCGTCTAAAATTGTGAGCCATATGTTTGTGACTATTACAGCGCCATCTATCACACAGCGAAAAAAGTGGTCCAACTAAAACATTTATATTTCCTTAAGTACTACACGAATATATAACAAAAAATGGGGGTTCCTATTTAAAAATCACAGTTGATATCCGTTTTACCTATGGCAGCGCCATCTAGCGGGCCAAGCATAGCGACATCTGGTTTCCCCCTTCAAGCTAGGCAAGTTTCGTTCTTAGTCGTTTTTTTTTTTTCGTTTCACGCTTATTTCGTGAGATATTTGGCCCGGTCACGATCAATTGACCATCCTGTTTAAGTCAACACGTGTCTGGCGCAATTGTTAGGTCGGGTACTGTAACTACTATGGCAAGTTATCAAGATTTTAGTGAGTTTGAACGTGGAGTTATAGTCGGCGCACGAGCAAGGGAACAAAGCATCAAGGAGGTAGCGATGAAGTGGAAATTTTCCCGTACGCCCATTTCACGAGTGAATTGTGTATATCAGGAGTCCGGTAAAACATCGAATCTCCGATATCGCTGCTGCCGGAACCAAAGACGACTGAAGAGGATCGTTCAGCGTGCCAGAAGTGCAACCCTTCTGCAAACTGCTGGAGATTTCAATGGTGGACCAGCAACAAATGCCAGGGTTGCGAACCATTCAACGAAACATGATCAATATAGGACTTTCGGGGCAGAAGGCTCGCTCGTGCACCCTTGATGACTGCCCACACAAAGCTTTACACCTGGCTTGGTCCCGCCAACACCGACACTTCACTGTTAATGACTGGAAACATGTCGTCTGGGCGGACGAGTCTCATTTCAAATGGTATCGAGCGGATGGACGTGTACGGGTATGGAGACAACCTCATGAATCCATGGACCCTGCATGTCAGCGTGGGACTGTTCATGCTGGTGGAGTCTCTGTAATGGTGCAGGGCGTGTGCAGTTGAAGTGATATGGTACTCCTGATACGTCTAGATACGACTCTAATAGGTACCACGTACGTAAGCATCCTGTCTGATCACCTGCATCCATTCATGTTCATTGTGCATTCCGACGGACTTGGGCAATTCCAGCAGGACGATGTGAAACCCCACACGTCCAGAATTGTTACAGAATGACTCTTCTGAGTTTAAACACTTTCGCTGGCGACTAAACTCCGAGATATGAACATTATTGAGCATATCTGGGATGCCTTGCAACGTGCTGTTCAGAAGATATTTCTAAACTCGTGTACTCTTACAGATTTATGGACAGCCGTGCAGGGTTAATGGTTTCAGTTCCCTCCAGGACTACTTTAACATTAGTCGAGTCCATGCCACGTCGTTTTGCGGCATTTCTGCGAGCTCACGGTGCCCTACACGATACAAGGCATGTGTACCAGTTTCTTTGATTCTTCAGTTTATTTCACATTTGTGTATCCTCTCAGATTTACGTGAGCTGAAACAGAGAAATCAACTGTCCATTCCTCAAAAATAACATGGTCTTATTCACTGCAAAAAGCACCTACTGTATTAAATATCCAAATGTTAGAAGGAACATTTGACCTATCTTTTCCTGTACGTGTCTATGTACTTCTTCAAGGTACGCTACTGGTCATTAAAATTGCTACACTACGAAGATGACGTGCTACAGACGCGAAATGTAACAGAGAGTAAGAATATGATTGGATATGCAAATGATTAGCTTTTCAGAGTATTCACACGAGGTTGGCGCCGGTAGCGACACCTACAACATGCTAACATGAGGAAAGTTTCCAACCGATTTCTCATACGCAAACAGCAGTTGACCGGCGTTGCCCGGTGAAACGTTGTTGTGATGCCTCGTGTAAGGAGTATAAATGCGTACCATCACGTTTCCGACTTTGATAAAGGTCGGACTGTAGCCTGTCGCGACATTGCTGTTCGCGTTGGTCGAGATCCAATGACTGTTAGCAGAATATGGAATCGGTGGGTTCAGGAGGGTAATACGGAAAGCCGTGCTGGATCCCAACGGCCTCGTATCTCTAGCAGTCGAGATGAGAGGCATCTTATCCGCATGGCTGTAACGGGTCGTGCAGATGGGGACGTTTGCAAGACAATAACCAGCTGCAGGAACAGTTCGACGACGTTTTCAGCATCGTGGACTATCAGCTCGGAGACCATGGCTGCGGTTACCCTTGACGCTGCATCACAGACAGAAGTGCCTGCAATGGTGTATTCAACGACGAACCTGAGTGCACGAATGGCAGAACGTCATGTTTTCGGATGAATCCAGGTTCTATTTACAGCATCACGATGGCCGCATCAGTGTTTGGCGACATCGCGGTAACACAAATTGTAAGCGTGTATTCGTCATCGCCATACTGGTGTATCAACTTGCGCGATGGTATGGGATGCCCCTGGTTGCACGTCTCGGTCACCTCTTGTTCGCATTGACGGCACTTTCAACAGTGGACGTTACATTTCAGATGTGTTACGACCCGTGGCTCAACCATTCATTCAATCCCTGCGAAACCCTACATTCTGCAGGATAATGCACGACCGAACGTTGCAGGTCCTGTACGAGCGTTTCTGGATACAGAAAATGTTTGACTGCTGCCCTGGCCAGCACATTCCCCACATCACTCACCAACTGAAAACGTCTGGTCAAAGGTGGCTCGTCACAATATGCCAGTCTCTGCTCTTGATGAACTGTGATATCGTGTTAAAGCTGCATGGCCATCCAAGCCCCGTTTGACTCAATTCCCAGGTGAATCAAGGCCGTTATTACGGCCAGAGGTGGTTGTTCTTGGTACTGATTTCTCAGGATGTATGCAAACAAATTGCGTGAAAATGTTATCACATGTCTGTTCTAGTATACGAGATTTGTCCAATGAATACCTGCTTATCATCTGCATTTCTTCTTGATGTAGCTCCATAGAAGAGCCTGCCTAACACTATTGTAATTTTGAAATAATTCGGAGTAATACAATTCTTGGGTCTGCCGGCCGTCTGCCGCCTTCACGGCACCAGAACGCGTGGGAGCTTTACGAGTTTGTGATTTGGCATAGAGTGTGCACCTTTCCACAATAGACAGGTACCGTCATACAGCAAGAATGTAGCCAAAGGGGTGGAGGGCGACGGGGGGGGGGGATGTATCCAGTGGATCCGGACCCCCTAACGCCTAAATGAAAGTACACACGA
Organism: Schistocerca gregaria; assembly: GCF_023897955.1. Lineage (NCBI taxonomy): Eukaryota > Metazoa > Arthropoda > Insecta > Orthoptera > Acrididae > Schistocerca > Schistocerca gregaria. The sequence continues at coordinate 182,482,496 of NC_064931.1, read as the reverse complement.
ACTAGCTCACTTGTAATGAAACTGACATACAAGAGCCGATCGAAACGTTTCCGCTTAAGGGTGTAGCTGTAGCGTAAATGCGACGTATGGCGATTTCGATGCAGATGTGTAAGCACCGACATGTCAGCCAGGGATCAGTGTGGCTTTCGTGTCTTTCCAGAGTGTGTGTGGTAAATTCTATAACATGAACTATGGCGATGTTATTACCAAATGCGTTAAAACAGGACCAACGTCCTGTTGTTCTTTTCTTGGCTGCTGAATAGCAATCGCTGGTAGACAACCATTGGAGAATGAAGACTGTGTCTGGGACAGCATGTCTGCCGAAAAGTACCGTTGTGGAATGGTGTGACAAGGGATGTTGTTGCTTCATGATAACGCACGTCTCTATATCGCAAATGTCGTAATGCAGAAGTTACACCAACTGAAGTTGGAGACGTCGAGCACCCGCGCTGCAGTCCAGATGCGATTGTCACGCCTTCGGTCCCTTAGAAAATGCACCGAAGGGTCGACAATTCCTGTCGAACAAGGATGTTCTTCACGCAGCAGGACATGCGTTTTACCAAACAGGTATCTCCAACATGATGCGTCGCTGGAGTAATTACTTCAACGCCCACGGCGACGTTGCCTGACTGGCAGACCAATTATGGACTGTGCAGCAATGTACGGAAACTTTTTGATCATCCATTATTTTTTTATTATTTTCGATCATACACCGGTCATACTTCGATGGTTAGGTAGTCTATCGATAAATTTAACTTATCGATACATCGATAACACTATCATCTACCGACTAGTTCTGCTTTAGCCCAAACCAACTACTGTACATTGTTGGCCTTAGATGAGCTCAGTTGTTCTTTTGTTAATCAGTCCACTTCCTACTTGCAGTTGAATTTTATGTAAGTGCTTTCGTTTATTGTTTTTTATGCTAGGTGATGATCTAATTATGGATAAGTTTGTAGCAAGAAAGAAGATGGAAACCGAATTTGATTCGTCCACTAGCGTTATGATAAGTTAATAATATGTTCACACTACTATTATAGCCTAATTAATTATCTATAGCAGTTTAATGTTAGCATGGAGTCAATATTTGGAGAATAGTAAAGCTCTTAGATTACAATATTTAAGAATTTCATAAGACAGCGGAGCGGTAAACATCACCACAGCCAATATTAGATTAAAATCAGTTCACAAAAATACACTTGGATTTGCCTGTTGGATCTGATTGTAGATCTCCAAAAAAATCGCCCAAAAGGCGACAGTTTCATTTCTTAAAAAAAAAACTTGCTCAAAATTCACAAAATCACAAATAGCCCAAATGGCAAAATATCGTCCACTCTGGTCACCCGATCAGTACCTAATTATAAAAACTTGTTCATATGTAGAACGATAGGGTGGCGTCTGTTGAGGGTTGCTTGGGGGAAGAGACAAACAGCGAGGTCATCGGTCTCATCGGATTATGGAAGGATGGGAATGGAAGTCAGCCGTGCCCTTTCAAAAGAACCATCCTGGCATTTGCCTGGAGCTATTTAGGTAAATCACGGAAAACCTAAATCAGGATGGCCGGACGCAGGATTGAAGCGTCGTCCTCCAGAATGCAAGTCCAATGTGCTAGCCACTGCGCCACCTCGCTCATGTGGGGTCCGTGGAGAGCAGAAGGGGTATGCGATGACAGCACATTTTATAATTCTTTCTTATTCAAACAAATTTTTTTATCTGATTGGTCGAATACATCTGGGCCGACTGTGCCATGCATTGCCTCACTCCTTTGTCCAAAATCTATTTATGCTTTTGTAATATGACAGTAACTAAAGCTACGAATTCCCTGCACAGTTAAACCTTCAAATGCCTGTGCATTCATACTCTATCAAATAACAAAACAAGTTCAATTAAAGGAAAAGATACAATATCAGAATTCCGTATTTTGTTGTAATGTATTTTATTTTATTTGAAAACAACGTATAACAAGTTTTTCCAAATACCGCACCGAGGACGTAGCTCCGTGTCTTGAGGCATCTATGTTCCAATCCTTGAATTCTGGAGGCAAGGTGGTTCGAACCCATCCGCCAGAAACTTTCAATATGTTTTTCTGTGGTTTCACGTCTTCATTTAGGAAAGTGCTGGGATTGGTCACTTACTACGGGCTATAGCCAATTCCTTTCTTTACTTACAGATTCCAACTCCCTTAAAGATGCAGCCTCTCTGCTCAAATGAAAAGAGCTCCATAGAAAGCAAGTAAAACATCTCTTCAGTGACTCCCAGTACTAAAGCCCATTTTTACATTGGAAGGCGTCTAGCGATCGTCACTTTATACCATGTATCCATGCCTAAAGATGTACAATTTGTGGAACAGTGATATATCACGTCTTAAATTTTACTGCAAGACCAATATTCTACTGTGAAATTGTCTTATTTGTAATATGCTTGGAACAGAGGGTCCAACCCTCACAACTTTTGTAAATGAAAATCGTATGAACAACTACATATATGTTGTATATCTTATAGGAGTTTTTAGCATCATACGCTGTATAACCATATTGTCATTGATAAATACAAACTCATTTATGAGGTCGCATATATTGGAAGTCTAGTTGGACTTAATGTGTGAATCAGTATTAAGATCCCACGACTGTACCTCATAGTATCTGTATATTTCGTTTTGGTTTATAAATACATTTTGTTGCTATAGTTTCAAATTGACTGTTGAATACTAATTTTTTTAAAAAATTCTAATCAGTTAAGGAAACTTAAGAATTGTGACATAATGAAAGCTACTTTAAAAAATTTCAGATTGAACTGAGGAACTTGGGAAGCTCTGATGCGCTTAAGAACTTCTGACAATGGTTCAGGTAAGTCGCAATTTTAAATACAAAATTGTGGTCGGAGAAATATTGCTTTTGTCAAATGAGATTTGAACGCGTTTAGACGTATAAGTTATTCAACACAACGCTAAGGTTCTTCAGCTCTGCGATGGTGAACCGGAGCTGTGTTTTGACAGCATAGAGGCAGTAAATTATGTTCGAATTTTAATCCATTTGGCTATAGAGTGAAGTTATCGTATTGCAGTTTATTAAGGGAAGCTTTACTTGCTTAAATTTTGACAAAATACTATATACATGAAGCCCTCCCAAAAGCAAATAATGTACATTAAATACATTTTTTTCAGCATAAAATGGATAACATGAACCTTTATAAGAACCTCTTTAACAAATCAACCCTTCCCTCCGCCTCCCATTTTATAAAATCCTGCCTACGTTCATGTCTATAGCATGAGCAACGGGTTCATAGTTCCTGGATGACAACACCAAGGGAATGGTCTTGTTAATAAGCTATAGTCAGCATCCAGGAAAGACGATACAATTTTACCTGCTGCTGCACATAATTAAAAGGGATGGCTTTGGCACGATGATCAGTAAAACACGTGGGTATCACATCAGTGTCCAAAAGCTGTCCTCACAAAGAATCAGAAAGGCAAAAACGTTCAAGGTGACTGCTGGAAATAGCAGTAAAATCTGACAAGTGTAGGATACCGAGAAACCCATGTGTCACGTAGGTGCAAAGAGCGCGTCCTGTCGTCGAGTCCTCTGCTAAAGGTAAAATTAGGAGACTGAGCCACTGGCTTAAGAACACAACTAAAATCACCACCCAATAGAATCTTTGACAGAGATTAATAAAGTAGGTAAATGACTTCCTACCATCTTAGAGAAATATCATAATGGAATTCCTTCCTTACAAAACAAGGCAATGCACATAGAAAGTTTAAAGCTACATTGAAAAAGGCTGAGAACCCAGGAATTGAAAAGTGGTTAAATAATACTTCCTGTAAAAAAAATAACGTTTGTACCAGAGTCATATATAAACTGTCACAAAGCGGCAAGCCAGGGTTTAAAACCATTTGTGTTAATATTCAAAGTGAGAAAAGTGTATGCTTCCATAGGCAATTGGACGAAAGCGAAAAGTACAAAATTACAAAACGATTGTCCGACCGAGGTATGCACCAGTATCCATGGCAGAATCAATGGACAAAGCTGAGGGAAAAAAATGTGACCATTTTCCATATCTTGCAGCTATTTTTTTCTTTTTCCATGATAGTAGTATGAAATTGTATGTTCTGGGATACTAGGACAATTTTATAAAAAATAAAAAAACTCTCATGACTGCCTCACTCACAATTTTCTTATTTTTCACAAAATTGTCCTAATCTCCCAGACCATACAATTTCATCCTACTGTCCCTATAATAAAAATCTTTTCTTTTACATACATTTCCCATAGGTGAATGTAACAAATATATAATAAATATATAAAATTATTTACTTTCTGCTTCAGCAGCTGTACAATTACTATGAGTTGTTGTTTCTAAATGTTTTTTAAAGGAAGATTTATTTACACTTCTGCCACATTTACTTTAATTTTATTACATTCCTAACAGCATTCTTTACATACATGTTTATGTCCACCTGTTCCATATATATCATTATAAAATTCTTCAATACCTTTTTTAATCATACATTGACTACACTGTCTTAAAGGTGGCATGGCACAGCATAAAGACTGCTGTAACTGTGGCTTGGTGTTGTCCATTTTAATAAAATAAATTAGAAAAAAATTCAAATTCTGTAGTGTAGCATTTGGAATGTTATCATTTAAAGTTGCACAAAGTTTTATAGTTGTTTTATATGTAGTTCCAACATTCTTTCTATGTGACATATTAATTACATAAACTGGATAATTATTTACAAAACTAAGTGGACTAACATCAGTATCTGATTTTAGTAATGTAATTAGTTTAAAATCTAAAAATGCATCATATCCTTTTAGAAAATCATTTGGTGGAATAATATTCCCTCATTTCTACCATTTTTTAAATAAGTTTTCTGTAGTTTAACATGATTAAATAATGACGAATCAAACTAATTGATTATTTGTTTGAAATGTAACAAATATGAAGAATGGCATATCAAATACTGTAGAGTTGTAGTAATTTGTAATATCTAGTTCAAAACTGTTATACCAGATAAACCAGCAACTTCTCATGTCAGAAAATCATAAAAAGAAATGGGAATTTTCGGACTTTTATGGATGATTTTATGTGGTTCAAGTTCATAATTTGGTTCATATTTAACCACTGGTACACGATTTTCCATTGATTCTATAACTATTTTTCCTTCTTTGGGAAGTGTATCTTTTATTTCAATTCCAGCATCACTTTTATCACACCAATGTAGAATTGCATCACCAGAAGATGAACTGTGTGTAAAACTACAATTAAGTCTCCTTCAAACATAATTTCCTTATATTCTTTAAAAAGTAATGATAATGGATAATTCTTTTACTATTTATTTTTCTTGTATTAATTATAGTTCGTTGTAAACTTATTTTATCAGTAACAATGACATAAAACAGATGAAGAAATAAAAGGACGTGCAATTCTGGACAAAATATAATTTCCTTTCTTTATCGTTATAAAATGAATTAGTTTTGCTACATAGTTATCAATTAATTTTTGATTTTAAATCATAAGTTGGATAATCTGTACCATCCTTTCCAATAACACTAAAATTCATGCACAATTGTGGATGTTTTGGATGAAGACAACCATCACCAATATTTATTTCAAATTCTGTATCTTTGTTAGGAACACTGAAATTATTTTTTTGTCTTCTCCTTTGCAGGCAATGAATAGAACTGATAACTTTCAATTTTCTTCATGATGCAGACTAAGATTGTTTTAACAATTACTTATTTATTAAGGAAAAAATTTATTACGATATTTCTAAAACAACTGTTACAGTAGCACCATTAAAGTCAATAGGAACATTCACAGGATTTTTCGGTTCATAAATTGTTGGACCACCAAATTCTGCATTATGTCTAAATGAAGCAATGATATTAGTTTATATGTGAAAATGATCATTATGTTTAACATACATTCTGTCAGCAAGATCAAAATAAATATTTATTAATTCAAAAAGAACTATTTTAAGAACATCTTCAGCTACAGCTTTTTCATTAGCTAAAACAACTTGATTATTAAAACCAAGTAACTTCCAATACTTTCTTTTATATCCATATATAATTTTACATCACCTTCAATAACAATTCTAGTTAAAATTTCATCTGCTTAAATGTGTAAATTAGGTTTTTTAGAATGAATAATTTTTTCTAAATTTTTCTATACTTTATATTGTTTCACCACCACAATAAAGTTTATTTTTTGTTGTTGTAATATTTAATGTTAAAAAAGTTGAATAAAAACCAACTAGTGAAATATTAGTATAATTATCACATCTTGCAACAGTTAATCTCTTTCCAGGTATTGAATATTTATCACTAAGTTGAAATAATCTACTCATTTATTATTGAAAAATATTATTAATAAATGAACAAAACAGATTGGGAACCTAAACTAAGAATTCCAGAAAATAAGTTAAAAAGCAAACATGGCGAATTAATACCAAATCTATTAGATGTGCGATAATTGGGCCAAGTCATTGTGGAAAAACAACATGATGATTGATAAATATATTTAGCTTCAGGTAGGTTAAATTGGAATAAAATTAACCATTTATATATTTATTCAAAAAGTTTAGACCAACCAAAATATTGGGAATTTATAAAACAATGTAAAAAATTGAAGATAAAGCTAATGAAAACATTTTTAGTTTTATTAATAAAGAAATTATTCCTTTAGATGAATGCAAAAATAATTCAGTTGTGGTTTATAATTTCCTACTTGAAAACCAGGATATAGTTAGAGTATATTTTACTAGAGGCAGACACAAAGGTATACATTGTTTTCATTTAGCTCAAACTTATTCAAAAATGCCAAAACAGTTAGTCAGAAATAATCTAAGTTTTTAAATATCTTTAGACAGGATGATACAAATTTAAATCGTATTTATCATGAATTAATTGGTGGACATTTGAAGTTTGATATTTTTAAAGCAATGTGTATTAAATGTTGGAATGGCGTATGTGGATATTTCATAATAGATATGACTAGAAAACCAAATGAAGGTAAGGTTAGAAATAAAATACAATGTTTCTTAAAAACATAAACATTAAATAGAAACATTAACATTAACATTAACTTTAACATTAAATGAAAAACATAAACATTAATATTAACATTCAACATAAGCATTAAACATAAATGTTAAACATAATTAATGTTTTTCATCCATAATAAAAGATTGTAAAATATGATGAAAATGTTGTGAAACAGCTAAACAAATGAAAAAGAAAGCTGAAGAATTAAAATAACAATTTAAGCTTAGGAAAAAGCTACCCAGAACGGAATATGAGAAATATAAAAAGGAATATCAACCTGTTATTGACACAATTGAAGAAGTTACACAAGGTATCGAAGGATTAAGTGATAATGTTTTAAAAGCAATTGAAGAAAAGAGAGAAGTTGAAAAACAAAAGATTCCATATCATCATCATATAGAAGATTTTGGAGACTTATCACGAGTTAAACCATGAACAGATTGGTCTGATAATATTCCTGGAAAATATGATTATTGCATTAAAAGAATCAGAAATTAAAAACATAAAAATAAATTCCAAGAAGAAAAAGAAAATAAACAGATAAATGAAAGTAAAAAGATAAATGAAACAAAAAAGATAAATGTTAGTAAATTAATGTTACAGTATATTAATCATAGTGAAGATAAGGAATTTGATTTAAAACCTGTTGTTTGTTTAAATATGTTGGTAAATTACCAGTTGAATTTAATGGTGATAATTTAAAATTGGTGATAAAATATATGATGGTACAGATGGTTTAATGAAACTTGTAACTGAAAAACAAATTGCTATGGAAGATTTAAATAAAAAATTTGATGCCATTGATTTATAAAATTGTGCAGATATATTATTTAATTCAGAGCTTTATATTCTGATAATAATCCAAATAAAATATGATCAAGTTATGGTAATAAATACAACTATTTAATAAAGGAATTCGTTGATGTTCATTTTCCAAATTTAAGAAGACAAACTATAGATTATTAAGAACCAAGTTCAACTGAAAAACAACAGAAATTGGAGAAGGTTTAATTAAAAAATATACAGGTAAAGAAATTGAATATGCTTGGATGAACGATGTTAGACAATTAATTGATAGATTAGCAGTAATTTTTGGTGAAGAACTAGCTGGAAATAAGAGTTATTATAATGAAGAAGTTAGTATTACACAAATGTTAACAAATATATTTAGTGATTTTATAATTGATAATGCAAAAGGAATTCCATATTTAATTCAATTTTTATTAATCATCCAAATATACTTTTGAAAAGTGATAAAAATGTGAAAGGATTAGTAAATTGGCAAAGTACCATTTGAAATGCATCTACATGGTTATAATCATTGTGGTCCAGGTAATAAATTATAAGAACGACTATCTAAAGGTGATAAAGGTATAAATCCATTAGATGAAGCCTGTAAAAACATGATATTGCTTATAGAGATAATGAAGATTTAGAAAAATGACATTTAGCTAATAATCAACCTCTATTAGCTGCAAAAGAAAGAATGTATTTAAGTGATTCTTCATTTGGTGAAAACATTGCAGCGACAGCAGTTAGAGGAATGAAAATAGTAAACGAAAATTATGTATGGGAATTAATGTTGATGAAAATGGTTGGGGATTATAAATTAAAATTTTTTATGTCTTTTAAACTATATAAAAATCTTTATTAATTTTTTAACTTTACAAATGAATAACTTTACAATAATTTATACTTTGCTTTGTAGGGGTAAAACTAAACCAAAGTCAATTAAATTAAAGTTAAATAATGAACAAGTAAATGCAATTGAACCATTTTTAAAAGATGTTCAACAAAGGGAAAAAGAAAAGACAGTTGGTAGAAATATACTTGAAACATTAGCTACTCCTGTTGTTAAAAATTTTTTCAATATCTGACTGAAAAGTAAGATGGTGAAGGATTAACACAACATGAAGACAGATTTTTACCAGTATTATTAGCTGCATTACCTTATTTAGCAACAATTGGTTCTTTAGCTGGTGGATCTGTAGCAATTGCAAATGCAATTATAAATAAGAAGAAAGCTGATAAAGAATTAGAAGAACAGAATAGACATAATTTAGAAATGCAAAAGGAAGCTAGAACAGAAATAAAGAAAACAAAAGAAGTTTCGGAAAAGTAATTAATAAATATCGTAATGCATTAGGTAATTTAGATATAGAAAAACTATTAAAAATTAAACACTTTTGTGGTGTATACATGATTGATGAATTACCAAATAAGCCATAAAAATTGAATATGGTATAGTAAATTTAGATTCATCCTCTTACACATTTCATTTGTTATTGTAAAAATAAAAATTAAAAAATATTTTGAATCATTTAGTGGTAATATACCAAAACAATTAGTTAATTTTTTAGGAAAAGATGAATTATTTTAAAATACAGAGAGAATAAGGAATTGTGCTGAAGTAATATGTGGTCACTTGTGTCTGTTTTAAAATTGCTATGAGAAAATTATAATTTTAATGACACTTTAGTTTTTATAAATGGAATTTTTTGAATTAAAATACATTTATTTAACAAACTGATCAAGTTGTTAACACATTTACATTTTATTTAGAAAATATTGAAAATAGTATTAAACTACTTCAGTCATCAATAGATCCAAAGATAACTAATAAAATTAAGTAATTTCAAAAGGAATAATGCTATTTTTAAAGTAACTAAATGATATATTGGTTTTAAAGTTAGAAGAAATGTTAATGTAAATGAACCAGTTGATTTAAAAGATGTAGTTAAAAAAATATTTCGTAAAAGAACTAATAAATTTTGATACAACACTAGAATATACACGTATTTTAGCACAATCTGATAAGTATGTTAACAAAGAGGATTATAACAAAATTCACAGATTTAAACAATATTCTTGCAGATTTAAAGCAAAGAAATGGTATTGTCGATTGTATTATGACACATAATAATAAAGAAATAAACGGTATGAAAAGAAATCTTATTATTGCATTAAAGAAATTTGATTCAGTAGAAAGTTATGCTAAATCATTAGAATCAGAAATTAAAACATTAGGATCACAAATTAATAAAAGCTTACAAAAGATAGAAGGTGAAGAAATAGAAGATATAAGATTGTTAGATAAATCAAAATATTAACTTTATAAATTTTTAAAATTTAATAAATTTTTTATCTATGTAAATGGAAAATCATACTACACACGACTATCATATTTATTGTTTAAAGTGAAAAAAGTTTACTGATGCACATAATCCATAGAGAGATACGACTGAAAATCAAAGATAAAGAATTGAAGGTCTTTGTACAATATGTAAAAGTAAACAGCGTAAATTTGTTAATAAAAGTTGTAAGTGCTGGTGAAAGTTTAAATAATATTCGTGAAAATATAAAAAAGAACTAAATAAACCAATGAGAAAGAATTTTAAAAGGAGAAACATTGTTTCTTTTATTATACATGATTTATGGCAAGCTGATGTAGTTGAAACTGATTCTAGTAATTTATAAGGAATTTCTGAAGTAAAGGAAGGTTATAAATATCTATTAATAGTAAATGACGTTTTTTTAAAAAAGGCATTTGCTGTTCATATTAAAGATAAAACACCTAAAAATATAGTTGATGCATTTCAAACAATTTTGTAGATAGATAGCAATATAATTTACAACATATAATTATAAAAAATTGTATAATAAAGAATTTAAAGAACTATTAAAAAATATAACATAAATTACGATTTAACTTCATCAGAATTAAAGGCATCAGTTGTTGAACTATTTAACAGTACACTTAAAGAAAAAATGTGAAAATTTGCTTAACAAGGAAATTATAAGTGGTTAAACTTTCTTAAATTTCTAATTGATGATTATAATAACACAAAATATTCTACAATAAAAATGAAATGAGTAGAAGTAACTGAAAAAAATTTAAAAATGACTAACACTATATCTAGTCGCAGACTAAAGTTAGCTATTTGTTGACGCAAAAGTCTGCTTCAGCTGGCGCTAATGAGAAAGCTACATTTAAAAACGAGATAAAATGGAATTAGTAAATTTAAAGTCCTTTATGAAGAAGGATATACAGCTAATAGCTCAACAGAAATATTTGAAAATGAAGATGTTTTCATTCTAAACCAATTACATATAAATTAAAAGATACAAAAGAAATTTTTTATGAATAAGAACTACAGAAAACGAAATACCCATATGTATACTAAGTTAAAAAGGAAGGTAATGCAGTTTATGTTAAATGGTTATGGTTTGATAATTCACATAACAGTTTGGTAAATAAAGGTAAAGTAATTTTATAGTAGTTCAGTTTGACTAAGACTGATTATATCATTAATAACTGTTCTTGTTTATAGTTATACAAAATATTGAAATAGATCATATGACAGACAATCTTAAAATTTTGTTTCATTCTTTGATAAGATTTATTGAATTAAGGTTATAATTCAATCTCATATGTCTTCATGACTGTCTTCGATTTTATATAGTTGTTTCTGTAAATTTTTTCATTGTATTCTAATGTCATAATAGTTATATTCACATTCAACATCAAATGATTTTAAAAGAATGAATGTTGGTCATAAACTGTCATCAGTTCTTTTAGGAACTACATTTTGTAATAAACTATTTATATCTTCATTTCTTTTACCTATTATTTCTGAAGCAATATTAACTGTTAATCTCAAATTTTGAATATGACCATCTTTCATTTTAATTCCATCATCTTTTAATTGAATTATTTTTGTGTTTAATTTATTCAATTCTTGCAGTTGTTGTATACAATTAACTTTGTATTTTATTTGATATTTATAAGCATCAATTATCACTTTTCTAATCTTATATTCACCATGTTTTCCAATTGATGGTTCAACTTCATGATTAGCTAATTTTTTAAATTGTTTAGCTTCCTCTTTGTTAGAAGATAAAGTCAGTGGATATAATCCTGATTCATTAATGAATATAGTGTATTTTCAATATATGTTAGATCATCCAAATTGGATGGTCTAAGTTATTCTAATAATTTTTTATCATCTTCATCAACATGTTTAAAAGCGTTATGTGTTTGATTATATTCTAAAATAACAGAGCTACAATCGATTCCATTTAAGAAAAATATTTTTATTTAGTATTCCAAAAATTAATATTTTTGAAATTTGTAGTTTTTTATTTATGATTAAAGGAAATTGGAGAATTTAACGTTTTTATAAATCAAATTATTAATTATTTTCTTATAAATGGTCAATCAATACGAAATGCAAACTAAACTAAAGAAACGTTTCTACTAATTGCGGTATGTGAAAAAGATATGATTGTCCTACTTGCTTAAATGATGAAAATAATAATCAATTTGTTAAATCAACTTGCAATCATATTTTTCATAAATAATGTATTGATGAGTGGTTAAAGGAAAAAGATAATTGTCCACTTCATTAAAAATAAAGTAGTAGAAAAAAATGAAATAATTGATATTAATGTTATGTTTGATGCTCAAGATGAAGCAGCTTATTATGATTATAATTATTAGTGGTGATTATTTGCAAATTAATTCATAAGAGTAATATAAAATTTTAAAAATTTACTTTTTGACAACCCTAATGATTTTTTTCCATAGAAATGAAGCAAGTTCAACAAGATTCTTCTGTAAAAACTTTATTTTGTAAAAATTGCAATACTGAGAAATCAATTGATAATTTTTCTTTCAAAAAATAAACAAAAGATGGTTGTAGAACTATATGTAGACAATGTTTAAATTAATGTCAAGTAGAAAATTACAATACAAATCATATTCGTTGTGAATGTGGAAAAAGTATAACTAAATATTATTCCAAGTTATATGTAAGACGAAAATTAAGCAAAGAGCATACGAAAATGGAAAATCATTCAGCAATGAATAATGAAGAAGTAATAAGTGAAGAAAAAATAATTGTAAAATTTCTCAAGGAATTAAATTTTACATAAATCCATCACGTAAAGATAAACAAATAATAAATGTAAGATATGTACTTTAGAATATATTAAGTACAAGAAAGCCATACTTTAAATAATAATCATTTATGATTAATTATCTAGCCATCTGCTAATAATTATCGTTTTTTTAACTATAAGAGCAAAATAATTGATTGTTAAACTCATTCTCTTCTTGATTAATTATTTATTAAATAATAATCCTTGTCCATCTATTCAATAGTTATAAATTTGTTACAATTTTTTATAAATATAATAAATGTTTCTGTTAAATATAAGGGCAAAATGGAAAGACACACAGGTGTTCAAATAAAACAAATTGTTTATCGACTATAACAATATACTGTTTTATGAATAAATAATTATTAGCATATTCAAGATTGTGTAAAGCTGTTTTAATTAGATTTATTATTAGTAATTGCTCAATTACTATTGGTAATCACCCAAATAAGACACCTGTAGTGAATGAAAATAATACAAATATTGTTAAAAATAATATACCTGAAGTAAGTGAAAATCAACAAAATTATTTAAATGAAGTATGTAAAAAATGTAAAAATATCTTTAAAATATATATACCACAAGAAATAAGTGACAAACAAGCAATTATTGTTAAATTTAATAATGCTGAAGCTAGTGAAAATCTTTCGTTATAGTTACCATTTTATGTTATTTATGATGTTTTTCTAACTACATAAGATAAACCATAAAAAGGAATATTGCCATTTTCTACCAATATATTTGCAAAACCAAGGAAAGAACAACAATCAAAGATTACTTATTTGAAAAGGCGTTTGGAAACAGATTACAAACTATAAAATTAGAAAATAATATCGATATACTTGATCCTAATCATTTCTTAAATGCAGTAACATCAAATTTTTTTTAATTCGTTAAAGACTATTTAAAAGTACATCTTGAATTAATGATAAATTTTAATTTATATTTGAATATAAACTACAAACACACGTAAGTTGAGGAATTTGGACAATGCACACCAAACTATACAATTTTAACAGAAAAAGATTTTAATAAAAAGTTCAAAAATGGTAAAAAAATATTTTAGAAAAATGTGTAATTTTCAAGCACAAAGTTCAGGATGCTAATAAAATAAAATTATTGGTTTACAGCTAGCTTTTAACAAATTTGTTCCACTAAGAGGATCATCTTTGTTTCCTGGAGATGAACATCCAGAAAGAATAACAAATTTAAAAATGTTGGTCTTGATCCTGATATAAAAACTTAAAAATACAGAATTTCCATTATTAGTTGATAATACTATAAAAATTGAAAATATAATTAATGTATCTGTTAATGTTTATTGATTTGATGATGAAGATGAAAGTTATCAAGTATATCCATTAAAAATAACAAACTTTAAAAAGGAAAAACATGGAAATCTACCTTATTTCAAGGAAGATAATAATTCAATTTATTGTTATATAAAAAAATTTTCTCTACTTTATCAAGTCAAATGACTAAACTTACTAAAGTAAAATCTATTTGTGATTTATGTTTATTACATTTTATAAGTAAATAAAAATTAGATGAGCACACATAAAATGTTTAACTAGTAAACCAGTATAAGTTGAAATGCCAGGTGAAGGAGAATTTATATATTTTCAAAATTATCGATTTAGACAAAAATTCAATGTGTTATTTACTTTTGAAACTGGATAATTGTGAACCAAATATAGAATTTTAGAATGAAATATCAAAAACATTTACCAAGTGAATTTCGTTTTTATATTGAAAATATATATAGATATGGAAATCATAAAAAAATTGTGGAATGTATTAAACAAGAAGTTGAAGTAATTGGAAGAAAATATTCTGAAATTGAAGAAATGAAATCACTTGAACTTGATGAATACAAAATGTACCCTAAATCTATAGTTCGACAATATGTAAATGTCCTTATACAAAAAAGTATGTCATAATGATAATTTAACTGGAAAATATATTGTTCCATAGTGAATAAGTGTAATTTGAACCTATAACTATCTGTTTTTGTACTTATTTATTTCCATAATTTCTCTGGTTATGATTCACAACGTTTTGCAAAAGAATTTGCTTTTGTTAATAAATAAATAGAATTAATACTGAACAACGAAAATAAATACATTAATTTTGGTACATATACAACAACATTAAAAATGGTTTTGTCGATTTAATTAGATTTATGGCTTCTTCTCACCATAAACTTTCATCAAACAAAAAAAAAATCAATTAAATAATATTAAAAAGTATGTTTCTCCATATATTATTGAACTTAGTTTTTAGAAAACGTGTTTATCCATTTGATTACATAAATTCTTGGAGAAAATTTGAACAAACACAATTAGCAACAAAAGATAAATTTTATTGTGAAATAAGTGATTGTGACATAAGTGACGAAGATTATGAACATGGAAAATTAGTTTGGGAGAAATTCAATATTAAAAATCTTTGTGAATACCATGATTTATATCTTAATTTTTGAAAATCATGTATAAATACATTTAATTTAGATCTTTCTTGGTATTTTACAGCACCAGGTTCATGTTGGCATGCAATGTTAAAAATTACTTATCAAAAACTTGAATTGTTATATGATTATGATATGTTTTTAATGTTAGGAAAAGGAATAAGAGGTGGAATTTTACAATGTTGTAAAAATATGTAAAAGCGAATAATAAATATTTAAAAGATTATAATAATAGAGAAATGTCAAATTATTTAATTTATTTACCACTAGCAGCTGAATCATGACTTGTGCACGGGTACATAAGGAAGTGAATTAATAATTACTTTAGATAAAAAACATAATAATGTAGTACATTATAGACATTTTAAACAATATTTATCTTTAGGATACAAACTTTAAAAAAATACATAAAGTTTTAAATTTTAAACCATCTGATTGGTTAAGGAAGTATATAGATCTAAACACACAGTTAAGAACTAAAGCTATAAATGATCTTGAAAAAGATTACTATAAATTAATATCTAACTCTGTGTTTGGTAAAACGATGAAAAATATAAGAAATAGACAAGATATAAAATTAGTTTCAGATGATAAAATATGTGATAAACTTGTAGCTATACCAAACTTTAAACATAGAGCTATATTTAATGAAAATATAGCTGCTACTCATATGAATAAAACTAAAGTAATATTTAATAAACGTATTTATGTTGCATTAAGTACACATGATTTATGTAAAGAATTAATGTATGATTTTCACTACAGAGTTATGAAAATATGGAGAAAATATTGAATTATGTTATCAAGATACAGATAGTTACATTTACAATATTAAAACCGAAGATTTCTATTGATATGAAATTGACGATTGATTATTTTGATAGAAGTGATTATCCAATAGATAATATATATGGTATTCCACAAGTAAACAAGAAAGTTGTTGGTAAAATGAAAGATGAATGTAATGGAAAAAGTAATGGAATAATTTTGCAGTTTAAGAGCAAATATGTATGCTTATAAATTTGGCCACAAGATAGAAAAGAAATCTAAAAGAATTAAAAAATGTGTTGTTAAAAACGAAATAAGTTTAGAAGATTATAAAGATAGTTTGTCTAACAGTATGGAACAATATGGAAAATTTAATTTAATTAAAAGTGAAAAACATGAAATATATACAATTTAAGTAAAGAAAAAAGCACTAAGTCCTCATGATAATAATACATATGTTTTAGAAAATAGAATTGACATATTACCATATGGTATTACTCATTATTGAAAATCTAATAAATAGTTATATATAAATCAAATAAAATGATTTTGGTCTCTCGAGAGAGATTGGAAAAATAACAGGACTAGAGATTAATGTTTCAAATAATGTTACTGGCTTGAATATTTAACTACTATATATGGAGAAACAATTTGTATGGAACTTAATAATGATTTTAAAGTTATTTTACCCAATAGATACTAAAAATTAATTGATCCTTGGGAACTCATGATAATTAAAAAAGGAAAAATGAAACTGAAATATAAAGGAATGAAGAAGCTTACAAATAGAAATAATGAATTTCATGATATAGAGTTCACAATGTAAAAAAAATACTTCTGTTAAGTAATGCATTTAATTATGTTCACAATGTGTAATGATTTTTCTCATTAATTTTATTTTATTTACATATCAACAGTAAGCCACAATTATGATGGTGTTGTTAATGTATGGTTAAAAAAGGTATTGAGGAATTTTATAAAGATAAATATCTAACAGGTGGACATAAATATGTAAGTAAAGAATGCTGTTAGGAATGTAATAAAATTAAAGTTACTTATAAATGTGGCAGAAGTGTAAATAAATCTTCCTTCAAAAAACATTTAGAAACAACAACTCATAATAATTGTACGGCTGCTGAAGCAGAAAGTAAATAATTTTATATATTTATTATATATTTGTTACATTCACCTATGGGAAATGTATGTAAAAGAAATTATTTTTTATTATAGCTGTTATTGTATTATTGTATTATATTATTAGGTGAAAGGGTTAGTGGGATGAAATTGTATGTTCTGGGAGATTAGGACAATTTTGTGAAAAATAAGAAAATCGTGAGTGAGGCAGTCATGAGAGTTTTTTTATTTTTTATAAAATTGTCCTAGTGTCCCAGAACATACAATTTCATCCTACTATAATGGAAGAAGAAAAAAATAGCTGCAAGATTAACACAAATGGTTCTGAACTCTGGCTCGTCGCTTTGTGACAGTTTATATATGACTCCGGGAGAAATGTTATTTTTTTACAATAAGTATTATTTAACCAATTTTCAATATGTCGTTTACTGTGGCGCCTCGAAATGGCTACTATCTCACGACGGTTGTGTGAGTGGGTCATGCAGGAAGTCTGTTTTAAACTGAGAGAGAAAGAGAGAGAGAGAGGGAGAGAGAGTGAGAGACCTCTGCACCTCACCCGTGTACGCACAGGGGTTCACATAAGGTGATTTTTGTAGTAACGACAGAGTCCTCCTGCCCTTGGAAATCAATCAGGTTACGCACATCAAGAGTGATGTGACATAAGGCGCAGAAGTGATTTGGGAAGCTGAGACAACAAGAGAGGTATCCGAGGTATCCTGTAGCACTGGGGGAGACAAGGGGGTACACATTCCTTAATAGGTGGCTACGACAGGGCGGCCTCGATGATGGAAGAATCGCAATGTCAATGTCACTAATCACCTGATCTGATGTAGAAGCACCCAAGGCGTCCTCGTCCACAAATACAGGCCAGAGAAAAGGGTTCTTCAATGGAGAGCTATCAGAATGGCGACCTAAGGGAAAAGGCTCATCAGTTTTTAAATTGTCCTGAGTTCTTCAAAGCATGTTCTGAATAACTGAGTCCGATATCGAGGAAGTGACAGCGTTAAAGTCTCTACGAGCATTTTCCCTCAGTGGTACACTTTGACCCTAAGTTATTGGGCTTGACTTAGCTGCAGGTTTCTGTGGGAGAAGATCTGCTAAAGTCAGTTTCTCACATTGTTCATAAGCGGTTTTTAATACCACCACATTATGCGAACATTTCATACGGAGGTGGTCGCTCCGATCACAATAATGCAGGTTCATTCCTGACAGGTATAAGTAATGTGAACCCAATAACCATATACCTGTAAGTCTGAGGGATTTTTAATCACTTTTTCTACTGACTGAACACCACTGTTGACCAGTAAGTAGTACTGAGAATGCTAGCGTTCTCTTCGAATATGTAGTATATCTCCACAAGGGAGCAGGATAGACGTTAGAAAAGTGTCAACTGCCTCAGGTAGGAGATCAAAAACCCAAAACGTTGTATAGGCCACTTCTGTAGTTATCAAAAGAACCATACCAGTACGCCAACAGCATAAGTAAATGGGTCCTAAGAACTGTGACATGGTAGTATCCTAGCAACCTGAAGCGGGGCAAGAAATCTAACAAAAAATAAATATATTTCCGAATCAAACTACGCAGTATGCACCCAATCTGCATTAACATTAATCTTCTCCACTGACCAGTCATGTATCTCTAAATAGTGGAGCTACACATACCACGTGGATTTACCAAAACTGAAGCTGAGAGTACCTGCACGTGAAATAGTCATGAGAAACATGGACATCACATCACACAACAACGCTGTGTTAGGAAGGGCTGGCTGGCCGGTGTGGCCGAGCAGTTCTAGGCGCTACTGACTGTTACGGCACGACTGCTACGGTCGCAGGTTCGAATCCTGCTTCGGGCATGAATGTGTGTGATGTCCTTAGGTTAGTTATGTTTAAGTAGTTCTAAGTTATAGGGGAATGATGACCTCAGAAGTTAAGTCCCATAGCGCTCAGAGCTATTTGAACCATTTAGGAAGGGCCAGACACTAGACGACAAACAGCTTTGCGATGCACAGAAGGACTAACACAACATTGAGTGGGGAACAAAGAAGACACATGGCGCTATGTTAGAGGCAAAACTAAGACAACCTACTCGACACGTGAAATGGGAATGATCAGTAGGCTGAATTGGTTGGTAAGGTAGTGCGGGGTGATACACTACAAGATGTGACAGTACTGCTAGCTCCTGGTTTCATACACGGGTTTTCAGAATACGCCAAATACGATTTTGCTAGATAAAATTTTGTCTTGAATCTGGATGAAGAATCATATGCCGAACTCCAAGTGTGGCATTTTTTCACCCTGTATGTGTGTTTCAGAAAATATACAAACGCGTTTAAGTTGGATTATGAGGAAATAAATTGTTTTATACAGTTTTGCATTTATTTCTTCACTCCATATATTTTCTACCACCTCAGGCTTCATGAAAACATATGTCATCCGTGATGCTCATGAAGAATTGGAAAAATATATTTATACGACGTTGAAATCGGAGGTGGTCCATGCAAGCCTGTTGCCCTGTTCTAATGTGGGCATCTCCATATGCCCAGTACACAAAACGATGTGCATGCATCATCTGGCAAGTAAATGCTTTTTCCATGTTGCGTGCTAACAGACCAAGCTGCACATACGAGATACGCTCAGAGAGGGCACTGCCTACCTACTGGGACCCCAGGCAGCCATTCGTAGGTCAGGTGTGAGCACCATGACATAATTGAGTTCCTGAAACTATGCATATCTACGTAGCTGCCAATACTGAATACACTGCAACCTCAAGTACAAAAGAAGAACGCTGTGTTGTGATGTAAGTTCTTGAAATTATGTGAATGTGTGCTGACAGTGTCCATACCTCTGCGCAGTCGAATTTTTTTCTTTCCAGGACGTGTTGTGGTGGTGAAATATGTGGTATGTGCCATTTGACGAGCAGGATGGAACACGCATGCCGACACTGGATATAAATAAGCCAGTCTAAGTAGCCTCTCTTCAGGCCGATTAACATCGTCGACAATGGTGCGAATATGAAGTATCAGTATGGCAGTGCTAATGGCGATAGTGTTGGTAAGCGTCCTTGTTTGTCGAGTGACAATGACATACTGCCCTTTGATGAACAAAGTATGGCTTTCCTCAATAAATGTCAGTAAACATACTTATGCGTATGTGTTTTTTTAAATAGTGTAGACAGTACTTATAAGACACTTTGTTTTCTAGGCGATCTGAGTTCTGTCATAGATATGTGGTAGCTGGACAGTAACATGGTCTCGATACAGCTTGATGATGAAGCTGCGCCATTCCTAGTTCGTGATTTGCAGAAGGGCGAACATAAGTACAGGCATTCAGATGCATATGACTCAATTTTTCTTATTCTTGCATGCAGTACTTACAAGCACCTATTACTTTTTCTGTAGCTACTACTGACATCGAAATGCCATAACGCCATTTTCTAGTCTAATGCCATGGAGGATATCACTGACAGTCAAGAAGGAGATATGTGTTGCTGCTTATTCTACCAATAATAATTCATGCTTGCATTGAGTACTTATGGTGTTTTCCTCTCTTATATTTTTAGTCATATTTAATGAAATCTTAGCTACAGATGTGAGTGGTTTATTGAATGAAGAAAATATCTTAATATGTTTATAATATTCTGAATCACGAAAATAAAAAGTGGTTAAAATCACTTGCTTCGTCGATGAACTGCAATGTAGGTATCAGAAATTATTATGGATGTATGTATCTACCTCATGTAAGTGAATGTGAGAATTGCCAATCTCACTTCTTCCTTTAAAGTGTTGGAGCCACATGGAGACAGACTCACTACAACACTGATGTCAATGCACTTATCACCCCAACCTGCAATCGCAACTTCGAGGATTCAAACACCACAACTCAGGTCGTCGTGATCACTGTGGTCACTGTTTTCCACCTAAACGCCACAGCTCAGGTTCATGATGTGCACATTATCATCATAAGCCCAGCCTGAACCCTCGACTTAGTCAATACAAGCACTGTTGCCTCAGTCATCACACTTGCTATGGCCACTGCTTGAGACTCCATCACCGAGCTTGGACACTCGAATTGGCAGCTGGAGGCACCATGGCCTGAGTCATCAAGTTTGCTATGGGCACCATTTGCAACACCACATGTGGCAGCCCGGCCTGGAGCATCAAACTAGTGTGGGACCTCGACTAAGGCACATTTGGCATGATCATCATTGCACCCCCAGCACCCTGGTCCGAAGCATCACGTTTGTCATGTTCACTTTGGGATCGATCACCATGGCAACATCCTGGGTCTAACAGTAGTAGGAGTCACCATGCACGACTTGTTAATGAACACCAGGTAAATCATTCAGCAGCATTAGATTGCTTTGTGGTTGTAAGTGCTTTCAAGGAGAGAGTTTTGCAATCCTACATTGATAACACCAAAATGGATTATCGAGGTTTTGGTACCTTCTTTCATGTCTGCCAAGCTGTGGTGTAAAAGGAGCTCCCTGAAATCATCAACATCCAGCAGAATCCCGCCGACAGGTGCAAAACAGTTCTTACAGAGAGCTGATGCACCTCTCCAAAAAAGGCAGTACTGCTGCAGAGAAAAGCATCGTCAAAATCTGGGGGGTGGATGGGCCTGATATTGCGAGGCAAGTGAATTGCAGAGTGATAAGGAAATTGTACTGAGAGCATCATACTGAGCCATTTAGCTGATTTGCAAAATAGGGAGGCTTAGGTGTTCAGCCATATACTCCTCCTTGATTTATACTCTCATGTTTTTGATCCAGTTAGTGAGTGGTCCACTTCATCCCTCTAGGCCGGATATTACCACTAAAAATCATGTATTAATGTCCAGAGTCTAGATAAGAAGGATGAATATTGCTTCACATGGTCGCTTCTGGCTTGCAACAGAAAACATGGTTCAAATGGCTCTAAGCACTATGGGACTTAACATCTGAGGTCAACAGTCCCCTAGACTTAGAACTACTGATACCTAACCAACCTCAGGACATCGCACCTGCGACCGTAGCAGCAGCGCGGTTCCTGACTGAAGCGCCTTTAACCGCCAGCACTTGCGACAGAAATTACCCAAAAGATGCAACTCTTATGGATAAAAACAAGACCTATATAACTTCAAAGACATCTCATTCCCTGTCACAACCCAAGACCTACCCAAATTCGAGAGGCAGAATCCTAATTATTCACATCTACAGTTTGAATGTAGATGAGAAAAAATTCAAGCCAAGAGATGTGAAGCATAAAGTAGTTCGTCCCCTCTACTTACCCAGAGTAGTCTGTCAACATGCGAAATACCTAAATTGCTGTAATTTTCTGTCATTCTGCAAAAGCGAGAGATATCACTACATATTGAGGAAGAACACCGCCCACCTATTTTTCTCCCAGCTGTCAAAACATCATAGCATGAGGAATTTTTGTATAGATGTCTCAACTCTTTCACAAGTATAATTGATTACTCCAGCCAGGAACCAGTATATGTGGAGAATCCAACTGAGGATAAAAAGGTCTTAAAGTTTAAGAATGCTCCCTATAAGGAACACTGTTCTCTTGTAGTATACACTTACTTCATTCAACATCATGGTATGCATGAGAAAACCCTATAAGAATAAAACCTGTGTGGGCTGAATTTACCAAAGGATTACCTATGTATGTCACTGCACCTATAGGTTTGCATATGATTCAGGCCAAATTTGAGGCACATAGAAAAGTGGTGGCGTATCAAGTTGTATGCTCATATGATTCCAGTCCTATGAAATTTAAATCGTACGTCAGGAATAATTGTGGGTGATGGTTGCTCGTTGAGCTCAAAATACTTGCGTGGCGTGTTGATGTTCTTCACAGTAAAAACATACAAATGACCAACTAACAAGAGACTGATGCCTTATATGAGCAGACGGTTGAATGCCATATTTAGTGCTGCCATTGGATAAAAAAGCGGAAACTTGTCATCAAATAGAGAAGTTCCATGGTGCGGCTCACAATGCACGCAACTTGATGTATCAACCGCCATGATACACTACCATCTTCTGCCATAATTTGAGCAGGTATGATGCTCCATAATGGACGTGGAGGATAGGCATGTGGTGCATGTTTGACAAGAGTACGTCTCTAATTTGAAGGAATATGCTAAAATGTGCATGGAGACAGAAGTGTGCTTGCTTACAGGCGTTTTTGAGAGAAATTCTGGTGTATATGGCTGGGCAAATACATTCTGAACCCTGACTTCCATTACATTGCATCATGGCTTTCACGGGATGCAATATTAAAAAAGATGCATATCAGTATCGAACTGTTGACCAATGTTGATGTGCTGAATTTTTTCGAACGTGGGATTTGTGGGGGACTTCGCTGGTACATCCACAGGTATGATAAAGTGAATAACTCGCAACTGACTGAGGACAAGTGCAGGTCGTCTGATGTTTTGAGTTGCATCCTGTATTAATCTCCCCAGGTGTGCCATGCAACAAACTATACCATTTAGAGGGTTCCAATGGGCGTCCAAAGATGAAATCGTCAGATTGTGTGGTTACTGATGTTGGTGTGGGATATGTCCTGTATATAGACCTGAAATATCCCATCAATGTGCAACATGTGCACAGCAAATTGCTACTGTGTCCAGAGCGCCTATTCACACGAAATAGTTCAGTCCCAAATGTGATCACTATGCTGGGGAATAAGCACAGACACATTCTACACTATAGAAATCACCACCAGTGTCTCATGTTGGGGAGGAAACTAGTTAGATTCACTCATGGCATCTCCTGTGATCAGTGTCTGAAGCTGAGGGAGTACATTGATTTTAATACTGAACAGAGATCTCTCATGATGTTTGATTTTGAAAAAGATTTTATAAATTAATGAATAATTCAGTTTTATGCAAAACCATGGAGAATTTTTGAACCCACCATGAAATTAATTGTGGTGCAAGAGATTACACAGTCAGGCCAAATTTTAAGCATGCCACAATTCTCGATGAAGGACTAGTTGCTTATTGGGATGGCTAAGGTACCAGTAGAGTTCATGAAGCCTGTCTATATCAGCATCTGTATTCTAGACCTCTCCAAACCTCACATATACCGATTCCACTGCATGTGTACACAATCAAACTTTGCTGACCACAAGTTTCCTTGTATGAATACAGACAGTTTCATCTAGTGGTTGAAAGATGCAAACCATATAATTTAATTTGGTAAAATCCTGAGGCATTCAGCATGTCTAGACAGGTGGTCGGTAATCCTTATGGCATAACATCTCAGAATAAGAATATTACCAGCCTCACGAAACACAAAGAGAATGGCCCAAATATTGTGGAGTCTGTAGGACTCAGATCAAAGATGCATACAAACCATACAGATCCAGGTGCTACTCAAAGATGGGCTAAGGATGCTCTTATGATCAAAGAATACAACGAGTGTCTGCAAGGTGACAATGCATCTTCAGTTGTAATGCATCAAGTAGTCTCTCAGTCGCAAAGCATGAGGTGCATACAGCGCCACACCTGAAATTTGGTCTGTCCCAGGACCACCACAAACGCTTCAGTGCAGATGGAATCGGGACCATCCCATTCCCACACTGTTTTCTCAAGAATGATTTTGTGCACATGTGCATGTGAATGTGTGTGTGTGTGTGTGTGTGTGTGTGTGTATAATAGACAACGAAGCATTTGTCATAGTTGTGTGTATGTGTGTGAGTGTATATGAATGACTACACAGTATATGTGCATGCAAATTACATATATAGCACTATTGTATTATCATATACACGCTTTATTCACTGCATGTGTGCTTGTATATGTTTGTTTGAATGTGCATATGTGTGGTTCTTTCTGCAGGCCTCATACAGAATAAATATGGCATATAAATATCCATAGTAGTAGTATTAATAAAATGTGTCCCAGCAGTCAGTTGCTGCTGGTCATGTAAATATTGTATATAAGGATCATTCTCCTCATCTCTTAGTAGTAGTATGACGTATCTCTGCGATCACATACTGCTTGCCATGTGTAAAAAACAATGAACTGCATGTTATGTATGCTAACAATTTTCGAAAAAAAAGAAAACTTAATAAAAAAACGTATAGTAAATATCTTTGAAAATTATGTTTTAATGATAGTGAACCATAAGATAATTTTTTGTTGTATCAGTGTTGTTGTTTGAAAAAGAGACTAATCCTTTAACTATAATAGCCACTGAAGGGTGGAAACATATAAGGACAGCTTTTCCTCCTAGAAGATCTTTTATTTACACACACACACACACATACACACACACACACACACACACATATATATATATATATATATATATATATATATATATATATATATATATGTGTGTGTGTGTGTGTGTGTGTGTGTGTGTGTGTGTGTGTGTGTGTGTGTGTGTGTGTGTGTGTGTGTGTCTCCCACTTATCTTGATCACCCTAAATAACTGTCTGTCCAGAGAAAAGTTACAAAATGTTTCAAGAAAATATTCTTTAGACGTCAGGGGACATCAGTCAGCATGATTGCCTTCGTTGTAATTTTCTTTTTACAAAGATATGAACAGCAGTATGACTTTTTTAAATGGCATCCTATATTTTTTCTCTGTAATTCATTTCCTCTCCTAAACACCTATTCAAAAATGTATCACAGTATACCATTCATTGAAACACAACGTTATTAATTACATAACACAACACTAACATAGAGCCTGGGATGACAGACTCGTCGACTTGCTCGATATCTCAGAAAACAAATGAAAACCAATTAAAAATATAACATAAAATTGACTGTGACTCTGCTGTACGATTGCCCAAGAATAGAACAATTAAAGGTGCTCAAAGTGGCGACCCTGGACGCCGACACACTGCTGCATGTGTTGAATGAAAGAATTGTTTGCCGGCCACTGTGCCAGAGCGGTTCTAAGCTCTTCAGTCCGGATCCACACTGCTGCTACGGTCGCAGGTTCGAATTCTGCCTCGGGCATGGATGTGTGTGATGTCCTTAGGTTAGTTAAGTTTAAGTAGTTCTAGGTCTAGAGGACTGATGACCTCAGATGTTAAGTCCCATAGTGCTCAGAGCCATTTGAACCATTTGAAAGAATTGTTTACTGCTTCGAGTATTGCCTGCTGAAGAGAATTACAAGCAGGCACGATACGTTCCTGCGTGTCCTCTGGAGTTGTTGGAATATCGCGATAGACAACGTCTTTAATGCATCCCCAAAGAAAAAAGTCCAGAGGATTTAAATCAGGATATTTAGCATTCCAAGTAACTGTTCCTCCTCGATCAATCCATCTGCCAGGATACCTTCGGTGCATTATGTGCTGGACATCCAATGTGTTAATACCACATAAGCAATCTGGTTCTTAGAGGCACTTCATCCAGAAGAGAAGGAAGAATTCGTCTGAGGAAGTTGATATACGCTGTGACGTTTAGACTACCATTGGTGAAGTAAGGGCCAATAATTGTAGTACGAAGCATTCCACACCAGACGGTAACTCTCCATTTTCGCTGATGTTCCACCTGTCTAAGCCATCGTGGGTTGTCACTGCACCAATAATACATGTTCCTTGTATTATTTACCTGTCCTTTGTTTGAGAAGGAACATTCATCGGTAAACAGAATATTGGAGAAGAAGTTCGGGTTGGTGGGGATTTGCTGCTGTGCCCACTGACAGAACTGTAGACGATTCCGGAAATTATTTCCATGTAATTCTTGATGGAGGTGTACTTGGTACGGATGGAACCGGTGATGTGTAAGAATACGATGTACACTGGTTTTACGAATGCCAATCTCGTGTTCAAGTTGTCGTGTGATCACATATGGATTCATAGCAAAGGAATAATTTCGGCTGCTTCGGGTGCGCGAGTGCTACGACGATTGCATTGTCGTGGGTTGAAACTTCTCGTTTCCTGGAGCGTCGCAAGAGGACGAGAAAACATCCGTGCGGAAGGTGGGTTTTTGTCAGGATATCGCTCTCTGTACAGTTCCGCTGCCTGCTTAGCATTTCGCCCACCTTCACGAAGAACAAGAAAACAAACGTTATGTCGATGCAGTTTGTAGGAAGGAGTATGTCTACTCTACAAACAGTATGTAAAAGGACTAAACTGCTGTACTAAATGTACCCGTACATAAGAAAACAGTACTGCAATTACTGTTCTGCTAACTTACATTCCCAATAGATGAGTAGCATTTCTACCTTTTCTTCGTTGGTGTACATTCTACACACTCAACTCTTCAACGGACGATGGTTGACGGAATGATGAGTGTGCATTCTACTCATGTTTACGTTTATCCTCTGTCAACGTCAGCACACGTGGATGTGTTACATCACCCCGAGTATCTGCATTAAGCGCTGGGAGCGTCATCGTCAATGTTGTGTTATGTAATTAATAACGTTGTGTTTCAGACAACGGTACACTGTGATACATTTTTAAATAGGTCTTTAGGAGAGGAAATGAATTACTGAATAAAAATGCAGGCTGCCATTTAAAAAAGTCATACTGCTGTTCATGTCTTTGTGAAAAAACAAATTTACAACGAAGGCAACCATGCTGATTGATGTCCCCTGACACCTAAAGAACATTTGCTTCAAACATTTTGTAATTTGCATCTGGACAAACAGTTACTTAGGGTGGTCAAGATAAATGGGACACCCAGTATATATATATATATATATATATATATATATATATATATATATATATATATATATATATATATGTGTGTGTGTGTGTGTGTTTGTAAATAAAGGATCAGAATAAATGTAACAGCGTAAATAAAAGATCAAAAAAAGTTTAACATCACCTTGGTTCCCAGAACGCCTGAAGATAGACGCTGACTGTTGTTTGGGCATGGAGGAGGTACAGAGAGACAGGAACTGTCGATGACATGCCTCACTCAGGCCGGCCAAGGGCTACTTACTACTACAGTGGGTGACCACTACCTACGGATTATGGCTCACAGGAAACCTGACAGCAATTCCACCATTTGAATAATGCTTTTCGTGCAGCCACAGGACGTCGTGTTACGACTAAAATTGTGCGCAATTGGCTGAATGATGCGCAACTTCACTCCCGACGTCCTTGGTGAGGTCCATCTTTGCAGCCACGACACCATGCAGCGCGGTACAGATGGGCCCAACAACATGCCGAATGGACCGCTCAGGATTGATATCACGTTCTCTTCACCGATGAGTGTCGCCGTTGAGGAATGGGACTGTCTGGACCAACAGTGCCTTGATGAACTTGTGGATAGTGTGCCACGACGAATACAGGCATGCATCAATGCAAGAGGACGTGCTTCTTGGTATCAGAGGTACCGGTGTGTACAGCAATCTAGACCACCACATCTGAAGGTTTCGCTGTATGGTGGTACAATATGCAATGTGTGGTTTTCATGAGCAATAAAAAGGTCGCAAATGATGTTTATGTCGATCTTTACTCCAATTTTCTGTATAGGTTCCGGAACTCTCGGAACCGAGGTAAAGGAAACTTTTTTGGATGCCTATATACACCTATTAGTGCAGTTACATACATAGACATTCCTTTGGTAAATCCAGTCTCCACTGATTTATACACTGCTCTAATTATTTTATATTTTAAATGTGCACATACAGAGTGTCCATCTTAACTTAATGCAATGAAATATCTCGAAAACTACACATCGGATCAAAAAAAGTTATAACTCCAATTTTTTTATCTCGGGGTCATCCAATGATGCCACACTCGACCTCCCCATTCCATCCTGTACGTGAATGGCGGGGGGCAACTTTGATATCTTAAATAGGAACCTCATTTTTAATTGCAGATTACAATTTTATGGCAAAATCTACATACGTTTCATATAAACAAGGGTTGCAAGTCCCCTCCATTAAAAACACGACCACACCGTAACACCACCGCCTCCGAATTTTACTATTGGCACTACACACGCTGGCAGATGACGTTCACTGGGCATTCGTTATACCTTATACCCACAACCTGCCATCGGATCGCCAAATTGTGTGCTGTGATTCGTCACTCCACTCAAAGTTTTTCCGTTGTTCAATTGTCCAATGTTTACGCTCCTTACACAAAGAGAGGCGTCGTTTGGCATTTACCGGCGTCATGTGTGGCTTGTGAGCAGCCGTTCGACCATGAAATCCAAGTTTTCTCACCTCCTGCCTAGCTGTCATATTACTTTCAGTTTATTCTGATGCAGTTTGGAATTCCTGCGTGATGGTCTTGATAGATGTTTGCCTATTACACACTACGACCCTCTCTTCAACTGTCGGCGGTCTCTGTCAGTCAACAGGCGAGGTCGGCCTATACGATTTTGTGCTGCACGTGTTCCTTCACGCCACCACTTCACTATCACATGGACATAGGGAAGTTTAGGAGTGTGGAAATCTGGCGTACAGACTTATGACACAAGTGACACGCACTCACCTGACCACGTTCGAAGTTCGTGAGTTCCGCGGAGTGCCCCATTCTGCTCTCTCATTATGTCTAACGACTACTGAGGTCACGGAGTACCTGGCAGCAGGTGGCAGTACAATGCACCTAATATGAACAACTTATTTTTTCAGGGGTGACCGGATACTTTTGATCACATAGTGTATTGATGAATAGTAACTTAGCTGAGACTGAAGGTCCGGAAGCTGCTGCTGCTGTGGCTGTTCTACTACATGGTCGAAGGACACTGTGTTCGAAAGTTTGAGATGATATCCTATGGACAATGACTGTTGCTGGTGCTGTTATTCAGGCAGGAACTTCTATGTGTCCTCGTCCGCAGCAACAATGAGGCCCTAAGTATAGCAAAACACACGCACATAATGGTAATAATTAGAGATAGATGAATAATTGCCGACAGCATTATTCTTCCCAGCTGATTACTGCTGCTGCTACTGTTGGCGGCATTTCATACTTGACAACAGGCTCACAGTCGAACTACAAAAATTAAAATTGCTTGAAGGGTGGGGACACGAGCTTGGACGCCATTGGTGCCCAGGGGGTTCTTAGTGTAACGCCATTGGCTACAGGGAGAAGGGAAACATAGATGACACAGCACGTGAGCTGGATGCTTGTGCCAGCGATTCCGAGAAAACTGATGCTAATTTCACCAACTCCAGGGACGCTAATACTGATCACAGCGAAATTCCAGCCACACTCCCCAGTTCTCCTCTACTGGTAGCACCTATAAGATTTACATGTGATTCTACAGTACAACAAAGACCGAAGCCCAGGACCTTCGACTGGTTTTGTGCAGCTCTGAATTTATTCTCTTGGCTGTACGCTTGGGTTATGTCTTAGGTAAATTGTGAAATATAATCATCGTTTTCATCTGTTCTATTTCTTACCTATTAAGACAAAAACATGTTTGTTATTTTCTTCAGTTGATCATGTTTCTTTTCCTTATTCATTCTCAGCCGCTTTCTGCAGTCAATGACTACAGACTTAAAGAAAGCAATGGATGCTATGAAGGACACCATAAGCGTCCTAGATCAGAAGAGAGAAGGTGTGAATTCGGTTTTCCCGCAGTAGTTCTTTAAAGTTCGGAAGTTGCTCGGCAATTATTGGATAAGAAAGTGAAGGCATCACGTATGGCTTCTCGACAGGTATACCGAGATAATCACTTGACTGCTCAATCGACCAAGGAAAACTTTGGGAGGGCCTTGTACATACCTTTGTTAGAGAACGTCATATCGGATCTCCAGGAGAGGATTTCCTTAAAATATGATCAATCTTTTCAATTTAAGGATTTTTTTGGAAGGTGCAACTCATAGCAAAGAAGACATTGTAATTGCAATGATGTAGATGGGAGTGCTGCATCGAGGCTCTTCTTAGACTTCCAGATTCTGTGCCCGATATCATCGAAATGTACTATAGTGAGCTGTATCGTAGCACTGGGCAATTCTAAAAATTTCAGGCACGCTACTATTTAGTTCAAAAATGGCTCTGAGCACTATGGGACTTAACATCTATGGTCATCAGTCCCCTAGAACTTAGAACTACTTAAACCTGACTAACTTAAGGACATCACACAACACCCAGCCATCACGAGGCAGAGAAAACCCCTGACACCGCCGGGAATCGAACCCGGGCGTGGGAAGCGAGAACACTACCGCACGACCACGAGATACGGGCTACTAATTAGTGTCGTAACAGCAGAAAGTGCGTGCACATCTCTTCGTCTCATCAAGACTTGACTTAGAACATCCATGTGGGAATAGTGGTTCACTGGTCGTGTTTTATTCCATATTCACCGGAAGGTTGATGTTGATGCAGAACTACAGACCTATATCATTGACCGCGGTTTGCAATAGGGTTCTGGAGCATATACTGTAATCAAACATTATGAATCACCTCGAAGGGAACGATCTATTGATACGTAATCAGCATGGTTTCAGGAAACATCGTTCTTGTGCAACGCAGCTGGCTCTTTATTCGCACGAAGTAATGGCCGCTATCGACAGGGGATTTCAAGTTGATTCCGTATTTCTAGATTTCCGGAAAGCTTTTGACACCGTTCCTCACAAGCGACTTCTAATCAAGCTGCAGGCCTATGGGGTATCGTCTCAGTTGTACGAATGGATTCGTGATTTCCTGTCAGGAAGGTCGCAGTTCATAGTAATAGACGGCAAATCATCGAGTAAAACTGAAGTGATATCAGGTGTTGCCCAGGGAAGCGTGTCCGCAACTCGTGGTCGTGCGGTAGCGTTCTCGCTTCCCACGCCCGGGTTCCCAGGTTCGATTCCCAGCGGGGTCAGGGATTTTCTCTGCCTCGTGATGACTGAGTGTTGTGTACTGTCCTTAGGTTAGTTAGGTTTAAGTAGTTCTAAGTTCTAGGGGACTGATGACCATAGATGTCAAGTCCCATAGTGTTCAGGGCCATTTGAATCATTTGAACCAGGAAAGGGTCCTGGGACCTCTGCTGTTCCTGATCTATATAAATGACCTGGGTGACAATCTGAGCAGTTCTCTTAGGTTGTTCGCAGATGATGCTGTAATTTACCGTCTAGTAAGGTCATTCGAAGACAAGTATCAGTTGCAAAGCGATTTAGAAAAGATTGCTGTATGGTGTGGCAGGTGACAGTTGACGCTAAATAACGAAAAGTGTGAGGTGACCCACATGAGTTCTAAAAGAAATCCGTTGGAATTCGATTACTCGATAAATAAAACAATTCTCAAGGCTGTCAATTCAACTAAGTACCTGGGTGTTAAAATTACGAGCAACTTCAGTTGGGAAGACCACATAGATAAAATATTGTGGGGAAGGCGAGCCAAAGGTTGCGTTTCATCGGCAGGACACTTAGAAGATGCAACAAGTCCACTAAAGAGACAGCTTACACTACACTCGTTCGTCCTCTGTTAGAATATTGCTACGCGGTGTGGGATCCTTACCAGGTGGGATTGACGGAGGACATCGAAAGGGCGCAAGAAAGGGCAGCTCGTTTTGTATTATCACGTAATAGGGGAGAGAGTGTGGCAGATATGATACGCGAATTGGGATGGAAGTCATTAAAGCAAAGACGTTTTTCGTCGGGGCGAAATCTATTTACGAAATTTCAGTCACCAACTTTCTCTTCCGAATGCGAAAATATTTTGTTGAGCCCAACCTACGTAGGTAGGAATGATCATCAAAATAAAATAAGAGAAGTCAGAGCTCGAACAGAAAGATTTAGGTGTTCGTTTTTCCCGCTCGCTGTTCGGGAGTGGAATGGTAGAGAGATAGTATGATTGTGGTTCGATGAACCCTCTGACAAGCACTTAAATGTGAATTGCAGAGTAATCATGTAGATGTAGATGTATAACGAGATTTGCAAGTGTTACGAAGAGACGGCTTGATTTTGTCCTGAGAATATTACACATTAATTTAATAAAATATTTTATATCTTGAGTCGTTATTTTTATTAATAGTGCAGTGCTATGCAGCATGGCAGGATATTTTTGTCGGGAGGCAGATGGAGGGGGGCAGGGGTGACATGGGGAATGGTATGGGGAATCTTTAATAAAAGCAACCTACACACCAAAAGGTTTACCTTCAATCCGTCTTCCCTCCCCCCTCATTTTGCTGCAAAAGATATGTCGAGCAGGAAACATTTTGAAAATCATCCTAAACTATGAACAATTTGTGATACCCTCCCAGAATCGAAGTCTGAATCTGTCCCTGATTGTTTCCTGACAAAGAGAGCCAGATGAAATTTGTTAGGCACTAGACACATCCTGATCTTGATTAATCCAGTTACCACAATGTCGGCACCTTGTCACAGGTAGTTCCTCTTGATTAATCGAATTATCACAGTGTTGACACCTCGTCGCAGGTAGTTCAAGCTACAATTCCGATATTTGTCCTTCGCATGTATCACTATGTCGTTTACATATTTCAGAAAGGTACCACAACAACATAACCGTTTACCAGTCTTCTGAGTATACAGTTATATTAAAAAGTAGAAGACTTAAGGGTTTCCCATGCGGTAAACCTTTATAAATCAGTTGTCCCTGCGCCACGTTTAATGTAAAGGCCTTGTGGTGCGAGCACTACCAAGAATGTGGGCAGGATTTTGTCAAAGGGGAAAGGGGGGATACGGATTTGTTAAAGAACACCTTGAAGAAACTCACGTGTTTCATTTGTTCTGAAAATATCCATAAAGAACGACAAACCATTTCATTCGTCAGTGATCCCTGAGTTTTCACCAAGCGGAAATATAATCTCGTTACTTACGAGTGCTGTATTTCCGGCAAACCGCTAAGAAACAGTCATAATCAAATCTCCCGTCACCCTCCAAGATCATTTTACAATTGTCTTCTTTCAGTCTGAATTTGAGATGAGGAAGTGATCAGGACTGGACGAGCGCAATTATTTTGGGACACTATTATAACTATCGAAACGGCCTTTAGCATAAATAGATCTCTGTTAGATAGAGAATCTATAATAATTTTTGGTGGCTAAAATGCAAATGGTCTGGAATGATTCAGCCTTATACTTTCCCAAATTTCCTCATCTAAGTACGCATCTGTTACTTCTTGCAAAGAAAGAAAGATTGTTTTCTGCATGAATGAATGTCCCGGCGGACAAATACATTAGCCCATGTGACGATCATTTAATTTATTATTTATTTATTATATGGCTTTTAAAGCCGGGAGTCTCCAAAGAGATGCTCGGCTCGCCTTCGATGTAGCTCTTTTCATTCAGTCAGAGGGGCTGCATATTTAAGGGAACTGGATTCTATCGGGAAAGAAAGGTGTTCGAAAAGATTTAGGTGTGGCCTGTAGTAGGGGATCAACCCGACACCTGCCTAAATTGAAAATGGGAAACCACACAAAACCGTATTCAAGGTTGCCATCGGATGGATTCTAAAAACCTCGTCTCCCAAATCTAGGGGTTGCTAGATCAGCGGCTCAACACGCGGAGCTACCCCAAGTCCGTGGAGAATTTGGAAAAAAAGTTATGGTTATGTATTATTTTAAAATTAAATCACAGCCAAAGACTGAACTCCGACACTGCATGCTTTTCTTTAGTTGTGCCTGTTTAGTCATTTGATAGTTCATGAATGCATGCCTATTTTAAGATTTAATTGTGCTTGGAATTCCTGGCTTCAGTTACTATCGTATTACAAAAGCATAAATAGATTTTTCGCGAAAGGGGGAGGGAGGGATGCAGGGCGCAGTGGGCTCCTACGAATTCAAACAGCCCGCTGAAAAAATGCTGTAGATACGAACGATCTATAGAACGTGCAGCCATCAGATACACCTTCCGCTCTCCACAAACGTCTCCCATCCTTCGGTATCTGAACTGGTTTTAATAACTGATTACCGACCAGGTGACCAGACTGGGTTATTTAGAATATCGCCGTCCGGGCGATATTGCAACCCCAAAGCACTACCATCCTCCAAGTAACAATTCTAATGCTAACATTAAACTACTATATTTAAGCTATTGGGCTATTACAGTAATGTGTGCATATTTTTAACTTACCATTACTCTAGCGGACAACTCAGAATCGATTTTCCTCTTCCTTCTGGTTACAAAATTTTCAATAATTAAAACTACCACAACAGCCCAAAAGCAATAACCGGTAGCAATTACATTAAATTCAACTACAAGTAAGAACTGAACAGATCAACAAAACAAGAACTTAGCTGAAGCAAGGGCAACAATTGGCCTTAGCTAAAATAGGCACGGGCGATAGCCTATAGTGCTATGGAAGTACAGATAGGTTAAATCTACCGTTGGCCTTGCTGACTATAGATAGTGCTTATTCCTTTTCGCTAGTATGATTGAAAATTAAAATATCTTTCAATTTCACTAAACGGCATTTAGGCCGTGTGTAATTTCATTTACGTGATCGGAGGGATTCGGACCCACTGCACCCACTGCCCCCCTCCCCTCTCCTCTTTGGCAACGTCCTTGGTGCTACTTGACTACTGTATGAAACTGGATGTTTTCCAAGTTTTAGAGCAGTATCATTCTGATTAACCTCCATTGCTCAGAAACGTAGGTGTAAATCGTTTATATGCTCGAGGAGAATGGAATTTAGAGGCAGAAATTAAAAAAACATAGAGTACGAAACTTTGTCTGGACCTCGTGCCGTGTCATTCTCCTCCCACCAGTGCTGCAGCGCATTTATATTAAAACATATATACAGATGTGTTATGTAATTAGATACTTACTCTTGCAGGAAAGGGCACAGTTGAAGGATACTTCATATGCATAGGTTGGTAATAACTCCTTTAATGAACCTGCGCAGTTCTTATTTCTCTGGGCGATATAATTATCGAGAACTGATTCCTTAAAAAATGTAACCCTCCTCCAGAGTGTCTGTGGTGAAAAATCCGGTCCAAGTCCGGAACACACACATGGCTCTTAGCACTATGGGACTTAACTTCTGAGTTCATCAGTCCGCTAGAACTTAGAAGTACTTAAACCTAACTAACCTAAGGACATCACACACATCCATGCCCGAGACAGGATTCGAACGTGTGACCGTAGCAGTCGCGCCTAGAACAGCTCGGCCACTCTGGCCGACC
The DNA here is from genome assembly GCF_023897955.1 of Schistocerca gregaria. Lineage (NCBI taxonomy): Eukaryota > Metazoa > Arthropoda > Insecta > Orthoptera > Acrididae > Schistocerca > Schistocerca gregaria. Next base: position 182,446,150 of record NC_064931.1, on the reverse strand, counting down.
AAGTCCGGAACAAAATTCAATCCTGATTTTCTTCTTTGTGTTGCGTGTGAACTTTTTTGTCTGCCCCATTTTCTTCCTCGTGCATTTAGAATGATTATATATCGGATTCCCTTTTAATATCCTGATTTCAAGCAGCTTCGGCGATCGCGTGACAACATTCTGCAATCTACCATGGTTTCCGGTTGTGATATCTCCTGTTAGCCGACTTATTCATCATTATGTTTTCAAGGCCAATTGAAATTTTACTCTCGAAGTACGTATATCTGCCTTGATGGTCATCGTTATGTGTATAAGGATTGAAAAGCTCATCTAATGTTATTTAATATTCATACCAATTAATATGTTTACAATCGATCCCATCATCCCATGTAAACTGTATTCAAATGATTGTTATACTCTCATGCATTCCACTCACAGCAGCAATCAGTGCGTGCCATTTGTGTATAGAGCTTCTGGCGTTCCACTGTAGAATAGTAAAAATCCTTTCCCCTATTCTGAAGCCCGTTGCATCTTATGACAATGTAGTAATCGCAAACGTCTTGTGCTATATGTGGGATATTATAAGCGTTTCTTTGTACCAATCATTGCATAATAGCGTAGTTTCATCGGAACTGCACACGTACATGATAAAGCCATAAGTGGAGGTCTGAAGGGTGGAACCTCATATCTGAAGTCATACATAGGGACACCTATTCTGAAAGCTCCTGGAAACTGAATGTTATTTGCATTACTAATATAGGTTCGTACTTGCCGGACCAGAGTTCAATTCTTATTCTATTCCTTCCCGTTTTCTAAATATGAGTAATTTCATTTTTCAGTTGCTACTGTCTGTAAACTAGAGTCTGCTTGTAGACATAGGATGGAGTTCCCCCACATTTTTCAATTTACCCTCAATGTAGACAGACGACTTACAGATCCTCTTGTTTGTGGGCTCATAAGGATTGTTTTCAGGTATGTCCGTTGCCTGACTTGCAATTGCATTGACAAGGATATAATTCCCTTAGAAACTGGTGGGACCAACATAACAGGCCACGATTCCTCGCAGAATCACTTTACCAGTGTTTCTCGTACCTACTTTTCAGTACATCGCATGTTATAAACCAGTAGAAATGTGGTATATAGTCTGAAATGTTCAGGTGTGTGTTTACACCCATTGGCACCTAGATGGAGGAAGTAGCTCACCTTGCGACCTCTGCTATTGTCCGACTGAATCTTAATGTCGATGTCCGCAGCTCGTGGTCTAATGGCAGTGCGGCTCTGGCAGCCGAACGAAGCAGACGTGCGGTGTGTGCTCTCCGCTGACAGAGAGGGCCCGCGCCAGCCGAAGACGTGTTCCGGATGCGGCAAGGAAGGTCACCATCGTTCCGAGTGCCTCCAGCGTCGGATCACACAACTCCCACCGAAGGACGTTGCACCACCAGCGGCGAAGACTATTCTACCCGTGACTTTCATCGGCCGACATTAACGTGACGCCGTAGCGCTACAAGACCATGGCAGACCAATACAGAAGATCAACCTTGAAATTCACATTTCGGAACGACTTTACCCGACCAAAGGCGCTCGAAGTCGAACGCTTTTTAAAAGAGGAAGCCAAGATCCCGGCTGCCGAGATTGTCGGCATTAATTTTTCGATCGTCAGTAGCACGGTCTATGTAAAGCTCATAAACAAAACTACATGCGACAAGGTGCTCCGTGAGATGAAACAAGAACTCCGCTTCTGCCACGCAGATGGCAATGTTGGCAACGTCGAGGTCGGCCATGCCGCAATGGGACTGCGGACTATACGCATCTTCGAACTTCCATTTGAACTCCCGGCGGCAGAAGCTGTAGCAGCGCTCCGCCCCACACGTGGCTGAAAAATGGTGCCAGTTTAAGACGTATCCAGTACTCAACGGAGTACGCCAAGTGCGCATAGATATCCAACGACACGTGCCATCCTATCTACAGATAGGAGGTTGCCGGGCCATAGTTATTTATGACGGCCAGCCGAAGACGTGTTCCGGATGCGGCAAGGAAGGTCACCTTCGTTCCGAGTGCCTCCAGCGTCGGATCACACAACTCCCACCGAAGGACGTTGCACCACCAGCGGCGAAGACTATTCTACCCGTGTCTTACGCTGAGGCGCTCACGACGTTCTCCACACAACAGACACGGCCGACCTCTTCAGCGGTACAAGAATCACTTTCCACAGACAAAAACCTGGATGATCCGCCGACCTGGCCATTGGTGGAAAATAGTACTACGACTCGGGAGCTACCGAACGCGACAGACATTGACGCCAGCAAGATGGCAACTGACTCCCGTATTGTATCGACCGAAGCGTTTGTTCCGACGGAGCGTGAGTCAGTGCAGTCTTCTGACAATGAAGGCCATGTACGGAAGCAGCGATCACCGAAACGCCGAAAGCGCCGTCGTCGGACCGTGTCGGAACACATCGGTTCGCATTCGGCTGGGGAAGAACAACTGACGACTCAAGAAGCCAGTCGCGAAGCTGAGGCTGTTTCCACTGACTCCAACCTTACAGAACAGACAGAAAAACATGCAGCTTTCGACCATCAGCCCATTGACAGAAACAGTGAGCAGCGGGAAGGTACCAGTACAGGCAGCGACGTCGCCCGGTCCCTTACTATCAAACATTCCGTGGCTATGGAACGTGAACAGACATCCGCGCCCGCTTCGTGGGCCGAGGACGTCGAGACACAAGAACCCGATCCGCGGCCAGCTGAGGCGCCGCCGGATCATGCAGCATAACCAGCACAAGGAGGACCGCGTTCGGCGGGGGGGTGACATTACTTCCGATGTTCGCTTCTCTCCAACTTCAACATGGATAACCTCGCCCAGACAACGCGTTGCCAGGCTTACCGTATGGCGACAATGAATATCAACATGATCAGTTCTCCTGTCAAGATCCAACTTTTGAAAGAAACCATACGAACCCTGGGAGTTGACTTTGCTTTCCTACAAGAAGTGAAAACGACGGCACTCCTGCACTTTTACGGTTACTCCACACATGTGACGCCCGGTAGCCCTGCAGACACCGGAGTGGCAATATTAGTGCGTGAAGGTATTGAAGTTACCGACGTCACGTTTCTTCCCTCCGCGCGAGGAATAGCATTTACGGCACTCAACATCCGATTCGATAATGTTTACGCGCCGTCGGGTACCACAAGACGTCACGACCGCGCCAGATTCTACTCCACAGATGTCGCTCCCGTGTTCCTTGGACGATACGACCACAGCGTCTCCGCCGCCCAAGGACCAAATCCCACATTACATGCCTTGTCTGGAACTTGGTGCGATGATCCAAGAACTTCACTCGTGCGGCACGTGGAAAAAAGTCGCCGGTAACCGCTGTGGCCACACTCATTCGGCCAGCCGACTCGACCGCATATATGTGTCACAAGATCTCACACAAGGTGTGGTGGACGCCGAACTATGGCCTCAAGCCTATTCCGATCACAATGCCTATATCTGCACTATACACCTACACCCCCAACAAGTCTGGCGCAGCAATGGCTTTTGGAAGCTCAACATAACTCATCTGCAGGACCTGGATTGCCGACGGCAAGTTGCAGCAACGTGGACTGACTGTGAACGCCGCCACCCTCGATACCCCTCGACCCTGGAGTGGTGGCTCTTCTGTGCCAAACCAGCAATCCGTAGGACAATTATGCAATATGGCAAGGACGTGACTGCGTGGCATCGACAGACCCACGATTTTTACTACGGGGCACTCAGGAACCTCGACGCCTTACCCCCTTCCCCGGAGGGACAACATGACCAAAGCATGATCAAGGCTCATATACTATCGTTGACGAAGCGCCGACTAGAAGGTGCAGTAGTCCGCTCGCGACGGCACGACCGAACGGTTGCAGAGGAACCCACTATGCACCACGTTGTGGCGGATAAGCGCCGACAACGCCAACGTTTAATCACACAACTCAGGACACATGACGGTCGCTTATGTATGACCCAAGCAACCATAGTAAAGGTGGTGGACGATCATTTTCGTCATCTTTACAAGGAAAGAACCGTCGATGACGAGGCCACTACTGAAGTGTTACAGCAGGTAACACGTACTATCGACGAGGCTACCGTGAATGCACTAACAGAGGAAATCTCACTCGAAGAAGTCGAAGACGCCGTGGACAAAGGTGCGGCCAATAAGTCTCCTGGGCCTGATGGATTGCCCATCGAATTCTACCGGACTTTCCGTGACATCATGGTGCCTCGCTGGGTTATAATGTTCCGCGAACTTATGTCTCCAGACTGTGTTGTGCCGCCAGCGTTTGTAGAAGGTCTTCTCATACCGGTACACAAGCCAGGTGGAGGGCTATCGATTAACGACTATCGCCCGTTTACAATGCTGAACGCCGATTACAAGATTTTCACCAGGATTATGGCAAGCCACGACTTTGCCGATGGTCCTCGCTCCAGAATAGACTTCGCAGGGGGGAGAAGCCAACATACACATGGCCACCGGTGACTGCAGGGACTTAATAGCGATCGCTTCTGCGTGCCGTCTGAGAGCGGCGATCGTCTCCGTAGATTTCAACCACAACTTCCTCCTACGAGTGATGGACTGTATGGGATTCCCCCCGGGCCTCATCGACACACTACGGCGTCTTTGGACCGCAGCCAGCTCACATGTCCAGGTCAATGGAAGGACGGTAGGACCAGTACCCATTAAGACGTCTCTACGACAGGGTTGTCCCCTTTCTACCTACCTTTATGCAATCGCGCTCGAGCCACTCCTAAGGGGCCTTAACCACCGCCTATCTGGCATCACGCTGTGGGACGTCACCTTTCGCTATAGGACATATGCTGACGACCTGCTACTGCTGGTTCGTTCCACTGACGAAGTTCAAAGCGTACTAACCTGGATTGAGCGATATGGACAGGCCACAGGATGTCTTCTGAACATCAACAAGTCGGCGGCGTTGGATATCGTTGGATATTGGGCGTGGTCTCGGACCGGAAGCCCTCGCTCCCCTCCCACCAGTTTCTGATCTGCGATATTTGGGAATCACGTTCAAGAAAGATGTACGTAAAACAGCTGCAGCGAACTACCGACGGTTATTACAGATCATACGCGCAATGGTGCGACAGAACCTGCTCCGGAACTTGAATCAGCTACAACGTGTTGAATACCTGAATCTCTACGTAGCATCAAAACTCAACCACGTGGCACAGGTCCTCCCACTACCGCTGCAGATAGGTCGCCGGCTTCAGGCGGGCTTCAGTTACTACGTTTCCGCAGGTCATATCTTTAAAGTACGATACGACACTCTTACCCTCCCAGTGCACAAAGGAGGGCTGGGATTGGTCAACGTCAGGGCGAGATCAGCTGCCCTTTACATGAGCAACATGAGGAAACGATGGAAAAGTCAATATACCTCTCTCACGGGTCGTTTACTACAGGTTCTGATGCCAGTCTCTAACGTCCCGCCGGTGTCGGTTGCGCACGTCGCACCACAGCTCTCCCATGTGTCGACCTTCATTTTTGATTACAGCTATGTCAGCTCGAACCTCTCCACCACACGTCCACCAAAGGCGAAAGATTTTTATACCAACCATCTGCGGGCTGTTCCCCATAACGTGGTGGAAAACAAGTACCCTATGGTTCACTGGCCAAGAGTGTGGAAAACGATACACCACAACTTTCTATCATCCACGGTGCGTTCGAAGTGGTATCAGATTGCCAACAAAAATATGCCACACGACAGCGACTTCACACTATTGGACTGGCAGACTCCCCTTATTGCCCAGATTGACACCTTTTGGATACCGATGAACATCGTTTTACTTGCGCATCATCGTCCGGAGTTTGGCGACTAGCACAGAAGATATTGGCTTGTTACCTCCGGGTCACACCTGATATGATTGACCCTCAGACACTACTCTGTCCCGATGAAACTTACTTTCCGACTGCAATATATCATGCACTTACATGGTTCAAAGGACTTACTGTCGCCTACATTTTTAGCGACGGAGAGAAAGCAGCTTGATAACTGGTGGTTCCTACAAAATGCTCACAATGCCTTCGAACGCACACCGAAATACCGTACGCTCTTCACAAATTATTTACGCAGCGTTTTCGTTAACCCCCCACTCAGCTGGGGAGTGCCAAGCTGCGGTTAATGTTCTGTGCCGCATCACTCTAACGGCTGAACGTTCTGCCTTGTCAGCCATGAGCGAAGGAAGAGACAAGCTACTGCAAGGATGCTGTTTTCCTTCAGGCACTAGCGAAGCAGAATTCGTCCGTTGCAGATGCCCTTCAAAGGCGCTATTGGAGATATCAGATAACGTTGGCGAGGCTCCAAGTAGAACCAGTTACATTATTGAAGAACCTTTTAGTTGGAATTACATCTGTGATTTATGTTTTTATATTTGTTTACTCTTTTATGCCACCTTTGTTGTTGTAACACTTACTTGTAACACTTAGTTACTAGAATTCTCATTTGTACACGTTCCCTAAATGTAATCATGCAAAAAAAAATGGCTAGCGTTGCTGCCTCTGGATCATGGGGTCGTGGGTTCGATTCCCAGTCGGGTTAGGAATTTTCTTTGCCAGGGCACTGGGTGTTTGTGTTGTCCTCGTCATTTCATCACCATCAGCATCATCATCATTCGTGACAGTGGCTCGATTAGACTGTGTACAAAATTGGGACTTTGTGCAGGCGCTCATGACTGTGCAGTTGAGCACCCCACAAACCAAACATCATGATCTTAATGTCAATGTCGTTGCCTTGTGCTGGGGTTACATTGACAGTTTTTCTAAATGCTCCAGTACTGGCTGTATGCATCGCAGGGTGCCACAACATCGGAGGCATGTTTATTAATTGGTGCACTCGGGTATGCAAAAAATTAATAGTTAAAGTTTCTACCACCAGGTGAAAATATGGGGTTGTAACTAGTCATAATGTGAAATGTTTCCTCTTTTGAAGTAATTATGCTGGTTGTCGCTTGGCGACGAATGTTGATTTCTACCGGCCGCGGTGGCCGTGCGGTTCTAGGCACTTCAGACCGGAACCGCGTGACTGATACGGTCGCAGGTTCGACTCCTGCTTCGGGCATGGATGTGGGTGATGTCCTTAGGTTAGTTAGGTTTAAGTAGTTCTACGTTCTAGGGGACTGATGACCTCAGTTGTTGAGTCCCATAGTGCTCAGAGCCATTTGAACCATTTTTTTGTTGATTTCTTTTGTGAAGTGACTGATGGTGTAAAGGTTTTTTTCGTATGAAATGCCATGTCTATTGATAAGAAGGACCGTGTGCACTGCTTATAAAGTTGTTTTATGAAAACGGCAGCATTGGGAGCGCTGCATTGCGGGAACATCGCCGATAGAAACAGCTGCGAATAGGCCACATGTCAATAAATGGGCTAAAAATATGAAGAACAGCGGGTTTGAAATGACGGAAAGCGCGGCTGGACCAGCGGAGAGGCCCGCGAACAACACCACAACGGGAGAGGACGGACGCGACTAACGAAGGACAGAGCGAACCACAACAAGATCGAACAACGGAGCCACAAGGAAACCTAACAAACACGTCCACTCGTACACAGAACAAATAAGTAAGCTGTCTAACGCGAGGCGATCTGTCAACAGACTTACTCGAGATTAGACTGGCTGGCTGAACCTTTTTTTTTTCCTTTATTGAATTTCGATTCCCCCCGAAGGGGGTGGGCTGGCAACAGCTTATTACGCTGCTCTGCAGACTACTGACTTTAAAACGTAAGAAGTAGATAAGAAACAATAAAAGCAGGTGATAAAACGGTGACTTAAATTGTAAAACGGCGGAAATTTGAGGAAAGTTGAAACATAAAGCAAAGGGTTGGCAAAGCTAATAAAATACACAGGAAGCTGGCTGAGCGAGAGGCAGGTGCTTAAGTACGCTATTGGGGGCGCCGCTATTGTCCGGTGGAACCACGTGTTCCACTGTGGCGCCCTCACTCTAAAAGCGGGCCAGGAGGCGCGCGCCTCCACAGTTTACGGTGCGATGGGGCAGAGACCTCTAGGGGTCTTCGACGTCTATGACGTCTGGCGCGGATTCAAATTCCGCCGCGCGAAGTACCAGGTCGCACAAATCAATAGGATTCTACATTTGATGGTTGAACAAAGTAGCATTCTGTCACTGGCAGTAGCTTACAGAAAAACGTAAAGGATCATATTAAAACCGCAAACGACCCCTTATGCAGCTCAGGTGCCTACAAGCCAATGTTTCATTGGGGGGTGGGGGGACGGGAGGGGGCTTTTAATATTAAACTTGAAAAATACATCCTGGATAGAAAAAGATACCAGGGTCCATAATTCTACGTTCAAGGAATACTTGTTAATGTCAGGTCTTAATCCCAAAAGAACAGAAGAAACTGAGATTTTACGTAATGAAAAGAAAGGATGGAGTTTCGATATATTGGTGAAATTAGAGAGTTTTAGAAAAATTATAAGGAAAAATGGCCTCCTTTTAAACGAACAGTTGCAACTGAGGACTAGAGGCCTCCTTAACGTATTCAAACCGTTGCTCCCCACTGTGTAACATCTTTCTGCGGTACATTGTTTAGTAACATCACTTCTTCCTCAGAGGCATTGTTTTCCTGACACACATTTCGTGATACTTTCCTTTAGTTCCACGAGATTGCATTGTTTCTTTTGTATCACAAGAGGGTACTGTTATTTATTTTCTGTAACGTCGTTTTCAAACTTTAAATTGTTTCTCACTAGAGAATCACGTTACCGTGTAATCATGTTAATACAGTTTTCTCTATTGCTTTCAAACTATAGAAAAACGTGGTAGTCAGTCTAATTTGAGATTGTGTATACTTTCTTATTCCTTTTAATTGTATCTGTTTTTGCTCCATTGCTGTTACAATATTTCATGTTCGTAGCAACTTAGATTACTGTTTTTATGTTTCGACAGTATTTTGCTGTAGGAAAAGTTAAATATTATGTAACTGAGCGCTTATTAGGGCATCAGTCTGCAACATGCAGTGTGCTCTATGTTAGCCTACACAAGCGCTGCAGCTAGTTAGTACGTGCTTCATCTGACATTTATCTGTTTAATAATTATACTTTTTTTAGTCTTACAGTTTTAATGGATATTTTATTCACAATGTTTGCATATCACATGAATGCCTCAGCTTCTGATACGTGTAACGTGTTTTATGTAATGTAATCCAAGTAAGTAACAGTTTTTATTTTCAAATTAGGAACCGTCATCAGTTTATATTTATAATGGAGAACCATTTGTTGTTGTCAAAAAACTTTTTTAGGTAGCGCCTTGTTCTTTTGAAAAAGATACGCTTTGCGACATAAGAACGTGGGTCAATCCTAAAAATAAATCAATTCTGGAAGCTGGTTGACTCTGTACTCCATTAACTGGAAACATAGGCTCTGTTACTCACTCGTGTATTCTCTTAAACAAATCTAAGGGCACCACATTAATGTGGAGGAACCCATGTTTAAAATGACCATAAGTGGTATGTCGGCAGTTCATGTACTAATCGGTGAATGTGCAGCAGTTGAACACTGATTGTGGTAGTTATTTGTATGTATGCAAAACTGTTGTCTTACGTCCATATGACTGGCTGTACCATTTTCTTCTCTGGAGACTCCCGTAAAATCTCACTAGCAATCGCAACAGGGACGAGAGCAGAGGAATTTAGCAAATATTCAATCGCCAATTAGTGTAGTGTTTTAACACAACTCCAAAATTAATAAAATAAGTGAAGAATTACAATAGCAAATGCAAAATTACACAAGAAATTAAACGTCAAATTAAAAGATACTTGAAAGCCTTGGAATTTCCGGGGCAGATATCTAGCTAGTATCAATATCAATATCAGGTAGAAATCGTCGAGTTTCTCGATTCCCAGGATGGACGAACCATCCATACACATAATAAAGTTTGTACAGGACCCACAGAAACGAGTTCTACTCGCGCTTGTTCTTTATTAAAAAAATCATTCGACGTTCATGGAAACACATAATGAAATTTTCTTATGAATTCAGTCGGGTGTACAATCTTCTTCTTAAGTGAAAAAGTTTGGAATTGTCAGTGTTTTATGAGGTTTCCTTCCATAAGCATAGGACCGCAACTGTGCATCGTCTCCATCGCATATTGTGGTAGTGTTAACAACTGAGCAGCCAGTGTATGTTTCTCCCACTGTCTTTGTAGTAGCTGTGATGTATGGATTTCAGTCAGCTCGTGCAGTGTAGACAGATTATCTTGTACCACCTCCTTATCCTCAGCTAACTCTTTATTTACTTTCTCCATCTTTTCACTTACGGCATCACATCATAGCAAACTGACTTTATCTAATTGTTTTTTGATATCTTGCGGCCCTGCTGTTATCACTGTCTGATCCATCATGCTTTGTGGTAGCACACTCTATTGCTGTTTGGAATCGCTTGTCAGTATCATCGTTAAGTTGTTTATGCTTCCCTGCCATGTATCTAGTAAATTAAGCAGCGAACAATGCGTTAACTGTAATCTCTTGCTCCAGAAATAAATCATTACCACGTTCAGACAACTTTTGAAGGGTTTCCAATAAACATCCTTGGGCAGTTCGTATTTCATCTACCTCATCAGTCAATTCACTGATTGCTTCATGCAAGCCAGCTTGTACCTGTAGTAAGTCATGTGTCTCATCTGAAATTTCTTTTGTCAGCTTATGGCCCCTCTTAGAGAGATTTCATCTTTCGTAAGCATTTTCCCAACCTGATTCAGTACCCCAGTCATGGTCTCAGCTAACACATCCATTCTGTGGTATATTTCCACTAATGAATCTATGGATCTATCTTAGATTCACAGTACTGTGCAGTTTCCTCTACATTATCAGCACTTGGCTGAACATCATCTTGTTTGTATTCATCTATTTTAGTTTGTTTTGATATTTTGATCATAACTGCGAAATGAATTCAGAACTTATTCTTTACGACTTAAGTTTTCTGATTTTAGTTTGGATCCACTGATGTAGCCCTCTCAACCACATAGCACTCCTCCTTACATTCATGCAGCTCTCCAGTGCCCAAGGTAAGGTACATGCAAATGCAAAACAAATGTATAGCACTTGTAGTACAAGTACATAGAATATTACATGCATTACTTTTTCTGTTACATTTAACACCTATAAACAGGTACCGTGAAAAAAGGTCGTCATTTTATTGTTATTATTATTAGTGCCCACAAGTAAGGGCTAGTTTGCTTCGCATTTATTTCAATATTTTAAACATTTAATAATTGCGAAATATTAACAATTCAATTTAACTGCACTAATCTATGTAAATATAATTGGTAGAAACTGAAATGTGATCTTTTCTCTTCAATTTTTAATAATTTTTGGGTTGTTTTTGAACATGCCTTTATTGATGTGTAAGTAGGCTGTTTAGGTTCTTATATTGGTAACGCCGCCTCCAAGTAGTGCTCTGTATGAAAATCACTGGCTGTGCTGTATGGAGTCTGTGGCTGGTTGGCATTGTTGTAATACTCTCCATTGTAGCGTTGGGCAGTTGGCTGTTAACAGCGCGTAGCGTTGCGCAGTGGGAGGTGAGCCGCCAGCAGTGGTGGATGTGGGGAGAGAAATGGCGGAGTTTTGAAATTTGTAAGACTGGATGTCATGAACTTCTATATATATTATGACTTTTGATGATATTTAGGTAAATACATTGTTTGTTCTCTATTAAAATCTTTCATTTGCTAACTATCCCTATCAGTAGTTAGTGCCTTCTGTAGTTTGAATCTTTATTTAGCTGGCAGTACTGGCGCTCGCAGTATTTCAGTAGTTCGAGTAACCAAGATTTTTGTGAGGTAAGCGATTTGTGAAACGTATAGGTTAATGTTAGTCAGGGTCATTCTTTTGTAGGGATTATTGAAAGTCAGATTGCGTTGCACTAGAAAATATTGTGTGTCAGTTTAAGCACAGTCATGTACAATTTGTCTAAGGGGACATTTCAGATGTGTCTGGTAAAATATCAGAGAGTTATGCAGTGTGTGATAATGTTGTTTGACTAATGATTAGTGCGTGTTATTTAACTTTAAAAAGTAGTAGAAAATTGAATCTGAGTCTGAAGTTGCAAGCTATCGACACTTTACCTTAACCCTTCAGCAATTAGGTACCAGTTAACATCATAATTGCATGCAACAAAACAGAGGACATTAGGAACTTTTATTACGCATTATTATTCAGTCAACAACACCAGCTGCACCGAAAATTGCATATTAAGTCCAATTATAGTTATTATAGTCCAATTAACATTCCATTACACATATTAATTACATTCTTGCAATTAAATTCAACAGCTGAATATGCAATATACCAGTATTAAAGCACAAAAGTTCAGTTTATCTGTTCTGCTGATGGACATTTGAGCAAAAGGTATTATGTATATACGCATTTTTCCTAAGAAGTTGCCCAACAAGGTTTTGGCGTCAGTGATAAGAATCCACACAAGTGCATCTTACTGCAACTCCCTACTAAACAGATACTCTGATTAGCATACATCTTAATTCTTATACAGGGTGAGTCACCAACTATTCCCACATAGAATAACTCTGAAAGTATGATAGGAGCTGAAAGGTTTGTTGGACAAAAGTTGCATGGTACAACAGGGCTATTATATGATGTTGATTTTTTGTTGTTAGGTGGGGTCGCGTCAGAGATATGAAGGTGAACCTTATTTTCCTAAATGGGAAGCTATACTTTGGTACTTATTTTCTGATAGCGGCTATCGAGACGAATCCAGTGATGTGTAATAGTGAGGGCCTTTGAAGGTCAACAAAGGTCAAAAATGTGGCATGAACATCCATTTACAGTAGGGATTCGAAGTGAGGACTGCTTCAATCTTTGGTATTCCTTATCACTTCAGCATTTATGGATGTACATGCTCTGACAATTCTCTCTCGTATATTGTAGAAATAATAAATATTCGCCGAACACGGCGTATCCATCTAGCGTGCCACTGACATGTAAACATCATTTGACAGTTTCGCAATACAACATTAATAGGAATGGTAAGACTAGTATCGTCGAATCAAGCGAATGTGAATGATGTATTCCTTTGAAGAACAAGTCGATATGCTTCTCATTTATGGAGAATGCCAACGAAATTCAGTGAGAGCTAGAGACTTGCATGCTGAAAAATATCCTCAACATACTCATCCTACAAGTCGTACATTTAAATATGTGTATTATAAATTGAGAACCATTGGATCTTTAAAGCATCGGGAACATATCCGGCAAAGGCAAGTTACTAATGAGGAAACAGACACTGGTAATCTTGCCACTGTGGTTCGAGATCCTTGTGTTAGTTCGTGTTAAATCTCAAGGGAATCTGCCATGAGCCAGAGTAGTGTTGTTCGTTTTCCACATCGCAATAAATATAAGCATTACCATATCAGTCTCCATCAAAAATTTGACTGCGATGGACTGTATGCATTGCATTGAATTCTGCCGATGGGCACAACTTCAGATTCAGAGGCATGACACATTTATTAATTTAATTTTATTTACTGATGAGGCTACAGTCATGAACCATGGAAATTTTAATTTGCGTAACATGCATTATTGGGGAACTGTAAATCCATGTTGGCTGTGGCATGTTGCACACCTAAAATTGTGGTTGGTGAATGTATGGTGTGGGATTCTGGAGGACTGAATTATAGGCCCTTGTTTTATCGAAGAAAATCTTAATGGTAGGAAGTACACCACATTCCTGCAAGAAACATTAGGTCTGTTATTGGAAGAAATACCTTTAGGAACAAGGAGCAGAATGTGGTATCAACACGATGGGTGTTCAGCACATTGTTCACTGATGGCTAGAAATGAGTTACTGAGACAATTCCCAAGTCGTTGAATTGGACGCACAGGAGATGTGTCATGGCCAGCTCGTTCGCCAGACATTGCCTCTGAATTTTTTCTTGTGGCGATTCGTAAAAGACATTGTTTATATAGATGTACCAACTACACCTGAAGATATGCGAGAGAGAATTGACAGAGCATGTGCTTCAATAAGTGCCGAAGTGATAAGGAATACCATTCAATCTATGATAAGAAGATTGCAGCACAGCATTGATACCAATGGTCCTCATATAACACTTCTGTCCGCTACTGCTATACCATAAGCTTAAAGTTGGAGGCAGGTCGTGAAATAAAACTATCTTGTTAAAGTAATTATGGTATAAAGCAACAGAGCATTGTTACCCTCTGAGAGGAATTTTGTAATGTTGACCTTGTTGTACCGTATTGTAATGGAGGTGGATTATCGGAAATGACAGTCAGAATTACGTAAATATTTGAGTAGTACAAACAATATTTTACCTATCTACACTATTCAAAGAACAAGGAAAAAGGTCGCCAGCCTAGTTAGGCAAGAGAATGATTGACATTCTTGTTCAAGAAATTAAGTTTCAGTAACCTTAACAGACAAACACCACCTGTACTTTGCTACACGCGAGTGCAATGAGCTCTGACACGTGCACATGATTAGAGCTGACAGAGCAGAACAAACTATTTCCATAAATATAACAGGTAACAATACACACTATTACTTTCAGAGCTTACCAAACTGAATGGTCTTTATAACATTACTGTTAATATTCACTGTAGAATCATAAATACTTTTCTATTAAGAATGAAGGTCAAATGGAATTCATTAACAGGTTACTTCTCACTGTCTTTTGAATAAAGAAATTATTTTTTTCATAAATAGTGGTCTTTCTATTAATTGTTATTTATCATCTTTTCACAAATCTTTTTATCATCTTTTATAAATAGTGGTCTTTCTATTAATTGTTATTTATCATGAGCATAAAGGATAACTTGTGGAACCTATTACACTATTAATATGCACATTCAATACACAAAAGAAACAACTGCTTAGCAAGCATGACTATATATCGTTCCAGAATTGCAGTTTTCCACTTTTACTACAGTGAGACACAAAATTAACATATTTGTAAGACACTGACTCACGTTTTGCGAATTACAACATGCAGCAATGTGATCATTTACTAAGCAAAACTTTATAAGCCTCCGTCTTAAGAACTTTTAATTTTGAAGTTGGCAACAACATATTAATAAGCAGTTTTAATAGAAAAATTATATTCTACAAGCATGAATTACTTTAGTTCACTTTCTTGCCACATAAACTTTAACTTTCATTTTACTGTGTTCAAGAGACATTAATTAGTAAAACAATGGGCTTTAATGTGGTTTCAGTAAGGACACTCGGTAATCACTTAAGTTCAGATGGAGAGGAACCTGAGAGGTGATAGGATAAGGAAAAAGAATCAGGGTAGGTGCATAAATGCAGTTATAATTTACCTTATATTTGAGCACACTAACACATCCAACAAGCTGATCCTTCACTGTACATTACTATAGTGTTCCGTTACAGTGATAGCGCAATGTGGTGGCGATTGCATGTTGGTAGGTCGATTTCAGGTAGAATGGACTGACTCTGTCACTTCTTGGAGGCGATGATAGACATCAATTCCAGAATAGCTCTGGCTCATTATTCACCCATCTGAGACATTGAAAAGCTCCAGCAAAAGCCTCTCTCAGAACCAACACAATATACAACTTTTACATGGGCAGTTCACAGTTTAGTAGCTCGTCCCCAACTGAGACTCTAATTCCACCTTTTCTACCTAGCTACTAGCATGCTACTAAGTTCCATTCCGAGGGGAACCACACTACCTGTTCAATACAGAATAACTAAGAATCCTAAGTGAAGGTCAGCAGTTTACATAACAGCAAACAATCATCATAAACAAAACATATCACTTGCACATGTAGGTAGTTCTAAACAAAATAATTTAAATAAATTTATTTAATTTTAAAGATAACCAAAGAGATTATATAAGGAAGACCAAAGATCATTTGCTCCTATTCTGCATATTACAGAGATTACACGTCTTTAGAGCGTCGAATTAATCGTACACTAATTACAGAAGTTCAACTATAGGATGTTGAACAAAATAGAAAGATAAATGAATCAACAAAAGATATGTAGTGTCTAAGCTATGGTGTTACACTCCTTTTGTAAATGGACACTCATGCCACCTTTCAGACCTTTGTTGACCTTCAAAGACGTTACTGTTACATGTCATTTGATTTGTCTCGATAGCCACGATCAGAAAATAAGTACCAAACTATAGCATCCCGTTTAGAAAAACTAAATTGATCTTCATATCTCTGAAGCGACCCCACCTAGCCACAAAAAACCAACGTCATAGTAGGCCCACTTTGTCTCATGCAACTTTTGTCCCACAAACTTTTCAGCTCCTATCTTACTTTTACAATTATTCTTGGTGGCTACAGTTAGTGACTCACCCTGTATAGTATGATATGAGCCCTTTCACCATGGTTTCACCAATGTGTGTGTTTGGTGCATACACTAAACACACCTCCTCCTTCCGCCTCTCTGTGTACAACTGCTCCTTCCTTTGTCTGTCTGTCACAGCTTTCCACCCTTTATCTGTCTATATCCTCCTCCCCATTCACTCTGTCTCTTGAGATCCACTTCCCCCTCTCTCTCTTTACATTCCTACCAGCCCCTTTCTTAGAATATACCTTCCTCCTCCCGCCCTCTGACCATATCCTCCTCCCACTCTCTCTTTCCATCTCCACCTCACCCTCTTCCATTCCCACCTTCCCACTACCCCTTTACAATTTCCACCTGCCTCATGCACCCCCCCTCATGCCCTCTCCCTATTCATTTCTTCCTTCCCTTCAATTTGTCCATTCCCTCCTCTGTCCATCTCCACCTTTCCCCTAACATGTTAATCAGCATGTGCAGCCCCTGGAATACATTTCAATAAAGCTACCTGATAGTACCCACAAAGCACATCTGTAATTCAGGGAAGGTACACATCAGAGGCTTGAAAATCATTTATTTATTCTTGATATACAGACTGCAGTGCAAAGCATGTCAATAAAGCAGGCCAATGCTATTCCAACACAACATGTATGACATGCAGCCCAACTTGAATGTCACCATCTGGAAAACTACTTTTCGTCCTTGACTTGTAAAACAGGTTGATTTGGCAGGTAGCTACTGTTCGCACACATGTCTCTCATGCAGGGGAGCCTGTAAGCCAGGGACTGAAAAAACAATGTTTTTGCCCTATCTCCACTCACATGAGAGCTAGAACATTATAATTCCCACAGTGCTGATACTTGTGAAGCCTGCTGTTCTTGTGTCAACTTTTGTTGAAATCTATGCAGGGATTAGGGAGGAGACACCAAACATACACATATACACTCTCCCTCATACATACAACAGAACTGGTTTCCGTGAACTCTCTCTAGAAATTAATAACAATTCATTCGAACACAAATAATATCTTAAGTAATAAAACACTTTCACTGTTTGGATGAGGGTTATTGAGAAAGATTTATATGTACTTTATGCTCATGCCATGGAAGCACTGGACGAAGGTTACCGAGGAAGGTTTATGTCTATTCTGCCTATGCTGAGAGCACGGGGGACATATGCTGTGAAGTGATGTATGTATTTAGGGTGTGGAGCATAGTGCACCTGTACCAACATCAGGAGGAAGTTGGGGGACATTCCATTTTGTGTAGTTTTGTTTCAGATGGAGGAAGCTGGGAGATGTGGATAGAAACAAGGAATAAATGCTTCTTGTGTACCATTATAGCATTAGATCGAATTGTAGTACGACAAGAGCATATTAAGTAATGTAAGCCACCAGGCCTCATATGACCAGTGGACAAGTACTTAACTTGGCTGAGAATGATATGGAGTGGATCTCAGATGCAAGAAGAATAGACTACGTGTTACCACCTCTTGGCTACCTCAAAGAAACAATCCAGAGCATGCCTAAGACATCCTGTTGCAGCTGACTCCACTAAAATAAAGGAGTACAACAGTACAACACATGTGTATACTGATGAGTCAGACTGAAGACGCCTGCAGCTGGCAAACAGCAGCATACCCTCACCTCCCATATACTGAACAACGTGTCTCTTTTCCCCAAACAGAGATGGCAACAGTGCACACCAAAGACATTAGCAATACGTTTTTCTGACCATTTCCAAAATATGTGTCTTTCTGTAAGACATTTCTTTGTGTTAACCATTTTGTTCTTTCCAATTGTTTATTTTTGTTTAGTGAAAACATGTTGCTTTTGTTTCGAGTAAGTAGATATATTTTACCAGTTCTAGGACACTAAGACAAACTTAAAAAACAATTTGGTGTTTTATAATTAAAGGCACAGATTTTTAAAAATTCAGTATATTTAATTATCTAAACAGATATTATAACATTAACCAAATACCTATTTCTTACAGAAAAACAACTAAATACAATAAAGAACATCATTTATTGGATTTATAACATGATTCTAACACAATAACATGAATAGGTTAGAAAAAAGTTATTTTTAAAAATATTAAACTATGGATGCAAGTAAATTTATTAAAATTTATTAGCTAAGAAAGGAAAATTATAAAAAATTTATGATGTCATTTTAAGATAATTAGTTTATTAGTTTAAACATAAGTACATTATTTTAAAAAATTTGCTTTATGAATGTAAGTAAATAATTAAAATGTATTAGTCAACAAAAGTAAATTATATTTAAATTTTCAGTTTTTATTTTTTATCTTTCATAAAATGTTTCAGAAATGTACATAAGCATGAAGTTAACAGTTTTAGAAATTTTTTAAGTTTTTCATTCATTTATATAGAATAAAATGTTATAATTAAAAATTTTCAGTGAGTAATCTATGTTGTACATCATATGTAAGATTCTTTGGACCATACATAATTTGTATAAACAAATGTATCATTTCCAATTTTATCATTAAAAGTTGCACAAAGTTTTGTATTTGATTTTTGTGTAATTATAACATTCTTTCTATGTGTAATGTTGATTACGTAAATTGGATAATTAGTTGTTAATCAAAATGGGTTAATATCAATATCTAATTTTAGATAAGTAATGCATTAAAAAAATTAAAATGCATCATATACTCTTAGAAAAATATTTGGTGGAATAATATTGGACATTTTGTGAAGAAAAACGTCACTTTTACTATTTTTTAAATGTATATTGTGTTGTTTAACATAATCAAATAATGATGAATCAACTAATTGATTATTTTTACGATTTGTCTGAAATACAACAAAAACAAATATGGCATATCAAATTCTGTAGAGTTATAGTAAATTGATATATCCAGTTCAAAATTGTTTTTACCACGTAATTCAGCAACTTCATGTGTTTGGAGATCATAAAAAGAAAAACGAATTTTATGCTTTTTAAAAATATTTTCACTTTATTCAAGTTCGTGATTTGGTTCACATTTAACAACAGGTATACGAACTTCCATAGATTCTATAACTATTTTACCTTCTTTAGGAAGTATATCTTTCATTTCATCACCACCATTATTATTATCAAACCTATATAGAATTGCAATTGAAGAAGATGAACTACATTTAAAAAATACAGTTAACTTTCCTTTAAACATAATTTCTCTATAATCTTTAAAAAATTCACCAAGCAATGACAATGGATACAGTAGTATTTTTACTATTTATTTTCCAGTATTAAGAATATGTCATTAGAAACCTATTTTACCAGTAACAGATGAAGATAGATGTAGTACAACTACGAATGAAATAAAAGGGTATTTAATACTAACTAATATATTATTTCCTTTTTTATTGTTATAAAGTCAAACAAATTAGTTACATAATTATCAATTAATTTTTTGTTATATTTTCCATCATAAGTTGGATAATCTACAACATCATTTCCAATAACACTAATATTCATGATTGGATGAAGCCAAAAGTCACCTACATTATTGCAATATTTGTATTTTTCTTTGGTAAATTTAAATTATTCCTAGTTTTTTCAATAACAGAAAATGAACAATTCATGATTGTTTTAGTAATTTTTTAATTATTTACATATTTCTAAAAGAACTGTTACAAAATCACCTTTCAAGTCAATTATATTATCATTTTTGTCATTTACAGTAACTTCTAAATCTTCTAATGTATTAAAAATAGATACATTTACAGTAAAATTTCTTTCATAAATTAGTGGTCCACCAAATTTTGCATTATGTTTAAATGAAACAATAATATTAGTCTCTTTATGAAAATGATCATTATGTTTTATATACATGCCTTCAGCAAGTTTATAATTAATATTTATTAATTCAAAATGAATTACTTTGGAACATTTTTAGCTAGAGCTACTTCATAAGCCTGAACAATTTGATTATTAAAACTAAGCAATATTCCTATACTCTTTTATATCCAAATATTATTTTACATCACTTTCAATAACTATTATCTTAAAATTTTAGCCCCTTTAATGTGTATATTGGGCTTTTCAAATGCAATTTTTTAATTATTAAAACTATATTTACCTACAGGAATTTCAGTTGTTTCTTCATCAAAATTAGTTTTATTATTTTTTGCTGTGATATTTGTTGTTAAAATGTTGAATAAAAATTAACTAATGAAATGGTTGTATAATTAGCACATATTGGAATAGTTAATCTTTTTCTAATTATAGATATCACTAAGTTGAAATAATCTACCAATTTACTAGGGAAAGAGTTATATATAAATGAAAAAAATATTAGTAAGTATAAAAATTATTTATATGTGAAAAACTTATTAATAAACAAAAAGGATATTAATAAATGAAAAATATAAATAAATGAAAAAATTGTTAATAAATGTAAAAAAGAATTGGGAAGATAAAGAAATTAAATTACAAAACAAACATGTTAAACGTCTACCAAATTCAATAAGATGTAGAAAAACAGCATTAATGATAATTATATTTTAGCTAGCATATAGATAATTGGAATAAAATTAAACATTTGTACAACTAAACGATTAGCAGATTGGTCTGGTGATACTCCTGGAATATATGATTATACATTAAGTGAACCATAAGTTAAAGATACATTAAGTAACAAGAAGAAAAAGAAAGTAAAGAGATAAATGAAACTAAAAAACATAAATGTTAGTGAATGAATGTTAAAATATATTAATCATAGTGAAGATAAAGAATTTGGTTTAAAAGCTGTTGGTATGTTTAAATATGTTGATAATTTACCTGTACAATTTAATAGTGGTAAATTAACGATTGGTAAAAAGTATGATTGTACAGATGGATTAATGAGACTTTTGACTGAATTACAAATTACTATAGATGATTTAAATAAATAGTACAATGTTGAAGATTTATCAGATTATGCAGATATATTATTAAATTGAAAAGTATTATATTCTGATAATAAAACAAATAAAAGAAATGAAGTATTGGCAATAAATATAAATATCTAATAAAACCAATTATTGGTGATTATTTTCCAATATTAAAAAGGGAAACTAAAGATTCTTCAGAAACAAATTATCCTCGAAAATAGGAGAAGTCTTAGTTAAAAAATATACAGCTAAATAAATTGACTATGTTAGGTGGAATGATGTCAAACAATTATTTGATAGATTGGCAGTTATTCTTGGTGAAGAAATAGCTTAAATAACAATTACCAAAATAATAAAGTTAGTATTTCACAAATGTGAACAAATTTAGTAATTACACAATTGATAAGGCAAAAGGAATTCTATAGTTAATTAGATTTTTAAATAATCTTCCACATGCACTTTGAAAAATTAATAAATATGGAAAAACATAAAAGAATACTTTAATAAACCAAATTTTGATTTGAAATGCTTCTTCCAGGTTATAAATTTTGTGGTCCACGTACAAAGGTAGAAGAAAGATCAGCTACAGATGATAAAGGTTTATAATTTATTAGATGAAGCTTTCAGAGATAATAAAGAATTAGAAACATTCATATACCTGATAAAAAAATTTAGTGACCTGCAAAAGATAGAATGTATGGAAATGTTACTTCATTTGGTAAAAAAGTTGCAGAAACAGCTGTTAGAGGAATAATGTGCAGAAAAAGAAAATTATGTATAGGAATTTATGTTGATGAAAATAGCTGGGGACTAAATAAATCTCTATAAATGTTTAAACTATATAAAAATCTTAAAACTTTTAAATAAAGTTTTAACCTTTACAAAAAAACCTTATTAATTTTTAACTATATAAATTTCATTATAAATTTTTAACTATATATAAATATCTTTTGATTCTTTCAATTATATAAATGAATAACTTTAGAAATGAATATACATTGCTAACTAGTGCTAAAAGAAAACCAAAATCAATTAAATTATAGTTAAATAATTATCAATACAATTCAACCGACCATTTTTAACTGAACAACAAAAATGTTAGAAAGATAAAGAAAACTGGTGGAAATTATCTTATTACGCTAGGTATTCATGTTGTAAAGAGTTTTATTATTTATTTAACAAAAAGAGAGATGGTGAAGTATTAACACAACATAAATGTTGATTTTTATCATTATTAATAGCTGCTTTACATAAATAGACACAATTGGTTCATTAACTGGAGAATCTGCACGTCTGCAAATGTAGTATTAACAAAAACAATGATAAAGAATTAGAAGAACCAAAAAATGGAAAATGGAAAATAATGTGATTAGTAAAACAAAAAAATTTCAAAAAGTAATTGATAAATATCCTAATGCATTATGTAATGTTGATATAGAAAAACTTATTTATCAATTAAAAATCAAATGTACGTTTTTGGAAATATGATACATCCAACTAAACAAATTTAATAAGTACTCAACAAACCTAAATTCCCATTACAGACATTGAAAAAATTGAAAAAATTATTAAACAGCTTGAATCATCAATAGATTTATTAATGACAAATGATACAATTAAATTATTTCAAATTGAATATAAGCCTATTTTTAAAGTAACTAAATGATACAGTGGTTTTAAAAATAAAAGTCTTGTTAATGTAAATGATCCAATTGATTCAAAAGATATAGTTAAAAAACAATACTTGGGAAAAGAATACATTAGAAAACCAGAATGAACAATATTTTTAACACAGTTCAATAATTATTTTAATTTAAAAGAAGAAGAAAAAGCTTTTTCACATTATTTCTCAAAAACAGATACAACTCCATACTTAGTTAAGTTAGATAATCTTAAATATCAAGTACATGATAAAATATATAATGGAATTTACATTTACAACAGGTGGTGAATTAAAAATGTACAATTTTGTATATGATTTCATACTTAAGAAGATTTTTGTAGATTGTAAACAATTAATAGAGATTTAAACATCGATGTTTAGTTGATAAGAAATTTAAATACATAACAACAATCAATCAATAATGGTGCACAAAACTAATCTTATAACTGTAACAATGATAGATTCTGTTAAAAAAACCGTACCTGTACTCGTAAATATAATTGTATTGGGTCAAATACGCTAAAATTAAATAAATTTTAAATCTATATAAATGAATAATCATAATTCGCACATTGTTCTTAAGGTCGAAGACGTTTATTGTTTGAAATGCACAAATTTTACAGAAACACTTGATCCACAAAGAATACCATCTAAAAATTGAAGACAAAAAATTAAAGCTATTGGTATAATTTCTAAATCTAAACAGAGCAAATTCATTAAAAATATGTAAACGGTGAACGCTTATATACTATTCGTGAAAATATAATTAATGAACTACATAAAGCATTTATAAAAAATTGAAAAGGAGATATGTTATTTCTATTGGTATAGATGATTTGTGGCATATAGATCTAGTTCAAATGGATTAGGGTAAATTAAAATGAATTTCAAAAAGTTACAATGATTATAAATATTTATTAACATCATTTAATGTCTTTTCAAAATTTGCATTTGCTGTTCCTATTAAATATGCAAACAGCTAAAAGTGTAGTTAATACTTTTTAAACACTTTTTATAATTACAAAGGCAAATAATTTATATAGAAGATAATGGAAAAGAATTCTACAACAAAGAATTTAAAGATTTAATGCAGAAATATAACATTAATCTTTATTCACCTTTTCGTGAATTATAAGCACTGTTGTTAAAAGATTTAACAAGACACTTAAAGAAAAAATGTGGAAGAAAGTTTTTGACAAGGAAATTATAATATCGTAAAATTTTTGTTAAAAATCTAATTAAGACTTAGTGAACTTAAAAGTCTTTCTGAAAATGGATACACAGCTAATTGGTCAATTGAAATATATGAAACTGAAAATGTTATTTATTCTAATCCAATTACATAAAAATTCAAAGATATAAAAGGAAACTTATATGAACAAGAGCTACAAAAAACAAAATATCGGCTGTATACTTAGTTGAAAAAAGTTTTTAAAATTTAATACTGTTGTTCTCAAATCTTTAAATTTTGATAATCACATACCAATTGGATAAATAAAGAATAACTTATTTTATAAAGAAGTAGTTTTCTTTTTAGTTTCACAATCAATTAACTTTTAAACAATTAGTTTTATAAACAATTAATTTAATTATTTACTTTACAAATCAATTAGTTTTTAAATAAGTATCAAGTATTTCCATCCAATTTTCAATTTCATCATTATTTGATTTAATTATATCATCTTTCACTTTATCTCATTCATTTTATCCTGTAATACCCTCATCTTACATTTTAATTGTATCAGCCTTTGGTTATTTCATTGTCTTTTTATTTAATATTTTAGTTTTTGTATGCAAAAATGTTTGTGTTTTATTTGATCTTTTTAAAAAGTTTCCATTGATATAGAAAAATTTTTTATAGAAAACATTTTATCTAATTTATATTTAAATTATTTTACTAATTTTATACAAAAAATTTATTTCAATTTTAATGTCTTATAATGAACATATGGTAATGTATCTAACCTATTTTCCTCTACAAAACTTTAATTATCATGTGGACAGTCTCTTTTTGTTTACCTGAATTTTTTATATTTCATGTTTTTCACTTTTAATGTAATCATTTTTTCTGTTCTATATTAATAAACAATCAACCTTTGTAGTCTTCTTAATTTAGTTTGTTCATAACAACAAATTTTTAACACCTTTACATTTTTTCTGTATTGTCACCAACTTTACAAGAAACATTTTTGCTCTTATAGCACAAAATTCTTCAATTACTATTCAACTACATTCATATATCATTCAACCAACAACTTTGTTGTTTATTTATGTAATAATTTATATATATATGGAATGTAGTCGTATTAAATAAGGTGAAGCTGAGGGAATTAGATTGGGAAATGAGACACTTAAAATAGTAAAATGGCAAGGAAAGCAATTCTGAAGACAAGAAATTTGTTAACTTCGAGTATAGATTTAAGTGTCAAGATGTCGTTTCTGAAAGTATTTCTATGGAGTTTAGCCATGTATGGAAGTGAAATATGGACGATAAATAATTTAGACAAGAAGAGAATAGAAGCTTTCGAAATGTGGTGCTACAGAAGATTGCTGAAGATTACATGGGTAGATCACATAATTAATGAGGGGGTACTGTATAAAATTGTAGAGAACAAAAATTTGTGGCGCAACTTAACTAGAAGAAGGGATAGGTTGGTAGGACATGTTCTGAGACATCAAGGGATCACCAATTAAGTATTGGAGGGCAGCGTGGAATGTAAAAATTGTAGAGGGAGAACAAAAGATGAATACACTAAGCAGATTCAGAAGAATGCAGGTTGCAGTATTTACTGGAAGATGAATAAACTTGCACAGGATAGAGTAGCTTCGAGAGCTGCATCACATCAGTCTTAGGACTGAAAACCACAACAACAACATATATTATCTGTTGGAAAATCAAAAGAGTCAATCATTGTTTTTATATCTTCACAAAAGTCTTCAGTTTTAATATTGTACATGTAACTATCTGTATCTTGATAATATAATTCAATATTTTCTCCAAATTTAGATTTCATAACTCTATAGTGAAAATCATAAATTCACTATTCAGATATAGCAGGTACACATAATCTTACATATATAGCTTTATCAAATGTAGTTATCGTTTTATACATATAGATGGCACCAAGATATTTATTAAATATAATTCTACATTTGAAGTCAGGTTTAGCTACAGGTTTATCACATACTTTACTATTTGAAGCTAATATTTCTTACATTCTCCATTGTTTTTCCAAATTCCGAATTATTCATTAATTTATAGAACTCTTTTTCAAAATTATTCGTAGCTATTTTCTGATTAAATCTATATAATTCTTTAACTAATTATTTTGATTAACTCTTAAAACTTTATGTAATTTTGTAAGTTGCATTCCCAGAAATAAATATTGTTTAAT
This sequence comes from Schistocerca gregaria, assembly GCF_023897955.1. Classification (NCBI taxonomy): domain Eukaryota; kingdom Metazoa; phylum Arthropoda; class Insecta; order Orthoptera; family Acrididae; genus Schistocerca; species Schistocerca gregaria. Next base: position 182,419,891 of record NC_064931.1, on the reverse strand, counting down.
ATTTCTATAATGAACTACATAATTATATTTTTTATCTAAGGTACTTATTAATTTACTTTCATTTGCCACTGGAACAAGTTTTGATTCAGGAGCTACTGGTAAATCTTTATCTAACTCATACAATTTTTTCAGATATTCTAAATCTACTTCAAATATATAACCATTTTCACTATTGTTTGAAATATTAAATATTTACAATTTAAATTATTTGGTTATCCAATTGAAATTCACTATATGGTAAATACTAGTTTGTAGCATAACCATATAGCTTATTACCATCTCGATATATTATAAAATTCTAAATTTCTTTGTTATTAGAATCTGTTAATATTTATTATTTGCTTTTACATATGTTTTACAACATTGTGAATTACCTCCTCTTATTCCTTTTTCAACCATTGAAAGCATAACACAACCATATAATATTTCGTTTTGATGTTCAGTAATTTTTAGCATTGCATCCCACGATAAACCTGGTGCTGTAAAATACCAAGAATGCTGTAGCTTATATGTTTCGATACATGTTTTCCTAAAATTTTCAAAAAAATTACTTCACAATAGGACATCAGTTTTAAGATACAATGACATTCAACAAGTTTTTCATATTGAATTGTTCCCAAACTAATTTTGCACGTTCATAATCGTTATCAGTCATTTTACAATCGTTTAATTTATTGTAAAATTTTTCTTTTGTAGTGTTTCTTCAAAATTTTTCGAAGAATCCATATAATCAAATGGATAAACACGTTTTCAAACTACTAAATTAAATAAAAATATTTTTAATTGTCTTTTGTTTATATCTCTTGATAGTTTCTCAAGTGCAGAAGCCATAAATACCATTTTTTAATTTTTTGTATGTTTATGAAAACTAATGTACTTATTTCCATTGTTTGCTATTAGTTCTATTTCCTTATTATCATAACCGAGATCTTTTACAAAACGATAGGAATCATAACCAGCAATATTATCTAAATAGATAGGTAAAAATTAGACTGTTGTAGTTAAAAATTACAATTATTGCCCAATGGAGCAATATATTTTCCAGTTAGTCCTCTATAAACAATAGGATCTATATTATATCAAAGTGCACTTGGTTCATGTTTTTGATACTTCATTGTATATGGTTTTTCTGAATTTGGTTCACAATTGTCGATGTTTAAAACTTAAGTTTCAAAATCAACATAAGTATGGAATGGAACTTTTTGTGCATATTGTTTTAACATTTCTACTACTAGTTGTTAATTTGGTGTATGATTATCTAATTTTTCTTTACTATTGTCTAGATAAAATTTTTGTACAGCAATAGTGTGAATTATTATCTTTCTTGAAATAAAGTAGATTTACATGTTTTCCTTTTTAAATATGAAGTGAATAAATATCAAAAGATGTATTATTATACTTTCTATTTTGGATATGATCAACTACTGCAGGAAATTCAATATTTTGAAGTTTTTTATCAAGTTTAAGACCAACATTTTTCTGCTTTTATATACCATTTAAACATTTTCATCGGCATTTTTTTAATTAACACAAGCTATTTTGTTTTTGTTACATTATTTAAATTAATGTAAGGCGATCCTTTTAATGGAATATAATTATTAATTGCTAGTTGCACAACATTTATTCTATTTAATGACCAACCTGATCCTTGTGCTTGAAAATTAGATATTTTATCTAAAATATCTCTTTTACCTTGTTGAAATTTTTTACTAAATTCTTTTTCTGTCATAATAGAATAGTGTCATGTTTGTTTTAAAAAGTCTTTAAGTTTTTCATTTATTTCATTGATAGAAGTTTATATTCACAATATAAATTAAAATCTATGTTTAAACCATGATGTACTTTCAAATAGTCTGTAACAATTTGAAAAATTTTCGTTTCAACTGCAGTTAAGAAACGATTATTATCATGTATATCTATACTATTTTCAAAATCTGTTTCAAATGCTTTTTCTTCTAAGTAATCTTTAATTATGTTTCTATCTCTTGGTTAACGTTTTACAATTATATTTCTAGAAAATGGAAAAAAACGGTTAATCCTTTTTAGTTAGAAAAACATCATCAATATTCTAATATGATAACTTCATCCAAAAATTTTCACTTACTTCAGATGTATGATTTTTAAAAAAAATTATATGAATTTGACATAATTCAGGTGTGTAATTGTTAACAATATTTGGTAAATGATTGCAGAAATTATATCTTCCTTCAGGTGTATTATTTCTAACATTATTCGTTTGAATTTTCACTTACTTTCTGTATATAATATTTAACAATATTTGTTAAATTTTTCAAAAATTATCACTTACTTCAGATGTGTTATTTCTAACGATATTTGAATGATTTTCACCTACTTCAGGTGTATAATTTGTAAAAATATTGGGTAACTTTTCCAAAAATTATCTCTTTCTTCAGGTTTAAAATTTTTATTAATAATTGTATGATTTTCACTCGCTTCAGATATATAAATTTTATCAATATTTGTATACTTCTTACTCCTTACTTACTTCAGTTATATATTTTTAACGTTGTTTTTATAAATTTCGCTTATTTCAGGTGTACAATTTTTGATTATAGTTTTTATTTTGCAGTTACTTCTTTTGTATAATTTTTAACAATGTTTGTATGACTTTCAGTTACTTCACATCTATAATTTCTAGCACTAATTGAAATATTTCTAATAATAAATGTAATTAAATCAGCTTTACATAAATTTGCATATCCTCGTAAATTATTGATTCTGCAAAATTCACAAACCGTAGCAACTTTTAATTGTTGTAGTTGATAAGCAATTTATGTTTCCATTTTCATCTTTTATTTGTTCCAAAATATATTTTTAGATTTGTACTATTTTTTTAAACAAAACCGATAATTACTTAATAGATAGATAAGGATTATTATGTAACAGACAATTAATCAAAATGGAAATTAGTTTATTATTTACTTTAACATTCAATTTGTTTACTACTTAGTTTAAGTCAATTAGCTAACTTCTTAGTTTAACAATCAATTGGTGTTAATAATTTATTTTATTATTAAAAAAAGAATTATTAGTTAATAACTAATGAATCATAAAGTTAAAGCTCTCATAAACCTAATATATTCTAAAGTACACTTAATACATTTATTATTTTGTTTGTCGTTATGTGAAGGATATGTATCAAAATGATACAATTTTTTCATTTCTTAACAACATTTACATTTCTTTGTAGTTTTAGTAGTTTCATCAGTTACAACTTGTTCATTATTTATTGTAGATTTTTTCAATATTTATTTTTAATAGTATTTTTGAATGTTCTTGACTTGGATTTTGTTGTAAATGTTCCTTAAATAGTGTTATGCAAAACGTCTTCATGATACAGAAGGAGTTCTCATTGTATTGTAATTCTGTACATTCTTTTTATTTATGCATGGTCTGCATATAGTTCAAATGGCTCAAATGGCTCTGAGCACTATGCGACTCAACTGCTGTGGTCATCAGTCCCCGCATATAGTTCTATAACCTTCTTTTGTATATTTATGCAAAGTAAAAGTAGCAAATGATGCTACTATATTAGAATATTTAGAAAATTTAGATTTCACAGAAGACTCTTGTTGAATTTGCTCCATTTATATATTACAAAATTTATTTGAATTGTGAAAAACTAAATTTTCTAATTTCTTAAAATTAAATCTAATCATCCTATAGGATTCAACCATTGTTCAGTTGATGTGATTATAGTTATTGGTGTAATGTTAGTTCTTTATTTTTAATAATAATTCTACAAAGTGGACAATTCTCTTTTTCCATTAACCATTTAACAATACATTCCTTACGAAAAACATGATTACTGCATGTTTTAACAAATTGATCATTATTTTCATTACATAAAACAAATAAGAGAATTAATATCTTGAGATTGCTCGATTAGTTCATAAGTTTCTTTTAATTTAGTTTTCATTTCATTAAGGTTCGCGATTTATAGGAAATACTTTATATTAGGTTTATAAAAAATATTAAAAGAATAATTTTCAATGAATCATTTATTTATAGGTTCAAAATTACAATTTTTAAAAAATATGTTGACTTCAAACTACAAATTTACTTTTGTAAAAGTAATAAATAATTTTCCTGTATATGGAGATTACTTTAATCAAGAAAGTTAACAATATAAGTATTTCTAAAGAAATTAAAGAAGTAAATGAGCTAGAAATCTATAATATTATGAACAGCGAATATTTAAATAGAGATATGGAGAACAATGTTGTCCAGAACTCAATAATGATTTTAAAGTTATTTTACCAAACCAATTTTCTAAGTAATTATTATTTTCATTTTGAAATAATTAAAAAGGCCAAATGAAATTAAAATATAAACGAATGAAGTTACTTAAAAACAGGAAAATAGAAAAATAGAAAAATAGAATTTCTTTATATAGAGTTCACAATAGAAAATTTTTAAAATACTGTATTTTTATTTTAACTAATACATTTATTTATCTTACAATCACATTGTAAATTTTTATTATTTCCCTTTCTGGATTAATACATTTTAATTAAATTACTTATGATCACAGTGTACAATTTTTAAAAATAACTTTCCTTTTTTAGCTAATACATGTTAATGTGTTAGAATCGTTTTATAAATAAAATAAATGAACTTAAAAATCAGTTCATTGTTGTATTTAGTTGTTTTATCATAAAATAGGAATTTAGTTTATGTTATAAAATCTGTTTAGTTAATTAGATATACAGAATTTTTAAAAGTTAGTTCCTTTATTTATAAAATACTCAATTTATTTCAAGTTTGACTTTGTGTCGTAGAACCAGCAAAATATATCTACTCATGTAATATAAGTGTTGTGATTTCCATTCTGTATAAAGGATTTATTGTGTAATATCATGATAACACTTACTGTTTGCACAAATTAACTGATTTCATTTTTCGTCAGACACAAACTTTTTCACACATTTCTTTCTCTTATTTTTAAAAATAAGAGAACTACAAGGAGACTGTGCTCTGTTATAGTTGACAGTTCTGGTCAGAGCTGCTATCTAACAATTATATCTTAATTATATCTAAATGTGAATTCTGTCCAATTTAAGATATGAATATTTTAAATATTACTCACTTTAATTTTTTGAATATGTTTGCCATTAATCAATAACTGTGTACAGTACAGGCAATATGCAATTAATCACCTTCTGAATGGTCAGCTATAAGTGTGAGAGGGGTGTTGGTTCCCAGATGTGTGAATATGTCAAGGATATATTTTGTTTTGTACTTTATGTTCGAGTAGGTTGGCAAGATGTAACTTTCCCTCTCACCCTAATTTTTCAGCTCACTGTACTGTGAGTGGCTCCATTAGTCAGGGTAACTACAGACTAGGGAATAAATTTGATTGTCAGTTACGTACTACACTCTACAAAGCATATCATCCAAATAATTTTTTTAAATGCATGCAGGAGGCGATGAAAATCATTGAAGCCATGTGATTAGTCTCTTTCATTCCACAATACTTAAGCAAATTACTACTTTTTAGATTTTCAAATTAAAGTTAGTCTGGTATTTAATACAATTTAAATCGGGGACACAGCATAAACACATGAAACTTCCTGGCAGATGAAAACTGTGTGCCGGACCAAGACACAAACTCGGGACCTTTGCCTTTTGCAGGGAAGTACTCTACACTTGCCCGCAAAAAAGCAAAGGTCCTGAGTTAGAGTCTTGGTCCAGCACACAGTTTTAATCTGCCAGGAAGTCTTATATCAGCACACACTCCGCTGCCAAGTGAAAATGTCATTCAAGCATAAACACATGTTTGTATGTACTCAAAATCCAAAGAAAATGGTACACCTGCCTAATATCATGTAGGGTCCAAATGAGCATGCAGAAGTGCTGCAACACGACATTGCAGGATCTCGAATAATGTCTGAAGTAGTGCTGGAGGGAACTGACACCTTGAATCGTGCAGGGCACTCCATAAATCCATAATGTATGAGGGGTTGCAGATCTCTTCCAGACAGCATGTTGCAAGGAATCCCAGATATGTTCAGTGTTCATGTCTGGGGAGTCTGGTGGCCAGAGTAAGTGTTGAAACTTAGATGAGTGTTCCTGGACCCACTGTGTAGCAATTCTGAACGTGTGGGCAGTCACCTTGTCCTGCTGGAATTGCCAAGTCCGTCAGAAAGCACAATGGACATGCATAGATGCAGGTGTAGTGGATGGGTGCCAGGAGGTGCCGTATTAAAAATCGTCCGAGCTTTCCAAGTGATGTATTGTTTTCTTGTTACAGTTCCCTCATTCCTCTTGATCTGCATCACAGTGCCCCGCAATGCTGAGGAAGCACCCCAGTGTCCCATGTAATGCAATGCTGTGTCGAACCTGCCTTGTATGCCAGCAGATTTGCAGTGTCGTCAGGATGTTAGGTGTTGGCTCAGCAGTCTGTGTCAATGCCAACTCAGCGCCTCTTGGTGTGAGCTGTAGGCAGCCAGCTGTGTCCTTCTTGCCAGCATGGTTAAGAATGCAGTGACAACGAGTGCTTGTGATCTGGCGTCCGAATCTGTGGGCATCGCCTCAGGATATCTCCAGCGTGTGGGGACCCAAGACAACTGCCCGTATCAGCAAGTCGAAGAGCTTCCTGCTGCTGGTTGGCTACGGACCCCGCATTGGCCTCAGTAGGTCGAACCAAAGACCTGCTCTGGATTGGAAAGCTGGCACCTGATCTGCTGCCGTGTGTAGCCAGTGGTGTGACATGCTGCCACACTTCAATGAATGTTGTTAGAAAACGGCACCTATTTATAGCCGGCTGTGCGCCTCTGCATTGCCAAGAGCGCCACATACACATAACACGCTAAGTTGGCCAGTGGCCCCTTCTGCCTGTGACTTGCGCCTTGCAAACTGCTGTGTGTGCCTTCTACAGCAGTTCTACGCCCCTGTGGCCACTATTTATTTGCCTTCGCAACTACTAGTATGAGTAACCCACTGCAATCCGGCCAACAACTGGCTGTAACTTGTGCTCCAAATATTGCACAAAACTACCTTCCCTATTCTAAACTGTGGTGCCACTACACAGGTGGTGCCACCTGTCAGAGTCGTATCTAGATGTATCAGGGTTCCCATATTACAGCAACTGCACACACTGCACTCCATCACAGAGCCTCCACCAGCTTGAACAGTCCTCTGCTGACATGCAGGGCCAATGGATTCATGAAATTGTCTCTATACCCATACACATCCATCCACTCGATACCATTTGAAACGAGAATCGTTCGACCAGGCAACATGTTTCCATTCGTCTGCAGTCCAATTTCTTGACGGGCCCAGGCGAGACATAAAGCTTTGTGTCATGCAGTCATCAAGGGTACACAAGGGGCGTTCGGCTCCGAAAGCCCATATCGATGATGTTTTTTGAATGGTTCACACGCTGACACTTGTTGATGGCCCAGCACTAAAATCTGAAGCAAATTGCGGAAGGGTTGCACTTCTGTCACGTTGAACGATTCTGTTTAGTCGTCGTTGGCTCCGATCTTGCAGGATCTTTTTTCGGCCACAGCGATGTCAGAGATGTGGTGTGTTACTGGATTCCTGATATTCACGGTACACTCGTGAAATGGTCGTACGGCAAAATCCTCACTTCACCACTACCTCAGAGATTCTGTGTCCCATTGCTCGTGCACTGACTACAAGACCACGTTCAAACTCACTTAAATTTTGATAAGCTGCCATCGTAGCAGCAGTAACTGATGTAGCAACTGAGCCAGACACTTGCCAACAGCAGCGCTGTATTCTGCCTGTTTAATTATATCTGTATTTGAATACGAAGCCTGTACCAGTTTCTTTGCCGCTTCAGTGTATATTTGTAATATAGTGACAGTAAGAGCACAGGTGATTTCTTTCTCCTATTTTCATTTCTGCACTTGTCTGTAGACTATGCAAGTGTACTGGGTACAACTTAAGACGACTTCAGCGAGCTGTGTACACCGCAGATCACACGGGACATTCCAACATGGGGACGTCATACCCCGGCACCGCTTATCAGGTGGTGGGAAAGCACCAGCCTGCAGGTACGGGAGAATGCCAATGAGACCAGAAGCGCCTATTGTGTCACTCTCTTCCTGGAGATATGAGGCAGGTTGGGTGCCTCAGGTGTATGTTTTACTGCTCTGGATGTCTACAAAGCCTTTATTTCATGGAAGGAAGCTTCTTGAACAGCACAGGCAGTTTATCGCACTATTCTTAAGAGAAACTTTCTAGGGAATACATACATCTTCGGAACTTTCTATGTGCAGTCTCTGGAAATAATGATCACATTGTACAGCCGTCACTTCGCCACGTAGGTCAGAATTTTTATTTATTTCTGTCTTCTCACACTGGAAAACGGCGCACCAGAGGCACTAAAAAGTAAGACATGGGGACTGGCTGGACCATCGTGGAGCGGAATTTTTTAGACATATGTTTCTGGATGTGGAGCATCACTACACTTGATTGGGATACTCACATTTTCTTTGCTGTGGTGGGAGTACAGTACCATGAGCTTCATTTTTTCAGTAGGTGGGTGCCAAAGGCAACTTTTCTGATTGGCAACTACTACTTGAGGTGCAAGAAACTTTTGTAGACCAGACGCACTCAGCGCTTCTTTCGACATTTCAGATTCTACTCTCAGTTGGGACACTTCAGTCAGGAAGCCATAGATGGAATCTTCGCACAATAGACTACTTGTTCAGACCTCGACTAAGGATGATGCAGCTGCTGCGTCCAAAAGGCGTACTTAGCGAGTCATTGACACCACATGCAGCCTTCACATTCACACTTCAATGATGGTGAGATTGGTGTGCAACACTGGCTGTACAGGTCGCAATGGATTTTGTGACACACCATAATTTCACGATTAGGTTCAACTCGAACATTGGGGAAAGCACATTTGCATGACACATTCACTTCTATTTCGAGCATGATAAGCAATCACTCTTATCGAGTTGTGGATTTTATTCAATCATTTTTAATATGTTAGGAAGTTGATTAACCATTATATACTTTCGTCTTCTAACCGTGTCACCAACAGCTCGTTCCAGTTTTGTTGCTTTGTTTTCTAATTGACCTTCGTCCCATCAAGAGAAGGTTTATTCTGAATTACTTGACAACGTTCCAAAAATTCATTGATTGTTAATAAACTCGGGGATTTATTTTATCTTCAATTTCGTTTCACAGTTAGTAATTCCGTTCCATAATTAGTGAAAATTAATGTTACGCCCACCCAATGATCCGTTGCTGGGCCATAACTTAGCGTTGCACACAGTTTAATTAGCAATGTTTCATTGGGTAAAGATCTAGGTAGGCGAATAGCAGGCGTCATTAATCTCTCTTTAACAAAGCTGAGGTTTTGCAACCTTTTTGGACTGAGGGCATGTAATGTTGTTGACAGTCAAAACTCGTGCTATAAGTGGTCTTTGGAATATGAGGATGTATACCATAGATAATCGGTGACCAAGCTGCATATTTACAATCCGGTGACTGAGTATAGGAACCCATTGTTTACAACATTTTATTCGTAATTAGGATCGATGTAAGTAGTAGGGCACAGGCGGCATCAGTGCACATTGCGGGTTGCCTACATCAGGGGCAAGTATACATTCAGAGACAAACCTATTAGTCTCTTTTGATTGACAGGTCCTTAACCTATTCTTCAGCTAAGAGGATTATGACCCCTTGTGATAATCCATTCTTAACCTACTGTTTGTTTGTGTCATTTTCCATTTCACCCCCACCCTTCTGTCATCCCCCACTCCCTCCGCCTCCCCTCTCTGGAAAACATGGCAGCATTTCTTATACAAAATGAATCGATTCATTAATTAAATTTATAGATAAAATGGAGGGAAATACCTCAGTTGTGCCACTTTCAGTATTCACAAGTTCCTTCGGATTATTTGAATAGACTCCCCCCTACCACTCTACCAGTTTGACTGAGTAATTAATTAAATCCATACCTACACATTTCCTTGAGCTCACTTCTGGAAATATTGATTTGCGGAAATCGATTGCAGTGTATGGAACATTGTTCAAAACATTATGGCATTGTGTGGAAAAATTTATGGGATTCAAGGCAGAGTATAGACTGTACTTTATTTAAAAAATATGTCAGGAAATCTATTGCACTGTGTGCAATATTTAAAGAATTTCAGCAATTTTTTCACTCCGATTGCATAAGGAAACACATAATTACACTGTCACAGACTGCTTCAACATATCTCAAAAACTTTTTCATATCCTACAACCTGCGCAAGCTACCCAGAGTGAGGGCACATCGGAGAAACTTCGAAATGCCAATGGCCTCGCTGCACTGCTGTCGGCTTGTCCACAGCTCTGTGGAGTACTGCGTTAATCCACAAAACAAAAGCACATACCCTGTCAGTATCCTATGTCATCTCAAGTGGTCTGTATTCATGAAGCAGCATGTTGGATACCAGCACACACGAGAGACGCCTTCCGTCCAAAGCAAATACACTATGTGATCGGAAGTATCCGGACACCTGGCTGAAAATGACTTACAAGTTCCTCCCGCACTCCATCGGTAATGTTGGAATTCGATATCTTGTTTTCCCAGCCTTAACCTTAATAACAGCTTCCATTCTGGCAGACATACGTTCAATTAGGTGTTGTAAGGTTTCTTGGGGAATGGCAGCCCATTCTTCACAGAGTGCTGCACTGAGGAGAGGTTTTGATGTCGGTCCGAATTGTACTGTTGCCACTGCACACGCTGGCAGATGACGTTCACCGGACATTCACCATACCCACACCCTGCCATCGTATCGCCACATTGTGTACCGTGCAACGTTTTTCCACTGTTCAATCGTTCAACGTTTACGCTTCTTACACCAAGAGAGGCGTCGTTTGGCATTTACCAGCGTGATGTGTGGCTCGCTCGACCATGAAATGCAAGTTTTCTCACCTTCCGCCTAAGTATCATAGTACTTGCAGTGCGTCCTGAGACAGTTTGGAATTACTTTGTGATGGATGTCTACCTATTACACATTACGACCCTTCTTCAACTGTCGGTGGTCTCTGTCAGTCAACAGACGAGGTCGGCATGTACACTTTTGTGCTGCAAGTGTCGCTTCATGTTTACACTTCACTATCTCATTGGAAACAGTGGACGTAAGGGTGTTTGGGAGTGTGTAAATCTCGCGTACAGACGTATGACAAGTGACACCCAATCACCTGACCACGTTCGAAGTCCGTAAGTTCCGCGGAGCGCCCCATTCTGCTCTCTCACGATGTCTAATGACTACAGAGGTTGCTGAAGAACGTGGCAGTAGGTGACACCACAATGCACCTAATATGAAACACGTATGTTTTTGGGGGTGTCCGGATACTTTTGATCACATGGTGTACTTGACTGGGAATCGATCCAGAAATACTGCTGAAGTTAATAAATAATTAATTTCTGGTCAAATGATCGTGACGCACGAGATACAAGGCGGACGCAGAAGCTATTTCACACACAAACACACACACACAAATTGACAATGTCACAAAAGTAGTAGCAGAATAACTTGAAATACAATTTAAAAAGGATAATAACTAAATGTTGTATGCAAAGAGATTGGGAGAGAGCTGTAGTTTGCTTTGCAGATGACATAGGAACTAGCATGGGATATTTACACAATAACACTTTTACATTCTGCCAAGGACTCTAAACTGTTCCAGCCGTATTGGCGCACTTTGTTTGTGGTACACTTGCCGTTGAATATGAACTGCTTCAGGAGTCATTAAATCTGGTGCTGAATATCATATCTTGAAGTTGACACAAATGTTGCTTAAGAAGACGTACTATAGGTAGTATTATTTAAATCGTTAATATGGGCGTTTAAACAATTTGCTTCACATACACATACACACACACACACACACACACACACACACACACACACACACACACACACAAACACACAGTTTAAAAATACTTGAAAAAAGAGATCCACACTGCACAGTAGTTTGTGCACATAAACAATAGTGTTTTGATTTTGATAAGATTTCATTAAATAATCCGAACCTCTTAATATTATTTGATGTTACAACTGTAAGCGGCTACATATGACCTGATAGTTGAAATTTCAAATTTTTACTTTCATGGTTATGGAAATTCTCGACCACTACAGGCCTGTTAAGTGTATTTTCTTTTTTAAAAGTGCTACAGAATTCATAAGTTGACTGGTTCTCTCAGGTACCCCAGGACGAAGAACGAGGAAGGAATGGGTCTACCGCATGATAGGATAGTAACAACAACAGATACCATTGTGATGTTTTGAGAAACACGGTCCATTCACAGCTAGGTGCCTGAGATGGCTGAAAACACTTTTATATCACACATAGTCACTTTCTGGACATCCACACGTAGCGCACTGTATAGCACTACAGCGCCAAACCACGAAGACTGGAGGAAGCTACCGCTGTAAACATGGCCCATGACCATCACGGCTGCATATGTGGAAATGCGCATCAGCCAGAGAGAGACGACCACCAGCTGTGGAGGTCATTCAAAACTCCCAGCTGAGACAGTCGTCATGTTAAATCTCCTGAATTTTCCAAGGACTGTACTCGCAACACGCGCCTTCGCGAAGGCCACCTAAAGCATACTGTGTACCAGCTCGCTTTCACCTTTCCAGGAGGAGCTGCGAGACAAATCGTCATAAGCAGTGGCACACTGGATGCTTTTTCAGACAGGTGTACAAAGGATGGGCCAGCCTCAGCTCACAACAGAATCGACCACTCAGATTCTGATTCTGGCCCCGACCTACTTATTTGTTGCTATTGAAACGTCCCCTTAGAAAAATTGTACTCGACTGGTCTATGTGAAACGTCCTCTTTGAACAATTATACACGAATGTGCTTAAACTGACACACAATATTTTTAGCGCAACGCAATCTGACTTTCAAAAATTCCTACGAAAGAATGGCCCTGACTAACAATAACCTATACGTTTCACAAATCACTGACCTCACAAAAATCTTCGTTACTCAAGCTACTGCAATACAGCGAGCACCACTACTGCCAGCTAAATAAAAGAGTCAAACTACGGAAGGCACTAACTACTGATAGGCACAGTTAGCAAATGAAAGATTTTAATAGAGAACAAACAATGTATTTACCTTTATACTCATAATATATATATATCAGTTCATGACATCCAGTCTTACAAATTACAAAACTCCGCCATCTCTCTCCCCACGTCCACCACTGCTGGCGGCTCACCTCCAACTGCGCAACGCTACGCGCTGTTAGCATCCAGCTGCCGCTGCCCAACACTACAATGGCAGACAACAATGCAGACTAAACACAGACTGCACACGGCACAGCCAGTGATTTTTTCATACCGAGCGCTATGTGGCGTTACCAATAAGAAAACCTAAACAGCCTACTTACATAGCCCCCATGCTCCCCACAAAAAATTTTTACAAATTGTTTTGGGGAGTGGCCAATAATGATTTGATAAAATTTTTCATAATTACTATAACAAAGATATCAAATACACACACTTATTGATACAATGTTGGTCAGAAGCTAAAATTCTCTCACAGTCCATAAAGACAGTCCTGATCGTTCATCATAGTAAAATTGCAGTGTTTTTTTTTTCAAAGTCTGAGCAATAAAAGAAATTGCACTTGGAAGTAGTGGATTTCTAAGCAGTCTTGAAGAAGTAGTGTTGTCCTTCCAACGAAAGACAGTGCTGACTCTTGACATGCAGACAGGTAATAGGCCACAGCAGAGTCAGTCGACGTTGAAGACTATCGGTAGGTAGGTCATCACAGAGCAGACCCACTGTAGTCCTGGTAGAGATTACTATTGGTGGGCCACCAGAGGAGCAGACCCACTGAAGTCCTTGTAGAAATAATGCTATCGGTGGGTCATCAAAGGTGTAGACCCACTGTAGTCCTTTATAGAGATGGCCAGCAGCCATCTGTTTGACTGTGCAGGCGCACAATCACCATTGAAGAGTCTTGCGGATAATATAGCAAGTCCATAACCACGACTTGTGCACTCACAAAAATTGTTTTTGAAGTGTCCTTACAACCAGCAATGCTGTTATCCAGTCCCTTACTGAATTATTAACACACGTGCAAACACTATCAGTCCCTACTTCTCACATATTGTCCATATACTATGACCAACAGAAACGTGTGCAGTGAAATGTAATTTACAAGTTACTTAATGTGATGAACTGGTGTCAATTACAATTTTATAACATAAGAATACAATAACAAAGGTACAAAATACATCATTAAAGAACATAACAATACAGATAACATTTGCAGTAATACAGGCTTTACAAAAGAATCGAAATAACAAATGCATTAGTGTTACAAAATTTACGACATAAGTACATACATAAAAGATCAGAATAACTCTTGAAACATCAACTTCACACATGAGCATTAAAACAGAACTCTATAAATAATGTCTGAACATATTTACAAAGAAAATAACATAGTATTTGAAAAATTCTACAACATAAATCTTATTAGCTAAACACATAAAGACAGGAAAAAGACAAATACACAAGGGTACATAAGCACATAGAGGGATAATACAAAAGGAAAGGACAGGGTTTTTTTTACTGCAGTATTTTGCATAGAGATCTCCCTTAATTCATCATTATTCCCAAAAAGTCCTATCTAAACCTGCTTTCTGTATTCTGTTCACATCCTCTTTCAAAATAGTTTTTCTCCACTGTACACTACTTTTTTTTTGGCCAAACCATTTTCTTAAAGCTTCTCAATGCTTTTCTTCCAATTCATCATAGTTAGTTTCTTATATAGTCTACCCCCTCTTAAGCTAACTTAAACCTACTGAGCTCAGATGCTAAACTAAGGGACGAGGCAATGCAGCAGCACAAAACAGTTAATACAAACAGCAATGACAAAAAAATGCAAGTAAGCATAGCGAGCAGCAATAAATGTAATAATTTATATCTAAACATGACAAAGCTGAAACAGAAAAAATATTACAGTAAAAATGTGTAATACCTATGTCACATCTTAACACTAGAGTGATGCATCACTAGAACATACGCTAGCAGATAAGTTACCAAATCGTAAAAAAAATTATTTTTTTAAGTCCTGTGAAGGGAAATGTCTATTTGTGCCCTCTTTTCTAAGGAAGTACATCATAAAATGATTCTTTACTGGGTCTGTAGACAGAAAGTAGTTATATTAGTACATGTATTAAATTTTAATTTAAACAATGGTGCGTTGCAACAAGAAACTAAATATTAAACAAAATATGCAAAGCAAGACGTAAAACGTCATTCGCTAGCCATAAGGCATTTCATAATGCAGTAAACAATCTTCCAGCTAGCAAGACAATAGACATGAAACATTTCTCATCATTTCATTTCAGTAAATACCATAAATTAAGAACTCTACAGTGTAATCATGTTTTCAAGTTTGAGGGTGTCGTATTTACGATGCTTTCTACAAAGGAATGTCAATAGCGAGGTTAATGGCCTCTTTTTTTTTCAACTGTGCCTCTGACAGGCACACACTAATGGCTTTTTTTCCAGGCACCTGTCGCGCAGCTGGGTGCCCACGCCCATTACGTGCAGGTGGTCACTTACCTTTCTTACTGAAAAATTTACGACATCAGTTTCCGCTACAGTGACAGTCACATATAAAAATATTTTCACAGGTTGAGAATTTGCATTACAAATCTGTAGAAACAAAATCCTTTAAATATAATAGTGTCCAAAAGTTATCATCGGCATTGTAATACATTCACACATTTACATACATTTCATAACTCTTAAAGTACGATTCTTGGTTTCCAACAACCTTTTGCACAAACCAGAGTCCCTAACCACTACTCATTATTCCTTGCTTTATTACACATATACATATTTGTCGACACTTCTTCAATATTTAATCATAAGAAATACATAGCATAATCAAATTCCTCATATAGCATCAGCCTATTGATCATAAACATACCACAACAGCATAATACACATCGTCATCATAACATCATAAAACCTCAGCCAAATCTCAAAATCGTCGTGGCTTCCTATTTCAGAACCTTCTAAAAAAATCTGTGCTCATGTCAAAAGTGTCATCTACCTCAAACGTACTTTAAAAATCATGACCCCATACCAAATACATCATTCAAAGCTCTCATAGTATCACAATGGTTCTGAAAAAATATGAACAGTTCACAAAGTACAGACAAAATACAACTTCGTAAGTGTGAAGTTATCCAATGGTGTAATTACGTAAACATCTGTCAATGATGTAGTAAAGTAAATGTTTCTCTCTCTCAGTTAAATGATCAGATAGCTGTGTAATTTATGTGTTAGAGAAATATGGTACCGATGTGTAAAGTTGTATAAACAAATACCATATTAGCTAGGGCTCCTTGTGCTTGCCAAACACATGGTACACAAAGTAAGCGTGTACCCCCCTGAGGATAATGTAATTATATCCTCAGGTGTTACAGATTACAGCAATAGAATGAAATGTATCACGGAAAACCTTTGTATCATTGTATTTAAAATATCTTTAAAAATAAATGTTTTAAGTACAAAATTACTCACTGAAATACGCGTACTGTAGCGCTAAACTGTGCGTCGTGTTGTAAGATAATCTCTGTGGAAGTGTCGTAGTTATCGTCCTCCGAAAGCTAAGTTCTGCAGGAGTCAATGTACTTACCTCATGATAAACAAAAGTGAAATGCTTTGCGTATAGATATCGTAGTTATTACGCTTATTGCCGTGATGAAGAAAGTACTGTGCTGTAACGTATTGTTGTGCTACGGAAAAGACTGTTCATTGTAGCTATACCACAAAGTTACTACTAAAACATGTTTTACTTTCCAGAAGAATTCAGAAAAACTGTGCAGATATAAAACAGATACACCGCAAAAGCACAATGTAAATTGTGTCACACATTAGTAGCGTCGTGATATAATCGTGTAGCTATCAAAGAAACCAAATGCTAAGTCACCTTTAATCTCACAGAATGTACTTCAAATAAAGAATGTATTTTCAAGTAAACCAAAATGTTGCATTAAAATCTCATTAGCAGTACTGGTAAATGTTCTAAGTATGTACGCCTTATTGTCGTTACGTAATCGTGCAACTAACAAGCAAGAATGTACACACACAATAACACTGTGACGTCTGTTCACTATAACAATGCACTCGTAAATACTGTCTAAATATGTTCCGTAGGTTCTAGACTGGATAGTAAACTTCAAACATTGTTGCATATTAACAGTTTATAAGTCTGACAAAGCATACTGGTAATGTGAAGTGAACAGCTTTATGGCAAAGACAAAGTTAAAAACCAGATTATCTTTCAATAAATGGTTTTGCATGTGATATGTGGTGTAATCTTTTACCCTTTCTAGTACGCAGACTGTCAACTGAAAAGCAATTATCATGTGATTACGTCGGTAAGGAACACTGGAATTCTGCTCAAGGTTAACTTATGTTATTTTTCTCTGAGCCAGACAAGCTGTGAGGCTATCGTTTGTATGTGTACAGCATCCGAAAAATTATGGCCTGCCCACATACACACACCGGCTAGGTATTTCGATTCTCCTCAGTTCTAGGGAATTATTTGACGTTTAAGTCTTCCAGTCAGCACGTCCAGAGGTGCTGAATCCTGCCAACACCCTTTCAAACAAGCATCGTAAAGCACAGGCGTCCGACACTGTGTGATAATCAACAGCACTGCAGTGGACGAAAGGATTGGAAAGACATCACCAATATGGGTTGGTGTACTGTAATCAACATCACAGTCGATAATGCAACCAAGGAAAAGTTAGGATTTGCTTAGGGCAGCTGATCAGGGGACGTTTTGTGTAACCACTTTATTATTGCTCATACTGTTTGTACACTATAGCAGATCCAGTTGAAGATTTCATTGCTTTATTGCGCAGCTATTTACAAAATAAACCTATCACCCATTACTTTCGGATACATTCCTCAACTTGTTGAAATCAAAATTAACCACACCAAATCTGTCTTCCCCTTACGACTAGACATACATATTTTTTTTACATGAATAGTTGTTTGATTACTTCCCACAAACGTCTGGTGACGTGTCGCAACATAATTCATATTACCTTTACGTTCAAGCAGCATAAAATTTCTGAAATATTATTTATAGAGGTATAAATAGACTATGATATGTCCACACTCATACTGGCTGTGCGCCGTTTTACGCTGCCCAGTAGAAAACAGTCCCCCCACAACCACATATTTGTCGATGAATTAAGGATGTAATTACAATTTAAAAAATCCTAAGCATCTTGTTTTTTGTTTTATAGATTTCACCACTTCCATGAAACCTTTTTGTATTTTTGATACTTGTAAATCCAGGCACCACACAGGCGTCATACACGTATTCAGACCACCAGATCTGGGTTTGTGTCAGTCCATTCCATGCACAGCTAGTGTAGACCTACCACCCAGATCATACAAATTTCCCATAGCCCAATAAATCATTCCAAATGAAACACATACTAGAGTACGTCTATTTTGAGTAAATTTTCAGGGACAAAGGAAATTGGCCGAGAAACCGCAAAATTGTTCTGTATCGAGTCTAAGCACAATTTAAATTGCTGTTGCTAAGCACCGTACCTGTTTAACACTTTGGAGCAAAAGGAGGATCATCATCAGATGGATCTGTTGTTGCAGCTGGCAAAATTGAGTTTGTTGTGAAAAAAAACGAATGAACAGGTTAGAACGTCATACGATGATTTTTTTGTTACATGTGCGAGAAATGGTGACTAAATGATACATACTTGATTAGATCGTATAAAATGTGTGTTGGAGCTGAATTTTCAAAAAGGAATACCATGTTATGCAGAAACCTCCAATACGTTTGAATGCAGAGAATGGTTTATTCAAGTTTACAGTAGACCTCAGTTTGTCCCTTTCAGGACACCAGCTGTATGTCACTGAATAATCGCTATGAATCCATCGTCATTCAGTTATTCAACTTCAAGTGTGGGCAGGATTTCTGTGAATAAGGTAATGCCGTAATTCTAATAGCTACTTTGAAGGGTGATAGTGAGTGTATTGGTCAAAGTAAGATCATGCTTTAGTTATCGCTAATACATGGGGATAATAGCTGCACAACTCTGCTTATTCAACACAGCTGTACCAACACATTAGAAAAAAATATTCTAGAGCTCTTGCTTCCTCAATATATTACGACAATTAGCCTTGAGAATTATGGATTCGCTGGGAAAAGGAGAATGTTACTGCTTAAACGTGTTTGAGCGAGTGAGATCAAGAAACGGGTGTAATGTGATCACGGATATTTGTATGAAGCTTATTAAGAGCAGACGCCACGCGAACGCTCTTGACTCTTACATGTTCCCTACACAACTTGTAGCGGTACTATATGATATATATTGCACAGATTTTATTTGATACCTGACATGTTTAAAAGAGATGAACTCTAGAAAACGAAGTGCAGCATTGCATTATTGACCGATGCTGATATGCTTCTTTCCTTTGAGTGAGGGATCAATGGGGGACTTTGTCAATGTATCCATAGGCATGCGAAGGCAAATAGGCCATGGATGGGTTACAGGTTCAACACATACCTTGATTCGAGTTACATCACGTACCTGATTGTAAATAACTTATACAGGCTCGTCATACAACAATCACTGCCGATTGGTGAGTTTCGATGGGTGCCTGAAGACGAATGCAAGGGATTAGGTGGAAATATGATTGGGGGGGGGGGAGGGTTGGCAGTATGTAGTGGAGGCAGAACTCACATACCGTATTAGTTTGCATGATGAGCACCCCGATTTGCCACTGTGTCCAGAGCGACTAGTTCCACAAGGAGGTTCCACCCCAAAACTGATGACAACGCTGGGGAATAAGTGGACATACATTATTCACTACCTTAATCTCCAGCACTGTCTCAGCTTGAGGGTGGAGCTGGTTAGAATCAACCAGGCTATCTCCTTTAAACAGTCCCCTTGGTTGAAGGATAATATTGATCTGAATATTTGACAGAAAGCTTCCGCAACGTGTGATTTCGGAAAGATTTTTATAATTTAATGAATAATTCAGTTTTTGGCTAAAAATAGAGAATTTGAGGGAACGTCGTGAAATTTTGATTAGAATCTATTTGTATTGGCACTATGGCGTAAGAAAATGCATTGCCAGATCGTATTCAATAAGAACTTTGTTGCTGTGAAGATTGCGAAGACTGCAGTACATTTTACGAAACCTATTTACGAGAAGTGCATACTAAGCCTATCCAAACTCCACTTGTGCCACTTTCATTATGAGTTTGCGAAAACTCACTTTGCAGATCCTAAATTACTATATATGGACCTCGCGGTTTGAGGCGCCATGTCACGGATTGCACGGCCCGGAGGTTCGAGTCGCCCCTCGGGTATGGGTTTGTGTATTGTTCTTAGCATAAGTTAGCTTAAGTAATATATAAGTCTAAGGACTTACGACTTCAGCAGTTCGATCCCTTAGGAATTCACAAACACACTTTATATGGATACAAACAGCTTCTTCTGTTGGGCGAAGAAAAAATGGTTCAAATGGCTCTGAGCACTATGGGACTTAACTTCTGAGGTCATCAGTCCCCTAGAACTTAGAACTACTTAAACCTAACTAACCTAAAGAAATCCCACACATCCATGCCCAGGCACGATTCGAACCTGCGACCGTAGCTGTCGCGCGGTTCCAGACTGAAGCGCCTAGAAACGCTCCGCCACTCCGGCCGGCGTTGGGCGAAGAACTGCGATCCATATGAAGTAATGAGGTAGCGCAATAATGAATTCTACAAGTCTTCATACATGGCCGATAATCCTTATGGAATTGTTCGACAGAAGAAGAAGTTTATCGGCATTATGAAAGACGAAGCGAATGGACTGCCGATTGTGTAGTTTGTAGGTCTGCGATCAAAAATGTATGTGTATTGCACATTGGAAAGTTTTACCCATAGGCGGGCTAAGGCATCAAGCACTGTCTCTATTAAAGACTGTTTGCAGTGCCTGTACAGCGGTGTTAGCAGTGCTGCACCACAGCCGCAGCGTATGTAACGGCAAATTAGTATTCGATTGTGAGGACACGAAGTGTACACTGCTGCAGTCGAAAATCGGCCTGTCACCTCATAACGATAAAAGGGTCATTTGTGATGATGGGACTGAAACTCTCCCATAACCACACTACTCACTTGCAGCCGGAGAAATAGTGACAGACTCTGATTGAGTGTGAGAGAGAGAATGAGTGAGAGCAAAAGTGAGTGTGTCTGCAGAGTAGTAGTATGACCATTTTATCATTGTGTAAGTAATTATGTGGTCATATTGTATACATACACTCCATGTGTTCGGAAAAAAGGTAAAAAATGTGTATTTGTGAAAAACTGAAGAAGTTAAAAAATGTAAGCAAAGGCATAAACAGAAAAATATTTGTATATTTATTCATTCATACAGAATGTATGTGTACCATGTAAGTATATATATCCACATATCTTGTGTGCCTTGTAAATAGAAAAGTTTTTAACTCTTTCACCTGCCACTGGTCATCCAAGTCTCATTAGTTTTCCAGTATAGATACTTAAAAAATTATATACATTTTAAGATCCATGGGATCTTCGCCATCCCATTGGCTTAGATAGTTGTCGAATAATCGAAGCAACGTAACAATGTCACCATATCTTTATAGGGTATGCCAGGATCATGCCAGTGAAGTCCACAGTAGAAATGTACATATGTTAACTTATACATAGCTCACAGTCCATCAGAATTATTGTAAAAACCTTTACTATTGGGACTGTGGAAATTAGTTTCTAAGTATACACAGTCCATCAGAATTATTGTAAAAGGTATGCTACTGGCAACTGAGGAATTTAATTGCAGTAGTAAAAAAACGCATCTCCGCATTAGTTTTTCATAAAAATATAAAAACATTCTCATCTAGTGTTATTCGAAAAAAAATTGTAAAATATATTCTTAACCACTGTTAGTGTAGCAGCGTGTAAGTTAAAAGTAGCTCTGCATCTGAATATCAGAGCCAAATTGTATGTCGAGAACTATATTGTACCTCAAGAACTATATTGTAACCTCAAGAACTGAACTGTAATCTTAAGAGCTGAAGCGTAATGACAGGAACTATACTGCATTCGCAATAACTGAACTATATCAGTGTGAACTGAATAAACGAAAAAATTCGTTAACAAACATCTTTGTTGTTTTTACTTACAGTAAACTTATTCATTATTGCATTGTGTGCATATGAAGGATGTAGATGACACAAATGACATCGGTTTTTCTGAAGATGAACGCTATTAAGGAGGTGAAGTTTAAGACAAAGAATAACAAAATATTTGTAATGGTTACATGGGGCTATGCCTACCGTGCTGCATGAATTGCATTATGGGGGGCAGGAGGCACGTGACCACATCCAAAGACATACAGCAAATATGTCTCAAAAATTATGTCTGGGATAACCACAGACGTGGTATCTGGGCAAAGTTGCATAAAAACGAAGTATGTAAGACGAAATGTACACACAAAACGTGAGGTAAGTAACTCATTTATTTCTCAAAGTAATTTTAGATTTTCGTAAGCAGATACAACACCATATTCACACTTATTGTTGAGTCGATGGAGAGCAGGGCACCCGTAGAATTCCAGGTCTCGAATACTTGTATACTTCCATCCATGGGATCTTCGCATCCCCTTGACGTAGATGATGTTTGAATAATCGTAGCGATGTCACCACATCTTTATAGGGTATACTAGGATCATTGCATTGAAGGCCACTGTAGAAATAGGTTAACCACTTTTGCACTTTTTGGTATTTTACGACACTTCACATGCTTCAAAGACCTCCGCAAGCAATGCTTGCTGATAATGTCTCAATTTTACCAGAAGTAAAGCAATAGCTTATTAAAAAAGTAGCAACATCTTACTTGGCTACGGCACAGACATTAATATTATTGTTATTATTATTGATGTATTCAGATATAAAACCAACACAATACATTTTACTTGATGGTGGCCCGTCAATCTGGCATCGCGAATTCGAGTCATGGTGCATAAAGCAAAGCTCATCATTTGAAATGAGTTCATCCCTTTTCAGTACATCAGATATCAAATAAAATCTGTGCATTATATATGATATAGTACCGGTACAAGTTGTGAAGGGAACATGTAATAGTCAAGAGCTTTCGCATGGTGACTACGCTTAATCAGTTTCATTTCTTACACACATTTCTTAAATTCACTCGCTCAAACAGTTTAAGCAGTAACAATCTCTTTTCGCAGCGAATCCGTAGTCCTCAAGGCTAATAGTCTTAATATTATGAGGAAGTAAGAGCTCTAGAATATTTTTTCTAATATGTCTGTACAGCTGTGTTCTTCAATAAGCAGAGTTGTGCAGTCACTGTCCTCGTTTAATAGCGATAACTAAATGATGACCATACTTTGCACAATGCATTCACTGGCACTCCTTAGATTCACTGTTCGAATTATGGCATTACCTTATTCACAGACATCCTGCCCACACTTGAAGTTGAATAACTGAACGACGATGGATTCATAGTGACTATTCAGTGACATACAGCTGGTGCACTAAAAGGGACAATCAGAAGTCTTATCATACGCTTGGAAACGTCCCCTTTGAAAAAATTAATGAATTACTGTGCCGATAAACGTCTTACATTATTTGATTTTCAAACAGCTGAGCAGAACTGAACTTACTCAGACATTTCCCACTTTACCTATTCTGATCAATACTAGACTGACACACAATATTTTTAGGGCATCGCAATCTAACTTTCAATAATCCCAACAAAAGATTGGCCCTGACTAACATTAAACTATACCTTTCACAAATCACTTACCTCACAAAAAAACTTCGTTACCGAACTACTGCAATACAGCGAGCGCCACTACTGCCAGCTAATAAAAGATTCAAACTACTGAAGGCACTAACTACTGATAGGCACAGTTAGCAAATGAAAGATTTTGATAGAGAACAAACAATGTATTTACCATAATAGTGTTCAAAAGTCATAATATATACAGCATTTCATGACATCCAGTCTTACAAATTTACTGTCTTTGATGGACACACGTCCAGATCATCCGCTCTCAAAACTCCACCATTTCTCTCCCCAGATCCACCACTGCTGGCGGCTCACCTCCAACTGCGCAATGCTACGTTCTGTTAACAACCAACTGCCCAAAACTACAATAGCAAATTCCAACAATGTAAACCAGCCACAGACTGCACACAGCACAGCCAGTGATTTTCATACAGAGCGCTATGTAGCAATACCAATATAACAACCTAAACAGCCTACTTACAGCTTGGATAAAGGGTTCTTTGCATTCAAGGCCAATGGGAGATATCTACATAACATGATATTCCTTTTTGAGAATTCAGGTCTCGCACACACACATGTTATAGAATCTAAACAGTTACATATAATTAAGTCGGATTTTCTCGCACGTGTAGCAAACAGTATCTGTGTATGACTTTTCAACAAGCTCATTGGTTTTTTTTTTTCGTAACCAATTGAGTATTGCCCGCTGTAGCAACATAACCGCCTAGCGCTGATCCTCCTCCTACTCCAAAGTGTTAAACAGGTACGGTGCTTAGCAACAGGAATTTAAAAGGTGTTTACACTCGATGCAGAACAGTTTTGCGGTTTCTCCACCAAATTTCTTTGTCCCTGAAAATTAACTCCAAATGGACGTATCCTAGTGTGTATTGCACTTAGTATGATTTCTTCGGTCATGGGAAATTTGTATGATCTGGGTGGTAGGCCTACACTAGCTGTGCATGGTATGGACTGACACAAACCCCAGTCTGGCGGTCTGAACACGTATATGACGCCTTTGTGTGTTACCTGGATTTACAAGTACCAAAAATACAAAAAGGTTTCATGGAAGTGGTCAAATTTATAAAACAAAAAACAAGATGCTTAGGATTTTTTAAATTGTAATTACATCCTTAATTCATCGACAAATATGTGGTGGTGGGAGGATTGTTTTCTACTGGGCAGTGTAAACCGACGCCCAGCCAGTGTGAGTGTGGACATATCATAGGTGGTGGTGGTGGTTAGTGTTTAACGTCCCGTCGACAAGGAGGTCATTAGAGACGGAGCGCAAGCTCTGGTTGGGGAAGGATTGGGAAGGAAATCGGCCGTGCCCTTTCAAAGGAACCATCCCGGCATTTGCCTGAAACGATTTAGGGAAATCACGGAAAGCCTAAATCAGGATGGGTGGATACGCGTTTGAACCGTCGTCCTCCCGAATGCCAGTCCAGTGTGCTAACCACTGCGCCACCTCGCTCGGTGGACATATCACAGTCTTTTTATACACCTATAAATGATATTTCACAAATGATATGCTGCTTGAACGTAAAGGTAATGTGACTTATGTTCCGACATATCACCAGGCGTTTTTGTGAAGTAATCAAACTACTATTCATGTAAACAAATTATCTATATCTAGTCGTAAGAGGAAGATAGATTTAATGTGATTAATTTTGTTTTCAACATGTTGAGAAATATATCCGAACGTAAGGAGTGATAGATTTATTTCGTAAACTGCTGATGAATATAGCAATGAAAGGTTCAACTGGATCTGCTATAGTGGATAAGCAGGACAAGCTATAGGGCTGTAACAAAGTGGTTAGACAAAACGTCCCCTAATCGTCTGCCATAAGCAGTTCGTAACGTTTCCTTTGTTGCATTATCGACTGCGATGTTGATTACAGTACACCAACCCATATTGGTGACGTCTTTCCAATCCTTTTGTCTACGGCAGTAAAGTTGATTATCACACAGTGCTGGACGCCTGTGTTTTACAATACTTTTTTGAAATAATGTTGTCAGGACGCAGCACCTCTGGACGTACTGACTGGAAGACTTAAACGTCAAATAATTTCTTAGAACTGAGGAGAATCGAGATACCTAGCCAGTGTGTGTGTGTGTGGGGGGGGGGGGGGACCATAATTTTTTTTTGGATGCTATACACATATAAACGATAACTACCACTGCTTGTCTGAAATGTGTATATCTTACAGTGTGAAGTTACTGTGGGCTTATGTTCCAACGTGTCCAAAGAAAATAGCTTTCTCCAGTTATAAGGGCGGTATAGATTCAGTACACCAATAGCCATAAGGTTATGAAAGTTCTTCCATGAAAAATTATGCTCGCAATAGATATTGAGATTCGTTCCAGAACCAGAGTCGTCAAGGGGAGACATTTCCAGTAAATTGCTCGGCGTGAGACTGCAGCAGCAGTAGCAATATTTAATTGTAATTACACTGATTAATATGTGCCTGCTCCTCAATATTCTTGTGAGTCTGGAGATGGCCGCAGAAAGCATAGCAGCAAGCAAGCGGGTCGGGGTTGGAAACGGTACTCCAGCGGACACCTTTGTTCCGGGTTGGGGCTGCCCATCCTTGTACACCAGTTTGGAGAGTCCGAGAAAACTTCCGATATATATGATAATTTGGCTTGTGGCTCCCCCTGGAAAGGTGAATAGTGGACGAATACACAGTATTTATTAGGTGGCCTTCGTGATCGTGCTTGCAAGTATATTCCATGGAAATTTCAGAAGATTCAATATGACAAGTATCTACGCTGGGACTATTGATAGTTTTAGACCTCGTACCACTATAATCATCCCCGAATGCCCACAATGGCTGGTGGCCCACACTCTCTGGCTGACACATACTTCCATCGCTGTATCAGCGACGGCCATGCGTCGCGTTTTCGGCGGTAGTTTTCTCCGGTCTCTGAGTGTTGGCGCTCCACTTGGGCACAGTATGCTGCGTGTTGACGTCCAGATGGTGAGTACGTATGATGTAAGCGTGATTCCAGCGATCTCAGACATCTAGTCGTGAATTGATCATGTTTCTCTTGTTGTTACTATCCTGTCATGCAGTAGACAGATTCCTCCCTCCTTCTTCCTTCTGGTGTAGCTTAGGGAACGAGTCAACTCAGAAATTCTATAGTACTTTAAAAAAAATACACTTAGCAGGCCTGTAGTGGTCGGGAACTCCATAACCATGACTGTATAAATTTGAAATTCCAACTATCAGTTCATACATGACCGCTTCCAGCTGTGACGCCAAATAGTAACAAAAGGTTTGGATTATTTAACGAAATTTCTCAAAAAAAAAAAACTAAACACTGTTGTTTATGCGCAAAAACTACTGTGCAGTTTTAAACTGTGTGTGTGTTTGTGTGTGTGTGTGTGTGTGTGTGTGTGTGTGTGTGTGTGTGTGTGTGTGTGTGAGAGAGAGAGAGAGAGAGAGAGAGAGAGAGAGAGAGAGACGGAGGGAGGTAGAGAAAAATGAATTGTTTATATTCCTATATTCACGATTTAATTAATATTTCCTGTGATACGTCTTCTGAAGCAACATTTGTGACATCTTCAAGATATGATATTCCGAACCAGATTTAATAACTCCCGAAGCAGTTCATATTCAACGGCAAGTGTACCACAAAGAAAGTGCATCAATAAGGCTGGGCCAGTTTAGAGTCCGTGGGAGGATGGAAAAGTGCCATTGTTTAAATGTTCCTTGCTAGATCCTACGTCATCTGCAAACCAAACTACAGCTCTCTCCCTCTCTCTTTGCATACAACTTCTAGTTCCGATCGCCGGACGCTGTGGCCGAGCGGATCTAGACGTTTCTGTCTGGAACCGCGCGACCGCTACGGCCACAGTTTCGAATCCTGCCTCGGGTATGGATGTGTGTGATGTCCTTAGGTTGGTTAGGTCTAAGTAGTTCTAAGTTCTAGGGAACTGATGACAACAGATGTTAAGTCCCATAGTGCTCAGAGCCATCTGAACCATTTTTAGTTCCGATCGTCTTTCAAGTGTATTTCGAGGTATCCTGCTATTAGTTTTGTGACATCGTCAATTTGTGTTTGTGTGAAATAGCTACTACGTCCGCCTTTTATCTCCTACATCCCGATCATGTGACCAGAAATTAATTATTTATTAACTTCAGCAGTATTTCTGGATCGATTCCTAGTCAAGTATTTGCTTTGGACGGAAGGCGTCTCTCGTGTACGCTGGTAGGGTCTTTCATGCATACAGACAGCTTGCGATGGCAAAGGACGCCGACAGGATGTGTGGATTTTTTTTTCGGGGATTTGCGCAGTACCTCAAGGGGTTCTAGAGTAGCCGACAGCCGACAGCGGTGCGTCGAGCCCGCTGACATTTCCGCGCCATGGCTCCGGGCAGCCTGCGCTGGTGGTGAAATGCGGGAAACTTTTTGAGATATGTTTAAGCGGTCTGTGACAGTGTAATTTCGTGTTGCTTTACGCGGGCAGAATGAAAAAAGCTCCGCAACGTGTGCTGATGCCACCGTTGCCCAACTATTGGTGTAGATTACGTTATTATAATTGAATGTTACGTTGTCCTCTATAATCACATCCCCTTAGATATTTTTGCAAGAAAAGGGAATGTTACTTGAGAATAATCTGAACTGTGCTGGATATTACTTTTTCCTCAATTATGGTTCAAGTGGCTCTGAGCACTATGGGACATAACTTCTGAGGTCATCAGTAACCTTGAACTTAGAAGTACTTAAACCTAACTAACCTAAAGACATAACACACATCCATGCCGGAGACAGGATTCGAACCTGCGACCGTAGCGGTCGCGCGGCCCCAGACAGTAGCGCCTAGAACTGCTCGGCCACCCCGGCTGGCCCTCAATTATGATCGTCGTTTACTGATAGAATGTGAACTGATGGTGATAAATGTCGTACTAATGTCGTTGGTGAGTCTGTAGCTATGTGATTGCTGAGGAAGGTCTTTGGACAAGAAATCTGCGTATAAAGTTTGAAACACGAATTTCAATGTAGTCTTATGCCCTTCTTTGTCTTCAATATTTGTCCTAGCTGTGACAGGGTCCTGTAATGACTGATAATCAATCTCAGGCAGTTATTTTATCTTTGTGGCGTTGAATTCGTTCGTCACTGTGTAATTGAACAACTTAATATTTTAAGTTTACTGTGGAACATTCAAAATTTGTGTTTGATCGATGAACTGTCGTTATAATTCCTTGGCCAGTTGCCTTTCCTAACGGCGCAGTTATCAGTTACGCTAATGGAGGAACGTCTTGAGTTCTATCTATCTGTCCATCATGTAACTTTTTTTTTTCTTTTTGCCGTCATTGAGACGATAAAGCTGAAAAAGAAAAGAGATATCGATTTGTTTCTTTTACGCTGAATTCAGATCTTATTTCGAATGTCACTAGCCCGGTGCACAGTTCTCAGCATTTCTGCTACTAAAGTTATATAGCTACTGTTCCACCACCTCAGAACCACAAGATCAGTTTCACGCAGTGATCAGGGAATTTTAAGTTTCACGTTGCACTACCTCGTTGATTACGTGAGGTAATCTTATACAAGAGACACATAACATGAACAGTTACCTCTGGTACAATTTGAGACAAGCTCCAAGGACGGATGACGCGCAATGTTTCCAGGGATATAGCTGTGTATAAGGATCCATGAGCGCCAGTAAACAAAATGCTAATTAACAATCTTAATTTCCATATGTAATAAACAAAAGTTGCAACAATTTTCAATAAATTAATACATTTCACCTAAAAAACATACATGTTAATACACTTCCAAAATATATACATTTCATCTTTGATAGATATTTTGTTTGATTGTTCAAAAAAAATGGCTCTGAGCACTATGGGACTTAACATCTGAGGTCATCAGTCCCCTAGCCTTGGAGCTACTAACACCTAAGTAACCTAAGGACGTCACACACATCCATGCAC
Organism: Schistocerca gregaria; assembly: GCF_023897955.1. Classification (NCBI taxonomy): domain Eukaryota; kingdom Metazoa; phylum Arthropoda; class Insecta; order Orthoptera; family Acrididae; genus Schistocerca; species Schistocerca gregaria. Next base: position 182,390,106 of record NC_064931.1, on the reverse strand, counting down.
GAGGCAGGATTCGAACCTGCGACCGTAGCAGCAGCGCGGTTCCGGAATGAAGCGCCTAGAACCGCTCGGTCACAGCGGCCTGCTTTGTTTGATTGTTATTATTATTATTATTATTATTATTATTATTACGCGCGTGAACTCTCGCCCTTATTTAGCGTTAAAAATTGTTATTCATTGTGAAACGAACAAAAGTGCTATGAATGTGTGTAAATTTCTTGCTTACCAAACTATACAAAGGAAATAAAATTTAAATTAAAAACTGTTTTTTTAAAGGAATTGGCGCCAGATTCTACAAAACAAAATTTACGGTATTCGTAACAAAAACGTGGCATATTGTTAATAAATTACTACATAGTCATTCTGTTATGTAACAAGTAGACAAGAACTGCAACCCCTTTCCAACTATGAGCTGTTGCTGCGTTTGACACCGACACTGGATGAGTGAAGAAGGATTTATTAACGTGCTACGTATGCGGAACGACCAATAGTGTATATGTCGCTCTGTGGTCGTCGTAGGGGGTACGATTGCCGTGCACACATAGAAATGTTTACTGATCTGAAGGTCTTTGGAAGGTAGTTTTCGTCAATTATGAATACTTTTTTAGCGAGAAAAGTAATTGAATGTTCTTTGATTTGGCAAGAATCAAAAATTAATTATCAGCGATCAAGTATTTCTGATAGAAACTCATCGACGAAGGCCATGTGTGTGGTCTCTCAAAACATCACGCATTTCTATGTGGTTTTACGAATTTGTAGGTGTAGAGATATGATGTCCTTGATGTTTAAAAAATGGCACCGAACACTATGGGACTAACTAAACCTAAGGACATCACACACATCCATGCCCGAGGCAAGATTCCAACCTGCGACCGTGGCGGTCGCGCGGTTCCAGACTGAAGCGCCTAGAACCGCGAGGCCACCACGACCGGCTCCTTGATGTTTATGTTCGTTCTTGAGGCAGTCACGTAGGCAATGATTTCACCCTATAAGACCACAAAGCTTGAAACTGCATAGGCTCATTTCGTGGATGAATATCTTCTAGCTCGATTTCTCGACGTAAATCTCATACAGTAGGTGGGAAATTCGTATTTTGTATTCGCACTCCTCGACCACCTCTGACGTGTGGCAACAGTCCCTATATTGAGTCTACAGTCAACATTTTGAACAGCAGCTCGCATCGACGGATGTGCAGTAGTACTTCTCACAGTAATAAAAATCTATATTGAGGGTTCAGCTAACTAGTAAATTCTTAAAATGTCCTAAGTTCTAAAACAAATCAATGTCTAGCATCGTGTTTTTATATTTTTTCAGTCTCATTATTTCTAATTTTGGATAAATTTTTAATCATTCTATGCATAGCTTTTTGAATGATCGTTATATTTGCAATTCGTGTTTGAGTCACGGAAACTGGTGTAAATACAGTTATGAATAAGCGCCGTTAGTACCTTATAGTGTACGGCCTCGAAAAAAATATTAGAAACTCCAATCAAGTCATAAATATCCTGAGTAAAGAGGTAAATTAATTCTTTTTGCGGTCACTCAGCAGCACCTCACAGTGAAAGACAACGGGGCTACCGACAGTAAATTCAATAACACGTATCACAAGCGTAAGTATGAAGACATATGTATCTCTCTCAAACCTCCTACAATCGTCTTGGAGTACATATTGCAAAAACTACCTCAACAAGTTTTTGTCCATAGAAAAATCAATGTATGCTAAATTAAGAGTGGGTACTGGAAATACAAGCATTGCATAAATAATGAATCATCACCGTCATCGTTATTTATTGCACGTAAACAAACCATTTAGGCCTATGGCAGAAGACAAAAATATACAAATTCATAAACATAAAACATAACGAAATGATCAACATACATTACAAAAATTTATTACATATGTTTGCCCATTTACTTCTGTTTGGGGTATCCTCAATGCTGGTTGTTGGATGTGCTTCTTCCAGGGTCATTCAAGTTCTGTCTTTCCATCCCGCTCACGAACGACCTCTTGGACGTCTGCCAGTTGGCTGCTGTACCAATACTTTGTTAGGGAGGAGAATGCCCTCTGTCCTAAGAACATGTTCTGCCTACCGTACTATTCTTCTTGAAATCACTCTCTCAAAACCAGATTTCTGAAACCACCGATACAGATCTTCATTGTGTCTTCTTTCCCATCTTCCATTTTCTATATTTGTGTACTAGACCACAAATTATCCTTAAAATCTTCCTGTCAGACATAAGGATGCGCTCTTGAGTGGTGTACTTGCCCGTATCTCAGAACCATAGAATATCACCGGTCGTACTAGTGACATGTATCTTGCTTTGCTGAGATGTTATGCGTGGCATGTGTAGGTGGCCGAAACTGTAGTACACTCGGTTCGAATGAATTATTCTTTTTCGAATTTCTTACTGTATCTTCACAGTGTGCTGCACAGAGGAAAGGTATCGATGTCGGTGGGTAAGTCCTGGCACGAATTCGGCGTTCCAAAACATCCCAAAGGTATTCTATAGGATTCAGGTCAGGACTCTGTGCAGGTCAGCCCATTACTGGGATGTTATTGTCGCGTAACCACTCCGCGGCAGACCGCGCATTATAAATAGGTGCTCGATCGTGTTGAAAGATGCAATCGCCATCCCCGAATTGCCCTTCAACAGTGGGAAGCAATAAGGTGCTTAAAACGTCTATGTAGGCTTTTGCTATGCTAGTGCCACGCAAAGCAACAAGGGGTGTAAGACCCCTCCATGGAAAACAAGACCACACCGTAACACTACCGCCTCCGCGTTTTACTGTTGGCACTACACACACTGGCAGATGACGTTCACCAGGCATTCGCTGTACCCACACCTTGCCATCGGATTGCCACATTGTGTACCGCCATTCCTCACTCCACACAACGTTTTTCCACTGTTCAATTGTGATGTGCGGCTTATGAGCAGCTGCTCCACCATGAAATCCAAGTTTTCTCACCTTCCGCCTAGCTGTCATAGTAGTTGGAGTGGATCCTGATGCAGTATGGAATTCTGTGTTAAGGTCTAGAATCTAGATAGATGTCTGCCTATTACACATTACGACCCTCTTCAACTGTCGGTGGTCTCTGTCAGTTAATAGACGAGGTCGCCCTCTACGCTTTTGTGCTGTACGTGTCCCTTCACGTTTCCACTTCAGTATCAAATCGGAAACAGTGGACCTAGGGATGTTTTGGAGTGTGGAAATCTCGCGTTCAGACGCATGACACAAGTGACACCCAATCACCTGGCCACGTTTGAAGTCCGTGAGTTCCGCGGAGCGGTTCAGTAGTTTAAACCATAGAAAAATATTATTGAAAGTACCTGGTATGAAGATACAGGTGTGCTGAATCGATGTGACATTTCTATTTGAGGATACACAACGAAACGTTATGTTCTCCAGTGTGGAAGTATAACTGCTCGCCGTTGTTGTTGCTGGATTTCCCTCAAAACACTTAGGACGCGTAGAAGGGGATAGGTAGATAACTATTTGTATTAGGACCAGTATCCAAAGAGGTAACGTTTCTATATCGCAATATGCTCCACCGTGCTGTGGCAAAGAATACCCTTGGCCAGCAGTATCCACTATTCTAGCAGTGGAAGTTGAGTTAATTCGTGATGTGATACGTTAGTACCACACATTTCGTGCGTACCTCCATATTAGATTTTTGCTTACAAATATAGCAATCACAAGAATCGTCGTACACTGCTATCGCTCGTCGCCAATCAGATGCGCGTGAGTGGAACATATTATTTAACATATTTTTGTCCTTTATTATTGAGTCGGGGCGTCTCTGGAAACGGTATCTAATAAAATCATTTTCTAGCCGGAGCCGTCTACACATCGTAAGAATTTCTAAGGATAATTTAGAAATATCCAGTCTGAGCATGATATTTTGGTTGTTCCTAGAACACTAACGTTTCTGGTCATTGTAACGGCAGGAATAATACGTGTGACTAAAATTAATCTCATACTATAAATTAAATACATAACAACACACAAATAATTACGATCACAAAACTGAGGAGGATCTCTGATGTTGAGAATTAAGTATGGTGTGAAGCCAGAACATGGAAAATCTCATTTCTCGCTGTCTGTATGCGAGCCCACAAAGCTCCAACAGGAGTCGCGAGAAGACCGAGACAAACATGTTGCCAGCCAGCCATACCCAGACGTGTTCTTTGGGCAGTATGTGAAGGGCCCACACAGTCCAGGAAAGCAGTAATACTCGTCGCTCTTCAAAAGATCTTTCTCATTCCTTATTACACGTGGCTGGGGCATATCGAGTAGCAGTGTAGCATATCGAGTTTTTTGAACGAAGAACAGTAGCTTGAGCTCCTATACCTCCCTCAAGTACAGGTTAGTATTCTGGTTCCTCTCAGTACGAAGAAGTCGAAATCACATACCCTATCAAAGAACATCACAGTGCTGCTTCAGTGGACTGGCTGAACCAATGTGGTATGTAGTGATAACAGGCTGTGAATTTTTTGTTATTGAAGTTGTCGATTAGCCTTTATCCACGAGATATATACAGATATTTAGAAGTAGGGTCACCATATGTAACTCTTGAAACCATGATACGTGGAAGAATTGGAACATAGGATTTTCTTTGCTTTGGTACATAATTAAGGCACAAATTTGGTTCCTTGTTATGCTACATACATTCCGTGTATTAGACACCTCTTTAGAAAAGACTTGTCTTTATAACTGCAAAAAGCTACGAAACGTTGAATAAATGTTATCATTATTAGGTTAGACTATTTTATTATCAATAAGAACATTGATTTTTATGTCACATATGGCAAAGGTCGATAGTGTTGCTAATTTCACTAAGTGTTGGCAAAACTGAAAACTGGTTAACATCTTGCGGCTACTATCAATCAACACATCTACCTTCGGTCCCATGAGTTCAGCTTTCACGATAAGTATAGTACAACTTAAATTACTATCTCTTCTTGTTTGTATAAATCGCATTTCATCGGATATTTTATGTAGTAAAGGCTGTCTTGTCTGACAGACCCTTCTGGTCTAGTTCTTATTCGAAAGTTGGTACGTGGATATCATTTGCTTCGAGCTGACGTGGCTGGTATGTACATCTGCCTTTCTCTCTGTCATTGTTGAATCTACCTTAGTCGCATTTCAACACAGAGATGGATCTCACTGGAAATTATAGATCTTCACGTCTCCACAGTCCCAAATATCTTCCTTCTTGTAACCAGGCATATTGCTCAGAGCTTCTCTTACGATCTGACTAAGCGATGTGGCGCAATGTTTAAGACGTTGCAATTTCATTCGGAAGAAATGGGGCTTAAAACCCCGTCTGGCCGTCCACGTAAGGTTTTCCATGTTTTCGCTAAAGGCAAGTGCCGGGATGGCTTCTTTGAAAAGGATACAAGCTCTTTCCTTTCTCATGCTTCCACAGTCCTAGCTTATGTTCTCTCTCTAATGACCTTATTGCAATGGGACGTTAAATCCTAACTCCTTCCCTCCATCTCATGAGCTACATGTTCAGCTTTATGTAACAATGAATGCATTTACTGAAACTTTTTTAGATCGATCTATTGGCATTTTTCGTCTTACTGCTAAAGACAGTTGTAAACCCAAAATCTCAATTAATTTTACGCCACTTACAGAATACTTCGCGTGAATGTGTTTGCCACAAGTCGTTTGACATATTCCCTTAACGTACCACTACTACGTGAATGCAGTCCTGGAGTTAATAAAGTTGGCCACTTTGCCTTTCTGTTGGTTCGAAGCCTGTAATGCGAAGGGAAACCGTTTCTGATCTTGATAAAAAATGTTCTGCAGGTTTAACAAGCTTCTTCCTGCGGATATTCAATGATTATAGCTGTGTTCATTTGCTTGGACCACAAAGTTAGGAGTTCGCTGTAAAACCGTTTGATAAATGCTACAGGATAAATGCTGCATGAATGGTTAAATTGGTGGAACTGTTCATTGTACAGTAAGGTACATTGTAGTACATTGATCTGGATGATCAAATGGAATTCAACCTCGCTACTTGCGAATACGAGTCCAGAGTGTTAACCACTGCACTTCCTTACTTGGCACCAAACTCGAAGGATACATAGGGCAATGTTCAAGTGATTAAGTTTGCAGAGAAATGTCATACATACAGGTCCAACATCGTCGTTTTCAGTGTGACCAGGAAGGCCATTGTTACAACACGGGTACGCTAAAGGAGACCATAGTATGTAGGGCCTTGTCCATCCAAATACGTTGCAGTACTAATATACTCCTACATTTTCTCTTTGCTATGATTTCAGTTTCCGCCCCTCATGATCGCGCTATTTCTTTGATTAATTATGAAAAATATACTAATTGGATTTTCTCGTGGGAGACTTGGTAATGTGGATTTTTCACAGATAACACTCGTCGACCATTGAACCTATCTAGTACACGCTTGACCATCACATGTAGATGTTTAGTGGGCTCGTATACAAGCATCAGTGAGGGAGAGTCCCCTGTATATCCAAGCATTCTTTGGTTCGCTGCGATAACATTGAGAGTCTCTGGTTGTAGGTTATGGGGGTTTCGTAACGTAGTACATTCTCAGAGAACGCTTCTGTGTGCCGGCTAGAGTGGCCTAGCGGTTCTAGGCGATTCATTCTGGAGTCGCGCGACCGCTACGGTCGCAGGTTCGAATCTTGCCACGGGCATGGATGTGTGTGATGTCCTTAGGTTATTTAGGTTTAAGTAGTTCTAAGTTCTAGGGCACTGATGACCTCAGAAGTTAAGGCCCATAGTGCTCAGAGCCATTTCAGCCAACGCTTCTGTGATCTTAGTTATACGTGTAATATTCTGTACCTAATCTCTGGTGAAACGTTCTCCACATTTAAATTCTCACGAATATACTGAAGAGCCAAAACATTGTGACCACTGCCCATCGCGACGTTGGATGGCTCCTGTTAGCGTTGCGGGCACGTGACGCGGTAACAAAAGTATGGAAGCGGAGCTGACACAGACAGGGGATCACCCTAGCGAAGTTATGGGCTGCATATGGGACAATCCATTGGATAAGCGATTTTGACAAAGGGCAGATTATTATTACCCAGAATCTGTGTACGAGTATCTCGAAAATGAGGAAACTGGTCGAATGTTTACGTGCTACTGTTGTGAGCATCTACGGAAAGATATAGGACAGTGAAGCTACCGCCAGGCGCTAAACGGATGAACGTCCATGACTATTCATACGGCGTGGACTTCAGAGGCTTGTCTGTTCCGTGAAGTAGTATAGATGGCGGTCTGTGTCATCGCTGCCGAGGGAGCACGATACTGGTGCGCGAACAAGTGTTTCAGAGCGCACCGTTCATCGTACATTGCTGAACATGGAGCTTCGCAGCAGACCATCAAATCGTGTTCACGTGTTGACCCAACGACATCGTCAATTACTATTGCAGTAGAAAGGTGGCGGCCCACCGGGTGTATCACATTTTTTGCTACACTAGGTCGATGGTCGTCTCCACAAACGCCGTCATCGAGGTGAACGGCGGCTGGAAAGGTGCAGCGCGCCATGGATGCAGCCTCGTGGGAGCAGTATTATGCTATGGGAGAAATTCTCCTTCGCTTGCAAGGGACCTGTGGCTATAATCTAAGACAAGCTGACAGCTAAGAACCACCTGCATCCCTTCCTGCTCGATGTCTTCCCCAACTGTGATATCATCTTTCAGCAGTATAATTGACCATGTTTCGGAGCCAGAACTGTATTACAGTGGTTTCAGGAGCATTAAAGTGAACTCATGTTGATGGCTCGCCGGCCAAATTCCCCTAATATAAATCCTATGGAACCCATCTGGGTCGTTATCGGGCACCATCACCGCGTACGCTAATCAGCGGTCCGTTATTTACGCAAATTGCATGACCTGTGCGTAGACATCTAATGCCACATACCTCCACAAGCCTACCAACAAACTGTCATATCTCTGATAATAAGAATGAGTGATGTATTTCGGTCCAGAGACTGAAAAATTAGCTATTAAGTATCTGGTCATAGTGTTTTGGCTCATCAGAATATATGACGAGGGTATTTGAAAGTTTGTACAACGCTACGACAGATATCTATTCGGAGCGGCGACTATGTAGAGAAGTAGCTGGAAGGTGTAGCCAACTGTTGCAAATAAAACAGTTTTGATTTTCACTGTAGTTTCCGTTTCGTGACAGATCATTCCTTACTTTCCGAATAGCCCTCGTACGTGTACGACTGAATGCTTTTTGTCGTTCATGCTACAGGACCTGAAGATGACCCTCTTGAGGAGTCGAAATTGGTCGCTTATATAAAAAGCTAAATAAATAACGGCTGTTGGAATACAATTTTTACAATTCATCCCCCAGCCGCAGTCCAATACTCCACAACTGCAAGATAGAGCTATGTTTACTATTTGTGTATGTGGATTGGGCAGTATAAAGAATTGTAAGTTTGAAATTTTCGTTTACATGGAATCTTGATATAATGAGCTTCAACTGAAGCTTCACTAACGTATGTTAGCCTGCCATCGTCAGTATCAGTCGAGCTGGGAGCATCTCTTGAAACATAACAGTATAATAGTTCCTATCATGACTTAAAATAGCGTTTAAGGAATCCGAATTTTTCTGTATTTTTTAAGTGTATACCTCTATCATTACTCTCTGAGATAGACCCTACTCCTGTATTTATATTCGTAGCTACTTTTATATGAATTGACGTCAACATTTCCTTTGATACTACTTGTATATTTTCATTCTTTATGGCTATTTCTTTGTGTTTCTTGATATGATCTGACTCTCTAGGTCTAGTTCTCTCAGCGTCTTAATTTCGATATTAAAACTAAAATGTGATGCCCTGAAAGGAAGTGCCTAGATAATAAGTCACCTGTTCAATAACTCTGGCTGACGTCAGAGTAATTGTTACACGGGCCAAGAGTTTCATGTTCGCTGTCCGGGAGTAAGTGAGTTCCATTAAAAGCTACGTAGGTCATATAAAAAAGGAGAAAATAGATATTGCCGTGGCTGCATACATTTTGAGACAATGTGGGATCAACGCAGTAAATGTTGTTAAGGACCTGATACAAAATCAAAGGCATCTTAGTTGCAAAAATGGTATACCGATAATTTCCGCTAAAGAACTTATCATTTCTATCGATATAAATTCAACTTTCACATTAAAAATCTTAAAACATGCTTTTAAATAGGTAATGGCATTTATACATCGAAACAACGCTACATACAAACTATAGAGCATCTAGGAATCAGTTTGATGTACTCATGGAAAGGTCTAATCGGAATACGTGGTTCGCTAACATGCCAGATACCAACATACCTCAACAGTCTATAGTATGTGTATAAGGACGCTGAAAAAAGCATATAGAGGCAATGTCACATTACAAGAGTTCGTACAACGAGTACTGGAGCAAAAACGCATTACCCGAAGGCACTGACTGTAGACAATGGTATGAAAAAATTGGTAGGGGAGGCTCATCCAAAACCGATGATTGTGAGCTATAATTTATGGAATTTGGCTTCCTACATTGAGATAATCATTAGATGGGGGATACAGTACAGTAGTTAAGCAATAATAATAATTGGCTCCTGAGAAGCATATATAAAAGGCATATACGGCTTAATTTGTTCGACATTGCATTTTATCAAACCAAAAACAAGTATGTATTAGTCTACCAGTGCATCAGAGCATCCTTCGTCATAAGCGAAAGATGTGTCCCTTAAATTACATAAGAGCTCTGTAATCATCTAGGAGTAAACCCGTCTTTGGCTTCTCTCCAACCTCCGCTCGCCACACACGGAAAAACCTCAAGAAATTATGTTCATCCGAACATAACCCTCAATGGAGGCAATATAAAAGCAGAACCCAGTACCTGATCATTTAGAATTATGAGCTATAAGAACTACCCTGTGATGTACCTTTAATAACAGAGAGGACGTATGCTTTGCAACCTTAGATCACAAACGAGGTCACGAAAATTATTTTGGTAAGTATGCAATAAAACATCATAAATCAATATCAAATCGATTATCATGGTACATAATATTGTGGTTTCTGTTATAAGAATGGAAAAAACAAAGAGAATGACACAATTACACACAACTTCTGAAGTATTTGCGCTACATACGTTTCGTAATATTTAACACGACATATGAAACTGCGAGCAATCTTATCGACTAGTGTTTTACTGATAGTAGCAAAACTACCGCAAAACGCCCACACGAATACGTGATCAATGCTTTTAATAACACTGGAACAGTAATAAACAGGTAATTACACAGGCTGCCCTGACATGCCGCCAGATACTTGCCAGCTCGGGACTCTACCACAACCTCTTCAGTTGTACGGTTCCGGAAAGGTGGGTACAGCGTATCTACCACATGTGTTTCTCGGTTATTCACGGAGAGGCATTAACATAACAGTGACAGCGAAGTCGCCTAAGATTTCCCAGTCCACAATTAAACTACATTAAATTTACTGATGAAAGGTCCTGTTCGTTTGTTTTTTTTTTCCCCTCTAGGACTAATAGTTTCTATGTTGCAGAGGACGTAAAAATCAGAGATCATTAAAATAGTATTTCAATGGTGTAAATTTGATGTTAATTGTTAAATGAAACGGATTCAGAAAAAAATTAAATGTGTGTACACATCTAAGTGCAGTAGAACTCTATTAAGGAATAAAGTGTGTTCTGCGGGTGTAACACTGTGGGAAGGCTGTTGGAAGTGTAAGGGGAGATAGGTCGCCGGATTGTGGTTATGCACTTACCGCTTTCATAGGTACGCAAAATGAAGAGCGATCAGGCAATTTCCCATTCTCTCTACCACACTGTCATAAAATCGCTGCAGTCGGAAAAAGATGCTGCAAGAATGAGACTAACGACGACTGAAGAGAATCGTTCAACAGGAGGTAAGTGCAACGCCTCCGCAAATTGCTGCAGATTTCAATGCTGGGCCATCGACAAGTGTCCGTTTGCGAACCATTCAACGAAACATCATCGATGTCGGCTTTCGGAGCCGAACGCCCCTCGTGTACCGTTGATGACTGCACGACACAAAACTTTACGCCTCGCTTGGGCCCATCAACACCGAAATTAGACTGTTGACGACTGGAAACATGTTGCCTGGTCGGACGAGTCTCGTTTCGAATTGTATCCAGCGGATAGACGTGTACTGATATGGAAACAACCTCATGAATCCATTGACCTTGCATGTCAGCAGGGTACTCTTCAATCTGGTGGAGGCTCTGTAATGGTGTGTGGCGTGTGCAGTAGGAGTGATATGGGATCTCTGATACGTCTAGATATGACTCCGACAGGTGACACGTACGTAAGCATCATGGCTGATCACCTACATCCATTCATGTCCATTGAGCATTCTGAAGGAGTTGGACAATTCCAGCAGGACAATGCGCTGTCCCACACGTCCAGAATTGCTACAGAGTGGCTTCAGGAACACTCTTCTGAGTTTAAACACTTCCGTCGACCACCAAACACTCCAGACATGAACATTATTGAACATATCTGGGATGCCTTGCAACGTGCTGTTCAGAAGAGATCTCCACCTCCTCGTACCTTACGGATTTATGGACTGCCCTGCAGGATTCATGGTGTCATTTCCCTCCAACACTACTTCACACATTAATCAAGAGAATGCTACGTCGTGTTGCGGCACTTCTGCGTGCTCGCAGAAGCTCTACACGATATTAGGCAGGTGTACCAGTTTTTTTGGTTCTTAAGTGTATTTCAGTTTATTAAGTATTTTCATTTGTTACATGAGCTTTTATGTAAAATACATTTCTGTGAAGAATGGCTGAGAATTTATTAATTTGTGTGATGTTTTTCGCCCCATTAGCTGAATGGTCAGCGCAGTGGAATGCCACGCACGGTGGCCCGGGTTCGATTCCTGGCTGGGGTGGGAGATTTTCTCCCCTCAGGGACTGGGTGTTATATTGTCCTCAACATCATTTCATCCCCATTGTCGACACTCAAGTCAGCCAATGTGGCGTCGTACTCAACAAGACTTGCACTTGGCGGCCGAACTTACCGCCTGGGAACTCCCGGCCACTGACGCCATACGATCATTTACATTTTTGTGCGATGTTTTCAGTTACCCGTGTAGTGTTTATGGGAAAGGGATTGGATTGCTAAATGTGGCACTTGCTGCTGTCAGTCGTTGACAAAATATTTTAAAGCCATATAATTGTGTTGTAGTCACATGGTCGTGAATTAATGAATGACCACAAAGCTACTGCACGTTTCTCACCACTAATTGTGTCACTGGAAGATTGTATAAATCTCTTCCTTTCAGAAACTGCTGGCATCTGTAGAAAAGGCTGCGTCATGTACCAAACATTCACAGCATATCTTCCAAGGTTGGTGTCATTATGTCTGATGGAACAGGACTGATCATGTTCAAATCTGGAACAGTAATTTGCCGTAATACAGTCCTTGATTGGTATTGAAATAGCTAAAGTTCCATAACACCTAGGTGATCTATGCCTCTCACAGAGGTATCAAATTTAAGCCTCTGGATCTCTTAATATGTTGGGAGAGCTGAGACCGAAGTGATGTATTTGATACCCTCAAGCTGTGAAAAGTATTCCAACCATTTATAGCGAGAACAATGAAATCGACATTGTCGAATACATATTGACACCATGTTACACTTGGGGTAGGCTCTTCAGTGTGGTATACAGCTAACACTTCCAGCTGTTGAGCATTTTTTACATAACAGTCAATTCAACAATTACAAATACATTCTCACTTAATAAACTGAAAATAACTCCTCTATATAAACATAAACTCAGTTAAGTGATTCTGTTTACTCGCATGAGAGAACCAGATAGAAAATGCTGGGGAGGTATAGTCTGTCTGTAGACTGATTAGAAAGCTACACCTGCCGTACAGGATGACTAAGAATCAGTTCCCTCTAGCATTTTAGCACAGTGTGCAGAATCTTACATAGATGCTGTCCATACATGTTAATTACCTTAGTATTATTAGTAAGTCATATCTGTATTCCACGTAGCGTAAACGCAGTTTGTGGAAAATAAATACCCCCGGACATGTCTGCACACTGCGTCGATAGTGATTCCTCAGGTGAGCTGCAGAAGGTAACTTTGTGAAACACCATGTAGTTGCTTCTTGTCACGTAGGGAGGTAAATTTGATGCGGAATTATCCGCTCGCTGTTCAGTTTACAGGCTTAAGAAGGAAGGAAGTGCATGACTGCAATTCAGCAACCTACCTTCCTTCACGCTTCTCAGCTCCACTCCTGCCTTTCCTACTACCTCTTACACCTCCAGAACACTATTTATGCCTCAGTACGGTTCAGCTGCTCTTAGACGTGGTACAAACATTTACTGTTTGTTTTTAACCCACGTTATTTAACACAATACACTAATTTTATAAATGAAACCATTACATCTACATCTAGATCTACATCCGTACTCCGCAAGCCATCTGACGGTGTGTGGCGGAGGGTACCCTGAGTACCTCTATCGGTTCTCCCTTCTATTCCAGTCTCGTATTGTACGTGGAAAGAAGGATTGTCGGTATGCTTCTGTGTGGGCTCTAATCTCTCTGATTTTATCCTCATGGTCTCTTCGCGAGATATACGTAGGAGGGAGCAATATACTGCTTGACTCTTCGGTGAAGGTATGTTCTCGAAACTTTAACAAAAGCCCGTACCGAGCTACTGAGCGTCTCTCCTGCAGAGTCTTCCACTGGAGTTTATCTATTATCTCCGTAACGCTTTCGCAATTACTAAATGATCCTGTAACGAAGCGCGCTGCTCTCCGTTGGATCTTCTCTATCTCTTCTATCAACCCTACCTGGTGCGGATCCCACACTGCTGAGCAGTATTCAAGCATTGGGCGAACAAGCGTACTGTAACCTACTTCCTTTGTTGTCGGATTGCATTTCCTTAGGATTCTTCCAATGAATCTCAGTCTGGCATCTGCTTTACCGACGATCAACTTTATATGATCATTCCATTTTAAATCACTCCTAATGCTTACTCCCAGATAATTTATGGAATTAACTGCTTCCAGTTGCTGACCTGCTATTTTGTAGCTAAATGATAAGGGACCTATCTTTCTATGTATTCGCATCACATTACACTTCGCTACATTGAGATTCAATTGCCATTCCGTGCACCATGCGTCAATTCGCTGCAGATCCTCCTGCACTTCAGTACAATTTTCCATTGTTGCAACCTCTCGATACACCACAGCATCATCTGCAAAAAGCCTCAGTGAACTTCCGATGTCATCAACCAGTTCATTTATGTATATTGTGAATAGCAACGGTCCTATGACACCCCCCTGCGGCACACCTGAAATCAGTCTTACTTCGGAAGACTTCTCTCCATTGAGAATGACGTGCTGCGTTCTGTTATCTAGGAAGTCCTCAATCCAATCACACAATTGATCTGATAGTCCGTATGCTCTTACTTTGTTCATTAAACGACTGTGGGGAACTGTGTCAAACGCCTTGCGGAAGTCAAGATACACGGCATCTACCTGTGAACCCGTGTCTAAGGCCCTCTGAGTCTCGTGGACGAATAGCGCGAGCTGGGTTTCACACGATCGTCTTTTTCGAAACCCATGCTGATTCCTACAGAGTAGATTTCTAGTCTCCAGAAAAGACATTATACTCGAACGTAATACGTGTTCCAAAATTCTACAACTGATCGACGTTAGAGATATAGGTCTATAGTTCTGCACATCTGTTCGACGTCCCTTCTTAAGAACGGGGATGACCTGTGCCCTTTTCCAATCCTTTGGAACGCTTCGCTCTTCTAGAGACCTACGGTACACCGCTGCAAGAAGGGGGGCAAGTTCCTTCGCGTACTCTGTGTAAAATCGAACTGGTATCCCATCAGGACCAGCGGCCTTTCCTCTTTTGAGCGATTTTAGTTGTTTCTCTATCCCTCTGTCGTCTACTTCGATATCTACCATTTTGTCAACTGTGCGACAATCTAGAGAAGGAAGCACAGTGCAGTCTTCCTCTGTGAAACAGCTTTGGAAGAAGACATTTAGTATTTCGGCCTTTAGTCTGTCATCCTCTGTTTCAGTACCATTTTGGTCACAGAGTGTCTGGACATTTTGTTTTGATCCACCTACCGCTTTGACATAGGACCAAAATTTCTTAGGATTTTCTGCCAAGTCAGTACATAGAACTTTACTTTCGAATTCATTGAAAGCCTCTCGCATAGCCCTCCTCACACTACATTTCGCTTCGCGTAATTTTTGTTTGTCTGAAAGGCTTTGGCTATGTTTATGTTTGCTGTGAAGTTCCCTTTGCTTCCGCAGCAGTTTTCTAACTCGGTTGTTGTACCACGGTGGCTCTTTCCCATCTCTTACGATCTTGCTTGGCACATACTCATCTAACGCATATTGTACCATGGTTTTGAACTTTGTCCACTGATCCTCAACACTATCTGCACTTGAGACAAAACTTTTGTGTTGAGCCGTCAGGTACTCTGTAATCTGCTTTTTGTCACTTTTGCTAAACAGAAAAATCTTCCTACCTTTTTTAATATTTCTATTTACGGCTGAAATCATCGATGCAGTAATCGCTTTATGATCGCTGATTCCCTGTTATGCGTTAACTGTTTCAAATAGTTGGGGTCTGTTTGTCACCAGAAGGTCTAATATGTTATCGCCACGAGTCGGTTTTCTGTTTAACTGCTCAAGGTAGTTTTCAGATAAAGCACTTAAAAATATTTCACTGGATTCTTTGTCCCTGCCACCCGTTATGAACGTTTGAGTCTCCCAGTCTATATCCGGCAAATTAAAATCTCCACCCAGAACTATAACATGGTGGGGAAATCTACTCGAAATATTTTCCAAATTATTCTTCAGGTGCTGAGCCACAACAGCTGCTGAGCCCGGGGGCCTATAGAGACATCCAATTACCATGTCTGAGCCTGCTTTAACCGTGACCTTCACCCAAATCACTTTTAATAATCTTTTAATAATCTATGGTATTCCATGGTCTGATCCTCTTCAACGCGAAACTATTAGCCCTAGAGAGAAAATGAGTATGACTTTTTTTTTTTTTTGCAGGAAATCTAATGTAGTTTAATTTTGTACTGGGAAATATTTTCGAGATATTCAAGAAAACCCAAAAAAGTGAACTCTGACGCATCCCCCAAACCCTCGCTCACAGCCAACCGGTTAGGATTTTTAGTATGTTATGCATTACACTCCCCCTACACTGCACAAAAACTTGCGACTACACAACTTTTTTCTCTAATTTTTTTTTCGTTGATTGGACTAAATGCAACTACGTAACTATGATGTAACAAAGGTACTGTATGTGTGAAACCCTGATCCGACGTAAGAGAAAGCCTGATAGTCCTAAACAGACCAGGTTAAACAAATAAAATAAAATAAAGTAAAATAAAATACAGCTCCTGTGTGGTTTGAAAGGGACTCTTATGCCATGGCCATGTGGATAGCGATGACGCAACTTCCTCTCCAAAGTAGACCGCAAATGCCCAATAATATTTAAATCTGGTGACTGTGATGACCAGGCGAGATGACACCAGTGTTCATAAAACCAGTTCTGGACGATGTGGTCAGTGTGAAAAGGAGCAGTGTCGTTTTATAGCACAGTACCACCACAGAGGGTCAACGAAAATCGTCACATAATCCTTGGCAGTAATGCACATCTTGCACAGTACCCATGGCGCCAATGGAATACCATGATATGGTCACCCAAATCATCACCGAACTTCCGCGACTGTGTAAAAGCAGATCATTTAAGAAAGGCAGGTGTACACGAAAATCTTTAAGAATTTGGTAAACGGTATATAAGACAAAAAATACGCACTCTAAAAGAAAGTTGCGTTGAACACCATCTCTACACCCGCTAAATCTACAGTGGCTGAACGTTGTATTTCCACTGATTATTCCATAGATTCCGCGAAGCTAAGATACTCTCCTCAACCTACTGAGATTTAGTGGGCAAGGAAGCTGTAGAAATACTATCAGCACACGGCATGCTCAACTGAGATGACTTTTTCTAGCTAGACAAATCATGGGAGCTCCTAATTTCACGTCTGCGCTTTCAAAGGAAATAATGGTCTATGTCTTCGCTGCGTAGCAGTCCTACATAGGCCATCCATAATAATCAATCAAATACTTCATAAGCACCGCGGATTCACCAACTCTGCGAATTCTCTGTTATACTGTTAGACGCATGAAGTTTTATTTATGACTGACGCTTTTGCCACCAATATGTTACGTCCGAAGCGCGCGTGATTTTTCCGCAGTATTGTGTAAAATGATTTAAAAATCTTGCAAACAGCACATCTTGAGAATAGTTGAAAGGTTGCCAGCCAAACTGACGCTTTTGCCACCAATATGTTACGTCCGAAGCGCGCGTGATTTTTCCGCAGTATTGTGTAAAATGATTTAAAAATCTTGCAAACAGCACATCTTGAGAATAGTTGAAAGGTTGCCAGCCAAAATATCACAAAAAGGATTACTCCTTTTCCGGATTCATGCCCGAAGAATGATGGAATATTCGGTCAGACGGGAGAAGTTCAAGAAGCACATCAGACAACCCCTGTCAGAAATGGATAATTTCACCGCTGTGGGGCGAATACGTTCGAGGACGTTTGCCTCAGATATTCTTCCAACAATGTTCGGTATCCTAACTATATACACAACTCATTAGTCACCAGTGTAAAGCGGACGCTCGGATTGGGGCTTCGAAGCGCGTAGTATGCTGATCAGAACGGTAAGCAGATCATTTTTCAAGCCGGAATCCACGTCCATAAATTTACTGTTAGGGCTCTACAGGGCGTCAAAGTCAGTGAGTTTGGATATGGTGAATGGTCGGTGTTCCACATTTCGCTACGGGATCCAACAACAGCGTGACAACCGGCAATATATTACGAAAGGGGTTCAAGATTTCGACATCAGACATGATTCCATAGTTTACTACGATGATATAGAAACTAATGAACGTTGTGAAATATGTCCGGCTATGCAGTCGCAGCATAGATTTATACAATAAGGCCCTTTGGTGACGTTACCGGAGTAGTGGACATCATCATCCTCTTAGCGCCTCGCAGTAAATAGTCAAGAGGAGTAAGACCTAGTGAGCTGGTGACATTGATCACCCTGCTATCAATCCATCAGTCTGCGTTTTCGTCAAAATAGACTGAAGCTCGCTACTCCTTCTGTAGCCACATAATCTGACGAACTTGTAGTGGCGCCTCCTCCAGAAAGGCAGATCTCTCGCGTTATAATAATAATATACGGCCCAAAGATTTAATCACAAACTATCCCCTTCCATAGAGTCACGCTGAACCAGTATTGGTTACTTCTAGTCACTTGCAAAATGAGATCTTAGATTACTCAAATATGAGTGTTGTGCAAGTTCACAGTGCCTTCTCGAGTGAACGCACATTCATTGACGAATAGCAACAATGTCGGATATTGTGCCTGGAGAATGTAGTGCTGTAATTACCGTAGAGACAACTGTACTTACACTCCTGGAAATGGAAAAAAGAACACCGTGAATTCATTGTCCCAGGAAGGGGAAACTTTATTGACACATTCCTGGGGTCAGATACATCACATGATCACACTGACAGAACCACAGGCACATAGACACAGGCAACAGAGCATGCACAATGTCGGCACAAGTACAGTGTATATCCGCCTTTCGCAGCAATGCAGGCTGCTATTCTCCCATGGAGACGATCGTACAGATGCTGGATGTAGTCCTGTGGATCGGCTTGCCATGCCATTTCCACCTGGCACCTCAGTTGGACCAGCGTTCGTGCTGGACGTGCAGACCGCGTGAGACGACGCTTCATCCAGTCCCAAACATGCTCAATGGGGGACAGATCCGGAGATCTTGCTGGCCAGGGTAGTTGACTTACACCTTCTAGAGCACGTTGGGTGGCACGGGATACATGCGGACGTGCATTGTCCTGTTGGAACAGCAAGTTCCCTTGCCGGCCTAGGAATGGTAGAACGATGGGTTCGATGACGGTTTGGATGTACCGTGCACTATTCAGTGTCCCCTCGACGATCACCAGAGGTGTACGGCCAGTGTAGGAGATCGCTCCCCACACCATGATGCGGGGTGTTGGCCCTGTGTGCCTCGGTCGCATGCAGTCCTGATTGTGGCGCTCACCTGCACGGCGCCAAACACGCATACGACCATCAATGGCAACAAGGCAGAAGCGACTCTCATCGCTGAAGACGACACGTCTCCATTCGTCGCTCCATTCACGCCTGTCGCGACACCACTGGAGGCGGGCTGCACGATGTTGGGGCGTGAGCGGAAGACGGCCTAACGTTGTGCGGGACCGTAGTCCAGCTTCATGGAGACGGTTGCGAATGGTCGCCGATACCCCAGGAGCAACAGTGTCCCTAATTTGCTGGGAAGTGGCGGTGCGGTCCCCTACGGCACTGCGTAGGATCCTACGGTCTTGGCGTGCATCCGTGCGTCGCTGCGGTCCGGTCCCAGGTCGACGGGCACGTGCACCTTCCGCCGACCACTGGCGACAACATCGATGTACTGTGGAGACCTCACGCCCCATGTGTTGAGCAATTCGGCGGTACGTCCACCCGGCCTCCCGCATGCCCACTATACGCCCTCGCTCAAAGTCCGTCAACTGCACATACGGTTCACATCCACGCTGTCGCGGCATGCTACCAGTGTTAAAGACTGCGATGGAGCTCCGTATGTCACGGCAAACTGGCTGACACTGACGGCGGCGGTGCACAAATGCTGCGCAGCTAGCGCCATTCGACGGCCAACACCGCGGTTCCTGGTGTGTCCGCTGTGCCTTGCGTGTGATCATTGCTTGTACAGCCCTCTCGCAGTGTCCGGAGCAAGTATGGTGGGTCTGACACACCGGTGTCAATTTGTTCTTTTTTCAATTTCCAGGAGTGTATATTGGATAGTCGCTCGTTATTAGTCCCTGAAATTACTGCAGATGGTATGGGTGCACCACTTGTTCGCTGACAACTGCCCGTACATCAGTATGAGATGTACTCAGTTCTTGCACCACTTGGTCAGTGCTGGTTGACAGTTCCTCCACAAAGTGTTGCAAAACATCCTCCTCAAAGGAAACCAACCGAACGGAGCGTGGACGGCTGGTATTAGATTTTGACGTGTAATACCGGACAGAAATTTAGAACAGTTGATATGAGTAGCCAAAGGCCATCGTAAAACACTGGATGTGATGCTCAGTCGTCGCCTTCAAAAGCAACTGTCATAAATTCGTCCCCGTAGTGGAGCCCTAACGTCCCACGTTAAAATCGGCGGTGATCTAACTCAAAGTAGACTCCCGATATCACAATTTGGCTCGGCGAAGGAGAGGTGATGTCCGTTCGTGAAACACATCTAGTCGTCTTGTTCGGCGGCTTACGGGTCTAGAACCACTTTTTCTGTGATATTGAAGACCGACCCTAGTCGCTATTGACTTCGTAAACCAAAATTATTGTGTAGTCTCCGAAACGTCATGACCCGTGTACGTCTTGCACCGATTACCATTCCACGTTCACAGTCTGTTAATTCGCGATCATATTTACTACACACTTGTCTCTAAAAGACTGCACAGTTACTATGTCTACCCGAGCGCATTTAGCCACAATATTCAGATGTCTTACATAACACACACTTAAATGAAACAACCCTTCCCATGCCTGCTAGTCGCTCAGCTTTACAAACGCTTACCGTAGGTACAACAAATATCTTAGTGCTACGTAGTACTAGCAGTTGTACAGTAAAATGTAACAAGCAGAGATAATACCTTTTCCTGTACACGCACTTTTGGAAAAACTCCAGACAGAAAACACATTACTACATTTCGGTCACTAAAAGTCTTCTCTCAGTTGTTGCGAATGTCGAGCAGTTCGAAGTATTTTTGTTGGGCGTCCTTTCCTCACACAGTTGTACAGCACCTCTGCTTACTCCACAGATACATAACACAACTACCCAACTACGTTGTGAAAAAGGAACTATGGGAAGATGCAGCACAAGCGCATGAATAGTATTAGGCGCAGCTCGTGGCTAGTATCTGCATAAGCAATTAGGCTATAAAACATAGTCGTAAGATTAGTTTCTTCATGTGTGGGATCACAGCCTCGCCGTAATTTCTGATTGTTTAAATATCCACCCAAGCTGTAAAATTCTATATATATTACTTAACTGAAATGAAATGATCGTATGGCATTGTTGGCTGGGAGGTCCCAAGCGGGAAACTTCGGCCGCCGTATTGCAAGTCCTTTTTAGTTGACGCCACTTCGGTGACCTGCGAGTCAATGATGACGAAACGATGATGAACACACAACACGCAGTCATCATGAGGCGGAGGAAATACCTGACACCGCCGGGAATCGAACCCGGAACCCCGTGCGCCGGATGCGAGAACGCTACCGCAAGAGCACGACCTGAGGACATTACTTAACTGATCATTTGCAAATGCCAGTAATAACAATACCAACGAAGTAAAAGAGTAAAGCATTCATTTAACATTGTTAACAATGCATATTATAATTACTGTTCACACACAGCATACAAGAGCACATTTTGTACTACGTCGTGTAAATAAAATGGCAATAATCTGTACAACAAATGAGTGAGTTTCCTGTAAGCGCTTGAAAGCCTACGGTTTAGTAATTGTGAGTCAGTCCCTCAAAAGATAAGTGGATTCCTTCTCACAAAGATCATAACGTTAATGATTACTTAAAACCTGTACAATATGTTACACTCTTTGCATAATCACATTGACCTACATAAATTTTTAATCCTTTTTTCTCAGTCTCATCAATTATCAGATACTGAACGAAAACTTTTTAAGTTTTTAAAAATTTTCATTCATTCCTCAAAATTACAAGGCTTTTTATCACTAATTCTAAAGTTTTATACTTTCATGACAAGTTTTCCACAAATGTATCTGATAAAACTGCCGAGCAGCTACAACAAAATTACACACCTTAGAAAATTGAAGATAATTACACAAAATATAGGATTTAGACTGGCTTAGTAGTGACAGTGTTTAAAACGGAATTACTGGTGACACAGGACACACTGTTTCTCTGAAAACGAACTTCTCCATGTCCTGTTCTGTTAATTTGCTTATCTGCCTTTGCCCAATATTATATGTGCCCAGCTGCCTTCCGTCCTGTACTCTGACTTTCTTTGCCTGTCTTTCACATCTGAAAGCCTCACGAAATTATTGAGAAGTATCGGAAGTTGGCGACATTTGTGTAAGGAGTGTGTAACTTAGTGTGTAAGGAGTGTGTAACTTAGTACCCGTGGTCTCTTTCAACACAGTCATATCCACCGCCACGAGATACATAATCATCATATGAGGCTGAGCGGCTTCCACAAACTGCAGCTCCACCATAGCTTTGCTGTAGCCACCATCAAACCCATCACTTTGCCGACTGCGTTCGTAACTCTCATTGGACGGTCCAGTAACACATAGCAATGCAGCCCATAGTAAATGCAGGGAATGAAATGACACCTGCTGCCTTAAAGTTGTTCTTTTCCAACAAAAAAAGGTTCGCAATGCTAATAATGTGTTTATTGCTGACGTTGCTAATTTTCAGAATCAGTAAAAGGAAAAATTAATTTCAGAGCCTGCTGATAAGTCACACAGCCTTGTTTTCATATATCAAAGCCTTCCTTTGAAGCCATCGGTGTTTGTGCTGTTCAGAAGGCTATTCATTTCCTCCCAGTAGATTACTGACTATGAAGCTAGCTGCTTCAGTCAGTTTTGCACACAGTTATCATTTTTGCTTGGCTTTACCTCATTTGAAACCGACAAAACTTTCCAGGAATGTCAATTTTATGTTACTGTAGTTAAACAATATATACGTCAAAGAGTTTGCTTCTTGGTAATGGTGGAGGAAATATTAGTTTCACTAGCCCACACTTGGAGATCCAACCTCGTCCTATGGTTAACAAAGAAAACGATTTTATCTTAGGTCCTATGCGACTGCGTTGTTGCTCTACTTTCTTTTCTACTGGATTTGATGGTACTTGCCCCACTGTACTGAACAACGACATGAGTTATCATGACAAAATACTACTTTCCTCCAGTATGACACCGTACTCAAAAAGTTTTAAAGTAATATTTTCCAAATAATTGGCAATACCGCTATTTTGTTTTTATCTCTCATCCACTTTATTTGAATTTGCTCCTCAGTTTTTACTGTTAGCCAAGTCCAGTGTAATTTTGTGGTATAAACTACCTACTGAGTAAAGAGTGCAGTCACTAAAGCACTGATATCCAGTTAGGGAGAAGTGAGGTTAAAGGGCGACCACTCCAGGTTGGCTTTCGTGCTACTTTCTAACCAACTTACGTCGCATGTCCTTATGTGTCTTACACCAATTCCTGGGCTCTTTCTTCCCCGATTCTTCTCCAACTGATTTAATGCTCCGTCACTAATAACTAGAAATACTTTACACGTTGGCGGATCCTGTGGTAGGGTACGAGTACTTATAAAACCTTTTGAGTCTCTTGCTGTCTGATTATACAAGGCGTAGATTTAAGTCTGGGAACACTTTCAATTATTTATTGCACAAGAACCAAACATTGTAAAGATATCATACATATGTCATTTTGAAGATAAGCCCTGAAAAACTTTCTTTTTCGTGTAAACCGCCACAGCGTAGTTTGGTAATTTGCCGATAGTCGGCGCTAGTCGCAAACATGGGTTCGGAGTGCGGAGCGAGCTTCCTGTGTGTTGCAGTTCGACAAAAACAAGTGTGCTACAGCTGCTCAACGGATGTTTAGAACCAAGTCTACGCTGTCCCACATCTGTAACGAGGGGTGGCCGCCTAACCCCACGATGTCTGGACGTGGTTTCACTTTGATTTCGCCACGTGTTGAAGACACACACCCGAAAAGTCGTACAATTTACGAAATGCTCGTGCCGAACCATCACAGTCTGCCCACGGTCATATCATATAGATTCCTCATTCTACACGGACATCACGCTCACTGATACTACATGCTCCGTGCGTGTGTCTGACTAGCACTCATTCCTCGCCAGGTGACGCTGTTATCGAGTGGACGGACTGATATCGATAGTAGTTTGGTGATCGTTATGTTCTGCCTGATCACTCTACACTCACGGTTCTGGGTGGCTTCCTAACGCGTTAGGTGCATGTGCAGTTCATGCCAACACGCTGACGTCACGTGGACGAACCAGGTGATACACGAAAATTGGTATGCGTTGCTAATTCTGTTATTAAGAAGTACATTTTTGTTCCTTGTTCATCGATCAAACGTTTTATCTCCGAATTTAAGAATAGTCCCGTGCGAGGATACGAACGCTGTAGGAACTGTGATCACAGATTTACTTACGTTATATGACCGGAAACCTCCTAACACGTACTGCTCTTTTTTCCAAAGCACCCAATTGCGTATTCCTCCGCAAGGCGAACTGGTTATCCGGCGGTAGCGAAAACTGACTTGATCACGTGACCACATACATTCACGTTGCTGTTCAAAGTAGCGTGCGTTGTTACCTCACAATGTGAGCGCAAAAAGTGCGCGTAGAAAATATCTTCGACGGAAGCAGTCATACCTTGCTGTTAACGTTACTAATTTTACTAACAGTGAGAATGATATGGGTGTGATAGTGTCAGCAGCGAAGGCAACGACAGGAGCAAACAAACATTGACAATGAAAAGATAAGTTAGACAGTGCTAAGCAAATTACAGAAGGAGCAACACGCGTGAAGCATAACTCAGGTATCTGCCGTAAAACAGAATAAGCAAAACGCACACAATAAATGTTTCACTGATGATCTAGATATAGGCCTACCTGTATTTGTTATTAGGTAGTAATTAGTACGACATTTTGAACAATACAAGGAAATATCATTTCTGTAAAATCTAGACTTCCAGGCTTGCAAAGAAGCACTGAGAAAAACTGTTCCATTCGGGTGCTTTGATTTTAAAAGGTGTGCCACAATGAACCATTCATTACTCGCAGACGAGAAAACACACTTATGGAAAAATGAGGCACCAAACACCAAAAATAAAGCGGCCTGTGCATTCATAGACACTACACTGCGAATGTATGTTACAAGATCCAGTGTGCGAAAAGTATTGTCAAACAACAGTTCCAGACCACGTCTCATTCTCGTGAACGCAAAGTTCGCTTTTCGTGTTCACTTCCCCTTTATGACTGTCACGGAAGACTGCATACTATCATGCAGAAATGGGTTGAAAAAATTGAAAATAGTCTTTTGGCGCCAACTTAGGACAACCAATCTTCTCTCCTTTATTCCGTCTACAAAATTTTGCAATAAAATAATTTCGTTCCCACTACTGGTAGGCCATTTAGGCCTAAATCCTACAGAACGGCTCTGGAATCTTGTAAAGAATAAGATCCGTAGTTATAAAAGTCTAGCATCTGGCTGTGTAACCCGAAAAAATAACGGCTCATACTTTTGCTGGTAGTAAAAAAACGTCGCGTGGCAGTTAGCCTGGTGCAAGCGTTTCGACGTAACGCTACTTTGACGACCTGTGCGTCAATTTCACTGCTTTTATATGGAAGCAGCTTTTCAGTGGCCCCATAAGACTGAATGGACCTCCTTCCGGATATTTGAAACATAGAAAAATTTGAGTTGGTCACCGGGAATCTAATCCGGGACATCGGAGTTTGAAGCCAAAACCACTTACTGCTAAACCAAGCAGCCCGTCTGCTTTTACTGCTGGAAGATTAGGAGGCTACAAGGCTGCGTTTCATGTAAAAAATACGTGTGATTACTACTGGAGGAGAGATACTGTGACAGTCGAGGAAACGGAAATATAATAAAATCAGTCGGCATACCTTCAATCAACGAATCGGCAGTTTCATCTGCGGCTGAAACACTAGCTGTCGTATCAACAGACATAGCTGTGGAAAACAACGATGTTACTAGGGACAATAGTTTTACGGGTACTGCAAGAGAAGTGTCGTGAGCAACCACCGTAAGATATACTTTTTGTTCTGTTTTTTTTTCTTTTCCTAAAGGGGAATTTTATTGTGTGGTGCGAACAGAAGTGTCGCATGACAGCACACCACGCGCAAAAGAGAACTGGGATGTACACTACTGTTGCATACCCTATCTGCTGTCGCGCGGGGTAGCCGCGCCGTTTGGGGTGTCTTGCCACGGTTCGCGCGGCTGTCCCCCCTCGGAAGTTCTAGTCCTCTCCCGGGCATGGGTGTGTGTGTTGTCCTTAGCGTAAGTTAGTTTAAGTTTAATTCAATAGTGTGTAAGTCTAGGGACCGATGACCTCAGCAGTTTGGTCCCATAGGAACTTACCACCACCCAATCTGCTACTCGGGCGTAAACGCATCGGTACTGCCACTCTGGCCATGTGACCAGTTCGCCTTCCGAGTAATAACTACTAGCCTGTGTGACATCCTTTTGTTACGATGAGATACTAAAACTTTTACTTTTGTGGGAAAGCATTCCACCGAGATCTGTTACACTGCAGATTCTGTACAAAAAAAGTATTTCAAAATCAGTTATCCAATTTCAGTAGATTATATCTTAATGAATAAAGGTAGGCACTTGTGGTGAATATTAACTACAAACAGTTTTATATTGAGAAGAACTGTCCGATATTACACACCTCTTATATGCATGTACATACGCAGATGAGGCAAAACATTGTGACTTCCCACTTAATAGGTGACGGTGCCCCTTTGGAAGGCAATACAGTCGCGGTTCTGCATGGACTCAACAAGTCTTTGGTAGCTTGCGAAGGTATGTCGCACCGGATGTCTACGTACAGGTAACGGAATTCCCTTAAGTTATGGGCCGCTGGGTTGTGGGCGTGGACCTGTGCCCGATAGCATCTGAGATGTGTCACATCGGGTTCGAATTTGGTAGCTAAGAAATCAACACGAGTTAGTACATTGTTCCTCAACCACTGTAGCACGATTCTGATCTTGTGGCACGGTCAATTATCGTTACGGAAGATGGCATCGTCACCGGAGAGCTCACCGAAAGTGACGCGATGCTAGTGTCCGCAATAATGTTCAAGTAGTACATAGCCGCAATTGTGCATTTGAATACTACCACAAGTTTCATGAAAGCCCAGGTTAATATACCCTATAGCACAATACTCCTCCCAACGGCTTGCTTCCATGGCGCCGTCCACACTTCGAGTATCCGTTCGCCTGAATGGTAGCGTATCCGGACCGGTCCATCGATATGGAGTAACAAGAAATGCGATTCGTGCGACCATGGGACGCTTTTCCGCGGTTCAGTCGTTGCGCGTGGCTACTTCAGTTGTAATTGACGATGACATTGAGTCAATATGGGAACACGCAAGGGTCATATGCTGAGGAACTCCATGTTTAACAATGTGCGCGAAGGGTATACTCTGAAACACTTGCACCTGCACTAGCATCGTACTCTGTCAACAGATCTGCCGCAGATCGCTGCCTATACTGCTGTATAGAGCGGACAAGTCTCCAGCCTCCTCGCTCTGGGGCAAAGCGTTGACGCCCAACACCTAATCGTGATTTCACCGTCCTGCAACCACTTCCCGTACGTTTTTACGTCAGTAGCACGCTAACAGCCCTTCAGCTTCGTCCTTTCCAAGGTACTCGTTCCTAGTCGCCGGGCCATAACAGTCTGCCATTTGTCACTATCACTTACGTCAGTGTATTTTCCAGAATGAGATTTTCAGTCTGCAGCGGAGTGTGCGCTGGTATGAAACTTCCTGGCAGATTAAAACTGTGTGCCGTACCGAGACCTCCCCCCTCCCCCTCCGGCAGTGGGTAAGCAGTATCCTTTCTTCCAGGAGTGCTAGTTCTCCAGGTAGGAGACGAGGTACTGGCGGAATTAAAGCTGTGAGGACGGGGCGTGAGTCGTGCTTGGCTAGCTCAGTTGGTGCAGCACGGTATCTCAGCGTGTTCGGTCAGAGAGCTGGTTGGCCTCTGTAATAAAAAACTGAGTGGAAGTATCGACAAACGAACTTCAACGGACGTCATGTGACGTCCGCCACGACCAAACACATCGATCACAAAAAAAGAAGTTGGTAGAGCACTTTCCCGCGAAAGGCAAAGGTCCCGAGTTCGAGTCTCGGTCCAGTACACAGTTTTAATCTGCCAGGAAGTTTCTGTGTATTTTCCCATTCACCATCGTCGCAGGACTTTTAGATTAGATTAGATCAGACTGGATTCAGTTTTCATTCCATGATTCTCGTGGGTGTGGACCAAGTCAGAAAGTATAACATAAAAACATAAAACATTTGAATTTAATACTCACTCTCCTGATCATTTGTGAAGATATTGTCAAAATAGGTGAGTATATTACACTAATCTGGAACTGCTAATATTTACAGAATTAATACACTGTCAGAATGAAAAATAATTATGCACTTTTAATAAATTAATCGTACACACCTAACCTTGACTATTGGGACAAAGTGCTGTCAAAATTTAACCTAAAAGACATTTTTACATGAGCTGGTCTAATATATTCATCTACAGAGGAGAAGGAGTTGCCTATCAAACAGTCTCTTAAACATTTTTTTAAACTGTGCTTAATCTGAAATCAAGTTTTTAATGGTTGCTGTCGGTTTATTGAAAATGTGTTTTCCTGAATACTGGACCCCTTTTTGGACCAAGGTAAGTGATTTTAAGTCTTAATGTAGATTGTTTTCATTCCTAGTATTGAGACGATGAATTGAGCTAGTGGTTGGACACATTAACTGCAACAAATACAATTAAAGAATAAATATAGTGAGAAGCAGAGGTTAGAATACAAAGTTTCTTGAACAGGTTCCTATACGATGTTCTTGAATTTACACCACAAATGAGTCTTATTACACGCTTTTGCAGGCTAAAATCTTGTGCTCGGTTTGACGAGTTAACCCAGAATATGGCCCCGTATGACATAAGAGAATGAAAGTAAGCAAAGTACGTAAATTGTTTTGTATTTATATGTCCTACATCTGACATTATTCTCACTGCAAATACAGACTTGTTTAGGCGTTTCAGCAATTATGTGGTATGCCTTTCCCAACTGAATTAATTATCGAGTTACAGGTTCTGAAATGCATATAGTGAATCTTTTCAAAGTTTAATGACAGTGAATTAGCTTTAAACCACTTATTAATGTTAGTGAAAGTTGGATTAGCAGCCATTCCTAAATCTGTACTTGAATTGCTACTTATTCCAACGTTTGTGTCATCTGCAAACAAAACAAACTTAGTATCTGGCAATTTAACAGACAAGAGGTCATTAATGTACACAAGAAAAAGCAATACATTCATGGTGGAACCTTGGGGAGCACCACGTGTAATTAATTTGCAATAAGATGAAGGCTGACTGTTTATTGCTCAGGTATTTCGCAATGAGACCCTTTGTTCCCTATTAATTAGATAAGACTCAAACCATTTCGCAGCACTGCCGGTGACACCCTAATATTCTAATTTGCTTAAGAGATTGCTCTGATTCACGCAGTCAAAGGCTTTTGACATGTATCAGAAAATGCCAGTAGCCTGTAATTTGTTATCGAATGAATTTAGTTCATTCTCACTGTACGTGTAACTTTCCCATTCTATTCCATTCTTTGTAACCATCAGTGATGTAGCCATGCCTCGACAGGCTACAAAGGCGAAGCATTTGTCTCCCTGTGCGGGAATTAAGAATTGTAAGAGTGGTGACTACGTGACGTACGAGTTGCATGAGTTCTCGAGACGTGCTTGGGTAGGCGAAGTGGTTTCGTTTCACACTATGGAAGTTGCTTCCTTTTGGTTCAAAGTCATTAGTAGGTTACTAACTACTAATGAACGTCTACACCGAATTGGTCTCTGAGACACGGCATCATGTTGTCGATGAGGATCCTTGAACATGCTTCGGCATAGATTTACCTGCAGTGGTCACGTGGAGATGTGGCCCTGGCTGCGGAATTAGCTTGCTTTCCTAAGGGCTCACCAGGACTTCTGTCACTGCTTATACCGCGGACATTATCCTGTGGCCAGAATCCTCCTTCTTTCCGAAGTCGAAGACTAATTCCGTGATGTGGTTATTTGCTCATTTTCTACATTTTGTTGTTTTTGGTGGTGTGAGGAAGATGACTTTTTGACTTTTCGGTTGTGCATGGTTACTACATACTGAGAGCCTCTCAATTGCCCCGTTATTTGGACAGTTTTCCTAATACGCTAAATCTCACGATTACCAGGCAGACTGTTGGTTTCGGTGATCAGCGGGCATAGTCTTAATCTGTCAGAGGAGTCGAGGTGCACTGCCAGGGTATTTGACCCTCATCATTTCCTATTTCTATCTTTGGCAAGATGTTTCGCCAATTGTGTACTCTGTTATATATAGGCGGAAAAACCTACGTTTGGTAGGTGTTTAGTTCTCCAGCTGTTTGCTGTTTCAGTTTAACAAGAAAAAAAAAAAAAGGAGAACAAACCGGTGATGCGCGTGTCAGGAAACCGAGGAAAAAAAACAGCACTAGTGACGTGACTCGCCGTGTTTGTGTGTTTCAAAATAGCGGTTAAGTAACCGATCGTGATAAGTGGGGAAATCCGGGTTCGAGTACCAAAAAATAAAAAAAAATAAAAAAGTGAGATGACCGCTCGCGATAAGCGGGGAATCTTGCTTCGAGTCCCGGTCTGGCACAAATTTTCATGTGTCGCAGACTTCTGACGTCAATGCGTGGTCGCAGAATGCGAATCTATTTCTTAATTTTTACAGTCACCCTTAGGATAAAAGTTTTCATTTGCGTTTCACAAACGTTCAATGGGCTCTACGACTGGACACACATTAGTCAAAGTCGTCCCAAATTTTTACGCCGATGTCTGAAGTTATTGCATTTACTACTGCTGTAGCTATGAGTCATCGCAGTTTAGGAGTTTTTGCAAACCACCACAAAAATTTGTCACGTAATCAATCTCTGTTTCATTCCAAAGAAGACCGATGAGGTTTACCTCCGTATTTTGAGTGCGCTAGTTTCTTTGAACCCTCATGCAATGTTCATTACGTTGTTGACATGAGAGGTGCTATGATGAATCGCACAAGAGACTTCTGTTAACCGGCCGCTGTGGCCGAGCGGTTCTAGGCGCTTCAGTCCGGAACCACGCTGCTGCTACGGTCGCAGGTTCGAATCCTGCCTCGGGCATGGATGTGTGTGATGTCCTTAGGTTAGGTAAGTATAAGTAGTTCTAAGTCTAGGGGACTGACTACCTCAGAGGTTAAGTCCCTTAGTGCTTAGAGCCATTTAAACAATTTTTGGACTTCTGCTAAGCTGCCTGAAGCATGTTACAAAAGCAAATGTTTCCATAAGCGTCTGCAGTCATTTTCACAAGACACAGGTCCACAGAAATCATTATTAAATAAAATATTTTTTCTGGATTGTCGTTATATTGCTTAAGAATATTTACGTAGCAGAAACTGGCCACACGTGACCTGCGTTAGTTTTGATATCGATCAGACTATAAGAGCCTAAATCAGTAGAAATAGGTCCAGATCGTGTCACCACCACTGAATTTCGATACCTTTACGATGCACTTTCATAAATATTGTTCATCTTTCAGGGCTAAAATTTACTTTGAAGCTCAGTGCTCTGTATGAGTTATTTTGTATGGTCTGCCTGAACTGTGGTTCGAAATGGTTGTGTGTTGTGCTTCTAATTCCATGTGAAACCGTTCTGATCAAACATTCCGTATTTAAGGACACTTATAGCCATACCCAATTCGCCGTTAACTTACTCGTATTCCGAAAGAAAACACTCCTCTGGTATAACGCACTGCGCCTGCGCACATATATATGCAAACAATGCATTCAGCGAGATAGCCGGAGACTTATGATCTCATAGTCTATGTCGCATCTTCCGACATTGCCAGTAAGACTGGACCCTTACTGGTATTGCCTCCCATTTTGTGAACGTTGCACAGGCTATTCGTGGTGCCATGCCAGAGGTCCAGCAGTTCTCTCCATTCTTCTTTCACGTGAGTATATTCCATTTACCTGCCTTTAGCTAGATGCTCTGTAAGTGACAATTTGTAGAAGACAAGAATCGTTTACTTCTTTCTTGATGTTCAGAAGATAATCGTTCTTAAGAATAAAGCTGGGTGACTTGCTTCACGTATTTACTTTCCATCAACGGATATCTTCGGCATGCCAACTTAGGAAATAAATAAATATACACTTCCGCTTTATTGTCATGTTGACTTTAAGATCATTATGACGGTAAATCAATACATTAGCGGAAGACTTTATGCACAATAAACGACCATCCCACCAATCACATACTGTGACAGTGTGATGATGCCACGCAGTCGATAAACACTTATTAAACGGGGTGTTAGATAAGAGCACTGGTCTCCAAAATTTAAGGACGAAATTCTCTTTCGCATGTTTGTCACTACTAAGTAAGGTGGCTTGATAAAACTTGTACAGTACACAAAAAGAACTGCACAGAAGGTAACTGAAAGAAACACTCCATAAGAAGAACACAAGTGGCACTCTCATTTAAAGACAGTAATTACACTGAAGTCACCGAGATTTGTGATAGTCCCCTAGACATTACGAAAAAAATGGTTCAAATGGCTCTTAGCACTATGGGACTTAACATCTGAGGTCATCAGTTCCCTAGACTTAGAACTACTTAAACCTAACTAACCTAAGGACATCACACACATCCATGCCCGAGGCAGGATTCGGACCTGCGACCGTAGCAGCAGCGCGGTTCCGGACTGAAGCGTCTAGAACCGCTCTGCCACATAGGCCGGCGCCATTACGAAAGACGGGACAGTAGTCTTAATAGAGTATGTGATCACCTTGAACGGCAGTTCATGCTGTGCAAAGGGTTATCGTGGTGGCCACAAAGTGGGTAAGGAGTTTTTGTGGTAGAGCATTCCGTTCGTCCACCAGCGAGTTGACAGCTACTGGATAGTCGTCGGTGCATGTAGACGTCTCCCTAACGCATCCCACACTACTATAATGGGATTCAAGTTGGGGAAACGGGGCACGCCAGTCCATTAGCCAAATATCGTCTCGTCCAAGAGCTCCTCTTTCTGTGATGTCTGATGCGGTCGCACATTCTCATCGATAAAAATGAATTGTGAGACCAATACACACCTAAAAAAAGAGGAACTTGAGGAAGGAGCACAGGGGTGTAAGCCCCCTCCATGAAAAACACGACCACCGCCTCCGAATTTTACTATTGGCATTACAACGCTGGCAGATGACGTTCACCGGGCATTCACCATACCCACACCCAGTCATCGGATCGCCACATTGTGTACCATGATCCATCGCCCCACACAACGTTTTTTCCACTGTTCAGTCGTCCAATGTTTACGCTCCTTACACCAAGTGAGGCGTCGTTCAGCATTTACCGGCATGATGTGTGGCTTATGCGCAGCCGCTCCACCACGAAATCCAAGTTTTCTCACCTTCCGCCTAGCTGTCATAGTACTTGGAGTGGATCCTGATGCAGTTTGCAGTTCCAGTGTGATTGTCTGGACGGATATCTTCCTATTACACATTACGACCCTCTTCAACTGTCAGCGGTCTCTGTCAGTCAACAGACGAGGTCGGCCTGTACGCTTTTGTGCTGTACTTGCCCCTTCACGTTTCCACTTCACTATCACATGGAAACAGTGGACCTCGGGATGTTTAGGAGTGTGGAAATTTCGCGTCCAGACGTGACACAAGTGACACTCAATCACGTGACCGCGTTCGAATTCCGCGAGTTCCGCAGAGCGCCCCATTCTGCTCTCTCATAATGTCGAATGACTACTGAGGTCACTGATATGTAGTACCTGGCAGCACAATGCACCTAATATGAAAAACGCATGTTTTTGTGGGTGTCTCGATACTTTTGACCTCATAGTGTATGTTACTTGGCAGTTCCTTCCTCCCGTAAGTTCTGCACCCTAGTGTATGTTTTCCACCATATACTCTATTCAAACGACGTATGGAGCAGGCAAGACTGTGCCTGAGACAACGACGACGACGATGATGAAGACGAAAATGACAATGATGATAAATAATGTCACAGTGGTCAACTCCAAGGGCCCCTTCCAAGAAACTTAAATTTGGTTCATAGTTCTACCTCATCGAATAAATTACCACAGTAACGAGACATTTCAATTGCATACAGAAAGGAGTGTGGTTCAAATATCCATCGAGCCTACTTGGTGTGATTTCCCTGATCAGTTCACACGTATGATTTATCAGATAAGGTACGACCTTTTCCGTCCTCCGTCTTTGTGTAACTTAACTACCGCTCAGTCTACACTGCGAAAAAAAATGTAGCACTTTTTGAAGCCTCGTACTCCCACAGAGGCATTTGGCTCAAAGGCGCATACATACTTTCTCTGTAATGGTGCAAAAGCGGTGGTGCCGTGAGACGTCACCCTCGGGCTCGGCAAAGCTTCAAACAGCAAACTATTGTCACATTGGCGAAACGGCCACAGTTCATACGTTCACGTGAGGTGTAAGATGGGTTAATGACGTCACATTGACACCAAACTTCACCACAGTTCTGCCGAACGGCATCGCGCACGTGTCACACGATGGAAAGGTCGTCACAGCCCCTCTAACCCACATTTCATCCCTTCTTTTGACGCATCTGCGATCGTCTCCAGAGCCGCGGCACACTGCGTTGAAATCACTCGGTTTTCTTATGGGTCACCGAGGAAAACATTTCAGACACATCGCTTCTCAGAACTGACACGAAAAGCCCTTAGGAGGTGGCGTAAAGAGCGCCAATGAAAGCACTCCTTCCACTGGGGGCGTCAGTTCCCATATATTACGCGAACAAAAATGGCAGTTCGCAGTGCCATGAATAACACTACAACATTCTTAGCAACATTCAACACCGCTAACACCCCTCTGATGATTCAACCCTACCACGGGTCTGGATCCCCAATGAACATGATCTGACCGCTATGGAGTGTAGTGCGACGGCAGTTTTTGCTCTGGCATACAGAGTGGAACCACTAGGCACCGTTCATAACCGCTCGACGAAATCTGAACCTGATCCGAGGCGGCAAAGGGTGTTTATGCATTGTTAGCCTTCCTGTTTCGCACCTTCCTGTGGCGTCATCAGGGAGGGGTGCAACATTGATATTTGCGTGAATGAAACACCAAGAGGTCACTCTAAGACCCCATCCCCACCTCGTCCAGTTTGGTAACGCCCCCAGTGTCACCCACGGAGTTT
The DNA here is from genome assembly GCF_023897955.1 of Schistocerca gregaria. Lineage (NCBI taxonomy): Eukaryota > Metazoa > Arthropoda > Insecta > Orthoptera > Acrididae > Schistocerca > Schistocerca gregaria. Next base: position 182,354,933 of record NC_064931.1, on the reverse strand, counting down.
GTTGAGCACGTTAAAAATGTGCCTGTCAGAGGCTTCGACACCCACTCAGCTGATTGGTGCCTCACTGCTTCTCTAGCACCTGTGGACAGGCAACCCCTTTGACATCTCTTAGGTGGGCTTGTCTGCCTCAGGCACTACAGCAGGCACTACTGAGTTTAACAGTAAGGCTGTTTGCAGTCATAATACCTTTCTTCTAGCATCCCCCACTGGAATGCAGCTGAGCATTTCTGTAAGGCTCTCGCGCCCGCCCGGTTGGCCGTGCGGTTTAACGCACGGCTTTCCGGCCGGGCAGGAGCGCCTGGTCTCCGGCACGAATCCGCCCGGCGGACTTGTGTCGAGGTCCGGTGAGCTGGCCAGTCTGTGGATGGTTTTTAGGCGGTTCTCCATCTGCCACGGCGAATGCGGGCTGATTCGCCTTATTCCTACTCAGCTACACTATGTCGGCGGTTGCTGCGCAAACAAGTTCTCCATGTACGCGTACACCACCATTACTCCACCACTCAAACATAGGGGTAACACTCGTCTGGTGTGAGACGTTCCCTGAGGGGGGTCCACCGGGGCCGAACCGAACAATAACAATGGGTTCGGTGTGGGGCGGCGGAGGGGTGAAGTGGACTGCGGTAGTCGTCGTGGGGTTGTGGACCACTGCGGCTGCGGCGGGGACGGAGCCTCCCCGTCGTCTCTAGGCCCCCAGTTAACATACAATACAATACAATGCAGGGCTCTCGCAGTGACTAAACAGCCCCATGACGAATCTTGGATCTCTTCTTGGGTCTTCTCTTCCTCTTTCGACAAGCCAGCCGAAAAAGGACCCCAGACCAACAGACAATACTCAAGAACTGGTTGACAGAAAAAATTTTAAACAGCCTTCTTATGATTCTCCCAATAATAAGTGCGGCTTATGAACTACCCATGGCTTTATTTACGCGGTCGTTCCACTTCAAATCGTTCCACGAAAACACTCGTCGAGACTTAATGACTGTGACAGATTGCAGTAATTAATCACCGATGAATTAGTAAAGCGACGACGGATCATTTTGTCCGCTTACTAACATTTTATTGCATTTCTTTTTAAATGGAGTGTACGCGGCGAGCACGGAATAATTACTCGTGCCGTTGAACTGCAGTAGCCGAGCAGTATGTTTCTCGGGCGGTACGCACGGAGAACAGGGGAATGAGATCGGAGACATGTAACTGGTGCGGTTACCTTCTGGCCTAGAGACTGCGGTGGCAGTGAAGGGTGCGGGCTTGGCGACAGGGCGCCAGAGGGCAGCAGCGGCGGCCGGCCGCGTAGAAATGTGTGTCGCGGCGGCCGCGGGAGGCTCAGTCTGCCCGCTGCCTCAGCCATGAACGCCGCCGCAGTCTTCGCCGCCGCTGTCGCGCTCGTCCTTGGCTCTGGTAAGCCGCTCTCTCGCTCCACAAATATTTGTCCGTTCCTCAAATCGCATTAGTCGCTGCACAAAAGTATGACGGGTCACCCGCCACCATGTATTTTTCCTCTCTAAGATACAAAAATGAAATTGCTAAATGTGTATGTCTGCATAGTCTTCACAAGATTTTAAGAACAATAGCACCATCCTCTGGACGATATTTGTTTCATAAATGAATCTCCCTCGGAGCGGAGGTAATCTGTAGTTTTTAGAGAATCACAGAACAGCTTAAGCTGACGTCAGTCTAATGGTATTACTTATTTGGCAGTCTTGTCGATTTACCTGAATTGTAAATGATGTTCCAGGTTGTCGCTAGAATTTGATGACGCGCGATTCGATAGATCGTGTACCTCCGAGCAAGCGGCAGCAAGTGCGAGCAGTTCTCGAACTTTCACAGTCGGATTGTTAGACTTTCACAGCCTTGGCGCGAAGAAGTTTTAGGAGAAATCCTTCTCAGCGACGGGAAGCGATCACTATCCAATTTGCACGAAAAAACGATCGCAGGCTTATAGTTTTCAAAGCAGTGTATTTCGTGCCCAGGAAGAGAACAGCAATCCGATTTTGTTTCCACGGCACCTTTAAAAGTTCTTAAAGGAATGTTTATTCCATAAATATTTTATTTGTGACCTTTGTTTAACGTAGCATACGTATGACAAGCGATATTTCGTGAATTGCACGAGTAACATTTTTTGCTTCGGAACACAAGGTGTACAGATCAGGGACGTAAGTGAAAGTAGCACGTAAAACGGACTGCGCTGGTCCTTTTTTGTGTCCGAATTGAAAAGTAATCGTTCCGTGGCGGGCGGTTTTGTACGAAAGGTGACAGCGTGTAGCCGAGAACAGGCAACAGAACTAGGTCACTTTCGATGCTTGTGTAAGGTCCAGAGGTAGAGCACCGATCCAGGCGCCCGAGTCCGTGGAGCACGGTTGCGTTTGCTGACTGCAGCGTCTTGACAACTGGCTGGCCCAGACGCTCGCACCAGCACTGTTGCACAGTCTCCCTTAGCCTCGCTGATGCGTTTGTATTCCTGACGACAGTACTGAGATAAGGAATCCCGACATTCGATACTGTTCAACTTGGACTTTCAGATCATCTTAGTTACTGCAGTGGCCTTGGCAGTGTTGTAATCGCCTACAATGGTCAAACAAGACTTGTAGCTCAGCCGACACAAATGATAGCATGCAGCTCTAGAGGGTGACATAGGCTGTAACACAATAAGTGAGAACTAAAGCTCGCTCATGTCGACAGGAAGTACATAGCTGCGGGACGGCATCGAGATGGTGGAACGGGTAAGACACTGGAACTCCAATCCAGAGGATTGCTACTCAAAACGGGAAAGAAAGATAAGGAATTGACAATATTCTGTCAGAAAATGTGCCGTGACCGTTATCAATGGTACGTTAGCAGCAATCTATTTGAGTTTTATAGGGAAACCTGAATTTGGTTAGCTGGACGTGTGCTTGAACTAAGCTCCTCCTAAATGAAAATCCAGTGTGCTAACCCGTTGCACCGCCTCACTAGGTGACTAATACTCAAATTCCCGTCCTACTACCCGGCTGAAGCTTCTCCGCGATTTTCCTAAATTGTCTCAGGCGAATACTGGGGTCAACGGTATTTTTGCCCCCATCCTTAACCAACTGCACAACTGTTCTTCCTCCAACTACCTATAATATGCCTTACTTCATTATCTTACATTAAAAATTATTGGCTCTGTGCTGCGAGTTTATTTCATTGGACAAATATTTTGCTTTATTTTCAAGTTATGTAATGCATATATGAAATTTTACGCTCTTAATTGTTGCTAATTAGGAAATTGACTCACAAACCTGTTCTGGGATAAGGTTTGACTGGATGAATCACATCCGACTGCTGTGCTCAACCACATTACATTTTCACAGAGTATTCTCCATTTTAATGACAATTTTTTACTGTAACATTGACTCGTTCATACCTTCTTGTTACCGTCCGCAAACTATGTGTGTGCTCGTGTGTGTGTGTGTGTGTGTGTGTGTGTGTGTGTGTTCAGAATACTTGTACTGGACTGGTGCTTGAATATATAAAGTTATTACCACCTGATTTCGAAATAACTGTAATTTTTAGGTAAACTGGACAACTTTACGATGCTACTCTCTCTTCTACCCCTTTCCTCTCTCTCTCTCTCTCTCTCTCTCTCTCTCTCTCACACACACACACACACACACACACACACACAAACACAACACAACACAACACAAAACACACACACACACACACACACACACACACACACACACACACACCAAATCAGCACTATTTGCGTGTAAAGTGGCTTGCTGCATGTAGAGGAAGAAAAAGGTAACAAACAAAGAACCTAACCTTACGTAAGTTAGTGACGATAATAAGTTAGATGAGTGGAAGAGACACTAGTGTAAATGACTATAGTACACAACTATCGACCTACTAGTAAGAGTATTAGTAATTTTCGCTGTCAGCGGCCTGAAAATTCTACAAACCATTCAAAGTATTACTCACATTACTGCGCCGTCAGTAGGAGTTTATGGCCACTCCGCCATTATATTCTCATCTTAGGTTCTACGTTCAACCCCTCTGGTCGTCACATAATGAATAGACTCAAAGTCGAATATATCCTAGTGACATCACATCCTTGTACTCTTAGGGCTAGCAAAATTCAGTTAATCTAGAAAAAAAGTCATCCCGCGAAAAATTATTACCAATATTTCAAAAAAACATCTTCCCACTTTCTAGTATTTGGCTCTGTTATTTCTGTATGAGTTTCACTAATAAGCCTGGTGATAACATGAAACGAACTGCATGACGCAAAGAAATGCATAATGACATTTCACTAGAATATGAAACTCAAGAGGGAAGCTGTAAGTAGCGTTGTCACCATCATTAACGCTGGAGTACTTCAGTTACCTCATCTGCAAACCACACGTTGCGAATGAAGCACGGGTTTATACGTATGGACATGCAGACTTGTGGAAGCTACAGGTTCAGAGCACCAAGCGAGAATGAGAAAGAATTTCGAGAAATGCCAAATGACACTGAGGTGAGTGTTGGTTGCACCAGTACTCTAGACTTCACAGGTCATCCAAAGGAATTTCTATAACTAAAGCTCAGAACAGTTATAATAACAAACTGATGACCTAGGTGATATATTTATTAATGCTAGCTGTCCTTCTGTGTTAAAATATGATTATAAGGAATGTAATATGGTCTCGAGGATGGTTACACGTCCTTGCACCATCATTTGGCAAAACAATAAAAACTTAACGAACACGCCGAAACGATAAAGATATGCCGTTTACGGCCGAATGTGTAATGTCCTCTTAAGACACCTGCCAAGATTTTTCTGCGTTTCTTTGTTTAATCTTTCTGCGACTCAAAAGAAAATCCAAGTCGGCAGCTACAGCCTGTTCGCAACTCAAAAACACTTCACAAAGAGCAGGAGCTTGCGGCAAGATGCTCGAGAACTTTAAGGACCATCTTTATGCCAACCCTCTGTGAATGACGTAAACAGAATTCAGCGACGTCAGCAAACACAATGTTCACCAAACATCTCGATACAAACAGCCATAGACCCCCCCCCCCCCCCCCACACACACACACACATTAGACTTTCTGGACTGAACTGCAAAACAACTACAGAGCAGTGATGGTACTCTGTATTGACTTATAAGTATCGAAAAGGACTGAGCATTAGTATAATTGAAAAATGCACATTTGCAGGTTTTTAATATTGTCTTGAAAGTATAAAAATCAATTACATGGCACATTGAAATCCCCTTCAGTTCTGTCTATAAATGCCGCAGTTGAATGCTGGTATAAATCGCTCCGAGCGGGCATGAGAAAGCTTGTCAAAAGCCCGAGCGAAAGTTCGTTAACGTCTCCCAAGTCCTCTAGACAGAAAGCACGAGTTTTATATCTGCCACCCAGTGCGTGTTTATCTAGCGGGAGCATACAGTTAAAGAGCCTCAATGGTCCTAATACCTGCATTTTTTGCAGGCACTCTGCAACGATGTGGCTTGACCAGTTGGGTATACTACCTGAACGAAACTAAGATATTGAACATACTGCCGAGGATTCCTGACATGGTGCTACATGTAAACACCGATTAAGATGTGTACTAGCCTTACACCGGCGTCTGGAGAAAACAGTTGACTCTACGTGCAACACACATTAAAAACTGAACTTTGTGATAGTAGTTCGGTACATTGCTGCAGTAGTCATACCTAGGGTGCCCAATTAAGTTACTAATGATAAATGCCAGAAACATTTTATTTCTCATAGATCGAGGAGAGTGTTTACTTTTTAACTCCTTACCTAGTTTAAAAACTAAGCAGTGTGCGTACTGCCTAAGCAATAAACGTGTCTTAGGACCACACCATGTCAGTTCTCTTGACGACATTCCTCAAACTGAGGTACCGTGCCCTGTATGTTGAGTAATTTGTGAATCAGTGATGAGCCTTTCAGTAGTTCCATGGTAAACTCTGTCTCACCTCTTTTCTTCCTCTTTGTTATTCCTAAGAAAATTCGTTAACTCAGCGACGAGTTAGATAATAGACAGTTAACGCCATTTAGGCAGTTTGTCACGAACTCGCTTCTTCCATAGCACTAACTTGCTGCCTATGGGAATCGACTGCGCATGTATCGCAAAATATTGTGACATTCGAGCAACTAAATCAAAAAATTTAACACCTGGAAACACAAATTTTTCCGTTTCCTGAATCCTATACAAAGGGAATTGGCAAAATAATGTTAACACCTGTACTCACTTGGGAATAGTTTATTAATAAGGGGTTGAGCCGCCATTTGCCCGTAATACAGCTACGATTCTTCTTGCAATACTGGCATATAATGATTGTATAGTTTCCAGTGGAATGTTATGCCACTCTTTGATCAGAACCTCATCTAACTCCTGTAGTGATGAGGGAGGCGGAAATCTGCTCCGGACTTTGCGTCCAATATTGCCCACAAGGGTTTGATAACGTTCGAGTCCGAGGATTGTCATGGCCAGGGAGGACGCTGCAGTTAGGTTGCATGCCCCGCATGCCACGATTGTACTGTCCTAGCTGCGTGAATGGGTGCTTTATCGTCCTGAAATATGGCATCATTGTTGGGGAATAACTTTGAATCGTGGTGTGCACCTGATCACCTAAAATGTTCACATAATCGTTGAGTAATGATGGGACCAGCAGAATACCATTATATGGCTGCCCACACCACTACACTTCCACCTCCATGCTTAACCATTGGAGTCAAGCAATCGGGATTGGAGGCTCCTTTTGGAGTTCTCCAGACGTAAACACGGCCCGATGTTGGAAATAAAGAAAACGTTGACGCGTCGGATCATATGACGTGTTTCTACTGATCTACCGACCAGGATTTATGCTCCTGACACCATGTTTTACGCTCCTTTCCATGGGTTGTCATCACTGATGGTTTCGGTATCGCAACTCATCCATAAAAATTCGCTTTATGGAGTTCTCGGCGGACAGTGTCGATAGATACGGGGTCCCGAAGATGCTACTGAGCTCTGCATTAACTTTAGCCGCCGTAGTTTTGTGTTGTTTTGACACAATTCATGTTGGCGTGCCACTATATCTGTCATTTAGTTTTGATTTGCGCTCACTATTAAGTTTACATGATGATGTCTTTCCATGTTTTATGTAGGCTCTCATGACTTTTGAAGCAGTTGCTCTTGAAACATTCAATAAGTTGCTGTCTTTGTTAGTGATGCTCCAGGTAATTGGGTCCCCACAATCTGCGCTCTTTGGAACTCTGTTAGGTCTTTCATTGCACTTCGGCCTCGGCCTCTGAATGCAGACACGAAGTATGCACTACTCGTAAACAACCTCACTGATGCCTAGTCCGTACTGAACACGCACAGTCCAGTGCGACACGTGCCTGACCTGCGTTGTCCACTATCAAACACTATCATCCCATTACTACCACTGTTCACATAATTTTGCCTATCCGCTGTAGGTATAAGCAAAAAGGCGCTGGAAACCATGGCCCTTATTTCTTAGCAGTATAACTACAGATTTCCTCTGAACTAAAGTGTGCTTGGAGTTTTAGAGCAACTATACTAATCTCTAGGCAACGGCCGTGCCGCAGTGGATACACCGGTTCCCGTGAGATCACCGAAGTTAAGCGCTGTCGGGCGTGGCTGGCACTTGAATGGGTGACCGTCCAGGCCGCCATGCGCTGTTGCCATTTTTCGGGGTGCACTCGGCCTCGTGATGCCAATTGAGAAGCTACTCGACCGAATAGTAGCGGCTCCGGTCAAAGGAAACCATCACAACGACCGGAAGAGCGGTGTGCTGACCACACGCCCCTCCTATCCGCATCCTCATCTGAGGATGACACGGCGGTCGGATGGTCCAGATGGAAACACTTGTGGCCTGAATACGGAGTGCATGATGATATACTAACCTCTAGTTTCACTCTTAAGTGAAATTATTCTTTAAATTACCGTCTATAGGTGCATCTGCAATAGACCTATTAAAAATGAAACATTTGCTGACTTCCCCTGATATTTCATTCTAGGTTTATGACGTTGGGAACCGAAATATACGTATTAGTATATATGTTTAGAGCGTGGTCTGGAATGGTACGATGACCTAGAGTTCTCTCCGGGTGAACTGCTGCCCTAATCGTCTACTTACATAATGCTTCACCGAACTACTATAGTTGTGAGATTCCTGTTATTGTAGACTAGCAGGAAAAGCGAACGAACACAAAGTAGGGCTGAGTAGCTCTTCATCTTTGTGTAGTTAGGGGTAAATGAAATACTATGTTGCAAGTAGCTACTTACGACGTTTGAAGAAGCGACTTTTATTGATGGATTTGGTATATTGCATTGATACAAAAGAAACAAGACCGCTTGCGTTACTATGGAACCAAAGCATGAGCAAAATAAAATTCGCCCGAAAATATTTAGACTAAGACTGACGCCCGATTGACCCTTGTTAATGAAAATCACAGGAGGTACTAGAAATGGCCATCGTTGACGTCGATGCAGCACAATGCTCGATTTATCAAACTGTAAGATACAGGTAGCAGCTTTATTTGAGGGACAGAAGCAACAGCGTTTTCAGTGCTCTGGATCTACCAATGGGTGAGAGTTGTTTGAGTACAGCTAAGCCTTCAATTTGCTCCACAGGTAAAAACCACAGGGGGAGAGATGAGGCAATTGAGGTGTCCAGCACTGCCTCTGTTGACTGTCCTCTCGTCACCGAACACCTAATGAACTGATGACAAGCTTGTTAACTCGGTGTGTGCTGTCCACCTGTCTTGCTGAAAATGTCCATGTAGTCGTTCATCTTCTGTGAGCTGACTCACACATTGTTTAAACACTTTCTGGACGTACCGCTTAGCATTAACAGATTTGTGAAAGAAATGTTTTGCGATGTGAACAACAAATACCAATCTTGAAATTGTGCAACGCCTCTTCAGTGTACTGACAGGGATTCTCTGATGCATAATGAAGCATGTTCTGTGAGTTCACATACCACGAGCTGAACCAAGCCTCATATGAAGAAATGAAACCTGAAAATTCCAAAGTCCTTACTACACTCAGAAACCGCCGCCTGAACTCAGCACGTGAAAGTTCGTCTGGACGCTTGAACTTATGCACAACAACATTTTCTTTCATGAGAAGCTCTCCTGCTCATTAAGATGGGCCACTTCAAACGTACACATATTTTTCAGGTCAGTTTTATTTATTTTGCCCACCCTGTATTTGTGGTGGCGTTTTATTACGCGACTATTTTTCAACCTTGAACTGTTTCCTCGGACTGTAATAAGTGACATCATGGTTGATCAACTTAGTCGTAGTGGATGACCAGTTTAACGCAGACGTATTCCTGCTTGCTCATTATATCAACAGATAAGTCGAGCTTATACCACTTTCTTGAGAACTTGCAACGACATCATAGAAAGATAGACAGCAGAAAAAGGAAATATCGATACCTACTAAATTAGTCATGAACACTGGTCATATTCTGGAGACATAAGGATGCATAATGAAGTTGTTTTAGCACAGGAAACACTTCATCCATTACCTTTCTATCATCAAAAATGGAGATTCAAAATCTCCAGTTTTGATTAGAAACTGAAATTATTGCTCATATCCTTGGCATCTTCCACATTTCACCACCCGAAGTTCTGTTGATGTGGTGAACCAGCTTTCATCTATTATTTTCATATTTTACAAACATTACTGCAAAAGACCTATCAGTATTATATGGTGTTAAAGCACTTTATGTCATTGACCTTTCAGTTGACCAAAGCTCAAACCTCAATTAGAAGTAGCCCAAATGTAAAATGACTGGATTAATTTTCAGAAGCGGCGTCAGTCACAAAAAGAGACAATTCTCAACATCTGGAGAGAAATCGACAAACGTATCATTACCTTTCGCCGCAGTTCACTTTATCCTGTGAATATGAATTAAACAGGTGCTTACCATTCGCCGATACGTTGAGTCGATTTTTTGCACAAACTGTTGCTTCAAAACCCGAGCGTTGAATGGGTATATCACCAGACAACATATACTTGGTTACCTCTGTAAATGCAGATACTAAGAACAGACACACAGCCGAAACTGGGACCGACGTCTAGGACTGGATTTGAACCTCCAACCTACCCCAAGGTAACGAAGGCCGGTGTTGATAGACCCGATCTGTGAATCACCATATTTGTCACCCCGAGAATGACTAGCAGCATCTTGTTGCTGTAAATCTCCACTGTAGTGACTTGCGAATCACTTTCAGAGCTGAACATCCCCACGCATCAACTGGGTACATCCAGACGCCGAAGTAACTTCCAACAGATTTGAACCACTTATAAACAGTGCGCCGTTAATTCTATGTTTCACAGTAAAATTGCTTGCTTTGCGCAAATGGCACAAACAAAACTATTCCTATGAGTTTATCTAGTAAAGATGGCAGGTCTTACTCTCCTATTTTAATAGAAACAATGTGACTTCTTATATTCACGGCGAATGGGATCCATCATATGTAGTTTGAGCCACTCCGACCCATCTCCAAACCAGGAGAAACTATCCATGATCCGCGAATGTGAAGAGTGATGCAGTGACTGACCCAGAATAGAAGGAAATAATGAAAAAAATGTAAGAGCATATTGTTGGGCTACTCTTCGGCAGTGTTTATGGACATATAAAGAAACCATAGGTCATTCTAGAGCTTTCTTCTGTTAATCACTCCCACATGTTACCTTACCTTTTTTCTGTCCAGACGTCTGGGCATTGTCCCAGTAGGTCAAACAAGTATTTTTGATTAGGGATTCTCAAATATTGCAACAAATGACAGCGAATAACTTTAGCATTACCACATCTGTCATGACTACCAGCCACTTTGTCACAAACGTTTTGATCATGATGATGTCAATAATGGTATTTAATTTTGAGGGTGCTGTCTCTCTCTCTCTCTCTCTCTCTCTCTCTCTCTCTATATATATATATATATATATATATATATATATATATATATATATATATATATGAAACTTGTCTAGCTTGAAGGGGGAAACCAGATGCCGCCATTGTTGGCCCGCAACATGGCGCTGCCATAGGTCAAATGGATACCATCTCGTTTTTGTAAAATAGGAACCCCCACTGTTTATTACATATTCGTGTAGTACGTAAAGGAATATGAATGTTTTAGTTGGACCACTTTTTTCGCTTTGTGAGAGATGGCGCTGTAATAGAAACATATGGCTCACAATTTTAGACGAACAGTTGGTAACAGGTAGGTTTTTGTAAGTTAGAATACAGAACGTAGGTACGTTTGAACATTCTATTTCGGTTGTTCCAATGTGATACATGTACCTTTGTGAACTTATCATTTCTGAGGACGCATGCTGTTACAGCGTGATTACCTGTAAATACAACATTAAAGCAATAAAGGCTCAAAATTATGTCCGTCAACCTCAATGCATTTGGCAATACGTATAACGACATTCCTCTCAACAGCGAGTAGTTCGCCTTCCGTAATGTTCGCACATGCATTGACAATGCGCTGACGCATGTTGTCAGGCGTTGTCGGTGGATCATGATAGCAAAATTCCTTCAACTTTCCCCACAGAAAGAAATCCGGGGACGTCAGATCCGGTCAACGTGCGGGCCAGGGTGCTTCGACGACCAATCCACCTGTCATGAAATATGCTATTCAATACCGCTTCAACCTAACGTGAGCTCTGTGCCGGGCATCCATCATGTTGGAAGTACATCGCCATTCTGAATAGAACGCGTGCAAAAAATCCGTCATCGTCCCGTAATTTCTCTTGAGCCCAGTGGCAGAACTGTACACGACGTTCAAAGTCGTCGCCATGCAATTCCTGCTGCATAGAAATATAGTACGGGTGCAATCGATGTTGATGTAGCATTCTCAACACCGACGTTTTTGAGATTCCCGATTCTCGCGCAATTTGTCTGCTACTGAAAAAAGTGGTCCAACTAAAACATTCATGTTTATTTACGTACTACACGAATATGTAATAAAAATGGGGGCTCTTATTTTAAAAAAACGCAGTTGATATCCGTTTGACTTATAGCAGCGCCATCTAGCGGGCCAACCATAGCGCCATCTGATTTCCCCTTTCAAGCTAGACGAGTTTCGTTCGTTGTAGTTTTTTCGTTTGATGCTTATTTCGTGAGATATTTGGCCCAGTCAATATATATATATATATATATATATATATATATATATATCACTTTTATGTTGTTATTATCATCAGAATACACGTACTATATTTGATCAGTTGGCACTGTTTTACGTATGAATCATCCATATTGTCTAATACAGGTAACGAGGTGACAGAGATATACTGAAGTATTCTCAAACTGCTCCAGAGGGATCAATCTCTTTGTTTCCTTCAATGAGTGTCCTACCTGTATGCGTGCTCATGATCACTAGATCGTGGAGTTTTGTCGCCTCAGTGTAATTTTGAGCTTGCAGTGATATCGACTGTAACATCCACTTCCACAGCGGTTTGAATGTCCCTCTTCTACTTTTTATTGGTTAGCTTACTAGAGATTATGCGATTATGCGGAAATCGGGGTGACCTCCAAACCAGAAACGTCCCACCAATGGACGACAGCTACCTCGTATGTCTCTGTCTTTCAATTCTGAGAGAATAGTCTTGCTTACTGCCAGTGGCGTCTTTCTCGCTATCAGTATGGCTGATTACGATGCATATTTTCATAATACCTGTATTTCGTATTCTGTTAGCTTCACGGATGGGAAAGATGTAGTGTATCTCGTCTAGCATGAGTCTTTGTTTGGCATGAGTCCAGATGTGCTGCTCACACTGCATGTTGTGATATTTTCCACATTTTCGCAGGCCATTTTGGTTCATAGGCCACTAATCATTTTTACCGAACGAGATTCGTATGTGCACGAGCTGTCTTGGCCAGGGTAAATGAGTGAATTTATATATAAGAGAATGTAGATCTGGCTACTATAGCTCCAGCTGGTATGAATCTGTAATTTTAATTCCCGGCCATGAGGTCTGACCTGCTTCAGCAAAAATATTATCGTTCTGTGGCTGAAAATGTGCGTCAAAATTACTTTTCCTTGCTTCTACCAAAGACGATTGTTATTATAGAGTGTCCTTGAACAAAGTAAGGTATTTTTTTGATAATGTGTGCGGAGTGATGCATGAAGTTTCGGAAGAGCATCCAGAGAAAACCTTGTTTTCGAGTAGACTTTACCGGCTGTTGAGAATGGATAATTTCCTCTGTCTGAAAATTACAGCCACCTCTTGTTGCTGTAGCATGGTCACGGAACGTCAGCCATGTCATAATTTCGAAGCGCTCTGGAACTGCAGCTATTAATTTAAGTGGTCTGCATAAGATTATGATTGCCAGTTGCAAGCAGTTTCGTGAACCAAAGTAAGCTCGTATTCAAAGAACGTTACATCATCAGGGCTCCCATGTCTACAGGTACAGCTCAGAAAATTGGCTGCCGTCACGAAAAGACGTGATCTGCAGATCAAAATCTTCTATCTGTGGAATTATAAACATAAAAAGACATAAATGAAGCTGAATATGTAAGAAAGGAATTATATACTGTACTGAAGTACTAGCTAATAAAGTGATGTCGGAAAAGTACATCGGAAGAATGTTAATGTTTTTGTCATCCCATCTCATTATTCAGTTCAGACACATAAGAAATTACACTCACCTTATTTTGACATTGATATTAAAGATTAAAAATGATATTCGCATTGAGTTTCAAATGAATTACGTGAAATCTCTTACGTCTAAGTGCAAAAAAAAAATATATCTTTCAATGAGGCAGCATATAATGACGCAGCGCAAATACACGACGAATGTTAACAAGTTATTAAGCAGTACTTTTCAAGCTTTACCGGGTGACATCTCACACAGAATTAAAATAACAAAATAGATATGAAAACTAATTTACATAGGAAAATTCTTATATGACTGAAAATCTGTAAGTTTGGGAAGAACTTCCGGATTGACCTCTTGAAAGCTGAACTGATGTCTTGTGGGAACCAAGCATGTGCTATTTTCAGTTGCTGCGTGAGTCTTTCCCTCGGAACTATATATTTATTTTCTGAGATAAAGGTATGATTTACATCTCCGACCATTACACTATCACAGTCACAGAAAATGGTTTTCTTGATGGTTATTCCATAAAGATGTGACGGACACCTCTCATGACCAACTTTCATTCTGTAAATACTGTTCCAAATCGTAGGTAGGCTGTACCGTGCGTAATGCCAGCCCTAACGAGTTCTGAAGTGTTCCATTGTTCTTGTCATTCAGTAACAAATCTCGATACTAGACAAATACGAGGGCCTTTGGGAAAGTAAGGTCCGATCGATCGCGAAATGGAAACGATGGTGAAAACCCGATGAAACATTGAAGAGATTTCATTCTAGAAAAATCCCCTAGGCTGTGGCTAAGCCATGTCTCCGCAATATCCTTTCTTTCAGGAGTGCTAGTTGTGCAAGTTTCGCAGGAGAGCTTCTGTAAAGTTTGGAAGGTAGGAGACGAGGTACTGGCAGAGGTACAGTTGTGAGGTCGGGGCGTGAGTCGTGCTTGGGTAGCTCAGTTGGTAGAGCACTTGCCCGCGAAAGGTAAAGGTCCCGAGTTCGGGTCTCGGTCCGGCACGCAGTTTTAATCTGCCAGGAAGTTTCATATTAGCGCACAATCCGCCGTACAGTGAAAATTTCATTCTAGAAACATCCCCCAGGCTGTGGCAATATCCTTTCTTTCAGGAGTGCTAGTTCTGCAAGGTTCGCAGGAGAGCTTCTGTAAAGTTTGGAAGATAGGAGACGAGGTACTGGCAGAAGTAAAGTTGTGAGGACGGGGCGTTAGTCGTGCTTGGGTAGCTCAGTTGGTAGAGCACTTGCCCGCGAAAGGCAAAGGTCCCGAGTTCGAGTCTCGGTCCGGCACACAGTTTTAATCTACCAGGAAGTTCCATTGAAGAGATGTGTTTGGAAGTGTTTCTAGTATGCTCTTCGAACGCGTCACGTGGCTCTTTTCAGTTTTGTGTACACAGTAAGCACGAGAGAGACAAAAAAGTGTCTCCTTCCAAGTGTTAGGGTCTGATGAGGGATTTCGCCTGAATCTATTCAGCCCACGTAACATGACTGTCATGCGTTTCTGTCTTCACGAAAATTCTCGCCCGTACTCTACAGGGGCAATGAAGATGCTCCTGGAACGTTTCCACTGGGAA
This sequence comes from Schistocerca gregaria, assembly GCF_023897955.1. Lineage (NCBI taxonomy): Eukaryota > Metazoa > Arthropoda > Insecta > Orthoptera > Acrididae > Schistocerca > Schistocerca gregaria. The sequence continues at coordinate 182,339,771 of NC_064931.1, read as the reverse complement.
TCGTTTGATTACGAACTTACTTCATCAAACATCAGAAGGACAACGCACAAAATTCCGATATAGAGCCCTTCTGGATCATGCTCACATTACATGAAAGTTTATGAGAGGATTTCACATTAACACATACTTTATTATAAAACAGAAATGGAAAGTGATATGAATAAAGAGTGTGAAAGAAGGCTGCACCATACTGTACATCGGCCTTACAGCTGACATCTCCCAGCTCCATATTCACACCCACAACTGTATTCCGCAAGCCACCGTTAAGTGTTTAGCCTAAACACTCATAAATAAAGAACAAACATCTGCCTCTTTCTTCAGTTATGTTGATGGATGAATAATTATTTTATCATCAAGTGTGGTACCTAAAGACTTGCAGAACATCTAGTTAAAGCTACCATAATACCTTTATTGGACACTAAAACATCTTTCGATGACATGTGTCTTTAGCTGTGAGCATAATAGGAAGACAGAGTGTGCCACTGATTCGTAATACCTAAGTTTTCCTTACCACACCGCCATCCACCATCCTGACGAAAGACTATTTGCTTTTGCGTTGTAGGCTTTTTCTGACGTGTTGTATCATGAAGTTGGTCGAGAATACATAAGATATTCGCCAGTAGTTGTTTTTCCTTTCACAAAGTAATCAATAAGAATAATCTGTTTTGAATTGCAAAAACATCGACCATAATGTAACTGATTCCTTTTTCAGTGCAGTGCCAACGGTTTCCACCCACTCCTTTTTTACTTATTCTTTTCTAGCCTGTAGTACAGTACCAAAGTGTCACCCACATTAACAATTCATTTTAAAACGGCCCAAAAATTGCTGTTGAATTCAATTTTCTGGTTTCTTTAGATTAGCATTTAACATATATTTCCCTTAGCTAATTTTCCTTGTGAAAACATACTGCACTGTGAAAACATACTGCACTGTTTCTTGTGATACGCCTCTGGTGTCAACTACTTTATGCACCTTCACTCGCTGATCTTCCTGTACCGTATTGTGCACTCTCGATGTTTTCATCTCTGGTTCCAGATCTGGAACATCCGTCATGCGGGTTGTCTGAAGAAAACCCAACCACCCATTTCATCAATCTTGTAATCAAAAGAGACTCATCATAAGCTCAAAATGGGGAAAAATGTAAGATAACGCAGATGAATAGGAAGAACAAAACTGTACTGTTCGGATTCGGTATTACTAACTTCTTGACACATTCAAGACGTTTAAAAGTCTGGGGATAGCGTTGCAAAGGAGGAACGAGCATGTGAGAACTTCGATAGGGAAGGCGAATGCTCGACTTCGATTTATTGGGAGAATTTTAGGAACGAGTGGCTCACCTGTAACAGAGTCCGCATATAGGATGCTGGTGCGACCTGTTCTTCAGTACTGCTCGAGTGTTTAGGATCCGTACCAGATCGGTTTGAAGGAAGACATCGAAACAATTCAGAGATGGGCTGCTAGATTTGTTACCGATAGCTTCGAATAATACGTAAGTGTTACGGAGATGCATCGGGAACTCAAATGGGTATCCCTGGAGAAAAGGCGGCGCTCTTTTTGAGATAGACGGCATTTGAAGCTGACTGCAGAACGATTCTACTACCTTCAATATACATTGCGCGTAAGGACTGTGAAGATAAGATACGAGAAATTAGGACTCATATGAAGGCATATAGACAGGAAAGGATATGACTAGTAGCGGTACAGGATACCCTCCGCCAGCCAGCCGGGGTGACCGAGCGGTTCTAGGCGCTACAGTCTGGACCCGCGCGACCACTACGGTCGCAGGTTCGAATGCTGCCACAGGCATGGACGTGTGTGATGTCCTTAGGTTAGTCATGTTTAAGTAGTTCTAAGTTCTAGGGGACTGATGACCTCAGAAGTTAAGTCCCATAGTACTCAGAGCCATTTGAAACATTTTTGAACCCTCCGCCACGCACCGTACGGTGGCTTGTGGATTATCTATGTAGATGTAGATGTGGAAACTTTGGTTAAACTTCCGTTGGCGATAAATTATCGAAAGACTGGCGGCACACTGTTCTATTTTACCCCATTTAAGAAATCACCGAGCGAGGTGGTGCAGTGGTTAGCACACTGGACTCGCATTGGGGAGGACGACGGTTCAATCCCGTCCCCAGCCATCCTGATTTAGGTTTTCCGTGATTTCCCTAAATCGTTTCAGGCAAATGCATGGATGGTTCCTTTGAAAGGGCATGGCCGATTTCCTTCCCCATCCTCCCCTAACCCGAGCTTGTGCTCCGTCTCTAATGACCTCGTTGTCGACGGGACATTAAAAAACACTAACCTAACCTAAGAAATCAAACACAACACAACATGTCTGATTTGTTATTTATGAAAAGCGTTATGCCAACAAAACAATGTACTCATCAACCTCGTAAATCTAAACATGTACTTCGCAAGCCACTGTATTAGCTGGGAATGAAAGTGCTTCGGTCGGCATATCGTGAGTCATAGCGTAATCGGGTTTTCGGAGGGAAGGAAGGACTGTACAACTACTGTTATGTAATTAAAACTGCACTAACTTTTGTGATTAAGAGCTATGATGTGGATGGCTCAACACACAAGCGTAGACGGCAAGCCCTTCATCTGCTGTATCTGTTTCACTGGAAACTGCTCGTTTTCTCCATTATGTCAGTATCCATGTCACTGTCATCGTCATGTTCTGCATATGCATCTTCGCTCTCCAGACCAACATTGAATATTATATTCTCTGTTGCTTCTTCCACTAACCCATCCCCCCGCCAATCTTCATTCTCCGTTCCTTTTATATGTTCGCAAGCTTTTAACCAACCATGATGGGCGATTTTGGTGAATACTCAGTGGTTTTATAGATACATAGATAATCCGCAAGCCACCGTACGGTGTGTGGCGGAGGGTACCCTGTACCATTACTACTCAAATCCCTTCCCGTCTATATGCCTCCGTATGGGTCCTAATTTCTCGTTATCTTATCTTCATGGGCCTTACGCGCAATGTATATTGGAGGCAGTAGAATCGTTTTATGGTAACTAAATTAATGGTAGAAACAATTTTTCCGAAATTTTTTGTTGCATTATATTCCATGTTAGCTCTATAGCGTTCAAACCACAGTGGTATAGCGGGAGCCTCAAAACGGTAGACCTATGTCCTTTATACTATAAAACTGCATCTACCTAAAAAACAGGTTCTTGGCTTGTTATAACGCACAATTTTAAAAGGCCATTTCTTGTTAAGTTCGGTTCAAAACTTATTGTTTTGTGAAGGAACTATTCAGTTATGTCCTCCTTGTGAACTGCAGTATCGCGGGCCTTTACTTGCCTGAAAAACATGATACCATGCGTCATAAAAACAGCAATACTACAAGCTACTGGACTCGCATTCGGGAGGACGACGGTTCAATTCCGCGTCCGGCCATCCTGATTTAGGTCTCCGTGATCTCCCTAAATCGCTCCAGGCAAATTCCGGGATGGTTCCTTTCAAAGGGCGGGGCCGACTTCCTTCCCCGTCCTTCCCTAATCCGATGAGACCGATGACCTCGCTGTCTGGTCTCCTTCCCCAAAACCAACTAACTACCAGCTGCAATGGCTCAGTTTCTCTTCTAACCATTTGTGACAGTTATCCCCATCATCATCATAATTTAGGGACTTTGATTTGGAATCATAAATTAAGTCTGCTTCCTCTATCAAACCCATTTCTTCTCCAGAATACAGAACAATGGATCTTTGGTCTGCACTGCTATTAGTCATTGTACCCGGAACTTCATGTTGCCAGCACTTTTTTGTGGCATAATTCGTATGTAGCCACTTTCAATCGTGAACACCACTGGTTTATTTGGCCCCTTTTCATTATTTATGAATGCTCTCAGGTGTTCTGCACGCTTTGTTACAATGTCGAAATGTTCTGTTAATATGATTTTCTCATTTTTCCATTTTTGAAATGAAATCCTATCTTTTTAAAAATTTTCCGATGTGTTCCCCTTCCATCCTGAAAATATATCTCATCTTCTTAATATATAAGCATCTTTCTCAACGTCGGCATTGTCTTCCTCTGTTCATAATACTCCAAAAAGCTTCTTCGAATAATTGGTTTATCGAAGTCATCTGGAGAAACTAGGAGCTTTCTTAAAGATTTTCAGAATGTATTATACTGTTCTTTTTGACTACTCTACCATTTTTATGGTTCGCAAGAATGCTTTCTGTAGAAGCATCATAATCTGATTCTGCTTTTCTTGTTCCTGGCAAAACTGTACAACTTTGAATACAAGCTCTTTTTCACCTTTCACACTTTTGCGACATATTTCCCTGTTTTCCACTCTCATGATTATGGATAACACCGTACCACGCTACTGACGATATTTCACGAGGACACGCTATAATGCATGATAGTACAAGCACTGACAGTGCAATACGTTTTCCTTAGTCACTACTGTACCTGTTTACTGTAACGTCCGTGTTGTTTCCGACGACGGCCACGAGAGACCAATTGCAGTAATGTCATGGCTGGCTGGTCTAGTGCTCGGTTGAGGGACTCATGAACACAGTATTAAATATTTGCCTATTACTGAAGTTACGCCGCTATACCACCAATTATAGTGCGAAAGGCAAGTTTGGGGTAATTCGGTGATCGCGTTAGCATGCGTATACTTGTAGGCGGGGTCCAGCAAGTGGCGCGGAGAAATCTGGAGCAGGCCGGCTTACTCGTATGCCTTTCACTCGCGGCGGCGGCGGCTGCAACTAGATCTGGTTGCACCATCGGCCAGTCCAGCCCCTGCCATGACATTTGCCCGTGGCCAGCTTACGGCGGCTAATGCAGCCCAACCGGCTCGTTTACCACGCGCGCTGCGACCGGCTCGTGGGGCAGGTTAGAACGCAACGCGTGTCACACCACACACATACACACACACACACACACACACACACACACACACACACACACGGCTTCCTGCGCAATACTTCCACTGCTTGCGCGTGCTTGGATTTAAAGATATTGCACCCTCACATCATCAGACGGCCGTCAGCACGTCTACTGTACATAAGTCTGCCGATAGAATTCAAAAAGAATCGATATTAAACAATGTAGGCTTTCACGTCCAGTGTTTATTTCAATTAAAACTTCCGGGCTGAGATGCCCGCTCGGGATACAGGTTGTTTAGAAACAAGTGTCACATATTGATGCAGGAAGTGGTATTGGTACAAACTAGAGGAAAGGTTTCTATAATAATATGTTCAAAAACCAATACCTGTTGAGGAATGGGCCAATCGGTCCTCTCATTTCCATCTCTGTTACTTAAAAATAGACGCTATAGACAGCACTGCATGTTGTTACCATGCATCTTGACACGTACATCAGCCCTCATTCCCGGCGAATCACGCACTCTTTCAAATACACCAGACTCCATTCGGATTGCGTGGCATACATTGGTCACATCTTCACCCTTACGCACATCGTCTGTGGTGAGTTTGGTGTACACAAATGTCTTAAAATGCCCCCCCCCCCCCAAGCCATACACCTAACGTACTCAGGTTCGGTATGTTGAGAGGCACCTTCGATCAATCCATCACCCTCGAAACGATGTGGTGAGTTACGTGGTACGATCCGTAGAAAATCGGATTGCGTCCCGTCTTGTATGAACGACAGTAGTTGTCTTTCTGCAAAGGTAACATTCTTCAATGGCGATGGTAATTCATCGTGCAGCGCCTGGTAATCTGTTTGTTACAGCGTATGACCCCATGAGCCTGTCACCAACAATTCCCGCCATTACACACATACTGAAGCGATCCTAATGCCTCACCTCTATGAGTGCTCGAGCAACTGCATCTGCAAACAAATGCGTATTATGGTAATTTACTATGATCTACACCACTGAATACTATACATTACTTGTAACGAGTAAAATGGCCCTATCTCAACAGGTACTGGTTTCCAGACATATAAACATGTGAACTTTTCTTCTAGCTGCGACCAATACTACCTACTGTACAAGTGTGACACTTTATTCAAACATCCTATAGAAAAGTATTCCCTGACGTTTCGTCTCCGACTGCGTCAACAGAATGACGATCGATAACTTTTAATCGAGAATGATGACGTCAGCCAGAAATAATCACGTGACGAATGGTTCTTCCGCCACCATAGTCATGCACAACAATTAAATACGAGGGGGATATCCATCCTTTGCGATTAAAGAGAGAATGACAATGTATATCAGGCTGTAGAGAAACGAGATCCACTGGAGGAAACCTAAGGAAATATAATTTATCCACGGAAATGAGCACCGGAAATTTCACTGGGCTCACTCCTGACTTTTGTTCGCCAGGCCAAGCCCTTTGCCGAATTAGACTTATTGATGAGATAGAGAACACTCTTAGATGAGCCACGACATTCGCCACTGTGCGCAACGATCGTAGAAGTATTCAGTAGACTCGAATTAATAATGGACTAGAAAGAAAAATGAAGATCCAGCAGTACTTGACTATTAAAATTCCGAGAGAATGCATTTCAGTATACATCAAGAAAAATATTACTTCGAACCACATACCTCTCCCGTAATACCCTCAACTGTAATATAGTGGAAATTCTGGTTTATACAGACGCATAATCTTTCCTCTCGCGTTCCATCCACGAATGGGACAAGAATGCGGGATAATGATGTTGGTACCCTATGCTCCATCCTTTACACGCCACACTATGTCTTACGGAGTATAAACGTAGATGTAGACGATATTTTTCATCTCTTCTAGCTGGTGTCATATCTAGATAGTGAGTGATATGGCTGAACATTCATATTCCCAATTCAATGTCCATGAAGCACAGCGGCACCGAACTTAGATGAAACGGCATCCGAGATTTATTTAAATTCTTTGTTAAATTATTTAAAAATATAGTAAAATGAGATAAAAACTGCTACATCACCATTGCAGCCTGTATTATAAACAAAATGTTATAGCACATTTAAGAAACCAGTTAATCAGCTATGACATCACCCGGCGCGACCTGAGGCGTCTTGTCACGGTCAACACAAGTCCCCCGTTGGACGTTCGAGTCCTCCCTCGGGCATGGGTGTGTGTGTCGTCCTTAGCGTAAGTTAGTTTAAGTTAGATTAAATAGTGTGTAAGCTTAGGGACCGATGACCTCAGCAGTTTGGTTCCATAAGACGTTACCACAAATTTCCAAAAAAAATTCCTACCGTCATTTCACGCAATAGACTTTCAGAACCTTTGAAAATGTGTCACACGCGAGGAAACAGTTACTCACTACTTTTAAATAACACACGATCAAAGCAGTTAGAGAGCCCATAGTGTTTGTTACCAGCTACAGGTAAGGTAAAGAGAGGGAAAACTCGCAGACTAAACAGGAATGCTGTTCAGAATCCGCGCCCTTACTATGATGAACATGGACAGGGAAGATTCCGCTCTTCCCGAATATTGTTACACTTTCTTAATTATTGCCCACTTTATCAGGTAAGAGCTTGATGAAAAATATATACTAGCATGGAACAAGGACCATTCCTTGAATAAGGTCGGCCGGTGTGGCCGAGCGGTTCTAGGCGCTTCAGTCCGGTAGCGAGCATGGATGTGTGTGATGTCCTTAGGTTATTTAGATTTAAGTAGTTCTAGGTTCTAGGGGATGATGACCTCAGATATTAAGTCCCATAGTACTCAGAGCTATTTGAACCATTTGAACCTTGATTATGGACTGTGCAAGAGGCGAGCGTTCGAAAAGCTTTTGACTAGTTTGGTGCAACCTTTTATTTCTTTCTACCTTAATAAAAACTGTTCATGGCAGCATAGTTACTACGACCATTATCTTAAACAATTCTACTCCATAATTATCAGATTAACCAAACTCGTAAGGCTTAGAACACCTACACATCTGATTTTGCTGTTGGTAAAGTTTCTCCACGGAATTATTTCTTCATTTAATTCATTTCTGCTGGCTAGATTTCTCCAGAGATTTATTTCCAATTTTTTTACATCTAAAAACCTCTTCTTTTCTAGTATCCATACTTGCGTAGCATCACATTTCAAACTCTCCTCAAGCTTTCTACCGCCGGTGTTTTGCTTCATTGTAGAGTCGTAGATCAGATATATAATTTCAAAAGCTCTTGTCCTTTTCTTCTACACGCAGCGGTTGGTATGAGATTTCTTTTGTTGAACGAAGCTTTTTTCGCCCACGATAGTTTGTACTTCACGTTTTCCTTTCTCCTTCCGTCTCATGGAGCTTTCCTTTCTAGACAGCAACAACTATTCAGATCTTGTATTGTGCCACGCCAATTTGACAGATTTAGTATATGTTACTCGTGTCTGCGTTACTAATGTAGCTGACCCTTCGGTATTCGTTCTACGTCCTTTTACATTTTACTTAGTTCTTCAGTGCTGTAGTGTCGCTAGCGAGTTAAATACGTTATCATAGTTCTGAAACTTTATTTCACCAATTCCCTCACTACTACAGCGCAGAAGTCGAGCAATAGGGTTGATCTTTGTGCGATGCCCCTTTAGCATTTTCTGCAGTTCTATCATTTCAGTTTTTAATTCTATTGTTTAGAATTTCCAGACGTCTAAAAATTATCGTCTTCTCTCAGTCGCACTCGTGCTTAACCAATGAACAGCTACTTGCATCTATCAGGAACCAGTGCAGAGGTTTTAATACGATTTTCAATAATAGATAGACTGATTCACGTGGAAGGTTTGTGCATATAATCTATTACCGATACGCCAGCCAAGTCGTCCGGTCGTAGATAGTGATACTGGTTTGAAGCCGAGGCTGGTCGTCAGTTATATCTAACCGCAATATATTTTGTGTGATGTTTTCTCAAACGCCAAGAATAAATATTACACAACTATTATAGTTGCTCTTACTTATATTTCCTGCTTCCGTGCTAATACAAGTGCCTCTCGATTATTGTAATTTTTTGTAAAGCGAAACTTACTATCACAGACTAACAGTCCCTAGTCTTTCATTGTTATTTTGTTTTTAATGTTTACGTCCCGTCACGACAAAGTCATGAGCGATGGAGTACAATGAGGTTGGGCCCTTTTCAAAGAAACTATCCCGATATTCTCCATAAGTGATTTAAGGAAATTACGCAAGAACTAAATCTGGATGGCCACACAGAGATTGGAATTACGCGTTTCCCGAAGGCTCCTTCTGAATCGAGTTTTCCTCAGTAATTGATACAAATGAGATGTTTATCTAATCGTTCAATAGTTTCCTTATTTACTGTAGCTACTGTGGAAATGTGAACATTTCTTCTAGGTATCTGAGACTACGTCTCTTTCCCTATGTACTTCCTTCCCTAATCCGAACTGGTGTTCCGTCTCTATAGACCTCGTTGTCGACGGAACGTTATACACTAATCTCCTCCTCCCTTCTCCTCCTCCTCCTGTATCCTGTAACTTATATTTAACATACCCTACAGTAACTCTGGACTTTGGTGTCTTTGAGCAGCTCAAGCCTTTTATAATCACCTTCAAATTGAGATAACATCACTGGTACACTGGTACACTTTTTTTCAATATAAGTAAATCCCTTTTTTCTGTTACCAATCGTAATGGCGTGGTGCTTAAGATACTAGACACTTATTAGGGTAAAGTTAATTTGCCCAGCATCCTAGTTTAGGTTTCTGATTATTTCTTTAACCATTTCAGGTGAATACTGTGTGGGTCCATTCAGTTCGGCCGATTACCTTCCCGGTCTTTCCCCAGTCAGCACACCCTAACTAAAGGCTTCGATGTCAACGAACCATTACACGCTAACTTTTCTTCTTTCTTTCCTTCGCTTTCTGACAGCGTCTTTTCATTCCGCACAGCCTCTTGATATACACTTTGAAACACTTTTATCTGAGCTTGCCGGTGATTTCTTCCAGTCCCACTTTTGACTTTGATGTCTTCAGTTGCTAGCGGATGTGTGTGGTTAAACAGTTCTTAATTCGGAGTGGAGGTCATTATCTGTAATGTACAGTGGCATTAATATATTTGTTCTTATAACAACTCCTTATCCTCTTCTTAACGCGTATTCTGTAGGCATTCGTACATGCATTACATTCTTCTCGAGACAGTAAACAGCTCATTCGCTACCTCTCCATTCCGTACATATAACTGTATCACTTACTCCGCTTCAGCTAGAGGATGTCTCTCTCTTCTAGCAGCTACAACCCGGAGAAATTTGTGCTCAACTGACTGGAGCCTCCCGTTGTGCTCACATCACTGTAGCATTTTCCTCAGCAGAGACGGAAGTGTGGTCGTTGGAATTAACTTCCAAGTGCTACGTCACTGCTCGACAGAATTAAATTCGCAGAGAAAGCTGTTTTACAGGAAGCTGCGTCTTCTGTTCGTAATCTGAACAAAGTCTCGAGTTCAGAGGAAAAAAGTACGGTGAAAATGTTCCACTTTCTAGTTGTAAACGTTCAACCATGACGATCTCTTATAAATACTGCTACACAAGAGCGCACAGCACCCTTCGTAGCACAGCAAAACTTTCACTCAAGCAAAGCTCGATGACGATGGCCACGTGGCACCGTTTCGTGGAATTCCTCGAAACGAATTTAATATCCTACTGTAAACCAGTAGTTGATCATCTGGTAGGAGACAGCCGTAATGGAATCATTTCATAAGGAAAATTAAAGCACTCTGAGGCGCATTTTCTCGCAATTTTATACACGCGTAGATAAAGGGGACACATTTATCCTGATCACCTCAAATAACTTTTTGTCCAGAAGCAAAATAAAAAAAGTATCAAGCTAGCGTTTTGACGCGACTTTAAACTCTGGCCTTACTTGTAAAGCACTGATGGATGGTTATGATGTATCACCCATGGTAATGCTTCAATTGACGTCGTTTCAGATGCACTGTAATCCATCAATCAGGCAAGAAGTAAGAGTGTAAAACAACATGCAAGAAATTGTGATGTTCAAGTTTTGACTATAACTGAAGGAACTTACATACCAGCATATCGATCGAAACGTTGAAATCAATTTCTTTTAAACTATCGTAAGAAAGACGGAGCTGTCATCAGTTCGAAGGTTGAAGGTACTATGCCCTTGCCTTTTAGCGGGCCGATTTGACCAAGCGGTTCTAGGTGCTTCAGTCGGGAACTGCGCTGCTGCTACGGTCGCAGGCTCGAATCCTGCCTCGGGCATGGATGTGTGTGATGTGCTTAGGTTAGTTAGGTTTAAGTAGTTCTAAGTCTAGGGGACTGATGACCTCAGATGTTAAGTCCCATAGTGCTTAGACTCATATGAACCTTGCCTTTTTACGACATTTGAACTTACATATGTAACCAGTTTTTTAGGCCCAACAGTTTTCGTGGAACCCGAAGGACACTGCAGCTTCGCCTTTTTCACATTAACAAATCATTGTCAGAGTGAAAAAAGCGACGAAGAAGTAACCAGAAAATTTGAAAAAAGAATGTATTGAAACTGTGATAAGAGACTCTTCCAGTCTGCTTTATCTCTAAGCCGTCGAATGAAGAGAAAGAAAAAAACGTTCAGTTCCTAAGCAAATGGTCATCGGAACAGGCTAATAGTTGCGATAGTGTGAAGTGAAGCAGTGGTTACGACATTGGGCTTGCGTTTGGGAGGATCGTGAATCAAATCCCCACTAGGCCATCGTAATTTACGTTGTATGTTGATTACCTCAGTAAATTATGGCAGTTGCCGGGCTGATCGCTGTGAAAAGAACCTGACCATTTCCTTCCATCTTTATCGTATCCGACCTTGTGCCAAGTTTCTAATTTCCATATTGCTTCACTTTTCTTCCAATAATTGTGAAATTAGTTTGAGAAAGATGGGAAGACATAGGAGTAGACGGAAGGTTCTCATCAATAACTGCGCATTTGTAGGTTAGCTCACGGAGAGATTTACTGTTAAAAACCCAAGAGCGAATGTTATATGGGGCAATCAAAAAGTTCCCGTTCGGAGATCGTATAGTCCAGAATCGGTATGCCAATCAGTCAAAATTACCGTGAGCATTGAGGCAATCATCCCACCGACGCACCAGGTATAAGATAGCCGATTGATAAAATACGGTCTGCTGCTGCTTGCAGAAGTCCGTAACTGCCTGCTGAACATCCTCGTCCGACAGTAATTGCCACGCAGGGTGGCCGCGCAGTGTGAGGTGCTATGTTATGGATTGCACGGCCCCTCCCGCCGGAGGTTCGAGTCCTCTCTCGGGCATGGGTGTGTGTGTTGTTATTAGCATAAGTTATTTGACGTCGTGTGTAAGTCTAGGGACCAATGACCTCAGCAGTTTGGTCCCTTAGTAATTCACAAACATTTGAACAGGAATCATCGACCATTCAGGGGCTTTCTCAATGAACCGAAAGCTCGAAAATCGCATCGGTCGAGTGTCTCCCACTTTGTAATGGATCAGGCTGCCCTCCCAGATCGACCAGCGTCTTGTATCGAACCGCGACCAGCACGGAACTTGGTACGCCATTCCACAACAGCGGTTCTCGGTAGAAATGCTGCCTCATACACATTATCCGTTTTCCGATAGACGTCCTCCGGTATTTGTCCTTCGGCAGCCAAGAAAAGAGTTGGAACACGTTGGTCCTGTTTGGACGCCTATGGTAATAACGTCGCCATACCGTGTTTACCGCGCGCACGTGGAAAGACACGAGTGCCACGCTAATTCCTTGTCTACATGTCTGTGTGATACATCCTGAACTAGTGTGTCTTCCGCATCTGAGACATCCAGATGTATTAAGTAGTCACTTACAGCTATAAAAACAATTGATTCATTGGTCTTTCACAGCACAAAATACAATCCATCCTAAAATAAGAACATTGTATGCTGAAATGTCACAGGGTTGAAATTGCAAACATATGATATCCACACAACATAACATGAGAAAGTGTGAGCTTGTTTGGCTACATAATTGCAGAATTATTAAGAAAAAGAGCAGACTGACACGTTTTATTTTAAGCGGACTGAAAAAATATTCTCATCGTATCGTTTTGCTGAAAATGGTAGAAGTTAAATGCGATCAACGCAAGAACCTTACATCACGCGAGAAGATAAAAATCGCTGATCATTTTATGACACACGTAAATCGTACGGGCAATAATATGAATAATATGACCAACAGTTATTGAATTCGATGGTTCACGTCATGAAGAACTGTAGAAGAGATAATAGAAATACCTGTATCGAAGTCCCGATACGTTGCACATAAGCGGGAGCAACGCCCTCAAACGGGAACATTTTGATCGTTCCTTGAACAGAAACAGGTAAGTAACATACACAATGAGCAAAATAACATTGACGGGAAAATGAGAGAAATTCGAGCTGGTAAGAAGGCTTTACAACAGTAGCTGTTCCCGTGAAAAATGATAGTGATACCCCAAATAACGTGAGAGGGTTTGTGGACTATAGATGTAGATGTAACTGCGAAACCAAAGACACAGATTCAAGTCCTGTTCCAGGAAACTGAATTTCTCTAACGTGGTTGCAGTCAGTTGTCAAAAGCTTCCTAAGGAAAACAGGAATGAATATAGTTAAATGTCATGAGTCGACTTCATTAAAAATAGACCACTAACTTAAAAGAACAAGGACGATAGTCTAAATGAGCGGTCGTCCTCTTGGAAGAACCATACTGCCATTCATGTGATGTAGCTTAGAGAAACCCTCGGAATCTAAATCCGGATGGGCATGTGAATGTTTCAACTAAATGAGATTTCCACTCTGCAGCGGAGTGTGCGCTGATATGAAACTTCCTGGCAGATTAAACCTGTGAGCTGGACCGAGACTCGAACTCGGGACCTTTGGCTTTCGCGGGCAAGTGCTCTACCAACTGAGCTACCCAAGCACGACTCACGCCCCGTCCTCACAGCTTCCGCAGGACAGCGTCTGTAAAGTTTGGAAAGTAGGAGACGAGGTACTGGCAGAAGTAAAGCTGTGAGGACGGGACGTGAGTCGTGCTTGGGTAGCTCAGTTGGTAGAGCACTTGCCCGCGAAAGCCAAAGGTCCCGAGTTCGAGTCTCGGTCCGGCGCACATGTTTTAATCTGCCAGGAAGTTCCAATGTTTCAGTTGTTATTCACGTTTGTATTCTAATACGTGCTCCGACGACTATCGAAATACACATAGCACCACAAGCAGTAAATAACTTTCTGATCTTTCATCTCGTTAATGGGAGTGAAGTAAAGACATTTCTACAACCTACGAAAGGACAAATCATTAGTACCCCTGAAACACGAAGCTGCGTAAGCGTAGGGGGGCTGTCTCCACGACTCTGAGAAAACTGTAAAACTGATGACAAGAGTAAATAACAAACTGACTTAAAGAGTATTTCTTCACATATTAGCTTCTGCTAAGCTCTTCCTGATAGCGTATCGCGGCAGTGACCATCAAAATCTTCGTTGTCCACGGGCATCGCGATACGCCGACTTCCGTATAACACAGTATGACTAGCAGAACATTTGTTTTCTTTCGCCAGGTACTAAACATAAGGCAGTCAGTGGGCAAACTCTCAGGCCAAGTTACTGTTCATTTCGCAACGTGAAGAAAGTGACAGTGTTTAAGCGAGACGTCGCTTGCGCAGTCGTCGAGAGTTCACCGTATAGAAAGCGCTTAGCTACCTTGTACATGCTAAAAACCGAAGCTAACCGCCAACATTTTTTCATGCTAGTAATGTCGCCATCACTTCCTGGATGGGAGAAGCTAGAAACATTTCAGTTCAAATCAATCGAGCTAAAGATGGCTCCTTAAATATTCGCGTAACTGATCACCTCTGCACCACCCCTACTCTGTCGTGCTTCGGCAGACTGTAGCGTAGTACTTTCTGTGGCTCTCTGTATCAACCATCTCGCCGTAGATGACATCAGAGATGATGTTCTTCGAATCCAATCGATTAGAAAGGTAGTGACGGTTCATAAGTTCAAATGGCTCTGAGCACTATGGGACTTAACTTCTGAGGTCATTAGTCCCCTAGAACTTAGAACTACTTAAACCTAACTAACCTAAGGACAGCACACGCATCCACGCCCGAGGCAGGATTCGAACCTTCGACGTGGCGGTCGCGCGGTTCCAGACAAGGGCCTAGAACCACTCGGCCACTCCGGCCGGCGCTTCATAAGTGCAGATTACTCATGTAGAGATTTTATCTAGAGAAATTACACGAAAGCTATTGCACGACGTAATGTTATACCAACTTCGAAAATGTTCCAGCGGATCCGCCTGTGGTTAGTTGTGCACTAGTATGTTCAAGGTATGGACAAAGATATGGAAACACCAAAAACACAACACTTATACGGCGTAGAAAAATCCGTTGGTATTAAAAACAGCCTCCAGTCGTCTTGGAATGCACAAATACAGGTACTGTATGGTTTTCAAGGGAATTTTATACCATTCTTCCTGCAAAATAGTGGCAAATTCGAGTAACGATGATGGAGGTGGATTGCGATCACGTACCCTTCTCTAGCAAGTAGACCACAAAGGCTCAATTATATTGAGATATAGTGGCGGTGGTGGTCTGGTAGATGCGGCAGTTCATCGTGGTGCCCATAAAACAAGTTGTGGACGATGTGAGATGTGTTATCAGGGGGCCTATCATCTTGGAACACAGCATCGCCATTGCGGAACAAACATTGTATTATGGGATCGAACTGATCAGCCAAAGTGGTCACATAAGACTTTACAGTAATACAACCCAGAAAAGTAATCATGTGGCCCACCGAATACCGCGATATGGCTGTCCAAATCGTCACCAAATCCCCAGTAAGTTTCACCCTTGGGACGTAAACTCTGAAAGAAATTGGAAACAGTCTAAAACAAGCCTCATCCTGCCAAATGACTTTCTTCCATTGCTCCATGACTTAGGCACCACGATTTCTTGTTAGTGGCATTTGCCTCTCCCTGCAATTCCCTGCTTCTGGAGTTTGCTTTATGTCTTTTTGGTGCTGATAAGGTTCGCGGGTGTGGTATTAAATTCTGCAGTGCCATTTGCAGCTGTTGTCCACTTAGTTTCCTTGATGATCCTGTTCAATGATCGTCTGTCACGATCACTCAACAC
The DNA here is from genome assembly GCF_023897955.1 of Schistocerca gregaria. NCBI lineage: Eukaryota > Metazoa > Arthropoda > Insecta > Orthoptera > Acrididae > Schistocerca > Schistocerca gregaria. The sequence continues at coordinate 182,323,764 of NC_064931.1, read as the reverse complement.
ATACTTTCGTTCGCGGTGTGACATAGCTAGTGATGTTTTTCCGATTTCCCTTGAAGTACCACACGCTTCGGCTACCCTGGTTGTGGTACCACCTATCATACGAGCACCAAAAATTTGCCCACTTTCGAATTCACTTAGCTTCGACGTAAAGCACTGCCAACTACACAGAATACTGTTCTGATCACGACTGACACTTACGACGTGTTGAGGACATTGCACAGGTGCCGTTAGTAATCAAACACGACAGCACAACCTGCAGGATTGGCTAGTATCTACGTATATTTAAGTTAAAGCATGCATTTTTCACGCTGTTTCCATTTTTTGTCCAACTCATGTAAATTTCGCACAATGATGAATAAATATTCTATGGAAACACATTTCCAATGTTTGAGTACTGAGGCATATTACGATATAACATATCCATTACTCAATATCAAAACACCAATTAGAGATACAGAGCAACGTCCCATCAAGTTTCTGTAAACATCATTAATTCATTGAATGAAAGTATCCTGCATCAGAGAATGAAGGTGATACTGACATCTCTACCTTTTTTTATGATCTTGGCAGAGAGAAACACGACAAGTACTCGCAATACATGTAAGATTTTTCAGTGTAGCATTTTCTCAGCGTCTAAATAAAACTCAAGACTAACGCGCAAGGGAGATCACCCCTGCAGGGAAGGAGAGTACGAAATTCGTGAAGGCGTTCTTTTAAGTTCGTCGTACGCTAATAGTTTAGTGGTTTAAAGATATGCAGTCTACAACGTAAGTGTGCTGACTATCATGATGTCTGAAATGTTTGTAGCTGCTATCATTCGAAGTGTTTCGCAAGTATACGGATCTCACTCCACAACGTAACCTTGCATTGGTGTATAGCCATGTAACAGTGTGTTCTACTAACATCAGTCACTACGCGCCGCTCCCCCCGTCGGAAGTTCTAGTCCTCCCTCGGGAATGGGTGTGTGTATTGTCCTCAGTGTAAGTTACTTTAAGTTAGCTTAAGTAAGCTTATGGACCGATGACCTCAGCAATTTGGTCCCATTCAGCTTGTCACATATATCCAAATTTCCATGCCCTATCAGTGTCAGTCAGTTCACAACCTGACAGGAATTGCTGCTTTCAGTTAATGAAGGTCCATCTCAACCAGTTTCAGGGCAAACATTGCAAAGGAAACTGCATAAGAAAGTCATTTGGAGTTTGGTGCCTCGCATTGTTCACCGTGGTGCATAAAGCTGCATACTTTAGCCAGGACAAAAACCATAGAAACTAGACAGTATCTAATTGGAGGCGTGTCGTGTGGGCCGACGAATAGCGATATTGCCTCTTCTCAAATGATACTAGACGTTGATTCCATATACGGCCAAATGAGACGCGCAGCCAGTGGAGGGTGTAGTTCAGGCCTGAGAGGGTTATGTGATGTTTGGGGGTTTGTGCCACGACCTCAGCCCACTCGTTCAGGATATGGTGAACACAGCTTGGGCGTTTATTTCAATATTCTCGGTGCCGCACGTTTAGCCCTTTCTCTTGTATTTTTCATGATTGGTATGTTATAGATGTTTCCGTCTTCCAAGATGAAAACTGTTATGTTCACAGGGCTGCTAAATACGTTTCCGGTTGGACGAACACTCTGCAGGCGGCCAATCATTCAATATGAATCTGTACTACAACATACACTGGACAGCCAGAACATAATGACCAACGAACTACTGTCGATATAAACCCGTTCGGGCGACAGCAGCGTCACCTGGCGAGGAAGGACTGCTTGTCAGACACAGCACGCACGGTGCATGTAGGCTCAGCTAGCGTGCTATACGTGTGTAGAATGGGGCAGCTGCGCGATGTATCTGAGTCTGATCGAGGGCATATTGTGATGGCCCGGACGCTCGCACGAGCATTCCGGAAACTGCACGACTTGTCGGGTTTCGAGGAGTGCTGCGATGAGTGTCTTCAACACGTGGCGAAACCAAGATGAAACCACGTCCAGACGTCCTGGTGTTGTGCGGACACCCCTCATTACAGATGTAGGCTAGACAGACTAGTAAAACAGGACAAGCGGCGAACTGTGGCAATTCTAACATCAGACTTTAATGCTGGGCAGAGTACAAGTGTGTCTGAACGCACATTGCACCGAATACTCCGAACGATGGGCCTCCGCAGCCGACGACACATGCATGTACGAATGTTAACAGTACGATATCGGCAACTACAAGTAAAATGGGCACATGACAATAGGCACTAGACGTTGGCGCAGTGGAAGAGCGTTGCATGGTCTGATGAATCCCGACATATTCTTTATCATACCGATGAGAGGCGCGAATCCGTCGTCTTCCAGGGCAACAGCTCCTTCACACCTGTACTGTGGAACGGAGACAAGCTGGCGGCGGCACCATTATGCTCTGGGGAACATTCACGTGGGCATTCATGGGTCCAGTGGAGCCCGTCCAAGGCACAATGACGGCCAAAAAGTGGTAGCAGACCACGTACATTTCTTCATGACGATCACAATCCCCGCGGAAGTCGTATTTTTCAACAAGATAATGCGTCACGTCACAAGGCTAGGAGAGTGATGGAGTGGTTCGAGGAACACAGTGGCGAGTTACAATTGATGTGTCGACTTCCCAACTCGTCAGATCTGAACCCTGTCGAATACATCTGGGATGTGCCTGAGCTTGGTTTCAGAGCCGTTTACCCCCCCCCCCCCCCCCTCCCCGGAATTTACGGAAATTAGGTGACTTATGTGTGCAGATGTAGTGCTAACTCCCTCCAGCGATCTACCAAAGCCTCATTTCTTCCATGCCACGACGCGTCTCCGCTACTAACCGTGATAAATATGGACAAAATATGGTTCAAATGGCTCTGAGCACTATGGGACTAAACATCTGAGGTCATCAGTCCCCTAGAACTTAGAACTACTTAAACCTAACTAATTTAAGGACATCACACACACCCATGCCCAAAGCAGGATCCGAACCTGCGACCGTAGCGGTCGCGGGGTTCTAGACTGTAGCGCCTAGAACCGCTCTGTCACCATGCCCGGCCAAATATGGACACACCTGCTATTAAGTAGGTGGTCATTATGTTCTGGCTGATCAGTGTAAAATATCCAGCGTTATTTGCAATTGCGGATGAAACATCCCCACAGTTTGGTAGCTCTACGGGATCTAATCATCAAAGAGTGGCTTCAGCTCGATATGGCATACCTGAAGAAACTTTTGAACTCTCTTCCTCAGTAGACTGAGAGCATTATCAAGCCTAGAGGGTGTATTACACTATATTGGTGTGATATATCCTGGGGCTGACTAAATTTTGTCCTGTGTGGTTATTCCTGCAAGGAGACCTCAGTCCAAATCCCCGTCGACTCGATGATCAATAGAGCTAGAGCTTTGCCTCGAATGCCTCGCGATGTCGACAGTAGGTGGAACTGTAAGCTCTTTGGCTGTTGCAGCGGAGGCGGGCGTGCTGCTGCACGTGCCCGCGTGCCCGGAGCCGCTGGGCGTGCAGACGTACCCGCACCCCGACCTGTGCGACCACTTCTTCCTCTGCACCAACGGCACCGTGACGCTGGAGCAGTGCGAGAACGGGCTGCTGTACGACGGCAAGGGCGCCGCGCACAACCACTGCAACTACAACTGGGCCGTCGACTGCGGCACGCGCAAGGCCGACCTCACACCCATCAGCACGCCCGGCTGCCTCTACCAGTTCGGCATCTACCCCGACAGCGCGCAGTGCAGCACCACCTACGTCAAATGCGCCTTCGGCGTGCCGCACCAGACGCCGTGCGAGCCCGGCCTCGTCTACGACGACAAGACCCACAGCTGCAACTGGCCCGACCTGCTGCTCGACCAGTGCAACCCTGAAGGTACGTTCGACAGCTTCCACTCATCCTTGTAGTCTCCTTTACCTGTTCTGATCCAAATGCTGACAACAGTAACCTATTAACACAGTAAACTGTGACCAGTAACTTTTAAATATGCTAGGGTCAATTAAAGAGACAAATTGGTCTGGGGAAAAACTGTTAGCAGGGCAAGCTTATTACTTTTATGGCTTTAAGTTGGCATTACTGGGATGAGCCCTGATCAGTTGATGTATCAACAATGCTATGTTTATAACCTCAAAAATACATTTCAAGAAAGTGAATCCTCTTGAAACGTCCACATCAATTGAACAACGTTCTGTTATTAGTTTTTTACTTGCTGAAGACGAGAAACCAGTGAATGTATACAGTAGAATGTCTAAAGTTTATGGTGAGAGTTGTAAGAATCGTGCAAATTTTTACAAGTGGCTAGAGCAGTTCAAAAATGGTCGCGACTCAGCGACTGACGAGCACCGTTCTAGCCGACCAGATGCAGTTTCAACACCCTCACTTGAAAGTCGAATTGATGACATTATTCGTGCCGATCTCCATGTGACTGAGAAAATTATAGTTGATAGGGCTCAAGTTGGTACTTTTACAATTCATAACATTATCTGTAACAAGCTGAAGTACCCCAAAACGTGTGCAAGATGGGTCCCAAAGGAGTTGACGCGGCTACACAGGCAAACAAGTTTGAGAGTATGCACAGAGATAAGCAACGTTATTACAGAGAGGGTGAGCACTTCAACAAAATTTTGAGTTGTGATGAAACTTGGGTTCACTATTATGAACCAGAATAAAAAAAAGCATGGAGTGGAAGCACACCCACTCACCTGTCAAGAAAAAATTCAAAACCCAAGCACCAGCAGGAAAAGTCATGTTGGCGGTGTTTTGGGTTGCTGAAGGTCCAGTTTTTTTGTGATTATCTCGAAGAGCAGCGTACAACGAACAGCATGTACTACTCGGATTTGCTTTTAAACAAGGTGAAGCCATCCATGAGAGAGAGACGTCGTGGATATCAGAGGACAAGACAACGCACATCCTTATATTGCTCAACTAACCCGTGAAACCAACGACAAAATGGGCTGGGAAGTACTGCCACATCACCCTTACAGTCCTGATTTAGCGCCAAGTTATTTCCATTTGTTTGGTGCAGTGAAGGAGGCATTACGTGGGAAGAGGTTCGAGGACAACGAGGACGTGAAAAAGTTTGTGGAAAATTGGTTCAAACATCAAGATAAAGACTTCTTTGCAGCCCGAATAAAAAAGTTTATAGCCCATTGGAACAAGTGCATAATTGTTCGATGGGACAATGTTGAAAAGTAGAAAAGGTATTGTTTTGTAAAAATAAATGCTATTTTCCTTTAGAGCAATTTATCTCTTTAATTATTGAGTGACAGTCGTATTTGCAGACTGAGCCAAAGTCTGTCAACATTGAAAATTCATTGCTTCACGGATTAATGTAGGTAGATAAAAACTGACACACATGCTTCAACTGACATGGGGTTTTGCTAAAACAAAGAAAGTGCTCAAAATGACTAACAGATGGTGCTTCATATGATACAAAATCAATTATTACCATAACAATTGATTTTTAGCAAATACAATATTCTTCGTAACAAATGCTCAACATGTCGACCGTTAATCATCAACAACACCTGTCGTCGAGGGGTAATGTTGTGAACAGCATTGTACAGCGTATCGGTAGGTATTGTGATAAACTGACGTCAGATGTTGTCTTTGGCACCACTAATGAGACAGAACGACCGCGGTAGACTTGCAACTTCAGGTAGCCCCACGACCAATAATCACACGAACTCAGTTCTGGAGACCTGGGAGACCAACCACGACGGAAGTGGCGACTCAGCACGCGATCCTCACCAACGTTGATCGCAAGAGCTCTTTCACTCATGTGGCAATATAGGGTAGAGCGCCATCCTGCATAATAGTCGTACCTTCCAGCAGGTGTTAACCAGCAAGGTTATGGATGATGCGATTCTGTAACATATCGGCGTACCTCGCACCCGTCACGCTGACAGTCTGAAAATCAAAACCTCGCATTTTATCTAAGAAAAAGGGTCCTATCACGGCTGATGTGGTAAATCACGCCACATCAAGACTTTCTCGTTATGCGATGGAGTTCCACGACAGTTCTAGGATTTTCGGTAGCCCAGATTCTGCAGTTGTAGGTGTTGGCAGACCCTCGGAGTTGGAAATGGGCATTGTTGGTCCACAACACGTTAGACAACTAATCGTCATCTTTCCCCATTCTCTGAAGTGCCCACACTGCAAATGCTCTCCGCGTCACAAAATCGGTGGATAACAATTCATGATTACGCTGGATTTTGTACGAATAGCATTGGAGGCTAAGCCTCAGTGCTCTCCAAACAGCAGAGCGTCGATTGACAGTGCGACGAGTGACTTCACGAGCGCTGACTTCACCATGCGGAGATAAAGCCCCTAAAGTCTCCACTTCTTCCTGAACTCTCCGAGAATCACTAACCTATTACGGGGCCGATCGTCTAAAGAACCCGTAGCTCCGGACTTCGTGACCATTTTCTCCAGAGCGACATTTGCAGGGGACCTTTACCCGTTCGATGGGATCACAAAGCTGAAGTAGCGGATTCTCCATTTTGATAATAAAGCTTCACTAACAGTGCCTTTTCTGGTACGTCAACATGCTGCGTCTGCTGGATTTGCTAACTCTTTCTCTCATTATAGCTTATTTTATACACGTTCCTCATGAACCGTCACTGACTTTTTGCTGTCCACCGCCATCTGTTGGCCAGTTTTTGCACTCATTTTTGGTTTCAATAAAACCCCTTGTCATTTCAGGCACGTGTATCAGTTTTTAACTCTCTACCTATATTAATCCGTGAATTAGTGCATTTTCAAATGTTATCAGACTTTTCGGTTACTCTCTGTATAACAAAGATCTTCGCTCGATTCCAACCACTAAAATATTTTTTTCAGAATACACGGACTGAGAAAAAGAACTTTGGTCTCTTGAGTTAAGTATGGATTCTACAACACTGCGTAGCATCCAAGCTGCAGGCATAATAAATGCATTTTAAACTAATATACAGCCTAGGCCGACAAAGACATTGTACTCCAATAAAGTTTATTTTATTCGCCCTTTCTCTCAATCTGTGAATAAAAACGATCAAATTCCTTGTTACAGGGGAAACCGAGGGTGTGAATGGCAGATGACTGAAACCAATTAACTTCAGCCTCAGCCTGATCCTTAGTCGTTTACCCCTCAAAGTCACATTTTCCTACAACCTAACTTCATAAGTTTTGAAGCTGCCGAGCGCTGTTAGGAAGCGGAATGCACTCAGCATTTGTGAGGCAAATTGTGGAGCTACTTGATAGAGAAGTAGCGGCTCCGGTCAGGAAAACTGACAACAGCTGGGAGAACTGTGTTTTGACCTCACACCCCTCTATATCCGCATCCAGTGACATCTATAGTCTGAGGATGACATGGCGGTCGGTCAGTACCGTTACGGTCTTCCTGTTCGGGCGGAGTTTAGTTCACAGTTCCATTTGGTTTTAATGACTCCACTTACTGCAAATAAAGAAATATTTTCCTCTCTTTGATGGTACTGCCAAGAGAAACTCCCCATCGCAACCCCCTCAGATTTCGTAGTAAGATGTCCCAGTGGATAGCCCGTCTAAAACTGAATACAAATCAAGCACGAAAACAGGATGAATGTCCAAGCTCAAGATATGCAACATCGAGCAGTACAGCAGAGCGACGCTGTCGTGGTTTTGTGGACACGGTGTTGAACTACAAAGCTGGAGATCCGGGTTGAGATATGTTCCCCGATTTTTTTTAACAAAATTATGAACTGTCTGTCTGGTCATTGACGTGTCTGTTCTCTCCTTCTGCGAAAAAAGATTTTGCCTTATTTCTTGACATCAATAGAGGACAGAAGAATCAGACATTGTACAGTTTTCGTGTGGGAGCAGATGTGATTACCGTTCCTCCATGTTGTACACCTCTGGTCCAACCGATAGATGTGTTTGGCTGTAGAGAAGCGAACTACTTTGTGAAAAGGCTCTACGATTTCGCGAAGTTGCGCAGATACAAAGAGCAGTATTGTTCACGTGATCTTGTGCCTATTATCGGAGGCCAGGCTCTCACACACAATCAACTTCGCTCTCCGAAATTCTAGGAAAAGTTCAGATTTGCTTGGACATATGCAGGATTCGTTGGTGTACACGTGGAAAACTTCAAAAACGTTAAAAAAATAGGTTTTGATAGAGCTTAATGATTATGATGATGATGATGATAGAGCTCTGGGAAAACTATGTGGCTGTGACACTGTTGCGTTCATTTGTTGCAACTTATGTGGCAAACTGTTATATTTTCATCATTTCTTAGATAGTGATCACATTAACAATCATACCAACACCGAAATCGCGCAACGAGGCATATCTCACTCACTCACCAGTCGTACAAGCTAGGTGCGTCAATAAGAGATTCGTATCATATGACACACATACTGTTACCAGTGCCGTGTATGACACACTAGACATGTTTATCGAAGGAGGTTTCGGTTGATTTGCTGCGTTTTTATGAAACGTATGCGGTTTTTATTTGAGAGCCACTTTTTTTTCTGCTGGTAGAGTAGTTGTGTGGAATCAACATTCATTATAGGTCCCTTCCTTACACCTCGCTGTTGCAAACTGACGTTACAGCACGACACAGGCACGAATTTCAGTACAGCGAACAGAAACATCAATGACCGGACGAAAAGTTCATAATTTTGTGAAAAAAAATGTGCGCGATGGAAATTTGAATACTGTGACCACGTAACCCCGACGCCATGGCTCTACGGAATCGCCCGATGTTGCACCTTTTGATTTGGACCGTTCATTTTTTTTCTATTTTGCTCCTTTTTTCCTATTTCATCACACTTTCTTCCTTTTTTCATGCTTCATCTGTGTTCAGTTTTTGACGGGCAATACACTGGGCCATGTTACGACTATATCTGAGGGGGTTGTGATGGGAAGTTTCCCTTGTCAATAATGTTTAGATATGTTCGTGCCAGCTTCCAGGTGTCTCTAATTATTTCTTAATGCACTCAAGTCTTATATTTCTGAGGGCAGTAATCCTTGCAACATATTATGGCCTGATGGTATTGCAATGTTATGCTTCCTCAGTGTGTTGTGTATGATGTATTTTGAAAACTGTTTTCCCTACTTTACTGTTTTTTTTTTTATGGATTCTCAGTAAGAAAACGTACGGAGAAGACAAACACACGGAGGGCAATAACACGGCTACCATCTGCATTTATATAGTTGTGTTTTCAAACGCACTGGTTTACAATTTTATACTTTACAGATTTCTAAAGTCATTTTAGGTGATCCTACTATATTTTGATATGCTTATTTAGGAAATGCCAAGGATGTCTCTCTAGAATGTAAGGTTTGTCAAAAAGTAATTACGAAGAATCAGAAAATTAATACTAATCACATATATTTAAAAAAGTGTATAAAAACATGCTAAAATAACACACTCTTAACAATATAATGAAGTATTATGTTCTTCAGTACTAATACAAAGGTACACATCGCAATGTGTCTTCTTTTGCCCCTTAACTGTGTTTCGAAATTTTTCTTTTGTGCGCTGCGTCAAGACACTCCATGTGCAGCGTCTAGCAATAATCAGTTATCATAGTGGCATCCCATCGACCATGATACCCTCGTCCCTTTTCTTTACACACTTGATGGAACGTTTCTCCCTGTTTCTCACTCACAGCAACTACATTTTCTTGCGAATGAGCTGACATGGGAGCCCAGCAAGTGCAGCTTGAAGCTCACTGTGTTATACAGCACGTTTTCACTACATACTTGTAATCAGTTGCTCAGAAACTTGTCGATAATTTATTTAAAGTATATCCAAGCTGATCTACCAATTTCTTTAATTTTATCTTAAAATTTCCCGTCTTTCGTTACTTTCCGAATGTCAGATCCGATTTACTTTAAAGTTTCCTCATCTTCCGATAGAGTTTTAATACACTATTTCATAATTTCAAGTGTTGTGTGAAGTGGAAGCAGGATTTTTTTTCCACAAAGAAATCGAATAGTAAGTTTCCCCTCCAGTGAAAGGCGTTTTCCTTTGTCAGATTTTCCAGGTCCACCGCTGTTTCTTCAGGACCATCCCAGAGCGAGGTAGTTGCCTTACAGACTATGAAATAAAACAACTTTTTGTAGCAAATGGCACTTCAAAACATCACAAAACAATACTGGCGTTATTATGATGCTTATGTAGGTAGTTACGTTTTGCGTAACATACCTAAGAGAGATTCTCTATTCAAACTGCATGTGACTGAACATTTTACGTACTGTACCTGAAATCAGTATCCACAAATACAACAGACAACAATATTTCATTGTTAACTAGTGATTCATACCCTAAGACAAAAAGAATGACGCACCACGATGGAATTATCCGAATGGGACGGAAATCGGTAGATTTGATTACCATGTACAGACAAATAAATTACAAAAATTTCAGAAAAATTGGATGATTTATTCAAGAGAAAGAGCTTCACATATTGAGCAAGTCAGTAACGCGTTGGTCCACCTCTGGCCCTTACGCAAGCAATTATTCGGCTTGGCATTGACTGACAGAATTGCTGGATGTCCTCCTGAGGGATAACGTGCCAAATTACGCGCGATTTATACATTAGATTGTCAAAATCTTGAGCTGGTAGAAGGGCCCTGCAATTTCTGTCCCATTCGGGTGATACCTTCGTGGTACATCTTTGTTTTCGTCTAAAAGTGTATGTAAAGGTCTTCGTAAAGAAAGCTTGCGAGGAAATAATCATCTTGATGAATTTTGAAGTTCTTCTTTTAATCCGTAGTTGTTAAATAATTTGGTCTCCATTAGCTTGCCCTTGGTAAAACAATATTCTTTTCTCTAGTTTTTCTTATAAAGATATTTTTGAGTGCCTGTATGTGTCATCGTGTGTGGTTCTACATATATATATATATATTTTTTTTTTTTTGCTAATAAGCATAATGTAAGTCTTAGATATAACAGGGTAGCATATTTCAAAACTAGGTTGAAAGTACAGTTCACTTGAAGATCAGCTAGAGCTTAAATGCCTATTACAGCAACAATAGACATGTTTTGCGACTGTTACCGAGACGGATTCAGTGATATTCTGCCGCCTGCGTGTCAGCAGATGTAACTGAGTTACGACTCGTTTGTTGCAGCTGTCGTGGGATTCAAGTGCCCGACCAAGGTGCCGTCCAACACGGTGGCGGCCAAGTTCTGGCCGTACCCCCGTTTCCCCATCCCCGGAGACTGCGGTCGCCTCATCACGTGCGTCAACGGATACCCGCGCCTCATCTCCTGCGGCGAGGGCAAGGTCTTCGACGAGTCCAGCCTCACCTGCGAGGAGCCCGAGCTCGTCCCCAAGTGGTAAGAGAGCAGCCGTTAAAACGCCCACCAGTTCAAATTCCTGTCCAGCCGTCCAGATTTAGTTTTTCGTCGTTTCCCTAAATCCCTCGAGGCAAATGCTGGAATGGATCCTTTAAAAACATACGGCCGATTTCCTTCTCTAACCTACCCCACTCTACCTCATGCTTCGCCTCTCATTTTAGTATCCCCACCTACAATGGGTATCGACAGCGACTCAGACGTGCGCACCTCGCTACTACAACCGCCGCCTACAGCTACAGTGGGTGCAACCGGCGTATCACTTGGGCCGCGCCTCTTGCACGGGACGGAGACGTGGGCAATATCCCATTCTGCCGTGTTGTGTGAAGTACTCAGTCTGTCAGCATAATGCCCCAACAAACTATCCCGTTTTGTTTGTGGGCTGTCTTGTTCAAATGTGTGTGACTTCCTAAGGGACCAAACTGCTGAGAGCATCGGTCCCTAGACTTACACACTACATAAACTAATTTATGTTAAGAACAACACACACACATGCGCGAGGGAGGACTCGAACGTCCGGCAGGAGGGGCCTCGCAATCCGTGACATGGCGCCTCAAACCGCGCGGCCACTCCGCGCGGCGAGCTGTCTTGGTTTCACTATTGGTAAAGGAGGTGGGCAGTAATTTAGAACCCTCAAAGACACAACACTTTACCATACCTAATTCAGTGCAGGTAAGACGTTGGCTTTCAAAACACCATCCAGTCGCTTCCGAATGAATGGACACAGATCCTGACCGAACGAGGTGGTGCACTGATTAGCACACTGGACTCGCATTCGGGAGGACGACGGTTCAATTCCGCGTCCTGCCATCCTGGTTCAGGTTTCCCGTGATTTCCCTAAATCGCTCCAAGCAAATGCCGGGATGGTTCCTTTGAACGGGCACGGCCGACTTCCTTCCCCGTCCTTCCCTAATCCGATGAGACCGATGACCTCGCTGTTGGTCTCCTCTCCCAAAACAATCCCAACACAGATCCTGTATAGTTTTCAAGAGAATCTTATACCATTCTTCCAGCAAAAGAGGGGCACTTAAGGTAAGTATGATGCGGGAGGACAGTGCTCACGTACTCTTCTGTCCAAAGTGGACCACAAAGGCTCAATAATATTGATATCCGGTGACTGTGGTGGCATTGGGAGATGTGTAAGTTCATCTCAGCCCTCACAAAACCAGTCTTGGAGATGCGAGCTATATGAACAAATGTGTCGTTTTGGAATGCAGCAGCAACAGCACCACTGGGCAATAAACATTGTTTCGTGGGATCTTCCTGACCAGGCAAAATGGTCACATAATCCTTGGGATCAGCGCGGCGTCACAGAGTAACCATGGGGACCCTTGGAATACCATGTTATGGTTACCCAAATCTTCACCGAACCCCCGCCGTGTTTCACTCTTGGGATGTAATCTCTGACAGAAGCTGGAAACTGGGTAAAACAAGATTCATCAAACCAAATGACTTTCTCCATTGTTCTACACTCCTGGAAATGGAAAAAAGAACACATTGACACCGGTGTGTCAGACCCACCATACTTGCTCCGGACACTGCGAGAGGGCTGTACAAGCAATGATCACACGCACGGCACAGCGGACACACCAGGAACCGCGGTGTTGGCCGTCGAATGGCGCTAGCTGCGCAGCATTTGTGCACCGCCGCCGTCAGTGTCAGCCAGTTTGCCGTGGCATACGGAGCTCCATCGCAGTCTTTAACACTGGTAGCATGCCGCGACAGCGTGGACGTGAACCGTATGTGCAGTTGACGGACTTTGAGCGGGGGCGTATAGTGGCCATGCGGGAGGCCGGGTGGACGTACCGCCGAATTGCTCAACACGTGGGGCGTGAGGTCTCCACAGTACATCGATGTTGTCGCCAGTGGTCGGCGGAAGGTGCACGTGCCCGTCGACCTGGGACCGGACCCCAGCGACGCACTGATGGACGCCAAGACCGTAGGATCCTACGCAGTGCCGTAGGGGACCGCACCGCCACTTCCCAGCAAATTAGGGACACTGTTGCTCCTGGGGTATCGGCGAGGACCATTCACAACCGTCTCCATGAAGCTGTGCTGCGGTCCCGCACACCGTTAGGCCGTCTTCCGCTCACGCCCCAACATCGTGCAGCCCGCCTCCAGTGGTGTCGCGACAGGCGTGAATGGAGGGACGAATGGAGACGTGTCGTCTTCAGCGATGAGAGTCGCTTCTGCCTTGGTGCCAATGATGGTCGTATGCGTGTTTGGCGCTGTGCAGGTGAGCGCCACAATCAGGACTGCATACGACCGAGGCACACAGGGCCAACACCCGGCATCATGGTGTGGGGAGCGATCTCCTACACTGGCCGTACACCTCTGGTGATCGTCGAAGGGACACTGAATAGTGCACGGTACATCCAAACCGTCATCGAACCCATCGTTCTACCATTCCTAGACCGGCAAGGGAACTTGCTGTTCCAACAGGACAATGCACGTCCGCATGTATCCTGTGCCACCCAACGTGCTCTAGAAGGTGTAAGTCAACTACCCTGGCCAGCAAGATCTCCGGATCTGTCCCCCATTGAACATGTTTGGGACTGGATGAAGCGTCGTCTCACGCGGTCTGCACGTCCAGCACGAACGCTGGTCCAACTGAGGCGCCAGGTGGAAATGGCATGGCAAGCCGCTCCACAGGACTACATCCAGCATCTCTACGATCGTCTCCATGGGAGAATAGCAGCCTGCATTGGTGCGAAAGGTGGATATACACTGTACTAGTGCCGACATTGTGCATGCTCTGTTGCCTGTGCCTATGTGCCTGTGGTTCTGTCAGTGTGATCATGTGATGTATCTGACCCCAGGAATGTGTCAATAAAGTTTCCCCTTCCTTGGACAATGAATTCACGGTGTTCTTATTTCAATTTCCAGGAGTGTATATTCCAGGCTTTATGGCTTCGGTATCTCGTGTTCCTTTTACGGGCATTTCCTTCACTCATAAGTGGTATTGGATTTCCAGCACGCGCTGCAATTCCCTGCTTCTGGAGCTCCCGTGGTGATTTTTTGGTGTCGACAGGTTTCGCGAGTGCAACGTTCAGTTCTGCAGTGACTTTTGCAGCTATCGTCTTATTTATCGTCACGATTATCTTCAATGACCGTCTGTCACAATTGTTCAACACACACTTTCTTTCGTGGTGAGGCTAAGCGGATGATGTTTCTCCGTTTTCTCAGTATGCGGTATCAATCTCCGATACGATGCCTCTTGATACACCAAAAGCTTCGGCTCCCTTTGTTACGGAAGCAGTCAGCATACGAGTACCAACTATCTGCCCACGTTCGAATTCACTTAGCTCCGACACAATGCACTCACAATAACACTGAATGCTCTTCTGACCATGAATGGTATTTACATCATGTTGAGGTGCTATTCGTGGTCAAATATAACAGTACAGCTTGCAGGCTTGGCGAGCATCTGCGTTTATGTTCAAGCATACCTTTCTTGCGGTGTTTCCACATCTTTGTCCAACCTCCATATACTTTCAGTGTGCAGATTACGACGACTATTGCTCTGTTTACGCTTGCGAGTCGAACGTAGACAGTAAACTTATGACCTCTTCATTGATGGGCATTAAATCCTAATTTCCTCCCTACCAACAAATTTCCTTATCAGCCTTTCGTTATCCGTTCAGCAGATTATCAACATGAGTGATAAAGACTCTTAACACACACTATCATGGAGAAGTGTCACTAGCGAGTTACTGACAGTGATTGCAGCACATTACTAATAAATCTTAGCTGTGTTTTTCCAGTTTTTGGTAAAAGTGTTGTGTGGCGTCACCGCCAGATACCACACTTGGTGGGTGGTACCCTTTAAATCGGCCGCGGTCCGTTAGTATACTTCGGACCCGCGTGTCGCCACTATCAGTCATTACAGACCGAGCGCCGCCACACGGCAGGTCTAGAGAGATTCCCTAGCACTCGCCCCAGTTGGATAGCCGACTTTGCTAGCGATGGTTTACTGTATACAGACGCTCTCATTTGCAGAGACGACAGTTTAGCATAGACTTCAGCTACGTCATTTGCTACGACCTAGCAAGGCGCCATATTCAGTTACTATATCTTCTGAACAGATAATACTGTGAATCATGTACCGTCAAGAGCGACGTTCATCATTAATGGATTAAAGTTAAGTATCAAATTAATTACGTCCGCTTTCTGAATTCTAATTCCTTGTCATGTTCCAGACCTCACGTCAGTATAGTTCTTCCCTCCTCACGCCAGCCTGCGTGAGCTAAAACGCGTGCATTTCGGCCCCTCTAGTGACACGGTGCTAGCTCTTCTGCCAACACAACATGTTCAACGTGTTCCGTCGTGGCTACTATACAGACACTGAAATTGTAATTATGTTTGTCTCTCAATATACGTAATATATTTGTATAAATCGGCTTGATGGGATTGCCAATGCGAGTTCATAGCACTAGCAGATGTATTGGCAAAAGTGCCACAAACAATAAGAATCTTCTTTGCCTTCGTAAAGAAGTCACAAGTATGGTGAGTGCTGAAGTCTTTACGGGAATCTCTACTCACTGTTCCACCACGAACCATCCATAAGTTTCCCAGTGTCGTGTTTAATAACTCATGGAAGTCGAGGTGGACTTGGGTTGGGGCGCTATCCTGTTGGCAGATGAAGCTCGGCTAAAGACACTTTCTCAGTACACATTTTCCGATGTGAAGTATCCGGACACCCCGATATAATTTGAAATTGACAACTAACTACCACACCATTATAAAAGAAAGAGGGAAATCCTGTGTTGTCAGAAAAGAATTAGTAACAGCAGAATGGGCCCGTCAGAAGTGCTGAGTGAGTTCAGACGTGAACTAGTCATTGGATGACACCTTGGTAACAAAGCTACCAGGGCTATTTCAAAACTTCTCAAGCTGCCCAAGTCGACAGTTGGTGATGTGATTGTGAAGTGGGAGTGCGAGAGAACAGCAACAGCTAAACCGAGACCAGACAGATCTCGTGTAGCGACGTACAGGGACTATCGAAAACCGCGGAAGTTGGTTATAAAAAATCGCAAGAACAGAGCGGAATGATTCACTCGTGAGCTCCAAAGTTCTCTCAGCATTCAAAATAGTACTATGTCCGTGCGTAGGGAGTTAAGAAGAATGAGTACAATGGTCTAGCAGCTGCTCGTAAGCAACACATTTATGTTGTCAGTGCTAGCGACGCTTGATGTGATGTAAAAAGCAACGCCACTGTACAGTAAGTGACTGGAAACAAGTTATGTGGACTATTGATTCATGCTGTATCCTGCGGCAGGCCAGTGGAAGTGTTCCGATTTGACATCCTGGACAACACTACGTGCCGTAATGTTCAGTGCCAACAGTGAGGTAAGCCGGAGGGTTATTGCGGTATGGGTCGTTTTTCATTGTTAGGGTGTGGTCTCATTATTGTACTTAAGAAAACGCTTAATGGGGAAGGATATGAACACATTTTACAGCATTGTGTACTGCCTTCAGTAGAGGAACAGTTTGGAGACGATGGCTGTATCAGCATGACAACGCTGACTGTCATAAAGCAGAATCTGTGAGGCAGTGGTTTGTGGACAGTAACATTCCTGAAATGGACTGACCTCCCCAAAGTCCCGACCTGACCCCAATGGAATATCTATGGGACGAGTTAAAACGTCGACTTCACTCCAGCCAACAGCGTCGAAGTATGGCTGCGGCTGTTAAGGAAGAATCGACTGCCATTCTTCCATAGATATTCAGGCACTTCATAGGAAGTAGCCCCAAAAGAATTCAGCTATGGGCACACCTTATATTACAGTCCACTAATAGGTGTCCAGAGTGGATTTTCGGAGTGCCAGATTTGCTTTTTGTGTCAGATCGCTGTACCATTTACATGCATCAAAAGACACGTTTCGCACGATAACTACACTCGTCTATTCTTCCACATTCTCTTGCATTCGTGTAGAAAACTTAAAATGAGTCACTTTGTCCATGTGCTTTAGTGGTTGTGGTACATGCGTGCAGTGAGGTTTCTGCTTCATTAGTTTCCTCACGATTTTCCAAACAATCGTTTCTGGATCGTTCAGCTCTCAGATTCCTCTGTTCATCGACTTCTGTGACAGATCGAAGGGCCCTTTTTTAAGGCAACGGGTTGAACATTCAGGAAGAGCGAGGTTCAAACGTCCTATTGCTTTCCAGATTCAGAATTGCCGTTATTGCAGAAATTGTTTGGAGCAAATCCCGGAATGATTCCTTTGTAAAACTTACGCCAATCTCCTTTGCCATTTTCCTCCTATCCGAGTCTGAGTTCCGTCTCTTAGGATCTCCTCGCCGACATGGCACGGAACAGTAATTTTCAATCCTCTCCTCACTTCTTTGGCTGGTCATATGGTTTATATTATTGCCCGTACGATTTACGTGTGTCATAAAATTATCAACGATTTTTATGTTCTCGCGTGATGGAAGGTTCTTACGTTGATCGCATTTAACTTCTACCGTTTTCAGCATAGCGATATGTTGAGCGTATTTTTTCAGTTTGCCTCAAATAAACCGTATTAGTCTGCTCTTTTCCTTAACAACGCTGCAATTATGTAGCCAAACAAGGTGACACTTTCTCATGTTGTATTTGTGTGGATGTCACATGTTGAAACTTCAACCCTGTTTCAGTATACAAAGGTCTTATTTTAGGATGGATTGCATTTTTTGCTGTGGAAGACCAATAAATCAACTGTTTAATAAACTATTTAATAAATTTGGATGTCTCACATGTGGAGGAGACACTAGCTCAAGATGTATTACTAATTTTGCTACCTACTAATGAGTAACATAGGTTTATAGTGAAGTATAGCGAATTCTCTAAATAAAATCGAACTAATAACTACATTTTTAGCTACCAGATTCCAATTGTAGGGGTACTTTGAAATACTTTTGCTCAAGTATTCGATGGTATTCAGTTAAACAGTCTTCCACATTCGAAAAAATATAGGAATCGTTTATCGGAATTACAATAAAAGTTCTATTTCGGCAGACAATTTTTTGCTTTCATTTCTGCTCATTAAGATAGAACTGTACTCAGTACATACGTAGAAGGAATATATACAGTTGTTATTTCAAAATTAGATATAAGTTACTCTTTTCAGTGAAATAACGTCCAAAATACTGAATTTGAGTTGACTTAAAGAAACAAACCGCTTCTTTTTAAATCTTTAGAGGACAGCTCTCTGCAATGATTATGATGATGAATGTTCTCAATCTTGAGTTATTAGACATTTATATCGGTATGAATGAAATTAACGCAGTTTGTGTTTGTTTCAGCGCCAACTACCTGAGGAAGTAAGGCAACCGTCTGCAACTATTCTGGAGCATGCTGCTGTGCGCCACACCTTACAGTTAATTTCTTAGAAAATGTGAAAATGTATTACCACAAAAAATTATTTATGATGTTCAAAATTGTGTATGTAAAGTCCTAACAGATTTTAAGACTGCAAGAAATTCTCCCAGAATAATGTAATTATTGTACAAATGTTGTCGTCTCTGTAGAATAAGTACTGTATATCTGGTTCAGTGGTATACACTAATGTCCACCGAATAAAGATCTTTACCCAATTAACTACCGTACAGCACCGACTTCTTTGTGTTTTTATTTTTATGAATTTTTGTTTTGATTGTCTGTAAGTACTTATCTGTGGTAACTGTTTTGCCTGACGCATGTTGAGTACAATATTTTTCCTCTTCGGAATTTCTGTGAGCATAGTCTGTCAGTATATAAAATAGTTGCCAGTTGCTAAAGCATTCCCACTGACCTAGTACCTTCTCACGAATTTTGTGGATGAAACCTAATCGTGTAGGGCACGTTTCAGTTTAGTGACTTCCATGGCACATTACAGCGTTGCTATTTTTGTACTGAACTATAAAATAACGGAGAATGAGAAATTCCAGTAAATCCTGAGTTTGGCGGGTAGTATACTAATTTTTGAACATCCAGTCATTACAATCGTAGACTGCAAAAAAAAAAAAAAAATTAAAATCTCTTAGAAAATTCTCGTTTATTTCTTTCGTGATATGAAATGAAAACTGCAGGTTTCTTTCACGCTATTCTTGATGTAGTGGAAACAACAGGTGATGGACAAACTATAGTCATGTACAGAGAGGTTGCACATGAAATGATGGATTTGTTACTGGAAATGCAAAAAACAGCAATGTAAATGAAATGAATTTTGTGAATCAGATTGGACATCATGCAAAGGTAAACGCTCCTCCAAAAGTGCCTTTAACTCAGTCGTGACTTCGGTGAAAAAATTCTGCACACAGCTGTACCACTATTGTCTCAGTTACGAAACTCACCCGGTGTTCACATCAGTACCGTAATCTGCACACTTTCATTGCCCTCTGAGCAGATGTTCGGTCTGCGCAAATGTCTACTACCAGTGTCACCAATGGCCAGTTGATACTTGTGCAAGGAAAAACTGCTCCTAGAAAAAGGGAATGGACACTCCGTTTGGAGGAGAACACTTTGCCTTCGATCGCCAAATAAATACCGGTGGACAGCATCCTCGGCGACTCAGCGTGGAGGGGGTGTTAGCCAAGTCACCCAAGTCACATTGCGTCCATTTAACTTAGCATCGTTACCCGTAAAGTAGGCGCCTCTTCGAACTGTAACCCGGCCGAAACCCGGTTCTCTTAGGCCCGTCAGGATTTGTACTCCCGACATCTCAGTCATCGGTACCATGAATACATTACTGCTCGTGTTGGTGTGATTTTTCTCACCGTGCTGAAAGAGTAAACCTCGAGGATACTTGCGCGTTACTTCTACCGCTCATCTTATGCTACCTGAGAACGTCCATTCCGATATAAAATTACTGACTAGGGATGAGTAGTATCAGAAAGGTTTAGGGGTAACAACCGAGTGGGCTGCCAGGGGGTTACATCGTATCCCAAAAGAGAACTAGGACACTAATGAATACTATGCGTGGCCCGGCATCTCAGACAACTGCCCCAATAGCTACTCCACGATTCCCTTCCATAGAAGATACGCATATCTTCAAGATCCCGTCCACCACATTGGTGACTGTCGAGGACGCTTGCACTCGCCCCTGCCGCAGTCTACACTCCTGGAAATGGAAAAAAGAACACATTGACACTGGTGTGTCAGACCCACCATACTTGCTCCGGATACTGCGAGAGGGCTGTACAAGCAATGATCACACGCACGGCACAGCGGACACACCAGGAACCGCGGTGTTGGCCGTCGAATGGCGCTAGCTGCGCAGCATTTGTGCACCGCCGCCGTCAGTGTCAGCCAGTTTGCCGTGGCATACGGGGCTCCATCGCAGTCTTTAACACTGGTAGCATGCCGCGACAGCGTGGACGTGAACCGTATGTGCAGTTGACGGAATTTGAGCGAGGGTGTATAGTGGGCATTCGGGAGGCCGGGTGGACGTACCGCCGAATTGCTCAACACGTGGGGCGTGAGGTCTCTACAGTACATCGATGTTGTCGCCAGTGGTCGGCGGAAGGTACACGTGCCCGTCGACCTGGGACCGGACCGCAGCGACGCACGGATGCACGCCAAGACCGTAGGATCCTACGCAGTGCTGTAGGGGACCGCACCGCCACTTCCCAGCAAATTAGGGACACTGTTGCTCCTGGGGTATCGGCGAGGACCATTCGCAACCGTCTCCATGAAGCTGGGCTACGGTCCCGCATACCGTTAGGCCGTCTTCCGCTCACGCCCCAACATCGTGCAGCCCGCCTCCAGTCGTGTCGCGACAGGCGTGAATGGAGGGACGAATGGAGACGTGTCGTCTTCAGCGATGAGAGTCGCTTCTGCCTTGGTGCCAATGATGGTCGTATGCGTGTTTGGCGTCGTGCAGGTGAGCGCCACAATCAGGACTGCATACGACCGAGGCACACAGGGCCAACACCCGCCATCATGGTGTGGGGAGCGATCTCCTACACTGGCCGTACACCTCTGGTGATCGTCGAGGGGACACTGAATAGTGCACGGTACATCCAAACCGTCATCGAACCCAACGTTCTACCGTTCCTAGACCGGCAAGGGAACTTGCTGTTTCAACAGGACAATGCACGTCCGCATGTATCCCGTGCCACCTAACGTGCTCTAGAAGGTGTAAGTCAACTACCCTGGCCAGCAAGATCTCCGGATCTGTCCCCCATTGAGCATGTTTGGGACTGGATGAAGCGTCGTCTCACGCGGTCTGCACGTCCAGCACGAACGCTGGTCCAACTGAGGCGCCAGGTGGAAATGGCATGGCAAGCCGTTCCACAGGACTACATCCAGCATCTCTACGATCGTCTCCATGGGAGAATAGCAGCCTGCATTGCTGCGAAAGGTGGGTATACACTGTACTAGTGCCGACATTGTGCATGCTCTGTTGCCTGTGTCTATGTGCCTGTGGTTCTGTCAGTGTGATCATGTGATGTATCTGACCCCAGGAATGTGTCAATAAAGTTTCCCCTTCCTGGGACAATGAATTCACGGTGTTCTTATTTCAATTTCCAGGAGTGTAATTCTACCAGAAAACGCAGACAACGTGGCTACATATTGGGTGGTTTATGATATTTTTGAGGGTAAACACCATGCAATCTCAAAAAGGGACTTCGTCGTGACCACAAAGCCCTCGGAAAGTTATAAGTCCCATCGCACCGTGAGACCCTACTCCTTTAACTACTGGCCAAGTGTTCCTACGTTCTAGATACAAGAAAGTACTCAAATCCGTATTTTGACGGTTTCTGTCTGTATTTTTAATTTATTTATTTGAGGTTAGATTTTTAAGGCACACAGCCGTCGACAATTAGAATTCTTCTCTCCTAGGTTAAAATTCAAATTAGTGATTAACAATGTTTTAAGACAGGAAAGAGAGCCTACATTTCTCTTACGCCTATACATTCAGACATCTGAGACAAGGACACGTTCCATATTTAGACGTCTTAAGTTCTTGCCAAGGGGAGCCACTATTGCATCCGTTGACCCCTTAGAGGTAGGCTTGCTTATCGCTGTTGAATTTTACGTAAAACTCTGCTCCACTAACGGTCTCTCGAGAAGATAATCCTTTCAGCTGGAGTCAGATACCCACGTCGTTGGGAAATAGTGGGACTGGTTTGAATATTTTTGCATCTTCTATTGCTAGAAGAGGGCTGACCGTTAAGTAGTCGTGACATCCAACTGTATAGCTGCCTCAGGAAATTGTCTCTTGGCTTTCCTCAGTTGACACAAAAAAACAATGTGATTAATGTAGTCCACGTTTCCACATTCACAACTGGGGGCGTTTCTTCTACCAACTCTTTAAAATTTTATTTCATAAAAAGTGATGGTTAAATTTCAGCCGAATAATTCTCGTATAGATCTTTTTATTATTACCTTTTCTTAAGCCAGTGTTTTCCGGATTCTTCCATGTTACATTCAAACTGCAAACGTTATACAAAGTCAGTTTTCAGTAGCAAATCACTGTCCCCTGTTCGAAAACAGCAGTTTTCTGTTGCGGGAGAACAGAGTAAGATGAACTCATTGAGACCGCTACGGTCGCAGTTTCGAATCCTGCCTCGGGCAAGGATGTGTGTGATATCCTTAGTTAGGTTTAAGTAGTTCTAAGTCTAGGAGGTGATGACCTCAGATGTTAGGTCCCTTAGTGCTCAGAGCCATTTGAACATTAGTGGTGTAGTGAGTCTGTCTCCATGTGGCTCCAACACTTCAAAGGAAGAAGTGAGATTGGTAATTATCACATTCACTCACATACGGTAGATATATACATCCATCAAAAATAATAATTTCTGATACCTACATTGCAGTTCATCGACGATGACAAGTGATTTTAACCACTTCTCATTTTCGTGAGTCAGGATATTATAAACATATTCACACTTTTTTTTCATTCAATAAAACACATCTGTAGCTAAGATTTCATTAAGCATGTCTAAAAATATAAGAGAAGAAAACACCATAAGCACTTTATGCAAGCGTGAATTATTATTGGTAGAATTAGCAGCAACGCGTATCTGCTTCTTGACTATCGGTGATATCGCCCATGACATTTGACTAGAAAAATGCGTTATGGCATTTCCATGTCAGTAGCTGCTATAGAAAAAGTAATAGGTGCTCGTAAGCACTGCATGCAAGGACAAGAAAAATTGAGTCATACGCATCTGAATCTAACCTTCTGCAAATCACGCACTAGGACTGCCATAGGTTCATGTTAAGTCCCATAGTGCTGAGAGCCATTTGAACCATTTTTGAACTCATTGAGAATTCAATTATCCGGTTTCTCCTAGTTCACATCCTTCTATACAACTGTAAATCGTGAAATGAAACACCCATCGGCGTCCAAGATGCTACTCCAGGCGGGTGTAAAATGCATGTGCGCAATGGAAAATATTGAACGATAAAATGATGATTTGGCCCTATCTGACTGCCCCCTGAAGCAGATCATAGGATCTCTTAATGCCCCTTAACATATAAATTACAGCCTCAACTTAAATGAATGATTAAGGCAACTAATACTACTAAATTATAAACTTTTTTCTTGTTATACATTTATTATAGATTATAAAACAACCATTTAGTACAAATGTCTATATTTCCTAACTAAAATTCCTGATCAATTGCCCAACTCTGACCGTTTTTATTGCCACACGACCTAACATAAATAATGCGAAATGACTGACATCATTTGCGTACCAAACGCTAGAACACACTACTTTCAAAGATGATCTACGGTGGTGTGGAACCTCAGTGGAAATAAACTAGTGTGATCACAGCTGTTTAGCTTTATAGCCCTAATAAGCCGAAGCAATTAGCAATATCACCGTATGTACTGCGTCCTGTTCATCAGAGTGATGGTTCTCATACACGTCTACGACGATGGAAGAACTCCAGCCACAAAATAAAACTCTTTCAAACCCTAGGATGGCAGAAGGCGGTCCTCTGACTAAAATACTCTACTACTGTCTTCTCCTCTCCGTGTTCTACAGACAAAAAACGCGAACTCCCAGACACAAGGACGGAGTTCAAATAACGTCTCAACCTAAGTACAGGCAGAAGATGTGATCTCAGTCACTGAACGCTGCATACTGGAAGACGACTTCCAACCCGGAGGCGAAGTCCAGAATCGTATAAGTTCGCAACAGTACAGTGCCTAAGCGATCTAACCATAAACTCTCCTGAGAGGAAATACAGCAAATCCGCCTGTAGCAATAAAGCTGACACTGAGCGACCGTCACACACGGGCGCTCAAACACGGAAGACCACTTCCTCTCCACCGCTGGCTTCCCAGCAATGCTCGGCTTCCCTCCCACGTAACTGCAGAAGACGAAGCATATTATCGAAACTCCGAAATATTCTGCCTGTCTACAGATCCTTCCGAACGCCGACCAACCATATTTTAGTCTTTTGTCGTCCAACGCGGAAAGTTTGCGAGGGAATACCTATACTTGTACAATGGTACGCTTCTCAGTAAAAATCCTTGGAAATAACCCAGCGTGCCTGATTTCTGAGGTGACGTTTCCCCGTTCCTTTCAGTTACATCCAAGATTTGCTGAGTTCCCGGTTATCCTTCCAGTCCAGCTACAACCGGCCGGCTGCGACTCTATTATGCCTCCAGCGCTCAGGTGCCCCAACGTCCGTCTTGCTACTTCCTGTGTTCAAGCAAGGCCAACACGCATGTGCGGGGATTTCCACCCAGGGCTTGAGTTCCGCCTGCCCTTTCATCTCCACTGGCGTTCCAACCTCTACTAGTATAGGCAGTCATTCATTACGCCATTTTGATAATAAAGACACTCCATCATCTTTCATACAAAAGCGTTAACAATGTGGCGTACATGACAATGTCAGTCTCTTTAAATATTCATATATACGATGTACAACATATCAAATGATACCTAATTGTGGTTGTAGATCACAGCAAAGTGCGTAGATGAGTGTTTGTAAGGTGCGAAATTGTAGCCACCTTACAGCCGTTTCTGCGTTCCTTATGGTTTGAAAAGAATAGATTTTATCGTTGGCGATGATATATAATTCTTGTAGTTGTACGTTCATTTCGATAGCTACATAGCCATACTGAATTTTTTTGAGGTATCGCTGTATACTTAGTTCATTAACTGCATCATATGTTAAGGCTCCTATGACGTCTCCGGCTATGTCGCAGTGAAACCGAAGCTCGTATTGTTATACATACTACAAAAAAAAACACCAAAAAAAAAAACGTGCAAGCTGTTTCTTAAATTAGGTGCTGGCAAACTTTTCATATGTTCGGGGCACAAAGTCATATCATGTGGAAACAGTGAAGTACAGTTTTCCGAAGCAAATTATATCTGCAACGACGAATTGTTATACATGACTACAGGGCTATGTATATAGAGAATCCATCGAAATATACAGGGTGTTCAGTTAAAATGTATGCCCCTGCAACTTACAAAATATTAGGTGACAGGAATTTTTATTGAGACAGGTCCACCTAAGAATCGTCACATTGTCTGTGAGGTTATAAACATAGTCTACTAAGTTATTTTACAGAGAGTTACAGCAATGAGATACAATTTTTTAAATAGGACGTTAGTGTTTTCAGCCATGTAGTTCATGTATTTAACGCAGATGTGTACAAATCAAATTAAATCACATTTCTATCACGTTTAGTTTGGGAGCTGGACAGCTAAAATTTACTAGGGATAGATGCAACATGCTGCACATAGTACACTGAGGTGACAAAAGTCATGGGATACCCTCTAATATCGTGTCAGACTCCTTTTTTTCGGCTTTGTGTAGCAACTGGGCGTGGCTTGGACTGAACAAGCCGCTGGAAGTCTCCTGCAAAAATATTGAGCCGTGTTACCTGTACAACCACCCATAATTGTGAAAGTGTTGTCGGTGCAGGATTTTGTGCACGAATTGACCTCTCGATTATGTCCCATGAATGTTCGATGCGGTTCATGTCGGGTGATCTGGGTGGCCAAATCATTCGAAAGAATTGTCCAGAATGTTCTTCAAACCAGTGGCGAACAATTGTGGCCCTGTCACGTGGCGCATTGTCATCCATAAAAATTCCATCATCGTTTGGGAACAAGTAACCGAACATAACCATTTCTAGCAAATGATCGGTTCAATGAATGTAACTCCATCTTCTGGTGGAATATGGGACTACGGCTGTTCAATGTCCAATAAAGACAATACCAATCGCCGTTATATAGGTTTATTTCGAGACAAGCAGTTTCGAAGTTACACTACGTCATCTTCTGGCCTAAACTGCTCCAATCCAGTAACATTCATGTTACAAATTTAGCAGTGTCTTTAACTGGTCTCGTAATAGCTATTACGGGCATACGTGCTCGCTGGACAACAGTCAGGCAGTGCTACATTTGTAAAACGAAGGTTACTGGATTGGAGCAGTTTAGGCCTGAAGATGACGTAGTGTAACGTCGAAACTGGTTGCCTAGAAATAAACCTATACAACGGCGATTGGTATTGTCTTTAGTGAACAATGATCGGTTCAGTTCGACCAGAGGACCCGGTCCATTCCACGTAAACACAGCTCACACCATTATGAAGCCACCACCAGCTTGCACGCCGGCCGCTGTGGCCGAGCGGTTCAGTCTGGAACCGCGCTGCTGCTACGGTCGCAGGTTCGAATCCTGCCTCGGGCATGGATGTGTGTGATGTCCTTAGGTTAGTTAGGTTTAAGTAGTTCTAAGTCTAGGAGGTGATGACCTCAGATGTTAAGTCCCATAGTGCTTAGAGCCATTTGAATTTTTTTGAACCAGCTTGCACTGTGCCTTGCTGACAAATTGGTTCCATGACTTCGTGGCGTCTATGCTACATTCGGACCCCACCATCAGCTTTTACCAACTGGAACAGGAACTCATCTGATCAGAACACCGTTTTCCAGTGTTCTAGGGTCCAACCAATATGGTTACGAGCCCAGGAGAGGCGCTGCAAGCGATGTCGTGCTGTTAGCAACACTTGCGTCGGTCGTCTGCTACCATAGACCATTAACGCCAAATTTCGACGCAGTGTACTAACGGATATGTTCCTCGCACGTCCCATATTGATTTCTGTGGTTATTTCATGCAATGTTGCGCGTCTGTTAGTACTGACGACCCTATGCAAACGCCACTGCTCTCGGTCTTTAGGTAAAGACCGATGATGCGGCGTTGCCCACGTGGTGAGAAGTAATTTCTGAAGTTTTATAATCTCGGCACATTTCTGACACTGTGGATCCCGGAATATTGATTTCCCTAAAGATTTCCGAAATGGAAGTTGCATGCGTCTTTCTCCAACTACCACACCGCGTTCAAAGTCTGTTAACTCATATTGTGCGACCCACGTCGGAAACCTCTTCACATGAATCACCTGAGTGCAAATGACAGCTCCGCCAATGGGCTGCCATTTTACCCCTTGCGTACGCGATACTACCTCCATCTGTATATGTACATGTCGCTATCCCATGACTTTCGTCACTTCAGAGTACTTCGCTGTGGGCAGATGGATGTTCTGATGAAGGAATGTCGATGTAAGTGAGGTGTTCAAATGTGTACCTGAATACACAACAACATGCGCCTTCTAACCGACCTGTAGACGGTGTCACGGAACAACAAGCTTCCTCGATGTGCTGTTAGGTGTCATGTCCGGTTAGACTGGCGACTGTCTGCTTAAGCAGCCAGATACAAGGCACGTTCGACAGCACAAACGAACGGGGTTCAGCGTGCCGCGAACACTGACGTTGAATAAACATGGCATATTTATCCAACGAGTATGGTGACATGTTGTTGATGGTGAGTGAATGCTGGCACGATGACAATCATGCAATCATGGCATACGTCGTGAGATACCCTAGTCGTAAAGCTTCAGCAGCCATTACGTTCTTACGTGTTGAAAAACGACTTCGGGAAACAAGTAGTTTGAGAAGGCGCGAGAGTAACAGATGAAGACCAGCAAGAAGTGAGGAGATGGAGGAGTTTGTTTTAGCTGCAATACACCACGATCCTCACGTCAGTTTACGAAACATTGCTTCAGTCACTGGTATCACCATTACATACCTATCACTGACACAGGAGCTACATGAGAACGATTTCAATCGGAGAGTAACTTTCTGCGAATGGACCATGAGTAATTTCACTCTGGGAGCCTTACAGGGTGTTGTGATGAATCAACGTTGACAAAATTATGGTGAAGTGAACTGTCATAATATGCTGTACTGGGCTACAGAAAATCCTAGGTGGGTACGACCTGTCAACTGCTAATGGATGTGGTTCATAAACGTATGGTGTGGAATCCTTGGGGATGAAATCTTCGGTCCACCATGCTTCATAGACACACCAACAGGTGAGATGTATCAAGCTTTTATCGTCGACAATTTAGGTTTTCTCCTTGAAACTCAGGAATGGGCCGCACGGTCGCCCGATTTAAGACAAGTATATTTCTTTTTGTGGGAATAGCTAAAGAATCGTGTTTATGTCGCTGAACCCACAATCCTTCGTGACCTGAAAGGGCACATCAAGAAAGCTTGTCACTTCATGACGTTGGTGTCATTACATCTAGTCCACCGACGGTTTAGAAGGCTCACTGCGCTGTGCATTCAGGAACATGGGCACATATTTGAACACCTTACTTAAATCAACATTCCCCCACCAGAATATCCATCTGCACACAACCGTGTACTATTTACAGCATGTTGTACCCACCCCTAACACTTTGAAGATTTCTAGCTCCCAAATTAAACGTGATAGAAATGTGACTTGGTTCAAATGGCTCTGAGCACTATGGGACTCAACTGCTGTGGTCATTAGTCCCCTAGAACTTAGAACTACTTAAACCTAACTAACCTAAGGACATCACACACATCCATGTCCGAGGCAGGATTCGAACCTGCGACCGTAGCAGTCGCACGGTTCCGGACTGCGCGCCTAGAACCGCGAGACCACCGCGGCCGGCAAATGTGACTTAAAATGATTTGTACTCAGTTGGCGTAAACAGACTAGCTACATGATAGAAAAACTGATTTTCTATTAAAGAAATCGGATCTAGTCGATGTAAGTCTCTGGAAAAAACTCAATAAACTATGTTCATAACCCTACAAAAAGTGTAACGTTTATTATGTGGACCTATCTCAATAAATATTCCTGTCACCTATTAGTTTGTAAGTTACAGAGGTAGACACTTCATTCAAACACCCTGTCTAATAATACAATCAGGTTAAACGTAAAACAAGAAGCAATAAAACTTAGTGACATAAGGACATTTTGAAACATCAGTCTTCTGACTAGTTTGATGCAGCCCACCTCGAATTCCTCCCCTGTGCCAACCTCATCATCTAGTAGTAGTACATGCACCCAGCGTTCTCAGTTACTCCTTGGTAATATTCCTGTGTCTATCTTCCCCTGCTGTTTTTACCATCTAAATCTCACTCTGCGGCGCGGGATTAGCCGAGCGGTCTAGGGCGGTGCAGTCATGGACTGTGCGGCTGATCCCGGAGGAGGTTCGAGTCCTCCCTCGGGCATGGATGTGTGTGTGTTTGTCCTTAGGATAATTTAGGTTAAGTAGTGTGTAAGCTTAGGGACTGATGACCTTGGCAGTTAAGTCCCATAAGATTTCACACACATTTGAACATTTTTTTAAACCTCACTCTAGTAACATAAAAGCTGTTCCCTGATGTCTTAACACTGTTCTCCTATCCCTTCTTCTCGTCAGTGTTTTCCATATTTTCCTTTCTTCGGTGATTCTGCGGAGAACCTTCTCATTCCTCATCTCATCAGTCCACCTAATTCTCAACATCCTTACATAGCACCACACCACAAACACTTTGATTCTCTTCCATTCCAGTGTCGCAACGGTCCATGATATATTTCCATACAATGTGTGCCCCTCATAAATTTCTTCCTCAAAGTAAGGCCATTGTTTGATACTAGCAGACTTTTGTTGGCCAAAGTCTTCGTTGCTGCAGCACGTGTATCGAAGATCCACTGTGATCAACAATTATGCTATTTAGCTGAAAATTACATATAAAGTCAAGAGATATTATCTCTGCTGAAGACAATTTCAAGAAATTTTTCCGATGAAAGCTGAAGAAATATTGCAAATAGATTGCACAGGAATATAGTATTTTAATAAACGAAGTCTTACGTGAACACATCTATGGGTGAGCGTTAAAAGTAGAGGATTGAAAAATGACTTATTAAGAAAAAGAATTAACGAGAGAGTGGAATTTAAACTACTGTAATCAAAAGTGGATGTAAAACCTAATGAAAATTCATACGAATGTCCTCCTAAGTGTATGTTCTTATAGAATCTCACATTTACAAAAGACATAGAAATAAACCCAAATTCAATAAAATTGCCATAATATTATTTAATGAGTGAGAAATTAATGTGAAAAGCGACTAAAATACTGAGATAATGCATTAAAAAGCAGACATTAATCGCCATGTATTCTAATAAAGATGCGAATCGAACAAACACAGCCGGCCAGAGTGGCCGTGCAGTTCTAGGCGCTACAGTCTGGAGCCGAGCGACCGCTACGGTCGTAGGTTCGAATCCTGCCTCGGGCATGGATGTGTCTGATGTCCTTAGGTTAGTTAGGTTTAATTAGTTCTAAGTTCTAGGCGACTGATGACCACAGAAGTTAAGTCGCATAGTGCTCAGAGCCATTTGAACCATTTGAACAAACACAACTGTAAATCACGTCTCGTAAATAAACCTGTAAAAGTACAATAGTGCAACCCGAGTAAGCAACCATCACGTCAGTAACCCTGAAGGATGTAGCGTCAATATTTCCAACTCAGTACCACAAGACAGCTGTCTGTAATTTGCAAGTCGGCAACAGACAGAAGTCCACAGTTGCAAGCGCAAATTGAATAGGACTAGCAGTGGCCCTCAAATCACGTACCTGTTGCAAAAGACAGTGATAAAGAAGTCGTAGTTTTCACAATAATAACTTCACAGTTTCTGTCTGCTATTTCAGTCAGAGCTAGTAGTCAAAAGGAGCAACTATTAAGATGCACTTAAGCATTATAACATTTAACGCCATGTACCATCTGTTGACTGACATTCGTACTTCATTCTAAGAAGTTTGTGTCTCATGCTATGGATGTAAAACCTAGTTGTGGTCGAAGAAGTGAACCAAGAAGCTAATTTTCTCTGTAAAAAGTTATACACTTCATGTTTTGCTGGCAGCAGCACCGATATGTTTGGCTGTGATACTGTACTCCCGCGACCCCCAAAAATCTTTTTGTATGTTCATCCTTTGGACTGGAGGTCCTGGAGACCACGACCGATCACTATCATAAGCAAACGAAACGCCTACAGCCGTCCTTGTGATCTTATTTATTGTGTAGCTACCAGTTTCGGCGATTCAATCCGCCATCTTTAGGCCTTAGTTGGTGCTGAATGGGTTATCACGATTCATATATACGCTGCATCAGTGGCCAACATAACTGGTTTACACAGTAAACACTCCAACCATCAACTGACCTAGTTGCTAAAGCCAGGTGTTCACGTTCGCACAATATTTAAACACACTTAACGCACTTTTCGTAATAAAAACTATAACCGTAAGGTAAATTCAGAAAATGTATATTAGATAGTGGACAAGGCACCGAGGAGTGTACTGATGTGCATTATACGTGTATATCGTATAAAAACTACTCAAAATTGGAAAGGAGGTCCACTAGTAACTGTTACTAAATATGTAAGAATAGTTTCTCGTAAGTCGGATAATTTTTCAACATCACAATACACAGGTAGCCTAAACTTTTGTGTGTATCTTCAAGTCTTGCACTTAAAACTACTCCAGAAGTCAACCGTTAACCGGAAGATCTGCAGTTTCCATTCCTTTCATTTGCAGACCATCAACCACAAAACACATAACCAAATCTTCATCAATAACTACGTCAGAAAATTTAGGTATATGGGATGGCTTTAACAAGGGAAGAATGGAATTGTCATTATCCACTCACAATGTCTCTCTCTTTCCAAGAATTAATCCCAACTGGCGGGCTCTGCTGTTATGGGTAATCGGATATGGCGTGTTAATGTTAAGGGGTGGCTCGATGTTCTTCCTGCCGACACCCCATCCCCCCCCCCTCCTCCAGGACGGAATGTGTGTACCCCAAATGTCTGCGTCTAGTGTAATTCATCGAACAGTGAGAATGTGTTTCAAATGCCTGCGAGTCGTGAAACTGAGGCGGAACGTGGGGATCAGCCTGGTATTCACCTAGTGGAATGTGGAAAACCGCCTAAAAACCACATCCAGGCTGGCTGGCACACCGTCCCTCGTCGTTAGTCCGCCAGGCGGATTCGATCTGGGACTGTGGCGCCTACCCGAGTCCAGGAAGCAGCGCGTTAGCGCCCTTTTTTTTTAATTTTTTTTTGCTTTTTTTGTCTTTTATTTTTTTTTACGCTACCCCCCTTTTTTTTTTACTAATGAGATTCAATTACAAAATAGTACACAAGAAAACAACTTATTGGGAAAAGTCTTACAAAGCTTCACCTTTGTGGTGCAGAACATAACAATTAAGCTGAAATTTTACACTTCAAATGGAAAATAAAAATATTACAAAAAAAGAAAAGAAAAATTCAGTCTGTGCATAAAATAACCTCCCATCTTTTTGGTTACTTTCATGGAAATGCGATGACAAAGCCACAAAACTGAAGTTGTACTAAGGCACTTATGCAAATAACATGTACAGAAATATGTCAATGAATACTTAAAGAAAATGGTGTTTCTACACACACTAATTATTAAGCTCAACAAAAATATAATCACAGCTTACAATGCTTATTTCACAAACTACTAACTACATTTTTTTTTGAGAATGCATAAAAAAAAGGCAGCCATGCGCAAAAAGTTGCCAATAAAGTGAACTAAAAAGGGCCATCTTGCTCGCCGCGGTCACATTGCTAGGCGGGCGGCCAGGAACGGGCGGTCGTCATTGCATTGGACATCACCAGCCACCAATCGTTGGAGCGCCCGGGGCCGCTGCACACAGTCAGAGACTGTTTCTGTTACCATAGGGGAATCGTGGAAAGATCACATCTACAAGTTAATGTCTTCTCACACCCGGCACACCCCAGCTGGGTGGTGGGTCCATGAATGACGAACCCAAATAGTTCGCAAAAAGGTTCCGGTAATCCTGTCTGTTCGTTAAGACCAGAAACTCGTCGATCATATAGTACCATAAATCGAGGACGTCTTTGTCTCCATCGCGGTATATGTAGTGTATCGCCATTCCTCGTACCCAATTAACCGCATTCATCCGGGTCATAGGGAAATAGACAGCGTCGGGATGAAAGAGTTCTTGGGGTAAAATCGAAACGTAGGGGCGGCGGAGCAGGAAAGCCAGGATCTGGCGGATCAGTTTCCAGCACTCACGCGCGGGGCCACAGTTCAGTCTATGTTCGTCCGTGTCTAACGTCGTGCAACGGGGGCACACAGGGTCGTCAATTAGGTGAATGGCATGCAGCCGTTGTCGGGTTGGAAGTTTCTCGTTAACGACCACATACCACGTCGACCGCACGAAAGTAGACAGGAACGGCGCGTGGATGGCTCGCCATACTCGTGGCCAGTCGACCGTAGGGTGGCGCCGTACAATGTCGTTATCCGCAGTCCAGTGCTGGAGAGCACTATAATAAGTCTTCGCTGTCGGATTCCGTGTCTCCGATATAACCCGCAACACATAGCTATGCTCTACGAAAAACGTTCTAATATGTGACAGCGAGGGCGATAAATGTCCAACTGGTACCGGTGGGTACAGCGTACGTGGGACCACTTCTTCAATCAGTAGGCCGGGGAGACTGGCTGTTGGTGAAAGCCAGAGTCGCCTCATGGAACGGAGATACAGTGCCAGCGCTCTGTGCTTGACGTGAGTGAGTCCAACACCGCCTTTGTCGAAGAGTAAAGTAAGCGTAACAAAACGGATCTTGAAAACAGCACCATCGTTCACCACGTGTCCAAACACTGCCTGTATCCTGGAAGCCATCGTGTCCGTTATCGGAAGTACATGGGCGTAATGGTTAAGGTGAGAAGCCATGTACACATTAACGTATTGGGCGCGTTGCAAAATGTTCAATGATCTGAATTTATTGAGACGAGCCCCTAAACGGAGTCGTCGTAAGACCATACGATACGTAAAGGCCGCCGTGCGTTGTATTTGCCGATGGAGTGATATCCCTAAACACTTGAGCATCGGGACCTTTGTCAGAGGTACGGCCAGACCTGCAGGCATTCCTCGTCCTACCTCCATGTAGCGTGATTTCCGAAGGTTGAGCACACTGCCTGCCACCGCCCCATACTGGTGGAGCCAGGTAAACGCCGTGTGTATTTCGTCACCAGACCGTGCTAAGAACATCACATCGTCGGCGTATGCACCACATCGAAAGGTTACGGAACGGAGGGTAAGTCCTTCTAAGCGTCGCCGTAGTCCGTGAAGAGCTGGTTCGAGGGCAACGGCGAAGAGCATGGCAGAAAGAGGACAACCCTGCCGGACGGACCTGTTGACACGGACGGGGGCGGACCGACAGCCGTTGATCATAATCCTCGTGACAGCCCCATGGATCAATCGAAGCACAACAGACGTCGTCAGACGCGGGACACCGATGTGTTCCATAACAGTACGCAGGAAACCATGATTAACGCGGTCGAAAGCATGGTCGAAGTCCAGCGCAACAAGAGCGCCTTGGAGGCGGCAAGTTTGCATGAGCGCCACCACGTCTCTATAGGTGCTTAAAGTCGTAAACACATTAGTGTCGCCCCCGAGGCAGGTTTGATCAGTGTGAATGGCCGCCATTACCGTAGGTTTGAGCCTCTCACGGAGCATGCGTGTCAACAGCTTGTAGTCAGTGTTTAGCATTGTCAAGGGGCGAAAATCAAGAGTGCGACGGCCTCCGCCGGGTTTGGGCACAGGGATCAAGAGACCCTCAGTAAAGTCAGATGGTACCTGAAAATCGGCGTCCAGGAGTTCACTGTACATCCTGACCCACATTGGGCCCATGAGATCAAAGAACCGCTTGTAAAATTCAAGAGGGAGGCCGTCAGGGCCAGGCGTTTTGTTGGGAGAGCCACGCAACAGAGCCTCTCGCAGTTCTTCCAAAGTCACCGCCGACAAGAGCGTAGCATCATCTTGTAGGTTCCGAGAGACTGGTAGGTCAGATAGGACTTCCCTGACCCCTACATTCATGTGGGACTCCCTCTCGTAAAGAAGTTTATATGACTGTGTGAACGCTCGGACGATATCCATTTGTGCGTCAACGCGTCGCCCGTCCTCCGTCTCAACCTCGGTAATGAGCTGCCTCTTGCGTCTTCGGCGTTCTTGAATGATATGGTGGAGGGAAGGTCGTTCACCACGAACATCATCAGTCGTCCTCGCTCGCACCCGCACACCCGCAAGACGTACGGCGTTGATACGAAACAATTGTGCCTTGACGCGTTGTACTGCTGATTGTCGCTCTGGCGACGGCGGTTGTACAGCCAGTTCGCGGAGCGCAGTATAGTAAAAATCAGTAGTCGCAGTATACCAGCGCGCTCGGTCGCGTCCATAGCTGACTAATGTTCGGCACAGTGCGGGTTTTGCACACCGTAACCACCATTGGAGTACAGAACGGTAGGCGGGTAAACGCCGGTGGCAATTGCTCCAAGTGGACTCGACTGCGCGTCTGCAATTTATGTCATCAAGAAGGACCACATTGAGGCGCCACGGACCCCTACTTCGGCGGACGCGCTGGCGGGGAAGGGTGAGAGTACACACATATGCGAGGTGATCCGTGAACGCTGCCGGCCACATCTCAGCGTCGACAACGGCCGATCGTAGGCCGCGGGTGACGTAGACTCGATCCAAACGGCTCGCGGAGTGACTAGTAAAGTAGGTGTGTGCTCGACGGTCGCCGTGTTGGATGATCCAGGTGTCCAACAAGGCCAAGTCCTGTACAAGTGCCTGGAGTGCCGAGCAGGTGGTATAGTGTGGCTCCTGGTCGGATGGGCGGAGTACACAATTAAAATCGCCGCCTACTACCAAGTGGTCGGTATTGCCCTGGAAGAGCGGGGCTATATCTTCGGCAAAAAAGGTGCGCCGTTCTCTCCTTTTGCCCGTGCCTGAAGGAGCATATAAGTTCACCAGACGTACTGTACCAATCGTGAGTGCGACCCCCCGGGCCGACGGTAAATAGGAGACATCAGTGGCCATTATCCCTTCCCGCAGTAGAATCGCCGTACCTCCGCCGCCCACATCTGCAGGCATAGTGTAGGCGTCATATCCGTAGGCATCGAGACAGAGTCCTGATCGGACTTCCTGAAGGAAAACAACGTCCAGATCCGCAGCGCGTAACGTATCCTTTAGCATACGGGTCTTGACATCAGATGTAATGCCATTGACGTTGATCGTGGCGAGGCGGTATGCCTGGTCCATCAAGTCTCGGGAGGTGACCATGGTATGACAGGAGGGCAGTAGTCGTGACGTGGAGCGCCGGTCTTGCGAAGTGCTAGGCAGCGACGAGAGGTGCTCATGCCGCCCTAGGCGTCTGTCGCCGGCCGCGTAGACGCTGCCATCGGCATCGGTGCATCGTCTTGGTTCTGAAACGCATCCTGCAACTCCATCTCCTGCGCCCAGTCGCCCAGGGACGTTGACACCACTGGATCTCGAGAGGCAGACGGAGGCAAGGGTGCATCCCCGGTGTCGGAGCTGCGGTGATCTCCCGCATCCCCATGTGGTCCAGACCCAGCGGTAGTGGGAGAAGACGTCGAACCGTGTGAGACGGTAGGGTCGCCTGTGTCGGCGCGGTGGAGCGGTTGAGGCACCTCGTCATCCAGCGGTGTCGCCTCGGGCTGTTCTACGTCGTCGGTTGTCTTGCGCCGCTTCTTATGACGCTTGGGTGATTTCTGCTTACGCTGCCGCGCCTCTGTTTCCGACGTAGGGCAAGGGGAGGACGCTGCATCCTGTGCTTCAACTTCCATCGCACCGTCGGCGAGCCGTTGTGACGGTGCGCCGGGGTCCGACGAAAGGACATCAGTAGCATCAGCACTGAAAGACGCTTGGGGCTCCGTGGAAGCTACTGCAGGGTCCTCCAAAGCTCGCACCAATACAGTGGGGTCGTCATATACAGCTGGCGTCTCCCGTCTCGCCGCCGCAACATACGTAATCGGCAGAGAGGTCGGTGTCGACGGACGAATCTGGTCGGTCGAGGGTGTCTGCGCGAGACGGCGTTGCAGGCATTCGGTACGCATGTGTCCCGTCTGGCCACAACCGGAGCAGGTTCTCGGCTGACCGTCGTAAATAATTATTGCCCTGCAACCAGCGATCGTGAGATACGAAGGAATATGGCGATGCAGGTCAATACGGACTTGTCGCACCCCGTTAAGGACAGGGTAGGTGTCGAAGGTCTTCCATTTTTCGGCCGTGTGGCCGAGAACTGTTCCATAGGGTCGAAGAGCAAGGGTGACCAAATCCGCTGGAACTTCAAAAGGGAGCTCAAACACGCGCACATTTTGGATTCCCAATCCAGCACGTTCAAGCGTCACCACACCCACGTTTCCGTCTGAGTGGCAGAACCGATAACCTGACGTCGAGCGTCTGAGAAGTTTGTCACATGCTTCGTCGTCAGTGAACTTAAGATATACGACGCTGGAGACAATAGATAAGTGGATACCGATCAGCTCGTTAGGATCAACATGTACCACATCGCGTAAAAAACGCTCTACTTCGTGGGCCTTGGGTCTAGAGTACGTAGTGTCGAACTGCAGCTTGATCGTGGCTTTCCGATACGAAAGAGCCATCGTGTGTCAGGAACGTGACGGCAATACGTAACACTAGCGCGCCGGCGCGGTAAACAACAACACACCCGGAAACGCGACACGGAGCGGCCGGGACGTACCGCACCGCTCCACAGCCAAAGGCCGACTGCTCCCCCCCCCCCCCCCCTCCTCCAGGACGGAATGTGTGTACCCCAAATGTCTGCGTCTAGTGTAATTCATCGAACAGTGAGAATGTGTTTCAAATGCCTGCGAGTCGTGAAACTGAGGCGGAACGTGGGGATCAGCCTGGTATTCACCTAGTGGAATGTGGAAAACCGCCTAAAAACCACATCCAGGCTGGCTGGCACACCGTCCCTCGTCGTTAGTCCGCCAGGCGGATTCGATCTGGGACTGTGGCGCCTACCCGAGTCCAGGAAGCAGCGCGTTAGCGCCCTCGGCTACCCTGGCGGGTGCTATTCACTCACAATGTATTTCCCATTTCTTTATCACCCTTTTCAAATCGCACAATGACTTCAATGACACTGTTGAAATACTCAGTTTGCACACTTTACGGATGAGAACATATCACTTCCATTGCAGTGACACGGTTCACCTGGTCAGATATACCAGATAGCTGATATACTTTGCCAGTGCCTGTTAGTTGTTACTTGTAGTGTAACATCTATGGTGATAAATCACAGAAATTGCGTTTTAACATTACTGGAGTGCGGAGGGATGCAAGCTGCGTATTCGTAAAATTTGATTTTAAGCTGTGACAAATTGCAACTAAAAATCGCATTTACCGAAAAATAGCATTCATAGAAGTCACTGATATGTCTAGGCCTAAGTGCTAAAGCGCCCAGCCTCGCTTCACATTTCCTCCATGCCACGCTGTCTGAGCGTAAGGAGGGGAAAGAGGGAAAATAGCGAACGCGCAACATTTAAATGGCAGGACAGTCGTGTGTGTGTGTGTGTGAAATCTTGTGGTCCCTAAGCCTATACACTACTTTACCTATCCTAAGGACAAACACACACACCCATGCCAGAGGGAGGACTCGAACCTCCGCCGGGACCAGTCGCACAGTCCATGACGCAGGACAGTCGTTCTGTATACGACTTGGTTTTGTATTTCATATTTCCCAACACCACAGAGCACAAACAAAATAAGTTTTCATATTTATTAATGATTTTTGGCTTGCTGAGGACATAAAATATAATTTTTATCTGGTACAAACTGTCGGCATACAGACAGACGCAGACAATTTCACAAAATTTCGTTCTCAAGTTGCCGCTTAATTGTGACTTACATGGTTTTATAATTGAAAGAAGGTCTTTCACAAATATGTGGATAGAAATATTGTAGCACTTCTGCAACCTCATTATCGAGACTTGGAAAATCGACCTGAGGAAAGCACTGTAGACGTTCTGGTTAGTTTTAATGTAGAAAGTTTGTAATTATAACTGAAACTACCTTGCAGGTCACGCAGTTACATCTGCACAGACACAGGGGCACTTTCAACTGAAACGGCAAACAGTATCGAAAACAGCTCGAAAACAAAAAAAAGTGGTTCAATGGCTCTAAGTACTATGGGACTTAATATCTGAGGTCATCAGCCCCTATACTTAGAACTGCTTAAACCGAACTAACCTAAGGACAGCATACACATCCATGCCCCAGGCAGCATTCGAACCTGCGATCGTAGCAGCAGCGCGGTTCCGGACTGAAGCGCATAGAACCGCTCGGCCACAGCGGCCGGACCCTCGAAAACAGTTCTAATACTGACAGTATCTCAAATTCTTTATAACACTATTGGTGTAATTCTTCCAAGGCCGCAAAGAATTATTCAAACCTCTCCCTCAATTTAATGCCAGTGAGCTTAGGAAACTGGTTATCTTCGTCAGATTTTCTTTTTAATTGCATCTGCATCAAATCAGAAAGAAGGTACCGTACAGTTTCTTACTGTTGGCAGTGTGAGGTCAAGTCCACTTAAAATGCAATGTCTGCAATCCATTCCGGGTGTTTTAATTTTCGCTCCTGCACTCCTTTTTCCTTCATAAATTAAACAACAGCAAGATTTAAATCGA
Organism: Schistocerca gregaria; assembly: GCF_023897955.1. Classification (NCBI taxonomy): domain Eukaryota; kingdom Metazoa; phylum Arthropoda; class Insecta; order Orthoptera; family Acrididae; genus Schistocerca; species Schistocerca gregaria. The sequence goes on along the minus strand of NC_064931.1, from coordinate 182,283,678 downwards.
AAAATCGTTCCAGACATGCTCCTTGACTTAACCAATCTAGTTTGCAGTAGTATATGAAGTCTCCACCCTTTTAATTCATTTCACTGAAAGCTGTTGCACCTGAAAATGGAATAATGGGTGCGATTTTAAAATTTTACTACCCATAACATTAGTTCATAACATAACATTAGTTTACATGCAAATTTACCACAAAGTGCTTGTGAATGTACTATGAATCCCACCTGTCGAGAGTTCTAATCTTTTGCTCTTTCACTGTCATCTAAAAGTTTTAATTCTTTCTGCATGTTACTATAATCCGTTTCCTAGCAAATAAGCACCACCTATCGCTTACGCAAATTGAGAATTTTCACCCGTCTCTTCTGTCACTCCCATTCATTCTAAAGGATTGTGACAATAGGGCACTAGACTGCCTCTTTTTGTGCAATAGGCCACTGGACCTGTGAACATCCTTCACACCACGAACAAATAGCGAAGGATAAACAGGGCTGATACCCCCATTCTGCCGAACTCAGAGAGGTGTATCGATCGCAAAACACCGCACCGCAGTACTAAACGAAATGTCTCACTGTTCCAGGTACTTCCTAGAAGGACTGAGCAAAGCCGAGTGACAGGCCTTATCTTGGCCGGTCCGCGGCCCATACACGCTGCACAGGTGAAGCTTGACACACTGTGGCCGCCACTGCCATAGAATGAGTGTGTCCGCCAGTCAGCTCTGCCCTTCCGAACTCGTGTTGCAGCACCAAGCAATATGAGAGCCTGTTTAGACTCAGCGTTTAAAATGCTTTTCTATTCCCAAACAAGCAGATGTAACTATTGACTACAGGATCTTTGATTCTCACAAGTCACTTACAAATACATGACATTACAGCAGACGGGTTTCATCACTCATCCACTGTTATTAACAATTTGCCGTCCGGCGACACCACAGTGGTGTCGTGTACATAGTATAGCTCAGTGACCGGCGACACTACAGTGGTGTCGTGAGAATAGTATCGCGCAGTGGCCAGCGACAGCACTTTAGTATCTTTTTCATTCTCTTGGTGTTTTGTTTAGGTAACTATAAGTTACACACGTCAACAAGTGTTTTTGTGTTTATAAGTACTTGTGCACTTTCATCATGGCAGACGAAAGAGACGGTACGTAAACGATGATTGCGCAGTCGTCTTGTCTGACGTTCCTGACGACTTGGCCGATTCGGAAGAAGACATTGGACATCAAAAAAACTTAAGTGAAACAGAATCGTCGGAAGATAGTGAAATACGACCAAGAAGAACTCGGCGAACGCTACGGTTGCCAACTGATTCGGGTGAATCAGACGAAGAAGAGGACCAATAATAAATTTGAAGGATCTCCGGGTCCACACATACTTCCCAAAGATACACAGAGCGTCGTGGATATCGTAGAATTATATATTGGGAACGATCTATTTGAATATATTAGCAACGAAACCAGCAAGTATAACAGTCAAAATTTCAATAGAAGGAAATTGGATTTAAAAAATGCCAAATTTGTCGACGTTAAGGGACGCGATATTAGAAAATGGTTTGGGCTTGCTATCCTTATGGGAACTGTACAAAAAGCAAGGATCTATGATTATTGGTCAACGAATCCGTTGACAGAAACACCGATATTTCGTAAAACCATGTCCCACAACCGATTCAGACAAATATTATCATTTTTACATTTTTCCGACAACGACAGTAAACCGGATAATGCCGACCGGCTTTTCAAAGTGAAATTCGTAATTGATTATTTTTCCAAAGAGTTTAAAGAAACGTTTAATCTAATCATTTTTTAAATCAAAGCAGATAGTGAAAAGAACTAACTACCATAAATGAGGAAAACAAATTCATGTGTACTGAATTATCTGTCAAATTACATATAATGGTACAATGACAATTACAATATGACGTTAACACGCTTTAACTAAACTTACCTGGTTACTCTCAGGGCTCTCGACAAGAAAAAACAATGCAAGAGTAAGAAGCAGTGGAGCTTCGAATATAATGTTGTCTCAGATTAGACACATCTCAATTATTAAAATTATCGTTACATTTGCTAATTATGCTAAATGAACAGATAGATAAGCAATTCGGATATTACAGGCTGGCTGCATGCATCTGTTCCCAGTCTGCGAACGTTCAGGCACACCAACGCATGTCAACTGGCCCCCTAAATCATCTGATCTTCATCCCACAAATAATGTCTGGAACTATTTGGTATCATAAGTGAAACGTAGTAATCATCATCTCCGCATTCTGATATCTCTACTGCATTTAATCATCAATGAGTCGTGTTATTTGGATATGGCATACACCGTCCGTACAAAAAGTTCCGACAATAGATGTGCTTTCGGCCAATCAGTTGTCAGTAGGCAGTGTTAAGTAGTGGACGTGCGGCCGTAGTGTGTCAACATTGTTTTGTCACAGATCGCAATGGAGCATTAGTGTTCAAGACATTCTCCAAAATGTAATGAAGAAGAGGAAAAAATCCATCGAAATTAAAAACGAAGGCAATAATTCTTTTATGCAAAACCTACCACAAAACGACAAAGTGCAGAAATACATATGAAAGTTCAACGCTTTGACGCCATAACGAGAATTCAAGTTAGCGTGAAGTGCTAGTTGAACAACATCCCAAAGAAGAACTGTTGTGAGTGTTTCACATGGTTTTATTAACGTTTTGTGCATTGTGGTCAAGTAGGGGTGTTAGGAAGAGGCTATGTAGAACAAATTTGACGTTAAAGCAGACAGTCTCGAACATTTTTGGACTGACGAGGTAGATTACAAAGAGAAAGTAAATGAAACTTTGAATGATGGAAGGCTGGTAACAACTGGTCAATACGTAGATGATTTAGCAGTGAACACGAATAAAACAATTCCCGCTTAAAAAAAAGGAATACTTTCAGTAATGCTTGCATAGGCTTTGTAAGAAACACCAAAATTTTAATTTGAATAGTGATTGTTCGTAGAGGCTGTATGAACGCACTAAGATGCCAGCAAAGGAAATGTGATTAGCATGTTATGCCCTTAGAGTCGTGTCATTAGTGTGCTGCAGTTCACACTCTCTTTATACATGATTATCAAGGCTACAGGCTGTTTTTCACGCTGTTAGCGTGGGGTCTTCTGGGAGTGACTATTTTTTGTCCTATGTGCTTATTTATATTGTGAACAATACTGACTCTATAACACTCCCTGCGGGCACACCTACGCTTCTTTACATATGAAGTTTTCTGTCCTTCAAGAGCCACATGCTCCGTTCTATCTGCTAGGACCTATTAAATCTAATCATAAAGCTGCACTGATATTCCTTACATGCGTATTTTGTTCATCAGACAACAGTGTGGGATTGTGTAGAATGCCTTCGGCAAGTCAAAGAACACGAAATGAAGTTGGTCACCAGTATCTGCTGCCTTCTGTGTCTGCTGGAGGAATAGAGTTAAGTGGACTCCACAAGATCGTCGTTTGTGGAATACATACTGAAACAGAGCAAATTTTCGGTAAACAAAGACTGTGATAAGATAGCATCAAACGTGTTACAGAATTCTACAAATGTCTACATTGGACTGGTGATTGAGTATCGTTTTAAAATTAAAAGTTACAACAAACATGTATTGATTTCTCAAGACTCCGGAACCCGCTGCCATCCACCAAATACCAATGAGAAAATATTCTTCCCAAGGAGGTAGTGTTCGTATGAGCTGGCATGTGAACGAACAGATATTCATATCTATCGAAGTGCTAAGCTACTCTGATCGCGCATGTGCATGGAGATGACACCGTAGCTTCTTTACATGTCGTTATATCGGTACAATAGGTGCTTACTTCATCATAATAGGCAACTGGCTACCACATAGAACTCTTCACGTGGATAAATATCTTCAACATCGAGCAATTCATCACCTGGAACCATCATATCGACCTCACGACTTGAATCCCACAAAGCGTATTTGTGATGCTTTCGTCTTCCGCATTACATCGACAGACTAGACATGAGAGAAGACGATGGCAAATATGTACTACAGCGCTGACTCACACTACCTTTAACAACATCACACATTGTATTAATGTGCTATACTAAAGTACACTATGCTACAATGTGCTAATACATCCGTTTATTACATTTTAAATGTGTTTTAAATATGGTCATATATTCTTTGAGCTCACGTTTTCCCGTTTTATTTCTTTCTTCTCACGGCTTCTGCACTCTTGGTAAAGTTCGTCAAGTTTGACATATAACTTTCTGAGTTAACGTATTTTTTTTCCTTGATTTACAGAGACCATTTTAGTTTGGCAATCTGTATAACCGTGTCTTAGATATTTCATTTCTACTAAGATTAGCTTTGCTGTACTCTAATATTAGTAATTTTTCTGACAGAAGAAAGTTCTTAATAGTATTTTTACTGCTTAGTGATTACACGTAGTCACATTTGAAATGTATCGTGCGGCTTGTTGGCATTTCTGCAATTACTAATTTATTGGTTGTCTCGTTACCTATATAAAACTTGCCTCTGTGGTATTCAAAGACCTTGTTGATTACTCGAGAGAAAGTGAAATCGAAAAGTTTCTTGGTGAGTTCAGTGGACAACCTCTTGCGGGTCCCAGCCGAGTCAAAGCGTCCATTGTATTGCAGAAGAGAAGAGAGAAGAGTCGCTTCCTGCAACGCCGTACACAATGGATTCCTTTTGTGGCGAGAACTGCACCCGAGCCTGGCTTGAAGGCTATAAACGTTTCTCCTTGCCGTGGGGCGTGAGAAAGAGGGTCCTCCTCTAAAGGTTTTACGACTGCGCAGTAACTCTTTCTCAACGAGATTCTGTTCCTTGCGTTGTGTTTATTCCACACAGAACAGAAGGATCGTATTGCAAAGCTTGCAAAAGAATATCTGTATCGTCATCCGGTACACCACTTCAGTCATAAGGAGATGCATCGGCTTCTACACTACGCGTGAAAATATTTTCGTCTTTACAGGAGAAAGTCACAAAGCTATCGAAGTCCAGCTCCATTCGAAACCAATTACGAACGGTGAATGAACCAATGCTTCCTCCTTGCATACCTGATTCAGCTGCGAAAGTTTCAAGTCAGAATTTTTTCTTTTTTCTTTATTTTTTAAGAAAAAACTGCACGTTACTAATATTCCAGCCCAGCTTAAACCGGAGTGTAAACATGTACCTTATTGCACCCAACAATTTTGTTTGTCAGTGACTATTTAGATGTTGTCTCAGCCACTTGGGTGGTATTCGAGGGAATGAACAGGATGTCGGCGCAGAAATTTCAAAATAGTGACATTTCCTAAGACGCCACTCTTGTCAAATTCCGTTTCTCGTTCCAGAACATCCTTTTTCAATATGCACTTGCCATTGCATCATATATAACTAAATTAGATTAAATTACTGTAACCCGTAAGAAATGTCATACGAACAATATTTCGGTGAAAAGTATGACTAATAGTGATTCATTTAAGTGAGTAGACTTTTGGATAAATGTAATTGCAATGATGGCACCATATCAGTAATTTCTCGAACCATCAAAATCGACAATAAAGGCATCGTAGGATCGAATCAAAGAAATACGGGATGCTTCCCTCGGATGCACAACTCCCTGTCTGCTACGATAATAGTCTACAATTTGCTGCAAGGCACTGAGCGGGCAGGTGATGATTACCTATAACACATGCACTTACTGCTTCCAGTGTACTGAAAGGTTACTAATGTAAATGGTAAGATCCGCTGATAACCTCGCCGTTGAGCACCTGTAAACTCGAAATGGTAACAGTGTCACTGCGAAGAAACATTGGATGTTTCTACACGTTCGTATGAATACAACATCAGTGAGTCACAGTTGGAATCAATCGACTCGTACAAATACCTGGTTGTAACAATTAGTAGGGTACAAAACGAAATGATCATATAGGTTCAGTAGTAGGTAATGAAGGTTCACTGTCTGGACGCTGGGAAAATATTCGCCGTGTACAAAGGAGACTGCTTACAAATTATACAAATTACTTGTGTGTCATATTAGAATATTGTTCCTGCGTATGGGACCAACCCTAAGGAGGACTAACAGGGGACATTGCACACATACAAAGAAGGGTGGCAAGAATGGTCACAGGTTTGTTTGACTCGTGCCAGAGTATCACGGAATGTCGAGAAACCCGAAACGGCAGACAGTTGAAGACAGACGCCAGTTATATCACGAAAGCCGACTTTCAAAGTTTCGGGAACCAGTATTAAGAGAAGTCTCTAGAGGTATTAATCAGTCTCCCACTTATCGCTCACGTAGGCACCGTGAAGACAAAGCTAAACATTTGGACAGTCACTCTTCCCGCGTTCCACGAGCGATTGGATCGGGAGGAAACAAAAACATGTAATACCATGCTAATTAACCTCTGCCATGCGGTTGACCGGTTCTAGGCGCTTTAGTCCGGAACCGCGCTGCTGCTACGGTCGCAGGTTCGAATCCTGCCTTGGGCATGGATGTGTGATGTCCTTAGATTAGTTAGGTTTAAGTAGTTCTAAGTCTAGGGGACTGATGACCTCAGATGTTAAGTCCCATAGTGCTTAGAGCCATTTAAACCATTTGAACCATGCGCTTCCCATTGGTTTGCAGATTCTTTGTTTAGGTTTGGATATAGATGTAGTTGTACATATGTGTGAATGTCGTTTCATTTGAAGTATGAGACGGGTAGCGCTTCGAGCAAAAACACGACTGAACCTTCACAGCTTCCATGAGGCAGCGATTACGGTTGAAATGAGTCGTGTGGCGTTGTTAGCTCGGAGACCATGAAAGAATGTTCAGCCGCGTAATTGTAAAAGATTTCTTCCTCAGCGCATCTTGATATCTTTCCTTTGATAAGAAAAAGGAGAAGGAAGAACAGGTTTTAAAGTCCTGTCGAAGATGAAGTCATTAGAGACTTTCCGATATAAGACAGCTTTGTATCGAGTGTTCCGACTTGCTGTAGATTACGACTGCATGTACGGAATGGTGTATTTGTTTAATCGTTGCCGAAAAACGAAGCTGGAACTCAATGCCACCACATGGCTTACTTCCTTCGAATACCAACACGGAGCGAGCGGCGACAGTTATTAAGAAGCCCAGCTCACATTAGGGAGAAGAAGAGTCTAATTCTGCGATCTGTTGTCCTGATTTAGGTTTTCCGTGCAAGATTCAAATGGTTCTGAGCACTATGGGACTTAACATCTGTGGTCATCAGTCCCCTAGAACTTAGAACTACTGAAACCTAACTAACCTAAGAACATCACACACATCCATGCCCGAGGCAGGATTCGAACCTGCGACCGTAGCAGTCACGCGGTTCCGGACTGAGCGCCTTAACCGCGAGACCACCGCGGCCGGCTCCGTGCAAGAAAAGAATATAGACAGAGTCTATGTAAATCTGTACACACTGTACTAAACTGCCACATGGTAAATCTATTCCCTCACCACGAGCGCTGCTAGCTTTTCAGTTCGCAGACGGACAGTATTCCTTCGTATGTCCTCAGCATTTGCTGCTGCCCTAACTAGAGGTCTTCAGACATGTGATTGTCTAGGTGACATACCTGCGACCACTGCCTCACACAAAACTTTGAGCATGGTCCAAGGAATCATCTTCTACAGAGATCATACTCCAAACAGACGAGGAATTCCAGATTAATCTCCAAGAGGTATACAATTTATCAGACGTGTACAAAAAGGGCTCAGGGATATTCATATGTGTACAGGCACCTTTACCTTAGGCTCTGAAGGGAATGTCATCCCAGAGAAGGTTAAGGTTATGGTGTAAATGTGATGTGAAGCTGTATGTCCCACGGCCTATGAGATGTTTCAGATGTTTCCATTTTGGGCTCATGTCATCCAATTGCAAGATGGACCCAAAAGTGCCATCCGTAGACGATCATTCCACGATGGTAGTCCTTGTGAACATCCACCTTTTGTGTCTAAACTGTGCAGAATATCACCCTCCTTGTTCGCCAGTTTTCCCAGTTTTTAAGGAAAAACGGAAGATCCAGGAATGCATATCTATTGACCATCTATCGTATACTGAGACATAGAAGTAATATGAATGTCTGCATCCTGTGGCTGTGGTTACCAATTACACTAATGTCACAGCCATCACTCCTCCCCGTCCTCAACCTTACCCAAACAAGATTTCCCAGCTCCTTTCTCTCCTGTAGTATCACCTCCTGCACTCGGCCGGAGAAGCATTCTCCTTCTTCAGCATCTACCGGTGAGAGGGCTCCCTCTCGAGATCCGTCTCCTCCAAAACGCTCAGATCAGAGGATTGACAACAAAAAATATCTTAAGAAGCCACAGCCTGCTCTCTTCATCAGTCCTTGTGTTCAATGCGGATAGCTCCTTAAACGAACTTTGCTCACCAAAGGTAACGAAAGAGAAAAAGAAGAAGAAGAAGAATCGGGACAAGGTTCCTCCAGTGCTGAAAAAGGCGCCAGACTCCCCGTACACAATCATAGTCTGTGCTGATGTTTGTGGATGTAGTTCCATCCCCACATGTGACAGGCAGTGATCCTGTGTATGAGTGGTCCTCCTTGCCCCTTCCCGCCTAACCAGATCGACAATCAAATCATCATTTCTTGGAACGGTATTGGGTATTACTGTAACATGCCAGAACTACAATAAACTTCCTGTTCTTCTGTGGTCTGCACTGCTCTCTAAGAAATGCTCTTCACTAGTGACCATTCTCCAACCCTCCATGGTTATCGTGCATTCTGTTGGAACTGTACTGCTCCCAAGAGAACACCTGGAAGGGCCTGTATTTCGATTCATATAGATGTCGTCGGTGAATGGATTCCCCTTTGTACTTCATTGGAGGCAATTAGGGTGCAGGTGCAAACAACCTCAGCCACTGTCATTTGCAATTTTCACCAACTTCCAGGCAGGCCATTTACTTACATTCATTTGACCACATTAATCCAATAACTTCCCCCATCCCCCCCACCCTTTTCTCCTGCATGGGGACCTCAACACACACCAACCCTTGTGTGTGGGAGAGGCCTTCTAATTGCCCAGCTTCTCACAGACCTTGATCTGTGCCTCGTCAGTGATGGTCCTTGTACCCACTTCACAGCCACCCATAGCATTTTTTCAGCTGTCGATCTAGTGATGGCTTCCCCTAATCTAGTGGCTTCGCTACATTGTTCACTACATGACGGCCTTTGTGACAGTGACCAGTTTCCAGTGACCGTGTCGTTTCCTTGCCACCGCCAGAAAGACCGACTACCACATTGGGCACTTTACGAAGCCAAATGGCCTTTCTATGCCTGCGTTTCAGACGCAATCGTCCGTGTAGATGGTACTGCTGTTTTCTGTTTATACAGCTACCCCCCCCCCCCTCCCCATCCAATGCCCACCATCGGCTTCTGCCGTGGTGAACCAAAAATATTGCAATAACTATTCATGATCGCTGACGAGTCCTGCAGCGATTCAAACGACATCATGTGCATACCAAACTTATCACTTTTAAGCGACTTCATGCTTTAATCAAATGCAGTAACAATGAATACCGGGAGCGCTATGTCTCATCCCTGAGGACGCATGTCTCTTCATCTTAAGTATGGGCCAAGCTCCGTGGTCTTATGGGCCTCCGACATTCAACAGCTGTTATGGGTCTTGGCCTACAAAGTTAATCAGTTCTTGCAAAAGATCTGTGAACCACTTTGTGGTAGCATCAGCGTCCTTTTCCTATCTGACTACTTTTCTATTGCACAATAACAAGTTGAAAACATCGCCTTATGTTTCGCTTCCCATAAGACGAATCATATAATGAACCCTTCACTGACTGGGAACTACTTCAGGTTCTTATCTCGTCCCTTGGCACAGCCCCAGGCTCTGATTCAATTCACAGTCAGATAATCTAGCTCCTGCAGTTTCCATAAACGCATCACTTATTTATGGCCTCCAGCCGTATTTGGCTCCAAGGTGCCTTCCCATCAAAATGGATAGATAACACAGTTGTCCCAATCCTTAAGCCAAGCAAGAACGCGATTTCTCTGGCCAACTGGCTTCACCACATATTTTATATATAAGCTGCTTGAAATGATGGTTACCCACAGATTATGCACGGTTCTCGAATCTTAGGGTGTTTTGTCCCCCAATCAGTGCGGCTTCTGAGAGGGACGATCCAACTGACCACCTGCTTTGGTTGGAAATGGCAATCCAACAGGTTTTTCTAGGCGCCAACACCTTGTTGCAGTTTCTTTTTACCTTCGTAAGGCATATGACATCACTAGACCTCGTCACATTCCACTCACCCTCCATGACTGGGACTTTTATTCGTCAGTTTTTATTCCATTGATCATTCCAAGATAGAGTCAGCACTTCACTCAGTTCCCCTTGGGTCCAAGAGAACGACGTCCACAGGGCTGTGTGTTGAGTGTCACTTTCTTCCTCATCGCCAACCATTGGCTAGTGACCTCTAGTGGGCCACCCCTAGGTTGTATCTTGCCGATTTTTGCATTTGGTACAGCTCCCACTCTGTCGCCTCTGCTGAACACCAGCTCCAAGGTGCCATCCAGCAGGCCTCTGCATGGGCTCTTTCCCCTGATGAAATCCGGAGATATCATAAAAATAAAAACAGGCCATAAAGAGGTTACTGATTAAAACTGGAACAAGGCGAAACATTGCGAAGAGAATGTAAAAACAAAGGGTCGGTGGTGCTGATTAAAATAGATATAAAATAGACAGGCACAATTAAAAAACACGGCGACAATGTGGTTTCTGTCCGCAACAGTTTAAAAACACACCTAGCGACAGTATGGTGTCCGTTCACAACAGTGACAGGGGAGACACAACACTGAACACACACTTAAAACAGCACTATAGAGGAGACATGGTGGCAGATTGGGCTGGGGGGGGGGGGGGGGAGGGGAAAAGACACAGACCAATGAGGGGAAAATGTGGGGGAGGAGAGGAAAGGAAAAAAGGGGGAGCCAATGAAGGGAGAGGACACAGGAAACAGGGGGGGCAGGGCAGACATGAGGAGTGGAGAAGGTAGTGGAGGGGAAAGAAAAAGAACCAGGGAGGAGAGAATTGAGTCAAGGAGTGGGTAGGTAGAGAAAAACAGGAAGGAAGGTGGGGAGGGGGAGCCCAGGAAAAGCACAGAGAGAAGGAGGAGTAGATGAGGATCATAGTTGATAGGAGGGATAAATGGAGGGAGAGAGGGCATCATCCAGGTGGGGGAATTGATGGAAGTCACCTTGGGAAAAGAGATGAAGGGAGTAGAGGTTGAGGGTAGGGGGGACACAACATTGAAGGCCCAGCAGCGGTGGGGGTTGGAATGGAGAGGAGCAACCAGGATATGAGGGGTATCAATTTGGCGGGAGGTTTAGAGGAAGCTGGAATCTTCGAGGAAAAGGAGCAGATGAGGGAAAGGAATCAGGTCAAAGATGATCCATGTGGGGGATTGAAGGCATATACGGAAGGCATGGTGCTCGAGGATCTGGAGGGACTTAGAGAATATAGGGGGGGCGGGGGGGGGGGGGAGGGGGTCGGATATCCAGGTGGGAGTGGCATACCAGAGGATGGGATGGATTAAGGATTTGTAGGTGTGGAAGGTGGTAGAGGGTTGCAACCCTCCTGTCTGGCGAGACAGGAGTTTAAGGAGACCGAGGCCGTTGTGGGCTTTGGATTGGATAGAACAGAGATGAGTGATCCAGGTGAGGTGATGGTCAATGGTGAGTCCAAGGTAGGTGAGGGTGGGGGATCGACGTCAACGGGGCGTTAAAACCTTATATTATTAACATCCTTCTTCAGGAATCAACTTCAGTTATTCGTCAGACGCGTTTAATTCCCTTCTCTAATGACAAGAAAAAAAGTTGATCGCCTAAGGCGATCGGAAAGTGAAAATATGAGCGACGTTCAATAAGTAAGAAAACACATTTTTTTTCTCGGACAATTTCAGTTGAAAAACTGCGGAATTGTTGTGAGACATCGCAGAATATTCCCACTTTAGCCCCTACAGTTTCATGAAGTTCCAGTAGGTGGCATCGCTATACATAGCCTTTAAAATGGCGTCTGTAACGGAGGTACGTTTCAAGCAGAGACCTGTCATTGAATATATTTCGGTAGAAAACCAGAGCATCGCAGGTATTCTTAGGCGCTTGCAGATTGTCTACGAAAACCTGAAAGCGAAGAAAAGCACGGTGAGTCGTTAGGCGAGGACGCACTTGCGACTCGTGCAATGTTGGAGCGTGCGCGCACTCTCGTTCGAGGTGTTCGATGGATCACAATCAAACACCTCGCTGTACAACTGAACGTCTCTGTTGGTAGTGCTGACGAATTGATACACCAGTTGTGGTATTCAAAGGTGTGTGTCCACTGGGTTAATCGCCGCCAATCAGAATACCATAAAGAGCAACAAAGTACCATCTGTGCAGTATTACTGGCGCGTTACGAGGACGATGGAGAGGTCATTAATGCAACAAGCCGTTGGCTCAGTCGTCGGCCAGTAGAGCGGTACAAAGCGGGCATACAGGCCCTCCCTGTAAGGTAGCGTAAGGCCGTCGCATTGAATGGAGATTATGTTGAAGAACAGGATTTTGTAACCACAAGAGTAGCGAATAATATGTCGTATCGGCATTCTGAAAAAAAAAAAACCAACCTGCATTCAGAAAAGAAGCGTTGCATTATTTGTTGAACCCCTCTCGTCTAAGGAGATCGTAAAATACAAACACTCGTAAGACGACAATTACAAAGTACATCATATGTCTTAAATGTGTTTCATTTCAAAAAACGTGTTAACATGACGTTATGAAGAAGTCATCTTTAATGTCAATGATTCAATACACAGCGAATGGAGCGTTGGTTAAGAAATTGGACTCGATATCAGGAGGATGGCATTTGAATTCCATGCTCGATCATGTTTAGATCTTTCGTAGTTTCAATAAGCAGCTTAAGGAAAATCCCGATTAGATTCCTTCGAGGACGGCACCCAAATTACTTCCCAACACGGGCTTATGTTTATAACTGTAGGACCGAAAATTCAGTGTGTATAGAGTACACTACTTGCCAGAAAATTGGTACACCACGAATATGACGTGCTACAGTCGTGAAATTTAAACGACAGGACGAAAATGCTGTGATATGCAAATGATTAGCTTTTAGGAGCATTCACATATGGTTGGCGCCGGTGGCGAAACCTACAACGTGCTGAAATAAGGAAAGTTTGCAACCGATTACGCATACACATACAGCAGCTGACCGGCGTTGCCTGGTGAAACGTAGTTGTGATGCCTCGTGTAAGGAGGAGAAATGCGTACCATCACGTTTCCAACTTTGATAAAGGTCGGATTGTAGCCTTACGTGATTGCGGTTTATTGTATCGCGACATTGCTGCTCGCGTTGGTCGAGATCCAATGACTGTTAGCAGGGTAATACGGCCTCGTATGACTAGCAGTCGAGATGACAGGCATCTTATCCGCACGGCTGTAACGGAACGTGCAGCCATGTCTCGATCCCTGAGTCAACAGGTGGGGACGTTTGCAATGCAACAACCATCTGCACGAACAGTTGGACGACGTTTGCAGCAGCATGGACTGTCAGCTCGGAGACCATGGCTACAGTTACCCTTGACGCTGCATCACAGGCAGCAGCGCCTGCGATGGTGTACTCAACGACGAACCTGGGTGCGCGAATGGCAAAACATCATTTGTTCGGATGAATCCAGGTCCTGCTTACAGTATCATGATGGTCGCATCCGTGTTTGGCTACATCGCGGTGAACGCATATTGGAAGCGTGTATTCGTCATCTCCATACTGGCGTATCACCCGGCGTGATGGTATGGGGTGCCATTGGTTACATGTCAGTTCTAGTAAATTTGTCCAATGAATACCCGTTTATCATCTGCATTTCTTCTTGGTGTAGCAATTTTAATGGCCAGTAGTGTATTTGACGCCACAGATATATCAGGAAAAAAGTACCGATAATACACTTATAGAATCTATGAGACACCTTTGAGAGAGATAGGTGCCGCATTCATTGAAAGCTGGTCAGAAGCAAATGTGAAGACGATATTCTTAGCAATTACAGGATCGCCTTAAAAATGTTGCAACATGTTTTGTGCACTGATTCTTTGGTGTACTTGAGACCTAGAGCCATAGTTCCACTCCACAAACAAAAATGCGACAAGTAGTTAGTGAAGCCGATGCCCTGTACCTCGGATATCGAAGTCAATTCCCGATTCAGGACTCGTTTGGGCCTGTGTTTCCTGAGATTCATTTTGTTAATTACCTTAAAAGAGGTCGAACGTACTCTGACGATTCTAAAGCACCTCCAGACAAAATACGCAAGAAGAAGCCTGAATTTCAAAATAAAGCAAAATCTAGGGAGTCGAAATACAAATTATAGGATCTTTCATCATGTTCACCAGACTTGATACCCTCTGTTCAAATGGTTCAAATGGCTCTCAGCACTATGGGACTTAACATCTGTGGTCATCAGTCCCCTAGAACTTAGAACTACTTAAACCTAACTAACCTAAGGACATCACACACATCCATGCCCGAGGCAGGATTCGAACCTGCAACCGTAGCAGTCGCGCGGTTCCGGACTGAGCGCCTAGAACCGCTAGACCACCGCGGCCGGCGATACCCTCTGTCATCGAGCTGCTCACGCACTGAAAAATGTTTAAAGTGAAGTGAGGATGCTATGACAGCCGAAGATGGGTATTTCGCAGACCTTCGAGAATCGCACTTGGAGGATGAAGTAACACAACAAAATTAATTCACCAACTTCTATGTCACAAAAGAATTAAAGACATTAGCTGACAGTGGGCACTGATTTATATCGATGATGCAAGCTGAAAATTTGTCCTGCACGGGGGTTCGAACGTGGGTCTCTTGCTTACTAGGTAGTTGCACTACGCCATTTAGACACAGTGGTCACCAGAATCACATGGGCTACCCTAGCATACCTCCAATCACATTCAAATTCTCATCGTATACCGCATACTACTGATATAGTGCCCCTGCTCATTAGCCTCATTGCTTGCGGCATTTCGCCGATTCCCGTAAGAGTTCAAGATTTGTAAGAATCTATACTGAAGATATCATTGGTCGTCATCGTCTTAATTATATATGTGATGTCTGTTCTTTCATGTCCAAAAAATATCCACCACATATACTATCAGTTTTTTCAACAACAAAAAATGTTCAAATGTGTGTGAAATCTTATAGGACTTAACTGCTGAGGTCATCAGTCTCTAAGCTTATACACTACTTAAATTATCCTAACGACAAACACACACACCCATGTCCTAGGGAGGACTCGAACCTCCGCTGGGACCAGCCGCACAGTCCATGACTGCAGCGCCTTAGACCGCTCGGCTAATCCTGCGCGGCTCAGTTTTTTTCCCACTGATTAATAGTAGTAAGAATAGGTTAGTGCCCTGAATAAATTAATCACAGAAATTGAAACTAAACTATTTTATTGTCAATCATAAAAAATCAGGAAAACGATAAAACCCCATTTAATCCATTGTTTTTTTTTTTTTTTTTTTTTTTTAAATACCCGGGTTTTCCTCGACCCTGATCCACATTTGTCCCCCCCAAGGCGGGAGTGAAGTAGTCTGCAGTTGACAGCATTTCTAATTGGCTGTCCACACTATTGGCAGACGTACACAATGAACCAGAGGAAGTGGCGTAGAAGCAGGAAGAGGTCCGTATTTGTGAGTGCCATCTGGAGGCCGCTGAATGGGGCTGAGAAACATTAGCGAAAGGTTGTGCCTGTGTGGTGGCGGCCTCTCTCAGTATTTGTTGTGTACCTCTTGTTTGCTACACAGTAGTTCTGTTTTACCTGTTGTTGTTGCATTTTTGTATTATTCTGGGAGCACTGGGACAGCGAGAGGAAAGTGTATTCCTCAAAGCAGATCCTAGGAGGAAACGAAGAAAGAGTAAAGAGGTACTATTCATTATGCCATACAAGGCGAAAATGATCTGCTTCTCTGTAAATAGCATTACAACTGCGTTGGTTCTGCAGCATCAAATACACTGCAACTGCTATGAACACAAACAAAAATCAACACAGTTACTAATGTTAAGCTGGCATGTGTGGCCGAGCGGTTCTAGGCGCTTAAGTCTGGAACCTCGCGGCCGCTACGGTCGCCGGTTCTGATCCTTCCTCGGGATTGGATGTGTGTGATGTCCTTAGGTTAGTTAGGTTTACGTAGTTCTAAGTTCTAGGAGACTGATGACCTCGGATGTTAAATCCCATAGTGCTCAGAGCCATTTGAACTAATAATAAAGGTATTCTCAGCAGTCAAGGAAACACACTGTTCCTTGTCGCTCCATCCTGACAGAATACCACAAGCACATGGGTGGAACTGATCCAACGGATCAAAATGTGAATCAGTACATGATAAATATCCGTAGCAGGAATAGTGTAGCAGGGAGATAATGAGCCAGAAAATCGCTGGCCTCAGCAGTGTCGTATTATAGTTGATGCAGTTATCCATATTATATTCTAGGTCACCTCTTCCTTTCCCCTCCCATCTATTCGCCACCCCTGCGTTTCCCTCTCACTCCCCTCTCCCACTTTACTCTCCACCAATTGCAAAATGTGAACGTGCAGTGCTCTTTTGGCAATCACTGGAGGCAATTTGCTCTCTGTTAATAGAAATCAAGCTCTCCTCCCACTCCGTTTTTTATCTCCTGCCACACAAGTAGCTCCTGGCTCCAATCCAATAAGTTGTTTAACTCAGGTAGCAGCATATGACAGTTTACTCACATTACCTGTCAGTCAAGATATGTATGTGCAGGAATATTGTTCAACAAATAATGACATAGCAAAACAATGGCATGAAGATGCATTACCTGACTGGTTCCTTAAAGACAACGTGTTACAAAATTTCACAACACAAGCAGTGACGTCTAGTCACATTTGAAAGTAAGAAGCTGTCCATAAATTATTATTAAGAATATTATTATTAATATGTTCGTTTGCACATACGTTTTGTTATTTTTTTTCAGCAGCAGAACATGCTCCTGATCTGCTACTAGCAGAACTGTAAGTGTTGGCAACACCACCGCAGAAGTTCAAGGCAGTCTCCCAGATATATCGGACCTGCCATTTGACTGTTCTGTACCACTGCCACGGTTACAGCAACAGGTGCCATAACTACCTCAACTCGTTGAGCCACAGTTAAGTGCCAGCACAATATTGCTATTCACCCATGCATATAACTTGACTGCTAGTGTGTCTGCATGGGTGAATGTCAACCTAGCAAACAATACTGACTTTGATGTTCTAACTGAAGTAGAAAACGTTCAGCGTGTTGGGAATAGGATGTAGTGTTCATTGTACAAATGGGACTATCTGTGCAGCATGAAGGAGTACTTAAATAACCATCCTATAGTTCTATCAACATCCATATGTTTGGGAGGGAGGTTTCAATAGTGTATATCTATGGAGAGGCTGTGCTTGAATTAATTTCAGAGGACAAGCACATTTACATAAAACATTTGAGTGTTGTGAACTTGAATGATATATACTGTGCATTAATAATCGCTATAGACCAAAAGTATGTACATATTTCAAGGGAGCATACTATGATTTTGTGAACTATTTATGGAAGAAAGCGCAAATAGAAAGCAACTGGAACAGTGTATAAATGATGGTATTCACTCATTGTAAAAGTGTACAACTGTAAACCCAATAAGCATAAAGTTTGTGGAAGCTGACTTTGTCGGCCCCTGTGGCCGAGCAGTTCAAGGCGCTTCAGTCCGGAACTGCGCTGCTGCTACGCAGATTCGAATCCTGCTTCGGGCATGGATGTGTGTGATGTCCTTAGTTTCGTTAGGTTTAAGTAGTTCTAAATCTAGGGGACTGATGACCTCAGATGTTAAGTCCCATAGTGCTTAGAGCCATTTGAACCATTTTTTTGAAGCTGACTTTATGGATGGTATACCTGTGTATCTTGTAGTGCCAATGGGTTTGAGTGCTATACAGGCTGAATGTAAGGTATGGAAAATAATTAGTTGAACAATATTGCAGAAATGAATTATTGTAACAATGTATAAATGTAAACTCAAAAATAATATGTCCTACAAAAATTATTATTTGTTTCTAATCTTATCAATCGCAAAAAAATGTATAGCTGGAGACACAGATAGAAACGATTGCTACTCACTGCGTCTCTCCTGCAGAGTCTTCCACTGGAGTTTATCTATCATCTCCGTAACGCTTTCGCAATTACTAAATGATCCTGTAACGAAGCGCGCTGCTCTCCGTTTGATCTTCTCTATCTCTTCTATCAACCCTACCTGGTGCGGATCCCACACTGCTGAGCAGTATTCAAGCATTGGGCGAACAAGCGTACTGTAACCTACTTCCTTTGTTGTCGGATTGCATTTCCTTAGGATTCTTCCAATGAATCTCAGTCTGGCATCTGCTTTACCGACGATCAACTTTATATGATCATTCCATTTTAAATCACTCCTAATGAGTACTCCCAGATAATTTATGGAATTAACTGCTTCCAGTTGCTGACCTGCTATTTTGTAGCTAAATGATAAGGGACCTATCTTTCTATGTATTCGCATCACATTACACTTGTCTACATTGAGATTCAATTACCATTCCGTGCACCATGCGTCAATTCGCTGCAGATCCTCCTGCATTTCAGTACAATTTTCCATTGTTGCAACCTCTCGATACACCACAGCATCATCTGCAAAAAGCCTCAGTGAACTTCCGATGTCATCCACCAGGTCATTTATGTATATTGTGAACAGCAACGGTCCTATGACACTCCCCTGCGGCACACCTGAAATCACTCTTACTTCGGAAGACTTCTCTCCATTGAGAATGACATGCTGCGTTCTGTTATCTAGGAACTCCTCAATCCAATCACACAATTGATCTGATAGTCCGTATGCTCTTACTTTGTTCATTAAACGACTGTGGGGAACTGTGTCAAACGCCTTGCAAAAGTCAAGAAACACGGCATCTACCTGTGAATCCGTGTCTAAGGCCCTCTGAGTCTCGTGGACGAATAGCGCGAGCTGGGTTTCACACGACCGTCTTTTTCGAAACCCATGCTGATTCCTACAGAGTAGATTTCTAGTCTCCAGAAAAGACACTATACTCGAACATAATACGTGTTCCAAAATTCTACAACTGATCGACGTTAGAGATATAGGTCTATAGTTCTGCACATCTGTTCGACGTCCCTTCTTGAAAACGGGGATGACCTGTGCCCTTTTCCAATCCTTTGGAACGCTTCGCTCTTCTAGAGACCTACGGTACACCGCTGCAAGAAGGGGGGCAAGTTCCTTCGCGTACTCTGTGTAAAATCGAACTGGTATTCCATCAGGACCAGTGGCCTTTCCTCTTTTGAGCGATTTTAATTGTTTCTCTATTCCTCTGTCGTCTACTTCGATATCTACCATTTTGTCAACTGTGCGACAATCTAGAGAAGGAAGCACAGTGCAGTCTTCCTCTGTGAAACAGCTTTGGAAGAAGACATTTAGTAATTCGGCCTTTAGTCTGTCATCCTCTGTTTCAGTACCATTTTGGTCACAAGGTGTCTGGACATTTTGTTTTCATCCACCTAACGCTTTGACATAGGACCAAAATTTCTTAGGATTGCTTACTAGTATGGCCACACAAAACACAGTTGGTCTTCGGCATCGTCAATCTCCATCCTCCATCTTCCTCAGTCTATGTATCCTTTTCCAGCTAGTCCCATCATACTGTAACAGCACCACAGTTTAAGATAGGAAAGTTAGATTCAGTGAAACATTTCTGAGCGCACAAGTTACAGCCAGGCGTGGCCGGTTGACAGTAAGTTAAGCTGGCCAGCGGTTGCGAAGTAGCCACTCCACGGCTCGCTACCGTGGGCAGTCGTCCTGGCTTCCAACACACGCCAGAGGCATCCCGAGGTGAGGGCCACAGATTCGGATGCCGGATCACGGGCGCATGTGGTCGCCGCGATCTCAGCTACCCCAGTTAGGAAGGACACAGTGGGCCGCTCGGCGGCTCCCAGCAGAGCGGCGCTGAGTCAACAGGGAAGAAGACCACCGAGTCGGCTGCCGGTGCAGCAATGACGACGCAGCCCAACAAAGCTGACATACAGCAGGGCGTTGCACTGGGTCGCTGGGGCTGTGGCGTCAGCATTGCAGGACCCCGCGACATGGACCGAGGTGAACGGGGCACTGTAGTGGGAACAAATAAATCATTTGAAAACCTGGGAGGAGTCTTAATACGGTGCCTTCCACCTCTTCCCGTTACGTTTGGTCATCCTGACACATTTGGTGACGGAAGTCCCACTATAGTACTTATATCTTCCCTGATCCCATCAGTTCAGCTCAGCCATGGTCTTTTCCTTGGTCTGTTCCCTCTTATGTCTTCTTTCCACCACCTGCCTGGTGATCTGATCCTCTTGATGCATTATGCGCCCATACCACTTCAGTCTCCTCTCTCTAATCACAGCCACAATGTCCAGCGATTTGTACAATTCCAGCAATTCGCTGTCTTTCATTTTTCTTCGGTCGTCTCCAACCTTGATTGACCCGATATTCTGTCTCAAATGTCAGGCGTTTTCCTTCTGTCTTTTGTGTCACAGTCCAGTTGTCTGCTTTGTATGGGAGGAAAAGCTGAATTACTGACCCAAAGATCTTAATCTTCTTGTATCTCGATAAAGTTTGGATCAGCAGCTTCCCAACTTCAAACTTTTACCTCTCTCCCACCTGAATCTTTGACATTATTTTCTCGTCTATTTCATTACTTTCGCTGAGTACTGGCCCAAGATACACTAATGGCCATTAAAATTGCTACACCATGAAGATGACGTGCTACAGACGCGAAATTTAACCGACAGGAAGAAGATGCTGTGATATGCAAATGATTAGCTTTTCAGAGCATTAACAAAAGGCTGGCGGCAGTCGCGACACCTACAACGTCCTGACACGAGGAAAATTTCCAACCGATTTCTCATACACAAACCGCAGTTGACCGGCGTTGCCTGGTGAAACGTTGTTGTGACGCCTCGTGTAAGGAGGAGAAATGCGTACCATCACGTTTCCGACTTTGATAAAGGTGGGATTGTAGCCTTACGTGATTGCGGTTTATTGTATCGCGACATTGCTGCTCGCGTTGGTCGAGATCCAATGACTGTTAGCAGGGTAATACGGCCTCGTATCACTAGCAGTCGAGATGACAGGCATCTTATCAGCACGGCTGTAACGGAACGTGCAGCCATGTCGCGATCCCTGAGTCAACAGGTGGGGACGTTTGCAATGCAACAACCATCTGCACGAACAGTTGGACGACGTTTGCAGCAGCATGGACTGTCAGCTCGGAGACCATGGCTGCGGTTACCCTTGATGCTGCATCACAGACAGGAGCGCCTGCGATAGTGTACTCAACGACGAACCTGGGCGCACGAATGGCACGACATCATTTGTTCGGATGAATCCAGGTCTTGCTTACAGTATCATGATGGTCGCATCCGTGTTTGGCTACATCGCGGTGAACGCATATTGGAAGCGTGTATTCGTCATCTCCATACTGGCGTATCACCCGGCGTGATGGTATGGGGTGCCATTGGTTACATGTCAGTTCTAGTAAATTTGTCCAATGAATACCCGTTTATCATCTGCATTTCTTCTTGGTGTAGCAATTTTAATGGCCAGTAGTGTATTTGACGCCACAGATATATCAGGAAAAAAGTACCGATAATACACTTATAGAATCTATGAGACACCTTTGAGAGAGATAGGTGCCGCATTCATTGAAAGCTGGTCAGAAGCAAATGTGAAGACGATATTCTTAGCAATTACAGGATCGCCTTAAAAATGTTGCAACATGTTTTGTGCACTGATTCTTTGGTGTACTTGAGACCTAGAGCCATAGTTCCACTCCACAAACAAAAATGCGACAAGTAGTTAGTGAAGCCGATGCCCTGTACCTCGGATATCGAAGTCAATTCCCGATTCAGGACTCGTTTGGGCCTGTGTTTCCTGAGATTCATTTTGTTAATTACCTTAAAAGAGGTCGAACGTACTCTGACGATTCTAAAGCACCTCCAGACAAAATACGCAAGAAGAAGCCTGAATTTCAAAATAAAGCAAAATCTAGGGAGTCGAAATACAAATTATAGGATCTTTCATCATGTTCACCAGACTTGATACCCTCTGTTCAAATGGTTCAAATGGCTCTCAGCACTATGGGACTTAACATCTGTGGTCATCAGTCCCCTAGAACTTAGAACTACTTAAACCTAACTAACCTAAGGACATCACACACATCCATGCCCGAGGCAGGATTCGAACCTGCAACCGTAGCAGTCGCGCGGTTCCGGACTGAGCGCCTAGAACCGCTAGACCACCGCGGCCGGCGATACCCTCTGTCATCGAGCTGCTCACGCACTGAAAAATGTTTAAAGTGAAGTGAGGATGCTATGACAGCCGAAGATGGGTATTTCGCAGACCTTCGAGAATCGCACTTGGAGGATGAAGTAACACAACAAAATTAATTCACCAACTTCTATGTCACAAAAGAATTAAAGACATTAGCTGACAGTGGGCACTGATTTATATCGATGATGCAAGCTGAAAATTTGTCCTGCACGGGGGTTCGAACGTGGGTCTCTTGCTTACTAGGTAGTTGCACTACGCCATTTAGACACAGTGGTCACCAGAATCACATGGGCTACCCTAGCATACCTCCAATCACATTCAAATTCTCATCGTATACCGCATACTACTGATATAGTGCCCCTGCTCATTAGCCTCATTGCTTGCGGCATTTCGCCGATTCCCGTAAGAGTTCAAGATTTGTAAGAATCTATACTGAAGATATCATTGGTCGTCATCGTCTTAATTATATATGTGATGTCTGTTCTTTCATGTCCAAAAAATATCCACCACATATACTATCAGTTTTTTCAACAACAAAAAATGTTCAAATGTGTGTGAAATCTTATAGGACTTAACTGCTGAGGTCATCAGTCTCTAAGCTTATACACTACTTAAATTATCCTAACGACAAACACACACACCCATGTCCTAGGGAGGACTCGAACCTCCGCTGGGACCAGCCGCACAGTCCATGACTGCAGCGCCTTAGACCGCTCGGCTAATCCTGCGCGGCTCAGTTTTTTTCCCACTGATTAATAGTAGTAAGAATAGGTTAGTGCCCTGAATAAATTAATCACAGAAATTGAAACTAAACTATTTTATTGTCAATCATAAAAAATCAGGAAAACGATAAAACCCCATTTAATCCATTGTTTTTTTGTTTTTTTTTTTTTTTTTAAATACCCGGGTTTTCCTCGACCCTGATCCACATTTGTCCCCCCCAAGGCGGGAGTGAAGTAGTCTGCAGTTGACAGCATTTCTAATTGGCTGTCCACACTATTGGCAGACGTACACAATGAACCAGAGGAAGTGGCGTAGAAGCAGGAAGAGGTCCGTATTTGTGAGTGCCATCTGGAGGCCGCTGAATGGGGCTGAGAAACATTAGCGAAAGGTTGTGCCTGTGTGGTGGCGGCCTCTCTCAGTATTTGTTGTGTACCTCTTGTTTGCTACACAGTAGTTCTGTTTTACCTGTTGTTGTTGCATTTTTGTATTATTCTGGGAGCACTGGGACAGCGAGAGGAAAGTGTATTCCTCAAAGCAGATCCTAGGAGGAAACTAAGAAAGAGTAAAGAGGTACTATTCATTATGCCATACAAGGCGAAAATGATCTGCTTCTCTGTAAATAGCATTACAACTGCGTTGGTTCTGCAGCATCAAATACACTGCAACTGCTATGAACACAAACAAAAATCAACACAGTTACTAATGTTAAGCTGGCATGTGTGGCCGAGCGGTTCTAGGCGCTTAAGTCTGGAACCTCGCGGCCGCTACGGTCGCCGGTTCTGATCCTTCCTCGGGATTGGATGTGTGTGATGTCCTTAGGTTAGTTAGGTTTACGTAGTTCTAAGTTCTAGGAGACTGATGACCTCGGATGTTAAATCCCATAGTGCTCAGAGCCATTTGAACTAATAATAAAGGTATTCTCAGCAGTCAAGGAA
Source organism: Schistocerca gregaria (assembly GCF_023897955.1). NCBI lineage: Eukaryota > Metazoa > Arthropoda > Insecta > Orthoptera > Acrididae > Schistocerca > Schistocerca gregaria. The sequence goes on along the minus strand of NC_064931.1, from coordinate 182,259,653 downwards.
ACACACTGTTCCTTGTCGCTCCATCCTGACAGAATACCACAAGCACATGGGTGGAACTGATCCAACGGATCAAAATGTGAATCAGTACATGATAAATATCCGTAGCAGGAATAGTGTAGCAGGGAGATAATGAGCCAGAAAATCGCTGGCCTCAGCAGTGTCGTATTATAGTTGATGCAGTTATCCATATTATATTCTAGGTCACCTCTTCCTTTCCCCTCCCATCTATTCGCCACCCCTGCGTTTCCCTCTCACTCCCCTCTCCCACTTTACTCTCCACCAATTGCAAAATGTGAACGTGCAGTGCTCTTTTGGCAATCACTGGAGGCAATTTGCTCTCTGTTAATAGAAATCAAGCTCTCCTCCCACTCCGTTTTTTATCTCCTGCCACACAAGTAGCTCCTGGCTCCAATCCAATAAGTTGTTTAACTCAGGTAGCAGCATATGACAGTTTACTCACATTACCTGTCAGTCAAGATATGTATGTGCAGGAATATTGTTCAACAAATAATGACATAGCAAAACAATGGCATGAAGATGCATTACCTGACTGGTTCCTTAAAGACAACGTGTTACAAAATTTCACAACACAAGCAGTGACGTCTAGTCACATTTGAAAGTAAGAAGCTGTCCATAAATTATTATTAAGAATATTATTATTAATATGTTCGTTTGCACATACGTTTTGTTATTTTTTTTCAGCAGCAGAACATGCTCCTGATCTGCTACTAGCAGAACTGTAAGTGTTGGCAACACCACCGCAGAAGTTCAAGGCAGTCTCCCAGATATATCGGACCTGCCATTTGACTGTTCTGTACCACTGCCACGGTTACAGCAACAGGTGCCATAACTACCTCAACTCGTTGAGCCACAGTTAAGTGCCAGCACAATATTGCTATTCACCCATGCATATAACTTGACTGCTAGTGTGTCTGCATGGGTGAATGTCAACCTAGCAAACAATACTGACTTTGATGTTCTAACTGAAGTAGAAAACGTTCAGCGTGTTGGGAATAGGATGTAGTGTTCATTGTACAAATGGGACTATCTGTGCAGCATGAAGGAGTACTTAAATAACCATCCTATAGTTCTATCAACATCCATATGTTTGGGAGGGAGGTTTCAATAGTGTATATCTATGGAGAGGCTGTGCTTGAATTAATTTCAGAGGACAAGCACATTTACATAAAACATTTGAGTGTTGTGAACTTGAATGATATATACTGTGCATTAATAATCGCTATAGACCAAAAGTATGTACATATTTCAAGGGAGCATACTATGATTTTGTGAACTATTTATGGAAGAAAGCGCAAATAGAAAGCAACTGGAACAGTGTATAAATGATGGTATTCACTCATTGTAAAAGTGTACAACTGTAAACCCAATAAGCATAAAGTTTGTGGAAGCTGACTTTGTCGGCCCCTGTGGCCGAGCAGTTCAAGGCGCTTCAGTCCGGAACTGCGCTGCTGCTACGCAGATTCGAATCCTGCTTCGGGCATGGATGTGTGTGATGTCCTTAGTTTCGTTAGGTTTAAGTAGTTCTAAATCTAGGGGACTGATGACCTCAGATGTTAAGTCCCATAGTGCTTAGAGCCATTTGAACCATTTTTTTGAAGCTGACTTTATGGATGGTATACCTGTGTATCTTGTAGTGCCAATGGGTTTGAGTGCTATACAGGCTGAATGTAAGGTATGGAAAATAATTAGTTGAACAATATTGCAGAAATGAATTATTGTAACAATGTATAAATGTAAACTCAAAAATAATATGTCCTACAAAAATTATTATTTGTTTCTAATCTTATCAATCGCAAAAAAATGTATAGCTGGAGACACAGATAGAAACGATTGCTACTCACTGCGTCTCTCCTGCAGAGTCTTCCACTGGAGTTTATCTATCATCTCCGTAACGCTTTCGCAATTACTAAATGATCCTGTAACGAAGCGCGCTGCTCTCCGTTTGATCTTCTCTATCTCTTCTATCAACCCTACCTGGTGCGGATCCCACACTGCTGAGCAGTATTCAAGCATTGGGCGAACAAGCGTACTGTAACCTACTTCCTTTGTTGTCGGATTGCATTTCCTTAGGATTCTTCCAATGAATCTCAGTCTGGCATCTGCTTTACCGACGATCAACTTTATATGATCATTCCATTTTAAATCACTCCTAATGAGTACTCCCAGATAATTTATGGAATTAACTGCTTCCAGTTGCTGACCTGCTATTTTGTAGCTAAATGATAAGGGACCTATCTTTCTATGTATTCGCATCACATTACACTTGTCTACATTGAGATTCAATTACCATTCCGTGCACCATGCGTCAATTCGCTGCAGATCCTCCTGCATTTCAGTACAATTTTCCATTGTTGCAACCTCTCGATACACCACAGCATCATCTGCAAAAAGCCTCAGTGAACTTCCGATGTCATCCACCAGGTCATTTATGTATATTGTGAACAGCAACGGTCCTATGACACTCCCCTGCGGCACACCTGAAATCACTCTTACTTCGGAAGACTTCTCTCCATTGAGAATGACATGCTGCGTTCTGTTATCTAGGAACTCCTCAATCCAATCACACAATTGATCTGATAGTCCGTATGCTCTTACTTTGTTCATTAAACGACTGTGGGGAACTGTGTCAAACGCCTTGCAAAAGTCAAGAAACACGGCATCTACCTGTGAATCCGTGTCTAAGGCCCTCTGAGTCTCGTGGACGAATAGCGCGAGCTGGGTTTCACACGACCGTCTTTTTCGAAACCCATGCTGATTCCTACAGAGTAGATTTCTAGTCTCCAGAAAAGACACTATACTCGAACATAATACGTGTTCCAAAATTCTACAACTGATCGACGTTAGAGATATAGGTCTATAGTTCTGCACATCTGTTCGACGTCCCTTCTTGAAAACGGGGATGACCTGTGCCCTTTTCCAATCCTTTGGAACGCTTCGCTCTTCTAGAGACCTACGGTACACCGCTGCAAGAAGGGGGGCAAGTTCCTTCGCGTACTCTGTGTAAAATCGAACTGGTATTCCATCAGGACCAGTGGCCTTTCCTCTTTTGAGCGATTTTAATTGTTTCTCTATTCCTCTGTCGTCTACTTCGATATCTACCATTTTGTCAACTGTGCGACAATCTAGAGAAGGAAGCACAGTGCAGTCTTCCTCTGTGAAACAGCTTTGGAAGAAGACATTTAGTAATTCGGCCTTTAGTCTGTCATCCTCTGTTTCAGTACCATTTTGGTCACAAGGTGTCTGGACATTTTGTTTTCATCCACCTAACGCTTTGACATAGGACCAAAATTTCTTAGGATTGCTTACTAGTATGGCCACACAAAACACAGTTGGTCTTCGGCATCGTCAATCTCCATCCTCCATCTTCCTCAGTCTATGTATCCTTTTCCAGCTAGTCCCATCATACTGTAACAGCACCACAGTTTAAGATAGGAAAGTTAGATTCAGTGAAACATTTCTGAGCGCACAAGTTACAGCCAGGCGTGGCCGGTTGACAGTAAGTTAAGCTGGCCAGCGGTTGCGAAGTAGCCACTCCACGGCTCGCTACCGTGGGCAGTCGTCCTGGCTTCCAACACACGCCAGAGGCATCCCGAGGTGAGGGCCACAGATTCGGATGCCGGATCACGGGCGCATGTGGTCGCCGCGATCTCAGCTACCCCAGTTAGGAAGGACACAGTGGGCCGCTCGGCGGCTCCCAGCAGAGCGGCGCTGAGTCAACAGGGAAGAAGACCACCGAGTCGGCTGCCGGTGCAGCAATGACGACGCAGCCCAACAAAGCTGACATACAGCAGGGCGTTGCACTGGGTCGCTGGGGCTGTGGCGTCAGCATTGCAGGACCCCGCGACATGGACCGAGGTGAACGGGGCACTGTAGTGGGAACAAATAAATCATTTGAAAACCTGGGAGGAGTCTTAATACGGTGCCTTCCACCTCTTCCCGTTACGTTTGGTCATCCTGACACATTTGGTGACGGAAGTCCCACTATAGTACTTATATCTTCCCTGATCCCATCAGTTCAGCTCAGCCATGGTCTTTTCCTTGGTCTGTTCCCTCTTATGTCTTCTTTCCACCACCTGCCTGGTGATCTGATCCTCTTGATGCATTATGCGCCCATACCACTTCAGTCTCCTCTCTCTAATCACAGCCACAATGTCCAGCGATTTGTACAATTCCAGCAATTCGCTGTCTTTCATTTTTCTTCGGTCGTCTCCAACCTTGATTGACCCGATATTCTGTCTCAAATGTCAGGCGTTTTCCTTCTGTCTTTTGTGTCACAGTCCAGTTGTCTGCTTTGTATGGGAGGAAAAGCTGAATTACTGACCCAAAGATCTTAATCTTCTTGTATCTCGATAAAGTTTGGATCAGCAGCTTCCCAACTTCAAACTTTTACCTCTCTCCCACCTGAATCTTTGACATTATTTTCTCGTCTATTTCATTACTTTCGCTGAGTACTGGCCCAAGATACACTAATGGCCATTAAAATTGCTACACCATGAAGATGACGTGCTACAGACGCGAAATTTAACCGACAGGAAGAAGATGCTGTGATATGCAAATGATTAGCTTTTCAGAGCATTAACAAAAGGCTGGCGGCAGTCGCGACACCTACAACGTCCTGACACGAGGAAAATTTCCAACCGATTTCTCATACACAAACCGCAGTTGACCGGCGTTGCCTGGTGAAACGTTGTTGTGACGCCTCGTGTAAGGAGGAGAAATGCGTACCATCACGTTTCCGACTTTGATAAAGGTGGGATTGTAGCCTTACGTGATTGCGGTTTATTGTATCGCGACATTGCTGCTCGCGTTGGTCGAGATCCAATGACTGTTAGCAGGGTAATACGGCCTCGTATCACTAGCAGTCGAGATGACAGGCATCTTATCAGCACGGCTGTAACGGAACGTGCAGCCATGTCGCGATCCCTGAGTCAACAGGTGGGGACGTTTGCAATGCAACAACCATCTGCACGAACAGTTGGACGACGTTTGCAGCAGCATGGACTGTCAGCTCGGAGACCATGGCTGCGGTTACCCTTGATGCTGCATCACAGACAGGAGCGCCTGCGATAGTGTACTCAACGACGAACCTGGGCGCACGAATGGCACGACATCATTTGTTCGGATGAATCCAGGTCTTGCTTACAGTATCATGATGGTCGCATCCGTGTTTGGCTACATCGCGGTGAACGCACGTTGGAAGCGTGTATTCGTCATCGCCAAACTGGCGTATCACCTGTTGTGATGGTATGGGGTGCTATTGGTTACACGTCTCGGTCACTTCTTGTTCGCATTGACGGCACTTTGTCCAATGGACGTTACATTTCAGATGTGTTACGACCCCTGACTCTACCCTTCATTCGATCCCTGCGAAATCCTACACTTCAGCAGGATAATGCACTACCGCATGTTGCAGGTCCTGTACGGGCCTTTCTGGATACAGAAAATGTTCTACTGCTGCCCTGGCCAGCACATTCTCCAGATCTCTCACCAACTGAAGACGTCTGGTCAATGGTGGCCGAGCAACTGGCTTGTCACAATATGTCAGTCACTACTCTTGATGAATTGTGGTATCATGTTAAATCTGCACTGGCAGTTGTACCTGTACACGCCATGCAAGCTCTGTTTGACTCAATGCCCAGGCGTATCTAGGCCGTCATTACTGACAGAGGTGGTTGTTCTGGGTACTGATTTCTCAGGACTTATGCTCCCAAACTGCGTGGAAATGTAATCACATGTCAGTTCTAGTATAGTATATTTGTCCAATGAATACCCATTTATCAAAAATGTTTCAAATGGCTCTGAGCACTATGCGACTTAACATCTTAGGTCATCAGTCCCCTAGAACTTAGAACTACTTAAACCTAACTAACCTAAGGACATCACACACATCCATGCCCGAGGCAGGATTCGAACCTGCGACTTTAGCAGTCCCACGGTTCCGGACTGCAGCGCCTAGAACAGCAAGACCACCGCGGCTGTCACCCGTTTATCATCTGCATTTCTTCTTGGTGTAGCAATTTTAATCGCCAGTAGTGTATTTGAACTTTTACCTTTTTAAAGATTTTACCATCCACATCTAAAGGTCTGCCATCGTTCTCTCTGCTCACTACAAGATATTTGGTCTTATCCATGTTCATCTTTAAAACTGCTCTCATTGCCTCTTCCAATAACACTCTTGCCATCTGAACAAGATCTTTCTCGTTCTGTGCGATTAATACTACATCATCCGCGTAGGCCAGGGTGTTGATCCTTCTAGTGCTTAAAACATGAATGTAGGCCTGTGGCGTGATAGTACCACGCAAAACAGAAAGGGATGCAAGCCCCCTCCATGAAAACCACGATCATACCATAACACCACCGCCTCCAAATTTTACTGTTGGCACTAGACACGCTAGCAGATTCGCCATACCCACATACTGCCATCGCATCGCCACATTGTGTACCGTGATTCGTCACTCCAAACAACATTTTTCACTATCCAGTCGTCCAACGTTTACACTCCTTACACCAAGCGAGGCGTTGTTTCGCATTTACCGGCGTGATGTGTGGTTTATGAGCATCCTCTTCAACTGTCGGCGGTTTCTGTCAGCTAATAGACGATGTCGGCCTGTTCGCTTTTGTGCTGGACGTGTCCCTTCACTATCACGCGGAGACAATGGACCTAGGGATGTTTAGGAGTGTGGAAATTTCGCGTACATACGTGTGACACAGGTGACACCCAGTCACTTGACCACATTCGAAGCCCGTGAGTTCTGCGGAGCGCCCCATTCTGCTCTCTCACAATGTCTAATGACCACTGAGGTCACTGATATGCTGTATCTGGCAGTAGGTGGCAGCACAATGCAACATGAAAAAGTATGTTTTTGGGGATGTCCAGATACTTTTCATCGCATAGTGTACTTGTGGCCAATGTGGAGGACCTGTGGAAGAAATTTGGAATTCACTGTCCGCGTACGCAAGGATGAGCTGGAGGAACCAAGGAATGGGCCTGTGAAACCCAGGTGTAAGCAGGACCAAAGAGGAAGCAGTTGGAGGCGAAGCAAATTGGTGGCGAGGGGGAGCCTACTGTTACTTTGGCATGTCATACATGATGTCGCTGTGTGAGTAATAGCGGCCTCCATCCCTCTCCAATAAACGTATTGGTGGATAGGCTTTTTCTGAGGACTATATCCCAATGTTTGACGTGCTGGAGATCTGATGTCCGCTGGCACAGGAAGGGTGGCTGCACAACACACTAGAGATCATTATGCCCCAAGATTAGGACTCCATCTCTGACCGGGAAGTCATCACGCTGGTACCAGTAAGCTTGTACCTCCGGCAGCATAAGCTGACGACAGTCCAGTGGCCACCCATGTTGCCCGAAATGTTGGGTCACCTGTCATGTGATGTGCTATGAGCTTGGCGTCTAGTGGTAACGTAGATACCATCGTGGCGACAGTGTCATCCAAGTGGAAACAGGTAACTGGGTTGACACTGAAGCCTGGGTTGGCCCCCAGAAGGAGATGAGAGAGCAAATCTGCGCTGGCGTTTAGAGCCATAGCCCAGTATTGAATGTCGTAGGAATACTCTATGAAGAACAACGACCAGAGTTGGAGACAGCGAGCAGTGCTCACAGGGAGGGCTGATAAGGCACCTGTCAGGGAGACCAAGGGCTTGTGATCCATGAAAAATGCGAAGCAGCGGCCGTAGATGAAGTCGTGGAATTTCTTAATCTTGAAAATGATGGCAAAGGCCTCCTTCTTGATTTGGCTATGGTTGCGCTGTGTGGGTGAGAAAGTTTTGGAGACCAAGGCAATCAGGCACCCGACGCTGTCAATGTGAGACAAGATGGTATCCAGTTGATATTCCCACGCATCTGCAGCCAAGGTAAGAGGTTTGGAGGATCATATGGGATAAGGTATGCTGCATTAACGAGGGCTGATTTCAGATGTTGGAATGTGTGATCGTAAACTGGAGACCATTCCCACGGAGTATTTTTGCAGAGGAGGTGGTGAAGTTGATCTGCCAGAGCTCCAGCATGAGGAGTAAAATGCCTACAGTAATTCAGCTGTCCAAGGACGGACTTGAGCTGTGTAGTGTCCTTTGGAGGTGGAAGTGATTGAATTGCCTTGACATATTGTGGCATTGGACGAAGCCGGCGGCTCTCAAGACATGACTGAGGTACGTTCCCTGGGGCACAAAAAAGAGACATTTATCGTTGTTGTAACATAAGCGATAATCCTGCAGAACGCTGAAGAGTGCACGCAGGTTCTGTGCCAGTTCCTGTGTGGTAGTGTCAGCGACTAAGATGTCATTGAGGTAGTGTGCCGTTCCCGGAATATCTCTGGTCAGTGTCTCCAAATTGCATTGAAAAGTGGCCAAGGCACTTGCGACACAAAACGGAAGCCAGTTGCAACGATAAAGCCGAAAACGCATGTTGATGCGTTTATAGCAGCTGGAGGTAGGCGTCAAGAAGATCAATCTTCGTAAATACTTTTCCATCCACCATTTCTGGCAGAATGTCCTCAACCTTTGGTATTACAAACTCGAAGAAACACGTTCGGCTTTTCGATGATGACATTGGGCGAAGCCCAGCGACTATGGTGCACTGGTGTCAGGACCCTTTCACCTACCAGGCAATAAACTTCAGCTACAGCTTATCGCGGGGTGCAAACGGTACTTGTGGAACATTGGAACCACCAAGGGCAGGAGTTCAACATGGGCTCTGAACATGGAGACTCCTGGGGAGGTGTCAGAAAAATGTCTGTGAATGAGTCCAAAAGCTCTTGCAACTGAGTGTCCGATGACAAGATCTTGATAGCAGGTGTGGAATCACGTAACTCAAGGCCTGGGGAGTGGAAAAGCTCCACTCCTAATAATCTGGTGGCCTTGTATGCCATAGGGACCGAAACCTGCACTCTGACGTGATGCATGAGATATTGCATTCATGCCAAGAAACTCCCCTGTAGTTGGATGATACATAGCTCTAGGTTTTCAGAGGGGTCGTGAATGGATGAAGCAGCAGTGATCCCAACTGGCAGTGTGAGTCCCCATCAATGTTGATTCCTAAGGACTCAGTATCCTCTTGGAAAATGAGAGGGGTGCCGTTTACGTGCGTTGTCAGAGTGATAGCTGCTATCATGTGCGGAAAAACCGACTGTACGAACGAAACTGGTGGAATTTGGTCTAACGTAGTGTGGTCCATGGCTATCATCGTCGATAACTGGTAGACTTTGGTCTTGTCACTCTGCATCCCACAGGCTGAGCAGGTCACCCTCCAGAAACGACAATCTCGTCGTTGATGTGTAACGAAACATTGACTAAATGAGGGTAAACGTTGCTTTCGCAGCCGAAGGTGACGACCCAGGATCTGGCCCAAGTGGCAGCCATAGCCATTGTGGAGGGTCCCTGGTGCTGACAATGTTGTTGCGACGTGCGGCTGCATGGCGGATTGGCAGCGAAGACCTGTTTAGGCATTTGGTGTGGCAGATGACATAATTGACTGTTCATGTGTGTGAATAATCAATAAACAAGTTTCCAAGAACAGATCTTTCAGTTTCAAAAGATCTGTTCACAGGGGGTCGTCTGGACATGGACAAGAACCATTTCCTGAGTGAGTGAACTGCTTGCAATAAGCGTTCCCACAGAAGAACTGACAGTCACAGGAAAGACCTTGAAGAGTAGCAATCGATTCCCTGTAAGACTGTGTTGGGAATTTTTGGCAACAGGAGAAGTCGTACCTGTGAGCAAAAATAAACTAACAGGGCAGATGTCAGTGCGTTGTAGCAGAGAGTATGAGGCTCCTCGTTTGGATGTAATTTCTTCAATAGATGATAAATGTCAGGGCCCAGAATGAGAGAAAGAACACGCGGTGTTGTACATCACTAGTGAAAATATGTGCAATGAAATGTTGTTCCAAACGGGCCACGTACTTTTACCATGGCTCAATGGTTTTGTCGAACTTGGGAAATGCTGGTGTGGCACTGAACCCTATCAGAAAGGAGTCTGAGTGCGACCTATGCGTCGGAACCTCCGAGGGCGGGGAGGCATTGCCTGTAATCGCTGGGTAATGAGCTAATTTGTTTGCTGCATGCATCCTAAGAGCGCTGTGACCCGTGCTGAAGGTCAGTCTAAACCTGGAATACTGTCCACCATAGACAAAAACCGCTGAAACGACGCGCGAATATCGAAAAAAAAGCCTACACGTCGCCACTGCTGCATATGTAATGTCAGAGACAAAACGCGAACTGTATTGCTCAATCAGTTTTTATCGGAGATAACCAATAAATAAGAACATTACTGATGTCGACAAAGTAATCGAAACAAAACAAAATTCAAGCAAGAAACAAGTTATGGATCCCACTTTACATCTTATAATGAAAGAATAAAAAATTAAAATGTTTTCCTCACAAGTCTCTTTCTCGAGAAAGTCCAACAAAGAAAAGACAGAAACAAAACTACTAGAGAGTGGTCGGCACAGCATTACCACAAAACATTCCAGGGACGCCAGGCCACCGTTACTCGACCATCTTGAATCGTAGTCCGACGCTACCCCTCCTTTTGATCCGGGGCTACCAGCAGATAGGGCCGCTAGGATGTTTCAGCTGGGATGGCAGATCCCTGCAAGTCTCGGCGGCAGGTCGAATTGCCTCTTGGCCGGTGGTGAGCCAGCTTATAAGGCCGGTTGGCAGATGGATCTTCTGGGACTATTTTCGAACATTTTAGTGGCGTAGGAAAATAGTTCGATTGTTGATCGTGACGTCTGGCATTGCTGTCGATCCACGGTGCTCGGATAGCGGCTCTGGTGGCCGTTGACTGACAAGAGGCTGTGTTGCCATCTGCGGCAGCAGTCTCAGTCGTACCGTAAACATCTGCTTTGGTTTCATTCACCTTGATGAAGGCATCCCACATCTCTGTCCTGTGATGGAGATGCCGAAGTCGCAGTTAGATGGACGAATGCTGAAGTTGGAATTTTATGTGGCCTGAAACCCATTAAGTGCATAGTGTACCTTGATGATATTATGTTTTTTCTTAAGGTATGGATGGACATGTGAAATGATTGGACGAAATATTTGATATACGAAATATTTGATATACTACTTCCCACGGTTGAACAGCAATTCAGGGATGTCATGTGTATCTTTCAAACGACCAATTCATAATTCATGGTCTCTGGCGGGATGGTTACACGACAATAATATCCTTGTAATGGACTGGCCTGCACAGAGTCCTGACCTGAATCCTGTAGAACACTTTAGGGATGTTTCGGAACGCCGACTTCGTGCCAGGCCTCACCGACCGACATCGATAGTTCTTCTCAGTGCAGCACCCCATGAAGAATGGGCTCCCATTCCCCAAGAAACCTTCCAGCAACTGATTGAACGTATGCCTGCGAGAGTGGAAGCTGTCATCAAGGCTAAGGGTGGGCCAACATCATATTGAATTCCAGTATTACCGATGGAGGGTGCCACGAACTTGAAAGTCGTTTTCAGCCAGATCTCCTTATACTTTTGATCACATAGTGTACCATTCACGCTCTATACCGCATCTTTACTACTGAGGGACTTCCGGAAACAACTGTGATCGATATGACCCTCAATTTACGTCTGCTGAATTCGCATCTTTCTCTGCTACCTTAGACATCCATTCGATCATACAGTGCCATTTCATCCTGCATCCGATGGTTTAGCAGAAATATTTGTCTGCATATTTAAGTCACATATGGCCAAACTGCGTCAGTAACACAGCCTGGACGGCACCCTCAGAATTTTCCTTTCCACCATCCTGTCTACAGCCCAGGATGGGATAACCCTGGCCTAAAAATTTCATGCCCACCTTCAATGATCGCCCCTGTCTATCCTATTCCCACCTCTCTCCTATTCAGATGAGCAACGTCCTAATCACTCTCGTTTTTCGACGTACATCCAGTTTGGGCGACAGTGTTCACCAGGAACTGTTCCCGGTAGGTTACAGTCATGGTCTCTAAGCTCCTTGCCTGGACCATTGTGACTGTCACCCTCGAAGATGGCATGCTGTACCGGAAGCACATTAACCAGATCCACCAATGAAGGATTTCAGGGTTGGTTCTTGCGTGGTTTACTATTCCATTGGACCTTGGGGAAGATCGGTGGGTGTTTCCAGTCTGTTGCCATTGCTATCGCCACCACCTGTGGCACACCTGAACGAACCTCCTGCTCCTGCCAAAACACCTAGGGAAGCGGATCCAGCTCCTGCTGCAGCTCTGGAACTGTGATCACTAACTGACTCAGGGTCCGAGGTCGAGATCAGTTTTCTCCACACCCCTGCGAGGGGTGGAGGGGGAGGACTGCAGCGTCCATCCCGTCCCCTTGCGACATCGGCATCCTGCATGACAGAACAGAGATGCGGGATGCCTTCATCACAGCAAGTGAAACGAAAGCAGATGTTTACGGTACGACTGAGCCTGCTACTGGAGATGACAACACAGCTTCGTGCCTCAGCCAACGGCCACCAGAGACGCTACCCGAGCACCTTTGATCGACAGCAATGCCAGATGTCACGATCAACAATCGACCTATTTTCCTACGCCACTCTCGTGACCCAAAATAGCTCTAGAAGATCCATCTAGCCGGCCGGAGTGGCCGAGCGGTTCTAGGCCCTTCAGTCTGGAACCGCGCGACCGCTACGATCGCAGGTTCGAATCTTGCCTCGGGCATGGATGTGTGTGATGTCCTTAGGTTAGTTAGGTTTAAGTAGCTCTAAGTTCTAGGGGACTGATGACCTCAACTGTTAAGTCCCATAGTGCTCAGAGCCAAGAAGATCCATCTGCCAGCTGGCCTTATAGGCTGGCTCACCACTGGCCAAGAGGCTGTTCGAGATGCCGCCCAGACTTGTAGGGATCTGCCATCTCAGCTGCAACCTCCTTGCGTCTCATCTGCTGGTAGGCGTAGAGCATCAGGAGGGGTAGTGTTGGACTCTGGCTCCAGAGTGGCGTGTAATGGTCGTCTGGCCTTCCTGGACAGCTTTGTGATAATTCTGTGCCGACCACTCTGTAGTAGTTTTGTTTCCGTCTTTTCTTTGGTTAACTTTTTCGAGTGAGAGACTTGTGAGAAAAACATTTTATATCGTTATTCTTCTGTTATAAGATGTAAAGTGGTATCCATACTTAGTTTCGTGCTTAAATTTTGTTTTGTGTTGATTACTTTGTCGATATGAGCAATGTTCTTTTTTATTGGTTTTTCCCAATAAAAACAGTTTGAGGAATATTGTTCGCGTTTTTTCTCAGTAATACCTTCTCCCAGTTGTTGGTCCATAAATTCTTCCATTAGCAGTTGTAAAAGCTTGAAAATGACTGCCTTTCCTACATGACATACAATCACTAATGGTATGCTTGTGGTTGTGGTTGGTATTTGATGTATCTATATCCTCTTCCTCCAAAATATCCAATGTGGTGATTATTGAGCTCTTTGGTAGACTCACATAGTGTATACCAAAATTATCCAGGCTAACCAGAGCCATATCCCATTTTTCATTACTTGTACACATTACACTTCTTCATACAAAACAGTAAATTGTGTCTAAATGCTTGCTAGTCTTCAGTGGTTCAACCACACATAAAATTTCTTGTGGTAAGTCTGTACCCATGGATAGCCCACCAAGCTAGCCACCCAGTGTAATGCACTGCTTCCTGAGTATGAATACATGCCGGTCCCTGGCACAAATCAGCCTGGTGGATTAGTGTCAAGGTGCAGAGTGCCAACCCTCTGTGAATGGTTTTCAAGGTAGTTTTCCATCTGCCTCGGCAAATGCAGGCTGGTTCTCCTTATTCTGCCTCAGTTACACTGTGTTGGCGATTGCTGCGCAAATCCTGTCTCCACGTATGCAGTCACTATAGTTACTCTACCATGCAAACATTTGGAGTTACACTCGTCTGGTATGAGACATTCGCCAGGTGGAGGGGGTCCACTGGGGGCTGAACCACACAATAACCCTGGGTTCAGTGTAGGGCAGCAGTGGGGTGGGTGGACTGCTGTGGCCTGTTGCAGGGTTATAAACCACTCAGGGCTACAGTGGGATGGAACCTTTCTGTTGTTTCTACAGGGTGTTTCAAAAATGACCGGTATATTTGAAACGGCAATAAAAACTAAATGGGCAGCGGTAGAAATACACCGTTTGTTGCAATATGCTAGGGACAACAGTACATTTTCAGGCGGACAAACTTTCGAAATTACAGTAGTTACAGTTTTCAACAACAGATGGCGCTGCAAGTGATGTGAAAGATATAGAAGACAGCGCAGTCTGTGGGTGCACCATTCTGTACGTCGTCTTTCTGCTTTACGCGTGTGCTGTTCACAACGTGCAAGTGTGCTGTGGACAACATGGTTTATTCCTTAGAACAGAGGATTTTTCTGGTGTTGGAATTCCACCGCCTAGAACACAGTGTTGTTGCAACAAGACGAAGTTTTCAACGGAGGTTTAATGTAAACAAAGGACCGAAAAGCGATAAAATAAAGGATCTGTTTGAAAAATTTCAACGGACTGGGAACGTGACGGATGAACGTGCTGGAAAGGTAGGGCGACCGTGTATGGCAACCACAGAGGGCAACGCGCAGCTAGTGCAACAGGTGATCCAACAGCGGCCTCGGGTTTCCGTTCGCCGTGTTGCAGCTGCGGTTCAAATGATGCCAACGTCCACTTATCGTCTCATGCACCAGAGTTTACACCTATATCCATACAAAATTCAAATGCGGCAACCCCTCAGCGCCGCTACCATTGCTGCACGAGAGACATTCGCTAACGGTATAGTGCACAGGATTGATGACGGCGATATGCATGTGGGCAGCATTTGGTTTACTGATGAAGCTTATTTTTACCTGGACAGCTTCGTCAATAAACAGGACTGGCGCATATGGGGAACCGAAAAGCCCCATGTTGCAGTCCCATCGTCCCTGCATCCTCAAAAAGTACTGGTCTGGGCCGCCATTTCTTCCTAAGGAATCATTGCCCAATTTTTCAGATCCGAAACGATTACTGCATCACGCTATCTGGAGATTCTTCGTGAATTTGTGGCGGTACAAACTGCCTTAGATGACACTGCGAACACCTCGTGGTTTATGCAAGATGGTGCCTGGCCACATCGCACGGCCGACGTTTTTAATTTCCTGAATGAATATTTCGATGATCGTGTGATTGCTTTGGGCTATCCGAAACATACAGGAGGCGGCGTGGATTGGCCTCCCTATTCGCCAGACATGAACCCCTGTGACTTCTTTCTGTGGGGACACTTGAAAGACCAGGTGTACCGCCAGAATCCAGAAACAATTGAACAGCTGAAGCAGTACATCTCATCTGCATGTGAAGCCATTCCGCCAGACACGTTGTCAAAGGTTTCGGGTAATTTCATTCAGAGACTACGCCATATTATTGCTACGCATGGTGGATATGTGGAAAATATCGTACTATAGAGTTTCCCAGACCGCAGCGCCATTTTTTGTTGACAATTGTAACTACTGTAATTTCGAAAGTTTGTCTGCCTGAAAATGTACTGTTGTCCCAAGCCTATTGCAACAAACGGTGTATTTCTATCGCTGCTCGTTTAGTTTTTATTGCCGTTTCAAATATACCGGTCATTTTTGAAACACCCTGTAGATCCACAGTTTAATACACACGCACACGCACACGCACACACACACACACACACACACACACACACACACACACACACACACACACACACACATGGATACTCAAACTAATTTCCTTGTGTCTAATGCCACCTTATCATGAGAACTCACTATCCGTGTGCATTTACGCAGTGTAGTTGGCAGCACCTCCATGACTGGTGTGCCTTGCAACATCACCTTGGTCGCAGCAGTATCAGTCACTGTAAACATTGTCCCTTGAAGTTCAACTTTATACTGCAAAAGAGTGATTTTGGCATGATGTCTAGTAAGGAACTCAAGCCTGAAAATTACAGAATATCCTTGCTCCACTTGTAACAACACTTCCACATACTAGAAAAAGTCTTATTCCCAAAGTTTAAATTGAGCTGTGTTGTCCCCAATGAATCTATATCATTGTCGTCCATTCCAAATAATCTATATTGAGGAGCTCCTAGTCTCTTCCTGCTTAAGAGGTCTAGTGTGAGGACTGATACGTGCATTCCTGTATCTATTAAAAATGTCCTGTCACCAACAAAACCTCACAAGCAGCATTACATCTCTGCATCTAACTGTGTAGTATCACATTTTATTGTGAACATCTTCTAATGGTTGATATGTTCTCATTCACATTTAGCAACTACTTCTCCCAATACTGAATCTCTCACTACTTAACTCTGCACTCCTGTGCTTTGTGACCCTCTTCTCCACATTTGTAACGCTTTTTCTGATGAAACTGTTTCTGAAGATGCCCACAGCTATGACACTTTACTATCAACACACACACACACACAATGGTCGCCAGGACCCTTGGTCACTGTATCTATGTCCTGTAAATGCATGTCCACTCTAATAGCTGTGATAAAATCCAAAGGATTCTCCATTTTAATCCTATGCAATATTTCAGCAGGAGTGCCATGTAAAAGCAAATCAAGAGCCCTATTTTCAGCTTCTTGGCCTAACACTGCATTCACTTCTTCATTACATGTCAGCTTATACATCTCTGAATGCTGACTTTTCATATACTATCCATGAAGGTTTCAGCCAACTTGTTGTGCTTTTGAGTTAATGTGTTTAATTTTTCCCTACAGAAGCAAGTACTAATCTGTTTCCAATACCTATCCTGTAACCCTTCAGCCAATTGTTCAAAGGTTTGTGTACCCACAAGGTTTTGTGGTAGGTCACATATGCTTTAGATTCTGCAGTCACTTGTAAATTAGCCATCCAAAGGCATGTTTCAGCACACCACCCACCCAGCTTCATTAGAACTGAAACGTTACTGAGAAATAAAGTTATATCCTCTGTTCCCTTACCAGAAAAAAGTGTTATTAAATTTCCTAGCACAGGATTGATAGAAGCGAATGGTGCTCTCTGTGTAATTTTAACTTGCTGAAATTATCCAGTTACCTGCTCCTTGTCAGCCTGCAGTTCTTGTGCCTGGTGCAGCTTGTAATCCAACAGCCTGTTCCGTCATAGTGCAAGGAGAATTGCCTGTATTAGTGAATCATGTTTCCCTCAACATAGTGTGTACTCTACTACTGCCTAAAAAAACAAATATGTTACAGAAAGGAAGTGAACACCTGTTTCAGATTAGAAGATGCACAGTACAAAAGGAGTTACTCTAATTCTTAGGGCATATCATTGGACATTTACGTTCATTACAATCCTGTGCCAAATGAACCCAGTGTCAGCAAATAAAACACCTAGCTGGCACAGCTTTGGTGGTTGGAAGCTCTTGCTAAGAAAGATTACACAATGCACAGCTGACAAGAGTCAAATACGCCTCATAACAATTGCTTCTGAACTTGGGCAAGTCAGGAGGTTAACTATGCTGTACCACAGTTATTTTCAGATGGAATTGTGTGTCTGTGTGATCTACCATGGCCAACAAATTATACAATGAAACAAAAAGGCCAGCAACAAGGTAGAAAAATAAATCTTACGCAGCAACCTTCATTCTGAAGTGCAGACTGTTAAACAAGTGAAGCTGATTGTAGCAATATTGACATGATGACCAGTTGTGATGATGTCAGGTATTGTGAATAACACATCTGACCAATAGCTGAGATGATGGCGGGTGTCAAGAGACCCATTTCTGCACACCAGTTGTAACAATCACCCCTCAGGTCAGGAGGTCAGTGGGCATCAAGATTGGGCAGGTGAGGCAGTGACATTACAAGTGTCAGAGGCTGAGCTCTGAGTGCTGGTGAGTGCTTCAGTCCTATGCCCATTGGCATCAGTGAAAAACCAGTATTTGTAACACCATTATACACTGAAGAGCCAAAGAAGCTGGTGTACCTGCTTAATATCGTGTACGACCCCCGCAAACAATCCAAAGTGCTGCTTGGTCAGTTAAGCCTCACCGGCCACTTGACCATCTTCTTCTTCTGTGCAAATGCACAAACAGTGCCTGAACTCTTGCGGGAATCGGCAATGCGCCGTGAGTAATGAGTATAATGGGCAGGGGCATTACGAATGTAGTGCGGGACAATACGTTGAGAATGTGGGTTTCGTGGGAGGTGTGCCAGAGATGAATCTCTGCAGTCGCGCTTACCTCTGTGTCCTCAGTGGCTCAGATCAATAGAGCATCTGCCATGTAAGCTGGAGGTCCCAGGTTTGAGTCCCGGTCGAGGCACACATTTTCATCTGTCTCCATTGACGCATTTCAATGCCTGTAAGCAGCTAAGGGTGTTCATTTCATTGTAATTTCATTCTAAGAAGCTGCTTGTTCAACGATGGTATCTGTTCTTTCGGACATGTCCAAAAGAACAGATACCATCTTAGTAAATATACTTGTACCATAGCTGTCGAAGCACACACTAAAGAACAACACAAGCACATACATCAGTTTTATGGAGTCTGACCAGTTACTAGACAATTTACCATCACAGGTTGTGTTCAAAATGACCACCAGCAGTGGCAATACACACTTTCAGTCTTGTATGGAATAACAACTCCACATCTGCTAGCATTTCAGTGGATATGTCTGAGCAAGCTGCAGGAATATATCATTGTGTATCATCATTTATAGTCGGTATGTCATTGTAGACAATGTCTTTCACCTATCGCCACAGAAGAATGTCTACAGGTGTCAAAACTAGGGAACAGGCTAGCCAAGTACAGGTCCCCTCTGTTCAGTCCAACAATTTTGAACAAATTTGTGAAGATATGCTGTAGTATCTCATGAACTATGGACTGGACTGTCATTATATTGGTACCTCAGATTCCTCCTTGTCTGCAGAGGAACATCTTCTAGCATCCATGGAATATGGTCTGTTATGTGGCTGCAATACTTGTGTGCGTTCACTGCTCAATCTATAAAAATGGGCCTATGAGCTGATCGATCCACACCACATGTTTACACTCCATGGATGCTTAGGTTCCACTTGATAAGCCAATAGGGATTCTCAACAAACCAATAGTGCATGTTTTGATGGTTTCCCTGCCCATGATTGATAAATGTGGCTTCATCACTAAACAAGATACATGATATATCTGTAGTATCCTGTCTTAATGCCCATGTACAGAAATCAACATGATTCTCATCATCATTTCCATGCAGCTCTTGATGGAGAAAGATGTAACAGAGATGGAACCTATGTCAATGGGGAATGGGTAGGATACTTGACTGACTAATGCCAGTTACTTGTGCTATTGTGCAGCAGCTAACATGTGGATAAACTGCAACAACAGCGAGAACATTAATTTCCCCCTTCTTCTGTTGTCACTTGTTTCCTTGTGGTACATTGTCTAGGTGTCTGGTAGACGATATTGATAAAAAAGTCGAAGGGATGGTTGACATCTATTAGGATATCTTGCCACATAAACTGTACAAGAATGAACTGCACTCTTCCTACACTCTTCATCCACCAAGAGCATGTTGGATTTTTCTGCACTGATAAATCCCATTGTCCACTAATGACTTACTGCTTGGACTGTCACACACTAACTGACAACAGGTCACAGTGCACTCAAGGAACACACAAACACACTGTACGCAAGCATAACAACATTGTATGTAGCAACTACATGGGCTAAATTGTACAAACAGTTGTCTGGTAGAAACTCTTCAAAATACGACATTTTGTAAATGACTCACATGAAAATCCTGAAACAAACACCATTGACATTCTAATTTACTCTACTATTAATCTGTTAATGTCAATAGTCATGGTTCCATTCAAAAATTTGTGTTTCAACAAAAATAAACTCTCTAAGTACTATTACAATCTGTTTATTGGCTAACAATATGAGCCCCTGAAAACCAGTCAATTCTGTGAAAACTGCACCACCTCTCAATAGCACTTTCCATTTCCGCAGTATTTGTGTTGCAAATTTTAGGTTATTCACCCTGTATATGCAGAAAAATATTAGTAATTCTCACACTAACAGTTCCATGCATAATCACACAAGAACATTAAGAAATACTTCACATTAATAAAGAGGAGGGAAAAGGTACATCAATTAGGACAACATTTTCTACTGCTGCATCAAATTATGTAATAAAATGTCCAAGTAACATGGGGAGGTAATTGAACCAATATTTTGAATGGCAGTAAAAGCATACTTCATAAATAATACATACACTACAATAAAGGAAACACATATGTGGTAAACCTTCAACACAAATTATTAGTAAAATACTTGCAGCATTCTGAAATATATGTTTACAGTATAATGTGTGTCACTGCAAAACTGTGTGTATGAGTGTGATGCACAGTAGTAATCATCTTTCAGCTTCCTATTCTCAATGTCTCCATCATTATCAAGTGATGGTGACTCAGTTAATTAGACTGACACATAGGAAAGCACAAAAGATATAATGTAAATGCAGAAGTATTGTCAAGGGTCTGATATTAGCCAAATATTGGCATGACAATTATGTACGGTGTATGCAGTGACTAGTAGTCACATTTGAGTGAGTAGCTCTTGATTGTTGCTAAGCTCTTGATTGTTGCTAATATGTGTGTATGGAAAATGAGCATTGTACTCAACCTATAAAGCCTAGACAAACTTAAACCATATTTAAACAGCTAACTCAGTTATTGATAATTTGACATAGCTAATGTCATTGTTAAAATGATCTAGGGATGACAAAGGAACTAAGTACAGTCTTAAAGTTCCTTAAATGAATGTATAGTAGGTTAGAGTTTAACTGCCATCAATACTGAGTTTATTACAGATGAGGCACTAACTAAATTGGACAGATAATTATGGGGGAGGTGAATTACACCTAATCTTTTTGAAGGAACCATAGCAGTATTCACTTCAAGTCATTTAAGGAAAGAATAGGTAACATAACCCAAAGTTAATGAACACACAGTCTAGCCCCCTTCCTTCAAACTCAAAGTTTAGTAATTTAATCACTCCTCCAACTCACTTATAGAAGTGCTTTTGATGTCATGTCAATCTGTAAGTAGTTTTAATATGGATTATGATCATCTGGAGAAACTGAGAAGCAAAATGCATGTGGTAAAATCAAAATAATCAAAACAAGTAGGTCTACCATCTCTTAGACACTGTGTCTAATATGTAAATTACCCTAAACTGGGGTGAACATTTATGTTACTCCTGATCAATAAACTACTTTTGTACAGAAGGTAATATTTTTATACGGTGTAACACTGCTCATGCTATCCATGCAATATAATGAAAATCTATTCTTCTTTTTCTTGAACATACATATATTTCTTTTGTTTGTGTCTCCATTCCATCCAACGTCAAGGTGAAAAGGGACAGGTATTTATTTATCATTATGTTCCCCATTCAGATATCCAATGGGGTCTACAGGGACATAATTTATTTAAAAGAAAACTTGATGATATTTATTATATGAGTATGGTAGTACAAGTGAGATTTTTTTTAAATTTTCAACCCAGGCCTATAATTTTTGCAATACAATTTACAATGATACAACTCAGGGGTAACATAAAATTAGTAAACTGATTAAACGAACCAGTCATTGCAGAAATGGGTTTGTCTTGAGAGTATAACATCTTCTTCACACAGTTGGTGTCTACAAAACACCAAGAATATTGGCTTTTGAGAAAACACAGTCATCAAGCACATCAGGAACAACAAACACATGTGAGCACTTGTTCGATTTAGGAAGAAATATTACATTGTACTGTCCATTTTCCCTATCAACGAGAAAAATTTTTCACATGAACACCTTCATACACTGATCATAACAAAACTTTACCTTAATCCCGTCTCCTTCCTTTAAATTGTTTACCTTATCATCTGCAGTGGCTCAATCACCATTTTGAGTATGTTATACAGAAGAGTCTAGTTCATCTGGAATAGTTTCTTTTTTATTATCAGACAATTGTTCTGGGTCATCTACATTGGTTTTCTGAAAGTTTGCTAGAGTAGCACTGCCACCTGCTGGGACATTCAGTCTTTTTTTCTGATCTCTCGTCTACTCAATTTAACCATTCCTGTAACATATTACTTTCAAGGATTAAGTCAGGCTGTCTGTTTCACTGGCTGGGGCAGCAGTTCCCACACTTTCTTCATTTTAATTGGCAAGTTGTCAAGTGTTTTCTTCTGGTTATGAGGAAAATACAACTGCATTTTGAAAACCAGACTGGGCATTATCTTTCAGCACTTCTTCCATAAAATTTAATGTTTTCTTCAGAAGAGAAGAAATATACTTTTTATCACATGCTCTGTTTCTTACATTTGCTTTGGATTTACAATTCTCAAGAACTTTTATCCAGCTTATCTTGAGTGGTCAGAATAGGGCAACATCTAATGCTTGTGTCAAATGCATCAAATTCACATGTCATGTTCCTCACATAGTCTGATAACTGTTGGAGGTAAGTGAGAAATTAAACTTTCATCTGTCACATTGATGACAATAAGGTATTATTTCTGGAATTAGTCAAGAAAGCAATTTCTGTCCATCCAGTGAGACGTATTGTGTTTGTGGAAGGCACCTGAAGGACCAACCTCAGTCCACATGTCACATATAAAAGCTGATTTGTAGATTACCTAGGGGGGAGCAGCATTCCAGAAGCAGATGTTGCAAACATGACAGATACACTGGACTTGTTTTGATTCATCACCCTCTTTGAATTTTTGCACCCTCTTTTAGAAATAAGTTTGTGTCCATCTGTGTCATCATAGAGTGAAGACTCATCATAGTTTATTATCAGATGTGATGGTGCACTTGCTCCAGTGCCTTCCACTGATACCGTCAGCACATCAAATAAAATATTGATAATTGCTGGAGTCATTTGTGCTTGACACATGTTGGGAGAGTTTAGTTTTGTGTCTAGTCAGGAAGCAAAGTGCCCACTCATACCCAGGCAAGTCATCTTTAAATTTAGCTACGTTGTTGCCCTCTCTGTTCAAGTGATATTTTACCAAGCAATGCAAGTCAAAGTCACTTGAAAGATTGCCTCACTCTGCACAAATTATAAGTCGTTCAAGAAGTTCTTGTTCAAGATGATTAAGAAGACAAGTCTGACTACCTTTCTTCTTAAACTCAATATTTCCAGCAGGGGTGCCTTTTGATTGTTTCATGCATAGGTGTAGGGCTGACACAGAAATTTCAAGTTTTTTTGTGCTTTCCTTATGCACATTCCATGCGCAAATGCCTGAAATGCTGCATTAACATTTTCTCATCAACAGGACAATATATGTTCAATCAAGGGTCTCTTTTGTATGTCCTAGGTACCGCGAATCACTGAAAAGGGGTTAATATTGAGGTTAGGATGACAATTTGTAAAAAATAAATTTTATCTGTCATCTAATTAAAGAAATTTAAGCTAAATATGTTACCAGAACTACTTTTGGTATTTTTTGTCTTGTCACTATTCATGCCAATATAACTATACAGACACTACTTGAAACAAACAAATTAGATGGTTGCTTTCAAAATGATGGTAACTAAATGTTGGCAGACGTTTTGATAAGAACATTATGACCTTATTTGAGCATGAGCTTTTATCATCTTATTTTCAGATTAATGGAGAATTTTATGAGCAAATTGATGTTGTTGCATTGGATGCCCCCTCTACCCTTTGGTGGCTGATTTATTCATGGAAGACTTTGAGGACAAAGCACTGAACTCAGCAAGTTTTAAACCAACAGACTTCTGGAGGTACGTGGATGACACATTCGTGGTATGGCCCCATGGGATGGATTAATTACATTGATTTCTTGAGCATTTGAATTCTATCCATGCTACCATTAAATTTTCTATGGAAATAGAAAAAGATTGCTGCCTCCCCTTTTCGGTTGCTGTCGTTCACCGCAAAGGTGATGCCATATTAGGACATGCCATATATCGGAAACCAACACACACAAATCTATATCTTCATGCCAGTAGCTGCCATCACCCATCACAGACCATAGGTATCCTTAAGACCTTAGTGCATTGGGCACACTGTATATCCAATAAAGACAATTTGCAAGAAGAGCTCAGATACCTCAAGAGCATCTTTAAATGGAATGGATTTTCTCCACAACAAATTCGTAGAGCATTTGATGCAAAACCTAAAATGCAGGTATGTGATGGGGAAAAAGATAGTAATTCCTTCAGATCTAGTGCATTTTTGCCTTATGTGGGTGCTCTTTCCTCAAAGATAGGCCGTATTCTTGAGAAACACTGTGTTAAGGTGATCTTCCGGCCCCCACAAAGATTGCAGCTTTACTCAGCTCTGTGAAGGACAATTTACAGCTTCATAAAGCAGGTGTGTATCAGATTCCTTGTGGGAATTGTGAGAAGTCACACATAGGTCAAACAACATGCACCGTTCATGGGAGGTGTGTGGAACATCAAAGATACACACACTTATTACAGCCAGTCAAGTCAGCTATGGCTGAACATTGTATTGATACAGGGCATTCCATGAATTACAGCAATGAGAAGATTTTAACATCCACCTCTTCTTTTTGGGAATCTGTCTTCAAGGAAGCTATAGAGATTAGATTAGCTGATAATCTAATAAATAGAGATAATGGTTTTAATTTGGACAAAGCATGGAATCTGGCTCTTGGGGTAATTAAACTGCAGAGAAGTCGTCATGGTGTCACCGCCACCAATCATACATTGATAAGCGAATCGAATGTCTGTATGCCTTTGCCACAGGCGGCGCATGTGTAAGTGAATTTCTCTGCCGCCGACTAGCATCTGTGACCCGCATATGCAGTACCGCCACGATGGAGCATATAAGGCCGCATTTGGCATCTTGTCGTCAGTCTTGTGACTCACTCTGATGATGGCCGGACAATACGCAGCTGAAATATCAGTGGAGGAAATTTTATTTGTGTGGCTGCATGCCCAAAATTTAATGAACTAATGTGCTTTAAGTTCAAATTTGTGCATCCATATTTAAATTTCCTGTGCTTTCTCTGAATTTCTTATTGTGAATTTCAGGCTACTTCCTGACTGAATTTTTCTCTCTGCAGTAGAGCTTGTATTGTTTTTAAATTTTGTGACAGGCAAAACTGCATGTTGTACTATGAACCTAAGCTTTTATGGATAATGCTCTTACCACATATACTATCTAGACATGAGTGCCAACAAATGAAATACATGTTTGTCAGTATCTATACTGTGCTTTCCTAACTTCAGGGAAGTGCACCTGCATACTTTGCTATACTAGCACTTTTGTAAGATAAGACATCATAGAGGAATGACTTAGGCACAGCTTAGTGTACATTTCTGGTGTGACTCTTTGCCTCTGTAGGCCCTAGGTTATTAGCTAAGCCAATTCTCTAGGGTATCCTTTTTTCCAGGTGTGATAGTCCATCAACATCTACCATAGCAAAAGCCTATCAAAAGACCTCTCATAAAACTCAGTGAAATTGTGGGGCAATGTGAAGGCTACCAGTAGCACCAGACTTGTGCACTCATGTATGAGACAGGAACATAAATCGAGAATAGCAAAACAAAAGCAGAAATTTTGAACTTGATTTTCAAATATATTTTTTCTCAAATGAGTATTCATTAATTACTGTGTGTTCTATCTTAGGGCAGGTCTTCACATGGTTATTCTGTAAGTTCTGCCTTCTACTGCTCTCTTCATTTCCACATAGCTTTCACTTCCTGTGATATCATCCAGAACCTTGTATTTCCTCCTCCCTTCCATTCTTCTTCAATATGTTAATCCTCATAAACACTCTAAGGATGAGCTTCATAGATGTCAGCATCATCAGTGCTGAGAAACAGCTGGAACTATCCTGTTTTACAAGGGTATATCTTTTACTTGCATGCACATACATTCTTGAGGTACTTTTTACAAATACATTTAGGATTAAAATTTTTATTTACATTTATGACATGGCTGTTGTGCAAAAATTTGTGTGTTATTATATATAGTCTATATATATTTGCAAATCACTGATTTATTTGTGTAACCTTTAACACAGTATCATTTACAACTAGCATCTGGTGAGGTCACTGCATACGTAAAGAATGACCACCTTGCCTCAGCTAGTCTCCTGTGGTACCAAGTAAACACCTAACTCAGTGTTCCCTGTTTGCCAGTGTGGAAGTGATGTACTTTATGTTGCCCACCAGGTGGCAGTTGCGTGATACACACTTATACATTGGAAGAGACAGGTGTGGATGAGATACACTGTATGATCTCTTCTTTCAACTTCTGGTATTGGTCCTTCACATTATGTTTCATGATAACATTATTCCTTTTGAGGGCAGTTCAGCTGTGAATTTCAAAATTTTGCTGGTGAACTGAAAGTTCAAACAAATTTCAGGCTGTGATATTCCAACAGGGCATCTGCAGTCACATTCTGGTGAGCCATTGAAGACTGGTGAAGACTTTCTCAATTCCACAAGATATAGCATGATGTGAGTATTCTGCACATGTGTCAAAATAAAACTGACAGATGAAATGTATTTCCCTGGTGGCAACATCCTCACTGGTGGAACTGCGGAACTCAGCTGTTCTCTGCATTACCACTCATCGAGGCTGTTGGCATGCTCTGCCATCTTCAGTTACAACAAATCATGAAGATGATGGGGTTCCATGCACTGTCCAACTGGTAGCCACTGTCACAGTTCATCAGCTTTTCCACTAAGCATATTTCCATGGTTTCTTTAATAATGGAGTCCCAAAAAGATGTTGCTGTGGTCATAATCACAGTTTTATCATACTCCATTGAATGTCCAGTGGAAATGCAGCGTTTGCTTGGTTGCGAAAGGTGAGTGTAATACTGATGTTCAGTGCATTGCTCTTTCACAGTGCATGTAATCTGTCCTGTGTAAGCTATACCACATTGAGAAGGTATTTTTCAAATTCCAGCATTCTATAATAACAAGTCATCCTTCACTGATGCCAAAAGGTCTGCAATCTTAGATAGTGGGTGGAAAACTACTTTCACTGACTGTCAATAGAATGGGGGCTCCCCCTCTAAGCTGTTCCGACTGTTTAGTTAGCTTTCATGTGGTATTGCTTTTTACAAAGGTCCCCGTCACAAATTGCTTGGCACTAATTCACAAAAGGTTTCAGGTGGACATCACTGCTTTGTTTCAGCGTGTTCTGTCCTCAAACTATTTTATGTTCAACCAAGAATATTTTGAATAAACTGACAGCATCGCTGTGGGCAGCCCTCTGTCTCCTTTGGTCACCAGCCTTTTTATGGAGGATTTCAAGGAGAGAGCACTTGAACCAATTTATTTTATATATGTGAATGTGAATGATACTTTCATAGAGTGGCTTCATGGAGAAGATAATTTGGTGGAGTTTCATCACTACCTCAACAACATTTACAACAACATAACATAACATTCAGTTAACAAGGGAAACAGAGAAAGATGGTTGACTGCCATTCTTGGATGTCATGGTTAGACAAAAGAATGATGGCTCTCTGGAGCATTTAATGTAAACTCTTTCATTCTGAATTGCATTTGTAAGCATCAAGTTGTAATCCTCCATCAGAAACAATGGACATATGTAAACCACCTACACAGTGCTTGCAGTGTCTCAGACGTTGCCTAAAGAGCCTAAAGAGCTCACCCACCTAAAGAAAGTTTTCAGAAAAAAATAGATATTGCACCCAGCAGAATAACCGGGCACTGCCAGTTAAAACCAAGAATGTGGATAAAGAGGAGGACACATTGGCAAAATATTAAGTTTTTCTTTCTTTTGTGGGCAACACGTCATTTAAAATAGCAAGGAAAAGACGGTCGTGTGAAACCCAGCTCGCGCTATTCGTCCATGAGACTCAGAGGGCCATAGATGCGGGTTCACAGGTAGATGCTGTGTTTCTTGACTTCCGCTAGGTGTTCGATACAGTTCCTCACAGTCGTTTAATGAACAAAGTAAGAGCATATGGACTATCAGACCAATTGTGTGATTGGATTGAGGAGTTCCCAGATAACAGAATGCAGCATGTCATTCTCAATGCAGAGAAGTATTCCAAAGTAAGAGTGATTTCAGGTATGCCACAGGGGAGTGTCATAGGTCCGTTGCTATTCACAATATACATAAATGACCTGGTGGATGACATCGGAAATTCACTGAGGATTTTTGCAGATGATGCTCTGGTGTATCGAGAGGTTGTAACAATGGAAAATTGTACTGAAATGCAGGAGGATCTGCAGCGAATTGACGCATGGTGCAGGGAATGTCAATTTAATCTCAATGTAGACAAGTGTAATGTGCTGCACATATATAGAAAGATAGATCCCTTATCATTTAGCTACAAAATAGCAGGTCAGCAACTGGAATCAGTTAATTCCATAAATTATCTGGGAGTATGCATTAGGAGTGATTTAAAGTGGAATGATCATATAAAGTTGATCGTCAGTAAAGCAGATGCCAGGCTGAGATTCATTGGAAGAATCTTAAGGAAATGCAATCCAAAAACAAAGGAAGTAGGTTACAGTACGCTTGTCCTCCCATTGCTTGAATACTGCTCAGCAGTGTGGGATCCGTACCAGATAGGGTTAATAGAAGAGATAGAGAAGATCCAATGGAGAGCAGCGTGCTTCGTTACAGGATCATTTAGTAATCGCGAAAGCATTACGGAAATGATAGATAAACTCCAGCGGAAGACTCTGCAGGAGAGACGCTCAGTAGCTTGGTACGGGCTTTTGTTAAAGTTTCGAGAACATATGTTCACCGAAGAGTCAAGCAGTATATTGCTCCCTCCTACGTATATCTCCCAAAGAGACCATGAGGATAAAATCAGAGAAATTAGAGCCCACACAGAAGCATTCTGACAATCCTTCTTTCCACGAACAATAAGAGATTGGAATGGAAGGGAGAACTGATAGAGGTACTCAGGGTACCCTCCGCCACACACTGTCAGGTGGCTTGCAGAGTATGGATGTAGATGTAGATGTAGAAAACTCCGTAAATTTCACGTGAAAGTGATTTTCCATCCACCAGCTAAGAATGCAAACATTCTGAGATCAGTGAAGGAGGACTTGTTATCATGGAATATCATAATTTACAAAATACCTTGCCAATGTGGAATGGGTTATATAGGACAGACCACACACATTGTGAAAGAATGCTGCACTGAACATCAACATTGCACTAATTTTTTGCAACCAAGCAAGTCTGCTATTGCTTTAACACTGTATTTCCACTAAACATTCAATACAGTATGATCAAACTATGATTCTGACCACAGCAACATCTTTTTGAACTCCATTATTAAAGAATCCATGGAAATAGATCAGAGGGAAAAGTTGATGAATTCTGATAACAGCTACCAGTTGGACAATGCATGGAACCTCATGGTCTCCACAATTTTTTTGTAATAAAAGGTGAAAGAGTGCACTGAGGGCCATGGTGAATTATTTGACCAGTGAGAGCACTGCCACTGTTAACTTGATTTTGACACATGTGCAGAGTACTCACACCAGAATACTCGGAGCAAGTCTTCATCAGTCTTCAATGGCTCATCAGGAGATGACTGACAGGAGACCTGTTGAAATATAGTAGGACATATTGAACAACAGCTGGCAGCAAGCCCAAAACTTGTTTGTCTAAAAGTGTCATGAGGGGACTATACTTTTTTGCATCCTGTGTTGTGTTGGCAGCAGCAAAACGGCTCTCAGACTGAGTGAATCACATAGTTGGGCAGTCAGTCTAGAGTAGCAGTGCTCTGAAAGCCACATGATGCACTTCTGCTCCTCGATTCTACAAACAGTATAGTAGAGGCTGACTGGCCTTATAGCTGCAAGCAGGTAGCAGCTGACTAACATTTACAGCTACTAGTCTGACACCTAATGTTCCACTTTTTTGATGACTTGGAGCAACCAAGATTGCTGCGCTGTAGAAATATTACCATGGTAGTGCTCTGGTACTATCTGTTGCTGCTCTTGGCATTTCTTTTACAACATGGCTACTTCCTCCTGGTGTTCTCACACTTGATCTATGAGAAATTATTTCTGCTGATACAGTAGTTGTTGCTGCTTTTGTAGCTGGTGATTCTGCAACTGATACTGATGCAACTGTTGCAACTGAGCCATGCTGTGGCTCGCGTTGGTGCTCTTTGTAGGTTTCCATCCTCTGTTGGAGGCCAAACCATATCGTTCAGTGGACTTGGTTGCGGTTGTTTGTCTTCTTCTCGTGTTAACTGGCACCACTTGGTTTTGCAAGCATTGCCTGTCTGCCAGTGGCAGTTATCAATATGTAATAACTGTGGCCCTACCTTTGGGATGACATCTTTGTTCTTCCGGATCATGTCAGTGTACAGTTCAGTTGGGGACTAAGGAGGAGCCAGGTCCGTGCACTGCGAGAACACCTCAGGACAGCTGGAGACGCGCATGGACTGCCAGATCAAAGGCCTGTGGTCAAGAGGGAGCATGACCTCATGGTAAACTGGATCCTGCAAGCTTAAGTTGAGTGCATTTGGATTCAAGTAGAGAAACTTCCACCATTGTGAGATTTTGTGATTCTCTGGTGACTTGGGTTCATGTTGCTGCTAGTAGTGTTGCGGAGGCGAAGATCAGAGAGTGGAGTGCTTGGGAAAGGTGGATCTAATTAGCTTTCTTGTACTTCTAATTACTATTTATTGTATTCAATTTGTTACTATTTGTTAAGTTCAACCAGTGGTATTTTTCCTGCCTCGTAGCCACTATTTCCCGCTTACCTGATCTGGGGGGTTAGTGTGTGTAACGGCAGTGTATGTTTCCTCGCCTTGCCACTGCTGTCCGGTGAGTTGTGTAGTTTTGACAGCTTTCTTGATTGTAGGTTGGTTGGTGATTCTTCTACTCTGGTGGTAGTGATTCCTTTCTCATTCCGGGCACTCTAAGCACAGTATTCTGCGGGTAGAGACCAGACCGCCAGTTCTAGCTTGGCATATTTGTACATCTTTGCATTTGGTTTATTGGACATCAGGTACCTTCAGCAAGGTTATCATTAGTCATTCATTAGACTGCCACTAGTCTGAGCTACCATGTTGTGAAGTATGTAACTCTTGGCTGCCCTACCAGCATTTTGATTGATAGGCTGAAGCCAGCCTATATGCTGCCCGATCCTATACCATCCAGCTCCACTGCCTGTCCACATCAACAGAATTCTATGTGCATTATTATTTTACAGCTTACTGTGTAGTCCTGATGTGACACAGTGGTTTAAGCATTGTATGATGTGACTACCACTACCCAGTTTAATGGGTAATTTATATAATTTTTTCATTAAGCTATTGTGTATGTACTAATACATTTTTATATGACCATAAACCTGTAACCTCAGCATATTTCCTTTTTATAGGTCTGAAGATGGCAATACTTGTGCCAAAACTAGTAATCCAACAACTGTGTTAACATAGTGATCTTGGCTAACAAATTGGTTTTTGCAAGAAGACAACAGTACAAATTAATAGATCACCTCCTTCACTGAATGCTCATGTCAGGTAACCATGTAGTTTTTTAATTCAAATTAACCCAGCTTCATGTTCAGAATGTTCTCATGTTATGTTCTATTGTTTACTTTTATTCCTACAAAATTTTAATAAGTGAATAGGAAGCACAAAATTATTTTTATTCTTGTGTTATACTGATGGTCAAAATTATTTTCTTTTAATAATACCAATGTTGCAATGTGAAAAAGTTTGAAATAAAGTTTGAGTAATAGCTGATGAGATTCCACTGGAGAATTAATACATATAATTCTTTTGAGGTGCAAAATATTATAGTGTAGTTTCTCGATAAACAAACCCATACTGTACTTTTAGTTGGAAATAATTGTGGTAGGCTACTGTTCTTCAGTCTATGTAATAAACACTGGATAATATTTATAGTATAAATGCTTAGCTGTTTGCTTCTTAGATACACAATTTTCATATCCTACTTTAAATTATTATCTAAGCTTAGTCCCATAAATTTAACAAAATATACTTCTACAATGTCTTACAAAGAATTCTTTCAATTTCCTGGTATTTTCATTGTTTGGTTTCAAACTGCACTATGTAAGATTTTAAGATGTTCACAGTCAACCTGCTTAACTACAATCACGTTTCTAAGTTATTACAAGTATTAATGATTCATTCAGGGAAATAATGTGATTCATGATCATCAGCTATAACAGACATATCATATACAGACAAAACAGCCTTAGTTTACATTACTCAGAAAATTGGTAACATCATTAGATACAAATATTAGAGTCAGTTTTCAAAACACCAAAATTTGTTCCCAGAGGTATTTATAGTAAGTTCTTCACTTAAAACCAGATATCTCTTACAAAACACTGCTTTAACATAATCCTTAAAAATCTATAACACATTACTGAATGTAATTATGTAGAAATATGCTAAAATTATCTGCACTGTAAATGTAGATGAACTAATGTCCTGCGTTAAGGCTATAGGGCAGGTTTTCCAGTTCAGATGAAAGGGGGAGTCAGGTTAACAAATGTTTTGTCAAACAATTGTGCCACAATAATAAATAAGGAAATGCACAAGGTTATAGTACAGACAGTTTACTGGTCACAGGCAGTATGTATCCTAAGCTTCATTTAACAGCTAGAAACAGTTTTAATAAGTTTACACAGACTGAAATGGAGAATCATTGTTTGTGGAAACTTTAATGCTGATTTTCTATCAGACCATACTGACTGTCAGCACCTGGAATTGTTCATATCCATCTTTGGATTATTTGCCACAGGAAAATTCCCTGCAAGGATTGGAGGACATAATGCAATTTGTCTTTATACCAAACAAACTGCAGTGATTCAGCTGCAAAACCCATAGTCAACAGTTTATCTGATCATGGAGGTCAACTGTTAATAATAAAATGTACTGACCAGCTAGGTACAGATCATAGACAAAAAGTATTATATCACAGAATCATAAACAATGACTAAATCACACTGTTTATAGAGAAATTACAGGAAGGGCATTCAGTAGAAATTTATAAAGTAGGCAGTGTTGATGGGATATATAACTTTCTCTTAAAGATATTTATACAGTGCTGTGAATATCATTCTCCTCAAAACAAGTAAAGGCAAAATTTAGTAGCAGCAAAGATAATCGGTTGATAACTCTTGGGATAAAAGTTTCTTGTACTAGGAAGAGAGGGCTGTAAACAATTCAGATAACAAGCAGTACTTGAAATTAGCAACTACATTACTACCAGTGTTATCAAGCCCTTGACCCTGTCACTAAAAAAGCAACACTCCTTTACTATACTCGAAGAAATAACACACTCCAAAAATAAAGCAACAACTATTTGGGGCATTATTAAACAAGAAACAAACAACAGTAGTTATCCAAATGAAACTGAGGCCCCAGAAGACAGTTCTGCCAGAAACAGTGACACCTTCAAATGATTGGCCATCAGATTCAATTATTATTTCCTTACAATGGCTGCAAACAATTGCATACAGTAATAAAAAATTAAATACAGACTCTTTAGCTTTACTTTTGCTGACGCTGCAAGTACCAACAACAGGCATTACTTTCAACAATACAGCCCTTAAACAGATTACAGAATTCACCAGGTCACTAAAAAGTAGTAGTTCCACTGACTATGGAGGTGTAAGAATGTTTCACTACACAAACTGCAAGTTTGGTTACAAAATAGTGAAACAAGTATAGTGGGCATCGCACAAAGAACAATGTGCATACATGTTTAAGAAACAAATTTATTTCTATGACTACACTATAACAAAATACATGAAAAAGTCTTAAAACTTACAAATCCTGAAGAAAGTCACTTGCTGATGCAGTGGTACTAGACAAAGGTGCAGCACAGTAGCAATAAAAATACTTAGCAAAGTGGCAACCTCATCCCCGAGTAATTTTGTATAGTATGATTTTTCAAGAAAAAGGATGTTGGTAGATCTCCTACACTCATATGATCTGATGCACACTGTGTTTTCTTGCAACTAGGGTACAGGGGAACAGTAGCACAGCCATAGACAATATTTTTATTCATTCTTCATTACTAGATGGGCATTCTGTTAGTAAAAGGGTAAATGGCCTTTCAGACCACAAATTTTAACACTTAAAGGCTTTAATACTCAAAAAAATTTCACATATAATTGCAAACTACATAGGAAAGCTAATCCAATGGCAATAGAGAGTTTTTTAAACCACATTAAGGAACAAGAGTGGCATGATGTTTATAGAGCCAATAACATAGATGACAAATATAGTGCATTCCTTAACACATTTCTCATGATCTTTGAAATTTGCTTTCCATTAAAACATTCTAAACAGGTTAGTACCAGTAAAAGGCAGCCTGGGTGGCTGACTAGTGGGAAAAGGATATGATGTTGAACAAAGTGGGAATTACCGGTTGATCAAAAAGTCAGTATAAATTTGAAAACTGAATAAATCATGGAATAATGTAGATAGAGAGGTACAAATTGACACACATGCTTGTAATGACATGGGGTTTTATTAGAGCCAAAAAAATACAAATGTTCAAAAAATGTCTGACAGATGGCACTTCATCTGATCAGAATAGCAATATTAGCATAACAAAGTAAGACAAAGCAAAGATGATGCTCTTTACAGGAAATTCTCAATATGTCCACCATCATTCCTCAACATTAGCTGTAGTTGAGGAATAATGTTGTGAACAGCACTGTAAAACATGTCCGGAGTTATGGTGAGGCATTGGCATCGGATGTTGTCTTTCAGCATTCCTAGAGATGTCAGTCGATCACAATACACTTGCAACTTCAGGTAACCCAAAAGCCAATAATTGCACAGACTGAGGTCTGGGGACCTGGGAGGCCAAGCATGATGAAATTGGTGGCTGAGCACACAATCATCACCAAATGACGCGTGCAAGAGATCTTTCATGCATCTAGCAAAATAGGGTGGAGTGCCATCCTGCATAAACATCGTACGTTGCAACAGGTGTTTATGAACCATGCTGGAGATGATGCGATTCTGTAACATATCGGCGCACCTCTCACCCACCATGGTAGCAGTTTTGCTGTCCAGTGCCATCTGTCGGATATTTTTGAACTTTTTTTTTTCTTAATAAAACCCCATTGTCATTCCAAGCACATGTGCCAATTTTTACCTCTCTATCTACATTATTCTGTGGTTTATTAAGTTTTCAAATTTATACTGACTTTTTGATCACCCTATATATCAAAATGTTAGAAGTAGTCACAATCAGGCTACAGCAGCCCATCACAAACGGTATAGTAAGGTGCATAAAAATGTTATTAGGAAGGCAAAGAGTATGTGATACACAAATAGAATAGCTAATTCACAGGATAAATATAAAACCATATAGTCAGTTGTGAAGGAAGTGTCTGGTCAGCAACACAAGTTAAAGAATGTAAAGTCAGTTCACAGCAAAAATATTTCTGTTACTGATAAGTCAGATATATGTGCAGTATTTAACAATCATTTTCTGAGCATTGCTCATGAGCTAAATAACAACTTAGTTCCTACACAGAATCACATAACTCTCTTGGAAAATGCCTTTCTAAGACTGATGTCTGAAATACTCCTCAGTGATACTGACAAGGCAGAGACTGAGTCAATTAAATCACTGAAGACTAAGGTCTCTCATGGATATGATGGAGTGCCTACCAGAATATTAAAGCACTGTTCTGGACATGTTAGTCCTGTGCTTAGCCATATTTGTTATTTTTCCTTTAAGAATGATCAGTTTCCTGATCAATTAAAGTACTCAGCAGTAAAACTGCTTCACAAAAAGGGAGAAAGGGATACTGTAGACAATACTAGACCTATTTATATGCCATCAGTGTTTGCCAAAGTTATTGAAAAGGCTGTGTATGTAAGGATAACTGATCATTTTTTATCACATAATTTGCTATCAAATGTACAATTCGGCCTTAGAAGTCACGACTGAAAACATTATATTTTCTCGTCTCTGTGAGATACTGGATGGATTAAACAAAAGTTTTTGAATGCTAGCCATATTTTTTTATTTAACTAAGGCATTTGATTGTGTTGATCATAAAATATTGCTTCAGATGTTGGACCATTACGAAATATGGGTAGTAGCTCCCAATAGGTCCACCTCTTACTTTAACAACAGACAGTGAAAGGTCATTATTCATAGTGTTGAGAATGGCTGTGATGTGGGGTCTAAGTGGGGTATGGTCAAATGGGAGATGACCCATGGATCAGTGTTGAGGCCACTCCTGTTTCTTAGTTACATAAATGATATGCCCTCTAGTATTACGGGTAATTCTAAAATATTTTTGTCTGCTGATGACACTAGTTAGGTAGTAAAGGATGTTGGGTGCAACATTGGCTCTGTTTCAAATAGTGCAGTTCATGACATAAGTCCATGGCTTGTAGAAAATAAACTAACACTAAATTATAGTATGACTCAGTTTTTAGTTTCTAGCACACAATTCAAGAAAACCTGATGTTTTACTTTCACAGAATGGACATATGATTAGTGAAACTGAACAGTTCTAATTTCTAGATCTTCAGATAGGTAGTAAACTGTCATGAAAAGCCCACTTTCAGGACGTTGTTCAAAAACTTAATACTGCCATTTTCACTATTTGAACAGTATCTGAATCAAGTGATCATTCGACATGAAAATGAGTCTACTTTGCTTATTTTCATTTGGTTATGTCATATGGTGATATACTTTGGGTAACTCTTCCCATTGTAATAGGATACTTTTGACTCAAAAATGGGCATTTATGGCAATTAGTGGTGTAAGTTCACAAACCTCTTGTCAACCCCTGTTCACTAGTCTTGGTATTTTGACATTGGCCCCTCAATATATGTATTATTTACTGTCATTTCTTGTAAACAATATCAGCTCATTCCCAAGGATTAGCAGCTTTCACTTAGTTAATAGTCGGCAGAAATCCAATCTGCATTTTGATCACACATCCTGAATTCTTGTGCAGAAAGGTGTGCATTATACTCCTACATCAATTTTCAATATGCTACCATAAGAATTCAAAAATCTTTGTGGTAATCCATGCACTTTCAAATCAAACCTCAAGAGTTTCTTATTGGTCACTCCTTCTATTCTGTTAAGAAGTTCCTTGAAAAATTAAGCTGATTCATGTGTTATATTGTTGATTACATTTCCTTAAACTTATGGCTTGACTTTTTTGGGTTCATAAACATTTTATTTTATCTGTTATTATTTTTATGTTGTAATTTCATGTACTGACGCATTTCATGGATTTGGAGATTTGCAATTCAGTTGGTCCTACAGAACTAGACATGTACATAAATAAATAAATAAATCAGCAAGGCATCAATATTTTTTATGTGAGAAATGGAATTAACAGTATCTGGTAGAAAATGTGGTGCAAAACACTGATTTACACACCCAGCTGCACAGTATGCATACAGATGGCATGATGGAGGTATGTCTCAAAATCTCTCAATAAGTGTCACCACATGGCAAGACCATCATGGCACAGGATGAGGCAGCAACCAAAGTTGATGCTGTGGGGGAAAGGTAAAAACTGAGAGTGAGGCTAGGTCAGCAGGAGCCTTGCTAGGGACTGAGCTGTTGTCCTGTATTGGTAGCCAACAACAGTAGTATTCAGATATCTTGTTGCATGGCAATATTGACATCTTGGGGCAGAAGTAAACATCTGAAGAAAGAAATTCCCTGCCTTAGTTGATGGCCGTAGCAAACTAGAGTTGAACGTGACTGCTAAGACAACTGTGTGGCGAAAGATCACCACACAGCTTGACCCCTCCTCCATCTCCCCCTACCAGAGTGGTACTTGGGTTGTGAGTGAGATGATGATGGTGAAGGCTGGTTCCAGTTCAGGGGGACATTGTGCCAGCAGTGAAGATGTGAGCAGTGTCATTGAGACTGGAGTTGCACGTCATGCAATGGAGGTGGGCACTGGATGTTAGAATGCCCAGTGCGAGATGGGCAGGGCATTCGGCTGTCAGTAGTGCCAGTCTGGTGCATGACAGCGAGCAGCAGCACAGTACCAGTAGTGGGTGCAAGCAATCAGTAAGCTGGCAGCAGGTGGGGTTTTGGGTGACAGGTTGAGCTGAGTTGAAGTCGTGTCCAGCGCAGCATGTGTAGGGGGGCAGGTGCAGGGAATAGTTGTTAGAGGGGGGCTGTGGAGGAAAAGGAGCAGCAGCATTGCCAGGTGGCTGTGAAGAGGAGTTGACAGCCTGGTGGCTGCATTTGACAATTGAAAGTGCATGCAAAATGCACTGTGGGTATGAATCACCATTGTCTCTGGTGTGAGGATGGATGGCAGCAGCTTTGTGGTGCAGCAGTGGGAACATATGAAATAACACTGTTGTGATAGTGTTGGAGATTGTGATACAACATTGAGGGTGTATCTGACTGCTGACAGCAGTGAAGGTAAAAACTCTGCATCAGTGTAGGCTGCACAAGAGGGACAAGGGCACGAGCATCCAGCACATCAGGGCTGAGGGTACTAGTGTTGTTGACAGCTAGTGGGTTGAGGGTGGCAACTGTGTAGCACGGTGGGTTTCTCACGGTGTCCTTGGTCATAGTATGGTAGGCCGGCATCTCAGGAGTTTCA
The DNA here is from genome assembly GCF_023897955.1 of Schistocerca gregaria. Classification (NCBI taxonomy): domain Eukaryota; kingdom Metazoa; phylum Arthropoda; class Insecta; order Orthoptera; family Acrididae; genus Schistocerca; species Schistocerca gregaria. The sequence continues at coordinate 182,221,090 of NC_064931.1, read as the reverse complement.
ATGGTGGGTGTGCTTGGTATGGTGTCAGCAGTGGCATTGGCAGTGGTGGCACCACGATCAGAGGTGCTGGCAGTGTTTCCAGCACATCTGCAAGGTTTTGATGAAGGTGGTAGTGGGGCTGGGTGGTATGGGATTGGGCAGCATATAGGCTGGGTTCAGCCTATCAATAAAAATGCTGGTAGGGGTACCATGCAGATGCAGGGTAAACATCTTTGAGTCCAACTTGAGGACCCAATGGTGGTCGGATTAGTATGGGTAAAGGGGGGTTTGGTGAGCACCATGGCACTGGGAAAGGGTGGGCCACAGGCACAAAAAGCAGTCCTGCAAACCAACGACGAAGTTAGGGATGACATTACCTGCAGGCAGGTGGCCAGGCTCCAGGAAGTCATCTGGCATGGTGAGTGGTTAGCCATAAACGAGGTCAGAGGTAGACATCTCAACATTGGCCATGTGAGCGACACTTAGTCCAAGAAACAACAGAGGCAGGGCAGTGGTCCAGTTGTTGTTGTGACATAGGTGGGTAGCCTCCAAGGTATGGTGGAGCTGATCCATCATGCCGTCGGCAACTGGGTGGTAGCTTGATGTCAGGTGCAGGTCAGCCCCACAGAAGTCTGTCAGCAGGTGAAAAAGGACAGGTGTAAATTGGTGTCCATAGTCCACAGTTGGCACTGCTTCAGGCCAGTGGGTGAACCAGTCCAACATGGTCAGAAGGTAGTGGCAGCCATCAGAGGAAGCCAAAGGGCCAATGATGTTCATCTGAACATGGGTAAAGTGATGCTTGACATCTGGGAAGGCGGCGATGGGAGTGTGTACGTGGCAGCCGACCTCGACATGCTGACACTTGAAGCAAGTGCAGGCCAAGGTCCTGCAGCCTTTATGAATTCCTGCCCACACATAATGCTGCATCACCAGAACAGTGGATGTAGGCATGCTAGGGTGTGACAGGTTGTGTAACCAGTCAAACACAGTCTTGTGGAAGCTAGTTGGTAGAAACAGGCACAGTGAACTGGTGGATGCATCACACTAGGTACTGCTGTCTGATACAGGGACCAACATGTGTTGAAGGCAGAGTCCAGAAGTGGAGTCCAGGCATAGTCAGGCGAGTACTGGGGCCTACTCCTATACCGTGCAAAGTGTCCTGTGGTCCAGGGATGAGGCGACTGTGCAGGTGCAACTGTAGTAGTCTGTGAATACGTTGTCAATTCCAGTGACGTGACGTATGTCAGTAGTAAATTCAGAGATGAATGAAAGCTGCTGGAATCGACATGGAGAGCACTAGTCAAAGTCTTTTTCAAGGGTATACATTATAGGTTTGTGGTCAGCAAAGACTGTGAAGTGACAGACCTTCACCGATAGCCAAAATTGCCTTGTAGACAACGAAGAGCTCTCTGTTGTATGTTCTCCTGAGGCGTTGAGCATCAGAGAACTTGCTAGAGAAGTAAGCTCAAAGCTTACAGGCACTGGTGACATGCTGCTCCAGGACAGCACCAATGACTGCCTGGCTGCCACTGACCATGATGGCAACGGGTGTTGTTAAGTGGGGTTGGGCAACCCGGGTAGCCTCTGCTAAGTCATGTTTCGTGGCAAAGAAGCTGTCTTTCATTTGCAGCATTCATGGAACCAGCTTGTTGCCCTTTATTTTGGCACTGAGGAGGGAATCATATCAGCAGCATTCCTCAGATGGTGGTGTAAGAAGTTTAACATGCCGAGGAACTGGCGGAGTTCCTTCAATGTCTCTTGACGTGCAAATTCGAAGATAGCTTGCACCTTGTCAGGGATGGGACATGAGCCAGCAGTGGGGATGATATGGCCCAGGGTTACCACCTCACTGGCATCAAGAATGCACATTTTGGTGTTGATGATGATGCCAGTGTCCTGGAGGCGTTCAAAATTACAGCACAGATTCTCACAGTGTTCCTTGGGCATCATGGGAAAAAATGAGTACATTGTCCAGGCGGATAAAACAGCAGTGCAAGCCTCACAACACGCCATCCAAAAAATCCTGCATTATGGAGGCTGCATTATAGAGGCTGGAGGTCATGAAAGTGCTCTTTTTAAGCCCAAATGTCATGATAATGGTGGTCTTCTGTATGACTGGAACTCCCTATTTTTATTTATGTCACTGATTTCCTGTATATGATGACCTGGTTTCATACAGTTGGAACAGGTAAGGGAAATGGACATGTGCGATTCACACAAAAGAACATCAAGTCTCCTGTTTTCTGCTACTCTTCACACAAGTGTCTATTACAGATTCTTACTAATGGTGACAATAGCAGTTCATTAACAACCACTTTAGCAGTTATGAAGTATATTACAGGTACACAAAATATTAATAATCTTCCTACAAAGAGTTTCACTCACAATCTAATTAATACTGTCAAAACCTGCAGATGAGTTCACACATTACTACTTATGCAACATTATATTGCAATATAATGGTTCCCAAGCATGATGTAAATAAACACAAATATGAGATGCATTACATACTTTTCTGTAACTGAAACATGGTGCTGAAGGAATAACAAATATAATTCAATGATGCAATTGATGCAATGCTTAAGACTTGTTACAGCAAAGCTGAGACTAAACATGTACGGACTGAAATGAAGTCAAAGCTAGAGCTGAAAGTAGACTGAAGAAATGGCATGAGCATTGGTGTTATAAAAACTTGTGTTAGAATATTAAGCAATTTTGGTTGTTAAGTTATAGTTTGAAAATGCTATAGGTTGAAATGTTTGTTCATAACAGGCAGTTGAAACTACAGTGGGGTTTGGTTTAACAAATACGGATATGAGCAGTAGCTATTAAAATGTAAAGAACCAAACTATGGATACACAATGGGATTCACTGTATTACAAATATGGCATCCACACTGAATGAAGAAATTTAGTTATTGAAAATTGTGTAGTTCTTAATTAGTGAAGGTTATCACATAATATGGGTGCTATTGGATGCAGAAACTTTAGATTAACAAAAGATGTGACTAAATCGTGGAATGTTATAGTACTCTGGTCATAATGTGTTCCAAAAGTTTGGGCTAGTGGAAATCTCTAATTAACAATATCTGATAAACTAATTACGTTTGGACAGATATAACTATGTTACTGAAATCAGGAGAAATAACTATTTGTAGTGAATGGGGTCTTTCCTTCAAATTTAACACAGCGCACAATGTTTTTATGGCCAGCTGGGTGTACAAAATTTCATTATCACAATAAGTTTTGAATTATTGCATTGCTAGTGAAACTAATTACTACAATACAATCAAAACAGTAAATAGCATGACCTAAATAATAAGGTTTTGAAATGGAATTTTTGTTTCTGCAAAACTGACATTCTGTGTAGCATGTGCTCACTGCCATTAATATTTGAATAATAATATTAGTAAAACAATTTTTACATGTGCTTTATCTTCTAAATTATAAGTTTGCATAAAGTAGGACAGCTTGGGCCAATCTTGCTCTGTTCCAATCCTCAGATAACTTCCACATGAGTTGTATTCAGTAAAATAACGCAAGGTGAATGAGTCTTAAATTTAGTCATTACTTTATGTTCCAAAGCAAAAGATAAATTCTTCCATTTTTAATTATCATAATCTACATTAAAATTCATTTTTCTGCTGCGTATATATCTACTTCATCCAACATTCTGTGTACCTCTTCCTAACTTTGATATCTAGTGGCCAGATTCTTCAAACAACCAGGTGGGCCACATCTCATACCAGTAACATATTATGTTCTAAGCATGATACAACTTGTGAGGGTTTTACCTTTTCCAGTCAGTGTAGCCACACATATACTCCAAATTCTGCCATCTTTATCAAAATGACCTGTTGCTGATTACTGCACAGAATCATATTGTACTTTCTGTAATAAAGTGGTTCTTCATGAAGTTCCTCTCTTCTATGCATTTCTCTTCTTAGCGGAGCTTGCTCGTCCTAATACCTACTCTGGTTGAAGCAGAAACAAAATTTCCTTGACTCACATTTTAACTTATTTTGTAAAAACTAAAATGTTTATTGATTTGCAGGTCCATAGGAAATTACATATAGGATAGCTCCACCCATTAGGTGGTGTATGCTTGTCTTGCACTGGAAATGGCCGAGCCATTTTGTGACATACTGGAAACAGTGCCAAGGAGGTTATATCTCTTTGGAAAACAGGCCTTGCATATGGTCAACACATTATTCATTGTCTAATGGTTGCTTGAAAGTGTTTTTTCCTGAATATTACAATGTGTCTCCTATCCCACCTTGCTATCATGAGTATTGGTCACAGTCCGCTTCCACTTTCTGGGAAATAATTGGCACCACTTCAGAAAACATACCTGCACTGTTCAATAAAAGGTATTACAGATGTCCCAGCCAATCAGTGTTTCAAGGACAATGAAGAAACTTCAATAGCTAGAACAAATTGAAAGTGAAAAACAGAAAGCTTTCATTGAGAATCAGCAGCAAGCCAGTCTGTCATAAGAATTACTGAAACATAGCAATTATCATTGGCCAGTTACATTTTGTGTGCAAAGTCTTTTGGAACTCTGCCTTAAGGCAGAACCAAATGTGATGAACACTGATGAAACTTCCCACCCAGTGAAAGCCATAACACATATTAAGCACTCCTTCTGAAAGATATGAATAAAACAGAGGAATTTATCAAATTGGGATAACTCAATGAGGCAATGGACCAGAAAAATAATAGCTCAAAAGATGTTTGGCTGAGTTCCAAATACTGTGCCAATGATTTTCACTGGAGATCATTGTAACTTTCATTCCATAATCAACAATTCATTGGATTGGTGCATAAGTTCATAGCATTTTTCCATAAGTTAATTAAACACAACAGACACACTTAACAGGGACTTAAGTCATCAATAATATATTCTGCTTTACTATTTACAAAAGTCTGCCAATGCTGGGGTAACTTTTCTATTCCATGACTGTAGAAATCATGTGCTTTTGAGGCAAAGATCTCATCAAGCCATGCTGAAAGCACATTTTCATCCAAAAAAGAAGTTCCTTGAAATTTTTTTGATGGAGAGTAGAAAAGATGAAAATCTGAGTGCACTAGATCAATTGAATGAGGTGGGTGCAGAATGACTTCCCAACCCAACTCATGTTATGTGAGTCTAGCAGAATGGGTGGACATTATCATAGAGTAGTATCACTTCATGCAGTCTTCCTGGTTGTTGTTTTTGGATTACATCTGCAAGACATCTCAGTTGTTGATAATAAATGTCAAGAATGACACCTCAGGGGAGCAATTCACAGTACACTACACTGCCACTGTCCCACCAGATGCACGACATTATCCTTTGTGGATGCACATAGGTCTTTCTAAGGGAAGTTGCTGCCTTGTTTCTTTCTTTACCTTGTGTTAGCATACAGACAGCACTTCTTGTCACCAGGAATGATACAGGATAGGAATGGTCAATGTTGTTCACGAGCCAATTGACGACAAGCGAACAAAGATGCACATATGGCCACTCGCTAATTCTTGTGTTTTTGGCTTGCAGCATCCAGTACTCATCCAGCTGATTATTGAACCTTCCTCACTGCATGCAGTTGTAACACAATGGTGGAATGATCACAGTCAATCACATTTGTCCGTTCTTGAGAACACTAACATGGATCATTGTGGAATAATGCATTTAAATAGTCTTCATCAAACCCCCAATGGCCACTCGCTAATTCTTGTGTTTTTGGCTTGCAGCATCCAGTACTCATCCAGCTGATTATTGAACCTTCCTCACTGCATGCAGTTGTAACACAATGGTGGAATGATCACAGTCAATCACATTTGTCCGTTCTTGAGAACACTAACATGGATCATTGTGGAATAATGCATTTAAATAGTCTTCATCAAACCCCCAATGTCTTCCTGAATATGGAGAGTCACTGTTTTCAAAATGATTCTCCTTTTCTTGCTCTACGCTGTCCAGTGATATTATCCCCAGACATGCCATAAATGTTTCTGGCTGCCTCCACTGTTTTCACCCCTCTACTGAACTCAAACAGAAGAATATCTCAGAAATGTTCCAATTTCTCCACTTGGCACTCTGTTTTCTAGCATCCACAGTTCCACTCATTATCTCCAAATGACAAAATAACACTATGTAAACTCAAATAACACAGTCAACTACAAATAAAAACTGACATTCAATAAACAAACACATTAGCAAACAGAATACCAATATGCAAAACAAAAATGTTACAAACTATGAACCAACCTAATATAAGAGCTCTGTGGCTTTTTGTGCCCTATGAACATGGAACTCAAGCAGCATGATATTTCAGTGATTGTGCAAGAAGAGTTATATTGAACCACAAGCACCAGTCTCTACTGACAAGCAAGCCCAAAGAACAAGACGAGCCAACTCAGATTTACAACACAGTAGCTAAACAACAGTCAAGTTTCTCTGCAACCTATTAGCTGCAATTTAGCCAAGCACCAATTTTAACAATGTAGAGGACAGTGAATATTTTGTGTAGGGAGGAACACATGCCAGTAAATTTCCACTGTTGATGTCCTGGGCCCATTGCGCACTACTGTCAATAAACAAGAAGAGTCAACAATCTCAGAAATTGCTTCTATTATGAAGTCAATCGTCACAGAAATTCCTTTCATAGCAGCCAGCACATATGGGTAAACCCAGCCTACAAGACAACATCACTTCCCAACACGTGCAGCTGCTCCTCTCTAAGATAAAGATGTTCTGGCCATATATCTAGCTCCCAAAATCAAGAAAACAAAACAGGGAAAGCATACCCGTAGGTGAAGCCCGCAGGGACACAAATCCTCAGTGTACAGCACCTGTCAGACTGTCACATTAAAAACTTATTAATTGACAAACAACATGTCAGGGCATTAGTTGACTCTAGCTCTTCATATCCCATGATTTGAAGAAGACTATGTTATGAAGTATAAAAGACATTGCTTTGAAGGTTGTGAATAAAAGTTTGTCCAGACAATTGTACGTGTACTGAGAAGATATGTAGAGGGTGTTGATTTGCTCCTGTGGAGGATGGTGGTCGGGGTTAGTCAGAAGCTGCTTAGAAGCTGTATAATCCCTTTATTACTCCCAGTAATTCACAGTACAACTCATTCCTACATAAAGCACTACTGGAAGGTGGGCCTTGACCCATAGACCCCAGCAGTGATGAACTGTAGTTTTCATACTGCTTAGCAGGGCCCAGGTGAGGTGAAACATTGCACAGTCAACAGTCCCAGCTGTAGCTGGGTAGTGTCAGAGCTGACATGGTAGGCTGCCATAGCCAACTGAGTGTGGAATGCTGAGTCCTGTCTGACCGTGTAAACTGATGGCCACTGACATCCAGGGAGCAAACCCTGGACCGGTTATTAGCTGATGGCGGCTGGTGCTGCTGAGTGCCACAGTGGTTTGGGGGCTAGGAGGGCCTCAGTTGGACCTTCAGCTCATCAGGCACTGTCTCAGCCCCTTTGGTGGGTGGTCCTGTCAGGATGACAGCAGAGTGGTGGCAACCTCACAACAAGGCTGATGCTATGGCAGTGGACTACTTGACAACTTGCTGCTACAATGCATCCTGAGTTTGGCTGGATGGCCTATGTTTATTTACACCAAAATAGGTTTGTTGGGGGGTTTTGGCTGCAGAAGACAGATACCACATGCCAATGGATCCCTGCTTACAGTAACATTCAGTGCACTGACCAGCAGATGGACAGTGATGGACAGTGAGTGGCATGGCATAACACTGGATTCGCATATTGCAATAAATGGCCTGCTTTACTGCACTGAGCCCATCTGCTTAGGCTTATGTCATTACAGAACTATAACTATTGAGACAAATTTCTGTGAATTGGACATTACTACAGAATACAGCCATAATCTTATTCTTGAATAGAATTTTTGCAGATATCACAAGCCATTACTGTTGAGGTTCAGAGCTGCAGATTGATGAAGCTGCTCTAACATGTTCACGCAACAAAACTAGCTCTAAGCAGTTGTCTCAGTGTCATCTATGCAATGACTTCTGGTAAACAATATGCAGATTCAGTTAACCCATTAGTGCCAGAATTAATTTTTTGTGATTTTTTTAAATTGCGTTATTATGTCTGTAAAAGGCATAAATTACACAACAGAGTTGTTTCTACAAAAGTCATTGCCGCCATTAGCGAGATATTTGATGTTGCCGTATGGCAACACTAGGCGCTTTCATTACCTAAATTTATATGGATTACAACTGCAACTAAAATAAGTAGGTTATTGAAATTTCTTATTACATATACAAGTTTTGTGCAACTTTATTATTCAGTCTTCATCATACAATTGATACTTTATAACACAGTACAATTAATAAAACAAAAATCAAACCTCGAACTCAGCATTATTTTACAGGAAATGGAATAAAACAGTCAATACACAATCCCACATTACACTTTGAACAAATTGTTCTCACAACAGATTTACAGTCCTTGAGTGCACACCCTTTCTTCTTCTTTCCTTCTGTGTGCTGACAAGGTGGTCAGTCTTGTCAAACCTAATTGAATCTGATATGCGGCTGTTGGAACATGCCCTTGATGCAGATGGTCTCCCAGCTCCTTTTGGTAAGGCTTGGTGTCTTTGCAAGTACACTGTTGCTACTTCTCGCTTGAAATCAAGCTGAGAAATAGTTTCGTTTCTTGCTTTATTATACAAAATCCAACTGTTTTGTATGGTGACATCTAACATCCATGTAAAGAGACACCAGTACCATTTCTTGCTTCTTATTGCAATGCAATAGCATGCTAGATTCTGATCCATTTGATCAGTACCTTCCATATATGTATTATATTTGGCTACCAGTTTTGGTCTGGGAATCATTATATTTTGCTTTTTTAGTTGCGAGAATCTCTTGACTTGGCCAACTTCTTGTGCACCACATGAAGAAAAGATCATTGTTACAACTGAGTTATCCAGCCACCGCACATACAATAATCCATCATTCTTCTCTATTGTTGTCTCCAAATATCCCCGATCTTTCTCAGAAAATAATTTTTTGTTTTCCCGTGGACATTCCTTAGGAACTCTGTTTTATATTATGGTACCGATGGCAGAGTATCCACAGTACATGAGAAATGAAAATAGAGATGCCCCTGTAAATAGATTGACCATGTAGAATTGTAGCAAAGGTTTCTCTTCACTTCAGGAATTTCATCCAATAAAGCAAGTAAGGGACTTGCTGCCTTGTCAAACAACTGCTCATAGACTACCTTCCTCTTAGGACCTTTTCCCTGAAACAGTTCATAATTCACCAAATATCCATATTTATTATTTAGGCTCCAAATTATATAGCCAAATCTAATTGGCTTATGACGAATGAATTGTTTGCATCCATGGCGGCTGTAGTACTTCACCATACATTCATCATATGACAGGTATTCTTCAGGTACAAAATTCTCAATGCAGCACTTCTCCAACATCTCCATAACTGGACAAATTTTCCGTGCCTTGTAATTTTCATGAATCTTAGTGTTATCTGCACAGTGCAGAAATCTACATATTTGTAGAAATCTGTCTCTTCTCATAGACAGAGACACAGTTAAGTTTTTCATGTCATCTTTTGAGTCCCAAAAATTACTTTTAGAAGGTAACTTATTGTAGCCACTAACATACAAAATGGAGATGAAACACCATATTTCATCTGCTGTAATTTTTGGGTCCTGACAATTGAGAAATAGTGCATAATGCTTTGTTTCTTTCACTAAATGCTCAGTAAATTCCGGGTCAATGAAAAGTTCAAATATGTCAATGAGCAAAATGTTTTCATACCTTGAGTAGTCAGGTTTTGGAAATGTAGAGTTAATTTGACTGTCAAAGTCAGCCCCTTTCTCCCACCGCCTCCCACACGTATTTTTTTCAGAAGCCCAGTTCATGATATTGTCCAATAATAAGGTAGATCTTACCTCCGATACAGATGGCTCTGGTATATTTGGACGTTGTGTAGCTGTTTCAGGTACAATTGGATCCTGTGCAGTACGCATTGATGGTGCTGGTGGATTACAGTGCTCATAATCAATGCTGATCATTTCGTTATTTGGCATCCTTATTTCAGAATTAGCTCATAGTTGACGAGATGACAGGTTGACTAACAATCTGTAAAAATAAGAAATGAAATAGCAAATCATAATAAAGTTGGCTTCAGTATACAAAAAATTACAAACCAATGATAGGCATACTTACCCGCCAACATGTTCATTTCCCGAATCTTCATCTGTGCCTACATTCGGATCTGGAGGCTCAACAAACACAGCAAATTCAATATCGTCATTATAAAAAATCTCCAGTGTCTCAGCAAGTGAGAAACCTCTTCTAAAACAAAAAAGAGAAAAATCGTCCTTTTACTGAGTACAAGCGTCTAGCATTGCCATATGGCAACACTGACGTTCAAACGGCCTAAATGAACATAATTTATTTCACAGAAAGCGGTAACCTCCAAATGATATATATTTGAGTATTTAAAGCACAACCATACTAAAACACCAAATTATATATTGTAAGTTACTGTGTAAAACATACTTATTCAAACTTATACTCCATTTTTCTTCGTCATTCAGGAAACAACAATTTCCAACACTGCTTATGCTGCAGAATTTAAGTGTATTGTTAAAACTGTGCATTTTAGTGATTTTTACAGTCTTGCAGAACAGAATCTAGTGCTACCAACACTCTCGCTTCATTGATGTCGTGGAATCAACAATTTTAAAAAAGTGTTACAAACATTGCCATACGGCAATGCACAGTGCTAATGGGTTAACTATGAAGCTCTAGTAGATTACAAAAAAAGTACTTAGACTTGCAAAAGAGACCTACATGCCATTCATAATCATAAGTTTCACAAGCAGTCAAGGAGAACTGCTGTAAAGAAATACAATGAATCAATCAGATATAGGTTGTGTCCTAACAAGCAGTAAGCAGTGACCACTCATTGCCAATTTCTGGAGACCTTAAAATTCAGAGTCGAAAAAAGACAAATCACATGATCTGAGGTGAAACATTGTATCAAACATGTTAGTCATCCAACCATTATGCACTTATCAAATGGAGTGTCCCCAACTGAGTGATGAGTAATTTATAGGGAAGACGAGAAGATGCTGCCAGATGACACCTTTCAACGGCTATAGAGGCCTTGCTCCTATTTTGTGGTGAAGAAGAAAGATGGCACAAGAAGTTTATAATTTATTACTGATAAGTAAATGAAATCACCAAAAGTGATGTGTAACTGCTGCCACAAATTGATATCATCTAGCACTGTTTGAAAGACCCAATCAACCTAACAGTTTGTTTCTTTTTTTCTTCAACTTATTGATACTCAAGATGATTACATCAAGCAACTCACTACCAAAAAATGAAGCCTTTGACAGAGCAGGATAAGGACCAATAGCATTGTAGCACATGACACTGGCCAGTAATTTGGAATACAGCTGACTTAACATGAATTTTTGTGCCTGCATGGAAACTCAAGCTATTAGAAAAATTACTAATGCACTACATTGACTCATATTAAGTTGTGCACCACTTGATAAACATTATACACACATTTGAGGGGTACGTCAAGACACAAAAGTACAGAGACACAATCCACGCTCTCTAAATGAAGTCTTACTATAATCCTGTGAAAATGACTTCCCATATAAAGTACCTGAAGACTTGCTTGGAAATTGCAAAGCATTGACAGAAAAGGATACCTTTGTTGCATGTGTGGTGACAATGTTTCAGTGCCACTGAAATTGTGTGGTTGCCCAGTTGTTACCATGTGGTACTGGTAATTTTGGACAAGTCCAAAGCCAGAATGCCTTAGGAAGCTATGGAAAAGCCTCTGTAACAATGGGTTACTTGTTTTTGATCAAGGTGCGTAATGCTGTAGCTTCTTGATTTTCCAGTTAGGTTTAGCTGGTCAGGTTGGTGACTGGCAATGTTAGATTTTGAGCTCCTGCTAGTCATCACAATTCTTCATTTTTCCAGACTTTCACGTTAAAATATTATTTCCATGATTCTAGGAAATTTGATATTGTGCATAATCATGAGGCTATACTACTCAGTAGGAAGCTTGGTTCCACAAGTAAATTATGTCGTTCCTCAGCATTGTGGCCATTATTAGTGTTCTCACTAACATGTTATGTATACCTACAAAAGGCATTGCATCTTTTCCCTCTATGAAGTCAACAATTTGGAACTCATTTATATGACTATTTTTGAGACAAACAAAGTTATGGAAACAAAATCTTGCATGAGTATTGCTGCCTTCTCCATTGATATTGTCACACTTAAAAGTACCAGGAGGCCCTACTTGATAATATCTGAAATTCTGTATCTACGAGGGTCACACCAAAAGATATGAACACTATTTTTTTTTAAATCCATCTTTTGTTCTACATGTTTGAAAGTTTTACAGTGTGTAGATACATGCTTTAGGAACAATATTTTCATTTCTTCACATAATTTCCATCCCTCTCAACTGCCTTACGCCATCTTGGAACCAGTGCCTGCATACTCGCATGGTAAAATTCTGAACCAACCTGTTGGAGCTACTGTTTGGCAGTGTGCACAAGGGAGTCATCATCTTCAAACCCAGTTCCACAGAGAGAGTCTTTCAGTTTCCCAAAGAGTTGATAGTCACATGGAGCCAGGTCAGGACTGTAAGGCGGGTGTTTCAGTGTTGTCCATCCAAGTTTTGTGACCACTTCCATGGTTTTTTGACTGACACACATGAGCCTGCTGCTATGAGGACAATCCTCAATATTGCCATTCCAGCTTTCATCACATAACTTGCTTGCCCACCGACCAACTGTACTGTGATCAACAGCAGCATCTCCATACACCTTTTTCAACCTCTTGTGGATGTTACTCACTGTCTCGTTTTCACAGCACAGGAATTCTATGACAGCACGTTGCTTCTGACAAACATCAAGTGTAGCAGGCATCTTGAAGACATGCTGTGATGGCACCCCTCATGGGAACAGGTTGAACTAAGTTTGAAAACAAGTGGGAAGGATGTATCTAAACACTGTAAAACTTTCACACATGCAGAATGAAAACTGTATTTTTACAAAAATAGTGCGCATTTCTTTTGGAGTGACCCTTGTATAAACTTACATAAAACAACAAATGGGACAAGGACATGATCAAAGCATTAATCAACCCCATGTGCTCAGTTATTAACAACCATTGGTCTAGTATACCAAACACTTTGAATATGGTTTCTTTAGGCAATTTTATCACTGAATTAGCAAACTTTTAGGTTATTTCTCCATTTATACATCAAACATGCAAACATGAAGTGAAAATGTAAAACACGCAGAATACTGTTCATACACTTTAAAAGTAGACTAGTTTTTATATGTACATAAATCTTACATTGTAAGTGAACTTTAGATAAAACCAATGAAAGCTCTGTCTCACATTGTGTCTTCCTCTCATTTATACTTCAGTTCATCTTCATGTTATTGCCTTATACATGTTTATGCAGATACTCCTGAGCTGCAACAGTGAACTTTAGAATTAATCGCAGCTCACTATTATGTATCTTCCTCAAGCATACTTTCATTAAAGTTGATGATTTTACTTACTTTCATTACAGGAGGTGACTTTACTCATTGAAAAGCCAACTGAGACAATTATAGTTTTGTAAGGCATACACATAACAAGACAGCCTGTGAAACAATACTGAATGATTTCTCTGAAAACTACCTAAAATAGATAGTTAGGGAGTCAATCATAATGCAAATGTAATTTTCCCAATGGTAAAAAATTTACATATCCATACTGAAAGTGATACCAGTGACCATGAGAGAGTTTTAGCAAAAATGATTACCAAAGTACAAAGGGCAACTAAAATATAGGAAGATTTACATGTTCAGAAAACTAGACAAAAAGCCACCTGTATGATCAGTGAAGACCACTAAGCATTAAACTCTGGGCAGGAAAATGTAGAGGAACTTTGGCTGAAGTTCTAGAGGAACAGTTGATTCACATATATACCTAGTAGGACAGTTTGTGATTGGATGGTACCTTCATGGTATACTGTCTCCGTAAAGAAACTTCTACACAAACAGTGGCTACTGTAACTGAATAATAGTGTAAAAGAGGGACTACAATGACAGTTAGAGAAACAGTATAGGAAACATGTTTTTCTGTCAAAAGGGCAATGTATAAAGCTTTCAAAGACTGCTCTAATAGAATATTATCAAAAGGCCTTTCATTATCAAAAGGCCTTTCACAAAGCCCAAGGAAATTCAAGTCATATACAAAGGATATCAATGGTACTGAAGCTACTATTTAGACACTCATTAGTGACATAGAAACTGTTACTGAAAGTAGCCGAACAAAAGCAGAAATACTGAACTCCATTTTCAAATGTTCCTTCACTAAATAGAATGCGTGAGTACTGTCCCATTTTAATTCTTGCATCATTACAAAGATGAGTGATATATACAATGATGAGCCAAAATGTAACAACCACATGCTTAATATCTTGTAGGTTCACATTTGGAATACAGTCAGTACTAGTTCTGCATGGCATGGGTTTGCCAAATCCTTGTTACATTTCTACCTGTGTGAGGCGCAAGGTTGTGCAGTTCCTGTAAATCACGGGGCATGTTGTTTATGGGTGTGAAGACAGCACCCAATAACATCTCAGATGTGTTCTATTGAGTTCAGATCAGGTGAACCTGGTGATCAGAACATCAACATGAGTTCACTATCATGCTCCTTGAACCACTGTAGCATGATTCTGGCCTTGAGATATCGACAATTATCCTGCTGGAAAATTTTATTTTACAGGTTCGTCTTGACACACAAACTTTTAAAATTCACTATTACCAATTTTGGCTACTGCCATCTTCAGATCTGTTATAAACAAAAACAGCATGTAAGCAACTAAGTTCAGGTTGCTTATGACAAATCTATAAAAGTCCTGGTGCTACATAAGAAAGATAAAAAGTGTTTACATGATTAACAGCCATGTATACCAGCCATACCTACCATAAAATATTCTGATGTATTATGAACATCAATTAAAGATTTAGGTACATAGTAAGTGCTGGTGATGATCAGAATGCATCTGGTATTTATATGAGGAAACTGAAGCCTGCAGAGGGCACTATAGCTAGATTACATGATTAACCAGTATTGCAAAAGTAGTGATTAAAATGCCACCATGTTGAATAATGCATTTTGTGCAGCCACGGGACGTCATGTTACCACTCAAACTGTGCACCATAGGCTGCATAATGCACAACTTCACTCTCAACATCCATGGCAAGGTCCATCTTTGCAACCACGACACCATGCAGCACGGAACAGATTGTCCCAACAACATGACAAATGTACCCCTCATGATTGGCATCATGTTCTCTTCACTGATGAGTGTCGCATGTGCCTCCAACCAATCATCACAGACGTATTTGGAGGCAACCCGGTCAGGCTGAATGCATTATACATGCTGTCCAGTAAGTGCAGCAAGGTGGAGGTTCCCTGATGTTTTGGGGCGGCACTATGTGGGGCCGATGTACACCGCTGGTGGTCATGGAAGGTGCCATAATGACTGCACAATACATGAATGCCACCCTCCTACCAATGGTACAACCATATCGGCAGCATATTAGTGAGGCATTTGTCTGCATGGACGACAATTCGTGCCCCCATCATGCACATCTTGTGAATGACTTCCTTCAGGAGAATGACATCGTTCGACTAGAGCGGCCAGCATGTTCTCCAGACATGAACCCTATCAAACATGCCTGCATTGCATTGACGAGTGTGACAATCTGGACCAACAGTACCTTGATGAACTTGTGGATAGTATACCACAACAAATACAGGCATGCATCAATGCAAGAGGACATGCTACTGGGTATTAGAGGTACCGGTGTGTATAGCAATCTGGACCACCACCTCTGAAGGTCTCGCTTTATGGTGGCACAACATGCAATGTGTGGTTCAGATGAGGAATAAAAAGGGTGGAAATGATGTTTATGTTGATCTCTATTCCAATTTTCTGTACAGGTTCCGGAACTCTCAGAACTGAGGTGATGCAAAACTTTTTTTATGGGCTTATGTTGATACCATGAGATAACACAGGACTCACACAGAAATGTTATACACATTCAATCCCAGGAGAGTGATATGGAGGGGGGGGGGGGGGGGGGTTGTGGGAAGTGGTAGTGACAAACAGGGCATTTGGCCATGCACTACCACTAATATTTCCACATCTGAAATAATGTGCTGATCCCATGAGAAGTGTACATTGGTGTCTGTGGTGAAGAGGAACAGATGAAATCTAAAGAAGTTTCAGAGCCCAGTGGACCCCTATTACATTCTATACAGCATTTGCGTCTGAGTTAGTCCCTCTCTGAACTATAATATACCAAGAACTGAGACCTTTCACAAAACAGTGCCCAATAATTGGAAAAAGCACTAGCCACACCTACTGACAAGAAGAGTAGATGAAGTGATCCATGAAAGTACTGTACAATGCCTTTGACAGCCCTCAGTTATGGATTGGTAAAACATTTTCTGAGTTCAAATGTCATGAAATATCTCGAATAGAATGATCTCCTTGATGCCATCCAGCATGGATATCAATAATTTGTGACGTAAAATCCAACTCACACTTTTCTCACATGATATCTGAAAGCCATGGATCAAAGCAGTCAGGTAACTGCAGTATTTCTTGACTACTGACAACCATTTGACTCAGTAACGCACCAACATTTATTAATGGAAGTATGATCATATGAGATCTAAAATTAAATTTGTTACTGAAACGAGTATTTATTAGTAGGCATGGCAATGGATGTTATATAGGATGTGGAAGTAGTTTCAGGTATGCTCCAGGGAAAAGTGTTGGGTTTCTTGCTTTCCATGTCATATACTAATGACATTGCACATAACATTAATAGCAATCTCAGGCTTTTGTTGATGATTCAGCTATCTATAATCAAGCACTGTTTCAATTAGATCTTGACAGTTTTCAGAGTGGTACAAAGACTGACAATTTGTTTTAAATGTACAGAAATATAAAATTGTGCACTTCTTAAACTGATAAAAACATAGTGTTCCATGACTAAAATATAGATGAGTCACAATTACAGTTAGTCGATTCATATAAATACCTGGGTATAACAATTTGTGGGAATGTCAAATGGATTGATCATATAAGTCCAGTCACTGGCAGGATACTGAGAAAGTTTTCAAGGAGATTACTTATAAAACACTCATGTGATTCATTCTAGGATTAAATGAACATGAAATTTTTCCACTTAGGCTGTATTCATTTAAACTTCACCTTCATTTGACACTTTCAGCTTTTTAAACCAATATCTAGTGTTTATTTAGGAAAAAGATGTCATACCTATAAAAATGGTTATGTATTGATATTGCGTTATTCTATTTACTTTGATTTACAGATTTAACTGTTCTTGATGGTTTGACCCATAGTTGGTGCATATTATGGGTTTGTTTATGATAGTAAATTACAAATAAGCCATTTATTTCTGACAGCGTGTGAGAATAAGCATCTGTTCTGCCCTCTGTCACATTCCATACTTGTGAAGCATAATTGATAAATCTCAGGACCTGCTTACGAACGATAACACTTTCGGGATAGCAAATCAGTTACACGTAAAATCATGCAGCTGTTTGATATATAAGCTTAAATCTTCTTTTTTGTTACTAAATGATGGAAACAGAGGAGGCACTAGAGACAGTGCTAGGGTCACAGGAGGCTATTGGTGGTCTGTTGAGTCTGCTGCCAGTTATTAACACTGCAGCATTTGCTCAATGGTTGTTAATTATGAGTCTGATGCTGCTGCTGCATAAACTGCAGCTACTGCTGGTCTTTCAGGAGTATGATAATTGCTAGTCCATCTGGACGTAAAATGATTCACACACATATAATAAGAACCAGCTAATCACTAATGTTGCTCACAGTATTTTGTTGAAGCACAGAATAATTTGATACCAGCAGTAACTGACAAGGGAATGGTCAAATCTGACATCTCAAAATCTGTACTGATATTTTTTTGAACAGGAAGTACACCAAAAGAAACACTACACCAAAATTTTAGCTGTTAAGACACACTGCAAGTACTTTTTTATATTGAAAACTGCCAAATTTGTAGCTCACCAAGCAGATGGTGAAAGGTACACTCCTACCATAGCTGAAGCAGACAGCACACACAGCACAGCAAGTGCATAGTGCTGGTTGATGGTACATTGATAAACGTAACATGGCATGATGTGATTGTCATTTGTAAAGAAAATTTCAGTTTTTGTTGATAGTTCCTCAGATACAATTTTTACACATACTATTTGTTTGAATTTACAACTCTTTAATATCCATAATAATTAGCAGTTGACCTTGAGATATCTTCAAGTATTCAAAATGGAGATTAAACTGAATTAATTTACTTTGTGTTTTCTTTATATACGCTTGCTAACAGCATGTCTTTGTGCATGTTCCAGAGTTTGACAACAATGTGAAATCCAGTTAATGTTTTTAACCTAGTAAAGATGAAATATAGAGAATGTGGTATACAACTGAAATCACCTACTTCTCCTGAAAATCTACATATCTCTTATTTAGTAGTTTTTTGGACATTCACTTGAATGATTTCAACATTTTGTTAGAAATTGTGGAACCATAAGAAGGAAGAGGAAATAACTCTAATACTGCCATGGATTGTGGTTTCTACAGTGATATTTGTACTGATTAAAGTCCAGAAAAAATATAGTACCTTCCTAGCCTAAAGAAAATATTAAAATAACAGCTTTTAGAAACAAAAATGCCACAATTTTTTTGGTTGAATGAAGGAGGGGAAAAAACACTTGTAGTAAAGCAGTGTGCAAAGCTGGTTTCATTTTGTAAGATCTGAATGTGAATCTTAAAAATGGAATGGAAATGAAGTATGAACTATGTGTCAAAATGTGACTTGTAAATGTGTGAAAGAAAAACTATCCTAAAGATTTAAAACTGCCTAAGAGAGTCACTCCATTCAGTGCACCATTACTGAGGGAAGATCCATGAGACTGGGCACTCTGAATTGCAAGTGAGATGAACACCACTGATTTCCAGGCTTCAAACAGTTTCAGTAACTTCTACACAAAAGTAGGTCACAAAATTATGAAGCTTACTTCAAGTAAACTTGTAGAGGAAATGTCATTAGCACGTAGTACTATAGAGAAGTTCATAGCTGATGCAAGACAAAGCTTCTTGTTATCCTCTAAAATGCTGTATATACAGTCAGAATTGTGTACAAATAGCAGTTTATAATTTTCAGAGAAAAAAAAGAGAGAGTCCCTTTGCAGTCTCAGAATACTATTTACACATCTGCATACAGCAGTGACAGTGATAAGTATCAGTGGATTGCCCTTTCTGCAGCTTTCTATCTTTCTTGAGAAACCTCAAGGTAAATTAGGAAAAAAGATGCCTGCTTAATTGCAAAAATCCTTTAATCAACATAGAAAAATCTGGAAGAATGGGAGTGAATAATTTTCAATATTACATCAGAAATCTTACCATCAACACAAAATAATTCACTGCTTTTGTTGGGCTCTTGGTTTGAACATAACAAACACCTCTGTCTTTAAAGAGGACAACAAAAAGACTGTTACTAATATAATTCAGTTTCCACCTATAACTAATCATGTGATTCAGCCCCTCAATAAAGACATTTTGACAGTGTACAGCAGTTTCAGAACATTGTTGAGCAATATAATTTCTGATAGCTCTTTGTCATTTCAAATTTATCAGCAGGACACTATTGTTAAACTTCATTCCATTTGTATTTTCTCAGTTTGCACCATCATGTTTTATGAATTTGGCCAAGTATGCCTGTTATGTGCCAAAAACTTTAGAGAAACAGCCATGACTGTTCCTCCCTCCATCATAATTTTGTCTAAATAAAAATGGTAATTACTGCAAAGTAGCTGAAAGCATTATTTTTTTCTCTTATCAGGTGTGCCTGGTGTAAAATAAATGTTTGTTTTTGTCATTCAATACACACTTCACATTTTTGTGATGACTACAGGGAATAAACAAGAAACAGTTTCATTGTTAGTAAAATAGACATTACTGAAAAATTATTGTAGGAACTGTGCTACAAGAATTGTTATAAAACATATCATGTCAAAAAATTATGAGTCCCAACTTTGGGAAATCATCTGTAATGTAACATTATATAATGCATTGATTTTCTTTTCTCTGCCAGTCTCTAATGTAACAATTACATCTGCAACAGTTTAGCTGTCAATATAAAGAGCAACTTATTTAAAAAATTAATGATTTGAGGCATTGCTGTGGTTTAAGTGCTTGCATTTCACATTCACATGTATGAGGTTCAGACTTCGCACTATGAGGTGCTACATTCTCCTGTCATGGCTGTCTCTACTTATTCATGTGCTAGGCAAGAAAGGCTGCACAAACTGCTGTTATGAGCAGCTCTTTGTGTGGCAAAAATGAGTAACTTGAAATTTCTGGGTAGATTCTGACATTTCAGATTGGACCATTTCCTTGTTACAGGTGAGGTAATCCACCTGAAAGTCCACAGTCCATCCAGTAAGTACCCCTAGTAGCATATAAGTCATTGTAATATGATCTGGCCCGTACAGAATAAAGAGCAGCAGTAAATATACACAGCGTGATTCCGAGATGATTTTCAAACTTTCAACGATGATGGAGAAGGATTAATGTATTGATTTGAGGTAAGGGACCATGATCTGGAAATGAATGAGTCGAATAAAATGTTAAAATGTAATTAAGAAAATGTTATTTCCCTTAATGGATTTTTTTGTATAAACCTTGTAATTTTTTTCATCTTGCATGTAAAAAGAAAATAAAATATGTAAATTGTAATTAAGCAAATGTTAAAGGGTAATTGTTAAAAAAGTATTGTAATAGTTAAAAATGTAAATACTGCCCTCTCTCTATCTATCTTTCTATATGGCAATTCCTATATCATGTATATGATAAAATTGATAATAATAAATTGAACTGAATTGAAAGTTAAAGCGAAAATCGTTCTGGTACCTCTGACAGTGGATATCTTCTACTGTAAGCTCTTTGCTTTCCATATTTTGGGTTGAGGTGATATGGACCAAAGCAATAAAAAGCATCTAACCTTGTGCTTTATTGACTGTCATAGCAAAACCTACTTTTATTGGGATTTGTTTTTTATCATTAAGGAAGGCATGTTTGGATCAGAAGGTGTGATGTTAAAAGGGGTGTGAGCACAGTCTCATTGGAGTCAGCGAATTCAGCAGTGATGATGTACTTATCTAAGTGAGTTATATTGCAACATTAATTAATCACTAATTAGGATTAAGATTTTTAATCAATAAAATAATGCCATTTTTCTTTAAAAGCAACTGCTGAGGGGGTTAACTTGATGGATTTAAAGAGGTCAAGAATTTTACAGCATACAAATGAACATTGTTTATTTCTTCTAGTTGGACAGAATCAGAACTGAGGTAAATGTTTGCATCTCCAGGTAACATATCAGGAATAACTTTTCATTAATTGCTGTAAATTCATAATTTTTTTGGACATAGAATCGCCACTGAATAGTGCTGCAAAACATTTTGTTCATTGATTTCTGTGGTATTGAATATGGTGGTAATAAATCTTTCGTAATTTCAATAACAATGTTTAGAAATTTTGATTGTCTCATTGACATAATTTGTTTGATTTTCTAAATTGCCATTGCTCAATTTGAGTAACCATTTGGTAAAAACAGTATCACCGTTTGCCCTCATATATTCAGCCCACTTACAAATTTTAATATGAGACCATAAGGGTTATCATTTAATAGTAGCTTCAATAATGACTGTTCTATTGGCATGTCTAATGATGGGGAATACCTGATGGAAATCTCCACCAAGTGTAATTATTTTGCCTCGATAAGGGAGATTATTATTCATGACGTCCCTTAAAACTCAATCGACAATACTTAATGTGTCATCCAGAACCTTTGAAATTTCATCCTAAATGATGAGATCAGTCATAGAGAAGCTGTGCATCCTTGGTGTGAGTAAAAATCGATGAGACTGATGTGTGCAACATGGGTACAGGTAGTTTGAAAATTGAATGTGATGTGTGTCCCCCTGGTAGTAGATCAGCAAAAGTGTCAATGCAACTGCTAAAACAACCTTGTTTTCACATCGTAAAATTTGACACAAAGTTTTGTAGACAAATGTTTTACCATAGGCTCCCACTCTATCAATGAAGAATTGAGCATCTTATTTCTTACAGAATGTAAGACTTCTCCAGCTTTTGCTGTCCATTCTTCGTTAAGCTTTCAGTAAGCTGTCTTGCCATTTGCGTATTCTTCTTCTATGTTGCAGGCTTGTATTGTGTTTGTGTGATGATCACAACAGCGGATAACAGGTTGAACTGTTGGAAAGGTTGCCAAGGTATTTAAAAACGTTCCACAATTCTAGCAGTGTGAGGCTGTAAGCTTCATGTGACATATGCTGCCTCTGGAATCTTCTGAAAGTGCATGCTGAAATGTTGTCCACAACTCTGGTATATTGGTAACAGAAAAAATATGTAGATAATGCTGAAAAGCCATCTCAGTTGCCTTAGCATTTGGTGTCTGGCAGCCTTCTGAAAGCACTCTTTCCATTCAGCATCATTAATGGCTAAATGTAATTTTCTGTTGTTTGAAGAGATGAGTATCACAGAATTTCATCAACTATGCACAGATCATCAAACGACTACAGTCCTTTGACATGCAGAAGTAGTGCTCAGAGGTAATATAGGTAATATCTTCTGATGTCAGCTAAGCTGACAGTATAGATGAATGCAAAGCACAGTGTTCTTTCGACCACAAAAATGTTCTGGATTTGATAAATATTATGGTAAAGATACTTGGTGTGGTAATATTATAATTGCACAATTTAAAAAATGTCATGAATTTGGAGTCCCTACAAAGGTTAGTAGCAGCTTCGTATCCCATCTGAAAGTACAACCTGTTCCTCTGGTAAGGGGACAAGCAGTTGATCAATCATATGAGATTGATGGAAAGTCAGTGTTTGTGTAGTCGCCATATAGCCTCTGGTAGGTTCTCATAACACTTTGTCACCAATGAGGTTTTGTTGACCTTCAGAATCAGAATGAATTCAAAAAACCACTCAGTTATGTCTTTCATACACTCATTTGTGCAAAATTTTAAAATATTTTATCAAAGAACAATGCTCAAGATTGATATGAGAGCAGTATTTTGTGCTGAGAAATCTGCAGTATGGTATATCCACCAATTAGCATCAATAAATGATCAAACTCTCACTGTAATGCCATTATTGCATCATCTATTAGTAGGATAGCCTTGATATCAAAATCAGTTTCCTTCTGAAATTCTATTGGATAATTTTCGATACATTTTTGTTCTTGCATGTATACACAGTTTGGACTGATGGTACCACAAGATCAGTGTGCCATGCAGTTCTGAATAACTTCAAAAGTTCAGAGTCTGTTTCTTTATTTGGAATTTCTGTACAAATCAAAGTCTACATTTTAAACTGAACATACTTTGTCTTAGTTTGACAGAATGATCATATTGTGTACATGAGAGAGACCCCTCTTTTGAAATTCAATAATACAAACATAACCAGTAACTGTAGTTAGTATATTTTTTAAAAAGTTCTTGTAATAACATGACCAGCTTTAAATGAAGAACCCTAGAAACTAAGTCAGGTCTACACTGAGGTGAAGGATACTCCTAATATTGTGTCAGGTCTCCTTTTGCCTGGTGTAGTGCAGCAACTCAATGTGCTGAGGACTCAAAAAGTCGTTGAAAGCCCCTGTTGAAATATTGAGTCGCATTACCTTTACAGCCATCCATAATTGCAAATGTGTTGCCAGTACAGGATTCTGTGCATGAATTGACCTCTTGATTATGTTCCATAAATGTTTGGTGGGATTCATGTCAGGCAAACTGGGTGGCCAAATTTTTCACCCAAATCATCCAGAATGTTCTTTAAACCATGAAAAATTGTGCCCCAGTGACATGCATTGTCATTCATAAAAATTCCATTATTGCTTGGAAACATGACATCGATGAATGCCTGCAAACAGTCTCGAAATAGCTGAACATAACTATTTACAGTCAATGATCAGTTCAATTGTACCACAGACCCCAATCAATTACATGTAAACACAGCCCACACCATTATGGAGCCACCACCAGCATGCACAGTGCCTTGTTGACAATTTGGACCAATGGCTTTGTGAGGTCTGTGCCACACTCGAACCCTACCATCAGCTCTTAATAACTGAAATCAGGGCTCATCTAATCAGGTCCCAATTTTCCAGTCATCTATGGTCCAGCCGATAAGGTCAGGAGCCCAGGAGAGGTGCTGTAAACATGATGTTAGCAAAGGCACTCACGTTGGTTGTCTGCCGCCATAGCCCATTAACACCAAAGTTCACCACACAGTTCTAATGGATATGTTTGTTGTGCATCCCACATTGGTTCCTGCAATTATTTCATGTAGTAGTGCTCGTCTGTTGGCCATGATAACTCTGTGCAAATGTTGCTGCTCTCAGACATTAAGTCAAGGTCATCAGGCACTGTGTTGTCTGTGGTGAGAAGTAATGCCTGAAGTTTGTTATAATCAACAAACTCTCAACACTGAGGATTTCATAATATTGAATTTCCTAATTATATCCAAAATGGAATGTCCCATGCAGCTAGCTCCCACCACCATTCCATGTTCAAAAACTATTAATTCCCATTGTGCAGCCGTAATCACATCTGTGACTTTTGTCACCTCAATGTATGTTCAACTCTTTCATATAGTTTCAATAGAGAGATAATTTCATACCACTTGGATTGCAAGTAATTGTGAGAAACAGGTCAGGCTTTCCTAATTGGGCAATAATGGCCATTGCATCTTGACAATTTTGAAGCATATTGAAAGGGCTGCAATATCAGTGTTAATAAAGTCCACCCAACCTTTGTAACTGTGAGCTCTTGAGTTCTTTTTGATGGGACAGAATGAATGTCAACCTGAAACCTTTTACTTTGATGTAACTGTCAACAATACATAGTTGAAATAATTTACCTGAAGCATGAAGTATATTTAAGCTGTCTCTAACTTCTAAATGATAACAATATTACTGTAGCTGTATTGTGACTTCTCACTGCAGTAGCATGAACTTGAACAAAAGCAATGGATAGCACATTGGATCAGAATGTGGGCACCAGTTAGATAATATAGTAAGTGCACCAGTTGTTTCATAATAGATGACAAAATCTAAATTGGGTGGTGGTATTCCATCATCAGTGATAAAGACAGCAGCCACCTCACTGACAGTAGGTGCACTTGATCTTCCATGATGAAATGCCTTGCTAGTAATGAACTGTATTGAAAATCAGTTATACTGCAAGTTACATAATTTATGTATTTAAACAAATGTCTATAGAGATTGTATGTATCAAGTACTGCTTGCAGTATTTCAACAGGTTCTATGAGCTTTGTTCTCTACACAACGCTATAATACAATATTAAAATCTGCAATGAAGAGGCCGGTGTAAGTTGGAGCAACTCCTACATAAGGCTGCAAACTTCCTCCCATATGATAGACTTGTCCATGTGTTTTAATACAATATAGGTCTCTGCCAGGAATATAAATGAAACTAAACAGAAATGAAGCAAATGCAGATCACTGGTAAATTGTCTAATATTTCTGGATGGTTCTTAGTATAGTCATTATTCATCTCTATGAGATTTTGAAGCTCTTAACAAACATTAATGGACTCTAAGTTAACCTTTCCCTTGTGCCAACACTAAGTAGCTGAATTGCCACTGAACTCCGTTGCAAAGAACCTTCCAGATCTATGTACACTGATTTGGTCCATATCATCAACACTGTGTGTTTGACTTCATTGTCTTTAGCAAAAGGACAGGCAGAACAATATGTTTGTGGAATTTTATGTAGCTTTTGTCTTGCACTAATGCTTGGTGGAGACGAAGTAGGTATGTTGGTGACAAAGTTGCACTAACTGTGGGAATTGAACATTTAATTGGTCTTGTCCCCATTTCTATCTGCAAGTTGCTATGCATTGCATCGTGAAAACCTAATATATGGAAGAAAAAAGTTACCAAACATTTGACAGTTTTTACTTTTTGTAATTATTCATTTGTTAGGAAAAATTAATAACAAATAAATATTCCCATCAGTGAATGTTTGTTTTACCTTCACTCATGATGCAGATTAATGGTACTGAGGTTGAAAATCCTGTAAAGTAATAATTTAATAAAAAAATGAATATGCAGATTAATGATATTAATTACTTATAGCCGGCCATGGTGGCCAAGCGGTTCTAGGTGCTTCTGTCTGGAACCGCGTGACTGCTACGGTCACAGGTTCGAATCCTGCCTCAGGCATGGATGTGTGTGATGTCCTTAGGTTAGGTAGGTTTAAGTAGTTCTAAGTTCTAGGGGACTGATGACCTCAGATGTTAAGTCCCATAGTGCTCAGAGCCATTTTGATTACATATAAAAGTACTCAAAAAATATTTGGGCACTGATGACAGAGATGTTTAGTAAACCAAACCATATAGCCAACTCCTAGTTACATGAGCCACTGATTATTTACTGCACATCTGCTCAATTGTGTCAACTCCTCCCTTTGTCATGTTTCAGTCCATAATACTGTGTGACTTATTGGTTCCTTCCCCAGTTGTGCCTGCACTGTGTATGGTGTGAAGCAGTGCAACACATTTATTGTTTTGGGTGCATGTAATGCCATTGTAATATCTTTCTGGTATTCAAACATACCTGGATTTTAGCAGTAGGAATTCTGGAGGGATTTCAGTTTTTTTCCAGAGTTCCAATTCAAGTGATTATCAAAAGTAATATTCCAATTGGATCCCTGCTGAGTTTCTGCCAGTGAATGCACAATATCATTTGGTTTATTTGACATATTGTAAGGGCCATTTGCTTGTGTTCCACAATATAAGTCAACTTATGTTGCGTAGAATGTTTTGGCATTGAAAACATCAAACAATTTAAAGCCATACTTGTCTGATTTGTTTGGTATGTGCTGAGCAAATGAACATCTTCCCCTAAAAGGTCCCAGCATCTCATCTATGGTTGCAAATGTGTGAGTGTGAGAGAGAGAGAGAGAGAGAGAGAGAGAGAGAGAGAGAGAGAGAGAGAGAGAGAGAGAGAGAGAGAGAGAGAGAGAGAGAGACCTCTTTGAAGGCATTTCTGCTGTTTTGGCTATAACACTTTCCTTGGATCACTTAGGTCTACCATCTTAACCAACAAAAGAGCTACAAATAAAATCCAAATTGTCACTAAAGTCTTTTTCTGCATGACATTGCGTTTCATCTTCTTCATTCTCATTTCTCTCTAAAGGAAACACTTCTATTTCTGATTCATTGTTGCAATTGCTAACTTGTATTTGTTCTTCCTCCCCATCAGAATAGTCATTTAGAAGCTTTTCAATTGCTTCCTCTGACAAATTGGAAATGAGCTCAAAAATTAGAAACAAAAATGAATTTTATTTGGCAATGAAAGATTTTAACCCATAAAAATGATGGTATAAATAATTAATTTAAAATAATTTACTTACATTACCAGTCGCATTGTTGACTCCGTACACCAATCAGTGTGTGGACAAATTGCCAATGTTTTCCCATTACAAATCCAGCAACAATACAGATGACTAACAGATGTCCAACTTGAAGACACATGCAACTGCCAACAGTCCAACAATAAGTAATTAGAATTAAAAGCAAAACAATTAACTCTGGTTGACTCACTATCCAACATGATCGCTCAATGGTTAAGCAAAATTACAAAAATACACTGAATAAGGTGGTGTAGTGGGTTTGATGTACTGGTACGTTTGGAACAACAGCAGTTCAGATTTCTACCCTATCATCAATATATAGATTTTTTGTAGTTTCCCTAAATGGCTTAAAGCAAATGCCAAGACAGTTTCTTTGGAAAGAACGTGGTCTTTTCCTCTCCCTTTACTTCCCCAACTGAGCTTGTGCTCCATCACTAATGACATCACTGAAGGGTAATTAAATCCTGACTGTCCTTCCTCAAAAACACCATAGTTTGCATCTGGATTCAGGAGGCAAGGACCTGCTTGCAAAGAGTATTACCTAAAATGTCACATGCTGCTTCAACAGTTTCACTCTAGTTTTTACAATTTCTTAAATTTGCAGTGTCCCTTCAGTGATGATAGAAGTACCATATTGTAAAGGTAACTGAAATTGAAATAAAAGACGTATTTTAACATATGAAACTCCGAGCTGCAGTTTATTTCCAAGAGGCTTTGGACCTAAATGTAATGCTTAGTTATGTGCTCAAGCTATAGGAACATAATCTTGAACAAACAGAAATTGAACAGGTGTAGAAACTTGTAAAACTCAAAAACTAAACTGGGAACCATGACAACCAAATCAAAACTGTGATTGTAAGAGTTAATCACACACCTTTTTGTACACAAATATACTGGGTCAAACAGTAGAGTGAACAATATATTGACAGACAATAAAAATGAGAAACAGTGGTGTAAATTTGGAACTTGCAAATCTGTTCAGTAGCTCTGGTTATGTGCAATCAGTATCCACTGATATCAGTAAATTTTTCATTACTCTGACTGAAAAAGACAGTGATTCAAAATATTCTGTCTACAACATCAAATTTAGAAAGACAACAGATATAGGGCAAAATTATTCAGATATAAATACATATTTCCTTCCCTACTGCTTGGAACTTGCAGCAAAATGTACACTTCACTGCATAGTGAAAATTCCATTCTGGAAACATCTCTTTGACTATTGCAAAGCTCTCTCCACTACATCCTTTTTTATCAAAAGTGACTACCCAGTGCGTTACACAGAAATTCTCTCTGGAGGTTCAGTGGAGAGAGTTGCAGTGAAATTGGAGCTTTGAGCTATGAGTCATGCCCAAATCACATATTAAGTGACAGCATTTCTCACGGAAGATAAGGGTTAAGTTTCAAGCTGTGGTCTAACATATAGTCTTAATCTGTGTGGAATTTTAATTAGCTTCCACCAAAGCTACAAACCTCATGAAATTATTAAAACACTCCTTATCTTTTCAATACAACAGTGTACTGAGTATGTCAGTAAAATCATGTCAAGAATTAATCATGTATTACACTAGTTTTGATACCTGTTGGTGAAAAATAATGTACCCCATGAAGAATTAATTAAATATTTTAGTACCATGAGTTCACTGTATATACAAATTAATTTCTCTTCAACCATTCTTCCAAATATGTTTGAAAAGCTTACAATACACTTCTGACTTAAACATGCACTACTGATATCAAGAAAGAAGTATGCAGATGAAGTGAAACTAGCAGAATAATCATGATGCATGTTTTTCTGTCAAAAGGGCAATGTGTAAGGCTTTCAACAACTACTGTAGGAGAATTTATCAAAAGATTTCTCACAGAATGCAAAAAAATTGTGAGAAAATGTAAAGCCTATCAGTAGCACCAAAGTTAATGTCGAGACACCCATGGATGGGACAAGAATTGAAACTGAGGCCAGCAAAGCAATAGCAGAAATGCTGAAACTAGTTTTCAAATGTTCCTTTACTAAGTAATCTCCCAGTTTACTTTCCACACCACTGCAAAGATGAGTGGCATAGAAATTAGTTGTATTTCAGACTGAAAGTCCTGGTAGAGTTAGGCAACCATGACAGTTATAATAAAAATGACAAAAAATGCTTGTTGGTTGCTGGAAAAATCTTATTGCTGCTTTTGGAGATTTCCTTTCATTTCCATATTCACAACATGTTTGGGGCCAAATCATCATCTGGTGGCCTGACAGCAATTAAAATTTGTGATTACAAACTCTTCCCCTAATACAAATACAACAAATACAAATATACACAATTGCTAGGTTCACAAATGTACAAAAATAATAAAATGTCAAAGACATCAACAGTGGCCACAAAGGGAGCACAATTTTTACTTCAAAAGGCAATTGAAGACATCAAAAATATGAAGCAACCAATCTCTTGTTCTACTGATCTGCTCATTAAGTAACTGGTCATGGAAGCGCCATCTATGTACAAAAATTTCTTGGTCTTTCAAGATATCAAAATAAACACCTCTATCCTCATAATGAAGAATCTGTAATTTGTTTCCAATGTCACGAAGCTGATTTCTGCACTGACATAAATGAGCTCCTAGTGCACTGCTGCATGTTGGGTAACCACATTCTCTATATTGCATTCTGAATTCACTCACAGTATGTCTGATGTAAGACATGTCACAAGCTCCACAATTACACACTTGATCTTGTAGACAATCCCCTCTCCCCCAGATGCAATATTTATTAAAATGCTGACATGTACTATGTCAGAGGAGCTTCCCCTATTTGTTACCAGCATTGAAACATACAATCATGTTATGCTTTTTAAACTCATTACTAATCTTCACAGAGGGCGGGCCAACATACATCATAGCAGCAAATCTAACTTCTTTGTTCATTATTCTGGTCCCTTCATGAGTCTGTGACAGAAATTTTTTACCCATTTTCCTAATATCACTGTCTCACGATCCATTTGGATTGGGATGGAGGCTATTCTACTGTCAGTGGTCTCCTGGTAAAGGGCAAATTTTTTAACCTTTGTAACACTGAACAAGAAATACTTTCTTCTGTGACGGGAGGTGCTTGGAATTCACAGTAATAATGACATGTTGTTGTTGGCTTATGAGAAACCTCATATTCTAAACACTAGCCATTCCTACTTATCTGGAAATCCAGTAAGTTAAGAAAACCCTCAACTTCCAACTCCACAGTGAAATTAAAATTGTGGTGTAAAGAGTTAAAAATTTCTAGTAGTCCGAGCACCTCATCCTTACTCCCATTAAAAATGATGAATATATTTGTCAACGTAACATTAGTAAAGTACATTCTTATTAACTAGCTCTTTCTGCCTCTTGAAAAGTTTGCATTCCAGACTATTTACAAAAATCTCAGACAAAATTCTAGAAAGGCTACAGCCCATTGCCAAGCCATCACTTTTATGAAAAATACATCCATTAAAGGAAAAATAATTAAATGAAACAGAGTGGCCTACTTGGTTGACAAATTCCTTCACCAATGATAAATGTGCTTTATTATGCAAAATAAGGTATTCTGAACCACCTTCAGAGATTCTGCAACAGGGATATTGGTGCATAAATTAGTGATATCCAAGGAAAACAAAATACAGTCATATATGAAGATAGTAACTGTTCTCGAAAGAACAGATACCATTGATGACTGTGCAGCTTCTCTAGAATAAATGATAATTAATTGAAACCCTCAGATGCCGACAGGTGTTGTTGATATACCTCGATGGGAACAGCTGAAAATGTGTGCCCCAACCAGGACTCGAACTCGGGATCTCCTGCTTACATGGCAGAGGCTGTATCCATCTGAGCCACTGAGGACACAGATAAATAACGTGACTGCAGGAACTTATCCCTTGCACGCCCTCCATGAGACCCACATTCCCAATTGTCCACAATCTACATACATAATACATATTTGCCCATCCACTCATTACTTGTACTCACTAAGGTGACGATTCCTGTAAGAGTTTGGGCAACCTGTGGGCATTCACACAGACAAAGGTCAATGGCAGGGTAGCCTTTAACTATATATATATATATATATATATATATATATATATATATATATATATATATGAAGATAGTAACTGTTCTCGAAAGAACAGATACCATTGATAACCGTGCAGCTTCTCTAGGATAAACGATAATTAATTGAAACCCTCAGCTGCCAACAGGTCATCAATGGTATCTGTTCATCTATGGACGGTACTCTTAATTCTTTTGGGTCTTCAGTAGTTAGTGATGTGTGGTTGTATCTGAGGTTATATTATTTAATGGACTGAATAGCTTATGCATAGTGTTTATGAATATATATTGGGCTGAACAGTGAAAAGTTTAGTTGCAAACAGTGGGGTCTAGAAGACAAAGGTATTTATTATATTATTTTAATTAGTGCGCCACATAGTGCTACTTTGTGCCTTCGGCAGCAGCAGCCGTGACGTCACGGCTGATGGTTGGTGGGTGGCTGGGGGTCGTTGGCAAGTAATCAGTTATGTAAAAATGTCCTCCTTTGTATTACAAATGAAGTTGCAAGTAGGTATATAAGAGGCAGCGTTGGAATTTATGGTTAGTTCTACTTAGTTAATGATGAGTTATGGAGTCAAATCGTTTGAAGTTTAGAAAGTATACTGCTCGTGGTGAAGAGAAACAGTTACCTTGATCAGCAATATGAGAGATTAATCATAAACGTGCCACAAAACGTAAGAGAGATATTTTAGATGAATCATTGGAGTTAACTACTGAAGACAAGGGTTTTTTTGATGCTTTAGAAGATCTTCATTTAACTGAATTATTTAGTGATACTCCAACCGAAGCGAAATGTCCTAAACAAGACAACGAACGAACACCAGGACCATCTTCAAGACCTGATAATCAACCTAATTTAATAGACAAAGGGTTTCAAGATCAAGGATTACAAATTCCCAGTACTTCTGCAGCCACAGAAATGGAAGTAGAAGAACAACCACGATCTTCTCAACAATTATAGCAAGGTACTAGTAATACTGATTCATCAACTGGTGGTACAAGTTCTGGACAATTAACTACATTTCAGTTATGGAAGTCAGTAGAAAAAATTAAACAAAACAGTGTTATAATTATTAAAACACATATTTTTTTCTGTGGGGTTATGCATATAAATGGTTCAATGTAGTTGCTCCTGATAATAATAACAAATTTGTAGCTGAAAGATTAGTTACATCTGGAGATCAATTTATGACTAACAAATTAAGTCAGTTTATGAGTAAAGCACAATTGGATTCATTACCACACAATTCATTTGTAAATAAATTATGGATATCATGAACTCCTGTTGGTTTAGAAGCCAATATTCAAACTGGAAGTACATTAAGTGCAAGTGGAAGTATTACTCATGTTTCAATGTTAATTTATAATAAAGGTGCGAATCTTGCAATTGCTCATGAACCAGTTAAAGTTATGACTGGTCGAACTAAACCTATGTGTATTAGTGGTATTGCAGCAAAAGGCCATACACAAAATACTTTAAGGGGTTCAAGTTCAATGACTAATTATCCTACATGTTTAACTGTTCCACGTAACTGGCCTTTTTATGATTCTTTTATAACACCACATGGTAAATCTGACAATAATGGAAATTTGTTTGCTACAGATGAAGTACTTGGAGTTCATAATTTACATAAAATGTATGTCGCTTAATTTTTGAAAGTGATAGTGATGGTGACAAAGAACTATCTCAAATTCATAGTAGAGAATCTGATGACCAATTTAATCATCGTCATGCAGACTGTGCCACATGTATTGACGAAAAAGTGCCTGTACCTACAAGAGACTTGCAGTATGGTGGACAAACAATAGTATTAAAAGGTTTGGGATGGCCAAGCTGTTTGTATGACAACGCTGTAACGAAATCTGTACCAAATACAACTTATAAATTATTTACTAGAAATGAAGAATTTGAAAGTCATTTTAATTGGAGTGCTATCACTTTTAGAAGATATGATCATTTTATGCGAATTTGTTCATTAAAAGATAAAGATTTAATAACGTGGACACAATTTGATACAATGCATAAATTACGATATAGAATTAAAATTGTGAATGTAAATTATAAATTAATATCACTGAATCAACCACACAATTACTGTCTTAGACATAATGACCATATGCGTAAACCTGTTCTATACAATGTATTGTGTACAAATTGTTATTTAAATGTTATTCTTAACACTCAAGATGAAGGAAAATTACGAATACTGACTAACAACCATTATGCTAGTTGATCTAGTAATGTATTATATTTAAGTGAACAACCGACTCAGGATCATTATGGGTTTACTACTCAAGAAATACTTTGTACATCAAAAGCTCATTATTTTGATACTATATTACAAATGGGTGATATTTTATTTTGTAGAATATGTTTAACTGCTAGATTTGCAGAACGCATTGAAAGTATTTTCACTAAAGATTTAATATGTTCTGTAAATCAAGAAACACAATGTGATTTACAAAACCTGTAAATTGTTACAGCAATGGACGACTTGGATGTGCTCTGAGTCCATTTCTGATTTCCCAGCAAGGATGAAGAGAAATCTGTTTCTTTGATTTTATTTGCAAAAGAATCTAATGCAATTTGTAATGTCTTCATAAGACCTCGAGTATTGGCTTTGGATGAACACAGCAGTGTGTGTCCAATCTAATTCTTTAAATTGGATACACAAGTAATTAATGATGTTGTCTGAGGTGATTTTTCCCACTCCCTCCTCAATTTGCTCTTAAGTTTGTAAACGTTCCATTTGACATTTTTTTTTTTTCAAAGTGAGAATGTAACCATAAAATGAATTTATACATTCTTGAGGATCGTCAAATAAATTAATAATTTTAACTAATAGACTTACAATTTCAATTATGTCTATTGTTAGTCCGTCAGTATCATCGTTGTCACTTGTTAAAGTTGTTATTTTTGTTTTCTTAAGGGGAGTTACCTCTTTTTGTTCTTCTGTGTCAGAAGTTTCTCTTACGTCCTGTGTCTATATCTTTTGCTGGTGTCATTGGTCGTGTATTATCTTCATCTGAATAGTCATAAGATTCTGATGAAATGTCCTTTGTAGACATATAAAAAATTAAATTAATGTCTTTTCGATTTGGAGTAAAGTAAGTAAATTGTACTTCTCCAGTAGTAATAATAGATCTGAAAAAAAATCAGTCAAGATCTTCCTTCCTAGGATTTACTAGAGCTCATGCCCAAGAATACACTCTTCATGATGTAGTTCATGAGGAGCACAAATGTCTTGTCACAGTAGGTATTTTTCAACACTTTCCATCCTTTACTTTGACAGAAAATGTCATTTCTGCTCTTGTAAGTGGAGAGTCCCAATAAATCAAGATAAATGTACAAGGCATGTTTTTTGAGTAAGTACCATTTTAAAATAAAAATAAAACAAGTGGTCTTTTCTTATCAATTTTATTATTATATGAAACCCTGTTCTTTAATCTAATTTTCCACATAATTCTCACCAATGTTAAGGCACTTATCCCATCATACAACCAGCTTTTGAATGCCATCCTCATAGAAATCTGCCACATGATTAGGGAACAACTGCATAAAGTATACTTCTTGACATGTCATATGTGGGTGGGAATTGGGTTAAAAAGTTGACTAAACTACAGGTTTTCTTGTAAAAATAAAACTGCTAAGGAAAGTCAAACGGTTTTGTTTTTATTTCAGAATTGTATTTATTTAATAAGCATGCCTCATACAATCATACAATCCCATCTGATATGTGGTCATTTCATCTTAAATATCAATAGAACAAAGTATATTTTCATGTGTCCTTTGATGAAGGGTGGTGTAAATTTGTGTTGTCAATACTTTCTGTGTGTCATAGTATTATTGTAACCTGTCTTTTAGCATTTCCAATGCAATAGACAGTTTTCAGCTGCTCTAAAATCACACCTTTATGTTATGCATCACTGTATATATTATGGTACTTTAATGACACCATAATTACTGAGGTCATTGTCACTGATCATTTATGAACCTTGGCTCACTTTTAAAGTAGATGTGTCTGGCCTGCAATCTATGGAAGTGCTCATTCTTCCTGTCGGAGTTCACATTATCAGAGAGGAAAGGTTGCAGCACATGAATCCTCACACGACAATCAATGCACCTTGTAACACCACAAAATTACAAAAAGTGAGCCAGCTGCTGTGACCAAGTGGTTCTAGGCACTTCAGTCCTGAATCATGCTGCTGCTACAGTCGCAAGTTCAAATCCTGCCTCAGGCATGGATGTGTGTGATGTCCTTAGTTTAGTTAGGTTCAAGCAGTTCTAAGTCTAGGGGCTGGTGACCTCAGATGTTAAGTCCCATAGTGCTTGGAGTAGTCTGAACCACTTGAACAAAAAGTGATGGGAAGATTAAGTATCATCTGCAATCCATCCCAGACACACTATTGATTACAGCACTTCTAAATGAACTCTACTTGTACTTCACAATGTGAACAGATCTTCAATCATTTGAATCATCACGTTTTGCAATCACTATCATGGCCTTTTCACCATATCATCTAGGCATGTTTGCAACAATGCCATTGTACCACTCACTGTATGCATCAAAACATCTCACTTCCTATGCTTCAAATATCTTGTAATCAGGTCACTATAGCTATTCCCAAATAGAGAAAGAATTATTATTGTTATCTTTCATGTATATACATTCTGTAACTTGAATATAAGTGCTGACTAACCCACATCTTTATGTTTCACTTTTGGGAGGATAGAACTGTAATAAGTAAACAAGACTCATTATGAAACTTCCTGGCAGATTAAAACTGTGTGCCAGACTGAGACTCGAACTCTGGACCTTTGCCTATCATGGGCAAGTGCTGTACCAACTGAGCTACCCAAGCACGACTCACGCCCCGTCCTCACAGCTTTACTTCTGCCAGTACCTCGTCTCCTACCTTCCTCCCGAGTTCGAGTCTTGGTCCGGCACACAGTTTTAATCTGCCAGGAAGTTTCGTATCAGCGTACACTCCACTGCAGAGTGAAAATCTCATTCTGAAGACTCATTATGATCTCAAAATTTGCACCAAAAGTATATAATGTAGAACTTTGGCTAATTATGCACAATGGCTTTTTGAAGCCTTAACGAATTTGCTTTCAAAGATGATACTCTACAAATTAAATTGTACTCTCTCACTCTCTCATTAATGAAAATCTGTAGAAGCAGACGAGAAAGGTGTCCAGCTGGCATTATCTGTTATTTTGGAACAGCTTCTGTATGTATAAATTATAATACTTTTTCAAAATAGTTCCATGCTGTCATATCAATGATATACTTGTTGTTGGTTACAGTTTTATTCAGATAACATCTAATGAAGAGTTGTCTGTACATGTACAGATATGTCACACTGGAGAACAATGAGATGAAACTTTCTCAAAATTAGATCCTTGTATTACCTGACTTAATGTTTATGATATATCGGTGTTGGCAAATGAAGTTGGAACTATAATAATCCAGATACACAAGTAGTTTGCAGCATCAACCAAAATGTTCCAAAAATAAAACTTATTCAGATTCATGCTGTAAATAATAGCCTGCGAGGTCCTGTAATTAAAATGAAAAACAAGTAAACAATGTCTTGTGATGGAATGAGAATATGGCTCAACTGGACAAAAAACCAATTCAGAATTTTGTACCTAACACGTTATTCCCCAACATAACTCATAGATAAGTTAAGTTGTTATACTCTGTATGTTTTTACTCTTTACTGTTTTACAGTATGGTGTTCTTGGCAAATGATGTAAGACCTGACAATGTGTTATGTTGCAAAAATGAGATATGGATGTGATCTGTGGAGATAGCTATGAGAATTATTGTAGGAATGTTTTCAAGGAAATCAGAGTATTTACACTTATTTATCTCTCAGTTCACATACTCTTATCATTGTGTTTCTAGTAACAAAAATGTTTCTGGTGAATTGTAGCAGTCATAATCATTATAAATGAAGCAATCATAATTTTGAACAATGCTGCATGAGTTCCCAAAATAAACAGGAAAATAATATAATCTAGACATCCAAAAATAAAAGTTTTCTTCCTGGGCTCTGCTATAAGTGAGTAAGATTATATTTCAATTTTCATAATAAATATTGTAGCTAGAATTAATGCACCAACAGTTAATCATAAACTAACTGTTATTATGAAATGAAGATGCTTTGACCTTCGGAGGATGCTGGTGACCATGACGCCTAAATAAACTTTAGAATTCACAGTCCTTTTAATTTAACTCAACAGGTAATGAGTTTTCACTTTACAGGGGTCATCAGATCTTAAAAATGCAGTAACACAGAAGACAAGTGGTTTATAATTTTCCATCCTCAGTATTACTGTTCTTTTTTAGATTTGATGGGGTCTATTAAGCCAAAATTGGTGAGCAATTAAACAAATTAAAATGTGTCCCAGACTGTGAATTTTACAGTTTAACAATCATATATTGAAATAAACATACAAATTCACCTCAATTTTGCAGAACTGAAGCATGTCAGATGTAGATATGATGTGACCAATTAAGTGCTTGATGCACACTGAAGTCCACAGCTCGTGGTCGTGCGGTAGCATTCTCGCTTCCCGCACCCGGGTTCGATTACCGGCAGGGTCAGGGATTTTCTCTGCTCTGTGATGACTGGGTGTTGTGTGATGTCCTTAGGTTAGTTAGGTTTAAGTACTTCTAAGTTCTAGGGGAGTGATGACCACAGATGTTAAGTCCCGTAGTGCTCAGAGCCATTTGAACCATTTTTTACACACTGACAGTCACAAGTACCAGAAAATTAACAATTTACAAGCAAATAGTTAAATAAATTAAAGTAAAACAATCAAAGATCACCACCCATGTTTTCTAACCACTAAATTGCTGCCACCCTGTTGCAGTCATGACTTGGAGAATCTCACTATTTTTAGCATTAGAGAGTAACGGCTGTTGTATCTGTCCGACATCTGATTCAGTTCAGATTCTGTAAGGTGACATGGGGACAACTGAAGCCCAGGAGTTTGATTTGCAAGAAGCCTGTCTGGAGTGCAGACGATCACTCTAATTTCCAGGCAGAAGCCAGATAAAGCTCTGGCTAACAGGCTCATGGCATTTCTCCAGCTTAGTTGATGAGATTTTGATTAGATTGCAGAAACTTACTGAATGATCTTGCATATGAGAAGAGACTGATTATTCTGTACTCCTGCACATAAATGGTTGACAGTCAGCTGTCTTCGTAGGTGAGATGGAGTAATATCGCTTAAGACTGAGAGCCAATGAAAAGCCATAGGCAGAAGTGTACCACACATAATGTGCATGACATGTCAAAGAATATTTCAGTTTCCATATTAAATTGGGTGGGGACCTGTTGAGTCATATGCCTGAACAGTAGTCAGCTGGTGAAGAAAGTAAATCCAGTGTTGTTCTCAAAGTATTTGCATCAGTTCCATAAAAAGTTTCCCAGAGCTAGCTTTCACATTAAATTATTGTGACTCTTCATTTCTCCAACTGTTTTCGGAAGATGGTGACAATACATAAGTGACCTACCCAAGGTTATTTCCAGGTACTTTGTATTGATATTGCATAGTAAAACGATGTGTCTGAATATTATTTGTGGGCAGTAGTTTTCACATTTGTTGCTCAGATGGAATGCTGCAGTGTCTGTCTCCAGTGGGTTTTGTTTTATCTTCTAAATTCTGACATACTCACGTAATGTAAGAAAGTCCTCTGTCACTATTTCTTCTGCCTCTGAGTGACCGGTCAGTTGGGTCACTAGACAGATGTAATCAGCATATGTAAGTTTGCAGGACATGTTTTCTGATATGACAGTGCATTCTTAAGGCTGTCATTTTTACTCTGGTGGTTCACATGAAAAGGTTTTCAACATGATTATGGCCACACAATGGGAATTAATAGACACAGAATGGTAGTTGCAACTAGACACATGGGACGTTCCATTTGGAAATCATTAGGCAATTCAGTATTATGAGGTCCTGTGTCAAGAGTGTGCCAAGAATACCAAATTTCAGGCATTGCCTTTCATCATGGACAACACACTTGCCAACAGCCTATACTTAATGACTGAGAGCAGCAGCGTTTGCACGGAGTTATTTGTAGTAACAAACAAACAACACTTTGTGAAATAACCACAAAAATCAATGTGGGACATACAAAGAAGGTATCCATTTGTTTTCTGATCCTCCTCAGTGAATATTATAAACCCTCTCCTGCCAAACTTGAAGCACTTAGTGACCTCAGAATATGTTGCTTACTAACAGTTCTTTTGTCAGCTATAGTAGTCCAGTAAAACGTAAATGAATTTTATTACTCTCTTCTTAGAAATGCACTGTCATTTGCTGACCCAACATTCATATTCTTGGGTGGCTTTTAGAATTTTACCAATATAATGTTTTACAGATTTCTTCACACGAAACTCAATCAAACAAAAATCTCCAACTGTTAGAATGCTGTTAGCATCTGCACATAATGGTACTGATTGTGATGCAGAGTCTGTGAGATCATATGCTATATGCATTCCATTATCATGATCACAGGAAACCTGTTGCTGATCACTGCTGGTGGTGGCGTTATTGTCTTCCTCTAGCAGAGTCTCCTCTCTTGCCAACTGGGCTGAAGTACCTACTACAAATCTTCTGCACTGATAGTTTTACCTGGTCTGACATTAATATTCTTATTCCTGCTCTTACTTTCAACTAGCTCATTAAATCCTCTCATTTTCTTCAGAAAACTAATTACTGCTTCAGAGACCAGGGGAATAGTAATGGGTGATTCTTCATTTTCTAGGAACTGATAAGAATTTCCATCATGCAGTCTCACAAATACCTTACTAGGGTTGTAAGAATACATATCACATTTTTCAAACTTCTGCAGCTGGATTTGCACTATCCTCTTCCTCAGTTGTGTACAATTTTTCATACAGCTCTGAAAGTAAACATGGAAACTGGTCTTTACTCAGTGACTGAGATTTCTTCTTTAAAGAGGTGTTCCAGGGATCCAATATGCTCCTCCACTGTTGCTTTAAAGGGCCATAAGAGACAAGTAACTACCATTTGCTGGGTGACAAGAGAATGATATCCCATTTTCTTGTGCTAGCTATGGAACCCTTGCACTAAAGTGGCTGTTCAGATGATTGCTGATTAGGACATTTTTCCCTGGAATAATTCTGACATTTGGATCAAAT
The DNA here is from genome assembly GCF_023897955.1 of Schistocerca gregaria. NCBI lineage: Eukaryota > Metazoa > Arthropoda > Insecta > Orthoptera > Acrididae > Schistocerca > Schistocerca gregaria. The sequence continues at coordinate 182,180,244 of NC_064931.1, read as the reverse complement.
ACTGTTTCAAACCAATCAGTGTAGATGACAATGTTGAACCAACTACTCTTACTACAGTTTTATCTTGTGTTTGATGGACCACCTTCTGTCCAAGTAGACCACGTCTGTTCATCATTATATATGACATATGCTGTCAACACAGCACCTGTGTTTGAACCACAGAACATAACTGATATCAAGCTCTTGGTGCTTCTACAGATTCTAACTGTATATTCACTCACTCATAGGAATATGAGGAATATGAATTTCTTCTGGCCAGTGTCATCTGACAAGTTGGTCTCATCATAATCTATATTTATGCAGAGCAATTCAGTTGCCCATACTGATTTGTTTCATGTAACCCATACTACATCTGTATCAGTACTTAACCTCTCATAAATAGTTCAGAAATATTGCCTTATAAAGCGTGTTTCAACATCAGAAACTATAAAATTAACATGAGATATCAAAATGGGGAGTGTGGAACTAATAAGTCTCCAGTATATAACCTAGGAACCATTTCTCAAAGCTTAAGTACTATAAACAGAATGAACTTACAGAGACATCCAGTACCTGTATGACTACATCGATAATTACACTAAAGAAAAATTGGAGACACTTGAATAAGAATGGCAGAAGTAAGATATGTCTTGGACCAAAAATATTGTGTAACTCATGGCCAATTGTCACTTGTAGTTTTTTACTGTACGATTCCATTTGCTAACAGTTTCCCGAACCTCTGAGAGGGAATGTATATCGATTATGGCCTATCACCTGTCTGGGTAGTGTTCCTGATACAGACATAGTGGAGGTTGCATAAAACAAATTGTTAGGGGCAGCTAAACCACCCTTTATAAAACAGCATGTATGTATGTATGTATGTATGTCCAAGATCTCCTCCCTAACACTGGATTGATTTCAAACAAATTTGGCATACACACAGCACATTTCACAACTATTAGCACTGCAGCTGTCACAACCTTCTAGCTTCCATAGGTGTGGATATAAGGGGAAAAAAAAGATAAAAAAAGTTTTTCACTCCCTGATGTGCAGGCTGCCCTGCACGACAGGAATGTTGTGTTTGAGTAGTTTCAGCCTACTTATCAATTTGCTTTGCAGGGCAGCCAAAACGTTGGCCGGAAAAAAATTTTTTTTCATTCCCCTAATATGTAGGGTGCCTGCCGCTACAGGCATGTTGTGGGAGTAGTATTTCCCTGCTTTATTGACCTGTTTTCTGGAGACTACACATGTGGATAGACATATGTGAAGGAAGATTGAGGTGAATAGAAGAACAGATGAACAGAGAGAGGGGGAGGCAGAGGGGGGGGGGGCAGGGCGGGGGTAGGGAGAGGAGAGGCAGGACATGATGGACAGTGGGTGGAAGATGGATAGCAGAAGGCACCAGGAGGGGATGGACAGAGAGAGAGGAGGAAGGGGAGATGGACAGAGGCAGGGGCAGGAGGATACAGATATAGGGAGAAGGGGAAGAGTTGATGGACAAAGAGACAGGGGTAAAAAGGTGATGGACAGAGAAAGGAGGAGGAGGAGATGGACAGAGAGAAAAGAGGAAGAAGAGGTGGACAGAGAGAGAGAGGACGGGGGCAGAGAGAGAGAGGAGGAGGAGGCAGAGAGGGGGGGGGGGGGAGCAGATGTACAGAGAGAGGGAGAGGATGACATCGGCAGATGGAAGGGGAAGAAGATATGGTCAGACAGAGGGGTTGAAGTAGATGGACACAGAGAGGAGGGAGGAAGAGATGAAGAGACATGGAGACATGGAGAGTGGATAGGAGGAGATGGACAGAGAGATGTAAGGAGCAAGAGGTGGACACAGAGAAGTGGGACGAGGTGACATGTTAAATATATGTGTTGAATGTGTACTCAGCTGAAGACGTGGGGAAAAGGCAAGTTAAATAAATTGTTGGGTGAGACATCAGAACTATTATCATTTTTTAGTGTAACGTTCAAATTATCAAAGTACTGATTTATGGTTGCAACACATAAAGGAGACCTATTTGTTGAGATATTCCTACTCATGTTGAGACAGTTGATATTTGTGCCTTTTAAGAAAGACCAAGGCCCAATCAAGATAGAAATTTTGTCTTTGAGGCATGATAGGCCCTACTGTATGGATCTGTAAAATTAAATTGACATTGTGTGACCTGAGCTTCTCCTGGCGTAAACTATGTTCAAAGTACTTACGGGCATTCAGCCAAGTTGAATTTTCGACAACTGCCGATATTTCGGCGGATGCACACTCCGCCATTTTCAAGGCTTAACTGCAACGACCAGACGAAGTGCAGAAAACACGAGAGCTCGGTTCTGCGAGTCTAGCCGAAAAGATAACACACACCTAAACAAAAGCCACCAAAGATGGACGAAGTCAGAGCTATCGATAGTAAGAAACTATAGACTGGTAGTTGAGGAAACGTTAACTCTGTCCCTATGTTTTTTAACAAGTGAAAGAGCAGGATTCCAGGCCGAGTTTAAACAAAAGCCTCCATCCCTATTCATAAGGTTGCTAGCCAATTTAATTTCAACAGACTCCTTAATCACACTATCCCAATAGTCAGACGTGCATGCTAATATCTCGGTATTATTATACCACATGGGATAACCAGTGTCCAAACAATGTTTGGCAATAGCAGATTTGCTAGGCTGCTGTAGTCGCGTGTGCCGTTTATGTTCAATACACCAGTCCTCCACGGTCCTGATGGTCTGACCAGTGTATGCCATGCCACAGCTACAAGGAATGCGATAAACACCTGCCTTACGTAAACCAAGATCATCCTTAACAGACCCCAAAAGCGCTTTAATCTTAGATGGAGGTCGGAAAACACATTTCACATTGTATTTCCATAAAATACGACCTATCTTGTTTGAAGTGCTTCCTATGTAAGGCAAAAAGGCAATAGATTTAGGAGTCAACTGAGAATTATCATCAGTCACATGGCGCACAGTTGGTTGATATCGCAACGCCCATTCAATCTGTCTTTCACTATACCCATTGTGGTGGAAGGTAGCCTCAGCAGGCAAAGTCTCAACGTCGGAGATGACATGTGCCCTGTGTACCAGGGTACGAAGTACCCCTTCACGTTGGGCCGGATGATGACAACTGTCCACCTGCAGATACAAGTCAGTGTGAGTACGCTTCCTATAAACTGCATGTCCCAATGATCCTCCCACCTTCCTCCTAACCAAAACGTCAAGAAAGGGAAGGCAACCATCCTCTTCCACCTCCATGGTAAAACGAATGTTGGGGTGGATCGAGTTTAGATGTTCTAAAAAGGCATTCAAATTCTCCCTGCCATGCAGCCAAACAACAAAAGTATCGTCAACGTATCTGAAAAAACAGGCAGGTTTCAATGGCGCCGACTCCAATGCACGCTCCTCGAAGTCTTCCATGAACAGATTTGCAATCACAGGAGATAACGGGCTACCCATGGCAACTCCATCTGTCTGCTCGTAATACTGGTCATTGAATAAGAAATACGTGGACGTCAACACATGTCGAAACAAATTAGTTAGTTCCAATCCAAACTTCACTTCAATTAACCGCAACGAATCAGACAAAGGAACACGAGTAAAGAGCGAGACCACATCAAAACTTACTAACATATCAGAGTCATTCAACTGCATTCCCTCCAAACGCCGTAAGAAGTCAGCTGAGTACTTAATATGATGTTCTCAGCGTCCAACTTGTGGGCTTAACATTGAAGCAAGGTGCTTAGCCACACGATATGTTGGAGCACCGATATTGCTGACTATGGGGCGGAGAGGGACCCCCTCCTTATGTAGTTTCGGAAGGCCATATAACCTGGGGGGAACAGCACTATAGGTGTTAAGACTCCTTGGCAAACCACTTTTCTTCAGGAGGTTGTTGGTCTTCCTCTCAATGCTTTTTGTGGGGTCAGCATCGATCCTGCGATACGCTGAGTCAGATAATAAACAATTCATCTTTTGTACATAGTCATGTTTGTTCAAAACAACGGTGGCATTGCCCTTGTCCGCAGGTAAAATGACAATGTCCGGATCAGCTTTGAGAGAGCGTAAAGCAACCCTCTCCGCTGATGTCACATTGCTCTTGGGTGGACGAGCCCTAGTCAAAACATGACATGTCTCCCTCCTGACATCCTCTGCATCAACAGGAGGTAGTTTGTAAACTGCCTGTTCAATCGAACTGATAAAATCCACTACCGGCAAACTCTTCGGTGTTGGTGCAAAATTTAAACCCTTCCCTAGCACGGATAACGCTGCGTCGTCAAGGGATTTCTCTGTGAGATTTATCACAGAATGTCGGGAGATAGGATCAGCCTCCGAGCCACGGAAACGTTCAAACTTAGCCAGATGCCGAGCAGTGACAGAACGATATTCACAATCAGCCTGAGTCCATGAGGCACCGTCCAACCAATCCCATGTAAATTCAGACATTAGCCATCGTCTTTAAATCTACATGTCAAATAAGAAACCTGTCAGTTAAAGCTACTAAATAATCAGCAAAGCTATTTTATTCATCAGCAGAGAATACTAACAGCTGTACAGTAGAGTGATAAAATTTATTTCTTACTGTGTGGCTGAGATCTCATAGTGGAATATTAAAATGTTTTCTGGCCTTTCTCAGTATCATTCTTCAATTCCTGACTGTCTCCATAGATTCTTCGCAGTTTTCTGTAGAACGATTCTTGTATCAGTATGCATCATTTCTGTGTCCATGTTTTCTTGTCATTTTTAGCACTGAAATAAATAAATATACATATTATAAATAATTTAACATCAGAATAACAAATGTAACTGTGTAAAACAACATCTTAGCATAAAAAGGAATGGGATCCATTAGAAATTTGTGTTATGTGTATAGTTTGAACATTGATCAATGTTATCCCATTTTATGTTTGAAAATATGACATTTATAAAAATCTTCTACAGCCAAGACATAAGGAAACGTAATGCAATGTTCTTGACCAACATATGTTAAAAACATAAAGGGTAAATCAGCAGTATTGATTAAGGTTAAACACATACAGCCTGCTAATCTTTGTAAGTACCTTACTAAAGTTATATCAGTTGTTAAATTAGTAAAAAGATTCTGTCATTTTAATAGGTAAAATCATATGTGAAGAACACCAAAATATAGTGAAATAGCACAGAAAACATTGCCCCAATACAAATTTACCTTCATCAAAGTTGGAGTGAGAGGCAGTGTTAAAAATCATTTCCTGAAAGATGTTCAGCCTTTTCCGTGTTCAAAGTAACCCCTGCTTATGGTGTAATGAAATGGATGATGATAAATGGAATGAAAAAGGCGAAATACACACAAACTTTAAGAAGAATATAATGTTCCATTTCCAAAAACAGCAAGAGCTAACAAGTGTGAATACTGTTAAACCATCACTTTAATAAGTGATGGTTGAAAAATATTACCATGAATAATATAGGCCTACTGAAGTCATGAAGTCAAAACTGTGCTGTCTTTAAATGTTGCTGGAAACCCTTCCAAAAAAATTTCCTCAACTAATGTAGCCTACACAACAGCAGCCATGGATTGTCAGTACAATTTGGTGCCGTACGGGTAGGATTTCTAACAGCATTTAAATATAAGGAATTTCTGATTCCATCACAAGGTGTATTTACATGAAACATACAGCCGGCCAGAGTGGCCGAGCAGTTCTAGGCGCTACAGTCTGGAACCGTGTGACCGCTACGGTCGCAGGTTCGAATCCTGCCTCGGGCATGGATGTGTGTGATGTCCTTAAGTTAGTTAGGTTTAAGTAGTTCTAAGTTCTAGGAGACTGATGACCTCAGAAGTTAAGACCCATAGTGCTCAGAGCCATTGCATTCAAGAGTAAACACAAAATAAAATATATCTATGTATGTATATATACTTGTCCTTGAAAAATTGTAAAAGTAAAGAAATGGAATGAAAGAGGTAGGTTGCATTGGCCACACACTTCTGTAAAATAGGCAACTTACATGGGAGCCCTATGTCATAATGCTACCTCACAGGTAGCAAATATGATTCAGGTGCCAACAAGGAGGTACAAAAAACAAACAATAAAATGAAATTGAGGTATGCTTCATTTGGAAAATGTTGAATAGTGGATAAAGATAAACTGGACAAATGTCTAAATACCAGACATGGGAGCCACTGAAATTTCAAAGGCAAACCTTTTATGTGACAAGAAATGCAAAACTGTCACAGAAAAAATGACTTGCACAAAATTCTCAATCATGGAGCAGCTTTGGCAGCACCTGACCCATGGGAAGAAGCAGCAGGAAGAGGAAGCCAGCACAAAAGGAGCAAAATTTTTGGTACTCACTCATAGGGGAAAAAAAAACAGCATTACAAATACAGAAAGAGATTAAAAAAAATCAAATTCAAAATATTGCATCAAAATTATTAGCTGCTGAAGTATCCAATATTTCGATAGTGATGGAGCATGGTTTTAATGGGAGCAAATTAAACGTTTTCAGTCCAATGGGTTACAAAAATGTAACATATTATTGCAGAACTGAACATAGAAGTGGGGGAGTAGTAATACACGTAAACAGCAAAGTAGGGGAGTGCACTCCACAAAAGATTTCAAACTGCATAGACTTTTGCTCTGAAGCAGCAGCAGTACAAATAAAGTCCAGGGAGGAAAAATAAATTTTAATATGAATATATCAATCACCTAGCTCAAGCACCAACAAGATATACAGAAACATCAAGCACATTAATAGACAAAATTCTTTCATATATGCCAACAGATAAACCAAAAGTTCAGGTCATTAATGCTGTTATTGCAGATGATTATGGATAACAATTGAACTGGAATATGGTATAAAAAGAGAGTACAACATAGTGGGTGAATTTAGAATAACTAAACTTGGAAATTTGAATAGGCTACAAATTTTGCTAAAAGTGGGATGATGTGTACGTAGAGGCTGGTGTAGAAAAGAGCTGGGAATCTGTCTGTGATGTATTAAGACTCCACATAGACATAGCCTTTCTTAATATATGCAGAACTCTTAGGGGTAAACCAAACAAAAAATGGTACCCCATAGAAATTAAGAAAGCAATAGATGAACTGATTTAGCTCTATGAAAATTACCAGAAAGATAAAGGACAGGACAGTCATGAGGCTTACAGGTGCAAGAAGAAAGCGTACACTTGAATGATAAGAGAAGCAAATGCAAGTCACTAAAAGCTTGAGATATAAAATTCTTCTGACATCTTTATAACAGTCTGTAATTATATGATTGAGAACAGAAGAGACTTGCATGTCTTAAGAGATACAAATATAATTATGACAAGTTACAGGAAAGAAATGACAGATCCAGAACAAGTGTGTGATATTTTCAATTAGCTGTGTATTGTTGTAGTACAGAAACTTCTAAAACAGTAACAAAGAACATGGAAAGTCTCAAAAGAGTGGCTGAGAGTTTATACCTACTGCCTACAGATGAAATGGAAGTTTCAATAATAACTGGCACTCTAAAAAATAAAAATACAAATACAGGGGGTACAGATGGTGTATCACCAAAAATGGTAAAACCCTTTGCAAGTTATCTTGCAAAGCCTTTGACATTCCTGATAAATTTAGTAATAAAGAAAGGAGTGTTCTCAAATAGTTTATAAAGGAGCACGGTAGTGTCAGTATTTCAATGGAGAAGAAAAAAAGAGATCCAGGTAACTATAGACCCATAATAATCACAACTATTCTGTCTAAAATAGTAGATGGAGTGATTAATGACAGAATTATAAACTTCACAGAAAAGCAGACCATGCTAAACAAAGCACAACATGGGTTTAGAAATGGGAGATCCACTAAGATTGGAGTGGTGAACCTCATAACACACATCATTGAGGTCCTGGATCATAAAAAGGAAAGTATCTAGCATATATCTAGATCTTTCAAAAGTTTTTGATTGTGTCTATCATAAAAGTACACAAGAAAACCTTGACTGCTATGGCATAAGAGGAAAAGCAGCAGATATTATAAACACATTTGTTGAAAACAGACAATGAAGTGTTGAAATAAAACATGAATCTAGAAATACAGACAAAAATGTCTACTCTGATTTTCTGCAGATAAAATATAGAGTAGCTCAGGGTTCTGTACTAGGAGCTCTACTATTTATCTTGTATACATGGTGAGTCAGGAGGAAAGGTACATGCTTTGAGATGCGATAGTATTAGTGATTCTGAACAAAAAATTTCCTATGGACATATGCCCTATTGTGAATGGTTCCCAAGATAGAACTCATTTAATATCACTTTTGTAGATCTTTATTTAATAACTCAAAAACCGCATACTCCAACAAAAACGTGTCTCAGTACACAATTAAAGAAAATTAAATTTGGAACAAAAAATGTCCTATTTATTTTTTGTCTAGGACTAACAGTCTGCACAAAGATATTACAAGAATATAGGAAATCTCGCATGATATGTGTTTGCCGTAGCCTAAGTACTTTTTGTAGGCCAGTTTGAGGTAGTTATCCAACTTGATAGACCACAGGTGTCCCATATCAAAATGTTCATTTCAACTTCCTCTAAACTACTGTGGTACTTAGTAAACAATGACAATGAATAATACAGAAAATAAATAAAAATGTACATTAAAAGTTTTCTATATTGGAAACCATTCGAAATAGGGCATATGTCCACATGAAGTTTTTTGTTCAGAGTCACTAATGCTATCACCTGTCAAAACATGTGCCTTTCCTCCTGACTCTGCCTGTATACACTGAGGTGACAGAAGTCACGGGATAGCGATATGCACATATACAGATGGCAGTAGTATTGCATATACGAGGTATAAAAGGGCGTCATTTGTACTTAAGTGATTCCTGTGAAAAGGTTGCCTGTGTGATTCTGGTTGCACAATGGGAATTAACAGACACTGAATAGAAAATGGTAGTTAGAGCTAGATGCGCAGGACCATTCCATTTCACAAATTATTAGGGAATTCAATATGTCTACATCTACATTTATACTCCACAACCCACCCAACGGTGTATGGCGGAGGGCACTTTACGTGCCACTGTCATTACCTCCCTTTCCTTTCCAGTCGCGTATGGTTCACAGGAAGAACGACTGTCTGAAAGCCTCCGTGCGCGCTCTAATCTCTCTAATTCTACATTAGATCTCCTCGGGAGGTATAAGTAGGGGGAAGCAATATATTTGATACCTCATCCAGAAACGCACCCTCTCGAAACCTGGACAGCAAGCTACACCACGATGCAGAGCACCTCTCTTGCAGAGTCTGCCACTTGAGTTTGTTAAACATCTCCATAACGCTATCACAGTTTCCAAATAACCCTGTGACGAAACGCACCGCTCTTCTTTCGATCTTCTCTATCTCCTCCATCAAACCGATCTGGTACGGATCCCACACTGATGAGCAATACTCAAGTATAGGTTGAACGAGTGTTTTGTAAGCCACCTCCTTTGTTGATGGACTACATTTTCTACGGACTCTCCCAATGAATCTCAACCTGGTACCTGCCTTACCAACAATTAATTTTATATGATCATTCCACTTCAAATCGTTCCGCACGCATACTCCCAGATATTTTACAGAAGTAACTGCTACCAAGTAACTGCTACCAGTGTTTGTTCCAATATCATATAATCATACAATAAAGGATCCTTCTTTCTACGTATTCGCAATACATTACATTTTTCTACGTTAAGAGTCAGTTGCCACTCCCTGCACCAAGTGCCTATCCGCTGCAGATCTTCCTGCATTTCGCTACAATTTTCTAATGCTACAACTTCTTTGTATACTGCCGCATTATCCGCAAAAAGCCGCATGGAACTTCCAACACTATCTACTAGGTCATTTATATACACTCCTGGAAATGGAAAAAAGAACACATTGACACCGGTGTGTCAGACCCACCATACTTGCTCCGGACACTGCGAGAGGGCTGTACAAGCAATGATCACACGCACGGCACAGCGGACACATCAGGAACCGCGGTGTTGGCCGTCGAATGGAGCTAGCTGCGCAGCATTTGTGCACCGTCGCCGTCAGTGTCAGCCAGTTTGCTGTGGCATATGGAGCTCCATCGCAGTCTTTAACACTGGTAGCATGCCGCGACAGCGTGGATGTGAACCATATGTGCAGTTCACGGACTTTGAGGGAGGGCGTATAGTGGGCATACGGGAGGCCGGGTGGACGTACTGCCGAATTGCTCAACACGTGGGGCGTGAGGTCTCCACAGTACATCGATGTTGTCGCCAGTGGTCGGCGGAAGGTGCACGTGCCCGTCGGCCTGGGACCAGACCGCAGCGATGCACAGATGCACGCCAAGACCGTAGGATCCTACGCAGTGCCGTAGGGGACCGCACCGCCACTTCCCAGCAAATTAGGGACACTGTTGCTCCTGGGGTATCGGCGAGGACCATTCGCAACCGTCTCCATGAAGCTGGGCTACGGTCCCGCACACCGTTAGGCCGTCTTCCGCTCATGCCCCAACATCGTGCAGCCCGCCTCCAGTGGTGTCGCGACAATCGTGAATGGAGGGACGAATGGAGACGTGTCGTCTTCAGCGATGAGAGTCGCTTCTGCCTTGGTGCCAATGATGGTCGTATGCATGTTTGGCGCCGTGCAGGTGAGCGCCACAATCAGGACTGCATACGACCGAGGCACACAGGGCCAACACCCAGCATCATGGTGTGGGGAGCGATCTCCTACACTGGCCGTACACCTCTGGTGATCGTCGAGGGGACACTGAATAGTGCACGGTACATCCAAACCGTCATCGAACCCATTGTTCTACCATTCCTAGACCGGCAAGGGAACTTGCTGTTCCAACAGGACAATGCACGTCTGCATGTATCCCGTGCCACCCAACGTGCTCTAGAAGGTGTAAGTCAACTACCCTGGCCAGCAAGATCTCCGGATCTGTCCCCCATTGAGCATGTTTGGGACTGGATGAAGCGTCGTCTCACGCAGTCTGCACGTACAGCACGAACGCTGGTCCAACTGAGGTGCCAGGTGGAAATGGCATGGCAAGCCATTCCACAGGACTACATCCAGCATCTCTACGATCGTCTCCATGGGAGAATAGCAGCCTGCATTGCTGCGAAAGGTGGATATACACTGTACTAGTGCCGACATTGTGCATGCTCTGTTGCCTGTGTCTATGTGCCTGTGGTTTTGTCAGTGTGATCATGTGATGTATCTGACCCCAGGAATGTGTCAATAAAGTTTCCCCTTCCTGGGACAATGAATTCATGGTGTTCTTATTTCAATTTCCAGGAGTGTATATTGTGAAAAGCAATGGTCCCATAACACTCCCCTGTGGCATGCCAGAGGTTACTTTAACGTCTGTAGACGTCTCTCTATTGATAACAACATGCTGTGTTCTGTTTGCTAAATCTCTTCAATCCAACCACACAGTTGGTCTGATATTAGGCTCTTACTTTGCTTATCAGGTGACAGTGTGGAACTGTATCGAACGCCTTCCAGAAGTCAAGAGAAATAGCATCTACATGGGAGCCTGTATCTAATATTTTCTGGGTCTATGAACAAATAAAGCGATTTGGGTCTCACACGATCGCTCTTTCGGGAATCCATGTTGATTCCTACAGAGTAGATTCTGGGTTTCCAAAAACGACATGATACTCGAGCAAAAAACGTGTTAAAATTCTACAACAGATTGACATAAGAGATATAGGTCTATAGTTTTGCGCATCTGCTTGACGACCTTTCTTGAAGACTGGGACTACCTGTGCTCTTTTCTAATCATTTGGAACCTTCCATTCCTCTAGAGACTTGCGGTACATGGCTGTTAGAAGGGGGGCAAGTTCTTTTGCATACTCTGTGTAGAATCGAATTGGTATCCCATCAGGTCCAGTGGACTTTTCTCTGTTGAGTGATTCCAGTTGCTTTTCTATTCCTTGGACACTTATTTCGATGTCAGCCATTTTTTCGTTTGTGCGAGGATTTAGAGAAGGAACTGCAGTGCGGTCTTCCTCTGTGAAAAAGCTTTGGAAAAGGTGTTTAGTATTTCAGCTACATCCTCTGTTTCAATGCCATCATCATCCCGGAGTGTCTGAATATGATGTTTCAAGCCACTTACTGATTTAACGTAAGACCAGAACTTCCTAGGATTTTCTGTCAAGTTGGTACATAGAATTTTACTTTTGAATTCACTGAACGCTTCACTCATAGCCCTCCTTAAACTAACTTTGACACCATTTAGCTTCTGTTTGTCTGAGAGGTTTCGGCTGCTTTTAAACATGTTGAGATCCACAGTGTCAAGAGTGCACCAAGAATATCAAATTTCAGGTATTACCTCTCATCGCAGACTACACAGTGGCTGACAGTCTTCATTTAACAACCAAGAGTAGTGTTTGCATAGAGTTAAAAGCAGACAAGCAACACTACATGAAATAACTGCAGAAATTAATCGGAGACATGCGACAAATGTCGAAGTGACATGGGAACCACAGTGATAAGATATGTTCAAAATAAGTACAAATATATTCATAGTGAAAAAATGTGCTACATGGTAGACACACAAACTTTGCTAAAAATGTACTATGGACTTACCTTCCCATTCATCCTATACCGTATATCAACATTGTAAGGAGTGGCAGATGTATACATTCAGACAATTTTGAAACTTCAAAAGAAAGCTACCAGACGCATAGAAAAACTAACATCACATGAATCCTGTGAAAATAAATTCAAAGAATTTAAGATATTAAGTGTGCCAAATTTTGTACATATATGACACAATACTTCTTTTAATGGTAAATTGTAAGGCATCTCTGAACAGAGATTTTCATGAACACAACCACAAGAAATAGAGAAAATTCCCATCACTCCAGCAAAAGGTTGAAAATGACAAATAGGGACCTTACAGATACAGGAAGCTTATTTTACAACAGACTGCCACTTAGCATAAAGAGCATGAAGGAACTGAGCACTTTTAAGAGAAAAATGAAGGAACATCTCATCTCTGGATGCTGATATAAGGTGAAGCAGAACTTGCTGGCAAATCCATAAGACAAATGTGAAATAAAGTTAGAAATGGAGAAAAGCACTTCCTTTCTCAGGTGGAATCAAATTTAGTAAAAGAAAGAAATGAAAACAAAGCACGGTGCTGAAAATACAAAAGAGAATATACACTGAGTTGACAATTGTCATGGGGTACCTCCTAATATCATGTCAGACCTCCTTTTGCCCAGTTTAGAGCAGCAGCCTGATGTGACATGGACTCAACATGTTATTGGAAGTCCTCTGCAGAAATACTGAGCCACGCTACCTCTACTGCTGTACATAATTGCAAAAGTGCTGCCAGTGAAGGATTTTGTGTATGAATTGTTCTTTTGATTCTATACCCTAAATGTTTGATGTGATTCAAGTCAGATGATCTGAGTGCCTAAATCATTCACTTGAACTGTCCAGAATGTTCTTCAAACCAATTGCAAACAACTGTGGTCTGGTGACATGGTACAATGTCATCCATAAAAATTCCATCATTGATTGGGAACATTACGTCAATGAATGGCTGCAAATGGTCTCCAAGTAGCTGAACATAACCACTTCCAGTCAATGATCTGATCACTCAGACCAGAGAACTCAATCCACTCCATGTAAATACAGCCCACACCATTATGGAGTCACCACCAGCTAGCACAGTGCCTTGTTGACGACTTGGGTATGGGGCTTTGTGGGGTCTGCATAACACTCAAACCTTACCATCAGCTCTTACCAATTGAAATAAGAACTCATCTGACCAGGTCTCCGTTTTTCACTCATCTAGGGACCAACTGATATGGTCACAAGGCCAGGAGAGTCATTGCAAGTAATGTCATGCTATTAGTAAAGGTTCTCGAGTTGGTTGCCTGCTGCCATAATCAATTAATGCCAAATTTTGTGCCACTGTCCTACTGGTTATATTTGTCATACATCCCACTTTGATTTCTGTGGTTACTGCATGCAATGTTACTTGTCTGTTAGCACTGACAACTCTATGCAAATGCCAATGCTCTCAGTCAAGTGTAGGCCATTGGCCAATATGTTGTCTGTGGTGAGAGGTAATACCTGAAATTTGGTATTCTCGGCACACTGTCAACACTGTGGATCTGCGAATATTGAATTCCCTAATGATTTCCGAAATGGAATGCCCTATGTGTCTAGCTCCAACTACCATACCATGTACAAAGTCAGTTAATTCCTGTCTTGTGAACATGATCATGTTGGAAACCTTTTCACACAAATCACCCTAGTACAAATGACAGCTCTACCAATGCCTCATGTATGTGATACTACCACCATCTGGATATGTGCATACCGCTACCCCCTCACTTTTGGACCGATTACCTAGCAGTTTGGTCCCTTCCCCCCTCTTTTAAAGCAACCAACCATCACTTTAGTCACATCTGTAAATAGGCTAAGTGTATATGGTGGAAATATGATTTAAATGAGTATTCACCAAGTACAAATGTCTAAATTTTCTGCAGTGTGGATAAGCATACATCATCTAAAAAGACTAGTTTTCAGTTTATGTCCATGTATTTTAGATTTTTCAGTAGTATGGCAAAAACAAATAACTTATTATTTAATTTTCTTTTGTATCCAAAACTGTTGCATAAATTAATGCTGGTTATTATCAGTATTATTACTGATTATCTATCAACATTACATGTTATTGTTGTAGTCTTCAGTCCTGAAACTGGTTTGATGCAGCTCTCCATGCTACTCTATCCTGTGCCAGCTTCTTCATCTTCCAGTACCTACTGCAACCTACATCCTTCTGAATCTGCTTAGTGTTTTCATCTCTTAGTCTCCCTCTATGATTTTTACCCTCCACATTGCCGTCCAATACTAAATTGGTGATCCCTTTATGCCTCAGAACATGTCCTACCAACCAATCCCTTCTTCTAGTCAAGTTGGCTACAAACTCCTCTTCTCCCCAATTCCATTCAATACCTCCTCATTAGTTATGTGATCTAACCATCCAATTTTCAGCATTATGTAGTAGCACCACATTTCAAAAGCTTCTAGTCTCTTCTTGTCTAAACTATTTATCGTCCATGTTTCACTTCCATACAAATATTTTTAGAAACGACTTCCTGACACTTAAATATATACTCAATGTTTACAAATTTCTCTTCTTCAGAAACGCTTTCTTGCCATTGCCAGTCTACATTTTATATCCTCTCTACTACGACCATCATCAGTTATCTTGCTTCCCAAATAGCAAAACTCCTTTACTACTTTAAATGTCTCATTTCCTAACCTAATTCTCTCAGCATCAACCGACTTAACTCAACTACATTCCATTATCCTCGTTTTGCTTTTGCTGATGTTCATCTTATATCCTGTCCATTCCGTTCAACTGCTCTTCCAAGTCCTTTGCTGTCTCTGACAGAATTACAATGTCATCAGTGAACCTCAAAGTTTTTATTTCTTCTCCATGGATTTTAATACCTACTCCAAATTTTTCTGTTGGTTCCTTTACTGCTTGCTCAATATACAGATTGAATAACATAGGGGATAGGCTACAACCCTGTCTCACTTCCTTCTCAACCACTGCTTTCCTTTCATGGCCCTTGACTCTTATAACTGCCATCTGGTTTCTGTACAAATTGTAAATAGCCTTTTGCTCCCTGTATTTTACCCCTGCCACCTTCAGAATTTGAAAGAGAATATTCCAGTCAACATTGTAAAAAGCTTTCCCTAAGTCTACAAATGCTAGAAACATAGGTTTGCCTTTCCTTAATCTTTCTTCTAAGATAAGTCGGAGGGTCAGTATTGCCTCACGTGTTCCAATATTTCTACGGAATCCAAACTGATCTTCCCCGAGGTCGGCTTCTGCCTGTTTTTCCATTCGTCTGTAAAGAATTTGCATTAGAATTTTGCAGCTGTGAGTTGTTAAACTGATAGTTCAGTAATTTTCACATCAGTCAACACCTGCATTCTTTGGTATTGGAATTATTATATTCTTCTTGAAGTCTGAGGGTATTTCGCCTGTCTCATATCTCTTGCTCACCAGATGGTAGAGTTTTGTCAGGACTGGCTCTCCCAAGGCTGTCAGTAGTTCTAATGAAATGTTGTTTACTCCCGGGGCCTTGTTTTGACTCAGGTCTTTCAGTGCTCTGTCAAACTCTTCACGCAGTATCGTATCTCCCATTTCATCTTCATCTACATCCTCTCCCATTTCCATAATATTGTCTTCAAGTACATCGCCCTTGTATAGACCCTATATATACTCCTTCCACCTTTCTACTTTCCCGTCTTTGCTTAGAACTGGGTTTCCATCTGAGCTCTTGATATTCGTACAAGTGGTTCTCTTTTCTCCAAAGGTCTCTTTAATTTTCCTGTAGGCAGTATCTATCTTACCCCTAGTGAGATAAGCCTTTACACCCTTACATTTGTTCTCTAGCTATCCCTGCTTAGTCATTTTGCACTTCCTGTTGATCTCATTGTTGAGGCGTTTGTATTCCTTTTTGCCTGCTTCATTTACTGCATTTTTATATTTTCTCCTTTTATCAATTAAATTCAATATTTCTTCTGTTACCCAAGGATTTCTACTAGCCCTCATCTTTTTACCTACTTGATCCACTGCTGCCTTCACTACTTTATCCCTCAAAGATACCCATTCTTCTTCTACTACTGTATTTCTTTCCCCCATTCCTGTCAATTATTCCCTTATGCTCTCCATGAAACTCTGTACAACCTCTGGCTTCGTCAGTTTATCCAGGTCCCATTTCCTTATATTCCCACCTTTTTGCAGTTTCTTCAGTTTTAATCTACAGTTCATAACCAATAGATTGTGGTCAGAGTCCACATCTGCCCCTGGGAATGTCTTACAATTTAAAACTGGGTTCCTAAATCTCTGTCTTACCATTATATAATGTATCTGATACCTTCTAGTATCTCCAGGCTTCTTCCATGTATACAACCTTCTTTTATGATTCTAGAACCAAGTGTTAGCTATGACTAAGTTATGCTCTGTGCAAAATTCTACCACGCGGCTCCCTCTTTCATTTCTTCCCCCTAATCCATATTCACCTACTACGTTTCCCTGTCTCCCTTTTACTTCTATCAAATTCCAGTCACCCATGACTATTAAATTTCTGTCTCCCTTCAACATTATATAAGAAATCATATTATGTATCAGTGACAAATTTCAGAGGAATGTGTTTATTCTGTATAAAAATGGCTACATGATATGTCTAATACCAGTGTGAAATATGTTCTACTGACAAAAAATACATTATAATTATAACTTACTTGAGGTGACATTATTTCTTGATCAAAGAAGCTTGGTTTTCAAAGATTCATCTCAGAAAACTGAAGATCCAAATAATGGAAATTTCCTTGGAATATTAAAGCTCTTGAGTCACTACTATCCTGTTCTTCCAAAACACAAAAGTGCATTAGCTGCCAGGTGGTACTCAGAATAAATTTATTTCTTATTGTGCCCTATTGACAGAAGTGGCATCTTGAAATGGAAAGAAAATGAGAAGTAATACTCAATTACTGTTGATGCAACTCCTGATTCAAATCATGTTGAACAGTCAACATTCATCTTTGAAATTTTTAGATTGTAATCAGAATACAGGAGTTGCTATTGCACATTTAATTTGGTCAAGAGTTGTGAAACTCAGTTCCTATCAAAGTATGCCACGGACAAGGTTATGGTAACAGAAGTAGTATGAAATGTCATTATAAAGGAACACTGACACATTTTATTCATTGGAATCCTCTTGCAAAATTCTCTCTTCGTGCTTGTCATGGCCTTATGTGGTGTCCCTGCAGCTACGAGTTGTTATGGACCAAATTCTTTTTTTCAGAGTTATTGAACTTCTTTACAACCTGTTCAGTTGCAGTCCATAATGATAGTAAATTCTGAACAATGTGTTAGTTTAAGTAAATACATGAAACTGCAAACTGTTACTTTTTTGATATAGTTATTCATTCATTCTATGAACCAGTTTTCAAACCTTTTCAAGCTTATTTTCAGATGGTTTTCCAGAAGTTACATAATTCTTTTAAGCACATTGCTGGGTGCTGACTTGCAACATTATGGGCTGCTCAAACTGAAAACACTCGAAAACCATTTCACGGAAAGAATAAATAACTATTTCAAAAACAAAAGTGACTCGTTGCAGTTTTATATATTTAAAATGAACATACAGTCACAGGTTCTAAAACATCCATAATGAATAAGCTTAATTGGTGGGTTGGTAGTTCTTTATACTCCATGTCTGATATTCATTGGAGAGCTCAGTTTGACACTGTAAGACCAACTGCAGCTCACACGGATAAGGCTGACATTGTTGTTGAAACTCTTAGTAAGGTAAATTTGTCAGCAGAAACACTTTCTGTGGTATGGGGTTTCTGGATTATGGGAGCTATTTCAAGTGTTCAATTATGGCATCATTGGTACCAACTGACTACAACATCAAATTACCACAAATTGAAAGTAAAACCATCAGTACTGAGGTAAGACATTTTGAGAACTTATTAAATAACTTAAAATATCTTCATGAAAATTGGGACACCATTGCATCTAAAGTTGTTTCCAGTGCAGTTAATGCTAATCCTGCAATACCAGAGGTATGCACTGACAGGAAAAAATCATTTCATGATGAAACTGTGTGTGAAGTGATAACCGTAAATTCAGTAGATTTATTAACAATAAATGTTTT
Source organism: Schistocerca gregaria (assembly GCF_023897955.1). Taxonomy (NCBI): domain Eukaryota; kingdom Metazoa; phylum Arthropoda; class Insecta; order Orthoptera; family Acrididae; genus Schistocerca; species Schistocerca gregaria. The sequence goes on along the minus strand of NC_064931.1, from coordinate 182,161,606 downwards.
TATGCCATCATTGACAATCTAGTATCTAGCTTGAAAACTTCATGCAAAACAGTGAATGTTAGAGATGAAATATTTGGGTTTTTACCAAAATAGTCAAAGATGACTAATGATCAGGTCATTGAGAGATGCAAGCTATTTATCAGTGAATACCATACCACAATCATCTCACCACAGATTTAAAAGAAGAAATTGAATATCTGAAAACTATTCATACTTCAGACTTTGAATAAATGGCTTGAATAAAATGAACAAGTTTAAAATTTCAAGCTTTCTCCCAAATATGTGTGTAGCTGTGTGCATCTTTTACCCTCTTCTATGGCTGTACCCAAGGCAGAAAGCTCTCTCACTTGTCTAAAAAAGTGGGTTAGATCAACTATGCATCAATAACATCTCACAGATTTGGGGACCTTGGTAGATTAATATAATATGGCAAGGCAACTAGACATTGATGCTGAGATTCAAACATTTCCTGAAAGAAAGGCTCACAAAACTCCATTGAACGTATTATAGGCAAACCGGTTACATTACACTACCAGCTGCATGACTCATTGCAGTTTACATGTGAGTGCACTGACATCTATTTACTAAAATGTATGAGCACACCAGGGAACGAGCGGGGACAGGATATTCCATATCACAGTGTTCCTGACACCAGACATTCATCAATGTATAAAATAGTATAATACTTAGAATTTAGTTTCAAAGTAAAGAGAAAGAAAAATCAAACAATCTAAGAAATAAAATTAAATGGAGTGTACATACATTTTACGATAATTTATTATTGATTGTCATCTGAAGTCAAACTTTTAAGTTCCTGGATTGTGTCAGTTTTCTCTCTTGCCATGCAGGTCTCAGCCATGCAATCATCCAGTTCCATAGCTGTGGTGGCATTGGGTTCCTGCTAACTGTGTTCATCACTCCTTTTAAAACCAATATTTGTTACTATTCTTTCAGACATCTATTTCATAAAAGCACTGGTATTCTATCTTGATGCACTTAGCATATGTACACTTATTCATGATTCATCTGATTGGTGCGTTCTTTCAAATTCGCAGTGGGAAACTGGAGATATGGTCATCGCTATTTTTTGTTTCACCACATTCCAAATGATTTTGATTGTATAGAACATTATACAAGGTGTATCATAATAACTATTTCTAGTTTCTTGAAATAATAGAGGACATGAAATTAAACATTTTTCTTAATGAAGCAATGTCCAGTAATGCATTGTTTTGAAATTTGCTGGGATGGAGGAGATTGTATATTGTAATAAAAGTGCTGTAAAGGACTTCATTGAAAAATGAGTGTGAAATTTAGAGCATGATCTTAGCAATGACACTGTAACACCATTATAAGTATGGGTTACAGCCATCATGAAGCTCAGCTGCTGTGTACTGAATTAAACATTGACAATAAATGAGGACGAAATATCAAATAACTGAACAGACAGAGTTCAGTGATGACAAATCATAGAGCTTAGTTTTATGCTGTCAAAGGAAACATGGGAGGGTGTCTCCAGTAAAACTGAAGTAAATAGCATATTCGACATTTTTCCACACTGAGTATCTACATTATTTTCATATCACATCTCCAATGAAAAAGAAGAGGATTAAGATGTTGGATAAAAGAAAGTATTATAACTTCCAGTAGAAAGAAAAAAATGCTCCACTCTTTCATCAAACACAACAAGACTAGTGCTATTTTGTCTTAAACTGACATGGTGAGACTGTGGCTGTGACAATTAATGTAGGTTAATTTCTTACAAAGAAGAAGACAGCAACCAGCTACTATTAATACTGCTATTTATTTAGGCCAGTTCGAAACCAGTAACGGTGCTATTTACCTAAATAAATAACAGTATTAATAGTGGTTGGTTGCTGTCATCTTCTTTGTAAGAATTAACCTACAATAAGACTACTCCAGAATTTAGAAATTATGTGAAAAAATATAACCAAATATTCAACAAGGTAATAAAAGAACGCAAATGATGAAATAATGATAACTACATTTCAAGTGCAAAAAATAAAACGAAAGTTGTCTTGAAGGCAGTTAGAGCAGAAACTGGCACAGAACAGACATCATCAAAGAATATCTCTCTGAACATTGAAAAAATAGACTCTCAGATCTAAATGAAGTAGCTAATAATTTTAATGTGTATCTTACTAATACAGCAAATCAGTTAATCTGAAATCAGTATGAAGACAGACATATGTGCCTTCCAAATTATTTAAATGGAAGTCCTTCAGCAGTACTTTTTAAAGCATTGGAGGACTGGTATTTTCCCAGACCTCTCAACAGCATCTGACATAATTAACGATGACTTTCTTGTACTCAAAAATGTTTCAGGTGAGTCCTAAGATCTTACCTATAATAGAGGCAGCAAATGGAGAAAAGAGCAGCCAGGGCTACCTGAAACCTAAAGAAACTTGGAACATGTAGACTCTACTTTATGTAGCTGAAAATAATGAGCCTGCCAAGCCTTTACATACATCAGTGTATCCGTTTTGCAAATGAGTATCTCTTAAACAGTGCTAGCAATCTATGACCGACAAAATAGGCATATTCATACCCACAACATAAGAGACATCAGTAATGTACATATGTCTCAGTGTAGAACAGTATTGTATCAAGAATGCGTTTCACACATAAAAGTTAAACTATTCAGCAGCCTATCTAGTGAATTAAAACTCCAATGATGTAAGAATATGTTTAAATGTAACCTTAAGTCATTTCTAATAGAACAGTGTTTTTTCTCAGTAAAAGACTAAATCTAAATTATGAAAAATAGTATTGTAAATTTAATCTGTAATTATGGATAAATTCATATTGTGTTGTGTTTTGTTATTTGTAACTTATGATTGTTATTTGTAAACTGAATTTTGTCTTGTTTTCTCTCTGTCTTCTTCTTTCTCAAATTTGAATTATCTTGAAATTGAACTGTTTATAGCACATGTGTGTGATTTCATTTCATTTCATTTAGTTGGTCCATTTTGATTTAATATAGGACAATTAAAATTTGAGAAATAAGAAGAGAGAGAGAGAGAGAGAGAGAGAGAGAGAGAGAGAGAGAGAGAGAGAGAGAGAGAGAACAATACAAAATTCAGTTTACAAATAACAATCATAAGATAAAATACCAAAAACCAAACCAATATGAATTTAGCCATAATCACGGATTAAATTTACAAAGCTGTTTTTTATAATTTACATTTAGTCTTTTACTGAGTAAAAACACTGTTCGATCAGAAATGACTTAAAGTTATAATTAAACATATTTCCACGAAATTATTATAATGAAAAATAACGAAAGTTGCAAATAAATGTATAGAGGTTATTTAAATTTCTAGCTAACAGCAATCTACTCTAATTCTCATTGATAATATGTGTGAAAATCAGATACGTAAATGCAAAAAATGTACTCTGAAAAAAATTACGTACTGGAGGCAGGATATTTAACTTTTAGTATCAGCTCTGCAATTAGGAAGCCTGTCTTTCCGCACTTTTGTAGAAAACAATGTTATGAACTTTAATACTCGAAAGTAAGGAAATATATTTCACAGAAAATATTCTGTGACTTATAATAACAAATTATCTTTAGTAATTTATTGTTTCCATGGTAAGAATAACAGCTGAAATCAAAGTATCTGAGTTATGCGCATTGGCTTTTGTATAGAAAATGAAGCATTTGCAGACACTGTATTATTGATAAGTAATCTTTATGTTCATGTCCTCTACATCAGAAAATTAGGAAGAGTTACTCTGATACATCTCTGCGTCGGAACAGTGTGCGCTATTTCTTCGGACGCGTCTACTTTCTAAATACAATGCAACGGCATCTTGCCGTCTATATACTTTCCTCGTAAGGTTTAATAAGACTTATATTTAGCCTGTATTACATCGGAATGAGTATTTTTTTGTGTATTTCCAATATTCCCTAAATTGTGTTACGTTTATATTATGTCAAACCTTCTTTAATAGAACAATAAAATTTGATTGCTGTATTTAGAGCTGTTATCAATAAAGCTTCCTCTCCCAAGCTCTTGGCTGCCCTGGGCATTATTGATATTGCGCAGACTACACAATCTCGTAACGAAGCGCGCAGCCTCTGTTCTGGAATCTTCTCCCGGGGCTCGGGCTTTCGGCTGCCCTGGGCATTATTGATCTTGCGCAGACTACACAAATCCGTAACGAATCGCGCAGCCTGTTCTGGAATCTTCTGTCTCTTCTGCAAACACAGCTTGATAAGGTTCGAATAATATGGAACCATACTAAAAATCAGGCAAACATTGTTTCTGGCATAATGACCTGCAGCGATTACGTCTGGCATCAGCATCTCCCCTCAGCTGCATTAAATGGTCATTAAACCTTAAATAATGGCGCCGAATGGAATACTTTTAGAGATCTGACGGTTCTGACCGATTCCAGCAACGATGGTGTAATTCAGTTCAAGGCGTCCATACTGGTGGGCAAGGTGGGGCTGTCCCCGTCGGCCCTAGCTCCGTGGAAAGGAAATACTATAGTGGAATCAGCAGTTTCTCTTTCAAGGAATTGATTTAAAAGTCGGTACCATTCAGAATTTTAACACGATCGGGGCTGGAACCTTTTTACGTTTACTTACAAGTCGCCATTCGTTTTCCAAGATATTAAAAATGCTCCATACCCTACGGTCTAGTCGCCCTCCCCTGTACTAACTATCGTATGGACTGCCTTAATTGAATTCCCAGTCTTTGTTCCAGGAGTCGGTTATCTGCAGATCTTTCTGTATTTTGTATCTACTTTCTAATGAGTTTTGACGGCTGTGACCGATTCCAGTGATTGTTCAACAGTGGTGTACTTCAGTTCCCAGCATTTTCTCCAAGAGTTGATTATCTGCAGGTCTTTATGTATTTTGCATCAACTTTCTAATGATGTGGCGTTGTTGTGGACATCTTGTAAAAGGATTTCTTATCGGCACATTCTATGGAATTTATTTTATTCTCGTCAGTATAACAGCTATAAAAATACAAGACATGTGTGCATTTTTCTGCCACAGCATCGATGATCTTCTAGGAGCGAGTGTTTCTTTTATCTCTCGCGGTGTAATCGACTTTTTAGCTGCTTTTACGAATTTGACTTTCAGCTTCTTGACAGTAGGCGTACACCAAGCGAAAAACCTTAATTTGTGCGTCCTGATACAGCCGCCACTCAGATTGTTTGCCTGTACTAATTTAATGCCATGTCACAAACGTATATGCTCATGTGATGTAGGCCTGTTAAGAACCCTGTTTCATCATTTCATACCGAAAACGCTTTCAGAAGGCTCTGGCCGTTTTTAAGGAATCTTTATGATATTTGCCTGACGTGGTATAGGGAAATCACAGAAAATCTGATCTTGGTGGTTGGTCGCCTGTTTGAAACCTTTTTCTAAATAACACGATTACTGCGCCTTACAGGTGCGCCAGCTCGCTTGGTACCGTGTTGCACTGTGCAGCGTCGTTCTATCGTTGATCATCATCGTAATGAAACTGCATGCAATGTTTGGGAGGCCACAGTTTCACTTATACTAGGACTGGGCTGTGGACACTATTGATTCCAGTAGTTTAAAGAATGGCCTCCGACATAGCAGTGTGTCATATGCTTAGTATGCAAACTGTGTTACATGAAAGTAAATGGTCGTTAGACAGGTTGGAGGAAAGGAGTCTTCACTTTCATTGGAGATTATCCACCACTTAAACCACCAATGCTAACAGGAAAAGCGCAATAGCTTGTTATGTTTGGAAAATTGCTTCTACTCATCAGGGGAGACAAGATGTATTGCCGTGCATACCGATAAAATACATGTTTCCAAGGCAAGCATTATGCAAACTTTCCGACTTGTAACTGTTGATAGTAATAATATAAAATACACTTAGCTTGGTGAAATAATGCTGCATATTGTGAACGCTTGCTGTCGGTAACAAATTATACACTAAGAGAATTTTTACTATAAAAGGTCTATTTTTATCATTTGCTCCTCAGAAATTGAAAAGAGGAAAATTATATGTCATTTGCGAAAGTTCTTGGTATTGTAGTTAAAAGCAAAACTATACTTCATTCAGACAATATCCATCAATGGTAGACACAATCTCTGAGTGATTTCAATACACATATATTTATTATGAGAAAGTTTCTTTAAGAACAGTCTGTTACAACCTGAAATGTGGTTGGCACTATGCATAAATAGATGTAAGGCTGCTGAGTGAGGACGAAATGTTCCAAGGAAAGAAGAAAAACAAAACAGAAAAAGCTTTCGTCGTAAAAAAGCATTTGTTTTAGTTTCTGCAACCAAACCTATGAGCTCGATATTTCTGTAAATGTACATTTATACAGGATCCGGGTAAAAGACCTCCTGTATTTGGTGAGGCTGCTGTGTGAGCTACTGACGTGGAGGATGTATCGATCAATAGCGGTGTCCCTGCCATTTTCAACGGGCGCAATGTCTTGGATAGGTGAGTGTCGTGCCTTTATTCGTAATGGTGGTTCTGTGATTACTACTCAACGAGCACTTTGCTGATAGAAACGATACTCGAGTTTGGGTATGAGACTTTAAAACATCACGTTCTGCACTGAGAAAGAAATCTGCTGGCCGATCTCTGATTAAAACAAACCTGTGAAATGTGGAGCATGTGGAAGCATCCGCCCAGCAGTCTCCAGTGCGTTCAGTACTTAAATACACAACTTCCTTGGGATTGTCTAATAGGAGTGTAAGAAAAATACTGCACAGAGATCTTCATATTCATCCATACTAAATGATGATTACACCAGAATTAACTGAGAGATATTCTGAAACTCGTAGAGCTGTGTGTGTGAGGAAATTCTCCAGAGCGTTCCCTCTGGCGCTGTCTTGACTTCTTCCGACCCACTTCCATTAGTCAGGTTCCGTAAAATTTCCGCTACTGTATAGCAGGAGACCCTCACGAACTTCTCCAGCGACCCCCACATGACAGAGACATTCCTCTGACCTAAGTTAAAACAATATGTTGGGAACCATGAAGAGGGAGAAATCTGGTTCCACGAGATGGAGCCACAGTTCACACTACTCGGCATTCTCTAGGCATTTTGAGATAGTTGTTTCCTATATGTCTTCTCTCCACACAAGAAGACATAGCCTGCATCCTACAGTCACCCAATTGATCACATTGTAATTTTTCTGCCTGGGGGGACACACAAAGAAACATCGCCCCACAACCCTGCAAGCACTAAAGGAGACAATAGTAGTGGGGCAATGACAGTCCTGGCGCCAGCTTCATAGCAAATTGATAACAAGTTAATTGACTAATTAATTAAATTTATCAATTAATCTCACTCCCCCACACCCTGGAGAAACTCCCCTTCCCTCCCCCTATTCCCGAGAAAAATTCAAATTTAGGTGGGAATTTCAAATTTTCATGGTAAATTCAAATGTCAATTACATTGTGGAGGAGGTAATAACAATATATTATTTATTTACAAAAATTTAATTTGTATATGTGTTGGTATGGTAGGATGTAGGGTGCTCTCTTTATTACATCATTTTTGGAAGGTGCAAGTATTACCCAGCTGGAGAATCAATAACTACTTGCCATAATTACATCATTACACCACAAAGAGCATCAGAAGTATCCCATTTTAAAAAATCATGAACATATCTATGCACAGCTACAGATCCAATACACAACGCTAAATATATTTAAAAAAGGAAAGGGTTAACACAGCTATCAATCATAAAAAACATCACCTAGGCACTCCCATGTACTACAAATGGAGTCTAAAGATGGTATGTAATAATAATAGCACCTTCCATGGAAGATGGTGAAGCAGCATGCACAGTCATCTGCTCGCCACCACAGCTAGCAATTGAATGAGCTACATGCTGTGCAGGGTATGTGTGGGCTGCTAGCGTGCCATGCAGCTATCTCTCGCCACAGTGGCCCACCTGAGATTGCACAACTGAGGCACCTATCAGCTGCCGAGTCAATTGAGTCTGCGCACCATCAGTCGCTAACTTGGGAGACAGGTACAGGGGCGGGTGGCCAATTGTCATGTGGACCACCTCGCCAGCCTGCTGAGTGCCATAAAATAACCCCTAGGGCTGCAAAGTGGTTACTTTCCAAGGCAGATGGTCTATTGTGCACATGAACTCCCTGAATCGCCTGCTGTGGGCCATGTAAGGCCCAGGGGATCCACACTGGCAGGAACTTGCTTTGTATCCATTGGCAGTCTCTAGCACTGGTGAGAAACACCAGAGCATTTCCTTTCAAATCGTGAAGTGTTCTGAGTGTATGATCCTAAAGATATGAAAGATAGCACAATATCTGTCTGCAGACCTGTCCATATCAATCACTTCCGAGCCGGCAGATTTGGGTTTTCCCCAGACCTGCCATTGCCAGCTCTACACTTGAAAGACACCAAGAAAGAGTGAGGAATTGCTGTAACATCTGCTCATATAAGTGCCACAACCTCCAGAACTTGTGGCAAACATTGTGGTGCTTCCTGTCTGAGCACCTGCAAACCAGTAACAGCTTTCCTGTGCTGTGGTATCCAAGCTTTGTGCAACCCTCAGGGGGCTTGTGATTCCTGGGACACATGCACATTTGAAAACCATAAACAAAGAGCAAAGGGATTAGTGGAACACTTGCACACTTGAAAGACACCAACAAAGAGTGGAGGGATTCATAGAAGGATGGTGACCAACTGCACAGTTGAAAGACACTGACAAAGAACAAAGTGATTCCTGGAACACCTGCACACATGAAAGACACTGACAAAGCATGAAGAGATTCCTGGAAGGACTCCTAAAGGCGTATTTCCGGAAAGGTTGAAGGACCCTCTGAAATGCACCCAAGCATGCAAACCTGGGTTTTCCCCAGGATATAGCATTCCTATTTGTTCCAACCAAATTAATGGGTGGAGCTTAAGTATATATAGACCCAAACCCTCACACACTCTCCCTCATTCTGCTCTAATCTGCAGTCACATTTGTTGTTAGTGCATCAGCCCCATCTCTAGCTGAATGAAGATGAAGCACTCAGCAGCAGCAGGAAACACTAGCAGTGCCAGTGGCAGTGGCAAGCATGCCCACCACTTTCCCTACTTGGAGGAATTGCCATATAAGTGCACATTAAAAAATTAATAGTATGTGTTCTTATCAGTATATTCAAAGTTTGTAGTATTGAATGTGTGTTAGTAGTACAAGCAATTGTTGTTGTTGTTGTTGTTGTTGTTGTTGTTGTTGTTGTTGTTGCTGTGTATATCCCCAAAATGCTTAAGGAGTTGGAGCAGCAACTGGAGGCTTATAGGCAGCAAGCAAACAAGTCTGGTGGTGGCGCTGTACAGCCCCCAGAGATTGTCCCGAAGCCTCCAGCAATGGATGATTTATCATTGCAGCTCCCATCCAAGTACATATTCTAACTATATTTTTTGGAAGTGATGTAATTTGTGTATGTGTCTCTGCAGTATAGGATTTTAAATCAATATGTTTTTACTACATCAGTAGGTGATTGCTGGGACCTGGACTCCTGGCTCCATGCTGAATCTGACACAGAGGCGCTGGACTGAGTGATGGAGATGGTTTGAGAGCTGCAGCTCCATAAATTCAACGATTCAGAGTTGGAGATCCTAGAGTGGGTTGAGGTGATCCCTGATAACCTCAGGGATATAGCTTCATTGTGGAGGCAGAGTGATATTGGTAATTTATATACTCATCCTGATTGTTCTTTGCTTTTGCAGTACATATAATCAGTGTTTTTTCATTGCAGTAGATAAGTTTAATCAACATCTGGAACAATGTAATTGAGTGCAGGCACCCCCCCCCTTCCCTTGCTCCACTCCACTTGGCCAATAGAACACTGCTGTCAACAAGGCCAGGGCTGGGAGTTGCCGGCACTGCAGTCAAAGTGCCTTCTGACCTCACACAGGACACATCTCCACATCCTGGAAGCTCCTTCTGGCCTGATGCATCAGGTCAGTGGGTTGCTCCACATCCCCAACCAAGCAAACAGCAATGCCCCACACCACAACCATCAGCATCACCACCCTCCACTTATAGTGCTTCTGTGGCTCAAGGCAGTTTTCCCTCCTATCCAGCAGGAGGGCATAGAGATCCAACCAGATTTCTGAAGTACGCCTTCCTCCTCTGGAAACGGAGCTGCTCAAAACTGTTAACAATCTGTGGTATCCCGCCATGAAGCACAGCACAGTGCTATGTTGCAAGCTCACAAACTATCCAAAACAGTACTCTGATGTTGAGGAGAGAAACATTCTACATATTCAGAGAAAAAATGTCATGGTATCACAGAGTCACTAACTTACTTCATGATTGCACCTTGAGTGTTATACAGGCCAAGTTTTACGAGATGGAAGTTATAGTGTCAGGTTAAGCATTCAGTCAAATATTACACCCCAATATCCACTCATATGTGTCTGATCAATTAAATGGGGGGTCCAGCTTCATCAGAGCTACCAAAGGATACAATTGACATGTAGGCATATATTAATGTCAAAAATGAAAACGACAAGTTTTGTGTTGCATGATCAATCCAGGCTTGCAAGAGAAAGAACAACTTTGTACATCATGATATGGTGTGGTTTATAGCTTTCGTGGTGCTATAACTTTGATGGTATCAAGTTCCCCATTATACTTCAGGACATACCTAAATTTTAGGCTTAGAATACCGGTATATTGATTCATGATAATGACCTGGAGATAGAAAAACGCAAGTCAGATGAACAGAACAAACTGGATAAATATAAAGTTGTTGGAACCCTCCATTTTCCGATTTTACAGGTTAGCACAATTTCATGTAATTTGAAGGTATTCTCTGAGGGTGATAAGTAGCACTAATGCTGCATCAAAGACATGTCCTGCTTACTTTACACCTAATTGAGTAATCATTATGGTAGAATGCATTTTTGCCCTAGATGTGTGAAGCTCTTTTCCACAATCGATTTATTAGCAAAGAAACTTGAGGATTGTTCCACCAAGATACTGGTATGTGCTGAAATGCCCATTGAGGACAACAAATTCTTAAAGTTTAAGAATGCTCACCATCAGAAGGTTGACAAGCTTTACAGCAGCAGCGTTCCCATGACTGAATCGCAGGAGAATGATGGTTTATACAATAATGCAGTTGACTGTCAGATTTGTGGACTGCTGTTGGGTAGAAAAGCAGAAACTCATTTTAGGGCCACTATCATCTAATGGGGAAATTCTGTGGTGCAGCTCACAATGCACGCAAATTGAAGTAGAAATGATCTTGACACACACCCATTTTCTTTCACTGTTTGAGTGGGTATTATACTCACTTTCTTGTTGAGCACTTGACTGATTTCCGTATGGAGAATAATCAAGTCAGCGTCCTGTCTGAGACTACACAGAAATATTTTTCATTCTCCAAACGAATCATTCCAGAGAATCACACTCTGCTTCCGAGACTCAATACGTTTTATACAGGTACGACTCTAGAAAGTTTTTGAAACCTTGCCTTAGGAGGATATGCATGCTGTGAATGTTTGGCGAGAGTTCAACATCTTAACTTTAGCGCAATATACAAAACTTTGTGTGGACATGGACGTGCATTTTCTTGCTGCTGTTTTTGAGAAATTCTGGAGTGTATGCATGACTGAATATACTCTGGATCCTTGACTGTCTTGGTGCACTGTGCTCAAGAAAACAAAAGTGAACATCAAACTATTGACCAATGTTGACATCCTTCTCTTCTTTGAGTGAGCCATCCATGTCAGACTTTGCCAATGTGCCCATAGGTGAGGTAAGGCAAACAACCCATAGATGGATGAGAGGTTCAATGGATCTGAAAATTCGATCTACATCATGTATCTGGATGTCAGTTATTTATATGGGCACATCATGCAACAATTGCTGCCAATTGGCGAGTTTTGATGGCTGCCCAAATACGAAAGCATTGAATTAGGTAAAAATATCCATAATGTGGTGGCTGATTCTGGTGCTGTGTATGCTATGGAGGCAGAACTCGCATAATCTATTAATTTGCATGATGTGCACATTGGTAGGAGCCAAGAGTGCGCATTGTTCAGTATCAAGGGATCTCAAGATTGTAGACTACTTGCAGTGCTTGTACACCAGTGTTCGTGATGTTCCTCAACAGCTGCAACATATAGTGCATCAGACTAGAATTCAGTTGGGAGGGCATGTGTGCAATGTGCTCCAATCGAAAGCTGATCTGTCACCTCATGAAGATAAGTGAGTCATTTGTGAGTATGGGACAAACACTTTCAAGGGACGCTCTTCTCAGTTCAAATCCTTTCGCTGGCCACCAAACTCACCAGACGTGAACATTATTGAGCATATCTGGGATGCCTTGCAACGTTCTGTTCAGAAGAGATGCCCACCGTCTTCTACTGTTGCGGATTTATGGACAGCCCTGCAGGATTTATGGTGTCAGTTCCCTCCAGCACAACTTCAGAGATTGGTTGAGTACATGTCACATTGTGTTGCAGCTCTTCTGCGTGCTTGCGAGGGCCCAACACAATATTAGGCAGGTGTACCAGTTTTTGGCTCTTTAGTGTAGATCTGTGCCTAAAAGACACATGCAATTTTTTAAGGAATGAAGAAATGAAATGTACATATTATTTAAATCTATCTGTGTCTAAGAGAACTGAATAAATGAATTTGTTGCTGCACATATTTATTGTTGCTGTTTACAAAAAACCATTGCATTTTTTATGTAAAAGGTGTGTGAGACACATACGACATTAGCTTTGAACATGAATGCTGTCAAGATGGTGAAGTTTAAAATGGAGAACAATAAGATATATGGAATGGTTGCATGAGATTTTGCCTATCATGCTGCATATACTGGGTTATGGAAGAAGGTGGCATGTGATCATGTCTGCTTCCAAAGATATGCAGCAAATGTCTAAAATTGTATCACCAACACTTGACGAAACCATAGACATAGTATCTGGACAAATCTGCATGCTATATAGCTATACATGTGGGAGCATTTTCTAAATCTCGCAAACCAAGAGCGACGAAGAGACATTTGTTTTAATCGTTGATGCTATGCCTGCATTGTGTTTACATTCATTCTCAATCATGTTAAGTTCATATCTCCTGAAGTAGGAAAGCTGAATTATTATGTGTAAGCTTTGACCACTCTGTGGGAGAAACATTCATTTTTCCTAAATACCTCACCTAAATATATTAAACTCTTGGATAAGAGAGTTAAAGTGTCTTGGTGCTGGATGCCAATCCTAATTGCATAGTTCTTGTTAAATGTGATTGAAGCATAAGGTTGATGCAAGAAGTATTCCTGGCAGATAATTTGCTTATCTTATTCTACTGAGGCAATTATACTGGGCGACATCATTTCAGGGTTTCAGACCTACTGATTTAAGAAACTCATAGTCTGCACATGTTATCACCATGTGGTTCTACTATTAAGTACTATTCTGTGGGATGTGTGTGCTGGTTTTATATCTTACACCCATCCTGTCTTAGATGTAGCCATACAATGATTTCCTCACCAAGAAAAACAACAATGTGCTGTTCCAGATAGTCCAATTCTGAACTATAAGTGGAAGGTATACAGTGTTGGTGGGAATCTTAACAATATTATACCCCAATACAACTGAGGGGATGTTGAAGCAGTCTGTCGTTGAGATAGGAGTTTATTGCACTGTTACTCTCAACACAGATTGTACTGGTGGGAAGTATATCCACTGTCTGAACAGACCTGTAAAATTTATTAGAATCCTTCTTAAGACCTTTCCTTTTATGATACCCAGTAGTGGTCCTACTGAAGCTTACTGGTTAAAGTCAGTCACTGCATTCACTGTCATTATTTAAGATTTAAGTGCATCGATGTTTGCACATAGCTCAATCCCATTTCCAGACTGTTTTAAAACTTCATTTAAATCGTCAATGTCGTATGCACCAGAATATATTTCCACAATTTCTTTTTTTTACCATCAATTTCCAGACGCAGTTTATTGTTAGAATTTAGCCTCAGTGATATTTGGGATGCTGTTGTATGTCTCCAGCCCAATCAATGCATTGCTCCAATCTCCAATGCTTAAATCAATTGGTGGAAAATAATTCACACATAATACTGACGATTGTTTTCTTAAAGTCAGAATATACAACATTGCATATGAATCTCAACTGGTGAATGAATGCTTAATGCACCTCCTTATATATCCTACTTAATAATTATCAGGAGGAACATGATGCATAAATGACCACACAGGTCGGATTGAAAGTCTCGATAGCGTAGAAAATTGTAGAACATGTCTCATGCTGCTGAAGTTCTTCCAGAGGTTGATTCTTCCAGAAGATGAAGGTCATCAAGTGAGACAAAATAGTAGATGTCAGTTTTATTTTTTCTAACATGTGCTACCCAGTGGGTTACAGGTCCTCTAGCAACATCTAAATTCACAACTCCACATTCTCGAGATTTCCACATAGTCTTTGGTAACATAGCCCACAAACACGCAATGGAATCTTGAAATATGAAATTCTTTCCTAACAAACTTATGCAGATCTGTATTTGTGAGCGCCATATATGGTGGCATGGCCAAGGGACTTCTTCTTATTTACGAAGAGAAATAGTCCTTTGTTGTTTGGTTTCCAGTATAGTCGTTTCCTCGTAGCTGCTGCCTCCACCATGCGGTTTTGTCTTCTTGCTCCATCTGGTTGCTCTTGGAGGTTCTGTGCGTTCTCGACTGTCCTGGAAATAACCGCAGCACTGCCAGCCAGTGAACCCACTGCCAGACTCTGGCGAGAGCTGGACTGATGAAGGGAATAATTCCATCTGATGTCTTGGATATTGCCAAAACCATGGGTCCCTTAATCAGTCTTCTTTCTACCTCAGAGCAGTTTTAGCTGAATACAGTGCTTTAAACATCCTTATTCAGTCTTCTTCATCTTCATCATCATCATCATCTTCTTCTTCTTCTTCTTCTTCTTCTTCTTCTTCTTTAGCTCCTTCTTCATCTTTAGAGCATGATGTGCGACATTCATAACTTGGTTAAAATTCAACCCCAGGCTAACTTTACTTCACATGGTTTTATCAACTGCAAATGCTGCAGTGCACTGTCATATACGAATATCCTTTCTTGCACGTATTGCCTTGGCTTTATCAGCTAAAATTCGATCTGCAGTATTATGTCCTAGGAGATTTTTATTTATTGCATACGCAGTGTCGTGTTCCATGAATGCCTCGTCAGCATTCCCTTATCACCACTTGCCAACTGTTTTTGAAGATTGTACATGTTTTACTACTGTGCTGCTTGCGGTTTTCGCAGCCTATTTTATAACAAATTGTTGGCAGCAATCCGACTGTTTTGTGTTGCAGGAAAACCAAGCCATTTAACTAGTGTTCTATTCCTTCGATGTCTTGCAGTGTCAGTACCGCCGCTTTCCTTTAAGGTGTATGTTCTGGGATTTGTTGTCTGTAGTTTGAAAACTGTAAATATCTCACTCGACCAATTTTGTAGGTGAACTACTCAAATGCTGTCTTGTGTTTTGAAATACCCACTAAATCACCTACATTAAATGTCTGTTTATGCGGATCCACCATTTTAGCATGACTGCATACCATATTTAGGAGTCCATTATCATGAACATAGATTGATTTCATTTTTATTGTGTGATGTTTACAGATATTTCCAGGAGGATGTCCAGCCATTTGTATGAGCTTCGAAGATCAAAGTGCATTCACATTTGAGCTTTTACTTTTCTGCTCAGACGTTCCACAATACTTGCCTTCACTTGAAGTGGCATATTCCACGGGTAGGTGGGACTTCACAAGACATGGGCTGCATCTCAATAGGAAAAAGCAACATATAGAAGCAAGTGCATGTGAGCTTAAACTAAATAATGGCACTTTTATAATTGTTGCCATGTAGAGGTCCCCATTGAGAAATTTTCAAATATTTTTGAAAAACTTGGATTCTTTGTTGTGCTATCTGTCAGACAGAGGAAAGAAAATTATTGTTTGTGGGGATTTCAATGTAGATTTTCTTAAAGAGTCCGATAGACAGCTTGACCTTGAAGTATTACTTGGTTCTTTCAATTTGACATCAGGTACTGATTTCCTTACTTGGGTGGTACAGGAAAGCAGCACACTGATAGATAATGTTTTCATAGTCCAAGATAATTTTAATCAAATAAAAACTTTTCCTCTTAAGAATGGTCTGTCTGATCATGCTGCACAGCTAGTTACAGTATATGATATAGCTCCGTACAGTAATGCAAAACAGTCTCCTTCAGAACAGTGTGTTCAATTAACGATTTATCTAATCAAAATGTTAGGGAAAGCTTGCAACAGTTAGACTGTGATGAAGTGTACAGGGAGCCTGGTGCTAATTGAAAATTTTACCTATTTCATGATACCTTTGTGAGTCGATTTGAAAACAGTTCCCCTAAGAAAACAGTGAAACATAATTGTACGAAATCGTGTAAAAAGCTATTGCTTACTAAAGGGATAAAAATATCTTGTAAACAGAAAATGGAAATGTATCTTGTAGTTAGGAAGTGCAATGATCCCAAAACAGTGAAACATTATGAAAACTGCTGCACTGTATTAAGAAAAGTTATTAAAAAGTCCAGAAGTATGTGCATAATGTCTGAGATTAGCACATCTGATAACAAGATTAAAACAATTTGGAATATTGTTAAAAGGGAAACAGGGCAACCGAAAGCACAGGAAGACTGTATTTCTATTTAACTCAATGAAAAGATTGTTAACAAGAAGTCAGAAGTGGAAACCACTTCTAATAATAATTTTTAAGTGCTGTAGAGAAAATAAGATTGAGTTATTCGTTAGAAAATGCAAGGTAATATGGCAAGAGACAATATCTACGCAATTTGATAAAACTGAAATTCAACACACTTCTCCTACTGAAATTAGGAACATAATAAATTCACTCAAAAGTAACAGCTCACACGGAATTTATGGTATTTCTAACAGAGTACTAAAAGCTTGTTACCAACAAATAAGTAGGCTTCTCAGTCATGTATGTAGTAGCTGACTGAAACAAGGCATTTTTCCAGAAAGACTGAAATACGCTATTGTTAAACCATTGCATTAAAAGGGGGTAAAGTTGATGCTAACAACTACCACCAAATCTCACTTCTGACATCTTTATCCAAAATTCTTGGAAAAGTAATATATTCAAGAGTAGCATCACACATTTGTAAAAATGATGTACTAACAAAATGTCAGTATGGTTTTCAGAAATGCTTTTCAACAGAAAATGCTGTATATACTTTCACTGACCAAATATTAAATGCATTGAATAACTGAGCATCATCCATTGGGATATTTTGTGATCTCTCAAAGGCTTTTGATTGTGTGACTCATGAAATTCTTCTAGATAAGCTTACGTATTTTAGTATGAGTGGAGCAGTGCAAAAATAGTTTAATTCATATTTAACTGGAAGAATACAGAAGGTTGAAATTAACAGTACAGATAGTCTTCAAAAATCGGCAGAGTCCTCTAACTGGGGAGGTATCAAGAATGGTGTCCCACAGGGTTCAGTCTTGGATCCCTTATTGTTCTTAATATGCATTAATGACTTGCCACTCTATATTCATGAAGATGAAAAGCTAGTCCTTTTTGCTGATGATACAAGTATAGTAATCACACCCAACAAACAAGAATGGAATAACACCATTGATAAATATAGACTAGGAAGAGAAGTGTGTTGCTAAAGCAGAATATTTAAAAATTTCTGGATGTGTGCATTTCTGAGAAATTGGATTGGAAGAAACACATCTATGATCTGCTGAAACGGTTAGGTTCAGCTACTTAAGCTATTAGGATTATTGCAAATTTTGGTGATAAAATATTAGTAAATTGGCCTATTGTAACTATTTTTATTTACTGCTTTCATATGGCATCATATTTTGGGGCAATTCAACATAAAGAGAGAAAGTATTCATTCCACAAAAGCGTGCAATCAGAATAATAGCTGGAGCCCACCCAAGATCACCTTGTAGACAGTTATTTAAGGAACTCAAGATATTCACAGTACCTTCGCAATACATATATCCACTTTTTGTCATGAATAACCCATTCCATTTCAAAAACAACAGCGAGCTGCGTAACTACAACATTAGAAGAAAGGATGATATTCACTATTCTGGAATAACTCTCACCCTGGCACAGGAAGGGGTGAATTACGCTACCACAAAAATCTTTGGTAATTTGCTAAATACATACATCGAAAAAAGTTTTGCATCACCCAGTTCACAGAACTCCTGAAGACAGACATTGACTGTGGATATTGTATCACAGACACAGTCCCTTTGACTGTTCATGGATGTCACTAAACCCGCTCAAAGAAGTAAACAACCATGCATGAGCAGCGGCTATTAGACGAAGGGGGTCCGACAGGCAATCAGTTCCAGTCATTCCACTAGGAAGGAGGTACACGGCTTGTGTTGTCTGTAGTTCAACCATGCCTTTACAGTCAATATCGCGGTTCGATCGCGGCCACATTGTTACTTTGTGCCAGGAAGAGCTCTCAACAAGGAAAGTGTCCAGGTGTCTTGCAGTGAACCAAAGCGATGTTGTTTGGACATGGAGGAG
Source organism: Schistocerca gregaria (assembly GCF_023897955.1). Taxonomy (NCBI): domain Eukaryota; kingdom Metazoa; phylum Arthropoda; class Insecta; order Orthoptera; family Acrididae; genus Schistocerca; species Schistocerca gregaria. The sequence goes on along the minus strand of NC_064931.1, from coordinate 182,143,036 downwards.
TTACAGAGAGACAGGAACTGCGAATGACATGCCTCGCTCAGGCCGCCCAAGGGCTACTACTACAGTGGATGACCGCTGCCTCTACCTACGGATTATGGCTCAGAGGAATCTTGACAGCAACGCCACCATCTTGAATAATGCTTTTCGTGTAGCCACAGAAAGTAGTGTTACGACTCAAACTGCGCGCAATAGGCTGCGTGATGTGCAACTTCACTCCCGACGTCCATGGTAAGGACCATCATTGCAGCCACGACACCATGCAGCGTGGTATAGATGGGCCCAACAACATGCTAAGTGGAATGCTCAGGATTGGCATCATGTTCTCTTCACTGATGAGTGTCGCATATGCCTTCAATCAGACAATTGTCGGAGACTGAACGCCTTAGACACACTGCCCAGTAAGTGCAGCAAGGTGGAGGTTTCCTGATGTTTTGGGGTGCATTATGTGGGGCCGACGTTCGCCGATGGTGGTCATGGAAGGCGCCATAATGTACGATACGTGAATGCCATCCTCATACCGATAGTGCTATGGCGAGGCATTCGTCTTCATGGACGACAATTCGCGCCCCCATCGTGCACATTTTGTGAATGACTTCCTTCAAGATAACAACATCGCTCGACTAGAGTGGCCAGCATGTTCTCCAGACATAAACCCTATCGAACTTGAATGGGATACATTGAAAAGTGCTGTTTAAGGACAACGTCACCCACCAACCACTCTGAGAAATGTACGCCGAATCGCTGTTGAGGAGTGGGACAATCTGGACCAAGAGTACCTTGATGAACTTGTGGATAGTATGCCACTACGAATACAGGCATGCATCAATGCAAGAGGATATGCTGCTGGGTATTAAAGGTACCTGTGTGTGTGCAGCAATCTGACCACCACCTCTGAAGGTCTCGCTGTATGGTGGTACAACATGCAACATGTGGTTTTCATGAGAAATAAAAAGAGCCGAAATGATGTCTATGTTCATCTCTATTCCACTTTTCTGTACAGGTTCCGTAACTCTTGGAATCAAAGTGATTCAAAACTTTTTTGATGTGTAGCATTAAAAGTCTGACAGAAAGGCAACCAACATTTAAAAGCAAATTAAAAGAATTTCTGAATGACAACTCCTTCTACTCAATAGATTAATTTTTAGATATGAAGTATCAACTCTCAAAAAATTATTAATTATTTTGTGCAAAGAAAACTTTTGTTAAAGTGACATGTTCCACATCATTACGAAATGTCGTATTCCTTACCTATGTAACAGACATTGATGTATGTATGTAGGTATGTATGCTCCATCACAGTCTTGAAATATGTATTGTTAAACTCTCCACTGTGATTAGTTTGAAGGTCGTCTGGACATCAGTTCTTCCCCACTTGCAGCAATCGCTCAAACACTTACGCAACATCTCTCCTCGTTTTTTGTTTTTACCTATAATGCACAGGTAAATTTAGAGTATGTACCAACGACCTTTAAAATATATCTTAAACCATTATCCATATGTGAATATTCCCTCACGTCTAAAAGATCCGCTTGCCGTAAGTCATCCAAACCTTGAATTATAACTTGTCTATGGGAGTTTGTTTTGCATGCTGGTTTGTGTAGTTCTCAAACTACTGTGTCCTTGCTGATATGATGAAACATTTTTCTCTAAGATCGAAAATTATTGAAACAACCTCATTTGAATGAGCTGTATCACCAGTGGCAGCTGATGCTGTGAGCAATCGTAGTCTATTTATTAGCTCATTAGTATCATTGTTATACAGGGCGCTTCAGAAGTCCCATGACATGTTGAAGAAACACATGTTGATTCACAAAATGTAAGTTACAGCTTCATTATACTCCAAAAGGTGGAACACACGCCAATTCATTCCATGTGATGACCCTGCAAAACTATGCACAACTCTCATCTCTTCTGTCTAGCACAAAACACGGTCACCAACATGTCTTGTGTTATTGGACCTGCAGCATTGGTTATTCGGTGTATCAATATCCTTACCTGGTTCAACTCTGACTTTATAAAATCAAAAAGAAAAAAGTCCAAGGGCGTCAGATCAGGAGAGCAGGCAGTCATGGTCAAGGTGATGCATGGATAATTTATCTACCAGAACATATCTCCTCTAAGTAATCCCAACCAATGATTGCAAAGTGCAGAGGTGCACCATCTTGTTGGAAAACACCAGAGTCTTTTATTAGATGTTGTTCCAGTTGTGGTTCCAGATATTGGTGAACCACATCCAAGTAAATTGTTCCTGTTACTGTCTTTTGGCAATCATGAAAGGTCTGTATAGATTTGCAGAGGTGCACCATCTTGTTGGAAAACAACAGTCTTTTATTCCATGCTGTTCCAGTTAAGGTTCCAGATATTGGTGAAGCACATCCAAGGAAATTGTTCATGTTATTGTCTTTTTGGCAAACATGAAAAGGTATGTATACCTTTGTTTTGGTCACACCCATCCACACATTCATTTTAGGTGTCTCACGTTTCCAAACCTGAACTGGATTCGGCTGTTCATTTGCCCAAATACGACAGTTGTGCCTAATCACCTTGTCACATTTATGAAATGTGGATTCATCACTGAACAGAACGTTTTCAAATTAATTTCTGTCCTTCATTGCTTGTAGCAAGTCTCTACACAAGGCAACACGAGCAGCAGTGTCTTCAAGGACAAGTTGGTGAGTAGTTTGGATGTGGTATGCACGTTTATTCAACGTGAATCTCAGTGTCCTCCACACGGTCTTTTGCAGCACATTTCGCTCCCTACTGAGCCATCATGCTGAGGCCTACAGAGTGCAGTTAATAGCCTTCTGTATGGTGTTTGTGGTCTCTGGGAATGTTACTGGTCTCCCAGAAAGCACTCCATCAGCAACAGTCCCTGTTCTTTTGTCCCTGATAGACTGCCTAGAGGGATCTGGGTTTCTAAACTTCCTCAGGAAATCCTATTGGACCTCTTGGTAAGACATTCCTCTTAGTCAAGCTGAAACAATGGCTATTATTTCTGCAATTGTGAGCTTTCTTCAGGAGCATCTACAGAAAATGAGTGACATTGGTTAGTGATTTAAAGGAAATGTCAAGGGTCTTTTGAATCACCCTGTATGTATACTGAATGTGAATACCATCACCACTGCTATGTTCTACATCTAATATCGGCTTTATAATGGATTTGCTTTTGCACTGTTTAGGCGTTTTAGTCCCCCATCAGCTTTCTTATATACATCAGTCAAATGTAATATTTCACCATAGATTTGCAGATCTTTTGTTGAATAATTTATGGTTTTTGTAGGTCTTAAGAAAATAACCTTAAGTAGACCTGGTGTTCTTTGAAATTCCCTGTCACTGATCTGTATTGTGTTATCTGTTTAACTTGACCAACATGTATGATTTTATCCAGCTGATGCTACTTATTCTGTCTCTCCCAGCGTTGTTGTGACGATTAATGAAACTTCCAATGGCATCGTCGACATCGCGTAATTCTGAGAGTTGCCCAAGAGATTCAGTAACTGGTTTGAAGGTTTCTCTTAATGTTCACTTCCACTCCAAATGACCTAATCTTAACAACCGTAATTTCTCTCGAACAGCCTTCCGTGCTTCGATGACTTTATGCTTAGTTGACATGTCGTTATATACTAATCAGAGTTCTGTGCAGGGTGCACCTCATATATATTCTTCTTCACCTTCGTTTCAGTTATATTAATCTGTACAGTTAAGTCGTTTACATTAACCCTATCATTTAATGTGCTGATCGATCTCAGAAAGTCCAGTAATATGTCTCTAGTTCCCTGCATACATTCCCAATTTTACATTTGAGAGAGTAAATTTTTTTAATTCATGCACAAGCCAATGCGCAGTCTATTAGTCTATGTGCACCCATTCCATCATCCAGAATGCCCAATATGAATGGGAATTTGTCCATTGTGTGATGTACACTGGTGTGTGTGTGTGTGTGTGTGTGTGTGTGTGTGTGTGTGTGTGTGTGTGTAAGCTCTTGGAAGTTTCGCCTATAGCTACCATCATTCAGTTTTCTTGTTTTGTCAATAGCGAGAACCTTATAGCGTGTATGATTCCAGCAATCTCCACATATCTCTACAAATCCATTGAATGAAATATCAGTTCCTACATATGCTTGGTAAATGTGCTTTAAATTCAGATTGTCTTGTTTGAAGACTATAATGAGGTTTCCATTATCCCTCCAGCTGTTTTGAGATTCTGGAGTAAATCTGACTCAAATAAAATATAAAATACATCAACGCCCATGTGACGACCAAAACGAAAATACCTTCGAATTTGATCCTGCTTTCCCACAAACACATCGTCGAATGTGAACACAGTATTTGGCTTTAATTTTTCTGGTGGAGGGATATCACTGCTTTCACTGAATGTCATGCATGTCACACAATTAAACCTGAAATATCTCCTGTAATAGTTGATATCTGGGCTGAAATATCGTTTATTGAAGATACACGGAATTGTTCAAAGTGGACTCTATCTGGGTGTGTTAGCAGCAACAAGAGAACATTTGTCTTGCCACAGTTAGATGGACCCACAATTATCAGTTACATATCAGCAGGAAGCAGTATCACATTCTTCTTGTAAAGCTGCTCTCCTATGCCATTATTGGTCCACTTACTAACAACAAAGTCCTTGTGATGAGGATGCTTCACTCACCAACTACTTCAGGTATCGATGTGGAATGGGCTTTTAGAGAAAAATCCATTTGTAGTAATAGGTGTTGCCACTATAGCACAATCAGTAACTACCACCTTACTGACTGAGCTACAGAGCTGCACATCAGTACATTATAATGAGAGGGTTATAAAGTAAGAAAAACAAAATACTTGTGATAATATATATTACTTCTTTATTTTCACTTCATCAATGGCATATAGGATGCAGTACAACAGCAAAATACACTGGTTCATTTTTTTCACAGCAGTACAGTGCTTCCTGAACAACTGTTTCTTCTATGCATTAAATTCTGCTCATATTTCCCTCAAACTGACAGGAGTATCACAAAACTCTGTTATGGACTCCATGCCTATTGGAGCAATAGTAGCTGACTTTAGCACTACATTGATACATGAACTGAAGCACTGTTCTAAATCATCGACATGTATGCTATACACACATAGAAAATTCACCATGTCATTGTACACAGCTTGAATACATGGTAGGCAGTGATTTAGTCTCTCTGACAAAAGAGAGAGCACCTTCCCTGATCCAAATAAGTTCATAACAGTGGAGTACTGTAAATAAATTGATAGGACTCTAGATTTCATCCTGAGTGTTGCACCATTGTGCATGGGACTGATAGTGTCAGACCAGCAGTAAACGACTGGGGGAGGAACAGATTTGATATACTCTGATGTCATCCGAGCACTGATGTACGACACAGGACAACATACCTCCTCCCACTGCGACTGAGTAAATTGCACTTTAACACCCTTCATCATATTCTCAATCTATATCACCACATGCCAGTCACTGTGTGCTTCTATGCCTATATTCAGTCACTTTGAGCCATTATCAATTAAATTATATGCAGAAATGGATAGCAGTAGCGCATTGGGAGCTGCTGGTATCTTCTCATCCACTACATCCACACTCTGTCCTTGCAGTAGCACTTTAATTTTCCACAGTTTAATGGATGGTGCTTAAGTTGGAGTCCAAAAGTGACTTACGCCATGTTGTTTGGTGGGCTCCCTGATGCACTTCTGCAAGTCACGGACAGGTATATCTGTGCTCTGCTGCTGGCTGTCACCATCACACATATTGTGTATAGTATATCCTTGTTCTGCTCCAATATGCTGACTATTTCTGTTACAGGATCCCATGTGTTGGAGTACTCTGTCACTGCAGTAGGTCTCAACAAGGTGGGCTGCTGTGCTGCTGCAAGTCTCAACAAGCTCGAGGTCACCACCACTGCAGGTTCCGCTGAACAAAGAAGAAGCATTACATGTGATAATAATGGTAAAAACTGCACACGGGCATGTAATATTATTAAGCAAAGGGTACTTACCCCTCTGCTTATTCCTGTTCTGATGCGAATCACCGGAAAATCTCCGCCACTGCTGTTGGTGCTTCATGGTCCTTCCACTGACTCAAATTGGTGAGTTACTGTATTTGCCTTATATACCTGATGTCAAAATCATGTGACCAGTTGCAGTGTTGCCAGATTGAATTTCCCACCCTCTGGTGGTGGTATTATAATCTAGGTCAGTTGGCTAGGGCTGCAGAAGGGGATGCAATCGCCTTTTGCACTGTAGACAAGGAAGAATGATTACGCATTTCAAAAAGGTAATGACAGCACAAGGAACGAATGGCATTGTTTGGGAAGTGTATCCTCAAGCTATCCCACTGCATCACTATTATTTGCTGAAAAGTATTCTTCTTCTTACACTCCCCCATTATCATTTCTTTCCAATCCTCATTTATGGTAGGAAGCTATGCATGCAGTAATTGGCTGCGTGCTTACACGTAGTATAGTTATTAAGGTGCTCTCTGTCTGACACGAGCATCTCATCAACTGAAAACATTGCAAGCACACACTCATATATGATTTGAATTTAACGCCCAAATTTGGATTTACCACCAATTTCCATTATTATTATTATTATTATTATTGTTATATTCTCATCAATGTAATTTACATTTTAATTTACTTCCAAAATTTGAATTTACAGCGAAAATTTGAATTTCTCGCCATTATTTTAATTTTCTGCCAATAGGGGGAGAAGTCTTCAGGGGAAGGGTGGGGAGGGTGGAGGGGAGGGGGAGATTTACCAGGGGAGGTGGGATTTCCCAGGGGTCTGGAGGAGGGGGATAAATTTTTCAGTTTAATTACTTAGTCAATTAATTTGATATCAATTTGGTACCAAAATTGCACCAGGACCCTTTCTACCCTACGACGGACAGTCGCAAAGAAGTGACTGCCATTCCACTGGAAATGGCACGAAGAACTATGGAAGGCTTCTGGGAAAGGCTTCATCAATATGTCAGCAGTGGAAGACGCCATTTACGAAGCATAAATTTAAAAACCTGGTTATGTAAAACGTCATAGTATTTGTTATTCACAAATAAAAGGATTTTATCTGTATATTTGATTGTCTGTTTTGCTACTTTTTGAAATAAGGGAGGGCTTTTCTCTGGACCCTGTACAATGCACAGGTATGGGTACGAATGCGCTGCAAATGAAGAAATGTTAGAGACACAAGGAAAAGAACAGAAATCAACGCTGTCCTCTTAAAAAGAACCATTCTGACATTTGTCTTGCCGAATTCAGGGAAATTACAGAGTATTTAAATCTGGTTGACCATGCGGGAATTTCAATTCTAGTCCTCCCATGTGTGAGTCCTGTGTCTTATCCACTTTTCACATCACAGGAATGTGATTTACAGAATGGGAAAACAGTTGTAGCATCAAAAAATATTGTAAGCAAACAGTTGATTTCATTGAGACGAAAATCTAGTTTAATAATATAACAGGTAACGGAAGTATTAGACCTATCAATCACTAGTTCATTGAACTGGATGTTAAGTATTAAATGTATAAATACCACTACAGTAAAGTGAAAAAATGATGAACTAATGTGCTCATTAGACATTTCGGTTATTTTCAAGTTAGTTCCGAAACTCAATACAAACAATTTCAAACAATGGTATTATCTGAACAGAAGAAGCATCTAAGATACGAAGTTGGGAAATGAAAACAGGTTATCAGAGGGAAAAAAATTGACAGTGAATTAGCATTATAGAAATATGTTCACAACTCAAAGATGGAACTTATTGATAGCTTGCATACATCGCCAACAAGTCACAAAATAAAATTCTGACTTAAGAGAGCTGACATTCTTATCGAACGAGAGGGCGCGGAATTTAAGCTACTAAGGGTAGTCAGAAATTTGATGATGGGATTTTCCTTCTCTACATATTCACCCTCCAATACGAAACATTTTTCCCGATGACAACTAGGCAAACACTAGGTGCACATCAGAAAAATACCGTGAGCGGAGAGGAGACAACAGCTGACACCCTAAAGAAGATGCATGTGTGACTGTCCTTTTTCACAATGAGCTGGAGCGTTGTTGTGGAACAAATCACTCCCTGGGGCAGCTTCCTGCGACGATTTGTCTTTGCAGCCTCCCATACTATCTTCAGGGGATTGCCATAGTGTACTGCTATGACGGTTTGCCCATTACGAGCATAACATATTAGCATCAGACCATGGCAGTTGCGAGACCACGGCTGAGCATTTAGATGCTAATTCTGAATTCAGAGACTTATGCAGTGAAGACCCACCTCCCCATCAGACAATGTGAAATTTTATGACAAAGTCGCGCAGGGGAAACTAATGAGCATCTTAATTTAAACAGGGGTGGTCCAATTAAACATGAAATATGGGTACCTTAGCTAACATAGATATCATGAGAAAAGGTTTCATCAAACTGTGGAAAGAAACTAAAGGTCAGAATGAAATCCCGTTTATAACTAAAATACATTAACTTGATTGCACTCATTTGATAGGCAATAAAAATAATTATGAGGTGCACAATGGTTCAAATATTTGTAAAAGATACACAATAATAACTTGCCACAGGTGGGTGGGACTGGAAGTGAAACGATACAATTAGTTATCTCCACATAAACCGCCAATGACTGCTGAATTAGTTAAGGGAGTAAAGGAAATACCCAGAAAAGTACACATAAGCATCTGTTCCCAGCGCACGTTGAGTTCAACTAGGTGACTGCTTTATTTAATTAAAAAAAGCAGAACTCTAACTCGAAACAAATTGAGTCCGTGGTCCCCGCATCACGGCGGACGCAAACGCGATTCATGCATACCATCGTTTTATAACTAAGATACACAGGGTGGCTACAGTGTTAACTGAGAGTTGTAAGCTCAGCCCCAGCATCTACGACCAGCTCTAGGATGAAGTCCTCCCTCTCTGCAGTTCTAAGGTGAAGACATTGTTCTCTCTCATGATCCGTGGTCTAGGGGTAGCGTCTTTGATTCATAATCAAACCGTCTTCGGTCCCGGGTTCGATCCCCGCCACTGCCTAAATTTTGATAAATAATCAGCATTGGCGGCCAAAGACTTCCGGCATATGAAGTCAGCCTCATTCTGCCAACGGCCTTGCCAAAGAGGGCGGAGGAGCGGATAGAGGTTCAGGGCACTCTCTTGTCCTAGGGGTGGGAAATTGCACCTAAAGGCGGAAGAATCAGCAATGATCAACGACATGAGGATGCAGAAGGCAATGGAAATCACTGCATTAAAGACACGTAACATGTATCCACAGGACATGTGGCCTGTAGTTGAAGAAGTGTCATGATGATCTCTCCATTGGCAAAAGATTCCGGATTAGTCCCCCATTCGGATCTCCTGGAGGGGACTGCCAAGGGGGAGGTTACCATGAGAAAAAGATTGAATAATCAACGAAAGGACAATGTTCTATGAGTCGGAGCGTGGAATGTCAGAAGCTTGAACGTGGTAGGGAAACTAGAAAATCTGAAAAGGGAAATGCAAAGGCTCAATCTAGATATAGTAGTGGTCAGTGAAGTGAAGTGGTAAGAAGACAAGGATTTATGGTCAGATGAGTATCGGGTAATATCAACAGCAGCAGAAAATGGTATAAAAGGTGTAGGATTCGTTATGAATAGGAAGGTAGGGCAGAGGGTGTGTTACTGTGAACAGTTCAGTGACCGGGTTGTTCTAATCAGAATCGACAGCAGACCAACACCGACAACGATAGTTCAGGTATACATGCCGACGTCGCAAGCTGAAGATGAACAGATAAAGTATATGAGGATATTGAAAGGGTAATGCAATATGTAAAGGGGGACGAAAATCTAACAGTCATGGGCGACTGGAATGCAGTTGTAGGGGAAGGAGTAGAAGAAAAGGTTAGAGGAGAATATGGGCTTGGGACAAGGAATGAAAGAGGAGAAAGACTAATTGAGTTCTGTAACAAGTTTCAGCCAGTAATAGCGAATACCCTGTTCAAGAATCACAAGAGGAGGAGGTATACTTGGAAAAGCCCGGGAGATACGGGAAGATTTCAATTAGATTACATCATGGTCAGACAGAGATTCCGAAATCAGATACTGGATTGTGGGGCGTACCCAGGAGCAGATATAGACTCAGATCACAATATAGTAGTGATGAAGAGTAGGCTGAAGTTCAAGCCATTAGTCAGAAAGGATCAATACGCTAAGAAGTGGGATACGGAAGTTCTAAGGAATGACGAGATACGTTTGAAGTTCTCTAACGCTATAGATACAGCAATAAGGAATAGCGCAGTAGGCAACACAGTTGAAGAGGAATGGACGTCTCTAAAAAGAGCCATCACAGAAGTTGGGAAGGAAAACATAGGGACAAAGAATGTAGCTGCGAAGAAACCATGGGTAACAGAAGAAATACTTCAGTTGATTGATGAAAGGAGGAAGTACAAACATGTTCCGGGAAAATCAGGAATGCAGAAATACAAGTCGCTGAGAAATGAAATAAATAGGAAGTGCAGGGAAGATAAGACGAAATGGCTCCAGGAAAAATGTGAAGACATCGAAAAAGATATGATTGTCGGAAGGACAGACTCAGCATACAGGAAAGTCAAAACAACCTTTGGTGACATTAAAAGCAACGGTGGTAACATTAAGAGTGCAACGGGAATTCCACTGTTAAATGCAGAGGAGAGAGCAGATAGGTGTAAAGAATACATTGAAAGCCTCTATGAGGGTGAAGATTTGTCTGATGTGATAGAAGAAGAAACAGTAGTCGATTTAGATGAGATAGGGGATCCAGTATTAGAATCGGAATTTAAAAGAGCTTTAGATGACTTACGGTCAAATAAGGCAGAAGGGATAGATAACATTCCATCAGAATTTCTAAAATCATTAGGGGAAGTGGCAACAAAACGACTATTCACGTTGGTGTGTAGAATATATGAGTCTGGTGACATACCATCTGACTTTCGGAAAAGCATGATACACACAATTCCGAAGACGGCAAGAGCTGACAAGTGCGAGAATTATCGCACAATCAGCTTAACAGCTCATGCATCGAAGCTGCTTACAAGAATAATATACAGAAGAATGGAAAAGAAAATTGGGAATGCGCTAGGTGACGATCAGTTTGGCTTTAGGAAAAGTAAAGGCACGAGAGAGGCAATTCTGACGTTACGGCTAATAATGGAAGCAAGGCTAAAGAAAAATCAAGACACGTTCATAGGATTTGTCGACCTGGAAAAATCGTTCGACAATATAAAATGGTGCAAGCTGTTCGAGATTCTGAAAAAAGTAGGGGTAAGCTATAGGGAGAGGCGGGTCATATACAATATGTACAACACCCAAGAGGGAATAATAAGAGTGGACGATCAATAACGAAGTGCTCGTATTAAGAAGGGTGTAAGACAAGGCTGTAGCCTTCAATCTGTACATCGAGGAAGCAATGATGGAAATAAAAGAAAGGTTCAGGAGTGGAATTAAAATACAAGGTGAAAGGATATCAATGATACGATTTGCTGATGACATTGCTATCCTGAGTGAAAGTGAAGAAGAATTAAATGATCTGCTGAACAGAATGAACAGTCTAATGAGTACACAGTATGGTTTGAGAGTAAATCGGAAAAAGACGAAGGTAATGAGAAGTAGTAGAAATGAGAACAGCGAGAAACTTAACATCAGGATTGATGGTCACGAAGTCAATGAAGTTAAGTAATTCTGCTACCTAGGCAGTAAAACAACAAATGACGGACGGAGCAAGGAGGACATCAAAAGCAGACTCGCTATGGCAAAAAAGGCATTTCTGGCCAAGAGAAGTCTACTAATATCAAATACCGGCCTCAATTTGAGGAAGAAATTTCTGAGGATGTACGTCTGGAGCACAGCATTGTATGGTAGTGAAACATGGACTGTGGGAAAACCGGAACAGAAGAGAATCGAAGCATTTGAGATGTGCTGCTATAGACGAATGTTGAAAATTAGGTGGACTGATAAGGTAAGGAATGAGGAGGTTCTACGCAGAATCGCAGAGGAAAGGAATATGTGGAAAACACTGATAAGGAGAAGGGACAGGATGATAGGACATCTGCTAAGACATGAGGGAATGACTTCCATGGTACTAGAGGGAGCTGTAGAGGGCAAAAACTGTAGAGGAAGACAGAGATCGGAATACGTCAAGCAAATAATTGAGGACGTAGGTTGCAAGTGCTACTCTGAGATGAAGAGGTTAGCACAGGGGAGGAATACGTGGCGGGCCGCATCAAACCAGTCAGTAGACTGCTGACAAAAAAAAAAAATAAAAAAATATATATAACAGTGGCAACAAATTTCCTTCTCCTAAATAATCTGCTGTTATTAAGCAGCAATACACATTTCTCTCTTAGATGGGGCAGCAAGTGGGATTTCTTTCCCACTATGAGGATGGTTTTCTATTTCGGTGAGTGATAGCTGCTGCATATGTGCACTGACAAGTCTTAATCCCACTACAAAAATAATTTTGGTGAAACAATCTGGCGCTCCCTTGCAAAATTTAAACACCAAATACTGCTCACCACCTTTGGGTCCAACAGATCTTTCTCTTTCTAAGTGCCTCGTGGCTTCCCAACCCCTTGGAGACCTCCATCTTTTTTAGAAAGCATTCTGTACTCTGCTCCTCACAATGCCACCTCTTGCCCTCTGCAAAGCTCTTATCGGAATGTGAGAGCCAGTCTCTGACAACACTCAGTTGTTCAGTGTGTTCCAGGATGGAACTCTGCCTTTTAGAGAGGAACACTCTTGCAGTTGTACCCCTCCAGACCTCTCGCTCCCAGTCAGCCAGCTGACCCAGGTTACAGAAAAACATTATATATATTTCTCACCGTATAGAAATGAAATGAAGAAGCACTTACTAAATTCGCAGACATTTGTGTTTGTTTCAGTAGCATCTGTACTTTCACACATGCCTAGAAATTTGAGTTGATTTGGTGGTCTAATTTTAGTAGTACATTATTAATTAGGCTACAGAGCAGTTATGGAAAGACTGTCCTATAACTCCACCCCAGAAACTCGCAGCCTAATCTTCCCCGATGATGGTCAGACCTCCAACTTTTTTGGGGGTGGCGAATTCACATGTTTCCACTGCTTGCTTCCGTTAAGGATGATTTTGGTTTGCGTAAGGCGGGCGTCTATAGTATTCCTTGCAGTTGTAGCATGCCATATGTTGATCAGACTATCAGCACCGTGGAGGACCGGTGTACAAAGCATAAGCGTCGCACGTGCTTACAACAGCCGAGCAAATCGGCTGTTGCAGAACATTGTCTTGGCACTGGGCATGCTATGGTATATAGCAACACAGAGATTCTGACACGCACTTCCAGCTATTGGGACAGTATTATTAAGGAAGCAGTTCAGAGGAAATAACCCTTGTAAATAGAAATCGACGTTTTTGCTTAAATTCTGCGTGGAATCGTGATCTCTCCCTTGTCAAAAACAAATGGACAGAATTAATGCTACCACACCTGTTGTTTAGTAATTTTCACTGCTGATAACTTCTGGCGTCGGTCATCTTTGATTTGTGTGGTGGCGTTGGTGTGTGTGTGTGTGTGTGTGTGTGTGTGTGTGTGTGTGTGTGTGTGTGTGTGTGTGTGTCTTTCCGAAATTCCTCTGCAAACCGAGATTTTACATTGACTTGGAGAGTGTTTACTTGCTGCAGTTTTGCCTTGAAAATGACAGGGTGTCCACCTGTTGGAATATCGGCGGTCGTTGACGACGCCACCCGATTGCTTTCTCGTAAATTTTTTGAACATTGTATACGCCTGGATAAACTCAGGTCTCGCATGTAAAACAGTGTTGGCAACTGTACCAGAATATTCCACTTCATATGAATGAATGTCCTCTTCAATATGACACGTGAAAAAAGTAAAACTTCGCAGTTACGAAGTGATCACAATTTTGTAGGGTAGCCCACTGCTGGGCTGGAAACCACTTCTGTTTTGCATGTTGGAGACCGAGCGCGCAATAAAATGGTATTCAAGATTATTCTATTTATCACTGACAATAAAAATTTTTGCCATGTCTTTTGGGACGCTGCTACGTAATCTGGCGAGGAATCCGCTGAATCTACGAGGGTCACTCCAAAAGAAATGTACACTATTTTTTTTAAATCCATCTTTTATTCTACATGTTTGAAGTTTACAGTGTGTAGATACATCCTTTAGGAACAATATTTTCATTTCTCCACATAATTTCCATCCCTCTCAACTGCCTTACGCCATCTTGGAATCAGAGCCTGTACACCGCACGGTAAAATTCTGGACCAACCTGTTGGAGCCATTGTTTGGCAGCGTGCACAAGGGAGTCATCATCTTCAAACCTTGTTCAACGAAGAGTCTTTCAGTTTCCCAAAGAGATGATAGTCACATGGAGCCAGGTCAGGACTGTAAGGCGGGTGTTTCAGTGTTGTCCATCCGAGTATTGTGATCGCTTCCATGGTTTCTTGACTGACATGTGGCCGTGCATTGTCGTGCAACAGCAAGACATCTTGATTTTGCCGATGTGGTCGAACACGACTCAGTCGAGCTTGAAGTTTCTTCAGTGTCGTCACATATGCATCAGAATTTATGGTGGTTCCACTTGGCATGATGTCCACAAGCAAGAGTCCTTCGGAATCGAAAAACACCGTAGCCATAACTTTTCCAGCAGAAGGTGTGGTTTTGAATCTGTTTTTCTTGGGTGAATTTGCATAATTCCACTCCATTGATGGCCTCTTCGTTTCTGGTGAAAAATAATGGACCCATGTTTCATCATCTGTCACAATTCTTCCAAAAGATTCATCTCCACCATACTCGTACTGCTCCAAGAGTTAGCTGCATATCGTTTTTCTAGTTTCTTTGTAAGCCACTGTTAACATCCTGGGAACCCACCTGGCACAAACGCTTTTTAACGCCAACACTTTCAGTATTCTACAAACACTTACTTCTCCTACCCCGTCGTAGAGTGACAAGTCGTCACTGTGATGCGTCTGTCAGCAGTCACCAGTTCGTTAACTCTCTGCACATTGTCTGGAATGTGTGCAGTATTAGGCCTGCAGCTGCGAGGACAATCCGCAATATTGCCGTGCCCGCTTTCGTCACGTAACCTGCTTGCCTACCGACTAACTGTTCTGCGATCGACAGCAGCATCTCCATACACATTTTTCAACCTCTTGTGGATGTTTCCCACTGTTTCGTTTTCACAGCACAGGAATTCTATGACAGCACGTTGCTTCTGACGAACGTCAAGTGCAGCAATCATCTTGAAGACATGCTGTGACGGCACCACTCACGGGAACAGGTTGAACTAAGTTTGAAAACAAGCAGGAAGGATGTATCTACACACTGTAAAACTTTCACACATGCAGAACGAAAACAGTATTTTTACAAAAATAGTGTGCATTTCTTTTGGAGTGACCCTCGTACTAGCGCACTCCAGATCGCCGAGGACGCTGCATTCGCTCAGCGTGGAAGTCTATGATGCCCTGGTTCAGCGATTTGACGCCCGCTGGCGAGAAGGTACGCTCCGCCGGTGGCCCTGCTTGGAGACGGCAGTGACCGCAACGTGTCTGATTCACACGCCGTTTCGTGGAGGACTGAGTCCCTCCCAGATAGGGTTGCCATACGCTACGGATTTCACGGACAGTCTGCGATTTTAGGGTAAATGAAAACGTCCGGGCCGAAAAGACAAATGTCCGCGATATTTGCTGGATTTGATGTCAACTTCCGGTAATTTCAAAAATTGCTGTCAAATAAGCATCAATATGTTATCTCTTTGCCTTCACATTATATAAAATCCAAACAGAACAGAACAGCTTTCGAGATGTGGAAACAATGGGCAGTCAGGCTCATGTGTACGGCACATCCTCTTCGATTTGCGAGATTGCGAGTTGTCGATACAGTGGGCGGTCAGTCATCTCTGGCAAAGTAGAATACTATCCTCTTTGAGTAGCGTGTTGAATGTTCTCATGGTTTGTTGTGCTTGCGATTTCGTTGTGTTAAGTCTTACTTAAGTCATACTTTCTTTCACTTGATACATGTCCTTCCCTTCTCAAGAAATTATTTTCTGATTCTGTTGGTGAAATGTATCTGCTCTTCTTGTATGCACAAATGAATCCTTTCCAGAGGGCAGTTAGCAGCATTGAGAGGGAAGACATATCAGTGAATGAGGTAAGACTGGAGCTAGAAAATACACTCCTGGAAATGGAAAAAAGAACACATTGACACCGGTGTGTCAGACCCACCATACTTGCTCCGGACACTGCGAGAGGGCTGTACAAGCAATGATCACACGCACGGCACAGGGACACACCAGGAACCGCGGTGTTGGCCGTCGAATGGCGCTAGCTGCGCAGCATTTGTGCACCGCCGCCGTCAGTGTCAGCCAGTTTGCCGTGGCATACGGAGCTCCATCGCAGTCTTTAACACTGGTAGCATGCCGCGACAGCGTGGACGTGAACCGTATGTGCAGTTGACGGACTTTGAGCGAGGGCGTATAGTGGGCATGCGGGAGGCCGGGTGGACGTACCGCCGAATTGCTCAACACGTGGGGCGTGAGGTCTCCACAGTACATCGATGTTGTCGTCAGTGGTCGGCGGAAGGTGCACGTGCCCGTCGACCTGGGACCGGACCGCAGCGACGCACGGATGCACGCCAAGACCGTAGGATCCTACGCAGTGCCGTAGGGGACCGCACCGCCACTTCCCAGCAAATTAGGGACACTGTTGCTCCTGGGGTATCGGCGAGGACCATTCGCAACCGTCTCCATGAAGCTGGGCTACGGTCCCGCACACCGTTAGGCCGTCTTCCGCTCACGCCCCAACATCGTGCAGCCCGCCTCCAGTGGTGTCGCGACAGGCGTGAATGGAGGGACGAATGGAGACGTGTCGTCTTCAGCGATGAGAGTCGCTTCTGCCTTGGTGCCAATGATGGTCGTATGCGTATTTGGCGCCGTGCAGGTGAGCGCCACAATCAGGACTGCATACGACCGAGGCACACAGGGCCAACACCCGGCATCATGGTGTGGGGAGCGATCTCCTACACTGGCCGTACACCTCTGGTGATCGTCGAGGGGACACTGAATAGTGCACGGTACATCCAAACCGTCATCGAACCCATCGTTCTACCATTCCTAGACCGGCAAGGGAACTTGCTGTTCCCACAGGACAATGCACGTCCGCATATATCCCGTGCCACCCAACGTGCTCTAGAAGGTGTAAGTCAACTACCCTGGCCAGCAAGATCTCCGGATCTGTCCCCCATTGAGCATGTTTGGGACTGGATGAAGCGTCGTCTCACGCGGTCTGCACGTCCAGCACGAACGCTGGTCCAACTGAGGCGCCAGGTGGAAATGGCATGGCAAGCCGTTCCACAGGACTACATCCAGCATCTCTACGATCGTCTCCATGGGAGAATAGCAGCCTGCGTTGCTGCGAAAGGTGGATATACACTGTACTAGTGCCGACATTGTGCATGCTCTGTTGCCTGTGTCTATGTGCCTGTGGTTCTGTCAGTGTGATCATGTGATGTATCTGACCCCAGGAATGTGTCAATAAAGTTTCCCCTTCCTGGGACAATGAATTCACGGTGTTCTTATTTCAATTTCCAGGGGTCTATACTGCAAATTTTAGGAGAGAGAAAACAGTGTGTATTCGTTACGTCTAAAGTTAAAGAATTAATGTCTGGCCTCACACAATATCAGCAGTCTACATTTCTAGGGGAAGTCTCTCTTTTCTATCAAACTGTTATTGATTACTTGATAAAAAGGAGTAAGCCCTTGTCTGATATTAAACATTTTGACTGGATTTTGCTAAAGACTGTACCTTCATGGGAAAATGTTGAAAAGACATTGAAGTGGATGCATGAAAACACAAGCTGTAAATTGAATGAGTCCCTTCTCTTTGACCAAGTACTGAAATTAAAGTATGTTTTGGGGGAGGTCAAAGATGAAAGTTTTGAGAATATGATGTCACATAAGAAATGGGTGTCCTTCATTCATAATTGTTTTTCTAGTGAGCAGTATTCAGAGTTGCTGAAAATTGTGGAATTTTATTTCTCCATTCCTAGTCATAACGCCAATGTGGAGAGAGTCTTTTGCCTCATGAATTCTCAGTGGACAGAAGAAAGGAATAGGTTAACCGTAAAATCAGTTAATGCAATGATGCAAACACAGTACAATATGAAAAATGTAAGTTGCAGTGAATTTTATAAACTGATTGAGAACCAGATTAAGTTCCTTTGATCTATTCAGGGTTCTGAGAAATACGATTGGTATAAGAAAAGCTCAAATGATGACAATAGAACTTCGTGTACTGAATAATGTAATGCATATTTTTATTTTTTGTAATAAATGTTTTTTTAATGAAGCAGTCCTTCCTAAACTCTGGATCATTAATTAAATGCACATTTCCATTAGCTTATGGGCATGAGGACTCCTTATTCCTCTTATTTCCTTCGATCGGCTACGGTGACCGTAAGTTTTGTCCTGGTTTTGGATTCCGAGGTTATGGCAACCCCACTCCCAGATCACTGTGTGCATTGTCCCATCAGGTAGGCTGCGATGTCGGATGCCGTCATGTCATGTTGAATGCTGGACCTGGCCCGTCAGTTAGATAGGACGTCAGACTCGTGTAACGCTGGAGTTTAGACCGAATCAGTTCTGCTCTTCTCGAGTCGTCAGCGGTCTTCAGTTCCGCTAAATTTGCTTAACGAATTTGTTATAGTCCCTTTACTGCTCAGTCAAACCCCTACTAGGCGATGTTGCGTCCTACCTAGAGTTTCTTACATTACAATACGGAGGCAATTTTCTAACGATTTTCTGCTGAGCTCGCTCACAGTCTCATTCAACCGTGTTGCGGTTGGTGCCTTCCTGACTGAATAACGGTGTTGAAAAGTGTACGCTTCCCAGTTGGCAGTTGCTGGTACTTCACACATTATCGCCGGCTCTTAGAACTTAGCCGGCAGCGGTGGCCGTGCGATTCTAGGCGCTGCAGTCCGGAACCGCGGGACTGCTGCGGTCCCAGGTTCGAATCCTGCCTCGGGTATGGGTGTGTGTGATGTCCTTAGGTTAGTTAGGTTTAAGTAGTTCTAAGTTCTAGGGGAATGATGACCTAAGACGTTAAGTCCCATAGTGCTCAGAGCCATTTGAACCATTTTCAATTTCTTCGAACTTAGAAAATTTTGCTCTCCTGTTTCCTTACTAATTTGTCGCGTAGCTATTTGCGTGGCCTCTTAATTATTTTGACTTTGGCTGATTACGTTTTTCGCCAGTAAAGGACACTATCTCTTCAGCACATAAAAAGAGCTAGGGTAAGATAGGAGCTATCGGGTTTATACCCCAAAGAAACTACTAAAGCAAGCAGTTGAAAATGTGAATTCACTACTGCCAAAAAAGTCAAAGGCCTGACCATCATCGAAAAAGATTAGTCTGCGAGTTTGTGGGGCCGCGTAATAGGACAGTCTTTCCGTAGCTGCTCCATAACGTAAATAATAATCCACTACTCATATTAGACCGCCAAATCAACTCAAATTACTAGCCATATGTGAAAGTACAGATGTTACTGAGACAAGCACAAACGAGTGCGAACTTAGTAAGTACTTCTTCATTTCATTTCTATACGGTGAAAGGTATGTGTAACGTTTCTCTGTAAGCTGGGTCAGGTGGCTGGCTTTGAGAGCGGGAAGACTGCAGGTGTACAACTGCAAGCGAGTCGTAAAACTGTTTCTCGCTAAATAACAGAGTCACATCCTGGAACACACTCAACAATTTGGATGCTGTCAGAGACTGTGTCCCACATTCCGAAAAAGGCTTTGCAGAAGGCAGGAGGTGGAATTTGGCAGGCTGTAAAGTTCCCTTGTGAGGAGCAGCACCGCGCGTTCTGTGGCGCCTTGCCACGGTTCGCACGACCCCCCCCCCCCCCCCCCCCCCCCCCTGTCGGAGGTTCGAGTCCTCCCTCGGGCATGGGTGTGTGTATTGTCCTTAACATAGGTTAGTTTAAGTTCGATTAATTAGTGTGTAAGCCTAGGGACCGATGACTCAGCACTTTGGTCCCATAGGAACTTACCACAGATTTCCAATTTGAGGAGCAGCTTAAAAGTTGCTTTGTAAAAAACACAGGTCTCCAAGGAGATGGGAAAACATGAGGCACTTAGAAAGAGAAGGATTTGTTTGCACCTACAGGTGGCGAGCAGTAGGTGATGTTTAAATTTTGCAAGGAAGCCCCAGATTGGTTCACCAAAATTATTTTTGTAGTGGGGGCGAAGACTTGTGAGTGCACACGTGCAGTGTACTGAGCATAAGCGTCACACATGCTTACAACAGTCGAGCAAATCGGTTGTTGCATAACATTGTCTTGGCACCGGGTGTACTATGGGATACAGTAACACAGAGATTCAGGTATGCAATTCCAGCTATTAGGATAGTGTTACTAAGGAAGCAGTTGAGGTTAAATTAGCAAGTAACCTTTTAATAGAGAACGACGTTTCTGCTTACATTCGGCGTTCAGTCGTGCTCTCTCTCTTGTCAAAAACAGAGGGAGAGAGTTAATGCTACCTCGCCTGTTGTTTAGTAATTGTCAGTGTCGATAGCTTATGGTGTCGGCCATCTTTGGTTTGTGTGGAGGCACTAGTGTTTACAGTAGTGTGTGTGTGTTTGTGTGTGTGTGTGTGTGTGTGTGTGTGTGTGTGTGTGTGTGTGTACGATCTTTCCGGAGTTGCTGTGGAAACCTAGGTTCTAATTTGCTTGCACAACCTATACTTATTGCAGTTTTGCCTTGAAAATGACAGGGTGTATACCTGTCGGTTGTCGACGCCGTCATCCGGCTGCATTCCTGTAACTTATTTGAACACTGTTTTACATCTAAAAGAGGAACCTATCCGTCTGAGATGGTCGTGTTTCAACGCTTCAGCCAGGAATGTCTGACATACTGAATGTAGCTTTACTTACGAGAACACGTAATTAGACCACTATCCTCACGTTCTGCTCTGGGGAAGAACATTGTTAACCACACACGGGGACATATCACCAGAAGACCGGGTTAAGGCAGGACAAACTAAGGTTGCCAATCGTCTTTTGTTCGAAATCAGAGTCCTTTAATCAGCGTTCTCGCTCTTCCCACAAAGCGAGCTGCCGCAGCGGTTAGGACACTGGTCTCGCACTCAATAGGACGACCATTCAAATCCCAGTCCGGCCATCATGCTTTGTCTCCCGTGATTTCCCTAAATCGCTCTAGGCAAATACCGGGATGGTTCATCTGAAAAGGCCACGGCTGATTTCCTTACCCGTCTTTTCGTAATACCAACTTGTTTTCCGTCTCTAATGATAGCGCGGTCGACGGGGTAGACTACAATCTCCCTTCCTTCTTTTTGCCCTGTTTTGAAATGTAAAATGTCCTTTGTTCATTTGACCTCCCTGCTCGAAGCTGACACACAGACATTTATGGAGTCTGGTTTACACTGATGAAAAAACCAGCGAATGAGCATCCTTGAACTCGCCATTCTCTCCTGTAAATAGGTGACGAGCGACAAAAAAATAAAATAAAATAAAAATAAAAAATTCGGTCGTGTTCTGTTGGCGTCTGCACGTGTTCCGTCTATTGTCGGGCTTTCAGACAGAAGTTCGTACGCTCTTCACTTCTGCTGATTAAATAAAAGTAATACCTTTTACCGTAGGTCTGAAAATTGGGAACAAATGTAATTTTAAGGGTTAAAAGCTTACTTTAGCGTTACTTTTAAAAGGTTCAATAATTTTTAAAACTTTTTGCTAACTCCTGAATTAATATTTTAAGTGAATTGGGATGAGAATTCTAATAATGGATATTTTTTGTATAATGATTTAATAAAATTATTATTAATTAAATACTGAAGAAAAAGTTTTTTGATTTTTTAAGAAATTCTACATTGTCTTCACTATTAATCCTATGGTTGTACGCCAACAATTTACAGTAATAATAAAAAACATTTATATGACTATATGGTGTAGTATCGATACCGTAGTAGTGTCCTTTACTTGGACTCGAGAGGGTTGACAACCGCAGGATAACAGTCTAAGAGTTCGTCTATTTCGCTTAGAGTTACTGGAAAATCATATAAGATTGGGTGTTTCGCTCCATACGGACAAAGTTGGGTCGATATGAATGTTCTACACCAGATCAAAATTCATAGCAGAATAAAAATAATACACATTACCATTTACTTAGCTTCCAGCCGCTACGTTCTTCCGTTCAAGCTCTTCGAGTACGATGATGGCTATGGAGACAAAACGTGCCTCTTTCTACATGGATGCAACCTTCAAGGAATAGCAGCGAACAGGCGCCGACAACTTGTTGGCACGAACACATCGTCTCTGACTGTTGATGTTAATGGATAGTCTTTCTGTGGTTTCTACAAACACCTGCGGTCGTGGGGCATTCGTATCACGTGCGCGACCTTGCGCAGTGAACGATCACCTATCCTTCCGACTGCTCGATACGCCACGAATCCCGTCAGTCACGTTGCTGATGTATTTCGCCACTCCTACTCATACCAAAGTAAACTAGTGAAATGGGGAACTCCAGATCTTGTATACTGCTCATCTAAACCACTTTTTACGTCAAGATTCGTGTGTATGATCAACGGAAGAGAATTTTCCGTCATAATGGATTGATACCTAGCGGTTGTACAAGCTATTCCAGTTTTATTGCTAAACCTCTATTTATGACGACCAACGTACGTAAATAATAGTAATATTACAGCCGATTTTAATCATATTTCTCAATGCGGTATCTGATGAATAAGTAAATTATTATAGACAAATACGAAAGACCACATAACATTAATGGTAATATTCAAGTTGGCCTCGTATGAAATTTTGCACACCTTCACATTTGTAGAATTTTGTACCTTTTAATCTATTTACGTTCACACATTTGAACTCTGTTCTGAAACCTTATTCAGAGGGTATTACTGAATAAGTATTTTTAGGAACACTGGTTAGAATTGTAGAGCCCGTTAGATAGTAAGCATAAATGTAAGACTTAATGTCTTTAGATATCATTCTGTTAGTTCGGGTAAGGAGAAGGACATATGCCATACCAGTCGATGCCGTAATTTTTTTGATTTTGCAAATATTTGCTGCTTTTTTTTAAAAAAAATCAACCTTAATTTAGAAAATTCGAAGACACTGACAGTCAGTGGTACGATGTTGCAGTAATACTGTAATCAACTGGGGTATGCGCGTTAAT
This sequence comes from Schistocerca gregaria, assembly GCF_023897955.1. Taxonomy (NCBI): domain Eukaryota; kingdom Metazoa; phylum Arthropoda; class Insecta; order Orthoptera; family Acrididae; genus Schistocerca; species Schistocerca gregaria. The sequence continues at coordinate 182,119,818 of NC_064931.1, read as the reverse complement.
TAATTTCTGTAAATTGGTTACAAGGGAATTACATGAGTGAATGCGTAGTTCTTTTCATTTTATTATGTCATGTAAGAATTAGCTTCTCTAATTATTTCGCCGGCCGCAGTGGCTGAGCGGTTATAGGAGCTACAGTCTGGAACTGCGCGCAGTCCGCAACCGTGCGACTGCTACGGTCGCAGGTTCGAATCCTGCCTCGGGCATGGATGTGTGTGATGTCCTTAGGTTAGCCGGTTTAAGTAGTTCTAAGTTCTAGGGGACTGATGACCTCAGAAGTTAAGTCCCATAGTGCTCAGAGCCATAACTATTTCATAATTTGTTGAAAGTACATCACTGAACAAGGGTTACCCAACAAAAAATGATCTCCGCGTCATCTTTATAAACACTAACTTATATTAACATATTAATTGAGGAGAGTCATTTTTCTGCTTAGGCTGTTTTATTTTGAAATAACCACCTTGTTTCATTACGTAGTGATTAGCTAATTTCATAACTTTGGTCATGTTATGGTCAGCAGTGCATATTTTTATTTTAAATGTTACAACAACACATTTTAGTGAGATTTATAACGGGACAAATATAAAACCCGCATAATATTCCTTTTTACACATAGATTACACGTCTGATATAGTTATTACGTCATTTGACGGTTCAAATGGCTCTGAGCACTATGGGACTTAACATCTGAGGTCATCAGTTCCCTAGAACTTAAAAACTACTTAAACCTAACCAACCAAAGGACACCACACACATCCATGCCCGAGGCAGGATTCGAACCTGCGACCGTAGGGGTCGCGCGGTTCCAGACTATAGCGCCTAGAACCGCTCGGCCACACCGGTCGGCTGATTTGACGGTAATATACGAAATTTATAGTTTTTAGCGTGAATTATGTTAAACAGTGATGCATGTGTAGGTTGCCCTCTTAACTTCATGGCTGCGCTAAACCCTTATTAGGGACGTAATCACAAGCTGCTCCTCCTTCTTCTGTTTTATCTCCACTACACTGCCGATGTCCACAAACTACCTCTACCTGTCTACTTCCTTCAGTACGCTGACGAAACCGCTTTCCTAGCCTTCTACCCTACACTCCTGAAATCCCAGTGACCGCTCCAAATCAATCGCTCCAAAACCCATGCAACAATATTACAGGAAGAATAACACACAGCTTCTGCTTTATTACCTCTATCTCACAATTTACAACCGTTCTGTCCAGTTAACTAATACACTAAAACATCGTTAACCCTCGACCGGCAACCAACATGGAAACCTCACATAGTAACGATCCAACGGTAGGTCCACAATAGATTAAGGGGAACGACAGGGTGACGGTCGAAAAAACTCGAATTTTTTTAATTACGGAATTAGAACGTATATACATTGAAGAATTATTCCCCAAAATATTGCGCGAACTCCAAAAGTAACGATTCTGTGAGCGTTTGAAGCCGAGCGTGCACGGCACGCCTCGTCGTTAGAGAAACGGTTCCGTGCTCACGCTACTTTCATTGCGTCCGTGAGTAGTTTAGGGCTGATTTAATAGTGCAAATGTTTACCAGTGTCTCGAACACATAGTAGACTTTCACTTTTCTCATTTGGAGATACTGCGAAGCGAAATTGTCAACGTCGCTTCAAACTTGGGCGTATGTCTATTCCGTGTGGGTCATGCTGCATTAATGCACGTTGCAAATACCCTTCAAATCAAAATCGGCGATTAAATGTGGCGATTCTGTGATGATAGAGACGCTAGCGGTGATGCGCTCAGCGACGAAAAGGGCTTTGAGGGCGATAATGAGGGCTTATCATGTCAAAGTAACAGAAAGCGGCCATCCAGACGACGCTGTCGTTTATCGACTAATAAAGTCATCAGAAGATCACAACAAACTGCAAAACGATTTAGAAGAAAAATCGGAATGGTACGAAAAGTGGCAGTTGACCTTAAGTAAAGAAAAGTGTGAGGTCATCCACATGAGTGCTAAAAGGCACTCGTTCAACTTCGGTTACACGATAAATCAGTCTAATCTAAAAGCCGTAAATTCAACTAAATACCTAGGTATTACAATTACGAACAACCTGAATTGGAAGGAACACGTAGAAGATGTTGTGGGCTGTGGGGAAGGCTAACCAAAGACTACTTTTTATTGGCAGGACACTTAGAAAATATAACAGACCTACTAAGGAGACTGCTTACGCTACGATTGTCCGTCCTCTTTTAGAATACTGCTGCACAGTGTGGGATCCTTACCAGATAAGACTGACGGAGTACATTGAAAAAGTTCAAAGAAAGGCAGCACGTTTTGTATTATCGCGAAATATGGGAGAGAGTGTCACAGAAATTATACAGGATTTGGGATGGACATCATTAAAGGAAAGGCGTTTTTCGTTGCGACGGAATCTTCTCACAAAATTTCAATCACCAACTTTCTCCTCCGAATGCGAAAATATTTTGTTGACACCGACTTACATAGAGAAGAACGATCACCAAGAAAAACTAAGGGAAATCAGAGGTCGAATGGGAAGATATAAGTGTTCATTCTTTCCGCGCGCTATACGAGATTGGAATAATAGAGAATTGTGACGGTGGTTCGATTAACCCTCTGTCAGGCACTTAAATGTGATTTGCAGAGTATCCATGTAGATGTAGATGTAGATCCAGTAGCCAGGGTGATAGTTATTATGAACCAGGCATCGATGATATCTCGTAAGTTTCAAGCTTTAACCCTTTTTATCTGATAAATACACTACTGGCCATAAAAATTGCTACACCACGAGGATGACGTGCTACAGACGGGAAATTTAACCGACAGGAAGAAATTGCTGTGATGTGCACCCAAATTGCATGAAAATGTAATCACATGTCAGTTCTAGTATAATATATTTGTCCAATGAATACCCGTTTAGCATCTGCATTTCTTCTTGGTGCAGTAATTTAATGGCCAGTAGTGTACTTGTCAAACTTTAAACGCATTTTTCTGCCGTCGCCCACGTTTCAATTTTCATCCGGTTCTTAATGATTTTTGGTCTCCCTTGAAGCAAATTGAATTCTCTACAGTTCATAGCAGCCGATTTTTTAAATATTGATATTTAGTATTTTTTTCGGCCAAAAAAGAGAGATCCAAAAATTGTAATTTTTTCAACTGTCTATAATTTCGCCAAAAAGTTTTTTTTTGCATATCCCTACGATGAACTAAAATTACATATGTAAAAGGATCAGGGTGATATGTTAACTTCATGTTTCAGATAATCACAACTGGAGTTAAAGCGACAACTACCGATCTACCTCCTTTTACAGCTGCCTTGGGAAAATCTCAATTACACAATGAACATAACAATATTTTTCAATAAAAAATGCCAATATAAACTTCAACGTGTGCTTCATTCGTTGTAGCAAGCCCCATTTGTCTACTACATTCTAGTATGGAGAAAAAAATCCTGAATTTGAGCAATATTCTCGTCCGTCACCCTGCCGTTCCCCCTTAACTCTACTAAGAGGCAGAACATGTGGTCTGCACACTCCACTGTGCTCCACACCTACAAAACCTTCTTTCCCAACGCAGGTCCTTCAGCTTTTAAGCGAAAGTACAGTGTTGCTTTTGTAAGCATATCACGATTCATGCAGTTTCTTTTAAATATATATTTTACTTTATCTTCTAGTTCCTGGATGTCGATATACCTCGAGTGGCAAGAATAAAGTTTCTACGAGAAACGCCCGGGATGAGTGCGGAGTACCACGACGCATGGCGCCGTCGAAAAACACCGGCTGTCAACGTAACCGGTGAGCACTGTCTAAAGGCATGGTCAAGGACAAACAAAGGAACCGTGAAAGCGTGACAGTGCGAAGAATTTAACACTTATTTAAAGCGAGCGTAGACTAACTAAACATGCTCCGGGCTCGTGCTTGTATCCAACTGATTTCGGAGTCCGCTCGGTCGAATAAGCCTGCCTTCGGCAGTGACACGGCGCGGAACTGGTAAAAATCGGCCGCGTTTCGTTGTACGCGCCTCGGACGTTTCCCTCGACTAGCCAAGCGTATTTGACGTGGTGTGAATAACGAATGCAATGGAACATTCATACAGAACGTCACGTTTTGATAATGATTATTCACAACTGATGGTTCACGTGATTCCTGAGAGATGAGGTCAAAGCAGATCCGTGAGATAGGGTGGGGGATATATCTATCTACTGTATCAATCGTTCTGTGAGAAGCTGATAGACGAGATGGCTTGCGAACGACTTCTACAACGATCAACGGACGGTTATCGATTCTGCCATGGTGATGGGAACGTTGGCATAGTCACAATCGACGTTGCAGGAAGGAGGAAATGTACCATAAGCATTATGGAGCTTTCATCTGAACTCCCTTCGCCCCTATAGTACAATGCTTTCACATGTAGCTAAAAAGTGGGTACTCAATTCTTCATGGGGTAAGGCAACTGGAGAGTGAAGTAAAGAAGGGTGTTCCACCATATTTGTACATAGGAAGATGCCGAGAATCGTAATCTGTGACGAGCAACCACGCTCGTGTTCTGGGTGATGGTAAGAAGGACACCTACGCTCGACATGCATCCAACGACGACTGATGCAACTGCCATGGGATGACTCTCACCCAAGGTTACATATGATGGCACTATCAGTACCTTATGCGGTGGCACTACACAACAGTGTGGAAGTAACTGCAGATGGGCGACAGCAGCAGCAACCAATGGAGAGCACGAGCATCAACTGGGAGGAGCCCCCACCACTCGCCCCACCAGCGGCTGCCACTGGACCAACTTTGAGAGCTAGGGTCGCAGATCATCCCCAGATCGTCAGCAGTGGGTGCAGCAGCACTGGCAGTAGGAGATGGAAGCGGCGACCATCCTACAAGTGTGGAGACGAGACAACGAAACCTACGTGCTCCGAGGAGGAGAAAGAGGCCAATATTACTTTCTGCTGACGACAGTATGTCATGAAATGACGACAGACGACAATAATGGTCCTGTCCTGCATGCGGGTGACACCAAAGATAATGAGTCAACGATACGTGAGCCGAAGAGAGACGACGATCTGGATGTCGCATCTGGCGGCCAGATGTGACTGGAGATGACAATCATCCCAACATGATTAACGCTGTCGCAGACCATCATCTCCAGGCAGGGGTTGGAACCATTCTAGCGAATTGAGCAACGGAAATGGAACAACAGAAAGGTGATGAAGTTATGAAAGAGGGATCCTCAGCCCCTCAAAGCAACACGCTGGAGGGGACTGATGCGTGATGAAATGCCTGCGTGTGGGGCGAGTCAACCCGGGGAATCGGAAAGGGAATACCATCCGGTTCCTAATCGACGCCGTTCTGTGATGGCGTTGTACGCCTGCTGATGAACGTACAACAGGCATACCGAATTAGGACCATCGCTCCTAGAACCGCTCGGCCAAACCGGCCGGTTTAAAGTTAAGGACCTAGAGACGGATTCCCCAAAACTTCTGAGACTAGTCAACGAATTAAATGCTGGGGTAATTCCACTTGAAAAGAACATGAAAAACTGTAAAGGTTGACGGAACTGAACAGAAAGTAGAGGAATTACATGTAAATGGTGACAGAATTAGATGGGATGTCTATAAGGCACATCTTGCGAAGGAGTACAAAAAAAAAAGGCCAATAAGCATAAGGTCATCGTGGCATGGAGGGCTATTCGAGAAAAGCTATGGCTGTTAAATTTAGGACATTTTGACTGGAGAAAACACTGAGAGAAACCTTTAAACCATTTACTGAATCTTTCGATGAACTCACAATGAAATTACGGACACTGATTAAGAGTCAAATGCTGAAGGGCATGTTGAACGCACTGGACGTGGACATTCCATTACTGCAACAAGTGCATTTCACGTCACTGCCCGAATTTTATGGTTGCGACGCACATTACTCAGTGTATGAAAAAGTCACGAGACACTCGGTAAGTATGCTCAACAGAGTGTACGCCACATACTGCCTCCGGCCGGCGACATTGGACGCCGAAATCCGGTCCACGGCGTTTATGGACCACATGGCGTACATCTGTATGGTAGTCCTTAAGTGGCAGAAGAAATGGCGGGGCAGGGGTCAGTGGAAATTGATTGCCACGCTGCTGTACGATGACGAATGCCGTCTTTCTGTAGAGGAAACGTGCCAAACCTGTGAGCGCCGCCAACCTTCGGTACTACGATGGTGGATTCAATGTGTGAAACCAGCATTGCGACTTTAATCTTTAATGCTTTACGGGAAAGAGAATTCAGGGTTGCATCGGCCGACGGTTGGCTTAGGAAATGCAATCCGAAAACAAAGGAAGTACGTTACAGTACGCTTGTTAGCCCACTGCTTGAATACTGCTCAGTAGTGTGTCATCCGCACCAGATGGGGTTGATAGAAGAGATAGAGAAGATCCAAAGGAGAGCAGCGCGCTTCGTTACAGGATCATTTAGTAATCGCGAAAGCGTTACGGAGATGATAGATAAACTCCAGTGGAAGACTCTGCAGGAGAGACGCTCAGTAGCTCGGTACGGACTTTTGTTAAAGTTTCGAGAACATACCTTCACCGAAGAGTCAAGCAGTATAGTGCTCCCTCCTACGTATATCTCGCGAAGAGACCATGAGGATAAAATCAGAGAGATTAGAGCCCACACAGAAGCATACCGACAATCCTTCTTTCCACGTGCAATACGAGACTGGAATAGAAGGGAGAACCGATAGAGGTACTCAGGGTACCCTCCGCCACACACCGTCAGGTGGCTTGCGGAGTATGGATGTAGATGTAGGTGTAGATGTATTTTACGGCCCTTAGAAAGTTGATGCTCCATTCCCCATCGCCGGAATGGCAGGCGAGCATGAGCAGAAATCAAACCCAGATTTTACAGTCAAGGACGCTACGAACAGAAGGGGTTGTAGTGAGGTCAAGGACGATCCACGCCGTCTTTACCAGAACCCCCTCGATGCATCATGTGGTTCGAGAACGCCGACACTGCCGAAGAACTTTATCAGGGAGGTCGACACTCAATTAGTCCGGTTCTGCATGACACCGCACGTCATTGCGCGTGTGTTCGGAGACTACGTCCGTCAGTTTTATGTCATCGAAGTGGTGGGCCACGAGACAGGGCACGAAGCACTCTTCGAATTGCCAGACAGAGGCAGTCGCTGGAGGTGGAACCTTTCTTCTCAGCAATCATGCAGGACGACCTAACGGAGATCATTGCTCAGGGAGCACCGAATAAATCGCTTAGTCATGACGTTTATAGATGGAATTTTATCGTACCTTTGCTTATGTCATGGGCTGCACGTGTATTGCAATTCATAATGTAGTTATGTCGTCAGTGTTCAAGATACCTGCTAAATTTGCGGACAGTGTCATCATACCCATTCCAAAGTCAAGCTGCGAAAAAAGCTGGAGGACTACAGGCCGCTAACCCTCATGAACTGTGACTACAGTATCTTAACGCCCGTTCTTAAAGTCCGTATGAAGCCACTATTTCAGATCGCCTGCTGATGGATCAAACTTTCTTCAAATGGCTCTGAGCACTATGCAACTTAACTTCTGAGGTCATCAGTCGCCTAGAACTTAGAACTAATTAAACCTAACTAACCTACGGACATCACACATATGCATGCCCGAGGCACGACTCGAACCTGCGACAGTAGCGTCAAACTTTCTTCGGTGGTAGGAGTAGCATTCATACGGTGCTAGGCGATTAGCGTGACGCCGAGGCCTTGGCTGCTACCTGCTAACTATGGGGAGCGTTGATCTCGTTCGATTTCGACTACACATTTCACAGAGTGGATCACATTTCCTTGAGCGCAGTAATGGAAATATTGGGAATCCCGCATGAATTTTTTACGATGATCATGCGGCTCTTACACAAGGTACGTTCGAAGGTGGTGGTGAACGGGAGGGGCGCGGACTGCTGTATTGTGTTACGGTCGGTAAGACAGGACTGCCCACTGTCGGTCCTGTTAGGCCTATACACGGTGACTTTGGAACCCTGCCACTATGGTCTCCTCAGGGAGCTGGTGGCGGTGACGATGCGACACCTGACCATTCAATTCTGTGCTTATGCTGATGATATGATGTTATTAGTGTGGACGGCCGATGAAGTATACATGGTGCTGGCTTGGATACAGTGATATGGGATGGCGGCAGGAACGTGATCAAACGGTTCAAATGACTCTAAGCACTATGGGACTTAACATCTGAGGTCATCATCCCCTAGACTTAGAACTACTTAAAGCTTTTGTTGTTGTTGTTGTTGTTGTTGTCTTCAGTCCTGAGACTGGTTTGATGCAGCTCCCCATGCTACTCTATCCTGAGCAAGCATCTTCATCTCCCAGCACTTACTACAACCTACATCCTTCTGAATCTGATTAATGTATTCATCTATTGGTCTCCATCTACGATTTTTACCCTCCACGCTGCCCTCCAATGCTAAATTTGTGATCCCTTGATGCCTCAGAACATGTCGTACCAACCGGTCCCTTCTTCTTGTCAAGTTGTGCCACAAACTCCTCATCTCCCCAATCCTCTCCAAAACATCATCATTAGTTATGTCTTCTACCCATCTAATCTTCAGCATTCATCTGTAGCACCACATTTCGAAAGCTTCTATTCTCTTCTTGTCCAAACTATTTATCGTCTATGTTTCACTTCCATACAAGGCTACACTCCGTACAAATATTATCAGGAACGACTTCCTGACCTTTAATCTGTACGCGATGTTAACAAATTTCTCTTCTTCAGAAACGCTTTCCTTGCCATTGCCAGTCTACATTCTATATCCTCTCTACTTCGACCATCATCAGTTATTTTGCTCCCCAAATAGCAAAACTCCTTTACTACTTTAAGTGTCTCATTTCCTAATGTAATTCCCTCAGCATCACCCAACTTAATTCGACTACATTCCTTTATCCTCGTTTTGCTTTTGTTGATGTTCATCTTATATCCTCCTTTTAAGACACGGTCCATTCCGTTCAACGGCTCTTCCAAGTCCTTTGCTGTCTCTGACAGAATTACGATGTCATCGGCGAACCTCAAAGTTTTTATTTCTTCTCCATGGATTTTAATACCTACTGCGAATTTTTCTTTTGTTTCCTTTAGTGCTTGCTCAATATACAGATTGAATAACATCGGGGACAGGCTACAGCCCTCTCTCACTCCCTTCCCAACCGCTGCTTCCCTTTCATGCCCCTCGACTCTTATAACTGCCATCTGGTTTCTGTACAAATTGCAAATAGCCCTTCGCTCCCTGTATTTTACCCCTACCACCTTTAGAATTTGAAAGAGAGTATTCCAGTCAACATTGTCAAAAGCTTTCTCTAAGTCCACAAATGCTAGAAATGTAGGTTTGCCTTTCCTTAATCTATTTTCTAAGATAAATCGTAGGGTCAGTATTGCCTCAGGTGTTCCAACACTTCTGCGGAATCCAAACTGATCTTCGCCGAGGTCGGCGTCTACCAGTTTTTCCATTCGTTTGTAAAGAATTAGCGTTTGTATTTTGCAGCAGTGACTTATTAAACTGTTAGTTCGGTAATTTTCACATCTGTCAACACCTGCTTCCTTTGGGATTGGAATTATTATATTCTTCTTGAAGTCTGAGGGTATTTCGCCTGTCTCATACATCTTGCTCACCAGATGGTAGAGTTTTGTCAGGACTGGCTCTCTCAAGGCGGTCAGTAGTTCCAATGGAATATTGTCTACTCCCGGGGCCTTGTTTCGACTCAGGTCTTTCAGTGCTCTGTCAAACTCTTCACGCAGTATCGTATCTCCCATTTCATCTTCATCTACACTCCTGGAAATTGAAATAAGAACACCGTGAATTCATTGTCCCAGGAAGGGGAAACTTTATTGACACATTCCTGGGGTCAGATACATCACATGATCACACTGACAGAACCACAGGCACATAGACACAGGCAACAGAGCATGCACAATGTCGGCACTAGTACAGTATATATCCACCTTTCGCAGCAATGCAGGCTGCTATTCTCCCATGGAGACCATCGTAGAGATGCTGGATGTAGTCCTGTGGAACGGCTTGCCATGCCATTTCCACCTGGCGCCTCAGTTGGACCAGCGTTCGTGCTGGACGTGCAGACCGCGTGGGACGACGCTTCATCCAGTCCCAAACATGCTCAATGGGGGACAGATCCGGAGATCTTGCTGGCCGGGGTAGTTGACTTACACCTTCTAGAGCACGTTGCGTGGCACGGGATACATGCGGACGTGCATTGTCCTGTTGGAACAGCAAGTTCCCTTGCCGGTCTAGGAATGGTAGAACGATGGGTTCGATGACGGTTTGGATGTACCGTGTACTATTCAGTGTCCCCTCGACGATCACCAGAGGTGTACGGCCGGTGTAGGAGATCGCTCCCCACACCATGATGCCGGGTGTTGGCCCTGTGAGCCTCGGTCGTATGCAGTCCTGATTGTGGCGCTCACCTGCACGGCGCCAAACACGCATACGACCATCATTGGCACCAAGGCAGAAGCGACTCTCATCGCTGAAGACGACACGTCTCCATTCGTCCCTCCATTCACGATTGTCGCGACACCACTGGAGGCGGGCTGCACGATGTTGGGGCATGAGCGGAAGACGGCCTAACGGTGTGCGGGACCGTAGCCCAGCTTCATGGAGACGGTTGCGAATGGTCCTCGCCGATACCCCAGGAGCAACAGTGTCCCTAATTTGCTGGGAAGTGGCGGTGCGGTCCCCTACGGCACTGCGTAGGATCCTACGGTCTTCGCGTGCATCCGTGCGTCGCTGCGGTCCGGTCCCAGGTCGACGGGCACGTGCACCTTCCGCCGACCACTGGCGACAACATCGATGTACTGTGGAGACCTCACGCCCCACGTGTTGAGCAATTCGGCGGTACGTCCACCCGACCTCCCGCATTCCCACTATACGCCCTCGCTCAAAGTCCATCAACTGCACATACGGTTCACGTCCACGCTGTCGCGGCATGCTACCAGTGTTAAAGACTGCGATGGAGCTCCGTATGCCACGGCAAACTGGCTGACAATGACGGCGGCGGTGCACAAATGCTGCGCAGCTAGCGCCATTCGACGGCCAACACCGCGGTTCCTGGTGTGTCCGCTGTGCCGTGCGTGTGATCATTGCTTGTACAGCCCTCTCGCAGTGTCCTGAGCAAGTATGGTGGGTCTGACACACCGGTGTCAATGTGTTCTTTTTGCCATTTCCAGGAGTGTACATCCTCTTCCATTTCCATAATATTGTCCTCAAGTACATCGCCCTTGTATAGACCCTCTATACACTCCTTCCACCTTTCTGCTTTCCCTTCTTTTCTTAGAACTGGATTTTCATCTGAGCTCTTGATATTCATACAAGTGTTTCTCTTTTCTCCAAAGTTCTCTTTAATTTTCCTGTAGGCAGTATCTATCTTACCCCTAGTGAGATAAGCCTCTACATCCTTACATTTGTCCTCTAGCCATCCCTGCTTAGCCATTTTGCACTTCCTGTCGATCTCATTTTTGAGACGTTTGTATTCCCTTTTGCCTGCTTCATTTACTGCGTTTTTATATTTTCTTCTTTCATCAATTAAATTCAATATTTCTTCTGTTACCCAAGGATTTCTACTAGTCCTCGTCTTTTTACCTACTTGATCCTCTGCTGCCTTCACTACCTCATCCCTCAGAGCTACCCATTTTTCTTCTACTGTATTTCTTTCCCCCATTTCTGTCAATTGCTCCTTTATGCTCTCCCTGAAACTCTGTACAACCTCTGGTTTAGTCAGTATATCCAGGTCCCATCTCCTTAGAAAACTTAAACCTAACTAACCTAAAGGACATCACGTACATCCATGCCCGAAGCAGGATTCGAACGTGCGACCGCAGCAGCAAAAAATGGCTCTGAGCAGGACTGAAGCGACTAGAACCGCTCGGCCACAGCGGCCGGCGAAGCGTCCTCAACCTCCGGCAGACGCGCTAAACAAATGTTGGTCGAGGATTGCCACAGTGGGAGGAAGGTCCGCTTATGTTGATCCCAACCATTTAATGCTTTCGTATTACGTTCCACGCAGGTGTACAGCGAATGGCAGCCGACAATTGCAGGCGCATCTTGAAGATATCACCAACTTTGGTACATCTGCAACGTTTACGAACGTTAGACATGGTACAGAAGTTCGCTTACGTAAATGTGTAGGCCTACTTGGCACCAAGATTCATGCATGCAACTCACTTTCTACCCTTAATGCACATGACGGCGACGAGACTGCAAGCAAAGTATGGCGCTTATGTGAGTGTGGGCCACCTCTTTAAAATCCAGTACGCAGCACTCACACTATCACCAGGCTAGGGTGGCCCCAGACCGGTTAAAGTAAATGACAAGGGGCGAGCGTTATACGTCTACATGATGTTCCGCCTGTGTTATGGGCAATGACACAATATTACTGGCCTGTTAGCTGAAACACTGGCGGCCACCATCGGGTCTTATATTCCGGAAGATGTCTCACTGTAAGGCATTCTCTTTGGAGGTGAGCTATGTCAGGGCGGACTTCCCAACGGCTCGGTCACCTGTGATTCGCGATCTGTACCGCATCCTACAGCGCTGCCGCCCGAGGAACGTCGTGGGACGGAAATATCCGGATAAGGATTGAGGTAGATATGGCGTATATTACAAAACAATTATCTCGACAACATTTCGGTTGTGGTGGTGGTTAATCGAAAATCCGCTACGAAACAACGATACCATGCGATTTATTTGCAATTCCCCATTATATCTAAGCTGCATGATAGTCGAACAGATGAAAAACACTTAGTCTGCACTGGGGCGGCCCAGATGTGGCACCTGACGTGTCCGATGCTAGGTTTTCCTGTTACGTAGCGCCCCCCTCCCTCCCCCGCCTTAACCCCCTCCCTCCCCCACCCCACACACCCACACGTGACATCGCCGGATACTCTTTACTTTCCTCAAGAGATGTACTTCTTGGTATCTACGACAAAAGCAGTGATTTGGATAAGGGGATGGTAGCCGGTTACCTACAGGGTGGTCCATCTGAAGTTTCGAAAACTATACATCGGGTAAAAATAGTGGGTAAGCAAGTTCGTAAGCTCAAAGGGGGACATCAAATGATACTACACGTGAGCCCGAGCCCCCGTCCCCTTGGGTGGGGCGGGGGAGCAGCTTTTAAATCTTAAGTGGAAACCCCCATTATTTGTTGCAGATTCCGGTTCTCCATAAAAAAGTAATCAAGTTATGTGTGAAACATTTTTTTAAAACATTGACAGATGGGGCTGAAATCGAGAAACATTAAAATTGGGGAAGAACTCCGATTTATTTTGAATGATCCGAGAAGGACGTATCAAATCGAAACAAAATGTGCACCAATTCTTTTAATACGGCAAATTAAGCAATTTTGTCACAAAAATGTACCCTACCCGCCACAGTTTTTGATGGAGGGAGGCGAAATGGTATTAAAATCTCGTTAGGGAACTCTTCACAATTGTATTACTCATCCGACTGTGGCGCTACCGTGGCCAAATTGCGAACTATGGCTCAGTATAAAGGTCAGTGCATCGGTGCAATCCTATCACACGTCACTTCACTTTCAGATTGTAAACTGTAGACATCAACTGACGAAAGTAAATTTTTCTTTAGCGAAACGTGGCTCACTATCCTCCTACAGATATTGTTGATATCATGTTAATTGTAGATGAACGCCATAACAATTACGCTGCAGCTGCGCAATTGTATGCGGATCGTTTCCCAAACTGACGACATCCAAGCGAAAAGATTATTCGAAACGGCACTCAACGAGCTCGAAATGGATACATGTAATGTCCACCTCGTCATCGCGAATGCAATGGAAATGACGCTCGTACCCTTACCGTTCTCGACTGTGTTCAACTGGATCCCGGAATTAGTAGTTGTGCGATTCAGACACAAACTGGAGTACCGAAATCAACTGTTTTCAGGATTTTGGAGGCTCATAAATATCATGCGTATAATACCACGCCGGACAGGATGGCCGAGCGGTTCTAGGCGCTACAGTCTGGAACCGCGCGATCGCAGCTTCGAATCCTGCCTCGGGCAAGGATGTGTGTGATGTCCTTAGGTTAGTTAGGTTTAAGTAGTTCTAAGTTCTAGGGGACTGATGACCTTAGAAGTTAAGTCCCATAGTGCTCAGAACCATTTGAACCATAACAATACCTCACTGGCACAGGCATCAATGCCAAAAAAATATGCAAATATGCGTGCATTTATGCCAGTGGGCCTTGGAAATGATAAGAGGCGACCATTTTTTTTTTTTAGTTTCATTTTGTTCACCGATGAAGCCACATTCAAAAACAATGGCTAATTAAATCGTCATGATTGTCATTATTGTTCCCCTGTCAATCCACACTGGCACAGACCCGTTGACGATCAACACAAATGGTCGTTAATAGTCTGGCGCGGAATTTTAAACGGTTACTTGATAGGACTGTTTTTTTTTTTATCGATATGTCACTGGGGAATCTTAGTTATAACTTCTCCGCGATGATTTGTTGGAGCTAATGGAAGATGTTATTCAGAAATTAGGTAACGAGTGTGGTTCCAACAGGATGGAACGGCTCCCCATTATACTAAAAATGTGCGCAATGTTTTACATTTACCGTACCCTGGTCGGTGGATAGGACGCGGCAGACCAATTCAGTGGCCTCCACTTTCACCAGACCTAAAATCTCCTGATTTTTTAATTGTGGGGTTACTTAAAAAATATTGTTTATAAAGACAGAACACGATCCGAAACGATATGGAGCAACGCATTCAAAGAGCGTGTGCAACTATACCACGGGATGTGCTTCTCAAAATTGTGGACAACTTTCGCAGACGATTGACTTTATCCATTGAAGCAAATGGGGATAATTTTGAACAATTCCTTCGTGGCTAATTTAATTAATTAAGCACCACAACATGTGAGAGGCAAGGGGACTCACTAATGAAGCACCCCATGGGAACATCATTCTATTACATCCATGTTCCTGGGTAACGATAAAAGTAGCATACTGTACATTTTGTACAAACATAGCTCAATTTGGCGTAGCGAAAGAATGGGTGCACATTTTGTATCGATTTGATTCGTCTTTCTCGGATAATTCTAAATAAATCAGAGTTTTTCCCCAATTTTACTTTTTTCTCGATTTCAGCGCCATCTGTCAATGGTTTAAAAAAATGTTTCAGACAAAGCTTGGAGAATTTGAATCTGCAACAAAAAACAGGTGTTTCCAATTAGTTGCCCCACACCCCACCCAAGGAGGCGGGGGCTGGAGGTCACGTGTAGTATCATTTGATGCCCCCTTTGAGCTTACGAACTTGTCTCACCCACTACTTTTATCCGATGTATAGTTTTCGAGATAATCTCATAGGAAACTTCAGATGGACCACCCTGTATATGCTGACTCGGCTATAGATAACTTGGCCCTTTGGGCTTTTATTTACGAATAACTCGCGCAGCTACAGCTGCGTCGATGATACAGGCAAGAGTTTGCTAATTACCTGCGACTGGCATTGTCCGACTCGCTGGACAGATGTGGTGTACCCGGTGTGAGATGACCAAGGAATAAAGACGAATTAAGTTTCTTCTTCGATCCCACACACAGAACCGGAGTATTTCATAACGTGAAGATAACCCAGTCCCGCACCTCTACTAGCGAACGGATCGGTACATGGGTCTTTGCTTTACCGGGATATGGGGTGTGGCGTCCCCGTTATGATTTTTGCTTGCCGGAAGTGCACGTTAGAGTTGTTTTCTTTCAGAGTATGTTTCAATATGCATGGCTACAAGCTGTTAACTGATTAAACTGTCGGATTTTCTCGCGTTTCTGTTTCTCTTTTCTCATTTCAATCCAGTTAAAAAAAAAGAAAAACAGTTATAACGTTCCCTTCCCAGCGGATTTTTTCATTTCCCATCAACAGATGGGAAAATCGTGACCAGGTCTCAAAGCACGACCCCTGCCCACTGTGCAGGGGAAAGAAAAGCAGCAATGCTACGACTGGAGAGGCACTGACCAATGTAAGCAACACTCATGCGCATACGATGAAGTCGCCGATTACTTCGACTCTCAACCGTGAATAACTTCTCGTCTTACTACATCAGTGTGGCGGGGATACCAAAGATTATAATTTAAGAAACAAAGAAAATCAACAGTCTCTATGTTTTATGTCAACGCCTACAAAATTCACCTTTTTCTGCTTTTTAAAACCATATGGAATCTTTCCATCTTTTAATCATATTTCTTTCGTCTTTGTGTATATTTTTAATGCTATTGTCTGAAGAGCAGAATGATGTACCGTTGACAGCCCACTCTGCTTCCATATGGGGCGAGGAGGGTGGAATAACAATAAAGGAAAAACATATTGCTTCCTCCACAATTTTTACTGCTATATGCATTAAAAATCTCTAACTCTGCTGTAAGTAACAGAGGTGTGCAATTTTTCTATATACACTACTGGACATTAAACTTGCTGCACCAAGAAGAAATGCAGATGATAAACGGGTATTCATTGGACAAATGTATTATACTAGAACTGACATGTGATTACATTTTCACGCAATTTGGGTGCATAGATCCTGAGACATCAGTAGCCAGAAAAACCACCTCTGGCCGCAATAACGGCCTTTACACGCCTGGGCATTGAGTCAAACAGAGCTTGGGTGGCGCGTACAGGTACAGCTGCCCATGCACCTTCAACACGATATCACAGTTCATCAAGAGTAGTTACTGGCGTATTGTGACGAGCCAGTTGCTCGGCCGCTATTGACCAGACGTTTTCAATTGGCGAGAGATCTGGAGAATGTGCTGGCCAGGGCAGCAGTCGAACATTTTCTGTATCCAGAAAGGCCCGTACAAGACTTGCAACATGCTGTCGTGCATTATTCTGCTGAAATGTAGGGTTTCGCATAGATCGAATGAAGGGTAGAGCCACGGGTCGTAACACATCTGAAATGGAACGTCCACTGTTCAAAGTGCCGTCAATGCGAACAAGAGGTGATCGAGACGTGTAACCAATCGCACCCCATACCATCATGACGGTTGATAGGCCAGTATGGCGGTGACGAGTACACGCTTCCGCTGGCCGTTGTAGCTGAGCGTGTTTTAGGACGTTGTCTTTCTAATGAAAACGGTTTAACGTAGTCTGCAGAAGGCACTTTTGTAAAAGTGGGCCGGCCGCAGTGGCCGTCCGGTTCTAGGCACTTCAGTCTGGAACCGCGCGACCGCTACGGTCGCAGGTTCGAATCCTGCCTCTGGCATGGATGTGTGTGATGTCCTTAGGTTAGTTAGGTTTAAGTAGTTCTAAGTTCTAGGCGACTGATGACCTCAGCTGTTAAGCCCCATAGTGCTCAGAGCCATTTGAACCATTTACACGCTTCCAAGGTGTTTCACCGCGATGTCGCCAAACACGGATGCGACTATCATGATGCTGTATACAGAACCTAGATTCATCCGAAAAAATGACGTTTTGACATTCGTGCTCTGGATTCGTCGTTGAGTATACCATCGCAGGTGCTCCTGTCTGTGATGCAGCGTCAAGGGTAACCGCAGCCATGGTCTCCGAGCTGATATTCCATGCTACTTCAAACTTCGTCGAACTGTTCGTGCAGTTGGTTGTTGTCTTGCAAACGTCCCCATCTGTTGACTCAGGGATCGAGACGTGGCTGCACGATCCGTTACAGTCATGCGGATAAGATGCCTGTCATCTCGACTGCTACTGATACGAGGCCGTTGGGATCCAGCACGGCGTTCCGTATTGCCCTCCTGAACCCACCGGTTCCATATTTTGCTAACAGTCATTGGATCTCGACCAACGCGAGCCACAATGTCGCGATACGATACACCGCAATCGGTATAATCTACAATCCGACCTTTATCAAAGTCGGAAACGTGATGGTACGCATTTCTCCTCCTTACACGAGGCATCACAACAACGTTTCACCAGGCAACGTCGGTCAACTGCTGTTTTTGTATGAGAAATCGGTTGGAAACTTTCCTCATGTCAGCACGTTGTAGGTGGTGCCACCGGCGCCAACCTTGTGTGAATGCTCTGAAAAGCTAATCGTTTGCATATCACAGCATCTTCTTCCTGTCGGTTAAATTTCGCGTCTGTAGCACGTCATCCTCGTGGTGTAGTAATTTTAATGGCCAGTAGTGTATGTATATTTATTTATTTTACTTGAGTTTTTTTCCTTGTAACTTTTGGTATAGCTTTTACCAACAGTTAGCCTGATAATGTCAAAGGAAGCAAAATTATCTAATCACTAAATAATGAAATAAAATGACTATTTCAAAAGTAAGTAACCTATGCAAAAAATGTCCTTCCGCAATAAAATCACGGCGGTTGTGGTCCCATACATACAAAAGACTATTCAACATATTAAGATTATACTGGCTGTGTCTCTATTGGTCTTAGCTCATCCAAAACATACCTACCCTAATCTTCGCGACACGCTTCAACTAACTGTTACGCTCACAAAACGGTGGACGACAGAGGTTGCTTAACGGCTGTTAATCCTCCTTGTCAGAAGTGTTGTCCTTCTGAGATCGCCGCGTAGAATGTGATATACGTGGTATTGAGTGAAGAATTTCTGTTTCCGTACATCAGCCATTACTTTTTATTTTCAATTCAAAACAAAGAAAGCTTAAAGTCGTGTCGACATCGAAATAATTAGAGATGAAGCACCACCTTATATCAATAAGGACGCGAAGGAAATTGAGTGCGGTTTCTTTAAAGAAACTATCCCTGTTGTGACCCCAGATGATTTAGGGAGAGCATGAAAACTTGTCTTCCCAAAAACGATTCCAGCGTATTATTCACTGCACCATCACAGCCTGGTGTAAACGTTCAGTGTTTTCTCGAGCAAAGAAATACGAATACGCCAGAAAGATAGTACATGCGCTGAGGTGACAAAAGTCATGGATAACGATATGCTTATATACGGATGGCAGTAGTATCGCGTACTCAATGTATAAAAGGGCAGTGCATTGACGGAGCTGTCATTTGTACTCAGATGATTCGTGGGTAAAGACTTCAGATGTGTGTATGGCTGCGCGGCAAGAAATAACATACTTTGAACGCGAAATGGAAGTTGGAGCTAGACGCATGGGACATTCCATTTTGGAAATCGTCGGGGAATTCAATATTCCGAGGTCCACAGTGTCAAGAGTGTGCCCAGAATACCAAATGTCAGGAATTGCCTCTCACCACAGGTAAAGCAGTGACCGACGGCCTTCACTTAACGACCGAGAGCAGCGGCGTTCGCATAGAGTTGTCAGTGTTAACAGGCAACCAACACTTTGTGAAATAACCGCAGAAGTCAATGTAGGACGTACGACGAAAGTATCAATTAGGACAGTACGGCGAAATTTGGCGTTAATGGGCTATTGCAGTAGACAATCGACGCAAGTGCCTTTAATAGCAGCACGACATCACATGCAGCGCCTCTACTGGACTCGTGACCATATCGGTTGGATCCTAGACGACTGGGAAGCTGTGGCCTGGTCAGATGAGTCCAGATTTCAGTTGGTAAGTGCTGATGGTAGGATGCAAGGGCGGCACAGAGCCCGCGAAGCCATGGGTACTGTTAACAAGGTACTGTGCAAGCTGGTTGGCTCCATAATGATGTGAGCTATGTTTAAATGGAATGGACCAACTGAACCGATCATTGACTGGAAATGGTTATGTTCTGATACTTGGAGACCATTTGCAGTCATTCAGCGTTGGAATTTTTATGGATGATAATGCGCCATGACACTGCATCAAAAATGCGAATGGTTTCAAGAACATTCTGGACAATTCTTGCGAATGATTTGGCCTCCCAGATCGCCTGACATGAATCCCATAGAACGTTTATGGGACATAATTGAGAGGTCAGTTCGTGCACAAAATCCTGCACAGGCAACATTTCCGCTATTCTGATCGGCTATAGAGGCAACATGGCTCAATATTTCTGCAGGGGACTTCCAACGACTTGTTGAATCCGTGCCACGTCGAGTTGCTGAACTATGCCGTGCAAAACGAAGTCTCACACGGTATTGTAAGGTATCCCATGACCTTTGTCACCTCAGTGTAAAGGACCGTTTCAGCAAAGCAGAGTAAATATTTCGCCAACAATTCAAGTACAGTTTCAGCAGTAGCTCAGTTACGAAAGTGAAACAATGTATTATACATATTTGATTCGAGACTATTTCACAAGAAATATCTATGAAAGCAGTATCACTCGTAGAGAGTGAAATGAGGTGTTGCTCTCGTTTGAAATTTGTTTGATATACTTTATGGGCCAAATTACAGAATAATTTGAGTTTTACATTAACTGTAACCAATGAAATGATAGAGTAACATTGAATTCTCGTATTTTCTGACAAAATTAGTTGTATGATAAAAACAATGTTTAAATTTACTCCAATGAAAATCTTTACTCTCGCGATTTTGTAAGACAACAGAATTTCACTGGAATAAATAAATAACATCTGCTATTTCTATGGACATTCCGTACGTAGCTTACTCTACGATGTTTAAATTTGAAGAAACAGTTTGCTGTGTATGCATCGTTTTCTGTTAAGCCTGTTTCTTGATAGTATTTAGTAACAAAGAAAGATATTAATAGAAATATAAACCAGAGCATGTAAAGAGATGAGGGAGAAAGTTGTGTAAAAAATTAAACAGTTTTTAAAGTAATTCTATCACGAATAAAGTGACAGCTTATGAAGGAAACAGTGTCAAATTTTTTAATAATATATGTTTTTTAATAGAGAGGTTGTGTTCTGATTCATTAATTAATTCAGCCCGAAAGAGCAAAATTTAAATTCCCTCCTGGCCAACCATATTTAGATTTTACATGGCATCTTTAAATCCTTTATGACAGTTGCCACAGTGACTCCCTTCATCTGTTAACCTCCTCATGGGCAGGGTATTAAACCCAAATCGTCCTTATTAAATAACCTTATAAATGCAAACTGTAATGGCTTCCCTGTTCATAAAGTATACACATTTAACTTTTGGGTCCATGATTGACGCATATAATGTTTACAATATTTTTCTACTCACCTATTTGCATTAGATCTAACGGTCCGTTTTAATCTTAGTCTTATAGACAGGTTAACATTACAGAATGAAAGAGAGTGGAGTTGTCACCACCTAGCAGTGAAATATGTAAAATCGAGTAAATTGTTAATCTTGCTATACACGTGATAAAATAAAATGCTGGCGAGGTGAAATTTGGGAACTGGTCCATCATTTATGTAGACAGGCGAGACTCACAGATTGCTGATGTATCGACAGTTGAGATGGCTAGTAATACAGAATCTAGAAAACGATTGCACATTAATAACTTTATTTACAGTATGTACTCTTAATGACTGAGATATACATGACATTGTATGGTTGCAGGTTCTTCTGTGGTGGTGAGATAAAAAGGTGATTCAACTGCTTCTATCGATGTCGTTTTATGCAACCCGCAATGTTATAGCTGGCCTTCATAAACCACGTGCGAGATTTTCATATTCTTTCGCTCGCTACGTGCAAACTATCAGTCATACAGAAAAAAATGAACAGGACATTTTTGTAGAAAATTTAAAGTAGTTAAATTTTGTCATGGGATACATTTTTGGTAGATACCGTAGTTTTCTAGTTTTTCAATACAAAAGATACCTTCAAACGCACTTTCTCACTTCCAAACTCAACCGCCGCCGGTCAGGATTTCTGGTTTGTTGTTCATGGCACTCCCTCCTACCACTGTGACTACCCGAATTATTTCTCACATTCTACCTTATTTGGTCTTCGTTGGCCAGCTTTATCACGCCACCGGTTTAGTCGAGCACTTGTAAATTGCAAAACTGACGTTTCTGTAAATGTTACCTAACAGTTTTGTGAATTTAACAGCATAAAATAAACGCATCGTTGTATTCGTCAGGCCTTTTAGCTATGAAATTACTGTGCATGTAAAAGTTAAGTTTGGATTTGTCAACATAATTACTTTTAGCATAACGTTTACAAAAGTCATTTCTCTTTCATTGCCGTCACAGGTACCCTTAAGTTAATACTGTTAACGAAATAGCCAACTACGCTGATATGATTGTAGTGTGTGGACATTAAGTTGGGCATCTGGGTCTCACGGGGAGTGTGCAAGGGATAAATCCCTGCAGTCGCACTATCCTCTGTGCCCCCGGTGTCTCAGATGGATAGAGCGTCTGCCATGTAGCCAGGATATCCCGGCTTCGAGTCCTGGTCGGGGCAAACATTATCAACTGTCCCCGTTGATGTATATCAACGCCTGTCAGCCACTTAGGGTCTTGATTTAATTATCATTTCAACTACACTGGTGGCGTAATGGCCCAATTAATAGAGTTCAAAGACGGTCGATGTCCGGACTCGGTAGTGTAGTCGGAAAGTTTTGTACAGTGGTAAGAGGGAGTATCAAAAACAACATACTAGAAATTCACACTGGTAATGGATGAGTGTGGGTGTATAGGTGCGTTTGAAAGTCACTTCTGTACGTTTTTCCCGAATAACTCTAAAATTGTGACCTTTAGCGTAAACGTATCTCAGTACAGGATTTAATTACATTAAATTTCCTTCAGAAAAATTATATTCATTTTTCCATGGGACTAATAGTTTGCACGTAGGGAGCGAGAGAATATGAAAATCTCTTCCCTGATTTACGGAAGCCAGGTATAATGTTGCGGGTTGCATAAAACGGCATCGGTAAGGGCAGTCGAATCACCCTTTATACAAAGAGAGTAATGTTCTTGACAGTAAAAAACAATCTTGAATGCTGATGCACTTTGACAAGTCACTGGCTTGTAGTAATGTTTAGTACTGTCGTGCTACATCGATGTGCAAGTATTTTCCTCACTGCAGTCTTCGGTACTAATAAAGATACGTCAGTAAGTGCACTGAATCTGGGAGCGAAGCTAAGAGTACGACTGATTAAAAAAAAACCGTCGATCGAGCAGTGACATCGTGTGAATTCCGCGTTCTTTGGTAGCGTATATGCATGGCGTTCTCCATAGGAGACAGCGAGCGATGGAAAAGCGAGCTCGCCGGGCGGTGCGCTGATGGGAGATTCAGTGAATGTGCCATCTCCCGCATCGCAGTGAGTGGCGTGCTGCGCTCCAGGTGCGGTCGATGAAGACGCCGTCGAGACCGCAAGTCTCACACGAAAACTTAACAGTTCAGAAGTCGAATGTGAAAACCAATCAGATATCAGACATGGAGAATGGGTATTTTAAAATAAAGTTGATAACTGGAGAAGCATTTCTAACGAAATTCCAAAACTCGTCGCTCTCCAAAAAAAAAAAAAAAAACCAGTCACTTAAGAGTTGGCTGACACCTTTTTTTTTAAAGAAAAAAATGCCACAACCGTCACACATCGCAAATATTTGTTTATTCTTATCGGTTTCGACTGGTTGAAACTGTTCTGTGCGTATTTGTAAGACGTGGTGTAAACACTGCAGGCATTCACTGTATAAGTTAACCATTAGCATATTTATTTACACTACATACATTGTAATTTAAAGTATACATGACTTTGTGTCTCTTGCTTCTCTCTCACACTGCAGCTCTCACAAACTAACTGAATTGTCTGTACAATAGTGTTAATCACTGAATAAGAGTTTGTATCACTCAGTATCAGTAGAATTGTGCTATTTCTTAGTTGTTGCTATTTCACCTGCAATTCTTCAGAGATATGGGGCAGGGCTCGGTGTAAGGCGTCTCAAACAGACGCGTGCACGGATACATTGCACTGAGGTGACAAAAGTCATGGGACAGCGATATATTGATGATAGTACCTAGCACTGAAGTTGTAAAAGGGCAGTGCATTGGCAGAGCTCTCATTTGTATTTAGGTAATTTATGTCAGTGGTTTCCGACTTGATTATGATGGGAATTAACAGACTTTGACGCAGAGTGGAGCTATACGTATGGGACATTCCATTTTGGAAATCGTTAGGGAATTCAAATTTCGAGCTCCACAATATCAAGAATGTGCCGAGAATACCAAATTTCAGGCATTACCTCTCACCACGGATAACGCAGTAGCCGACGGCTTTCACTTAACGACTGAGAGCAGTGGCGTTTGCGTAGAGTTGTCAGTGCTAACCGACAAACAACACTACGGGCAAAAAAGGCAGGAATCAATGTGAGACATACGATGAACGCATCCGTTTGGTCAGTGTGACGAAATTTGGCGTTAATGGTATATGGCAGCAAACAACCGACACGAGTACCTTTGCTAACAGCGCGACATCGTCTACGGCGCCAGTCTTGGGCTCGTGCCCATATCGTTTGGACCGTAGACGACTGTAAAACTGTGGACTGGTCGGATGAGTTCCGACTTCAGTTGGTAAGAGCTGATGGTAGGGTTCGAGTGTGGTGCAGACCATACGAAAGCATGGATCCAAGTTATCAACAAGGCGGTGCGTGGCGTCATAACTGTGTGGGCTGTGTTTACATGGAATAGACTGGGTCCTCTAGACCAACTTTAATATAAGCCGTCCGAAGAATTACAAAGTTAAAAATTAAGTTTATCCATTACGGACATTTTAGAACGCGGAGGCGCTGCGTGGCGTCATAACTGTGTGGGCTGTGTTGACATGGAATAGACTGGGTCCTCCAGTCCAACTTTAATATAAGCCGTCCGAAGAATTACAAAGTTAAAAATTAAGTTTATCCATTATGGACATTTTAGAATGCGTGACTTTTAGCTGAATCTAAATACATAAAACTGTAACCAGTTACTTTTTTGAATAGTTATTTATTATTCAATGAACCGGTTTTCAAATCTTTTCAGGTTCATCTTCAAATGGTTTTCCGGACGTTACATATATATTTCTAACATAAGCTAGGTGCTGCCTCTGTGACGAGAAGATGGAACATACCTTAACGTATTGCCAGGAGTATTGTTAATCTTGTGATATGGATCCAAAATTTAGTTTTGTCCTTATTGCGACAGTACTGGCTGCATTTTTCTGTCAGTGTCAATCTGTCTGCTTTCATTTGGTACATCATTCACAACTTTTACACAATATGTTTACACTGTGATAACGAAACTTTGCCAGCATCCAGCATGTGCTATACAACTGTTGGTTGTTGCAAAGATCTTGTCACAAAGATATGACACAGACCTATTTTGCTCAGAGGTGTTGTTTGTTTTTGTTTGCATGTATTAAAGTCGATATATGGGCATATACTTTAATCAGATCTGGCGTTAACACGCAAGCTCAATATAAAATAAATAAATTAACAAATTACTACAAGAACAAACTTCAAGTAATCCGACGTCTTATTTCTAATCTTATATTAACGTGCAATACAGTCAGTTTATGAGCAAATACTTTAACCAAGATTGGCATTAACATGAATGCCCAGGAATAAAATAATATAGAGTTATAGTATTTGTAATGAATAAAGTTTTTTGTATGACCACAAAGTTTTATATTTAAAACCAAAAACAAAAGTTGAAATGAAGTGTTGACGTATTTCTGTTCTTAGAAGATGTCATCCCCCCCCCCCCCCCCCCCCCTTTGGATTCGCCCATCGGTTAACGTCTGCCACATTAACCGCCGCTCACTCACTCCGGGCCTTTCTTTTTTGATTACAGTTACCTCCTGGGAGAGTTGTCAGTGATCAGACAGCCCAGATCGAAGGACGTTACTCGCTGATTCCTACGACAACGTCCATTTAACGTGACTGAACAGAAATACCCTGCGAGACGATAGAAGAACGTTTCGCGGGCTCTGTGATATATCGTGGTGAACGGCAAATTCCCGAATCGTCAACGACTGGAGGCTATGCATCTGGCAAACACGCCGCTATGGCCCCACTGAGCGGTCACCGACTCCGGCGAGCATCGTTTGGTTTGTAGGACAGCTATTGAGTGTTGGCTTTTAACGAGGAGAATGTTAGCCCTGTACCACGCACACCGCACTAGGTGCCACCGCCCTACTTTTCCCCGAAGAAACCTATTTCACCCCCTACCAGGAGAAACGCAGTGAAATGAGTAAAAGGGATGGCGATACATTATCTTTATCGAGAAGATGGCAAGGATGTCTTAGAATTTTGGTATATACTACAAGAGGGACATACGATCCTACTGCGAAATGAACAATACAGAGCAAATTTCGCCAATTATTAAGAAGCATTATTCGCAGACGCTTCAGCTAGTTTGAGAGTTGCATGTGCGAGACGAGGAGTATGAAGATAATGTTCAGTTAGAACGCCAAGTCCACGCCTGAGGTGCTCAGGGGCTATGCTACTATATAACAAAAAGACAATCTGGATTTGCCTACTGGTTCGTTGCAGGGCCAAGGACGCCTTGTTTGCCCCTATTTTCTTTTCCGTTTAGATTTGTGGAAGATTTATTATACGAAAAATAAAGTAAGACAATAAATCTATTTTTAAAAAATTTGCAGTAAGTAACATACTGTTGACTATTTTGTGTAGTGGGTGGGAAGAGAACTAGACTCAGGACTCTGGATGTCTCGATTTCCATCCCGAGTATGGACAGAAATTTTTTCTTATTCCTGTATCTCCAGGACGGCTCCAGGGCCATTCAACCTGTTATCAAACCAGTACTGGCGGTATTTTCTGGGGGTAAAACGTGGTTGGGTCCATGACTCCCCCCTTCCCCCCCTCCCCCCTCCCCGCCTTTTTAGTGGCCGGCCGTTGTGGCCGTGAGGTTCTTAGGCACTTCAGTTCGAAACAGCGCTGCTGCTACGGTCGCAGGTTCGAATCTTCCTCGGGCATGGGTGTGTGTGATGTCCTTAGGTTAGTTAGGTTTAAGTAGTTCTAAGTTTAGGGGACTAATGACCTCAGATGTTAAGTCCCATAGTGCTCAGAGCCATATATCACCTTTTAGTGACACAGCTGAGAAATGCTGCGCTGTACGTGCTTTCAGGCCAATAGCCCGGTGACGGGCTTTTTTAAGCATTCCGAAACGATGCATCTCCATGTTGGTATTTGTACTAGGTCCTGGGTCAGGATTGAGGAGGTCATTTAAAAAGTGGATGATTCAAACTTTAACCACTGTTTATTTGAGACAAGATTAGCCATTTAATTTTTGAAGCGTAAGCTACATCTAATAAAAAGGTAACACTGCCTAGAATTGACTAACGTTCCAGGACACAACTTAGGTGTTTGCTAACTTTTTTACAGTAGGGAGAACGCTTATGGGAGGTTTACCTTGGCGGCGCTCTTAACTTGGTACCATTTGACCAACTTCCTTACGTGCAGTCTCTTTCCAACGTATACCCAACAAATTTCAACTTACCTTTTTCTCACATGATATACTGCGAACTATAGACGAAGAGTGACAGGCAAAGTCCATATTTATAGATTTTCGAAAAGCATTTCACACGGTGCCCACTGCACACTGTTAATAATGGTACGAGCATACGGAATAAGTTCCCAGAGATGTGAGTGGCTCGAAGAAGGACCCAGTACGTTTCCCTCGACGGCGTGTGTCCATCAGAGACAAGGGTATCGTCTGGAGTGCCCCAGGGATGTGTGAGAGAACCGCTATTATTTTTTGTAAGCGTGAACGATCTCGTGAACAGGGTGGGCAGCAATCTATGCTTGTTTCCTGATGATGCAGTGACATACGCGAAGCTGTCGTCGTTTCGTGACTGTAGGAAGGTACAAGATGACTTTGACAAAATTTCCAATTCGTGTGATGAACGGCAGCTAGCTCCAAAAGCAGAAAAATGTAAGTTAATGCAAGTGAGTAGAAAAAACAAACCTTTACTCATCGAATATATCATTAGTAGTGTCCTGCTTGATACAGTCAATTCGTTGAAATATCTGAGCGCAACGTTGCAAAGCAATATGAAATGCACTGATGCGCCAAAGAAACTGGTTTGGGCATGCGTATTCAAATACAGATATATGAAAACAGGCAAAATACGGTGCTGCGGTAGGCAACTGCTATATAAGTCAACAAGTGTCTGGCGCAGTTGTTAAATCGGTTACTGCTGCTACAATAGCAGGTAATTAAGATTTCAGTGAGTTTGAACGTGGTGTTATAGCCAGTGCGCGAGCGATGGGACACAGCATCTCCAAGGTAGCGATGAAATGGGGATTTTCCCATACGACTATTTCAGAAATGTACCTTGAATATCAGGATTCCGGTAAAACATCAAATCTCCGACACTGCTGCGGCCGGAAAAATATCCTGCAAGAACGGGACGAACGAGGATTGAAGAGAATCATTCAGCGTGACAGGAGTGCAACCCTTCGTCAGACTGCTGCAGATTGCAATGCTGTGTCATCAACAATCGTCAACGTGCGAAACATTCAACGAAACATCATCGATATGGGCTTTCGGCACCGAAGGTCCACTCGTGTACCCGTGATGGCTGCACGAGGCAAAGCTTTGCCCCTCGACTTAGCCCGTCAGCACCGAAATTGGACTGTTGATGACAGGAAACATGTTGCCTGCTCGGAAGCCTCTCGTTTCAAATTCTATCGATCGGATGGACTTGTACGGGTATGGAGACTACCTCATGAATCGATGGATCCTGCTTGTCAGCAGGGGACTGTTCAAGCTGGTGAAGGCACTGCAATGGCGTGGGGCGTGTGCAGTCGAGTCCATGCCTCTTCGTGTTGCGGCACTTCTCGTGCTCGCGGGGGCCCTACACGATGTTAGACAGGTGTACCGGTTTCTTTGGCACTTCAGTGTAGAACGAAGATGTTAGGACTGTGGTAGGGAAAGTGAATGATCGACTTCGGATTACTGGAAGAATTTTGAGAAAATGAGATTCATCTGTAAGGAGAACCGTATTAAGATACTAGTGCGAGCCATACTTGAGAGCTGCTAGCTTGTTTGGGATCCGATTACTAGATTTTTTTACTGATGAGTTTAAGCAATACACAAGTATTACTGAGACGCTTCGGGACCTCAAATGGGAATCCTTGAAGGGAAGGCGACGCTCTTTTCGAGAAACACTATTGAGAAAATTTAGAGAACGGGCATTTCAAGCTGACTGCGGAATAATTCTACTGCCGCCAATATAAATTTCGCGTAAGGACCACGAAGATAATACGAGAAATTAGGGCCCATACGGAGACATACAGACAATCGTTTTTCCCTCGCTCTATCCGCGAGTGGAGCAGGAAAGGAAATGACTAGTAATGATACGTGCACTGTACGATGGCTCACGGAGAATGTACAGGGTGTTTCAAAAATGACCGGTATATTTGAAACGGCAATAAAAACTAAACGAGCAGCGATAGAAATACACCGTTTGTTGGAATATGCTTGGGACAACAGTACATTTTCAGGCGGACAAACTTTCGAAATTACAGTAGTTACAATTTTCAACAACAGATGGCGCTGCAAGTGATGTGAAAGATATAGAAGACAACACAGTCTGTGGGTGCGCCATTCTGTACGTCGTCTTTCTGCTGTAAGCGTGTGCTGTGGACAACGTGCAAGTGTGCTGTGGACAACATGGTTTATTCCTTAGAACAGAAGATTTTTCTGGTGTTGGAATTCCACCGCCTAGAACACAGTGTTGTTGCAACAAGACGAAGTTTTCAACGGAGGTTTAATGTAACCAAAGGACCGAAAAGCGATACAATAAAGGATCTGTTTGAAAAATTTCAACGGACTGGGAACGTGACGGATGAACGTGCTGGAAAGGTAGGGCGACCGCGTACGGCAAACACAGAGGGCAACGCGCAGCTAGTGCAGCAGGTGATCCAACAGCGGCCTCGGGTTTCCGTTCGCCGTGTTGCAGCTGCGGTCCAAATGACGTCAACGTCCACGTATCGTCTCATGCGCCAGAGTTTACACCTCTATCCATACAAAATTCAAACGCGGCAACCCCTCAGCGCCACTACCATTGCTGCACGAGAGACATTCGCTAACGATATAGTGCACAGGATTGATGACGGCGATATGCATGTGGGCAGCATTTGGTTTACTGACAAAGCTTATTTTTACCTGGACGGCTTCGTCAATAAACAGAACTGGCGTATATGGGGAACCGAAAAGCCCCATGTTGCAGTCCCATCGTCCCTGCATCCTCAAAAAGTACTGGTCTGGGCCGCCATTTCTTCCAAAGGAATCATTGGCCCATTTTTCAGACCCGAAACGATTACTGCATCACGGTATCTGGACATTCTTCGTGAATTTGTGGCGGTACAAACTGCCTTAGACGACACTGCGAACACCTCGTGGTTTATGCAAGATGGTGCCCGGCCACATCGAACGGCCGACGTCTTTAATTTCCTGAATGAATATTTCGATGATCGTGTGATTGCTTTGGGCTATCCGAAACATACAGGAGGCGGCGTGGATTGGCCTCCCTATTCGCCAGACATGAACCCCTGTGACTTCTTTCTGTGGGGACACTTGAAAGACCAGGTGTACAGCCAGAATCAAGAAACAATTGAACAGCTGAAGCAGTACATCTCATCTGCATGTTAAGCTATTCCGCCAGACACGTTGTCAAAGGTTTCGGGTAATTTCATTCAGAGACTATGCCATATTATTGTTACACATGGTGGATATGTGGAAAATATCGTACTATAGAGTTTCCCAGACCGCAGCGCCATCTGTTGTTGACAATTGTAACTACTGTAATTTCGAATGTTTGTCTGCCTGAAAATGTACTGTTGTCCCAAGCATATTGCAACAAACGGTGTATTTCTATCGCTGCTCGTTTAGTTTGTATTGCCGTTTCAAATATACCGGTCATTTTTGAAACACCCTGTATGTAGATGTAGATATAGCTGTAGCATATAATTGCATTAAAAAGAAGCATCGTAGGTGTCATGATATTAAAAATTCCTTTCGTATGTCAGAAAACTCGCTACGTTGTCCGCTATAACTTAGCGAAAACTACGTCTCGGTACATTTATTTGTTCTAGATATGTTTGGGGTGGCGCTCTTAGCTGGTTCACCTTTCATTTACAGAATGCTACCAGTTACCCTTGGTTCTGCTATGCACCGACGCCCTGATCTACCGTTTGGTAGCTGTCTCACTTAGCACACCAAAGGCACTCATTTTTACTTGAACTGTTACTCTGGTATCACCGTTTGGAGGTGGAGACCATGCCTCACTGTACCCGCCATCGTAGATTTTACTAAGTGGTCTATGCCAACAGTCGGTATTTAAGCAGAACTCGTTTCTCTGCTCAGTTTATAACTACGTCAGCTCAAGTGTGAGTTGTCCATTTGGCCAACATCGGTACGCCGAAATTTAACGAACGTTTTTCTGTATGTTTAGACGAAAATAATGCGTCACCAGTAGACTTGAGAAGGAGGTTTAACAAGAGTCCGAACAGATAAAAGTTCCTTAAAGGAGACCATCGATCTTATTTATTACACTTGCCAAGTAAAGGTGTAATACAGAAAGTGCAGAAGAGCTGTAGTCCATTTTGGAGACGACAGTCCGGAAGCATTCATTACGTTCTTGAAATCTTAGGTGCACAGAAACACACGTTTTCATTGTGGTACACGAGTGCCAGCTGATCAGAAGATGCAAGGAAGGCTGGACCTCCTCATTTTTCTGCAGTAGCAGTAGTAGTAGTAATATTAGCAATAATTAACAATAAGCCTTCATGCACTTTTTTCAGCGAGAGTGAAAGACGTTAGCTTGTGTTATTTCTTCTAACCACTAGCACTAGAGAGTAAGTCCAACAGCGAACGCTTAGCCCTAACGTAAAGCAGACGGAGACGCGAAGCTTGTGGCCAGAAGCCGAGACACAAGCTAGGCCGCCAGCAAACGCTCGGTTGCCATGGTATCTGTTACGTCACTGCTAGATGCAGGAGACGGGCTAGAGGCTGCCTTAAGCTGTGCTGCCGTGCGCCTCTATGCCACGCGAGGCCAGTTGCTGTGGTGCCCCTCTCTAAGTTTCCCTTACGTTAATTGTCCCATGTGCAGTGAATATGAATGAAGCCCAACCTTGTACAAGTACTGACGTAACGCTTTTGAGTGAGGACATCATTGCTTCCTTGTAGGACCTTTCGTTTTCAAGGAGATGTGAAACTGAACGACATGAAATTTTGGTTTAAGATAAGGTCTAAACATGTACATTCCGACCATTATGATATGAACAGCACAAGTGGCTATGTGCCAACCCTGCAACAGGAAAATATTTATGCTGGCCACGTTTGCGCTTAAGCATAAGAAACGCTGTGTGGTATATTGAGGGTTTCAACGATCGGAAGAATGAGTATAAAGGTTTAGTACCGCATGCTTTTTCTAAAGGTAGTCTAAGTAGTTTTATTTCGTTCAAAGAAAATACCAAACATGTGTTTAATACTTCAGAACTACCTAATGAGCATCGTAAATCAATGAAAATGAGACTGCAGGGAAGTGAAAGCTAACAGAGAGATCATGAAAATACTCATTGATGGCACAAGTCTTTTATACAAGTAGGAGCTGGCTTTCAGAGGTCATGATGATTCAGAAGATTCCCTGAATCCCGGATATATCAGGACCATTTTTTAACTTGTGCTAAGCCGCGCGGGCATAGCCGAGCAGTCTAGGGCGCTGCAGTCGTGGACTGTGCGGCTGGTCCCTGCGGAGGTTCGAGTCCTCCCTCGGGCATGGGTGTGTGTGTTTGTTCTTAGGATAATTTAGGTTAGGTAGTGTGTAAGCTTAGGGACTGATGACCTTAACAGTTAAGTCCCATAAGATTTCACAGACATTTGTACATTTTAACTTGTGCTACACAGAAACGAAGATTTGAAAACACACCTGAAGAAAATGGGCTATTTCCGGGATTTCTGAACACTATACAGAACGAACTGGTTCAATGTATAAATGAGTCGTTTCGTGACTAAATACATTTAAGTTTGGTAGAACCTCATACTATGCCTATATACAAAACATACGTTTTGGACAGGTCGCAGAGCTCTCTCTATTGTTGTGAGCCTGGTGGACTCCAACAACGGCATCCAACAACATCGTGGTTATCATGATGTTAGCGAAGCTAGAACTGCTATGCTTTACTCACCGTACTGAGTGGCGTGTTTCAGAATTATGAGATCAAGAACAAACTGGAGGTCAAAACCTATGATAGTGGTTCTGTTCTGGCAGGAGAATTAAACGGTCTGCAAGCTAAGGTCGGTGAAATTGCCTCCCAAGCTCTTTTTACTCACTGTCTTGCACATCTTTTAAATTTAGTTTTGCACCAGAATTTTTCTTGTGTAAAAATTAGTAAGGATTTCTTCTCCCTGCTTCAGGATATTCCCGCTTTCTTACACCGGTCTTTCAAACGCACAGAAGTTCTGGACAATATTGTTGGTAAATGCATTCTCTGCAACGGTGAAACGAGACGGGACTGTAACGGCAGAATAATATCTGCCATTCTTGAAAAACGCCCGGAGCTAATTAAGATTTTAAATGAAATAACTGACAGTTCAGACTCTAGTGTTACGGCTACAAGAGAAGCCTGTGTTTTCAAAATAGCCTCCTAGACATTGGCCTTGTTCTTCATCTCTTCGTTTTTGAAAGCGTATTTAGAGACTGATCTATCCGCAGCTCGTGGTCGTGCGGTAGTGTTCTCGCTTCCCACGCCCGGGTTCCCAGGTTCGATTCCCGGCGGGGTCAGGGATTTTATCTGCCTCGTGATGACTGGGTATTGTGTGATATCCTTAGGTTAGTTAGGTTTAAGTAGTTCTAAGTTCTAGGGGACTGATGACCATAGATGTTAAGTTCCATAGTGCTCAGAGCCATTTGAACCATATTTTTTTTTAGAGAATGAACTGCTTTCGACATACTTCAGAAAAAACCAATGATGCACAGTTTTGCAACACTGCTGCCTCAGAATGCATAGCTCACACGAAAAACTTAATAAAGGAGGATAAACTGATCGACTTCTGAAATCCATGTAATGCTCGATTAATTAGCGACTTGAAGCTTCCATGAATAGGATGCCAAAATGCAAACAGGTGTACTTCGAGGTATTGGATCATATTGTAACAAAATTGGAAATAACATTTTCACATTGCGATTAACTGCTCTTCCTTAAATTAGGCGATTCTAATCAGTTCGCCCGCATCTCGTGGACGTGCGGTAGCGTTCTCGCTTTTCACGCCCGTGTTCCCGGGTTCGATTCCCGGCGGGGTCAGGAATTTTCTCTGCCTCGTGATGGCTGGGTGTTGTGTGATGTCCTTAGGTTAGTTAGGTTTAAGTAGTTCTAAGTTCTAGGGGACTGATGACCAGTTCGCCGATTATGTTCAGTATTTCCCTATAGACGGTACGGATTCATTATTGCAAATGAGTGGTGCGTCCTTCAGTCGCTCGGAGCTTCTTGGAGAACTGGAGGCTGTATTTTCTTCCCAGCGTAAATAAACATTTCATTTTGTTTGGGAGACGTTATCAAAAGAATGACTGAGAATGAAACGGATCAAGTTGTTCCAGAAGCTTTCAGACTGTTTTGTCTGATTGCTAGAATTCCTGCAACAAGAGCTTCAGTTGAAAGGAGATTTTCTTGTCTTAAACACGTGAAACCGTATTTGAGGAACAGTATAACCCAGGATAGGCTATCGACTCTTGCTTTCACTTCAACTAAAAACCATTACTGCGAGTGCTTGAAAGCCAAGATTCTCGGTATGACGATGTCACCGAAAGACTCGAGAGAAGGATCATCGAGTTAACTTGTTTTACAAGTAATAACGCTCAAACGCGCAATCTACCATTTCATTTGTGAATAAAAGTGAGTGTCATTATTATTATTATTATTATTAGCAGCAGCAGTAGTAGTAGTGGTGGTGGTAGTCGTCGACTTAGTGGTAGTGATAGCAGAGTTGGTGGTCATTACGAACGCTAGGTATCCGTACATTAAAAGGCAAGGAAAGAAGATTTTCCATGTTTCCTGGCTCCCCAGAATTTAGGTCCATGATCCGCCACCGTACACATTACTTAGGATATACTCGTAGAAATTTCACAAAAAATATGATGTAGTCACAGACAGGAATAGGTATTGAGATATTGCATGGAAGCCGTGCATAAGTGAAACAGTTTTCCATACGCCTCCATATCGACAAAAATTAAAGTAACTTTAATCTTTGACACACATGAGGATCTATTGAGCAAATAGTAAAAACAGTGTGTTGTGGGAGCAACTAGGTTTATTCTATAGCTTATGTATGAAATTCGCGAAACCCGTAGCAAAAAAATGAAATGTTGTTGGTAATTGGAAATTTGTGGTAAGTTCTATGGGAACTGCTGAGGTCGTCGGTCCCTAGGCTTACACACTACTTAATCTAACTTAAACTGATTTACGCTAAAGACAACACACACACCCATGCCCAAGGGAAGACGAACCTCCGACGGGGCCAGCCACGCGAAACGTGGCAACGCGCTCCAGACCGCACGGTTACCCTGCGCGGCTCAAAACATTCTTGGTGCCTGTAAATATTTCGAGATTAAATTCTAGAAAAAAATGGCTCTGAGCTCTATGGGACTCAATATCTTAGGTCATAAGTCCACTAGAACGTAGAACTACTTAAACCTAACTAACTTATGGACATCACACATATCCATGCCCGAGGCAGGATTCGAACCTGCGACCTTAGCGCCTAGAACCGCGACACCACCGCGGCCGGCTATTTATTTACAGCTCGTACAAAATAGATACGTGTTTCAAAGTAGTCACCAGCATTGTGCATAACCCGTTGCCAGCGATGTGGAAGTCGTAGAATACACTTAGCAATGCCAGTTGTGTTGTCAGTTAGAGAGGTGCGTTCTATTTCCCGACGAATTTGTAACAGTTCTGAAGCGAATGCCGTAAAGTGTTTCCTTCAGCTTAGAAATCGAGTTGAACTGCCGAGGGTTTAAGTCAGGGGAGTGTAGTAGGTGGTGTAGCACTTAGCAGCCCCGTCAGTCAAACAAATCAGTAACAGCTTGCACTGTACGTGCTTAAGCATTTTCCTGCAAAATGATGGTCAGGTCCTGTAGAAAGTGTCATCATTTCTTCCTCTATGCTGTTCATTTTTGGAACACAACCTATGACCAGATTAGAGACAGAAGTGATGATACTTTCTGCAGGACCTGACCATAATTTTGCAGAACGGATCTCAAGCACGTGCAGTTTAATCTGTTACTGATTTGTTCGACTGATGGGGCTGCTAAGTGCTATCTACACTCCCATGACTTAAGCCCTCGTAAGTTCAACTCGATTTCTAAACTGAAGGAAACACTTCACGGCATTCGCTTCAGAACTGCTACAAATAGAACGCGCAGCTCGAACTGTCAACACAACTAGCATTGCTAAGAGTATCCTACGACTTCCACATCGCTGGCAATGGTCTATACACAATGCTGCTGACTAGTTCGACGATCATTAAAACTTTGAAACACGTATCTACTTTGTACGAGCTGTAAATACATAGTTGCCACTATTAAAGTTCCAACCTTCGTATAACATGCACTGAAGATGAAGCGCCTAAAAACAGGCCTGGAAAAGTACGAAGTACAAAAATAGCTGGCACACAAACTTAAGCACGCCATTTATAAAAAGTGACAGGCTTTCGAATCTCTACACCAGAAACGGGCTTCAGCGGGAAATTAAGAGATTAATGGCGTAAAATAGCAGTTTTGTTATTGTTCGACAACTATAGTGTATATTCCAGAATAAAATTCAGCTGTCAGTTGATATATACATAGATGTGATTCATTTACTGTAAATTATCAGCCGGCCGCTGTGGCCGAGCGCTTCTAGGCGCTTCAGTTCGGAACCGCGCTGCTGCTACGGTCACAGGTTAGAATCCTGCCTCGGGCATGGTTGTGTATGCTGTCCTTAGGTTAGTTAGGTTTAAGTAGTTCTAAGTCTAGTGGACTGACTACCTCAGAAGTTAAGTCCCACAGTGCTAAGAGCCATCTAAACCAACACTTGATGAGACGTCGCAAAAGGCCAATGATGTTTACGGCATTTGACGCCCCACATATTGTATACAATACAACCGTAATATTGGCTGCTAATGGCAACAGGCGATGGGACAGGAGGTATCCAACGGTAAGAACACAGTGAGGCTACGTAGCGGTGCTGCACTGCTTAGTCGAAGAGTAACAGCAATTCTACAGTGTTAGTGCTTTTGATACAAAGCAGAGCAATCGCAACGATAAACAAAGAAAGCATTGCATTTTATCTACAACAACAAGTAATCCAAGCAATTTCGCGGAGTGAGAAAGAAGTGGCATATGAAATATTACCGTTTCTGCATGATGAGGAAGTGGAATGTGTGGTATCATATAGGCTCGATTGTGCGAACAATGTACGTGAGGAGTACAACAATGACGATACGTGCTTAACAAGTGAAAGTGATACTGAAACAGGTGTCGAGCCATGTAGGTCATCATTCTTGCAGGCAGGGAGGCCATCTCCAGTCAAACGTAGTAAAGGACAATCATTATCCAAGCAGCTGGTATTAAACGTAATTACGTACATGGAAGATCATCCACAGTATAGCAAAAAACCAATTATGAACAGATTTCAGGTAAGTCCATAGTAATATGACCGTGTAGTGCATAAGAAAAACTACAGGTATTCAAGGGAGGACAAGGCGCCATTGTTACAAAAACTGGTGTTTGTTTCAAGGATGCTCGATATAATTTACAGGATGTACATGATAGTGATCTACTACGTTATGCACATCAAGTTTCGAGCGACATAGATTACAGTGATTTCGAGGGAAGAAGAGGATAACTGCATAACTTCAAACAGTGCTGCAGAAATGGAAGACATAAGATAACGAAATTTCAAACAAAGCGTCAACTTGGCGATGCACAGCGTACTGCGGAATTGACAAAATTTTGTAGATGAGATAAACTTATCCCATCATTCAGTAAGTAATTTGTTTTCATCTCCGACCAGTTGGGATATGAAAAGGAAACGCCTATGAAAGAAACCCAGGAAATTAGAGATACCAAGACAGCCTGTTTCAAGATCAACGAACATCAGTGCCTTAACGCATTCTCATACAATTCTGCCGACTGTTAACCTGAATGGTAAACGGGCTGGAAAGTTATTTATTGTGCTGCTAGAAGTTGTAGGTTCTCTGCCCCCTACGATTCCTTCTGGTGTGCGTGACCTTGCAAGAATAGTAGGGAATATTTATGTCACTGCAAGCAAGAGTGGGAAAATAGGCGTAATAGAACTACAGCTATGGTATGAGCACTGCTTTTGGCCAATAACTTATCAAAATAACTTTCTTTTCCTTCATTCCTTGTTTGTGTATGAAAATCATTTTCATTCAGAGCAAACTTTCCCTCCAGAATAGTGTGTGTCATTGCAGTTCATGCCACCTGGACGCACTGAACAAATTCACGCCCTGGATGTATGTTTTTTCTGTGCCTGTAAAACACATTATCGCACTATCTGCAGCTAGGTTAGCACACTGGACTCGCATTCTGGAGATGCCGGTTCAAACCCGCGTCGAGCCCCCCTGATTTAGGTTTTCCGTGATTTCCCAGTTCGCTTCAGGCAAATGCCGGGATGGTTCTTTTGGAAGGTCTCAGCTGATTTCACTCACCATCCTTCCCTAATACGAACTTGTGCACCGTCTATAATGACCTCGTTGTCGACGAGACGTTGAACACTAATCGCTTCCTCCACCTCCTCCTCCTCCTATCTGAGATACACCTACGTAACCAATTTCACGATAAGCTTCAAGACAGACTGTTTCGAATTCGATTGCACACCATCGCATTCCATCAGTTCTCATCACCCAGTAACACGAATAAGACTCTATATACATTTGTTAAGATTGGATGATTAGCTGAACGTCCTGCACGGTTCGTAACTCCCAAGGAGATCGATTCGATCTTGATGGTGCGAACCTTTGTGATCACTGTGAGGGCCATTTTTCATTTGGTGTTCATGGTTTGTTTTGAATATTTCTCGAATGTCGACGCTGTTCATTTTGCGAACTGTAATACATACATCCCATGGAAAGTTGATCTGTGCACCTTATGGACAAACATTTTCTGTCGCCCTCCTGATGCACATGGTGTGTCATTAGCAGCTAATATTTTTCCTTTTGGAATTGTTAACACAACAGTTTCAAATGAGCCTTACTGAAGATGTAACTTGTGAGTTCGAACTCAAGGGGTCCATTGTGAGCTTCTGAAGGTAACAAATTAATTTGATGAAATACGTAAAGCGAAATAGGACTACTTGTGCAACTGACGACTGAATTTTATTCTGAAAACTTAAAGTTATTGAAAATATTGAATTTTCTATTCTAATTAGTTAGCGCATTATATGTAATATAAAATACCCTGCAAAGATTTTAGTTTTGGTTGGAGGAGCGGGGATATCATGAAACTTCATTTTGACCCTACATTGACACGTTTAGCAAGGGAAAAATTTGTAGGATAGTTCATTGATATTCATTAATTACATTACTGACATTTTTTCTTATATTTTCCATTTGTATGAAAGACACCACAAAACGCTAAATGGCTCTGAGCACTATGAGACTTAACTTCTGTGGACATCAATCCCCTAGAACTTAGAACTACTTAAACCTAACTAACCTAAGGACATCACACACATCCATGCCCGAGGCAGGATTCGAACCTGCCACGGTGGCGGTCACGCGGTACCAGACTGAAGCGCCTAGAACCGCACGGCCACACCGGCCGGCTAAACAAAATACTCCCAGCGGATATTTTCGATCATAATGTGATCAGTAAAAACGGTCAGTTGCCCGTGACATTCAAACTCTGTCCTATTCTGCCCACACAGTGCCACAGCTCTTTCGGACTGAACTAAATACTAATTTCCAACCAGACTAACTGTGATCTTGTGAATTACACTCTCTACCAAAGATGTAATTTTATCTTTTCTGTTGAACTGTGTCTGGCTGTACTGTTATTAATATGTACTAGAGGTCTGATGTTCGTTTTCACTACTCACTGGCTCATGTTGAACTGAAGGAGTCTAATAAATCGTCTTTAATTTAGTGGGAAATGCTATTAATTAAGTCGAGGTAGTGATTATTACTAGAAGAAATTGTAATTGATAAACCGTAATTCAGTTTTAAAGTTGAATAGTTTGGCGTGCTGGGATTTTTTACCAGAGAATCATTGCACGTGTTGCCCCCCCCCCCCCCCCCCTTTTTTTTTAAAGGGATCTACTCATGGAGATAAAGTAACTGAATAGAGTTTTATTTTCTTTACGAAGGAATCACAAAACGTATCACAATGTCATAATCTGTTACGATCAGCCAGCTATTACCTTCAGACTACGAGCGCATTCTGCAAGCGGTGATGTTAAGTTCCCGTTGCCATTGCCGACGTTGTTCTTTTCACTCTTCTTATTTTAAGTTCTCTCATAAAAACAGGAAATTCTAATTTAGCACTCTTCCAGTTTTCCCAAACTGGTCTATTGCGTTAAAAGGAAACTAGAAAAAATCGCTGCACTGGATTGTTCTCTGTAGCGGTAACAGCAGAGATGCAGCCATTCGTAAATCTCTCGGGTTTTTAGTCGAATTGCTAGCAACTGAGCGGCAAAGACTTTCTTGTACTAGAAAAAATTAGCCACAACAGGTTGCACAATGTCATGGAAAATACGTGATCAAGTGCCAAGTGAGATGAGGCAATTCCTAGATGCAGATTTTGCAGACGGGAACGGAAGGTTCCAAATGATTGGAAAAGAGCATAGGTAGTCCCAGTCTTCAAGAAGGGTCGTCGAGCAGAGGGGCAAAACTATAGACCTATATCTCTGACATCGATCTGTTGTAGAATTTTAGAACATGTTTTTTGCTCGCATTTCATGTCATTTCTGGAAACCCAGAATCTACTCTGTAGGAATCAACATAGATTCCGGAAACAGCGATCGTGTGAGACCCAACTCGTTTTATTCATTCACGAGACCCAGAAAATGTTAGATACGGGCTCCCAGGTGGATGCCATTTTCCTTGACTTCCGGAAGGCGTTCGATACAGTTCCACACTGTCGTCTGATAAACAAAGCAAGAGACTCCGGAATATCAGACCAGCTGTGTGGCTAGATAGAAGAGTTTTTAGCAAACAGAACACAGCATGTTGTTCTAAAAGGAGAGACGTCTACAGAGATTAAAGTAACCTCTGGCGTGCCTCAGGGGAGTGTTATGGGACCATTGCTTTCCACAATATGTATAAATGACCTAGTAAATAGTGTCTGAAGTTCCATGCGGCTTTTCGCGAATGATGCTGTAGTGTACAGAGATGTTGTAGCATTACAAAATTGCAGCAAAATGCAAGAAGATCTGCAGCGGATAGGCACTTGGTGCAGGAAGTGGCAACTGAACCTTAACATAGACAAATGTAATGTACTGCGAATACATAGAAAGAAGGATCCTTTATGTATGATTATATGATAGCGGAACGACACTGGTAGCAGTTACTTCTGTAAAATATCTAGGAGTATGCGTGAGGAACGATTTGAAGTGGAATGAACATATAAAATTAATTGTTGGTAAGGTGGGTGCCAGGTTGAGATTCATTGGGAGAGTCCTTAGAAAATGTGGTCCATCAACAAAGGAGGTGGCTTACAAAACACTCGTTCGACCTACACTTGAGCATTGCTCATCAGTGTGGGATCCGTACCAGGTCAGGTTGACAGAGGAGATAGAGAAGATCCAAAGAAGAGGGACGCGTTTCGTCACAGGGTTATTTGGTAAGCGTGATAGCGTTACGGAGATGTTTAGCAAACTCAAGTGGCAGACTCTGCAAGAGAGGCGCTCTGCATCGTGGTGTAGCTTGCTGTCCAGATTTCAAGAGGGTGGGTTTCTGGATGAGGTATTCCTCCCGAGGAGATCACGAATGTAAAATTAGAGATATTCGAGCGCCCACGGAGATTTTCCGGCAGTCGTTCTTCCCGCGAACCATACGCGACTGGAACAGGAAAGGGAGGTAAAGACAGTGGCACGTAAAGTGCCCTCCGCCACACACCGTTGGGTGGCTTGCGGAGTATAAATGTAGATGTAAATGTAGAATGACTTTGAATTGATTCCCAAGTGAGCCAGCATACTCAACAGAATACATAATTTTTTAGATAAGCTACTTTTCTTTGGAACTCACAAAATAAACCGTGAAAGAAACGTAATTTTTGTGCAATTATGAACATAGACTATTTAGATATTTTCCAAATAATAAAAAGAATGAGCTATAATTTTTAACAGATCATTAGCGGATTTATTTAAACCAGTTGTGTAAGATCAGTTCAAATCATAGTTATAACACATTTTGGTTAGGGAGGTAGAAACATTCAAAGTTTTAAGAGTGGATGCAACATGCTGTCATAATTGGCTGTGTTCAGGTGGAGGTTCTGGTGGTGGAATGTTCATTTGAGTCAGGTGTTCAAACAACAACCAGCTTTCTTGGATACATAACTCTATGCACCTTCTAAACGATCTGCGGACGCGATGTTTAGTTGGTGGGGTCATGGAGCGACAGATTTCCTCGATGCTCTGTTTCAAGACATCTGGAGTTGTGTGGTTCTTTACATATCTCCACAAAAACAGAACTACCGGTGTTAAATCGGCAGACTGTGCATCTCATTCCTGTCGACTACAGCGTCCTATATATCTTCAAGGAAACTTGTTGTTCAGCTTTTGTACAACGCCAGGCTCGAAGCCGTCTGAGTGCCCATTGTTCTGCGTCCACATACGGCCTCTAATGTCTAGATTGACGTTTTCAAGAAGAGTACCTAAATTTATTATCGAGGGAAACATTACTATACATCTCACCTGTAGGCTTCGTACGAATCAGTGTGGAACGATGATTTGATCTCCAAGAGTTCCACACCTTACACTAATGGGCCCATGAAGATCGTTCTTACGTACTCACCTAGGATATTCTGTGGCTGACAAAAGTATATTATGACAGTTCACTGCGCCTTAAATTCTGAACGTTGATCCATTTGAGAACAATACCTTGTAAGGTGTCCAGGATGAAATTGTTCACGGTTCATTTCCAGAAAGCAACTCCCGACTGAAATCGTTCCCCTGCATCTCCTGTGGTAGTGACTGGTGGTAAGGATGAAACGTGTGACCATGTACTGTTTGCTACACAGATGTAAGACTAATACCAGTAACTAACGCAGCTGCTCGTAAGCCGACGCGAGGATCGTGGTGCACTGCAGCTAAAGCAAACATTTCTATATTCTCATCTCTTTTTGGTCTTCGTCGCTGCGCCGTCTAAAACTATTTGTTTCTCGAAATTGTTGTTCAGCATGGAAGGACGTAATGACTTGATGTAGCTCTTCGACCAGGATATCTTACGGAATAAGTCGTGGTTGCTTCTTTAGCACTGTGTTGGCATTAACCGAACATCAGCAATATATCAACTTGCTTGTTGGATGTGTATGCCATGTTTATTACACACCTATATCCGTGGCAGACCGAGCTTGGCTTGTTTGTGCACTGCGAGACACCTTTTATACGACAGTTCAAGGAGACATTCTACGATCTACTCGAACATGACTTGAAACAGTAGATGGAAACAGCTTGTGGCTGCGCGAAACCACTAACTTTACATCTCATCCGCAGGACGTTTAGAAGGCGCATTGAGTTGTCACTCAGGACCACCTTACTTAAATGAAAATTCCGCTATCACAGCATCCACTTGGACACAGCCAGTTACATACAGCATGCTGCATTCACGCTTAAAACTTTAAAAATTTCTAGCCCGCACAATAAAACTGACAGAAATTCGATTTAAAGCGATATGTAAAAGTTAGTTTAACTACATCAACGGCACGGTAGGAGAAATAATGTTCTATTTAAAAAATTATAATACATTGCTGAAACTCTTTGGAATATAACTAATTGAACTATGCTCAGAGAAAGAGTAATGTTTCTTACGTTACCTATCAATATAAATATTGCTTTCCCCTATTATTTTGTAAATTACAGGGAAAAACACTTTAACTGAAACTCCCCGTGTATGACGTCATTTAGTGGCGTATTCTGTTCATCGTTATTCGTGATACTACGCTCCCAAACTTTTGTGACCTTGTGTGAGTTTAACAGTTTACGTATGATGCCATGCATAGGTAAGAGTATCAAAACTTTATTTTAATAAGCATGAAATTAACTATTCACAGCTAACGTCCACTGATATAGCATTTTAGAAAGATGAACTGAACACAAATAATGATCTTCTTCATCCATACTGATACTGAATAATTGTCCCCCATAGTTCACGTCCAATATGATAACACTTGAAGTAAATCTGTCCACGACAGATTCAAATCGCTTCTGAGTGACTAATAGTACAAGAATAAACCCCAACTACTCAATCTGGCCCACAGTCCTTGAACACAGTCACAAAGGTCAGTAGTAACTGATGGATACCAAGTCTTGATGCTCAGATTCCACGGGAGGACAATGTTGGAGAGGCTGTTGCTCCAGAGACGACGACTGGTTGCTAGTAATGGCAGCAGAGTCGTAACTTCCAGGTTCACGTAGGTGGCTGGAGCTCCTGCCATTGTGAGGTGTAGGTCCAGATGTAGCTGTGCGACTGAGCTATGCGGCTCTGCAGACTGAACTGCTTGCTAGTGGCCAGACGCTGTCTTTAAATAATTGCCCAGCAGACAGATACCTGTTCTGTGCTCTGCTCCCAATGGCGATATAGGCAACGCCTGTGATGAAGTGAGTGCTGCCCGTTTTCGTGGAGTCTGCTAGAGTTCCTCTTGACAACAATCGTCGTGTTTCA
Source organism: Schistocerca gregaria (assembly GCF_023897955.1). Taxonomy (NCBI): domain Eukaryota; kingdom Metazoa; phylum Arthropoda; class Insecta; order Orthoptera; family Acrididae; genus Schistocerca; species Schistocerca gregaria. Next base: position 182,075,174 of record NC_064931.1, on the reverse strand, counting down.
GTTGGTCGCCATTGTTGTCGTATTACATGGTGGATGTCAGGGGGTGTTTTTATTGATAATGTTGCCTGCGAAGTCGTGTAGTGAGTCTGACAGCTGATGCATGTAGTACTGGCCCATTGGTCTCGGGTGTTTGCTGGGTACCTGTAGTTGCAGGTGAGAGTCTCTGCTATACCATCCCTTCTCTCTAAGCAAATATGGTGGAGCCATCTCGCTATCAGCCGAAGATCCTGCATCCCTCCCCTCCCCTCCCTGGGGAGAATGGTGGTGCCATACCATAGACGAAAATCCGTGTGCTACCTGGATGTCCACATGGAAGAGGTGCCTCACAGTCGTTATAGATAATGTCTATGAGTGTGGGTGCCCTTGGCAACTGTATCGCTGTCTCTGGACTTCTGGATCTGAAATCGTAAAGAACCTACCTGATGATGCCGTGGATGGCCTGGGCATGGCTGCAAAAAGTGGAGGTGACTCAGACAAGAACCATCCAGAGCAGATCTGAAAACAGATAAATGCTGTAGTACTGTCGTATAAGGGCTGATCCTCATCAGCGGTCCGCAGCTCGTGGTCGTGCGGTAGTGTTCTCGCTTCCCGCGCCCGGGTTCTCGGGTTCGATTCCCGGCGGGGTCAGGGATTTTCTCTGCCTCGTGATGACTGGGTGTTATGTGCTGTCCTTAGGTTAGCTAGGTTTAAGTTGTTCTAAGTTCTAGGGGACTGATGAACATAGATGTTAAGTCCCATAGTGCTCAGAACCATTTGAACCTCATCAGCGATGGAGGTGCGGTCCTGCGTGGTCCAACTTTTTACGTGTATATTTGCATCTGGGAGCGTCCCCACAGCAAGAGAAGTGCTGCTGGTGGTCCTTATAGGTGGTCCCAGTGACTAGTTGTAGCCATCTGTTTGGATGCGCGACGTCCCCATGGCTGACTGCATTGTCATCCAACTGAGGAATAATGATATGTTGGCGATACAGGCGTGTCTCAGACCGTAGACCGCATAATGACTGCCAGTGTTTTGCAGGGTCTTTCTCCTGAATGCAGTGTACACGTTTCTCACGTTTCCTTCACCTAAGAAGGGACTATTGGCATTTTGAGAAGAACACGAGTCTCCCTGAGGCGTCCATGTTTGCGTCCTTTTATTTTAGTTATTTGCTGGTAAAAGCACCAGAAAATTCTGGGTTATGTACTGCTTTGTTACGTAGTCTGTGTTTGCTAAATTTCTCTTTAATTTAGTGTGTATGTTGATGATATTGTAGTGCTCTAGGGACAGAAATAGTTCTGAGGACTATTTGGTCCTATATGACTAATGGGTCTTCATGCATCGGTTGGCTGCTTTGCCCTAGCTTCTCCCATGTACTCTATGACTGTCTGCTTGACTTTTGGAGATTCTTTGTTGTCTGTGTCTGTTTTCTTCTGGGCACGTCATCCAGTTTTTCCAGAAGCTCCTCAACAATATCAGAGTCACTATTATTCAAATAAGCTTCATAGAACTCTCTTTATGTTTTTTGTTCAATCCGGCATTGTATTTCTTCTGGGCGTCTTTTGGAATCCACTTTTTAGCGGTTGCAATGACAATAAATCTCTCAAAGTTATTCACTGTAGCTGGAACCATCTTACAACCTTATGAGTACCTTGCGAAAAGGCGCTTTAGTTTGTTTTCCGTAAATTATATCTCGGCTTTTGTATGGTCCTAATTACGGATATTTATATTCCTATTTCGTTCAGAATAGTGCGGCGCTGGCTACATGGGAATACTCGGAGCACTTTTGAAATCTTGTAACTCTAGCTGGTATCCATGTATTGCAGCTGGGATTACGCAAAATGAGCTAGAGCGATTGCTGGCAGCTACACTATATCACCGAGATCTCCTGGCTATTACACTCTACATCGATAACTGAGAACAATAACTTGACCTAGTCACCAGTTTTCACTGTGAGACGTTGTAAAGACACTGCTGCTCCTTTGTGAACTGTGACGAGGTATAAACAAATGTTACAACAGTTGGGATACAAAAAACTAATCTACACGAAAGCGCTAAGTATTTAGGTTTAATAGATACATTGGTGTATTTGCAGGAAGAAAACTGTTACTTCCCTAAACATATACACATTTTCCGTGTATGTGATGTCCTCAATAACGGATAAAATTATTTTCTATCTGGGTTGTTAAATTACGAAATAATTAGCTACTTTCATCCTTCCGTCATTTTCAAGTGAAATATGCATACAAATACATCCGTACTTCATCTTGATTTTTCAAAATTATTTAGCGTGTACTAGTGTTCAAAATGGCTCTAAGCACTATGGGAATTAATATCTGAGGTCATCAGTCCCCTAAATTTAGAACTACTTAAACCTTAGGATATCACACACATCCATGCCCGAGGCAGGATTCGAGCCTGCGACCGTAGCAGCAGCGCAGTTCTAGACTGAAGCGCCTAGAACCGCTCGACCACAGTGGCTTGTGCTGGTGTACAGATAAATTATCTCAGTGGAGCAGTCATTACAACCTGCGGTGAGAAATCATTACGTGGATCATCATCGCACGTAGTGGCAAGTAGGCTGTCTGGATAATCACATTACTTCTGCTACACAAAATGTTATCCCTATGCGTGGTAATACCGATTAGTAACGAAGTTTTGTCGAATATTAATATTATTCTGTTCAGCGGTGACTGAATAGTGCAGTAGTATTTAAGACAAAAATAAAAGCAAACAAAGAACAGCAGTCTTTCAGTCAGCTGGGTCCACTCTGGTTCAGCTATGCGAAGGTGAGGCTGACATTTCGCTTGACAACACTCGATGTGGTGCAGATCCAATCTTCGCAACACTTGCCCCTGTTCCTAACGGTATGTCTGGAGCGATTCTTCGAATTGGAATACAAAGTACATGACTCACAAATATCTGTTTCCTTAAGATGAGTTGCCATATAGATACCAAATAACAAAGAAAATGGTAAGTTATAGAGATATTGTTTCTATTTAAAAGTAATAGGTGAAATTTTGAAAACTGGAATGTGGCGAGAACTCGGAAACAATTTTGTTCCGTTCAGAGTTTCACGTTAGAACCACACGAATAGAATGAGAAACAATGGACTGTGTTTGCTTCTTTATAGTTGTGCTATACATGTCAAGGCTTTGGTTTAGTGCGTATAATTTTGTCGTTAAATCAGATAGACAACCTTCGAAAGAACGATCCATTGAAAGAGTGAGTTATTAATGAAGGTTATGTTTCGGTCCCAATAAATTTGTTAGAAATTCATAGAAATGAAAGCATGAAACGGCTGTAGGCTACGGGTTAAAGTTGAATCTTACTCTCCAATTCCGTCAATATCGAACCATAGTAACAATTCTAATTTGATTGGTAGTCTTGGGTCGACCCAGGCTGAGAAGGTTATTACAGATTAAAACAATGCTAATTCGTACAAATAAAATAGTCGTGTTCCTGATTTATGTTTAAAGACTGATTTTTTGTCGTGGTCAGATTCCTCGCTCATTTACGACTGAGGTTACTAAAGCACCCTAGAAGCACGAGGTAGCTGCTGGAGAACTGGTAATGGAAAAAATTAACATAACCGGTATTTGGGTAAAAAGAGTAGAGATATTAGCGCCAGTTCCTAATCGGTTGAATATTTTTTAGTATCTTCTTATTGGTAGGCATGTCATCTACAACATTGTGCAGTTAAGCAATACATACTGCAATGTCTTCGACTGTTGTGATCCTACACAGGAATTATTGACTGACTGGCGGTGTTCTGATGGCTCCTTAGAGAAGGATATGCCTACCTAATCCACGCCTGCACTCCTCTAAGTGATTTCGTCTCCCTCATATATTATTGCGTAATCTTATTTGACAACATATTGTCACATAGTTCTTTCGACCAATGCACCATGTAATTTGATGTGCGACTTAGAATGCTTCAATATCTTCCCTCTATTACAGTACACATATGTGGGGTCATCTCCCTCTTATATATCTAGTAATTATATTAAAGTTTAGCAGCATCTGCTACAAATTCAGATCACTTCCGGGGTATGCAGTTTTTTAAGTTCACAAGGTTTCAGAATTGTTTTGAGACTGCAAAATGGAATTCAATTTTTTTTTCTATATAAGACATAAAAATACTTAGTAGCATCTTCTGTTTGCAAGTTGTAATAACAGGTTAACGTCTATGATGAGTTTTATATCACCATTCGTAAAATTCTGTATGCACTTGCATCTCTTTGCTTCAAGAATATCGTGAATTAAGAAGAAAGTGATTTATGTTTTCTCAACAATGGTTTGTTATTGGTTGTTACGAATTCCGTTATCATAAAACTGTTATTTAGAGCTATAAAAACATTTATTTAGCGCTAATGAACGCCATCTCTTTTGTGGCTTATAATAAGAAATATAAGATATAAAAATAAGAAAATAAGAAAAAATACTCTTTAATGTCTTATCCCATTATTGAAAATATTTCGCCCCACTTAGGTCACTTCTTTCTTCTCATGTATCATAAAATGGTTATTTAGATACTATACAACATAAAAAAAATCATTAAGACCCAATATGAACACATTGCATTTTGTTGATACAGCTTTTAAAATAGTCTAACAAATAAGAAAGCGTCTATTTATAATCTAATTCCTAAGTGTCTTTCTCATTATCTGGTCCAAGTCTCTCGAGCGGGTCATCTCTTGTTGTTCTTCTTGGTTATCCTTCACGTGGAAGAGAGCGGAAGAGTTCATGATGGATAGGAGGGATAAATGGAAGCACATCCAGAAGACTTTATGTATTTAGGAAGATCAGTCTTTGGAGACTGGTTTACAGAGGTAACAAGATGACATTCGTGGGAGATCTGCCTTTTCTGACAGGTTTTGTTAGATCGTATTTGAGAAACTCATAGTCGTCAATGGTAGTAAAGGATATACGGTGAATCCTTTTCAGAATAGAACCATGCCATCTTTCGGATATCTTCTACTGAATAATACAGTACCGAATTCATTCCTGGCATATTTAAAAAAGCGGCTTTTCTCACTGGAATGACTGAATTTGTGACTAGCTTTCGTGATAATATCAGCCCAATCCGTGGTAACATGGATACTGGGTGTATTCCTTTTTCTTTTCTCAATCATCCAGATATTTTATCAAACTCCAAGCAAGAGTGACTAGAAACAAGTACAGGTATTTTGGTGGATGATAACATAGATCCAAATGTTTACTAGAATTTTGTTCTTTTTTTCCCTACAGTTATCGATGAAAACATCGATGTGTTTAACGCTGGGAGGCAATTCTTTTACGTACTTGAGTAAACATGGCACAATTTCCTGAGACCCTATCCATCCTTCTTTTTCAGGCCAAACATACCATAAAACTGTTTATTGTTGCAAGGTTGTGTACAGAGAGGTTGTAAGTCCGCAACTGTGGCACATTTTTGAACAGAATTTGTGCAAGCCTTTTGTAAATCAAAGCAAATGGCTTGCCGAGTCTCTGAATTCTAGGCTTATTCTTTTGCTTAGCATTTCTTTACACTTCCGTTTGCCTCAAATATAACTCCTTCTTTGCACCCATGCTTTTCCTGTTTCCGCAGTCGCCTGCCTTCATAGCAACCTCAAGTGTCGGTATTAGTTTTTTTTGGAATCTAAGGTTAAAATCAGTATTAAAAGCATGCCTGTAACAAGATTCTTTAACTGTTAATTTACCATACTTTTCTCAGCACTTTGTGTACAGTTTACACAGCGTTTTAGGGTAAATCTCGTGTTGGGATTGTCAGTTCTGGTATAGTGGCTTCGAAATCGTGGAAAGAAAGCATTATGTTGTTTTTAAAAAAAAATCCCATGGAATTTTATTTGATGGCTCATGTCTTTCTCGCACCTCTCGGTGGCACACCACTTACAGTCTTTCTATGTAGCACATTCGTGAATCTCTTGTTACTAATACCTACAATTTTCAAGAAAAATGCAAACCCTGTTACCACATATCAAAAGAATGGTACTCACAGATTTGTTTATTGTAGAATGCACTCTCTTTCTCTTTGGACTGTGTGTTGCAATACATGTGTTTAAGGTAACTGTTTATGCATCCCATGAGCACAGTTTCCAATAATCATGAGATGTTGTCTGTAATTCTTCAGGTGGAAAATGTACATTGCACTCGTATCGGCATTGATGACTGTATTGCTGAAATAAGCGCTCTCGTTGTTCCACTTGTCTGTGTCCAATTTACTTCTTACCTTCGTTCCTCTGTATCTTTGCAACCCGTTTTTTCCACTTCTTTGTTCTTCTTATACATTTTCTGCTCTTCTTTTGCCTGAAGAGTCTTAATCCGTGGAACTATTTAAGGTTTTAGAGGCAACATACTCCTCACAAATGTCTTCCCCTAGAGCATCTGATATGCCTGAAAACACAACCGAGTTACTAACCACATTACGTGTTAACCAATCAGTTCGATTTCGAACCTAATTAAATATCTGGGAGGAGTCTCAGATGAATTTACATCATACAACCACAAACAAATGAAGCAGTACAGCAGCACACAAACTCTTGGAGGAAACATAGTATTGCTAACTATCATTAGGTTCAATAACTATTTATGTTACATAATCTACATTGTGTAGAATACCATTTCATCACCAAAAAAGAGTACTGAAAATTACTTACTTTCATAGCTCATACCGGCATTTTCAAATTACTGGAATCGATAACATTCACCTTGATCCTTGGGAAACTTTTGTACACAAAAGCTTTGCAATAAAATATTAAAACATGATATAGTGGAGTAAAGAAGGAAACAGTAGGTACACGTGATGCGCTCAGAGGCAAGAGAATACAGGCGCACATGTATATCTTTGGTGCCAAGTATTTCGTGACATCTTGTAACTAGTTATCTTTTCGTTCACCAGGGAGCAGCACAGAGTGAGATTTCGCGTGTATCCCTTTGCCACAACAAATCAACATGCTATACCATACCCTAGATGCATTTATCTCATTTTGCTTGGAAATGTTACTTGCATCGGTTTGCTTCTAATCCCTCTGAGTTGCTACGTTACATGTGATAACAGAATCGAATATTTTCCACGCACTACACACCGACAGAGCATCAGTTGCTCCTACCTTAGTGGAGTATACAAGTTGCCTCTGAGGTGCAGTTCCGAGCATGGCAAAGCACACTTGTTAGCCAGTGAAGAGCTGACACAAGAGTTAACATATCTAGGTGTAACTTGTCTCAGAATAGATGGATGATGTCTCATTTTAACAAAAGACAGCTACATCCCTTGGGCGTATATAATCCTACAGCATTTTCTGCTAACTCTACCGCAGTATTTCTAACTGTATATCTCTAGCGCTGAATATCTCCTTATCTTCACTGTGGCGACATTATTATCAAATGCGTCCAAACATGGCCAACGTGCTGTTATTCTTTTCTTGGCTCCCGATGAACAAGCGCCGGTAGACATCGATCGAGGAATAAACAATGTGCATGGGGCAGTGTGTCTGTCGACAGCCATCATTGTGGAATGCCACGCTAAGCTACGTGCTAGTCTCCATGCACAGCCCCTTATTGCAAATGTCATAAAGCAGAAGTTACGCCATCTCAATTGGGAACACTCGATCACCAGCCCTATAGTCCTGATCTCTCCTCATGCGCGTATCACACCTTCGGTCGCTTAAAAAGTCCTTGAAAGGTCGACGATTACCATCGGACAAGGATATGCGGCAGGCATTTACGGACTTCTTGACGCAGCAGGACACAGTGTTTTAGCAAACGGGTCTGTTCAACCTAGTGCGTCGGTGGGGTGATTGTCTCAGTACTCACAAAGATTTTGCCTGATTGGAATACCGATTCTGGACAGTACGCCTTTGAACTGAAACTGTTTGATCGCCTTTTGTATATATGGTCTTTCGGCAGATTTTTTCAGTTTCGCTTTTCAATGTATAGATGTCGTCGGCCTGAACAAATGCTGCTTATAACATGTTTGATTCGACACCCAGTGTCAGCAGAAAGCGTTGGTTTGCTTCCAGTTACAAGCAAAATGATTTTTAAAGCAGAGTTTTACGTGCCCATATTAGTGTGATTCACGCCTTGTCCTCACAGCTTTACTTCTGCCACTACCTCGTCTCCTGTGAGGACGCGGCGTGATTCGTGCTTGGGTATCTCAGTTGGTGGAGCACTTGCCCGCGAAAGGCAAGGTCCCGAGTTCGAGTCTCGGTCCGGCACACAGTTTTAATCTGCCAGGAAGTTTCATATCAGCGCACTCTCCGCTGCAGAGTGAAAATCTCAATCTGGAAGTGTGATATTCTGTTTATCAATATATATTAACAGAGAGTAAAACACGAGGAGTAACCAGTGCTCCTGCAGTGAATGAGTAGCGCTAATGAAACGGCTGGCTAAGTCAGGACATGTGAGGGGTAAATGAGGTAACGAAGACATGGCAAACAAAGGTATTCCATGTTTTGCTGCCTCTGTTAATACGGTTCTCTAAACCGAATATCTCGTTAAATTAATTTGGGACCGATCTGTCGAATGGGTACGCAAAATTCCTCTTTGAAAACCATTTTGTTTGTAACTGGAAGCTAACTCACGCTTCCTGTTGACGGTGGGCGTTCCGTGAAAGACGTGATGATCAATATTGGTTTTGGGTGACTCCAGCTACCATTACAAGACCGAAATTGGACATGTGAGGGTAATCTCAAAAGTAAGGTCTCCTATTTTTTTATAACTACATAGACCTGTTTGTTTCTACAATGGTTTACATCAGTTTACAGCTTGAACATTTAGCTATTTTTTGACATAATCACCATATCTGTCGATGCATTTTTGTAGACTCTGTGGCAGTTTTTGTATACCCATAACATACCAGCTCGCCGCCATGCTCCTCAGAAAGTTATGAACCTCTTCTCTCACCTCGTCGTCGGAGCTGAATCGCTTTCCGGCCAAATGTTCTTTTAATCTAGGGAACAGGTGATAGTCACTGGACGCCGAGCCGGGTCTATAGGGTGGGTCAGTGATTATGTTCCACTGAAACTGTTGCAGGAGAGCAACGGTTTGCCGAGCGATGTGTAGGCGACCGTTATCATGGAGAATGTGTACGCCCTTGCTCAACATTCCTCTTCTCCGGTTCTGAATTGCCTGTTTGAGTTTTTTCAGAGTCTCACAGTACCTGTTAGCGTTAATTGTGGTCCCAGCGATTCAGCTCCGACGACGAGGTGAAAGAAGAGGTCCATAACTTTCTAAACAGCATGACGGCGAGCTGGTATCACATGGGCATAGAAAAACTTCCAGAGCGTCTACAAAAATGCATCGACAGAAATGGTGATTATGTCGAAAAATAGCTAAATGTTCAAGCTGCAAACTGATGTAAACCATTGTAGAAATAAACAGGTCTATGTACTTATAAAAAATAGGAGACCTTACTTTTGGGATTACTCTCGTATATACCGAAACACCAGACAAAACGCGCCTGGCTACAGTGTACATACAGAGACACAGTGTACATACACGGTGGTCAGAAACAGTCCGAAAAGTTTTTAAGGATGTAGCAGAGTACGTGATAGAAATGACTGTTACGAAAAAAATTCTACACAATGAGCCGTTTCCGAGTTAATTAGCATTGAAGTTAACCAATCACGGCTTTTCGCGCGCAAATTCAAGCGGCCCGCCAGAGGCGGTATTGCTAGACATGATCATCGTTCGCTTTCCTAAAACAGAACAAGAGCGCGATATAAAAATATGAGCAGTTTGGTACACTATCATCTACGCTATGAGAATTACTGACATCAACGGTATCTGGCGTGCCGCTTGAATTTGCGCGCTCAGTGGCCTGATGGGCTAACCAGTTCTCATTAAGTCGAAAATGGCACAATGTATCGAATTTTTTCGTAACAATTATTTTTCAGCACAGCCTACTCTGCAACACCCTTTCAAGCTTTTGACACCGTTTCTGACCACCGTGTATATTTCCTTGCCTTACCCGTTCCTTAACGAGATTGGCATATTACTCTGGATTTGGCAGTGTTAGTGGCAGAGGATGGCCCAATGCACTACCTGTCACCACTCATCCACCCCCCTCCCCACCCCACCCCCCAACCTCCCCACGAAACGGAATTTGTGTACGCCATAGGTCTACGTCTAGTGTTATCCGTGTGGAACCGTGTGAGCGTTTTTAGAAATGTTTGCAAATTGTATAACTGAAGCGGGTCGTGGGAACCAACTCAGTATTCACCAATTCAGATATAGGAAACCACCTCAACACAATTTCCAGGCTGGCAGGCACACTTGCCCTCGTCGTTGATCCACCGGGTGGATTCAATCTGGGGCTGTCGTGCCTCTCTGGACCCCGGACGTGGCATGATAACGCGTGCTGGCTATCCAGGCAGAGCACACTTAAGCTAGCTGATAATGTGGTGTACGCTTCGAAACGTGTTGCGTGTAGAATAATAAAACGACACTGGTTAGAATGTTTTCTATTTTCAACTGATATTCATAAAGGCCACGGACAAGCATGATTTAAAATGGCTATCCATCTGAAATCGGTAAAAAATAGAGTGAGAAGTTTTATATAAAGTACTAGGTAGAAAAAGTTGTCAGTTTGTTTATGTATTTCCATCCCCACACCTAATTGACTTTTTGCATTATGCTGCAAACTTCGTCAACTAAACTAAACATAAGCATTTTAAACCCAAATAGAACAAGCATATAATCAACTGCTTAATCACCGTCTTTTGTATTCTAAGTGTATTAAAGAGGTGTCCTAGGCTGCCTATTCTTAAGCGGCAGTTGTTTTCCAATTGCAGAGACACATTTCTGTATCTAAGTACCCTTGTGGTGTATGTGTGTGTGTGTGTGTGTGTGTGTGTGTGTGTGTGCGCGCGCGCGTATGTGCGAGAGAGAGAGAGAGAGAGAGAGAGAGAGAGAGAGAGAGAGAAAGACAGAGAGATTGTGCACAAATATCTAAAAATGCCAATGCAGCAAGACTTCAGGTAACGTTGTTACTAGGCAGTTGGTGTGAATCGTGCAACACATGTCTGTAACGGCCTTCTGTTGCAGACGATTCAGTACATGCTCAAACTCCCGTAACGACTCCTGGAACTCGAAACAATAGTCGTGCTTCTCTGTGCTCACAGTCCACGTCTTCAGGTGGACTTACGTGATGTGTGTTTCAACCGTCTACCATTTTCTGCACAAGGCTACGCAGCAGTTCTTTAAAATCTGTGCAGTTAGCCGGATGTGTATTTCAGATTTCCTTACGTCAGCGTGTCAGTCGCTCAAGTGTTTTTATTTTGAATGCATAGTCTGTTTCAAATGTTATTGACGTTTCTTCTCATAGACACATATGTAAACGTTTCCGGATTTACTGTTTACTTTTCGCCCGGCGTCTCCGTAACCGCAGCTTTCAATTCTTTGATTTAATTAACTTATCACTGTTATTGCCTTTGAACTTCCTAATTTGGAGATGCATAACAGCGAAAATGAGAAACAAAACAGATGAAAGGGATATTATATCAAAACATTAACACATGCTGCTGCATGTGGTTCTTATTTAATGGAACCCCAGTGCAAAATGTGATGACAGAAGTTTTATTGGGAACAAATAGCGGGGCTATAATTCTGCACCTTCAAACGAAACACCACACAGGTGTTACTTATGTTTTAATGTTTGACTTTTTGAAGAACATTACGTCTCGTATTTTAATGTATAACTTGAGCAACTCAGCTCTTAAATCATTGTACATCTTTGACGATATGTTCTTCATGTAATTACCTTACCTTCTGATGAAGTCACCCTTGTTGTTGTTGTTGTTGTTGTCTTCAATCCTCAGACTGGTTTGATGCAGCTCTCCATGCTACTCTATCCTGTGCAAGCTTCTTCATCTCCCAGTACCTACTGCAGCCTACATCCTTCTGAATGTGCTTAGTGTATTCATCTCTTGGTCTCCCTCTACGATTTTTACCCTCCACGCTGCCCTCCAATACTAAATTGGTGATCCCTCGATGTCTCAGAACATGTCCTACCAACCGATCCCCTCTTCTAGTCAAGTTGTGCCACAAGCTCCTCTTCTCCCCAATTCTATTCAATACCTCCTCATTAGTTATGTGATCTACCCATCTAATCTTCAGCATTCATCTGTAGCACCACATTTCGAAAGCTTCTGTTTTCTTCTTGTCTAAACTATTTATCGTCCACGTTTCACTTCCATACATGGCTACACTCCACACAAATACTTTAAGGTATATAGAAAACCTATCGCAACCGGTTGGCTGATTTTTACATATTTTTCGCAGTAAATATATCAAATGTTAGGTTTCCATTGTTTCGAATGAAATCAGTAACGTATATTGGATGAAACTACAACTGCCACAAAACATACACTACCTGTATAATGTAGAACGTCAGGCTGTTGATATGCAGATGTTAAGTGGGCTCCACTGGAACTATAAAAAAACTTTTTTAAAAAAAACTAGTGAGATTATTGCACGAAGCAGTGAATAAGTGCATCGGAAGACGTTTTCTCAGAGCATGTCCAAAATTTACAATAGTTTCAATATGTATTGAACCGCTCATTGACATTAGTGTCGAGTCATGTCTTGCTGAATCGGAGACCAAAATACAGAAGACAAAAACTAAATCCGTACTCTCTGGCTCTGAGCACTATGGGACTTAACATCTATGGTCATCAGTCCCCTAGAACTACTCAAACCTAACTAATCTAAAGGACACCACACAACACAACACCCAGTCATCACGAGGCAGAAAAAATCCCTCACCTCGCCGGGAATCGAACCCAGGAACCCGCGCATGTGAAGCGAGAACGCTACCGCACGACCACGAGCTGCGGACTGAGTACCTTCCGTTTCAACGACCATATGGCTGAAACGACAAGTGATACAGACCCAAATACTCTATTATCGCAGATTCTACACAAAAATTGCAAGTTAATTAAACCCACTCCTATGAATTATGGTATATACAGGCACATTTCGAGGGTTACATAACAAACACTACCAAAGCTCACGTTCATCCATGTAGAAGTGATAGTAGTGTTGCTATACAAAAACTACAGTAGCTCGGAAACAAATGGTTTATGGTAAAAAGATTTTACACGCTTAATGACGGTGTTGTGACCTAAAAAAAATCTTCGTTGGATACATAATGTGATACTGGTGAGAATGAAGGTATACAAATTCTGAATGATAGCCTTTCGCATGTGTACAATATTTGATACAAGTGTTTCTTTAAATCATACAATACAACGAAAAATCTAGAAACAATTAATGCTCATGGAAAAGAAATAAGAATTTTGAGGTTTGCTGCTGACAGTGTAACTCTATGCGATGCTGCAAAGGACTTGGAACGGCAGATGAACAGAATGGATAGCGTCTTGACAAGAGGCTATAAGACGTATGTCAACAAAAGTAAAACTAGAGTAATGGAATGTAATCAAATTAAATCAGGCGATTCTGAAGGAATTAGATTAGGAAAAGGGACGCTACACCTTGTAGGTTAGTTTTTCTATTTCGGCAGGGAAATAACTGACGATGGCCGATGTGAAAAGGACACCAAACGCATACTAGCAATAGCACGAAAAGCGTTTCTGAACAAGCGAAAACATTTTTATCCTGTCCAGCCCACATATTATGTTGCATTAGAAAAAAAATTAAAACATCATTTTTGACTTGTAAATACGCTAAACACGATTTAATTTTTTTTAATAATGTCAATTTTTTCTCATGGGCCCATATGGACACAGCATGAATACAGGACATATATCTGAATACAGTCAGTAATATCCATAACATAATTTTTAAAACTTGAAACAAGTACTTTAACAGTTTTTATTCACCAACAGGTAAAAATGATAATAACCAGTACAAACAATGGACCTTACTGGAAGAAAATTATAATTTTGACTTAGCATGAAGTTTTTAAAAATTATTTTCTTGTCGTGGAGGTACAACGCTACATCACATTTTGCACATCTAAATGGTGGTTTAGCTTGTATACACAGTATGTATCTTCGGCTGTTATTGTTTGTGTACAGTCCAGTGTCAATTTTCGTTGAAACTAACATCGTCTACAGGTGTACGATGAATAGTACGCTTCTTTGGAGGTTGCAAAGGGCTTACATCAGTTGATGGGCGCACCTCTGCTGCTGATGACTTAGACATATACAAAGGAAAATAAAATTTGTTTATTTACACAGTAATGTTTTCTTACATAACCTCACTTGTAGGCCAAACCTTAGATACGAATGTTTCCACTGGATCAATGTGGACCCATTCGTTTATGACCTCGTAATACTGAGAGTAGCACACACACTTCTCCGCAAAAACATAATTTTAAAAAGCATTTCATACAGTTTAATCACATATTTTTAAAAGTAAAAAGTAAACAAAACTTACCTAAAAAATAGTTCAACTTCATTAGCAGCACTCCTGGTGTAAAAACTCCATGCATTTACTTGATTACAAGCTGGAACAAATGTTCTGTATACTCAGGATTCTGTAGGTGCTGCCATCTAGTGATCTAGGTGACACACTGGAACACAAAGGTGCCATGTGGAACCCGTGAGATTTCTTGGATATTCCAGAAATATCTAAAAACTATATTGGCTGAAAATGGACCCATTGTGCTGGAAATCGTCAACATCGGAGATAAACGTAAAGGTCAGGAAGTCTTTCTTGAATTTGTTTGGAGTGTAGCGTTGTACGAAAGTACAATAAACGGTTCACACATGAAGAGCTTCTGAAATGTGGCGCTACAAAGTAACGCTGAAGATTCGATGGGTAGAGCGAATAACTAATGCGGAGGTACTGAACCGAATTGGGGAAAGAAGAAGCTTATTGCATAATTTGAGTAAAAGAACTGGTCAGTTGATATGACACATCAAGAGGCTACAGGGAATTGTCAATTTGTTATTGGAGGGAAGTGAGAGGGACTTCAAGGCTCGAATTCAGTAAGTACTTTCAAAGGATGTAGGTAGCAGCAGTTATCAGAGATGAAGAAACTTGCACAGGACAGACTATCGAGGGAAGATACATCAAAACAATGGAGATCACAGCAACAACGGCAATGTCTCCGTGTCACTGTTCGTCATATAACTTCGAGGGTGGCCGAGACCAGCACATGAGAAGTGGGACGCTTTGTTGTACAAAACTACGCTCTAATTTTGGGACGCACCCCGAGGCTTTCAGAAACGCACACAACAGTGTTTAATGCCCGAATGGAGCCTGGCTTTGTCGCTGAAGTCAGTCCTGTTGCAGCCCATTGCACGCCAGCGTAACACTTCGAGGGGATATCATATACGAGGTGCATTGAAGTTCTAAGGCCTCCGATTTTTTTTTCTGATTAACTACTCACCCAAAATCGATGCAACTAGCGTTACTTCTCGACGTAATCGCCCTGCAGATGTACACATTTTTCACAACGCTGACGCCATGATTCCATGGCAGCGGCGAAGGCTTCTTTAGGAGTCTGTTTTGACCACTGGAAAATCGCTGAGGCAACAGCAGCACGGCTGGTGAATGTGCGACCACGGAGAGTGTCTTTCATTGTTGGAAAAAGCCAAAAGTCACTAGGAGCCAGGTCAGGTGAGTAGGGAGCATGAGGAATCACTTCAAAGTTGTTATCACGAAGAAACTGTTGCGTAACGTTAGCTCGAACAGCGGTTGCGTTGTCTTGGTGAAACAGCACACCCGCAGCCCTTCCGGGACGTTTTTGTTGTAGTGCAGGAAGGAATTTGTTCTTCAAAACATTTTCGTAGGATGCCCCTTTTACTGTAGTGCCCTTTGGAACGCAATAGGTAAGGATTATGCCCTCGCTGTCCCAGAACATGGACACCATCATTTTTTCAGCACTGGCAGTTACCCGAAATTTTTTTGGTGGCGGTGAATCTGTGTGCTTCCATTGAGCTGACTGGCGCTTTGTTTCTGGATTGAAAAATGGCATCCACGTCTCATCCATAGTTACAACCGACTAAAAGAAAGTCCCATTCATGCTGTCGTTGCGCGTCAACATTGCTTGGCAACATGCCACACGGGCAGCCACGTGGTCGTCCATCAGCGTTCGTGGCATCCACCTGGATGACACTTTTCGCATTTTCAGGTCGTCATGCAGGATTGTGCGCACAGAACCCACAGAAACGCCAACTCTGGAGGCGATATGTTCAACAGTCATTCGGCGATCCCCCAAAACCATTCTCTCCACTTTCTCAATGATGTCGTCAGACCGGCTTGTGCGAGACCGAGGTTGTTTCGATTTGTTGTCACACGATGTTCTGCCTTCATTAAACTGTCACACCCACAAACGCACTTTCGACACATCCATAACTCCATCACCACATGTGTCCTTCAACTGTCGATGAATTTCAATTGGTTTCACACCACGCAAATTCAGAAAACGAATGATTGCACGCTGTTGAAGTAAGGAAAACGTCGCCATTTTAAGTCTTTAAAACAGTTCTCATTCTCGTCGCTGGCGGTAAAATTCCATCTGCCGTACGGTGCTGCCATCTTTGGGACGTATTAACAATGAACGCGACTTCATTTTAAAACAATGCGCATGTTTCTGTCTCTTTCCAGTCCGGCGAAAAAAAAATCGGAGGCCTTAGAACTTGAATGCACCTCGTAGATCCTTGCCTGACACGGAGATGGCTTTGGTAGCAATGAAATTTTATTTACCTACATTAAGTGTCAGCTCAATATGCGGTGTGGTTGTCTATATACGGTTAAATGGTTGTTACTGCGTGTTTCGTTCACGCGCTTCACGACTGGAATACCGCGCTGTTGTAAAATTATTAGTTGTAGATAGCTTACCGCTAACGGAAATTCATCCGAAACTGATGAAGAATTATAAGAAACTTCCTCCTTCATTTTAAACTATAAGCAAGGTAGTTGAATTTAAATTTAGCCGTGAATCTTTTGAAGACGATCCACGTGAAGAACGGTCAAAAACTACAGTGAGAGGGTAAGCTACTCGACGCTCGATAGTGTACAAAATAGCTGATGCCAAAATCAGGCATTATGAAAGATGAAAGTACATTTTACACCAAGAATTAACACTGAGGTAATTCCGTGTCAAACAGCTGAACGCTGACCAGAAAAATGCGAGGACGAATCACTCAGCAACACTTTGAACGTTCTACAAAGACCGTGACAAAAAATAAAAACACACCTACAGTCGTACTTATGATTTTAATTTATTATATCGCTACCAGTTTCAACGCTTCATTGCGTCATCTTCAAGCTGTCTTTGATTCAGTACAGGTTGATACGATCCCAATGCATTACCCATCAGTTGCCAGCATTAGTGGATACGCAGATAATGTGTCAGCACTCCAACCATCAACTGCCAACTCAAGAATACAACCGATTTTACGTGCGATTTGCTACTATGGTCGAGTCATGGGTCAACTACTTCGCATTAGAAACGAAATATCAGCCGAAACAGTGAGTGGAAGCTGGAGACCCTGAGTATCAAGACCGCGAAATAAATTTCGACAGCCGGAAAGGCTATGGCCAGTGTTTTCTGGGATGCAAAACGCCTTTCCTATAATAATTAGTATTATGAAAATAAAACTCAACTTCTGTCAGGACAGTCTACTTTTATTAAACGTGTGAAAGTGCATTGGGTAAA
Source organism: Schistocerca gregaria (assembly GCF_023897955.1). Classification (NCBI taxonomy): domain Eukaryota; kingdom Metazoa; phylum Arthropoda; class Insecta; order Orthoptera; family Acrididae; genus Schistocerca; species Schistocerca gregaria. Next base: position 182,057,566 of record NC_064931.1, on the reverse strand, counting down.
ATCGGAATCTGAACTATGAATTGTTGAACCATTTAACCCAGTCAACAGATTTATATTCCCCCCTCCTCCGTTCTCTTTAACTGTCTAAAGAAACTTGAGGCTTTAAATTGTTTTGAGTCGAATGAAGAGGCTACCCTACCGAAATTAGGTATCTTCCAGATCTTCCACTTCAAGGGTGGACTTTGTTTACTTTGCAAGTGGTGCATTAATCTGAAAGGGGACTAGTCGAGTAGTGGTGCACTGGTATACAAGGGGCTAATCGAGTAATAAATGCATTTGCACGTAAGAAAACAGTTTTCACTGCTAGACAGGCAACTACACTCCTGGAAATAGAAAAAGAACACATTGACACCGGTGTGTCAGACCCACCATACTTGCTCCGGACACTGCGAGAGGGCTGTACAAGCAATGATCACACGCGCGGCACAGCGGACACACCAGGAACCGCGGTGTTGGCCGTCGAATGGCGCTAGCTGCGCAGCATTTGTGCACCGCCGCCGTCAGTGTCAGCCAGTTTGCCGTGTCATACGGAGCTCCATCGCAGTCTTTAACACTGGTAGCATGCCGCGACAGCGTGGACGTGAACCGTATGTGCAGTTGACGGACTTTGAGCGAGGGCGTATAGTGGGCATGCGGGAGGCCGGGTGGACGTACCGCCGAATTGCTCAATACGTGGGGCGTGAGGTCTCCACAGTACATCGATGTTGTCGCCAGTGGTCGACGGAATGTGCACGTGCCCGTCGACCTGGGACCGGACCGCAGCGACGCACGGATGCAAGCCAAGACCGTAGGATCCTACGCAGTGCCGTAGGGGACCGCACCGCCACTTCCCAGCAAATTAGGGACACTGTTGCTCCTGGGGTATCGGCGAGGACCATTCGCAACCGTCTCCATGAAGCTGGGCTACGGTCCCGCACACCGTTAGGCCGTCTTCCGCTCCAGCCCCAACATCGTGCAGCCCGTCTCCAGTGGTGTCGCGACAGGCGTGAATGGAGGGACGAATGGAGACGTGTCGTCTTCAGCGAGTCGCTTCTTCCTTGGTGCCAATGATGGTCGTATGCGTGTTTGGCGCCGTGTAGGTGAGCACTACAATCAGGACTGCATACGACCGAGGCACACAGGGCCAACACCCGGCATCATGGTGTGGGGAGCGATCTCCTACACTGGCCGTACACCTCTGGTGATCGTCGAGGGGACACTGAATAGTGCACGGTACATCCAAACCGTCATCGAACCCATCGTTCTACCATTCCTAGACCGGCAAGGGAACTTGCTGTTCCAACAGAACAATGCACGTCCGCATGTATCCCGTGCCACCCAACGTGCTCTAGAAGGTGTAAGTCAACTACCCTGGCCAGCAAGATCTCCGGATCTGTCCCCCATTGAGCATGTTTGGGACTGGATGAAGCGTCGTCTCACGCGGTCTGCACGTCCAGCACGAACGCTGGTCCAACTGAGGCGCCAGGTGGAAATGGCATGGCAAGCCGTTCCACAGGACTACATCCAGCATCTCTACGATCGTCTCCATGGGAGAATAGCAGCCTGTATTGCTGCGAAAGGTGGATATACACTGTACTAGTGCCGACATTGTGCATGCTCTGTTGCCTGTGTCTATGTGCCTGTGGTTCTGTCAGTGTGATCATGTGATGTATCTGACCCCAGGAATGTGTCAATAAAGTTTCCCCTTCCTGGGACAATGAATTCACGGTGTTCTTATTTCAATTTCCAGGAGTGTATTTTCTTTTCCCTAGTGTAACTGAAGACGATCGTGAGGGAGTCTCCCTTGCAGAAAAGTATTTCAAAAAGCTGATAAAAATGCTCTTAACGCCTTTTTAAGAGACAGTCTTCACTCCTCCCGGTCTGATCATGTAAGCGTAGAAAAGTTGTGGGATGAATTCAGAGAGATAGTATCGATAGCAATTGAGACATACAGGGTGTTTCAAAAATGACCGGTATATTTGAAACGGCAATACAAACTAAACGAGCAACGATAGAAATACACCGTTTGTTGCAATATGCTTGGGACAACAGTACATTTTCAGGCAGACAAACTTTCGAAATTACAGTAGTTACAATTGTCAACAACAAATGGCGCTGCGGTCTGGGAAACTCTATAGTACGATATTTTCCACATATCCACCTTGCGTAGTAATAATACGGCGTAGTCTCTGAATGAAATTACCCGTAACCTTTGACAACGTGTCTGGCGGAATGGCTTCACATGCAGATGAGAAGTTCTGCTTCAGCTGTTCAATTGTTTCTGGATTGTGGCGGTACACCTGGTCTTTCAAGTGTCCCCACAGAAAGAAGTCACAGGGGTTCATGTCTGGCGAATAGGGAGGCCAATCCACGCCGCCTCCTGTATGTTTCGGATAGCTCAAAGCAATCACACGATCATCGAAATATTCATTCAGGAAATTAAAGACGTCGGCCGTTCGATGTGGCCGGGCACCATCTTGCATAAACCACGAGGTGTTCGCAGTGTCGTCTAAGGCAGTTTGTACCGCCACAAATTCACGAAGAATGTCCAGATAGCGTGATGCAGTAATCGTTTCGGATCTGAAAAATGGGCCAATGATTCCTTTGGAAGAAATGGTAGCCCAGAGCAGTACTTTTTGAGTATGCAGGGACGATGGGACTGCAACATGCGGCTTTTCGGTTCCCCATATACGCCAGTTCTGTTTATTGACGAAGCCGTCCAGGTAAAAATAAGCTTCGTCAGTAAACCAAATGCTGCCCACATGCATATCGCCGTCATCAATCCTGTGCACTATATCGTTAGTGAATGTCTCTCATGCAGCAATGGTAGCGGCGCTGAGGGCCTGCCGCATTTGAATTTAGTATGGATAGAGGTGTAAACTCTGGCGTATGAGACGATATGTGGACGTTGGCGTCATTTGGACCGCAGCTGCAACACGGCGAACGGAAACCCGTGGCCGCTGTTGGATCACCTGCTGCACTAGCTGCGCGTTGCCCTCTGTGGGTGCCGTACGTGGTCGCCCTACCTTTCCTGCACGTTCATCCGTCACGTTCCCAGTCCATTGAAATTTTTCAAACAGATCCTTTATTGTATCGCTTTTCGGTCCTTTGGTTACATTAAACCTCCGTTGAAAACTTCGTCTTGTTGCAACAACACTGTGTTCTAGGCGGTGGAATTCCAACACAAGAAAAATCTTCTGTTCTAAGGAATAAACCATGTTGTCCACAGCACACTTGCACGTTGTGAACAGCACACGCTTACAGCAGAAAGACGATGTACAGAATAGCGCACCCACAGACTGCGTTGTCTTCTATATCTTTCACATCACTTGCAGCGCCATCTGTTGTTGAAAATTGTAACTACTGTAATTTCGAAAGTTTGTCCGCCTGAAAATGTACTGTTGTCCCAAGCATATTGCAACAAACGGTGTATTTCTATCGCTGCTCGTTTAGTTTTTATTGCCGTTTCAAATATACCGGTCATTTTTGAAACACCCTGTATAATCCATATTAATTAATAAGTGTTAGTACTGATCTCCCCTGGTACACAAAACTGGTCAGATCGCTGTTGCAGAAGCAGCGAAAAAAGCATGCCAAATTTAAAAGAACACAAAATCTCCAAGACTGGCAAAGTTTTGCAGAAGACCGAAATATAGCGCCTACTTCAATGCGAGATGCTTTTAATAATTTTCACAACGAAATTCTGTCTCGAAATCTGTAAGAAAACCCAAAGAGATTCTGGTCATATATAAAGCACACCAGTGGCAAGACGCAGTCAATACCTTCACTGCGCGATAATAACGGTGAAGTCACTGATGACGCGCGCGGGATTAGTCGAGCGGTCTGAGGCGATGCAGTCATGGACTGTGCGGCTGGTCCCGGCGGAGGTTCACGTCCTCCCTCAGGCATGGGTGTATGTGTTTGTCCTTAGGATAATTTAGGTTAAGTAGTGTGTAAGATTAGGGACTGATGACCTTAGCAGTTAAGTCCCATAAGATTTCACACACACATTTTTGTCACTGATGGTTCAAATGGCTCTGAGCACTATGGGACTTAACTGCTGTGGTCATCAGTCCCCTAGAACTTAGAACTACTTAAACCTAACTAACCTAAGGACATCACACACATCCATGCCCGAGGCAGGATTCGAACCTGCGACCGTAGCAGTCGCACGGTTCCGGACTGCGCGCCTAGAACCGTGAGACCACCGCGGCCGGCTTTTTGTCGCTGATGACAGTGCCACTAAAGCAGAGTTATTAAACACGGTTTTCCGAAACACCTTCACCAAAGAAGACGAAGTAAATATTCCTGAATTCCAGTCAAGAATAACTGCCAAGATGAGAAACATAGAAGTAGACATCCTCAGTGTAACAAATCAGCTTAAATCGCTTAATAAACTTAAGGCCTCCGGTCTAGGTTGTATACCAGTCAGGTTCCTCTCAGAGTATGCTTATATAATTGTTCCATATTTTGTAATTATATACAACCGCTCGCTCACGGAAAGATCCGTACCTAAAGACTGGAAAATTTCTCAAGTTACACTAGTACACAAAATAGTAAGTAGGAGACCTCCGCTGATTTACAGGCCCAAAAGCACTAACGTCGATTTGCAGTAGGGTTTTGGAACATATACGGTATTCGAACATTATGCAGTACTTCGACGAAAGCGATTAATTGACACATAGTCGGCATATATTGAGAAAATATCGTTCTTACGAAACACAGCCAGCTCTTTATACTCATGAAGTAATGAGTGCTATCGACAGGGGACGTCATATTGATTCCATAGTTCAGATTTCTAGAAGGCTTTCGACACCATCCCTCACAAGCATTTTCTAACTAAACTGCGTGCCTATGGAATATCGTTTCAGTTGTGCGACTGGATTCGTGATTCCTTGTCAGAAAGGTCACAGTTCGTAGTAATTGACGGAAAGTCATCGAGCAAAACAAAAATAATATCCAGCGTTCCCCAAGGAAGTGTTATAGGCCCTCCTTTGTTCTTGATCTATGTTAACGAAATAGGAGACAATCTGAGTAGCCCTCTTAGACTGTTTGCAGACATTGCTGTCATTTACCGACTTGTAAAGTCATCAGTTGACCAAAACGAATTGAAAAATGATTTAGATAAAATATCTACACTCCTGGAAATTGAAATAAGAACACCGTGAATTCATTGTCCCAGGAAGGGGAAACTTTATTGACAGATTCCTGGGGTCAGATACATCACATGATCACAGTGACAGAACCACAGGCACATAGACACAGGCAACAGAGCATGCACAATGTCGGCACTAGTACAGTGTATATCCATCTACCTTTCACAGCAATGCAGGCTGCTATTCTCCCATGGAGACGATCGTAGAGATGCTGGATGTAGTCCTGTGGAACTGCTTGCCATGCCATTTCCACCTGGCGCCTCAGTTGGACCAGCGTTCGTGCTGGACGTGCAGACTGCGTGAGACGACGCTTCATCCAGTCCCAAACATGCTCAATGGGGGACAGATCCGGAGATCTTGCTGGCCAGGGTAGTTGACTTAAACCTTCTAGAGCACGTTGGGTGGCAAGGGATACATGCGGACGTGCATTATCCTGTTGGAACAGCAAGTTCCCTTACCGGTCTAGGAATGGTAGAACGATGGGTTCGATGACGATTTGGATGTACCGTGCACTATTCAGTGTCCCCTCGACGATCACCAGAGGTGTACGGCCAGTGTAGGAGATCGCTCCCCACACCATGATGCCGGGTGTTGGCCCTGTGTGCCTCGGTCGTATGCAGTCCTGATTGTGGCGCTCACCTGCACGGCGCCAAATACGCATACGACCATCATTGGCACCAAGGCAGAAGCGACTCTCATCGCTGAAGACGACACGTCTCCATTCGTCCCTCCATTCACGCCTGTCGCGACACCACTGGAGGCGGGCTGCACGATGTTGGGGCGTGAGCGGAAGACGGCCTAACGGTGTGCGGGACCGTAGCCCAGCTTCATGGAGACGGTTGCGAATGGTCCTCGCCGATACCCCAGGAGCAACAGTGTCCCTAATTTGCTGGGAAGTGGCGGTGCGGTCCCCTACGGCACTGCGTAGGATCCTACGGTCTTGGCGAGCATCCGTGCGTCGCTGCGGTCCGGTCCCAGGTCGACGGGCACGTGCACCTTCCGCCGACCACTGGCGACAACATCGATGTACTGTGGAGACCTCACGCCCCACGTGTTGAGCAATTCTGCGGTACGTCCACCCGGCCTCCCGCATGCCCACTATACGCCCTCGCTCAAAGTCCGTGAACTGCACATACGGTTCACGTCCACGCTGTCGCGGCATGCTACCAGTGTTAAAGACTGCGATGGAGCTCCGTATGCCACGGCAAACTGGCTGACACTGACGGCGGCGGTGCACAAATGCTGCGCAGCTAGCGCCATTCGACGGCCAACCCCGCGGTTCCTGGTGTGTCCGCTGTGCTGTGCGTGTGATCATTGCTTGTACAGCCCTCTTGCAGTGTCCGGAGCAAGTATGGTGGGTCTGACACACCGGTGTCAATGTGTTCTTTTTTCCATTTCCAAGAGTGTATATGGTGCGAAAAGTGGCAATTGACCCTGAATAAAGAAAAGTGTGAAGTTATTCACGTGAGTACTAAAAGAAATCAGCTAAATTTTGATTACGCTATAAGGCACACAGATCTGAAGGCTGTAAATTCAACTAAATGCTTAGCCATTACAATTACACATAACCAAAATTGGAACGATCACATAGATAATGTTGTGGGTAGAGCATACCAAACACTGCGATTCATGGCAGAACATTTAGAAGGTGCAACAGGTTTACTAAAGAGACTGCTTACACCACGCTTGTCCGCCCTATTCTGGAGTATTGCTATGCGGTTTGGGATCCGCATCAGGTGCGACTGACGGATGACATCCAAAAAGTACAAAGAAGGGCAGCTCATTTTTTGTTATCGCAAAATAGGGGACATAGTGTCAGAGACATGATACATGAATTGGAGTGGCAATCATTAAAACAAAGACGTTTTTCGTTGCGACGGGAATTTCTCATGAAATTTCAGTCATCTGTTTTCTCCTCCCATTGTGGAAGCATTCAGTTGGCGCCCACCTACGTGGGGAGAAATGGTCATCACGATGAAATAAGAGAAATCAGGGCTTCCACAGAAAAATTTGAGTGCTCGTCTTTCCCGTGCGTCGTTCGAGAGTGGAACGGTAGACAGACAGCTTGAAGGTGGTTCATAGAACCCTCTGCCAGGCATTTTATTGTTAATAGCAGAGTAACCATGTAGATGTAGAGGTAGAAATGATTTGGGGGCAGGGTGGGCAGCAATCTGTGTGTGTCTGCTGATGATGCCATGGTGTACGGTAACGTCTTCAAACTGAGTGACTGTAGGAAGATTATAGACGACTTAGACAAAATAATCAGTTGGAGTGAAGAAAGGCAGCTAGCCCTAAATGAGGAAAAATGTAAGCTGATGCGAATGATTAGGAAGATCAAACCTGTAATGTTCGGATACAGTATTGCTAGTGTCCTGCTTGACACAGTCATGTCGTTTAAATACCTGGGTGTAAGGTTGCGAAGCGGTATGATAATGGAATGAGCATATAAGAACTGCGGTAGGGGGTGGCGAATGGTCGACATCGGTGTATTGAGAGAATTTTAGGAAAGAATGGTTCACTTGAAGGAGAGTGCATATAGGACGCTGGTGCGACCTCTTCTTAGGAACTTCTCGAGTGTTTGGAATCCGTACCAGGTCGGATTAAAGGAAGACATCGAAGCAATGCAGATTCGGGTGATAGATTTGTTACACACTGTGTAAGTGTTACGGAGATTCTTCAGGAACTCAAATGGGAATCCCCGGAGGAAAGGCGACTTTCTCTTCGAGAAACACTATCGAGACAATCTAGAGAACCGGCATTTGAAACTGATTTGGGGAGGGGGGTTTATGCATGTAGATGTACACTTCCACCTTATTAAAACACTGCATCGTCTATCATTCTGAACATCCGTGTGTGATCATATAAGATAAATGTTAAACAAGTAAATGATGAGATTAAATAAACTATTCATCAATGTCTGCATTCTTCAAGTTATTGTGAAACGGGTCCGTTAACAGGCTGCTATTGCAACGCGATTGTATTTTGCCGGAGTAGAGATTCAACTCGCACTACGCAGTGTCTGTTGTAAGGAAGCGGCGAAAGCATGGAACATGATGGGAATTTAGATCTTTAAGTAGTAGTGCCGCATTTACAGTTGCGCCACGTCCTCTGTACGAGAGTGTAAAGAGCAATATATCAAGAAACATGATGTAATTACAAATGTTGCTAAAGACACCGTTAACAAATTTATGATGCAGAATTCCAAAGTAAATGCACACAGTCGGACTCATAAAGTAAGTTCACCCGAATTACAAGTGAATTAAATTAGCCTGTATTTAAATATGTACTAGTGCAACCTAAAGCTATTAATCATGTAGATCCCATATATTAATATTTTGTTGAATGAAAGATGTGTAGGAAAACAGAAGTTAAAAGAAGCACAAATGTGATCAGATAGTCCACAAGTAGTGTTACTGGCTTCCAAATCGTAACCTGAGAGTTCTGAAACAGCTCATACATTCCTCGTTTGTAGCTGTTTTTCGAAGAGGTTCGGTGTGTTAAGGGCTAACGTATATTCAGTTGACCATTACACAGTTTTGGAAAATATGCTTAATTATGTACTAAGTACATAAGAATGACAATTCTGTGAAAGTCTGAGACCAGTTATCTACAGTATATCAAAATCTTCCCTTGAAACAAGCTGTTACGTGTTTTGTACAAAATATTTCGCATTTAAATGCGGCTGCGAACAGAAAATAATAATTTTGTAGATTTCTCATTTAAAACCCTACAACATTTCGTACTTAAATTAGAGACCAAAATTACTAATGATAAGAACTATATAACGTGAGTTGCTGTTAAAGAAAGTAAATTTAAAAGAGGTAAAGATTACAGTGAAATTGAAGAAGTTTGTGATAATAATAATAAACTTGTAAAATATGTAAAAGGGGAGACAAAATAATCAAAATAGAAGACTGGAATGTACTAGCTGGTGAAAGTAGGGAACATAAAATAATGGGAGCCTTCGGTCTTTGCAAATGGAATGTGAACATAGAAAGATTAATAAAATTCTGTCGTCGGTAGAAGTTAGTCATCACGAATACACTGTTAGAGCACCGTCTGAGAATAATGTACTCATATGTTGTAGAATTTTGGAACACCTATTATGTTCGAGTATAATGACTTTTCTGGAGACTAGAAATCTATTCTGTAGGAATCAGCGTCGTGTGAAACACAGCTTGCGCTATTCGTCCACGAGACTCAGAGGGCGATAGACACGGGTTTCCAGGTAGATGCCGTGTTTCTTGACTTCCGCAAGGCGTTTGATACAGTTCCCCACAGTCGTTTAATGAACAAAGTAAGAGCATATGGACTGTCAGGCCAATTGTGTGATTGGATTGAAGAGTTTCTAGATAACAGAACGCAGCATGTCATTCTCAATGGAGAGAAGTCTTCCGTAGTAAGAATGATTTCAAGTTTGCCGCAGGGGAATGTCGTAGGACCGTTGCTATTCACAATATACAGGATGTTACAAAAAGGTACGGCCAAACTTTCAGGAAACATTCCTCACACACAAAGAAAGAAAATATGTTATGTGGACATGTGTCCGGAAACGCTTACTTTCCATGTTAGAGCTCATTTTTTACTTCTTTTCAAATCACATTACTCATGGAATGGTAACACACAGCAACAGAACGTACCAGCGTGACATCAAACACTTTGTTACAGGAAATGTTCAAAATGTCCTTCGTTAGCGAGGATACATGCATCCACCCTCCGTCGCATGGAATCCCTCATGCGCTGATGCAGCCCTGGAGAATAGCGTATTGTATCACAGCCGTCCACAATACGAGCGCGAAGAGTCTCTACATTTGGTACCAGCGTTGCGTAGACAAGAGCTTTCAAATACCCCTATAAATGAAAATCAAGAGGGTTGAGGTCAGGAGAGCGTGGAGGCCATGGAATTGGTCCGCCTCTACCAATCCATCGGTCACCGAATCTGTTGTTGAGAAGCTTCCGAACACTTCGACTAAAATGTGCAGGAGCTCCATCGTGCATGAACTACATGTCGTGTCGTACTTGTAAAGGCACATGTTCTAGCAGCACAGGTGGAGTATCCAGTACGAAATCATGATAACGTGCTCCATTGAGCGTAGGTGGAAGAACATGGGGCCCAATCAAGACATCACCAACAATGCCTGCACAAACGTTCACAGAAAATCTATGTTGATGACATGATTGCACAATTGCGTGCGGATTCTCGTCAGCCCACACATGTTGATTGTGAAAATTTACAATTTGATCACGTTGGAATGAAACCTTATCCGTAAAGAGAACATTTGCACTGAAATGAGAATTGACACATTGTGGGATGAACCATTCGCAGAAGTGTACCCGTGGAGGCCAATCAACTGCTGATAGTGCCTGTACACGCTGTACATGGTACGGAAACAACTGGTTCTCCCGTAGCACACTCCTTGCAGTGACGTGGTCAACGTTACCTTGTACAGCAGCGACTTCTCTTATGCTGACATCAGGGTTATCGTCAACTGCACGAAGAAATGCCTCGTCCATTGCAGGCGTCCTCGTCGTTCTAGGTCTTCCCCAGTCGCGAATCATAGGCTGGAATGTTCCGTGCTCCCTAAGACGCCGATAAATTGCATCGAACGTCTTCCTGTCGGGACATATTCGTTCTGGAAATCTGTGTCGATACAAACGTACCTCGCCACGGCTATTACCCCATGCTAATCCATACATCAAATGGGCATCTGCCAACTCCGCATTTGTAAACATTGCACTGACTGCAAAACCACGTTCGTGATGAACACTAACCTGTTGATGCTACGTACTGATGTGCTTGATGCTAGTACTGTAGAGCAATGAGTCGCATGTCAATACAAGCACCGAAGTCAACATTGCCTTCCTTCAATTGGGCCAACTCACGGTGAATCGAGGAAGTACAGTACATACTGACGAAACTAAAATGAGCTCTAACATGGAAATTAAGCGTTTCCGGATAGGTGTCCACATAACATCTTTTCTTTATTTGTGTGTGAGGAATGATTCCTGAAAGTTTGGCCGTACCTTTTTGTAACACCCTGTATATAAATGACCTTGTGTATGACATCAGAAGTTCACTGACGCTTTTTACGGATGATGCTGTAGTATATCGAGAAGTTGTAACAATGGAAAATTGTACTGCAGGAAATGGCAATTGAATCTCAATGTAGACAAGTGTAATGTGCTGCGAATATGTAGAAAGAAAGATCCTTTATCATTTAGCTACAATATAGCAGGTCAGCAACTGGAAGCAGTTAATTCCATAAATTATCTGGGAGTAGGTATTAGGAGTGATATAAAATGGAATGACCATATAAAATTAATCGTCGGTTAAAGCAGATACCAGACTGAGATTAATTGTAAGAATCCTAAGGAAATGCAGTCCGAAAACGAAGGAAGTAGGTCACAGTACACTTGTTTGTCCACTGCTTGAATACTGCTCACCGGTGTGGGATTCTTACCAGATAGGGTTGATAGAAGAGATAGAGAGATCCAACAGAGAGCAGCGCGCTTCGTTATAGGGTCATTTAGTAATCGCGAAAGTGTTACGGAGATGATAGATAGAATCCAGTGGAAGACTCTGCAAGAGAGACGCTCAGTAGCTCGGTACCGGCTTTTGTTGAAGTTTCGAGAACATACCTTCACCGAGGAGTCAAACAGTATATTGCTCCCTCCTACGTATATCTCACGAAGAGACCATGGGGATAAAATCAGAGAAATTAGAGTCGGCACGGAGGCATACCGACAATCTTTCTTTCCACGAACAATACGAGACTGGAATAGAAGGGAGAACCGATAGAGGTACTCAAGGTACCCTCCGCTACACACCGTCTGGTGGCTTGCGGAGTATAGATGTAGATGCAGATGTAGAAAGGATCCAAGGATCAGGAAAGATGTCACATGGATTATAGCTTACGCAAGAAAGACTCAGAAATCAAGTTAAGGACTGCAAGTGTTATGCAATTGCTCATATTGATAATAATCTTAACCTAGTTCTATTGCAACACTAATTGAAATACGAGAAATTAAAGAGAAAGGAACTGAAATATTGGTACCTCATTAAATAGGAAAATTAACAAATTAGACTTTTTTGAAAGAGCATGTCACAAAAGTGGTAATAACATTTCAGTGAGTTACTGGTGTCGATAATGGATGAAATGGCGTTAAAGTTGGTACATTAAGTGTAACATAAAACATTCTACCCCTGAAAAAGACAAAAAAAGACTTAGCAGTTGGTAATGATGAAAGAAATTTGGCGGAAATGTAGAAGAGTTAAGGAAGAACTGATGGAGTATATATGTCATAAAATATATACAAAATTGGAAGAGAGTATCATAAATGCTGCGCACATACTAGCAAACAGTCACTTTAGGGAGCACAAACAAGGCACACAGTGATTAGAGGCTAAAAATGTAACTGAGCTTGAAATCAGAAAATAAAGTGAGAAGATAGAAAGAGAAGTTAGAGAAGCTTTATAGTTGCGCAGGCGTTATTCGGCCAACTGAAGATGAGAACGTACTGCAAGAAATTGATAGGGGAGATTCACTCCTTATCTCTGAATTTCAGAAATCTTTACGCGAACTCTGATGCAACCGATATGATTTAAGAAGCCGTAGAAGGCACTAGAGAAACAATTTCAGCACTGCAGGTGATAACAGCGAACATGCTCATAGAAAATAACGAAATATCTGTTACTTTCATTGATTTAGAGAAAGCTTTTCATAATGTGGAATAGAATAATATATTTTAAGTTACTACATAAAAAGCAGGGATAAAACATAATCCATTCTCTTTATGCGTAGCAGACTGGAGTAGTTAGCGTTGGTACGAGAGGACAAACTCCGAAATTGTTACGACTGATACTTACCTACTTATTAATCAGTCAGTGACTGAAGTAAAGAGCTCTGTCAGTGTTGGAGTTGTTTGTCACGTATAGAAAGTCAGCATGATACAGTTTGCTGATGACAATCGCTGAACTGAATAATAATTTATGCGTGTACTTAATCAAATTGAACGTGTGCTGGTTAAACAGTAACAGAAATAAGTCACTGGTACGCGCAGTAGATGGGCGTGGTGGATGGTTGAATGTTACGATTTGGACAGGGATTCTAGAAGGCGAATTTCCTATGTGTGAAATAGAACAGGTAAAGATTCCTGACTATTTGTGTTCTGGATACAGCTCTTTATGAATGCGAAACGTGTACGATGGGGTAGGAAATAATAAATCGTAGAGAGACCACGATCTCGAGCACAAGTTACGGCGTAAGTCGTTGCTCAAAACTATATTCAGAATGGTGGTGGAAGGAAAGAATCACATGGATAAGCCTAGATATGAGTATACAAGGCAGATGTTTGACGACGTAAAATGCACCCGTTATGGTGAATGAAGAAGGTAAGTGGCAAGTGACGAAAAAAAGGGAAGTGAATCGTGCTAACCTTAGAGTTAGCGACCTAAACTATAACAACTTGCTCGCAGCTAAGGAAAATTACAAAGACTACCTATAACGTCATTAGATCACGAAGGAACCACAGTTAGTACATATTTCAGTCACAGAGGATTGCTATTATATCTGCTGTTAAAATTGAACGACCACTGGAAGCAGTCACATTCATTACATGTCTATGGTATGCATAGAGACTACTTGAAATGGAACAACCGTATAAAACTAATCGCAAGTAAAGCAGATGCCAGACTGAGACTCATTGGAAGAGTCCTTATGGATTGTAGTCCACCCAAAAAGATGGTAGCTTAAAAAAAAACCTCGTTCGACCAATAAACTTGAATATGGCTCATCACTCTGGGACCCGTACCAGATACGATTGATAAAGGAAACAGAGAAGATCCAAAGAAGAGCAACGTTTTTCGTTGCACGTTCATTTAGTAAGTACGGAAGCATCAAAGGGATACTCAGCCGACTCAAGTGGCAGACTCTTCAAAAGAGGCGTTATGCATCACGGAATGGTTTATTGTGAAGATTCCGTGATCATACGTTCCTAGACCACCAACATATTGCTTGATCTTACGTGTGTCTCTCGAAAAGACCGTGGAGTTAAATTAGAAAGATTCGAGCCCACACTTACGCTCACCAACAATTGTTCTTCCGACTAACGATGGTACAGGAAAACGGAGACGTTATAGTGTTAAACAAAGTATCGCCGCCACACAACACAATGTGTTTAGCGGAGTATAGATAGATGTTGATGTAGATGTGGAAAACCAGTTACAACTTTCCAGGAGATGAGAGGGCAAGGTGAAACGTTCTCTTTCTTGCTTTGAAACACTGTTTTGTTAAAAGTACTTACTATTAGGCGTACTCCCCTTAAAATCTGTTCGCTTTATACAACGTTTGCCTATAAAAAGATTTCATTCATGAAGTGTGAATCTGAAAAGTTTGCAAAATATTCATCTACGACTGGCATAACCTCTCATTATGACTCAGAACATTTTCAGACCACTAATACTGTTAAATACCGGTACAAACGGATGTCAAAATGTGCCAAATCCAGTGAACAAGGTGAATTTTGCAACATTTAGTATAACAAATACTTCATTTTCCCCCTGAGAATGAATATTTCAAAGTCTACAGGTATTATGCATATCCATGGCGTTTTCTCTCATGTTTCTTCGCCAAATTAATACAGAGGAGGTGCGCAGTATACCTTATTGTTTTACTCTTTGCAAGGTGATCAGTAAGAAGACTCACTTTAGTATCCAAAAACAACGACAAACCTTTCTGACAGACGAATTTCGCATACTGTCAAATGCGCATTACTGTTCCTTAATCTCTACTTGCTATGCAGAGTTTCAGCCACATTATGTGTCATTGATATGTACTCATATAATTTAATATGGCGACTGGTTTCTAAGACCAGACAAATCTCATTTCGACGATGACGTGTCATTTAGGCATGTCGGGCAGTTTTGGGGATTTCAAAGTGCGGTTGATAACGACTATAAAGACGAAATGGCATTTGTGTGAAATAAATTAATACACATCTACAATCAAGTGGCGGAAATTTCTTTCAAAAATACTCCATGACTGTGGTCCACCACGAAGGAACAGTCATTAGAGTTCATCTGTTTTTATGCAGCACCATTGACTTCCTCTTATTTGCTTGGTGGATAACTGATTTATGGATTGAAGTGGTGAAGGCACATATTACGTACGCTTCATTAAATCAGTTGACTTTTTTCTAGTGGTGCCAATATTGCTGACACGATCAATTTCATATTGGCTTTTGAACAGTGTGCAACAAAAGTGGCGAGGCAGCATGTGTGAAGAGCTTCAGGTGAGTCGTACGTTACTAATTGTTTTCATATTCGTCTTACTTTCCGGAGATAAGACGTCATTCATAAAGGATCACATACCACAATTAAGAAATTATTCCACAATTCTGTAGAAAGTAGATGTCAATAACATGCTGAAATAAAACGTGTGTCCATTCATTTGTGTATGGTGACAGTTTCACTTGTGTTCACTTTGTCTTTGCGAACAATGTTCCTGTAATCGATTCCGTGGAAATTCATATGTAACATGATGCTAATTTAGTTCCAAATTTTGCATGATCTGTCCATAAATAAATTCCTTATAGACTATGTATAAACCACGAGTGCCAATATTTAGTTAATGGCATAGCGGTAGGCGTTGAAAACAGATTCTATTTATTATAAAAAAATCATAAATAAATTTTAGAATTACCAACCAAGATCTAAAGTAAATAATTGTGTACCATAATGAGAAGGTGGGAATAAGAGACCTTCTACCGTAGTCCTCGAAAAAAGATCTTGTTATACACCCTGACATCAAATGGTCTAATTTTGACTGGAACGCGTTATGCAAATAGGGTAGGAACTTGGTGAAAAAATTCTATTTCAAAGTGAGATAATTAGGATGACTTTTGTAATCAGAATTTGATATCATTTTGTCAATGATGTTATTACACATGCGCCACTAGTTGATTGGATAATTATGACGAAAAACATAGGTCGCAGCGTTGTACGTGAATCAGGTTTCATTAAAATCTTTCTAGGTTTACTGTCACGTCGTATCATAAAATATTTAAAATATAAAAATATTTCGATGCTTCGGCCGAGTTTGCAGAGGAGGAAGGCCACTGCAACCCAACAGTACACCTAGAGGGATTCCTAAGTATTTGTATCTAAATCAGGTTGGTTGGAAGAGCGTTTCGACCTCGCTTCTACCAAAGAGATAGCAGTGTTTTATCCCTCCGTAATTAATCTACTAAGCTGGGAAACTGAGTTATAATGATCGGAGTGATTGACAGCTGCATGAGTTTAGGATGAAACAGATAAGGATTTTGCTTTATACTAATAACAACGTTTGCAGCGCTATTCCCATGTGGTCTACATTTTTTAATAAAATTGCAAGATACGCGTCGAATAGAGGAAAGTGCCTTGATAGGTAAGAAAATATTGATGATAAAAAATGTGTTGCTTAGTGTCACTACCAATAAAAAATGAGCAGAGTAACACAATAGTAATAATAATTCTCGGTTTGCATTCAGCTGGACCCTCGTTGCTACCTAGATTTGTTCGCAATAATTTTTGTTTTGTTTTTCTGTATCGTTTTGCCAGAACATTTGCTAATATAGATAGCTTGGACAGTTCCACAGACAACTCTGCCTGTACATAAAATACGAATAAACGTTACATAGACGCGGAAACAGGTTGAGTGCAATAAGAGAGCTGACGCTCACCAGCTGCAAGATTCCTTCCGGATGCAAGGTTGTCGCGTCACACATGGGAAATCGGTAGTAAGCCAAGCAGAGAGAAAGCTAAACATTCCGCATACAAGCCTCACAGTTTCTGACGTCAGAACTGTGTTGTCCGCATGTGATACAGACTACGCTTCCTGTACTTTCGCTCTCACATATTTAAAGGAATATAGTCTTAAATCATTCTGCACAGCAGCCCCACATTTTCTGATGCAGAACTGTGATGTCCCCATGTGATACATATTAGACGTTATGTACTTTAGCTCATAGAGACTCATATTTTTCTAGTCATTATCTGTTAGGAAAGAGGTTCCATAGACAAGCTGATGCTCTGTGTATTATGCTTTAGTGTATAACAGGGCATATAATCTCTAATTTGTGTCACGGTAGTCTGCGTCTCCACAGAATTAGCCATTCTATTTTTCTCATGAGCTACTCTTGTATCTGAGGCTCCTGTATTCTACTATGTTTCGAACGTCTTCCACTTGTCTCCAAAGAGCTGCAGAAGCTACTTTGTATGTTATTGCTCATTACTTTATTGATTCAAGTATAGCAAAGATTATGTAGATTTTTGCTTTTTTCCGCGTAACGGACTGACCAAAAATGTTGTGTCAGGCCATAATGACTACACCTGTACTGCGGGAATGGCACACCCAGGTACGCTGATGGCGTATAGCACGTAACCAAATTTATGTAACAAGTCTTGGTGAGAAAGAGAAATCATTCGGGCGAGACCATGTTCCGAGAACGGTGAAAGTTGTTGGTTTAAGTGACATTGACTGAGGGGGGATGTGATGGCCCGTCAGAATGGAACAAGCATCACGACGGCGGCTTGGTTCGTCGAACGTTACGAGTTTCTATCATTACTGTTGATAGGGAGGAGACAAATGATACCTTAAATTCAAGCAGGTGACTAGACATTCGACACCGCGCCTAAAACGAGAACTGTGGAAAACTAATGTTGGAGTATAATGTAAAGGAACCCACTAGAGTATCGGAGCAGTTGTTTTATCATACGAACTCGGATTGGATAATGAAAAGAAAGTTAATGTTTAACGCCCCGTTGACGATGAAGTCACTAAAGACGGTGACAAGTTCATGATAGAGACGAAGGAGAAATGAAATCAATCATGTAATTTTCAAAGGACACCTCCTAGCAATAACCTGAAGTGATTTAGGGAATACAGTGAAAACCTAAGTCTGGCTAGATGGAGGAGAATTTCAACTGTAGTCCTCCCAAATGCATGCCCAGTGAGTTGCCGCTGTACCATCTCGCTCGGCAATGAATTGGAATATCATGGGACAGTAAACAGATCGTGGCGTATTCTAAGTAAACGTCTCGTCGTTAACGTAAAAGTGATTTAAGGAAATTACTCTTAATGACTGGCTGAGTATTTGACTTCACTCCTTCCGAAGCGAGTTCATACCTTAACCGTTGCACCACTTCACTGCATTCCATGGTCGATATTTCACCAACTGGAATGGCACATTCATATATGGAAACTATTCAAAGCTAAAAAGCCAGAACGGCTCCACACAGCTTTGAAGAGCGTTATTGCGAATATCTATCCCGTTCTAGGCATCTGCAATGTCTTCTAGCACCGGTAAATTACTCATAAATCATCTGCTTTTTATACAGAGGAATTTTATGAACAGCTGTAGTGATGTACCCCTGATGATAAACTAACGACCTGCTTAATTCACACCATTACGAACAGAATCTGTTCTCCCAGTGCTTTGTTGGGCTGTGGCTGATTCATTAATATAGTTTCTGGTGAACAGTGAAAGTTTTTAGAACTGCCATTATTGTTTGTTTCAGCTTGTAGGTCGTGCACTGGAGACTGTAGACAGAGAACAACTCTGCGTTGCCAAGATGAGCAGCTTGCTGGTGGAACGCCGTGACCCGCATTCATTTCATGGTCACGTCGCGCGTTCTGTGGTTACAAAGCCGGGAATTTACATTTGAACCGCTCACAAGGCAACTATCCCATCACTGTCCACTATCAACCAGCACAGTTGAATTTTGGATTTTTTTTTCCTGGAGGCAACGTGCCAGCTTGCGTCACCAAAACACAAGGAAAGCATTTTAGATTCGATATTACGATGAATAAAAACTGTTACTGCACCTCGATGTGCGACACAGTAATGTCAATAATGTGGCAGTATTGGTCTGGAACATCTCCAGTTTATTTGTATCACTCATAGGTACATGTGTCATAAATTTCACACGCCTCTGGTGATTTATTCAGTGGGTGGGTTTGTCTCAGTCATGCCGTTCATTTTTATTACTTAGTTAAATTCTCCTACACAAATACGTTACTCTCCTCTTATGATTAATTATAACACTTCACTAGACTTGAAGGAGGAGGAGGGAGGACATTGGTGTTTAACGTATCATCGACAAAGTGGTCATTAGAGACGGAGCACAAGCTCGGATTAGAGAAGAATAGAGGAACAAGTCGGCCATGCCCTTTCAATGGAATCATCCTGGCGTTTGCCTTAAACGATTCAGGGAAATCACGGAAAACCTAAATCAGGATGGCCGGACGCTGGTTTGAACCACGCTAACAATTATGCAAGGTGGTTGCGTGATTATGTTACAATTAGGGAAGGGTAGAGGATCAAGTCGGCCATGCCCTTTCAATGGAATCATCCCGGCGTTTGCCTTAAGCGATTCAGGGAAATCACGGAAAACCTAAATCAGGATGGTCGGACGCGGGTTTGAACCATGCTAACAATTATGCAGGGTGATTGCGTGATGATGTTACAAACTTTCAGGGATGATGGAGAAGGGTAAATGTATCAATCTGAGGTAAGTGACTCTGGTTCGCGAACGACCGAGTCGAAAGCTATAAGCGAAAATCGTTCTGATCCTTCTGAAAGTGGACCTCTTCTGTTGCAAGTTTTTTGACTTTCCAAATTTCTGGAGGACGTAGTATGGACTGTAAAAAGAAAAAGATGTTCAGTAAACATGGGCTGTTAAGAGCATACCTTAAAAGTTATGAGCAATTGTTCAGTGGAAGAGATGTGTTTCACAGAAGCAAAGATGTACAAGTGTCCAAAACTTTTAAGAAATTCAATTTAGAACCCATGTTCACTGAACATCCTTTTTCTTTTTTTGCTTCGGTCTTTACTATCTCCTCCCAAAATATGGAAAGCAAAGAACATGCAGCAGAAGCAGTCCACTGTCATAGGTACCAGAGATTTTAGCTTATAACTTTCGAATCGGTCGTTTCCGGACTAGGTTCCCATATCTCAGGTTGAAAAGTTTACCCTTCCTCCATCATCCTCGAATGTTTGTAACATTACCCTGTATTTCGTGTTAGCTACTTACTCCTCAGGCCGATGAATCGATTGTGATATGTATGCCCTACAAACTAATGATTCACCATAACTTATCGCACAGATATAAAAAAAATGTGTAAAGCACTTAATTGTCAGTTGCTCTTTACAGATTGTGTGTCCCACATTCATTCACAGTTTGCACTGTATCAGTGCGAAGTGTGTACATTTAGCTGCTATCAACACTTTTTTATATGTTTTTCTAATTCAAAGACAATTTCTGGCCGCGCCGTGCAAATTATTAATGTGAATTCGATTGCTTTTTCAATAATTTATTCAGTAAGACGATGAAATATGATACATACCCTGACGGAAATGGAGTGTTAAAATATTAAGTACCAGTCTCATATTTACCAGTCTTTGTGCATATGTTCATCACACAACGGGCATTAAATGATTAAACTTTCATTCCATTCGGAACTGATGCCAGTGTCAACATCAACATGAGGTGTGATCCGTGCAGGCACGAAAAGACTTCTGTATTCGTTTTGGCAAGGAAGCAAATACCGTAGAATGTAATCTTGAGGAATGTTTTGCCATTTCTGAAACACATGCCATGTCAATTTATGATGATTGGTGGCTGGAGGCTGGTATGAAAGTATATGTCTTCCCATGGCGTCCCACAAATGCTCTTTGAGTAACAAATATGGAACCCGGGAGACCCCTCAAAGAATCGTACATTCCTTTGAGCGTTTATACCGTGAACTCCAGCGTCAAGTCTTGCGTTATCCTGCTGGAATATACTGTTTGGTACGATGATCATGAAAGGTAGGACAACAGAGTTTACCGTTATCGTCACAGAGCATTGAACCTCCCTTCAAAAATTCCCATATCAGTTGTGTTGCCATATACAATACTCCCCACATCGCGATTTCAGAAGTTGGAGAAGCATGGATCTCGAGAATGGCAGCTTCCTGTGGCTTTCCGCCAAGTCGATTACGGACACACTGAAGTCGATCTGACAGCCAGAAACAGAAGCGAGGCTCATCGCTGAACACCACAGAATGCCATTCAGCGTCCCTATTGACTCTGGTTCTACACCGGGCATGTCTATTGTCTGCGGCATGTTGTCAGTGCTTTGGCAACTCGAGGTCTGAATCCAGCTTCCAGTAATCTATTCCCAAAGGTTCGTGTTGACACTCTGCCTGTAAAGTCTGCCCTGACTGATTTCAGCTGTAGCCAACCGTCTATTCGTCAGAGCCAGTCGAACGATCTTTTCGTGTTGTGGTCCCTCTAAAAGAATCCCTGGCTACTCTTCTTGCCTCACTGTTGTTCTGAGCCTGTCTCTTCACCACTTGCTCAGCAGTCATTGCATTACAACAAACTGCCGGTGTGATCTGTCGGTATAATCCTCCCATGTGTCTCATGCCAATGATTCGACCTTTTCCGAAATCCGAAAGATGGCAATTAGCTACACTTGGCCATTTCTGGACTCGCTGTGTTGCAATATACACCGTAAAAGTTTCATTAGCGTTATGCACATCCAATATCTGCAGTAAATGAAGATCCAACATGAAAATTAGTCTACTTTCGTTATTTTCATTAGCTTATGACATATGAAATAATATTCTGGGTAACTCTTCCCATGTTGAAGGGGTATTTTTGGTTCCGAAACGGGGAGTTCGAGCAGTATGTGGTGTAAGTTCTCGAACCTCTTTTCGACCGCTGTTCAGGACTCTGAGAATTCTGACAATGACCTCTCAATACGCATTTTCTTTAATGTCATTTGTTGCTAACAATATGAGTTTATTCCAAAGAATTTGCACCTTTCAATCAATTAATACGAGACAGAAATCCAGTGTGCATTTGGTACACACTTTCTTGACTTTTGTGCTGAATCTATTTTCGGAAAGCTACCACAAGAATTTAAAAAAAAATATTGGCAATAATCCTCGCACTCTCAACTTTATACGAAGTCTTTCCTTATGGATCGTTCCTTCTTTTCTATCAGGGAGTTACTGAAAAAATTGAGCTAGTTTTTATGCTAGTTCCAGATGCAGTCGCTTGTCCTGTGTCAGAGGAAACCTCTCCGCCTGCAAGACCTGGGCAGTCAGAGCGGGTGGGTTTATTGGTAGTTGGGAGCTCCATGTCAGGGGCGTTATGGCGCCACTTATGGGCATGGCTGCCAAGGAAGGGAAGAAAGCCAATGTGCACTCCGTATGCATACCGGGTGGAGTCGTTCCAGATGTGAAACGAGTCCTTCCTGATCCCATGAAGAGCACAGGGTGCACTCAACTGCATGTGGTGGCTCAGTTTGGAACCAATGATTTGCATCGCTTTGGATCGGAAGAGAGTTCCTCTGGTTTCGAGTGGCTATCACATGTGGTGAAGTGTGCCAGTCTTGCTTGTGAGATGAAAACAGAGCTCACCATTTGCAGCATTGGCGACAGAACAGGTTGCAGACCTCTGGTATAAAGGCGAGTGGAGGATCTCAATAAGAGGGTCAGACGGTTCTGCGACCGTGTAGGCTGCAGATTGCTCGACTTGCGCCACAGTGTGGTTGGGTTTCGGGTTCCGCTGAATAGATCGTGAGTCCACTACACGCAGGAGGCGGCTACAGGGTAGCAGGGGCTGTGTGGCGTGTGTTTTTTAGGTTAGAGGGTCTAGGGGAAACACAAAAAGGGCTTCAGTCTCAATTGGTGCAGGTGGAACACAGTAAGAACATAGATCCAGAAATCATCGGTATAACAGTTGTAAATTGTCGTAGCTATGTTGGGAAGGTACCAGAGCTCCAAGTGCTAATAGCACTGATGCTCAAATCGTTATAGGCACTGAAAGCTGGTTAAAGCCGGAGAGGTAAGTTCAGCCGAAATTTTTGCGAAAGGGCTGATGGTGTTCAGGAAGGATATGCTAAACACAGTTGGCGGTGGTGTGTTTGTTGCTGTTAGAAGCAGTTTATCTTGCAGAGAAATTGAAGTAGATCGTTCCTGTGAGTTAGTTTGGCTAAGGGTTATTCTTAGCTACCTGAATAAAATAATAATTATATAGTTTTACCGACCTCCCAACACAGGCGATAACCACTGCTGGAAAATTGAAAGAAAACTTGAGTCTAATTCCAAACACGTACTGGACTCATACAGTTATAGTTGGTGGTGACTTCAAATTTACCCACGATATGTTGGCGAAAATACATGTTTAAATCCGGAATTACGCATAAAACATCATCCAAAATCGTGGTAAACGCATTCTCTGAAAATTATTTCGAGCAGTTAGTTCGCCAACTCATTCGAATAGTAAACGATTGTGAAAACACACTTGATTCTTAGCAACAAATAATACTGAGGTAATAATGAGCATCAAAACGGATACAGCAATAAGTGAACACAGGTTTGTCATAGCGAGACTGAATATTGTAGCTCCCAAATCCTCCTCTTCATTTGCTCGCCGTTCTCAGAGCGACGGCCACCACAGGGCGTTAAAATAACATGACCTCACCTGTGCGACTCTAATTGGCCGGCGCAACCTCCTAAGTAGCCGCACCAGTGCTTCACCCTCAGATAAAGTACATCTTTTGACTTACAAACGTTAGTTTAGAAGACGGCACTGAGGATAATACATCCAACGAAGCACGACGCTACTATACATTACTAATATTCAGCAAGTGCATCAACGTTCAAGACTATTTGGTTCTGTCAAAAACATTCCTGACATTGTATATAGCTCAGCACCACAGCAGAACCTACAGCATTGAAAGTTATGTGTACCTCAATTTTTAAGTGCAAGTAGTGTAAATAAACTTATTAATGTGCTACCTTTTTGTAGATATCTGATTGTATGTATTGGCCACCTCAATTACCGACTCACCACAAACTGCTACACACTGCAGCAGCAGTGGCTCCAGCACAAAATCAAAACTATTGCCGCAACGTCATGCTGCTGAAATTTTTCAGTATCATATTTCACTTCCCTAAAATATTTTTCGATCTAAGTGGGACCATTAGCCGGCCGTTGTGGCCGAGCAGTTCTCAGCGCTTTAGTCCGCAACAACACTGCTGCTACGATAGCAGGTTCGAATCCTGCCTCGGGCATGGATGTATGTGATGTGCTTAGGTTAGTTAGGTTTAAGTAGTTCTAAGTCTAGGGGACTGATGACCTCAGAAGTTAAGTCCCATAGTGCTCAGAGCCATTTGAATCATTTGGGTCCATTAAATAAGTTGAGGTGTCAATCTCTTTTTTATTCACTATTTTTGTCTGTAACTTAACAGTCTTTTGTATGTGGTGCATGTAATGCATTTTAATTAGATAAGAGTAGATTATTTACAAACAAGGTAGGATATACTCATAATGGCTGTTGACCTCTAGCAAAGACCTTTCACAGTCACAGACATACACTCCTGGAAATGGAAAAAAGAACACATTGACACCGGTGTGTCAGACCCACCATACTTGCTCCGGACACTGCGAGAGGGCTGTACAAGCAATGATCACACGCGCGGCACAGCGGACACACCAGGAACCGCGGTGATGGCGGTCGAATGGCGCTAGCTGCGCAGCATTTGTGCACCGCCGCCGTCAGTGTCAGCCAGTTTGCCGTGGCATACGGAGCTCCATTGAAGTCTTTAACACTGGTAGCATGCCGCGACAGCGTGGACGTGAACCGTATGTGCAGCTGACGGACTTTGAGCGAGGGCGTATAGTGGGCATGCGGGAGGCCGGGTGGACGTACCGCCGAATTGCTCAACACGTGGGGCGTGAGGTCTCCACAGTACATCGATGTTGTCGCCAGTGGTCGGCGGAAGGTGCACGTGCCCGTCGACCTGGGACCGGACCGCAGCGACGCACGGATGCACGCCAAGACCGTAGGATCCTACGCAGTGCCGTAGGGGACCGCACCGCCACTTCCCAGCAAATTAGGGACACTGTTGCTTCTGGGGTATCGGCGAGGACCATTCGCAACCGTCTCCATGAAGCTGGGCTACGGCCCCGCACACCGTTAGGCCGTCTTCCGCTCACGCCCCAACATCGTGCAGCCCGCCTCCAGTGGTGTCGCAACAGGCGTGAATGGAGGGACGAATGGAATCGTGTCGTCTTCAGCGATGAGAGTCGCTTCTGCCTTGGTGCCAATGATGGTCGTATGCGTGTTTGGCGCCGTGCAGGTGAGCGCCACAATCAGGACTGCATACGACCAAGGCACACAGGGCCAACACCCGGCATCATGGTGTGGGGAGCGATCTCCTACACTGGTCGTACACCTCTGGTGATCGTCGAGGGGACACTGAATAGTGCACGGTACATCCAAACCGTCATCGAACCCATCGTTCTACCATTCCTAGACCGGCAAGGGAACTTGCTGTTCCAATAGGACAATGCACGTCCGCATGTATCCCGTGCCACCCAACGTTCTCTAGAAGGTGTAAGTCAACTACCCTGGCCAGCAAGATCTCCGGATCTGTCCCCCATTGAGCATGTTTGGGACTGGATGAAGCGTCGTCTCACGCGGTATGCACGTCAAGCACGAACGCTTGTCCAACTGAGGCGCCAGGTGGAAATGGCATGGCAAGCCGTTCCACAGGACTACATCCAGCATCTCTACGATCGTCTCCATGGGAGAATAGCAGCCTGCATTGCTGCGAAAGGTGGATATACACTGTACTAGTGCCGACATTGTGCATGCTCTGTTGCCTGTGTCTGTGTGCCTGTGGTTCTGTCAGTGTGATCATGTGATGTATCTGACCCCAGGAAGGTGTCAATAAAGTTTCCCTCTTCCTGGGACAATGAATTCACGGTGTTCTTATTTCAATTTCCAGGAGTGTATATTTGTCAAAACGCGGCACATATTAACATCTTTCCCTATTGGTTCAAATGGCTCTGAGCACTATTGGACTTAATTTCTGAGGTCATCAGTTCCCTAGAACTTAGAACTACTTAAACCTAATTAACCTAAGGACATCACACACATCCATGCCCGAGTCAGGATTCGAACCTGCGACCGTAGTGGTCTCGCGGTTCCAGACTGTAGCGCCTAGAACCGCTCGGCCAGCCCGGCTGGCCTTCCCTATTGATCCAGTACTAATGTATTAGAGAAGAAAAAGGGGCAGTTTTACTTCACAGGCAGAGTTTTTCAGTTCCTCAGTAACTGAGTATCTTGAAGGGGGGAATGAAAAGACTGGTCAGGCTGCACATGTGTGCTTGCATTTACGAATAAGTCTACCTAAAATGTTCACTGTGGCCCAAATAATAATTTCTGTAGTTTTGTTCCATCCGTAAGATCTAGCGAACAACTATTGTAATCATTGTGTATACTCGTAACTTCACAGCTACATTCAGTGTCTGTGTTTCAGACTATTTAGTCTCTCTGTTATCATCTGTATGTAATTATCCTTGATTTATTCTCTTTATTTAACTGCGATCACCTTTTCCGACGTTTTACGTGGAATGATCAACTATTTATAATATTTTCAAGCATTTTGAAAGGGAACTACGTTGATTAGTGCTTGTTTTGTTTGCAGAGATAGGATTTGCAAAAACAAACTACGATACGTTCTAAGCTTGCTGGTAATGTTGGCCATTAACTTTAGAATGTCTCAGAGTCACTTTTGCGAAACTTTCCACTACGAACACTAATACAGCTTATATCAAAGTAGCTCCTTGCTGCGAAAATGTTTCTTTCTATAAAATAGAAAGTGCAATGCCTTCGTTGGCTCAATAGATGATGAAATTATTTATGAGAGCCACATATAAAACAAGTATCATCCTTCACGCCCTATCACTTCTTGAAAGTCTTAAATTGCTTAACAAATATTAGAGGTGTCTATATTGCCAATGGAATTCACTTGTCAAAAAACAGGGTGGTCATTACATGCATGGTACTTACTAAGCATGTTAATGAACCACTCAGACATTTAACTGAATATCTGAAGGGCCGTCCTCATTAGGCTGCCAAGGGTAACATGGACGAGTCAGTTAATGACGAGGACGAAAGAACTCATACAGGAGCAGTTGAGGTATGTACGCATTGTACCGTGGGAGACTGAGTCTGGAAAATCCATCATTAGGTTATTTAAAAATCCGAACACACCCAAAAACTTCCTTTTCTGTTTCCAATGCCATGTCTCAGCATCATTGAATCACCTTGGTAGTCCTCAATAACGACTCCACAGATATGAATCAATTTAAAATGCTATTTATCTTGAGAAGTTAATATGTCAACGTCGTTGCTTCCATATCCAGTGTTATTCACAAAGAGCATCTTGTAATTCTGAGAGCTACCAGCGTATCGTGTACCACAGAGAAATACTCGATTTTCAGACATGGATAAACAATGCGCCACGAACTGGGAGACCCTCAGTAACCTCAATCCTGACGCCAATTTACAGTGTCACATACGTCGATATACACTCCTGGAAATTGAAATAAGAACATCGTGAATTCATTGTCCCAGAAAGGGGAAACTTTATTGACACATTCCTGGGGTCAGATACATCACATGATCACACTGACAGAACCACAGGCACATAGACACAGGCAACAGGGCATGCACAATGTCGGCACTAGTACAGTGTATATCCACCTTCCGCAGCAATGCAGGCTGCTATTCTCCCATGGAGACGATCGTAGAGATGCTGGATGTAGTCCTGTGGAACGGCTTGCCATGCCATTTCCACCTGGCGCCTCAGTTGGACCAGCGTTCGTGCTGGACGTGCAGACCGCGTGAGACGACGCTTCATCCAGTCCCAAACATGCTCAATGGGGGACAGATCCGGAGATCTTGCTGTCCAGGGTAGTTGACTTACACCTTCTAGAGCACGTTGGGTGGCACGGGATACGTGCGGACGTGCATTGTCCTGTTGGAACAGCAAGTTCCCTTGCCGGTCTAGGAATGGTAGAACGATGGGTTCGATGACGGTTTGGATGTACCGTGCACTATTCAGTGTCCCCTCGACGATCACCAGAGGTGTACGGCCAGTGTAGGAGATCGCTCCACACACCATGATGCCGGGTGTTGGCCCTGTGTGCCTCGGTCGTATGCAGTCCTGATTGTGGCGCTCACTTGCACGGCGCCAAACACGCATACGACCATCATTGGCACCAAGGCAGAAGCGACTCTCATCGCTGAAGACGACACGTCTCCATTCGTCCCTCCATTCACGCCTGTTGCGACACCACTGGAGGCGGGCTGCACGATGTTGGGGCGTGAGCGGAAGACGGCCTAACGGTGTGCGGGGCCGTAGCCCAGCTTCATGGAGACGGTTGCGAATGGTCCTCGCCGATACCCTAGGAGCAACAGTGTCGCTAATTTGCTGGGAAGTGGCGGTGCGGTCCCCTACGGCACTGCGTAGGATCCTACGGTCTTGGCTTGCATCCGTGTGTCGCTGCGGTCCGGTCCCTGGTCGACGGGCACGTGCACCTTCCGCCGACCACTGGGGACCACATCGATGTTCTGTGGAGACCTCACGCCCCACATGTTGAGCAATTCGGCGGTACGTCCACCCGGCCTCCCGCATGCCCACTATAGGCCCTCGCTCAAAGTCCGTCAACTGCACATACGGTTCACGTCCACGCTGTCGCGGCATGCTACCAGTGTTAAAGACTGCGATGGAGCTTCGTATGCCACGGCAAACTGGCTGACACTGACGGCGACGGTGCACAAATGCTGCGCAGCTAGCGCCATTCGACGGCCAACACCGCGGTTCCTGGTGTGTCCGCTGTGCCGTGCGTGTGATCATTGCTTGTACAGCCCTCTCGCAGTGTCCGGAGCAAGTATGGTGGGTCTGACACACCGGTGTCAATGTGTTCTGTTTTCTATTTCCAGGAGTGTATTTCCATATTTGTCTTTGATAATTGTCATTCGTCATTGGAAGTGAAAGTAGGATAATTGGTGGGCAAGTACAGATGTCCTGTGACCCCGCTCTCTCCCGTTCTTGGTCGCTCGTTACGTAACAGCTGCGACAGCAAATGTCTCTACTTCAACCACGTTTCCACTAAATTTTCTTAATGCTTCATTGCTATAAAGGAAAATTTTCTCCAGTAGAACGTTTTTTTGTGTTTGAATGTAACGCTAGTCTCCTATACCGACAAACAATATTTTCTGCCTTAGCCGCATAGACCAAAGTGAAATCAAACACGAAATACTTTGTGAGCTTATAGGTAGCCTTTCGACATCAAGTGATTTTCCTTCCTTCTTCGCTTGGGACGAATCCATTTTTTATGGTAGCAGTTCTGCCACGTATTGTCGTGTGTTGATCAAATTTTGATTGTTTATCGTTGATGTTGGACATAGCTGTGCTCAAAGGGACAATGTTTTGTGGAGAAGTATGGTGCTAGATTGTGAATGACCGTAGCGAACGCTCCAAACTGGGGTATGTAAGGCATTGGCGGTATAATTTCCCGTTTCAGTATTACCTTAAGATAGTAAGTAGCGACGAAAATCACTGGAGTGTCATGAGACAATAATTCGATTGCTATCAGTTTTAGACGGGTCCATAACTTCCGTGCAAGATCATCTCACCTCAGGAATGGATGTAAGAGACGCTCTGACAAGGTACTTAAAAAACCCACATATCTTGTGATTGGTGAGAGTTTCTCTCCTCTGAGGTACAACTACTTCATTGCCTTCTTTCAGACAGGTGCACCAGCACTGAAATAAAATTTACGTGTTACATTGTTCACTTTCAGGGCACCAAGTTCATGCCACTGTAACTGTGGTAACTTCGTTATGCGTTGTACCGATTAAATTTATAATCTAGTTGTCACTAGTTTCTTATTTTCGATCACAGGTCTTGATTTACGCCGATTCTACAACATTCATTCTATCGTGCCTTCTGATCGTCTTTAACTCATTCTTCATGGAGGTGGTGCTCCGCATTCGTCATTTGGATATACAGAGTCACTTTTTACTGTATAGTAAATATGTATAAAAAGTCCAGTCAGTAATTTAACCCTTAATTATAAATTCATCTTATCATTTCAAAAAGTCACATAGTCGTCGCTACTTTTGACTTTATGATCCTGAGACTGTAGCGTGCCTACACTTCAGCCCTGAAATATCGTCTCTCTCCGAGTGCCTTGGGCTGTGTCTACGGCGACGTGATAACCCTCCACGCATACGTGTTGCTTTCCTCCTGCCTCCTGTCACTACGACCTGGCTTGCTAATTGTATAGCGCTCAGCGCTCGCCAATCACCCTTTCTCCACGATCGTGCTTTACAGCACTCACGCCCAACGATGTGCTGCTTAATGTCTGCTGAGGAGCAGTTGCTTTTCCGTGAAGGCTTTCATTCTTCATCTTCACTTTGTGTGTGTCATTACCTCCCCTGGCAAAACTTCATTACGTTGCTGCACAATACATCGAGAGCATGCAAATTACTGAGATATTTCATGTGGTTTATACGAGGGTAACGTGGCCAATTCTCGATGTGGTTATAAGATGGCGCTGTCTTTATATTATTCGATGTTTTCTAGAGTATGAGGAGAAGCATGGAATACAATCTTTCATCAGGGAAAGTGAAATGAACCAGTAAAGTGGTTGGGTAACGGGAAAACGGAGGTAGGTACGTGATTTACGAAAATTTCAATCATCTACGTTATTTATTACATATTGTACCCTCTGATTTACATTTAATTCCGCATCTAAGGACATTTGTACCTGGGAAACGGTAAGAGTCCAATTAAGAGCATTAAAAGATTATGGCAGCTATAGATAAGACATTCCTGGATTGCACTTCATGGATGGATTTTATTCCGAGAGAAAAGACTGTGAATTAACTGCAGTGACCTCCGAGGGGCGTCGTCAAAAACAAATGAATCTTGTTCTTAAAGGGACAAAGTCTGTAACCGAGAGAAGTTCGACGTTTTACATCGACTTCAGAGACTCCCGAAGTGCGCCACGCGTGTAATGCGACAGACGTCCCGCGGTTAACGCCTTTTCGCCACGGTGGCGCAAATGGGTTTGGTGTGGTGCCCTCTATGGCTGTGGTAAACTGCTGTATCGCTTATGCCAGTGTTGCTGGTACAACACTTATATCGATTACAGGTAGATTTTTTTAGCCAGTCGAAGTGGTCGAGCGGTTCTAGGCGCTACAGGCTGGAACCGCGCGACCGCTACGGTCGCAGGTTCGTATCCTGCCTCGGGCATAGATGTGTGTGATGTCCTTAGGTTAGTTAGGTTTAAGTAGTTCTAAGTTCTAGGGGACTGATGACCTCAGAAGTTAAGTCCCATAGTGCTCAGAGCCATTTGAACCACTTTGAACAGCTAGGTTTATATTACGTAACTGTGTATCTGCAATTATGAAGTGTGTATTCTGTGTTATTTAAACTCCTTGATATGTGGCAAGAAAATTAGAGTTTTGTGATGTATATATGTTAAAATGATAAATTATTATAATATGTGTATGTTAAAAAAAGGATAATGTTTATTGAAAGCTGGTTCATGCTTAAGGTACTTGTATTTGTAACACATAAAAACTGTAGGGAAGCCCTCCCGTAACGGAAGTGGAATTGCGCGATGTAAAAGGTAGTTTTGGCGGTCAAACTGAGCGGCCTCTTTGTGTGAACGACACGCAGTATGTGGCTAGCAGTAGCACGGTACACTTCGACAGTGCCAAGAGAGGCAATTGGAAGCTGCTTTACAAAGGATTTACCTCGGATGTGGATCTGTCTATCATTTGGTATATAGCTCTAATATGTTGAAAATCCGACGCCAAGAAGTGATTTTATTGAGCATTCGCACATTAAGAGCCGTGAGTACAGTTAGCTGCCATGTCGCTTGCCACCAATCTTCGCCACTGCTTCACTAAATTCATACATTCAGTAATTTATATGGCCACGGACTAGTTAATTTGTATGTTGTTTTAATAATAATCACAAAAACATAAATTCGTGTCCCGAACCATATTTTCTATCCTGTTCACGAACCTATGCAGGGTCCTTACCTAAGTGCTACGAAAACCGAGTACCCTGATTTAAATGATCAATTGTTTAATTGAAGTGTTTAAAGGTAAATTTTTGTCTGATGTAAAAGGAGTAGTAAAGGTTAAAGCTAAAACTCCAAAAGTGAAGTTGGATAAGTTTTGCCAAAGTATCCTTAGTTTATAACAAAATATAATTTTGTAGGATTACAGTGCAAGATTGTGTAAATATTAGTGTCTATAATACCTGCTTCACAGGTGATAAAAGGCAAATAAGCTATGCTCATTTTAAAAAATAGTGTGGTTTTCATTTCTGTCGAGAATAGTTCCTTTTTTGAAGTTAATTAAGCCCAGTGCTGTATTTTATTGTCTTGAAAAGTTAATTATGAACTACTCCAAATGAAGTGAATGATTAGCTTCTTGAAGTAGTCTTTTGTACTGTAATAATCAAAGAGCGTTGACTAGTGAAACTATACTAGTTTATTGGTCTCTATCATATTCTCCACTATTAGGAAAAAATTGAACTTTTACTGCTGCTAAGGAAAACGGGTATATTTAGAGTAGTTTAAACGGTGTATTTATGATATTATTCGTTTTTGTTTGTGTTTTTCTTTTTTTCGTGTCAGTCAAGATAAAAGGCCCTCATGTCCAAATTTAGTTCTGCACTTCATGCAGTGACATTTCAGTATTTGATTAAGTAATGCTCTCGAGTGTAGCTGTCATTAGTATGAGCTTGGTGCAAAATCACTTCCAATAATTTACTGATGTGTGCGTTACTAGTAACTGCTGCTACACACAGTTCAGAGTGCACTGTGTCAATTTGTATCCTGTTTGCTATTCAAAGGGAAATCTCAAAGAAAGAAACTTCAATAACCTATATTCAATTTTCTTAAATATGTATTTCCAAATTGATATGCTTAATTGGTCTGGCGACCGTTCATTTTTTTTCATTCATTTATGATTTCATCACTTTCAATAACTCACAAAGTTAAAGTCCGTTCGGTTTTTCTGTTAACTTCACCAAATTCAAAGTTATAGTCCAATATCTTTGTCTATTAAACACATGCGCGGTCGATCTTCTAAGTCCTCTCAGAGGGTAACATTAGCGTGTTTCATGTTAGAGTGATAATCGTTAGTGTTATACTGGAAATTGAGTGGTGTGAGACTTGTCCTTGAAGAAACTCTCTAGAGAAGAAACATGCAATCTATGGTACTGCAAGTGGGAAGAAGATGATGTCAGTGGTCAATGCACGACGAATCCATCGACTGCGAACATTCATATCTGACTGGTATCATACTTGATCTTATTTTCATTTATTTATTATTGGTTTCTAGTATACATACTTATTAGCTATTACAAATTAAAAGGATTTAAAGACATATCTAAGTAACATTTCAGTATCTCCATAAATACATTTTAGGACAATTGTCTTCAGGTTGAAATTGTTATCTACAAAGCCTCGTCTTGTTGAGTAATGAACATCTTTTGCTCCTCTACACGTCTAGGGACACATGTCCTGTGGTGGTAATCATTGGGAACAAAACTGAACCACGCTATGTCGTTTATAAACGATACAAACCGTGTTTACTTTCGGACTGTACATGCAGTCTCAATGACAGTGTGATATCGTTCGGAAGCAGATTCAGAAGGATGTAGGTTGCAGTAGGTACTGGGAGATGAAGCAGCTTGCACAGGATAGAGTAGCATGGAGAGCTGCATCAAACCAGTCTCAGGACTGAAGACGACAACAACAAACAACACATTTCCGAAAATTGTTCCTACAGGCCAACTTCATAAACAAAATTCCATTTCATTGCACATAATTATTCGTTTCAGCGAACTCTCGTACTGCTCAGACTAAAATAATCAGAAATCGCCTTTCTTTTCGTGGAAGAATCGATCGAGCTGGAACAGTGTTAAAACACTAGGTACGCATTTAAAAGGTTCGCGGTGAAATTCCCTCTTTTCAGTACGTGTAAACTGCAGAAGGAGCATTAGTCGTATTTTATAAGCAATGCATTGCCATACTTCAGCAGACTCTTCTTTATTGTTGATGTAACTGTGACCTGGCTCTCCACAATTCTTTCCACGGGGTATAGCGAACCGTGCACTTCGCTTCATTGTGTCTGTCTTCAATTGCATTTGGCCTGTCTCCGCGTTCTTTTCCTTGGTGACAGATGAATTAACCGTGACTGAATGATTGGGTCGTTTTGGGAGTGACATTAAAGCAAGAGCATGGCCATGAAACTAGCAACGAAATATCCAGCGAACCGCCTCAACATCTCTTCGCAGCACTACAGGACATGACAAACCTTTAGGGTCGAAATCCTAAAGACGATACAGCATCCTGTAATACGTATTTTTAAATAAGGAATCAAATGTCGGTGATGAATATTATGGGTGACAGGATCTCTTAAATGAGCTAAACGTTTGTGCTGCTCTTTGTAATCGCTTATGTTTCTTCCTCCGTGCCTGTAGCGCTACCATCAGAAACAGAACACTGTGATGTGTCAATATTTACATTTACATCTACATCAGTACACCGCAGTCCACCTTAAGGCCCGAGGCGGATTGAACCCTATAACATTACTAGTCATTTCCTTTCCTGTTCCTCTCGCAAATAGAACCAGGGAAAGACGACTGTCTATATGCCTCCGTATGAGCCCTACTTTCTCGTATCTTATCTTCATAGCTCTTACGCGCAGTGTATGTTGGGGGCAACAGAATCATTCTGCAGTCAGCTTCAAATGCCGTTTCTCTAAATTTTCTCAATAGTGTTCCTCGCAAAGAACGTCGCCTTCCCTCCAGGGATACACATTTGAGTTCCCGAAGCTTGTTGTTCGAACCTACCAACAACAAATCTAGCAGCCTGCTTCTCAATTGCTTAGATATCTTCCTTTACTAGGATCTGTTACGGATGCCAGACAGTCTAGCAGTACTCAAGAATAGATCGCACTAGCGTCCTATATGCGGTCTCGTTTACAGTTGAACCACACTTCCCTAGAATTCTCCCAATAAACCGAAGTCGACCATTCACCGTTCTTACCACAATCATCACATGCTCATTCCATTTCATATTGCTTTGCAATGTTATGCCCATATATTTAAACTATGTGACTGTGTCAAGGTCGATACTAATAATGCTGTATCCGAACATTACGGGTTTCATTTTTCTACTCATCCACAGTAACGTACATTTTTCTACATTTACAGCTAGCTGCCATTCGCCACACCAACTACAAATTTTGTCTAAGTCATCTTGTATCCTCCTACAGTCACTCGACTTTGACACTTCACCGTACACCCTAGCATTGTCAGAAAACAACTACAGATTTCTGCCCTCCCTGTCAGCTAAATAATTTCTGTATATAGAGAATAACAATGGTCCTGTCACACCTCCCTGGGTCACTCCTGACGATACCCTTGTCTGTGATGAACACTCACCGCGAGGACAACATACTGGGTTCTATAACTTCAGAAGTCTTCGGGCCACTCATATA
Organism: Schistocerca gregaria; assembly: GCF_023897955.1. Lineage (NCBI taxonomy): Eukaryota > Metazoa > Arthropoda > Insecta > Orthoptera > Acrididae > Schistocerca > Schistocerca gregaria. The sequence continues at coordinate 182,022,007 of NC_064931.1, read as the reverse complement.
TCTGTGAACTTATTCCATATACTCGTACATTCTTTAACAGCTTGCAATGAGTCCCGGTGTCAAAGGCTTTCCGGAAATTTAGAAATACGGAATCTGCCAGTTGGCAGTATAACATGAAAGAAAAGGGCAAGCTGAGTTTCTCACGAGCGATGCTTTCCAAAACTGTGCTCATTCGTTGACATAAGCTTTTCAGCCCCAAGAAAATTTATTACATCCGAACTGAGAATATGTTAAAGGATTCCGCAGCAAACCGGTGTCAGGGATATAGGTCTGTTATTCTGCGGGTCCGTCCTTTTGCACTTCTTATACACAGGAGTCGCTTGGGGCTTTACACTGGGCTAGAGATTCACGATAAATGCAAGCTAGGTATGGGGACAATGCCATAGAGAACTCTTTGGAAAGCAGAATTGGGATTCTGTCCGGACCTGTTGATTTACACTTTTTGATGACAAGTATCCGGACACCTGGCTGAAAATGACTTACAAGTTTATGATGTCCTCCATCGGTAGCCCTGGAATTCAATATGGTGTTGGCCCTCCCTTAGCCTTCATTACAGCTTCCTCTCTAACAGGCATATGTTCAATCAGGTGCTGGAAGATTTATTGGGTAATGGCAGTTCATTCTTCACGGAGTGCTGCACTGTGGAAAGGTATCGATGTCGGTCGGTGAGGTCTGGCGGGAAGTCGGCGTTCAAAACATCGCAAAGGTGTTCTATAGGATTCAGGTCAGGGCTCTGTGCAGGTCAGTCCATTACAGGGATGTTATGGTCGTGTAACCATTCCGCCGTAGGCCGTGCATTATGATCACTTGCTCGATCGTGTTGAAAGACGCAGTGACCATCACCGAACTGTTCTTCAACAGTGGGAAGCAAGGTGCTTAAAACAATGTAGGCCTGTGCTGTGACAGGGCAATGCAAAACAAGGGGTGCAAGCCCACTCCATGCAAAACACGACCACACCATAACGCCACCGCCTCCGAATTTTATTGTTAGCACTACACACGCTGGCAGATGACGTTCACCTGGCATTCGCGATACCCACACCCTACCATCGAATCGCCACATTGTGTACCGTGATTCGTCACTCCACACAACGTTTTTCCACTGTTCAATCGTCCAATGTTTACGCTCTTTACACCAAGGAGGCATCGTTTGGCATTTACCGGCGTGACGTCTGGCTCATGAGCAGCCGCTCGACCATGAAATCCAAGCTTTCTCCCGCCTAACTGTCATAGTACTTGCAGTGGATCCTGATGCAGTTTGGAATTCCTTTGTGATGGTCTGGATAGATGTCTGCCTATTGCACGTTACGACCCTCTTCAACTGTCTTCGGCCTCTGTCAGTAAACAAACGAGGTCGGACTGTGCGCTTTTATGCTGTACGTGTCCCTTCTCGTTTCCACTTCACTGTCACATCGGAAACAGTGGACCTAGGGATGTTTAGGAGTGTGGAAATCTCGCATACAGTCGTATGACACAAGTGACACCCAATCACTTGACCACGTCCGAAGTCCGTGAGTTCCACGGAGCGCCCCCTTCTGCTCTCTCATAATGTCTAATGACTACTGAGGTCGCTGTCATGGACTATCTGGCAGTAGATGGCAGCACACTGCACCTAATATGAAAAACGTATGTTTTTGGGGGTGTCCGGATACTTTTGATCACATAGTGTATTTGTTTTCAGCTACTTCTGTTGTTTCTTACGCCAGGGATGCTTATTACGATGTCGTCCTTACGAGAGCCTGTTCGATGGCCTTACAACGATACGTTTGTACGATTCTCCTTCGTCGACGATTTCTCGACCGTAAAATTTAAAACCTTGGCTTTCTTTCTGTTACCTTCAACTGCCACACGAGGCTTGTCAACAAGTAACAACTGGCGGTGTCCACAGTGTATTTTTTTCCTTTGGGGTTACATGCAGTCGTCAGTGTTAAGACTTGCTATAAGCTTGTGTTGTTGTTACAAGTAGTAGGTTATTGATGGCAATACAGAAATAAATATTCATTGCTGATAATTACTTCGTATGCCTAGATACTCATTCAGGATTCGCTACGTCTGCATAATTTTGATCATAAGAATTTGGGACGTGCTCTATAAGCTCACAAAATGGTTCAAATAGCTCTGAGCACTATGGGACTCAACATCTAAGGTCATCAGTCCCCTAGAACTTAGAACTACACTCATGTCATAAATTAAGGATAATGCAGATACATGGCGAAACAACGATCTGGTGGGCGGTTTGCAGGTTTAAATCGCCTAGGGGTATGACCATGCAGCGCATTTGACCTGCAATCGTCGCACGGTGGCGCTGGCAGCAGTCCAGGTGTGTTGGTGCGCGTCAGAGTACGGTGCTAATGGCTACTGTGTGTTGAAAGTGGCTCAAAGAACACATGTTGATGACGTTATAAGGGATAGAATACTAGGGCGACTGGAGGCTGGTCAAACACAGCAGATCGTAGCACGGGACCTCCGTGTCCCACAAAGTGTGATCTCTAGATTATGGCAACAATTCCAGCAGACAGGAAACGTGTCCAGACGCTACAGTACGTGACGCCCACAGTGTACAACACCACAAGAAGAGCGATATCTCACCATCAGTGCCTGCAGACGGCCACGGAGTACTGCAGGTAGCCTTGCTCGGGACCCTACCGCAACCACTAGAACAGTTATCTCCAGAAACACAGTCTACAGACGACTGAACAGACATGGTTTATTCGCCCGGAGACCTTCAAGGTGCATTCTCCTGACCCGTTGTCACAGGAGAGCCCATAAATCCTGGTGTCAAGAACACAGTACATGGTCATAGGAACAATGGTCCCAGGTTATGTTCACGGACGATTTAAGGTATAGTCTGAACAGCGATTCTCGCCGGGATTTCATCAGGCGTGAACCAGGAACCAGATACCAACCCCTTAATGTCCTTGAACGGGATCTGTATGAAGGTCATGGTTTGATGGTGTGGGTGGGATTATGATCGGTGCACGTACACCCCTGCATGTCTTTGACAGAGGAACTGTAACAGGTCAGATGCATCGGAACGTCATTTTGCACCAGTATGTCCGCCTTTTCAGGGGTGCAGTGGGTTCCACCTTCCTCCTGATTGATGATAACGCACGGCCCCACCGAGCTGCCATAGTGGAGGAGTACTTTGAAACAGAAGATATCAGGAGAATGGAGTGGCCTGCCTGTTCTCCAGACCTAAACCCCATCGAGCACGTCTGGGATGCTCTCGGTCGACGTATCGCTGCACGTCTTCAAACACCTACGACACTTCAGCAGCTCCGACAGGCACTGGTGCAAGAATGAGAGGCTATACCCCAGCAGCTGCACGACTACCTGATCCAGAGTATGCCAACACGTTGTACTGCTTGTGTACATGTGCAGGGTGATCATATCCCATACTGATGTCGGGGTACATGCGCAGGAAACAGTGGCGTTTTGTAGCACATGTGTTTCGGGACGGTTTTCTCAACTTATCACCAATACCGTGTACTTACAGATCTGTGTCGTGTGTGTTCCCTCTGTGCCTATGCTATTAGCGCCAGTTTTGTGTAGTGCCATGTTTGTGACACCACATTCTGCAATTATCCTTAATTTATGAGCATGAGTGTACTTAAACCTAACTAACCTAAGGACATCATACACATTGATGCCCGAGGCAGGATTCGAACCTGTGACCGTTGCGGTTGCGCGGTTCTAGACTGAAGCGCCTAGAACCGCTCGACCACAGCGGCCGGCTATAAGCTCACACAAACTGTGACTGCTCTGTTAGGATGCCATTTAATCTAACAACAATGTCGTACACCCTTTCCTTCTTTAAGACGTGTGCACTCAAATACCAAAGTTAAAGCTTCAAACTACTCTCTCCGAGGGGGTTATAAGAGGAACTATTTTAAAAGTTCCCTGTTCATTCATCACTTTCATTACTTCCCATTCTAATTTGCTTTCGGTAGGTGGCGGCTGCGGTATTGACGGCGTCTTCGTCGATCGCACCCGTGGCACCGCACGCTGTACACAGCTACGTGGGAGACACCTCCTGTTTGTGTGTCGCAGGCGAGCTCGTTCTTCCATCTCTCACTGTCTGCGATGTGAGGTGCCATGCATACGCGCCAGCAGAGGATACTGAACTCACGTGATCTCACTGTCTGCCACAGAGTCAGTGGATCTTCAGAGTTGTAACAACTTTAGCACGGAATACTGCAGTGAAAAAGCACATCGACGTAGCACGACGCTGCTAACTAGCGAAACTCCCCATTGCATCCCCCTCAGATTTAGTGGTAAAATGGCCCATTGGATAGCTCGTCAAAAACAAAGCATAGACGGCCGGAGTGGCCGTACGGTTCTAGGCGCTTCAGTCTGGAACCGCGTGACCGCCACGGTCGCAGGTTCGAATCCTGCCTCGGACATGGATGTGTGTGATGTCCTTAGGTTAGTTAGGTTTAATTAGTTCTAAGTTCTAGGCTACTGATGACCTCAGAAGTTAAGTCCCATTGTGCTCAGAGCCATTTGAACCATTTGAACTAAACACAGATCAAGCAGGAAAACACGAAGACGGTGTACTGAGCTGTGGAAAAAAGAACCGAAATATAAACAGTGAACAGCACACTTAATATGTACAATATCGAGTAACGATACTGACCCTAGTGTTCTGATTTTGTGGTCACGGTGTTAGACTGCGAAGGGGGAGATCTGGCTCCAAATCTCCTCCGTGCCCCGTATACGTATATATTTCGCAGAATTACGAACTGTCCGTCCGGTCATTGGCGTGTCTGTTCGCTGCATTGACATCTGTGTATGTGTGGTGGCGTAATGTCCATTCCCAATAGCTATGTTTATTCTACACAGGTAACGCATGTTATGCCCCTTGCGTTCCGTTTTGGAAGTTTTTGACTCTTGAATTCCTTCTTGGTAACATAGTTCAGGCCCATTTATATGTTGTTTCCATTTCTGTGAGAGGTCTACATGGCATCTCATTCATCACAGAATATGGGTCATGTGATAAGAGTATGTTACCCTCGCAAATAAATGTGACGAATAGTGAGAGCAGATGAGCTGCCGCATAGGTCTCCTGAAAACAACAAATAAACTGTTGTGAAGTACGTGACAATGAAGGAATTCAAGAGTCAAAACTTCCAAAACGAACGAAAGAAGCATGACATGTGTTACCTGTGGAGAACAAATAGGATGTATGTACGTCTTCAGATCTCTTCGGATCACGTCGTTCTTGCAAACGGACATTACGCCACAGAGTAATGTAAACAGGCAGAATACGGCGCTGCGGTTGGCAACGCCTACGTAGCTCGCAATGTATGTGCGTAGTTCGAAGAGCACAAGGATGAGTTTACCGTACTCCCTGGGCCATCGGTCACTGGCCTACACATGTTATTTTTTGTAAGTGGTCCGACGGTCACATACCCCTGTGTCGTTGTTTTAGCTCCTCTGTCGCTTTACCTCTGTTATAATCACTAATGTAGCATCTTTCACGATTTCTCCTATGTCTTATGACGTGTGAGATAGTGTATGAGAGAACGCAACTGAGATGGGAGTAAGTGCACGAGAGCCTTTTTGTAGGTTTCAATCTCACTCTCGTATCTATTATAATCAGTTTCCATTAAATGATGGAAGTGCTGTGAGCAACCATATTGCATGATCACTGTGCGTAATTTCGTATCTTTGAGGACGCTTTACACCAATGGGAAGGCTTCGCGGGTTGGAAGCCACAAGGCTGACCTAGTTTGAAATACCATTCGCCATTCTGTTTCCTGTATTCTGACGGGGTGACTCTTGTCCTGTGTTCCGACTTGGGAGGAAGACTGCCGTGGCTTAGTGGCAATCTGTGCTGGTGTGGAGATTATACACTGACGGAAGAATTGGATGTGGCCATTTCACTTGCTCGCTTAAGTATAGTGGTTAGGTTATTTCGGCATTGCTTGGTCACGATTACTCCACAATTAAGAATGCGGCAGGTGGTAAAGTAGAATCTCGTAGGTTGCTCATGCTTGATTGAATGGAAGTTGATTGTAGTGCCATATACTACTTTTCAGTTCATTGGGCTGTAAATCAAACTAGTCACCTTCTTCTGAATTATGAAATAGTTATTGCTATGTTGAGAGTCGTGTGGTGGAAACGTGATGTCCGAATTACTTGTCGAGGATTTGAATTTTGCGTTTGTCGCTTCGAGGATCCATGTAATAACATATGCAGTTATCAGTCAATTTCTTCTGGAATTATTTCAATGAAAGTCGAATAATTTTTGTTAGTGATGCATAGTATAGTGCCATGCTGTACGGCTGTCATCTTGCTGTGTATCGAGAATTCGCCTCACACTCCCTGAATATTGTGGCATATCGGAAACCACATACTTACCTGCAGTCGCTGAACATTAGTATTACGAGAGGGTAAAAAGGGAAAAAAACAAAAAAAAAGGAAATACATTGCCGTGGACTGAGCTTGTGTAGTACGCATTTCTGCCACTAGGTGTGTATAACGCAACTCATTGCCAGTTCAGTACCGCCTGTGTTCTCGACCTGGCTTGTTCTGTTCACGTGCAGCAACTGTTTCTGCTAGCGCTGTTTTGTTCTTGTTCCGTTTCGTTTTTCATGATGGCAAGTTTAAGTGAACAACGTGTAGCTGTGAGATTTTGTTTTCTACTCGGTAAAAATGCTGCTGAATATGTTTTAATGTTGAAAATAGCTTACCAAGATGGCGCTATGGGTAAAACTGAGGTGTACGAGTGGTTTTCACGAATTAAAAATGACAACATGTCGATTGATGACAAACGTCGTTCTGGACGTTCATCAGCTGCCAGAATCGACGAAAGTATTGAAAAAATTCGAGAACTTGTGCTCACAGATCGTGTCGACAGACAATTCATCACCTGTCAGAGATTAGTGCTTTATCTTGGAGCTCGGTCCAGCGAATTTTAACGGAAGATTTGGGCAGACGGAAGACTGGTTCATCCAACACGAAAACGCACCTGCAGAGACAGCCATCTCTGGTACACAGTTTTTGGCTCAAATGGCATGATTCCGCTGCCCCATCCACTCACCTTACTCGCCTGACGTGGTGTCGTGGGACTCTTTTATTTCCGCGCATGAAAATTGGCATGCAAGGACACAGATTTGACTAGAAGTCAGAAAACGAGGGATGAGCTGTCAGCCGTTTCTAAGGATGACTACTAAAAAAAGTTTCGAACAGTGTTAGCACCGATGGGACAAATGTATTAGTTATAATGGAGAGTATTCTGAAGGGGATACAATTGATTTGTAAACAATTTGAAAATATATAGTTTTTAAAAAGTTATTAATGTTTTTTGGATACCTCTCTTTAATATTTCTTCTTTGGATGCTATGAGTTTTCAGGTGCAGATAATGAAAACCGACGGGTGATGTTACGACGACAGTTGCGTGTTAAATATCGTGCGCAGTGAACTCGCACTTTACCGTGATGTTACGTGAAAATGATATTCATGATTTATGTACTGGTTCTCATGGTTTAATTATTATCTGTATTTAAAGTCAATGATTCAAAAAATGTGGAAACATTCTCAATTGCTGGCCTCTATAAGCAGCAAGCTAACTCTTGTTTTTTTCTGTATCGCTACCTCGATCAATCATTACTCACTGTGTAGTATTCTAGCTGCTATGCTGCATTACGAAAGTGTGTGTGATTGTAACTACTTCTGGTAAACTTCAAGAGTCATATAGCATTTCTAAACCGATTTCTGGGGAATAAGAATTATGTTTGCATTGCTTGAAAGTTTCATGCGTTAATTATCATTAAGTATGGGAGTAACCATTCCTTCTTATGGTAACACACGGTTTCCAGTTTCTATTGAATTTTGGTTAAAATGTAGGGTTGTGATGTCGACCAGTAATTTGTAATAACCCTTCTTGTAGCCCGCACGGTTGGCCGTGCGGTCTAACGCACAGCCTTCCGGGCGGGAAGGAGCACCTAGTCCCCGGCACGAATCCGCCCGGCGGACTTGTGTCGAGGTGAGCCGGCCAGTCTGTGGGTGGCTTTTAGGCGGTTTCCATCTGCCAAGGTGAATGCGGGCTGGTTCCCCTTATTCTGCCTTAGCTACACTATGTCGGCGATTGCTCCGCAAACAAGTTCTCCACGTACACGAACACTGCCGTTACTCTCCCACGTAAACATAAGGGTTACACTCGTCTGCTGTGAGACCTTCACTGGGGGTGGGGGGGAGGGGCACCGGGGGCCGATCTGCACAATAACCCTGGGTTCGGTGTGGGGCGGCGGAGGGGTGAAGTGGACTGCGAGAGTCGTCGTGGGGTTGTGGACCATTGCGGCTGCAGCGGGGACGGAGCCTCTCCGTCGTTTCTAGGTCCCCGGTTAACATACAATACAATACCCTTCTTGTGGCTGCAGCGTAGTAGTGCCGGTATTATGACAAACGCAATGCTATCAAGTGTATCTTACCCTGTCCAACTGTCATTCGAACGATACTGAGTTATACACTAAGGGAAAAAAAAGGACGCACCACGAATAAATTATCCGAATGGTACGAAAATCAGTAGATATGATATACGTGTACAGACAAACAAATGTTTGTAATTTCAGCAAAAACGGAGAATTTATTCAAGAGAAAGAGCTTCACAAACTAAGAAAGTCAATAACGCGTTCTGCCATCTCTGGTCCTTACGCAAGCAGTTATTCGGTTTGACATTCACTGAGTTGTTGGATATCCTCCTTCAGATATGGTGCCAACTTTTGCCTAATTTGCGCGTTACATCGTCAAAACTCCGAGCTGCCAGTAATGTTCCCAATATTCTCAATTTCTGAGACATCCAGCGACTTTGCTGGTCGATTTAGGGTTTGGCAAACAGGAAGACAAGCAGGAGAAACTGTCGCCGTGGCCAAAGGACATTATCTTGCTGAAATGTGAGCACAGGATGGCTTTCCACGAAGGGTAACAAAACAGGGCATAGACTATCATCATACTACCGCTGTGCTGCAAGAGTACCGCGAATGATAACTAAAGGAGACCTGCTGTTAAATGAAATGGCAGTCCAGACCATCACTCTTGGGTTGTAGGGTTGAATGGCGGGCGACAGTCAGGCTGGTATCCCACCGCCATCCAGGGCGTCTCCAGACGGTGTGCGGACATTTGCCACGCCAGACATTTGCCATGATTTTACCTGCTCCGAAGGGTTGGGTCCCTTGTCTCCCCCTCGTCCTCCTCCTCCTCATCGCTTACTCAGCCTTTCTGCTGGTTTACTTAACATAGAACCAGAATCTCTTTGGATTTTCCACCACATTTCTAGAGAGAGTTTCGTTGTGTAAACTATTAAATGCATCCGCACTGAAATCCGCACCAAATTTCGAGCCTCAGTAAGAGTTCGCCAAATTCGAGATTTTGCCTTTATGAATTATACCTGCCTTTTCGGTGCTCCTGCAGCAGCTTTCTGTCGTGTTTTGTGTACCATGGGGGATCAGTTCCGTCTCTTATTATTTTACTTGTTATGAATCTCTCGAGTGCTGTTGATACTATTTCTTTGAACTTAAGCCACATATGGTCTTCACTTACATAGTTTGGAAGGATTTGAGACTGTCTCTTAGAAAGACGTCAACCGAATTTTGAGTTGCTGTTATAAATAAATGTATTTCGCGTTTAGTTTTGGTGAATTTCTTTGTTACGGAATTGAGCCTCGCTCGACTGTGTGTTCACTAATCCCTGTATCCGTCGTGATGCTCAGGATTATTTGTGGCTAAGAGGGCAAGTGTGTTTTCGTAACCATTTACAATTTGAATGTCTTCGTGAACTAATTGTTCAAAATAATTTTTAAAAAAACATTTAGAACAATTATGGAAGTTGTTTTCTATCTACAATAGTGTCTGAAAATGTATTTTTGTCAACATACGGAAGGTAGATTGAAGTCACTGCCCACTGTAATTGAATGAGTAGGGTACCTATTTGTGATGAGACTCAAGTTTTCTTTGAACTGTTCAGCAACTGTTTCATCTGAGACAGGGGGTCGGTATAAGGAGCCAATTATTAATTTATTCCGGTTGTCGACTATAACCTCTGCCCATACTAAGTCACAGGAACTATCTGCTTCAATGTCGCTCGTGAGCTGGAACACACATTACATTATTTTTCTTAAGTTCTGCTTCTTGTTTCTGTCGTACGTGGAAAACTTGTTTGCGCAGCAGTCGCCGACGTAGTGTAACTTAGGTGGAATAAGGGGAACCAGCCAGCATTCTCCTTGGCAGATGGAAAACCACCCATAGACTGAGCGGCTCACCGGACCTCGACACAAGTCCACCGGGCGGATTCGTGCCGGGGACCAGGCGCTCCTTCCTGCCCGGAAGGCCGTGCGTTAGACCGCGCGGCCAACAGGGCGGGCTACAAGAAGGGTTATTACAAATTACTGGTCGACATCACAATCCTACATTTTAACCAGAATTCAATAGATACTGAAAACCGTGTGTTACCATATAAAGGAATGACTACTCCCATACTTAATGATAATTAAGGCCTGAAACCTTCAAGCTATGCATACGTATACAATTACGGCTTTTCCCTCCAAAACCTGGGATACTTTCTCTGTGACCCTGTAAATACCAGAGCTAAACAATGTAGAAGAACAACATACGTTACAAGCATAGCATTCTGTATTACTTCATTTCCTTATTTCTGACATTTTAAAATAGTACGTCGACTTTAGATGACATGTCAATCATAGATGTTCTTATCTCTATTTAGTGGACGTATTTTCAGTCATGTTTTGAACATTGTCCCGCTACACTTTATTAACTAATGTTTCGCCGCCAGGGATATCGCATTTTAGAGTGTAAATCAATATGAAGTATGTCGTTCTTCTTTTCACACATTCACATATCCACTTCTTCTTTCCTTATTGTCTTTTGGGCATGCAGTTGTAGTAATAAAAGTAGGCAAAAATGCAGTGATCCAAAAGAAACGATTAGCGTACATTCGCATTCTCTTTACATCGTTCCTTTCTTGTTGCTCCCATGACGATGGACTTTTTCTACCGCAATCAGTAAGCGTGAAAGGAAGCTACCGTATAGACAGAGGGATCTATATTTATACTTAGCAGAACTAATTACAGACATAATCGTCGGTATTGCTTTCGTTTCCCAAAAGTTATAAATATTTCGATTTCGGAAAAGAAGCTCTGTATTTTGCCAAGACGTCGAAGAAGGTCCCTTACGTAGTGGTTGTATCGAGTAAGATGTGGAGACGGCGGTTTGAAAGCGGGCAATAATAGTACGAGGAAGGGCGTCCCTTAACTGAGGGATCGCTACTCAAGCTACATGGCGAAGGGACAAGTGTGTCAAATGTCCAGCGTGTCAAATGTCCGGCGTGCCAAATGTCCGGCATTCCTTCAGACATGTCTTCGCTGGCCACTGGGGCTCTATTCGGAGCGGGACTTAACGCTGAAGACAATTCTACTCTATCCAACGAGATTCCTGGCCGAACGTGCTCGACACAACTGCAAATGGGCATCTCGGTGTACAGAGGTCAATGGTAGTCGGATCAAGAGATGCAGTGAGCTCAGCCCCCATTCTGTGAGCCTCATAAAGGACCTCGTAGTCATCGGTGATAATGTGAAACCAGAGCTCTGAATGCCTCTCTGACGACTGCTCGGCTCTGTCGTTCTGTCGCGTCCCTAGGTGGATGGCTTTCTTCTTGACACTTTATTTGGCCATGGGTTCACCCATTCCTGCCAACACCGTTGAATAGTGCCATCTCTCATATTCAAATGTTGAGAGATTCGCCGATTACTCCAACCAGCTTCTATGAGCCCAACTAAGCGTCCTCTCTCAAATGCTGACATATGTATGTATTGTTAACGCTCCTGTCTGCAGGCGTAGATACTGCCCAACTGAGTGCACGAAATGAAATTCGCAGAGACTTTGTGCCTTGGTATCGTCATATCCCTGTGTGCGGTGAAATTGAGCTGCATACACATTCACCCACCGACCTCAAATGTTTACAGTTTTGCATTTTCAGTGAAAACCTCTATGAAAATCAATTTGGGAACAGTTAGCGTAACTTCTTCGTTGTACGTCGTTTCTTTGTATTAGAGTGTATTTGGAGTACTGTACTTGCATGTATACCCTCACTTAATTTTGGTAGTAACACTCCTTTCTTTACGTGCACAAGAAGAAATTAGAAAATGTGACTGAACAGTAAGTAGATTTGTGACCCACACATAAGAAAGTGTATCAAATAGAGATCCCACGTGCCTGGGTTCCGTTCCTTCAGTGTCAGAGGCAAAAAATACAGATGATCCGCATTTCGTCTTACACGGGTGGTAGTTGTCTGTACTTGTTCAAAATATGTATACTTTTTACTTTAATTTAAAGGAGTTATATACGTCAGCAGGAGACATTATTTCACATTATAACGATCTATACGTTGTGTAATGAAGCTGCTTTACTGCCTGAAGCTGACAGTAAAGTGAAACATTTATGTACGCTTTTGCCACTTTGCAGCGTTGTCACAGTAATACTCCAGTTTTATTACAATACTTCTCCCATGTACAGACTGACTATATAGGTAACACTCAAAATTTTTAAAAAAATGATGATAATAAAGTACCGTGAAATGATAGGGTAATGCCCTGCTAACAGTTATTTGTAATATTTATAGTTTTCCACTAATGATGTTTTTGGCAGACGACTTGACAGTTAAGGAGCGAGGTCTGTGCGTAGGAACATACAAGCAGATAAAACTATTTATGATTTTTATTGTAATGTTCAATGAGAATTACAATGACAATGGGAACTGTAACAATAAATTTATCTTGAGGAAATTGGAAAATATTCACAAGTGAAATACTGGGTACAAGAAAAATTTACAACGAACTGTTAAGTTGTAACTAGCAACATGAAAAAAAACGATTTATCTCTATTGCTGGCTGGGAAAAAGCTAGTACAAAATCAGTCTTAATTAGAATGAAAAGAAATCATTAGTTTCCTTTGACAAACATTAATGAGTAATGAAAAGGTATACGAACATGAAGAGACTTTTACGGTTGAAAAACACGGATATAAAGTGATGGTAAATACTATGAGAATTCTACAATGAATATCAAATAATTACACAACAGAAAATGTAACACATTATTTAGTCTACATATATAAGATAAAATGTAAAGGGTATTTGAACTTTTCAAAGTGTACAGAGACACTGGAGGACTGAAAATGAGGATCTTCAGGCGGTTAAAGTTAATTTTAATTTTATATACACCACAGTAAAATTATTTCGGGAAGGCATCTGCCGTAAGATTGAAAACTATTGTCTAAAGTTTCATTTACTGTTTGACTATATATCACAAAATTCCCTTCTTGGGTGAGGTGCATCAAGACTCAGTCAGTCGGTTTTTGGTGTTAAAACGAGCTATATAATTTTATTTTCTTCGAATAAGCTGTTGGCAGCAGCAAGGAATACTTACTCGATAAATATACCGTAATGTGACAAATATTGACCCGTAGTTAAATCTGGACGGAAATTTAGCATTTACTTAAGGTAAGGGGAAAGACGTAAGTCGTAATGAGGCGGTTTCGTTAATGTGTTGCTTATAGCACTGAGTCATAACGCCCCCGCTCCCTCCTACTCATCTCTTTCCCTCAACCTTTTCATATCTAATAGCAATAATTTTGCCCACGGTTGGTGAGCTTTTGTTACTATTGGCATTTAGTTATAAGAAAAGCCTTCCACTTCGCACAGGTTGCCATTTCTATGTAAAAACCCGAATGATTACTGACTCTAGATAGGAGTACGATTTTTTGACTTTTTCTCCACATAATCGTTTAAAGATATCTTCAGGTAAACTAGCTGCAAATCATGTGGCCGAGAGTTAACGGAATACGCGCTAGAGTCCTATCGTTGGCAGATCAATGAAGAAACGTTTTTAAAATCGGGTTTTGCGTTCACACGCGGCCTCTCAAATGTGAAAGTGTGGAAGAAGTAAACGACGCTATTGCCCGGATAGGGCAACAGCACACGGCGCGCCATTCACGCCCGTTCTCTTATACACTAGAAGAGAGTCCATTAGATAGGAGAGGTGAGCTACAGCTAGAGCACGATAAATTAGAGCGGCGTGCGGCCTAGTTGCGCGGCCGAGGCCGCAGCGGGATGGGCAGGGCCCCGGGCGGCAGGTCGAGCGGCTGCTCGCGGCCGCGTGCGGGCCCCGGCACGTTGCGGTCGTCCAGCTCCTCGGGCGGCGGCGCCTGCGTCGTGGGCACGTCGCAGTCCTCCGTGGGAGGCACCACGCAGCGCAGCGACCGCCGGTCGAACACCAGCATGGCCGGGCAGCGCTGCAGCCGCGGGTAGCCGCCCTGGCACTGCCAGTACCGGTTGCACGACTTGCCCAGCGGCACGTTGCCGTTCGCGTCCTCGTTACACAGCGCTAAAAATCACAACAAAACGTACTTTACCTTCTCAAAAGCAAACTCCAATTAACTCAGTTTATTGCTGAAGGAACTACACTACTGGCCATTAAAATTGCTACACCAAGAACAAATGCAGGTGATTCATTGGACAAATATGTTGTACTAGAACTGACATGTGATTACATTTTCACGCAATTTGGGTGCATAGATCCTGAGAAATCAGTACCCAGAACAACCACCTCTGGCGTAATAACGGCCTTGATGCGCCTGGGCATTGAGTCAAACAGAGCTTGGATGGCGTGTACAGGTACAGCTGCCGATGCAGCTTCAACACGATACCACAATTCATCAAGAATAGTGACTGGCGTATTGTGACGAGCCAGTTGCTCGGCCACCATTGACCAGACATTCTCCCAAGATCTGGAGAATGTGCTGGCCAGGGCAGCAGTCGCCCATTTTCTGTATCCAGAAAGGCCCGTACAGGGCCTGCAACATGCGGTCGTGCATTATCCTGCTGAAATGTATGTTTTCGCAGGGATCGAATGAAGGGTAGAGCCACGGGTCGTAACACATCTGAAATGTAACGTCCAATGTTCAAAGTGCCGTCAATGCGAACAAGAAGTGACCGAGACGTGTAACCAATGGCACCCCATTCCATCACGCCGGGTGATACGCCAGTATGGCTATGACGAATACACGCTTCCAATGTGCGTTCACCGCGATGTCGCCAAACACGGATGCGACTATCGTGATGCTGTAAACAGAACCTGGATTCATCCGAAAAAATCACGTTTTGCCATTCGTGCACCCAGGTTCGTCGTTGAGTACACCATCGCAGGCGCTGCTGCTTGTGATGCAGCGTCAAGGGTAACTGTAGCCATGGTCTCCGAGCTGATAGTCCGTGCTGCTGCACCGTCGTCGAACTGTTCGCGCACATGGTTGTTGTCTTGCAAACGTCCCCATCTGTTGATTCAGGGATCGAGAGGTGGCTGCACGATCCGTTACAGCCATGTGGATAAGACGCCTGTCATCTCGACTGCTACTGATACGAGGCCGTTGGGATTCAGCACGGCGTTCCGTATTACGCTCCTCAACCCACTGATTCCATATTCTGCTAAAAGTCATTGGATCTCGACCAACGCGAGCAGCAATGTCGCGATACGATAAACCGCTATTGCGATAGGCTACCATCCGACCTTTATCAAAGTCGGAAACGTGATGGTACGCATTTCTCCTCCTTACACGAGGCATCACAACAACGTTCCACCAGGCAACTGCTGTTTGTGTATGAGAAATCGGTTGGAAACGTTCCTCATGTCGGCACGTTGTAGGTGTCGCCACCGGCGCCAACCTTGTGTGAATGCTCTTAAAAACTAATCATTTGCATATCAGAGCATATTCTTCCTGTCGGTTAAATTTCGCGTCTGTATCAGGTCATCTTCGTGGTGTAGCAATTTTAATGGCCAGTAGTGTATTTGTCAGCCATGCCTCTACGACCGGTACTCGTACATCCATTATGCATATTCCCGTACAGCTCAGACGTTGTACTTGAAAGTAGCTTGTGCATGTAGAACCCAGTACTCCTACATAATGCATGTACCAGTACTGGTCGTAGACGCATGGCTTAAGACATATGGAAGTTTGGGTTTGGCCTTGAGTCGTGCACGGATAGCCAAATGGTAAGGCGACCGTTCGTGATAAGTGTGCAATCTGGGTTCGAGTCCCGGTCGGACACGAGTTTTCACTATCGTCATTCCATTTTACAGCTGATGATAGTCCTTATTCGTAATTACAAATTCATTTGATACATATGTGATTTAGTTTCCTCTAAGGATCCTCGCAGATAATAAAGAGTGCATCACAGGACTGCTTATTTACGATTCTCTTGTAACGTACAGATGCTTACGAGATAATGTCGGTTTCCTACAATAATAAAATATTTGTAGTAAACACCAGAAGGCCTGATGTTTCGCATAAAGATGTACATTATCCATCATAGCAGAGTTTCGTTCGCTTCAGTTTCGGCCAAGTCAGTGAATGTGGTATGTGGGAAACCTATATGGAATGTAATACCTACATTACTTAACGTATCAAATAATACCCCACAACTGTAGCTTAAGGGAAAACCACACAGATGTGATAATAAATCGTTAAAAGAAATGTACAAGGCCTATTCGGAAAGTAAGGTTCGATCAGTCACAAAATGGAAACCACTGTGAAAATCAAAAATTTTTTATCTGCAACAGTTAGCTACACCTTCCAGTTACTTCTCATAATAGCCAGTGCTCCGATTTAGACGTTTGTCGTAGCGTTGTGCCAACTTTCCAATACCCTCGTCGTACAAGGAAGCCACCTGCGCTTCCTGTCAATTCTCTACGATGGTTTACGGCTCGTTGTCTGTGCCACAACTTTGTCTTCATAGCGATTCATGTGAGCAGAGATGAAATTCAGGGAGAGTCAATTAGGGGCTCTATTGTGGGTGACCAAATTCTTCCCATCATTTTCATTCCCCCTTCAGAGTGCGATCGAGAATTGTCATGCAGAAGGAACCGTATGACAGCTATGTTTTGTAGGCTGCATGAATTCAGGCGAAATCTCACACCAGGCCCTCATACTTGGCGGGAGACGCTATTGTTCTTGGCGTCTTTACGTACTCACTGTGCGCTCACAACTCAAAAGAGCAACGTGACGCATGCTAGAGACAATACCCAACACATCTGTGTAAAACTTCATCGTATTTTCACTGTGATTTCCACTTCGCAGCCCATCAGACATTAATCTCCGATTAGCCCTCGTAATTTTTTCCCAACATAGGAGAAACCAATTCTACAATTGATGCAAGAAGCTTCAACACGTTCGCTTTTGAAGCAAAAGTAATTGCATTTACAAGAATATTCATGTATTAGAAAGTCGATAGCTGTGTAAAAACGGACGAATCATTTGATTCTATAAAAAAAATTTAAGTGTCAAGGAAAGTGCTTATGATAACAGACAACAACAGAAATATATGCTTCTCATGCATGAACTGTGTTTATATTCTTTTGCTTTCAGCGGAATAAGCTGCAAATATAGACATATTCGAGAGTGTTTCTTCATGAATGAGTTGCAGCTTATAACATTGAATCAGTGTGATTCGGACGTTTTTACTTATATTTTACGATAGTTCATGTAGCTTGGTAAATTAATAACACATGGAACGCAAAAATATAGATGGCAGCGCACTTTCCAACAAAAGGCGAAGGTCCCGAGATCGAGTCTCGGTCCGACACACAATTTTAATCTGCCAGGAAGTTTAATATCAGCGCACACTCCGCTGCAGAGTGAAAATCCTATTCTGGCTGTGCTACACTCCTGGAAATGGAAAAAAGAACACATTGACACCGGTGTGTCAGATCCACCATACTTGCTCCGGACACTGCGAGAGGGCTGTACAAGCAATGATCACACGCACGGCACGGCGGGCACACCAGGAACCGCGGTGTTGGCCGTCGAATGGCGCTAGCTGCGCAGCATTTGTGCACCGCCGCCGTCAGTGTCAGCCAGTTTGCCGTGGCATACGGAGCTCCATCGCAGTCTTTAACACTGGTAGCATGCCGCGACAGCGTGGACGTGAACCGTATGTGCAGTTGACGGACTTGGAGCGAGGGCGTATAGTGGGCATGCGGGAGGCCGGGTGGACGTACCGCAGAATTGCTCAACACGTGGGGCGTGAGGTCTCCACAGTACATCGATGTTGTCGCCAGTGGTCGGCGGAAGGTGCACGTGCCCGTCGACCTGGGACCGGACCGCAGCGACGCACGGATGAACGCCAAGACAGTAGGATCCTACGCAGTGCCGTAGGGGACCGCACCGCCACTTCCCAGAAAATTAGGGACAATGTTGCTCCTGGGGTATCGGCGAGGACCATTCGCAACCGTCTCCATGAAGCTGGGCTACGGTCCCGCACACCGTTAGGCCGTCTTCCGCTCACGCCCCAACATCGTGCAGCCCGCCTCCAGTGGTGTCGCGACAGGCGTGAATGGAGGGACGAATGGAGACGTGTCGTCTTCAGCGATGAGAGTCGCTTCTGCCTTGGTGCCAATGATGGTCGTATGCGTGTTTGGCGCCGTGCAGGTGAGCGCCACAATCAGGACTGCATACGACCGAGGCACACAGGGCCAACACCCGGCATCATGGTGTGTGGAGCGATCTCCTACACTGGCCGTACACCTCCGGTGATCGTCGAGGGGACAATGAATAGTGCACGGTACATCCAAACCGTCATCGAACCCATCGTTCTACCATTCCTAGACCGGCAAGGGAACTTGCTGTTCCAACAGGACAATGCACGGCCGCATGTATCCCGTGCCACCCAACGTGCTCTAGAATGTGTAAGTCAACTACCCTGGCCAGCAAGATCTCCGGATCTGTCCCCCATTGAGCATGTTTGGGGCTGGATGAAGCATCGTCTCACGCGGTCTGCACGTCCAGCACGAACGCTGGTCCAACTGAGACGCCAGGTGGAAATGGCATGGCAAGCCGTTCCACAGGACTACATCCAGCATCTCTACGATCGTCTCCATGGGAGAATAGCAGCCTGCATTGCTGCGAAAGGTGGATATACACTGTACTAGTGCCGACATTGTGCATGCTCTGTTGCCTGTGTCTATGTGCCTGTGGTTCTGTCAGTGTGATCATGTGATATATCTGACCCCAGGAATGTGTCAATAAAGTTTTCCCTTCCTGGGACAATGAATTCACGGTGTTCTTATTTCAATTTCCAGGAGTGTATATGTATTGTGATAGTGCAGTTAAAATGCCAACTCATTGGAGAGGTATCTAGATGTCGACAGCGAGCTAACACTACACATTATTATTATTACAGCTCGCTTTTGCGCAATACATTCTTTCTAACTGATGAGTTACTGCAGAAAATTATTCCATAAGACATTAGTGAATGGAAATATGCATGATATATCAGAAGTGTGATTCGTTTGTTACCAAGACTAACAATTACACGAAGAACGCAACTGAACTTAATTGTTTTCGAAGCTCTGTAGTGTGCTTCTTCCAGTTCAAGTTTTCGTCAATATGTACGCCCAAAAATGTGGAACATTTTACCCTATCTCCTGACTCCTGTTCATTTGCTACGTCAACTGTTGGTATGACTGGTTGTGTTGTACGGAACTGAATACAGCGTATTTTCTCAAAATAAAGGGAGTGTCCATTTTCAGAGGACCACTTAATAATTCTTTGATAAGCATTATTAACATCTCATCGTCAGCCATGAAAGGCGTACATACCACACGAATCGACAGTTTTCTTTCAGTTAGAAGATCACTCTCTTACAAAGCTACGAACTGTTATGTGTGCGCCACAAACACAATAATTGGGTCTTCCCATCTGAGATAAATGTCATGCAATACATGTTCGTGGACCATAATTCCATCTCCTGTTAAAATATCACATTGCCTAGTGAGAAATATGTCCTCAAGCTAAGGAATAGTTGTTATGACACGATACGCCTCTTTACCGCAACAAAAGTTTGTAACCCATGATTTATTCATGCTGTGGCCCATGCACCAACATAATTCGTCTTTTACTATATTTTTAAGTAACTGGAAGACGGTAACTGAGGACGTTACAAATGGGCTCTTACAATCATGCAAAAAAGCAGGTGCTTTGGTAATCACGAAGCTAGTCAGTTAGTTGCAGTGCTTTAAAACATACACCCAGCGTAAGAAATTCTGCAAGTAGTGTTCTCCACTCTCTACTGGCTCAGAGAATCTCTTGTAGCGACAAGACTGGTTCTCCGTCTCCGATACTTGCCAAGGATAGCTGCATTCCGTAAAAAGAGTTAGTCACGGTTCGCTGTCATCGAATAGAATAAATGTAGAGCTGGAACAGTTTAGCAAATATTCTAATATCTAGTTCTTTCTATAAAGCTTCTGTTCTTGACCCGTGAAACCCTTTGACTGTGTGATGTGAAAGTAGAGAGTCCTCCCAGGATTCTCCTAAATGGCGGGTTAACTCTGTCTGTAAACTAATAAAGGGTGGACAGAGTGTTAGACTTTCGATTGCCAATCCGAAAAGTGTACTCGGTTTGTGCTTCATTCACCACGTTGTTCTGCTCGATGAGTACGTAATTGCAGTTTTAGACAGTTACTAACCCGTCCCTTACCATTCCAGCTGTCTGATAACAATTCCACGAGACTCAGCCGGTGCGACTAGATTTTTACAAAGGCCACTGAATTACTGGCTTCGTACGAGAATTACATACGTCTCTTAGCTTAATATCATTTCTGATATTTTAATGCTGGAAGCGGGGCAATATATGGTAAAAACGTAAATAGTTAAGTCCCTGTTAATAGTGAACTCTGGTTTTATGTGGCAGTACTACTATAAAGACGTCAATGGCTCTACATCGTCAAATGTTTTCCTTTCTCGTAATCTTAATGGAATTAGCTGGTTAGTATGGGAGCTATGTATCTGGATGCATTCCTTTGCGTCTTAACATGCCCAGCTGCAATTACATATTTTTGGCTGTGCGATTTGTCTTTCAGACAGCGATTTATATCCCAGTGAGATCATTTGAGATAGATAATTAACCTATTATATGGTTATAACTTGCTGTCTAGAACTACCCTGATAATCGCAAGGAATGATTCATGAACAGGAAGGGAATGGGTTAGTTAGCTAAGATTTCAGTTACGTTATTTCAACAGTCTCGTCATTATGCCGAAGCATACACGGCAAGAATCTCAAGTATACGGGACGTTTACAGTCTTAATAGCCTGTAGCTGACATCCAGATAGATGCAGGATGCAGTAATTGAGATGAAGATCCACAGACCCATATCTCGCAGTGCTCTCTGATAGAGTGAGATAGTGCCCTCCTTACCCGTGGCCTCCGGCTTCAAGGTAAAAGTAGTATCGCTACCTCCACAAATGCGCCCGCCTTTCACTAAGTCGCCAGTCCTACTCGGCCTGGAGGGAATACAGCGTAGAAATATGCGGAACTCTTAGACTGCAGCTATACGTCTTACTAATAGGCTCTATCGGCCTGTTACACAAGTTAGCTGGACTAGATTAATATTTCACTGGAAAACTAAATATTGAAAAGGTCTAGTATCGATAATATCGTGGAGGCGCCCACCGAAAACAACTTGATATCGTATGTTCTGTCCCAGTTGTGTTAACAAGGAGTGAAACGCACAACCACTACTTTCTGCGTGAACGGCGGCTTGTTAGGGTTCCTGACGTCATCCCTTATATTCCTGAAAATAATAATCGACACCTATTTCAAAAATCGTAATCAAATATCTCACATGTGAATATCCAATCTGCTTGTCGATTGCTCCACGGATACTTTTACTGTATTCTGAGAGGACATATGTTGATAAGCGGATCACATAAAGTTTATTTTCTTAGATTCGTTGTTTATCTTAACAGATATTTCCGTTAACTGCTGTTGCCAGAAATGGCACTTGAGACACTTTGACGCTCCGATAACTTCTTTTCACAAGAGCGAGAACCATGCTTGTACAAGCAATCGTAGGAATTGCTCCGCTTCCTATTGCAAAACACTTTTTCAGATTTATTTCTCTCAAATATGTTTCTCCTTGTTTCAGTCGTAAGATTGCAAATTTTAAACTATTTCAACACTACCATGTTGTTGTTGTTGTGGTCTTCAGTCCTGAGACTGGTTTGATGCAGCTCTCCATGCTACTCTATCCTGTGCAAGCTTCTTCATCTCCCAGTACCTACTACAACCTACATCCTTCTGAATCTGCTTAGTGTACTCATCTCTCGGTCTCCCTCTACGATTTTTACCCTCCACACTGCCCTCCAATGCTAAATTTGTGATCCCTTGATGCCTCAAAACATGTCCTACCAACCGATCCCTTCTTCTAGTCAAGTTGTGCCACAAACTTCTCTTCTCCCCAATCCTATTCAATACCTCCTCATTAGTTACGTGATCTATCCACCTTATCTTCAGTATTCTTCTGTAGCACCACATTTCGAAAGCTTCTATTCTCTTCTTGTCCAAACTAGTTATCGTCCATGTTTCACTTCCATACATGGCTACACTCCAAACAAATACTTTCAGAAACGACTTCCTGACACTTAAATCTATATTCGATGTTAACAAATTTCTCTTCTTCAGAAACGCTTTCCTTGCCGTTGCCAGTCTACATTTTATATCCTCTCTACTTCGACCATCATCAGTTATTTTACTTCCTAAATAGCAAAACTCCTTTACTACTTTAAGTGTCTCATTTCCTAATCTAATTCCCTCAGCATCACCCGATTTAATTTGACTACATTCCATTATCCTCGTTTTGCTTTTGTTGATGTTCATCTTATATCCTCCTTTCAAGACACTGTCCATTCCGTTCAACTGCTCTTCCAAGTCCTTTGCCGTCTCTGACAGAATTACAATGTCATCGGCGAACCTCAAAGTTTTTACTTCGTCTCCATGAATTTTAATACCTACTCCAAATTTTTCTTTTGTTTCCTTTACTGCTTGCTCAATATACAGATTGAATAACATCGGGGAGAGGCTACAACCCTGTCTCACTCCTTTCCCAACCACTGCTTCCCTTTCATGCCCCTCGACTCTTATGACTGCCATCTGGTTTCTGTACAAATTGTAAATAGCCTTTCGCTCCCTGTATTTTACCCCTGCCACCTTTAGAATTTGAAAAAGAGTATTCCAGTCAACATTGTCAAAAGCTTTCTCTAAGTCTACAAATGCTAGAAACGTAGGTTTGCCTTTTCTTAATCTTTCTTCTAAGATAAGTCGTAAGGTCAGTATTGCCTCACGTGTTCCAACATTTCGACGGAATCCAAACTGATCCTCCCCGAGGTCCGCATCTACCAGTTTTTCCATTCGTCTGTAAAGAATTCGCGTTAGTATTTTGCAGCTGCGACTTATTAAACTGATAGTTCGGTAATTTTCACATCTGTCAGCACCTGCTTTCTTTGGGATTGGAATTATTATATTCTTCTTGAAGTCTGAGGGTATTTGGCCTGTCTCATACATCTTGCTCACCAGCTGGTAGAGTTTTGTCATGACTGGCTCTCCCAAGGCCGTCAGTAGTTCTAATGGAATGTTGTCTACTCCGGGGGCCTTGTTCCGACTCAGGTCTTTCAGTGCTCTGTCAAACCCTTCACGCAATATCGTATCACCCATTTCGTCTTCATCTACATCCTCTTCCATTTCCATAATATTGTCCTCAAGTACATCACCCTTGTATAAACCTTCTATATACTCCTTCCACCTTTCTGCCTTCCCTTCTTTGCTTAGAACTGGGTTGCCATCTGAGCTCTTGATATTCATACACGTGGTTCTCTTCTCTCCAAAGGTCTCTTTAATTTTCCTGTAGGCAGTATCTATCTTACCCCTAGTGAGATAAGCCTCTACATCCTTACATTTATCCTCTAGCCATCCCTGTTTAGCCATTTTGCACTTCCTCTCGATCTCATTTCTGAGACGTTTGTATTCCTTTTTGCCTGCTTCATTTACTGCATTTTTATATTTTCTCCTTTCATCAATTAAATTCAATATTTCTTCTGTTACCCAAGGATTTCTAGCAGCCCTCGTCCTTTTACCTACTTTATCCTCTGCTGCCTTCACTACTTCATCCCTCAGAGCTACCCATTCTTCTTCTACTGTATTTCTTTCCCCTATTCCTGTCAATTGTTCCCTTATGCTCTCCCTGAAACTCTGTACAACCTCTGGTTCTTTCAGTTTATCCAGGTCCCATCTCCTTAATTTCCCACATTTTTGCAGTTTCTTCAGTTTTAATCTACAGGTCATAACCAACAGATTGTGGTCAGAGTCCACATCTGCCCCTGGAAATGTCTTACAACTTAAAACCTGGTTCCTAAATCTCTGTCTTATTATATAATCTATCTGATACCTTTTAGTATCTCCAGGGTTCTTCCACGTATACAACCTTCTTTCATGATTCTTAAACCAAGTGTTACCTATGACTAAGTTGTGCTCTGTACAAAATTCTACTAGGCGGCTTCCTCTTTCATTTCTTAGCCCCAATCCATATTCACCTACTATGTTTCCTTCTCTCCCTTTTCCTACACTCGAATTCCTGTCACCCATTACTATTAAATTTTCGTCTCCCTTCACTATCTGAATAATTTCTTTTATTTCATCGTACATTTCTTCAATTTCTTCGTCATCTGCAGAGCTAGTTGGCATATAAACTTGTACTACTGTAGTAGGTGTGGGCTTAGTATCTATCTTGGCCACTATAATGCGTTCACTATGCTGTTTGTAGTAGCTTACCCGCATTCCTATTTTCCTATTCATTATTAAACCTACTCCTGCATTACCCCTATTTGATTTTGTGTTTATAACCCTGTACCAGAGAAAGTGTAAAATGAAGGCCACACGATTTTGTTATTACTGTTGTAGTTTTTCTTTTTCTTTAATTATTATTTTACTTGATTTGTAGAACAATCATTGATTTTTTTCTGTATAGGCTCCCATCTGTACTAACATGACCAGTTCCATCTTGCCAGACAAGCCCAACTCATTTGTATATTTAAGACATCGTAAGAAGTGTCAAAATATTAGCCCGTACGTGGGGCAGATAACATACCATTCGGTGAAGATTTCATTTATATGTCAGACCATAACGGAAAGGCGCCGAACATAACATAAAAATTGGCTTCTTCGAACTACGGTCAAAATTCTGTACAAATTCTTCCTCAACCAAGGAAAGTTCGATGATGCAACTTAAAAGGATGTCGATTTTTCTGCGACCTACATACAAATTGTCAGGGGTAAGGTGACAATAATCACAATTTTACAAAGATAGTAACGGTGCAGTTAAATAATATCAAACGTATTTCTCATTGTTTGACGTTAGTGACATTCCTTTCAACAACCGTAATTTGGATTTATTATGGAACAAACAATAATGAAAGGCAAATAATTAATCTCCATTTGCAAAAGTGCTGTCTAAAAGTAAGCTTATTTTTAGACTTTCTGTGCCGTATGAGCACCTTTGAAAGAGGGAGGTTCAAATGGCTCTGAGCACTATGGGACTTAACATCTGTGGTCATCAGTCCCGTAGAACTTAGAACTGCTTAAACCTAACTAACCTAAGGACATCACACACATCCATGCTCGAGACAGGATTCGAACCTGCGACCGTAGCAGGCACGCGGTTCCGGACTGAGCGCCTTAACCGCGAGGCCACCGCGGCCGGCTAAAGACGGAGGCTAACACGAAAAAATTCTGATTGTGAGAAGTATGAGGAGTGGAGGAACTGTGCTCAGTGATGATACGACATATCTCTGTCGAAACTTTAGCAAATAATATGATTGTGGAGTATGGACACTGGACAATAGACACTACGGAGCTTTCGGCATGGCTAGAACAGGATCGCGGGAGGGGATTCCAAATTAACATAATGATATTTTTGTCGTGTCACAGATCTGCCGAAATCTAAGATCGCTTCAAACATAACTAAAAATCATAAAACTTGTAGAAATACTCCAAGACGTTGCAGCTAAACAAGTAAATCGTTACATGTCCACTAACATTGGGAACATTACACTGCAGTTTCTGATTAAATACGCCAGAACCGGTGCCGCTAAGAGAAAGGCTACATAGGCAACGCACGTTTACGTAACGTTGTGTACCGTGTGGCAGGAAATCCCACTAGAAATTTTCGGCACGGACTCAAACCACTCACTCTCTCCAGTGTATCCGGTGGATGTTGGAGTCCTGCGACTTTCTATTGCTCAATAGCTCGTAATTTTTTTGGTAAACATTTTTGGAATACAGTGATCAATAGATTATTATATTTTGACTAAAGTTCAGTCTTGATCACACCATTTATGTCTCAATGACATAGGTAACCGGTTTCGGTTATTTTTACATAACCATTATCAGACCCATGGTTTCCTTAGGATGGTAGGCGGAGCTCTCCTCAGCTGCTATGCTGTCAACTGATCGTAATTATTTCTCAGAGGTGACGTTGTCAAATAGTTTAGGAGATAACAAATTAATTTTTCGGAGGTGGTAATTATAGCTAAATCTGCCACATGCGTCTGAGTATTATTACTGCCCACCTCAATCATCTACCGTATTTTACGGACTGCAAGACGCTGCGGACTATAAGATTCACCTTAATTTTTAAGAAATTTTAATTTTTTTACCATTTTTATTATTAAATTTCAAAACCAGACTACAAAAAAATTTAAGAGAACTGATCCCTTAAAATATCTGAAAATTGTCATCTGACCTTTCTCCTTCTTTTTTTCTTCTTCTTCCTCTTTTTCGTCGTCATCGTTGTCCGCTTCGTATATAAGATGGTCTTCAATGCCATCGAGAGAGTTACTTATGCCGCACTTCTTGAAACATTCAACATTAATATCTTATCTCACTCTAGACCACGACTGTTTTATCCACTGACGCACTTCTTTGATTGAAGGTCGTTTTAAAGCTCCCTTCGGCGTGAATTCATGTTGGATTTCACCCATCATCCATTTGTTCCATTCCTCTCTCATATATACTATAAAAGGTTTATTTTTCGAGACATCAAGAGGTTGCATTTGTGGAGTAAGCTCTCGCGGAATAACAGGAAGCTCCATACTTCCCTGTTTCAATTTCTCTTCAACAGAATTTCTCTTCAACAGAATTTTTCTAATGACTATTAAACAGATATGGTACAAGAAGAGAACACTACTTCAATAAAGAACCTTTCCTTCTCTCCCACACTCTGTTAATCAACAATTTCATACAAGTTTCGTCCATCCAACCCTTGTCATGTATGTGCTTTTGA
Source organism: Schistocerca gregaria (assembly GCF_023897955.1). NCBI lineage: Eukaryota > Metazoa > Arthropoda > Insecta > Orthoptera > Acrididae > Schistocerca > Schistocerca gregaria. The sequence goes on along the minus strand of NC_064931.1, from coordinate 181,994,829 downwards.
CACTGTTTTGCGCTTGAAAATGATCGTTGGATTAAGTTTAATACCGTCGATACAACATGAAAGGACAACAATTTAATGCATTTTTTCATGTCCACTTGTTTTTATAGCTACAGTTTTAGCACCTTCCATGGCAACAGTTGTATCACTCAGTACATCAAATGTCAGAGGAGTTTTGTCAATATTCGCTATTTGGATTAGTTCCACATTGTTTTCTTTCGATGTTGAATAATAAAGCGATGGAAATACAATATTTTCCCTTAATACTCTTGTAGCATTTTCTGAAATAATTTCGTTTTGGTTCGCATGCTAAGTCCATGACGCTACATAAACCTGTAGCACCAACCAAACTCCACCCTTAAAGTCTGTTAAGTGCCACAGTAGTGCTAGCTTACGAGCGTGTATTCCTGTGTTAATTCCAATCCCATTTTGACGATGTCCTTGAATCCATTTCGATACGTCATTTTCTAGTTTTGGCCATGTCGCATTCAGTGCTCTATTTGCACCTTCAGTCTTCTTCATTTTTTTTCCATTTCCTCTTTACTAGCCCGCCAATCGCGAATGGTTTTTTTCTGTTTGTGAAGGGTCGATAAGCCACTCAGCTGCTATGAATACCTTTTATTTTTCCATTACGAAACTAGCTACAAAAATATTGCGCTCTTACCGATAACACAAATCACTTTCATTTCAAGTTCACTGGCACCGTATACAGTAACTACAGTATTTCATCATAGGCTAGACAGTATTCCGGATTTTTAATGGTGGGGTGGTAGGGACACTGTATTAGCAGGCTTGTGAATCCCCGCAACTCATGTTCATCGTCGGAACACCGCTGCTCCCAGTTGAATTCAGTGTTGCCAGATAGAGATAGGTTTCCCGCTGCATCGAATATATGGCAATTTTTAAGACTTGCGGGAATTTTAACTTTTATATAAATTTTATATAAGTTTCAAGTATAGGAAGCACCTGAATTTTGAAGTCAATATTTCGAAGAAAAAGGTGCGTATTTTAGTTCGTAAAATACGGTAGTGCTCAATGTAGCTAGCTACTGACGCGGAGGTTCCAGGTTATGTTCCTGGAAACTACTTAGGGTACGAGTCTGAAATGCGGCTCATTTAGCCTTTTATTGTTGAACTTGCAGTTATTTGAATAAATACGTAGTAGTATCGAAACGGCAGTGGCATCAAATCGAAAAGTTTACTCTGGTATCCAAGTCACGTCATCAGCATTATTCTCATATCCGCATTAAATTAAATTTAGCAGACATGGACACAATGTCTGGCAGTATTACGTAATTATGACTTACAACGACCAATCACAATCCGTATACGGGTTATGAATGATCACAACAACAGCAGACACGAGAATCAGTTGTTCCTGACGAAGCAGTTGGGCGATTTCGCCAAAAATTCTAGCTTCAACACAGACCTGACTCGGAAAATAAACTGATTAATATTTTATGCAAGGATTTCGCTGCGGGAAACTTCGGTCCCAGACCAGAACTTCGCCGGTATACGATTTTCATTGATTCCTCTCTGCCGTCTGAAGTCAGAGCTGTAATGGAAGATACTGAATCATCGAGGACTGGTATGAAGAACGCCCAGACGTTTCGAAGGCATTTTCAGAATATGGTTTCCTGTATATCTTCCTTATAGGGCACACACCTCGAAAAAGATCTCTAGAATCTGGTGCGTGACCAACTAATTTAATGAGTAAAAATTTCATTTTTAATCTTTATTCATTTACGTAACTGTCATTAGCTCCGCAATTTGGGATCGCAGGGAAATATTTCTGTAAAGACAAATTTTATGGGTCTAGCGAATGTAGAATGATTTAATTTCAGACTTATGACCACATTTAATGTTAAAATGACTTGATCAATGGGCATCTTTTATAGTCCAACACGCGAGGGGTAGCCGCGTGGTCATGGGCGCCTTGCCACGGTTCGCGCGGTTCCCCCGTCGGAGGGTCGAGTCTTCCCGCGGGCATCGGTGTGTGTGTTGTCCTTAGCGTAAGTTAGTTTAAGTTAGATTAAGTAGAATGTAAGCCTAGGGACCAATGACTTCAGCAGTTTGGTCCCATAGGAACTTAACGCAAATTTCCAAATTATCGTCCAAAAGCGAAACTTCCTGGCAGATTAAAACTGTGTGCCGGACCAAGACTCGAACTCGGGACCTTTGCCTTTCGCGGGCAAGTGCTCTACCAACTAAGCTACCCAAGCCCGACTCACGCTCCGTCCTCACAGCTTTACTTCTGCTAGTACCTCGTCTCCTACCTTCCGAACTTTACAGAAGCTCTCCTGCGAACCTTGCAGAACTAGCACTCCTGAAAGAAAGGATATTGTGGAGACATGGCTTAGCCACAGCCCGGGAATGTTTTCAGAATATTTTCACTCTGCAGCGGAGTGTGCGGTGATATGAAACTTCCTGGCAGATTAAAACTATGTACCGGACCGATACTCGAACTCGGGGCCTTTGCCTTTCGCGGGCAAGTGCTCTGGCAGAAGTAAAGCTGTGAGTCATGCTTGTGTAGCAGATTTAATCTGCCAGGAAGTTTCATATCAACGCACACTCCGCTGCAGAGTGAAAATATCATTCTGGTATCGTCCAAAAGTTTCAGGTTTAGATTAGGTAAACTCCCAGGGAACCCAATAAACATCAACTAATACAGTAAACCCGTCATTTCAAAATGTGTTGAACAATGCTTGTCGTATGGCAGAATACGCCGTAGCTTCGGGTCATACCAAGTATCGAGTTGTCATGTGCAGGTCACACTGAACGCTATCCCTTCTCGTTATTGTAATTAGCAATACTGTGAGTAAATTTCATTATGCGTGTGTTGCTTACGGTGCTTCTGGCAGCCGTCTACGTTGTCGGGCCAGTCGCAGGAATGCGTGTCCTCATTGTAGAGAAGGCCGCCGATGCAGAGCTGCTCGGTGGAGGTGCCGTTCCAGCACGTCCAGTAACGCGTGCAAGACGTCTCGTGCCCGAAGATTCCGTACAGCCAGTCGCAGTGCTCCGTGGAGATGGGTGGGTCTGCAAGATAGGACATGCGCTAAAGCCACAGCATACATATTATTTTATGGTATTGAATCCCGATATGCACTATGTTTGTGGGTCTGAAAGAAAAATATATGATAAAAGAGGGATTAGTGCAAAAGAACTCCGTGTCTCATAAGGAGAATTTGATAGCAGAATCATACAATTTATTACTCGAGTAAGAACAAGAAGATTGCACGAAGTGCTGCATGGTGTCTTCGAAATTCAACGTGTAAATTTTTATACGATTGACTATTTTAGTAAGGTTGTCATATACAGGGTGGTTCCATGATGATGTTACAAACTTTTAGGGATAATGGAGGAGGGTAAAGGTATCAATTTGAGGTAAGGGACTCTGGTCCGGAAACAATCGAGTCGAAGGGTGTATACGAAAATCGTTCTGAAATCTCTGACAGTGGATTACATGTACCTGTACTGTTGTTGTTTCGGTTTTAGGGTAGGAAACTTTCAGAGATGGTATTATCGACCAAAACAGGAAAGAAAAGTCTTGTAAACATTGACCATACAATGCATAACTTAAGACCTATGAGCACTTGTTAATATTTGATAGTGTGAAACAAATCTCTTCTACTGCAAACTATTTGGTTTCCATGTGTTTGTAGGACGTAATATGGAGAAAAAGAAGGAAAAAGTCTAGTAAATACGGTGTATAACATCCATACTTTAAGAGCTATGGGCACTTGTTGAGTAGAAGAGTTGGGTGTCACAGTAGAGTGGATGAATAAGTTCTCATAGCTCTTAAGCTATGGACTTCAGAGCCCTTGCTTACTGGACATTGTTTTCTTGTTTTGGTCCATATTAACTCCTCTAAAAAGTGAAAACCAAAGAATTTGCAAATAAAAGAGATGGGTTTCACAGTATCGGAAATGGAGTGCTCATAGTTCTTAAGGTACGCACTTCAGGACCCATTTTTCCTATACGTACTTTTCTTGTTTTGGTCCCTACTACCACCTCTGAAAATTGCTCATTCTATAATCTTAGCAGCCAGCCAGAGTGGCCGAGCGGTTCTAGGCGCTTCAGTCTGGAACCGCGCTACCGCTACGTTCGCAGCTTCGAGTCCTACCTCGGGCATGGCTGTGTGTGATGTCCTTAGGTTAGTTAGGTTTCAGTAGTTCTAAGTTCTATGGGACTGATGACCTCAGATGTTAAGTCCCATAGTGCTCAGAGCCATTTGAAGTCAATCTTAGCAACAACACTACCGGTACATGTATTCCACAGTCAGAGGTATCAGAAAGACTTTCACTTTTAACTTTCGACTAGGTCGTTTCAGGACCAGCGCCCCTTATCTCAAATTGATAGATTTACCGTTCTTCATTATCGCTGAAAGTTGGAAACATCATCACGAAATCACCCTGTGTAACTGAAGTGAGCACCTCATTTATCCAGCGACAGATGTGGCGTGTATGGAAAATAACGAATTCTGCTGTTTGCTCCTTACGGAAGCGAGCACTTCACCTTCTTCCAACCCTCACCTTCTTCCAATCCTTCCTTAACTATCTTTATCTCTTCCTCAACATGTACTCTAATTTTGGGATGTTAAGCTAAACAGTGATAAAAAATTATTTTACAGCAGTGTATAATTGTATCTATAATATACTGTGTGATATTTCTTGGACGTAGATATAAGCTTTTAAAATGATTGATCATGCGGAACAGCCACGTAAAATATCGATAGGAAATTGTCAATCTCGGCCGTCACCGGTAATTTTCAGATCTGAGGGACAAGCCCAGGCGTCGATTCGGAATTCAGCATCATCGGTGAGGCTAAACAGGTGCTTTAAGACAATGACATTCAATAACTGGTTGAGCAAAGCATGAAGCATCGGTTGATTTTCCTAGGTAAACTTCAGTGTGTATGTCCAAGACTTATTATAGCTGGCCTGACAACTGCATATTCAAATCTGTCTGGGAAGATCACCCGGTTGTTCACCAAGTCACTGAATGTCAGTAATCGAAGAGCAACTGTTTAGCACACCGCTTCCGCCACCACTGGTGCTGCGTTGACCGCTGGCGCTGCGTTGGATTCAGAACTGCCTCTGGAGATTATCATTCAGATATGATGGTGGCCGGTAACGACCGAATTTTATGTGAGTGTGTCGGACAATAAATAATTTCAATAAGAATGTTACCAATGACAGACTTCTCCATTACTACTGAAATGTAGTTCTCTCGAAAATTTGTGTAACTGCTTTCTAGTTTTATTCCCATGACTACATCTGAAGTGGTTTTAATACTCAGTGTCATTGATTCATAAAGACTTCACCATGCATGAAAGTCATGGGTCGGCTCACCCCTCTTGTAAGCAGAGGGAAAAACTGTGACAAAAGTCAAAGGAAAGTCATTAACCTAGAATTAAGCAGAAATATGAAGCTGCAACATTTCACCAGCTGCGCTTAATCCACAAAAACTGCCTGACCATGAAGTTAATAACTCATAAATGCAAGTAACATTGTCTTATGAATACAGTATGGTACAGGTCGATAAGATGAAAACATTGCAGAAACGAACAGAAGGAGCAGACAGAACACCAGACATGTTCTGCAGCCAGAAAGTAGAAAAGGACAACGTATTCCTGCAGGTACAAAGCAGGAACTGATATAATATTAAATATTCAGACTCCAAACCAAATAACAGAGGAAGAGAGGAAAATGAAGGTTTACCGCCGCGTCAATATTGAGATCGTTAGAGACGGAAGATGGACGTATGGCAGGAAACAGATACTAAAAATTTAAAGGAGCTGTCAGGCCTTTTTGTAAAATCAAGGCAGAACTATTATATTCGGATGTTTTTGGGACGGCGATTCGTTCTAACCCTGTTCCTCCCTAACGCGGCTTTACTGCCCTCATCGCTGCACCACATCGCACCCTAAAACATGTAAAGACAGCTCAGATTGGTTTACTTAGGCTTCAAATGAACGCTTTATTCAACTGCGGTCACTAATACAGTGAGTCACTAGCCGGGTTTGGATTACACACAGCAAAAGAAGTTTTGAACATCCCGGTTCCCAGAACTCCTGAAGACAGGCTTTGACTGTGGATATTGTATCGCAGACACTGTCCCTTTCATTGTTCAGAGATGTCACTAAATACGCTCAAAGATGCAAACAACCACGTATGAGCAGCGCCTATTACACGGAAGGGGTCCGACAGCCGATCACTTCCAGTCATTCCACCAGGAAGGAGGTGCACGGCTCGTGTTGTCTGTAGTTCAGCCATGCCTAGACGGTCAATACCGCGGTTCGACAGCGTCCGCATTGTTGCTTTGTGCCAGGAAGGGCTCTCAACAAGGTAAATGTCCAGGCTTCCGGGAGTGAACCAAAGCGATGTTGGTCGGACATGGAGGAGGTACAGAGAGACAGGAACTGTCGATGACATGCCTCGATCAGGCAGCCCAAGGGCTACTACGGCAGTGGATGACCGCTACCTACGGATTATGGCCCGGAGGAACCCTGACAGCAACGTAACCATGTTGAATAATGCATTTCGTGCAGCCACAGAACGTTGTGTTACGACTCAAACTGTGCGCAATAGGTTGCATGATGCGTAACTTCACTCCCGACGTCCATGGCGAGGTCCATCTTTGCAACCACGACACCATGCAGCGCGGTACAGATGGGCCCCAACAAGATGCCGAATGGACCGGTCAGGGTTGACATCGCGTTCTCTTCACCGATGAGCGTCGCATATGCCTCCAACCAGACAATCGTCGGACACGTGTTTTGGGGCAACCCAGTCAGGCTGAACGCCTTAGACACACTGTCCAGCGAGTGCAGCAAGGTGGAGGTTCCCTGCTGTTTTGGGGTGGCATTATGTGGGGGCCGACGTACGCCGCTGGTGGTCATGGAAGGCGCCGTAACGGCTGTGCGATACGTGAATGCCATCCTCCGATCGATAGTGCAACCATATCGGCAGCATACTGACGAGGCATTCGTCTTCATGGACGACAATTCGTGCGCCCATTGTGCACATCTTGTGAATTACTTCCATCAAAATAACGACATCGCTCGACTAGAGCGGCCAGCATGTTCTCCAATCATGAACCCAATGTAACATGCCATGGATGGATTGAAAAAGGCTTTTTATGGACGACATGACCCACCAGACACTCTGAGGGATCTACGCCGAATCGCCGTTGAGGAGTGGGACAATCTGAACTTGTCGATAGTGTGCCACGACGAATACAGGCATGCATCAGTGAAAGAGAACGTGCTACTGGGTATTAGAGGTACCGGTGTGTACAGCAATCTGGACCACCACCTTTGAAGGTCTCGCTGTATGGTGGTGAAACATGCAATATGCGGTTTTCATGAGCAATAAAAAGGGCGGAAATGATGTTGATCTATATTCCAGTTTTCTGTAAAAGTTCCGGAACTCTCGGAACCGAGGTGATGCAGAACTTTTATGATGTGTGTATCAAAAATGCCGAGAAGAAGTACAAATAACTTGCTTTCCAAAGTAAAGATTGTAGTATCAACCAATAGGATTGGAAGATGAAGGTGTGAGAAAGTTCAAAATTTCAGATCGTCGTACAAGATCCACGGCACTCACTGCATGGTACAGTTTCTTAGAATCGAATACGTTAAGTACTAAAATCATCATAGAAGTATTTAGTGAATAAAACGAGATATAGGAACATTTAGAATACAATATAAGGTTGAATAAAATACATCAGCGTAGATGGGCACTGGCAAACGCCCTTCTCTACACTTATGTTGTTAATCATACTCACATCACTTCACTGCACCTGTGGAATGAAACATAACAAGTATAGTTTGCGTGTAAAAGCCTTTAAATTTCGTTAGTTCTGACGTGTATGAGATACAGATGAGTTAAATCCACGTTACACACCAAGACTCGCAGTGACAGTTACTTACTAGGAATGCTTTCTGTTTTGGATCATTGTGCGTTAACACGCAGCAAGCTCGCAGGGTATAGTGTTTTGTAAATGAACTAACATATAATTATCACCACTTCACCTCTGACGCTTAGCGATACATCTATGCACGCTTCCAAAGTATGAAATTGGGCTATGAAGCTTATGGAAAGAAATGAGGAAATGAAGTCTGGCATTTACTGAAATAACACAGATACGTTCTCGAACTGTACACTGTTGCCTTAATTTTCTCTGAGACTCCACCTGCATGATACGGTAAGTGATAAGGCGTAAATAGTTACACGAGCGTCCCTTCACTTTATAGACATATAAGAGATATGAAAAGATAATGAGTGAGCAGTCATCTTGTTAAACACTGTTTCTGCTCGCACACTATATAAATAATATAACTACTGCTAGCGTTTACATCAGAAGAACGTATTTCCACATTTTCTTCACAAATCTTCAAAACTGTTTCTGAGTTGTGAAGACTGATTACTGACCGTGAAAGAAAATGAAACTACGTATCCGTGCTTTGGATGGTCACCATAAAATGTGTTTGTTCATGAAATACAATTGAAATTCAAACTTTAGTGCATTCCACGGACTTCATATCTTGGATGATTCCAAAAGTAAGAATGCCGTTGGTAGCGCTGGTGCAGAAAACACACGTGGAAACTTCCGTTAGAAATCCTGAAACTACGAGAACGTTATTGGAAGATCCACACAAATACGGAAGTTCCTGACCTTTTGTTATTATGTTGTTTAACTATAACATACTAAAATGAGTGGGGGCTGAAAGAAAGTATTTTAATACCACACGACTGTACTAAATAAACGCCTGGTTACACTTTTACAGAAAGAGACTGCACGAGTACTACAATTGTCCTTAAGCCTGCACTCATTCTTAAGCCATCACGTGGACCAGAGCTTCCTTTATCAACTTGTAACGTACTCTGTGAATGAAAACGTGAATTCCATCCTGACAGGAAAACATTTAGCTGAAGAGCAGAGTGTAGTAATCCTCGGCGAAACTCATTACCGACTAGGTGCTGCAACGTGACGTTGCTTCAGACTACCGTCGCCCCATTTTCCGTTGTTACGACATACGAATTGATCTTGGAATTGACGAACAGGAGAAAGCAGTCTTCTCTCTAATCGCGGTCTGTGATGGCACTGCATTAATTTAAAGGTTTCCCTAACAAGGGGACCGCACCATCTCGCATGGGCGCTTTCGTCCAGAGTTATAGTACGTGCAGGGCTCGGCCAGAAATGAAAGTGACACAAGTGGGAGCTCCAGACGGCCAAGCGTTAAGAAAAAATTGCATTTTGTGGAGCGCCGGGAAACGTAAGAGCCATTTATCTTAGTGTAGGATCCAGGCAACGGGTGATGCAGCGAGAGAAGTACAGAATCGTAATCCAAAGTTCGTGAGGTCGAATCCCTATACGGAAACTTCTCTGTTGTTTTCAACTTTTCGTTACTTACTCAGCAAACAAAGCGAAACATACTAAAGTACCCAAGAAACTGGTATAGGCATGCGCATTCAAATACAGATATATGTAAACAGGCAGAATACGGTGCTGCGGCCCACAACACCTATATGAGACGACAAATGTCTGGCACAGTTATTACATCGGTTACTCCTGCTAGAATGGCGTGTTATCAAGATTTACGCGAGTCTGAACGTGTTAAAGTCGGTGCACGAGCGGTGGGACACAACATCTCCGAAGTAGCGATGAAGTGGGGATTTTTCCGTACGACCATTTCACGAGTGTACTGTAAATATCGGGAATCCGGTGAGACACCAATTCTCCGACATCACTGCGGCCGGAAAAATATCATGCAAAAACGACGATCACGTTCAACGTGAGAGAAGTGCAACCCTTCCGCAAATTGCTGCAGATTTCAATGTTGGGCCATCAACAAGTATCAGCGTGCGAACCATTCAACGAAACATCATCGACATGGCCTTTCGGCACCGATGGCCCACTAGTGTACCCTTGATGACTGCATGACTCAAATCTTTTCTCCTCGCCTGGGCCAGTCAACACCGACATTGAACTGTTGATGAGTGGAAACATGTTGCCTGGTCGGACGAGTCTCATTTCAAATTGTATCGGTTCAAAAATGGTTCAAATGGCTCTGAGCACTATGGGACTCAACATCTGCGGTCATAAGTCCCCTAGAACTTAGAACTACTTAAACCTAACTAACCTAAGGACATCACACACATCCATGCCCGAGGCAGGATTCGAACCTGCGACCGCAGCAGTCGCGCGGTTCCTGACTGAGCGCCTAGAACCGCTAGACCACCGCGGTGGCAAATTGTATCGGGCAGATTGACATGTACGGTATGGTATGAAGACAACCCAATGAATCAATAGACCTTGTGTGTCAGCAGGACACTGTTCAAACTGATGGGGAGGCTCTGTAATGATGTGATGCGTGTGCGGTTGGAGTGGTATGGGACCCTGATGCTTCTAGATATGACTCTGATAGGTGACACGTACGTAAGCATCATGTCTGATCACCTGCAAATTTGGACAACAGAATCGGTGTCCGGTCTGGCAGAAGTTGGTGGCTTAGCTCTTCTGCTGATTTACTTGTAGTTTGCATTTGTTACATTACGCGACCCATGGATTAAAGCAACACTGCATGGAGGCATGGGAGAGTTGGAAGATGTGGTGTGTAGATAGAGAAACCGTGTCGTCAGCATATAGCAGGAAGCAGGTTTGGCAAGGGGGTGTGGGGGGGGGGGGCAGGTTTTGGAACGTTATGGTGTAAAGGATGGAAAGGAGGGCCAGGACAGGGTCTTGAGGTACACCAGCAATGAGTTGAAAGATGCGGGAGAAGGTGCGGTTGTTTTTGACACGGTTGAAATGGTTGAAGTGGCCCTGAGAACTATGGGACTTAACATCTGAGGTCATCAGTCCCCTAGAACTTAGAACTACTTAAACCTAACGAACCTAAGGATATTACACACATCCATGCCCGAGGCAGGATTCGAACCTGCGACAGTAGCGGTCGAGCGGTTCCAGACTGAAGCGCTCAGCTCAACGGCCGGCTTTTGACATGGGAAAGACGGTAGTGGACATAGTTAACTTAAAGTACGTAGGTTAGTAGCTTGAAGATCTGTCCCGAATGCCATACCCGATCACAATCTTTTATTATGTCAATGGACACAAATATTGTGACTCTTCCCTTGTGTTATGATCGGAGATAAAATGTGCAATGTAAAAAAGTTGTTCATCTGCGGACTAGTTGGGATGAAAGTCACATTGTAAATAGGTAGGCGTGTTGGCAGGTATTGATGAATTCTTTGAATAAAGATGCTTTCAATTTTGTTACTGATATCTGATGTAAGCTTTTAGGGAGATTTGGGCTCTGGATGTTTTCGGCTGCTCTGACATTTAACCTATACAGAGGGTGATATTTTAAAGGTTGGCAAGGGTTTCGTGATAAACTCTGGGACATTCCTGAGTTGCCGTAGGTAACTGAATATTGAATGAAAGCAGTGTCTGGGTTTTTAGCGAGTGTTTTAAGATGTTATTGGTGATTTTAGTCCTACTGATGAAGTGATATGTAAGAACTGGAAATTTGGAGTGAAATGTGGGGTATTTGTGTTAAAATTCATTATAATAAATCAAGAGACCACAAAGTCAATTTTAAATGCGGATATGATAATGTGTCTTGAGAGACATAATGAACAAATCTTGAGATATATAAAAGAAAAGGCTTTCTTAATATGGACATCGTAGGATGAAGGATTAGACAACATCATTATAAATTTGGAATTGGATGTATCCTGGAACATTGCTAAGGAGAAGATCAAGGAAAGTATGCGAACATTTGCACAAGAAACTGTATACGAAATCACAATGAACAAGAAGAGTGAAGACATACCACTACCAACGCTATAGTCTTATGAGCATCAAAAGCTGCCTAATGCCAGAGATCTACGTTACAGAGCATCTGTTTAAGTGACACTTGCTGTGTACAGTGAGGTGACGAAAGTCATGGGATAGCGATATACACACGTACAGATGGCGTTAGTATCGCGTACGTAAGGTAAAAAGGGCAGAGCATTGGCGGAGCTATCATTTGTACTCAGGTGACTAATGCAAAAATATTTCCAAAGTGATTATGGCCACACGACGGGAATTAATAGACTTTGAACGAGGAATGGTAGTAGGAATTAGATGCATGGGACACTGCATTTTAGAAACCGCTAGAGAATCCAAGATTCCTAGATCCGCAGTAACAAGAGTGTGCCGGGAATATAAAATATCAGGCATTACCTCTCACCACGTACGGCGCTGTAGCCCACGGCCTTCACTTTACGACCGAGACCAGCAGCGTTTGTGTAGAGTTGCCAGTGCTCACAGGCAAACAACAATGCGCGAAATAACCGCAGAAATCAATTTGGGACGTACGACGAACGTATCCGTTAGGTCAGTGCGACGAAACTTGACGCTAACGGGCTATGGCATGAAACGACCGACGAGAGTACTTGCCCTGCAGTGCCTCTCCTGGGCTCGTGACACTATCGGGTGGACTCTGGAAAATCGCGGCTGGCTCAGATGAGTTCCGGTTTCAATTGGTAATAGCTAATGGTGGGATTTTAGTGTGGCGCAGACCCAAAGAAGCTTTGGACCCAATTTGTAAACAAGGCTCTGTGCAAGCAGGTGTTTGCTACATAATAGTGTGGGCTGTGTTCACGTGGAATGGACTGGGTCCTCTGGTGGAACTAAACCAATAATTGACTGTAAATGCTTTTTTTCGGCTACCTGTAGATCATCTGCAGCCGTTCGTGGACTTCATGTTTCCAAACAACGATAGAATTTTCACCGGGCCACAGTTGTTCATGACTGATTTGAAAAACATTCAGGACAATTCGAGTGAATGATCTGACCACCCAGATTGCGCTATGTATGTCCCATCGAATATTTATGCGTCATAATCTAGAGGTCAGTTTGGGCACAACATCCTGCGCCGACAACGCTATCTCAATCACGGAGGACTATAGAGGCAGGATGGCTCAGAATTTCTGCAGAGGACTTCCAACGTTTGCTGAGTCCATGCACGTCGAGTTGGTGCACTACGCCGGGTAAAAGAGGCGTGACACGATATTAGGAGGTATCTCATGAGTCTTGTAACCTCAGTGTATTGAAAACATTACTACAGACACGAGCGACAGAGACGTTCAACTTCGGTTGGGTAGTGAGCTGAATACTACTGTGATCGGTTGAATCGACCGCAAAAGGTTAATACTTTTTTATTATGCAGGAGATGTTGTTTAGATAGTCACTGTAGGAAACGTTTTAAGGACCGTCCTGTCACGGTTCGTGCGGCTCCCCCCGTCGGAGGTCGGAGTTTCGAGTCCTCTCTCGGGCTGGGGCGTGTGTGTTGTCCTTAGCGTAAGTTAGTTTAAGTTAGATTAAGTAGTGTGTAAGCTTAGGGACCGATAACCTCAGCAGTTTGGTCCCATACGATCTTACCATAAATTTCCAATTTTTTAAGGACCTTGAGTGCAATGCCTCGCCGGTTCAACCACCCTGGCGTCCATCTGAAATGATTTAGAGAAACTGCGGAGAACCAGTGTCTGAATGACCGGACCGATATCGGTAGCCCACTTCTCCAGAAAATAATCTCGATGTATTTATCAGCGATCAGCTTCGCCCGATCCACGAGTTCTATACTAATCTGTCTTGGTCTCGAAAACATCTGTTTGTGCAGTCTTAATCATATTCATTCATATTCCTCAAAAAAGCACACTTCTTTAAATAAATAAAAAAATACAGCTCTAAGATACATGAGATAGAAGTCCCTATCTACTGAAAGGCAAAGAGACAAAATCTTACAGTCATAAATAATAAATGTCATTAATTTGGTTCGTCACTAATATTATTACTGCATTTCTGCCTCTTCTTCGTCTCTTGAAGCAGACTTGAGAAGCATTTGATCTGCACGACCTTCCTTTCTTGATCTAGACTACATTGAACTACCCAAAAGGTTTTCCCTTAACATTAATGTAATAAGTTTTCAGACGGAAAGCGTGGCTGTTATTCTGATTCAATAGTTAGAAATACTATACGTCTTGTTATACTTATAAGGTCATTTAAATCTTAAACGTTATCGTTAAGCATGTATCAAAACTTTTCCATCTCTGTTTGAAATCACTCACTTAGGGAGGCTGACATAAACAGCTTAGTCCTTAAGGTCGAGACGATTTATCCACAGAGCGAACTTACGAAAACTATGTAAGCGGATAAACACATTTAGAGTTACAGATGAGAAAGCGAAAGTCATTATACGGGGGAAGTTCTTAGCAGAATTACCTTATAATGGCATCATTGGTCTGTTTGTTTCTATATCATTTGAGCACGTGTCAGCGCTCATGCTACGTAAAATAAAGCGTAAATACAACGCGTAACGCTTCTCTTGTGCACGATGGGATTGATCAGAATCTCTGTATTGGTTTTTCTGCTGAATTGACTTAAGAAGATCTAATTTCGGACAGTCTGACATTTTTATGGTGGTTGTGACATCCCAGTCTCTACGAATACAAGTCGAGAGTATTAACAATTGGATCATCTGTTTCGGTGTTGGCCCAGATGTATGGGCAGTATGGCACGTCACGCAAACGGCCCTAACGTTTCAAAAATAGCTCAAAAATCAGAACAGGGTTCTCGACAAGTTCTAGTACTCATTGGGGCGAGTGTTTTATTGTGTGGTCAACGCCCGTCACCTTTTATTCCCAGAGATAACGTATGTTCCGAAAACAAGGCAACGTATTATTTTCACCCACGTAAAGTTGATGGGAAAATCAGAGGAATTAGACCTCATGCAGAGGCTTACCCGATGGAACAGGAAAGCGGGGAATGATGGTCATACCATCCGCCACGCAACATAATGTACCTTTAGGAGTATAGATGTAGATTCTGAAGCAACTGTGCCTTGTTAGAAGACTTTTTAAATGTATTCTAGATCTCTTATAGAAAGGATTTTCGTTATACGGCTTTGGCCGCGACTGTCGATAGAGCACAGTTTCATTTACTTTGTAGCGTAAACGTCATGTTTCCCGACATCTTTCAGGCAGATTTCAAATCGAACTTTACTGACAGTAACATCTGCATTTTCTTTTCAGTAACTCTTCATTTCTGTTATTAAAGAACACAGCTTCGTTAAACAAAAGGAAGTTTTTTTTAATATCTTGTTACAGTATTTAAGAGCATTGACATTCAAAAGAAGGCTCAGTATTTTACCGAAAACCATGTTACGATACCTTGAGATTATTGAATACAGGTCAGTCTTTTATGCAAGAACACAGTTTCTCGTGTTACCCAAACACGTTTCGGCACCTCTGTGTCATCCTCAGTGGGTTTTGTTTATTGAAATCGTTATTTTACATTATATGGCTTTGCAGGACCATCGGTATGATGTCCTGCACGGATAGCTTGTCATGTTTTGTTGTGACTGATCCTTCTTCTTTTGTGTTCTGAGGGCACTGCACACACATACACTACTGCCCATTAAAGTTGCTACACCAAGAAGAAATGCAGATGATAAACGGGTATTCACTGGACAAATATATTATACTAGAACTGACATGTGATTACATTTCCACACAATTTGGGTGCATAGATCCTGAGAAATCAGTACCCAGAACAACCACCTTAATAACGGCCTTGATACGCCTGGGCATTGAGTCAAACAGAGCTTGGATGGCGTGTACAGGTATAGCTGCTCATGCAGCTTCAACACGATACCACAGTTCATCAAGAGTAGTGACTGGCGTATTGTGACTAGCCAGTTGCTCGGCCACCATTGGCCAGATGTTTTCAATTGGTGAGAGATCTGAAGAATTTGCTGGCCAGGACAGCAGTCGAACATTTTCTGTACCCAGAAAGGAGCTACAGGACCTGCAACATGCGGTCGTGCATTATCCTGCTGAAATGTAGAGTTTCGCAGATATCGTATGAAGGGTAGAGCCACGGGTCGTAACATATCTGAAATGTAACGTCCAATGTTCAAAGTGCCGTCAATGCGAACAAAAGGTGACCGAGACGTGTATCACGCCAGGTGATACGCCAGTATGGCTATGACGAATACACGCTTCCAACGTGCGTTCACCGTGATGTCGCCAAACACGGATGTGACCATCATGATGCTGTAAACAGAACCTGGATTCATCCGAAAGAATGACGTTTTGCCATTCGTGCACCCAGGTTCGTCGTTGAGTACACCATCGGAGGCGCTCCTGTCTGTAATGCAGCGTCAAGGGTAACCGCAGCCATGGTCTCCGAGCTGATGGTCCATGCTGCTGCAAACGTCGTCGAACTGTTCGTGCAAATGGTTGTTGTCTTGCAAACGTCCCCATCTGTTGACTCAGGGATCGAGACGTGGCTGCACGATCCGTTACAGCCATGCGGATAAGATGCCTGTCATCTCGACTCCTAGTGATACGAGGCCGTTGGGGTCCAGCACGGCGTTCCGTATTACGCTTCTGAAGCCACCGATTCCATATTCTGCTAACAGTCATTGGATCTCGACCAACGCGAGCAGCGATGTCGCGATACGATAAACCGCAATCGCAATAGGCTATAATCCGACCTTTATCAAAGTCGGAAACGTGACGGTACGCATTTCTCCTCCTTACACGAGGCATTTACAACAACGTTTCACGAGGCAACGCCGGTCAATTGCTGTTTGTGTATGAGAAATCGCTTGGAAACATTCCTCGTGTCAGTATGTTGTAGGTGTCGTCACGGGCGCCAACCTTGCGTGAATGCTCTGAAAAGCTAATCATTTGTATATCACAGCATCGTCTTCCTGTCGGTTAAATTTCGCGTCTGTAGCACGTCATCTTCGTGGTGTAGCAAATTTAATGGCCAGTAGTTTATTAATGTACTTTGTGTACCACGTTCCAATAAGCAAGACTCACTGAGGTGCCAAAACATATCTGAATAACAAGAAAAACAGCGTATTTACATAAAAGGCGGACTTACATCCAGTAATTTAACTGCAAACACGGAAAAAAGACAAGAGCTGCAGATCCAAAAGACGAATATATCTTGTGATGTTTACAAAGTACAAAAGTTGTCTAAATCAGAAGAGACAACCTGTATCTTGAGATACAGACGTTAGATTAGATATGTGGTTTCTGGTGGACGCTGTGAGCGTGTGGAACAATCTGCTGGATAGGGCATTAGTGAAGAGTTGCTTAAACGTAAGGGAAGCAGTTGTTCTAAAGAAGTGATCAACCTGACATTGTTTGAGACTTCACGGGCAAGGCAAGTCCTTGACCATTGTATTTCGCCCGAGGATCAACAGGAGGAGTCATGTAGCGTTGGCTTAGACCACGAAGACTGCTGGGTACTTACTGGCTAGCTGCTTGCCGTCACAGTAGTTGGAACGCCATGGGTAGTCGCAGCCCTCGGTGACGCCGCGGTGCTTGCCCGCGAACACCAGCCCGTTGGGGCAGTCGTAGAGTTCCGGCTGGCCGTTGACGCACTCCCAGTAGCGGTCGCAGTACGTCACGTCGCCCACGACGCGCGACTTCACTTTGCACGGGTCCTCCTGGTCGCGCGATTTCTGCGCCTCGCTGCCTCCTGTAAACGACAAAAACTTGCATTTTAGGCACCCAGTGTTAAGATCGATGGTCAATGGGCTTGCCGCAGTGGTATCGCCGGTCCCCGCCAGATCACCGAAGTTAAGGACTGTCGGGCTGGAATAGCACTTGGGTGGGTGATCATCCGGTCTGCCGAGCACTGCGGGGCTCACTCAGCCCTTGTGAGGCAAACTGAGGAGATACTTGATTGAGAGGTAGCTGCTCTGGTCTCGTACACTAACATAGGGCCGGGAGAGCGGTGTACTGACTACATGCCCCTCCATATCAGTGTCCAGTGATGCCTGTGGACTGAGGATGACACGAAGCCTGCTCGGTACCGTTGGGCCTTCATGGCCTATTCGGGAGAAATTTATTTTTAGTGTTAAGCTCGTTAGAAAAATAGAAATTTCTTCTTAATCAAGTGTCATTGTATACAGTAAAGTTTTAAGAACCACTGTGTATGGTCAATAGCAGCGCTTCAAACAGCAAAAAGAATTGCCGGAATCCAATATAACCTACTGCTGCAAGTTTCAGCAAACAGATCCACAAGATATAAACCCATTATCGGTCACGTAGTTCAAACTGCGGCATTTTGGTAGGGAGATTTCTTAAGTTTGCAAAGCGCCTATGCGGGTGAACCAGTGTAGTTGGTGATTTAATGTGTTCTTTGGATGTTTCATCTTTTTCCACGGACACAAAACTCTCTTCAAGAAATTCATACCCAGGAATATTCTCCAAATAAACAGCTCGATACCATTACTTCTAAGGTATATTAGAGGGAGCATAGCTATGAGGTCTGTCTACAAATGCGTCTATACTCAAAAGGCCACCTTGTGGGACATTACAACATAATATTCATTCTTCCTTCCTTTTCTGTTGTTTTTCGATTTTCTTCCTTAAACCAACTTAGTATACGTTCCAGCTTGCCCAATAATAATAAAAATTTCTGAGAAGAGAGTTTAGTAAACGACGATGTCCAAAAATGAATTACTCTTAAGTATCTTTCCAGTGGATGAGGCTGGCATCCGGCTTATACAAAGTTACAGTTACGTTGTCGTTTCAGCTCGAGTTGGTCCGTATGGTTGGTCGCAGATATCTGACGATTATGAGTTGTTCCAATGACTGATAGGTGACTTAGTTAAACAATATTTGGTCTTTTCACTTACCTACACTCTTTCCATTGGCTGTGTTGATTCCAACCAACCAATAATAAAATTATGACTTTACTAAGTACGACAATTACTCAGTATTTTTCAATGTTTGATAAGACAGACTGATTTAACTGGACGAACCTAAGAATTTTCAGAAAAGCAGCTCGATGCCTTTTCTGAAAAAAATATTTACCTTCCGCTTCGTCACATTCCTGGCAACAGTAATCTGCTCAAAGCGTTTATGACAGGTAGATTCCTTCGCGAGGCTAATTTCGAAAAGTGAGCCGGAATTAAGCTACTGAGCCTAATATTAGGGAAGATTAATTAAAATATTCGATGTATCTAGGAAAGTTTTCACGGAATTTAGTTTTTCCAAGCTAGAGATGGCCTATAACTTCCCATTTCTTCTCATGTCTGAGCGCTGCTCAGATTTGTGGCATTATTACCAGGTAAAATCATAGAACAAAGAGCTACATTACTCGTGGCTGGTTTGTTTACGCAGCACTTGAAAACTACACAAGAAGGACGTGCATAAAGAATATTACAAGAAAATCTACGAGGTAAAGCTACAGCAGTGAACTTGACTTTGGTGGCGATACCAGTGTTGAATTTTCTAATACGTATACCACTCTGTAATTGAAGCGAGAAAATTACAAAAACGCACGTGGCAGAGACGTACAAATAATTATTTTTCCATACATACAGCGTTAATGGCGTAAGAATGCCAATAAGTAGTAGTGTTACTTCTATCCTGTAACGTACGTCATAAAGCTCTTTCCCTGTGTCTAATTATACAGGGTGGTTAGAAACAGTCTGAAGAGCGTGCAAGGGTATAGGAGGTTCTGCTGAGAAATAATTATCAAGAAAAGAGTTACATAGTTCATCCGTTTCTGAGTTAATTAGGATTGAAGTTAGCTAATCAGGCCATTCCGCGCACTAACTGAAGCGGTTAGTGTCAGTTGTCCTCATAGTGTAATTGATAACGCACGAGACTGCTCACCCTTCGGCTCGGATTGGATCATTACTACCGCCCGAAGTCTAATTTTTTATTGCTCTTGTTCGGTTTTAGGAAACAAATCTGAGAATATGTTTGGTGACACCGTGACTGGAGGGCCGCTTGAATTTTATTTGGGCGCGCAACGGCCCTATTGGCTTACTTCAAAGCTAATTAACTCGAAAACGGTGATACGTATCGGATTTTTTCTTAATAATTATGTCTCAGCATAACCTACCCTGTAACACCCTTACAGGCTTTTCAGACTGTTTCTCATCACCCTTTATATGTATCTGCTTCACTGTTTCGATGATATGTCTTAACAACCGTGAGCTTTGCTCAAGGCTTCAAACATTTTCTCAGAAGTATTGCACATGCTTATACAGAATTACAGTTATTGAACTATATGAAAAAAACATAAATTACTTACAAACTGCGGTGTGCGCACACTTTATTCAACATGTAAACGTCCCTATAGATATTCGGATTTGGGTTATGATAGGTTCGATATGTCTGCCATCATTGGCGATGATGTAGCACAGACGAATAGCGAAATTCTACATGACCAGTTGAAGTGTCGGAACATCGACGCTGCCGATGACCTGAATGGCTGTTTTCTGCTCAGCAATGGTTTTGGAGCCTCTGGGTAATTCAGAGCAAGAACGCGGTCCAAAAAGTGCCCTCGACGACATCAAGCACTGTCTTGCTCCGATGGGGTCGAGCTCCATCTTGCATGAACCACATCTTGTCGAAATCGGGGTCAGTTTAATAATGGGGATGAAATCATTTTCCAAACCCTTCACGTAGCGTTCGGTAGTCACCGTGCAATCAAGTGATATCGGACCGAATTGCGGATTCTAAGTCCCCCAAATGTACCGATTTTGCTTATTGACGAACCCATCAAGGTGAGCTTCGTCGCAGTCTTGGGCATACTAATTCCCATCATGCTATGCGGCCAACCGTGGAGTTTGAATGTCCTACCGCAAACCGTTCAGAAGTTATGACGATTTTATTTCATATAGTTCAATAATTGTCACCCAGTATGTTTAACTCGATATTCTGTCATCGAATGTCATTTGAGAGGAAGTTAGTACTTATGGATGCAAAACATTCATTCATAAACATACAGCTATAGCAGCGGTGGGTGCAACGCAGAGAAAAGCAACACTAACGTGAGCGACAAACCTAGTGTAAAATGAAAAGTACAGGACTAAGAAAAGTGCAAGGGTTATCGGAGTGTACGTTTTTTGCACTCAATGCGGCCACAGTCTAAAATGTTAACGACATTGCCCATTTACAACCGATCCTCTCAAGACACGCTGCTTTATTTATACCGTGCAATCAAGACCGTTACATAAATAAGCGTGGCATTCACATACTGGAAAGTCGCAGTAACTTTTTATACCTCCAAATTCCTAGAAAATTCCATGAGGATTAAAAATTCGTGCCAGATCGGAACTCGAACTTGGAACCCTTACTTTTATCAGACAAGTGTTGCAGCGATTGAGCTTTCCGAGCCCAACTCACGCTCCGGCCTCGTAGCTTTAGTTCCACCAATACCTCATCTCCTATCATATTCCTGGACTAGAACTACTGAAGAAAGTATACTACGGAGATATGGTTTAGCTACAGCCTATAGATGGTTTATAGAAAGAATTTTCACTCTACAGGAGAGTGTTAGCTGATTTCAAACTTCCTGGTGGATTAAAACTGTGTGACAGACCTTGATTTCCTTGTTGGCACGAACTTGTGTCATCGCAACTTCTACGTTTCTAGTCTCTCTTATCGGCATGTGGTTAGGTCTTTTTTTTCAGTCCATTTTCGGGAGAGTTTCGTGAGCTTGGGTTTCATCTGTATACTTCTCTATCTGCCTTTACCAGTTTACACCATGTAGCGAGATTTCTTTTAATTTCCAAGCCACAATTTCATTTTCGTTTACAATGTGTGTTGACGACGACTCGTCTCTGTCCGGCCTCTTATTCAGTTAATATGTAAACTTAATGTGAGACTTTGCAATTTTAGAGACATAAAACTAAATAAAAACGGCCAAGTTAGTTGCGTCTCAAACTTCTCTATGATAATTGCTCCTTCGGTTCCGAATTAAATGTTGTCCTATTTATTGATTTTTGACTGTACTTGACCTTGTGATCCAGAAGGAAAGCGATAAATAACCATATCGTATCTGGAAAACAGGAAAACCGAAACAAACCTTGTCTGACCGCCTACTCTATCTCGATACGCTTGTTAGTTCACTTAGGGCTTCGCTGCGCTGGATGGGAAATGATTATACGCTAATTTGCACAGACCTCTGGTTCACATTTAACGAGCAACAGCGAACCTGAAAAGCGTATAGCTACGTTTAAATCAATTCATTCCGGTTTCTACATGACAATGGAAACTCGTAGCTTCTTCTATCCTAAAAGTGAAAAAAAAGCCCGTTTAAGAGCAGAACCATTTCTAACGTGGATCGATGTAGAACTCCGTGATAAATTAAGTGCAAGGACGAAGGTCGCAAGAACACAATATAAAATGGACTTTCTTCTTCTTCAGGGTGAAAATTATATCGTAATTACACATTACATTTGTTCACTTTGATGTCTATTGGAGCCGAGTAACATTTTAAATAGAGAAAAGTACAAGGCTAACGTTTTGTCTTAGTGTCGCCTTGTTATTAGCTACAAAAATCCTGATGATACATGTTAATGGATTACAGCCTAGAAAACGTCAGACATGTCGGAGAATTCGAGTACCACAAAGTAATTCGAAGAGGTAGTATGTGACATCCAGTAGTTTGTGCACTGGGACTTCATCCAACATGGTAACTAAGTCGTGTAGTTCGCATTTAAGTAAAAAATAATTTTTTTGACACAAAATAGGGTATTATGTTTCTAGCTAATTATAGGATAGAAAGTTCTCGTGCTATGACATAACTACAGAAATTCTAGCTAATCTGATTTGGTTCTTCGGGTTTTAGATGATTAGGTGCACTTACTGCTGATTCTTTCTGCTAGCAGCACTGCTGTGGATGAACAGCATGTTATAACAAAAATATTATGAGTGTTGTATGAGATTTTGATTGCTCGGTATCAGTCGGTAAGCCGGCCGGAGTAGCCATGCGGTTCTAGGCGCTGCAGTCTGGAGCCGTGCGACCGCTACGGTCGCAGGTTCGAATCCTGCCTCGGGCATGGATGTGTGTGATGTCCTTAGGTTAGTTAGGTTTAATTAGTTCTACGTTCTAGGCGACTGATGACCTCAGAAGTTAAGTCGAATCGTGCTCAGAGCCACTTGAACCATTTTTTTTTTATCTGTCGGTAAAAACCGCAACAGGTAATAATTAAGAGACGAAAAACATGTTAAAAATCACTGAGTATAGAAAACGTTTGCCTAAACCGGTCTGGGTAAGACGAATAAAAGCGGCTATTAAAGAAGAACTAAAAATCCCAGGTTGTATCCTGCAGCCACACACTATTGCAGGTAAGATCCGAAGGTGGTATTATGACAAACACAAGCAATATACTTGCCGGGACAGAACGTACTTATTATTCCCCAGGGCAATATTGGCAGTCAGCATAACCCACTGAACCTGTCTTAAAATGAGTAACTTTCTCAATGTCGTCTCTTCCCCTCCGCTCATCGAGAGGTATTTGTCGGAAACAGGTGTAGCAGAACCAAAGTCAGATGGATTTGGAGTCGGAGCTACGGTGACCTTCTTACAATACACCTGGCAACACCGCGAATAGCGCTAGCGTCTCTTTCTCCCATTCCTCTCCCTTCGAGTTTCTGCAGCCGTTTTATACATCAAGGATAACCGAGAGTCTGGGAAAAAAATGGAAGTAGCTCCTTCCTTGTCGCCTCCAACCACCAAACGCTTCTTTAGCAGCTGGGAAGACTTAGCAACTCACTGCAACCGCTTTTTTACTTCTACTTCAGAGGAGGACTTTTACTTCCACTTCAGAGGAGGACGTACTCACTTTCATCTGTTGCGCAAAACAAACATCTGCAGGAGTGTTATATAAACAACAGGGCTTGGCGGCGTACGGCGAGCCTCCGTAACAGCGGCGGACTAATGAATGTGATTTTTCGTGTGTCCAGCTCGGTCACAAACGTACTGCCCTATACAATCAAGCAACTAAAGAGAAAGAAAACCTGTTTTCGTTCATGACTCCACCTTAATACTTCTACTGAATGAGTAGATTACTAATCAAGACCAAATTAACTGGCGCAACACAAGACCACAAAACATTTCAATGGACATCGTGTAAACATTACGTCATAAGTTTGTGGCGGACCATCATTCGAATACGAGTCTATGCGTCCCCTTCGTGTTGAGATATCTGAGTGGGAATGGCGACCCCATTCAAAATTCACACTGGACTGCAATCACGCTTTTTTCTCTCCCTAACTGTTCAATCTACAGCATACTCTTAGGTTAATAATTTCAATTCTTCATTGCTGGCAGTTGTTCTTCAAATATGGCAACGTAGTAAAATGTACCAGAGCAAATACCGTCGAAAGTAACCGAATAGTTTTCGGTATTAGTCAGCGCAGTGGAAGCATAGCTGAACTCTTACCGATACATCGTACAATCATTCCACTTTGCGGTGTCTGGACACACACATTTAAAATGTTTTCCGGTTTTAATATTTGAACCAAAATGGTTCAAATGGCGCTAAGCACTATGGGACTTAACATCTAAGGTCATCAGTCCCCCAGGCTTAGAACTACTTAAACCTAACGAACCTAAGGACATGACAGACAACCAAGCCCGAGGCAGGATTCGAACCTGCGACCGTAGCAGCAGCGCGGTTTCGGACTGAAGCGCCTAGAACCGCTCGTCCGTATCGGCCGGCAATATTTGAATCAACTGGTGCGAACCTCTATATGACTAAATCCACTTTACGTCCAAATTTCATTCCAGCGCATGTAAACGCGGGTTGCCAAACTTTTCCTCTGACGGACCACTTTGAGAATGCTGGTACTTTGACGCGACACCTTCTTTACTTGGAAGGTTAATATAATTTTTAAAAAAGACAAAAATTTGTTTTATTCAGTGAATACTTCAATTTTAAATCATAATTAATGAAGCTGGTATTATAATAAAATTATAAAATATAATTAGCGCCTCAAAATGTGAAAAAACGCCATGTCATAAAATTTTTTCGCGGAGCCCTTATCCTCTTCCCCCGGAACAACACCAGTTTTCCGTGGAATACAGTTTGGCACACGCTGTACTAATGTACGAGCCATTGACTCTAGAACTGGTAAAACTTCAGTTAGCGTTATAAACGGCGTTACCACTCCAAAACAGCTAAAAGCAACAGTTGGAGGATGATATGTGCTCCCAGGAAAATTAGTATTTCCTGCGCCACAATAATGTAAATCATCATGGGAAATCTTAGAAGGATGCTTTGAAATTAATATTTATCGTTTTTAATCTTTGTCTTTAGGCAAACCAACGTCTCTCCTGGGTAATAAATGTTTAAGCAGTGACTGGGAGTCTAACGTCCGAGAAACAAATATGCATGGTTATGTTGTGCCTCATGCTGCAGAAAGTCACGGTTCCTCTACATTACGATCTCCCAAAATAATCTACTGTAGCTCCAAAAATAATTTACTGTACTTTCCAAAACCTAGAGCTACAAAGCTGATTTCCCTTATACCAAATTAAACTCGAATAAAACACATAATTTACGGAAAATAGAAAAGTGCTGAGTGAAGAAAGGTATAAAGACATGTTTCCTTGTTGTGTTTCCATTGTGCTGAAACCAAGAAATCCGTGGATATCCTAGAATTATCTTAGAGAAGTGCAAATAGTGAGCATGAAAAGGCATTTTAGCTAAGAAAAACACAAAATATAGACAGCATCTCCGGAGTCTGATGAAAAAGGAAACATGTAGAAGCAAAAAAAAGGTAGGAAGTGTAAGGCGTAAACTCCCGCCAACTACTAAGTTGTTACGGTCTCTTCGTAAGCTCGGACTAGACAAGGCTGTAGCAAGAGCTCGGCCGTAGCCTTTTCGAAGCAACGACCCCGGCATTTGCCTTGCGTGTCTTGAGTAAGCCACCGAAAACATAAATGTGAGTGGCTGGACTGGGGCTTGTACGCCGCTCCTTCCGAATACGAAACCCGTGCTTTAACCTCCGTGCCACTTCTCATTGAGACAGAGGAGACCGTGACAGTTAAGAATTACATATGCAAAGAAACCGCGATAATGGTTGTTCAAAAACAGAGCAGCAACAATGACGGACATATGAATAGAGTTTTAACGTTCCCCCGACGATGAAGTCATTAGAGACGGAGCACAAACTCCAAAAGGGGGAAGATAGAGAAGTTAAATTTGGCATGTTCTTTCACGGCATTAGCCTTACACGATTAAGGGAAACCGACGAAGACGAAAGCTGAGTGGCTGGACGGGTTTTGAACCCTGGTCGTACCGAATGAAAGAAGGAATTACTACTGCGCCACCTCGCACGACAGGTGCTGAAACAGGCACTCAGATTACAGCAGATTAGTGAAGCCAAACAGGAAGAAACTTGTGGAATACACCGAAAGAGTCCGGCGGCTAACACGCCTCTGTCCTGTGGTAGGCTTTCGGTTCCACATACTGCTGATACTTGAAAATAGCTTCAAATGATTGTAATGTGTTGTCCTTGTGTGCCAGGTCTGTAGCGAATCATCAGCACGATTATCAAAATTACAATCCAAGTCGAAAGGGCTAAATTTGTAACTCAATTTCCCCTAAAGTATCAGTACACTTCATCCAAAAACTTTCAGAGATATTGTTCAATTCCTGTATTATTGTCGCGAAACGACTTCAAAATAATTATATACTCCCATACAACATAGGCTCTCAAGGCCGATGTTAACTTCAGTTAAATCTTCTGAGCTGAGACTCTGTCATCGATGTATAAAACTATTCCCTGAAGTTCATCTCCGACTGCGGAAGACATCTTCAGAGGTAAAATTACAGTTGCCCTTTTATACGTATTACAATATTTGAAGTCACTACGTCGCAGTCGGATGAATTTCTTGTTGAAAACCCAAAGTTTCTTCCGCATCTGCGGAGGGGATCTTCAAGGGGGCGTTTAGCTTTTTCGAAGGTCTCAAGCCACCAGCGAGCCACTAAGATGTGGACCGGATTTTCGAGAAAGCTACAATCCCGCTTGAATATGTCCTCTGAAAACGCGGACGAAACTTTGAATTTCGGCAAGAAATTCATCCGACCACAGTTTAATCTCGAGAAATATTTTAATAAATGTGGAAGTTTATATTTTGCAGTTGCCGCTTTACCTCCGAAGATGTTGGAGGTGAAAGATCAGTGAATTGTGTTATATATCGACAACGCCCTCGGATCGGAAGTTTTAACTCAAACAATTATATACTCTCTTTAATATTCTCAGCGACCTGGTATCCAATGTGTTTGTTTCTGCAGGACAGGAATAACAAAAATGCCGAAGACAATGCGTCTTTCGAGAAGCCAATAACATCCGAAAGCCTAAGAATGCAAATAAGTAGCTTTTCTTTGCATTAGACTTGTTAAATACGGTTAATATGTATCACTTCACAGGCTTAAGTAGCTGATTTCAGCACAGCAGGTCACTGATTTAGAATATTTTTGAAAAAATGTTCTCATTAGCTTCATAATTTAAAACTAGGCCAGCAACAGAGGAAGTGACTAGCGATGGTATTTATGTAATGCACCTTTACGATGCATACCGGTAGTGATTTAAATGGGAAGCTGGCAGTTAGTTTCGAAGAACTCTTCTCCAAAGTTCAGTCCATTATTGTTCTATTTTTCTTGTTATAATATACGACGACAAACAGACAGATAAAAAACACGCTTCTTTTTCGACGTAGCCTTCTTTTACACTTTGTCTAATGTTTTTCGAGTGAGTAGATTCCAGTCCTGAAGCGCAGTTTTGGAAGGCCTGCAGAATACAAAAAAGGCCCTTTACCTTTCCGGTAGACGAAACTGATCCGCCTTTTTTAGTGCTACACCACCAACTTCCATTCAATGCTTTGATAGCTGTTTCGTTACTGATGTGAATTAGCCGACCAACACCACCCACAGTGACGAGTTAGTGTCCAAAATTTTTTTCCAATCGGCCAAACCTTACTGAGCAATTAATTTTCACGTTTGCCGCCGGTAAGAACTTAATAAATGTGACATCTAGTTTGCACAAAGCGTTCACATTCATTACATAAAACGAATCGAAATTGTTCTTCTGGTATGCTTATTACGTCAGCTATTTCACACGTATTCAGGCGTGTCCAGTAACGTATCTTACTCCTCTGTAGCGATGTTTTCATTTCTTAGCATTTGCAAATGGATTAAACTTCCTATAATCCTTATTCAACGTTACATGAATTTCCTTTGGCTACAGATCGCCATATACAAAGCAGTTACGATGCAGCGATATTCTAGCTAACCCATTTGAACTAAAAACACATACTTCGTTCTGTGTTTCTTTTATTTAGATACTGTCTTTACTACGGTTTTAAACGCCTCCTGAAAAATGTGTTTTGCCAGCTCTGTTGTTTGCACTCGTTACGTGCGGTTAACGGTAACAAACGTCCAGCAGTTCGAGGGTTATTTGGCCATGTGTGGTACTCTTAATCTGTATATCCGACGCCTATGTGATTTCCAGTGTGCTCTTTCGGTGACGGGTATGAACTATATCGACGACATGGTACAGAGGTTTACTATTACAGCAATAACCAGCCTCGTTTTAAGTCACTGAAGTACCTCCGGACAACTGATGAAGTTTTGTTGAATCGCGTCAAACCAAAGTAAAACTAAATCTGTTTCTGAAGCAGAAAGTATAGTAGCTAGCCTTCGTATCATGAAACTTGAACCTCCAGTTGTTTATCCCGTTCTGTTAATCACTCCGGTGTAGGCAATTTTATGGAGATCTGCTGTAATTATAGTGGGGGACACGAAGTCAGAAATTACGTACTCACCACCTCTAAGACTGTGGCTACGAGCTTAATGGAGAGGAAAGTAACCTTCGTCGATCGTACAGGTGTTGCCATGGACCGCTAAACATGCAACGAGCAGTTTTCATTTGTTGTC
The DNA here is from genome assembly GCF_023897955.1 of Schistocerca gregaria. Taxonomy (NCBI): domain Eukaryota; kingdom Metazoa; phylum Arthropoda; class Insecta; order Orthoptera; family Acrididae; genus Schistocerca; species Schistocerca gregaria. Next base: position 181,966,074 of record NC_064931.1, on the reverse strand, counting down.
ATACATTAAATCGTGATCCAACCGTGAGCCGGCTTCAGAAATAACGCCTGGCCATGAAGTTTCACTCATAACGAGCGAAAGGCAGAGTTCTTTGCAGCTGGACATGTTTCTGATAATAATGAACGGTAAGCCAGATTTAGAAACGGTCATCAGCGACCCGTTTGTTATCGACTTAACGCTTGTGGTGGATAAGGACATACAGGCATGATCACATAAGTTACCACTACCTTACTATGTTCACAGACGACTCAACGTATCTAAACCAAGCTCTTAGATAATTTTAGTACTTAATGGGGCGAAAGTTTTGCTATGATGATAATACTCGAAACGTTTTACTGATAAATCTAAACTCCTGAAATCGTTCGCAGTATGATGCCGAAGTCTGAGGGCATAGTGAAATTCCAATCTCCTTCAAAATATTTGGAGGGAAATGGAGCTGAAACAGCGGTGTTTTAAGGAAGAAGGAAGATTGCGGTTTAACATACCGTCAGCGACGAAGTCACTAGAGACTGAACACAAACTCGTATCGTGAATAATGGGGAAAGAAATCCAGCGTGTCCTTTCAAAATATCTGTCCACCAGTCGTGTTATGTGATTAATAGTCACAGAAAACGTAAATATGGAGGACTGGATGAAGAACTGATCTTCGATTTAAAAAAATGGCTCTGGGCACTATGGGACTCAACTGCTGAGGTCATCAGTCCCCTAGAACTTAGAACTACTTAAACCTAACTAACCTAAGGACATCACACACATCAATGCCCGAGGCAGTCGCGCGGTTCCAGACTGTAGCGCATAGAACCGCTCGTCCACCCCGGCCGGCAAACTTCGGTTCTCCAAGCTGTAAGGCCAATGTTTAAAAAACTGCGCCACATCGCTCATTTCTGTATCTCCAGACACGTCTTCGGCCGGGAATCTTATGGACTGTAGTAGAATTGTCTTCAGTGGTGAGTCTGGCTTCGAACCGAGCCCCGTCGACCAGCGAAGACGTGCCTAGAGACACCCCGGGCAGTTGTAGGATACCAACCTGACTGTCTGTCATCATACGGCCAGACAACCATGAGTGATAGCCTGGCGCGCAATTTCATTTCAAAGCAGGGTCCCTTCGGCTGTTATCCTCGGCACCCCAACAGCACAGCAGTACGTCGACGATATTCCACGCCCATTTTGTTGCCCCACATGGCAATCCATCCTGGGCTTATGTTTCAGCAAAATAATGCATGCCCATACACGGCGAGAGTCTACCGCTTGTTTTCGTACTTGCTAAACCTACCCTTGGCCAGCAAGGTCGCCAGGTCTCACACCAATTGAGAACGTTCGGACATAAAGGGAAGGGCAAACCTATCATCTCGGAATTTTGACGGTCGAACGCACCAATTGGACAGAATGTGGCAAGATATCCATCAGGAGGGCATCCAACAACTCTTTCAATCAATGCCAAGCCAAGTAATTGCTTGCAGAAAGGCTGGTGGTGGGTTAACGCGTAATTGGCTTGCTCAATTTGTGAAGCCCTTCTTTTGAATAAATTATCATCTAAGTTTTATGAAGTTGTAATCGTTTGTTCGTCTGTACATGTACATCACATCTATCGATTTCGCTCCATTCTGATACTTCCTTCGTTGTGCGTCTTTTCCTCTTGTGAGGGTGTATATAGGCTAGCTCGCACCATATCCCATAGTTGACGCTGCTCTAGGTCGGTGATATATCCAAATTATTTTCAGAGAAGCCGATCTGGTCTATTTAAGACATTTATAATTTTATGCGTCATCTTTTTAGAGTCCCCCCCCCCTCCACTCATTACTGTTAGTATTACTCGATAACTTCACTTTTAACAGAAAGCATGCAGTTTTCCTTGGTAACATTTTAACACTTTAACGCCATCCTTCAAATTAGTGGACTGCGAAATTACACTTACTTTCCTGTTTCTCTCTTGTGCTTCACACGAAGAACATGTCGTGTGCCATTGTCGTCAGTTCACTAACGCTAGTGCTATCACGTATCTTCCGTGTTACGGAATTCCAAAAACTCTGGACCGCACATTGCCCCACACGAACAGTCTTTCGTGTTGACTTTCATTGTTTCTTGTCCTGGACGCACTAGAGATGTTTGTATTCTGCATCAGTAGTCTGTTAGGAAGTTGTTTAGCGTTTCTGGATTCTCCAACTGCTACAGCAAAATGTCTTATGGAGTGACGTGATTAGTGTTGTAGGCCTCTAAACGGCGAGGCCACCAGTGAGAAAGAAAGATGGCTTGATGCATTTCCGCGTAGTGGATGAATGCAGTGGACTCATAGCTGCACATTTAATTTTGTAGAGGAAGGAAATCCAACAAACAGCTACAATTTTCAGAAATTTTTACCAATTTACTAACAAATAGAGTTTACAAAAGTGTAGCTGCAGTGGAGTTGCTTCCTCTACAAAATAAAAGAAAGAAGTCTCGAAATACCTATCATCGCGTATACAGTGCACATAGACAGGGCGTCTGTCGGAAGCGAGACTCAATTATTTATTTATTCTTCTTCTGAGGTGCCTCTGCTAAATTCTTACTGGTAAATGCTAATGTCGTGCGTAGTCTATAGTCTTTCAATGTTTCATATATTAACTTCTCGAATATATTAGCCAAAACCACCGAGAGACCAATGAATCTACACGATTTTGGTATCATCGGACCTTTGTCCTGTTATTTAGTGACAACCATCACTTCAGCGTTCTTCCAAGATGCTGCTCTCGTCATACAGTATACACGAATAGATGCTCATCTGATCAGCTAAGGCTCGTTTTACTTCTGTAGGAAATTCATCCTGTACTGGAGATTTTGTCATTGTTAGCAACATAATTTTTGGTTCAGTTTCTTGTGTTGTGAAAGGATATAAAAGCCTATTATCTAAATAGCCTGTCCATAGCATTATTCGTAATTGGTTTCTTCTGTTTCACATTTTTCTGCGTCTTCGGGTAGCAGTGTTCCCATTAGCAGGCAGCTAACTCTCCAGCTTTCACTTACTATCCCAATATATGATTTCGATGTTGTCAGCCGTGTTTACTAGATTGACGTCTATGTCTGAAATTACTCCTACGATGCCTTAGTCGGCGGCGGATTTTGAGGTGCATTCATTATCTCTAGACTGAGTTTCACGACTGTTTGATATAGTTTCCTTCCACGGCCATCTGTCAGTTAGCCAAACCACAATACAGATTCCACGTTCCTCTCGATGACATGTATAAAACGTTTAGTACGTTCCAGTTGATTAATATCCTTTAGTGTCACTGAAATCTCGTCCGTCTCATCACTGAATTGACGATACATGTAACCCAGGATGTTAGTCTCCCTTCCAGTTAAATTCCACACATACTATAAATTCCTAATAAAACAGTGTGGAGGCCTGCACCAAATCAATCTTAAGACTGGTGACAACAACGACAACAACAACAACAATAACCACGCTGTAATACTTAGCCAATTTAATGAGTTATTAAAACCAGTATTGGTGACGAGAGCGTTGTCAATGAGTGAGTATCTGAGCAGCCGTTGGCATACTAGGGAACTGTACTCTACAGTTCTAGGAGACACAATACATCAATATTCAGTTCTTCTGTTTCTTCTCGAACTTCATGCAATATGCAGTGTTTTTCATTGAGATGAGTTCTCCGATTTGTATCCCTTCTCTCTCTATTGATTTAATCTATTAAACAGATAGGACATGCTCATCCATAAATCCATTCTATGCGACCATACGTCATGACGAAGCATTTGTATAGCTTATTTAAGCAAAATAATTTGTTTCTTATTATAACTGTTTGAACAGGCTTTCTAGCTTTTCCACATCCACTGAGAATTTGGTATTATAAAGAGAGCCTATGTACGAAATCAGGTGCAAGAAAGGTAAAATATTCCAGTTCTGGGTGCATATTCCTGACTGTATATCTTGACACTGTAGCTGGTTGAAAAATGGCTCTGGGCACTATGGGACTTAACATCTACGGTCATCAGTCCCCTAGACCTTAGAACTACTTAAACCTAACTAACCTAAGGACATCACACAATACCCAGTTATCACGGGGCAGAGAAAGTCCCTGACCCCGCCGGAAATCGAACCCGGGAACCCGGGCGCGGGAAGGGAGAACGCTACCGTCTGTAGCTGGTGTCATCAGCTCTTCCAGCCTAGTGAACTGTACAAATAGGACTAACTGCATGCTTCCGAGGAAATCAGACAAGCACCATTAGGAAAGTATGAGGTTAGTGTAACTCATACTAAAGTGTAAGAGTGATTGACAGGAACCCTTAATTGAAACGTTCGGAAAAAAGCTAACGTTGTTGCAGTGATGCCATGTTGAGTAAATTTAATCCTAGGACACTAAATGGGGAAAAATATTACACTGCTGCTAAATCATCGTAAATTATACTATTGCAAATTTACTCCAAGGAAAACATAATTTGTAGGTTACCCATTATTTAATTACAGATATTATACTTTCAGTGGCATGTTTACATACCAAATTACGTACAGAATGTCATGTTTTGTACTTACAGCAAGCGTAAATTTTACGAGAGTTTAGTAATCTAGAGTTAAAGATCCATTTTTCGAAATTGCGTGTGGAACAGCCTTGTCGCATCAGTTGTGTACAAGGGCGTACTGAAGACTAATGCCTCAGAATTTTTTAAATCTGTTCTTAATATCGGCTGAGGTGTTACATGTCATGCACATTACTTGATCGACTTTTCCATTTCGCAAACGCAAATTACAGTTCTTTGCTGCTAGAGGCCTGCGAATTATATTGTGTAACAAGGCGATGTTTAACGCAACTATGTCGGTGTGTGAGATATCCTCAAAAAACTCAAAGTGCTAATTCGAAAAATTCGTCAACAAGTGGAGCTCCCTCTTCTTCAGCATGACATTTCCAGACCACACACGAGCGCTGCGACGTCTGCAACAGTCCAACGCCTTGGGCTCTCTTTCATCGATCATGGTCCATACAGTCCCGACTTGGCCGCGTCCGATTTCCGTCCGTTTCCAAGACTTAAAGAACACCTTCGACGACTTCTCTTTGATAGTGATGAAGCGGTTCAAGCAGAGGTGAGGTTCTGGCTCCGTGAAAAAGCCAAACATTCTGGAATGGCGGTATCAATAAACTGGATAACTAAAATGTGTTTAATTTAAAAAGCTTTACGAGTTTTCACATAAAAAATTCGGAGTCATTACTTTTCAGCACTCCCTCGTATTATGAGAAAATAACAGAGATTAGTTCATCAGATTACCTTCCACTGTGAAAGTTGTTGCACTCAGCGACTGTTATATTGACTTGTAAATTATATATTGCAGCGATCAGTCGTCATTTTTAAATTTTGTTGGCGGATCTACACTCCTGGAAATGGAAAAAAGAACACATTGACACTGGTGTGTCAGACCCACCATACTTGCTCCGGACACTGCGAGAGGGCTGTACAAGCAATGATCACACGCACGGCACAGCGGACACACCAGGAACCGCGGTGTTGGCCGTCGAATGGAGCTAGCTGCGCAGCATTGGTGCACCGCCGCCGTCAGTGTCAGCCAGTTTGCCGTGGCATACGGAGCTCCATCGCACTCTTTAACAATGGTAGCATGCCGCGACAGCGTGGACGTGAACCGTATGTGCAGTTGACGGACTTTGAGCGAGGGCGTATAGTGGGCATGCGGGAGGCCGGGTGGACGTACCGCCGAATTGCTCAACACGTGGGGCGTGAGGTCTCCACAGTACATCGATGTTGTCGCCAGTGGTCGGCGGAAGGTGCACGTGCCCGTCGACCTGGGACCGGACCGCAGCGACGCACGGATGCACGCCAAGACCGTAGGATCCTACGCAGTGCCGTAGGGGACCGCACCGCCACTTCCCAGCAAATTAGGGACTCTGTTGATCCTGGGGTATCGGCGAGGACCATTCGCAACCGTCTCCATGAAGCTGGGCTACGGTCCCGCTCACCGTTAGGCCGTCTTCTGCTCACGCCGCAACATCGTGCAGCCCGCCTCCAGTGGTGTCGCGACAGGCGTGAATGGAGGGACGAATGGAGACGTGTCGTCTTCAGCGATGAGAGTCGCTTCTGCCTTGGTGCCAATGATGGTCGTATGCATGTTTGGCGCCGTGCAGGTGAGCGCCACAATCAGGACTGCATACGACCGAGGCACACAGGGCCAACACCCGGCATCATGGTGTGGGGAGCGATATCCTACACTGGCCTTACACCTCTGGTGATCGTCGAGGGGACACTGAATAGTGCACGGTACATCCAAACCGTCATCGAACCCATCGTTCTACCATTCCTAGACCGGCAAGGGAACTTGCTGTTCCAACAGGACAATGCACGTCCGCATGTATCCCGTGCCACCCAACGTGCTCTAGAAGGTGTAAGTCAACTACCCTGGCCAGCAAGATCTCCGGATCTGTCCCCCATTGAGCATGTTTGGGACTGGATGAAGCGTCGTCTCACGCGGTCTGCACGTCCAGCACGAACGCTGGTCCAACTGAGGCGCCAGGTGGAAGTGGCATGGCAAGCCGTTCCACAGGACTACATCCAGCATCTCTACGATCGTCTCCATGGGAGAATAGCAGCCTGCATTGCTGCGAAATGTGGATATACACTGTACTAGTGCCGACATTGTGCATGCTCTGTTGCCTGTGTCTATGTGCCTGTGGTTCTGTCAGTGTGATCATGTGATGTATCTGACCCCAGGAATGTGTCAATAAAGTTTCCCCTTCCTGGGACAATGAATTCACGGTGTTCTTATTTCAATTTCCAGGAGTGTATATTTCAGCTAGAAACTAGTGCGTTGAGAATGGCTACATCTACATCTACATTTATACTCCACAACCCACCCAACGGTGTGTGGCGGAGGGCACTTTACGTGCCACTGTCATTACCTCCCTTTCCTGTTCCAGTCGCGTATGGTTCACGGGAAGAACGACTGTCTGAAAGCCTCTGTGCGCGCTCTAATCTCTCTAATTTTACATTCGCGATCTCGTCGGGAGGTATAAGTAGGGGGAAGCAATATATTCGACACTTCATCCAGAAACGCACCCTCTCGAAACCTGGACAGCAAGCTACACCGCGATGCAGAGCGCCTCTCTTGCAGAGTCTTCCACTTGAGTTTGCTAAACATCTCCGTAACGCTATCACGCTTGCCAAATAACCCTGTGACGAAGCGCACCGCTCTTCTTTGGATCTTCTCTATCTCCTCCGTCAACCCGACCTGGTACGGATCCCACACTGATGAGCAATACTCAAGTAAAGGTCGAACGAGTGTTTTCTAAGCCACCTCCTTTGTTAATGGACTACATTTTCTAAGGACTCTCCCAATGAATCTCAACCTGGTACCCGCCTTACCAACAATTAATTTTATCTGATCATTCCACTTCAAATCGTTCCGCACGCATACTCCCAGATATTTTACAGAAGTAACTGCTACCAGTGTTTGTTCCGTTATCATATAATCATACAATAAAGGATCCTTCTTTCTATGTATTCGCAATACATTACATTTGTCTATGTTAAGGGTCAGTTGCCACTCCCTGCACCAGCTTCTAGCTGAAATCTAGATCTGCCAATAAAATTTGAAAAGGACGACTAATCGCTGCAATCTATAATTTACAAGAGATCAGGTCGTTTACACATCCAGGTAGACATACTTCATTCTCTCAGAAGGGAAGAACAACTCTCCGGCATGCACTGGACAGTGGCTATCGAAACAGGCATACATGCACGTAAGTATAAGCAGGAAACATCCATAACCTTGTTCAAGTAACAGCTGTTTCTTACTGGGCACCATGAGTTTACACGATCCAAAATTGTATTCATGCTTTGGCACGACAAGATATTTGTCTTATTATTTCGAGTTGCAATAAGGAAAGGTGCTCCAACGAGGTCACCTATGGTTTCTCGCACACTGCGTTCTCCATTCTGCAACATATTGCGGATTGCGTAACCAGTAGGTCAGAGCAACGGATACTCGTTTACCAGAGAAAATCTGAGACTTCCCAGCGACAACGAGATAATCGTCAGGGTGCGTGGGCGTGGGAGCAGTACTGCGTGAGAAGCATTTAGGGATGGGGAGAGGAGACGAATACGCAACGTGCCTTGCATATTGCATGAAGACGCGGGAACGCACGTAGAATGCGCCAGCCTCTTGTGAAAGTGGTGGCTGCCATTTTGACGTGGAGGTCGACGTCTCGCCTGGCCTTCTGGAAAGTTCTGCACGTACGGTAGATGGCTCCGTTAGGTAGCTCAGCGTGCCCAGTTTGCTTCCACAGGCGCGAACTGCCGCAGCTTGTCCCCTGGTGGTCGCTCTCTGAAGAATGCGTATGTCCTTCGTCCCCGTCCGTGAACGGCTTGGCATGACAAATGTGCCGCTGTAACGTCAGATAGCGCGCTCTGACACTGCCAACTACCTTCTCGATGCAGGTACTTCTGATTTCAATCACAGGTATACGCCATTTCTAAGGAGAGGCCTTAGGTTCCACTAATCTTACTCTGATCAATAGAAAATGTCAGACCCAAGAAATGCGAAAGAAGCCAAGGATTAAATTTTATTTTGTATAAAGTGTTTGTTAAAACGCCTGAAAAACAAAATAATTTGAATAGGAACTTCTGTCTGAGAACGAGCCCCTTCCGTGCTACAGGAAAAAATCTGGGTAATGTTCTCCACTCTCACGCCTCGAAGAGCGATAGTAATGTACTGTCGCTCTGGAGATTACTACGTATGTAACCAAACAAGTAATGTGGTAGCGATGATATCTCCTAAGTTACATGCGGTCAGCGCGGCTGAATGCTAGGGGCCCGGTTTCGATTCCCTGCCGGGTCGGAATTTTTCTCCGCTCGGGGACTGGGTGTTGTCCTCACGCTCGTATCGTCATAACTGACATTCCACTTTTGAGATGGTAATGTGGGTGCGTCCCAAAAGCCAATAACTTAAAAAAAAGTTACATGGCAAACCTAATGTATTAACATGTCTCATTTATACGGGTGTCCGTGCATCCACTACGCATCCGAATACATTCTTACAATAGCGTTTAACATCGGGCATTCATTCCACAGTGGTTACTTCATTACAGCAGTCACAGTAAATTATACAGCCCGTTCACTCAGAAAACGGGGGAGAGTGGAAGACATTGCTTAAAACGTTCGTCCCTATAGTGCAGAAACGGTATGTTTCCGAAATGGATTCCAACCGCTACCCCTTAAGCACTCAAGGAGCTGCTGAACGGAATCTTTAAGTATTCTATATAATCTCGAAGTTCTTCGAATATTGAAGTTAAAAGACACATTATCTCCCAGTATGTGTGCATCTCCACCGTCTTTTTACAGATTTCTTAACTTTCATAGATGTTAATTATTGACTACTCGTGTTTAAGACTGGAACAGATGTAGTAATAATTAGCTACTACAGTGCAATTATTTATATTTTAAATGTTTTAATAAACATAAATATTCGTACTACAATCTTCCAGTTTCTATACTAAGAAATTTTGAATCAGCGGAGAGATAAAGAGAATATTTTGAACGGATTTTCGTTTTTCCGCGGCAGCACCTAGCGCCTTCGAACGAGTTAGAGTTGGTTCAAATGGCTCTGAGCACTGTGGGACTCAACTGCTGTGGTCATTAGTCCCCTAGAACTTAGAACTACTTAAACCTAACTAACCTAAGGACATCACACACATCCATGCCCGAGGCAGGATTCGAACCTGCGACCGTAGCAGTCGCACAGTTCCGGACTGCGCGCCTAGAACCGCGAGACCACCGCGGCCGGCCGAGTTAGAGTATTGTACAAAATTAACAAAGGATTATTAAATATTTTAACTATCGTCATTATCATATTTTAAACTACAGTTTGTAGATCTTCAAGGTGTTACAAGTTGTGAACGCAAAAAATCTTCAAAAATATTTTTATATCTCGATTTTGACGAATTCCTTGTTGTCTGAAGTGAAAAACAACATGAATCTTTCGTGTAATATGCCTTGCAGTGTTCAGAGTAAATTATCAAGAAGCACGCATAATATTCATTCGCTGGCCAAGTTGTTAAGGAAGTTATTAGATATTGCATACTAGTGGTACAATTGGCGTCATCACGAAGTGCAAGTACAAAACTAAATTAAAGACTCACAGAACTAACAGTCACTCAAACCGTTTACGCATCGATCTAGAAGATATTCGAAAGGAGGAAAGCAATGTATAATTTCATGTCCTGTCGAGAACGGAGTCATCGGAAACAGATCATTAATTAAACTGACGAAGGATTTTAGTAGTCGCCCACGGCCTAACAGAAGGAGCCATTGCGGTATTCGCCTAAAATCTTTCCACGCAACCGAGGAAAATCTAAATTAGGATGGTCACCTGGGAATTAGAACATCACTGGTCCCTAGTAAGAGGCCAATGACTATATTACTACGCCACCTCGTTCGGTTAGAATTTCAAACTATCCGCATCTGATGAGCAAAAGTCGTCAGAAGTAGCCACAGAGGTTGGTTAGCAAAATGCATTTCACCTGTCTCACGAGGTCAGCTAGGCAACTGCACACAATCTCTCTGCACTAGCTGGGTGAAGGCTGCTTGATCTAGGAACGCCTCGCGCGTACAGTCTCGGCATCATTTCCCTAACAGAACATGTTTCCTTGTCAAGCCACGAGTACCACGCGTAGGTGACTCGTTTCTAGTTTAGCGTGGCAGTGAAGCAGGTCAAGTACGTCTGCAGTGATAATCAGTTTTAAGGGCTACAAACCACGAGCTAACCAGCCGTACCGCGTCCACATATTCGTTGTGAGAGCCGCGCTACAACAGGTTCCGCGCGCCGCATTCACCGGAGAGCGCTCTTAGCATTCTCCTCGGCCGACTAAGTGACCTTCATCCCGTTGCCAAGTATTCTGAATATTTCCTTTGCCAGCAACTTTCGAATCGTTGTAACACCCTCTCGTCTTCGCGTGTGCGTGTGTCCTTGCAGCTGCCGCCGAGGCCGCAGTATCACTAATGCTTCTTAAGCCACGTCAACCGTTTTTTCCTTCGTCGAACCCTTGAACTAACAGGAAGATCCGTGTGTGTGTGTGTGTGTGTGTGTGTTCGTCATATCACCTTACCTAGGAGATACTGAAAACTTCTGTAAGGTTGTGTTCTGAGGTAGCCAGTTGGAAGAAAAATCAGAAACATTACGTTTCACATCAACAGACTGGGTCAGACCGGAAATAATTTATCGACAGTTTCATTTTAGGATCTACATCACTATAGGTGAAGGTTGACTATTTTCGTGACCACGACTGAGTTCTTTCTATTTCCTGGTCCGTCGCGCAGGTTATCAGTCTTCAATCTACTCTTTCCTTCCCATATCAACACCAAAACTTTATTTCTTTGTACGACCATAGCACCTACTAGCCATTTACAAGTTATACTATGTGGAATATTTTCTTCAAACAGTTGTCCCGTCACACAAATAGGCTCAAAAATTAACTGAAGAACTTTTCTTGAGAAATCTGGGCGTATATTTATTGATATGTTTACAAGCATGCAAATCGTGTCTTTGTAGTAATATCATCTACGTGGTTCCGATACATTTCTAGTGAAGATTTAACGTCACAGCGACGGCGAAGTCACTGGAATGGGAAACACTGCTGTGTACTGACGGAAATTGGAGAAGAAATCAGATTTATCTATTTTAAATAAACATCCCATTAACATAGAGTGAAACAGCAAAGTCAGTGATGGGGTCATTAGAGACGGTGGATAGGTTCCGTTTTGGCAATAAGCTGCGCTCGGTAGCCGCGCTGTCTTGAGCGTCTTGCCACGGTTCGCGCGGCTCTCCACGTCGGAGGTTCGAGTCCTCCCTCGGGCATGGGTGTGTGATGAGGTTAGATTAAGTAGTGAGAAAGCCTAGGGACCAATGACCTTAGCACTTTGGTCCCATAGGAACTTACCAAAAATTTCCAATTTTGACAGTTATGATGGTGGGGGTCGGCCCTGTCCATCCTGTGATATTCGTATGAAGATACATAGAGAAGCATCGGGACAACTAACTTTGGATTGAAGGAAGAAAATTTTAATCCCACTTCTCCCGAAAGCTAGTTCTGTTTGATAACCACTACATCGCCTTGATTGGATGAGTGATTTTGGAAAACTGCGTGAAACAGTATTACGATGCCTGGACGTAAATTTGACTTCGACGTATACCATTAATAAGTTCAATTTTCTACAGCTGCACTATCTTCAGTAGCACCATTATTTATTTATTTAATAGAGACACGAGTGGCACTGAATATCTATAGGCGGACACAAACTTTCCGCATGAATCTGTTAGTGAAAACCGTATTAAAATCCCTACTGCAGTTCCTGAGATTAGCCTACACATACAAACTGAAAAACACGACCGAGCGAGGTGGCGCAGTGGTAGCACACTGGACTCGCACTCGGGAGGACAACGGTTCAATCCCGTCTCCAGCCATCCTGATTTAGGTTTTCCGTGATTTCCCTAAATCGTTTCAGGCAAATGCCGGGATGGTTCCTTTGAGAGGGCACGGCCGATTTCCTTCCCAATCCTTCCCTAACCCGAGCTTGCGCTCCGTCTCTAATGACTTCGTTGTCGACGGGACGTTAAACACTAACCTAACCTAACCTGAAAAACTCGGAGGGGAACTTTAATATGTAATATGTATAAATTTAGCGTAAGGCATACATTAAGAGTTTCTTTAATCACAGCAGTAGCTACACATATAGAAAGATTACTAAGCTACTACATATCAACGTTTCAATAAAGTTCTCCAACGTAGGAAGGAGCTTAAGGGCGCTCAACGCCAAATTTATCTCAACGATTTCTCCAATGTAATATAATACAAATAATACGACTATTAGCGCCCGTGACATTCATTAAGCCACACCTGTTCTCTGAGTAGCACTAAAGAACATTCCCTTCGAATCAATTGTCTAAAGCCAAGAAGCAGAGGTAGCCAGATAAACTCAAAGACTCCCCTGGCTAAACTGAATTTGTCAGAAATGTACCACTACTTTCCATAGACAGATCATCAATCTCACTGTGGAAACAACTACACAAATTTTCTTAGTGTTTGTTAACATTTAAATTTAGCAAGTCCAAGTAAGTCTATCATCGTAAAAAAACAAAGAATCAAAATAATTAAACGCAGACTGACACTAATATGAACTGTGGCCGCTCATATCATCTGCTGAGCGCCGTTTTCTAATACATAACCAATATAAGGAAATAATTCTTCTGAAATTAACCATTGCAGTGTTAGAGTCAGGTTGGTAGTAGAGAAGGCGAATGTTCTACTTCGTTTTATTGGCAGAATTTGTGGAAAGTGTAGCTCATCCATAAAGGAAACGGCGTATATAGCGCTATTGCGATCCATAGTGTTCGAGTGTGTGTTATCCCCACGAGATAGGATTATAGAAAGACATCGAAGCAATTCACAAGCGTGCAGCTGGATGTTTACGATAGGTTCGATCAGGATGCAAGTATTACGGAGATGCTTCATGAACTCAAATGGTAATCCCTTTAGGGAAGACGTTCTTCTCGCAGGACACTGTTGTGGAAATTTAAAGAGCCAGCATTTGAGACCGGTTGCAGAACGTTACTGCTGCCGCCAATGTACATTTCCCATACGAATAAGATAAGATGCGAGCAATTAGGGCTCGTACGGAGGATTTTAGACAGTCGTTTCCCCCTCGATCTGTTTGCGAGTGGAACAGGAAAGGAAAAGTGGTACAAGGTACCCTCTTGATCACCCTTCGTTTAGTTTGCTCACCCGTACTAGAACTTCTGCAAACCACTGATCAGTTTTTTATTTTGCTACAATGAAATAAACCTTTGCAAATGATGGACTACTGTATCAATATGAGATGAGCCTACACTACACGAGAATCCACGCAGCTACTGTCCAATTTCTGTGTTATTTGGCCCAGCGCAGCTTAAGTTCCTTTGTAAACAATGGCCTTTTCCGAGCCACCCGACTAAAAAATGTCTGTTGCAGGCAGGTCCATTCATTACATTCTCTAGCCGACTGGTTGAGATGGACGTGTGTTCACTAACAGCACCAGTTCCTGTCGAGCTTGAAACCCATTGCCATTAACAGCCCTTCACACTCGTCTCCAGTCCTTGTCGGCTAGGATATTTTTACGACTACTGCTCTTGGGCTGTGTTGAACGGCTGCTAGCGGTACAACGTTCCTTGGTGACACGTTAGACGGTTGGCGTTGATTCATCACCACTTCGGAAAACTTCATTCACCATGAGGTTGTGGACACGTGCAGATATGGTGGTTCCTTTCTGACATTCTGTCGTCTCTCCACGTCGGCGCATTTTAGTGAACTGATTCCATACAACTGACTGTCACATACACACCAGTTCACCGCCATGACTTAGGTCATTAATAGAAGGTCACAAACCACTCTGGTCCAAGTTCCACATGCGCTCCAAAGACGGTAATTAACATTTCCCCGCGTAACAATAGTGAAGAACTATCAGTATAGATTTCCGTTGAAATTGGGGGAGGGGGAGGGGGGGGGGGAATGACAGCTTAATCAGTTCGTTAACTGCCTCCTCCCCGCTTAGCACTGTGCAACATATTTCTGAGAGGCATACTTCCCACGTTGTTGGAAGTACATCTACATCTACATACATACTCCGCATGCCACCGTACGGTGGGTAACCTTACCACTGCTAGTCATTTCGTTTCCTGTTCCAGTCACAAACAGACTGAGGGAAAACGACGGCCTATGTACCTCTGTACGAGCCGTATTTCCTGCTATCTTATCTTCGTGGTCGTTACGTTCAATGAATGGTGGAGGCAACAGAATCGTTCCGCAGTCAGCTTCAAATGCCGGTTCTCTAAATTTTTTCAATTGGGTCCCTCGAAAAGAACTGGGGATTCCCATCTGAGTTCCCGAAGCATCTCCGTATACTAGCGCGTTGACCGAACCTACCGGTAATATGACACGTTAGACGGTTGACGTTGATGCATCACCACTTCGGAAAACTTCATTTACCATGAGGTTGTGGACACGTGCAGATATGGTGGTTCCTTTCTGACATTCTGTCGTCTCTCCACGTCGACCCATTTTAGTGCACTGATTCCATACAACTGAATTGCTACGATGTCCTCCCTTAATCCAACCTGGTACGGATCCCAAACACTCGAGCATTACCCACGAATAGGTCGCACTAGCGTTCTCTATGCGGTCTCCTTTACAAATGAACCACACTTTCCAAAAATCCTCCCAATAAACTGAAATCCATCATTCGCCTTCACTACTACAATCCTTCCACTTGATCTTCGTGAACATAGATGCTTTCATCATGATGGAGCGCCGCCTGACTTTTCCCATTTCGCCTGTCAACTCCTTCATTAGAAGTTCCCTGAAGGGTGCCTAGGGAGAGAAAATACTGTTTAAGCCTAGCTAGTGCACTTGCTCTGAACCCACTTGATATCTTTAGGCACGTTCTGTGTACGAGACACCTGCAGAGACTGAAAAGGATATCCTAGCAAGAATTATTCGAATAGTGGTCTGGTAGTGCGTGCTGGTACGATAGCTGGTGCCACGGTGTCATGCCTTCATAGAAGCTGGGGGTGGGGGGATTGTAGGGGGGGGGGGGGAAGACGCCACTTTGCAAAATTGTTGTGAACGTTGTGCAGATAAATAAAATTATTACAAAAATCTGTCGACTTCCTCAAAGTTGATGTCATCAACACAGATGTAGTCTGCTTAGAGACTCTACGAATTATGCAGCCAACTGAGCTTATCTGTTGTGAACAACAGAGGATCAGACACGTTTATTTCGTGTCGTTATCTCGTTAGATGTATCCACACCTGAGTCTCAGGTCATGGTGAACGCAACGCTACAGTAATGTTTTATTATAAGCAGGGAAAGGACGAATACATAATATAGCTAATGTTCATATAAACTCTGATCTGGTGTTTTTTCAACTGTTTATGTTTTTTATATCTAAGGTTTAGTTGTGGAATCAACTCATTGTTTTCGCTTAAAGAAGTGGAGAACCTTTCACACAGGCTGACTGACGTATCAGTCCAATGGATTGAGTACGGGACTATCTCTACTCCTTTTCACGCAAGTTGGCGTGTTACTATTTACGAGAAGGTCCACGTACGTTTAATGGACGTTATGTATCTCTAATTTTCAAGAAATTGGCTAAAAATATCCGAATGACCAGGTAATTTGCATGTCAGCACTGCCAAGAGTGCCAACGCTGAAAACACCGTGTATTTGCATAACAGGGACGGAACGAAGTGTAAGACCTCGTAAGTCGTCTTGCGAAAGCCGTGGCAGTTAAATCTACATGCGTGTCAAACAGGAAATGCCAACTCACTTTCACCAGGCAGACCTGACAAGCAGTTAAAGGTGTCGCATCACCGCTACTTGGAAAAATCCTACGGATTTCCGACAGGGTACAACAAGATGAAGACTACGACAATGTCGTAACGAGAAATGCTAATACCACTGAAGTAACATCATTCCATGTAACTGAAAATTTGTGGCATAACCTCGATCTTAATAATTAATAATATCGCTGTTATGTTGCACTGATGACATAGATCGATCTTTCTTGCCTTTTCGGTATTCTCACTACTACACTATGTGTATCCGGACACGCCCAAAAACATACATTATTCATATTAGTGCATTGTGCTGCCACATACTACCAGTTACTCCATATCAGCGACCTCAGTAGTCATCAGACATCGTGAGAGAGCAGAATGGGGCGCTCCGCGGAACTCACGGACTTCGAACGCGATCAGGTGATTGGATGTCACTTGTGTCATACGTCTGTACGCGAGATTTCCACACTCCTAACCATCCTTAGGTCCACTGTTTCCGATGCGATAGTGAAGTGGAAACGTGAAGGGACACATACAGCACAAAACTGTACAGGCTGACCTCGTCTGTTGACTGACAGACTGCCGACAATTGAAGAGGGTCGTAATGTGTAATAGGCAGACATCTATCTAGACCATCACACAGGAATTCCAAACTGCATCAGGATCCACTGCAAGTATTATGACAGTTAGGCGTGAGGTGAGAAAACTTGGATGTCATGGTGGAGTGGGTGCTCTTAAGCCACGAATCATGCCGGTAAATGCCAAACGACCCCTCGCTTGGTGTAAGGAGCGTAAACATTGGACGATTGAACAGTGGAAAAACGTTGTGTGGAGTGACGAATCACGGTGCACAAAGTGGCGATCCGATGGCAGGATGTGGGTATGGCGAATGCCCGATGAACTTCATGTGCCAACGTGTGTAGTGCCAACGGTAAAATTCGGAGGCTGAGGTGTTATGGTGTGGTCGTGTTTTTCATGGAGGGGGCTTGCACACCTTGTTTTGTGTTGCACTATCACATCACATGCCTACATTGAAGTTTTAAGCGTCTTCTTGCTTCCCACTGTTGAAGAGCAATTCGAGGATGGCGATTGCATCTTTCAACACGATCGAGCACTTGTTTATAATGCACGGCCTGTGGCGGAGTGGTTACACGACAATAACATCCCTGTAATGGACTGTCCTGCACAGAGTCCTGACTTGAATCCTATAGCTCATCTTTGCGGTGTTTTGTAACACCGACTTGCCGCCAGGCCTCAGCGATTGACATCGATGCCTCTCCTCAGTGCAGCACTCGGTGAAGAATGGGCTGCCATTCCTCAAGAAACCTTCCAGCAGCTGACTGAACGTATGCCTGCGAGAGTGGAAACTGTTGTTAAGGCTAAGGGTGGGCCAACACCATACTGAATTCCAGCATTACCGATGAAGGGCGCCACGAACTTGGAAGTCATTTTCAGCGAGGTGTCCGGATACTTTTGACCACATAGTGTATTTTGCCGCGAATAACTGTGTGGCTTGGCATTCACTTTGCTTGACTAGCTGGCGTACTCATTGTGTTTATTTGCTACTTTTCGTCTTTCTCACACTGAAGGGATAGACCGAGAGGAACTTCATATTTTATGGAGCAAGACGGAAATCGGATTTGGCCACATTTTTTATTGAGGCAGCATCCTAGTACCGTCTAATCTTATCTCATGATATTTCACTAGGGAAACCATATAACAAATTGGTCTCATTGTTTTTAAGTGGACGTTTGAAGAAACGCAAAATTCATGGATTGATGTTGTGTACAAGAACCAAGTATATATAGTTTGCTAACCTGCGTGAGAAGTCAGTTGTGTAATTGGTAATGCACACGCTATGTGGGTGTTGATACTGTGTTTGTTTTATTATGAATGAATATGGAAGAACAGAGAAGAGTCCGTCGGATTCGATGTACTCATGGTAGGCAGTCCTCTCGAAAGACACCTACTGCAAAGTGAGGCCTAATGACATAATACGGCAGACGGATAACCATGAACAACTTCTAATTCTTCTCCTGCTAAGACGCAGTACCCAGTCAACGTCGATCGTTATTTCTGATTTTCGAAATGTATCCCAGGACGCTGATGCATGGTGTTGTGGCTGTTAATGTACGAATCCACCACCTGTCAGAGAATCGATGAGCTCTGGCTCTGTCATTAGATATCATTATTTCTGATTATACTGCCCTTATAATACCAGTTGAGTACCACTTATAGCATTGACGGCTACCGCAAGGTATGCAAACAGATATGATTTAATTACCTGTTCAACAAATAATACCTGTTAGCTGGCATAAAAAATAATGTCTGATTTTGTTATGATTTGAAGTACTAACAACATCAAGGTTCTCAAGAAAGGAGGAAAGGTTCAGTTTTGGTAAACACACCGCCAAAAACAGAAACAACATCCCCAAGGACGGTGCGCAGTGACCCAATGATGGAATATGTGCATCCTGAGGGGTTGTAGTGTTAGTGATCCATTTGTTACGTCCATCGGATGGTGGTCAAGAGGTCTGTCTGTGCGCTCCCTGGTTTGACTCTGCAGGCAGTAACTGTGCTGAGTTTAGAGGTGAACAGTGTTTGCAACATTCTTTCTGGGGTATAACAGTGCCCTGCCGAGGAATACGTACGTCTGTTGAAAAACTTCAGCCATTTGAAAGGGGTCCCATTGTGGGCCTTCGGGAGGATGGATGTACGACGGGTTGGTGCACATGTTGGATTTAATGTACTGGTGATGTGTGTCGTTGCTTTCATCAGTGGTTTGTGGAACATTCCCACACCCATAAGCCAAGTTCTGGAACGGCGCGTCGTATTAACGCACGTCGAAATCAACGCATTATGCGAGGAACGGTAGCAGACCGAACACCTCCCAAGGAGGCAATCTGAGCCCATGTTTCACCTGCTGCGTCACTAATGACCAATGCGCTCCCTCTGCTTGCAGCAGCACTAAGCTCGCGCGTGCCTCTGTCCAGGCAACCACTGACGTCACGACACCGCCAACCACGGCTACTCTGGTGTCGTGAAAAATTCCACTGGAGAGTGGACTGGCGCTCTGTTGTCTTCTGTGATAAGAGTAAGGTCCGTATGATTGCGAGTGATGGACGTACACGTGTACGGTGTAGACCTGGTGAACGTCCTATTCCGGAATGCATTCACCCACAACGCATAAGTCCCTCCCCAGGATTCATGGTGTGGGGGCCCATCAGCTACAGCTCAAGGAAAGATTGAATTAACGTCCCGTCGACATCGAGATCATTAGAGACGGAGGACAAGCTCGGATTGTGTCAAGGACGAGGAAGAAAATCTGCCTTGCGTTTTCGAAAGAACCATCCCGCCATTTGCCTGAAGCGACTTAGGGAAATCACAGAAAACCACAATGTGGATGGCCAGACGAGAGTTTGAACCGCCGTCCTCCCGAATACGAGTCCGGTGTACTAACCAGTGTACCACCTCCCTCGATCAGTTACAACTCGCGGTCACCTTTAGTATTTCTGCAGACTAAATAACCAGCTCCCGCTACATTGCACAGATTATTCCGGTGCTATTGCTACTTCTTCGACAGGAAGGTGATGTGGTTTTTCGGCAGTACAATGCACGTTCATATTCGGATGCTACGACGACAGGAGTTCTTCGTGGACTACAATGACTGTTCTGGCCAGAAAGATAACTAGATCATTGAATACATATGGGTCATAGTGAACCGGGAACCTACTCGTTCTCCAGAGCCTATAAGAACCATTGTCGAACTGCAAAAGAAGGTGCAAGATGCTTGGGAAAATCTATCGCAGGGTGCCCTTCGGAAACTTTGTGATCATTTGCAGACAAGAATGAATACATGCGATGCCACTAAGGAGGAGGGAGGGGCACATTGTGTATTTGTTTGACTGTTTGGGCACCCTTTACTGTGACAAGTATGTTTCATTTGGTCATAATTTGTTATTAAATACCTCTACAATGATTAACAACCTGTCACATCACTTCTCAGCAAAATCATCTTGCCCTTGAGGATGTCGCAATTTTTTTCCCAGTAGTGTGTCAAAGAAGAAACTTGGAAACATAAATATGGGTAAAATTGCCAAAAATATCGAAGACTAGCAACTACCTTCTGATATGAGAAATATCAATGTTTCACAATAGTTAAGAACGTTATAAGGCACTTCATCCTCAATCAAATGCGCTACAGTAATTTTCTGTCTTCCCATTGCAATGATGAGACTGTGGTAGACAACAGGAATCCAACCACATCTCATTTCGTTGTTAGAATCAATGCGATAAACCACGCCAGCGTCTGTGTCATCTTCTTTGCTGATTTTGGTAATAGTTTCGTAGTACTGTTTCAAGCAAAAGATTTTTAGAGTATATCCTCTACTGCACTTGCATTTAACGGAAGTTTAGAAAGCTGTCAAGTCAAATCGTCCTGTTTTATATAAATGGTTATTTTACACTGTTATTAATATATAATGCGCGCTTGTGTGTGTGTGTGTGTGTGTGTGTGTGTGTGTGTGTGTGTGTGTGTGTGTGTGTAGGCACCAAACTGATACCAAACAAAAGGTCCGAGAAGCACCTGAGTCCTTAAATCAAAAATTAAATAAAATTAAATGGAGAAGTAACGTGTAGTCAACAGCATCACAGGTCACATTTCCACCACTGTTCCTCATATACCTTACAGGTAAAAACAGGAGAGGCGGTCTAATCAAACTTAATTCATAACTAGTTAAATGCAGTTATAATACTGATCGGGAACCTATGCTGTAATTAACACAAAAATCTTCTAATTTTCGTTCAACAACAATTATACAATGTTATTCATAAGCTAGACCTTTTGTTTATTTCCTGTTAATGAATCTGTTGATGGTTTGCACAGAGAAAACAGCTCTAAATTATAGCTTCTACCGACACATCCATGAAATTAAAATTTAAAATACACCAAATATTGGCCGTAGTACTAGTTGCGGACGCTCTCTGAATTTGCTTTGACTGGCTACGATGACAAATATAAACTTAATGTAGAATGACCACATTGTTCAGCTATTTACACGTACGTTCCATTTGTTTCATTCAGTGCAATGAACAGATTGTCCAAGTGTCCTGTGTGCTACGCGCGTTTTATACGATAGAGATGCATTTGACCCTTGAAAGAAAAGAACCAGAGTCTAAAACCAGGTTGCCATCAGTCTATGAATAGCACAAACGTGATTAATGTTGACATTTGGATTTCCTGAGGTAAACCGCAGAGCGTTCGCTTACACGAGTGCCGAAATCCAACTGAAAACTGAGACTGTATTTCATCTTACAGCGAGGCCACTCCCTTCCAGTTCATATATCGTAGCTCCACCGCTTAAATGTTATAAATAATCGGTAGCTGGTACATTTCATTCATTTATTGACCACACAGTAGGCTGCAAGTAAACGCACAGACTGCAGTCAGTTTTGTGAGTCCCTATAAACATCGCAACACAAGCAGTTCGTAAGATCCCATTTTTACAATAAAGACAATTGCATTTCGGTGGAGATGAGCCGCGCAGCGTAACTGTTTATCTGGTGAAACTGCTGTCGCTATAATAACATTTAACGACAGTGGTGGTAGAGTGCATTTTTCACTTGCAAAAAAAAGTCTCTAGCAAACGGTAAAATATAATAACTTTTACAAGATACGGGGTGTTCAAAAAGTTTCTCCGCAGTGCCGTATGATTGTTAGTCGCGCGTGCCGTATGATTGTTCGCCTGCATGGGTGGACTCTCCCAACATTCCACTGTTTCGTTTATCTCAGTAAAAATGAATATTCAATAAATTAATAACTTCTATTTCACTGAGTTTCATTTCGGTACATTCACTGCGGCATACGGCTCGCGCGGCTAACAATCATACGGCACTGCGGAGAGAATTTTTGAACACCCAGTACATTTAACTTCTTTGACAGCAAGGAAGACTACACGGTGAAAGATTTATTTCTACAGCTATCTCCTGTGGCTCCAGGATAACGTATAGGCAGTTTTTCAAGCCCTGTCGTGCTGTGTGGCGCTTTCCCCTTAAGCCACTGAAGTCGACACGAAATATAATATATACGACTATTAAGTGTGACCTACTGCGCCTTTATGAGGGAGCTGGAATAAAATGAAATGTGAGGTGCGGCTACAAAGGCAGGAACTCTCAGCAACAGGATCTCTTTAAGCTGCCGACGATAACATCCACGCGCACAGGCCTCTCTCACAGCCAGCTTTCTACCGCGTGGAGAAACTTCATTTCCACAGCCAGTTAGCGTCAATGAGCATCGTTCCTGTGACCCTTACCCAGCGTTTCGAAAACAATAACGAGGTATTGTGTCATCCTCCCACGCAAATTTGTCCTACTAAATAATGACACAACAAGTCTGTACAAGGTGTTTTCGTGACACTTGTTTCACCGTTTAGACGATAGTATATTGGTTAATATATACAGTAATGTTGTGTTTAAACTATTTATTCTACTTCACATATTCAACTGTACTACGAAAGACCACGTCCAGGCCTAATGCAGGTCATATATACCCACTTATTTTCAGGTGAACATGTAAACCTGTAAATACTTACGGTCTGTTAAACTGTAACCAAGTCTTTCAGCTGTCCTACAACATGTCGTCAACTTGACTAAAGAATAAATTATATGTATTAAAATGAACATCCTGTCTTGTCATATTACTTATGACAGCGCCTTAATAACAGCCTTTAGAAACTTTGATATTATTTGACAGTCACATACAATTATTGTTTTATGAATTCGAGCATTATTGAAATGAAGAACCTAAACTAGTACATAAAGTTCGCCATGAACTCAATGTGTCTGCTGTTTTGTTCATGGCACGAACTCAGTGGTCCATTATATATTTCTCCACTGACAAACCGATTTTGCATCCAGCTGAAGTTCTTGGATAGATACTCGCTGAACTACATAGCTATAAAGGCCATACATCCGTTTTTTTCACAATAGACTTTGTAAAAAAACAATAACGACGAAAATTATATAATTACTGATTCTGTGAACTGGACGACCTCGCAAAACTGATATTAGTGGAAATATTTTGTTGCAAAATTTTTCGCGCTCAATAAGATACGAGAGGGGCAATAACGAACGGTATCTTTGATGACCAGATAATTTTTCATAAATACCGTAAAACCACGTTCAGATAGAGATAAGGACCTGAACTTCTCTTTATGTCAACTACAGGAGAGAGGCAAACTGCATTTGAGGAAACCGTGATATCAGCACTTCAGTCTGACAATCAAACGTTCAAATTTGAATACACATGTATTAAAATGTCTTACACGAAGCTTACTCTTTTGTAAGAAATAAGTAGGTACTGACCAAATTCTTATCAGTTATGATGTAAAAATAAACCGTTGATCTGGGGCTTGCGTGTACTTTTAGAAGTTTTTGAATTTCATATCTCTTGACAATTAATGCGACCTGAGTTACGCTAAGAACTCCCACTTCGGGTAATCTCTTACATTTTGCGCTATAAAAGTTTAACTAAGCTTTCTGTTTCCCACTCGTTCTTAGCATCTTTGTCGCTCATCTTGTTTATACATTAAATACACGTAAACTTGTGGTACACCTCCTTCATAAAGCGGACATCCGCGCTTGCTGAGACAAGGCATCCGTGCGGCGCATTAGCCAACCTTGGTTTGGTATACCAGCCCAATTGGATGTGGTATCCGGGGCGGTTTCGTACACCTGTCCGAGCGAATTGCGCAGTTCACACCCATCTCTACTTCAGAAATAAAGCACACAAGAAGTTAAATAATGACAACACACAGCACAACTGTTGTATAACACGCCTTCACCTTAGATTAAGAAATCTTTGTGGCGTCTGCAAGGGCATCTTAGCCATAGGAATAAATTTATTCCAAATATAGGTGGAGCCATTGTCAATCGCGTGTGGTCTCTGAGAAAGCGGAAACAACACAGAAAAAGAGTTATTCATATTAACTAACAATATATAGAATAATATTTCTGCCGGCCGCGGTGGTCTCGCGGTTCTAGGCGCGCAGTTCGGAACCGTGCGACTGCTACGGTCGCAGGTTCGAATCCTGCCTCGGGCATGGATGTTTGTGATGTCCTTAGGTTAGTTGGGTTTAAGTAGTTCTAAGTTCTAGGGGACTGATGACCACAGCAGTTGAGTCCCATGGTGCTCAGAGTCATTTGAACCAATAATATTTCTGTTCTATTATTTACGCTGTTTTCTCGAAGCTTTTAAGCCACTGACGAGAATTACTATTATTGAAAGTCTTCTCTGAATAATACGTACACCACGAAGACAATATAACTATCAAGGAGGTTTTAAAAACAACGTTAACATTCAGGAGATACTGGGATCCATTTTTCATGCAAATATCATTTGGTTACTGTAGGCTCTTGAAGTCGTTCCTTAAGAAATATCAGAGACATTCTTCCAATGTTAAAGAGGTTGATAATGATGATATCATAACCTAATGTCCTTTTCTGATTGGGTAATTAAACCCCGATGTCACTGTAGAAAACTGGGAAGAATATATTACTGGGGGTGGTGGGACACACGATCTACGGAGCGTTCTCGACATCATGAACTAGACGAATTGTGTATTAAGATAGAGTCACAGAAGCTTGTTATCACCCAGCATATTCATAGAATATACAGAAATTCTTTACAACACAATATTATTTATTATTAATACTTACCCAATGAACACTTATCATGCCAGTCTTACTTCTGACTGTACACCATTGCCTATATTGCGGAGTTTGAATAACTGTCGTCGATGTTTCCAAAAGTGACCGATAGTACATACAAAAATTAGTTATTTGTGATTTCATTTACGTTATTTAGGACATTTTACTTTATCACTAAGACCACTACGTGCGAAGTAAGCAAAAAGAATTTGCTATGTAAATTTCATCTTATACGAGATGCTATTTACTCAGCTTCCTTTCGTTCATACATGTTTCAATATTCCGTTTGCCGTCACCAATGGGCTCTTATTTTTCATTTCTGCCTGCCTTTCCGAACAACAAACTTGTGGACACTGAATAAGTTTTTATTTTTGTGGCTAAAACGAAGAACTGGTTTGGAAATTTATAATTAATGGAGTCTTCGATATTGCACAATTATCCTACCTTTTTTTCCCTTTTCCAGCACCAAATTCAAGCGCTATAATATCTATTAGCGGTGGCTTCTTTATAGTGCCTGACATTTCAGAACTCTTAGCATTTTCGTAGTAGACTCATGATTCTGATCCAACCTCAAGATCCTACAGTGTGGTAGGTAGGAGGACTTTATCGCAAGCTACCTTTGTGTCCCGACATTTATGGTAACATTGCTTCCTGAACGACAGTTACTCATCAAATACTATGAAGCTTTTTTGCCCCTCCCCCCCCCCCCCACCAGCCCAGTTCATATCCAATGGTATCTTATCTTCGTAGTCGGTAAATAACGGACTGACATACAGCATGTAAGCTAGACCTATAAATGATCGGTCAGTCAACGAATCGGATAACAACTTGGAACGTATTACGTGCTTACTCTAATATTTTTAGCAGACAAAACAATCCTAACATAAAATGGTCATTCCGAAGATTCATAGCGTGAGGGAGAAAAAATGTTACTGGATATATATCAGTGCATGAGAGAATCCAGTATAACATCCTAGATAACACAGCCAAGGAGATTTTCAAAGCGCACGCCGTAATGAAAACTGTTGCCGCCTGCGCACTGTTAATCTTACGAAGGAAAGTCACGTGCCATTGAGGCAGCACTGATTGAAATTGAACTTCATGCAGTTAAGTCAACAACCTATTCATGCGAAAATACTCTCCAGCCGCTCGTGGGAAGAAATCGCTTTAACCTCGTTCCGTAAAGAGCATTGTCCTGTGAACCCGGCCTTTCTCTTGCAACGAGAAGACCCGCCAGTGTGTGACAGTTGTGTGCAGTCACTTTTTGTGTAGTAATTCTGAAGTGAATGCATTTCATTTGCACACAAGATCACAACTCTTCGCTCGCCTAGAGACTGATTTTCTGCTTTAAGGTAAAATGTAACTATTGTTATATCTGTATTCAGTGGTCCTCTTTCCACCTAATGAGGAAGAACTCAGACCATTCGTGCTAAATATTTATTCAGGATCAGCATTTGTGTGACGGAGCATCCTCTCTCCTAAAGTAGTATATTATCGTAAAAACGCGAAAGAAGGTTAAGGTTGTAACGTCTAGTCAATGTTAAGATTATTGTTGATTGAGGAATGAACAGCGTTAGCCTATTTAAATAAACATGTCAGCATCTGTTTCTAGTGACGCAGAGATAACTCAGTCAACCATATTAGGTTGCTAGAAGGTCTATTCCTTTATATTAGCCCAGTGTTAACCACTGTGTCATCTAATTTGGCAATAAACAAACGAATCAAACGCTCCACCTGCAACGACTTTATACTGCAGTCATTATATGTTAATTTAGCGACAGCTTCCTTGGTGATTAAATTCCAAATATTATGATCGTCTTAATATCATTTATTGAAGTGGCGCAGCGAGAAAACTTGAGTATCAGTTTCTGTCTATCTTATTTGCCATTTTTTTTGTTTTGTTTTTGGGAACTTGTCAAAAATCTATTTAAGAAGCAAGTTTTTGGTACTTTCTTCAGATTCTTTTTTCATTGGGCGAGGTTATTCCCGAAGGACATACCGTCTGAGTATCATCGCCTGGAATAATTTTATTTCAGTTATTCCTAAGTGGGTCATTGAGACGTTCTTCTAAATTTACAACGATTTTAGCAGGAGAAACTAGAGTTAAATTTCAGCCCACTCTTCACATTGTGGTTTTCTGTGTTTTCTTAATCGCTTCAAGTGAATGGCAGTTGCTTTAACAAGTTCGCCAGAATCGAGTAACAGAGGTAATGCTGTGTCTTTGACTCTCTCCAGCAGGATCTTCAATACTTATGTGGGACTGTTCATCGACAGCTGGACCGAAGCTTCAGTCCAAGCTGTTGCACCGTCGCTTCATTACAGCGTATTGTTGTAATCAGGAATAATATGAGAACGTGTTGTAGACTAGGGCAGATTAGATCTTAACGCGACCATTATAGATAGAGCACAAGCTCTGACTGCTCGGTAATGGTGAGGGAACTCTGTCATCTGACGTCGATTGCAGAACCATCCCAGTATTCGCTTGAAGTGGTTTACTGGGAATTACAAGGTCTTTGAGGGGAAAAAAGGCCGCAGATCTCAAAAGTTCAAGTGAGCTGTAAGCTGGGCTAATAATGTCACAATGACACCAAATTTCACCACAATTCTGCCCAACGCCGCCATGGACTTATCACACGCTGGAAGGTCGTAACACCTTCCATTACCCAAGTTTCATCCCCTTCTTTTGATTCCTCAACGTTGGATTTTAGGCATCCCTTCGAGACCCCTTAGGTGGTGTTTGCCTGCCTTCACGTGCCAGAGCAGCCGAAACGCAGAATGTGTGTCGAAGTTTCTGACAGGTACTTAGGTAACATGCTAAACTGAGGTGCGTTGGTGGCACCTTGGTGTATTGCCAAATTTGGGGGGGGGGGGGGGGTAGGGGGGCTTTAGGGGAATTTTTGCCGTTTTCTTCACAGACTCTTTAATGTTGCATCCTCCCCCCGCCCGTGATCACGACACAGACGGGCACGAAAAAGGAGCGATGAAAAGCACATGAACCCTTCGTTGCTTCGGTTTACGTCCAGTTTCCGTTAAATGGTTTTTAACAGTTCGTAGTGACTCCTTCCTGTACAGAAGAGCAAAAATTGCAGTCCGTCTACACTCGAAAGGGGTTGTATCACGTTTAATGGTGTTGCAGCCCCACGATGTCATTAGAGTAGGGTTGAAGCGCCCAGAAGGTGGCAGCAGTGCCGAACGTTGTCAAGAACGTCTTCTTGTTGCCCATCGCACAATGAACTGTCATTTTCGACAGCGAGATGTGTGGGAATCAACGCCGTCCGGGAAGAGGTGGTTTCACTCATGTCCTTAATGCACCTACCTGAGGTCTTTTCGTGGCGATTCGGAGCGCCAGCGTGCCTGAAATGTTTTCCTCGGCCACGTGATTTCAACGCAGAGTGTCGCGTTTTTGACCATGGCAGAGGCCTGAGAAGAAGGGGCGAAATATGGGTACGTGACTTCTGAGCTGCGAACTTTTTTTCCGCCATTCCAGAGGACGTTTGCAGGCGTCTTTGAGCCAAATCTCAAACATATGTATCGAAATGGGACAATGACGGAGACCGAAAACGTGATCCTTTAATTTTGTATAGTGTAGTAGCCACTGCCGAATGACACTTCTAGAGCCTTCGACGCAGCGGCCTGTGTGAGTGCCAAGGCATCTGCATACCGGAAGGAAATAATGAAATTCCAGATAGCGTTCTGTCGACGTCACGGTAGTTACAGGCCGAGTACTTGTGGAAATGAATGGAGGAGGAACTTGGTCGTGGCCTTGTTAATGTAGCTATCCCGGTCTTCGCCTCGGGAGATTTAGGGTCAACGCGGAGAAACTAAATCATGGTGGGCGGACAGAGTTACTATACCCACTCCTCCCCGATGTCTTAACCACAGCATCACCGCACCAAATTAGCGTTGTAGAGTCAGTGGTTATAAAACGCCCAGAGACCAGACACATTTATCAGAGGACATTAAACACGAGAGTATTATTTGGATCCTGTGGAATGATTTAGAGAGTGATTGGCTTCTAGGAGCTGAAGGAACAGGGGAAGAGCGGTTTCTCTTTCTGTCGCTGGACAGACGGGGCGTGGGAAGACGCGTTGGCGGGCAGGTGCGCGGCGTGTGCGAGCAGGTGACAATGTCTGGAGAGAAGCCGCACGTGTGACTCTCTCCGCTTTCTCCCGGCCGGCGACTTTCTTCCCGCGGCACCGCCGCTCAGTGAAAACGAACGCGGAAGACGCAGCGGCCCCGCCCGTGTACTCTGGCCGCTCCGTTCCGATCGACTACATAAATAAAAGCGCCGTTCTGCAACCTGCCTGCTCCTCTCCAACAATGCCGCAAAAAAATATCACGACGCCTCCGCCACTTCCTCGAACCCCCCGCTGACGAGCTGCCATCTGCCAGCGACGCTATATTAACCACTAAATGAAGAAGATACTTCAATCGTGGCTGACGGCAGACTCTACCTGCGGCTAAGTGAAAGTCGTTTAATTCCGCAAGCCCGCCGATTATCGCCGGGTCTTCTTCCTCCTAAAGTTTCTTGCTTATTACGGGCAGCGGAGCTCCATAACACTATTACCTAATCTTTTTCTTGTCTCCTAAAAACTATAAAGGACAGTCATTTGAAAAAGAGACAGGTGGAAAAGAAGTAATTAAACTATTGCCGGCCGCTGTGGTCGAGCGGTTCTAGAGGCCTCAGTCCGGAACCACGCGGCTGCTACGGTCGCTGGTTCGAATCCTGCCTTGGGCATGGATGTGTGTGATGTCCTTAGGTTGGTTAGGTTTAAGTAGTTCTAAGTCAAGTGGGCTGATGACCCCAGGTGTTAGGTCCCATAGTGCTTAGAGCCATTAGAACCATTTTTTGAAACTGTTTATTATATCCAAAGTAATCGCCATAACTTTTAATATCTTTATCTCAATGTGAGACAAGACGGTCGACATCTTCTTGGAAAACTGCTTGCAGTTATCTACGGAAACCTGATAGTACCCAAGCAAGCACCTTTTCGTCCGAAACAAATCGATGGTTACGAATGTCTTCCTTCAGAATTCCAAAAGTATGGTAACAGCACAGGGAAAGATCGGGAGCGTATAGAGGATGGGCAACGGCTTCCCAGCGAAACTACTGCGGTGTACTCGAAGCAAACTTAGCAACATGTGGGCCCGCCAACTACGCTGCAGGAATTTCGCTGGCAAGCCGTTAAACATCCTCCATACAGTCCTGGTATCTCCTCACGCGATTTCCATATTTTGGGAGCCCTGAAAAAAGACATTTGTGGCCGTCGACGTACTTCTTACGAAGACGTGTACTCGTGGGTACAATCAAGCTTCTTGCTTTGTCTCACAGTGGGATAAATATATTCCAAGTTATGGCGATTACTTTTGACATAACAAAGATTTTGCTTACCTTTTAACGTTCCGTACCTCAATCGGTAAAAAAGAACCCTTATAGAATAACTACGTTGCCCTTCTGTCTGTCAGTCCGTATATCGGGACTAATTTTCAGGAACGGGCAGGAGGATATACCGCCCCACCGGCCGGGGTGGCCGAGCGGTTCTAGGCGCTACAGTCTGGAACCGCGCGACCGCTACGGTCGCAGGTTCGAATCCTGCCTCGGGCATGGATGTTTGTGATGTCCTTAGGTTAATTAGATTTAAGTAGTTCTAAGTTCTAGGGGACTGATGACCTCAGAAGTTAAGTCCCATAGTGCTCAGAGCCATATACCGTCCCTTGGCAGTGTAAAACATTTAAGCTTGTAAGTCAATGCACTTAAAAGATAAGTCCAGACCTCAAATTCATTCATTAAAACCTGTAACTGAACGATATATACATATGTGGAGCCTGATGGTGTGGCAGTAAAGCGCGTGTCTGGAAGCCAAGAGTTTGCTATATCGACACGAGGAGTCACCACAAACAACACATGGTTCGGATTCCACGTTAAACTGTAGGTCTCCTATCCTCGGTTGGATAACAGGGGACATTAGGCACATGCGAGTCACTGAAATGGCGTCCAATAGAAAGACTCGCACCAGACCGTTGAACTACACGAAAGTTTCATTATTATCTATGTACATAATCTCCGTCTGTTCGCATCTCTTTCGGTTTCATTTGAGTGTCCCTTATAGTTTCTTGTGTCCCTTGAGACAACGAGAGATATTCTCAACCGAACAGTGAAAAACTATTTTGTGCTGGTAATGCTATTATTTTTCGACTTTGTCCCATATTTCGTCAAGACATATAGCCCAACGTTTCTCTTGCAAACAGATTATGTCCCTTTTCCCGAATCATCTGCTGAATTCAGCCACCCATTTCGTAATTATTTTAAATCAAGATCTGGAGCTGCTACTTCTCCTTCAAATAGCACTTCGTTTATCCCGAATTATGATCACGAACCTCCACTAACGTAAGACGTATATTCTTTGGAAATAAACTGTCCAAATCAAAAAGATATTTTAACCTCTCGGTGTCAGTGCATCTATCTCAACGTAACACATATTGCATGACTGCTTTAAAAATGACGTACGAACGAAATCATTCCGCATTTCAGGTGGTCGCTCACACTGCTGCACAAAAATACCAACATAAAAAGAACAAGAAGTAGTATTAATGTCAATAAGCAAAACGTGTACTACGCTACTGCGAGGACATGTGAAAACATGGTGTAACTGACTATGAATCATGAAAACGTGCTCTTCCTATTTGTTGAAAGTGTATTAGGCACATAAAGTGTGAACTAAAATTAATTATGCTCAGCGAGAAATCCCAGAAGGATAAACGTGACCGCTGATTGCTGGTTCGTCCTCTCCACAAGAGGCCATTTCTTTAATTCATGTTTTCTTAAGGACCACGTTCGGCTGGGTTTGGAAAGGAAATAGGCCATGACCTTTTCAAAGAAATTATCCCAACACTCGCCTGCAATGATTTAGAAAAGTTAGGCGAAACGTAAATCTCTGTGGCTGGACAGGACTTTAAACCTAGCTCACGTCCACTGCCACTTCGACCTTTCCGGTGTCATTGGAGGGCAGAACTGGATAATCATGTGGTTGGGATAACGCTCTACCCATCTTCAACATCGGTATTTAAAACTGGAGCTGCCGCTTCTCCTTCAAATAACACACCGTTCATCCTGAATTATGCTCACAAGCGAGGGACAGAACGAGATGTAGTGGTTACTGGACGGGATTATTATAACCAGGTAAACTCCCGAAAACCAACCATTTGGGTTCAGTCATACTGCCATCAACAGCGGCAAGAGCACATGGTGGCATGGTCGAAGCTGAATACGGGGTTTGAAACACTTCCAGTAATATTACTCCCAGCTGAAACATCGTAGTACTATTTTTCAAATCCATTATTTGATTCTGTGTGCATCCTCTATCTCCCAATTTCTGAGAGATCCAGTACTTTATTTCAGTCGAATGTCACAGAACTAGCTGCCCAGTCATCATTCGCCAGCCAAAATTTCCTAATAGGACACCGTTCAGCTCTAGGAACTTGGTTCATGTAGCACTCATCCTTCCTGACGTTTGGATCAGGTTGCCCATCCCTGTAACAATACTCATCCCAGAAAGAACAGTAATAACATATCCTACGTAGAACATGTCTAAACATAGTGTCTCATGTTTCCACAGGAGCCCATCTTAATCAACATTAAAGGGTGTTCTAAAGTGATCTGTATACATTTGATCACGTATATTTCAGAAATGGTGATGAGTAGAAAGATTCGGTTTGCGCCATATCGCTCACAAGCATCTAGTTTTTGTTTCTGGATGGTTACTGACGAAACTGGCTATCCGCAGCAGATGGCACAGAATGTGTAATGGTGAAAAAACCATATATGACATCGGGGTCCAGCGGAACTTCCGGACACGTCACAGGAGCACACCAACGTCACGTACGACCATCAGACCGTGGTACACGAGTTTCAAGGAACCCTGAACTGCCTTGAAAAGGATGAGTTCTGGGCGTCCAAGCGCGAGTGATACACATGTGAACCGAGTTTGCACGTCGAAAAACAGTATCCTGACATCACGTTGCAGCAGGATGGTACCCCTGTTTCTGGAGCCTCGATCGTTATGAAAGCTGCAGACGATGCATTTCCAGGTCGCTGTACTGGTAGACAAGGACCCATTTCTCATAGATTAAGCTGCCTATCCCTGCAACATTACTCATTCTAACAACAGTAATAAATGCATCCTACATACGAGGTATTTAAAACGGGTCTCCAGACGTAACTCGATTAGATCTTTTTTCTTGGGGTGTGAGGTGGCTTTGTGAAGCATCCTGACTACCACACTGCAGTGCCGGACCTGCAAAAGCTGCGAGTCGCATCAGAGTATCTACCGCACATTTTAAAGAGGACATGAGAGACTGGACGTGGGTGGAACTGGAATATTGCTTAGATATCCTGCGTGCTACAGATGGTACATACGTTTAACTCTGCGCAAGGCTATTTAAACTTCAGGTTTATGTGAACATTATATCGCAAACCACAACTTCCTACCTGCCCTCGTTTTAGAAATACACGTGATCAAAGTTGTAAGGATCACTTTAGAACACCCTGTAGATGAAAAGTTCATATAACTGTATGACCGGAAACCAATGCCTGTTGAGCTATGGACCGTTTCACATGTGAGGAATAATATGTAGTATTCGGTGGTGAAGGCCGCCTTACTGTTGTCGTTTACTGCGCGTGCCTGAATCATTGTATTTTGCTAGAGACTGATGGCGGCGCTCATAGGAGTCATACCATTGCAACGATCTGCGACATCAGTCAGTTGAGGCTAAACTGCTCATGCGCTACGTTAGCTGAAGAAGATTAGTGACTCCACGCAATGTGAACAAACTGTACTGCAAAAAGTGGAGTGCGGGCATACATTTCTTAGTCTCCCTTTACGTGTTTTAATCACCCCCTCTTCCCCCCCCCCCCCTCCTCCCCCCTCCCCGACACACACACACTTCTCTCCAATACTGAATGGTGATCCCTTGCTGTCTCGGAATATGTCCTATCAAGTGATACCATCTTTCAGTCAATATGTGCCACAAACTTCTTTTCTCCTCAACTCTATTCAGTACCTCCTCATAAGTTACGAATTCTACCCATCTAATCCTCAGCATTCTTCTGTAGCACCACATTTCAAAAGCTTATATTCTCTTCTTATCCAAACTGTTTATCGTCCATGTTTTACTTCCATACGCGGCTGCACTTCGGACAAATAACTTCAGAAAAGAATGTCTGACATATGTATCTATATTCGATGCTAACAAGTTTCTCTTCTTCAGGAACGCTTTCTTCTCATAGCCAGTCTAAATTTTATATGCCATCTACCTCGACAACCATTAATTAAATTTATTACCCAAACAGCAAATTTCATCTACTACTCTATATGTCTCGCTTTTTTTAATGTAATTCCCTCCGCATCGCTTAATTTAATTCGATTACATTCCATTACCCTTGTTTTGCTTTTGTTGATGTTCATCTTATATTCTTCCTCCAAGGCATTGTCCATTCCGTCAGATGCTCCTCCAAGTCCATTGCTGTGTCTGACAGAATTACAATGTCATCGGCAAACTTCAAAGTTTTTGTTTCTTTACTTCCTTCTCCAAGTTTTTCTTTCTTTTCCGTGACTGCTTGCTCAGTGTTCAGTTTGAATAACGTCAGGGATAGGGTACAATCCTGCGTCGCTTCCTCCCCAACCATTACTTCCCTTTCATTCCTCTCGACTGCCGTTTGATTTTCCGTACAAGTTGTAAATAGGCATTTGCTCCCTGCATTTTACACCCACTACCTTCAGAACTTCAAAGAGCGATTCCAGTCTACAATACTGATTCCTGTAGGAATTTGTGACACTTTTTTTAAACATCCTTTATTCTAATTATTAATTAGTTTGAAATCTGTAAGTGAGGTTGGGACTGTATACCACGACAGTAGATGCGTGCGAGAAACGCTCAGTGTGATGCATTTGAGCCAGCTGACGAGTCCTTTTATCAATGCGTTATGGCAGGTTTCCTTTATGAGAACGATTATGGTTCTTTTTTTGCCAATTGCCAATTTGAGAACAAACGCATTACTATTGTTCTAACTCTTCTTAAGGTTTCCCTCGTCCATAGCCAATCTTGGGTTCCTTCAGATATCTTTCGGTGCGTGCAGAGATTTAAACATTACCTCACCCCACAGAGCAATGAATGATTCTTTGGTCTTCGTTCATCTGTCACGCACACTAAGTTACGCGGTCCATCGTTCGACGATGAGCTCAGCTAATTTTAGTTCTCCGAAGAGCAGCAGGTGAATTGCGGGACAATCCGAAGGCCTTGCCAGTCCCTTGAGGTTTCGTAATCACAATGAGTAGAAACTGGTTTCCGTTTGCAAGCAGGCGACCACCAATGCCAAGCGCGCTCTTCTTCCAATAAGTGTGCGTGACGTCAGCCTTCCTCTGAAGCATGACGGCAGGGATGACCACAGCCTCCTTAATAGCGGAGTGCATCCATCAGCACCGTTCACCATACGACCTTGACAAACTTCAATAACGTTTATCCTTCACGGTCGCCAGTTCTTATGACATCCGCAACGGATCCGTGTTTGTCATACTGGCGTCCGTTGTGCCAGCTAATGCTGCGATGAGACAGCGACTAGTATCAGAATTGATGGTGCTTCTCAGTCGACCCTTTTTATTAAAATACTTAATGATGTGAGGCAGTTTTATGAATCAGAGCTTTATTAAGTCGGAGGACGGCTCAGACATCTACAGGGTAATTCAAAAGTAACTGTAATCACTTCGCAAGTGTAATGTGTACACCAAAGTAAGAGTAAAAAGTTAAATAAAGTTTTCCCTGAAATTGCTTTATTTCCGAGATACGCACTAGAGTAGGGATCACAATAGTGATTCTTCTCGGGAAGCAACGACACTAAGGTATTCGAAATTCAACACAACTATGTACTATGCATTTTCCCCAGAACATGTTCAAAATGATATCCATATAGACGATGGATGACAGTGACATGCTCGATGTCTTACTGCTCTCGGAACGTTGAAGGCTCCGTTTAACATATTCTGCATAGTTTAACAGGCATTTAGTTAGCTGCTATAGTTGTGCTAGTCTCAACTTCCATACCATACACGAGTTTCTTGAGACGGCCCCTAAGGTAGAAATGCAGGAGGTTAAGATCCGGAGATCTGGTGGGCCAAGCAACAGGTTCTGCACGGTCTCCCCACTTATCGAGATAAGCAACACTGGGCTACTCTCTTGCCTGGGGCACCGTCGTACATAAAGGTTAAGTTGGTTCGTGCAGCAAATAGAACGTCACGAAGCAAACCAGAGAATTCATGTTCCAAAAACAGTTGATATACTCTGCCAGTTAGGCACTGTGGAATAACATGTGGTCCGAGGAAATGATTGTCCACAATACCACACGAAACGTTAACTGCAAAACGATGCTGATATCCTCTTACTGTAGCTACGCGATGATTGTCAAACACCCACACGTTCATGTTATGAGCTTTCACGATACCCGCACGAGTAAAGAGGCTCTCATCCATAAGCAGAACCTGACGACCAAACAGTGGATCAGCAGCATCACGCTAGAGTAACCACTGACAGAAACTCTGACATCTGGGGTAGCCTAAATGTGCCAGCTCCTGCAGCCATTTTAGTCTTATTTTGATGCATACATTACACCCACGACGAGTGTGCAATTACTTTTGGATCACCCTGTGTATGTGCTTATCTGTGGACGTTTAGTCGTCAGTGGGACATGGACAATAATGCCTCTGATCTGATAGGATATCAAATGTGTTTAGCAGAAGCTTGGAACTAAATAGTTTCTGCTAGTTCTGTTTCCTGTCCAGCGGAGACGACGAGGAACGTATGTCGATCTTATGTGTTCTGTTTGTTTTTAAGCCATATATAGATAATATTACTATAGTCGGTAAATACAATAGTCAGAAAACAACATGCACAAATTACACACAAATAATAAGAGTAGGATGTAAGATCCACTATACGTCATATAAGTAGAACTGAGAAATGATATAGTGATATATGTACTGCGGATCCTACTGCGAAACAGAGGTAATAAAATGCCTCAGGTTCTTTCTGTCAAATTAAAAGGAAGTCATATTTGATGTCCATGTACAGTGATTTGCAAGTAATCTTGTCCACCAGCGCAATAGCATGTTGGGTCAATTATGGTACAAAAACTGTTTAATTTCGTCGTGACATGAAGGTTATAAGTCTTCGATGGAGGTACGGATGCAGATGATATCAGATGTCTACTCGAAGGATATAAGTGTCCAGTAGGAAATTGTACATTAATTCCGACATCCAACCCGAGTTCTGTAGGAAATCAAAGGACAGAGCATTCTTAAAATAATTTCGTTCTCTTAAGCCAAGCGATATGGCACACTACTGAAGTCACTGAACATATGTTCCAGAGTAGCGAGGTGCAAATACTCGTCTGGCCATTCTGATTTAAATTTCCCATGCCTTCACCAAATAGCTTTAGGTGGATAGTCAGAACAGTTCCGCTTGGCTACGGCTGAATCTCTCTCCCATCCTATTTCAGCTGAGCTGTTTGACCACCGTTAATGACCTCGATGTAGACGGTGTGTTAAGGTGTAACAGTTCCTCCTTTTCAAACTGTACCTGAAAGGAGACATCTGCTACCCTATGTGCGATAAAAACATGCAGAGATCCTTCCACTCAAACTCGTATTGGCGCTAGCAGTGGCAAAGAAGACAGATGAGCTGACGGATCCTTGTTGTCTATGACAGGGATAAAATAGCCCCCGACAAGTGAGCTAGGAGAACAGTGGGTCATAAGAACAGAGCGGGCAGCAATAACAGGCCGGGGAAAGGCTTCGTTTCACTCAATGAACTACTTTCACGTCAGTCCTCGTTCATGAACGCTCCCGCTGTCCAGTTTTATAGCTCCAAGTGTATCTCTCGCGGCGGTTGTGAATAATGAGTAAAACACTAGTAGATAATCTAACGGCGCATACTTAAATAACAGATAACGGAAGTATTGGTGTGATGGTAAATCAACGAAAACGAACCAACAGTGACGGCTACAGTGCAAACGAGAAAACTACAGGAAAGTGGAAGCCAATCAGTAGTCGCTTGCCACAGTCTTTGAGTGGCACGTTGAAAATATCCTCAGCGAGATGAATCAACGAAAGGAGAGTTCTACGTGGTTTCGTTTTGAATCTCAACTCTGTTCATTAAGTTATATATCTCTCTTTAAGTTATATTCTATTTAAGTTATATCGTTTCGCGAGCTATCAAAAGCCAACACACAGACAGTTTCTGTATCAAGACCATAACAAATTCCTGAACTCAATCTATCTGCCAGCCACATATAGTGGGAGTATTGGAGGAACTACGGTAGATTAATGTGGGGAGGATGGATGATGGAATAGAACCATTCGAATATTCAGCTGGCGTTATTTGGAAAAGCCTAGAAAAAATTAAAGCTTGGGCATCGGAACCAGAATTTGTACCAAGAATCACCTCCACGGTCCCTCTGTCTCGAATTCATCATATTATTGTCAAGAATGTCGGCGTAAGTTCATTAGAAAGAAAGGTAGTGTCAGGTTTGTCCAAGGAGAGCGTGATAGGAAAGCTAATGTTCCCCTTATCTGCAAACGACTTAACAGAGAAAATAAGGGACATTTTCAGAATATTCTCTGATTGTATTATTCCTACATGATTGTTAAACAAGTATCATCAGGTCAGAGTAGTTTAGACAAAATTACAACTTTGAGTACAGAATAATAAATGTGCATAAATAAGGATGAAATATCTTCTAATATTCAATTTCTTTACTGACAAGGGTTTTTACTGGCAAATCGAAGAATAACAGAGATATGAAGTGAAATGAGCAAGAAGAACTTTTGCAATAGGGGTGGACGGACATCGATCAATTGGTAGAGTACTGAAAATTACTGCGAATCACGCACACGTGCATTTGATGGGATATGTTCTTCAGCGCTGTTCAAATATTTGTAATACTAATCAGGCCGACTTTAAGGAGAACGTAGAAATCATTTAGAGGTTTGCTGATAAGACCAGTTTAGTCAGTACGAGAGTTTTCAGGAGACTCAACCGTACATGGAATACGCTAAACAACATCTGCATTTTTTTGACTCAGGCTGTAATATTTACTTAGCCATCTTTTCAGTGACTGAAAAGGGGATTTAATAAATATTACATACTGACTGAATATATGTCGCCTTCATTCAACAAATTTATGGTTATAGAGATGTTCTTCTCGCACATCGCTATTGCATAAATTTATGGAACGATTACTCAGAAAAACTGCAAAAGAGTTCTGCTTTGTCTACCATATATATCGCGTAACGAGCGTGAATACAAGGTAACAGACGTTTGGGGTGCGTATGAGAGCATGAGGTCAGTTTTACCTCACTCTATTCGCAAATGGGAGAGGAAAGTAATGAGTAACAGGTGACAGGGACATACAAAAAACCAAGAAGTTTTCCATTTCCTTCAAATGGAAAAATACCTGATGAATGAAGGCAGAGTGATCAGAGTACGCTACAGGGCTTGTGAGACATGGGGAACAGAGCCACAACGAGAAATGTATGAACTAAAACGACAGAAAAGCGATCTTGTTCAAATAAATTTATTTTTCATGAGAACGGTCGCGCTAATGGCAGAAAAAGGGTGTACAGTCCACTAAAAACCTAGAGGCAGAAGAAAGCCGATATGTATCTTAAACTTGAACAAATAGTCTACCACTCATTGACACCGATGCGAACTTAACTTTGAACGCCTCAGTGATGACTTCATTGAATTGTGCCTTTTCGTTTCTATGGAGAGCAGGATTTCCTAAGCTTGTGAAACTAACGGTTACAAATGGTATTCAAGGTATATATTTGGAAATATTATTTTTGATAGTGCTGCGTGATAATGCTGGAATGTGCACGTTCATCACCGACTTACAGTCGAGTCTAAGGCATTTCTTCAGACTTCTCTTCTATCCCACTCGATATGCAACAATAATCGAACCTTCCCAATTTTGTATAACTGTCTGAATTTATGCATCTGAATGTATCGTCTGAATGCATGTGTAACAGAACTAAAATAGTTAACCTCGATGGTTTCCAATTTCAGAAGAGTGCTTTGCGCTCATGTGAGCTCGAGTCTGGCAGAGAAAGACAGAAGTGTTACTGAATCGCATTAAATCCCAGCTACGGTGTATTAACGTCAGTATCTAGCGTGTTTGTGTAGAATTAGATTATTCATGTTAGTGCACTTTATTTTAAATTTCCCATTTGCGTGTAGCTACAGAATCATCGACACACTTTGTCTTTCGCTTGATTCGAAGAAACGGGCAAATGTTTAAGATACTAGATGCGCATTGAGAAGGAGCTCGGTTCAGCTGTCCCTTACTTCCCGTAGTTTTCCTAGCTTACAGGGACCGTTGGGATGACCCCCCAAACAACTCTCATTCCCCTATTCTAGCCTAAGTGAGCTACTGGTCTTACTCAAATGATTTCAAAGCCAGTGAGACGTTAAATTCTAAGCTTCGATCTCCTTGTTTCACGATGACTTGCAGATTCCTGCTACCTACGGAACCCCTCCTCCTCCCCCATCCTCCTCACCCACTTCCCACTCACGCTCCATCCACACACAAAAAAAAACTTAATAAATGTGATGCTTTTCAGGATGAAAGTATTTTTAACACGAATTTATGCGTGAAAAATAGAAATATGTTTGCAAGTGCAAAAACAACAGGAAGATTAGAGCTAGAAATATTGTCTATGTTGGTGTCTTTAGAGACGGTGTAGTAGTTCAGCTAGAGAAATATTTGGGAAAGAAATGGCCATAAGCTCTTTAAGGTATCCTCCGGCTTTCGCTTGAAGATATTTGGGGTATTCACAGAATCCCTACGTCAGGATCGACGTGTGGGGATTTGTTCCCTGCGAATACGTCTCCGGTGTCGTAATTACTGCACCACGGCCTCGGTTCAAATACTATATGGGCTTCTTTCTATCGCGCATGCGTCCCTTCGTAGTCTCTAACCTTGTTTTGCTCGCTGTTGGAAGGCGTGGCTGCACAAGTAAAACCAAAGGTCTGCTGCATTTCGCACATGTAGAAAATAAGGTGTGGTATGGTTAGCTTACAAGTGTTTTCCCGTTTTACGTGTACATGTTGCTAAAGATGATGAAGCAAATTTCCATCTATTTTTAGGAGAAACGAAATATCCTAGGAGGCAACATCCACGCTACGGATGACGCAGTCGTCTTCGACTTTTTATCTCACGTGTAGGTCATTTCACTATTTTCTGTATTTAATCATACTATTGATCAGAATATCCGTCGCATTACGATGCCGCCGGCCGCGGTGGTCTCGCGGTTCTAGGCGCGCAGTCCGGAACCGTGCGACTGCTACGGTCGCAGGTTCGAATCCTGCCTCGGGCATGGATGTGTGTGATGTCCTTAGGTTAGTTAGGTTTAAGTAGTTCTAAGTTCTAGGGGACTAATGACCACAGCAGTTGAGTCCCATAGTGCTCAGAGACATTTGAACCATTACGATGCCAAACTCGGTCCATGTACCGATACTCAATTAAGGTCAGCATTGCGTTACGCAGACAGGATACCTCCATCTCGAACTTTTAGATACGAAACTATTGCATGGAAATGTAAGATTATGGTTCAAATGGCACTGAGCACTATAGGACTTAACTGCTAAGGTCATCAGTCCCCTAGAACTTAGAACTACTTAAACCTAACTAACCTAAGGACATCACACACATCCGTGCCGGAGGCAGGATTCGAACCTGCGACTGTAGCGGTCGCGCGGTTCCAGACTGTAGCGCCTAGAACCGCTCGGCCACCCCGGCCGGCGAAATGTAAGATTAAGATTAGCTTTTAACCTCAGGTCAACAACGATTAGGGGAACAATCAACATGACATTAAAGCATATACCTGGTGCACCTTGTAAGTGCTTTGCATCGGCAAATTACTTTCATGACCTAAGGAGTCATCAAAAAATGACTCAGACAGCACGTCTATGGTAGCAGATACGAGGGCCTCAGAACATTCCACGGTATCGAGGTAAGGTTTTTAGGTTGTGTATAAGAGCTTGATAATGATATAAAACATTGTCTTGTGTACTCGATGAAGTTTATATGGCACTCTTAGACTACTGGCTGTCCACGTCTTGAGAAATCTCCCGGTGCGACCCATTGGACTGGCGTAGTGCCAGAGTGCTAGCTAGCTAGCCTTGTACACTGGAACCGCTAGTCTGTGTACCTGCTTCTTAGCAGAACCTCTGATGCCCGGTCCAAATGACTGCTGGTTTGTTGTTTCTTTGAAAAGACCAGCCCTTATCAAACCACAGAAATAATTTCCATGTTCAATAGTGTTAATTCCCACGGTAAACTAAGACACGAAGTATCTTCGCTGAGTAAATGGTCTCGAAATTTAACTAATTTAATGTCTCGTAAGACGGCAACTCTTCAAATGCAGTGCACATGTTGGTAACTAATTGGTAATGCATTTCCTAAAGATGAAGCGATCGGTCGTGATGAGAGAGGATCGGCTTTCTATGGATAAATAAGAGCTGTTTTCAGTTAAACACGTCCGAATTTGCTAAATTACTGGTTTAAATACCCTGTAACTGCAACAAGGAGATGTTCATTGAGGACAAAAGCATTGCTAGTTCGGGATATTAAGTAATTCCTGAATGCTGGAGGATAAGACTTTCGTGCTTCATTAATTAAAGCTGGTTTATGCTGTCATAGCTGAGCAGAAATGTACTATGATTACAGTAATGTTTTGATGCAACAATATATGACAGGCAATAAATATTCACCTTTGTTAAATGTGAGATTATTGGTTATTAAATTGTGGGAAAAAAAAGAGATGAATTTGTGGGAGAAAATGACACTTTGTTCGATTATAGACGCCGCAATGAAACCCCACAATCAAATTACTCCATATGTGAAACGGTGCGATAACATTAATCAAACTTCCAATTTACCGACGCAGTTGTGAATACAGTGCAGCTTATATGCAGTTTTAATACGTAAAACTCTAGAGAAAAATGTCACTGCGTCGGACCACCATCAAAAATGATCAAGTAAGAATATACAGGAAATTCAGGAATCGGCCTATCATATACCGACTGTTTCGTCAGGAGGTGAACCTCGGGTGAAAAGTCAGAGACATGTGAATGTAAGCTTTCACGGAGTGTACTGCTGATTAAATCCTCTCGGGCTTCCATCTGGGTGGCTGCGTTCAAATTCCGCGATATTTCGATAAGTATCATTCTCATCTTCTGGCGAAGCTCGAGAACGTTTGACCAAAAGTTACAGACGTTCAAAATGGTTCAAATGGCTCTGAGCACTATGGGACTTACTGCTAATGTCATCAGTCCCCTAGAACTTAGAACTACTTAAACCTAACTAAGCAAAGGACATCACACACATCCATGCCCGAGGCAGGATTCGAACCTGCTACCGTAGCGGTCGCGCGGTTCCAGACTGTAGCGCCTAGAACTGCTCCGCCATCCCAGCCGGCGTTACAGACGTTGTTTGAGAAACTTTGTGAGAGAGCTGAAGCGCTTCTTGCGAAATATTGATGTAAATTATTGAGAAGCTATTCGAGGTATACCTGAAAGTTATTGCATTGCATTTCTAGTACGAACCTAGGCAAGTAATCGCATCTTACGCAGTATACATTTCCAGTTACAGGTATTCCACAGCTACTATGCGAATTTTTAGAACAACTTTGTAACATGCTGTAGAATGTCACGCATTGTGGAGGTTTTCTTCTAACATTTCCAGCCTCTGTAGCGGTGTGTAGATTGGAGAGAGGAACTAAAGTTTTCTGACGGAAGGTATCGACCAAAATTTGCAGGCTGCTATACACAAGAACTGCCAATGTACGGTTCCTGTTAGATTTAAGAGTAAACGTCCAGCTTCTGATGAAACTAATACTA
Organism: Schistocerca gregaria; assembly: GCF_023897955.1. NCBI lineage: Eukaryota > Metazoa > Arthropoda > Insecta > Orthoptera > Acrididae > Schistocerca > Schistocerca gregaria. The sequence goes on along the minus strand of NC_064931.1, from coordinate 181,922,063 downwards.
TGTTTCAGAACCTGAACATGTAATTTGTTAATACTGACTCAAAAGTAGAGGCATACAGCGAATGTGCTGAATTTTATTTTTCTCTTTAGGGCGAGAGAACTTTCGGCGTTACGCACTTGAGCGAGATGACTGGCGAAAGGTCAGAAGCCGCACTAACAACTTTCGCTTTTACTAAATGGAGAACCGGTAAGGGTCCTTACGGTCAGGAAGAGGATGCCTACCTGCAAGGAGCAGCGCTACTACGAAGAGCGAGCTGGCGGGGAACGTCATGCCGGCGTTGCACTAAGCACTACTGCGGTGGCTGGCGTGCTGCCGCCGCCTTTTTCTGAAACATGCTACGCGCCCGCTCGCTCGTCATTGGCCGGGACGGCGCGCCGGCGCTGGCTATTGGTTAGCGCTCGAGAGGTTACTAAGTGGGCCACCGGGGAAGCGCCAGTGAAAAGTCCGTCTCTGGAGGGTTTCAGAAAACCGAGCTCCGGCCTACGTCCGCGATGCGTAAAATTCATCGGCGAAAAAGAAAGGGGGAAAAAAAACAACGCCGGCTCTTACACAAGGTGACTCCCGTTGGCGCAACTGGCTGTTTGAATAAAGCAAACTCTTTTCCGCTTCAGGAAAGCTTCCTGGCTGGGTGTGATGGTCTATCGAGGAGGGAACAGCAGTGGCCGCTTCGTAACCCGGACGAAATCTGCTACCTGGCGAAACACGTTGCATAACTTCTCTTACTTCTGAACTAACTAGATAGCTGCTTAACTAATACTGAATTGTAGCGAGCTCGGAAACGTGCTGACAGCGCCGTGGATCGAAAGTCACCACCATGCATCATTGTTCAGCATAGTACCATTTATGACTACTTTGGTTCAAATGTTTTAAATGGCTCTGAGCACTATGGGACTTAACATCTATGGTTATCAGTTCCCTAGTACTTAGAACTACTTGAACCTAACTAACCTAAGGACATCACACTCACGAAGCAAAGAAAATCCCTGACCCCGCCGGGAATCGAACCCGGGAACCAGGGCGTGGGAGGCAAGAACGCTACCGCACGACCACGAGCTGCGGACTGACTACTTTGTTCGGGAGGTAATATTATTGGGTTGGTGCATGAGTTCGAAGCATTTTCCCGAAGTTTTATAAACACAACAAATACACACAACAGAGACTATAGCCATCACTAATATATTCTCCTTCACGATTTACAAGTCTACCAACGCGGGGTAACTTTTCAATTCTGTGACTATAATCACGTGGTTCTGACGCGAAGAACTCATCGAGCCAACTTTGGAGCTCATTTCCATCCGGAAAGGAAGTTCCTCGAAGGCTGTTCGGTAGACAGCGGAAAAGGTGAAATCTGAGGGCGCAAGATCAGATGGCCGGCCGGAGTGGCCGTGCTGTTCTAGGCGCTACAGTCTGGAATCGCGTGACCGCTACGGTCGCAGGTTCGAATCCTGCCTCGGGCATGGATGTGTGTGATGTCCTTAGCTTAGTTAGGTTTAAGTAGTTCTAAGTCTAGGGGACTGATGACCTCAGATGTTAAGTCCCATAGTGCTAGAGCCGTTTCAACCATGTTTTGAGGAGCTACTCGATCGAATAGTAGCGACTCCGGTCAAAGAAAATCATTATAACTACCGGAAGAGCGGTGTGCCCCTCCTATCCGCATCCTCATCTCAGGATGACACGAAGGTCTTCCTGAACTTGGAGAGTCACTAATGTTGAAACGATCCTGCGTAAAACGAGAAACCCATCTTACTGTGCGCTCTCCAGTGCCATTATCCCCATACGAGGGACAAATGTTTCTCGCTGCCTCCACTGCTGTCACGCCTCTGCTGAACTCAGACAGAAGAATACGTTGTAAATTTACCGATTTCTCCACTTGGCACGCCATTTTCTAGCGTCCACAGCTCCACTCCCTGTCTCTCAATGATAAAATAACAATATATAATCTCAAACAGCAACAGTGAACTAAAAATGAAAAATGGCAGTCGGTAAATGAGGCCATAGCAACCAAAATATCAACAAGCAAAACGAAAACGTTTGATGACACCACTACTTTCCTTATTAGGGCGATACCAGCGATGACTCGCAGTATTCTAATGTTTCTCCGCAGTGCCAGTACACAGAGTCGAGTGAGAAGATATTAACGTAATAAGAGTGTAATGCAGCAAGTAAATGAGTAGTAAAAAGCCATAGAATACATACTCGGAGAATTACGTACGTGGAATATTTTTTCTCTGACGCTACATCTACAATTCCGCTTATACGATGCTGCAGTATGAATATACCAACATCAGTCTCATCAATACTGAAGAGTTAATCGTCAGAGCGAACAGTTGCTGAAGCGATAGGACAGTTACAGCTTAACTTCTCATCAGGGAATAGGATATTAGAGACGAAGCAGTAGCTCGCCCGGAGTAAGATACGGAAGAAAGTCAGCCGTAGCCGTATTCAAGAAACTATCCCAATATTTGTCTAATGTCATTCAGGGGAACCAGGTGAAACGTAAAACTGGATAGTTGTATAAGAATTCGAAGTGTCTACTTTACATTCGATATTTTCCGTTCATCTCACACGTTCACTCTAACACTACTACAGGTCACTTCACTGATTAGTCTTTCAGTAGTTATAACTACAAAGTTATTCTGACTAAGATTTATAATACAAATGTTGTCGACCATAGGGTAAGCTAAACTGTTAGTGTTACTTCTGCTTACGTTAAGGACTGTTACATGCAGCCACTGTAGAGCCTTCACATTCACCTAGGCAGGGTTTTATTGTATCATGTTAAACCTAGACCTTGAGCTTTGCTGTGTTCAGTACCCTATATAATCGCTACCACGTCATATCAGGTGATACTGTGAAATGGTAACAACACTTTTGGAACTTTTATTGATATTAATGAAATCTGGTACCTGGTATTCTAAGCGTTGCAAATTTTGGTGAGTACTGCATAGATACTACTTTTTTAAATATATTCTCATCTGTTAGATAATTGTACGTGATATTTCGTTGGAAGGTGCTCCAGTACATTAAAATTTAAAATAGAGCTCACGAGCGTGTTTTACAGATAATAACGACGTGTCACCTCTGGTGTTTTTATGATTATGCCTTGCAGCCCTTCAGCCCTTCTCCCTCCTTTTACAATTAAACATAGGATTTGGTCCGAAACTTCTGTATAATGGCTCAATGTGTGATACGTATCGTAACCTAGACCATGACTCAGATAACAGACTTATACATTGGACCATAACCAAGACATCGAGCTACTCAGCACATATCAGCAGATCGTTGAAAACACGTTACTATATGAGCCTCTACACTCACGTGTAGTAAATTCACACAAGATCGATTTCCTATTTTTAATTTTTATATACCAGAATTTATTATTGCAACGTTAGTAGTTTACCACTCTATGTGTCTAGTAACAACAACCACAGCAGTGATATAAGATAGAGTAAAAAATCTTTATAATAATTATTTTTTCGTATACATTTGGAAAATCAAGTATATAATCCCTTTACTTTTGTGGATTTTTATACGTAAAAAGAATATAAAAATATATAAAATTCTTCACATTCTATTTCGAAGCTATAATCCTATGTTGCAAAAGACTGCTGCCATCTGGTGGCGCCTCAAAACACAATGTACTCTGATGATTGCCTCGTAAGTTTCCTATCAAATGTCAACAAGGGCACAACATGAAAGTACTTTATACATTTCTTATGTATTTTATTTGTGAAAACTGTGCACTTTTCGCACAGTTATTCTCTTATTGTATGGCGAGAGACGATACTATGGAATGTCGTCTCTACAAGGTATGTTCCTTTATGTACGTTACGGCTGTGTTCAGTTAGTGGGAACAGTCGACGAAATGGATTGGCCCTGTAAAATTTTTTTCTATGCAAATGATATGAAGATGTCGATTTAATTTCACTAAGGCTAGTAATCATTATGTATTTTTATGTGGTCTGGGCGAATAATCTTCTGTAATAAGAAAAAACAAACGTGCTTTGAAGCCTATTGTATAACACTATTGTTGTTATGTTACCTACCTCACTGTAATATACACCATGTTTCATTTTAAAGTCACAGGAAAATTTGCAGAAGTTCCAAGCTAAAAATGCTTACGTAATTCTAGCACTGCCTTTTTTTAGGACAATATCCAAATTGTTGATGTTTTTATCTCCTTAGAAATACTCTCGTCCTGGACTGACTTGCCCTTAAATGCAGAGTTCATGACCTTCATTTCTTTTAATTTTTTTGTTATTTCTTGGTTGGACGTAAATTATCGACTCTTGAAGTGGGTAACAATTTCTCGGCCAGGCTACACAGACGGCATTGAAATCAATGAACTTGTATTTGTCTTGTATTAGTATATGTTGCGTAATAACGAAGGTTAGGTCACGTGCTGGCTCGATATGCTCAAGATTTTTGTTTAGATGACGTTCTGAAGTGAGCCGGCCGCGGTGGTCTCGCGGTTCTAGGCGCGCAGTCCGGAACCGTGCGACTGCTACGGTCGCAGGTTCGAATCCTGCCTCGGGCATGGATGTGTGTGATGTCCTTAGGTTCGTTAGGTTTAAGTAGTTCTGAGTTCTAGGGGACTGATGACCACCGCAGTTGAGTCCCATAGTGCTCAGAGCCATTTTTTTTCGTTCTGAAGTGGTCATGTTTTTACATTGTTCAAATGCGTAAAATATAGGACCACGCTATCATAAATATCTTTTGTTTTGATCAGTTTATTTCCGGCAAATCTACACAAAGTTGTGACGGTCTATAAGTATGTCCTTTCATTTTCAGTAGTTAAGAAACACATCGCTGAATTCAAATATGTCGAACCTCTCTTGAAAATGACACATGTAAAAGACATCCTAAAACTGCAACCACGAATGAAAACATGGTGCAAATGCCCAATATTATACAGGGCGATCTACCGTTATAGTAAAGCGAAATAGCTAACATCATCAGCATATCATATGAGAGATTGCGGCACATTTTACATGAAGGATTAACTACAAGAAAACTCTGAGAAAGAAGGCTGCGGCACTAGTTTAATGTAACCAAAAACGAATATGGGATAATGAATATATGAAAAGGGGATTGACCCTCTAGCGTAGCGGAGAGCGCTAACGCGCTGCTTCCTGGACTCGGGTAGGCGCCCTGGCCCCGCATCGAATCCGCCCGGCCGTTTAACGACGAGGGCCGATGAGCCGACCAGCCTGGATGTGATTTTTAGGCGGTTTTGCACATCCCGCTGGGTGAATACCGGGCTGGTCCTCATGTTCCGTCTCAGTTACACGGCTCGCAAACATCTGAACACTTTCGCACTATTCCATGGATTACACTCGACACAGTTGGGGTACACCAATTCCGTCCTGGGGGATACGGGGTGGAGGCAGGAAGGGCATCCGGCCGCCCCTTAAACATTAAGATATCAAATCAGATTAACGATGGCTGTACCTGCGGGACACGGCTCAAGCAATAGATAGAATATATGAAAAAGGATTCTTCTTCTTGATTATCCTGAAAAATGAAATTATCACTATTGAATACTGCCCATGTCTTGCAAACCAAACAGATCAAAACACTAATTGCAACCTTTCACAGGGCAGCGCACCTGCACGCAAAGTTCGTTTGGCAGTGTGACAAACGAGAGATCTGACCTTAAAATTTTTGAGATGGAAATATTCCGCTTAATTTTCATGCTTTAAGGAATCACCCTTCAACGATAGAATGTATTCACTTGAAAAACGTATAACAAGGTATATTCAACTAAAAGGAGAATAAATAAAAGATAATTTTACATAAGAACCACATTGTCGAGAATGTATTACCTCGCCTTGGTATTGTTAACGGTTGATGACGCAGCAAACTGAACAGAACGTCGAAATGTGCATGTTTAATTTACGATAATGGGTATTTATAGTAAAACAAAGCCGAGAAGTTGCACCAGCCTTACGAGATATCATATCAGGTATTAGAGACGGATAAAAGCTTAGTTGAATACGAATGAACGGAAAACTCGTTCTTGGTTTTGTTGAAGAAATTGGTTTATGGCAAAACAGGCAGCCTACACCAATATGGCAGAACATAAATGTGAACCCTGATCGTCCCCAACACGAGTTGAGTGTTTCAACCGTTGCGCCAACTTTTCCGGTGAAATGAGATACAAGCAACTCATACTCTTCGTGTTATTTACAAAGGCTCTAAATAGACTTTCCGTCACTGACAAGATGATTTTCAATGTGTTTCTCCTGCTTTTTTTCAAAGTGACTTCAGAAACTGAAGAGCACTACCTGATGCTCACGTTGAGTTGTAGCGCTGTGTGCTAACGGTTCTGCTTACCGTATACATGCACGGAGGGAAAAAGTCGCAACACCAAGAAGGAGCTGTGCGACATAAACGGAAGTTGATAGGCGTGTTTCTGCATCTAAAAGATGTCTATTCAGATTTCGCGCCAATAGCATAAGACTGGCAGTAATAGTGCCACTATATGAATGCAAATCAGGTCCGATTTAAATACACGCTGTAACAGCCGTCAGCGCTAGTTACCTTTGAGATTGAACGTGGTGAATTGGTTTGTTAAGAATTGCTTTAAGGCGACAAAGACGCCATTATCAACACCTCACTGAGTTTGAACGAGGTCGTGTAATAGGGCTACGAGAAACTGGATGTTCCTTCAGCGATATTGCAGAGAGACTTGGCAGGAATGTAGCTACTGTACATGATAGCTGTCACTGGTGGTCACAGGAATGTACGTTCGCAACTACCGAGAGGCAAGACCGTCGTTTTCAGCATGTAGTTGTCCGCCCCGGTAGCTGAGTGGTCAGCGCGACAAACTGTCAATCTGAAGGCCCCGGGTTCGAGTCCCAGCTGGGTCGGAGATTTTCTCCACTCACGGACTGGGTGTTGTGTTGTCCTAATCATCATGATTTCATCCCCATCGACGCGCAAGTCACCGAAGTGGAGTCAAATCGAAAGACTTGCACCAGGCGAACGGTCTACCCGACTGGAGGCCCTCGTCACACGACATTTCATTTTCATTTCAGCGTGTAGCTCTGGCGCATCGTACTTCATCTGCAGCAGCGATATGAGCAACAGTGGACACGACAGTAACAGAACGAACTGCTACAAATCGGTTTCTTCAAGGACAATTCCAAGCCAGACGCCCTGTGGCGTACGTTCCACTGACCCCAAACCACTGCAATTTGCGACTTCAGTTGTGTCAAGTGAGAGCTCATTGGAGGGCATGGTGAATGTCTGTTGTTTTCTGCTGAACGCTGGTTCTGCGTCGGTATCATTGATTGCCGTGTGCTGGTTAGGAGATCACTTAAGGGCCTGCCACCAACCTGTCTGTGTGCTAGACACACAGAACCTACACCTCGAGTTATGGTCGGAGGCGCAGTTTAGTATGACAGCAGAAGCACTCCTGTGTTTATCCCACGCCCCTGATCGAAAATTTTTACATCAGTCTGGTGATTTGTGCTGTTGTGTAGCCATTTATGAACAGTATTTCAGGAGGTGTTTTCCAACAGGACAACTCTTGCCCACATACCACTGTTGTAAGCCAACATGCTATACAGAGTGTCGACATGTTGCCTTGGCCTGCTCGATCACAAGATCTGTCTCCAATCGAGCACGTATGGTACATCATCGGACGACATATCCAGTGTCATCCACAACCAGCATTAACCGTCCCTGTATTGACCGAACAAGTGCAGGAGGTATGGTACACCAGCCCACAAACTAGCATCCGGGACCTGTACGGCACAATGCATAAACGTTTGCATTCTTGCATTAAATATTCGGGCGGTTACACTGGCTATTAATGTGACAGCATTTCACAATTGCAATGGCTTAATCGTGCTTACATTAAGCTACGACCAAGCAATGGTAATCACTTACGTACGTTACCTACTTTACAATATCGATATTTTGATGTTGCGATTTTATTTCCTCACTGTACTTCCTTTGAGTCGGTTAGAAGCAGAGGCTCTAAGAACAAATTTACAAGCAGAGTTCGGTTGTTGGAGCAGTTTTGTCATAAAAACAGCTGGCCAATCTTTCGAGAAAAGTCCATAAATCTCCATGTTTCCTTATAAGCAGTTGTTTAAACGACACTTTAGTCATAAAAGTGGGTAAAAATGCGTGTCCAATTTAATGAAGTTTGGCATACGTCATGCACGACTATTTTTTGTTTATGAAACGTCCCTTTAGAAAAATTTATGAATGATTGTACTGATAAACCTCTTATTATTTGATTTTCAAACAGCTGAGCAGAACAGAACGTACTCAGACATTTCGCTCTTTACCTATTCTGATCAACACTAAATTGACACACAATAGCGCAACGCAATCTGACTTTCAATAATATCTATAAAAGATTGGCCCTGACTAACAATAACCTATACCTTCCATGAATCACTTACCTCACAAAAATCTTTGTTACTCGAACTACTGCAATACAGGGAGCGCCAATACTGTCAGCTAAATAAAAGATTCTAACTACTGAAGGCACTAACTACTGATAGGCATAGTTAGCAAATGAAAGATTTAGATAGAGAACAAACATATATATATATATATATATATATATATATATATATATATATATATATATATATCAGTTCATGATATCCCGTGTTACAAATTTACTCTTTCTGGCGGACACACGTCTAGATCCCCCGCTCTTAAAATTCTGCCATCTCTCTCCCCACATCCACCACCACTGCTGGCGGCTCACCTCCAACTGCGCAACGCTACGCGCTGTTCACATCCAACTGCCCAACACTACAATAGCTAATATTGCAACAATGCCGACCAGCCTCAGACTGCACACAGCACAGTCAGTGATTTTCATACAGAGCGCTACGTGGCGTTACCAACATAAAAACCTCAACAGATTACTTACAATATGATAATCGATTTTTTGTTTACAGATGTATTTCTTCTAATAATAAGCACACGTTTCTGTAAACACATGCTACGTTACTCGAAATGATGATATACCTTGACGACAAGTGTAGTACATGAAATAATGTAGAAGTCATTAAGCTCACGCAACTCCCTGATAGTCCAAGAAGAAAGAATTTATTATTATTTGTGTCGCTCACTCCAGCCTAGTTGGAGCTCTCTCCGTCGTGGTTCGCTGGACAATGGCACTGGGAGAAGTGCACTGACCCAGTTGAGGCGCGCGGCTGGAAGGAGAGCGAGTGTATCTTTCCGCTTAACGAGACTTTCAACATTAGCCTTTGCAAGCATTGAACTGGTTCATCGTCAGTGTGTCTTTAGCTGTGTCTGACAACCGCAGAATGACGCTCAAACAATGCTGCGAAAGTCTATATTATTCACTAAGAAACGGCAACACCATTTCTTAATACTTTACGCCTTGATGACAGGAAAATCTGCCCCGTCGGCATAGAGGTCATTAGAGTCGGAGTACTAGCTCATACTGAACAAGGCTAGGAGTAGGGAACGCTCGTGACCTTGTTCGAGAATAGAATTACGTGAGCATAGCATTGATCTATTTTTAAAGGTCCCTCCGATAGATATTTTATACCAAAATGAAACTAGCTGTCTTTCCGTCTATGTGAAAAAGAATTTGGTGTCTTTAACACCGTGAATGAAATTTCTCACTGACAATCGAAACTCCCCATTGCAATCCCCTCAGATTTAGTGGTAACGTTGGCCAATGGATAGTGCGTCGAAAACTGAACACAGATCAAGCATGAAGACAGGAAAACAATACCAAAATCGAAACAGTGAACAGTCCAAGATCAAGATCTCCAACATCGAGCCAAATTATGATCTGTCTGTCCAGTCACTGACCTGTCTGTTAGCACTATTCAAAGTTTGATACAGCAATGTGTAGGGAAGGGACCTCCAGACGTACGTACCTCCTGTTTGTTCAACATGAGTACCACCTGTTATGGCTCTTGCGTTCTACATCTACCTCTACATCTACATCCATACTCCGCAAGCCACCTGACGGTGTGTGGCGGAGGGTACCTTGAGTACCTCTATCGGTTCTCCCTTCTATTCCAGTCTCGTATTGTTCGTGGAAAGGTTGTCGGTGTGCCTCTGTGTGGGCTCTAATCTCTCTGATTTTATCCTCATTGTCTCTTCGCGAGATATAAGTAGGAGGGAGCAATATACTGCTTGACTCTTCGGTGAAGGTATGTTCTCTAAACTTCAACAAAAGCCCGTACCGAGCTACTGAGCGTCTCTCCTGCAGAGTCTTCTGCTGGAGTTTATCTATCATCTCTGTAACGCTTTCGCGATTACTAAATGATCCTGTAAAAAAGCGCGCTGCTCTCTGTTGGATCTTCTCTATCTCTTCTATCAACCCTATCTGGTACGGATCCCACACTGCTGAGCAGTATTCAAGCATGTCGTCGAACAAGTGTACTGTGACCTACTTCCTTTGTTTCCGGATTGCATTTCCTTAGGATTCTTCCAATGAATCTCAGTCTGGCATCTGCTTTACCGACGAGCAACTTTATATGATCATTCCATTTTAAATCACTCCTAATTCGTACTCCCAGATAATTTATGGAATTAACTGCTTCCACTTGCTGATCTGCTATATTGTAGCTAAATGATAAGGGATCTGTCTTTCTGTGTATTCGCAGCACATTACACTTGTCTACATTGAGATTCAATTGCCATTCCCTGCACCATGCGTCAATTCGCTGCAGATCCTCCTGCATTTCAGTACAATTCTACAATGTTACAACCTCTCGATATACCACAGTATCATCCGCAAAAAGCCTCAGTGAACTTCGGATGTCATCCACAAGGTCATTTATGTATATTGTAAATAGCAACGGTCCTATGACACTCCCCTGCGGCACACCTGAAATCACTCTTACTTCGGAAGACTTCTCTCCATTGAGAATGACATGCTGCGTTCTGTTATCTAGGAACTCTTCAATCCAATCACACAATTGGTCTGATAGTCCATATGCTCTTACTTCGTTCATTAAACGACTGCGGGGAACTGTATCGAACGCCTTGCGGAAGTCAAGAAACACGGCATCTACCTAGGAACCCGTGTCTATGGCCCTCTGAGTCTCGTGGACGAATAGCGCGAGCTGGGTTTCACACGACCGTCTTTTTCGAAACCCATGCTGATTACTACAGAGTAGATTTCTAGTCTCCAGAAAATCATTATACTCGAACATAATACGTGTTCCAAAATTCTACAACTGATCGACGTTAGAGATATAGGTCTATAGTTCTGCACATCTGTTCGACGTCCCTTCTTGAAAACGGGGATGACCTGTACCCTTTTCCAATCCTTTGGAACGCTACGCTCTTCCATAGACCTACGGTACACCGCTGCAACAAGGGAGGCAAGTTCCTTCGCGTACTCTGTGTAAAGTCGAACTGGTATCCCATCAGGTCCAGCGGCCTTTCCTCTTTTGAGCGATTTTAATTGTTTCTCTATCCCTCTGTCGTCTGTTTCGATATCTGCCATTTTGTCATCTGTGCGACAATCTAGAGAAGGAACTACAATGCAGTCTTCCTCTGTGAAACAGCTTTGGAAAAAGGCATTGAGTATTTCGGCCTTTAGTCTGTCTTCCTCTGTTTCAGTACCATTTTGGTCACAGAGTGTCTGGACATTTTGTTTTGATCCACCTACCGCTTTGACATAAGTCCAAAATTTTTTAGGACTTTCTGCCAAGTCAGTACTTCCGTTTTGGAAGTTCTGAGTCTTGATTTCCTTTGTTGTAACATAGTTCACGACCGTTCATTTATTGTTTTCATTTCTGTGAGAGGTCTATGCTGCATCTGGCCTGCTCTCACTGTTCATCACATTTACTTGCGACAGTAATATATTCTTATCGCATGACTCATATTCTGTAACCAGTGCTCAGTATGACTACTGCGAAGACTACCGGAGCAGAACAGACACATCAAAGACCGGACGAACAGTTCATAACTTTGCGAAAATAAAAATAAAGAAGTGGCGCTCGGAAGGTTTGAACACGGCTTTCCCACCTTGGTGTCCAGAGAACCATGACGCCAAGATCCGTTGTCTCCGATCGATGTTGCACAACTTGGGCTTGCTCCGTTCACTGTTTCTACTTTGCTTCTTTTTTCCACAATTCAGTACACCTTCTTCCTTGTTTTCATGCTTGATCTGTGTTCAGTTTTTGACAGACTATCCAGTGGACCATTTTATCCCTAAATCTGAGGGGGGTGCTTAAGCTACTTACAGTTGGTCGCCGGTATCAGTAAAACATCTCTATCTTCGGTTTTATTTTTGTCGAATGCTGACATTTTTTCAAGTACTACAATGGTCGGATTACTACTCACAAATTTCCGTATTAAGTGAACGAAGCTTTTTGTACATTTTTATAGTACACAAGGAAATTATTTCCTACTTCTAACTTAGGTCCCATAGCCGGAGAGGAGGTCACTAAAAACGATTTTGCGGTTGAGCTTGGCCAGGATGTTGACAGTTCTAATGTTGAGTGTGGAGGAAATTTTCGCGGCTAGTATTTCTACCAGCTAGTGGGAAAGAGGAAGTGTCGAACACTTCATAATAACCAGATCACGCCGAAGTCCTGAGTTAAATCCTAGGCATCAGTATGTTGTGCGTAAAAGCGTGTGATAAGGCTCTGAGCACTATGGAACTTAACTTCTGAGGTTATCAGTCGCGTGTGATATTATTTCATATAATCCACAAAATTTCTAGAGTTCAGCCATAACCACACTTTGTGGTCCACTAATATTTCAAATGTAAATCGTTCAGCCGTCTCCAGAGCGATATTGAGGTGTTATATGTTCACGTTCACAATTATTTGTGCATTAAATTAACTACTATCCTATTTCAATTTTTACCAAATTAATAAATGAAGGAAATACACTAGAAAAAACCAGTCGAAGTATCAGTTCCGTAGCAATCAAGACATCAAAATAGTAAGAAACAGACAGACTACTTTCATCTGAAAATTAAAGAAACAGTGCGCCCACAGCTTAAAATATCTTTTAGTAATGTGCATTCTACTTTATTTAGTTGCCGCTAGGCTGCTATCCGCTAAACCTGTAGCCAGTATACAAAGACGAAACATTTTTATTTTTAACAGTTTGGACTCGTGTTCAAAAAACGGTGCAAGTGTCAATAATTGTTTTAGCATGTGTGTGTGATACGGGTAATACAACAAATAATTCTGCACTTCAGATTACTAAATGTCTTCTCAGACCAAGCATTCTGTGCGTTGACCATTAAATTTCTACTCTCGAATGTTTGGTAGAAGTGGCACGAGTTATCCCACTTGTAAAGAGCTACTGCCTATAGGCGCAGATTCATGTTTTAGTGGTAAATACAGAATATATAAAATATTTGATTGACTAGATTTCACCTACAGGCATTTTTTGCAATGTGTCTTAAGGTGTCCGACTGTGCAAATCACAACATTTTTTGAAGAAGCTTTTGATATACACTGAGTAAATGGTTCACTATATGTTTGATTGATAGGAAACAAAAGTCGATTTAAACAGGTCATGCAGCTCTCATGGCGAACATTCTTCTATGTGTGGACAAATTGATAGTGGTGTTTCACAGGGTTCAATTCTATGACCACTCTTGTTCTTGCTAAATATAAACTGATAAAGCAGCAATATTGCTCATTCCTGGCGATGCAAGCGTCATAATCAAGCACAAAAGAACTGCAGAATTGGCAGTAAATGATACATTTAAAAATATGATTCACTGGTTTTCGGTAAATGGTCTATCACTTAACTTAGAAAACACAAATTCATTCAATTCTGTACAAGACAAAATATGTCAGCATCAATAACCATACAGCATGAATGAAAGACACAATGTTAAACTGATTATTCGGAATTCCTTGATGTGAATAGTTATCAGATCTTGAAGCAGAACTCATATTACAAAAATCCTCAAACGCTTGATTTCAGACATATTTTCCCTATATGTAATTCCTGTCTTTAATGATTAAAGCCCTAGGAAATAAGTTTACTGTAGAGACTTCTATTCATTGATGTCTTATGGCTTTTTTTGTGTAATTCAGGCCGGCCTGAGTGGCCGAGCGGTTCTAGGCGCTACAGTCTGGTACCGCGAGAGCGCTACTGTCGCAGGTTCGAATCCTGCCTCGGGCATGGATGTGTGTGATGTCCTTAGGTTAGTTAGGTTTAAGTAGTTCTAAGTTCTAGGGGACTGATGACCTCAGATGTTAAGTCCCATAATGCTCAGAACCATTTGAACCATTTTTTTGTGTAATTCAAAATATAGACACAAATTATTCATTGCACAGAAACGGGCTCCAACCTCAGGCAGGAAAGAGTTCAAAAATTAGCTATACTAATAGGAATCTTACAATACAGTTACTCTCTTATAAAGTTTGTTGTGTTGAGAAAATTACAATGGCGCTCATAAACATAAGACTAGGTACAAAAATAGTGGGAGCTATCTACAACTAGTACTTACTCTGGTATAGAGGGGAACGAAGAATGAACCCATGAAAATACGCGTTAAAAGTGCTGGCAGGCAATGAAATTCTTAAAAATAATTTGAATTTTTTCTACTTGATACCTCCTTCTACTCCATATACGTATTTCTGGATAAATATTACGTAATGTTCTTAGACTACATTTATGAAATTTTTATGTAAATAAAAATTTAAAAGAAATACAATGATGTAGAGGTCCATTATGTAGCCATTGTCTCACAGAGGAAAATCTTATTTGTAAACCGACTGACACATTCCACATAACAGCGAGTTTTCACGAATATGATCCACGGTACATGCAAATAATTAAGTTAACTTTTAGCTAAAACCAATTCCAATGCAAGAGGCAACGTTTGCTTTGAAATGTTCAGCGTCCTATTTCCTTATTGACTCCCATTCTACAGGTAGATATATGCTTCCGTCCTGGAGCGTACGTCCGGGCTGAATGGAAGCTGCAGTAGCCGTCAAGGACACAACTCCGAGCACCGCTCTCCGTCTCGCCGCGTCGGCTCAGAAAGCGCGACTGAGAAAGGAGCCCCAGGGATTTAAGCTGCGTCCCAGATACCACCGGTCGTGGTCCAGAAACACTAGTCGACTCACCGGAAAGTAAAAATACAAGTGATGGAAACGCCATCTCTCCCTGAAGTGTCCGTTATGGAAAAAATGAGACATTTACGTTGAGGAAAATACGCCTTCAGACTCCAGGAATGTCTGGTAATGTGTCGCAGAAGCCAACATGTGTAATTTAGAAGTAGATATCCTTGGAGTACTGAAGCAACTTAAATCACTCAATAAAAAAGTCTTCCAGTCCAGATTGTATATCAGTTAGGTTCCTTTCAGAGTATCCTGATGCCACAGCTCTATACTTAACAATCAAATACAACCGCCCGCCAGACGGAAGATCCATACCCAAAGGTCGCGCCAGTAATCAAGAAAAGCAATAGGAGTTCTTTCTCGTGCCAGTGTCCCGCTCCAACGCGGGGTCGGCTTTGTTATGACGGATTTGGCAGTGTTAATGTCAGAGGGTGGCCGGATGCCTTTCCTGCCACCATCCCGAAACCCCGGGACTGAAGTAGCGTACCCCAGCTGTCTGCGTCTAGTGTAAGTCAGGAAATAGTGCCAACGTTTTCAAATGTCTGTGAGTCGTGTAACTGAGGCGGAACTTGGGGACCAGCACGGTGTTCGCCTAGCGGGATGTGGAAAACCGCCTAAAAACCACATTCAGGCTGGCCCTCGTCGTTAATCCGCCGGGCCGATTCGATCTGGGGCCAGCGCGCCTACCCGAGTCAGGGAGCAGCGCATTAGCGCTCTAGAAAATCAATAGGAGTAATCCACTAAATTACAGGCCCACATCGTTAACGTCGATACGCAGCAGAATTTTGGAATATATATTGTGTTCGAACATTATGACTTACCTCGAATAGAACAGTCTATTGACACATGGTCAATACGGATTTTGAAAACACCGTAACATTGTTCTTGTGAAACACAAATAGCTCTTTGCTTACACAAAGTGTTGAGTGCTATTGACAAGTTATTTCAAATTAATACCTTATTTTTAGATTTGGGAAGGCTTTTGACACCGTACGTCACAAGCGGCTGTAATCGAATTCGTGCTTATGGAATATCGTCTCAGTTATGCGACTGGATTCGTGATTTCCTGTCAGAGTAACTGTCGTAGTAACTGAAGGAAATTCATCGAGTAAAACAGAAGCGATTTATGGCGTTCCCCAAGGTAGTGTTATAGGCCCATTATCTATATTGACGGATTTGGAGGCAGTCTGAGCAGCCGTCTTAGGTTGTCTTTCAGATGACGCTGTCGTTTATCGTCTAGTAAAATCATCAGAAGATGAAAACAAATTGCAAAACGATTTAGAAAAGATATCTGTATGGTGCGAAAATTGACAATTGACTCTATATAATGAAAAATGTGTGGTCATCCACATGAGTGCTAAAAGGAATATGTTAAACGGTTACACGATAAATCAGTCAAATCTAAAGACTGTAAATTCAACTAAATCATTAGGAGTTACTATTACGGCAACTTAAATTGGAACGAAAACATAAAAATGTTGTGGGGAAGGCGAACCAAAAACTGCGTCTTATTGGTAGAACACTTAGAAGATGCAACAAATCTGCTTAAGAGACTGCCTACACTACGCTTGTCCGTCCTCTTTTGGAGTACTACTTCGCGATGCGGGATCCTTACCAGATAGGATTAACAGCGTACATCGAGAAAGTTCAGAGAATGGCAGTACATTATGTATTATCGAGAAATAGGGGAGATAGTGTCAAGGACATGATACAGGATTTGGGGTGGACACCATCAAAACGAAGGCGTTTCTCGTTGCGGTGGGACTTACTCATGAAATTTCAATCACCAGCTTTCTCCTCCGAATGCGAAAATATTTTCTGGGCACCGACCTGCATAGGGAAAAACTATCATCATAATAACATAAGGAAAATCAGTGCGTTCTCGCTTCCCACGCCCGGGTTCCCGGGTTCGATTCCCGGCGGGGTCAGGGATTTTCTCTGCCTCGTGGTGACTGGGTGTTGTGTGATGGTCTTAGGTTAGTTAGGTTTGAGTAGTTCTACGTTCTAGGGGACTGATGACCATAGATGTTAAGTCCCATAGTGCTCAGAGCCATTTGAACAATTTGATTTGTTCAAGAGTGGAATGATGGTGATTTATTGTGAAAGTGGTTCGATGAACCCTCTTCCAGGCCTTAAGTGTGGTTTGCAGAGTAGCCATGTAGATCATGACATCTACGACAAACTCAATGCAACGTTAGATAGACCAGAAAAAGTCATTTTAATCGAGTAATTCATGTTTTTTTCTCCTTTTGGAATTACAGACGCTGTCTAAGATTTTAAACTGCTTTCGGTTATTCTGCCTGGAAGTGACGTCAAGATGTTGCTACATTTAGACAAGCTGATTTGTTGCGATCCTCTTGACGACGGCGCTACCAGATAAAATACATGAGAACAGTTAATTATCACAGATATCGTTACAGTTACGTTTTATCGATTCAGAGGCACACTCAGAACCCTTCTAATTAGGTAATATTTACGTTTACAATGTAATAATAATTAAGTGTGGGACAGTGGCCGCGTACAAGTCACAGTCACAAAATGACATCTTCTGGTTCTGCAAAAGGAACACAAGAAATAGAAATTTTAGGTCCTCCTCTTTTAAAAGATTATCGGATAAACAAATCTGATTTTGACCCAGTGTATATAAATATAATTTGTTTTCTGGTTATGAACAAAAGAGCATTCTAATGCTTCTGTATGTGGTGCGTAAAACACACTAAAACACAGAGTGTGGAAGTCCATTAAATGACAGCCTACTTGCATTTCTCATCGCCTCCTAAGATAGTACCGTAGATATGCGGACAGTGTGTACTAATCAGGAAATTCAAATGCGCTGGACATTTTTACTTCTGTCTAACGTTCGCCTCTACTGTTTCCTCCATCCAACATCCGATTTACTCGTCATTCGCTACGCTAGTACTGGAGCGAGTGCGCTAGTCGAGAACTCCGACTTAATACTTTGTCATCACTTCACCAAATGCACCGATCTACGCTAAACTACACTACCTCACAAAATAAGCGAAGCATCCAGAATGGGAGGAGGAAACGAATGAAACTTCTCGTGCTGAGTGGGTATGTGGTGTCACTTCAGTTATTACATAACACATAAAAAAGAAGTATTGCATCACCTCGGATTTATAAGTTCCGGAACCTGTGCAGAAAATTGGAATAGAGATCAACACAAACATCATTTCCGCCCTATTTATTATTCATGGAAACCACACATTGCATGTTGCACCACCATACAGCGAGACCTTCAGAGGTGGTGGTCCAGACTGCTGTATACACTGGTACCTCTAATACCCAGTAGTACGTCCTCTTGCATTGATGCCTGCCTGTATTCGTCGTGGCATACTGTCCACATCAAGCAGATTGTCCCACTCCTCAACAGCTAAAAAAATGGCTTTGAGCACTATGCGACTTAACTTCTGAGGCCATCAGTCGCCTAGAACTTAGAACTAATTAAACCTAACTAACCTAAGGACATCACACACATCCATGCTCGAGGCAGGATTCGAACCTGCGACCGCAGCGGTCGCTCGGTTCCACACTGCAGTGCCTAGAAACCCACGGCCACTGCGGCCGCCCTCAGCGGCTAATCGGCGTAGATCCCTCAGAGTGGTTGGCTGGTCACGTCGTCCATAAACAGCTATTTTCAACCCATCCCTGGAATGTTCGATAGTGTTCATGTCGGGAGAACATACTGGCCACTCTAGTCGAGCGATGTCGTTATCCTGATGGAAGTCATTCACAAGATGTGCACGATGGGGGCGCGAATTGTCGTCCATAAAGACGAATGCGTCGCCAATGTGCTGCCGATATAGTTACACTGTCGGTCGGAGGATAGCGTTCACGTATCGTACAGTCGTTACGGCACTTTCCATGACCACCAGCGGTTTACATCGGCCCAAAATAATGCCACCCCAAAACAGCAGGGAACCTCCACCTTGCTGCACTCGGTGGACAGTGTGTCTAAGGCGTTCAGCCTGATCGGGTTGCCTCCAAACACGTCTCTGACGATTGTCTGGTTGAAGGCATATGCGACACTCATCAGTGAAGCGAATATGATGCCAATCCTGAGCGATCCATTCGGCATGTTTATGGGCACATCTGTACCGCACTGCATAGTGTCGTGGTTGCAAAGATGGACCTCGGGAGTGAAGTTGCGCATCATGCAGTCTTCTGAGCACAGTTTGAGTCGTAACACGACGTCCTGTGGCTGCACGAAAAGCATTATTCAACATGGTGGCGTTGCTGTCAGGGTCCCTCCGAGCTATATCCACAGGTAGCGGTCATCCACTGCAGTAGGAGACCTTGCTCGGCCTGAGCGAGGCATATCATCGACAGTTCCTGTCTTCCTGTATCTCCTCCATGTCCTAGCAACATCGATTTGGTTCACTCCGAGACGCCTGGACACGACCCTTGTTGAGAGCCCTTCCTGGCATAAAGTAACAATGCGGACCCAATCGAACCGCGGTATTGACCGTCTAGGCATGGTTGAGCTACAGTGAAGCGAATATGATGCCAATCCTGAGCGATCCATTCCTCCTCCTTCATTGTTCGTCATGAAACTAAAGAGATTTCTCCTTTATATAAACACAGATGTTTCTTGTCAAGAATGGAAATAGAACAGATTTAGGAAAGTAATAAAATGACATAAGAGACGCTCAGGCTTCAGCCGCAATCGGGCATTCACATAAATCCAACGGTGGCAAGTAACTGGGGCTCGAACCAGGATTTTTCGCGTCACGGGAACGGTAGCCTTAGGCATGTTTCTTTTTCCGCGAGTGCTGGTCTTAACCGTTTTTTAAATTTTTTATCAATATCTGGGAATATCATCAAAATAACAAACAACAATAACTGAAATAGGAACGCCCTCCCGGCGAAACAAAACAGCGATCGTACAGGAACGAGAGATGAGTAGGTCCATGTTGATCCCCAAGTGTCAGCAAGTGTGATTTGGGCACGTCAACTCGAAAAGTATTCCACATTCGTCACATGGGTCATGCTGCAGAACAAATGCCGAACTAGAACTCACCTTCATACCCTACACACCCGAGCTGTGAGAAGAAGCCATGAAAACACTGCCCAAAAAATTGGCATAACATTGACGATATCTCGAATGGGGCCTTAAAGAGCTACGATTATTTTGAGGAAACGCCAAAAAAATCTAGGACACTCTTGCTGTCATCTTGAAACACATAATGGAATGATAGTCCTTTGATCCAATTCACTCATCCTGGAACAGAAGCAACTGCGTTACAACAGTGTTTGTAGCGGCACAAAGAAGAAAAGTAAGTATTTTCTTTACTATCAGCCACACCTCTGCAGAAGGTCCACACACCAGCCGATATTCATCCGTGTAAGTCGTGTGACACCGAAACCAAATCGGAGAACCTGCCATATTAATGGCATGTATCCTGAGTCGTGTCATGGGTTTCTTATTGACAACCAGATAGTAGGTCACACCAGCCTCTGGGGCGAGGAGGACAAGGTGTACAGAACTCCACACTATTGGCCATGCGATCTCAGGATGCTGGTTCTCCACCATGCTCCAGGTGTGACTTCTCATCATTAGGCTGTAAACGACACATGCTGTAGGAGTCCTGGTTCTCTGCAGTTCTGCATGGACGTAACTGTAATCGGTGAAAAATTTGTTGAGATGCCAGAGGGAACTGGAAATATGCGCTACTGCAATCGGCGGCACTCGGGACTGAGGAACACGTTAAGCAATCAAGGCTCCCGACAAACCATGTCAGATTTAACCATCGTGGACACGTAGAGGGCAGCCACTCTAACACGCATATTGACAAGATCAAGGGCACCTTCGTGAGGGAGAAGAGCCCTTCTGTCAGACCCCTGCTTATGTTCAAAGCACCTGACTTCGTAAAATTCATACGGTTGCCCACAGCAGTTCAGTATCGAGTGATCCATTCCAAGGCCACACACACCTCATCCCTCGACCCAGTCGAAAAGACAAGGTCATCCATGTATGCCCAACAGATAAGAACGCCCCCTCATCGTTATCCCAGTTAACCAGCTCCGCAATACATATAATAGTGGCTCAAGAGCAATTGTAAAAAGGATCAACCAACATGGACATCCCAGCCAGACCGATCGCAAGGTAATAACGGGACCCGCTGCACATCCATTAATCAGCTTCCATGACGCGGCAACTTGGAAGAGTCGCATAATGATATGTGTAATGTCATGGGAGAAGGCCACCACTAGCATCACTTCCGCAACACAGCCATGGCTCATCTATCAAAGGTATTGTCAAAGTCCACCGACACCAAGGTGCCTCGAAAGCAGCGGATCGCTACTAGAGCGATAGGTTCATGATAGTCGGAGAGCGCTGTCTGTATGTTACTGTCTCCTCCAAGTCACGATTGACCCAATGATATAATTTGAGGCAGGATGCGCTTCAGATGGACTGTGAGGAGCCGGGTGAAAATCTTGAAATCACAATTAAGAGTGGTCAACGACTCGTAATGCTTAACCTCCAGACCCCTAGACAGTCAGTTTATGGTCCAGAATGATCAGTCCTTCCGCAATGGTAGGAGTGAGTGGCATGCCATGGGACATTAGTTCTTGGTACACAGCAATCCTACGAGGATCCATATTGTCCTGGAAGGCCTGATAAAATTCCAGAGGGAAACTGTCTGGGCCTGGGGACTTTTTTATTGCGCCCTTACAGACAGCGGCGTCGAAGTCATCATATGTATCTTCACAGCAGCCTGTCGGGAAAACCAGCAAAGGACGGAAAACCTCATCCATTGCTGTAGCATCCTGGTCCACTTGTGCGTAAAAGTGTTGACAGTGGTCCACAAAGGTGCTCGCAATATCTTTCTGGGACTTCAATTGACGACCATCCGACGTGTCAAGGGCATGCCCCAGTACTCTCCGACACTGCTTCTCTTTGAAAATGTGGTGCATTGACGGGGGTTCCCTCACAGACCTCACCCTGACACCTTACGTGTATCATTGCTCTCTCAAGGTGGACACGCGTAATCGAAATAGTCTTCGCCTTTACCCTCTGAATTTCAACCTGTCGACCAATAGATGGTGCTTCGCAAGAGCCGACCAGTGTGGTCGTGCGGTTCTAGGCGCTTCAGTTTGGACCCGCGTGACCACTACGCTCGCAGTTTCGAATCCTGCCTCGGGCATGGATGTGTGTTATGTCCTTAGGTTAGTTAGGTTTAAGTAGCTCTAAGTTCTAGGGGACTGATGACCACAGATGTTAAGTCCCGTAGTGCTCAGAGCCATTTGAACCATATTTTGCTTCGCAAGAGAGCTCCCAGAGTAGTGTCAAATAAAATTCAAACGTATTTCGATGCCAATACATCTTGTCGCGACTATATTGTATCATTATGTGACGCAAAGCATGCTTAGCACATTCGAGCCACCTGCAAAGCAGTGAAGGTTATGTAGGAAGGTGTCTTTCATAGGTGGTCCATATCGTCTCTATTAATTACCTGCACTCAGGACCCTTGAGATATGCGACGTTATACTTCTACATGTCCCAACAGTGGCAAACTCCCTGCCGTTGGAGACAGACAGTTCATATGTATGTGTTGCGGTCAGAGGAGGCTGTAGTCCACAACTCAGCGTTAATTGGTGTAGCCGTGAGACATTGGGAAACATAGACACGATGAAGGCGACTCGTCGAATGGCTCATAATATATCTATATAGACTTCGATCACTATGCATACGTTTCTCACCTGTCAACGAGATTCAAATCCTGCATCATCAGTTGTAGTTCCTGGTATGGGATATAATGGGGAAATTGAATCTTCTGGGCCGGCCGCTGTGGCCGAGCGGTTCTAGGCGCTTCAGTCCGGAACCGCGTTTCTGCTACGGTCGCAGGTTCGAATTCTGCCTCGGGTATGGATGTGTGTGATGCCCTTAGGTTAGTTAGGTGTACGTAGTTCCAAGTCTAGGAGACTGATGGCCTCATATGTTAAGTCCCATAATACTTAGAGCCATTGGAACCATTTTTTGAATCTTCTGGGATATAGCACAACCGAAGTTCCATCAAGACTAAATAGGTTGCACCAGCGCAGAAAGAAAAAACCGCGACCGCTTTTGAATAAAACCGTGACTGTTCCTGACGCTTTTCGAGGCCAGAGGGAGAATAGACATTGATGGTCCAGACACCATGGAAGGTTACTGGTGGATTACTGGCCAATGGCAGATAAACCGCATTTTCAACCATGATCCCTTCCTGTATGAGAATTAACATCCCACTATCACCTTCAGCGTGTCACATAGTATAGACATTGTAGTCATAAAGACAGGATAACTTGTCGAGGTGAACTTCTTGTAAGAGATCAATTTCGATGACAGATGCCCCCAAGATTTCACAGAGCAAGTGAAGTTTGACCTATGTCCGAATCATGTTGACATTTATAGAGCCAATCGTATAAGCCTGTAGTGGTACCGCAATCACAGAGTTGCTCATTGAAGCAAGAAGACGAGCAGTGTCCATATGTGACTCTCCAACAGTCGGCGAAAATCCATTCACATCTCCAGCCAGTTAACAGTCATGGGTTGTGGTAGCAGGAACCGCATCTACTCCAACGTTTGTTGACCCGTTTACAACATCATTGGACCACACTGTAGGCCTAAATCGTCCAGCGTAACCTTTGTAGCGCCCAAGATCTACAGCACGGTGTCGGAGGAAGACTGGCGATGGCCCCGTTGCTGATTGTCTCTGGGAGGCATGGCGCTAGGGGAGTGCGATGATTGTTCTGTATCCGACGGGAGACATACCTAATGTCCCCCCCCCTCCCCCCTCCCATCATCCAACAAGAGAAGGCCTTAGCACAGAGGATGATTATCCTCCATAGAGTGTGGCAGACAGTTGTTGGCAGAATAAGACGACGTTTCTTACGTCTCTCCAGCGACTGGTGTTTACGCGAGCGTGCTTCAGTATCTGAAGACGCCAGCAGGTCCTTACGGTCAGGTATGATGGTGGCAGTAGGTACGACCATTGCAGTCGACGGCCGTCCCTGCTGCCAGAACCTCCTCGCCACCCATCAGCTCAGGAAGAGTAGGAGAAGGCACAGGCATAGACAACGTTCCCTCCTCATCTCCCACATGTACAGTCGTAGGCGGCAAAGGTTCAATAGTGGCAGGTGGTGCAGACAGCAGGTGGAGTCATTCTAGAGAATCTTGACGTACACCAGTGGAAATTTCATAATTGTATTCAAAATCAGTGCATCCCCAGTTGTCAGGTGCTTGACCCTCCGCTGCATGCACGCAGAGTGAACGTGTCTGTCTCAGCCACAGGCCAAGCATGTTTTCGGCTCTCTATTACAGATTATAATGGCGCAGCACCCGCCAATATAAAAATACAGGGTGTTACAAAAAGGTACGCCCAAACTTTCAGAAAATATTCCTCACACACAAATAAAGAAAATATGTTATGTATACATGTGTCCGGAAACGGTTAATTTCCATGTGAGAGCTCATTTTAGTTTCTTCCACCTACGCTCAATGGAGCAAATTATCATGATTTCATACGGGATACACTACCTGTGCTGATAGAACATGTGCCGTTACAAGTACGACACAAAATGTGGTTCATGCACGTTGGAGCTCCTGCACATTTCAGTCGAAGTGTTCGTACGCTTCTCAACAACAGATTCGGTGACGGATGGATTGGTAGAGGCGGACCAATTCCATGGCCACAGTTGTGATGTGGGCTCACTTTACCTCATATCTGTAATGAATTAATCAAACATAGACAACCTATTTTTATATTGACATTACAATGAAATGCAGACCATTAGCTGCTTACAGGCGTTCATAAATATCAACGAGGACAGTTGGAAATGTGTGCCCCGAGTGGGACTCGGACACAGGCTCTCCTGCTTAGATGGCACACGCTCTATCCGAGTGAGCCACCGAGGACACGGAGGGTAGAGCGACTACTGGGACTTATCTCTGGCATGCTCCCCGTGAGACCCACACATCCAACTTTCTGTCCACACATTTCATTTGTTGTGCCCCTGGCCACCATACTCTTTACTCGCGGTAGTGAATCTACTGATTCCCGTAAAAGTTTGAGCAATGTGAGTGCATCCGCACTGAAAAAGGTCATTGGGCGGTAAGCCTTATCTCTATGAAGATGGTATCTGTTCTTTCTGTCATGTCCGAAAGAACAGATACCATCTTCATATACATAAGGCATACCGGCCAATGATCTTCTTCAGTGCAGATGCACTCACATTGCTCAAACACTTACGGGAATCGGTAGATTAACTACCTCGAGTAATGACCATAGTGGGAAGGGACAGTACAAATGCAGTGTGCCGACAGTACGTTGGAAGTGTGGGTGTCACGGGGAGCATGCCAGAGATAAGTCCCAGTAGTCGCTCTACCCTCCGTGTCCTCGGTGGCTCACTCGGATAGAGCGTGTGCCATCTAAGCAGGAGAGCCTGTGTCCGAGTCCCACTCGGGGCACACATTTCAAACTGTCCTCGTTGATATTTATGAACGCCTGTGAGCAGCTAATGGTCTGCATTGCATTGTAATGTCAGTACAAAAATAGGTTGTCTATGTTTGATTAATTCATTACAGATATGAGGTAAAGTGAGCCCACATCACAGCTGTACAGTTTACCACCTCCCTATAGTGGTGGAGTGCAGCAGTTACCATCTCCAAAGGGACTTCAAATCAGAGCTGAAAAGCATGTATTGTCTACAGTCCAAGATCCACATAGTCTACAGGCACTTCACCAATATTGCCTTCTGAATGGCGGAACTTGAGACCACACCTCGTGTCATTTAGAATCCTCTCACAAGCTGCGTCTTTAATTAGCATACTAACCACTATAGATAGGTTTGTGCTAACAAAATGGTTATAGTCAATCTTAACATTATCTGTGAGGAAGTTTTCGATATCATGTGCTTTCGGATGTGCATATTCATTTGAAAAATTGATATTCAATGTCGATTTACGCAAAGAAAATATAGCGACCGAAGGCGACTGAATGAAACAATCCCCAGCTCGAAGTCTGTTGCAACGACGTAAACAGAGACGTCCGTGCAGCTATACTGAAGAAGGCAGACTTTCCGCTTCGGCTGGCTGACCATGCTTCCTACCCAGCCCAAATTATCAACTAGTCGCACTGTACACATGTAGCATCCACTGTCCGTTATCCTTAATGCTAGCAGCTCTAACTGATTGCCGGCCGCGGTGGTCTCGCAGTTCTAGGCGCGCAGTCCGGAACCGTGCGACTGCTACGGTCGCAGGTTCGAATCCTGCCTCGGGCATAGATGTGTGTGATGTCCGTAGGTTAGTTAGGTTTAAGTAGTTCTGAGTTCTAGGGGACTAATGACCACACAGTTGAGTCCCATAGTGCTCAGAGCCATTTTCTAACTGATTCCCGCAAGAGTTAGAACTTAACGTGCATCCTCACTGAAGATATCATCATCCAAGGTCAGGTACATACCGTATACTACTGTGTATGTTGAGTCTGTTCTTCTTGGACGCCGGGCGAAGTGGCCGAGCGGTTCTACGCGCTACAGTCTGGAACCGCGCTACCGCTGCGGTCACAGGTTCGAATCCTGCCTCGGGCCTGGATGTGTATGATGTCCTTAGGTTAGTTTAAGTAGTTCTAAGTTCTAGGGGACTGATGACTTCAGAAGTTAAGTCCCATAACGGTCAGAGCCAGTTTTTTTTCTTCTTTGACGTCTCCGAAAGAGCAGAAGTCATACATATAGTAATGCAAATATTTATCCTTGAAAAATGTGAAAAGAAGAAGACATTTCTTTTTGTGAAAAATATTTTAAAATTTAAAATCTATCTAAGAAATATAAATGAATGAAATATGCTTGAGGTTTGTATACGCTAAATGTTCTTTTACTATCTTTTTATCATACCCTCATTCTTTCACATACAAGTTTCAGCATGTTGCCATATTTTCTTTTGGGCCCGTATACCTGCTAATATTGTAATATTTGGATTGTGTATGCATCTTGAAATCAGTGGTGGTATCAGGTCCAAGGTTGTTTCCTACATAACTCACGTAACTGCCATTAAACCATTAGACAGCGTTGTTTCTTTATTCTTGGGGAAGTATCGCGTTTATGGGCTGCACAGCATGGATGATGACACGTTCGCAGCAGAAGATCTGGTAAAGATTGATGTCTTCCCTCCGACCTGCTTCCAACTATTTATGTTCGCTCAACATGTATAACAGTGAGGAACTGTGTCGATTAAACTGCAACGTTGGCAAAGGCTTTTTTGACTCAGTCTGATTTGGTATACTCGTTCGTTGGTGCTAACTATGCTGCCGACTAATATCTACAAAGCAGTTACTACAATGCTACGCAAAATGTAAGGACGGAAGTAATCTTTCGCGTGATGTGTCACGTATCTCCGTGAAACTTGGACCATACGAAGAAAGAACTGCTGCAATATGCTACAGGAGGTAACTGAAAGAAATACGTAGTGAGACGAATAGTTTCCTGGACATTACAAAAGACGGGAAGTGGTTCTTAATAGGGTGTGTGACCAGCATTGTTTCTTCATTCATTTTGCTACTGTTTTATATTTTATATTGTGCGAATATGAATGTTCTGGTTCTATAAGCTTTGTATATCTTTGGTTAGGCTCGGAGAAGTATTGTGTCAGAGAGAGAGCGAACGACTACCGATAGAGAGCGTGCGAGTTGTGGTATCGTGGTCGGTTCGCGGGTGTAAAACGTTGCAAATTTCGGCGTGAAAGACGGTGATACGCGGAGGAACAATTAATTACAGTGCGTCCGCAGTGTTAATAGGAGATTGTGCATTATTAAGTGAACAGTAAAACCTGAAAAGTATATCGAGTGTTTGCAGTGACGATTTTACAAACTGCATGAACTTGTGACAACTAGCCAAGAAACCAGATACTGTTAGAATTGCACGCGAGTGGACCAAACCAAAATGTTCAGTAAAAGAATAGTGCTGTGATTTGATCAAGAAACATTTATTATATCGTCCAAAATGTCTTAAAGACGACGACGCAATTGAACTGATGTTTAACGGACTGTTATGGTGAAAAACACAGGTGACTGTTTTCCTGCGGCAATACGGTGAAAGAACTGTACGAAGTATTGGCATTAACCGGATATATATCTTAAATGCTAAAGACGTTGCATAATTCCGACCTACCCGCACCGTGCGATTAATAAACTTTTAACAATAAAACGTCGCGCACGTGACGACAACGCACATACTGGGACTATTATTATCGCGCCAGTGCTGCCAACTGATTGGACTACAACGGAGACGTGGACCACCGCCGTAACTGAAATATTAATGAAATAGGAAGATCCATCATTATCTTCACGCCACGAACCAGGATTCACTTCACACATCGTCCCCGCGGACCACCGCTGACGTCATCGCACTGCCTGTAGCAACATTTAAGACATTAAAAGAAAATTATTACGCTCTCTCTCATTTCAAAATTAAACACAATTGCAGTCAAACTAACTATTTTAAAAATACTGTAGCAACATCTCAATTTTGTTTAGTTCCAATAAATATTCTTTAATTATTTCGTCTTGTTGACAGTGCTGAAAACCCGCCAAGGTTCAATTAATGATTTTCTTTCAAAATTCTTCTCAGACATTTTGCTGCTCATTATAATTTTATTTTAATGTTTGTTTGTAACTTCTTTTGGAGGGAGTAAATATTATATTTTTTTGCGTAGTAAAATTAGCTACCATAAAATTACGTATATTCCAGCTGATGCTGTCCGCCATTACTGCTTGAAAACTGCACCTATTTTCTCATTGGTTGTCAGCTTCAAAACAAAATTTCGTATTTCGTGGGCATCTAGCAGATGCGCCATGTCTATGTAGGCCCCTACAATAATTTGTTTTTACTTTTGCAGGTTTACTTGAATTATATTGACTTTAATTGTTTATTTGGCTCCCCGTTAGTGATTTATCGCATTTATATAATAAAAGAAGTCAAAGAAATCCAAATTGGCATTAGAAAAGATAATAGATTCAATGTGAAGTGTTTAGCTTTTGCGGATGACCTTGCAATCCACACAAATAATAGAAAAGAAGCCACTAATGCCATAGAGAAGTTACACGAAATTGCACAAAGAACTGGCCTGCAAATCTCATATGAGAAAACCCAGTGCATAGAAAGAGTGCTACAAGAAAAACTGCCTATTGTTACAACCCATGCGAAAATCGTACAAGTACCACATTTTAAGTACCTGGGAGAAATCATCCAGCCATCAGGGATCAACCTATAGGCCAATGAGGAAAGAATAAAAAAACTACAGAAAGCATATAAACTCACGTGGAACTATTATAACAAAAAGTCCATATCCATTAACGCAAAACTGAGGCACTACAACACTGCCGTACTTCCGGAGGCACTGTATGCATCTGAAACAACACAAATAGGTGGACAAACTAAAATCAAAGAAATACAGAAACAAGAAAGGAAAATTCTCAGGAAAATTTTTGGCCCGATACAAGAGCAAGGAATCTGGAACAAGAGACCAACATCAGAATTATATAAATACACAGACAAGATTACGGATACAATAAGGAAAAGAAGAATGCAGTTCTACGGACATATCCACAGGATAAATGAAAACATAATTTCAAAGCGAATTCTTAAAGTCATCAACTCAGGCAGGGGAAAAACAAAAGGGATAAAAGAAGTTGAAGAGGACCTTAGACAAGCACACATAACAGTAAACGATGCAGAAATAGAACTGAATTCAGGAACATCATCAAAAAACATAAATTTGACACCACAACACAGAAGAGACCAGGATGCTAATGGACAGCGGAGCGACAGAAACAACACAGTGAACACATGAAGAAAATTTGGGCTCAGAAAAAACATAAACAATTATCACAAAGGAATTCAAGTTCAAACGCTCTCTTAAATGGGAATAATGAAAAATAATAATAATAATTGTACTGAATTACCTAATATATATATATATATATATATATATATATATATATATATATATATATATCGTCTATGACTAACACGGGTAATCAGATTCCTTGTATAGGTCGTGTTTTATTATTATTATTATTACTATTATTTAGAAGTAGAGAACCAGTTTCTTTACACACGGATGGCAGTACATGGTGTGCAACGTACTCCCACGCTGGCCAAAAGGTTGGAAAGGAGTATTTGGAGTGGGGCGTTCCATTCCTCCACCAGAGAGGTTCACAACTGCTCGACGCTCGTTGGAGCACGAGAACGTCCTGCAATACGTCTCCTCAACGCATTCGACAAATGCTTGGTGGAATTTAAGTCGGAGGAACGGGCAGCCCAGTCCATTCGACGAGCTTCCTCTCGTTCCACAAGCCGCGCCACCAGCGCTGTTCGATGCGGTTGCGCACTGCCTTCAATAAAAACGGTGTCAGGGTAGAATGCACCTCTGAAAAGACCCGGTAAGGAGTATAGTGTCACAATAACGTTGACTGATTTGTGTACCGTGTTCAGAGATCTGGAGGCCAGTACGTCCCATGCAACCTTGCATCATAACACTTAGACTGCCAAAACGATCATTTTGGACAATGTTCCTGGGTGGATTTCGGGTTCCCACTTCTCGTCATATGAGGGTACGTTGTTCCAACTTGAAGTAACAGTTAAACATGTTGTCACCGGTTATCGTTTTTAACAAGTTTTCTGCGATTTTTCAAGCGTTATAAAGTAAATTACATACGAAAAAGAAGAACTGTGGATTCAAAAAGTTTCTACCTGATTAAAAGTGTGAAGCATTGAGAAGGGGTGGAGAAACGAAATCAAGCTTCACACTTTGAGAGAGTATGTGAAGTTGCTTCAGTGATTACAATATCGAGTCAAATTTATGGGAACATACTGCAAACTTACCAGTATGATGTTTGAAACAGGCCCGTTATGTCCTTCATTGGGTTTTGTGTGATTTACCGAAGCCACCAAACAGTTAGTTATTATGAATATATGACCTTGTGCTTAATGGATGAAAGGCCATCGGTTTTTCTGCTGTGGTTTCGGGGGTGTTTCAACAGAGTGCGGCTGTTCTGAGACGGAATTGTAAATGATTTTCTATCATTGAAGACCCCAAAGGTTGCGATATACAAACTGATATGTGTTTTCTACTAACACACAAATTTTGAGGCAGTTGCTACCTTCGCCTTACACCTTTGATTACAGTTATATCTCTTACTGGTTGCTGATTTTAAGTACTTTGTCACACGCAATGATGATGGTTAACATTCACAACAATCCTCACTGCAAGACATGGTTGTTGCTGGCCGATGCGGTTGACGCGAAACACGTAACTGGGCACTTGTCACTTGTGGTTTTACATCACTCGCGAATCGGTACAGATGGGGGTTAACCCCACGACGATAATGGGACGCGCTCATTTGTCACACTCCGTTGAATTTACAATTTACTCCTCACTCGGCATATCCGCCATTGACACCGTAGTCAGCTTGACCGCAATTTTTACTATTTTTGTTTGTCTTTCCGGTACTGCTTTCACTCGACACTAATCTCACTGCCTTGTGCAGCGCTTGACCATCGACTCCTGTCTAGTATCGACCTGTGTGTCGGATACTAATATCTATGTTCGTGGGGTCTCGGATCCCTTACACGTTGCACCTTCTGGCCTTGATTTGTGCACTTATTCGTCTGCGAAAGGTGCTATAAAGCAATTGTATTCTCTCCTGTGGCAAGCTGACATACAACTATTGTAACTAGCCCTTGATATTCCGGATAATACCTCTGAGATGGAGTTTATATCCCAGCTGATCCCTAATACGTTCTTCTGGGGACGGATCTGGGGATCTTGCTGGGCACAGAAGTATCTCAGAACCACGCAGACAGTTCGTAGGGACACGAATCACGTGTGGACGGTAATTCTCTTGTTGAATAAAGGCACCACAATACTGCCGCATGAGGAGTAACACATGAGAACACAGGATGTCCATGTCGTACCATTGCGCTGTCGAAGCCGTGACATGAAGTCACACCCGATGGCTACCCATACTACGACGCCAGATGTAACAATATTGCGGAAATGAGACCTCTCCCTAGGTCGCCGACAATTGACAGCCGGGATACAGCAGAACCACGATTCATTGCTGAACGCAATGAGGCGCTATTCATCAGCAGTCCATGCTCATAGTTTAAGGCACCGCTATAGACGCAGCTGTTTGTATTGAACTGTTAACGGCAAGTCACGCATGGGACAGGAAGTCACTTCTCCAGCTGCTGCTAAACTCCGATGTCAAGGGACACGATGTGCTTGGTGTACAGTAAGGTGATCCTTCCTTGTGTTGATCAGAGCTCTGGGAGGTTGTAGGGGACATCAAAACAAATATTTTTCCCTAATGTCATTTTTTCCTATGAGGATTATTTAAACCGGTGGAGGCCGTATTACGCTCTGCAGTTGTAGGCAACAGTTGTCCACCAGTGTAGTAGTGCATTGTCCTTGTTTACTAATGGAGCGATACACCTGGAGTGAGTACACTGATATGGTTGGTGCGTACTACGTAGCGCACCACAACGGACGTGCTGCACAGCAGGTTTATCAACAACAATATCCTAATCGCCGTATCCCGCATCATACGACCTTTGCTGCTGTGTACCAACGTCTGCGTGAGACCGGGTCATTTAGCAGATTACCTGGACAGGGACGCCGTCACACGGTAAGAACGCAACAATATGAGGAAGCTGTCTTGCTGCATGTGGAGCGGGAT
Organism: Schistocerca gregaria; assembly: GCF_023897955.1. Lineage (NCBI taxonomy): Eukaryota > Metazoa > Arthropoda > Insecta > Orthoptera > Acrididae > Schistocerca > Schistocerca gregaria. Next base: position 181,889,266 of record NC_064931.1, on the reverse strand, counting down.
CCTTCAATCGGCACTCCTGCAAGTGCACATAATATGGGGACGAATCACACGAATGTAAGAACAGTCCTTCGAGAGCAATTTATACGTCCATTTCACTTACAGCGCGTCCACAACCTGGAACCAGTTAATTATCAACCCAGAGCACAGTTTTCGCAGTGGTACCTGAAACAGTGTGAAATGCATCCTACATTTCCATCTTCTGTGTTGTTTACCGATGAAGCGTAATGCAGTCTTCAACATGCACAATTCGCATGTTTGGAGCGAGGATAGCCCACATGCCACAGCTACTAGCGCTCATCAAGTGCGGTTCTTCGGTAATTTGTGGGTCAGTGTTGTTGGGAACTGTTTAATTGGGCCGTATCTGTTACCTAGGCCATTAAATGGCAGGCACTATTACAATTTTCTCTCCAGAGCATTGCCAGAATTGCTGGAAGACGTCCCGCTCCCTACAAGACAACTTATGCGGTTCCAACATGACGGGGCGCCGGCACATTTCAGTTGTTGTGTGCTTCGATTCCTGGACCGACGGTTCCCAGAAACGTGGATTGGCAGAGGTGGTCCTGTACCATGGCCTGCTCGATCCACAGATATGTCCCCTCTGGGCCGGCCGGAATGGCCGTGCGGTTCTAGGCGCTACAGTCTGGAACCGAGCGACCGCTACGGTCGCAGGTTCGAATCCTGCCTCGGGCATGGATGTGTGTGATGTCCTTAGGTTAATTAGGTTTAATTAGTTCTAAGTTCTAGGCGACTGATGACCTCAGAAGTTAAGTTGCATAGAGCTCAGAGCCATTTGTCCCCTCTGGACTTTTTTGTATGGGAAGAGATACGCAACTTTGTTTACGCAACTCCTGTTGCATCAGAAGAGGATCTGGTTGCCCGGATAGTAGCAGCAGCAGGAACAACTCATGACACTCCTGGGGTTTTTGCCTGTGTCAGACAGAACATGATCCGACGATGTAACGTTTGTTTACGTGTCATTGGAGGCATTTTTGGAAATCTACTGTAATTGAAATTATGTTGTGTTAATGTGTTGTCTCTTGGTCATAAATGGAAAAATGTTTGTTGGTTTAATTAATTTCCCGCCAGAGAAATCTTCCTCTACCAGTTTAAATACTCCTCATAGGAAAAAATGACATAGGGATAAATATCTCTTTTTATGTCCCCTACAACCTCCCAGAGTTTGTCGGTTTAAATACTTTTCACCCTGTATTCCCTATCAAGCCTAGTAACAACAGTAAACACGAACAACATTAATGCTCTCTGTTGGCCATTGTACCTGTCACAGAGGATTACAATTTTAATCGTATACACAGTCGCTGATGGTTCGTACGTACATTGACATCCGACCATGTCTTCCTAGTGTTTCACCTTTTCTCAAGGAGTGTAGTTGACATATTTCAGCAGGAACAACATCACAGAAGAATTGCCCCACTAGCATACTCTCTAGCTCGTAGCATGTTACTCAGAGCCGCTGGCCGCGTGAAAGCCACAACACTGTCACACGTTTTACGCGAGAAAAATGTGAAGCGAATGTCGCGCTTCCGGAACTGGGATCGCCGTTAATGAGCGACAAGCGAAATTTTCTGCAGTTGATAAGTTCCTGCCGCCGCAGCGTGTGCCGTTAGGAGCGTTTCGAAAGCGTTGATGAGGAGCGCTTGCCACATCACACGGTATGCGACAGCACGTCTTATCCCGCTTCCGGGATTGTAGCTGCCGCATTATTCGCGTCTCTCCCTTGTGTCCTCGTGGCAACACCCCAGCCGTCTCGTCTAGCAGGCGGGCTCTGGCTTCCTGCCCATAGAAGATCCACCGTGACACCATTTGGTAGAATATGGCATTTTAAATCATCAGCCAATTTGTTTGTGTTTCTTAAGCGAATTAGCACCTACCTCTATGAATACACCCCATCAGACATATGCTAAATTCAGGGTGTATAAAAACACAATTGGACGAACTTTGCGGACAGGTTCCTCATACCATAACAAAGAAAAATAGTTCGAAAATGTTTCGTTTATTTATTGGCTCTGAGCACTATGGGACTTAACATCTATGGTCATCAGTCCCCTAGAACTTAGAACTACTTAAACCTAACTAACCTAAGGACATCATACAACACCCAGCCGTCACGAGGCAGAGAAAATCCCTGACCCCGCCGGGAATCGAACCCGGGAACCCGGGCGTGGGAAGCGAGAACGCTACCGCACGACCACGAGATGCGGGCGTTTATTTATTACCGAATGTACGTAGTACAAATGCACTTCATGCGTCTACAATTGTCTACCCAGTGTAACTGTTCAAGATGTCCTGATTTCGGAGAAATTTATAGAAAATAACTAAAATGTTTTCCTTTTTTCAGATAAGCATAAACCCGCCGGATCAAGGACAGTCGCAGACTTTCGAAGACCCTTAAATGATGTTGCAACTTTTCACACAATTCTATGATTTGCGGGCAAAACATTTCAGGCTTTGGAAGGTCAGCTGCATAAAATAATTCATTTATGTACCCCCTCTCCCCACCTCTTTCCTAGCAAAAGCCTCCCCTGGACTGACGTGTAGCTAACGTGAAGTCTGTGGAACTCGTTCCTCGTTCCTCGTCAATGTCATTCTGTAACGGTTAGCATTCACCAGTACGTCTCGAAAAGTGTGCTTTAATTGTGCTGAAACCCCATCACGCTAAAACTAAATTCTTATCACCAGGGGATATAATGTGCAGAAAGTCTGAGACAGTTCAGCAGTACGTTTATTTTATGCGTACCATAACGTATAATGTTCTTTCAGTAGCAACTAAAAATTGAAACATTTCTGGACGTACCAACGTAAAGGTCTCTGGTTTCCAGCCTGGGGAGAACGACAAAAGTTAAATTAATTCAACGTACCGGAAGAGACAACGACGCCATATGTCTGCACCGCATTTACACGACGTCTTTTCTTTGTTCTACTTTGAGGAACTCGTCTCCAAAGTTTGTTCAAATATTTTTGTTGCACTCCGTACACCTAGAAGAATCTAATATTTGCGGCAACTCACGGTTTACACTAATTTATGGAAGCAACATAGGCTTCCTTTACGTGACTGTTGCTCAGTCCCTGGAGAAGTTGCGAAACACATAAAAACAGAATATCAAATCAAGCACCTTTCAGCCGTCTAGTTTCCAAACTGTTATTTTATTGGGTTATCAGCTTTGGTGATTTATTATGCCACCTTCAGGCCCCTGCGTACAGATAGCAGCGGTAACAGTATGAAATAGATAACAAAAAGGGGGTGCAAGTCTTACATACAATGGTAATATGTAATAACATAACGATAAAAAAATGTACAGGAAGTTACATAAAAGTTACAGATAAATTAAGCAATAAAATAAGAGAACAGTTGCACACTATAGTAAGTTAAACTAGTGAGCAAAGTATATATGTCACATAATCGTAAAAAAGATCCTACAAAACGGAGGTCAATCTCCCGGGTTTCCACAGGTTTTATTGACTTAGCATTTGTCGTTTAGACAACATTACGATATATTTAGCACTTTATACGTTGATGAAATGAGTCTCATTTTTTGGGTTAACGGTTTCACATTGCAACAGTTCCTAACACAGAAATCCGGGTAACACATGTTGTTCTCAATCTGATATGATGTACGCTCTTTCTCTGATTTTTCCCCTTTGTTTGGATCCTGCCAGTTTGTTAAGCAGTCTTTCACATGTTTTTATATTGTAACCACGGTTGATGGCTTGTGCAATAAGTTCTTTCTTTTCCTTTTAAGATTGGTCTACTTGAAATACAGGCGCTTGATTTCCCAAGTATGGTTGTTGGCTAATGTACAACAGATTGAAAATTTTAAATTTCTAATAATTTTGCTCTTTGTTAATTTGTGTTTGCCTGTATATTAGAATACATCAACACAGTTATCTGGTTATGACTCAGCACTGAGTGCAACGCTTTCATGTGTACTGAATATATGAGATACCACTCTATGAGGAATACGTAATTGTAGTTTGTGATTGTTGTAGTTCTCGCTAACAATTTCGTACAATTAACGTGTAACTGCACCCGATATTGTTTGATAGTAAGATGTCGTTAGTTTTTTGCACCTTCCTAGTTTTTTTCACAAGTCCTGTGTGACGTACGTTAACGTTGCTTTGACCTACTCAACTGCTTACTTTCATTCTTCGAAATGTAACCACGATGGCTGCTACACTACATTGGTTATCATTATGCTGTTAGTGTTGTGAGTTCTTCCCACTTTACGTTGTTTCCGTGGTATATGGACGAGTGTTAGTTTTCACGTGACTGCTACTTTTATTAGTTGACGTGGGTGTTTATTCGGCTTGTACACCTGTACCTCTAATGGCTTGATAATACCCGACAAATTGTTCTGGTATATTCCATGATATCCACATTCTCAATTAACCATTTAATCATAAAGGTACCAGCTGACATATTACACATTGTATGGTATATCCTGACACATGTTTTCTGGTGGTATTTTTTGTCATGTATCATACTATCCTTTGTCTTACCTTGCTTAAGGTCAACATGACATATAGAGGTATGGGTCTTTGGTTGTTCTGATTGTAATGAGTTCATTTCTAATATACTGCACTTATATCGCAGTACTTTTCTTTAGACTTCCTTCATAGCTTATGGTTTGGTATATCACCCAGCCATACGTCTACGTACCAGCAGACTAATCACTTTCATGATAGCGTTGGTTGTACCCATTTCCATATGTTTCAAAACTTACTGCTTAGTGTGAATTCGTTACGATATATTACATGACATTCATAGTTCGGGTCATTAAAAGTGTTCTATTAAATAAGTTGTATCTTATGAGTCTGTGATTGATAAATTGCATTGATGTATCTTATTCTTGTTTTATTAGTTGTTATTAATATATGGAACATTATGATACAGATAGTTATGGGGTTGAGCTGCAGTAAGTGGTATATGTTTTACCAGTATATGACAACATGCAGTAAAATGTTTTACCATCAATCTGTACTCGTCAGTATATGACTATATTGTTTTACTCCAGTTGCTTCATGGCACTGCATTAGCAAAATAATGGTTCAAATGGCTCTGAGCACTATGGGTCTTAACTTCTGAGGTCATCAGTCCCCTAGAACCTAAAACTAATTAAACGTAACTAACCTAAGAACATCACACACACATCCATGCCCGAGGCAAGATTAGAACCTGCGACCGTAGCGGTCGCGCGGTTCCAGACTGTAGCGCCCAGAACCGCTCGACCACCTCGGCCGGCGCACAGCATTAGCATTACACGGCGATTATCTATGCATAACATAATATTGACCTCTGTTTTGTGGAATCTTTTTTTACAGTTATTGGCATACATACTTCGCTCCCTAGCTTAAGTTATTACAGTGTGCAACTGTTCTTTTATTTCATCCCTTAATTTATCTGTAATTTTACTGTAACTTCCTGTACAGTTAGCTGATAGTCAATGCTGCTGAAAACGTCGTTGAACTGTTCGTGCAGAGGGTTGTTGATTCAGGGATCGAGACGTGGCTGCACAATCCGTTACAGCTATGCGGATAAGATGCCTGTCATCTCGACTGCTAGTGATACGAGGCCGTTGGGATCCAGCACGGTGTTCCGTATTACACTTCTGAACCCACCGATTCCATATTCTGCTAAAAGTCATTGGATCTCGACCAACTCGGGCAGCAATGTCGCGATACGATAAACAGCAATCGCGATAGGCTACAATCCGACCTTTATCAAAGTCGGAAACGTGATGGTATGCATTTCTCCTCGTTACACGAGGCATCACTACAACGTTTAACCAGGCAACGCCACTCAACTGCTGTTTGTATGAGAAATCGGTTGGAAACTTTCCTCATGTCAGCACGTTGTAGGTGTCGCCACCGGTGGCAACCTTGTGTGAATGCTCTTAAAAGCTAATCATTTGCATATAGCAGCATCTTCTTCCTGTCGGTTAAATTTCGCGTCTGAGGCACGTCATCTTCATGGTGTAGCAATTTTAATGGCCAGTAGTGTATTTGCAGCCCTCTGCCGCTAGAGGTCTCCTAATTGTAGCGTGTAACATGGCTGCGTGTATTGTAGCTATGTAGTTGCGTGAGAAACAGCGTTTCGAACAAGTTTCGAATTCCAAGAGTTTGTCCACACCTGGAGCACCTTCTCCTTCAGCATGAAAATAACAGACCACACACAAGCGCTGAAATATGTGCAACAACCACACGCCTTGGGTTCACTGTCACTGATCATCCTCCATACATTCCCAAATTGATCCCATCCGATTTTCATCTGTTTCCTCAACGTAAAGAACAGCTTCGAGGACTTCGCTTTGATATTGCTGAAGCGGTGCAACCATACGGCGAGGTTGTGGCTCCGTCAAAAGAGTCACTTTCTAAAGGGACGGTATCAACAAACTCGTCTCTCGTTGGGATAAATGTGTCCGCCGCCAGCGTGACTATGTTGAGAGATAAATGTGTAGGCATGAAGAGTAAAGATGTAGAATGTTAATGATGTTTGTTTTACTTAAAAATCTTTAATACTTTTCACATAAAAAATTCGGAAGCATTACTTTTCAGCACGTCCTGACTCTTCTTGGAACGAGCACTCTCGAAATTTCTAGAGTAAACCTGTCCGCGATGGGCGTTTTTGAGCATCTCTGTAACGCTCCCGTACAGATTAAACTAAAGGGTCTCGTGAAGAAACTCGCCTTTCTTCCACTTTGGCAGCACACTGCTGTCTTAATGTGCCCATATATTATTAGCATTGTTTCTGTGCGGGGCACATTTCTCTGAAACGTGATTATTTTTCTGGCTTTGCTAACAGGATTCTGTTGCAAAGCATTATCGCGACTGATTAGGTTTTATGTAAACTAAGCCTAGGCCGCTAGAAACTAATTTTACATACAATGTCCTGCAAACACGCTTGACGTTTCATCGAAAGAGATCGGATGATGACAATTTTAGAGTAGATCAAGACAGTATTGCTGAACTGTCACTTCATTCACAAGTCACAAACCTAACCCAATTAGTATCAAATGTTAGGGAGAGAATTCCATCTAAAACTGGAGAATAGGAGCAGTGTAACCGTGATTCTTTAGTCGCAGAGTTCCATATTAATATGCAGTTACCTTATGTTCTGACGAGACCTGCGTTATTCCAAGTGTCATCTATGGAACTGAGCTGCGTGATGTCTTCGACAACCGCCAATACTTCGACAGGTGCTCACTCTGTCGTGTTCAAGCCACAAATATAACTATAGGGCGCCGCGCAATGAGATTTAAAAAATGGTTCAAATGGCTCAGAGCACTATGGGACTTAACTTCTGAGGTCATCAGTCCCCTAGAACTTAGAACTACTTAAACCTAACTGACATCAGACACATCCATGCCCGAGGTAGGATTCGGACCTGCGACCGTAGCGGTCGTTCGGTTCCTAGAACCGCTCGGCCACTTCGGCCGGCTGAGATTTAAACACTCGGTATGGAGGAGTAAACTAAAAAGGAAAGAAAGCCGCACACACACTGTAAACACTAGCGCCACCACACAACCAAGGATGACCAACGCCAGAAGTTATCGACAGTGAATGGAGGGTTTTACTTATTTTCTGCTTGGAATCCTGCTCGCTCCCTGCTCGAACAGAGTTAATGCTACCTCACCCATTGGTTATCGATGCTCACTATGGATAACTTCTGACGTCGTTCATCTTTGGTTAAGTGGAGGCGCTAGTGTTTAGGTAACACTGATTTCACAATACTTCTTGCAGACGTGACGTCATTTTGACGTCACACCCAACACCGACAACCGCAGGAACTGCTATCGACTTTCGTTAGCCCTAGGTGCGGACCATCCTTGCATGAGTAACAGCTCACACATCTCGTTAGTGGCACATATATACGAATCGAAAATGCCACTGGTTTGCAGGAATTCTTGTGAGATGAGTGCTACCCGCGAAATGTTCGTGACAATGAAGAATATGAATGTTATAGCTCACCATTTCACTCGTAGGAATTTAAGTATTCTCTTAGGTTCCTGTCTAACCACAAACCTGGAAATCGCCACATGTTCGGAAACAAAGAGCCAAATATTTGTGAGAAGAAATAATATGAATTTTATTGCTGTTCGTTCCAGTCGTAGCCGTGAAAGCTGTCCTCTTCGGTTCCTGTCTAACCACACACTCGGAAATTGCCACGTATTCGGAAATAAGCAGCCAAATATTTGTTTCATCCTTCGTACTCTAATTAAAAAAAGTTGTTAAATATGATCGAATATTGCACCGTAAACCACGACATTGCCCATTATTCTAGGGCTTAGTCACCTGGTTTTTGTCTCACGTCTCGGTTACCACGCGATCTCTTGAAGGCTTACATCGTTATATGTTTGAACTGACATTTAATTATGAGGGTGACGTGTTAGTGATACATTTTCAATGCGCCTTTGCCTTGAAAAGACATACTGCAAGTTATAATATAAAACAGCTAAATATGCCAAAATGAATACGACGGCTGCCGCGTCGATTGTCGATATTGCATTTGACGTAAAAATGACTTCAGGTTAGCAGGTAGTCTTGTAAGATAAGTGTTACTCGCTAGTGTTTACTGTGTATGTGTGTGTGTGTGTGTGTGTGTGTTTGTGTGTTGCACAGAGCTTTCTCGTTGCAGTAGCCGAAGACGTCATCCGGCTCATCCCGGTAAGCTGTTTGAACGTTTTACGCCGGGAGAAACTCTAGTTTCACATCACGTATGGAGTTGTCCACATTTATGAAACTGAACTGTTTCGTAGTCTGCAGAATATTTTAGTTTCAAAAGTTACGTGTCGGCGGTGTTTAGCAAGAGTGGTGGCGCAACGATAAAGGCCCTGCATTCACAGTTTTTTGCAATGGGGTTGAGATCGCCGCCTGGCCACCATCCAGATCTACAGCTTTCCATGGTTTTTCCGAATCAGTTAAGAAGAATGGGTTGAATTACTCCTTTCAAACGAACCTTAACCATGGGACTCTGTCACCAATTATCTTGTAATCGATCGTACGTTAAACACAAATACATCCTTCCTACACCACAATTTCGAAGATTGCTGGGCAGATTATACATGATGGTCAGATCTGTTTGACAATGAAAAAATTTCCCCCTTTCATTTTTTGAACTGCTTCCTACAAACTTATAAAGCATTATATCTCTAAACTCCTGTTTTGCAAGACTTATCAAAAGCCGCAAGTAAAGCATATTGTTTCGTTTCAAAAGCTATAGCTTTTTCAATAATCACTGCAAATAAAACGAGTGCCAGAACTGGCCTTACAATACATTTTTTCTCTGTACCCACTCAGTCTCCGAGATATTTATTACAACAGTTTGAATCGTTTATGTTAGTACACCCGCGTCTGTAAGTTACAGCATCTTGGAGGTCCGCAAAAAACATTGCGTCACGGCGGCACTATGCTAATGATTTTCGTTGCCAGAACCTGAAATCACATGAGTTACATCAACATGAGACAGTTTAGTTCGAGCGAATTGGAGTAGTGGCTAGCATACTGGACTCACATTCTGGAGGAAGACGGCTCAAACCCCCATCCGGCTATCTAGATTTATGTTTTCTGTGCTTTCCCGAAATAGCGTAAGAGTACGGCCGATTTCCTTCCCCACGCTTCCCTAATCCGTGATTGTGCTCCGTCTCTAATGACCCCGTTCTCGACGGGACGTTAATAACTACTCTTCATTCCTTCTCTTAAAACCGATTAGTTTTCCTACAACAGCCCATGTGGGCAGAGTTCTTTGATATATTGTTGCTAATTGCGCAATTTGTGTTTGGCGGACCGTATACGAGCCCTAGAGAAGCAGAATGGCACACTAAACACATCTTGATGACATAAGGCGTGACAGAAACACAGGAAAAGTAGAGGTGCAAGGTGGACCAGTAGCTCAATATCACTCATAGCGTCAATTAACGGTTATTCTGAAGGGGTCAGATGTGATGAAACGTTTTACAGTACTACGAGAAGGTGGACCAAGGGCTACAGCCGAGCGCCAGGCTCTTTCTCTTGCAGGAAATATATTCGCAGTTGGGAATATGAAACACCTTCGACTGTATATTGAAATGACGACAATGAAAATTTGTGCCGAAGCGGGACTCGAACTCTAATTTGCAGCTTTACACTAGCGTCGCTTAACCGCTTCGATCATGCGAGCACGAATCAGGGTGAAACGCAAATTTCCACATGTCGCAGTCCATGTGTCATAATCTGCACTCGTTCGTTACGTATATTCCCGTCCAGGAAGGACATACTTATTGAGAGTCCAGGACCTAGTATTGGAGAATAAATACGAAACAGCAGTGACTGTGATATTAAGAAGTATGATGCAATGTTCCTTCGGGCATGCATGCGTGGGTTGTTTATAACTTGGTAAAGAGATTTCTTATAGGCTCTGCGAGACGTCAGTCATTCCTCTCACACACACGAACCGCGTCATTTGCCGATTTTGGTATCTTGCCCACAGTGAATGGTCCTAGCAACAATGAAGTAATGTCCTGCTCTCTGAAGTGTAGTGTTTTTTCCTGGAGAGTGGCATCGTAGAATGAGTACATTCTCCCCTGTATTTGTTTCCTAGGAGTGTTCTGACAGTTGCCTTTCTCGTGATGATTACGGGCCCTGTTTCTCCCTAATGGGTAGTAGTGTTCAACTGTTCAGCAGCTGTCTGGTGGAGGAGTACCTCGAACATTAGGATGTACAGTTCCAAGACTGGCCAATTTTTTCTCTACATTTTGAATGGACTGAATTGATTAATTTACTATATGTGCACGGGATCATTAGGTCGAATAATTACAACCCAAATACCACCACCACGGGCCAGTGCTCACATACTGAGGAGGTCTCTCCCACAGTAAGAGGTGTTATCGCAAGTGGTTTTGGATAGCATCTTCCATAGTGTCGAAAGGCGTTGTGCATCATCCGCGGGTATCATTTTTCACATTGACGGACTCTATGCTAATGACGGATGACACTACATAGGCTAAGCACCACACATTGCCCCCAATTTTTGACATTATTTCTATCCGTGTCACAGTATGGTCAGATAATCTTTTAGTAAAAAAATTGTCAATCAAAACCTGTCTTCTTTTTATAACTTTTGCGATCAAGACGAACAAATTTTATACATAAAATTAAGATCGTGTAGTTCACAAAATAGAGTATGTTAAGTGTCATAAAATTTGTGAATTACTGTACTGAGTGCTTCTATCGTGCAATGTTGTGTTAGTTTTGTTATGTATGATTATGGAAATCAAAGAAGGGGGGAGAGTGAAACCTAATTTCGGCGCATAGCCTACATCTCTCGAACAGTATCAAGGACTGTTGAATTCAACGTGGCTATCAGACAGTTCAGAATCGACAATGCTGCATCCCTTTCCGCGAGAAGTATACGTCATCACTTTTCTTCTTGCTCACCGTGTATTGTTGGCAAAAGAAAAGATATTATATCAGACTATTGGAGTCGATTCGGTCCAGTCCAGACGTCACCGTAGTAGCGTACGTTAGCGAATTCAACTACATAGATGGGCGGATGTTATTTACTAAATAAAATGACATAGCGCTCCAAACGAACGAAGTTATCTCCCCTTATCGATAAAAGCATTTCACATTGCTTATGGTACTATACCGCTTGATGTAAATTTTGAACTCCTTATTTAGGCAGTTAATGGTCTGAACGCTTCGCTATCAGTGAGCAGTATGCCGCACATGTCTTTAAAACAACAAAGGCAAAAAAAATAGAATGCTGATGTCTTCACTGCAAGAATAATCTCCACTTCTCTGACACTGAAAATTGAAGGCTTGTTTGCTTCGCTTATTTTCACCCTTATTGTCTCCTAGTATACCATATTTTGAGAAAAATCTGTACACTCACTAAGAATGCTCTTACCTTAGAAAGGGACGATTAGGCATATCTGCATTATCAGTTCGCGACCTTCGTGTAGGGCATTGTACAAGTGTCTCTAAATCCTACTTCTGCCGTCCCTGTACATACAGTGATGAGCGCAAAGCGACGTTGGATGCCGCCAGGTGCCGTTACGGGCACATGACACGGTAACGAAAGTCTGTAAGCGGAACTGACACGGACGGGGGTTCGCTCAAGTGAAGATATGCGCTCAAATGGGGAAATACATTGAGATAAGCGACTTTGACTAAGGGCAGATTATTATTACGCAAAGCTTGTGAACGAGTATCTCGCAAACGGCGGAGCTGGTCGAGTACTCAGGTGATACTGTCGTGAAAATCTACGGAAAAAGGCAGAAGGACAGTGGAACTACTACTAGACTCTAAATGGTTGGACGACCACGACTCTTCACAGAAAGTGAAATTTGAAGGCTCATCTTTAAGGAAGGATAGGTGGCATCTCTACCGAAACATCTCAATGCTGGTGCACGCGCAAGTGTTTCGGGCACCGTTGATTGTACATTGTTGAACATGGACTTCTGCAGCAGACCACCCCTACGTGTTCACATGTTGACCCAACGACATCGTTAATTACGATTGCAGTGGGCAAGGGCCCATCGGGATTCGACCGCCTATCAATGGAAATATGTCCGCTCTCCGTGATCACATTTTTGCTTTACTAGGTGGCTGGTCGTATTCGCAAACGCCGACATCGAGGTGAACGGCGGCTCGAAACGTGCAGCGAGCCACGGACGCAGGCTGGTGGGAGCGTTATTATGCTACGAGAGACATTCTCCTGCGCTTTCATGGAACCTGCGGTAGTAGTCGAAGATACGCTGGCAGCTGCGAACCACCTGCATCTTTTCACGCTTGATGTCTGCCCCGACGGTGATGCCATCTCCCAGTAGTATAATTGTCCGTGTCTAGGAGTCAGAACAGTACAACAGTGGTTTGAGGAGCGTTATAATGAAACGTTGATTCTCGAAGGCCAAATTCGCCTGATATAAATCCAATGAAGCCCATCTGGCTCGCTGTCGGCGCCATCACCGCGTACGCAAATCAGCGATTTACATGACCTGTGCGTAGACATCTAATGCCACATACCTCCACAAATCTACCAATGAACTGTCGGATCCCTGATACGCTGAATCAGTGATTTACTCAGTTCCAAAGACAGAAAAACAAGCTGTTAAGCAGGAGATCATAATGTTTCTGCTCACCATTGTAAAGCTCATCACTGACGGTATTAACTCATTCAGAAGAAACATCAATATTGATTCAGTAAAAACCAGATTGCAAAGCGATTTTCACTTGAATAACACTTCCTTAAACATTTTACGGAACGTTACGTATTGTTTAGCAGGTTTCATTTTCAACAATCTTCCAACAGAACTGGAGACACAGAGAGGTAAACCCTAAGTCTTCAGATCTAAGTAGAAAGCATTACTTGTTCTACTCAGGTTGTATTCAGTGTAGAAGTTCCTCCTCGCAATAGCTGAGAAAGCGTTCTCTGTAATATGTGATGTATTCGTATCCTTTCTCACTTATGCTTGTTTTACCATTTTTTAGTTTATTTTCTTTATAACTTTTCTAATCACCACTCTGTAACCTAAGTACTGGTTCGGTCCGTGACCAAGTAGATTTGCCTTGAATGTTGTATGGAATCCCAAAAATAAATTTAGAAAATAGAGAGTCGATAATGGTTGAGCTAAAGTGAGACAAATTCAAGGCGAAAATGAGACTGCAGAAAATCTGCATTTGCTCCAATTAATAAGCAATCCAACTTCCCATAATAAAATGCAAGAAAATACTAATAAATACACATTAATGTGACCACGTGTCAAGAGCCTCGATAACTACTTATGCAGCGCGGACCACTGCGAGAACTTCAGATTTAGGAAGAGAGTCAGTGATGTACAGCCGGCCGAAGTGACCGCGCGGTTCTAGGCGCTACAGTCTGGAACCACACGGCCGCTACGGCTGCAGGTTCGAATCCTCGGCATGGATGTGTGTGATGTCCAGTAAGTCCCATCGCGCTCAGAGCCATTTGAACCACTTCTTTTTTTGTGTACAGACAGGAATATGGAGCCATGCCGCCTCCAGCGCCGCTGCCAGCTGCGATAGGCTTCTTGGTTTAGGATCCATTCCGCATACAGCCCCATCGAGGTAACCCCACAGATAAAAATGGTTCAAATGGCTCTAAGCATTATGGGACTTAACATCTGAGGTCATCAGTCCCCTAGACTTAGAGCTACTTAAACCTAACTAACCTAAGGACAGCACACACATCCATGCCCGATGCAGGATTCGAACCTCCGACCGTAGCAGCAGTACGGTTCCGGACTGAAGCGCCTAAAACCTCTCGGCCACAGCGGCCGGCAATCCTACAGATATTCCACTGGGTTTATATCCGTACATTGCGAACTGTCTGATACGTTGCATTGTCCTGCTGGTGTAAATGTCATCGTGGCGAGATAAAACGAACTGCATGTAAGGGTCGACGTAGTCCCCTAAGGATAGATCGGTAGTTGTGTTGATCTAGAGTGCCTTCCAGAATGATCACCCAGAGACTGCCATTAAAGGAAAAATGGTTCAAATGGCTCTGAGCACTATGGTACTTAACTTCTGAGGTACTTAACTTCTGAGGTACTTAAACCTAACTAACCTGTAGTGCCTAGAACCGCTCGGCCACCCCGGCCGGCTCATTAAAATTCCCTCCAGACCATTACTCTCCCTCCTCCGGCCTGGACCCTACCGATAATTGTTGCAGGGTGTTTGCTTCCACACGCTTCACGTCGTAGAGGCCAATAGCCATCTTTCCGATGGAGCATGAAACGTCGCTCATCTGAAAAGGCCACCTGTCGCCATTTACTGGACGTGCAGTTGCGATACTTGCGTGCAAATTTCAGCCTTCGTCGCCAATGAACAGCAGTCAGCATTGCTGCATAAATCAAACGGCTCTGCAGCGGCCCATACACAGCAACGTTCGCTCAACGGTCGTTGAGGAGACACTGTTGGTAGTCCACTGTTTCAACAGTTGCACGTCTATTCGCCCGTACACATCTCCGCACCGGCGTTCACCCCTGTCATCTATGGCCATGGTACATCACAGTTGCCTCGATGCCGGTTTTGGATTGCGCCATTTTGCCATACACGGTGTACTTTAACCACAGCGGCAAGTGAACAGTATGAAAATTCAGCCGTTTCGGAAATGCTTCCACTCTTGGCCCTAAAGCCAATGACCATGCCGTTTGCTCGTCGGATAATTAGCTCCATTTTCGCATTACGACTACGACAGCACTCCAGAATGAGATTTTCACCCTACAGCGGAGTGTGCGCTGATATGAAACTTCGTGGCAGATTAAAACTGTGTGCCGGACCGAGACTCGAACTCGTGACCTTTGCCTTTCGCGGGCAAGTGCTCTACCAACTGAGCTACCCAAGCACGAACTAGCACGTCTGAAAGAAAGGATATTGCGTAGACATGGCTTAGCCACAGCCTGGGGGTTGTTTCCAGAATGAGATTTTCACTCTTGCAGCAGAGTGTGCGCTGATATGAAACTTCCTGGCAGATTAAAACTGAGTGCCGGACCGAGACTGGTAGAGCACTTGCCCGCGAAAGGCAAAGGTCACGAGTTCGAGTCTCGGTCCGGCACACAGTTTTAATCTACCAGGAAATTTCATATCAGCGCACACTCCGCAACAGGGTGAAAATCTCATTCTTGAAACATCCCCCAGGCTGTGGCTAAGCCATGTCTCCGCAGTATTCTTTCTTTCAGGAGTGCTAGTTCTGCAATGTTCGCAGGAGAGCTTCTGTAAAGTTTGGAAGGTAGGAGACGAGGTACTGGCAGAAGTAAAGCTGTGAGGACGGGGCGTGAGCCGTGCTTGGGTAGCTCAGTCGGTAGAGCACTTGCTCGCGAAAGGCTAAGGTCACGAGTTCGAGTCTCGGTCCGGCACACAGTTTAAATCTGCCAGGAAGTTACGACAGCACTGTTTACATACCCTTCACTGCTAGAGCTGCCATCTTGCATCTGTGAGTGGTTATTTCACACTGACATCGAACATAGGAGGTGGTCACATTAATGTGACCAGACCGTATATTTCTATATCAAATCAGGTTTCCTAACACTCCCAAATAATAATTAGAACGATAGCTAAGTCCAACACTCGGACTGAAAAATTATTCGGAATGACATCGACAAGACAACGATACCAAATGTATGATGTGATAAAATGAGTGAGCAGTGCACGTAGAAAGCTGACACACTTGCCAGCAGCGTGCCGGCCTTGGAAAGCCGTGTGCTTCACGCACCGCGAGGTACCGACTGACCTTTCGCGCCGTCTCGTGCAGGAGGAATCCAGTAGCATCCTGCAGAGGCCTTCGGGGAAGCCTTAACCCTTACTCACTCGCATGCCTCCACCTTTAAGCTGTAAATCTATCGCCTAAAGCCGTATAAGCTTCGCATGAAGTCGAATAAGAATTCACACGTTGCAAGTTACAAACTTGTCGTTTACACCGTAGAGTCGTAGAAGACAAGGAGCAAAATCTCAGCATCCATGTAAATTCGTAAATTCTTCTACCTGTAATCTAGAGATGACTGATCCAGCCTCAATGCCAAGTAGACGATTCGCCAAGCGTGAGAAAGGACACTGGAGTTGTTTCGAAAGCGAAAGTTTGAGTCGTGTTCGAGCAATTATCAAGGCAAACAAGAGAATTTCCCACAATACCTCTGCGCTCTCAAGTGTTCATTCAGTATTCTTTAGTTCTCTGGAGCCAGTGGGCAGGTCGTCGAACGGGACGTGTGTTGCACGTGAGTGCCATAAGGAAAGAAGGGGCGTTAATGGCCCAGTGTTCTCGCTTACCAACCGGTGAAAGCTGTATCTCATTAATAAAAGCAAGCTCATTTACAGAGCCTCTAAAGTACGAGGACTTGCTTCGTTTTCCATAGAGAGATGTAACATCATGAAAACATATCCGGTCGCAGGTTAGTTGTACTGCCCTTAGGTTAGTTAGGTTTAAGTAGTTCTCAGTTCTTGGGGACTGATGACCTCAGAAGTTAAGTCCCATAGTGCTCAGAGCCATTTTTGAAAACATATCATAACGTACTTCACATTTGTCACATACTTGTCTCTCCTCACGCACAGCTTCCAACACAATGTAGTAAAGCTGAAAATTCTAAATACATTCTACTTATGAATGGTGCATCCTGAAATGTAAAACTTACCAAGCAATCAAAACAGTTGCTGGTAGTGATGAAAGGAATAACAATATCGGTTTACCGTCTCGTCAGGCGCAAATCTGTGATGATGAATAACGACAGAGTTAGGCAAAGACTGGGAAGGATCCAACATTTAGCTGAGAGGATTTTAGGAGACAACAAAAAATTTCAAAGATGATGATCAGATATAAATCAGATGCCGATTATTCTTCAATAAACCAAGCTACGCCTCACTATATTTGAAATTATTCGTGGTTGTCTAGATATTAGGTAAGTGTTGCATTTCGATGCACGCTGACCTCACAATTGCTTTCGTTACCTTGGAGAAACAACCGTACATTCTTCCTACCATTACTTCCTTTTGCAAATGCAACATAAGGATTTCGGGTTAAATGATAATGTAATGTTCTGTTGTTTATACATATAAAACAAACACATAAAAATAATAACATGAACTGTCACCAGAATTAATATGTCATGTTTTAACGAATGCATATTGAATATGCTTTAAATGGGTGTTTTGAGCGTCTGTTAACAACGTTTTACGGTACAAGAAAGTGTAGAATTCTGAGCTAGTTAAGTGTTATTTCTGTGCAGGTATACATTACGTGTGGGTAATACTCAATGATATCATTGGGATAGGTGTGTCGTGTTCGGGAGGAGCGAGATTCCAGTTGTACCTGTGGCCGTTCAGATTTACAATGGGTTTCTCTAAATCGCTTCAGGAAGATTCTAGAACGGCCTATTCTTTCACTAACCCTTCTCCAATCGAGCGAGTAATCTGTCTCTAATGAGATGGCCATCGACGTGGCGCTAAATTTTCGTAGATACCATGTTTATAACGAATTTATACACTAAAGGTAGTCCGGAAATACACATCAATAGATGTATAGAAACTGAAAAAGAAAAAAAAAAGAAAAAAGTGGGCAGCGTGTGTATTCCGCCGTTCATTCTCCTGCGCTTCTACAGATTCGACTTGGTTTGTCGTTTCATTCTTCCGGCCTCCGTATGAGTAGTCAAATGTTACTCTAGAATGTTGAATATTTTGATGAGTGACAACACAGTGTAGTTCTCTTTTTGTTATGGGTAGGCATGAAACGAAAGAAAGCGAGGAAATTCAGTTCGATGTCTCGTCCCATGAACAGAGCACTGTGAACAGCGTATTGTACAATTACTCCATAAACATTTACAGAAAGATTTGGAATTATGTCAAAGACACTGAAACTCAATTAAAAGAACGAAAGTCTAAAGCCTTCCCTGTCAGCAAAATTATGGTCGTGAGTACTTTATCCGCCTGCACATGTAGACAAGTTGCGACGGGTTCGAGAATAGTAGCGTTACTGACATTTGGTATTTACAGCCAAGGAGACAGTGTTGCCTCGAAGTGTAATACAAAATGGAATGATTAATATTTTCAAGCAACTTTGCTTTCTGACGCTAGTGTCATTCCATATATGACAATCATTTTTGTTAAGATATTCTAATATTTTCTGGATCAGTCAGCCACATACTCAGCAGTGATACTTCACCTGTTAAGTGCGCTCCGTTGCTGTGTTAAGAAAAACACACGTTTCATTTCGTGCCAGTAACGGTAAAGTAGGTATATTCTTTAAAACTCGTAATTATAACACTCAGAGCATTGTTCTTAAAGCGAAGTATTTGACAGGTGTGATAGTTGCTTTGGGCATACCACAAGGCAGTATTACAGGACTGCAGCTATTCACTATTCTAACCGAATATAACTCGCTTTTCGCAGAGTACGGGGCGTAGCATAAATAGTAATTATAAATTATTGTAACTCTTTAGGCTATGTTTTCCCCAATGCTGATCAGGAATATATGACTCAATCACAGTCTCAGTATGTTAACTTTAAAGTTCGGACATTGGCATGCGCCACGGGGCAAGAAACTTTAATTATACTTGTGTTGACGCTAATCGTGATAGCATTACCGACGGATAGTAACTGTGGTGAGTTTGAATAAGCTGGAACACAAACAGGTGTCGCGGTTTAATGGGCACCGAAATAGTAATTTGGACGTAGTACTCCCACAGTTGAGTGTTGAGTAGGTTGATGATACATCATGCCCACTCTCGTAAACGTAACTTCATCTGAGAAAAGGACAACCGTGTATTTCCTGACATACATTTTCCACTATTCAAAAGTACTCTTCATTTACACTACTTTCCATTAAAATTGCTACACCACGAAGATGACGTGCTCCAGTCGCGAAATTTAACCGACAGGAAGAAGATGCTGTGATATGCAAATGATTAGCTTTTTAGAGCATTCACACAAGATTGGCGCCGGTGGCGCACCTACAACGTCGGTGGGTTCAGGAGGGTAATACGGAACGCCGTGTTGGATCCCAACGGCCTCGTATCACTAGCAGTCGAGATGACAGGCATCTTATCCGCATGGCTGTAACGGATCGTGCAGCCACGTCTCGATCCCTGAGTCAACAGATGGGGACGTTTGCAAGACAACAACCATCTGCACGAACAGTTCGACGACGTTTGCAGCAGCATGAACTATCAGCTCGGAGACCATGGCTGCGGTTACCCTTGACGCTGCATTACAGACAGGAGCACCTGCGATGGTGTACTCAACGATGAACCTGGGTGCACGAATGGCAAAACTCATTTTTTCGGATGAATCCAGGTTCTGTTTACAGCATCATGATGGTCGCATCCGTGTTTGGCGACATCGCGGTGAACGCACATTGGAAGCGTGTCTTTGACATTGGAACATTAGCGTATCACCCTGCGTGATTGTGTGGGGTGGCACTGGTTACACGTCTCGGTCACCCCTTGTTCGCATTGACTGCACTTTGAACAGTGGACGTTACATTTCAGGTGTGGTACGACCTGTGGCTCTATCCTTCATCCGATCCCTGCGAAACCCTACATTTCAGCAGGATAATGCACGACCGCATGTTGGAGGTCCCGTACGGGCCAGAAAATGTTCGACTGCTGCCCTGGCCAGTACATTCTCCAGATCTCTCACCAACTGAAAACGTCTGGTCAATGGTGGCCGAGCAACTGGCTCGTCACATTACGCCAGTCGCTACTCCTGATGAACTGTGGTATCGTGTTGAAGCTGCATGGGCAGCTGTACCTGTACATGTCTTCGAACCTCTGTTTGACTCAATGATCAGGCGTAAGAAGGCCATTACGGCCAGAGTTGGTTGTTCTGTGTACTGATTTCTCAGGATCTTTGCACCTAAATTGGGTGAAAATGTAATCACATGTCAGTTCTAGTATAATATATTTGTCAATGAATACCCGTTTATCATCTTGCATTTCTTCTTGGTGTAGCAATTTTAACGGCCAGTAGTGTATTTTAAGTGTTAACAAAAATATAGACTTATGAAATCGTCCAGTAGTATGAAATCAGTCTGCGTAGCTGTTATGATCTTGAAGCAAGCAGCTTTTGTAAAAGTTAAATTTTATTTCTACTTGTCACCTTTTTCGGAAAGTTAATAAATAAGAAGACTGGGCTGGTGTTGCGAGCACGGCACAATCTATCTTTTAGCAAGTAACAAACTTAATGCTGTAACACTTAGCTGTCAATATGGTGGCCCAAAATACACTCCTGGAAATGGAAAAAAGAACACATTGACACCGGTGTGTCAGACCCACCATACTTGCTCCGGACACTGCGAGAGGGTTGTACAAGCAATGATCACACGCACGGCACAGCGGACACACCAGGAACCGCGGTGTTGGCCGTCGAATGGCGCTAGCTGCGCAGCATTTGTGCACCGCCGCCGTCAGTGTCAGCCAGTTTGCCGTGGCATACGGAGCTCCATCGCAGTCTTTAACACTGGTAGCATGCCGCGACAGCGTGGACGTGAACCGTATGTGCAGTTGACGGACTTTGAGCGAGGGCGTATAGTGGGCATGCGGGAGGCCAGGTGGACGTACCGCCGAATTGCTCAACACGTGGGGCGTGAGGTCTCCACAGTACATTGATGTTGTCGCCAGTGGTCGGCGGAAGGTGCACGTGCCCGTCGACCTGGGACCGGACCGCAGCGACGCACGGATGCACGCCAAGACCGTAGGATCCTACGCAGTGCCGTAGGGGACCGCACCGCCACTTCCCAGCAAATTAGGGATACTGTTGCTCCTGGGGTATCGGCGAGGACCATTCGCAACCGTCTCCATGAAGCTGGGCTACGGTCCCGCACACCGTTAGGCCGTCTTCCGCTCACGCCCCAACATCGTGCAGCCCGCCTCCAGTGGTGTCGCGACAGGCGTGAATGGAGGGACGAAAGGAGACATGTCGTCTTCAGCGATGAGATTCGCTTCTGCCTTGGTGCCAATGATGGTCGTATGCGTGTTTGGTGCCGTGCAGGTGAGCACCACAATCAGGACTGCATACGACCGAGGCACACAGGGCCAACACCTGGCATCATGGTGTGGGGAGCGATCTCCTACACTGGCCGTACACCTCTGGTGATCGTCGAGGGGACACTGAATAGTGCACGGTACATCCAAACCGTCATCGAACCCATCGTTCTACCATTCCTAGACCGGCAAGGGAACTTGCTGTTCCAACAGGACAATGCACGTCCGCATGTATCCCGTGGCACCCAACGTGCTCTAGAAGGTGTAAGTCAACTACCCTGGCCAGCAAGATCTCCGGATCTGTCCCCCATTGAGCATGTTTGGGACTGGATGAAGCGTCGTCTCACGCGGTCTGCACGTCCAGCACGAACGCTGGTCCAACTGAGGCGCCAGGTGGAAATGGCATGGCAAGCCGTTCCACAGGACTACATCCAGCATCTCTACGATCGTCTCCATGGGAGAATAGCAGCCTGCATTGCTGCGAAAGGTGGATATACACTGTACTAGTGCCGACATTGTGCATGCTCTGTTGCCTGTGTCTATGTGCCTGCGGTTCTGTCAGTGTGCTCATGTGATGTATCTGACCCCAGGAATGTGCCAATAAAGTTTCCCCTTCCTGGGACAATGAATTCACGGTGTTCTTATTTCAATTTCCAGGAGTGTAGATAGAATAGTTTATTTATTTTCTCTATAGGGAGAGGAGAATTGTGGCAGAAACAGTAACCAGTCACTATTCATTGCCCTGAAGTTATTACTCCGTAGAGCAGCTTACAAGACCATCGCCAGATTGTAAGACTTGCATACTGGGGTGGATAAGTCACGCACTTTCCGGACACTGTTTTTACATGCCGCTGTATATCCGGTGTTTCTCTAGGGTCCCTACCAGTGATGCAATAATTTATTAGTCACAAAATATCACAAATACTTCTCATTTCTACGCGTCTGTAATAATAGCTGTTGCCGGCCGGTGTGGCCGTGCGGTTCTAAGCGCTTCAGTCTGGAACCGCGAGACCGCTACGGTCGCAGGTTCGAATCCTGCCTCGGGCCTGTATGTGTGTGATGTCCTTAGGTTAGTTAGGTTTAAGTAGTTCTAAGTTCTAGGGGACTGATGACTTCAGATGTTAAGTCCCATAGTGCTCAGAGCCATTTGAACCATTTTGAACCTTTACAGACGGCGTAGTGATTGAGTCATGTGCTCAACCGCGAGTACACTGCCTCTACGTGAACGTAGGGAAGTAGCGATCAGTGAGACCTTTATGTTTCAGTCTGTCATTGTATGTAAACATGGGTAAATGTAAAGACGGCATAGAGTAGCAAAAAGAGGCATTCGTGATTGGTCGTGCCAATGGCCATACGGTGTTGCTGCATTTGTTGGTATTTCGCGGTGGACTGATCAATGTATTTACAAGCAATGGTATAACACATGTGGCCACGAACGCTGCGTCAGAATTGTAGACGGCAAAAGATTCTGAAAGGGACCGCAGACGCGATTCACGGCTTGTAAATCAAATTCGCTTCCAAACCCGACAGGAATTTCTGGAGTTAGACAATGAAAGTCCAGGCGCACCTGTTAGCGAGAGAACATTGCGAAGGGAACTGCATCCAACGAACATTTGGAGTCGATCGCCTAGCAAGAGTCCATTGCCCACGCAGGCACATAAAGCTGCGCTTCTTCAATGGGCTATAAATCATCGAAAGTGGGCAAGAACTGACTGGTGCAACGCAACTAACATGAGTTGGCGTGTTTATTTAAACATTGTGAATGATCACATGTTGCCTTATCAGTCAACATCTGCATGATGAGTATGCTACTGACACCTACATTTTCCAAGACGACAACAGCAGAGTTCCTAGGGCTGGAAAAATATGTGACTAGTTTCCCGAACACTTCCCCATCTACATATACAGAGATACTCCGCATGTCACCATACGGTGCGCTGCGACGTACCGCTTCTAGTCATTTCCTTTTTTGTTCCACTCGCAAATAGAGCGAGTGAAAAATGACTCTCAATATGCCTCCCTATAAGTCCTAATTTATTGTATGCTATCTTCGTGGTCCTTACGCGCAATGTATCTTGGCGGCAGCAGAATCGTTCAGTAGTCCTCTTCAAATGACGGTTCTCTAAATTTTCTCAGTAGTGTTTCTCGAAAAGAACGTTGTCTTCCCTCCAGGAATTCCCATTTGAGTTCTTGAAGCATCTACGTAATATTTACGTGTTGTTCGAACCTACCGGTAACAAATCCAGCAGTCCTTAAAACCGACCTGGTACGGATTCCAAACACTCGAGCAGTACTCAAGAATAAGTCGCACCAGCGTCCTGTATGCGGTCTCCTTCAGAGGTGAACCACTCTTTCCCCACGCTTTTATAATTCGACTAAGCTGCAAAATCACCAGACTCGAACCTCATAGAAAATCTGTGGGACATGTTGGAAAAGTGTCTCCGCAGTTTGATGGAACTGCTAGATCAAATCCTCAACGCTTGGCTTAACCTGCATGCGACGTATGTGCACAACCTTGTGAACTCACTTCGTAACCGAATTTAGGTGGTTATCAAGTCCATGGTGGAATTATACGGTATTAAATTATGCTTGTAAAGTTTTCTCTAGACGTGACTAATTTCTTGTCTGGTGAGTTTATGACAGTACAGCGACGTGTATGCTGATGCATGAAAACTATATTATGTGACCAAACGTCACTCATATACCCATTACTGTTCGTTCCGAGAAAGGTGTAGCTAACAGCAAGTGGGCCCTTCATTTGCTACTCTCATCGTGGGGAAGAATTTATACAAAATTGAAAATATCCTCATCTGGGCATGCACCAAGTCCACAATCGCCCATCTCTCTGACATGCATACCACGACTCGAGACTCATCACATAACACCTGCCATCACGGCTCGACAAACCAGATACTGCGTTTCTTGCAGCAAAATAATGTATGTAACTTATTCATTCCAGTTAAGGATGCCTTCTGAGTAGCAGCAACTCTATGGAACCATATTTGCTGTCGATGGATCGCTCTACCATCATCTGCTAAAGTACTGCCGTTTAAATTTCAGCAGGACGTTAGCCGTGTGCAACGAAGGTCAAACTGGCTTGAAGTGTACTTCATGCTTGGATATGCAAACGATAATAGTTTCAGCGTAACCGCAACAAATTAAGTATGAGTAACGCCTTATACGATGGGTTCAAATGGCTCTGAGAACTATGGGACTTAACTACTGAGGTCATCAGTCCCCTAGAACTTAGAAGTACTTAAACCTAACTAACCTAAGGACGTCACACATATCCATGCCCGAGGCAGGATTCGAACCTGCGACCGTAGCGATCGTGCGGCTCCAAACTGTAGCGCCGAGAACCGCTCGACCACTCCGGGCGGCTTTATACGAGGAGCGTTCAGTAAGTAATGAATACAAAACTTTTATTCTCGGACGACTTTGGTTGAAAAAATGTGTAAGTTGTTGGTGGGACATCGTGAAACATTCCCGCTTCAGCTCCTATAGGTTCACGAAGTTCCGACAGGCAGTGGCATTATTGTAGGTGTCAAAATGGCGTCTGTAACGGAGGGACGCTCCAACGAGAGAGTTGTCACTGAGTTACTTTTGTTGGAGAAACAGAGCATCGAAGACACTCGCAGGCGCTTCATGAACGTCTAGGGAGACGAGGCAGTGAACAAAAGCGCGATGGCTCGTTGGGCAAGGTGTCTGTCATCAAAAGAAGGTCGCACAAACCTGTCCGATCTCCCGCGTGTAGGTTGGCCGCACACCGCCGTGACTCCTGCAATATTGCAACATACGGACACTGTCATTCGAGGCTATCGACGAACCACAATGAAACACCTCGGTGCTCAACTGGATGTCTCTGTTGGTAGTGCTAACACACTCGTCCACCACTTGGGATACTCAAAGGCGTGTGCCCGATGGATTCCTTGCCGCGTAACAGGAGACCATAAACTGCATTGATGGAACATCTGTGCAGGACTGCTTGAGGTGACGAGGTTGATCGTGACAATTTTTTGTCGAACATCGTCACAAGTGATAGAAAATGGGTTCATCACTTCGAAACGAAAACAAATCGACAATCCACACAGTGGCTGCACACCACCTTTCCTCCGAGGAAAAAGTTCAATGCCGCACTCTCAGCTAGTAAAGATACGGCGATGGGCTTCTGGGACTCTCAAGAGTTATTCTATTTGTTGTCCTCCCTCTCGGTGCAACGATTAACTTTCAAGTGTACTGCGCTACCCTCATAAAATTGAAGAAACGGCTTCAGTGTGTTCGTCCCCACAAAAATGAAAACAAACTTCTCCTTCTGAGTGACAACGCAAGGCCTCCACACGAGTCTGCGCACCCTAGAGCAGCTCACAAAACTTCGCTAGAATATTCTTTCTCATTCACTCTACAACCCGGATCTTTCACCTTTCACCTACCACCTGTTTGACCCAATGACAGATACACTGCGCGAGAAGCAGCACCTGGATAATGGGGAGGTTACTGATGCAGCGAGACGTTGGCTCCGATGTCTACCAGTAGAGTGGTACCATATTACCATACAGGTCCTCCCAATACGGTGGAGTAAGGCCGTCGCACAGAACGGAAGAAAATGGCTCTAAGCAATATGGCACTTAACATCTGTGGTCATCAGTCCCCTAGACTTACAACTACGTATACCTAACTAACCCAAGGACATCACACACATCCATGCCCGAGGCGGGATTCGAACCTGCGACCGTAGCAGCAGCACGGTTCCGGACTGAAGCGCCTTGAACCGCTCGGCCACAGCTGCCGGCATCCCTTAGTATTCACCAAGCCTGGGGCGATGAGATTTCAGCGAACTAGCAGAGTCCAGTAATCAGGTGTGTTGCAAACTACCTGCCCCAGTAAATTGACAAAGTGATTTTCAACAAGAAAGACATACGACTGAGTGTTTCTAAACTGAGAAAGATAATTTAGAAGCGAATCGAGCGTTTTAATTTTGGTGAACCTACACCCTTCTATATGAAGCATATGAGTAGACTGTAGGAAAGCGCAAGGCATACGTACAGCGCAAAGTGCTTTGCCCTGCCGCCTCTAAGGAGCATAACAAATGCAAAACGATGCCTAACGTTGCTGGGAAGCGTTAGCGAACTCTTCGCCTCTAATAAAAGTTGTCCCCATGAGGTGATCTATAACCGCTAGACATTTGATCCATAGACTCTGAAACACCCAAGATTCATCGCAGATACAGTGTTCAAAAGCGCCCACAATAGACAAGATGAATCATGCATTTTCCACTCATGCATAGATACTGTTCAAATTACATGTACTGGCAGCATTATTAGAGGTGCACGCTAACTACTTACCCATCAGATGTGTTATATAAATGCGTAAAAAACGGGTATGGTGGTGAAGACCACTTTTAATCATAATTTTATGGCAGTGAAAGTATTATACTGTGGAGAGAGTTCACTTTAGATGAAATGAGACACTGGGTATGTCCACCATCACGTCACACGCATGAGTATTGCAGAAATCTGTTGTAAGATCATGCACATTCATTTGATCGCCTACAGCCCTCCACTGAAGATATGTGTATTCAGCAACACAATGCATGAAGTACGATATTGCTATCTGCCACGCATACATGAAATTTAGACGCAGTTGCGAATGTGATCAATCATCAGCTGTATTATGAAATGACAACAATGAAAATTTGTACCTTCCGGGACTCGAACCAGGATTTCCCGCTTATCGGGAGCGATTTCCTTACCATTTGTCTATCTGAACACAATCTACGGCCAGGCCAATGGGTGACGACACATGAGAGATTTGGTCGGGCCACGAGTTGTGCTCGGATAGCGACCCTCCACGGTAAGCTGGAGATCCGGGTTCGAGTCTCGGTCCGGCACAAATTTTCATTGTCTTCGTTCCATTATACAGCTGATGGTTGCCCATATTCGCAACTGCGAATACATGTCACGTGGTCGCCGCGTTATCTGTTCCTTCCAACATCCATGCATGTCCGAAGAAACATTTCATTGTAATTCGGAGCAGCACGGGCACTGCAATATCGTATTTATCCGCCTCGACTTTCAAGTAAAATGTCTTCCCTGTACGGGAACATACATAACGGATGTAAGAGTACATGTTGTTGACACATAGTTGACGACATATGGAAGTTTGGGTCTGGCTGTTAGTCTTGCTAGGATAGCCTAATGCTAAAGCGACCTCGTTCAATAAACGGGAAATCCGGGTTCGAGCCCCAGTACGGCACAAATTTTCACTTCGTCATTTCGTTACACGGCTGATGGTTGTCCATATTGGCAGTTGCAAATACATTTCATGCAATGCACTGAGCTCCTGAATTGCCAGTGGTTGGACATGCACTCCTCTGTCAGGAACATACTTGGCTGGTTCTGAGTCTTATCAAGTATATCCGGGATGACGTCGAGAGAGATGTATGCATATTGTGTTCTGTTTTGACCATTCAACAATAGGGAACAAATTGCTATCAAGAATGCTTGCCATTCTCTACCCTGTAATCTATTTGACATTCGAACACAATCCGTAACTTACAGGGGCATCACCACCAGTGTGATTGTGTCTTTTACTGAAATAATAAGGTAACTACAAAACTTTTTTATCAGTACAGTGGATTAGATCAAATAATAAAATCAGTAAAATCAGCACTTGCATTGGTGATATTTTTGTCTGATTATTGACTATTTGTTTGTGTGTGTGTATGGGGGGGGGGGGGGAGAGAGAATTAGAGAGAGAGAGAGAGAGAGAGAGAGAGAGAGAGAGAGGGCAAATGCACATTTCCCTGTACAATTCTTTTTCTGAGATAGCACCATGGCTTCGGGAAGGAAGCTACAGAATTATTTCATTTTGTTGTGTAGAAGTACACTCGGCAAAATTTTGATTTCAGATTACAAGACGTTATGAAAATTAAACAGAGTCTGGGCCCATTATCGTGTTGTAACTTCCCCGCGTAGGTTATTTTTATCTGGAAACCTGGAGCTGTGTTTACGCGTTAATTCTAGGCCCGAGCCGCGGTAATGCATATCATTTTCCCAGGCAGGCTGAGGTTCCCGCTGCGCGCTGTTGCACATTAACGCTGCAGTGAGTCACCATTAGGAAAAGAAGTACCAGCGCCGACGACAAAGCAACTGCATTGCAACACCACTAAAAAGAAACTGCCATTTGCGTACACAGCCGGCTGTGTTCTTCACTACGACGTTTCGTCCTTCACTGTCTGCGGTTGCCAAAAAAAGGACTTCATTACTTCACTAAAACTCCTCATAAATTACACGCGGGGAAGATTGCGGTGGCGAAAGACACAAACAGCGGATAATTGTTAACAGGAGACCTTGGAAGAAAAACGTTGTTCACATTTAGTCAAATAAATTCATTACAGGCGGTGCTGTAACCGAATGATGTTTCGACGACGCGATTTTAATTCCAGTGAAAGTAGCTTTTAACCGTGAGAAACTTCATTCAGAAATCAAGAACTGGAAAAAGGGTAAACTTTTTTTTGTGTATCCGCTGCTATCACCTCGTGTCGTCGATGAATGTTATTTATACGTTTTCCTTATAAGCCGCACGTAAGTCATAAGTAGTGAATGGAGACAACTTGGCCTGGTGGTGATAATGTGTCGGTCTTTCAAGGTCAAAAAGACAGCTCTTTCACGTGGTCCCCTTTCAGTTCAATCACTTCGTCCAATTTTTTTCCCAGCTAGTAGGTTACATTCCTGACGTGCGATTCTGGAAGGTCGGAAAACTGCCAATCTACGTAGCGAGTTCAGAAAGTAAGTTAGATGTGTCGTCCCACACAAAGACCATTGCGAAAACAGAGTGGCGCATTGTTACACGGGAGAACGTGTTCCAGGTTTCCTGTAGACACAGTTCTGTTGCTGTACGGATAACAGGTGCATCAGTGGGTGATTTAAATAGTGTGGCAAATGGAAATGTACACCAAAGATGAAGTACACGGGGCTCCACGATTCTTGTGAGAAAAACATCTAAATTTCACACAGATTCAGCTTGAAATTCTGTCGGTATATGCACCAAATGCGCTGTCGCGTCCAGTTGGCTCCGTCACGAAAGAGCGCATATCTGTCTTCGACGAGATGAAAGATTTACAGAACGTTCCGACCGTTGTTAACAGAGACTTGGTGACTATGCTGAAAAACAGTTTCAGTTCGAAGTGTAGTGCAGTTGAGTAAATATTATTTCGCCTTCCACAATAATATGTAATTTACATTCTGAAGTCCCTTTCTACGTCTATGTCCCGTTCTAAGTCTATGTTTAACATCTACGAAGTTCTTTACATATAAGAGGGGCGTTTGAAAAGTCCGTGCAAAGTCCGAGAGATGGCACCACCGGTGCGTATCGAGGTCATTTTTAGTTAGTAGCATCTTTGGAAAGAACGCACACCAAGTTTCAGCCATATTGGCCTATTTCTTTGTGTCTGGCATTCGTGTGAATCAAGAAAGTCGACTGATAGTCAAAAATTGGACGAAAAAGAATTTGGTGTGGTGATCAAACATTACTTTATAAAAGGCAAAACGCCCCAGGAGACTAAAATGGTTCAAATGGATCTGAGCGCTATGGGACTTAACATCTGTGGTCATCAGTCCCCTAGAACTTAGGACTACTTAAACCTAACTAACCTGAGGACATCACACACATCCATGCGCCAGGCAGGATTCGAACCTGCGACCGTAGCAGTCGCGCGGTTCCGGACTGAGCGCCTGAACCGCTAGACCACCGCGGCCGGCAAGGAGACTAAAGAGAAACTTGATAAACATTACGGCGACTCTGCACTTTGGATTAGAACAGTTTATAAGTGGTTTCAAAATTTTCGGAGTGGCCATATGGGCACAAGTGATGCTGAACGTTCTGGGCGCCCTATGGAGGTTACGACTCCAGAAATCATTGATAAAATCCATTGATGGGTGACAGTAGAGTTAAGGTGCGTGAGATTGCTAGTGCAGTGAGTATCTCGAATCAACGGGTACATAATATTTTGCATAAACATTTGGACATGAGAAAGCTACCCGCAAGATGGGTCCCACGACTGCTCACGCTTGTCCAAACACGGAATCGTGTGAAGTGTTGCAAGGATGGTTTGCAGCTGTTCAGGAAAAATCCGCAGGACTTTAAGCGTCGTTTCGTCACTGTGAATGAAACATGGATACATTACTATACTCCTGAGACCAATGGCCGAGCGGTTCTAGGAGTTACAGTCTGGAACCGCGTGACCGCTACGTCGCAGGTTCGAATCCTGCCTCAGGCATGGATGTGTGTGATGTCCTTAGATTAGTTACGTTTAAATAGTTCTAAGTTCTAAGTGACTGATAACCTTAGAAGTTAAGTCCCATAGTGCTCAGAGCCATTCTACCTAGGTATTTATACACGGAGGTCACGGAAGTCATGGCTAAATGGCTCTGAGCACTATGGGACTTAACATCAGTGGTCATCAATCCCCTAGAACTTAGAATTACTTAAACCTAACTAACCTAAGGATATCACAAACATCCATGCCCGATACAGGATTCGAAGCTGCGACCGTAGCGGTCACGCGGTTCCAGACTAAAGCGCCTAGAACCGCGCGGCCACACCGGCCGGCTCGAAAGTCATGGGGTAACGATATAGTCATAAATAGATGGCGGTAGTATCGCGTACACAAGGTATAAAAGGACAGTGCATCTGCGAAGCCGTCATTTGTACTCAGCTGATTCGTGTAAGCCAACACCCTTGCCGAAGTGGTAACACCGGTTCCGGTCAGATCACCGAAGTTAAGCGCTGTCGGGCTGGGCTAGCACTTGGATGGGTGACCATCCGGTCTGCCGAGCGTTGTTGGCAAGAGGGGTGCACTCAACGCTTGTGAGGCAAACTGAGGAGCTACTTGATTGAGAAGTACCGGCTCCGGTCTCGGAAACTGACTTACGGTCGGGATAACGGTGTGCTGACCATATGTCCCCTGCATACAGTGACGCCTGTGGGCTGAGGATGACACGGCCTCCGGTCGGTACCTTTGGGCCTTCATGGCCTGTTCTGGAGGAGTTTAGTTTAGTTTTTTGATTCGTGTGAAAAGGTCACGGTCGCACGACGGGAATTACCACACTTTGAACGCGGAATGGTAGTTGGAGGTAAATACATGAGACATTAGATTTCGGAAGTCGTTAGAGGATTTAATATGTCGAGATCCACGATGTATGTATGCCAAGTGTATCAAATTTCAGGTATTACCTATCACTACCGACAGCTGATTGGCCAACGGGTTTCACTTGACGATCAAGAGCAGCGGTGTTTGCGTAAAGCTGTTAATGCTAATTAGACAAGCAACACTGCTTGAAATAACCACAGAAATC
Organism: Schistocerca gregaria; assembly: GCF_023897955.1. Classification (NCBI taxonomy): domain Eukaryota; kingdom Metazoa; phylum Arthropoda; class Insecta; order Orthoptera; family Acrididae; genus Schistocerca; species Schistocerca gregaria. The sequence goes on along the minus strand of NC_064931.1, from coordinate 181,857,432 downwards.
AATGTGAGACGTACGACGAAAGTATCCGTTAGGACAGAGCGGCGAAATATGGCGTTAGTGGGCTATGGTGGTAGACGGCCGACGCGAGTGCCTTTGCTATCTGGACGACACAGACTACAGCGCCTCTCCTGCACTCGTGACCATATCGGTTGGACCCCACACAACTGGAAAACCGTGGCCTGATTTCAGTTGGCAAGAGCTGATGGTAGGGTTCGAGTGTAGCGAAGCAACAAGGCAACGTGCAAGCTAGTGGTCACTCCATAACGGTATTTGCTGTGTGTACATGGAATGGAGGGGTCCTCTGGTCCAAATTAACCAATCATTGACTGGAAATGGTTATTTTCGGCTACTTCGAGACCATTTGTAGCTATTTGTTTCATGTTCCCAAACAACGATGGAATTTTTATGGCTGACAATGCACCATGTTACCGGGCCACAATTGTTTGTCATTGGTTTGAAGAACATTCTAGACAATTCGCGCGAATAATCTGGTCACCCGTATCGCCCGACATGAATCCCATCGGACATTTATGGGACATAAGTGAAACGTCAGTCGGTGCACATAATCCTGTACTGGCAACCATTCTGCAATTGTAGACACCTATAGAGGCAGCATGGCGCAGTATTTCTGCAGAGGAATTCCTGTGACTTTTTGAGGCCATGCCACGTTGAGCTACTGTACTACACCGGACAAAAGGAGGTCCGACACGATTTTAGGAGGTAGGCACCCTCATGACTTTTTCCACCTGAGTGTAAGTTAAGAGGGCCAAGATTTTTAAGTACCAGTGTAACAACGATTTTAAAATGTTTAACGAGAAAAAAACGTGTGGAAATTTAATAATGGAAACGCTGAAGGGTCAGATTCATTAAAATAACTTATTCCATACAACAAAAAGTTGTGAGTGATATCTATTCCCAGTCTAATTATTGCGTTTAGAATTATTCTGGCGTCAAACGTGCGCTTCGCGTCAGGTGAATGATTTTGCTTCCAAACCCAGACTTATGAAGAAATGGTTCAAATGGCTCTAAGCACTATGGGACTTAACATCTGAGGTCATCAGCCCCCTAGACTTAGAACTACTTAAACCTAACTAACCAAAGGACATCACACACATCCATGCCCAAGGCAGGATTCAAACCAGCGACCTTAGAGCAGCAGCGCGGCTCCGGACTGAAGCGCCTAGAACTGCTTGGCCACAGCGGCCGGAACTTATGAAGATACATTAAAGAACATCAATGACTGAAGACACGTTCATCAATCTCGGACTGCTGACTGTTGAGAGAGAAGTGTGTGAAAGCTTAGAATTGTCGAGTGTAATCGACGAATAGGAAAATCGAAGAAAAGAAGAAGAGTTCTAAAATTTATGGATTTGGACAAGGTTTACGAAACTACAGTTTCTAAGATTATAGTTCTGTATTGTTTTGAACGCAGATTTAGAAGCATGTGTACACACAAGTTGTAGGGGTACCTCCTATCCTTTTGACAATTGGGTTACGTTCATGTAGGGCAGGGACTTGCGTTCATACCGGGCACAATGACGTCGTGAAGATGGCGGATAATTAAAGAATCCAACCTAGGGTTGGTGGGAAATTTAAAACTGGAAGGTAGCACTAGTGGGAATTTTAAAATTTCAAGATATAAAGAAATGAAACAAAAATTAAATAAATTTAAAAACTTCCAAGTTGGTGGGACTAGCCCAGTTGCGCTTTTCAATACTTTCTCATTTCCCTCCACATCCCCCCATCCTCTACTATCTCTATCCAACTAAAATTCAAGACAGCAGGACTGGCCCAGTTTTGCATGGTACCACTTACCTCATGTCAATCTTCAGCCAATATCAGCGCAGTATTTAAATGAAGCTGTCCTATTGCAACATAGTTTCAATAAACAAAAAAAAATTAAAAAAATCCAGCTACCGTAGTTGTGCTTTTCACTCTTCATCGCTTCCCTCCTATCCTGACAATCATAGTGGAGTATTAAAACGATGTGTAGAATGTCTTCAGGTTCAAAGATATGCATAAAAAATTTGACATTAACGTCAAATGTATTTGCCTCTCACTTGCGTGCACACACACACACACACACACACACACACACACACACACACACACACACACACACACACACACACACCATTAAAATGAAATCTGCCATGCTTAAACGTGTCCGTACGCTCCGAAAAGTTTTGTGCCGTGTTCAAAAGCATTTAGCAGAATAATTATATAAAGGTTTTCACTGGGGGTATATCTGACCGTGCTAAAAGTATCCCCACGCTTATATTTTTTTCTGAGCCATGATTAGTCAAAAATTATGTAAAGCGCGCAACCTGTTCTATTTGGGGCTGTGCTCAAAAGTATATGAACACCCTGAATTCCTTTTCTACGCCATATTCAACAAAAAATTACGTAAAGGGTGTAAATTTCAATATTAAAAAGTACTTTAAGGGCTGCTCGAAGGTATTAAAAAGCTCCGATTTTTTGTGCCATATTTGTCAAACAACTACGTAAAGCAACACCTGCGTACACACAAAATTCCAATGAAGCCTCAGAGTAATTATTCTCGAAATCTAAATTGTTGTCAACTCTCACAACGCTGACAAGCTAGTGCGAACTTGCTGACTGAGCGTTTTGCTTGTTCTGGGAATTCTCAGATCCAATCGGCGTAATATTACATGAATGTCACATTGCAAAACACAAATGGGCACTACGGCTTAAAGAGAACTTGTCAAAGAGAGTAAACAGTTTTATTGCTATGGCAGAAAGTCGTCTAATAACGAACATTATAGTGACCCCCTCAAATTAATTATTTTCCACATCTATGACACTTCTCAAGAGTCACAACGTTTTGTCCAAGTCTAAAATGTTTCCACTAATGCTCCTGAAAAGTAAAAAAGGGCAATATTTATGTCAAGTATCTCAATATTATTTTCCACACACACACATATGCGTAAAACTGGTGCCTAAAACATGACTGTGAACTCAAAAGTAAGTACTCCAACGCTCTTTCCATGCCTAAATCGTAACAAATATAATGCTAAACAGACAGCTGACATTACACATTAGGCCTAAAAGTTCAACGTCGTAAAACTAATTTGACCAGGCTTATAATCGCAGTAAATACCTGCTGGCTAAAACACTATACTAAGCAGGAAACCCCACAAACAAATATCCAGTGTGAATTACTATAAGCAACTGAAAAAATGTAATTAAGTCCTACTCCTCATGTAAGGAACAGTACTCCCTCAAATTAAAGATTTCCACATCTAAATTATTCTGTGATACTATCTCCACGTCTGAAATACATGAAGTGTACTGATATTTCAATCTGAGGAAATGTTATAGGCGGTTCAAAGATCGTACTGTGTCTACATAACCTTTTCACAAGCTTTTCAATAATTTTTCACCTCTGCTAACACCAGTATTGGAGGGAATAAGACCATGTATTACAAGAAAAATATAATTGGTGCAATTCATTGGCATTCATTGATTTTTATTACAGATGTTTGCCCTAGCTGACATTAGGCACACAATCAATCTGCTGAAATATTTACCAAACGGAACTATGGTGCCTAGGCTCTCTAAGACGTTTGCCAGTCGGAACTAATGCTCTCTGAAACGTTACCGGATGGTACTTCCTATATAGTCCAGTCAACGAAGGAAAATCAGGGGAAAAATGCATGTAGTCGCAAATATTTGTACTGCATTACTGGATTGTTATAAGCAACACACCAAAAATCCTGACCGGTGGGGTGTGAGCTTTGGGCTGGGGGTCGGTTTAAACGTCATTTTTGATGATTTCGTACAAAAAAGGCCGTATTCACTTTTTCTTTAGGTCTAGCAGTTTCCACGTTCAGGCGATGGGAAAATTGTATACTATTAAAATTATTGTTCTAATGGTAAAAAATTATGTTAATCGATAAATGAAGAGAGTAAAAAGCTAATGTCATTTATGTAGCACATCTGACTACAGTAGAGATTACAGTCGTGTACATTGTACACAATCCATAAATATTATAAAAATGGATGTATCTCTGTGTATGTTGCATATCATCTCCTAAATCACATGACCGATTTCATCCAAACTTGGTACACGCGCCCTTTACTCTCGGGTAACAATCTCTGTAGGGGTAAGAATCATCTACATATTGTAGTTCAGGAGATATGTCGTCATAAAACACAGAGGTGTGTGGGGAAACTACCGCATTGTGCATGATGTTTAAATTTATTACCTCTTTGCTACTAACTCCATTCGCAAACATTTTGTTGACAGTATCCACATTTGCCACTGAATGTACTTACAAAATTATATCACTATATGACACATATATCATGAGATATGACGTCATAAAACTGAGGTGCGTGAAGAATTGGCACGTGATGCATAACGTCTAAATTTATTGCCTCTTTGCTACTAGCTCTGTTCGCAACATATTTCGCAGACATATCCACATATCCTGCTAAATGTACCTACACAAATATATCATTGTGCGACACGAGATTCAAGATGTATGCTATCATAAACACTGAGATGCATTAAAAAATGTCACATCATGCGTCAACATCTAATAGGTTTATTCTTTACTACTAAGACACTCCTAGAGTCGAGTCAAGTTAAGGAAATCCCTGATACCTGGCAGCACTTTTCACAACTTTCAACTGCGAAGCGCAAACGGCTATAGACGAAAACGATAGCCATCTATTGAACTATGATAAGGGGTTGTCATTGAGACATTAACGAAATCATGTTGTAGACACAACAGCATACAGAAACTGTCTGTTTCATATTTCCAAGGTGTTTTCACGAGTACATGTAAATGAATTTTTTTCGATATTGCACTACACACACACACAGTTTTTGTTTTCGTTTCTGATAGGGAATTGGCAAAATGAATGCCCAAGCAGTGCTGGGTTGTCAGCTGGTATATAAATATACGGTATACAGAAACATATTATGTAATCAGGCACACACACACGATCGGTTCATCCAACTAATTCACAGTTTGCACATACACATCAACTGTTTATAAATAAGTACACAGCCATACACTGAATCACTTAAATGAATAGTGAGTGTATGGAAGGTGCTGATCTCCTGTTCCTACGGATGAACTGCTTGTAGTCATGACGCGACAGCTCTGTTCTCAACTGCAGTGCAAGATGTGCCTCATGACCTCTCGACCGAAAAATTACCTGTGCCAATGGCCTGGAGGAGGAACCTCTCGTAACTGTCGATCAAAAGAGCTTTTGAGGCCACACGACGCACACCCGTAGCCCCCCTCTGGGTGGCGCCTGCATCTACACAGTATGTGTACATCATTGTCCTGACTGAATCCCATGAACTCCACAATCTGCAAACCGTTCGCCTCGTCTATCATCGGGCAGATAACTTTCTTGTTCTGAGGTGTTATGCTGTAAGGATTATCGACTACATATGCACTGGTGGCGATTGGTTCAAATGGCTCTGAGCACTATGGGACTTAACATCTGTGGTCATCAGTCCCCTATAACTTAGAACTACTTAAACCTAACTAATCTAAGGACATCACACACATCCACGCCCGAGGCAGGATTCGAACCTGCGACCGTAGCTGTCCCGCGGTTCCGGACTGAGCGCCTGAACCGCTAGACCACCGCGGCCGGCACTGGTGGCGAATTCCATGGGATTATACCTTAGTATTTCATGTGGACCACAATCTTTCACCTAGAAGATGAAACCGTCTTTATCTATCTAAAGTAACTTGGGGTTACCGAAGTATGACTTCGAAAAATCTTACTGAAAGTGGTACATGTGGAGTTTGGAGATATCCAGAAAACACATATGAATATAGATAGGCTTCGTGAACTGTACTGAAACCCTGACCATCTCCACAATGACTAATACTTCATTCAAGGTGGTGGCCTGTTTGAAATTTGATCTGGCAACGCCATCTCTTGTTCCATAACAGCCATCCCTATGGTGTACTAAATGAATTGTGCAGTATTCTCTACCATTTTCCATAGTTTTTCTGAAAACTGGGTTGCTCATTAACTTGCAAAATTTGTTTTCAAAACCACACTGCATGAGAGCCCTCTCTTCGGTGTTAGCATCAGTGTCAGGGATGACAATGACGTTATCACGTCAGCCCGAAATCACCTACGTGTTGAATGGAAAACTAGGCATCATAGCCGCTCAGATTGTGAAAAGGTACAGGTAGTTTCTGTAGCAGTTGGCTGGGGTGATGCATTTAATACCGCTAATGCTCGGAAAAGTATTCCAGACAGTGATGGTGGAGACCATGAAATCGACACTGTCGGTTACATATTGATAGCATGTTACACCTGGAAAAAACTCTTCACTGTGGTACACAGTGGACAGTTCCAACTGTACAGCTCTTTCACATAACAGCTCACTTAACCACTGCAAGTAAGTACTTAGTTAATAACCTAGAAATACCTCCACAATACAAACACGAGCTGCATGAAGTTATTTTGTCTACCCGCATAAGAGGACTGGACAGTAAATGTTGGGGAAGTATAGTCTGTCTGTAAAGTGAAAAGCTAACAGCAATCAGGGAAGGAGAAGTTGCCTTTCCGGGAAGAACACTACATATCTGCCGTACAGGATAGCTAAGAATCAATTTCTCCTCTAATGGTGTAGAACAGTGTGCAGAGATTTTCTTAGATTCTGCCACCGGCCGCGGTGGTCTCGCGGTTCTAGGCGCGCAGTCTGGAACCGTGCGAATGCTACGGTCGCAGGTTCGAATCCTGCCTCGGGCATGGATGTGTGTGATGTCCTTGGGTTAGTTAGGTTTAAGTAGTTCTAAGTTCTAGGGGACTGATGACCACAGCAGTTGAGTCCCATAGTGCTCAGAGCCATTTGAACCATTTTTTTAGATTCTGCCGATACCCATTATCCTGCGTCCGGCCTGTTGCACACTTACACACATGGTCCGCTCTCATCGTACGGTTGGCGGATCCATGTCGATGGTTTACACAGTCGGGCGGATGCGCGTGGTTCTGTGCAATCTCGCAAATACGGAGTTCTGTGCACTGTGCTCTGTGCTGTAGCACATCGTTCTGTTGGATTGCGTGAATATGAATGAGCTTGCTGCATTTAAAAATCGTTTAGCCTATCTGGTATACAAAAAGAGAAATTCCGCACGCGAGAAAAGGTTTTGGGTGCATCCTTATGTGGAACAAAGATGTACAAAAAGAGCGTTCGTCACACTGTATTTAGATTTGTGGGTAATTTCCAAGAATGATAGCCTATCGAAGTCGCGGTGTCAAAACGATACATATCGAACGTGAGATTGTAAATCGATCGTGCGACTCTGGTGACGGGCTTCATGATCAATTATTTGTGATCGTCATTTTTATCTGTTTTCCGTCGTTCGCTTAGTTGCAATAAGTTACACACCTCTGCGATTAACGGCAAAAAGGGAATTGTTCCCGTAGCGTACACATCACATGGACTTTCACACGACGACAACACTGACTACGAGCAAGGTAAGTCATCTACTTTGTAATTACAAGTATTTTTGTAACGGTCTTCTTTTGTCATTGCTGTAGTGACCACCGTAAACAGGCTCATCAGAGTCGCGTGATCAATTTAGGATCGTACATTCGATATTTATCGTTTGGACCCCGCAACTTCGATAGGCAGTCATTTTTGGAAATTAGCGATTTGTGTAACGACGAAGAATAATTTCACACATGTTTTGATTTGTCCATTCGTTCCTTAGACGAGTAGAATACTTGGTAGTGTAACAACTGCTGTACTGCAGACCCGTATTACCACGCTAGTGGAATGCTTCGGGTAAAATGAAGATACTCCGCTTCGTCTACACTCAGTACCCGGAGGACTGTGCACGCGTCAAAGTGCTTCTGTGTATTTAACCCACGCGGACGGTCTGCGGCGCGTGCAGCTCATCGGTGCACATGTGTAACGCCCTATACGAATACTTGACTACCGACAGCGCCCAAACGCGGGGCGTGGACCATCCGCATAAGTGTGCGACAGGCCGTAGTGTTATTGGTAGCTGGTAACTGTATTCCATGCAGCGTTAACGCAAATAGACACGCCCCTGGCACGTCTTCACACTGTTTCACTATTGATTATTAAGGCACGTTGTGGAGGACCCGTATAGCTTTGTGAAACAAAGTAGTGGAGTGGATAAGAGTGCAGAATCACCTGATCGGGCGTCAGCTTGCGGACCTATGATGGAGGGAACTGTACAACACAATCCAGAGACCTACCTTCACTCGCGATACTACACCGCACATCTCCCCCCCCCCCCCCTCCAATTGATACATTCACAGAAAACAATTTCAATTTCTGTGATTATGTAAATATTGTATATATATATTTGTGTGTGTGTGTGTGTGTGTGTGTGCGCGCGCGCGTATCTGTGTGTTTTGTATTTCCTTCACCTGATGCTGCTAGTTCCATTTTCCGTGTATATACATGTATATATTGTATATAGAAAAGCATTTGATTAAACGTAAATACTGTTTATATTGAAGGAAATATAGATACCGTATATATTGAGAGAGATGATGAAACCAGTCAAAAAAAGATATAAAATGTAAAGAGACATAATGGGAATAGTAATATTTAAGTAATTCTCTTGTTACTTGATAGTCATTACTCGTTAAGAACCATACTTTGCAAATAACCCCTATGCGTAAATATACTAAAAAAATTTAATATTGTTGTATATAAGAAGAAACCATTGAATAAATAACAAGTGACTGTAAATAAAAAAGTTACTAAACAACAAATTATTGCATATTAAAAATACGCTGTGTGTATGACAAATGGTGTTGTAAAAAGAGAAATAATTTTTAAATAATATACAGCAAAAAAGAAATTGTTGGTATATTAGTTAATTTGCCGCATTGTTGTTATTATTTCCAAATCTTGTCAGTATAGAATTATTGTTAATAATAATTTGTTTATAACAAACCTGAGCTCTCCCTCATGATGCAGAGACCTTGAATGCAAAGACCTACACAGTTGAATTAATTATAACGGCTGATAAGGGAGAGGATGGGGGAGCTCGAATCTTCTTGTTCCATTTGAGTTCCTGCCATGCTACTGTGCTACCATTGCTCCAAGGGTTTTCCACCAATTTTATACCACGTGACCACTATCGAGTTACATGCCCACTTGCCTTGGGCGTGCGGGTAGGGGAGTGGATATCTTGGATGACGTTGAATGTAGCTCGCACACTTGCCTAGGATGTGTGGGGGTTCCCTTCGATGACCTTGACCAAGTGCCTTTGATTGACCTGATGGGGAGGGGAGTGTGTGGGGATGACCTTGATTATAAGCTGCCCAATTCTGTAATCTGGCACCAGAAGACCTTATCAGTGACTTTGAGATAAGAAACTGGTCTTGAGTTGGTACCGATAAGCTATTACCCATGTCCAGAATTGTTCTTAGTTTGTTAGTTATATGTACCATATATGATTTGCACGATTCCTGTAGCTGAACAATGCGGAATGAATCAATTTCGAGGGTATGCATGCATTAATTATTAGTGTTAAAATTAATGAACACATTATTTGTTAGTCCTACTCCCACAGCTGCACTTAGAAACTAGTACCTTTTGGATATAAAATAAGTTTGAAGATCGGATCACTGTCACATTTCCTGCCTCACGGTACGCACACTGACTACGAATAGGACGCCGTCAGTCCCTGTTGTGATTATGACATCACATACCATTTACGTCCGACTACAACAGCGGCTACGACAAACCGGTGCATTCGCAAATAGGGGAGCCGACTGTGATGGATTACTGACGAGCCACACTCTCGACCTTGAAGAGGACGTCCTTCGTCATGTAGGAGAGACCACGACGACGAATACTCGAAGCCTTGTCCTTGACATGGGCCCCTGTTGAGCTCACAGGTCAGAGCTCATTATGTCCTCAGTGCTCGCACCGTGAAGCGGGAGTTGTGAAAGTAATCTGATTTTTAAACTTACTTTTCCATCCAAACAGCACATTTATGGACAATTATCTATTCGTTATTCGTCAGAGTTAATATTATGTTTCGAAATTTATTGACCAATAGTTCAAAATGCAAAGTTTCTAGTTAGGGATATTTTTGTTATTAATATGCTATCTTCAGACCCATAATTTTCTCTTTTCTTCTTTTAGTGCAACTCATTTTGGAGCCACAGCTCCTGTCTCAAGGACTACATTGACCTTTCTTGGGTGTCAAATCTGTTTCAGTTCATCACCTCCACGAAATGTTCATTTTCTGAATCGATGTAAGGCTTCCACATTTGTACTTAAATTTCAGATAATGTAACACGTTTGTGCTATTCTGAATCTCTCATTGTACACATTTTGTTTGACGCGATTTGGGCCCGACATTTTTACGTATTAAATGTAGTTAACACTTCGAAATTATTTTTAATTTAGAAGGGAAGCATTACTACCTCTGTTCACAAATAAATGGGTTTTTACCCTGAAGTATGCCATGCTCGACAAAATCATTGGACACCAAGCTGAATTTGCGGACAACGTGTTGTCAATGCCATTCTTATATGATTTGTCAATTCAAATGTGCCACGATAAAGATTTAGACGTGATTTACATTTAAAATGACTAGCAGAATCTATGCTTTTGCAGGGAATGGAAGCTGACCCCCAATTAAACAGATGTAAAATATTGCACTTAAATACATGAAGAGATCCATTAGTGTCCGATTATGCTATTGGGGAAAAACTGCTGGACACATTAACAACCATAAAGTATCTAGGAGTAACCGTCCAGAGTGACTTAAAATAGAATGACAAAAAAAGGAAAAAAAAAGCAGTGAAAGCACGTAACAAGCTGAAACTCATGGGGAAAATCTTAAACCATTATTGGGAAATGTTTCTCTCAAGCAACGTTATAACTCCACACACTTTTCTGTGACGTATTTCAAGTTTTGTCCGTGGATGGGCAATGATGCTTGCAATCATCGTTTAAGCTGTCTGATCCAACAATGTTGGGCTCTCTCTGGTACAAAATTTCTAAATACGATAGTGTGTGTTTTTGTCAGACGTCGCGAACATCTGTTTCCGATGTAGCAGTTTCAGTCAATTTTGTGACGCTATCTTATGGTTAAAATGGGTCTATGGATCTTAACACCTGAGGTCATCAGTCAACTAGAACTTAGAACTACTTAAACCTAACTAACCTAAGGACATCACACACATGCCCGTGGCAGGATTCGAACCTGAGACCGTAGCAGTCGCGCAGTTCCGGACTGAAGCGCCTAGAACCGCTCGGCCACCGCGGCCGGCGCTGTTTTATCCTGTGCCACAAAAATTGAGTATAAACGGAGAGAAGTCATGAAGTTGAGTTATTGTATGATTTTTACGTGGGCGTTGCAAATGGCTGAAGTTTTCTGGGAAGAGGAAGCCCATCATTGGATGGGCGACCAGTTCAGATGATGAAGAAAGCAATAGTTCCTGTCTCAGTGTATGATATACGAGATGATAGTTTTGGTCACTGGCCATAGTATGGGCCAAACTGTTCTTTCCTTTGTTCCACAAAAGGATTATTTTAAGACGTTTCACACGAAATAGTGGGAAATTCATTCATTTTTGTTGTCACAGGAACTACATTGTACTACTTCAAATTATAACACTCGTGCGCTATTTATGGGCGTTGATGTTTACAGGCAAAATACTGTAATTAGAAAAAATGCAGCTAATCTAAACAGTTTAATGTTTTTCATCATAATATATCTGTGTGTGGTCTTCAAAAGACTTGTTCTACCGAAACTTGAGTACTATTCATCAGTTTGGGACTCTTCCCAAGTAGGATTGATACAACAGATACAGACTATCCAACCAACCGTGACAAGTTTCGTCACGGGATTATTTAATAAACGTGAGAGCCTTAGGGAGATGCTCAACAAACTCTAGTGGTATTAGTTATGAGAGAGGCGTTGTGTATCACGGAAAATGTTACTGTTGAAGCGTAAATTTGAAGAAGAGTTGAGCACCATAGTACTTGCGCTCACCTACGTCTCGCGAAATGACTACGACGAGAAAAGCAGAAAAATTAGACCTCATACGAAAGTTTATCGACAATAGTTCTTCGCACGCTATTCGCGAATGAAGTGGAGAAGGGGAAAAACGATACTGGTACCAGAGGTACCCTCCTCCACACACGGTAGGGTGACTTCAGAGTATTCATGTAGATAAGTGTTGAAGTAGAGTTACTCCGATTTTTATGAGTAAATTTTATCAAGATTCGGTAGTTTATTTACATTTAGGTAGAACATTCTGTTGCTAATAAAAGGAAACAATACCCCACAAAGCTGGGTGACATACACCCTGTCTCTACTTCTTACCACCTGTGGACATTGTTCTACATCTGGACTGAACTGTGAGGCGATCAGATCAGACAAAAGACTTAAGTCTGAGTTCACCAACCTCGATAAAATTTTAATCGTGGTAAACTCTGTATTTAAATCTGTTCACCGCAAAAGTCTGCTGCATCGACCAAGATCAAAGTTAAACGGGAGAGTTGACTGCGATTAAATTTGACCATGGATCACGCCTGGTTTTACAAGTGTTCGGTATTAAAATGGCAGCGCATTTCGATTTACGGAGACAGACTCAAGGCACTGTATGCCGTACCTTATACTTAGGACGAATCTGGAAAATTTATTAATTTGTGAATCATTCTTACAGGAGCCTCCACATGTGACGACGTTCCCTGTTTTTCTCTAATAAGGGGACCACACGGCAATCGGATTTTTGTAATTTTTTACACACTGAGGTGCCAAGTCATAGGATACCTCCTAATATCATATCAGATCTCCTTTCGCCCGGGGTATTGTAACAACTCGACGTTGCATGGACTCATCAGCTCGCTGGAAATACCTTGCATAAATATTGAGCCATGCTGCCTCTATAACCGTACATAACTGCGAAAGTGTTGCCGGAGCACAATTTTGTTCACGAACTGACCGCTCGGTTATGTACCGTAAATCTTGGGTGGGAATCATGTCGAGAGATCTCACTGACAAACATTTCTCTCGAATTGTCCAGTATGTTCTTCGAACTAATGACAAATGAGTGGGGCCCAGTGATATGGTGCATTGTCATCCACAAAAATTCCGTCGTTGTTTGGGACTATGATGATCATTAATGGCTGCAAATGGTCTCAAAGTAGCCGAACATCGAGAGGACCCAATTCATTCCCTGTAAATGAAGCCCGCACGATTATGGAATCATCACTAGCTAGCACAGTGCCTTACTGAAAACTTAAGTTTGATGTCGACGAGTCCGCGCCACACTCGAACCCTACCATTTGATCTTAGCAACTGAAATCGGGACTCATATGACCAAGTCACAGTTTAGCAGTCATGTAGGGTTCAACCGATAAGGTCAAGAGACGAAGAGTCGCTACAGACGATGTCGTGGTGTTGGCAAGGGCACTTATGTCGGTGGTCTGCTGCCATAGCCCATTAACGTCAAATTTCCCCACACTGTCAAAATGGTTCAAATGGCTCTAAGCACTATGGGACTTGACATCTGAGGTCATCAGTCCCCTAGACTGAGAACTACTTAAACATAAATAAAGTAAGGGCATCACACAGATCCATACCCGAGGAAGGATTCGAACCTGCGACTGGAGCAGCAGCGCGGTTCCGGGCTAAAGCGCCTGGAACCGCTCGGCCACAGTGGCTCATGTACATCATCTGAGTATAAATGACGGCTCCACCAATGTCCTGTACTTTTATACCTTGTGTACACGATATTACCGCCATTGTATATGTGTGTATCGTCATCCCATGACTTTCATAACCTCAGTGTATTTATGGAACGTGAAGTTCAAAACTCAAAACTACCTCCCCCAAAACAATATATGTAATATAGCATAGCTTTGTTAGAGATACAGTGTTGTGTTTAAAATGTCAACCTTTTTCATATGGCATTAGTGTATTTTCCGACTCGTGCAGACCCATCGTTTGGCCACATTTTATTCTTGAATGAGGCAAGTCTGAAGTCAAAAACACTTGACCCCAAATGCCGCCCAACGTATAGATTTCAAAGCACAATCAGTTAAGATTAGTAACGATGAAGTATCGGAGTGTTCCAAATACAGAGAGGTAGGTGGGTAAGTATATATATATATATATATATATATATATATATATATATATATATATATATATATATAATGTTAGGTTGGCCCAAACTCTGTCAAGTTCTCACAGCTAACTTCACCTTCCAGATGTACTTATATGGATATGGCGCCTGTTCTTTCGGACATGTCCGAAACAACAGACACCACATCCATATAAGTATATACAGGGTGTTACAAAAAGGTATCGCCAAACTTTCAGCAAACACTCTTCACACACAAATAAAAAAAAGATGTTATGTGCGCATGTGTCCGGAAACGCTTAATTTCCATGTTAGAGCTCATTTTGGTTTCGTCAGTATGTACTGTAATTCCTCGATTCACCGCCAGTTGGCCCAATTGAAGGACGGTAATGTTGACTTCGGTGCTTGTGTTGAGATGCGACTCATTACGCTACAGTACTAGCATCAAGCACATCAGTACGTAGCATCAACAGGTTAGTGTTCATCACGAACGTGGTTTTGCAGTCAGTGTAATGTTTACAAATGCGTAGTTGGCAGATGCCCATTTGATGTATGGATTAGCACGGGGCAATAGCCGTGGCGCGGTACGTTTGTATAGAGACAAATTTCCAGAACGAAGGGGTCCCGACGGGAAGAAGTTCGAAGCAATTGATCGACGTCTTAGAGAGCACGGAACATTCCAGCCTATGACTCGGGACTGGGGAAGACCTAGAACGACGAGGACACCTGCAATGGACGAGGCAATTCTTCGTGCAGTTGACGATAACCCTAATGTCAGCGTCAGAGAAGAAGGTAACGTAGACCACGTCACTGTGTGGAGAGTTCTACGGGAGAACCAGTTGTTTCCGTACCATGTGCAGCATGTGCAGTACAGCAAAAGTAATGCTGACATCCGTGTTAAACTTATGATGAATAAAGTATAGCAACACTATATTGACGATTCTGAGATTACGTCCAAGTGCAGCTGAATAGAAGGCAGGCTACTAAAGGTGCTTCATAATAAATTGAGACGAAACGTTTACGGCAAAATAAAAAATCAAATTAATTCATTTGCAAATAGACGTAAACCGGAAATCATCAACATCAGTTGCATTACGTCTTTCTCTTAAGTTCCCACACTTTAGACAACTTTTCTTTCTTCCAGGATCCATATCACCTGGAAAAAAAGTTCGTACAAAGAAGCTTATCTACGGCTGGGTTTTACCACAATAATTGACAGAAAAGTCCCAGTGAGTTCTGTGCACTATAGTGCTAACAGCAGAGAGCATGAAACCATGCAAATTAGAAGATCGCTTTGAAAGTAGTGATGCAGAGTTCGCCAGAGTAGACATTGAACCCTTCAGATGCAAATAAGCTGCACTGAAAAGTTCACGTGTGGCTTCAGCGTGCTACTTTTTTCAGTCGATGGATGCTAGTCTTGAAGCAACACACCGAATCGCTCTTCGAATCGCTGAAAACAAGAAACCTTGTACAATAGAAGAGGGTCTCATCACGCTTTGCTTACTAGATGCAGTCATTTCTAGGAGAGCAACATGTAGAAAAAATAAACAAGCAATCTCCTTTCAACAACACGATTAAAAGTCGTATCGAGGACATGAATTTGGTTATTTTGGGCACAGTACACAACAAAATCAGATAAAGTAATTTCTTTGTACTGCAATTAGATGAATCGACTGACATTGCATCTTGTTTGCAGCTGCTTTTCTATGTTCAGTGCATAAAAGACGATGGCCTAGAAGAAGAATACTTGTACGCGGAATCATTGGACGTACTACACGTGATGAGGATGTTTTTCATTCAGTAAAGAATTTTGTTCGAGGAATTAAGTTACAGTGGTCGAAGTTTATGAGTGTATGTACAGACGGAGCACCTATCTTGGGCGTTCACTCTGTATTCCACAGATTGCTGAAAGAAGTTGCTCCAAATGCAACATTTAGCCACTGCAGTATACGTCGCTATGCTTTGGCAGCGAAAATATTTCCACCTGATTTGTCGAATGTACTCATTCAAATAGAAGATTGTAAACTATATCCGAGGTAGTGCAACAAAGACAAGAGTTCTCAAAGAGTTGTGCAAAGAGACTGGAGTGAAATTCGATGAGCTCTTGTTTCACACAGAAGTTCGGTGGCTGTCACGTGGCAAGGTGCTGCATAGAATACTTGAGCTCCGACCGCAAATTGCTTTCTTATTGAAAAGGACGAGGATGGAAAAGGAGAAAGATTTACATGCCAAAATAACAGATAATGTATTTATTTCCAAAGTGGCATATCTTGAAGATTTCTTTGCGGAAATCAATACGCTTAACTTCGGCTTCCAACGAAATACACTCCTGGAAATCGAAAAAAGAACACATTGACACCGGTGTGTCAGACCCACCATACTTGCTCCGGACACTGCGAGAGGGCTGTACAAGCGATGATCACACGCACGGCACAGCGGACACACCAGGAATCGCGGTGTTGGCCGTCGAATGGCGCTAGCTGCGCAGCATTTGTGCACTGCCGCCGTCAGTGTCAGCCAGTTTGCCGTGGCATACGGAGCTCCATCGCAGTCTTTAACACTGGTAGCATGCCGCGACAGCGTGGACGTGAACCGTATGTGCAGTTGACGGACTGAGCGAGGGCCTATAGTGGGCATGCGGGAGGCCGGGTGGACGTACCACCGAATTGCTCAACACGTGGGGCGTGAGGTCTCCACAGTACATCGAGGTTGTCGCCAGTGATCGGCGGAATGTGCACGTGCCCGTCGACCTGGGACCGGACCGCAGCGACGCACGGATGCACGCCAAGACCGTAGGATCCTACGCAGTGCCGTAGGGGACCGCACCGCCACTTCCCAGCAAATTAGGGACACTGTTGCTCCTGGGGTATCGGCGAGGACCATTCGCAACCGTCTCCATGAAGCTGGGCTACGGTTCCGCACACCGTTAGGCCGTCTTCCGCTCCAGCCCCAACATCGTGCAGCCCGCCTCCAGTGGTGTCGCGACAGGCGTGAATGGAGGGACGAATGGAGACGTGTCGTCTTCAGCGATGAGAGTTGCTTCTGCCTTGGTGCCAATGATGGTCGTATGCGTGTTTGGCGCCGTGCAGCTGAGCGCTACAATCAGGACTGCATACGACCGAGGCACACAGGGCCAACACTCGGCATCATGGTGTGGGGAGCGATCTCCTACACTGGCCGTACACCTCTGGTGATCGTCGAGGGGACACTGAATAGTGCACGATACATCCAAATCGTCATCAAACCCATCGTTCTACCATTCCTAGACCGGCAAGGCAACTTGCTGTTCCAACAGGACAATGCACGTCCGCATGTATCCCGTGCCACCCAAGGTGCTCTAGAAGGTGTAAGTCAACTACCCTGGCCAGCAAGATCTCCGGATCTGTCCCCCATTGAGCATGTTTGGGTCTGGATGAAGCGTCGTCTCACGCGGTCTGCACGTCCAGCACGAACGCTGGTCCAACTGAGGCGACAGGTGGAAATGGCATGGCAAGCCGTTCCACAGGACTACATCCAGCATCTCTACGATCGTCTCCATGGGAGAATAGCAGCCTGCATTGCTGCGAAAGGTGGATATACACTGTACTAGTGCCGACATTGTGCATGCTCTGTTGCCTGTGTCTATGTGCCTGTGGTTCTGTCAGTGTGATCATGTGATGTATCTGACCCCAGGAATGTGTCAATAAAGTTTCCCCTTCCTGGGACAATGAATTCACGGTGTTCTTATTTCAATTTCCAGGAGTGTATGACGAATATTTTAACGGCACAAGATAAAGTTGCCAGTTTTCTTCGGAGGTTGGAACTTCACCAACCCAGGGCTGAATTTCAAGACATTTCGATGTTCCCAGAATTGACAGTAATAACTCGATGCCTACAGTGAAAAATGCTCATTCATCAATTAAATAAGTCAGCACTTACCACCAGTAATAAATACTATCAGCAATTAATTTCCTACACTGGAGACTCGACAAGTAAATGCCTGGGCTTTAAGACCGTTTTCAGTGAAAAATCGTATATTTTCAGATAGTGAAATTCGAGCCAAAGCAATATTTCTTGGACTACGTGAAGACAACACACTGAAAATAGGTTTCTCCAAAACGGAACTGGCAACGTTTTGAAGTAAGCTGGGTGACTAGTATTCGTTATTAAGAGAAAAATATGTGTGAAATTTGATTTTTGGTTATGGTGGCAACGAAAACAAAAGCAATGAAACGACTGAACTTGGAACGCCTTTTACGATGTGCACTAGCTGAGACCAAACCGAATATAAAAAAGATTGTTAAAATATGCAGTACCAACCGTCTCATAGACCTTCTTTATTCCTTGGATTAATAGAACACTTACAAAAACATGACAGTTTTATTTGTTGAATGTTAATAAAAGGTGTATTTCCTTGTAATTTTAAGAATTGGAGTCAACGGCCTTGCCGCAATGGTAACACGGTTCCCATCAGATCACCAAAGTTAAGAGCTGATGGATTGGGCTAGCACCTGGATGGGTGGCCATCCGGTCTGCCGAACGCTGTTGGCAAACGAGGTCCACCCAACCCTTGTGAGGCAAACTGAGGAGCTGCTGGATTGAGAAGTAGTAGCTCCGATCTCGAAAACTGACATACGGCTGAGAGAGCGGTGTGCTGACCTCATGCTCCTCCATATCCGCAGCCAGTGACGCCTGTGGGCTGAGGAGGACACGGCGGCTGGTCGGTACAGTTGGGCCTTCATGGCCTGTTCGGGAGGAGTTAAGGGTTTTTTTAGGAAGGGAACGTTCAAATTTTTTTTCTAAGGAGTATGAATTAAGGATGGATCCGCGTTTTTGCAAGCGTACAACTGTTTTGTCTTACTACCCACACATGTTTCATCACAATTGGGGCATCGCCAGTGAGTTTCTTCCTTATAATTTTCCTTGCAAATTACACTGCTTGAGTCCTATGGCTGGCAATGGAAATAGTCCACAGGTCTAGATTACTAAACTATGTCATCCTTGCTCAATTTGGATTGTTCTGAGCGTGTTTTATTGTTTTCGTGTATTTTGAATGACTTTTCTCTTGCTCTTTTGTGAATAGCAGCGTCTTGCTATCTTTTTTCCTCTCTCAAATTTAGTTAGACACTACACTCTGTTGCGGGTATTGGTTTCTACATGAGCTGGCTCGGGGGTAGTAGTCTCAAAAAGATTGGAAACCACTGGGTTATGGCGACCGCTCATGTAAAGTGCGAAAACCGGCTTCGAGTCCCGGTCCGACACGAATTTTCATTGTCGTTAGCCCCTTATACAGCAAATGCTTGTTCGCATTCGCAACTGCGAATACAGTCCATTATTTCGTATAATGCTGCCTTGTTACAGATACAGTACTGTCTTCGAACGGTCATTCTTTTTCATACAGTATTAGTGTATTTGGAGTGTCGTGCAGACCCATCGTTTTGCCTCATTTTGTTCTTGAATGAAGGAAGTGTGAAGTGAAAATTCCTTTAGCTCAGACGCAGCCCTGCGTACAGATTTCGTAACAAAATTACGTCAGTTTAGGGTAGGAAATGATGGAGTATCGGAGTGTTCCAAATAGAGAATGTGTGTGAGAGAGAGAGAGAGAGAGAGAGAGAGGGGGGGGGGGGGGGGGAGCGAGGGGACCGGCAAGTGAATCCTGTTACAGGAAATGTTTACAGGTGTTTTGTATCACGGCCATTAGTTGTTCATTGCTATGAAACTCACTTTATTCTCTACTATGATGATTATCAAAGAGACTGACCATTTCTTAGTAAACATTATCCATTGGAAACAACGGTTGAACGAGTACTCTGATAATTTAGGCCAAACGACTTTAGGTGTCATCTATTTGATACCAAGTAAAGAATTCCGTCCTTTGGTTTTTACAGAGCTATTATTTGCGCGGGTATATATAGGGGAAACCTTGTTAGCAACAATCTCGAAAAGTTTTTGGTTGACTTACTTGAATTTTTACACGACACTCTAATAAACGTGCTGCTGGACATAGATTACATGTATTTAAAAAAAAGACATACGGGCTTTCCGTTAAAATTCAGTACGAGAAAGAAAATACTGTGCTGTGCTGTGAAAGTGTGCGGTTTCGTTTTCTTTCTCGCAGTCAGTTTTAGTAGAAACCTGTATATAATGAGAGTTGGATTGGTCTACGTTTATAACGACATTACGCAATCTGAATCCTGTGAAACTTTGTAATGCTACACTTCCAGTGTAGAACTAGGTTAGATAATGTCATTGAAGCTACTATCATCATAGATCCATGATAACAAGTCTCTCTCACACTCCGTATATCAATGATCAAAACTGATTTATCTATTCAATTTAAGCGAATCAGCGTTTCCGAAGACGACTCACTGCCGAACCCAAACTATAACATGTCGTCGTTCCTGCGTCACAACCTGTACTCGTACACACATTATGTAATTCCAGTACGCGGGAGGACATTTTAATCGAATGCGATATTGCAATGCCTTGTTTTTATGAATTACGGTGCACTGAAGTGCGGCGACTGAACGAACAGAGATAGAACGTTTATAAGGTTATTATTGCTGCTGCAAATCTAAAAAGTTCTCCTTGCACAATGTAGCGATACACAGTTGTCATATTAACTTTTTTTATTTCTTTAGGATGAGTAAAATTTGCCACACACATGTCGCTTCTGAGAGAACTGCACAACTGATGATTTTCATTTTTTATTTATCTTTAGATCTCTCATATGATTTAATTTCAGGATGCCACAAATTCTGTCTAACACTTTTTTACGGTTCGATGCTATTGTTCGAAGGGCCCAGCTATAAAAAGTTACACCCAAGGCTGAACGATGCTCTACGCGTTTGGCCCAAGCAAACTGAACATTTTTGAGACCGTTAAGATTTGAAAATGAGCTCTTGGCCTCATTAACTTTTACACGCGTTGCGTTGCAGTAAAGCAGTAAATTTTCTATTATACGCACAGCGTCATCGTTGCTTCTTATTATCAAACAAGCGTCGTTTACGTACGCGTTACTAACTTCCTTCCGATCTGAGACTGTTATGCCATCTAGTGCGTCATTTAAAGGTCTCATAAGAGCTTCCAGTGCTACAACGTACAGCATCATTGGTCACTGACGCCCTTGCGAGACTCTATTCCAATCAAAATGTCGTTACTATACTGTAGAATCAGTGAAACCTTTGATTTGATACCTGTCAATCTGTTAGCTAACACGTTCACTTTACTAGTAGTTAGTCCCATGTACGTCAATGTTTGGAAAAGGTATCCGTGGTTTACTCTGTTGAACGCTTTTGCAAAGTCTATAAAAGCAAGACCGCCATATTCTGTTTGGAAAGATTACGACGATGCCCTTGTATTCACTTACAGTCTTGAATATGCTACACCCTGGAAGACAAGTTTTATGACATCCAATGATCTTTTCTAAGACTGGACTTAGTCTCTCTTTGACAACCCTTGCTGTTTTTTTTTTGTGTGTGATCTGAGTTCATTAGGGTGATAGGTCTCATTTTAGTTATGTCCTTTATTTCCGTGTTCCTTCTTTTTAGAAGAAGCACAATGACACTCTGTTTCCAGAATGAAAATGCAGAGTGAATGCAGAGTGAAAATCTCATTCTGGAAACGTCACCCCGGCTGTGGCTAGGCCATGTCTCCGCAATATTCTTTCTTTCAGGAGTGCTAATTCTGCAAGGTTCGCAGGAGAGCTTCTGTAAAGTTTGGAAAGTAGGAGACGGATACTGGCAGAAGTAAAGCTGTGAGTACCGGACGTCAGTCGTGCTTCGGTAGCTCAGTTGACAGCCGGCACGGTAGCTCAGCGTGCTCGGTCAGAGGGTTAGCAGCCCTCTGTAATAAAAAAAAACTGGGCTAATCGATCAACAACAAACTTAAAAACGGATGTCTTACGACGTCCGCCCCGAGCAGATACAACGAACAAAAGCGAACAAAATGAGATTTAAAAAAAAAAGTTGGTAGAGCACTTGCCCGCGAAAGAAAAGGTCACGAGTTCGAGTCTCGGTCGGGCACACAGTTTTAATCTGCCAGGAAGTTTCTTTGATGTCGTTTGTTGTTAGCAATATTAGCCTGTTCCCAAGAGTTAGCAGCTTTCACTCAGTCAATACAAGGCAGAAATCCAGTCTGCATGTGGAATGCACTTCCTTGACTCTTGTGCAGAAAGGAGTGCAGTATTCTGCTGCATCCATTTTCAATAAGCTACCACAAGAACTCAAAAGGTCTTAGCAGTAGCCCAAACTCTTTTAAGTCTAAACTGAAGAGTTTCCTCATAGCTCACTCCTCGTATTCTGTCGAGCAGCGTTACATTGTTAATTTTCTTTATTTAAACTTACGACTCGTCACCTGAATATGTTTCTTTTATATTTCATTTTATCTGTTTCTAATGTCGTGTTATAATTTCATGTATTGACTCGTTCCATGACCCACCGAACAATAAATAAATAAATAAATGTGTTATTCATCTGAAGTCGAAGCTTTCATAAAGATCACTGCATTTTTCCTTTAATTTCTTCTTAAGTTTTCCTTCTTTCTATAGCTCTTGGCACTCTTTTAATAAAAAATATATCCTGTTGTCTATATGTTCGTCTTTTCGTTCTTCTCCATCGTCTGCCCAGTCTAACATTGTCTCTGACGTACTTTTGACTTTTTTTGTCTCATTTTGTTCGCTTTCTTTCGTTGCATCTGCTCGGGGTGGACGTCGTTAGACATGCGTTTAAGTTCGTTGTTGATCGATTAACTCAGTTTTTTTATTACAGAGGGCAGCTAACCCTGTGGCCGAATACGCTGAGCTACCGTGGTGGCAGTACTTCGACTAATTAGGGGTTCGTCTCCTGTTTCTCCAGGTTTGTTTCCGATCTAGTTATGTAACGATTGTTGTCCATTTTCAGAATTCATCAGATTTTTGCTTCCTGCAGGGCGCTCATTGGCATTTTCTGTTGTAGAGTCTTCCATTGTCTTGTCTTGCTCCAGTATGGACCTGAGTTTCTCTCTTAAAGAAGGCGCCAAACTCTCTGCGGCTTCGTGTGCCAGTCTCCGCTTTTTGGCGTTCGTTTTTCTCCTCCAGGATCTCGCAGGAGACATGTCAGACGATTTTTCTATTGAGCTGATGGGGGAATGCTCAGACGTCGTGTGTTCCTTCTTTTTATCAGAATTTCTTTTGGAGGTGTCATTGTGAAGTTCGATCTTTGGTTCTTTCACAGTTACATTTACAACTTTAGATTGTTTGCACGTATCTACTTTCTGTACACTTTGGTGTCCTTCACGATTGGCTTTTTCCACTTCTCTTTTTTTTTCGACCTCATTTACGTTTTTTCTTCATTTAACTCTGTACGTGGGTCTGGCGTACCTTCAATATCCATTGCTGACTTATGTGAAATTGTCAGCTCTTCGAGTTACAAAAGCGAAGAGCACAGTGCGATTTGAGTTTCTGTGGTGTTTAGAATTGTCTGCTGTATACCTGACAGACTTTGTCATACCGGATAATTCATTTGTTTCCTCATTTGGAGGCCGCTTGTCAGTTTTCCGGACGGTTTCACCTGGACTCGGTACTGTGTCGTTTCTGGGTACCGCCAGTGTCACAGGAGCCTCTCCCAGCCCTGCTGTTGACGGTACTGCGGCGTGCGATCGATGAGGCGGCAGCGTTTACTTGAGGCTAGCCGTCGGGCCAGGAATAGTAACCTCTGAAGTCGGCATCAGCGGGACGCGCCTTTTACTGCACTCATTCCGTATGGGCTCAGAGCAGTTACATAAAGCGCACGTTTGAGGTTGTCCGTCATACGTAACAACTCGATAGCCACACACCAGTATACAGGGTGTTACAAAAAGATATGTCCAAACTTTCAGCAAACATTCCTCACACACAAGTAAAGAAAAGATGTTATGTGCACATGTGTCCGGAAACGCTTAATTTCCATGTTAGAGCTCATTCTAGTTTCGTCAGTATCTACTGTACTTCCTCGATTCACCTCCAGTAGGCCCAATTCAACGAATGTAATGTTGACTTCGGTGCTTGTGTTGACATGCGACTCATGGCTCTACAGTACTAGCATCAAGCACATCAGTACGTAGCATCAACAGGTTATTGTTCATCACGAACATGGTTTTGCAGTCAGTGCAATGTTTACAAATGCGGAGTTGACAGATGCCCATTTGATGTAAGGATTAGCACGGGGCAATAGCCGTGGCGCGGTACGTTTGTATCGAGACAGATTTCCAGAACGAGGGTGTTCCGACAGGAAGACGTTCGAAGCAATTGATCGGCGTCTTAGGGAGCACGGATCATTCCAGCCTATGACTCGCGACTGGGGAACACCTAGAACGACGAGGACACCTGCAATGGACAAGGCAATTCTTCGTGCAGTTGACGATAACCCTAATGTCAGCGTCAGACAAGTTGCTGCTGTACAAGGTAACGTTGACCACGTCACTGTATGGAGAGTGCTACGGGAGAACCAGTTGTTTCCGTACCATGTACAGCGTGTGAAGGCAGCTGATTGGCCTCCATAGGTATGCTTCTGCGAATGGTTCATCCCACAATGTGTCAATCCTCATTTTAGTGCAATGTTCTCTTTAAGGATGAGGCTTCATTCCAACGTGATCAAATTGTAAATTTTCACAATCAACATTGGCTGACGAGAATCGACACGCAATTGTGCAAGGTCCCATGGTACTCAGAGCCATTTGAACCATTTTTTTTTTTTTTTGGAGGCTTATGAGCAGCCGCTCGACCATGAAATCAACGTTTTCTCACCTCCCGCCTAACTGTCATAGTACTTGCAGCGGATCCTGATGCAGTTTGGAACTCCTGTGTCATGGTCCGGGTAGATGTCTGCCTATTACACATTACGCCCTTCTTCAGTTGTCGGCGGTCTCTGTCAGTTAACAGACAATGTCGACCTGTACGCTTTCGTGCTGTACGTGTCCCTTCACTTTTCTACTTCACTATCACATCGAAATCAGTGGACCTTCGGAAGTTTACGAGTGTGGAAATCTCGCGTACAGACGTATGACACAAGTGACACCCAATAACCTCACCACGTTCAAAGATCGTGAGTTCCGCTTAGCGACCATTCTGCTCTCTGACGATGTCTAATGACAACTGAGGTGGCTGACATGGAGTACGTAGCAGTTGGTGGCAGCACAATGTACCTATTATGAAAAACGTATGTTTTTGGGGGTGTACGGATACTTCCGATCACATAGTGTATGACGGTTCACGCTCACTCAGTTTGAGTTGGGCTGCGCGGCGCCGTTCATAGTGGTTCAGGTTGGAGTGCCGCAGTCTCGCAATTGGAGCAAGTTAAGATTAGCAGTGCCACATTTATTGTGCTGTACCGTCATGTAAAAATGAGCTGTTGTCAGTGGATAACATCTGCGTTAAAAGTATGTCAATGTACGGTGGAAATAATTATTTCGTTGAACTACATCTTGGCAAGACTGAACAGTTAGGTTTTTTTTTCTTTTTTTGTCAAATGTCGTTCAAAGACTTAAAAGCTGTTGTATATGAACCACGAATAACGGACACATGTTGCACAACTGCAGTATCAACCATTATTTTTGGTAACCGTAGATTCCTTTGAGTTACATGTACCTGTCCAAGCTCTCCAAAAGATATCAGCCATTGTCATCGAAGTATGCATAATATTCTTTGCTTCATCGGTTTCGAATGCGACATCACTGGCGACCCACTTCCAGTCATCACTTAGTTTTGTTTTTGTGTGATATTTATTGTCCTTAGGATCCCACAATTCCTCCTTTCCTCCACAAAGAGCTTTAAGTTGTTAAGTATCTTTGTCGTTACACGCCATACTTAGTGAGAACACACTTTCGCATAGCGTATACAGGGTGTTACAAAAAGGTACGGCCAAACTTTCAGGAAACATTCCTCACACACAAAGAAAGAAAACACGTTATGTGGAACTTTGTATTGTAACGCATACTTTCCATGTTAGAGCTCATTTTATCACTTCTCTTCAAATCACATTAATCATGGTACGGAAACACACAGCAACAGAACGTACGAGCGTGACTTCAAACACTTTGTTACAGGAAATGTTCAAAATGTCCTCCGTTAGCGAGGATACATGCATCCACCCTCCGTCGCTTGGAATCACTGATGGGCTGATGCAGCCCTGGAGAATGGCATATTGTATCACAGCCGTCCACAATACGAGCACGAAGAGTCTCTACATTTGGAACCGGGGTTGCGTACACAAGAGCTTTCAAATGCCCCCATAAATGAAATTCAAGAGGGTTGAGGTCAGGAGAGCGTGGAGGCCATGGAATTGGTCCACCTCTACCGATCCATCAGTCACACTTCGACTAAAATGTGCAGGAGCTCCATCGTTCATGAACCACATGTTGTGTCGTACTTGTAAAAGCAAATGTTCTAGCAGCACAGGTAGAGAAATTTGCGTATGAAATCATGGCGGTGAATCGAGGAAGTACAGTACATACTGACGAAACTAAAATGAGCTCTAACATGGAAATTAAGCGTTTCCGGACACATGCCCACATAACATCTATTCTTTATTTGTGTGTGAGAAATGTTTCCTGAAAGTTTGGTCGTACCTTTTTTGTAACACCCTGTATAAACACTCACTGGGTAACAGCACCTGCCCCCAGGGGCTCAGCATTCATTTGCTGGTTACGGGCTTGGCGACCCCGGGGTTCCTGAGCTGGGGACTGGTAAGCGCCGCCAGTCCCCTGTCACCGTAAGCTCTGGGCATGCCTTAACGACCACCGTGCGGCGCGGCGGTGGAATGTTGTGTGTCTCTGGGAGTGGGGATCTTGGCTTGGCCGCCCGGATCGCGAGGATGGAATGAACCTCTGTAAACAACCCCTCAATCTCAAGGTGTGCTGCGCGCCGATGAGATGCATGGCTGTTGAGGTGGAACAGTCATTAGCGGGCAACCTCTGGGGAACCTGCCGCACCTCAGTTGCATAAGGCTTACCTAGGCACGCGGGGCTCTGTCTAGGTGGACTTCTAGTTCCCTAGCTGCTCGTGGGACCGAGATGGATCATTCGAAATCCTTTTTTCCTCCTCCCAGCGGAGAGGATGGGCCGCTGGAGGGTCCTAACACCCAGTCTCTGAAGAGGGCTCGTGCAGTCAGTCCCTCTGACTGCAGCACATCTTTGACAAGTGAAGTCTTTAGTAACAGGATGCATTCTGGTGCTCAGAATGTGTTTCTCATTGTGAAACGGAAGGAGGGTAGTTTCGAGAAGGTTTCGCCCTTCTATATACAAAAGGGATTGGAGGGCATCTGTGGCTCCTTGAAATCGGTGAAGCGCTTACGTAATGTGACCTTGCTAGTGGAAACTTCCACTTCCCAGCAAGCAACTAACCTCCAATCTGCTAAATGTCTTGGAGAGTACGCCATAGACACTGAATTGCACAGCACCTTGAACTACAGGAAAGGTGTTGTGACATGCCGGGATCTAGTTGACATTCCCAAGGACGAACTGCAACATGAGTGGGCTCCAGAAGGTATCGTTGATGTCCAACACATCATGAAGAGGGTTGATGGCAATCTTGTCAAATCCGACTCCCTTATTCTGACCTTCCGTAGCACAAAACTTCCTGAACATGTTAAAGCTGGCTTCCTTCGCCTTAGTGTGAGGCCTTATTTCCCGACCCCAATGCGCTGTTTTAAATGCCAGCGTTTTGGGCATACCACGTTAGGATGTAAAGGCGAAGCGACTTGTGGCAACTGTGGTAAGGCTGCTCATGAAGGAGTTGGTTGCTCGTCTCCGGCTAAATGTATTAATTGCACTTGGAACCACCCTGTTTGGAGTAGGGACTGCCGAATATTTTTAGAGGAACGCAAAGTCCAGGAAATCAAAACAACCAAGCGAATCCCCTATGGTGAGGCCAAGGAGATCTATAAGTCGATGCAACCTCCCACATTTGCTACATCTTTCGCATCCCTGGTTCAGAAGCCTACTCCAAAAGTCGATGCCTCAACGCAGACCGAGATGGTGAGTGTTGGCACTAACACCTGCAGATGTCAGTGCACTTGCAACACAGCCAGTATTTCAGAGCCGGTAGCCCCTACTGGAACGGCAGACAAGGCTATAGTGGCGAACTTGGGCCAGCCCCTGTCGCCTCCAACAGCTGAGGCTGTTCCCAAGCACAGTGCGCCAATTACCACTCCCACATCAGCTCCCCCAAAGCCCACCAAACCACAGAAAGCTCCTGTACCACAGCAACACCGGG
Source organism: Schistocerca gregaria (assembly GCF_023897955.1). Taxonomy (NCBI): domain Eukaryota; kingdom Metazoa; phylum Arthropoda; class Insecta; order Orthoptera; family Acrididae; genus Schistocerca; species Schistocerca gregaria. The sequence continues at coordinate 181,829,123 of NC_064931.1, read as the reverse complement.
TCAAATCCTGTGGTAAACCGTCTGACCATGCGGCTGTTGTTTTACGTGAGGCTTCATCTGATTCTTCACCAGAGTTGATGGAATACGGCGTATGTGTGGGGCAATCAGCTCACCCCACACCTGCCCCTCCACCTGCTGCGGTCTCCCCGCCCTGTCGGAGAGACAGGATGAAGGTGCTACCCCCAACATAGATGGCTCCCATACTTCAGTGGAACTTGTAAGAGTTCAGGACGCATGTGGAGGAACTTCGTCTACTCTCTCAGGGTAGACCACTGTGTCTCTGTCTCCAGGAGACTTATTTCCATCCCTCATACTCCCCTGAGCTGTGAGGCTATACACTCCACAAAAAGGATGACTGTGTGGAGAGAGAGCTAGAGGAGGTGTAGGTATTTTCGTCAGGACGGACTACCACTCCTCGCCTCTCCCGCTTATGACGACTTTACAGACTGTCGCTGTGTCTGTGCAAGTACGTCATCCATTAACTGTCTGTTCACTTTACTTGTCCCCACATGAGGCACTTGATGAAGTGGCCCTCACCGACCTTCTTACACAGCTCCCGCAACCATTCATTATTTGTGGTGATTTTAATGCACAAAATGTGCTTTGGGGCTCTGCAATTACCTGCCCCAGGGGTAGAGCAATTGAGAGGCTTCTCCTGTCATCCTGTGCCTACTTGCTCAATGGAGGACAGAGTAGTCATTTCTGCACAGCGACTGGGTCGTTCTCTGCCATTGATCTCTCGCTTTGCTCCCCAGCTCTTGCCGCCAGTGCTCACTGGGAAGTGGCCGCTGACTTGCATGGCAGTGATCATTTCCCCATCTGGATTCACCTGCCAGATGGCGTGGGCCCCGAAAGGAGACCGCCACGATGGGTTATCATTGGAGCTGACTGGACACTTTATAGCCAGTTGGCCCAATTCAAGCCCTGTGCGACTGTTGAGGTGTGGGTGGATCATATTACCGAAACGGCCCACCACGCCGCTGCAGCATCCATTCCACAGTCCATGGGCCTCCGGAAGAGGCCACCTGTGCCTTGGTGGAATGCCGACTGCCGCTCTGCCATCAGGACCAGGCGTGCGGCTCTACGTCGGTTCAAGTCTCGGCCGACTGCTGAGAATCTTGCAGTATTTCGGGTGGCGAGGGCAAGGTGTCGCCGCATCATTCGTGAGAGCAAGAAGAGGTCATGGCAACAGTTCCTGAACACCATTAATCGTTCCACCAAAAGTTCCATTGTGTGGGAGACCATCAGGAGAATTTCTGGCTGGGGAGGGGGGTGTCCCATAGCTGCTGTACTGAATAACGGCACTCTCCACACGGATCCGTGAGACATTGCCCAGACTATGGCAGCGTATTTTGCTACAGTTACTGCAACAACCAGTCAGGATCCAGATTTCCAGCGTCATAGGGCCGTTGCTGAGAGATGTAGTCTGAACTTCCAGTCCACATCTCATGAAGTTTACAACTGCCCATTTTCTATGTGAGAGCTGGATTCTGCATTGTCTGGAGCTCGTGACACCTCCCCTGGTCACGACAGGGTCCATTACAGTATGCTATGGCACCTCACAATGCGCAACAAAGAAATCCTCCTCGCACTTTTTAATGGAATTTGGGCGTCGGGTCACTTTCCTGACGCGTGGCGTGAGGCAGTTTTAATCCCTTTTTTAAAACCTGGGACAGACCGCACGAGCCCGAGTAGCTACCGTAGTGTTGCCCTCACTAGTTGCATAGGGAAGACCTTGGAGCGGATGGTCAGACGCCGCCTTGTCTGGATGTTAGAATCCCGGCAACTCCTTAATCGCTTTCAGTGTGGGTTTAGGAAGTTTCGTTCCACCTTCGATAACCTGGCCCTACTGGAGGCGGCTATACAACAAGCTTTCCTACGCCGTCATCACCTTCTAGGTGTATTTTTTGACATTGAGAAGGCCTACGATACCACTTGGAGGCGTCTCATCCTGGAGCAACTTCACGAATGGGGTTTTCGGGGTTGTCTTCCTCTTTTTATTCAGTCTTTCCTCTCGCCACGATATTTTAGATATCGAATTGGTGACGTCCTGTCTGATCGCTTTGAGCAGGAGAACGGTGTCCCTCAGGGTAGCGTTTTAAGTGTGACTCTCTTTGCCATCGCTATTAATGGCATTACGTCCATAGTGAAAAGTCCTGTCCAGTGTTCTTTGTTTGTGGATGATTTCTCTTTGTTTTGCTCTTCTTCAAGCCTTGCAACGACAACTCGTCAGTTGCAACTTACTATTAGACGTTTGGATGACTGGGCGCGGATGAGTGGTTTCAAGGTTTCCACCGAGAAGTCTGTATGTGTTCTTTTTAACCGATCTCGTTCGATTTTACCCTTTCCTGAGTTGCGGATGAGGGACACTATTCTCACTTTTAAAGACACGGTGAGGTTTCTGGGGCTCATTTTTGACTCGAAGCTCACGTGGTTACCTCATCTTAAAGACCTGAAACGGCGGTCGCTTAAGCTTTAAGTATTTTAAAATGTCATAGCCACAGTACGTGGGGAGCTGACAGGACTTGTCTGCTCCAGTTTTACAGGGCGTTTGTGCGATGTCGGCTCGATTATGGGTGCACGGTGTATGGGTCTGCGAGGCCTTCTTACTTGAAGATGTTGGACGTTGTGCACCATGAAGGGCTTCGGTTGGCTACTGGTGCATTCCGAACTAGCCCCATACCAAGCCTCTGTGCAGAGGCTGGTGATCCGCCACTTCCTATGCGGCGACGGCTACTTACGGTGCGCCAGGCGTATAAAATTATGTCCACACCATACACCCCTGCATACCCTGCCATTGCTCAGCCTCCTCTGACACCGTTGTTTCATAACCGGCAACAGGCGACACAGCCCTATGGGATTCGCGCACAGAATTGCCTCGCTGCGATGTCTATGGCTGGTCTTCGTGTTTTGCGTCGCCGTTGGAGCAGATCCCCCCCTTGGCTCCTCCGGAGACCCGAACTTATTTTAGATTTGACTAATTTTAAGAAAGATCGCACACCAGATTTTACATTCAAATGTCTGTTTTTTAACATTTTAGATGTGCATCACGGTTTCACTGTCGTGTACACTGATGGCACCAAACAGGAGAACTTCCTTGGCTGTTCTGTAGTGTTCCCTGAAAAAGTTACCCGGATTCGCCTCCCTGCTGAATATACCGTTTTCGCAGCGGAGCTCCACGCGATCCTGAAGGCACTGGATCAGATGAATCGTGTTTGGGGCGATCGATTTCTTCTCTGCTCCGATTCTCTTAGTGCCTTACAATCACTGCAGAACCTGTATCCGACTGAGGCGATGGTCCAGCTGATACATGACGAACTGTACTTGCTCCAACGTCGGGGTACAGAAGTATCCTTCTGCTGGGTGCCTTGTCATGTTGGTATCTGGGGCAATGAACAGGCCGATCGGGCTGCCAAGGAAGGCTGCAGAGAGCAGGGTGTGGTCCAGTGTCCTATTCCCTTGCAGTCAGTCATCGCTGCACTCCACAGGAAGAGCATGGAGTTGTGGGAGGACGAATGGCTGGCGGTGACGACTAATTTACTGCGGTTGATAAAGTCAACCACTCGGCCGTGGCGTTCCTCCTGCCGGTTGCTCGGGCGGGAGGAGGTGGCCCTCACACGTCTTCGGATAGGGCACTGCCCTCTCACACATAGCTTTTTATTACGGCGGGAGGATCCACCGTTTTGTGATGCTTGTGGTGTGCACATCTCTGTCCGGCACATTTTAACAGACTGCATTTTATACCGTGATGCACGTCCAGAAGCACAAGTTGCTGAGGATCTGCCTTCTGTTTTAGCTAATGATGAGACGTGTGTGTCTAGGGTTTTTAAGTTTTGTGATGTGTCTGGACTCTGGCCTAAACTTTTAGGCTGGAGGTTTTAGTGTATTGCAGAGTGGCTGACTCCTCCCCTTTTTTCCTTGCGGTCAGCCAGCCACTTCCATCTGCAACATTGTTTTAGCTTCTTCTATCATTTTCTTCCTGTGTTGTCCATGTTTTACTGCTGACGCTCTGCTTCATCCCACGCTTTGGTGTGGGTGAGCACATGTTTTTTAACAATTGTTACCCATGTTTTCTGTTCCGTTTTATATTCCTGTTCTGTGATTTTTCTTGACACCCGTCTCACTAAGTCACTGAACGGGCGCTGAAGACCTTGCTGTCGTGCGCCCAAAACCCCTCTACTACTACTACTACTAACAGCGCCTGCGAAAATTAAGCCATTTATGCAGTATGTGGTATGCTGTAACTTGTCAGACTGTACATTGCTTGGTGGCACAGTGCGACAGTCACTTGTCGATTGTTTCTGACTCGTGCCCGCACTGTCAGACATCCTGAAAACCGAGTCTGACAATCCTGTTTCGGGTAGAATTCAAAATGCCTGGGAAATACTGTCCTGCAAGCCCTGGATTCAAGATGCAATGCCACGAATTCATATGAGTTGACGTACAGCAACAGCCTTGCGACAACGAGTCGCACCTTTGCGTCTCAGAACTTACTAGGCGTTAGATTATTATAGCATACACTTTTATTCTCTCCGTCTCTTTCTCAGACGTAACCATGGTGCTGCTACTCTGGCCAGATACTCTCTTTCCTTTACCAGATAATCTAGAGAGCTCAGTGGTAAACTAAAAATCTAAAAGTCTTTGGATGGATCCCCGATAAGTCCTGGGATTTTTATCTCTCAGTTATTACTTCTTTTCCTACTGACAATGTTTCTTTATGTGAAAAATGCAGAGTTACACCGTGGTTCTGGGACTGTGTAATACAATATCCAAAGTCAACGTCTGTCTTCAGGAGTTCTAGGAACTGGGATGAGAAAACCTTTTTTGATGTGTGTATTATGTGAATCATGTATGCATGAACACTGCATCGTTTTCTTAACACGACAGGCAGTGCAATATCAAATATACCCGACGCCACCAGGCAGCGACTTTCAATCGAAATGTCCCCGCCTCCCTCTACCGGAATAACATAATGTGTCCACAACTACAGTTTGAGACGCAGGAACGTCGAAATATAGACGAGTGGGTTTGACTGCGAGTCGTGCTCGGAAAACTTTATTTGCTTAAATGGCTTACTGGTATACGCGGTATGAGACAGATCTCTCCTAGTGCTGGATCTCTGAGGATAGTATTTTCAATGTCATTATTTCGCCTATTTTTAACGTGCGAACGGATAACATCACATAGCTTCACACGATTCAGATTGCGTAGTAGTATTCAAGTCATATACCGATCCAACTTTCATGTTGTAGAAATTTCTGTCAAAACCAACCGCGAGAAAGGAAACGAAACCGCCCACACTCGTAGCACAGCACATCATTTTCTTTCTCGCTGAGAATTTAAAAAGAAATAGAGAAAAATGTGTAGCCTATGTCCACCCCTATGCTCATAAGAGTGTCATGTAAAATCTGAAGTAAAGCGACCAAGAACTTCTCGAGATTCTTGCTAACAACATTTCCCTTTTATATATTCGTACAGATAATAGTTCTGTGACGGAACTCTTTACTGGCTATCAAAAAATGACTCATCTAGTCATTTGGCTTCAATTCGCAAAGTACTCATACAACCATTGTTTCAAGATCAATGCTAACTTTTGCGAAGAAATGGTCAGTCTCTTTGGTAGTCATCGTACGGGAGAATAAAATGCGTTGCATAACTTATGGCAATGATACAAAACACGTACAAACATTTCCTGAAACGGGAGTAGCTGCAGGACCTGCCCCTCACATAGGGTGTTACAAAAAGGTACGGGGAAAACTTTCAGGAAACATTCCTCACACACAAAGAAAGAAAGAATGTTATATGGACATGTGTCCGAAAACATTTACTTTCCATGTTAGAGCTCATTTTATTTCTTCTCTTCAAATCACATTAATCATGGAATGGAAACACACAGCAACAGAACGTACCAGCGTGACTTGAATCACTTTGTTACAGGAAATGTTCAAAATGTCCTCCGTTAGCGATGATACATGCATCCACCCTCCGTCGCATGGAATCCCTGATGCGCTGATGCACCCCTGGAGAATGGCATATTGTATCACAGCCGTCCACAATACGAGCACGAAGAGTCTCTACATTTGGTACCGGGGTTGCGTAGACAAGAGCTTTCAAATGCCCCCATAAATGAAAGTCGAGAGGGTTGAGGTCAGGAGAGCGAGAGGGCATGGAATTGGTCCACCTTTAACAATCCATCGGTCACTGAATCTGTTGTTGAGAAGCGTACGAACACTTCGACTGAAATGTGCAGGAGCTCCATCGTGCGTGAACCACATGTTGTGTCGTACTTGTAAATGCACATGTTCTATGAGCACAGGTAGAGTATCCCGTATGAAATCATGATAACGTGCTCCATTGAGCGTAGGTGGAAGAACATGGGGCCCAATCAAGACATCACCAATAATGCCTGCACAAACGTTCACAGAAAATCTGTGTTGATGAAGTGATTGCACAATTGCGTGTGGATTCTCGTTAGCCCACACATGTTGATTGCGAAAATTTACAATTTGATCACGTTGGAATGAAGCCTCATCCGTAAAGAGAACATTTGCACTGAAATGAGGATTGACACATTGTGGGATGAACCATTCGCAGAAGCATACCCGTGGAGGCCAATCAGCTGCTGATAGTGCCTTTACACGCTGTACATGGTACGGAAACAACTAGTTCTCCCGTAGCAGTCTCCATACAGTGACGTGGTCAACGTTACCTTCTTCTCTGACGCTGACATTAGGGTTAACGTCAACTGCACGAAGTATTGCCTCGTCCATTACAGGTGTCCTCGTCGTTCTAGGTCTTCCCCAGTCGCGAGTCATAAGCTGGAATGTTCCGTGCGCCCTAAGACGCCGATCAATTGCTTCGAACGTCTTCCTGTCGGGACACCCTCGTTCTGAAAATCTGTCTCGATACGAAGCTACCGTGCCACGGTTTTGCCCCGTGCTAATTTTTATATCAAATGGGCATCTCCCAACTCCGCATTTGTAAACATTGCACTGACTGCAAAACCACGTTCGTGATGAACAATAACCTGTTGATGCTACGTACTGATGTGCTTGATGCTAGTACTGTAGAGCCATGAGTCGCATGTCAACACAAGCACCGAAGTCAACATTACCAGCCTTCAATTGGGCGTACTGGCAGTGAATCGAGGAATGTTGTTGTTGTTGTGGTCTTCAGTCCTGAGACTGGTTTGATGCAGCTCTCCATGCTAGCCTATCCTGTGCAACCTTCTTCATCTCCCAGTACCTACTGCAATCTACATCCTTCCGAATCTGCTTAGTGTATTCATCTCTTGGTCTCCCTCTACGATTTTTACCCTCCACACTGCCCTCCAATAATAAATTGGTGATCCCTTGATGCCTCAGAACATGTCCTACCAACCGATCGCTTCTTCTGGTCAAGTTGTGCCACAAACTTCTCTTCTCCCCAATCCTATTCAATACTTCCTCATTAGTTATGTGATCCACCCATTTAATCTTCGGGATTCTTCTGTAGCACCACATTTCGAAAGCTTCTATTCTCTTCTTGTCCAAACTATTTATCGTTTGCTTTTGTTTATGTTCATCTTATATCCTCCTTTTAAGACACTATCCATTCCATTCAACTGCTCTTCCAAGTCCTTTGCTGTCTCTGACAGAATTACAATGTCATCGGCGAACTTCAAAGTTTTTATTTCTTCTCCATGGATTTTAATACCTACCCCGAATTTTTCTTTTGTTTGCTTTACTGCTTGCTCAATATACAGATTGAATAACATCGGGGAGAGGCTACATGCCTACCTTACTCCCTTCAGAACCACTGCTTCCCAACTGCCATCTGGTTTCTGTACAAATTGTAAATAGCCTTTCGCTCCCTGTATTTTACCCCTGCCACCTTTAGAATTTGAAAGAGAGTATTCCAGTCAACATTGTCAAAAGCTTTCTCTAAGTGTAGTAATGCTAGAAATGTAGTTTTCCCTTTCCTTAATCTTTCTTCTAAGATAAGTCGTAAGGTCAGTATTGCCTCACGTGTTCCAGTTTTTCTACGGAATCCAAACTGATCTTCCCCGAGGTCGCCTTCTACTAGTTTTTCCATTCGTCTGTAAAGAATTCGTGTTAGTATTTTGCAGCTGTGGCTTATTAAACTGACTGTTCGGTAATTTTCACATCTGTCAACACCTGCTTTCTTTGGGATTGGAATTATTATATTCTTCTTGGAGTCTGTGGTTCTTTCGCCTGTTTCATACATCTTATTCACCAGATGGTAGAGTTTTGTCAGGACTGGCTCTCCCAAGGCCGTCAGTAGTTCCAATGGAATGTTGTCTACTCCGGGGTCCTTGTTTCGACTCAGGTCTTTCAGTGCTCTGTCAAACTCTTCAAGTAGTATCATATCTCCCATTTCATCTTCATCCACATCCTCTTCCATTTCCATAATATTGTCCTCAAGTACATCGCCCTTGTAGAGACCCTCTATATACTCATGCCACCTTCTGCTTTCCCTTCTTTGCTTAGAACTGGGTTTCCATCTGAGCTCTTGATGTTCATACAATTGGTTCTCTTATCTCCAAAGGTCTCTTTAATTTTCCTGTAGGCAGTATCTATCTTACCCCTAGTGAGATAAGCCTCTACATCCTTACATTTGTCCTCTAGCCATCCCTGCTTAGCCATTTTGAACTTCCTGTCGATCTCATTTTTGAGACGTTTGTATTCCTTTTTGCCTGCTTCATTTACTGCATTTTTATATTTTCTGCTTTTATCAATTAAATTCAATATTTCTTCTGTTACCCAAGGATTTCTACTAGTCCTCGTCTTTTTACCTACTTGATCCTCTGCTGCCTTTACTACTTCATCCCACAAAGGTATCCATTCTTCTTCTACTGTATTTCTCTCCCCCATTCCTGTCAATTTTTTCCTTACGCTCTCCCTGAAACTCTGTACAACCTCTGGTTCTTTCAGTTTATCCAAATGCCATCTCCTTAAATTTCCACCATTTTGCAGTTTCTTCAGTTTTGATCTACAGATCATAACCAATAGATAGTGATCAGAGTCCACATATGCCCCTGGGAATGTCTTACAATTTAAAACCTGGTTAATAAATCTCTGTCTTACCATTATATAATGTATCTGATACCTTTTAGTATCTCCAGGGTTCTTCCATGTATACAACCTTCTTTCATGATTCTTAAACCAAGTATTAACTATGATTAAATTGTGCTCTGTGCAAAATTCTACCAGGCGGGTTCCTCTTTCATTTCTTAGCCCCAATCCATATTCTCCTACTACGTTTCCTTCTCTCTCATTTCCTACTGCCGAATTCCAGTCACCCATGACTATTAAATTTTCGTCACCCTTCACTATATGAATAATTTCTTTTATTTCATCATACATTTCTTCAATTTCTTCGTCATCTGCAGAGCTAGTTGGCATATAAACTTGTACTACTGTAGTAGGTGTGGGCTTCGTATCTATCTCGGCCAAATAATGCATTCACTATGCTGTTTGTAGTAGCTTACCCGCATTCCTATATCCCATTCATTATTAACCTACTCCTGCATTACCCCGATTTGATTTTGTGTTTGTAACCCTGTAGTCACCTGTCCAGAAGTCTTGTTCCTCCTGCCACCGAACTTCACTAATTCCCACTATATCTAACTTTAACCTATCCATTTCGCTTTTTAAATTTTCTAACCTACCTGCCCGATTAAGGGATCTGACATTCCACGCTCCGATCCGTAGAACGCCAGTTTTCTTTCTGCTGATAACGACATCTTCTTGACTAGTCCCCGCCCGGAGATCCGAATGCGGGACTATTTTACCTCCGGAATATTTTACCCAAGAGGACGCCATGATCATTTAATCATACAGTAAAGCTGCATGCCCTCTGGAAAAACTACGGCCGTAGTTTCCCCTTGCTTTCAGCCGTTCGCAGTACCAGCACAGCAAGGCCATTTTGGTTATTGCTACAAGGCTAGATCAGTCAGTCATCCAGACTGTTGCCCTTGCAACTACTGAAAAGGCTGCTGCCCCTCTTCAGGAACAACACGTTTGTCTGGCCTCTCAACAGATACCCCTCCGTTGTGGTTACACCTACGGTACGGCTATCTGTATCGCTGAGGCACGCAAGCCTCCCCACCAACGGCAAGGTCCATTGTTCATGGGGGGAGGAATCGAGGAAGTACAGTACATACTGACGAAACTAAAATGAGCTCTAACGTGGAAATTAAGCGTTTCCGGACACATGTCCACATAACATCTCTTCTTTATTTGTGTGTGAAGAATGTTTGCTGAAAGTTTGGACATATCTTTTTGTAACACCCTGTAGAAGGGTGTGTGGCTATCGAGTTGTTACGTATGACGGACAACCTCAAACGTGCGCTCTATGTAACTGCTCTGAGCCCATGCGGAATGAGTGCAGTAAAAGCCGCGTCCCGCTGATGCCGACTTCAGAGGTTACTATTCCTGGCCCGACGGCTAGCCTCAAGTAAACGCTGCCGCCGCATCGATGGCACGCCGCAGTACCGTCAACAGCAGGGCTGGGAGAGGCTCCTGTGTCACTGGCGGTAATGAGGAAACAAATGAATTATCCGGTAACACAAAGTCTGTCAGGTATACAGCAGACAATTCTAAACACCACAGAAAGTGAAATCGCACTACGCTCTTCGCTTTTGTACCTCGAAGAGCTGACGATTTCAGATAAGTCAGCAATGGATATTGGAGGTACGCCAGACCCACGTACAGAGATAAATGAACAACAAACGTAAATGAGGTCGGAAAAAAAGAGAAGTGGAAAAAGCCAATCGAGAAGGACACCAAAGTGTACAGAAAGTAGATACATGCAAACAATCTAAAGTTGTAAATGTAACTGTGAAAGAACCAAAGATCGAACTTCACAATGACACCTCCAAAAGAAATTCCGATGAAAAGAAGGAACACACGTCGTCTGAGCATTCCCCCATCAGCTCAACAGAAAAATCGTCTGACATGTCTCCTGCGAGATCCTGAAGGAGAAAAACGAACGCCAAAAAGCAGAGACTGGCACACGAAACCGCAGAGAGTTTGGCGCCTTCTTTAAGAGAGAAACTCAGGTCCATACTGGAGCAAGACAAGACAATGGAAGACTCTACAACAGAAAATGCCAATGAGCGCTCTGCAGGAAGCAAAAGTCTGATGAATTCTGAAAATGGACAACAATCGTTACATAACTAGATCGGAAACAAATCTGGAGAAACAGGAGACGAACCCCTAATTAGTCGAAGTACTGCCGGCACGGTAGCTCAGCGTGTTGGGCCACAGGGATAGCTGCCCTCTGTAGTAAAAAAACTGAGTTAATCGATCAACAACGAACTTAAACGCATGTCTTACGACGTCCACCCCGAGCAGATGAAACGAACGAAAGCGAACAAAATGAGACAAAGAAAGTCAAAGTACGTCAGAGACAAGGTTAGACTGGGCAGACGTTGGAGAAGAACGAACAGACAAAGATATAGACAACAGGATATATTTTTTTATTTAAAGAGTGCCAAGAGCTGTAGAAAGAAGGAAAACTGAAGAAGAAATTAAAGGAAAAATGCAGAGATCTTTATGAATGCTTCGACTTCAGATGAATAACACATTTATATATTTATTTATTTATTTATTGTTCCGTGGGACTAAATTAAGGAGAAGTCTCCATGGTCATGGAACGATTCAATACATGAAATGATAACACGATATTAGAAACAGATAAAATGAAATATATAAAAAAAACTTATTCAGGTACCGAGTCGTAAGTTTAAATAAAGAAAATCAACAATGTAACGCTGGAATTTGCTTTTAGCTCTTCCAGGAGCTGCTCAACAGAATAGAGGGAGTGAGCCATGAGGAAACTCTTCAGTTTAGACTTAAAAGAGTTTGGGCTACTGCTAAGATCTTTTGAGTTCTTGTGGTAGCTTATTGAAAATGGGTGTAGCAGAATACTGCACTCCTTTCTGCACAAGAGTCAAGAAAGTGCATTCCACATGCAGATTCGATTTCTGCCTAGTATTTACTGTGTGAAAGCTGCTAACTCTTGGGAATAGGCTAATATTGCTAACATCAAACTACATTAAAGAAAATATACACTGTGAGGGCAATGTCAGAATTCCCAGACTATTGAATAGGGGTCGACAAGAGGTTCTCGAACTTACACCACATATAGCTCGAACAGCCCGTTTTTAGCCAAAAATACCCTTTTTTAATCAGAAGAATTACCTCCAAAAATAATACCATACGACATAAGCGTATGAAAATATGCGAAGTAGACTACTTTTAGTGTTGTAGTGTCACTTATTTCAGATACTGTTCTAAAGGTAAATAAAGCAGCATTTAGATTCTGAACAAGATCCTGGACAAGGGCATTCCACAACAGCTTACTGTCTATCCGAACGCCTAGGAACTTGAACTGTTCCGTCTCGCTTATAATATGCCCATTTTCTCCGATCAAAATACCGGTTCTTGTTGAATTGTGAGTTAGAAACTATAAAAACTGAGTCTTACTGTGACATAGAATCAAATTATTTTCCACATGCCACGAACTTATTTCATGAACTACATTATTTGGTACTGTTTGAATATTACACACAAGATCCTTCACTACCAAACTGGTGTCATCAGCAAACATAAATATTTTTGAATCATCTGTAATACTAGAAGGCATATCATTTGTATAAATAAGAAACAGCTGTGGCCCCAGCACCGACCCTTGGAGAACGTTCCACTTAAAAGTGCCCCATTGGGACTGAACATCACTACCACTCTCAGTATTGCGGAGAATTACCTTCTGCTTTCTGTTCTTAAAGTAAGAGGCGAACCAATTGTAGGCTACTCCCCTCACTCCATAATGGTCCAACTTCTGCAGTAATATTTTGTGGTCAACACAGTCAAAAGCCTTCGTTATATCAAAGAAAACACCTAGAGTTCGCAACCTGTTATTTAATCCGTCCAAAACCTCACAGAGAAAAGAGGATATAGCATTTTCAGTTGTTAAACCATTTCTAAAACCAAACTGAACATTTGACAGCAAATTATGTGAATTTAAGTGCTCCAGTAACCTTGTATATACAACCTTCTCGCTAACTTTAGCAAACACCGATGGCATAGAAATAGGTCTGTAATCGTCAATATTATCCCTGTCTCCCTTTTTATAAACTGGCTTCACTAGCGAGTACTGTAATCGGTCAGGAAACCGACCACTTCTAAAGGAAAAGTTACAGATGTGGCTAAGTACTGGGCTAACATACATAGAACAATACTTCAGTAATCTGCTGGACAATCCGTCATATCCATGAGAGTTCTTGGTCTTTAGTGATTTAATTATTAACTCAATCTCCCTCTTGTCAGTATCATGGAGGAGCATTTCAGGTAACAGTCTCCGACACTTTTTTCTAAGAGCGCTATATGATTCCCTGCTGGGACTAGGTTTCCATTTAGTTCACCTGCTACATTCAGAAAGTGATTATTAAATACTGCACATATATGCGACTTATCAGTAACACGGACATTCCCACTACGCACTGATTCTATATCCTCGACCTGTCTCTGCAGACCAGCCACTTCCTTTACGACTGACCATATAGTTTTAAATTTATCCTGATACTTAGCTATTCTATCTGCATACCACATACTTTTTACCTTCCTAATAACAGTTTTAAGCACCTTACAATACTGTTTGTAATGGGCTGCTCCATTTAGATTCTGACTATTTCTAACGTTTTGATATAATTGCCACTTTGTTCTACAAGATATTCTTATCCCTCTAGTCAGCCACCCAGGCTGCCTGTTTGTGCTAGTACCCTGTTTTGTACGATCTAACGGAAAGCAACTTTCAAAGATCACAAGAAAAGCCTTGAGAAAAGCATTATATTTATCGTCTACTGTATCAGCGCTATAAACATCTTGCCACTCTTGTTCCTTGATAAGGTTTACAAAGGTCTCTACAGCAACTGGATCAGCTTTCCTAAACAGCTGATGAATATATTTAACACGTGTTGCAGAACAAAAATTTTTTAGAGTTAAAATTTGTGCATCATGATCTGAAAGGCCATTCACCTGTTTGCTAAAAGAATGCCCTTCTAGTAGTGAGGAATGAACAGAAATGTTTTCTATGGTTGTTCTACTGTTCCCTCGCACTCTCGCTGGAAGGAATACGGTTTGCATAAGATTATATGAATTAAGGAGGTCTATCAGCATCCTCTTCCTTGCACAATCACTTATACAATTAACATTGAAGTCACCACATATAACAAACTTTTTGTATTTCATATAAAGTGAACCAAGAACCTTCTCTAGCTTTAGCAAAAATGTTGTGAAATCGGAGTCTGGGGATCTATTAATAACAACAGTTATTCAAACACCTTTTCAGTGCAGTACTTTGAAACATCAATTGACTCAAATGGAATGCTGTTTTCCATATACATGGCTACTCCCCCACACCGCAAAGAGCTCCTCGAAAAGCTCCCAGCCAACCTGTATCCTGCTAAAGGAAGCCTCTGAATTATCTCCTTACTTAAGAAGTGTTCAGATATACCAATAATTTCAGAGTCAACATCTATAAGCAATTCACTAACTTTATCTCTAATACATTCTGATGGAACAAACTTATAATGTGAGTACCTTGAATATAAATGAAATACAAATTGCAATTAAAGTAGCTCTCCTTAAAACTTGTTTATGTCAGTCAGACACCGAAATAGTACTTTTAAAAGAAGTCAGTATTAGGGATCTGTATGTAGCTGGCTACAATAAAATTTTAAACATAGCTCATGAGCACAACTCTGGGACAGTTATCCTTGGCAGGGAAAGAACTCAAATGAAAGATGTCTCTTTTTTAGAATCGAGGAACGGCATAGACGTAAAATTTTTAATACAGCTTTTATTACTATCTAAACGGAGAGCGATGTGGATGAGAAACACAACTGAATTTCATTTTACTCTTGTATACGCACCCTCTACGAGCAACCAATGTCACAAGATATTTTAATGCATATTAGCAGACCAAAGCCAAGGTTCTAAATATCAAGAGATCAAAGCTAGAGGACTTAAAAATAAGTTCACACACACAAAACTGTTACAGAAGACGAAAGTACCACAATATATTATCTCATAAGACATGAACAACAAAGGAGAAGAAATTTTATTGAGTACCTCCGAGCGGAGGACACGAGAGATCTGATACATCAAAAAGCTATTATGAATGAGTATTTTCGAATTTGTGATACACTCTACAGTCAAAAGTGGGTTGAGGACAATGTGGTGAGACATTTTTTATCCATATCTGGAGTCGCAGACACAATAACAGAACAGGGTAACCTAAATATGACAGTGGAAATACCCACAGAAGAAGTTTTAGATACACAGAAGTCATCACCTCCTAAAGAGTCACCAGGCCCTGATAGATTGCCATTAGAATTTCATAGAACATATTGGCATACGACAGGAATAATATTTACTGAAATTATAAATGAAGTCTTGAAAGGAGAGGCTGTCCCTATAGGCTTTAAACAGAGTGTCATTGTGCTTCTTCTAAAAAGAAGGAACACAAAAATAAAGGATATAACTAAAATGAGACCTATCAGCCTAATGAACTCAGATCACAAAAAAAAGAAACAGCGAGGGTTGTCAATGAGAGACTAAGCCCAGTCTTAGAAAAGATCATTGGATGCCATCAAACTTGTCTTCCAGGGTGTAGCATATTCAAGACTGTAAGTGAATACAGGGGCATCGTCGTAATCTTTCCAAACAGAATATGGCGGTCTTGCTTTTATAGACTTTGCAAAAGCGTTCAACAGAGTAAACCACGGATACCTTTTCCAAACATTGACGTACATGGGACTAACTACTAGTAAAGTGAACGTGTTAGCTAACAGATTAACAGGTATCAAATCAAAGGTTTCACTGAATGGACAGTATAGTAAGGACATTTTGATTGGAATAGTCTCGCAGGGGAGTCAGTTACCAACGATGCTGTACGTTGTAGCACTGGAAGCTCTTATGAGACCTTTAAATGACGCACTAGATGGCAGATCAGTCTCAGATCGGAAGGAAGTTAGTAACGCGTACGCTGACGACGCTTGTTTGATAATAAGAAGCAACGATGACGCTGTTCGTATAATAGAAAATTTACTGCTTTACTGCAACGCAACGCGTGTAAAAGTTAATGAGGCGAAGAGCTCATTTTTAAATTTTACGGTCTCAAAAACGTTCAGATTGCTTGGGCCAAACGCGTAGAGCAGCATGCAGTCTTGGGTGTAACACTTTATAGCTGGCCCCTTCGAACAATAACATCGAATCGTAAAAAAGTGTTAGACAGAATTTGTGGCACCCTGAAATTAAATCATATGAGAGATCTAAAGATAAAGAAAAAATTAAAATCATCAGTTGTGCAGTTCTCTCAAAAGCGATGTGTGTGGCAAATTTTACTCATCCTAAAGAAATAAAAAAAGTTAATATGACAACTGTTTATCGCTACATTGTGCAAGGACAAATTTTTAGATTTGCAGCAGCAATAATAACCTTAGAAACGTTCTATCTCTGTTCGTTCATTGTGTTCTGTTTTTTTTTTTTTTTTTTTTTTTTTTTTTTTAACATGAGTGTATCTCATAACAGCTGAAGTCGCCCCATTTCAGTGCACTATAATTCATAAAAACAGGGCATTGCAATATCGTATTCGATTAAAATGTCCTCCCGCGTACTGGAATTACATAATGTGTGTACGAGTACAGCTTGTGACGCAGCAATGACGACATGTTATAGTTTGGGTTCGGCCGTGAGTCGTGTTCGGAAACGCTGATTCGCTTAAATTGAATGGATAAAACAGTTTTGATCATTGATATACGGAGTGTGGGAGAGACTTCTTATCATAGATGTATGATGATAGTAGCTTCAATGACATTAACTAGCCTAGTTTTAAACTGGAAGTCTAGCATTACAAAGTTTCACAGGATTCAGATTGCGTAATGTCGTTATAATCGTAAACCAATCCAACTTTCGTTATATACAGGTTTCTACTAAAACTGACTGCGAGAAAGAAAACGAAACCGCCCAGTATCACAGCACAGTATTTTCTTTCTCGTACTCCCTCTCTCTCTCTCTCTAATTCTCTATTTGGAACTCTCCGATACTCCATCATTTCCTAGCCATAACTGACGTAATTTTGTTACGAAATCTGTACACAGGGTTGCGTCTGAGCTAAAGGAATTTTCTCTTCACACTTCCTTCATTCAAGTACAAAATGTCGCAAAACGATGGGTCCTCACGACTCGCAAAATATACTAATACTGTATGAAAAAGATTGACCTTTCGAAGAAAGTACTGTATCTGTAACAAGGCAGCATTATACGAAATAATGGACTGTATTCGCAGTTGCGAATGCGAACAAGCATGTGCTGTATAAGGGGCTAACGGCAATGAAAATTCGTGTCGGACCGAGACTCGAAGCCGGTTTTCGCACTTTACATGAGCGGTCGCCATAGCCCAGTGGTTTCCGATATTTTTGAGACTACTACCCCCGAGCGAGCTCATGTAGAAACCAATACCCCCAACACAGTGTAGTGTCTAACTAAATTTGAGAGAGGAAAAAAGGTAGCAAGACGCAGTTATTCACAAACGAGCAAGAGAAAAGTCATTCAAAATACACGAAAACAATAAAACACGCTCAGAACAATCCAAATTGAGCAAGGATGACACAGTTTAGTAATCTAGACCTGTGGACAATTTCCATTGGCAGCCATAGGACTCAAGCAGTGTAATTTGCAAGGAAAATTATAAGGAAGAAACTCACTGGCGATGTCGCAATTGTGATGAAACATGTGTGGGTAGTAAGACAAAACAGTTGTACGCTTGCAAAAAGGCGGATCCATCCTTAATTCATACTCCTTAGAAAAAAAATTTGAACGTTCCCTTCCTAAAAAAAACACCCTTAACTCCTCCCGAACAGGCCATGAAGGCCCAACGGTACCGACCAGCCGCCGTGTCCTCCTCAGCCCACAGGCGTCACTGGCTGCGGATATGGAGGGGCATGTGGTCAGCACACCGCTCTCTCAGCCGTATGTCTGTTTTCGAGATCGGAGCTACTACTTCTCAATCCAGCAGCTCCTCAGTTTGCCTCACAAGGGTTGGGTGGACCTCGTTTGCCAACAGCGTTCATCAGACCGGATGGCCACCCATCCAGGTGCTAGCCCAATCCATCAGCTCTTAACTTTGGTGATATGATGGGAACCGTGTTACCATTGCGGCAAGGCCGTTGACTCCAATTCTTAAAATTACAAGGAAATACACATTTTATTAACATTCAACAAATAAAACTGTCTAGTTTTTGTAAGTGTTCTACTAATCCAAGGAATAAAGAAGGTCTATGAGACGGTTGGTACTGCATATTTTAACAATGTTTTTTATATTCGGTTTGGTCTCAGCTAGTGCACATCGTAAATCGTGTTCCAAGTTCAGTCGTTTCATTGCTTTTGTTTTCGTTGCCACCATAGCCACAAATCCAATTTCACACATATTTTTCTCTTAATAACGAATAATAGTCACCCAGATTTCTTCAAAACGTTGCCAGTTCCGTTTTGGAGAAACCTATTTTCAGTGTGTTGTCTTCGCGTAGTCCAAGAAATTTTGCTTTGGCTCGAATTTCACTATCTGAAAATATACCATCTTTCACTGAAAACGGTCTTACAGCCCAGGAATTTACTTGTCGAATCTACAGTGTAGGAAATTAATTACTGATAGTATTTATTACTGGTGGTAAGTGCTGACTTATTTCATTGATGAATGAGCATTTTTCACTGTAGGCATCGAGTTATTACTGTCAATTCTGGGAACATCGAAATGTCTTGAAATTCAGCGCTGGGTTGGTGAAGCTCCAACCTCCGAAGAAAACTGGCAACTTTATCTTGTGCCGTTAAAATATTCGTCATATTTCGTTGGAAGCCGAGGTTAAGCGTATTGATTTCCGCAAAGAAATCTTCAAGATGTTCCACTTTGGAAATAAATACATTATCTGTTATTTTGGCATGTAAATATTTCTCTTTTTCCATCCTCGTCCTTTTCAATAAGAGAGCAATTTGCGGTCGGAGCTCAAGTATTCTATGCAGCACCTTGCCACGTGACAGCCACCGAACTTCTGTGTGAAACTAGAGCTCATCGAATTTCACTCCAGTCTCTTTGCACAACTCTTTGAGAACTCTTGTCTTTGTTGCACTACCTCGGATATAGTTTACAATCTTCTATTTGAATGAGTACATTCGACAAATCAGGTGGAAATGTTTTCGCTGCCAAAGCATAGCGATGTATACTGCAGTGGCTAAATGTTGCGTTTGGAGCAACTTCTTTCAGCAATCTTTGGAATACAGAGCGAACGCCCAAGATAGAAGGTGCTCCGTCTGTACATACACTCATAAACTTTGACCACTGTAACTTAATTCCTTCAATAAAATTCTTTACTGAACGAAAAACTTCCTCATCACGTGTAGTACGTCCAATGATTCCGCGTACAAGTATTCTTCTTCCAGGCCATCGTCTTTTATGCACTGAACATAGAAAAGCAGCTGCAAACAAGATGCAATGTCAGTCGTTTCATCTAATTGCAGTACAAAGAAATTACTTTATCTGATTTTGTTGTGTACTGTGCAAAAATAACCAGGTTCATGTCCTCATCGTGTTGTTGAAAGGAGATTGCTTTTTTATTTTTGCAAACATACTTAGGTACTGCCTCTGCCTTCTATTCAGCTGCACTTGGACGTAATCTCAGAATCGTCAATATAGTGTTGCTATAATTTATTCATCATAAGTTGAACATGGATGTCAGAATTACTTTTGCTGTACTTTGTACGTTGTAAATTTAACAAAAAAATGTTCAAATGTGTGTGTAATCTTATGGGGCTTAACTGCTAAGGTCATCAGTCCCTAAGCTTACACACTGCTCAACCTAAATTACCCTAAGGACAAACACACACCCCCATACCCGAGGGAGGACTCAAACCTCCGCCGGTACCAGCCACACAGTCCATGACTGCAGTGTCTGAGACAGCTCGGCTAATCCCGCACGGTGTAAGGTAAACACGAATGCTAAAATTGCTCTATATAAGTTAAGTAAACCTTCATCAATATGAAGACTGTTTTCAACACCACAGTGGTTTGCTACGCCTGGTGCTATTGGAGGTACTATGTCCTCGCTTCCTCCGTCTTTTGAACTGACTTACCCAGCCAGCTATCGTGGATTTCGAACCACGGTGTAACTCTGTATTTTTCACATAAAGAAGCATTGTCAGTAGGAAAAGAAGTAATAAGTTAGAGATAAAAATCCTAGGACTGATCGGGGATCCATTCCAAGACTTTTAGATTTTTAGTTTACCACTGAGCTCTCTAGATTATCTGGTAAAGGAAAGAGAATATCTGGCCAGAGTAGTAGCACGATGGTTACGTCTGAGAAAGAGACGGAGAGAATAAAAGCGTATGCTGCAATAATCTAACGCCTAGTACGTTCTGAGACGCAAAGGTGCGACTCGCTGTCGCAAGGCTGTTGCTGTACGTCAACTCATATGAATTCATGGCATTGCATCTTGAATCCAGGGCTTGCAGGACAGTATTTCCAGGCATTTTGAATTCTACCCGAAACAGGATTGTCAGACTCGGTGTTCAGGATGACTGACAGTGCGGACACCAGTCAGAGACAATCGACAAGTTACAGCATACCACATACTGCATAAATGGCTTAATTTTCGCAGGTGCAGTTACCCAGTGAGTGTTTATACAGGGTGGTACAAAAAAGGTACGGCCAAACTTTCAGGAAACATTTCTCACACACAAATAAAGAAAAGACGTTATGTGGGCATGTGTCCGGAAACGCTTAATTTCCATGTTAGAGCTCATTTTAGTTTCGTCAGTATGTACTGTACTTCCTCGATTCACCGCCATGATGTAATACGGGATTTTCTCTGCCTGCGCTGCTAGAACATGTGCCTTTACAAGTACGACACAACATGTGGTTCATGACCGATGGAGCTCCTGCACATTTCAGTCGAAGGGTGACCGATGGATTGGTAGAGGTGGACCAATTCCATGGCCTCCACGCTCTCCTAACCTCAACCCTCTTGACTTTCATTTATGGTGGCATTTGAAAGCTCTTGTCTACGCAACACCGGTACCAAATGTAGAGACTCTTCGTGCTCGTTTTGTGGACGGCTGTGATACAATACACCATTATCCAGGGCTGCATCAGCGCATCAGGGATTCCATGCGACGGAGGGTGGATGCATGTATCCTCGCTAACGGAGGACATTTTTAACATTTCCTGTAACAAAGTGTTAGAAGTCACGCTGATACGCTCTGTTGCTGTGTGTTTCCATTCCATGATTAATGTGATTTGAAGAGAAGAAACAAAATGAGCTCTAACATACAAGGATACACATAACATGATTCCAGAATGAGATTTTCACTCTGCAACGGAGTGTGCGCTGATATGAAACTTCCTGGCAGATTAAAACTGTGTGCCCGACCGAGACTCGAACTCGGGACCTTTGCCTTTCGCGGGCAAGTGCTCTACCAACTGAGCTACCGAAGCACGACTCACGTCCGGTACTCACAGCTTTACTTCTGCCAGTATCCGTCTCCTACCTTCCAAACTTTACAGAAGCTCTTCTGCGAAACTTGCAGAACTAGCACTCCTGAAAGAAAGGATATTGCAGAGACATGGCTTAGCCACAGCCTGGGGGATGTTTCCAGAATGAGATTTTCACTCTACACCGGAGTGTGCGCTGATATGAAACTTCCTGGCAGATTAAAACTGTGTGCCCGACCGAGACTCGAACTCGGGACCTTTGCCTTTCGCGGGCAAGTGCTCTACCAACTGAGCTACCGAAGCACGACTCACGTCCGGTACTCACAGCTTTACTTCTGCCAGTATCCGTCTCCTACCTTCCAAACTTTACAGAAGCTCTTCTGCGAAACTTGCAGAACTAGCACTCCTGAAAGAAAGGATATTGCAGAGACATGGCTTAGCCACAGCCTGGGGGATGTTTCCAGAATGAGATTTTCACTCTGCAGCGGAGTGTGCGCTGATATGAAACTTCCTGGCAGATTAAAACTGTGTGCCCGACCGAGACTCGAACTCGGGACCTTTGCCTTTCGCGGGCAAGTGCTCTACCAACTGAGCTACCGAAGCACGACTCACGTCCAGTACTCACAGCTTTACTTCTGCCAGTATCCGTCTCCTACCTTCCAAACTTTACAGAAGCTCTTCTGCGAAACTTGGTAGAGCACTTGCCCGCGAAAGGCAAAGGTCCCGAGTTCGAGTCTCGGTCGGACACACTGTTTTAATCTGCCAGGAAGTTTCATATCAGCGCACACTCCGCTGCAGAGTGAAAATCTCATTCTGGAAACATCCCCCAGGCTGTGGCTAAGCCATGTCTCTGCAATATTCTTTCTTTCAGGAGTGCTAGTTCTGCAAGTTTCGCAGAAGAGCTTCTGTAAAGTTTGGAAGGTAGGAGACGGATACTGGCAGAAGTAAAGCTGTGAGTACCGGACGTGAGTCGTGCTTCGGTAGCTCAGTTGGTAGAGCACTTGCCCGCGAAAGGCAAAGGTCCCGAGTTCGAGTCTCGGTCGGGCACACAGTTTTAATCTGCCAGGAAGTTTCATACACATAACATATTTTCTTTCTTTGTGCGTGGGGAATGTTACCTGAAAGTTTGGCCGTACCTTTTTGTAACACCCTGTATACGCTATGCGTTTCCGGACACATGTCCACATAACATATTTTCTTTCTTTGTGTGTGAGGAATGTTTCCTGAAAGTTTGGCCGTACCTTTTTTGTAACACCCTATGTGAGGGGCAGGTCCTGCAGCTACTCCCGTTTCAGGAAATGTTTGTACATGTTTTGTATCATTGCCATAACTTACGCAACGCATTTTATTCTCCCGTACGATGACTACCAAAGAGACTAACCTTTTCTTCGCAAAAGTTAGCATTGATCTTGAAACAATGGTTGTACGAGTACTTTGCGAATTGACGCCAAATGACTAGATGAGTCATTTTTTGATAGCCAGTAAAGAGTTCCGTCACAGAACTATTATCTGTACGAATATATAAAAGGGAAATGTTGTTAGCAAGAATCTCGAGAAGTTCTTGGTCGCTTTACTTCAGATTTTACATGACACTCTTATGAGCATAGGGATGGACATAGGCTACACATTTTTCTCTATTTCTTTTTAAATTCTCAGCGAGAAAGAAAATGATGAGCTGTGCTACGAAAGTGGGCGTTTTCGTTTTCTTTTGTCGCAGTGGGTTTTAATAGAATTCTCTACAACATGAAAGTTGAATCGGTATATGATTAGAATACTGCTACGCAATCTGAATCGTGTGTAACTATGTAATGTTATCCGTTCACACGTTAAAAATAGGCGAAATAATGACATTGAAAATACTATCCTCAGAGATCCAGCACCAGGAGTGGTCTGTCTCATACCCCGTATACCAGTAAGCCATTTAAGCAAATAAAGGTTTCCGAGCACGACTCGCGGTCAAACCCACACTTCTGTATTTCGACGTTCCTGCGTCTCAAACTGTGCTCGTAGACACATTATGTTATTCCGGTAGAGGGAAGCGGGGACATTTCGATTGAAAGTCGCTGCCTGGTGGCGTCGGGTATATTTGATATTGCACTGCCTGTCGTGTTAAGAAAACGATGCAGTGTTCATGCATGCATGAATCACATAATACACACATCAAAAAAAGTTTTGTCTCATCCCAGTTCCAAGAACTCCTGCAGACAGACGTTGACTTTGCATATTGTATTACACAGCCCCTTTGACTGTTCAGAGATGTCACTAAACCCGCACAAAGATGTAAACAACCGAGCGTGAGCAACGCCTATTAGACGGTGAGGGTCCGACAGCCGATCAGTTCCAGTCATTCACCAGGAAGGAGGTACACGGCTCGTGTTGTCTGCAGTCCAACCATGCCTACACGGTCAATAACGCGGTTGGATCGCATCCGCATTGTTACTTCGTGCCTGGAAGGACTCTCAACAAGGAAAGTGTCCACGCATCTCGGTGTGAACCAAAGCGATGTTGTTCGGAAATGGAGGAGATACAGAGAGACAGGAACTGTCGATGACATGCCTCGCTCAGGCCGCCCAAGGGCAACTACTGCAGTTGATGACCGCTACCTTCGGATTATGGCTCGGAGGAACCCTGACAGCACTACGCCACCATGTTGAATAATGCTTTTCGTGCAGCCACAGGACGTCATGTTACGACTGAAACTGTGCTCAGTAGGCTGCATGATGCGCAACTTCACTCCCGACGTCCGTATTTGCAACCACGATACCATGCAGCGCGGTGCAGATGGACCCAACAAGATGCCGAATGGACCGCTAAGAACTGGCATCACGTTCTCTTCAGCGATAGTGTCGCATTGCCTTCTACCATACGGAGGAAAGACGACATATGGAAGTTTGAGTCTGGCCATGATTATTGTACGGATCACGAAAGCGGGCAAGACCGTGATTTCCAACCCGAGACCATTAACCCCCTGAGGGATGAAACGATATTTTCCGGGTGGTAAAAATACAAAGTGTTAGATTATGGTTCAGTCACATAAGTAAATTGCTTCAAGAAATCATTTTCACCAACTCATTGGACTAATAAATTTAAGATACGTTGCTGATTCTAAAAGCGTCAAAAATGAGCATCAATTGCATGACGGAACGTGGTGGAGGCAAGAGCGAATGTATTAACAAAAGATATTGGAAATTCGCTAGCAGTAGGCGATGACAACTAGCTGCAGCTGGCGACTTGCCTGTATTGTTGCAGCAGTTCATTATTTACTCCACCGAGTTACCAGCTCACTCATTGTTCTTCTTTTGTTAGTCAGTTGTTAGCTCGCCAACCAAATCGACGGGTGTCTCCAATTTCACTACCTTCTCAAGGTATTTCGGTTTGAGACGAGAAAGAGAAACAGATGAGTGAAGTTTTTCTTATTCAAGCACTAACTGTTGGGTAAGAAACTCCTAATTAACACCACTGCCTTTCCTTCACTATTGGGTGTATATATCTGAGTCGATAAGATATAAGCATATGGAAGATGGTATCTGTTCTTTCGGACTGCCGCGAGTAATGAGTATAGTGGGCAGCGGCACTACAAATATAGTGTGTGGACAGTAAGTGTAAGTTGTAAGTGAGGGTCTCACGGGCAGCGTGCCAGAGTTAAGTCCCTGCAGTCGCGCTATCCTCTGTGTCCTCGATGGGTCTCCGGTCTGCTTTAGGGGGTGGCGCGCCACGGACCTGTTGTGCCGGCCGAGGGCGCGCATGGACGAGGAAGTGTTTACACCGCCGGTACTGGCGCGTGTTGTTGTCTGACTAGAGCGGAGTGGCACGCAATTTTAGAAAGACTACGTTCCAATTAATGTTCAACGAATATGCCACACCCAAGGCTTTCGAAATAGAGCGTTTTTTGAAGGAAGAATTTCGTCTACCTACTGCATCCCTAATTGGAATACACCTATCCATTGTAAGCACGAAGTCGGCGTTCCAAAACATTTCAAACGTGTTCTATAGGGTTCAGATCATGACTCTGTGGAGGCCAGTCCATTACAGGAATGTTATTATCGTGTATCCACTCGCCACAGGCCGTGCATTACGAACAGTGCTCGATCGTGTTGAAAGATGCATTCGCCATCGACTAATTGCTCTTCAACCTCGGGAAGCAAGAAGGTGCTTAAAACTTCAATGTAGGCCTATGCTGTGATAGTGCCGTGGAAAACAGCAAGGGCTGCAAGCCCCCTCCATGAAAATCACGACCACACCATAACACCACCGCCTCCGAATTTTACGTCACTCCACACAATCTTCTTCCACTGTTCAATCGTCCATTGTTTACTCTCCTTACACCAAGCGAGGCGTCGTATGGCATTTACCGGCGTGATGTGTGGCTTATGAGCCCGGATCTCGCGGTCGTGAGGTAGCGTTCTTGCTGCCGTCGCCCGGGTTCCTGGGTTTGCTTCCCGGCCAGGTTAGGGATTTTCTTTTCCTCGTGATGGCTGGGTGCTGTGTGTTGTCCTTAGGTTAGTTAGGTTTAAGTAGTTCTAGGGGACTGATGACTATAGATGTTAAGTCCCATAGTGCTCAGAGCCATTTGTACCTTTTTTTTTTGTCTTATGAGCAGCCGCTCATGAAATCAATGTTTTCTCACCTCCCGACTAACTGTCATAGTACTTGCAGCGGATCCTGATGCAGTTTGGAATTCCTGTGTCGTGGTCTGGGTAGATGTCTGCCTATTACACATTACGCCCCTCTTCAGTTGTCGGCGGTCTCTGTCAGTTAACAGACAATCTCGACCTGTACGCTTTCGTGCTGTACGTGTCCCTTCACGTTTCCACTTCACTATCACATCGAAATCAGTGGACCTACGGAAGTGTGGAAATCTCGCGTACAGACGTATGACACTAGTGACACCCAATAACCTCATCACGTTCGAAGATCGTGAGTTCCGCGTAGCGACCATTCTGCTCTCTGACGATGTCTAATGACAACTGAGGTGGCTGACATGGAGTACGTAGCAGTAGGTGGCAGCACAACGTACCTATTATGAAAAACGTATGTTTTTGATCACATAGTGTTGTTCTGATCACATAGTGTATGACGGTTCACGCTCACTCAGTTTGAGTTGGGCTGCGCGGCGCCGTGCATAGTGGTTCAGGTTCGAGTGCCGCAGTCTCGCAATTGGAGCATGTTAAGATTACAAGTGCCCCATTTATTGTGCTGTACCGTCATCTAAAAATGAGCTGTTGTCAGTGGTTAACATCTGCGTTAAAAGTATGTCAATGTACGGTGGAAATAATTATTTCGTTGAACTACATCTTGGCAAGACTGAACAGTTAGATTTTTGTTTTTTTGTCAAATGTCGTTCAAAGACTTAAAAGCTGTTGTGTATGAACCACGAATAATGGACACATGTTGCACAACTGCAGTATCAACCATTCTTTTTGGCAAAAGCAGATTCCTTTATTAGCTACATTTACCTGTTCAAACTCTGCAAAAGATATCAGCCATTGTCATCGAAGTATGCATAACATTCTTTGCTTCATCGGTTTCGAATGCGACATCACTGGCGACCCACTTCCAGTCATCACTTAGTTTTGTTTTTGTGTGATATTTATTGTCCTTAGCATCCCACAATTCCTCCTTTCCTCCACAAAGAGCTATAAGTTGTTAAGTATCTTTGTCGTTACACGCCATACTTAGTGAGAACACACTTTCGCATAGCGTATACAGGGTGTTACAAAAAGGTACGGCCAAACTTTCAGGAAACATTCCCCACGCACAAAGAAAGAAAATATGTGGAACTTTGTATGTTAGAGCTCATTTTAAAATTCCTCTTCAAATCACATTAATCATGGTACGGAAACACACAGCAACAGAACGAACCAGCGTGACTTCAAACACTTTGTTACAGGAAATGTTAAAAATGTCCTCCGTTAGCGAGGATACATGCATCCACCCTCCGTCGCTTGGAATCCCTGATCCATTGATGCAGCCCTGGAGAATGGCATGTTGTATCACAGCCGTCCACAATACGAGCACGAAGAGTCTCTACATTTGGTACCGGGGTTGCGTACACAAGAGCTTTCAAATGCCCCCATAAATGAAACTCAAGAGGGTTGGGAAATACTGTCGTGCAAGATGCAATGCAAGATGCAATGCCACGAATTCATATGAGTTGACGTACAGCAACAGCCTTGCGACAACGAATCACACCTTTGCCTCTCAGAACGTACTAGGCGTTAGATTATTGCAGAATACGCTTTTATTCTCTCCGTCTCTTTCTCAGACGAAACCATGGTGCTGCTACTCCGGCCAGATATTCTCTTTCCTTTACCAGATAATCTAGAGAGCTCAGTGGTAAACTAAAAATCTAAAAGTCTTGGGTTGGATCCCCGATCAGTCCTAGAATTTTTATCTCTCACTTATTTTTTCTTTTCCTACTGACAATGTTTCTTTATGTGAAAAGTGCAGAGTTACATCGTGGTTCGGAATCCACGATAGCCGGCTAGGTAAGTCAGTTCAAAAGACGGAGGAAGCGAGGACATACTACCTCCAATAGGACCAGGCGTAACAAACCACTGTGGTGTTGAAAACAGTCTCCGGATTGATGAAGGTTTACTTAACCTTTATGGAGCAATTTTAACATTCGTGTTTACTTTACACCGTGCGGGATTAGCCGAGCGGTCTCAGGCGCTGCAGTCATGGACTGTGTGGCTGGTCCCGGCGGAGGTTTGAGTACTCCCTCGGACATGGGTGTGTGTGTTTGTCCTTAGGATAATTTAGGTTGAGTAGTGTGTAAGCTTAGGGACTGATGACCTCAGCAGTTAAGTCCCATAAGATTTCACACACATTTGAACATTTTTTTTGTTAAATTTACAATGTACAAAGTACAGCAAAAGTAATTCTGACATCCATGTTCAACTTATGATGAATAAAGTATAGCAACACTATATTGACGATTCTGAGATTACTTCCAGGTGCAGCTGAATAGAAGGCAGAGGCAGTACCTAAGTATGTTTGCAATTCAGGCTACTAAAGGTGCTTCATAATAAATTGAGGCGAAAGGTTTACGGCAAAATAAAAATCAAATTAATTCATTTGCAAATAGACGTAAACCGGAAATCATCAGCATCAGTTGCATTATGTCTTTTGCTAATAATGCTACCTTCTCGTGATCCATATTTTTCCAGAAATGCATTATGTTGTGTTTCTTTCTCGTAAGTTCCCGCACGTTAGACAACTTTTCTTTCTTCCAGGATCCATGGCACCTGGAAAAAAAGTTGGTACAAGGAAGCTTTTCAACGGTTGGGTTTTACCACAATAATTGACAGAAAAGTCCCAGTGAGTTCTGTGCACTATAGTGCTAACAGCAGAGAGCATGAAACCATGCAAATTAGAAGATCGCTTTGAAAGTAGTGATGCAGAGTTCGCCAGTGTAGACATTGAACCCTTCAGACGCAAAGAAGCTGCACTGAAAAGTTCACGCATGGCTTCAGCGTGCTACTTTTTCCAGTCGATGGAAGCTAGTCTTGAAGCATCACACCGAATCGCTCTTCGAATCTCTGAAAACAAGAACCCTTGTACAATAGGAGAGGATGTCATCACGACTTGCTTACTAGATGTAGTCATTTCTAGGACACCAACATGTAGAAAAAATAAACAAGCAATCTCCTTTCAACAACACGATTAAAAGTCGTATCGAGGACATGAACCTGGTTATTTTTGCACAGTACACAACAAAATCAGATAAAGTAATTTCTTTGTACTGCAGTTAGATGAAACGACTGACATTGCATCTTGTTTGCAGATGCTTTTCTATGTTCAGTGCATAAAAGACGATGGCCTGGAAGAAGAATACTTGTACGCGGAATCATTGGACGTACTACACGTGATGAGGATGTTTTTCGTTCAGTAAAGAATTTTGTTGAAGGAATTAAGTTACAGTGGTCGAAGTTTATGAGTGTATGTACAGACGGAGCACCTTCTATCTTGGGCGTTCGCTCTGTATTCCAAAGATTGCTGCAAGAAGTTGCTCCAAACGCAACATTTAGCCACTGCAGTATACATCGCTATGCTTTGGCAGCGAAAACATTTCCACCTGATTTGTCGAATGTACTCATTCAAATAGAAGATTGTAAACCATATCCGAGGTAGTGCAACAAAGACAAGAGTTCTCAAAGAGTTGTGCAAAGAGACTGGAGTGAAATTCGATGAGCCCTTGTTTCACACAGAAGTTCGGTGGCTGTCACGTGGCAAGGTGCTGAATAGAATACTTGAGCTCCGACCGCAAATAGCTTTCTTATTGAAAAGGACGCGGATGGAAAAGGAGAATGATTTACATGCCAAAATAACAGATAATGTATTTATTTCCAAAGTGGCATATCTTGAAGATTTCTTTGCGGAAATCAATACGCTTAACCTCGGCTTCCAACGAAATATGACGAATATTTTAACGGCACAAGATAAAGTTGCCAGCTTTCTTCGGAGGTTGGAGCTTCACCAACCCAGGGCTGAATTTCAAGACATTTCGATGTTCCCAGAATTGACAGTAATAACTCGATGCCTACAGTGAAAAATGCTCATTCATAAATGAAATAAGTCAGCACTTACCACCAGTAATAAATACTATCAGTAATTAATTTCCTACACCGGAGACTCGACAAGTAAATGCCTGGGCTGTAAGACCGTTTTCAGTGAAAGATGGTATATTTTCAGATAGTGAAATTCGAGCCAAAGCAAAATTTCTTGGACTACGTGAAGACAACACACTGAAAATAGGTTTCTCCGAAACGGAACTGGCAAAGTTTTGAAGAAAGATAGGTGACTAGTATTCGTTATTAAGAGAACAATATGTGTGAAATTGGATTTGTGGCTATGGTGGCAACGAAAACAAAAGCAATGAAACGACTGAACTTGGAACACGATTTACGATGTGCACTAGCTGAGACCAAACCGAATATAAAAACGATTGTTAAAATATGCAGTACCAACCGTCTCATAGACATTCTTTATTCCTTGGATTAGTAGAACACTTACAAAAACATGACAGTTTTGTTTGTTGAATGTTAATAAAATGTGAATTTCCTTGTAATTTTAAGAATTGGAGTCAACGGCCTTGCCGCAATGGTAACACGGTTCCCACCAGATCACCGAAGTTAAGAGCTGATGGATTGGGCTAGCACCTGGATGGGTGGCCATCCGGTCTGCCGAACGCTATTGGCAAACGAGGTCCACCCAAACCTTGTCAGGCAACCTGAGGAGCTGCTGGATTGAGAAGTAGTAGCTCCGATCTCGAAAATTGACATACGGCTGAGAGAGCGGTGTGCTGACCACATGCCCCTCCATATCCGCAGCCAGTGACGTCTGTGGGCTGAGGAGGACACGGCGGCTGGTCGGTACCGTTGGGCCTTCATGGCCTGTTCGGGAGGAGTTACGGTTTTTTTTTATGAAGGGAACGTTCAAATTTTTTTCTAAGAAGTATGAATTAAGGACGGATCCGCCTTTTTGCAAGCGTTCAGCTGTTTTGTCTTAGTACCCAGACATGTTTCATCACAACTGGGGCATCGCCAGTGAGTTTCTTCCTTATAAATTTCCTTGCAAATTACACTGCTTGAGTCCTATGGCTGGCAATGGAAATAGTCCAGAGGTCTAGATTACTAATCTATGTCATCCTTGCTCAATTTAATTGTTCTGAGCGTGTTTTATTGTTTTCGTGTATTTTGAATGACTTTTCTCTTGCTCGTTTGTGAATAACTGTGTCTTGCTAACTTTTTCCCTCTCTCAAATTTAGTTAGACACTACACTCTGTTGGGGGTATTTGTTTCTACATGAGCTCGTTCGGGGGTAGTAGTCTCACAAAGATTGGAAACCACTGGGTTATGGCAACCGCTCATGTAAAGTGCGAAAACCGGCTAGGAGTACCTGTCCGACACGAATTTTCATTGTCGTTCGCCCCTTATACAGCAAATGCTTGTTCGCATTCGCAACTGCGAATACAGTCTATTATTTCGTATAATGCTGCTTTGTTACAGATACAGTACTGTCTTCGAAAGGTCAATCTTTTTCATACAGTATTAGTGTATTTTGAGTGTCGTGCAGACCCATCATTTTGCCACATTTTGTTCTTGAATGAAGGAAGTGTGAAGTGAAAATTCCTTTAGCTCAGACGCAGCCCTGCGTACAGATTTCGTAACAAAATTACGTCAGTTAAGCCTAGGAAATGATGGAGTATCGGAGAGTTCCAAATAGAGAATGAGAGAGAAAGAGAGAGAGAGGGAGCGAGTCGACCGGCAAGTCAATCCTGTT
Source organism: Schistocerca gregaria (assembly GCF_023897955.1). Taxonomy (NCBI): domain Eukaryota; kingdom Metazoa; phylum Arthropoda; class Insecta; order Orthoptera; family Acrididae; genus Schistocerca; species Schistocerca gregaria. The sequence goes on along the minus strand of NC_064931.1, from coordinate 181,797,290 downwards.
ACAGGAAATGTTTATAGGTGTTTTGTATCACGGCCATTACTTGTTCATTGCTATGAAACTCACTTTATTCTCTACTATGATGATTATCAAAGAGACTGACCAGTTCATCGTAAACATTATCAATTGGAAACAACGGTTGGACGAGTACTCTGATAATTTAGGCCAAATGACTTTAGGTGTCATCTATTTGATACCAAATAAAGAGTTCCGTCCTTTGGTTTTTACAGAGCTATTATTTGCGCGGGTATATAAAGGGGAAACCTTGTTAGCAACAATCTCGAAAAGTTTTTGGCTGACTTACTTGAATTTTTACACGACACTCTAATAAACGTGCTGCTGGATATAGATTACATGTATTTCTTAAAAAAAAATACATACGGGCTTTCCGTTAAAATTCAGTACGAGAAAGAAAATACTGTGCTGTGCTGTGAAAGTGTGCGGTTTCGTTTTCTTTCTCACAGTCAGTTTTAGTAGAAACCTGTATATAATGAAAGTTGGATTGGTCTACGATTATAACGACATTTCGCAATCTGAATCCTGTGAAACTTTGTAATGCTACACTTCCAGTTTAAAACTAGGCTAAATAATGTCATTGAAGCTACTATCACCATAGATCCATGATAACAAGTCTCTCTCACACTCCGTATATCAGTGATCAAAACTGATTTATCCATTCAATTTAAGCGAATCAGCGGCCGTACCCAAACTATAACATGTCGTCATTGCTGCGTCACAATCTGTACTCGTACACACATTATGTAATTCCAGTACGCGGGTGGACGTTTTAATCGAATACGATATTGCCATGCCTTGTTTTTATGAATTACGGTGCACTGATGTGCGTTGACTTTAGCTGCTATGTGATACACTCACGTTCAGAAAAAAAACAGAACACCATGAACGAACAGAGATAGAACGTTTTTAAGGTTATTATTGCTGCTGCAAATCTAAAAATCTCTCCTTGCACAATGTAGCGATAAACAGTTGTCATATTAACTTTTTTTATTTCTTTAGGATGAGTAAAATTTGCCACACACATCGCTTTTGAGAGAACTGCACAACTGATGATTTTCATTTTTTCTTTATCTTTAGATCTCTCATATGATTTAATTTCAGGGTGCCACAAATTCTGTCTAACACTTTTTTACGGTTCGATGTTATTGTTCGAAGGGGCCAGCTATAAAAAGTTACACCCAAGACTGCATGCTGCTCTACGCGTTTGGCCCAAGCAATCTGAACGTTTTTGAGACCGTTAAGATTTAAAAATGAGCTCTTCGCCTCATTAACTTTTACACGCGTTGGGTTGCAATAAAGCAGTAAATTTTCTATTATACGCACAGCGTCATCATTGCTTCTTATTATCAAACAAGCGTCGTCAGCGTACGCGTTACTAACTTCCTTCCGATCTGAGACTGATATGCCATCTAGTGCGTCATTTAAAGGTCTCATAAGAGCTTCCAGTGCTGCAACGTACAGCATCGCTGGTAACTGACTCCCCTGCGAGACTATTCCAATCAAAAGGTCCTTAGTATACTGTCCATTCAGTGAAACCTTTGATTTGATACCTGTTAATCTGTTAGCTAACACGTTCACTTTACTAGTAGTTAGTCCCATGTACGTCAATGTTTGGAAAATGTAGTCGTGGTTTACTCTGTTGAACGCTTTTGCAAAGTCTATAAAAGCAAGATCGCCATATTCTGTTTGGAAAGATTACGACGATGCCCCTGTATTCACTTACAGTCTTGAATATGCTACACCCTGGAAGACAAGTTTGATGGCATCCAATGATCTTTTCTAAGACTGGACTTAGTCTCTCTTTGACAACCCTCGCTGTTTCTTTTTTTTGTGATCTGAGTTCATCAGGGTGATAGCTCTCATTTTAGTTATATCCTTTATTTCTGTGTTCCTTCTTTTTAGAAGAAGCACAATGACACTCTGTTTAAAGCCTATTGGGACAGCCTCTCCTTTCAAGACTTCATTTATAATTTCAGTAAATATTAGTCCTGTTGTATGCCAATATGTTCCATAAAATTCTAATGGCAATCTATCAGGGGCTGGTGACTCTTTAGGAGGTGATGACTTCTGTATATCTAAAACTTCTTCTTTGGGTATTTCCGTTGTCATATTTAGGTTACCCTGTTCTGTTATTGTGTCTGCGACTCCAGATATGGATAAAAAAATGTCTCACCACATTGTACTCAACCCACTTTTGACTGTAGAGTGTATCACAAAATCGAAAAGGCTCATTCATAATAGCTTTTTGATGTATCAGATCTCTCGTGTCCTCCACTCGGAGGTACTCAATAAAATTTCTTCTCCTTTGTTGTTCATGTCTTATGAGATAATATATTGTGGTACTTTCGTCTTCTGTAACAGTTTTGTGTGTGTGAATTTATTTTTAAGTCCTCTGGGTTTGATCTCTTGATATTTATAAGCTTGGCTTTGGTCTGCTAATATGCATTAAAATATCTTGTGACATTGGTTGCTCGTAGAGGGTGCGTATACGAGAGTAAAATGAAATTCAGTTGTGTTTCTCAACCACATCGCTCTCTCTTTAGATATTAATAAAAGCTGTATTAAAATTTTTCATCTATGCCTTTCCTCGATTCTAAAAAACAGACATCGTTCATTTGAGTTCCTTCCCTGCCAAGGATAACTGTCCCAGTGTTGTGCTCATGAGCTATGTTTAAAATTTTATTGTAGCCAGCTACATACAGATCCCTAATACTGACTTAATTTGAAAATACTATTTCGGTGTCTGACTGCCAAAAAACAAGTTTTAAGGAGAGCTACTTTAATTGCAATTTGTATTTCATTTATATTCAAGGTACTCACATTATAAGTTTGTTCCATCAGAATGTATTAGAGATAAAGTTAGTGAATTGCTTATAGATGTTGACTCTGAAATTATTGGTATATCTGAACACTTCTTAAGTAAGGAGATAATTCAGAGGCTTCCTTTACCAGGATACAGGTTGGCTGGCAGCTTTTCGAGGAGCTCTTTGCGGTGTGGGGGAGTAGCCATGTATATGAAAAACAGCATCCCATTTGAGTCAATTGATGTTTCAAAGTACTGCACTGAAAAGGTGTTTGAGTAAGTGTTGTTATTAATAGATCCCCAGACTCCGATTTCACAACATTTTTGCTAAAGCTATAGGAGGTTCTTGGTTCACTTTATAGCAAATACAAAAAGTTTGTTATATGTGGTGACTTCAATATTAATTGTATAAGTGATTGTGCAAGGAAGAGGATGCTGGTGAACCTCCTTAATTCATATAATCATATGCAAACCGTATTCTTTCCAGCGAGAGTGCGAGGGAACAGTAGAACAACCATAGACAACATTTTTGTTCATTCCTCATTACTAGAAGGGCACTCTGTTAGCAAAAAGGTGAATGGCCTTTCAGGTCATGATGCACAAATTTTAACTCTAAAAAAATTTTGTGCTACAACACTTGTTAAATATACTCATCAGCTGTTTAGGAAAGCTGATCCAGTTGCTGTAGAGACCTTTGTAAACCTTATCAAGGAACAAGAGTGGCAAGATGTTTATAGCGCTGATACAGTAGACGATAAATATAATGCTTTTCTCAAGGCTTTTCTTGTGATCTTTGAAAGTTACTTTCCGTTAGAACGTACAAAACAGGGTACTAGCACAAACAGGCAGCCTGGGTGGCTGACTAGAGGGATAAGAATATCTTGTAGAACAAAGTGGCAATCATATCAAAACGTTAGAAATAGTCAGAATCTAAATGCAGCAGCCCATTACAAACAGTATTGTAAGGTGCTTAAAACTGTTATTAGGAAGGCAAAAAGTATGTGGTATACAGATAGAATATCTAAGTCTCAAGATAAAATTAAAACCATATAGTCAGTCGTAAAGGAAGTGGCTGGTGTGCAGAGACAGGTCGAGGGTATAGAATCAGTGCTTAGTGGGAATGTGCGTGTTACTGATAAGTCGCATATATGTGCAGTATTTAATAATCACTTTCTGAATATAGCAGGTGAACTAAACGGAAACCTAGTCCCAACAGGGAATCATGCTCTTAGAAAAAAGTGTCCGAGACTGTTACCTGAAATGCTCCTCAATGATACTGACAAGAGGGAGATTGAGTTAATAATTAAATCACTAAAGACCAAGAACTCTCATGGATATGACGGGGTGTCTAGCAGAATACTGAAGTACTGTTCAATGTATGTTAGCCCCGTACTTAGCCATATCTGTAACATTTCCTTTAGGAGTGGTCGGTTTCCTGACCGCTTAAAGTACTCGGTAGTGAAGCCAGTTTATAAAAAGGGAGACAGGGATAATATTGACAATTACAGACCTATTTCTATGCCATCGGTGTTTGCTAAAGTTATCGAGAAGGTTGTATGTACAAGGTTACTGGAGCACTTAAATTCACATAATTTGCTGTCAAATGTTCAGCTTGATTTTAGTAATGGTTTAACAACTGAAAATGCTATATTCTCATTTCTCTGTTAGGTTTTTGACGGATTAAATAAAAGGTTGCGAACTCTAGGTGTTTTCTTTGATATAACGATGGCTTTTGACTGTGTTGACCACAAAATATTACTGCAGAAGTTGGACCATTATGGAGTAAGGGTAGTAGCTTACAATTGGTTCGCCTCTTACTTTAAGAACAGAAAGCAGAAGGTAATTCTCCGCAATATTGAGAGTGGTAGTGATGTTCAGTCCCAATGGGCACTGTTAAGTGGGGCGTTCCCCAATAGTCGGTGCTGGGGCCACTGCTGTTTCTTATTTATATAAATGATATACCTTCTAGTATTACAGATGATTCAAAAATATTTCTGTTTGCTGATGACACTAGTTTGGTAGTGAAGGATCTTGTGTGTAATATTCAAACAGTATCAAATAATGTAGTTCATGAAATAAGTTCGTGGATTGTGGAAAATAATTTGATGCTATGTCACAGTAAGACTCAGTTTTTACAGTTTCTAACTCACAATTCAACAAGAACCGATATTTTGATCGGAGAGCATGGGCATATAATAAGCGAGACGGAATAGTTCAAGTTAATAGGAGTTCGGATAGATAGTAAGCTGTTGTGGAAAGCCCATGTCCAGGATCTTGTTCAGAAACTAAATGCTGCTTTATTTACCATTCGAACAGTATATGAAATAAGTGACACTTCAACACTAAAAGTATTCTACTTCGCATATTTTCATACGCTTATGTCGCATGGTATTATTTTTTGGGGCATTTCTTCTGATTCAAAAATGGTATTTTTGGCTCAAAAACGGGCTGTTCGAGCTATATGTCGTCTATGTTCGAGAACCTCTTGTCGACCCCTATTCAATAGTCTGAGAATTCTGACATTGCCCTCACAGTGTATATTTTCTTTAATGTCGTTTGTAGTTAGCAATATTAGCCTATTCCCAAGAGTTAGCAGCTTTCACTCAGTCAATACTAGGCAGAAATCGAATCTGCATGTGGAATGCACTTTCTTGACTCTTGTGCAGAAAGGAGTGCAGTATTCTGCTACATCCATTTTCAATAAGCTACCACAAGAACTCAAAAGATCTTAGCAGTAGCCCAAACTCTTTTAAGTCTAAACTGAAGAGTTTCCTCATGGCCCACTCCTCCTATTCTGTCGAGGAGCTCCTGGAAGAGCTAAACGCAAATTCCAGCGTTACATTGTTGATTTTCTTTATTTAAACTTACGACTCGTCACCTGAATAAGTTTTTTTTATATTTCATTTTATCTGTTTCTAATATCGTGTTATAATTTCATGTATTGACTCGTTCCATGACCATGGTGACTTCTCCTTAATTTGGTCCCACGGAACAATAAATAAATGTGTTATTCATCTGACGTCGAAGCTTTTTGGCGTTCGTTTTTCTCCTTCAGGATCTTGCAGGACACATGTCAGACGATTTTTCTATTGAGCTGATGGGGGAATGCTCAGACGACGTGTGCTCCTTCTTTTTATCAGAATTTCTTTTGGAGGTGTCATTGTGAAGCTCGATCTTTGGTTCTTTCACAGTTACATTTATAACTTTAGATTGTTTGCATGTATCTACTTTCTGTACACTTTGGCGTCCTTCTCGATTAGCTTTTTCCACTTCTAATTTTTTTCGACCTCATTTACGTTTGTTCTTCATTTAACTCTGTACATGGGTCTGGCGTACCTTCAATATTCATTGCTGACTAATCTGAAATCGTCAGCTATTCGAGTTACAAAAGCGAAGAGCGCAGTGCGATTTCAGTTTCTGTGGTGTTTAGAATTGTCTGCTGTATACCTGACAGACTTTGTCATACCGGATAATTCATTTGTTTCCTCATTTGGAGGCCGCTTGTCAGTTTTTCGGACGGTTTCACCTGGACTCGGTACTGTGTCGTTTCTGGGTACCGCCAGTGTCACAGGAGCCTCTCCCAGCCCTGCTGTTGACGGTACTGCGGCGTGCCAACGATGCGGCGGCAGCGTTTACTTGAGGCTAGCCGTCGGGCCAGGAATAGTAACCTCTGAAGTCGGCATCAGCGGGACGCGCCTTTCACTGCACTCATTCCGTATGGGCTCAGAGCAGTTACATAGAGCGCACGTTTGAGATCGTCCGTCATACGTAACAACTCGATAGCCACACACCCTTATATAGGGTGTTACAGAAAGGTATGGCTAAACATTCCTCACACACAAATAAAGAAAAGATGTTATGTGGACATGTGTCCGGAAACGCTTAATTTCCATGTTAGAGCTCATTTTAGTTTCGTCAGTATGTACTATACTTCCTCGATTCCTCCCCCCATGATCCATGGACCTTGCCGTTGGTGGGGAGGCTTGCGTGCCTCAGCGATACAGATAGCCGTACCGTAGGTGCAACCACAACGGAGGGGTATCTGTTGAGAGGCCAGACAAACGTTTTGTTCCTGAAGAGGGGCAGCAGCCTTTTCAGTAGTTGCAAGGGCAACAGTCTGGATGACTGACTGATCTGGCCTTGTAGCAATAACCAAAATGGCCTTGCTGTGCTGGTACTGCGAACGGCTGAAAGCAAGGGGAAACTGCGGCCTAATTTTTCCCGAGGGCATGCAGCTTTACTGTATGATTAAATGATGATGGCGTCCTCTTGGGTAAAATATTCCTGAGGCAAAATAGTCCCCCTATTCGGATCTCCGGGCCGGCACTATTCAAGAGGATGTCGTTATCAGCAGAAATAAAACTGGCGTTCTACGGATCGGAGATAGATATAGTGGGAATTAGTGAAGTTCGGTTGCAGGAGGAAAACGACATTTTTGTCAGGTGACTACAGGGTTATAAACACAAAATCAAATGGGGGTAATGCAGGAGTAGGTTAATAATGAATAGGTAAATAGGAATGCTTGTAAGCTACTACAAACAGCATAGTGAATGCATTATTGAGGCCAAGATAGATACGAAGCCCACACCTACTACAGTAGTACAAGTTTATATGCCAAATAGCTCTGCAGATGACGAAGACATTGAAGAAATGTATGATGAAATAAAAGAAATTATTCATATAGTGAAGGGTGGTGAAAATTTAATAGTCATGGGTGACTGGAATTCGGCAGTAGGAAAAGGGAGAGAAGGAAACGTAGTAGGTGATTATGGATTGGGGATAAGAAATGGAAGAGGAACCCGCCTGGTAGAATGTTGCACAGAGCACAACTGAATCATAGCTAATACTTTGTTTAAGAATCATGAAAGAAGGTTGTATACATGGAAGAACCCTGGACATACTAAAAGATATCAGATAGATTATATAATGGTAAGACACAGATTTAGGAACCGGGTTTTAAATTGTAAGACATTTCCAGGGGCAGATGTGGACTCTGACCACAATCTATTGGTTATGACCTGTAGATTAAAACTGAAGAAACTGCAAAAATGTGGGAATTTAAGGAGATGGGACCTGGATAAAATGAAAGAACTAGAGGTTGTACAGAGTTTCAGGGAGAGCATAAGGGAACAATTGACAGGAATGGGGAAACGAAATACAGTAGAAGAAGAATGGGTAGCTTTGAGGGATAAAGTAGTGAAGGCAGCAGTGGATCAAGTAGGTTAAAAGACGAGGACTAGTAGAAATCCTTGGGTAACAGAAGAAATATTGAATTTAATTGATGAAAGGAGAAAATATAAAAATGCAGTAAATGAAGCAGGCAAAAAGGAATACAAACGTCTCAAAAATGAGATCGACAGGAAGTGCAAAATAGCTAAGCAGGGAGGGCTAGAGGACAAATGTAAGGACGTAGAGGCTTATCTCACTAGGGGTAAGATAGATACTGCCTACAGGAAAATTAAGGAGACCTTTGGAGAGAAGAGAACCACTTGTATGAACATCAAGAGCTCAGATTCAAACCCAGTTCTAAGCAAAGAAGGGAAAGCAGAAAGGTGGAATGAGTATATAGAGGGTCTATACAAGGGCGATGTACTTGAGGACAATATTATGGAAATGGAAGCGGATGAGGATGAAGATGAAATGGGAGATATGATACTGTGTGAAGAGTTTGGCAGAGCACTTAAAGACCTGAGTCGAAGCAAGGCCCCGGGAGTAGACAACATTCCATAGGAACTACTGACGTCCTTGGGAGAGCCAGTCCTGACAAAACTCTACCATCTGGTTAGCAAGAAGAATATAATAATTCCAATCCCAAAGAAAGCAGGTGTTCACAGATGTGAAAATTACCGAACAATCAGTTTAATAAGCCACAGGTGCAAAATACTAACACGAATTCTTTACAGACGAATGGAAAAACTAGTAGAAGCCGACCTCGGGGAAGATCAGTTTGGATTCCGTAGAAATACAGGGAGCGAAAGGCTATTTACAATTTGTACAAAAACCAGATGGCAGTTATAAGAGTCGAGGGACATGAAAGGGAAGCAGTGGTTGGGAAGGGAGTAAGACAGAGTTGTAGCCTCTCCCCGATGTTATTCAATCTGTATATTGAGCAAGCAGTAGAGGAAACAAAAGAAAAATTCGGGGTAGGTATTAAAATCCATGGAGAAGAAATAAAAACTGTGAGGTTCGCCGATGACATTGTAAATCTGTCAGAGACAGCAAAGGACTTGGAAGAGCAGTTGAATGGAACGGACAGTGTCTTGAAAGGAGGATATAAGATGAACATCAACAAAAGCAAAACGAGAATAATGGAATTTAGTCGAATTAAGTCGGGTGCTGTGGAGGGAATTAGATTAGGAAATGAGACACTTAAAGCAGTAAAGGAGTTTTACTATTTGGGGAGCAAAATAACTGATGATGGTCGAAGTAGAGAGGAAATAAAATGTAGACTGGCAATGGGAAGGAAAGCGTTTCTGTAGAAGAGAAATTTGTTAACATCGAGTATAGATTTAAGTGTCAGGAAGTCATTTCTGAAAGTATTTGTATGGAGTGTAGCCATGTATGGAAGTGAAACATGGACGATAAATAGCTTGGACAAGAAGATAATGGAAGCTTTCGAAATGTGGTGCTACAGAAGAATGCTGAAGATTAGATGGGTATATCACATAACTAATGAGGAAGTATTGAATAGGACTGGGGAGAAGAGAAGTTTGTGGCACAACTTGACCAGAAGAAGCGATCGGTTGGTAGTACATGTTCTGAGGCATCAAGGGATTACCAATTTAGTATTGGAGGGCAGTGTGGAGGGTAAAAATCGTAGAGGGATACCAAGAGATGAATACACTAAGCAGATTCAGAAGGATGTAGGTTGCAGGAGGTACTGGGAGATGAAGAAGCTTGCACAGGATTGGGTAGCATGGAGAGCTGCATCAAACCAGTCTCAGGACTGAAGACCACAACAACAACAACATTCCTCGATTCACCGCCAGTAGGCCCAATTGAAGGAAGGTAATGTTGACTTCGGTGCTTGTGTTGACATGCGACTCATGGCTCTACAGTACTAGCATCAAGCACATCAGTACGTAGCATCAACAGGTTATTGTTCATCACGAACGTGGTCTTGCAGTCAGTGCAATGTTTACAAATGCGGTGTTGGCAGATGCCCATTTGATGTAAGGATTAGCACGGGGCAATAGTCGTGGCGCGGTACGTTTGTATCGCGACAGATTTCCAGAGCGAGGGTGTCCCGACAGGAAGACGTTCGAAGCAATTGATCAGCGTCTTAGGGAGCACGGAACATTCCATCCTATGACTCGCGACTGGGGAAGACCTAGAACGACGAGGACACCTGCAATTGACGAGGCAATTCTTCGTGCAGTTGACGATAACCCTAATGTCAGCGTCAGAAAAGTTGCTGCTGTACAAGGTAACGTTGACCACGTCACTGTATGGAGAGTGCTACGGGAGAACCAGTTGTTTCCGTACCATGTACAGCGTGTGAAGGCACTATCAGCAGCTGATTGCCCTCACGGGTATGCTTCTGCGAATGGTTCATCCCACAATATGTCAATCCGCATTTCAGTGCAAATGTTCTCTTTACGGACGAGGCTTCATTCCAACGTGATCAAATTGTAAATTTTCACAATCAACATGTGTGGGCTGACGAGAATCCGCACGCAATTGTGCAATCACTTCATCAACACAGATTTTCTGTGAACGTTTGGGCAGGCCATGTTGGTGATGTCTTGATTGGGCCCCATGTTCTTCTACCTACGCTCAATGGAGCACGTTATCATGATTTCATACGTTATACTCTTCCTGTGCTGCTAGAACATGTGCCTTTACAAGTACGACACAACATGTGGTTCATGAACGATGGAGCTCCGGCACATTTCAGTCGAAGTGTGACCGATGGATTGGTAGAGGTGGACCAATTCCATGGCCTCCACGCTCTCCTGACCTCAACCCTCTGGACTTTCATTTATGGGGGCATTTGAAAAGTCTTGTCTACGCAACCCCGGTACCAAATGTAGAGACTCTTCGTGCTCGTATTGTGGACGGCTGTGATACAATACGCCATTCCCCAGGGCTGCATCAGCGCATCAGGAATTCCATGCGATGGAGGGTGGATGCATGTATCCTCGCTAACGGAGGATATTTTGAACATTTCCTGTAACAAAGTGTTTGAAGTCACCCTGGTACGTTCTGTTGCTGTGTGTTTCCATTACATGATTAATGTGATTTGAGGAGAAGAAATAAAATGAGCTCTAACATGGAAAGTAAGCGTTTTCGGACACATGTCCACATAACATATTTTCTTTCTTTGTGTGTGAGGAATGTTTCCTGAAAGTTTGGCCGTACCTTTTTGTAACAGCCTATGTGAGGGGCTGGTCCTGCAGCTACTCCCGTTTCAGGAAATGTTTTTACGTGTTTTGTATCATTGCCACAACGTATGCAACGCATTTTATTCTCCAGTACGATGACTACCAAAGAGACTGACCATTTCTTCGCAAAAGTTAGCATTGATCTTGAAACAATGGTTGTACGAGTAGTTTGCTAATTGAAGCCAAATGACTAGATGAGTCATTTTTTTGATAGCCAGTAAAGAGTTCCGTCACAGAACTATTATCTGTACGAATATATAAAAGGGAAATGTTGTTAACAAGAATCTCGAGAAGTTCTTGGTCGCTTTACTTCAGATTTTACATGACACTCTTATGAGCATAGGGATGGACATAGGCTACATATTTTTCTCTATTTCTTTTTAAATTCTCAGCGAGAAAGAAATGATGTGCTGTCCTACGAAAGTGGGCGGTTTCGTTTTTTTTTTTCGCAGTTGGTTTTAACAGAAATCTCTACAACATGAAAGTTGGATCGGTATATGATTAGAATACTACTACGAAATCTGAATCGTGTGAAACTATGTAATGTTATCCGATCCCACCTTAAAAACAGGCGAAATAATGACATTGAAACTACTGTCCTCACAGATCCTGCGCCAGGAGAGGTTGTCTCATACCCCGTATACCAGTAAGCCATTTAAGCAAATAAAGGTTTCCGAGCACGACTCGCGGTCAAACACACACGTCTATATTTCGACGTTCCTGCGTCTCAAACTGTACTCGTAGACACATTATGTTATTCCGGTAGAGGGAAGCGGGGACATTTCGATTGAAAGTCGCTGCCTGGTGGCGTCGGGTATATTTGATATTGCACTGCCTGTCGTGTTAAGAAAACGATGCAGTGTTCATGCATGCATGAATCACATAATACACACATCAAAAAAAGGTTTGTCTCCCCTCAGTTCATAGAACTCCTGAAGACAGAAGTTGACTTTAGATATTGTATTAGACAGTCCCTTTGACTGTTCAGAGACGTCACTAAACCCGCACAAAGATGTAAACAAACGAGCGTGAGCAACGCGTATTAGACGTTGAGGGTCCGACAGCCGATCAGTTCCAGTCATTCAACAGGATGGAGGTACACGGCTCGTGTTGTCTGTAGTCCAACCATGCCCACACGGTCAATAACGCGGTTGGATCGCATCCGCATTGTTACTTCGTGCCTGGAAGGGCTCTCAACAAGGAAAGTGTCAACACATCTCGGTGTGAAGCAAAGCGATGTTGTTTGGACATGGAGGAGATACAGAGAGACAGGAACTGTCGATGACATGCCTCGCTCAGGCCGCCCAAGTGCAACTACTGCAGTTGATGACCGCTACCTGTGGATTATGGCTCGGAGGAACCCTGACAGCACTACGCCACCATGTTGAATAATGCTTTTCGTGCAGCCACAGGACGTCGTGTTACGACTGAAACTGTGCTCAATGATGCGCAACTTCACTCCCGACGTCCGTAATTGCAACCACGATACCATGCAGCGCGGTGCAGATGGACCCAACAAGATGTCGAATGGACCGCTCAGAACTGGCATCACGTTCTCTTCAGCGATAGTGTCGCATTGCCTTCTACCATACGGAGGAAAGACGACATATGGAAGTTTGAGTCTGGCCATGATTATTGTACGGATCACGAAAGCGGGCAAGACCGTGATTTCCAACCCGAGGCCATTAACCCCTGAGGGATAAAACGATATTTTCCGGGTGGTAAAAATACGAAGTGTTATTTTATGGTTCAGTCACAAAAGTAAATTGCTTCAAGAAATCATTTTCACCAACTCATTAGACTAATAAATTTAAGATATGTTGCTGATTCTAATAGCGTCAAAAATGAGCATCAATTGCATGACGGTATGTGGTGGAGGCCAGAGCGAATGTATTAACAAAAGATATTGGAAATTCGCTAGCAGTAGGCGTTGACAACTAGCTGCAGCTGGCTACTTGCCTGCATTGTTGCAGCAGTTCATTATTTACTCCACCGAGTTACCAGCTCACTCATTGTTCTTCTTTTGTTAGTCAGGTGTTAGCTCGCCAACCAAATCGACGGGTGTCTCCAATTTCACTACCTTCTCAAGGTATTTCTGTTTGAGACGAGAAAGAGAAACAGATGAGTGAAGTTTTTCTTATTCAAGCACTAACTGTTGGGTACGAAACTCCTAAATAGCACCAGTGCCTTTCGTTCACTATTGGGTATATATATCTGAGTCGATAATATATAAGCATATGGAAGATGGTATCTGTTCTTTCGGACTGCCGCGAGTAATGAGTATAGTGGGCAGCGGCACTACAAATATAGTGTGTGGACAGTAAGTGTAAGTTGTAAGTGAGGGTCTCACGGGCAGAGTGCCAGAGTTAAGTCCTTGCAGTCGCGCTATCCTCTGTGTCCTCGATGGGTCTCGAGTCTGCTTTAGGGGGTGGCGCGCCACGGACCTGTTGTGCCGGCCGAGGGCGCGCATGGACGAGGAAGTGTTTACACCGCCGGTACTGGCGCGTGTTGTTGTCTGACTAGAGCGGAGTGGCACGCAATTTTAGAAAGACTACGTTCCAATTAATGTTCAACGAATATGCCAGACTCAAGCCTTTCGAAATAGAGCATTTTTTGAAGGAAGAATTTCGTCTACCTCCTGCAGACCTAATTGGAATATACCTATCCATTGTAAGCACGAAGTCGGCGGTCTAAAACATCCCAAACGTGATCTGTAGGGTTCAGATCAGGACTCTGTGGAGGCCAGGCCATTACAGGAATGTTATTATCGTGTATCCACTCGCCACAGGCTGTGCATTATGAACAGTGCTCGATCGTGTTGAAAGATGCAGTCGCCATCCACTAATTGCTCTTCAACCTCGGGAAGCAAGAAGGTGCTTAAAAATTCAATGTAGGCCTATGCTGGGATAGTGCCGTGCAAAACAGCAAGGGCTGCAAGCCCCCTCAATGAAAATCACGACCACACCATAACACCACCGCCTCCGAATTTTACGTCACTCCACACAATCTTCTTCCACTGTTCAATCGTCCATTGTTTACGCTCCTTACACCAAGCGAGGCGTCGTGTGGCATTTACCGGCGTGATGTGTGGCTTATGAGCCCGCATCTCGTGGTCGTGCGGTAGCGTTCTCGCTTCCCGCGCCTGGGTTCTCGGGTTCGATTCTCGGCGGAGTTAGGGATTTTCTTTGCCTCGTGATGGCGGGGTTTTGTGTGTTGTCCTTAGGTTAGCTAGGTTTAAGTAGTTGTAGGGGACTGAACTTGTACGCTTTCGTGCTGTACGTGTCCCTTCACGTTTCCACTTCACTATCACATCGAAATCAGTGGACCTACGGAAGTTTACGAGTGTGGTAATCTCGCGTACAGACGTATGACACAAGTGACACCCAATAACCTCATCACGTTCGAAGATCGTGAGTTCCGCATAGCGACCATTCTGCTCTCTGACGATGTCTAATGACAACTGAGGTGGCTGCCATGGAGTACGTAGCAGTAGATGGCAGCACAATGTACCTATTATGAAAAACGTATGTTTTTGGAGATGTACGGATAGTTCTGATCACATAGTGTATGACGGTTCACGCTCACTCAGTGTGAGTTGGGCTGCACGGCGCCGTGCATAGTGGTTCAGGTTGGGGTGCCGCAGGCTCGCAATTGGAGCAAGTTAAGATTACAAGTGCCGCATTTATTGTGCTGTACCGTCATCTAAAAATGAGCTGTTGTATGTCAATGTACGGTGGAAATAATCATTTCGTTGAACTACATGTTGCCAAGACTGAGCAGTTAGATTTTTTTTGTCAAATGTTGTTCAAAGAATTAAAAGCTGTTGTATATGAACCACGAATAATGGACACATGTTGCACAACTGCAGTATCAACCATTCTTTTTGGCAACAGCAGATTCCTTTATGAGTTACATGTACCTGTTCAAGCTCTGCAAAAGATATCAGGCATTGTCATCGAAGTATGCATAATATTCTTTGCTTCATCGGTTTCGAATGCGACATCACTGGTGACCCACTTCCAGTCATCATTTAGTTTTGTTTTTGTGTGATATTTATTGTCCTTAGGATCCCTCAATTCCTCCTTTCCTCCACAAAGAGCTATAAGTTGTTAAGTATCTTTGTCGTTACACGCCATACTTAGTGAGAACACACTTTCGCATAGCACATACAGGGTGTTACAAAAAGGTACGGCCAAACTTTCAGGAAACATTCCTCACGCACAAAGAAAGAAAATATGTTATGTGGAACTTTGTACGGAAACGCTTAATTTCCATGTTAGAGCTCATTATAACACTTCTCTTCAAATCACATTAATCATGGTACGGAAACACACAGCAACAGAACGTAACAGCGTGACTTCAAACACTTTGTTACAGGAAATATTCAAACTGTCCTCCGTTAGCGAGGATACATGCATCCACTCTCCGTCGCTTGGAATCCCTGATCCGCTGATGCAGCCCTGGAGAATGGCGTATTGTATCACAGCCGTCCACAATACGAGAACGAAGGGTCTCTACATTTGGTACCGGTGTTGCGTAGACAAGACTTTTCAAATGCCCACATAAATGAAAGTCAAGAGGGTTGAGGTCAGGAGAGCGTGGAGGCCATGGAATTGGTCCACCTCTACCAATCCATCGGTCACACTTCGACTGAAATGTGCCGGAGCTCCATCGTTCATGAACCACATGTTGTGTCGTACTTGTAAAGGCACATGTTCTAGCAGCACAGGTAGAGTATCCCGTATGAAATCATGGCGGTGAATCGAGGAAGTACAGTACATACTGACGAAACTAAAATGAGCTCTAACATGGAAATTAAGCGTTTCCGGACACATGCCCACATAACGACTTTTCTTTATTTGTGTGTGAGAAATGTTTGCTGAAAGTTTGGCCGTACCTTTTTTGTAACACCCTCTATAAACACTCACTGGGTAACTGCACCTGCCCAAAATTAAGCCCTTTATGCAGTATGTGGTATGCTGTAACTTGTCAGAGTGTACATTGCTTGGTGGCACAGTGCGACAGTCACTTGTCGATTGTTTCTGACTCGTGCCCGCACTGTCAGTCATCCTGAATACCGAGTCTGACAATCCTATTTCGGGTAGAATTCAAAATGCCTGGGAAATACTGTCCTGCAAGCCCTGGATTCAAGATGCAATGCCACGAATTCATATGAGTTGACGTACAGCAACAGCCTTGCGACAACGAGACGCACCTTTGCGTCTCAGAACGTACTAGGCGTTAGATTATGGCAGCATACGCTTTTATTCTCACCGTCTCTTTCTCAGACGTAACCATGGTGCTGCTACTCCGTCCAGATATTCTCTTTCCTTTACCAGATAATCTAGAGAGCTCAGTGGTAAACTAAAAATCTAAAAGTCTTTGGATGGATCCCCGATCAGTCCTAGGATTTTTATCTCTCACTTATTACTTCTTTTCCTGCTGACAATGTTTCTTTATGTGAAAAATGCAGAGTTACACCGTGGTTCGGAATCCAAGATAGCCCACTGGGTAAGTCAGTTCAAAAGGCGGAGGAAGCGAGGACGTACTACCTCCAATAGGACCAGGCGTAACAAACTACTGTGGTGTTGAAAACAGTCTTCGGATTGATGAAGGTTTACTTAACTTATATGGAGCAATTTTAACATTCGAGTTTACCTTACACCGTGCGGGATTAGCCGAGCGGTCTCAGGCGCTGCAGTCATGGACTGTGTGGCTGGTCCCGGCGGAGGTTTGAGTACTCCATCGGGCATGGGTGTGTGTGTTTGTCCTTAGGATAATTTAGATTGAGTAGTGTGTAAGCTTAGGAACTGATGACCTCAGCAGTTAAGTCTCATAAGATTTCACACACATTTGAACATTTTTTTTGTTAAATTTAGAATGTACAAAGTACAGCAAAAGTAATTCTGACATCCATGTTCAACTTATGATGAATAAATTATAGCAACACTATATTGACGATTCTGAGATTACGTCCAAGTGCAGCTGAATAGAAGGCAGAGGCAGTACCTAAGTATGTTTGCAATTCAGGCTACTAAAGGTGCTTTATAATAAATTGAGGCGAAACGTTTACGGCAAAATAAAAATCAAATTAATTCATTTGCAAATAGACGTAAACCGGAAATCATCAACATCAGTTGCATTATGTCTTTTGCTATAAATGCTAGCTTCTCGTGATCCTTATTTTTCCAAAAATGCATTATGTTGTATTTCTTTCTCTTAAGTTCCCGCACTTTAGACAACTTTTCTTTCTTCCAGGTTCCATGGCACCTGGAAAAAAAGTTCGTACAAAGAAGCTTTTCTAACGTTGGGTTTTACCACAATAATTGACAGAAAAGTCCCAGTGAGTTCTGTGCACTATAGTGCTAACAGCAGAGAGCATGAAACCTTGCAAATTAAAATATCACTTTGAAAGAAGTGATGCAGAGTTCGCCAGAGTAGACATTGAACCCTTCAGACGCAAAGACGCTGCACTGAAAAGTTCACGCATGGCTTCAGCGTGCTACTTTTTTCAGTCGATGGAAGCTAGTCTAGAAGCATCACACCGAATCGCTCTTCGAATCGCTGAAAATAAGAAACTTTGTACAATAGAAGAGGATCTCATCACGCCTTGCTTACTAGATGCAGTCATTTCTAGGAGAGCAACATGTAGAAAAAATAAACAAGCAATCTCCTTTCAACAACACGATTAAAAGTCGTATCGAGGACATGAATTTGGTTATTTTGGGCACAGTACACAACAAAATCAGATAAAGTAACTTCTTTGTACTGCAGTTAGATGAAACGACTGACATTGCATCTTATTTGCAGCTGCTTTTCTATGTTCAGTGCATAAAAGACGATGGCCTGGAAGAAGAATACTTGTACGCGGAATCATTGGACGTACTACACGTGATGAGGATGTTTTTCGTTCAGTAAAGAATTTTGTTGAAGGAATTAAGTTACAGTGGTCGAAGTTTATGAGTGTATGTACAGACGGAGCACCTTCTATCTTGGGCGTTCGCTCTGTATTCCAGAGATTGCTGAAAGAAGTTGCTCCAAATGCATCATTTAGCCACTGCAGTACACATCGCTATGCTTTGGCAGCGAAAACATTTCCACCTGATTTGTCGAATGTACTCATTCAAATAGAAGATTGTAAACCATATCCGAGGTAGTGCAACAAAGACAAGAGTTCTCAAAGGGTTGTGCAAAGAGACTGGAGTGAAATTAGATGAGCTCTTGTTTCACACAGAAGTTCGGTGGCTGTCATGTGGCAGGGTGCTCCATAGAATACTTGAGCTCCGACCGCAAATTACTTTCTTATTGAAAAGGACGAGGATATGAAAGGTGAAAGATTTACATGCCAAAATAACAGATAATGTATTTATTTCCAAAGTGGCATATCTTGAAGATATCTTTGCGGAAATCAATACGCTTAACCTCGGCTTCCAACGAAATATGACGAATATTTTAACGGCACAAGATAAAGTTGCTAGTTTTCTTCGGAGGTTGGAGCTTCACCAACACAGGGCTGAATTTAAAGACATTTCGATTTTCCCAGAATTGACAGTAATAACGAGATGCCTACAGTGAAAAATGCTCATTCATAAATGAAATAAGTCAGCCCTTACCACCAGTAATAAATACTATCAGTAATTAATTTCCTACACTGGAGACTCGACAAGTAAATGCCTGGGCTTTAAGACCGTTTTCAGTGAAAGATGGTATATTTTCAGATAGTGAAATTCGAGCCAAAGCAAAATTTCTTGGACTACGTGAAGACAACACACTGAAAATAGGTTTCTCCGAAACGGAACTGGCAAAGTTTTGAAGAAAGATAGGTGACTAGTATTCGTTATTAAGAGAACAATATGTGTGAAATTGGATTTGTGGCTATGGTGGCAACGAAAACAAAAGCAATGAAACGACTGAACTTGGAACACGATTTACGATGTGCACTAGCTGAGACCAAACCGAATATAAAAAAGATTGTTAAAATATGCAGTACCAACCGTCTCATAGACCTTCTTTATTCCTTGGATTAGTAGAACACTTACAAAAACAAGACTGTTTTATTTGTTGAATGTTAATAAAATGTGAATTTCCTTGTAATTTTAAGAATTGGAGTCAACGGCCTTGCCGCAATGGTAACACGGTTCCCATCAGATCACCGAAGTTAAGAGCTGATGGATTGGGCTAGCACCTGGATGGGTGGCCATCCGGTCTGCCGAACGCTGTTGGCAAACGAGGTCCACCCAACCCTTGTGAGGCAAACTGAGGAGCTGCTGGATTGAGAAGTAGTAGCTCCGATCTCGAAAACTGACATACGGCTGAGAGAGCGGTGTGCTGACCACATGCCCCTCCATATCCGCAGCCAGTGACGCCTGTGGGCTGAGGAGGACACGGCGGCTGGTCGGTACCGTTGGGCCTTCATGGCCTGTTCGGGAGGAGTTACGGTTTTTTTTTATGAAGGGAACGTTCAAATTTTTTTCTAAGAAGTATGAATTAAGGACGGATCCGCCTTTTTGCAAGCGTTCAGCTGTTTTGTCTTAGTACCCAGACATGTTTCATCACAACTGGGGCATCGCCAGTGAGTTTCTTCCTTATAAATTTCCTTGCAAATTACACTGCTTGAGTCCTATGGCTGGCAATGGAAATAGTCCACAGGTCTAGATTACTAATCTATGTCATCCTTGCTCAATTTGGATTGTTCTGAGCGTGTTTTATTGTTTTCGTGTATTTTGAATGACTTTTCTCTTGCTCGTTTGTGAATAACTGCGTCTTGCTATCTTTTTTCCTCTCTCACATTTAGTTAGACACTACACTCTGTTGGGGGTATTGGTTTCTACATGAGCTCGTTCGGGGGTAGTAGTCTCAAAAAGATTGGAAACCACTGGGTTATGGCGACCGCTCATGTAAAGTGCGAAAACCGGCTTCGAGTCCCGGGCCGACACGAATTTTCATTGTCGTTAGCCCCTTATACAGCACATGCTTGTTCGCATTCCCGACTGCGAATACAGTCCACTATTTCGTATAATGCTGCTTTGTTACAGATACAGTACTGTCTTCGAAAGGTCAATCTTTTTCATACAGTATTAGTGTATTTTTAGTGTCGTGCAGACCCATCGTTTTGCCACATTTTGTTCTTGAATGAAGGAAGTGTGAAGTCAAAACTTCTTTAGCTCAGACGCAGCCCTGCGTACAGATTTCGTAACAAAATTACGTCAGTTAAGGCTTGGAAATGATGGAGCATCGGAGTGTTCCAAATAGAGAATGAGAGTGAGAGAGAGGGAGCGAGGGGACCGGCAAGTCAATCCTGTTACAGGAAATGTTTACAGGTGTTTTGTATCACGGCCATTAGTTGTTCATTGCTATGAAACTCACTTTATTCTCTACTGTGATGATTACCAAAGAGACTGAGCATTTTATCGTAAACATTATCAATTGGAAACAACGGTTGAACGAGTACTCTGATAATTTAGGCCAAACGTCTTTAGGTGTCATCTATTTGATACCAAATAAAGAGTTCCGTCCTTTGGTTTTTACAGAGCTATTATTTGCGCGGGTATATATAGGGGAAACCTTGTTATCAACAATCTCGAAAAGTTTTTGGTAGATTAACTTGAATTTTTACACGACACTCTAATAAACGTGCTGCTGGACATAGATTACATGTATTTAAAAAAAAAAGACATACGGGCTTTCCGTTAAAATTCAGTACGAGAAAGAAAATACTGTGCTGTGCTGTGAAAGGGTGCGGTTTCGTTGTCTTTCTCGCAGTTTTAGTAGAAACCTGTATATAATGAGAGTTGGATTGGTCTACGTTTATAACGACACTACGCAATCTGAATCCTGTGAAACTTTGTAATGCTACACTTCCAGTGTAAAACTAGGTTAGATAATGTTATTGAAGCTACTATCATCATTGATCCATGATAACAAGTCTCTCTCACACTCCGTATATCAATGATCAAAACTGATTTATCTATTCAATTTAAGCGAATCAGCGTTTCCGAAGACGACTCACTGCCGAACCCAAACTATAACATGTCGTCGTTCCTGCGTCACAACCTGTACCCGTACACACATTATGTAATTCCAGTACGCGGGAGGACGTTTTAATCGAATACGATATTGCAATGCCTTGTTTTTATGAATTACGGTGCACTGAAGTGCGACGACTTCAGCTGCTATGTGATACACTCACGTTAAAAAAAAAAAAAACAGAACACCATGAACGAACAGAGATAGAACGTTTTTAAGGTTATTATTGCTGCTGCAAATCTAAAAATTTCTCCTTGCACAATGTAGCGTTACACACTTGTCATATTAACTTTTTTTATTTCTTTAGGATGAGTAAAATTTGCCCCACACATGTCGCTTTTGAGAGAACTGCACAACTGATGATTTTCATTTTTTCTTCATCTTTAGATCTCTCATATGATTTAATTTCCGGGTGCCACAAATTCTGTCTAACACTTTTTGCTATTGTTCGAAGGGGCCAGCTATAAAAAGTTACACCCAAGGCTGAATGATGCTCTACGCGTTTGGCCCAAGCAATCTGAAAGTTTTTGAGACCGTTAAGATTTAAAAATGAGCTCTTCGCCTCATTAACTTTTACACGCGTTGCTTTGCAGTAAAGCAGTAAATTTTCTATTATACGCACAGCGTCATCGTTGCTTCTTATTATCAAACAAGCGTCGTCAGCGTACGCGTTACTAACTTCCTTCCGATCTGAGACTGATATGCCATCTAGTGCGTCATTTAAAGGTCTCATAAGAGGTTCCAGTGCTGCAACGTACAGCATCGTTGGTAACTGACTCCCCTGCGAGACTATTCCAATCAAAATGTCCTTAGTATACTATACATTCAGTGAAACCTTTGATTTGATACCTGTCAATCTGTTAGCTGCCAACACGTTCACATTACTAGTAGTTAGTCCCATGTACGTCAATGTTTGGAAAATGTATCCGTGGTTTACTCTGTTGAACGCTTTTGCAAAGTGTATGAAAGCAAGACCGCCATATTCTGTTTGGAAAGATTACGACGATGCCCCTGTATTCACTTACAGTCTTGAATATGCTACACCCTGGAAGACAAGTTTGATGGCATCCAATGATCTTTTCTAAGACTGGACTTAGTCTCTTCATAACAATCCTCGCTGTTTTTTTTGTGATCTGAGTTCATTAGGGTGATAGGTCTCATTGGAGTTATATCCTTTATTTCTGTGTTCCTTCTTTTTAGAAGAAGCACAATGACACTCTGTTTAAAGCCTATTGAGACAGCCTCTCCTTTCAAGACTCCATTAATAATTTCAGTAAGTATTATTCCTGTTGTATGCCAATATGTTCTATAAAATTCTAATGGTAATCTATCAGGGCCTCGTGACTCTTTAGGAGGTGATGACTTCTATATATCTAAAACTTCTTCTGTGGGTATTTCCGCTGTCATATTTAGGTTACCCTGTTCTGTTATTGTGTCTGCGACTCCAGGTATGGATAAAAAATCTCTCACCACATTGTCCTCAACCCACTTTTGACTGTAGAGTGTATCACAAATTCGAAAAGACTCATTCATAATAGCTTTTTGGTCTTTCAGATCTGTCGTGTCCTCCGCTCGGAGGTACTCAATAACATTTCTTCTCCTTTGTTGTTCATGTCTTATGAGATAATATATTGTGGTACTTTCGTCTTCTGTAACAGTTTTGTGTGTGTGAACTTATTTTTAAGTCCTCTAGCTTTGATCTCTTGATATTTAGAAGCTTGGCTTTGGTCTGCTAATATGCATTAAAATATCTTGTGACATTGGTTGCTCGTATAGGGTGCGTATACGAGAGTAAAATGAAATTCAGTTGTGTTTCTCAACCACATCGCTCTCCGTTTAGATAGTAATAAAAGCTGTATTAAAAATTTTACGTCCATGCCGTTCCTCGATTCTAAAAATGAGACATCTTACATTTGAGTTCTTTCCCTGCCAAGGATAACTGTCCCAGAGTTGTGCTCATGAGCTATGTTTAAAATTTTATTGTAGCCAGCTACATACAGATCCCTAATACTGACTTAATTTGAAAATACTATTTCGGTGTCTGACTGCCAAAAAACAAGTTTTAAGGAGAGCTACTTTAATTGCAATTTGTATTTCATTTATATTCAAGGTACTCACATTATAAGTTTGTTCCATCAGAATGTATTAGAGATAAAGTTAGTGAATTGCTTATAGATGTTGACTCTGAAATTATTGGTATATCTGAACACTTCTTAAGTAAGGAGATAATTCAGAGGCTTCCTTTACCAGGATACAGGTTGGCTGGCAGCTTTTCGAGGAGCTCTTTGCGGTGTGGGGGAGTAGCCATGTATATGAAAAACAGCATCCCATTTGAGTCAATTGATGTTTCAAAGTACTGCACTGAAAAGGTGTTTGAGTAAGTGTTGTTATTAATAGATCCCCAGACTCCGATTTCACAACATTTTTGATAAAGCTAGAGGAGGTTCTTGGTTCACTTTATAGGAAATACAAAAAGTTAGTTATATGTGGTGACTTCAATATTAATTGTATAAGTGATTGTGCAAGGAAGAGGATGCTGGTAGACGTCCTTAATTCATATAATCTAATGCAAACCGTATTCTTTCCAGCGAGAGTGCGAGGGAACAGTAGAACAACCATACACAACATTTTTGTTCATTCCTCATTACTAGCAGGGCATTCTGTTAGCAAACAGGTGAATGGCCTTTCAGATCATGATGCACAAATTTTAACTCTAAAAAAATTTTGTGCTGCAACACGTGTTAAATATACTCATCAACTGTTTACGAAAGTTTATACAGTTGCTGTAGAGACCTTTATATACCTTATCAAGGAACAATAGTGGCAAGATATTTATAGCGGAGATACAGTATACGATAAATATAATGTTTTTCTCAAGACTTTTCTTGTGATCTTTGAAATTTGCTTTACGTTAGAACGAACAAAACAGGGTACTAGCACAAACAGGCAGCCTGGGTGGCTGACTGGAGGGATAAGAATATCTTTTAGAACAAAGTGGCAATTATATCAAAACGTTAGAAATAGTCAGAATCTAAATGCAGCAGCCCATTACAAACAGTATTGTAAGGTGCTTAAAACTGTTATTAGGAAGGCAAAAAGTATGTGGTATGCAGATAGAATAAGTCTCAGGATAAAATTAAAACCATATGGTCAGTCGTAAAGGAAGTGGACGGACTGCAGAGACAGGTCGAGGATATAGAATCAGTGCGTAGTGAGAATGTCCTTGTTACTGATAAGTCGCATATATGTGCAGTATTTAATAATCACTTTCTGAATATAGCAGGTGAACTAAATGGAAATCTAGTCCCAACAGGGAATCATATAGCGCTCTTAGAAAAAAGTGTCCGAGACTGTTACCTGAAATGCTCCTCCATGATACTGACAAGAGGGAGATTGAGTTAATAATTAAATCACTAAAGACCAAGAACATTCATGGATATGACGGGGAATCTAGTAGAATACTGAAGTACTGTTCTATGTATGTTAGCCCAGTACTTAGCCATATCTGTAACTTTTCCTTTAGGAGTGGTCGGTTTCCTGACCGATTACAGTACTCGCTAGTGAAGCCAGTTTATAAAAAGGGAGACAGGGATAATATTGACAATTACAGACCTATTTCTATGCCATCGGTGTTTGCTAAAGTTATCGAGAAGGTTGTATATACAAGGTTACTGGAGCACTTAAATTCACATAATTTGCTGTCAAATGTTCAGTTTGGTTTTAGAAATGGTTTAACAACTGAAAATGCTATGTTCTCTTTCCTCTGTGAGGTTTTGGACGGATGAAATAAAAGGTTGCGAACTCTAGGTGTTTTCTTTGATATAACGAAGGCTTTTGACTGTGTTGACCACAAAATATTACTGCAGAAATTGGACCATTATGGCGTAAGGGGAGTAGCTTACAATTGCTTCGCCTCTTACTTTAAGAACAGTAAGCAGAAGGTAATTCTCCGCAATATTGAGAGTGGTAGTGATGTTCAGTCCCAATGGGGCACTGTTAAGTGGGGCGTTCTCCAAGGGTCGGTGCTGGGGCCACTGCTGTTTCTTATTTATATAAATGATATGCCTTATAATAACCGATATTTTGATCAGAGAGAATGGGCAAATTATAAGCGAGACGGAACAGTTCAAGTTCCTAGGCGTTCGGATAGATAGTAAGCTGTTGTGGAAAGCCCATGTCCAGGATCTTGATCAGAAACTAAATGCTGCTTTATTTACCATTAGAACAGTATCTGAAATAAGTGACACTTCAACACTAAAAGTAGTCTACTTCTCATATTTTCAACGCTTATGTCGTATGGTATTATTTTTTGGGGTAATTCTTCTGATTCGGAATGGGTATTTTTGGCTCAAAAACGGAGTGTTTGAGCTATATGTGGTGTAAGTTCGAGAACCTCTTGTCGACCCATATTCAATAGTCTGGGAATTCTGACATTGCCTCACAGTGTATATTTTCTTTAATGTCGTTTGTTGTTAGCAATATTAGCCTATTCCCAAGAGTTAGAAGCTTTCACTCAGTCAATACTAGGCAGAAATCCAATCTGCATGTGGAATGCACTTCCTTGACTCTTGTGCAGAAAGGAGTGCAGTATTTTGCTACATCCATTTTCAATAAGCTACCACAAGAACTCAAAAGATCTTAGCAGTAGCCCAAACTCTTTTAAGTCTAAACTGAAGAGTTTCCTCATGGCTCACTCCTCCTATTCTGTCGAGGAGCTCCTGGAAGAGCTAAAAGCAAATTCCAGCGTTACATTGTCACATGAATAAGTTTTTTCTATATTTCATTTTATCTGTTTCTTATATCTTGTTATAATTTCATGTATTGACTCGTTCCATAACCATGGAGACTTCTCCTTAATTTGGTCCCACGGAACAATAAATAAATAAATAAATGTGTTATTCATCTGACGTCGAAGCTTTCATAAAGATCACTGCATTCTTCCTTTAATTTCTTCTTCCGTTTTCCTTCTTTCTATAGCTCTTGGCACTCTTTTAATAAAAAATATATCCTGTTGTCTATATCTTCGTCTGTTCGTTCTTCTCCATCGTCTGCCCAGTCTAACCTTGTCTCTGACGTTCTTTCACAGTTACATTTATAACTTTAGATTGTTTGCATATATCTACTTTCGGTACACTTTGGTGTCCTTCTCGATTGGCTTTTTCCACTTGTCTTTTTTTTTCGAGCTCATTTACGTTTGTTCTTCATTTAACTCTGTACGTGGGTCTGGCGTACCTTCAATATCCATTGCTGACTTATCTGAACTCGTCAGCTCATCGAGTTACAAAAGCGAAGAGCGCAGTGCGATATCACTTTCTGTGGTGTTTAGAATTGTCTGCTGTATACCTGACAGACTTTGTCATACCAGATAATTCGTTTGTTTCCTCATTTGGAGGCCGCTTGTCAGTTTTTCGGACGGTTTCACCTGGACTCGGTACTGTGTCGTTTCTGGGTACCGCCAGTGATACAGGAGCCTCTCCCAGCCCTGCTGTTGACGGTACTGCGGCGTGCGATCGATGCGGCGGCAGCGTTTACTTGAGGCTAGCCGTCGGGACAGGAATAGTAACCTCTGAAGTCGGCATCAGCGGGACGCGCCTTTTACTGCACTCATTCCGTATGGGCTCAGAGCAGTTACATAGAGCGCACGTTTGAGATCGTCCGTCATACGTAACAACTCGATAGCCACACACCCTTATACAGGGTGTTACAAAAAGGTATGTCCAAACTTTCAGCAAACATTCTTCACACACAAAAAAAGAAAATATGTTATGTGGACATGTTTCCGGAAACGCTTAATTTCCATGTTAGAGCTCATTTTAGTTTCGTCATTATGTACTGTACTTCCTCGATTCCTCCCCTCATGAACCATGGACCTTGCCGTTGGTCGGGAAGCTTGCGTGCCTCAGCGATACAGATAGCCGTACTGTAGGTGCAACCACAACGGAGGGGTATCTGTTTAGAGGCCAGACAAACGTGTTGTTCCTGAAGAGGGGCAGCAGCCTTTTCAGTAGTTGCCAGGGCAACAGTCTGGATGACTGACTGATATGGCCTTGTAGCAATAACCAAAATGGCCTTGCTGTGCTGGTACTGCGAACGGCTGAAAGGAAGGGGAAACTACGGCCGTAATTTTTCCCGAGGGCATGCAGCTTTCCTGTATGATTAAATGATGATGGCGTCCTCTTGGGTAAAATAGTCCCCCATTCGGATCTCCGGGCGTTGAGTACTCAAGAGGATGTCGTTATCAGCAGAAAGAAAACTGGTGCTCTACGGATCGGAGCGTGGAATGTCAGATCCCTTAATCGGGCAGGTAGGTTAGAAAATTTAAAAAGGTAAATGGATAGGTTAAAGTTAGATATAGTGGGAATTAGTGAAGTTCGGTGGTAGGAGGAACAAGACTTCTGGTCAGGTGACTACAAGGTTATAAACACAAAATCAAATAGGGATAATGCAGGAGTAGGTTTAATAATGAATAGGAAAATAGGAATGCGGGTAAGCTACTACAAACACCATAGTGATCGCATTATTGTGGCCAAGATAGATACGAAGCCCACACCTACTACAGTAGTACAAGTTTATATGCCAACTAGCTCTGCAGATGACGAAGAAATTGAAGAAATGTATGATGAAATAAAAGAAATTATTCAGATAGTGAAGGGTGATGAAAATTTAATAGTCATGGGTAACTGGAATTCGGCAGTAGGAAAAGGGAGAGAAGGAAACGTAGTAGGTGATTTTGGATTGGGGCTAAGAAATGGAAGAGGAACCCGCCTGGTAGAATGTTGCATAGAGCACAACTCAATCATAGCTAATACTTGGTTTAAGAATCATGAAAGAAGGTTGTATACATGGAAGAACCCTGGAGATACTAAAAGGTATCAGATACATTATATAATGGTAAGACAGAGATTTATTAACCAGGTTTTAAATTGTAAGACATTCCCAGGGGCATATGTGGACTCTGATCACTATCTATTGGTTATGATCTGTAGATCAAAACTGTAGAAACTGCAAAATGGTGGAAATTTAAGGAGATGGCATTTGGATAAACTGAAAGAACCAGAGGTTGTACAGAGTTTCAGGGAGAGCGTAAGGAAAAAATTGACAGGAATGGGGGAGAGAAATACAGTAGAAGAAGAATGGATACCTTTGTGGGATGAAGTAGTGAAGGCAGCAGAGGATCAAGTAGGTAAAAAGACGAGGACTAGTACAAATCCTTGGGTAACAGAAGAAATATTGAATTTAATTGATAAAAGCAGAAAATATAAAAATGCAGTAAAATGAAGCAGGCAAAAAGGAATACAAACGTCTCAAAAATGAGATCGACAGGAAGTGCAAAATGGCTAAGCAGGGATGGTTAGAGGACAAATGTAAGGATGTAGAGGCTTATCTCACTAGGGGTAAGATAGATACTGCCTACAGGAAAATTTAAGAGACCTTTGGAGATAAGAGAACCAATTGTATGAACGTCAAGAGCTCAGATGGAAACCCAGATCTAAGCAAAGAAGGGGAAGCAGAAAGGTGGAAAGAGTATATAGAGGGTCTCTACAAGGGCGATGTACTTTAGGACAATATTATGGAAATGGAAGAGGATGTGGATGAAGATGAAATGGGAGATATGATACTACTTAAAGAGTTTGACAGAGCACTGAAAGACCTGAGTCGAAACAAGGACCCCGGAGTAGACAACATTCCATTGGAACTACTGACGGCCTTGGGAGAGCCAGTCCTGACAAAACTCTACCATCTGGTGAATAAGATGTATGAAACAAGCGAAATACCCACAGACTCCAAGAAGAATATAATAATTCCAATCCCAAAGAAAGCAGGTGTTGACAGATGTGAAAATTACCGAACAATCAGTTCAATAAGCCATAGCTGCAAAATACTAACACGAATTTTTTACAGACAAATGGAAAAACTAGTAGAAGCCGACCTCGGGGAAGATGAGTTTGGATTCCGTAGAAAAACTGGAACACGTGAGGCAATACTGACCTTACGACTTATCTTAGAAGAAAGATCAAGGAAAGGGAAAACTACATTTCTAGCATTAGTACACTTAGAGAAAGCTTTTGACAATGTTGACTGGAATACTCTCTTTCAAATTCTAAAGGTGGCAGGGGTAAAATACAGGGAGCGAAAGGCTATTTACAATTTGTACAGAAACCAGATGGCAGTTAAAAGAGTCGAGGAACATGAAAGGGAAGCAGTTGTTGGGAAGGGAGTAAGACAGGGTTATGTTATAGGGTATGTCATTCAATCTGTATATTGAGCAAGCAGTAAAGGAAACAAAAGAAAAATTCGGAGTAGGTATTAAAATCCATGGAGACGAAATAAAAATTTTGAGGTTCGCCGATGACATTGTAATTCTGTCAGAGACAGCAAAGGACTTGGAAGAGCAGTTGAATGGAATGGATAGTGTCTTGAAAGGAGGATATAAGATGAACATCAACAAAAGCAAAACGAGGATAATGGAATATAGTCTCATTAAATTAGGTGCTGCTGAGGGAAATAGATTAGGAAATGAGACACTTAAAGCAGTAAAGGAGTTTTGCTATTTGTGGAGCAAAATACCTGATGATGGTCGAAGTAGAGAGGATATAAAATGTAGACTGGCAATGGGAAGGAAAGCGTTTCTGAAGAAGAGAAATTTGTTAACATCGAGTATAGATTTAAGTGTCAGGAAACCATTTCTGAAAGTATTTGTATGGAGTGTAGCCATGTATGGAAGTGAAACATGGACGATAGATAGTTTGGACAAGAAGAGAATGGAAGCTTTCGAAATGTGGTGCTACAGAAGAATGCTGAAGATTGGATGGGTAGATCACATAACTAATGAGGAAGTATTGAAAAGGATTGGGGAGAAGAGAAGTTTGTGGCACAACTTGACCAGACGAAGGGATCGGTTGGTAGGACATGTTTTGAGGCATCAAGGGATCACCAATTTAGTATTGGAGGGCAGTGTGGAGGGTAAAAATCGTAGAGGGAGACCAAGAGATGAATACACTAAGCAGATTCAGAAGGATGTAGGTTGCAGTAGGTACTGGGAGCTGAAGAAGCTTGCACAGGATAGGGTAGCATGGAGAGCTGCATCAAACCCGTCTCAGGACTGAAGATCACAACAACAACAACATTCCTCGATTCACTGCCAGTAGGCCAAATTGAATTAGGGTAATGTTGACCTCTGTGCTTGTGTTGACATGCGACTCATGGCTCTACAGTACTAGCATCAAGCACATCAGTACGTAGCATCAACAGGTTATTGTTCATCACGAACGTGGTTTTGCAGTCAGTACAATGTTTACAAATGCGGAGTTGACAGATGCCCATTTGATGTAAGGATTAGCAAGGGGCAATAGCCGTGGCGCGGTACGTTTGTATCGAGACAGATTTCCAGAACGAGGGTGTCCCGACAGGAAGACGTTCGAAGCAATTGATCAGCGTCTTAGGGAGCACGGAACATTCCAGCCTATGACTCGCGACTGGGGAAGACCTAGAACGACGAGGACACCTGCAATGGACAAGGCAATTCTTCGTGCAGTTGACGATAACCCTAATGTCAGCGTCAGACAAGTTGCTGCTGCACAAAGTAACGTTGACCACGTCACTGTATGGACAGTGCTACGGGAGAACCAGTAGTTTCCGTACCATGTACAGCGTGTGAAGGCACTCTCAGCAGCTGATTGGCCTCCATGGGTATGCTTCTGCGAATGGTTCATCCCACAATGTGTCAATTCCCATTTCAGTGCAAATGTTCTCTTTACAGATGAGGCTTCATTCCAACGTGATCAAATTGTAATGTTTCACAATCAACATGGGCTGACGAGAATCCACACGCAATTGTGCAATCACTTCATCAACACAGATTTTCTGTGAACGTTTGGGCAGGCATTGTTGGTGATGCCATGATTGGGCCCCATGTTCTTCCACCTACGCTCAATGGAGCACGTTATCTACCTGTGCTACTAGAATATGTGCCTTTACAAGTACGACACAACATGTGGTTCATGAACGATGGAGCTCCTGCACATTTCAGTCGAAGTGTTCGGCTGTGATACAAAACGCCATTCTCCAGGGCTGCATCAGGGCATCAGGGATTCCATGCAACGGAGGGTGGATGCATGTATCCTCGCTAACGGAGGCAATTTGTAACATTTCCTGTAACAATGTGTTTGAAGTCACGCTGGTACGTTCTGTTGCTGTGTGTTTCCATTCCATGATTAATGTTATTTGAAGAGAAGTAATAAAATGAGCTCTAACATGGAAAGTAAGCGTTTCCGGAAACATGTCCACATAACATATTTTCTTTCTTTGTGTGTGAAGAATATTTCCTGAAAGTGTGGCCGTACCTTTTTTAACACCCTATGTGAGGGGCAGGTCCTGCAGCTACTCCGGTTTCAGGAAATGTTTGTACGTGTTTTGTATCATTGCCATTGAAACGTCCCCTTAGAAAAATTGTACGCGACTGGTCTATGTGAAACGTCCTCTTTGAACAATAATACACGAATGTGCTTAAACTGACACACAATATCTTTAGCGCAACGCAATCTGACTTCCAAAAGTCCCTACGAAAGAATGGCCCTGACTAGCATTAACCTATACGTTTCACAAATCACTTACCTCACTAAAATCTTCGTTACTCGAACTACTGCAATACAGCGAGCACCACTACTGCCAGCTAACTAAAAGATTCAAACTACGGAAGTCACTAACTACTGATAGGCATAGTTAGCAAATGAAATATTGTAATAGAGAACAAACAATGTATTTACCTCACTAGTCATAATATATATAGCAGTTTATGACACCAATTCTTACAAATTTCAAAACTCCGCCATCTCCCTCCCCACGTGCACCACTGCTGGCGTCTCACCTCCAACTGCCCAAAGCTACGCGCTGGCGCTGTTAGCATCCAGCTGCCGCTGCCCAACACTACAATGGCGAGTATTAGAACAATGCCTACCAGCCACAGACTGCACACGGCACAGCCAGTGATTTTCATACACAGCGCTACGTGGCGGCGGCGTTACCAATTTTAAAAAACCTAAACATCCTACTTACATAGCCCCCATGCTCCCACAAAAAAAAATACACATTTTTTTGGGCAGTGGCCAATACAGATTTGAAAATTTTTTCATAATTACAATAACAAAGAAATGAAATGCACACACTTATCGATACAGTGTTGGTCAAAAGCTAAAATTTTTTTACAGTCCATAAAGACAGTCCTGATCATTCATCAAACTAAAATTGCAATGTTTTTCTCAAAGTCTGAGTAGTAAAAGAAAATGCACACGGAAGTAGTGGATTTCCATGCAGTTTTGAAGAAGTAGTGTTGTCCTTCCAACGGAAAGACAGTGCTGACTCTTGACATGCAGACAGGTAATGGGCCACAACAGAGCAAAACCAAAGCAGAGTCAGTCGAAGTTTTCAAGAATATTGGTAGGTAGGTCGTCACAGAATAGACCCATTGTAGTCCTGGTAGAGATTACGGTATTGGTGGGCCAACAGAGGTGCGCAACCCACTGCAGTCCTTGTAGAAATAATGGTATTGGTGGGTCATCAAAGGTGTAGACCCACTGTAGTCCTTGCAGAGATGGCCAGCAGCCATCTGTTTGACTGTGCAGGCGCACAATCACCATTTAAGAGTCTTGCGGATAATATAGCAAGTCCATAACCACCACTTGTGCACTCAGAAAAATAGTTTTTGAAATGTCCTTAGAACCAGCAATGCTGTTATCCAGTCCCTTGCTGAATTATTAGCACACGTGCAAACACTATCAGTCCCTACTTCTCACATATTGTCCATATACTATGACCAACAGAAACGTGTGCAGTGATACGTAATTTACAAGTTACTTAATTTGATGAACTGGTGTCAATTACAATTTTATAACATAAGAATACAATAACAAAGGTACAAAATACATCTTTAAAGAACATAACAATACAGATAACATTTGCAGTAGTACAGGCTTTACAAAAGAATCGAAATAGCAAATACATCAGTGTTACAAAAATTACGACATAAGTACATACATAAAAGATCAGAATAACTTTTGAAACATCAACTTCACACATGAGCATTACAACAAAACAGAATAAATAATGTGTAAACATCTTTACGAAGTAAATAACATGTTATTAACGCAAATTATATTTGAGGATAACAGTATTCGTCATCATAGTGAATGTAGCTTAGTATTAGAAGAGAAAAAATTCTATGAAACAGCACACAGAGACAGGAAGAAAACAAATACACAAGGGTACACAACGACATAGTGGGATAACACAAAAGGAAAGGACAGGGTTTGTTTTACTGCAGTAATTTGCAAACAAAACTTTCTTTACTTCTCGGAGATCTCCCTTCGTTCTTCATTATTTCCAAAAAGTCCTATCTATACCTGCTTTCTGTACTTTTCTCATATAACCTCTCAGTGCATTTCTTCAAATCCATCGCAACTCATTCTCTTATATAGGCTACCCCCTCTTAAGCTAACTTAAATCTACTGAGCTCAGATGCTTAACTAAGGGACGAGGCAATGCAGCAGCACAAAACAATTTACACAAACAGCAATGATAAAAAAATGGAAATTGGCAAAAAAAGGCAACAATATTACAACTAATATAAGGCAATGCGCAGCAAACAAGAAAAATAAATCAGTAATAAAATTGGCTTAACCTAGTAATACACAGTGACATTCAGTAGCACTATGAATGGCAAACAGCAGCAGCAAATGCTATAACTTATACCTAAACATGACAAAGCTCAAGCAGAAAAAATGTTACACTAAAGACAACAATGCAGATAAGGACAATGTCTATTCACATATTAATGTCTATGCAATTAAAGTGGTGCACCACAAAAACTAATGCTACAACAAACTACCAAGTACTTGAAAAGAAAATTATATATACAGTTACTGTTATTAGTCGCTCCTTATTGCTCTTTCCATTCCAAGAGCTCCTTTTTCGAAGAATGTGGATCATAAAATAATTATTTAATAGATCTGTCGACAGAAAGTGTTCACATTAGCAAATGCATTTAATTTTATAAAACCAATGCTGCAACACAGCTGGAAAACAGATATCAAATGAAATAAGTAACTATTGACAAAGCATAAAAATATCATTCAATAGTCATGTGACATTTCATAATTTAGTAGAATTCTCTCAACTCTCATAGAAAGACGTTTGTTATAATCAGGTGTCAGATGTAAGTATCTTTCTCAGTAATGAGCGTGTCGTATTTGCGGTGCTTTCTACAAAGGAATGTCAATACCGAGGATAATGGCCTTTTTTTTCCTGTGCCTCTGAAAGGCTCTCTTTTGTCAGGTGGTTGTCGCGCAGCTGGGTGCCCACGACGCATTACGTGCAGGTGGTCACTTAATTGTCTTACCGAAATATTTACGACACCAGTTTCCGCTACAGTGGCAGTCTCATACAAAAATATTTTCACAGGTTGAGAGTTTGCGTTACAAATGTGTAGAAAATAAAATCCTATAAATATAATAGTGTCCAAAAAATTTTCGCCACCATAGTGATACATTCACGCATATACACACATTTCATAACTCTTAAAGTACGATTCTTGGTTTCCAACATCCTTTTTCACAAACCAGAGTCCCTAACCACTACTCATTATTTCTTACCTTATTCGTCGACACTTCTTCAATATTCCATCATAACAGATAAGTAGCATAATCAAATAACTCATATAGCATCAGGTTATTGATCATAAACATACCGCAACAGCATAATATTACATAGTCATCGTAATAATATCATAATACCTCAGTCAACACTCAAAATCGTAGTAGCTTCCTCCAATAATTTCAAAACCTAAAAAAAATTCTCTACTCATGTCAAAAGTGTCATCTGCCTCAAACGTACTTTAAAAATCATGATCCCACACCAAATACATTATTCAAAGCTCTCATAGTATCACAATGGTCCCCAAAAAATATGAACATTTCACAAAGTACAGACAAAATTGAAATTTCATAAGTGTGATATTATACAACTGTGTAATTGCGAAAACATGTGTCACTGACGTAATAAAAAAACGTTTGTCTCTCAGTTAAATGATCAGATAGCTGTGTAATTTATGTGTTAGAGAAATATGGTACCGATGTGTAAATTTGTATAAGCAAATACCATATTAGCTAGGGTTCCTTGTGCTTGCCATACACATAGTACACAAAGTAAGCGTGTACCCCCCCTGAGGATTAATGTAATTATATCCTCAGGAGTTACAGATTACAGCAATGGAATGAAATGTATCACGGAAAACTTTCTTTGTAATTCAAAAATCTTGAAAAATAAATGGTTTAAGTACGAAATTAATCACTCAAATGCGTGTCCTGTAACGCTAAATGTGCGTCTTACTGTAAGATAATTCTGTGGAAGTGTTGTAGTTATCGTCCTCTGTAAGCAAAGTTCTGCTGAAGTCAATGTACTTACCTCATGATAAACAAAAGTGAAATTGTTTGCGTATAAGTATCCTAGTTATTACGCTTATTGCCGTGATGAAGTAAGTACTGTACTGTACGTATTGTGCTACAGAAGAGGCTGTCTCATTGTAGCTATACCATAAACGTTACTACTAAAACATGTTTTACTTTCCAGAAAAATTCAGGCAAACTGTGCAGATATAAAACAGATAAACTGCAAAAGCAACATTGTAAATTGTCACTCATTAGTAGCGTCGTGATAAAATCGTGTAGCTGTCACATAAACTAACCACTGTATCATCTGGTATCTCACAGAAAGTACTTTAAATCCACAAAGTATTTTCAAGTAAACCAAAATGTTGCATTAAAATCTCATTAGCAATACTGGTAAATGTTCTAAGTATGTGAGCCTCATAGTCGTTACGTAATCGTGCAACTAACAAGCAAGAAAGTACATACGCAATAACACAGTGATGTCTGGTCACTATAACAATGCACTCGTAAATACTGTCTAAATATGTTCCGTAGGTTCTAGACTGGATAGTAAACGTCAAACATTGTTGCATGTTAACAGTTTCTCAGTGTGACAAAGCACACTAGAAATGTGAAGTGAAATGTTTTATGGCAAAGACAAAGTTAAAAAGCAGATTATCTTTCAATAAACGGTTTTACGTGTGAAATGTGGTGTAAACCTTTACTCTTCCTAGTACGCAGACTGTCAACTGAAAAGCAATTATCATGTGGTTACGTCAGTAAGGAACACTGGAATTTAGCTCAAGTTTAGCTTATGTTATTTTTCTCTGAGCCAGCCGGCGCACGCGGCTGCCTGCGGTGCGAGTCATTGTCTGTTTCTTTGTTGGCGCGCGTCGTTAATGGGATTAGGAGACCTAACTTCTACAAATTCACCTTGTCGAGAGGGCCCTGCTCTGTTTGAATCCCGCCAGTTCTGATGCAATTCAGGTCTGTCGTTAAGATCATATCGTCTGTCGTCATGTCGGTAATTTCTGTAATTAATTTCTTGTCGGTCACGTGGTGGAGAATTTCTCCCTGAATCGTAACTGCGCGCTGGACCGTTGCGTCTGAAGTTATTCCGTCTCCCGTGATGATAGTAGTTCTGGTTGCCATATCGTCTGTTTCTATGATTGTCTCTGTCATGTTCATTACTACGGAAATGCGATCTTTCTCTGTAATTATTATTACTCCGCCAGTGATTGTCATATGGGTGGTGTCTGTTTTGGTCACGATTTACGTTGTACGAATAGCCTTGTCGTGTATTATTTCTGTCATCGCGGAATTGTGACAGGTGTGACCTGTAATTGTTGTGTTCCTGTTTTCGCGTTCCGCGATTGTCAGTGTCAATTTCCAGTTCTTGTAACAGTCCCTGAAAAGCTTCAATGTCGTCTTTGCATCGTCCTGCTAAAATAATCTATCGTAAATGTTCAGGTAATTTGATTAAGCAAATGCAGATGAGTTCTGAGGGGCTGTATGGGTTTGAAAGATACTGATTCTTATGTAACATGTCTTCAAAATATTTGACAAGACTGGAAAATTCAGATTGTTCGAAATGTTTCATCATTATGATGCTATGTTTTACTCGGTCTTGTGTGGCTTGGGACCAATATGCTGAGAGGAAGGCATGGTAAAATTCTCCTTCACTGTGGCAATCGTGAATGACCGATCGCATTCTTACAGCTGGTTCATTCTCTAAGTAGCCACACATAAATTCTAATCTGTGCTCTAGTGACCAGTTGTGGGGAAAACAATGAGAGAATTAATGGAGCCACGCTTGTGGATGAATGTCGTTGCCAGAATTCTTAAATGTTTTGAATTTACGTGTAGTAATGAACAGCTTATAGTCAAAATCATGGTCTCGGCGGGTAGCATATCGGTCATTGTTACGTCGTGTCGGCGGTTCCATCTCAGAATTCGGTGTACCTTGCCAATTCCTTTCATAATTTCCGAAGTGCCCTGTGTTATTATTTTGTGGCTGTTCCGTATTTCTATGTCCCTCTTCCCGTATTGGAGTGCGAGTGTCCTCTGAAATACGTAATTGTTCTATTACCTGTGTCAGCTGATCTTGTACTTCCCGGATTTCTCTTTGGTGTTGCGTACTAATTTGATTCAGACTTTGTTTGAATTTCCTAATTTGTTCGCACTCTTCTGTGTCATTAAAGACTACCGGTTTTGTGTCATTCAAATTATCATCTACCTTCATAGATAAATTATTTAGCTGATCCGAAAGTTCAACTACTTTCTCTGATAATGAACTAATGTCCTCCATGTGTCTTTCTGAATCAATTTTCAGAGTATCTACTGTGTCCTTTAAGTTTTCTTGAGTTTTTGCAAGTTGCGTAACCGAATCAGTAGATGCAACTGAGTCAATTTTAGCTTGCAAGGTCTCATGATTTTCATGAACAATTGTTTGCAGTTCTTTTATGGCTGCTTCGTGATTCTGTAATGCATTTTCATGCCGCGAAAAAATTAGGTTGGAAATGCTCACAAATTTGTGTTTTTACGTCATTACAGACTTTTTGACATTTCGATTCGATTTTATGTAATTCAGTAGTTAAATCTTCACGTGTTTGTTCAAGCGTATGTTCCACTGAGTCTAACATTTGAAGCTTTTGCTCCATTGCGTCTAACTTTTGCTCTGTTTGTCTCTGATTTTGTTCCATTGTGTCTAAGTTTTGAAGATTTTGTTCCATTGTGTCTAACTTTTGCTCTGTTTGTCTCTGATTTTGTTCCATTGTGTCTAAGTTTTGAAGATTTTGTTCCATTGTGTCTAACTTTTGCTCTGTTTGTCTCTGATTTTGTGCAAGCGTTGTGTCTAACTTTTGTAGCCTTTGTCCCATTTGTTGCATTAACTGTAATAACCGTGCACTGGTGTCTGAAACATGTTCCTCAGTGCTTTTCGGCAGTGCATTTGAACCGGCAATATTCGCATTTTGAAAAGCAGAAAATGTGTCTTGATTTATTTGAGAAAATGGTGAGGACGCAAAATCTGAATCTACAGTATTTGCAAGATTGTGTCCTGTCATTTCGGAATCCTGAGGCGAGCTGTTGCCGACCGATCGATCGATAACGCTTCCCTGTTCACTAATTGTTTCACTGCCTACACCATTATTTGCAACCCGCTCCATTTCCCTATGCGCTATTACCAAATTACTACTTTGAACGTTAGTGAATTCATTACATGGTGACGCTAACACACTGCTTTCGTCTTCACTGTCATTTCTCAGTTTACTTTGGAGCATAGTATTACGTTTTTCACACGCCATTATTGTCACAATTTTTCACACGACAACACAGAAAAACACAATTTGAAGAACAAAAATAAGAGAACACATTAACATAGCACTGAAAATAATATCTAGTTAATTGCAAGCGCAGCTGCGAAATACTTCGTGCAAAACTACATGCATGCCACAACTATTTTACTGTACAACAATGAAAGACTGTAATTACAAAGGAAATTCTCTCTATGATTACGCGCTAGCAATAAACAAAAGCTACACTAATTACACAAACTACAAGGAAAAAATCAGAAGATTCCAGTGAGGTATCCTCGGCTAAGGGTCGACATATGAAACGTCCCCTTTGAAAAATTGTACACGACTGGTCTATGTGAAACGTCCTCTTTGAACAATTATACACGAATGTGCTTAAACTGACACACAATATCTTTAGCGCAACGCAATCTGACTTCCAAAAATCCCTACGAAAGAATGGCCCTGACTAGCATTAACCTATACGTTTCACAAATCACTTACCTCACAAAAATCTTCGTTACTCGAACTACTGCAATACAGCGAGCACCACTACTGACAGCTAACTAAAAGATTCAAACTACGGAAGGCACTAACTACTGATAGGCATAGTTAGCAAATGAAAGATTTTAATAGAGAAAAAACAATGTATTTACCTTAATAGTAATAATATATATATATCAGTTCATGACACCAATTCTTACAAATTTCAAAACTCCGCCATCTCTCTCCCCACGTCCACCACTGCTGGCGGCTCACCTCCAACTGCCCAAAGCTACGCGCTGGCGCTGTTAGCATCCAGCTGCCGCTGCCCAACACTACAATGGCGAGTATTACAACAATGCCAACCAGCCACAGACTGCACACGGCACAGCCAGTGATTTTCATACACAGCGCTACGTGGCGGCGGCGTTACCAATTTAAAAAAAAAACCTAAACATCCTACTTACACCATAAGTTATGCAACGCATTTTATTCTCCCGTACGATGACTACCAAAGAGACTGACCATTTCTTCGCAAAAGTTAGCATTGATCTTGAAACAATGGTTGTACGAGTACTTTGCTAATTGAAGCCAAATGACTAGATGAGTCATTTTTTGATAGCCAGAAAAGAGCTCCGTCACAGAACTATTATCTGTACGAATGTATAAAAGGGAAATGTTGTTAGCAAGAATCTCGAGAAGTTCTTGGCCGCTTTACTTCAGATTTTACATGACACTATTATGAGCATAGGGATGGACATAGGCTACATATTGTTTTCTGTTTCTTTTTAAATTCTCAGCGAGAAAGATAATGATGTGCTGTCCTACGAAAGTGGGACGTTTCGTTTGTTTTTTTTTTTTTTTTCGCAGTTGGTTTTAACAGAAATTTCTAGAACATGAAAGTTGGATCGGTATATGATTAGAATACTGCTACGCAATCTGAATCGTGTGAAACTATGTAATGTTATCCGATCCCACCTTAAAAATAGGCGAAATAATGACATTGAAAATACTATCCTCAGAGATCCAGCACCAGGAGAGGTCTGTCTCATACCCCGTATACCAGTAAGCCATTTAAGCAAATAAAGGTTTCCGAGCACGACACGCGGTCAAACCCACCCTTCTATATTTCGACGTTCCTGCGTCTCAAACTGTACTCGTAGACACACTATGTTATGCCGGTAGAGGGAAGCGGGGACATTTCGATTGAAAGTCGCTGCCTGGTGGCGTCGGGTATATTTGATATTGCACTGCCTGTCGTGTTAAGAAAACGATGTAGTGTTCATGCATGCATGAATCACATAATACACACATCAAAAAAAGTTTTGTCTCACCCCAGTTCCTAGAACCCTGAAGACAGACGTTGACTTTGGATATTGTATTACACAGTCCCTTTGACTGTTCAGAGATGTCACTAAACCCGCACAAAAATGTAAAAGACGGTGAGGGTCCGACCACCGATCAGTTCCAGTCATTCACCAGGAAGGAGGTACAGGGCTCGTGTTGTCTGTAGTCCAACCATGCCTACACGGCCAATAACGCGGTTGGATCGCGTCCGCATTGTTACTTCGTGCCTGGAAGGGCTCTCAACAAGGAAAGTGTCCACGCATCTCGGTGTGAACCAAAGCGATGTTGTTCGGACATGGAGGAGATACAGAGAGACAGGAACTGTCGATGACATGGCTTGTTCAGGCCGCCCAAGGGCAACTACTGCAGTAGATGACCGCTACCTGCGGATTATGGCTCGGAGGAACCCTGACAGCACTACGCCACCATGTTGAATAATACTTTTAGTGCAGCCACAGGACGTCGTGTTAGGACTGAAACTGTTCTCAATAGGCTGCATGATGCGCAACTTCACTCCCGACGTCCGTATTTGCAACCACGATACCATGCAGCGCGGTGCAGATGGACCCAACAAGATGCCGAATGGACCGCTCAGAACTGGCATCACGTTCTCTTCACCGATAGTGTCGAATTGCCTTCTAACATACGGAGGAAAGACGACATATGGAAGTTTGAGTCTGGCCATGATTATTGTACGGATCACGAAAGCGGGAAAGACCGTGATTTCCAACCCGAGGCCATTAACCCCTGAGGGATAAAACTATATTTTCTG
Source organism: Schistocerca gregaria (assembly GCF_023897955.1). Lineage (NCBI taxonomy): Eukaryota > Metazoa > Arthropoda > Insecta > Orthoptera > Acrididae > Schistocerca > Schistocerca gregaria. The sequence goes on along the minus strand of NC_064931.1, from coordinate 181,755,747 downwards.
GGTGGTAGAAATACGAAGTGTTAGATTATGGTTCAGTCACATAAGTAAATTGCTTCAAAAAATCATTTTCACCAACTCATTAGACTAACAAATTTAAGATATGTTGCTGATTCTACCAGCGTCAATAATGAGCATCAATTGCATGACGGTACGTGGTGGAGGCCAGAGCGTATTAACAAAAGATTTTGGAAATTCGCTAGCAGTAGGCGATGACAACTAGCTGCAGCTGGCTGCTTGCCTATATTGTTGCAGCAGTTCATTATTTACTCCACCGAGTTACCAGCTCACTCATTGTTCTTCTTTTGTTAGTCAGCTGTTAGCTCGCCAACCAAATCGACAGGTGTTTCCAATTTCACTACCTTCTCAAGGTATTTCGGTTTGAGACGAGAAAGAGAAACAGATGAGTGAAGTTTTTCTTATTCAAGCACTAACTGTTGGGTAAGAAACTCCTAATTAACACCTCTGCCTTTCGTTCTCTATTGGGTATATATATATCTGAGTCGATAAGATATAAGCATATGGAAGATGGTATCTGTTCTTTAGGACTGCCGCGAGTAATGAGTATAGTGGGCAGCGGCACTACAATTATAGTGTGTGGACAGTAAGTGTAAGTTGTAAGTGAGGGTCTCACGGGCAGCGCGCCAGAGTTAAGTCCCTGCAGTCGCGCTATCCTCTGTGTCCTCGACGGGTCTCTGGTCTGCTTTAGGGGGTGGCGCGCCACGGACCTGTTGTGCCGGCCGAGGGCGCGCATGGACGAGGAAGTGTTTACACCGCCGGTACTGGCGCGTGTTGTTGTCTGACTAGATCGCTGTGGCACGTAATTTTAGAAAGACTAAGTTCCAATTAATGTTCAACAAATATGCCCGACCCGAGGCTTTCGAAATAGAGCGTTTTTTGAAGGAAGAAGTTCGTCTACCAACTGCAGACCTAATTGAAATACACCTATCCATTGTAAGCACGAAGTCGGCGTTCCAAAACATCTCAAACGTGTTCTATAGGGTTCAGATCAGGACTCTGTGGAGGCCAGTCCATTACAGGAATGTTATTATCGTGTATCCACTCGCCACAGTCCATGCATTATGAACAGTGCTCGATCGTGTTGAAAGATGCATACGCCATCGACTAATTGCTCTTCAACCTCGGGAAGCAAGAAGGTGCTTAAAACTTCAATGTAGGCCTATGCTGTGATAGTGCCGTGCAAAACACCAAGGGCTGCAAGCCCCCTCCATGAAAATCACGACCACACCATAACACCACCGCCTCCGAATTTTACGTCACTCCACACAATCTTCTTCCACTGTTCAATCGTCCATTGTTTACGCTCCTTACACCAAGCGAGGCGTCGTGTGGCATTTACCGGCGTGATGTGTGGCTTATGAGCCCGCATCTCGTGGTCGTGCGGTAGCGTTCTCGCTTCCCGCGCCTGGGTTCTCCGGTTCGATTCCCGGCGGAGTTAGGGATTTTCTTTGCCTCGTGATGGCGGGGTGTTGTGTGTTGTCCTTAGGTTAGCTAGGTTTAAGTAGTTGTAGGGGACTGAACTTGTACGCTTTCGTGCTGTACGTGTCCCTTCACGTTTCCACTTCACTATCACATCGAAATCAGTGGACCTACGGAAGTTTACGAGTGTGGAAATCTCGCGTACAGACGTATGACACAAGTGACACCCAATAACCTCATCACGTTCGAAGATCGTGAGTTCCGCGTAGCGACCATTCTGCTCTCTGACGATGTCTAATGACAACTGAGGTGGCTGCCATGTAGTACGTAGCAGTAGATGGCAGCACAATGTACCTATTATGAAAAACGTATGTTTTTGGGGATGTACGGATACTTCTGATCACATAGTGTATGACGGTTCACGCTCACTCAGTGTGAGTTGGGCTGCACGGCGCCGTGCATAGTGGTTCAGGTTCGAGTGCCGCAGTCTCGCAATTGGAGCAAGTTAAGATTACAAGTGCCGCATTTATTGTGCTGTACCGTCATCTAAAAATGAGCTGTTGTCAGTGGCTAACATCTGCGTTAAAAGTATGTCAATGTACGGTGGAAATAATTATTTCGTTGAACTACATCTTGGCAAGACTGAACAGTTAGATTTTTCTTTTTTTGTCAAATGTCGTTCAAAGACTTAAAAGCTGTTGTGTATGAACCACGAATAATTGACAAATGTTGCACAATTGCAGTATCAACCATTCTTTTTGGCAACAGCAGATTCCTTTATGAGTTACATATACCTGTTCAAGCTCTGCAAAAGATATCAGCCATTTTCATCTAAGTATGCATCATATTCTTTGCTTCATCGGTTTCGAATGCGACATCACTGGCGACCCACTTCCAGTCATCACTTAGTTTTGTTTTTGTGTGATATTTATTGTTCTTAGGATCCCACAATTGCTCCTCTCCTCCACAAAGAGCTATAAGTTGTTAAGTATCTTTGTCGTTACACGTCATACTTAGTGAGAACACACTTTCGCATAGCACATACAGGGTGTTACAAAAGGTACGGCCAAACTTTCAGGAAACATTCCCCACGCACAAAGAAAGAAAATATGTTATGTGGAACTTTGTACGGAAACGCTTAATTTCCATGTTAGAGCTCATTTTATCACTTCTCTTCAAATCACATTAATCATGGTACGGAAACACACAGCAACGGAACGTACCAGCGTGACTTCAAACACTTTGTTACAGAAAATGTTCAAAATGTCCTCCGTTAGCGAGGATACATGCATCCACCCTCCGCGCATGGAATCCCTGATCCGCTGATGCAGCCCGGGAGAATGGCGTATTGCATCACAGCCGTCCACAATACGAGCACGAAGAGTCTCTACATTTGGTACCGGTGTTGGTAGACAAGGGCTTTCAAATGCCCCCATAAATGAAAGTCAAGAGGGTTGAGGTCAGGAGAGCGTGGAGGCCATGGAATTGGTCCACCTCTACCAATCCATCGGTCACTCTTCGACTTAAATGTGCAGGAGCTCCATCGTTCATGAACCACATCTTTTGTCGTACTTGTAAAGGGAAATGTTCTAGCAGCACAGGTAGAGAAAATCCCATATGAAATCATGGTGGTGAATCGAGGAAGTACAGTACATACTGACGAAACTACAATGTGCTCTAACATGGAAATTAAGCGTTTCCGGACACATGCCCACATAACATCTTTTCTTTATTTGTTTGTGAGAAATGTTTCCTGAAAGTTTGGCCGTACCTTTTTTGTAACACCTTGTATAAACACTCACTAGGTAACTGCACCTGCGAAAATTAAGCCCTTTATGCAGTATGAGGTATGCTGGAACTTGTCAGACTGTACATTGCTTGGTGGCACAGTGCGACAGTTACTTGTCGATTGTTTCTGACTCGTGCCCGCACTGTCAGTCATCCTGAATACCGAATCTGACAATCCTATTTCGGGTAGAATTCAAAATGCCTGGGAAATACTGTCCTGCAAGCCCTGGATTCAAGATGCAATGCCATGAATTCATATGAGTTGACGTACAGCAACAGCCTTGCGACATCGAGTCGCCCCTTTGCGTCTCAGAACTTACTAGGCGTTAGATTATGGCAGCATACGCTTTTATTCTCTCCGTCTCTTTCTCAGCCGTAAACATGGTGCTGCTACTCTGGCCAGATATTCTCTTTCCTTTACCAGATAATCTAGAGAGCACAATGGTAAACTAAAAATCTAAAAGTCTTGGGATGGATCCCCGATCAGTCCTAGGATTTTTATCTCTGACTTATTTCTTCTTTTCCTACTGACAATGTTTCTTTATGTGAAAAATGCAGAGTCACAGCGAGGTTCGGAATCCATGATAGCCGGCTGGCTAAGTCAGGTCAAAAGTCCCACTGAGTTCTGTGTAGTATAGTGCTAACAGCAGAGAGCATGAAACCATGCAAATTAAAAGATCACGTTGAAAGAAGTGTTGCAGAGTTCACCAGAGTAGACATTGAACCTTTCAGACGCAAAGAAGGTGCACTGAAAAGTTCACGCATGGCTTCAGGGTGCTACTTTTTTCAGTCGATGGCAGCTAGTCTTGAAGCATCACACCGAATCGCTATTCGAATCTCTGAAAACAAGAACCCTTGTACAATAGAAGAGCATCTCATCACGCCTTGCTTACTAGATGCAGTCATGTCTAGGAGACCAACATGTAGAAAAAATAAACAAGCAATCTCCTTTCAACAACACGATTAAAAGGCGTATCGAGGACATGAACCTGGTTATTTTGGGAACAGTACACAACAAAATCAGATAAAGTAATTTCTTTGTACTGCAATTAGATGAAACGACTGACATTGCATCTTGTTTGCAGCTGCTTTTCTACGTTCAGTGCATAAAAGACGATGGCCTGAAAGAAGAATAATTGTACGCGGAATCATTGGACATACTACATGTGATGAGGATGTTTTTCGTTCAGTAAAGAATTTTTTGAAGGAATTAAGTTACAGTGGTCGACGTTTATGAGTGTATGTACTCATTCAAATACAAGATTGTAAACCATATCCAAGGTAGTGCAACAAAGACAAGAGTTCTTAAAGGGTTGTGCAAAGAGACTGGAGTGAAATTAGATGAGCTCTTGTTTCACACAGAAGTTCGGTGGCTGTAACGTGGCAAGGTGCTGCATAGAATACTGGAGCTCCGACCGCAAATTAGCTTTCTTATTGAAAAGGACGAGGATGGAAAAGGAGAAAGATTTACATGCCAAAATAACAGATAATGTATTTATTTCCAGAGTGCAATATCTTGAAGATTTCTTTGCGGAAATCAATACGTTCAACCTCGGCTTCGAACGAAATATGACGAGTATTTTAACGGCACAAGATAAAGTTGCCAGTTTTCTTCGGAGGTTGGAGCTTCACCAACCCAGGGCTGAATTTCAAGACATTTCGATGTTCCCAGAATTGACAGTAATAACTCGATGCCTACAGTGAAAAATGCTCATTCATAAATGAAATAAACCAGCACTTACCACCAGTAATAAATACTATCAGCATTTAATTTCCTACACTGGAGACTCGACAAGTAAATGCCTGGGCTTTAAGACCGTTTTCAGTGAAAGATGGTATATTTTCAGATAGTGAAATTCGAGCCAAAGCAAAATTTCTTGGACTACGTGAAGACAACACACTGAAAATAGGTGTCTCCAAAACGGAACTGGCAACGTTTTGAAGAAAGCTGGGTGACTAGTATTCGTTATTAAGAGAGCAATATGTGTGATCTTGCATTTGTGGCTATGGTGGCAACGAAAAGCCCTGAAACGACTGAACTTGGAACACGATTTACGATGTGCGCTAGCTGAGACCAAACCGAATATCAAAAAGATTGTTAAAATATGCAGTACCAACCGTCTCATAGACCTTCTTTATTCCTTGGATTAGTATTACACTTACAAAAACATGACAGTTTTATTTCTTGAATGTTAATAAAATGTGTATTTCCTTGTAATTTTAAGAATTGGAGTCAACGGCCTTGCCGCAATGGTAATACGGTTCCCATCAGATCACCGAAGTTTAGAGCTGATGGATTGGGCTAGCACCTGGATGGGTGGCCATCCGGTCTGCCGAACGCTGTTGGCAAACCAGGTCCACCCAACCCTTGTGAGGCAAACTGAGGAGCTGCTGGATTGAGAAGCAGTAGCTCCGATCTCGAAAACTGACATACGGCTGAGAGAGCGGTGTGCTGACCACATGCCCCTCCATATCCGCAGCCAGTGACGCCTGTGGGCTGAGGAGGACATGGCGGCTGGTCGGTACCGTTGGGCCTTCATGGCCTGTTCGGGAGGATTTAAGGTTTTTTTCGTGAAGGGAACGTTCAAATTTTTTTTTCTAAGAAGTATGAATTAAGGATGGATCCGCGTTTTTACAAGCGGACAACTGTTTTGTCTTACTACCCAGACATGTTTCACCACAATTGTGGCATCGCCAGTGAGTTTCTTCCTTATAATTTTCCTTACAAATTACACTGCGTGAGTCCTATGGCTGCCAATTGAAATAGTCCACAGGTCTAGATTACTAAACTATGTCATCCTTGCTCAATTTGGATTGTTCTGAGCGTGTTTTATTGTTTTCGTGTATTTTGAATGACTTTTCTCTTGCTCGTTTGTGAATAACTGCGTCTTGCTATCTTTTTTCCTCTCTCACATTTAGTTAGACACTACACTCTGTTGGGGGTATTGGTTTCTACATGAGCTCGTTCGGGGGTAGTAGTCTCAAAAAGATTGGAAACCACTGGGTTATGGCGACCGCTCATGTAAAGTGCGAAAACCGGCTTCGAGTCCCGGTCCGACACGAATTTTCATTGTCGTTAGCCCCTTATACAGCACATGCTTGTTCGCATTCCCGACTGCGAATACAGTCCACTATTTCGTATAATTCTGCTTTGTTACAGATACAGTACTGTCTTCGAAAGGTCAATCTTTTTCATACAGTATTAGTGTATTTTTAGTGTCGTGCAGACCCATCGTTTTGCCACATTTTGTTCTTGAATGAAGGAAGTGTGAAGTGAAAACTTCTTTAGCTCAGACGCAGCCCTGCGTACAGATTTCGTAACAAAATTACGTCAGTTAAGGCTAGGAAATGATGGAGTATCGGAGTGTTCCAAATAGAGAATGAGAGAGAGAGAGAGAAAGACAGAGGGAGCGAGGGGACAGGAAAGTCAATCCTGTTACAGGAAATGTTTATAGGTGTTTTGTATCACGGCCATAAGTTGTTCATTGCTATGAAACTAACTTTATTCTCTACTATGATGATTATCAAAGAGACTGACCAGTTCATCGTAAACAATATCAATTGGAAACAACGGTTGAACGAGTAATCTGATAATTTAGGCCAAACGACTTTAGGTGTCATCTATTTGATACCAAATAAAGAGTTCCGTCCTTTGGTTTTTACAGAGCTATTATTTGTGTGGGTGTATAAAGGGGAAACCTTGTTAGCAACAATCTCGAAAAGTTTTTGGTTGACTTACTTGAATTTTTACACGACACTCTAATAAACGTGTTGCTGGACATAGATTACATGTATTTTTTTTTTTAAACAATAGACACGCGGGCTTTCCGTTAAAATTCAGTACGAGAAAGAAAATACAGTGCTGTACTGTGTAAGTGGGCGGTTTCCTTTTCTTTCTCGCAGTCAGTTTTAGTAGAATCCTCTATATAATGAAAGTTGGATTGGTCTACGATTATAACGACATTACGCAATCTGAATCCTGTGCAACTTTGTAATGCTACACTTCCAGTTTAAAACTAGGCTAGATAATGTCATTGAAGCTACTATCATCATAGATCCATGATAAGAAGTCCCTCTCACACTCCGTATATCAGTGATCAAAACTGATTTATCCATTCAATTTAAGCGAATCAGCGTTTCCGAACACGACTCACGGCCGAACCCAAACTATAACATGTCGTCGTTCCTGCGTCACAACCTGTACTCGTACACACATTATGTAATTCCAGTACGCGGGAGGACATTTTAATCGAATACGATATTGCAATGCCTCGTTTTTATGAATTACGATGCACTGAAGTGCGGCGACTTCAGCTGTTATGAGATACACTCATGTTCAGAAAAAACAGAACACCATGAACGAACAGAGATAGAACGTTTTTAAGGTTATTATTGCTGCTGCAAATCTAAAAATTTGTCCTTGCACAATGTAGCGATAAACAGTTGTCATATTAACTTTTTTTATTTCTTTAGGATCAGTAAAATTTGCCACACACATGTCGCTTTTGAGAGAACTGCACAACTGATGATTTTTATTTTTTATTTATCTTTAGATCTCTCATACGATTTAATTTCAGGGTGCCACAAATTCTGTCTGACACTTTTTTACGGTTCGATGCTATTGTTCGAAGGGGCCTGCTATAAAAAGTTACACCCAAGGCTGAATGATGCTCTACGCGTTTGGCCCAAGCAATCTGAACGTTTTTGAGACCGTTAAGATTTAAAAATGAGCTCTTCGCCTCATTAACTTTTACACGCGTTGCGTTGCAGTAAAGCAGTAAATTTTCTATTATACGCACAGCGTCATCATTGCTTCTTATTATCAAACAAGCGTCGTCAGCGTACGCGTTACTAACTTCCTTCCGATCTGAGACTGATATGCCATCTAGTGCGTCATTTCAAGGTTTCATAAGAGCTTCCAGTGCTACAACGTACATCATCGTTGGTAACTGACGCCCCTGCGAGACTATTCCAATTAAAATGTCCTTAGTATACTGTCCATTCAGTGAAACCTTTGATTTGATACCTGTTAATCTGTTAGCTAACACGTTCACTTTACTAGTAGTTAGTCCCATGTACGTCAATGTTTGGAAAAGGTATCCGTGGTTTATTCTGTTGAACGCTTTTGCAAAGTCTATAAAAGCAAGACCGCCATATTCTGCTTGGAAAGATTACGACGATGCCCCTGTATTCACTTACAGTCTTGAATATGCTACACTCTGGAAGACAAGTTTGATGGCATCCAATGATCTTTTCTAAGACTGGACTTAGTCTCTTTTTAACAACCCTCGCTGTTTTTTTGTGATCTGAGTTCATTAGGGTGATATTTCTCATTTTAGTTACAGGGTGTTTCAAAAATTACCGGTATATCTGAAACGGCAATACAAACAAAACGAGCAGCGATAGAAATACACCGTTTGTTGCAATAGGCTTGGGACATTAGTACATTTTCAGGCAGAGAAAGTTTCGAAATTACAGTAGTTACAATTGTTAACAACAGATGGCGCTGCTGTCTGGGAAACTCTATAGTACGATATTTTCCACATATCCACCATGCGTAGTAATAATACGGCGTAGTCTCTGAATGAAATTACCCGTAACCTTTGACAACGTGTCTGGCGGAATGGCTTCACATGCAGATGAGATGTACTGCTTCAGCTGTTCAATTGTTTCTGGATTCTGGCGGTACACCTGGTCTTTCAAGTGTCCCCACAGAAAGAAGTCACAGGGGTTCATGTCTGGCGAATAGGGAGGCCAATCCACGCCGCCTCCTGTATGTTTCGGATAGCCCAAAGCAATCACACGATCATCGAAATATTCATACAGGAAATTAAAGACTTCGGCCGTGCGATGTGGCCGGGCACCATCTCGCATAAACCACGAGGTGTTCGCAGTGTCGTCTAAGGCAGTTTGTACCGCCACAAATTCACGAAGAATAACCAGATAGCGTGATGTAGTAATCGTCTCGGATCTGAAAATTGGGCCAATGATTCCTTTGGAAGAAATGGCGGCCCAGACCTGTTCTTTTTGAGGATGCAGGGACGATGGGACTGCAACATGGGGCTTTTCGGTTCCCCACATGCGCTAATTCTGTTTATTGACGAAGTCGTACAGGTAAAAATAAGCTTCGTCAGTAAACCAAATGCTGTCCACATGCATATCGCCGTCATCAATCCTGTGCACTATATCGTTAGCGAATGTGTGTCGTGCAGCAATGGTAGCAGCGCTGAGGGGTTTCCACTTTTGATTTTTGTACGGATAGAGGTGTAAACTCTGGCGCATGAGACGATACGTGGACGTTGGCGTCACTTGGTTTCCACTTTTGATTTTTGTACGGATAGAGGTGTAAACTCTGGCGCATGAGACGATACGTGGACGTTGGCAGCACTTGGACCGCAGCTGCAACACGGCGAACGGAAACCCGAGGCCGCTGTTGGATCACCTGCTGCACTAGCTGCGCATTGCCCTCTGTGGTTGCCGTTCGTGGTCGCCCTACCTTTCCAGCACGTTCATCCGTTACATTCCCAGTCCGTTGAAATTTTTCAAACAGATCCTTTATTGTATCGCTTTTCGGTCCTTTGGTTACATTAAACCTCTGTTGAAAACTTTGTCTTGTTGCAACAACACTGTGTTCTAGGCGGTGGAATTCCAACAACAGAAAAATCCTCTGTTCTAAGGAATAAACCATGTTGTCCACAAAACACTTGCACGTTGTGAACAGCACACGCGTACATTAGAAAGACGACGTACAGAATGGCGCACCCACGGACTCCGTTGTCTTCTATATCTTTCACATCACTTGCAGCGCCATCTGTTGTTGAAAATTGTAACTACTGTAATTTCGAAAGTTTGTCCGCCTGAAAATGTACTGTTGTCCCAAGCATATTGCAACAAACGGTGTATTTCTATCGCTGCTCGTTTAGTTTTTATTGCTGTTTCAAATATACTGGTCATTTTTGAAACACCCTGTATATACTTTATTTCTGTGTTCCTTCTTTTTAGAAGAAGCACAATGACACTCTGTTTAAAGCCTATTGGGACAGACTCTCCTTTCAAGACTTCATTTATAATTTCAGTAAATATTATTCCTGTTGTATGCCAATATTTTCTATAATATTCTAACGGCAATCTATCAGGGCCTGGTGACTCTTTAGGAGGTGATGACTTCTGTATATCTAAAACTTCTTCTGTGGGTATTTCCGCTGTCGTATTTAGGATACCCTGTTCTGTTATTGTGTCTGCGACTCCAGATATGGATAAAAAATCTCTCACCACATTGTCCTCAACCCACTTTTGACTGTAGAGTGTATCACAAATTCGAAAAGGCTAATTCATAATAGCTTTTTGATGTTTGAGATCTCTCGTGTCCTCCACTCGGAGGTACTCAATAAAATTTCTTCTCCTTTGTTGTTCATGTCTTATGAGATAATATATTGTGGTACTTTCGTCTTCTATAACAGTTTTGTGTGTGTGAATATATTTTTAAGTCCTCTGGCTTTGATCTCTTGATATTTAGAAGCTTGGCTTTGGTCTGCTAATATGCATTAAAATATCTTGTGACATTGGTTGCTCGTAGAAGGTGCGTATATGAGAATAAAATTAAATTCAGTTGTGTTTCTCAACCACATCGCTCTCCCTTTAGATAGTAACAAAAGCTATATTAAAAATTTTACATCTATGCCGTTCCTCGATTCTAAAAAACAGACGTCGTGCATTTGAGTTCCTTCCCTGCCGAGGATAAATGTCCCAGAGTTGTGCTCATGAGCTATGTTTAAAATTTTATTGTAGCCAGCTACATACAGATCCCTAATACTGACTTCTTTTGAAAATACTATTTCGGTCTCTGACTGACATAAAACAAGTTTTAAGGAGAGCTACTTTAATTGCAATTTGTATTTCATTTATATTCAAGGTACTCACATATAAGTTTGTTTCATCAGAATGTATTATAGATAAAGTTAGTGAATTGCTTATAGATGTTGACTCTGAAATTATTTTTGTGCTGCAACACGTGTTAAATATACTCATCAGCCGTTTAGGAAAGCTGATCCAGTTGCTGTAGAGACCTTTGTAAACCTTATCAAGGAACAAGAGTGGCAAGATGTTTATAGCGCTGATACAGTAGAAGATAAATGTAATGCTTTTCTCGAGACTTTTCATGTGATCTTTGAAAGCTGCTTTCCGTTTGAACGTACAAAACAGGGTACTAGCACAAACAGGCAGCCTGGGTGGCTGACTAGAGGGATAAGAATATCTTGCAGAACAAAGTGGCAATTATATCAAAACGTTAGAAATAGTCAGAATCTAAATGCAGCAGCCCATTACAAACAGTATTGTAAGGTGCTTAAAACTGTTATTAGGAAGGCAAAAAGTATGTGGTATGCAGATAGAATAGCTAAGTCTCAGGATAAAATTAAAACTATATGGTCAGTCGTAAAGGAAGTGGCTGGTCTGCAGAGACAGGTCGAGGATATAGAATCAGTGCGTAGTTAAAAAAAAATGGCTCTGAGCACTATGGGACTTAACATCTGTGGTCATCAGTCCCCTAGAACTTAGAACTACTTAAACCTAACTAACCTAAGGACATCACACACATCCATGCCCGAGGCAGGATTCGAACCTGCGACCGTAGCAGTTCCGCGGTTCCGGACTGAGCGCCTGAACCGCTAGACCACCGCGGCCGGCTCAGTGCGTAGTGGGAACGTCCGTGTTACTGATAAGTCGCATATATGTGCAGTATTTAATAATCACTTTCTGAATATAGCAGGTGAACTAAATGGAAACCTAGTCCCAACAGCGAATCATATAGCGCTCTTAGAAAAATGTGTCCGAGACTGTTACCTGAAATGCTCCTCCATGATACTGACAAGAGGGAGATTGAGTTAATAATAAAATCACTGAATACCAAGAACTCTCATGGATATGACGGGGTGTCTAGCAGAATACTGAAGTATTGTTCTATGTATGTTAGCCCAGTACTTAGCCATATCTGTAACTTTTCCTTTAGGAGTGGTCGGTTTCCTGACCGATTAAAGTTCTCGGTAGTGAAGCCACTTTATAAAAAGGAAGACAGGGATAATATTGACAATTACAGACATATTTCTATGCCATCGGTGTTTGCTAAAGTTATCGAGAAGGTTGTATATACAAGGTTACTGGAGCACTTAAATTCACATAATTTGCTGTCAAATGTTCAGTTTGGTTTTAGAAATGGTTTAACAACTGAAAATGCTATATTCTCTTTCCTCTGTGAGGTTTTGGGCGGATTACATAAAAGGGTTGCGAACTATAGGTGTTTTCTTTGATATAACGAAGGCTTTTGACTGTGTTGACCACCAAATATTACTGCAGAAGTTGGACCATTATGGAGTAAGGGGAGTAGCTTACAATTGGTTCGCCTCTTACTTTAAGAACAGAAAGCAGAAGGTAATTCTCCGCAATATTGAGAGTGGTAGTGATGTTCAGTCCCAATGGGGCAGTGTTAAGTGGGGCGTTCCCCAATGGTCGGTGCTGGGGCCACTGCTGTTTCTTATTTATATAAATGATATGCCTTCTAGTTTTACAGGTGATTCAAAAATATTTCTTTTTGCTGATGACACCAGTTTGGTAGTGAAGGATCTTGTGTGTAATATTCAAACAGTATCAAATAATGTAGTTCATGAAATAAGTTCGTGGCATGTGGAAAATAATTTGATTCTATGTCACAGTAAGACTCAGTTTATACAGTTTCTAACTCACAATTCAACAAGAACCGATATTTTGATCGGAGAGAATCGGCATATTATAAGCGAGACGGAACAGATCAAGTTCCTAGGCGTTCGGATAGATAGTAAGCTGTTGTGGAAAGCCCATGTCCAGGATCTTGTTAAGAAACTAAATGCTACTTTATTTACCATTAGAACAGTATCTGAAATAAGTGACACTTCAACACTAAAAGAAGTCTACTTCGCATATTTTCATACGCTTATGTCGTATGGTATTATATTTTGGGGTAATTCTTCTGATTCAAAAATGGTATTTTTGGCTCGAAAACGGGCTGTTCGAGCTATATGTGGTGTAAGTTCGAGAACCTCTTGTCGACCCCTATTCAATAGTCTGGGAATTCTGACATTGCCCTCACAGTGTATATTTTCTTTAATGTAGTTTGATGTTAGCAATATTAGCCAATTCCCAAGAGTTAGCAGCTTTTACTCAGTCAATACTAGGCAGAAATCCAATCTTCGTTTGGAATGCACTTCCTTGACTCTTGTGCAGAAAGGAGTGTAGCATTCTGTTGCATCCATTTTCAGTTAGCTACCACAAGAACTCAAAAGATCTTAGCAGTAGCCCAAACTCTTTAAAGTCTAAACTGAAGAGTTTCCTCATGGCTCACTCCCTCTATTCTGTCGAGCAGCTCCTGGAAGAGCTAAAAGCAAATTCCAGCGTTACATTGTTGATTTTCTTTATTTAAACTTACGACTCGGTACCTGAATAAAGTTTTTTATATTTCTTTTCATCTGTTTCTAATGTCGTGTTATAATTTCATGTATTGACTCGTTCCATGACCATGGAGACTCCTCCTTGATTTGGTCCCACCGAACAATAAATAAATAAATAAATGTGTTATTCATCTGAAGTCGAAGCTTTCATAAAGATCACTGCATTTTTCGTTTAATTCTTCTTCCGTTTTCCTTCTTTCTATAGCTCTTGGCACTCTTGTAATAAAAAATATATCCTGTTGTCTTTATCTTCGTCTGTTCGTTCTTCTCCATCGTCTGCCCAGTCTAACCTTGTCTCTTTCATACTTGACTTTTTTTTATCTCATTTTGTTCGCTTTCGTTCGTTGCATCTGCTCGGGGTGGACGTCGTAAGACATGCGTTTAAGTTCGTTGTTGATCGATTAACTCAGTTTTTTTATTACAGAGGGCAGCTAACCCTGTGGCCGAACACGCTGAGCTACCGTGGCGGCAGTACTTCGACTAATTAGGGCTTCGTCTCCTGTTTCTCCAGGTTCGTTTCCGATCTAGTTATGTAACGATTGTTGTCCAGTTTCAGAATTCATCAAACTTTTGCTTCCTGCAGATCGCTCATTGGCATTTCCTGTTGTAGAGTCTTCCATTGTCTTGCCTTGCTCCAGTATGGACCTGAGTTTCTCTCTTAAAGAAGGCGCCAAACTCTCTGCGGCTTCGTGTGCCAGGCTCCGCTTTTTGGCGTTCGTTTTTCTCCTTCAGGATCTCGCAGGAGACATGTCAAACGATTTTTCTATTGAGCTGATGGGGGAATGCTCACACGACGTGTGTTCCTTCTTTTCATCGGAATTTCTTTTGGAGGTGTCATTGTGAAGTTCGATCTTAGGTTCTTTCACAGTTACATTTATATCTTTAGATTGCATGTATCTACTTTCTGTACACTTTGGTGTCCTTCTCGATTTGCTTTTTCCACTTCTCTTTTTTGTTTCGACCTCATTTACGTTTGTTCTTCTTTTAACTCTGTACGTGGGTCTGGCGTACCTTCAATATCCATTGCTGACTTATCTGAAATCGTCAGCTCTTCGAGGTACAAAAGCGAAGAGCGCAGTGCGATATCACTTTCTGTGGTGTTTAGAATTGTCTGCTGTATACCTGACAGACTTTGTCATACCGGATAATTCATTTGTTTCCTCATTTGGAGGCCGCTTGTCAGTTTTTCGGACGGTTTCACCTGGACTCGGTACTGTGTCGTTTCTGGGTACCGCCAGTGACACAGGAGCCTCTCCCAGCCCTGCTGTTGACGGTACTGCGGCGTGCCATCGATGCGGCGGCCGCGTTTACTTGAGGCTAGCCGTCGGGCCAGGAATAGTAACCTCTGAAGTCGGCATCAGCGGGACGCGCCTTTTACTGCACTCATTCCGTATGGGCTCAGAGCAGGTACATAGAGCGCATGTTTGAGGTTGTCCGTCATACGTAACAGCTCGATAGCCACACACCAGTATACAGGGTGTTACAAAAAGGTATGTCCAAACTTTCAGCAAACATTCCTCACACACAAATAAAGAAAAGATGTTATGTGCACATGTGTCCGGAAACGCTTAATTTCCATGTTAGAGCTCATTTTAGTTTCGTCAGTATATACTGTACTTCCTCGATTCACCGCCAGTAGGCCCAATTGAAGGAAGGTAATGTTGACTTCGGTGCTTGTGTTGACATGCGACTCATGGCTCTACAGTACTAGCATCAAGCACATCAGTACGGAGCATCAACAGGTTATTGTTCATCACGAACGTGGTTTTGCAGTCAGTGCAATGTTTACAAATGCGGAGTTGACAGATGCCCATTTGATGTAAGGATTAGCAAGGGGCAATAGCCGTGGCGCGGTACGTTTGTATCGAGACAGATTTCCAGAATGAGGGTGTCCCGACAGGAAGACGTTCGAAGCCACTGATCGGCGTCTTAGGGAGCACGGAACATTCCAGCCTATGACTCGCGACTGGGGAAGACCTAGAACGACGAGGACACCTGCAATGGACAAGGCAATTTTTCGTGCAGTTGACAATAACCCTAATGTCAGCGTCAGACAAGTTGCTGCTGTACAAGGTAACGTTGACCACGTCACTGTATGGAGAGTGCTACGGGAGAACCAGTTGTTTCCGTACCATGTACAGCGTGTGAAGGCACTATCAGCAGCTGATTGGCCTCCATGGGTATGCTTCTGCGAATAGTTCATCCCACAATGTGTCAATCCTCATTTCAGTGCAATGTTCTCTTTACGGATGAGGCTTCATTCCAACGTGATCAAATTGTAAATTTTCACAATCAACATTTGCTGTCGAGAATCCACACGCAATTTTGCAATCACTTTATCAACACAGATTTTCTGTGCACGTTTGGGCATGCATTGTTGGTGATGTCTTGATTGGGCCCCATGTTCTTCCACCTACGCTCAATGGAGCACGTTATCATGATTTCATACGGGATACTCTACCTGTGCTGCTAGAACGTGTGCCTTTACAAGTACGACACAACATGTGGTTCATGCACGATGGAGCTCTTGCACATTTCAGTCGAAGTGTTCGTACGCTTCTCAACAACAGATTCAGTGACCGATGGATTGTTAGAGGTGGACCAATTCCATGGCCACCACGCTCTCCTGACCTCAACCCACTTGACTTTCAATTATGGGGGCATTTGAAATCTCTTGTTACGCAACCCCGGTACCAAATGTAGAGACTCTTCGTGCTCGTATTGTGGACGGCTGTGATACAATACGCCATTCCCCAGGGCTGCATCAGCGCATCAGGGATTCCATGCGACGGAGGGTCGATGCATGTATCCTCGCTAACGGAGGACATTTTTAACATTTCCTGTAACAAAGTGTTTGAAGTCACGCTGGTACGTTCTGTTGCTGTGTGTTTCCATTCCATGATTAATGTGATTTGAAGAGAAGAAATAAAATGAGCTCTAACATGGAAAGTAAGCGTTTTCGGACACATGTCCACGAATCATATTTTCTTTCTTTGTGTGTGAGGAATGTTTCCTGAAAGTTTGGCTGTACCTTTTTGTAACACCCTATGTGAGGGGCATGTCCTGCAGCTACTCCCGTTTCAGGAAATGTTTGTATGTGTTTTGTATGATTGCCATAAGTTATGCAACGCATTTTATTGTCCCGTACGATGACTACCAAAGAGACTGACCATTTCTTCGCAAAAGTTAGCATTGATCTTGAAACAATGGTTGTACGAGTACTTTGCTAATTCAAGCCAAATGACTAGATGAGTCATTTTTTTTGATAGCCAGTAGAGAGTTCCGTCACAGAACTATTATCTGTACGAATATATGAAAGGGAAATGTTGTTAGCAAGAATCTCGAGAAGTTCTTGGTCGCTTTACTTCAGATTTTACATGACACTCTTATGAGCATAGGGATGGACATAGGCTACATATTTTTCTCTGTTTCTTTTTAAATTCTCAGCGAGAAGGAAAATGATGTGATGTGTTACGAAAGTGGGCGGTTTCGTTTTCTTTTGTCGCAGTGGGTTTTATTAGAAATCTCTACAACATGAAAATTGGATCGGTATATGATTAGAATACTGCTACGCAGTCTGAATCGTGTGAAACTATGTAATGTTATCCGTTCACACGTTAAAAATAGGCGAAATAATGACATTGAAAATACTATCCTCACAGATCCAGCACCAGGAGAGGTCTGTCCCATACCCAGTATACCACCAGTAAATCATTTAAGCAAATAAAGGCTTCCGAGCACGAGTCGCGGTCAAACCCACACTTCTATATTTCGATGTTCCTGCATCTCAAACTGTACAGTTTGTGTGTCGGGTACCCGTAGACACATTATGTTATTCCCATAGAGGGAGGCGGGGACATTTAGATTGAAAGTCGCTGCCTGGTGGCGTCGGGTATATTTGCTATTGCACTGCCTGTCGTGTTAAGAAAACGATGCAGTGTTCATGCATGCATGAATCACATAATACACACATCAAAAAAAGTTTTGCCTCACGCAAGTTCCTAGAACTCCTGAAGACAGATGTTGACTTTGGATATTGTATTACACAGTCCCTTTGACTGTTCAGAGATGTCAATAAACCCGCACAAAGATGTAAACAACCGAGCGTGAGCAACGCCTATTAGACGGTGAGGGTCCGACAGCTGATCAGTTCCAGTCATTCACAAGGAAGGAGGTGCACTGCTCGTGTTGTCTGTAGTCATACCATGCCTACACGGTCAATAACGCGGTTGGATCGCGTCCGCATTGTTTCTTCGTGCCTGGAAGGGCTCTCAACAAGGAAAGTGTCCACGCATCTCGGTGTGAACCAAAGCGATGTTGTTCGGACATGGAGGAGATACAGAGAGACAGGAACTGACGATGACACGCCTCGCTCAGGCCGCCCAAGGGCTACTACTGCAGTTACTGACCGCTACCTGCGGATTATGGCTCGGAGGAACCCTGACAGCACTACGCCACCATGTTGAATAATGCTTTTCGTGTAGCCACAGGACGTCGTGTTACGACTGAAACTGTGCTCAATAGGCTGCATGATGCGCAACTTCACTCCCGACGTCCGTATTTGCAACCACGATACCATGCAGCGCGGTGCAGATGGACCCAACAAGATGTCGAATGGACCGCTCAGAACTGGCATCACGTTCTCTTCACCGATAGTGTCGAATTGCCTTCTACCATACGGAGGAAAGACGACATATGGAAGTTTGAGTCTGGCCATGATTATTGTACGGATCACGAAAGCGGGCAAGACCGTGATTTCTAACCCGAGGCCATTAACCCCTGAGAGATAAAACGATATTTTCCGGGTGGTAAAAATACGAAGTGTTAGATTATGGTTCAGTCACATAAGTAAATTGCTTCAAAAAATCATTTTCACCAACTCATTGGACTAATAAATTTAAGATATGTTGCTGATTCTAAAAGCGTCAAACATAAAAATGAGCATCAATTGCATGACGGTACGTGGTGGAGGCCAGAGCGAATATATTAACAAAAGATATTGCAAATACGCTAGCAGTAGGCGACGACAAGTAGCTGTAGCTGGCTACTTGCCTGTATTGTTGCAGCAGTTCATTATTTACTCCACCGAGTTACCAGCTCACTCATTGTTCTTCTTTTGTTAGTCAGTTGTTAGCTCGCCAACCAAATCGACGGGTGTCTCCAATTTCACTACCTTCTCAAGGTATTTCGGTTTGAGACGAGAAAGGGAACCAGATGAGTGAAGTTTTTCTTATTCACGCACTAACTGTTGGGTAAGAAACTCCTAGTTAACACCACTACCTTTCGTTCACTATTGGGTATATATATATCTGAGTCGATAAGATATAAGCATATGGAAGATGGTATCTGTTCTTTCGGACTGCCGCGAGTAATGAGTATAGTGGGCAGCGGCACTACAATTATAGTGTGTGGACAGTAAGTGTAAGTTGTAAGTGTGGGTCTCACGGGCAGCGTGCCAGAGTTAAGTCCCTGCAGTCGCGCTATCCTCTGTGTCCTCGATGGGTCTCGAGTCTGCTTTAGGGGTGGCGCGCCACGGACCTGTTGTGGCGGCCGAGGGCGCGCATGGACGAGGAAGTGTTTACACCGCCGGTACTGGCGCGTGTTGTTGTCTGACTAGATCGCCGTGGCACGCAATTTTAGAAAGACTACGTTGCAATTAATGTTGAACGCATATATAACAGACTCAAGGCTATCGAAATAGAGTGTTTTTTGAAGGAAGAAGTTCGTCTACCAACGGCAGACCTAATTGGAATACACCTATCCATTGTAAGCACGAAGTCGGCGTTCCAAAACATCCCAAACGTGTTCTATAGGGTTCAGATCAGGACTCTGTGGAGGCCAGTCCATTACAGGAATGTTATTATCGTGTATCCACTCGCCACAGGCCGAGCTCGATCGTGTTGAAAGATGCTTTCGCCATCGATTAATTGCTCTTCAACCTCGGGAAGCAAGAAGGTGCTTAAAACTTCAATGTAGGCCTATGCTGTGATAGTGCCGTGCAAAACAGCAAGGGCTGCAAGCCCCCTCCATGAAAATCACGACCACACCATAACACCACCACCTCCGAATTTTACGTCACTCCACACAATCTTCTTCCACTGTTCAATCGACCAATGTTTACGCTCCTTACACCAAGCGAGGCATCGTTTGGCATTTACCGGCGTGATGTGTGGCTTATGAGACCGTATCTCGTGGTCGTGCGGTAGCGTTCTCGCTTCCTGCGCCCGGGTTCCCGGGTTCGATTTCCGGCGCTGTTAGGGATTTTCTTTGCCTCGTGATGGATGGGTGTTATGTGTTGTTCTTAGGTTAGTTAGGTTTAAGTAGTTCTAGGGGACTGATGACCATATATGTTAAGTTCCATGGTGCTCAGAGCCATTTGAACCTTTTTTTTATTTTTTTTTGTGGCTTATGAGCAGCCGCTCGACCATGAAATCAACGTTTTCTCACCTCCCGCCTAACTGTCATAGTACTTGCAGCGGATCCTGATGCAGTTTGGAATTCCTGTGTCATGGTCTGGGTAGATGTCTGCCTATTACACATTACGCCCCTCTTCAATAGTCGGCGGTCTCTGTCAGTTAACAGACAATCTCGACCTGTACGCTTTCGTGCTGTACGTGTCCCTTCACGTATCCACTTCACTATCACATCGAAATCAGTGGACCTTCGGAAGTTTACGAGTGTGGAAATCTCGCGTACAGACGTATGACACAAGTGACACCCAATAACCTCACCACGTTCGAAGATCGTGAGTTCCGCTTAGCGACCATTCTGCTCTCTGACGATGTCTAATGAGAACTGAGGTGGCTGACATGGAGTACGTAGCAGTAGGTGGCAGCGCAATGTACCTATTATGAAAAACGTATGTTTTTGGGGGTGTACGGATACTTCCGATCACATAGTGTATGACGGTTCACGCTCACTCAGTTTGAGTTGGGCTGCGCGGCGCCGTGCATAGTGGTTCAGGTTGGAGTGCCGCAGTCTCGCAATTGGAGCAAGTTAAGATTACAAGTGCCGCATTTATTGTGCTGTACCGTCATCTAAAAATGAGGCCAAGAAGATCTATAAGTCGATGCAACCTCCCATATTTGCTACATCTTTCGCATCCCTGGTTCAGAAGCCTACTCCAAAAGTCGATGCCTCAACGCAGATCGAGGTGGTGAGTGTTGGCACTAACACCTGCAGCTGTCAGTGCACTTGCAACACAGCCAGTGTTTCAGAGCCGATAGCCCCTACTGGAAAGGCAGACAAGGCTATAGTGGCGAACTTGGGCCAGCCCCTGTCGCCTCCAACAGCTGAGGCTGTTCCCAAGCACAGTGCGCCAATTATCACTCCCACATCAGCTCGCCCAAAGCCCACCAAACCACAGAAAGCTCCTGTACCACAGCAACACCGGGTCAAATCCCATGGTAAACCGTCTGACCATGCGGCTGTTGTTTTACGTGAGGCTTCATCTGATTCTTCACTAGAGTTGATGGAATTCGACGTATGTGTGGGGCAATCAGCTCACCCCACACCTGCCCCTCTACCTGCTGCGGTTTCCCCGCCCTATCGGAGAGACAGGATGAAGGTGCTACCCCCAACATAGATGGCTCCCATACTTCAGTGGAACTTGCAAGGGTTCAGGGCGCATGTGGAGGAACTTCGTCTACTCTCTCAGGGTAGACCACTGTGTCTCTGTCTCCAGGAGACTTATTTCCATCCCTCATACTCCCCTGAGCTGCGAGGCTATACATTCCACAAAAAGGACGACCTGCGTGGAGAGAGAGCTAGAGGAGGTGTAGGTATTTTCGTCAGGACGGACTACCACTCCTCGCCTCTCTCGCTTATGAGGACTTTACAGGCTGTCGCTGTGTCTGTGCAAGTACGTCATCCATTAACTGTCTGTTCACTTTACTTGCCCCCACATGAGGCACTTGATGAAGTGGCCCTCACCGACCTTCTTACACAGCTCCCCCAACCATTCATTATTTGTGGTGATTTTAATGCCGACAATGTGCTTTGGGGCTCTGCAATTACCTGCCCCAGGGGTAGAGCAATTGAGAGGCTTCTCCTGTCATCCTGTGCCTACTTGCTCAATGGAGGACAGAGTACTCATTTCTGCACAGCGACTGGGTCGTTCTCTGCCATTGATCTCTCGCTTTGCTCTCCAGCTCTTGCCGCCAGTGTTCACTGGGAAGTGGTCGCTACTCGCATGGCAGTGATCATTTCCCCATCTGGATTCACCTTCCAGATGGCCTGGGCCCCGAAAGGAGACCACCACGATGGGTTCACCGTGGAGCTGACTGGACACTTTGTAGCCAGAGGAGAGGGGTGTCCCATAGCTGCTGTACTGAATAACGGCACTCTCCACACGGATCCGCGAGACATTGCCCAGACTATGGCAGCGTATTTTGCCACAGTTACTGCAACAACCAGTCAGGATCCAGATTTCCAGCGTCATAGGGCCGTTGCTGAGAGATGTAGTCTGAACTTCCAGTCCACATCTCATGAAGTTTACAACTGCCCATTTTCTATGTGGGAGCTGGATTCTGCATTGTCTGGAGCTCGTGACACCTCCCCTGGTCACGACAGGGTCCATTACAGTATGCTATGGCACCTCACAATGCGCAACAAAGAAATCCTCCTCGCACTTTTTAATGGAATTTGGGCGTCGGGTCACTTTCCTGACGCGTGGCGTGAGGCACTTTTAATCCCTTTTTTAAAACATGGGACAGACCGCACGAGCCCGAGTAGCTACTGTAGTGTTGCCCTCACTAGTTGCATAGGGAAGACCTTGGAGCGGATGGTCAACCGCCGCCTTGTCTGGATGTTAGAATCCAGCAACTCCTTAGTCGCTTTCAGTGTTGGTTCAGGAGGTTTCGTTCCACCTTTGATAACCTGGCCCTACTGGAGGCGGCTATACAACAAGCTTTCCTACGCCGTCATCACCTTCTAGGTGTATTTTTTGACATTGAGAAGGCCTACGATACCACTTGGAGGCGTCTCATCCTGGAGCAACTTCACGAATGGGGTTTTCGGGGTTGTCTTCCTCTTTTTATTCAGTCTTTCCTCTCGCCATGATATTTTAGATACCGAATTGGTGACGTCCTGTCTGATCGCTTTGAGCAGGCGAACGGTGTCCCTCAGGGTAGCGTTTTAAGTGTGACTCTCTTTGCCATCGCTATTAATGGCATTACGTCCATAGTGAAAAGTCCTGTCCAGTGTTCTTTGTTTGTGGATGATTTCTCTTTGTTTTGCTCCAGTTTTACAGGGCTTTTTTGCGATCTCGGCTCGATTATGGGTGCACGGTGTATGGGTCTGCGAGGCCTTCTTACTTGAAGATGTTGGACGTTGTGCACCATGAAGGGCTTCGATTGGCCACTGGTGCATTCCGAACTAGCGCCATACCAAGCCTCTGTGCAGAGGCTGGTGATCCGCCACTTCCTATGCGGCGACGGCTATTTCCGGTGCGCCAGGCGTATAAAATTATGTCCACACCATACACCCCTGCATACCCTGCCATTGCTCAGCCTCCTCTGGCACAGTTGTTTCATAACCGGCAACGTGCGACGCAGCCCTATGGGATTCGCGCACAGAATTGCCTCGCTGCGATGTCTATGGCTGGTCTTCGTGTTTTGCGTCGCCGTTGGAGCAGATCCCCCTCTTGGCTCCTCCGGAGACCCGAACTTATTTTAGATTTGACTAATTTTAAGAAAGATCGCACACCAGATTTTACATTCCAATGTCTGTTTTTTAACATTTTAGATGTGCATCACGGTTTCACTGTCGTGAACACTGATGGCTCCAAACAGGAAAAATCCTTGGCTGTTCTGTAGTGTTCCCTGAAAAAGTTACCCGGATTCGCCTCCCTGCTGAATATACCGTTTTCGCAGCGGAGCTCCACGCGATCCTGAAGGCACTGGAGCAGATGAATCGTGTTCGGGGCGATCGATTTCTTCTCTGCTCCGATTCTCTTAGTGCCTTACAATCACTGCAGAACCTGTATCCGACTGAGGCGATGGTCCAGCTGATACATGACCAACTGTACTTGCACCAACGGCGGGGTACAGAAGTATCCTTCTGCTGGGTGCCTGGTTATGTTGGCATCTGGGGCAATGAACAGGCCCATCGGGCTGCCAAGGAGGGCTGCAGAGAGCAGGGTGTGGTCCAGTGTCCTATTCCCTTGCAGTCAGTCATCGCTGCACTCCACAGGAAGTGCATGGAGTTGTGGGAGGACGAATGGCTGGCGGTGACGACCAATAAACTGCGGTTGATAAAGTCAACCACTCGGCCGTGGCGTTCCTCCTGCCGGTTGCTCAGGCGAGAGGAGGTGGCCCTCACACGTCTTCGGATAGGGCACTGCCCTCTCACACATAGCTTCTTATTACGGCGGGAGGATCCACCGTTTTGTGATGCTTGTGGTGTGCACACCTCTTTCGGGCACATTTTAACAGACTGCATTTTATACCGTGATGCACGTCCAAAAGCACAAGTTGCTGAGGATCTGCCTTCTGTTTTAGCTAATGATGAGACGTGTGTGTCTAGGGTTTTTAAGTTTTGTGATGTGTGTGGACTCTGGCCTAAACTTTTAGGCTGGAGGTTTTAGTATATTGCAGAGTGGCTGGCTCGTCCCCTTTTTTCCTTGCGGTCAGCCAGCCACTTCCATCTGCTACATTGTTTTAGCTTCTTCTATCATTTTCTTCCTGTGTCGTCCATGTTTTACTGCTGACGCTCTGCTTCATCCCACGCTTTGGTGAGGGTGAGCACATGTTTTTCAACAATTGTTACCCATGTTTTCTGTTCCGTTTTATATTCCTGTTCTGTGATTTTTCTTGACACCCGTCTCACTAAGTTACTGAACGGGCGTCGAAGACCTTGCTGTCGTGCGCCCAAAACCCCTCTACTACTACTATTACTAACAGCACCTGCGAAAATTAAGCCCTTTATGCAGTATGAGGTATGCTGGACCTTGTCAGACTGTACATTGCTTGGTGGCACAGTACGACAGTCACTTGTCGATTGTTTCTGACTTGTGCCCGCACTGTCAGTCATCCTGAATACCGAGTCTGACAATCCTATTTCGGGTAGAATTCAAAATGCCTGGGAAATACTGTCCTGCAAGCCCTGGATTCAAGATGCAATGCCACGAATTCATATGAGTTGACGTACAGCAACAGCCTTGCGACAACGAGTCGCACCTTTGCGTCTCAGAACTTACTAGGCGTTAGATTATTGCAGCATACGCTTTTATTCTCTCCGTCTCTTTCTCAGACCTAACCATGGTGCTGCTACTCTGGCCAGATATTCTCTTTCCTTTACCACATAATCTAGAGAGCTCAGTGGTAAACTAAAAATCTAAAAGTCTTTGGATGGATCCCCGATCAGTCCTAGGATTTTTATCTCTCACTTATTACTTATTTTCCTACTGAAAATGTTTCTTTATGTGAAAAATGCAGAGTTACACCGTAGTTCTGGGACTGTGTAATACAATATCCAAAGTCAACGTCTGTCTTCAGGAGTTCTAGGAACTGCGATGAGAAAACCTTTTTTTATGTGTGTATTATGTGAATCATGCATGCATGAACACTGCATCGTTTTCTTAACAGAACAGGCAGTGCAATAACAAATATACCCGACGCCACCAGGCAGCGACTTTCAATAGAAATGTCCCCGCTTCCCTCTACCGGAATAACATAATGTGTCTACGAGTACAGTTTGAGACGCAGGAACGTCAAAATATAGACGTGTGGCTTTGACTGCGAATCGTGCTCGGAAAACTTTATTTGCTTAAATGGCTTACAGGTATACGGGGTATGAGACAGACCTCTCCTGGTGCTGGATCTGTGAGGATAGTATTTTCAATGTCATTATTTCGCCTATTTTTAACGTGGGAACGGATAACATTACATAGCTTCACACGATTCAGATTGCGTAGTAGTATTCAAGTCATATACCGATCCAACTTTCGTGTTGTAGAAATTTCTGTTAAAACCAACCACGAGAAAGAAAACGAAACCGCCCACACTCGTAGCACAGCACATCATTTTCTTTCTCGCTGAGAATTTAAAAAGAAATAGAGAAAAATATGTAGCCTATGTCCACCCCTATGGTCATAAGAGTGTCATGTAAAATCTGAAGTAAAGCGACCAAGAACTTCTCGAGATTCTTGCTAACAACATTTCCCTTTTATATATTCGTACAGATAATAGTTCTGTGACGGAACTCTTTACTGGCTATCAAAAAATGACTCATCTAGTCATTTGGCTTCAATTCGAAAAGTACTCGTACAACCATTGATTCAAGATCAATGCTAACTTTTGCGAAGAAAAGGTCAGTCTCTTTGGTAGTCATCGTACGGGAAAATAAAATGCGTTGCATAAGTTATGGCTATGATACAAAACACGTACAAACATTTCCTGAAACGGGAGTAGCTGCAGGACCTGCCCCTCACATAGGGTGCTACAAAAAAGGTACGGCCAAACTTTCAGGAAACATTCCTCACACACGAAGAAAGAAAATATGATACTTGGACATGTGTCCGAAAACGCTTACTTTCCATGTTAGAGCTCATTTTATTTCTTCTTTTCAAATCACATTAATCGTGGAATGGAAACACACAGCAACAGAACGTACCAGCGTGACTTGAAACACTTTGTTACAGGAAATGTTCAAAATGTCCTCCGTTAGCGAGGATACATGCATCCACCCTCCGTCGCATGGAATCCCTGATGCGCTGATGCAGCCCTGGATAATGGTGTATTGTATCACAGCCGTCCACAAAACGAGCACGAAGAGTCTCTACATTTGGTACCGGGGTTGCGTAGACAAGAGCTTTCAAATGCCCCCATAAATGAAAGTCAAGAGGGTTGAGATCAGGAGAGCGTGAAGGTCATGGAATTGGTCCACCTCTAACAATCCATCGGTCACCGAATCTGTTGTTGAGTTGTAAAGGCACATGTTCTAGCAGCACAGGTAGAGTATCCCGTATGAAATCATGATAACGTGCTCCATTGAACGTAGGTGGAAGAACATGGGGCCCAATCAAGAAATCACCAACAATGCCTGCCCAAACGTTCACAGAAAATCTGTGTTGATGAAGTGATTGCACAATTGCGTGTGGATTCTCGTCAGCCCACACATGTTGATTGTGAAAATTTACAATTTGATCACGTTGGAATGAAGCCTCATCCGTAAAGAGAACATTTGCACTGAAATGAGGATTGACACATTGTGGGATGAACCATTCGCGGAAGCATAACCGTGGAGGCCAATCAGCTGCTGATAGTGCCTTTACACGCTGTACATGGTACGGAAACAACTGGTTCTCTCGTAGCACTCTCCATACAGTGACGTGGTCAACGTTACCTTCTTCTCTGACGCTGACATTAGGGTTAACGTCAACTGCACGAAGTATTGCTTCGTCCGTTACAGGTGTCCTCGTCGTTCTAGGTCTTCCCCAGTCGCGAGTCATAAGCTGGAATGTTCCGTGCGCCCTAAGACGCCGATCAATTGCTGCGAACGTCTTCCTGTCGGGACACCCTCTTTCTGGAAATCTGTCACGATACGAACGTACCGTGCCACGGTTTTGCCCCGTGCTAATCCTTATATCAAATGGGCATCTGCCAACTCCGCATTTGTAAACATTGCACTGACTGCAAAACCACGTTCGTGATGAACAATAACCTGTTGATGCTACGTACTGATGTGCTTGATGCTAGTACTGTAGAGCCATGAGTCGCATGTCAACACAAGCACCGAAGTCAACATTACCTTCCTTCTATTGGGCCTACTGGCAGTGAATCGAGGAATGTTGTTGTTGTTGTGGTCTTGAGTCCTGAGACTGATTTGATGCAGCTCTCCATGCTACCCAATCCTGTGCAAGCTTCTTCATCTCCCAGTACCTCCTGCAACCTACATCCTTCCGAATCTGCTTAGTGTATTCATCTCTTGGTCTCCCTCTACGATTTTTACCCTCCACACTGCCCTCCAGTACTAAATTGGTGATCCCTTGATGCCTCAGAACATGTCATACCAACTGATCCCTTCTTCTGGTCAACTTCTCTTCTCCCCAATCCTATTCAATACTTCCTCATTAGTTATGTGATCCACCCATTTAATCTTCGGCATTCTTCTGTAGCACCACATTTCGAAAGCTTCTATTCTCTTCTTGTCCAAACTATTTATCGTTTGCTGTTGTTGATGTTCATCTTATATCCTCCTTTTAAGACACTATCCATTCCATTCAACTGCTCTTCCAAGTCCTTTGCTGTCTCTGACAGTATTACAATGTCATCGGCGAACCTCAAAGTTTTTATTTTTCTCCATGGATTTTAATACCTACCCCGAATTTTTCTTTTGTTTGCTTTACTGCTTGCTCAATATACAGATTGAATAACATCGGGGAGAGGCTACAACCCTGTCTTTCTCCCTTCCCAACCACTGCTTCCCTTTCATGTCCCTCGACTCTTATAACTGCCATCTGGTTTCAGTACAAATTGTAAATAGCCTTTCGCTCCCTGTATTTTACCCCTGCCACCTTTAGAATTTGAAAGAGAGTATTCCAGTCAACATTGTCAAAAGCTTTCTCTAAGTCTACGAATGCTACAAATGGTCGCTTTGCCTTTCCTTAATCTTTCTTCTAAGATAAGTCGTAAGGTCAGTATTGCCTCACGTGTTCCAGTTTTTCTACGGAATCCAAACTGATCTTCCCCGAGGTCGGCTTCTACTAGTTTTTCCATTCGTCTGTAAAGAATTCGTGTTAGTATTTTGCAGCTGTGGCTTATTAAACTGATTGTTCGGTAATTTTCACATCTGTCAACACCTGCTTTCTTTGGGATTGGAATTATTATATTCTTCTTGAAGTCTGTGGGTACTTCGCCTGTTTCATACATCTTATTCACCAGATGGTAGAGTTTTGTCAGGACTGGCTCTCCCAAGGCCGTCAGTAGTTCCAATGGAATGTTGTCTACTCCGGGGGCCTTGTTTCGACTCAGGTCTTTCAGTGCTCTGTCAAACTCTTCAAGTAGTATCATATCTCCCATTTCATCTTCATCCACATCCTCTTCCATTTCCATAATATTGTCCTAAAGTACATCGCCCTTGTAGAGACCCTCTATATACTCTTTCCACCTTTCTGCTTCCCCTTCTTTGCTTAGAACTGGGTTTCCATCTGAGCTCTTGATGTTCATACAATTGGTTCTCTTATCTCCAAAGGTCTCTTAAATTTTCCTGTAGGCAGTATCTATCTTACCCCTAGTGAGATAAGCCTCTACATCCTTACATTTGTCCTCTAACCATCCCTGCTTAGCCATTTTGCACTTCCTGTCGATCTCATTTTTGAGACGTTTGTATTCCTTTTTGCCTGCTTCATTTACTGCGTTTTTATGTTTTCTCCTTTCATCAAATAAATTCAATATTTCTTCTGATACCAAGGAATTCTACTAGTCCTCGTCTTTTTACCTACTTGATCCTCTGCTGCCTCACTACTTCATCCCACAAAGCTACCCATTCTTCTTCTACTGTATTTCTGTCCCTCATTCCTGTCAATTTTTCCCTTACGCTCTCCCTGAAACTCTGTAAAACCTCTGGTTCTTTCAGTTTATCCAGGTGCCATCTCCTTAAATTTCCACCTTTTTGCAGTTTCTTCTATTTTAATCTACAGGTCATAACCAACAGATTGTGATCAGAGTCCACATATGCCCCTGGGAATGTCTTACAATTTAAAACCTGGTTCCTAAATCTCTGTCTTACCATTATATAATCTATCTGATACCTTTTAGTATCTCCAGGGTTCTTCCATGTATACAACCTACTTTCATGATTCTTAAATCAAGTATTAACTATGATTAAGTTGTGCTCTGTGCAAAATTCTACCAGGCGGGTTCCTCTTTCATTTCTTAGCCCCAATCCATATTCTCCTCCTACGTTTCCTTCTCTCTCTTTTCCTACTGCCGAATTCCAGTCACCCATGACTATTAAATTTTCGTCACCCTTCATTATATGAATAATTTCTTTTATTTCATCATACATTTCTTCAATTTCTTCGTCATCTGCAGAGCTAGTTGGCATATAAACTAGTACCACTGTAGTAGGTGTGGGTTTTGTATCTATCTTGGCCACAATAATGCGTTCACTATGCTGTTTGTAGTACCTTACCCGCATTCCTATTTTCCTATTCATTATTAAATCTACTCCTGCATTACCCCTATTTGATGTTGTGTTTGTAACCATATAGTCACCTGACCAAAAGTCTTGTTTCTCCTGCCACCGAACTTCACTAATTCCCACTATATCTAACTTTAACCTATCCATTTCCCTTTTTAAATTTTCTAACCTACCTGCCCGATTAAGGGATCTGACATTCCACGCTCCGATCCGTAGAACGCCAGTTTTCTTTCTGCTGATAAAGACATCATCTTGAGTAGTCCCCGCCCGGAGATCTGAATGTGGGACTATTTTACCTCCGGAATATTTTACCCAAGAGGACGCCATCATCATTTAATCATACAGGAAAGCTGCATGCCCTCGGGAAAAATTACGGCCGTAGTTTCACCTTGCTTTCAGCCGTTCGCAGTACCAGCACAGCAAGGCCATTTTGGTTATTGCTACAAGGCCAGATCAGTCAGTCATCCAGACTGTTGCCCTTGCAACTACTGAAAAGGCTGCTGCCCCTCTTCAGGAACAACACGTTTGTCTGGCCTCTCAACAGATAACCCACCGTTGTGGTTGCACCTACGGTACGGCTATTTGTATCGCTGAGGCACACAGGCCTCCCCACAAACGGCAAGGTCCATTGTTCATGGGGGGAGGAATGGAGGAAGTACAGTACATACTGACGAAACTAAAATGAGCTCTAACATGGAAATTAAGCGTTTCCGGACACATGTCCACATAACATCTTTTCTTCATTTGTGTGTGAAGAATGTTTGCTGAAAGTTTGGACA
This sequence comes from Schistocerca gregaria, assembly GCF_023897955.1. NCBI lineage: Eukaryota > Metazoa > Arthropoda > Insecta > Orthoptera > Acrididae > Schistocerca > Schistocerca gregaria. Next base: position 181,725,122 of record NC_064931.1, on the reverse strand, counting down.
TATCTTTTTGTAACACCCTGTATAAGGGTGTGTGGCTATCGAGTTGTTACGTATGACGGACAACCTCAAACGTGCGCTCTATGTAACTGCTCTTAGCCCATACGGAATGAGTGCAGTAAAAGGCGCGTCCCGCTGATGCCGACTTCAGAGGTTACTATTCCTGCCCCGACGGCTAGCCTCAAGTAAACGCTGCGGTCGCATCGATCGCACGCCGCAGTACCGTCAACAGCAGGGCTGGGAGAGGCTCCTGTGACACTGGCGGTAATGAGGAAACAAATGAATTATCCGGTATGACAAAGTCTGTCAGGTATACAGCAGACAATTCTAAACACCACAGAAAGTGAAATCGCACTACGCTCTTCGCTTTTGTACCTCGAAGAGCTGACGATTTCAGATAAGTCAGCAATGGATATTGAAGGTACGCCAGACCCACGTACAGAGTTAAATGAAGAACAAAAGTAAATGAGGTCGAAACAAAAAGACAAGTGGAAAAAGCCAATCGAGAAGGACGCACAAAGTGTACAGAAAGTAGATACATGCAAACAATCTAAAGTTATAAATGTAACTGTGAAAGAACCTAAGATCGAACTTCACAATGACACCTCCAAAAGAAATTCTGATGAAAAGAAGGAACACACGTCGTGTGAGCATTCCCCCATCAGCTCAATAGAAAAATCGTTTGACATGTCTCCTGCGAGATCCTGAAGGAGAAAAACGAACGCCAAAAAGCGGAGACTGGCACACGAAGCCGCAGAGAGTTTGGCTCCTTCTTTAAGAGAGAAACTCAGGTCCATACTGGAGCAAGACAAGACAATGGAAGACTCTACAACAGAAAATGCCAATGAGCGCCCTGCTGGAAGCAAAAGTCTGATGAATTCTGAAAATGGACAACAATCGTTACATAACTAGATCTGAAACAAACCTGGAGAAACAGGAGACGAACCCCTAATTAGTCGAAGTACTGCCGCCACGGTAGCTCAGCGTGTTCGGCCACAGGGTTAGCTGCCCCCTGTAATAAAAGAAACTGAGAAGAAACTGAGTTAATCGATCAACAACGAACTTAAACGCATGTCTTACGACGTCCACCCCGAGCAGATGCAACGAACGAAAGCGAACAAAATGAGATAAAAAAGTCAAAGTACGTCAGAGACAAGGTTAGACTGGGCAGACGATGGAGAAGAACGAACAGACGAAGATATAGACAACAGGATATATTTTTTTATTTAAAGAGTGCCAAGAGCTGTAGAAAGAAGGAAAACTGAAGAAGAAATTAAAGGAAAAAAGCAGTGATCTTTATGAATGCTTCGACTTCAGATGATTAACACATTTATTTATTTATTTATTTATTTATTGTTCGTTGGGACCAAATTAAGGAGAAGTCTCCATGGTCATGGAACGAGTCAATACATGAAATTATAACACGATATTAGAAACAGATGAAAAGAAATATAAAAAACTTTATTCAGGTACCGAGTCGTAAGTTTAAATAAAGAAAATCAACAATGTAACGCTGGAATTTGCTTTTAGCTCTTCCAGGAGCTGCTCGACAGAATAGAGGGAGTGAGCCATGAGGAAACTCTTCAGTTTAGACTTAAAAGAGTTTGGGCTACTGCTAAGATCTTTTGAGTTCTTGTGGTAGCTTATTGAAAATGGATGTAGCAGAATACTCCACTCCTTTCTGCACAAGAGTCAAGGAAGTGCATTCCACATGCAGATTGGATTTCTGCCTAGTATTTACTGTGTGAAAGCTGCTAACTCTTGGGAATAGGCTAATATTGCTAACATCAAACTACATTAAAGAAAATATACACTGTGAGGGCAATGTCAGAATTCCCAGACTATTGAATAGGGGTCGACAAGAGGTTCCGAACTTATACCACATATAGCTCGAACAGCCAGTTTTCAGCCAAAAATACCCATTTTGAATCAGAAGAATTACCTCAAAAAATAATAAGCGTATGAAAATATGCAAAGTAGACTACTTTTAGTGTTGAAGTGTCACTTATTTCAGATACTGTTCTAATGGTAAATAAAGCAGCATTTAGATTCTGAACAAGATCCTGGACAAAGGCATTACACAACAGCTTACTGTCTATCCGAACGTCTAGGAACTTGAACTGTTCCGTCTCGCTTATAATATGCCCATTTTCTCAGATCAAAATATAGGTTCTTGTTGAATTGTGAGTTAGAAACTATAAAAACATAGTCTTACTGTGACATAGAATCAAATTATTTTCCACATGCCACGAACTTATTTCATGAACTACATTATTTGATACTGTTTGAATATTACACACAAGATCCTTCACTACCAAACTGGTGTCATCAGCAAACAGAAATATTTTTGAATCACCTGTAATACTAGAAGGCATATCATTTATATAAATAAGAAACAGCAGTGGCCCCATCACCAACCACTGAGGAACGCCCCACTTAACACTGCCCCATTGGGACTGAACATCACTACCACTCTCAATATTGCGGAGAATTACCTTCTGCTTTCTGTTCTTAAAATAAGAGGCGAACCAATTGTTGGCTACTCCCCTCACTCCATAATATTTTGTGGTCAACGCAGTCATAAGCCGTCGTTATGTCAAAGAAAACACCTAGAGCTCGCAACCTTTTATTTAATCCGTCCAAAGCCTCACAGAGAAAAGAGAATATAGCATTTTCAGTTGTTAAACCATTTCTAAAACCAAACTGAACATTTGACAGCAAATTATGTGAATTTAAGTGCTCCAGTAACCTTGTATATAAAACCTTCTCGATAACTTTAGCAAACACCGATGGCATAGAAATATGTCTGTAATTGTCAATATTATCCCTGTCTCCCTTTTTATAAAGTGGCTTCACTAGCGAGTACTGTAATCGGTCAGGAAACCGAGCACTCCTAAAGGAAAAGTTACAGATGTGGCTAAGTACTAGGCTAACATACATAGAACAATACTTCAGTATTCTGCTGGACAATCCGTCATATCCATGAGAGTTATTGGTCTTTAGTGATTTAATTATTAACTCAATCTCCCTCTTGTCAGTATCATGGAGGAGCATTTCAGGTAACAGTCTCCGACACTTTTCTTTAAGAGCGCTATATGATTCGCTGTTGGGACTAGGTTTCCATTTAGTTCACCTGCTATATTCAGAAACTGATTATTAAATACTGCACATATATGCGACTTATCAGTAACACGGACATTCCCACTACGCACTGATTCTATATCCTCGACCTGTCTCTGCAGGCCAGCCACTTCCTTTACGACTGACCATATGGTTTTAATTTTATGCTGAGACTTATTCTATCTGCACACCACATACTTTTTGCCTTCCTAATAACAGTTTTAAGCACCTTACAATACTGTTTGTAATGGGCTGCTGCATTTAGATTCTGACTATTTCTAACGTTCTGATATAATTGCCACTTTGTTCTACAAGATATTCTTATCCCTCTAGTCAGCCACCCAGGCTGCCTGTTTGTGCTAGTACCCTGTTTTGTACGTTCTAACGGAAAGCAACTTTCAAAGATCACAAGAAAAGCTTTGAGAAAAGCATTATATTTATCGTCTACTGTATCAGCGCTATAAACATCTTGCCACTCTTGTTCCTTGATAAGGTTTACAAAGGTCTCTACAGCAACTGGATCAGCTTTCCTAAACAGCTGATGAGTATATTTAACACGTGTTGCAGCACAAAAATTTTTTATAGTTAAAATTTGTGCATCATGATCTGAAAGGCCATTCACCTGTTTGCTAAAAGAATGCCCTTCTAGTAGTGAGGAATGAACAGAAATGTTGTCTATAGTTGTTCTATTGTTCCCTCGCACTCTCGCTGGAAAGAATACGGTTTGCATATGATTATATGAATTAAGGAGGTCTACCAGCATCCTCTTCCTTGCACAATCACTTATACAATTAATATTGAAGTCACCACATATAACTAACTTTTTGTATTTCCTATAAAGTGAACCAAGAACCTCCTCTAGCTTTAGCAAAAATGTTGTGAAATCGGAGTCTGGGGATCTATTAATAACAACAGTTATTCAAACACCTTTTCAGTGCAGTACTTTGAAACATCAATTGACTCAAATGGGATGCCGTTTTTCACATATATGGCTACTCCCCCACACCGCAAAGAGCTCCTCGAGAAGCTGCCAGCCAACCTGTATCCTGGTAAAGGAAGCCTCTGAATTATCTCCTTATTTAAGAAGTGTTCAGATATACCAATAATTTCAGAGTCAACATCTATAAGCAATTCACTAACTTAATCTCTAATACATTCTGATGGAACAAACTTATAATGTGAGTACCTTGAATATAAATGAAATACACATTGCAATTAAAGTAGCTCTCCTTAAAACTTGTTTTTTGTCAGTCAGACACCGAAATAGTACTTTTAAAAGAAGTCAGTATTAGGGATCTGTATGTAGCTGGCTACAATAAAATTTTAAACATAGCTCATGAGCACAAGACTGGGACAGTTATCCTTGGCAAGGAAGGAACTCAAATGAAAGATGTCTGTTTTTTAGAATCGAGGAACGGCATAGACGTAAAATTATTAATACAGCTTTTATTACTATCTAAACGGAGAGCGATGTGGATGAGAAACATAACTGAATTTCATTTTACTCCTGTATAAGCACCCTCTACCAGAATCCAATGTCTCAAGATATTTTAATGCATATTAGCAGACAAAAGCCAAGCTTCTAAATATCAAGAGATCAAAGCCAGAGGACTTAAAAATAAATTCACACACACAAAACTGTTACAGAAGACGAAAGTACCACAATATATTATCTCATAAGATATGAACAACAAAGGAGAAGAAATTTTATTGAGTACCTCCGAGCGGAGGACACGAGAGATCTGAAAGACCAAAAAGCTATTATGAATGAGCCTTTTCGAATTTGTGATACACTCTACAGTCAAAAGTGGGTTGAGGACAATGTGGTGAGAGATTTTTTATCCATATCTAGAGTCCCAGACACAATAACAGAACAGGGTAACCTAAATATGACAGCGGAAATACCCACAGAAGAAGTTTTAGATACACAGAAGTCATCACCTCCTAAAGAGTCACCAGGCTCTGATAGATTGCCATTAGTATTTTATAGAACATATTGGCATACGACAGGAATAATATTTACTGAAATTATAAATGAAGTCTTGAAAGGAGAAGCTGTCCCAATAGGCTTTAAACAGAGTGTCATTGTGCTTCTTCTAAAAAGAAGGAACACAGAAATAAAGGATATAACTAAAATGAGACCTATCACCCTAATGAACTCAGATCACAAAAAAAAGGAACAGCGAGGGTTGTCAAAGAGAGACTAAGTCCAGTCTTAGAAAAGATCATTGGATGCCATCAAACTTGTCTTCCAGGGTGTAGCATATTCAAGACTGTAAGTGAATACAGGGGCATCGTCGTAATCTTTCCAAACAGAATATGGCGGTCTTGCTTTTATAGACTTTGCAAAAGCGTTCAACAGAGTAAACCACGGATACCTTTTCCAAACATTGACGTACATGGGACTAACTACTAGTAAAGTGAACGTGTTAGCTAACAGATTAACAGGTATCAAATCAAAGGTTTCACTGAATGTACAGTATGCTAAGGACATTTTGATTGGAATAGTCTCGCAGGGGAGTCAGTTACCATTGATGCTGTACGGTGCATCACTGGAAGCTCTTATGAGACCTTTAAATGACGCACTAGATGTAATATCAGTCTCAGATCGGAGGGAAGTTAGTAACGCGTACGCTGACGACGCTTGTTTGATAATAAGAAGCAACGATGACGCTGTGCGTATAACAGAAAATTTACTGCTTTACTGCAACGCAACGCGTGTAAAAGTCAATGAGGCGAAGAGCTCATTTTCAAATCTTAACGGTCTCAAAAACGTTCGGTTTGCTTGGGCCAAACGCGTAGAGCATCATTCAGCCTTGGGTGTAACTTTTTATAGCTGGGCTCTTCGAACAATAGCATCGAACCGTAAAAAAGTGTTAGACAGAATTTGTGGCACCCTGAAATTAAATCATATGAGATATCTAAAGACAAATAAAATATGAAAATCATCAGTTGTGCAATTCTCTCAAAAGCGACATGTGTGTTTCAAATTTTACTCATCCTAAAGAAATAAAAAAAGTTAATATGACAACTGTTTATCGCTACATTCTGCAAGGAGAAATTTTTAGATTTGCAGCAGCAATAATAACCTTAGAAACCTTCTATCTCTGTTCGTTCATGGAGTTCTGTTTTTTTCTGAACATGAGTGTATCTCATAACAGCTGAAGTCGACGCACTTCAGTGCACCGTAATTCATAAAAACGAGGCATTGCAATATCGTATTCGATTAAAATGTCCTCCCGCGTACTGGAATTACATAATGTGTGTACGAGTACAGGTTGTGACGCAGGAACGACGACATGTTATAGTTTGGGTTCGGCCGTGAGTCGTGTTCGGAAACGCTGATTCGCTTAAATTGAATGGATAAATCAGTTTTGATCTTTGATATCCGGAGTGTGAGAGAGTCTTCTTATCATGGATCTATGATGATAGTAGCTTCAATGACATTATCTAGCCTAGTTTTAAACTGGAAGTCTAGCATTACAAAGTTTCACAGGATTCAGATTGCGTAATGTCGTTATAATCGTAAACCAATCCAACTTTCGTTATATAGAGGTTTCTACTAAAACTGACTGCGAGAAAGAAAACGAAACGGCCCAGTATCACAGCACAACACAGTATTTTCTTTCTCGTACTGAATTTTAACGGAAAGCCCGTATATCTTTTTTTTTTAAAAAAAATACATGTAATCTATGTCCAGCAGCATGTTTATTAGAGAGTCGTGTAAAAAGTCAAGTAAGTCAACCAAAAACTTTTCGAGATTGTTGCTAACAATGTTTCCCCTTTATATACCCGCGCAAATAATAGCTCTGTAAAAACCAAAGGACGGAACTCTTCATTTGGTATCAAATAGATGACACCTAAAGTCGTTTGGCCGAAATTATCAGAGTACTCGTTCAAATGTTGTTTCCAATTGGTAATGTTTACGAAGAAATTACCAGTCTCTTTGATAATCATCATAGTAGAGAATAAAGTGAGTTTCATAGCAATGAACAACTTATGGCCGTGATACAAAACACCTGTAAACATTTCCTGTAACGGGATTGACTTGCCGGTCCCCTCGCTCCCTCTCTCTCTCTCTCTCTCTCATTCTCTATTTGGAACTCTCCGATACTCCATCATTTCCTAGCCTTAAATGAGGTAATTTTGTTACGAAATCTGTACGCAGGGCTGCGTCTGAGCTAAAGGAATTTTCACCTCACACTTCCTTCATTCAAGAACAAAATGTCGCAAAACTATGGGTCTGCACGACACGCAAAATATACTAATACTGTATGAAAAAGATTGACCTTTCGAAGACAGTACTGTATCTGTAACAAGGCAGCATTATACGAAGTAATGGACTGTATTCTAAGCCGGGTTTCGCACTTTACAAGAGCGGTCGCCATAACCCAGTGGTTTCTAATCTTTTGAGACTACTACCCCCGAACGAGTCCATGTAGAAACCAATACCCCCAACAGAGTGTAGTGTCTAACTAAATTTGAGAGAGGAAAAAAGATAGCAAGACGCAGTTATTCACAAACGAGCAAGAGAAAAGTCATTCAAAATACACGAAAACAATAAAACACGCTCAGAACAATCCAAATTGAGCAAGGATGACATAGATTAGTAATCTAGACCTGTGGACAATTTCCATTGGCAGCCATAGGACTCAAGCAGTGTAATTTGCAAGGAAAATTATAAGGAAAAAACTCACTGGCGATGCCACAATTGTGGTGAAACATGTCTGGGTAGTAAGACAAAAAAGTTGTACGCTTGCAAAAAGGCGGATCCATCCTTAATTCATAATTCTTAGAAAAAAAATTGAACGTTCCCTTCATAAAAAAAACCACCCTTAACTCCTCCCGAACAGGCCATGAAGGCCCAACGGTACCGACCATCCGCCGTGTCCTCCTCAGCCCACAGGCGTCACTGGCTGCGGATATGGAGGGGCATGTGGTCAGCACACCGCTCTCTGAGCCGTATGTCAGTTTTCGAGATCGGAGCTACTACTTCTCAATCCAGCTGCTCCTCAGTTTGCCTCACAAGGGTTGGGTGGACCTCGTTTGCCGACAGCGTTCGGCAGACCGGATGGCCACCCATCCAGGTGCTAGCCCAATCCATCAGCTCTTAACTTCGGTGATCTGATGGGAACCGTGTTACCATTGCGACAAGGCCGTTGACTCCAATTCTTAAAATTACAAGGAAATACACATTTTATTAACATTCAACAAATAAAACATTCATGTTTTTGTAAGTGTTCTACTAATCCAAGGAATAAAGAAGGTCTATGAGACGGTTGGTACTGCATATTTTAACAATCTTTTTTATATTGGTCTCAGCTAGTGCACATCGTAAATCGTGTTCCAAGTTCAGTCATTTCATTGCTTTTGTTTTCGTTGCCACCATAGCCACAAATCCAATTGGACACACATTTTTCTCTTAATAAGGAATACTAGTCACCCAGCTTTCTTCAAAACGTTGCCAGTTCCGTTTTGGAGAAACCTATTTTCAGTGTGTTGTCTTCACGTAGTCCAAGAAATTTTGCTTTGGCTCGAATTTCACTATCTGAAAATATACGATCTTTCACTGAAAACGGTCTTACAGCCCAGGCATTTCCTTGTCGAGTCTCCAGTGTAGGAAATTAATTACTGATAGTATTTATTACTGGTGGTAAGTGCTGACTTATTTCATTGATGAATGAGCATTTTTCACTGTAGGCATCGAGTTATTACTGTCAATTCTGGGAACATCGAAATGTCTTGAAATTCAGCCCTGGGTTGGTGAAGCTCCAACCTCCGAAGAAAACTGGCAACTTGATCTTGTGCCGTTAAAATATTCGTCATATTTCGTTGGAAGCCGAGGTTGAACGTATTGATTTCCGCAAAGAAATCTTCAAGATGTGCCTCTTTGGAAATAAATACATTATCTATTATTTTGGCATGTAAATCTTTCTCCTTTTCCATCCTCGTCCTTTTCAATAAGAGAGCAATTTGCGGTCGGAGCTCAAGTATTCTATGCAGCACCTTGCCACGTGACAGCCACCGAACTTCTGTGTGAAACAAGAGCTCATCGAATTTCACTCCAGTCTCTTTGCACAACACTTTGAGAACTCTTGTCTTTGTTGCACTACCTCGAATATGGTTTACAATCATCTATTTGAATGAGTACATTCGACATATCAGGTGGAAATGTTTTCGCTGCCAAAGCATAGCGATGTATACTGCAGTGGCCTAATGTTGCATTTGGAGCAACTTCTTTCAGCAATCTGTGGAATACAGAGCGAACGCCCAAGATAGAAGGTGCTCCGTCTGTACATACACTCATAAACATCGACCACTGTAACTTAATTCCTTTAACAAAATTCTTTACTGAACGAAAAACATCCTCATCACGTGTAGTACGTCCAATGATTCCGCATACAAGTATTCGTCTTCCAGGCCATCGTCTTTAATGCACTGAACATAGAAAAGCAGCTGCAAACAAGATGTCAGTCGTTTCATCTAATTGCAGTACAAAGAAATTACTTTATCTGATTTTGTTGTGTACTGTGCCCAAAATAACCAAATTCATGTCCTCGATACGAATTTTAATCGTGTTGTTGAAAGGAGATTGCTTGTTTATTTTTTCTACATGTTGCTCTCCTAGAAATGACTGCATCTAGTAAGCAAGGCGTGATGAGATCCTCTTCTATTGTACAAGGTTTCTTGTTTTCAGCGATTCGAAGAGCGATTTGGTGTGATGCTTCAAGACTAGCTTCCATCGACTGAAAAAAGTAGCACGCTGAAGCCATGCGTGAACTTTTCAGTGCAGCTTCTTTGCGTCTGAAGGGTTCAATGTCTACTCTGGCGAACTCTGCATCACTTCTTTCAAAGCGATCTTTTAATTTGCATGGTTTCATGCTCTCTGCTGTCAGCGCTATAGTGCACAGAGCTCACTGGGACTTTTCTGTCAATTATTGTGGTAAAACCCAACCGTTGAAAAGCTTGTTTGTACCAAAGAAGAAAGAAACACAACACAATGCATTTTTGGAAAAATAAGGATCACGAGAAGGTAACATTAATAGCAAAAGATTTATTATGAAGCACCTTTAGTAGCCTGCATTGCAAACATACTTAGGTACTGCCTCTGCCTTCAATTCAGCTGCACTTGGACGTAATCTCAGAATCGTCAATATAGTGTTGCTATACTTTATTCATCATAAGTTTAACATGGATGTCTGCATTACTTTTGCTGTACTTTGTTCATTGAAAGTTTAACAAAAAAAATTACAAATGTGTGTGTAATCTTATGGGACTTAACTGCTAAGGTCATCAGTCCCTAAGCTTACACACTGCTCAACCTAAATTACCCTAAGGACAAACACACACACCCATACCCGAGGGAGGACTCAATCCTCCGCTGGGACCAGCCACACAGTCCATGACTGCAGCGCCTGAGACAGCTCGGCTAATCCCGCACGGTGTAAGGTAAACACGAATGTTAAAATTGCTCCATATAAGTTAAGTAAACCTTGATCAATCCGGAGACTGTTTTCAATACCACAGTGGTTTGTTACGCCTGGTCCTATTGGAGGTAGTATGTCCTCGCTTCCTCCGTCTTTTGAACTGACTTACACAGCCGGCTATCGTGGATTCCGAACCACGGTGTAACTCTGCATTTTTCACATAAAGAAACATTGTCAGTAGGAAAAGAAGTAATAAGTTAGAGATAAAAATCCTAGGACTGATCGGGGATCCATCCCAAGACTTTTAGATTTTTAGTTTACCACTGAGCTCTCTAGATTATCTGGTAAAGGAAAGAGAATATCTGGCCAGAGTAGCAGCACCATGTTTACGCCTGAGAAAGAGACGGGGAGAATAAAAGCGTATGCTCCAATAATGTAACGCCTAGTACGTTCTGAGACGCAAAGGTGCGCCTCGTTGTCGCAAGGCTGTTGCTGTACGTCAACTCATATGAATTCATGGCATTGCATCTTGAATCCAGGGCTTGCAGGACAGTATTTCCCAGGCATTTTGAATTCTACCCGAAATAGGATTGTCAGACTCGGTATTCAGGATGACTGACAGTGCGGGCACGAGTCAGAAACAATCGACAAGTGACTGTCGCACTGTGCCACCAAGCAATGTACACTCTGACAAGTTACAGCATACCACATACTGCATAAAGGGCTTAATTTTCGCAGGTGCAGTTACCCAGTGAGTGTTTATACAGGGTGTTACAAAAAAGGTACGACCAAACTTTCAGGAAACGTTTCTCACACACAAATAAAGAAAAGACGTTATGTGGGCATGTGTCCGGAAACGCTTAATTTCCATGTTAGAGCTCATTTTAGTTTCGTCAGTATGTACTGTACTTCCTCGATTCACCGCCATGATGTAATACGGGATTTTCTCTGCCTGCGCTGCTAGAACATGTGCCTTTACAAGTACGACACAACATGTGGTTCATGAACGATGGAGCTCCTGCACATTTCAGTCGAAGGGTGACCGATGGATTGGTAGAGGTGGACCAATTCCATGGCCTCCACGCTCTCCTAACCTCAACCCTCTTGACTTTCATTTATGGGGGCATTTGAAAGCTCTTGTCTACGCAACACCGGCACCAAATGTATAGACTCTTCGTGCTCGTATTGTGGACGGCTGTGATACAATATGCCATTCTCCAGGGCTGCATCAGCGGATCCGGGATTCGAAGCGACGGACGGTGGATGCATGAATCGTCGCTAACGGAGGACATTTTGAACATTTCCTGTAACAAAGTGTTTGAAGTCACGCTGGTACGTTCTGTTGCTGTGTGTTTCCGTACCATGATTAATGTGATTTGAAGAGAAGTGTTAAAATGAGCTCTAACATAGAAAGTAAGCGTTTCCGTACAAAGTTCCACATAACATATTTTCTTTCTTTGTGCGTGAGGAATGTTTCCTGATCGTTTGGCCGTACCTTTTTGTAACACCCTGTATGTGCTATGCGAAAGTGTGTTCTCACTAAGTATGGCGTGTAACGACAAAGATACTTAACAACTTATAGCTCTTTGTGGAGGAAAGGAGGAATTGAGGGATCCTAAGGACAATACATATCACACAAAAACAAAACTAAATGATGACTGGAAGTGGGTCGCCAGTAATGTCGCATTCGAAACCGATGAAGCAAAGAATATTATGCATACTTCGATGACAATGGCCGATATCTTTTGCAGAGCTTGAACAGGTACATGTAACTGATAAAGGAATCTGCTGTTGCCAAAAAGAATGGTTGATACTGCAGTTGTGCAACATGTGTCCATTATTCGTGGTTCATATACGACAGCTTTTAAGTCTTTGAACGACATTTGACAGAAAAAGAAATCAATCTAACTGTTCAGTCTTGCCAAGATGTAGTTCAACGAAATAATTATTTCCACCGTACATTGACATACTTTAACGCATATGTTAACCACTGACAACAGCTCATTTTTAGATAACGGTACAGCACAATAAATGCGGCACTTCTGATCTTAACTTGCTCCAATTGCGAGACTGCGGCACTCCAAGCTGAACCACTATGCACGGCGCCGCGCAGCCCAACTCACACTGAGTGAGCGTGAACCGTCATACACTATGTGATCAGAAGTATCCGTACATCCCCAAAAACATACGTTTTTCATAATACATACATTGTGCTGCCACCTACTGCTACGTACTCCATATCAGCCACCTCAGTTGTCATTAGACATCGTCAGAGAGCAGAATGGTCGCTACGTGAAACTCACGATCTTCGAACGTGATGGGGTTATTGGGTGTCACTTGTGTCATACGTCTGTACGCGAGATTTCCACACTCGTAAACTTCCGTAGGTCCACTGATTTCGATGTGATAGTGAAGTGGAAACGTGAAGGGACATGTACAGCACGAAAGCGTTTAGGTTCAGTCCCCTAGAACTACTTAAACCTAACTAACCTAAGGACAACACACAACACCCAGCCATCACGAGGCAAACAAAATCCGTAACCCCGCCGGGAATAGAACCCGAGAAACCGGGCGCGGGAAGCGAGAACTCTACCGCACGACCATGAGATGCGGGCTCATAAGCCACACATCACGCCGGTAAATGCCAAACGACGCCTCGCTTGGTGTAAGAAGCGTAAACATTGGAAGATTGAACAGTGGAAGAAGATTGTGTGGAGTGACGTAAAATTCGGAGGCGGTGGTGTTATGTTGTGGTCGTGATTTTCATGGAGGGGTCTTGCAGCCCTTGCTGTTTTGCACGGCACTACCACAGCATAGGACTACATTGAATTTTTAAGCACCTTCTTGCTTCCCGAGGTTGAAGAGCAATTAGTCGATGGCGACTGCATCTTTCAACACGATCGAGCACTGTTCATAATGCACGGCCTGTGGCGAGTCGATACACGATAATAACATTACTGTAATGGACTGGCCTCCACAGAGTCCTGATCTGAACCCTACAGAACACGTTTGGGATGATTTGGAACGCCGACTTCGTGCTTACAATGGATAGGTGTATTCCAATTAGGTCTGCAGTTGGTAGACGAACTTCTTCCTTCAAAAAACGCTCTATTTCGAAAGCCTTGGGTCTGGCACGCTGCCCGTGAGACCCTCACTTACAACTTACACTTACTGTCCACACACTATATTTGTAGTGCCGCTGCCCACTATACTCATTACTCGCGGCAGTCCGAAAGAACAGATACCATCTTCCATATGCTTATATCTTATCGACTCAGATATATACACCCAATAGTGAACGAAAGGCAGTGGTGTTAATTAGGAGTATCTTACCCAACAGTTAGTGCTTGAATAAGAAAAACTTCACTCATCTGTTTCTCTTTCTCGTCTCAAACGGAAATACCTTGAGAAGGTAGTGAAATTGGAGACACCCGTCGATTTGGTTGGCGAGCTAACAACTGACTAACAAAAGAAGAACAATGAGTGAGCTGGTAACTCGGTGGAGTAAATAATGAACTGCTGCAACAATACAGGCAAGTAGCCAGCTGCAGCTAGTTGTCATCGCCTACTGCTAGTTAATTTCCAATATCTTTTGTTGATACATTCGCTCTGGCCTTCACCACGTACCGTCATGCAATTGATGCTCATGTTTGACGCTTTTAGAATCAGCAACATATTTTAAATTTCTTAGTCGAATGAGTTGGTGAAAATGATTTTTTGAAGCAATTTACTTATGTGACTGAACCATAATCTAACACTTCGTATTTTTACCACCCGGAAAATATCGTTTTATCCCTCAGGGGTTAATGGCCTCGGGTTGGAAATCACGGTCTTGCCCGCTTTCGTGATCCGTACAATAATCATGGCCAGACTCAAACTTCCATATGTCGTCTTTCCTCCGTATGGTAGAAGGCAATTCGACACTATCGGTGAAGAGAACGTGATGCCAGTTCTGAGCGGTCCATTCGGCATCTTGTTGGGTCCATCTGCACCGCGCTGCATGGTATCGTGGTTGCAAATACGGACGTCGGGAGTGAAGTTGCGCATCATGCAGCCTATTGAGAACAGTTTCAGTCGTAACACGACGTCCTGTGGCTGCACGAAAAGCATTATTCAACATGGTATCGTAGTGCTGTCAAGGTTCCTCCGACCAATAATCCGCAGGTAGCGGTCATCAACTTCTTTTGTGATCTGAGTTCATTAGGATGATAGGTCTCATTTTAGTTATATCCTTTTCATGTGTTCCTTCTTTTTAGAAGAAGCACAATGACACTCTGTTTAAAGCCTATTGAGGCAGCCTCTCCTTTCAAGACTCCATTAATAATTTCAGTAAATATTATTCCTGTCGTATGCCAATATGTTCTATAAAATTCAAATGGCAATCTATCAGGGCCTGGTGACTCTTTAGGAGGTGATGACTGCTGTATATCTAAAACTTCTTCTGTGGGTATTTCCGCTGTCATATTTAGGTTACCCTGTTCTGTTATTGTGTCTGCGACTCCAGATATGGATAAAAAATGTCTCACCACATTGTCCTCCACCCACTTTTGACTGTAGAGTGTATCACAAATTCGAAAAGGCTCATTCATAATATCTTTTTGATCTGCTTTTGGTCTGCTAATATGCATTAAAATATCTTGTGACATTGGTTGCTCCTAGAGGGTGCGTATACGAGAGTAAAATGAAATTCAGTTTCTCAACCACATCGCTCTCCCTTTAGATAGCTGTATTAAAAATTTTACATCTATGCCGTTCCTCGATTCTAAAAAACAGACATCGTTCATGTGAGTTCCTTCCTTGCCAAGGATAACTGTCCCAGAGTTGTGCTCATGAGCTATGTTTAAAATTTTATTGTAGCCAGCTACATACAGATCCCTAATACTGACTTAATTTGAAAATACTATTTCGGTGTCTGACTGACAAAAAACAAGTTTTAAGGAGAGCTACTTTAATTGCAATTTGTATTTCATTTATATTCAAGGTACTCACATTATAAGTTTGTTCCATCAGAATGTATTACAGATAAAGTTAGTGAATTGCTTATAGATGTTGACTCTGAAATTATTGGTATATCTGAACACTTCTTAAGTAAGGAGATAATTCAGAGGCTTCCTTTACCAGGATACAGGTTGGCTGGCAGCTTTTCGAGGAGCTCTTTGCGGTGTGGGAGAGTAGCCATGTATATGGAAAACAGCATCCGATTTGATTCAATTGATGTTTCAAAGTACTGCCCTGAAAAGGTGTTTGAGTAAGTATTGTTATTAATAGATCCCCAGACTCCGATTTCACAACATTTTTGCTAAAGCTAGAGGAGGTTCTTGGTTCACTTTATAGCAAATACAAAATGTTAGTTATATGTGGTGACTTCAATATTAATTGTATAAGTGATTGTGCAAGGAAGAGGATGCTGGTAGACCTCCTTAATTCATATTATCTTATGCAAACCGTATTCTTTCCAGCGAGAGTGCGAGGGAACAGTAGAACAACCATACACAACATTTTTGTTCATTCCTCATTACTAGAAGGGCATTCTGTTAGCAAAAAGGTGAAGGGCCTTTCAGATCATGATGCACAAATTTTCAGTCTAAAAATTTTTTGTTCTGCAACACGTTTTACATATACTCATCAGCTGTTTAGGAAAGCTCATCCAGTTGCTGTAGAGACCTTCGTATACCTTATCAAGGAACAAGAGTAGCAAGATGTTTATAGCGCTGATATAGTAGACGATATATATATTGCTTTTCTCATGGCTTTTCTTGTGATCTTTGAAAGTTGCTTTCCGTTAGAACGTACAAAACAGGGTACTAGCACAAACAGGCAGCCTGGGTGGCTGACTAGAGGGATAAGAATATCTTGTAGAACAAAGTGGCAATTATATTAGAACGTTAGAAATAGTCAGAATCTAAATGCAGCAGCCCATTACAAACAGTATTGTAAGGTGCTTAAAACTGTTATTAGGAAGGCAAAAAGTATGTGGTGTGCAGATAGAATAAGTCTCAGCATAAAATTAAAACCATATGGTCAGTCGTAAAGGAAGTGGCTGGCCTGCAGAGACAGGTCGAGGATATAGAATCAGTGCGTAGTGGGAATGTCCGTGTTACTGATAAGTCGCATATATGTGCAGTATTTAATAATCAGTTTCTGAATATAGCAGGTGAACTAAATGGAAACCTAGTCCCAACAGGGAATCATATAGCGCTCTTAGAAAAAAGCGTCGGAGACTGTTACCTGAAATGCTCCTCTATGATACTGACAAGAGGGAGATTGAGTTAATAATTAAATCACTAAAGACCAAGAACTCTCATGGATATGACGGGGTATCTAGCAGAATACTGAAGTATTGTTCTATGTATGTTAGCCCAGTACTTAGCCATATCTGTAACTTTTCCTTTAGGAGTGGTCGGTTTCCTGACCGATTACAGTCCTCGCTAGTGAAGCCACTTTATAAAAAGGGAGACAGGGATAATATTGACAATTACAGACCTATTTCTATGCCATCGGTGTTTGCGAAAGTTATCGAGGAGGTTGTATATACAAGGTTACTGGAGCACTTAAATCCACATAATTTGCTGTCAAATTTTCATTTTGGTTTTAGAAATGGTTTAACAACTGAAAATGCTATATTCTCTTTTCTGTGTGAGGTTTTGGACGGATTAAATAAAAGGTTGCGAATTCTAGGTGTTTTCTTTGATATAACGAAGGCTTTTGACTGTGTTGACCACAAAATATTACTGCAGAAGTTGGACCATTATGGAGTAAGGGGAGTAGCTTACAATTGGTTCGCAGAAGGTAATTCTCCGCAATATTGAGAGTGGTAGTGATGTTCAGTCCCAATGGGGCACTGTTAAGTGGGGCGTTCTCCAAGGGTCTGTGCTGGGGCCACAGCTGTTTCTTATTTATACAAATGATATGCTTTCTAGTATTACAGCTGATTCCAAAATATTTCTGTTTGCTGATGACACCAGTTTGGTAGTGAAGAATCTTGTGTGTAATATTCAAACAGTATCAAATAATGTAGTTCATGAAATAAGTTCGTGGCATGTGGAAAATAATTTGATGCTATATCACAGTAAGACTCAGTTTTACAGTTTCTAACTCACAATTCAACAAGAACCGATATTTTGATCGGAGAGAATGGGCATATTATAAGCGAGACGGAACAGTTCAAGTTACTAGGCGTTCGGATAGACAGTAAGCTGTTGTGGAAAGCCCATGTCCAGGATCTTGTTCAGAAACTAAATGCTGCTTTATTTACCATTAGAACAGTATCTGAAATAAGTGACACTTCAACACTAAAAGTAGTCTACTTCGCATATTTTCATACGATTATGTCGTATGGTATTATATTTTGGGGTAATTCTTCTGATTGAAAAAAGTATTTTTGGCTCAAAAACAGGCTGTTCGAGCTACATGTGGTGTAAGTTCGAGAACCTCTTGTCGACCCCTATTCAATAGTTTGGGAATTCTGACATTGCCCTCACAGTGTATATTTTCTTTAATGTCGTTTGTTGTTAGCAATATTAGCCTATTCCCAAGAGTTAGCAGCTTTCATTCAGTCAATACTAGGCAGAAATCCAATCTGCATGTTGAATGCACTTCCTTGACTCTTCTGCAGAAAGACTGCAGTATTCTGCTACATCCATTTTCAATAAGCTACCACAAAAACTCAAAAGATCTTAGCAGTAGCCCAAACTCTTTTAAGTCTAAGCTGAATAGTTTCCTCATGGCTTACTCCTCCTATTCTGTCGAGGAGCTCCTGGAAGAGCTAAAAGCAAATTCCTGCGTTACATTGTTGATTTTCTTTATTTAAACTTACGACTCGTCACCTGAATATGTTATTTAATATTTTATTTTTTCTGTTTGTAATATCGTGTTACAATTTTTATGTATTGAGTCGTTCCATGACCATGGAGACTTCTTAATTTGGTCCCACGGAACAATAAATAAATAAGTAAATAAATGTGTTATTCATCTGAAGTCGAAGCTTTCATAAAGACATATCCTGTTGTCTATATCTTCGTCTGTTCGTTCTTCTCCATCGTCTGTCCAGTCTAACCTTGTGTCTGACGTAGTTTGACTTTTTTTTATCTCGTTTTGTTCGCTTTCGTTCGTTGCATCTGCTCGGGGCGGACGTCGTAAGACATGCATTTAAGTTCGTTGTTGATCGATTAACTCAGTTTTTTTATTACAGAGGGCAGCTAACCCTGTGGCTGAACACGCTGAGCTACCATGGCGGCAGTACTTCGACTAATTAGGGGTTCGTCTCCTGTTTCTCCAGGTTTGTTTCCAATCTAGTTATGTAACGATTGTTGTCCATTTTCAGAATTCATCAGACTTTTGCTTCCTGCAGGGCGCTCATTGGCATTTTCTGTTGTAGAGTCTTCCATTGTCTTGTCTTGCTCCAGTATGGACCTGAGTTTCTCTCTTAAAGAAGGAGCCAAACTCTCTGCGACTTCGTGTCCCAGTCTCCGTTTTTTTGCGTTCGTTTTTCTCCTTCAGGATACCGCAGGAGACATGTCAGACGATTTTTCTATTGAGCTGATGGGGGAATGCTCAGACGACGTGTGTTCCTTCTTTTTCCAGAATTTCTTTTGGAGGTGTCATTGTGAAGTTCGATCTTTGGTATTTTCACAGTTACATTTATAACTTTAGAGTGTTTCCATGTATTTACTTTCTGTACACTTTGGAGTCCTTCTCGATTGGCTTTTTCCACTTCTCTTTTTTTTTCGACCTCATTTACGTTTGTTCTTCATTTAACTCTGTACGTGGGTCTGGCGTACCTTCAATATCCATTGCTGACTTATCTGAAATCGTCAGCTCTTCGAGTTACAAAAGTAAAGAGCGTAGTGCGATTTCAGTTTCTGTGGTGTTTAGAATTGTCTGCTGTATACCTGACAGACTTTGTCATACCGGATAATACATTTGTTTCCTCATTTGGAGGCCGATTGTCAGTTTTTCGGACGGTTTCACCTGGACTCGGTACTGTGTCGTTCGTGGGTACCGCCAGTGTCACAGGAGCCTCTCCCAGCCCTGCTGTTGACGGTACTGCGGCGTGTGATCGATGCGGCGGCAGCGTTTACTTGAGGCTAGCCGTCGGGCCAGGAATAGTAACCTCTGAAGTCGGCATCAGCGGGACGCGCCTTTTACTGCACTCATTCCGTATGGGCTCAGAGCAGTTACATAGAGCGCACGTTTGAGGATGTCCGTCATACGTAACAACTCGATAGCCACACACCCTTATACAGGGTGTTACAAAAAGGTATGTCCAAACTTTCAGCAAACATTCCTCACACACAAATAAAGAAAAGATGTTATGTGGACATGTGTCCGGAAACGCTTAATTTCCATGTTAGAGCTCATTTTAGTTTCGTCAGTATGTACTGTACTTCCTCGATTCCTCCCTCATGAACCATGGACCTTGCCGTTAGTGCGGAGGCTTGCGTGCCTCAGCGATACAGATAGCCGTACTGTAGGTGCAACCACAACGGAGGGGTATCTGTTGAGAGGCCACACAAACGTGTTGTTCCTGAAGAGGGGCAGCAGCCTTTTCAGTAGTTGCAAGGGCAACAGTCTGGATGACTGACTGATCTGGCCTCGTAGCAATTACCAAAATGGCCTTGCTGTGCTGGTACTGCGAACGGCTGAAAGCAAGGGGAAACTGCGGCCGTAATTTTTCCCGAGGGCATGCAGCTTTACTGTATGATTAAAATATTCCGGAGGTAAAATAGTCCCCAATTCGGATCTCCGGGCGGGGACTACTCAAGAGGATCAGCAGAAAGAAAACTGGTGTACTACGGTTCAGAGCGTGGAATGTCAGATCCCTTAATCGGGCAGGTAGGTTAGAAAATTTAAAAAGGGAAATGGATAGGTTAAAGTTAGATATAGTGGAAATTAGTGAAGTTCGGTTGCAGGAGGATCAAGACTTCTGGTCAGGTGACTACAGGGTTATAAACACAAAATCAAATATGGGTAATGTAGGAGTAGGTTTAATAATGAATAGGAAAATAGGAATGCGGGTAAGGTACTACAAACAGCATAGTGAACGCATTATTGTGGCCAAGATAGATACGAAGCCCACACCTACTACAGTAGTACAAGTTTATATGCCAACTAGCTCTGCAGATGACGAAGAAATTGAAGAAATGTATGATGAAATAAAAGAAATTATTCAAATACTGAAGGCTGATGAAAATTTAATAGTCATGGGTAACTGGAATTCGGCTGTAGGAAAAGGGAGAGAAGGAAACGTAGTAGGTGATTATGGATTGGGGCTAAGAAATGGAAGAGGAACCCGCCTGGTAGAATGTTGCACAGAGCACAACTGAATCATAGCTAATACTTGGCTTAAGAAACATGAAAGAAGGTTGTATACATGGAAGAACCCTGGAGATACTAAAAGGTATCAGATAGATTATATAATGGTAAGACAGAGATTTAGGAACCAGGTATTAAATTGTAAGACATTCCCAGGGGCAGATGTGGACTCTGATCACAATCTATTGGTTATGACCTGTAGATTAAAACTGAAGAAACTGCAAAAAGGTGGAAATTTAAGGAGATGGCACCTGGATAAACTGAAAGAACCAGAGGTTATACAGAGTTTCAGGGAGAGCGTAAGGGAAAAATTGACAGGAATGGGGGACAGAAATACAGTAGAAGAAGAATGGGTAGCTTTGAGGGATGAAGTAGTGAAGGCAGCAGAGGATAAAGTAGGTAAAAAGACGAGGACTAGTAGAAATCCTTGGGTAACAGAAGAAATATTGAATTTAATTGATGAAAGGAGAAAATATAAAAATGCAGTAAATGAAGCAGGCAAAAAGGAATACAAACGTCTCAAAAATGAGATCGACAGGAAGTGCAAAATGGCTAAGCAGGGATGGCTAGAGGACTAATGTAAGGATGTAGAGGTTTATCTCACTAGGGGTAAGATAGATACTGCCTACAGGAAAATTAAAGAGACCTTTGGAGATAAGAGAACCAATTGTATGAACATCAAGAGCTCAGATGGAAACCCAGTTCTAAGCAAAGAAGGGAAAGCAGAAAGGTGGCATGAGTATATAGAGTGTCTATAGAAGGGCGATGTACTTGAGGACAATATTATGGAAATGGAAGAGGATGTGGATGAAGATGAAATGGGAGATATGATACTATGTGAAGAGTTTGACAGAGTACTGAAAGACCTGAGTCGAAACAAGGCCCCCGGAGTAGACAACATTCCATTGGAACTACTGATGGCCTTGGGAGAGCCAGTCCTGACAAAACTCTACCATCTGGTGAATAAGATGTATGAAACAGGCGAAATAACCACAAACTTCAAGAAGAATATAATAATTCCAATCCCAAAGAAAGCAGGTGTTGACAGATGTGAAAATTACCGAACAATCAGTTTAATAAGCCACAGCTGCAAAATACTAACACGAATTCTTTACAGACGAATGAAAAAACTAGTAGAAGCCGACCTCGGGGAAGATCAGTTTGGATTCCGTAGTAACACTGGAACACGAGAGGCAATACTGACCTTACGACTTATCTTAGAAGAAAGATTAAGGAAAGGCAAACCGACCATTTCTAGCATTCGTAGACTTAGAGAAAGCTTTTGACAATGTTGACTGGAATATCCTCTTTCAAATTCTAAAGGTGGCAGGGGTAAAATACAGGGAGCGAAAGTCTATTTACAATTTGTACAGAAACCAGATGGCAGTTAAAAGAGTCGAGGGGCATGAAAGGGAAGCAGTGGTTGGGAAGGGAGAAAGACAGGGTTGTAGCCTCTCCCCGATGTTATTCAATCTGTATATTGAGCAAGCAGTAAAGGAAACAAAAGAAAAATTCGGAGTAGGTATTAAAATTCATGGAGACGAAATAAAAATTTTGAGGATCGCCGATGACATTGTAATTCTGTCAGAGACAGCAAAGGACTTGGAAGAGCAGTTGAATGGAATGGATAGTGTCTTGAAAGGAGGATATAAGATGAACATCAACAAAAGCAAACGATAAATAGTTTGGACAAGAAGAGAATAGAAGCTTTCGAAATGTGGTGCTACAGAAGAATGCTGAAGATTAGATGGGTATATCACATAACTAATGAGGAAGTATTGAATAGTATTGGGGAGAAGAGAAGCTTGTTGCACAACTTGACCAGAAGAAGGGATCGGTTGGTAGGACATGTTCTGAGGCATTAAGGGATCACCAATTTAGTATTGAAGGGCAGTGTGGAGGGTAAAAATCGTAGAGGGAGACCAAGAGATGAATACACTAAGCAGATTCGGAAGGATGTAGGTTGCAGTAGGTACTGGGAGATGAAGAAGGTTGCACAGGATAGGGTAGCATGGAGAGCTGCATCAAACCAGTCTCAGGACTGAAGACCACAACAACAACAACATTCCTCGATTCACTGCCAGTACGCCGAATTGAAGGCTGGTAATGTTGACTTCGGTGCTAGTGTTGACATGCGACTCATGGCTCTACAGTACTAGCATCAAGCACATCAGTACGTAGCATCAACAGGTTATTGTTCATCACGAACATGGTTTTGCAGTCAGTGCAATGTTTACAAATGCGGAGTTGGCAGATGCCCATTTGATGTAAGGATTAGCACGGGGCAATAGCCGTGGCGCGGTACGTTTGTATCGAGACAGATTTCCAGAACGAGGGTGTCCCGACAGGAAGACGTTCGAAGCAATTGATCGGCGTCTTAGGGAGCAAAGAACATTCCAGCCTATGACTCGCGACTGGGGAAGACCTAGAACGACGAGGACACCTGCAATGGACGAGGCAATTCTTCGTGCAGTTGACGATAACCCTAATGTCAGCGTCAGAGAAGTTGCTGCTGTACAAGGTAACGTTGACCACGTTAGTGCTACGGAGAACCAGTTGTTTCCGTACCATGTACAGCGTGTGAAGCCACTATCAGCAGCTGATTGGCCTCCACGGGTATGATTCTGCGAATGGTTCATCCCAAAATGTATCAATACTCATTTCAGTGCAAATGTTCTCTTTACGGATGAGGCTTCATTCCAACGTGATCAAATTGTAAATTTTCACATTCAACATGGGCTGACGAGAATCCACACGCAATTATGCAATCACTTCATCAACACAGATTTTCTGTGAACGTTTGGGCAGGCATTGTTGGTGATGTCTTGATTGGGCCCCATGTTCTTCCCCCTACGCTCAATGGAGCACGTTATCGTGATTTCATACGGGATACTCTACCTGTGCTTCTAGAACATGTGCCTTTACAAGTATGACACAACATGTGGTTCATGCACGATGGGGTCCTGCACATTTCAGTCGAAGTGTTCGTACGCTTCTCTACAACAGATTCAGTGACCGATGGATTGTTAAAGGTGGACCAATTCCATGGCCTCCACGCTCTCCTGACCTCAACCCTCTTGACTTTCATTTATGGGGGCATTTGAAAGCTCTTGTTTACGCAACCCCGGTACCAAATGTAGAGACTCTTCGTGCTCGTATTGTGGACGGCTGTGATACAATACGCCATTCTCTAGGGCTGCATCAGCGCATCAGGGATTCCATGCGACGGAGGGTCGATGCATGTATCCTCGCTAACGGAGGACATTTTTAACATTTCCTGTAACAAAGTGTTTGAAGTCACGCCGGTACGTTCTGTTCCTGTGTGTTTCCATTCCATGATTAATGTGATTTGAAGAGAAGAAATAACATGAGCCCTAAATGGAAAGTAAGCGTTTTCGGACACATGTCCACATAACATTTTTTCTTTCTTTGTGTGTGAGAATGTTTCCTCAAAGTTTGGCCGTACCTTTTTGTAACAGCCTATGTGGGGGGCAGGTCCTGCAGCTACTCCCGTTTCGGGAAATGTTTGTACGTGTTTTGTATCATTACCATAAGTTATGCAACGCATTTTATTGTCCCGTACGATGACTACAAAAGAGACTGACCATTTCTTCGCAAAAGTTAGCATTGATCTTGAAACAATGGTTGTACGAGTACTTTGGTAATTGAAGCCAAATGACAAGATGAGTAATTTTTTGATAGCCAGTAAACTATTATCTGTACGAATATATAAAAGGGAAATGTTGTTAGCAAGAATCTCGAGAAGTTTTAGGTCGCTTTACTTCACATTTCACATGAAACTCTTATGAGCATAGGGATGGACATAGGCTACATATTTTTTCTCTATTTCTTTTTAAATTCTCAGCGAGAAAGAAAATGACGTGGTGTGCTACGAAAGTGAGCGGTTTCGTTTTCTTTTGTCGCAGTGGGTTTTAATAGAATTCTCTACAACATAAAAGTTGGATCGGTATGTGATTAGAATACTGCTACGCAATCTGAATCGTGTGAAACTATGTAATGTTATCCGTTCACACCTTAAAAACAAGCGAAATAATGACACTGAAAATACTATCCTCAGAGATCCAGCAACAGGAGAGGTCTGTCTCATACCCCGTATACCAGTAAGCCATTTAAGCAAATAAAGGTTTCCGAGCACGACTCGCGGTCAAACCCACACTTCTGTATTTCGACGTTCCTGCGTCTCAAACTGCACTTGTAGACACATTATGTTATTCCGGTAGAGAGAAGCGGGGACATTTCGATTGAAAGTCGCTGCCTGGTGGCGTCGGGTATATTTGATATTGCACTGCCTGTCGTGTTAAGAAAACGATGCAGTGTTCATGCATGCATGAATCACATAATACACACATCAAAAAAAGTTTTGACTCACCCCAGTTCCTAGAACTCTTGAAGACAGACGTTGACTTTGGATATTGTATTACACAGTCCCTTTCACTGTTCAGAGGTGCCACTAAACCCGCACAAAGATGTAAACAACCGAGCGTAAGCAACGCCTATTAGACGGTGAGGGTCCGACAGCCGATCAGTTCCAGTCATTCACCAGGAAGGAGGTACACGGCTCGTGTTGTCTGTAGTCCAACCATGCCTACACGGTCAATAACGCTGTTGGATCGCGTCCGCATTGTTACTTCGTGCCTGGAAGGGCTCTCAACAAGGAAAGTGTCCACGCATCTCGGTGTGAACCAAAGCGATGTTGTTCGGACATGGAGGAGATACAGAGAGACAGGAACTGTCGATGACATGCCTCGCTCAGGCCGCCCAAGGGCAACTACTGCAGTTGATGAGCGCTACCTGCGGATTATGGCTCGGAGGAATCCTGACAGCATTACGCCACCATGTTGAATATTGCTTTTCATACAGCCACAGGACGTCGTGTTACGACTGAAACTGTGCTCAATAGGCTCATGATGCGCAACTTCACTCCCGACGTCCGTATTTGCAACCACGATACCATGCAGCGCAGTGCAGATGGACCCAACAAGATACCGAATGGACCGCTCAGAACTGGCATCACGTTCTCTTCACCGATAGTGTCGCATTGCCTTCTACCATATGGAGGAAAGACGACACATGGAAGTTTGAGTCTGGCCATGATTATTGTACGGATCACGAAAGCGGGCAAGACCGTGATTTCCATCCCGAGGCCATTAACCCCTGAGGGGTAAAACGATATTTTCTGGGTGGTAAAAATACGAAGTGTTATATTATGGTTCAGTCACATATGTAAATTGCTTCAAAAAGTCATTTTCACCAACTCATTAGACTAATAAATTAAAGATATGTTGCTGATTCTAAAATCGTCAAAAATGAGCATCAATTGCATGACGGTACGTGGTGGAGGACAGAGCGAATGTATTAACAAAAGATATTGGAAATTCGCTAGCGGTTGTTTGGGGAAGGGGACCAGACAGCGAAGTCATCGGTCTCATTGCGTTAGGGAAGGATGGGGAAGGAAGTCGGCCGTGCCCTTTCAAAGGAACCATCCCGGCATTTGCCTGGAGCGATTTAGGGAAATCACGGATAGCCGGACACGGGATTGAACTGTCGTCCTCCCAAATGCGAGTCCAGTGTCTAATCACTGCGCCACCTCGCTCGGTAGCTGGCTACTTGCCTGTATTGTTGCAGCAGTTCATTATTTACTCCACCGAGTTACCAGATCACTCATTGTTTTTCTTTTGTTAGTCAGTTGTTAGCTCGCCAACCAAATCGACAGGTGTCTCCAATTTCACTACCTTCTCAAGGTATTTCGGTTTGAGACGAGAAAGAGAAACAGATGAGTGAAGTTTTTCTTATTCAAGCACTAACTGTTGGGTAAGAAACTCCTAGTTAACACCACTACGTTTCGTTCACTATTGGGTGTATATATATCTGAGTCGATAAGATACAAGCATATGGAAGATGGTATCTGTTCTTTCGGACTGCCGCGAGTAATGAGTATAGTGGGCAGCGGCACTACAAATATAGTGTGTGGACAGTAAGTGTAAGTTGTAAGTGAGGGTCTGACGGGCAGCGCGCCAGAGTTAAGTCCCTGCAGTCGCGCTATCCTGTGTGTCCTCGATGGGTCTCCCGTCTGCTTTAGGGGGTGGCGCGCCACGGACCTGTTGTGCCGGCCGAGGGCGCGCATGGACGAGGAAGTGTTTACACCGCCGGTACTGGCGCGTGTTCTTGTCTGACTAGATCGCCGTGGCACGCAATTTTAGAAAGACTACATTCCAATTAATGTTCAACGAATATGCCAGACTCAAGGCTTTCGAAATAGAGCGTTTTTTGATGGAAGAAGTTCGTCTACCTCCTGCAGACCTAATTAGAATACACCTATCCATTGTAAGCACGAAGTCGGCGTTCCAAAACATCTATAGGGTTCAGATCAGGACTCTGTGGAGGCCAGTCCATTACAGGAATGTTATTATCGTGTATCCACTCGCCACAGGCCGTACATTATGAACAGTGTTCGATCGTGTTGAAAGATGCAGTCGCCATCTACTAATAGCTCTTCAACCTCGGGAAGCAAGAAGGTGCTTAAAAATTCAATGTAGGCCTATGCTGTGATAGTGCCGTGGAAAACAGCAAGGGCTGCAAGCCCCCTCCATGAAAATCACGACCACACCATAACACCAACGCCTCCGAATTTTACGTCACTCCACACAATCTTCTTCCACTGTTCAATCGTCCAATGTTTACGCTTCTTGCACCAAGCGAGGCGTCGTTTGGTATTTACCGGTATGATGTGTGGCTTATGAGCCCGCATCTCGTGGACGTGCGGTAGCGTTCTGGCTTCCCGCGCCTGGGTTCCCGGTTTCGATTCCCGGTGGGGTTAGGGATTTTCTTTGCCTCGTGATGGCTGAGTGTTGTGTGTTGTCCTGAGGTCAGTTAGGTTTAAGTAGTTCTAGGGGACTGAAGCTAAACGCTTTCGTGCTGTACGTGTCCCTTCACGTTTCCACTTCACTATAACACCGAAATCAGTGTTCCTACGGAAGTTTACGAGTGTGGAAATCTCGCGTACAGACGTATGACACAAGTGACACCCAATAACCTCACCACGTTCGAAGATAGTGAGCTCCGCGGAGCGACCATTCTGCTCTTTGACGATGTCTAATGACAACTGAGGTGGCTGACATGGAGTACGTAGCAGTATGTTTTTGGGGGCGTACGGATACTTCCGATCACATAGTGTATGACGGTTCACGCTCACTCAGTTTGAGTTGGGCTGCGCGGCGCCGTGCATAGTGGTTCAGGTTGGAGTGCCGCAGTCTCGCAATTGGAGCAAGTTAAGATTACGAGTGCCGCATTTCTTGTGCTGTACCGTCATCTAAAAATGAGCTGTTGTCAGTGGTTAACATCTGCGTTAAAAGTATGTCAATGTACGGTGGAAATAATTATTTCGTTGAACTACATCTTGGCAATACTGAACAGTTAGATTTTTTTTTTTTGTCAAATGTCGTTCAAAGACTTAAAAGCTGTTGTATATGAAAAACGAATAATGGACACATGTTGCACAACTGCAGTATCAACCATTCTTTTTGGCAACGGCAGATTCCTTTATGAGTTGCATGTACCTGTTCAAGCTCTGCAAAAGATATCAGCCATTGTCATCGAAGTATGCATAATATTCTTTGCTTCATCGGTTTCGAATGCGACATCACTGGCGACCCACTTCCAGTCATCACTTAGTTTTATTTTTGTGTGATATTTATTGTCCTTAGGATCCCACAATTCCTCCTTTCCTCCACAAAGAGCTATAAGTTGTTAAGTATCTTTGTCGTTACACGCCATACTTAGTGAGAACACACTGTCGCATAGCTCATACAGGGTGTTACAAAAAGGTACGGCCAAACTTTCAGGAAACATTCCTCACGCACAAAGGAAGAAAATATGTTATGTGGAACTTTGTACGGAAACGCTTACTTTCTATGTTAGAGTTCATTTTAACACTTCTCTTCAAATCACATTAATCATGATACGGAACCACACAGCAACAGAACGTAACAGCGTAATTTCAAACACTTTGTTACGGGAAATGTTCAAAATGTCCGTTAGCGAGGATACATGCATCCACCCTCCGTCGCATGGAATCCCTGATCCGTTGATGCAGCCCTGGAGAATGGCATATTGTATCACAGCCGTCCACAATACGAGCACGAAGAGTCTCTACATTTGGTATGTCAGTTCAAAAGACGAAGGAAGCGAGGACATACTACCTTCAATAGGACCAGGCGTAACAAACCACTGTGGTGTTGAAAACAGTCTTCGGATTGATGAAGGTTTACTTAACTTATATGGAGCAATTTTAACATTCGTGTTTACCTTACACCGTGCGGTATTAGCCGAGCGGTCAGGGGCGCTGCAGTCATGGACTGTGTGGCTGGTCCCGGCGGAGGTTTGAGTCCTCCCTCGGGCATGGGTGTGTGTGTTTGTCCTTAGGGTAATTTATGTTGAGTAGTGTGTAAGCTTAGGGACTGATGACCTTAGCAGTTAAGTCCCATGAGATTTCACACAAATTTGAACATTTCTTTTTGTTAAACTTACAATGAACAAAGTACAGCAAAAGTAATGCTGACATCCATGTTAAACTTATTATGAATAAAGTATAGCAACACTATATTGACGATTCTGAGATTACGTCCAAGTGCAGCTGAATAGAATGCAGAGGCAGTACCTAAGTATGTTTGCAATTCAGGCTACTAAAGGTGTTTCATAATAAATTGAGGCGAAACGTTTACGGCAAAATAAAAATAAAATTAATTCATTTGCAAATAGACGTAAACCGAAAATCATCAACATCAGTTGCATTATGTCTTTTGCTATTAATGCTAACTTCTCGTGATCCTTATTTTTCCAAAAATGCATTATGTTATGTTTCTTTCTCTTAAGTTCCCGCACTTTAGACAACTTTTGTTTCTTCCAGGATTCATGGCACCTGGAAAAAAGTTGGTACAAAGAAGCTTTTCAACGGTTGGGGTGTTACAACAATTATTGACAGAGAAGCCCAGTGAGTTCTATGCACTATAGTGCTAACAGCAGAGAGCATGAAACTATGCAAATTAGAAGATCGCTTTGAAAGAAGTGATGCAGAGTTCGCCAGAGTAGACAATGAACCCTACAGACGCAAAGAAGCTGCACTGAAAAGTTCACGCAAGGCTTCAGCGTGCTACTTTTTTCAGTCGATGGAAGCTAGTCTTGAAGCATCACACCAAATCGCTCTTCGAATAGCTGAAAACAAGAAACCTTGTACAATAGAAGAGGATCTCATCACGCCTTGCTTACTAGATGCAGTCATTTCTAGGAGACCAACATGTAGAAAAAATAAACAAGCATTCTCCTTTCAACAACACGATTAAAAGTCGTATCGAGGACATTAATTTGGTTATTTTGCGCACAGTACACAACAAAATCAGATAAAGTAATTTCTTTGTACTGCAATTAGATGAAACGACTGACATCTTGTTTGCAGCTGCTTTTCTACGTTCATTGCATAAAAGGCGATGGCCTGGAAGAAGAATACTTGTACGCGGAATCATTGGACGTACTACACGTGATGAGGATGTTTTTCGTTCAGTAAAGAATTTTGTTGAAGGAATTAAGTTACAGTGGTCGAAGTTTATGAGTGTATGTACAGACGGAGCACCTTCTATCTTGGGCGTTCGCTCTGTATTCCACAGATTGCTGAAAGAAGTTGCTCCAAATGCAACATTAGGCCACTGCAGTAAACATCGCTATGCTTTGGCAGCGAAAACATTTCCACCTGATTTGTCGAATGTACTCATTCAAATAGAAGATTGTAAACCATATCCGAGATAGTGCAACGAAGACAAGAGTTCTCAAAGTGTTGTGCAAAGAGACTGGAGTGAAATTCGATGAGCTCTTCTTTCACAGAGAAGTTCGGTGGCTGTCACGTGCCAAGGTGCTGCATAGAATACTTGAGCTCCGACCGCAAATTGCTTTCTTATTGAAAGGGACGAGGATGGAAAAGGAGAAAGATTTACATGCCAAAATGACAGATAATGTATTTATTTCCAACGTGGCATATCTTGAAGATTTCTTTGCGGAAATCAATACGCTTAACCTCGGCTTCCAACTAAATAAGACGAATATTTTAACGGCACAAGATAAAGTTGCCAGTTTTCTTCGGAGGTTGGAGCTTCACCATCCCAGGGCTGAATTTCAAGACATTTCGATGTTCCCAGAATTGACAGTAATAACTCGATGCCTACAGTGATAAATGCTCATTCATCAATGAAATAAGTCAGCACTTACCACCAGTAATAAATACTATCAGTAATTAATTTCCTACACTGGAGACTCGACAAGTAAGTGCCTGGGCTTTAAGACCGTTTTCAGTGAAAGATGGTATATTTTCAGATAGTGAAATTCGAGTCAAACAAAATTTCTTGGACTACGTGAAGACAACACACTGAAAATAGGTTTCTCCAAATGGAACTGGCAACGTTTTCAAGAAAGCTGGGTGACTAGTATTGGTTACTAAGAGAAAAAAATGTGTGAAATTGGATTTGTGGCTATGGTGGCAACGAGAAATAAGCAATGAAACGATTGAACTTGGAACACGATTTACGATGTGCACTAGCTGAGACCAAACCGAACATAAAAAAGATTGTTAAAATATGCAGTACCAACCGCCTCATAGACCTTCTTTATTCCTTGGATTAGTAGAACACTTACAAAAACATGACAGTTTTATTTGTTGAATGTTAATAAAATGTGTATTTCCTTGTAATTTTAAGAATTGGAGTCAACGGCCTTGCCTCAATGGTAACACGGTTCCTATCAGATCACCGAAGTTAAGAGCTGATGGATTGGGCTAGCACCTGGATGGGTGGCCATCCGGTCTGCCGAACGCTGTCGGCAAACGAGGTCCACCCAACCCTTGTGAGGCAAACTGAGGAGTTGCTGGATTGAGAAGTAGTAGCTCCGATCTCGAAAACAGACATACGGCTGAGAGAGCGGTGTGCTGACCACATGCCCCTCCATATCCGCAGCCAGTGACGCCTGTGGGCTGAGGATGACATGGCGGCTGGTCGGTACCGTTGGGCCTTCATGGCCTGTTCGGGAGGAGTTAAGGTTTTTTTTTTTTAATGAAGGGAACGTTCAAATTTTTTTCCTAAGAAGTATGAATTAAGGCTGGATCCTTGTTTTTGTAAGTGTACAACTGTTTTGTCTTACTACCCAGACATGTTTCATCACAATTGGGGCATCGCCAGTGAGTTTCTTCCTTATAATTTTCCTTGCAAATTACGCTGCTTGAGTCCTATGGCTGCCAATGGAAATAGTCCACAGGTCTAGATTACTAAACTATGTCATCCTTGCTCAATTTGGATTGTTCTGAGCGTGTTTTATTGTTTTCGTGTATTTTGAATGACTTTTCTCTTGCTCGTTTGTGAATAACTGCGTCTTGCTATCTTTTTTCCTCTCTCAAATTCAGTTAGACACTACACTCTGTTGGGGTTTTGGTTTCTACATGATCTCGTTCGGGGGTAGTAGTCTAAAAAAGATTGGAAACCACTGGGTTATGGCGACCGCTCATGTAAAGTGCGAAAACCGGCTTCGAGTCCGGGCCGACACGAATTTTCATTGTCGTTAGCCTCTTATACAGCATATGCTTGTTCGCATTCGCAACTGCGAATACAGTCCATTATTTCGTATAATGCTGCTTTGTTACAGTACTTTGTTACAGTACTGTCTTCGAAAGGTCAATCTTTTTCATACAGTATTAGAGTATTTTGAGTGTCGTGCAGACCCATCGTTTTACCACATTTTGTTCTTGAATGAAGGAAGTGTGAAGTGAAAATTCCTTTAGCACAGACGCAGCCCTGCTTACAGATTTCGTAAGAAAATTACGTCAGTTAAGGCTAGGAAATGATGGAGTATCGGAGTGTTCCAAATAGAGAATGAGAGAGAGAGAGAGAGGGAGCGAGGCGACCGGCAAGTCATTCCTGTTACAGGAAATGTTTATAGGTGTTTTGTATCACGGCCATAAGTTGTTCATTGCTATGAAACTTACTTTATTCTCTACTATGATGATTATCAAAGAGACTGACCAGTTCATCGTAAAGATTATCAATTGGAAACAACGGTTGAACGAGTACTCTGATAATTTAGACCAAACGACTTTAGGTGTCATCTATTTGATACCAAATGAAGAGTTCCGTCCTTTGGTTTTTACAGAGCTATTATTTGCGTGGGTATATGAAGGGGAAACCTTGTTAGCAACAATCTCGAAAAGTTTTTGGTTGACTTACTTGAATTTTTACACGACACTCTAATAAACGTGCTGCTGGACATACATTACATGTATTTTTTAAAAAAAAAAAAAAAGACATACGGGCTTTCCGTTAAAATTCAGTACGAGAAAGAAAATACTGTGCTGTGCTGTGATACTGGGCCGTTTCGTTTTCTTTCTCGCAGTCAGTTTTAGTAGAAACCTCTATATAACGAAAGTTGGATTGGTTTACGATTATAACGACATTACGCAATCTGAATCCTGTGAAACTTTGTAATGCTAGACTTCCAGTTTAAAACTAGGCTAGATAATGTCATTGAAGCTACTATCATCATAGATCCATGATAAGAAGACTCTCTCACACTCCGGATATCAAAGATCAAAACTGATTTATCCATTCAATTTAAGCGAATCAGCTTTTCCGAACACGACTCACGGCCGAACCCAAACTATAACATGTCGTCGTTCCTGCGTCACAACCTGTACTCGTACACACATTATGTAATTCCAGTACGCGGGAGGACATTTTAATCGAATACGATATTGCAATGCCTCGTTTTTATGAATTACGGTGCACTGAAGTGCGGCGACTTCAGCTGTTATGAGATACACTCATGTTCAGAAAAAAACAGAACACCATGAACGAACAGAGATAGAAGGTTTCTAAGGTTATTATTGCTGCTGCAAATCTAAAAATTTCTCCTTGCACAATGTAGCGATAAACAGTTGTCATATTAACTTTTTTTATTTCTTTAGGATGAGTAAAATTTGCCACACACATGTCGCTTTTGAGAGAATTGCACAACTGATGATTTTCATATTTTATTTGTCTTTAGATATCTCATATGATTTAATTTCAGGGTGCCACAAATTCTGTCTAACACTTTTTTACGGTTCGATGCTATTGTTCGAAGGCTGAATGATGCTCTACGCGTCTAGCCCAAGCAATCTGAACTTTTTTGAGATCGTTAAAATTTGAAAATGAGCTCTTCGCCTCATTAACTTTTACTCTCGTTGCGTTGCAGTAAAGTAGTAAATTTTCTATTATACGCACAGCGTCATCGTTGCTTCTTACTATCAAACAAGCGTCGTCAACGTACGCGTTACTAATTTCCTTCCGATCTGAGACTGATATGCCATCTAGTGCGTCATTTAAAGGTCTCATAAGAGGTTCCAGTGCTACACCGTACAGCATCATTGGTAACTGACTCCCCTGCGAGACTCTTTTTCCAATCAAAATGTCCTTAGTATACTGTCCATTCAGTGAAACCTTTGATTTGATACCTGTCAATCTGTTAGCTAACACGTTCACTTTACTAGTAGTTATTCCCATGTACCTCAACGTTTTGAAAAGGTATCTGTTTTTTTACTCTGTTGAACGCTTTTGCAAAGTCTATAAAAGCAAGACCGCAATATTCTGTTTGGAAAGATTACGACGATGCCCCTGTATTCACTTACTGTCATGAATATGCTACACCTTGGAAGACAAGTTTGCTGACATCCAATGATCTTTTCTAAGACTGGACTTAGTCTCTCTTTGACTACCCTCGCTGTTTCTTTTTTTTGTGATCTGAGTTCATCAGGGTGATAGCTCTCATTTTAGTTATATCCTTTATTTCTGTGTTCCTTCTTTTTAGAAGAAGCACAATGACACTCTGTTTAAAGCCTATTGGGACTGCCTCTCCTTTCAAGACTTCATTTATAATTTCAGTAAATATTATTCCTGTTGTATGCCAATATGTTCCATAAAATTCTAACGGCAATCTATCAGGGGCGGGTGACTCTTTAGGAGGTGATGACTTCTGTATATCTAAAACTTCTTCTGTGGGTATTTCCGCTGTCATATTTAGGTTACCCTGTTCTGTTATTGTGTCTGCGACTCCAGATATGGATAAAAAAAACTCTCACCACATTGTCCTCAACCCACTTCTGACTGTAGAGTGTATCACAAATTCGAAAATGCTCATTCATAATAGCTTTTTCATCTTTCAGATCTCTCGTGTCCTCCGCTCGGAGGTACTCAATAAAATTTCTTCTCCTTTGTTTTTCATGTCTTATGAGATAATATATTGTGGTACTTTCGTCTTCTATACCAGTTTTGTGTGGGTGAATTTATTTTTAAGTCATCTGGCTTTGATCTCTTGATATTTAGAAGCTTGGCTTTGATCTGCTAATATGCATTAAAATATCTTGTGACATTGGTTGCTCGTAGAGGGTACGTATACGAGAGTAAAATGAAATTCAGTTGTGTTTCTCAACCACATCGCTCTCCCTTTAGATAGTTATAAAAGCTGTATTAAAAATTTTACATATATGCCGTTCCTAGATTCTAAAAAACAGACGTCGTGCATTTGAGTTCCTTCCCTAACAAGGATAACTGTCCCAGAGTTGTGCTCATGAGCTATGTTTAAAATTTTATTGTAGCCAGCTACATACAGATCCCTAATACTGACTTCTTTTAAAAATATTATTTTTGTGTCTGACTAACAAAAATCAAGTTTTAAGGAGAGCTACTTTAATTGCAATGTGTATTTCATTTATATTCAAGGTACTCACATTATAAGTTTGTTCCATCAGAATGTATTAGAGATAAAGTTAGTGAATTGCTTATAGATGTTGACCCTGAAATTATTGTTATCTCTG
This sequence comes from Schistocerca gregaria, assembly GCF_023897955.1. Lineage (NCBI taxonomy): Eukaryota > Metazoa > Arthropoda > Insecta > Orthoptera > Acrididae > Schistocerca > Schistocerca gregaria. The sequence continues at coordinate 181,689,365 of NC_064931.1, read as the reverse complement.
AACACTTCTTAAATAAGGAGATAATTCAGAGGCTTCCTTTACCAGGATACAGGTTGGCTGGCAACTTTTCGAGGAGCTCTTTGCGGTGTGGGTTTGTAGCCATGTATATCAAAAACGGCATCCCATTTGAGTCAGTTGATGTTTCAAAGTACTGCACTGAAAAGGTGTTTGAATAACTGTTGTTATTAATAGATCCCCAGACTCCGATTTCACAACATTTTTGCTAAAGCTAGAGGAGGTTCTTGGTTCACTTTATAGGAAATACAAAAAGTTAGTTATATGTGGTGACTTCAATATTAATTTTATAAGTGATTGTGCACGGAAGAGGATGCTGGTAGACGTCCTTAATTCATATAATCTTATGCAAACCGTATTCTTTCCAGTGAGAGTGCGAGGGAACAGTAGAACAACCATAGACAACATTTTTGTTCATTCCTCATTACTAGAAGAGCATTCTGTTAGCAAACAGGTGAATGGCCTTTCAGATCATGATGCACAAATTTTAACTCTAAAAGTTTTTTGTGCTGCAACACGTGTTAAATATACTCATCAGCTGTTTAGGAAAGCTGATCCAGTTGCTGTAGAGACCTTTGTAAACCTTATCAAGGAACAAGAGTGGCAAGATGTTTATAGCGCTGATACAGTAGACGATATATATATCGCTTTTCTCAAGGCTTTTCTTGTGATTTTTGAAAGTTGCTTTCCGTTAGAACGTACAAAACAGGGTACTAGCACAAACAGGCAGCCTGGGTGGCTGACTAGAGGGATAAGAATATCTTGTAGAACAAAGTGGCAATTATATCAAGACGTTAGAAATAGTCAGAATCTAAATGCAGCAGCCCATTACAAACAGTATTGTAAGGTGCTTCAAACTGTTATTAGGAAGGCAAAAAGTATGTGGTATGCAAATAGAATAGCTAAGTCTCAGGATAAAATTAAAACCATATGGTCAGTCGTAAAGGAAGTGGCTGGCCTGCAGAGACAGGTCGAGGATATAGAATCAGTGCGTTGTGGGAATGTTCGTGTTACTGGTAAGTCGCATATATGTGCAGTGTTTAATAATCACTTTTGAATATAGCAGGTGAACTAAATGGAAACCTAGTCCCAACAGGGAATCATATAGCGTTCCTAGAAAAAAGTGTCCGAGATTGTTACCTGAAATGTTCCTCCATGATACTGACAAGAGGGAGATTGAGTTAATAATTGAATCACTAAAGACCAAGAACTCTCATGGATATGACGGGGTATCTAGCAGAATACTGAAGTATTGTTCTATGTATGTTAGCCCAATACTTAGCCATATCTGTAACTTTTCCTTTAGGAGTGGTCGGTTTCCTGACCGATTACAGTCCTCGCTAGTGAAGCCAGTTTATAGAAAGGGAGACAGGGATAATATTGACAATTACAGACCTATTTCTATGCCATCAGTGTTTGCCAGAGTTATCGAGAAGGTTGTATATACAAGCTTACTGGAGCACTTAAATTCACATAATTTGCTGTCAAATGTTCAGTTTGGTTTTAGAAATGGTTTAACAACTGAAAATGGTATATTCTCTTTTCTCTGTGAGGTTTTGGACGGATTAAATAAAAGGTTGCGAACTCTAGGTGTTTTCTTTGATATAACGAAGGCTTTTGACTGTGTTGACCACAAAATATTACTGCAGGAGTTAGACCATTATGGAGTAAGGGGAGTAGCTTACAATTGGTTTGCCTCTTACTTTAAGAACAGAAAGCAGAAGGTAATTCTTCGCAATATTGAGAGTGGTAGTGATTTTCAGTCCCAATGGGGCACTGTTAAGTGGGGCGTTCTCCAAGGGTCGGTGCTGGGGCCACTGCTGTTTCTTATTTATACAAATGATATGCATTCTAGTATTACAGGTGATTCAAAAATATTTCTGTTTGCTGATGACACCAGTTTGGTAGTGAAGGATCTTCTGTGTAATATTCAAACAGTATCAAGTAATGTAGTTCATGAAATGAGTTCGTGCCTTGTGGAAAATAATTTGATGCTATATCACAGTAAGACTCAGTTTATACAGTTTCTAACTCACAATTCAACAAGAACCGATATTTTGATCGGAGATAATAGGCATATTATAAGCGAGACGGAACAGTTCAAGTTCCTAGGCGTTTGGATAGACAGTAAGCTGTTGTGGAAAGCCCATGTCCAGGATCTTGTTCAGAAACTAAATGCTGCTTTGTTTACCATTAGAACAGTAGCTGAAATAAGTGACACTTCAACGCTAAAAGTAGTCTACTTCGCATATATTCATACGCTTATGTCGTATGTTATTATTTTTTGGGGTAATTCTTCTGATTCAAAAATAGTATTTTTGGCTCAAAAACGGGCTGTTCGAGCTATATGTGGTGTAAGTTCGAGAACCTCTTGTCGACCCCTGTTCAATAGTCTGGGAATTCTGACATTGCCCTCACAGTGTATATTTTCTTTAATGTCGTTTGTTGTTAGCAATTTTAGCCTATTCCCAAGAGTTAGCAGCTTTCACTCAGTCAATACTAGGCAGAAATCCAATCTACATGTGGAATGCACTTTCTTGACTCTTGTGCAGAAAAAAGTGTAGTATTCTGCTACATCCATTTTCAATAAGCTACCACAAGAACTCAAAAGATCTTAGCAGTAGCCCAAACTCTTTTAAGTCTAAACTGAAGAGTTTCCTCATGGCTCACTCCTCCTATTCTGTCGAAGAGCTCCTGGAAGAGCTAAAGCAAATTCCAGCGTTACATTGATGATTTTCTTTATTTAAACTTACGACTCGTCCCCTCAATATGTTTTTTTTATATTTCATTTTATCTGTTTCTAATATCGTGTTATAATTTCATTTATTGACTCGTTCGATGACCATGGAGACTTCTCCTTAATTTGGTCCCACTGAACAATAAATAAATAAATAAATAAATAAATAAATAAATGTGTTATTCATCTGAATTCCAAGCTTTCATAAAGATCACTGCATTTTTCCTTTAATTTCTTCTTCCGTTTTTCTTCTTTCTATAGCTCTTGGCACTCTTTTAATAAAAAATATATCCTGTTGTCTATATCTTCGTCTGTTCGTTCTTCTCCATCGTCTGCCCAGTCTAACCTTGTCTCCGACGTAGTTAGACTTTTTTTATCTCATTTTGTTTCTTTTCGTTCGTTGCATCTGCTCGGAGCGGACGTTCTAAGACATGCGTTTAAGTTCGTTGTTGATCGATTAACTCAGTTTTTTTTTATTACAGAGGGCAGCTAACCCTGTGGCCGAACACGCTGAGCTACCGTGGTGGCAGTACTTCGACTAATTAGGGGGTCGTCTCCTGTTTCTCCAGGTTTGTTTCCGATCTAGTTATGTAACGACTGTTGTCCATTTTCAGAATTCATCAGACTTTTGCTTCCTGCAGGGCGCTCATTGGCATTTTCTGTTGTAGAGTCTTCCATTGTCTTGTCTTGCTCCAGTATGGACCTGCGTTTCTCTCTTAAAGAAGGAGCCAAACTCTCTTCGGTTTCGTGTGCCTGTCTCCGCTTTTTGGCGTTCGTTTTTCTCCTTCAGGATCTTGCAGGAGACAAGTCAGACGATTTTTCTATTGAGCTGATGGGGGAATGCTCAGACGACGTGTGTTCCTTCTTTTTATCAGAATTTCTTTTGGAGGTGTCGTTGTGAAGTTCGAACTTTGGTTCTTTCACATTTATAACTTTAGATTGTTTGCATGTATCTACTTTCTGTACACTTTGGTGTCCTTCTCGATTGGCTTTTTCCGCTTCTCATTTTTTTTTCGACCTCATTTACGTTTGTTCTTGTTTTAACTCTGTACGTGGGTCACGCGTACCTTCAATATTCATTGCTGACTTATGTGAAATCGTCAGCTCTTCGAGTTAAAAAGTGAACAGCGCAGTGCGATTTCAGTTTCTGTGGTGTTTAGAATTGTCTGCTGTATACCTGACAGACTTTGTCATACCGGATAATTCATTTGTTTCCTCATTTGGAGGCCGCTTGTCAGTTTTTCGGGCGGTTTCACCTGGACTCGGTACTGTGTCGTTTCTGGGTACCGCCAGTGTCACTGGAGCCTCTCCAGCCCTGCTGTTGACGGTACTGCGGCGTGCCATCGATGCGGCGGCAGCGTTTACTTGAGGCTAGCCGTCGGGCCAGGAATAGTAACCTCTCAAGTCGGCATCAGCGGGACGCGCCTTTTACTGCACTCATTCCGTATGGCCTCAGAGCAGTTACATAGAGCGCACGTTTGAGGTTGTCCGTCATACGTAACAACTCGATAGCCACACACCTTATACAGGGTGTTACAAAAAGGTATGTCCAAACTTTCAGCAAACATTCCTCACACACAAATAAAGAAAAGATGTTATGTGGACATGTGTCCGGAAACGCTTAATTTCCATGTTAGAGCTCATTTTAGTTTCGTCAGTATGTACTGTACTTCCTCGATTCCTCCCCCCATGAACTATGGACCTTGCCGTTGGTGGGGAGGCTTGCGTGCCTCAGCGATACAGATAGCCGTACTGTAGGTGCAACCACAACGGAGGGGTATCTGTTGAGAGGCCAGACAAACGTGCTGTTCCTGAAGAGGGGCAACAGCCTTTTCTGTAATTGCAAGGGCAACAGTCTGGATGACTGACTGATCTGGCCTTGTAGCAATAACCAAAATGGCCTTGCTGTGCTGGTACTGCGAACGGCTGAAAGCAAGGCGAAACTACGGCCGTAATTTTTCCCGAGGGCATGCAGCTTTACTGTATGATTAAATGATGATGGCGTCCTCTTGGGTAAAATATTCCGGAGGTAAAATAGTCCCACATTCGGATCTCCGGGCGGGGACTACTCAAGAGGATGTTGTTATCAGCAGAAAGAAAACTGGCGTTCTACGGATCGGAGCGTGGAATGTCAGATCCCTTAATCGGGCAGGTAGGTTAGAAAATTTAAAAAGGGAAATGGATAGGTTAAAGTTAGATATAGTGGGAATTAGTGAAGTTCGGTGGCAGGAGGAACATGACTTCTGGTCAGGTGACTACAGGGTTATAAACACAAAATCAAATAGGGATAATCCAGGAGCAAGTTAATAATGAATAGGAAAATAGGAATGCGGGTAAGCTACTACAAACAGCACAGTGGACGCATTATTATGGCCAAGATAGATACGAAGCCCACACCTACTACAGTAGTACAAGTTTATATGCCAACTAGCTTTGCAGATGACGAAGAAATTTAAGAAATGTATGATGAAATAAAAGAAATTATTCAGATAGTGAAGGGTGATGAAAATTTAATAGTCATGGGTGACCTGAATTCGGCAGTAGGAAAAGGGAGAGAAGGAAACGTAGTAGGTGAATATGGATTGAGGATAAGAAATGAAAGAGGAACCCGCATGGTAGAATGTTGCACAGAGCACACCTAATCATAGCTAATACTTAGTTTAAGAATCATGAAAGAAGTTTATATACATGGAAGAACCCTGGGGATACTAAAAGGTATCAGATAGGTTATATAATGGTAAGACAGAGATTTAGGAACCAGGTTTTAAATTGTAAGACATTTCCAGGGGCATATGTGGACTCTGATCACAATCTATTGGTTATGACCTGTAGATTAAAACTGAACAAACTGCAAAAAGGTGGAAATTTAAGGAGATGGCACCTGGATAAAATGAAAGAACCAGAGGTTGAACAGAGTTTCAGGGAGAGCGTAAGGAAAAAATTGACAGGAATGGGGGAGAGAAATACTGTAGAAGAAGAATGGATAGCTTTGTGGGATGAAGTAGTGAAGGCAGCAGAGGATCAAGTAGGTAAAAAGACTAGGACTAGTAGAACTCCTTGGGTAACGGAAGAAATATTGAATTTAATTGATGAAAGGAGAAAATATAAAAATGCAGTATATGAAGCAGGCAAAAAGGAATACAAACGTCTCAAAAATGAGATCGACAGGAAGTGCAAAATTGCTAATCAGGGATGGCTAGAGGACAAATGTAAGGATGTAGAGGCTTATCTCACTAGGGGTAAGATAGATACTGCCTTCAGGAAAATTAAAGAGACCTTTGGAGATAAGAGAACCAATTGTATGAACGTCAAGAGCTCAGATAGAAACCCAGATCTAAGCAAAGAAGGGAAAGCAGAAAGGTGGAAGGAGTATATAGATGGTGTATACAAGGGCGATGTACTTGCGGACAATATTATGGAAATGGAAGAGGATGTGGATGAAGATGAAATGGGAGATATGATACTACGTGAAGAGTTTGACAGAGCACTGAAGGACCTGAGTCGAAACAAGGACCCCGGAGTAGACAACATTCCATTGGAACTACTGACGGCCTTGGAAGAGCCAGTGCTGAGAAAACTCTACCATCTGGTGAACAAGATGTATGAAACATGCGAAATACCCACAGACTTCAAGAAGAATATAATAATTCCAATCCCAAAGAAAGCGGGTGTTGACAGATGTGAAAATTACCGAACAATCAGTTTAATAAGCCACAGCTGCAAAATACTAACACGAATTCTTTATAGACGAATGGAAAAACTAGTAGAAGCCGACCTCGGGGAAGATCAGTTTGGATTCCGTAGAAACACTGGAACACGTGAGGTAATACTGACCTTACCACTTATCTTAGAAGAAAGGTTAAGGAAAGGCAAACCTACATTTCTAGCATTCGTAGACTTAGAGAAAGCTTTTGACAATGTTAACTGGAATACTCTGTTTCAAATTCTAAAGGTGGCAGGGGTAAAATACAGGGAGCGAAAGGCTATTTACAATTTGTACAGAAACCAGATGGCAGTTATAAGAGTCGAGGGACATGAAAGGGAAGCAGTTGTTGGGAAGGGAGTAAGACAGGGTTGTAGCCTCTCCCCGATGTTATTCAATCTGTATATTGAGCAAGCAGTAAAGGAAACAAAAGAAAAATTCGGGATAGGTATTAAAATCCATGGAGAAGAAATAAAAACTTTGAGGTTCGCCGATGACATTGTAATTCTGTCAGAGACAGCAAAGGACTTGGTAGAGCAGTTGATTGGAATGGATAGTGTCTTGAAAGGAGGATATAAGATGAACATCAACAAAAGCAAAACGAGAACAATGGAATGTAGTCGAATTAAGTCGGGTGCTGCTGAGGGAATTAGATTATGAAATCAGACACTTAAAGCAGGAAAGGAGTTTTGCTATTTGGAGAGCAAAATTACTGATGATGGTCGAAGTAGAGAGGATGTAAAATGTAGACTGGCAATGGGAAGGAAAGCGTTTCTGAAGAAGAGAAATTTGTTAACATCAAGTATAGATTTAAGTGTCAGGAAGTCATTACTGAAAGTATTTGTATGGAGTGTAGCCATGTATGGAAGTGAAACATGGACGATAGATAGTTTGGACAAGAAAAGAATGGAATCTTTCGAAATGTGGTGCTACATAAGAATGCTGAAGATTGGATGGGTAGATCACATAACTAATGAGGAGGTATTGAACAGGATTGGGGAGAAGAGAATCTTGTGGCACAACTTGACTAGAAGAAGGGATAGGTTGGTAGGACATGTTCTGGGGCATTAAGGGATCACCAATTTAGTATTGGAGGGCAGTGTGGAGGGTAAAAATCGTAGAGGGAGACCAAGAGATGAATACACTAAGCAGATTCAGAAGGATGTAGGTTGCAGTAGGTACTGGGAGATGAAGAAGGTTGCACAGGATAGGGTAGCATGGAGAGCTGCATCAAACCAGTCTCAGGACTGAAGACCACAACAACAACAACATTCCTCGATTCACTGCCAGTACGCCCAATTGAAGGCTGGTAATGTTGACTTCGGTGCTTGTGTTGACAAGCGACTCATGGCTCTACAGTACTAGCATCAAGCACAACAGTACGTAGCATCAACAGGTTATTGTTCATCAAGAACGTGGTTTTGCAGTCAGTGCAATGTTTACAAATGCGGAGTTGGCAGATGCCCATTTGCTGTAAGGATTAGCACGGGGCAATAGCCGTGGCGCGGTACGTTTGTATCGAGACAGATTTCCAATTGATCGGCGTCTTAGGGAGCACGGAACATTCCAGGCTATGACTCGCGACTGGCGAAGACCTAGAACGACGAGGACACCTGCAATGGACGAGACAATTCTTCGTGCAGTTGACGATAACCCTAATGTCAGCGTCAGAGAAGTTGCTGCTGTACAAGGTAACGTTGACCATGTCACTGTATGGAGAGTGCTACGGGAGAACCAGTTGTTTCCGTACCATGTACAGCGCGTAAAGGCACTATCAGCAGCTGATTGGCCTCCACGGGTATGCTTCTGCGAATGGTTCATCCCACGATGTGTCAATCCTCATTTCAGTGCAAATGTTCTCTTTACAGATGAGGCTTCATTCCAACGTGATCAAATTGTAAATTTTCACAATCAACATGTGTGGGCTGACGAGAATCCACACGTAATTGTGCAATCACTTCATCAACACAGATTTTCTCTGAACATTCTGGCAGGCATTGTTGGTGATGTCTTGATTGGGCCCCATGTTCTTCCACCTACCTCAATGGAGCACGTTATCATGATATCATACGGGATACACTACCTGTACTGCTAGAACATGCGCCTTTACAAGTACGACACAACATGTGGTTCATGCACGATGGAGCTCCTGCGCATTTCAGTCGAAGTGTTCGTACGCTTCTCAACAAAAGATTCAGTGACCGATGGATTGTTAGAAGTGGACCAATTCCATGGCCTCCACGCTCTCCTGACCTCAACCCTCTTGACTTTCAATTATGGGGGCATTTGAAATCTCTGGTCTACGCAACCCCGGTACCAAATGTAGAGACTCTTCGTGCTCGTATTGTGGACGGCTGTGATACAATACGCCATTCCCCAGGGCTGCATCAGCGCATCAGGGATTCCATGCGACGGAGGGTCGATGCATGTATCCTCGCTAACGGAGGACATTTTTAACATTTCCTGTAACAAAGTGTTTGAGGTCACGCTGGTACGTTCTGTTGCTGTGTGTTTCCATTCCATGATTAATGTGATTTCAAGAGAAGTAATAAAATGAGTTCTAACATGGAATGTAAGCGTTTTCGGACACATGTCCACATAACATATTTTCTTTATTTGTGTGCGAGGAATGTTTCCTGAAAGTTTGGCCGTACCTTTTTGTAACACCCTATGTGACGGGCAGGTCCTGCAGCTCCTCCCGTTTCAGGAAATGTTTGTACGTGTTTTGTATCATTGCCATAAGTTATGCAACGCATTTTATTCTCCCGTACGATGACTACCAAAGAGACTGACCATTTCTTCGCAAAAGTTAGCATTGATCTTGAAACAATGGTTGTACGAGTACTTTGCTAATTCAAGCCAAATGACTAGATGAGTCATTTTTTTGATAGCCAGTAAAGAGTTCCGTCACAGAACTATTATCTGTACGAATATATAAAAGGGAAATGTTGTTAGCAAGAATCTCGAGAAGTTCTTGGTCGCTTTACTTCAGATTTTACATGACACTCTTATGAGCATAGGGATGGACATAGGCTACATATTTTTCTCTGTTTCTTTTTAAATTCTCAGCGAGAAAGAAAATGATATACTGTCCTACGAAAGTGGGCGGTTTCGTTTTTTTTTTTCGCAGTTGGTTTTAACAGAAATCTCTAGAACATTAAAGTTGGATCGGTATGTGATTAGAATACTACTACGAAATCTGAATCGTGTGAAACTATGTAATGTTATCCGTTCCCACCTTAAAAATAGGCGAAATAATGACATTGAAAATACTATCCTCGAAAATCCAGCACCAGGAGAGGTCTGTCTCATACCCCGTATACCAGTAAGCCCTTTAAGCAAATAAAGGTTTCCGAGCACGACTCGCGGTCAAACCCACACTTCTATATTTCGACGTTCCTGCGTCTCAAACTGTACTCGTAGACACATTATGTTATTCCGGTAGAGGGAAGCGGGGACATTTCGATTGAAAGTGCTGCCTGTTGACGTCGGGTATATTTGATATTGCACTGCCTGTCGTGTTAAGAAAACGATGCAGTGTTCATGCATGCATGAATCACATAATACACACATCAAAAAAAGTTTTGTCTCACCCCAGTACCTAGAACTCCTGAAGACAGACGTTGACTTTGGATATTGTATTACACAGTTCCTTTGACTGTTCAGAGATGTCACTAAACCCGCACAAAGATGTAAGCAACCGAGCGTGAGCAACGCCTATTAGACGGTGAGGGTCCGACAGCCAATAAGTTCCAGTCATTCCACCAGGAAGGAGGTACACTGCTCGTGTTGTCTGTAGTCCAACTATGTTTACACGGTCAATAACGCGGTTGGATCGCGTCCGCATTGTTACTTCACGCCTGGAAGGGCTCTCAGCAAGGAAAGTGTCCACGCATCTCGGTGTGAACCAAAGCGATGTTGTTCGGACATGGAGGAAATACAGAGAGACAGGAACTGTCGATGACACGCCTCACTCAGGCCGCCCAAGGGCAACTACTGCAGTTGATGACCGCTACCTGCGGATTATGGCTCGGAGGAACCCTGACAGCATTACGCCACCATGTTGAATAATGCTTTTCGTACAGTTCACTCATTGTTCTTCTTTTGTTAGTCAGTTGTTAGCTCGCCAACCAAATCGACAGGTGTTTCCAATTTCACTACCTTCTCAAGGTATTTCGGTTTGAGGCGAGAAAGAGAAACAGATGAGTGAAGTTTTTCTTATTCAAGCACTAACTGTTGGGTAAGAAACTCCTAATTAACACCACTGCCTTTCGTTCACTATTGGGTATATATATCTGAGTCGATAAGATATAAGCATATGGAAGATGGTATCTGTTCTTTCGGACTGCCGCGAGTAATGAGTATAATGGGCAGCGGCACTACAAATATAGTGTGTGGTCAGTAAGTGTAAGTTGTAAGTGAGGGTCTCACGGGCAGCGTGCCAGAGTTAAGTCCCTGCAGTCGCGCTACCCTCTGTGTCCTCGATGGGTCTCCGGTCTGCTTTAGGGGGTGGCGCGCCACGGACCTGTTGTGCCGGCCGAGGGCGCGCATGGACGAGGAAGTGTTTACACCGCCGGTACTGGCGCGTGTTGTTGTCTGACTAGATCGCCGTGGCACGCAATTTTAGAAAGACTACGTTCCAATTAATGTTGAACGCATATATGCCAGACTCAAGGCTTTCGAAATAGAGCGTTTTTTGAAGGAAGAATTTCGTCTACCAACTGCAGACCTAATTGGAATACACCTATTCATTGTAAGCACGAAGTCGGCGTTCCAAAACGTCCCAAACGTGTTCTATAGGGTTCAGATCAGGACTCTGTGGAGGCCAGTCCATTACAGGAATGTTATTATCGTGTATCCACTCGCCACAGGCCGAGCTCGATCGTGTTGAAAGATGCTTTCGCCATCGACTAACTGCTCTTCAACCTCGGGAAGCAAGAAGGTGCTTAGAACTTCAATGTAGGCCTATGCTGTGACAGTGCCGTGGAAAACAGCAAGGGCTGCAAGCCCCCTCCATGAAAATCACGACCACACCATAACACCACCGCCTCCGACTTTTACGTCACTCCACACAATCTTCTTCCACTGTTCAATCGAACATTGTTTACGCTCCTTACACCAAGCGAGGCATCGTTTGGCATTTACCGGCGTGATGTGTGGCTTATGAGACCGCATCTCGTGGTCGTGCGGTAGCGGTTCTCGCTTCCTGCCTCCGGGTTCCCGGGTTCGATTTCCGGCGCTGTTAGTGATTTTCTTTGCCTCGTGATGGATGGGTGTTATGTGTTGTTCTTAGGTTAGTTAGGTTTAAGTAGTTCTAGCGGACTGATGACCATATATGTTAAGTCCCATGCTGCTCAGAGCCATTTGAACCTTTTGTTTATTTTTTTTGTGGCTTATGAGCAGTCTCTCGACCATGAAATCAACGTTTTCTCACCTCCCGCCTAACTGTCATAGTACTTGCAGCGGATCCTGATGCAGTTTGGAATTCCTGTGTCATGGTCTGGGTAGATGTCTGCCTATTACACATTACGCCCCTCTTCAATTGTTGGCGGTCTCTGTCAGTTAACAGACAATCTCGACCTGTACGCTTTCGTGCTGTACGTCTCCCTTCACGTTTCCACTTCACTATCACATTGAAATCAGTGGACCTTCGGAAGTTTACGAGTGTGGAAATCTCGCGTACAGACGTATGACACAAGTGACACCCAATAACCTTCCGCTTAGCGACCATTCTGCTCTCTGGCGATGTCTAATGAGAACTGAGGTGGCTGACATGGAGTACGTAGCAGTAGGTGGCAGCACAATGTACCTATTATGAAAAACGTATGTTTTTGGGGGTGTACGGATACTTCCGATCACATAGTGTTTGACGGTTCACGCTCAATCAGTTTGAGTTGGGCTGCGCGGCGCCGTGCATAGTGGTTCAGGTTGGAGTGCTGCAGTCTCGCAATTGGAGCAAGTTAAGATTAGAAGTGCCGCATTTATTGTGCTGTTATCTATGAGCTGTTGTCAGTGGTTAACATCTGCGTTAAAAGTATGTGAACGTACGGTGGAAAGAATTATTTCGTTGAACTACATCTTGGCAAGACTGAACAGTTAGATTTTTTTTTTTTTTGTCAAATGTCGTTCAAAGACTTAAAAGCAGTATAGGAACCACGAATAATGGACACATGTTGCTGCACAACTGCAGTATCAACCATTCTTTTTGGCAACGGCAGATTCCTTTATGAGTTACATGTACTTGTTCAAGCTCTCCAACAGATATCAGCCATTGTCATCGTAGTATGCATAATATTCTTTGCTTCATCGGTTTCGAATGCGGCATCACAGGCGACCCATTTCCAGTCATCACTTAGTTTTGTTTTTGTGTGATATTTATTGTCCTTAGGATCCCACAATTCCTCCTTTCCTCCACAAAGAGCTTTAAGTTGTTAAGTATCTTTGTCGTTACACGCCGTACTTAGTGAGAACACACTTTCGCATAGCGTATACAGGGTGTTACAAAAAGGTATGGCCAAACTTTCAGGAAACATTCCTCACGAACAAAGAAAGAAAACACGTTATGTGGAACTTCGTACGGAAACGCATACTTTCCATGTTAGAGATCATTTTATCACTTCTCTTCAAATCACATTAATCATGGTACGGAAACACACAGCAACGGAACGTACCAGCGTGACTTCAAACACTTTGTTACAGGAAACCTTCAAAATGTCCTCCGTTAGCGAGGATACATGCAACCACCCTCCGTCGCTTGGAATCGCTGATCCGCTGATGCAGCCCTGGAGAATGGCATATTGTATCACAGCCATCCACAATACGAGCATGAAGAGTCTCTACATTTGCTACCGGTGTTGCGTAGACAAGAGCTTTCAAATGCCCCCATAAATGAAAGTCAAGATGTTTGAGGTCAGGAGAGAGTGGAGGCCATGGAATTGGTCCACCTCTACCAATCCATCAGTCACACTTCGACTGAAATGTGCAGGAGCTCCATCGTTCATGAACCACATGTTGTGTCGTACTTGTAAAGGCACATGTTCTAGCAGCACAGGTAGAGAAAATCGCGTATGAAATCATGGCGGTAAATCGAGGAAGTACAGTACATACTGACGAAACTAAAATGAACTCTAACATGGAAACTAAGCGTTTCCGGACACATGCCCACATAACATCTTTTCTTTATTTGTGTGTGAGAAATGTTTCCTGAAAGTTTGGTCGTACCTTTTTTGTAACACCCTGTATAAACACTCACTGGGTAACAGCACTTGCCCCCAGGGGCTCAGCATTCATTTGCTGGTTACGGGCTTGGCGACCCCGGGGTTCCTGAGCTGGGGACTGGTAAGCGCCGCCAGTCCCCTGTCACCGTAAGCTTTGGGCATGCCTTAACGACCACCGTGCGGCGCGGCGGTGGAATGTTTTGTGTCTCAGGGAGTGGGGATCTTGGCTTAGCCGCCCGGATCGCGAGGATGGAATAAACCTGTATAAACAATCCCTCAATCTCAAGGTGTGCTGCGAGCCGATGAGATGCATGGCTGTTGAGGTGGAACAGTCATTAGTGGGCAAACTCTGGGGAACCTGCCGCACCTCAGTTGTATAAGGCTTACCTAGGCACGCGGGGCTCTGTCTAGGTGGACTTCTAGTTCCCTAGCTGCTTGTGGGACCGAGATGGATCCTTCGAAATCCTTTTTTCCTCCTCCCAGCGGAAAGGGTGGGCCGCTGGAGGGTCCTACCACCCAGTCTCTGAAGAGGGCTCGTGCAGTCAGTCCCTCTGACTGCAGCACATCTTTGACAAGTGAAGTCTTTAGTAACAGGATGCATTCTGGTGCTCAGAATGTGTTTCTCATTGTGAAACGGAAGGAGGGTACAGAATGAGATTTTCACTCTGCAGCGGAGTGTGCGCTGATATGAAACTTCCTGGAAGGAGGGTAGTTTCGAGAAGGTTTCGCCCTTCTATATACAAAAGGGATTGGAGGGCATCTGTGGGTCCTTGAAATCGGTGAAGCGCTTACGTAATGGGACCTTGCTAGTGGAAACTTCCACTTCCCAGCAAGCAACTAACCTCCAATCTGCTAAATGTCTTGGAGAGTATGCCATAGACACTGAATTGCACAGCACCTTGAACTACAGCAAAGGTGTTGTGACATGCGGGGATATAGTTGACATTACCAAGGACGAACTGCAACGTGAGTGGGCTCCGGAAGGTATCGTTGATGTCCAACACATCATGAAGAGGGTTGATGGCAATCTCTTCAAATCTGACTCCTTTATTCTGACCATCTGTAGCACAAAACTTCCTGAACATGTTAAAGCTGGCTTCCTTCGCCTTAGTGTGAGGCCTTATTTCCCGACCCCAATGCGCTGTTTTAAATGCCAGCGTTTTGGGCATACCACCTTAGGATGTAAAGGCGAAGCGACTAGTGGCAACTGTGGTAAGGCTGCTCATGAAGGAGTTGGTTGCTCGTCTCCGGCTAAATGTATTAATTGCACTTGGAACCACCCTGTTTGGAGTAGGGACTGCCAAATATTTTTAGAGGAACGCAAAGTCCAGGAAATCAAAACAACCAAGCGAATCCCCTATGGTGAGGCCAAGAAGATCTATAAGTCGATGCAACCTCCCACATTTGCTACATCTTTCGCATCCCTGGTTCAGAAGCCTACTCCAAAAGTCGATGCCTCAACGCAGACCGAGGTGGTGAGTGTTGGCACTAACACCTGCAGCTGTCAGTGCACTTGCAACACAGCCAGTGTTTCAGAGCCGGTAGCCCCTACTGGAACGGCAGACAAGGGTATAGTGGTGAACTTGGGCCAGCCCCTGTCGCCTCCAACAGCTGAGGCTGTTCCCAAGCACAGTGCGCCAATTATCACTCCCACATCAGCTCGCCCAAAGCCCACCAAACCACAGAAAGCTCCTGTACCGCAGCAACACCGGGTCAAATCCCATGGTAAACCGTCTGACCATGCGGCTGTTGTTTTACGTGAGGCTTCATCTGATTCTTCACCAGAGTTGATGGAATACGACGTATGTGTGGGGCAATCAACTCACCCCACACCTGCCCCTCCACCTGCTGCGGTCTCCCCGCCCTGTCGGAGAGACAGGATGAAGGTGCTACCCCCAACATAGATGGCTCCCATACTTCAGTGGAACTTGCAAGGGTTCAGGGCGCATGTGGAGGAACTTCGTCTACTCTCTCAGGGTAGACCACTGTGTCTCTGTCTCCAGGAGACTTATTTCCATCCCTCATACTCCCCTGAGCTGCGAGGCTATACATTCCACAAAAAGGACGACCTGCGTGGAGAGAGAGCTAGAGGAGGTGTAGGTATTTTCGTCAGGACGGACTACCACTCCTCGCCTCTCTCGCATATGAGGACTTTACAGGCTGTCGCTGTGTCTGTGCAAGTACGTCATCCATTAACTGTCTGTCCACTTTACTTGCCCCAACATGAGGCACTTGATGAAGTGGCCCTCACCGACCTTCTTACACAGCTCCCCCAACCATTCATTATTTGTGGTGATTTTATTGCCGACAATGTGCTTTGGGGCTCTGCAATTACCTGCCGCAGGGGTAGAGCAATTGAGAGGCTTCTCCTGTCATCCTGTGCCTACTCGCTCAATGGAGGACAGAGTACTCATTTCTGCACAGAGACTGGGTCGTTCTCTGCCATTGATCTCTCGCTTTGCTCTCCAGCTCTTGCCGCCAGTGTTCACAGGGAAGTGGTCGCTACTCGCATGGCAGTGATCATTTCCCCATCTGGATTCACCTTCCAGATGGCCTGGGCCCCGAAAGGAGACCACCACGATGGGTTCACCGTGGAGCTGACTGGACACTTTATAGCCAGTTGGCCCAATTCGAACACTGTGCGACTGTTGAGGTGTGGGTGGATCATATTACCGAAACGGCCGACCACGCCGCTGCAGCATCCATTCCACAGTCCATGGGCCCCCGGAAGAGGCCACCAGTGCCTTGGTGGAATGCCGACTGCCGCTCTGCCATCAGGACCAGGCGTGCGGCTCTGCGTCGGTTCGGCCGACTGCTGAGAATCTTGCAGTATTTCGGGTGGCGAGGGCAAGGTGTCGCCGCATTATTCGTGAGAGCAAGAAGAGGTCATGGCAACAGTTCCTGAACACCATTAATCGTTCCACCAAAAGTTCCATTGTGTGGGAGACCATCAGGAGAATTTCTGGCAGGGGAGGGGGGTGTCCCATAGCTGCTGTACTGAATAACGGCACTCTCCACACGGATCCGCGAGACATTGCCCAGACTATGGCAGCGTATTTTTCCACAATTACTGCAACAACCAGTCAGGATCCAGATTTCTAGCGTCATAGGGCCGTTGCTGAGAGATGTAGTCTGAACTTCCAGTCCACATCTCATGAAGTTTACAACTGCCCATTTTCTATGTGGGAGCTGGATTCTGCATTGTCTGGAGCTCGTGACACCTCCCCTGGTCACGACAGGGTCCATTATAGTATGCTATGGCACCTCACAATGCGCAACAAAGAAATCCTCCTCGCACTTTTTAATGGAATTTGGGCGTCGGGTCACTTTCCTGATGCGTGGCGTGAGGCACTTTTAATCCCTTTTTTAAAACCTGGGACAGACCGCACGAGCCCGAGTAGCTACTGTAGTGTTGCCCTCACTAGTTGCATAGGGAAGACCTTGGAGCGGATGGTCAACCGCCGCCTTGTCGGGATGTTAGAATCCCGGCAACTCCTTAGTCACTTTCAGTGTGGGTTTAGGAAGTTTCGTTCCACCTTCGATAACCTGGCCCTACTGGAGGCGGCTATACAACAAGCTTTCCTACGCCGTCATCACCTTCTAGGTGTATTTTTTGACATTGAGAAGGCCTACGATACCACTTGGAGGCGTCTCATCCTGGAGCAACTTCACGAATGGGGTTTTCGGGGTTGTCTTCCTCTTTTTATTCAGTCTTTCCTCTCGCCACGATATTTTAGGTACCGAATTGGTGACGTCCTGTCTGATCGCTTTGAGCAGGAGAACGGTGTCCCTCAGGGTAGCGTTTTAAGTGTGACTCTCTTTGCCATCGCTATTAATGGCATTACGTCCATAGTGAAAAGTCCTGTCCAGTGTTCTTTGTTTGTGGATGATTTCTCTTTGTTTTGCTCTTCTTCAAGCCTTGCAACGACAACTCGTCAGTTGCAACTTACGATTAGACGTTTGGATGACTGGGCCCGGAAGAGTGGTTTTAAGTTTTCCACCGAGAAGTCTGTATGTGTTCTTTTTAACCGTTCTCGTTCGATTTTACCATTTCCTGAGTTGCTGATGAGGGACACTGTTCTCACTTTTAAAGACACGGTGAGATTTCTGGGACTCATTTTTGACTCGAAGCTCACGTGGTTACCTCATCTTAAAGACCTGAAACGGCGGTCGCTTAAGGCTTTAAGTATTTTAAAATGTCTTAGCCACAGTACATGGGGAACTGACAGGACTTGTCTGCTCCAGTTTTACAGGGCTTTTGTGCGATCTCGGCTCGATTATGGGTGCACGGTATATGGGTCTGCGAGGCCTTCTTACTTGAAGATGTTGGACGTTGTGCACCATGAAGGGCCTCGGTTGGCCACTGGTGCATTCCGAACTAGCGCCATACCAAGCCTCTGTGCAGAGGCTGGTGATCCGCCACTTGCTATGCGGCGACGGCTACTTACGGTGCGCCAGGCGTATAAAATTATGTCCACACCATACACCCCTGCATACCCTGCCATTGCTCAGCCTCCTCTGGCACAGTTATTTCATAACCGGCAACGTGCGACGCACCCCTATGGGATTCGCGCACAGGATTGCCTCGCTGCGATGTCTATGGCTGGTCTTCGTGTTTTGCGTCGCCGTTGGAGCAGATCCCCCCCTTGGCTCCTCCGGAGACCCGAACTTATTTTAGATTTGACTAATTTTAAGAAAGATCGCACACCAGATTTTACATTCCAACGTCTGTTTTTTAACATTTTAGATGTGCGTCACGGTTTCACTGTCGTAAACACTGATGGCTCCAAACAGGAGAATTTCCTTGGCTGTTCTGTAGTGTTCCCTGAAAAAGTTACCCGGATTCGCCTCCCTGCTGAATATACCGTTTTCGTAGCGGAGCTCCACGCGATCCTGAAGGCACTGGAGCAGATGAATCGTGTTCGGGGCGATCGATTTCTTCTCTGCTCCGATTCTCTTAGTGCCTTACAATCACTGCAGAACCTGTATCCGACTGAGGCGATGGTCCAGCTGATACATGACCAACTGTACTTGCTCCAACGGCGGGGTACAGAAGTATCCTTCTGCTGGGTGCCTGGTTATGTTGGCATCTGGGGCAATGAACAGGCCGATCGGATCTGCCAAGGAGGGCTGCAGAGAGCAGGGTGTGGTCCAGTGTCCTATTCCCTTGTAGTCAGTCATCGCTGCACTCCACAGGAAGTGCATGGGGTTGTGGGAGGACGAATGGCTGGCGGTGACGACCAGTAAACTGCGGTTGATAAAGTTAACCACTCGGCCGTGGCGTTCCTCCTGCCGGTTGCTCAGGCGGGAGGAGGTGGCCCTCACACGTCTTCGGATAGGGCACTGCCCTCTCACACATAGCTTTTTATTACGGCGGGAGGATCCACCGTTTTGTGATGCTTGTGGTGTGCACATCTCTGTCCGGCACATTTTAACAGACTGCATTTTATACCGTGATGCACGTCCAAAAGCACAAGTTGCTGAGGATCTGCCTTCTGTTTTAGCTAATGATGAGACGTGTGTGTCTAGGGCTTTTAAGTCTTGTGATGTGTCTGGACTCTGGCCTAAACTTTTAGGCTGGAGGTTTTAGTGTATTGCAGAGTGGCTGACTCCTCCCCTTCTTTCCTTGCGGTCAGCCAGCCACTTCCATCTGCTACATTGTTTTAGCTTCTTCTATCATTTTCTTCCTGTGTTGTCCATGTTTTACTGCTGACGCTCTGCTTCATCCCACGCTTTGCTGTGGATGAGCACATGTTTTTCAACAATTGTTACCCTTGTTTTCTGTGCCGTTTTATATTCCGTTTTTTCTTGACACCCGTCTCACTGAGTAACTGAACGGGCGCTGAAGACCTTGCTGTCGTGCGCCAAAACCCCTCTGCTACTACTACTACTAACAGCACCTGCGAAAATTAAACCATTTATGCAGTATGTGGTATGCTGTAACTTGTCAGACTGTACATTGCTTGGTGGCACAGTGCGATAGTCACTTGTCGATCGTTTCTGACTCGTGCCCGCACTGTCAGTCATCCTGAATACCGAGTCTGACAATCCTATTTCGGGTAGAATTCAAAATGCCTGGGAAATACTGTCCTGCAAGCCCTGGATTCAAGATGCAATGCCACGAATTCATATGAGTTGACGTACAGCAACAGCCTTGCGACAAAGAATCGCCCCTTTGCGTCTCAGAACTTACTAGGCGTTAGATTATGGCAGCATACGCTTTTATTCTCTCCGTCTCTTTCTCAGACGTAACCATGGTGCTGCTACTCTGGCCAGATATTCTCTTTCCTTTACCACATAATCTAGAGAGCTCAGTGGTAAACTATAAAATCTAAAAGTCTTTGGAAGGATCCCCGATCAGACCTAGGATTTTTATCTCTCACTTATTACTTTTTTTAGTACTGACAATGTTTCTTTATGTGAAAAATGCAGAGTTACACCGTGGTTCTGTGTAATACAATATCCAAAGTCAACGTCTGTCTTCAGGAGTTCTAGGAACTGGGGTGAGAAAACCTTTTTTTGATGTGTGTATTATGTGAATCATGCATGCATGAACACTGTATCGTTTTCTTAACACGACAGGCAGTGCAATATCAAATATACCCGACGCCACCAGGCAGCGACTTTCAATCGAAATGTCCCCGCTTCCCTCTACCGGAATAACATAATGTGTCCACGAGTACAGTTTGAGACGCAGGAACGTCGAAATATAGACGTGTGGGTTTGACTGCGAATCGTGCTCGGAAAAATTTATTTGCTTAAATGGCTTACTGGTATACGGGGTATGAGACAGAACTTTCCTGGTGCTGGATCTCTGAGGATAGTATTTTTAATGTCATTATTTCGCCTATTTTTAACGTGGGAACGGATAACATTACATAGCTTCACACAATTCAGATTGCGTAGTAGTATTCAAGTCATATACCGATCCAACTTTCATGTTGTAGAAATTTAAGTTAAAACCAACCGCGAGAAAGAAAACGAAGCGGCCCACACTCGTAGCACAGCACATCATTTTCTTTCTCGCTGGGAATTTAAAAAGAAATAGAGAAGAATATGTAGCCTATGTCCATCCCTATGCTCATAAGAGTGTCATGTAAAATCTGAAGTAAAGCGACCAAGAACTTCTCAAGATTCTTGCTAACAACATTTCCCTTTTATATATTCGTACAGATAATAGTTCTGTGACGGAACTCTTTACTGGCTATCAAAAAATGACTCATCTAGTCATTTGGCTTCAATTCGCAAAGTACTCGTACAACCATTGTTTCAAGATCAATGCTAACTTTTGCGAAGAAAAGGTCAGTCTCTTTGGTAGTCATCGTACTGGAGAATAAAATGCGTTGCATAACTTATGGCAATGATACAAAACACGTACAAACATTTCCTGAAACGGGAGTAGCTGCAGGACCTGCCCCTCACATAGGGTGTTACAAAAAGGTACGGGGAAAACTTTCAGGAAACATTCCTCACACACAAAGAAAGAAAGAATGTTATATGGACAGGTGTCCGAAAACTCTTACTTTCCATGTTAGAGCTCATTTTATTTCTTCTCTTCAAATCACATTAATCATGGAATGGAAACACACAGCAACAGAACGTACCAGCGTGACTTGAAACACTTTGTTACAGGAAATGTTCAAAATGTCCTCCGTTAGCGAGGATACATGCATCCACCCTCCGTCGCATGGAATCCCTGATGCGCTGATGCACCGCTGGAGAATGGCGTATTGTATCACAGCCGTCCACAATACGAGCACGAAGAGTCTCTACATTTGGTACCGGGGTTGCGTAGACAAGAGCTTTCAAATGCCCCCATAAATGAAAGTCAAGTTGGTTGAGGTCAGGAGAGCGTGGAGGCCATGGAATTGGTCCACCTCTAACAATCCATCGGTCACTGAATCTGTTGTTGAGAAGCGTACGAACACTTCGACTGAAATGTGCAGGAGCTCCATCGTGCATGAACCACATGTTGTGTCGTACTTGTAAAGGCACATTTTCTAACAGCACAGGTACAGTATTCCCTTGAGCGTACATGGGGCCCAATCAAGACATCACCAACAATGCCTGCCCAAACGTTCAGAGAAAATCTGTGTTGATGTAGTGATTGCACAATTTCGTGTAGATTCTCGTCAGCCCATGTTGATTGTGAAAATTTACAATTTGATCACGTTGGAATGAAGCCTCAACCGTAAAGGGAACATTTGCACTGAAAAGAGAATTAACACATTGTGGGATGAACCATTCGCAGAAGTGTACCCTTGGAGGCCAATCAGATGCTGATAGTGCCTGCACACGCTGTACATGGTACGGAAACAACTGGTTCTCCCGTAGCACTCTCCATACAGTGACGTGGTCAACGTTACCTTGTACATCAGCAACTTCTCTGACGCTGACACTAGGGTTATCGTCAACTGCACGAAGAATTGCCTCGTCCATTGCAGGTGTCCTCGTCGTTCTAGGTCTTCCCCAGTCGCGAGTCATAGGCTGGAATCTTCCGTGCTCCCTAGGACGCCTATCAATTGCTTCGAACGTCTTGCTGTCGGAACACCTTCGTTCTGAAAATGTGTCTCGATACAAAGCGTTTCCCGACACATGTCCACATAACATATTTTCTTTATTTGTGTGTGAGGAATGTTTGCTGAAAGTTTGGCCGTACCTTTTTGTAACACCCTGTATAAGGGTGTGTGGCTATCGAGTTGTTACGTATGACGGACAACCTCAAACGTGCGCTCTATGTAACTGCTCAGAGCCCATACGGAATGAGTGCAGTAAAAGGCGCGTCCCGCTGATGCCGACTTCAGAGGTTACTATTCCTGGCCCGACGGCTAGCCTCAAGTAAACGCAGCCGCCGCATCGATGGCACGCCGCAGTACCGTCAACAGCAGGGCTGGGAGAGGCTCCTGTGACACTGGCGGTACCCAGAAACGACACAGTACCGAGTCCAGGTGAAACCGTCCGCAAAACTGACAAGCAGCCTCCAAATGAGGAAACAAATGAATTATCCGGTATGACAAAGTCTGTCAGGTATACAGCAGACAATTCTAAACACCACAGAAACTGAAATCGCACTGCGCTCTTCGCTTTTGTAACTCGAAGAGGTGACGATTTCATATAAGTCAGCAATGGATATTGAAGGTACGCCAGACCCACGTACAGAGTTCAATGAAGAACAAACGTAAATGAGGTCGAAAAAAAAGAGAAGTGGAAAAAGCCAATCGAGAAGACACCAAAGTGTACAGAAAGTAGATACATGCAAACAATCTAAAGTTGTAAATGTTACTGTGAAAGAACCAAAGATCGAACTGAGAATTCACTCTCCAGCTCAATAGAAAAATTGTCTGACATGTCTCCTGCGAGATCCTGAAGGAGAAAAAGGAACGCCAAAAAGCGCAGACTGGCACACGAAGCCTCAGAGAGTTTGGCTCCTTCTTTAAGAGAGAAACTCAGGTCCATACTGGGGCAAGACAAGACAATGGATAACTCTACAACAGAAAATGCCAATGAGCGCCCTGCAGGAAGCAAAAGTCTGATGAATTCTGAAAATGGACAACAATCGTTACATAACTAGATCGGAAACAAACCTGGAGAAACAGGAGACGAACCCCTAATTAGTCGAAGTACTGCCAGCACAGTAGCTCAGCGTCTTCGGCCACAGGGTTAGCTGCCCTCTGTAATAAAAGAAACTGAGTTAATCGATCAACAACGAACTTAAACGCATGTCTTACGACGTCCGCCCCGAGCAGATGCAACGAACATAAAGGGAACAAAATGAGATAAAAAATAGGTCAAAGTACCTCAGAGACAAGGTTAGACTGGGCAGACGATGGAGACGAACGAACAGACGAAGATATAGACAACAGGATATATTTTTTATTAAAAGAGTGCCAAGAGCTGTAGAAAGAAGGAAAACTCAAGAAGAAATTAAAGGAAAAATGCAGTGATCTTTATGGAAGCTTCGACTTCAGATGAATAACACATTTATATATTTATTTATTTATTTATTGTTCCACGGTCATGGAACAAGTCAATACATGAAATTATAACATGATATTAGAAACAGATAAAGTGAAATATAAAAAAAAAAACTTATTCAGGTAACGAGTCGTAAGTTTAAATAAGGAAAATCAACAATGTAACGATGGAATTTGCTTTTAGCTCTTCCAGGAGCTCCTCGACAGAATAGGAGGAGTGAGCCATGAGGAAATTCTTCAGTTTAGACTTAAAAGAGTTTGGGCCACTGCTAAGATCTTTTGAGTTCTTGTGGTAGCTTATTGAAAATGGATGTAGCAGAATACTGCACTCCTTTCTGCACAAGAGTCAAGGAAGTGCATTCCACATGCAGATTGGATTTCTGCCTAGTATTGACTGAGTGAAAGCTGCTAACTCTTGGGAATAGGCTAATATTGCTAACATCAAACGACATTAAAGAAAATATACACTGTGAGGGCGTGTCAGAATTCCCAGACTATTGAATAGGGGTCGACAAGAGGTTCTCGAACTTACACCAAATATAGCTCGAACAGCCCGTTTTTGAGCCAAAAATACCATTTTTGAATCAGAAGTATTACCCCAAAAATAATACCATACGACATAAGCGTATGAAAATATGCTAAGTAGACTACTTTTAGTGTTGAAGTATCACTTATTTCAGATACTGTTCTAATGGTAAATAAAGCAGCATTTAGTTTCTGAACAAGATCCTGGACATGGGCTTTCCACAACAGCTTACTATCTATCCGAACGACTAGGAACTTGAACTGTTCCGTCTCGCTTATAATATGCCCATTCTCTCCGATCAAAATATCGGTTCTTGTTGAATTGTGAGTTAGAAACTGTAAAAACTGAGTCTTACTGTGATATAGCATCAAATTATTTTCCACAAGCCACGAACTTATTTCATGAACTACATTATTTGATACTGTTTGAATATTACACACAAGATCCTTCACTACCAAACTGGTGTCATCAGCAAACAGAAATATTTAAGAATCACCTGTAATACTAGAAGGCATATCATTTGTATAAATAAGAAACATCAGTGGCCCCAGCACCGACCTTTGGAAAACGCCCCACTTAACAGTGCCCCATTGGGACTGAACATCACTACCACTCTCAATATTGCGGAGAATTACCTTCTGCTATCTGTTCTTAAAATAAGAGGCCAACCAATTGTAAGCTACTCCCCTCACTCCATAATGGTCCAACTTCTGCAGTAATATTTTGTGGTCAACACAGTCAAAAGCCTTCGTTATATCAAAGAAAACACCTAGAGTTCGCAACCTTTTCTCCCTCTTGTCAGTATCATGGAGGAGCATTTCAGGTAACAGTCTCGGACACTTTTTTCTAAGAGCGCTATATGATTCCCTGTTGGGACTAGGTTTCCATTTAGTTCTCCTGCTATATTCAGAAAGTGATTATTAAATACTGCACATATATGCGACTTATCAGTAACACGGACATTCCCACTACGCACTGATTCTATATCCTCGACCTGTCTCTGCAGACCAGCCACTCCCTTTACGACTGACCATATGGTTTTAATTTTATCCTGAGACTTATTCTATCTGCATTCCACATACTTTTTGCCTTCCTAATAACAGTTTTATGTACCTTACAATACTGTTTGTAATGGGCTGATGCATTTAGATTCTGACTATTTCTAACGTTTTGATATAATTGCCACTTTGTTCTACAAGATATTCTTATCCCTCTAGTCAGCCACCCAGGCTGCCTGTTTGTGCTAGTACCCTGTTTTGTACGTTCTAACGGAAAGCAACTTTCAAAGATCACAAGTAAAGTCTTGAGAAAAGCATTATATTTATCGTCTATTGTATCAGCGCTATAAACATTTTGACACTCTTGTTCCTTGATAAGGTATACAAAGGTCTCTACAGCAACTGGATCAGCTTTCCTAAACAGCTGATGAGTATATTTAACACGTGTTGCAGCACAAAAAAATTTTAGAGTTAAAATTTGTGCATCATGATCTGAAAGGCCATTCACCTTTTTGCTAACAAAATGCCCTTCTAGTAATGAGGAATGAACAAAAATGTTGTCTATGGTTCCCTCGCACTCTCGCGGGAAAGAATACGGTTTGCATAAGATTATTTGAATTAAGGAGGTCTACCAGCACTCTCTTTCTTGCACAGTCACTTATACAATTAATATTGAAGTCACCACTTATAACTAACTTTTTGTATTTCCTATAAAGTGAACCAAGAACCTCCTCTAGCTTTAGCGAAAATGTTGTGAAATCGGAGTCTGGGGATGTATTAATAACAACACTTACTCAAACACCTTTTCAGTGCAGTACTTTGAAATATCAATTGAATCAAATGGGATACTGTTTTCCATATACATGGCTACTCTCCCACACCGCAAAGAGCTCCTCGAAAAGCTGCCAGCCAACCTGTAACCTGGTAAAGGAAGCCTCTGAATTATCTCATTACTTAAGAAGTGTTCAGATATACCAATAATTTCAGAGTCAACATCTATAAGCAATTCACTAACTTTATCTCTAATACATTCTAATGGAACAAACTTATAAGGTGAGTACCTTGAATATAAATGAAATACAAATTGCAATTAAAGTAGCTCTCCTTAAAACTTGTTTTTTGTTAGTCAGACACCGAAATAATATTTTTAAAAGAAGTCAGTATTAGGGATCTGTATGTAGCTGGCTACAATAAAATTTTAAACATAGCTCATGAGCACAACTGTGGGACAGTTATCCTTGGCAGGGAAGGAACTCAAATGAACGATGTCTGTTTTTTAGAATCGAGGAACGGCATACATGTAAAATTTTTAATACAGCTTTTATTACTATCTAAAGTTAGAGCGATGTGGTTGAGAAACACAACTGAATTTCATTTTACTCTCGTATACGCACCCTCTACGAGCAACCAATGTCACCAGATATTTTAATGCATATTAGCAGACCAAAGCCAAGCTTCTAAATATCAAGAGATCAAAGCCAGAGGACTTAAAAATAAATTCACACACACAAAACTATAATAGAAGACGAAAGTACCACAATATATTATCTCATAAGACATGAACAACAAAGGAGAAGAAATTTTATTGAGTACCTCCGAGCGGAGGACACGAGAGATCTGAAAGATCAAAAAGCTATTATGAATGAGGCTTTTCGAATTTGTGATATACTCTACAGTCAAAAGTGGGTTGAGGACAATGTGGTGAGAGATTTTTTATCCATATCTGGAGTCGCAGACACAATAACAGAACAGGGTAACCTAAATATGACAGCGGAAATTGCCACAGTAGAAGTTTTAGATATACAGAAGTCATCACCTCCTAAACAGTCACCAGGCCCTGATAGATTGCCATTAGAATTTTATAGAACATATTGGCATACGACAGGAATAATATTTACTGAAATTATAAATGAAGTCTTGAAAGGAGATGCTGTCCCAATAGGCTTCAAACAGAGTGTCATTGTGCTTCTTCTAAAAAGAAGGAACACAGAAATAAAGGATATAACTAAAATGAGAGCTATCACCCTAATGAACTCACATCATAAAAAAGTTGATGACCGCTTCCTGCGGATTATGGCTCGGAGGAACCCTGACAGCACTACGCCACCATGTTGAATAATGCTTTTCGTGCAGCCACAGGACGTCGTGTTACGACTGAAACTGTGCTCAATAGGCTGCATGATGGGCAACTTCACTCCCGACGTCCGTATTTGCAACCACGATACCATGCAGCGCGGTGCAGATGGACCCAACAAGATGCCGAATGGACCGCTCAGAACTGGCATCACGTTCTCTTCACCGATAGTGTCGCATTGCCTTCTACCATACGGAGGAAAGACAACATATGGAAGTTTGAGTCTGGCCATGATTATTGTACGGTTCACGAAAGCGGGCAAGACACTGATTTCCAACCCGAGGCCATTAACCCCTGAGGGATAAAACGATATTTTCCGGGTGGTAAAAATACGAAGTGTTAGATTATGGTTCAGTCACATAAGTAAATTGCTTCAAAAAATCAATTTCACCAACTCATTAGACTAACAAATTTAAGATATGTTGCTGATTCTAAAAGCGTCAAACATGAGCATCAATTGCATGACGGGACTTGGTGGAGGCCAGAGCGAATGTATTAACAAAAGATATTGGAAATTCGCTAGCAGTAGGCGATGACAACTAGGTGCACCTGGATACTTGCCTGTATTGTTGCAGCAGTTCGTTATTTACTCCACCGAGTTACCAGCTCACTCATTGTTCTTCTTTTGTTAGTCAGTTGTTAGCTCGCCAACCAAATCGACGGGTGTCTCCAATTTCACTACCTTCTCAAGGTATTTCGGTTTGAGACGAGAAAGAGAAACAGATGAGTGAAGTTTTTCTTATTCAAGCACTAACTGTTGGGTAAGAAACTCCTAATTAACACCACTGCCTTTCGTTCACTATTGGGTATATATATCTGAGTCGATAAGATATAAGCATATGGAAGATGGTATCTGTTCTTTCGGACTGCCGCGAGTAATGAGTATAGTGGCCAGCGGCACTAGAAATATAATGTGTGGACAGTAAGTGTAATTTGTAAGTGTGGGTCTCACAGGCAGCGTGCCATAGTTAAGTCCCTGCAGTCGCGCTATCCTCTGTCTCCTCGATGGGTCTCCAGTCTGCTTTAGGGGGTGGCGCGCTACGGACCTGTTGTGCCGGCCGAGGGCGCGCATTGTTGTTGTTGTCTGACTAGATCGCCATGGCACGCAATTTTAGAAAGACTACGTTTCAATTAATGTTCAATGAATATGCCAGACTCAAGGCTTTCGAAATAGAGCGTTTTTTGAAGGAAGAAGTTCGTCTACCAACTGCAGACCTAATTGGAATACACCTATCCATTGTAAGCACGAAATCGGCGTTCCAAAACATCCCAAACTTGTTCTATAGGCTTCAGATCAGGACTCTGTGGAGGCCAGTCCATTACAGGAATGTTATTATAGTGTATCCACTCGCCACAGGCCTTGCATTATGAACAGTGCTCGATCGTGTTGCAAGATGCAGTCGCCATCCACTAATTGCTCTTCAACCTCGGGAAGCAAGAAGGTGCTTAAAACTTCAATGTAGGCCTATGCTGTGATAGTGCCGTGCAAAACAGCAAGGGCTGCAAGCCCCCTCCATGAAAATCACGACCACACCATAACACCACCGCCTCCGAATTTTACGTCACTCAACACAATCTTCTTCCATTGTTCAATCGTACGCTTCTTACACCAAGCGAGGCGTCGTTGGCATTTACCGGCGTGATGTGTGGCTTATGAGCCCGCATCTCATGGTCGTGCCCGGGTTCTCGGGTTCGATTCCCGGCGGGGTTAAGGATTTTCTTTCCCTCGTGATGGTGTTGTGTGTTGTCCTTAGGTAAGTTAGGTTTAAGTAGTTCTAGGTTACTGAACCTGTACGCTTTCGTGCTGTACGTGTCCCTTCACGTTTCCACTTCACTATCACATCGAAATCAGTGGACCTACGGAAGTTTACGAATGTGGAAATCTCGCGTACAGACGTATGAGACAAGTGACACCCAATAACCTCACCACGTTCGAAGATCGTGAGTTCCACGGAGCGACCATTCTGCTCTCTGACGATGTCTAATGACAACTGAGGTGGCTGACATGGATTACGTAGCAGTAGGTGGCAGCACAATGTACCTATTATGAAAAACGTATGTTTTTGGGGGTGTACGGATACTTCTGATCACATAGTGTATGACGGTTCACGCTCACTCAGTTTAAGTTGGACTGCGCGGCGCCGTGCTTAGTGGTTCAGGTTGGAGTGCCTCAGTCTCGCAATTGGAGCAAGTTAAGATTACAAGTGCCGCATTTATTGTGCTGTACCGTCATCTAAAAATGATCTGTTGTCAGTGGTTAACATCTACGTTAAAAGTATGTCAATGTACGGTGGAAATAATCATTTCGTTGAACTACATCTTGGCAAGACTGAACAGTTAGATTTTTTTTTTTTTGTCAAATGTCGTTCAAAGACTTAAAAGCTGTTGTATATGAACCACGAATAATGGACATATATTGCACAACTGCAGTATCAACCATTCTTTTTGGCAACGGCAGATTCCTTTATGAGTTACATGTACCTGTTCAAGCTCTGCAAAAGATATCAGCCAATGTCATCGAAGTATGCATAATATTATTTGTTTCATCGGTTTCGAATGCGACATCACTGTGCGACCCACTTCCAGTCATCATTTAGTTTTGTTTTTGTGTGATACTTATTGTCCTTAGTATCCCACAATTCCTCCTTTCCTCCGCAAAGAGCTATAAGTTGTTAAGTATCTTTGTCGTTACACGCCATACTTAGTGAGAACACAATTTGGCATAGCGCATACAGGGAGTTACAAAAAGGTACTGCCAAACTTTCAGGAAACATTCCTCACGCATAAAGAAAGAAAATATGTTATGTGGAACTTTGTACGGAAACGCATACTTTCCATGTTAGAGCTAATTTTAACACTTCTCTTCAAATCACATTAATCATGGTACGGAAACACAGCAACAGAACGTACCAGCGTGACTTCAAACACTTTGTTACAGGAAATGTTCAAAATGTCCTCCGTTAGCGAGGATACATGCATCCACCCTCCTGCACTGAAAAGTTTACGCATGGCTTCAGCGTGCTGCTTTTTTCAGTCGATGGAAGCAAGCATCACACCGAATCGCTGAAAACAAAAAACCTTGTACAATAGAAGAGGATCTCATCACTCCTTGCTTACTAGATGCAGTCATTTCTAGGAGACCAACATGTAGAAAAGATAAACAAGCAATCTCCTTTCAACAACACGATTAAAAGTCGTATCAGGGACTTGAAGTTGGTTATTTTGGGCACAGTACACAACAAAATCAGATAAAGTAATTTCTTTGTACGGCAATTAGATGAAACGACTGACATTGCATCTTGTTTGCAGCTGCTTTTCTATGTTCAGTGCATAAAAGACGATGGCCTGGAAGAAGAATACTTGTACGCGGAATCATTGGACGTACTACACGTGATGAGGATGTTTTTCGTTCAGTAAAGAATTTTGTTGAAGGAATTAAGTTACAGTGGTCGAAGATTATGAGTGTATGTACAGACGGAGCACCTTCTATCTTGGGCGTTCGCTCTGTATTCCACAGATTGCTGAAAGAAGTTGCTCCAAATGCAACATTTAGCCACTGCAGTATACATCGCTATGCTTTGGCAGCGAAAACATTTCCACCTGATTTGTCGAATGTACTCATTTAAATAGAAAATTGTAAACCATATCCGAGGTAGTGCAACAAAGACAAGAGTTCTCAAAGGGTTGTGCAAAGAGACTGGAGTGAAATTCGATGAGCTCTTGTTTCACACAGAAGTTCGGTGGCTGTCACGTTGCCAGTTTTCTTCGGAGGTAGGAGCTTCACCAACCCAGGGCTGACTTTCAAAACATTTCGATGTTCCCAGAATTGACAGTAATAACTCGATGCCTACTGTGAAAAATGCTCTTTCATCAATGAAATAAGCCACCACTTACCACCAGTAATAAATACTATCAGTAATTAATTTCCTACACTGGAGACTCGACAAGTAAATGCCTGGGCTTTAAGACCGTTTTCAGTGAAAGATGGTATATTTTCAGATAGTGAGATTCGAGCCAAAGCAAAATTTCTTGGACTACGTGAAGACAACACACTGAGAATAGGTTTCTCCAAAACGGAACTGGCAACGTTTTGAAGAAAGCTGGGTGACTGGTATTCGTTATTAAGAGAAAAATATGTGTGAAATTGGATTTGTGGCTATGGTGGCAACGAAAACAAAAGCAATGAAACGACTGAACTTGGAACACGAATTACGATGTGCACTAGCTGAGACCAAACCGAATATAAAAAAGATTGTTAAAATATGCAGTACCAACCGTCTCATAGACCTTCTTTATTCCTTGGATTAGTAGAACACTTACAAAAACTAGACTGTTTTATTTGTTGAATGTTAATAAAATGTGTATTTCCTTGTAATTTTAAGAATTGGGGTCAACGGCCTTGCCGCATTGGTAACACGGTTCCCATCATATCACCGAAGTTAAGAGCTGATGGATTGGGCTAGCACCTGGATGGGTGGCCATCCGGTCTGCCGAACGCTGTTGGCAAACGAGGTCCACCCAAACCTTGTGAGCCAAACTGAGGAGCTGCTGGATTGAGAAGTAGTAGCTCCGATCTCGAAAACTGACATACGGCTCAGAGAGCGGTGTGCTGACCACATGCCCATTTTTTCCTAAGATGTATGAATTAAGGATGGTTCCGCGTTTTTGCAAGCGTACAACTGAATTGTCTTATTACCCACACATGTTTCATCACAATTGCGGCATCGCCAGTGAGTTTCTTCCTTATAAATTTCCTTGCAAATTACACTGCTTGAGTCGTATGGCTGCCAATGGAAATAGTCCACAGGTCTAGATTACTAAACTATGTCATCCTTGCTCAATTTGGATTGTTCTGAGCGTGTTTTATTGTTTTCGTGTATTTTGAATGACTTTTCTCTTGCTCGTTTGTGAATAACTGCGTCTTGCTAACTTTTTCCCTCTCTCAAATTTAGTTAGACACTACATTCTGTTGGGGGTATTGGTTTCTGCATGAGCTCGTTCGGGGGTAGTAGTCTCAAAAAGATTTGAAACCACTGGGTTATGGCGACCGCTCATGTAAAGTTCGAAAACCGGCTTAGAGTCCCGGTCCGACACGAATTTTCATTGTCGTTCGCCCCTTACACAGCAAATGCTTGTTCGCATTCGCAACTGCGAATACAGTCCATTATTTCGTATAATGTTGCTTTGTTACAGATACAGTACTGTCTTCGAAAGGTCAATCTTTTTCATACAGTATTAGTGTATTTTGAGTGTCGTGCACACCCATCATTTTGCCACATTTTGTTCTTGCATGAAGGAAGTGTGATGTGAAAATTCCTTTAGCTCAGGCGTAGCCCTGCGTACAGATTTCGTAACAAAATTACGTCAGTTAAGGCTAGGAAATGATGGAGTATCGAAGTGTTCCAAATAGAGAATGAGAGAGAGAGAGAGACGGAGCGAGGGGACCGGCAAGTCAATCCTGTTACAGGAAATGTTTATAGGTGTTTTGTATCACGGCCATAAGTTGTTCATTGCTATGAAACTCACTTTATTCTCTACTATGATGATTATCAAAGAGACTGACCAGTTCATCGTAAACATTATCAATTGGAAACAACGGTTGAACGAGTACTCTGATAATTTAGGCCAAACGACTTTAGGTGTCATCTATTTGATACCAAATAAAGAGTTCCGTCGTTTGGTTTTTACAGAGCTATTATTTGCGCGGGTGTATGAAGGGGAAACCTTGTTAGCAACAATCTCGAAAAGTTTTTGGTTGAGTTACTTGAATTTTTACACGACACTCTAATAAACGGGCTGCTGGACATAGATAACATGTATTTAAAAAAAAAAAAAAGACATACGGGCTTTCCGTTAAAATTCAGTACGAGAAAGAAAATACTGTGCTGTGCTGTGATACTGGGCGGTTTCGTTTTCTTTCTCGCAGTCAGTTTTAGTAGAAACCTGTATATAACAAAAGTTGGATTGGTTCACGATTATAACGACATCACGCAATCTGAATCCTGTGAAACTTTGTAATGCTACACTTCCAGTTTAAAACTAGGCCAGATAATGTCATTGAAGCTACTGTCACCATAGATCCATGATAACAAGTCTCTCTCACACTCCGTATATCAATGATCAAAACTGATTTATCCATCCAATTTAAGCGAATCAGCGTTTCCGAAAACGACTCACCGCCGAACCCAAACTATAACATGTCGTCGTTCCTGCGTCACAACCTGTACTCGTACAGACATTATGTAATTCCAGTACGCGGGAGGACATTTTAATCGAATACGATATTGCAATGCCTTGTTTTTATGAATTACGGTGCACTGAAGTGCGACGACTTCAGCTGCTATGAGATGCACTCTCGTTCAGAAAAAAAACAGAACACCATGAACGAACAGAGATAGAACGTTTTTAAGGTTATTATTGCTGCTGCAAATCTAAAAATTTCTCCTTGCACAACGTAGCGATAAACGGTTGTCATATTAACTTTTTTTTATTTCTTTAGGATGAGTAAAATTTGCCACACACATGTCGCTTTTGAGAGAACTGCACAACTGATGATTTTCATTTTTTATTTATCTTTAGATCTCTCATATGATTTAATTTCAGGGTGCCACAAATTCTGTCTAACACTTTTTTACGGTTCGATGCTATTGTTCGAAGGGGCCAGCTATAAAAAGTTACACCCAAGGCTGAATGATGCTCTACGCGTTTGACCCAAGCAATCTGAACGTTTTTGAGACCGTTAAGATTTGAAAATGAGCTCTTCGAGTAATTAACTTTTACACGCGTTGCGTTGCAGTAAAGCAGTAAATTTTCTATTATACGCACAGCGTCATCGTTGCTTCTTATTATCAAACAAGAGTCGTCAACGTACGCGTTACTAACTTCCTTCCGATCTGAGACTGATATGCCATCTAGTGCGTCATTTAAAGGTCTCATAAGAGGTTCCAGTGCTACAACGTACAGCATCATTGGTAGCTGACTACCCTGCGAGACTTTATTTCCAATCAAAATGTCCTTAGTATACTGTCCATTTAGTGAAACCTTCGCTTTGATACCTGTTAATCTGTTAGCTAACACGTTAACTTTACTAGTAGTTATTCCCATGTACGTCAATGTTTGGAAAATGTATCTGTTTTTTTTTACTCTGTTGAACGCCTTTGCAAAGTCTATAAAAGCAAGACCGCAATATTCTGTTTGGAAAGATTACGACGATGCCCCTGTATTCAGTTACTGTCTTGAATATGCTACACCCTGGAAGACAAGTTTGATGACATCCAATGATCTTTTCTAAGACTGGACTTAGTCTCTCTTTGTCAACCCTCACTGTTTTTTTTTGTGATCTGAGTTCATTAGGGTGATAGGTCTCATTTTAGTTATATCCTTTATTTCTGTGTTCCTTCTTTTTAGAAGAAGCACATTGACACTCTGTTTAAAGCCTATTGGGACAGCCTCTCCTTTCAAGACTTCATTTATAATTTCAGTAAATATTATTCCTGTTGTATGCCAATATGTTCTATAAAATTCTGACGGCAATCTATCAGGTCCTCGTGACTCTTTAGGAGGTGATGACTTCTGTATATCTAAAACTTCTTCTGTGGGTATTTCCGCTGTCCTATTTAGGTTACCCTGTTCTGTTATTGTGTCTGCGACTCCAGATATGGATAAAAAAATCTCTCACTACATTGTCCTCAGCCCACTTTTGACTGTAGAGTGTATCACAAATTCGAAAAGGCTCATTCATAATAGCTTTTTGATCTTTCAGATCTCTCGTGTCCTGCGCTCGGATGTACTCAATAAAATTTCTTCTCCTTTGTTGTTCATGTCTTATGAGATAATATATTGTGGTACTTTCGTCGTCTATAACAGTTGTGTGTGTGTGAATTTATTTTTAAGTCCTCTGGCTTTGATCTCTTGATATTTAGAAGCTTGGCTTTGGTCTGCTAATATGCATTAAAATATCTTGTGACATTGGTTGCTCGTAGAGTGTGCGTATACGAGAGTAAAATGAAATTCAGTTGTGTTTCTCAACCTCATCGCTCTCCCTTTAGAGGGTTATAAAAGCTATATTAAAAATTTTACATATATGCCGTTCCTAGATTCTAAAAAACAGACATCGTTCATTTGAGTTCCTTCCCTAACAAGGATAACTGTCCCAGAGTTGTGCTCATGAGCTATGTTTAAAATTTTATTGTAGCCAGCTACATACAGATCCCTAATACTGACTTTTTAAAAAAATACTATTTCGGTGTCTGACTAACAAAAAACAAGTGTTAAGGAGAGCTACTTTAATTGCAATTTGTATTTCATTTATATTCAAGGTACTCACATTCTAAGTTTGTTACATCAGAATGTATTAGAGATAAAGTTAGTGAATTGCTTATAGATGTTGACCCTGAAATTATTGGTATATCTGAACACTTCTTAAATAAGGAGATAATTCAGACGCTTCCTTTACCAGGATACAGGTTGGCTGGCAACTTTTCGAGGAGCTCTTTGCGGTGTGGGGGAGTAGCCATGTATATGAAAAACAGCATCCCATTTGAGTCAATTGATGTTTCAAAGTACTGCACTGAAAAGGTGTTTGAATAACTGTTGTTATTAATAGATCCCCAGACTCTAATTTCACAACATTTTTGCTAAAGCTAGAGGAGGTTCTTGGTTCACTTTATAGCAAATACAAAAAGTTTGTTACATGTGGTGACTTCAATATTAATTTTATAAGTGACTGTGCAAGGAAGAGGATGCTGGTAGACGTCCTTAATTCATATAATCTTATGCAAACCGTATTCTTTCCAGCGAGAGTGCGAGGGAACAGTAGAACAACCATAGACAACATTTTTGTTCATTCCGAATTACTAGAAGGGCATTCTGTTAGCAAACAGGTGAATGGCATTTCAGATCATGATGCACAAATTTTAACTCTAAAAGTTTTTTGTGCTGCAACACGTGTTAAATATACTCATCAGCTGTTTAGGAAAGCTGATCCAGTTGCTGTAGAGACTTTGTATACCTTATCAAGGAACAAGAGTGGCAAAATGTTTATAGCGCTGATACAGTAGACGATATATATATCGCTTTTCTCAAGGCTTTTCTTGTGATCTTTGAAAGTTGCTTTCCGTTAGAACGTACAAAACAGGGTACTAGCACAAACAGGCAGCCTGGGTGGCTGACTAGAGGGATAAGAATATCTCGTAGAACAAAGTGGCAATTATATCAAAACGTTAGAAATAGTCAGAATCTAAATGCAGCAGCCCATTACAAACAGTATTGTAAGGTGCTTAAAACTCTTATTAGGAAGGCAAAAAGTATGTGGTATGCAGATAGAATAGCTAAGTCTCAGGATAAATTTAAAACTATATGGTCAGTCGTAAAGGAAGTGGCTGGTCTGCAGAGACAGGTCGAGGATATAGAATCAGTGCGTAGTGGAAATGTCCGTGTTACTGATAAGTCGCATATATGTGCAATATTTAATAATCACTTTCTGAATATAGCAGGTGAACTAAATGGAAACCTAGTCCCAACAGGGAATCATATAGCGCTCCTAGAAAAAAGTGTCCGAGACTGTTACCTGAAATGCTCCTTGATGATACTGACAAGAGGGAGATTGAGTTAATAATTAAATCACTCAAGACCAAGAACTCTCATGGATATGACGGGGTGTCTAGCAGAATACTGAAGTATTGTTCTATGTATGTTAGCCCAGTACTTACCCATATCTGTAACTTTTCCTTTAGGAGTGGTCGGTTTCCTGACCAATTTAAGTACTCGGTAGTGAAGCCACTTTATAAAGAGGGAGACAGGGATAATATTGACAATTACAGACCTATTTCTATGCCATCGGTGTTTGCTAAAGTTATCGAGAAGGTTGTATATACAAGGTTATTGGAGCACTTAAATTCACATAATTTGCTGTCAAATGTTCAGTTTGGTTTTAGAAATGGTTTAACAACTGAAAATGCTATATTCTCTTTTCTCTGTGAAGTTTTGGACGGATTAAATAAAAGGTTGCGAACTCTAGGTGTTTTCTTTGATATAACGAAGGCTTTTGACTGTGTTGACCAAAAATATTACTGCAGAAGTTGGACCATTATGGAGTAAGGGGAGTAGCTTACAATTGGTTCGCCTCTTACTTTAAGAACAGAAAGCAGAAAGTAATTCTCCGCAATATTGAGAGTGGTAGTGACGTTCAGTCCAAATGAGGCACTGTTAAGTGGGGCGTTCCCCAAGGGGCAGTGCTGGGGCCACTGCTGTTTCTTATTTATATAAATGATATGCCTTCTAGTTTTACAGGTGATTCAAAAATATTTCTGTTTGCTGATGACACCAGTTTGGTAGTGAAGGATCTTGTGTGTAATATTCACACAGTATCAAATAATGTAGTTAATGAAATAAGTTCGCCTCTTATGGAAAATAATTTGATGCTATGTCACAGTAAGACTCAGTTTTACAGTTTCTAAGTCACAATTCAACAAGAACCGATATTTTGAACGGAGAGAATGGGCATATTATAAGCGAGACGGAACAGTTCAAGTTCCTAGGCGTTGGGATAGACAGTAAGCTGTTGTGGATAGCCCATGTCCAGGATCTTGTTCAGAAACTAAATGCTGCTTTATTTACCATTAGAACAGTATCTGAAATAAGTGACACATCAACACTAAAAGTAGTCTACTTCGCATATATTCATAGGCTTATGTCGTATGGTATTATTTTTTGGGGTAATTCTTCTGATTCAAAAAGGTTATTTTTGTCTCAAAAACGGGCTGTTCGAGCTATATGTGGTGTAAGTTCTAGAACCCCTTGTCGACCCCTATTCAATAGTCTGGGAATTCTGACATTGCCCTCACAGTGTATATTTTCTTTAATGTCGTATTCCCAAGAGTTAGCAGCTTTCACTCAGTCAATACAAAGCAGAAATCCAATCTGCATGTGGAATGCCTTTCCTTGACTCTTGTGCAGAAAGGAGTGAATTATTCTGCTACATCCATTTTCAATAAGCTACCACAAAAACTCAAAAGATCTTAGCACTAGCCTAAACTCTTTTAAGTCTAAACTGAAGAGTTTCCTCATGGCTCACTCCTCCTATTCTGTCGAGCAGCTCCTGGAAGAGCTAAAAGCAAATTCCAGCGTTACATTGTTGATTTTCTTTATTTAAACTTACGACTCGTCACCTGAATAAGTTTTTTTTTATATTTCATTTTATCTGTTTCTAATATCGTGTTATAATTACATGTATTGACTCGTTCCATGAGCATGTAGACTTCTCCTTAATTTGTTCCCACGGAACAATAAATAAATAGATAAATAATTAAATAAATATGTTATTCATCTGAAGTCGAAGCTTTCATAAAGATCACTGCATTTTTCCTTTAATTTCTTCTTCCGTTTTCCTTCTTTCTACAGCTCTTTGCACTCTTTTAATAAAAAATATATCCTGTTGTCTATATCTTCGTCTGTTCGTTCTTCTCCATCGTCTGCCCAGTCTAACCTTGTCTCTGACGTACTTTGACTTTTTAATCTCATTTTGTTCGCTTTCGTTCGTTGCATCTGCTCGGGGCGGACGTCGTAAGACATGCGTTTAAGTTCGTTGTTGATCGATTAACTCAGTTTTTTTATTACAGAGGGCAGCTAACCCTGTGGCCGAACACGCTGAGCTACCGTGCCGGCAGTACTTCGACTAATTAGGGGGTCGTCTCCTGTTTCTCCAGGTTTGTTTCCGATCTAGTTATGTAACGATTGTTGTCCATCTTCAGAATTCATCAGACTTTTTTTTCCTGCAGGGCGCTCATTGGCATTTTCTGTTGTAGAGTTTTCCATTGTCTTGTCTTGCTCCAGTATGGACCTGAGTTTCTCTCTTAAAGAAGGAGCCAAACTCTCTGCGGCTTCGTGTGCCAGTCTCCGCTCTTTGGTGTTCGTTTTTCTCCTTCAGGATCTCGCAGGAGACATGTCAGACGATTTTTCTATTGAGCAGATGGGGGAATTCTCAGACGAAGTGTGTTCCTTCTTTTTATCAGAATTTCTTTTGGAGGTGTCATTGTGAAGTTCGATCTTTGGTTCTTTCACAGTTACATTTACAACTTTAGATTGTTTGCATGTATCTACTGTCTGTACACTTTGGTGTCCTTCAGGATTACCTTTTTCCACTTCTCATTTTTTTCGACCTCATTCACGTTTTTTTTTATTTAACTCTGTACGTTGGTCTGGAATACCTTCAATATCCATTGCTGACTTATTTGAAATCGTCAGCTCTTCAAGTTACAAAAGCGAAGAGCGCAGTGCGATTTCAGTTTTTGTGGTGTTTAGAATTGTCTGCTGTATACCTGACAGACTTTGTCATACCGGATAATACATTTGTTTCCTCCATTGGAGGCCACTTGTCAGTTTTTCGGACGGTTTCACCTGGACTCGGTACTGTGTCGTTTCTGGGTACCGCCAGTGTCACAGGAGCCTCTCGCAGCTCTCCTGTTGACGGCAATGCGGCGTGCCATCGATTCGGCGGCAGCGTTTACTTGAGGCTAGCCGTCGGGCCAAGAATAGTAAACTCTGAAGTCGGCATCAGCGGGACGCGCCTTTTACTGCACTCATTCCGTATGGGCTCAGAGCAGTTACATAGAGCGCACGTTTGAGGTTGTCTGTCATACGTAACAACTCGATAGCCACACACCCTTATACAGGGTGTTACAAAACGGTACGGCCAAACTTTCAGCAAACATTCCTCACACACAAGTAAAGAAAAGGAAACGCTTAATTTCCATGTTAGAGCTCATTTTAGTTTCGTCAGTATATACTGTACTTCCTCGATTCACCGCCAGTAGGCCCAATTGAAGGAAGGTAATGTTGACTTGGGTGCTTGTGTTGACATGCGACTCATGGCTCTACAGTACTAGCATCAAGCACATCAGTACGTAGCATCAACAGGTTATTGTTCATCACGATCGTGGTTTTGCAGTCAGTGCAATGTTTACAAATGCGGAGTTGGCAGATGCCCATTTGATGTAAGGGTTAGCACGGGGCAATAGCCGTGGCGCGGTACGTTTGTATCGAGACAGATTTCCAGAGCGAGGGTGTCCCGACAGGAAGACGTTCGAAGCAATTGATCGGCGTCTTAGGGAGCACGGAACATTCCAGCCTATGACTCGCGACTGGGGAAGACCTAGAACGACGAGGACACCTGCAATGGACGAGGCAATTCTTCGTGCAGTTGACGATAACCCAAGTGTCAGCGTCAGAGAAGTTGCTGCTGTACAAGGTAACGTTGACCACGTCACTGTATGGAGAGTGCTACGGGAGAACAAGTTGTTTCCGTACCATGTACAGCGTGTGAAGGCGCTATAAGCAGGTGATTGGCCTCCACGGGTATGCTTCTGCGATTGGTTCATCCCACAATGTGTCAATCCTCATTTCAGTGCAAATGTTCTCTTTACGGATGAGGCTTCATTCCAACGTGATCAAATTGTAAATTTTCACAATCAACATGGGCTGACGAGAATCCACACGCAATTGTGCAATCACTTCATCAACACAGATTTTCTGTGAACGTTTGGGCAGGCATTGTTGGTGATGTCTTGATTGGGCCCCATGTTCTTCCACCTACCTCAATGGAGCACGTTATCATGATTTCATACGTGATACTCTACCTGTGCTGCTAGAACATGTGCCTTTACAAGTACTACACAACATGTGGTTCATGCACGATGGAGCTCCTGCACATTTCAGTCGAAGTGTTCGTACGCTGCTCAACAACAGATTCAGTGACCGATGGATTGTTAGAGGTGGACCAATTCCATGGCCTCCACGCTCTCCTGACCTCAACCCTCTTGACTTTCATTTATGGGGGCATTTGAAAGCTCTTGTGTACGCAACACCGGTAACAAATGTAGAGACTCTTCGTGCTCGTATTGTGGACGGCTGTGATACAATACACCATTCTCCAGGGCTGCATCAGCGCATCAGGGATTCCATGCGACGGAGGGTGGATGCATGTATCCTCGCTAACGGAGGACATTTTGAACATTTCCTGTAACAAAGTGTTTGAAGTCACGCTGGTACGTTCTGTTGCTGTGTGTTTCCATTCCATGATTAATGTGATTTGAAGAGAAGAAATAAAATGAGCTCTAACATGGAAAGTAAGCGTTTTCGGACACATGTCCACATAACATTTTTTCTTTCTTTGTGTGTGAGAAATGTTTCCTGAAAGTTTGGCAGTACTTTTTTTGTAACACCCTATGTGACGGGCAGATCCTGCAGCTACTCCCGTTTCAGGGAACGTTTGTACGTGTTTTGTATCATTGCCATAAGTTATGCAACGCATTTTATTCTCCAGTACGATGACTACCAAAGAGACTGACCATTTCTTCGCAAAAGTTAGCATTGATCTTGAAACAATGGTTGTACGAGTACTTTGCTAATTGAAGCCAAATGTCTAGATGAGTCATTTTTTTGATAGGCAGTAAAGAGTTCCGTCACAGAACTATTATCTGTATGACTATATAAAAGGGAATTGTTGTTAGCAAGAATCTCGAGAAGTTCTTGGTCGCTTTACTTCAGATTTCACGTGACACTCTTATGAGCATAGGGATGGATATAGGCTACATACTTTTCTCTATTTCTTGGTTTTAACAGAAATCTCTACAACATGAAAGTTGGATCGGTATATTATTAGAATACTACTACGCAATCTGAATCGTGTGAAGCTATCTAATGTTATCCGTTCCCACGTTAAAAATAGGCGAAATAATGACATTGAAAATACTATCATCAGAGATCCAGCACCAGGAGAGGTCTGTCACATACCCCGTATACCAGTAAGCCACTTAAGCGAATAAAGTTTTCCGAGCACGACTCG
Source organism: Schistocerca gregaria (assembly GCF_023897955.1). NCBI lineage: Eukaryota > Metazoa > Arthropoda > Insecta > Orthoptera > Acrididae > Schistocerca > Schistocerca gregaria. The sequence goes on along the minus strand of NC_064931.1, from coordinate 181,647,219 downwards.
CGGTCAAACCCACACTTCTATATTTCGACGTTCCTGCGTCTCAAACTGTACTCGTAGATACATACATGCATGAATTACATAATACACACATCAAAAAAAGGTTTGTCTCTCCCAGTTCCTAGAACTCCTGAAGACAGACGTTGACTTTAGATATTGTTTTACACAGACCCTTTGACTGTTCAGAGCTGTCACTAAAACCGCACAAAGATGTAAACGACCGAGCGTGAGCAACGCCTATTAGACGGTGAGGGTCCGACAGCCGATCAGTTCCAGTCATTCACCAGGAAGGAGGTACACGGCTCGTGTTGTCTGTAGTCCAACCATGCCTACACGGTCAATAACGCGGTTGGATCGCGTCCGCATCGTTACTTCGTGCCTCGAAGGGCTCTCAACAAGGAAAGTGTCCACGCATCTCGGTGTGAACCAAAGCGATGTTTTTCGGACATGGAGGAGATACAGAGAGACAGGAACTGTCGATGACACGCCTCGCTCAGGCCGCCCAAGGGCAACTACTGCAGTTGATGACCGCTACCTGCGGATTATGGGTCGGAGGAACCCTGACAGCACTACGCCACCATATTGACTAATGCTTTTCGTTCAGCCACAGGACGTCGTGTTACGACTGAAACTGTGCTCAATAGGCTGCATGATGCGCAACTTCACTCCCGACGTCCGTATTTGCAACCACGATACCAAGCAGCGCGGTGCAGATGGACCCAACAAGATGCCGAATGGACCGCTCAGAACTGGCATCACGTTCTCTTCACCGATAGTGTCGCATTGCCTTCTACCATACGGAGGAAAGACGACATATGGAAGTTTGAGTCTGGCCATGATTATTGTACGGATCACGAAAGCGGGCAAGACCGTGATTTCCAACCCGAGGCCATTAACCCCTGAGGGATAAAACGATATTTTCCGGGTGGTAAAATTACGAAGTGTTAGATTATGGTTCAGTCACATAATTAAATTGCTTCAAAAAATCATTTTCACCAACTCATTAGACTAACAAATTTAAGATATGTTGCTGATTCTAAAAGCGTCAAAAATGAGCATCAATTGCATGACGGTACGTGGTGGAGGCCAGAGCAAATGTATTAACAAGAGATATTGGAAATTCGCTAGCAGTAGGCGATGACCACTAGCTGCGGCTTTCTACTTGCGTGTATTGTTGCAGCAGTTTATTATTTACTCCACCGAGTTACCAGCTCACTCATTGTTCTTCTTTTGTTAGTCAGTTGTTAGCTCGCCAACCAAATCGACAGGTGTTTCCAATTTCACTACCTTCTCAAGGTATTTCGGTTTGAGACGAGAAAGAGAACCAGATGAGTGAAGTTTTTCTTATTCAAGCACTAACTGTTGGGTAAGAAACTCCTAATTAACACCACTGCCTTTCGTTCTCTATTGGGTATATATATCTGAGTCGATAAGATAGAAGCATATGGAAGATGGTATCTGTTCTTTCGGACTGCCGCGAGTAATGAGTATAGTGGCCAGCGGCACTACAAATATAGTGTGTGGACAGTAAGTGTAAGTTGAAAGTGTGGGTCTCACTGTTGTGCCGGCCGAGGGCGCGCATGGACGAGGAAGTGTTTAAACCGCCGGTACTGGCGCGTGTTGTTGTATGACTAGATCGCCGTGGCACGCAATTTTAGAAAGACTACATTCCAGTTAATGTTCAACGAATATGCCAGACTCAAGGCTTTCGAAATAGATCGTTTTTTGAAGGAAGAAGTTCGTCTACCTCCTGCAGACCTAATTGGAATACACCTATCCATTGTAAGCACGAAGTCGGCGTTCCAAAACATCCTAAACGTGTTCTATAGGGTTAAGATCAGGACTCTGTGGAGGCTAGTCCATTACAGGAATGTTATTATCGTGTATCCACTCGCCACAGGCCGTGCATTATGAACAGTGCTCGATCGTGTTGAAAGCAGTAGGTGGCAGCACAATGTACCTATTATGAAAAACGTATGTTTTTGGGGGCGTACGGATACTTCCGATCACATAGTGTATGACGGTTGACGCTCAATCAGTTTGAGTTGGGCTGCACGGCGCCGTGCATAGTGGTTCAGGTTGGGTTTGCCGCAGTCTCGCAATTGGAGCGAGTTAAGATTACAAGTGCCGCATTTATTGTGCTGTACCGTCATCTAAAAATGAGCTGTTGTCAGTGGTTAACATCTGCGTTAAAAGTATGTCAATGCACGGTGGAAATAATCATTTCGTTGAATTACATCTTGGCAATTCTGAACAGTTAGATCTTTTTTTTTTTTTTTTTTTTTTTTTTGTCAAATGTCGTTCAAAGACTTAAAAGCTGTTGTATACGAACCACGAATAATGGACATATGTTGCACAACTGCAGTATCAACCATTCTTTTTGCCAACGGCAGATTTCTTTATAAGTAACATGTACCTGTTGAAGTTCTCCAAAAGATATCAGCCATTGTCATCGAAGTATTCTTTGCTTCATCGGTTTCGAATGCGGCATCACTGGCGACCCACTTCCAGTCATCACTTAGTTTTGTTTTTGTGTGATATTTATTGTCCTTAGGATCCCAGAATTCCTCCTTTCCGCCACAAAGAGCTTTAAGTTGTTAAGTATCTTTGTCGTTACACGCCATACTTAGTGAGAACACACTTTCGCATAGCGTATACAGGGTGTTACAAAAAGTTACGGCTCAACTTTCAACAAACATTCCTCACGCACAGAGAAAGAAAACACGTTATGTGGAAATTTGTACGGAAACGAATTCTTTCCATGTTAGAGCTCATTTTATCACTTCTATTCAAATCACATTAATCACAGCAATGGAACGTACCAGCGTGACTTCAAACACTTTGTTACAGGAAATGTTAAAAATGTCCTCCGTTAGCGAGGATACATGCATCACCCTCCGTCGCTTGGAATTCCTGATCCGCTGATGCAGCCCTGGAGAATGGCATATTGTATCACAGCCGTCCACAATACGAGCACGAAGAGTCTCTACATTTGGTACCGGGGTTGCGTACACAAGAGCTTTCAAATGCCCCCATAAATGAAAGTCAAGAGTGTTGAGGTCAGGAGAGCATGGAGGCCATGGAATTGGTCCACCTTTACCAATCCATCAGTCACACTTCGACTGAAATGTGCAGGAGCTCCATCGTTCATGAACCACATGTTGTGTCGTACTTGTAAAGGCACATGTTCTAGTAGCACAGATAGAGAAAATCGCGTATGAAATCATGGCGGTAAATCGAGGAAGTACAGTTCATACTGACGGAACTAAAATGTGCTCTAACATGGAAATTAAGCGTTTCCGGACACATGCCCACATAACATCTTTTCTTTATTTGTGTGTGAGAAATGTTTCCTGAAAGTTTGGTCGTATTTTTTTTGTAACACCCTGTATAAACACTCACTGGGTAACAGCACCTGCCCCCAGGGGCTCAGCATTCATTTGCTGGGTACGGGCTTGGCGACCCCGGGTTTCCTGAGCTGGGGACTGGTAAGCGCCGCCAGTCCCCTGTCACCATAAGCTCTGGGCATGCCTTAACGACCACCGTGCGGTGCGGTATTGGAAAGTTGTGTGTCTCAGGGAGTGGGCATCTTGGCTTGGCCTCCCGGATCGTGAGGATGTAATAAACCTGTATAAAGAATCCCTCAATCTCAAGGTGTGCTGCGCGCTGATGAGATGCACGGCTGTTGAGGTGGAACAGTCATTAGCGGGCAACCTCTGGGGAACCTGCCGCACCTCAGTTGTATAAGGCTTACCTAGGCACGCGGGTCTCTGTGTAGGTGGACCTCTAGTTCCCTAGCTACTCCTGGGACCGAGATGGATCCTTCAAAATTCTTTTTTCCTCCTCCCAGCGGAAAGGGTGGGCCGCTGGAGGGTCCTAACACCCAGTCTCTGAAGAGGGCTCGTGCAGTCAGTCCCTCTGACTGCAGCACATCTTTGACAAGTGAAGTCTTTAGTAACAGGATGCATTCTGGTGCTCAGAATGTGTTTCTCATTGTGAAACGGAAGGAGGGTACAGAATGAGATTTTCACTCTGCGGCGGACTGTGCGCTGATATGAAAATTCCTGGAAGGAGGGTAGTTTCAAGAAGGTTTCGCCCTTCTATATACAAAACGGATTGGAGGGCATCTGTGGCTCCTTGAAATCGGTGAAGCGCTTACGTAATGGGACCTTGCTAGTGGAAACTTCCACTTCCCAGCAAGCAACTAAACTCCAATCTGTTAAATGTCTTGGAGAGTATGCCATAGACACTGAATTGCACAGCACCTTGAACTGCAGCAAATGTGTTGTGACATGCCGGGATCTAGTTGACACTCCCAAGGACGAACTGCAACGTGAGTGGGCTCCGGAAGGTATCGTTGATGTCCAACACATCATGAAGAGGGTTGATGGCAATCTTGTCAAATCCGACTCCTTTATTCTGACCTTCCATAGCACAAAACTTCCTTAACATGTTAAAGCTGGCTTCCTTCGCCTTAGTGTGAGGCCTTATTTCCCGACCCCATTGCGCTGTTTTAAATGCCACCTTAGGATGTAAAGGCGAAACGACTTGTGGCAACTGTGGTAAGGCTGCTCATGAAGGAGTTGGTTGCTCGTCTCCGGCTAAATGTATTAATTGCACTGGGAACCACCCTGTTTGGAGTAGGGACTGCCGAATAGTTTTAGAGGAACGCAAAGTCCAGGAAATTAAAACAACCAAGCGAATCCCCTATGGTGAGGCCAAGAAGATCTATAAGTCGATGCAACCTCCCACATTTGCTACATCTTTCGCATCCCTGGTTCAGAAGCCTAGTCCAAAAGTCGATGCCTCAACGCAGACCGAGGTGGTGAGTGTTGGCACTAACACCTGCAGCTGTCAGTGCACTTGCAACACAGCCAGTGTTTCACAGCCGGTAGCCCCTACTGGAACGGAAGACAAGGGTATAGTGGCGAACTTGGGCCAGCCCCTGTGGCCTCCAACAGCTGAGGCTGTTTCCAAACACAGTGCGCCAATTACCACTCCCACATCAGCTCCCCCAAAGCCCACCAAACCACAGAAAGCTCCTGTACCGCAGCAACACCGAGTCAAATCCCGTGGTAAACCGTCTGACCATGCGGCTGTTGTTTTACGTGAGGCTTCATCTGATTCTTCACCAGAGTTGATGGAATACGACGTATGTGTGGGGCAATCAGCTCACCCCACACCTGCCCCTCCACCTGTTGCGGTCTCCCCGCCCTGTCGGAGAGACAGGATGAAGGTGCTACCCCCAACATAGATGGCTCCCATACTTCAGTGGAACTTGCAAGAGTTCAGGACGCATGTGGAGGAACTTCGTCTACTCTCTCAGGGTAGACCACTGTGTCTCTGTCTCCAGGAGACTTATTTCCATCCCTCATACTCCCCTGAGCTGTGAGGCTATACACTCCACAAAAAGGATGACCTGCATGGAGAGAGAGCTAGAGGAGGTGTAGGTATTTTCGTCAGGACGGACTACCACTCCTCGCCTCTCTCGCTTATGACGACTATACAGGCTGTCGCTGTGTCTGTGCAAGTATGTCATCCATTAACTGTCTGTTCACTTTACTTGTCCCCACATGAGGCACTTGATGAAGTGGCCCTCACAGACCTTCTTACACAGCCCCCCCCAACCATTCATTATTTGTGGTGATTTTAATGCCCACAATGTGCTTTGGGGCTCTGCAATTACCTGCCCCAGGGGTAGAGCAATTGAGAGGCTTCTCCTGTCATCCTGTGCCTACTTGCTCAATGGAGGACAGAGTACTCATTTCTGCACAGCGACTGGGTCGTTGTCTGCCATTGATCTCTCGCTTTGCTCTCCAGCTCTTGCCGCCAGTACTCATTGGGAAGTGGCCGCTGACTTGCATGGCAGTGATCATTTCCCCATCTGGATTCACCTGCCAGATGGCGTGGGCCCGAAAGGAGACCACCACGATGGGTTATCAGTGGAGCTGACTGGACACTTTATAGCCAGTTGGCCCAATTCGAACACTGTGCGACTGTTGAGGTGTGGGTGGATCATATTACCGAAACGGTCCACCACGCCACTGCAGCATCCATTCCACAGTCCATGGGCCCCCGGAAGAGGCCACCTGTGCCTTGGTGGAATGCCGACTGCCGCTCTGCCATCAGGACCAGGCGTGCAGCTCTGCGTTGGTTCGGCCGACTGCTGAGAATCTTGCAGTATTTCGGGTGGCGAGGGCAAGGTGTCGCCGCATTATTCGTGAGAGCAAGAAGAGGTCATGGCAACAGTTCCTGAACACCATTAATCGTTCCACCAAAAGTTCCATTGTGTGGGAGACCATGAGGAGAATTTCTGGCAGGGGAGGGGGGTGTCCCATAGCTGCTGTACTGAATAACGGCACTCTCCACACGGATCCGCGAGACATTGCCCAGACTATGGCAGCGTATTTTGCCACAGTTACTGCAACAACCAGTCAGGATCCAGATTTCCATCGTCATAGGGCCGTTGCTGAGAGATGTAGTCTGAACTTCCAGTCCACATCTCATGAAGTTTACAACTGCCCATTTTCTATGTGGGAGCTGGATTCTGCATTGTCTGGAGCTCGTGACACCTCCCCTGGTCACGACAGGGTCCATTATAGTATGCTATGGCACCTCACAATACGCAACAAAGAAATCCTCCTCGCACTTTTTAATGGAATTTGGGCGTCGGGTCACTTTCCTGACGCGTGGCGTGAGGCACTTTTAATCCCTTTTTTAAAACCTGGGACAGACCGCACGAGCCCGAGTAGCTACCGTAGTGTTGCCCTCACTAGTTGCATAGGGAAGACCTTGGAGCGGATGGTCAACCGCCGCCTTGTCTGGATGTTAGAATCCAGCAACTCCTTAGTCGCTTTCAGTGTGGGTTCAGGAGGTTTCGTTCCACCTTCGATTACCTGGCCCTACTGGAGGCGGCTATACAACAAGCTTTCCTACGCCGTCATCACCTTCTAGGTGTATTTTTTGACATTGAGAAGGCCTACGATACCACTTGGAGGCGTCTCATCCTGGAGCAACTTCACGAATGGGGTTTTCGGGGTTGTCTTCCTCTTTTTATTCAGTCTTTCCTCTCGCCACGATATTTTAGATACCGAATTGGTGACGTCCTGTCTGATCGCTTTGAGCAGTAGAACGGTGTCCCTCAGGGTAGCGTTTTAAGTGTGACTCTCTTTGCCATCGCTATTAATGGCATTACGTCCATAGTGAAAAGTCCTGTCCAGTGTTCTTTGTTTGTGGATGATTTCTCTTTGTTTTGCTCTTCTTCAAGCCTTGCAACGACAACTCGTCAGTTGCAACTTACGATTAGATGTTTGGATGACTGGGCGCGGAAGAGTGGTTTTAAGTTTTCCACCGAGAAGTCTGTATGTGTTCTTTTTAACCGTTCTCCTTCGATTTTACCCTTTCCTGAGTTGTGGATGAGGGACACTATTCTCACTTTTAAAGACACGGTGAGGTTTCTGGAGCTCATTTTTGACTCGAAGCTCACGTGGTTACCTCATCTTAAAGACCTGAAACGGCGGTCGCTTAAGGCTTTAAGTATTTTAAAATGTCTTAGCCACAGTACATGGGGAGCTGACAGGACTTGTCTGCTCCAGTTTTACAGGGCGTTTGTGCGATCTCGGCCCGATTATGGGTGCACGGTGTATGGGTCTGCGAGGCCTTCTTATTTAAAGATGTTGGACGTTGTGCACCATGAAGGGCTTCGGTTGGCCGCTGGGGCATTCCGAACTAGTCCCATACCAAGCCTCTGTGCAGAGGCTGGTGAACCGCCACTTCCTATGCGGCGACGGCTATTTACGGTGTGCCAGGCGTATAAAACTTTGTCCACACCATACACCCCTGCATACCCTTCCATTGCTCAGCCTCCTCTGGCACAGTTATTTCATAACCGGCAACGTGCGACGTAGCCCTATGGGATTCGAGCACAGGATTGCCTCGCTGCGATGTCTATGGCTGGTCTTCGTGTTTTGCGTCGCGGTTGGAGCAGATCCCCCCCTTGACTCCTCCGTAGACCCGAACTTATTTTAGATTTGACTAATTTTAAGAAAGATCGCACACCAGATATTACATTCAAATGTCTGTTTTTTAACATTTTAGATGTGCATCACGGTTTCACTGTCGTGTACACTGATGGCTCCAAACAGGAGAATTTCTTTGGCTGTTCTGTAGTGTTCCCTGAAAAAGTTACTCCGATTCGCCTCCCTGCTGAATATACCGTTTTCGCAGCGGAGCTCCACGCGATCCTGAAGGCACTGGAGCAGATGAATCGTGTTCAGGGCGATCGATTTCTTCTCTGCTCCGATTCTCTTAGTGCCTTACAATCACTGCAGAACCTGTTGATAACCTGTTGATAAAGTCAACCACTCGGCTGTGGCGTTCCTCCTGCCGGTTGCTCAGGAGGGAGGAGGTGGCCCTCACACGTCTTCGGATAGGGCACTGCCCTCTCACACATAGCTTTTTATTACGGCGGGAGGATCCACCGTTTTGTGATGCTTGTGGTGTGCACATCTCTGTCCGGCACATTTTAACAGACTGCATTTTATACCGTGATGCACGTCCAGAAGCACAAGTTGCTGGGGATCGGCCTTCTGTTGTGTGTCTAGGGTTCTTAAGTTTAGTGATGTGTCTGGACTCTGGCCTAAACTTTTAGGCTGGAGGTTTTAGTGTATTGCAGAGTGGCTGACTCCTCCCCTTTTTTCCTTGCGGTCAGCCAGCCACTTCCATCTGCTACATTGTTTTAGCTTCTTCTATCATTTTCTTCCTGTGTTGTCCATGTTTTACTGCTGACGCTCTGCTTCATCCCACGCTTTGGTGTGGGTGAGCACATGTTTTTCAACAATTGTTACTCATGTTTTCTGTTCCGTTTTATATTCCTGTTCTGTGATTTTTCTTGACACCCGTCTCACTAAGTTACTGAACGGGCGTTGAAGACCTTGCTGTCGTGCGCCCAAAACCCCTCTACTACTACTACTACTAACAGCACCTGCGAAAATTAAGCCCTTTATGCAGTATGAGGTATGCTGGAACTTGTCAGACTTTACATTGCTTGGTGGCACAGTGCGACAGTCACTTGTTGATTGTTTCTGACTCGTGCCCGGACTGTCAGTCATCCTGAATACCGAGTCTGACAATCCTATTTCGGGTAGAATTCAAAATGCCTGGGAATTACTGTCCTGCAAGCCCTGGATTCAAGATGCAATGCCACGAATTCATATGAGTTGACGTACAGCAACAGCCTTGCGACAACGAGTTGCACCTTTGCGTCTCAGAACTTACTAGGCGTTAGATTATTGCAGCATAGGCTTTTATTCTCTCCGTCTCTTTCTCAGACGTAACCATAGTGCTGCTACTCTGGCCAGATATTCTCTTTCCTTTACCAGATAATCTAGAGAGCTCAATGGTAAACTAAAAATCTAAAAGTCTTTGGATGGATCCCCGATAAGTCCTAGGATTTTTTACTCTCACTTATTACTTCTTTTCCTACTGACAATGTTTATTTATGTGAAAAATGCAGAGTTACACCGTGTTACGAAATCCACGATAGCCGGCTGGGTAAGTCAGTTCAAAGGACGCAGGAAGCGAGGACATACTACCTCCAATAGGACCAGGCGTAACAAACCACTGTGGTGTTGAAAACAGTCTTCGGATTGATGAAGGTTTACTTAACTTATATAGAGCAATTTTAACATTCGTGTTTACCTTACACCGTGCGGGATTAGCCGAGCTGTCTCAGGCGCTGCAGTCATGGACTGTGTGGCCGCCGGGAGGTTTGAGTCCTCCCCCATGCATGGGTGTGTGTGTTTGTCCTTAGGATAATTTAGGTTGAGTAGTGTGTAAGCTTAGGGACTGATGACCTTAGCAGTTAAGTCCCATAAGATTTCACACACATTTGAACATTTTTTTATTCTGTTAAACTTACAATGAACAAAGTACAGCAAAAGTAATGCTGACATCCATGTTAAACTTATGATGAATAAAGTATAGCAACACTATATTGACGTCCTAGTGCAGGTGAATAGAAGGCAGAGGCAGTACCTAAGTATGTTTGCAATTCAGGCTACTAAAGGTGCTTCATAATAAATTGAGGCGAAACGTTTACGGAAAATAAAAATCAAATTAATTCATTTACAAATAGACGTAAACCGGAAATCATCAACATCAGTTGCATTATGTCTTTTGCTATTAATGCTACCTTCTCGTGATACTTAGTTTTCCAAAAATGCATAATGTTTGTTTCTTTCTCTTAAGTTCCCGCACTTTAGACAACTTTTCTTTCCACCATGATCCAAGGCAGCTGGAAAAAGAGTTCGTACAAAGAAGCTTTTCTAGGGTTGGGTTTTACCACAATAATTGACAGAAAAGCCCCAGTGACTTCTGTGCACTATAATGCTAACAGCAGAGAGCATGAAACCATGCAAATTAAAAGATCGCTTTGAAAGAAGTGATGCAGAGTTCGCCAGAGTAGACATTGAACCCTTCAGACGCAAAGAAGCTGCACTGAAAAGTTCATGCATGGCTTCAGCGTGCTACTTTTTTCAGTCGATGGAAGCTAGTCTTGAAGCATCACAAGAAAACAAGAAACCTTGTACAATAGAAGAGGATCTCATCACGCCTTGCTTACTAGATGCAGTCATTTCTAGGAGAGCAACATGTAGAAAAAATAAACAAGCAATCTCCTTTCAACAACACGATTAAAAGTCGTATCGAGGACATGAAGTTGGTTATTTTGGGCACAGTACACAACAAAATCAGATAAAGTAATTTCTTTGTACTGCAATTAGATGAAACGACTGACATCTTGTTAGCAGCTGCTTTTCTGTGTTCAGCGCATAAAAGATGATGGCCTGAAAGAACAATACTTGTACGCGGAATCATTGGACGTACTACACGTGATGATGATGTTTTTCGTTCAGTAAAGAATTTTGTTGAAGGAATTAAGTTACAGTGGTCGAAGTTTATGAGTGTATGTACAGACGGAGCACCTTCTATATTGGGCGTTCGCTCTGTATTCCACAGATTGCTGCAAGAAGTTGCTCCAAATGCAACATTTAGCCACTGCAGTATACGTCGCTATGCTTTGGCAGCGAAAACATTTCCACCCGATTTGTCGAATGTACTCATTCAAATAGAAGATTGTAAACCATATCCGAGGTAGTGCAACAAAGACAAGAGTTCTCAAGGGGTTGTGCAAAGAGACTGGAGTGAAATTCGATCAGCTCTTGTTTCACACAGAAGTTCGGTGGCTGTCACGTGGCAAGGTGCTGCATAAAATACTTGAGCTCCGACCGCAAATTGCTTTCTTATTGAAAAGGACGAGGATGGAAAAGGAGAAAGATTTACATGCCAAAATAACAGATAATGTATTTATTTCCAAAGTGGCATATCTTGAAGATTTCTTTGCCGAAATCAATACGCTTAACCTCGGCTTCCAACGAAATATGACGAATATTTTAACGGCACAAGATAAAGTTGCTAGTTTTCTTCGGAGGTTGGAGCTTTACCAACCCAGGGCTGAATTTCAAGACATTTCGATTTTCCCAGAATTGACAGTAATAACTCGATGCCTACAGTGAAAAATGCTCATTCATAAATGAAATAAGTCAGCCCTTACAACCAGTAATAAATACTATCAGTAATTAATTTCCTACACTGGAGACTCGACAAGTAAATGCCTCGTCTTTAAGACCGTTTTCAGTGAAATATGGTATATTTTCAGATAGTGAAATTCGAGCCAAAGCAAAATTTCTTGGACTACGTGAAGACAACACACTGAAAATACGTTTCTCCGAAACGGAACTGGCAAAGTTTTGAAGAAAGATGGGTGACTAGTATTCCTTATTAAGAGAAAAATATGTGTCCAATTGGATTTGTGGCTATGGTGGCAACGAAAACAAAAGCAATGAAACGACTGAACTTGGAACACGATTTACGATGTGCAATAGCTGAGACCTAACCGAATATAAAAGAGATTGTTAAAATATGCAGTACCAACCGTCTCATAGACCTTCTTTATTCCTTGGATTAGTAGAACACTTACAAAAACATGACAGTTTTATTTGTTGAATGTTAATAAAATGTGTATTTCCTTGTAATTTTAAGAATTGGAGTCAATGGCCTTGCCGCAATGGTAACACGGTTTCCATCAGATCACCGAAGTTAAGAGCTAATGGATTGGGCTAGCACCTGCATGGATGGCCATCCAGTCTGTGCACGCTGTCGGCAAACGAAGTCCACCCAAACATTGTGAGGCAAACTGAGGAGCTGCTGGATTGAGAAGTAGTAGCTCCGATCTCGAAAACTGACATACGTCTCAGAGAGCGGTGTGCTGACCACATGCCCCTCCATATCCGCAGCCAGTGACGCCTGTGGGGTGAGGAGGACACGGCGGCTGGTCGGTACCGTTGGGCCTTCATGGCCTGTTCGGGAGGAGTTAAGGTTTTTTTTTAATGAAGGGAACGTTCAATTTTTTTTCCTAAGAAGTATGAATTAAGGATGGATCCGCGTTTTTGTAAGTGTACAACTGTTTTGTCTTAGTACCCAGACATGTTTCATCACAATTGGGGCATCGCCAGTGAGTTTCTTCCCTATAATTTTCTTGCAAATTACACTGCTTGAGTCCTATGGCTGCCAATGGAAATAGTCCGAAGGTCTAGATTACTAAACTATGTCATCCTTGCTCAATTTGGATTGTTCTGAGCGGGTTTTATTGTTTTCGTGTATTTTGAATGACTTTTCTCTTGCTGGTTTGTGAACAACTGCGTCTTGCTATCTTTTTTCCTCTCTCAAATTCAGTTAGACACTACACTCTGTTGGGGGTATTGGTTTCTACATGATCTCGTTCGGGGGTAGTAGTCTCAAAAAGATTGAAAACCACTGGGTTATGGCGACCGCTCATGTAAAGTCCGAAAACCGGTTTCGCGTTTCGGGCCGACACGAATTTTCATTGTCGTTAACCTCTTATACAGCATATGCTTGTTCGCATTCGCAACTGCGAATACAGTCCATTATTTCGTATAATGCTGCTTTGTTACAGATACAGTACTGTCTTCGAAAGGTCAATCTTTTTCATACAGTATTAGTGTATTTTTAGTGTCGTGCAGACTCATCGTTTTACCACATTTTGTTCTTGAATGAAGGAAGTGTGAAGTGAAAATTCCTTTAGCTCAGACGCAGCCCTGAGTACAGATTTCGTAACAAAATTACATCAGTTAAGGCTAGGAAATGATGGAGTATCGAAGTGTTCCAAATAGAGAATGAGAGAGAGAGAGAGAGACGGAGCGAGGGGACCGGCAAGTCAATCCTGTTACAGGAAATGTTTATAGGTGTTTTGTATCACGGCCATTACTTGTTCATTGCTATGAAACTCGCTTTATTTTCTCCTATGATGATTATCAAAGAGACTGACCAGTTCATCGTAAACATTATCAATTGGAAACAACGGTTGAACGAGTACTCTGATAATTTAGGCCAAACGACTTTAGGTGTCATCTATTTGATACCAAATAAAGAATTCCGTCCTTTTGTTTTTACACTAGCTATTATTTGCGCGGGTATATAAAGGGGAAACCTTGTTAGCAACAATCTCGAAAAGTTTTTGGTTGATTAACTTGAATTTTTAGACGACACTCTAATAAACGTTATGCTGGACATAGATTACATGTATTTAAAAAAAAACATACGGGCTTTCCGTTAAAATTCAGTACGAGAGAGAAAATACTGTGCTGTGCTGTGAAAGTGGGCGGTTTCGTTTTTATTCTCGCAGTCAGTTTTAGTAGAAACCTGTATATAATGAAAGTTGGATTGGTCTACGATTATAACAACATTACGCAATCTGAATCCTGTGAAACTTTGTAATGCTACACTTCCAGTTTAAAACTAGGCTAGATAATGTCAATGAAGCTACTATCACCATAGATCCATGATAACAAGTCTCTCTCACACTCCGTATATCAGTGATCAAAACTGATTTATCCATCCAATTTAAGCGAATCAGCGTTTCCGAACACGACTCACGGCCGAACCCAAACTATAACACGTCGTCGTTCCTGCGTCACAACCTGTACTCGAACACACATTATGTAATTCCAGTACGCGGGAGGACATTTTAATCGAATACGATATTGCAATGCCTCGTTTTTATGAATTACGGTGCACTGAAGTGCGGCGACTTCAGCTGTTATGAGATACACTCATGTTCAGAAAAAACAGAACACCATGAACGAAGAGGGAGATAGAACGTTTTTAAGGTTATTATTGCTGCTGCAAATCTAAAAATTTCTCCTTGCACAATGTAGCGATAAACAGTTGTCATATTAACTTTTTTAATTTCTTTAGGATGAGTAAAATTTGCCACACACATGTCGCTTTTGAAAGAACTGCACAACTGATGATTTTCATTTTTTCTTTATCTTTAGATCTCTCATATGATTTAATTTCAGGGTGCCACAAATTCTGTCTAACACTTTTTTACGGTTCGATGCTATTGTTCGAAGGGGCCAGCTATAAAAAGTTACACCCAAGGCTGAATGATGCTCTACGCGTTTGGCCCAAGCAATCTGATCGTTTTTGAGACCGTTAAGATTTAAAAATGAGCTCTTCGCCTTATTAACTTTTACACGCGTTGCGTTAAAGTAAAGCAGTAAATTTTCTATTATACGCACAGCGTCATCGTTGTTTCTTATTATCAAACAAGCGTCGTCAACGTACTCGTTACTAACTTCCTTCCGATCTGAGACTGATGTGCGATTTAGTGCGTCATTTAATGGTCTCATAAGAGGTTCCAGTGCTACAACGTACAGCATCATTGGTAACTGACTCCCCTGCGAGACTCTATTTCCAATCAAAATGTCATTACTATACTCTCCATTCAGTGAAAACTTTGATTGATACCTGTTAATCTGTTAGCTAACACGTTCACTTTACTAGTAGTTAGTCCCATGTACATCAATGTTTGGAAAAGGTATCCGTGAATTATTCTGTTGAACGCTTTTGCAAAGTCTATAAAAGATAGACCCCCATATTCTGTTTGGAAAGATTAAGACGATGCCCCTTTATTCCCTTACAGTCTTGAATATGCTACACCCTGGAAGACAAGTTTGATGGCATCCAATGATCTTTTCTAAGACTTAGTCTCTCTTTGACAACCCTCGGTGTTTTTTTTTTGTGATCTGAGTTCATTAGGGTGATAGGTCTCATTTTAGTTACAGGGTGTTTCAAAAATTACCGGTATATTTGAAACGGCAATAAAAACTCAATGAGCAGCGATAGAAATACACCGTTTGTTGCAATATGCTTTTGACATCAGTACATTTTCAGGCAGACAAACTTTTCGAAATTACAGTAGTTACAATTGTCAACAACAGATGGCGCTGCGGTCTGGGAAACTCTATAGTACGATATTTTCCACATATCCACCATGCGTAGTAATAATATGGCGTAGTCACTGAATGAAATTACCCGAAACCTTTGACAACGTGTCTGGCGGAATGGCTTCACATGCAGATGAGATGTACTGCTTCAGCTGTTCAATTGTTTCTGGATTCTGGCGGTACACCTGGTCTTTCAAGTGTCCCCACAGAAAGAAGTCACAGGGGTTAGTGTCTGGCGAATAGGGAGGCCAATCCACGCCGCCTCCTGTATGTTTCGGATAGCCCAAAGCAATCACACGATCATCGAAATATTCATTCAGGAAATTAAAGACTTCGGCCGTGCGATGTGGCCGGGCACCATCTTGCATAAACCACGAGGTGTTCGCAGTGTCGTCTAAGGCAGTTTGTACCGCCACAAAATCACGAAGAATAACCAGATAGCGTGATGCAGTAATCGTTTCGGATCTGAAAAATGGGCCAATGCTTCCTTTGGAAGAAATGGCGGCCCAGACCAGTACTTTTTGAGGATGGAGGGACTATGGGACTGCAACATGGGGCTTTTTGGTTCCCCATATGCGCCAGTTCTGTTTATTGACGAAGCCGTACAGATAAAAATAAGCTTCGTCAGTAAACCAAATGCTGACCACATGCATATCGCCGTCATCAATCCTGTGCACTATATCGTTAGCGAATGTCTCGTGCAGCAATGGTAGCAGCGCTGAGGGTTGCCCGCTTTTGAATTTTGTATGGATAGAGGTGTAAACTCTGGCGCATGAGACGATACGTGGACGTTGGCGTCACTTGGACCGCAGCTGCAACAGGGCGAACGGAAACCCGAGGCCGCTGTTGTATCACCTGCTGCACTAGCTGCGCGTTGCCCTCTGTGGTTGCCGTATGTGGTCGCCCAACCTTTCCAGCACGTTCATCCGTCACGTTCCCAGTCCGTTGAAATTTTTCAAACAGATCCTATATTGTATCGCTTTTCGGTCCTTTGGTTACATTAAACCTCCGTTGAAAACTTCGTCTTGTTGCAACAACACTGTGTTCTAGGCGGTGGAATTCCAACACCAGAAAAATCCTCTGTTCTAAGGAATAAACCATGTTGTCCACAGCACACTTGCACGTTGTGAACAGCACACGCGTACAGCAGAAAGACGACGTACAGAATGACGCACCCACAGATTGCGTTATCTTCTATATCTTTCACATCACTTGCAGCGCCATCTGTTGTTGAAAATTGTAACTACTGTAATTTCGAAAGTTTGTCCGCCTGAAAATGTGCTGTTGTCCCAAGCATATTGCAACAAGCGGTGTATTTCTATCGCTGATCGTTTAGTTTTTATTGCCGTTTCAAATATACCGGTAATTTTTGAAACACCCTGTATATCCTTTATTTCTGTGTTCCTTCTTTTTACAAGAAGCACAATGACACTCTGTTTAAAGCCTATTGGGACAGCCTCTCCTTTCAAGACTTTATTTATAATTTCAGTAAATATTATTCCTGTTGTATGCCAATATTTTCTATAAAATTCTAACGGCAATCTATCAGGGATTCGTGACTCTTTAGGAGGTGATGACTTCCGTATATCTAAAACTTCTTCTGTGGGTATTTCCGCTGTCATATTTAGGTTACCCTGTTCTGTTGTTGTGTCTGCGACTCCAGATATGGATAAAAAATCTCTCACCACATCGTCCTCAATCCACTTTTGACTGTAGAGTATATCACAAATTCGAAAAGCCTCATTCATAATAGCTTTTTGATCTTTCAGATCTCTCGTGTCCTGCGCTCGGAGGTACTCAATAAAATTTCTTCTCCTTTGTTGTTCATGTCTTATGAGATAATATATTGTGGTACTTTCGTCTTCTATAACAGTTTTGTGTGTATGAATTTATTTTTAAGTCCTCTGGCTTTGATCTCTTGATATTTAGAAGCTTGGCTTTGGTCTGCTAATATGCATTAAAATATCTTGTGACATTGGTTGCTCGTAGAGTGTGCGTATACGAGAGTAAAATGAAATTCAGTTGTGTTTCTCAACCACATCGCTCTCCCTTTAGACAGCTGTATTAAAAATTTTACATCTATGCCGTTCCTCGATTCTAAAAAACAGACATCGTTCATTTGAGTTCCTTCCCGGCCAAGGATAACTGTCCCAGAGTTGTGCTCATGAGCTATGTTTAAAATTTTTCGAGGAGCTCTTTGCGGAGTGGGGTAGTAGCCATGTATGCGAAAAACGGCATCCCATTTGAGTCAACTCATGTTTCAAAGTACTGCACTGAAAAGGTGTTTGAATAACTGTTGTTATTAATAGATCTCCAGACTCCGATTTCACAACATTTTTGCTAAAGCTAGAGGAGGTTCTTGGTTCACTTTATAGCAAATACAAAAAGTTTGTTATATGTGGTGACTTCAATATTAATTGTATAAGTGACTGTACAAGGAAGAGGATGCTGGTAGACCTCCTTCATTCATATAATCTTATGCAAACCGTATATTTTAGAGCGAGAGTGCGAGGGAACAGTAGAACAAGCATAGACAAAATTTTTGTTCGTTTCTCATTACTAGAAGGGCATTCTGTTAGCAAACAGGTGAACGGCCTTTCAGATCTGATGCATAAAATTTTAACTCTAAAAAATGTTTGTGCTGCAACACGTGTTAAATATACTCATCAGCTGTTTAGGAAAGCTGATCCAGTTGCTGTAGAGACCTTTGTAAACCTTATCAAGGAACAAGAGTGGCAAGATGTTTATAGCGCTGATACAGTAGACGATAAATATAATGCTTTTCTCAAGACTTTTCTTGTGATCTTTGAAAGTTGCTTTCCGTTAGAACGTACAAAGCAGGGTACTAGCACAAACAGGCAGCCTGGGTGGCTGACTGGAGGGATAAGAATATCTTGTAGAACCAAGTGGCAATTATATCAAAACGTTAGAAATAGTCAGAATCTAAATGCAGCAGCCCATTACAAACAGTATTGTAAGGTGCTTAAGACTGTTATTAGGAAGGCAAAAAGTATGTGGTGTGCAGATAGAATAAGTCTCAGGATAAAATTAAAACCATATGGTCAGACGTAAAGGAAGTGGCTGGTCTGCAGAGACAGGTCGAGGATATAGAATCAGTGCGTTGTGGGAATGTTCGTGTTACTGATAAGTCGCATATATGTGCAGTATTTAATAATCAGTTTCTGAATATAGCAGGTGAACTAAATGGAAACCTAGTCCCAACAGGGAATCATATAGCGCTCTTAGAAAAAAGTGTCCGAGACTGTTACCTGAAATGCTCCTCCATGATACTGACAAGAGGGAGATTGAGTTAATAATTAAATCATTAAAGACCAAGAACTCTCATGGATATGACGGGGTGTGTAGCAGAATACTGAAGTATTGTTCTATGTATGTTAGCCCAGTACTTAGCCATATCTGTAACTTTTCCTTTAGGAGTGGTCGGTTTCCTGACCGCTTGAAATACTCGGTAGTGAAGCCACTTTATAAAAAGGGAGACAGGGATAGTATTGACAATTACAGACCTATTTCTATGCCATCGGTGTTTGCTAAAGTTATCGAGAAGGTTGTATATACAAGGTTACTGGAGCACGTAAATTCACATAATTTGCTGTCAAATGTTCAGTTTGGTTTTAGAAATGGTTTAACAACTGAAAATGCTATATTCTCTTTCCTCTGTGAGGTTTTGGACGGATTAAATAATTGGTTGCGAACTCTAGGTGTTTTCTTTGATATAACGAAGGCTTTTGTGTTGACCACAAAATATTACTGCAGAAGTTGGGCCATTATGAAGTAAGGGGAGTAGCTTACAATTGGTTCGCCTCTTACTTTAAGAACAGAAAGCAGAAGGTAATTCTCCACAATATTGAGAGTGGTAGTGATGTTCAGTCCCAATGGGGCAGTGTTAAGTGGGGCGTTCCTCAATGGTCGGTGATGGGGCCACTGCTGTTTCTTATTTATATAAATGATATGCCTTCTAGTATTACAGGTGATTCAAAAATATTTCTGTTTGCTGATGACACCTGTTTGGTAGTGAAGGATCTTGTGTGTAATATTCAAACAGTATCAAATAATGTAGTTAATGAAATAAGTTCGTGGCTTGTGGAAAATAATTTGATGCTATATCACAGTAAGACTCAGTTTTTACAGTTTCTAACTCACAATTCAACAAGAACCGATATTTTGATCGGAGAGAATGGGCATATTATAAGCGAGACGGAACAGTTCAAGTTCCTAGGCGTTCGGATAGATAGTAAGCTGTTGTGGAAAGCCCATGTCCAGGATCTTGTTCAGAAACTAAATGCTGCTTTATTTACCATTAGAACAGTATCTGAAATAAGTGACACTAAAAGTAGTCTACTTCGCATATTTTCATACGCTTATGTCGTATGGTATTATTTTTGGGGTAATTCTTCTGATTCACAATGGGTATTTTTGGCTCAAAAACGGGCTGTTCGAGCTATATGTGGTGTAAGTTCGAGAACCTCTTGTTAACCCCTATTCAATAGTCTGGGAATTCTGACATTGCCCTCACATTGTATATTTTCTTAAATGTCGTTTGTTGTTAGCACTATTAGCCTACTACCAAGAGTTAATACCTTTCATTCAGTCAATACTAGGCAGAAATCCAATCTGCATGTGGAATGCACTTCCTTGACTCTTGTGCAGAAAGGAGTGCAGCATTCTGCTGCATCCATCTTCAATTAGCTACCATAAGAAGTCAAAAGATCTTAGCAGCAGCCCAAACTCTTTTAAGTCTAAACTGAAGAGTTTTCTCATGGCTCACTCCTCCTATTCTGTCGAAGAGCTCCTGGAAGAGCTAAAAGCAAATTCCAGCGTTACATTGTTGATTTTCTTTATTTAAACTTACGACTCGTCACCTGAATAAGTTTTTTTTTATATTTCATATTATCTGTTTCTAATATCGTGTTATAATTTCATGTATTGGCTAGTTCCATGACCATGAAGACTTCTCCTTAATTTGGTCCCACGGAACAATAAATAAATAAATAAATAAATAAATGTGTTATTCATCTGAAGTCGAAGCATTCATAAAGATCACTGCTTTTTTCCTTTAATTTCTTCTTCAGTTTTCCTTCTTTCTACAGCTCTTGGCACTCTTTAAATAAAAAAGTATATCCTGTTGTCTATATCTTCGTCTGTTCGTACTTCTCCATCGTCTGCCCAGTCTAACCTTGTCTCTGACGTAGTTAGACTTTTTTTTATCTCATTTTGTTTAGTACTTCGACTAATTAGGGGTTCGTCTCCTGTTTCTCCAGGTTTGTTTCCGATCTAGTTATTTAACGATTATTGTACATTTTCAGAATTCATCAGACTTTTGCTTCCTGCAGGGCGCTCATTGGCATTTTCTGTTGCAGAGTCTTCCATTGTCTTGTCTTGCTCCAGTATGGACATGAGTTTCTCTCTTAAAGAAGGAGCCAAACTCTCTGCGTCTTCGTGTGCCAGTCTCCGCTTTTTGGCGTTTGTTTTTCTCCTTCAGGATCCCGCAGGAGACATGTCAGACGATTTTTCTATTGATCTGATGGGGGAATTCTCAGACGACGTTTGTTCCTTCTTTTTATGAGAATTTCTTTTGGAGGTGTCATTGTCAAGTTCGATCTTTCTTTCTTTCACAGTTACATTTATAACTTGAGATTGTTTGCATGTATCTACTTTCTGCACACTTTGGTGTCCTTCTCGATTGGCTTTTTCCACTTCTCTTTTTTGTTTCGACCTCATTTACGTTTGTTCTTCTTTTAACTCTGTACGTGGGTCTGGCGTACCTTCAGTATCCATTGCTGACTTATCTGAAATCGTCAGCTCTTCGAGTTACAAAAGCGAAGAGCACAGTGCGATTTGAGTTTCTTTGGTGTTTAGAATTGTCTGCTGTATACCTGACAGACTTTGTCATACCGGATAATTCATTTGTGTTCTCATTTGGAGGCCGCTTGTCAGTTTTCCGGACGGCACCTGGACTCGGTAGTGTGTCGTTTCTGGGTACCGCCAGTGTCACAGGAGCCTCTCCCAGCCCTGTTGTTGACGGTACTGCGGCGCGCCACCGATGCGGCGGCAGCGTTTACTTGAGGCTAGCCGTCCGGCCAGGAATAGTAAACTCTAAAGTCGGCATCAGCGGGACGCGCCTTTTACTGCACTCATTCCGTATGGGCTCAGAGCAGTTACATAGAGCGCACGTTTGAGGTTGTCTGTCATACGTAACAACTCGATATCCACACACCCTTATACAGGGTGTTACAAAACGGTACGGCCAAACTTTCAGCAAACATTACTCACTCACAAATAAAGAAAAGATGTTATGCGGACATGTGTCCGGAAACGCTTAATTTCCATGTTAGAGCTCATTTTAGTTTCGTCAGTATGTACTGTACTTCCTCGATTCACCGCCAGTAGCCCCAATTGAAGGAAGGTAATGTTGACTTTGGTGCTTGTGTTGACATGCGACTCATGGCTCTACAGTACTAGCATCAAGCACATCAGTACGTAGCATCAACAGGTTATTGTTCATCACGAACGTGGTTTTGCAGTCAGTGCAATATTTACAAATGCGGAGTTGACAGATGCCCATTTGATGTAAGGATTAGCACGGGGCAATAGCCGTGGCGCGGTACGTTTGTATCGAGACAGATTTCCAGAACGAGGGTGTCCCGACAGGAAGACGTTCGAAGCAATTGATCGGCGTCTTAGGGAGCACGGAACATTCCAGCCTATGACTCGCGAGTGGGGAAGACCTAGAACGACGAGGGCACCTGCAATGGACAAGGCAATTCTTCGTGCAGTGACGATAACCCTAATGTCAGCGTAAGAGAAGTTGCTGCTGTGCAAGGTAACGTTGACCACGTCACTGTATGGAGAGTGCTACGGGAGAACCAGTTGTTTCCGTACCATGTACAGCGTGTGAAGGCACTATCAGCAGCTGATTGGCCTCCACGGGTATGCTTCTGCGAATGGTTCATCCCACAATGTGTCAATCCTCATTTCAGTGCAAATGTTCTCTTTACGGATAAGGCTTCATTCCAACGTGATCAAATTGTAAATTTTCGCAATCAACATGTGTGGGCTGACGAGAATCCACACGCAATTGTGCAATCACTTCATCAACACAGATTTTCTGTGAACATTTGTGCAGACATTGTTGGTGATGTCTTGATTGGGCCCCATATTCTTCCACCTACGCTCAATGGAGCACGTTATTATGATTTAATACGGGATACTCTACCTGTGCTGCTAGAACATGTGCCTTTATAAGTACGACACAACATGTGGTTCATGCACGATGGAGCGCCTGCACATTTCAGTCGAAGTGTTCGTACGCTTCTCAACAACAGATTCAGTGACCGATGGATTCTTAGAGATGGACCAATTCCATGGCCTCCACGCTCTCCTGATCTCAATCCTCTCGACTTTCATTTATGGGGGCATTTGAAAGCTCTTGTATACGCAACCCCGGTACCAAATGTAGAGACTCTTCGTGCTCGTATTGTGGACGGCTGCGATACAAGACGCCATTCCCCAGGGGTGCATCAGCGCATCAGTGATTCCATGCGACGGAGGGTGGATGCATGTATCCTCGCTAACGGAGGACATTTTGAACATTTCCTGTAACAAAGTGTTTGAAGTCACGCTGGTACGTTCTGTTGCTGTGTGTTTCCATTCCATGATTAATGTGATTTGAAGAGAAGAAATAATATGAGCTCTAACATGGAAAGTAAGCGTTTTCGGACACATGTCCACATAATATTTTTTCTTTCTTTGTGTGTGAGGAATGTTTCCTAAAAGATTGGCCGTACCTTTTTGTAACACCCTATGTGAGGGGCAGGTCCTGCAGCTACTCCCGTTTCAGGAAATGTTTGTACGTGTTTTGTATCATTGCCATAAGGTATGCAACGCATTTTATTCTCCACTATGATGACTACCAAAGAGACTGACCTTTTCTTCGCAAAAGTTAGCATTGATCTTGAAACAATGGTTGTACGAGTACTTTGCTAATTGAAGCCAAATGACTAGATGAGTCATTTTTTTGATAGCCAGTAAAGAGTTCCGTCACAGAAGTATTATCTGTACGAATATATAAAAGGGAAATGTTGTTAGCAAGAATCTCGAGAAGTTCTTGGCCGCTTTACTTCAGATTTTACATGACACTATTATGAGCATAGGGATGGACATAGGCTACATATTTTTTTCTGTTTCTTTTTAAATTCTCAGCGAGAAAGATAATGATGTGCTGTCCTACGAAAGTGGGACGTTTCGTTTGTTTTTTTTTTTTCGCAGTTGGTTTTAACAGAAATTTCTAGAACATGAAAGTTGGATCGGTATATGATTAGAATACTACTACGCAATCTGAATCGTGTGAAACTATGTAATGTTATCCGTTCCCACCTTAAAAATAGGCGAAATAATGACATTGAAAATACTATCCTCACAGATCCAGCAACAGGAGAGGTCTGTCTCATACCCCGTATACCAGTAAGCCATTTAAGCAAATAAAGGTTTCCGAGCACGACTCGCGGTCAAACCCACACTTCTATATTTCGACGTTCCTGCATGTCAAACTGTACTCGTAGACACATTATGTTATTCCGGTGGAGAGAAGCGGGGAAATTTCGATTGAAAGTCGCTGCCTTGTGGCGTCGGGTATATTTGATATTGCACTGGCTGTCGTGTTAAGAAAACGATGCAGTGTTCATGCGTGCATGAATCACATAATACACACATCAAAAAAAGTTTTGTCTCACCCCAGTTCCTAGAACTCCTGCAGACAGACGTTGACTTTGGATATTGTACTACACAGTCCCTTTGACTGTTCAGAGATGCCACTTAAATCCGCACAAAGATGTAAACAACCGAGCGTGAGCAACTCCTATTAGACGGTGAGGATAGACAGCCGATCAGTTCCAGTCATTCACCAGGAAGGAGGTACACGGATCGTGTTGTCTGTAGTCCAACCATGCCCACACGGTCAATAACGCGGTTGGATCGCATCTGCATTGTTACTTCGTGCCTGGAAGGGCTCTCAACAAGGAAAGTGTCAACGCATCTCGGTATGAAGCAAAGCGATGTTGTTCGGACATGGAGGAGATACAGAGAGACAGGAACTGTCGATGACACGCCTCGCTCAGGCGACACAAGGGTAACTACTGCAGTTGATGACCGCTACCTGCGGATTATGGCTCGGAGGAACCCTGACAGCACTACGCCACCATGTTGAATAATGCTTTTCGTGCAGCCACAGGACGCCGTGTTACGACTGAAACTGTGCTCAAAAGGCTGCATGATGCGCAACTTCACTCCTGACGTCCGTATTTGCAACCACGATACCATGCAGCGCGGTGCAGATGGACCCAACAAGATGCCGAATGGACCGCTCAGAACTCGCATAACGTTCTCTTCACCGATAGTGTCGCATTGCCTTCTACCATACGGAGGAAAGACGACATATGGAAGTTTGAGTCTGGCCATGATTATTGTACGGATCACGAAAGCGGGCAAGACCGTGATTTCCAACCCGAGGCCATTAACCCCTGAGGGATAAAACGATATTTTCTGGGTGGTAAAACTACGAAGTGTTATATTATGGTTCAGTCACATAAGTAAATTGCTTCAAAAAATCATTTTCACCAACTCATTAGAATAACAAATTTAAGATATGTTGCTGATTCTAAAATCGTCAAAAATGAGCATCAATTGCACGACGGTACGTGGTACAGAGCGAATGTATTAACACAAGAAAGTCGCTAGCAGTAGGCGATGACAACTATCTGCAGCTGGCTACTTGCCTGTATTGTTACAGCAGTTCATTATTTACTCCACCGAGTTACCAGCTCACTCATTGTTCTTCTTTTGTTAGTCAGCTGTTAGCTCGCCAACCAAATCGACGGGTGCCTCCAATTTCACTACCTTCTCAAGGTATTTCTGTTTGAGACGAGAAAGAGAACCAGATGAGTAAAGTTTTTCTTATTCAAGCACTAACTGTTGGGTAAGAAACTCGTAACGAACACCACTGCCTTTCGTTCTCTATCTGGTATATATATCTGGGTCGATAAGATATAAGCATATGGAAGATGGTATCTATTCTTTCGGACTGCCGCGAGTAATGAGTATAGTGGGCAGTGGCACTACAAATATAGTGTGTGGACAGTAAGTGTAAGTTGTAAGTGTGGGTCTCACGGGCAGCGTGCCTGAGCTAAGTCCCTGTAGTCGCGCTATCCTCTGTGTCCTCGATGGGTCTCGAGTCTGCTTTAGGGGGTGGCGCGCCACGGACCTTTTGTGCCGGCCGAGGGCGCGCATGGACGAGGAAGTGTTTAAACCGCCGGTACTGGCGCGTGTTGTTGTCTGACTAGATCGCCGTGGCACGCAATTTTAGAAAGACTACGTTCCAATTAATGTTCAACGCATATATGCCAGACTCAAGGGTGACGAAATAGAGCGTTTATTGAAGGAAGAAGTTCGTCTACCAACTGCAGACCTAACTGGTATACACCTATCCATTGTAAGCACCAAGTCGGCGTTCCAAAACATCCCAAACGTGTTCTATAGCGTTCACATCAGGACTGTGAAGGCCAGTCCATTACAGGAATGTTATTATCGTGTATCCACTCGCCACAGGCCGAGCTCGATCGTGTTGAAAGATGCTTTCGCCATCGACTAATCGCTCTTCAACCTCGGGAAGCAAGAAGGTGCTTAAAACTTCAATGTAGGCCTATGCTGCGTTCTCGCTTCCTGCGCCCGGGTTCCCGGGTTCGATTTCCGGCGCTGTTAGGGATTTTCTTTGCCTCGTGATGGATGGGTGTTATGTGTTGTTCTTATGTTAGTTAGGTTTAAGTAGTTCTAGGGGACTGATGACCATATATGTTAAGTCCCATGGTGCTCAGAGCCATTTGAACCTTTATTTTGTGGCTTATGAGCAGCCGCTCGACCATGAAATTAATGTTTTCTCACCTCCCGCCTAACTGTCATAGTACTTGCAGCGGATCCTGATGTAGTTTGGAATTCCTGTGTCATGGTCTGGGTAGATATCTGCCTATTACACATTACGCCCCTCTTCAATTGTCGGCGGTCTCTGTCAGTTAACAAACAATCTCGAACTGTACGCTTTCGTGCTGTACGTGTCCCTTCACGTTTCCACTTCACTATCACATCGAAATCAGTGGACCTACGGAAGTTTACGAGTGTGGAAATATCGCGTACAGACGTATGACGCAAGTGACACCCAATAACCTCATCACGTTCGAAGATCGTGAGTTACGCGTAGCGACCATTCTGCTCTCTGACGATGTCTAATGACAACTGAGGTGGCTGACATGGAGTACGTAGCAGTAGGTGGCAGCACAATGTACCTATTATGAAAAACGTATGTTTTTGGGGGCGTACGGATACTTCCGATCACATAGTGTATGACGGTTCACGCTCAATCAGTTTGAGTTGGGCTGCGCGGCGCCGTGCATAGTGGTTCAGGTTGGAGTGCCGCAGTCTCGCAATTGGAGCAAGTTAAGATGACAAGTGCCGCATTTCTTGTGACGTACCGTCATCTAAAAATGAGCTGTTGTCAGTGGTTAACATCTTCGTTAAAGTATGTCAATGTACGATGGAAATAATCATTTCGTTGAATTACATCTTGGCAATAGTAAACATTTAGATTTTTTTTTGTCCAATGTCGTTCAAAGACTTAAAAGCTGTTGTATATGAACCACGAATAATGGACACATGTTGCACAACTGCAGTATCAACCATTCTTTTTGGCAACGGCAGATTCCTTTATGAGTTACATGTACCTGTTCAAGCTCTCCAAAAGATATCAGCCGTTGTCATCGAAGTATGCATAATATTCTTTGCTTCATCAGTTTCGAATGCGGCATCACTGGCGACCCACTTCCAGTCATCACTTAGTTTTGTTTTTGTGTGATATTTATTGTCCTTAGGATCCCACAATTCTTCCTTTCCTCCACAAAGAGCTATAAGTTGTTAAGTATCTTTGTCATTACACGCCATACTTAGTGAGAACACACTTTCGCATAGCGTATACAGGGTGTTACAAAAAGGTACGGCCAAACTTTCAGGAAACATTCCTCACGCACAAAGAAAGAAAACACGTTATATGGAACTTTGTACGGAAACGCATACTTTCCATGTTAGAGTTCACTTTATCACTTCTCTTCAAATCACATTAATCATGGTACGGAAACACACAGCAACGGAACGTACCAGCGTGACTTTAAACAGTTTGTTACAGGAAATGTTCAAAATGTCCTCCGTTAGCGAGGATACATGCATCCACCCTCTGTCGCTTGGAATCCCTGATCCGCTGATGCAGCCCTGGAGAATGGCATATTGTATCACAGCCGTCCACAATACGAGCACGAAGAGTCTCTACATTTGGCACTGGGGTTGCGTACACAAGAGCTTTCAAATGCCCCCATAAATGAAAGTCAAGAGGGTTGAGGTCAGGAGAGCGTGGAGGCCATGGACTTGGTCCACCTCTACCAATCCATCAGTCACACTTCGACTGAAATGTGCAGGAGCTCCATCGTTCATGAACCACATGTTGTGTCGTACTTGTAAAGGCAAATGTTCTAGCAGCACAGGTAGAGAAAATCGCGTATGAAATCATGGCGGTAAGTCGAGGAAGTACAGTTCATACTGACGAAACTAAAATGAGCTCCAACATGGAAATTAAGCGTTTCTGGACACATGCCCACATAACATCTTTTCTTTATTTGTGTGTGACAAATGTTTCCTGAAAGTTTGGTCGTACCTTTTTTGTAACACCCTGTATAAACACTCACTGGGTAACAGCACCTGCCCCCAGGGGCTAGCATTCATTTGCTGGGTACGGGCTTGGCGACCCCGGGTTTCCTGAGCTGGGGACTGGTAAGCGCCGCCAGTCCCCTGTCACCATAAGCTTTGGGCATGCCTTAACGACCACCGTGTGGCGCGGCGGTGGAATGTTGTGTGTCTCAGGGTGTGGGGACCTTGGCTTGGCCGCCCGGATCGCGAGGATGGAATAAACCTGTATAAACAATCCCTCAATCTCAAGGTGTGGTGCGCGCCGATGAGATGCATGGCTGTTGAGGTGGAACAGTCATTAGCGGGCAACCTCTGGGGAACCTGCCACACCTCAGTTGTATAAGGCTTACCTAGGCACGCGGGGCTCTGTCTAGGTGGACTTCTAGTTCCCTAGCTGCTTGTGGGACCGAGATGGATACTTCGAAATCCTTTTTTCCTCCTCCCAGCAGAAAGGGTGGGCCGCTGGAGGGTCCTAACACCCAGTCTCTGAAGAGGGCTCGTGCAGTCAGTCCCTCTGACTGAAGCACATCTTTGACAAGTGAAGTCTTTAGTAACATGATGCATTCTGGTGCTCAGAATGTGTTTCTCATTGTGAAACGGAAGGAGGGTAGTTTCGAGAAGGTTTCACCCTTCTGTATACAAAAGGGATTGGAGGGCATCTGTGGCTCCTTGAAATCGGTGAAGCGCTTACGTAATGGGACCTTGCTAGTGGAAACTTCCACTTCCCAGCAAGCAACTAACCTCCAATTTGCTAAATGTCTTGGAGAGTATGCCATAGACACTGAATTGCACAGCACCTTGAACTACAGCGAAGGTGTTGTGACATGCCGGGATCTAGTTGACATTCCCAAGGACGAACTGCAACGTGAGTGGGCTCCGGAAGGTATCGTTGATGTCCAACACATCATGAAGAGGGTTGATGGCAATCTTGTCAAATCCGACTCCTTTATTCTGACCTTCCGTAGCACAAAACTTCCTGAACATGTTAAAGCTGGCTTCCTTCGCTTTAGTGTGAGGCCTTATTTCCCGACCCCAATGCGCTGTTTTAAATGCCAGCGTTTTAGGCATACCACCTTAGGATGTAAAGGCGAAGCGACTTGTGGCAACTGTGGTAAGGCTGCTCATGAAGGAGTAGCTCGTCTCCGGCTAAATGTATTAATTGCACTTGGAACCACCCTGTTTGGAGTAGGGACTGCCGAATATTTTTAGAGGAACGCAAAGTCCAGGAAATCAAAACAACCAAGCGAATCCCCTATGGTGAGGCCAAGAAGATCTATAAGTCGATGCAACCTCCCACATTTGCTACATCTTTCGCATCCCTGGTTCAGAAGCCTACTCCAAAAGTCGATGCCTCAAAGCAGACCGAGGTGGTGAGTTTTGGCACTAACACCTGCAGCTGTCAGTGCACTTGCAACACAGCCAGTGTTTCAGAGCCGGTAGCCCCTACTGGAACGGCAGACAAGGGTATAGTGGCGAACTTGGGCCAGCACCTGTCGCCTCCAACAGCTCAGGCTGTTCCCAAGCACAGTGCGCCAATTATCACTTCCACATCAGCTCCCCCAAAGCGCACCAATCCACAGAAAGCTCCTGTACCACAGCAACACCGGGTCAAATCCCTTGGTAAACCGTCTGACCATGCGGCTGTTGTTTTACGTGAGGCTTCATCTGATTCTTCACCAGAGTTGATGGAATACGACGTATGTGTGGGGCAATCAGCTCACCCCACACCTGCCCCTCCACCTGCTGCGGTCTCCCCGCCCTGTCGGAGAGACAGGATGAAGGTGCTACTCCCAACATAGATGGCTCCCATACTTCAGTGGAACTTGCAAGGGTTCAGGACGCATGTGGAGGACCTTCGTCTACTCTCTCAGGGTAGACCACTGTGTCTCTGTCTCCAGGAGACTTATTTCCATCCCTCATACTCCCCTGAACTGCGAGGCTATACATTCTACAAAAAGGACGACCTGCGTGGAGAGAGAGCTAGAGGAGGTGTAGGTATTTTCGTCAGGACGGACTACCACTCCTCGCCTCTCTCGCTTATGACGACTTTACAGGCTGTCGCTGTGTCTGTGCAAGTACGTCTGTTCACTTTACTTGCCCCCACATGAGGCACTTGATGAAGTGGCCCTCACCGACCTTCTTACACAGCTCCCGCAACCATTCATTATTTGTGGTGATTTTAATGCCCACAATGTGCTTTGGGGCTCTGCAATTACCTGCCCCAGGGGTAGAGCAATTGAGAGGCTTCTCCTGTCATCCTGTGCCTACTTGCTCAATGGAGGACAGAGTACTCATTTCTGCACAGAGACTGGGTCGTTGTCTGCCATTGATCTCTCGCTTTGCTCTCCAGCTCTTGCCTCCAGTGTTCACTGGGAAGTGGTCGCTGACTTGCATGGCAGTGATCATTTCCCCATCTGGATTCACCTGCCAGATGGCGTGGGCCCGAATGGAGACCACCACGATGGGTTCTCCGTGGAGCTGACTGGACACATTATAGCCAGTTGACACAATTCGAACACTGTGCGACTGTTGAGGTGTGGGTGGATCATATTACCGAAACGGCCCACCACGCCGCTGCAGCATCCATTCCACAGTCCATGAGCCCCCGGAAGAGGCCACCGGTGCCTTGGTGGAATGCCGACTGCCGCTCTGCCATCAGGACCAGGCGTGTGGCTCTGTGTCAGTTCAAGTCTCGGCCAACTGCTGAGAATCTTGCAGTATTTCGGGTGGCGAGGGCAAGGTGTCGCCGCATTATTCGTGAGAGCAAGAAGAGGTCATGGCAACAGTTCCTGAATACCATTAATCGTTCCACCAAAAGTTCCATTGTGTGGGAGACCATCAGGAGAATTTCTGGCAGGGGGGGGGGGTGTCCCATAGCTGCTGTACTGAATAACGGCACTCTCCACACGGATCCACGAGACATTGCCCAGACTATGGCAGCGTATTTTGCCACAGTTACTGCAACAACCAGTCAGGATCCAGATTTCCATCGTCATAGGGCCGTTGCTGAGAGATGTAGTCTGAACTTCCAGTCCACATCTCATGAAGTTTACAACTGCCCATTTTCTATGTGGGAGCTGGATTCTGCATTGTCTGGAGCTCGTGACACCTCCCCTGGTCACGACAGGGTCCATTACAGTATGCTATGGCACCTCACAATGCGCAACAAAGAAATCCTCTTCGCACTTTTTAATGGAATTTGGGCGTCGGGTCACTTTCCTGATGCGTGGCGTGAGGCACTTTTAATCCCTTTTTTAAAACCTGAGACAGACCTCACGAGCCCGAGTAGCTATCGTAGTGTTGCCCTCACTAGTTGCATAGGGAAGACCTTGAAGCGGATGGTCAACCGCCGCCTTGTCTGGATGTTAGAATCCCAGCAACTCCTTAGTCACTTTCAGTGTGGGTTCAGGAAGTTTCGTTCCACCTTCGATAACCTGGCCCTACTGGAGGCGGCTTTACAACAAGCTTTCCTACGCCGTCATCACCTTCTAGGTGTATTTTTTGACATTGAGAAGGCCTACGATACCACTTGGAGGCGTCTCATCCTGGAGCAACTTCACGAATGGGGTTTTCGGGGTTGTCTTCCTCTTTTTATTCAGTCTTTCCTCTCGCCACGATATTTTAGGTACCGAATTGGTGACGTCCTGTCTGATCGCTTTGAGCAGGAGAACGGTGTCCCTCAGGGTAGCGTTTTAAGTGTGACTCTCTTTGCCATCGCTATTAATGGCATTACGTCCATAGTGAAAAGTCCTGTCCAGTGTTCTTTGTTTGTGGATGATTTCTCTTTGTTTTGCTCTTCTTCAAGCCTTGCAACGACAACTCGTCAGTTGCAACTTACGATTAGACGGTTGGATGACTGGGCGCGGAAGAGTGGTTTTACGTTTTCCACCGAGAAGTCTGTATGTGTTCTTTTTAACCTTTCTCGGTCGATTTTACCCTTTCCTGAGTTGCGGATGAGGGACACTATTCTCACTTTTAAAGACACGGTGAGGTTTCTGGGGCTCATTTTTGACTCGAAGCTCACGTGGTTACCTCATCTTAAAGACCTGAAACGGCGGTCGCTTAAGGCTTTAAGTATTTTAAAATGTCTTAGCCACAGTACGTGGGGAGCTGACAGGACTTGTCTGCTCCAGTTTTACAGGGCGTTTGTGCGATCTCGGCTCGATTATGGGTGCACGGTGTATGGGTCTGCGAGGCCTTCTCACTTGAAGATGTTGGATGTTGTGCACCATGAAGGGCTTCGGTTGGCCACTGGTGCATTCCGAACTAGCCCCATACCAAGCCTCTGTGCAGAGGCTGGTGATCCGCCACTTCCTATGCGGCGACGGCTACTTACGGTGCGCCAGGCGTATAAAAGTATGTCCACACCATACACCCCTGCATACCCTGCCATTGCTCAGCCTCCTCTGGCACAGTTGTTTCATAACCGGCAACGTGCGACGCAGAATTGCCTCGCTGCGATGTCTAAGGCTGGTCTTCGTGTTTTGTGTCGCCGTTGGAGCAGATCCCCCCCTTGGCTCGTCCGGAGACCCAAACTTATTTTAGATTTGACTAATTTTAAGAAAGATCGCACACCAGATTTTACATTCCAATGTCTGTTTTTTAACATTTTAGATGTGCGTCACGGTTTCACTGTCGTGAACACTGATGGCTCCAAACAGGAGAATTTCCTTGGCTGTTCTGTAGTGTTCCCTGAAAAAGTTACCCGGATTCGCCTCCCTGCTGAATATACCGTTTTCGCAGTGGAGCTCCACGCGATCCTGAAGGCACTGGAGCAGATGAATCGTGTTCGGGGTGATCGATTTCTTCTCTGCTCCGATGCTCTTAGTGCCTTACAATCACTGCAGAACCTGTATCCGACTGAGCGATGGTCCAGCTGATACATGACCAACTGTACTTGCTCCAACGGCGGGGTACGGAAGTATCCTTCTGCTGGGTGCCTGGTCATGTTGGCATCTGGGGCAATGAACAGGCCGATCGGACTGCCAAGGAGGGCTGCAGAGAGCAGGGTGTGGTTCAGTGTCCTATTCCCTTGCAGTCAGTCATCGCTGCATTCCACAGGAAGTGCATGGAGTTGTGGGAGGACGAATGGCTGGCGGTGACGACCAATAAACTGCGGTTGATAAAGTCAACCACTCGGCCGTCGCGCTCCTCCTGCCGGATGCTCAGGAGGGAGGAGGTGGCCCTCACACGTCTTCGGATAGGGCACTGCCCTCTCACACATAGCTTTTTATTACGGCGGGAGGATCCACCGTTTTGTGATGCTTGTGGTGTGCACATCTCTGTCCGGCACATTTTAACAGTCTGCATTTTATACCGTGATGCACGTCCAGAAGCACAAGTTGCTGGGGATCTGCCTTCTGTTTTAGCTAATGATGAGACGTGTGTGTCTAGGGTTTTTAAGTTTTGTGATGTGTCTGGACTCTGGCCTAAACTTTTAGGCTGGAGGTTTTAGTGTATTGCAGAGTGGCTGACTCCTCCCATTTTTTCCTTGCGGTCAGCCAGCCACTTTCATCTGCTACATTGTTTTAGCTTCTTCTACCATTTTCTTCCTGTGTTGTCCATGTTTTACTGCTGACGCTCTGCTTCATCCCACGCTTTGGTGTGGGTGAGCACATGTTTTTCAACAATTGTTACCCATGTTTTCTGTTCCGTTTTATATTCCTGTTCTGTGATTTTTCTTGACACCCGTCTCACTAAGTCACTGCACGGGCGCTGAAGACCTTGCTGTCGTGCGCCCAATACCCCTCTACTGCTACTACTACTAACAGCACCTTCGAAAATTAAGCCATTTATGCAGTATGTGGTATGCTGTAACTTGTCAGACTGTACATTGCTTGGTGGCACAGTGCGATAGTCACTTGTCGATTGTTTCTGACTCGTGCCCGCACTGTCAGTCATCCTGAATACCGAGTCTGACAATCCTATTTCGGGTAGAATTCAAAATGCCTTGGAAATACTGTTCTGCAAGCCCTCGATTCAAGATGCAATGCCACGAATTCATATGAGTTGACGTACAGCAACAGCCTTGGGACAGCGAGTCGCACCTTTGCCTCTCAGAACGTACTAGGCGTTAGATTATTGCAACATACGCTTTTATTCTCTCCGTCTCTTTCTCAGACGTAACCATGGTGCTGCTACTCTGGCCAGATATTCTCTTTCCTTTACCAGATAATCTAGAGAGCTCAGTGGTAAACTAAAAATCTAAAAGTTCTGGGATGGATCCCCGATCAGTCCTAGGATTTTTATCTCTCACTTATTACTTCTTTTCCTACTGACAATGTTTCTTTATATGAAAAATGCAGAGTACACCGTGGTTCGGAATCCACGATAGCCGGCTGGGTAAGTTACTTCAAAGGACGGAGAAAGCAAGGACATACTACCTCCAATAGGACCAGGCGTAAAAAACCACTGTGGTGTTGAAAACAGTCTTCGGATTGATGAAGGTTTACTTAACTTATATTCAGCAATTTTAACATTCGTGTTTACCTTACACCGTGCGGGATTAGCCGAGCGGTCTCAGGCGCTGCAGTCATGGACTGTGTGGCCGCCGGGATGTTTGAGTCCTCCCTCGGGCATGGGTGTGTGTGTTTGTCCTTAGGATAATTTAGGTTGAGTAGTGTGTAAGCTTAGGGACTGATGACCTTAGCAGTTAAGTCCCATTAGATTTCACACACATTTGAACATTTTTTTCTGTTAAACATACAATGAACAAAGTACAGCAAAAGTAATGCTGACATCCATGTTAAACTTATGATGAATAAAGTATAGCAACACTATATTGACGATTCTGAGATTACGTCCAAGTGCAGCTGAATAGAAGGCAGAGGCAGTACCTAAGTATGTTTGCAATTCAGGCTACTAAAGGTGCTTCATAATAAATTGAGGCGAAACGTTTATGGCAAAATAAAAATCAAATTAATTCATTTGCAAATAGACGTAAACCGAAAATCATCAACATCAGTTGCATTATGTCTCCTGTGCTATTAATGTTACCTTCTCGTGATCCTTATTTTTCCAAAAATGCATTATGTTGTGTTTCTTTCTCTTAAGCTCCCGCACTTTAAACAACTTTTCTTTCTTCCAGGATCCATGGCACCTGGAAAAAAAGTTGGTACAAAGAAGCTTTTCTACGGTTTGGTTTTACCACAATAATTGACAGAAAAGTACCAGTGAGTTCTGTGCACTATAGTGCTAACAGCAGAGAGCATGAAACCATGCAAATTAAAAGATCGCTTTGAAAGAAGTGATGCAGAGTTCGCCAGAGTAGACATTGAACCCTTCAGACGCAAAGAAGCTGCACTGAAAAGTTCACTCATGGCTTCTTTATACTGCACTTAGATGAAACGACTGACATTGCATATTGTTTGCAGCTGCTTTTCTATGTTCAGTGCATAAAAGACGATGTCCTGGAAGAAGAATACTTGTACGCGGAATCATTGGACGTACTACATGTGATGAGGATGTTTTTCGTTGAGTAAAGAATTTTGTTGATGGAATTAAGTTACAGTGGTCGAAGTTTATGAGTGTATGTACAGACGGAGCACCTTCTATCTTGGGCGTTCGCTCTGTATTCCACAGATTGCTGAAAGAAGTTGCTCCAAATGCAACATTTAGCCACTGCAGTATACATCGCTATGCTTTGGCAGCGAAAACATTTCCACCTGATTTGTCGAATGTACTCATTTAAATAGAAAATTGTAAACCATATCCAAGGTAGTGCAACAAAGACAAGAGTTCTCAAAGGGTTGTGCAAAGCGACTGGAGTGAATTTCGATCAGCTCTTGTTTCACACAGAAGTTCGGTGGCTGTCACGTGGCAAGGTGCTGCATAAAATACTTGAGCTCCGACCGCAAATTGCTTTCTTATTGAAAAGGACGAGGATGGAAAAGGAGAAAGATTTACATGCCAAAATAACAGATAATGTATGTATTTCCAAAGTGGCATATCTTGAAGATTTCTTTGCGGAAATCAATACGCTTAACCTCGGCTTCCAACGAAATATGACAAATATATTAACGGCACAAGATAAAGTTGCCAGTTTTCTTCGATGGTTGGAGCTTCACCAACCCAGGGCTGAATTTCAAGACATTTCGATGTTCCCAGAATTGACAGTAATAACTCGATGCCTACAGTGAAAAATGTTCATTCATAAATGAAATAAGTCAGCACTTACCACCAGTAGTAAATACTATCAGTAATTAATTTCCTACACTGGAGACTCGACAAGTAAATGCCTCGGCCTTAAGACCGTTTTCAGTGAAAGATCGTATATTTTCAGATAGTGAAATTCGAGCCAAAGCAAAATTTCTTGGACTACGTGAAGACAACACACTGAAAATACGTTTCTCCAAAACGGAACTGGCAACGATTTGAAGAAAGCTGGGTGACTATTATTCGTTATTAAGAGAAAAATATGTGTGAAATTGGATTTGTGGCTATGGTGTCAACGAAAACAAAAGCAATGAAACGACTGAACTTGTAACACGTTTTACGATGTGCACTACCTGAGACCAAACCGAATATAAAAAAGATTGTTAAAATATGCAGTACCAACCGTCTCATAGACTTTCTTTATTCCTTGGATTAGTAGAACACTTACAAAAACATGACAGTTTTGTTTGTTGAATGTTAATAAAATGTGTATTTCCTTGTAATTTTAAGAATTGGAGTCAACGGCCTTGCCGCAATGGTAATACGGTTCCCATCTGATCACCGAAGTAAAGAGCTGATGGATTGGGCTAGCACCTGGATGGGTGGCCATCCGGTCTGCCGAACGCTGTTGGCAAACGAGGTCCACCCAACCCTTGTGAGGCAAACTGAGGAGCTGCTGGATTGAGAAGTAGTAGCTCCGATCTCGAAAACTGACATACGGCTCAGAGAGCGGTGTGCTGACCACATGCCCCTCCATATCCGCAGCCAGTGACGCCTGTGGGCTGAGGAGGACACGGCGGCTGGTCGGTACCGTTGGGCCTTCATGGCCTGTTCAGGAGGAGTTAAGGTTTTTTTTTTATGAAGGGAACGTTAAAATTTTTTTCTAAGAAGTATGAATTAAGGATGGATCCGCGTTTTTGCAAGCGTACAACTGTTTTGTCTTACTACCCAGACATGTTTCATCACAATTGCGGCATCGCCAGTGAGTTTCTTCCTTATAATTTTCCTTGCAAATTACACTGCTTGAGTCCTATGGCTGCCAGTGGAAATAGTCCACAGGTCTAGATTACTAAACTATGTCGTCCTTGCTCAATTAGGATTGTTCTGAGCGGGTTTTATTGTTTTCGTGTATTTTGAATGACTTTTCTCTTGCTCGTTTGTGAATAACTGCGTCTTGCTATCTTTTTTCCTCTCTCAAATTTAGTTAGACACTACACTCTGTTGGGGGTATTGGTTTCTACATGAGCTCGTTCGGGGGTAGTAGTCTCAAAAAGATTAGAAACCACTGGGCTATGGCGACCGCTCATGTAAAGTGCGAAAACCGGCTTAGAGACCCGGTCCGACACGAATTTTCATTGTCGTTAGTCCCTTATACAGCACATGCTTTTTCGCATTCGCAACTGCGAATACAGTCCATTATTTCGTATAATGCTGCTTTGTTACAGATACAGTACTGTCTTCGAAAGGTCAAACTTTTTCATACAGTATTAGTGTATTTTGAGTGTCGTGCAGGACCATCGTTTTGCCACATTTTGTTGTTGAATAAAGGAAGTGTGAAGTGAAAATTCCTTTAGCTCAGACGCAGCCCTGCGTACAGATTTCGTAACAAAATTACGTCAGTTAAGGCTAGGAAATGATGTAGTATCGGAGTGTTCCAAATAGAGAATGAGAGGGAGAGAGAGAGAGGGAGAGAGGGAGCGAGGCGACCGGCAAGTCATTCCTGTTACGGGAAATGTTTATAGGTGTTTTGTATCACGGCCATAAGTTGTTCATTGCTATGAAACTCACTTTATTCTCTACTATGATGATTATCAAAGAGACTGACCAGTTCATCGTAAACGTTATCAATTGGAAAGAACGGTTGAACGAGTACTCTGATAATTTAGGCCAAACGACTTTAGGTGTCATCTATTTGATACCAAATAAACATTTCCGTCCTTTGGTTTTTACAGAGCT
The DNA here is from genome assembly GCF_023897955.1 of Schistocerca gregaria. Taxonomy (NCBI): domain Eukaryota; kingdom Metazoa; phylum Arthropoda; class Insecta; order Orthoptera; family Acrididae; genus Schistocerca; species Schistocerca gregaria. The sequence continues at coordinate 181,608,946 of NC_064931.1, read as the reverse complement.
ATTATTTGCGTGGGTATATAAAGGGGAAACCTTGTTAGCAACAATCTCGAAGAGTTTTTGGTTGACTTACTTGAATTTTTACACGACACTCTAATAAACGTTATGCTGGACATAGATTACACGTATTTAAAAAAAATACGGGCGTTCCGTTAAAATTCAGTACGAGCAAGAAAATACTGTGCTGTGCTGTGAAAGTGGGCGGTTTCGTTTTCTTTCTCGCAGTCAGTTTTAGTAGAAACCTGTATATAAGGAAAGTTGGATGGGTCTACGATTATAACGACATTACGCAATCTGAATCCTGTGAAACTTTGTAATGCTACACTTCCAGTTTAAAATTAGGCTAGATAATGTCACTGAAGCTACTATCACCATAGATCCATGATAAGAAGTCTCTCTCACACTCCGTATATCAGTGATCAAAACTGATTTTTTTCATTCAATTTAAGCGAATCAGCGTTTCCGAACACGACTCACGGCCGAACCCAAACTATAACATGTCGTCGTTCCTGCGTCACAACCTGTACTCGTACACACATTATGTAATTCCAGTACGCGGGAGGACATTTTAATCGAATACGATATTGCAATGCCTTGTTTTTATGAATTACGATGCACTGAAGTGCGGCGACTTCAGCTGTTATGAGATACACTCATGTTCAGAAAAAACAGAACACCATGAACGAACAGAGATAGAACCTTTTTAAGGTTATTATTGCTGCTGCAAATCTAAAAATTTCTCCTTGCACAATGTAGCGATAAACAGTTGTCATATTAACTTTTTTTATTTCTTTAGGATGAGTAAAATATGCCACACACATGTCGCTTTTGAGAGAACTGCCCAACTGATGATTTTCATTTTTTCTTTATCTTTAGATCTCTCATATGATTTAATTTCAGGGTGCCACAAATTCTGTCTGACACTTTCTTACGGTTCGATGCTATTGTTCGAAGGGGCCAGCTATAAAAAGTTACACCCAAGGCTGAATGATGCTCTACGCGTTCGGCCCAAGCAAACTGAACGTTTTTGAGACCGTTAAGATTTGAAAATGAGCTCTTCGCCTCATTAACTTTTACACGCGTTGCGTTGCAGTAAAGCAGTAAATTTTCTATTATACGCACAGCGTCATCGTTGCTTCTTATTATCAAACAAGCGTCGTCAGCGTACACGTTACTAACTTCCTTCCGATCTGAGACTGATATGCCATCTAGTGCGTCATTTAAAGGTCTCATAAGAGCTTCCAGTGCTACAACGTACAGCATCGTTGGTAACTGACTCCCCTGCGAGACTCTATTCCAATCAAAATGTCCTTAGTATACTGTCCATTCAGTGAAACCTTTGATTTGATACCTGTCAATCTGTTAGCTAACACGTTCACTTTACTAGTAGTTAGTCCCATGTACGTCAATGTTTGGAAAAGGTATCCGTGGTTTACTGTGTTGAACGCTTTTGCAAAGTCTATAAAAGCTAGACCGCCATATTCTGTTTGGAAAGATTACGACGATGCCCCTGTATTCACTTACAGTCTTGAATATGCTACACCCTGGAAGACAAGTTTGATGGCATCCAATGATCCTTACTAAGACTAGACATAGTCTCTTTTTAACAACCCTCGCTGTTTTTTTGTGATCTGAGTTCATTAGGGTGATAGGTCTCATTTTAGTTATATCCTTTATTTCTGTGTTCCTTCTTTTTAGAAGAAGCACAATGACACTCTGGTTAAAGCCTATTCGGACAGCCTCTCCTTTTAGGACTTCATTTATAATTTCAGTAAATATTATTCCTGTCGTATGCCAATATTTTCTATAAATTTCTAACGGCAATCTATCAGGGCCTGGTGACTCTTTAGGAGGTGATGACTTCTGTATATCTAAAACTTCTTCTGTGGGTATTTCCGCTGTCATATTTAGGTTACCCTGTTCTGTTATTGTGTCTGCGACTCCAGATATGGATAAAAAATGTCTCACCACATTGTCCTCCACCCACTTTTGACTGTAGAGTGTATCATAAATTCGAAAAGGCTCATTCATAATAGCTTTTTGATCTGCTTTTGGTCTGCTAATATGCATTAAAATATCTTGTGACATTGGTTGCTCGTAGAGGGTGCGTATACGAGAGTAAAATGAAATTCAGTTGTGATTCTCAACCACATCGCTCTCCCTTTAGATAGCTGTATTAAAAATTTTACATCTATGCCGTTCCTCGATTCTAAAAAACAGACATCGTTCATGTGAGTTCCTTCCCTGCCAAGGATAACTGTCCCAGAGTTGTGCTCATGAGCTATGTTTAAAATTTTATTGTAGCCAGCTACATACAGATCCCTAATACTGACTTCTTTTAAAAATACTATTTCGGTGTCTGACTGACAAAAAACAAGTTTTAAGGAGAGCTACTTTAATTGCAATTTGTATTTCATTTACATTCAAGGTACTCACATTATAAGTTTGTTCCATCAGAATGTATTAGAGATAAAGTTAGTGAATTGCTTATAGATGTTGACTCTGAAATTATTGGTATACCTGAACACTTCTTAAATAAGGAGCTAATTGAGACGCTTCCTTTACCAGGATACAGGTTGGCTGGCAGCTTTTCGAGGAGCTCTTTGCGGTGTGGGGGAGTAGCCATGTATGTGAAAAACGGCATCCCATTTGAGTCAAATGGTGTTTCAAAGTACTGCACTGAAAAGGTGTTTGAATAAGTGTTGTTTTTAATAGATCACCAGACTCCGATTTCACAACATTTTTGCTAAAGCTAGAGGAGGTTCTTGGTTCACTTTATAGCAAATACAAAAAGTTAGTTATATGTGGTGACTTCAATATTAATTGTATAAGTGATTGTGCAAGGAAGAGGATGATGGTAGACCTCCTTAATTCATATAATCTTATGCAAACCGTATTCTTTCCAGCGAGAGTGCGAGGGAACAGTAGAACAACCATAGACAACATTTTTGTTCATTCCTCATTACTAGAAGGGCATTCTCTTAGCAAAAAGGTGAATGGCCTTTCAGGTCATGATACACAAATTTTAACTCTAAAAAATTTTTGTGCTGCAACACGTGTTAAATATACTCATCAGCTGTTTAGGAAAGCTGATCCAGTTGCTGTAGAGACCTTTGTAAACCTTATCAAGGAACAAGAGTGGCAAGATGTTTATAGGGCTGATACAGTAGACGATAAATATAATGCTTTTCTCAAGACTTTTCTTGTGATTTTGAAAGTTTCTTTCCGTTAGAACGTACAAAACAGGGTACTAGCACAAACAGGCAGCCTGTGTGGCTGACTAGAGGGATAAGAATATCTAGTAGAACAAAGTGGCAATTACAGGGTGTATCAAAAATGTCCGGTATATTTCAAACGGCAATACAAACTAAACGAGCAGCGATAAAAATACACCGTTTGTTGCAATATGCTTGGGACAACAATACATTTTCTGGCAGACAAACTTTCGAAATTACAGTAGTTACAATTGTCAACAACAGATGGCGCTGCGGTCTGGGAAACTCTATAGTACGATATTTTCCACATATCCACCAAGCGTAGCAATAATATGGCGTAGTCTCTGAATGAAATTACCCGAAACCTTTGACAACGTGTCTGGCGAAATGGTTTTAACATGCAGATGAGATGTACTGCTTCAGCTGTTCAATTGTTTCTGAATTCTGGCGGTACACATGGTCTTTCAAGTGTCCCCACAGAAAGAAGTCACAGGGGTTCATGTCTGTCGAATAGGGAGGTCAATCCATGCCGCCTACTGTATGTTTCGGATAGCCCAAAGCAATCACACGATCATCGAAATATTCATTCAGGAAATTAAAGACGTCGGCCGTGCAATGTGGCCGGGCACCATCTTGCATAAACCACGAGGTGTTCGCAGTGTCGTCTAAGGCAGTTTCTACCGCCATAAATTCACGAAGAATGTCCAGATAGCGTGATGCAGTAATCGTTTCGGATCTGAAAAATGGTCCAATGATTCCTTTGGAAGAAATGGCGGCCGAGACCAGTACTTTTCGAGGATGCAGGGACGATGGGACTGCAACTTGGTGCTTTTCGGTTCCCCATATGCGCCAGTTCTGTTTATTGACGAAGCCGTCCAGGTAAAAATAAGCTTCGCCAGTAAACCAAATCTTGACAACATGCATATCGCCGTCATCAATCCTGTGCACTATATCGTTAGCGAATGTCTCGTGCAGCAATGGTAGCAGCGCTGAGGGTTGCCCGCTTTTGAATTTTGTATGGATAGAGGTGTAAACTCTGGCGCATGAGACGATACGTGGACGTTGGTGTCACTTGGACCGCAGCTGCAACAGGGCGAACGGAAACCCGAGGCCGCTGTTGGATCACCTGCTGCACTAGCTCCGCATTGCCCTCTGTGGTTGCCGTACGTGGTCGCCCTACCTTTCCAGCACGTTCATCCGTCACGTTCCCAGTCCGTTGAAATTTTTCAAACAGATCCTTTATTGTATCGCTTTTCGGTCCTTTGGTTACATTAAACCTCCGTTGAAAACTTCGTCTTGTTGCAACAACACTGTGTTCTAGGCGGTGGAATTCCAACACCAGAAAAATCCTCTGTTCTAAGGAATAAACCATGTTGTCCACAGCACACTTGCACGTTGTGAACAGCACACGCTTACAGCAGAAAGACTACATACAGAATGGGGCACCCACAGACTGCGTTGTCTTCTATATCTTTCACATCACTTGCAGCGCCATCTGTTGTTGAAAATTGTAACTACTGTAATTTCGAAAGTTTGTCCGCCTGAAAATGTACTGTTGTCCCAAGCATATTACAACAAACGGTGTATTTCTAACGCTGCTCGTTTAGTTTTTATTGCCGTTTCATATATACCAGTCATTTTTGAAACACCCTGTACATCAAAACGTTAGAAATAGTCAGAATATAAATGCAGCAGCCCATTACAAACATTATTGTAAGGTGCTTCAAACTGTTATTAGGAAGGCAAAAAGTATGTGGTATGCAGATAGAATAGCTAAGTCTCAGGATAAAATTAAAACCATATGGTCAGTCGTAAAGGCAGTGGCTGGTCTGCAGAGACAGAACGAGGATATAGAATCAGTACGTAGTGGGAATGTCTGTGTTACTGATAAGTCGCATATATGTGCAGTATTTGATAATCAGTTTCTGAATATAGCAGGTGAACTAAATGGAATCCTATTCCCAACAGGGAATCATATAGCGCTCTTAGAAAAAAGTGTCTGAGATTTTTACCTGAAATGCTCCTCCATGATACTGACAATAGGGAGATTGAGTTAATAATTAAATCACTAAAGACCAAGAACTCTCATGGATATGACGAGGTGTCTAGCAGAATACTGAAGTATTGTTCTATGTATGTTAGCCCAGTACTTAGCCATATCTGTAACTTTTCCTTTAGGAGTGGTCGGTTTCCTGACCGCTTAAAGTACTCGGTAGTGAAGCCACTTTATAAAAAGGGAGACAGGGATAATATTGACAATTACAAACCTATTTCTATGCCATCGGTGTTTGCTACAGTTATCGAGAAGGTTGTATATACAAGGTTACTGGAGCACTTAAATTCACATAATTTGCTGTCAAATGTTCAGTTTGGTTTTAGAAATGGTTTAACAACTGAAAATGCTATATTCTCTTTTCTGTGTGAGGTTTTGGACGGATTAAATAAAAGGTTGCGAACTCTAGGTGTTTTCTTTGATATAACGAAGGCTTTTGACTGTGTTGACCACAAAATATTACTGCAGAAGTTGGACTATTATGGAGTATGGGGAGTAGCTTACAATTGGTTCGCCTCTTACTTTAAGAACAGAAAGAAGAAGGTAAATCTCCGCAATATTGAGAGTGGTAGTGATGTTCAGTCCCAATGGGGCACTGTTAAGTAGGGTGTTGCCCAATAGTCGGTGCTGGGGCCACTGCTGTTTCTTATTTATATAAATGATATACCTCCTAGTATTTCAGGTGATTCAAAAATATTTCTGTTTGCACATGACACCAGTTTGGTAGTGAAGGATCTTGTGTGTAATATTCAAACAGTATCAAATAATGTAGTATATGAAATAAGTTCGTGCCTTGTGGAAAATAATTTGATGCTATATCACAGTAAGACTCAATTTTTACAGTTTCTAACTCACAATTCAACAAGAACTGATATTTTGATCGGAGAGAATGGGCATATTATAAGCGAGACCGTACAGTTCAAGTTCCTAGGCGTTGGGATAGATAGTAAGCTGTTGTGGAAAGCCCATGTCCAGGATCTTGTTCAGAAACTAAATGCTGCTTTATTTAGCATAAGAACACTATCTGAAATAAAAGATATTTCAACACTAAAAGTAGTCTACTTCACATATTTTCATACGCTTATGTCGTATGGTATTATTTTTTGGGGTAATTCTTCTGATTCAAAATGAGTATTTTGGGCTCAAAAACGGGCTGTTCGAGCTATATGTGGTGTAAGTTCGAGAACTTCTTGTCGACCCCTATTCAATAGTCTGGGAATTCTGACCCATTGCCCTCATGGTGTAAATTTTCTTTAATGTAGTTTGTTGTTAGCAATATTAGCCTATTCCCAAGAGTTAGCAGCTTTCACTCAGTCAATACTAGGCAGAAATCCAATCTGCATGTGGAATGCACTTCCTTGACTGTTGTGCAGAAAGGAGTGCAGTATTCTGCTACATCCATTTACAATTAGCTACCACAAGAACTCAAAAAGATCTTAGCAGTAGCCCAAACTCTTTTAAGTCTAAACTGAAGAGTTTCCTCATGGTTCACTCCTCCTATTCTGTCGAGGAGCTCCTGGAAGAGCTAAAAGCAAATTCCAGCGTTACATTGTTGATTTTCTTTATTTAAACTTACGACTCGTCACCTGAATAAGTTTTTTTTTATATTTCATTTTATCTGTTTCTAATATCGTGTTATAATTTCATGTATTGGCTAGTTCCATGACCATGAAGACTTCTCCTTAATTTGGTCCCACGGAACAATAAATAAATAAATAAATAAATAAATGTGTTAATCATCTGAAGTCGAAGCATTCACAAAGATCACTGCTTTTTTCCTTTAATTTCTTCTTCAGTTTTCCTTCTTTCTACAGCTCTTGGCACTCTTTAAATGAAAAAATATATCCTGTTGTCTATATCTTCGTCTGTTCGTTCTTCTCCATCGTCTGCCCAGTCTAACCTTGTCTCTGACGTAGTTAGACTTTTTTTTATCTCATTTTGTTTAGTACTTCGACTAATTAGGGGTTCGTCTCCTGTTTCTCCAGGTTTGTTTCCGATCTAGTTATTTAACGATTATTGTACATTTTCAGAATTCATCAGACTTTTGCTTCCTGCAGGGCGCTCATTGGCATTTTCTGTTGCAGAGTCTTCCATTGTCTTGTCTTGCTCCAGTATGGACATGAGTTTCTCTCTTAAAGAAGGAGCCAAACTCTCTGCGTCTTCGTGTGCCAGTCTCCGCTTTTTGGCGTTTGTTTTTCTCCTTCAGGATCCCGCAGGAGACATGTCAGACGATTTTTCTATTGATCTGATGGGGGAATTCTCAGACGACGTTTGTTCCTTCTTTTTATGAGAATTTCTTTTGGAGGTGTCATTGTCAAGTTCGATCTTTCTTTCTTTCACAGTTACATTTATAACTTGAGATTGTTTGCATGTATCTACTTTCTGCACACTTTGGTGTCCTTCTCGATTGGCTTTTTCCACTTCTCTTTTTTGTTTCCACCTCATTTACGTTTGTTCTTCTTTTAACTCTGTACGTGGGTCTGGCGTACCTTCAGTATCCATTGCTGACTTATCTGAAATCGTCAGCTCTTCGAGTTACAAAAGCGAAGAGCACAGTGCGATTTGAGTTTCTTTGGTGTTTAGAATTGTCTGCTGTATACCTGACAGACTTTGTCATACCGGATAATTCATTTGTGTCCTCATTTGGAGGCCGCTTGTCAGTTTTCCGGACGGCACCTGGACTCGGTAGTGTGTCGTTTCTGGGTACCGCCAGTGTCACAGGAGCCTCTCCCAGCCCTGTTGTTGACGGTACTGCGGCGCGCCACCGATGCGGCGGCAGCGTTTACTTGAGGCTAGCCGTCCGGCCAGGAATAGTAAACTCTGAAGTCGGCATCAGCGGGACGCGCCTTTTACTGCACTCATTCCGTATGGGCTAAGAGCAGTTACATAGAGCGCACGTTTGAGGTTGTCCGTCATACGTAACAACTCGATAGCCACACACCCTTATACAGGTTGTTACAAAAAGATATGTCCAAACTTTCAGCAAACATTACTCACTCACAAATAAAGAAAAGATGTTATGCGGACATGTGTCCGGAAACGCTTAATTTCCATGTTAGAGCTCATTTTAGTTTCGTCATTTCAACCTATGACTCGCGAGTGGGGAAGACCTAGAACGACGAGGACACCTGCAATGGACAAGGCAATTCTTCGTGCAGTGACGATAACCCTAATGTCAGCGTAAGAGAAGTTGCTGCTGTGCAAGGTAACGTTGACCACGTCACTGTATGGAGAGTGCTACGGGAGAACCAGTTGTTTCCGTACCATGTACAGCGTGTGAAGGCACTATCAGCAGCTGATTGGCCTCCACGGGTATGCTTCTGCGAATGGTTCATCCCACAATGTGTCAATCCTCATTTCAGTGCAAATGTTCTCTTTACGGATGAGGCTTCATTCCAACGTGATCAAATTGTAAATTTTCGCAATCAACATGTGTGGGCTGACGAGAATCCACACGCAATTGTACAATCACTTCATCAACACAGATTTTCTGTGAACATTTGTGCAGGCATTGTTGGTGATGTCTTGATTGGGCCCCATATTCTTCCACCTACGCTCAATGGAGCACGTTATTATGATTTCATACGGGATACTCTACCTGTGCTGCTAGAACATGTGCCTTTATGAGTACGACACAACATGTGGTTCATGCACGATGGAGCGCCTGCACATTTCAGTCGAAGTGTTCGTACGCTTCTCAACAACAGATTCAGTGACCGATGGATTCTTAGAGATGGACCAATTCCATGGCCTCCACGCTCTCCTGATCTCAATCCTCTCGACTTTCATTTATGGGGGCATTTGAAATCTCTTGTATACGCAACCCTGGTACCAAATGTAAGAGACTCTTCGTTCTCGTATTGTGGACGGCTGTGATACAATACGTCATTCTCCAGGGCTGCATCAGCGCATCAGGGATTCCATGCGACGCAGGGTGGATGCATGTATCCTCGCTAACGGAGGACATTTTGAACATTTCCTGTAACAAAGTGTTTGAAGTCACGCTGGTACGTTCTGTTGCTGTGTGTTTCCATTCCATGATTAATGTGATTTGAAGAGAAGTAATAAAATGAGTTCTAACATGGAAAGTAAGCGTTTTCGGACATATGTCCACATAATATTTTTTCTTTCTTTGTGTGTGAGGAATGTTTCCTAAAAGATTGGCCGTACCTTTTTGTAACACCCTATGTGAGGGGCAGGTCCTGCAGCTACTCCCGTTTCAGGAAATGTTTGTACGTGTTTGGTATCATTGCCATAAGGTATGCAACGCATTTTATTCTCCACTATGATGACTACCAAAGAGACTGACCTTTTCTTCGCAAAAGTTAGCATTGATCTTGAAACAATGGTTGTACGAGTACTTTGCTAATTGAAGCCAAATAACTAGATGAGTCATTTTTTGATAGCCAGTAAAGAGCTCCGTCACAGAACTATTATCTGTACGAATATATAAAAGGGAAATGTTGTTAGCAAGAATCTCGAGAAGTTCTTGGCCGCTTTACTTCAGATTTTACATGACACTATTATGAGCATAGGGATGGACATAGGCTACATATTTTTTTCTGTTTCTTTTTAAATTCTCAGCGAGAAAGATAATGATGTGCTGTCCTACGAAAGTGGGACGTTTCGTTTTTTTTTTTTTTCGCAGTTGGTTTTAACAGAAATTTCTAGAACATGAAAGTGGGATCGGTATATGATTAGAATACTACTACGCAATCTGAATCGTGTGAAACTATGTAATGTTATCCGTTCCCACCTTAAAAATAGGCGAAATAATGACATTGAAAATACTATCCTCACAGATCCAGCAACAGGAGAGGTCTGTCTCATACCCCGTATACCAGTAAGCCATTTAAGCAAATAAAGGTTTCCGAGCACGACTCGCGGTCAAACCCACACTTCTGTATTTCGACGTTCCTGCGTCTCAAACTGCACTTGTAGACACATTATGTTATTCCGGTAGAGAGAAGCGGGGACATTTCGATTGAAAGTCGCTGCCTGGTGGCGTCGGGTATATTTGATATTGCACTGCCTGTCGTGTTAAGAAAACGATGCAGTGTTCATGCATGCATGAATCACATAATACACACATCAAAAAAAGTTTTGTCTCACCCCAGTTCCTAGAACTCCTGCAGACAGACGTTGACTTTGGATATTGTACTACACAGTCCCTTTGACTGTTCAGAGATGCCACTTAAATCCGCACAAAGATGTAAACAACCGAGCGTGAGCAACTCCTATTAGACGGTGAGGATAGACAGCCGATCAGTTCCAGTCATTCACCAGGAAGGAGGTACACGGATCGTGTTGTCTGTAGTCCAACCATGCCCACACGGTCAATAACGCGGTTGGATCGCATCTGCATTGTTACTTCGTGCCTGGAAGGGCTCTCAACAAGGAAAGTGTCCACGCATCTCGGTGTGAAGCAAAGCGATGTTGTTCGGACATGGAGGAGATACAGAGAGACAGGAACTGTCGATGACACGCCTCGCTCAGGCGACACAAGGGTAACTACTGCAGTTGATGACCGCTACCTGCGGATTATGGCTCGGAGGAACCCTGACAGCACTACGCCACCATGTTGAATAATGCTTTTCGTGCAGCCACAGGACGCCGTGTTACGACTGAAACTGTGCTCAATAGGCTGCATGATGCGCAACTTCACTCCTGACGTCCGTATTTGCAACCACGATACCATGCAGCGCGGTGCAGATGGACCCAACAAGATGCCGAATGGACCGCTCAGAACTCGCATAACGTTCTCTTCACCGATAGTGTCGCATTGCCTTCTACCATACGGAGGAAAGACGACATATGGAAGTTTGAGTCTGGCCATGATTATTGTACGGATCACGAAAGCGGGCAAGACCGTGATTTCCAACCCGAGGCCATTAACCCCTGAGGGATAAAACGATATTTTCTGGGTGGTAAAACTACGAAGTGTTATATTATGGTTCAGTCACATAAGTAAATTGCTTCAAAAAATCATTTTCACCAACTCATTAGACTAACAAATTTAAGATATGTTGCTGATTCTAAAATCGTCAAAAATGATCATCAATTGCACGACGGTACGTGGTACAGAGCGAATGTATTAACACAAGAAAGTCGCTAGCAGTAGGCGATGACAACTAGCTGCAGCTGGCTACTTGCCTGTATTGTTGCAGCAGTTCATTATTTACTCCACCGAGTTACCAGCTCACTCATTGTTCTTCTTTTGTTAGTCAGCTGTTAGCTCGCCAACCAAATCGACGGGTGCCTCCAATTTCACTACCTTCTCAAGGTATTTCTGTTTGAGACGAGAAAGAGAACCAGATGAGTAAAGTTTTTCTTATTCAAGCACTAACTGTTGGGTAAGAAACTCGTAACGAACACCACTGCCTTTCGTTCTCTATCTGGTATATATATCTGAGTCGATAAGATATAAGCATATGGAAGATGGTATCTATTCCTTCGGACTGCCGCGAGTAATGAGTATAGTGGGCAGTGGCACTACAAATATAGTGTGTGGACAGTAAGTGTAAGTTGTAAGTGTGGGTCTCACGGGCAGCGTGCCTGAGCTAAGTCCCTGTAGTCGCGCTATCCTCTGTGTCCTCGATGGGTCTCGAGTCTGCTTTAGGGGGTGGCGCGCCACGGACCTTTTGTGCCGGCCGAGGGCGCGCATGGACGAGGAAGTGTTTAAACCGCCGGTACTGGCGCGTGTTGTTGTCTGACTAGATCGCCGTGGCACGCAATTTTAGAAAGACTACGTTCCAATTAATGTTCAACGCATATATGCCAGACTCAAGGCTGACGAAATAGAGCGTTTATTGAAGGAAGAAGTTCGTCTACCAACTGCAGACCTAACTGGTATACACCTATCCATTGTAAGCACCAAGTCGGCGTTCCAAAACATCCCAAACGTGTTCTATAGCGTTCACATCAGGACTGTGAAGGCCAGTCCATTACAGGAATGTTATTATCGTGTATCCACTCGCCACAGGCCGAGCTCGATCGTGTTGAAAGATGCTTTCGCCATCGACTAATCGCTCTTCAACCTCGGGAAGCAAGAAGGTGCTTAAAACTTCAATGTAGGCCTATGCTGCGTTCTCGCTTCCTGCGCCCGGGTTCCCGGGTTCGATTTCCGGCGCTGTTAGGGATTTTCTTTGCCTCGTGATGGATGGGTGTTATGTGTTGTTCTTATGTTAGTTAGGTTTAAGTAGTTCTAGGGGACTGATGACCATATATGTTAAGTCCCATGGTGCTCAGAGCCATTTGAACCTTTATTTTGTGGCTTATGAGCAGCCGCTCGACCATGAAATTAATGTTTTCTCACCTCCCGCCTAACTGTCATAGTACTTGCAGCGGATCCTGATGTAGTTTGGAATTCCTGTGTCATGGTCTGGGTAGATATCTGCCTATTACACATTACGCCCCTCTTCAATTGTCGGCGGTCTCTGTCAGTTAACAAACAATCTCGAACTGTACGCTTTCGTGCTGTACGTGTCCCTTCACGTTTCCACTTCACTATCACATCGAAATCAGTGGACCTACGGAAGTTTACGAGTGTGGAAATATCGCGTACAGACGTATGACGCAAGTGACACCCAATAACCTCATCACGTTCGAAGATCGTGAGTTACGCGTAGCGACCATTCTGCTCTCTGACGATGTCTAATGACAACTGAGGTGGCTGTCATGGAGTACGTAGCAGTAGGTGGCAGCACAATGTACCTATTATGAAAAACGTATGTTTTTGGGGGCGTACGGATACTTCCGATCACATAGTGTATGACGGTTCACGCTCAATCAGTTTGAGTTGGGCTGCGCAGCGCCGTGCATAGTGGTTCAGGTTGGAGTGCCGCAGTCTCGCAATTGGAGCAAGTTAAGATGACAAGTGCCGCATTTCTTGTGACGTACCGTCATCTAAAAATGAGCTGTTGTCAGTGGTTAACATCTTCGTTAAAGTATGTCAATGTACGATGGAAATAATCATTTCGTTGAATTACATCTTGGCAATAGTAAACATTTAGATTTTTTTTTGTCCAATGTCGTTCAAAGACTTAAAAGCTGTTGTATATGAACCACGAATAATGGACACATGTTGCACAACTGCAGTATCAACCATTCTTTTTGGCAACGGCAGATTCCTTTATGAGTTACATGTACCTGTTCAAGCTCTCCAAAAGATATCAGCCGTTGTCATCGAAGTATGCATAATATTCTTTGCTTCATCAGTTTCGAATGCGGCATCACTGGCGACCCACTTCCAGTCATCACTTAGTTTTGTTTTTGTGTGATATTTATTGTCCTTAGGATCCCACAATTCCTCCTTTCCTCCACAAAGAGCTATAAGTTGTTAAGTATCTTTGTCATTACACGCCATACTTAGTGAGAACACACTTTCGCATAGCGTATACAGGGTGTTACAAAAAGGTACGGCCAAACTTTCAGGAAACATTCCTCACGCACAAAGAAAGAAAACACGTTATATGGAACTTTGTACGGAAACGCATACTTTCCATGTTAGAGTTCACTTTATCACTTCTCTTCAAATCACATTAATCATGGTACGGAAACACACAGCAACGGAACGTACCAGCGTGACTTTAAACAGTTTGTTACAGGAAATGTTCAAAATGTCCTCCGTTAGCGAGGATACATGCATCCACCCTCTGTCGCTTGGAATCCCTGATCCGCTGATGCAGCCCTGGAGAATGGCATATTGTATCACAGCCGTCCACAATACGAGCACGAAGAGTCTCTACATTTGGCACCGGGGTTGCGTACACAAGAGCTTTCAAATGCCCCCATAAATGAAAGTCAAGAGGGTTGAGGTCAGGAGAGCGTGGAGGCCATGGAATTGGTCCACCTCTACCAATCCATCAGTCACACTTCGACTGAAATGTGCAGGAGCTCCATCGTTCATGAACCACATGTTGTGTCGTACTTGTAAAGGCAAATGTTCTAGCAGCACAGGTAGAGAAAATCGCGTATGAAATCATGGCGGTAAGTCGAGGAAGTACAGTTCATACTGACGAAACTAAAATGAGCTCCAACATGGAAATTAAGCGTTTATGGACACATGCCCACATAACATCTTTTCTTTATTTGTGTGTGACAAATATTTCCTGAAAGTTTGGTCGTACCTTTTTTGTAACACCCTGTATAAACACTCACTGGGTAACAGCACCTGCCCCCAGGGGCTCAGCATTCATTTGCTGGGTACGGGCTTGGCGACCCCGGGTTTCCTGAGCTGGGGACTGGTAAGCGCCGCCAGTCCCCTGTCACCATAAGCTCTGGGCATGCCTTAACGACCACCGTGTGGCGCGGCGGTGGAATGTTGTGTGTCTCAGGGTGTGGGGACCTTGGCTTGGCCGCCCGGATCGCGAGGATGGAATAAACCTGTATAAACAATCCCTCAATCTCAAGGTGTGGTGTGCGCCGATGAGATGCATGGCTGTTGAGGTGGAACAGTCATTAGCGGGCAACCTCTGGGGAACCTGCCGCACCTCAGTTGTATAAGGCTTACCTAGGCACGCGGGGCTCTGTCTAGGTGGACTTCTAGTTCCCTAGCTGCTTGTGGGACCGAGATGGATACTTCGAAATCCTTTTTTCCTCCTCCCAGCGGAAAGGGTGGGCCGCTGGAGGGTCCTAACACCCAGTCTCTGAAGAGGGCTCGTGCAGTCAGTCCCTCTGACTGAAGCACATCTTTGACAAGTGAAGTCTTTAGTAACAGGATGCATTCTGGTGCTCAGAATGTGTTTCTCATTGTGAAACGGAAGGAGGGTAGTTTCGAGAAGGTTTCACCCTTCTGTATACAAAAGGGATTGGAGGGCGTCTGTGGCTCCTTGAAATCGGTGAAGCGCTTACGTAATGGGACCTTGCTAGTGGAAACTTCCACTTCCCAGCAAGCAACTAACCTCCAATTTGCTAAATGTCTTGGAGAGTATGCCATAGACACTGAATTGCACAGCACCTTGAACTACAGCGAAGGTGTTGTGACATGCCGGGATCTAGTTGACATTCCCAAGGACGAACTGCAACGTGAGTGGGCTCCGGAAGGTATCGTTGATGTCCAACACATCATGAAGAGGGTTGATGGCAATCTTGTCAAATCCGACTCCTTTATTCTGACCTTCCGTAGCACAAAACTTCCTGAACATGTTAAAGCTGGCTTCCTTCGCTTTAGTGTGAGGCCTTATTTCCCGACCCCAATGCGCTGTTTTAAATGCCAGCGTTTTAGGCATACCACCTTAGGATGTAAAGGCGAAGCGACTTGTGGCAACTGTGGTAAGGCTGCTCATGAAGGAGTTGCTCCTCTCCGGCTAAATGTATTAATTGCACTTGGAACCACCCTGTTTGGAGTAGGGACTGCCGAATATTTTTAGAGGAACGCAAAGTCCAGGAAATCAAAACAACCAAGCGAATCCCCTATGGTGAGGCCAAGAAGATCTATAAGTCGATGCAACCTCCCACATTTGATACATCTTTCGCATCCCTGGTTCAGAAGCCTACTCCAAAAGTCGATGCCTCAAAGCAGACCGAGGTGGTGAGTTTTGGCACTAACACCTGCAGCTGTCAGTGCACTTGCAACACAGCCAGTGTTTCAGAGCCGGTAGCCCCTACTGGAACGGCAGACAAGGGTATAGTGGCGAACTTGGGCCAGCCCCTGTCGCCTCCAAGAGCTCAGGCTGTTCCCAAGCACAGTGCGCCAATTATCACTTCCACATCAGATCCCCCAAAGCCCACCAAACCACAGTAAGCTCCTGTACCACAGCAACACCAGGTCAAATCCCGTGGTAAACCGTCTGACCATGTGGCTGTTGTTTTACGTGAGGATTCATCTGATTCTTCACCAGAGTTGATGGAATACGACGTATGTGTGGGGCAATCAGCTCACCCCACACCTGCCCCTCCACCTGCTGCGGTCTCCCCGCCCTGTCGGAGAGACAGGATGAAGGTGCTACTCCCAACATAGATGGCTCCCATACTTCAGTGGAACTTGCAAGGGTTCAGGGCGCATGTGGAGGACCTTCGTCTACTCTCTCAGGGTAGACCACTGTGTCTCTGTCTCCAGGAGACTTATTTCCATCCCTCATACTCCCCTGAACTGCGAGGCTATACATTCTACAAAAAGGACGACCTGCGTGGAGAGAGAGCTAGAGGAGGTGTAGGTATTTTCGTCAGGACGGACTACCACTCCTCGCCTCTCTCGCTTATGACGACTTTACAGGCTGTCGCTGTGTCTGTGCAAGTACGTCATCCATTAACTGTCTGTTCACTTTACTTGCTCCCACATGAGGCACTTGATGAAGTGGCCCTCACCGACCTTCTTACACAGCTCCCGCAACCATTCATTATTTGTGGTGATTTTAATGCCCACAATGTGCTTTGGGGCTCTGCAATTACCTGCCCCAGGGGTAGAGCAATTGAGAGGCTTCTCCTGTCATCCTGTGCCTACTTGCTCAATGGAGGACAGAGTACTCATTTCTGCACAGAGACTGGGTCGTTGTCTGCCATTGATCTCTCGCTTTGCTCTCCAGCTCTTGCCTCCAGTGTTCACTGGGAAGTGGTCGCTGACTTGCATGGCAGTGATCATTTCCCCATCTGGATTCACCTGCCAGATGGCGTGGGCCCGAATGGAGACCACCACGATGGGTTCACCGTGGAGCTGACTGGACACATTATAGCCAGTTGACACAATTCGAACACTGTGCGACTGTTGAGGTGTGGGTGGATCATATTACCGAAACGGCCCACCACGCCGCTGCAGCATCCATTCCACAGTCCATGAGCCCCCGGAAGAGGCCACCGGTGCCTTGGTGGAATGCCGACTGCCGCTCTGCCATCAGGACCAGGCGTGTGGCTCTGCGTCAGTTCAAGTCTCGGCCAACTGCTGAGAATCT
Source organism: Schistocerca gregaria (assembly GCF_023897955.1). Classification (NCBI taxonomy): domain Eukaryota; kingdom Metazoa; phylum Arthropoda; class Insecta; order Orthoptera; family Acrididae; genus Schistocerca; species Schistocerca gregaria. The sequence continues at coordinate 181,591,793 of NC_064931.1, read as the reverse complement.
TGCAGTATTTCGGGTGGCGAGGCCAAGGTGTCGCCGCATTATTCGTGAGAGCAAGAAGAGGTCATGGCAACAGTTCCTGAATACCATTAATCGTTCCACCAAAGTTCCATTGTGTGGGAGACCATCAGGAGAATTTCTGGCAGGGGAGGGGGGGTGTCCCATAGCTGCTGTACTGAATAACGGCACTCTCCACACGGATCCACGAGACATTGCCCAAACTATGGCAGCGTATTTTGCCACAGTTACTGCAACAACCAGTCAGGATCCAGATTTCCATCGTCATTGGGCCGTTGCTGAGAGATGTAGTCTGAACTTCCAGTCCACATCTCATGAAGTTTACAACTGCCAATTTTCTATGTGGGAGCTGGATTCTGCATTGTCTGGAGCTCGTGACACCTCCCCTGGTCACGACAGGGTCCATTACAGTATGCTATGGCACCTCACAATGCGCAACAAAGAAATCCTCTTCGCACTTTTTAATGGCATTTGGGCGTCGGGTCACTTTCCTGATGCGTGGCGTGAGGCACTTTTAATCCCTTTTTTAAAACCTGAGACAGACCTCACGAGCCCGAGTAGCTATCGTAGTGTTGCCCTCACCAGTTGCATAGGGAAGACCTTGAAGCGGATGGTCAACCGCCGCCTTGTCTGGATGTTAGAATCCCGGCAACTCCTTAGTCACTTTCAGTGTGGGTTCAGGAAGTTTCGTTCCACCTTCGATAACCTGGCCCTACTGGAGGCGGCTTTACAACAAGCTTTCCTACGCCGTCATCACCTTCTAGGTGTATTTTTTGACATTGAGAAGGCCTACGATACCACTTGGAGGCGTCTCATCCTGGAGCAACATCACGAATGGGGTTTTCGGGGTTGTCTTCCTCTTTTTATTCAGTCTTTCCTCTCGCCACGATATTTTAGGTACCGAATTGGTGACGTCCTGTCTGATCGCTTTGAGCAGGAGAACGGTGTCCCTCAGGGTAGCGTTTTAAGTGTGACTCTCTTTGCCATCGCTATTAATGGCATTACGTCCATAGTGAAAAGTCCTGTCCAGTGTTCTTAGTTTGTGGATGATTTCTCTTTGTTTTGCTCTTCTTCAAGCCTTGCAACGACAACTCGTCAGTTTGCAACTTACGATTAGACGTTTGGATGACTGGGCGCGGAAGAGTGGTTTTACGTTTTCCACCGAGAAGTCTGTATGTGTTCTTTTTAACCTTTCTCGGTCGATTTTACCCTTTCCTGAGTTGCGGATGAGGGACACTATTCTCACTTTTAAAGACACGGTGAGGTTTCTGGGGCTCATTTTTGACTCGAAGCTCACGTGGTTACCTCATCTTAAAGACCTGAAACGGCGGTCGCTTAAGGCTTTAAGTATTTTAAAATGTCTTAGCCACAGTACGTGGGGAGCTGACAGGACTTGTCTGCTCCAGTTTTACAGGGCGTTTGTGCGATCTCGGCTCGATTATGGGTGCACGGTGTATGGGTCTGCGAGGCCTTCTTACTTGAAGATGTTGGATGTTGTGCACCATGAAGGGCTTCGGTTGGCCACTGGTGCATTCCGAACTAGCCCCATACCAAGCCTCTGTGCAGAGGCTGGTGATCCGCCACTTCCTATGCGGCGACGGCTACTTACGGTGCGCCAGGCGTATAAAAGTATGTCCACACCATACACCCCTGCATACCCTGCCATTGCTCACCCTCCTCTGGCACAGTTGTTTCATAACCGGCAACGTGCGACGCAGAATTGCCTCGCTGCGATGTCTAAGGCTGGTCTTCGTGTTTTGTGTCGCCGTTGGAGCAGATCCCCCCCTTGGCTCGTCCGGAGACCCAAACTTATTTTAGATTTGACTAATTTTAAGAAAGATCGCACACCAGATTTTACATTCCAATGTCTGTTTTTTAACATTTTAGATGTGCGTCACGGTTTCACTGTCGTGAACACTGATGGCTCCAAACAGGAGAATTTCCTTGGCTGTTCTGTAGTGTTCCCTGAAAAAGTTACCCGGATTCGCCTCCCTGCTGAATATACCGTTTTCGCAGCGGAGCTCCACGCGATCCTGAAGGCACTGGAGCAGATGAATCGTGTTCGGGGTGATCGATTTCTTCTCTGCTCCGATGCTCTTAGTGCCTTACAATCACTGCAGAACCTGTATCCGACTGAGCGATGGTCCAGCTGATACATGACCAACTGTACTTGCTCCAACGGCGGGGTACGGAAGTATCCTTCTGCTGGGTGCCTGGTCATGTTGGCATCTGGGGCAATGAACAGGCCGATCGGACTGCCAAGGAGGGCTGCAGAGAGCAGGGTGTGGTCCAGTGTCCTATTCCCTTGCAGTCAGTCATCGCTGCATTCCACAGGAAGTGCATGGAGTTGTGGGAGGACGAATGGCTGGCGGTGACGACCAATAAACTGCGGTTGATAAAGTCAACCACTCGGCCGTCGCGCTCCTCCTGCCGGATGCTCAGGAGGGAGGAGGTGGCCCTCACACGTCTTCGGATAGGGCACTGCCCTCTCACACATAGCTTTTTATTACGGCGGGAGGATCCACCGTTTTGTGATGCTTGTGGTGTGCACATCTCTGTCCGGCACATTTTAACAGTCTGCATTTTATACCGTGATGCACGTCCAGAAGCACAAGTTGCTGGGGATCTGCCTTCTGTTTTAGCTAATGATGAGACGTGTGTGTCTAGAGTTTTTAAGTTTTGTGATGTGTCTGGACTCTGGCCAAAACTTTTAGGCTGGAGGTTTTAGTGTATTGCAGAGTGGCTGACTCCTCCCATTTTTTCCTTGCGGTCAGCCAGCCACTTCCATCTGCTACATTGTTTTAGCTTCTTCTACCATTTTCTTCCTGTGTTGTCCATGTTTTACTGCTGACGCTCTGCTTCATCCCACGCTTTGGTGTGGGTGAGCACATGTTTTTCAACAATTGTTACCCATGTTTTCTGTTCCGTTTTATATTCCTGTTCTGTGATTTTTCTTGACACCCGTCTCACTAAGTCACTGAACGGGCGCTGAAGACCTTGCTGTCGTGCGCCCAATACCCCTCTACTGCTACTACTACTAACAGCACCTTCGAAAATTAAGCCATTTATGCAGTATGTGGTATGCTGTAACTTGTCAGACTGTACATTGCTTGGTGGCACAGTGCGATAGTCACTTGTCGATTATTTCTGACTCGTGCCCGCACTGTCAGTCATCCTGAATACCGAGTCTGACAATCCTATTTCGGGTAGAATTCAAAATGCCTTGAAAATACTGTTCTGCAAGCCCTCGATTCAAGATGCAATGCCACGAATTCATATGAGTTGACGTACAGCAACAGCCTTGGGACAGCGAGTCGCACCTTTGCCTCTCAGAACGTACTAGGCGTTAGATTATTGCAACATACGCTTTTATTCTCTCCGTCTCTTTCTCAGACGTAACCATGGTGCTGCTACTCTATCCAGATATTCTCTTTCCTTTACCAGATAATCTAGAGAGCTCAGTGGTAAACTAAAAATCTAAAAGTCCTAGGATGGATCCCCGATCAGTCCTAGGATTTTTATCTCTAACTTATTACTTCTTTTCCTACTGACAATGTTTCTTTATATGAAAAATGCAGAGTACACCGTGGTTCGGAATCCACGATAGCCGGCTGGGTAAGTTACTTCAAAGGACGGAGGAAGCAAGGACATACTACCTCCAATAGGACCAGGCGTAAAAAACCACTGTGGTGTTGAAAACAGTCTTCGGATTGATGAAGGTTTACTTAACTTATATTCAGTAATTTTAACATTCGTGTTTACCTTACACCGTGCGGGATTAGCCGAGCGGTCTCAGGCGCTGCAGTCATGGACTGTGTGGCCGCCGGGATGTTTGAGTCCTCCCTCGGGCATGGGTGTGTGTGTTTGTCCTTAGGATAATTTAGGTTGAGTAGTGTGTAAGCTTAGGGACTGATGACCTTAGCAGTTAAGTCCCATTAGATTTCACACACATTTGAACATTTTTTTCTGTTAAACATACAATGAACAAAGTACAGCAAAAGTAATGCTGACATCCATGTTAAACTTATGATGAATAAAGTATAGCAACACTATATTGACGATTCTGAGATTACGTCCAAGTGCAGCTGAATAGAAGGCAGAGGCAGTACCTAAGTATGTTAGCAATTCAGGCTACTAAAGGTGCTTCATAATAAATTGAGGCGAAACGTTTACGGCAAAATAAAAATCAAATTAATTCATTTGCAAATAGACGTAAACATCAGTTGCATTATATCTCCTGTGCTATTAATGTTACCTTCTCGTGATCCTTATTTTTCCAAAAATGCATTATGTTGTGTTTCTTTCTCTTAAGCTCCCGCACTTTAAACAACTTTTCTTTCTTCCAGGATCCATGGCACCTGGAAAAAAAGTTGGTACAAAGAAGCTTTTCTACGGTTGGGTTTTGCCACAATAATTGACAGAAAAGTACCAGTGAGTTCTGTGCACTATAGTGCTAACAGCAGAGAGCATGAAACCATGCAAATTAAAAGATCGCTTTGAAAGAAGTGATGCAGAGTTCGCCAGAGTAGACATTGAACCCTTCAGACGCAAAGAAGCTGCACTGAAAAGTTCACTCATGGCTTCTTTATACTGCACTTAGATGAAACGACTGACATTGCATATTGTTTGCAGCTGCTTTTCTATGTTCAGTGCATAAAAGACGATGTCCTGGAAGAAGAATACTTGTACGCGGAATCATTGGACGTACTACATGTGATGAGGATGTTTTTCGTTGAGTAAAGAATTTTGTTGATGGAATTAAGTTACAGTAGTCGAAGTTTATGAGTGTATGTACAGACGGAGCACCTTCTATCTTGGGCGTTCGCTCTGTATTCCACAGATTGCTGAAAGAAGTTGCTCCAAATGCAACATTTAGCCACTGCAGTATACATCGCTATGCTTTGGCAGCGAAAACATTTCCACCTGATTTGTCGAATGTACTCATTTATATAGAAAATTGTAAACCATATCCAAGGTAGTGCAACAAAGACAAGAGTTCTCAAAGGGTTGTGCAAAGCGACTGGAGTGAATTTCGATCAGCTCTTGTTTCACACAGAAGTTCGGTGGCTGTCACGTGGCAAGGTGCTGCATAAAATACTTGAGCTCCGACCGCAAATTGCTTTCTTATTGAAAAGGACGAGGATGGAAAAGGAGAAAGATTTACATGCCAAAATAACAGATAATGTATTTATTTCCAAAGTGGCAAATATCTTGAAGATTTCTTTGCGGAAATCAATACGCTTAACCTCGGCTTCCAACGACATATGACAAATATATTAACGGCACAAGATAAAGTTGCCAGTTTTCTTCGAAGGTTGGAGCTTCACCAACCCAAATAAGTCAGCACTTACCACCAGTAGTAAATACTATCAGTAATTAATTTCCTACACTGGAGACTCGACAAGTAAATGCCTCGGCTTTAAGACCGTTTTCAGTGAAAGATCGTATATTTTCAGATAGTGAAATTCGAGCCAAAGCAAAATTTCTTGGACTACGTGAAGACAACACACTGAAAATAGGTTTCTCCAAAACGGAACTGGCAACGATTTGAAGAAAGCTGGGTGACTATTATTCGTTATTAAGAGAAAAATATGTGTGAAATTGGATTTGTGGCTATGGTGTCAACGAAAACAAAAGCAATGAAACGACTGAACTTGTAACACGATTTACGATGTGCACTACCTGAGACCAAACCGAATATAAAAAAGATTGTTAAAATATGCAGTACCAACCGTCTCATAGACTTTCTTTATTCCTTGGATTAGTAGAACACTTACAAAAACATGACAGATTTCGTAACAAAATTACGTCAGTTAAGGCTAGGAAATGATGTAGTATCGGAGTGTTCCAAATAGAGAATGAGAGGGAGAGAGAGAGAGGGAGAGAGGGAGCGAGGCGACCGGCAAGTCATTCCTGTTACGGGAAATGTTTGTAGGTGTTTTGTATCACGGCCATAAGTTGTTCATTGCTATGAAACTCACTTTATTCTCTACTATGATAATTATCAAAGAGACTGACCAGTTCATCGTAAACGTTATCAATTGGAAAGAACGGTTGAACGAGTACTCTGATAATTTAGGCCAAACGACTTTAGGTGTCATCTATTTGATACCAAATAAAGATTTCCGTCCTTTGGTTTTTACAGAGCTATTATTTGCGTGGGTATATAAAGGGGAAACCTTGTTAGCAACAATCTCGAAGAGTTTTTGGTTGACTTACTTGAATTTTTACATGACACTCTAATAAACGTTATGCTGGACATAGATTACACGTATTTAAAAAAAATACGGGCGTTCCGTTAAAATTCAGTACGAGCAAGAAAATACTGTGCTGTGCTGTGAAAGTGGGCGGTTTCGTTTTCTTTCTCGCAGTCAGTTTTAGTAGAAACCTGTATATAACGAAAGTTGGATGGGTCTACGATTATAACGACATTACGCAATCTGAATCCTGTGAAACTTTGTAATGCTACACTTCCAGTTTAAAATTAGGCTAGATAATGTCACTGAAGCTACTATCATCATGGATCCATGATAAGAAGTCTCTCTCACACTCCGTATATCAGTGATCAAAACTGATTTTTTTCAATCAATTTAAGCGAATCAGCGTTTCCGAATACGACTCACGGCCGAACCCAAACTATAACATGTCGTCGTTCCTGCGTCACAACCTGTACTCGTACACACATTATGTAATTCCAGTACGCGGGAGGACATTTTAATCGAATACGATATTGCAATGCCTTGTTTTTATGAATTGATGCACTGAAGTGCGGCGACTTCAGCTGTTATGAGATACACTCATGTTCAGAAGAAACAGAACACCATGAACGAACAGAGATAGAACCTTTTTAAGGTTATTATTGCTGCTGCAAATCTAAAAATTTCTCCTTGCACAATGTAGCGATAAACAGTTGTCATATTAACTTTTTTTATTTCTTTAGGATGAGTAAAATTTGCCACACACATGTCGCTTTTGAGAGAACTGCCCAACTGATGATTTTCATTTTTTCTTTATCTTTAGATTTCTCATATGATTTAATTTCAGGGTGCCACAAATTCTGTCTGACACTTTCTTACGGTTCGATGCTATTGTTCGAAGGGGCCAGCTATAAAAAGTTACACCCAAGGCTGAATGATGCTCTACGCGTTCGGCCCAAGCAAACTGAACGTTTTTGAGACCGTTAAGATTTGAAAATGAGCTCTTCGCCTCATTAACTTTTACACGCGTTGCGTTGCAGTAAAGCATTAAATTTTCTGTTATACGCACAGCGTCATCGTTGCTTCTTATTATCAAACAAGCGTCGTCAGCGTGCACGTTACTAACTTCCTTCCGATCTGAGACTGATATGCCATCTAGTGCGTCATTTAAAGGTCTCATAAGAGCTTCCAGTGCTACAACGTACAGCATCGTTGGTAACTGACTCCCCTGCGAGACTCTATTCCAATCAAAATGTCCTTAGTATACTGTCCATTCAGTGAAACCTTTGATTTGATACCTGTCAATCTGTTAGCTAACACGTTCACTTTACTAGTAGTTAGTCCCATGTACGTCAATGTTTGGAAAAGGTATCCGTGGTTTACTGTGTTGAACGCTTTTGCAAAGTCTATAAAAGCTAGACCGCCATATTCTGTTTGGAAAGATTACGACGATGCCCCTGTATTCACTTACAGTCTTGAATATGCTACACCCTGGAAGACAAGTTTGATGGCATCCAATGATCCTTACTAAGACTAGACATAGTCTCTTTTTAACAACCCTCGCTGTTTTTTTGTGATCTGAGTTCATTAGGGTGATAGGTCTCATTTTAGTTATATCCTTTATTTCTGTGTTCCTTCTTTTTAGAAGAAGCACAATGACACTCTGGTTAAAGCCTATTCGGACAGCCTCTCCTTTCAGGACTTCATTTATAATTTCAGTAAATATTATTCCTGTCGTATGCCAATATTTTCTATAAATTTCTAACGGCAATCTATCAGGGCCTGGTGACTCTTTAGGAGGTGATGACTTCTGTATATCTAAAACTTCTTCTGTGGGTATTTCCGCTGTCATATTTAGGTTACCCTGTTCTGTTATTGTGTCTGCGACTCCAGATATGGATAAAAAATGTCTCACCACATTGTCCTCCACCCACTTTTGACTGTAGAGTGTATCATAAATTCGAAAAGGCTCATTCATAATAGCTTTTTGATCTGCTTTTGGTCTGCTAATATGCATTAAAATATCTTGTGACATTGGTTGCTCGTAGAGGGTGCGTATACGAGAGTAAAATGAAATTCAGTTGTGTTTCTCAACCACATCGCTCTCCCTTTAGATAGCTGTATTAAAAATTTTACATCTATGCCGTTCCTCGATTCTAAAAAACAGACATCGTTCATGTGAGTTCCTTCCCTGCCAAGGATAACTGTCCCAGAGTTGTGCTCATGAGCTATGTTTAAAATTTTATTGTAGCCAGCTACATACAGATCCCTAATACTGACTTCTTTTAAAAATACTATTTCGGTGTCTGACTGACAAAAAACAAGTTTTAAGGAGAGCTACTTTAATTGCAATTTGTATTTCATTTATATTCAAGGTACTCACATTATAAGTTTGTTCCATCAGAATGTATTAGAGATAAAGTTAGTGAATTGCTTATAGATGTTGACTCTGAAATTATTGGTATACCTGAACACTTCTTAAATAAGGAGCTAATTGAGACGCTTCCTTTACCAGGATACAGGTTGGCTGGCAGCTTTTCGAGGAGCTCTTTGCGGTGTGGGGGAGTAGCCATGTATGTGAAAAACGGCATCCCATTTGAGTCAATTGGTGTTTCAAAGTACTGCACTGAAAAGGTGTTTGAATAAGTGTTGTTTTTAATAGATCACCAGACTCCGATTTCACAACATTTTTGCTAAAGCTAGAGGAGGTTCTTGGTTCACTTTATAGCAAATACAAAAAGTTAGTTATATGTGGTGACTTCAATATTAATTGTATAAGTGATTGTGCAAGGAAGAGGATGATGGTAGACCTCCTTAATTCATATAATCTTATGCAAACCGTATTCTTTCCAGCGAGAGTGCGAGGGAACAGTAGAACAACCATAGACAACATTTTTGTTCATTCCTCATTACTAGAAGGGCATTCTCTTAGCAAAAAGGTGAATGGCCTTTCAGGTCATGATACACAAATTTTAACTCTAAAAAATTTTTGTGCTGCAACACGTGTTAAATATACTCATCAGATGTTTAGGAAAGCTGATCCAGTTGCTGTAGAGACCTTTGTAAACCTTATCAAGGAACAAGAGTGGCAAGATGTTTATAGGGCTGATACAGTAGACGATAAATATAATGCTTTTCTCAAGACTTTTCTTGTGATTTTGAAAGTTTCTTTCCGTTAGAACGTACAAAACAGGGTACTAGCACAAACAGGCAGCCTGGGTGGCTGACTAGAGGGATAAGAATATCTTGTAGAACAAAGTGGCAATTACAGGGTGTATCAAAAATGTCCGGTATATTTCAAACGGCAATACAAACTAAACGAGCAGCGATAAAAATACACCGTTTGTTGCAATATGCTTGGGACAACAATACATTTTCAGGCAGACAAACTTTCGAAATTACAGTAGTTACAATTGTCAACAACAGATGGCGCTGCGGTCTGGGAAACTCTATAGTACGATATTTTCCACATATCCACCAAGCGTAGCAATAATATGGCGTAGTCTCTGAATGAAATTACCCGAAACCTTTGACAACGTGTCTGGCGAAATGGCTTAACATGCAGATGAGATGTACTGCTTCAGCTGTTCAATTGTTTCTGAATTCTGGCGGTACACATGGTCTTTCAAGTGTCCCCACAGAAAGAAGTCACAGGGGTTCATGTCTGTCGAATAGGGAGGTCAATCCATGCCGCCTACTGTATGTTTCGGATAGCCCAAAGCAATCACACGATCATCGAAATATTCATTCAGGAAATTAAAGACGTCGGCCGTGCAATGTGGCCGGGCACCATCTTGCATAAACCACGAGGTGTTCGCAGTGTCGTCTAAGGCAGTTTGTACCGCCATAAATTCACGAAGAATGTCCAGATAGCGTGATGCAGTAATCGTTTCGGATCTGAAAAATGGTCCAATGATTCCTTTGGAAGAAATGGCGGCCCAGACCAGTACTTTTTGAGGATGCAGGGACGATGGGACTGCAACTTGGTGCTTTTCGGTTCCCCATATGCGCCAGTTCTGTTTATTGACGAAGCCGTCCAGGTAAAAATAAGCTTCGCCAGTAAACCAAATCTTGACCACATGCATATCGCCGTCATCAATCCTGTGCACTATATCGTTAGCGAATGTCTCGTGCAGCAATGGTAGCAGCGCTGAGGGTTGCCCGCTTTTGAATTTTGTATGGATAGAGGTGTAAACTCTGGCGCATGAGACGATACGTGGACGTTGGTGTCACTTGGACCGCAGCTGCAACAGAGCGAACGGAAACCCGAGGCCGCTGTTGGATCACCTGCTGCACTAGCTCCGCATTGCCCTCTGTGGTTGCCGTACGTGGTCGCCCTACCTTTCCAGCACGTTCATCCGTCACGTTCCCAGTCCGTTGAAATTTTTCAAACAGATCCTTTATTGTATCGCTTTTCGGTCCTTTGGTTACATTAAACCTCCGTTGAAAACTTCGTCTTGTTGCAACAACACTGTGTTCTAGGCGGTGGAATTCCAACACCAGAAAAATCCTCTGTTCTAAGGAATAAACCATGTTGTCCACAGCACACTTGCACGTTGTGAACAGCACACGCTTACAGCAGAAAGACGACATACAGAATGGGGCACCCACAGACTGCGTTGTCTTCTATATCTTTCACATCACTTGCAGCGCCATCTGTTGTTGAAAATTGTAACTACTGTAATTTCGAAAGTTTGTCCGCCTGAAAATGTACTGTTGTCCCAAGCATATTACAACAAACGGTGTATTTCTATCGCTGCTCGTTTAGTTTTTATTGCCGTTTCATATATACCAGTCATTTTTGAAACACCCTGTACATCAAAACGTTAGAAATAGTCAGAATATAAATGCAGCAGCCCATTACAAACATTATTGTAAGGTGCTTCAAACTGTTATTAGGAAGGCAAAAAGTATGTGGTATGCAGATAGAATAGCTAAGTCTCAGGATAAAATTAAAACCATATGGTCAGTCGTAAAGGCAGTGGCTGGTCTGCAGAGACAGAACGAGGATATAGAATCAGTACGTAGTGGGAATGTCTGTGTTACTGATAAGTCTCATATATGTGCAGTATTTAATAATCAGTTTCTGAATATAGCAGGTGAACTAAATGGAATCCTATTCCCAACAGGGAATCATATAGCGCTCTTAGAAAAAAGTGTCTGAGATTTTTACCTGAAATGCTCCTCCATGATACTGACAATAGGGAGATTGAGTTAATAATTAAATCACTAAAGACCAAGAACTCTCATGGATATGACGAGGTGTCTAGCAGAATACTGAAGTATTGTTCTATGTATGTTAGCCCAGTACTTAGCCATATCTGTAACTTTTCCTTTAGGAGTGGTCGGTTTCCTGACCGCTTAAAGTACTTGGTAGTGAAGCCACTTTATAAAAAGGGAGACAGGGATAATATTGACAATTACAAACCTATTTCTATGCCATCGGTGTTTGCTACAGTTATCGAGAAGGTTGTATATACAAGGTTACTGGAGCACTTAAATTCACATAATTTGCTGTCAAATGTTCAGTTTGGTTTTAGAAATGGTTTAACAACTGAAAATGCTATATTCTCTTTTCTGTGTGAGGTTTTGGACGGATTAAATAAAAGGTTGCGAACTCTAGGTGTTTTCTTTGATATAACGAAGGCTTTTGACTGTGTTGACCACAAAATATTACTGCAGAAGTTGGACTATTATGGAGTATGGGGAGTAGCTTACAATTGGTTCGCCTCTTACTTTAAGAACAGAAAGAAGAAGGTAAATCTCCGCAATATTGAGAGTGGTAGTGATGTTCAGTCCCAATGGGGCACTGTTAAGTAGGGTGTTGCCCAATAGTCGGTGCTGGGGCCACTGCTGTTTCTTATTTATATAAATGATATACCTCCTAGTATTTCAGGTGATTCAAAAATATTTCTGTTTGCACATGCCACCAGTTTGGTAGTGAAGGATCTTGTGTGTAATATTCAAACAGTATCAAATAATGTAGTATATGAAATAAGTTCGTGCCTTGTGGAAAATAATTTGATGCTATATCACAGTAAGACTCAATTTTTACAGTTTCTAACTCACAATTCAACAAGAACTGATATTTTGATCGGAGAGAATGGGCATATTATAAGCGAGACCATACAGTTCAAGTTCCTAGGCGTTGGGATAGATAGTAAGCTGTTGTGGAAAGCCCATGTCCAGGATCTTGTTCAGAAACTAAATGCTGCTTTATTTAGCATAAGAACACTATCTGAAATAAAAGATATTTCAACACTAAAAGTAGTCTACTTCACATATTTTCATACGCTTATGTCGTATGGTATTATTTTTTGGGGTAATTCTTCTGATTCAAAATGAGTATTTTGGGCTCAAAAACGGGCTGTTCGAGCTATATGTGGTGTAAGTTCGAGAACTTCTTGTCGACCCCTATTCAATAGTCTGGGAATTCAGACCCATTGCCCTCATGGTGTAAATTTTCTTTAATGTAGTTTGTTGTTAGCAATATTAGCCTATTCCCAAGAGTTAGCAGCTTTCACTCAGTCAATACTAGGCAGAAATCCAATCTGCATGTGGAATGCACTTCCTTGACTGTTGTGCAGAAAGGAGTGCAGTATTCTGCTACATCCATTTTCAATAAGCTACCACAAGAACTCAAAAAGATCTTAGCAGTAGCCCAAACTCTTTTAAGTCTAAACTGAAGAGTTTCCTCATGGTTCACTCCTCCTATTCTGTCGAGGAGCTCCTGGAAGAGCTAAAAGCAAATTCCAGCGTTACATTGTTGATTTTTTTTTATTTAAACTTACGACTCGTCACCTGAATATGTTATTTTTATATTTCATTTTATCTGTTTCTAATATCGTGATATAATTTCGCGTATTGACTCGTTCCATGACCATGGAGACTTCTTCTTAATTTGGTCCCACGGAACAATAAATAAATATATAAATAAATGTGTTATTCATCTGAAGTCGAAGCTTTCATAAAGACATATCCTGTTGTCTATATCTTCGTCTGTTCGTTCGTCTGCCAGTGTAACCTTGTCTCTGACGTACTTTGACTTTTTTTATCTCATTTTGTTCGCTTTCGTTCGTTGCATCTGCACGGGGCGGACGTCGTAAGACATGCGTTTAAGTTCGTTGTTGATCGATTAACTCAGTTTTTTTATTACAGAGGGCAGCTAACCCTGTGGCCTAACACGCTGAGCTACCGTGGCGGCAGTACTTCGACTAATTAGGGGTTCGTCTCCTGTTTCTCCGGGTTTGTTTCCGATCTAGTTATGTAACGATTGTTGTCCATTTTCAGAATTCATCAGACTTTAGCTTCCTGCAGGGCGCTCATTGGCATTTTCTGTTGTAGAGTCTTCCATTGTCTTGTCTTGCTCCAGTATGGACCTGCGTTTCTCTCTTAAAGAAGGAGCCAAACTCTCTGCGGCTTCGTGTGCCAGTCTCCGCCTTTTGGCGTTCGTTTTTCTCCTTCAGGAATTCGCAGGAGACATGTCGGACGATTTTTCTATTGAGTTGATGGGGGAATTCTCAGACGACCTGTGTTACTTCTTTTTATCAGAATTTCTTTTGGAGGTGTCATTGTGAAGTTCGATCTTAGGTTCTTTCACAGTTACATTTATAACTTTATATTGCATGTATCTACTTTCTGTACACTTTGGTGTCCTTCTCCATTTGCTTTTTCCACTTCCCTTTTTTGTTTCGACCTCATTTACGTTTGTTCTTCATTTAACTCTGCACGTGGGTCTGGCGTACCTTCAATATCCATTGCTGACTTATCTGAAATCGTCAGCTCTTCGAGTTACAAAAGCGAAGAGCGCAGTGCGATTTCAGTTTCTGTGGTGTATATGATTGTCTGCTGTGTACCAGACAGACTTTGTCATACCGGATAATTCATTTGTTTCCTCATTTGGAGGCCGCTTGTCAGTTTTTCGGACGGTTTCACCTGGACTAGGTAGTGTGTCGTTTCTGGGTACCGCCAGTGTCACAGGAGCCTCTCCCAGCCCTGCTGTTGAAGGTACTGCGGCGTGCGATCGATGCGGCGGCAGCATTTACTTAAGGCAAGCCGTCGGGCCAGGAATAGTAAACTCTGAAGTCGGCATCAGCGGGACGCGCCTCTTACTGCACTCATTCCGTATGGGCTCAGAGCAGTTACATAGAGCGCACGTTTGAGGTTGTCCGTCATACGTAACAACTCGATAGCCACACACCCTTCTACAGGGTGTTACAAAAAGGTACGGCCAAACTTTCAGCAAACATTCCTCACACACAAATAAAGAAAAGATGTTATGTGGACATGTGTCCGGAAACGCTTAATTTCCATGTTAGAACTCATTTTAGTTTCGTCAGTATGTACTGTACTTCCTCGATTCACCGACAGTAAGCCCAATTGAAGGAAGGTAATGTTGACTTCGGTGCTTGTGTTGACATGCGACTCATGGCTCTACGGTACTAGCATCAAGCACATCAGTACGTAGCATCAACAGGTTATTGTTCATCACGAACGTGGTTTTGCAGTCAGTGCAATGTTTACAAATGCGGAGTTGGCAGATGCCCAATTGATGTAAGTATTAGCACGGGGCAATAGCCGTGGCGCGGTACGTTTGTATCGACACAGATTTCCAGAACGAGGGTGTCCCGACAGGAAGACGTTCGAAGCTATTGATCGGCGTCTTAGGGAGCACGGAACATTCCAGCCTATGACTCGCGACTGGGGAAGACATAGAACGACGAGGACACCTGCAATGGACGAGGCAATTCTTCGTGAAGTTGACAATAATCCTAATGTCAGCGTCAGAGAAGTTACTGCTGTACAAGGTAACGTTGACCACGTCACTGTATGGAGAGTGCTACGGGAGAACCAGTTGTTTCCGTACCATGTACAGCGTGTGAAGGCACTATCAGCAGCTGACTAGCCTCCACGGGTATGCTTCTGCGAATGGTTCATCCCACAATGTGTCAATCCTCATTTCAGTGCAAATGTTCTCTTTACGGATGAGGCTTCATTCCAACGTGATCAGATTGTAAATTTTCACAATCAACATGGGCTGACGAGAATCCACAGGCAATTAAGCAATCACTTCATCAACACAGATTTTCTGTGAACGTTTGGGCAGGCATTGTTGGTGATGTCTTGATTGGGCCCCATTTTCTTTCACCTACGTTCAATGGAGCACGTTATCAAAATTCATACGCGATACTCTTCCTGAGCCGCTAGAACATGTGCCTTTACAAGTACGACACAATATGTGGTTAATGCACGATGGAGCTCCTGCACATTTCAGTCGAAGTGTTCGTACGCTTCTCAACAACAGATTCAGTGACCGATGGATTGTTAGAGGTGGACCAATTCCATGGCCTCCACGCTCTCCTGATCTCAACCCTCTTGACTTTCATTTATGGGGGCATTTGAAAGTTCTTGTCTACGCAACCGCGATACCAAATGTAGAGACTCCTCGTGCTCGTATTGTGGACGGCTGTGGTACAATACGCCATTCACCAGGGCTGCATCAGCGCATCAGGGATTCCATGCGACACAGGGTGGATGCATGTATCCTCGCTAACGGAGGACATTTTGAACATTTCCTGTAACAAAGTGTTTGAAGTCACGACGGTAAGTTCTGTTGCTGTGTGTTTCCATTCCATGATTAATGTTATTAGAAGAGAAGTAATAAAATGAGTTCTAACATGGAATGCAAGCGTTTTCGGACACATGTCCACATAACATATTTTCTTTCTTTGTGTGTGAGGAATGTTTCCTGAAAGTTTGGCTGTACCTTTTTGTAACACCCTATGTGAGGGGCAGGTCCTGCAGCTACTCTCGTTTCAGGATATGTTTGTACGTGTTTTGTATCATTGCCATAAGTTATGCAACGCATTTTATTCTCCAGTACGATGACTACCAAAGAGACTGACCATTTCTTCGCAAAAGTTAGCATTGCTCTTGAAACAATGGTTGTACGAGTACTTTGCTAATTGAAACCAAATGACTAGATGAGTCATTTTTGATAGCCAGTAAAGAGCTCCGTCACAGAACTATTATCTGTACGAATATATAAAAGGGAAATGTTGTTAGCAAGAATCTCGAGAAGTTCTTGGTCGCTTCACTTCAGATTTTACATGACACTCTTATGAGCATAGGGATGGACATAGGCTACATATTTTTCTCTGTTTCTTTTTAAATTCTCAGCGAGAAAGTAAATGATGTGCTGTCCTACGAAAGTGGGTGGCTTCGTTTTTTTTTTTTTTTTCGCAGTTGGTTTTAACAGAAATCTCTACAACATGAAAGTTGGATCGGTATATGATTAGAATACTACTACGAAATTTGAATCGTGTGAAACTATGTAATGTTATCCGTTCCCACCTTAGAAATAGGCGAAATAATGACATTGAAAATACTATCCTCACAGTTGCAGCAGCAGGCGAGGTCTGTCTCATACCCCGTATACCAGTAAGCCATTTAAGCAAATAAAGGTTTCCGAGCACGACTCGCGGTCAAACCCACACTTCTATATTTCGACGTTCCTGCATGTCAAACTGTACTCGTAGACACATTATGTTATTCCGGTTGAGGGAAGCGGGGACATTTCGATTGAAAGTCGCTGCCTGGTGGCGTCGGGTATATTTGATATTGCACTGCCTGTCATGTTAAGAAAACGATGCAGTGTTCATGCATGCACGATTCACATAATACACACATCAAAAAAAGTTTTGTCTCACCTCAGTTCCTAGAACTCCTGAAGACAGACGTTGACATTGGATATTGTATTACACAGTCCCTTTGACTGTTCAGAGATGTCACTAAATCCGCACAAAGATGTAAACAACCGAGCGTGAGCAACGCCTATTAGACGGTGAGTGTCCGACAGCCGATCAGTTCCAGTCATTCACCAGGAAGGAGGTACACGGCTCGTGTTGTCTGTAGTCCAACCATGCCTACACGGTCAATAACGCGGTTGGATCGCGTCCGCATTGTTACTTCGTGCCTGGAAGGGCTCTCAACAAGGAAAGTGTCCACGCATCTCGGTGTGAAACAAAGCGATTTTGTTCGGACATGGAGGAGATACAGAGAGACAGGAACTGTCGCTGACACGCCTCGCTGAGGCCGCCCAAGGGCTACTACTGCAGTGGATGACCGCTACCTGCGGATTATGACTCGGAGGAACCGTGACAGCACTACCCCACCATGTTGAATAATGCTTTTCGTGCAGCCACAGGACGTCGTGTTACGACTGAAACTGTGCTCAATAGGCTGCATGATGCGCAACTTCACTCCCAACGTCCGTATTTGCAACCACGATACCATGCAGCGCGGTGCAGATGGACCCAACATGATGCCGAATGGACCGCTCAGAACTGGCATAACGTTCTCTTCAGCGATAGTGTCGCATTGCCTTCTACCATACGGAGGAAAGACGACATATGGAAGTTTGAGTCTGGCCATGATTATTGTACGGATCACGAAAGCGGGCAAGACCGTGATTTCCAACCCGAGGCCATTAACCCCTGAGGGATGAAACGATATTTTCCGGTGGTAAAAATACGAAGTGTTAGATTATGGCTCAGTCACATAAGTAAATTGCTTCAAAAAATCATTTTCACCAACTCATTAGACTAACAAATTTAAGATATGTTGCTGATTCTAAAAGCGTCAAAAATGAGCATCAATTGCATGACTGTACGTGGTGGGGGCCAGAGCAAATGTATTAACAATAGATATTGGAAATTCGCTAGCAGTAGGCGATGACCTCTAGCTGCAGCTGGCTGCTTGCCTTTATTGTTGCAGCAGTTCATTATTTACTCCACCGAGTTACCAGCTCACTCATTGTTCTTCTTTTGTTAGTCAGCTGTTATCTCGCCAACCAAATCGACGGGTGTCTCCAATTTCACTACCTTCTCAAGGTATTTCGGTTTGAGACGAGAAAGAGAAACAGATGAGTGAAGTTTTTCTTATTCAAGCACTAACTGTTGGGTAAGAAACTCCTAATTAACACCACTACCTTTCGTTCACTATTGGGTATATATATATCTGAGTCGATAAGATATAAGCATATGGAAGATGGTATCTGTTCTTTCGGACTGCCGCGAGTAATTAGTATAGTGGCCAGCGGAACAAGAAATATAGTGTGTGGACAGTAAGTGTACGTTGTAAGTGTGGGTCTCACGGGCAGCGTGCCAGAGTTAAGTCCCTGCAGTCGCGCTATCCTCTGTGTCCTCGATGGGTCTCGAGTCTGCTTTAGGGGGTGGCGCGCCACGGACCTGTTGTGCCGGCCGAGGGCGCGCATGGACGAGGAAGTGTTTACACCGCCGGTACTGGCGCGTGTTGTTGTCTGACTAGATCGCCGTGGCACGCAATTTTAGAAAGACTACGTTCCAATTAGTGTTCAACGCATATATGCCAGTTCAAGGCTGACGAAATAGAGCGTTTTTTGAAGGAAGAAGTTCGTCTACCAACTGCAGACCTAATTGGTATACACCTATCCATTGTAAGCACGAAGTCGGCGTTCCAAAACATCCCAAACGAGTTCTATAGGGTTCAGATCAGGACTCTGTGGAGGCCAGTCCATTGCAGGAATGTTATTATCATGTATTCACTCGCCACAGGCCGTACATTATGAACAATGCTCGATCGTGTTGAAAGATGCATTCGCCATCGACTAATTGCTCTTCAACCTCGGGAAGCAAGAAGGTGCTTAAAACTTCAATGTAGGCTTATGCTGCGTTCTCGCTTCCTGCGCCCGGGTTCCCGGGTTCGATTTCCGGCGCTGTTAGGGATTTTCTTTGCCTCGTGATGGATGGGTGTTATGTGTTGTTCTTAGGTTAGTTAGGTTTAAGTAGTTCTAGGGGACTGATGACCATATATGTTAAGTCCCATGGTGCTCAGAGCCATTTGAACCTTTCTTTTTTTGTGGCTTATGAGCAGCCGCCCGACCATGAAATCAATGTTTTCTCACCTCCCGCCTAACTGTCATTGTACTTGCAGCGGATCCTGATGTAGTTTGGAATTCCTGTGTCATGGTCTGGGTAGATGTCTGCCTATTACACATTACGCCCCTCTTCAATTGTCGGCGGTCACTGTCAGTTAACAGACAATCTCGACTTGTACGCTTTCGTGCTGTACGTGTCCCTTCACGTTTCCACTTCACTATCACATCGAAATCAGTGGACCTACGGAAGTTTACGAGTGTGGAAATCTCGCGTACAGACGTATGACGCAAGTGACACCCAATAACCTCATCACGTTCGAAGATCGTGAGTTACGCGTAGCGACCATTCTGCTCTCTGACGATGTCTAATGAGAACTGAGGTGGCTGACATGGAGTACGTAGCAGTAGGTGGCAGCACAATGTACCTATTATGAAAAACGTATGTTTTTAGGGGCGTACGGATACTTCTGATCACATAGTATATGACGGTTCACGCTCAATCAGTTTGAGTTGGGCTGCGCGGCGCCGTGCATAGTGGTTCAGGTTGGAGTGCCGCAGTCTCGCAATTGGAGCAAGTTAAGATTACAAGTGCCGCATTTATTGTGCTGTACCGTCATCTAAAAATGACCTGTTGTCAGTGGTTAACATCTGCGTTAAAGTATGTCAATGTACGATGGAAATAATCATTTCGTTGAACTACATCTTGGCAATACTAAACAGTTAGTTTTTTTCTTTTTTTCCCTTTTTTTTTTGGCAAATGTCGTTCAAAGACTTAAAAGCTGTTGTATATGAACCACGAATAATGGACACATTTTGCACAACTGCAGTATCAACCATTCTTTTTGGCAACGGCAGATTCCTTTATGAGTTACATGTACCTGTTCAAGCTCTCCAAAAGATATTAGCCATTGTCATCGAAGTATGCATAATATTCTTTGCTTCATCGGTTTCGAATGCGGCATCACTGGCGACCCACTTTCAGTCATCACTTAGTTTTGTTTTTGTGTGATATTTATTGTCCTTAGGATCCCACAATTCCTCCTTTCCTCCACAAAGAGCTATAAGTTGTTAAGTATCTTTGTCATTACACGCCATACTTAGTGAGAACACACTTTCGCATAGCGTATACAGGGTGTTACAAAAAGGTACGGCCAAACTTTCAGGAAACATTCCTCACGCACAAAGAAAGAAAACACGTTATATGGAACTTTGTACGGAAACGCATACTTTCCATGTTAGAGTTCACTTTATCACTTCTCTTCAAATCACATTAATCATGGTACGGAAACACACAGCAACGGAACGTACCAGCGTGACTTTAAACAGTTTGTTACAGGAAATGTTCAAAATGTCCTCCGTTAGCGAGGATACATGCATCCACCCTCTGTCGCTTGGAATCCCTGATCCGCTGATGCAGCCCTGGAGAATGGCATATTGTATCACAGCCGTCCACAATACGAGCACGAAGAGTCTCTACATTTGGCACCGGGGTTGCGTACACAAGAGCTTTCAAATGCCCCCATAAATGAAAGTCAAGAGGGTTGAGGTCAGGAGAGCGTGGAGGCCATGGAATTGGTCCACCTCTACCAATCCATCAGTCACACTTCGACTGAAATGTGCAGGAGCTCCATCGTTCATGAACCACATGTTGTGTCGTACTTGTAAAGGCAAATGTTCTAGCAGCACAGGTAGAGAAAATCGCGTATGAAATCATGGCGGTAAGTCGAGGAAGTACAGTTCATACTGACGAAACTAAAATGAGCTCCAACATGGAAATTAAGCGTTTATGGACACATGCCCACATAACATCTTTTCTTTATTTGTGTGTGACAAATGTTTCCTGAAAGTTTGGTCGTACCTTTTTTGTAACACCCTGTATAAACACTCACTGGGTAACAGCACCTGCCCCCAGGGGCTCAGCATTCATTTGCTGGGTACGGGCTTGGCGACCCCGGGTTTCCTGAGCTGGGGACTGGTAAGCGCCGCCAGTCCCCTGTCACCATAAGCTCTGGGCATGCCTTAACGACCACCGTGTGGCGCGGCGGTGGAATGTTGTGTGTCTCAGGGTGTGGGGACCTTGGCTTGGCCGCCCGGATCGCGAGGATGCAATAAACCTGTATAAACAATCCCTCAATCTCAAGGTGTGGTGTGCGCCGATGAGATGCATGGCTGTTGAGGTGGAACAGTCATTAGCGGGCAACCTCTGGGGAACCTGCCGCACCTCAGTTGTATAAGGCTTACCTAGGCACGCGGGGCTCTGTCTAGGTGGACTTCTAGTTCCCTAGCTGCTTGTGGGACCGAGATGGATACTTCGAAATCCTTTTTTCCTCCTCCCAGCGGAAAGGGTGGGCCGCTGGAGGGTCCTAACACCCAGTCTCTGAAGAGGGCTCGTGCAGTCAGTTCCTCTGACTGAAGCACATCTTTGACAAGTGAAGTCTTTAGTAACATGATGCATTCTGGTGCTCAGAATGTGTTTCTCATTGTGAAACGGAAGGAGGGTAGTTTCGAGAAGGTTTCACCCTTCTGTATACAAAAGGGATTGGAGGGCGTCTGTGGCTCCTTGAAATCGGTGAAGCGCTTACGTAATGGGACCTTGCTAGTGGAAACTTCCACTTCCCAGCAAGCAACTAACCTCCAATTTGCTAAATGTCTTGGAGAGTATGCCATAGACACTGAATTGCACAGCACCTTGAACTACAGCGAAGGTGTTGTGACATGCCGGGATCTAGTTGACATTCCCAAGGACGAACTGCAACGTGAGTGGGCTCCGGAAGGTATCGTTGATGTCCAACACATCATGAAGAGGGTTGATGGCAATCTTGTCAAATCCGACTCCTTTATTCTGACCTTCCGTAGCACAAAACTTCCTGAACATGTTAAAGCTGGCTTCCTTCGCTTTAGTGTGAGGCCTTATTTCCCGACCCCAATGCGCTGTTTTAAATGCCAGCGTTTTAGGCATACCACCTTAGGATGTAAAGGCGAAGCGACTTGTGGCAACTGTGGTAAGGCTGCTCATGAAGGAGTTGCTCCTCTCCGGCTAAATGTATTAATTGCACTTGGAACCACCCTGTTTGGAGTAGGGACTGCCGAATATTTTTAGAGGAACGCAAAGTCCAGGAAATCAAAACAACCAAGCGAATCCCCTATGGTGAGGCCAAGAAGATCTATAAGTCGATGCAACCTCCCACATTTGATACATCTTTCGCATCCCTGGTTCAGAAGCCTACTCCAAAAGTCGATGCCTCAAAGCAGACCGAGGTGGTGAGTTTTGGCACTAACACCTGCAGCTGTCAGTGCACTTGCAACACAGCCAGTGTTTCAGAGCCGGTAGCCCCTACTGGAACGGCAGACAAGGGTATAGTGGCGAACTTGGGCCAGCCCCTGTCGCCTCCAAGAGCTCAGGCTGTTCCCAAGCACAGTGCGCCAATTATCACTTCCACATCAGATCCCCCAAAGCCCACCAAACCACAGTAAGCTCCTGTACCACAGCAACACCAGGTCAAATCCCGTGGTAAACCGTCTGACCATGTGGCTGTTGTTTTACGTGAGGATTCATCTGATTCTTCACCAGAGTTGATGGAATACGACGTATGTGTGGGGCAATCAGCTCACCCCACACCTGCCCCTCCACCTGCTGCGGTCTCCCCGCCCTGTCGGAGAGACAGGATGAAGGTGCTACTCCCAACATAGATGGCTCCCATACTTCAGTGGAACTTGCAAGGGTTCAGGGCGCATGTGGAGGACCTTCGTCTACTCTCTCAGGGTAGACCACTGTGTCTCTGTCTCCAGGAGACTTATTTCCATCCCTCATACTCCCCTGAACTGCGAGGCTATACATTCTACAAAAAGGACGACCTGCGTGGAGAGAGAGCTAGAGGAGGTGTAGGTATTTTCGTCAGGACGGACTACCACTCCTCGCCTCTCTCGCTTATGACGACTTTACAGGCTGTCGCTGTGTCTGTGCAAGTACGTCATCCATTAACTGTCTGTTCACTTTACTTGCTCCCACATGAGGCACTTGATGAAGTGGCCCTCACCGACCTTCTTACACAGCTCCCGCAACCATTCATTATTTGTGGTGATTTTAATGCCCACAATGTGCTTTGGGGCTCTGCAATTACCTGCCCCAGGGGTAGAGCAATTGAGAGGCTTCTCCTGTCATCCTGTGCCTACTTGCTCAATGGAGGACAGAGTACTCATTTCTGCACAGAGACTGGGTCGTTGTCTGCCATTGATCTCTCGCTTTGCTCTCCAGCTCTTGCCTCCAGTGTTCACTGGGAAGTGGTCGCTGACTTGCATGGCAGTGATCATTTCCCCATCTGGATTCACCTGCCAGATGGCGTGGGCCCGAATGGAGACCACCACGATGGGTTCACCGTGGAGCTGACTGGACACATTATAGCCAGTTGACACAATTCGAACACTGTGCGACTGTTGAGGTGTGGGTGGATCATATTACCGAAACGGCCCACCACGCCGCTGCAGCATCCATTCCACAGTCCATGAGCCCCCGGAAGAGGCCACCGGTGCCTTGGTGGAATGCCGACTGCCGCTCTGCCATCAGGACCAGGCGTGTGGCTCTGCGTCAGTTCAAGTCTCGGCCAACTGCTGAGAATCTTGCAGTATTTCGGGTGGCGAGGCCAAGGTGTCGCCGCATTATTCGTGAGAGCAAGAAGAGGTCATGGCAACAGTTCCTGAATACCATTAATCGTTCCACCAAAGTTCCATTGTGTGGGAGACCATCAGGAGAATTTCTGGCAGGGGAGGGGGGGTGTCCCATAGCTGCTGTACTGAATAACGGCACTCTCCACACGGATCCACGAGACATTGCCCAGACTATGGCAGCGTATTTTGCCACAGTTACTGCAACAACCAGTCAGGATCCAGATTTCCATCGTCATTGGGCCGTTGCTGAGAGATGTTGTCTGAACTTCCAGTCCACATCTCATGAAGTTTACAACTGCCCATTTTCTATGTGGGAGCTGGATTCTGCATTGTCTGGAGCTCGTGACACCTCCCCTGGTCACGACAGGGTCCATTACAGTATGCTATGGCACCTCACAATGCGCAACAAAGAAATCCTCTTCGCACTTTTTAATGGCATTTGGGCGTCGGGTCACTTTCCTGATGCGTGGCGTGAGGCACTTTTAATCCCTTTTTTAAAACCTGAGACAGACCTCACGAGCCCGAGTAGCTATCGTAGTGTTGCCCTCACCAGTTGCATAGGGAAGACCTTGAAGCGGATGGTCAACCGCCGCCTTGTCTGGATGTTAGAATCCCGGCAACTCCTTAGTCACTTTCAGTGTGGGTTCAGGAAGTTTCGTTCCACCTTCGATAACCTGGCCCTACTGGAGGCGGCTTTACAACAAGCTTTCCTACGCCGTCATCACCTTCTAGGTGTATTTTTTGACATTGAGAAGGCCTACGATACCACTTGGAGGCGTCTCATCCTGGAGCAACATCACGAATGGGGTTTTCGGGGTTGTCTTCCTCTTTTTATTCAGTCTTTCCTCTCGCCACGATATTTTAGGTACCGAATTGGTGACGTCCTGTCTGATCGCTTTGAGCAGGAGAACGGTGTCCCTCAGGGTAGCGTTTTAAGTGTGACTCTCTTTGCCATCGCTATTAATGGCATTACGTCCATAGTGAAAAGTCCTGTCCAGTGTTCTTAGTTTGTGGATGATTTCTCTTTGTTTTGCTCTTCTTCAAGCCTTGCAACGACAACTCGTCAGTTTGCAACTTACGATTAGACGTTTGGATGACTGGGCGCGGAAGAGTGGTTTTACGTTTTCCACCGAGAAGTCTGTATGTGTTCTTTTTAACCTTTCTCGGTCGATTTTACCCTTTCCTGAGTTGCGGATGAGGGACACTATTCTCACTTTTAAAGACACGGTGAGGTTTCTGGGGCTCATTTTTGACTCGAAGCTCACGTGGTTACCTCATCTTAAAGACCTGAAACGGCGGTCGCTTAAGGCTTTAAGTATTTTAAAATGTCTTAGCCACAGTACGTGGGGAGCTGACAGGACTTGTCTGCTCCAGTTTTACAGGGCGTTTGTGCGATCTCGGCTCGATTATGGGTGCACGGTGTATGGGTCTGCGAGGCCTTCTTACTTGAAGATGTTGGATGTTGTGCACCATGAAGGGCTTCGGTTGGCCACTGGTGCATTCCGAACTAGCCCCATACCAAGCCTCTGTGCAGAGGCTGGTGATCCGCCACTTCCTATGCGGCGACGGCTACTTACGGTGCGCCAGGCGTATAAAAGTATGTCCACACCATACACCCCTGCATACCCTGCCATTGCTCACCCTCCTCTGGCACAGTTGTTTCATAACCGGCAACGTGCGACGCAGAATTGCCTCGCTGCGATGTCTAAGGCTGGTCTTAGTGTTTTGTGTCGCCGTTGGAGCAGATCCCCCCCCCCCCCCCCCCTTGGCTCGTCCGGAGACCCAAACTTATTTTAGATTTGACTAATTTTAAGAAAGATCGCACACCAGATTTTACATTCCAATGTCTGTTTTTTAACATTTTAGATGTGCGTCACGGTTTCACTGTCGTGAACACTGATGGCTCCAAACAGGAGAATTTCCTTGGCTGTTCTGTAGTGTTCCCTGAAAAAGTTACCCGGATTCGCCTCCCTGCTGAATATACCGTTTTCGCAGCGGAGCTCCACGCGATCCTGAAGGCACTGGAGCAGATGAATCGTGTTCGGGGTGATCGATTTCTTCTCTGCTCCGATGCTCTTAGTGCCTTACAATCACTGCAGAACCTGTATCCGACTGAGCGATGGTCCAGCTGATACATGACCAACTGTACTTGCTCCAACGGCGGGGTACGGAAGTATCCTTCTGCTGGGTGCCTGGTCATGTTGGCATCTGGGGCAATGAACAGGCCGATCGGACTGCCAAGGAGGGCTGCAGAGAGCAGGGTGTGGTCCAGTGTCCTATTCCCTTGCAGTCAGTCATCGCTGCATTCCACAGGAAGTGCATGGAGTTGTGGGAGGACGAATGGCTGGCGGTGACGACCAATAAACTGCGGTTGATAAAGTCAACCACTCGGCCGTCGCGCTCCTCCTGCCGGATGCTCAGGAGGGAGGAGGTGGCCCTCACACGTCTTCGGATAGGGCACTGCCCTCTCACACATAGCTTTTTATTACGGCGGGAGGATCCACCGTTTTGTGATGCTTGTGGTGTGCACATCTCTGTCCGGCACATTTTAACAGTCTGCATTTTATACCGTGATGCACGTCCAGAAGCACAAGTTGCTGGGGATCTGCCTTCTGTTTTAGCTAATGATGAGACGTGTGTGTCTAGAGTTTTTAAGTTTTGTGATGTGTCTGGACTCTGGCCAAAACTTTTAGGCTGGAGGTTTTAGTGTATTGCAGAGTGGCTGACTCCTCCCATTTTTTCCTTGCGGTCAGCCAGCCACTTCCATCTGCTACATTGTTTTAGCTTCTTCTACCATTTTCTTCCTGTGTTGTCCATGTTTTACTGCTGACGCTCTGCTTCATCCCACGCTTTGGTGTGGGTGAGCACATGTTTTTCAACAATTGTTACCCATGTTTTCTGTTCCGTTTTATATTCCTGTTCTGTGATTTTTCTTGACACCCGTCTCACTAAGTCACTGAACGGGCGCTGAAGACCTTGCTGTCGTGCGCCCAATACCCCTCTACTGCTACTACTACTAACAGCACCTTCGAAAATTAAGCCATTTATGCAGTATGTGGTATGCTGTAACTTGTCAGACTGTACATTGCTTGGTGGCACAGTGCGATAGTCACTTGTCGATTATTTCTGACTCGTGCCCGCACTGTCAGTCATCCTGAATACCGAGTCTGACAATCCTATTTCGGGTAGAATTCAAAATGCCTTGGAAATACTGTTCTGCAAGCCCTCGATTCAAGATGCAATGCCACGAATTCATATGAGTTGACGTACAGCAACAGCCTTGGGACAGCGAGTCGCACCTTTGCCTCTCAGAACGTACTAGGCGTTAGATTATTGCAACATACGCTTTTATTCTCTCCGTCTCTTTCTCAGACGTAACCATGGTGCTGCTACTCTATCCAGATATTCTCTTTCCTTTACCAGATAATCTAGAGAGCTCAGTGGTAAACTAAAAATCTAAAAGTCCTAGGATGGATCCCCGATCAGTCCTAGGATTTTTATCTCTAACTTATTACTTCTTTTCCTACTGACAATGTTTCTTTATATGAAAAATGCAGAGTACACCGTGGTTCGGAATCCACGATAGCCGGCTGGGTAAGTTACTTCAAAGGACGGAGGAAGCAAGGACATACTACCTCCAATAGGACCAGGCGTAAAAAACCACTGTGGTGTTGAAAACAGTCTTCGGATTGATGAAGGTTTACTTAACTTATATTCAGTAATTTTAACATTCGTGTTTACCTTACACCGTGCGGGATTAGCCGAGCGGTCTCAGGCGCTGCAGTCATGGACTGTGTGGCCGCCGGGATGTTTGAGTCCTCCCTCGGGCATGGGTGTGTGTGTTTGTCCTTAGGATAATTTAGGTTGAGTAGTGTGTAAGCTTAGGGACTGATGACCTTAGCAGTTAAGTCCCATTAGATTTCACACACATTTGAACATTTTTTTTCTGTTAAACATACAATGAACAAAGTACAGCAAAAGTAATGCTGACATCCATGTTAAACTTATGATGAATAAAGTATAGCAACACTATATTGACGATTCTGAGATTACGTCCAAGTGCAGCTGAATAGAAGGCAGAGGCAGTACCTAAGTATGTTAGCAATTCAGGCTACTAAAGGTGCTTCATAATAAATTGAGGCGAAACGTTTACGGCAAAATAAAAATCAAATTAATTCATTTGCAAATAGACGTAAACATCAGTTGCATTATATCTCCTGTGCTATTAATGTTACCTTCTCGTGATCCTTATTTTTCCAAAAATGCATTATGTTGTGTTTCTTTCTCTTAAGCTCCCGCACTTTAAACAACTTTTCTTTCTTCCAGGATCCATGGCACCTGGAAAAAAAGTTGGTACAAAGAAGCTTTTCTACGGTTGGGTTTTGCCACAATAATTGACAGAAAAGTACCAGTGAGTTCTGTGCACTATAGTGCTAACAGCAGAGAGCATGAAACCATGCAAATTAAAAGATCGCTTTGAAAGAAGTGATGCAGAGTTCGCCAGAGTAGACATTGAACCCTTCAGACGCAAAGAAGCTGCACTGAAAAGTTCCCTCATGGCTTCTTTATACTACAATTAGATGAAACGACTGACATTGCATATTGTTTGCAGCTGCTTTTCTATGTTCAGTGCATAAAAGACGATGGCCTGGAAGAAGAATACTTGTACGCGGAATAATTGGACGTACTACATGTGATGAGGATGTTTTTCGTTGAGTAAAGAATTTTGTTGATGGAATTAAGTTACAGTGGTCGAAGTTTATGAGTGTATGTACAGACGGAGCACCTTCTATCTTGGGCGTTCGCTCTGAATACCACAGATTGCTGAAAGAAGTTGCTCCAAATGCAACATTTAGCCACTGCAGTATACGTCGCTATGCTTTGGCAGCGGAAACATTTCCACCTGATTTGTCGAATGTACTCATTCAAATAGAAGATTGTAAACCATATCCGAGGTAGTGCAACAAAGACAAGAGTTCCCAAAGGGTTGTGCAAAGAGACTGGAGTGAAATTCGATGAGCTCTTGTTTCACACAGAAGTTCGGTGGCTGTCACGTGGCAGGGTGAAAACTGCAAATTGCTTTCTTATTGAAAAGGACGAGAATGGGAAAGGAGAAAAATTTACATGCCAAAATAACAGATAATGTATTTATTTCCAAAGTGGCAAATATCTTGAAGATTTCTTTGCGGAAATCAATACGCTTAACCTCGGCTTCCAACGACATATGACAAATATATTAACGGCACAAGATAAAGTTGCCAGTTTTCTTCGAAGGTTGGAGCTTCACCAACCCAAATAAGTCAGCACTTACCACCAGTAGTAAATACTATCAGTAATTAATTTCCTACACTGGAGACTCGACAAGTAAATGCCTCGGCTTTAAGACCGTTTTCAGTGAAAGATCGTATATTTTCAGATAGTGAAATTCGAGCCAAAGCAAAATTTCTTGGACTACGTGAAGACAACACACTGAAAATAGGTTTCTCCAAAACGGAACTGGCAACGATTTGAAGAAAGCTGGGTGACTATTATTCGTTATTAAGAGAAAAATATGTGTGAAATTGGATTTGTGGCTATGGTGTCAACGAAAACAAAAGCAATGAAACGACTGAACTTGTAACACGATTTACGATGTGCACTACCTGAGACCAAACCGAATATAAAAAAGATTGTTAAAATATGCAGTACCAACCGTCTCATAGACTTTCTTTATTCCTTGGATTAGTAGAACACTTACAAAAACATGACAGTTTTGTTTGTTGAATGTTAATAAAATGTGTATTTCCTTGTAATTTTAAGAATTGGAGTCAACGGCCTTGCCGCAATGGTAATACGGTTCCCATCTGATCACCGAAGTTAAGAGCTGATGGATTGGGCTAGCACCTGGATGGGTGGCCATCCGGTCTGCCGAACGCTGTTGGCAAACGAGGTCCACCCAACCCTTGTGAGGCAAACTGAGGAGCTGCTGGATTGAGAAGCAGTAGCTCCGATCTCGAAAACTGACATACGGCTGAGAGAGCGGTGTGCTGACCACATGCCCCTCCATATCCGCAGCCAGTGACGCCTGTGGGCTGAGGAGGACACGGCGGCTGGTCGGTACCGTTGGGCCTTCATGGCCTGTTCGGGAGAAGTTACGGTTCTTTTTTATGAAGGGAACGTTAAAATTTTTTTCTAAGAAGTATGAATTAAGGATGGATCCGCGTTTTTGCAAGCGTACAACTGTTTTGTCTTACTACCCAGACATGTTTCATCACAATTGCGGCATCGCCAGTGAGTTTCTTCCTTATAATTTTCCTTGCAAATTACACTGCTTGAGTCCTATGGCTGCCAGTGGAAATAGTCCACAGGTCTAGATTACTAAACTATGTCGTCCTTGCTCAATTAGGATTGTTCTGAGCGGGTTTTATTGTTTTCGTGTATTTTGAATGACTTTTCTCTTGCTCGTTTGTGAATAACTGCGTCTTGCTATCTTTTTTCCTCTCTCAAATTTAGTTAGACACTACACTCTGTTGGGGGTATTGGTTTCTACATGAGCTCGTTCGGGGGTAGTAGTCTCAAAAAGATTAGAAACCACTGGGCTATGGCGACCGCTCATGTAAAGTGCGAAAACCGGCTTAGAGACCCGGTCCGACACGAATTTTCATTGTCGTTAGTCCCTTATACAGCACATGCTTTTTCGCATTCGCAACTGCGAATACAGTCCATTATTTCGTATAATGCTGCTTTGTTACAGATACAGTACTGTCTTCGAAAGGTCAAACTTTTTCATACAGTATTAGTGTATTTTGAGTGTCGTGCAGGACCATCGTTTTGCCACATTTTGTTGTTGAATAAAGGAAGTGTGAAGTGAAAAT
Organism: Schistocerca gregaria; assembly: GCF_023897955.1. Lineage (NCBI taxonomy): Eukaryota > Metazoa > Arthropoda > Insecta > Orthoptera > Acrididae > Schistocerca > Schistocerca gregaria. The sequence goes on along the minus strand of NC_064931.1, from coordinate 181,561,146 downwards.
TCCTTTAGCTCAGACGCAGCCCTGCGTACAGATTTCGTAACAAAATTACGTCAGTTAAGGCTAGGAAATGATGTAGTATCGGAGTGTTCCAAATAGAGAATGAGAGGGAGAGAGAGAGAGGGAGAGAGGGAGCGAGGCGACCGGCAAGTCATTCCTGTTACGGGAAATGTTTGTAGGTGTTTTGTATCACGGCCATAAGTTGTTCATTGCTATGAAACTCACTTTATTCTCTACTATGATAATTATCAAAGAGACTGACCAGTTCATCGTAAACGTTATCAATTGGAAAGAACGGTTGAACGAGTACTCTGATAATTTAGGCCAAACGACTTTAGGTGTCATCTATTTGATACCAAATAAACATTTCCGTCCTTTGGTTTTTACAGAGCTATTATTTGCGTGGGTATATAAAGGGGAAACCTTGTTAGCAACAATCTCGAAGAGTTTTTGGTTGACTTACTTGAATTTTTACATGACACTCTAATAAACGTTATGCTGGACATAGATTACACGTATTTAAAAAAAATACGGGCGTTCTGTTAAAATTCAGTACGAGCAAGAAAATACTGTGCTGTGCTGTGAAAGTGGGCGGTTTCGTTTTCTTTCTCGCAGTCAGTTTTAGTAGAAACCTGTATATAAGGAAAGTTGGATGGGTCTACGATTATAACGACATTACGCAATCTGAATCCTGTGAAACTTTGTAATGCTACACTTCCAGTTTAAAATTAGGCTAGATAATGTCACTGAAGCTACTATCATCATGGATCCATGATAAGAAGTCTCTCTCACACTCCGTATATCAGTGATCAAAACTGATTTTTTTCATTCAATTTAAGCGAATCAGCGTTTCCGAATACGACTCACGGCCGAACCCAAACTATAACATGTCGTCGTTCCTGCGTCACAACCTGTACTCGTACACACATTATGTAATTCCAGTACGCGGGAGGACATTTTAATCGAATACGATATTGCAATGCCTTGTTTTTATGAATTGATGCACTGAAGTGCGGCGACTTCAGCTGTTATGAGATACACTCATGTTCAGAAGAAACAGAACACCATGAACGAACAGAGATAGAACCTTTTTAAGGTTATTATTGCTGCTGCAAATCTAAAAATTTCTCCTTGCACAATGTAGCGATAAACAGTTGTCATATTAACTTTTTTTATTTCTTTAGGATGAGTAAAATTTGCCACACACATGTCGCTTTTGAGAGAACTGCCCAACTGATGATTTTCATTTTTTCTTTATCTTTAGATCTCTCATATGATTTAATTTCAGGGTGCCACAAATTCTGTCTGACACTTTCTTACGGTTCGATGCTATTGTTCGAAGGGGCCAGCTATAAAAAGTTACACCCAAGGCTGAATGATGCTCTACGCGTTCGGCCCAAGCAAACTGAACGTTTTTGAGACCGTTAAGATTTGAAAATGAGCTCTTCGCCTCATTAACTTTTACACGCGTTGCGTTGCAGTAAAGCATTAAATTTTCTGTTATACGCACAGCGTCATCGTTGCTTCTTATTATCAAACAAGCGTCGTCAGCGTGCACGTTACTAACTTCCTTCCGATCTGAGACTGATATGCCATCTAGTGCGTCATTTAAAGGTCTCACAAGAGCTTCCAGTGCTACAACGTACAGCATCGTTGGTAACTGACTCCCCTGCGAGACTCTATTCCAATCAAAATGTCCTTAGTATACTGTCCATTCAGTGAAACCTTTGATTTGATACCTGTCAATCTGTTAGCTAACACGTTCACTTTACTAGTAGTTAGTCCCATGTACGTCAATGTTTGGAAAAGGTATCCGTGGTTTACTGTGTTGAACGCTTTTGCAAAGTCTATAAAAGCTAGACCGCCATATTCTGTTTGGAAAGATTACGACGATGCCCCTGTATTCACTTACAGTCTTGAATATGCTACACCCTGGAAGACAAGTTTGATGGCATCCAATGATCCTTACTAAGACTAGACATAGTCTCTTTTTAACAACCCTCGCTGTTTTTTTGTGATCTGAGTTCATTAGGGTGATAGGTCTCATTTTAGTTATATCCTTTATTTCTGTGTTCCTTCTTTTTAGAAGAAGCACAATGACACTCTGGTTAAAGCCTATTCGGACAGCCTCTCCTTTCAGGACTTCATTTATAATTTCAGTAAATATTATTCCTGTCGTATGCCAATATTTTCTATAAATTTCTAACGGCAATCTATCAGGGCCTGGTGACTCTTTAGGAGGTGATGACTTCTGTATATCTAAAACTTCTTCTGTGGGTATTTCCGCTGTCATATTTAGGTTACCCTGTTCTGTTATTGTGTCTGCGACTCCAGATATGGATAAAAAATGTCTCACCACATTGTCCTCCACCCACTTTTGACTGTAGAGTGTATCATAAATTCGAAAAGGCTCATTCATAATAGCTTTTTGATCTGCTTTTGGTCTGCTAATATGCATTAAAATATCTTGTGACATTGGTTGCTCGTAGAGGGTGCGTATACGAGAGTAAAATGAAATTCAGTTGTGTTTCTCAACCACATCGCTCTCCCTTTAGATAGCTGTATTAAAAATTTTACATCTATGCCGTTCCTCGATTCTAAAAAACAGACATCGTTCATGTGAGTTCCTTCCCTGCCAAGGATAACTGTCCCAGAGTTGTGCTCATGAGCTATGTTTAAAATTTTATTGTAGCCAGCTACATACAGATCCCTAATACTGACTTCTTTTAAAAATACTATTTCGGTGTCTGACTGACAAAAAACAAGTTTTAAGGAGAGCTACTTTAATTGCAATTTGTATTTCATTTATATTCAAGGTACTCACATTATAAGTTTGTTCCATCAGAATGTATTAGAGATAAAGTTAGTGAATTGCTTATAGATGTTGACTCTGAAATTATTGGTATACCTGAACACTTCTTAAATAAGGAGCTAATTCAGACGCTTCCTTTACCAGGATACAGGTTGGCTGGCAGCTTTTCGAGGAGCTCTTTGCGGTGTGGGGGAGTAGCCATGTATGTGAAAAACGGCATCCCATTTGAGTCAATTGGTGTTTCAAAGTACTGCACTGAAAAGGTGTTTGAATAAGTGTTGTTTTTAATAGATCACCAGACTCCGATTTCACAACATTTTTGCTAAAGCTAGAGGAGGTTCTTGGTTCACTTTATAGCAAATACAAAAAGTTAGTTATATGTGGTGACTTCAATATTAATTGTATAAGTGATTGTGCAAGGAAGAGGATGATGGTAGACCTCCTTAATTCATATAATCTTATGCAAACCGTATTCTTTCCAGCGAGAGTGCGAGGGAACAGTAGAACAACCATAGACAACATTTTTGTTCATTCCTCATTACTAGAAGGGCATTCTGTCAGCAAAAAGGTGAATGGCCTTTCAGGTCATGATACACAAATTTTAACTCTAAAAAATGTTTGTGCTGCAACACGTCTTAAATATACTCATCAGCTGTTTAGGAAAGCTGATCCAGTTGCTGTAGAGACCTTTGTATACCTTATCAAGGAACAAGAGTGGCAAGATGTTTATAGGGCTGATACAGTAGACGATAAATATAATGCTTTTCTCAAGACTTTTCTTGTGATTTTGAAAGTTTCTTTCCGTTAGAACGTACAAAACAGGGTACTAGCACAAACAGGCAGCCTGGGTGGCTGACTAGAGGGATAAGAATATCTTGTAGAACAAAGTGGCAATTACAGGGTGTATCAAAAATGTCCGGTATATTTCAAACGGCAATACAAACTAAACGAGCAGCGATAAAAATACACCGTTTGTTGCAATATGCTTGGGACAACAATACATTTTCAGGCAGACAAACTTTCGAAATTACAGTAGTTACAATTGTCAACAACAAATGGCGCTGCGGTCTGGGAAACTCTATAGTACGATATTTTCCACATATCCACCAAGCGTAGCAATAATATGGCGTAGTCTCTGAATGAAATTACCCGAAACCTTTGACAACGTGTCTGGCGAAATGGCTTAACATGCAGATGAGATGTACTGCTTCAGCTGTTCAATTGTTTCTGAATTCTGGCGGTACACATGGTCTTTCAAGTGTCCCCACAGAAAGAAGTCACAGGGGTTCATGTCTGTCGAATAGGGAGGTCAATCCATGCCGCCTACTGTATGTTTCGGATAGCCCAAAGCAATCACACGATCATCGAAATATTCATTCAGGAAATTAAAGACGTCGGCCGTGCAATGTGGCCGGGCACCATCTTGCATAAACCACGAGGTGTTCGCAGTGTCGTCTAAGGCAGTTTGTACCGCCATAAATTCACGAAGAATGTCCAGATAGCGTGATGCAGTAATCGTTTCGGATCTGAAAAATGGTCCAATGATTCCTTTGGAAGAAATGGCGGCCCAGACCAGTACTTTTTGAGGATGCAGGGACGATGGGACTGCAACTTGGTGCTTTTCGGTTCCCCATATGCGCCAGTTCTGTTTATTGACGAAGCCGTCCAGGTAAAAATAAGCTTCGCCAGTAAACCAAATCTTGACCACATGCATATCGCCGTCATCAATCCTGTGCACTATATCGTTAGCGAATGTCTCGTGCAGCAATGGTAGCAGCGCTGAGGGTTGCCCGCTTTTGAATTTTGTATGGATAGAGGTGTAAACTCTGGCGCATGAGACGATACGTGGACGTTGGTGTCACTTGGACCGCAGCTGCAACAGAGCGAACGGAAACCCGAGGCCGCTGTTGGATCACCTGCTGCACTAGCTCCGCATTGCCCTCTGTGGTTGCCGTACGTGGTCGCCCTACCTTTCCAGCACGTTCATCCGTCACGTTCCCAGTCCGTTGAAATTTTTCAAACAGATCCTTTATTGTATCGCTTTTCGGTCCTTTGGTTACATTAAACCTCCGTTGAAAACTTCGTCTTGTTGCAACAACACTGTGTTCTAGGCGGTGGAATTCCAACACCAGAAAAATCCTCTGTTCTAAGGAATAAACCATGTTGTCCACAGCACACTTGCACGTTGTGAACAGCACACGCTTACAGCAGAAAGACGACATACAGAATGGGGCACCCACAGACTGCGTTGTCTTCTATATCTTTCACATCACTTGCAGCGCCATCTGTTGTTGAAAATTGTAACTACTGTAATTTCGAAAGTTTGTCCGCCTGAAAATGTACTGTTGTCCCAAGCATATTACAACAAACGGTGTATTTCTATCGCTGCTCGTTTAGTTTTTATTGCCGTTTCATATATACCAGTCATTTTTGAAACACCCTGTACATCAAAACGTTAGAAATAGTCAGAATATAAATGCAGCAGCCCATTACAAACATTATTGTAAGGTGCTTCAAACTGTTATTAGGAAGGCAAAAAGTATGTGGTATGCAGATAGAATAGCTAAGTCTCAGGATAAAATTAAAACCATATGGTCAGTCGTAAAGGCAGTGGCTGGTCTGCAGAGACAGAACGAGGATATAGAATCAGTACGTAGTGGGAATGTCTGTGTTACTGATAAGTCTCATATATGTGCAGTATTTAATAATCAGTTTCTGAATATAGCAGGTGAACTAAATGGAATCCTATTCCCAACAGGGAATCATATAGCGCTCTTAGAAAAAAGTGTCTGAGATTTTTACCTGAAATGCTCCTCCATGATACTGACAATAGGGAGATTGAGTTAATAATTAAATCACTAAAGACCAAGAACTCTCATGGATATGACGAGGTGTCTAGCAGAATACTGAAGTATTGTTCTATGTATGTTAGCCCAGTACTTAGCCATATCTGTAACTTTTCCTTTAGGAGTGGTCGGTTTCCTGACCGCTTAAAGTACTTGGTAGTGAAGCCACTTTATAAAAAGGGAGACAGGGATAATATTGACAATTACAAACCTATTTCTATGCCATCGGTGTTTGCTACAGTTATCGAGAAGGTTGTATATACAAGGTTACTGGAGCACTTAAATTCACATAATTTGCTGTCAAATGTTCAGTTTGGTTTTAGAAATGGTTTAACAACTGAAAATGCTATATTCTCTTTTCTGTGTGAGGTTTTGGACGGATTAAATAAAAGGTTGCGAACTCTAGGTGTTTTCTTTGATATAACGAAGGCTTTTGACTGTGTTGACCACAAAATATTACTGCAGAAGTTGGACTATTATGGAGTATGGGGAGTAGCTTACAATTGGTTCGCCTCTTACTTTAAGAACAGAAAGAAGAAGGTAAATCTCCGCAATATTGAGAGTGGTAGTGATGTTCAGTCCCAATGGGGCACTGTTAAGTAGGGTGTTGCCCAATAGTCGGTGCTGGGGCCACTGCTGTTTCTTATTTATATAAATGATATACCTCCTAGTATTTCAGGTGATTCAAAAATATTTCTGTTTGCACATGCCACCAGTTTGGTAGTGAAGGATCTTGTGTGTAATATTCAAACAGTATCAAATAATGTAGTATATGAAATAAGTTCGTGCCTTGTGGAAAATAATTTGATGCTATATCACAGTAAGACTCAATTTTTACAGTTTCTAACTCACAATTCAACAAGAACTGATATTTTGATCGGAGAGAATGGGCATATTATAAGCGAGACCATACAGTTCAAGTTCCTAGGCGTTGGGATAGATAGTAAGCTGTTGTGGAAAGCCCATGTCCAGGATCTTGTTCAGAAACTAAATGCTGCTTTATTTAGCATAAGAACACTATCTGAAATAAAAGATATTTCAACACTAAAAGTAGTCTACTTCACATATTTTCATACGCTTATGTCGTATGGTATTATTTTTTGGGGTAATTCTTCTGATTCAAAATGAGTATTTTGGGCTCAAAAACGGGCTGTTCGAGCTATATGTGGTGTAAGTTCGAGAACTTCTTGTCGACCCCTATTCAATAGTCTGGGAATTCAGACCCATTGCCCTCATGGTGTAAATTTTCTTTAATGTAGTTTGTTGTTAGCAATATTAGCCTATTCCCAAGAGTTAGCAGCTTTCACTCAGTCAATACTAGGCAGAAATCCAATCTGCATGTGGAATGCACTTCCTTGACTGTTGTGCAGAAAGGAGTGCAGTATTCTGCTACATCCATTTTCAATAAGCTACCACAAGAACTCAAAAAGATCTTAGCAGTAGCCCAAACTCTTTTAAGTCTAAACTGAAGAGTTTCCTCATGGTTCACTCCTCCTATTCTGTCGAGGAGCTCCTGGAAGAGCTAAAAGCAAATTCCAGCGTTACATTGTTGATTTTTTTTTATTTAAACTTACGACTCGTCACCTGAATATGTTATTTTTATATTTCATTTTATCTGTTTCTAATATCGTGATATAATTTCGCGTATTGACTCGTTCCATGACCATGGAGACTTCTTCTTAATTTGGTCCCACGGAACAATAAATAAATATATAAATAAATGTGTTATTCATCTGAAGTCGAAGCTTTCATAAAGACATATCCTGTTGTCTATATCTTCGTCTGTTCGTTCGTCTGCCAGTGTAACCTTGTCTCTGACGTACTTTGACTTTTTTTATCTCATTTTGTTCGCTTTCGTTCGTTGCATCTGCACGGGGCGGACGTCGTAAGACATGCGTTTAAGTTCGTTGTTGATCGATTAACTCAGTTTTTTTATTACAGAGGGCAGCTAACCCTGTGGCCTAACACGCTGAGCTACCGTGGCGGCAGTACTTCGACTAATTAGGGGTTCGTCTCCTGTTTCTCCGGGTTTGTTTCCGATCTAGTTATGTAACGATTGTTGTCCATTTTCAGAATTCATCAGACTTTAGCTTCCTGCAGGGCGCTCATTGGCATTTTCTGTTGTAGAGTCTTCCATTGTCTTGTCTTGCTCCAGTATGGACCTGCGTTTCTCTCTTAAAGAAGGAGCCAAACTCTCTGCGGCTTCGTGTGCCAGTCTCCGCCTTTTGGCGTTCGTTTTTCTCCTTCAGGAATTCGCAGGAGACATGTCGGACGATTTTTCTATTGAGTTGATGGGGGAATTCTCAGACGACCTGTGTTACTTCTTTTTATCAGAATTTCTTTTGGAGGTGTCATTGTGAAGTTCGATCTTAGGTTCTTTCACAGTTACATTTATAACTTTATATTGCATGTATCTACTTTCTGTACACTTTGGTGTCCTTCTCCATTTGCTTTTTCCACTTCCCTTTTTTGTTTCGACCTCATTTACGTTTGTTCTTCATTTAACTCTGCACGTGGGTCTGGCGTACCTTCAATATCCATTGCTGACTTATCTGAAATCGTCAGCTCTTCGAGTTACAAAAGCGAAGAGCGCAGTGCGATTTCAGTTTCTGTGGTGTATATGATTGTCTGCTGTGTACCAGACAGACTTTGTCATACCGGATAATTCATTTGTTTCCTCATTTGGAGGCCGCTTGTCAGTTTTTCGGACGGTTTCACCTGGACTAGGTAGTGTGTCGTTTCTGGGTACCGCCAGTGTCACAGGAGCCTCTCCCAGCCCTGCTGTTGAAGGTACTGCGGCGTGCGATCGATGCGGCGGCAGCATTTACTTAAGGCAAGCCGTCGGGCCAGGAATAGTAAACTCTGAAGTCGGCATCAGCGGGACGCGCCTCTTACTGCACTCATTCCGTATGGGCTCAGAGCAGTTACATAGAGCGCACGTTTGAGGTTGTCCGTCATACGTAACAACTCGATAGCCACACACCCTTCTACAGGGTGTTACAAAACGGTACGGCCAAACTTTCAGCAAACATTCCTCACACACAAATAAAGAAAAGATGTTATGTGGACATGTGTCCGGAAACGCTTAATTTCCATGTTAGAACTCATTTTAGTTTCGTCAGTATGTACTGTACTTCCTCGATTCACCGACAGTAAGCCCAATTGAAGGAAGGTAATGTTGACTTCGGTGCTTGTGTTGACATGCGACTCATGGCTCTACGGTACTAGCATCAAGCACATCAGTACGTAGCATCAACAGGTTATTGTTCATCACGAACGTGGTTTTGCAGTCAGTGCAATGTTTACAAATGCGGAGTTGGCAGATGCCCAATTGATGTAAGTATTAGCACGGGGCAATAGCCGTGGCGCGGTACGTTTGTATCGACACAGATTTCCAGAACGAGGGTGTCCCGACAGGAAGACGTTCGAAGCTATTGATCGGCGTCTTAGGGAGCACGGAACATTCCAGCCTATGACTCGCGACTGGGGAAGACATAGAACGACGAGGACACCTGCAATGGACGAGGCAATTCTTCGTGAAGTTGACAATAATCCTAATGTCAGCGTCAGAGAAGTTACTGCTGTACAAGGTAACGTTGACCACGTCACTGTATGGAGAGTGCTACGGGAGAACCAGTTGTTTCCGTACCATGTACAGCGTGTGAAGGCACTATCAGCAGCTGACTAGCCTCCACGGGTATGCTTCTGCGAATGGTTCATCCCACAATGTGTCAATCCTCATTTCAGTAAAAATGTTCTCTTTACGGATGAGGCTTCATTCCAACGTGATCAAAATGTAAATTTTCAATCCACAGGCAATTGAGCAATCACTTCATCAACACAGATTTTCTGTGAACGTTTGGGCAGGCATTGTTGGTGATGTCTTGATTGGGCCCCATTTTCTTTCACCTACGTTCAATGGAGCACGTTATCAAAATTCATACGCGATACTCTTCCTGAGCCGCTAGAACATGTGCCTTTACAAGTACGACACAATATGTGGTTAATGCACGATGGAGCTCCTGCACATTTCAGTCGAAGTGTTCGTACGCTTCTCAACAACAGATTCAGTGACCGATGGATTGTTAGAGGTGGACCAATTCCATGGCCTCCACGCTCTCCTGATCTCAACCCTCTTGACTTTCTTTTATGGGGGCATTTGAAAGTTCTTGTCTACGCAACCGCGATACCAAATGTAGAGACTCCTCGTGCTCGTATTGTGGACGGCTGTGGTACAATACGCCATTCACCAGGGCTGCATCAGCGCATCAGGGATTCCATGCGACACAGGGTGGATGCATGTATCCTCGCTAACGGAGGACATTTTGAACATTTCCTGTAACAAAGTGTTTGAAGTCACGACGGTAAGTTCTGTTGCTGTGTGTTTCCATTCCATGATTAATGTTATTAGAAGAGAAGTAATAAAATGAGTTCTAACATGGAATGCAAGCGTTTTCGGACACATGTCCACATAACATATTTTCTTTCTTTGTGTGTGAGGAATGTTTCCTGAAAGTTTGGCTGTACCTTTTTGTAACACCCTATGTGAGGGGCAGGTCCTGCAGCTACTCTCGTTTCAGGATATGTTTGTACGTGTTTTGTATCATTGCCATAAGTTATGCAACGCATTTTATTCTCCAGTACGATGACTACCAAAGAGACTGACCATTTCTTCGCAAAAGTTAGCATTGCTCTTGAAACAATGGTTGTACGAGTACTTTGCTAATTGAAACCAAATGACTAGATGAGTCATTTTTGATAGCCAGTAAAGAGCTCCGTCACAGAACTATTATCTGTACGAATATATAAAAGGGAAATGTTGTTAGCAAGAATCTCGAGAAGTTCTTGGTCGCTTCACTTCAGATTTTACATGACACTCTTATGAGCATAGGGATGGACATAGGCTACATATTTTTCTCTGTTTCTTTTTAAATTCTCAGCGAGAAAGTAAATGATGTGCTGTCCTACGAAAGTGGGTGGCTTCGTTTTTTTTTTTTTTTTCGCAGTTGGTTTTAACAGAAATCTCTACAACATGAAAGTTGGATCGGTATATGATTAGAATACTACTACGAAATTTGAATCGTGTGAAACTATGTAATGTTATCCGTTCCCACCTTAGAAATAGGCGAAATAATGACATTGAAAATACTATCCTCACAGTTGCAGCAGCAGGCGAGGTCTGTCTCATACCCCGTATACCAGTAAGCCATTTAAGCAAATAAAGGTTTCCGAGCACGACTCGCGGTCAAACCCACACTTCTATATTTCGACGTTCCTGCATGTCAAACTGTACTCGTAGACACATTATGTTATTCCGGTAGAGGGAAGCGGGGACATTTCGATTGAAAGTCGATGCCTGGTGGCGTCGGGTATATTTGATATTGCACTGCCTGTCATGTTAAGAAAACGATGCAGTGTTCATGCATGCACGATTCACATAATACACACATCAAAAAAAGTTTTGTCTCACCTCAGTTCCTAGAACTCCTGAAGACAGACGTTGACATTGGATATTGTATTACACAGTCCCTTTGACTGTTCAGAGATGTCACTAAATCCGCACAAAGATGTAAACAACCGAGCGTGAGCAACGCCTATTAGACGGTGAGTGTCCGACAGCCGATCAGTTCCAGTCATTCACCAGGAAGGAGGTACACGGCTCGTGTTGTCTGTAGTCCAACCATGCCTACACGGTCAATAACGCGGTTGGATCGCGTCCGCATTGTTACTTCGTGCCTGGAAGGGCTCTCAACAAGGAAAGTGTCCACGCATCTCGGTGTGAAACAAAGCGATTTTGTTCGGACATGGAGGAGATACAGAGAGACAGGAACTGTCGCTGACACGCCTCGCTGAGGCCGCCCAAGGGCTACTACTGCAGTGGATGACCGCTACCTGCGGATTATGACTCGGAGGAACCGTGACAGCACTACCCCACCATGTTGAATAATGCTTTTCGTGCAGCCACAGGACGTCGTGTTACGACTGAAACTGTGCTCAATAGGCTGCATGATGCGCAACTTCACTCCCAACGTCCGTATTTGCAACCACGATACCATGCAGCGCGGTGCAGATGGACCCAACAAGATGCCGAATGGACCGCTCAGAACTGGCATAACGTTCTCTTCAGCGATAGTGTCGCATTGCCTTCTACCATACGGAGGAAAGACGACATATGGAAGTTTGAGTCTGGCCATGATTATTGTACGGATCACGAAAGCGGGCAAGACCGTGATTTCCAACCCGAGGCCATTAACCCCTGAGGGATGAAACGATATTTTCCGGTGGTAAAAATACGAAGTGTTAGATTATGGCTCAGTCACATAAGTAAATTGCTTCAAAAAATCATTTTCACCAACTCATTAGACTAACAAATTTAAGATATGTTGCTGATTCTAAAAGCGTCAAAAATGAGCATCAATTGCATGACTACGTGGTGGGGGCCAGAGCAAATGTATTAACAATAGATATTGGAAATTCGCTAGCAGTAGGCGATGACCTCTAGCTGCAGCTGGCTGCTTGCCTTTATTGTTGCAGCAGTTCATTATTTACTCCACCGAGTTACCAGCTCACTCATTGTTCTTCTTTTGTTAGTCAGTTGTTATCTCGCCAACCAAATCGACGGGTGTCTCCAATTTCACTACCTTCTCAAGGTATTTCGGTTTGAGACGAGAAAGAGAAACAGATGAGTGAAGTTTTTCTTATTCAAGCACTAACTGTTGGGTAAGAAACTCCTAATTAACACCACTACCTTTCGTTCACTATTGGGTATATATATATCTGAGTCGATAAGATATAAGCATATGGAAGATGGTATCTGTTCTTTCGGACTGCCGCGAGTAATTAGTATAGTGGCCAGCGGAACAAGAAATATAGTGTGTGGACAGTAAGTGTACGTTGTAAGTGTGGGTCTCACGGGCAGCGTGCCAGAGTTAAGTCCCTGCAGTCGCGCTATCCTCTGTGTCCTCGATGGGTCTCGAGTCTGCTTTAGGGGGTGGCGCGCCACGGACCTGTTGTGCCAGCCGAGGGCGCGCATGGACGAGGAAGTGTTTACACCGCCGGTACTGGCGCGTGTTGTTGTCTGACTAGATCGCCGTGGCACGCAATTTTAGAAAGACTACGTTCCAATTAGTGTTCAACGCATATATGCCAGTTCAAGGCTGACGAAATAGAGCGTTTTTTGAAGGAAGAAGTTCGTCTACCAACTGCAGACCTAATTGGTATACACCTATCCATTGTAAGCACGAAGTCGGCGTTCCAAAACATCCCAAACGAGTTCTATAGGGTTCAGATCAGGACTCTGTGGAGGCCAGTCCATTGCAGGAATGTTATTATCATGTATTCACTCGCCACAGGCCGTACATTATGAACAATGCTCGATCGTGTTGAAAGATGCATTCGCCATCGACTAATTGCTCTTCAACCTCGGGAAGCAAGAAGGTGCTTAAAACTTCAATGTAGGCTTATGCTGCGTTCTCGCTTCCTGCGCCCGGGTTCCCGGGTTCGATTTCCGGCGCTGTTAGGGATTTTCTTTGCCTCGTGATGGATGGGTGTTATGTGTTGTTCTTAGGTTAGTTAGGTTTAAGTAGTTCTAGGGGACTGATGACCATATATGTTAAGTCCCATGGTGCTCAGAGCCATTTGAACCTTTCTTTTTTTGTGGCTTATGAGCAGCCGCCCGACCATGAAATCAATGTTTTCTCACCTCCCGCCTAACTGTCATTGTACTTGCAGCGGATCCTGATGTAGTTTGGAATTCCTGTGTCATGGTCTGGGTAGATGTCTGCCTATTACACATTACGCCCCTCTTCAATTGTCGGCGGTCACTGTCAGTTAACAGACAATCTCGACTTGTACGCTTTCGTGCTGTACGTGTCCCTTCACGTTTCCACTTCACTATCACATCGAAATCAGTGGACCTACGGAAGTTTACGAGTGTGGAAATCTCGCGTACAGACGTATGACGCAAGTGACACCCAATAACCTCATCACGTTCGAAGATCGTGAGTTACGCGTAGCGACCATTCTGCTCTCTGACGATGTCTAATGAGAACTGAGGTGGCTGACATGGAGTACGTAGCAGTAGGTGGCAGCACAATGTACCTATTATGAAAAACGTATGTTTTTGGGGGTGTACGGATACTTCTGATCACATAGTGTATGACGGTTCACGCTCACTCAGTTTGAGTTGGGCTGCGCGGCGCCGTGCATAGTGGTTCAGGTTGGAGTGCCGCAGTCTCGCAATTGGAGCAAGTTAAGATTACAAGTGCCGCATTTATTGTGCTGTACCGTCATCTAAAAATGACCTGTTGTCAGTGGTTAACATCTGCGTTAAAGTATGTCAATGTACGATGGAAATAATCATTTCGTTGAACTACATCTTGGCAATACTAAACAGTTAGTTTTTTTCTTTTTTTCCCTTTTTTTTTTGGCAAATGTCGTTCAAAGACTTAAAAGCTGTTGTATATGAACCACGAATAATGGACACATTTTGCACAACTGCAGTATCAACCATTCTTTTTGGCAACGGCAGATTCCTTTATGAGTTACATGTACCTGTTCAAGCTCTCCAAAAGATATTAGCCATTGTCATCGAAGTATGCATAATATTCTTTGCTTCATCGGTTTCGAATGCGGCATCACTGGCGACCCACTTTCAGTCATCACTTAGTTTTGTTTTTGTGTGATATTTATTGTCCTTAGGATCCCACAATTCCTCCTTTCCTCCACAAAGAGCTATAAGTTGTTAAGTATCTTTGTCGTTACACGCCATACTTAGTGAGAACACACTTTCGCATTGCGTATACAGGGTGTTACAAAAAGGTACGGCCAAACTGTCAGGAAACATTCCTCACGCACAAAGAAAGAAAACACGTTATGTGGAACTTCGTACGGAAACGCATACTATCCATGTTAGAGCTCATTTTATCACTTCTCTTCAAATCACATTAATCATGGTATGGAAACACACAGCAACGGAACGTAACAGCGTGACTTCAAACACTTTGTTACAGGAAATGTTCAAAATGTCCTCCGTTAGTGAGGATACATGCATCCACCCTCCGTCGCTTGGAATCCCTGATCCGCTGATGCAGCCCTGGAGAATGGCATATTGTATCACAGCCGTCCACAATACGAGCACGAAGAGTCTCTACATTTGGTCCTGGGGTTGCGTACACAAGAGCTTTCAAATGCCCCCATAAATGAAAGTCAAGAGGGTTGAGGTCAGGAGAGCGTAGAGGCCATGGAATTGGTCCACCTCTACCAATCCATCAGTCACACTTCGACTGAAATGTGCAGGAGCTCCATCGTTCATGAACCACATGTTGTGTCGTACCTGTAAAGGCACATGTTCTAGTAGCACAGATAGAGAAAATCGCGTATGAAATCATGGCGGTAAATCGAGGAAGTACAGTGCATACTGACGGAACAAAAATGTGCTCTAACATGGAAATTAAGCGTTTCCGGACACATGCCCACATAACATCTTTTCTTTATTTGTGTGTGAGAAATGTTTCCTGAAAGTTTGGTCGTATTTTTTTTTTTTGTAACACCCTGTATAAACACTCACTGGGTAACAGCACCTGCCCCCAGGGGCTCAGCATTCATTTGCTGGGTACGGGCTTGGCGACCCCGGGTTTCCTGAGCTGGGGACTGGTAAGCGCCGCCAGTCCCCTGTCACCGTAAGCTCTGGGCATGCCTTAACGACCACCGTGCGGCGCGGCGGTGGAAAGTGTAACCTCTGGGGAACCTGCCGCACCTCAGTTGTATAAGGCTTACCTAGGCATGCGGGGCTCTGTCTAGGTGGACTTCTAGTTCCCTAGCTACTCGTGGGACCGAGATGGATCCTTCAAAATCCTGTATTCCTCCTCCCAGCGGAAAGGGTGGGCCGCTGGAGGGTCCTAACACCTAGTCTCTGAAGAGGGCTCGTGCAGTCAGTCCCTCTGACTGCAGCACATCTTTGACAAGTGAAGTCTTTAGTAACAGGATGCATTCTGGTGCTCAGAATGTGTTTCTCATTGTGAAACGGAAGGAGGGTAGCTTCGAGAAGGTTTAGCCCTTCTGTATACAAAAGGGATTGGAGGGCATCTGTGGCTCCTTGAAATCGGTGAAGCGCTTATGTAATGTTACCTTGCTAGTGGAAACTTCCACTTCCCAGCAAGCAACTAACCTCCAATCTGCTAAATGTCTTGGAGAGTATGCCATAGACACTGAATTGCACAGCACCTTGAACTACAGCGAAGGTGTTGTGACATGCCGGGATCTAGTTGACATTCCCAAGGACGAACTGCAACGTGAGTGGGCTCCGGAAGGTATCGTTGATGTCCAACATATAATGAAGAGGGTTGATGGCAATCTTGTCAAATCCGACTCCTTTATTCTGACCTTCCGTAGCACAAAACTTCCTGAACATTTTAAAGCTGGCTTCCTTCGCTTTAGTTTGAGGCCTTATTTCCCGACCCCAATGCGCTGTTTTAAATGCCAGCGTTTTGGGCATACCACCTTAGGATGTAAAGGCGAAGCGACTTGTGGCAACTGTGGTAAGGCTGCTCATGAAGGAGTTGGTTGCTCGTCTCCGGCTAAATGTATTAATTGCACTGGGAACCACCCTGTTTGGAGTAGGGACTGCCGAATACTTTTAGAGGAACGCAAAGTCCAGGAAATCAAAACAACCAAGCGAATCCCCTATGGTGAGGCCAAGAAGATCTATAAGTCGATGCAACCTCCCACATTTGCTACATCTTTCGCATCCCTGGTTCAGAAGCCTACTCCAAAAGTCGATGCCTCAATGCAGACCGAGGTGGTGAGTGTTGGCACTAACACCTGCACCTGTCAGTGCACTTGCAACACAGCCAGTGTTTCAGAGCCGGTAGCCCCTACTGGAACGGCAGACAAGGGTATAGTGGCGAACTTGGGCCAGCCCCTGTCGCCTCCAAGAGCTCAGGCTGTTCCCAAGCACAGTGCGCCAATTATCACTTCCACATCAGCTCCCCCAAAGCCCACCAAACCACAGAAAGCTCCTGTACCACAGCAACACCGGGTCAAATCCCTTGGTAAACCGTCTGACCATGCGGCTGTTGTTTTACGTGAGGCTTCATCTGATTCTTCACCAGAGTTGATGGAATACGACGTATGTGTGGGGCAATCAGCTCAACCCACACCTGCCCCTCCACCTGCTGTGGTCTCCCCGCCCTGTCGGAGAGACAGGATGAAGGTGCTACTCCCAACATAAATGGCTCCCATACTTCAGTGGAACTTGCAAGGGTTCAGGGCGCATGTGGAGGAACTTCGTCTACTCTCTCAGGGTAGACCACTGTGTCTCTGTCTCCAGGAGACTTATTTCCATCCCTCATACTCCCCTGAGCTGCGAGGCTATACATTCCACAATAAGGACGACCTGCGTGGAGAGAGAGCTAGAGGAGGTGTAGGTATTTTCGTCAGGACGGACTACCACTCCTCGCCTCTCTCGCTTATGACGACTTTACAGGCTGTCGCTGTGTCTGTGCAAGTACGTCATCCATTAACTGTCTGTTCACTTTACTTGCCCCCACATGAGGCACTTGATGAAGTGGTCCTCACCGACCTTCTTACACAGCTCCCCCAACCATTCATTATTTGTGGTGATTTTAATGCCCACAATGTGCTTTGGGGCTCTGCAATTACCTGCCGCAGGGACAGAGCAATTGAGAGGCTTCTCCTGTCATCCTGTGCCTACTTGCTCAATGGAGGACAGAGTACTCATTTCTGCACAGAGACTGGGTCGTTCTCTGCCATTGATCTCTCGCTTCGCTCTCCAGCTCTTGCCGCCAGTGTTCACTGGGAAGTGGTCGCTACTCGCATGGCAGTGATCATTTCCCCATCTGGATTCACCTGCCAGATGGCGTGGGCCCCGAAAGGAGACCATCACGATGGGTTCTCCATGGAACTGACTGGACACTTTATAGCCAGTTGGCCCAATTCGAACACTGTGCGACTGTTGAGATGTGGGTGGATCATATTACCGAAACGGCCGACCACGCCGCTGCAGCATCCATTCCACAGTCCATGGGCCCCCGGAAGAGGCCACCTGTGCCTTGGTGGAATGCCGACTGCCGCTCTGCCATCAGGACCAGGCGTGTGGCTCTGTGTCGGTTCAAGACTCGGCCAACTGCTGAGAATCTTGCAGTATTTCGGGTGGCGAGGGCAAGATGTCGCCGCATTATTCGTGAGAGCAAGAAGAGGTCATGGCAACAGTTCCTGAATACCATTAATCGTTCCACCAAAAGTTCCATTGTGTGGGAGACCATGAGGAGAATTTCTGGCAGGGGAGGGGGGTGTCCCATAGCTGCTGTACTGAATAACGGCACTCTCCACACGGATCCGCGAGACATTGCCCAGACTATGGCAGCGTATTTTGCCACAGTTACTGCAACAACCA
Source organism: Schistocerca gregaria (assembly GCF_023897955.1). NCBI lineage: Eukaryota > Metazoa > Arthropoda > Insecta > Orthoptera > Acrididae > Schistocerca > Schistocerca gregaria. The sequence continues at coordinate 181,543,076 of NC_064931.1, read as the reverse complement.
GTCAGGATCCAGATTTCCATCGTCATTGGGCCGTTGCTGAGAGATGTAGTCTGAACTTCCAGTCCACATCTCATGAAGTTTACAACTGCCCATTTTCTATGTGGGAGCTGGATTCTGCATTGTCTGGAGCTCGTGACACCTCCCCTGGTCACGACAGGGTCCATTACAGTATGCTATTGCACCTCATAATGCGCAACAAAGAAATCCTCCTCGCACTTTTTAATGGAATTTGGGCGTCGGGTCACTTCCCTGATGCGTGGCGTGAGGCACTTTTAATCCCTTTTTAAAACCTGGGACAGACCGCACGAGCCCGAGTAGCTACCGTAGTGTTGCCCTCACTAGTTGCATAGGGAAGACCTTGGAGCGGATGGTCAACCGCCGCCTTGTCTGGATGTTAGAATCCCGGCAACTCCTTAGTCGCTTTCAGTGTGGGTTTAGGAAGTTTCGTTCCACCTTCGATAACCTGGCCCTACTGGAGGCTGCTATACAACAAGCTTTCCTACGCCGTCATCATCTTCTAGGTGTATTTTTTGACATTGAGAAGGCCTACGATACTACTTGGAGGCGTCTCATCCTGGAGCAACTTCACGAATGGGGTTTTCGGGGTTGTCTTCCTCTTTTTATCCAGTCTTTCATCTCGCCACGATATTTTAGATACCGAATTGGTGACGTCCTGTCTGATCTCTTTGAGCAGGAGAACGGTGTCCCTCAGGGTAGCGTTTTAAGTGTGACTCTCTTTGCCATCGCTATTAATGGCATTACGTCCATAGTGAAAAGTCCTGTCCAGTGTTCTTTGTTTGTGGATGATTTCTCTTTGTTTTGATCTTCTTCAAGCCTTGCAACGACAACTCGTCAGTTGCAACTTACGATTAGACGTTTGGATGACTGGGCGCGGAAGAGTGGTTTTAAGTTTTCCACCGAGAAGTCTGTGTGTTCTTTTTAACCGTTCTCGTTCGATTTTGCCCTTTCCTGAGTTGCGGATGAGGGACACTTTTCTCACTTTTAAAGACACGGTGAGGTTTCTGGGGCTCATTTTTGACTCGAAGCTCACGTGGTTACCTCATCTTAAAGACCTGAAACGGCGGTCGCTTAAGGCTTTAAGTATTTTAAAATGTCTTAGCCACAGTACATGGGGAGCTGACAGGACTTGTCTGCTCCAGTTTTACAGGGCGTTTGTGCGATCTCGGCTCGATTATGGGTGCACGGTGTATGGGTCTGCGAGGCCTTCTTACTTGAAGATGTTTGATGTTGTGCACCATGAAGGGCTTCGGTTAGCCACTGGTGCATTCCGAACTAGAACCATACCAAGCCTCTGTGCAGAGGCTGGTGATCCGCCACTTCCTATGCGGCGACGGCTACTTACGGTGCGCCAGGCGTATAAAATTATGTCCACACCATACACCCCTGCATACCCTGCCATTGCTCAGCCTCCTCTGGCACAGTTGTCTCATAACCGGCAACGTGCGACTCAGCCCTATGGGATTCGCGCACAGAATTGCCTCGCTGCGATGTCTATGGCTGGTCTTCGTGTTTTGCGTCGCCGTTGGAGCAGATCCCCCCCTTGGCTCCTCCGGAGACCCGAACTTATTTTAGATTTGAATAATTTTAAGAAAGATCTCACACCAGATATTACATTCCAATGTCTGTTTTTTAACATTTTAGATGTGCATCACGGTTTCACTGTCGTGAACACTGATGGCTTCAAACAGGAGAATTTCCTTGGCTGTTCTGTAGTGTTCCCTGAAAAAGTTACCCGGATTCGCCTCCCTGCTGAATATACCGTTTTCGCAGCGGAGCTCCACGCGATCCTGAAGGCACTGGAGCAGATGAATCGTGTTCGGGGCGATCGATTTCTTCTCTGCTGACTTACAATCACTGCAGAACCTGTATCCGACTGAGGCGATGGTCCAGCTGATACATGACCAACTGTACTTGCTCCAACGGCGGGGTACGGAAGTATCCTTCTGCTGGGTGCCTGGTCATGTTGGCATCTGGGGCAATGAACAGGCCGATCGGGCTGCCAAGGAGGGCTGCAGAGAGCAGGGTGTGGTCCAGTGTCCTATTCCGTTGCAGTTAGTCATCGCTGCACTCCACAGGAACTGCATGGAGTTGTGGGAGGACGAATGGCTGGCGGTGACGACCAATAAACTGCGGTTGATAAAGGCAACCACTCGGCCGTGGCGTTCCTCCTGCCGGTTGCTCAGGCGGGAGGAGGTGGCCCTCACACGTCTTCGGATAGGGCACTGCCCTCTCACACATAGCTTTTTATTACGGCGGGAGGATCCACCGTTTTGTGATGCTTGTGGTGTGCACATCTCTGTCCGGCACATTTTAACAGACTGCATTTTATACCGTGATTCACGTCCAGAAGCACAAGTTGCTGGGGATCTGCCTTCTGTTTTAGCTAATGATGAGACGTGTGTGTCTAGGGTTTTTAAGTTTTGTGATGTGTCTGGACTCTGGCCTAAACTTTTAGGCTGGAGGTTTTAGTGTATTGCAGAGTGGCTGACTCCTCCCCTTTTTTCCTTGCGGTCAGCCAGCCACTTCCATCTGCTACATTGTTTTAGCTTCTTCTATCATTTTCTTCCTGTGTTGCCCATGTTTTACTGCTGACGCTCTGCTTCATCCCACGCCTTGGTGTGGGTGAGCACATGTTTTTCAACAATTGTTACCCATGTTTTCTGTTCCGTTTTATATTCCTGTTCTGTGATTTTTCTTGACACCCGTCTCACTAAGTTACTGAACGGGCGCTGAAGACATGTCTGTCGTGCGCCCAAAACCATTGTGCTACTACTACTACTACTAACAGCACCTTCGAAAATTAAGCCATTTATGCAGTATGTGGTATGCTGTAACTTGTCAGACTGTAGATTGCTTGGTGGCACAGTGCGATAGTCACTTGTCGATTGTTTCTGACTCGTGCCCGCACTGTCAGTCATCCTGAATACCGAGTCTGACAATCCTATTTCGGGTAGAATTCAAAATGCCTGGGAAATACTGTCCTGCAAGCCCTGGATTCAAGATGCAATGCCACGAATTCATATGAGCTGACGTACAGCAACAGCCTTGCGACAACGAGTCGCACCTTTGCGTCTCAAAACGTACTAGGCGTTAGATTATTGCAGCATACGCTTTTATTCTCTCCGTCTCTTTCTCAGACGTAACCATGGTGCTGCTACTCCGGCCAGATATTCTCTTTCCTTTACCAGATAATCTAAAAGTCTTGGGATGGATCCCCGATCAGTCCTAGGATTTTTATCTCTCACTTATTACTTCTTTTCCTACTGACAATGTTTCTTTATGTGAAAAATGCAGAGTTACACCGTGGTACGGAATCTACGATAGCCGGCTGGGTAAGTCAGTTCAAAGGACCGAGAAAGCGAGGACATACTACCTCCAGTAGGACCAGGCGTAAAAAACCACTGTGGTGTTGAAAACAGTCTTCGGATTGATGAAGGTTTACTTAACTTATATAGAGCAATTTTATCATTCGTTATTACCTTACACCGTGCGGGATTAGCCGAGCGGTCTCAGGAGCTGCAGTCATGGACTGTGTGGCCGCCGGGAGGTTTGAGTCCTCCCCCATGCATGGGTGTGTGTGTTTGTCCTTAGGATAATTTAGGTTGAGTAGTGTGTAAGCTTAGGGACTGATGACCTTAGCAGTTAAGTCCCATTAGATTTCACACACATTTGAACATTTTTTTTCTGTTAAACATACAAAGAAACAAAGTACAGCAAAAGTAATGCTGACATCCATGTTAAACTTATGATGAATAAAGTATAGCAACACTATATTGACGTGTCTGAGATTACGTCCTAGTGCAGCTGAATAGAAGGCAGAGGCAGTACCTAAGTATGTTTGCAATTCAGGCTACTAAAGGTGCTTCATAATAAATTGAGGAGAAACGTTTACGGAAAATAAAAATCAAATTAATTCATTTGCAAATAGACGTAAACCGGAAATCATCAACATCAGTTGCATTATGTCTTTTGCTATTAATGCTAACTTCTCGTGATCCTTATTTTCCAAAAATGCATTATGTTGTGTTTCTTTCTCTTAAGTTCCCGCACTTTAAACAACTTTTCTTTCTTCCAGGATCCATGGCACCTGGAAAAAAAGTTGGTACAAAGAAGCTTTTCTACGGTTGGGTTTTACCACAATAATTGACAGAAAAGTACCAGTGAGTTCTGTGCACTATAGTGCTAACAGCAGAGAGCATGAAACCATGCAAATTAAAAGATCGCTTTGAAAGAAGTGATGCAGAGTTCGCCAGAGTAGACATTGAACCCTTCAGACGCAAAGAAGCTGCACTGAAAAGTTCCCTCATGGCTTCTTTATACTACAATTAGATGAAACGACTGACATTGCATATTGTTTGCAGCTGCTTTTCTATGTTCAGTGCATAAAAGACGATGGCCTGGAAGAAGAATACTTGTACGCGGAATAATTGGACGTACTACATGTGATGAGGATGTTTTTCGTTGAGTAAAGAATTTTGTTGATGGAATTAAGTTACAGTGGTCGAAGTTTATGAGTGTATGTACAGACGGAGCACCTTCTATCTTGGGCGTTCGCTCTGAATACCACAGATTGCTGAAAGAAGTTGCTCCAAATGCAACATTTAGCCACTGCAGTATACGTCGCTATGCTTTGGCAGCGGAAACATTTCCACCTGATTTGTCGAATGTACTCATTCAAATAGAAGATTGTAAACCATATCCGAGGTAGTGCAACAAAGACAAGAGTTCCCAAAGGGTTGTGCAAAGAGACTGGAGTGAAATTCGATGAGCTCTTGTTTCACACAGAAGTTCGGTGGCTGTCACGTGGCAGGGTGAAAACTGCAAATTGCTTTCTTATTGAAAAGGACGAGAATGGGAAAGGAGAAAAATTTACATGCCAAAATAACAGATAATGTATTTATTTCCAAAGTGGCATATCTTGAAGATTTCTTTGCGGAAATCAATACGCTTAACCTCGATTTCCAACGAAATATGACGAATATTTTAACGGCACAAGATAAATTTGCTAGTTTTCTTCGGAGGTTGGAGCTTCACCAACACAGGGCTGAATTTCAAGACATTTCGATGTTCCCAGAATTGACAGTAATAACTCGATGCCTACAGTGAAAAATGCTCATTCATAAATGAAATAAGTCAGCACTTACCACCAGTAATAAATACTATCAGTAATTAATTTCCTACACTGGAGACTCGACAAGTAAATGCCTGGGTTTAAGACCGTTTTCAGCGAAAGATGGTATATTTTCAGATAGTGAAATTCGAGCCAAAGCAAAATTTCTTGGAGTACGTGAAGATAACACACTGAAAATAGGTTTCTCCAAAACGGAACTGGCAACGTTTTGAAGAAAGCTGGGTGACTAGTATTCGTTATTAAGAGAAAAATATGTGTGAAATTGGATTTGTGGCTATGGTGGCAACGAAAACAAAAGCAATGAAACGACTGAACTTGGAACACGATTTACGATGTGCACTAGCTGAGACCAAACCGAATATAAAAAAGATTGTTAAAATATCCAGTACCAACCGTCTCATAGACCTTCTTTATTCCTTGAATTATTAGAACACTTACAAAAACATTACAGTCTTATTTGTTGAATGTTAATAAAATGTAAAATGTGTATTTCCTTGTAATTTTAAGAACTGGAGTCAACGGCCTTGCCGCAATGGTAACACGGTTCCCATCTGATCACCGAAGTTAAGAGCTGATGGATTGGGCTAGCACCTGGATGGGTGGCTACCCGGTCTGCCGAACGCTGTGAGGCAAACTGAGGAGCTGCTGGAGAAGTAGTAGCTCCGATCTCGAAAACAGACATACGGCTGAGAGAGCGGTGTGCTGACCACATGCCCCTCCATATCCGCAGCCAGTGACGCCTGTGGGCTGAGGAGGACACGGCAGCTGGTCGGTACCGTTGGGCCTTCATGGCCTGTTCGGGAGGAGTTAAGGTTTTTTTTTTCTTTAAGGGAACGTTCAATTTTTTTTCTAAGAAGTATGAATTAAGGATGGTTCCGCGTTTTTGCAAGCGTACAACTGTTTTGTCTTACTACCCAGACATGTTTCATCACAATTGCGGCATCGCCAGTGAGTTTCTTCCTTATAATTTTCCTTGCAAATTACACTGCTTGAGTACTATGGCTGGCAATGGAAATAGTCCACAGGTCTAGATTACTAAACTATGTCATCCTTGCTGAATTTGGATTGTTCTGTGCGTTTTTTTATTGTTTTCGTGTATTCTGAATGACTTTTCTCTTTCTCGTTTGTGAATAACTGCGTCTTGCTATCTTTTTTCCTCTCTCAAATTTAGTTAGACACTACACTCTGTTGGGGGTATTGGTTTCTACATGAGCTCGTTCGGGGGTGGTAGTCTCAAAAAGATTGGAAACCACTGGGTTATGGCGACCGCTAATGTAAAGTGCGAAAACCGGCTTAGAGTCCCGGTCCGACACGAATTTTCATTGTAGTTCGCCCCTTATACAGCACATGCTTTTTCGCATTCGCAACTGCGAATACAGTCCATTATTTCGTATAATGCTGCTTTGTTACAGATACAGTACTGTCTTCGAAAGGTCAATCTTTTTCATACGGTGTTAGTGTATTTTGAGTGTCGTGCAGACCCATCGTTTTGCCACATTTTGTTCTTGAATGGAGTGTGAAGTGAAAATTTCTTTAGCTCATACGCAGCCCTGAGTACAGATTTCGTAACAAAATTACGTCAGTTAAGGCTAGGAAATGATAGAGTATCGGAGTGTTCCAAATAGAGAATGAGAGAGAGAGAGAGAGAGAGAGAGAGAGAGAGAGAGGGAGGGAGCGAGTCGACCGGCAAGTCAATCCTTTTACAGGAAATGTTTACAGGTGTTTTGTATCACGGCCATAAGTTGTTCATTGCTATGAAACTCACTTTATTCTCTACTATGATGATTATCAAAGAGACTGACCATTTCTTCGTAAACGTTATCAATTGGAAAGAACGGTTGAACGAGTACTCTGATAATTTAGGCCTAACGACTTTAGGTGTCATCTATTTGATACCAAATAAAGAGTTCTGTCCTTTGGTTTTTACAGAGCTATTATTTGCGCGGGTATATAAAGGGGAAACCTTGTTAGCAACAATCTCGAAAAGTTTTTGGTTGACTTACTTGAATTTTTACACGACACTCTAATAAACGTGCTTCTGGACATAGATTACATGTATTTAAAAAAAAAGACATACGGGCTTTCCGTTAAAATTCAGTACGAAAAAGAAAATACTGTGCTGTGCTGTGAAAGTGGGCAGTTTCGTTTTCTTTTTCGCAGTCAGTTTTAGTAGAAACCTGTATATAACGAAAGTTGGATTGGTTTACGTTTATAACGACATTACGCAACCTGAATCCTGTGAAACTTTGTAATGCTACACTTCCAGTTTAAAACTAGGCTAGATAATGTCACTGAAGCTACAATCATCATAGATCCATGATAAGAAGTCTCTCTCACACTCCACATATCAATGATCAAAACAGATTTATCAGCGTTTCCGAACACGACTCACGGCCGAACCCAAACTATAACATGTCGTCGTTCCTGCGTCACAACCTGTACTCGTACACACATTATGTAATTCCAGTACGCGGGAGGACATTTTAATCGAATACGATATTGCAATGCCTCGTTTTTATGAATTACGGTGCACTGAAGTGCGCCGACTTCAGCTGTTATGAGATACACTCATGTTCAGAAAAAAACAGAACACCATGAACGAATAGAGATAGAACCTTTTTAAGGTTATTATTGCTGCTGCAAATCTAAAAATTTCTCCTTGCACAATGTAGCGATAAACAGTTGTCATATTAATTTTTTTTATTTCTTTAGGATGAGTAAAATTTGCCACACACATGTCGCTTTTGAGAGAACTGCCCAACTGATGATTTTCATTTTTTCTTTATCTTTAGATCTCTCATATGATTTAATTTCAGGGTGCCACAAATTCTGTCTAACACTTTTTTACGGTTCGATGCTATTGTTCGAAGGAGCCAGCTATAAAAAGTTACACCCAAGGCTGAATGATGCTCTACGCGTTTGGCCCAAGCAATCTGAACGTTTTTGAGACCGTTAACATTTAAAAATGAGCTCTTCGCCTCATTAACTTTTACACGCGTTGCGTTGCAGTAAAGCAGTAAATTTTCTGTTATACAAACAGCGTCATCGTTGCTTCTTATTATCAAACAAGCGTCGTCAGCGTACACGTTACTAACTTCCTTCCGATCTGAGACTGATATGCCATCTAGTGCGTCATTTAAAGGTCTCATAAGAGGTTCCAGTGCTACAACGTACAACATCGTTGGTAACTGACGCCCCTGCGAGACTATTCCAATCAAAATGTCCTTAGTATACTGTCCATTCAGTGAAACCTTTGATTTGATACCTGTTAATCTGTTAGCTAACACGTTCACTTTTCTAGTAGTTAGTCCCATGTACGTCAATGTTTGGAAAAGGTATCCGTGGTTTACTCTGTTGAACGCTTTTGCAAAGGCTATGAAAGCAAAACCGCCATATTCTGTTTGGAAAGATTACGACGATGCCCCTGTATTCACTTACAGTCTTGAACATGCTACACCCTGGAAGACAAGTTTGATTGGGACAACAGTACATTTTCAGGCAGACAAACTTTCGAAATTACAGTAGTTACAATTGTCAACAACAGATGGCGCTGCGGTCTGGGAAACTCTATAGTACGATATTTTCCACATATCCACCATGCATAGTAATAATATGGCGTAGTCTCTGAATGAAATTACCCGAAACCGTTGACTACGTGTCTGGCGGAATGGCTTCACATGCAGATGAGATGTACTGCTTCAGCTGTTCAATTGTTTCTGGATTTTGGCAGTACACCTGGTCTTTCAAGTGTCCCCACAGAAAGAAGTCACAGGGGTTCATGCCTGGCGAATAGGGAGGCCAATCCACGCCGCCTCCTGTATGTTTCGGATAGCCCAAAGCAATCACACGATCATCGAAATATTCATTCAGGAAATTAATGACTTCGGCCGTTCGATGTGGCCGGGCACCATCTTGCATAAACCACGACGTGTTCGCAGTGTCGTCTAAGGCAGTTTGTACCACCACAAATTCACGAAGAATAACCAGGTAGCGTGATGCAGTAATCGTTTCGGATCTGAAAAATGGGCCAATGATTCCTTTGGAAGAAATGGCGGCCCAGACCAGTACTTTTTGAGGATGCAGGGACGATGGGACTGCAACATGGGGATTTTCGGTTCCCCATATGCGCCAGTTCTGTTTATTGACGAAGCAGTCCAGGTAAAAATAAGCTTCGTCAGTAAACCAAATGCTGCCCACATGCATATCGCCGTCATCAATCCTGTGCACTATATCGTTAGCGAATGTCTCTCGTGCAGCAATGGTAGCGGCGCTGAGGGGTTCCCGCTTTTGAATTTTGTATGGATAGAGGTGTAAACTCTGGCGCATGAGACGATACGTGGACGTTGGCGTCACTTGGACCGCAGCTGCAACAGGGCGAACGGAAACCCGAGGCCGCTGTTGGATCACCTGGTGCACTAGCTGCGCGTTGCCCTCTGTGGTTGCCGTACGCGGTCGCCCTACCTTTCCAGCACGTTCATCCGTCACGTTCCCAATCCGTTGAAATTTTTCAAACAGATCCTTTATTGTATCGCTTTTCGGTCCTTTGGTTACATTAAACCTCCGTTGAAAACTTCGTCTTGTTGCAACAACACTGTGTTCTAGGCGGTGGAATTCCAACACCAGAAAAATCCTCTGCTCTAAGGAATAAACCATGTTGTCCACAGCACACTTGCACGTTGTGAACAGCACACGCGTACAGCAGAAAGACGACGTACAGAATGACGCACCCACAGATTGCGTTATCTTCTATATCTTTCACATCACTTGCAGCGCCATCTGTTGTTGAAAATTGTAACTACTGTAATTCCGAAAGTTTGTCCGCCTGAAAATGTACTGTTGTCCCAAGCATATTGCAACAAACGGTGTATTTCTATCGCTGCTCGTTTAGTTTTTATTGTCGTTTCAAATATACCGGTCATATTTGAAACACCCTGTATATCCTTCATTTCTGTGTTCCTTCTTTTTAGAAGAAGCACAATGACACTCTGTTTAAAGCCTTTTGAGACAGCCTCTCCTTTCAAGACTCCATTAATAATTTCAGTAAATATTATTGCTGTTGTATGCCAATATGTTCTATAAAATTCTAATTGCAGTCTATCAGGCCCTGGTGACTCTTTAGGAGGTGATGACTTTTGTATATCTAAAACCTCTTCTGTGGGTATTTCTGCTGTCATATTTAGGTTACCCTGTTCTGTTATTGTGTCTGCGACTCCAGATATGGATAAAAAATCTCTCACCACATTGTCCTCAACCCACTTTTGACTGTAGTGTGTATCAAAAATTCGAAAAGGCTCATTCATAATAGCTTTTTGATGTTTGAGATCTCTCGTGTCCTCCGCTCGGAGGTACTCAATAAAATTTCTTCTCCTTTGTTGTTCATGTCTTATGAGATAATATATTGTGGTCCTTTCGTCTTCTATAACAGTTTTGTGTGGGTGAATTTATTTTTAAGTCTTCTAGCTTTGATCTCTTGATATTTAGAAGCTTGGCTTTGGTCTGCTAATATGCATTAAAATATCTTGTGACATTGGTTGCTCGTAGAGTCTGGGTATACGAAAGTAAAATGAAATTTAGTTGTGTTTAACAACCACATCGCTCTCCCTTTAGATAGCTGTTTTAAAAAATTTTACATCTATGCCGTTCCTCGATTCTAAAAAACAGACATCGTTCATTTGAGTTCCTTCCCTGCCAAGGATAACTGTCCCAGAGTTGTGCTCATTAGCTATGTTTAAAATTTTATTGTAGCCAGCTACATACAGATCCCTAATACTGACTTCTTTTAAAAATACTATTTCGGTGCCTGACTGTCAAAAAACAAGTTTTAAGGAGAGCTACTTTAATTGCAATCTGTATTTCATTTATATTCAAGGTACTTACATTATAAGTTTGTTCCATCAGAATGTATTAGAGATAAAGTTAGTGAATTGCTTATAGATGTTGACTCTGAAATTATTGGTATATCTGAACACTTCTTAAGTAAGGAGATAATTCAGACGCTTCCATTACCAGGATACAGGTTGGCTGGCAGCTTTTCGAGGAGCTCTTTGCGGTGTGGGGGAGTAGCCATGTATGTGAAAAACGGCATCCCATTTGAGTCAATTGGTGTTTCAAAGTACTGCACTGAAAAGGTGTTTGAATAAGTGTTGTTTTTAATAGATCACCAGACTCCGATTTCACAACATTTTTGCTAAAGCTAGAGGAGGTTCTTGGTTCACTTTATAGCAAATACAAAAGTTAGTTATATGTGGTGACTTCAATATTAATTGTATAAGTGATTGTGCAAGGAAGAGGATGATGGTAGACCTCCTTAATTCATATAATCTTATGCAAACCGTATTCCTTAGAGCGAGAGTGCGAGGGAACAGTAGAACAACCATAGACAACATTTTTGTTCATTTCTCATTACTAGAAGGACACTCTGTTAGCAAACAGGTGAACGGCCTTTCAGATCATGATGCACAAATTTTAACTCTAAAAAATGTTTGTGCTGCAACACGTCTTAAATATACTCATCAGCTGTTTAGGAAAGCTGATCCAGTTGCTGTAGAGACCTTTGTATACCTTATCAAGGAACAAGAGTGTCAAGATGTTTATAGCGCTGATACAGTAGACGATAAATATAATGTTTTTCTCAAGACTTTTCTTGTGATCTTTGAAATTTGCTTTACGTTAGAACGAACAAAACAGGGTACTAGCACAAACAGGCAGCCTGGGTGGCTGACTGGAGGGATAAGAATATCTTGTAGAACAAAGTGGCAATTATATCAAAACGTTAGAAATAGTCAGAATCTAAATGCAGCAGCCCATTACAAACAGTATTGTAAGGTGCTTAAAACTGTTATTAGGAAGGTAAAATGTATGTGGTATGCAGATAGAATAAGTCTCACGATAAAATCAAAATCATATAGTCCGTCGTAAAGGAAGTGGCTGGTCTGCAGACACAGGTCGAGGATATAGAATTAGTGCGTTGTGGGAATGTTCGTGTTACTGATAAGTCGCATATATGTGCAGTATTTAATAATCAGTTTCTGAATATGTATGTAGGCTGTTTAGGTTTTCTTGTTGGTAACGCCACATAGCGCTCTGTATGAAAAATCACTGGCTGTGCTGTGCGCAGTCTGTGGCTAGTTTGCATTGTTGTCTGCCATTGTAGTGTCGGGCAGCGGCAGCTGGATGCTAACAGCGCGTAGCGTTGCGCAGTTGGAGGTGAGCCGCCAGCAGTGGTGGACGTGGGGAGAGAGATGGCGGAGTTTTGTAATTTGTAAGACTGGATGTCATGAACTATCATATATATTATGACTATTAAGGTAAATACATTGTCTGTTCTGTATTAAAATCGTTCATTTGCTAACTATACCTATCAGTAGTTAGTGCATTCAGTAGTTTGAATCTTCTATTTAGCTGGCAGTAGTGGCGCTCGCTGTATTGCAGTAGCTTGAGTAACGAAGATTTTTGTGAGGTAAGTGATTTGTGAAACGTATAGGTTAATGTTAATCAGGGCCATTCTTTCGTAGGGAATTTTGGAAGTCAGATTGCGTTGCGCTAAATATATTGTGTGTCAGCTTAAGCACATTCGTGTAGAATTTTTCTAAGGGGACGTTTCATATGTCGACCCTTAGCCGAGGATACCTCACTGGAATCTTCTGATTTTTTCTTGTAGTTTGTGTAATTAATGTAGATTTTTTTTATTGCAAGCGCGTAATCATAGAGAGAATTTCCTTTGTAGTTGTAGTCTTTCATTGTTGTACAGTAAAACAGTTGTGGCATGCATATAGATTTGCACCAAGTATTTCGCAGCTGCGCTTGCAATTAACTAGATTTTATTTTCAGTGCTATGTTAATGTGTTCTCTTATTTTTGTTCTTCAAATTGTGTTTTTCTGTGTTGTCGTGTGAAAAATTGTGACAATAATGGCGTGTGAGAAACGTAACACTAGGCTCCAAAGTAAACTGAGAAATGACAGTGAAGACGAAAGCAGTGTGTTAGCGTCACCATGTAATGAATTCACTAACGTTCAAAGTAGTAATTTGGTAATAGCTCATAGGGAAATGGAGCGGGTTGCAAATAATGGTGTAGGCAGTGAAACAATTAGTGAACAGGGAAGCGTTATCGATCGATCGGTCGGCAACAGCTCGCCTCAGGATTCCGAAATGACAGGACACAATTTTGGAAATACTGTAGATTCAGATTTTGCATCCTCACCATTTTCTCAAATAAATCAAGACACATTTTCTGCTTTTCAAAATGCGAATATTGCCGGTTCAAATGCACTGCCGAAAAGCACTGAGAAACATGTTTCAGACACCAGTGCACTGTTATTACAGTTAATGCAACAAATGGGACAAAGGCTACAAAAGTTAGACACAACGCTTGAACAAAATCAGAGACAAACACAGCAACAGTTGGACACAATGGAACATAATCTTCAAAAGTTAGACACAATGGAACAAAATCAGAGACAAACACAGCAACAATTGGACACAATGGAACATAATCTTCGGAAGTTAGACACCACACTTGAACAAACACATGAAGATTTAACTACTGAGTTACATAACATTGAATCGAAATGTCAAAAAATCTGTAATGACGTAAAAACACAAATTTGTGAGCATTTTCAACCTAATTTTTCGCGGCATGAAAACTCATTACAGAATCACGAAGCAGCCATAAAAGAATTGCAAACTGTTGTTCATGAAAATCACGACACCTTGCAAGCTAAAATGGACTCAGTTGCATCCACCGATTCGGTTACGCAACTTGCAAGAACTCAGGAAAACTTAAAGGACACAGTAGATTCGATTTCAACACAAATGGACACTCTGAAACTTGGTTCAGAAAAACACACTGAGGAAATGTGTTCATTATCGGAGAAAGTAGCCGAACTTTCGGATCAGTTCACTAATTTATCTACGAAGGTAGATGATAATCTGAATGACACAAAACAGGTAGTCTTTAATGACACAGAAGAGTTCGAACAAATTAGGAAATACAAACAAAATCAGAATCAAATCAATACGCAACACCAAAGAGAAATCCGGGAAGTACAAGATCAGTTGACACAGGTAATACAAGAATTACGTATTTCAGAGGACACTCGCACTCCAATACGGGAAGAGGGACATAAAAATACGGAACTGCCACAAAATAACAACACATGGCACTTTGGAGATTATGAAAGAAACTGGCAAAGTACACCGAATTTTGAGATGGAAGCGCCGAAACGACGTAACAGTGACCGATATGCGACCCGCCGACACGATGATTTTGACTATAAGCTGTTCATTACTACACGTAAACTCAAAACATTTAAGAATTCTGGGAACGACATTCATCCACAAGCGTGGCTCCATCAATTCTCTCATTGTTTTCCTCCCAACTGGTCACTAGAGCACAGATTAGAATTTATGTGTGGCTACTTAGAGAATGAACCAGCTGTAAGAATGCGATCGGTCATTCACGATTGCCACAGTGAAGGAGAATTTTACCATGCCTTCCTCTCAGCATATTGGTCCCAAGCCACACAAGACCGAGTAAAACATAGCATCATAATGATGAAACATTTCGAACAATCTGAATTTTCCAGTCTTGTCAAATATTTTGAAGACATGTTACATAAGAATCAGTATCTTTCAAACCCATACAGCCCGTCAGAACTCATCCGCATTTGCTTAATCAAATTACCTGAACATTTACGACAGATTATTTTAGCAGGACGATGCAAAGACGACATTGAAGCTTTTCAGGGACTGTTACAAGGACTGGAAATTGACACTGACAATCGCGGAACGCGAAAGCAGGAGCACAACAATTACAGGTCACACCTGTCACAATTCAGCGATGACAGAAATAATACACGACAAGGCTATTCGTACAACGTAAATCGTGATCAAAACAGACACCACCCGTATGACAACCGTTGGCAGAGTAGTAATAATTACAGGGAAAGGTCGTCTCTCCGCGGTAATGACTATCACAGAGACAATCAGAGACACAGACAATATGGGAACCAAAATAATTATTATCAAGGGAGACAGAATAACTTTAGACGCAATGGTCCAGCGCGCAGTTACGATTCAGAGAGAAATTCACCACCACGTGACCGACAAGAAAGAAACTATGGAATCCACCAACATGATGACAGACGATATGATTGTAACGACAGACATGAATTGCAGCAGAACTGGCGGGATTCAAACAGAGCAGGGCCCTCTCGACAAGGTGAATTTGTAGAAGTTAGGTCTCCTAATCCCAATAACTGCGCTCGCCAACAAAGAGACAGACAATGACTCGCACCGCACGCAGCCGCGTGCGCCGGCTGGCTCAGAGAAAAATAACATAGACGCTAACCTTGAGAAAAATTCCAGTATACTTTGCCGATGTATACCGCATGATAATTGCGTTCAAGTTAACTCTGAGCACTAGGAAGAGTAAAGGATTGTACTACATTTCACATATAAAACCGTTTATTGAAAGATAATCCGCTTTTTAACTTTGTCTTTGCCATAAAACATTTCACTTCACATTTCTAGTATACTTTGTCACACTTAGAAACTGTTGACATGCAACAATGTTTTGAAGTTCACTATCCAGTCTAGAACCTACGGAACATATTTAGACAGTATTTACGAGTGTATTGTTATAGTGAACAGACATCACTGCGTTATTTCGTGTGTAAATTCTTGCTTATTAGTTGCACGATTACGTAACGACTATAAGGCTCACATACTTAGAACATTTACCAGTATTGCTAATGAGATTTTAATGCAACATTTTGGTTTACTTGAAAATACATTCTGGATTTAAAGTACTTTCTGTGAGATACCAGATGATACAGTGGTTAGTTTATGTGACAGCTACACGATTTTATCACGACGCTACTAATGAGTGACAATTTACAATGTTGCTTTTGCAGTTTATCTGTTTTATATCCGCACAGTTTTTCTGAATTTTTCTGGAAAGTAAAACATGTTTTAGTAGTAACGTTTGTGGTACAGCTACAATGAGACAGCCTTTTCTGTAGCACACCAATACGTACAGTACAGTACTTACTTCATCACGGCAATAAGCGTAATAACTAAGATATCTATACGCAAAGCATTTCAATTTCGTTTATCATGAGGTAAGTACGTTGACCTCTGCAGAACTTAGCTTTCGGAGGACAATAACTACGACACTTCCACAGAGATTGTCTTACAGCAAGACGCACATTTAGAGCTACAGGACATGCATTAAACTATTTATTTTTCAACATATTTGAATTACAAAGAAAGTTTTCCGTGATACATTTCATTCCATTGCTGTAATCTGTAACACCTGAGGATATAATTACATTATTCCTCAGGGGGGTACACTTTTACTTTGTGTACCATGTGTTTGGCAAGCACAAGGAGCCCTAGCTAATATGGTATTTGTTTATACAACTTTACACATCGGTACCATATTTCTCTAATACAGAATTACACAGCTATCTGATTATTTGACAGAGAAACAAACATCTTTTTACTACGTCAGTGACACATGTTTAAGCAATTACGCAGTTGGATAACTTCACACTTATGAAATTGTATTTTGTCTGTACTTTGTGAAATGTTCATATTTTTTCAGAACCATTGTGATACTATGAGAGGTTTGAATGATGTATTTGGTATGGGATCATGATTTTTAAAGTACTTTTGAGGCAGATGACACTTGACATGAGCAGAGAATTTTTTTAGGTTTTTAAATTATTGGAGGAAGTTACAACGTTTTTGAGAATTGACTGAGATGTTATGATATTATTACGATGACTATGTGTATTATGCTGTTGTGGTATGTTTATGGTCAATAAGCTGATGCTATATGAATTATTTGACTATGCTATGTATCTGTTATGATGAAATATTGAAGAAGTGTCGACGAATAAGGTAAGGAATAAAGAATAGTGGTTAGGGACTCTGATTTGTGAAAAAGGATGTTGGAAACCGAGAATCGTACTTTAAGAGTTATGAAATTAGTGTATATGCGTGAATGTATCACTATGCTGGCGAAAATGTTTTGGACACAATTATATTTAAATGATTTTATTTCTACAGATTTGTAACGCAAATTCTTGACCTGTGAATTTTTTTTATATGAGACTGCCACTGTAGCGGAAACTGGTGTCGTAAATATTTCGATAAGACAGTTAAGTGACCACCTGCATGTAATGCGTCGTGGGCACCCAGCTGCGCGACAACTACCTGACAAAATAAAGCCATTACTGTGTGCCTGTCAGAGGCACAGGTGGAGAAAAAAAAAAAAAGAGGCTATTAACCTCGCTATTGAGATTCCTTTGTAGAAAGCATCGCAAATACTACACGCCCAAACTTGAAATCATATGATTACACTGTGGAGCTCTTAATTTGATATTTACTAAAATGCCTAATGAAACGACGAGAAACATTTCATGGCTATTGTCCTGCTAGTTGAGAGAAATGCCATGTGGCTTGCTTTATGCATTTATTTACTCATTTTGTTTAATATCTAGTTTCTAACTGCACTGAAGCATTGCTTAAAATAAATTTTATGGATGTACTAATATAGATATTTTGTGCCTACAGATCCAGTAAATAATAACTTTATGATGTACTTAAAAAAACGAAGGAGCACAAAAAGACTTCCCTTCACAGGAACTGCATACATAATTTTCTTTTCAAGTACTTGGTAATTTTTATGGAAGAATAAGTTGTGGTGCACCACTTTAATTATATAGACATTAAGATGTGAGTCGACATCTCCCTTTTCTGCATTGTTGTCTTTACTGTAATATCTTTTCTGCTTGAGCTTTGTCATGTTTAGTTATAAGCTGTTGCATTTGCTTCTGCTGTGTGCCAGGCATCATGCTACTGAATTTCACTTTGTATTACTCTGTTAAGCTAGTTTTATTACGGATTTATTTTTCTTGTTTGCTGTTCATTGCCTTATATTAGTTTTAATATTGCTGCTTCTTTGACAACTTCCATTTTATTTCATTGTTGTTTGTATTAATTATTTTGTGCTGCTGCATTGCCTCGTTCCTTAGTTTAGTATCTGAGCTCAATAGATTTAAGTTAGCTTAAGAGGGGGTAGACTATATAAGACACTAACTATGATGAATTGGAAGAAAAGCATTGAGAAGCTATAAGAAAATGGTTTGGCCAATAAAGCAGTGTACAGTGGAGAAAAACTATTTTTGAAACAGGATGTGAACAGAATACAGAAAGCAGGTTTAGATAGGACTTTTTGGGAATAATGATGAACTAAGGGAGATCTCTATGCAAAATACTGCAGTAAAACAAACCCTGTCCTTTCCTTTCGTATTATCCCTCTATGTGTTTATGTACCCTTGTGTATTTGTCTTTTTCCTGTCTTTATGTGATTAGCTAATAAGATTTATGTTGTAGAATTTTTCAAATACTATGTCATTTTCTTTGTAAATATGTTCAGACATTATTTATAGTGTTTTGTTTTAATGCTCATGTGTGAAGTTGATGTTTCAAAAGTTATTCTGATTTTTTATGTATGTGCTCCTGTCATAATTCCTGTAACACTGATGTATATGTTATTTCGATTCTTTTGTAAAGCCTATACTACTGCAAATGTTGTTTGTATTGTTATCTTCTTTAATGATATATTTTGTACCTTTGTTATTGTATTCTTATGTTATAAAATTGTAATTGACACCAGTTCATCAAATTAAGTTACTTGTAAATTACATATCACTGCACACGTTTCTGTTGGTCATAGTATATGGACAATATGTGAGAAGTAGGGACTGATAGTGTTTGCACATGTGTTAATAATTCTGTAAGGAACTGGATAACAGCATTACTGGTTCTAAGGACATTTCAAAAACAATTTTTCTGAGTGCACAAGTGGTGGTTATGGACTTGCTATATTATCCGCAAGACTCTTCAATGGTGATTGTGCGCCTGCACAGTCAAACAGATGGCTGCTGGCCATCTCTACAAAGACTACAGTGGTTCTGAACCTTTGATGACCCACCAATACCATTATTTCTACAAGGACTGCAGTGGGTCTGCACCTCTGGTGGCCCACCAATAGTAATCTCTACCAGGACTACAGTGGGTCTGCTCTGAGATGACCTACCTACCGATAGTCTTCAACGTTGACTGACTCTGCTGTGGCCCATTACCTGTCTGCATGTCAAGAGTCAGCACTGTCTTTCCGTTGGAAGGACAACACTACTTCTTCAAGACTGCATGGAAATCCACTACTTCTGTGTGCATTTTCTTTTATTGCTCAGTCTTTGAGAAAAACATTACTATTTTACTGTGATGAATGATCAGGAATGTCTATATGGACAGTGAGAAAATTTTAGCTTTTGACCAACATTGTATCAATAAGTGTGTGCATTTGATATCTTTGTTATAGTAATTATGAAAAAACTTTTCAAATCATTATTGGCCACTGCCCAAAACAATTTGTAAAAATTTTTTGTGGGGAGCATGGGGGCTATGTAAGTAGGCTGTTTAGGTTTTCTTATTGGTAACGCCACATAGCGCTCTGTATGAAAAATCACTGGCTGTGCTGTGCGCAGTCTGTGGCTAGTTTGCATTGTTGTCTGCCATTGTAGTGTCGGGCAGCGGCAGCTGGATGCTAACAGCGCGTAGCGTTGCGCAGTTGGAGGTGAGCCGCCAGCAGTGGTGGACGTGGGGAGAGAGATGGCGGAGTTTTGTAATTTGTAAGACTGGATGTCATGAACTATCATATATATTATGACTATTAAGGTAAATACATTGTCTGTTCTGTATTAAAATCGTTCATTTGCTAACTATACCTATCAGTAGTTAGTGCATTCAGTAGTTTGAATCTTTTATTTAGCTGGCAGTAGTGGCGCTCGCTGTATTGCAGTAGCTTGAGTAACGAAGATTTTTGTGAGGTAAGTGATTTGTGAAACGTATAGGTTAATGTTAATCAGGGCCATTCTTTCGTAGGGAATTTTGGAAGTCAGATTGCGTTGCGCTAAATATATTGTGTGTCAGCTTAAGCACATTCGTATAGAACTTTTCTAAGGGGACGTTTCAAATATAGCAGCTGAACTAAATGGAAACCTAGTCCCAACGGGGAATCATATAGCGCTCTTAGAAAAAAGTGTCCGAGACTGATACCTGAAATGCTCCTCCATGATACTGACAAGAGGGAGATTGAGTTAATAATTGAATCACTAAAGACCAAGAACTCTCATGGATATGATGGGGTGTGTAGCAGAATACTGAAGTATTGTTCTATGTATGTTAGCCCAGTACTTAGCCATATCTGTAACTTTTCCTTTAGGAGTGGTCGGTTTCCTGACCGATTAAAGTTCTCGGTAGTGAAGCCACTTCATAAAAAAGGAGACAGGGATAATATTGACAATTACAGACCTATTTCCATGCCATCGGTGTTTGCTAAAGTTATCGAGAAGGTTGTATATACAAGGTTACTAAAGCACGTAAATTCACATAATTTGCTGTCAAATGTTCAGTTTGGTTTTAGAAATGGTTTAACAACTGAAAATGCTATCTTCTCTTTCCTCTGTGAGGTTTTGGACGGATTAAATAAAAGGTTGCGAACTCTAGGTGTTTTCTTTGATATAACGAAGGCTTTTGACTGTGTTGACCACAAAATATTACTGCAGAAGTTGGACCATTATGAAGTAAGGGGAGTAGCTTACAATTGGTTCGCCTCTTACTTTAAGAACAGAAAGCAGAAGGTAATTCTCCGCAATATTGACAGTGGTAGTGATGTTCAGTCCCAATGGGGCACTGTTAAGTGGGGCGTTCCCCAATGATCGGTGATGGGGTCACTGCTGTTCCTTATTTATATAAATGATATGCCTTCTAGTATTACAGGTGATTCAAATATATTTCTGTTTGCTGATGACACCAGTTTGGTAGTGAAGGATCTTGTGTGTAATATTCAAACAGTATCAAATAATGTAGTTCATGAAATAAGTTCGTGGCTTGTGGAAAATAATTTGATGCTGTATCACAGTAAGGCTCAGTTTTTACAGTTTCTAACTCACAATTCAACAAGAACCGATATTTTGATCGGAGAGAATGGGCATATTATAAGCGAAACGGAACAGTTCAAGTTCCTAGGTGTTCGGATAGATAGTAAGCTGTTGTGGAAAGACCATGTCCAGGATCTTGTTCAGAAACTAAATGCTGCTTTATTTACCATTAGAACAGTATCTGAAATAAGTGACACTTCAACACTAAAAGTAGTATACTTCGCATATTTTCATACGCTTATGTCGTATGGTACTATTTTTTGGGGTAATTCTTCTGATTCAAAAAGGGTATTTTTGGCTCAAAAACGGGCTGTTCGAGCTATATGTGGTGTAAGTTCGAGAACCTCATGTCGACCCCTATTCAATAGTCTGGGAATTCTGACATTGCCCTCACAGTGTATATTTTCTTTAATGTCGTTTGTTGTTAGCAATATTAGCCTATTCCCAAGAGTTAATACCTTTCATTCAGTCAATACTAGGCAGAAATCCAATCTGCATGTGGAATGCACTTCCTTGACTCTTGTGCAGAAAGGAGTGCAGCATTCTGCTGCATCCATTTTCAATTAGCTACCACAAGAACTCAAAAGATCTTAGCAGTAGCCCAAACTCTTTTAAGTCTAAACTGAAGAGTTTCCTCATGGCTCACTCCCTATATTCTGTGGAGCAGCTCCTGGAAGAGCTACAAGCAAATTCCAGCCTTACATTGTTGATTTTCTTTATTTAAACTTACGACTCGTCACCTGAATATGTTTTTTTATATTTCATTTTATATGTTTCTAATATCGTGTTATAATTTCATGTATTGACTCGTTCCATGACCATGGAGACTTCTCCTTAATTTGGTCCCACCGAACAATAAATAAATAAATAAATGTGTTATTCATCTGAGGTCGAATCTTTCATAAAGATCACTGCATTTTTCCTTTAATTTCTTCTTCCGTTTTCCTT
The DNA here is from genome assembly GCF_023897955.1 of Schistocerca gregaria. Lineage (NCBI taxonomy): Eukaryota > Metazoa > Arthropoda > Insecta > Orthoptera > Acrididae > Schistocerca > Schistocerca gregaria. The sequence goes on along the minus strand of NC_064931.1, from coordinate 181,520,962 downwards.
CTTTCTACAGCTCTTGGCACTCTTTTAATAAAAAATATATCCTGTTGTCTATATCATCGTCTGTTCGTTCTTCTCCATCGTCTGCCCAATCTAACCTTGTCTCTGACGTACTTTGACATTTTTTATCTCATTTTGTTCGCTTTCGTTCGTTGTATCTACTCGGGGCGGACATCGGAAGACATGCGTTTAAGTTCGTTGTTGATCGATTAACTCAGTTTTTTTATTACAGAGGGCAGCTAACCCTGTGGCCGAACACGCTGAGCTACCGTGGCGGCAGTACTTCGACTAATTAGGGGGTCGTCTCCTGTTTCTCCAGGTTTGTTTCAGATCTAGTTACGTAACGATTGTTGTCCATTTTCAGAATTCATCACACTTTTGCTTCCTGCAGGGCGCTCATTGGCATTTTCTGTTGTAGAGTCTTCCATTGTCTTGTCTTGCTCCAGTATGGACCTGAGTTTCTCTCTTAAAGAAGGAGCCAAACTCTCTGCGGCTTCGTGTGTCAGTCTCCGCTTTTCGGTGTTCGTTTTTCTGCTTCAGGATCTCGCAGGAGACATGTCAGACGATTTTTCTATTGAGCTGATGGGGGAATGCTCAGACAACGTGTGTTCCTTCTTTTTATCAGAATTCTTTTGGAGGTGTCATTGTGAAGTTCGATCTTTGGTTCTTTCACAGTTACATTTATAACTTTTGATTGTTAGCATGTATCTACTTTCTGTACACTTTGGTGTCCTTCTCGATTGGCTTTTTCCACTTCTCTTTTTTTTTTCGACCTCATTTACGTTTGTTCTTCATTTAACTCTGTACGTGGGTCTGGCGTACCTTCAATATCCATTGCTGACTTATCTGAAATAGTCAGCTCTTCGAGTTACAAAACCGAAGTGCCCACTGCGATTTCAGTTTCTGTGGTGTTTAGAATTGTCTTCTGTATACCTGACAGACTTTGTCATACCGGATAATTCATTTGTTTCCACATTTGGAGGCCGCTTGTCAGTTTTTCGGACGGTTTCACCTGCACTCGGTACTGTGTCTTTTCTGGGTACCGCCAGTGTCACAGGAGCCTCTCCCAGCCCTGCTGTTGACGGTACTGCAGCGTGCCATCGATGCGGCGGCAGCGTTTACTTGAGGCTAGCCGTCGGGACAGGAATAGTAAACTCTGAAGTCGGCATCAGCGGGACGCGCCTTTTACTGCACTCATTCCGTATGGGCTCAGAGCAGTTACATAGGGCGCACGTTTGAGGTTGTCCGTCATACGTAACAACTCGATAGCCACACACCCTTCTACAGGGTGTTACAAAAACGTACGGCCAAACTTTCAGCAAACTTGCAGCAAACACACAAATAAAGATAAGATGTTACGTGGACATGTGTCCGGAAACGCTTAATTTCCATGTTAGAGCTCATTTTAGTTTCGTCAGTATGTACTGTACTTCCTCGATTCACCGCCAGTAGGCCCAATTGAAGGAAGTTAATGTTGACTTCGGTGCTTGTGTTGACATGCGATTCATGGCTCTACAGTACTAGCATCAAGCACATCAGTACGTAGCATCAACAGATAGTTGTTCATCACGAACGTGGTTTTGCAGTCAGTGCAATGTTTACAAATGCGGATTTGGCAGATGCCCATTTGATGTAAGGATTAGCACGGGGCAATAGCCGTGGCGCGGTACGTTTCTATGGAGACAGATTATCAGAACGAGGGTGTCCCGACAGGAAGACGTTCGAAGCATTTGATTGGCGTCTTAGGGAGCACGGAACATTTCAGCCTATGACTCGCGACTGGGGAAGACATAGAACGACGAGGACACCTGCAATGGACGAGGCAATTCTTCGTGAAGTTGACAATAATCCTAATGTCAGCGTCAGAGAAGTTACTGCTGTACAAGGTAACGATGACCAAGTCACTGTATGGAGAGTGCTACGGGAGAACCAGTTGTTTCCGTACCATGTACAGCGTGTGAAGGCACTATAAGCAGCTGATTGGCCTCCACGGGTATGCTTCTGCGAATGGTTCATCCCACAATGTGTCAATCCTCATTTCAGTGCAAATGTTCTCTTTACGGATGAGGCTTCATTCCAAAGTGATCAAATTGTAAAGTTTCACAATCAACATGGGCTGACAAGAATCCACACGCAATTGTGCAATCACTTCATCAACACAGATTTTCTGTGAACGTTTGTGCAGGCACTGTTGGTTATGCCATGTTTGGGTCCCATGTTCTTCCACCTACGCTCAATGGAGCACGTTATCATGATTTCATACGGGATACTCTACCTGTTCTGCTAGAACATATGCCTTTACATGTACTACACAACATGTGGTTCATGCACGATGGAGCTCCTGCACATTTCAGTGAAGTGTTCGTACGCTTCTCAACAACAGATTCGGTGACCGATGGATTGTTAGAGGTGGACCAATTCCATGGCCTACACGCTCTCCTGACCTCAACCCTCTTCACTTTCATTTATGGGGGCATTTGAAATCTCTTGTCTACGCAACCCCGGTACCAAATGTAGAGGCTCTTCGTGCTCGTATTGTGGACGACTGTGATACAATACGCCATTCTCCAGGGCTGCATCAACGAATCAGGGATTCCATGCGACGGAGGGTGTATGCATGTATCCTCGCTAACTGAGGACATTTTGAACATTTCCTGTAACAAAGTGTTTGAAGTCACGCTGGTACGTTCTGTCGCTGGTTGTTTCCATTCCATGATTAATGTGATTTGAAGAGAAGAAATAAGTAAGCGTTTTCGGACACATGTCCACATAACATATTTTCTTCATTTGTGTGTGAGGAATGTTTCCTGAAAGTTTGGCCGCACCTTTTTGTAACACCCTATGTGAGGGGTATGTCCTGCAGCTACTCCCGATTCAGGAAATGTTTGTACGTGTTTTGTATCATTGCCATAAGTTATGCAACGCATTTTTTTCTCCACTGCGATGACTACCAAGGAGACTGACCTATTCTTGGCAAAAGTTAGCATTGATCTTGAAACAATGGTTGTACGAGTACTTTGCTAATTGAAGCCAAATGACTAGATGAGTCATTTTTTTGATAGCCAGTAAAGAGTTCCGTCACAGAACTATTATCTGTACGAATATATGAAAGGGAAATGTTGTTAGCAAGAACCTCGAGAAGTTCTTGGTCGCTTTACTTCAGATTTTACATGAAACTCTTATGAGCATAGGGATGGACGTAGGCTACACGTCTTTCTCTATTTCTTTTTAAATTCTCAGCGAGAAAGAAAATGATGTGATGTGCTACGAAAGTGGGCGGTTTCTTTTCCTTTCTCGCAGTTCGTTTTAACTGAAATCTCTACAACATGAAAGTTGGATCGGTATATGATTAGAATACTACTACGCAATCTGAATCGTGTGAAACTATGTAATGTTATCCGTTCCCACGTTACAAATAGGCAAAATAATGACATTGAAAATACTATCCTCACAGATCCAGCACCAGGAGAGGTCCATCTCATACCCCGTATACCAGTAAGCTAGTTCCTTTGACTGTTCAGAGATGTCACTAAACCCGCACAAAGATGTAAGCAACCAAGCGGGAGTAACGCCTATTAGACGGTGAGGGTCCGATAGCTGATCAGTTCCAGTCTTTCACCAGGAAGGAGGAACACGGCTCGTGTTGTCTGTAGTCCAACCATTTCTACACGGTCAATAACGCGGTTGGATCGCGTCCGCATTGTTACTTTGTGCCAGGAAGGGCTCTCAACAAGGAAAGTGCCCACGCATCTCGGTGTGAAAAAAAGCGATGTTGTTCGGACATGGAGGAGATACAGAGAGACAGGAACTATCGATGACACGCCTCGCTCAGGCCGCCCAAGGGCAACTACTGCAGTTGGTGACCGCTACCTGTGGATTATGGCTCGGAGGAACCCTGACAGCACTACGCCACCATGTTGAATAATGCTTTTCGTGCAGCCACAGGACGCCGTGTTACGACTGAAACTGTTCTCAATAGGCTGCATGATGCGCAACTTCACTCCCGACGTCCGTATTTGCAACCACGATACCATGCAGCGCGGTGCAGATGGACCCAACAAGATGCCGAATGGACCGCTCAGAACTGGCATCACGTTCTCTTCACCGATAGTGTCGCATTGCCTTCTACCATATGGAGGAAAGACGACACATGGAAGTTTGAGTCTGGCCATGATTACTGTACGGATCACGAAAGCGAGCAAGACCGTGATTTCCAACCCGATGCCATTAACCCCTGAGGGATAAAACGATATTTTCCGGGTGGTAAAAATACGAAGTGTTAGATTATGGTTCAGTCACATAAGTAAATTGCTTCAAAAAATCATTTTCACCAACTCATTAGACTAACAAATTTAAGATATGTTGTTGATTCTAAAAGCGTCAAAAATGAGCATCAATTGCATGACGGTACGTGGTGGAGGCCAGTGCGAATGTATTAACAAAAGATATTGGAAATTCGCTAGCAGTAGGCGATGACAACTAGGTGCAGCTGGCTACTTCCCTGTATTGTTGCAGCAGTTCATTATTTACTCCACCGAGTTACCAGCTCACTCATTGTTCTTCGTTTGTTAGTCAGTTGTTAGCTCGCCAACCAAATCGACGGGTGTCTCCAATTTCACTACCTTCTCAAGGTATTTCGGTTTGAGACGAGAAAGGGAACCAGATGGGTGAAGTTTTTCTTATTCAAGCACTAACTGTTGGGTAAGAAACTCCTAGTTAACACCACTACCTTTCGTTCACTATTGGGTATATATATATCTGAGTCGATAAGATATAAGCATATGGAAGATGGTATCTGTTCTTTCGGACTGCCGCGAGTAATGAGTATAGTGGGCAGCGGCACTAGAAATATAGTGTGTGGACAGTAAGTGTAAGTTGCAAGTGTGGGCCTCACGGGCCTCGTGCCAGAGTTAAGTCCCTGCAGTCGCGCTATCCTCTGTGTCCTCGATGGGTCTCCAGTCTGCTTTAGGGGGTGGCGCGCCACGGACCTGTTGTGCCGGCCGAGGGCGCGCATGGACGAGGAAGTGTTTACACCGCTGGTACTGGCGCGTGTTGCTGTCTGACTAGATCGCCGTGGCACGCAATTTTAGAAAGACTACGTTCCATTTAATGTTGAACGCATATATGCCGGACACAAGGCTTTCGAAATAGAGCTTTTTTTGAAGGAAGAAGTTCGTCTACCAACTGCAGACCTAATTGGAATACACCTATCCATTGTAAGCACGAAGTCGGCGTTCCAAAACATCCCAAACGTGTTCTATTATCGTGTATTATCGTGTATCCACTCGCCACAGGCCGAGCTCGATCGTGTTGAAAGATGCATTCGCCATCGACTAATTGCTCTTCAACCTCGGGAAGCAAGAAGGTGCTTAAAACTTCAATGTAGGCCTATGCTGTGATAGTGCCGTCCAAAACAGCAAGGGCTGCAAGCCCCCTCCATGAAAATCACGACCACATAATAACACCATTGCCTCCCAATTTTACGTCACTCCACACAATCTTCTTCCACTGTTCAATCGACCAATGTTTACGCTCCTTACACCAAGCGAGGCATCGTTTGGCATTTACCGGCGTGAAGTGTGGCTTATGAGACCGCATCTCGTGGTCGTGCGGTAGCGTTCTCGCTTCCTGCGCCCGGGTTCCCGGGTTCGATTTCCGGCTGTGTTTGGGATTTTCATTGCCTCGTGTTGGATGGGTGTTATGTGTTGTTCCTAGGTTAGTTAGGTTTAAGTAGTTCTAGGGGACTGATGACCATATATGTTAAGTCCCATGGTGCTCAGAGCCATTTGAACCATATTTTTTTTGTGGCTTATGAGCAGCCGCTCGACCATGAAATCAATGTTTTCTCACCTCCCGCCTAACTGTCATAGTACTTGCAGCGGATCCTGATGCAGTTTGGAATTCCTGTGTCATGGTCTAAGTAGATGTCTGCCTATTACACATTACGCCCCTCTTCAATTGTTGGCGGTCTCTGTCAGTTAACAGACTATCTCGACCTGTACGCTTTCGTGCTGTACGTGTCCCTTCACGTTTCCACTTCACTAGCACATCGATATCAGTGGACCTTCGGAAGTTTACGAGTGTGGAAATCTCGCGTACAGACGTATGACGCAAGTGACACCCAACAACCTCATCACGTTCGAAGATCGTGAGTTCCGCGTAGCGACATTTCTGCTCTCTGACGATGTCTAATGACAACTGAGGTGGCTGACATGGAGTACGTAGCAGTAGGTGGCAGCACAATGTACCTATTATGAAAAACTTATGTTTTTGGGGGTGTACGGATACTTCTGATCACATAGTTTATGACGGTTCACGCTCACTCAGTTTGAGTTGGGCTGCGCGGCGCCGTGCATAGTGGTTCAGGTTGGAGTGCCGCAGTCTCGCAATTGGAGCAAGTTAAGATTACAAGTGCCTCTTTTATTGTGCTGTACCGTTATCTAAAAATTAGCTGTTGTCAGTGGTTTACATCTGCGTTAAAAGTATGTCAATGTACTGTGGTAATAATCATTTCGTTGAACTACATCTTGGCAAGACTGAACAGTTAGTTTTTCTTTTTTTTTTTTTTGTCATATGTCGTTCAAAGACCTAAAAGCTGTTGTATATGAACCACGAATAATGGACACATGTTGCACAACTGCAGTATCAACCATTCTTTTTGGCAACGGCAGATTCCTTTATGAGTTACATGTACCTGTTCAAGGTCTCCAAAAGGTATCAGCCATTGTCATCGAAGTATGCATAATATTCTTTGCTTCATCGGTTTCGAATGCGGCATCACTGGCGACCCACTTCCAGTCATCACTTAGTTTTGTTTTTGTGTGATATTTATTGTCCTTAGGATCCCACAATTCCTCCTTTCCTCCACAAAGAGCTTTAAGTTGTTAAGTATCTTTGTCGTTACACGCAATACTTAGTGAGAACACACATTTGGCATTGCGTATGCAGGGTGTTACAAAAAGGTACGGCCAAACTTTCAGGAAATATTCCTCATGCACAAAGAAAGAAAACACGTTATGTTGAACTTTGTACGGAAACGCATACTTTCCATGTTAGAACTCATTTTATCACTTCTCTTCAAATCACATTAATCATGGTACGGAAACACACAGCAACGGAACGTACCAGCGTGACTGCACACACTTTGTTAAGGGAAATGTTCAAAATGTCCTCCGTTAGCGAGGATACATGCATCCACCCTCCGTCGCTTGGAATCCCTGATCCGCTGATGCAGCCCTGGAGAATGGCATATTGTATCACAGCCGTCCACACTACGAGCACGAAGAGTCTCTACATTTGGTACTGGGTTGCGTACACAAGAGCTTTCATATGCCCCCATAAATGAAAGTCAAGAGGGTTGAGGTCAGGAGAGCGTGGAGGCCATGGAATTGGTCCACCTCTACCAATCCATCAGTCACACTTCGACTGAAATGTGCAGGAGCTCCATCGTTCATGAACAACATGTTGTGTCGTACTTGTAAAGGCACATGTTCTAGCAGCACAGGTAGAGAAAATAGCGTATGAAATCATGGTGGTAAATCGAGGAAGTACAGTACATACTGACGAAACTAAAATGAACTCTAACATGGAAATTAAGCGTTTCTGGACACATGCCCACATAACATCTTTTCTTTATTTGTGTGTGAGAAATGTTTCCTGAAAGTTTGGTCGTACCTTTTTTGTAACACCCTGTATAAACACTCACACAGCACCGGCCCCAGGGGCTCAGCATTCATTTGCTGGGTACGGGCTTGGCGACCCCGGGTTTCCTGAGCTGGGGACTGGTAAGCGCCGCCAGTCCCCTATCACCGTAAGCTCTGGGAATGCCTTAACGACCACCGTGCGGCGCGGCGGTTGAATGTTGTGTGTCTCAGGGAGTGGGGATCTTGGCTTGGCCGCCCGGATCGCAAGGATGGAATAAACCTGTATAAACAACCCCTCAATCTCAAGGTGTGCTGCGCGCCGATGAGATGCATGGCTGTTGAGGTGGAACAGTCATTAGCGGGTAACCTCTGGGGAACCTGCCGCACCTCAGTTGTATAAGGCTTACCTAGGCACGCGGGGCTCTGTCTAGATGGACTTCTAGTTCCCTAGCTGCTCGTGGGACCGAGATGGATCCTTCGAAATCCTTTCTTCCTCCTCCCAGCGGAAAGGGTGGGCCGCTGGAGGGTCCTAACACCCAGTCTCTGAAGAGGGCTCGTGCAGTCAGTCCCTCTGACTGCAGCACATCTTTGACAAGTGAAGTCTTTAGTAACAGGATGCATTCTGGTGCTCAGAATGTGTTTCTCATTGTGAAACGGAAGGAGGGTAGTTTCGAGAAGGTTTCGCCCTTCTATATACAAAAGGGATTGGAGGGAATCTGTGGCTCCTTGAAATCGGTGAAGCGCTTACGTAATGGGACCTTGCTAGTGGAAACTTCCACTTCCCAGCAAGCAACTAACCTCCAATCTGCTAAACGTCTTTGACAGTATGCCATAGACACTGAATTGCACAGCACCTTGAACTACAGCAAAGGTGTTGTGACATGCCGGGATCTAGTTGACATTCCCAAGGACGAATTGCAACGTGAGTGGGCTCCAGAAGGTATTGTTGATGTCTAACACATCACGAAGAGGGTTGATGGCAATCTTATCAAATCCGACTCCTTTATTCTGACCTTCTGTAGCACAAAACTTCCTGAACATGTTAAAGCTGGCTTCCTTCGCCTTAGTGTGAGGCCTTATTTCCTGACCCCAATGCGCTGTTTTAAATGCCAGCGTTTTGGGCATACCACCTTAGGATGTAAAGGCGAAGCGACTTGTGGCAACTGTGGTAAGGCTGCTCATGAAGGAGTTGCTCGTCTCCGGCTAAATGTATTAATTGCACTTGGAACCACCCTGTTTGGAGTAGGGACTGCCGAATATTTTTAGAGGAACGCAAAGTCCAGGAAATCAAAACAACCAAGCGAATCCCCTATGGTGAGGCCAAGAAGATCTATAAGTCGATGCAACCTCCCACATTTGCTACATCTTTCGCATCCCTGGTTCAGAAGCCTAGTCCAAAAGTCGATGCCTCAACGCAGACCAAGGTGGTGAGTGTTGGCACTAACACCTGCAGCTGTCAGTGCACTTGCAACACAGCCAGTGTTTCAGAGCCGGTAGCCCCTACTGGAACGGCAGACAAGGGTATAGTGGCGAACTTGGGCCAGCCCCTGTCGCCTCCAACAGCTGAGGCTGTTCCCAAGCACAGTGCGCCAATTATCGCTTCCACATCAGCTCACCCAAAGCCCACCAAACCACAGAAAGCTCCTGTACCACAGCAACACCAGGTCAAATCCCGTGGTAAACCGTCTGACCATGTGGCTGTTGTTTTACGTGAGGCTTCATCTGATTCTTCACCAGAGTTGATAGAATCTGACGTATGTGTGGGGCAATCAGCTCACCCCACACCTGCCCCTCCACCTGCTGCGGTCTCCCTGCCCTGTCGGAGAGACAGGATGAAGGTGCTACTCCCAACATAAATGGCTCCCATACTTCAGTGGAACTTGCAAGGGTTCAGGACGCATGTGGAGGAACTTCGTCTACTCTCTCAGGGTAGACCACTGTGTCTCTGTCTCCAGGAGACTTATTTCCATCCCTCATACTCCCCTGAGCTGCGAGGCTATACATTCCACAAAAAGGACGACCTGCGTGGAGAGAGAGCTAGAGGAGGTGTAGGTATTTTCGTCAGGACGGACTACCACTCCTCGCCTCTCTCGCTTATGACGACTTTACAGGCTGTCACTGTGTCTGTGCAAGTACGTCATCCATTAACTGTCTGTTCACTTTACTTGCCCCCACATGAGGCACTTGATGAAGTGGTCCTCACCGACCTTCTTACACAGCTCCCCCAACCATTCATTATTTGTGGTGATTTTAATGCCGACAATGTGCTTTGGGGCTCTGCAATTACCTGCCGCAGGGACAGAGCAATTGAGAGGCTTCTCCTGTCATCCTGTGCCTACTTGCTCAATGGAGGACAGAGTACTCATTTCTGCACAGAGACTGGGTCGTTCTCTGCCATTGATCTCTCGCTTTGCTCTCCAGCTCTTGCCGCCAGTGCTCACTGGGAAGTGGTCGCTGACTTGCATGGCAGTGATCATTTCCCCATCTGGATTCACCTGCCAGATGGCGTGGGCCCCGCAAGGAGACCACCACGATGGGTTATCAGTGGAGCTGACTGGACACTTTATAGCCAGTTGGCCCAATTCGAACAGTGTGCGACTGTTGAGGTGTGGGTGGATCATATTACCGAAACGGCCCACCACGCCGCTGCAGCATCCATTCCACAGTCCATGGGCCCCCGGAAGAGGCCACCAGTGCCTTGGTGGAATGCCGACTGCCGCTCTGCCATCAGGACCAGGCGTGCGGCTCTGCGTCGGTTCAAGTCTCGGCCGACTGCTGAGAATCTTGCAGTATTTCGGGTGGCGAGGCCAAGGTGTCGCCGCATTATTCGTGAGAGCAAGAAGAGGTCATGGCAACAGTTCCGGAACACCATTAATCGTTCCACCAAAAGTTCCATTTTGTGGGAGCCCATCAGGAGAATTTCTGGCAGGGGAGGGGGCGTCCCATAGCTGCTGTTTTGAATAACGGCACTCTCCACACGGATCCGCGAGACATTGCCCAGACTATGGCAGCGTATTTTGCCACAGTTACTGCAACAACCAGTCAGGATCCAGATTTCCAGCGTCATAGGGCCGTTGCTGAGAGATGTAGTCTGAACTTCCAGTCCACATCTCATGAAGTTTACAACTGCCCATTTTCTATGTGGGAGCTGGATTCTGCATTGTCTGGAGCTCGTGACACCTCCCCTGGTCACGACAGGGTCCATTACAGTATGCTATGGCACCTCACAATGCGCAACAAAGAAATCCTCCTCACTCTTCTAAATGGAATTTGGGCGTTGGGTCACTTTCCTGACGCGTGGCGTGAGGCACTTTTAATCCCTTTTTTAAAACCTGGGACAGACCGCACGAGCCCGAGTAGCTACCGTAGTGTTGCCCTCACTAGTTGCATAGGGAAGACCTTGGAGCGGATGGTCAACCGCCGCCTTGTCTGGATGTTAGAATCCCAGCAACTCCTTAGTCGCTTTCAGTGTGGGTTCAGGAGGTTTCGTTCCACCTTCGATAACCTGGCCCTACTGGAGGCGGCTATACAATAAGCTTTCCTACGCCGTCATCACCTTCTAGGTGTATTTTTTGACATTGAGAAGGCCTACGATACCACTTGGAGGCGTCTCATCCTGGAGCAACTTCACGAATGGGGTTTTCGGGGTTGTCTTCCTCTTTTTATTCAGTCCTTCCTCTCGCCACGATATTTTAGATACCGAATTGGTGACGTCCTGTCTGATCGCTTTGAGCAGGAGAACGGTGTCCCTCAGGGTAGCGTTTTAAGTGTGACTCTCTTTGCCATCGCTATTAATGGCATTACGTCCATAGTGAAAAGTCCTGTCCAGTGTTCTTTGTTTGTGGATGATTTCTCTCTGTTTTGCTCTTCTTCAAGCCTTGCAACGACAACTCGTCAGTTGCAACTTACGATTAGACGTTTGGATGACTGGGCGCGGAAGAGTGGTTTTAAGTTTTCCACCGAGAAGTCTGTATGTGTTCTTTTTAACCGTTCTCGTTCGATTCTACCCTTTCCTGAGTTGCGGATGAGGGACACTATTCTCACTTTTAAAGACACGGTGAGGTTTCTGGGGCACATTTTTGACTCGAAGCTCACGTGGTTACCTCATCTTAAAGGCCTGAAACGGCGGTCGCTTAAGGCTTTAAGTATTTCAAAATGTCTTAGACACAGTACATGGGGAGCTGACAGGACTTGTCTGCTCCAGTTTTACAGGGCGTTTGTGCGATCTCGGCTCGATTATGGGTGCACGGTGTATGGGTCTGCGAGGCCTTCTTACTTGAAGATGTTGGACGTTGTGCATCATGAAGGACTTCGGTTGGCCACTGGGGCATTCCAAACTAGCACCATACCAAGCCTCTGTGCAGAGGCTGGTGATCCGCCACTTCCTATGCGGCGACGCCTACTTACGGTGCGCCAGGCGTATAAAACTTTGTCCACACCATACACCCCTGCATACCCTGCCATTGCTCAGCCTCCTCTGGCACAGTTATTTCATAACCGGCAACGTGCGACGCAGCCCTATGGGATTCGCGCACAGAATTGCCTCGCTGCGATGTCTAAGGCTGGTCTTCGTGTTTTGCGTCGCGGTTGGAGCAGATCCCCCCCTTGGCTTCTCCGGAGACCCGAACTTATTTTAGATTTGACTAATTTTAAGAAAGATCACACACCAGATATTACATTCAAATGTCTGTTTTTTAACATTTTAGATGTGCATCACGGTTTCACTATCGTGTACACTGATGGCTCCAAACAGGAGAATTTCCTTGGCTGTTCTGTAGTGTTCCCTGAAAAAGTTACCCGGATTCGCATCCCTGCTGAATATACCGTTTTCGCAGCGGAGCTCCACGCGATCCTGAAGGCACTGGAGCAGATGAATCGTGTTCGGGGCGATCGATTTCTTCTCTGCTCCGATTTTCTTAGTGCCTTACAATCACTGCAGAACCTGTATCCGACTGAGGCGATGGTCCAGCTGATACATGACCAAGTGTATTTGCTCCAACGGCGTTGTACAGAAGTATCCTGCTGGGTGCCTGGCCATGTTGGCATCTGGGGCAATGAACAGGCCGATCGGGCTGCCAAGGAGGGCTGAAGAGAGCAGGGTGTGGTCCAATGTCCTATTCCCTTGCAGTCAGTCATCGCTGCACTCCACACGAAGTGCATGGAGTTGTGGGAGGACGAATGGCTGGCGGTGACGGCCAATAAACTGTGGTTGATAAAGTCAACCACTCGGCCATGGCGTTCCTCCTGCCCGTTGCTCAGGCGGGAGGAGGTGGCCCTCACACGTCTTCGGATAGGGCACTGCCCTCTCACACATAACTTTTTATTACGGCGGGAGGATCCACCGTTTTGTGATGCTTGTGGTGTGCACATCTCTGTGCGGCACATTTTAACAGACTGCATTTTATACCGTGATGCACGTGCAGAAGCACAAGTTGCTGGGGATCTGCCTTCTGTTTTAGCTAATGATGAGACGTGTGTGTCTAAGGTTTTTAAGTTTTCTTCCTGTGTTGTCCATGTTTTACTGCTGACGCTGTGCTTCATCCCACGCTTTGGTGTGGGTGAGCACATGTTTTTCAACAATTGTTACCCATGTTTTCTGTTCCGTTTCATATTCCTATTCTGTGATTTTTCTTGACACCAGTCTCACTAAGTTACTGAACGGGCGCTGAAGACCTTGCTGCCGTGTGCCCAAAACCCCTCTACTACTACTACTACAACTAACAGCACCTGCGAAAATTAAGCCCTTTATGCAGTATGTGGTATGCTGTAACTTGTCAGACTGTACATTGCTTGGTGGCACAGTGCGATAGTCACTTGTCGATTGTCTCTGACTCGTGCCCGCTGTTGGGACTAGGTTTCCATTTAGTTCACCTGCAATATTCAGAAACTGATTATTAAATACTGCACATATATGCGACTTATCAGTAACACGGACATTCCCACTACGCACTGATTCCATATCCTCGACGTGTCCCTGCAGACTGACCATATGGTTTTAAATTTATCCTGAGACTTATTCTATCTGCATACCACATACTTTTTGCCTTCCTAATAACAGTTTTATGTACCTTACAATACTGTTTGTAATGGGCTGCTGCATTTAGATTCTGACTATTTCTAACGTTTTGATATAATTGCCACTTTGTTCTACAAGATATTCTTATCCCTCTAGTGAGCCACCCAGGCTGCCTTTTTGTGCTAGTACCCTGTGTTGTACGTTCTAACGGAAAGCAACTTTCAAAGATCACAAGAAAAGTCTTGAGAAAAGCATTATATTTATCGTCTATTGTATCAGCGCTATAAACATCTTGACGCTCTTGTTCCTTGATAAGGTATACAAAGGTCTCTACAGCAACTGGATCAGCTTTCCTAAACAGCTGATGAGTATATTTAACACGTATTGCAGCACAAAAATTTTTTAGAGTTAAAATTTGTGCATCATGATCTGAAAGGCTATTCACCTTTTTGCTAACAAAATGCCCTTCTAGTAATGAGGAATGAAGAAAAATGTTGTCTATGGTTCCCTCGCACTCTCGCGGGAAAGAATACGGTTTGCATAAGATAATATGAATTAAGGAGGTCTACCAGCATCCTCTTCCTTGCACAATCACTTATACAATTAATATTGAAGTCACCACATATAACTAACTTTTTGTATTTCCTATAAAGTGAACCAAGAACCTCCTCTAGCTTTAGCAAAAATGTTGTGAAATCGGAGTCTGGGGATCTATTAATAACAACACTTATTGAAACACCATTTCAGTGCAGTACTTTGAAACATCAGTTGACTCAAATGGGATGCTGTTTTTCATATACGTGGCTACTCCCCCACACCGCAAAGAACTCCTCGAAAAGCTGCCAGCCAACCTTTATCCTGGTAAAGGAAGCGTCTGAATTATCTCCTTATTTAAGAAGTGTTCAGATATACCAATAATTTCAGAGTCAACATCTATAAGCAATTCACTAACTTTATCTCTAATACATTCTGATGGAACAAACTTTTAACGTGAGTACCTTGAATATAAATGAAATACAAATAGCAATTAAAGTAGCTCTCCTTAAAACTAGTTTTTTGTCAGTCAGACACCGAAATAGTATTTTTAAAAGAAGTCAGTATTAGGGATCTGTATGTAGCTGACTACAATAAAATTTTAAACATAGCTCATGAGCACAACTCTGGGACAGTTATCCTTATCAGGGAAGGAACTCAAATGAACGATGTCTGTTTTTTAGAATCGAGGAACGGCATAGATAAAAAAATTTTAATACAGCTATCTAAAGGGAGAGCGATGTGGTTGAGAAACACAACTGAATTTCATTTCACTCTCGTATACGCACCCTCTACCAGCAACCAATGTCACAAGATGGTTTAATGCATATTAGCAGACCAAAGCCAAGCTCCTAAATATCAAGATATCAAAGCCAGAGGACTTAAAAATAAATTCACACACACAAAACTGTTATAGAAGACGAAAGTAACACAATATATTATCTCATAAGACATGAACAACAAAGCAGAAGAAATTTTATTGCGTACCTCCGAGCGGAGGACACGAGAGATCTGAAAGATCAAAAAGCTATTATGAATGAGCCTTTTCGAATCTGTGATACACTCTACAGTCAAAAGTGGGTTGAGGACAATGTGGTGAGAGATTTTTTATCCATATCTGTCCTGCAAGCCCTGGATTCAAGATACAATGCCACGAATTCAAATGAGTTGACGTACAGCAACAGCCTTGCGACAACGAGTCGCACCTTTGCGTCTCAGAACTTACTAGGCGTTAGATTATTGCAACATACGCTTTTATTCTCTCCGTCTCTTTCTCAGACGTAACCATGGTGCTGCTACTCTGGCCAGATATTCTCTTTCCTTTACCAGATAAACTAGAGAGGTCAGTGGAAAACTATAAAATCTAAAAGTCTTTGGATGGATCCCCGATCAGTCCTAGGATTTTAATCTCTCACTTATTACTTCTTTTCCTACTGACAATGTTTCTTTATGTGAAAAATGCAGAGTTACACCGTGGTTCTGGGACTGTGTAATACAATATCCAAAGTCAACGTCTGTCTTCAGGAGTATTAGGAACTGGGGTGACAAAACCTGTTTTTGATGTGTGTATTATGTGAATCATGCATGCATGAACACTGCATCGATTTCTTAACACGACAGGCAGTGCAATATCAAATATACCCGACGCCACCAGGCATCGACTTTCAATGGCAATGTCCCCGCTTCCCTCTACCGGAATAACATAATGTGTCTACGAGTACAGTTTGACACGCAGGAACGTTTGACTGCGAATCGTGCTCGTAAAACTTTATTTGCTTAAATGGCTTACTGGTATACGGGGTATGAGACAGACCTCTCCTGGTGCTGGATCTCTGAGGATAGTATTTTCAGTGTCATTATTTCGCCTATTTTTAACGTGTGAACGGATAACATTACATAGTTTCACACGATTCAGATTGCGTAGCAGTATTCTAATCATAAACCGATCCAACTTTCATGTTATAGAGATTTCTATTAAAACACACTGCGACAAAAGAAAACGAAACCGCCCACACTCGTAGCACAGCACATAATTTTCTTTCTCGCTGGGAATTTAAAAAGAAATAGAGAAAAATATGTAGCCTATGTCCATCCCTATGCTCATAAGAGTGTCATGTAAAATCTGAAGTAAAGCGACCAAGAACTTCTCGAGAATCTTGCTAACAACATTTACCTTTTATATATTCGTACAGATAATAGTTCTGTGACGGAACTCTTTACTGGCTATCAAAAAATGACTCATCTAGTCATTTAGCTTCAATTCGTAAAGTACTCGTACAACCATTGTTTCAAGATCAATGCTAACTTTTGCCAAGAATAGGTCAGTCTCTTTGGTAGTCATCGTACTGGAGAATAAAATGCGTTGCATAACTTATGGCAATGATACAAAACACGTACAAACATTTCCTGAAACGGGAGTAGCTGCAGGACCTGCCCCTCACATAGGGTGTTACAAAAAGGTACAGCCAAACTTTCAGGAAACGTTCCTCACACACAAAGAAAGAAAGTATGTTATATGGACATGTGTCCGAAAACGCTTACTTTCCATGTTAGAGCTCATTTTTTTCTTCTCTTCAAATCACATTAATCATGGAATGGAAACACACAGCAACAGAACGTACCAGCGTGACTTGAAACACTTTGTTACAGGAAATGTTCAAAATGTCCTCCGTTAGCGAGAATACATGCATCCACCCTCCGTCGCATGGAATCCCTGATGCGCTGATGCAGCCCTGGAGAATGGCGTATTGTATCACAGCCGTCCACAATACGAGCACGAAGAGTCTCTACATTTGGTACCGGGGTTGCGTAGACAAGAGCTTTCAAATGCCCCCATAAATGAAAGTGAAGAGGATTGAGGTCAGGAGAGCGTGGAGGCCATGGAATTGGTCCACCTCTACCAATCCATCGGTCACACTTCGACTGAAATGTGCAGGAGCTCCATCGTGGATGAACCACATGTTGTGTCGTACTTGTAAAGGCACATGTTCTAGCAGCACAGGTAGAGAAAATCGCGTATGAAATCATGGCGGTGAATCGAGGAAGTACAGTACATACTGACGAAACTAAAATGAGCTCTAACATGGAAATTAAGCGTTTCCGGACACATGCCCACATAACGTATTTTCTTTATTGGTGTGTGAGAAATGTTTCCTGAAAGTTTGGTCGTACCTTTTTTGTAACACCCTGTATAAACACTCACTGGGTAACTGCACCTGCGAAAATTAAGCCCTTTATGCAGTATGTGGTATGCTGTAACTTGTCAGACTGTACATTGCTTGGTGGCACAGTGCGACAGTCACTTGTCGATTGTTTCTGACTGGTGTCCGCACTGTCAGTCATCCTGAATACCGAGTCTGACAATCCTATTTCGGGTAGAATTCAAAATGCCTGGGAAATACTGTCCTGCAAGCCGTGGATTCAAGATGCAATGCCACGAATTCATATGAGTTGACGTACAGCAACAGCCTTGCGACAACGAGTCGCCCATTTGCGTCTCAGAACTTACTAGGCGTTAGATTATGGCAGCATACGCTTTTATTCTCTCCGTCTCTTTCTCAGGCGTAAACATGGTGCTGCTACTCTGGCCAGATATTCTCTTTCCTTTACCAGATAATCTAGAGAGATCAGTGGTAAACTGAAGATCTAAAAGTCTTGGGATGGATCCCCGAACAGTCCTAGGATTTTTATCTGTAACTTATTACTTCTTTTCCTACTGACAATGTTTCTTTATGTGAAAAATGCAGAGTACACCGTGGTTCGGAATCCACGATAGCCGGCTGGGTAAGTTAGTACAAAGGACGGAGGAAGCAAGGACATACTACCTCCAATAGAACCAGGCGTAACAAACCACTGTGGTGTTGAAAACAGTCTTCGGATTGATGAAGGTTTACTTAACTTATATTCAGCAATTTTAACATTCGTGTTTACCTTACACCGTGCGGGATTGGCCGAGCGGTCTCAGGCGCTGCAGTCATGGACAGTGTGGCTGGTCCCGGCGGAGGTTTGAGTCCTCCCTCGGGCATGGGTGTGTGTGTTTGGCCTTAGGATAATTTAGGTTGAGTAGTGTGTAAGCTTAGGGACTGATGACCTTAGCAGTTAAGTCCCATAAGATTTCACACACATTTGAACATTTTTTTTTTGTTAATCTTACAATGTACAAAGTACAGCAAAAGTAATGCTGACATCCATGTTAAACTTATGATGGATAAAGTATAGCAACACTATATTGACGATTCTGAGATTACATCCAAATGCAGCTGAATAGAAGGCAGAGGCAGTACCTAAGTATGTTTGCAATTCAGGCTACTAAAGGTGCTTCATAATAAATTGAGGCGAAACGGTTAAGGCAAAATAAAAATCAAATTAATTCATTTGCAAATAGACGTAAACATCAGTTGCATTATATCTCCTGTGCTATTAATGTTACCTTCTCGTGATCCTTATTTTTCCAAAAATGCATTATGTTGTGTTTCTTTCTCTTAAGTTCCCGCACTTTAGACAACTTTTCTTTCTTCCAGGATCCATGGCACCTGGAAAAAAAGTTCGTACAAAGAAGCTTTTCTACGGTTGGGTTTTACCACAATAATGGACAGAAAAGTCCCAGTGAGCTCTGTGCACTATAGTGCTAACAGCAGAGAGCATGAAACCATGCAAATTAAAAGATCACTTTGAAAGAGGTGATGCAGAGTTCGCCAGAGTAGACATTGCACCCTTCAGACGCAAAGAAGCTGCACTGAAAAGTTCACGCATGGCTTCAGCGTGCTACTTTTTTCAGTCGATGGAAGCTAGTCTTCAAGCATCACACCGAATCGCTGAAAACAAGAAACTTTGTACAATAGAAGAGGATATCATCACGCCTTGCTTACTAGATGCAGTCATTTCTAGGAGAGCAACATGTAGAAAAAATAAACAAGCAATCTCCTTTCAACAACACGATTAAAAGTCGTATCGAGGACATGAAGTTGGTTATTTTTGGCACAGTACACAACAAAATCAGATAAAGTAATTTCTTTGTACTGCAATTAGATGAAACGACTCACATCTTGTTTGCAGCTGCTTTTCTGTGTTCAGTGCATAAAAGACGATGGCCTGAAACAACAATCATTGGACATACTACACGTGATGAGGATGTTTTTCGTTCAGTAAAGAATTTCGTTGAGGGAATTAAGTTACAGTGGTCGATGTTTATGAGTGTATGTACAGACTGAGCACCTTATATCTTGGGCGTTCGCTCTGTATTCGACAGATTGCTGAATGAAGTTGCTCCAAATGCAACATTTAGCCACTGCAGTATACATCGCTATGCTTTGGCAGCGAAAACATTTCCACCTGATTTGTCGAATGTACTCATTCAAATAGAAGATTGTAAACCATATTCGAGGTAGTGCAACAAAGACAAGAGTTCTCAAAGGGTTGTGCAAAGCGACTGGAGTGAATTTCGATGAGCTCTTGTTTCACACAGAAGTTCGGTGGCTGTCACGTGGCAAGGTGCTGCATAGAATACTTGAGCTCCGACCGCAAATTGCTTTCTTATTGAAAAGGACGAGGATGGAAAAGGAGAAAGATTTACATGCCAAAATAACAGATAATGTATTTATTTCCAAAGTGGCATATCTTGAAGATTTCTTTGCGGAAATCAATACGCTTAACCTCGGCTTCCAACGAAATATGACAAATATTTTAACGGCACAAGATAAAGTTGCCAGTTTTCTTCGGAGGTTGGAGCTTCACCAACCCAGGGCTGAATTTCAAGACATTTCGATGTTCCCAGAATTGACAGTAATAACTCGATGCCTACAGTGAAAAATGCTCTTTCATCAATGAAATAAGTCACCACTTACCACCAGTAATAAATACTATCAGTAATTAATTTCCTACACTTGAGACTCGACAAGTAAATGCCTGGGCTTTAAGACCGTTTTCAGTGAAAGATGGTATATTTTCAGATAGTGAGATTCGAGCCAAAGCAAAATTTCTTGGACTACGTGAAGACAACACACTCAAAATAGGTTTCTCCAAAACGGAACTGGCGACGTTTTGAAGAAAGCTGGGTGACTAGTATTCGTTATTAAGAGAAAAATATGCGTGAAATTGGATTTGTGGCTATGGTGGCAACGAAAACAAAAGCAATGAAACGACTGAACTTGGAACACGATTTACGATGTGCACTAGCTGAGACCAAACCGAATATAAAAAAGATTGTTAAAATATGCAGTACCAACCGTCTCATAGACCTTCTTTATTCCTTGGATTAGTAGAACGCTTACAAAAACATGACACTTTTATTTGTTGAATGTTAATAAAATGTGTATTTCCTTGTAATTTTAAGAATTGGGGTCAACGGCCTTGCCGCATTGGTAACACGGTTTCCATCAGATCACCGAAGTTAAGAGCTGATGGATTGGGCTAGCACCTGGATGGGTGGCCATCCGGTCTGCCGAACGCTGTTGGCAAACGAGGTCCACCCAACCCTTGTGAGGCAAACTGAGGAGCTGCTGGATTGAGAAGTAGTAGCTCCGATCTCGAAAACTGACATACGGCTGAGAGAGCGGTGTGCTGACCACATGCCCCTCCATATCCGCAGCCAGTGACGCCTGTGGGCTGAGGAGGACACGGCGGCTGGTCGGTACCGTTGGGCCTTCATGGCCTGTTCAGGAGGAGTTAAGGGTGTTCTTTTTTTTAGGAAGGGAACGTTCAATTTTTTTTTTTTAGAAGTATGAATTAAGGATGGATCCGCCTTTTTGCAAGCGTACAACTGTTTTGTCTTACTACCCAGACATGTTTCACCACAATTGCGGCATCGCCAATGAGTTTCTTCCTTATAATTTTCTTGCAAATTACACTGCTTGAGTCCTATGGCTGGCAATGGAAATAGTCCACAGGTCTAGATTACTAATCTATGTCATCCTTGCTTAATTTGGATTGTTCTGAGCGTGTTTTATTGTTTTCGTGTATTTTGAATGACTTTTCTCTTGCTCGTTTGTGAATAACTGCGTCTTGCTAACTTTTTCCCTCTCTCAAATTTAGTTAGACAGTACACTCTGTTGGGGGTATTGGTTTCTACATGAGCTCGTTCGGGGGTGGTAGTCTCAAAAAGATTGGAAACCACTGGGTTATGGCGACCGCTCATGTAAAGTGCGAAAACCGGCTTAGAGTCCCGGTCCGACACGAATTTTCATTGTAGTTCGCCCCTTATACAGCAAATGCTTGTTCGCATTCGCAACTGCGAATACAGTCCATTATTTCGTATAATGTTGCTTTGTTACACATACCGTACTGTCTTCGAAAGGTCAATCTTTTTCATACAGTATTAGTGTATTTTGAGTGTCGTGCAGACCCATCATTTTGCCACATTTTGTTCTTGAATGAAGGAAGTGTGAAGTGAAAATTCCTTTACCTCAGACGCAGCCCTGCGTACAGATTTCGTAACAAAATTACGCCAGTTAAGGCTAGGAAATGATGGAGTATCGAAGTGTTCCAAATAGAGAATGAGAGAGAGAGAGAGAGAGAGACGGAGCGAGGGGACCGGCAAGTCAATCCTGTTACAGGAAATGTTTACAGGTGTTTTGTATCACGGCCATAAGTTGTTCATTGCTATGAAACTCACTTTATTCTCTCCTATGATGATTATCAAAAAGACTGACCAGTTCATCGTAAACATTATCAATTGGAAACAACGGTTGAACGAGTACTCTGACAATTTAGGCCAAACAACTTTAGGTGTCATCTATTTGATACCAAATAAAGAGTTCCGTCCTTTGGTTTTTACAGAGCTATTATTTGCGCGGGTATATATAGGGGAAACCTTGTTAGCAACAACCTCGAAAAGTTTTTGGTTGACTTACTTGAATTTTTACACGACACTCTAATAAACGGGCTGCTGGACATAGATTACATGTATTTAAAAAAAAAAGACATACGGGCTTTCCGTTAAAGTTCAGTACGAGAAAGAAAATACTGTGCTGTGCTGTGAAAGTGGGCGGTTTCGTTTTTTTTCTCGCAGTCAGTTTTAGTAGAAACCTGTGTATAATGAAAGTTAGATTGGTTTACGTTTATAACGACATTACGCAATCTGAATCCTGTGAAACTTTGTAATGCTACACTTCCAGTTTAAAACTAGGTTAGATAATGTTATTGAAGCTACTATCATCATAGATCCATGATAACAAGTCTCTCTCACACTCCGTATATCAATGATCAAAACTGATTTATCCATTCAATTTAAGCGAATCAGCGTTTCCGAACACGACTCACGGCCGAACCCAAACTATAACATGTCGTCGTTCCTGCGTCACAACCTGTACTCGTACACACATTATGTAATTCCAGTACGCGGGAGGACATTTTAATCGAATACGATATTGCAATGCCTCGTTTTTATGAATTACGGTGCACTGAAGTGCGGCGACTTCAGCTGTTATGACATACACTCATGTTCAGAAAAAACAGAACACCATGAACGAACAGAGATAGAACCTTTTTAAGGTTATTATTGCTGCTGCAAATCTAAAAATTTCTCCTTGCACAATGTAGCGATAAACAGTTGTCATATTAACATTTTTTATTTCTTTAGGATGAGTAAAATTTGCCACACACATGTCGCTTTTGAGAGACCTGCACAACTGATGCTTTTCATGTTTTCTTTATCTTTAGATCTCTCATATGATTTAATTTCAGGGTGCCACAAATTCTGTCTAACACTTTTTTACGGTTCGATGCTATTGCTCGAAGGGGTCAGCTATAAAAAGTTACACCTAAGGCTGAATGATGCTCTACGCGTTTGGCCCAAGCAATCTGAACGTTTTTGAGACCGTTAAGATTTGAAAATGAGCTCTTCGCCTCATTAACTTTTACACGCGTTGCGTTGCAGTAAAGCAGTAAATTTTCTATTATACGCACAGCGTCATCGTTGCTTCTTACTATCAAACAAGCGTCGTCAACGTACGCGTTACTAACTTCCTTCCGATCTGAGACTGATATGCCATCTAGTACGTCATTCAAAGGTCTCATAAGAGGTTCCAGTGCTAAAACGTACAGCATCATTGGTAACTGACTCCCCTGCGAGACTCTATTTCCAATCAAAATGTCCTTAGTATACTGTCCATTCTGTGAAACCTTTGATTTGATACCTGTTAATCTGTTAGCTAACACGTTCACTTTACTAGTAGTTAGTCCCATGTACCTCAATGTTTGGAAAAGGTATCCGTGGTTTACTCTGTTGAACGCTTTTGCAAAGTCTATAAAAGCAAGACCGCCATATTCTGTTTGGAAAGATTAAGACGATGCCCCGGTATTCACTTACAGTCTTGAATATGCTACACCCTGGAAGACAAGTTTGATGGCATCCAATGATCTTTTCTAAGACTGGACTTAGTCTCCCTTTGGCAACCCTCGCTGTTTTTTTTTTTTTTTTTTTGTTATCTGAATTCATTAGGGTGATAGGTCTCATTTTAGTTATATCCCTTATTTGTGTGTTCCTTCTTTTTAGAAGAAGCACAATGACACTCTGTTTAAAGCCTATTGAGACAGCCTCTCCATTCAAGACTTCATTTATAATTTCAGTAAATATTATTCCTGTTGTATGCCAATATGTTCTATAAAATTCTAATGGCAATCTATCAGGGTGTGGTGACAGGCGGTGATGACTTCTGTATATCTAAAACTTCTTCTGTGGGTATTTCCGCTGTCATATTTAGGTTACCCTGTTCTGTTATTGTGTCTGCGACTCCAGATATGGATAAAAAATCTCTCACCACATTGTCCTCAACCCACTTTTGACTGTAGAGTGTATTACAAATTCGAAAAGGCTCATTTATAATAGCTTTTCGATCTTTCAGATCTCTCGTGTCCTTCGCTCGGAGGTACTCAATAAAAAATTTTCTCCTTTGTTGTTCATGTCTTATGAGATAATATATTGAAGTACATTCGTCTTCTATAACAGTTTTGTGTGTGTGAGTCCTCTGGCTTTGATCTCTTGATATTTAGAAGCTTGGCTTTGGTCTGCTAATATGCATTAAAATATCTTGTGTCATTGGTTGCTCGTAGAGGGTGCGTATACGAAGGTAAAATGAAATTCAGTTGTGTTTCTCAACCACATCGCTCTCCCTTTAGATAGTAATAAAAGCTGTATTAAAAATTTTACATCTATGCCGTTCCTCGATACTAAAAAACAGACATCGTTCATTTGAGTTCCTTCCCTGCCAAGGATAACTGTCCCAGAGTTGTGCTTATGAGCTATGTTTAAAATTTTATTGTAGCCAGCTACATACGGATCCCTAATACTGACTTCTTTTAAAAATACTAATTCGGTGTCTGACTGATAAAAAACAAGTTTTAAGGAGAGCTACTTTAATTGCAGTTTGTATTTCATTTATATTCAAGGTACTCACATTATAAGTTTGTTCCATCAGAATGTATTAGAGATAAAGTTAGTGAATTGCTTATAGATGTTGACTCTGAAATTATTGGTATTTCTGAACACTACTTAATTCAGAGGCTTCCTTTACCAGGATACAGTTTGGCTGGCAGCTTTGCGAGGAACTCTTTGCGGTGTGAGGGAGTAGCCATGTATGTGAAAAACGGCATCCCATTTAAGTCAGTTGATGTTTCAAAGAACTGCACTGAAAAGGTGTTTGAATAACTGCTGTTATTAATAGACCCCAGACTCCGATTTCACAACATTTTTGCTAAAGCTAGAGAAGGTTCTTGGTTCACTTTATAGGAAATACAAAAAGTTAGTTATATGTGGTGACTTCAATATTAATTGTATAAGTGATTATGCAAGGAAGAGGATGCTGGTAGATCTCCTTAATTCACATAATCTTATGCAATCTTCTTTCCAGCGAGAGTGCAAGGGAACAGTAGAACAACCATACACAATATTTTTGTTCATTCCTCATTACTAGAAGGGCATTCTGTTAGCAAAAAGGTGAATGGCGTTTCAGATCATGATGCACAAATGTTAACTCTAAAAGATTTTTGTGCTGCAACGCGTGTTAAATATACTCATCAGCTGTTTAGGAAAGCTGATCCAGTTGCTGTAGAGACATTTGTAAACCTTATCAAGGAACAAGAGTGGCAAGATATTTATAGCGTTGATGCAGTAGACGATAAATATAATGCTTTTCTCAAGACTTTTCTTGTGATCTTTAAAAGTTGCTTTCCGTTAGAACGTACAAAACAGGGTACTAGCACAAACAGGCAGCCTGGGTGGCTGACTAGAGGGATAAGAATATCTTGTAGAACAAAGTGGCAATTATATCAAAACGTTAGAAATAGTCAGAATCTAAATGCAGCAGCCCATTACAAACAGAATTGGAAGGTGCTTAAAACTGTTATTAGGAAGGCTAAAAGTATGTGGTATGCAGATAGAATAAGTCTCAGGATAAAATTAAAACCATATGGTCAGTCGTAAGGGAAGTGGCTGCTCTGAAGAGATAGGTCGAGGATATAGAATCAGTGCGTAGTGGGAATGTCCGTGTTACTAATAAGTCGCATATATGTGCAGTATTTAATAATCACTTTCTGAATATAGCAGGTGAACTAAGTGCAAACCTAGTCCCAACAGGGAATCATATAGCGCTCTTAGATAAAAGTGTCCGAGACTGTTACCTGAAATGCTCCTCCATGATACTGACAAGAGGGAGATTGAGTTAATAATTGAATCACTAAAGACCAAGAACTCTCATGGATATGACGGGGTGTGTAGCAGAATACTGAAGTATTGTTCTATGTATGTTAGCCCAGTACTTAGCCATATCTGTAACTTTTCCTTTAGGAGTGGTCGGTTTCCTGACCGATTACAGTTCTCGGTATTGAAGCCACTTCATAGAAAGGGAGACAGGGATAATATTGACAATTACAGACCTATTTCTATGCCATCGGTGTTTGCTAAAGTTATCGAGAAGGTTGTATATACAAGGTTACTGGAGCACGTAAATTCACATAATTTGCTGTAAAATGTTCAGTTTGGTTTTAGAAATGGTTTAACAACTGAAAATGCTATCTTCTCTTTCCTCTGTGAGGTTTTGGACGGATTAAATAAAAGGTTACGAACTCTAGGTGTTTTCTTTGATATAACGAAGGCTTTTGACTGTGTTGACCACAAAATATTACTGCAGAAGTTGGACCATTATGAAGTAAGGGGAGTAGCTTACAATTGGTTCGCCTCTTACTTTAAGAACAGAAAGCAGAAGGTAATTCTCCGCAATATTGACAGTGGTAGTGATGTTCTGTCCCAATGGGGCACTGTTAAGTGGGGCGTTCCCCATGGGTCGGTGCTGGGGCCACTGCTGTTTCTTATTTATATAAATGATATGCCTTCTAGTATTACAGGTGATTCAAATATATTTCTGTTTGCTGATGACACCAGTTTGGTAGTGAAGGATCTTGTGTGTAATATTCAAACAGTATCAAATAATGTAGTTCATAAAATAAGTTCGTGGCTTGTGGAAAATAATTTGATGCTATATCACAGTAAGACTCAGTTTTTACAGGTTCTAACTCAACAAGAACCGATATTTTGATCGGAGAGAATGGGCATATTATAAGCGAAACGGAACAGTTCAAGATCCTAGGCGTTCGGATAGATAGTAAGCTGTTGTGGAAAGACCATGTCCAGGATCTTGTTCAGAAACTAAATGCTGCTTTATTTACCATTAGAACAGTATCTGAAATAAGTGACACGTCAACGCTAAAAGTAGTCTACTTCGCATATTTTCATACGCTTATGTCGTATGGTATTATTTTTTGGGGTAATTCTTCTGATTGAAAAAGGGTATTTTTGGCTCAAAAACGGACTGTTTGATCTATATGTCGTCTAAGTTCGAGAACCTCTTGTCGACCCCTATTCAATCGTCTGGGAATTCTGACATTGCCCTCACAGTGTATATTTTCTTCAATGTCGTTTGTTGTTAGCAATATTAGCCTATTCCCAAGAGTTAGCAGCTTTCACTCAGTCAATACTAGGCAGAAATCCAATCTGTATGTGGAATGCACTTCCTTGACTCTTGTTCAGAAAGGAGTGCAGTATTCAGCTGTATCCATTTTCAATAAGCTACCACAAGAACTCAAAAGATCTTAGCAGTAGCCCAAACTCTTTTAAGTCTAAACTGAAGAGTTTCCTCATGGCTCACTCCTCCTATTCTGTCGAGGAGCTCCTGGAAAAGCTAAAAGCAAATTCCAGCGTTACATTGTTGATTTTCTTTATTTAAACTTACGACTCGTCACCTGAATATGTTTTTTTTATATTTCATTTTATCTGTTTCTAATATCGTGTTATAATTTCATGTATTGACTCGTTCGATGACCATGGAGATTTCTCCTTAATTTGGTCCCACGGAACAATAAATAAATGAATAAATAAATAAATAAATATGTTATTCATCTGAAGTCGAAGCTTTCATAAAGATCACTGCATTTTTCCTTTAATTTCTTCTTCCGTTTTCCTTCTTTCTACATCTCTTGGCACCATTTTTATAAAAAAATATATCCTGTTGTCTATATCTTCTTCTGTTCGTTCTTCCCCATCGTCTGCCCAGTCTAACCTTGTCTCTGACGCACTTTGACTTTTTTTATCTCATTTTGTTCGCTTTCGTTTGTTGCATCTGCTCGGGGCGGACGTCGTAAGACATGCGTTTAAGTTCGTTGTTGGTCGATTAACTCAGTTTCTTTATTACAGAGGGCACCTAACCCTGTGGCCGAACACGCTGAGCTACCGTGGCGGCAGTACTTCAACTAATTAGGGTTTCGTCTGTTGACGGTACTGCGGCGTGCGATCGATGCTGCGGCAGCGTTTACTTGAGGCTAGCCGTCGGGCCAGGAATAGTAACTTCTGAAGTCGGCATCAGCGGGACGTGCCTTTTACTGCACTCATTCCGTATGGGCTCAGAGCAGTTACATAGAGCGCACGTTTGAGGTTGTCCGTCATACGTAACAACTCGATAGCCACACACCCTTCTACAGGGTGTTACAAAAACGTACGGCCAAACTTTCAGAAAACACACAAATAAAGATAAGATGTTATGTGGACATGTGTCCGGAAACGCTTAATTTCCATGTTAGAGCTCATTTTAGTTTCGTCAGTATATACTGTACTTCCTCGATTCACCGGCAGTAGGCCCAATTGAAGGAACGTAATGTTGACTTCGGTGCTTGTGTTGACATGCGACTCATGGCTCTACGGTACTAGCATCAAGCACATCAGTACGTAGCATCAACAGGTTATTGTTCATCACGAACGTGGTTTTGCAGTCAGTGCAATGATTACAAATGCCTAGTTGGCAGATGCCCATTTGATGTAAGGATTAGCACGGGGCAATAGCCGTGGCGCGGTACTTTTGTATCGACACAGATTTCCAGAACGAGGGTGTCCCGACAGGAAGACGTTCGAAGCAATTGATCGGCGTCTTAGGGAGCACGGAACATTCCATCCTATGACTCGCGACTGGGGAAGACCTAGAACGACGAGGACACCTGCAATGGACGAGGCAATTCTTTGTGCAGTTGACGATTACCCTAATGTCAGCGTCAGAGAAGTTGCTGCTGTACAAGGTAACGTTGACCACGTCACTGTATGGAGAGTGCTACGGGAGAACCAGTTGTTTCCGTACCATGTACAGCGTGTGAAGGCACTATCAGCAGCTGATTGGCCTCCACGGGTATGCTTCTGCGAATGGTTCATCCCACAATGTGTCAATCCTCATTTCAGTAAAAATGTTCTCTTTACGGATGAGGCTTCATTCCAACGTGATCAAAATGTAAATTTTCACAATCAACATGGGCTGACGAGAATCCACACGCAATTGTGCAATCACTTCATCAACACAGATTTTCTGTGAACGTTTGGGCAGGCATTGATGGTGATGTCATGATTGGACCCCATGTTCTTCCACCTACGCTCAATGGAGCACGTTATCATGATTTCATACGGGATACTCTACCTGTGCTGCTAGAACATGTGCCTTTACAAGTACGACACAACTTGTGGTTCATGCACGATGGAGCTCCTGCACATTTCAGTCGAAGTGTTCGTACGCTTCTCAACAACAGATTCAGTGACCGATGGATTGTTAGAAGTGGACCAATTCCATGGCCTCATCGCTCTCCTGACGTCAACCCTCTTGACTTTCATTTATGGGGGCATTTGAAAGCTCTTGTCTACGCAACCCCGGTACCAAATGTAGAGACTCTTCGTGTTCGTTTTGTGGACGGCTGTGATACAATACGCCGTTCCCCAGGGCTGCATCAGCGCATCAGGGATTCCATGCGATGGAGGGTGGATGCATGTATCCTCGCTAACGGAGGACCTTTTGAACATTTCCTGTAACAAAGTGTTTCAAGTCACGCTGGTACGTTCTGTTGCTGTGTGTTTCCATTCCATGATTAATGTGATTTGAAGAGAAGAAATAAAATGAGCTCTATCATGGAAAGTAAGCGTTTTCGGACACATGTCCACATAACATTTTTTCTTTCTATGTGTGTGAGGAATGTTTCCTGAAAGTTTGGCCGTACCTTTTTTGTAACACCCTATGTGAGGGGCAGGTCCTGCAGCTACTCCCGTTTCAGGAAATGTTTTTACGTGTTTTGTATCATTGCCATAAGTTATGCAACGCATTTTATTCTCCCGTACGATGACTACCAAAGAGACTCACCATTTCTTCGCAAAAGTTAGCATTGATTTTGTAACAATGGTTGTACGAGTACTTTGCTAATTGAAGCCAAATGACTAGATGAGTCATTTTTTTGATAGCCAGTAAAGAGTTCCGTCACAGAACTATTATCTGTACGAATATATATAAGGGAAATGTTGTTAGCAAGAATCTCGAGTTCTTGGTCGCTTTACTTCAGATTTCACATGACACTCTTATGAGCATAGGGATGGACATAGGCTACATATTTTTCTCTATTTCTTTTTAAATTCTCAGCGAGAAAGAAAATGATGTGCTGTGCTACGAAAGTGGGCAGTTTCGTTTTCTTTTGTCGCAGTGGGTTTTAATAGAAATGTCTACAACATGAAAGTTGGATCGGTATATGATTAGAATACTACTACGCAATCTGAATCGTGTGAAACTATGTAATGTTATCCGTTCCCACCTTAAAAATAGGCGAAATAATGACATTGAAAATACTATCCTCACAGATCCAGCGCCAGGAGAGGTTGTCTCATACCCCGTATACCAGTAAGCCATTTAAGCAAATAAAGGTTTCCGAGCACGACTCGCGGTCAAACCCACACTTCTATATTTCGACGTTCCTGTATCTCAAACTGTACTCGTAGACACATTATGTTATTCCGGCAGAGGAAAGCGGGGACATTTCGATTGAAAGTCGCTGCCTTGTGGCGTCTGGTATATTTGATATTGCACTGCCTGTCGTGTTAAGAAAACGATGCAGTGTTCATGCATACATGAATCACATAATACACACATCAAAAAAAGTTTTGTCTCACCTCAGTTCCTTGAACTCCTGAAGACAGACGTTGACTTTGGATATTGTATTACACAGTCCCTTTGACTGTTCAGAGATGTCACTAAACCCGCTCAAAGATGTAAACAACCGAGCGTGAGCAACGCCTATTAGACGGTGAGGGTCCGACAGCCGATCAGTTCCAGTCATTCACCAGGAAGGAGGTACACGGCTCGTGTTGTCTGTAGTCCAACTATGCCTACACGGTCAATAACGCGGTTGGATCGCGTCCGCGTTGTTACTTCGTGCCTGGAAGGGCTCTCAACAAGGAAAGGGTCCACGGGTCTCGGTGTGAACCAAAGCAATGTTGTTCGGACATGGAGGAGATACAGAGAGACAGGAACTGTCGATGACACGCCTCGCTCAGGCCGCCCAAGGGCTACTACTGCAGTGGATGACCGCTACCTGCGGATTATGACTCGGAGGAACCGTGACAGCACTACCCCACCATGTTGAATAATGCTTTTCGTGCAGCCACAGGACGTCGTGTTACGACTGAAACTGTGCTCAATAGGCTGCATGATGCGCAACTTCACTCCCGACGTCCGTATTTGCAACCACGATACCATGCAGCGCGGTGCAGATGGACCCAACAAGATGCCGAATGGACCGCTCAGAACTGGCATCACGTTCTCTTCAGCGATAGTGTCGCATTGCCTTCTACCATACGGAGGAAGGACGACATACGGAAGTTTGAGTCTGGCCATGATTATTGTACGGATCACGAAAGCGGGCAAGACCGTGATTTCCAACCCGAGGCCATTAACCCCTGAGGGATAAAACTATATTTTCTGGGTGGTAGAAATACGAAGTGTTATATTATGGTTCGTCACATAAGTAAATTGCTTCAAAAAATCATTTTCACCAACTCATTAGACTAACAAATTTAAGATATGTTGCTGATTCTAAAAGGGTCAAAAATGAGCATCAATTGCATGACGGTACGTGGTGGAGGCCAGAGCGAATGTATTAACATTGGAAATTCGCTAGCAGTAAGCGATGACAACTAGCTGCAGCTGGCTACTTGCCTGTATTGTTGCAGCAGTTTATTATTTACTCCACCGAGTTACCAGCTCACTCATTGTTCTTCTTTTGTTAGTCAGTTGTTAGCTCGCCAACCAAATCGACGGGTGTCTCCAATTTCACTACCTTCTCAAGGTATTTCGGTTTGAGACGAGAAAGAGAAACAGATTAGTGAAGTTTTTCTTATTCAAGCACTAACTGTTGGGTAAGAAACTCCTAATTAACACCACTGCCTTTCGTTCACTATTGGTTATATATACCTGAGTCGATAAGAAATAAGCATATGGAAGATGGTATCTGTTCTTTCGGACTGCCGCGAGTAATTAGTATAGCGGGCTGCGGCACTACAAATGTAGTGTGTGGACAGTTAGTGTAAGTTGTAAGTGAGAGTCTCACGGGCAGCGTGCCAGAGTTAAGTCCCTGCAGTCGCGCTATCCTCTGTGTCCTCGATGGGTCTCCGGTCTGCTTTAGGGGGTGGCGCGCCACGGACCTGTTGTGCCGGCCGAGGGCGCGCATGGACGAGGAAGTGTTTACACCGCTGGTACTGGCGCGTGTTGTTGTCTGACTAGATCGCCGTGGCACGCAATTTTAGAAAGACTACATTCCAATTATGTTCAACGAATATGCCAGACTCAAGGCTTTCGAAATAGAGCGTTTTTTGAAGGAAGAAGTTCGTCTACCTACTGCAGACCTAATTGGAATACACCTATCCATTGTAAGCACGAAGTCGGCGTTCCAAAACATCCCGAACGTGTTCTATAGGGTTCAGATCAGGACTCTGTGGAGGCCAGTCCATTACAGGAGTGTTATTATCGTGTATCCACTCGCCACAGGCCGAGCAAGATCATGTTGAAAGATGCATTCGCCATCGACTAATTGCTCTTCAACCTCGGGAAGCAAAAAGGTGCTTAAAACTTCAATGTAGGCCTATGCTGTGATAGTGCCGTGGAAAACAGCAATGGCTGCAAGCCCCCTCCATGAAAATCACGACCACACTAACACCAGCGCCTCCGAATTTTACGTCACTCCACACAATCTTCTTCCACTGTTCAATCGTCCAATGTTTACGCTCCTTACACCAAGCGAGGCGTCATTTGGCATTTACCGGCTTGATGTGTGGCTTATGAGCCCGCATCTCGTGGTCGTGCGGTAGCGATCTCGCTTCCCGCACCCGGTTTCCCGGGTTCGATTCCCAGCGGGGTTAGGAATTTTCTTTGCCTCGTGTTGGCTGGGTGTTGTGTGTTGTCCTTAGGTTAGTTAGGTTTAAGTAGTTCTAGGGGACTGATGACCATAGATGGTAAGTCCCATTGTGCACAGAGCCATTTGAACCAATTTTTTTTTTTTTTTTGTGGCTTATGAGCAGCCGCTCGACTATGAAATCAATGTTTTCTCACCTCCCGCCTAACTGTCATATTACTTCAGTGGATCCTGATGCAGTTTGGAATTCCTGTGTCATGGTCTGAGTAGATGTCTGCCTATTACACATTATCCCCCTCTTCAATTGTTGGCGGTCTCTGTCAGTTAACAGACTATCTCGACCTGTACGCTTTCGTGCTGTACGTGTCCCTTCACGTTTCCACTTCAATGTCACATCGAAATCAGTGGACCATCGGAAGTTTACGAGTGTGGAAATATCGCGTACAGACGTATGACACAAGTGACACCCAATAACCTCACCACGTTCGAAGATCGTGAGTTCCGCTTAGCGACCATTCTGCTCTCTGACGATGTCTAATGAGAACTGAGGTGGCTGACATGGAGTACGTAGCAGTAGGTGGCAGCACAATGTACCTATTATGAAAAACATATGTTTTTGGGGGTGTAGGGACACTTCTGATCACGTAGTGTATGACGGTTCACGATCACTCAGTTTGAGTTGGGCTGCGCGGCGCCGTGCATAGTGGTTCAGGTTGGAGTGCCGCAGTCTCGCAATTGGAGCAAGTTAAGATTACAAGTGCCGCATTTATTGTGCTGTACCGTCATCTAAAAATGAGCTGTTGTCAGTGGTTAACATCTGCGTTAAAGTATGTCAATGTACGATGGAAATAATCATTTCGTTGGACTACATCTTGGCAATACTAAACAGTTAGTTTTTTTCGTTTTTTTTCTTTTTTTTTGGCAAATGTCGTAAAAGACTTAAAAGCTGTTGTATATGAACCACGAATAATGGACACATTTTGCACAAATTCAGTATCAACCATTCTTTTTGGCAACGGCTGATTCCTTTATGAGTTACATGTACCTGTTCAAAAGATATCAGCCATTGTCATCGAAGTATGCATAATATTCTTTGCTTCATCGGTTTCGAATGCGACATCACTGGCAACCCACTTCCAGTCATCATTTAGTTTTGTTTTTGTGTGACATTTATTGTCTTTAGGATCCCACAATTCCTCCTTTCCTCCACAAAGAGCTATAAGTTGTTAAGTATCTTTGTCGTTACACGCCATACTTAGTGAGAACACACTTTCGCATAGCGTATACAGGGTGTTACAAAAAGGTACAGCCAAACTTTCAGGAAACATTCCTCACGCACAAAGAAAGAAAACACGTTATATGGAACTTTGTACGGAAACGCATACTTTCCATGTTAGAGCTCATTTTATCACTTCTCTTCAAATCACATTAATCATGGTACGGAAACACACAGCAACGGAACGTAACAGCGTGACTTCAAACACTTTGTTACAGGAAATGTTCAAAATGTCCTCCGTTAGCGAGGATACATGCATCCACCCTCCGTCGCTTGGAATCCCTGATCCGCTGATGCAGCCCTGGAGAATGGCATATTGTATCACAGCCGTCCACAATACGAGCACGAAGAGTCTCTACATTTGGTACCGGGGTTGCGTACACAAGAGCTTTCAAATGCCCCCATAAATGAAAGTCAAGAGGGTTGAGGTCAGGAGAGCGTGGAGGCCATGGAATTGGTCCACCTCTACCAATCCATCAGTCACACGTCGACTGAAATGTGCAGGAGCTCCATCGTTCATGAACCACATGTTGTGTCGTACTTGTAAAGGCACATGTTCTAGCAGCACAGGTAGAGAAATTCGCGTATGAAATCATGGCGGTGAATTGAGGAAGTACAGTACATACTGACGAAACTAAAATGAGCTCTAACATGGAAATTAAGCGTTTCTGGACACATGCCCACATAACATCTTTTCTTTATTTGTGTTTGAGAAATGTTTCCTGAAAGTTTGGTCGTACCTTTTTTGTAACACCCTGTATAAACACTCACTGGGTAACAGCACCTGCCCCCAGGGGCTCAGCATGCATTTGCTGGGTACGGGCTTGGCGACCCCGAGTTTCCTGAGCTGGGGACTGGTAAGCCCTGGGCATGCCTTAACGACCACCGTGCGGCGTGGCGGTGGAATGTTGTGTGTCTCTGGGAGTGGGGATCTTGGCTTGGCCGCCCGGATCGCGAGGATGGAATAAACATCTATAAACAACCCTTCAATCTCAAGGTGTGCGGAGCGCCGATGAGATGCATGGCTGTTGAGGTGGAACAGTCATTAGCGGGCAACCTCTGGGGAACCTGCCGCACCTTAGTTGTATAAGGCTTACTAGGCATGCGGGGCTCTGTCTAGGTGGACTTCTAGTTCCTAGCTGTTCGTTGGACCGAGATGGGACCTTCGAAATCCTTTTTTCCTCCTCCCAGCGGAAAGGGTGGGCCGCTGGAGGATCTTAACACCCAGTCTCTGAAGAGGGCTCGTGCAGTCAGTCCCTCTGACTGCAGCACATTTTTGACAAGTGAAGTCTTTAGTAACAGGATGCATTGTGGTGCTCAGAATGTGTTTCTCATTGTGAAACGGAAGGAGGGTAGTTTCGAGAAGGTTTCGCCCTTCTGTATACAAAAGGGATTGGAGGGCATCTGTGGCTCCTTGAAATCGGTGAAGCGCTTACGTAATGGGACCTTGCTAGTGGAAACTTCCACTTCCCAGCAAGCAACTAACCTCCAATCTGCTAAACGTCTTGGACAGTATGCCATAGACACTGAATTGCACAGCACCTTGAACTACAGCAAAGGTGTTGTGACATGCCAGGATCTAGTTGACATTCCCAAGGACGAACTGCAACGTGAGTGGGCTCCAGAAGGTATCTCGTTGATGTAGAACACATCATGAAGAGGGTTAATGGCAATCTTGTCAAATCCGACTCCTTTATTCTGACCTTCCGTAGCACAAAACTTCCTGAACATGTTAAAGCTGGCTTCCTTCGCCTTAGTGTGAGGCCTTATTTCCCGACCCCAATGCGCTGTTTTAAAAGCCAGCGTTTTGGGCATACCACCTTAGGATGCAAAGGCGAAGCGACTTGTGGCAACTGTGGTAAGGCTGCTCATGAAGGAGTTGGTTGCTCGTCTCCGGCTAAATGTATTAATTGCACTGTAAACCACCCTGTTTGGAGTAGGGACTGCCGAATATTTTTAGAGGTACGCAAAGTCCAGGAAATCAAAACGACCAAGCGAATCCACTATGGT
The DNA here is from genome assembly GCF_023897955.1 of Schistocerca gregaria. Lineage (NCBI taxonomy): Eukaryota > Metazoa > Arthropoda > Insecta > Orthoptera > Acrididae > Schistocerca > Schistocerca gregaria. Next base: position 181,484,799 of record NC_064931.1, on the reverse strand, counting down.
GAGGCCAAGAAGATCTATAAGTCGATGCAACCTCCCAAATTTGCTACATCTTTCGCATCCCTGGTTCAGAAGCCTACTCCAAAAGTCGATGCCTCAACGCAGACCGAGGTGGTGAGTGTTGGCACTAACACCTGCAGCTATCAGTGCACTTGCAACACAGCCAGTGTTTCAGAGCCGGTAGCCCCTACTGGAACGGCAGACAAGGGTATAGTGGCGAACTTGGGCCAGCCCCTGTCGCCTCCAACAGCTGAGGCTGTTCCCAAGCGCAGTGCGCCAATTATCACTTCCACATCAGCTCACCCAAAGCCCACCAAACCACAGAAAGCTCCTGTACCGCAGCAACACCGGGTCAAATCCCGTGGTAAACCGTCTGACCATGCGGCTGTTGTTTTACGCGAGGCTTCATCTGATTCTTCACCAGAGTTGATGGAATACGACGTATGTGTGGGGCAATCAGCTCACCCCACATCTGCCCCTCCACCTGCTGAGGTCTCCCCGCCCTGTCGGAGAGACAGGATAAAGGTGCTAACCCCAACATAGATGGCTCCCATACTTCAGTGGAACTTGCAAGGGTTCAGGACGCATGTGGAGGAACTTCGTCTACTCTCTCAGGGTAGACCACTGTGTCTGTGTCTCCAGGAGACTTATTTCCATCCCTCATACTCCCCTGAGCTGCGAGGCTATACACTCCACAAAAAGGATGACCTGCGTGGAGAGAGAGCTAGAGGAGGTGTAGGTATTTTCGTCAGGATGGACTACCACTCCTCGCCTCTCTCGCTTATGACGACTTTACAGGCTGTCACTGTGTCTGTACAAGTACGTCATCCATTAACTGTCTGTTCACTTTACTTGTCCCCACATTAGTCACTTGATGAAGTGGCCCTCACCGACCTTCTTACACAGCTCCCCCAACCATTCATTATTTGTGGTGATTTTAATGCCCACAATGTGTTTTGGAGCTCTGCAATTACCTGCCGCAGGGACAGAGCAATTGAGAGGCTTCTCCTGTCATCCTGTGCCTACTTGCTCAATGGAGGACAGAGTACTCATTTCTGCACAGCGACTCGGTCGTTCTCTGCCATTGATCTCTCGCTTTGCTCTCCAGCTCTTGCCGCCAGTGCTCACTGGGAAGTGGTCGCTGACTTGCATGGCAGTGATCATTTCCCCATCTGGATTCACCTGCCAGATGGCGTGGGCCCCGAAAGGAGACCACCACGATGGGTTATCAGTGGAGCTGACTGGACACTTTATAGCCAGTTGGCCCAATTCGAACAGTGTGCGACTGTTGAGGTGTGGGTGGATCATATTACCGAAACGGCCCACCACGCCGCTGCAGCATCCATTCCACAGTCCATGGCCCCCCGGAAGAGGCCACCAGTGCCTTGGTGGAATGCCGACTGCCGCTCTGCCATCAGGACCAGGCATGCAGCTCTGCGTCGGTTCAAGTCTCGGCCGACTGCTGAGAATCTTGCAGTATTTCGGGTGGCGAGGGCAAGGTGTCGCCGCATTATTCGTGAGAGCAAGAAGAGGTCATGGCAACAGTTCCTGAACACCATTAATCGTTCCACCAAAAGTTCCATTTTGTGGGAGCCCATCAGGAGAATTTCTGGCAGGGGAGGGAGGCGTCCCATAGCTGCTGTTTTGAATAACGGCACTCTCCACACGGATCCGCGAGACATTGCCCAGACTATGGCAGCGTATTTTGCCACAGTTACTGCAACAACCAGTCAGGATCCAGATTTCCAGCGTCATAGGGCCGTTGCTGAGAGATGTAGTCTGAACTTCCGGTCCACATCTCATGAAGTTTACAACTGCCCATTTTCTATGTGGGAGCTGGATTCTGCATTGTCTGGAGCTCGTGACACCTCCCCTGGTCACGACAGGGTCCATTACAGTATGCTATGGCACCTCACAATACGCAACAAAGAAATCCTCCTCGCACTTTTTAATGGAATTTGGGCGTCGGGTCACTTTCCTGACGCGTGGCGTGAGGCACTTTTAATCCCTTTTTTAAAACCTGGGACAGACCTCACGAACCCGAGTAGCTACCGTAGTGTTGCCCTCACTAGTTGCATAGGGAAGACCTTGGAGCGGATGGTCAACCGCCGCCTTGTCTGGATGTTAGAATCCCGGTAACTCCTTAGTCGCTTTCAGTGTGGGTTCAGGAAGTTTCGTTCCACCTTCGATAACCTGGCCCTACTGGAGGCTGCTATACAACAAGCTTTCCTACGCCGTCATCACCTTCTAGGTGTATTATTTGACATTGAGAAGGCCTACGATACCACTTGGAGGCGTCTCATCCTGGAGCAACTTCACAAATGGGGTTTTCGGGGTTGTCTTCCTCTTTTTATTCAGTCTTTCCTCTCGCCACGATATTTTAGATACCGAATTGGTGACGTCCTGTCTGATCGCTTTGAGCAGGAGAACGGTGTCCCTCAGGGTAGCGTTTTAAGTGTGACTCTCTTTGCCATCGCTGTTAATGGCATTACGTTCATAGTGAAAAGTCCTGTCCAGTGTTCTTTGTTTGTGGATGATTTCTCTTTGTTTTGCTCTTCTTCAGGCCTTGCAACGACAACTCGTCAGTTGCAACTTACGATTAGACGTTTGGATGACTGGGCCCGGAAGAGTGGTTTTAAGTTTTCCACCGAGAAGTCTGTATGTGTTCTTTTTAACCGTTCTCCTTCGATTTTACCCTTTCCTGAGTTGCGGATAAGGGACACTATTCTCACTTTTAAAGACACGGTGAGGTTTCTGGGGCTCATTTTTGACTCGAAGCTCACGTGGTTACCTCATCTTAAAGACCTGAAACGGCGGTCGCTTAAGGCTTTAAGTATTTTAAAATGTCTTAGCCACAGTACATGGGGAGCTGACAAGACTTGTCTCCTCCAGTTTTACAGGACGTTTGTGCGATCTCGGCTTGATTATGGGTGCACGGTGTATGGGTCTGCGAGGCCTTCTTACTTGAAGATGTTGGACGTTGTGCACCATGAAGGGCTTCGGTTGGCCACTGGGGCATTCCGAACTAGCCCTATACCAAGCCTCTGTGCAGAGGCTGGTGAACCGCCACTTCCTATGCTGCGACGGCTACTTACGGTGGGCCAGGCGTATAAAACTTTGTCCACACCATACACCCCTGCATACCCTGCCATTGCTCAGCCTCCTCTGGCACAGTTATTTCATAACCGGCAACGTGCGACGCAGCCCTATGGGATTCGCGCACAGGATTTCCTCGCTGCGATGTCTATGGCTGATCTTCGTGTTTTGCGTCGCGGTTGGAGCAGATCCCCCCCCCCCATGGCTCCTCCGGAGACCCGAACTTATTTTAGATTTGACTAATTTTAAGAAAGATCGCACACCAGAAATTACATTCCAATGTCTGTTTATTAACATTTTAGATGTGCATCACGGTTTCACTGTCGTGTACACTGATGGCTCCAAACAGGAGAATTTCCTTGGCTGTTCTGTAGTGTTCCCTGAAAAAGTTACCCGGATTCGCCTCCCTGCTGAATATACCGTTTTCGCAGCGGAGCTCCACGCGATCCTGAAGGCACTGGAGCAGATGAATCGTGTTCGGGGCGATCAATTTCTTCTCTGCTCCGATTCTCTTAGTGCCTTACAATCATTGCAGAACCTGTATCCGACTGAGGCGATGGTCCAGCTGATACATGACCAACTGTACTTGCTCCAACGGCGGGGTACAGAAGTATCCTTCTGCTGGGTGCCTGGTCATGTTGGCATCTGGGGCAATGAACAGGCCGATCGGGCTGCCAAGGAGGGCTGCAGAGAGCAGGGTGTGGTCCAGTGTCCTATTCCGTTGCAGTTAGTCATCGCTGCACTCCACAGGAAGTGCATGGAGTTGTGGGAGGACGAATGGCTGGCGGTGACGGCCAATAAACTGTGGTTGATAAAGTCAACCACTCGGCCGTGGCGTTCCTCCTGCCGGTTGCTCAGGCGGGAGGAGGTGGCCCTCACACGTCTTCCGACAGGGCACTGCCATCTCACACATAGCTTTTTATTACGGCGGGAGGATCCACCGTTTTGTGATGCTTGTAGTGTGCACATCTCTGTCCGGCACATTTTAACAGACTGCATTTTATACCGTGATGCACGGGCAGAAGCACAAGTTGCTGGGGATCTGCCTTCTGTTTTAGCTAATGATGAGACGTGTGTGTCTAGGGTTTTTAAGTTTTGTGATGTGTCTGGACTCTGGCCTAAACTTTTAGGCTGGAGGTTTTAGTGTATTGCAGAGTGGCTGACTCCTCCCCTTTTTTCATTGCGGTCAGCCAGCCACTTCCATCTGCTACATTGTTTTAGCTTCTTCTATCATTTTCTTCCTGTGTTGTCCATGTTTTACTGCTGACGCTCTGCTTCATCCCACGCTTTGGTGTGGGTGAGCACATGTTTTTCAACAATTGTTACCCATGTTTTCTGTTCCGTTTTATATTCCTGTTCTGTGATTTTTCTTGACACCCGTCTCACTAAGTCACTGAACGGGCGCTGAGGACCTTGCTGTCGTGCGCCCAATACCCCTCTACTGCTACTACTACTAACAGCACCTTCGAAAATTAAGCCATTTGTGCAGTATGTGGTATGCTGTAACTTGTCAGACTGTACATTGCTTGGTGGCACAGTGCGATAGTCACTTGTCGATTGTTTCTGACTCGTGCCCGCACTGTCAGTCATCCTGAATACCGAGTCTGACAATCCTATTTGTGGTAGAATTCAAAATGCCTGGGAAATACTGTCCTGCAAGCCCTGGATTCAAGATGCAATGCCACGAATTCATATGAGTTGACGTACAGCAACAGCCTTGCGACAACGAGTCGCACCTTTGCGTCTCAAAACGTACTAGGCGTTAGATTATTGCAGCATACGCTTTTATTCTCTCCGTCTCTTTCTCAGACGTAACCATGGTGCTGCTACTCGGGCCAGATATTCTCTTTCCTTTACCAGATAATCTAGAGAGCTCAGTGGTAAACTAAAAATCTAAAAGTCTTGGGATGGATCCTCGATCAGTCCTAGGATTTTTATCTCTCACTTATTATTTCTTTTCCTACTGACAATGTTTCTTTATATGAAAAATGCAGAGTTACACCGTGGTTCGCAATCCACGATAGCCGACTGGGTAAGTCAGTTCAAAGGACGGAAGAAGCGAGGACATACTATCTCCAATCGGACCAGGCGTAACAAACCACTGTGGTGTTGAAAACAGTCTTCGGATTGATGAAGGTTTACTTAACTTATATAGAGCAATTTTAACATTCGTGTTTACCTTACACCGTGCGGGATTAGCCGAGCGGTCTCAGTCGCTGCAGTCATGGACTGTGTGGCCGCCGGGATGTTTGAGTCCTCCCTCGGGCATGGGTGTGTGTGTTTGTCCTTAGGATAATATAGGTTGAGTAGTGTGTAAGCTTAGGGACTGATGACCTTAGCAGTTAAGTCCCATAAGATTTCACACACATTTGAACTTTTTTTCTGTTAAACTTACAATGAACAAAATACAGCAAAATTAATGCGGACATCCAAGTTAAACTTACAATGAACAAAGTACAGCAAAAGTAATGAGGACATCCATGTTAAACTTATGATGAATAAAGTATAGCAACACTATATTGACGATTCTGAGATTAAGTCCTAGTGCAGCTGAATAGAAGGCAGAGGCAGTACCTAGGTATGTTTGCAATTCAGGCTACTAAAGGTGCTTCATAATAAATTGAGGCGAAACGTTTACGGCAAAATAAAAATCAAATTAATTCATTTGCAAATATACGTAAACCGGAAATCATCAACATCAGTTGCATTATGTCTTTTGCTATTAATGCTACCTTCTCGTGATCCTTATTTTTTCAAAAATGCATTATGTTGTGTTTCTTTCTCTTAAGTTCCCGCACTTTAGACAACTTTTCATTATTCCAGGATCCATGGCACATGGAAAACAAGTTCGTACAAAGAAGCTTTTCTGCGGTTGGGTTTTACCACAATAATTGACAGGAAAGTCCCAGTGAGTTCTGTGCACTATAGTGCTAACAGCAGAGAGCATGAAACCATGCAAATTAAAAGATCGCTTTGAAAGAAGTGATGCAGAGTTCGCCAGAGTAGACATTGAACCCTTCAGACGCAAAGAAGCTGCAATGAAAAGTTCACGCATGGCTTCAGCGTGCTACTTTTTTCAGTCGATGGAAGCTAGTCTTGAAGCATCACACCGAATCACTCTTCGAATCGCTGAAAACAAGAAACCTTATACAAGAAGAGGATCTCATCACGCCTTGCTTACACTGAAAATAGGTTTCTCCAACTGGCAACGTTTTGAAGAAAGCTGGGTGACTAGTATTCGTTATTAAGAGAAAAATATGTGTGAAATTGGATTTTTGGTTATGGTGGCAACGAAAGCAAAAGCAATGAAACGACTGAACTTGGAACACGATTTACGATGTGCACTAGATGAGACCAAACCGAATATAAAAAACATTGTTAAAATATGCAGTACCAACCGTCTCATAGACCTTCTTTATTCCTTGAATTAGTAGAACACTTACAAAAACATGACAGTCTTATTTGTTGAATGATAAGAAAATGTGTATTTCCTTGTAATTTTAAGAATTGGAGTCAACGGCCTTGCCGCAATGGTAACACGGTTCCCATCAGATCACCGAAGTTAAGAGCTGATGGATTGGGCTAGCACCTGGATGGGTGGCCATCGGGTCTGCCGAACGCTGTTGGGAAACGAGGTTCACCCTACCCTTGTGAGGCAAACTGAGGAGCTGCTGGATTGAGAAGTAGTAGCTCCGATCTCGAAAACTGACATACGGCTCAGAGAGCGGTGTGCTGACCACATGCCCCTCCATATCCGCAGCCAGTGACGCCTGTGGGCTGAGGAGGACACGGCGGCTGGTCGGTACCGTTGGGCCTTCATGGCCTGTTCGGGAGGAGTTAAGGTTTTTCTTTTTCTTTAAGGGAACGTTCAAATTTATTTTCTAAGAAGTATGAATTAAGGATGGATCCGCCTTTTTGCAAGCGTACAACTGTTTTGTCTTACTACCCTGACATGTTTCATCACAATTGCGGCATCGCCAGTGAGTTTCTTCCTTATAATTTTCCATGCAAATTACACTGCTTGAGTCCTATGGCTGCCAATGGAAATAGTCCGAAGGTCTAGATTACTAAACTACACTCCTGGAAATGGAAAAAAGAACACATTGACACCGGTGTGTCAGACCCACCATACTTGCTCCGGACACTGCGAGAGGGCTGTACAAGCAATGATCACACGCATGGCACAGCGGACACACCAGGAACCGCGGTGTTGGCCGTCGAATGGCGCTAGCTGCGCAGCATTTGTGCACCGCCGTCGTCAGTGTCAGCCAGTTTGCCGTGGCATATGGAGCTCCATCGCAGTCTATAACACTGGTAGCATGCCGCGACAGCGTGGACGTGAACCGTATGTGCAGTTGACGGACTTTGAGCGAGGGCGTATAGTGGGCATGCGGGAGGCCGGGTGGACGTACCGCCGAATTGCTCAACACGTGGGGCGTGAGGTCTCCACAGTACATCGATGTTGTCGCCAGTGGTCGGCGGAAGGTGCACGTGCCCGTCGACCTGGGACCGGACCGCAGCGACGCACGGATGCACGCCAAGACCGTAGGATCCTACGCAGTGCCGTAGGGGACCTCACCGCCACTTCCCAGCAAATTAGGGACACTGTTGCTCCTGGGGTATCGGCGAGGACCATTCGCAACCGTCTCCATGAAGCTGGGCTACGGTCCCGCACACCGTTAGGCCGTCTTCCGCTCACGCCCCAACATCGTGCAGCCCGCCTCCAGTGGTGTCGCGACAGGCGTGAATGGAGGGACGAATGGAGACGTGTCGTCTTCAGCGATGAGAGTCGCTTCTGCCTTGGTGCCAATGATGGTCGTATGCGTGTTTGGCGCCGTGCAGGTGAGCGCCACAATCAGGACTGCATACGACCGAGGCACACAGGGCCAACACCCGGCATCATGGTGTGGGGAGCGATCTCCTACACTGGCCGTACACCTCTGGTGATCGTCGAGGGGCACTGAATAGTGCACGGTACATCCAAATCAACATCGAACCCATCGTTCTACCATTCATAGACCGGCAAGGGAACTTGCTGTTCCAACAGGACAATGCACGTCCGCATGTATCCCGTGCCACCCAACGTGCTCTAGAAGGTGTAAGTCAACTACCCTGGGCAGCACGATCTCCGGATCTGTCCCCCATTGAGCATGTTTGGGACTGGATGAAGCGTCGTCTCACTCGGTCTGCACGTCCAGCACGAACGCTGGTCCAACTGAGGAGCCAGGTGGAAATGGCATGGCAAGCCGTTCCACAGGACTACATCCAGCATCTCTACGATCGTCTCGATGGGAGAATAGCAGCCTGCATTGCTGCGAAAGGTGGATATACACTGTGCTAGTGCCGACATTGTGCATGCTCTGTTGCCTGTGTCTATGTGCCTGTGGTTCTGTCAGTGTGATCATGTGATGTATCTGACCCCAGGAATGTGTCAATAAAGTTTCCCCTTCCTGGGACAATGAATTCACTATGTTCTTATTTCAATTTCCAGGAGTGTATGTCATCCTTGCTCAATTTGGATTGTTCTGAGCATGTTTTATTGTTTTCGTGTATTCTGAATGACTTTTCTCTTGCTCGTTTGTGAATAACTGCGTCTTGCTATCTTTTTTCCTCTATCAAATTTAGTTAGACACTACACTCTGTTGGGGGTATTGGTTTCTACATGAGCTCGTTCGGGAGTAGTAGTCTCAAAAATATTGGAAACCACTGGGTTTTGGCGACCGCTCATGTAAAGTGCGAAAATCGGCTTAGAGTCCCGGTCCGGCACGAATTTTCATTGTCGTTAGCCCCTTATACAGCAAATGCTTGTTCGCATTCGCAACTGCGAATACAGTCCATTATTTCGTATAATGCTGCTTTGTTACAGATACAGTACTGTCTTCGAAAGGTCAATCTTTTTCATACAGTATTAGTGTATTTTGAGGGTCGTGCAGACCCATCGTTTTGCCACATTTTGTTCTTGAATGAAGGGAGTGTGAACTGAAAATTCCTTTAGCTCAGACGCAGCCCTGCGTACAGATTTCGTAACATAATTACGTCAGTTAAGGCTAGGAAATGAAGGAGTATCGGAGTGTTCCAAATAGAGAATGAGAGAGAGAGAGAGGGAGCGAGGGGATCGGCAAGTCAATCCTGTTACAGGAAATGTTTACAGGTGTTTTGTATCACGGCCATTAGTTGTTCATTGCTATGAAACTCACTTTATTCTCTACTATGACGATTATCAAAGAGACTGACCATTTCTTCGTAAACATTACCAATTGGAAACAACGGTTGAACGAGTAATCTGATAATTTAGGCCAAACGACTTTAGGTGTCATCTATTTGATACCAAATAAAGAGTTCCGTCCTTTGGTTTTTACAGAGATATTATTTGCGCTGGTATATAAAGGAGAAACCTTGTTAGCAACAATCTCGAAAAGTTTTTGGTTGACTTACTTGTATTTTTACACGACACTCTAATAAACGGGCTGCTGGACATAGATCACAAGTATTTAAAAAAAAAGGCATACGCGCTTTCCGTTAAAATTCAGTACGAGAAAGAAAATACTGTGCTGTGCTGTGAAAGTGGGCGGTTTCGTTTTCTTTCTCGCAGTCAGTTTTAGTAGAAACCTATATATAATGAAAGTTGGATTGGTCTACGATTATAACAACATTACGCAATCTGAATCGTGTGAAACTTTGTAATGCTACACTTCCAGTTTAAAACTAGGCTAGATAATGTCATTTAAGCTACTATCACCATAGATCCATGATAACAAGTCTCTCTCACACTCCGTATATCAGTGATCAAAACTGATTTATCCATCCAATTTAAGCGAATCAGCGTTTCCGAACACGACTCACGGCCGAACCCAAACTATAACATGTCGTCGTTCCTGCGTTTCAACCTGTACTCGTACACACATTATGTAATTCCAGTACGCGGGAGGACATTTTAATCGAATACGATATTGCAATGCCTCGTTTTTATGAATTACGGTGCACTGATGTGCGGCGACTTCAGCTGTTATGAGATACACTCATGTTCAGAAAAAACAAAACACCATGAACGAACAGAGATAGAACGTTTTTAAGGTTATTACTGCTGATGCAAATCCAAAAATTTCTCCTTGCACAATGTAGCGATAAACAGTTGTCATATTAACTTTTTTTATTTCTTTAGGATGAGTAAACTTTGCCACACACATGTCGCTTTTGAGAGAACTGCACAACTGATGATTTTCATTTTTTCTTTATCTTTAGATCTCTCATATGATTTAATTTCAGGGTGCCACAAATTCTGTCTGACACTTTTTTACGGTTCGATGCTATTGTTCGAAGAGCCCAGCTATAAAAAGTTACACCCAAGGCTGAATGATGCTCTACGCGTTTGGCCCAAGAAATCTGAAAGTTTTTGAGACCGTTAAGATTTAAAAATGAGCTCTTCGCCTCATTAACTTTTACACTCGTTGCGTTGCAGTAAAGCAGTAAATTTTCTATTATACGCACAGCGTCATCGTTGCTTCTTACTATCAAACAAGCGTCGTCAACGTACGCGTTACTAACTTCCTTCCAATCTGAGACTGATATGCCATCTAGTGCGTCATTTAAAGGTCTCATAAGAGCTTCCAGTGCTACAACGTACAGCATCATTGGTAACTGAGTCCCCTGCGAGACTCTATTTCCAATCAAAATGTCCTTAGTATACTGTCCATTCAGTGAAACCTTTGATTTGATACCTGTTAATCTGTTAGCTAACACGTTCACTTTACTAGTAGTTAGTCCCATGTACCTCAATGTTTGGAAAAGGTATCCGTGGTTTACTCTGTTGAACGCTTTTGCAAAGTCTATAAAAGCAAGACCGCCATATTCTGTTTGGAAAGATTACGAGGATGCCCCTGTATTCACTTACAGTCTTGAATATGCTACACCCTGGAAGACAAGTTTGATGGCATCCAATGATCTTTTCTAAGACTGGACTTAGTCTCCCTTTGACAACCCTCGCTGTTTTTTTTTTTTTTTTTTTTTTGTTATCTGAATTCATTAGGGTGATAGGTCTCATTTTAGTTATATCCCTTATTTGTGTGTTCCTTCTTTTTAGAAGAAGCACAATGACACTCTGTTTAAAGCCTATTGGGACAGCCTCTCCTTTCAAGACTTCATTTATAATTTCAGTAAATATTATGTCTGTTGTATGCCAATATGTTCTATTCTATGAATGGCCTTTCAGATCACGATGCACAAATTTTAACTCTAAAAATTTTTTTTGCTGCCACACGTGTTAAATATACTCATCAGCTGTTTAGGAAAGCTGATCCAGTTGCTTTAGAGACCTTTGTATACCTTATCAAGGAACAAGAGTGGCAAGATGTTTATAGCGCTGATACAGTAGACGATATATATATCGCTTTTCTCAAAGCTTTTCTTGTGATCTTTGAAAGTTGCTTTCCGTTAGAACGTACAAAACAGGGTACTAGCACAAAGAGGCAGCCTGGGTGGCTGACTAGAGGGATAAGAATATCTTGTAGAACAAAGTGACAATTATATCAAAACGCTAGAAATAGTCAGGATCTAAATGCAGCAGCCCACTACAAACAGTATTGTAAGGTGCTTAAAACTGTTATTAGGAAGGCAAAAAGTATGTGGTATGCAGATAGAATAAGTCTCAGGATAAAATTCAAACTATATGGTCAGTCGTAAAGTAAGTGGCTGGTGTGCAGAGACAGGTCGAGGATATAGAATCAGTACGTAGTGGGAATGCCCGTGTTACTGATAAGTCGCATATATGTGCAGTATTTAAGAATCACTTTCTGAATATAGCAGGTGAACTAAATGGAAACCTAGCCCCAACAGGGAGTCATATAGCGCTCTTAGAAAAAAGTGTCCGAGACTGTTACCCGAAATGCTCCTCCATGATACTGACAAGAGGGAGATTGAGTTAATAATAAAATCACTAAATACCAAGAACTCTCATGGATATGACGGGGTGTCTAGCAGAATACTGAAGTATTGTTCTATGTATGTTAGCCCAGTACTTAGCCATATCTGTAACTTTTCCTTTAGGAGTCCTCGGTTTCCTGACCGATTACAGTACTCGCTAATGAAGCCACTTTATAAAAAGGGAGACAGTTCATGAAATAAGTTCGTGCCTTGTGGAAAATAATTTGATGCTATATCACGGTAAGACTCAGTTTATTCAGTTTCTAACTCACAATTCAACAAGAACCGATATTTTGTTCGGAGAGAATGGGCATATTATAAGCGAGACGGAACAGTTCAAGATCCTAGGCGTTCGGATAGACAGTAAGCTGTTGTGGAAAGCCAATGTCCAGGATCTTGTTCAGAAACTAAATGCTGCTTTATTTACCATTAGAACAGTATCTGAAAATAGTGACACTTCAACACTAAAAGTAGTCTACTTCGCATATATTCATACGCTTATGTCGTATGGTATTATTTTTTGGGGTAATTCTTCTGATTCAAAAATAGTATTTTTGGCTCAAAAACGGGCTGTTCGAGCTATATGTGGTGTAAGTTCGAGAACCTCTTGTCGACCCCTATTCAGTAGTCTGGGAATTCTGACATTGCCCTCACAGTGTATATTTTCTTTAATGTCGTTTGTTGTTAGCAATATTAGCCTATTCCCAAGAGTTAATACCTTTCATTCAATCAATACTAGGCAGAAATCCAATCTGCATGTGGAATGCACTTTCTTGACTCTTGTGCAGAAAGAAGTGTAGTATTCTGCTACATCCATTTTCAATAAGCTACCACAAGAACTCAAAAGATCTTATCAGTAGCCCAAACTCTTTTAAGTCTAAACTGAAGAGTTTCCTCATGGCTCACTCCTCCTATTCTGTCGAAGAGCTCCTGGAAGAGCTAAAAGCAAATTCCAGCGTTACATTGTTGATTTTCTTTATTTAAACTTACGACTCGTCGTCTGAATATGTTTTTTTATATTTCATTTTATATGTTTCTAATATCGTGTTATAATTTCATGTATTGACTCGTTCGATGACCATGGAGACTTCTCCTTAATTTGGTCCCAACGAACAATAAATAAATAAATAAATAAATAAATAAATAAATGTGTTATTCATCTGAAGTCGAAGCTTTCATAAAGATCACTGCATTTTTCCTTTAATTTCTTCTCCCGTTTTCCTTCTTTCTATAGCTCTTGGCACTCTTTTAATAAAAAATATATCCTGTTGTCTATATCATCGTCTGTTCGTTCTTCTCCATCGTCTGCCCAATCTAACCTTGTCTCTGACGTACTTTGACATTTTTTATCTCATTTTGTTCGCTTTCGTTCGTTGTATCTACTCGGGGCGGACATCGGAAGACATGCGTTTAAGTTCGTTGTTGATCTATTAACTCAGTTTTTTTATTACAGAGGGCAGCTAACCCTGTGGCCGAACACGCTGAGCTACCGTGGCGGCAGTACTTCGACTAATTAGGGGTTATTCTCCTGTTTCTCCAGGTTTGTTTCCGATCTAGTTATGTAACGATTGTTGTCCATTTTCAGAATTCATCAGACTTTTGTTTCCTGCAGGGCGCTCATTGGCATTTTCTGTTGTAGAGTCTTCCATTGTCTTGTCTTGCTCCAGTATGGACCTGCGTTTCTCTCTTAAAGAAGGAGCCAAACTCTCTGCGGTTTCGTGTGCCAGTCTCCGCTTTTTGGCGTTCGTTTTTCTCCTTCAGGATCTTGCAGGAGACATGTCAGACGATTTTTCTATTGAGCTGATGGGGGAATGCTCAGACGACGTGTGTTCCTTCTTTTTATCAGAATTTCTTTTGGAAGTGTCATTGTGAAGTTCGATCTTTGGTTCTTTCACATTTATAACTTTAGATTGTTTGCATGTATCTACTTTCTGTACACTTTGGTGTCCTTCTCGATTGGCTTTTTCCACTTCTCATTTTTTTTTCGACCTCATTTACGTTTGTTCTTCTTTTAACTCTGTACGTGAGTCTGGCGTACCTTCAATATTCATTTCTGACTTATCTGAAATCGTCAGCTCTTCGAATTACAAAAGTGAAGAGCGCAGTGCGATTTCAGTTTCTGTGGTATTTAGAATTGTCTGCTGTATACCTGACAGACTTTGTCATACCGGATAATTCATTTGTTTCCTCATTTGGAGGCCGCTTGTCATATTTTCGGACGATTTCACCTGGACTCGGTAGTGTGTCGTTTCTGGTTACCGCCAGTGTCACTGGAGCCTCTCCCAGCCCTGCTGTTGACGGTACTGCGGCGTGCCATCGATGCGGCGACAGCGTTTACTTGAGGCTAGCCGTCGGGCCAGGAATAGTAACCTCTGAAGTCGGCATCAGCGGGACGCGCCTTTTGCTGCACTCATTCCGTATGGGCTCAGAGCAGTTACATAGAGCGCACGTTTGAGGTTGTCCGTCAAACGTAACAACTCGATAGCCACACACCCTTCTACAGGGTGTTACAAAAAGGTATGGCCAAACTTTCAGCAAACATTCCTCACACACAAATAATGAAAAGATGTTATGTGGACATGTGTCCGGAAACGCTTAATTTCCATGTTAGAGCCCATTTTAGTTTCGTCAGTATGTACTGTACTTCCTCGATTCCTCCCCTCATGAACCATGGACCTTGCCGTTGGTCGGGAGGCTTGCGTGCCTAAGCGATACAGATAGCCGTACTGTAGGTGCAACCACAAAGGAGGGGCAGCAGCCTTTTCAGTAGTTGCAAGGGCAACAGTCTGGATGACTGACTGATCTGGCCTTGTAGCAATAACCAAAATGGCCTTGCTGTGCTGGTACTGCGAACGGCTGAAAGCAAGGGGAAACTACGGCCGTAATTTTTTCCGAGGGCATGAAGCTTTACTGTATGATTAAATGATGATGGCGTCCTCTTGGGTAAAATATTCCGGAGGTAAAATAGTCCCCCATTCGGATCTCCGGGCGGGGACTACTCAAGAGGATGTTGTTATCTGCAGAAAGAAAACTGGCGTTCTACGGATCGGAGCGTGGAATGTCAGATCCCTTAATCGGGCAGGTAGGTTAGAAAATTTAAAAAGGGAAATGGATAGGTTAAAGTTAGATTTAGTGGGAATTAGTGAAGTTCGGTGGCAGGAGGAACAAGACTTCTGGTCAGGTGACTACAGGGTTATAAACACAAAATCAAATAGTTGTAATGCAGGAGTAGGTTTAATAATGAATGGAATAATAGGAATGTGGGTAAGCTACGACAAACAGCATAGTGAACGCATTATTGTGGCCAAGATAGATACAAAGCCCACACCTACTATAGTAGTACAAGTTTATATGCCAACTAGTTCTGCAGATGACGAAGAAATTGAAGAAATGTATGATGAAATAAAAGAAATTATTCAGATAGTGAAGGGTGATGAAAATTTAATAGTCATGGGTGACTGGAATTCGGCAGTAGGAAAAGGGAGAGAAGGAAACGTAGTAGGAGAATATGGATTGAGGATAAGAAATGAAAGAGAAACCCGCCTGGTAGAATGTTGCACAGAGCACAACTTAATCATAGCTAATAGTTGGTTTAAGAATCATGAAAGAAGGTTGTATACATGGAAGAACCCTGGAGATACTAAAAGGTATCAGATAGATTATATAATGGTAAGACAGAGATTTAGGAACCAGGTTTTAAATTGTAAGACATTCCCAGGGGCATATGTGGACTCTGATCACAATCTATTGGTTATGACCTGTAGATTAAAACTGATGAAACTGCAAAAAGGTGGAAATTTAAGGAGATGGCACCTGGATAAAATGAAAGAACCAGAGGTTGAACAGAATTTCAGGGAGAGCGTAAGGAAAAAATTGACAGGAATGGTTGAGAGAAATACTGTAGAAGAAGAATGGATAGCTTTGTGGGATGAAGTAGTGAAGGCAGCAGAGGATAATGTAGGTAAAAAGACGAAGACTAGTAGAAATCCTTGGGTAACAGAAGAAATATTGAATTTAATTGATGAAAGGAGAAAATATAAAAATGCAGTAAATGAAGCAGGCAAAAAGGAATACAAACGTCTCAAAAATGAGATCCACAGAAAGTGCAAAATGGCTAAGCAGGGATGGCTAGAGGACAAATGTAAGGATGTAGAGGCTTATCTCACTAGGGGTAAGATAGATACTGCCTACAGGAAAATTAAAGAGACCTTTGGAGATAAGAGAACCAATTGTATGAACGTCAAGAGCTCTGATGGAAACCCAGATGTAAGCAAAGAACGGAATGCAGAAAGGTGGAAGGAGTATGTAGATGGTCTATACAAGGGCGATGTACATGCGGACAATATTATGGAAATGGAAGAGGATGTGGATGAAGATGAAATGGGAGATATGATACTACTTGAAGAGTTTGACAGAGCACTGAAAGACCTGAGTCGAAACAAGGACCCCAGAGTAGACAACATTCCATTGGAACTACTGACGGCCTTGGGAGAGCCAGTCCTGACAAAACTCTACCATCTGGTGAGCAAGATGTATGAAACAGGCGAAATACCCACAGATTTCAAGAAGAATATAATAATTCCAATCCCAAAGAAAGCAGGTGTTGACAGATGTGAAAATTACCGAACAATCAGTTTAATAAGCCACAGGTGCAAAATACTAACACGAATTCTTTACAGACGAATGGAAAAACTAGTAGAAGCCGACCTCGGGGAAGATCAGTTTGGATTCCGTAGAAACACTGGAACACGTGAGGCGATCATGACCTTACGACT
Organism: Schistocerca gregaria; assembly: GCF_023897955.1. Classification (NCBI taxonomy): domain Eukaryota; kingdom Metazoa; phylum Arthropoda; class Insecta; order Orthoptera; family Acrididae; genus Schistocerca; species Schistocerca gregaria. Next base: position 181,468,012 of record NC_064931.1, on the reverse strand, counting down.
TATCTTAGAAGAAAGATTAAGGAATGGCAAACCTACATTTCTAGCATTTGTAGACTTAGAGAAAGCTTTTGACAATATTGACTGGAATTCACTCTTTGAAATTCTAAAGGTGGCAGGGGTAAAATACAGGGAGCGAAAGGCTATTTACAATTTGTACAGAAACCAGATGGCAGTTATAAGAGTCGAGGGGCATGAAAGGGAAGCAGTGGTTGGGAAGGGAGAAAGACAGGGTTGTAGCCTCTCCCCGATGTTATTCAATCTGTATATTGAGCAAGCAGTAAAGGAAACAAAAGAAAAATTCGGAGTAGGTATTAAAATCCATGGAGACGAAATAAAAATTTTGAGGTTCGCCGATGACATTGTAATTCTGTCAGAGACAGCAAAGGACTTGGAAGAGCAGTTGAATGGAATGGATAGTGTCTTGAAAGGAGGATATAAGATGAACATCAACAAAAGCAAAACGAGGATAATGGAATTTAGTCGAATTAAGTCGGGTGCTGCTGAGGGAATTAGATTAGGAAATGAGACACTTAAAGCAGTAATGGAGTTTTGCTATTATAACTGATGATGGTCGAAGTAGAGAGGAAATAAAATGTAGACTGGCAATGGAAAGGAAAGCGTTTCTGTAGAAGAGAAATTTGTTAACATCGAGTATAGATTTAAGTGTCGGGAAGCGATTTCTGAAAGTATTTGTATGGAGTGTAGCCATGTATGGAAGTGAAACATGGACGATAAATAGTTTGGACAAGAAGAGAGTAGAAGCTTTCGAAATGTGGAGCTACAGAAGAATGCTGAAGATTATATGGGTAGATCACATAACTAATGAGGAAGTATTGAATAGGATTGGGGAGAACAGAAGTTTGTGGCACAACTTGACCAGAAGAAGCGATCGGTTGGTAGGACATGTTCTGAGGCAACACGGGATCACCAATTTAGTATTGGGGGGCAGTGTGGAGGGTAAAAATCGTAGAGGGATACCAAGAGATGAATACACTAAGCAGATTCGGAAGGACGTAGGTTGCAGTAGGTACTGGGAGATGAAGAAGCTTGCACAGGATAGGGTAGCATGGAGAGCTGCATCAAACCAGTCTCAGGACTGAAGACCACAACAACAACAACATTCCTCGATTCACCGCCAGTAGGCCCAATTGAAGGAAGGTAATGTTGACTTGGGTGCTTGTGTTGACATGCGACTCATGGCTCTACAGTACTAGCATCAAGCACATCAGTACGTAGCATAAACAGGTTATTGTTCATCACGAACGTGGTCTTGCAGTCAGTGCAATGTTTACAAATGCGGAGTTGGCAGATGCCCATTTGATGTAAGGATTAGCACGGGGCAATAGCCGTGGCGCGGTACGTTTGTATCGAGACAGATTTCCAGAACGAGGGTGTCCCGACAGGAAGACGTTCGAAGCAATTGATCGGCGTCTTAGGAAGCACGGAATATTCCAGCCGATGACTCGCGACTGGGGAAGACCTAGAACGACGAGGACACCTGCAATGGACGAGGCAATTCTTCGTGCAGTTGACGATAACCCTAATGTCAGCGTCACAGAAGTTGCTGCTGTACAAGGTAACGTTGACCACGTCACTGTATAGAGAGTGCTACGGGAGAACCAGTGGTTTCCGTACGAGGTACAGCGTGTGAAGGCACTATCAGCAGCTGATTAGCCTCGACGAGTATGCTTCTGCGAATGGTTCATCCCACAATGTGTCAATCCTCATTTCAGTGCAAATGTTCTCTTTAAGGATGAGGCTTCATTCCAACGTGAACAAATTGTAAATTTTCACAATCAACATGTGTGGGCTGACGAGAATCGACACGCAATTGTGCAATCACTTCATCAACACAGATTTTCTGTGAAAGTTTGGGCAGGCATTGTTGGTGATGTCTTGTTTGTGCCCCATGTTCTTCCACCTACGCTCAATGGAGCACGTTATCATGATTTCATACGGGATACTCTACCTGTGCTGCTAGAACATGTGCCTTTACAAGTACGACACAACATGTGGTTCACGCACAATGGAGCTCCTGCACATTTGAGTCGAAGTTTCGTAGGATTCTCAACAACACATTCAGTATCCGATTGATTGTTAGAGGTGGACCAATGCCATGGCCTCCACGCTCTCCTGACGTCAACCCTCTTGACTTTCATTTATGGGGGCATTTGAAAGCTCTTGTCTACGCAACCCCGGTACCAAATGTAGAGACTCTTCGTGTTCGTTTTGTGGACGGCTGTGATACAATACGCCGTTCCCCAGGGCTGCATCAGCGCATCAGGGATTCCATGCGATGGAGGGTGGATGCATGTATCCTCGCTAACGGAGGACATTTTTAACATTTCCTGTAACAAAGTGTTTGAAGTCACGCTGGTACGTTCTGTTGCTGTGTGTTTCCATTCCATGATTAATGTGATTTGAAGAGAAGAAATAAAATGAGCTCTAACATGAAAAGTAAGCGTTTCCGGACACATGTCCACATAACATATTTTCTTTATTTGTGTGTGAGGAATGTTTCCTGAAAGTTTGGCCGTACCTTTTTGTAACACCCTATGTGAGGGGCATGTCCTGCAGCTACTCCCGTTTCAGGAAATGTTTGTACGTGTTTTGTATGATTGCCATAAGTTATGCAACGCATTTTATTCTCCAGTACGATGACTACCAAAGAGACTGACCATTTCTTCGCAAAAGTTAGCATTGATCTTGAAACAATGGTTGTACGAGTACTTTCCTAATTGAAGCCAAATGACTAGATGAGTCATTTTTTTAATAGCCAGTAAAGAGTTCCGTCACAGAACTATTATCTGTACGAATATATAAAAGGGAAATGTTGTTAGCAAGAATCTCGAGAAGTTCTTGGTCGCTTTACTTCAGATTTTACATGACATAGGGATGGACATATTTTTCTCTATTTCTTTTTAAATTCTCAGCGAGAAAGAAATGATGTGCTGTCCTACGAAAGTGGGCGGTTTCGTTTTTTTTTTTTTTTTTCGCAGTTGGTTTTAACAGAAATCTCTACAACATGAAAGTTGGATCGGTATATGATTAGAATACTACTACGAAATCTGAATCGTGTGAAACTATGTAATGTTATCCGTTCCCACCTTAAAAATAGGCGAAATAATGACATTGAAAATACTATCCTCACAGGTCCAGCGCCTGGAGAGGTTGTCTCATACCCCGTATACCAGTAAGCCATTTAAGCAAATAAAGGTTTCCGAGCACGACTCGCGGTCAAACCCACACTTCTATCTTTCGACGTTCCTGCGTCTCAAACTGTACTCGTAGACACATTATGTTATTCCCGTAGAGGGAGGCGGGGACATTTAGATTGAAAGTCGCTGCCTGGTGGCGTCGAGTATATTTGATATTGCACTGCCTGTCGTGTTAAGAAAACGATGCAGTGTTCATGCATACATGAATCACATAATTCACACATCAAAAAAAGGTTTGTCTCCCCCCAGTTCCTAGAACTCCTGAAGCAGACGTTGACTTTAGATACTGTATTAGACAGTCCCTTTGACTGTTCAGAGATGTCACTAAACCCGCACAAAGATGTAAACATCCGAGCGTGAGCAACTACGCCACCATGTTGAATAATGCTTTTCGTGCAGCCACAGGACGTCGTGTTACGACTGAAACTGTGCTCAATAGGCTGCATGATGCGCAACTTCACTCCCGACGTCCGTATTTGCAACCACGATACCATGCAGCGCGGTGCAGATGGACCCAACAAGATGCCGAATGGACCGCTCAGAACTGGCCATGATTATTGTACGGATCACGAAAGCGGGCAAGACCGTGATTTCCAACCCGAGGCCATTAACCCCTGAGAGATAAAACGATATTTTCCGGTTGTTAAAAATACGAAGTGTTAGATTATGGTTCAGTCACATAAGTAAATTGCTTCAAAAAATCATTTTCACCAACTCATTGGACTAATAAATTTTAGATATGTTGCTGATTCTAAAAGCGTCAAAAATGAGCATCAATTGCATGACTGTACGTGGTGGAGGCCAGAGCGAATATATTAACAAAAGATATTGGAAATTCGCTAGCAGTAGGCGATGACAACTAGCTGCAGCTGGCTACTTGCCTGTATTGTTGCAGCAGTTCATTATTTACTCCACCGAGTTACCAGCTCACTCATTGTTCTTCTTTTGTTAGTCAGTTGTTAGCTCGCCAACCAAATCGACGTGTGTCTCCAGTTTCATTACCTTCTCAAGGTATTTCGGTTTGAGACGATAAAGAGAAACAGATGAGTGAAGTTTTTCTTATTCAAGCACTAACTTTTGGGTAAGAAACTCCTAAATAGCACCAGTGCCTTTCGTTCACTATTGGGTGTATATATCTGAGTCGGCCGAGGGCGCGCATGGACGAGGAAGTGTTTACACCGCCGGTACTGGCGCGTGTTGTTGTCTGACTAGATCGCCGTGGCACGCAATTTTAGAAACAATACGTTCCAATTAATGTTCAACGAATATGCCAGACTCAAGGCTTTCGAAATAGAGCGTTTTTTGAAGGAAGAAGTACGTCTACCTCCTGCAGACCTAAATGGAATACACCTATCCATTGTAAGCACGAATTTGGCGTTCCAAAACATCCCAAACGTGTTCTATAGGGTTCAGATCAGGACTCTGTGGAGGCCAGTCCATTACAGGAATGTTATTATATTGTATCCACTCGCCACAGGCCTTGCATTACGAACAGTGCTCGATCGTGTTGAAAGATGCAGTCGCCATCCACTAATTGCTCTTCAACCTCGGGAAGGAAGAAGGTGCTTAAAACTTCAATGTATTCCTATGCTGTGATAGTGCCGTGCAAAACAGCAAGGGCTGCAAGCACCCTCCTTGAAAATCACGATCACACCATAACACCACCGCCTCCGAATTTTACGTCACTCCACACAATCTTCTTCCACTGTTCAATCGTCCATTGTTTACGGTCCTTACACAAAGCGAGGCGTCGTGTGGCATTTACCGGCGTGATGTGTGGCTTATGAGCCCGCATCTCGCGGTCGTGCGGTAGCGTTCTTGCTTCCGTCGCCCGGGGTTCCCGGGTTTGGTTCCCGACGGGGTTAGGGATTTTCTTTGCCTCGTTTTGGCTGGGTGTTGTGTGTTGTCCTTAGGTTAGTTAGGTTTAAGTAGTTCTAGGGGACTGATGACTATAGATGTTAAGTCCTATAGTGCTCAGAGCCATTTGTACCATTTTTTTTTTGTCTTATTAGCAGCCACTTGACCATGAAATCAATGTTTTCTCACCTCCCGCCTAACTGTCATAGTACTTGCAGTGGATCCTGATGCAGTTTGGAATTCCTGTGTCGTGGTCTGGGTAGATGTTTGCCTATTACACATTACGCTCTTCTTCAATTGTCTGCGGTCTGTGTCAGTTAACAGACAATCTCGACCTGTACGCTTTCGTGCTGTACGTGTCCCTTCACGTTTCCACTTCACTATCACATCGAACTCAGTGGACACCCAATAACCTCATCACGTTCGAAGACCGTGAGTTCTGCGTAGCGACCATTCTGCTCTCTGACGATGTCTAATGACAACTGAGGTGGCTGACATGGAGTACGTAGCAGTAGGTGGCAGCACAATGTACCTATTATGAAAAACATATGTTTTTGGGGGTGTACGGATACTTCTGATCACATAGTGTATGACGGTTCACGCTCACTCAGTTTAAGTTGGACTGCGCGGCGCCGTGCATAGTGCTTCAGGTACGAGTGCCGCAGTCTCGCAATTGGAGCAAGTTAAGATTACCGCATTTAATGTGCTGTACCGTCATCTAACAATGAGCTGTTGTCAGTGGTTAACATCTGCGTTAAAAGTATGTCAATGTACGGTGGAAATAATCATTTCGTTGAACTACATCTTGGCAAGACTAAACGGTTTGATTTTTTTTTTTTTTTTTTTTTTTTTTTTGTCAAATGTCGTTCAAAGACTTAAAAGCTGTTGTATATGAACCACGAACAATGGACACATGTTGCACAACTGTAGTATCAACCATTCTTTTTGGCAACAGCAGATTCCTTTATGAGTTACATGTACCTGTTCAAGCTCTGCAAAAGATGTCAGCCATTGTCATCGAAGTATGCATAATGTTCTTTGCTTCATCGGTGTCGAATGCGACATCACTGGCGACCCACTTCCAGTCATCACTTAGTTTTGTTTTTGTGTGATATTTATTGTCCTTAGGATCCCACAATTCCTCCTTTCCTCCACAAAGAGCTATAAGTTGTTAAGTATCTTTATCGTTACACGCCATACTTAGTGAGAACACACTTTCGCATAGCGCATACAGGGTGTTACAAAAAGGTACGGCCAAACTTTCAGGAAACATTCCCCACGCACAAAGAAAGAAAATATGTTATGTGGAACTTTGTATGTTATATGGACATGTGTCCGAAAACGCTTACTTTCCATGTTAGAGCTCATTTTAACACTTCTCTTCAAACCACATTAATCATGGTACGGAAATACACAGCAACAGAACGTACCAGCGTGACTTCAAACACTTTGTTACAGGAAATGTTCAAAATGTCCTCCGTTAGCGAGGATACATGCATCCACCCTCCGTCGCATGGAATCCCTGATCCGCTGATGCAGCACTGGAGAATGACATATTGTATCACAGTCGTCCACAATACGAGCACGAAGAGTCTCTACATTTGGTACCGGTGTTGCGTAGACAAGAGCTTTCAAATGTCCCCATAAATGAAAGTCAAGAGGGTTGACGTCAGGAGAGCGTGGAGGCCATGGAATTGGTCTACCTTTACCAATCCATCGGTCACACTTCGACTGAAATGTGCAGGAGCTCCATCGTTCATGAACCACATGTTGTGTCGTACTTGTATAGGCACATGTTCTAGCAGCGCAGGTAGAGAAAATCCCGTATTACATCATGGCGGTGAATCGAGGAAGTACAGTACATACTGACGAAACTAAAATGAGCTCTAACATGGAAATTAAGCGTTTCCGGACACATGTCCACATAACATCTTTTCTTTATTTGTGTGTGAGAAATGTTTCCTGAAAGTTTGGCTGTACATTTTTTGTAACACCCTGTATAAACACTCACTGGGTAACTGCACCTGCGAAAATTAAGCCATTTATGCAGTATGTGGTATGCTGTAACTTGTCAGACTGTACATTGCTTGGTGGCACAGTGCGATAGTCACTTGTCGATTGTTTCCGACTCATGCCCGCACTGTCAGTCATCCTGAATACCGAGTCTGACAATCCTACTTCGGGTAGAATTCAAAATGCCTTGGAAATACTGTCCTGCAAGCCCTGGATTCAAGATGCAATGCCACGAATTCATATGAGTTGACGCACAGCAACAGCCTTGCGACAACGAGTCACACCTTTGCGTCTCAGAACGTACTAGGCGTTAGATTATTGCAGCATACGCTTTTATTCTCCCCGTCTCTTTCTCAGGCGTAAACATGGTGCTGCTACTCTGGCCAGATATTCTCTTTCCTTTACCAGATAATCTAGAGAGCTCAGTGGTAAACTAAAAATCTAAAAGTCTTGGGATTGATCCCCGATCAGTCCTAGGACTTTTATCTCTCACTTATTACTTCTTTTCCTACTGACAATGTTTCTTTATGTGAAAAATGCAGAGTTACACCGTGGTTCGGAATCCAAGATAGCCGGATGGGTAAGTAAGTTCAAAAGACGGAGGAAGCGAGGACATACTACCTCCAATAGGACCAGGCGTAACAAACCACTGTGGTGTTGAAAAGAGTCTTGGGAATGCTGAAGGTTTACTTAACTTATATAGAGCAATTTTAACATTCGTGTTTACCTTACACCGTGCGGGATTAGCCGAGCGGTCTCAGGCGCTGCAGTCATGGACTGTGTGGCCTGTCCCGGCGGAGGTTTGAGTCCTCCCTCGGGCATGGGTGTGTGTGTTTGTCCTTAGGATAACTTAGGTTGAGTAGTGTGTAAGCTTACGGACTGATGACCTCAGCAGTTAAGTCCCATAAGATTTCACACACATCTGACTTTTTTTTTTTTTTTTTGTTAAACTTACAATGAACAAAGTACAGCAAAAGTATTGCTGACATCCATGTTAAACTTATGATGAATAAAGTATAGCAACACTATATTGACGATTCTGAGATTACGTCCAAGTGCAGCTGAATAGAAGGCAGAGGCAGAACCTAAGTGTGTTTGCAATTCAGGCTACTAAAGGTGCTTCATAATAAATTGAGGCGAAAAGGTCACGGCAAAATAAAAATAAAATTAATTCATTTGCAAATAGACGTAAACCGGAAATCATCAACATCAGTTGCATTATGTCTTTTGCTATTAATGCTACCTTCTCGTGATACTTATTTTTCCAAAACGCGTTGTGTTGTGTTTCTTTCTCTAAAGTTCCCGCACTTTAGACAACTTTTCTTTCTTCCAGGATCCATGGCACCTGGAAAAAAAGTTGGTACAAAGAAGCTTTTCAACAGCTGGGTTTTAACACAATAATTGACAGAAAAGTACCAGTGAGTTCTGTCCACTATAGTGCTAACAGCAGAGAGCATGAAACCATGCAAATTAGAAGATCGCTTTGAAAGAAGTGATGCAGAGTTCGCCAGAGTAGACACTGAACCCTTCAGACGCAAAGAAAATGCACTGAAAAGTTGACGCAAGGCTTCAGCGTGCTACTTTTTTCAGTCGATGGAAGCTAGTCTTGAAGCATCACACCGAATCGCTCTTCGAATCGCTGAAAACAAGAAACCTTGTACAATAGAAGAGGATCTCATCACGCCTTGCTTACTAGATGCAGTCATTTCTAGGAGACCAACATGTAGAAAAAATAAACAAGTAATCTCCTTTCAACAACGCGATTAAAATTCGTATCGAGGACATGAATTTGGTTATTTTGGGCACAGTACACAACAAAATCAGATAAAGTAATTTCTTTATACTGCAATTAGATGAAACGACTGACATTGCATCTTGTTTGCAGCTGCTTTTCTATATTCAGTGCATAAAAGACGATGGCCTGAAAGAAGAATAATTGTACGAGGAATCATTGGACATACTGCACATGAGGAGGATGTTTTTCGTTCAGTAAAGAATTTTGTTGAAGGAATTAAGTTACAGTGGTCGAAGTTTATGAGTGTACGTACACACGGAGCACCTTCTATCTTGGGCGTTCGCTCTGTAATCGACAGATTGCTGAATGAAGTTGCTCCAAATGCAACATTTAGCCACTGCAGTATACATCGCTATGCTTTGGCAGCGAAAACATTTCCACCTGATTTGTCGAATGTACTCATTGAAATAGAAGATTGTAAACCATATCCGAGGTAGTGCAACAAAGAGGAAATCAATACGCTTAACCTCGGCTTCCAACGAAATATGAAGAAAATTTTAACGGCACAAGATAAAGTTGCCAGTTTTCTTCGGAGGTAGGAGCTTCACCAACCCAGGGCTGAATTTCAAGACATTTCGATGCTCCCAGAATTGACAGTAATAACTCGATGCCTACAGTGAAAAATGCTCATTCATAAATGAAATAAGTCAGCACTTACCACCAGTAATAAATACTATCAGTAATTAATTTCCTACATTGGAGACTCGACAAGTAAATGCCTGGGCATTTGACCGTTTTCAGTGAAAGATGGTATATTTTCAGATAGCGGTGTGCTGACCACATGCCCTCCATATCCGCAGCCAGTGACGCCTGTGGGCTGAGGAGGACACGGTGGCTGGTCGGTACCGTTAGGCCTTCATGGCCTGTTCGGGAGGAGTTAAAGATTTTTTTTATGAAGGGTACGTTCAATTTTTTTTTCTAAGAAGTATGAATTAAGGATGGATCCGTGGTTTTGCAAGCGTACAACTGTTTTGTCTTACTACCCAGACATGTTCATCACAATTGGGGCATCGCCAGTGAGTTTCTTCCTTATAATTTTCCTTGCAAATTACACTGCTTGAGTCCTATGGCTGCCAATGGAAATAGTCCACAGGTCTAGATTACAAAACTATGTCGTCTTTGCTCAATTTGGAGTGTTCTGTGCGTGCTTTATTGTTTTCGAGTATTTTGAATTACTTCTCTTGGTCGTTTGTGAAAAACTGCGTCTTGCTATCTTTTTTCCTATCTCAAATTTAGTTAGACACTACACTCTGTTGGGGGTATTGGTTTCTACATGAGCTCGTTCGGGGTTAGTAATCTCAAAAAGATTGGAAACCACTGGGCTATGGCGACCGCTCATGTAAAGTGCGAAAACCAGCTTCGAGACTCGGTCCGACACAAATTTTTATTGTCGTTAGCCCCTTATACAGCACATGCTTTTTCGCATTCGCAACTGCGAATACAGTCCATTATTTCGTATAATGCTGCTTTGTTACAGATACAGTACTGTCTTCGAAAGGAGAAACCTTGTTAGCAACAATCTCGAAAAGTTTTTGGTTGACTTACTTCAATTTTTACACGACACTCTAATAAACGTTCTGCTGGACATAGACTACATGTATTTAAAAAAAAAAAAAAAAAAGGCATACGGGCTTTCCGTTAAAATTCAGTACGAGAAAGAAAATACTGTGCTGTGCTGTGAATGTGGGAGGTTTAGTTTTCTTTCTCGCAGTCAGTTTTAGTAGAAACCTGTATATAATGAAAGTTGGATTGGTTTACGATTATAACGACATTACACAATCTGAATCCTGTGAAACTTTGTAATGCTACACTTCCAGTTTATGACTAGGCTAGATAATGTTATTGAAGCTACTATTATCATAGATCCATGATAAGAAGTCTCTCTCACACTCCGTATATCAATGATCAAAACTGCTTTATCCATTCAATTTAAGCGAATCAGCGTTTCCGAACACGACTCACGGCCGAACCCAAACTATAACATGTCGTCGTTCCTGCGTCACAACCTGTACTCGTACACACATTATGTAATACCAGTACGCGGGAGGACATTTTAATCGAATACGATATTGCAATGCCTCGTTTTCATGAATTACGGTGCACTGAAGTGCGGCGACTTCAGCTGTTATGAGATACACTCATGTTCAGAAAAAAACAGAACACAATGAACGAACAGAGATAGAACCTTTTTAAGGTTATTATTGCTGCTGCAAATCTAAAAATTTCTCCTTGCACAATGTAGCGATAAACGGTTGTCATATTAACTTTTTTTTATTTCTTTAGGATGAGTAAAATTTGCCACACACACGTCGCTTTTGAGAGACCTGCACAACTGATGCTTTTCATGTTTTCTTTATCTTTAGATCTCTCATATGATTTAATTTCAGGGTGCCACAAATTCTGTCTAACACTTTTTTACGGTTCGATGCTATTGTTCGAAGGGGCCAGCTATAAAAAGTTACACCCAAGCCTGAATGATGCTCTACGCGTTTGGCCCAAGCAATCTGAACGTTTTTGAGACCGTTAAGATTTGAAAACGAGCTCTTCGCCTCATTAACTTTTACACGCGTTGCGTTGCAGTAATGCAGTAAATTTTCTATTATACGCACAGCGTCATCGTTGCTTCTTATTATCAAACAAGCGTCGTCAGCGTACGCGTTACTAACTTTCTTCCGATCTGAGACTGATATGCCATCTAGTGCGTCATTTAAAGGTCTCATAAGAGCTTCCAGTGCTTCAACGTACAGCATCGTTGGTAACTGACTCCCCTGCGAGACTCTATTTCCAATCAAAATGTCCTTAGTATACTGTCCATTCAGTGAAACCTTTGATTTGATACCTGTTAATCTGGTAGCTAACACGTTCACTTTACTAGTAGTTAGTCCCATGTACCTCAATGTTTGGAAAAGGTATCCGTGGTTTACTCTGTTGAACGCTTTTGCAAAGTCTATAAAAGCAAGACCGCCATATTCTGTTTGGAAAGATTAAGACGATGCCCCTGTATTCACTTACAGTCTTGAATATGCTACACCCTGGAAGACAAGTTTGATGGCATCCAATGATCTTTTCTAAGACTGGACTTAGTCTCTTCATAACAATCCTCGCTGTTTTTTTTTTTTTTGTGATCTGAGTTCATTAGGGTGATAGGTCTCATTGTAGTTATATCCTTTATTTCTGTGTTCCTTCTTTTTAGAAGAAGCACAATGACACTCTGTTTAAAGCCTATTGGGACAGCCTCTCCTTTCAACACTTCATTTATAACTTCAGTAAATATTATTCCTGTTGTGTGCCAATATGTTCCATAAAATTCTAACAGCAATCTATCAGGGCCTGGTGACTCTTTAGGAGGTGATGACTTCTGTATATCTAAAACTTCTTCTGTGGGTATTTCCGCTGTCATATTTAGGTTACCCTGTTCTGCTATTGTGTGTGCGACTCCAGATATGGATAAAAAATCTCTCACCACATTGTACTCAACCCACTTTTGACTGTAGAGTGTATCACATATTCGAAAAGGCTCATTCATAATAGCTTTTTGATGTTTCAGATCTCTCGTGTCCACCACTCGGAGGTACTCAATAACATTTCTTCTCCTTTGTTGTTCATGCCTTACGAGATAATATATTGTGGTACTTTCGTCTTCTGTAACAGTTTTGTGTGTGTGAATTTATTTTTAAGTCCTCTGGCTTTGATCTCTTGATATTTAGAAGCTTGGCTTTGGTCTGCTAATATGCATTAAAATATCTTGTGACATTGGTTGCTCGTAGAGGGTGCGTATACGAGAGTAAAATGAAATTCAGTTCTGTTTCTCAACCACATCGCTCTCCCTTTAGATATTAATAAAAGCTGTATTAAAATTTTTCATCTATGCCGTTCCTCGATTCTAAAAAACAGACATCGTTCATTTGAGTTCCTTCCCTGCCAAGGATAACTGTCCCAGAGTTGTGCTCATGAGCTATGTTTAAAATTTTATTGTAGCTAGCTACATACAGATCCCTAATACTGACTTCTTTTGAAAATGCTATTTCGGTGTCTGACTGCCAAAAACGAATTTTAAGGAGAGCTACTTTAATTGCAATTTGTATTTCATTTATATTCAAGGTACTCACATTTTAAATTTGTTCCATCAGAATATATTAGAGATAAAGTTAGTGAATTGCTTATAGATGTTGACTCTGAAATTATTGGTATATCTGAACACTTCTTAAATAAGGAGATAATTTAGACGTTTCCTTTACCAGGATACAGGTTGGCTGGCAGCTTTTCGAGGAGCTCTTTGCGGTGTGGGGGAGTAGCCATGTATATGGAAAACGGCATCCCATTTGAGTCAATTGATGTTTCAAAGTACTGCACTGAAAAGGTGTTTGAATAACTGCTGTTATTAATAGATCCCCAGACTCCGATTTCACAACATTTTTGTTAAAGCTAGAGGAGGTTCTTGGTTCACTTTATAGGAAATACAAAAAGTTAGTTATATGTGGTGACTTCAATATTAATTGTATAAGTGACTGTGCAAGAAATAGGATGATGGTAGACCTCCTTAATTCATATAATCTGATGCAAACCGTATTCTTTCCAGCGAGTGTGCGAGGGAACAATAGAACAGTCATAGACAACATTTTTGTTCATTCCTCATTACTAGAAGAGTATTCTGTTAGCAAAAAGGTGAATGGCCTTTCAGATCATGATGCACAAATTTTAACTCTAAAAAATTTTTGTGCTGCAACACGCGTTAAATATACTCATCAGCTGTTTAGGAAAGCTGATACAGTTGCTGTAGAGACCTTTGTAAACCTTATCAAGGAACAAGAGTAGCAAGATGTTTATAGCGCTGATACAGTAGACGATAAATATAATGCTTTTCTCAAGACTTTTCTTGTGATCTTTGAAAGTTGCTTTCCGTTAGAACGTACAAAACAGGGTACTAGCACAAACAGGCAGCCTGAGTGGCTGACTAGAGGGATAAGAATATCTTGTACAACAAAGTTGCAATTATATCAGAACGTTAGAAATAGTCATAATCTAAATACAGCAGCACATTACAAACAGTATTGTAAGGTGCTTAAAACTGTTATTATGATGACAAAAAGTATTTGGTATGCAGATAGAATAAGTCTCAGGATAAAATTAAAACCATATGGTCAGACGTAAAGGAAGTGGCTGGTCTGCAGAGACAGGTCGAGGATATAGAATCAGTGCGTAGTGGGAATGTCCTTGTTACTGATAAGTCGCATATATGTGCAGTATTTAATAATCACTTTCTGAATATAGCAGGTGAACTAAATGGAAACCTAGTCCCAACAGGGGATCATATAGCGCTCTTAGAAAAAAGTGTCCGAAACTGTTACCTGAAATGCTCCTCCATGATACTGACAAGAGGGAGATTGAGTTAATAATTAAATCACTAAAGACCGAGAACTCTCATGGATATGACGGGGTGTCTAGCAGAATACTGAAGTATTGTTCTATGTATGTTAGCCCAGTAATTAGCCATATCTGTAACTTTTCCTTTAGGAGTGGTCGGTTTCCTGACCGATTAAAGTACTCGGTAGTGAAGCCACTTTATAACAAGGGAGACAGGGATAATATTGACAATTACAGACATTTTTCTATGCCATCGGTGTTTGCGAAAGTTATCGAGGAGGTTGTATATACAAGGTTACTGGAGCACTTAAATCCACATACTTTGCTGTCAAATTTTCAGTTTGGTTTCAGAAATGGTTTAACAACTGAAAATGCTATATTCTCTTTTCTCTGTGAGGTTTTGGACGGATTAAATAAAAGGTTGCGAACTCTAGGTGTTTTCTTTGATATAACGACGGCTTTTGACTGTGTTGACCACAAAATATTACTGCAGAAGTTGGACCATTATGGAGTAAGGGGAGTAGCTTACAATTGGTTCGCCTCTTACTTTAAGAACAGAAAGCAGAAGGTAATTCTCCGCAATATTGAAAGTGGTAGTGATGTTCAGTCTCAATGGGGCACTGTTAAGTGGGACGTTCTCCAAGTGTCGGTGCTGGGGCCACTGCTGTTTCTTATTTATACAAATGATATGCTTTCTAGTATTACAGCTGATTCCAAAATATTTCTGTTTGCTGATGACACCAGTTTGGTAGTGAAGGATCTTGTGTGTAATATTCACACAGTATCAAATAATGTAGTTCATGAAATACGTTCGCGTCTTGTGGAAAATAATTTGATGCTATGTCACAGTAAGACTCAGTTTTACAGTTTCTAACTCACAATTCAACAAGAACCGATATTTTGATCGGAGAGAATCGGCATATTATAAGCGAGACGGAACAGTTCAAGTTCCTAGGCGTTCGGATAGACAGTAAGCTGTTGTGGAAAGCCCATGTCCAGGATCTTGTTCAGAAACTAAATGCTGCTTTATTTACCATTACAACAGTATCTGAAATAAGTGACACTTCAACACTAAAAGTAGTCTACTTCGCATATTTTCATTACGACGATGCCTCTGTATTCACTTACAGTCTTGAATATGCTACACTTTGGAAGACAAGTTTGATGGCTTCCAATGATCATTTCTAAGACTGGACGTAGTCTCTATTTGACAACCCTCGCTGTTTTTTTTGTGATCTGAGTTCATTAGGGTGATAGGTCTCATTTTAGTTATATCCTTTATTTGTGTGTTCCTTCTTTTTAGAAGAAACACAATGACACTCTGTTTAAAGCCTATTGGGACAGCCTCTCCTTTCAAGACTTCATTGATAATTTCATTAAATATTATTCCTGTTGTATGCCAATATGTTCCATAAAATTCTAACGGCAGTCTATCAGGGCCTGGTGGCTCTTTAGGAGGTGATGACTTCTGTATATCTAAAACTTCTTCTGTGGGTATTTCCGCTGTCATATTTAGGTTACCCTGTTCTGTTATTGTGTCTGCAACTCCAGATATGGATAAAAAATCTCTCACCACATTGTCCTCAACCCACTTTTGACTGTAGAGTGTATCACAAATTCGAAAAGGCTCATTCATAATAGCTTTTTGGTCTTTCAGATCTCTTGTGTCCTCCGCTCGGAGGTACTCAATAAAATTTCTTCTCCTTTGTTGTTCATGTCTTATGAGATAATATATTGTGGTACTTTCGTCTTCTATAACAGTTTTGTGTGGGTGAATTTATTTTTAAGTCCTCTGGCTTTGATCTCTTGATATTTAGAAGCTTGGCTTTGGTCTGCTAATATGCATTAAAATATCTTGTGACATTGGTTGCTCGTAGAAGGTGCGTATACGAAAGTAAAATGAAATTCAGTTGTGTTTCTCAACCACATCGCTCTCACTTTAGATAGCTGTATTAAAAATTTTACATCTATGCCGTTCCTTGATTCTAAAAAACAGACATCGTTCATTTGAGTTCCTTCCCTGCAAATGATAACTGTCCCAGAGTTGTGCTCATGAGCTATGTTTAAAATTTTATTGTAGCCAGCTACATACAGATCCCTAATACTGACTTAATTTGAAAATACTATTTCGGTGTCTTACTGACAAAAAACAAGTTTTAAGGAGAGCTACTTTAATTGCAATTTGTATTTCATTTATATTCAAGGTACTCACATTATAAGTTTGTTCCATCAGAATGTATTAGAGATAAAGTTAGTGAATTGCTTATAGATGTTGACTCTGAAATTATTGGTATATCTGAACACTTCTTAAATAAGGAGATAATTCAGAGGCTTCCTTTACCAGGATACAGGTTGGCTGGCAGCTTTTCGAGGAGCTCTTTGCGGTGTGGGGGAGTAGCCATGTATATGGAAAACGGCATCCCATTTGAGTCAAATGGTGTTTCAAAGTACTGCACTGAAAAGGTGTTTGAATAACTGTTGTTATTAATAGATCCCTAGACTCTGATTTCACAACATTTTTGCTAAAGCTAGAGGAGGTTCTTGGTTCACTTTATAGCCAATACAAAAAGTTTGTTATATGTGATGACTTCAATATTAATTGTATAAGTGATTGTGCAAGGAAAAGGATGCTGGTGGACCTCCTTAATTCATATAATCATATGCAAACCGTATTCTTTCCAGCGAGTGTGCGAGGGAACAGTAGAACAACCATAGACAACATTTTTGTTCATTCCTCATTACTAGTAGGGCACTCTGTTAGCAAACAGATGAATGGACTTTCAGGTCATGATGCACAAATTTTAACTCTAAAAAATTTTTGTCCTACAACACTTGTTAAATATACTCATCAGCTGTATAGGAAAGCTGATCCAGTTGCTGTAGAGACCTTTGTAAACCTTATCAAGGAAGAAGAGTGGCAAGATGTTTATAGCGCTGATACAGTAGACGATAAATATAATGCTTTTCTCAAGACTTTTCTTGTGATCTTTGAAAGTTGCTTTCTGTTAGAACGTACAAAACAGGGTACTAGCACAAACAGGCAGCCTGGGTGGCTGACTAGAGGGATAAGAATATCTTGTAGAACAAAGTGGCAATCATATCAAAACGTTAGAAATAGTCAGAATCTAAATGCAGCAGCCCATTACAAACAGTATTGTAAGGTGCTTAAAGCTGTTATTAGGAAGGCAAAAAGTATGTGGTATACAGATAGAATATCTAAGTCTCAGGATAAAATTAAAACCATATAGTCAGTCGTAAAGGAAGTGGCTGGTGTGCAGAGACAGGTCGAGGGTATAGAATCAGTGCTTAGTATTTAATAATCACTTTCTGAATATAGCAGGTGAACTAAATGGAAACCTAGTCCCAACAGGGAATCATATAGCGCTCTTAGAAAAAAAAAGTGTACGAGACTGTTACCTGAAATGCTGCAGAAGTTGGACCATTATGGAGTAAGGGTAGTAGCTTACAATTGGTTCGCCTCTTACTTTAAGAACAGAAAGCAGAAGGTAATTCTCCGCAATATTGAGAGTGGTAGTGATGTTCAGTCCCAATGGCGCACTGTTAAGTGGGGCGTTCCCCAATAGTCGGTGCTGGAGCCACTGCTGTTTCTTATTTATATAAATGATATACCTTCTAGTATTACAGGTGATTCAAAAATATTTCTGTTTGCTGATGACACTAGTTTGGTAGGGAAGGATCTTGTGTATAATATTCAAACAGTATCAAATAATGTTGTTCATGAAATAAGTTCGTGGCTTGTGGAAAATAGTTTGATGCTATGTCACAGTAAGACTCAGTTTTTACAGTTTCTAACTCACAATTCAACAAGAACCGATATTTTGATCGGAGAGCATGGGCATATAATAAGCGAGACGGAACATTTCAAGTTCCTAGGCCTTCGGATAGATAGTAAGCTGTTGTGGAAAGCCCATGTCCAGGATCTTGTTCAGAAACTAAATGCTGCTTTATTTACCATTCGAACAGTATATGAAATAAGTGACACTTCAACACTAAAAGTATTATACTTCGCATATTTTCATACGCTTATGTCGCATGGTATTATTTTTTGGGGTAATTCTTCTGATTCAAAAATGGTATTTTTGGCTCAAAAACGGGCTGTTCGAGCTATATGTGGTGTAAGTTCGAGAACCTCTTGTCGACCCCTATTCAATAGTCTGGGAATTCTGGCATTGCCCTCACAGTGTATATTTTCTTTAATGTCGTTTGTTGTTAGCAATATTAGCCTATTCCCACGAGTTAGCAGCTTTCACTCAGTCAATACTAGGCAGAAATCCAATCTGCATGTGGAATGCACTTCCTTAACTCTTGTGTAGAAAGGAGTGCAGTATTCTGCTACATCCATTTTCAATAATCAACCAGCAGTAGCCCAAACTCTTTTAAGTCTAAACTGAAGAGTTTCCTCATGGCCCACTCCTCCTATTCTGTCGAGGAGCTCCTGGAAGAGCTAAACGCAAATTCCAGCGTTACATTGTTGGTTTTCTTTATTTAAACTTACGACTCGTCACCAGAATAAGCTTTTTTTATATTTCATTTTATCTGTTTCTAATATCATGTTATAATTTCATGTATTGACTCTTTCCATGACCATGGTGACTTCTCCTTAATTTGGTCCCACGGAACAATAAATAAATGTGTTATTCATCTGACGACGAAGCTTTTTGGCGTTCGTTTTTCTCCTTCAGGATCTTGCAGGACACATGTCAGACGATTTTTCTGTTGAGCTGATGGGGGAATGCTCAGACGACGTGCGCTCCTTCTTTTTATCAGAATTTCTTTTGGAGGTGTCATTGTGAAGTTCGATCTTTGGTTCTTTCACAGTTACATTTATAACTCTACATTATTTGCATGTATCTACTTTCTGTACACTTTGGTGTCCTTCTCGATTGGCTTTTTCTACTTCTCATTTTTTTTCGACCTCATTTACGTTTGTTATTCATTTAATTCTGTACGTGGGTCTGGCGCACCTTCAATATTCATTGCTGACTTATCTGAAATGGTCAGCTCTTCGAGTTACAAAAGCGAAGAGCGCAGTGCGATTTCAGTTTCTGTGGTGTTTAGAATTGTCTGCTGTATACCTGACAGACTTTGTCATACCGGGTAATACATTTGTTTTCTTATTTGGAGGCCGCTTGTCAGTTTTTCGGACGGTTTCACCTGGACTCGGTACAGTGTCGTTTCTGGGTACCGCCAGTGTCGCAGGAGCCTCTCCCAGCCCTGCTGTTGACGGTACTGCGGCGTGCCATCGATGCGGCGGCAGCGTTTACTTGAGGCTAGCCGTCGGGCCAGGAATAGTAAAACCTGAAGTCGGCATCAGCGGGACGCGCCTTTTACTGCACTCATTCCGTATGGGCTCAGAGCAGTTACATAGAGCGCACGTTTGAGGTTGTCCGTCATACGTAATAACTCGATAGCCACACACCCTTATACAGGGTGTTACAAAAAGGTATGGCTAAACATTCCTCACACACAAATAAAGAAAAGATGTTATGTGGACATGTGTCCGGAAACGCTTAATTTCCATGTTAGAGCTCATTTTAGTTTCGTCAGTATGTACTGTACTTCCTCGATTCCTCCCCCCATGAACAAGGGACCTTGCCGTTGGTGGGGAGGCTTGCGTGCCTCAGCGATACAGATAGCCGTACCGTAGGTGCAACCACAACGGAGGGGTATCTGTTGAGAGGCCAGACAAACGTGTTGTTCCTGAAGAGGGGCAGCAGCCTTTTTAGTAGTTGCAAGGGCAACAGTCTGGATGACTGACTGATCTGGCCTTGTAGCAATAACCAAAATGGCCTTGCTGTGCTGGTACTGCGAACGGCTGAAAGCAAGGGGAAACTACGGCCTAATTTTTCCCGAGGGCATGCAGCTTTACTGTATGATTAAATGATGATGGCGTCCTCTTGGGTAAAATATTCCTGAGGCAAAATAGTCCCCCTATTCGGATCTCCGGGCGGGGACTACTCAAGAGGATGTCGTTATCAGCAGAAATAAAACTGGCGTTCTACGGATCGGAGATAGATATAGTGGGAATTAGTGAAGTTCGGTTGCAGGAGGAAAAAGACTTATGGTCAGGTGACTACAGGGTTATAAATACAAAATCAAATAGGGGTAATGCAGGAGTAGGTTTAATAATGAATAGGTAAATAGGAATGCGTGTAAGCTACTACAAACAGCATAGTGAACGCATTATTGAGGCCAAGATAGATACGAAGCCCACACCTACTACAGTAGTACAAGTTTATATGCCAACTAGCTCTGCAGATGACGATGAAATTAAAGAAATGTATGATGAAATAAAAGAAATTATTCAGATAGTGAAGGGTGATGAAAATTTAATAGTCATGGGTGACTGGAATTCGGCAGTAGGAAAAGGGAGAGAAGGAATCGTAGTAGGTGAATATGGATTGGGGCTAAGAAAAGAAAGAGCAACCCGCCTGGTAGAATTTTGTACAGAGCACAACTTAATCATAGCTAATACTTGGTGTAAGAATCATGAAAGAAGGTTGTATACATGGAAGAACCCTGGAGATACTAAAAGATATCAGATAGATTATATAATGGTAAGACAGAGATTTAGGAACCAGGTTTTAAATTGTAAGACATTTCCAGGGGCAGATGTGGACTCTGACCACAATCTACACTCCTGGAAATTGAAATAAGAACACCGTGAATTCATCGTCCCAGGAAGGGGAAACTTTATTGACACATTCCTGGGGTCAGATACATCACATGATCACACTGACAGAACCACAGGCACATAGACACAGGCAACAGAGCATGCACAATGTCGGCACTAGCACAGTGTATATCCACCTTTCGCAGCAATGCAGGCTGCTATTCTCCCATGGAGACGATCGTAGAGATGCTGGATGTAGTCCTGTGGAACGGCTTGCCATGCCATTTCCACCTGGCGTCTCAGTTGGACCAGCGTTCGTGCTGGACGTGCAGACCGCATGAGACGACGCTTCATCCAGTCCCAAACATGCTCAATGGGGGACAGATCCGGAGATCTTGCTGGTTAGGGTAGTTGACTTACACCTTCTAGAGCACGTTGGGTAGCACGGGATACATGCGGACGTGCATTGTCCTGTTGGAATAGCAAGTTCCCTTGCCGGTCTAGGAATGGTAGAACGATGGGTTCGATGACGGTTTGGATGTACCGTGCACTATTCAGTGTCCCCTCGACGATCACCAGGGGTGTACGGCCAGTGTAGGAGATCGCTCCCCACACCATAATGCCGGGTGTTGGCCCTGTGTGCCTCAGTCGTATGCAGTCCTGATTGTGGCGCTCACCTGCGCGGCGCCAAACACGCATACGACCATCATTGGCACCAAGGCAGAAGCGACTCTCATCGCTGAAGACGACACGTCTCCATTCGTCCCTCCATTCACGCCTGTCGCGACACCACTTTAGGTGGGCTGCACGATGTTGGGGCGTGAGCGGAAGACAGCCTAACGGTGTGCGGGACCGTAGCCCAGCTTCATGGAGACGGTTGCGAATGGTCCTCGCCGATACCCCAGGAGCAACAGTGTCCATAATTTGCTGGGAATTGGCGGTGCGGCCCCCTACGTCACTGCATAGGATCCTACGGTCTTGGCGTGCATCCGTGCGTCGCTGCGGTCCGGTCCCAGGTCGACGGGCACGTGCACCTTCCGCCGAACACTGGCGACAACATCGATGTACTGTGGAGACTACACGCCCCACGTGTTGAGCAATTCGGCGGTACGTCCACCCGGCCTCCCGCATGCCCACTATACGCCCTCGCTCAAAGTCCGTCAACTGCACATACGGTTCACGTCCACGCTGTCGCGGCATGCTACCAGTGCTAAAGACTGCGATAGAGCTCCGTATGCCACGGCAAACTGGCTGACACTGACGGCGGCGGTGCACGAATGCTGCGCAGCTAGCGCCATTCGACGGCCAACACCGCGGTTCCTGGTGTGTCCGCTGTGCCGTGCGTGTGATCATTGCTTGTACAGCCCTCTCGCAGTGTCCGGAGCAAGTATGGTGGGTCTGACACACCGGTGTCAATGTGTTCTTTTTTCCGTTTCCAGGAGTGTATTTGTTATGACCTGTAGATTAAAACTGAAGAAACTGCAAAAATGTGGGAATTTAAGGAGATGGGACCTGGATAAAATGAAAGAACCAGAGGTTGTACAGAGTTTCAGGGAGAGCATAAGGGAACAATTGACAGGAATGGGGGAACGAAATACAGTAGAAGAAGAATGGGTAGCTTTGAGGGATAAAGTAGTGAAGGCAGCAGTGGATCAAGTAGGTAAAAAGACGAGGACTAGTAGAAATCCTTGGGTAACAGAAGAAATATTGAATTTAATTGATGAAAGGAGAAAATATAAAAATGCAGTAAATGAAGCAGGCAAAAAAGAATACAAACGTCTCAAAAATGAGATCGACAAGAAGTGCAAAATAGCTAATCAGGGATGGATAGAGGACTAATGTAAGGATGTAGAGGCTTATCTCACTAGGGGTAAGATAGATACTGAATACAGGAAAATTAAAGAGACCTTTGGAGATAAGAGAACCAATTGTATGAACATCAAGAGCTCAGATGGAAACCTAGTTCTAAGCAAAGAAGGGAAAGCAGAAAGTTGGAAGGAGTATATAGAGGGTCTATACAATGGCGATGTACTTGAGGACAATATTATAGAAATGGAAGAGGATGTGGATGAAGATGAAATGGGAGATATGATACTGCGTGAAGAGTTTGGAAGAGCACTGAAAGAACTGAGTCGAAGCAAGGCCCAGGGAGTAGACAACATTCCATTGGAACTACTGACGTCCTTGGGAGAGCCAGTCCTGACAAAACTCTACCATCTGGTTAGCAAGAAGAATATAATAATTCCAATCCCAAAGAAAGCAGGTGTTGACAGATGTGAAAATTACCGAACAATCAGTTTAATAAGCCACAGCTGCAAAATACTAACACGAATTCTTTACAGACGAATGGAAAAACTAGTAGAAGCCGACCTCGGGGAAGATCAGTTTGGATTCCGTAGAAACACTGGAACACGTGAGGCAATCCTGACCTTACGACTTATCTTAGAAGAAAGATTAAGGAATGGCAAACCTACATTTCTAGCATTTGTAGACTTAGAGAAAGCTTTTGACAATGTTGACTGGAATTCTCTCTTTCAAATTCTAAAGGTGGCAGGGGTAAAATACAGGGAGCGAAAGGCTATTTACAATTTGTACAGAAACCAGATGGCAGTTATAAGAGTCGAGGGACATGAAAGGGAAGCATTTGTTGGGAAGGGAGTAAGACAGGGTTGTAGCCTCTCCCCGATGTTATTCAATCTGTATATTGAGCAAGCAGTAAAGGAAACAAAAGAAAAATTCGGGGTAGGTATTAAAATCGATGGAGAAGAAATAACAACTTTGAGGTTCGCCGATGACATTGTAATTCTGTCAGAGACAGCAAAGGACTTGGAAGAGCAGTTGAATGGAATGGACAGTGTCTTGAAAGGAGGATATAAGATGAACATCAACAAAAGCAAAACGAGGATAATGGAATTTAGTCGAATTAAGTCGGGTGCTGTGGAGGGAATTAGATTAGGAAATGAGACACTTAAAGCAGTAAAGGAGTTTTACTATTTGGGGAGCAAAATAACTGATGATGGTCGAAGTAGAGAGGAAATAAAATGTAGACTGGCAATGGGAAGGAAAGCGTTTCTGTAGAAGAGAAATTTGTTAACATCGAGTATAGATTTAAGTGTCAGGAAGTCATTTCTGAAAGTATTTGTATGGAGTGTAGCCATGTATGGAAGTGAAACATAGACGATAAATAGTTTGGACAAGAAGAGAATGGAAGCTTTCGAAATGTGGAGCTACAGAAGAATGCTGAAGATTAGATGGGTATATCACATAACTAATGAGGAAGTATTGAATAGGACTGGGGAGAAGAGAAGTTTGTGGCACAACTTGACCAGAAGAAGCGATCGGTTGGTAGTACATGTTCTGAGGCATCAAGGGATCACCAATTTAGTATTGGAGGACAGTGTGGAGGGTAAAAATCGTAGAGGGATACCAAGAGATGAATACACTAAGCAGATTCAGAAGGATGTAGGTTGCAGTAGGTACTGGGAGATGAAGAAGCTTGCACAGGATAGGGTAGCATGGAGAGCTGCATCAAACCAGTCTCAGGACTGAAGACAACAACAACAACATTCCTAGATTCACTGCCAGTAGGCCCAATTGAATAAAGGTAATGTTGACTTCGGTGCTTGTGTTGACATGCGACTCATGGCTCTACAGTACTAGCATCAAGCACATCAGTACGTAGCATAAACAGGTTATTGTTCATCACGAACGTGGTCTTGCAGTCAGTGCAATGTTTGCAAATGCGGAGTTGACAGATGCCCATATGATGTAAGGATTATCACGGGGAAATAGCCGTGGCGCGGTACGTTTGTATCGAGACAGGTTTCCAGAACGAGGGTGTCCCGACAGGAAGACGTTCGAAGCAATTGATCGGCGTCTTAGGGAGCACTGAACATTCCAGCCTATGACTCGCGACTGGGGAAGACCTAGAACGACCAGGACACCTGCAATGGACGAGGCAATTCTTCGTGCAGTTGACGATAACCCTAATGTCAGCGCCAGAGAAGTTGCTGCTGTACAAGGTAACGTTGACCACGTCACTGTATGGAGAGTGCTACGGGAGAACCAGTTGTTTCCGTACCATGTACAGCGTGTGAAGGCACTATCAGTAGCTGATTGCCCTCACGGGTATGCTTCTGCGAATGGTGCTTCCCACAATGTGTCAATCCGCATTTCAGTGCAAATGTTCTCTTTACGAATGAGGCTTCATTCCAACGTGATCAAATTGTTAATTTTCACAATCAACATGTGTGGGCTTACGAGAATCCGCACGCAATTGTGCAATCACTTCATCAACACAGATTTTCTGGGAACGTTTGGGCAGGCATTGTTGGTGATGTCTTGATTGGGCCACATGTTCTTCTACCTACGCTCAATGGAGCACGTTATCATGATTTCATACGGGATACACTACCTGTGCTGCTAGAGCATGTGCCTTTACAAGTACGACACAACATGTGGTTCACGCACGATGGAGCTCCTGCACATTTCAGTCGAAGTGTTCGTACGATTCTCAATAACACATTCAGTGACCGATGGATTGTTAGAGGTGGACCAATTCCATGGCCTCCACGCTCTCCTGACCTCAACCCTCTTGACTTTCATTTATGGGGGCATTTGAAAGCTCTTGTCTACGCAACCCCGGTACCAAATGTAGAGACTCTTCGTGCTCGTATTGTGGACGGCTGTGATACAATACGCCATTCCCCAGGGCTGCATCAGCGCATCAGGAATTCCATGCGATGGAGGATGGATGCATGTATCCTCGCTAACGGAGGATATTTTGAACATTTCCTGTAACAAAGTGTTTGAAGTCACCCTGGTACGTTCTGTTGCTGTGTGTTTCCATTCCATGATTAATGTGATTTGAGGAGAAGAAATGAAATGAGCTTTAACATGGAAAGTAAGCGTTTTCGGACACAGTCCACATAACATATTTTCTTTCTTTGTGTGTGAGGAATGTTGCCTGAAAGTTTGGCCGTACCTTTTTGTAACACCCTATGTGAGGGGCTGGTCCTGCAGCTACTCCCGTTTCAGGAAATGTTTGTACGTGTTTTGTATCATTGCCATAACGTATGCAACGCATTTTATTCTCCAGTACAATGACTACCAAAGAGACTGACCATTTCTTCGCAAAAGTTAGCATTGATCTTGAAACAATGGTTGTACGAGTACTATGCTAATTGAAGCCAAATGACTAGATGAGTCATTTTTTTGATACCAAGTAAAGAGTTCCGTCACAGAACTATTATCTGTACGAATATATAAAAGGGAAATGTTGTTGGCAAGAATCTCGAGAAGTTCTTGGTCGCTTTACTTCAGATTTTACATGACACTCTTATGAGCATAGGGATGGACATAGGCTACATATTTTTCTCTATTTCTTGGTTTTAACAGAAATCTCTACAACATGAAAGTTGGATCGGTATATGATTAGAATACTACTACGCAATCTGAATCGTGTGTAGCTATGTAATGTTATCTGTTCCCACGTTAAAAATAGGCGAAATAATGACATTGAAAATACTATCCTCAGAGATCCAGCACCAGAAGAGGTCTGTCACATACCCCATATACCAGTAAGCCACTTAAGCAAATAAAGTTTTCCAAGCACGACTCGCGGTCAAACCCACACTTCTATATTTCGACGTTCCTGTATCTCAAACTGTACTCGTAGACACATTATGTTATTCCGGTAGAGGGAAGCGGGGACATTTCGATTGAAAGTCGCTGCCTGGTGGCGTCGGGTATATTTGATATTGCACTGCCTGTGGTGTTAAGAAAACGATGCAGTGTTCATGCATGCACGATTCACATAATACACACATCAAAAAAAGTTTTGTCTCACCTCAGTTCCTAGAACTCCTGAAGACAGACGTTGACTTTAGATATTGGTTTACACAGACCCTTTGACTGTTCAGAGATGTCAAAAAAACCGCACAAAGATGTAAACAACCGAGCGTGAGCAACGCCTATTAGACGGTGAGGGTCCGACAGCCGATCAGTTCCAGTCATTCACCAGGAAGGAGGTACACGGCTCGTGTTGTCTGTAGTCCAACCATGCCTACACGGTCAATAACGCGGTTGGATCGCGTCCGTATAGTTACTTCTTGCATGGAAGGACTCTCAACAAGGAAAGTGTCCACGCATCTCGGTGTGAACCAAAGCGATGTTGTTCGAACATGGAGGAGATACAGAGAGACAGGAACTGTCGATGACACGCCTCGCTCAGGCCGCCCAAGAGCAACTACTGCAGTTGATGACCGCTACCTGCGGATTATGCCTCGGAGGAACCCTGACAGCACTACGCCACCATGTTGAATAATGCTTTTCGTTCATCCACAGGACGTAGTGTTACGACTGAAACTGTGCTCAATAGGCTGCATGATGCGGAACTTCACTCCGGACGTCCGTATTTGCAACCACGATACCATGCAGCGCGGTGCAGATGGACCCAACAAGATGCCGAATGGACCGCTCAGAACTGGCATCACGTTCTCTTCACCGATAGTGTCACATTGCCTTCTACCATACGGAGAAAAGACGACATATGGAAGTTTGAGTCTGGCCATGATTATTGTACGGATCACGAAAGCGGGCAAGACCGTGATTTCCAACCCGATTCCATTAACCCCTGAGGGATGAAACGATATTTTCCGGTGGTAAAAATACGAAGTGTTAGATTATGGGTCAGTCACATAAGTAAATTGCTTCAAAAAATCATTTTCACCAACTCATTAGACTAACAAATTTAAGATATGTTGCTGATTCTAAAAGCGTCAAAAATGAGCATCAATTGCATGACTGTACGTGGTGGGGGCCAGAGCAAATGTATTAACAATAGATATTGGAAATTCGCTAGCAGTAGGCGATGACCTCTAGCTGCAGCTGGCTGCTTGCCTTTATTGTTGCAGCAGTTCATTATTTACAACACCGAGATACCAGCTCACTCATTGTTCTTCTTTTGTTAGTCAGTTGTTAGCTCGCCAACCAAATCGACGGGTGTCTCCAATTTCACTACCTTCTCAAGGTATTTCTGTATGAGACGAGAAAGAGAACCAGATGAGTGAAGTTTTTCTTATTCAAGCACTAACTGTTGGGTAAGAAACTCCTAATTAACACCACTGCCTTTCGTTCACTATTGGGTATATATACCTGAGTAGATAAGATATAAGCATATGGAAGATCGTATCTGTTCTTTCGGACTGCCGCGTGTAATGAGTATAGTGGGCAGCGGCACTATAATTATAGTGTGTGGACAGTAAGTGTAAGTTGTAAGTGTGGGTCTCTCGGGCAGCGTGCCAGAGTAATGTCCCTGCAGTCGCGCTATCCTCTGTGTCCTCGATGGGTGTCCGGTCTGCTTTAGGGGGTGGCGCGCCACGGACCTGTTGTGCCGGCCGAGGGCGCGCATGGACGAGGAAGTGTTTACACCGCCGGTACTGGCGTGTGTTGTTGTCTGACTAGAGCCGAGTGGCACGCAATTTTAGAAAGACTACGTTCCAATTAATGTTCAACGAATATGCCAGACCCAAGGCTTTCGAAATAGAGCGTTTTTTGAACGAAGTATTTCGTCTACCTACTGCAGACCTTATTGGAATACACCTATCCATTGTAAGCACGAAGTCGGCGTTCCAAAACATCCCAAACGTGTTCTATAGGGTTCAGATCAGGACTCTGTGGAGGCCAGTCCATTACAGGAATGTTATTATCGTGTATCCACTCGCCACAGGCCGTGCATTATGAACAGTGCTCGATCGTGTTGAAAGATGCAATCGCCATCCACTAATTGCTCTTCGAGCTCGGGAAGCAAGAAGGTGCTTAAAAATTCAATGTAGGCCTATGCGGTGATAGTGCCGTGGAAAACAGCAAGGGCTGCAAGCCCCCTCCATTAAATCACGACCATACTAACACCAGCGCCTCCGAATTTTACGTCACTCCACACAATCTTCTTCCACTGTTCAATTGTCCAATGTTTACGCTCCTTACACCAAACGAGGCGTCGTTTGGCATTTACCGGCGTGATGCGTGGCTTATGATCCCGAATCTCGTGGTCGTGCTGTAGCGTTCTCGCTTCCCGCTCCCGGGTTCTCGGGTTCGATTCCCGGCGGGGTTAGGGATTTTCTTTGCCTCGTGATGGCTGGGTGTTGTGTGTTGTCCTTAGGTTAGTTAGGTTTAAGTAGTTCTAGGGGACTGAACCTGTACGCTTTCGTGCTGTACGTGTCCCTTCACGTTTCCAAATCACTATCACATCGAAATCAGTGGACCTTCGGAAGTTTACGAGGGTGGAAATCTCGCGTACAGACGTATGACGCAAGTGACACCCAATAACGTCATCACGTTCGAAGATCGTGAGTTCCGCGTAGCGACCATTCTGCTCTCTGACGATGTCTAATGACAACTGAGGGGGCTGACATGGAGTACGTAGCAGTAGGTGGCAGCACAACGTACTACATCTTGGCAAGACTGAACAGTTAGATTTTTTTTTTTTGTCAAATGTCGTTCAAAGACTTAAAAGCTGTTGTATACGAACCACGAATAATGGACACATGTTGCACAACTGCAGTATCAACCATTCTTTTTGCCAACGGCAGATTCCTTTATGAGTTACATGTACCTGTTGAAGCTCTCCAAAAGATATCAGCCATTGTCATCGAAGTATTCTTTGCTTCATCGGTTTCGAATGCGACATCACTGGCGACCCACTTCCAGTCATCATTTAGTTTTGTTTTTGTGTGATATATTTATTGTCCTTAGGATCCCACAATTCCTCCTTTCCTCCACAAAGAGCTATAAGTTGTTAAGTACCTTTGTCGTTACACGCCATACTTAGTGAGAACACACTTTCGCATAGCGCATACAGGGTGTTACAAAAAGGTAGGGCCAAACTTTCAGGAAACATTCCTCACGCACAGAGAAAGAAAACACGTTATGTGGAAATTTGTACGGAAACGCATACTTTCCGTGTTAGAGCTCATTTTAACACTTCTATTCAAATCACATTAATCACAGCAACGGAACGTACCAGCGTGACTTTCGAACACTTTGTTACAGGAAATGTTCAAAATGTCGTCCGTTAGCGAGGATACATGCATCACCCTCCGTCGCTTGGAATCCCTGATCCGCTGATGCAGCCCTGGAGAATGGCATATTGTATCACAGCCGTCCACAATACGAGCACGAAGAGTCTCTACATTTGGTACCGGGGTTGCGTACACAAGAGCTTTCAAATGCCCCCATAAATGAAAGTCAAGAGGGTTGAGGTCAGGAGAGCGTGGAGGCCATGGAATTGGTACACCTTTACCAATCCATCAGTCACACTTCGACTGAAATGTGCAGGAGCTCCATCGTTTATGAACCACATGTTGTGTAGTACTTGTAAAGGCACATGTTCTAGCAGCACAGATAGAGAAAATCGCGTATGAAATCATGGCGGTAAATCGAGGAAGTACAGTACATACTGACGAAACTAAAATGAGCTCTAACATGGAAATTAAGCGTTTCCGGACACATGCCCACATATCATCTTTTCTTTATTTGTGTGTGAGAAATGTTTCCTGAAAGTTTGGTCGTATTTTTTTTGTAACACCCTGTATAAACACTCACTGGGTAACAGTACCTGCCCCCAGGGGCTCAGCATTCATTTGCTTGTTACAGGCTTGGCGACCCCGGTGTTCCTGAGCTGGGGACTGGTAAGCGCCACCAGTCCCCTGTCACCGTAAGCTCTGGGCATGCCTTAACGACCACCGTGCGGCGCGGCGGTGGAATGTTGTGTGTCTCAGGGAGTGGGGATCTTGGCTTGGCCTCCCGGATCGCGAGGATGGAATAAACCTGTATAAACAATCCCTCAATCTCAAGGTGTGCTGCGCGCCGATGAGATGCATGGCTGTTGAGGTGGAACAGTCATTAGCGGGCAACCTCTGGGGAACCTGCCGCACCTCAGTTGTATAAGGCTTACCTAGGCACGTTGGGCTCTGTCTAGGTGGACTTCTAGTTCCCTAGCTGCTCGTGGGATCGAGATGGATCCTTCGACATCCTTTTTTCCTCCTCCCAGCGGAAAGGGTGGGCCGCTGGAGGGTCCTAACACCCAGTCTCTAAGAGTCCCTCTGACTGCAGCACATATTTGACAAGTGAAGTCTTTAGTAACAGGACGCATTCTGGTGCTCAGAATGTGTTTCTCATTGTGAAACGGAAGGAGGGTAGTTTCGAGAAGGTTTCGCCCTTCTATATACAAAAGGGATTGTAGGGCATCTGTGGCTCCTTGAAATCGGTGAAGCGCTTACGTAATGGGACCTTGCTAGTGGAAACTTCCACTTCCCAGCAAGCAACTAACCTCCAATCAGCTAAATGTCTTGGAGAGTATGCCATAGACACGGAATTGCACAGCACCTTGAACTACAGCAAAGGTGTTGTGACATGCCGGGATCTAGTTGACATTCCCAAGGACGAACTGCAACGTGAGTGGGCTCCGGAAGGTATCGTTGATGTCCAACACATCATGAACAGGGTTGATGGCAATCTTGTCAAATCCGACTCCTTTATTCTGACCTTCCGTAGCACAAAACTTCCTGAACATGTTAAAGCTGGCTTCCTTCGCCTTAGTGTGAGGCCGTATTTCCCGACCCCAATGCGCTGTTTTAAATGCCAGCGTTTTGGGCATACCACCTTAGGATGTAAAGGCGAAGCAACTTGTGGCAACTGTGGTAAGGCTGCTCATGAAGGAGTTGGTTCCTCGTCTCTGGCTAAATGTATTAATTGCACTGGGAACCACCCTGTTTGGAGTAGGGACTGCCGAATACTTTTAGAGGAACGTAAAGTCCAGGAAATCAAAACAACCAAGCGAATCCCCTATGGTGAGGCCAAGAAGATCTATAAGTCGATGCAACCTCCCACATTTGCTACATCTTTCGCATCCCTGGTTCAGAAGCCTACTCCAAAAGTCGATGCCTCAACGCAGACCGAGGTGGTGAGTGTTGGCACTAACACCTACACTGTCAGTGCACTTGCAACACAGCCAGTGTTTCAGAGCCGGAGCCCCTACTGGAACGGCAGACAAGGGTATAGTGGCGAACTTGGGCCAGCCCCTGTCGCCTCCAACAGCTGAGGCTGTTCCCAAAAACAGTGCGCCAATTACCACTCCCACATCAGCTCCCCCAAAGCCCACCAAACCACAGAAAACTCCTGTACCGCAGCAACACCGGGTCAAATCCCGTGGTAAACCGTCTGACCATGCGGCTGTTGTTTTACGTGAGGCTTCATCTGATTCTTCACCAGAGTTGATGGAATACGACGTATGTGTGGGGCAATCAGCTCACCCCACACCTGCCCCTCCACCTGCTGCGGTCTCCCCGCCCTGTCGGAGAGACAGGGTGAAGGTGCTACCCCCAACATAGATGGCTCCCATATTTCAGTGGAACTTGCAAGGGTTCAGGACGCATAGGAGGAACTTCGTCTACTCTCTCAGGGTAGACCACTGTGTCTCTGTCTCCAGGAGACTTATTTCCATCCCTCATACTCCCCTGAGCTGCAAGGTTATACACTCCACAAAAAGGACGACCTGCGTGGAGAGAGAGCTAGAGGAGGTGTAGGTATTTTCGTCAGGATGGACTACCACTCCTCGCCTCTCTCGCTTATGACGACTTTACAGGCTGTCGCTCTGTCTGTGCAAGTACGTCATCCATTAACTGTCTGTTCACTTTACTTGCCCCCACATGAGGCACTTGATGAAGTGGTCCTCACCGACCTTCTTACACAGCTCCCCCAACCATTCATTATTTGTGGTGATTTTAATGCCCACAATGTGCTTTGGGGCTCTGCAATTAGCTGCCGCAGGGGTAGAGCAATTGAGAGGCTTCTCCTGTCATCCTGTGCCTACTTGCTCAATGGAGGACAGAGTACTCATTTCTGCACAGCGACTGGGTCGTTCTCTGCCATTGATCTCTCGCTTTGCTCTCCAGCTCTTGCCGCCAGTGTTCACTGGGAAGTGGTCGCTGACTTGCATGGCAGTGATCATTTCCCCATCTGGATTCACCTGCCAAATGGCCTGGGCCCGAAAGACCACCACGATGGGTTCTCCGTGGAGCTGACTGGACACTTTATAGCCAGTTGGCACAATTCGAACACTGTGCGACTGTTGAGGTGTGGGTGGATCATATTACCGAAACGGCCCACCACGCCGCTGCAGCATCCATTCCACAGTCCATGGGCCCCCGGAAGAGGCCACCTGTGCCTTGGTGGAATGCCGACTGCCTCGCTGCCATCAGGACCAGGCATGCGGCTCTGCGTCGATTCAAGTCTCGGCTAACTGCTGAGAATCTTGCAGTATTTCGGGTGGCGAGGGCAAGATGTCGCCGCATTATTCGTGAGAGCAAGAAGAGGTCATGGCAACAGTTCCTGAACACCATTAATCGTTCCACCAAAAGTTCCATTGTGTGGGAGACCATCAGGAGAATTTCTGGCAGGGGAGGGGGGTGTCCCATAGCTGCTGTACTGAATAACGGCACTCTCCACACGGATCCGCGAGACATTGCCCAGACTATGGCAGCGTATTTTGCCACAGTTACTGCAACAACCAGTCAGGATCCAGATTTCCATCGTCATAGGGCCGTTGCTGAGAGATGTAGTCTGAACTTCCAGTCCACATCTCATGAAGTTTACAACTGCCCATTTTCTATGTGGGAGCTGGATTCTGCATTGTCTGGAGCTCGTGACACCTCCCCTGGTCACGACAGGGTCCATTACAGTATGCTATGGCACCTCACAATGCGCAACAAAGAAATCCTCCTCGCACTTTTTAATGGAATTTGGGACACCTCTCCTGGTCACGACAGGGTCCATTACAGTATGCTATGGCACCTCACAATGCGCAACAAAGAAATCCTCCTCGCACTTTTTAATGGAATTTGGGCGTCGGGTCACTTTCCTGACGCGTGGCTTGAGGCAGTTTTAATCCCTTTTTGAAATCCTGGGAAAGACTGCACGAGCCCGAGTAGCTACCGTAGTGTTGCCCTCACTAGTTGCATAGGGAAGACCTTGGAGCGGATGGTCAACCGCCGCCTTCTCTGGATGTTAGAATCCCGGCAACTCCTTAGTCACTTTCAGTGTGGGTTCAGGAAGTTTCGTTCCACCTTCGATAACCTGGCCCTACTGGAGGCGGCTATACGAGAAGCTTTCCTACGCCGTCATCACCTTCTAGGTGTATTTTTTGACATTGAGAAGACCTACGATACCACTTGGAGGCGTCTCATACTGGAGCAACTTCACGAATGGGGTTTTCGGGGTTGTCTTCCTCTTTTTATTCAGTCTTTCCTCTCGCCACGATATTTTAGATACCGAATTGGTGACGTCCTGTCTGATCGCTTTGAGCAGGAGAACGGTGTCCCTTAGGGTAGCGTTTTAAGTGTGACTCTCTTTGCCATCGCTATTAATGGCATTACGTCCATAGTGAAAAGTCCTGTCCAGTGTTCTTTGTTTGTGGATGATATCTTTTTGTTTTGCTCTTCTTCAAGCCTTGCAACGACAACTCGTCAGTTGCAACTTACGATTAGACGTTTGGATGACTGGGCGCGGAAGAGTGGTTTTAAGTTTTCCACCGAGAAGTCTGTGTGTTCTTTTTAACCGTTCTCGTTCGATTTTACCCTTTCCTGAGTTGCGGATGAGGGACACTATTCTCACTTTTAAAGACACGGTGAGGTTTCTGGGGCTCATTTTTGACTCGAAGCTCACGTGGTTACCTCATCTTAAAGACCTGAAACGGCGGTCGCTTAAGGCTTTAAGTATTTTAAAATGTCTTAGCCACAGTACATGGGGAGCTGACAGGACTTGTCTGCTCCAGTTTTACAGGGCGTTTGTGCGATCTCGGCTCGATTATGGGTGCAAGGTGTATGGGTCTGCGAGGCCTTCTTATTTGAAGATGTTGGACGTTGTGCACCATGAAGGGCTTCGGTTGGCGGCTGGGGCATTCCGAACTAGTCCTATACCAAGCCTCTGTGCAGAGGCTGGTGAACCGCCACTTCCTATGCGGCGACGGCTATTTACGGTGTGCCAGGCGTATAAAACTTTGTCCACACCATACACCCCTGCATACCCTGCCATTGCTCAGCCTCCTCTGGCACAGTTATTTCATAACCGGCAACGTGCGACGCAGCCCTATGGGATTCGCGCACAGGATTGCCTCGCTGCGATGTCTATGGCTGGTCTTCGTGTTTTGCGTCGCGGTTGGAGCAGATCCCCCCCTTAGCTCCTCCGGAGACCCGAACTTATTTTAGATTTGACTAATTTTAAGAAAGATCGCACACCAGATTTTACATTCCAATCTCTGTTTTTTAACATTTTAGATGTGCATCACGGTTTCACTGTCGTGTACACTGATGGCTCCAAACAGGAGAATTTCCTTGGCTGTTCTGTAGCGTTCCCTGAAAAAGTTACTCGGATTCGCCTCCCTGCTGAATATACCGTTTTCGCAGCGGAGCTCCACGCGATCCTGAAGGCACTGGAGCAGATGTATCGTGTTCGAGGCGATCGATTTCTTCTCTGCTCCGATTCTCTTAGTGCCTTACAATCACTGCAGAACCTGTTGATAACCTGTTGATAAAGTCAACCACTCGGCCGTGGCGTTCCTCCTGCCGGTTGCTCAGGCGGGAGGAGGTGGCCCTCACATGTCTTCGGATAGGGCACTGCCCTCTCACACATAGCTTTTTCTTACGGCGGGAGGATCCACCGTTTTGTAATGCTTGTGGTGTGCACATCTCTGTCCGGCACATTTTAACAGACTGCATTTTATACCGTGATGCACGTGCAGAAGCACAAGTTGCTGGGGATCTGCCTTCTGTTTTAGCTAATGATGAGACGTGTGTGTCTAGGGTTTTTAAGTTTTGTGATGTGTCTGGACTCTGGCCTAAACTTTTAGGCTGAAGGTTTTAGTGTATTGCAGAGTGGCTGACTCGTCCCCTTTTTTCCTTGCGGTCAGCCAGCCACTTCCATTTGCTACATTGTTTTAGCTTCTTCTATCATTTTCTTCCTGTGTTGTCCATGTTTTACTGCTGACGCTCTGCTTCATCCCACGCTTTGGTGTGGGTGAGCACATGTTTTTCAACAATTGTTACCTATGTTTTCTGTTCCGTTT
The DNA here is from genome assembly GCF_023897955.1 of Schistocerca gregaria. Taxonomy (NCBI): domain Eukaryota; kingdom Metazoa; phylum Arthropoda; class Insecta; order Orthoptera; family Acrididae; genus Schistocerca; species Schistocerca gregaria. The sequence goes on along the minus strand of NC_064931.1, from coordinate 181,432,010 downwards.
TATATTCCTGTTCTGTGATTTTTCTTGACACCCGTCTCACTAAGTCACTGAACGGGCGCTGAAGACCTTGCTGTCGTGCGCCCAATACCCCTCTACTGCTACTACTACTAACAGCACCTGCGAAAATTAAGCCCTTTATGCAGTATGAGGTATGCTGGAACTTGTCAGACTGTACATTGCTTGATGGCACAGTGCGACAGTCACTTGTCGATTGTTTCTGACTCGTGCCCGCACTGTCAGTCATCCTTTTTATGGATCCCCGATAAGTCCTAGGATTTTTATCTCTCACTTATTACTTCTTTTCCTACTGACAATGTTTCTTTATGTGAAAAATGCAGAGTTACACCGTGGTTCTGGGACTGTGTAATACAATATCCAAAGTCAACGTCTGTCTTCAGGAGTATTAGGAACTGGGGTGACAAAACCTGTTTTTGATGTGTGTATTATGTGAATCATGCATGCATGAACACTGCATCGATTTCTTAACACGACAGGCAGTGCAATATCAAATATACCCGACGCCACCAGGCATCGACTTTCAATGGCAATGTCCCCGCTTCCCTCTACCGGAATAACATAATGTGTCTACGAGTACAGTTTGACACGCAGGAACGTTTGACTGCGAATCGTGCTCGTAAAACTTTATTTGCTTAAATGGCTTACTGGTATACGGGGTATGAGACAGACCTCTCCTGGTGCTGGATCTCTGAGGATAGTATTTTCAGTGTCATTATTTCGCCTATTTTTAACGTGTGAACGGATAACATTACATAGTTTCACACGATTCAGATTGCGTAGCAGTATTCTAATCATATACCGATCCAACTTTCATGTTGTAGAGATTTCTATTAAAACACACTGCGACAAAAGAAAACGAAACCGCCCACACTCGTAGCACAGCACATAATTTTCTTTCTCGCTGGGAATTTAAAAAGAAATAGAGAAAAATATGTAGCCTATGTCCATCCCTATGCTCATAAGAGTGTCATGTAAAATCTGAAGTAAAGCGACCAAGAACTTCTCGAGAATCTTGCTAACAACATTTACCTTTTATATATTCGTACAGATAATAGTTCTGTGACGGAACTCTTTACTGGCTATCAAAAAATGACTCATCTAGTCATTTAGCTTCAATTCGTAAAGTACTCGTACAACCATTGTTTCAAGATCAATGCTAACTTTTGCCAAGAATAGGTCAGTCTCTTTGGTAGTCATCGTACTGGAGAATAAAATGCGTTGCATAACTTATGGCAATGATACAAAACACGTACAAACATTTCCTGAAACGGGAGTAGCTGCAGGACCTGCCCCTCACATAGGGTGTTACAAAAAGGTACAGCCAAACTTTCAGGAAACGTTCCTCACACACAAAGAAAGAAAGTATGTTATATGGACATGTGTCCGAAAACGCTTACTTTCCATGTTAGAGCTCATTTTATTTCTTCTCTTCAAATCACATTAATCATGGAATGGAAACACACAGCAACATAACGTACCAGCGTGACTTCAAACACTTTGTTACAGGAAATGATCAAAATGTCCTCCGTTAGCGAGGATACATGCATCCACCCTCCGTCGCATGGAATCCCTGATGCGCTGATGCACCCCTGGAGAATGGCGTATTGTATCACAGCCGTCCACAATACGAGCACGAAGAGTCTCTACATTTGGTACCGGGGTTGCGTAGACGAGAGCTTTCAAATGCCCCCATAAATGAAAGTCAGGAGGGTTGAGGTCAGGAGAGCGTGGAGGCCATGGAATTGGTCCACCTCTAACAATCCATCGGTCACTGAATCTGTTGTTGACAAGCGTACGAACAGTTCGACTGAAACGTGCAGGAGCTCCATCGTGCATGAACCACATGTTGTGTCGTACTTGTAAAGGCACATGTTCTACCAGCACAGATAGAGTATCCCGTATGAAATCATGATAACTTGTTCCCTTGAGCGTAGGTGGAAGAACATGGGGCCCAATCAAGACATCACCAACAATGCCTGCCCAAACGTTCCCAGAAAATCTGTGTTGATGAAGTGATTGCACAATTGCGTGTGGATTCTCGTCAGCCCATTTTGATTGTGAAAATTTACAATTTGAACACGTTGGAATGAAGCCTCTTGCGTAAAGGGAACATTTGCACTGAAATGAGGATTGACACATTGTGGGATGAACCATTCGCAGAAGTGTACCCGTGGAGACCAATCAGCTGCTGATAGTGCCTGCACACGCTGTACAGGGTACGGAAACAACTGGTTCTCCCGTAGCACTCTCCATACAGTGACGTGGTCAACGTTACCTTGTACAGCAGCAACTTCTCTGACGCTGACACTAGGGGTATCGTCAACTGCACGAAGAATTGCCTCGTCCATTGCAGGTGTCCTCGTCGTTCTAGGCCTTCCCCAGTCGCGAGTCATAGGCTGGAATGTTCCGTGCTCCCTAAGACGCCGATCAATTGCTTCGAACGTCTTCCTGTCGGGTCACCCTCGTTCTGGAAATCTGTCTCGATACAAACTTACAGCGCCACGGCTATTGCCCCGTGCTAATCCTTACATCAAATGGGCATCTGCCAACTCTGAGTTTGTAAACATTGCACTGACTGCAAAATCACGTTCGTGATGAACAATAACCTGTTGATGCTACGTACTGATGTGCTTGATGCTAGTACTGTAGAGCCATGAGTCGCATGTCAACACAAGCACCGACGTCAACATTACTTTCCATCAATTGGGCCTACTGGCGGTGAATCGAGGAAGTACAGTACATACTGACGAAACTAAAATGAGCTCTAACATGGAAATTAAGCGTTTCCGGACACATGTGCACATAACATCTTTTCTTTATTTGTGTGTGAGGAATGTTTAGCCATAACTTTTTGTAACACCCTGTATAAGGGTGTGTGGCTATCGAGTTGTTACGTATGACGGACAACCTCAAACGTGTTCTCTATGTAACTGCTCTGAGCCCATACGGAATGAGTGCAGTGAAAGGCACGTCCCGCTGATGCCGACTTCAGAGGTTACTATTCCTGGCCCGACGGCTAGCCTCAAGTAAAAGCTGCCGCCGCATCGATGGCACGCCGCAGTACCGTCAACAGCAGGACTGGGAGAGGCTCCTGTGTCACTGGGGGTAATGAGGAAACAAATGAATTATCCGGTATGACAAAGTCTGTCAGGTATACAGCAGACAATTCTAAACACCACAGAAACCGAAATCGCACTGTGCTCTTCGCTTTTGTACCTCGAAGAGCTGACGATTTCAGATAAGTCAGCAATGGATATTGAAGGTACGCCAGACCCACGTACAGAGTTAAATGTAGAACAAACGTAAATTAGATCGAAAAAAAAGAGAAGTGGAAAAAGCCAATCGAGAAGGACACATAAGTGTACAGAAAATAGATACATGCCAAAAAGCGGAGACTGGCACACGAAGCCGCAGAGAGTTTGGCTCCTTCTTTAAGAGAGAAACTCAGGTCCATACTGGAGCAAGACAAGACAATGGAAGACTCTACAACAGAAAATGCCAATGAGCGCCCTGCAGGAAGCTAAAGAATGATGAACTCTGAAAATAGACAACAATCGTTACATTACTAGATCGGAAACCAACCTGGAGAAACAGGAGACGAACCCCTAATTAGTCGAAGTACTGCCGCCATGGTAGCTCACCGTGTTCGGCCACAAGGTTAGCTGTCCTCTGTAATAAAAAAACTGAGTTAATCGATCAACAACGAACTTAAACGCATGTCTTACGATGTCCGCCCCGAGCAGATGCAACGAACGAAATCGAACAAAATGAGATAAAAAAAGTTCAAAGTAAGTCAGAGACAAGGTTAAACTGGGCAGACGATGGAGAAGAAGGAACAGACGAAGATATAGGCAACAGGATATATTTTTTATTAAAAGAGTGCCAAGAGCTGTAGAAAGAAGGAAAACTGAAGAAGAAATTAAAGGAAAAATGCACGATATTAGAAACAGATAAAATGAAATATAAAAAAACATATTCAGGTGACGAGTCGTAAGTTTAAATAAAGAAAATCAACAATGTAACGCTGGAATTTGCTTTTAGCTCTTCCAGGAGCACTTCGACAGAATAGGAGGAGTGAGCCATGAGGAAACTCTTCAGTTTAGACTTAAGAGAGTTTGGGCTACTGCTAAGATCTTTTGAGTTCTTGTGGTAGCTAATTGAAAATGGATGCAGCAGAATGCTGCACTCCTTTCTGCACAAGAGTCAAGGAAGTGCATTCCACATGCAGATTGGATTTCTGCCTAGTATTGACTGAGTGAAAGCTGCTAACTCTTGGGAATAGGCTAATATTGCTAACATCAAACGACATTTAAGAAAATATACACTGTGAGGCAATGTTAGAATTCCCATACTATTGAATAGGGGTCGTTTTTTAGCCAAAAATCCCCTTTTTTGAATCAGAAGAATAACCCCAAAAAATAATACCATACGACATAAGCGTATGAAAATATGCGAAGTAGACTACTTTTAGTGTTGAAGTGTCACTTATTTCAGATACTGTTCTAATGGTAAATAAAGGAGCATTTAGTTTCTGAACAAGATCCTGGACATGGGCATTCCACAAGAGCTTACTGTCTATCCGAACGCCTAGGAACTTGAACTGTTCCGTTTCGCTTATAATATGCCCATTCTCTCCGATCAAAATATAGGTTCTTGTTGAATTGTGAGTTAGAAACTATAAAAAAGAGTCTTACTGTGATATAGTATCAAATTATTTTCCACAAGCCACGAACTTATTTCATGAACTACTTTATTTGATACTGTTTGAATATTACACACAAGATCCTTCACTACCAAACTGGTGTCATCAGCAAACAGAAATATTTTTGAATCACCTGTAATACTAGAAGGCATATCATTTATATAAATAAGAAACAGCAGTGGCCCCAGCACCGACCCTTGGGGAACGCCCCACTTAACAGAGCCCCATTCTGACTGAACATCACTACCACTCTCAATATTGCGAAGAATTACCTTCTGCTTTCTGTTCTTAAAGTAAGAGGCGAACCATTTGTAAGCTACTCCCCTTACTTCATAATGGCCCAACTTCTGCAGTAATATTTTGTGGTCAACACAAAAGCCTTCGTTATATCAAAGAAAACACCTAGAGTTCGCAACCTTTTATTTAATCCGTCCAAAACCTCACAGAGGAAAGAGAATATAGCATTTTTAGTTGTTAAACCATTTCTAAAACCAAACTAAACATTTGACAGCAAATTATGTGAATTTAAGTGCTCCAGCAACCTTATATATACAACCTTCTCGATAACTTTAGCAAACACCGATGGCATAGAAATAGGTCTGTAATTGTCAATATTATCCCTGTCTCCCTTTTTATAAAGTGGCTTCACTACCGAGAACTTTAATCGGTCAGGAAACCGACCACTCCTAAAGGAAAAGTTACAGATATGGCTAAGTACTGGGCAAACATACATAGAACAATACTTCAGTATTCTGCTAGACACCCCGTCATATCCATGAGAGTTCTTGGTCTTTTGTGATTCAATTATTAACTCAATCTCCCTCTTGTCAGTATCATGAAGGAGCATTTCAGGTAACAGTCTCGGACACTTTTTTCTAAGAGCGCTATATGATTCCCTGTTGGGATTAGGTTTCCATTTAGTTCACCTGCTATATTCAGAAAGTGATTATTAAATACTGCAAATATATGCGACTTATCAGTAACACGAACATTCCCACAATGCACTAATTCTATAACCTCGCCCTGTCTCTGCACACCAGCCACTTACTTTACGACTGACCATATAGTTTGAATTTTATCCTGAGACTTATTCTATCTGCATACCAAATACTTTTTGTCATCATAATAACAGTTTTAAGCACCTTACAATACTGTTTGTAATGTGCTGCTGTATTTAGATTCTGACTATTTCTAACGTTTTGATATAACTGCCACTTTGTTCTACAAGATATTCTTATCCCTCCAGTCAGCCACCCAGGCTGCCAGTTTGTGCTAGTACCCTGTTTTGTACGTTCTAACGTAAAGCAAGATCACAAGAAAAGTCTTGAGAAAAGCATTATATTTATCGTCTACTGTATCAGCGCTATAAACATCTTGACACTCTTGTTCCTTGATAAGGTATACAAAGGTCTCTACAGCAACTGGATCAGCTTTCCTAAACAGCTGATGAGTATATTTAACACGTATTGCAGCACAAAAAAAATTTAGAGTTAAAATTTGTGCATCATGATCTGAAAGGCCATTCACCTGTTTGCTAACAGAATGCCCTTCTAGTAATGAGGAATGAACAAAAATGTTCTCTATGGTTGTTCTACTGTTCCGTCGCACTCCCACGGGAATGAATACGGTTTGTATAAAATTATATGAATTAAGGAGGTCTACCAGCATCCTCTTCCTTGCACAATCACTTATACAATTAATATTGAAGTCACCACATATAACTAACTTTTTGTATTTCCTATAAAGTGAACCAAGAACCTCCTCTAGCTTTAACGAAAATGTTGTGAAATCGGAGTCTGGGGTTCTATTAATAACAACACTTACTCAAACACCTTTTCAGTGCAGTACTTTGAAACATCAATTGAATCAAATGGGATGCTGTTTTCCATATACATGGCTACTCTCCCACACCGCAAAGAGCTCCTCGAAAAGCTGCCAGCCAACCTGTATCCTGGTAAAGGAAGCGTCTGAATTATATCCTTATTTAAGAAGTGTTCAGATATACCAATAATTTCAGAGTCAACATCTATAAGCAATTCACTAACTTTATCTCTAATATATTCTGATGGAACAAATTTAAAATGTGAGTACCTTGAATATAAATGAAATACAAATTGCAATTAAAGTAGCTCTCCTTAAAATTCGTTTTTGGCAGTCAGACACCGAAATAGCATTTTCAAAAGAAGTCAGTATTAGGGATCTGTATGTAGCTAGCTACAATAAAATTTTAAACATAGCTCATGAGCACAACTCTGGGACAGTTATCCTTGGCAGGGAAGGAACTCAAATGAACGATGTCTGTTTTTTAGAATCGAGGAACGGCATAGATGAAAAATTTTAATACAGCTTTTATTAATATCTAAAGGGAGAGAGATGTGGTTGAGAAACAGAACTGAATTTCATTTTACTCTCGTATACGCACCCTCTACGAGCAACCAATGTCACAAGATATTTTAATGCATATTAGCAGACCAAAGCCAAGCTTCTAAATATCAAGAGATCAAAGCCAGAGGACTTAAAAATAAATTCACACACACAAAACTGTTACAGAAGACGAAAGTACCACAATATATTATCTCGTAAGGCATGAACAACAAAGGAGAAGAAATTTTATTGAGTACCTCCGAGTGGTGGACACGAGAGATCTGAAACATCAAAAAGCTATTATGAATGAGCCTTTTCGAATATGTGATACACTCTGCAGTCAAAAGTGGGTTGAGTACAATGTGGTTAGAGATTTTTTATCCATATCTGGAGTCGCACACACAATAGCAGAACAGGGTAACCTAAATATGACAGCGGAAATACCCACAGAAGAAGTTTTAGATATACAGAAGTCATCACCTCCTAAAGAGTCACCAGGCCCTGATAGATTGCTGTTAGAATTTTATGGAACATATTGGCACACAACAGGAATAATATTTACTGAAGTTATAAATGAAGTGTTGAAAGGAGAGGCTGTCCCAATAGGCTTTAAACAGAGTGTCATTGTGCTTCTTCTAAAAAGAAGGAACACAGAAATAATGGATTTACAGGGTGTTTCGAAAATGACCGGTATATTTGAAACGGCAATAAAAACTAAACGAGCAGCGATAGAAATACACCGTTTGTTGCAATATGCTTGGGACAACAGTACATTTTCAGGCGGACAAACTTTCGAAATTACAGTAGTTACAATTTTCAACAACAGATTGCGCTGCAAGTGATGTGAAAGATATAGAAGACAACGCAGTCTGTGGGTGCGTCATTCTGTACGTCGTCTTTCTGCTGTACGCGTGTGCTGTTCACAACGTGCAAGTGTACTGTGGACAACATGGTTTATTCCTTAGAACAGAGGATTTTTCTGGTGTTGGAATTCCACCGCCTAGAACACAGTGTTGTTGCAACAAGACGAAGTTTTCAACGGAGGTTTAATGTAACCAAAGGACCGAAAAGCGATACAATAAAGGATGTGTTTGAAAAATTTCAACGGACTGGGAACGTGACGGATGAACGTGCTGGAAAGGTAGGGCGACCACGTACAGCAACCACAGAGGGCAACGCGCAGCTAGTGCAGCAGGTGATCCAACAGCGGTCTCGGGTTTCCGTTCGCCCTGTTGCATATCGTCTCATGCGCCAGAGTTTACACCTCTATCCATACAAAATTCAAAAGCGGGAACCCCTCAGCGCCGCTACCATTGCTGCACGAGAGACATTCGCTAACGATATAGTGCACAGGATTGATGACGGCGATATGCATGTGGGCAGCATTTGGTTTACTGACGAAGCTTATTTTTACCTGGACGGCTTCGTCAATAAACAGAACTGGCGCATATGGGGAACCGAAAAGCCCCATGTTGCAGTCCCATCGTCCCTGCATCCTCAAAAAGTACTGGTCTGGGCCGCCATTTCTTCCAAAGGAATCATTGGCCCATTTTTCAGATCCGAAACGATTACTGCATCAAGCTATCTGGTTATTCTTCATGAATTTGTGGCGGTACAAACTGCCTTAGACGACACTGCGAACACCTCGTGGTTTATGCAAGATGGTGCCCGGCTACATCGCACGGCTGAAGTCTTCAATTTCCTGAATGAATATTTCGATGATCGTGTGATTGCTTTGGGCTATCCGAAACATACAGGAGGCGGGGTGGATTGGCCTCCCTATTCGCCAGACATGAACCCCTGTGACTTCTTTCTGTGGGGACACTTGAAAGACCAGGTGCACCGCCAGAATCCAGAAACAATTGAACAGCTGAAGCAGTACAACTCATCTGCATGTGAAGCCATTCCGCCAGACACGTTCTAAAAGGATACGGGTAATTTCATTCAGAGACTACGCCATATTATTACTACGCATGGTGGATATGTGGAAAATATCGTACTATAGAGTTTCCCAGACCGCAGCGCCATCTGTTGTTGACAATTGTAACTACTGTAATTTCGAAAGTTTGTCTGCCTGAAAATGTACTGTTGTCCCAAGCATATTGCAACAAACGGTGTATTTCTATCGCTGCTCGTTTAGTTTGTATTGCCGTTTCAAATACACCGGTAATTTTTGAAACACCCTGTAACTAAAATGAGAAATATCACCCTAATGAACTCAGATCACAAAAAAAAAACACCGAGGGTTGTTATAAAGAGACTAAGTCCAGTCTTAGAAAAGATCATTGGATGCCATCAAACTTGTCTTCCATGGTGTAGCATATTCAAGACTCTAAGTGAATACAGGGGCATCCTCGTAATCTTTCCAAACAGAATATGGCGGTCTTGCTTTTATACACTTTGCAAAAGCGTTCAACAGAGTAAATCACTGATACCTTTTCCAAACATTGACGTACATGGGACTAACTACTAGTAAAGTGAACGTGTTAGCTAACAGATTAACAGGTATCAAATCAAAGGTTTCACTGAATGGACAGTATAGTAAGGACATTTTGATTGGAATAGAGTCTCGCAGGGGAGTCAGTTACCAACGATGCTGTACGTTGTAGCACTGGAAGCTCTTATGAGACCTTTAAATGACGAACTAGATGGCATATCAGTCTCAGATCGGAAGGAAGTTAGTAACGCGTACGCTGACGACGCTTGTTTGATAATAAGAAGCAACGATGACGCTGTGCGTATAATAGAAAATTTACTGCTTTACTGCAACGCAACGCGTGTAAAAGTTAATGAGGCGAAGAGCTCAATTTTAAATCTTAACGGTCTCAAAAACGTTCAGTTTGCTTGGGCCAAACGCGTAGAGCATCATTCAGCCTTGGGGGTAACTTTTCATTGCAGGTCCATTCGAACAATAACATCGAACCGTAAAAAAGTGTTAGACAGAATTTGTGGCACCCTGAAATTAAATCATATGAGAGATCTAAAAATAAAGAAAGAATGAAAATCATCAGTTGTGCAGTTCTCTAAAAAGCGACATGTGTGTGGCAAATTTTACTCATCCTAAAGAAATAAAAAAAGTTAATATGACAACTGTTTATCGCTACATTGTGCAAGGAGAAATTTTTAGATTTGCAACAGCAATAATAACCTTAAAAACGTTCTATCTCTGTTCGTTCGTGGTGTTCTGTTTTTTTCTGAACATGAGTGTATCTCATAACAGCTGAAGTCGCCGCACTTCAGTGCACCGTAATTCATAAAAACAAGGCATTGCAATATCGTATTCGATTAAAATGTCCTCCCGTGTCCTGGAATTACATAATGTGTGTAAAGAGTACAGGCTGAGACGCAGGAATGACGATATGTTATAGTTTGGGTTCGGCAGTGAGTCGTGTTCGGAAACGCTGATTCGCTTAAATTGAATGGATAAATCAGTTTTGATCTTACGGAGTGTGAGAGAGACTTCTTATCATGGATCAATGATGATAGTAGCTTCAATGACATTATCTAGCCTAGTTTTAAACTGTAAGTGTAGCATTACAAAGTTTCACAGGATTCAGATTGCGTAATGTCGTTATAATCGTAAACCAATCCCACTTTCGTTATATACAGGTTTCTACTAAAACTGACTGCGAGAAAGAAAACGAAACCGCCCAGTATCACAGGACAGCACAGTATTTTCTTTCTCGTACTTTCTCGTACACGTTTATTAGAGTGTCGTGTAAAAATTCAAGTAAGTCAACCAAAAACTTTTCGAGATTGTTGCTAACAAGGTTTCCCCTTTATATACCCGCGCAAATAATAGCTCTGTAAAAACCAAAGGAAGGAACTCTTTATTTGGTATCAAATAGATGACACCTAAAGTCGTGTGGCCTAAATTATCAGAGTACTCGTCAACCGTTGTTTCCAATTGATAATGTTTACGATAAAATGGTCAGTCTCTTTGGTAATCATCATAGTAGAGAATAAAGTGAGTTTCATAGCAATGAACAACTTATGGCCGTGATACAAAATACCTGTAAACATTTCCTGTAAAAGGATTGACTTGCCGGTCGACTCGCTCCCTCTCTCTCTCTCTCATTCTCTATTTGGAACACTCCGATACTCCATCATTTCCTAGCCTTAACTGACGTAATTTTGTTACGAAATCTGTACGCAGGGCTGCGTCTGAGCTAAAGGAATTTTCACTTCACACTTCCTTCATTCAAGAACAAAATGTGGCAAAATGATGGGTCTACAAGACACTCAAAATACACTAATACTGTATGAAAAAGATTGACCTTTCGAAGACAGCATTATACGAAATAATGGACTGTATTCGCAGTTGCGAATGCCAACAAGCATTTGCAGTATAAGGGGCTAACGACAATGAAAATTAGTGTCGGACCGGGACTCGAAGCCGGTTTTCGCAATTTACATGAGCGGTCGCCATAACCCAGTGGTTTCCAATCTTTTTGAGACTACTACCCCCGAAGGAGCTCATGTAGAAACCAATACCCCCTACAGAGTGTAGTGTCTAACTAAATTTGAGAGAGGAAAAAAGATAGCAAGACGCAGTTGTTCACAAACGAGCAAGAGAGAAGTCATTCAAAATACACGAAAACAATAAAACCCGCTCACAACAATCCAAATTGAGCAAGGATAACATAGTTTAGTAATCTAGACCTTCGGACTATTTCCATTGGCAGCCATAGGACTGAAGCAGTGTAATTTGCAAGAAAATTATAAGGAAGAAACTCCCTGGCGATGCCCCAATTGTGATGAAACATGTCTGGGTAGTAAGACAAAACAGTTGTACGCTTGCAAAAAGGCGGAACCATCCTTAATTCATACTTCTTAGAAAATAAATTTGAACGTTCCCTTAAAGAAAAAAAAACCTTAACTCCTCCTGAACAGGCCATGAAGGCCCAACGGTACCGACCAGCCGCCGTGTCCTCCTCAGCCCACAGGCGTCACTGGCTGCGGATATGGAGGGGCATGTGGTCAGCACACCGCTCTCTAAGCCGTATGTCAGTTTTCGAGATCGGAGCTACTACTTCTCAATCCAGCAGCTCCTCAGTTTGCCTCACAAGGGTTGGGTGGACCTCGTTTGCCAACAGCGTTCGGCAGACCGGATGGCCACCCATCCAGGTGCTAGCCCAGTCCATCAGCTCTTAACTTCGGTGATCTGATGGGAACCGTGTTACCATTGCGGCAAGGCCGTTGACTCCAATTCTTAAATTTACAAGGAAATACACATTTTATTAACATTCAACAAATAAAACTGTCATGTTTTTGTAAGTGTTCTACTAATCCAAGGAATAAAGAAGGTCTATGAGACGGTTGGTACTGCATATTTTAACAATCTTTTTTTATATTCGGTTTGGTCTCAGCTAGTTTACATCGTAAATCGTGTTCCAAGTTCAGTCGTTTCATTGCTTTTGTTTTCGTTGCCACCATAGCCACAAATCCAATTTCACACATATTTTTCTCTTAATAACGAATACTAGTCACCCAGCTTTCTTCAAAACGTTGCCAGTTCCGTTTTGGAGAAACCTATTTTCAGTGTGTTGTCTTCACGTAGTCCAAGAAATTTTGCTTTGGCTCGAATTTCACTATCTGAAAATATACCATCTTTCACTGAAAACGGTCTTAAAGCCGAGGCATTTACTTGTCGAGTCTCCAGTGTAGGAAATTAATTACTGATAGTATTTATTACTGGTGGTAAGTGCTGACTTATTTCATTGATGAATGAGCATTTTTCACTGTAGGCATCGAGTTATTACTGTCAATTCTGGGAACATCGAAATGTCTTGAAATTCAGCAATGGGTTGGTGAAGCTCCAACCTCCGAAGAAAACTGGCAACTTTACCTTGTGCCGTTAAAATATTCGTCATATTTCGTTGGAAGCCGAGATTAAGCGTATTGATTTCCGCAAAGAAATCTTCAAGATATGACACTTTGGAAATAAATACATTATCTGTTATTTTGGCATGTAAATATTTCTCCTTTTCCATCCTCGTCCTTTTCAAGAACATTATCTGTTACTTTGGCATGTAAATCTTTCTCATTTTCCATCCTCGTCCTTTTCAATAAGAAAGCAATTTGCGGTCGGAGCTCAAGTATTCTATGCAGCACCTTGCCACGTGACAGCCACCGAACTTCTGTGTGAAACAAGAGCTCATCGAATTTCACTCCAGTCTATTTGCGCAACCCTTTGAGAACTCTTGTCTTTGTTGCACTACCTCGGATATGGTTTACAATCTTCTATTTGAATGAGTACATTCGACAAATCAGTTTCAAATGTTTTCGCTGCCAAAGCACAGCGATGTATACTGCAGTGGCTAAATGTTGCATTTGGAGCAACTTCTTTCAGCAGTCTGTGGAATACAGAGCGAACGCCCAAGATAGAAGGTGTTCCGTCTGCACATACACTCATAAACTTCGACCCTGTAACTTAATTCCTTCGACAAAATACTTTACTGAACGAAAAACATCCTCATCACTTGTAGTACGTCCAATGATTTCGCGTACAAGTATTCTTCTTCCAGGCCATCGTCTTTTATGCACTGAACATAGAAAAGCAGCTGCAAACAAGATGCAACGTCAGCCGTTTCATCTAATTGCAGTACAAAGGAATTACTTTATCTGATTTTGTTGTGTACTGTGCCCAAAATAACCAAATTCATGTCCTCGATACGACATTTAATCGTGTTGTTGAAAGGAGATTGCTTGTTTATTTTTTCTACATGTTGCTCTCCTAGAAATGACTGCATCTAGTAAGCAAGGTGTGATGAGATCCTCTTCTATTGTACAAGATTTCTTGTTTTCAGCGATTCGAAGAGCGATTCGGTGTGATGCTTCAAGACTAGCTTCCATCGACTGAAAAAAGTAGCACGCTGAAGCCATGCGTGAACTTTTCAGTGCAGCTTCTTTGCGTCTGAAGGGTTCAATGTCTACTCTGGAGAGCTCTGCATCACTTCTTTCAAAGTGATCTTTTAATTTGCATGGTTTCATGCTCTTTGCTATTAGCACTATAGTGCACAGAGCTTACTGGGACTTTTCTCTCAAATATTGTGGTAAAACCCAACCGTAGAGAAGCTTCTTTGTACGAACTTTTTTTCCAACTGCCATGGATCCTGGAAGAAAGAAAAGTTGTCTAAGTGCGGGAACTTAAGAGAAAGAAACACAACATAAGGCATTTTTGGAAAAATAAGGATCACGAGAAGGTAGCATTAATAGCAAAAGACATGATGCAACTGATGTTGAAGATTTCCGGTTTACGTCTATTTGCAAATGAATTAATTTGATTTTTATTTTGCCGTAAACGTTTCGCCTCAATTTATTATGAAGCACCTTTTGTAGCCTGAATTGCAAACATACTTAGGTACTGCCTCTCCCTTAAATTCAGCTGCACTTGGACGTAATCTCAGAATCGTCATTATAGTGTTGCTATACTTTATTCATCATAAGTTTAACATGGATGTCAGCATTACTTTTGCTGTACTTTGTTCATTGTAAGTTTAACAGAAGAAAAATGTTCAAATGTGTGTGAAATCTAATGGGACTTAACTGCTGAGGTCATCAATCCCTAAGCTTACACACTACTCAACCTAAATTATCCTAAGGACAAACACACACACCCATACCCGAGGGAGGGCTCAAACCCCCGCCGGGACCAGCCACACAGTTCATGACTGCAGCGCCTGAGACCGCTCGGCTAATTCCGCACGGTGTAAGGTAAACACGAATGTTAAAATTGCTCCATATAAGTTAAGTAAACCTTCATCAATCCGAAGGCTGTTTTCAACACCACAGTGGTTGGTTACGCCTGGCCTATTGGAGGTAGTATGTCCTCGCTTCCTCTGTCTTTTGAACTGACTTACCCAGCCGACTATCGTGGATTCCGAACCACGGTGTAACTCTGCACTTTTCACATAAATAAACATTGTCAGTAAGAAAAGATGAGAGATAAAAATCCTAGGACTGATCGGGGATCCATCCAAAGACTTTTAGATTTTTAGTTTACCACTGAGCTCTCTAGATTATCTGGTAAAGGAAAGAGAATATCTGGCCAGAGTAGCAGCACCATGGTTACGTCTGAGAAAGAGACGGAGAGAATAAAAGCGTATGCTGCAATAATCTAACGCCTAGTAAGTTCTGAGACGCAAAAGTGCGACTCGTTGTCGCAAGGCTGTTGCTGTACGTCAACTCATATGAATTCGTGGCATTGCATCTTGAATCCAGGGCTTGCAGGACAGTATTTCCCAGGCATTTTGAATTCTACCCGAACTAGGATTGTCAGACTAGGTATTCAGGATGACTGACAGTGCGGGCACGAGTCAGAGACAATCGACAAGTGACTATCGCACTGTGCCACCAAGCAATGTACAGTCTGACAAGTTACAGCATACCACATACTGCATAATGGGCTTAATTTTCGCAGGTGCAGTTCCCCAGTGAGTGTTTATACAGGGGGTTACAAATAGGTACGGCCAAACTTTCAGGAAACATTTCTCACAAACAAAAAAAGAAAAGATGTGGGCATGTGTCCGGATACGCATAATTTCCATGTTAGAGCTCATTTTAGTTTCGTCAGTATGTACTGTACTTCCTCGATTTACCGCCAAGATTTCATACGCGATTTTCTCTACCTGTGCTGCTAGAACATGTGCCTTTACAAGTACGACACAACATGTGGTTCATGAACGATGGAGCTCCTGCACATTTCAGTCGAAGTGTGACCGATGGATTGGTAGAGGTGGACCAATTCCATGGCCTCCACGCTCTCCTGGCCTCAACCCTCTTGACTTTCATTTATGGGGGCATTTGAAAGCTCTTGTCTACGTAACACCGGTACCAAATGTAGAGACTCTTCGTGCTCGTATTGTGGACGGCTGTGATACAATTTGCCATTCTCCAGGGCTGCATCAGCGGATCAGGGATTCCAAGCGACGGAGGGTGGATGCATGTATCCTCGCTAACGGAGGACATTTTGAACATTTCCTGTAACAAAGTGTTTGAAGTCACGCTGGTACGTTCTGTTGCTGTGTGTTTCCATTCCATGATTAATGTGATTTGAAGAGAAGAAATAAAATGAGCTCTAACATGAAATGTAAGCGTTTCCGGACACATGTCCACATAACATATTTTTTTATTTGTGTGTAAGGAATGTTTCCTGATAGTTTGGCCGTACACTTTTGTAACACCCTATGTGAGGGGCAGGTCCTGCAGCTGCTCCCGTTTCAGGAAATGTCTGAACGTGTTTTGTATCATTGCCATAAGTTATGCAACGCATTTTATTCTCCAGTACGATGACTACCAAAGAGACTGACCATTTCTTCGCAAAAGTTAGCATTGATCTTGAAACAATGGTTGTACGAGTACTTCGCTAATTGAAGCCAAATGACTAGATGAGTCATTTTTTTGATAGCCAGTAAAGAGTTCCGTCACAGAAGTATTATCTGTACGAATATATAAAAGGGAAATGTTGTTAGCAAGAATCTCGAGAAGTTCTTGTTCGCTTTACTTCAGATTTTACATGACACTCTTATGAGCATAGGGATGGACATAGGCTACATATGTTTTTCTGTTTCTTTTTAAATTCTCAGCGAGAAAGAAAATGATGTGCTGTCCTACTAAAGTGGGCGGTTTCTTTTTTTTTTTCGCAGTTGGTTTTAACAGAAATGGATCGGTATATGATTAGAATACTACTACGAAATCTGAATCGTGTGAAACTATGTAATGTTATCCGTTCCCACCTTAAAAATAGGCGAAATAATGACATTGAAAATACTATCCTCACAGATCCAGCGCCAGGAGAGGTCTGTCTCATACCTCGTATACCAGTAAGCCATTTAAGCAAATAAAGGTTTCCGAGCACGACTCGCGGTCAAACCCACACTTCTACATTTCGACGTTCCTGCGTCTCAAACTGTACTCGTAGACACATTATGTTATTCCGGTAGAGGGAAGCGGGGACATTTCGATTGAGAGTCGCTGCCTGGTGGCGTCGGGTATATTTGATATTGCACTGCCTGTCGTGTTAAGAAAACGATGCAGTGTTCATGTATGCATGAATCACATAATACACACATCAAAAAAAGTTTTGACTCACCCCAGTTCCTAGAACTCCTGAAGACAGACGTTGACTTTGGATATTGTATTACACAGTCCCTTTCACTGTTCAGAGGTGCCACTAAACCCGCACAAAGATGTAAACAACCGAGCGTGAGCAACGCCTATTAGACGGTGAGGGTCCGACAGCCGATCAGTTCCAGTCATTCACCAGGAAGGAGGTACACGGCTCGTGTTGTCTGCAGTCCAACCATGCCTACACGGTCAATAACGCGGTTGGATCGCGTCCGTATAGTTACTTCTTGCCTGGAAGGACTCTCAAGAAGGAAAGTGTCCACGCATCTCGGTGTGAACCAAAGCGATGTTGTTCGAACATGGAGGAGATACAGAGAGACAGGAACCGTCGATGACACGCCTCGCTCAGGCCGCCCAAGAGCAACTACTGCAGTTGATGACCGCTACCTGCGGATTATGGCTCGGAGGAACCCTGACAGCACTACGCCACCATGTTGAATAATGCTTTTCGTACAGCCACAGGACGTCGTGTTACGACTGAAACTGTGCTCAATAGGCTGCATGATGCGCAACTTCACTCCCGACATCCGTATTTGCAACCACGATACCATGCAGCGCGGTGCAGATGGACCCAACAAGATGCCGAATGGACCGCTCAGAACTGGCATCACGTTCTCTTCACCGATAGTGTCACATTGCCTTCTACCATACGGAGGAAAGACGACATATGGAAGTTTGAGTCTGGCCATGATTATTGTACGGATCACGAAAGTGGTCAAGACCGTGATTTCCAACCCGAGGCCATTAACCCCTGAGGGATAAAACGATATTTTCCGGGTGGTAAAAATACGAAGTGTTAGATTATGGTTCAGTCACATAAGTAAATTGCTTCAAAAAATCATTTTCACCAACTCATTAGACTAACAAATTTAAGATATGTTGCTGATTCTAAAAGCGTCAAAAATGAGCATCAATTGCATGACTGTACGTGGTGGAGGCCAGAGCAATGTATTAACATTGCAAATTCGCTAGCAGTAGGCGATGACAACTAGCTGTAGCTGGATACTTGCCTGTATTGTTGCAGCAGTTCATTATTTACTCCACCGAGCTAACAGCTCACTCATTGTTCTTCTTTTGTTAGTCAGTTGTTAGCTCGCCAACCAAATCGACGGGTGTCTCCAATTTCACTACCTTCTCAAGGTATTTCGGTTTGAGACGAGAAAGAGAAACAGATGAGTGAAGTTTTTCTTATTCAAGCACTAACTGTTGGGTAAGAAACTGCTAATTAACACCACTGCCTTTCGTTCACTATTGGGTATATATATCTGAGTCGATAAGATATAAGCATATGGAAGATGTTATATGTTCTTTCGGACTGCCGCGAGTAATGAGTATATTGGCCAGCGGCACTACAAATATAGTGTGTGGACAGTAAGTGTAAGTTGAAAGTGTGGGTCTCACGGGCAGCGTGCCAGAGTTAAGTCCCTGCAGTCGCGCTATCCTCTGTGTCCTCGTTGGGTCTCCGGTCTGCTTTAGGGGGTGGCGCGCCACGGACCTGTTGTGCCGGCCGAGGGCGCGCATGGACGAGAAAGTGTTTACACCGCCGGTATTGGCGCGTGTTGTTGTCTGACTAGAGCGCCGTGGCACGCAATTTTAGAAAGACTACGTTCCAATTAATGTTCAACGAATATGCCAGAGTCAAGGCTTTCTGCAGACCTAATTGGAATACACCTATCCATTGTAAGCACGAAGTCGGCGTTCCAAAACATCCCAAACGTGTTCTATAGGATTCAGATCAGGACTCTGTGGAGGCCAGTCCATTACAAGAATGTTATTATCGCGTATCCACTCGCCATAGTCCTAGCATTATGAACAGTGCTCGATCGTGTTGAAAGATGCATTCGCCATCGACTAATTGCTCTTCAACCTCGGGAAACAAGAAGCTGCTTAAAACTTCAATGTAGGCCTATGCTGTGATAGTGCCGTGCAAAACAGCAAGGGCTGCAAGCCCCCTCCATGAAAATCATGATCACACCATAACACCACCGCCTCCGAATTTACGTCACTCCACACAATCTTCTTCCACTGTTCAATCGTCCAATGTTTACGCTCTTTACACCAAGCGAGGAGTCGTTTGGCATTTACCGGCGTGATGTGTGGCTAATGAGCCCGCATCTTGTGGTCGTTCTGTAGCGTTCTCGCTTCCTGCGCCTGGGTTCTCCGGTTCGATTGCCGGCGGTGTTAGGGATTTTCTTTGCCTCTTGATGGCTGGGTGTTCTGTGTTGTCCTTAGGTTAGATAGGTTTAAGTAGTTCTAGGGGACTGAACCTGTACGCTTTCGTGCTGTACGTGTCCCTTCACGTTTCCACTTCACTATCACATTGAAATCAGTGGACCTACGGAAGTTTACAAGTGTGGAAATCTCGCGTAGAGACATATGACGCAAGTGACAGCCAATAACCTCATCACGTTCGAAGGTCGTGAGTTCCGCGTAGCGACCATTGTGCTCTCTGACGATGTCTAATGACAACTGAGGTGGCTGACATGCAGTACGTAGCAGTAGGTGGCAGCACAATGTACCTATTATGAAAAACGTATGTTTTGGGGGTGTACGGATACTTCTGATCACGTAGTGTATGACGGTTCACGCTCACTCAGTTTGAGTTGGGCTGCACGGCGCCGTGCATAGTGCTTCAGGTACGAGTGCCGCAGTCTCGCAATTGGAGCAAGTTAAGATTACCGCATTTAATGTGCTGTACCGTCATCTAACAATGAGCTGTTGTCAGTGGTTAACATCTGCGTTAAAAGTATGTCAATGTACGGTGGAAATAATCATTTCGTTGAACTACATCCTGGCAAGACTAAACAGTCAGATTTTTTTTGTGAAATGTCGTTCAAAGAACAATGGACACATGTTGCACAACTGCAGTATCAACCATTCTTTTTGGCAACGACAGATTCCTTTATGAGTTACATGTACCTGTTCAAGCTCTGCAAAAGATATCAGCCATTGTCATCGAACTATGCATAATATTCTTTGCTTCATCGGTTTCTAATGCGACATCACTGGCGACCCACTTCCAGTCATCATTTAGTTTTGTTTTTGTGTGATATTTAATGTCCTCTGGATCCCAAAATTCCTCCTTTCCTCCACAAAGAGCTATAAGTTGTTAAGTATCTTTGTCGTTACCCCAATACTTAGTGAGAACACACATTTGGCATTGAGTATGCAGGGTGTTACAAAAAGGTACGGCCAAACTTTCAGGAAATATTCCTCACGCACAAAGAAAGAAAACACGTTATGTTGAACTTTGTACGGAAACGCATACTTTCCATGTTAGAACTCATTTTATCACTTCTCTTAAAATCACATTAATCATGGTACGGAAACACACAGCAACGGAACGTACCAGCGTGACTTCAAACACTTTGTTACAGAAAATGTTCAAAATGTCCTCCGTTAGCGAGGATACATGCATCCACCCTCCGCGCATGGAATCCCTGATCCGCTGATGCAGCCCGGGAGAATGGCGTATTGTATCACAGCCGTCCACAATACGAGCACGAAGAGTCTCTACATTTGGTACCGGTGTTGGTAGACAAGGGCTTTCAAATGCCCCCATAAATGAAAGTCAAGAGGGTTGAGGTCAGGAGAGCGTGGAGGCCATGGAATTGGTCCACCTCTACCAATCCATCGGTCACTCTTCGACTTAAATGTGCAGGAGCTCCATCGTTCATGAACCACATCTTTTGTCGTACTTGTAAAGGGAAATGTTCTAGCAGCACAGGTAGAGAAAATCCCATATGAAATCATGGCGGTGAATCGAGGAAGTACAGTACATACTGACGAAACTAAAATGAGCTCTAACATGGAAATTATGCGTATCCGGACACATGCCCACATAACATCTTTTCTTTATTTGTGGGTGAGAAATGTTTCCTGAAAGTTTGGTCGTACCTTTTTTGTAACACCCTGTATAAACACTCACTGGGTAACTACACCTGCGAAAATGAAGCCCTTTATGCAGTATGTGGGATGCTGTAACTTGTCTGACTGTACATTGCTTGGTGGCACAGTGCGATAGTCACTTGTCGATTGTCTCTGACTCGTGCCCGCACTGTCAGTCATCCTGAATACCGAGTCTGACAATCCTATTTGGGATAGAATTCAAAATGCCTGGGAAATACTGTCCTGCATGCCCTGGGTTCAAGATGCAATGCCACGAATTCATATGAGTTGACGTACAGCAACAGCCTGGCCACAGCGAGTCGCACCTTTGCGTCTCAGAACGTATTAGGCGTTAGATTATTGCAGCATACGCTTTTATTCTCTCCGTCTCTTTCTCAGACGTAACCAGAGTGCTGCTACTCTGGCCAGATAGTCTCTTTCCTTTACCAGATAATCTAGAGAGCTCAGTGGTAAACTAAAAATATAAAAGTCTTGGGATAGATCCCCGATCAGTCCTAGGATTTTTATCTCTAACTTATTACTTCTTCTCCTACTGACAATGTTTCTTTATGTGAAAAATGCAGAGTTACACCGTGGTTCGCAATCCACGATAGCCGGCTGGGTAAGTCAGTTCAAAAGACGGAGGAAGCCAGGACATACTCCCTCCAATAGGACCAGGCGTAACAAACCACTGTGGTGTTGAAAACAGTCTTCGGATTGATGAAGATTTACTTAACTTATATAGAGCAATTTTAACATTCGTGTTTACCTTACACCGTGCGGTGCAGTCATGGACTGTATGGCTGGTACCGGTGGAGGTTTGAGTCCTCCCTCGGGTATGGGTGTGTGTGTTTGTCCTTAGAATAATTTAGGTTGAGTAGTGTGTAAGCTTAGGGACTGATGACCTCAGCAGTTAAGTCCCATAAGATTTCACACACATTTGAACATTTTTTTGTTAAACTTACAATGAACATAGTACAGCAAAAGTAATGCTAACATCCATGTTAAACTTATGATGAATAAAGTATAGCAACACTATATTGACGATTCTGAGATTATGTCAAAGTGCAGCTGAATTGAAGGCAGAGGCAGTACCTAAGTATGTTTGCAATTCAAGCTACTAAAGGTGCTTCATAATAAATTGAGACGAAACGTTTACGGCAAAATAAAAATCAAATTAATTCATTTGCAAATAGACGTAAACCGGAAATCATCAACATCAGTTGCATTATGTCTTTCTCTTAAGTTACTGCACTTTAGACAACTTTTCTTTCTTCCAGGATCCATGGCACCTGGAAAAAAAGTTCGTACAAAGAAGCTTTTCTACGGTTGGGTTTTACCACAATAATTGACAGAAAAGTCCCAGTGAGTTCTGTGCACTATAGTGCTAACAGCAGAGAGCATGAAACCATGCAAATTAGAAGATCGCTTTGAAGGAAGTGATGCAGAGTTCGCCAGAGTAGACATTGAACCCTTCAGACGCAAAGAAGCTGCACTGAAAAGTTCACGCATGACTTGAGCGTGCTACTTTTTTCAGTCGATGGAAGCTAGTCTTGAAGCATCACACCGAATTTCTCTTCGAATCGCTGAAAACAAGAAGCCTTGTACAATAGAAGAGGCTCTCATCACGCCTTGCTTACTAGATGCAGTCATTTCTAGGAGAGCAACATGTAGAAAAAATAAACAAGCAATCTCCTTTCAACAACACGATTAAAAGTCGTATCGAGGACATGAATTTGGTTATTTTTGGCACAGTACACAACAAAATCAGATAAAGTAATTTCTTTGTACTGCAATTAGATGAAACGACTACAATCTTGTTTGCAGCTGCTTTTCTGTGTTCAGTGTATAAAAGACGATGGCCTGGAAGAAGAATACTTGTACGCGGAATCATTGGACGTACTACAAGTGATGAGGATGTTTTTCGTTCAGTAAAGAATTTTGTTGAAGGAATTAAGTTACAGTGGTCGATGTTTATGAGTGTATGTACAGACGGAGCACTTTCTATCTTGGGCGTTCGCTCTGTATTCCACAGATTGCTGAAAGAAGTTGCTCCAAATGCAACATAAGGCCACTGCAGTATACGTTGCTATGCTTTGGCAGCGAAAACATTTCCACCTGATTTGTCGAATGTACTCATTCAAATAGAAAATTGTAAACCATATCCGAGGTAGTGCAACAAAGACAAGAGTTCTCAAAGGGTTGTGCAAAGAGACTGGGGTGAAATTCGATGAGCTCTTGTTTCACACAGAAGTTCGGTTGCTGTCACGTGGCAAGGTGCTGCATAGAATACTTGAGCTCAAACCGCAAATTGCTTTCTTATTGAAAAGGACGAGGATGGAAAAGGAGAAAGATTTACATTCCAAAATAACAGATAATGTATTTATTTCCAAAGTGGCATATCTTGAAGATTTCTTTGAGGAAATCAATACGCTTAACCTCGGCTTCCAACGAAATATGACGAATATTTTAACGGCACAAGATAAAGTTGCCAGTTTTCTTCGGAGGTTGGAGCTTCACCTACCCAGGGCTGGAGACAACGGCCTTACCGCAATGGTAACACGGTTCCCATCAGATCACCGAAGTTAAGAGCTGATGGACTGGGGTAGCAACTGGATGTGTGGCCATCCGGTCTGCCGAACGCTGTTGGCAAACGAGGTCCACCCAAACATTGTGAGGAAAACTAAGGAGCTGCTGGATTGAAAAGTAGTAGCTCCGATCTCGAAAACTGACATACGGCTGAGAGAGCGGTGTGCTGACCACATGCCCCTCCATATCCGCAGCCAGTGACGCCTGTGGGCTGAGGAGGACACGGCGGCTGGTCGGTACCGTTGGGCCTTCATGGCCTGTTCGGGAGGAGTTAAGGGTTTTTTTTTTTTTTTTACGAACTGAACGTTCAAATTTTTTTTCTAAGAAGTGTGTATTAAGGATGGATCCGCATTTTTGCAAACGTACAATGTTTTGTCTTACTACCCAGCCATGCTTCATCACAATTGCGGCATCGCCAGTGAGTTTCTTCCTTATAATTTCCTTGCAAATTACACTGCTTGTGTGCAATGGCTGCCAATGGAAATAGGCCACAGGTATAGATTACTTAACTATGTCAACCTTTCTCAATTTGGATTGTTCTGAGCGTGTTTTATTGTTTTCGTGTATTTGAATTACTTTTCTCTGGCTCGTTTGTGAATAGCTCCGTCTTGCTATCTCTTTTCCTCTCTCAAATTTAGTTAGACACTACACTCTGTTGGGGGTATTGGTTTCTACATGAGCTCGTTTGGGGGTAGTAGTCTCAAAAAGATTGGAAACCACCGGGTTATGGCGACCGCTCATGTAAAGTGCGAAAACCGGCTTCGAGTCCCGGTCCGACACGAATTTTCATTGTCGTTAGCCCCTTATACAGCACATGCTTGTTCGCATTTGCAACTGCGAATACAGTCCATTATTTCGTATAATGCTGCTTTGTTAAAGATACAGTACTGTCTTCGAAAGATCAATCTTTTTCATACAGTATTAGTGTATTTTTAGTGTCGTGCAGACCCATCGTTTTGCCACACTTTGTTCTTGAATGAAGGAAGTGTGAAGTGAAAATTTCTGTAGCTCAGACGCAGCGCTGCGTACAGATTTCGTAACAAAATTACGTCAGTTAAGGTTAGGAAATGATGGAGTATCAGAGTGTTACAAATAGAGAATGAGAGAGAGAGAGAGAGAGAGAGAGAGAGAGAGAGAGAGAGAGAGAGAGAGAGAGAGAGGGAGCGAGGGGACCGGCATGTCAATCCTGTTAAAGGAAATGTTTATAGGTGTTTTGTATTACAGCCATTAGTTGTTCATTGCTATGAAGCTCACTTTATTCTCTATTATTATGATTATCAAAGAGACTGACCAGTTCATCGTAAACATTGTCAATTGGAAACAACGGTTGAACGAGTACTCTGACAATTTAGGCCAAACAACTTTAGGTGTCATCTATTTGATACCAAATAAAGAGTTCCGTCCTTTGGTTTTTACAGAGCTATTATTTGCGCGGGTATATATAGGGGAAACCTTGTTAGCAACAACCTCGAAAAGTTTTTGGTTGACTTACTTGAATTTTTACACGACACTCTAATAAACGGGCTGCTGGACATAGATTACATGTATTTAAAAAAAAAAAAAAAGACATACGGGCTTTCCGTTAAAGTTCAGTACGAGAAAGAAAATACTGTGCTGTGCTGTGAAAGTGGGCGGTTTCGTTTTTTTTCTCGCAGTCAGTTTTAGTAGAAACCTGTGTATAATGAAAGTTAGATTGATTTACGTTTATAACGACATTACGCAATCTGAATCCTGTGAAACTTTGTAATGCTACACTTCCAGTTCAAAACTAGGCTAGATAATGTCATTGAAGCTACTATCATCATAGATCCATGATAAAAAGTCTCTCTCACACTCCGTATATCAATGATCAAAACTGATTTTTCCATTCAATTTAAGCGAATCAGCGTTTCCGAAGACGACTCACGGCTGAACACAAACTATAATATTTCGTCGTTCCAGCGTCACAAGCTGTACTCGTACACACATTATGTAATTCCAGTGCGCGGGAGGACATTTTAATCGAATACGATATTGCAATGCCTTGTTTTTATGAATTACACTGCACTGAAGTGCGGCGACTTCAGCTGTTATGAGATACACTCATGTTCATAAAAAAACAGAACAACATGAACGAACAGGGATAGAACGTTTTTAAGGTTATTATTGCTGCTGCAAATCTAAAAATTTCTCCTTGCACAATGTAGCGATACACAGTTGTCATATTAACTTTTTTTTATTTCTTTAGGATGAGTAAAATTTGCCACACACATGTCGCTTTTGAGAGAACTGCACAACTGATGATTTTCATTTTTTCTTTATCTTTAGATCTCTCATATGATTTAATTTCAGGGTGCCACAAATTCTGTCTAACACGTTTTTACGGTTCGATGCTATTGTTCGAAGGGGCCAGCTATAAAAAGTTACACCCAAGGCTGAATGATGCTCTACGCGTTTGGCCCAAGCAATCTGAAAGTTTTTGAGACCGTTAAGATTTAAAAATTAGCTCTTCGCCTTATTAACTTTTACACTCGTTGCGTTGCAGTAAAGCAGTAAATTTTCTATTATACGCACAGCGTCATCGTTGCTTCTTATTATCAAACAAGCGTCGTCAACGTACTCGTTACTAACTTCCTTCCGATCTGCCATCTAGTGCGTCATTTAAATGTCTCATAAGAGCTTCCAGTGCTACAACGTACAGCATCATTGGTAACTGAC
Organism: Schistocerca gregaria; assembly: GCF_023897955.1. Classification (NCBI taxonomy): domain Eukaryota; kingdom Metazoa; phylum Arthropoda; class Insecta; order Orthoptera; family Acrididae; genus Schistocerca; species Schistocerca gregaria. The sequence continues at coordinate 181,405,624 of NC_064931.1, read as the reverse complement.
TCCCCTGCGAGACTCTATTCCAATCAAAATGTCCTTACTATACTGTCCATTCAGTGAAACCTTTGATTTGATACCTGTTAATCTGTTAGCTAACACGTTCACTTTACTAGTAGTTAGTCCCATGTACCTCAATGTTTGGAAAAGGTATCCGTGGTTTCCTCTGTTGAACGCTTTTGCAAAGCGTATAAAAGCAAGACCGCCATATTCTGTTTGGAAAGATTACGAGGATGCCCCTGTATTCACTTAGAGTCTTGAATATGCTACACCCTGGAAGACAAGTTTGATGGCATCCAATGATCTTTTCTAAGACTGGACTTAGTCTCTTTTTAACAACCCTCGCTGTTTTTCTGTGATCTGAGTTCATTAGGGTGATATTTCTCATTTTAGTTACAGGGTGTTTCAAAAATTACCGGTGTATTTGAAACGGCAATACAAACTAAACGAGCAGCGATAGAAATACACCGTTTGTTGCAATATGCTTGGGACAACAGTACATTTTCAGGCAGACAAACTTTCGAAATTACAGTAGTTACAATTGTCAACAACAGATGGCGCTGCGGTCTGGGAAACTCTATAGTACGATATTTTCCACATATCCACCATGCGTAGTAATAATATGGCGTAGTCTCTGAATGAAATTACCCGTAACCTTTTAGAACGTGTCTGGCGGAATGGCTTCACATGCAGATGAGATGTACTGCTTCAGCTGTTCAATTGTTTCTGGATTCTGGCGGTATACCTAGTCTTTCAAGTGTCCCCACAGAAAGAAGTTACAGGGGTTCATGTCTGGCGAATAGGGAGGCCAATCCACGCCGCCTCCTGTATGTTTCGGATAGCCCAAAGCAATCACACGATCATCGAAATATTCATTCAGGAAATTGAAGACTTCGGCCGTGCGATGTGGCCGGGCACCATCTTGCATAAACCACGAGGTGTTCGCAGTGTCGTCTAAGGCAGTTTGTACCGCCACAAATTCACGAAGAATAACTAGATAGCGTGATGCAGTAATCGTTTCGGATCTGAAAAATGGGCCAATGCTTCCTTTCGAAGAAATGGCGGCCCAGACCAGTACTTTTTGAGGACGCAGGGACGATGGGACTGCTACATGGGCTTTTCGGTTCCCCATATGCGCCAGTTCTGTTTATTGACGAAGCCGTACAGGTAAAAATAAGCTTCGTCAGTAAACCAAATGCTGACCACAGCATATCGCCATCATCAATCCTGTGCACTATATCGTTAGCGAATGTCTCGTGCAGCAATGGTAGCAGCGCTGAGGGTCTCCCACTTTTGAATGTTGTATGGATAGAGGTGTAAACTCTGGCGCATGAGACGATACGTGGACGTTGGCGTCACTTGGACCATAGCTGCAACACGGCGAACGGAAACCCGAGGCCGCTGTTGGATCACCTGCTGCACTAGCTGCGCGTTGCCCTCTGTGGTTGCTGTACGCGGTCGCCCTACCTTTCCAGCACGTTCATCCGTCACGTTCCCAGTCCGTTGAAATTTTTCAAACAGATCCTTTATTGTATCGCTTTTCGGTCCTTTGGTTACATTAAACCTCCGTTGAAAACTTCGTCTTGTTGCAACAACTCTGTGTTCTAGGCGGTGGAATTCCAACACCAGAAAAATCCTCTGTTCTAAGGAATAAACCATGTTGTCCACAGCACACTTGCACGTTGTGAACAGCACACGCGTACAGCAGAAAGATGACGTACAGAATGACGCACCCACAGACTGCGTTGTCTTCTATATCTTTCACATCACTTGCAGCGCCATCTGTTGTTGAAAATTGTAACTACTGTAATTTCGAAAGTTTGTCCCGTTTCAAATATACCGGTCATTTTTGAAACACCTTGTATAACCTTTATTTCTGTGTTCCTTCTTTTTAGAAGAAGCACAATGGCACTCTGTTTAAAGCCTATTGGGACAGCCGCTCCTTTCAAGACTTCATTTATAATTTCAGTAAATATTATTCCTGTTGTATGCCAATATGTTCTATAAAATTCTAACGGCAATCTATCAGGCCCTGGTGACTCTTCAGGAGGTGATGACTTCTTTATATCTAAAACTTCTTCTGTGGGTATTTCCGCTGTCATATTTAGGTTACCCTGTTCTCTTGTTGTGTCTGCGACTCCAGATATGGATAAAAAATCTCTCACCACATTGTCCTCAACCCACTTTTGACTGTAGAGTGTATCACAAATTCGAAAAGGCTCATTCATAATAGCATTTGATCTTTCAGGTCTCTCGTGTCCTCCGCTCGGAGGTACTCAATAAAATTTCTTCTCCTTTGTTGTTCATGTCTTATGAGATAATATATTGTGGTACTTTCGTCTTCTATAACAGTTTTGTGTGTATGAATTTATTTTTAAGTCCTCTGACTTTGATCTCTTGATATTTAGAAGTTTGGCTTTGGTCTGCTAATATGCATTAAAATATCTTGTGACATTGTTTGCTCGTAGAGGGTGCGTATACGAGAGTAAATTGAAATTCAGTTGTGTTTCTCAACCACATCGCTCTCACTTTAGATAGCTGTATTTAAAATTTTACATCTATGCCGTTCCTCGATTCTAAAAAACAGACATCGTTCATTTGAGTTCCTTCCCTGCCAAGGATAACTGTCCCAGAGTTGTGCTCATGAGCTATGTTTAAAATTTTATTGTAGCCTGCTACATACAGAACCCTAATACTGACTTCTTTTAAAAATATTATTTCGGTGTCTGACTAACAAAAAACAAGTTTTAAGGAGAGCTACTTTAATTGCAATTTGTATTTCATTTATATTCAAGGTACTCACATTATAAGTTTGTTCCATCAGAATGTATTAGAGATAAAGTTAGTGAATTGCTTATAGATGTTGACTCTGAAATTATTGGTATATCTGAACACTTCTTAAGTAAGGAGATAATTCAGAGGCTTCCTTTACCAGGATACAGGTTGGCTGGTAGCTTTTCGAGGAGCTCTTTGCGGAGTGGGGGAGTAGTCATGTATGTGAAAAACGGCATCCCATTTGAGTCAATTGATGTTTCACAGTACTGCACTGAAAAGGTGTTTGAATAACTGTTGTTATTAATAGATCCCCAGACTCCGATTTCACAACATTTTTGCTAAAGCTAGAGGAGGTTCTTGGTTCACTTTATACGAAATACAAAAAGTTTGTTATATGTGGTGACTTCAATATTAATTGTATAAGTGATCGTGCAAGGAAGACGATGCTGGTAGACCTCCTTAATTCATATAATCTTATGCAAACCGTATTCTTTCCAGCGAGAGTGCGAGGGAACAGTAGAACAAATATAGACAACATTTCTGTTCATTCCTCACTTCTAGAAGGGCATTCTTTTAGCAAACAAGTGAATGACCTTATAAAGGAACAAGAGTGGCAAGATGTTTATAGCGCTGATACAGTAGACGATAAATATGATGCTTTTCTCAAGACTTTTCTTGTGATCTTTGAAATTTGCTTTACGTTAGAACGTACAAAACAGGGTACTAGCACAAACAGGCAGCCTGGGTGGCTGACTGGAGGGATAAGAATATCTTGTAGAACAAAGTGGCAATTATATCAAAACGTTAGAAATAGTCAGAATCTAAATGCAGCAGCCCATTACAAACAGTATTGTAAGGTGCTTAAAACTGTTATTCGGAAGGCAAAAAGTACGTGGTATGCAGATAGAATATGTCTCAGGATAAAATTAAAACCATATGGTCAGTCGTAAAGGAAGTGGCTGGTCTGCAGTGCAGTATTTAATAATCACTTTCTGAATATAGCAGGTGAACTAAATGGAAACCTAGTCCCAACAGGGAATCATATAGCGCTCTTAGAAAAAAGTGTCCGAGACTGTTATCTGAAATGCTCCTCCATGATACTGACAAGAGGGAGATTGAGTTAATAATTAAATCACTAAAGACCAAGATCTCTCATGGATATGACGGATTGTCTAGCAGAATACTGAAGTATTGTTCTATGTATGTTAGCCCAGTACTTAGCCACATCTGTAACTTTTCCTTTAGGGGTGGTCGGTTTCCTGACCGCTTGAAGTACTCGGTAGTGAAGCCACTTTATACAAAGGGAGACAGGGATAATATTGACAATTACAGACCTATTTCTATGCCATCGGTGTTTGCTAAAGTTATCGAGAAGGTTGTATATACAAGGTTAGTGGAGCACGTAAATTCACATAATTTGCTGTCAAATGTTCAGTTTGGTTTTAGAAATGGTTTAACAACTGAAAATGCTATATTTTCTTTCCTATGTGAGGTTTTGGACGGATTAAATAAAAGGTTGCGAACTCTAGGTGTTTTCTTTGATATAACGAAGGCCTTTGTGCTGACCACAAAATATTACTGCAGAAGTTGGTCCATTATGAAGTAAGGGGAGTAGCTTACAATTGGTTCGCCTCTTACTTTAAGAACAGAAAGCAGAAGGTAATTCTCCGCAATATTGAGACTGGTAGTGATGTTCAGTCCCAATGGGGCAGTGTTAAGTGGGGCGTTCCTCAATGGTCGGTGATGGGGCCACTGCTGTTTCTTATTTATATAAATGATATGCCTTCTAGTATTACAGGTGATTCAAAAATATTTCTGTTTGCTGATGACACCAGTTTGGTAGTGAAGGATCTTGTGTGTAATATTCAAACAGTATCAAATAATGTAGTTCATGAATTAAGTTCGTGGCTTGTGGAAAATAATTTGATGCTATATCACAGTAAGACTCAGTTTTTACAGTTTCTAACTCACAATTCAACAAGAACCGATATTTTGATCGGAGAGAATGGGCATATTATAAGCGAGACGGAACAGTTGAAGTTCCTAGGCATTCGGATAGATAGTAAGCTGTTGTGGAAAGCCCATGTCCAGGATCTTGTTCAGAAACTAAATGCTGCTTTATTTACCATTAGAACAGTATCTGAAATAAGTGACACTGCAACACTAAAAGTAGTCTACTTCGCATAATTTCATACTCTTATGTCGTATGGTATTATTTTTTGGGGTAATTCTTCTGATTCAAAAAGGGTATTTTTGGCTCAAAAACGGGCTGTTCGGGCTATATGTGGTGTAACTTCGAGAACCTCTTGTCGACCCCTATTCAATAGTCTGGGAATTCTCACATTGCCCTCACATTGTATATTTTCTTAAATGTCGTTTGTTGTTAGCACTATTAGCCTATTCCCAAGAGTTAGCAGCTTCCACTCAGTCAATACTAGGCAGAAATCCAATCTGCATGTGGAATGCACTTCCTTGACTCTTGTGGAGAAAGGAGTGCAGCATTCTGCTGCATCCATTTTCAATTAGCTACCACAAGAACTCAAAAGATCTTAGCAGTAGCCCAAATTCTTTTAAGTCTAAACTGAAGAGTTTCCTCATCGCTCACTCCTCCTATACTGTCGAAGAGCTCCTGGAAGAGCTAAAAGCAAATTCCAGCGTTACATTGTTGGTTTTCTTTATTTAAACTTACGACTCGTCACCTGAATTAGTCTTTTTTATATTTCATTTTATCTGTTTCTGATATCGTGTTATAATTTCATGTATTGACTAGTTCCATGACCATGGAGACTTCTCCTTAATTTGGTCCCACCGAACAATAAATAAATAAATAAATAAATAAATGTGTTATTCATCTGAAGTCGAAGCTTTCATAAAGATCACTTCATTTTTCCTTTAATTTCTTATTCCGTTTTCCTTCTTTCTATAGCTCTTGGCACTCTTTTAATAAAAAATACATCCTGTTGTCTATATCTTCGTCTGTTCGTTCTTCTCCATCGTCTGCCCAGTCTAACCTTGTCTCTGACGTACTTTGACATTTTTATTTCGTTTTGTTCGCTTTCGTTCGTTGCATCTGCTCGGGGCGGACGTCGTAAGACATGCGTTTAAGTTCGTTGTTGATCGATTTCCTCAGTTTTTTTATTACAGAGGGCAGCTAACCCTGTGGCCGAACACGGTGAGCTACCGTGGCGGCAGTACTTCGACTAATTATGGCTTCGTCTCCTGTTTCTCCAGGTTTGTTTCCGATCTAGTTATGTGACGATTATTGTCCATTTTCAGAATTCGTCAGACTTTTGTTTCCTGCAGGGCGCTCATTGGCATTTTCTGTTGCAGAGTCTTCCATTGTCTTGTCTTGCTCCAGTATGGACATGAGTTTCTCTCTTAAAGAAGGAGCCAAACTCTCTGCGTCTTCGTGTGCCAGTCTCCGCTTTTTGGCGTTTGTTTTTCTGCTTCATGATCCCGCAGGAGACATGTCAGACGATTTTTCTATTGATCTGATGGGGGAATTCTCAGACGACGTGTGTTCCTTCTTTTTATCAGAATTTCTTTTGGAGGTGTCATTGTGAAGTTCGATCTTTCTTTCTTTCACAGTTACATTTATAACTTTAGATTGTTTGCATGTATCTACTTTCTGTAAACTTTGGTGTCCTTCTCGATTGGCTTTTTCCACTTCTCTTTTTTTTCGACCTCATTTACGTTTGTTCTTCTTTTAACTCTCTACGTGGGTCTGGCGTACCTTCAGTATCCATTTCTGACTTATCTGAAATCGTCAGCTCTTCGAGGTACAAAAGCAAAGAGCACAGTGCGATTTCAGTTTCTGTGGTGTTTAGAATTGTCTGCTGTATACCTGACTGACTTTGTCATACCGGATAATTCATTTGTGTCCTCATTTGGAGGCCGCTTGTCAGTTTTTCGGACGCTTTCACCTGGACTCGGTACTGTGTCGTTTCTGGGTATCGCCAGTGTCACAGGAGCCTCTCCTAGCCCTGCTGTTGACGGTACTGCGGCGTGCCATCGATGCGGTGGCAGCATTTACTTGAGGCTAGCCGTCGGGCCAGGAATAGTAAACTCTGAAGTCGGCATCAGCGGGACGTGCCTTTTACTGCACTCATTCCGTATGGGCTCAGAGCAGTTACATAGAGCGCACGTTTGAGGTTGTCCGTCATACGTAACAACTCGATAGCCACACACCCTTATACAGGGTGTTACAAAAAGGTATGGCTAAACATTCCTCACACACAAATAAAGAAAAGATGTTATGTGGACATGTGTCCGGAAACGCTTAATTTCCATGTTAGAGCTCATTTTAGTTTCGTCAGTATGTACTGTACTTTCTCGATTCCTCCCCCCATGAACAATGGACCTTGCCGTTGGTGGGGAGGCTTGCGTGCCTCTGCGATACAGATAGCCGTACCGTAGGTGCAACCACAACGGAGGGTTATCTGTTGAGAGGCCAGAAAAACGTGTGGTTCCTGAAGAGGGGCAGCAGCCTTTTCAGTAGTTGCAAGGGCAACAGTCTGGATGACTGACTGATCTGGCCTTGTAGCAGTAACCAAAATGGCCTTGCTGTGCTGGTACTGCGAACGGCTGAAAGCAAGGGGAAACTACGGCCTAATTTTCCCGAGGGTATGCAGCTTTACTGTGTGATTAAATGATGATGGCGTCCTCTTGGGTAAAATATTCCGGAGGTAAAATAGTCCCCCATTCGGAACTCCGGGCGGGGACTACTCAAGAGGATGTCGTTATCAGCAGAAAGAAAACTGGCGTTCTACGGATCGGAGATAGATATAGTGGGAATTAGTGAAGTTCGGTTGCAGGAGGAACAAGACTTATGGTCAGGTGACTACAGGGTTATAAACACAAAATCAAATAGGGGTAATGCAGGAGTAGGTTTAATAATGAATAGGTAAATAGGAATGCGTGTAAGCTACTACAAACAGCATAGTGAACGCATTATTGAGGCCAAGATAGATACCAAGCCCACACCTACTACAGTAGTACAAGTTTATATGCCAACTAGCTCTGCAGATGACGAAGAAATTGAAGAAATGTATGATGAAATAAAAGAAATTATTCAGATAGTGAAGGGTGATGAAAATTTAATAGTCATGGGTGACTGGAATTCGGCAGTAGGAAAAGGGAGAGAAGGAATCGTAGTAGGTGAATATGGATTGGGGCTAAGAAAAGAAAGAGCAACCCGCCTGGTAGAATTTTGTACAGAGCACAACTTAATCATAGCTAATACTTGGTGTAAGAATCATGAAAGAAGGTTGTATACATGGAAGAACCCTGGAGATACTAAAAGATATCAGATAGATTATATAATGGTAAGACAGAGATTTAGGAACCAGGTTTTAAATTGTAAGACATTTCCAGGGGCAGATGTGGACTCTGACCACAATCTATTGGTTATGACCTGTAGATTAAAACTGAAGAAACTGCAAAAATGTGGGAATTTAAGGAGATGGGACCTGGATAAAATGAAAGAACCAGAGGTTGTACAGAGTTTCAGGGAGAGCATAAGGGAACAATTGACAGGAATGGGGGAAAGAAATACAGTAGAAGAGGAATGGGTAACTTTGAGGGATAAAGTAGTGAAGGCAGCAGTGGATCAAGTAGGTAAAAAGACGAGGACTAGTAGAAATCCTTGGGTAACAGAAGAAATATTGAATTTAATTGATGAAAGGCGAAAATATAAAAATGCAGTAAATGAAGCAGGCAAAAAGGAATACAAACGTCTCAAAAATGAGATCGACAGGAAGTGCAAAATGGCTAAGCAGGGATGGCTAGAGGACTAATGTAAGAATGTAGAGGTTTATCTCACTAGGGGTAAGATAGATACTGCCTACAGGAAAATTAAAGAGACCTTTGGAGATAAGAGAACCAATTGTATGAACATCAAGAGCTCAGATGGAAACCTAGTTCTAAGCAAAGAAGGGAAAGCGGAAAGGTGGAAGGAGTATATAGAGGGTCTATACAAGGGCGATGTACTTGAGGACAATATTATGGAAATGGAAGAGGATGTGGATGAAAATGAAATGGGAGATATGATACTGCGTGAAGAGTTTGACAGAGCACTGAAACACCTGAGTCGAAACAAGGCCCCGGGAGTAGACAACATTCCATTGGAACTACTGACGGCCTTGGGAGAGCCAGTCCTCACAAAACTCTACCATCTGGTTAGCAAGATGTATGAGACAGGCGAAATACCGTCAGACTTCAAGAAGAATATAATAATTCCAATCCCAAAGAAAGCAGGTGTTGACAGATGTGAAAATTACCGAACAATCAGTTTAATAAGCCACAGGTGCAAAATACTAACACGAATTCTTTACAGACGAATGCAAAAACTAGTAGAAGCCGACCTCGGGGAAGATCAGTTTGGATTCCGTAGAAACACTGGAACACGTGAGGCAATTCTGACCTTACGACTTATCTTAGAAGAAAGATTAAGGAATGGCAAACCTACATTTCTAGGATTTGTAGTCTTAGAGAAATCTTTTGACAATGTTGACCGGAATACTCTCTTTGAAATTCTAAAGGTGGCAGGGGTAAAATACAGGGAGCGAAAGGCTATTTACAATTTGTACAGAAACCAGATGGCAGTTATAAGAGTCGAGGGACATGAAAGGGAAGCAGTTGTTGGGAAGGGAGTAAAACAGGGTTGTAGCCTCTCCCCGACGTTATTCAATCTGTATATTGAGCAAGCAGTAAAGGAAACAAAAGAAAAATTCGGAGTAGGTATTAAAATCCATGGAGAAGAAATAAAAACTTTGAGGTTCGCCGATGACATTGTAATTCTGTCAGAGACAGCAAAGGACTTGGAAGAGCAGTTGAATGGAATGGACAGTGTCTTGAAAGGAGGATATAAGATGAACATCAACAAAAGCAAAACGAGGATAATGGAATTTAGTCGAATTAAGTCGGGTGCTGTGGAGGGAATTAGATTAGGAAATGAGACACTTAAAGCAGTAAAGGAGTTTTACTATTTGGGGAGCAAAATAACTGATGATGGTCGAAGTAGAGAGGAAATAAAATGTAGACTGGCAATGGGAAGGAAAGCGTTTCTGTAGAAGAGAAATTTGTTAACATCGAGTATAGATTTAAGTGTCAGGAAGTCATTTCTGAAAGTATTTGTATGGAGTGTAGCCATGTATGGAAGTGAAACATGGACGATAAATAGTTTGGACAAGAAGAGAATGGAAGCTTTCGAAATGTGGTGCTACACAAGAATGCTGAAGATTAGATGGGTATATCACATAACTAATGAGGAAGTATTGAATAGGACTGGGGAGAAGTAATGTTTGTGGCACAACTTGACCAGAAGAATCGATCGGTTGGTAGGACATGTTCTGAGGCATCAAGGGATCACCAATTTAGTATTGGAGGGCAGTGTGGAGGGTAAAAATCGTACAGGGATACCAAGAGATGAATACACCAAGCAGATTCAGAAGGATGTAGGTTGCAGTAGGTACTGGGAGATGAAGAAGCTTGCACAGGATTGGGTAGCATGGAGAGCTGCATCAAACCAGTCTCAGGACTGAAGACCACAACAACAACAACATTCCTCGATTCACTGCCAGTAGGCCCAATCGAATTAAGGTAATCTTGACTTCGGTGCTTGTGTTGACATGCGACTCATGGCTCTACAATACTAGCATCAAGCACATCAGTACGTAGCATTAACAGGTTATTGTTCATCATGAAAGCGGTTTTGCAGTCAGTGCAATGTTTACAAATGCGGAGTTGGCAGCTGCCCATTTGATGTAAGGATTAGCACGGGGCAATAGCCGTGGCGCTGTACGTTTCTATGGAGACAGATTATCAGAACGAGGGTGTCCTGACAGGAAGACGTTCGAAGCATTTGATCGGCGTCTTAAGGAGCACGGAACATTCCAGCCTATGACTCGCGACTGGGGAAGACCTAGAACGACGAGGACACCTGCAATGGACGAGGCAATTCTTCGTGCAGTTGACGATAACCCTAATGTCAGCGTCAGAGAAGCTGCTGCTGTACAAGGTAACGTTGACCACGTCACTGTATGGAGAGTGCTACGGGAGAACCAGTTGTTTCCGTACCATGTAAAGCATGTGAAGGCACTATCAGCAGCTGATTGGCCTCCACGGTTATGCTTCTGCGAATGGTTCATCCCACAGTGTGTCAATCCTCATTTCAGTGCAAATGTTCTCTTTACGGATGAGGCTTCATTCCAACGTGATCAAATTGTAAATTTTCACAATCAACATGTGTGGGCTGACGAAAATCCACACGCAATTGTGCAATCACTTCATCAACACAAATTTTCTGTGAACATTTGTGCAGGCATTGTTGGTGATGTCTTGATTGGGCCCCATGTTCTTCCACTTACGCTCAATGGAGCACGTTATCATTATTTCATACGGGATACTCTACCTGTGCTGCTAGAACGTGTGCCTTTATAAGTACGACACAACATGTGGTTCACGCACGATGGAGCGCCTGCACATTTCAGTCGAAGTGTTCGTACGCTTCTCAACAACAGATTCAGTGACCGATGGATTGTTAGAGGTGGACCAATTCCATGGCCTCCACGCTCTCCTGATCTCAATCCTCTCGACTTTCATTTATGGGGGCATTTGAAAGCTCTTGTCTACGCAACCCCGGTACCAAATGTAGAGACTCTTCGTGCTTGTATTGTGGACGGCTGTGATACAATACGCCATTCCCCAGGGCTGCATCAGCGCATCAGGGATTCCATGCGACGGAGGGTGGATGCATGTATCCTCGCTGACGGAGGACATTTTGAAAATTTCCTGTAACAAAGTGTTTGAAGTCACGCCGGTACGTTCTGTTGCTGTGTGTTTCGATTCCATGATTAATGTGATTTGAAGAGAAGAAATAATATGAGCTCTAACATGGAAAGTAAGCATTTTCGGACACATGTCCACATAACATTTTTTCTTTCTTTGTGTGTGAGGAATGTTTCCTGAAATTTTAGCCGTACCTTTTTGTAACACTCTATGTGAGGGGCTGGTCCTGCAGCTACTCCCGTTTCAGGAAATGTTTGTACGTGTTTTGTATCATTGCCATAAGGTATGCAACGCATTTTATTCTCCAGCACGATGACTACCAAAGAGACTGAGCATTTCTTCGCAAAAGTTAGCATTGATCTTGAAACAATTGTTGTACGAGTACCTTGATAATTGAAGCCAAATGACTAGATGAGTCATTTTTTTTTTTGATAGCCAGTAAAGAGTTCCGTCACAGAACTATTATCTGTACGAATGTATAAAAGGAAAATGTTGTTAGCAAGAATCTCGAGAAGTTCTTGGCCGCTTTACTTCAGATTTCACATGACACTCTTTTGAGCATAGTACAATAGTACAATAGTACATAGTACAATATGCGTTAGATGAGTATGTGCCAAGCAAGATCGTAAGCGATGGAAAAGAGCCACCGTGGTACAACAACCGAGTTAGAAAACTGCTGCGGAAGCAAAGGGAACTTCACAGCAAACATAAACATAGCCAAAGCCTTGCAGACAAACAAAAATTACGCGAAGCGAAATGTAGTGTGTGGAGGGCTATGCGAGAGGCTTTCAATGAATTCGAAAGTAAAGTTCTATGTACTGACTTGGCAGAAAATCCTAAGAAATTTTGGTCCTATGTCAAAGCGGTAGGTGGATCAAAACAAAATGTCCAGACACTCTGTGACCAAAATGGTACTGAAACAGAGGATGACAGACTAAAGGCCGAATTACTAAATGTCTTCTTCCAAAGCTGTTTCACAGAGGAAGACTGCACTGTGCTTCCTTCTCTAGATTGTCGCACAGTTGACAAAATGGTAGATATCGAAGTAGACGACAGAGGGATAGAGAAACAATTAAAATCGCTCAAAAGAGGAAAGGCCGCTGGTCCTGATGGGATACCAGTTCGATTTTACACAGAGTACGCGAAGGAACTTGCCCCCCTTCTTGCAGCGGTGTACCGTAGGTCTCTAGAAGAGCGAAGCGTTCCAAAGGATTGGAAAAGGGCACAGGTCATCCCCGTTCTCAAGAAGGGACGTCGAACAGATGTGCAGAACTATAGACCTATATCTCTAACGTCGATCAGTTGTAGAATTTTGGAACACGTATTATGTTCGAGTATAATGTCTTTTCTGGAGACTAGAAATCTACTCTGTAGGAATCAGCATGGGTTTCGAAAAAGACGATCGTGTGAAACCCAGCTCGCGCTATTCGTCCACGAGACTCAGAGGGCCTTAGACACGGGTTCACAGGTAGATGCCGTGTTTCTTGACTTCCGCAAGGCGTTTGACACAGTTCCCCACAGTCGTTTAATGAACAAAGTAAGAGCATACGGACTATCAGATCAATTGTGTGATTGGACTGAGGAGTTCCTAGATAACAGAACGCAGCACGTCATTCTCAATGGTGAGAAGTCTTCCGAAGTAAGAGTGATTTCAGGTGTGCCGCAGGGGAGTGTCATAGGACCGTTGCTATTCACAATATACATAAATGACCTGGTGGATGACATCGGAAGTTCACTGAGGCTTTTTGCAGATGATGCTGTGGTGTATCGAGAGGTTGCAACAATGGAAAATTGTACTGAAATGCAGGAGGATCTGCAGCGAATTGACGCATGGTGCACGGAATGGCAATTGAATCTCAATGTAGCGAAGTGTAATGTGATGCGAATACATAGAAAGATAGGTCCCTTATCATTTAGCTACAAAATAGCAGGTCAGCAACTGGAAGCAGTTAATTCCATAAATTGAGTACGCATTAGGAGTGATTTAAAATGGAATGATCATATAAAGTTGATCGTCGGTAAAGCAGATGCCAGACTGAGATTCATTGGAAGAATTCTAAGGAAATGCAATCCGACAACAAAGGAAGTAGGTTACAGTACGCTTGTTCGCCCAATGCTTGAATACTGCTCAGCAGTGTGGGATCCGCACCAGGTAGGGTCGATAGAAGAGATAGAGAAGATCCAAACGGAGAGCAGCGCGCTTCGTTACAGGATCATTTAGTAATTGCGAAAGCGTTACGGAGATGATAGATAAACTCCAGTGGAAGACTCTGCAGGAGAGACGCTCAGTAGCTCGGTACGGGCTTTTGTTGAAGTTTCGAGAACATACCTTCACCGAAGAGTCAAGCAGTATATTGCTCCCTCCTACGTATATCTCGCGAAGAGACCATGAGGATAAAATCAGAGAGATTAGAGCCCACACAGAAGCATACCGACAATCCTTCTTTCCACGTACAATACGAGACTGGAATAGAAGGGAGAACCGATAGAGGTACTCAGGGTACCCTCCGCCACACACCGTCAGGTGGCTTGCGGAGTACGGATGTACATGTAGATGTAGATGTAGATGGACATAGGTTACATATTTTTCTCTATTTCGTTTTAAATTCTCAGCGAGAAAGAAAATGATGTGCTGTGCTACGAAAGTGGGCGGTTTCGTTTTTTTTCTTCGCAGTTGGTTTTAACAGAAATCTCTAGAACATGAAAGTTGGATCGGTATATGATTATAATACTACTACGCAATCTGAATCCTGTGAAACTATGTAATGTTATCCGTTCCCACCTTAAAAATAGGCCAAATAATGACATTGAAAATACTATCCTCACAGATCCAGCGCCAGGAGAGGCTGTCTCATACCCCGTATACCAGTAAGCCATTTAAGCAAATAAAGGTTTCCGAGCACGACTCGCGGTCAAACCCACACTTCTATATTTCGACGTTCCTGCGTCTCAAACTGTACTCGTAGACACATTATGTTATTCCGGTAGAGGGAAGCGGGGACATTTCGACTGAAAGTCGATGCCTTGTGGCGTCGGGTATATTTGATATTGCACTGCCTGTCATGTTAAGAAAACGATGCAGTGTTCATGCACGCATGAATCACATAATACACACATCAAAAAAAGTTTTGTCTCAGCCCAGTTCCTAGAACACCTGCAGACAGACGTTGACTTTGGATATTGTACTACACAGTCCCTCTGACTGTTCAGAGATGCCACTTAAATCCGCACAAAGATGTAAACAAATGAGCGTGAGCAACGCCTATTAGACGGTAAGGATCCGAGAGCCGATCAGTTCCAGTCATTCACCAGGAAGGAGGTACACTGCTCGTGTTGTCTGTAGTCCAACCATGCCCACACGGTCAATAACGCGTTTGCTTCGCGTCTGCATTGTCACTTCGTGCCTGGAAGGGCTCTCAACAAGGAAAGTGTCCACGCATCTCGATGTGAACCAAAGCGATGTTGTTCGGACATGGAGGAGATACAGAGAGACAGGAACTGTCGATGACATGCCTCGCTCAGGCCGCCCAAGGGCAACTACTGCAGTTGATGACCGCTACCTGCGGATTATGGCTCGGAGGAACCCTGACAGCACTACGCCACCATGTTCAATAATGCTTTTCGTGCAGCCACAGGACGTCGAGTTACGGCTGAAACTGTGCTCAATAGGCTGCATGATGCGCAACTTCACTCCCGACGTCCGTATTTGCAACCACGATACCATGCAGCGCGGTGCAGATGGACCCAACAAGATGCCGAATGGACCGCTCAGAACTGGCATCACGTTCTCTTCACCGATAGTGTCGCATTGCCTTCTACCATACGGAGGAAAGACGACATATGGAAGTTTGAGTCTGGCCATGATTATTGTACGGATCACGAAAGTGGTCAAGACCGTTATTTCCAACCCGAGGCCATTAACCCCTGAGGGATAAATTGATATTTTATGGGTGGTAAAAATACGAAGTGTTATATTATGGTTCAGTCACATAAGTAAATTGCTTCAAAAAATCATTTTCACCAACTCATTAGACTAATAAATTTAAGATATGTTGCTGATTCTAAAAGGGTCAAAAATGAGCATCAATTGCACGACGGTACGTGGTGGAGGACAGAGCGAATGTATTAACAAACGATATTGGAAATTCGCTAGCAGTAGGCGATGACAACTAGGTGCAACTGGCTACTTGCCTGTATTGTTGCAGCAGTTCATTATTTACTCCACCGAGTTACCTGCTCACTCGTTGTTCTTCTTTTGTTAGTCAGTTGGTAGCTCGCCAACCAAATCGACGGGTGTCTCCAATTTCACTACCTTCTCAAGGTATTTCGGTTTGAGACGAGAAAGAGAAACAGATGAGTGAAGTTTTTCTTATTCAAGCACTAACTGTTGGGTAAGAAACTCCTAACTAACACCACTGAATTTCGTTCTCTATTGGGTATATATATCTGAGTCGATAAGATATAAGCATATGGAAGATGGTATCTGTTCTTTCGGACTGCCGCGAGTAATGAGTATAGTGGCCAGCGGCACTACAAATATAGTGTGTGGACAGTAAGTATAAGTTGTAAGTGTGGGTCTCACGGGCAGCGTGCCAGAGTTAAGTCCCTGCTGTCGCGCTATCCTCTGTGTCCTCGATGGGTCTCCAGTCTGCTTTAGGGGGTGGCGCGCCACGGACCTGTTGTACCGGCCGAGGGCGCGCATGGACGAGGAAGTGTTTACACCGCCGGTACTGGCGCGTGTTGTTGTCTGACTAGATCGCCGTGGCACGCAATTTTAGAAAGACTACGTTTCAATTAATGTTCAATGAATATGCCAGACTCAAGGCTTTCGAAATAGAACGTTTTTTGAAGGAAGAAGTTCGTCTACCTCCTGCAGACCTAACTGGAATACACCTATACATTGTAAGCACGAATTCGGCGTTCCAAAACATCCCAAACGTGTTCTATATGGTTCAGATCAGGCCTCTGTGGAGGCCAGTCCATTACAGCAATGTTATTATCTTGTATCCACTCGCCACAGGCCGTACATTATGAACAGTGTTTGATCGTGTTGAAAGATGCACTCGCCATCAACTAATTGCTCTTCAACCTCGGGAAGCAAGAAGGTGCTTAAAACTTCAATGTAGGCCTATGCTGTGATAGTGCCGTGCAAAACAGCAAGGGCTGCAAGCCCCCTCCATGAAAATCACGATCACACCATAACACAACCGTCTCCGAATTTTGCGTCACTCCACACAATCTTCTTCCACTGTTCAGTGGTCCAATGTTTACGCTCCTTACACCAAGCGAGGCGTCGTTAGGCATTTACCGGTGTGATGTGTGGCTTATGAGACCGCATCTCGTGGACGTGCGGTAGCTTTCTCGCTTCCCGCGCGCGGGTTCCCGGGTTCGATTCTCGGCGGGGTTAGGGATTTTCTTTGCCTCGTGATGGCTGGGTGTTGTGTGTTGTCCTTAGGTTAGTTAGGTTTAAGTAGTTCTTGGGGACTGATGACCATAGATGTTAAGTCCCATAGTGCTCGGAGCCATTTGAACAATTTTTTTTTGTGGCTTATGAGCAATCGCTCGACCATGAAATCAATGTTTTCTCACCTCCCACCTAACTGTCATAGTACTTGCAGCGGATCCTGATGCAGTTTGGAATTCCTGTGTCATGGTCTGGGTAGATGTCTGCCTATTACACATTACGCCCCTCTTCAGTTGTCGGCGGTCTCTGTCCGTTAACAGACAATCTCGACCTGTACGCTTTCGTGCTGTACGTGTCCCTTCACGTTTCCACTTCACTATCACATCGAAATCAGTGGACCTACGGAAATTTACGAGTGTGGAAATCTCGCGTACAGACGTATGACACAAGTGACACCCAATAACCTCACCACGTTCGAAGATCGTGAGTTCCGCTTAGCGACCATTCTGCTCTCTGTCGATGTCTAATGACAACTGAGGTGGCTGACATGCAGTACGTAGCAGTAGGTGGCAGCACAATGTACCTATTATGAAAAACGTATGTTTTTGGGGGTGTACGGATACTTCTGATCACATAGTGTATGACGGTTCACGCTCAATCAGTTTGAGTTGGGCTGCGTGGCGCCGTGCATAGTGGTTCAGGTTGGAGTGCCGCAGTCTCGCAGTTGGAGCAAGTTAAGATTACAAGTGCCGCATTTATTGTGCTGTACCGTCATCTAAATATGAGCTGTTGTCAGTGGTTAACATCTGCGTTAAAAGTATGTCAATGTACGGTGGAAATAATCATTTCGTTGAACTACATCGTGGCAAGACTGAATAGTTAGATTTTTTTTTTTTTGTCAAATGTCGTTCAAAGACTTAAAAGCTGTTGTATATGAACCACGAATAATGGACACATGTTGCACAACTGCAGTATCAACCATTCTTTTTGGCAACGGCTGATTCCTTCATGAGTTACATGTACCTGTTCAAGCTCTCCAAAAGATATCAGCCATTGTCATCGAACTATGCATAATATTCTTTGCTTCATCGGTTTCGAATGCGACATCACTGGCGACCCACTTCCAGTCATCATTTAGTTTTGTTTTTGTGTGATTTTTATTTTCCTTAGGATCCCACAATTCCTCCTTTCCTCCACAAAGAGCTATAAGTTGTTAAGTATCTTTGTCGTTACACGCCATACTTAGTGAGAACACACTTTCGCATAGCGCATACAGGGTGTTACAAAAAGGTACGGCCAACCTTTCAGGAAACATTCCTAACGCAAAAAGAAAGAAAATATGTTATGTGGAAGTTTGTACGGAAACGCTTACTTTCTGTGTTAGAGCTCATTTTAACACTTCTCTTCAAATCACATTAATCATGGAATGGAAACACACAGAAACAGAACATACCAGCGTGACTTCAAACACTTTGTTACAGGAAATGTTAAAAATGTCCTACGTTAGCCAGGATACATGCATCCACCCTCCGTCGCATGAAATCCCTGATGCGCTGATGCAGCCCTGGAGAATGGCGTATTGTATCACAGCCGTCCACAATACGAGCACGAAGGTTCTCTACATTTGGTACCGGTGTTGCGTAGACAAGACCTTTCAAATGCCCCCATAAAAGAGGGTTGAGGTCAGGAGAGGGTGGAGGCCATGGATTTGGTCCACCTCTACCAATCCACCGGTGAGAATTCGACTGAAATGTGCAGGAGCTCCATCGTTCGTTTACCACATGTTGTGTCGTACTTGTGAAGGCACATGTTCTAGCAGCACAGGTAGAGAAAATCGCGTATGAAATCATGGCGGTGAATCGAGGAAGTACAGTACATACTGATGAAACTAAAATGATATCTAACATGGATATTAAGCGTTTCCGGACACATGCCCACATAACATCTTTGGCCGTACCTTTTTTGTAACACCCTGTACAAACACTCACTGGGTAACTGCACCTGCAAAAATTAAGCCATTTATGCAGTATGTGGTATGCTGTAACTTGTCAGACTGTACATTGCTTGGTGGCATAGTGCGATAGTCACTTGTCGATTGTCTCTGACTCGTGCCCGCACTGTCAGTCATCCTGAATACCGAGTCTGACAATCCTATTTCGGGTAGATTTCAAAATGAGTGGGAAATACTGTCCTGCAAGCCCTCGATTCAAGATGCAATGCCACGAATTCATATGAGTTGACGTGCAGCAACAGCCTTGCGACAACGAGTCGCACATCTCAAATTTAGTTAGACACTACACTCTGTTGGGGATACTGGGTTCTACATGAGCTCGTTCGGGGTTAGTAGTCTCAAAAAGATTGGAAACCACTGGGTTATGGCGACCGCTCATGTAAAGTGCGAAAACCGGCTTCGAGTCCCGGTCCGACACGAATTTTCATTGTCGTTAGCCCCTTATACAGCACATGCTTGTTCGCATTCGCAACTGCGAATACAGTCCATTATTTCGTATAATGCTGCTTTGTTAAAGATACAGTACTGTCTTCGAAAGATCAATCTTTTTCATACAGTACTAGTGTATTTTTAGTTTCGTGCAGACCCATCGTTTTGCCACATTTTGTTCTTGAATGAAGGAAGTGTGAAGTGAAAATTTCTTGAGCTCAGACGCAGCCCTGCGCATAGATTTCGTAACAAAATTACGTCAGTTAAGGCTAGGAAATGATGGAGTATCGGAGTGTTCCAAATAGAGAATGAGAGAGAGAGAGAGGGAGCGAGTCGACCGGCAAGTCAATCCTTTTACAGGAAATGTTTACAGGTGTTTTGTATCACGGCCATAAGTTGTTCATTGCTATGAAACTCACTTTATTCTCTACTATGATGATTATCAAAGAGACTGACCATTTCTTCGTAAACGTAATCAATTGGAAACAACGGTTGAACGAGTACTCTGTTAATTTAGGCCTAACGAGTTTAGGTGTCATCTATTTGATACCAAATAAAGAGTTCCGTCCTTTGGTTTTTACAGTGCTATTATTTGCGCGGGTATATATAGGGGAAACCTTGTTAGCAACAACCTCGAAAAGTTTTTGGTTGACTTACTTGAATTTTTACACGACACTCTAATAAACGTGCTGCTGGACATATTTTACATGTAGTTAAAAAAAAAAGACATACGGGCTTTCCGTTAAAATTCATTACGAGAAAGAAAATACTGTGCTGTGCTGTGAAAGTGGGCGGTTTCGTTATCTTTCTCGCAGTCAGTTTTAGTAGAAACCTATATATAACGAAAGTTTGATTGTTTTACGTTTATAACGACATTACGCAATCTGAATCCTGTGAAACTTTGAAGTGCTACACTTCCAGTTTAAAACTAGGCTAGATAATGTCATTGAAGCTACTATCATCATAGATCCATGATAAGAAGTCTCTCTCACACTCCGTATATCACTGATCAAAACTGATTTATCCATTCAATTTAAGCGAATCAGCGTTTCCCAACACGACCCACGGCCGTACCCAAACTATAACATGTCGTCGTTCCTGCGTCACAACCTGTACTCGTACACACATTACGTAATTCCAGTACGCGGGAGGACATTTTAATCGAATACGATATTGCAGTGCCTTGTTTTTATGAATTACGGTGCACTGAAGTGCGGCGACTTCAGCTGTTATGAGATACACTCATGTTCAGAAAAAAACAGGACACCATGAACGAACAGAGATAGAACGTTTTTAAGGTTATTATTGCTGCTGCAAATCTAAAAATTTCTCCTTGCACAATGTAGCGATGAACAGTTGTCATATTAACTTTTTTATTTCTTTAGGATGAGTAAAATTTTCCACACACAAGTCGCTTTTGAGAGAACTGCACAACTGATGTTTTTCATTTTTTCTTTATCTTTAGATCTCTCATATGATTTAATTTCAGGGTGCCACAAATTCTGTCTAACACTTTTTTACAGTTCGATGCTATTGTTCGAAGGGGACAGCTATAAAAAGTTACACCCAAGGCTGAATGATGATCTACGCGTTTGGCCCAAGCAAACTGAACGTTTTTGAGACCGTTAAGATTTAAAATTGAGCTCTTCGCCTCATTAACGTTTACACGCGTTGCTTTGCAGTAAAGCAGTAAATTTTCTATTATACGCACAGCGTCATCGTTGCTTCTTATTATCAAACAAGCGTCGTCAGCGTACGCGTTACTAACTTCCTTCCGATCTGAGACTGATATGCCATCTAGTGCGTCATTTAAAGGTCTCATAAGAACTTCCAGTGCTACAACGTACAGCATCGTTGGTAACTGACTTCCCTGCGAGACTCTATTCCAATCAAAATGTCCTTAGTATACTGTCCATTGAGTGAAACCTTTGATTTGATACCTGTTAATCTGTTAGCTAACACGTTCACTTTACTAGTAGTTAGTCCCATGTACGTCAATGTTTGGAAAAGGTACCCGTGGTTTACTCTGTTGAACGCTTTTGCAAAGCGTATAAAAGCAAGACCGCCATATTCTGTTTGGAAAGATTACGAGGATGCCCCTGTATTCACTTACAGTCTTGAATATGCTACACCCAGGAAGACTAGTTTGATGGCATCCAATGATCTTTTCTAAGACTGGACTTAGTCTCTTTTTAACAACCCTCGCTGTTTTTTTGTGATCTGAGTTCATTAGGGTGATATTTCTCATTTTAGTTACAGGGTGTTTCAAAAATTACCGGTATATTTGAAACGGCAATACAAACTAAACGAGCAGCGATAGAAATTCACCGTTTGTTGCAATATGCTTGGGACAACAGTACATTTTCATGCAGACAAACTTTCGAAATTACAGTAGTTACAATTGTCAACAACAGATGGCGCTGCGGTCTGGGAAACTCTATAGTACGATATTTTCCACATATCCACCATGCGCCGCCTCCTGTATGTTTCGGATAACCCAAAGCAATCACACGATCATCGAAATATTCATTCAGGAAATTGAAGACTTCGGCCGTGCGATGTGGCCGGGCACCACCTTGCATAAACCACGAGGTGTTCGCAGTGTCGTCTAAGGCAGTTTGTACCGCCACAAATTCACGAAGAATAACCAGATAGCGTGATGTAGTAATCGTTTCGAATCTGAAAAATGGGCCAATGATTCCTTTGCAAGAAATGGCGGCCCAGACCTGTTCTTTTTGAGAATGCAGGGACCAAGGGGCTGCAACATGGGGCTTTTCGGTTCCCCATATGCGCCAATTCTGTTTATTGACGAAGTCGTACAGGTAAAAATAAGCTTCGTCAGTAAACCAAATGCTGACCACATGCATATCGCCGTCATCAAACCTGTGCACTATATCGTTAGCGAATGTCTCTCGTGCAGCAATGGTAGCGGCGCTGAGGGGTTCCCGCTTTTGAATTTTGTATGGATAGAGGTGTAAACTCTGGCGCATGAGACGATACGTGGACGTTGGCGTCACTTGGACCACAGCTGCAACAGGGCGAACGGAAACCCGAGGCCGCTGTTGGATCACCTGCTGCACTAGGTGCGCGTTGCCCTCTGTGGTTGCCGTACGCGGTCGCCCTACCTTTCCAGCACGTTCATCCGTCACGTTCCCAGTCCGTTGAAATTTTTCAAACAGATCCTTTATTGTATCGCTTGTCGGTCCTTTGGTTACATTAAACCTCCGTTGAAAACTTCGTCTTGTTGCAACAACACTGTGTTCTAGGCGGTGGAATTCCAACACCAGAAAAATCCTCTGTTCTAAGGAATAAACCATGTTGTCCACAGCACACTTGCACGTTGTGAAACAGCACACGCGTACAGCAGAAAGACGACGTACAGAATGACGCACCCACAGATTGCGTTATCTTCTATATCTTTCACATCACTTGCAGCGCCATCTGTTGTTGAAAATTGTAACTACTGTAATTCCGAAAGTTTGTCCGCCTGAAAATGTACTGTTGTCCCAAGTATATTGCAACAAACGGTGTATTTCTATCGCTGCTCGTTTAGTTTTTATTGCTGTTTCAAATATACTGGTCATTTTTGAAACACCCTGTATATACTTTATTTCTGTGTTCCTTCTTTTTAGAAGAAGCACAATGACACTCTGTTTAAAGCCTATTGGGACAGACTCTCCTTTCAAGACTTCATTTATAATTTCAGTAAATATTATTCCTGTTGTATGCCAATATTTTCTATAATATTCTAACGGCAATCTATCAGGGCCTGGTGACTCTTTAGGAGGTGATGACTTCTGTATATCTAAAACTTCATCTGTGGGTATTTCCGCTGTCATATCTAGGATACCCTGTTCTGTTATTGTGTCTGCGACTCCAGATATGGATAAAAATCTCTCACCACATTGTCCTCAACCCACTTTTGACTGTAGAGTGTATCACAAATTCGAAAAGGCTCATTCATAATAGCTTTTTGATCTTTCAGATCTCTCGTGTCCTCCGCTCGGAGGTACTCAATAAAATTTCTTCTCCTTTGTTGTTCACGTCTTATGCGATAATATATTGTGGTACTTACGTCTTCTATAACAGTTTTGTGTGTGTGAATTTATTTTTAAGTCCTCTGGCTTTGATCTCTTGATATTTAGAAGCTTGGCTTTGGTCTGCTAATATGCATTAAAATATCTTGTGACATTGGTTGCTCGTAGAGGGTGTGTATATGAGAGTAAAATGAAATTCAGTTGTGTTTCTCAACCACATCGCTCTCCCTTTAGATAGCTGTATTAAACATTTTACATCTATGCCGTTCCTCGATTCTAAAAAACAGACATCGTTCGTTTTAGTTCCTTCCCTGCCAAGGATAACTGTCCCAGAGTTGTGCTCATGAGCTATGTTTAAAATATTATTGTAGCCAGCTACATACAGATCCCTAATACTGACTTCTTTTAAAAATACTATTTCGGTGTCTGACTGACAAAAAACAAGTTTTAAGGAGAGCTACTTTAATTGCAATTTGTATTTCATTTATATTCAAGGTACTCACATGATAAGTTTGTTCGATCAGAATGTATTAGAGATAATGTTAGTGAATTGCTTATAGATGTTGACTCTGAAATTATTTTTGTGCTGCAACACGTGTTAAATATACTCATCAACTGTTTAGGAAAGCTGATCCAGTTGCTGTAGAGACCTTTGTAAACCTTATCAAGGAAGAAGAGTGGCAAGATGTTTATAGCGCTGATACAGTAGACGATAAATGTAATGCTTCTCTCAAGACTTTTCTTGTGATCTTTAAAAGCTGCTTTCCATTTGAATGTACAAAATAGGGTACTAGCACAAACAGGCAGCCTGGGTGGCTGACTAGAGGGATAAGAATATCTTGTAGAACAAAGTGGCAATTATATAAAAACGTTAGAAATAGTCAGAATCTAAATGCAGCAGCCCATTACAAACAGTATTGTAAGGTGCTTAAAACTGTTATTAGGAAGGCAAAAAGTATGTGGTATGCAGATAGAATAAGTCTCAGGATAAAATTAAAACCATATGGTCAGTCGTAATGGAAGTGGCTGGTCTGCAGAGACAGTTCGAGGATATAGAATCAGTGCATTGTGGGAATGTTCGTGTTACTGGTAAGTCGCATATATGTGCAGTGTTTAATAATCACTTTCTGAATATAGCAGGTGAACTAAATGGAAACCTAGTCCCAACAGGGAATCATATAGCGCTCTTAGAAAAAAGTGTCCGAGATTGTTACCTGAAATGCTCCTCCATGATACTGACAAGAGGGAGACTGAGTTAATAATTGAATCACTAAAGACCAAGAACTGTCATGGATATGACGGGGTGTCTAGCAGAATACTGAAGTATTGTTCTATGTACGTTAGCCCAGTACTTAGCCATATCTGTAACTTTTCCTTTAGGAGTGGTCGGTTTCCTGACCGATTACAGTACTCGCTAGTGAAGCCACTTTATAAAAAGGGAGACAGGGATAATATTGACAATTACAAACCTATTTCTATGCCATCAGTGTTTGCTAAAGTTATCGAGAAGGTTGTATATACAAGGTTACTGGAGCACTTAAATTCACATAATTTGCTGTCAAATGTTCAGTTTGGTTTTACAAATGGTTTAACAACTGAAAATGCTATATTCTCTTTCCTCTGTGAGGTTTTGGACGGATTAAATAAAAGGTTGCGAACTCTAGGTGTTTTCTTTGATATAACGAAGGCTTTTGTGTTGACCACAAAATATTACTGCAGAAGTTGGGCCATTATGAAGTAAGGGGAGTAGCTTACAATTGGTTCGCCTCTTACTTTAAGAACAGAAAGCAGAAGGTAATTCTCCGCAATATTGAGACTGGTAGTGATGTTCAGTCCCAATGAGGCAGTGTTAAGTGGGGCGTTCCTCAATGGTCGGTGATGGGGCCACTGCTGTTCCTTATTTATATAAATGATATGCCTTCTAGTATTACAAGTGATTCAAAAATATTTCTATTTGCTGATGACACCAGTTTGGTAGGGAAGGATCTTGTGTGTAATATTCAAACAGTATCAAATAATGTAGTTCATGAAATAAGTTCGTGGCTTGTGGAAAATAATTTGATGCTATATCACAGTAAGACTCAGTTTTTACAGTTTCTAACTCACAATTCAACAAGAACCGATATTTTGATCGGAGAGAATGGGCATATTATAAGCGAGACGGAACAGTTCAAGTTCCTAGGCGTTCGGATAGATAGTAAGCTGTTGTGGAAAGCCCATGTCCAGGATCTTGTTCAGAAACTAAATGCTGCTTTATTTACCATTAGAACAGTATCTGAAATAAGTGACACTTCAACACTAAAAGTAGTCTACTCCGCAAATTTTCATACGCTTATGCCGTATGGTATTATTTTTTGGGGTAATTCTTCTGATTCAAAAAGGGTATTTTTGGCTCAAAAACGGGCTGTTCGAGCTATATGTGGTGTAACTTCGAGAACCTCTTGTCGACCCCTATTCAATAGTCTGGGAATTCTCACATTGCCCTCACATTGTATATTTTCTTAAATGTCGTTTGTTGTTAGCACTGTTAGCCTATTCCCAAGAGTTAGCAGCTTTCACTCAGTCAATACTAGGCAGAAATCCAATCTGCATGTGGAATGCGCTTCCTTGACTCTTGTGCAGAAAGGAGTGCAGCATTCTGCTGCATCCATTTTCAATTAGCTACCACAAGAACTCAAAAGATCTTAGCAGTAGCCCAAATTCTTTTAAGTCTAAACTGAAGAGTTTCCTCATCGCTCACTCCTCCTATTCTGTTGAAGAGCTCCTGGAAGAACTAAAAGCAAATTCCAGCGTTACATTGTTGATTTTCTTTATTTAAACTTACGACTTGTCACCTGAATATGTTTTTTTTATA
This sequence comes from Schistocerca gregaria, assembly GCF_023897955.1. Taxonomy (NCBI): domain Eukaryota; kingdom Metazoa; phylum Arthropoda; class Insecta; order Orthoptera; family Acrididae; genus Schistocerca; species Schistocerca gregaria. The sequence continues at coordinate 181,379,333 of NC_064931.1, read as the reverse complement.
TTTCATTTTATCTGTTTTTAATATCGTGTTATAATTTCATGTATTGACTCGTTCCAGCGGGACGCGCCTTTTACCTCACTCATTCCGTATGGGCTCAGAGCAGTTACATAGAACGCACGTTTGAAGTGGTCCGTCATAAGTAACAACTCGATAGCCACACACCCTTATACAAGGTCTTACAAAAAGGTATGGCCAAACTTTCAGCAAACATTCCTCACACACAAATAAAGAAAAGATGTTATGTGCACATGTGTCCGGAAACGCTTAATTTCCATGTTAGAGCTCATTTTAGTTTCGTCAGTATATAATGTACTCCCTCGATTCACCGCCAGTAGGTCCAATTGAAGGAAGGTAATGTTGACTTCGGTGTTTGTGTTGACATGCGACTCATGGCTCTACAGTACAAGCATCAAGCACATCAGTACGTAGCATCAACAGGTTATTGATCATCACGAACGTGGTTTTGCAGTCAGTGCAATGTTTACAAATGCGGAGTTGGTAGATGCTCATTTGATGTAAGGATTAGCACGGGGCAATAGCCGTGGCGCGGTACGTTTGTATCGAGACAGATTTCAGAACGAGGGTGTCCCGACAGGAAGACGTTCGAAGCAATTGATCGGCGTCTTAGGGAGCATGGAACATTCCAGCCTATGACTCGCGACTGGGGAAGACCTAGAACGACGAGGACACCTGCAATGGACAAGGCAATTCTTCGTGCAGTTGAGGATAACCCTAATGTCAGCGTCAGACAAGTTGCTGCTGTACAAGGTAACGTTGACCACGTCACTGTATGGAGAGTGCTACGGGAGAACCAGTTGTTTCCGTACCATGTACAGCGTGTGAAGGCACTATCAGCAGCTGATTGGCCTCCATGGGTATGCTTCTGCGAATGGTTCATCCCACAATGTGTCAATCCTCATTTCAGTGCAATCAACATTGGCTGACGAGAATCCACAAGCAATTGTGCAATCACTTCATCAACACAAATTTTCTGTGCACGTTTGGGCAGGCATTGTTGGTGATGTCTTGATTGGGCCCCATGTCCTTCCACCTACGCTCAATGGAGCACGTTTTTTGATTTCGTATGGGATACTCTACCTGTGCTGCTAGAACATGTGCCTTTACAAGTACGACACAACATGTGGTTCATGCACGATGGAGCTCCTGCACATTTCAGTCGAAGTTTTCACTGCGTAACAACACCTGCCCCCAGGGGCTCAGCATTCATTTGCTGGGTACGGGCTTGGCGACCCTGGGTTTCCTGAGCTGGGGACTGGTAAGCTCTGGGCATGTCTTAACGACCACCGTGCGGCGCGGTGGTGGAATGTTGTGTGTCTCAGGGAGTGGGGATCTTGACTTGGCCGTCCAGATCGCGAGGATGGAATAAACCTGTATAAACAATCCCTCAATCTCAAGGTGTGCTGCGCGCCGATGAGATGCATGGCTGTTGAGGTGGAACAGTCATTAGCGGGCAACCTCTGGGGAACCTGCCGCACCTCAGTTGTATAAGGCTTACCTAGGCACGCGGGGCTCTGTCTAGGTGGACTTCTAGTTCCCTAGCTGCTCGTGGGACCGAGATGGATCCTTCGAAATCCTTTTTTCCTCCTCCCAGCGGAAAGGGTGGGCCACTGGAGGGTCTTAACACCCAGTCTCTGAAGAGGGCTCGGGCAGTCAGTCCCTCTGACTGCAGCACATCTTTGACAAGTGAAGTCTTTAGTAACAGGATGCATTCTGGTGCTCATAATGTGTTTCTCATTGTGAAACGGAAGGAGGGTAGTTTAGAGAAGGTTTCGCCCTTCTATATACAAAAGGGATTGGAGGGCATCTGTGGCTTACGTAATGGGACCTTGCTTGTGGAAACTTCTACTTCCCAGCAAGCAACTAACCTCAAATCTCCTAAACGTCTTGGAGAGTATGCCATAGACACTGAATTGCACAGCACCTTGAACTACAGCAAAGGTGTTGTGACATGCCGGGATCTAGTTGACATTCCCAAGGACGAACTGCAACGTGAGTGGGCTCCAGAAGGTATCGTTGATGTCCAACACATCATGAAGAGGGTTAATGGCAATCTTGTCAAATCCGACTCCTTTATTCTGACCTTCCGTAGCAGAAAACTTCCTGAACATGTTACAGCTGGCTTCCTTCGCCTTAGTGTGAGGCCTTATTTCCCGACCCCAATGCGCTGTTTTAAATGCCAGCGTTTTGGGCATACCACCTTAGGATGTAAAGGTTAAATGTATTAATTGCACTGGAAACCACCCTGTTTTGAGTAGGGATTGCCGAATATTTTTAGAGGAACGCAATGTCCAGGAAATCAAAACAACCAAGCGAATCCACTATGGTGAGGCCAAGAAGATCTATAAGTCGATGCAACCTCCCACATTTGCTACATCTTTCGCATCCCTGGTTCAGAAGCCTACTCCAAAAGTCGATGCCTCAACGCAGACCGAGGTGGTGAGTGTTGGCACTAACACCTGCACCTGTCAGTGCACTTGCAACACAGCCAGAGTTTCAGAGCCGGTAGCCCCTACTGGAACGGCAGACAAGGGTATAGTGGCGAACTTGGGCCAGCCCCTGTCGCCTCCAACAGCTGAGGCTGTTCCCAAGCACGGTGCGCCAATTATCACTCCCACATCAGCTCCCACAAAGCCCACCAAACCACAGAAAGCTCCTGTACCGCAGCAACACCGGGTCAAATCCCGTGGTAAACCGTCTGACCATTTGGCTGTTGTTTTACGTGAGGCTTCATCTGATTCTTCACCAGAGTTGATGGAATACGACGTATGTGTGGGGCAATCAGCTGACCCCACACCTGCCCCTCCACCTGCTGCGGTCTCCCCGCCCTGTCGGAGAGACAGGATGAAGGTGCTACCCCCAACATAGATGGCTCCCATATTTCAGTGGAACTTGCAAGGGTTCAGGACGCATAGGAGGAACTTCGTCTACTCTCTCAGGGTAGACCACTGTGTCTCTGTCTCCAGGAGACTTATTTCCATCCCTCATACTCCCCTGAGCTGCGAGGTTATACACTCCACAAAAAGGACGACCTGCGTGGAGAGAGAGCTAGAGGAGGTGTAGGTATTTTCGTCAGGATGGACTACCACTCCTCGCCTCTCTCGCTTATGACGACTTTACAGGCTGTCGCTGTGTCTGTGCAAGTACGTCATCCATTAACTGTCTGTTCACTTAACTTTCCCACACATGAGGCACTTGATGAAGTGGCCCTCACCGACCTTCTTACACAGCTCCCCTACCATTCATTATTTGTGGTGATTTTAATGCCGACAATGTGCTTTGGGGCTCTGCAATTCCCTGCCCCAGGGGTAGAGCAATTGAGAGGCTTCTCCTGTCATCCTGTGCCTACTTGCTCAATGGAGGACAGAGTACTTTTTTCTGCACAGCGACTGGGTCGTTCTCTGCCATTGATCTCTCGCTTTGCTCTCCAGCTCTTGCCGCCAGTGCTCACTGGGAAGTGGTCGCTGACTTGCATGGCAGTGATCATTTCCCCATCTGGATTCACCTGCCAAATGGCCTGGGCCCGAAAGACCACCACGATGGGTTCTCCGTGGAGCTGACTGGACACTTTATAGCCAGTTGGCACAATTCGAACAGTGTGCGACTGTTGAGGTGTGGGTGGATCATATTACCGAAACGGCCCACCACGCCCCTGCAGCATCCATTCCACAGTCCATGGGCCCCCGGAAGAGGCCACCTGTGCCTTGGTGGAATGCCGACTGCCTCGCTGCCATCAGGACCAGGCATGCGGCTCTGCGTCAGTTCAAGTCTCGGCTAACTGCTGAGAATCTTGCAGTATTTCGGGTGGCAAGGGCAAGGTGTCGCCGCATTATTCGTGAGAGCAAGAAGAGGTCATGGCAACAGTTCCTGAACACCATTAATCGTTCCACCAAAAGTTCCATTGTGTGGGAGACCATCAGGAGAATTTCTGGCAGGGGAGGGGGGTGTCCCATAGCTGCTGTACTGAATAACGGCACTCTCCACACGGATCCGCGAGACATTTCCCAGACTATGGCAGCGTATTTTGCCACAGTTACTGCAACAACCACTCAGGATCCAGATTTCCAGCGTCATAGGGCCGTTGCTGAGAGATGTACCCTGAACTTCCAGTCCACATCTCATGAAGCTTACAACTACCCATTTTCTATGTGGGAGCTGGATTCTGCATTGTCTGGAGCTCGTGACACCTCCCCTGGTCACGACAGGGTCCATTACAGTATGCTATGGCACCTCACAATGCGCAACAAAGAAATCCTCTTCGCGCTTTTTAATGGCATTTGGGCGTCGGGTCACTTTCCTGACGCGTGACGTGAGGCACTTTTAATCCCTTTTTTAAAACCTGGGACAGACCGCACGAGCCCGAGTAGCTACCGTAGTGTTGCCCTCACTAGTTGCATAGGGAAGACCTTGGAGCGGATGGTCAACCGCCGCCTTGTCTGGATGTTAGAATCCCGGCAACTCCTTAGTCACTTTCAGTGTGGGTTCAGGAAGTTTCGTTCCACCTTCGATAACCTGGCCCTACTGGAGGCGGCTATACAACAAGCTTTCCTACGCCGTCATCACCTTCTAGGTGTATTTTTTGACATTGAGAAGGCCTACGATACCACTTGGAGGCGTCTCATCCTGGAGCAACTTCACGAATGGGGTTTTCGGGGGTTGTCTTCCTCTTTTTATTCAGTCTTTCCTCTCGCCACGATGTTTTAGATACCGAATTGGTGACGTCCTGTCTGATCGCTTTGAGCAGGAGAACGGTGTCCCTCAGGGTAGCGTTTTAAGTGTGACTCTCTTTGCCATCGCTATTAATGGCATTACGTCCATAGTGAAAAGTCCTGTCCAGTGTTCTTTGTTTGTGGATGATTTCTCTTTGTTTTGCTCTTCTTCAAACCTTGCAACGACAACTCGTCAGTTGCAACTTACGATTAGACGTTTGGATGACTGGGCGCGGAAGAGTGGTTTTACGTTTTCCACCGAGAAGTCTGTATGTGTTCTTTTTAACCGTTCTCGTTCGATTTTACCCTTTCCTGAGTTGCGGATGAGGGACACTATTCTCACTTTTAAAGACACGGTGAGGTTTCTGGGGCTCATTTATGACTCGAAGCTCACGTGGTTACCTCATCTTAAAGACCTGAAACGGCGGTCGCTTAAGGCTTTAAGTATTTTAAAATGTCTTAGCCACAGTACATGGGGAGCTGACAGGACTTGTCTGCTCCAGTTTTACAGGACGTTTGTGCGATCTCGGCTTGATTATGGGTGCAAGGTGTATGGGTCTGCGAGGCCTTCTTACTTGAAGATGTTGGACGTTGTGCACCATGAAGGGCTTCGGTTGGCCACTGGGGCATTCCGAACTAGCCCCATACCAAGCCTCTGTGCAGAGGCTGGTGAACCGCCACTTCCTGTGCGGCGACGGCTATTTACGGTGTGCCAGGCGTATAAAACTTTGTCCACACCATACACCCCTGCATACCCTGCCATTGCTCAGCCTCCTCTGGCACAGTTGTTTCATAACCGACAACGTGCGACGCAGAATTGCTTCGCTGCGATGTCTATGGCTGGTCTTCGTGTTTTGCGTCGCCGTTGGAGCATATCCCCCCCTTGGCTCCTCCGGAGACCCGAACTTATTTTAGATTTGACTAATTTTAAGAAAGATCGCACACCAGCTTTTACATTCCAATCTCTGTTTTTTAACATTTTAGATGTGCATCACGGTTTCACTGTCGTGAACACTGATGGCTCCAAACAGGAGAATTTCCTTGGCTGTTCTGTAGTGTTCCCTGAAAAAGTTACTCGGATTCGCCTCCCTGCTGAATATACCGTTTTCGCAGCGGAGCTCCACGCGATCCTGAAGGCGCTGGAGCAGATGAATCGTGTTCGGGGCGATCGATTTCTTCTCTGCTCCGATTCTCTTAGTGCCTTACAATCACTGCAGAACCTGTTGATAACCTGTTGATAAAGTCAACCACTCGGCCGTGGCGTTCCTCCTGCCGGTTGCTCAGGAGGGAGGAGGTGTTCCTCACACGTCTTCGGATAGGGCACTGCCCTCTCACACATAGCTTTTTATTACGGCGGGAGGATCCACCGTTTTGTGATGCTTGTGGTGTGCACATCTCTGTCCGGCACATTTTAACAGACTGCATTTTATACCGTGATGCACGTGCGGAAGCACAAGTTGCTGGGGATCTGCCTTCTGTTTTAGCTAATGATGAGACGTGTGTGTCTAGGGTTTTTAAGTTTTGTGATGTGTCTGGACTCTGGCCTAAACTTTTAGGCTGGAGGTTTTAGTGTATTCCAGAGTGGCTGACTCGTCCCCTTTTTTCCTTGCAGTCAGCCAGTCACTTCCATCTGCTACATTGTTTTTGCTTCTTCTATCATTTTCTTCCTGTGTTGTCCATGTATTACTGCTAACGCTCTGCTTCATCCCACGCTTTGGTGTGGGTGAGCTCATGTTTTTCAACAATTGTTACCCATGTTTTCTGTTCCGTTTTATATTCCTGTTCTGTCATTTTTCTTGACACCCGTCCCACTAAGTTACTCAACGGGCGTTGAAGACCTTGCTGTCGTGCGCCCAAAACCCCTCTACTACTACTACTACTAACAGCACCTGCGAAAATTAAGCCCTTTATGCAGTATGAGGTATGCTGGAACTTGTCAGACTGTACATTGCTTGGTGGCATAGTGCGACAGTCACTTGTCGATTGTTTCTGACTCGTGCCCGCTCTGTCAGTCATCCTGAATACCGAGTCTGACAATTCTATTTCGGGTAGAATTCAAAATGCCTGGGAATTACTGTACTGCAAGCCCTGGATACAAGATGCAATGCCACGAATTCATATGAGTTGACGTACAGCAACAGCCTTGCGACAACGAGTCGCACCTTTGCGTCTCAGAACTTACTAGGCGTTAGATTATTGCAGCATACGCTTTTATTCTCTCCATCTCTTTCTCAGACGTAACCATAGTGCTGCTACTCTGGCCAGACATTCTCTTTCCTTTACCAGATAATCTAGAGAGCTCAATGGTAAACTAAAAATCTAAAAGTCTTTGGATGGATCCCCGATAAGTCCTAGGATTTTTATCTCTCACTTATTACTTCTTTTCCTACTGACAATGTTTCATTATGTGAAAAATGCAGAGTTACACCGTGGTACGGAATCCACGATAGCCGGCTGGGTAAGTCAGTTCAAAGGACGCAGGAAGAAAGGACATACTACCTCCAATAGTACCAGGCGTAACAAACCACTGTGGTGTTGAAAACAGTCTTCGGATTGATGAAGGATTACTTAACTTATATAGAGCAATTTTAACATTCGTGTTTACCTTACACCGTGCGGGATTAGCCGAGCGGTCTCAGGCGCTGCAGTCATGGACTGTTTTCTGTTAAACTTACAATGAACAAAGTACAGCAAAAGTAATGCTGACATCCATGTTAAACTTATTATGAATAAAGTATAGCAACACTATATTGTCGATTCTGAGATTACGTCCAAGTGCAGCTGAATTTAAGGGAGAGGCAGTACCTAAGTATGGTTGCAATTCAGGCTACAAAAGGTGCTTCATAATAAATTGAGGCGAAACGTTTACGGCAAAATAAAAATCAAATTAATTCATTTGCAAATAGACGTAAACCGGAAATCATCAACATCAGTTGCATTACGTCTTTTGCTATTAATGCTACCTTCTCGTGATACTTATTTTTCCAAAAATGCCTTATGTTGTGTTTCTTTCTCTTAAGTTCCCGCACTTAGACAACTTTTCTTTCTTCCAGGATCCATGGCACTTGGAAAAAAAGTTGGTACAAAGAAGCTTTTCTACGGTTGGGTTTTACCACAATATTTGACAGAAAAGTCCCAGTAAGCTCTCTGCACTATAGTGCTAACAGCAGAGAGCATGAAACCATGCAAATTAAAAGATCACTTTGAAAGAAGTGATGCAGAGCTCTCCATTGTAGACATTGAACCCTTCAGACGCAAAGAAGCTGCACTGAAAAGTTCACGCATGGCTTCAGCGTGCTACTTTTTTCAGTCGATGGAAGATAGTCTTGAAGCATCACACCGAATCGCTCTTCGAATCGCTGAAAACAAGAAACCTTGTACAAGAAGAGGATCATCACGACTTGCTTACTAGATGCAGTCATTTCTAGGAGAGCAACATGTAGAAAAAATAAACAACCAATCTCCTTTCAACAACACGATTAAAAGTCGTATCGAGGACATGAATTTGGTTATTTTGGGCACAGTACACAACAAAATCAGATAAAGTAATTTCTTTGTACTGCAATTACATGAAACGACTGACATCTTGTTTGCAGCTGCTTTTCTATGTTCAGTGCATAAAAGACGATGGCCTGAAAGAAGAATAATTGTTCGAGGAATCATTGGACGTACTACACGTGATGAGGATGTTTTTCGTTCAGTAAAGAATTTTGTTGAAGGAATTAAGTTACAGTGGTCGAAGTTTATGAGTGTATGTACAGACGGAGCACCTTCTATCTTGGGCGTTCGCTCTGTATTCCACAGATTGCGGAAAGAAGTTGCTCCAAATGCAACATTTAGCCACTGCAGTATACATCGCTATGCTTTGGCAGCGAAAACATATCCACCTGATTTGTCGAATGTACTCATTTAAATAGAAAATTGTAACCCATATCCGAGGTAGTGCAACAAAGACAAGAGTTCTCAAAGGGTTGTGCAAAGAGACTGGAGTGAAATTCGATGAGCTCTTGTTTCACACAGAACTTCGGTGGCTGTCACGTGGCAAGGTGCTGCATAGAATACTTGAGCTCCGACCGCAAATTGCTTTCTTATTGAAAAGGACGAGGATGGGAAAGGAGAAAGATTTACATGCCAAAATAACTGATAATGTATTTATTTCCAAAGTGGCATATCTTGAAGATTTCTTTGCGGAAATCAATACGCTTAACCTCGGCTTCCAACGAAATATGACGAATATTTTAACGGCACAAGATAAAGTTGCCAGTTTTCTTCGGAGGTTGGAGCTTCACCAACCCAGGGCTGAATTTCAAGACATTTCGATTTTCCCACAATTGACAGTAATAACTCGATGCCTACAATGAAAAATGCTCTTTCATCAATGAAATAAGTCAGCCCTTACCACCAGTAATAAATACTATCAGTAATTAATTTCCTACACTGGAGACTCGACAAGTAAATGCCTGGGCTTTAAGACCGTTTTCAGTGAAAGATGGTATATTTTCAGATAGTGAAATTCGAGCCAAAGCAAAATTTCTTGCACTACGTGAAGACAACACACTCAAAATAGGTTTCTCCAAAACGGAACTGGCAACGTTTTGAAGTAAGCTGGGTGACTAGTATTCGTTATTAAGAGAAAAATATGTGTGAAATTGGATTTGTGGCTATGGTGGCAACGAAAACAAAAGCAATGAAACGACTGAACTTGGAACACGATTTACAATGTGCACTAGCTGAGACCAATCCGAATATAAAAAAGATTGTTAAAATATGCAGTACCAACCGTCTCATAGACCTTCTTTATTCCATGGATTAGTAGAACATTTACAAAAACATGACAGTCTTATTTGTTGAATGTTAATAAAATGTGTATTTCCTTGTAATTTTAAGAATTGGAGTCAACGGCCTTGCCGCAATGGTAACACGGTTCCCATCAGATCACCGAAGTTAAGAGCTGATGGATTGAGCTAGCACCTGGATGGGTGGCCATCCGGTCTGCCGAACGCTGTTGGCAAACGAGGTCCACCTAAACCTTGTAAGGCAAACTGAGGAGCTGCTGGATTGAGAAGTAGTAGCTCCGATCTCGAAAACTGACATACGGCTGAGAGAGCCGTGTGCTGACCACATGCCCCTCCATATCCGCAGCCAGTGACGCCTGTGGGCTGAGGAAGACACGGCGGCTGGTCGGTACCGTTGGGCCTTCATGGCCTATTCGGGAGGAGTTAAGGTTTTTTCTTTCTTTAAGGGAACGTTCATTTTTTTTTTTCTAAGAAGTATGAATTAAGGATGGTTCCGCATTTTTGCAAGCGTACAAATGTTTTGTCTTACTACCCATACATGTTTCATCACAATTGCGGCATCGCCAGTGAGTTTCTTCCTTGTAATTTTCCTTGCAAATTACACTGCTTGAGTCCTATGGCTGCCAATGGAAATAGTCCACAGGTCTAGATCACTAAACTATGATATCCTTGCTCGATTTGGATTGTTCTGAGCGTTTTTTATTGTTTTCGTATATTCTGAGTGACTTTTCTCTTTCTCGTTTGTGAATAACTGCGTCTTGCTATCTTTTTTCCTGTCTCAAATTTAGTTAGACACCACACTCTGTTGGGGGTATTGGTTTCTACATGAGCTCCTTCGGGGAGTACAGATAGAGTACTGTCTTCGAAAGGTCAATCTTTTTCATACAGTATTAGTGTAATTTTAGTGTCGTGCAGACCCATCGTTTTGCCACATTTTGTTCTTGAATGGAGTGTGAAGTGAAAATTCCTTTAGCTCAGACGCCACCCTGCGTACAGATTTCGTAACATAATTAAGTCAGTTAAGGCCAGGAAATGAAGGAGTATCGGAGTGTTACAAATAGAGAATGAGAGAGAGAGAGAGAGAGAGAGAGGGAGCGAGGGGATCGGCAAGTCAATCCTGTTACAGGAAATGTTTATAGGTGTTTTGTATCACGGCCATAAGTTGTTCATTGCTATGAAACTCACTTTATTCTCTACTATGAAGATTATCAATGAGACTGACCATTTCTTCGTAAACATTACCAATTGGAAACAACGGTTGAACGAGTACTCTGATAATTTAGGCCAAACGACTTTAGGTGTCATCTATCTGATACCAAATAAAGAGTTCCATCCTTTGGTTTTTACAGAGCTATTATTTGCGCGGGTATATAAAGGGGAAACCTTGTTAGTAACAATCTCGAAAAGTTTTTGGTTGACTTACTTGAATTTTTACACGACACTCTAATAAACGTGTACGAGAAAGTACGAGAAAGAAAATACTGTGCTGTGCTGTGATACTTTGTGGTTTCGTTTTCTTTCTCGCAGTCAGTTTTAGTAGAAACCTGTATATAACGAAAGTTGGATTGGTTTACGATTATAACGACATTACGCAATCTGAATCCTGTGAAACTTTGTAATGCTACACTTCCAGTTTATAACTAGGCTAGATAATGTCATTGAAGCTACTATCGTCATAGATCCATGATAAGAAGTCTCTCTCACACTCCGTTAATCAGTGATCAAAACTGCTTCATCCATTCAATTTAAGGGAATCAGCGTTTCCGAACACGACTCACGGCCGAAACCAATGTAGCGATAAACAGTTGTCATATTAACTTTTTTTATTTCTTTAGGATGAGTAAAATTTGCCACACACATGTCGCTTTTGAGAGAACTGCACAACTGATGATTTTCATTTTTTCTTTATCTTTAGATCTCTCATATGATTTAATTTCAGGGTGCCACAAATTCTGTCTAACACTTTTTTACGGTTCGATGCTATTGTTCAAAGGGGCCAGCTATAAAAAGATACACCCAAGCCTGAATGATGCTCTACGCGTTTGGCCCAAGCAATCTGAACGTTTTTGAGACCGTTAAGATTTGAAAACGAGCTCTTCGCCTCATTAACTTTTACACGCGTTGCGTTGCAGTAAAGCAGTAAATTTTCTATCGTTGCTTCTTACTATCAAACAAGCGTCGTCAACGTACGCGTTACTAACTTCCGTCCGATCTGAGACTGATATGCCATCTAGTGCGTCATTTAAAGGTCTCATAAGAGCTTCCAGTGCTGCAACGTACAGCATCGTTGGTAACAGACTCCCCTGAGAGACTCTATTCCAATCAAAATGTCCTTAGTATACTGTCCATTGAGTGAAACCTTTGATTTGATACCTGTTAATCTGTTAGCTAACACGTTCACTTTACTAGTAGTTATTCCCATGTACGTCAATGTTTGGAAAAGGTATCTGTTTGTTTACTCTGTTGAACGCTTTTGCAAAGTCTATAAAAGCAAGACCGCAATATTCTGTTTGGATAGATTATGACGATGCCCCCGTATTCACTTACTGTCTTGAATATGCTACACCCTGGAAGACAAGTTTGATGGCATCCAATGATCCTTACTAAGACTAGACATAGTCTCTTTTTAACAACCCTCGCTGTTTTTTGTGATCTTAGTTCATTAGGGTGATAGGTCTCATTTTAGTTATATCCTTTATTTCTGTGTTCCTTCTTTTTAGAAGAAGCACAATGACACTCTGTTTAAAGACTATTGTGACAGCCTCTCCTTTCAAGACTTCATTTATAATTTCAGTTAATATTATACCTGTTGTATGCCAATATGTTCTATAAAATTCTGACGGCAATCTATCAGGGCCTGGTGACTCTTTAGGAGCTGATGACTTCTGTATATCTAAAACTTCTTCTGTGGGTATTTTCGCTGTCATATTTATGTTACCCTGTTCTGATATTGTGTCTGCGACTCCAGATATGGATACAAATCTCTCACCACGTTGTCCTCAACCCACTTTTGACTGTAGAGTGTATCACAAATTCGAAAAGGCTCATTCATAATAGCTTTTTAATCTTTCAGATCTCTCGTGTCCTCCGCTCGGAGGTACTCAATAAAATTTCTTCTCCTTTGTTGTTCATGTCTTATGAGATAATATATTGTGGTACTTTCGTCGTCTATAACAGTTTTGTGTGTATGAATTTATTTTTAAGTCCTCTGGCTTTGATCTCTTGATATTTAGAAGCTTGGCTATGATCTGCTAATATGCATTAAAATATCTTGTGACATTGGTTGCTCGTAGAGGGTGAGTATACGAGAATAAAATGAAATTCAGTTGTGTTTCTCAACCACATCGCTCTCCCTTTAGATAGTTATAAAAGCTGTATTAAAAATTTTACATGTATGCCGTTTCTCGATTCTAAAAAACAGACATCGTTCATTTGAGTTCCTTCCCTGCCAAGGACAACTGTCCCAGAGTTGTGCTCATGAGGTATGTTTAAAATTTTATTGTAGCCAGCTACATACAGATCCCTAATACTGACTTCTTTTAAAAATACGATTCCGGTGTCTGACTGACAAAAAACAAGTTTTAAGGAGAGCTACTTTAATTGCAATTTGTATTTCATTTATATTCAAGGTACTCACATTATAAGTTTGTTCCATCAGAATGTATTAGAGATAAAGTTAGTGAATTGCTTATAGATGTTGACCCTGAAATTATTGGTATATCTGAACACTTCTTAATTAAGGAGATAATTCAGACGCTTCCTTTACCAGGATACAGGTTGGCTGGAAACTTTTCGAGGATCTCTTTGCGGTGTGGGGGAGTAGCCATGTATATGAAAAACAGCATAACATTTGAGTCAATTGATGTTTCAAAGTACTGCAATGAAAAGGTGTTTGAATAACTGTTGTTATTAATAGATCCCCAGAGTCCGATTTCACAACATTTTTGCTAAAGCTAGAGGAGGTTCTTGGTTCACTTTATCGGAAATACAAAAAGTTAGTTATATGTGGTGACTTCAATATTAATTGTATAAGTGATTGTGCAAGGAAGAGGATGCTGGTAGACGTCCTTAATTCATATAATCTTATGCAAACCGTATTCTTTAGAGCGAGAGTGCGAGGGAACAGTAGAACAACCATACACAACATTTTTGTTCATTCCTCATTACTAGAAGGGCATTCTGTTAGCAAACAGGTGAACGAACTTTCAGATCATGATGCACAAATTTGAACTCTAAAAAATGTTTGTGCTGCAACACGTGTTAAATATACTCATCAGCTGTTTAGGAAAGCTGATCCAGTTGCTGTAGAGACCTTCGTATACCTTATCAAGGAACAAGAGTGGCAAGATGTTTATAGCGCTGATACAGTAGACGATAAATATAATGTTTTTCTCAAGACTTTTCTTGTGATCTTTGAAATTTGCTTTACGTTAGAACGAACAAAACAGGGTACTAGCACAAACAGGCAGCCTGGGTGGCTGACTGGAGGGATAAGAATATCTTGTAGAACAAAGTGGCAATTATATCAAAACGTTAGAAATAGTCAGAATCTAAATGCAGCAGCCCATTACAAACAGTACTGTAAGGTGCTTAAAACTGTTATTAGGAAGGCAAAAAGTATGTGGTATGCAGATAGAATAAGTCTCACGATAAAATCAAAATCATATAGTCAGTCGTAAAGGAAGTGGCTGGTCTGCAGAGACAGGTCGAGGATATAGAATTAGTGCGTTGTGGGAATGTTCGTGTTACTGATAAGTCGCATATATGTGCAGTATTTAATAATCAGTTTCTGAATATGTAAGTAGGCTGTTTAGGTTTTCTTATTGGTAACTCCACATAGCGCTCTGTATGAAAAATCACTGGCTGTGCTGTGCGCAGGCTGTGGCTAGTTTGCATTGTTGTCTGCCATTGTAGTGTCGGGCAGCAGCAGCTGGATGCTAACAGCGCATAGCGTTGCGTAGTTGGAGGTGAACCGCCAGCAGTGGTGGACGTGGGGAGAGAGATGGCGGAGTTTTGTAATTTGTAAGACTGGATGTCATGAACTATCATATATATTATGACTATTAAGGTATATACATTGTCTGTTCTGTATTAAAATCTTTTATTTGCTAACTACACCTATCAGTAGTTAGTGCCTTCAGTAGTTTGAATCTTTTATTTAGCTGGCAGTAGTGGCGCTCGCTGTATTGCAGTAGTTCGAGTAACGAAGATTTTTGTGAGGTAAGTGATTTGTGAAACGTATAGGTTAATGTTAATCAGGGCCATTCTTTCGTAGGGAATTTTGGAAGTCAGATTGCGTTGCGCAAAAAATATTGTGTGTCAGCTTAAGCACATTCGTGTAGAATTTTTCTAAGGGGATGTTTCATATGTCGACCCTTAGCCGAGGATACCTCACTGGAAACTTCTGATTTTTTCTTGTAGTTTGTGTAATTAATGTAGATTTTTTTTATTGCTAGCGCGTAATCATAGAGAGAATTTCCTTTGTAGTTGTAGTCTTTCATTGTTGTACAGTAAAACAGGTGTGGCATGCATGTAGATTTGCACCAAGTATTTCGCAGCTGCGCTTGCAATTAGCTAGATATTATTTTCAGTGGTATGTTAACGTGTTCTCTTATTTTTGTTCTTCAAATTGTGTTTTTCTGTGTTGTCGTGTGAAAAATTGTGACAATAATGGCGTGTGAAAAACGTAACACTAGGCTCCAAAGTAAACTGAGAAATGACAGTGAAGACGGAAGCAGTGTGTTAGCGTCACCATGTAATGAATTCAGTAACGTTCAAAGTAGTAATTTGGTAATAGCGCATAGGGAAATGGAGCGGGTTGCAAATAATGGTGTAGGCAGTGAAACAATTAGTGAACAGGGAAGCGTTATCGATCGATCGGTCGGCAACAGCTCGCCTCAGGATTCCGAAATGACAGGACACATTCTTGCAAATACTGTAGATTCAGGTTTTGCGTCCTCACCGGTTTCTCAAATAAGTCAAGACACATTTTCTGTTTTTCAAACTGCGAATATTGCCGGTTCAAATACATTGCCGAATAGCACTAAGGAACATGTTTCAGACACCAGTGCACTGTTATTACAATTAATGCAACAAATGGGACAAAAGCTTCAACAGTTAGACACAATGGAACAAAATCAGAGACAAACACAACAAAAGCTTCAAAAGTTAGTCACAATGGAACAAAATCTTCGGAAGTTAGACACCACACTTGAACAAACACGTGAAGATTTAACTACTGAGTTACATAACATTGAATCGAAATGTCAAAAAATCTGTAATGACGTAAAAACACAAATTTGTGAGCATTTTCAACCTATTTTTTCGCGGCATGAAAACTCATTACAGAATCACGAAGCAGCCATAAAAGAGTTGCAAACTTTGTTCGTGAAAATCACGACACCTTGCAAGCTAAAATGGACTCAGTTGCATCCACCGATTCGGTTACGCAACTTGCAAGAACTCAGGAAAACTTAAAGGACACAGTAGATTCGATTTCAACACAAATGGACACTCTGAAACTTGGTTCAGAAAAACACACTGAGGAAATGTGTTCACTATCGGAGAAAGTAGCCGAACTTTCGGATCAGTTCACTAATTTATCTACGAAGGTAGATGATAATCTGAATGACACAAAACCGGTAGTCTTTATGACACAGAAGAGTTCGAACAAATTAGGAAATTCAAACAAAATCAGAATCAAATCAATACGCAACACCAAAGAGAAATCCGGGAAGTACAAGATCAGTTGACACAGGTAATACAAGAATTACGTATTTCAGAGGACACTCGCACTCCAATACGGGAAGAGGGACATAAAAATACGGAACTGCCACAAAATAACAACACAGGGCGCTTTGGAGATTATGAAAGAAATTGGCAAAGTACACCGAATTTTGAGATGGAACCGCCGAAACGACGTAACAATGACCGATATGCGACCCGCCGACACGATGATTTTGACTATAAGCTGTTCATTACTACACGTAAATTCAAAACATTTAAGAATTCTGGCAACGACATTCATCCACAAGCGTGGCTCCATCAATTCTCTCATTGTTTTCCTCCCAACTGGTCACTAGAGCACAAATTAGAATTTATGTGTGGCTACTTAGAGAATGAACTAGCTGTAAGAGTGCGATCGGTCATTCACGATTGCCACAGTGAAGGAGAATTTTACCATGCCTTCCTCTCAGCATATTGGTCCCAAGCCACACAAGACCGAGTAAAACATGGCATCATAATGATGAAACATTTCGAACAATCTGAATTTTCCAGTCTTGTCAAATATTTTGAAGACATGTTACATAAGAATCAGTATCTTTCAAACCCATACAGCCCCTCAGAACTCATCCGCATTTGCTTAATCAAATTACCTGAACATTTACGACAGATTATTTTAGCAGGACGATGCAAAGACGACATTGAAGCTTTTCAGGGACTGTTACAAGAACTGGAAATTGACACTGACAATCGCGGAACGCGAAAGCAGGAGAACAACAATTACAGGTCACACCTGTCACAATTCCGCGATGACAGAAATAATACACGACAAGGCTATTCGTACAACGTAAATCGTGATCAAAACAGACACCACCCGTATGACAACCGTTGGCAGAGTAGTAATAATTACCGGGAAAGGTCGTCTCTCCGCGGTCATGACTATCACAGAGACAATCAGAGACACAGACAATATGGGAACCAAAATAATTATTATCAAGGGAGACAGAATAACTTTAGACGCAATGGTCCAGCGCGCAGTTACGATTCAGAGAGAAATTCACCACCACGTGACCGACAAGAAAGAAACTATGGAATCCACCGACATGATGACAGACGATATGATCGTAACGACTGACCTGAATTGCAGCAGAACTGGCGGGATTCAAACAGAGCAGGGCCATCTCGACAAGGTGAATTTGTAGAAGTTAGGTCTCCTAATCCCAATAACGGCGCGCGCCAACAAAGAGACAGACAATGACTCGCACCGCAGGCAGCCGCGTGCGCCGGCTGGCTCAGAGAAAAATAACATAGACGCTAACCTTGAAAAAAATTCCAGTATTCTTTGCCGATGTATACCGCATGATAATTGCGTTCAAGTTAACTCTGAGCACTAGGAAGAGTAAAGGATTGTACTACATTTCACATGTAAAACCATTTATTGAAAGATAATCCGCTTTTTAACTTTGTCTTTGCCATAAAACATTTCACTTCACATTTCTAGTATACTTTGTCACACTTAGAAACTGTTAACATGCAACAATGTTTTGAAGTTCACTATCCAGTCTAGAACCTACGGAACATATTTAGACAGTATTTACGAGTGCATTGTTATAGTGAACAGACATCACTGCGTTATTTCGTGTGTACATTCTTGCTTATTAGTTGCACGGTTACGTAACGACTATAAGGCTCACATACTTAGAACATTTACCAGTATTGCTAATGAGATTTTAATGCAACATTTTGGTTTACTTGAAAATACATTCTGGATTTAAAGTACTTTCTGTGAGATACCAGATGATACAGTGGTTAGTTTATGTGACAGCTACACGATTTTATCACGACGCTACTAATGAGTGACAATTTACAATGTTGCTTTTGCAGTTTATCTGTTTTATATCCGCACAGTTTTTCTGAATTTTTCTGGAAAGTAAAACATGTTTTAGTAGTAACATTTGTGGTATAGCTACAATGAGACAGCCTTTTCTGTAGCACACCAATACGTACAGTACAGTACTTACTTCATCACGGCAATAAGCGTAATAACTAAGATATCTATACGCAAAGCATTTCAATTTCGTTTATCATGAGGTAAGTACGTTGACCTCTGCAGAACTTAGCTTTCGGAGGACAATAACTACGACACTTCCACAGAGATTGTCTTACAGCAAGACGCACATTTAGCGCCACAGGACACGCATTAAACTATTTATTTTTCAACATATTTGAATTACAAAGAAAGTTTTCCGTGATACATTTCATTCCATTGCTGTAATCTGTAACACCTGAGGATATAATTACATTATTCCTCAGGGGGGTACACGCTTACTTTGTGTACCATGTGTTTGGCAAGCACTTTGTGAAATGTTCATATTTTTTCAGAACCATTGTGATACTATGAGAGGTTTGAATGATGTATTTGGTATGGGATCATGATTTTTAAAGTACTTTTGAGGCAGATGACACTTGACATGAGCAGAGAATTTTTTTTATGTTTTTAAATTATTGGAGGAAGCTACAACGTTTTTGAGAATTGACTGAGATGTTATGATATTATTACGATGACTATGTGTATTATGCTGTTGTGGAATGTTTATGGTCAATAAGCTGATGCTATATGAATTATTTGACTATGCTATGTATCTGTTATGATGAAATATTGAAGAAGTGTCGACGAATAAGGTAAGGAATAAAGAGTAGTGGTTAGGGACTCTGATTTGTGAAAAAGGATGTTGGAAACCGAGAATCGTACTTTAAGAGTTATGAAATTAGTGTATATGCGTGAATGTATCACTATGCTGGTGAAAATTTTTTGGACACAATTATATTTAAATGATTTTATTTCTACAGATTTGTAACGCAAATTCTTGACCTGTGAATTTTTTTTATATGAGACTGCCACTGTAGCGGAAACTGGTGTCATAAATATATCGATAAGATAGTTAAGTGACCACCTGCATGTAATGCGTCGTGGGCACCCAGCTGCGCGACAACCACCTGACAAAAGAAAGCCATTAGTGTGTGCCTGTCAGAGGCACAGGTGGAGAAAAAAAAAGAGGCCATTATCCTCGCTATTGAGATTCCTTTGCAGAAAGCATCGCAAATACTACACGCCCAAACTTGAAATCATATGATTACACTGTGGAGCTCTTAATTTGATATTTACTAAAATGCCTAATGAAACCACGAGAAACATTTCATGGCTATTGTCCTGCTAGTTGAGAGAAATGCCATGTGGCTTGCTTTATGCATTTATTTACTCATTTTGTTTAATATCTAGTTTCTAACTCCACTGAAGCATTGGTTAAAATAAATTTTATGGATGTACTAATATAGGTATTTTGTGCCTACAGATCCAGTAAATAATAACTTTATGATGTACTTAAAAAAACGAAGGAGCACAAAAAGACTTCCCTTCACAGGAACTGCATACATAATTTTCTTTTCAAGTACTTGGTAATTTTTATGGTAGAATAAGTTGTGGTGCACCACTTTAATTATATAGACATTAAGATGTGAGTCGACATCTCCCTTTTCTGCATTGTTGTCTTTACTGTAATATCTTTTCTGCTTGAGCTTTGTCATGTTTAGTTATAAGCTGTTGCATTTGCTTCTGCTGTGTGCCAGGCATCATGCTACTGAATTTCACTTTGTATTACTCTGTTAAGCTAGTTTTATTACGGATTTATTTTTCTTGTTTGTTGTTCATTGCCTTATATTAGTTTTAATATTGCTGCTTCTTTGACAACTTCCATTTTATTTCATTGTTGTTTGTATTAATTATTTTGTGCTGCTGCATTGCCTCGTCCCTTAGTTTAGTATCTGAGCTCAGTAGATTTAAGTTAGCTTAAGAGGGGGTAGACTATATAAGAAACTAACTATGATGAATTGGAAGAAAAGCATTGAGAAGCTATAAGAAAATGGTTTGGCCAATAAAGCAGTGTACAGTGGAGAAAAACTATTTTTGAAACAGGATGTGAACAGAATACAGAAAGCAGGTTTAGATAGGACTTTTTGGGAATAATGATGAACTAAGGGAGATCTCTATGCAAAATACTGCAGTAAAACAAACCCTGTCCTTTCCTTTTGTATTATCCCTCTATGTGTTTATGTACCCTTGTGTATTTGTCTTTTTCCTGTCTTTATGTGTTTAGCTAATAAGATTTATGTTGTAGAATTTTTCAAATACTTTGTCATTTTCTTTGTAAATATGTTCAGACATTATTTATAGTGTTTTTTTTAATGCTCATGTGTGAAGTTGATGTTTCAAAAGTTATTCTGATTTTTTATGTATGTGCTCCTGTAATAATTCCTGTAACACTGATGTATATGTTATTTCGATTCTTTTGTAAAGCCTATACTACTGCAAATGTTATCTGTATTGTTATGTTCTTTAATGATATATTTTGTACCTTTGTTATTGTATTCTTATGTTATAAAATTGTAATTGACACCAGTTCATCAAATTAAGTTACTTGTAAATTACATTTCACTGCACACGTTTCTGTTGGTCATAGTATATGGACAATATGGGAGAAGTAGGGACTGATAGTGTTTACACATGTGTTAATAATTCAGTAAGGAACTGGATAACAGCATTGCTGGTTCTAAGGACATTTCAAAAACAATTTTTCTGAGTGCACAAGTGGTGGTTATGGACTTGCTATATTATCTGCAAGACTCTTCAATGGTGATTGTGCGCCTGCACAGTCAAACAGATGGCTGCTGGCCATCTCTACAAGGACTACAGTGGGTCTGAACCTTTGATGACCCGCCAATACCATTATTTCTACAAGGACTGCAGTGGGTCTGCACCTCTGGTGGCCCACCAATAGTAATCTCTACCAGGACTACACTGGGTCTGCTCTGAGATGACCTACCTACCGATAGTCTTCAACGTTGACTGACTCTGCTGTGGCCCATTACCTGTCTGCATGTCAAGAGTCAGCACTGTCTTTCCGTTGGAAGGACAACACTACTTCTTCAAAACTGCATGGAAATCCACTACTTCCATGTGCATTTTCTTTTATTGCTCAGTCTTTGAGAAAAACATTACTATTTTACTGTGATGAATGATCAGGACTGTCTATATGGACTGTGAGAAAATTTTAGCTTTTGACCAACATTGTATCAATAAGTGTGTGCATTTGATATCTTTGTTATAGTAATTATGAAAAATTTTATCAAATCATTATTGGCCACTGCCCAAAACAATTTGTAAATTTTATTTTGTGGGGAGCATGGGGGCTATGTAAGTAGGCTGTTTAGGTTTTCTTATTGGTAACGCCACATAGCGCTCTGTATGAAAAATCACTGGCTGTGTTGTGCGCAGTCTGTGGCTAGATTGTGTTGTTGTCTGCCATTGTAGTGTCGGGCAGCGGCAGCTGGATGCTAACAGCGCGTAGCGTTGTGCAGTTGGAGGTGAGCCGCCAGCAGTGGTGGACATGGGAAGAGAGATGGCGGAGTTTTGTAATTTGTAAGACTGGATATCATGAACTATCATATATATTATGACTATTAAGGTAAATACATTGTCTGTTCTGTATTAAAATCTTTCATTTGCTAACTATACCTATCAGTAGTTTGTGCCTTCAGTAGTTTGAATCTTTTATTTAGCTGGCAGCAGTGGCGCTCGCTGTATTGCAGTAGCTTGAGTAACGAAGATTTTTGTGAGGTAAGTGATTTGTGAAACATATAGGTTAATGTTAATCAGGGCCATTCTTTCGTAGGGAATTTTGGAAGTCAGATTGCGTTGCGCTAAATATATTGTGTGTCAGCTTAAGCACATTCGTATAGAACTTTTCTAAGGGGACGTTTCAAATATAGCAGCTGAACTAAATGGAAACCTAGTCCCAACGGGGAATCATATAGCGCTCTTAGAAAAAAGTGTCCGAGACTGATACTTGAAATGCTCCTCCATGATACTGACAAGAGGGAGATTGAGTTAATAATTAAATCACTAAAGATCAAGAACTCTAATGGATATGACGGGGTGTCTAGCAGAATACTGAAGTATTATTCTATGTATGTTAGCCCAGTACTTAGCCATATCTGTAACTTTTCCTTTAGGAGTGGTCGGTTTCCTGACCGATTAAAGTTCTCGGTAGTGAAGCCACTTTATAAAAAGGGAGACAGGGATAATATTGACAATTACAGACCTATTTCTATGCCATCGGTGTTTGCTAAAGTTATCGAGAAGGTTGTATATACAAGGTTACTGGAGCACGTAAATTCACATAATTTGCTGTCAAATGTTCAGTTTGGTTTTAGAAATGGTTTAACAACTGAAAATGCTATCTTCTCTTTTCTCTGTGAGGTTTTGGACGGATTAAATAAAAGGTTGCGAACTCTAGGTGTTTTCTTTGATATAACGAAGGCTTTTGACTGTGTTGACCACAAAATATTACTGCAGAAGTTGGTCCATTATGAAGTAAGGGGAGTAGCTTACAATTGGTTTGCCTCTTACTTCAAGAACAGAAAGCAGAAGGTAATTATCCGCAATATTGACAGTGGTAGTGATGTTCAGTCCCAATGGGGTACTGTTAAGTGGGGCGTTCCTCAATGGTCGGTGATGGGGCCACTGCTGTTTCTTATTTATATAAATGATATGCCTTCTAGTATTACAGGTGATTCAAAAATATTTCTTTTTGCTGATGACACCAGTTTGGTAGTGAAGGATCTTGTGTGTAATATTCAAACAGTATCAAATAATGTAGTTCAGGAAATAAGTTCGTGGCTTGTGCATAATAATTTGATGCTATATCACAGTAAGACTCAGTTTTTACAGTTTCTAACTCACAATTCAACAAGAACCGATATTTTGACCGGAGAGAATGGGCATATTATAAGCGAAACGGAACAGTTCAAGTTCCTAGGCGTTCGGATAGATAGTAAGCTGTTGTGGAAAGCCCATGTCCAGGATCTTGTTCAGAAACTAAATGCTGCTGTATTTACCATTAGAACAGTATCTGAAATAAGTGACACTTCAACACTAAAAGTAGTCTACTTCGCATATTTTCATACGCTTATGTCGTATGGTATTATTTTTTGGGGTAATTCTTCTGGTTCAACAAGGGTATTTTTGGCTCAAAAACGGGCTGTTCGAGCTATATGTGGTGCAAGTTCGAGAACCTCTTGTCGACCCCTATTCAATAGTCTGGGAATTCTCACATTGCCCTCACATTGTATATTTTCTTAAATGTCGTTTGTTGTTAGCAATATTAGCCTATTCCCAAGTGTTAGCAGCTTTCACTCAGTCAATACTGGGACGAAATACAATCTGCATTTGGAATGCACTTCCTTGACTCTTGTGCAGAAAGGAGTGCAGCATTCTGCTGCATCCATTTTCAATTAGCTACCACAAGAACTCAAAAGATCTTAGCAGTAGCCCAAACTCTTTTAAGTCTACACTGAAGAGTTTCCTCATGGCTCACTCCTCCTATTCTGTCGAAGAGCTCCTGGAAGAGCTAAAAGCAAATTCCAGCGTTACATTGTTGATTTTCTTTATTTAAGCTTACGACTTGTCACCTGAATATGTTTTTTTTATATTTCATTTTATCTGTTTCTAATATCGTGTTATAATTTCATGTATTGACTTGTTCCATGACCATGGAGACTTCTTAGTTTGGTCCCACGGAACAATAAATAAATAAATAAATAAATGTGTTATTCATCTGAAGTCGAAGCTTTCATAAAGATCATGTTTCCTTTAATTTCTTCTTCCGTTTTCCTTCTTTCTATAGCTCTTGGCACTCTTTTAATAAAAAATATATCCTGTTGTCTATATCTTCGTCTGTTCGTTCTTCTCCATCGTCTGCCCAGTCTAACCTTGTCTCTGACGTACTTTGACTTTTTTTTGTCTCATTTTGTTCGCTTTCGTTCGTTGTATCTGCTCGGGGCGGACATCGTAAGATATGCGTTTAAGTTCGTTGTTGATCGATTAACTCAGTTTTTTTTATTACAGAGGGCAGCTAACCCTGTGGCCGAACACGCTGAGCTACCGTGGCGGCAGTACTTCGACTAATTCGGGGTTATTCTCCTGTTTCTCCAGGTTTGTTTCCGATCTAGTTATGTAACGATTGTTGTCCATTTTCAGAATTCATCAGATTTTAGTTTCTTGCAGGGCGCTCATTGGCATTTTCTGTTGTAGAGTCTTCCATTGTCTTGTCTTGCTCCAGTATGGACCTGAGTTTCTCTCTTAAAGAAGGAGCCAAACTCTCTGCGGCTTCGTGTGCCAGTCTCCGCTTTTTGGCGTTCGTTTTTCTCCTTCAGGATCTCGCAGGAGAATGTCAGACGATTTTTCTATTGAGCTGATGGGGGAATTCTCAGACGACGTGTGTTCCTTCTTTTTATCAGAATTTTCTTTTGGAACTGTCATTGTGAAGTTCGATCTTTGGTTCTTTCACAGTTACATTTACAACTTTAGATTGTTTGCATGTATCTACTTTCTGTACACTTTGGTGTCCTTCTCGATTGGCTTTTTCCACTTCTCTTTTTTTTCGACCTCATTTACGTTTTTTTTTTATTTAACTCTGTGCGTTGGTCTGGATTAACTTCAATATCCATTGCTGACTTATTTGAAATCATCAGCCCTTCAAGTTACAAAAGCGAAGAGCGCAGTGCGATTTCATTTTTTGTGGTGTTTAGAATTGTCTGCTGTATACCTGACAGACTTTGTCATACCGGATAATTCATTTGTTTCCTCATTACCCCCAGTGACACAGGAGCCTCTCCCAGCCCTGCTGTTGACGGTACTGCAGCGTGCCATCGATGCGGCGGCAGGGTTTACTTGAGGCTAGCCGTCGGGACAGGAATAGTAAACTCTGAAGTCGGCATCAGCGGGACGCGCCTTTTACTGCACTCATTCCGTATGGGCTCAGAGCAGTTACATAGAGCGCAGGTTTGAGGTTGTCCGTCATACGTAACAACTCGATAGCCACACACCCTTATACAGGGTGTTACAAAAAGGTATGGCCAAACTTTCAGCAAACATTCCTCACACACAAATAAAGAAAAGATGTTATGTGCACATGTGTCCGGAAACGCTTAATTTCCATGTTAGAGCTCATTTTAGTTTCGTCAGTATCTACTGTACTTCCTCGATTCACCGCCAGTAGGCCCAATTGAAGGAAGGTAATGTTGACTTCGGTGCTTGTGTTGACATGCGACTCATGGCTCTACAGTACTAGCATCAATCACATCAGTACGTAGCATCAACAGGTTATTGTACATCACGAACGTGGTTTTGCAGTCAGTGCAATGTTTACAAGTGCGGAGTTGGCAGATGCCCATTTGATGTAAGGATTAGCACGGGGCAATAGCCGTGGCGCGGTACGTTTGTATCGAGACAGGTTTCCAGAGCGAGGGTGTCCCGACAGGAAGACGTTCGAAGCAATTGATCGGCGTCTTAGGGATAACGGAACATTCCAGCCTATGACTCGCGACTGGGGAAGACCTAGAACGACGAGGACACCTGCAATAGACGAGGCAATTCTTCGTGCAGTTGACGATAACCCTAGTGTCAGCGTCAGAGAAGTTGCTGCTGTACAAGGTAACGTTGACCACGTCACTGTATGGAGAGTGCTACGGGAGAACCAGTTGTTTCCGTACCATGTACAGTGTGTGAAGGCACTATAAGCAGCTGATTGGCCTCCACGGGTATGCTTCTGCGAATGGATCATCCCACAATGTGTCAATACTCATTTCAGTGCAAATGTTCTCTTTACGGATGAGGCTTCATTCCAACGTGATCAAATTGTAAATTTTCACAATCAACATGGGCTGACGAGAATCCACACGCAATTGTGCAATCACTTCATCAACACATACATTCTGTGAACGTTTCGGCAGGCATTGTTGGTGATGTCTTGATTGGGCCCCATGTTCTTCCACCTACCTCAATGGAGCACGTTATCATGATTTCATACGGGATACTCTACCTGTGCTGCTAGAACATGTACCTTTACAAGTACGACACAACATGTGGTTCATGCACGATGGAGCTCCTGCACATTTCAGTCGAAGTGTTCGATTCAGTGACCGATGGATTGTTAGAGGTGGACCAATTCCATGGCCTCCACGCTCTCCTGACCTCAACCCTCTTGACTTTCATTTATGGGGGCATTTGAAAGCTCTTGTCTACGCAACCCCGGTACCAAATGTAGAGACTCTTCGTGCTCGTATTGTGGACGGCTGTGATACAATACACCATTCTCCAGGGCTGCATCAGCGCATCAGGGATTCCATGCGACGGAGGGTGGATGCATGTATCCTTGCTAACGGAGGACATTTTGAACATTTCCTGTAACAAAGTGTTTCAAGTCACCCTGGTACGTTCTGTTGCTGTGTGTTTCCATTCCATGATTAATGTGATTTGAAGAGAAGAAATAAAATGAGCTCTATCATGGAAAGTAAGCGTTTTCGGACACATGTCCACATAACATTTTTTCTTTCTTTGTGTGTGAGGAATGTTTCCTGAAAGTTTGGCCGTACCTTTTTTGTAACACCCTATATGAGGGGCAGACCCTGCAGCTACTCCCGTTTCAGGAAATGTTTGTATGTGTTTTGTATCATTGCCATAAGTTATGCAACACATTTTATTCTCCAGTACGATGACTACCAAAGAGACTGACCATTTCTTCGCAAAAGTTAGCATTGATCTTGAAACAATGGCTGTACGAGTACCTTGCTAATTGAAGCCAAATGACTAGATGAGTCATTTTTTTGATAGCCAGTAAAGAGTTCCGTCACAGAACTATTATCTGTACGAATATATAAAAGGGAATTGTTGTTAGCAAGAATCTCGAGAAGTTCTTGGTCGCTTTACTTCAGATTTTACATGACACTCTTATGAGCATAGGGATGGACATAGCCTACATAATTTTCTCTATTTCTTGGTTTTAACAGAAATCTCTACAACATGAAAGTTGGATCGGTATATGATTAGAATACTACTACGCAATCTGAATCGTGTGAAGCTATGTAATGTTATCCGTTCCCACTTTAAAAATAGGCGAAATAATGACATTGAAAATACTATCCTCAGAGATCCAGCACCAGGAGAGGTCTCTCACATACCCTGTATACCAGTAAGCCATTTAAGAGAATAAAGTTTTCCGAGCACGACTCGCTGTCAAACCCACACTTTTATATTTCGACGTTCCTGCGTCTCAAACTGTACTCGTAGATACATGCATGCATGAATCACATAATACACACATCAAAAAAAGGTTTGTCTCCCCCCAGTTCCTAGAACTCCTGAAGACAGACGTTGACTTTAGATATTGTATTACACAGACCCTTTGACTGTTCAGAGATGTCACTAAAACCGCACAAAGATATAAACAACCTAGCGTGAGCAACGCCTATTAGACGGTGAGGGTCCGACAGCCGATCAGTTCCAGTCATTCACCAGGAAGGGGGTACACTGCTCGTGTTGTCTGTAGTCCAACCATGCCTACACGGTCAATAACGCGGTTGGATCGCGTCCGCATTGTTACTTCGTGCCTGGAAGGACTCTCAACAAGGAAACTGTCCACGCATCTCGGTGTGAACCAAAGCGATGTTGTTCGGACGTGGAGGAGATACAGAGAGACAGGAACTGTCGATGACACGCCTCGTTGATGACCGCTACCTGCGGATTATGGCTCGGAGGAACCCTGACAGCACTACGCCACCATGTTCAATAATGCTTTTCGTGCAGCCACAGGACGTCGTGTTACGACTGAAACTGTGCTCAATAGGCTGCATGATGCGCAACTTCACTCCCGACGTCCGTATTTGCAACCACGATACCATGCAGCGCGGTGCAGATGGGCCCAACAAGATGCCGAATGGACCGCTCAGAACTGGCATCACGTTCTCTTCACCGATAGTGTCGCATTGCCTTCTACCATACGGAGGAAAGACGACATATGGAAGTTTGAGTCTGGCCATAATTATTGTACGGATCACGAAAGCGGGCAAGACCGTGATTTCCAACCCGAGGCCATTAACCCCTGAGGGATAAAACGATTTATTCCGGGTGGAAAAAAAATACGAAGTTTAAATTATGGTTTAGTCACATAAGTAAATTGCTTCAAAAAATCATTTTCACCAACTCATTAGACTAACAAATTTAAGATATACTGCTGATTCCACCAGCGTCAATAATGAGCATCAATTGCATGACGGTACGTGGTGGAGGCCAGAGCGAATGTATTAACATTGGAAATTCGCTAGCAGTAAGCGATGACAACTAGCTGCAGCTGGCTACTTGCCTGTATTGTTGCAGCAGTTCGTTATTTACTCCACCGAGTTACCAGCTCACTCATTGTTCTTCTTTTGTTAGTCAGTTGTTAGCTCGCCAACCAAATCGACGGGTGTCTCCAATTTCACTACCTTCTCAAGGTATTTCGGTTTGAGACGAGAAAGAGAAACAGATGAGTGAAGTTTTTCTTATTCAAGCACTAACTGTTGGGTAAGAAACTCCTAATTAACACCACTGCCTTTCGTTCTCTATTGGGTATATATATCTTAGTCGATAAGATATAAGCATATGGAAGATGGTATCTGTTCTTTAGGACTGCCGCGAGTAATGAGTATAGTGGGCAGCGGCACTACAATTATAGTGTGTGGGCAGTAAGTGTAAGTTGTAAGTGTGGGTCTCACGGGCAGCGTGCCAGAGTTAAGTCCCTGCAGTCGCGCTATCCTGTGTGTCCTCGATGGGTCTCCAGTCTGCTTTAGGGGGTGGCGCGCCACGGACCTGTTGGGTCGGCCGAGGGCGCGCATGGACGAGGAAGTGTTTACACCGCCGGTACTGGCGCGTGTTGTTGTCTGACTAGATCGCCGTGGCACGTAATTTTAGAAAGACTACGTTCCAATTAATGTTCAACGAATATGCCAGACCCAAGGCTTTCGAAATAGAGCGTTTTTTGAAGGAAGAAGTTCGTCTACCTTCTGCAGACCTAATTGGAATATACCTATCCATTGTAAGCACGAAGTCGGCGTTCCAAAACATCCCAAATGTGTTCTATAGGGTTCAGATCAGGACTCTGTGGAGGCCAGTCCATCACAGGAATGTTATTATCTTGTATCCACTCGCCACAGGCCTTGCATTATGAACAGTGCTCGATCGTGTTGAAAGATGCAGTCGCCATTCACTAATTGCTCTTCAACCTCGGGAAGCAAGAAGGTGCTTGAAAATTCAATGTAGGCCTATGCTGGGATAGTGCCGTGCAAAACAGCAAGGGCTGCAAGCCCCCTCCATGAAAATCACGGCCACACCATAACACCACCGCCTGCGAATTTTACGTCACTCCACACAATCTTCTTCCACTGTTCAATGTCCAATTTTTAAGCTCCTTACACCAAGCGAGGCGTCGTTTGGTATTTACCGGTGTGATGTGTGGCTTATGAGCCCGCATCTCGTGGTCGTGCTGTAGCGTTCTGGCTTCCCGCGCCCGGGTTCTCGGGTTCGATTCCCGGCGGGATTAGGGATATTCTTTGCCTCGTGATGGCTGGGTGTTGTGTGTTGTCCTTAGGTTAGTTAGGTTTAAGTAGTTCTAGGTGAATGAACCTGTACGCTTTCGTGCTGTACGTGTCCCTTCACGTTTCCACTTCACTATCACATCGAAATCAGTGGACCTACGGAAGTTTACGAGTATGGAAATCTCGCGTACAGACGTATAACACAAGTGACACTCAATAACCTCACCACGTTCGAAGATCGTGAGTTCCGCGTAGCGACCATTCTGCTCACTGACGATGTCTAACGAGAACTGAGGTGGCTGACATGGAGTACGTAGCAGTAGGTGGCAGCACAATGTACCTATTATGAAAAACGTATGTTTTTGGGGGTGTACGGATACTTCTGATCACATAGTGTATGACGGTTCACGCTCACTCAGTTTGAGTTGGGCTGCGCGGCGCCGTGCATAGTGGTTCAGGTTGGCGTGCCGCAGTCTCGCAATTGGAGCAAGTTAAGATTACAAGTGCCGCATTTATTGTGCTGTACCGTCATCTAAAAATGAGCTGTTGTCAGTGGTTAACATCTGCGTTAAAAGTATGTCAATGTACGGTGGAAATAATCATTTCGTTGAACTACATCTTGGCAAGACTGAACAGTTAGATTTTTTTTGTCAAATGTTGTTCAAAGAATTAAAAGCTGTTGTATATTAACCACGAATAATGGACACATGTTGCACAACTGCAGTATCAACCATTCTTTTTGGCAACAGCAGATTCCTTTATGAGTTACATGTACCTGTTCAAGCTCTGCAAAAGATATCAGCCATTGTCATCGAAGTATGCATAATATTCTTTGCTTCATCGGTTTTGAATGCGACATCACTGGCGACCCACTTCCAGTCATCATTTAGTTTTGTTTTTGTGTGATATTTATTGTCCTTAGGATCCCTCAATTCCTCCTTTCCTCCACAAAGAGCTATAAGTTGTTAAGTATCTTTGTCGTTACACGCCATACTTAGTGAGAACACACTTTCGCATAGCACATACAGGGTGTTACAAAAAGGTACGGCCAAACTTTCAGGAAACATTCCTCACGCACAAAGAAAGAAAATATGTTATGTGGAACTTTGTACGGAAACGCTTAATTTCCATGTTAGAGCTCATTATAACACTTCTCTTCAAATCACATTAATCATGGTACGGAAAAACACAGCAACAGAACGTACCAGTGTGACTTCAAACACTTTGTTATAGGAAATGTTCAGACTGTCCTCCGTTAGCGAGGATACATGCATCCACCTTCCGTCGCTTGGAAACCCTGATCCGCTGATGCAGCCCTGGAGAATGGCGTATTGTATCACAGCCGTCCACAATACGAGCACGAAGGGTCTCTACATTTGGTACCGGTGTTTCGTAGACAAGACCTTTCAAATGCCCCCATAAATGAAAGTCCAGAGGGTTGAGGTCAGGAGAGCGTGGAGGCCATGGAATTGGTCCACCTCTACCAATCCATCGGTCACACTTCGACTGAAATGTGCCGGAGCTCCATCGTTCATGAACCACATGTTGTGTCGTACATGTAAAGGCACATGTTCTAGCAGCACAGGTAGAGTATCCCGTATGAAATCATGGCGGTGAATCGAGTAAGTTCAGTACGTACTGACTAAACTAAAATGAGCTCTAACATGGAAATTAAGCGTTTTCTGACACATGCCCACATAACATCTTTTCTTTATTTGTGTGTGAGAAATGTTTCCTGAAAGTTTGGCCGTACCTTTTTTGTAACACCCTGTATAAACACTCACTGGGTAACTGCACCTGCCCAAAATTAAGCCCTTTATGCAGTATGTGGTATGCTGTAACTTGTCAGACTGTACATTGCTTGGTGGCACAGTGCGACAGTCACTTGTCGATTGTTTCTGACTCGTGCCCGCACTGTCAGTCATCCTGAATACCGAGTCTGACAATCCTATTTCGGGTAGAAATCAAAATGCCTGGGAAATACTGTCCTGCAAGCCCTGGATTCAAGATGCAATGCCACGAATTCATATGAGTTGACGTACAGCAACAGCCTTGCGACAGCGAGTCGCACTTTTGCTTCTCAGAACGTACTAGGCGTTAGATTTTTGCAGCATACGCTTTTATTCTCTCCGTCTCTTTCTCAGACGTAACCATGGTGCTGCTACTCTGGCCAGATATTCTCTTTCCTTTACCAGATAATCTAGAGAGCTATGAGTAAACTAAAAATCTAAAAGTCTTTGGATGGATCCCCGATCAGTCCTAGGATTTTTATCTCTCACTTATTACTTCTTTTCCTACTGACAATGTTTCTTTATGTGAAAAATGCAGAGTTACACCGTGGTTCGGAATCCAAGATAGCCCGCTGGGTAAGTCAGTTCAAAAGACGGAGGAAGCGAGGACATACTACCTCCAATAGGACGAGGCGTAACAAACCACTGTGGTGTTGAAAACAGTCTTCGGATTGATGAAGGTTTACTTAACTTATATGGAGCAATTTTAACATTCGTGTTTACCTTACACCGTGCGGGATTAGCCGAGCGGTCTGAGGCGCTGCAGTCATGGACTGTGTGGCTGGTCCCGGCGGAGGTTTGAGTACTCCCTCGGGCATGGGTGTGTGTGTTTGTCCTTAGGATAATTTATGTTGAGTAGTGTGTAAGCTTAGGGACTGATGACCTCAGCAGTTAAGTCCCATAAGATTTCACACACATTTGAACATTTTTTTGGGTAAATTTACAATGTACAAAGTACAGCAAAAGTAATTCTGACATCCATCTTCAACTTATCATGAATAAATTATAGCAACACTATATTGACGATTCTGAGATTACGTCCAAGTGCAGCTGAACAGAAGGCAGAGGCAGTACCTAAGTATGTTTGCAAAAATAAAAAAGCAATCTCCTTTCAACGACACGATTAAAAGTCGTATCGAGGACATGAATTTGGTTATTTTGGGCACAGTACACAACAAAATCAGATAAAGTAATTTCTTTGTACTGCAATTACATGAAACGACTGACATCTTGTTTGCAGCTGCTTTTCTATGTTCAGTGCATAAAAGGCGATGGCCTGGAAGAAGAAAACTTGTACGCGGTATCATTGGACGTACTACACGTGATGAGGATGTTTTTCGTTCAGTAAAGAATTTTGTTGAAGGAATTAAGTTACAGTGGTCGAAGTTTATGAGTGTATGTACAGACGGAGCACCTTCTATCTTGGGCGTTCGCTCTGTATTCCACAGATTGCTGAAAGAAGTTGCTCCAAATGCAACATAAGGCCACTGCAGTATACATCGCTATGCTTTGGCAGCGAAAACATATCCACCTGATTTGTCGAATGTACTCATTTAAATAGAAAATTGTAAACCATATCCGAGGTAGTGCAACAAAGACAAGAGTTCTCAAAGGGTTGTGCAAAGAGACTGGAGTGAAATTCGATGAGCTCTTGTTTCACACAGAACTTCGGTGGCTGTCACGTGGCAAGGTGCTGCATAGAATACTTGAGCTCCGACCGCAAATTGCTTTCTTATTGAAAAGGACGAGGATGGGAAAGGAGAAAGATTTACATGCCAAAATAACTGATAATGTATTTATTTCCAAAGTGGCATATCTTGAAGATTTCTTTGCGGAAATCAATACGCTTAACCTCGGCTTCCAACGAAATATGACGAATATTTTAACGGCACAAGATAAAGTTGCCAGTTTTCTTCGGAGGTTGGAGCTTCACCAACCCAGGGCTGAATTTCAAGACATTTCGATTTTCCCACAATTGACAGTAATAACTCGATGCCTACAATGAAAAATGCTCATTCATAAATGAAATAAGTCAGCGCTTACCACCAGTAATAAATACTATCAGTAATTAATTTCCTACACTGGAGACTCGACAAGTAAATGCCTCGGCTTTAAGACCGTTTTCAGTGAAAGATGGTATATTTTCAGATAGTGAAATTCGAGCCAAAGCAAAATTTTTTGGACTACTTGAAGACAACACACTGAAAATAGGTTTCTCCAAAACGGAACTGGCAAAGTTTTGAAGAAAGCTGGGTGACTAGTATTCGTTATTAAGAGAAAAATATGTGTGTAATTGGATTTGTGGTTATGGTGGCAACGAAAACAAAAGCAATGAAACGACTGAACTTGGAACACGATTTACGATGTGCAATAGCTGAGACCTAACCGAATATAAAAGAGATTGTTAAAATATGCAGTACCAACCGTCTCATAGACCTTCTTTATTCCTTGGATTAGTAGAACACTTACAAAAACATGACAGTTTTATTTGTTGAATGTTAATAAAATGTGTATTTCCTTGTAATTTTAAGAATTGGAGTCAATGGCCTTGCCGCAATGGTAACACGGTTCCCATCAGATCACCGAAGTTAAGAGCTGATGGATTGGGCTAGCACCTGGATGGGTGGTCATCCGGTCTGCCGAACGCTGTTGGCAAACGAGGTCCACCCAAACCTTGTGAGGCAACCTGAGGAGCTGCTGGATTGAGAAGTAGTAGCTCCGATCTCGAAAACTGACATACGGCTGAGAGAGCGGTGTGCTGACCACATGCCCCTCCATATCCGCAGCCAGTGACGCCTGTGGGCTGAGGAGGACACGGCGGCTGGTCGGTACCGTTGGGCCTTCATGGCCTGTTCGGGAGGAGTTACGGTTTTTTTTAGGAAGGGAACGTTCAAATTTTTTTCTAAGAAGTATGAATTGAGGATGGATCCGCCTTTCTGCAAGCGTACAACTGTTTTGTGTTACTACCCAGACATGTTTCATCACAATTGCGGCATCGCCAGTGAGTTTCTTCCTTATAATTTCCTTGCAAATTACACTTCTTGAGTCCAATGGCTGCCAATGGAAATAGTCCACAGGTCTAGATTACTAAACTATGTCATCCTTGCTCAATTTGGATTGTTCTGAGCGGGTTTTATTGTTTTCGTGTCTTTTGAATGACTTTTCTCTTGCTCGTTTGTGAATAACTGCGTCCTGCTATCTTTTTTCCTCTCTCAAATTCAGTTAGACACTACACTCTGTTGGGAGTATTGGTTTCTACATTAGCTCGTTCGGGGTTAGTAGTCTCAAAAAGATTGGAAACCACTGGGTTATGGCGACAGCTCATATAAAGTCCGAAAACCGGTTTCGCGTCCCGGGCCGACACGAATTTTCATTGTCGTTAGCCCCTTATACAGCAAATGCTTGTTCGCATTCGCAACTGCGAATACAGTCCATTATTTCGTGTAATGCTCCTTTGTTACAGATACAGTACTGTCTTCGAAAGGTCAATCTTTTTCATACAGTATTAGTGTATTTTTAGTGTCGTGCAGACCCATAGTTTTGCCACATTTTATTCTTGAATGAAGGAAGTGTGAAGTGAAAATTCCTTTAGCTCAGACGCAGCCCTGCGTACAGATTTCGTAACAAAATTACGTCAGTTAAGGCTAGGAAATGATGGAGTATTGGAGTGTTCCAAATAGAGAATGAGAGAGAGAGAGAGGGAGCGAGGCGACCGGCAAGTCATTCCTGTTACAGGAAATGTTTATAGGTGTTTTGTACCACGGCCATAAGTTGTTCATTGCTATGAAACTCACTTTATTCTTTACTATGATGATTATCAAAGAGACTGACCAGTTCATCGTAAACATTATCAATTGGAAAGTACGGTTGAACGAGTACTCTGATAATTTAGGCCAAACGACTTTAGGTGTCATCTATTTGATACCAAATAAAGAGTTCCGTCCTTTGGTTTTTACAGAGCTATTATTTGCGTGGGTATATAAAGGGGAAACTTTGTTAGCAACAATCTCGAAAAGTTTTTGGTTGACTTACTTGAATTTTTACACGACACTCTAATAAACGTTATGCTGGACATAGATTACATGTATTTAAAAAAAAAAATACGGGCTTTCCGTTAAAATTCAGTACGAGAAAGAAAACACTGTGCTGTGCTGTGAAAGTGGGCGGTTTCGTTTTCTTTCTCGCAGTCAGTTTTAGTAGAAACCTGTATATAATGAAAGTTGGATTGGTCTACGATTATAACGACATTACGCAATCTGAATCCTGTGAAACTTTGTAATGCTACACTTCCAGTTTAGAACTAAGCTAGATAATGTCATTGAAGCCATTATCATCATAGATCCATGATAAGAAGTCCCTCTCACACTCCGTATATCAGTGATCAAAACTGATTTATCCATTCAATTTAAGCGAATCAGCGTTTCCGAACACGACTCACGGCCGAACCCAAACTATAACATGTCGTCGTTCCTGCGTCACAACCTGCACTCGTACACACATTATGTAATTCCAGTACGCGGGAGGACGTTTTAATCGAATACGATATTGCAATGCCTTGTTTTTATGAATTACGGTGCACTGAATTGCGGCGACTTCAGCTGTTATGAGATACACTCATATTCAGAAAAAAAAAACAGAACACCATGAACGAACAGAGATAGAACGTTTTTAAGGTTATTATTGCTGCTGCAAATCTAAAAATTTCTCCTTGCACAATGTAGCGATAAACAGTTGTCATATTAACTTTTTTTATTTCTTTAGGATGAGTAAACTTTGCCACACACATGTCGCTTTTGAGAGAACTGCACAACTGATGATTTTCATTTTTTCTTTATCTTTAGATCTCTTATATGATTTAATTTCAGGGTGCCACAAATTCTGTCTAACACTTTTTTACGGTTCGATGCTATTGTTCGAAGGGGCCAGCTATAAAAAGTTACACCCAAGGCTGAACGATGCTCTACGCGTTTGGCCCAAGCAATCCGATCGTTTTTGAGACCGTTAAGATTTGAAAATGAGTTCTTCGCCTCATTAACTTTTACACGCGTTGCGTTGCAGTAAAGCAGTAAATTTTCTATTATACGCACAGCGTCATCGTTGCTTCTTATTATCAAACAAGCGTCGTCAGCGTACGCGTTACTAACTTCCTTCCGATCTGAGACTGATATGCCATCTAGTGCGTCATTTAAAGGTCTCATAAGAGCTTCCAGTGCTACAACGTACAGCATCGTTGGTAACTGACTCCCCTGCGAGACTCTATTTCCAATCAAAATGTGATTAGTATACTGTCCATTCAGTGAAACCTTTGATTTGATACCTGTTAATCTGTTAGCTAACACGTTCACTTTACTAGTAGTTAGTCCCATGTACGTCAATGTTTGGAAAAGGCATCCGTGGTTTACTCTGTTGAACGCTTTTGCAAAGTCTATAAAAGCAAGACCGCCATATTCTGCTTGGATAGATTACGACGATGCCCCTGTATTCACTTACAGTCTTGAATATTTACACCCTGGAAGACAATTTTGATAGCATCCAATGATCTTTTCTAAGACTGGACTTAGTCTCTTCATAACAATCCTCGCTGTTTTTTTTTTTTTGTGATCTGAGTTCATTAGGGTGATAGGTCTCATTTTAGTTATATCCTTTATTTCTGTGTTCCTTCTTTTTAGAAGAAGCACAATGACACTCTGTTTAAAGCCTATTGGGACAGCCTCTCCTTTCAAGACTTCATTAATAATTTCAGTAAATATTATTCCTGTTGTATGCCAATATGTTCTATAAAATTCTAATGGCAATCTAACAAGGCCTGGTGACTCTTTAGGAGGTGATGACTTCTGTATATCTAAAACTTCTTCTGTGGGTATTTCCGCTGTCTTATTTAGGTTACCCAGTTCTGTGATTGTGTCTGCGACTCCAGATATGGATAAAAAATCTCTCACCACATTGTCCTGAACCCACTTTGGACTGTAGAGTGTATCACAAATTCGAAAAGGCTCATTCATAATAGCTTTTTCATCTTTCAGATCTCTCGTGTCCTCCGCTCGGAGGTACTCAATAAAATTTCTTCTCCTTTGTTGTTCATGTCTTATGAGATAATATATTGTGGTACTTTCGTCTTCTATAACAGTTTTGTGTGGGTGAATTTATTTTTAAGTCCTCTGGCTTTGATCTCTTGATATTTAGAAGCTTCGCATTGGTCTGCTAATATACATTAAAATATCTTGTGACATTGGTTGCTCGTAGAGGGTGCGTATACGAGAGTAAAATGAAATTCAGTTGTGTTTCTCACCACATCCCTCTCCCTTTAGATAGTAATAAAAGCTGTATTAAAAATTTTACATCTATGCCGTTCCTCGATTCTAAAAAACAGACATCGTTCATTTGAGTTCCTTCCCTGCCAAGGATAACTGCCCCAGAGTTGTGCTCATGAGCTATGTTTAAAATTTTATTGTAGCCAGCTACATACAGATCCCTAATACTGACTTCTTTTGAAAATACTATTTCGGTGTCTGACGGACAAAAAACAAGTTTTAAGGAGAGCTACTTTAATTGCAATTTGTATTTCATTTATATTCAAGGTACTCACATTATAAGTTTGTTCCATCAGAATGTATTAGAGATAAAGTTAGTGAATTGCTTATAGATGTTGACTCTGAAATTATTGGTATATCTGAACACTTCTTAAATAAGGAGATAATTCAGACGCTTCCTATACCAGGACACAGGTTGGCTGGCAGCTTTTCGAGGAGCTCTTTGCGGTGTGGGGGAGTAGCCATGTATATGAAAAACATCATCCCATTTGAGTCAATTGATGTTTCAAAGTACTGCACTGAAAAGTTGTTTGAATAAGTGTTGTTATTAATAGATCCCCAGACTCCGATTTCACAACATTTTTGGTAAAGCTAGAGGAGGTTCTTGGTTCACTTTATAGGAAATACAAAAAGTTAGTTATATGTGGTGACTTCAATATTAATTGTATAAGTGATTGTGCAAGGAAGAGGATGCTGGTAGACCTCCTTAATTCATATAATCTTACGCGAACCATATTCTTTCCAGCGAGAGTGCGAGGGAACAGTAGAACAACCATAGACAACATTTTTGTTCATTCCTCATTACTAGAAGGGCATTCTGTTAGCAAACAGGTGAATGGCCTTTCAGGTCATGATGCACAAATTTTAACTCTAAAATATTTTTGTGCTGGAACACGTGTTAAATATACTCATCAGCTGTTTAGGAAAGCTGATCCAGTTGCTGTAGAGACCTTTGTAAACCTTATCAAGGAACAAGAGTGGCAAGATGTTTATAGCGCTGATACAGTAGACGATAAATATAATGCTTTTCTCAAGGCTTTACTTGTGATCTTTGAAAGTTGCTTTCCGTTAGAACGTACAAAACAGGGTACTAGCACAAACATCCAGCCTGGGTGGCTGACTAGAGGGATAAGAATATCTTGTAGAACAAAGTGGCTATCATATCAAAACGTTAGAAATAGTCAGAATCTAAATGCAGCAGCCCATTACAAACATTATTGTAAGGTGCTTCAAACTGTTATTAGGAAGGCAAAAAATATGTGGTATGCTAGAATAGCTAAGTCTCAGGATAAAATTAAAACCACATAGTCAGTCGTAAAGGAAGTGGCTGGTCTGCAGAGACAGGTCGACGATATAGAATCAGTGCTTAGTGGGAATGTCCGTGTTACTGATAAGTCGCATATATGTGCAGTATTTAATAATCACTTTCTGTATATAGCAGGTGAACTAAATGGAAACCTAGTCCCAACAGGGAATCATATAGCGCTCTTAGAAACAAGTGTCCGAGATTGTTACCTGAAATGCTCCTCCATGATACTGACAAGAGGGAGATTGAGTTAATAATTAAATCACTGAAGACCAAGATCTCTCATGGATATGACGGGGTGTCTAGCAGAATACTGAAGTATTGTTCTATGTATGTTAGCCCAGTACTTAGCCATATCTGTAACTTTTCCTTTAGGAGTTGTCGGTTTCCTGACCGATTAAAGTACTCGGTAGTGAAGCCACTTTATAAAAAGGGAGACAGGGATACTACTGACAATTACAGACCTATTTCTATGCCATCGGTGTTCGCTAAAGTTATCGAGAAGGTTGTATATACAAGGTTACTGGAGCAGTAAAATCCACATAATTTGCTGTCAAATGTTCAGTTTGGTTTTGGAAATGGTTTAACAACTGAAAATGCTATCTTCTCTTTTCTCTGTGAGGTTTTGGACGGATTAAATAAAAGGTTGCGAACTCTAGGTGTTTTCTTTGATATAACGAAGGCTTTTGACTGTGTTGACCACAAAATATTACTGCAGAAGTTGGACCATTATGGAGTAAGGGGAGTAGCTTACAATTGGTTCGCCTCTTACTTTAAGAACAGAAAGCAGAAGGAAATTACCCGCAATATTGAGAGTGGTAGTGATGTTCAGTCCCAATGGGGCAGTGTTAAGTGGGGCGTTCCCCAAGGGTCGGTGCTGGGGCCGCTGCTGTTTCTTATTTATGTAAATGATATGCCTTCTAGTATTACAGGTGATTCAAAAATATTTCTGTTTGCTGATGACACCAGTTTGGTAGTGAAGGATCTTGTGTGTAATATTCAAACAGTATCAAATAATGTAGTTCATGAAATAAGTTCGTGCCTTGTGAAAAATAATTTGATGCTATATCACAGTAAGACTCAGTTTTTACAGTTTCTAACTCACAATTCAACAAGAACCGATATTTTGATCGGAGAGAATGGGCATATTATAAGCGAGACGGAACAGTTCAAGTTCCTAGGCGTTCGGATAGATAGTAAGCTGTTGTGGACAGCTCATGTCCAGGATCTTGTTCAGAAACTAAATGCTACTTTATTTACCATTAGAACAGTATCTGAAATAAGTGACACGCCAACGCTAAAAGTAGTCTACTTCGCATATTTTCATACGCTTATGTCGTATGGTATTATTTTTTGGGGTAATTATTCTGATTCAAAAAGGGTATTTTTGGCTCAAAAATGGGCTGTTCGGGCTATATGTGGTGTAACTTCGAGAAACTCTTGTCGACCCCTATTCAATAGTCTGGGAATTCTCACATTGCCCTCACATTGTATGTTTTCTTAAATGTCGTTTGTTGTTAGCACTATTAGCCTATTCCTAAGAGTTAGCAGCTTTCACTCAGTCAATGCTAGGCAGAAATCCAATCTGCATGTGGAATGCACTTCCTTGACTCTTGTGCAGAAAGGAGTGCAGCATTCTGCTGCATCCATTTTCAATTAGCTACCACAAGAACTCAAAAGATCTTAGCAGTAGCCCAAACTCTTTTAAGGCTAAACTGAAGAGTTTCCTCATCGCTCACTCCTCCTATACTGTCGAAGAGCTCCTGGAAGAGCTAAAAGCAAATTCCAGCGTTACATTGTTGATTTTCTTTATTTAAACTTACGACTCGGTACCTGAATAAGTTTTTTTTTATATTTCATTTTATCTGTTTCTAATATCGTGTTATAATTTCATGTATTGCCTCGTTCCGTGACCATGGAGACTTCTCCTTAATTTGGTCCCACCGAACAATAAATAAATAAATAAATGTGTTATTCATCTGAAGTCGAAGCTTTCATAAAGATCACTTCATTTTTCCTTTAATTTCTTCTTAAGTTTTCCTTCTTTCTATGGCTCTTGGCACTCTTTTAATAAAAAATATATCCTGTTGTCTATATCTTCCTCTGTTCGTTCTTCTCCATCGTCTGCCCAGTCTAACCTTGTCTCTGACGTACTTTTGACTTTTTTTTGTCTCATTTTGTTCGCTTTCGTTCGTTGCATCTGCTCGGGGTGGACGTCGTAAGACATGCGTTTAAGTTCGTTGTTGATCGATTAACTCAGTTTTTTTATTACAGAGGGCAGCTAACCCTGTGGCCGAACACGCTGAGCTACCGTGGTGGCAGTACTTCGACTAATTAGGGGTTCGTCTCCTGTTTCTCCAGGTTTGTTTCCGATCTAGTTATGTAACGATTGTTGTCCATTTTCAGAATTCATCAGATTTTAGTTTCCTGCAGGGCGCTCATTGGCATTTTCTGTTGTAGAGTCTTCCATTGTCTTGTCTTGCTCCAGTATGGACCTGACTTTCTCTCTTAAAGAAGGAGCCAAACTCTCTGCGGCTTCGTGTGCCAGTCTCCGCCTTTTGGCGTTCGTTTTTCTCCTTCAGGATCTCGCAGGAGACATGTCAGACGATTTTTCTATTGAGCTGATGGGGGAATGCTCAGACGACGTGTGTTCCTTCTTTTTATCAGAATTTCTTTTGGAGGTGTCATTGTGAAGTTCGATCTGTGGTTCTTTCACAGTTACATTTACAACTTTAGATTGTTTGCATGTATCTACTTTCTGTACACTTTGGTGTCCTTCAGGATTGGCTTTTTCCACTTCTCTTTTTTTTCGACCTCATTTACGTTTGTTCTTCATTTAACTCTGTACGTGGGTCTGGCGTACCTTCAATATCCATTGCTGACTTATCTGAAATCGTCAGCTCTTCGAGTTACAAAAGCGAAGAGCGCAGTGCGATTTCAGTTTCTGTGGTGTTTAGAATTGTCTGCTGTATACCTGACAGACTTTGTCATACCGGATAATTCATTTCTTTCCCCATTTGGAGGCCGCTTGTCAGTTTTTTGGAACGGTTTCACCTGGACTCGGTACTGTGTCGTTTCTGGGTACCGCCAGTGTCACAGGAGCCTCTCCCAGCCCTGCTGTTGACGGTACTGCGGCGTGCCATCGATGCGGCGGCTGCGTTTACTTGAGGCTAGCCGTCGGGCCAGGAATAGTAACCTCTGAAGTCGGCATCAGCGGGACGCGCCTTTTACTGCACTCATTCCGTATGGGCTCAGAGCAGTTACATAGAGCGCACGTTTGAGGTTGTCCGTCATACGTAACAACTCGATAGCCACACACCCTTATACAGGGTGTTACAAAAAGGTATGGCCAAACTTTCAGCAAACATTCCTCACACACAAATAAAGAAAAGATGTTATGTGCACATGTGTCCGGAAACGCTTAATTTCCATGTTAGAGCTCATTTTAGTATCGTCAGTATGTACTGTACTTCCTCGATTCACCGCCAGTAGGCCTAATTGAAGGAAGGTAATGTTGACTTCGGTGCTTGTGTTGACATGCGACTCATGGCTCTACAGTACTAGCATCAAGCACATCAGTACGTAGCATCAACAGGTTATTGTTCATCATGAACGTGGTTTTGCAGTCAGTGCAATGTTTACAAATGCGGAGTTGACAGACGCCCATTTGATGTAAGGATTAGCACGGGGCAAGAGCCGTGGCGCGGTACGTTTGTATCGAGACAGATTTCCAGAACGAGGGTGTTCCGACAGGAAGACGTGCGAAGCAATTGATCGGCGTCTTAGGGAGCACGGACCATTCCAGCCTATGACTCGCGACTGGGGAAGACCTAGAACGACGAGGACACCTGCAATGGACAAGGCAATTCTTCGTGCAGTTGACGATAACTCTAGTGTCAGCGTCAGAGAAGTTGCTGATGTACAAGGTAACGTTGACCACGTCACTGTATGGAGAGTGCTACGGGAGAACCAGTTGTTTCCGTACCATGTACAGCGTGTGAAGGCACTATCGGCAGCTGATTGGCCTCCATAGGTATGCTTCTGCGAATGGTTCATCCCACAATGTGTCAATCCTCATTTCAGTGCAATGTTCTCTTTACGGATGAGGCTTCATTCCAACGTGATCAAATTGTAAATTTTCACAATCAACTTGGGCTGACGAGAATCCACACGCAGTTGTGCAATCACTTCATCAACACTGATTTTCTGTGCACGTTTGAGCAGGCATTGTTGGTGATGTCTTGATTGGGACCCATGTTCTTCCACCTACCTCAATGGAGCACGTTATCATGATTTCATACGTGATACTCTACCTGTGCTGCTAGAACATGTGCCTTTACAAGTACGACACAACATGTGGACCAATTCCATGACTTCCACGCTCTCCTGACCTCAACCCTCTTGACTCTCAATTATGGGGGCATTTGAAATCTTTGGTCTACGCAACCCCGGTACCAAATGTAGAAACTCTTCGTGCTCGTATTGTGGACGGCTGTGATACAATACGCCATTCCCCAGGGCTGCATCAGCGCATCAGGATTTCCATGCGACGGAGGGTGGATGCATGTATCCTCGCTAACGGAGGACATTTTGAACATTTCCTGTAACAAAGTGTTTGAAGTCACGCTGGTACGTTCTGTTGCTGTGTGTTTTCATTCCATGATTAATGTGATTTCAAGAGAAGTAATAAAATGAGCTCTAACATTGAAAGTAAGCGTTTTCGGACACATGTCCACGTATCATATTTTCTTTCTTTGTGTGTGAGGAATGTTTCCTGAAAGTCTGGCCGTACCTTTTTGTAACAAACTATGTGAGGGGCAGGTCCTGCAGCTACTCCCGTTTCAGGAAATGTTTTTACGTGTTTTGTATCATTGCCGTAAGTTATGCAACGCATTTTATTCTCCCGTACGATGAGTACCAAAGAGACTGACCATTTCTTCGCAAAAGTTAGCATTGATCTTGAAACAATGGTTGTACGAGTACTTTGCTAATTGAAGCCAAATGACTAGATGAGTCATTTTGTTTGATAGCCAGTAAAGAGCTCCGTCACAGAACTATTATCTGTACGAATATATAAAAGGGAAATGTTGTTAGCAAGAATCTCGAGAAGTTCTTGGTCGCTTTACTTCAGATTTTACATGACACTCTTATGAGCATAGGGATGGGCATAGGCTACATATTTTTCTCTATTTCTTTTTAAATTCTCAGCGAGAAAGAAATGATGTGCTGTCCTACGAAAGTGGGCGGTTTCGTTTTCTTTTGTCGCAGTGGGTTTCAATAGAAATCTCTACAACATGAAAATTGGATCGGTATATGATTAGAATACTGCTACGCAATCTGAATCATGTGAAACTATGTAATGTTATCCATTCACACGTTAAAATAATGACATTGAAAATTCTATCCTCACAGATCCAGCACCAGGAGAGGTCTCTCTCATACCCCGTATACCAGTAAGCCATTTTATCAAATAAAGTTTTTCGAGCACGACTCGCGGTCAAACCCACACTTCTATATTTCGACGTTCCTGCATCTCAAACTGTACAGTTTGTGTGTCGGGTACCCGTAGACACATTAT
Organism: Schistocerca gregaria; assembly: GCF_023897955.1. Taxonomy (NCBI): domain Eukaryota; kingdom Metazoa; phylum Arthropoda; class Insecta; order Orthoptera; family Acrididae; genus Schistocerca; species Schistocerca gregaria. The sequence continues at coordinate 181,334,635 of NC_064931.1, read as the reverse complement.
GTTATTCCCATAGAGGGAGGCGGGGACATTTAGATTGAAAGTCGCTGCCTGGTGGCGTCGGGTATATTTGATATTGCACTGCCTGTAGTGTTAAGAAAACGATGCAGTGTTCATGCATGCATGAATCACATAATACACACGTCAAAAAAGGTTTTGTCTCACCCCAGTTCCTAGAACTCCTGAAGACAGACATTGACTTTGGATATTGTATTACACAGTTCCTTTGACTGTACAGAGATGTCACTAAACCCGCACAAAGATGTAAGCAACCGAGAGTGAGCAACGCCCATTAGACGGTGAGGGTCCGACAGCCGATCAGTTCCAGTCATTCACAAGGAAGGAGGTACACGGCTCGTGTTGTCTGTAGTCCAACCATGCCTACACGGTCAATAACGCGGTTGGATCGCGTCCGCATTGTTACTTCTTGCCTGGAAGGGCTCTCAACAACTAAAGTGTCCACGCATCTCGGTGTGAACCAAAGCGATTTTGTTCCCACATGGAGGAGATACAGAGAGACAGGAACTGTCGATGAAATGCCTCGCTCAGGCCGTCCAAGGGCTACTACTGCAGTTGATGACCGCTACTTGCGGATTATGGCTCGGAGGAACCCTGACAGCACTACGCCACCATGTTCAATAATGCTTTTCGTGCAGCCACAGGACGTCGTGTTACGACTGAAACTGTGCTCAATAGGCTGCATGATGCGGAACTTCGCTCCCGACGTCCGTATTTGCAACCACGATACCATGCAGCGCGGCGCAGATGGACCCAACAAAATGCCGAATGGACCGCTCAGAACTGGCATCACGTTCTCTTCACCGATAGTGTCGCATTGCCTTCTACCATACGGAGGAAAGACGACATATGGAAGTTTGAGTCTGGCCATGATTATTGTACGGATCACGAAAGCGGGCAAGACCGTGATTTCCAACCCAAGACCATTAACCCCTGAGGGATAAAACGATATTTTCCGGGTGGTAAAAATACGAAGTGTTAGATTATGGTTCAGTCACATAAGTAAATTGCTTCAAAAAATCATTTTCACCAACTCATTAGACTAACAAATTTAAGATATGTTGCTGATCCTAAAAGCGTCAAAAATGAGCATCAATTGCATGACGGCACGTGGTGGAGGCCAGAGCGAATGTATTAACAAAAGATATTGGAAATTCGCTAGCAGTAGGCGATGACCTCTAGCTGCAGCTGGCTGCTTGCCTTTATTGTTGCAGCAGTTCATTATTTACAACACCGAGATACCAGCTCACTCATTGTTCTTCTTTATTTAGTCAGTTGTTAGCTCGCCAACCAAATCAACGGGTGTCTCCAATTTCACTACCTTCTCAAGGTATTTCTGTTTGAGACTTGAAAGAGAACCAGATGAGCGAAGTTTTTCTTATTCAAGCACTAACTGTTGGGTAAGAAACTCCTAATTAACACCACTGCCTTTCGTTCACTATTGGGTATATATATCTGAGTCGATAAGATATAAGCATATGGAAGATGGTATCTGTTCTTTCGGACTGCCGCGAGTAATAAGTATAGTGGGCAGCGGCACTACAAATATAGTGTGTGGACAGTAAGTGTAAGTTGTAAGTGTGGGTCTCACGGGCAGCGTGTCAGAGTTAAGTCCCTGCAGTCGCGCTATCCTCTGTGTCCTCGATGGGTCTCCAGTCTGCTTAAGGGGGTGGCGCGCCACGGACCTGTTGTGCCGGCCGAGGGCGCGCATGGACGAGGAAGTGTTTACACCGCCGGTACTGGCGCGTGTTGTTGTCTGACTAGAGCGAAGTGGCACGCAATTTTAGAAAGACTAAGTTCCAATTAATGTTCAACGAATATGCGAGACCCAAGGCTTTCGAAATAGAGCGTTTTTTGAAGGAAGAATTTCGTCTACCTACTGCAGACCTAATTGGAATACACCTATCCATTGTAAGCACGAAGTCGGCGTTCCAAAACATTTCAAACGTGTTCTATAGGGTTCAGATCAGGACTCTGTGGAGGCCAGTCCATTACAGGAATGTTATTATCGTGTATCCACTCGCCACAGGCCGTGCATTATGAACAGTGCTCGATCGTGTTGAAAGATGCAGTCGCCATCCACTAATTGCTCTTCGACCTCGGGAAGCAAGAAGGTGCTTAAAAATTCAATGTAGCCCTATGCTGTGATAGTGCCGTGGAAAACAGCAAGGGCTGCAAGCCCCCTCCATTAAATCACGACCACACTAACACCAGCGCCTCCGAATTTTACGTTACTCCACACAATCTTCTTCCACTGTTCAATTGTCCAATGTTTACGCTCCTTACACCAAGCGAGGCGTCGTTTGGCATTTACCGGCGTGATGCGTGGCTTATGAGCCCGCATCTCGTGGTCGTGCTGTAGCGTTCTCGCTTCCCGCTCCTGGGTTCTCGGGATCGATTCCAGGCGGGGTTAGGGATTTTCTTTGCCTCGTGATGGCTGGGTGTTGTGTGTTGTCCTTAGGTTAGTTAGGTTTAAGTAGTTCTAGGGGACTGAACCTGTACGCTTTCGTGCTGTACGTGTCCCTTCACATTTCCACATCACTATCACATCGAAATCAGTGGACCTTCGGAAGTTTACTAGGGTGGAAATCTCGCGTACAGACGTATGACGCAAGTGACACCCAATAACGTCATCACGTTCGAAGATCGTGAGTTCCGTGTAGCGACCATTCTGCTCTCTGACGATGTCTAATGACAACTGAGGTGGCTGACATGGAGTACGTAGCAGTAGGTGGCAGCACAACGTACTACATCTTGGCAAGACTGAACAGTTAGATTTTTTTTTTTTTTTTTGCCAAATGTCTTTCAAAGACTTAAAAGCTGTTGTATACGAACCACGAATAATGGACACATGTTGCACAACTGCAGTATCAACCATTCTTTTTGCCAACGGCAGATTCCTTTATGAGTTACATGTACCTGCTGAAGCTCTCCAATTGATATCACCCATTGTCATCGAAGTATTCTTTGCTTCATCGGTTTCGAATGCGACATCACTGGCGACCCACTTCCAGTCATCATTTAGTTTTGTTTTTGTGTGATATTTATTGTCCTTAGGATCCCACAATTCCTCCTTTCCTCCACAAAGAGCTATAAGTTGTTAAGTATCTTTGTCGTTACACGCCATACTTAGTGAGAACACACTTTCGCATAGCGCATACAGGGTGTTACAAAAAGGTACGGCCAAACTTTCAGGAAACATTCCTCACGTTATGTGGAAATTTGTACAGAAACGCATACTTTCCATGTTAGAGCTCATTTTAACACTTCTATTCAAATCACATTAATCACAGCAACGGAACGTACCAGCGTGACTTTCGAAGACTTTGTTACAGGAAATGTTCAAAATGTCCTCCGTTAGCGAGGATACATGCATCCACCCTCTGTCGCTTGGAATCCCTGATCCGCCGATGCAGCCCTTGAGAATGGGATATTGTATCACAGCCGTCCACAATACGAGCACGAAGAGTCTCTACATTTGGTACCGGGGTTGCGTACACAAGAGCTTTCAAATGCCCCCATAAATGAAAGTCAAGAGGGTTGAGGTCAGGAGAGCGTGGAGGCCATGGAATTGGTCCACCTTTACCAATCCATCAGTCACACTTCGACTGAAATGTGCAGGAGCTCCATCGTTCATGAACCACATGTTGTGTCGTACTTGTAAAGGCACATGTTCTAGCAGCACAGGTAGAGAAAATCGCGTATGAAATCATGGCGGTAAATCGAGGAAGTACAGTACATACTGACGTAACTAAAATGAGCTCTAACATGGAAATTAAGCGTTTCCGGACACATGCCCACATAACATCTTTTCTTTATTTGTGTGTTAGAAATGTTTCCTGAAAGTTTGGTCGTACCTTTTTTGTAACACCCTGTATAAACACTCACTGGGTAACAGCACCAGCCCCCAGAGGCTCAGCATTCATTTGCTTGTTACGGGCTTGGCAACCTCGGGGTTCCTGAGCTGGGGACTGGTAAGCGCAGCCAGTCCCCGGTCACCGTAAGCTCTGGGCATGCCTTAACGACCACCGTGCGGCGCGGCGGTGGAATGTTGTGTGTCTCTGGGAGTGGGGATCTTGGCTTGGCCGTCCAAATCGCGAGGATGGAATAAACCTGTATAAACAATCCCTCAATCTCAAGTTGTGCTGCGCGCCGATGAGATGCATGGCTGTTGGGGTGGAACAGTCATTAGCGGGCAACCTCTGGGGAACCTGCCGCACCTCAGTTGTACAAGGCTTACCTAGGCACGCGGGGCTCTGTCTAGGTGGACTTCTAGTTCCCTAGCTGCTCGTGGGACCGAGATGGATCCTTCGACATCCTTTTTTCCTCCTCCCAGCGGAAAGGGTGGGCCGCTGGAGGGTCCTAACACCCAGTCTCTGAAGAGGGCTCGTGCAGTCAGTCCGTCTGACTGCAGCACATCTTTGACAAGTGAAGTCTTTAGTAACAGGATGCATTCTGGTGCTCAGAATGCGTTTCTCATTGTGAAACGGAAGGAGGGTAGTTTCGAGAAGGTTTCGCCCTTCTATATACAAAAGGGATTGGAGGGCATCTGTGGCTCCTTGAAATCGGTGAAGCGCTTACGTAATGGGACCTTGCTAGTGGAAACTTCCACTTCCCAGCAAGCAACAAACCTCCAATCAGCTAAATGTCTTGGAGAGTATGCCATAGACACTGAATTGCACAGCACCTTGAACTACAGCAAAGGTGTTGTGACATGCCGGGATCTAGTTGACATTCCCAAGGACGAACTGCAACGTGAGTGGGCTCCGGAAGGTATCGTTGATGTCCAACACATCATGAACAGGGTTGATGGCAATCTTGTCAAATCCGACTCCTTTATTCTGACCTTCCGTAGCACAAAACTTCCTGAACATGTTAAAGCTGGCTTCCTTCGCCTTAGTGTGAGGCCTTATTTCCCGACCCCAATGCGCTGTTTTAAATGCCAGCGTTTTGGACATACCACCTTAGGATGTAAAGGCGAAGCAACTTGTGGCAACTGTGGTAAGGCTGCTCATGAAGGAGTTGGTTCCTCGTCTCTGGCTAAATGTATTAATTGCACTGGGAACCACCCTGTTTGGAGTAGGGACTGCCGAATACTTTTAGAGGAACGCAAAGTCCAGGAAATCAAAACAACCAAGCGAATCCCCTATGGTGAGGCCAAGAAGATCTATAAGTCGATGCAACCTCCCACATTTGCTACATCTTTCGCATCCCTGGTTCAGAAGCCTGCTCCAAAAGTCGATGCCTCAACGCAGACCGAGGTGGTGAGTGTTGGCACTAACACCTGCACCTGTCAGTGCACTTGCAACACAGCCAGTGTTTCAGAACCGGTAGCCCCTACTGGAACGGCAGACAAGGGTATAGTGGCGAACTTGGGCCAGCCCCTGTCGCCTCCAACAGCTGAGGCTGTTCCCAAGCACAGTGTTCCAATTACCACTCCCATATCAGCTCCCCCAAAGCCCACCAAACCACAGAAAACTCCTGTACCACAGCAACACCGAGCCAAATCCCGTGGTAAACCGTCTGACCATGCGGCTGTTGTTTTACGTGAGGCTTCATCTGATTCTTCACCAGAGTTGATGGAATACGACGTATGTGTGGGGCAATCAGCTCACCCCACACCTGCCCCTCCACCTGCTGCGGTCTCCCCGCCCTGTCGGAGAGACAGGATGAAGGTGCTACCCCCAACATAGATGGCTCCCATATTTCAGTGGAACTTGCAAGGGTTCAGGACGCATAGGAGGAACTTCGTCTACTCTCTCAGGGTAGACCACTGTGTCTCTGTCTCCAGGAGACTTATTTCCATCCCTCATACTCCCCTGAGCTGCGAGGTTATACACTCCACAAAAAGGACGACCTGCGTGGAGAGAGAGCTAGAGGAGGTGTAGGTATTTTCGTCAGGACGGACTACCACTCCTCGCCTCTCTCGCTTATGACGACTTTACAGGCTGTCGCTGTGTCTGTGCCAGTACATCATCCATTAACTGTCTGTTCACTTAACTTTCCCACACATGAGGCACTTGATGAAGTGTCCCTCACCGACCTTCTTCCACAACTCCCCCAACCATTCATTATTTGTGGTGATTTTAATGCCCACAATGTGCTTTGGGGCTCTGCAATTACCTGCCGCAGGGGTAGAGCAATTGAGAGGCTTCTCCTGTCATCCTGTGCCTACTTGCTCAATGGAGGACAGAGTACTCATTTCTGCACAGCGACTGGGTCGTTCTCTGCCATTGATCTCTCGCTTTGCTCTCCAGCTCTTGCCACCAGTGCTCACTGGGAAGTGGTAGCTGACTTGCATGGCAGTGATCATTTCCCCATCTGGATTCACCTTCCAGATGGCCTGGGCCCCGAAAGGAGACCACCACGATGGGTTCTCCGTGGAGCTGACTGGACACTTTATAGCCAGTTGGCCCAATTCGAACAGTGTGCGACTGTTGAGGTGTGGGTGGATCATATTACCGAAACGGCCCACCACGCCGCTGCAGCATCCATTCCACAGTCCATGGACCCCCGGAAGAGGCCACCTGTGCCTTGGTGGAATGCCGACTGCCGCTCTGCCATCAGGACCAGGCGTGCGGCTCTGCGTCGGTTCGGCCGACTGCTGAGAATCTTGCAGTATTTCGGGTGGTGAGGGCAAGGTGTCGCCACATTATTCGTGAGACTAAGAAGAGGTCATGGCAACAGTTCCTGAACACCATTAATCGTTCCACCAAAAGTTCCATTGTGTGGGAGACCATCAGGATAATTTCTGGCAGGGGATGGGGGTGTCCCATAGCTGCTTTACTGAATAATGGCACTCTCCACACGGATCCGCGAGACATTGCCCAGACTGCAGCGTATTTTGCCACAGTTACTGCAACAACCAGTCAGGATCCAGATTTCCAGCGTCATAGGGCCGTTGCTGAGAGATGTAGTCTGAACTTCCAGTCCACATCTCATGAAGTTTACAACTGCCCATTTTCTATGTGGGAGTTGGATTCTGCATTGTCTGGAGCTCGTGACACCTCCCCTGGTCACGACAGTGTCCATTACAGTATGCTATGGCACCTCACAATGCGCAACAAAGAAATCCTCCTCGCACATTTTAATGGAATTTGGGACACCTCCCCTGGTCACGACAGGTTCCATTACAGTATGCTATGGCACCTCACAATGCGCAACAAAGAAATCCTCCTCGCACTTTTTAATGGAATTTGGGCGTCGGCTCACTTTCCTGACGCGTGGCGTGAGGCACTTTTAATCCCTTTTTTAAAACCTGGGAAAGACCGCACGAGCCCGAGTAGCTACCGTAGTGTTGCCCTCACTAGTTGCATAGGGAAGACCTTGGAGCGGATGGTCAACCGCCGCCTTGTCTGGATGTTAGAATCCCGGCAACTCCTTAGTCGCTTTCAGTGTTGGTTCAGGAAGTTTCGTTCCACCTTCGATAACCTGGCCCTACTGGAGGCGGCTATAGAACAAGCTTTCCTACGCCGTCATCACCTTCTAGGTGTATTTTTTGACATTGAGAAGGCCTACGATACCACTTGGAGGCGTCTCATCCTGGAGCAACTTCACGAATGGGGTTTTCGGGGTTATCTTCCTCTTTTTATTCAGTCTTTCCTCTCGCCACGATATTTTAGATACCAAATTGGTGACGTCCTGTCTGATCGCTTTGAGCAGGAGAACTGTGTCCCTCAGGGTAGCGTTTTAAGAGTGACTCTCTTTGCCATCGCTATTAATGGCATTACGTCCATAGTGAAAAGTCCTGTCCAGTATTCTTTGTTTGTGGATGATTTCTTTTTGTTTTGCTCTTCTTCAAGCCTTGCAACGACAACTCGTCAGTTGCAACTTACGATTAGACGTTTGGATGACTGGGCGCGGAAGAGTGGTTTTACGTTTTCCACCGAGAAGTCTGTATGTGTTCTTTTTAACCGTTCTCCTTCGATTTTACCCTTTCCTGAGTTGCGGATGAGGGACACAATTCTCACTTTTAAAGACACGGTGAGGTTTCAGGGGCTCATTTTTGACTCGAAGCTCACGTGGTTACCTCATCTTAAAGACCTGAAACGGCGGTCGCTTAAGGCTTTAAGTATTTTAAAATGTCTTAGCCACAGTACATGGGGAGCTGACAGGACTTGTCTGCTCCAGTTTTACAGGGCGTTTGTGCGATCTCGGCTCGATTATGGGTGCACGGTGTATGGGTCTGCGAGGCCTTCTTATTTGAAGATGTTGGACGTTGTGCACCATGAAGGGCTTCGGTTGGCCACTGGTGCATTCCGAACTAGTCCCATACCAAGCCTCTGTGCAGAGGCTGGTGATCCGCCACTTCCTATGCGGCGACGGCTACTTACGGTGCGCCAGGCGTATAAAACTTTGTCCACACCATACATCCCTGCATACCCTGCCATTGCTCAGCCTCCTCTGGCACATTTGTTTCATAACCGGCAACGTGCGACGCAGAATTGCCTCGCTGCGATGTCTATTGCTGGTCTTCGTGTTTTGCGTCGCCGTTGGAGCAGATCCCCCCCTTGGCTCCTCCGGAGACCCGAACTTATTTTAGATTTGACTAATTTTAAGAAAGATCGCACACCAGATTTTACATTCCAATGTCTGTTTTTTAACATTTTAGATGTACATCACGGTTTCACTGTCGTGAACACTGATGGCTCCAAAGAGGAGAATTTCCTTGGCTGTTCTGTAGTGTTCCCTGAAAAAGTTACTCGGATTCGCCTCCCTGCTGAATATACCGTTTTCGCAGCGGAGCTCCACGCGATCCTGAAGGCGCTGGAGCAGATGAATCGTGTTCGGGGCGATCGATTTCTTCTCTGCTCCGATTCTCTTAGTGCCTTACAATCACTGCAGAACCTGTTGATAACCTGTTGATAAAGTCAACCACTCGGCCGTGGCGTTCCTCCTGCCGGTTGCTCAGGAGGGAGGAGGTGGTCCTCACATGTCTTCGGATAGGGCACTGCCCTCTCACACATAGCTTTTTATTACGGCGGGAGGATCCACCGTTTTGTGATGCTTGTGGTGTGCACATCTCTGTCCGGCACATTTTAACAGACTGCATTTTATACCGTGATGCACGTGCAGAAGCACAAGTTGCTGGGGATCTGCCTTCTGTTTTAGCTAATGATGAGACGTGTGTGTCTAGGGTTTTTAAGTTTTGTGATGTGTCTGGACTCTGGCCTAAACTTTTAGGCTGGAGGTTTTAGTGTATTCCAGAGTGGCTGACTCGTCCCCTTTTTTCCTTGCGGTCAGCCAGCCACTTCCATCTGCTACATTGTTTTAGCTTCTTCTAACATTTTCTTCCTGTGTTGTCCATGTTTTACTGCTGACGCTCTGCTTCATCCCACGCTTTGGTGTGGGTGAGCACATGTTTTTCAACAATTGTTACCCATGTTTTCTGTTCCGTTTTATATTCCTGTTCTGTGATTTTTCTTGACACCCGTCTCACTAAGTCACTGAACGGGCGCTGAAGACCTTGCTGTCGTGCGCCCAAAACTCCTCTACTACTACTACTACTAACAGCACCTGCGAAAATTAAGCCATTTATGCAGTATGTGGTATGCTGTAACTTGTCAGACTGTACATTGCTTGGTGGCACAGTGCGACAGTCACTTGTCGATTGTTTCTGACTCGTGCCCGCACTGTCAGTCATCCTGAATACCGAGTCTGACAATCCTATTTCGGGTAGAATTCAAAATGCCTGGGAAATACTGTACTGCAAGCCCTCGATTCAAGATGCAATGCCAGGAATTCATATGAGTTGACGTACAGCAACAGCCTTGCGACAACGAGTCGCACCTTTGCCTCTCAGAACTTACTAGGCGTTAGATTATTGCAGCATACGCTTTTATTCTCTCCGTCTCTTTCTCAGACGTAACCATGGTGGTGCTACTCTGGCCAGATATTCTCTTTCCTTTACCAGATAATCTAGAGAGCTCAGTGGTAAACTAAAAATCTAAAAGTCTTTGGATGGATCCCCGATCAGTCCTAGGATTTTTATCTCTCACTTATTACTTCTTTTCCTACTGACAGTGTTTCTTTATGTGAAAAATGCAGAGTTACACCGTGGTTCGGAATCCACAATAGCCGGCTGGGTAAGTCAGTACAAACTACGGAGGAAGCGAGGACATACTACCTGCAATAGGACCAGGCGTAACAAACCACTGTGGTGTTGAAAACAGTCTTCGGATTGATGAAGGTTTACTTAACTTATATAGAGCAATTTTAACATTCCTGTTTACCTTACACCGTGCGGGATTAGCCGAGCGGTCTCAGGCGCTGCAGTCATGGACTGTGTGGCCGCCGGGATGTTTGAGTCCTCCCTCGGGCATGGGTGTGTGTGTTTGTTCTTAGGATAATTTAGGTTGAGTAGTGTGTAAGCTTAGGGATTGATGACCTCAGCAGTTAAGTCCCATTAGATTTCACACACATTTGAACTTTCTTTTCTGTTAAACTTACAATGAACAAAGTACAGCAAAAGTAATGCTAACATCCATGTTAAACTTATGTTGAATAAAGTATAGCAACACTATATTGACGATTCTGAGATTACGTCCAAGTGCACCTGAATAGAAGGCAGAGGCAGTACCTAAGTATGTTTGCAATTCAGGCTACTAAAGGTGCTTCATAATAAATTGAGGCGAAACGTTTACAGAAAATAAAAATCAAATTAATTAATTTGCAAATAGACGCAAACCGGAAATCATCAACATCAGTTGCATTATGTCTTTTGCTATTAATGCTACCTTCTCGTGATCCTTATTTTTCCAAAAATGCATTATGTTGTGTCTCTTTCTCTTACGTTCCTGCACTTTAGACAACTTTTCTTTCTTCCAGGATCCATGGCACCTGGAAAAAAAGTTCGTACTAAGAAGCTTTTCACACCACAATAATTGACAGAACACTCCCAGTGAGTTCTGTGCACTATAGTGCTAACAGCAGAGAGCACGAAACCATGCAAATTAAAAGATCGCTTTGAAAGAAGTGATGCAGAGTTCGCAGGAGTAGACATTGAACCCTTCAGACGCAAAGAAGCTGCACTGAAAAGTTCACGCATGGCTTCAGCGTGCTACTTTTTTCAGTCGATGGAAGCTAGTCTTGAAGCATCACACCGAATCGCTCTCTGAATCGCTGAAAACAAGAAACCTTGTACAAGAAGAGGATCTCATGACGCCTTGCTTACTAGATGCAGTCATTTCTAGGAGAGCAACATGTAGAAAAAATAAACAAGCAATCTCCTTTCAACAACACGATTAAAAGTCGTATAGAGGACATGAATTTGGTTATTTTTGGCACAGTACACAACAAAATCAGATAAAGTAATTTCTTTGTACTGCAATTAGATAAAACGACTGACATCTTGTTTGCAGCTGCTTTTCTGTGTTCAGTGCATAAAAGACGATGGCCTGGAAGAAGAATACTTGTACGCGGAATCATTGGACGTACTACACGTGATGAGGATGTTTTTCGTTCAGTAAAGAATATTGTTGAAGGAATTAAGTTACAGTGGTCGAAGTTTATGAGTGTATGTACAGACGGAGCACCTTCTATCTTGGGCGTTCGCTCTGTATACCACAGATTGCTGAAAGAAGTTGCTCCAAATGCAACATTTAGCCACTGCAGTATACATCGCTATGCTTTGGCAGCGAAAACATTTCCACCTGATTTGTCGAATGCACTCATACAAATGGAAGATTGTAAACCATATCCGAGGTAGTGCAACAAAGACAAGAGTTCTCAAAGGGTTGTGCAAAGAGACTGGAGTGAAATTCGATGAGCTCTTGTTTCACAAATAAGTTCGGTGGCTGTCACGTGGCAAGGTGCTACATAGAATACTTGAGCTCCGACCGCAAATTGCTTTCTTATTGAAAAGTACGAGGATGGAAAAGGAGAAAGATTTACATGCCAAAATAACAGATAATGTATTTATTTCCAAAGTGGGATATCTTAAAGATATCTTTGAGGAAATCAATACGCTTAACCTCGGCTTCCAACGAAATATGATGAATATTTTAACAGCACAAGATAAAGTTGCCAGTTTTCGTCGGAGGTTGGAGCTTCACCTACCCAGGGCTGGAGTCAACGGCCTTGCCGCAATGGTAACACGGTTCCCATCAGATCACCGAAGTTAAGAGCTGATGGATTGGGCTAGCACCTGGATGGGTGGCCATCCGGTCTGCCAAACGCTGTTGGCAAACGAGGTCTACCCAACCCTTGTGAGGCAAACTGAGGAGCTGCTGGATTGAGAAGTAGTAGCTCCGATCTCGAAAACTGACATACGGCTGAGAGAGCCGTGTGCTGACCACATGCCCCTCCATATCCGCAGCCAGTGACGCCTGTGGGCTGAGGAGGACACGGCGGCTGGTCGGTACCGTTGGGCCTTCATGGCCTGTTCGGGAGGAGTTAAGGGTTTTTTTTTTTAGGAAGGGAACATTCAAATTTTTTTTCTAAGAAGTGTGAATTAAGGATGGATCCGCATTTTTGCAAGCGTACAACTGTTTTGTCTTACTACCCAGCCATGATTCATCACAATTGCGGCATCGCCAGTGAGTTTCTTCCTTATAACTTTCCTTGCAAATTACACTGCTTGAGTCCTATGGCTGCCAATGGAAATCGTCCACAGGTCTAGATTACTAAACTATGTCAACCTTGCTCAATTTGGATTGTTCTGAGCGTGTTTTATTGTTTTCGTGTATTTGAATGACTTTTCTCTTGCTCGTTTGTGAATAGCTGCGTCTTGCTATCTTTTTTCCTCTCTCAAATTTAGTTAGACACTACACTCTGTTGCGGGTATTGGTTTCTACATGAGCTCGTTCGGGGGTAGTAGTCTCAAAAAGATTGGAAACCACTGGGTTATGGCGACCGCTCATGTAAAGTGCGAAAACTGGCTTCGAGTCCCGGTCCGACACGAATTTTCATTGTCGTTAGTCCCTTATACAGCACATGCTTGTTCGCATTCGCGACTGCGAATACAGTCCATTATTTCGTATAATGCTGCTTTGTTACAGATACAGTACTATCTTCGAAAGGTCAATCTTTTTCATACAGTATTAGTGTATTTTGAGTGTCATGCAGACCCATCGTTTTGCCACATTTTGTTCTTGAATGAAGGAAGTGTGAAGTGAAAATTTCTGTAGCTCAGACGCAGCCCTGCGTACAGATTTCGTAACAAAATTACGTCAGTTAAGGCTAGGAAATGATGGAGTATCGAAGTGTTCCAAATAGAGAATGAGAGAGAGAGAGAGAGAGAGAGAGAGAGAGAGAGAGAGAGAGGGAGCGAGTCGACCGGCAAGTCAATCCTTTTACAGGAAATGTTTATAGGTGTTTTGTATCACGCCCATAAGTTGTTCATTGCTATGAAACTCACTTTATTCTCTACTATGATGATTATCAAAGAGACTGACCATTTCTTCGTAAACGTTATCAATTGGAAAAAACGGTTGAACGAGTACTCTGTTAATTTAGGCCAAACAACTTTAGGTGTCATCTATTTGATACCAAATAAAGGGTTCCGTTCTTTGGTTTTTACAGAGCTATTATTTGCGCTGGTATATAAACAGGAAACCTTGTTAGCAACAATCTCGAAAAGTTTTTGGTTGACTTACTTGAATTTTTACACGACACTCTAATAAACGTGCTGCTGGACATAGATTACATGTATTAAAAAAAAAAAAAAGACATACGGGATTTCCTTTAAAGTTCAGTACGAGAAAGAAAATACTGTGCTGTGCTGTGAAAGTGGGCGGTTTCGTTTTTTTTCTCGCAGTCAGTTTTAGTAGAAACCTGTGTATAACGAAAGTTTGATTGGTTTACGTTTATAATGACATTACGCAATCTGAATCCTGTGAAACTTTGTAATGCTACACTTCCAGTTTAAAACTAGGCTAGATAATGTTATTGAGGCTACTATCACCATAGATCCATGATAACAAGTCTCTCTCACACTCCGAATATCAGTGATCAAAACTGATTTATCCATCCAATTTAAGCGAATCAGCGTTTCCGAACACGACTCACGGCCGAACCCAAACTATAACATGTCGTCGTTCCTGCGTCACAACATTTTAATCGAATACGATATTGCAATGCCTTGTTTTTATGAATTACGGTGCACTGAAGTGCGGCGACTTCAGCTGTTATAAGATACACTCATGTTCAGAAAAAAACAGAACACCATGAACGAACAGAGATAGAACTTTTTTAAGGTTATTATTGCTGCTGCTAATCTAAAAATTTCTCCTTGCACAATGTAGCGATAAACAGTTGTCATATTAACTTTTTTTATTTCCTTAGGATGAGTAAAATTTGCCACACACATGTAGCTTTTTAGAGAATTGCACACCTGATGATTTTCATTTTTTCTTTATCTTTAGATCTCTCATATGATTTAATTTCAGGGTGCCACAAATTCTGTCTAACACTTTTTTACGGTTCGATGCTATTGTTCGAAGGGGACAGCTATAAAAAGTTACACCCAAGGCTGAATGATGCTCTACGCGTTTGGCCCAAGCAATCTGAACGTTTTTGAGACCGTTAAGATTTAAAAATGAACTCTTCGCCTCATTAACTTTTACACGCGTTGCGTTGCAGTAAAGCAGTAAATTTTCTATTATACGCACAGCGTCATCGTTGCTTCTTATTATCAAACAAGCGTCGTCAGCGTACGCGTTACTAACTTCCTTCCGATCTGAGACTGATATGCCATCTAGTGCGTCATTTAAAGGTCTCATAAGAGCTTCCAGTGCTACAACGTACAGCATCGTTGGTAACTGACACCCTGCGAGACTCTATTCCAATCAAAATGTCATTACTATACTGTCCATTCAGTGAAACCTTTGATTTGATACCTGTTAATCTGTTAGCTAACACGTTCACTTTGCTAGTAGTTAGTCCCATGTACGTCAATGTTTGGAAAAGGTATCCGTGGTTTATTCTGTTGAACGCTTTTGCAAAGTCTATAAAAGATAGACCGCCATATTCTGTTTGGAAAGATTACGACGATGCCCTGTATTCACTTACAGTCTTGAATATGCTACACCCTGGAAGACAAATTTGATGGCATCCAATGATCTTTTCTAAGACTGGACTTAGTCTCTTTTTAACAACCCTCGCTGTTTTTTTGTGATCTGAGTTCATTAGGCTTATATTTCTCATTTTAGGTACAGGGTGTTTCAAAAATTACCGGTGTATTTGAAATGGCAATACAAACTAAACGAGCAGCGATAGAAATACACCGTTTGTTGCAATATGCTTGGGACAACAGTACATTTTCTTCTCTTTCCTCTGTGAGGTTTTGGACGGATTAAACAAAAGGTTGCGAACTCTAGGTGTGTTCTTTGATATAACGAAGGCTTTTGACAGTGTTGACCACAAAATATTACTGCAGAAGTTGGACCAATATGGAGTAAGGGGAGTAGCTTACAATTGGTTCGCCTCTTACTTTAAGAACAGAAAGCAGAAGGTAATTCTCCGCAATATTGACAGTGGTAGTGATGTTCAGTCCCAATGGGGCAGTGTTAAGTGGGGCGTTCCTCAATGGTTGGTGATGGGGCCACTGCTCTTTCTTATTTATATAAATGATATGCCTTCTAGTTTTACAGGTGATTCAAAAATATTTCTGTTTGCTGATGACACCAGTTTGGTAGTGAAGGATCTTGTGTGTAATATTCAAACAGTATCAAATAATGTAGTTCATGAAATAAGCTCGTGGCTTGTGGAAAATAATTTGATGCTATATCACAGTAAGACTCAGTTTTTACAGTTTCTAACTCACAATTCAACAAGAACCGATATTTTGATCGGAGAGAATGGGCATATTATAAGCGAGACGGAACAGTTCAAGTTCCTAGGCATTCGGATAGATAGTAAGCTGTTGTGGAAAGCCCACGTCCAGGATGTTGTTCAGAAACTAAATGCTGCTTTATTTACCATTAGAACAGTATCTGAAATAAGTGACACTTCAACACTAAAAGTAGTCTACTTCGCATATTTTCATACGCTTATGCCGTATAGTATTATTTTTTGGGGTAATTCTTCTGATTCAAAAAGGGTATTTTTGGCTCAAAAATGGGCTGTTCGGGCTATATGTGGTGTAACTTCGAGAACCTCTTGTCGACCCCTATTCAATAGTCTGGGAATTCTCACATTGCCCTCACATTGTATATTTTCTTAAATGTCGTTTGTTGTTAGCACTATTAGCCTATTCCCAAGAGTTAGCAGCTTTCATTCAGTCAATACTAGGCAGAAATCCAATCTGCATGTGGAATGCACTTCCTTGACTCTTGTGCACAAAGGAGTGCAGCATTCTGCTGCATCCATTTTCAGTTAGCTACCACAAGAACTCAAAAGATCTTAGCAGTAGCCCAAACTCTTTTAAGTCTAAACTGAAGAGTTTCCTCATCGCTCACTCCTCCTATACTGTCGAAGAGCTCCTGGAAGAGCTAAAAGCAAATTCCAGCGTTACATTGTTGATTTTCTTTATTTAAACTTACGACTCGGTACCTGAATAAGTTTTTTTTTATATTTCATTTTATCTGTTTCTAATATCGTGTTATAATTTCATGTATTGCCTCGTATCGTGACCATGGAGACTTCTCCTTAATTTGGTCCCACCGAACAATAAATAAATAAATAAATGTGTTATTCATCTGAAGTCGAAGCTTTCATAAAGATCACTTCATTTTTCCTTTAATTTCTTCTTAAGTTTTCCTTCTTTCTATAGCTCTTGGCACTCTTTTAATAAAAAATATATCCTGTTGTCTATATGTTCGTCTTTTCGTTCTTCTCCATCGTCTGCCCAGTCTAACATTGTCTCTGACGTACTTTGACTTTTTTTGTCTCATTTTGTTCGCTTTCGTTCGTTGTATCTGCTCGGATCGGACATCGTAAGACATGCGTTTAAGTTCGTTGTTGATCGATTAACTCTTTTTTTTGGGGTACAGAGGGCAGCTAACCCTGTGGCCGAACACGCTGAGCTACCGTGGCGGCAGTACTTCGAATAACTAGGGGTTTGTCTCCTGTTTCTCCAGGTTTGTTTCCGATCTAGTTATGTAACGATTGTTGTCCATTTTCAGAATTCATCAGATTTTAGTTTCCTGCAGGGCGCTCATTGGCATTTTCTGTTGTAGAGTCTTCCATTGTCATGTCTTGCTCCAGTATGGACCTGAGTTTCTCTCTTAAAGAAGGAGCCAAACTCTCTGCGGCTTCGTGTGCCAGTCTCCGCTTTTTGGCATTCGTTTTTCTCCTTCAGGATCTCGCAGGAGTCATGTCAGACGATTTTTCTATTGAGCTGATGGGGGAATTCTCAGACGACGTGTTTTCCTTCTTTTTATCAGAATTTCTTTTGGAGGTGTCATTGTGAAGTTCGATCTAAGGTTCTTTCACAGTTACATTTATAACTTCAGATTGTTTGCATGTATCTACTTTCTGTACACTTTGGTATCCTTCTCGATTGGCTTTTTCCACTTGTCTTTTTTTTCGACCTCATTTACGTTTTTTTTATTTGACTTTGTACGTGGGTCTGGAATACCTTCAATATCCATTGCTGATTTATTTGAAATCTTCAGCTCTTCAAGTTACAAAAGCGAAGAGCGCAGTGCGATTTCAGTTTTTGTGGTGTTTAGAATTGTCTGCTGTATACCTGACAGACCTCTGAAGTCGGCATCAGCGGGACACGCCTTTTACTGCACTCATTCCGTATGGGCTCAGAGCAGTTACATAGAGAGCACGTTTGTGGTTGTCCGTCATACGTAACAACTCTATAGCCACACACCCTTATACAGGGTGTTACAAAAAGGTACGGCCAAACTTTCAGCAAACATTCCTCACACACAAATAGAGAAAAGATGTTATGTGCACATGTGTCCGGAAACGCTTAATTTCCATGTTAGAGCTCATTTTAGTTTCGTCAGTATATACTGTACTTCATCGATTCAAAGGCAGTAGGCCCAATTGAAGGAAGGTAATGTTGACTTCGGTGCTTGTGTTGACATGCGACTCATGGCTCTACAGTACTAGCATCAAGCACATCAGTACGTAGCATCAACAGGTTATTGTTCATCACGAACGTAGTTTTGCAGTCAGTGCAATGTTTACAAATGCGGAGTTGGCAGATGCCCATTTGATGTAAAGGTTAGCACGGGGCAACAGCCGTCGCGCGGTACGTTTGTATCGAGACAGATTTCCAGAGCGAGGGTGTCCCGACAGGAAAACGTTAGAAGCAATTGATCGGCGTCTTAGGGAGCACGGAACATTCCAGCCTATCACTCGCGACTGGGGAAGACCTAGAACGACGAGGACACCTGTAATGGACGAGGCAATACTTCGTGCAGTTGACGATAACCCTAGTGTCAGCGTCAGAGAAGTTGCTGCTGAACAAGGTAACGTTGACCACGTCACTGTATGGAGAATGCTACGGGAAAACCAGTTTTTTCCGTACCATGTACAGGGTGTGAAGGCACTATCAGCAGCTGATTGGCCTCCACGGGTATGCTTCTGCGAATGGTTCATCCCACAATGTGTCAATCCTCATTTCAGTGCAAATGTTCTCTTTACGGATGAGGCTTCATTCCAACGTGATCAAATTGTAAATTCTCACAGTCAACATGGGCTGACGAGAATCCACACGCAATTGTGCAATCACTTCATCAACACAGATTTTCTGTGAACGTTTCGGCAGGCATTGTTGGTGATGTCTTGATTGGGCCCCATGTTCTTCCACCTACCTCAATGGTGCACGTTATACTGAATCCATACGGGATTCTCTACCTGTGCTGCTAGAACATGTGCCTTTACAAGTACGACACAACATGTGGTTCATGCACGATGGAGCTCCTGCACATTTCAGTCTAAGTGTTCGTACGCTACTCAACAACAGATTCAGTGAACGATGGATTGTTAGAGGTGGACCAATTCCATGGCCTCCACGCTCTCCTGACCTCAACCCTCTTGACTTTCATTTATGGGGGCATTTGAAAGCTCTTGTCTACGCAACCCCGGTACCAAATGTAGAGACTCTTCGTGCTCGTATTGTGGACGGCTGTGATACTTTATGCCATTATCCAGGGTTGCATCAGCGCATCAGGGATTCCATGCGACGGAGGGTGGATGCATGTATCCTCGCTAACGGAGAACGTTTTGAACATTTCCTGTAACAAAGTGTTTGAAGTCACGCTGGTACGTTATGTTGCTCTGTGTTTCCGTTCCATGATTAATGTGATTTGAAGAGAAGAAATAAAATGAGCTCTAACATGGAAAGTAATCGTTTTCGGACACATGTCCACATAACATTTTTCTCTTTCTTTGTGTGTGAGGAATGTTTCCTGAAAGTTTGGCCATACCTTTTTTTGTAACAAACAATGTGACGGGCAGATCCTGCAGCTACTCCCGTTTCAGGAAATGTTTGTACGTGTTTTGTATCATTGCCATAAGTTATGCAACGCATTTTATTCTCCAGTACGATGACTACCAAAGAGACTGACCATTTCTTCGCAAAAGTTAGCATTGATCTTGAAACAATGGTTGTACGAGTACTTTGCTAACTGAAGCCAAATGACTAGATGAGTCATTTTTTTGATAGCCAGTAAAGAGTTCCGTCACAGAACTATTATCTGTACGAATATACAAAAGGGAATTGTTGTTAGCAAGAATCTCGAGTAGTTCTTGGTCGCTTTACTTCAGATTTTACATGACACTCTTATGAGCATAGGGATGGACATAGGCTACATACTTTTCTCTATTTCTTGGTTTTAACAGAAATCTCTACAACATGAAAGTTGGTTCGGTATATGATTAGAATACTACTACGCAATCTGAATCGTGTGAAGCTATGTAATGTTATCTTTTCCCACGTTAAAAATAGGCGAAACAATGACATTGGAAATACTATCCTCAGAGATCCAGCACCAGGAGAGGTCTGTCTCATACCCCGTATACCAGTAAGCCATTTAAGCGAATAAAGTTTTCCGAGCACGACTCGCGGTCAAAACCACACTTCTATATTTCGACGTTCCTGCGTCTCAAACTGTACTCGTAGATACATGCATGCATGAATCACATAATACACACATCAAAAAGAGGTTTGTCTCCCCCCAGTTCCTAGAACTCCTGAAGACAGACGTTGACTTTAGAAATTGTATTACACAGACCCTTTGGCTGTACAGAGATGTCACTAAAACCTCACAAAGATGTGAGACTGTTCAATCGTCCAATGTTTACGCTTCTTACACCAAGCGAAGCGTCTTTTGGCATTTACCGGCGTGATGTGTATCTTATGACCCCGCATCTCGTGGTGGTGCGGTAGCGTTCTCGCTTCCCGCGCCCGGGTCCTCGGGTTCGATTCCCGGCGGGGTTAGGGATTTTCTTTGCCTCGTGATGGCTGGGTGTTGTGTGTAGTCCTTAGGTTAGTTAGGTTTAAGTAGTTCTAGGGGACTGAACCTGTACGCTTTCGTGCTGTACGTGTCCCTACACGTTTCCACTTCACTATCACATCGAAATCAGTGGACCCACGGAAGTTTACGAGTGTGGAAATCTCGCGTACAGACGTATGACACAAGTGACACCCAATAACCTCATCACGTTCGAAGATCGTGAGTTACGCTTAGCGACCATTCTGCTCTCTGACGATGTCTAATGACAACTGAGGTGGCAGACATGGAGTACGTAGCAGTAGGTGGCAGCACAATGTACCTATTATGAAAAACGTATGTTTTTGGGGGTGTACGGATGCTTCTGATCACATAGTGTATGACGGTTCACGCTCACTCAGTTTGAGTTGGGCTGCGCGGCGCCGTGCATAGTGGTTCAGGTTGGCGTGCCGCAGTCTCGCAATTGGAGCAAGTTAAGTTTAGAAGTGCCGCATTTATTGTGCTGTACCGTCATCTAAAAATGAGCTGTTGTCAGTGGTTAACATCTGCGTTAAAAGTATGTCAATGTACGGTGGAAATAATCATTTCGTTGAACTACATCTTGGCAATACTGAACAGTTATATTTTTTTTTAGCAAATGTTGTTCAAAGACTTAAAAACTGTTGTATATGAACCACGAATAATGGACACATGTTGCACAACTGCAGTATCAACCATTCTTTTTGGCAACGGCAGATTCCTTTATCAGTTACATGTACCTGTTCAAGCTCTGCAAAAGATATCAGCCATTGTCATCGAAGTATGCATAATATTCTTTGCTTCATCGGTTTCGAATGCGGCATCACTGGCGACCCACTTCCAGTCATCACTTAGTTTTGTTTTTGTGTGATATTTATTGTCCTTAGGATCCCACAATTCCTCCTTTCCTCCACAAAGAGCTATAAGTTGTCAAGTATCTTTGTCGTTACACGCCATACTTAGTGAGAACACACTTTCGCTGCAGGACGTGCCCCTCACATAGGGTGTTACAAAAAGGTACGGTCAAACTTTCAGGAAACATTCCTCACACACATAGAAAGAAAAAATGTTATGTGGACATGTGTCCGAAAACGCTTACTTTCCATGTTAGAGCTCATTTTATTTCTTCTCTTCAAATCACATTAATCATGGAATGGAAACACACAGCAACAGAACGTACCAACGTGACTTCAAACACTTTGTTACAGGAAATGTTCAAAATGTCCTCCGTTAGCGAGGATACATGGATCCACCCTCCGTCGCATGGAATCCCTGATGCGTTGATGCAGCCCTGGATAATGGTATAAAGTATCACAGCCGTCCACAAAACGAGCACGAAGAGTCTCTACATTTGGTACCGGGGTTGCGTAGACAAGAGCTTTCAAATGCCCCCATAAATGAAAGTCAAGAGGGTTGAGGTCAGGAGAGCGTGGAGGTCATGGAATTTGTCCACCTCTAACAATCCATCGGTCACAGAATCTGTTGTTGAGAAGCAAAGGAAAACTTCGACTGAAATGTGCAGAAGCTCCATCGTGCGTGAACCACATGTTGTGTCGTACTTGTAAAGGCACATGTTCTATGAGCACAGGTAGAGTATCCCGTATGAAATCATGATAACGTGCTCCATTGAACGTAGGTGGACGAACATGGGGCCCAATCAAGACACCACCAACAATGCCTGCCCAAACGTTCACAGAAAATCTGTGTTGATGAAGTGATTGCACAATTGCGTGTGGATTCTCGTCAGCCCACACATGTTGATTGTGAAAATTTACAATTTGATCACGTTGGAATGAAGCCTCATCCGTAAAGAGAACATTTGCACTGAAATGAGGATTGACACATTGTGGGATGAACCATTCGCAGAAGCATACCCGTGGAGGCAAATCAGCTGCTGATAGTGCCTTCACACGCTGTACATGGTACGGAAACAACTGGTTCTCCCGTAGCACTCTCCATACAGTGACGTGGTCAACGTTACCTTGTTCAGCAGCAACTTCTCTGACGCTGACACTAGGGTTATCGTCAACTGCACGAAGTATTGCCTCGTCCATTACAGGTGTCCTCGTCGTTCTAGGTCTTCCCCAGTCGCGAGCCATAAGCTGGAATATTCCGTGCGCCCTAAGACGCCGATCAATTGCTTCGAACGTCTTTCTGTCGGGACACCCTCGTTCTGGAAATCTGTCTCGATACGAACGTACCGTGCCACGGTTATTGCCCCATGGTAATCCTTATATCAAATGGGCATCTGCCAACTCCGCATTTGTAAACATTGCACTGACTGCAAAACCACGTTCTTGATGAACAATAACCTGTTGATGCTACGTACTGATGTGCTTGATGCTAGTACTGTAGAGCCATGAGTCGCATGTCAACACAAGCACCGAAGTCATCATTACCTTCCTTCAATTGGGACTACTGGCAGTGAATCGAGGAATGTTGTGTATTCACCTCTTGGTCTCCCTCTACGATTTTTACCCTCCACACTGCCCTCCAATACTAAATTGGTGATCCCTTGATGCCTCAGAACATGTCCTACCAACTGATCCCTTCTTCTGGTCAACTTCTCTTCTCCCCAATCCTATTCAATACTTCCTCATTAGTTATGTGATCTACCCATCTAATCTTCAGCATTCTTCTGTAGCACCACATTTCGAAAGCTTCTATTCTCTTCTTGTCCAAACTATTTATCGTTTGCTTTTGTTGATGTTCATCTTATATCCTCCTTTCAAGACACTATCCATTCCATTCAACTGCTCTTCCAAGTCCTTTGCTGTCTCTGACAGAATTACAATGTCATCGGCGAACCTCAAAGTTTTTATTTCATCTCCATGGATTTTAATACCTACCCCGAATTTTTCCTTTGTTTCCTTTACTACTTGCTCAATATACAGATTGAATAACATCGGGGAGAGGCTACAACCTTGCCTTACTCCCTTCCCAACCACTGCTTCCCTTTCATGTCCCTCGACTCTTATAACTGCCATCTGGTTTCTGTACAAATTGTAAATAGCCTTTCGCTCCCTGTATTTTACCCCTGCCACCTTTAGAATTTGAAAGAGAGTATTCCAGTCAAAATTGTAAAAAGCTTTCTCTAAGTCTACGAATGCTAGAAATGTAGTTTTGCCTTTCCTTAATCTTTCTTCTAAGGTAAGTCGTAAGGTCAGTATTGCCTCACGTGTTCCAGTTTTTCTACGGAATCCAAACTGATCTTCCCCGAGGTCGGCTTCTTCTAGTTCTCCATTCGTCTGTAAAGAATTCGTGTTAGTATTTTGCAGCTGTGGCTTATTAAACTGACTGTTCGGTAATTTTCACATCTGTCAACACCTGCTTTCTTTGGGATTGGAATTATTATATTCTTCTTTAAGTCTGTGGGTATTTCTCCTGTTTCATATATCTTATTCACCAGATGGTAGAGTTTTGTCAGGACTGGCTCTCCCAAGGCCGTCAGTAGTTCCAATGGAATGTTGTCTACTCAGGGGGCCTTGTTTCGACTCAGGTCTTTCAGTGCTCTGTCAAACTCTTCACGTAGTATCATATCTCCCATTTCATCTTCATCCACATCCTCTTCCATTTCCATAATATTGTCCTCAAGTACATCGCCCTTGTAGAGATCCTCTATATACTCCTTCCACCTTTCTGCTTTCCCTTCTTTGCTTAGAACTGGGTTTCCATCTGAGCTCTTGATGTTCATACAATTGGTTCTCTTATCTCCAAAGGTCTCTTTAATTTTCCTGTAGGCAGTATCTATCTTACCCCTAGTGAGATAAACCTCTACATCCTTACATTAGTCCTCTAGCCATCCCTGCTTAGCCATTTTCACTTCCTGTCGATCTCATTTTTGAGACGTTTGTATTCCTTTTTGCCTGCTTCATTTACTGCATTTTTATATTTTCTCCTTTCATCAATTAAATTCAATATTTCTTCTGTTACCCAAGGATTTCTACTAGTCCTCGTCTTTTTACCTACTTTATCCTCTGCTGCCTTCACTACTTCATCCCTCAAAGCTACCCATTCTTCTTCTACTGTATTTCTGTCCCCCATTCCTGTCAATTTTTCCCTTACGCTCTCCCTGAAACTCTGTATAACCTCTGGTTCTTTCAGTTTATCCAGGTGCCATCTCCTTAAATTTCCACCTTTTTGCAGTTTCTTCAGTTTTAATCTACAGGTCATAACCAATAGATTGTGATCAGAGTCCACATCTGCCCCTGGGAATGTCTTACAATTTAAAACCTGGTTCCTAAATCTCTGTCTTACCATTATATAATCTATCTGATACCTTTTAGTATCTCCAGGGTTCTTCCATGTATACAACCTCCTTTCATGATTCGTAAACCAAGTATTAACTATGATTAAGTTGTGCTCTGTGCAAAATTCTACCAGGCGGGTTCCTCTTTCATTTCTTAGCCCCAATCCATATTCTCCTACTACGTTTCCTTCTCTCCCTTTTCCTACTGCCGAATTCCAGTCACCCATGACTATTAAATTTTCGTCACCCTTCACTATATGAATAATTTCTTTTATTTCATCATACATTTCTTCAATTTCTTCGTCATCTGCAGAGCTAGTTGGCATATAAACTTGTACAACTGTAGTAGGTGTGGGTTTCGTATCTATCTCGGCCACAATAATGCGTTCACTATGCTGTTTGTAGTAGCTTACCCGCATTCCTATTTTCCTATTCATTATTAAACCTACTCCTGCATTACCCCTATTTGATTTTGTGCTTGTAACCCTATAGTCACCTGACCAAAAGTCTTGTTCCTCCTGCCACCGAACTTCACTAATTCCCACTATATCTAACTTTAACCTATCCATTTCCCTTTTTAAATTTTCTAACCTTCCTGCCCGATTAAGGGATCTGACATTCCACGCTCCGATCCGTAGAACGCCAGTTTTCTTTCTGCTGATAACGACATCCTCTTGCGTAGACCCCGCCCAGAGATCCGAATGGGGGACTATTTTACGTCCGGAGTATTTTACCCACGAGGACGCCATCATCATTTAATCATACAGTAAAGCTGCATGCCCTCGGGAAAAATTACGGCCGTAGTTTCCCCTTGCTTTCAGCCGTTCGCAGTACCAGCACAGCAAGGCCATTTTGGTTATTGCTACAAGGCCAGTTCAGTCAGTCATCCAGACTGTTGCCCTTGCAACTACTGAAAAGGCTGCTGCACCTCTTCAGGAACATCACGTTTGTCTGGCCTCTCAACAGATACCCCTCCGTTGTGGTTGCACCTACGGTACGGCTATCTGTATCGCTGATGCACGCAAGCCTCCCCACCAACGGCAAGGTCCATGGTTCATGGGGGGAGGAATCGAGGAAGTACAGTACATACTGACGAAACTAAAATGAGCTCTAACATGGAAATTAAGCGTTTCCGGACACATGTCCACATAACATCTTTTCTTTATTTGTGTGTGAGGAATGTTTAGCCATACCTTTTTGTAACACCCTGTATAAGGGTGTGTGGCTATCGAGTTGTTACGTATGACGGACAACCTCAAACGTGCGCTCTATGTAACTGCTCTGAGCCCATACGGAATGAGTGCAGTAAAAGGCGCGTCCCGCTGATGCCGACTTCAGAGTTTACTATTCCTGGCCCGACGGCTAGCCTCAAGTAAACGCGGCCGCCGCATCGATGGCACGCCGCAGTACCGTCAACAGCAGGGCTGGGAGAGGCTCCTGTATCACTGGCGGTACCCAGAAACGACACAGTACCGAGTTCAGGTGAAACCGTCCGAAAAACTGACAAGCGGCCTCCAAATGAGGAAACAAATGAAGTATCCGGTATAACAAAGTCTGTCAGGTATACAGCAGACAATTCTAAACACCACAGAAACTGAAATCGCACTGCGCTCTTCGCTTTTGTAACTCGAAGAGCTGACGATTTCAGATAAGTCAGCAATGGATATTGAAGGTACGCCAGACCCACGTACAGAGTTAAATGAAGAACAAACGTAAATGAGGTCGAAAATACAAAACACAAGTGGAAAAAGCCAATCGAGAAGGACACCAAAGTGTACAGAAAGTAGATACATCCAAACAATCTTAAGTTATAAATGTAACTGTGAAAGAACCAAAGATAGAACTTCACAATGACACCTCCAAAAGAAATTCTGATAAAAAGAAAGACCACACGTCGTATGAGAATTCCCCCATCAGCTCAATAGAAAAATCGTCTGACATGTCTCCTGCGAGATCCTGAAGGAGAAAAACGAACACCAAAGAGCGGAGACTGGCACACGAAGCCGCAGAGAGTTTGGCTCCTTCTTTAAGAGAGAAACTCTGGTCCATACTGGAGCAAGACAAGACAATGGAAGACTCTACAACAGAAAATGCCAATGAGCGCCCTGCAGGAAACAAAAGTCTGATGAATTCTGAAAATGGACAACAATCGTTACATAACTAGATCGGAAACAAACCTGGAGAAACAGGAGAATAACCCCGAATTAGTCGAAGTACTGCCGCCACGGTAGCTCAGCGTGTTCGGCCACAGGGTTAGCTGCCCTCTGTACCAAACAAAAACTGAGTTAATCGATCAACAACGAACTTAAACGCATGTCTTACGATGTCCGCCCCGAGCAGATACAACGAACGCAAGCGAACAAAATGAGACAAAAAAAAGTCAAAGTTCGTCAGAGACAATGTTACACTGGGCAGACGATGGAGAAGAACGAACAGACGAAGATATAGACAACAGGATATATTTTTTATTAAAAGAGTGCCAAGAGCTATAGAAAGAAGGAAAACGGAAGAAGAAATTAAAGGAAAAATCCAGTGATCTTTATGAAAGCTTCGACTTCAGATGAATAACGTATTTATTTATTTATTTGTTGTTCCGCGGGACCAAATTAAGGAGAAGTCTCCATGGTCATGGAACGAGTCAATACATGAAATTATAACATGATATTAGAAACAGATAAAATGAAATATAAAAAAACATATTCAGGTGACGAGTCGTAAGTTTAAATAAAGAAAATCAACAATGTAACGCAGGAATTTGCTTTTAGCTCTTCCAGGAGCTCTTCGACAGAATAGGAGGAGTGAGCCATGAGGAAACTCTTCAGTTTAGACTTAAAAGAGTTTGGGCTACTGCTAAGATCTTTTGAGTTCTTGTGGTAGCTAATTGAAAATGGATGCAGAAGAATGCTGCACTCCTTTCTGCACAAGAGTCAAGGAAATGCATTCCACATGCATATTGGATTTCTGCCTAGTATTGACTGAGTGAAAGCTGCTAACTCTTGGGAATACGCTAATATTGCTAACATCAAACTACATTAAAGAAAATATACAGTTTGAGGGCAATGTCAGAATTCCCAGACTATTGAATAGGGGTCGACAAGAGGTTCTCGAACTTACACCACATATAGCTCGAACAGCCCGTTTTTGAGCCAAAAATACCATTTTTGCTTACTATCTATCCGGAGGCCTAGGAACTTGAACTGTTCCGTCTCGCTTATAATATGCCCATTTTCTCCGCTAAAAATATCGGTTCTTATTGAATTGTGAGTTAGAAACTGTAAAAACTGAGTCTTACTGTGACATAGAATCAAATTATTTTCCACATGCCAGGAACTTATTTCATGAACTACATTATTTGATACTGTTTGAATATTACACACAAGATCCTTCACTACCAAACTGGTGTCATCAGCAAACAGAAATATTTTTGAATCACCTGTAATACTAGAAGGCATATCATTTATATAAATAAGAAACAGCAGTGGCCCCATCACCAACCACTGAGGAACGCCCCACTTAACACTGCCCCATTGGGACTGAACATCACTACCACTGTCAATATTGCGGAGAATTACCTTCTGCTTTCTGTTCTTAAAATAAGAGGCGAACCAATTGTAAACTACTCCCCTCACTCCATAATGGTCCAACTTCTGCAGTAATATTTTGTGGTCAACACAGTCAAAAGCCTTCGTTATATCAAAGAAAACACCTAGAGTTCCCAAACTTTTATTTAATCCGTCCAAAACCTCACAGAGGAAAGAGAATATAGCATTTTCAGTTGTTAAACCATTTCTAAAACCAAACTGAACATTTGACAGCAAATTATGTGAATTTAAGTGCTCCAGTAACCTTGTATATACAACATTCTCGATAACTTTAGCAAACACCGATGGCATAGAAACAGGTCTGTAATTGTCAATATTATCCCTGTCTCCTTTTTTATAAACAGGCTTCACTAGCGAGTACTTTAATCGGTCAGGAAACCGACCACTCCTAAAGGAAAAGTTACAGATGTGGCTAAGTACTGGGCTAACATACATAGAACAATACTTCAGTATTCTGCTAGACAATCCGTCATATCCATGAGAGTTCTTGGTCTTGTGTTATTTTATTATTAACTCAATCTCCCTCTTGTCAGTATCATGGAGGAGCATTTCAGGTAACAGTCTCGGACACATTTTTCTAAGAGCGCTATATGATTCCCTGTTGGGACTAGGTTTCCATTTAGTTCACCTGCTATATTCAGAAAGTGATTATTAAATACTGCACATATATGCGACTTATCAGTAACACGAACATTCCCACAACGCACTGAGTCTATATCCTCGACCTGTCTCTGCAGACCAGCCACTTCCTTTACGACTGACCATATGGTTTTAATTTTAACCTGAGACTTATTCATTCTGCATACCACATACTTTTTGCCTTCCTAATAACAATTTTAAGCACCTTACAATACTGTTTGTAATGGGCTGCTGCATTTAGATTCTGACTATTTCTAACGTTCTGATATAATTGCCACTTTGTTCTACAAGATATTCTTATCCCTCTAGTCAGCCACCCAGGCTGCCTGTTTGTGCTAGTACCCTGTTTTGTACGTTCTAACGGAAAGCAACTTTCAAAGATCACAAGAAAAGTCTTGAGAAAAGCATTATATTTATCCTCTACTGTATCAGCACTATAAACATCTTGCCACTCTTGGTCCTTGATAAGGTTTACAAAGATCTCTACAGCAACTGGATCAGCTTTCCTAAACAGCTGATGAGTATATTTAACACGTGTTGCAGCACAAAAATTTCTTAGAGTTAAGATTTGTGCATCATGATCTGAAAGGCCATTCACCTGTTTGCTAAAAGAATGCCCTTCTAGTAGTGAGCAATGAACAGAAATGTTGTCTATAGTTGTTCTACTGTTCCCTCGCACTCTCGATGGAAAGAATACGGTTTGCATAAGACTATATGAATTAAGGAGATCTACCAACATCCTCTTCCTTGCACAATCACTTATACAATTAATATTGAAGTCACCACATATAACAGACTTTTTGTATTTCCTATAAAGTGAACCAAGAACCTCCTCTAGCTTTAGCAAAAATGTTGTGAAATCGGAGTCTGGGGATCTATTAATAACAACAGTTATTCAAACACCTTTTCAGTGCAGTACTTTGAAACATCAATTGACTCAAATGGGATGCCGTTTTTCACATATATGGCTACTCCCCCACACCGCAAAGAGCTCCTCGAAAAGCTGCCAGCCAACCTGTACCCTGGTAAAGGAAGCATCTGAATTATCTCCTTATTTAAGAAGTGTGCAGATATACCAATAATTTCAGAGTCAATATCTGTAAGCAATTCACTAACTTTATCTCTAATACATTCTGATGGAACAAACTTATAATGTGAGTACCTTGAATATAAATGAAACACAAATTGCAATTAAAGTAGCTCTCCTTGTTTTTTGTCAGTCAGACACCGAAATAGTATTTTTAAAAGAAGTCAGTATTAGGGATCTGTATGTAGCTGGCTACAATAAAATTTTAAACATAGCTCATGAGCACAACTCTGGGACAGTTATCCTTGGCAAGGAAGGAACTCAAATGAACGATGTCTGTTTTTTAGAATCGAGGAACGGCATAGACGTAAAATTTTTAATACAGCTTTTATTACTATCTAAACGGAGAGCTATGTGGCTGAGAAACACAACTGAATTTCATTTTACTCTCGTATACGCACCCTCTACCAGAAACCAATATCTCAAGATATTTTCATGCATATTAGCAGACCAAAGCCAAGCTTCTAAATATCAAGAGATCAAAGCCAGAGGACTTAAAAATAAATTCACACACACAAAACTGTTATAGAAGACGAAAGTACCACAATATATTATCTCATAAGACATGAAAAGCAAAGGAGAAAAAATTTTATTCAGTACCTCCGAGCGGAGGACACGAGAGATCTGAAAGATCAAAAAGCTATTATGCCTTTTCGAATTTGTGATACACTCTACAGTAAAAAGTGGGTTGAGGACAATGTGGTGAGAGATTTTTTATCCATATCTGGAGTCGCAGACACAATAACAGAACAGGGTAACCTAAATATGACAGCGGAAATACCCACAGAAGAAGTTTTAGATATACAGAAGTCATCACCTCCTAAAGAGCCACCAGGCCCTGATAGATTGCCATTAGAATTTTATAGAACATATTGACATACGCCAGGAATAATATTTTCTGAAATTATAAATGAAGTCTTGAAAGGAGAGGCTGTCCCAATAGGCTTTAAACAGAGTGTCATTGTGCTTCTTCTAAAAGGAAGGAACACAGAAATAAAGGATATAACTAAAATGAGACCTATCACCCTAATGAACTCAGATCACAAAAAAAAGAAACAGCGAGGGTTGTCAAAGAGAGACTCAGCCCAGTCTTAGAAAAGATCATTGGATGCCATCAAACTTGTCTTCCAGGGTGTAGCATATTCAGGACTGTAAGTTAATACAGGGGCATCGTCGTAATCTTTCCAAACAGAATATGGCGGTGTTGCTTTTATAGACTTTGCAAAAGCGTTCAACAGAGTAAACCACGGATACCTTTTCCAAACATTGACGTACAAGGGACTAACTACTAGTAAAGTGAACGTGTTAGCTAACAGATTGACAGGTATCAAATCAAAGGTTTCACTGAATGGACAGTATAGTAAGGACATTTTAATTGGAATAGAGTCTCGCAGGGGACTCAGTTACCAATGATGCTGTACGTTGTAGCACTGGAAGCTCTTATGAGACCTTTAAATGACGCACTAGATGGCATATCAGTCTCAGATCGGAAGGAAGTTAGTAACGCGTACGCTGACGACGCTTGTTTGATAGTAAGAAGCAACGATGACGCTGTGCGTATAATAGAAAATTTACTGCTTTACTGCACCGCAACGCGTGTAAAAGTTAATGAGGCGAAGAGCTCATTTTTAAATCTTAACGGTCTCAAAAACGTTCAGATTGCTTGGGCCAAACGCGTAGAGCAGCATTCAGTCTTGGGTGTAACATTTTATAGCTGGCCCCTTCGAACAATAGCATCGAACCGTAAAAAAGTGTTAGACAGAATTTGTGGCACCCTGAAATTAAATCATATGAGAGATCTAAAGATAAAGAAAAAATAAAAATCATCAGTTGTGCAGTTCTCTCAAAAGCGACATGTGTGTGGCAAATTTTACTCATCCTAAAGAAATAAAAAAAGTTAATATGGCAACTGTTTATCGCTACATTGTGCAAGGAGAAATTTTTAGATTTGCAGCAGCAATAATAACCTTAAAAACGTTCTATCTCTGTTCGTTCAGTCGCCGCACTTCAGTGCACCGTAATTCATAAAAACAAGGCATTGCAATATCGTATTCGATTAAAATATCCTCCCGAGTACTGGAATTACATAATGTGTGTACGAGTACAGCTTGTGACGCAGGAACGACGACATGTTATAGTTTGGGTTCGGCAGTGAGTCGTGTTCGGAAACGCTGATTCGCTTAAATTGAATAGATAAATCAGTTTTGATCATTGATATACGGAGTGTGAGAGAGACTTCTTATCATGGATCTATGATGATAGTAGCTTCAATGACATTATCTAGCCTAGTTTTAAACTGGAAGTGTAGCATTACAAAGTTTCACAGGATTCAGATTGCGTAATGTCGTTATAATCGTAGACCAATCCAACTTTCGTTATATACAGGTTTCTACTAAAACTGACTGCGAGAAAAAAAACGAAACCGCCCACTTTCACAGCACAGCACAGTATTTTCTTTCTCGCACTGAACTTTAAAGGAAATCCCGTATGTCTTTTTTTTTTTTAATACATGTAATCTATGTCCAGCAGCACGTTTATTAGAGTGTCGTGTAAAAATTCAAGTAAGTCAACCAAAAACTTTTCGAGTTTGTTGCTAACAAGGTTTCCTGTTTATATACCAGCGCAAATAATAGCTCTGTAAAAACCAAAGGACGGAACTCTTTATTTGGTATCAAATAGATGACACCTCAAGTCGTTTGGCCTAAATTATCAGAGTACTCGTTCAACCGTTTTTTCCAATTGATAACGTTTACGAAGAAATGGTCAGTCTCTTTGATAATCATCATAGTAGAGAATAAAGTGAGTTTCATAGCAATGAACAACTTATGGCCGTGATACACAACACCTGTAAACATTTCCTGTAATAGGATTGACTTGACGGTCGACTCGCTCCCTCCCTCTCTCTCTCTCTCTCTCTCTCTCTCTCTCTCTCTCTCTCTCTCTATTTGTAACACTCCGATACTCCATCATTTCCTAGCCTTAACTGACGTAATTGTGTTACGAAATCTGTACGCAGGGCTGCGTCTGAGCTAAAGGAATTTTCACTTCACACTTCCTTCATTCAAGAACAAAATGTGGCAAAACGATGGGTCTGCACGACACGCAAAATATACTAATACTGTATGAAAAAGATTGACCTTTCGAAGACAGTACTGTATCTGTAACAAAGCAGCATTATACGAAATAATGGACTGTATTCGCAGTTGCGAATGCCAACAAGCATGTGCTATATAAGGGGCTAACGACAATGAAAATTCGTGTCGGACCGAGACTCGAAGCCGGTTTTCGCACTTCACATGAGCGGTCGCCATAACCCAGTGGTTTCCAATCTTTTTGAGACTACTACCCCCGAACGAGTTCACGTAGAAACAAATACCCCCAACAGAGTGTAGTGTCTAACTAAATTTGAGAGAGGAAAAAAGATAGCAAGACGCAGTTATTCACAAACGAGCAAGAAAAAAGTCATTCAAAATACACGAAAACAATAAAACAGTCTCACAACAAACCAAATTGAGCAAGGATGACATAGTTTAGTAATCTAGACCTGTGGACTATTTCCATTGCCAGCCACAGGACTCAAGCAGTGTAATTTGCAAGGAAATTATAAGGAAGAAACTCACTGGCGATGCCGCAATTGTGATGAAACATGGCTGGGTAGTAAGACAAAACAGTTGTACGCTTGCAAAAAGGCGGATCCATCCTTAATTCATACTTCTTAGAAAAAATATTTGAACGTTCCCTTCCTAAAAAAGACACCCTTAACGCCTCCCGATCAGGTCATGAAGGCCCAACGGTACCGACCAGCCGCCGTGTCCTCCTCACCCCACAGGCGTCACTGGCTGCGGATATGGAGGGGCATGTGGTCAGCACACGGCTCTCTCAGCCGTATGTCAGTTTTCGAGATGGGAGCTACTACTTCTCAATCCAGCAGCTCCTCAGTTTGCCTCACAAGGGTTGGCTGGACCTCGTTTGCCAACAGCGTTCATCAGACCGGATGGCCACCCATCCAGGTGCTAGCCCAATCCATCAGCTCTTAACTTCGGTGATCTGATGGGAACCGTGTTACCATTGAGGCAAGGCCGTTGACCCCAATTCTTAAAACTACAAGGAAATACACATTTATTAACATTCATCAAATAAAACTGTCTTGTTTTTGTAAGTGTTCTACTAATCCAAGGAATAAAGAAGGTCTATGAGACGGATGGTACTGCATATTTTAACAATCTTTTTTATATTCGGTTTGGTCTCAGCTAGTGCACATCGTAAATCGTGTTCCAAGTTCAGTCGTCTCATTGCTTTTGTTTTCGTTGCCACTATAGCCACAAATCCAATTTCACACATATTTTTCTCTTAATAACGAATACTAGTCACCCAGCTTTCTTCAAAACGTTGCCAGTTCCGTTTTGGAGAAACCTATTTTCAGTGTGTTGTCTTCACGTAGTCCAAGAAATTTTGCTTTGGCTCGAATTTCACTATCTGAAAATATACCATCTTCCACTGTAAACGGTCTTACAGCCCAGGCGTTTACTTGTCGACTCTCCAGTGTAGGAAATTAATTACTGATAGTATTTATTACTGGTGCTAAGTGCTGACTTATTTCATTGATGAATGAGTATTTTTCACTGTAGGCATCGAGTTATTACTGTCAATTCTGGGAACATCGAAATGTCTTGAAATTCAGCCCTGGGTTGGTGAAGCTCCAACATCCGAAGAAAACTGGCAACTTTATCTTGTGCCGTTAAAATATTTGTCATATTTCGTTGGAAGCCGAGGTTAAGCGTATTGATTTCCTCAAAGAAATCTTCAACATGTGCTACTTTGGAAATAAATACATTATCTATTATTTTGGCATGTAAATCTTTCTCCTTTTCCATCCTCGTCCTTTTCAATAAGAGAGCAATTTGCGGTCGGAGCTCAAGTATTCTATGCAGGACCTTGCCACGTGACAGCCACCGAACTTCTGTGTGAAACAAGAGCTCATCGAATTTCACTCCAGTCTCTTTGCACAACCCTTTGAGAACTCTTGTCTTTGTTGCACTACCTCGGATATGGTTTACAATCTTCTATTTGAATGAGTACATTCGACAGATCAGGTGGAAATGTTTTCGCTGCCAAAGCATAGCGATGTATACTGCAGTGGCTAAATGCTGCGTTTGGAGCAACTTCTTTCAGCAATCTGTGGAATACAGATCGAACGCCCAAGATAGAAGGTGCTCCGTCTGTACATACACTCATAAACTTCGACCACTGTAACTTAATTCCTTCAACAAAATTCTTTACTGAACGAAAAACATCCTCATCACGTGTAGTACGTCCAATGATTCCGCGTACAAGTATTCTTCTTCCAGGCCATCGTCTTTTATGCACTGAACATAGAAAAGCAGCTGCAAACAAGATGCAATGTCAGTCGTTTCATCTAATTGCAGTACAAAGAAATTACTTTATCTGATTTTGTTGTTTACTGTGCCCAAAATAACCAAATTCGTGTCCTCGATACGACTTTTAATAATGTTGTTGGAAGGAGATTGCTTGATTATTTTTTCTACATGTTGCTCTCCTAGAAAAGACTGCATCTAGTAAGCAAGGAATGATGAGATCCTCTTCTATTGTACAAAGTTTCTTGTTTTCAGTGATTCGAAGAGCGATTTGGTGTGATGCTTCAAGACTAGCTTCCATCGACTGAAAAAAGTTGCACGCTGAATCCATGCGTGAACTTTTCAGTGCAGCTTCTTTGCGTCTGAAGGGTTCAATATCTACTCTGGCGAACTCTGCATCACTTCTTTTAATTTGCATGGTTTCATGCTCTCTGCTGTCAGCGCTATAGTGCACAGAGCTCACTGGGACTTTTCTGTCAATTATTGTGGTAAAACCCAACCGCTGAAAAGCTTGTTTGTACCAAAGAAGAAAGAAACACAACATAATGCATTTTTGGAAAAATGAGGATCACGAGAAGGTAACATTAATAGCAAAAGATTTATTATGAAGCACCTTTAGTAGCCTGCATTGCAAACATACTTAGGTACTGCCTCTGCCTTCAATTCAGCTGCACTTGGACGTAATCGCAGAATCGTCAATATAGTGTTGCTATACTTTATTCATCATAAGTCTAACATGGATGTCAGCATTACTTTTGCTGTACTTTGTTCATTGAATGTTTAACAAAAAAAATTTTTCAAATGTGTGTGTAATCTTATGGGACTTAACTGCTAAGGTCATCAGTCCCTAAGCTTACACACTGCTCAACCTAAATTACCCTAAGGACAAACACACACACCCATACCCGAGGGAGGACTCAAACCTCCGCCGGGACCAGCCACACAGTCCATGACTGCAGCGCCTGAGACAGCTCGGCTAATCCCGCACGGTGTAAGGTAAACACGAATGTTAAAATTGCTCCATATAAGTTAAGTAAACCTTGATCAATCCGGAGACTGTTTTCAATACCACAGTGGTTTGTTACGCCTGGTCCTATTGGAGGTAGTATGTCCTCGCTTCCTCTGTCTTTTGAACTGACTTACACAGCCGGCTATCGTGGATTCCGAACCACGGTGTAACTCTGCATTTTTCACATAAAGAAACATTGTCAGTAGGAAAAGAAGTAATAAGTTAGAGATAAAAATCCTAGGACTGATCGGGGATCCATCCCAAGACTTTTAGATTTTTAGTTTACCACTGAGCTCTCTAGATTATCTGGTAAAGGAAAGAGAATATCTGGCCAGAGTAGCAGCACCATGGTTACGTCTGAGAAAGAGACGGAGAGAATAAAAGTGTATGCTGCAATAATCTAACGCCTAGTACGTTCTGAGACGCAAAGGTGCGACTCGTTGTCGCAAGGCTGTTGCTGTACGTCAACTCATATGAATTCATGGCATTGCATCTTGAATCCAGGGCTTGCAGAACAGTATTTTCCAGGCATTTTGAATTCTACCCGAAACTGGATTGTCAGACTCGGTATTCAGGATGACTGACAGTGCGGACACCAGTCAAGACAATCGACAAGTGACTATCGCACTGTGCCACCAAGCAATGTACAGTCTGACAAGTTACAGCATACCACATACTGCATAAAGGGCTTAATTTTCGCAGGTGCAGTTACCCAGTGAGTGTTTATACAGGGTGTTACAAAAAAGGTACGACCAAACTTTCAGGAAACATTTCTCACACACCAATAAAGAAAATACGTTATGTGGGCATGTGTCCGGAAACGCTTAATTTCCATGTTAGAGCTCATTTTAGTTTCGTCAGTATGTACTGTACTTCCTCGATTCACCGCCATGATGTAATACGGGATTTTCTCTACCTGCGCTGCTAGAACATGTGCCTTTACAAGTACGACACAACATGTGGTTCATGAACGATGGAGCTCCTGCACATTTCAGTCGAAGTGTGACCGATGGATTGGTAGAGGTGGACCAATTCCATGGCCTCCACGCTCTCCTGACCTCAACCCTCTTGACTTTCATTTATGGGGGCATTTGAAAGCTCTTGTCTACGCAACACCGGTACCAAACGTAGAGACTCTTCGTGCTCGTATTGTGGACGGCTGTGATACAATATGCCATTCTCCAGG
Source organism: Schistocerca gregaria (assembly GCF_023897955.1). Taxonomy (NCBI): domain Eukaryota; kingdom Metazoa; phylum Arthropoda; class Insecta; order Orthoptera; family Acrididae; genus Schistocerca; species Schistocerca gregaria. The sequence goes on along the minus strand of NC_064931.1, from coordinate 181,297,101 downwards.
GCTGCATCAGCGGATCAGGGATTCGAAGCGACGGAGGCTGGATGCATGAATCCTCACTAACGGAGGGCATATTGAACATTTCCTGTAACAAAGTGTTTGAAGTCACGCTGGTACGTTCTGTTGCTGTGTGTTTCCGTACCATGATTAATGTGATTTGAAGAGAAGTGTTAAAATGAGCTCTAACATAGAAAGTAAGCGTTTCCGCACAAGGTTCCACATAACATATTTTCTTCCTTTGTGCGTGAGGAATGTTTCCTGAAAGTTTGGCCGTACCTTTTTGTAACACCCTGTATGCGCTATGCGAAAGTGTGTTCTCACTAAGTATGGCGTGTAACGACAAAGATACTTAACAACTTATAGCTCTTTGTGGAGGAAAGGAGGAATTGTGGGATCCTAAGGACATTAAATATCACACAAAAACAAAACTAAATGATGACTGGAAGTGGGTCGCCAGTGATGTCGCATTAGAAACCGATGAAGCAAAGAATGTTATGCATACTTCGATGACAATGGCTGATATCTTTTGCAGAGCTTGAACAGGTACATGTAACTCATAAAGGAATATGCTGTTGCCAAAAAGAATGGTTGATATTGCAGTTGTGCAACATGTGTCCAAAATTCGTGGTTCATATACGACAGCTTTTAAGTCTTTGAACGACATTTGACAGAAAAAGAAATCAATCTAACTGTTCAGTCTTGCCAAGATGTAGTTCAACGAAATAATTATTTCCACCGTACATTGACATACTTTAACGCAGATGTTAACCACTGACAACAGCTCATTTTTAGATAACGGTACAGCACAATAAATGCGGCACTTCTGATCTTAACTTGCTCCAATTGCGAGACTGCGGCACTCCAACCTGAACCACTATGCACGGCGCCGCGCAGCCCAACTCACACTGATTGAGCGTGAACCGTCATACACTATGTGATCAGAAGTATCCGTACATCCCCAAAAACATACGTTTTTCATAATAGGTACATTGTGCTGCCACCTACTGCTATGTACTCCATATCAGCCACCTCACATCGTCAGAGAGCAGAATGGTCGCTACGCGAAACTCACGATCTTCGAACGTGATGAGGTTATTGGGTGTCACTTGTGTCATACGTCTGTACGCGAGATTTCCACACTCGTAAACTTCCGTAGGTCCACTGATTTCGATGTGATAGTGAAGTGGAAACGTGAAGGGACACGTACAGCACGAAAGCGTTTAGGTTCAGTCCCCTAGAACTACTTAAACCTAACTAACCTAAGGACAACACACAACACCCAGCCATCACGAGGCAAAGAAAATCCGTAACCCCGCAGGGAATAGAACCCGAGAAACCGGGAGCGGGAAGCGAGAACGCTACCGCACGACCATGAGATGCGGGCCCATAAGCCACACATCACGCCGGTAAATGCCAAACGACGCCTCGCTTGGTGTAAGAAGCGTAAACATTGTACGATTGAACAGTGGAAGAAGATTGTGTGGAGTGACGTAAAATTCAGAGGCGGTTGTGTTATGGTGTGGTCGTGATTTTCATGGAGCGGGCTTGCAGCCCTTGCTGTTTTCCACAGCACTACCACAGCATTGGCCTACATTGAATTTTTAAGCACCTTCTTGTTTCCCGAGGTTGAAGAGCAATTAGTCGATGGCGACTGCATCTTTCAACACGATCGAGCACTGTTCATAATGCACGGCCTGTAGCGAGTGGATACACGACAATAACATTCCTGTAATGGACTGGCCTCCACAGAGTCCTGATCTGAACCCTACACAACATCAACTTACAGTCTTCAATATGCTACACCCTGGAAGACAAGTTTGATGGCATCCAATGATCTTTTCTAAGACTGGGCTTAGTCTCTCTTTGACAACCCCCGCTGTTTTTTTTTGTGATCTGAGTTCATTAGGATGATAGGTCTCATTTTAGTTATATCCTTTATTTCTGTGTTCCTTCTTTTTAGAAGAAGCACAATGACACTCTGTTTAAAGCCTATTGAGGCAGCCTCTCCTTTCAAGACTCCATTAATAATTTCAGTAAATATTATTCCTGTTGTATGCCAATATGTTCTATAAAATTCTAATGGCAACCTATCAGGGCCTGGTGACTCTTTAGGAGGTGATGGCTTCTGTATATCTTAAACTTCTTCTGTGGGTATTTCCGCTGTCATATTTAGGTTACCCTGTTCTGTTATTGTGTCTGCGACTCCAGATATGGATAAAAAATCTCTCACCACATTGTACTCAAACCACTTTTGACTGTAGAGTGTATCACAAATTCGAAAAGGCTCATTCATAATAGCTTTTTGATGTTTGAGGTCTCTCGTGTCCTCCGCTCGGAGGTACTCAATAAAATTTCTTCTCCTTTGTTGTTCATGTCTTATGAGATAATATATTGTGGTACTTTCGTTTCTATAACAGTTTTGTGTGTGTGAACTTATTTTTAAGTCCTCTAGGTTTGATCTCTTGATATTTAGAAGCTTGGCTTTGGTCTGCTAATATGCATTAAAATATCTTGTGACATTGGTTGCTCGTAGAGGGTGCGTATACGAGAGTAAAATGAAATTCAGTTGTGTTTCTCAACCACATCGCTCTCTCTTTAGATAGTAATAAAAGCTGTATTTAAAATTTTACATCTATGCCGTTCCTCGATTCTAAAAAACAGACTTCGTTCATTTGAGTTCCTTCCCTGCCAAGGATAACTGTCCCAGAGTTGTGCTCATGAGCTATGTTTAAAATTTTATTGTAGCCAGCTACATACAGATCCCTAATACTGACTTCTTTTGAAAATACTATTTCGGTGTCTGACTGACATAAAACAAGTTTTAAGGAGAGCTACTTTAATTGCAATTTGTATTTCATTTATATTCAAGGTACTCACATTATAAGTTTGTTCCATCAGAATGTATTAAAGATAAAGTTAGTGAATTGCTTATAGATGTTGACTCAGAAATTATTGGTATATCTGAACACTTCTTAAATAAGGAGATAATTCAGACGCAGCTTTTCGAGGAGCCCTTTGCGGTGTGGGGGAGAAGACATGTATGTGAAAAACGGCATCCCATTTGAGTCAATTGATGTTTCAAAGTACTGCACTGAAAAGGTGTTTGAATAACTTGTTATTTATAGATCCCTAGACTCCTATTTCACAACATTTTTTCTAAAGCTAGAGGAGGTTCTTGGTTCACTTTACAGGAAATACAAAAAGTTTGTTATATGTGGTGACTTCAATATGAATTGTATAAGTGATTGTGCAAGGAAGACGATGCTGGTAGACCTCCTTAATTCATATTATCTTATGCAAACCGTATTCTTTCCAGCGAGAGTGCGAGGGAACAGTAGAACAACCATAGACAAAATTTTTGTTCATTCCTCATTACTAGAAGGGCATATTGTTAGCAAAAAGGTGAAGGGCCTTTCAGATCATGATGCACAAATTTTAAGTCTAAAAATTTTTTGTGCTGCAACACGTTTTAAATATACTCATCAGCTGTTTAGGAAACTGATCCAGTAGCTGTAGTGACCTTTGTAAACCTTATCAAGGAAGAAGAGTAGCAAGATGTTTATAGCGCTGATACAGTAGACGATAAATATAATGCTTTTCTCAAGACTTTTCTTGTGATCTTTGAAATTTGCTTTCCGTTAGAACGTACAAAACAGGGTACTAGCACAAACAGGCAGCCTGGGTGGCTGACTAGAGGGATAAGAATATCTTGTAGAACAAAGAGGCAATTATATCAGAACGTTAGAAATAGTCAGAATCTAAATGCAGCAGCCCATTACAAACAGTATTGTAAGGTGCTTAAAACTATTATTAGGAAGGCAAAAAGTATGTGGTATGCAGATAGGATAAGTCTCAGGATAAAATTAAAACCATATGGTCAGACGTAAAGGAAGTGGCTGGTCTGCAGAGACAGGTCGAGGATATAGAATCAGTGCGTAGTGGGAATGTCCTTGTTACTGATAAGTCGCATATATGTGCAGTATTTAATAATCACTTTCTGAATATAGCAGGTGAACTAAATGGAAACCTAGTCCCAACAGGGGATCATATAGCGCTCTTAGAAAAAAGTGTCCGAGACTGTTACCTGAAATGCTCCTCCATGATACTGACAAGAGGGAGATTGAGTTAATAATTAAATCACTAAAGACCGAGAACTCTCATGGATATGACGGGGTGTCTAGCAGAATACTGAAGTATTGTTCTATGTATGTTAGCCTAGTACTTAGCCATATCTGTAACTTTTCCTTTAGGAGTGGTCGGTTTCCTGACCGATTACAGTACTCGCTAGTGAAGCCACTTTATAAAATTGAGACAGGGATAATATTGACAATTACAGACCTATTTCTATGCCATCGGTGTTTGCTAAAGTTATCGAGAAGGTTGTATATACAAGGTTACTGGAGCACTTAAATTCACATAATTTGCTGTCAAATGTTCAGTTTGGTTTTAGAAATGGTTTAACAACTGAAAATGCTATATTCTCTTTTCTCTGTGAGGTTTTGGACGGATTAAATAAAGGGTTGCGAACTCTAGGTGTTTTCTTTGATATAACGAAGGCTTTTTACTGTGTTGACCACAAAATATTACTGCAGAAGTTGGACCATTATGGAGTAAGGGGAGTAGCTTACAATTGGTTCGCCTCTTACCTTAAGAACAGAAAGAAGAAGGTAATTCTTCGCAATATTGAGAGTGGTAGTGATGTTCAGTCCCAATGGGGCACTGTTAAGTGGGGCGTTCCCCATGGGTCGGTGCTGGGGCCACTGCTGTTTCTTATTTATATAAATGATATGCCTCCTAGTATTACAGGTGATTCAAAAATATTTCTGTTTGCTGATGACACCAGTTTGGTAGTGAAGGATCTTGTGTGTAATATTCAAACAGTATCAAATAAGGTAGTTCATGAAATAAGTTCATGGCATGTGGAAAATAATTTGATGCTATATCACAAGAAGACTCAGTTTTTACAGTTTCTAACTCACAATTCAACAAGAACCGATATTTTGATCGGAGAGAATGGGCATATTATAAGCGAGACGGAACAGTTCAAGTTCCTAGGCGTTCGGATAGATAGTAAGCTGTTGTGGACAGCTCATGTCCAGGATCTTGTTCAGAAACTAAATGCTGCTTTATTTACCATTAGAACAGTATCTGAAATAAGTGACACTTCAACACTAAAAGTAGTCTACTTCGCATATTTTCATACGCTTATGTCGTATGGTATTATTTTTTGGGGTAATTCTTCTGATTGAAAAAAGGTATTTTTGGCTCAAAAACGGGCTGTTCGAGCTACATGTGGTGTAAGTTCGAGAACCTCTTGTCGACCCCTATTCAATAGTCTGGGAATTCCTGACGTTGCCCTCACAGTGTATATTTTCTTTAATGTTTTTGTTGTTAGCAATATTAGCCTATTCCCAAGAGTTAGCAGCTTTCATTCAGTCAATACTAGGCAGAAATCCAATCTGCATGTGGAATGCACTTCCTTGACTCTTGTGCAGAAAGGAGTGCAGTATTCTGCTACATCCATTTTCAATAAGCTACCACAAGAACTCAAAAGGTCTTAGCAGTAGCCCAAACTCTTTTAAGTCTAAACTGAAGAGATTCCTCATGGCTCACTCCTCCTATTCTGTCGAACAACTCCTGGAAGAGCTAAAAGCAAATTCCATCGTTACATTGTTGATTTTCTTTATTTAAACTTACGACTCGTCACCTGAATATGTTTTTTTTTATATTTCATTTAAATCATTATATTTTTTCTAATATAGTGTTATAATTTCATGTATTGACTCGTTCGATGACCATGGAGACTTCTCCTTAATTTGGTCCCACGGAAAAATAAATAAATAAATAAATAAATAAATAAATGTGTTATTCATCTGAAGTCGAAGCTTTCATAAAGATCACTTCATTTTTCCTTTAATTTCTTCTTAAGTTTTCCTTCTTTGTATAGCTCTTGGCACTCTTTTAATAAAAAATATATCCTGTTGTCTATTTCTTCGTCTGTTCGTTCTTCTCCATCGTCTGCCCAGTCTAACCTTGTCTCTGACGTACTTTGACTTTTTTTTGTCTCATTTTTTCGCTTTCGTTCGTTGCATCTGCTCGGGGTGGACGTCGTAAGCCATGCGTTTAAGTTCGTTGTTGATCGATTAACTCAGTTTTTTATTACAGAGGGCAGCTAACCCTGTGGCTGAGCTACCGTGCCGACAATACTTCGACTAATTAGGGGTTCGTCTCCTGTTTCTCCAGGTTTGTTTCCGATCTACTTATGTAACGATTGTTGTCCATTTTCAGAATTCATCAGACTTTTGTTTCCTGCAGGGCGCTCATTGGCATTTTCTGTTGTAGAGTCTTCCATTGTCTTGTCTTGCTCCAGTATGGACCAGAGTTTCTCTCTTAAAGAAGGAGCCAAACTCTCTGCGGCTTCGTGTGCCAGTCTCCGCTCTTTGGTGTTCGTTTTTCTCCTTCAGGATCTCGCAGGAGACATGTCAGACGATTTTTCTATTGAGCTGATGGGGGAATTCTCATACGACGTGTGGTCTTTCTTTTTATCAGAATTTCTTTTGGAGGTGTCATTGTGAAGTTCTATCTTTGGTTCTTTCACAGTTACATTTACAACTTTAGATTGTTTGCATGTATCTACTTTCTGTACACTTTGGTGCCCTTCTCAATTGGCTTTTTCCACTTCTCTTTTTTTTCGACCTCATTTACGTTTTTTTTATTTAACTCTGTACGTTGGTCTGGAATACCTTCAATATCCATTGCTGACTTATTTGAAATCGTCAGCTCTTCAAGTTACAAAAGCGAAGAGCGCAGTGCGATTTCAGTTTTTGTGGTGTTTAGAATTGTCTGCTGTATACCTGACAGACTTTGTCATACCGGATACTTCATTTGTTTCCTCATTTGGAGGCCGCTTGTCAGTTTTTCGGACGGTTTCACCTGAACTCGGTACTGTGTCGTTTCTGGGTACCGTCAGTGTCAGAGGAGCCTCTCCCAGCCCTGCTGTTGACGGTACTGCGGCGTGCCATCGATGCGGCGGCAGCGTTTACTTGAGGCTAGCCGTCGGGCCAGGAATAGTAAACACTGAAGTCGGCATCAGCGGGACGCGCCTTTTACTGCACTCATTCCGTATGGGCTCAGAGCAGTTACATAGAGCGCACGTTTGAGGTTGTCTGTCATACGTAACAACTCGATAGCCACACACCCTTAAACAGGGTGTTACAAAAATGTACGGCCAAACTTTCAGCAAACATTCCTCACACACAAGTAAATAAAAGATGTTATGTGGACATGTGTCCGGAAACGCTTAATTTCCATGTTAGAGCTCATTTTAGTTTCGTCAGTATATACTGTACTTCCTCGATTCAAAGGCAGTAGGCCCAATTGAAGGAACGTAATGTTGACTTCGGTGCTTGTGTTGACATGCGGCTCATGGCTCTACAGTACTAGCATCAAGCACATCAGTACGTAGCATCAACAGGTTATTGTTCATCACGAACGTGGTTTTGCAGTCAGTGCAATGTTTACAAATGCGGAGTTGGCAGATGCCCATTTGATGTAAGGGTTAGCACGGGGCAATAGACGTGGCGCGGTACGTTTGTATCGAGACAGATTTCCAGAGCGAGGGTGTCCCGACAGGAAGACGTTCGAAGCAATTGATCGGCGTCTTAGGGAGCACGGAACATTCCAGCCTATGACTCGCGACTGGGGAAGACCTAGAACGACGAGGACACCTGCAATGGACGAGGCAATTCTTCGTGCAGTTGACGATAACCCTAGTGTCAGCGTCAGAGAAGTTGCTGCTGTACAAGGTAACGTTGACCACGTCACTGTATGGAGAGTGCTACGGGAGAACCAGTTGTTTCCGTACCATGTACAGCGTGAAAGGCACTATCAGCAGCTGATTGGCCTCCACGGGTATGCTTCTGCGAATGGTTCATCCCACAATGTGTCAATCCTCATTTCAGTGCAAATGTTCTCTTTACGGATGAGGCTTCATTCCAACGTGATCAAATTGTAAATTTTCACAATCAACATGGGCTGACGAGAATCCACACGCAATTGTGCAGTCACTTCATCAACACAGATTTTCTGTGAACGTTTAGGCAGGCATTGTTGGTGATGTCTTGATTGGGCCCCATGTTCTTCCACCTACCTCAATGGAGCACGTTATCATGATTTCATACGTGATACTCTACCTGTGCTGCTAGAACATGTGCCTTTACAAGTACGACACAACATGTGGTTCATGCACGATGGAGCTCCTGCACATTTCAGTCGAAGTGTTCGTACGCTACTCAACAACAGATTCAGTGACCGATGGATTGTTAGAGGTGGACCAATTCCATGGCCTCCACGCTCTCCTGACCTCAACCCTCTTGACTTTCATTTATGGGGGCATTTGAAATCTCTTGTCTACGCAACCCCGGTACCAAATGTAGAGACTCTTCGTGCTCGTATTGTGGACGGCTGTGACACAATACGCCATTCTCCAGGGATGCATCAGCGCATCAGGGATTCCATGCGACGGAGGGTGGATGCATGTATCCTCGCTAACGGAGGACATTTTTAACATTTCCTGTAACAAAGTGTTTGAAGTCACGCTGGTACGTTCTGTTGCTGTGTGTTTCCATTCCATGATTAATGTGATTTGAAGAGAAGAAATAAAATGAGCTCTAATATGGAAGGTAAGCGTTTTTGGACACATGTCTACATAACATTTTTTCTTTCCTTGTGTGTGAGGAATGTTTCCTGAAAGTTTGGCCGTACCTTTTTTGTAACACCCTATGTGACGGGCAGATCCTGCAGCTACTCCCGTTTCAGGAAACGTTTGTACGTGTTTTGTATCATAGCCATAACTTATGCAACGCATTTTATTCTCCAGTACGATGACTACCAAAGAGACTGACCATTTCTTCGCAAAAGTTAGCATTGATCTTGAAACAATGGTTGTACGAGTACTTTGCTAATTGAAGCCAAATGACTAGATGAGTCATTTTTTTGATAGCCAGTAAAGAGTTCCGTCACAGAACTATTATCTGTACGAATATATAAAAGGGAAATGTTGTTAGCAAGAATCTCGAGAAGTTCTTGGTCGCTTTACTTCAGATTTCACATGACACTCTTATGAGCATAGGGATGGACAAAGGCTACATACTTTTCTCCATTTCTTTTTAAATTCTCAGCGAGAAAGAAAATGATGTGCTGTGCTACGAAAGTGGGCGGTTTCGTTTTCTTTCTCGCAGTTCGTTTTAACAGAAATCTCTACAACATGAAAGTTGGATCGGTATATGATTAGAATACTACTACGCAATCTGAATCGTGTGAAGCTACTCCCCTCACTCCATAATGGTCCAACTTCTGCAGTAATATTTTGTGGTTAACACAGTAAAAAGCCTTCGTTATATCAAAGAAAACACCTACAGTTCGCAACCTTTTATTTAATCCGTCCAAAACCTCACAGAGAAAAGAGAATATAGCATTTTCAGTTGTTAAACCATTTCTAAAACCAATCTGAACATTTGACAGCAAATTATGTGAATTTAAGTGCTCCAGTAACCTTGCATATACAACCTTCTCGATAACTTTAGCAAACACCGATAGCATAGAAATAGGTCTGTAATTGTCAATATTATCCCTGTCTCCCTTGTTATAAAGTGGCTTCATTACCGAGTACTTAAATCGGTCAGGAAACCGACCACTCCTAAAGGAAAAGTTACATGAACAACAAAGCAGAAGAAATTTTATTGAGTACCTCCGAGCGGAGGACACGAGGGATCTGAAAGATCAAAAAGCTATTATGAATGAGCCTTTTCGAATTTGTGATACACTCTACAGTCAAAAGTGGGTTAGGGACAATGTGGTGAGAGATTTTTTATCCATATCTGGAGTCGCAGACACAATAACAGAACAGGGTAACCTAAATATGACACCGGAAATAGCCACAGTAGAAGTTTTAGATATACAGAAGTCATCTCCTCCTAAACAGTCACCAGGCCCTGATAGATTGCCATTAGAATTATATAGAACATATTGGCATACGACAGGAATAATATTTACTGAAATTATAAATGAAGTCTTGAAAGGAGATGCTGTCCCAATAGGCTTTAAACAGAGTGTCAATGTGCTTCTTCTAAAAAGAAGGAACACAGAAATAAAGGATATAACTAAAATGAGACCTATCACCCTAATGAACTCAGATCATAAAAAAAGTTGATGACCGCTACCTGCGGATTGTTGCTCGGAGGAACCCTGACAGCACTACGCCACCATGTTGAATAATGCTTTTCGTACAGCCACAGGACGTCGTGTTACGACTGAAACTGTGCTCAATAGGCTGCATGATGGGCAACTTCACTCCCGACGTCCGTATTTGCAACCACGATACCATGCAGCGCGGTGCAGATGGACCCAACAAGATGCCGAATGGACCGCTCAGAACTGGCATCACGTTCTCTTCACCGATAGTGTCGCATTGCCTTCTACCATACGGAGGAAAGACGACATATGGAAGTTTGAGTCTGGCCATAATTATTGTACGGATCACGAAAGCGGGCAAGACCGAGATTTCCAACCCGAGGCCATTAACCCCTGAGAGATAAAACGATATTTTCTGGGTGGTAAAAACACGAAGTGTTACATTATGGTTCAGTCACATAAGTAAATTGCTTCAAAAAATCAATTTCACCAACTCATTAGACTAACAAATTTAAGATATGTTGCTGATTCTAAAACCGCCAAAAAAGAGCATCAATTGCATGACGGTACGTGGTGGAGGCCAGAGCGAATGTATTAACAAAAGATATTGGAAATTCGCTAGCAGTAGGCGATGACAACTAGGTGCAGCTGGATACTTGCCTGTATTGTTGCAGCAGTTCATTATTTACTCCACCGAGTTACCAGCTCACTCATTGTTCTTCTTTTGTTAGTCAGTTGTTAGCTCGCCAACCAAATCGACGGTTGCCTCCAATTTCACTACCTTCTCAAGGTATTTAGGTTTGAGACGAGAAAGAGAAACAGATGAGTGAAGTTTTTCTTATTCAAGCACTAACTGTTGGGTAAGAAACTCCTAATTAACACCACTGCCTTTCGCTCACTATTGGGTATATATATCTGAGTCGATAAGATATAAGCATATGGAAGATGGTATCTGTTCTTTCGGACTGACGCGAGTAATGAGTATAGTGGGCAGCGGCACTAGAAATATAGTGTGTGGACAGTAAGTGTAAGTTGTAAGTGTGGGTCTCACAGGCAGCGTGCCAGAGTTAAGTCCCTGCAGTCGCGCTATCCTCTGTGTCCTCGATGGGTCTCGAGTCTGCTTTAGGGGGTGGCGCGCCACGGACCTGTTGTGCCGGCCGAGGGCGCGCATGGACGAGGAAATGTTTACACCGCCGGTACTGGCGCGTGTTGTTGTCTGACTAGATCGCCGTGGCACACAATTTTAGAAAGACTACGTTGCAATTAATGTTCAATGAATATGCCAGACTCAAGGCTTTCGAAATAGAGCGTTTTTTGAAGGAAGAAGTTCGTCTACCTGATGTAGACCTAATTGGAATACACCTATCCATTGTAAGCACGAAGTCGGCGTTCCAAAACATCCCAAACGTGTTCTATAGGGTTCAGATCAGGACTCTGTGGAGGCCAGTCCATTACAGGAATGTTATTATCGTGTATCCACTCGCCAAGGAGAGCGTGGAGGCCATGGAATTGGTCCACCTCTACCAATCCATCGGTCACAATTTGACTGAAATCTGCAGGAGCTCCATCGTTCATGAACCACATGTTGTGTCGTACTTGTAAAGGTACATGTTCTAGCAGCGCAGGTAGAGAAAATCGCGTATGAAATCATGGCGGTGAATCGAGGAAGTACAGTTCATACTGACGAAACTAAAGTGAGCTCTAACATGGAAGTTAAGCGTTCCCGGGCACATGCCCACATCTTTTCTTTATTTGTGTGTGAGAAATGTTTCCTGAAAGTTTGGCCGTACCTTTTTTGTAACACCCTGTATAAACACTCACTGGGTAACTGCACCTGCGAAAATTAAGCCATTTATGCAGTATGTGGTATGCTGTAACTTGTCAGACTGTACATTGCTTGGTGGCACAGTGCGATAGTCACTTGTCGATTGTTTCTGACGCGTGCCCGACTGTCAGTCATCCTGAATACCGAGTCTGACAATCCTATTTCGGGTAGAATTCAAAATGCCTGGGAAATATTGTCCTGCAAGCCCTGGATTCAAGATGCAATGCCACGAATTCATATGAGTTGACGTACAGCAACAGCCTTGCGACAACGAGTCACACCTTTGCGTCTCAGAACGTACTAGGCGTTAGATTATTGCAGCATATTCTCTTTCCTTTACCAGATAATCTAGAGAGCTCAGTGTTAAACTAAAAATCTAAAAGTCTTGGGATGGATCCCCGATCAGTCCTAGGATTTTTATCTCTAACTTATTACTTTTTTTCCTACTGACAATGCTTCTTTATGTGAAAAATGCAGAGTTACACCGTGGTTCGAAATCCACGATAGCTGGCTGGGTAAGTCAGTTCAAAAGACGGAGGAAGCGAGGACATACTACCTCTAATAGGACCAGGCGTAGCAAACCACTGTGGTGTTGAAAACAGCCTTCGGATTGATGAAGGTTTACTTAACTTATATGGAGCAATTTTAACATTCGTGTTTACCTTACACCGTGCGGGATTAGCGGAGCGGTCTCAGGCGCTGCAGTCATGGACTGTGTGGCTGGTCCCGGCGGAGGTTTGAGTCCTCCCTCGGGCATGGGTGTGTGTGTTTGTCCTTAGGATAACTTAGGTTGAGTAGTGTGTAAGCTTAGGGACTGATGACCTTAGCAGTTACGTCCCATAAGATTTCACACACATTTGAACTTTTTTTTTTGTTAAACTTACAATGAATAAAGTACAGCAAAAGTATTGCTGACATCCACGTTAAACTTATGATGAATAAAGTACAGAAACTCTATATTGACGATTCTGAGATTACGTCCAAGTGCAGCTGAATAGAAGGCAGAGGCAGTACCTAAGTATGTTTGCAATTCAGGCTACTAAAGGTGCTTCATAATAAATTGAGGCGAAACGGTCACGGCTAAATAAAAATCAAATTAATTCATTTGCAAATAGACGTAAACCGTGTAAGTAGGCTGGGCTGTTTAGGTTTTCTTATTGGTAACGCCGCTTAGCACTCCGTATGAAAAATCACTGGCTGTGCTGTGCGCAGTGTGTGTTTAGTTTGCATTGTTGTCTGCCATTGTAGTGTTGAGCAGAGGCAGCTGGATGCTAACAGCGCGTAGCGTTGCACAGTTGTAGGAGAGCCGCCAGCAGTGGTGGACGTGGGGAGAGAGATGGCGGAGTTTTGAAATCTGTAAGAATTGGTGTCATGAACTGATATATATATATATTATGACTAGTAAGGTAAATACATTGTTTGTTCTGTATTAAAATCTTTCATTTGCTAACTATGCCTATCAGTAGTTAGTGCCTTCAGTAGTTTGAATCTTTTATTTAGCTGGCAGTAGTGGCGCTGGCTGTATTGCAGTAGCTAGAGTAACGAAGATTTTTGTGAGGTAAGTGATTTGTGAAACGTATAGGTTTATGTTAGTCAGGGCCATTCTTTCGTAGGGATTTTTGGAAGTCAGATTGCGTTGTGCCAAAAATATTGTGTTTCAGTTTAAGCACAGTCTTGTATAAATTTTTCCGAGGGCACGTTTCTTATGGCGACCCTGCCTTGATACCTCACTGGAATCTTCTGATTTTTTCTTGTAGTTTGTGTGGTTAGTGTAGCCTTTGTTTATTGCTAGCGCGTAATCATAGAGAGAATCTCCTTTGTAGTTGTAGTTTTTCATTGTTGTACAGTAAAACAGTTGTGGCATGCATGTAGATTTGCACCAAGTATTTCGCAGCTTAGCTTGCAATTAACTAGATATTATTTTCAGTGCTATGTTAATGTGTTCTCTTATTTTTGCTCTTCAAATTGTGCTTTTATGTGTTATCGTGTGAAATATTGTGAGAATAATGGCGTGTGAAAAATGTAACACTAGGCTCCAAAGTAAACTGAGAAATAATAGTGACGACGAGCGTCGCTTATCAGCACCACTGTGTAGTGAATTAACAGACATTTGAAGTAGTAATTTGGTAATTGTACATAGGGAAATGGAGCGGGCTGCAAACAATGGTGTAGACAGTGAAACAATTAATGAACAGGGAAGCATTAACGCTCGATCGGTTGGCAACAGCTCGCCTCAGGATTCCGAAATTACAGGACACATTCTTGCAAATACTGTAGATTCAGGTTTTGTGTCCTCACCGGTTTCTCAAATAAGTCAAGACACATTTTCTGTTTTTCAAACTGCGAATATTTCCGGTTCAAATACATTGCCTAATAGCACTAAGGAACATGTTTCAGACACCAGTGCACTGTTATTACAATTAATGCAACAAATGGGACAAAAGCTTCAAAAGTTAGACACAATGGAACAAAATCAGAGACAAACACAACAAAAGCTTCAAAAGTTAGACACAATGGAACAAAATCTTCGGAAGGTAGACACCACACTTGAACAAACACGTGAAGATTTAACTACTAAGTTACATAACATTGAATCGAAATGTCAAAAAATCTGTAATGACCTAAAAACACAAATTTGTGAGCATTTTCAAACCTATTTTTTCGCGGCATGAAAACGCATTACAGAATCACGAAGCAGCCATAAAAGAATTGCAAACTGTTGTTCGTGAAAATCACGACACCTTGCAAGCTAAAATGGACTCAGTTGCATTCACCGATTCGGTTACGCAACTTGCAAGAACTCAGGAAAACTTAAAGGACACAGTAGATTCGATTTCAACACAAATGGACACTCTGAAACTTGGTTCAGAAAAACACACTGAGGAAATGTGTTCACTATCGAAGAAAGTAGCCGAACTTTCGGATCAGTTCACTAATTTATCTACGAAGGTAGATGATAATCTGAATGACACAAAACCGGTAGTCTTTAATGACACAGAAGAGTGCGAACAAATTAGGAAATTCAAACAAAGTCTGAATCAAATTAGTACGTAACACCAAAGAGAAATCCGAGAAGTACAAGATCAGCTGACACAGGTAATACAACAATTACGTATTTCAGAGGACACTCGCGCTCCAATACGGGAAGAGGGACATAGAAATACGGAACAGCCACAAAATAATAACACAGGGCACTTCGGAAATTATGAAAGAAATTGGCAAGGTACACCGAATTTTGAGATGGAACCGCCGAAACGACGTAACAATGACCGACATGCGACTCGCCGACATGATGATTTTGACTATAAGCTGTTCATTACTACACGTAAATTCAAAACATTTAAGAATTCTGGCAACGACATTCATCCACAAGCGTGGCTCCATCAATTCTCTCATTGTTTTCCTCCCAACTGGTCATTAGAGCACAGGTATGAGATCATGGTTTTTAAAGTACGTTTGATGTAGATGACACTATTGAAATGAGCAGAGAATATTTTTTAGGTTTTGAAGTTATTGCAGAAAGCTACGATGATTTTGAGATTTAGCTGAGTTTTTATGATGTTATTATTACGACGACGGCATGAATTATGCTGCTGAGGTATGTTTAAGCTGATGCTATATGAGTTATTTGATTATGCTACATATCTGTTGAAATATTGAAGAAGTGTCGACGAATAAGGTAAGAAATAATGAGTAGAGGTTAGGGACTCTGGTTTGTGAAAAAGGTTGTTGGAAACCAAGAATCGTACTTTAAGAGTTATGAAATGTATGTAAATGCGTGAATGTATTACAATGCCGACGAAAATTTTTGGACACTGTTATATCAATAGGATTTTGTTTCTACTGATGTGTAACGCAAATTCTTGAACTGTGAATTTTTTTATATGAGACTGCCACTGTAGCGGAAACTGGTGTCGTAAATATTTCGATAAGACAGTTAAGTGACCACCTGCACGTAATGCGTTGTGGGCACCCAGCTGCGCGACAACAACCTGACAAAAAGAAAGCCATTAGTGTGTGCCTTTCAGAGACACAGGTAAAAAAAAGAGGCCATTATCCTCGCTATTGACATTCATTCCTTTGTAGAAAGCATCGCAAATACGACACGCTCAAACTTGAAAACATATGATTATACTGTGGAGCTCTTAATTTATGATATTTACTAAAATGCCTAATGAAACGATGAGAAACATTACATGGCTATTGTCTTGCTAGTTGAGAGAAATGCCATTTGGATTGCTTTATATATTAATTTACTCATTTTGTTTAATATCTAGTTTCTATCTGCATGGCAGCATTGGTTAAATTACAATTTAATAGATGTACTAATATAGTTATTTTATGCCTACAGATGCAGTAAATAATAACTTTACGATGTACATAAAAAACGAAGGAGCGCAAAAAGACTTCCCTTCACAGGAACTGCATGCATAATTTTCTTTCCAAGTGCTTGGTAATTTTTATGGTAGGATAACTTCTTGTGGTGCACCACTTTAATGACATAGATATTAAGATGTGAATATACATTTGTCTTATCTGCATTGTTGTCTTTAGTGTACTATTTTTTCTGCTTGTGGGTTTGTCATGTTTATGTATAAGTTATTATATTTATTGCTGCTTGCTTTGCTTACTTGCATTTTTTTGTCATTGCTGTTTGTATTTATTGTTTTGTGCTGCTGCATTGCCTCATCCCTTAGATTAGCATCTGAGCTCAGTAGGTTTAAGTTAGCTTAAGAGGGGGTAGGCTATATAAGAGAACGAGTTATGAATTGGAAGAAATGCATTGAGAAGCTATAAGAAAATGATTTGGCCAAAAAAGTAGTGTACAGTGTAGAAAAACTATTTTTGAAAGAGGATGTGAGCAAAATACAGAAAGCATGCTTGATAGGATATTTTTGGTGGAAACAAATGTTGAGATATGACGAAAGATGTACAGAATGAAGTTTTGGGTTATACTGCAGTACCAAACGAAACACTGAAAACAAACCCTGTCCTTTCCTTTTGTGTTATCCCACTATGTGTTTGTGTACCCTTGTGTACACATGTTCTTCCTGTTTTTATATGTTCATCTGATAAGACTTATTTTGTAGAATTTTCCAATATTCAGCTACATTCACTATGATGAGGAATACTGTTATCCTCAAATATAATTTGCATTAATAATATGTCGTTTTCTTTGTAAATATGTTTAGAAATTATTTATTCTGTTCTGTTTTAATGCTCATGTGTGAAGTTGATGTTTCAAAAGTTATTCTGATCTTTTATGTATGTACTTATGTCATAATTTTGTAACACTGATGTATTTGCTATTTCGATTCTTTTGTAAAGCCTGTACTACTGCTAATGTTATCTGTATTGTTATGTTCTTTAATGATGTATTTTGTACCTTTGTGATTGTATTCTTATATTATAAAGTTGTAATTGACACCAGTTCATCAAATTAAGTAACTTGTAAATTACATTTCACTGCACACATTTCTGTTGGTCATAGTATATGGACAATATGTGAGAAGTAGGGACTGATAGTGTTTGCACATGTGTTAATAATTCAGTAAGGGACTGGATAACAGCATTGCTGGTTCTAAGGACATTTCAAAAACAATTTTTCTGAGTGCACAAGTGGTGGTTATGGACTTGTTGTATTATCTGCAAGACTCTTCAATGGTGATTGTGCGCCTGCACAGTCAAACAGATGGCTGCTGGCCATCTCTACAAGGACTACAGTGGGTCTACACCTTTGATGACCCACCAATACCATTATTTCTACAAGGACTGCAATGGGTCTGCACCTCTGCTGGCCCACCAATACCGTAATCTCTACCAGGACTACAGTGGGTCTGCTCTGTGATGACCTACCTACCGATAGTCTTCAACGTCGACTGACTCTGTTGTGGCCCATTACCTGTCTGCATGTCAATAGTCAGCACTGTCTTTCGTTGGAAGGACAACACCACTTCTTCAAGACTGCATGGAAATCCACTACTTCCTTGTGCATTTTCTTTTATTGCTCAGTCTTTGAGAAAAACACTACTATTTTACTGTGATGAATGATCAGGACTGTCTATATGGACTGTGAGAAAATTTTAGCTTTTGACCAACATTGTATCAATAAGTGTGTGCATTTGATATCTTTGTTATAGTAATTATGAAAAATTTTATCAAATCATTATTGGCCACTGCCCAAAACAATTTGTAAAATTTTTTTTGTGGGGAGCATGGGGGCTATGTAAGTAGGCTGTTTAGGTTTTCTTATTGGTAACGCCGCTTAGCGCTCGGTATGAAAAATCACTGGCTGTGCTGTGCGCAGTGTGTGTTTAGTTTGCATTGTTGTCTGCCATTGTAGTGTTGAGCAGAGGCAGCTGGATGCTAACAGCGCGTAGCGTTGCGCAGTTGTAGGTGAGCCGGCAGCAGTGGTGGACGTGGGGAGAGAGATGGCGGAGTTTTGAAATCTGTAAGAATTGGTGTCATGAACTGATATATATATATTATGACTAGTAAGGTAAATGCATTGTTTGTTCTGTATTAAAATCTTTCATTTGCTAACTATGCCTATCAGTAGTTAGTGCCTTCAGTAGTTTGAATCTTTTATTTAGCTGGCAGTAGTGGCGCTGGCTGTATTGCAGTAGCTTGAGTAACGAAGATTTTTGTGAGGTAAGTGATTTGTGAAACGTATAGGTTTATGTTAGTCAGGGCCATTCTTTCGTAGGGATTTTTGGAAGTCAGATTGCGTTGCGCCAAAAATATTGTGTTTCAGTTTAAGCACAGTCTTGTATTAATTTTTCCAAGGGGACGTTTCAACCGGAAATCATCAACATCAGTTGCATTATGTCTTTTGCTATTAATGCTACATTCTCGTGATCCTTATTTTTCCAAAAATGCATTATGTTGTGTTTCTTTCTCTTAAGTTCCCGCACTTTAGACAACTTTTCTTTCTTCCAGGATCCATGGCACCTGGAAAAATAGTTGGTACAAAGAAGCTTTTCAACGGTTGGGTTTTACCACAATAATTGACAGAAAAGTCCCAGTGAGTTCTGAGCATTATAGTGCTAACAGCAGAGAGCATGAAACCATGAAAATTAGAAGATCGCTTTAAAAGAAGTGATGGAGAGTTCGCCAGAGTAGACATTGAACCCTTCAGACACAAAGAAGCTGCACTTTTTTTCAGTCGATGGAAGCTAGTCTTGAAGCATCACACCGAATCGTTGAAAACAAGAAACCTTGTACAATAGAAGAGGATCTCATCACGCCTTGCTTACTAGATGCAGACGTTTCTAGGAGAGCAACATGTAGAAAAAATAAACAAAAAATCTCCTTTCAACAACACGATTAAAAGTCGTATCGAGGACATGAATGTGGCTATTTTGGGCACAGTACACAACAAAATCAGATAAAGCAATGCATCTGGTTTGCACCTGCTTTTCTATGTTCAGTGCATAAAAGACGATGGCCTGAAAGAAGAATAATTGTACGAGGAATCATTGGACATACTACATGTGATGAGGATGTTTTTCGTTCAGTAAAGAATTTTGTTGAAGGAATTAAGTTACAGTGGTCGAAGTTTATGAGTGTATGTACAGACGGAGCACCTTCTATCTTGGGCGTTCGCTCTGTATTCAACAGATTGCTGAAAGAAGTTGCTCCAAATGCAACATTTAGCCACTGCAGTATACATCGCTATGCTTTGGCAGCGAAAACATTTCCACCTGATTTGTCGAATGTACTCATTCAAATAGAAGATTGTAAACCATATCCGAGGTAGTGCAACAAAGACAAGAGTTCTCAAAGGGTTGTGCAAAGAGACTGGAGTGAAATTCGATGAGCTCTTGTTTCACACAGAAGTTCGGTGGCTGTCACGTGGCAAGGTGCTGCATAGAATATTTGAGCTCCGACCGCAAATTGCTTTCTTATTGAAAAGGACGAGGATGGAAAAGGAGAAAGATTTACATGCCAAAATAACAGATAATGTATTTATTTCCAAAGTGGCATATCTTGAAGATTTCTTTGAGGAAATCAATACGCTTAACCTCGGCTTCCAACGAAATATGACGAATATTTTAACGGCACAAGATAAAGTTGCCAGTTTTCTTCGGAGGTTGGATCTTCACCAACCTAGGGCTGAATTTCAAGACATTTCGATGTTCCCAGAATTGACAGTAATAACTTGATGCCTACAATGAAAAATGCTCATTCATAAATGAAATAAGTCAACACTTACCACCAGTAATAAATACTATCAGTAATTAATTTCCTACACTGGAGACTCGACAAGTAAATGCCTGGGCTTTAAGACCGTTTTCAGTGAAAGATGGTATATTTTCAGATAGTGACATTCGAGCCAAAGCTAAATTTCTTTCACTACGTGAAGACAGCACATTGAAAATAGGTTTCTCCAAAACGGAACTGGCAACGTTTTGAAGTAAGCTGGGTGACTAGTATTCGTTATTAAGAGAAAAATATGTGTGAAATTGGATTTGTGGCTATGGTGGCAACGAAAACAAAAGCAATGAAACGACTGAACTTGGAACACGATTTACAATGTGCACTAGCTGAGACCAAACCGAATATAAAAAAGATTGTTAAAATATGCAGTACCAACCGTCTCATAGACCTTCTTTATTCCTTGGATTAGTAGAACACTTACAAAAATATGACAGTTTTATTTGTTGAATGTTAATAAAATGTGTATTTCCATGTAATTTTAAGAATTGGAGTCAACGGCCTTGCCGCAATGGTAACACGGTTCCCATCAGATCACCGAAGTTAAGAGCTGATGGATTGAGCTAGCACCTGGATGGGTGGCCATCCGGTCTGCGGAAGGGAACGTTAAAATTTTTTTCTAAGAAGTATGAATTAAGGATGGATCGGTCTTTTTGCAAGCGTACAACTGTTTTGTCTTACTACCTAGACATGTTTCATCACAATTGCGGCGTCGACAGTGAGTTTCTTCCTTATAATTTTCTTGCAAATTACACTGCTTGAGTCCTGTGGCTGGCAATGGCAACAGTCCACAGGTCTAGATTACTAATCAATGTCA
Source organism: Schistocerca gregaria (assembly GCF_023897955.1). NCBI lineage: Eukaryota > Metazoa > Arthropoda > Insecta > Orthoptera > Acrididae > Schistocerca > Schistocerca gregaria. The sequence continues at coordinate 181,276,054 of NC_064931.1, read as the reverse complement.
TCCTCGCTCAATTTGGATTGTTCTGAGCGTGTTTTATTGTTTTCGTGTATTTTGAATGACTTCTCTCTTGCTCGTTTGTGAATAACTGCGTCTTGCTATCTTTTTTCCTCTCTCAAATTTAGTTAGACACTACACTCTGTTGGGGGTATTGGTTTCTACATAAGCTCGTTCGGGGGTAGTAGTCTCAAAAAGATTGGAAACCACTGGGTTATGGCGACCGCTCATGTAAAGTGCGAAAACCGGCTTAGAGTCCCAGTCCGACACGAATTTTCATTGTCGTTAGCCCCTTATACAGCACATGCTTGTTCGCATTCGCAACTGCGAATACAGTCCATTATTTCGTATAATGTTGCTTTGTTACAGATACAGTACTGTCTTCGAAAGGTCAATCTTTTTCATACAGTATTAGTGTATTTTGAGTGTCGTGCAGACCCATCATTTTGCCACATTTTGTTCTTGAATGAAGGAAGTGTGAAGTGAAAATTCCTTTATTTCAGACGCAGCCCTGCGTACAGTATTTCGTTACATAATTACGTCAGTTAAGGCTAGGAAATGATGGAGTATCAGAGTGTTACAAATAGAGAATGAGAGAGAGAGAGAGAGAGAGAGAGAGAGAGGGAGCGAGGGGACCGGCATGTCAATCCTGTTAAAGGAAATGTTTATAGGTGTTTTGTATTACAGCCATTAGTTGTTCATTGCTATGAAGCTCACTTTATTCTCTATTATTATGATTATCAAAGAGACTGACCAGTTCATCGTAAACATTGTCAATTGGAAACAACGGTTGAACGAGTACTCTGATAATTTACGCCAAACGAGTTTAGGTGTCATCTATTTGATACCAAATAAAGAGTTCCGTCCTTTGTTTTTTACAGAGCTATTATTTGCGCGGGTATATAAAGGGGAAACCTTGTTAGGAACCAACTCGAAAAGTTTTTGGTTGACTTACTTGAATTTTTACACGACACTCTAATAAACGTTATGCTGGACATAGATTACATATATTAAAAAAACAATACGGGCTTTCCGTTAAAATTCATTACGAGAAAGAAAATACTGTGCTGTGCTGTGAATGTGGGCGGTTTCGTTTTCTTTCTCGCAGTCAGTGTCAGTAGAAACCTGTATATAATGAAAGTTGAATTGGTCTACGATTATAATGACATTACGCAATCTGAATCCTGTGAAACTTTGTAATGCTACACTTCCAGTTTAAAACTAGGCTAGATAATGTCATTGAAGCTACTATCATCATAGATCCATGATAAGAAGTCTCTCACACACTCCGTATATCAGTGATCAAAACTGATTTATCCATTCAATTTAAGCGAATCAGCGTTTCCGAATACGACCCACGGCCGAACCCAAACTATAACATGTCGTCGTTCCTGCGTCACAAGCTGTACTCGTACACACATTATGTAATTCCAGTACGCGGGAGGACATTTTAATCGAATACGATATTGCAATGCCTTGTTTTTATGAATTACGGTGCACAGAAGTGCGGCGACTTCAGCTGTTATGAGATACACTCTTGTTCAGAAAAAAACTGAACACCATGAACGAACAGAGATAGAACGTTTTTAAGGTTATTATTGCTGCTGCAAATCTAAAAATATCTCCTTGCACAATGTAGCGATAAACAGTTGTCATATTAACTTTTTTATTTCTTTAGGATGAGTAAAATTTGCCACACACATGTGGCTTTTGCGAGAACTGCACAACTGATTATTTTCATTTTTTCTTTATCTTTAGATCTCTTATATGATTTAATTTCAGGGTGCCACAAATTCTGTCTAACATTTTTTTACGGTTCGATGCTATTGTTCGAAGGGGCATGCTATGAAAAGTTACACCCAAGGATGAATGATGCACTACGCGTTGGCCCAAGCAATCTGAACGTTTTTGAGACCGTTAAGATTTAAAAATGAGCTCTTCGCCTCATTAACTTTTACACGCGTTGCGTTGCAGTAAAACAGTAAATTTTCTATTATACGCACAGCGTCATCGTTGCTTCTTATTATCAAACAAGCGTCGTCAGCGTACGCGTTAATAACTTCCTTCCGATCGGAGACTGAAATGCCATCTAGTGCGTCATTTAAAGGTCTCATAAGAGCCTCCAATGCTACACCCTGGAAGACAAGTTTGATGGCATCCAATGATCTTTTCTAAGACTGGACTTAGTCTCTCTTTGACAATCACCGCAGTTTTTTTTTTTTTTTTTTTGTGATATGAGTTCATTAGGGTGATAGGTCTCATTGTAGTTATATCCTTTATTTCTGTGTTCCTTCTTTTTAGAAGGACAGCCTCTCCTTTCAACACTTCATTTATAATGTCAGTAAATATTATTCCTGATGTATGCCAATATGTTCTATAAAATTCTAACGGCAATCTATCAGGGCCTGGTGACTCTTTAGGAGGTGATGACTTCTGTATATCTAAAACTTCTACTGTGGCTATTTCCGCTGTCATATTTGGGTTACCCTGTTCTGTTTTTGTGTCTGCGACTCCAGATATGGATAAAAAATCTCTCACCACATTGTCCCTAACCCACTTTTGGCTGTAGAGTGTATCACAAATTCTAAAAGGCTCATTCATAATAGCTTTTTGATCTTTCAGATATCTCGTGTCCTCCGCTCGGAGGTACTCAATAAAATTTCTTCTCCTTTGTTGTTCATGTCTTATGAGATAATATATTGTGGTACTTTCGTCTTCTATAACAGTTTTGTGTGTGTGAATTTATTTTTAAGTCCTCTGGCTTTGATATCTTGATATTTAGGAGCTTGGCTTTGGTCTGCTAATATGCATTAAAACATCTTGTGACATTGGTTGCTGGTAGAGGGTGCGTATACGAGAGTGAAATGAAATTCAGTTGTGTTTCTCAACCACATCGCTCTCCCTTTAGATAGCTGTATTAAAAATTTTATATCTATGCCGTTCCTCGATTCTAAAAAACAGACATCGTTCATTTGAGTTCCTTCCCTGCCAAGGATAACTGTCCCAGAGTTCTGCTCATGAGCTTTGTTTAAAATTTTATTGTAGCCAGCTACATACAGATCCCTAATACTGACTTCTTTTGAAAATACTATTTCGGTGTCTGACTGACAAAAAACTAGTTTTAAGGAGAGCTACTTTAATTGCTATTTGTATTTCATTTATATTCAAGGTACTCACGTTAAAAGTTTGTTCCATCAGAATGTATTAGAGATAAAGTTAGTGAATTGCTTATAGATGTTGACTCTGAAATTATTGGTATATCTGAACACTTCTTAAATAAGGAGATAATTCAGACGCTTCCTTTACCAGGATACAGGTTGGCTGGCAGCTTTTCGAGAAGCCCTTTGCGGTGTGGGGGAGTAGACATGTATGTGAAAAACGGCATCCCATTTGAGTCAACTGATATTTCAAAGTACTCCACTGAAAAGGTGTTTGAATAGCTGTTGTTATTAATAGATCCGCAGACTCCGATTTCACAACATTTTTGCTAAAGCTAGAGGAGGTTCTTGGTTCACTTTATAGGAAATACAAAAAGTTTGTTATATGTGGTGACTTCAATATTAATTGTATAAGTGATTGTGCAAGGAAGACGATGCTGGTAGACCTCCTTAATTCATATAATCTTATGCAAACCGTATTCTTTAGAGCGAGAGTGCGAGGGAACAGTAGAACAAGCATAGACAAAATTTTTGTTCGTTTCTAATTACTAGAAGGGCATTCTGTTAGCAAACAGGTGAACGGCCTTTCAGATCATGATTCCAAAATTTTAACTATAAAAACTTTTTGTTCTGCAACACGTTTTAAATATACTCATCAGCTGTTTAGGAAAGCTGATTGAGTTGCTGTAGTGACCTTTGTAAACCTTATCAAGGAACAGAGTAGCAAGATGTTTATAGCGCTGATACAGTAGACGATAAATATAATGCTTTTCTCAAGACTTTTCTTGTGATCTTTGAAAGTTGCTTTCCGTTAGAACGTACAAGACAGGGTACTAGCACAAACAGGCAGCCTGGGTGGCTGACTAGAGGGATAAGAATATCTTGTAGAACAAAGTGGCAATTATATCAAAACGTTAGAAATAGTCAGAATCTAAATGCAGCAGCCCATTACAAAAAGTATTGTAAGGTACTTAAAACTGTTATTAGGAAGGCAAAAAGTATGTGGTATGCAGATAGAATAAGTCTCAGGATAAAATTAAAACCATATGGTCAGTCGTAAAGAAAGTGGCTGGTCTGCAGAGACAGGTCGAGGATATAGAATAAGTGCGTAGTGGGAATGTCCGTGTTACTGATAAGTCGCATATATGTGCAGTATTTTATAATCTCTTTCTGAATATAGCAGGTGAACTAAATGGATACCTAGTCCCAACAGCGAATCATATAGCGCTCTTAGAAAAAAGTGTCCGAGACTGTTACCTGAAATGCTCCTCCATGATACTGACAAGATTGAGATTGAGTTAATAATTAAATCACTAAAGACCAAGAACTCTCATGGATATGACGGGGTGTCTAGCAGAATACTGAAGTATTGTTCTATGTATGTTAGCCCAGTACTTAGCCATATCTGTAACTTTTCCTTCAGGAGTGGTCGGTTTCCTGACCGATTTAAGTACTCGGTAGTGAAGCCACTTTATAAAAAAGGATACAGGGATAATACTGACAATTACAGACATATTTCTATGCCATCGGTGTTTGCTAAAGTTATCGAGAAGGTTGTATATACAAGGTTACTGGAGCACTTAAATTCACATAATTTGCTGTCAAATGTTCAGTTTGGTTTTAGAAATGGTTTAACAACTGAAAATGCTATATTCTCTTTTGTCTGAGAGGTTTTGGACAGATTAAATAAAAGGTTGCGAACTCTAGGTGTTTTATTTAACATAACGAAGGCTTTTGACTGTGTTGACCACAAAATATTACTGCAGAAGTTGGACCATTATGGAGTAAGGGGAGTAGCTTACAATTGGTTCGCCTCTTACTTTAAGAACAGAAAGCAGAAGGTAATTCTCCGCAATATTGTGAGTGGTAGTGATGTTCAGTCCCAATGGGGCACTGTTAAGTGCGGCGTTCCCCAAGGGTCGGTGCTGGGCCACTGCTGTTCCTTATTTATATAAATGGTATGCCTTCTAGTATTACAGGTGATTGAAAAATATTTCTGTTTGCTGATGACACCAGTTTGGTAGTGAAGGATCTTGTGTGTAATATTCAAACAGTATCAAATAATGTAGTTCATGAAATAAGTTCGTGGCTTGTGGAAAATAATTTGATGCTATATCACAGTAAGACTCAGATTTTACAGTTTCTAACTCACAATTCAACAAGAACAGATATTCTGATCGGAGAGAATGGGCATATTATAAGCGAGACGGAACAGTTCAAGTTCCTAGGCGTTCGGATAGATAATAAGCTGTTGTGGAAAGCCCATGTCTAGGATCTTGTTCAGAAACTAAATGCTGCCCTCACAGTGTATATTTTCTTTAATGTCGTTTGTTGTTAGCAATATTAGCCTATTCCCAAGAGGTAGCAGCTTACACTCAGTCAATACTAGGCAGAAATCCAATCTGCATGTGTCATGCACTTCCTTGACTCTTGTGCAGAAAGGAGTGCAGTATTCTGCTACATATATTTTCTTTAAGCTACCACAAGAACTCAAAACATCTTAGCAGTAGCCCAAACTCTAGTAAGTCTAAACTGTCGAGGAGCTCCTGGAAGAGCTAAAAGCAAATTCCAGCGTTACATTGTTGATTTTCTTTATTTAAACTTACGACTCGTCACCTGAGTATGTTTTTTTTATATTTCATTTTTTCTGTTTGTAATATCGTGTTACAATTTCATGTATTGACTCGTTCCATGACCATGGAGATTTCTCCTTAATTTGGTCCCACGGAACAATAAATAAATAAATAAATGTGTTATTCATCTGAAGTCGAATCTTTCATAAAGATCACTGCATTTTTCCTTTAATTTCTTCTTCCGTTTTCCTTCTTTCTATAGCTCTTGGCACTCTTTTAATAAAAAATATATCCTGTTGTCTATATCTTCGTCTGTTCGTTCTTCTCCATCGTCTGCCCAGTCTAACCTTGTCTCTGACGTACTTTGACTTTTTTTATCTCATTTTGTTCGCTTTCGTTCATTGCATCTGCTCGGCGTGGACATCGTAAGACATGCGTTTAAGTTCGTTGTTGATTGATTAACTCAGTTGTTTTTTTTATTACATAGGGCAGCTAACCCTGTGGCCGAACACGCTGAGCTACCGTGGCGGCAGTACTTCGTCTAATTAGGGGTTCGTCTCCTGTTTCTCCAGGTTTTATTTCCGATCTAATTATGTAACGATTGTTGTCCATTTTCAGAATTCATTGGATTTTTGCTTCCTGCAGGGCACTCATTGGCATTTTCTATTGTATAGTCTTCCATTGTCGTGTCTTGCTCCAGTATGGACCTGAGTTTCTCTCTTAAAGAAGGAGCCAAACTCTCTGCGGCTTCGTGTGCCAATCTCCGCTTTTTGGCGTTCGTTTTTCTCCTTCAGGATCTCGCAGGAGACATGTCAGACGATTTTTCTATTGAGCTGATGGGGGAATGCTCAGACGACGTGCGTTCCTTCTTTTTAACAGAATTTCTTTTGGAGGTGTCATTGTGAACTTCGATCATTGGTTCTTTCACAGTTACATTTATAACTTTAGATTGTTTGTATGTATCTACTTTCTGTACACTTTGGCGTCCTTCTCGATTGGCTTTTTCCACTTCACTTTTTTTTTCGACCTCATTTACGTTTGTTCTTCATTTAACTCTGTACGTGGGTCTGGCGTACCTTCAATATCCATTGCTGACTTATCTGAAATCGTCAGCTCTGCGATTTCGGTTTCTGTGGTGTTTAGAATTGTCTGCTGTATACCTGACAGACTTTGTCATACCGGATAATTCATTTGTTTCCTCATTTGGAGGCCGATTGTCAGTTTTTCGGACGGTTTCACCTGGACTCGGTACTGTGTCGTTTCTGGGTACCGCCAGTGTCGCAGGAGCCTCTCCCAGCCCTGCTGTTGACGGTACTGCGGCGTGCCATCGATGCGGCGGCAGCGTTTACTTGAGGCTAGCCGTCGGGCCAGGAATAGTAACCTCTGAAGTCGGCATCAGCGGGACGCGCCTTTCACTGCACTCACTCCGTATGGGCTCAGAGCAGTTACATAGAGCGCACGTTTGAGGTTGTCCGTCATACGTAACAACTCGATAGCCACACACCCTTATACAGGGTGTTACAAAAAGGTACGGGCAAACTTTCAGCAAACATTCCTCGCACACAAATAAAAAAAAGATGTTATGTGGACATGTATCCGGAAACGCTTAATTTCCATGTTAGAGCTCATTTTAGTTTCGTCAGTATGTACTGTACTTCCTCGATTCACCGCCAGTAGGCCCAATTGAAGGAAGGTAATGTTGACTTGGGTGCTTGTGTTGACTTCGGTGCTTGTGTTGACATGCGACTCATGGCTCTACATCAAGCACACCAGTACGTAGCATCAACAGGTTATTGTTCATCACGAACGTGGTTTTGCAGTCAGTGTAATTTTTACAAATGCGGAGATGGTAGATGCCCATTTGATGTAAGGATTAGCACGGGGCAATAGCCGTGGCGCTGTACGTATCTATGGAGACAGATTTCCAGAACGAGGGTGTCCCGACAGGAAGACATTCGAAGCAATTGATCGGCGTCTTAGGGAGCACGGAACATGCCAGTCTATGACTCTCGACTGGGGAAGACCTAGAACGACGAGGACACCCGCAATGGACGCGGCAATTCTTCGTGCAGTTGACGATAACACTAGTGTCAGCGTCAGAGAAGTTGCTGCTGTACAAGGTAACGTTGACCACGTCACTATATGGAGAGTGCTACGGGAGAACCAGTTGTTTCCGTACCATGTACAGCGTGTAGAGGCACTATCAGCAGCTGATTGGCCTCCACGGGTATGCTTCTGCGAATGGTTCATCCCACAATGTGTCAATCCTCATTTCAGTGCAAATGTTCTTTACGGATGAGGCTTCATTCCAACGTGATCAAATTGTAAAGTTTCACAATCAACATGGGCTGACGAGAATCCACACGCAATTGTGCAATCACTTCATCAACACAGATATTCTGTGAACGTTTGGGCAGGCATTGTTGGTGATTCCATGATTGGTCCCCATGTTCTTCCACCTACGCTCAATGGAGCACGTTATCATGATTTCATGCGGGATACTCTACCTGTACTGCTAGAACATGTGCCTTTACAAGTACGACACAACATGTGGTTCATGCACCATGGACTTCCTGCACATTTCAGTCGAAGTGTTCGTACGTTTCTCAACAACAGACTCAGTGACGGATGGATTGTTAGAGGTAGACCAATTCCATGGCCTCCACGCTCTCCTGACCTCAGCCCTCTTGACTTTCATTTATGGGGGCATTTGAAATCTCTTGTATACGCAACCCCGGTACCAAATGTAGAGACTCTTCGTGCTCATATTGTGGACGGCTGTGATACAATACGCCATTCTCCAGGGCTGCATCAGCGCATCAGGGATCCCATGCGATGGAGGGTGGATGCATGTATCCTTGCTAACGGAGGACATTTTTAACATTTCCTATAACAAAGTGCTTGAAGTCACGCTGGTACGTTCTGTTGCTGTGTGTTTCCATTCCATGATTAATTTGATTTGAAGAGAAGAAATAAAATGAGCTCTAACATGGATATTAAGCGTTTCTGTACAAAGTTCCACATAACATATTTTCTTTCTTTGTGCGTGAAGAATGTTTCCTGAAAGTTTGGACGTACCTTTTTGTAACACCCTATGTGAGAGGCATGTCTTGCAGCTACTCCAGTTTCAGGAAGTGTTTGTACGTGTTTTGTATAATTGCCATAAGTTATGCAACACATTTTATTCTCCACTACGATGACTACCAAAGAGACAGACCATTTCTACGCAAAAGTTAGCATTGCTCTTGAAACAATGGTTGTGCGAGTACTTTGCTAATTCAAGCCAAATGACTAGATGAGTCATTTTTTTGATAGCCAGTAAAGAGTTCCGTCACAGAACTATTATCTGTACGAATGTATAAAAGGAAAATGTTGTTAGCAAGAATCTCGTGAAGTTCTTGGTCGCTTTACTTCAGATTTTACATGACACTCTTATGAGCATAGGGATGGACATAGGCTACATATTTTTCTCCATTTCTTTTTAAATTCTCAGCGAGAAAGAAAATGATGTGCTGTGCTACGAAAGTGGACGGTTTCGTTTCCTTTCTCGCAGTTCGTTTTAACAGAAATCTCTACAACATGAAAGTTGGATCGGTATATGATTAGAGTACTACTACGCAATCTGAATCGTGTGAAACTATGTAATGTTATCTGTTCCCACGTTAAAAATAGGCGAAATAATGACATTGAAAATACTATCCTCACAGATCCAGCACCAGGAGAGGTCTGTCTCATACCCCGTATACCAGTAAGCCATTTAAGCAAATAAAGGTTTCCGAGCACGACTCGCGGTCAAACCCACAGTTCTATATTTCGACGTTCCTGAGTCTCAAACTGTACTCGTAGATACATTATGTTATTCTGGTAGAGGGAAGCGGATACATTTCTATTGAAAGTCGCTGCCTGGTGGCGTCTGGTATATTTGATATTGCACTGCCTGTCGTGTTAAGAAAACGATGCAGTGTTCATGCAGTTTTGTCTCACCCCAATTCCTAAAACTCCTGAAGTCAGACGTTGACTTTGGTATTACACAGTCCCTTTGACTGTTCAGAGACGTCACTAAACCCGCACAAAGATGTAAACAACCGAGCGTGAGCAACGCCTATTAGAAGGTGAGGGTCCGACAGCCGATCAGTTCCAGTCATTCACCAGGAAGGAGGTACACGGCTCGTGTTCCTGTATTCCAACCATGCCTACACGGCCAATAACGCGGTTGGATCGCGTCCGCGTTGTTACTTCGTGCCTGGAAGGGCTCTCAACAAGGAAAGTGTCCACGCATCTCGGTGTGAACCAAAGCGATGTTGTTCGGACATGGAGGAGATACAGAGAGACAGGAACTGTCGATGACACGCCTCGCTCAGGCGGCCCAAGGGCAACTACTGCAGTTGATGACCGCTACCTGCGGATTATGGCTCGGAGGAACCCTGACAGCACTACGCCACCATGTTCAATAATGCTTTTCGTGCAGCCACAGGACGTCGTGTTACGACTGAAACTGTGCTCAATAGGCTGCATGATGCGCAACTTCACTCCCGACGTCCGTATTTGCAACCACGATACCATGCAGCGCGGTGCAGATGCCGAATGGACCGCTCAGAACTGGCATCACGTTCTCTTCACCGATAGTGTCGCATTGCCTTCTACCATACGGAGGAAAGACGACATATGGAAGTTTGAGTCTGGCCATGATCATTGTACGGATCACGAAAGCGGGCAAGACCATGATGACCTCAACAGTTAAGAACCATATGATTTCACACACGTTTGAACATTTTTTTTGTTAAACTTACAATGATCAAAGTACAGCAAAAGTAATGCTAACATCCATGTTAAACTTATGATGAATAAAGTATAGCAACACTATATTGACGATTCTGAGATTACGTCCAAGTGCAGCTGAATAGAAGGCAGAGGCAGTACCTAAGAATGTTTGCAATTCAGGCTACTAAAGGTGCTTCATAATAAATTGAGACGAAACGTTTACGGCAAAATAAAAATCAAATTAATTCATTTGCAAATAGACATAAACCAGAAATCATCAACATCAGTTGCATTATGTCTTTTGCTATTAATGCTACCTTCTCGTGATCCTTATTTTTCCAAAAATGCATTATGTTGTGTTTCTTTCTCTTAATTTCCCGCACTTTAGACAACATTTCTTTCTTCCAGGATCCATGGCACCTGGAAAAAAAGTTCGTACAAAGAAACTTTTCTACGGTTGGGTTTTACCACAATAATTGACAGAAAAGTCCCTGTGAGTTCTGTGCACTATAGTGCTAACAGCAGAGAGCATGAAACCATAAAATTAAAAGATCGCTTTGAAAGAAGTGATGCAGAGTTCGCCAGAGTAGACATTGAACCCTTCAGACGCAAAGAAGCTGCACTGAAAAGTTCACGCATTGTTTCAGCGTGCTACTTTTTTCAGTCGATGGAAGCTAGTCTTGAAGCATCACACCGAATCGCTCTTCGAATCGCTGAAAACAAGAAACCTTGTACAATAGAAGAGGATCTCATCACGCCTTGCTTACTAGATGCAGTCATTTCTAGGAGACCAACATGTAGAAAAAATAAACAAGCAATCTCCTTTCAACACCACGATTAAAAGTCGTATTGAGGACATGAATTTGGTTATTTTGGGCACAGTACACAACAAAATCAGATAAAGTAATTTCTTTGTACTGCAATTAGATGAAACGACTGACATTGCATCTTGTTTGCAGCTGCTTTTCTATGTTCAGTGCATAAAAGACGATGGCCTGGAAGAAGAATACTTGTACGCGGGATCATTGGACGTACTACACGTGATGAGGATGTTTTTCGTTCAGTAAAGAATTTTGTTGAAGGAATTAAGTTACAGTGGTCGAAGTTTATGAGTGTATGTACAGACGGAGCACCTTCTATCTTGGGCGTTCGCTCTGTATTCCACAGATTGCTGAAAGAAGTTGCTCCAAATGCAACATTTAGCCACTGCAGTATACATCGCTATGCTTTGGCAGCGAAAACATTTCCACCTGATTTGTCGAATGTACTCATTCAAATAGAAGATTGTAAACCATATCCGAGGTAGTGCAACAAAGACAAGAGTTCTCAAAGGGTTGCGCAAAGAGACTGGAGTGAAATTCGATGAGCTCTTGTTTCACACAGAAGTTCGGTGGCTGTCACGTGGCAAGGTGCTGCATAGAATACTTGAGCTTCGACCGCAAATTGCTTTCTTATTGAAAAGGAAGAGGATGGAAAAGGAGAAAGATTTACATGCCAAAATAACAGATAATGTATTTATTTCCAAAGTGGCATATCTTGAAGATTTCTTTGCGGAAATCAATACGCTTAACCTCGGCTTCCAACGAAATATGACGAATATTTTAACGTTACAAGATAAAGTTGCCAGTTTTCTTCGGAGGTTGGATCTTCACCAATCCAGGGCTGAATTTCAAGACATTTCGATGTTCCCAGAATTGACAGTAATAACTCGATGCCTACAGTGAAAAATGCTCATTTATAATTGAAATAAGTCAGCACTTACCACCAGTAATAAATAGTATCAGTAATTAATTTCCTACACTGGAGACTCGACAAGTAAATGCCTGGGCTTTAAGACCGTTTTCAGTGAAAGATGGTATATTTTCAGATAGTGACATTCGAGCCAAAGCTAAATTTCTTGCACTACGTGAAGACAACACATTGAAAATAGGTTTCTCCAAAACGGAACTGGCAACGTTTTGAAGAAAGCTGGGTGACTAGTATTCGTTATTAAGAGAAAAATATGTGTGAAATTGGATATGTGGCTATGGTGGCAACGAAAACAAAAGCAATGAAACGACTGAACATGTAACACGATTTACGATGTGCACTAGCTGAGACCAATCCGAACATAAAAAAGATTGTTAAAATATGCAGTACCAACCGTCTCATAGACCTTCTTTATTCCTTGGATTAGTAGAACACTTACAAAAACAAGACAGTTTTATTTCTTGAATGTTAATAAAATGTGTATTTCCTTGTAATTTTAAGAATTGGAGTCAACGGCCTTGCCGCAATGATAACACGGTTCCCATCATATCACCGAAGTTAAGAGCTGATGGATTGAGCTAGCACCTGGATGGGTGGCCATCCGGTCTGCCGAACGCTGTTGGCAAACGAGGTCCACCCAACCCTTGTGAGGCAAACTGAGGAGCTGCTGGATTGAGAAGTAGTAGCTCCGATCTCGAAAACTGACATACGGCTGAGAGAGCGGTGTGCTGACCACATGACCCTCCATATCCGCAGCCAGTGACGCCTGTGGGCTGAGGAGGACACGGCGGCTGGTCGGTACCGTTGGGCCTTCATGGCCTGTTCGGGAGGAGTTAAGGGTAGTTTTTTTTTTTTTAGGAAGGGAACGTATAGATCAGCCTTTTATGCAAGCGTACAACTGTTTTGTCTTACTACCCAGACATGTTTCATCACAATTGCGGCATCGCCAGTGAGTTTCTTCCTTATAATTTTCTTGCAAATTACACTGCTTGAGTACTATGGCTGGCAATGGAAATAGTCCACAGGTCTAGATTAATAAACTATATCATCCTTGCTCAATTTGGATTGTTCTGAGCGTGTTTTATTGTTTTCGTGTATTTTGAATGACTTTGTGAATAACTGCGTCTTGCTATCTTTTTTCCTCTCTCAAATTTAGTTAGACACTACACTCTGTTCGGGGTATTGGTTTCTACATTAGCTCGTTCGGGGGTAGTAGTCTCAAAAAGATTGGAAACCACTGGGTTATGGCGACCGCTCATGTAAAGTGCGAAAACCGGCTTCGAGTCCCGGTCCGACAAGAATTTTCATTGTCGTTAGCCCCTTATACAGAACATGCTTGTTCGCATTCGCAACTGCGAATACAGTCCATTATTTCGTATAATGCTGCTTTGTTACAGATACAGTCCTGTCTTCGAAAGGTCAATCTTTTTCATACAGTATTAGAGTATTTTGAGTGTCGTGCAGACCCATCGTTTTGCCACATTTTGTTCTTGAACGAAGGAAGTGTGAAGTGAAAATTTCTTTAGCTCAGACGCAGCCCTGCGTACAGATTTCGTAACAAAATTACGTCAGTCAAGGCTAGGAAATGATGGAGTATCGGAGTGTTCCAAATAGAGAATGAGAGAGAGAGAGGGAGGGAGCGAGTCGACCGGCAAGTCAATCCTGTTACAGGAAATGTTTATTGGTGTTTTGTATCGCGGCCATAAGTTGTTCATTGCCATGAAACTCACTTTATTCTCTACTATGATGATTATCAAAGAGACTGACCATTTCTTCGTAAACGTTATCAATTGGAAAAAACGGTTGAACGAGTACTCTGATAATTTAGGCCAAACGACTTGAGGTGTCATCTATTTGATACCAAATAAAGAGTCCCGTCCTTTGGTTTTTACAGAGCTATTATTTGCGCGGGTATATATAGGGGAAACCTTGTTAGCAACAATCTCGAAAAGTTTTTGGTTGACTTACTTGAATTTTTACACGACACTCTAATAAACGTGCTGCTGGACATAGATTTCATGCATTAAAAAAAAGACATTTGTAATGCTACACTTCCAGTTTAAAACTAGGCTAGATAATGTCATTGAAGCTACTATCATCATAGATCCATGATAAGAAGTCCCTCTCACACTCCGTATATCACTGATCAAAACTGATTTATCCATTCAGTTTAAGCGAATCAGCGTATCCGAACACGACTCACGGCCGAACCCAAACTATAACATGTCGTCGTTCCTGCGTCACAAGCTGTACTCGTACACACATTATGTAATTCCAGTACGCGGGAGGACGTTTTAATCGAATACGATATTGCAATGCCTTGTTTTTATGAATTACGGTGCACTGAAGTGCGGCGACTTCAGCTGTTATGAGATACACTCATGTTCAGAAAAAAACAGAACACCATGAACGAACAGAGATAGAACGTTTTTAAGGTTATTATTGCTGCTGCAAATCTAAAAATTTCTCCTTGCACAATGTAGCTATAAACGGTTGTCATATTAACTTTTTTTATTTCTTTAGGATGAGTAAAATTTGCCACACACATGTCCCGTTTGAGAGAACGGCACAACTGATGATTTTCATTTTTTCTTTATCTTTAGATCTCTCATATGATTTAATTTCAGAGTGCCACAAATTCTCTCTAACACTTTTTTACGGTTCGATGCTATTGTTCGAAGGGGCCAACTATAAAAAGTTACACCCAAGGATGAATGATGCTCTACGCGTTTGGCCCAAGCAATCTGAACGTTTTTGAGACCGTTAAGATTTAAAAATGAGCTCTTCGCCTCATTAACTTTTACACGCGTTGCGTTGCAGTAAAGCAGTAAATTTTCTATTATACGCACAGCGTCATCGTTGCTTCTTATTATCAAACAAGCGTCGTCAGCGTACGCGTTATTAACTTCCTTCCGATCTGAGACTGAAATGCCATCTAGTGCGTCATTTAAAGGTCTCATAAGAGCTTCCAGTGCTACAATGTACAGCATCGTTGGTAACTGACTCCCCTGCGAGACTATTCCAATAAAAATGTCCTTAGTATACTGTACATTCAGTGAAACCTTTGATTTGATACCTGTCAATCTGTTAGCTGCTAACACGTTCACTTTACTAGTAGTTAGTCCCATGTACGTCAATGTTTGGAAAAGGTATCCGTGATTTATTCTGTTGAACGCTTTTGCAAAGTCTATTAAAGCAAGACCGCCATATTCTGTTTGGAAAGATTACGACGATGCCCCTGTATTCACTTACACTCTTGAATATGCTACACCCTGGAAGACAAGTTTGATGACATCCAATGATCTTTTCTGAGACTGGACGTAGTCTCTCTTTGACAATCCCCGCTGTTTTTTTTTTTTTGTGATCTGAGTTCATTAGTGTGATGGGTCTCATTTTAGTTACATCCTTTATTTCTGTGTTCCTTCTTTTTAGAAGAAGCACAATAACACTCTGTTTAAAGCTTATTGGGACCGCCTCTCCTTTCAAGACTTCATTTATAATTTCAGTAAATATTATTCCTGTTGTATGCCAATATGTTCCATAAAATTCTGACGGCAATCTATCAGGGCCTGGTGACTCTTTAGGAGGTGATGACTTCTGTATATCTAAAACTTCTTCTGTGAGTATTTCCGCTGTCATATTTAGGTTACCCTGTTCTGTTATTGTGTCTGCAAATCCAGATATGGATAAAAAATCTCTCACCACATTATCCTCAACCCATTTTTGACTGTAGAGTGTATCACAAATTCGAAAAGGCTCGTTCATAATAGCTTTTTGATCTTTCAGATCTCTCGTGTCCTATAAATAGTTTGGACAAGAAGAGAATGGAAGTTTACGAAATGTGGTGATACAGAAGAATGCTGAAGATTAGATGGGTAGATCACATAACTAATGAGGAAGTATTGAATAGGATTGGGGAGAAGAGAAGTTTGTGGCACAACTTGACCACAAGAACGGAACGGTTGATAGGACATGTTCTGAGGCATCAAGGGATCACCAATTTAGTATTGGAGGGCAGTGTGGAGGGTAAAAATCGTAGAGGGAGACCAAGAGATGAATACACTAAGCAGATTCAGAAGGATGTAGGTTGCAGTAGGTACTGGGAGATGAAGAAGCTTGCACAGGATAGAGTAGCATGGAGAGCTGCATCAAACCAGTCTCAGGACTGAAGACCACAACAACAACAACATTCCTCGATTCACTGCCAGTAGGCCCAATTGAATAAAGGTAATGTTGACTTCGGTGCTTGTGTTGAGATGCGACTCATGGCTCTACAGTACTAGCATCAAGCACATCAGTACGTAGCATCAACAGGTTATTGTTCATCACGAACGTGGTTTTGCAGTCAGTGCAATGTTTAGAAATGCGTTGGCAGATGCCCATTTGATGTAAGGGTTAGCACGGGGCAATAGCAGTGGCGCGGTACGTTTGTATCGAGACAGATTTCCAGAGCGAGGGTGTCCCGACAGGAAGACGTTCGAAGCAATTGATCGGCGTCTTAGGGAGCACGGAACATTCCAGCCTATGACTCGCGACTGGGGAAGACCTAGAACCACGAGGACACCTGCAATGGACGAGGCGATTCTTCGTGCAGTTGACGATAACCCTAATGTCAGCGCCAGAGAAGTTGCTGCTGTACAAGGTAACGTTGACCACGTCACTGTATGGAGAGTGCTACGGGAGAACTAGTTGTTTTCGTACCATGTACAACGTGTGAAGGCACTATCAGCAGCTGATTGGCCTCCACGGGTATGCTTCTGCGAATGGTTCATCCCACAATGTGTCAATCCTCATTTCAGTGCAAATGTTCTATTTGCGGATGAGGCTTCATTCCAACGTGATCAAATTGTAAATTTTCACAATCAACATGTGTGGACTGACGAGAATCCACACGCAATTGTGCAATCACTTCAGCAACACAGATTTTCTGTGAACGTTTGTGCAGGCATTGTTGGTGATGTCTTAATTGTGCCCCATGTTCTTCCACCTACGCTCAATGTAGCACGTTATCATGATTTCATGCGGGATACTTTACATGTGCTGCTAGAACATGTGCCTTTACAAGTACGACACAACATGTGGTTCATGCACGATGGAGCTCCTGCACATTTCAGTCGAAGTGTTAGTACGCTTCTCAACAACAGACTCAGTGACCGATGAATTGTTAGAGGTAGACCAATTCCATGGCTTCTACGCTCTCGCTCTCCTGACCTCAATCCTCTTGACTTTCATTTATGGGACATTTGAAATCTCTTGTCTACGCAACTTCGGTACCAAATGTAGGGACTCTTCGTGCTCGTTTTGTGGACGGCTGCCTCAGGTATTCCATGCGACGGAGGGTGGATGCATTTATCCTCGCTAACGGAGGACATTTTTAACATTTCCTGTAACAAAGTGTTTGAAGTCACGCTGGTACGTTCTGTTGCTGTGTTTTTCCATTCCATGATTAATGTGATTTGAAGAGAAGAAATAAAATGAGCTCTAACATGGAAAGTAAGCGTTTTCGGACACATGTCCACATAACTTTTTTCTTTCTTTGTGTGTGAGGAATGTTTCCTGAAAGTTTGGCTGTACCTTTTTGTAACACCCTATGTGAGGGGCAGATCCTGTAGCTACTCCCGTTTCAGGAAATGTTTGTACGTATTTTGTATCATTGCCATAAGTTAAGCAACGCATTTTATTCTACAGTACGATGACTACCAAAGAGACTGACCATTTCTTCGCAAAAGTGAGCATTGATCTTGAAACAATGGTTGTACGAGTACTTTGCTAATTGAAGCCAAATGACTAGATGGGTCATTTTTTTGATAGCCAGTAAAGAGTTCCGTCACAGAACTATTATCTGTACGAATATATAAAAGGGAAATGTTGTTAGCAAGAATCTCGAGAAGTTCTTGGTCGCTGTACTTCAGATTTTACATGACACTCTTATGAGCATAGGGATGGACATAGCCTACATATTTTTCTCTATTTCTTTTTAAATTCTCAGCGAGAAAGAAACTGATGTGCTGTGCTACGAAAGTGGGCGGTTTCGTTTCCTTTCTCGCAGTTCGTTTTAACAGAAATCTCTACAACATGAAAGTTGGATCGGTATATGATTAGAATACTACTACGCAATCTGAATCGTGTGAAACTATGTAATGTTATCCATTCCCACGTTAGAAATAGGCGAAATAATGTTATTGAAAATACTATCCTCACAAATCCAGCACCACGAGAGGTCTGTCTCATACCCCGTATACCAGTAAGCCGTTTAAGCAAATAAAGGTTTCCGAGCACGACTCGCGGTCAAACCCACAGTTCTATATTTCGACGTTCCTGAGTCTCAAACTGTACTCGTAGACACATTATGTTATTCCGGTAGAGGGAAGCGGGGACATTTCGATTGAAAGTCGCTGCCTTGTGGCGTCGGGTATATTTGATATTGCACTGCCTGTCGTCTTAAGAAAAGGATGCAGTGTTCATGCATGCATGAATCACATAATACACACACCAAAAAAAAGGTTTTCTCTCACCCCAGTTCCTAGAACTCCTGAAGACAGACGTTGACTTTGGATATTGTATTACACAGTACCTTTGACTGTTCAGAGGTGCCACTAAACCCGCACAGAGATGTAAACAACCGAGCGTGAGCAACGCCTATTAGACTGTGAGGGTCCGACAGCCGATCAGTTCCAGTCAATCACCAGGAAGGAGGTACACTGCTCGTGTTGTCTTTAGTGCAACCATGCCTACACGGTCAATAATGCGGTTGGATCGCGTCCGCATTGTTACTTCGTGCCTGGAAGGGCTCTCAACAAGGAAACTGTCCACGCATCTCGGTGTGAACCAAAGCGATGTTGTTCGGACATGGAGGGGATACAAAGAGACAGAAACTGTCGATGACACGCCTCGCTCAGGCCCCCAAGGGCAACTACTGCAGCTGATGACCGCTACCTGCGGATTATGGCTCGGAGGAACCCTGACAGCACTACGCCACCATGTTCAATAATGCTTTTAGTGCAGCCACAGGACGTCGTGTTACGACTGAAACTGTGCTCAATAGGCTGCATGATGCGCAACTTCACTCCCGACGTCCGTATTTGCAACCACGACACCATGCAGCACGGTGCAGATGGACCCAACAAAATGCCGAATGGACCGCTCAGAACTGGCATCACGTTCTCTTCACCGATAGGGTCGCATTGCCTTCTACCATACGGAGGAAAGACGACATATGGAAGTTTGAGTCTGGCCATGATCATTGTATGGATCACGAAAGCGGGCAAGATCGTGATTTTCAACCAGAGGCCATTAACCCCTGAGGGAGAAAACGATATTTTCCGGGTGGTAAAAATACGAAGTGTTAGATTATGGTTCAGTCACATAAGTAAATTGCTTCAAAAAATCATTTTCACCGACTCATTAGACAAACAAATTTAAGATATGTTGCTGATCCTAAAAGCGTCAAAAATGAGCATCAGTTGCATGACGGCACGTGGTGGAGGCCAGAGCAAATGTATTAACAAAAGATATTGGAAATTCGCTAGCAGTAGGCGATGACAACTAGCTGTAGCTGGCTACTTGCCTGTATTGTTGCAGCAGTTCATTATTTACTCCACCGAGTTACCAGCTCACTCATTGTTCTTCTTTTGTTAGTCAGTTGTTAGCTCGCCAACCAAAACGACGGGTGTCTCCAATTTCACTACCTTCTCAAGGTATTTCGGTTTGAGACGAGAAAGAGAACCAGATGAGTGAAGTTTTTCTTATTCAAGCACTAACTGTGGGGTAAGAAACTCCTAATTAACACCACTGCCTTTCGTTCACTATTGGGTATATATATCTGAGTCGATAAGATATAAGCATATGGAAGATGGTATCTGTTCTTTTGGACTGCCGCGAGTAACGAGTATAGTGGGCAGCTGCACTACAAATATAGTGTGTG
The DNA here is from genome assembly GCF_023897955.1 of Schistocerca gregaria. Taxonomy (NCBI): domain Eukaryota; kingdom Metazoa; phylum Arthropoda; class Insecta; order Orthoptera; family Acrididae; genus Schistocerca; species Schistocerca gregaria. The sequence goes on along the minus strand of NC_064931.1, from coordinate 181,255,895 downwards.
GACAGTAAGTGTAAGTTGTAAGTGTGGGTCTCACGGGCAGCGTGCCAGAGTTAAGTCGATGCAGTCGCGCTATCCTCTGTGTCCTCGATGGGTCTCGAGTCTGCTTTAAGGGGTGGCGCGCCACGGACCTGTTGTGCCGGCCGAGGGCGCGCATGGGCGAGGAAGTGTTTACACCGCCGGTACTGGCGCATGTTGTTGTCTGACTAGATCACCATGGCACCCAATTTTAGAAAGACTACGTTCCAATTAATGTTCAACGAATATGCCAGACCCTAGGCTTTCGAAATACATCGTTTTTTTAAGGAAGAAGTTCGTCTACCTCCTGCAGACCTATCCATTGTAAGCACGAAGTCGGCGTTCCAAAACATCTCGAACGTGTTCTATAGGGTTCAGATCAGGACTCTGTGGAGGCCAGTCCATTACAGGAATGTTATTATCGTGTATCCACTCGCCACAGGCCGTGCATTATGAAAGTGCTCGATCGTGTTGAAAGATGCATTCGCCATCGACTAATTGCTCTTCAATCTCGGGAAGCAAGAAGGTGCTTAAAACTTCAATGTAGGCCTATGCTGTGATAGTGCCGTGCAAAACAGCAAGGGCTGCAAGCCCCTCCATGAAAATCACGACCACGCAATAACACCACCGCCTCCGAATTTTACGTCACTCCACACAGTCTTCTTCCACTGTTCAATCGTCCAATGTTTACGCTCCTTACACCAAGCGAGGCGTCGTTTGGCATTTACCGGCGTGATCTGTGGCTTACGAGCCCGCATCTCGTGGTGGTTCGGTAGCGTTCTCGCTTCCCGCGCCCGGGTTCTCGGGTTCGATTCCCGACGGGGTTAGGGATTTTCTTTGCCCCGTGATGGCTGGGTGTTGTGTGTTGTCCTTAGGTTAGTTAGGTTTAAGTAGTTCTAGGGGACTGAACCTGTACGCTTTCGAGCTGTACGTGTCCCTTCACGTTTCCACTTCACTATCACATCGAAATCAGTGGACCTACGGAAGTTTACGAGTGTGGAAATCTCGCGTACAGACCTATGACACAAGTGACACCCAATAACCTCACCACGTTCCAAGATCGTGAGTTCCGCGTAGCGACCATTCTGCTCTCTGACGATGTCTAATGACAACTGAGGTGGCAGACATGGAGTACGTAGCAGTAGGTGGCAGCACAATGTACCTATTATGAAAAACGTATGTTTTTGGGGGTGTACATATACTTCTGATCACATAGTGTATGTCGGTTCACGCTCACTCAGTTTGAGTTCGGCTGCGCGGCGCCGTTCATAGTGGTTCAGGTTGGAGTGCCGCACTCTCGCAATTGGAGCAAGTTAAGATTATAAGTGCCGCATTTATTGTGCTGTACCGTCATCTAAAGATGAGCTGTTGTCAGTGGTTAACATCTGCGTTAAACGTATGTCAATGTACGGTGGAAATAATCATTTCGTTGAATTACATCTTGGCAAGATTGAACAGTTAGATTTTTATTTTTTATTTTTTTGTCAAATGTCGTTCAAAGACTTAAAAGCTGTTGTATATGAACCACGAATAATGGACACATGTTGCACAACTGCAGTATCAACCATTCTTTTTGGCAACGGCAGACTCCTTTATGAGTTACATGTACCTGTTCAAGCTCTGCAAAAGATATCAGCCATTGTCATCGAAGTATGCATAATATTCTTTGCTTCATAGGTTTCGAATGCGACATCACTGGCGACCCACTTCCATTCCTCATTTAGTTTTGTTTTTGTGTGACATTTATTGTCCTTAGGATCCCACAATTCCTCCTTTCCTCCACAAAGAGCTATAAGTTGTTAAGTATCTTTGTCGTTAGACTCCATACTTAGTGAGAACACACTTTGGCATAGCGCATACAGGGTGTTACAAAAAGGTACGGCCAAACATTCGACAAACATTCCTCACGCACAAAGAAAGAAAACGTGGAACTTTTCACGGAAACGCTTAATTTCCAATGTTAGAGCTCATTTTAACACTTCTCTTCAAATCACATTAATCATGGTACAGAAACACACAGCAACAGAACGTACCAGCGTGACTTCAAACACTTTGTTACAGGAAATGTTCAAAATGTCCTCCGTTAGCGAGGATACATGCATCCACCCTCCGTCGCTTGGAATCCCTGATCCGCTGATGCAGCCCTGGAGAATGGCATATTGTATCACAGCCGTCCACAATACGAGCACAAAGAGTCTCGACATTTGGTACCGGGGTTGCGTAGACAAGAGCTTTCAAATGCCCCCATAAATGAAAGTCAAGTTGGTTGAGGTCAGGAGAGCGTGGAGGCCATGGAATTGGTCCACCTCTAACAATCCATCCGTCACTGAATCTGTTGTTGAGAAGCGTACGAACACTTCGACTGAAATGTGCAGGGGCTCCATCGCTCATGAACCACATGTTGTGTGGTACTTGTAAAGGCATATGTTCTAGCAGCGCAGGTATAGAAAATCGCGTATGAAATTATGGCGGTGAATCGAGAAAGTACAATACATACTGACGAAACTAAAATGAGCTCTAACATGGAAATTAAGCGTTTCCGGACACATGCCCACATAACATCTTTACTTTATTTGTGTGTGAGAAATGTTTCCTGAAAGTTTGGTCGTACCTTTTTTTTAACACCCTGTATAAACACTCACTGGGTAACTGCACCTGCGAAAATTAAGCTATTTTGCAGTATGTGGTATGCTGTAACTTGTCAGACTGTACATTGCTTGGTGGCACAATGCCATAGTCACTTGTCGATTGTTTCTGACTCGTGTCCGTAATGTCAGTCATCCTGAATACCGAGTCTGACAATCCTATTTCGGGTAGAATTCAAAATGCCTGGGAAATACTGTCCTGCAAGCCCTCGATTCAAGATGCAATGCCACGAATTCATATGAGTTGACGTACAGCAACAGCCTTGCGACAGGGAGTCGCACCTTTGCGTCTAAGAACGTACTAGGCGTTAGATTATTGCAGCATACACTTTTATTCTCTCCGTCTTTTTCGCAGGCGTAACCATGGTGCTGCTACTCTGGCCAGATATTCTCTTTCCTTTACCAGATAATCTAGAGAGCTCAGTGATAAACTACAAATCTAAAAGTCTTTGGATGGATCCCCGATCAGTCCTAGGAATTTTATCGCTCACTTATTACTTCTTTTCCTACTGACAATGTTTCTTTATGTGAAAAATGCACAGTTACACCGTGGTTCGGAATCCATGATAGCCAGCTGGGTAAGTCAGTTCAAAAAACGGAGGAAGCGAGGACATACTACCTCCAGTAGGACCAGGCGTAACAAACCATTGTGGTGTTGAAAACAGTCTTCGGATTGATGAAGGTTTACTTAACTTATATAGAGCAATTTTAACATTCGTGTTTACCTTACACCGTGCGGGATTAGCCGAGAGGTCTCAGGGGCTGCAGCATGGACTGTGTGGCCGCCAGGAGGTTTGAGTCCTCCCTCGGGCATGGGTGTGTGTGTTTGTCCTTAGGATAATTTAGGTTAAGTAGTGTGTAAGCTTAGGGACTGATGACCTTAGCTGTTAAGTCCCATAAGATTTCACACACATTTGAACATTTTTTTTGTTAAACTTACAATGAACAAAGTACAGCAAAAGTAATGCAAACATCCATGTTAAACTTATGATGAATAAAGTATAGCAACACTATATTGACGATTCTGAGATTACGTCCAAGTGCAGCTGAATAGAAGGCAGAGCCAGTACCTAAGTATGTTTGCAATTCAGGCTACTAAAGGTGCTTCATAATAAATTGAGACGAAACGTTTACGGCAAAATAAAAATCAAATTAATTCATTTGCAAATAGACGTAAACCGGAAATCATCAACATCAGTTGCATTATGTCTTTTGCTAATAATGCTACCTTCTCGTGATCCTTATTTTTCCAAAAATGCATTATGTTGTGTTTCTTTCTCTTAAGTTCCCGCACTTTAGACAACTTTTCTTTCATCCAGGATCCATGGCACCTGGAAAAAAAGCTCGTACAAAGAACCTTTTCTACGGTTGGGTTTTACCACAATAATTGACAGAAAAGTCCCAGTGAGTTCTGTGCACTATAGTGCTAACAGCAGAGAGCATGAAACCATGCAAATTAAAAGAACGCTTTGAAAGAAGTGATGCAGAGTTCGCCAGAGTAGACATTGAACCCTTCAGACGCAAAGAAGCTGCACTGAAAAGTTCACGCATTGCTTCAGCGTGCTACTTTTTTCAGTCGATGGAAGCTAGTCTTGAAGCATCACACCGAATCGCTCTTCGAATCGCTGAAAACAAGAAACCTTGTACAATAGAAGAGGATCTCATCACGCCTTGCTTACTAGATGCAGTCGTTTCTAGGAGACCAACATGTAGAAAAAATAAACAAGCAATCTCCTTTCTACAACACTATTAAAAGTCGTATCGAGGACATGAACCTGGTTATTTTGGGCACAGTACACAACAAAATCACATAAAGTAATTTCTTTGTACTGCATTTAGATGAAACGACTGACATTGCATCTTGGTTGCAGCTGGCTGCTTTTCTATGTTCAGTGCATAAAAGACGATGGCCTGGAAGAAGAATACTTGTACGCGGAATCATTGGACGTACTACACGTGATGAGGATGTTTTTCGTTCAGTAAAGAATTTTGTTGAAGGAATTAAGTTACAGTGGTCGAAGTTTATGAGTGTACGTACAGACGGAGCACCTTCTATCTTGGGCGTTCGCTCTGTATTCCACAGATTGCTGAAAGAAGTTGCTCCAAATGCAACATTTAGCCACTGCAGTATACATCGCTATGCTTTGGCAGCGAAAACATTTCCACCTGATTTGTCGAATGTACTCATTTAAATAGAAGATTGTAAACCATATCCGAGGTAGTGCAACAAAGAGGAAATCAATACGCTTAACCTCGGCTTCCAACGAAATGTGACGAAAATTTTAACGGCACAAGATAAAGTTGCCAGTTTTCTTCGGAGGTTGGAGCTTCACCAACCCAGGGCTGAATTTCAAGACATTTCCATGTACCCAGAATTGACAGTAATAACTCGATGCCTACAATGAAAAATGCTCATTCATAAATGAAATAAGTCAGCACTTACCACCAGTAATAAATATTATCAGTAATTAATTTCCTACATTGGAGACTCGACAAGTAAATGCCTGGGCTTTAAGACCGTTTTCAGTGAAAGATGGTATATTTTCAGATAGTGAAATTCGAGCCAAAGCAAAATTTCTTGCACTACGTGTAGACAACACACTGAAAATAGGTTTCTCCAAAACGGAACTGGCAACGTTTTGAAGAAAGCTGGGTGACTAGTATTCGTTATTAAGAGAAAAATATGTGTGAAATTGGATTTGTGGCTATGGTGGCAACGAAAACAAAAGCAATGAAACGACTGAACTTGGAACACGATTTACGATGTGCACTAGCTGAGACCAAACCGAATATAAAAAAGATTGTTAAAATATGCAGTACCAACCGTCTCATAGACCTTCTTTATTCCTTGGATTAGTAGAACACTTACAAAAACATTACAGTTTTATTTGTTGAATGTTAATAAAATGTATATTTCCTTGTAATTTTAAGAATTGGAGTCAACGGCCTTGCCGCAATGGTAACACGGTTCCCATCAGATCACCGAAGTTAAGAGCTGATGGATTGGGCTAGCACCTGGATGGGTGGCCATCCGCTCTGTCGAACGCTGTTGGCAAACGAGGTCCACCCAAACCTTGTGAGGCAAACTGGGGAGCTGCTGGATTGAGAAGTAGTAGCTCCGATCTCGAAAACTGACATACGGCTGAGAGAGCGGTGTGCTGACCACATGCCCCTCCATATCAGCAGCCAGTGACGCCTGTGGGCTGAGGAGGACACGGCGGCTGGTCGGTACCGTTGTTCGTTCATGGCTTGTTCGGGAGGAGTTACGGTTTTTTTTATGAAGGGAACGATAAAATTTTTTTCTAAGAAGTATGAATTAAGGATGGATCCGCCTTTTTGCAAGCGTACAACTGTTTTGTCTTACTACCCAGACATGTTTCATCACAATTGCGACATCGCCAGTGAGTTTCTTCCTTATAATTTTCTTGCAAATTATACTGCTTGAGTCCTATGGCTGGCAATGGAAATAGTCCAGAGGTCTAGATTACTAATCTATGTCATCCTTGCTCAATTTGGATTGTTCTGAGCGTGTTTTATTGTTTTCGTGTATTTTGAATGACTTCTCTCTTGCTCGTTTGTGAATAACTGCGTCTTGCTATCTTTTTTCCTCTCTCAAATTTAGTTAGACACTACACTCTGTTGTGGGTATTGGTTTCTACATGAGCTCGTTCGGGGGTAGTAGTCTCAAAAAGATTGGAAACCACTGGGTTATGGCGACCGCTCATGTAAAGTGCGAAAACCGGCTTCGAGTCCCGGTCCGACGCGAATTTTCATTGTCGTTAGCCCCTTATACAGCAAATGCTTGTTCGCATTCGCAACTGCGAATACAGTCCATTATTTCGTATAATGCTGCTTTGTTACAGATACAGTACTGTCTTCGAAAGGTCATACAGTATTAGTGTATTTTGAGTGTCGTGCAGACCCACCGTTTTGCCACATTTTGTTCTTGAACGAAGGAAGTGTGAAGTGAAAATTCCTTTAGCTCAGACGCAGCCCTGCGTACAGATTTCGTAACAAAATTACGTCAGTTAAGGCTAGGAAATGATGGAGTATCGGAGTGTTACAAATAGAGAGAGAGAGAGAGAGAGAGAGAGAGAGAGAGAGAGAGAGAGAGGGAGCGAGTCGACCGGCAAGTCAATCCTGTTACAGGAAATGTTTATAGGTGTTTTGTATCACGGCCATTACTTGTTCATTGCTATGAAACTCACTTTATTCTCTCCTATGATGATTACAAAGAGACTGACCAGTTCATCGTAAACATTATCAATTGGAAACAACGGTTGAACGAGTACTCTGATAATTTACGCCAAACGAGTTTAGGTGTCATCTATTTGATACCAAATAAAGATTTCCGTCCTTTGGTTTTTACAGAGCTATTATTTGCGCGGGTATATAAAGGAGAAACCTTGTTAGCAACAACCTCGAAAAGTTATTGTTTGACGTACTTGAATTTTTACACGACACTCTAATAAACGTTCTGCTGAATATAGATTACATGTATTTATTTAAAAAAAAAGATATACGGGCTTTCCGTTAAAATTCAGTACGAGAAAGAAAATACTGTGCTGTGCTGTGAAAGTGGGCGGTTTCGTTTTCTTTCTCGCAGTCAGTTTTAGTAGAAACCTGTATATAATGAAAGTTGGATTTGTCTACGATTATAACGACATTACGCAATCTGAATCCTGTGAAACTTTGTAATGCTACACTTCCAGTTTAGAACTAGGCTAGATAATGTCTTTGAAGCCATTATCATCATAGATCCATGATAAGAAGTCCCTCTCACACTCCGTATATCAGTGATCAAGACTGATTTATCCATTCAATTTAAGCGAATCAGCGTTTCCGAACACGACTCACTGCCGAACCCAAACTATAACATGTCGTCGTTCCTGCGTCACAAGCTGTACTCGTACACACATTATGTAATTCCAGTACTCGGGAGGATATTTTAATCGAATACGATATTGCAATGCCTTGTTTTTATGAATTACGGTGCACTGAAGTGCGGAGACTGAACCAACAGAGATAGAACGTTTTTAAGGTTATTATTGCTGCTGCAAATCTAAAAATTTCTCCTTGCACAATGTAGCGATAAACGGTTGTCATATTAACTGTTTTTTATTTCTTTAGGATGAGTAAAATTTGCCACACACATGTCGCTTTTGAGAGAACTGCACAACTTATGATTTTCATTTTTTCTTTATCTTTAGATCTCTCATATGATTTAATTTCAGGGTGCCATAAATACTAACACTTTTATTACGGTTCGATGCTATTGTTCGAAGGGACCTGCTATGAAAAGTTACACCCAAGGCTGAATGATGCTCTACGCGTTTGGCCCAAGCAATCTGAAAGTTTTTGAGACCGTTAAGATTTAAAAATGAGCTCTTCGCCTCATTGACTTTTACACGCGTTGCGTTGCAGTAAAGCAGTAAATTTTCTATTATACGCACAGCGTCGTCGTTGCTTCTTATTATCAAACAAGCGTCGTCAACGTACGCGTTACTAACTTCCTTCCGATCTGAGACTGAAATGCCATCTAGTGCGTCATTTAAAGGTCTCATAAGAGGTTCCAGTGCTACAACGTACAGCATCATTGGTAACTGACTCCCCTGCGAGACTCTATTTCTAATCAAAATGTCCTTAGTATACTCTCCATTCAGTCAATCCTTTGATTTGATACCTGTTAATCTGTTAGCTAACACGTTCACTTTACTAGTAGTTAGCCCCATGTAAGTCAATGTTTGGAAAAGGTATCCGTGGTTTACTCTGTTGAACGCTTTTGCAAAGTGTATAAAAGCAAGACCGCCGTATTCTGTTTGGAAAGATTACGAGGATGCCAATGTATTCACTTACAGGCTTTAATATGCTACACCCTGGAAGACAAGTTTGATGGCATCCAATGATCTTTTCTAAGACTGGACTTAGTCTCTTTTTAACAACCGTCGCTGTTTTTTTGTGATCTGAGTTCATTAGGGTGATATTTCTCATTTTAGTTACAGGGTGTTTCAAAAATTACCGGTATATTTGAAACGGCAATAAAAACTCAACGAGCAGCGATAGAAATACACCGTTTGTTGCAATATGCTTGGGACAACTGTACATTTTCAGGCAGACAAACTTTCGAAATTACAGTAGTTACAATTGTCAACAACAGATGGCGCTGCGGTCTGGGAAACTCTATAGTACGGTATTTTCCACATATCCACCATGCGTAGTAATAATATGGCGTAGTCTCTGAATGAAATTACCCGTAACCTTTTACAACGTGTCTGGCGGAATGGCTTAACATGCAGATGAGATGTACAGCTTCAGCTGTTCAATTGTTTCTGGATTCTGGCGGTACACCTGGTCTTTCAAGTGTCCCCACAGAAAGAAGTCACAGGGGTTCATCTCTGGCGAAGAGGGTGGCCAATCAACGCCGCCTCCTGTATGTTTCGGATAGCCCAAAGTAATCACACGATCATCGAAATATTCATTCAGGAAATTAAAGACTTCGGCCGTGCGATGTGGCCGGGCATCATCTTGCATATACCACGAGGTGTTCGCAGTGTCGTCTAAGGCCGTTTGTACCGCCACAAATTCACGAAGAATGTCCAGATAGCGTGATGCAGTAATCGTTTCGGATCTGAAAAATGGGCCAATGATTCCTTTGGAAGAAATGGGGGCCCAGACCTGTTCTTTTTGAGGATGCAGGGACGATGGGACTGCAACATAGGGCTTTTCGGTTCCCCATATGCGCCAATTCTGTTTATTGACGAAGTCGTACAGGTAAAAATAAGCTTCGTCAGTAAACCAAATGCTGACCACATGCATATCGCCGTCATCAAACCTGTGCACTATATCGTTAGCGAATGTCTCTCGTGCAGCAATGGTAGCAGCGCTGAGGGGTTCCCACTTTTGAATTTTGTACGGATAGAGGTGTAAACTCTGGCGCATGAGACGATACGTGGACGTTGGCGTCACTTGGACCGCAGCTGCAACATGGCGAACGGAAACCCGAGGCCGCTGTTGGATCACCTGCTGCACTAGCTGCGCATTCCCCTCTGTGGTTGCCGTACGTGGTCGCCCTACATTCCCAGCACGTTCATCCGTCACGTTCCCAGTCCGTTGAAATTTTTCAAACACATCCTTTATTGTATCGCTTTTCGGTCCTTTGGTTACATTAAACCTCCGTTGAAAACTTCGTCTTGTTGCAACAACACTGTGTTCTAGGAGGTGGAATTCCAACACCAGAAAAATCCTCTGTTCTAAGGAATAAACCATGTTGTCCACAGCACACTTGCACGTTGTGAACAGCACACGCGTACAGCAGAAAGACGACGTACAGAATGGTGCACCCACAGACTGCGTTGTCTTCTATATCTTTCACATCACTTGCAGCGCCATCTGTTGTTGAAAATTGTAACTACTGTAATTTCGAAAGTTTGTCCGCCTGAAAATGTACTGTTGTCCCAAGCATATTGCAACAAACGGTGTATTTCTATCGCTGCTCGTTTAGTTTTTATTGCCGTTTCAAATATTACGGTCATTTTTGAAACACCCTGTATATACTTTATTTCTGTGTTCCTTCTTTTTAGAAGAAGCATAATGACACTCTGTTTAAAGCCTATTCGGACAGCCTCTCCTTTCAAGACTTCATTTATAATTTCAGTAAATATTATTCCTGCCGTATGCCAATATGTTATATAAAATTCTAACGGCAATCTATCAGGCCCTCGTGACTCTTTAGGAGGTGATGACTTCTGTATGTCTAAAACTTCTTCTGTGGGTATTTCCGCTGTCATATTTAGGATACCCTGTTCTGTTATTGCGTCTGCGACTCCAGATATGGATAAAAAATCTCTCACCACATTGTCCTCAACCCACTTTTGACTGTAGAGTGTATCACAAATTCGAATAAGCTCATTCATAATAGCTTTTTGATCTTTCAGATCTCTCGTGTCCTCCGCTCGGAGGTACTCAATAAAATTTCTTCTCCTTTGTTGTTCATGTCTTATGAGATCATATATTGTGGTACTTTCGTCTTCTATAACAGTTTTGTGTGTGTGAATTTATTTTTAAGTCCTCTGGCTTTGATCTCTTGATATTTAGCAGCTTGGCTTTGGTCTGCTAATATGCATTAAAATATCTTGTGACATTGGTTGCTCGTAGAGGGTGCATATACGAGAGTAAAATGAAATTCAGTTGTGTTTCTCAACCACATCGCTCTCCCTTTAGATAGTAATAAAAGCTGTATTAAAAATTTTACATCTATGCAGTTCCTCGATTCTAAAAAACAGACATCGTTCATTTGAGTTCCTTCCCTGCCGAGGATAACTGTCCCAGAGTTGTGCTCATGAGCTATGTTTAAAATTTTATTGTAGCCAGCTACATACAGATCCCTAATACTGACTTCTGTTAAAAATACTATTTCGGTGTCTGACTGACAAAAAAACAAGTTTTAAGGAGAGCTACTTTAATTGCAATTTGTATTTCATTTATATTCAAGGTACTCACATTATAAGTTTGTTCCATCAGAATGTATTAGAGATAAAGTTAGTGAATTGCTTATAGACGTTGACTCTGAAATTATTTTTGTGCTGCAACACGTGTTAAATATACTCATCAGCTGTTTAGGAATGCTGATCCAGTTGCTGTACAGACCTTTGTAAACCTTATCAAGGAACAAGAGTGGCAAGATGTTTATAGCGCTGATACAGAGACGATAAATGTAATGCTTCTCTCAAGACTTTTCTTGTGATCTTTCCGTTTGAACGTACAAAACAGGGTACTAGCACAAACAGGCAGCCTGGGTGGCTGACTAGAGGGATAAGAATATCTTGTAGAACAAAGTGGCAATTATATGAAAACGTTAGAAATAGTCAGAATCTAAATGCAGCAGCCCATTACAAACAGTATTGTAAGGTGCTTCAAACTGTTATTAGGAAGGTAAAAAGTATGTGGTATGCAGATAGAATAAGTCTCAGGATAAAATTAAAACCATATGGTCAGTCGTAAAGGAAGTGGCTGGTCTGCAGAGACAGGTCGAGGATATAGAATCAGTGCGTTGTGGGAATGTTCGTGTTACTGGTAAGTCGCATATATGTGCAGTGTTTAATAATCACTTTCTGAATATAGCAGGTGAACTAAATGGAAACCTAGTCCCAACAGGGAATCATATAGCGCTCTTAGAAACAAGTGTCCGAGATTGTTACCTGAAATGCTCCTCCATGATACTGACAAGAGGGAGATTGAGTTAATAATTGAATCACTAAAGACCAAGAACTCTCATGGATATGACGGGGTGTCTAGCAGAATACTGAAGTATTGTTCTATGTATGTTAGCCCAGTAATTAGCCATATCTGTAACTTTTCCTTTAGGAGTGGTCGGTTTCCTGACCGATTAAAGTACTCGGTAGTGAAGCCACTTTATAAAAAGGGAGACAGGGATAATATTGACAATTACAGACCTATTTCTATGCCATCGGTTTTTGCTAAAGTTATCGAGAAGGTTGTATATACAAGGTTACTGGAGCACTTAAATTCACATAATTTGCTGTCAAATGTTCAGTTTGGTTTTAGAAATGGTTTAACAACTGAAAATGCTATATTCTCTTTTCTCTGTGAGGCTTTGGACGCATTAAATAAAAGGTTACGAACTCTAGGTGTTTTCTTTGATATAACGAAGGCTTTTGACTGTGTTGACCACAAAATATTACTGCAGAAGTTGGAACATTATGGAGTAAGGGGAGTAGGTAACAGTTGGTTCGCCTCTTATTTTAAGAACAGAAAGCAGAAGGTAATTCTTCGCAATATTGAGAGTGGTAGTGATGTTCAGTCCCAATGGGGCAGTGTTAAGTGGGGCGTTCCCCAATGGTCCGTGCTGGGGCCACTGCTCTTTCTTATTTATATAAATGATATGCCTTCTAGTGTTACAGGTGATTCAAAAATATTTCTGTTTGCTGATGACACCAGTTTGGTAGTGAAGGATCTTGTGTGTAATATTCAAACAGTATCAAATAATGTAGTTCATGAAATAAGTTCGTGGCTTGTGGAAAATAATTTGATGCTATATCACAGTAAGACTCAGTTTTTACAGTTTCTAACTCACAATTCAACAAGAACCGATATTTTGATCGGAGAGAATGGGCATATTATAAGCGAGACGGAACAGTTCAAGTTCCGAGGCGTTCGGATAGATAGTAAGCTGTTGTGGAAAGCCCATGTCCAGGATCTTGTTCAGAAACTAAATGCTGCTTTATTTACCATTAGAACAGTATCTGAAATAAGTGACACTTCAACAGTAAAAGTAGTCTACTTCGCATATTTTCATACGCTTATGTCGTATGGTATTATTTTTTAGGGTAATTCTTCTGATTCAAAAAGGGTATTTTTGGCTCAGAAACGGACTGTTCGAGTTATATGTGGTGTAAGTTGGAGAACCTCTTGTCGACCCCTATTCAATAGTCTGGGAATTCTGACAATGCCCTCACAGTGTATATTTTCTTTAATGTAGTTTGTTGTTAGCAATATTAGCCTATTCCCAAGAATTAGCAGCTTTTACTCAGTCAATACTAGGCAGAAATACAATCTTCGTTTGGAATACACTTCCTTGACTCTTGTGCAGAAACGAGTGTAGCATTCTGTTGCATCCATTTTCAATTAGCTACCACAAGAACTCAAAAGATCTTAGCAGTAGCGCAAACTGTTTTAAGTCTAAACTGAAGAGTTTCCTCATGGCTCATTCCTCCTATTCTGTCGAGCAGCTCCTGGAAGAGCTAAAAGCAACTTCCAGCGTTACATTGTTGATTTTCTTTATTCAAAATTACGACTTGTCACCTGAATATGTTTTTTTTATATTTCATTTTATCTGTTTCTAATATCGTGTTATAATTTCATGTATTGACTTGTTCCATGACCATGGAGACTTCTCCTTAATTTGGCCCACGGAACAATAAATAAATAAATAAATAAATAAATGTGTTATTCATCTGAAGTCGAAGCTTTCATAAAGATCACTACATTTTTCTTTAATTTCTTCTTCCGTTTTCCTTCTTTCTACAGCTCTTGGCACTCTTTTAATAAAAAATATATCCTGTTGTCTATATCTTCGTCTGTTCGTTCTTCTCCATCGTCTGCCCAGTCTAACCTTGTCTCTAACGTACTAGACTTTTTTTTATCTCATTTGGTTCTCTTTCGTTCGTTGCATCTGCTCGGGGTGGACGTCGTAAAACATGCGTTTAAGTTCGTTGTTGATCGATTAACTCAGTTTTTTATTACAGAGGACAGCTAACCCTGTGGCCGAACACGCTGAGCTACCGTGCCGGCAGTACTTCGACTAATTAGGGGTTCGTCTCCTGTTTCTCCAGGTTTGTTTCCGATCTAGTTATGTAACGATTGTCGTCCAGTTTCAGAATTCATCAAACGTTTGCTTCCTGCAGATCGCATTTTCTGTTGTAGACTCTTGCCTTGCTCCAGTATGGACCTGAGTTTCTCTCTTAAAGAAGGAGCCAAACTCTCTGCGGCTTCGTGTGCCAGTCTCCGCTTTTTGGCGTTCGTTTTTCTCCTTCAGGATCTAGCAGGAGACATGTTAAACGATTTTTCTATTGAGCTGATGGGGGAATGCTCAGACGACGTGTGTTCCTTCTTTTCATCAGAATTTCTTTTGGAGGAGTCATTGTGAAGTTCGATCTTAGGTTCTTTCATAGTTACATTTATAACTTTAGATTGTTTGCATGTATCTACTTTCTGTACACTTTGGTGTCCTTCTCGATTTGCTTTTTCCACTTCTCTTTTTTGTTTCGACCTCATTTACGTTTGTTCTTCTTTTAACTCTGTACGTGGGTCTGGCGTACCTTCAATATCCATTGCTGACTTATCTGAAATCGTCAGCTCTTCGAGGTACAAAAGCGAAGAGCGCAGTGCGATTTCACTTTCTGTGGGGCTTAGAATTGTCTGCTGTATACCTGACAGACTTTGTCATACCGGATAATTCATTTGTTTCATCATTACCGCCAGTGTCACAGGAGCCTCTCCCAGCCCTGCTCTTGACGGTACTGCGGCGGCGTACCATCGATGCGGCGACAGCGTTTACTTGAGGCTAGCCGTCGGGGCAGGAATAGTAACCTCTGAAGTCGGCATCAGCGGGACGCGCCTTTTACTGCACTCTTTCCGTATGGGCTCAGAGCAGTTACATAGAGCGCACGTTTGAGGTTGTCCGTCATACGTAACAACTCGATAGCCACACACCCTTATACAGGGTGTTACAAAAAGGTATGGCCAAACTTTTAGCAAACATTCCTCACACACAAATAAAGAAAAGATTTTATGTGGACATGTGTCCGGAAACGCTTAATTTCCATGTTAGAGCTCATTTTAGTTTCGTCAGTATATACTGTACTTCCTCGATTCATCGCCAGTAGGCCCAATTGAAGGAAGGTAATGTTGACTTGGGTGCTTGTGTTGACATGCGACTCATGGCTCTACAGTACTAGCATCAAGCACATCAGTACGTAGCATCAACAGGTTATTGTTCATCATGAACGTGGTTTTGCAGTCAGTGCAATGTTTACAAATGCGGAGTTGGTAGGTGCCCATTTGATGTAAGGATTAGCACGGGGCAATAGCCGTGGCGCGGTACGTTTGTATCGAGACAGATTTCCAGAACGAGGGTGTTCCGACAGGAAGACGTTCGAAGCAATTGATCGGCGTCTTAGGGAGCACGGACCATTCCAGCCTATGACTCGCGACTGGGGAAGACCTAGAACGACGAGGACACCTGCAATGGACAAGGCAATTCTTCGTGCAGTTAACGATAACCCTAATGTCAGCGTCAGACAAGTTGCTGCTGTAAAAGGTAACGTTGACCACGTCACTGTATGGAGAGTGCTACGGGAGAACCAGTTGTTTCCGTACCATGTACAGCGTGTGAAGGCACTATCAGCAGCTGATTGGCCTCCATAGGTATGCTTCTGCGAATGGTTCATCCCACAATGTGTCAATCCTCATTTCAGTGCAATGTTCTCTTTACGGATGAGGCTTCATTCCTACGTGATCAAATTGTAAATTTTCACAATCAACATTGGCTGACGAGAATCCGCACGCAATTGTGCAATCACTAAATCAACACAGATTTTCTGTGCACGTTTGGGCAGCCATTGTTGGTGATGTCTTGATTGGGCCCCATGTTCTTCCACCTACGCTCAATGTAGCACGTTATCATGATTTCATACGGGATACTCTACCTGTGCTGCTAGAACATGTGCCTTTACAAGTACGACACAACATGTGGTTCATGCACGATGGAGCTCTTGCACATTTCAGTCGAAGTGTTCACTGGGTAACAGCACCTGCCCCCAGGGGCTCAGCATCCATTTGCTGGGTACGGGCTTGGCGACCCCGGGTTTCCTGAGCTGGGCACTGGTAAGCTCTGGGCCTGCCTTAACGACCACTGTGCGGCGCGGCGGTGGAATGTTGTGTGCCTCAGTGAGTGGTGATCTTGGCTTGGCCGTCCGGATCGCGAGGATGGAATAAACCTGTATAAACAATCCCTCAATCTCAAGGTGTGCTGCGTGCCGATGAGATGCATGGCTGTTGAGGTGGAACAGTCATTAGCGGGCAACCTCTGGGGAACCTGCCGCACCTCAGTTGTATAAGGCTTACCTAGGCACGCGGGGCTCTGTCTAGGTGGACTTCTAGTTCCCTAGCTCCTCGTGGGACCGAGATGGATCCTTCGAAAACCTTTTTTCCTCCTCCCAGGGGAAAGGGTGGGCCGCTGGAGGGTCCTAACACCCAGTCTCTGAAGAAGGCTCGTGCAGTCAGTCCCTCTGACTGCAGCACATCTTTGACAAGTGAAGTCTTTAGTAACAGGATGCATTCCGGTGCTCAGAATGTGTTTCTCATTGTGAAACGGATGTAGGGTAGTTTCGAGAAGGTTTCGCCCTTCTATATACAAAAGGGATTGGAGGGCATCTGTGGCTCCTTGAAATCGGTGAAGCGCATACGTAACGGGACCTTGCTAGTGGAAACTTCCACTTCCCAGCAAGCAACTAACCTCCAATTTGCTAAACGTCTTGGAGAGTATGCCATAGACACTGAATTGCACAGCACCTTGAACTACAGCAAAGGTGTTGTGACATGCCGGGATCTAGTTGACATTCCCAAGGACGAACTGCAACGTGAGTGGGCTCCGGAAGGTATCGTTGATGTCCAACACATCATGAAGAGGGTTAATGGCAATCTTGTCAAATCCGACTCCTTTATTCTGACCTTCCGTAGCACAAAACTTCCTGAACATGTTAAAGCTGGCTTCCTTCGCCTTAGTGTGAGGCCTTATTTCCCGACCCCAATGCGCTGTTTTAAATGCCAGCGTTTTGGGCATACCACCTTAGGATGTAAAGGCGAAGCGACTTGTGGCAACTGTGGTAAGGCTGCTCATGAAGGAGTTGGTTGCTCGTCTCCGGCTAAATGTATTAATTGCACTGGAAACCACCCTGTTTGGAGTAGGGACTGCCGAATATTTTTAGAGGAACGCAAAGTCCAGGAAATCAAAACAACCAAGCGAATCCACTATGGTGAGGCCAAGAAGATCTATAAGTCGATGCAACCTCCCACATTTGCTACATCTTTCGCATCCCTGGTTCAGAAGCCTACTCCAAAAGTCGATGCCTCAACGCAGACCGAGGTGGTGAGTGTTGGCACTAACACCTGCACCTGTCAGTGCACTTGCAACACAGCCAGTGTTTCACAGCCGGTAGCCCCTACTGGAACGGCATACAAGGGTATAGTAGCGAACTTGGGCCAGCCCCTGTCGCCTCCAACAGCTGAGGCTGTTCCCAAGCACAGTGCGCCAATTATCACTCCCACATCAGCTCCCCCAAAGCCTACCAAACCACAGAAAGCTCCTGTACCGCAGCAACACCGGGTCAAATCCCGTGGTAAACCGTCTGACCATGCGGCTGTTGTTTTACGTGAGGCTTCATCTGATTCTTCACCAGAGTTGATGGAATATGACGTATGTGTGGGGCAATCAGCTCACCCTACACCTGCCCCTCCACCTGCTGCGGTCTCCCCGCCCTGTCGGAGAGACAGGATGAAGGTGCTACCCCCAACATAGATGGCTCCCATACTTCAGTGGAACTTGCAAGGGTTCAGGGCGCATGTGGAGGAACTTCGTCTACTCTCTCAGGGTAGACCACTGTGTCTCTGTCTCCAGGAGACTTATTTCCATCCCTCATACTCCCCTGAGCTGCGAGGTTATACATTCCACAAAAAGGACGACCTGCGTGGAGAGAGAGCTAGAGGAGGTGTAGGTATTTTCGTCAGGACGGACTACCACTCCTCGCCTCTCTCGCTTATGACGACTTTACAGGCTGTCGCTGTGTCTGTGCAAGTACGTCATCCATTAACTGTCTGTTCACTTTACTTGCCCCCACATGAGGCACTTGATGAAGTGGCCCTCACCGACCTTCTAACACAGCTCCCCCAACCATTCATTATTTGTGGTGATTTTAATGCCGACAATGTGCTTTGGGGCTCTGCAATTACCTGCCGCAGGGGTAGAGCATTTGAGAGGCTTCTCCTGTCATCCTGTGCCTACTTGCTCAATGGAGGACAGAGTACTCATTTCTGCACAGCGACTGGGTCGTTCTCTGCCATTGATCTCTCGCTTTGCTCTCCAGCTCTTGCTGCCAGTGTTCACTGGGAAGTGGTCGCTGACTTGCATGGCAGTGATCATTTCCCCATCTGGATTCACCTGCCAGATGGCGTGGGCCCCGAAAGGAGACCACCACGATGGGTTCTCAGTGGAGCTGACTGGACACTTTATAGCCAGTTGGCCCAATTCGAACACAGTGCGACTGTTGAGGTGTGAGTGGATCATATTACCGAAACGGCCCACCACGCCGCTGCAGCAACCATTCCACAGTTCATGGGCCCCCGGAAGATGTCACCTGTGGGCACCTTGGTGGAATGCCGACTGCCGCTCTGCCATCAGGACCAGGCGTGCGGCTCTGCGTCGGTTCAAGTCTCGGCCAACTGCTGAGAATCTTGCAGTATTTCGGGTGGCGAGGGCAAGGTGTCACCGCATTATTCGTAAGAGCAAGAAGAGGTCATGGCAACAGTTCCTGAACACCATTAATCGTTCCACCAAAAGTTCCATTGTGTGGGAGACCATCAGGAGAATTTCTGGCAGGGGAGGGGGACGTCCCATAGCTGCTGTACTGAATAACGGCACTCTCCACACGGATCCGCGAGACATTTCCCAGACTATGGCAGCGTATTTTGCCACAGTTACTGCAACAACCAGTCAGGATCCAGATTTCCAGCGTCATAGGGCCGTTGCTGAGAGATGTAGTCTGAACTTCCAGTCCACATCTCATGAAGTTTACAACTGCCCATTTTCTATTTGGGAGCTGGATTCTGCATTGTCTGGAGCTCGTGACACCTCCCCTGGTCACGACAGGGTCCATTACAGTATGCTATGGCACCTCACAATGCGCAACGAAGAAATCCTCCTCGCACTTTTTAATGGAATTTGGGCGTCGGGTCACTTTCCTGACGTGTGGCGTGAGGCACTTTTAATCCCTTTTTTAAAACCTGCGACAGACCGCACGAGCCCGAGTAGCTACCGTAGTGTTGCCCTCACTAGTTGCATAGGGAAGACCTTGGAGCGGATGGTCAACCGCTGCCTTGTCGGGGTGTTAGAATCCCGGCAACTGCTTAGTCGCTTTCAGTGTGGGTTCAGGAAGTTTCGTTCCACCTTCGATAACCTTGCCCTACTGGAGGCGGCTATACAACAAGCTTTCCTACGCCGTCATCACCTTCTAGGTGTATTTTTTGACATTGAGAAGGCCTACGATACCACTTGGAGGCGTCTCATCCTGGAGCAACTTCACGAATGGGGTTTTCGGGGTTGTCTTCCTCTTTTTATTCAGTCTTTCCTCTCGCCACAATATTTTAGATACTGAATTTGTGACGTCCTGTCTGATCGCTTTGAGCAGGAGAACGGTGTCCCTCAGGGCAGCGTTTTAAGTGTGACTCTCTTTGCCATCGCTATTAATGGCATTACGTCCATAGTGAAAAGTCCTGTCCAGTGTTCTTTGATTGTGGATGATTTCTCTTTGTTTTGCTCCAGTTTTACAGGGCGTTTGTGCGATCTCGGCTCGAATATGGGTGCACGGTGTATGGGTCTGCGAGGCCTTCTTACTTGAAGATGTTGGACGTTGTGCACCATGAAGGGCTTCGGTTGGCCACTGGTGCATTCCGAACTAGCCCCATACCAAGCCTCTGTGCAGAGGCTGGTGATCCGCCACTTCCTAGGCGGCGACGGCTACTTACGGTGCGCCAGGCGTATAAAACTATGTTTACACCATACACCCCTGCATACCCTGCCATTGCTCAGCCTCCTCTGGCACAGTTGTTTCATAACCGGCAACGTGCGACGCAGCCCTACGGGATTCGCGCACAGAATTGCCTCGCTGCGATGTCTATGGCTGGTCTTCGTGTTTTGCGTCGCCGTTGGAGCAGATCCCCCCCTTGGCTACTCCGAAGACCCAAACTTATTTTAGATTTGACTAATTTTAAGAAAGATCGCTCGTCAGATTTTACATTCCAATGTCTGTTTTTTAACATTTTAGATGTGCATCACGGTTTCACTGTCGTGGACACTGATGGCTCCAAACAGGAGAATTTCCTTGGCTGTTCTGTAGTGTTCCCTGAAAAAGTTACCCGGATTCGCCTCCCTGCTGAATATACCGTTTTCGCAGCGGAGCTCCACGCGATCCTGAAGGCACTGGAGCAGATGAATCGTGTACGGGGCGATCGACTTCTTCTCTGCTCCGATTCTCTTAGTGAATTACAATTACTGCAGAACCTGTATCCGACTGAGGCGATGGTCCAGCTGATACATGACCAACTGTACTTGCTCCAACGGCGGGGTACAGAAGTATCCTTCTGCTGGGTGCCTGGTCATGTTGGCATCTGGGGCAATGAACAGGCCGATCGGGCTGCCAAGGAGGGCTGCAGAGAGCAGGGTGTGGTCCAGTGTCTTATTCCCTTGCTGTCAGTCATCGCTGCACTCCACAGGAAGTGCATGGAGTTGTGGGAGGACGAATGGCTTGCGGTGACGACCAATAAACTGCGGTTGATAAAGTCAACCACTCGGCCGTGGCGTTCCTCCTGCCGGTTGCTCAGGCGGGAGGAGGTGGCCCTCACACGTCTTCGGATAGGGCACTGCCCTCTCACACATAGCTTTTTATTACGGCGGGAGGATCCACCGTTTTGTGATGCTTGTGGTGTGCACATCTCAGTCCGGCACATTTTAACAGACTGCATTTTATACCGTGATGCACGGGCAGAAGCACAAGTTGCTGGGGATCTGCCTTCTGTTTTAGCTAATGATGAGACGTGTGTGTCTAGGGTTTTTAAGTTTTGTGATGTGTCTGGACTCTGGCCTAAACTTTTAGGCTGGAGGTTTTAGTGTATTGCAGAGTGGCTGACCCCTCCCCTTTTTTCCTTGCGGTCAGCCAGCCACTTCCATCTGCTACATTGTTTTAGCTTCTTCTATCATTTTCTTCCTGTGTTGTCCATGTTTTACTGCTGACGCTCTGCTTCATCCCACGCTTTGGTGTGGGTGAGCACATGTTTTTCAACAATTGTTACCCATGTTTTCTGTTCCGTTTTATATTCCTGATCTGTGATTTTTCTTGACACACGTCTCACTAAGTCACTGAACGGGCGCTGAAGACCTTGCTGTCGTGCGCCCAATACCCCTCTAATGCTACTACTACTAACAGCACCTGCGAAAATTAAGCCCTTTATGCAGTATGTGGTATGCTGGAACTTGTCAGACTGTACATTGCATGGTGGCACAGTGCGATAGTCACTTGTCGATTGTTTCTGACTCGTGCCAACACTGTCAGTCATCCTGAATACCGAGTCTGACAATCCTATTTCGGGTAGAATTCAAAATGCCTGGGAAATACTGTCCTGCAAGCCCTGGATTCAAGATGCAATGCCACGAATTCATATGAGTTGACGTACAGCAACAGCCTTGCGACAACGAGTCGCACCTTTGTGTCTCAAAACGTACTAGGCGTTAGATTATTGCAGCATACGCTTTTATTCTCTCCGTCTCTTTCTCAGACCTAACCATGGTGCTGCTACTCTGGCCAGATCTTCTCTTTCCTTTACCAGATAATCTAGAGAGCTCAGTGGTAAACTATAAAATCTAAAAGTCTTTGGATGGATCCCCGATCAGTCCTAGGATTTTTATCTCTCACTTATTACTTCTTTTCCTACTGACAATGTTTCTTTATGTGAAAAATTCAGAGTTACACCGTGGTTCTGGGACTGTGTAATACAATATCCAAAGTCAACGTCTGTCTTCAGGAGTTCTAGGAACTGGGGTGACAAAACCTTTTTTTGATGTGTGTATTATGTGAATCATGCATGCATGAACACTGCATCGTTTTCTTAACACGACAGGCAGTGCAATATCAAATATACCCGACGCCACCAGGCATCGACTTTCAATGGAAATGTCCCCGCTTCCCTCTACCGGAATAACATAATGTGTCTACGAGTACAGTTTGACACGCAGGAACGTCGAAATATAGACGTGTGGGTTTGACTGCGAATCGTGCTCGGAAAACTTTATTTGCTTAAATGGCTTACTGGTATACGGGGTATGAGACAGACCCCTCCTGGTGCTGGATCTCTGAGGATAGTATTTTCAATGTCATTATTTCGCCTATTTTTAACGTGGGAACGGATAACATTACATAGTTTCACACAATTCAGATTGCGTAGTAGTATTCAAGTCATATACCGATCCAACTTTCATGTTGTAGAAATTTCAGTTAAAACCAATCGCCAGAAAGAAAACGAAACCGCCCACACTCGTAGCACAGCACATCATTTTCTTTCTCGCTGGGAATTTAAAAAGAAATAGAGAAAAATATGTATACTCATAAGAGTGTCATGTAAAATCTGAAGTAAAGCGACGAAGAACTTCTCGAGATTCTTGCTAACAACAATTCCCTTTTATATATTCGTACAGATAATAGTTCTGTGACGGAAATCTTTACTGTCTATCAAAAAATGACTCATCTAGTCATTTGGCTTCAATTAGCAAAGTACTCGTACAACCATTGTTTCAAGATCAATGCTAACTTTTGCGAAGAAAAGGTCAGTCTCTTTGGTAGTCATCGTACTGGAGAATAAAATGCGTTGCATAACTTATGGCAATGATACAAAACACGTACAAACATTTCCTGAAACGGGAGTAGCTGCAGGACCTGCCCCTCACATAGGGTGTTACAGAAAGGTACGGCCAAACTTTCAGGAAACATTCCTCACACACAAAGAAAGAAAGTATGTTATATGGACATGTGTCCGAAAACGCTTACTTTCCATGTTAGAGCTCATTTTATTTCTTCTCTTCAAATCACATTAATCATGGAATGGAAACACACAGCAACAGAACGTACCAGCGTGACTTCAAACACTTTGTTACAGGAAATGTTAAAAATGTCCTCCGTTAGCGAGGATACATGCATCCACCCTGTGTCGCATGGAATCCCTGATGCGCTGATGCACCCCTGGAGAGTGGCGTATTGTATCACAGCCGTCCACAATACGAGCACGAAGAGTCTCTACATTTGGTACCGGGGTTGCGTAGACAAGAGCTTTCAAATGTCCCATAAATGAAGGTCAAGAGGGTTGAGGTCAGAAGAGCGTGGAGGCCATGGAATTGGTCCACCTCTAACAATCCATCGGTCACTGAATCTGTTGTTGTGAAGCGTACGAACACTTCGACTGAAATGTGCAGGAGCTCCATCGTACATGAACCACATGTTGTCTCGTACTTGTAAAGGCACATGTTCTAGCAGCACAGGTAGAGTATCCCGTATGAAATCGTGATAACTTGTACCCTTGAGCGTAGGTGGAAGAACATGGGGCCCAATCAAGACATCACCAACAATGCGTGCCCAAACGTGCACAGAAAATCTGTGTTGATTTAGTGATTGCAGAATTGCGTGCGGATTCTCGTCAGCCCATGTTGATTGTGAAAATTTACAATTTGATCACGTTGGAATGAAGCCTCATCCGTAAAGGGAACATTTGCACTGAAATGAGGATTGACACATTGTGGGATGAACCATTCGCAGAAGTGTACCCGTGGAGGCCAATCAGATGCTGATAGTGCCTGCACACGCTGTACATGGTACGGAAACAACTGGTTCTCCCGTAGCACTCTCCATACAGTGACGTGGTCAACGTTACCTTGTACAGCAGCAACTTCTCTGACGCTGACATTAGGGTTATCGTCAACTGCACGAAGAATTGCCTCGTCCATTGCAGGTGTCCTCGTAGTTCTAGGTGTTCCCCAGTCGCGAGTCATAGGCTGGAATGTTCCGTGTTCCCTAAGACGCCTATCAATTGCTTCGAACGTCTTCCTGTCGTGACACCCTCGTTCTGGAAATCTGTCTCGATACAAAGCGTTTCCGGACACATGTCCACATAACTTCTTTTCTTTATTTGTGTGCGAGGAATGTTTGCTGAAGTTTGGCCGTACCTTTTTGTAATACCCTGTATAAGGGTGTGTGGCTAGCCTCAAGTAAACGCTGCCGCCGCATCGATGGCACACCGCAGTTCCGTCAACAGCTGGGCTGGGAGAGGCTACTGTGACACTGGTGGTACCCAGAAACGACACAGTACGGAGTCCAGGTGAAACCGTCCGAAAAACTGACAATCGGCCTCCAAATGAGGAAACAAATGAATTATCCGGCATGACAAAGTCTGTCAGGTATACAGCAGACAATTCTAAACACCACAGAAACTGAAATCGCACTGCGCTCTTCGCTTTTGTAACTAGCAGAGCTGACGATTTCAGATAAGTCATTAATGGATATTGAAGTTACGCCAGTTCCACGTACAGAGTTAAATGAAGAACAAACGTAAATGAGGTCGAAAAAAAAAAGAGAAGTGGAAAAATCCAATCGGGAAGGACACCAAAGTGTACAGAAAGTAGATACATGCAAACAATCTAAAGTTATAAATGTAACTGTGAAAGAACCAAAGATCGAACTTCACAATGACACCTCCAAAAGAAATTCTGATAAAAAGAAGGAGCACACGTCGTCTGAGCATTCCCCCATCAGCTCAATAGAAAACTCGTCTGACATGTGTCCTGCAATATCCTGAAGGAGAAAAACGAACGCCAAAGAGCGGAGACTGGCACACGAAGCCGCAGAGAGTTTGGCTCCTTCTTTAAGAGAGAAACTCAGTTCCATACTGGAGCAAGACAAGACAATGGAAGACTCTACAACAGAAAATGCCAATGAGCGCCCTGCAGGAAACATAAATCTGATGAATTGTGAAAATGGACAACAATCGTTACATAACTAGATCGGAAACAAACCTGGAGAAACAGGAGGCTAACCCCTAATTAGTCGAAGTACTGCCGGCACGGTAGCTCAGCGTGTTCGGCCACAGGGTTAGCTGCCCTCTGTAATAAAAAAACTGAGTTAATCGATCAACAACGAACTTAAACGCATGTCTTACGATGTCCGCCCCGAGCAGATGCAACGAACGAAAGGGAACAAAATGAGATAAAAAAAAGTCTAACTACGTGAGAGACAAGGTTAGACTGGGCAGACGGTGGAGAAGAACGAACAGGCGAAGATATAGACAACAGGATATTTTTTTATTAAAAGAGTGCCAAGAGCTGTAGAAAGAAGGAAAACTCAAGAAGAAATTAAAGGAAAAATGCAGTGATCTTTATGAAAGCTTCGACTTCAGATGAATAACACATTTATATATTTATTTATTTATTTATTGTTCCATGGTCATGGAACAAGTCAATACATGAAATTATAACATGATATTAGAAACAGATAAAGTGAAATATAAAAAAAAACTTATTCAGGTAACGAGTCGTAAGTTTAAATAAAGAAAATCAACAATGTAACGATGGAATTTGCTTTTAGCTCTTCCAGGAGCTCCTCGACAGAATAGGAGGAGTGAGCCATGAGGAAACTCTTCAGTTTAGACTTAAAAGAGTTTGGGCTCCTGCTAAGATATTTTGAGTTCTTGTGGTAGCTTATTGAAAATGGATGTAGCAGAATACTGCACTCCTTTCTGCACAAGAGTCAAGGAAGTGCATTCCACATGCAGATTGGATTTCTGCCTAGTATTGACTGAGTGAAAGCTGCTAACTTTTGGGAATAGGCTAATATTGCTAACATCAAACGACATTAAAGAAAATATGCACTGTGAGGGCAATATCAGAATTCCCAGACTATTGAATGGGGGTCGACAAGAGGTTCTCGAACTTACACCACATATAGCTCGAACAGCCCGTTTTTGAGCCAAAAATACCATTTCTGAATCAGAAGATTTACCCCAAAAAATAATACCACACGACATAAGCGTATGAAAATATGCGAAGTAGACTACTTTTACTGTTGAAGTGTCACTTATTTCAGATACTGTTCCAACGGTAAATAAAAGAGCATTTAGTTTCTGAACAAGATCCTGGACATGGGCTTTCCACCACAGCTTACTGTCTATCCGAACGCCTAGGAACTTTAATTGTTCCGTTTCGCTTATAATATGCCCATTCTCTCCGATCAAAATATCGGTTCTTGTTGAATTGTGAGTTAGAAACTGTAAAAACTGAGTCTTACTGTGACATAGCATCAAATTATTTTCCACAAGCCACGAACTTATTTCATGAACTACATTATTTGATACTGTTTGAATATTACACACAAGATCCTTCACTACCAAACTGGTGTCATCAGCAAACAGAAATATTTTTCAATCACCTGTAATACTAGAAGGCATATCATTTGTATAAATAAGAAACATCAGTGGCCCCACCACCGACCCTTGGAGAACGATCCACTTAACAGTGCCCCATTGGAACTGAACATCACTACCACTCTCAATATTGCGGAGAATTACCATCTGCTTTCTGTTCTTAAAATAAGAGGCGAACCAATTGTAAGCTACTCCCCTCACTCCATAATGGTCCAACTTCTGCAGTAATATTTTGTGGTCAACACAGTCAAAAGCCTTCGTTATATCAAAGAAAACACCTAGAGTTCGCAACCTTTTATTTAATCCGTCCAAAACCTCACAGAGAAAAGAGAATATAGCATTTTCAGTTGTTAAACCATTTCTAAAACCAAACTGAACATTTGACAGCAAATTATGTGAATTTAAGTGCTCCAGTAACCTTGGATATACAACCTTCTCGATAACTTTAGCAAACACCGATGGCATAGAATAGGTCTGTAATTGTCAATATTATCCCAGTCTCCCTTTTTATAAAGTGGCTTCACTAGCGAGTACTTTAATCCGTCAGGAAACCGACCACTCCTAAAGGAAAAGTTACAGATATGGCTAAATACTGGGCTAACATACATAGAACAATACTTCAGTATTCTGCTAGACACCCCGTCATATCCATGAGAGTTCTTGGTCCTTAGTGATTTAATTATTAACTCAATCTCCCTCTTGTCAGTATCATGGAGGAGCATTTCAGGTAACAGTCTCGGACGCATTTTTCTAAGAGCGCTATATGATTCGCTGTTGGGACTAGGTTTCCATTTAGTTCACCTGCTATATTCAGAAAGTGATTATTAAATACTGCACATATATGCGGCTTACCAGTAACACGAACATTCCCACAACGCACTGATTCTATATCCTTGACCTGTCTCTGCAGACCAGCCACTTCCTTTACGACTGACCATATGGTTTTAATTTTATCCTGAGACATATTCTATCTGCATACCACATACTTTTTGCCTTCCTAATAACAGTTTTAAGCACCTTACAATACTGTTTGTAATGGGCTGCTGCATTTAGATTCTGACTATTTCTAACGTTTTGATATAATTGCCACTTTGTTCTACAAGATATCCTTATCCCTCTAGTCAGCCTCCAAGGCTGCCTGTTTGTACTAGTACCCTGTTTTGTACGTTCAAACGGAAAGCAGCTTTCAAAGATCACAAGAAAAGTCTTGAGAGAAGCATTACATTTATCGTCTACTCTATCAGCGCTATAAACATCTTGCCACTCTTCTTCCTTGATAAGGTTTACAAAGGTCTCTACAGCAACTGGATCAGCTTTCCTAAACAGCTGATGAGTATATTTAACACGTGTTGCAGCACAAAAAATTTTAGAGTTAAAATTTGTGCATAATGATCTGAAAGGCCATTCACCTTTTTGCTAACAAAATGCCCTTCTAGTAATGAGGAATGAACAAAAATGTTGTCTATGGTTCCCTCGCACTCTCGCGGGAAAGAATACGGTTTGCATAAGATTATGTGAATTAAGGAGGTCTACCAGCATCCTCTTCCTTGCACAATCACTTATACAATTAATATTGAAGTTACCACATATAACAGACTTTTTGTATTTCCTATAAAGTGAACCAAGAACCTCCTCTAGCTTTAGCAAAAATGTTGTGAAATCGGAGTCTGGGGATCTATTAATAACAACAGTTATTCAAACACCTTTTCAGTGGAGTACTTTGAAACATCAGTTGACTCAAATGGGACGCCGTTTTTCACATACATGTCTACTCCCCCACACCGCAAAGGGCTTCTCGAAAAGCTGCCAGCCAACCTGTATCCTGGTAAAGGAAGCGTCTGAATTATCTCCTTATTTAAGAAGTGTTCAGGTATACCAATAATTTCAGAGTCAACATCTATAAGCAATTCACTAACTTTATCTCTAATACATTCTGATGGAACAAACTTATAATGTGAGTACCTTGAATATAAATGAAATACAAATTGCAATTAAAGTAACTCTCCTTAAAACTTGTTTTTTTGTCAGTCAGACACCGAAATAGTATTTTTAAAAGAAGTCAGTATTAGGGATCTGTATGTAGCTGGCTACAATAAAATTTTAAACATAGCTCATGAGCACAACTCTGGGACAGTTATCCTCGGCAGGGAAGGAACTCAAATGAACGATGTCTGTTTTTTAGAATCGAGGAACTGCATAGATGTAAAATTTTTAATACAGCTTTTATTACTATCTAAAGGGAGAGCGATGTGGTTGAGAAACACAACTGAATTTCATTTTACTCTCGTATATGCACCCTCTACGAGCAACCAATGTCACAAGATATTTTAATGCATATTAGCAGACCAAAGCCAAGCTGCTAAATATCAAGAGATCAAAGCCAGAGGACTTAAAAATAAATTCACACACACAAAACTGTTATAGAAGACGAAAGTACCACAATATATGATCTCATAAGACATGAACAACAAAGGAGAAGAAATTTTATTGAGTACCTCCGAGCGGAGGACACGAGAGATCTGAAAGATCAAAAAGCTATTATGAATGAGCTTATTCGAATTTGGGATCACTCTACAGTCAAAAGTGGGTTGAGGACAATGTGGTGAGAGATTTTTTATCCATATCTGGAGTCGCAGACACAATAACAGAACAGGGTAACCTAAATATGACAGCGGAAATAGCCTCAGTAGAAGTTTTAGATATACAGAAGTCATCACCTCCTAAACAGTCACCAGGCCCTGATAGATTGCCATTAGAATTTTATATAACATATTGGCATACGACAGGAATAATATTTACTGAAATTATAAGTGAAGTCTTGAAAGGAGATGCTGTCCCAATAGGCTTTAAACAGAGTGTCATTGTGCTTCTTCTAAAAAGAAGGAACACAGAAATAAAGGATATAACTAAAATGAGACCTATCACCCTAATGAACTCAGATCACAAAAAAAGTTGATGACCGCTACCTGCGGATTATTGCTCGGAGGAACCCTGACAGCACTACGCCACCATGTTGAATAATGCTTTTCGTACAGCCACAGGACGTCGTGTTACGACTGAAACTGTGCTCAATAGGCTGCATGACGCGCAACTTCACTCCCGGCGTCCGTATTTGCAACCACGATACCATGCAGCGCGGTGCAGATGGACCCAACAAGATGCCGAATGGACCGCTCAGAACTGGCATCACGTTCTCTTCACCGATAGTGTCGCATTGCCTTCTACCATGCGGAGGAAAGACGACATATGGAAGTTTGAGTCTGGCCATGATTATTGTACGGATCAGGAAAGCGGGCAAGACCATGATTTCCAACCCAAGGCCATTAACCCTTGAGGGATAAAACGATATTTTCCGGGTGGTAAAAATACGAAGTGTTAGATTATGGTTCAGTCACATAAGTAAATTGCTTCAAAAAATCATTTTCACCAACTCATTAGACTAAGAAATTTAAGATATGTTGCTGATTCTAAAAGCGTCAAAAATGGGCATCAATTGCATTCCGGTACGTGGTGGAGGCCAGAGCGAATGTATTAACTAAAGATATTGCAAATTCGCTAGCAGTAGGCGATGACAACTAGGTGCAGCTGGATACTTGCCTGTATTATTGCAGCAGTTCGTTATTTACTCCACCGAGTTACCAGCTCACTCATTGTTCTTCTTTTGTTAGTCAGTTGTTAGCTCGCCAACCAAATCGACGGGTGTCTCCAAATTCACTACCTTCTAAAGGTATTTCGGTTTGAGACGAGAAAGAGAAACAGATGAGTGAAGTTTTTCTTATTCAAGCACTAACTGTTGGGGAAGAAACTCCTAATTAACACCACTGCCTTTCGTTCACTATTGGGTATATATATCTGAGTCGATAAGATATAAGCATATGGAAGATGGTATCTGTTCTTTCGGACTGACGCGAGTAATGAGTATAGTGGGCAGCGGCACTAGAAATATAGTGTGTGGACAGTAAGCGTAATTTGTAAGTGTGGGTCTCACAGGCAGCGTGCCAGAGTTAAGTCCCTGCAGTCGCGCTATCCTCTGTGTCCTCGATGGGTCTCCAGTCAGGCTTTAGGATGTGGCGCGCCACGGACCTGTTGTGCCGGCCGAGGGCGCGCATGGACGAGGAAGTGTTTACACCGCCGGTACTGGCGCGTGTTGTTGTCTGACTAGATCGCCATGCCACGCAATTTTAGAAAGACTACGTTTCAATTAATGTTCAGTGAATATGCCAGACCCAAGGCTTTCGAAATAGAGCGTATTTTAAAGGAAGAAGTTCGTCTACCAACTGCAGACCTAATTGGAATACACCTATCCATTGTAAGCATGAAATCGGCGTTCCAAAACATCCCAAACGTGTTCTATAGGGTTCAGATCAGGACTCTGTGGAGGCCATTCCATTACAGGAATGTTATTATCGTGTATCCACTCGCCACAGGCCTTGCATTATGAACAGTGCTCGATCGTGTTGAAAGATGCAGTCGCCATCCACTAATTGCTCTTCAACCTCGGGAAGCAAGAAGGTGCTTAAAACTTCAATGTAGGCCTATGCTGTGATAGTGCCGTGCAAAACAGCAAGGGCTGCAAGCCCCATCCATGAAAATCACGACCACACCATAACACCACCGCCTCCGAATTTTACGTCACTGCACACAATCTTCCACTGTTCAATCGTCCATTGTTTACGCTCCTTACACCAAGCGAGGCGTCGTTTGGCATTTACCGGCGTGATGTGTGGCTTATGAGCCCGCATCTCATGGTCGTGCGGTAGAGTTCTCGGTTCCAGCGCCCGGGTTCTCGGGTTCGATTCCCGGGGGGTTAGGGATTTTCTTTGCCTCGTGATGGCTGGGTGTTGTGTGTTGTCCTTAGGTTAGTTAGGTTTAAGTAGTTCAAGGGGACTGAACCTGTACGCTTTCGTGCTGTACGTGTCCCTTCACGTTTCCACTTCACTATCACATCGAAATCAGTGGACCTACGGAAGTTTACGAGTGTGGAAATCTCGCGTACAGACGTATGAGACAAGTGACACACAATAACCTCACCACGTGCGAAGATCGTGAGTTCCGCGGAGCGACCATTCTGCTCTCTGACGATGTCTAATGACAACTGAGGTGGCTGACATGGAGTACGTAGCAGTAGGTGGCAGCACAATGTACCTATTATGAAAAACGTATGTTTTTGGGGGTGTACGGATACTTCTGATCACATAGTGTATGACGGTTCACGCTCACTCAGTTTGAGTTGGGCTGCGCGGCGCCGTGCTTAGTGGTTCAGGTTGGAGTGCCTCAGTCTCGCAATTGGAGCAAGTTAAGATTACAAGTGCCGCATTTATTGTGCTGTATCGTCATCTAAAAATGAGCTGTTGTCAATGGTTAACATCTACATTAAAAGTATGTCAATGTACGGTGGAAATAATTATTTCGTTGAACTACATCTTGGCAAGATTGAAGAGTTAGATTTTTTTTTTTTTTTTTTTTTTTTTTTTGTCGTTCAAAGACTTAAAAGCTGTTGTATATGAAACACGAACAATGGACACATGTTGCACAACTGCAGTACCAACCATTCTTTTTGGCAACGGCAGATTCCTTTATGAGTTACATGTACAAACTATAACATGCGTCGTTCCTGCGTCACAACCTGTACTCGTACACACATTATGTAATTCCAGTACGCGGGAGGACGTTTTAATCGAATACGATATTGCAATGCCTTGTTTTTATGAATTACGGTGCACTGAAGTGCGGCGACTTCAGCTGTTATGAGATACACTCATGTTCAGAAAAAAACAGAACACCATGAACGAACAGAGATAGAACGTTTTTAAGGTTATTATTGCTGCTGCTAATCTAAAAATTTCTCCTTGCACAATGTAGCGATAAACGGTTGTCATATTAACTTTTTTTCTTTCTTTAGGATGAGTAAAATTTGCCACACACATGTTGCTTTTGAGAGAACTGCACAACTGATGATTTTCATTTTTTCTTTATCTTTAGATCTATCATATGATTTAATTTCAGGGTGCCATAAATTCTGTCTAACACTTTTTTACGGTTCGATGCTATTGTTCGAAGGGGCCTGCTTTGAAAAGTTACACCCAAGGCTGAATGATGCTCTACGCGTTTGGCCCAAGCAATCTGAACGTTTTTGAGACCGTTAAGATTTAAAAATGAACTCTTCGCCTCATTAACTTTTACACGCGTTGCGTTGCAGTAAAGCAGTAAATTTTCTATTATACGCACAGCGTCATCGTTGCTTCTTATTATCAAACAAGCGTCGTCAGCGTACGCGTTACTAACTTCCTTCCGATCTGAGACTGATATGCCATCTAGTGCGTCATTTAAAGGTCTCATAAGAGGTTCCAGTGCTACAACGTACAGCATCGTTGGTAACTGACTCCCCTGCGAGACTCTATTCCAATCAAAATGTCATTACTATACTGTCCATTCAGTGAAACCTTTGATTTGATACCTGTTAATCTGTTAGCTAACACATTCACGTTACTAGTAGTTAGTCCAATGTACGTCAATGTTTGGAAAAGGTATCCGTGGTTTATACTGTTGAACACTTTTGCAAAGTCTATAAAAGATAGACCGCCATATTCTGTTTGGAAAGATTACGACGATGCCCTGTATTCACTTACAGTCTTGAATATGCTACACCCTGGAAGACAAATTTGATGGCATCCAATGATCTTTTCTAAGACTGGACTTAGTCACTTTTTAACAACCCTCGCTGTTTTTATGTGATCTGAGTTCATTAGGATTATATTTCTCATTTTAGTTACTGGGTGTTTCAAAAATTACCGGTGTATTTGAAATGGCAATACAAACTAAACGAGCAGCGATAGAAATACACCGTTTGTTGCAATATGCTTGGGACAACAGTACATTTTCTTCTCTTTCCTCTGTGAGGTTTTGGACGGATTAAACAAAAGGTTGCAAACTCTAGGTGTTTTCTTTGATATAACGAAGGCTTTTGACTGTGTTGACCACAAAATATTACTGCAGAAGTTGGACCATTATGAAGTAAGGGGAGTAGCTTACAATTGGTTCGCCTCTTACTTTAAGAACAGAAAGCAGAAGGTAATTCTTCGCAATATTGAGAGTGGTAGTGATGTTCAGTCCCAATGGGGCAGTGTTAAGTGGGGCGTTCCTCAATGGTTGGTGATGGGGCCACTGCTCTTTCTTATTTATATAAATGATATGCCTTCTAGTTTTACAGGTGATTCAAAAATATTTCTGTTTGCTGATGACACCAGTTTGGTAGTGAAGGATCTTGTGTGTAATATTCAAACAGTATCAAATAATGTAGTTCATGAAATAAGCTCGTGGCTTGTGGAAAATAATTTGATGCTATATCACAGTAAGACTCAGTTTTTAAAGTTTCTAACTCACAATTCAACAAGAACCGATATTTTGATCGGAGAGAATGGGCATATTATAAGCGAGACGGAACAGTTCAAGTTCCTAGGCATTCGGATAGATAGTAAGCTGTTGTGGAAAGCCCATGTCCAGGATCTTGTTCAGAAACTAAATGCTGCTTTATTTACCATTAGAACAGTATCTGAAATAAGTGACACTTCAACACTAAAAGTAGTCTACTTCGCATATTTTCATACGCTTATGCCGTATAGTATTATTTTTGGGGTAATTCTTCTGATTCAAAAAGGGTATTTTTGGCTCAAAAACGGGCATTTCGGGCTATATGTGGTGTAACTTCGAGAACCTCCTGTCGACCACTATTCAATAGTCTGGGAATTCTCACATTGCACTCACATTGTATATTTTCTTAAATGTCGTTTGTTGTTAGCACTATTAGCCTATTCCCAAGAGTTAGCAGCTTTCACTCAGTCAATACTAGGCAGAAATCCAATCTGCATGTGGAATGCACTTCCTTGACTCTTGTGCAGAAAGGAGTGCAGCATTCTGCTGCATCCATTTTCAATTAGCTACCACAAGAACTCAAAAGATCTTAGCAGTAGCCCAAACTCTTTTAAGTCTAAACTGAAGAGTTTCCTCATCGCTCACTCCTCCTATACTGTCGAAGAGCTCCTGGAAGAGCTAAAAGCAAATTCCAGCGTTACATTGTTGATTTTCTTTATTTAAACTTACGACTCGGTACCTGAATAAGTTTTTTTTTTTATATTTCATTTTATCTGTTTCTAATATCGTGTTATAATTTCATGTATTGCCTCGTTCCGTGACCATGGAGACTTCTCCTTAATTTGGTCCCACCGAACAATAAATAAATAAATAAATGTGTTATTCATCTGAAGTCGAAGCTTTCATAAAGATCACTGGATTTTTCCTTTAATTTCTTCTTCCGTTTTCCTTCTTTCTATAGCTCTTGGCACTCTTTTAATAAAAAATATATCCTGTTGTCTATATCTTCGTCTGTTCGTTCTTCTCCATCGTCTGCCCAGTCTAACATTGTCTCTGACGTACTTTGACTTTTTTTTGTCTCATTTTGTTCGCTTTCGTTCGTTGTATCTGCTCGGATCGGACATCGTAAGACATGCGTTTAAGTTCGTTGTTGATCGATTAACTAATTTTTTTTGGGGGTACAGAGGGCAGCTAACCCTGTGGCCGAACACGCTGAGCTACCGTGGCGGCAGTACTTCGACTAATTAGGGGTTCGTCTCCAGTTTCTCCAGGTTTGTTTCAGATCTAGTTATGTAACGATTGTTGTCCATTTTCAGAATTCATCAGATTTTTGTTTCCTGCAGGGCGCTCATTGGCATTTTCTGTTGTAGACTCTTCCATTGTCATGTCTTGCTCCAGTATGGACCTGAGTTTCTCTCTTAAAGAAGGAGCCAAACTCTCTGCGGCTTCGTGTGCCAGTCTCCGCTTTTTGGCGTTCGTTTTTCTCCTTCAGGATCTCGCAGGAGTCATGTCAGACGATTTTTCTATTGAGCTGATGGGGGAATTCTCAGACGACGTGTGTTCCTTCTTTTTATCAGAATTTCATTTGCAGGTGTCATTGTGAAGTTCGATCTAAGGTTCTTTCACAGTTACATTTAAGACGTTCGAACAATTGATCGGCGTCTTAGGGCGCATGGAATATTCCAGCTTATGGCTCGCGACTGGGGAAGACCTAGAACGACAAGGACACCTGTAATGGTCGAGGCAATTCTTCGTGCAGTTGACGATAACCCTAGTGTCAGCGTCAGAGAAGTTGCTGCTGAACAAGGTAACGTTGACCACGTCACTCTATGGAGAATGCTACGGGAGAACCAGTTGTTTCCGTACCATGTACAGGGTGTGAAGGCACTATCAGCAGCTGATTGGCCTCCACGGGTATGCTTCTGCGAATGGTTCATCCCACAATGTGTCAATCCTCATTTCAGTGCAAATGTTCTCTTTACGGATGAGGCTTCATTCCAACGTGATCAAATTGTAAATTCTCACAGTCAACATGGGCTGACGAGAATCCACACGCAATTGTGCAATCACTTCATCAACACAGATTTTCTGTGAACGTTTGGGCAGGCATTGTTGGTGATGTCTTGATTGGGCCCCATGTTCTTCCACCAACCTCAATGGTGCACGTTATCATGATTCCATACGGGATTCTCTACCTGTGCTGCTAGAACATGTGCCTTTACAAGTACGACACAACATGTGGTTCATGCACGATGGAGCTCCTGCACATTTCAGTCGAAGTGTTCGTACGCTACTCAACAACAGATTCAGTGAACGATGGATTGTTAGAGGTGGACCAATTCCATGGCCTCCACGCTCTCCTGACCTCAACCCTCTTGACTTTCATTTATGGGGGCATTTGAAAAGTCTTGTCTACGCAACCCCGGTACCAAATGTAGAGACTCTTCGTGCTCGTATTGTGGACGGCTGTGATACAATACACCATTCTCCAGGGTTGCATCAGCGCATCAGGGATTCCATGCGACGGAGGGTGGATGCATGTATCCTCGCTAACGGAGAACGTTTTGAACATTTCCTGTAACAAAGTGTTTGAAGTCACGCTGGTACGTTCTGTTGCTCTGTGTTTCCATTCCATGATTAATGTGATTTGAAGAGAAGAAATAAAATGAGCTCTAACATGGAAAGTAATCGTTTTCGGACACATGTCCACATAACATTTTTTCTTTCTTTGTGTGAGGAATGTTTCCTGAAAGTTTGGCCGTACCTTTTTTTGTAACACGCTATGTGACGGGCAGATCCTGCAGCTACTCCCGTTTCAGGAAATGTTTGTACGTGTTTTGTATCATTGCCATAAGTTATGCAACGCTTTTCATTCTCCAGTACCATGACTACCAAAGAGACTGACCATTTCTTCGCAAAAGTTAGCATTGATCTTGAAACAATGGTTGTACGAGTACTTTGCTAACTGAAGCCAAATGACTAGATGAGTCATTTTTTTGATAGCCAGTAAAGAGTTCCGTCACAGAACTATTATCTGTACGAATATACAAAAGGGAATTGTTGTTAGCAAGAATCTCGAGAAGTTCTTGGTCGCTTTACTTCAGATTTTACATGACACTCTTATGAGCATAGGGATGGACATAGGCTACATACTTTTCTCTATTTCTTGGTTTTAACATAAATTTCTACAACATGAAAGTTGGTTCGGTATATGATTAGAATACTACTACGCAATCTGAATCGTGTGAAGCTATGTAATGTTATCTTTTCCCACGTTAAAAATAGGCGAAACAATGACATTGGAAATACTATCCTCAGAGATCCAGCACCAGGAGAGGTCTGTCTCATACCCCGTATACCAGTAAGCCATTTAAGCGAATAAAGTTTTCCGAGCACGACTCGCGGTCAAAACCACACTTTTATATTTCGACGTTCCTGCGTCTCAAACTGTACTCGTAGATACATGCATGCATGAATCACATAATACACACATCAAAAGAAGGTTTGTCTCCCCCCAGTTCCTAGAACTCCTGAAGACAGACGTTGACTTTAGATATTGTAATACACAGATTTTTTGACTGTATAGAGATGTCACTAAAACCTCACAAAGATGTGAGACTGTTCAATCGTCCAATGTTTACGCTTCTTACACCAAGCGAAGCGTCGTTTGGCATTTACCGGCGTGATGTGTATCTTATGACCCCGCATCTCGTGGTGGTGCGGTAGCGTTCTCGCTTCCCGCGCCCGGGTCCTCGGGTTCGATTCCCGGCGGGGTTAGGGATTTTCTTTGCCTCGTGATGGCTGGGTGTTGTGTATAGTCCTTAGGTTAGTTAGGTTTAAGTAGTTCTAGGGGACTGAACCTGTACGCTTTCGTGCTGTACGTGTCCCTACACGTTTCCACTTCACTATCACATCGAAATCAGTGGACCTACGGAAGTTTATGAGTGTGGAAATCTCGCGTACAGACGTATGACACAAGTGACACCCAATAACCTCACCACGTTCGAAGATCGTGAGTTACGCTTAGCGACCATTCTGCTCTCTGACGATGTCTAATGACAACTGAGGTGGCAGACATGGAGTACGTAGCAGTAGGTGGCAGCACAACGTACCTATTATGAAAAACGTATGCTTTTGGGGGTGTACGGATACTTCTGATCACATAGTGTATGACGGTTCACGCTCACTCAGTTTGAGTTGGGCTGCGCGGCGCCGTGCATAGTGGTTCAGGTTGGAGTGCCGCAGTCTCGCAATTGGAGCAAGTTAAGTTTAGAAGTGCCGCGTTTATTGTGCTGTACCGTCATCTAAAAATGAGCTGTTGTCAGTGGTTAACATCTGCGTTAAAAGTATGTCAATGTACGGTGAAAATAATCATTTCGTTGAACTACATCTTGGCAAACCTGAACAGTTAGATTTTTTTTTTTTTTTTTTGTCAAATGTCGTTCAAAGACTTAAAAGCTGTTGTATATGAACCACGAATAATGGACACATGTTGCACAACTGCAGTATCAACCATTATTTTTGGCAACGGCAGATTCCTTTATGAGTTACATGTACCTGTTCAAGCTCTGCAAAAGATATCAGCCATTGTCATCGAAGTATGCATAATATTCTTTGCTTCATCGGTTTCGAATGCGACATCACTGTGCGACCCACTTCCAGTCATCATTTAGTTTTGTTTTTGTGTGATATTTATTGTTCTTAGGATCCCACAATTCCTCCTTTCCTCCACAAAGAGCTATAAGTTGTTAAGTATCTTTGCCGTTACACGCCATACTTAGTGAGAACACACTTTCGCTGCAGGACGTGCCCCTCACATAGGGTGTTACAAAAAGGTACGGTCAAACTTTCAGGAAACATTCCTCACACACATAGAAAGAAAAAATGTTATGTGGACATGTGTCCGAAAACGCTTACTTTCCATGTTAGAGCTCATTTTATTTCTTCTCTTCAAATCACATTAATCATGGAATGGAAACACACAGCAACAGAACGTACCAACGTGACTTCAAACACTTTGTTACAGGAAATGTTCAAACTGTCCTCCGCTAGCGAGGATACATGGATCCACCCTCCATCGCATGGAATCCCTGATGCGTTGATGCAGCCCTAGATAATGGCATAAAGTATCACAGCCGTCCACAAAACGAGCACGAAGAGTCTCTACATTTGGTACCGGGGTTGCGTAGACAAGAGCTTTCAAATGCCCCCATAAATGAAAGTCAAGAGGGTTGAGGTCAGGAGAGCGTGGAGGCCATGGAATTGGTCCACCTCTAACAATCCATCGTTCACTGAATCTGTTGTTGAGTAGCGTACGAACACTTCGACTGAAATGTGCAGAAGCTCCATCGTGCGTGAACCACATGTTGTGTCGTACTTGTAAAGGCACATGTTCTATGAGCACAGGTAGAGTATCTCGTATGAAATCATGATAACGTGCTCCATTGAACGTAGGTGGACGAACATGGGGCCCAATCAAGACACCACCAACAATGCCTGCCCAAACGTTCACAGAAAGTCTGTGTTGATGAAGTGATTGCACAATTGCGTGTGGATTCTCGTCAGCCCACACATGTTGATTGTGAAAATTTACAATTTGATCACGTTGGAATGAAGCCTCATCCGTAAAGAGAACATTTGCACTGAAATGAGTATTGACACATTGTGGGATGAACCATTCGCAGAAGCATACCCGTGGAGGCAAATCAGCTGCTGATAGTGCCTTCACACGCTGTACATGGTACGGAAACAACTGGTTCTCCCGTAGCACTCTCCATACAGTGACGTGGTCAACGTTACCTTGTTCAGCAGCAACTTCTCAGACGCTGACACTAGGGTTATCGTCAACTGCACGAAGTATTGCCTCGTCCATTACAGGTGTCCTCGTCGTTCTAGGTCTTCCCCAGTCGCGAGCCATAAGCTGGAATATTCCGTGCGCCCTAAGATGCCGATCAATTGTTCGAACGTCTTTCTGTCGGGACACCCTCGTTCTGAAAATCTGTCTCGATACGAACGTACCGTGCCACGGTTATTGCCCCATGGTAACCCTTACATCAAATGGGCATCTGCCAACGCATTTCTAAACATTGCACTGACTGCAAAACCACGTTCTTGATGAACAATAACCTGTTGATGCTACGTACTGATGTGCTTGATGCTAGTACTGTAGAGCCATGAGTCGCATGTCAACACAAGCACCGAAGTCATCATTACCTTCCTTCAATTGGGACTACTGGCAGTGAATCGAGGAATGTTGTGTATTCACCTCTTGGTCTTCCTCTACGATTTTTACCCTCCACACTGCCCTCCAATACTAAATTGGTGATCCCTTGATGCCTCAGAACGTGTCCTACCAACTGATCCCTTCTTCTGGTCAACTTCTCTTCTCCCCAATCCTATTCAATACTTCCTCATTAGTTATGTGATCTACCCATCTAATCTTCAGCATTCTTCTGTAGCACCACATTTCGAAAGCTTCTATTCTCTTCTTGTCCAAACTATTTATCGTTTGCTTTTGTTGACGTTCATCTTATATCCTCCTTTCAAGACACTATCCATTCCATTCAACTGCTCTTCCAAGTCCTTTGCTGTCTCTGACAGAATTACAATGTCATCGGCGAACCTCAAAGTTTTTATTTCTTCTCCATGGATTTTAATACCTACCCCGAATTTTTCCTTTATTTCCTTTACTACTTGCTCAATATACAGATTGAATAACATCGGGGAGAGGCTACAACCTTGCCTTACTCCCTTCCCAACCACTGCTTCCCTTTCATGTCCCTCGACTCTTATAACTGCCATCTGGTTTCTGTACAAATTGTAAATAGCCTTTCGCTCCCTGTATTTTACCCCTGCCACCTTTAGAATTTGAAAGAGAGTATTCCAGTCAAAATTGTAAAAAGCTTTCTCTAAGTCTACGAATGCTAGAAATGTAGTTTTGCCTTTCCTTAATCTTTCTTCTAAGGTAAGTCGTAAGGTCAGTATTGCCTCACGTGTTCCAGTTTTTCTACGGAATCCAAACTGATCTTCCCCGAGGTCGGCTTCTTCTAGTTCTCCATTCGTCTGTAAAGAATTCGTGTTAGTATTTTGCAGCTGTGGCTTATTAAACTGATTGTTCGGTAATTTTCACATCTGTCAACACCTGCTTTCTTTGGGATTGGAATTATTATATTCTTCTTGAAGTCTGTGGGTATTTCTCCTGTTTCATACATCTTATTCACCAGATGGTAGAGTTTTGTCAGGACTGGCTCTCCCAAGGCCGTCAGTAGTTCCAATGGAATGTTGTCTACTCAGGGGGCCTTGTTTCGACTCAGGTCTTTCAGTGCTCTGTCAAACTCTTCACGTAGTATCATATCTCCCATTTCATCTTCATCCACATCCTCTTCCATTTCCATAATATTGTCCTCAAGTACATCGCCCTTGTAGAGATCCTCTATATACTCCTTCCACCTTTCTGCTTTCCCTTCTTTGCTTAGAACTGGGTTTCCATCTGAGCTCTTGATGTTCATACAATTGGTTCTCTTATCTCCAAAGGTATCTTTAATTTTCCTGTAGGCAGTATCTATCTTACCCCTAGTGAGATAAACCTCTACATCCTTACATTAGTCCTCTAGCCATCCCTGCTTAGCCATTTGCACTTCCTGTCGATCTCATTTTTGAGACGTTTGTATTCCTTTTTGCCTGCTTCATTTACTGCATTTTTATATTTTCTCCTTTCGTCAATTAAATTCAATATTTCTTCTGTTACCCAAGGATTTCTACTAGTCCTCGTCTTTTTACCTACTTTATCCTCTGCTGCCTTCACTACTTCATCCCTCAAAGCTACCCATTCTTCTTCTACTGTATTTCTGTCCCCCATTCCTGTCAATTTTTCCCTTACGCTCTCCCTGAAACTCTGTATAACCTCTGGTTCTTTCAGTTTATCCAGGTGCCATCTCCTTAAATTTCCACCTTTTTGCAGTTTCTTCAGTTTTAATCTACAGGTCATAACCAATAGATTGTGATCAGAGTCCACATCTGCCCCTGGGAATGTCTTACAATTTAAAACCTGGTTCCTAAATCTCTGTCT
This sequence comes from Schistocerca gregaria, assembly GCF_023897955.1. Lineage (NCBI taxonomy): Eukaryota > Metazoa > Arthropoda > Insecta > Orthoptera > Acrididae > Schistocerca > Schistocerca gregaria. The sequence goes on along the minus strand of NC_064931.1, from coordinate 181,213,988 downwards.
TACCATTATATAATCTATCTGATACCTTTTAGTATCTCCAGGGCTCTTCCATGTATACAACCTCCTTTCATGATTCTTAAACCAAGTATTAACTATGATTAAGTTGTGCTCTGTGCAAAATTCTACCAGGCGGGTTCCTCTTTCATTTCTTAGCCCCAATCCATATTCTCCTACTACGTTTCCTTCTCTCCCTTTTCCTACTGCCGAATTCCAGTCACCCATGACTATTAAATTTTCGTCACCCTTCACTATATGAATAATTTCTTTTATTTCATCATACATTTCTTCAATTTCTTCGTCATCTGCAGAGCTAGTTGGCATATAAACTAGTACAACTGTAGTAGGTGTGGGTTTCGTATCTATCTCGGCCACAATAATGCGTTCACTATGCTGTTTGTAGTAGCTTACCCGCATTCCTATTTTCCTATTCATTATTAAACCTACTCCTGCATTACACCTATTTGATGTTGTGTTTGTAACCATATAGTCACCTGACCAAAAGTCTTGTTCCTCCTGCCACCGAACTTCACTAATTCCCACTATATCTAACTTTAACCTATCCATTTCCCTTTTTAAATTTTCTAACCTCCCTGCCCGATTAAGGGATCTGACATTCCACGCTCCGATCCGTAGAACGCCAGTTTTCTTTCTGCTGATAAAGACATCATCTTGAGTAGTCCCCGCCCGGAGATCCGAATGGGGGACTATTTTACCTCCGGAATATTTTACCCAAGAGGACGCCATCATCATTTAATCATACAGGAAAGCTGCATGCCCTCGGGAAAAATTACTGCCGTAGTTTCACCTTGCTTTCAGCCGTTCGCAGTACCAGCACAGCAAGGCCATTTTGGTTATTGCTACAAGGCCAGATCAGTCAGTCATCCAGACTGTTGCCCTTGTGGTTGCACCTACGGTACGGCTATCTGTATCGCTGATGCACGCAAGCCTCCCCACCAACGGCAAGGTCCATGGTTCATGGGGGGAGGAATCGAGGAAGTACAGTACATACTGACGAAACTAAAATGAGCTCTAACATGGAAATTAAGCGTTTCCGGACACATGTCCACATAAAATCTTTTCTTTATTTGTGTGTGAGGAATGTTTAGCCATACCTTTTTGTAACACCCTGTATAAGGGTGTGTGGCTATCGAGTTGTTACGTATGACGGACAACCTCAAACGTGCGCTCTATGTAACTGCTCTGAGCCCATACGGAATGAGTGCAGTAAAAGGCGCGTCCCGCTGATGCCGACTTCAGAGGTTACTATTCCTGGCCCGACGGCTAGCCTCAAGTAAACGCTGCCGCCGCATCGATGGCACGCCACAGTACCGTCAACAGCAGGGCTGGGAGAGGCTCCTGTGTCACTGGCGGTACCCAGAAACGACACAGTACCGAGTTCAGGTGAAACCGTCCGAAAAACTGACAAGCGGCCTCCAAATGAGGAAACAAATGAAGTATCCGGTATAACAAAGTCTGTCATGTATACAGCAGACAATTCTAAACACCACAGAAACTGAAATCGCACTGCGCTCTTCGCTTTTGTAACTCGAAGAGCTGACGATTTCAGATAAGTCAGCAATGGATATTGAAGGTACGCCAGACCCACGTACAGAGTTAAATGAAGAACAAACGTAAATCAGGTCGAAAATACAAAACACAAGTGGAAAAAGCCAATCGAGAAGGACACCAAAGTGTACAGAAAGTAGATACATGCAAACAATCTTAAGTTATAAATGTAACTGTGAAAGAACCAAAGATCGAACTTCACAATGACACCTCCAAAAGAAATTCTGATAAAAAGAAGGACCACACGTCGTCTGAGAATTCCCCCATCAGCTCAATAGAAAAATCGTCTGACATGTCTCCTGCGAGATCCTGAAGCAGAAAAACGAACGCCAAAAAGCGGAGACTGGCACACGAAGCCGCAGAGAGTTTGGCTCCTTCTTTAAGAGAGAAACTCTGGTCCATACTGGAGCAAGACAAGACCACGGAAGACTCTACAACAGAAAATGCCAATGAGCGCCCTGCAGGAAACAAAAGTCTGATGAATTCTGAAAATGGACAACAATCGTTACATAACTAGATCGGAAACAAACCTGGAGAAACAGGAGACGAACCCCTAATTAGTCGAAGTACTGCCGGCACGGTAGCTCAGCGTGTTCGGCCACAGGGTTAGCTGCCCTCTGTAATAAAAAAACTGAGTTAATCGATCAACAACGAACTTAAACGCATGTCTTACGATGTCCGCCCCGAGCAGATACAACGAACGCAAGCGAACAAAATGAGACAAAAAAAAGTCAAAGTACGTCAGAGACAATGTTAGACTGGGCAGACGATGGAGAAGAACGAACAGACGAAGATATAGACAACAGGATATATTTTTTATTAAAAGAGTGCCAAGAGCTATAGAAAGAAGGAAAACGGAAGAAGAAATTAAAGGAAAAATCCAGTGATCTTTATGAAAGCTTCGACTTCAGATGAATAACATATTTATTTATTTATTTGTTGTTCGGTGGGACCAAATTAAGGAGAAGTCTCCATGGTCACGGAACGAGTCAGTACATGAAATTATAACACGATATTAGAAACAGATAAAATGAAATATAAAAAAAACATATTCAGGTGACGAGTCGTAAGTTTAAATAAAGAAAATCAACAATGTAACGCTGGAATTTGCTTTTAGCTCTTCCAGGAGCTCTTCGACAGAATAGGAGGAGTGAGCCATGAGGAAACCTTTCAGTTTAGACTTGGGCTACTGCTAAGATCTTTTGAGTTCTTGTGGTAGCTAATTGAAAATGGATGCAGCAGAATTCTGCACTCCTTTCTGCACAAGAGTCAAGGAAGTACATTCCACATGCAGATTGGATTTCTGCCTAGTATTGACTGAGTGAAAGCTGCTAACTCTTGGGAATAGGCTAATATTGCTAACATCAAACTACATTAAAGAAAATATACAGTTTGAGGGCAATGTCAGAATTCCCAGACTATTGAATAGGGGTCGACAAGAGGTTCTCGAACTTACACCACATATAGCTCGAACAGCCCGTTTTTGAGCCAAAAATACCATTTTTGCTTACTATCTATCCGAAGGCCTAGGAACTTGAACTGTTCCGTCTCGCTTATAATATGCCCATTTTCTCCGCTCATAATATCGGTTCTTATTGAATTGTGAGTTAGAAACTGTAAAAACTGATTCTTACTGTGACATAGAATCAAATTATTTTCCACATGCCAGGAACTTATTTCATGAACTACATTATTTGATAGTGTTTGAATATTACACACAAGATCCTTCACTACCAAACTGGTGTCATCAGCAAACAGAAATATTTTTGAATCACCTGTAATACTAGAAGGCATATCATTTGTATAAATAAGAAACAGATGTGGCCCCAGCACCGACCGTTGGAGAACGCCCCACTTAAGAGTGGCCCATTGGGACTGAACATCACTACCACTCTCAATATTGCGGAGAATTACCTTCTGCTTTCTGTTCTTAAAATAAGAGGCGAACCAATTGTAAACTACTCCCCTCACTCCATAATGGTCCAACTTCTGCAGTAATATTTTGTGGTCAACACAGTCAAAAGCCTTCGTTATATCAAAGAAAACACCTAGAGTTCGCAAACTTTTATTTAATCCGTCCAAAACCTCACAGAGGAAAGAGAATATAGCATTTTCAGTTGTTAAACCATTTCTAAAACCAAACTGAACATTTGACAGCAAATTATGTGAATTTAAGTGCTCCAGTAACCTTGTATATACAACCTTCTCGATAACTTTAGCAAACACCGATGGCATAGAAACAGGTCTGTAATTGTCAATATTATCCCTGTCTCCTTTTTTATAAACAGGCTTCACTAGCGAGTACTTTAATCGGTCAGGAAACCGACCACTCCTAAAGGAAAAGTTACAGATGTGGCTAAGTACTGGGCTGACATACATAGAACAATACTTCAGTATTCTGCTAGACAATCCGTCATATCCATGAGACTTCTTGGTCTTTAGTGATTTACTTATTAACTCAATCTCCCTCTTGTCAGTATCATGGAGGAGCATTTCAGGTAACAGTCTCGGACACATTTTTCTAAGAGCGCTATATGATTCCCTGTTGGGACTAGGTTTCCATTTAGTTCACCTGCTATATTCAGAAAGTGATTATTAAATACTGCACATATATGCGACTTATCAGTAACACGAACATTCCCACAACGCACTGAGTCTATATCCTCGACCTGTCTCTGCAGACCAGCCACTCCCTTTACGACTGACCATATGGTTTTAATTTTAACCTGAGACTTATTCATTCTGCATACCACATACTTTTTGCCTTCCTAATAACAATTTTAAGCACCTTACAATACTGTTTGTAATGGGCTGCTGCATTTAGATTCTGACTATTTCTAACGTTCTGATATAATTGCCACTTTGTTCTACAAGATATTCTTATCCCTCTAGTCAGCCACCCAGCCTGCCTGTTTGTGCTAGTACCCTGTTTTGTACGTTCTAACGGAAAGCAACTTTCAAAGATCACAAGAAAAGTCTTGAGAAAAGCATTACATTTATCCTCTACTGTATCAGCACTATAAACATCTTGCCACTCTTGGTCCTTGATAAGGTTTACAAAGGTCTCTACAGCAACTGGATAGCTTTCCTAAACAGCTGATGAGTATATTTAACACGTGTTGCAGCACAAAAATTTTTTAGAGTTAAGATTTGTGCATCATGATCTGAAAGGCCATTCACCTGTTTGCTAAAAGAATGCCCTTCTAGTAGTGAGGAATGAACAGAAATGTTGTCTATAGTTGTTCTACTGTTCCCTCGCACTCTCGATGGAAAGAATACGGTTTGCATAAGACTATATGAATTAAGGAGATCTACCAGCATCCTCTTCCTTGCACAATCACTTATACAATTAATATTGAAGTTACCACATATAACTAACTTTTTGTATTTCCTATAAAGTGAACCAAGAACCTCCTCTAGCTTTAGCAAAAATGTTGTGAAATCGGAGTCTGGGGATCTATTAATAACAACAGTTATTCAAACACCTTTTCAGTGCAGTACTTTGAAACATCAATTGACTCAAATGGGATGCCGTTTTTCACATATATGGCTACTCCCCCACACCGCAAAGAGCTCCTCGAAAAGCTGCCAGCCAACCTGTACCCTGGTAATGGAAGCATCTGAATTATCTCCTTATTTAAGAAGTGTGCAGATATACCAATAATTTCAGAGTCAATATCTATAAGCAATTCACTAACTTTATCTCTAATACATTCTGATGGAACAAACTTATAATGTGAGTACCTTGAATATAAATGAAACACAAATTGCAATTAAAGTAGCTCTCCTTAAAACTTGTTTTTTGTCAGTCAGACACCGAAATAGTATTTTTAAAAGAAGTCAGTATTAGGGATCTGTGTGTAGCTGGCTACAATAAAATTTTAAACTTAGCTCATGAGCACAACTCTGGGACAGTTATCCTTGGCAAGGAAGGAACTCAAATGAACGATGTCTGTTTTTTAGAATCGAGGAACGGCACAGACGTAAAATTTTTAATACAGCTTTTATTACTATCTAAACGGAGAGCTATGTGGTTGAGAAACACAACTGAATTTCATTTTACTCTCGTATACGCACCCTCTACCAGAAACCAATGTCTCAAGATATTTTCATGCATATTAGCAGACCAAAGCCAAGCTTCTAAATATCAAGAGATCAAAGCCAGAGGACTTAAAAATAAATTCACACACACAAAACTGTTATAGAAGACGAAAGTACCACAATATATTATCTCATAAGACATGAAAAGCAAAGGAGAAAAAATTTTATTGAGTACCTCCGAGCGGAGGACACGAGAGATCTGAAAGATCAAAAAGCTATTACGCCTTTTCGAATTTGTGATACACTCTACAGTCAAAAGTGGGTTGAGGACAATGTGGTGAGAGATTTTTTATCCATATCTGGAGTCGCAGACACAATAACAGAACAGGGTAACCTAAATATGACAGCGGAAATACCCACAGAAGAAGTTTTAGATATACAGAAGTCATCACCTCCTAAAGAGTCACCAGGCCCTGATAGATTGCCATTAGAATTTTATAGAACATATTGACATACGCCAGGAATAATATTTTCTGAAATTATAAATGAAGTCTTGAAAGGAGAGGCTGTCCCAATAGGCTTTAAACAGAGTGTCATTGTGCTTCTTCTAAAAGGAAGGAACACAGAAATAAAGGATATAACTAAAATGAGACCTATCACCCTAATGAACTCAGATCACAAAAAAAAGAAACAGCGAGGGTTGTCAAAGAGAGACTCAGCCCAGTCTTAGAAAAGATCATTGGATGCCATCAAACTTGTCTTCCAGGGTGTAGCATATTCAAGACTGTAAGTGATTACAGGGGCATCGTCGTAATCTTTCCAAACAGAATATGGCTGTCTTGCTTTTATAGACTTTGCAAAAGCGTTCAACAGAGTAAACCACGGATACCTTTTCCAAACAATGACGTACATGGGACTAACTACTAGTAAAGTGAGCGTGTTAGCTAACAGATTGACAGGTATCAAATCAAAGGTTTCACTGAATGGACAGTATAGTAAGGACATTTTGATTGGAATAGAGTCTTGCAGGGGAGTCAGTTACCAATGATGCTGTACGTTGTAGCACTGGAAGCTCTTATGAGACCTTTAAATGACGCACTAGATGGCATATCAGTCTCAGATCGGAAGGAAGTTAGTAACGCGTACGCTGACGACGCTTGTTTGATAGTAAGAAGCAACGATGACGCTGTGCGTATAATAGAAAATTTACTGCTTTACTGCACCGCAACGCGTGTAAAAGTTAATGAGGCGAAGAGCTCATTTTTAAATCTTAACGGTTTCAATAACGTTCAGATTGCTTGGGCCAAACGCGTAGAGCAGCATTCAGTCTTGGGTGTAACTTTTTATAGCTGGCCCTTCGAACAATAGCATCGAACCGTAAAAAAGTGTTAGACAGAATTTGTGGCACCCTGAAATTAAATCATATGAGAGATCTAAAGATAAAGAAAAAATGAAAATCATCAGTTGTGCAGTTCTCTCAAAAGCGACATGTGTGTGGCAAATTTTACTCATCCTAAAGAAATAAAAAAAGTTAATATGACAACTGTTTATCGCTACATTGTGCAAGGAGAAATTTTTAGATTTGCAGCAGCAATAATAACCTTAAAAACGTTCTATCTCTGTTGGTTCAGTCTCCGCACTTCAGTGCACCGTAATTCATAAAAACAAGGCATTGCAATATCGTATTCGATTAAAATATCCTCCCGAGTACTGGAATTACATAATGTGTGTACGAGTACAGCTTGTGACGCAGGAACGACGACATGTTATAGTTTGGGTTCGGCAGTGAGTCGTGTTCGGAAACGCTGATTCGCTTAAATTGAATGGATAAATCAGTTTTGATCATTGATATACGGAGTGTGAGAGAGACTTCTTATCATGGATCTATGATGATAGTAGCTTCAATGACATTATCTAGCCTAGTTTTAAACTGGAAGTGTAGCATTACAAAGTTTCACAGGATTCAGATTGCGTAATGTCGTTATAATCGTAGACCAATCCAACTTTCGTTATATACAGCTTTCTACTAAAACTGACTGCGAGAAAGAAAACGAAACCGCCCACTTTCACAGCACAGCACAGTATTTTCTTTCTCGTACTGAATTTTAACGGAAAGCCCGTATGTCTTTTTTTTTTAAGAAATACATGTAATCTATGTCCAGCAGCACGTTTATTAGAGTGTCGTGTAAAAATTCAAGTAAGTCAAACGATAACTTTTCGAGTTTGTTTGCTAACAAGGTTTCTCCTTTATATACCCGCGCAAATAATAGCTCTGTAAAAACCAAAGGACGGAACTCTTTATTTGGTATCAAATAGATGACACCTCAAGTCGTTTGGCCTAAATTATCAGAGTACTCGTTCAACCGTTGTTTCCAATTGGTATTGTTTACGAAGAAATGGTCAGTCTCTTTGATAATCATCATAGTAGAGAATAAAGTGAGTTTCATAGCAATGAACAACTTATGGCCGTGATACAAAACACCTATGAACATTTCCTGTAACAGGATTGACTTGCTCCCTCTCTCTCTCATTCTCTATTTGGAACTCTCCGATACTCCATCATTTCCTAGGCTTAACTGACGTAATTTTGTTACGAAATCTGTACGCAGGGCTGCGTCTGAGCTAAAGGAATTTTCACTTCACACTTCCTTCATTCAAGAACAAAATGTGGTCTGCACGACACGCAAAATATACTAATACTGTATGAAAAAGATTGACCTTTCGAAGACAGTACTGTATCTGTAACAAAGCAGCATTATACGAAATAATGGACTGTATTCGCAGTTGCGAATGCGAACAAGCATGTGCTGTATAAGGGGAGACTCGAAGCCGGTTTTCGCACTTTACATGAGCGGTCGCCATAACCCAGTGGTTTCCAATCTTTTTGAGACTACTACCCCCGAACGAGTTCATGTAGAAACAAATACCCCCAACAGAGTGTAGTGTCTAACTAAATTTGAGAGAGGAAAAAAGATAGCAAGACGCAGTTATTCACAAACGAGCAAGAGAAAAGTCATTCAAAATACACGAAAACAATAAAACACTCTCACAACAAACCAAATTGAGCAAGGATGACATAGTTTAGTAATCTAGACCTGTGGACTATTTCCATTGGCAGCCATAGGTCTCAAGCAGTGTAATTTGCAAGGAAATTATAAGGAAGAAACTCACTGGCGATGCCGCAATTGTGATGAAACATGGCTGGGTAGTAAGACAAAACAGTTGTACGCTTGCAAAAAGGCGGATCCATCCTTAATTCATACTTCTTAGAAAAAACAATTTGAACGTTCCCTTCCTAAAAAAGACACCCTTAACGCCTCCCGATCAGGTCATGAAGGCCCAACGCTACCGACCAGCAGCCGTGTCCTCCTCAGCCCACAGGCGTCACTGGCTGCGGATATGGAGGGGCATGTGGTCAGCACACCGCTCTCTCAGCCGTATGTCAGTTTTCGAGATCGGAGCTACTACTTCTCAATCCAGCAGCTCCTCAGTTTGCCTCACAAGGGTTGGGTGGACCTCGTTTGCCAACAGCGTTCGGCAGACCGGATGGCCACCCATCCAGGTGCTAGCCCAATCCATCAGCTCTTAACTTCGGTGATATGATGGGAACCGTGTTATCATTGCGGCAAGGCCGTTGATCCCAATTCTTAAAATTACAAGGAAATACACATTTTATTAACATTCAACAAATAAAACTGTCTTGTTTTTGTAAGTGTTCTACTAATCCAAGGAATAAAGAAGGTCTATGAGACGGTTGGTACTGCATATTTTAACAATCTTTTTTATATTCGGTTTGGTCTCAGCTAGTGCACATCGTAAATCGTAAGTTCAGTCGTTTCATTGCTTTTGTTTTCGTTGCCACCATAGCCACAAATCCAATTTCACACATATTTTTCTCTTAATAACGAATACTAGTCACCCAGTTTTCTTCAAAAAGTTGCCAGTTCCGTTTTGGAAAAACCTATTTTCAGTGTGTTGTCTTCACGTAGTCCAAGAAATTTTGCTTTGGCTCGAATTTCACTATTTTAAAATATACCATCTTTCACTGAAAACGGTCTTAAAGCCCAGGCGTTTACTTGTCGAGTCTCCAGTGTAGGAAATTAATTACTGATAGTATTTATTACTGGTGGTAAGTGGTGACTTATTTCATTGATGAATGAGCATTTTTCACTGTAGGCATCGAGTTATTACTGTCAATTCTGGGAACATCGAAATGTCTTGAAATTCAGCCCTGGGTTGGTGAAGCTCCAACCTCCGAAGAAAACTGGCAACTGTATCTTGTGCCGTTAAAATATTTGTCATATTTCGTTGGAAGCCGAGATTAAGCGTATTGATTTCCTCAAAGAAATCTTCAACATGTGCCACTTTGGAAATAAATACATTATCTATTATTTTGGCATGTAAATCTTTCTCCTTTTCCATCCTCGTCCTTTTCAATAAGAGAGCAATTTGCGGTCGGAGCTCAAGTATTCTATGCAGCACCTTGCCACGTGACAGCCACCGAACTTCTGTGTGAAACAAGAGCTCATCGAATTTCACTCCAGTCTCTTTGCACAACCCTTTGAGAACTCTTGTCTTTGTTGCACTACCTCGGATATGGTTTACAATCTTCTATTTGAATGAGTACATTCGACAGATCAGGTGGAAATGTTTTCGCTGCCAAAGCATAGCGATGTATACTGCAGTGGCTAAATGTTGCGTTTGGAGCAATTTCTTTCAGCAATCTGTGGAATACAGAGCGAACGCCCAGGATAGAAGGTGCTCCGTCTGTACATACACTCATAAACTTCGACCACTGTAACTTAATTCCTTCAACAAAATTCTTTACTGAACGAAAAACATCCTCATCACGTGTAGTACGTCCAATGATTCCGCGTACAAGTATTCTTCTTCCAGGCCATCGTCTTTTATGCACTGAACATAGAAAAGCAGCTGCAAACAAGATGCAATGTCAGTCGTTTCATCTAATTGCAGTACAAAGAAATTACTTTATCTGATTTTGTTGTTTACTGTGCCCAAAATAACCAAATTCGTGTCCTCGATACGACTTTTAATGATGTTGTTGGAAGGAGATTGCTTGTTTATTTTTTCTACATGTTGCTTTCCTAGAAAAGACTGCATCTAGTAAGCAAGGCGTGATGAGATCCTCTTCTATTGTACAAGGTTTCTTGTTTTCAGCGATTCGAAGAGCGATTCGGTGTGATGCTTCAAGACTAGCTTCCATCGACTGAAAAAAGTAGCACGCTGAAGCCATGCGTGAACTTTTCAGTGCAGCTTCTTTGCGTCTGAAGGGTTCAATATCTACTCTGGCGAACTCTGCATCACTTCTTTCAAAGCGATCTTTTAATTTTCATGGTTTCATGCTCTCTGCTGTCAGCGCTATAGTGCACAGAGCTCACTGGGACTTTTCTGTCAATTATTGTGATAAAACCCAACCGTTGAAAAGCTTGTTTGTCACAAAGAAGAAAGAAACACAACATAATGCATTTTTGGAAAAATAAGGATCACGAGAAGGTAACATTAATAGCAAAAGATTTATTATGAAGCACCTTTAGTAGCCTGCATTGCAAACATACTTAGGTACTGGCTCTGCCTTCTATTCAGCTGCACTTGGACGTAATCTCAGAATCGTCAATATAGTGTTGCTATACTTTATTCATCATAAGTTTAACATGGATGTCAGCATTACTTTTGCTGTACTTTGTTCATTGAATGTTTAACAAAAAAAATTTTCAAATGTGTGTGTAATCTTATGGGACTTAACTGCTAAGGTCATCAGTCCCTAAGCTTACACACTGCTCAACCTAAATTACCCTAAGGACAAACACACACACCCATACCCGAGGGAGGACTCAAACCTCCGCCGGGACCAGCCACACAGTCCATGACTGCAGCGCCTGAGACAGCTCGGCTAATCCCGCACGGTGTAAGGTAAACACGAATGTTAAAATTGCTCCATATAAGTTAAGTAAACCTTGATCAATCCGGAGACTGTTTTCAACACCACAGTGGTTTGTTACGCCTGGTCCTATTGGAGGTAGTATGTCCTCGCTTCCTCCGTCTTTTGAACTGACTTACACAGCCGGCTATCGTGGATTCCGAACCACGGTGTAACTCTGCATTTTTCACTTAAAGAAACATTGTCAGTAGGAAAAGAAATAATAAGTTAGAGATAAAAATCCTAGGACTGATCGGGGATCCATCCCAAGACTTTTAGATTTTTTGTTTACCACTGAGCTCTCTAGATTATCTGGTAAAGGAAAGAGAATATCTGGCCAGAGTAGCAGCACCATGGTTACGTCTGAGAAAAAGACGGAGAGAATAAAAGTGTATGCTGCAATAATCTAACGCCTAGTACGTTCTGAGACGCAAAGGTGCGACTCGTTGTCGCAAGGCTGTTGCTGTACGTCAACTCATATGAATTCATGGCATTGCATCTTGAATCCAGGGCTTGCAGAACAGTATTTCCCAGGCATTTTGAATTCTACCCGAAACAGGATTGTCAGACTCGGTATTCAGGATGACTGACAGTGCGGACACCAGTCAAGACAATCGACAAGTGACTATCGCACTGTGCCACCAAGCAATATACAGTCTGACAAGTTACAGCATACCACATACTGCATAAAGGGCTTAATTTTCGCAGGTGTAGTTACCCAGTGAGTGTTTATACAGGGTGTTACAAAAAAAGGTACGACCAAACTTTCAGGAAACATTTCTCACACACCAATAAAGAAAATACGTTATGTGGGCATGTGTCCGGAAACGCTTAATTTCCATGTTAGAGCTCATTTTAGTTTCGTCAGTATGTACTGTACTTCCTCGATTCACCGCCATGATGTAATACGGGATTTTCTCTACCTGTGCTGCTAGAACATGTGCCTTTACAAGTACGACACAACATGTGGTTCATGAACGATGGAGCTCCTGCACATTTCAGTCGAAGTGTGACCGATGGATTGGTAGAGGTGGACCAATTCCATGGCCTCCACGCTCTCCTGACCTCAACCCTCTTGACTTTCATTTATGGGGGCATTTGAAAGCTCTTGTCTACGCAACACCGGTACCAAATGTAGAGACTCTTCGTGCTCGTATTGTGGACGGCTGTGATACAATACACCATTCTCCAGGGTTGCATCAGCGCATCAGGGATTCCATGCGACGGAGGGTGGATGCATGTATCCTCGCTAACGGAGAACGTTTTGAACATTTCCTGTAACAAAGTGTTTGAAGTCACGCTGGTACGTTCTGTTGCTGTATGTTTCCGTACCATGATTAATGTGATTTGAAGAGAAGTGTTAAAATGAGCTCTAACATAGAAAGTAAGCGTTTGCGCACAAAGTTCCACATAACATATTTTCTTCCTTTGTGCGTGAGGAATGTTTCCTGAAAGTTTGGCCGTACCTTTTTGTAACACCCTGTATGCGCTATGCGAAAGTGTGTTCTCACTAAGTATGGCGTGTAACGACAAAGATACTTAACAACTTATAGCTCTTTGTGGAGGAAAGGAGGAATTGTGGGATCCTAAGGACATTAAATATCACATAAAAACAAAACTAAATGATGACTGGAAGTGGGTCGCCAGTGATGTCGCATTAGAAACCGATGAAGCAAAGAATATTATGCATAGTTCGATGACAATGGCTGATATCTTTTGCAGAGCTTGAACAGGTACATGTAACTCATAAAGGAATCTGCTGTTGCCAAAAAGAATGGTTGATACTGCAGTTGTGCAACATGTGTCCATTATTCGTGGTTCATATACGACAGCTTTTAAGTCTTTGAACGACATTTGACAGAAAAAGAAATCAATCTAACTGTTCAGTCTTGCCAAGATGTAGTTCAACGAAATAATTATTTCCACCGTACATTGACATACTTTAACGCAGATGTTAACCACTGACAGCAGCTCATTTTTAGATAACGGTACAGCACAATAAATGCGGCACTTCTGATCTTAACTTGCTCCAATTGCGAGACTGCGGCACTCCAACCTGAACCACTATGCACGGCGGCGCGCAGCCCAACTCACACTGAGTGAGCGTGAACCGTCATACACTATGTGATCAGAAGTATCCGTACATTCCCAAAAGCATACGTTTTTCATAATAGGTACATTGTGCTGCCACCTACTGCTACGTACTCCATATCAGCCACCTCAGTTGTCATTAGACATCGTCAGAGAGCAGAATGGTCGCTACGCGAAACTCACGATCTTCGAACGTAATGAGGTTATTGGGTGTCACTTGTGTCATACGTCTGTACGCGAGATTTCCACACTCGTAAACTTCCGTAGGTCCACTGATTTCGATGTGATAGTGAAGTGGAAACGTGAAGGGACACGTACAGCACGAAAGCGTTTAGGTTCAGTCCCCTAGAAGTACTTAAACCTAACTAACCTAAGGACAACACACAACACCCAGCCATCACGAGGCAAAGAAAATCCGTAACCCCGCAGGGAATAGAACCCGAGAAACCGGGAGCGGGAAGCGAGAACGCTACCGCACGACCATGAGATGCGGGCTCATAAGCCACACATCACGCCGGTAAATGCCAAACGACGCCTCGCTTGGTGTAAGAAGCGTAAACATTGGACGATTGAACAGTGGAAGAAGATTGTGTGGAGTGACGTAAAATTCGGAGGCGGTGGTGTTATGGTGTGGTCGTGATTTTCATGGAGCGGGCTTGCAGCCCTTGCTGTTTTCCACAGCACTATCACAGCATTGGCCTACATTGAATATTTAAGCACCTTCTTGTTTCCCGAGGTTGAAGAGCAATTAGTCGATGGCGACTGCATCTTTCAACACGATCGAGCACTGTTCATAATGTACGGCCTGTGGCGAGTGGATACACGACAATAACATTCCTGTAATGGACTGGCCTCCACAGAGTCCTGATCTGAACCCTACACAACATCAACTTTTTTGTGATCTGAGTTCATTAGGATGATAGGTCTCATTTCAGTTATATCCTTTATTTCTGTGTTCCTCCTTTTTAGAAGAAGCACAATGACACTCTGTTTAAAGCCTATTGAGGCAGCCTCTCCTTTCAAGACTCCAATAACAATTTCAGTAAATATTATTCCTGTTGTATGCCAATATGTTCTATAAAATTCTAATGGCAATCTATCAGGGCCTGGTAACTCTTTAGGAGGTGATGGCTTCTGTATATCTTAATCTTTTTCTGTGGGTATTTCCGCTGTCATATTTAGGTTACCCTGTTCTGTTATTGTGTCTGCGACTCCAGATATGGATAAAAAATCTCTCACCACATTGTACTCAACCCACTTTTGACTGTAGAGTGTATCACAAATTCGAAAAGGCTCATTCATAATAGCTTTTTAATCTTTCAGATCTCTCGTGTCCTCCGCTCGGAGGTACTCAATAAAATTTCTTCTCCTTTGTTGTTCATGTCTTATGAGATAATATATTGTGGTACTTTCGTTTCTATAACAGTTTTGTGGGTGTGAACTTATTTTTAAGTCCTCTAGGTTTGATCTCTTGATATTTAGAAGCTTGGCTTTGGTCTGCTAATATGCATTAAAATATCTTGTGACATTGGTTGCTCGTAGAGGGTGAGTATACGAGAGTAAATTGAAATTCAGTTGTGTTTCTCAACCACATCGCTCTCTCTTTAGATAGTAATAAAAGCTGTATTTAAAATTTTACATCTATGCCGTTCCTCGATTCTAAAAAACAGACTTCGTTCATTTGAGTTCCTTCCCTGCCAAGGATAACTGTCCCAGAGTTGTGCTCATGAGCTATGTTTAAAATTTTATTGTAGCCAGCTACATACAGATCCCTAATACTGACTTCTTTTGAAAATACTATTTCGGTGTCTGACTGACAAAAAACAAGTTTTAAGGAGAGCTACTTTAATTGCAATTTGTAATTCATTTATATTGAAGGTACTCACATTATAAGTTTGTTCCATCAGAATGTATTAGAGATAAAGTTAGTGAATTGCTTATAGATGTTGACTCAGAAATTATTGGTATATCTGAACACTTCTTAAATAAGGAGATAATTCAGACGCAGCTTTTCGAGGAGCCCTTTGCGGTGTGGGGGAGAAGACATGTATGTGAAAAACGGCATCCCATTTGAGTCAATTGATGTTTCAAAGTACTGCACTGAAAAGGTGTTTGAATAACTTGTTATTTATAGATCCCTAGACTCCTATTTCACAACATTTTTTCTAAAGCTAGAGGAGGTTCTTGGTTCACTTTACAGGAAATACAAAAAGTTTGTTATATGTGGTGACTTCAATATTAATTGTATAAGTGATTGTGCAAGGAAGAGGATGCTGGTAGACCTCCTTAATTCATATTATCTTATGCAAACCGTATTCTTTCCAGCGAGAGTGCGAGGGAACAGTAGAACAACCATAGACAACATTTTTGTTCATTCCTCATTACTAGAAGGTCATTCTGTTAGCAAAAAGGTGAAGGGCCTTTCAGATCATGATGCACAAATTTTAAGTCTAAAAATTTTTTGTTCTGCAACACGTTTTAAATATACTCATCAGCTGTTTAGGAAAGCTGATCCAGTAGCTGTAGTGACCTTTGTAAACCTTATCAAGGAAGAAGAGTAGCAAGATGTTTATAGCGCTGATACAGTAGACGATAAATATAATGCTTTTCTCAAGAATTTTCTTGTGATCTTTGAAATTTGCTTTCCGTTTGAACGTACAAAACAGGGTACTAGCACAAACAGGCAGCCTGGGTGGCTGACTAGAGGGATAAGAATATCTTGTAGAACAAAGAGGCAATTATATCAGAACGTTAGAAATAGTCAGAATCTAAATGCAGCAGCCCATTACAAACAGTATTGTAAGGTGCTTAAAACTATTATTAGGAAGGCAAAAAGTATGTGGTATGCAGATAGGATAAGTCTCAGGATAAAATTAAAACCATATGGTCAGACGTAAAGGAAGTGGCTGGTCTGCAGAGACAGGTCGAGGATATAGAATCAGTGCGTAGTGGGAATGTCCTTGTTACTGATAAGTCGCATATATGTGCAGTATTTAATAATCACTTTCTGAATATAGCAGGTGAACTAAATGGAAACCTAGTCCCAACAGGGGATCATATAGCGCTCTTAGAAAAAAGTGTCCGAAACTGTTACCTGAAATGCTCCTCCATGATACTGACAAGAGGGAGATTGAGTTAATAATTAAATCACTAAAGACCGAGAACTCTCATGGATATGACGGGGTGTCTAGCAGAATACTGAAGTATTGTTCTATGTATGTTAGCCTAGTACTTAGCCATATCTGTAACTTTTCCTTTAGGAGTGGTCGGTTTCCTGACCGATTACAGTACTCGCTAGTGAAGCCACTTTATAAAAAGGGAGACAGGGATAATATTGACAATTACAGACCTATTTCTATGCCATCGGTGTTTGCTAAAGTTATCGAGAAGGTTGTATATACAAGGTTACTGGAGCACTTAAATTCACATAATTTGCTGTCAAATGTTCAGTTTGGTTTTAGAAATGGTTTAACAACTGAAAATGCTATATTCTCTTTTCTCTGTGAGGTTTTGGACGGATTAAATAAAAGCTTGCGGACTCTAGGTGTTTTCTTTGATATAACGAAGGCTTTTGACTGTGTTGACACAAAATATTACTGCCTAAGTTGGACCATTATGGAGTAAGGGGAGTAGCTTACAATTGGTTCGCCTCTTACCTTAAGAACAGAAAGCAGAAGGTAATTCTTCGCAATATTGAGAGTGGTAGTGATGTTCAGTCCCAATGGGTCACAGTTAAGTGGGGCGTTCCCCATTGGTCGGTGCTGGGGCCACTGCTGTTTCTTATTTATATAAATGATATGCCTCCTAGTATTACAGGTGATTCAAAAATATTTCTGTTTGCTGATGACACCAGTTTGGTAGTGAAGGATCTTGTGTGTAATATTCAAACAGTATCAAATAATGTAGTTCATGAAATAAGTTCATGGCTTGTGGAAAATAATTTGATGCTATATCACAGTAAGACTCAGTTTTTACAGTTTCTAACTCACAATTCAACAAGAACCGATATTTTGATCGGAGATAATGGGCATATTATAAGCGAGACGGAACAGTTCAAGTTCCTAGGCGTTCGGATAGATAGTAAGCTGTTGTGGACAGCCCATGTCCAGGATCTTGTTCAGAAACTAAATGCTGCTTTATTTACCATTAGAACAGTATCTGAAATAAGTGACACTTCAACACTAAAAGGAGTCTACTTCGCATATTTTCATACGCTTATGTCGTATGGTATTATTTTTTGGGGTAATTCTTCTGATTGAAAAAAGGTATTTTTGGCTCAAAAACGGGCTGTTCGAGCTACATGTGGTGTAAGTTCGAGAACCTCTTGTCGACCCCTATTCAATAGTCTGGGAATTTCTGACGTTGCCCTCACAGTGTATATTTTCTTTAATGTCGTTTGTTGTTAGCAATATTAGCCTATTCCCAAGAGTTAGCAGCTTTCATTCAGTCAATACTAGGCAGAAATCCAATCTGCATGTGGAATGCACTTCCTTGACTCTTGTGCAGAAAGGAGTGCAGTATTCTGCTACATCCATTTTCAATAAGCTACCACAAGAACTCAAAAGGTCTTAGCAGTAGCCCAAACTCTTTTAAGTCTAAACTGAAGAGTTTCCTCGTGGCTCACTCCTCCTATTCTGTCGAACAGCTCCTGGAAGAGCTAAAAGCAAATTCCAACGTTACATTGTTGATTTTCTTTATTTAAACTTACGACTCGTCACCTGAATATGTTTTTTTTATATTTCATTTAAATCATTATATTTTTTCTAATATCGTGTTATAATTTCATGTATTGACTCGTTCGATGACCATGGAGATTTCTCCTTAATTTGGTCCCACGGAAAAGTAAATAAATAAATAAATAAATGTGTTATTCATCTGAAGTCGAAGCTTTCATAAAGATCACTGCATATTTCCTTTAATTTCTTCTTCCGTTTTCCTTCTTTCTACAGCTCTTTGCACTCTTTTAATAAAAAATATATCCTGTTGTCTATATCTTCGTCTGTTCGTTCTTCTCCATCGTCTGCCCAGTCTAACCTTGTCTCTGACGTACTTTGACTTTTTTTGTCTCATTTTGTTCGCTTTCGTTCGTTGCATCTGCTCGGGGTGGACGTCGTAAGCCATGCGTTTAAGTTCGTTGTTGATCGATTAACTCAGTTTTTTTATTACAGAGGGCAGCTAACCCTGTGGCCGAACACGCTGAGCTACCGTGCCGGCAGTACTTCGACTAATTAGGGGTTCGTCTCCTGTTTCTCCAGGTTTGTTTCCGATCTAGTTATGTAACGATTGTTGTCTATTTTCAGAATTCATCAGACTTTTGCTTCCTGCAGGGCGCTCATTGGCATTTTCTGTTGTAGAGTCTTCCATTGTCTTGTCTTGCTCCAGTATGGACCTGAGTTTCTCTCTTAAAGAAGGAGCCAAACTCTCTGCGGCTTCGTGTGCCAGTCTCCGCTCTTTGGTGTTCGTTTTCCTCCTTCAGGATCTCGCAGGAGACATGTCAGACGATTTTTTCTATTGAGCAGATGGGGGAATTCTCAGACGACGTGTGTTCCTTCTTTTTTTCAGAATTTCTTTTGGAGGTGTCATTGTGAAGTTCTATCTTTGGTTCTTTCACAGTTACATTTACAACTTTAGATTGTTTGCATGTATCTACTTTCTGTACACATTGGTGTCCTTCTCAATTGGCTTTTTCCACTTCTCTTTTTTTTTCGACCTCATTTACGTTTTTTTTATTTAACTCTGTACGTTGGTCTGGAATACCTTCAATATCCATTGCTGACTTATTTGAAATCGTCAGCTCTTCAAGTTACAAAAGCGAAGAGCGCAGTGCGATTTCAGTTTTTGTGGTGTTTAGAATTGTCTGCTGTATACCTGACAGACTTTGTCATACCGGATAATACATTTGTTTCCTCATTTGGAGGCCGCTTGTCAGTTTTTCGGAAGGTTTCACCTGGACTCGGTACTGTGTCGTTTCTGGGTACCGTCAGTGTCAGAGGAGCCTCTCCCAGCCCTGCTTTTGACGGTACTGCGGCGTGCCATCGATGCGGCGGCAGCGTTTACTTGAGGCTAGCCGTCGGGCCAGGAATAGTAAACACTGAAGTCGGCATCAGCGGGACGCGCCTTTTACTGCACTCATTCCGTATGGGCTCAGAGCAGTTACATAGAGCGCACGTTTGAGGTTGTCTGTCATACGTAACAACTCGATAGCCACACACCCTTAAACAGGGTGTTACAAAAATGTACGGCCAAACTTTCAGAAAACATTCCTCACACACAAGTAAAGAAAAGATGTTATGTGCACATGTGTCCGGAAACGCTTAATTTCCATGTTAGAGCTCATTCTAGTTTCGTCAGTATCTACTGTACTTCCTCGATTCACCGCCAGTAGGCCCAATTGAAGGAAGGTAATGTTGACTTCGGTGCTTGTGTTGACATGCGACTCATGGCTCTACTGTACTAGCATCAAGCACATCAATACGTAGCATCAACAGGTTATTGTTCATCACGAACGTGGTTTTGCAGTCAGTGCAATGTTTAGAAATGCGGAGTTGGCAGATGCCCATTTGATGTAAGGGTTAGCACGGGGCAATAGCCGTGGCGCGGTACCTTTGTATCGAGACAGATTTCCAGAGCGAGGGTGTCCCGACAGGAAGACGTTCGAAGCAATTGATCGGCGTCTTAGGGAGCACGGAACATTCCAGCCTATGACTCGCGACTGGGGAAGACCTAGAACGACGAGGACACCTGCAATGGACGAGGCAATTCTTCGTGCAGTTGACGATAACCCTAGTGTCAGCGTCAGAGAAGTTGCTGCTGTACAAGGTAACGTTGACCACGTCACTGTATGGAGAGTGCTACGGGAGAACCAGTTGTTTCCGTACCATGTACAGCGTGTAAAGGCACTATCAGCAGCTGATTGGCCTCCACGGGTATGCTTCTGCGAATGGTTCATCCCACAATGTGTCAATCCTCATTTCAGTGCAAATGTTCTCTTTACGGATGAGGCTTCATTCCAACGTGATCAAATTGTAAATTTTCACAATCAACATGGGCTGACGAGAATCCACACGCAATTGTGCAATCACTTCATCAACACAGATTTTCTGTGAACGTTTGGGCAGGCATTGTTGGTGATGTCTTGAATGGGCCCCATGTTCTTCCACCTACCTCAATGGAGCACGTTATCATGATTTCATACGTGATACTCTACCGGTGCTGCTAGAACATGTGCCTTTACAAGTACGACACAACATGTGGTTCATGCACGATGGAGCTCCTGCACATTTCAGTCGAAGTGTTCGTACGCTACTCAACAACAGATTCAGTGACCGATGGATTGTTAGAGGTGGACCAATTCCATGGCCTCCACGCTCTCCTGACCTCAACCCTCTTGACTTTCATTTATGGGGGCATTTGAAAGCTCTTGTCTACGCAACCCCGGTACCAAATGTAGAGACTCTTCGTGCTCGTATTGTGGACGGCTGTGATACAATACACCATTCTCCAGGGTTGCATCAGCGCATCAGTGATTCCATGCGACGGAGGGTGGATGCATGTATCCTCGCTAACGGAGGACATTTTTAACATTTCCTCTAACAAAGTGTTTGAAGTCACGCAAGTACGTTCAGTTGCTGTGTGTTTCCATTCCATGATTAATGTGATTTGAAGAGAAGAAATAAAATGAGCTCTAATATGGAAAGTAAGCGTTTTCGGACACATGTCTACATAACATTTTTTCTTTCTTTGTGTGTGAGGAATGTTTCCTGAAAGTTTGGCCGTACCTTTTTTGTAACACCCTTTGTGACGGGCAGATCCTGCAGCTACTCCCGTTTCAGGAAACGTTTGTACGTGTTTTGTATCATTGCCATAAGTTATGCAACGCATTTTATTCTCCAGTACGATGACTACCAAAGAGACTGACCATTTCTTCGCAAAAGTTAGCATTGATCTTGAAACAATGGTTGTACGAGTACTTTGCTGATTGAAGCCAAATGACTAGATGAGTCATTTTTCGATAGCCAGTAAAGAGTTCCGTCACAGAACTATTATCTGTACGAATATATAAAAGGGAATTGTTGTTAGCAAGAATCTCGAGAAGTTCTTGGTCGCTTTACTTCAGATTTCACATGACACTCTTATGAGCATATGGATGGACATAGGCTACATACTTTTCTCTATTTCTTGGTTTTAACAGAAATCTCTACAACATGAAAGTTGGATCGGTATATGATTAGAATACTACTACGCAATCTGAATCGTGTGAAGCTATGTAATGTTATCCGTTCCCACGTTAAAAATTGGCGAAATAATGACATTGAAAATACTATCCTCAGAGATCCAGCACCAGGAGATGTCTGTCACATACCCCGTATACCAGTAAGCCATTTAAGCGAATAAAGTTTTCCGAGCACGACTCGCGGTCAAACCCACACTTCTATATTTCGACGTTCCTGCGTCTCAAACTGTACTCGTAGATACATTATGTTATTCCGGTAGAGGGAAGCGAGGACATTTCGATTGAATGTCGCTGCCTGGTGGCGTCGGGTATATTTGATATTGCACTGCCTGTCGTGTTAAGAAAACGATGTAGTGTTCATGCACGCATGAATGACATAATACACACATCAAAAAAAGTTTTGTCTCACCCTAGTTCCTAGAGCTCCTGCAGACAGACGTTGACATTGGATATTGTATTAAACAGTCCATTTGACTGTTCAGAGATGTCACTAAATCCGCACAAAGATGTAAACAACCGAGCGTGAGCAACGCCTATTAGACGGTGAGGGTCCGAGAGCCGATCAGTTCCAGTCATTCTCCAGGAAGGAGGTACACGGCTCGTGTTGTCTGTAGTCCAACCATGCCTACACGGTCAATAACGCGGTTGGATCGCGTCCGCATTGTTACTTCGTGCGTGGAAGGGCTCTCAACAAGGAAAGTGTCCACGCATCTCAGTGTGAAACAAAGCGATGTTTTTCGGACATGGAGGAGATACAGAGAGACAGGAACTGTCGATGACACGCCTCGCTCAGGCCGCCCAAGGGCAACTACTGCAGTTGATGACCGCTACGTGCGGATTATGCCTCGGAGGAACCCTGACAACACTACGCCACCATGTTGAATAATGCTTTTCGTTCAGCCACAGGACGTCGTGTTACAACTGAAACTGTGCTCAATAGGCTGCGTGACGCGCAACTTCACTCCCGACGTCCGTATTTGCAACCACGATACCATGCAGCGCGGTGCAGATGGATCCAACAAGATGCCGAATGGACCGCTCAGAACTGGCATCATGTTCTCTTCACCGATAGTGTCGCATTGCCTTCTACCATACGGAGGAAAGACGACATATGGAAGTTTGAGTCTGGCCATGATCATTGTACGGATCACGAAAGCGGGCAAGACCGTGATTTCCAACCCAAGGCCATTAACCCCTGAGGGATAAAACGATATTTTCCGGGTGGTAAAAATACGAAGTGTTAGATTATGGTTCAGTCAAATAAGTAAATTGCTTCAAAAAATCATTTTCACCAACTCATTAGACTAACGAATTTAAGATATGTTGCTGATTCTAAAAGGGTCAAAAATGAGCATCAATTGCATGACGGTACGTGGTGGCGGCCAGAGCAAATGTATTAACAAAAGATATTGGAAATTCGCTAGCAGTAGGCGATGACCACTAGCTGTAGCTGGCTGCTTGCCTTTATTGTTGCAGCAGTTCATTATTTACTGCACCGAGATACCAGCACTAACTGTTGGGTAAGAAACTCCTAATTAACACCACTGCCTTTCGTTCACTATTGGGTATATATATCTGAGTCGATAAGATATAAGCATATGGAAGATGGTATCTGTTCTTTCGGACTGCCGCGAGTAATGAGTATAGTGACCAGCGGCACTACAAATATAGTGTGTGGACAGTAAGTGTAAGTTGTAAGTGAGGGTCTCACGGGCAGCGCGCCAGAGTTAAGTCCCTGCAGTCGCGCTATCCTCTGTGTCCTCGATGGGTCTCGAGTCTGCTTTAGGGGGTGGCGCGCCACGGACCTGTTGTGCCGGCCGAGGGCGCGCATGGACGAGGAAGTGTTTACACCGCCGGTACTGGCGCGTGTTGTTGTCTGACTAGATCGCCGTGGCACGCAATTTTAGAAAGACTACAGTCCAATTAATGTTCAACGAATATGCCAGACTCGAGGCTTTCGAAATAGAGCGTTTTTTGAAGGAAGAAGTTCGTCTACCTCCTGCAGACCTAATTGGAATACATCTATCCATTGTAAGCACGAAGTCGGCGTTCCAAAACATCCTAAACGTGTTCTATAGGGTTCAGATCAGGACTCTGTGGAGGCCAGTCCATTACAGGAATGTTATTATCGTGTATCCACTCGCTACAGGCCGTGCATTATGAACAGTGCTCGATCGTGTTGAAAGATGCAGTCACCATCCACTAATTGCTCTTCAATCTCGGGAAGCAAGAAGGTGCTTAAAAATTCAATCTAGGCCTATGCTGTGATAGTGCCGTGCAAAACAGCAAGGGATGCAAGCCCCCTCCATTAAATCACGACCACACTAACACCAGCGCCTCCGAATGTTACGTCACTCCACACAATCTTCTTCCACTGTTCAATCGTCCAATGTTTACGCTTCTTACACCAAGCGAGCCGTCGTTTGACATTTACCGGCGTGATGTGTGGCTTATGAGCCCGGATCTCGTGGTCGTGCTGTAGCGTTCTCGCTTCCCGCTCCCGGGTTCTCGGGTTCGATTCCCGGCGGGGTTAGGGATTTTCTTTGCCACGTGATGGCTGGGTGTTGTGTGTTGTCCTTAGGTTAGTTAGGTTTAAGTAGTTCTAGGGGACTGAACCTGTACGCTTTCGTGCTGTACGTGTCCCTTCACGTTTCCACTTCACTATCACATCGAAATCAGTGGACCTTCGGAAGTTTCCGAGTGTGGAAATCACGCGTACAGACGTATGACGCAAGTGACACCCAATAACCTCATCACGTTCGAAGATCGTGAGTTCCGCGTAGCGACCATTCTGCTCTCGGACGATGTCTAATGACAACTGAGGTGGCTGACATGGAGTACGTAGCAGTAGGTGGCAGCACAATGTACCTATTATGAAAAACGTATGTTTTTGGGGATGTACGGATACTTCTGATCACATAGTGTATGACGGTTCACGCTCACTCAGTTTGAGTTGGGCTGCGCGGCGCGTGCATAGTGGTTCAGGTTGGAGTGCCGCAGTCTCGCAATTGGAGCAAGTTAAGATTACAAGTGCCGCATTTATTGTGCTGTACCGTCATCTAAAAATGAGCTGTTGTCAGTGGTTAACATCTGCGTTAAAAGTATGTCAATGTACGGTGGAAATAATCATTTTTTTTTCTCAAATGTCGTTCAAATACTTAAAAGCTGTTGTATACGAACCACGAATAATGGACACATGTTGCACAACTGCAGTATCAACCATTCTTTTTGCCAACAGCAGATTCCTTTATGAGTTACATGTACCTGTTCAAGCTCTGCAAAAGATATCAGCCATTGTCATCGAAGTATTCTTTGCTTCATCGGTTTCGAATGCGGCATCACTGGCGACCCACTTCCAGTCATCACTTAGTTTTGTTCTTGTGTGATATTTATTGTCCTTAGGATCCCACAATTCCTCCTTTCCTCCACAAAGAGCTTTAAGTTGTTAAGTATCTTTGTCGTTACACGCCATACTTAGTGAGAACACACTTTCGCATAGCGTGTACAGGGTGTTACAAAAAGGTACGGCCAAACTTTCAGGAAACATTCCTCACGCACAGAGAAAGAAAACACGTTATTTTTTACGGAAACGCATACTTTCCATGTTAGAGCTCATTTTATCACTTCTATTCAAATCACATTAATCACAGCAACGGAACGTACCAGCGTGACTTCAAACACTTTGTTACAGGAAATGTTCAAAATGTCCTCCGTTAGCGAGGATACATGCATCACCCTCCGTCGCTTGGAATCCCTGATCCGCTGATGCAGCCCTGGAGAATGGCATATTGTATCACAGCCGTCCACAATACGAGCACGAAGAGTCTCTACATTTGGTACCGGGGTTGCGTAGACAAGAGCTTTCAAATGCCCCCATAAATGGAAGTCAAGAGGTTTGAGGTCAGGAGAGCGTGGAGGCCATGGAATTGGTCCACATTTACCAATCCATCAGTCACACTTCGACTGAAATGTGCAGGAGCTCCATCGTTCATGAACCACATGTTCTAGCAGCACAGGTAGAGAAAATCGCGTATGAAATCATGGCGGTAAATCGAGGAAGTACAGTACATACTGACAGAACTAAAATGAGCTCTAACATGGAAATTAAGCGTTTGCGGACACATGCCCACATAACATCTTTTCTTTATTTGTGTGTGAGAAATGTTTCCTGAAAGTTTGGTCGTACCTTTTTTGTAACACCCTGTATAAACACTCACTGGGTAACAGCACCTGCCCCCAGGGGCTCAGCATTCATTTGCTGGGTACGGGCTTGGCGACCCCGAGTTTCCTGAGCTGGGGACTGGTAAGCGCCGCCAGTCCCCTGTCACCGTAAGCTCTGGGCATGCCTTAACGACCACCGTACGGCGCGGCGGTGGAATGTTGTGTGTCTCAGGGAGTGGGGATCTTGGCTAGGCCGCCCAGATCGCGAAGATGGAATAAACCTGTATAAACAATCCCTCAATCTCAAGGTGTGCTGCGCGCCGATGAGATGCATGGCTGTTGAGGTGGAACAGTCATTAGCGGGCAACCTCTGGGGAACCTGCCGCAACTCAGTTGTATAAGGCTTACCTAGGCACGTGGGGCTCTGTCTAGGTGGACTTCTAGTTCCCTAGCTGCTTGTGGGACCGAGATGGATCATTCGAAATCCTTTTATCATCCTCCCAGCGGAAAGGGTGGGCCGCTGGATGGTCCTAACACCCAGTCTCTGAAGAGAGCTCGTGCAGTCAGTCCCTCTGACTGCAGCACATCTTTGACAAGTGAAGTCTTTAGTAACAGGATGCATTCTGGTGCTCAGAATGCGTTTCTCATTGTGAAACGGAAGGAGGGTAGTTTCGAGAAGGTTTCGCCCTTCTATATACAAAAGGGATTGTAGGGCATCTGTGGCTCCTTGAAGTCGGTGAAGCGCTTACGTAATGGGCCCTTGCTAGTGGAAACTTCCACTTCCCAGCAAGCAACTAACCTCCAATCTGTTAAATGTCTTGGAGAGTATGCCATAGACACTGAATTGTACAGCACCTTGAACTACAGCAAAGGTGTTGTGACATGCCGGGATCTAGTTGACATTCCCAAGGACGAACTGCAACGTGAGTGGGCTCCGTAAGGTATCGTTGATGTCCAACACATCATGAAGAGGGTTGACGGCAATCTCTTCAAATCCGACTCCTTTATTCTGACCATCTGTAGCACAAAACTTCCTGAACATCTTAAAGCTGGCTTCCTTCGCCTTAGTGTGAGGCCTTATTTCCCGACCCCAATGCGCTGTTTTAAATGCCAGCGTTTTGGGCATACCACCTTAGGATGTAAAGGCAAAGCGACTTGTGGCAACTGTGGTAAGGCTGCTCATGAAGGAGTTGGTTGCTCGTCTCCGGCTAAATGTATTAATTGCACTTGGAACCACCCTGTTTGGAGTAGGGCCTGCCGAATAATTTTAGAGGAACGCAAAGTCCAGGAAATCAAAACAACCAAGCGAATCCCCTATGGTGAGGCCAAGAAGATCTATAAGTCGATGCAACCTCCCACATTTGCTACATCTTTCGCATCCCTGGTTCAGAAGCCTACTCCAAAAGTCGATGCCTCAACGCAGACCGAGGTGGTGAGTGTTGGCACTAACACCTGCAGCTGTCAGTGCACTTGCAACACAGCCAGTGTTTCAGAGCCGGTAGCCCCTACTGGAACGGCAGACAAGGGTATAGTGGCGAACTTGGGCCAGCCCCTGTCGCCTCCAACAGCTGAGGCTGTTCCCAAGCACAGTGCGCCAATTATCACTCCCACATCAGCTCGCCCAAAGCCCACCAAACCACAGAAAACTCCTGTACTGAAGCAAACCCGGGACAAATCCCGTGGTAAACCGTCTGACCATGCGGCTGTTGTTTTACGTGAGGCTTCATCTGATTCTTCACCAGAGTTGATGGAATACGACGTATGTGTGGGGCAATCAGCTCACCCCACACCTGCCCCTCCACCTGCTGCGGTCTCCCCGCCCTGTCGGAGAGACAGGATGAAGGTGCTACCCCCAACATAGATGGCTCCCATACTTCAGTGGAACTTGCAAGGGTTAAGGGCGCATGTGGAGGAACTTCGTCTACTCTCTCAGGGTAGACCACTGTGTCTCTGTCTCCAGGAGACTTATTTCCATCCCTCATACTCCCCTGAGCTGCAAGGTAATACACTCCACAAAAAGGACGACCTGCGTGGAGAGAGAGCTAGAGGAGGTGTAGGTATTTTCGTCAGGACGGACTACCACTCCTCGCCTCTCTCGCTTATGACGACTTTACAGGCTGTCGCTGTGTCTGTGCAAGTACGTCATCCGTTAACTGTCTGTTCACTTTACTTGCCCCCACATGAGGCACTTGATGAAGTGGCCCTCACCGACCTTCTTACACAGCTCCCCCAACCATTCATTATTTGTGGTGATTTTAATGCCCACAACGTGCTTTGGGGCTCTGCAATTACCTGCCGCAGGGGTAGAGCAATTGAGAGGCTTCTCCTGTCATCCTGTGCCTACTTGCTCAATGAAGGACAGAGTACTCATTTCTGCACAGCGACTGGGTCGTTCTCTGCCATTGATCTCTCGCTTTGCTCTCCAGCTCGTGCCGCCAGTGTTCACTGGGAAGTGGTCGCTACTCGCATGGCAGTGATCATTTCCCCATCTGGATTCACTTTCCAGATGGCCTGGGCCCCAAAAGGAGACCACCACGATGGGTTCTCAGTGGAGCTGACTGGACACTTTATAGCCAGTTGGCCCAATTCGAACACTGTGCGACTGTTGAGGTGTGGGTGAATCATATTACCGAAACGGCCCACCACGCCGCTGCAGCATCCATTCCACAGTCCATGGGCCCCCGGAAGAGGCCACCTGTGCCTTGGTGGAATGCCGACTGCCGCTCTGCCATCAGGACCAGGCGTGCGGCTCTACGTCGGTTCAAGTCTCGGCCGACTGCTGAGAATCTTGCAGTATTTCGGGTGGCGAGGGCAAGGTGTCGCCGCATTATTCGTGAGAGCAATAAGAGGTAATGGCAACAGTTCCTGAACACCATTAATCGTTCCACCAAAAGTTCCATTGTGTGGGAGACCATCAGGAGAATTTCTGGCAGGGGAGGGGGGTGTCCCATAGCTGCTGTACTGAATAACGGCACTCTCCACACGGATCCGCGAGACATTTCCCAGACTATGGCAGCGTATTTTGCCACAATTACTGCAACAACCAGTCAGAATCCAGATTTCCAGCGTCATAGGGCCGTTGCTGAGAGATGTAGTCTGAACTTCCAGTCCACATCTCATGAAGTTTACAACTGCCCATTTTCTATGTGGGAGCTGGATTCTGCATTGTCTGGAGCTCGTGACACCTCCCCTGGTCACGACAGGGTCCATTACAGTATGCTATGGCACCTCACAATGCGCAACAAAGAAATCCTCCTCGCACTTTTTAATGGAATTTGGGCGTCGGGTCACTTTCCTGACGTGTGGCGTGAGGCAGTTTTAATCCCTTTTTTAAAACCTAGGACAGACCGCACGAGGCCCAGTAGCTACCGTAGTGTTGCCCTCACTAGTTGCATAGAGAAGACCTTGGAGCGGATGGTCAGACGCCGCCTTGTCTGGATGTTAGAATCCCGGCAACTCCTCAGTCGCTTTCAGTGTGGGTTTAGGAAGTTTCGTTCCACCTTCGATAACCTGGCCCTACTGGAGGCGGCTATACAACAAGCTTTCCTACGCCGTCATCACCTTCTAGGTGTATTTTCTGACATTGAGAAGGCCTACGATACCACTTGGAGGCGTCTCATCCTGGAGCAACTTCACGAATGGGGTTTTCGGGGTTGTCTTCCTCTTTTCATTCAGTCTTTCCTCTCGCCACGATATTTTAGATACCGAATTGGTGACGTCCTGTCTGATCGCTTTGAGCAGGAGAACGGTGTCCCTCAGGGTAGCGTTTTAAGTGTGACTCTCTTTGCCATCGTTATTAATGGCATTACGTCCATAGTGAAAAGTCCTGTCCAGTGTTCTTTGTTTGTGGATGATTTCTCTTTGTTTTGCTCTTCTTCAATCCTTGCAACGACAACTCGTCAGTTGCAACTTACGATTAGACGTTTGGATGACTGGGCGCGGAAGAGTGGTTTTAAGTTTTCCACCGAGAAGTCAGTATGTGTTCTTTTTAACCGTTCTCGTTCGATTTTACCCTTTCCTGAGTTGCGGATGAGGGACACTATTCTCACTTTTAAAGACACGGTGAGGTTTCTGATACTCATTTTTGACTCGAAGCTCACGTGGTTACCTCATCTTAAAGACCTGAAACGGCGGTCGCTTAAGGCTTTAAGTATTTTAAAATGTCTTAGCCACAGTACATGGTGAGCTGACAGGACTTGTCTGCTCCAGTTTTACAGGGCGTTTGTGCGATCTCTGCTCGATTATGGGTGCACGGTGTATGGGTCTGCGAGGCCTTCTTACTTGAAGATGTTGGACGTTGTGCACCATGAAGGGCTTCGGTTGGCCATTGGTGCATTCCGAACTAGAACCATACCAAGCCTCTGTGCAGAGGCTGGTGATCCGCCACTTCCTATGCGGCGACGGCTACTTACGGTGCGCCAGGCGTATAAAATTATGTCCACACCATACATCCCTGCATACCCTGCCATTGCTCAGCCTCCTCTGGCACAGTTGTTTCATAACCGGCAACTTGCGACGCAGCCCTATGGGATTCGCGCACAGAATTGCCTCGCTGCGATGTCTATGGCTGGTCTTCGTGTTTTGCGTCGCCGTTGGAGCAGATCCCCCCCCTTGGCTCCTCCGGAGACCCGAACTTATTTTAGATTTGACTAATTTTAAGAAAGATCGCACACCAGATTTTACATTCCAATGTCTGTTTTTTAACATTTTAGATGTGCATCACGGTTTCACTGTCGTGAACACTGATGGCTCCAAACAGGAGAATTTCCTTGGCTGTTCTGTAGTGTTCCCTGAAAAAGTTACCCGGATTCGCCTCCCTGCTGAATATACCGTTTTCGCAGCGGAGCTCCACGTGATCCTGAAGGCACTGGAGCAGATGAATCGTGTTCGGGGCGATCGATTTATTCTCTGCTCCGATTCTCTTAGTGCCTTACAATCACTGCAGAACCTGTTGATAATCTGTTAATAAAGTCAACCACTCGGCCGTGGCGTTCCTCCTGCCGGTTGCTCAGGCGGGAGGAGGTGGCCCTCACACGTCTTCGGATAGGGCACTGCCCTCTCACACATAGCTTTTTATTACGGCGGGAGGATCCACCGTTTTGTGATGCTTGTGGTGTGCACATCTCTGTCCGGCACATTTTAACAGACTGCATTTTATACCGTGATGCACGTGCAGAAGCACAAGTTGCTGGGGATCTGCCTTCTGTTTTAGCTAATGATGAGACGTGTGTGTCTAGGGTTTTTAAGTTTTGTGATGTGTCTGGACTCTGGCCTAAACTTTTAGGCTGGAGGTTTTAGTGTATTGCAGAGTGGCTGACTCCTCCCCTTTTTTCCTTGCGGTCAGCCAGCCACTTCCATCTGCTACATTGTTTTAGCTTCTTCTATCATTTTCTTCCTGTGTTGTCCATGTTTTATTGCCGACGCGCTGCTTCATCCCACGTTTTGGTGTGGGTGAGCACATGTTTTTCAACAATTGTTACCCATGTTTTCTGTTTCATTTTATATTCCTGTTCTGTGATTTTTCTTGACACCTGCCCAAAACCCCTCTACTACTACTACTACTAACAGCACCTGCGAACATTAACCCATTTATGCAGTATGTGGTATGCTGTAACTTGTCAGACTGTACATAGCTTGGTGGCACAGTGCGATAGTCACTTGTCGATTGTTTCTGACTCGTGCCCGCACTGTCAGTCATCCTGAATACCGAGTCTGACAATCCTATTTCGGGTAGAATTCAAAATGCCTGGGAAATACTGTCCTGCAAGCCCTGGATTCAAGATGCAATGCCACGAATTCATATGAGTTGACGTACAGCAACAGCCTTGCGACAAAGAATCGCCCCTTTGCGTCTCAGAACTTACTAGGCGTTAGATTATTGCAGCATACGCTTTTATTCTCTCCGTCTCTTTCTCAGACGTAACCATGGTGCTGCTACTCTGGCCAGATCTTCTCTTTCCTTTACCAGATAATCTAGAGAGCTCAGTGGTAAACTATAAAGTCTAAAAGTCTTTGGATGGATCCCCGATCAGTCCTAGGATTTTTATCTCTCACTTATTACTTCTTTTCCTACTGACAATGAGTTACACCGTGGTTCTGGGACTGTGTAATACAATATCCAAAGCCAACGTCTGTCTTCAGTAGTTCTAGGAACTGGGGTGAGAAAACCTTTTTTTGATGTGTGTATTATGTGAATCATGCATGCATGAACACTGCATCGTTTTCTTAACACGACAGGCAGTGCAATATCAAATATACCCGACGCCACCAGGCAGCGACTTTCAATCGAAATGTCCCCGCTTCCCTCTACCGGAATAACATAATGTGTCTACGAGTACAGTTTGAGACGCAGGAACGTCGAAATATAGACGTGTGGGTTTGACTGCGAATCGTGCTCGGAAAACTTTATTTGCTTAAATGGCTTACTGGTATACGGGGTATGAGACAGACCTCTCCTGGTGCTGGATCTCTGAGGATAGTATTTTCAATGTCATTATTTCGCCTATTTTTAACGTGGGAACGGATAACATTACATAGCTTCACACAATTCAGATTGCGTAGTAGTATTCAAGTCATATACCGATCCAACTTTCATGTTGTAGAAATTTCAGTTAAAACCAATCGCCAGAAAGAAAACGAAACCGCCCACACTTGTAGCACAACACATCATTTTCTTTCTCGCTGGGAATTTAAAAAGAAATAGAGAAAAATATGTAGCCTATGTCCATCCCTATGCTCATAAGAGTGTCATGTAAAATCTGAAGTAAAGCGACCAAGAACTTCTCGAGATTCTTGCTAACAACATTTCCCTTTTATATATACGTACAGATAATAGTTCTGTGACGGAACTCTTTACTGGCTATCAAAAAAATGACTCATCTAGACATTTGGCTTCAATTAGCAAAGTACTCGTACAACCATTGTTTCAAGATCAATGCTAACTTTTGCGAAGAAATGGTCAGTCTCTTTGGAAGTCATCGTACGGGAGAATAAAATGCGTTGCATAAGTTATGGCAATGATACAAAACACGTACAAACATTTCCTGAAACGGGAGTAGCTGCAGGACGTGCCCCTCACATAGGGTGTTACAAAAAGGTACGGTCAAACTTTCAGGAAACATTCCTCACACACAAAGAAAGAAAGAATGTTATATGGACATGTGTCCGAAAACGCTTACTTTCCATGTTCGAGCTCATTTTATTTCTTCTCTTCAAATCACATTAATCATGGAATGGAAACACACAGCAACAGAACGTACCAGCGTGACTTCAAACACTTTGTTACAGGAAATGTTCAAAATGTCCTCCGTTAGCGAGGATACATGCATCCACCCTCCGTCACATGGAATCCCTGATGCGCTGATGCACCCCTGGAGAATGGCGTATTGTATCACAGCCCTGCACAATACGAGCACGAAGAGTCTCTACATTTGGTACCGGGGTTGCGTAGACAAGAGCTTTCAAATGCCCCCATAAATGAAAGTCAAGAGGGTTGAGGTCAGGAGAGCGTGGAGGCCATGGAATTGGTCCACCTCTAACAATCCATCGGTCACTGAATCTGTTGTTGAGAAGCGTACGAACACTTCGACTGAAATGTGCACGAGCTCCATCGTGCATGAACCACATGTTGTGTCGTACTTGTAAAGGCACATGTTCTAGCAGCACAGATAGAGTATCCCGTATGAAATCATGATAACTTGTTCCCTTGAGCTTAGGTGGAAGAACATGGGGCCCAATCAAGACATCACCAACAATGCCTGCCCAAACGTTCAGAGAAAATCTGTGTTGATTTAGTGATTGCACAATTGCGTGAAGATTCTCGTCAGCCCATGTTGATTGTGAAAATTTACAATTTGATCACGTTGGAATGAAGTCTCGTCCGTAAAGGGAACATTTGCACTGAAATGAGAATTAACACATTGTGGGATGAACCATTCGCAGACGTGTACCCGTGGAGGCCAATCAGATGCCGATAGTGCCTGCACAGGCTGTACATGGTACGAAAACAACTGGTTCTCCCGTAGCACTCTCCATACAGTGACGTGGTCAACGTTACCTTGTACAGCAGCAACTTCTCTCACGCTGACATTAGGGCTATCGTCAACTGCACGAAGAATTGCCTCGTCCATTGCAGGTGTCCTCGTCGTTCTAGGTCTTCCCCAGTCGCGAGTCATAGGCTGGAATGTTCCGTGCTCCCTAAGACGCCTATCAATTGCTTCGAACGTCTTGCTGTCGGGACACCTTCGTTCTGGAAATCTGTCTCGATACAAAGCGTTTCCCGACACATGTCCACATAACATATTTTCTTTATTTGTGTGTGAGGAATGTTTGCTGAAAGTTTGGCACCCTGTATAAGGGTGTGTGGCTAGCCTCAAGTAAACGCTGCCGCCGCATCGATGGCACGCAGCAGTACCGTCAACAGCAGGACTGGGAGAGGCTCCTGTGACACTGGCGGTACCCAGAAACGATACAGTACCGAGTCCAGGTGAAACCGTCCGAAAAACTGACAAGCGGCCTCCAGATGAGGAAACAAATGAATTATCCGGTATGACAAAGTCTGTCATGTATACAGCAGACAATTCTAAACACCACAGAAAGTGAAATCGCACTGCGCTCTTCGCTTTTGTAACTCGAAGAGCTGACGATTTCAGATAAGTCAGCAATGGATATTGAAGGTACGCCAGACCCACGTACAGAGTTCAATGAAGAACAAACGTAAATGAGGTCGAAAAAAAAGAGAAGTGGAAAAAGCCAATCGAGAAGGACACCAAAGTGTACAGAAAGTAGATACATGCAAACGATCTAAAGTTATAAATGTAACTGTGAAAGAACCAAAGATCGAACTTCACAATGACACCTCCAAAAGAAATTCTGATAAAAAGAATGAACACACGTCGTCTGAGCATTCACTCTCCAGCTCAATAGAAAAACCGTCTGACATGTCTCCTGCGAGATCCTGAAGGAGAAAAACGAACACCAAAGAGCGGAGACTGGCACACGAAGCCGCAGAGAGTTTGGCTCCTTCTTTAAGAGAGAAACTCTGGTCCATACTGGAGCAAGACAAGACAATGGAAGACTCTACAACAGAAAATGCCAATGAGCGCCCTGCAGGAAGCAAAAGTCTGATGAATTCTGAAAATGGACAACAATCGTTACATAACTAGATCGGAAACAAACCTGGAGAAACAGGAGACGAAACCCTAAGTAGTCGAAGTACTGCCGGCACAGTAGCTCAGCGTGTTCGGCCACAGGGTTAGCTGCCCTCTGTAATAAAAAAACTGAGTTAATCGATCAACAACGAACTTAAACGCATGGCTTACGACGTCCACCCCGAGCAGATGCAACGAACGAAAGCGAACAAAATGAGATAAAAAAAAGTCAAAGTACGTCTGAGACAAGGTTAGACTGGGCAGACGATGGAGAAGAACGAACAGACGAAGATATAGACAACAGGATATATTTTTTATTAAAAGAGTGCCAAGAGCTATAGAAAGAAGGAAAACGGAAGAAGAAATTAAAGGAAAAATGTCGTGATCTTTATGAATGCTTCGACTTCAGATGAATAACACATTTATATATTTATTTATTTATTTATTGTTCGGTGGGACCAAATTAAGGAGGAGTCTCCATGGTCATGGAACGAGTCAATACATGAAATTATAACACGACATTAGAAACAGGTAAAATGAAATATAAAAAAAAACATATTCAGGTGACGAGTCGTAAGTTTAAATAAAGAAAATCAACAATGTAACGATGGAAGTCGCTTTTAGCTCTTCCAGGAGCTCCACGACAGAATAGGACGAGTGAGCCATGAGGAAACTCTTCAGTTTAGACTTAAAAGAGTTTGGGCTACTGCTAAGATCTTTTGAGTTCTTGTGGTAGCTTATTGAAAATGGATGTAGCAGAATACTGCACTCCTTTCTGCACAAGAGTCAAGGAAGTGCATTCCACATGCAGATTGGATTTCTGCCTAGTATTGACTGAGTGAAAGCTGCTAACTCTTGGGAATAGGCTAATATTGCCCGTTTTTGAGCCAAAAATACCATTTTTGAATCCGAAGAATTACCCCAAAAAATAATATCATACGACATAAGCGTATGAAAATATGCGAAGTAGACTACTTTTAGTGTTGAAGTGTCACTTATTTCATATACTGTTCTAATGGTAAATAAAGGAGCATTTAGTTTCTGAACAAGATCCTGGACATGGACTTTCCACAACAGCTTACTGTCTATCCGAATGCCTAGGAACTTGAACTGTTCCGTCTCGCTTATAATATGCCCATTCTCTCCGATCAAAATATCGGTTCTTGTTGAATTGTGAGTTAGAAACTTTAAAAACTGAGTCTTACTGTGACATAGCATCAAATTATTTTCCACAAGCCACGAACT
The DNA here is from genome assembly GCF_023897955.1 of Schistocerca gregaria. Taxonomy (NCBI): domain Eukaryota; kingdom Metazoa; phylum Arthropoda; class Insecta; order Orthoptera; family Acrididae; genus Schistocerca; species Schistocerca gregaria. The sequence continues at coordinate 181,177,564 of NC_064931.1, read as the reverse complement.
TATTTCATGAACTACATTATTTGATACTGTTTGAATATTACACACAAGATCCTTCACTACCAAACTGGTGTCATCAGCAAACAGAAATATTTTTGAATCACCTGTAATACTAGAAGGCATATCATTTGTATAAATAAGAAACATCAGTGGCCCCAGCACCGACCCTTGGAGAACGCCCCACTTAACAGTGCCTCATTGGGACTGAACATCACTACCACTCTCAATATTGCGGAGAATTACCTTCTGTTTTCTGTTCTTAAAATAAGAGGCCAACCAATTGTAAGCTACTCCCCTCACTCCATAATGGTCCAACTTCTGCAGTAATATTTTGTGGTTAACACAGTCAAAAGCCTTCGTTATATCAAAGAAAACACCTACAGTTCGCAACATTTTATTTAATCCGTCCAAAACCTCACAGAGAAAAGAGAATATAGCATTTTCAGTTGTTAAACCATTTCTAAAACCAAACTGAACATTTGACAGCAAATTATGTGAATTTAAGTGCTCCAGTAACCTTGTATATACAACCTTCTCGATAACTTTAGCAAACACCGATGGCATAGAAATAGGTCTGTAATTGTCAATATTATCCCTGTCTCCCTTTTTATAAAGTGGCTTCACTACCGAGTACTTTAATCGGTCAGGAAACCGACCACTCCTAAAGGAAAAGTTACAGATATGGCTAAGTACTGGGCTAACATACATAGAACAATACTTCAGTATTCTGCTAGACACCCCGTCATATCCATGAGAGTTCTTGGTCTTTAGTGATTTCATTATTAACTCAATCTCCCTCTTGTCAGTATCATGGAGGAGCATTTCAGGTAACAGTCTCGGACACATTTTTCTAAGAGTGCTATATGATTCGCTGTTGGGACTAGGTTTCCATTTAGTTCACCTGCTATATTCAGAAAGTGATTATTAAATACTGCACATATCTGCGACTTATCAGTAACGAGGACATTCCAACTACGCACTGATTCTATATCCTCGACCTGTCTCTGCAGACCAGCCACTCCCTTTACGACTGACCTATGGTTTTAATTTTATCCTGAGACTTATTCTATCTGCATTCCACATACTTTTTTCCTTCCTAATAACAGTTTTATGTACCTTACAATACTGTTTGTAATGGGCTGCTACATTTAGATTCTGACTATTTCTAACGTTTTGATATAATTGCCTCTTTGTTCTACAAGATATTCTTATCCCTCTAGTCAGCCACCCAGGCTGCCTGTTTGTGCTAGTACCCTGTTTTGTACGTTCTAACGGAAAGTAACTTTCAAAGATAACAAGTAAAGTCTTGAGAAAAGCATTATATTTATCGTCTATTGTGTCAGCGCTATAAACATCTTGACACTCTTGTTCCTTGATAAGGTATACAAAGGTCTCTACAGCAACTGGATCAGCTTTCCTAAACAGCTGATCAGTATATTTAACACGTGTTGCAGCACAAAAAATTTTTAGAGTTAAAATTTGTGCATCATGATCTGAAAGGCCATTAACCTTATTGCTAACAAAATGCCCTTCTAGTAATGAGGATTGAACAAAAATGTTGTCTATGGCTCCCTCGCACTCTCGCGGGAAGGAATACCGTTTGCATAAGATTATTTGAATTAAGGAGGTCTACCAGCATCCTCTTCCTTGCACAATCACTTATACAATTAATATTGAAGTCACCACATATAACTAACTTTTTGTATTTCCTATAAAGTGAACCAAGAACCTCCTCTAGCTTTAGCAAAAATGTTGTGAAATCGGAGTCTGGGGATCAATAAATAACAGTAGTTATTCAAACACCTTTTCAGTGCAGTAATTTGAAACATCAATTGACTCAAATGGGATGCTGTTTTTCATATACATGGCTACCCCCCACACCGCAAAGAGCTCCTCGCAAAGCTGCCACCCAACCTGTATCCTGGTAAAGGAAGCGTCTGAATTATCTCCTTATTTAAGAAGTGTTCAGATATACCAATAATTTCAGAGTCAACATCTATAAGCAATTCACTAACTTTATCTCTAATACATTCTGATGGAACAAACTTATAATGTGAGTACCTTGAATATAAATGAAATACAAATTGCAATTAAAGTAGCTCTCCTTAAAACTTGTTTTTTGTCAGTCAGACACCGAAATAGTATTTTTAAAAGAAGTCAGTATTAGGGATCTGTATGTAGCTGACTACAATAAAATTTTAAACATAGCTCATGAGCACAACTCTGGGACAGTTATCCTTGGCAGGGAAAAAACCCAAATGAACTAAGTCGGTTTTTTAGAATCGAGGAACGGCATACATGTAAAATTTTTAATACAGCTTTCATTACTATCTAAAGTTAGAGCGATGTGGTTCAGAAACACAACTGAATTTCATTTTACTCTCGTATACGCACACTCTGCGAGCAACCAATGTCACAAGATATTTTAATGCATATTAGCAGACCAAAGCCAAGCTTCTAAATATCATGAGATCAAAGCCAGAGGACTTAAAAATAAATTCAAACACACAAAACTGTTATAGAAGACGAAAGTACCACAATATATTATCTCATAAGACATGAAAAGCAAAGGAGAAGAAATTTTATTGAGTACCTCCGAGCGGAGGACACGAGAGATCTGAAAGATCAAAAAGCTATTATGAATGAGCCTTTTCGAATTTGTGATACACTCTACAGTCAAAAGTGGGTTAGGGACAATGTGGTGAGAGATTTTTTATCCATATCTGGAGTCGCAGACACAATAACAGAACAGGGTAACCTAAATATGACAGCGGAAATAGCCACAGTAGAAGTTTTAGATATACAGAAGTCATCACCTCCTAAACAGTCACCAGGCCCTGATAGATTGCCATTAGAATTTTATAGAACATATTGGCATACGACAGGAATAATATTTACTGAAATTATAAATGAAGTCTTGAAAGGAGATGCTGTCCCAATAGGCTTTAAACAGAGTGTCTTTGTGCTTCTTCTAAAAAGAAGGAACACAGAAATAAAGGATATAACTAAAATGAGACCTATCACCCTAATGAACTCAGATCATAAAAAAAGTTGATGACCGCTACCTGCGGATTATTGCTCGGAGGAACCCTGACAGCACTACGCCACCATGTTGAATAATGCTTTTCGTACAGCCACAGGACGTCGTGTTACGACTGAAACTGTGCTCAATAGGCTGCATGATGGGCAACTTCACTCCCGACGTCCGTATTTGCAACCACGACACCATGCAGCACGGTGCAGATGGACCCAACAAAATGCCGAATGGACCGCTCAGAACTGGCATCACGTTCTCTTCACCGATAGGGTCGCATTGCCTTCTACCATACGGAGGAAAGACGACATATGGAAGTTTGAGTCTGGCCATAATTATTGTACGGATCACGAAAGCGGGCAAGACCGAGATTTCCAACCCGAGGCCATTAATCCCTGAGGGATAAAACGATATTTTCTAGGTGGTAAAAACACGAAGTGTTACATTATGGTTCACTCACATAAGTAAATTGCTTCAAAAAATCAATTTCACCAACTCATTAGACTAAGAAATTTAAGATATGTTGCTGATTCTAAAAGCGTCAAAAATGAGCATCAATTGCATGACGGTACGTGGTGGAGGCCAGAGCGAATGTATTAACAAAAGATATTGGAAATTCGCTAGCAGTAGGCGATGACAACTAGCTGCAGCTGGATACTTGCCTGTATTGTTGCAGCAGTTCGTTATTTACTCCACCGAGTTACCAGCTCACTCATTGATCTTGTTTTGTTAGTTAGTTGTTAGCTCGCCAACCAAATCGACGGGTGCCTCCAATTTCACTACCTTCTCAAGGTATTTAGGTTTGAGACGAGAAAGAGAAACAGATGAGTGAAGTTTTTCTTATTCAAGCACTAACTGTTGGGTAAGAAACTCCTAATTAACACCACTGCCTTTCGCTCACTATTGGGTATATATATCTGAGTCGATAAGATATAAGCATATGGAAGATGGTATCTGTTCTTTCGGACTGCCGCGAGTAATGAGTATAGTGACCAGCGGCACTACAAATATAGTGTGTGGACAGTAAGTGTAAGTTGTAAGTGAGGGTCTGACGGGCAGCGCGCCAGAGTTAAGTCCCTGCAGTCGCGCTATCCTCTGTGTCCTCGATGGGTCTCCAGTCTGCTTTAGGGGGTGGCGCGCCACGGACCTGTTGTGCCGGCCGAGGGCGCGCATGGACGAGGAAGTGTTTACACCGCCGGTACTGGCGCGTGTTGTTGTCTGACTAGATCGCCGTGGCACGCAATTTTAGAAAGACTACGTTTCAATTAATGTTCAATGAATATGCCAGACTCAAGGCTTTCGAAATAGAGCGTTTTTTGAAGGAAGAAGTTCGTCTACCTCCTGCAGACCTAATTGGAATACAACTATCCATTGTAAGCACGAAATCGGCTGTCCAAAACGTCCCAAACGTCTTCTATAGGGTTCAGATCAGGACTCTGTGGAGGCCAGTCCATTACAGGACTGTTATTATCGTGTATCCACTCGCCACAGGCCTTGCATTACGAACAGTGCTCGATCGTGTTGAAAGATGCAGTCGCCATCCACTAATTGCTCTTCAACCTCGGGAAGCAAGAAGGTGCTTAAAAATTCAATGTAGGCCTATGCTGTGATAGTGCCGTGCAAAACAGCAAGGGCTGCAAGCCCCCTCCATGAAAATCACGACCACACCATAACACCACCGCCTCCGAATTTTACGTCACTCCACACAATCTTCTTCCATTGTTCAATCGTACGCTTCTTACACGAAGCGAGGCGTCGTTTGGAATTTACCGGCGTGATGCGTGGCTTATGAGCCCGCATCTCATGGTCGTGCGGTAGCGTTCTCGCTTCCCGCGCCCGGGTTTTCGGGTTCGATTCCCGGCGGGGTTACGGATTTTCTTTCCCTCGTGATGGTGTTGTGTGTTGTCCTTAGGTTAGTTAGGTTTAAGTAGTTCTAGGGGACTGAACCTGTACGCTTTCGTGCTGTACGTGTCCCTTCACGTTTCCACTTCACTATCACATCGAAATCAGTGGACCTACGGAAGTTTACGAGTGTGGAAATCTCGCGTACAGACGTATGACACAAGTGACACCCAATAACCTCACCACGTTCGAAGATCGTGAGTTCCGCGGAGCGACCATTCTGCTCTCTGACGATGTCTAATGACAACTGAGGTGGCTGACATGGACTACGTAGCAGTAGGTGGCAGCACAATGTACCTATTATGAAAAACATATGTTTTTGGGGGTGTACGGATACTTCTGATCACATAGTGTATGACGGTTCACGCTCACTCAGTTTGAGTTGGGCTGCGCCGCGCCGTGCTTAGTGGTTCAGGTTGGAGTGCCTCAGTCCCGCAATTGGAGCAAGTTAAGATTACAAGTAACGCCTTTATTGTGCTGTACCGTCATCTAAAAATGAGCTGTTGTCAGAGGTTAACATCTACGTTAAAAGTATGTCAATGTACGGTGGAAATAATCATTTCGTTGAACTACATCTTGGCAAGACTGAACAGTTAGATTTTTTTTTTGTCAAATGTTGTTCAAAGACTTAAAAGCTGTTGTATATGAACCACGAATAATGGACATATGTTGCACAACTGCAGTATCAACCATTCGTTTTGGCAACGGCAGATTCCTTTATGAGTTACATGTACCTGTTCAAACTCTGAAAAAGATATCAGCCATTGTCATCGAAGTATGCATAATATTATTTGTTTCATCGGTTTCGAATGCGACATCACTGTGCGACCCACCTCCAGTCATCATTTAGTTTTGTTTTTGTGTGATATTTATTGTCTTTAGTATCCCACAATTCCTCCTTTCCTCCGCAAAGAGCTATAAGTTGTTAAGTATCTTTATCGTTAGACTCCATACTTAGTGAGAACACACTTTGGCATAGCGCATACAGGGTGTTACAAAAAGTTACGACCAAACTTTCAGGAAACATTCCTCACGCACAAAGGAAGAAAATATGTTATGTGGAACTTTGTACGGAAACGGTTACTTTCTATGTTAGAGCTCATTTTAACACTTCTCTTCAAATCACATTAATCATGGTACGGAAACACACAGCAACAGAACGTACCAGCGTGACTTCAACACTTTGTAACAGGAAATGTTCAAAATGTCCTCCGTTAGCGAGGATACATGCATCCACCCTCCTGCACTGAAAAGTTCACGCATGGCTTCAGCGTGCTACTTTTTTCAGTCGATGGAAGCAAGTATCACACCGAATCGCTGAAAACAAGAAACCTTGTACAATAGAAGAGGATCTCATCACGCCTTGCTTACTAGATGCAGTCATTTCTAGGAGACCAACATGTTGAAAAAATAAACAAGCAATCTCCTTTCAACAACACGATTAAAAGTCGTATCGAGTACATGAAGTTGGTTATTTTTGGCACAGTACACAACAAAATCAGATAAAGTAATTTCTTTGTACTGCAATTATATGAAACGACTGACATCTTGTTTGCAGCTGCTTTTCTGTGTTCAGCGCATAAAAAACGATGGCCTGAAAGAACAATACTTGTACGCGGAATCATTGGACATACTACACGTGATGAGGATGTTTTTCGTTCAGTAAAGAATTTTGTTGAAGGAATTAAGTTACAGTGGTCGAAGATTATGAGTGTATTTACAGACGGAGCACCTTCTATCTTGGGCGTTCGCTCTGTATTCCACAGATTGCTGAAATAAGTTGCTCCAAATGCAACATTTAGCCACTGCAGTATACATCGCTATCCTTTGGCAGCGAAAACATTTCCACCTGATTTGTCGAATGTACTCATTCAAATAGACGATTGTAAACCATATCCGAGGTAGTGCAACAAAGACAAGAGTTCTCAAAGGGTTGTGCAAAGAGACTGGAGTGAAATTCGATGAGCTCTTGTTTCACACAGAAGTTCGGTGGCTGTCACGTTGCCAGTTTTCTTCGGAGGTTGGAGTTTCACCAACCCAGGGCTGAATTTCAAGACATTTTGATGTTCCCAGAATTGACAGTAATAACTCGATGCCTACAGTGAAAAATGCTCTTTCATCAATGAAATAAGTCACCACTTACCACCAGTAATAAATACTATCAGTAATTAATTTCCTACACTGGAGACTCGACAAGTAAATGCCTGGGCTTTAAAAGCGTTATCAGTGAAAGATGGTATATTTTCAGATAGTGAGATTCGAGCCAAAGCAAAATTTCTTGGACTACGTGAAGACAACACACTGAAAATAGGTTTCTCCAAAGCGGAACTGGCAACGTTTTGAAGAAAGCTGGGTGACTAGTATTCGTTATTAAGAGAAAAATATGTGTGAAATTGGATTTGTGGCTATAGTGGCAACGAAAACAAAAGCAATGAAACGACTGAACTTGGAACACGATTTACGAGGTGCACTAGCTGAGACCAAACCGAATATAAAAAAGATTGTTAAAATATGCAGTACCAACCGTCTCATAGACCTTCTTTATTCCTTGGATTAGTAGAACACTTACAAAAACAAGACAGTTTTATTTCTTGAATGTTAATAAAATGTGTATTTCCTTGTAGTTTTAAGAATTGGGGTCAACGGCCTTGCCGCAATGGTAACACGGTTCCCATCAGATCACCGAAGTTAAGAGCTGATGGATTGGGCTAGCACCTGGATGGGTGGCCATCCGGTCTGCCGAACGCTGTTGGCAAACGAGGTCCACCCAAACCTTGTGAGGCAAACTGAGGAGCTGCTGGATTGAGAAGTAGTAGCTCCGATCTCGAAAACTGACATACGGCTGAGAGAGCGGTGTGCTGACCACATGCCCCTCCATATCCGCAGCCAGTGACGCCTGTGGGCTGAGGAGGACACGGCGGCTGGTCGATACCGTTGGGCCTTCATGGCCTGTTCGGGAGGAGTTAAGGGTGTTTTTTTTTAGGAAGGGAACATTCAATTTTTTTTTTCTAAGTAGTATGAATTAAGGATGGTTCCGCGTTTTTGCAAGCGTACAACCGAATTGTCTTATTACCCACACATGTTTCATCACAATTGCGGCATCGCCAGTGAGTTTCTCCCTTATAATTTTCCTTGCAAATTACACTGCTTGAGTCCTATGGCTGCCCATGGAAATAGTCCACAGGTCTAGATTACTAAACTATGTCATCCTTGCTCAATTTGGATTGTTCTGAGCGTGTTTTATTGTTTTCGTGTATTTTGAATGACTTTTCTCTTGCTCGTTTGTGAATAACTGCGTCTTGCTAACTGTTTCCCTCTCTCAAATTTAGTTAGACACTACGTTCTGTTGGGGGTATTGGTTTCTACATGAGCTCGTTCGGGGGTAGTAGTCTCAAAAAGATTTGAAACCACTGGGTTATGGCCACCGCTCATGTAAAGTGCGAAAACCGGCTTAGAGTCCCGGTCCGACACGAATTTTCATTGTCGTTCGCCCCTTATACAGCAAATGCTTGTTCGCATTCGCAACTGCGAATACAGTCCATTATTTCGTATAATGTTGCTTTGTTACAGATACAGTACTGTCTTCGAAAGGTCAATCTTTTTCATACAGTATTAGTGTATTTTGCGTGTCGTGCAGACCCATCATTTTGCCACATTTTGTTCTTGAATGAAGGAAGTGTGGTGTGAAAATTCCTTTAGCTCAGACGTGGCCCTGCGTACAGATTTCGTAACAAAATTACGTCAGTTAAGTCTAGGAAATGATGGAGTATCGAAGTGTTCCAAATAGAGAATGAGAGAGAGAGAGAGAGAGAGAGACGGAGCGAGGGGACCGGCAAGTCAGTCCTGTTACAGGAAATGTTTATAGGTGTTTTGTATCACGGCCATAAGTTGTTCATTGCTATGAAACTCACTTTATTCTCTACTATGATGATTATCAAAGAGACTGACCAGTTCATCTTAAACATTATCAATTGGAAACAACGGTTGAACGAGTACTCTGATAATTTAGGCCAAACGACTTGAGGTGTCATCTATTTGATACCAAATAAAGAGTTCCGTCCTTTGGTTTTTACAGAGCTATTATTTGCGCGGGTATTTATAGGGGAAACCTTGTTAGCAACAATCTCGAAAAGTTTTTGGTTGACTTACTTGAATTTTTACACGACACTCTAATAAACGTGCTGCTGGACATAGATTTCATGTATTTAAAAAAAAGGCATACGGGCTTTCCGTTAAAATTCAGTACGAGAAAGAAAATACTGTGCTGTGCTGTGAAAGTTGGCGGTTTCGTTTTCTTTCTCGCAGTGAGTTTTAGTAGAAACCTGTATATAATGAAAGTTGGATTGGTTCACGATTATAACGACATTACGCAATCTGAATCCTGTGAAACTTTGTAATGCTACACTTCCAGTTTAACACTAGGCTAGATAATGTCATTGAAGCTACTATCACCATAGATCCATGATAACAAGTCTCTCTCACACTCCGTATATCAATGATCAAAACTGATTTATCCATCCAATTTAAGCGAATCAGCGTTTCCGAACACGACTCACTGCCAAACCCAAACTATAACATGTCGTCGTTCCTGCGTCACAAGCTGTACTCGTACACACATTATGTAACTCCAGTACGCGGGAGGACATTTTAATCGAATACGATATTGCAATGCCTTGTTTTTATGAATTACGGTGCACTGAAGTGCGGCGACTGAACGAACAGAGATAGAACGTTTTTAAGGTTATTATTGCTGCTGCAAATCTAAAAATTTCTGCTTGCACAATGTAGCGATAAACAGTTGTCATATTAACTTTTTTTATTTCTTTAGGATGAGTAAAATTTGCCACACACATGTCGCTTTTGAGAGAACTGCACAGCTGATGATTTTCATTTTTTATTTATCTTTAGATCTCTCATATGATTTAATTTCAGGGTGCCACAAATTCTGTCTAACATTTTTTTACGGTTCGATGCTATTGTTCGAAGGGGCCTGCTTTGAAAAGTTACACCCAAGGCTGAATGATGCTCTACGCGTTGCCCCAAGCAATCTGAACGTTTTTGAGATCGTTAAGATTTGAAAATGAGCTCTTCGCCTCATTAACTTTTACACGCGTTGCGTTGCAGTAAAGCAGTAAATTTTCTATTATACGCACAGCGTCATCGTTGCTTCTTATTATCAAACAAGCGTCGTCAACGTACGCGTTACTAACTTCCTTCCGATCTGAGATTGATATGCCATCTAGTGCGTCATTTAAAGGTCTCATAAGAGGTTCCAGTGCTACAACGTACAGCATCATTGGTAACTGACTCCCCTGCGAGACTCTATTCCAATCAAAATGTCATTACTATACTGTCCATTCAGTGAAACCTTTGATTTGATACCTGTTAATCTGTTAGCTAACACGTTCACTTTACTAGTAGTTAGTCCCATGTACGTCAATGTTTGGAAAAGGTATCCGTGGTTTACTCTGTTGAACGCTTTTGCAAAGTCTATAAAAGCAAGACCGCCATATTCTGTTTGGAAAGATTACGACGATGCCCCTGTATTCACTTACTGTCTTGAATATGCTACACCCTGGAAGACAAGTTTGATGACATCCAATGATCTTTTCTAAGACTGGACTTAGTCTCTCTTTGACAACCCTCGCTGTTTTTTTTTTTTTTGTGATCTGAGTTCATTAGGGTGATGGGTCTCATTTTAGTTATATCCTTTATTTCTGTGTTCCTTCTTTTTATAAGAAGCACAATGACACTCTGTTTAAAGCCTATTGGGACAGCCTCTCCTTTCAAGACTTCATTTATAATTTCAGTAAATATTATTCCTGTTGTATGCCAATATGTTCTATAAAATTCTGACGGCAATCTATCAGGGCCTCGTGACTCTTTAGGAGGTGATGACTTCTGTATATCTAAAACTTCTACTGTGGCTATTTCCGCTGTCATATTTAGGTTACCCTGTTCTGTTATTGTGTCTGCGACTCCAGATATGGATAAAAAATCTCTCACCACATTGTCCTCAACCCACTTTTGACTGTAGAGTGTATCACAAATTCGAAAAGGCTCATTCATAATAGCTTTTTGATCTTTCAGATCTCTCGTGTCCTCCGCTCGGAGGTACTCAATAAAATTTCTTCTCCTTTGTTGTTCATGTCTTATGAGATAATATATTGTGGTACTTTCGTCTTCTATAACAGTTTTGTGTGAGTGAATTTATTTTTAAGTCCTCTGGCTTTGATCTGCTAATATGCATTAAAATATCTTGTGACATTGGTTGCTCGTAGAGGGTGCGTATACGAGAGTAAAATGAAATTCAGTTGTGTTTTTCAACCTCATCGCTCTCCCTTTAGATAGTTATAAAAGCTGTATTAAAAATTTTACATATATGCCGTTCCTCGATTCGAAAAAACAGACATCGTTCATTTGAGTTCCTTCCCTGCCAAGGATAACTGTCCCAGAGTTGTGCTCATGAGCCATGTTTAAAATTTTATTGTAGCCAGCTACATACAGATCCCTAATACTGACTTCTTTTAAAAATATTATTTCGGTGTCTGACTAACAAAAAACAAGTTTTAAGGAGAGCTACTTTAATTGCAATTTGTAATTCATTTATATTCAAGGTACTCACATTATAAGTTTGTTCCATCAGAATGTATTACAGATAAAGTTAGTGAATTGCTTATAGATGTTGACTCTGAAATTATTGGTATATCTGAACACGTCTTAAATAAGGAGATAATTCAGACGCTTCCTTTACCAGGATACAGGTTGGCTGGCAACTTTTCGAGGAGCTCTTTGCGGTGTGGGGGAGTAACCATGAATATGAAAAACAGCATCCCATTTGAGTCAATTGATGTTTCAAAGTAGTGCACTGAAAAGGTGTTTGAATAACTGTTGTTATTAATGGATTGTGCAAGGAAGAGGATGCTGGTAGACGTCCTTAATTCATATAATCTTATGCAAACCGTATTCTTTCCAGCGAGAGTGCGAGGTAACAGTAGAACAACCATAGACAACATTTTTGTTCATTCCTCATTACTAGAAGGGCATTCTGTTAGCAAACAGGTGAATGGCCTTTCAGATCATGATGCACAAATTTTAACTCTAAAAATTTTTTTTGCTGCTACACGTGTTAAATATACTCATCAGCTGTTTAGCAAAGCTGATCCAGTTGCTGTAGCGACCTTTGTATACCTTATCAAGGAACAAGAGTGGCAAGATGTTTATAGCGCGGATACAGTAGATGATATATATATATATCCCTTTTCTCAAGGCTTTTCTTGTGATCTTTGAAAGTTGCTTTCCGTTAGAACGTACAAAACAGGGTACTAGTACAAACAGGCTGCCTGTGTGGCTGACTAGAGGGATAAGAATATCTTGTAGAACAAAGTGGCAATTATATCAAAACGTTAGAAATAGTCAGAATCTAAATGCAGCAGCCCATTACAAACAGTATTGTAAGGTGCTTAAAACTGTTATTAGGAATGCAAAAAGTATGTGGTATGCAGATAGAATAGCTAAGTCTCAGGATAAATTTAAAACTATATGGTCAGTCGTAAAGGAAGTGGCTGGTCTGCAGAGACAGGTCGAGGATATAGAATCAGTGCGTAGTGGGATGTCCGTGTTACTGATAAGTCGCAGATATGTGCAGTATTTAATAATCACTTTCTGAATACAGCAGGTGAACTAAATGGAAACCTAGTCCCAACAGGGAATCATATAGCGCTCTTAGAAAAAAGTGTCCGAGACTGTTACCTGAAATGCTCCTCCATGATACTGACAAGAGGGAGATTGAGTTAATAATAAAATCACTAAAGACCAAGAACTCTCATGGATATGACGGGGTGTCTAGCAGAATACTGAAGTATTGTTCTATGTATGTTAGCCCAGTACTTAGCCATATCTGTAACTTTTCCTTTAGGAGTGGTCGATTTCCTGACCGATTAAAGTACTCGGTAGTGAAGCCACTTTATAAAAAGGGAGACAGGGATAATATTGACAATTACAGACCTATTTCTATGCCATCGGTGTTTGCTAAAGTTATCGAGAAGGTTGTATATACAAGGTTACTGGAGCACTTAAATTCACATAATTTGCTGTCAAATGTTCAGTTTGGTTTTAGAGTTGCTTTAACAACTGAAAATGCTATATTCTCTATTCTCTGTGAGGTTTTGGACGGATAAAATAAAAGGTTGCGAACTCTAGGTGTTTTCTTTGATATAACGAAGGCTTTTGACTGTGTTGATCACAAAATATTACTGCAGAAGTTGGACCATTATGGAGTAAGGGGAGTAGCTTACAATTGGTTCGCCTCTTACTTTAAGAACAGAAAGCAGAACGTAATTCTCCGCAATATTGAGAGTGGGAGTGACGTTCAGTCCCAATGGGGCAGTGGTATGTGGGGCGTTCCCCAAGGGTCGGTGCTGGGGCCACTGCTGCTTCTTATTTATACACTCGTGGAAATTGAAATAAGAACACTGTGAATTCATTGTCCCAGGAAGGGGAAACTTTATTGACACATTCCTGGGGTCAGATACATCACATGATCACACTGACAGAACCACAGGCACATAGACACAGGCAACAGAGCATGCTCAATGTCGGCACTAGTACAGTGTATATCCAACTTTCGCAGAAATGCAGGCTACTATTCTCCCATGGAGACGATCGTAGAGATGCTGGATGTAGTCCTGTGGAACGGCTTGCCATGCCATTTCCACCTGACACGTCAGTTGGACCAGCGTTCGTGCTGGACGTGCAGACCGCGTGAGACAACGCTTCATCCAGTCCCAAACATGCTCAATGGGGGACAGATCCGGAGATCTTGCTGGCCAGGATAGTTGACTTCCACCTTCTAGAGCACGTTGGGTGGCACGGGATACATGCGGACGTGCATTGTCCTGTTGGAACAACAAGTTCCCTTGCCGGTCTAGGAATGGTAGAGCGATGGGTTCGATGACGGTTTGGATGTACCGTGCACTATTCGGTGTCCCCTCGACGATCACCAGAGGTGTACAGTCAGTGTAGGAGATCGCTCCCCACACCATGATGCCGGGTGTTGGCCCTGTGTGCCTCGGTCGTATGCAGTCCTGATTGTGGCGCTCACCTGCACGGCGCCAAACACGCATGTGACCATCATTGGCACCAAGGCAGAAGCGACTCTCATCGCTGAAGACGACACGTCTCCATTCGTCCCTCCATTCACGCCTGTCGCGACACCACTGGAGGCGGGCTGCACGATGTTGGGGCGTGAGCGGAAGACGGCCTAACGGTGTGCGGGACCGTAGCCCAGCTTCATGGAGACGGTTGCGAATGGTCCTCGCCGATACCCCAGGAGCAACAGTGTCTCTAATTTGCTGGGAAGTGGCGGTGCGGTCCCCTACGGCACTGCGTAGGCTCCTACGGTCTTGGCGTGCATCCGTGCGTCACTGCGGTCCGGTCCCTGGTCGACGGGCACGTGCACCTTCCGCCGACCACTGGCGACAACATCTACGTACTGTGGAGACCTCACGCCCCACGTGTTGAGCAATTCGGCGGTACGTCCACCCGGCCTCCCGCATGCCCACTATACGCCCTCGCTCAAAGTCCGTCAACTGCACATACGGTTCACGTCCACGCTGTCGCGGCATGCTACCAGTGTTAAAGACTGCGATGGAGCTCCGTATGCCACGGCAAACTGGCAGACACTGACGGCGGCGGTGCACAAATGCTGCGCAGCTAGCGCCATTCGACGGCCAACACCGCGGTTCCTGGTGTGTCCGCTGTGCCGTGCGTGTGATCATTGCTTGTACAGCCCTCTCGCAGTGTCGGGAGCAAGTATGGTGGGTCTAACACACACCGGTGTCAATGTGTTCTTTTTTCCATTTCCAGAAGTGTATAAATGATATGCCTTCTAGTATTACAGGTGATTCAAAAATATTTCTGTTTGCTGATGACACCAGTTTGGTAGTGAAGGATCTTGTGTGTATTATTCAAACAGTATCAAATAATGTAGTTCATGAAATAAGTTCGTGGATGGTGGAAAATTATTTGATGCTATATCACAGTAAGACTCAGTTTTTACAGTTTCTAACTCACAATTCAACAAGAACCGATATTTTGATCGGAGAGAATGGCCATATTATAAGCGAGACGGAACAGTTCAAGTTCCTAGGCGTTCGGATAGACAGTAAGCTGTTGTGGAAAGCCCATGTCCAGGATCTTGTTCAGAAACTAAATGCTGCTTCATTTACCATTAGAACAGTGTCTGAAATAAGAGACACTTCAACACTAAAAGTAGTCTACTTCGCATATTTTCATACGCTTATGTCGTATGGTATTATTTTTTGGGGTAATTCTTCTGATTCAAAAAGGGTATTTTTGGCTCAAAAACGGGCTGTTCGAGCTATATGTGGTGTAAGTTCGAGAACCTCTTGTCGACGCCTATTCAATAGTCTGGGAATTCTGACATTGCTCTCAGAGTGCATATTTTCTTTAATGTCGTTTGTTGTTAGCAATATTAGCCTATTCCCAAGAGTTAGCAGCTTTCACTCAGTCAATACTATGCAGAAATCCAATCTGCATGAGGAATGCACTTCCTTGCCTCTTGTGCAGAAAGAAGTGCAGTATTCTGCTACATCCATTTTCAATAATCTGCCAGCAGTAGCCCAAACTCTTTTAAGTCTAAACTGAAGAGTTTCCTCATGGCCCACTCCTCCTATTCTGTCGAGGAGCTCCTGGAAGAGCTAAACGCAAATTCCAGCGTTACATTGTTGATTTTCTTTATTTAAACTTACGACTCGTCACCTGAATAAGTTTTTTTTTTATATTTCATTTTATCTGTTTCTAATATCGTGTTATAATTTCATGTACTGACTCGTTCCATGACCATGGAGACTTCTCCTTAATTTGGTCCCACGGAACGATAAATAAATGTGTTATTCATCTGACGTCGAAGCTTTTTGGCGTTCGTTTTTCTCCTTCAGGATCTTGCAGGACACATGTCAGACGATTTTTCTATTGAGCTGATGGGGGAATGCTCAGACGACGTGTGCTCCTTCTTTTTATCAGAATTCTTTTGGAGGTGTCATTGTGAAGTTCGATCTTTGGTTCTTTCACAGTTACATTTATAACTTTAGATTGTTTGCATGTATCTACTTTCTGTACACTTTGGTGTCCTTCTCGATTGGCTTTCTCCTCTTCTCTTTTTTTTCGACCTCATTTACGTTTTTTTTTATTATTTAACTCTGTACGTGGGTCTGGAATACCTTCAATATCCATTGCTGACTTATTTGAAATCGTCAGCTCTTCAAGTTACAAAAGCGAAGAGCGCAGTACGATTTCAGTTTTTGTGGTGTTTAGAATTGTCTGCTGTATACCTGACAGACTTTGTCTTACCGGATACTTCATTTGTTTCCTCATTTGGAGGCCGCTTGTTAGTTTTTCGGACGGTTTCACCTGAACTCGGTACTGTGTCGTTTCTGGGTACCGCCAGTGACACAGGAGCCTCTCCCAGCCCTGCTGTTGACGGTACTGCGGCGTGCCATCGATGCGGCGGCCGCGTTTACTTGAGGCTAGCCGTCGGGCCAGGAATAGTAACCTCTGAAGTCGGCATCAGCGGGACGCGGCTTTCACTGCACTCACTCCGTATGGGCTCAGAGCAGTTACATAGAGCGCACATTTGAGGTTGTCCGTCATACGTAACAACTCGATAGCCACACACCCTTATACAGGGTGTTACAAAAAGGTATAGCTAAACATTCCTCACACACAAATAAAGAAAAGATGTTATGTGGATATGTGTCCGGAAACGCTTAATTTCCATGTTAGAGCTCATTTTAGTTTCGTCAGTATGTACTGTACTTCCTCGATTCCTCCCCCCATGAACCATGGGCCTTGCCGTTGGTGGGGAGGCTTGCGTGCATCAGCGATACAGATAGCCGTACCGTAGGTGCAACCACAACGGAGGGGTATCTGTTGAGAGGCCAGACAAACGTGATGTTCCTGAAGAGGGGCAGCAGCCTTTTCAGTAGTTGCAAGGGCAACAGTCTGGATGACTGACTGATCTGGCCTTGTAGCAATAACCAAAATGGCCTTGCTGTGCTGGTACTGCAAACGGCTGAAAGCAAGGGGAAATAACGGTCGTAATTTTTCCCGAGGGCATGCAGCTTTACTGTATGATTAAATGATGATGCCGTCCTCTTGGGTAAAATGTTCCGGAGGTAAAATAGTCCCCCATTCGGATCTCCGGGCGGGGACTACTCAAGAGGATGTCGTTATCAGCAGAAAGAAAACTGGCGTTCTACGGATCGGAGCGTGGAATGTCAGATCCCTTAATCGGGCAGGTAGGTTAGAAAATTTAAAAAGGGAAATGGATAGGTTAAATTTAGATAAAGTGGGAATTAGTGAAGTTTGGTGGCAGGAGGAACAAGACTTCTGGTCAGGTGACTACAGGGTTATAAACACAAAATCAAATAGGGGTAATGCAGGAGTAGGTTAATAATGAATAGGAAAATAGGAATGCGTGTAAGCTACTACAAACAGCATAGTGAACGCATTATTGTGGCCAAGATAGATACGAAGCCCACACCTACTACAGTAGTACAAGGTTATATGCCAACTAGCTCTGCAGATGACGAAGAAAATGAAGAAATGTATGATGAAATAAAAGAAATTATTCAGATAGTGAAGGGTGATGAAAATTTAATAGTCATGGGTGTCTGGAATTCGGCAGTAGGAAAGGGGAGAGAAGGAAACGTAGTAGGTGAATATGGATTGAGGCTAAGAAATGAAAGAGGAACCCGCCTGGTAGAATGTTGCACAGAGCACAACTTAATCATAGCTAATACTTGGTTTAAGAATCATGAAAGAAGGTTGTATACATGGAAGAACCCTGGAGATACTAAAAGGTATTAGATAGATTATATAATGGTAAGACAGAGATTTAGGAACCAGGTTTTAAATTGTAAGACGTTCCCAGGGGCAGATGTGGAGTCTGATCACAATCTATTGCTTATGACCTGTAGATTAAAACTGAAGAAACTGCAAAAAGGTGGAAATTTAATGAGCTGGCACCTGGATAAACTGAAAGAACCAGAGGTTGTACAGAGTTTCAGGGAGAGCGTAAGGAAAAAATTGACAGGAATGGGGGAGAGAAATACTGTAGAAGAAGAATGGATAGCTTTGTGGGATGAAGTAGTGAAGGCAGCAGAGGATAAAGTAGGTAAAAAGACGAGGACTAGTAGAAATCCTTGGGTAACAGAAGAAATATTGAATTTAATTGACGAAAGGAGAAAATATAAAAATGCAGTAAATGAAGCAGGCAAAAAGGAATACAAACGTCTCAAAAATGAGATCGACAGAAAGTGCAAAATTGCTAAGCAGAGATGGCTAGAGGACAAATGTAAGGATGTAGAGGCTTATCTCACTAGGGGTAAGATAGATACTGCCTACAGGAAAATTAAAGAGACCTTTGGAGATAAGAGAACCAATTGTATGAACGTCAAGAGCTCAGATGGAAACCCAGTTCTAAGCAAAGAAGGGAAAGCAGAAAGGTGGAAGGAGTATATAGAGGGTCTCTACAAGGGCGATGTACTTGAGGACAATATTATGGAAATGGAAGAGGATGTGGATGAAGATGAAATGGGAGATATGATACTACTTGAAGAGTCTGACAGAGCACTGAAAGACCTGAGTCGAAACAAGGCCCCCGGAGTAGACAACATTCCATTGGAACTACTGACGGCCTTGGGAGAGCCAGTCCTGACAAAACTCTACCATCTGGTGAACAAGTTGTATGAAAATGGCGAAATACCCTCAGACTTCAAGAAGAATATAATAATTCCAATCCCAAAGAAAGCAGGTGTTGACAGATGTGAAAATTACTGAACAATCAGTTTAATAAGCCACAGGTGCAAAATACTAACAAGAATTTTTTACAGACGAATGGAAAAACTAGTAGAAGCCGACCTCGGGGAAGATCAGTTTGGATTCCGTAGAAACACTGGAACACGTGAGGCAATACTGACCTTACGACTTATCTTAGAAGAAAGGTTAAGGAAAGGCAAACCTACATTTCTAGCCTTCGTAGACTTAGAGAACGTTTTTGACAATGTTAACTGGAATACTCTCTTTCAAATTCTAAAGGTGGCAGCGGTAAAATACAGGGAGCGAAAGGCTATTTACAATTTGTACAGAAACCAGATGGCAGTTATAAGAGTCGAGTGACTTGAAAGGGAAGCAGTTGTTGGGAAGGGAGTAAGAGAGGGTTGTAGCCTCTCCCCGATGTTATTCAATCTGTATATTGAGCAAGTAGTAAAGGAAACAAATGAAAAAATCGGGATAGGTATTAAAGTCCATGGAGAAGAAATAAAAACTTTGAGGTTCGCCGATGACATTGTAATTCTGTCAGAGACAGCAAAGGACTTGGAAGAGCAGTTGATTGGAATGGATAGTATCTTGAAAGGAGGATATAAGATGAACATCAACAAAAGCAAAACGAGGATAATGGAATGTAGTCGAATTAAGTCGGCTGCTGCTGAGGGAATAAGATTATGAAATCAGACACTTAAAGCAGTAAAGGAGTTTTGCTATTTGGGGAGCAAACTTACTGATGATGGTCGAAGTAGAGAGGATATAAAATGAATACTGGCAATGGGAAGGAAAGCGTTTCTGAAGAAGAGAAATTTGTTAACATCGAGTATAGATTTAAGTGTCAGGAAGTCATTTTTTAAGTGTCAGGAAGTAATTTCTGAAAGTATTTGTATGGAGTGTAGCCATGTATGGAAGTGAAACATGGACGATAAATAGTTTGGACAAGAAGAGAATGGAAGCTTTCGAAATGTGGTGCTACAGAAGAATGCTGAACATTAGATGGGTAGATCACATAACTAATGAGGAAGTATTGAATAGGATTGGGGAGAAGAGAAGTATGTGGCACAACTTGACCAGAAGGACGGATCGGTTGGTAGAACATGTTCTTTGGCATCAAGGGATCACCAATTTAGTATTGGAGGGCAGTGTGGAGGGTAACAATCGTAGAGGGAGACCAAGAGACGAATACACTAAGCAGATTCGGAAGGATGTAGGTTGCAGTAGGTACAGGGAGATGAAGAAGCTTGCGCAGGATAGGGTAGCATGGAGAGCTGCATCAAACCAGTCTCAGGACTGAAGACCACAACAACACGGGGCAATAGCCGTGGCGCGGTACGATTGTATCGAGATAGATTTCCAGAGCGAGGGTGTCCCGACAGGAAGACGTTCGAAGCAATTGATCGGCGTCTTAGGGAGCACGGAACATTCCAGCCTATGACTCGCGACTGGGGAAGACCTAGAACGACGACTACACCTGCAATGGACGAGGCAATTCTTCGTGCAGTTGACGATAACCCTAGTGTCAGCGTAAGAGAAGTTGCTGCTGTACAAGATAACGTTGACCACGTCACTGTATGGAGAATGCTACGGGAGAACCAGTTGTTTCCGTACCATGTACAGCGTGTGAAGGCACTATCAGCATCTGATTGGCCTCCACGGGTATGCTTCTGCGAATGGTTCATCCCACAATGTGTCAATCCTCATTTCAGTGCAAATGTTCTCTTTACGGATGAGGCTTCATTCCAACGTGATCAAATTGTAAATTTTCACAATCAACATTGGCTGACGAGAATCCACACGCAATTGTCCAATCACTTCATCAACACAGATTTTCTGTGAGCGTTTGGGCAGGCATCGTTGGTGATGTCTTGATTGGGCCCCATGTTCTTCCACCTACCTCAATGGTGCACGTTATCATGATTTCATACGGGATTCTCTACCTGTGCTGCTAGAACATGTGCCTTTACAAGTACGACACAACATGTGGTTCATGCACGATGGAGCTCCTGCACATTTCAGTCGAAGTGTTCGTACGCTTCTCAACAACAGATTCAGTGACCGATGGATTGTTAGAGGTGGACCAATTCCATGGCCTCCACGCTCTCCTGACCTCAACCCTCTTGACTTTCATTTATGGGGGCATTTGAAAGCTCTTGTATACGCAACCCCGGTACCAAATGTAGAGACTCTTCGTGCTCGTATTGTGGACGGCTGTGATACAATACACCATTCTCCAGGGCTGCATCAGCGCATCAGGGATTCCATGCGACGGAGGGTGGATGCATGTATCCTCGCTAACGGAGGACATTTTGAACATTTCCTGTAACAAAGTGTTTTAAGTCACGCTGGTTCGTTCTGTTGCTGTGTGTTTCCATTCCATGATTAATGTGATTTGAAGAGAAGAAATAAAATGAGCTCTAACATGGAAAGTAAGCGTTTTCGGACACATGTCCACATAACATATTTTCAATCTTTGTGTGTGAGGAATGTTTCTTGAAAGTTTGGCCGTACCTTTTTGTAACATCCTATGTGAGGGGCTGGTCCTGCAGCTGCTACCGTTTCAGGCAATGATACAAAACTCCCGTTTTGTATCATTGCCATAAGTTATGCAACGCATTTTATTCTCCAGTACGATGACTACCAAAGAGACTGACCATTTCTTCGCAAAAGTTAGCATTGATCTTGAAACGATGGTTGTACGAGTACTTTGCTAATTGAAGCCAAATGACTAGATGAGTCACTTTTTTGATAGCCAGTAAAGAGTTCCGTCACAGAACTATTATCTGTACGAATATATAAAAGGGAAACGTTGTTAGCAAGAATCTCGAGAAGTTCTTGGTCGCTTTACTTCAGATTTTACATGACACTCTTATGAGCATAGGGATGGACATAGGCTACATACTTTTCTCCATTTCTTGGTTTTAACATAAATCTCTACAACATGAAAGTTGGATCGGTATATGATTAGAATACTACTACGCAATCTGAATCGTGTGAAGCTATGTAATGTTATCCGATCCCACGTTAAAAATAGGCGAAACAATGACATTGAAAATACTATCCGCAGAGATCCAGCACCAGGAGAGGTCTGTCTCATACCCCGTATACCAGTAAGCCATTTAAGCGAATAAAGTTTTCCGAGCACGACTCGCGGTCAAACCCACACTTCTATATTTCGAGGTTCCTGCGTCTCAAACTGTACTCGTAGATACATGCATGCATCATATAATACACACATCAAAAAAAGGTTTGTCTCCCCCCAGTTCCTAGAACTCCTGAAGACAGACGTTGACTTTAGATATTGTATTACACAGACCCTT
Organism: Schistocerca gregaria; assembly: GCF_023897955.1. Lineage (NCBI taxonomy): Eukaryota > Metazoa > Arthropoda > Insecta > Orthoptera > Acrididae > Schistocerca > Schistocerca gregaria. The sequence goes on along the minus strand of NC_064931.1, from coordinate 181,155,463 downwards.
TGACTGTTCAGAGATGTCACTAAAACCTCACAAAGATGTAAACAACCGAGCGTGAGCAACGCCTATTAGACGGTGAGGGTCCGACAGCCGATCAGTTCCAGTCATTCACCAGGAAGGAGGCACACGGCTCGTGTTGTCTGTAGTCCAACCATGCCTACACGGTCAATAACGCGGTTGGATCACGTCCGCATTGTTACTTCGTGCCTGGAAGGGCTCTCAACAAGGAAAGTGTCCACGCATCTCGGTGTGAACCAAAGCGATGTTGTTCGGACATGGAGGAGATACAGAGAGACAGGAACTGTCGATGACACGCCTCGCTCCGGCGGCCCAAGGGCAACTACTGCAGTTGATGACCGCTACCTGCGGATTATGGCTCGGAGGAACCCTGACAGCACTACGCCACCATGTTGAATAATGCTTTTCGTGCAGCCACAGGACGTCGTGTTACGACTGAAACTGTGCTCAATAGGCTGCATGATGCGCAACTTCACTCCCGACGTCCGTATTTGCAACCACGATACCATGCAGCGCGGTGCAGATGGACCCAACAAGATGCCGAATGGACCGCTCAGAACTGGCATCACGTTCTCTTCACCGATAGTGTCGCATTGCCTTCTACCATACGGAGGAAAGACGACATATGGAAGTTTGAGTTTGGCTATGATTATTGTACGAATCACGAAAGCGGGCAAGACCGTGATTTCCAACCCGAGGCCATTAACCCCTGAGGGATAAAACGATATTTTCCGGGTGGTAAAAATACAAAGTTTTAAATTATGGTTCAGTCACATAAGTAAATTACTTCAAAAAATGATTTTCAGCAACTCATTAGACTAACAAATTTAAGATATGTTGCTGATTTTAAAAGCGTCAAAAATGAGCATCAATTGCATGACGGTACGTGGTGGAGGCCAGAGCGAATGTATTAACAAAAGATATTGGAAATTCGCTAGCAGTAGGCGATGACAACTAGGTACAGCTGGATACTTGCCTGTATTGTTGCAGCAGTTCATTATTTACTCCACCGAGTTACCAGCTCACTCATTGTTCTTGTTTTGTTAGTTAGTTGTTAGCTCGCCAACCAAATCGACGGGTGTCTCCAATTTCACTACGTTCTCAAGGTATTTCTGTTTGAGACGAGAAAGAGAAACAGATGAGTGAAGTTTTTCTTATTCAAGCACTAACTGTTGGGTAAGAAACTCCTAATTAACACCACTGCCTTTCGTTCTCTATTGGTTATATATATCTGAGTCGATAAGATATAAGCATATGGAAGATGGTATCTGTTCTTTCGGACTGCCGCGAGTAATGAGTATAGTGGGCAGCGGCACTACAAATATAGTGTGTGGGCAGTAAGTGTAAGTTGTAAGTGTGGGTCTCACGGGCAGCGTGCCAGAGTTAAGTCCCTGCAGTCGCGCTATCCTAGTGTCCTCGGTGGGTCTCCAGTCTGCTTTAGGGGGTGGCGCGCCACGGACCTGTTGTGCCGGCCGAGGGCGCGCATGGACGAGGAGGTGTTTACACCGCCGGTACTGGCGCGTGTTGTTGTCTGACTAGATCGCCATGGCACGCAATTTTAGAAAGACTAAATTCCAATTAATGTTCATCGAATATGCCAGACTCAAGGCTTTCGAAATAGAGCGTTTTTTGAAGGAAGAAGTTCGTCTACCTCCTGCAGACCTAATTGGAATACACCTATCCATTGTAAGCACGAAGTCGGCGTTCCAAAACATCCTAAACGTTTTCTATAGGGTTCAGATCAGGACTCTGTGGAGGCCAGTCCATTACAGGAATGTTGTTATCTTGTAACCACTCGCCACAGGCCGTGCATTATGAACTGTACTCGATCGTGTCGAAAGTCGCAGTCGCCATCGACTAATTGCTCTTCAACCTCGGGAAGCAAGAAGGTGCTTAAAAATTCAATGGAGGCCTATGCTGTGATAGTGCCGTGCAAAACAGCAAGGGCTGCAAGCCCCCTCCATGAAAATCACGACCACACTATAACACAAGCGCCTCCGAATTTTACGTCACTCCACACAATCTACTTCCACTGTTCAATTGTCCAATGTTTACGCTCCTTACACCAAGCGAGGCGTCGTTTGGAATTTACCGGCGTGATGTGTGGCTTATGAGCCCGGATCTCGTGGTCGTGCTGTAGCGTTCTCGCTTTCCGCGCCCGGGTCCTCGGGTTAGATTCCCGGCGGGGTTAGGGATTTTCTTTCCCTCGTGATGGCTGGGTGTTGTGTGTTGTCCTTAGGTTAGTTAGGTTTAAGTAGTTCTAGGGGACTGAACCTGTACGCTTTCGTGCTGTACGTGTCCGTTCACGTTTCCACTTCACTATCACATCGAAATCAGTGGACCTTCGGAAGTTTACGAGTGTGGAAATCTCGCGTACAGACGTATGACACAAGTGACACCCAATAACCTCACCACGTTCGAAGATCGTGAGTTCCGCTTAGCGACCATTCTGCTCTCTGACGATGTCTAATGACAACTGAGGTGGCAGACATGGAGTACGTAGCAGTAGGTGGCAGCACAACGTACCTATTATGAAAAACGTACGTTTTTGGGGGTGTACGGATACTTCTGATCACATAGTGTATGACGGTTCACGCTCACTCAGTTTGAGTTGGGCTGCGCGGCGCCATGCTTAGTGGTTCAGGTTGGAGTGCCGCAGTCTAGCAATTGGAGCAAGTTAAGATTACAAGTGCCGCATTTATTGTGCTGTACCGTCATCTAAAAATGAGCTGTTGTCAGTGGTTAACATCTGCGTTAAAAGTATGTCAATGTACGGTGGAAATAATCATTTCGTTGAACTACATCTTGGCAAGACTGAACAGTTAGATTTTTTTTTTTTGTCAAATGTCGTTCAAAGACTTAAAAGCTGTTGTATATGAACCACGAATAATGGACACATGTTGCACAACTGCAGTATCAACCATTCTTTTTGGCAACGGCAGATTCCTTTATGAGTTACATGTACCTGTTCAAGCTCTGCAAAAGATATCAGCCATTGTCATCGAAGTATGCATAATATTCTTTGCTTCATCGGTTTCGAATGCGGAATCACTGGCGACCCACTTCCAGTCATCAGTTAGTTTTGTTTTTGTGTGATATTTATCGTTTTTAGGATCCCACAATTCCTCCTTTCCTCCACAAAGAGCTTTAAGTTGTTAAGTATCTTTGTCGTTACACGCTATACTTAGTGAGAACACACTTTCGCATAGCGTATACAGGGTGTTACAAAAAGGTACGGCCAAACTTTCAGGAAACATTCCTCACGCACAAAGAAAGAAAACACGTTATGTGGAACTTTGTATGGAAACGATTACTTTCCATGTTAGAGCTCATTTCATCACTTCTCTTCAAATCACATTAATCATGGTACGGAAACACACAGCAACAGAACGTACCAGCGTGACTTCAAACACTTTGTTACAGGAAATGTTCAAAATGTCCTCCGTTAGCGAGGATTCATGCATCCACCCTCCGTCGCTTCGAATCCCTGATTGGCTAATGCATCCCTGGACAATGGCATATTGTATTACAGGCGTCCACAATACGAGCACGAAGAGTCTACATTTGGTACCGGTGTTGCGTAGACAAGAGCTTTCTAATGCCACCATAAATGAAAGTCAAGAGGGTTGAGGGAGCTACAACGTTAGGCGGGTGATGGAGCCCCTTAGGAAAATAGCGGAAAGGTCGGGGAAGAAGGCCAGTGTTCACTCTGTCTGCTTGCCGGGGGGTCTCATCCGAGATGTGGAGGAGGCCCTACCGGCGGCGACAGAGAGCACTGGGTGCACCCGACTGCAAATTGTTGCTCATGTCGGCACCAATGACTCTTGCCGTCTGGGTTCAGAGGTCATCCTCAGTTCGTACAGGCGGTTGGCGGAGTTGGTGAAGGTGGAAAGCCTCGCTCGCGGGGTGGAATCAGAGCTAACTATTTGTAGTATCGTTCCGAGAACCGATCGCGGTCCTCTGGTTTGGAGCCGAGTGGAAGGCTTAAACCAGAGGCTCAGACGATTCTGCGGAGAGCTGGGGTGCAAATTTCTCGACCTCCGCTATCGGGTGGAGAAATGTAGGGTCCCCCTGAATAGGTCAGGCGTGCACTACACGCCGGAAGCGGCTACGAGGGTAGCGGAGTACGTGTGGAGTGCACATGGGGTTTTTTTAGGTTAGAGAATTCCCTCCCTAGGCCCGACAAGACGCCTCCTGAGACGCGGCAAGGCAGGAGTAGGCAAAATGCAACAAGGAATAACAATATTAATGTGCTAATAGTAAACTGCAGAAGCGTCTATAGAAAGGTCCCAGAACTGCTCTCATTAATAAACGGTCACAACGCCCATATAGTACTAGGAACAGAAAGTTGGCTGAAACCAGACGTAAACAGTAATGAAATCCTAAACTCTGATTGGAATGTATACCGCAGAGATAGGCTGGACAGTGAAGGGGGAGGCGTGTTTATAGCGATAAGAAGTGCAATAGTATCGAAGGAAATTGACGGAGATTCGAATTGTGAAATGATTTGGGTGAAGGTCACGGTTAAAGCAGGCTCAGACATGGTAATTGGATGTCTCTATAGGCCCCCGGGCTCAGCAGCTGTTGTGGCTCAGCACCTGAAGAATAATTTGGAAAATATTTCGAGTAGATTTCCCCACCATGTTATAGTTCTGGGTGGAGATTTTAATTTGCCGGATATAGACTGGGAGACTCAAACGTTCATAACGGGTGGCAGGGACAAAGAATCCAGTGAAATATTTTTAAGTGCTTTATCTGAAAACTACCTTGAGCAGTTAAACAGAAAACCGACTCGTGGCGATAATATATTAGACCTTCTGGTGACAAACAGACCCGAACTATTTGAATCAGTTAATGCAGAACAGGGAATCAGCGATCATAAAGCGGTTACTGCGTCGATGATTTCAGCCTTAAATAGAAATATTAAAAAAGGTAGGAAGATTTTTCTGTTTAGCAAAAGTGACAAAAAGCAGATTACAGAGTACCTGACGGCTCAACACAAAAGTTTTGTCTCAAGTGCAGATAGTGTTGAGGATCAGTGGACAAAGTTCAAAACCATGGTACAATATGCGTTAGATGAGTATGTGCCAAGCAAGATCGTAAGAGATGGAAAAGAGCCACCGTGGTACAACAACCGAGTTAGAAAACTGCTGCGGAAGCAAAGGGAACTTCACAGCAAACATAAACATAGCCAAAGCCTTGCAGACAAACAAAAATTACGCGAAGCGAAATGTAGTGTGAGGAGGGCTATGCGAGAGGCTTTCAATGAATTCGAAAGTAACGTTCTATGTACTGACTTGGCAGAAAATCCTAAGAAATTTTGGTCCTATGTCAAAGCGGTAGGTGGATCAAAACAAAATGTCCAGACACTCTGTGACCAAAATGGTACTGAAACAGAGGATGACAGACTAAAGGCCGAATTACTAAATGTCTTCTTCCAAAGCTGTTTCACAGAGGAAGACTGCACTGTGCTTCCTTCTCTAGATTGTCGCACAGTTGACAAAATGGTAGATATCGAAGTAGACGACAGAGGGATAGAGAAACAATTAAAATCGCTCAAAAGAGGAAAGGCCGCTGGTCCTGATGGGATACCAGTTCGATTTTACACAGAGTACGCGAAGGAACTTGCCCCCCTTCTTGCAGCGGTGTACCGTAGGTCTCTAGAAGAGCGAAGCGTTCCAAAGGATTGGAAAAGGGCACAGGTCATCCCCGTTCTCAAGAAGGGACGTCGAACAGATGTGCAGAACTATAGACCTATATCTCTAACGTCGATCAGTTGTAGAATTTTGGAACACGTATTATGTTCGAGTATAATGTCTTTTCTGGAGACTAGAAATCTACTCTGTAGGAATCAGCATGGGTTTCGAAAAAGACGATCGTGTGAAACCCAGCTCGCGCTATTCGTCCACGAGACTCAGAGGGCCTTAGACACGGGTTCACAGGTAGATGCCGTGTTTCTTGACTTCCGCAAGGCGTTTGACACAGTTCCCCATAGTCGTTTAATGAACAAAGTAAGAGCATACGGACTATCAGATCAATTGTGTGATTGGATTGAGGAGTTCCTAGATAACAGAACGCAGCACGTCATTCTCAATGGAGAGAAGTCTTCCGAAGTAAGAGTGATTTCAGGTGTGCCGCAGGGGAGTGTCATAGGACCGTTGCTATTCACAATATACATAAATGACCTGGTGGATGACATCGGAAGTTCACTGAGGCTTTTTGCAGATGATGCTGTGGTGTATCGAGAGGTTGCAACAATGGAAAATTGTACTGAAATGCAGGAGGATCTGCAGCGAATTGACGCATGGTGCACGGAATGGCAATTGAATCTCAATGTAGCGAAGTGTAATGTGATGCGAATACATAGAAAGATAGGTCCCTTATCATTTAGCTACAAAATAGCAGGTCAGCAACTGGAAGCAGTTAATTCCATAAATTATCTGGGAGTACGCATTAGGAGTGATTTAAAATGGAATGATCATATAAAGTTGATCGTCGGTAAAGCAGATGCCAGACTGAGATTCATTGGAAGAATCCTAAGGAAATGCAATCCGACAACAAAGGAAGTAGGTTACAGTACGCTTGTTCGCCCAATGCTTGAATACTGCTCAGCAGTGTGGGATCCGCACCAGGTAGGGTTGATAGAAGAGATAGAGAAGATCCAACGGAGAGCAGCGCGCTTCGTTACAGGATCATTTAGTAATTGCGAAAGCGTTACGGAGATGATAGATAAACTCCAGTGGAAGACTCTGCAGGAGAGACGCTCAGTAGCTCGGTACGGGCTTTTGTTGAAGTTTCGAGAACATACCTTCACCGAAGAGTCAAGCAGTATATTGCTCCCTCCTACGTATATCTCGCGAAGAGACCATGAGGATAAAATCAGAGAGATTAGAGCCCACACAGAAGCATACCGACAGTCCTTCTTTCCACGTACAATACGAGACTGGAATAGAAGGGAGAACCGATAGAGGTACTCAGGGTACCCTCCGCCACACACCGTCAGGTGGCTTGCGGAGTACGGATGTAGATGTAGATGTAGATGTAGAGCGTGGAGGCCATGGAATTGGTCCACCTCTACCAATCCATCGGTCACACTTCGACTGAAATGTGCAGGAGCTGCATCGTTCATGAACCACATGTTGTGTCGTACTTGTAATGGCACATGTTCTAGCAGCACAGGTAGAGAAAATCGCGTATGAAATCATGGCCGTAAATCGAGGAAGTACAGTACATACTGACAGAACTAAAATGAGCTCTAACATGGAAATTAAGCGTTTTCGGACACATGCCCACATAACATCTTTTCTTTATTTGTGTGTGAGAAATGTTTCCTGAAAGTTTGGTCGTACCTTTTTTGTAACACCCTGTATAAACGATCACTGGGTAACAGCACTTGCCCCCAGGGGCTCAGCATTCATTTGCTGGTTACGGGCTTGGCGACCCCGGGGTTCCTGAGCTGGGGATTGGTAAGCGCCGCCAGTCCCCTGTCACCGTAAGCTCTGGGCATGTCTTAACGACCACCGTGCGGCGCGGCGGTGGAATGTTGTGTGTCTCAGGGAGTGGGGATCTTGGCTTAGCCGCCCGGATCGCGAGGATTTAATAAACCTGTGTAAACAATCCCTCAATCTCAAGGTGTGCTGCACGCCGATGACATGCATGGCTGTTGAGGTGGAACAGTCATTAGCGGGCAATCTCTGGGTAACCTGCCGCACCTCAGTTGTATAAGGCTTACCTAGGCACGCGGGGCTCTGTCTAGGTGGACTTCTAGTTCCCTAGCTGCTCGTGGGACCGAGATGGATCCTTCGAAATCCTTTTTTCCTCCTCCCAGCGGAAAGGGTGGGCCGCTGGAGGGTCCTAACACCCAGTCTCTGAAGAGGGCTCGTGCAGTCAGTCCCTCTGACTGCAGCACATCTCTGACAAGTGAAGTCTTTAGTAACAGGATGCATTCTGGTGCTCAGAATGTGTTTCTCATTGTGAAACGGAAGGAGGGTAGTTTCGTGAAGGTTTCGCCCTTCTATATACAAAAGGGTTTGGAGGGCATCTGTGGCTCCTTGAAATCGGTGAAGCGCTTACGTAATGGGACCTTGCTAGTGGAAACTTCCACTTTCCAGCAAGCAACTAACCTCCAATCTGCTAAATGTCTTGGAGAGTATGCCATAGACACTGAATTGTACAGCACCTTGAACTACAGCAAAGGTGTTGTGACATGCCGGGATCTAGTTGACATTCCCAAGGACGAACTGAAACGTGAGTGGGCTCCGTAAGGTATCGTTGATGTCCAACACATCATGAAGAGGGTTGATGGCAATCTTGTCAAATCCGACTCCTTTATTCTGACCTTCCGTAGCACAAAACTTCCTGAACATGTTAAAGCTGGCTTCCTTCGCCTTAGTGTGAGGCCTTATTTCCCGACCCCAATGCGCTGTTTTAAATGCCAGCGTTTTGGGCATACCACCTTAGGATGTAAAGGCGAAGCGACTTGTGGCAACTGTGGTACGGCTGCTCATGAAGGAGTTGGTTGCTCGTCTCCGGCTAAATGTATTAATTGCACTTGGAACCACCCTGTTTGGAGTAGGGACTGCCGAATATTTTTAGAGGAACGCAAAGTCCATGAAATCAAAACAACCAAGCGAATCCCCTATGGTGAGACCAAGAAGATCTATAAGTCGATACAACCTCCCACATTTGCTACATCTTTCGCATCCCTGGTTCAGAAGCCTACTCCAAAAGTCGATGCCTCAACGCATACCGAGGTGGTGAGTGTTGGCACTAACACCTGCAGCTGTCAGTGCACTTGCAACACAGCCAGTGTTTCAGAGCCGGTAGCCCCTACTGGAACGGCAGACAAGGGTATAGTGGCGAACTTGGGCCAGCCCCTGTCGCCTCCAACAGCTGAGGCTGTTCCCAAGCACAGTGCGCCAATTACCACTCCCACATCAGCTCCCCCAAAGCCCACCAAACCACAGAAAGCTCCTGTACCGCAGCAACACCGGGTCAAATCCCGTGGTAAACCGTCTGACCATTCGGCTGTTGTTTTACGTGAGGCTTCATCTGATTCTTCACCAGAGTTGATGGAACACGACGTATGTGTGGGGCAATCAGCTCACCCCACACCTGCCCCTCCACCTGCTGCGGTCTCCCCGCCCTGTTGGAGAGACAGGATGAAGGTGCTACCCCCAACATAGATGGCTCCCATACTTCAGTGGAACTTGCAAGGGTTCAGGACGCATGTGCAGGAACTTCGTCTACTCTCTCAGGGTAGACCACTGTGTCTCTGTCTCCAGGAGACTTATTTCCATCCCTCATACTCCCCTGAGCTGCAAGGTAATACACTCCACAAAAAGGACGACCTGCGTGGAGAGAGAGCTAGAGGAGGTGTAGGTATTTTCGTCAGGACGGACTACCACTCTTCGCCTCTCTCGCTTATGACGACTTTACAGGCTGTCACTGTGTCTGTGCAAGTACGTCATCCATTAACTGTCTGTTCACTTAACTTTCCCACACATGAGGCACTTGATGAAGTGGCCCTCACCGACCTTCTTACACAGCTCCCCTACCATTCATTATTTGTGGTGATTTTAATGCCCACAATGTGCTTTTGGGCTAAGCAATTACCTGCCGCAGGGGTAGAGCAATTGAGAGGCTTCTCCTGTCATCCTGTGCCTACTTGCTCAATGGAGGACAGAGTACTCATTTCTGCACAGCGACTGGGTCGTTCTCTGCCATTGATCTCTCGCTTTGCTCTCCAGCTCTTGCCACCAGTGTTCACTGGGAAGTGGTCGCTGACTTGCATGGCACTGATCATTTCCCCATCTGGATTCACCTGCCAGATGGCGTGGGCCCCGAAAGGAGATCACCACGATGGGTTCTCAGTGGAGCTGACTGGACACTTTATAGCCAAATGGCCCAATTCGAACACTGTGCGACTGTTGAGGTGTGGGTGGATCATATTACCGAAACGGCCCACCACGCCGCTGCAGCAATCATTCCACAGTCCATGGGCCCCCGGAAGAGGCCACCTGTGCGTTGGTGGAATGCCGACTCCCGCTCTGCCATCAGGACCAGTCGTGCGGCTCTACGTCGGTTCAAGTCTCGGCCGACTGCTGAGAATCTTGCAGTATTTCGGGTGGCGAGGGCAAGGTGTCGCCGCATTATTCGTGAGAGCAAGAAGAGGTCATGGCAACAGATCCTGAACACCATTAATCGTTCCACCAAAAGTTCCATTGTGTGGGAGACCATCAGGAGAATTTCTGGCCGGGGAGGGGGGTGTCCCATAGCTGCTGTACTGAATAACGGCACTCTCCACATGGATCCGCGAGACATTTCCCAGACTATGGCAGCGTATTTTGCCACAATTACTGCAACAACCAGTCAGAATCCAGATTTCCAGCGTCATAGGGCCGTTGCTGAGAGATGTAGTCTGAACTTCCAGTCCACATCTCATGAAGTTTACAACTGCCCATTTTCTATGTGGGAGCTGGATTCTGCATTGTCTGGAGCTCGTGACACCTCCCCTGGTCACGACAGGGTCCATTACAGTATGCTATGGCACCTCACAATGCGCAACAAAGAAATCCTCCTCGCACTTTTTAATGGAATTTGGGCGTCGGGTCACTTTCCTGACGCGTGGCGTGAGGCACTTTTAATCCCTTTTTTAAAACCTGGGACAGACCGCACGAGCCCGTGTAGCTACCGTAGTGTTGCCCTCACTAGTTGCATAGAGAAGACCTTGGAGCGGATGGTCAGACGCCGCCTTGTCTGGATGTTAGAATCCCGGCAACTCCTTAGTCGCTTTCAGTGTGGGTTCGAGAAGTTTCGTTCCACCTTCGATAACCTGGCCCTACTGGAGGCGGCTATACAACAAGCTTTCCTACGCCGTCATCACCTTCTAGGTGTATTTTTTGACATTGAGAAGGCCTACGATTCCACTTGGAGGCGTCTCATCCTGGAGCAACTTCACGAATGGGGTTTTCGGGGTTGTCTTCCTCTTTTTATTCAGTCTTTCCTCTCGCCACGATATTTTAGATACCGAATTGGTGACGTCCTGTCTGATCGCTTTGAGCAGGAGAACGGTGTCCCTCAGGGCAGCGTTTTAAGTGTGACTCTCTTTGCCATCGCTATTAATGGCATTACGTCCATAGTGAAAAGTCCTGTCCAGTGTTCTTTGTTTGTGGATGATTTCTCTTAGTTTTGCTCTTCTTCAAGCCTTGCAACGACAACTCGTCAGTTGCAACTTACGATTAGACGTTTGGATGACTGGGCGCGGAAGAGTGGTTTTAAGTTTTCCACCGAGAAGTCTGTATGTGTTCTTTTTAACCGTTCTCGTTCGATTTTACCCTTTCCTGAGTTGCGGATGAGGGACACTATTCTCACTTTTAAAGACACGGTGAGGTTTCTGGGACTCATTTTTGACTCGAAGCTCACGTGGTTACCTCATCTTAAAGACCTGAAACGGCGGTCGCTTAAGGCTTTAAGTATTTTAAAATGTCTTAGCCACAGTACATGGAGAGCTGACAGGACTTGTCTGCTCCAGTTTTACAGGACGTTTGTGCGATGTCGGCTCGATTATGGGTGCACGGTGTATGGGTCTGCGAGGCCTTCTTACTTGAAGATGTTGGACGTTGTGCACCATGAAGGGCTTCGGTTGGCCACTGGGGCATTCCGAACTAGCACCATACCAAGCCTCTGTGCAGAGGCTGGTGAACCGCCACTTCCTATGCGGCGACGGCTATTTACGGTGTGCCAGGCGTATAAAACTTTGTCCACACCATACACCCCTGCATACCCTGCCATTGCTCAGCCTCCTCTGGCACAGTTATTTCATAACCGGCAACGTGCGACGTAGCCCTATGGGATTCGAGCACAGGATTGCCTCGCTGCGATGTCTATGGCTGGTCTTCGTGTTTTGCGTCGCGGTTGGAGCAGATCCCCCCCTTGGCTCCTCCGCAGACACGAACTTATTTTAGATTTGACTAATTTTAAGAAAGATCGCACACCAGATTTTACATTCCAATCTCTGTTTTTTAACATTTTAGATGTGCACCACGGTTTCACTCTCATGTACACTGATGGCTCCAAACAGGAGAATTTCCTTGGCTGTTCTGTAGTGTTCCCTGAAAAAGTTACTCGGATTCGCCTGCCTGCTGAATATACCGTTTTCGCAGCGGAGCTCCACGCGATCCTGAAGGCAGTGGAGCAGATGAATCGTGTTCGGGGCGATCGATTTCTTCTCTGCTCCGATTCTCTTAGTGCCTTACAATCACTGCAGAACCTGTATCCGACTGAGGCGGTGGTCCAGCTGATACATGACCAACTGTACTTGCTCCAACGGCGGGGTACAGAAGTATCCTTCTGCTGGGTGCCTGGTCATGTTGGCATCTGGGGCAATGAACAGGCCGATCGGGCTGCCAAGGAGGGCTGCAGAGAGCAGGGTGTGGTCCAGTGTCCTATTCCCTTGCAGTCAGTCATCGCTGCACTCCACAGGAAGTGCATGGAGTTGTGGGAGGACGAATGGCTGGCGGTGACAGCCAATAAACTGCGGTTGATAAAGTCAACCACTCGGCCGTGGCGTTCCTCCTGCCGGTTGCTCAGGAGGGAGGAGGTGGCCCTCACACGTCTTCGGATAGGGCACTGCCCTCTCACACATAGCTTTTTATTACGGCGGGAGGATCCACCGTTTTGTGATGCTTGTGGTGTGCACATCTCTGTCCGGCACATTTTAACAGACTGCATTTTATACCGTGATGCACGTGCAGAAGCACAAGTTGCTGGGGATCTGCCTTCTGTTTTAGCTAATGATGAGACGTGTGTGTCTAGGGTTTTTAAGATTTGTGATGTGTCTGGACTCTGGCCTAAACTTTTAGGCTGGAGGTTTTAGTGTATTGGAGAGTAGCTGACTCGTCCCCTTTTTTCCTTGCGGTCAGCCAGCCACTTCCATCTGCTACATTGTTTTAGCTTCTTCTATCATTTTCTTCTTGTGTTGTCCATGTTTTACTGCTGACGCTCTGCTTCATCCCACGCTTTCGTGTGGGTGAGCACATGTTTTTCAACAATTGTTACCCATGTTTTCTGTTCCGTTTTATATTCCTGTTCTGTGATTTTTCTTGACACCCGTCTCACTATGTTACTGAACGGGCGCTGAAGACCTTGCTGTCGTGCGCCCAAAACCCCTCTACCACTACTACTACTAACAGCACCTGCGAAAATTAGGCCCTTTATGCAGTATGAGGTATGCTGTAACTTGTCAGACTGTACATTGCTTGGTGGCACAGTACGATAGTCACTTGTCGATTGTTTCTGACTCGTGCCCGCACTGTCAGTCATCCTGAATAACGAGTCTGACAATCCTATTTCGGGTAGAATTCAAAATGCCTGGGAAATACTGTCCTGCAAGCCCTGGATTCAAGATGCAATGCCACGAATTCATATGAGTTGACGTACAGCAACAGCCTTGCGACAACGAGTCGCACCTTTGTGTCTCAAAACGTACTAGGCGTTAGATTATTGCAGCATACGCTTTTATTCTCTCCGTCTCTTTCTCAGACCTAACCATGGTGCTGCTACTCTGGCCAGATCTTCTCTTTCCTTTACCAGATAATCTAGAGAGCTCAGTGGTAAACTAAAAATCTAAAAGTCTTTCGATGGATCCCCGATCAGTCCTAGGATTTTTATCTCTCACTATTACTTATTTTCCTACTGACAATGTTTCTTTATGTGAAAAATGCAGAGTCACACCGTGGTTCTGGGACTGTGTAATACAATATCCAAAGTCAAAGTCTGTCTTCAGGAGTTCTAGGAACTGGGGTGAGGAAACCTTTTTTTGGTGTGTGTATTATGTGAAGCATGCATGCATGCAGCCCTGGATAATGGTGTATTGTATCACAGCCGTCCACAAAACGAGCACGAAGAGTCTCTACATTTGGTACCGTGTTGGCGTAGACAAGAGCTTTCAAATGCCACCATAAATGAAAGTCAAGAGGGTTGAGGTCAGGAGAGCGTGGAGGTCATGGAATTGGTCCACCTCTAACAATCCATCGGTCACCGAATCTGTTGTTGAGAAGCGTACGAACACTTCGACTGAAATTTGCAGGAGCTCCATCGTGCGTGAACCACATGTTGTGTCGTACTTGTAAAGGCACATGTTCTATGAGCACAGGTAGAGTATCCCGTATGAAATCATGATAACGTGCTCCATTGAGGTAGGTGGAAGAACTTGGGGCCCAATCACGGCATCACCAACAATGCCTGCCCAAACGTTCACAGAAAATCTGTGTTGATGAAGTGATTGCACAATTGCGTGTGGATTCTCGTCAGCCCACACATGTTGATTGTGAAAATTTACAATTTGATCACGTTGGAATGAAGCCTCATCCGTAAAGAGAACGTTTGCACTGAAATGAGGATTGACACATTGTGGGATGAACCATTCGCAGAAGCATACCCGTGGAGGCAAATCAGCTGCTGATAGTGCCTTCACACGCTGTACATGGTACGGAAACAACTGGTTCTCCCGTAGCACTCTCCATACAGTGACGTGGTCAACGTTACCTTCTCCTCTGACGCTGACATTAGGGTTAACGTCAACTGCACGAAGTATTGCCTCGTCCATTACAGGTGTCCTCGTCGTTCTAGGTGTTCCCCAGTCGCGAGCCATAAGCTGGAATGTTCCGTGCGCCCTAAGACGCCGATCAATTGCTTCGAACGTCTTCCTGTCGGGACACCCTCGCTCTGGAAATCTGTCTCGATACGAAGGTACCGTGCCACGGTTATTGCCCCGTGGTAATCCTTATATCAAATGGACATCTGCCAACTCCGCATTTGTAAACATTGCACTGACTGCAAAACCACGTTCGTGATGAACAATAACTTGTTGATGCTACGTACTGATGTGCTTGATGCTAGTACTGTAGAGCCATGAGTCGCATGTCAACACAAGCACCGAAGTCAACATTACCTTCCTTCAATTGGGACTACTGGCAGTGAATCGAGGAATGTTGTGTATTCATCTCTTGGTCTCCCTCTACGATTTTTACCCTCCACACTGCCCTCCAATACTAAATTGGTGATCCCTTGATGCCTCAGAACGTGTCCTACCAACTGATCCCTTCGTCTGGTCAACTTCTCTTCTCCCCAATCCTATTCAATACTTCCTCATTAGTTATGTGATCTACCCATCTAATCTTCGGCATTCTTCTTTAGCACCACATTTCGAAAGCTTCTATTCTCTTCTTGTCCAAACTATTTATCGTTTGCTTTTGTTGATGTTCATCTTATATCCTCCTTTCAAGACACTATCCATTCCATTCAACTGCTCTTCCAAGTCCTTTGCTGTCTCTGACAGAATTACAATGTCATCGGCGAACCTCAAAGTTTTTATTTCTTCTCCATGGATTCTAATACCTACCCCGAATTTTTCTTTTGTTTCCTTTACTACTTGCTCGATATACAGATTGAATAACATCGGGGAGAGGCTACAACCTTGCCTTACTCCCTTTCCAACCACTCCTTCCCTTTCATGTCCCTCGACTCTTATAACTGCCATCTGGTTTCTGTACAAATTGTAAATAGCCTTTCGCTCCCTGTATTTTATCCCTGCCACCTTTAGAATTTGAAAGAGAGTATTCCAGTCAAAATTGTAAAAAGCTTTCTCTAAGTCTACGAATGCTAGAAATGTAGTTTTGCCTTTCCTTAAACTTTTTTCTAAGATAAGTCGTAAGGTCAGGATTGCCTCACGTGTTCCACTATTTCTACGGAATCGAAACTGATCTTCCCCGAGGTCGGCTTCTACTAGTTTTTCCATTCGTCTGTAAAGAATTCGTGTTAGTATTTTGCACCTGTGGCTTATTAAACTGATTGTTCGGTAATTTTCACATCTGTCAACACCTGCTTTCTTTGGGATTGGAATTATTATATTCTTCTTGAAGTCTGTGGGTATTTCTCCTGTTTCATACATCTTATTCACCAGATGGTAGAGTTTTGTCAGGACTGGCTCTCCCAAGGCCGTCAGTAGTTCCAATGGAATGTTGTCTACTCCGGGGGCCTTGTGTAGACTCAGGTCTTTCAGTGCTCTGTCAAAATCTTCACGTAGTATCATATCTCCCATTTCATCTTCATCCACATCCTCTTCCATTTCCATAATATTGTCCTCAAGTACATCGCCCTTGTAGAGACCCTCTATATACTCATTCCACCTTTCTGCTTTCCCTTCTTTGCTTAGAACTGGGTTTCCATCTGAACTCTTGATGTTCACACAATTGGTTCTCTTATCTCCAAACGTCTCTTTAATTTTCCTGTAGGCAGTATCTATCTTACCCCTGGTGAGATAAGCCTCTACATCCTTACATTTGTCCTCTAGCCATCCCTGCTTAGCCATTTGCACTTCCTGTCGATCTCATTTTTGAGACGTTTGTATTCCTTTTTGCCTGCTTCATTTACTGCATTTTTATATTTTCTCCTTTCATCAATTAAATTCAATATTTCTTCTGTTACCCAAGGATTTCTACTAGTCCTCGTCTTTTTACCTACTTTATCCTCTGCTGCCTTCACTACTTCATCCCTCAAAGCTACCCATTCTTCTTCTACTGTATTTCTGTCCACCATTCCTGTCAATTTTTCCCTTACGCTCTCCCTGAAACTCTGTACAACCTCTGGTTCTTTCAGTTTATCCAGGTGCCATCTCCTTAAATTTCCACCTTTTTGCAGTTTCTTCAGTTTTAATCTACAGGTCATAACCAATAGATTGTGATCAGAGTCCACATCTGCACCTGGAAATGTCTTACAATTTAAAACCTGGTTCCTAAATCTCTGTCTTACCATTATATAATCTATCTGATACCTTTTAGTATCTCCAGGGTTCTTCCATATATACAACCTCCTTTCATGATTCTTAAACCAAGTATTAACTATGATTAAGTTGTGCTCTGTGCAACATTCTACCAGGCGGGTTCCTCTTTCATTTCTTAGCCCCAATCCATATTCTCCTACTACGTTTCCTTCTCTCCCTTTTCCTACTGCCGAATTCCAGTCACCCATGACTATTAAATTTTCGTCACCCTTCACTATATGAATAATTTCTTTTATTTCATCATACATTTCTTCAATTTCTTCGTCATCTGCAGAGCTAGTTGGCATATAAACTTGTACAACTGTAGTAGGTGTGGGTTTCGTATCTATCTCGGTCACAATAATGCGTTCACTATGCTGTTTGTAGTAGCTTACCCGCATTCCTATTTTCCTATTCATTATTAAACCTACTCCTGCATTACCCCTCTTTGATTTTGTGTTTGTAACCCTATAGTCACCTGACCAAAAGTCTTGTTCCTCCTGCCACCGAACTTCACTAATTCCCACTATATCTAACTTTAACCTATCCATTTCCCTTTTTAAATTTTCTAACCTACCTGCCCGATTAAGGGATCTGACATTCCACGCTCCGATCCGTAGAACGCCAGTTTTCTTTCTGCTGATAAGGACATCCTCTTGCGTAGTCCCCGCCCAGAGATCCGAATGGGGGACTATTTTACGTCCGGAGTATTTTACCCAAGAGGACGGCATCATCATTTAATCATACAGTAAAGCTGCATGCCCTCGGGAAAAATTACGGCCGTAGTCTCCCCTTGCTTTCAGCCGTTCGCAGAACCAGCACAGCAAGGCCATTTTGGTTATTGCTACAAGGCCAGATCAGTCAGTCATCCAGACTGTTGCCCTTGCAACTACTGAAAAGGCTGCTGCCCCTCTTCAGGAACCACACGTTTGTCTGGCCTCTCAACAGATACACCTCCGTTGTGGTTGCACCTACGGTATGGCTATCTGTATCGCTGAGGCACGCAAGCCTCCCCACCAACGATAAGGTCCATGGTTCATGAGGCGAGGAATCGAGGAAGTACAGTACATACTGACGAAACTAAAATGAGCTCTAACATGGAAGTTAAGCGTTTCCGGACACATGTCCACATAACATCTTTTCTTTATTTGTGTGTGAGTAATGTTTATTTATTTATTGTTCCGTGGGACCAAATTAACGAGAAGTCTCCATGGTCATGGAACGAGTCAATACATGAAATTATAACACGATATTACAAACAGAAGAAACGAAATATAAAAAAAAACATATTCAGGTGACGAGTCGTAAGTTTAAATAAAGAAAATCAACAATGTAACGCTGGAATTTGCTTTAGGTCTTCCAGGAGCTCCTCGACAGAATAGGAGGAGTAACCCATGAGGAAACTATTCAGTTTGGACTTAAAAGGGTTTGGGCTACTGCTAAGATCTTTTGAGTTCTTGTTGTAGCTTATTGAAAATGGATGTAGCAGAATACTGCACTCCTTTCTGCACAAGAGTCAAGGAAGTGCATTCCACATGCAGATTGGATTTCTGACTAGTATTGCCTGAGTGAAAGCTGCTAACTCTTGGGAATAGGCTAATATTGCTAACATCAAACTACATTAAAGAAAATATACACTGTGAGGGCAATGTCAGAATTGCCAGACTATTGAATAGGGGTCGACAAGAGGTTCTCGAACTTACACCACATATAGCTCGAACAGCCCGTTTTGAGCCAAAAATCCCCTTTTTTGAATCAGAAGAATTACCCCAAAAAATAATACCATACGACATAAGCGTATGAAAAAATGCGAAGTAGACTACTTTTAGTGTTGAAGTGTCACTTATTTCATATACAGCTTACTGTCTATCCGAACGCCTAGGAACTTGAACTGTTCCGTCTCGCTTATAATATGCCCATTTTCTCCGATCAAAATATCGGTTCTTGTTGAATTGTGAGTTAGAAACTGTAAAACCCGAGTCTTACTGTGACATAGAATCAAATTATTTTCCACATGCCACGAACTTATTTCATGAACTACATTATTTGAACTGTTTGAATATTACACACAAGATCCTTCACTACCAAACTGGTGTCATCAGCAAACAGAAATATTTTTGAATCACCTGTAATACTAGAAGGCATATCATTTGTATAAATAAGAAACAGATGTGGCCCCTTGGAGAACGCCCCACTTAACAGTGCCCCATTGGGACTGAACATCACTACCACTGTCAATATTGCGGAGAATTACCTTCTGCTTTCTGTTCTTAAAATAAGAGGCGAACCAATTGTAAACTACTCCCCTCACTCCATAATGGTCCAACTTCTGCAGTAATATTTTGTGGTCAACACAGTCAAAAGCCTTCGTTATATCAAAGAAAACACCTAGAGTTCGCAACCTTTTATTTAATCCGTCCAAAACCTCACAGAGAAAAGAGAATATAGCATTTTCAGTTGTTAAACCATTTCTAAAACCAAACTGAACATTTGACAGCAAATTATGTGAATTTAAGTGCTCCAGTAACCTTGTATATACAACATTCTCGATAACTTTAGCAAACACCGATCGCATAGAAATAGGTCTGTAATTGTCAATATTATCCCTGTCTCCCTTTTTATAAACTGGCTTCACTAGCGAGTACTGTAATCGGTCAGAAAACCAACCACTCCTAAAGGAAAATTTACAGATGTGGCTAAGTACAGGGCTAACATACATAGAACAATACTTCAGTATTCTGCTAGACAATCCGTCATATCCATGAGACTTCTTGGTCTTTAGTGATTTAATTATTAACTCAATCTCCCTCTTGTCAGTATCATGGAGGAGCATTTCAGGTAACAGTCTCGGACACATTTATCTAAGAGTGCTATATGATTCCCTGTTGGGACTAGGTTTCCATTTAGTTCACCTGCTATATTCAGAAAGTGATTATTAAATACTGCACATATATGCGACTTATCAGTAACAAGGACATTCCCACAACGCACTGATTCTATATCCTCGACCTGTCTCTGCAGACCAGCCACTTCCTTTACGACTGACCATATGGTTTTAATTTTAACCTGAGACTTATTCTATCTGCATATCACAAACTTTTTGCTTCCTAATAACAATTTTAAGCACCTCACAATACTGTTTATAATGGGCTGCTGCATTTAGATTCTGACTATTTCTAACGTTCTGATATAATTGCCACTTTGTTCTACAAGATATTCTTATCCTCTAGTCAGCCACCCAGGCTGCCTGTTTGTGCTAGTACCCTGTTTTGTACGTTCTAACGGAAAGCAACTTTCAAAGATCACAAGAAAAGTCTTGAGAAAAGCATTATATTTATCGTCTACTGTATCAGCGCTATAAACATCTTGCCACTCTTGGTCCTTGATAAGGTTTACAAAGGTCTCTACAGCAACTGGATCAGCTTTGCTAAACAGCTGATGAGTATATTTAACTCGTGTTGCAGCACAAAAATTTTTTAGAGTTAAAATTTGTGCATCATGATCTGAAAGGCCATTCACCTGTTTGCTAAAAGAATGCCCTTCTAGTAGTGAGGAATGAACAGAAATGTTGTTTATAGTTGTTCTACTGTTCCCTCGCTGGAAAGAATACGGTTTGCATAGGATAATATGAATTAAGGAGGTCTACCAGCATCCTCTTCCTTGCACAGTCACTTATACAATTAATATTGAAGTCACCACATATAACAGACTTTTTGTATTTCCTATAAAGTGAACCAAGAACCTCCTCTAGCTTTAGCAAAAATGTTGTGAAATCGGAGTCTGGGGATCTATTAATAACAACAGTTATTCAAACACCTTTTCAGTGCAGTACTTTGAAACATCAATTGACTCAAATGGGATGCCGTTTTTCACATATATGGCTACTCCCCCACACCTCAAAGAGCTCCTCGAAAAGCTGACAGCCAACCTGTATCCTGGTAAAGGAAGCATCTGAATTATCTCCTTATTTAAGAAGTGTGCAGATATACCAATAATTCCAGAGTCAATATCTATAAGCAATTCACTAACTTTATCTCTAATACATTCTGATGGAACAAACTTATAATGTGAGTACCTTCAATATAAATGAAATACAAAATGCAATTAAAGTAGCTCTCCTTAAAACTTGTTTCTTGTCAGTCCGACACCGAAATAGTATTTTTAAAAGAAGTCAGCATTAGGGATCTGTATGTAGCTGGCTACAATAAAATTTTAAACATAGCTCATGAGCACAACTCTGGGACAGTTATCCTTGGCAAGGAAGGAACTCAAATGAACGATGTCTGTTTTTTAGAATCGAGGAACGGCATAGACGTAAAATTTTTAATACAGCTTTTATTACTATCTAAACGGAGAGCGATGTGGTTGAGAAACACAACTGAATTTCATTTTACTCTCGTATACGCACCCTCTACGAGCAACCAATGTCTCAAGATATTTTCATGCATATTAGCAGACCAAAGCCAAGCTTCTAAATATCAAGAGATCAAAGCCAGAGGACTTAAAAATAAATTCACACACACAAAACTGTTATAGAAGACGAAAGTACCACAATATATTATCTCATAAGACATAAAAAACAAAGGAGAAGAAATTTTATTGAGTACCTCCGAGCGGAGGACACGAGAGATCTGAAAGATCAAAAAGCTATTATGAACGAGCCTTTTCGAATTTGTGATACACTCTACAGTCAAAAGTGAGTTGAGGACAATGTGGTGAGAGATTTTTTATCCATATCTGGAGTCGCAGACACAATAACAGAACAGGGTAACCTAAATATGACAGCGGAAATACCCACAGAAGAAGTTTTAGATATACAGAAGTCATCACCGCCTGTCACCACACCCTGATAGATTGCCATTAGAATTTTATAGAACATATTGGCATACGACAGGAATAATATTTACTGAAATTATAAATGAAGTCTTGAAAGGAGAGGCTGTCCCAATAGGCTTTAAACAGAGTGTCATTGTGCTTCTTCTAAAAAGAAGGAACACATAAATAAAGGATATAACTAAAATGAGACCTATCACCCTGATGAACTCAGATCACAAAAAAAAAGAAACAGCGAGGGTTCTCAAAGAGAGACTAAGCCCATTCTTAGAAAAGATCATTGGATACCATCAAACTTGTCTTCCAGGGTGTAGCATATTCAAGACTGTAAGTGAATACAGGGGCATCGTCGTAATCTTTCCAAACAGAATATGGCGGTCTTGCTTTTATAGACTTTGCAAAAGCGTTCAACAGAGTAAACCACGGATACCTTTTCCAAACATTGACGTACATGGGACTAACTACTAGTAAAGTGAACGTGTTAGCTAACAGATTAACAGGTATCAAATCAAAGGTTTCACTGAATGGACAGTATAGTAATGACATTTTGATTGGAATAGAGTCTCGCAGGGGAGTCAGTTACCAACGATGCTGTACGTTGTAGCACTGGAAGCTCTTATGAGACCTTTAAATGACGCACTAGATGGCATTTCAGTCTCAGATCGGAAGGAAGTTAGTAACACGTACGCTGACGACGCTTGTTTGATAATAAGAAGCAACGATGACGCTGTGCGTATAATAGAAAATTTACTGCTTTACTGCAACGCAACGCGTGTAAAAGTTAATGAGGCGAAGAGCTCATTTTTAAATCTTAACGGTCTCAAAAACGTTCAGATTGCTTGGGCCAAACGCGTAGAACAGCATTCAGTCTTGGGTGTAACTTTTTATAGCTGGCCCCTTCCAACAATAGCATCGAACCGTAAAAAAGTGTTAGACAGAAATTGTGGCACCCTGAAATTAAATCATATGAGAGATCTAAAGATAAATAAAAAATGAAAATCATCAGTTGTGCAGTTCTCTCAAAAGCGACATGTGTGTGGCAAATTTTACTCATCCTAAAGAAATAAAAAAAGTTAATATGACAACTGTTTATCGCTACATTGTGCAAGGAGAAATTTTTAGATTTGCAGCAGCAATAATAACCTTAAAAACGTTCTATCTCTGTTCGTTCATGGTGTTCTGTTTTTTTTTCTGAACATGAGTGTATCTCATAACAGCTGAAGTCGCCGCACTTCAGTGCACCGTAATTCATAAAAACAAGGCATTGCAATATCGTATTCGATTAAAATGTCCTCCCGCGTACTGGAATTACATAATGTGTGTACGAGTACAGCTTGTGACGCAGGAACGACGACATGTTATAGTTTGGGTTCGGCCGTGAGTCGTGTTCGGAAACGCTGATTCGATTAAATTGAATGGATAAAGCAGTTTTGATCATAGATATACGGAGTGTCAGAGAGACTTCTTATCATGGATCTATGATGATAGTAGCTTCAATGACATTATCTAGCCTAGTTTTAAACTGGAAGTGTAGCATTACAAAGTTTCACAGGATTCAGATTGCGTAATGTCGTTATAAACGACAAGGTTTCCCCTATAAATACCCGCGCAAATAATAGCTCTGTAAAAACCAAAGTACGGAACTCTTTATTTGGTAACAAATAGATGACACCTCAAGTCGTTTGGCCTAAATTATCAGAGTACTCGTTCAACCGTTGTTTCCAATTGGTAATGTTTACGAAGAAATGGTCAGTCTCTTTGATAATCATCATAGTAGAGAATAAAGTTGAGTTTCATAGCAATGAACAACTTATGGCCGTGATACAAAACACCTATAAACATTTCCTGTAACAGGATTCACTTGCCGGTCCCCTCGCTCCCTCTCTCTCTCTCTCTCATTCTCTATTTGGAACTCTCCGATACTCCATCATTTCCTAGGCTTAACTGACGTAATTTTGTTACGAAATCTGTACGCAGCGCTGCGTCTGAGCTAAAGGAATTTTCACTTCACACTTCCTTCATTCAAGAACAAAATGTGGCAAAACGATGGGTCTGCACGACACGCAAAATATACTAATACTGTATGAAAAAGATTGACCTTTCGAAGACAGTACTGTATCTGTAACAAAGCAGCATTATACGAAATAATGGACTGTATTCGCAGTTGCGAATGCGAACAAGCATGACAATGAAAATTCGTGTCGGACCGGGACTCGAAGCCGGTTTTCGCACTTTACATGAGCGGTCGCCATAACCCAGTGGTTTCCAATCTTTTTGAGACTACTACCCCCGAACGAGTTCATGTAGAAACATATACCCCCAACAGAGTGTAGTGTCTAACTAAATTTGAGAGAGGAAAAAAGATAGCCAGACGCAGTTATTCACAAACGAGCAAGAGAAAAGTCATTCAAAATACACGAAAACAATAAAACACGCTCAGAACAAACCAAATTGAGCAAGGATGACATAGATTAGTAATCTAGACCTGTGGACTATTTCCATTGCCAGCCATAGGATTCAAGCAGTATAATTTGCAAGAAAATTATAAGGAAGAAACTCACTGGCGATGCCGCAATTGTGATGAAACATGGCTGGGTAGTAAGACAAAACAGTTGTACGCTTGCAAAAAGGCGGATCCATCCTTAATTCATACTTCTTAGAAAAAACAATTTGAATGTTACCTTAAAGAAAAAAAAAACCTTAACTCCTCCGGAACAGGCCATGAAGGCCCAACGGTACCGACCAGCCGCCGTGTCCTCCTCAGCCCACAGGCGTCACTGGCTGCGGATATGGAGGGGCATGTGGTCAGCACACCGCTCTCTCAGCCGTATGTCAGTTTTCGAGATCGGAGCTACTACTTCTCAATCCAGCAGCTCCTCAGTTTGCCTCACAAGGGTAGGGTGAACCTCGTTTGCCAACAGCGTTCGGCAGACCCGATGGCCACCCATCCAGGTGCTAGCCCAATCCATCAGCTCTTAACTTCGGTGATCTGATGGGAACCGTGTTACCATTGCGGCAAGGCCGTTGACTCCAATTCTTAAAATTACAAGGAAATATACATTTTATTAACATTCAAGAAATAAAACTGTCATGTTTTTGTAAGTGTTCTACTAATCCAAGGAATAAAGAAGGTCTATGAGACGGTTGGTACTGCATATTTCAACAATCTTTTTTATATTCATTTTTGGTCTCAGCTAGTGCACATCGTAAATCGTGTTCCAAGTTCAGTCATTTCATTGCTTTTGTTTTCGTTGCCACCATAACCACAAATCCAATTTCACACATATTTTTCTCTTAATAACGAATACTAGTCACCCAGCTTTCTTCAAAATGTTGCCAGTTCCGTTTTGTAAAAACCTATTTTCAGTGTGTTGTCTTCACGTAGTCCAAGAAATTTTGCTTTGGCTCGAATTTCACAATCTGAAAATATACCATCTTTCACTGAAAACGGTCTTAAAGCCCAGGCATTTACTTTGCGAGTCTTCAGCGTAGGAAATTAATTACTGATAGTATTTATTACTCGTGGTAAGTGCTGACTTATTTCATTTATGAATGAGCTTTTTTCACTGTAGGCATCGAGTTATTACTGTCAATTCTGGGAACATGGAAATGTCTTGAAATTCAGCCCTGGGTTGGTGAAGCTCCAAACTCCGAAGAAAACTGGCAACTTTATCTTGTGCCGTTAAAATATTCGTCATATTTCGTTGGAAGCCGAGGTTAAGCGTATTGATTTCCGCAAAGAAATCTTCAAGATATGCCACTTTGGAAATAAATACATTATCTGTTATTTTGGCATGTAAATCTTTCTCCTTTTCCATCCTCGTCCTTTTCAATAAGAAAGCAATTTGCGGTCGGAGCTCAAGTATTCTATGCAGCACCTTGCCACGTGACAGCCACCGAACATCTGTGTGAAACAAGAGCTCATCGAATTTCACTCCAGTCTCTTTGCACAACCATTTGAGAACTCTTGTCTTTGTTGCACTACCTCGGATATAGTTTACAATCTTCTATCTGAATGATTACATTCGACAAATCAGGTGGAAATGTTTTCGCTGCCAAAGCATAGCGATGTATTCTGCAGTGGCTAAATGTTGCATTTGGAGCAACTTCTTTCAGCAATCTGTGGAATACAGAGCGAACGCCCAAGATAGAAGGTGCTCCGTCTGTACATACACTCATAAACTTCGACCACTGTACCTTAATTCCTTCAACAAAATTCTTTACTGAACGAAAAACATCCTCATCACGTGTAGTACGTCCAATGATTCCGCGTACAAGTATTCTGCTTCCAGGCCATCGTCTTTTATGCACTGAACATAGAAAATCAGCTGCAAACCAGATGCATTACTTTATCTGATTTTGTTGTGTACTGTGCCCAAAATAACCAAATTCATGTCCTCGATACGACTTTTAATCGTGTTGTTGAAAGGGGATTGCTTGTTTATTTTTTCTACATGTTGGTCTCCTAGAAATGACTGCATCTAGTAAGCAAGGCGTGATGAGATCCTCTTCTATTGTACAAGGTTTCTTGTTTTCAGCGATTCGAAGAGCGATTCGGTGTGATGCTTCAAGACTAGCTTCCATCGACTGAAAAAAGTAGCACGCTGAAGCCATGCGTGAACTTTTCAGTGCAGCTTCTTTGCGTCTGAAGGGTTCAATGTCTACTCTGGCGAACTCTGCATCACTTCTTTCAAAGCGATCTTTTAATTTGCATGGTTTCATGCTCTCTGCTGTCAGCGCTATGGTGCACAGAGCTCACTGGGACTTTTCTGTCAATTATTGTGGTAAAACCCAACCGTAGAAAAGCTTCTTTGTACCAAAGATGAAAGAAACACAACATAATGCATTTTTGGAAAAATAAGGATCACGAGAAGGTAACATTAATAGCAAAAGACATAATGCAACTGATGTTGATGATTTCCGGTTTACGTCTATTTGCAAATGAATTAATTTGATTTATATTTTGCGGTAAACGTTTCGCCTCAATTTATTATGAAGCACCTTTAGTAGCCTGCATTGCAAACATACTTAGGTACTGCCTCTGCCTACAATTCAGCTGCACTTGGACGTAATCTCAGAATCGTCAATATAGTGTTGCTATACTTTATTCATCATAAGTTTAACATGGATGTCAGCATTACTTTTGCTGTACTTTGTTCATTGTAAGTTTAACAAAAAAAAAAGTTCAAATGTGTGTAAAATCTTATGGGACTTAACTGCTAAGCTCATTAGTCCCTAAGCTTACACACTACTCAACCTAAATTATCCTAAGGACAAACACACACACCCATGCCCGAGGGAGGACTCAAACCTCCGCCGGGACCAGCCACACAGTCCATGACTGCAGCGCCTGAGACCGCACGGCTAGTCCCTCACGGTGTAAGGTAAACACGAATGTTAAAATTGCTCCATATAAGTTAAGTAAACCTTCATCAATCCGAAGGCTGTTTTCAACACCACAGTGGTTTGTTACGCCTGGTCCTATTGGAGGTAGTATGTCCTCGCTTCCTCCGTCTTTTGAACTGACTTACCCAGCCAGCTATCGAGGATTTCGAACCACGGTGTAACTCTGCATTTTTCACATAAAGAAGCATTGTCAGTAGGAAAATAAGTAATAAGTTAGAGATAAAAATCCTAGGACTGATCGGGGATCCATCCCAAGACTTTTAGATTTTCAGTTTACCACTGAGCTCTCTAGATTATCTGGTAAAGGAATGAGAATATGCTGCAATAATCTAACGCCTAGTACGTTCTGAGACGCAAAGGTGAGACTCGTTGTCGCAAGGCTGTTGCTGTACGTCAACTCATATGAATTCGTGGCATTGCATCTTGAATCCAGGGTTTGCAGGACAGTATTTCCCAGGCATTTTGAATTCTACCAGAAATAGGATTGTCAGACTCGGTATTCAGGATGACTGACAGTGCGGACACCAGACAGAGACAATCGACAAGTGACTATCGCACTGTGCCACCAAGCAATGTACAGGCTGACAAGTTACAGCATACCACATACTGCATAAAGGGCTTAATTTTCGCAGGTGCAGTTACCCAGTGAGTGTTTATACGGGGTGTTACAAAAAAGGTACCCCCAAACTTTCAGGAAACATTTCTCACACACAAATAAAGAAAAGATGTTATGTGGGCATGTGTCCGGATACGCTTAGTTTCCATGTTAGAGCTCATTTTAATTTCGTCAGTATGTACTGTACTTCCTCGATTTACGGCCATGATTTCATACGCGATTTTCTCTACCTGTGCTGCTAGAACATGTGCCATTACAAGTACGACACAACATGTGGTTCATGAACGATGCAGCTCCTGCACATTTCAGTCGAAGTGTGACCGATGGATTGGTAGAGGTGGACCAATTCCATGGCCTCCACGCTCTCCTAACCTCAACCCTCTTGACTTTCATTTATGGTGGCATTAGAAAGCTCTTGTCTACGCAACACCGGTACCAAATGTAGACTCTTCGTGCTCGTATTGTGGACGCCTGCAATACAATATGCCATTGTCCAGGGATGCATTAGCGGATCAGGGATTCGAAGCGACGGAGGGTGGATGCATGAATCCTCGCTAACGGAGGACATTTTGAACATTTCCTGTAACAAAGTGTTTGAAGTCACGCTGGTACGTTCTGTTGCTGTGTGTTTCCGTACCATGATTAATGTGATTTGAAGAGAAGTGTTAAAATGAGCTCTAACATAGAAAGTAACCGTTTCCGTACAAAGTTCCACATAACATATTTTCTTCCTTTGTGCGTGAGGAATGTTTCCTGAAAGTTTGGCCGTACCTTTTTGTAACACCCTGTATGCGCTATGCGAAAGTGTGTTCTCACTAAGTATAGCGTGTAACGACAAAGATACTGAACAACTTATAGCTCTTTGTGGAGGAAAGGCGTAATTGTGGGATCCTAAGAACAATAAATATCACACAAAAACAAAAATAAGTGATGACTGGAAGTGGGTCGCCAGTGATGTCGCATTCGAAACCGATGAAGCAAAGAATATTATGCATACTTCGATGAAAATGGCTGATATCTTTTGCAGAGCTTGAACAGGTACATGTAACTCATAAAGGAATCTGCCGTTGCCAAAAAGAATGGTTGATACTGCAGTTGTGCAACATGTGTCTATTATTCGTGGTTCATATACAACAGCTTTTAAGTCTTTGAACGAAATTTGACAAAAAAATTATTGTTCAGTCTTGTCAAGAAGTAGTTCAACGAAATGATTATTTCCACCGTACATTGACATACTTTAACGCAGATGTTAACCACTGACAACAGCTCATTTTTAGATGACGGTACAGCACAATAAATGCGGCACTTGTAATCTTAACTTGCTCCAATTGCGAGACTGCCGCACTCCAACCTGAACCACTATGCACGGCGCCGGGCAGCCCAACTCAAACTGAAAGAGCGCGAACCGTCATACACTATATGATCAGAAGTATCCGTACACCCCCAAAAACAAACGTTTTTCATAATAGGTACATTGTCCTGCCACCTACTGCTACGTACTCCATATCAGCCACCTCAGTTGTCATTAGACATCGTCAGAGAGCAGAATGGTCGCTACGCGAAACTCACGATCTTCGAACGTGATGAGGTTTTTGGGTGTCACTTGTGTCATACGTCTGTACGCGAGATTTCCACACTCGTAAACTTCCGTAGGTCCACTGATTTCGATGTGATAGTGAAGTGGAAACGTGAAGGGACACGTACAGCACGAAAGCGTACAGGTTCAGTCCCCTAGAACTACTTAAACCTAACTAACCTAAGGACAACACACAACATCCAGCCATCACAAGGCAAAGGAAATCCGTAACCACACCGGGAATCGAACCCGAGAACCCGGGCGCGGGAAGCGAGAACGCTACCGCATGACCACGAGATGCGGGGTCATAAGCCACACATCACGCCGGTAAATGTCAAACGACGTCTCGCTTGGTGTAAGAAGCGTAAACATTGGACGATTGAACAGTGGAAGAAGATTGTGTGGAGTGACGTAAAATTCGGAGGCGGTGGTGTTATGGTGTGGCCGTGATTTTCATGGAGGGGCTTGCAGCCCTTGCTGTTTTGCACGGCACAATCACAACATAGGCCTACATTGAATTTTTAACCACCTTCTTGCTTCCCGAGGTTGAAGAGCAATTAGTGGATGGCGACTGCATTTTTCAACACGATCGAGCACTGTTCATAATGCAAGGCCTGTGGCGAGTGGATACAAGATAATAACATTCCTGTAATGGACTGGCCTCCACAGAGTCCTGATCTGAACCCTATAGAACACGTTTGGGATGTTTTGGAACGCCGACTTCGTGCTTACAATGGATAGGTGTATTCCAATTAGGTCTGCAGTTGGTAGACGAACTTCTTCCTTCAAAAAACGCTCTATTTCGAAAGCATTGGGTCTGGCATATTCGTTGAACATTAATTGGAACGTAGTCTTTCTAAAATTGCGTGCCATGGCGATCTAGTCAGACAACAACTCGCGCCAGTACCGGCGGTGTAAACACTTCCTCGTCCATGCGCGCCGTCGGCCGTCACAACAGGTCCGTGGCGCGCCACCCCCTAAAGCAGACTGGAGACCCATCGAGGACACAGAGGATAGCGCGACTGCAGGGACTTAACTCTGGCACGCTGCCCGTGAGACCCACACTTTCAACTTACACTTACTGCCCACACACTATATTTGTAGTGCCGCTGCCCACTATACTCATTACTCGCGGCAGTCCGAAAGAACAGATACGATCTTCCATATGCTTATATCTTATCGACTCAGATATACATACCCAATAGTGAACGAAAGGCAGTGGTGTTAATTAGGAGTTTCTTACCCAACAGTTAGTGCTTGAATAAGAAAAACTTCACTCATCTGTTTCTCTTTCTCGTCTCAAACCGAAATACCTTGAGAAGGTAGTGAAATTGGAGACACCCGTCGATTTGGTTGGCGAGCTAACAACTGACTAACAAAAGAAGAACAATGAGTGAGCTGGTAACTCGGTGGAGTAATTAATGAACTGCTGCAACAATACAGGCAAGTATCCAGCTGTACCTAGTTGTCATCGCCTACTGCTAGCGAATTTCCAATATCTTTTGTTAATACATTCGCTCTGGCCTCCACCACGTACCGTCATGCAATTGATGCTCATTTTTAACGCTTTTAGAATCAGCAAAATATCTTAAATTTCTTAGTCTAATGAGTTGGTGAAAATGATTTTTTGAAGCAATTTACTTATGTGACTGAGCCATAATCTAACACTTCGTATTTTTACCAACCGGAAAATATCGTTTTATTCCTCAGGGGTTAATGGCCTCGGGTTGGAAATCACGGTTTTGCCCGCTTTCGTGATCCGTACAATAATCATGGCCAGACACAAACTTCCATATGTCGTCTTTCCTCCGTATGGTAGAAGGCAATGCGACACTATCGGTGAAGAGAACGTGATGCCAGTTCTGAGCGGTCCATTCGGCATCTTGTTGAGTCCATCTGCACCGCGCTGCAGGGTATCGTGGTTGCAAATACGGACGTCGGGAGTGAAGTTGCGCATCATGCAGCCTATTGAGCACAGTTTCAGTCGTAACACGACGTCCTGTGGCTGTACGAAAAGCATTATTCAACATGGTGGCGTAGTGCTGTCACGGTTCCTCCGAGCAATAATCCGCAGGTAGCGGTCATCAACTTTTTTTGTGATCTGAGTTCATTAGGATGATAGGTCTCATTTTAGTTATATCCTTTATTTCTGTGTTCCTTCTTTTTAGAAGAAGCACAATGACACTCTGTTTAAAGCCTATTGAGGCAGCCTCTGCTTTCAAGACTCCATTAATAATTTCAGTAAATATTATTCCTGTCGTATGCCAATATGTTCTATAAAATTCTAATGGCAATCTATCAGGGCCTGGTGACTCTTTAGGAGGTGATGACTGCTGTATATCTAAAACTTCTTCTGTGGGTATTTCCGCTGTCATATTTAGGTTACCCTGTTCTATTATTGTGTCTGCGACTCCAGATATGGATAAAAAAACGCTTTTTGGCGTTCGTTTTTCTCCTTCAGGATCTCGCAGGAGACATGTCAGACGATTTTTCTATTGAGCTGATTGGGGAATGCTCAGACGATGTGTGTTCATTCTTTTTATCAGAATTTCTTTTGGAGGTGTCATTGTGAAGTTCGATCTTTGGTTCTTTCACAGTTACATTTACAACTTTAGATTGTTTATATGTATCTACTTTCTGTACACTTTGGTGTCTTTCTCGATTGGCTTTTTCCACTTCTCTTTTTTTTTCGACCTCATTTACGTTTGTTCTTCATTTAACTCTGTACGTGGGTCTGGCGTACCTTCAGTATCCATTGCTGACTTACCTGAAATCGTCAGCTCTTCGAGTTACAAAAGCGAAGAGCGCAGTGCGATTTCACTTTCTGTGGTGTTTAGAATTGTCTGCTGTATACATGACAGACTTTGTCATACCGGATAATTCATTTGTTTCCTCATCTGGACGCCGCTTGTCAGTTTTTCGGACGGTTTCACCTGGACTCGGTACTGTATCGTTTCTGGGTACCGCCAGTGTCACAGGAGCCTCTCCCAGCCCTGCTGTTGACGGTACTGCGACGTGCCATCGATGCGGCGGCCGCGTTTACTTGAGGCTAGCTTTCGGGCCAGGAATAGTAACCTCTGAAGTCGGCATCAGCGGGACGCGCCTTTTACTGCACTCATTCCGTATGGGCTCAGAGCAGTTACATAGAGCGCACGTTTGAGGTTGTCCGTCATACGTAACAACTCGATAGCCACACACCCTTATACAGGGTGTTACAAAAAGGTATGGCTAAACATTCCTCACACAAATAGAAAGAAAAGATGTTATGTGGACATGTGTCCGGAAACGCTTAATTTCCATGTTAGAGCTCATTTTAGTTTCGTCAGTATGTACTGTACTTCCTCGATTCCTCCCCTCATGAACCATGGACCTTATCGTTGGTGGGGAGGCTTGCGTGCATCAGCGATACAGATAGCCGTACCGTAGGTGCAACCACAACGGAGGGGTATCTGTTGAGAGGCCAGACAAACGTGTTGTTCCTGAAGAGGGGCAGCAGCCTTTTCAGTAGTTGCAAGGGCAACAGTCTGGATGACTGACTGATCTGGCCTTGTAGCAATAACCAAAATGGCCTTGCTGTGCTGGTACTGCGAACGGCTGAAAGCAAGGGAAACTACGGCCGTAATTTTTCCCGAGGACATGCAGCTTTACTGTATGATTAAATGATGATGCCGTCCTCTTGGGTAAAATACTCCGGACGTAAAATAGTCCCCCATTCGGATCTCCGGGCGGGGACTACGCAAGAGGATGTCGTTATCAGCAGAAAGAAAACTGGTGTTCTACGGATCGGAGCGTGGAATGTCAGATCCCTTAATCGGGCAGGTAGGTTAGAAAATTTAAAAAGGGAAATGGATAGGTTAAAGTTAGATATAGTGGGAATTAGTGAAGTTCGGTGGCAGGAGGAACAAGACTTCTGGTCAGGTGACTACAGGGTTATAAACACAAAATCAAATAGGGGTAATGCAGGAGTAGGTTTAATAATGAATAGGAAAATAGGAATGCGGGTAAGCTACTACTAACAGCATAGTGATCGCATTATTGTGGCCAAAATAGATACGAAGCCCACACCTACAACAGTAGTACAAGTTTATATGCCAACTAGCTCTGCAGATGACGAAGAAATTGAAGAAATGTACGATGAAATAAAAGAAATTATTCATATAGTGAAGGGTGACGAAAATTTAATAGTCATGGGTGACTGGAATTCGGCAGTAGGAAAAGGGAGAGAAGGAAACGTAGTAGGAGAATATGGATTGGGGCTAAGAAATGAAAGAGGAACCCGCCTGGTAGAATGTTGCACAGAGCACAACTTAATCATAGTTAATACTTGGTTTAAGAATCATGAAAGGAGGTTGTATACATGGAAGAACCCTGGAGATACTAAAAGGTATCAGATAGATTATATAATGGTAAGACAGAGATTTAGGAACCAGGTTTTAAATTGTAAGACATTTCCAGGGGCAGATGTGGACTCTGATCACAATCTATTGGTTATGACCTGTAGATTAAAACTGAAGAAACTGCAAAAAGTTGTAAATTTAAGGAGATGGCACCTGGATAAACTGAAAGAACCAGAGGTTATACAGAGTTTCAGGGAGAGCGTAAGGGAAAAATTGACAGGAATGGTGGACAGAAATACAGTAGAAGAAGAATGGGTAGCTTTGAGGGATGAAGTAGTGAAGGCAGCAGAGGATAAAGTAGGTAAAAAGACGAGGACTAGTAGAAATCCTTGGGTAACAGAAGAAATATTGAATTTAATTGATGAAAGGAGAAAATATAAAAATGCAGTAAATGAAGCAGACAAAAAGGAATACAAACGTCTCAAAAATGAGATCGACAGGAAGTGCAAAATAGCTAAGCAGGGAGGGCTAGAGGACAAATGTAAGGACGTAGAGGCTTATCTCACTAGGGGTAAGATAGATACTGCCTACAGGAAAATTAAAGAGACCTTTGGAGAAAAGAGAACCACTTGCATGAACATCAAGAGCTCAGTTGGAAACCCAGTTCTAAGCAAAGAAGGGAAAGCAGAAAGGTGGAAGGAGTATATAGAGGGTCTATACAAGGGCGATGTACTTGAGGACAATATTATGGAAATGGAAGAGGATGTGGATGAAGATGAAATGGGAGATATGATACTACGTGAAGAGTATGACAGAGCACTGAAAGACCTGAGTCGAAACAAGGCCCCCGGAGTAGACAACATTCCATTGGAACTACTGACGGCCTTGGGAGAGCCAGTCCTGACAAAACTCTACCATCTGGTGAGCAAGATGTATGAGACAGGCGAAATACCCTCAGACTTCAAGAAGAATATAATAATTCCAATCCCAAAGAAAGCAGTTGTTGACAGATGTGAAGATAACCGATCAATCAATTTAATAAGTCACAGCTGCAAAATACTAACGCGAATTCTTTACAGACGAATGGAAAAACTAGTAGAAGCCGATCTCGGGGAAGATCAGTTTCGATTCCGTAGAAATGTTGGAACACGTGAGGCAATACTGACCCTACGACTTATCTTAGAAGCTAGATTAAGGAAGGACAAACTTACGTTTCTAGCATTTGTAGACTTAGAGAAAGCTTTTGACAATGTTGACTGGAATACTCTCTTTCAAATTCTGAAGGTAGCAGGGGTAAAATATAGGGAGCGACAGGCTATCTGCAATTTGTACAGAAACCAGATGGCAGTTATAAGAGTCGAGGGACATGAAAGGGTAGCAGTGGTTGAGAAGGAAGTGAGACAGGGTTGTAGCCTATCCCCTATGTTATTCAATCTGTATATTGAGCAAGCAGTAAAGGAAACAATATAAAAATTTGGAGTAGGTATTAAAATCCATGGACAAGAAATAAAAACTTTGAGGTTCACTGATGACATTGTAATTCTGTCAGAGACAGCAAAGGACTCGGAAGAGCAGTTGAATGGAATGGACAGGATATAAGATGAACATCAGCAAAAGCGAAACGAGGATAATGGAATGTAGTTGAGTTAAGTCGGTCGATGCTGAGAGAATTAGGTTAGGAAATGAGACATTTAAAGTAGTAAAGGAGTTTTGCTATTTGGGGAGCAAAATAACTGATGATGGTCGAAGTAGAGAGGATATAAAATGTAGACTGGCAATGGGAAGGAAAGCGTTTCTGAAGAAGAGAAATTTGTTAACATCGAGTATAGATTTAAGTGTCAGGAAGTCATTTCTGAAAGTATTTGTATGGAGTGTAGTCATGTATGGAAGTGAAACATGGACGATAAATAGTTTGGACAAGAAGAGAATAGAAGCTTTCGAAATCTGGTGCTACAGAAAAATGCTGAAGATTAGATGGGTAGATCACATAACTAATGAGGAAGTATTGAATAGGATTGGGGAGAAGAGAAGTTTCTGGCACAACTTGACCAGAAGAAGGGATCGGTTGGTAGGACATGCTTTGAGGCATCAAGGGATCACTAATTTAGTATTGGAGGGCAGTGTGGAGGGTAAAAATCGTAGAGGGAGACCAAGAGATGAATACACTAAGCAGATTCGGAAGGATGTAGGTTGCAGGAGGTACTGGGAGATGAAGAAGCTTGCACAGGATTGGGTAGCATGGAGAGCTGCATCAAACCAGTCTCAGGACTGAAGACCACAACAACAACAACATTCCTCGATTCACTGCCAGTAGGCCCAATTGAAGGAAGGTAATGTTGACTTGGGTGCTTGTGTTGACATGCGACTCATGGCTCTACAGTACTAGCATCAAGCACATCAGTACGTAGCATCAACAGGTTATTGTTCATCATGAACGTGGTTTTGCAGTCAGTGCAATGTTTACAAATGCGGAGTTGACAGATGCCCATTTGATGTAAGGATTAGCACGCGGCAATAACCGTGGCGCGGTAAGTTTGTATCGAGACAGATTTCCAGAACGAGGGTGTCCCGACAGGAAGACGTTCGAAGCAATTGATCGGCGTCTTAGGGAGCACGGTACATTCCAGCCTATGACTCGCGACTGGGGAAGACCTAGAACGACGAGGACACCTGCAATGGACAAGACAATTCTCTTTGCAGTTGACGATAACCCTAATGTCAGCGTCAGACAAGTTGCTGCTGTACAAGGTAACGTTGACCACGTCACTGTATGGAGAGTGCTACGGGAGAACCAGTTGTTTCCGTACCATGTAGAGCGTGTGAAGGCACTATCAGCAGCTGATTAGCTGATTGGCCGCCACGGATATGCTTCTGCGAATGGTTCATCCCACAATGTGTCAATCCCCATTTCAGTGCAAATGTTCTCTTTACGGATGAAGCTTCATTCCAACGTGTTCAAATTATTAAGTTTCACAGTCAACATGGGCTGACGAGAATCCACATGCAATTTTGCAATCACTTCATCAACACAGATTTTCTGTGAACGTTTGGGCAGGCATTGTTGGTGATGCCATGATTGGGCCCCATGTTCTTCCACCTACGCTCAATGGCGCACGTTATCATGATTTCATACGGGATACTCTACCTGTGCTACTAGAACATGTGCCTTTACAAGTACGACACAACATGTATTTCATGAACGATGGAGCTCCTGCACATTTCAGTGGAAGTGTTCGTACGCTTCTCAACAACAGATTCAGTGACCGATGGATTGTTAGAGGTGGACCAATTCCATGGCCTCCACGCTCTCCTGACCTCAACCCTCATGACTTTCATTTATGGGGGCATTTGAAAGCTCTTGTCTACGCAACCCCGGTACCAAATGTAGAGACTCTTCGTGCTCGTATTGTGGACGGCTGTGATACAATACGCCATTCTCCAGGGCTGCATCAGCGCAGCATAGATTCCATGCGACGGAGGGTGGATGCATGTATCCTCGATAACGGAGGACTGTTTTAACATTTCCTGTAACAAAGTGTTTGAAGTCACGCTGGTACGTTCTGTTGCTGTGTGTTTCTATTCCATGATTAATGTTATTTTAAGAGAAGTAATAAAATGAGCTCTAACATGGAATGTAAGCGTTTCCGGAAACATGTCCACATAACATATTTTCTTTCTTTGTGTGTGGAGAATGTTTCCTGAAAGTCTGGCCGTACCTTTTTGTAACACCCTATGTGAGGGGCAGGTCCTGCAGCTACTCCCGTTTAAGGAAATGTTTGTACGTGTTTTGTATCATTGCCATAAGTTATGCAACGCATTTTATTCTCCTGTACGATGACTACCAAAGAGACTGACCATTTCTTCGCAAAAGTTAGCATTGATCTTGAAACAATGGTTGTACGAGTACTTTGCTAATTGAAGCCAAATGACTAGACGAGTCATTTTTTTGATAGCCAGTAAAGAGTTCCGTCACAGAACTATTATCTGTACGAATATATAAAAAGGAAATGTTGTTAGCAAGAATCTCGAGAAGTTCTTGGTCGCTGTAAATCACATTTCACATGACACTCTTATGAGCATAGGGATGGACATAGGCTACATATTTTTCTCTATTTCTTTTTAAATTCTCAGCGAGAAAGAAAATGATGTTCTGTGCTACGAAATTGGGCGGTTTCGTTTTCTTTCTCGCAGTTCGTTTTAACAGAAATCTCTACAACATGAAAGTTGGATCGGTATATGATTAGAATACTGCTACGCAATCTGAATCGTGTGAAACTATGTAATGTTATCCGTTCCCACGTTAAAAATAGGCGAAATAATGTCACTGAAAATACTATCCTCACAGATCCAGCACCAGGAGAGGTCTGTCCCATACCCCGTATACCACCAGTAAGCCATTTAAGCAAATAAAGGTTCCCGAGCACGACTCGCGGTCAAACCCACACTTCTATATGTCGACGTTCATGCATCTCAAACTGTTCAGTTTGTGTGTCGGGTACCCGTAGACACATTATGTTATTCCCGTAGAGGGAGGCGGGGACATTTAGATTGAAAGTCGCTGCCTGGTGGCGTCGGGTATATTTGATATTGCACTGCCTGTCGTGTTAAGAAAACTATGCAGTGTTCATGCATGCATGAATCACATAATACACACATCAAAAAAAGTTTTGTGTCACCCCAGTTCCTAGAACTCCTGAAGACAGACGTTGACTTTGGATATTGTATTACACAGTTCCTTTGACTGTTCAGAGATGTCACTAAACCCGCACAAAGATGTAAGCAACCGAGAGTGAGCAACGCCCATTAGACGGTGAGGGTTCGACAGCGGATCAGTTCCAGTCATTCACAAGGAAGGAGGTACACGGCTCGTGTTGTCTGTAGTCCAACCGTGCCTACACGGTCAATAACGCGGTTGGATCGCGTCCGTATTGTTACTTCTTGCCTGGAAGGACTCTCAACAAGGAAAGTGTCCACGCATCTCGGTGTCAACCAAAGCAATATTGTTCGGACATGGAGGAGATACAGAGAGACAGGAACTGTCGATGACATGCCTCGCTCAGGCCGCCCAAGGGCTACTACTGCAGTTGATGACCGCTACCTGCGGATTATGGCTCGGAGGAACCCTGACAGCACTACGTCACCATGTTGAATAATGCTTTTCGTACAGCCACAGGACGTCGTGTTACGACTGAAACTGTGCTCAATAGGCTGCATGATGCGCAACTTCACTCCCGACGTCCGTATTTGCAACCACGATACCATGCAGCGCGGTGCAGATGGACTCAACAAGATGCCGAATGGATCGCTCAGAACTGGCATCACGTTCTCTTCACCGATAGTGTCGCATTGCCTTCTACCATACGGAGGAAAGACGACATATGGAAGTTTGAGTCTGGCCATGATTATTGTATGGATCACGAAAGCGGGCAAGACCGTGATTTCCAACCCGAGGCCATTAACCCCTGAGGGATGAAACGATATTTTCCGGGTGGTAAAAATACGAAGTGTTAGATTATGGCTCAGTCACATAAGTAAATTGCTTCAAAAAATCATTTTCACCAACTCATTAGACTAAGAAATTTAAGATATTTTGCTGATTCTAAAAGCGTTAATAATGAGCATCAATTGCATGACGGTACGTGGTGGAGGCCAGAGCGAATGTATTAACAAAAGATATTGCAAATTCGCTAGCAGTAGGCGATGACAACTAGCTGCAGCTGGATACTTGCCTGTATTGTTGCAGCAGTTCATTATTTACTCCACCGAGTTACCAGCTCACTCATTGTTCTTCTTTTGTTAGTCAGTTGTTAGCTCGCCAACCAAATCGACGGGTGTCCCCAATTTCACTACCTTCTCAAGGTATTTCAGTTTGAGACGAGAAATAGAAACAGATGAGTGAAGTTTTTCTTATTCAAGCACTAACTGTTGGGTAAGAAACTCCTAACTAACACCACTGAATTTCGTTCTCTATTGGGTATATATATCTGAGTCGATAAGATATAAGCATATGGAAGATGGTATCTGTTCTTTCGGACTGCCGCGAGTAATGAGTATAGTGGGCAGCGTCACTACAAATATAGTGTGTGGACAGTAAGCGTAAGTTGTAAGTGTGGGTCTCATGGGCACTGTGCCACAGTTAAGTCCCTGCAGTCGCGCTATCCTCTGTGTCCTCGATGGGTCTCCAGTCTGCTTTAGGGGGTGGCGCGCCACGGACCTGTTGTGCCGGCCGAGGGCGCGCATGGGCGAGGAAGTGTTTACACCGCCGGTACTGGCGCGAGTTGTTGTCTGACTAGATCGCCATGGCACGCAATTTTAGAAAGACTACATTCCAATTAATGATCAACGAATATGCCAGACTCAAGGCTTTCGAAATAGAGCGTTTTTTGAAGGAAGAAGTTCGTCTACCTACTGCAGACCTAATTGGAATACACCTATCCATTGTAAGCACGAAGTCGGCGTTCCAAAACATCCCAAACGTGTTCTATAGGGTTCAGATCAGGACTCTGTGGAGGCCAGTCCATTAGA
The DNA here is from genome assembly GCF_023897955.1 of Schistocerca gregaria. NCBI lineage: Eukaryota > Metazoa > Arthropoda > Insecta > Orthoptera > Acrididae > Schistocerca > Schistocerca gregaria. Next base: position 181,115,333 of record NC_064931.1, on the reverse strand, counting down.
GGAATGTTACTATCGTGTATCCACTCGCCACAGGCCGTGCACTATGAACAGTGCACGATCGTGTTGAAAGATGCATTCGCCATCGACTAATTGGTCTTCAACCTCGAGAAGCAAGAAGGTGCTTAAAACTTCAATGTAGGCCTATGCTGTGATAGTGCCGTGCAAAACAGCAAGGGCTGCAAGCCCCCTCCATGAAAATCACGACCACACCATAACACCACCGCCTCCGAATTTTACGCCACTCCACACAATCTTCTTCCACTGTTCGATCGACCAATGTTTACGCTCCTTACACCAAGCGACGCATCGTTTGGCATTTACCGGCGTGATGTGTGGCGTTCTCGCTTCCCGCGCCCGGGTTCCCGGGTTCGATTCCCGGCGGTGTAAGGGATTTTCTTTGCCTCGTGATGGCTGGGTGTTGTGTGTTGTCCTTAGTTTAGTTAGGTTTAAGTAGTTCTAGGGGACTGATGACCATAGATGTTAAGTCCCATAGTGCTCAGAGCCATTTGAACCGTTTTTTAAATTTATTTTGTGGCTTATGAGCAGCCGCTCGAACATGAAATCAATGTTTTCTCACCTCCCGTCTAACTGTCATAGTACTTGCAGCGGATCCTGATTCAGTTTGGAATTCCTGTGTCATGGTCTGGGTAGATGTCTGCCTATTACACATTACGCTCCTCTTCAATTGTCGGCGGTCCCTGTCAGTTAACAGACAATCTCGACCTGTACGCCTTCGTGCTGTACGTGTCCCTTCACGTTTCCACGTCACTATCACATCGAAATCAGTGGACCGACGGAAGTTTACGAGTGTGGAAATCTCGCGTACAGACGTATGACACAAGTGACACCCAATAACCTCACCACGTTCGAAGTCGTGAGTTCCGCGTAGCGACCATTCTGCTCTCTGACGATGTCTAATGACAACTGAGGTGGCTGACATGGAGTACGTAGCAGTAGGTGGCAGCGCAATGTACCTATTATGAAAAACGTATGTTTTTGGGGGTGTACGGATACTTCCGATCACATAGTGTATGACGGTTCACGCTCACTCAGTTTGAGTTGGGCTGCGCGGCGCCGTGCATAGTGGTTCAGGTTGGAGTGCCGCAGTCTCGCAATTGGAGCAAGTTAAGATTAGAAGTGCCGCATTTATTGTGCTGTACCGTCATCTAAAAATGAGCTGTTGTCAGTGGTTAACATCTGCCTTAAAAGTATGTCAATGTACGGTGGAAATAATCATTTCGTTGAACTACATCTTGGCAAGACTGAACAGTTAGATTTTTTTTCTGTCAAATGTCGTTCAAAGACTTAGAAGCTGTTGTATATGAACCACGAATAATGGACACATGTTGCACAACTGCAGCATCAACCATTCTTTTTGGCAACGGCAGATTCCTTTATGAGTTACATGTACCTGTTCCAGCTCTGCAAAAGATATCAGCCATTGTCATCGAAGTATGCATAATATTCTTTGCTTCATCGGTTTCGAATGCGACCCACTTCCAGTCATCATTTAGTTTTGTTTTTGTGTGATATTTATTGTCCTTAGGATCCCACAATTCCTCCTTTCCTCCACAAAGAGCTATAAGTTGTTAAGTATATTTGTCGTTACACGTCATACTTAGTGAGAACACACTTTCGCATAGCGCATACAGGGTGTTACAAAAAGGTACGGCCAAACTTTCAGGAAACATTCCTCACGCACAAAGAAAGAAAATATGTTATGTGGAACTTTGTACGGAAACGGGTACTTTCAATGTTAGAGCTCATTTTAACACTTCTCTTCAAATCACATTAATCATGGTACGGAAACACACAGCAACAGAACGTACCAGCGTGACTTCAAACACTTTGTTACAGGAAATGTTCAAAATGTCCTCCGTTAGCGAGGATACATTCATCCACCCTCCGTCGCATGGAATCCCTTATCCGCTGGAGAATGGCATATTGTATCACAGCCGTCCACAATACGAGCACGAAGAGTCTCTACATTTGGTACCGGTTTGCGTAGACAAGAGCTTTCAAATGCCCCCATAAATGAAAGTCAAGAGGGTTGAGGTCAGGAGAGCGTGGAGGCCATGGAATTGGTCCACCTCTACCAATCCATCGGTCACACTTCGACTGAAATGTGCAGGAGTTGCATCGTTCATGAACCACATGTTGTGTCGTACTTGTAAAGGCATATTTTCTACCAGCACAGGTAGATAAAATCGCGTATGAAATCATGGCGGTGAATCGAGGAAGTACAGTACATACTGACGAAACTAAAATGAGCTCTAACATGGAAATTAAGCGTTTCCGGACACATGCCCACATAACATCTTTTCTTTATTTGTGTGTGAGAAATTTTTCCTGAAAGTTTGGCCCTACCTTTTTTGTAACACCCTGTATAAACACTCACTGGGTAACTGCACCTGCGAAAATTAAGCCATTTATGCAGTATGTGGTATGCTGTAATTTGTCATACTGTACATTGCTTGGTGGCACAGTGCGATAGTCACTTGTCGGTTGTCTCTGACTCGTGCCCGCACTGTCAGTCATCCTGAATACCGAATCTGACAATCCTATTTCTGGTAGAATTCAAAATGCCTGGGAAATACTGTCCTGCAAGCCCTGGGTTCAAGATGCAATGCCATGAATTCATATGAGTTGACGTACAGCAACAGCCTTGCGACAACGAGTCGCACCTTTGCCTCTCAGAACGTACTAGGCGTTAGATTATTGCCGCATACGCGTTTATTCTCTCCGTCTCTTTCTCAGACGTAACCATGGTGCTGCTATTCTGCCCAGATATTCTCTTTCCTTTGCCAGATAATCTAGAGAGCTCAGTGGTAAACTAAAATCTAAAAGTCTTTTGATGGATCCCCGATCAGTCCTAGGATTTTTATCTCTCACTTATTACTTCTTTTCCTACTGACAATGTGTCTTTATGTGAAAAATGCACAGTTACAGCGTGGTTCGGAATCCATGATAGCCAGCTGGGTAAGTCAGTTCAAAAGACGGAGGAAGAGAGGACATTCTACCTCCAATAGGACCAGGCGTTACAAACCACTGTGGTGTTGAAAACAGTCTTCGGATTGATGAAGGTTTACTGAACTTATATAGAGCAATTTTAACATTCGTGTTTACCTTACACCATGCGGGATTAGCCGAGCGGTCTCAGGCGCTGCAGTCATGGACTGTGTGGCTTGTCCCGGAGGAGGTTTGAGTCCTCCCTCGGGATGGGTGTGTGTGTTTGTCCTTAGGATAATTTAGGTTGAGTAGTGTGTAAGCTTAGGGACTGATGACCTTAGCAGTTAAGTCCCATAAGATTTCACACACCTTTGAACATTTTTTTTGTTAAACTTACAATGAACAAAGTACAGCAAAAGTAATGCTGACATCCGTGTTAAACTTATGATGAATAAAGTATAGCAACACTATATTGACGATTCTGAGATTACGTCCAAGTGCGCCTGAATAGAAGGCAGAGGCAGTACCTAAGTATGTTTGCAATTCAGGCTACTAAAGGTGCTTCATAATAAATTGAGGCGAAACGTTTACGGCAAAATAAAAATCAAATTAATTCATTTGCAAATAGACGCAAACCGGAAATCATCAACATCAGTTGCATTATGTCTTTTGCTATTAATGATACCTTCTCGTGATCCTTATTTTTCCAAAAATGCATTATGTTGTGTTTCTTTCTCTTAAGTTCCCGCACTTTAGACAACTTTTCTTTCTTCCAGGATCCATGGCACCTGGAAAAAATGTTCGTACAAAGAAGCTTTTCAACGGTTGGGTTTTACCATAATAATTGACAGAAAAGTCCCAGTGAGTTCTGTGCACTATAGTGCTAACAGCAGAGAGCATGAAACCATGCAAATTAAAAGATCGCTTTGAAAGAAGTGATGCAGAGTTCGCCAGAGTAGACATTGAACCCTTCAGACGCAAAGAAGCTGCACTGTAAAGTTCACGCATGGCTTCAGCGTGCTACTTTTTTCAGTCGATGGAAGCTAGTCTTGAAGCATCACACCGAATCGCTCTTCGAATCGCTGAAAACAAGAAACCTTGTACAAGAAGAAGATCTCATCACGCCTTGCTTACTAGATGCAGTCATTTCTAGGAGACCAACATGTAGAAAAAATAAACAAGCAATCTCCTTCCAACAACACGATTAAAAGTCGTATCGAGGACATGAATTTGGTTATTTTGGGCACAGTACACAACAAAATCAGACAAAGTAATTTCTTTGTACTGCAATTAGATGAAACGACTGATATTCCATCTTGTTTGCAGCTGCTTTTCTATGTTCAGTGCATAAAAGACGATGGCCTGGAAGAAGAATACTTGTACGCGGAATCATTGGACGTACTACACGTGATGAGGATGTTTTTCGTTCAGTAAAGAATTTTGTTGAAGGAATTAAGTTACAGTGGTCGAAGTTTATGAGTGTATGTACAGACGGAGCACCTTCTATCTTTGGCGTTCGCTCTGTATTCCACAGATTGCTGAAAGAAGTTGCTCTAAATGCAACATTTAGCCACTGCAGTATACGTCGCTATGCTTTGGCAGCGAAAACATTTCCACCTGATTTGTCGAATGTACTCATTCAAATAGAAGATTGTGAACCATATCCGAGGTAGTGCAACAAAGACAAGAGTTCTCAAAGGGTTGTGCAAAGAGACTGGAGTGAAATTCGATGAGCTCTTGTTTCACACAGAAGTTCGGTGGCTGTCACGTGGCAAGGTGCTGCATAGAATACTTGAGCTCCGACCGCAAATTGCTTTCTTATTGAAAAGGACGAGGATGGAAAAGGAGAAAGATTTACATGCCAGAATAACAGATAATGTATTTATTTCCAAAGTGGCATATCTTGAAGATTTCTTTGCGGAAATCAATACGCTTAACCTCGGCGTCCAACGAAATATGACGAATATTTTAACGGCACAAGATAAAGTTGCCAGTTTACTTCAGAGGTTGGAGCTTCACCAACCCAGGGCTGGAGTCAACGGCCTTGCCGCAATGGTAACACGGTTCCCATCAGATCACCGAAGTTAAGAGCTGATGGATTGGGCTAGCACCTGGATGGGTGGCCATCCGGTCTGCCGAACGCTGTTGGCAAACGAGGTCCACCCAAACCTTGTGAGGCAAACTGAGGAGCTGCTGGATTGAGAAGTAGTAGCTCCGATCTCGAAAACTGACATACGGCTGAGAGAGCGGTGTGCTGACCACATGCCCCTCCATATCCGCAGCCAGTGACGCCTGTGGGCTGAGGAGGACACGGCGGCTGGTCGGTACCGTTGGGCCTTCATGGCATGTTCGGGAGGAGTTAAGGGTGTTTTTTTTTTAGGAAGGGAACATTCAATTTTTTTTTCTAAGAAGTATGAATTAAGGATGGTTCCGCGTTTTTGCAAGCGAACAACTGTTTTGTCTTACTACCCAGCCATGTTTCATCACAATTGCGGCATCGCCAGTGAGTTTCTTCCTTATAATTTTCCTTTGCAAATTACACTGCTTGAGTCCTATGGCTGCCAATGGAAATAGTCCTCAGGTCTAGATTACTAAACTATGACAACCTTGCTCAATTTGGAATGTTCTGAGCGTGTTTTATTGTTTCGTGTATTTGAATGACTTTTCTCTTGCTCGTTTGTGAATAGCTGCGTCTTGCTATCTTTTTTCCTCTCTCAAATTTAGTTAGACACTATACTCTGTTGCGGGTATTGGTTTCTACATGAGCTCGTTCGGGGGTAGTAGTCTCAAAAAGATTGGAAACCACTGGGTTATGGCGACCGCTCATGTAAAGTGCGAAAACCGGCTTCGAGTCCCGGTCCGACAAGAATTTTCATTGTCGTTAGTCCCTTATACAGCACATGCTTGTTCGCATTCGCAACTGCGAATACAGTCCATTATTTCGTATAATGCTGCTTTGTTAAAGATACAGTACTGTCTTCGAAAGGTCAATCTTTTTCATACAGTATTAGTGTATTTTGAGTGTCGTGCAGACCCATCGTTTTGCCACATTTTGTTCTTGAATGCAGGAAATGTGAAGTGAAAATTTCTTTAGCTCGGCCGCAGCCCTGCGTACAGATTTCGTAACAAAATTACGTCAGTTAAGGCTAGGAAATGATGGAGTATCGAAGTGTTCCAAATAGAGAATGAGAGAGAGAGAGAGAGATAGAGAGAGAGAGAGAGAGAGAGCGAGTCGACCGGCAAGTCAATCCTTTTACAGGAAATGTTTATAGGTGTTTTGTATCACGGCCATAAGTTGTTCATTGCTATGAAACTCACTTTATTCTCTACAATGACGATTATCAAAGAGACTGACCACTTCTTCGTAAACGTTATCAATTGGAAACAACGGTTCAACGAGTACTCTGATAATTTAGGCCTAACGACTTTAGGTGTCATCTATTTGATGAATAAAGAGTTCCGTCCTTTGGTTTTTACAGAGCTATTATTTGCGCTGGTATATATAGGGGAAACCTTGTTAGCAACAATCTCGAAAAGTTTTTGGTTGACTTACTTGAATTTTTACACGACACTCTAATAAACGTGCTGCTGGACATAGATTTCATGTATTAAAAAAAAAGACATACGGGCTTTCCGTTAAAATTCAGTACGAGAAAGAAAATACTGTGCTGTGCTGTGACAGTGGGCGGTTTCGTTTTCTTTCTCGCAGTCAGTTTTAGTAGTAACCTGTATATAATGAAAGTTAGATTGGTTTACGTTTATAACGACATTACGCAATCTGAATCCTGTGAAACTTTGTAATGCTACACTTCCAGTTTAAAACTAGGCTAGATAATGTTATTGAAGCTACTATCATCATACATCCATGATAATAAGGCTCTCTCACACTCCGTATATCAATGATCAAAACTGATTTATCCATCCAATTTAAGCGAATCAGCGTTTCCGAACACGACTCACGGCCGAACCCAAACTATAACATGTCGTCGTTCCTGCGTCACAAGCTGTACTCGTACACACATTATGTAATTCCAGTACGCGGGAGATCATTTTAATCGAATACGATATTGCAATGCCTTGTTTTTATGAATTGCAGTGCACTGAAATGCGGCGACTTCAGCTGTTATGAGATACACTCATGTTCAGAAAAAACACCATGAACGAACAGAGATAGAACGTTTCTAAGGTTATTATTGCTGCTGCAAATCTAAAAATTTTTCCTTGCACAATGTAGCGATAAACAGTTGTCATATTAACTTTTTTTATTTCCTTAGGATGAGTAAAATTTGCCACACACATGTCGCTTTTGAGAGAACTGCACAACTGACGATTTTCATTTTTTCTTTATCTTTAGATCTCTCATAAGATTTAATTTCAGGGTGCCACAAATTCTGTCTAACACTTTTTTACGGTTCGATGCTATTGTTCGAAGGGCCCAGCTATAAAAAGTTACACCCAAGGCTGAATGATGCTCTACGCGTTTGGCCCAAGCAATCTGAACGTTTTTGAGACGGTTAAGATTTAAAAATGAGCTCTTCGCCTCATTAACTTTTACACGCGTTGCGTTGCAGTAAAGCAGTAAATTTTCTATTATACGCACAGCGTCATCGTTGCTTCTTATTATCAAACAAGCGTCGTCAGCGTACGCGTTACTAACTTCCTTCCGAACTGAGACTGATATGCCATGTAGTGCGTCATTTAAAGGTCTCATAAGAGCTTCCAGTGCTACAACGTACAGCATCATTGGTAACTGACTCCCCTGCGAGACTCTATTCCAATCAAAATGTCCTTACTATGCTGTCCATTCAGTGAAACCTTTGATTTGATACCTGTTAATCTGTTAGCTAACACGTTCACGTTACTAGTAGTTAGTCCCATGTACGTCAATGTTTGAAAAAGGTATCCGTGGTTTACTCTGTTGAACGCTTTTGCAAAGTCTATAAAGGCAAGACCGCCATATTCTGTTTGGAAAGATTACGACGATGCCCCTGTATTCACTTACAGTCTTGAATATGCTACACCCTGGAAGACAAATTTGATGGCATCCAATGATCTTTTCTAAGACTGGACTTAGTCTCTCTTTGACAACCCTCGCTGTTTTTTTTTTTTTTTTTTTTTGTGATCTAATTTCATTAGGGTGATAGGTCTCATTTTAGTTACAGGGTGTTTCAAAAATTACCGGTATATTTGAAACTGCAATAAAAACTCAACGAGCAGCGATATAAATACACTGTTTGTTGCAATATGCTTGGGACAACAGTACATTTTCAGGCAGACAAACTTTCGAAATTACAGTAGTTACAATTGTCAACAACAGATGGCGCTGCGGTCTGGGAAACTCTATAGTACGATATTTTCCACATATCCAGCATGTGTAGTAATAATATGGCGTAGTCTCTGAATGAAATTACCCGAAACATTTGACAACGTGTCTGGCGGAATGGCTTCACATGCAGATGAGATGTACTGCTTCAGCTGTTCAATTGTTTCTGGATTCTGGCGGTACACCTGGTCTTTCAAGTGTCCCCACAGAAAGAAGTCACAGGGGTTCATGTCTGGCGAATAGGGAGGCCAATCCACGCCGCCTCCTGTATGTTTCGGATAGCCCAAAGCAATCACACGATCATCGAAATATTCATTCAGGAAATTAAAGACTTCGGCCGTGCGATGTGGCCGGGCACCATTTTGCATAAACCACGAGGTGTTCGCAGTGTCGTCTAAGGCAGTTTGTACCGCCACAAATTCACGAAGAATAACCAGATAGCGTGATGCAGTAATCGTTTCGGATCTGAAAAATGGGCCAATGATTCCTTTGGAAGAAATGGCGGCCCAGACCAGTACTTTTTGAGGATGCAGGGACGATGCGACTGCAACATGGGGCTTTTCGGTTCCCCATATGCGCCAGTTCTGTTTATTGACGAAACCGTCCAGGTAAAAATAAGCTTCGTCAGTAAACCAAATGCTGCCCACATGCATATCGCCGTCATCAATCCTGTGCACTATATCGTTAGCGAATGTCTCTAGTGCAGCAATGGTAGCGGCGCTGAGGGGTTCCCGCTTTTGAATTTTGTATGGATAGAGGTGTAAACTCTGGCGCATGAGACGATACGTGGACGTTGGCGTCACTTGGACCGCAGCTGCAACACGGAGAACGGAAACCCGAGGCCGCTGTTGGATCACCTGCTGCACTAGGTGCGCGTTGCCCTCTGTGGTTGCCGTACGCGGTCGCCCTACCTTTCCAGCACGTTCATCCGTCACGTTCCCAATCCGTTGAAATTTTTCAAACAGATCCTTTATTGTATCGCTTTTCGGTCCTTTAGTTACATTAAACCTCCGTTGAAAACTTCGTCTTGTTGCAACAACACTGTGTTTAAGGCGGTGGAATTCCAACACCAGAAAAATCCTCTGTTCTAAGGAATAAACCATGTTGTCCACAGCACACTTGCACGTTGTGAACAGCACACGCGTACAGCAGAAAGACGACGTACAGAATGACGCACCCACAGACTGCGTTATCTTCTATATTTTTCACATCACTTGCAGCGCCATCTGTTGTTGAAAATTGTAACTACTGCAATTTCGAAAGTTTGTCCGCCTGGAAATGTTCTGTTGTCCCAAGCATATTGCAACAAACGGTGTATTTCTATCGCTGCTCGTTTAGTTTTTATTGTGGTTTCAAATATACCGATCATTTTTGAAACACCCTGTATATCCTTTATTTCTGTGTTCCTTCTTTTTAGAAGAAGCACAATGACACTCTGTTTAAAGCCTATTGAGACAGCCCCTCCTTTCAAGACTCCAATAATAATTTCAGTAAATATTATTCCTGTTGTATGCCAATATGTTATATAAAATTCTAATGGCAATCTATCAGGGCCTGGTGACTCTTTAGGAGGTGATGACTTCTGTGTATCTAAAACTTCTTCTGTGGGTATTTCCGCTGTCATATTTAGGTTACCCTGTTCTGTTATTGTGTCTGCGACTCCAGATATGGATAAAAAATCTCTCACCACATTGTCCTCAACCCACTTTTGACTGTAGAGTGTATCACAAATTCGAAAAGGCTCATTCATAATAGCTTTTTGATCTTTCAGATCTCTCGTGTCCTCCGCTCAGAGGTACTCAATAAAATTTCTTCTCCTTTGTTGTTCATGTCTTATGAGATAATATATTGTTGTACTTTTAAGTCATCTACGTTTGATCTCTTGATATTTAGAAGCTTGGCTTTGGTCTGCTAATATGCATTAAAATATCTTGTGACATTGGTTGCTCGTAGAGGATGCGTATACGAAAGTAAAATGAAATTCAGTTGTGTTTCTCAACCACATCGCTCTCCCTTTATATAGTATTAAAAGCTGTATTAAAAATTTTACATCTATGCCGTTCCTCGATTCTAAAAAACAGACATCGTTCATTTGAGTTCCTTCCCTGCCAAGGATAACTGTCCCAGAGTTGTGCTCATGAGCTATGTTTAAAATTTTATTGTAGCCAGCTACATACAGATCCCTAATACTGACTTCTTTTAAAAATACTATTTCGGTGTCTGACTGACATAAAACAAGTTTTAAGGAGAGCTACTTTAATTGCAATTTGTATTTCATTTATATTCAAGGTACTCACATTATAAGTTTGCTCCATCAGAATGTATTAGAGATAAAGTTAGTGAATTGCTTATAGATGTTGACTCTGAAATTATTGGTATATCTGAACACTTCTTAAGTAAGGAGATAATTCAGAGGCTTCCTTTACCAGGATACAGGTTGGCTGGCAGCTTTTCGAGGAGCTCTTTGCGGAGTGGGGGAGTAGCCATATATGTGAAAAACGGCATCCCATTTGAGTCAATTGATGTTTCAAAGAAATGCACTGAAAAGGTGTTTGAATAACTGTTGTTATTAATAGATCCCCAGACTCCGATTTCACAACATTTTTGCTAAAGCTAGAGGAGGTTCTTGGTTCACTTTATAGGAAATACAAAAAGTTTGTTATATGTGGTGACTTCAATATTAATTGTATAAGTGATTGTGCAAGGAAGAGGATGCTGGTAGACCTCCTTAATTCATATAATCTTATGCAAACCGTATTCTTTAGAGCGAGAGTGCGAGGGAACAGTAGAACAAACATAGACAACATTTTTGGTCATTTCTCATTACTAGAAGGGCATTCTGTTAGCAAACAGGTGAACGGCCTTTCAGATCATGATGCACAAATTTTAACTCTAAAAAATGTTTGTGCTGCAACACGTGTTAATTATACTCATCAGCTGTTTAGGAAAGCTGATCCAGTTGCTGCAGAGACCTTTGTATACCTTATCAAGGAACAAGAGTGGCAAGATGTTTATAGCGCTGATACAGTAGACGATAAATATAATGCTTTTCTCAAGACTTTTCTTGTGATCTTTGAAAGTTGCTTTACGTTAGAACGTACAAAACAGGGTACTAGCAAAAACAGGCAGCCTGGGTGGCTGACTAAAGGGATATCAAAACGTTAGAAATAGTCAGAATCTAAATGCAGAGGCCCTTTACAAACAGTATTGTAAGGTGCTTAAAACTGTTATTAGGAAGGCAAAAAGTATGTGGTATGCAGATAGAATAAGTCTCGGAATAAAATTAAACCATATAGTCAGTCGTAAAGGAAGTGGCTGGTCTGCAGAGACAGGTCGAGGATATAGAATTAGTGCGTTGTGGGAATGTTCGTGTTACTGATAAGTCGCATATATGTGCAGTATTTAATAATCACTTTCTGAATATAGCAGGTGAACTAAATGGAAACCTAGTCGCAACAGGGAGTCATATAGCGCTCTTAGAAAAATGTGTCCGAGACTGTTACCTGAAATGCTCCTCCATGATACTGACAAGAGGGAGATTGAGTTAATAATTAAATCACTAAAGACCAAGAAGTCTCATGGATATGACGGATTGTCTAGCAGAATACTGAAGTATTGTTCTATGTATGTTAGCCGAGTACTTAGCCACATCTGTAACTTTTCCTTTAGGAGTGGTCGGTTTCCTGACCGATTAAAGTACTCGCTAGTGAAGCCTGTTTATAAAAAAGGAGACAGGGATAATATTGACAATTACAGACCTGTTTCTATGCCATCGGTGTTTGCTGAAGTTATCGAGAAGGTTGTTTATACAAAGTTACTGGAGCACTTAAATTCACATAATTTGCTGTCAAATGTTCAGTTTGGTTTTAGAAATGGTTTAACAACTGAAAATGCTATATTCTCTTTCCTCTGTGAGGTTTTGGACGGATTAAATAAAAGTTTGCGAACTCTAGGTGTTTTCTTTGATATAACGAAGGCTTTTGACTGTGTTGACCACAAAATATTACTGCAGAAGTTGGACCATTATGGAGTGAAGGGAGTAGTTTACAATTGGTTCGCCTCTTATTTTAAGAACAGAAAGCAGAAGGTAATTCTCCGCAATATTGACAGTGGTAGTGATGTTCAGTCCCAATGGGCCACTCTTAAGTGGGGCGTTCTCCAAGGGTCGGTGCTGGGGCCACATCTGTTTCTTATTTATACAAATGATATGCCTTCTAGTATTACAGGTGATTCAAAAATATTTCTGTTTGCTGATGACACCAGTTTGGTAGTGAAGGATCTTGTGTGTAATATTCAAACACTATCAAATAATGTAGTTCATGAAATAAGTTCCTGGCATGTGGAAAATAATTTGATTCTATGTCACAGTAAGACTCAGTTTTTACAGTTTCTAACTCACAATTCAATAAGAACCGATATTTTGAGCGGAGAAAATGGGCATATTATAAGCGAGACGGAACAGTTCAAGTTCCTAGGCCTTCGGATAGATAGTAAGCAAAAATGGTATTTTTGGCTCAAAAACGGGCTGTTCGAGCTATATGTGGTGTAAGTTCGAGAACCTCTTGTCGACCCCTATTCAATAGTCTGGCAATTCTGACATTGCCCTTACAGTGTATATTTTCTTTAATGTCGTTTGTTGTTAGCAATATTAGCCTATTCCCAAGAGTTAGCAGCTTTCACTCAGTCAATACTAGGCAGAAATCCAATCTGCATGTGGAATGCACTTCCTTGACTCTTGTGCAGAAAGGAGTGAAGTATTCTGCTACATCCATTTTCAATAAGCTACCACAAGAACTCAAAAGATCTTAGCAGTAGCCCAAACTCTTTTAAGTCTAAACTGAAGAGTTTCCTCATGGCTCACTCCTCCTATTCTGTCGAGCAGCTCCTGGAAGAGCTAAAAGCAAATTCCAGCGTTACATTGTTGATTTTCTTTATTTAAACTTACGACTCGTCACCTGAAAAAGTTTTTTTTTATATTTCATTTTATCTGTTTCTAATATCGTGTTATAATTACATGTATTTACTCGTTCCATGAGCATGTAGACTTCTCCTTAATTTGGTCCCACGGAACAATAAATAAATAGATAAATAAATAAATAAATGTGTTATTCATCTGAAGTCGAAGCTTTCATAAAGATCACTGCATTTTTCCTTTAATTTCTTCTTCCGTTTTCCTTCTTTCTACAGCTCTTTGCACTCTTTTAATAAAAAATATATCCTGTTGTCTATATCTTCGTCTGTTCGTTCTTCTCCATCGTCTGCCCAGTCTAACCTTGTCTCTGACGTACTTTGACCTTTTTTTATCTCATTTTGTTCGCTTTCGTTCGTTGCATCTGCTCGGGGTGGACGTCGTAAGCCATGTGTTTAAGTTCGTTGTTGATCGATTAACTCAGTTTTTTTATTACAGAGGGCAGCTAACCCTGTGGCCGAACACGCTGAACTACCGTGCCGGCAGTACTTCGACTAATTAGGGGTTCGTCTCCTGTTTCTCCAGGTTTGTTTCCGATCTAGTTATGTAACGATTGTTGTCCATTTTCAGAATTCATCAGACTTTTGTTCCCTGCAGGGCGCTCATTGGCATTTTCTGTTGTAGAGTTTTCCATTGTCTTGTCTTGCTCCAGTATGGACCTGAGTTTCTCTCTTAAAGAAGGAGCCAAACTCTCTGCGGCTTCGTGTGCCAGTCTCCGCTTTTTGGTGTTCGTTTTTCTGCTTCAGGATCTCGCAGGAGACATGTCAGACGATTTTTCTATTGAGCAGATGGGGGAATTCTCAGACGACGTGTGTTCCTTCTTTTTATCAGAATTTCTTTTGGAGGTGTCATTGTGAAGTTCTATCTTTGGTTCTTTCACAGTTACATTTACAACTTTAGATTGTTTGCATGTATCTACTGTCTGTACACTTTGGTGTTCTTCTCAATTGGCTTTTTCCACTTCTCTTTTTTTTTCGACCTCATTTACGTTTTTTTTTTATTTAACTCTGTACGTGGGTCTGGAATACCTTCAATATACATTGCTGACTTATTTGAAATCGTCAGCTCTTCAAGATACAAAAGCGAAGAGCGCAGTGCGATTTCAGTTTTTGTGGTGTTTAGAATTGTCTACTGTATACCTGACAGATTTTGTCATACCGGATAATACATTTCTTTCCTCATTTGGAGGCCGCTTGTCAGATTTTCGGACGGTTTCACCTGGACTCGGTACTGTGTCGTTTCTGGGTACCGCCAGTGTCACAGGAGCCTCTCCCAGCCCTGCTGTGGACGGTACTGCGGCGTGCCATCGATGTGGCGGCAGCGTTTACTTGAGGCTAGCCGTCGGGCCACGAATAGTAAACTCTGAAGTCGGCATCAGCGGGACGCGCCTTTTACTGCACTCATTCCGTATGGGCTAAGAGCAGTTACATAGAGCGCACGTTTGAGGTTGTCCGTCATACGTAACAACTCGATAGCCACACACACTTATACAGGGTTTTACAAAAAGGTACTGCCAAACTTTCAGCAAACATTCCTCACACACAAATAAAGAAAAGATGCTATGTGGACATGTGTGCGGAAACGCTTAATTTCCATGTTAGAGCTCATTTTAGTTTCGTCAGTATATACTGTACTTCCTCGATTCACCGCCAGTAGGCCCAATTGAAGGAAGATAATGTTGACTTCGGTGCTTGTGTTGACATGCGACTCATGGCTCTACAGTACTAGCATCAAGCACATCAGTACGTAGCATCAACAGGTTATTGTTCATCACGAACGTGGTTTTGCAGTCTGTGCAATGTTTACAAATGCGGAGTTGACAGATGCCCATTTGATGTAAGGGTTAGCACGGGGCAATAGCCGTGGCGCGGTACGTTTGTATCGAGACAGATTTCCAGAGCGAGGGTGTCCCGACAGGAAGACGTTCGAAGCAATTGATCGGCGTCTTAGGGAGCACGGAACATTCCAGCCTATGACTCGCGATTGGGGAAGACCTAGAACGACGAGGACACCTGCAATGGACGAGGCAATTCTTCGTGCAGTTGACGATAACCCTAGTGTCAGCGTCAGAGAAGTTGCTGCTGTACAAGGTAACGTTGACCACGTCACTGTATGGAGAGTGCTACGGGAGAACCAGTTGTTTCCGTACCATATACAGCGTGTGAAGGCACTATAAGCAGGTGATTGGCCTCCACGGGTATGCTTCTGCGAATGGTTCATCCCACAATGTGTCAATCCTTATTTCAGTGCAAATGTTCTCCGTACGGATGAGGCTTCATTCCAACGTGATCAAATTGTAAATTTTCACAATCAACATGGGCTGACGAGAATCCACACGCAATTGTGCAATCATTTCATCAACACAGATTTTCTGTGAACGTTTGGGCAGGTATTGTTGGTGATGTCTTGATTGGGCCCCATGTTCTTCCACCTACCTCAATGGAGCACGTTATCATGATTTGATACGGGATACTCTACCTGTGCTGCTAGAACATGTGCCTTTACAAGTACGACACAACACGTGGTTCATGCACGATGGAGATCCTGCACATTTCAGTCGAAGTGTTTGTACGCTACTCAACAACAGATTCAGTGATCGATGGATTGTTAGTGGTGGACCAATTCCATGGCCTCCACGCTCTCCTGACCTCAAGCCTCTTGACTTTCATTTATGGGGGCATTTGAAAGCTGTTGTCTACGCAACCCCGGTACCAAATGTAGAGACTCTTCGTGTTCGTATTGTGGACGGCTGTGATACAATACACCATTCTCCAGGGCTGCATCAGCGCATCAGGGATTCCATGCGACGGAGGGTGGATGCATGTATCCTCGATAACGGAGGACTGTTTTAACATTTCCTGTAACAAAGTGTTTGAAGTCACGCTGGTACGTTCTGTTGCTGTGTGTTTCCATTCCATGATTAATGTGATTTGAAGAGAAGAAATAAAATGAGCTCTAATATGGAAAGTAAGCGTTTTCGGACACATGTCCACATAACATATTTTCTTTCTTTGTGTGTGAGGAATGTTTCCTGAAAGTGTGTGCGTACCTTTTTGTAACACCCTATGTCACGGGCAGATCCTGCAGCTACTCCCGTTTCAGGAAATGTTTGTACGTGTTTTGTATCACTGCCATAAGTTATGCAACGCATTTTATTGTCCCGTACGATGACTACCAAAGAGACTGACCATTTCTTCGCAAAAGTTAGCATTGATCTTGAAACAATGGTTGTACGAGTACTTTGCTAATTAAAGCCAAATGACTAGATGAGTCATTTTTTTGATAGCCAGTAAAGAGTTCCGTCACAGAACTATTATCTGTACGAATATATAAAAGGGAATTGTTGTTGGCAAGAATCTCGAGAAGTTCTTGGTCGCTTTACTTCAGATTTTATATGACACTCTTATGAGCATAGGGATGGACATAGGCTACATATTTTTCTCTATTTCTTGGTTTTAACAGAAATCTCTACAACATGAACAGTCATTTTATCATTTTATCAGCTCATTTTGTCATTTCTATTCAAATCACATTAATCACAGCAACAGAACGTACGAGCATGACTTCAAACACTTTGTTACAGGAAATGTTCAAAATGTCCTCCGTTAGCGAGGATACATGCATCCACCCTCCGTCGCTTGGAATCCCTGATGCCCTGATGCAGCCCTGGAGAATGGCGTTTTGTATCACAGCCGAACACTTCGACTGAAATGTGCAGGAGCTCCATCGTTCATGAACCACGTGTTGTGTCGTACTTGTAAAGGCACATGTTCTAGCAGCACAGGTAGAGAAAATCCCGTATGAAATCATGGCGGTAAATCGAGGAAGTACAGTACATACTGACAGAACCACAATGAGCTCTAACATCGAAATTAAGCGTTTCCGGACACATGCCCCCATAACATCTTTTCTTTATTTGTGTCTGAGAAATGTTTCCTGAAAGTTTGGTCGTACCTTTTTTGTAACACCCTGTATAAACACTCACTGGGTAACAGCACCTGCCCCCAGGGGCTCAGCATTCATTTGCTGGGTATGGGCTTGGCGACCCCAGGGTTCCTGAGCTGGGGACTGGTAAGCGCCTCCAGTCCCCTGTCACCGTAAGCTCTGGGCATGCCTTAACGACCACCGTGCGGCGCGGCGGTGGAATGTTGTGTGTCTCAGGGAGTGGGGATCTTGGCTTAGCCGCCCGGATCGCGAGGATGGAATAAACCTGTATAAACAATCCCTCAATCTCAAGGTGTGCTGCGCGCCGATGAGATGCATGGCTGTTGAGGTGGAACAGTCATTAGCGGGCAACCTCTGGGTGACCTGCCGCAACTCAGTTGTATAAGGCTGACCTAGGCACGCGGGGCTCTGTCTAGGTGGACTTCTAGTTCCCTAGCTGCTCGTGGGACCGAGATGGATCCTTCGAAATCCTTTTTTCCTCCTCCCAGCGGAAAGGGTGGGCCGCTGGAGGGTCCTAACACCCAGTCTCTGAAGAGGGCTCGTGCTGTCAGTCCCTCTGACTGCAGCACATCTTTGACAAGTGAAGTCTTTAGTAACAGGATGCATTCTGGTGCTCAGAATGTGTTTCTCATTGTGAAACGGATGTAGGGTAGTTTCGAGAAGGTTTCGCCCTTCTATATACAAAAGGGTTTGGAGGGCATCTGTGGCTCCTTGAAATCGGTGAAGCACTTACGTAATGGGACCTTGCTAGTGGAAACTTCCACTTCCCAGCAAGCAACTAACCTCCAATCTGCTAAATGTCTTGGAGAGTATGCCATAGACACTGAATTGCACAGCACCTTGAACTACAGCAAAGGTGTTGTGACATGTCGGGATCTAGTTGACATTCCCAAGGACGAACTGCAACGTGAGTGGGCTCCGGAAGGTATCGTTAATGTCCAACACATCATGAAGAGGGTTGATGGCTATCTTGTCAAATCCGACTCCTTTATTCTGACCTTCCATAGCACAAAACTTCCTGAACATGTTAAAGCTGGCTTCCTTCGCCTTAGTGTGAGGCCTTATTTCCCGACCCCAATGCGCTGTTTTAAATGCCAGCGTTTTGGGCATACCACCTTAGGATGTAAAGGCGAAGCGACTTGTGGAAACTGTGGTAAGGCTGCTCATGAAGGAGTTGGTTGCTCGTCTCTGGCTAAATGTATTAATTGCACTGGGAACCACCCTGTTTGGAGTAGGGACTGCCGAATGTTTTTAGAGGAACGCAAAGTCCAGGAAATCAAAACAACCAAGCGAATCCCCTATGGTGAGGCCAAGAAGATCTGTAAGTTGATGCAACCTCCCACATTTGCTACATCTTTCGCATCCCTGGTTCAGAAGCCTACTCCAAAAGTCGATGCCTCAACGCAGACCGAGGTGGTGAGTGTTGGCACTAACACCTGCAGCTGTCAGTGCACTTGCAACACAGCCAGTGTTTCAGAGCCGGTAGCCCCTACTGGAACGGCAGACAAGGGTATAGTGGCGAACTTGGGCCAGCCCCTGTCGCCTCCAACAGCTGAAGCTGTTCCCAAACACAGTGCGCCAATTACCACTCCCACATCAGCTCCCCCAAAGCCCACCAAACCACAGAAAGCTCCTGTACCACAGCAACACTGGGTCAAATCCTGTGGTAAACCGTCTGACCATTCGGCTGTTGTTTTACGTGAGGCTTCATCTGATTCTTCACCAGAGTTGATGGAATACGACGTATGTGTGGGCAATCAGCTCACCCCACATCTGCCCCTCCACCTGCTGCGGTCTCCCCGCCCTGTCGGAGAGACAGGATGAAGGTGCTACCCCCAACATAGATGGCTCCCATACTTCAGTGGAACTTGCAAGGGTTCAGGACGCATGTGGAGGAACTTCGTCTACTCTCTCAGGGTAGACCACTGTGTCTCTGTCTCCAGGAGACTTATTTCCATCCCTCATACTCCCCTGAGATGCGAGGTAATACACTCTACAAAAAGGACGACCTGCGTGGAGAGAGAGCTAGAGGAGGTGTAGGTATTTTCGTCAGGACGGACTACCACTCCTCGCCTCTCTCGCTTATGACGACTTTACAGACTGTCGCTGTGTCTGTGCAAGTACGTCATCCATTAACTGCCTGTTCACTTAACTTTCCCACACATGAGGCACTTGATGAAGTGGCCCTCACTGACCTTCTTACACAGCTCCCCCAACCATTCATTATTTGTGGTGATTTTAATGCCCACAATGTGCTTTGGGGCTCTGCAATTACCTGCCGCAGCGGTAGAGCAATTGAGAGGCTCCTCCTGTCATCCTGTGCCTACTTGCTCAATGGAGGACAGAGTACTCATTTCTGCACAGCGACTGGGTCGTTCTCTGCCATTGATCTCTCGCTTTGCTCTCCAGCTCTTGCCACCAGTGCTCACTGGGAAGTGGTCGCTGACTTGCATGGCAGTGATCATTTCCCCATCTGGATTCACCTGCCAGATGGCGTGGGCCCCGAAAGGAGACCACCACGATGGGTTCTCAGTGGAGCTGACTGGACACTTTATAGCCAGTTGGCCCAATTCGAACACAGTGCGACTGTTGAGGTGTGGGTGGATCATATTACCGAAACGGCCCACCACGCCGCTGCAGCATCCATTCCACAGTCCATGGGCCCCCGGAAGAGGCCACCTGTGCGTTGGTGGAATGCTGACTGCCACTCTGCCATCAGGACCAGGCGTGCAGCTCTACGTCGGTTCGGCCGACTGCTGAGAATCTTGCAGTATTTCGGATGGCGAGGGCAAGGTGTCGCCGCATTATTCGTGAGAGCAAGAAGAGGTCATGGCAACAGATCCTGAACACCATTAATCGTTCCACCAAAAGTTCCATTGTGTGGGAGACCATCAGGAGAATTTCTGGCAGGGGAGGGGGGTGTCCCATAGCTGCTGTACTGAATAACGGCACTCTCCACATGGATCCGCGAGTCATTGCCCAGACTATGGCAGCGTATTTTGCCACAGTTACTGCAACAACCAGTCAGGATCCAGATTTCCAGCGTCATAGGGCCGTTGCTGAGAGATGTAGTCTGAACTTCCAGTCCACATCTCATGAAGTTTACAACTGCCCATTTTCTATGTGGGAGCTGGATTCTGCATTGTCTGGAGCTCGTGACACCTCCCCTGGTCACGACAGGGTCCATTACAGTATGCTATGGCACCTCACAATGCGCAACAAAGAAATCCTCCTCGCACTTTTTAATGGAATTTGGGCGTCGGGTCACTTTCCTGACGCGTGGCGTGAGGCACTTTTAATCCCTTTTTTAAAACCTGGGACAGACCGCACGAGCCCGTGTAGCTACCGTAGTGTTGCCCTCACTAGTTGCATAGAGAAGACCTTGGAGCGGATGGTCAGACGCCGCCTTGTCTGGATGTTAGAATCCCGGCAACTCCTTAGTCGCTTTCAGTGTGGGTTCGAGAAGTTTCGTTCCACCTTCGATAACCTGGCCCTACTGGAGGCGGCTATACAACAAGCTTTCCTACGCCGTCATCACCTTCTAGGTGTATTTTTTGACATTGAGAAGGCCTACGATTCCACTTGGAGGCGTCTCATCCTGGAGCAACTTCACGAATGGGGTTTTCGGGGTTGTCTTCCTCTTTTTATTCAGTCTTTCCTCTCGCCACGATATTTTAGATACCGAATTGGTGACGTCCTGTCTGATCGCTTTGAGCAGGAGAACGGTGTCCCTCAGGGTAGCGTTTTAAGTGTGACTCTCTTTGCCATCGCTATTAATGGCATTACGTCCATAGTGAAAAGTCCTGTCCAGTGTTCTTTGTTTGTGGATGATTTCTCTTAGTTTTGCTCTTCTTCAAGCCTTGCAACGACAACTCGTCAGTTGCAACTTACGATTAGACGTTTGGATGACTGGGCGCGGAAGAGTGGTTTTAAGTTTTCCACCAAGAAGTCTGTATGTGTTCTTTTTAACCGTTCTCGTTCGATTTTACCCTTTCCTGAGTTGCGGATGAGGGACACTATTCTCACTTTTAAAGACACGGTGAGGTTTCTGGGGCTCATTTTTCACTCGAAGCTAACGTGGTTACCTCATCTTAAAGACCTGAAACGGCGGTCGCTTAAGGCTTTAAGTATTTTAAAATGTCTTAGCCACAGTACATGGGGAGCTGACAGGACTTGTCTGCTCCAGTTTTACAGGGCGTTTGTGCGATCTCGGCTCGATTATGGGTGCACGGTGTATGGGTCTGCGAGGCCTTCTTATTTGAAGATGTTGGACGTTGTGCACCATGAAGGGCTGCGGTTGGCCGCTGGGGCATTCCGAACTAGTCCCATACCAAGCCTCTGTGCAGAGGCTGGTGAACCGCCACTTCCTATGCGGCGACGGCTACTTACGGTGCGCCAGGCGTATAAAACTATGTCCACACCATACATCCCTGCATACCCTGCCATTGCTCAGCCTCCTCTGGCACAGTTATTTCATAACCGGCAACGTGCGACGCAGCCCTATGGGATTCGCGCACAGGATTGCCTCGCTGCGATGTCTATGGCTGGTCTTCGTGTTTTGCGTCGTGGTTGGAGCAGATCCCCCCCTTGGCTCCTCCGCAGACACGAACTTATTTTAGATTTGACTAATTTTAAGAAAGATCGCACACCAGATTTTACATTCCAATCTCTGTTATTTAACATTTTAGATGTGCATCACGGTTTCACTGTCGTGTACACTGATGGCTCCAAACAGGAGAATTTCCTTGGCTGTTCTGTAGTGTTCCCTGAAAAAGTTACTCGGATTCGCCTCCCTGCTGAATATATCGTTTTCGCAGCGGAGCTCCACGCGATCCTGAAGGCAGTGGAGCAGATGAATCGTGTTCGGGGCGATCGATTTCTTCTCTGCTCCGATTCTCTTAGTGCCTTACAATCACTGCAGAACCTGTATCCGACTGAGGCGATGGTCCAGCTGATACATGACCAACTGTACTTGCTCCAACGGCGGGGTACAGAAGTATCCTTCTGCTGGGTGCCTGGTCATGTTGGCATCTGGGGCAATGAACAGGCCGATCGGGCTGCCAAGAAGTCCTGCAGAGAGCAGGGTGTGGTCCAGTGTCCTATTCCCTTGCAGTCAGTCATCGCTGCACTCCACAGGAAGTGCATGGAGTTGTGGGAGGACAAATGGCTGGCGGTGACAGCCAATAAACTGCGGTTGATAAAGTCAACCACTCGGCCGTGGCGTTCCTCCTGCCGGTTGCTCAGGAGGGAGGAGGTGGCCCTCACACGTCTTCGGATAGGGCACTGCCCTCTCACACATAGCTTTTTATTACGGCGGGAGGATCCACCGTTTTGTGATGCTTGTGGTGTGCACATCTCTGTCCGGCACATTTTAACAGACTGCATTTTATACCGTGATGCACGTGCAGAAGCACAAGTTGCTGGGGATCTGCCTTCTGTTTTAGCTAATGATGAGACGTGTGTGTCTAGGGTTTTTAAGATTTGTGATGTGTCTGGACTCTGGCCTAAACTTTTAGGCTGGAGGTTTTAGTGTATTGGAGAGTAGCTGACTCGTCCCCTTTTTTCCTTGCGGTCAGCCAGCCACTTCCATCTGCTACATTGTTTTAGCTTCTTCTATCATTTTCTTCTTGTGTTGTCCATGTTTTACTGCTGACGCTCTGCTTCATCCCACGCTTTGGTGTGGGTGAGCACATGTTTTTCAACAATTGTTACCCATGTTTTCTGTTCCGTTTTATATTCCTGTTCTGTGATTTTTCTTGACACCCGTCTCACTATGTTACTGAACGGGCGCTGAAGACCTTTCTGTCGTGCGCCCAAAACCCCTCTACCACTACTACTACTAACAGCACCTGCGAAAATTAAGCCCTTTATGCAGTATGAGGTATGCTGTAACTTGTCAGACTGTACATTGCTTGGTGGCACAGTGCGATAGTCACTTGTCGATTGTTTCTGACTCGTGCCCGCACTGTCAGTCATCCTGAATAACGAGTCTGACAATCCTATTTCGGGTAGAATTCAAAATGCCTGGGAAATACTGTCCTGCAAGCCCTGGATTCAAGATGCAATGCCACGAATTCATATGAGTTGACGTACAGCAACAGCCTTGCGACAACGAGTCGCACCTTTGTGTCTCAAAACGTACTAGGCGTTAGATTATTGCAGCATACGCTTTTATTCTCTCCGTCTCTTTCTCAGACCTAACCATGGTGCTGCTACTCTGGCCAGATCTTCTCTTTCCTTTACCAGATAATCTAGACAGCTCAGTGGTAAACTAAAAATCTAAAAGTCTTTGGATGGATCCCCGATAACTCCTAGGATTTTTATCTCTCACTTATTACTTCTTTTCCTACTGACAATGTTTCTTTATGTGAAAAATGCAGAGTTACACCGTGGTTCTGGCACTGTGTAATACAATATCCAAAGTCAACGTCTGTCTTCAGGAGTTCTAGGAACTGGGGTGAGAAAACCTTTTTTTGATGTGTGTATTATGTGATTCATGCATGCATGAACACTGCATCGTTTTCTTGACACGACAGGCAGTGCAATATCAAATATACCCGACGCCACCAGGCAGCGACTTTCAATCGAAATGTCCCCGCTTCCCTCTACCGGAATAACATAATGTGTCTACGAGTACAGTTTGAGACGCAGGAACGTCGAAATATAGACGTGTGGGTTTGACTGCGAATCGTGCTCGGAAAACTTTATTTGCTTAAATGGCTTACTGGTATACGGGGTATGAGACAGACCCCTCCTGGTGCTGGACCTCTGAGGATAGTATTTTCAGTGTCATTATTTCGCCTATTTTTAAGGTGTGAACGGGTAACATTACATAGTTACACACGATTCAGATTGCGTAGCAGTATTCTAATCATATACCGATCCAACTTTCATGTTGTAGAGAATTCTATTAAAACGCACTGCGACAAAAGAAAACGAAACCGCCCACTATCGTAGCACAGCACATCATTTTCTTTCTCGCTGAGAATTTAAAAAGAAACAGAGAAAAATATGTAGCCTATGTCCATACCTATGGTCACAAGAGTGTCATGTAAAATCTGAAGTAAAGCGACCAAAAACTTATCGAGATTCTTGCTAACAACATTTCCCTTTTATATATTCGTACAGATAATAGTTCTGTGACGGAACCCCTTACTGGCTATCAAAAAATGACTCATCTAGTCATTTGGCTTCAATTAGCAAACTACTCGTACAACCATTGTTTCAAGATCAATGCTAACTTTTGCGAAGAAATGGTCAGTCTCTTTGGTAGTCATCGTACTGGAGAATAAAATGCGTTGCATAACTTATGGCAATGATACAAAACACGTACAAACATTTCCTGAAACGGGAGTAGCTGAAGGAGCTGCCCCTCACATAGGGTGTTACAAAAAGGTACGCACACACTTTCAGGAAACATTCCTGACACACAAAGAAAGAAAATATGTTATGTGGACATGTGTCCGAAAACGCTTACTTTCCATGTTAGAGCTCATTTTATTTCTTCTCTTCAAATCACATTAATCATGGAATGGAAACACACAGCAACAGAACATACCATCGTGACTTCAAACACTTTGTTACAGGAAATGTTCAAAATGTCTTCCGTTAGCGAGGATACATGCATCCACCATCCGTCGCATGGAATCCCTGATGCGCTGATGCACCCCTGGAGAATGGCGTATTGTATCACAGCCGTCCACAATACGAACACGAAGAGTCTCTACATTTGGTACCGGGGTTGCGTAGACAAGAGCTTCCAAATGCCCCCATAAATGAAAGTCAAGAGGGTTGAGGTCAGGAGAGCGTGGAGGCCATGGAATTGGTCCACCTCTAACAATCCATCGGTCACTGAATCTGTTGTTGAGAAGCGTACGAACACTTCGACTGAAATGTGCAGGAGCTCCATCGTGCATGAACCACATGTTGTGTCGTACTTGCAAAGGCACATGTTCTAACAGCACAGATAGAGTATCCCGTATGAAATCATGATAACTTGTTCCCTTGAGCGTAGGTGGAAGAACATGGGGCCCAATCAAGACATCACCAACAATGCCTGCCCAAACGTTCCCAGAAAATCTGTGTTGATGAAGTGATTGCACAATTGCGTGTGGATTCTCGTCTGCCCAAGTTGATTGTGAAAATTTACAATTTGAACACGTTGGAATGAAGCCTCATCCGTAAAGGGAACATTTGCACTGAAATGAGGATTGACACATTGTGGGATGAACCATTCGCAGAAGTGTACCCGTGGAGGCCAATCAGCTGCTGATAGTGCCTGCACACGCTGTACATGGTACGGAAACAAATGGTTCTCCCGTAGCACTCTCCATACAGTGACGTCGTCAACGTTACCTTGTACAGCAGCAACTTCTCTGATGCTGACACTAGGGTTATCGTCAACTGCACGAAGAATTGCCTCGACCATTGCAGGTGTCCTCGTCGTTCTAGGTCTTCCCCAGTCGCGAGTCATAGGATGGAATGTTCCGTGCTCCCTAAGACGCCGATCAATTGCTTCGAACGTCTTCCTGTCGGGACACCCTCGTTCTGGAAATCTGTCTCGATACAAACGTACAGCGCCACGGCTATTGCCCCGTGCTAATCCTTACATCGAATGAGCATCTGCCAACTCTGCATTTGTAATCATTGCACTGACTGCAAAATCACGTTCGTGATGAACAATAACCTGTTGATGCTACGTACTGATGTGCTTGATGCTAGTACTGTAGAGCCATGAGTCGCATGTCAACACAAGCACCCAAGTCAACATTACCTTCCTTCAATTGGGCCTACTGGCGGTGAATCGAGGAAGTACAGTACATACTGACGAAACTAACATGAACTCTACCATGGAAATTAAGCGTTTCTGGACACATGTCCACATAACATCTTTTCTTTATTTGTGTGTGAGGAATGTTTAGTCATACCTTTTTGTAACACCCTGTATACGGGTGTGTGGCTATCGAGTTGTTACGTATGACGGACAACCTCAAACCTGCGCTCTATGTAACTGCTCTGAGCCCATACGGAATGAGTGCAGTAAAAGGCGCGTCCCACTGATGCCGACTTCAGAGTTTACTATTCCTGGCCCGACGGCTAGCCTCAAGTAAACGCGGCCGCCGCATCGATGGCACGCCGCAGTACCGTCAACAGCGGGGCTGGGAGAGGCTCCTGTGACACTGGCGGTACCCAGAAACGACACAGTACCGAGTCCAGGTGAAACCGTCCGAAAAACTGACAAGCGGCCTCCAAATGAGGAAAGAAATGTATTATCCGGTATGACAAAGTCTGTCAGGTATACAGCAGACAATTCTAAACACCACAGAAACTCAAATCGCACTGCGCTCTTCGCTTTTGTAACTCGAAGAGCTGACGATTTCAGATAAGTCAGCAATGGATATTGAAGGTACGCCAGACCCACGTACAGAGTTAAATGAAGAACAAACGTAAATGAGGACGAAAAAAAAGAGAAGTGGAAAAAGCCAATCGATAAGAACACCAAAGTGTACAGAAAGTAGATACATGCAAACAATCTAAAATTGTAAATGTAACTGTGAAAGAACCAAAGATCGAACTTCACAATGACACCTCCAAAAGAAATTCTGATAAAAAGAAGGAACACACGTCGTCTGACAATTCCACCATCAGCTCAATAGAAAAATCGTCTGACATATCTCCTGCGAGATCCTGAAGGAGAAAAACGAACTCCAAAAAGCGGAGACTGGAACGAGTCAATACATGAAATTATAACACGATAGAAACAGATAAAATGAAATATAAAAAAAACTCATTAAGGTGACGAGTCGTAAGTTTAAATAAAGAAAATCAACAATGCAACGATGGAATTTGCTTTTAGCTCTTCCAGGAGCTCCTCGACAGAATAGGAGGAGTGAGCCATGAGGAAACTCTTCAGTTTAGACTTAAAAGAGTTTGGGCTACTGCTAAGATCTTTTGAGTTCTTGTGGTAGCTTATTGTAAATGGATGTAGCAGAATACTGCACTAATTTCTGCACAAGAGTCAAGAAAGTGCATTCCACATGCAGATTGGATTTCTGCATAGTATTGACTGAGTGAAAGGTGCTAACTCTTGGGAATAGGCTAATATTGCTAACAACAAACGACATTAAAGAAAATATACACTGTGAGGGCAATGTCAGGATTCCCAGACTATTGAATAGGGGTCGACAAGAGGTTCTCGAAGTTACACCACATATAGCTCGTTTTTGAGACAAAAAAACCATTTTTGAATCAGAAGAATTACCCCAAAAAATAATACCATACGACATAAGCGTATGAAAATATGTGAAGTAGACTACTTTTAGTGTTGAAGTGTCACTTATTTCAGATACTGTTCTAATGCTAAATAAAGGAGCATTTAGTTTCTGAACAAGATCCTGGACATGGGCTTTCCACAACAGCTTACTGTCTATCCGAAAGCCTAGGAACTTGAACTGTTCCGTCTCGCTTATAATATGCCCATTCTCTCCGATCAAAATATCGGTTCTTGTTGAATTGTGAGTTAGAAACTGTAAAAACTTAGTCTTACTGTGACATAGAATCAAATTATTTTCCACATGCCACGTACTTATTTCATGAACTACATTATTTGATACTGTTTCAATATTACACACAAGATCCTTCACTACCAATCTGGTGTCAACAGCAAACAGAAATATTTTTGAATCACCTGTAATACGAGAAGGCATATCATTTGTATAAATAAGAAACAACAGTGGCCCCAGCACCGACCCTTGGAGAACGCCCCACTTAACAGTGCCCCATTGGGACTGAACATCACTACCACTTTCAATATTGCGGAGAATTACCTTCTGCTTTCTGTTCTTAAAATAAGAGGCGAACCAATTGTAAGCTACTCCCCTCACTCCATAATGGTCCAACTTCTGCCGTAATATTTTGTGTCGACACAGTCAAAAGCCTTCGTTATATCAAAGAAAACACCTAGAGTCCGCAACCTTTTGTTTAATCCGTCCAAAACCTCACAGAGAAAAGAGAATATAGCATTTTCAGTTGTTAAACCATTTCTAAAACCAAACTGAACATTTGACAGCAAATTATGTGAATTTAAGTGCTCCAGTGACCTTGTATATACAACCTTATCCATAACTTTAGCAAACACCGATGGCATAGAAATAGGTCTGTAATTGTCAATATTATCCCTGTCTCCCTTGTTATAATGTGGCTTCATTACCGAGTAATGATATGGCTAAGTACTGGGCTAACATACATAGAACAATACTTCAGTATTCTGCTAGATACACCGTCATATCCATGAGAGTTCTTGGTCTTTAGTGATTTAATTATTAACTCAATCTCCCTCTTGTCAGTATCATGGAGGAGCATTTCAGGTAACAGTCTCGGACATTTTTCTAAGAGCGCTATATGATTCCGTGTTGGGACTAGGTTTCCACTTAGTTCACCTGCTATATTCAGAAAGTGATTATTAAATACTGCACATATATGCGACTTATCAGTAACACGAACATTCCCACTACGCACTGATTCTATATCCTCGACCTGTCTCTTCAGACCAGCCACTTCCTTTACGACTGACCATATGGTTTTAATTTTATCCTGACACTTATTCTATCTGCATACCACATACTTTTTGCCTTCCTAATAACAGTTTTAAGCACCTTACAATACTGTTTGTAATGGGCTGCTGCATTTCGATTCTGACTATTTCTAACGTTTTGATATAATTGCCACTTTGTTCTACAAGATATTCTTATCCCTCTAGTGAGCCACCCAGGTTGCCTGTTTTTGCTAGTACCCTGTTTTGTACGTTCTAACGGAAAGCAACTTTCAAAGATCACAAGAAAAGTCTTGAGAAAAGCATTATATTTATCGTCTACTGTATCAGCGCTATAAACATCTTGCCACTCTTGGTTCTTGATTAGGTTTACAAAGCTCTCTACAGCTACTGTATCAGCTTTCCTAAACAGTTGATGAGTATATTTAACACGTGTTGCAGCACTAAAATTTTTTAGAGTTAAAATTTGTGGATCATGATCTGAAAGGCCATTCACCTGTTTGCTAACAGAATGACCTTCTAGTAATGAGGAATGAACAAAAATGTTGTCTATCGTTGTTCTACTGTTCCCTCGCACTCTCGCTGGAAAGAATACGGTTTGCATAAGATTATATGAATAAAGGAGGTCTACCAGCATCCTCTTCCTTGCACAATCACTTATACAATTAATATTGAAGTCACCACATATAACTAACTTTTTGTATTTCCTATAAAGTGAACCAAGAACCTCCTCTAGCTTTAGCAAAAATGTTGTGAAATCGGAGTCTGGGGATCTATTAATAACAACAGTTATTCAAACACCTTTTCAGTGCAGTACTTTGAAACATCAATTGACTCAAATGGGATGCTGTTTTTCACATACATGGCTACTCCCCCACACCGCAAAGAGCTCCTCGAAAAGCTGCCAGCCAACCTGTATCCTGATAAAGGAAGCCTCTGAATTATCTCCTTATTTAAGAAGTTTTTAGATATACCAATAATTTCAGAGTCAATATCTATAAGCAATTCACTAAATTTATCTCTAATACATTCTGATGGAACAAACTTATAATGTGAGTACCTTGAATATAAATGAAATACAAATTGCAATTAAAGTAGCTCTCCTTAAAACTTGTTTTTTGTCAGTCAGACACCGAAATAGTATTTTTAAAAGAAGTCAGTATTAGGGATCTGTATGTAGCTGGCTACAATAAAATTTTAAACATAGCTCATGAGCACAACTCTGGGACAGTCCTCCTTGGCAGGGAAGGAACTCAAATGAACGATGTCTGTTTTTTAGAATCGAGGAACGGCATAGATGTAACATTTTTAATACAGTTTTTATTACTATCTAAAGGGAGAGCGATGTGGTTGAGAAACACAACTGAATTTCATTTTACTCTCGTATACGCACCCTCTACGAGCAACCAATGTCACAAGATATTTTAATGGATATTAGCAGACCAAAGCCAAGCTTCTAATTATCAAGAGATCAAAGCCAGAGGACTTAAAAATAAATTCACACACACAAAACTGTTATAGAAGACGAAAGTACCACAATATATTATCTCATAAGACATGAACAACAAAGGAGAAGAAATTTTATTGAGTACCTCCGAGCGGAGGACACGAGAGATCTGAGATATCAAAATTCTATTATAAATGAGCCTTTTCGAATGTGTGATACACTCTACAGTCAAAAGTGGGTTGAGGACAACGGGTGAGAGATTTTTTATCCATATCTGGAGTCGCAGACACAATAACAGAACAGGGTAACCTAAATATGACAGCGGAAACACCCACAGAAGAAGTTTTAGATATACAGAAGTCATCACCTCCTAAAGGGTCACCAGGCCCTGGTAGATTGCCGTCAGAATTTTATAGAACATATTGGCATACAACAGGAATAATATTTACTGAAATTATAAATGAAGTCTTGAAAGGAGAGGCTGTCCCAATAGGCTTTAAACAGAGTGTCATTGTGCTTCTTCTAAAAAGAAGGAACACAGAAATAAAGGATATAACTAAAATGAGACCTATCACCCTAATGAACTCAGATCAAAAAAAAAAAACAAACAGCGAGGGTTGTCAAAGAGAGACTAAGTCCAGTCTTAGAAAGGATCATTGGATTCCATCAAACTTGTCTCCCACGGTGTAGCATATTCAAGACTGTAAGTGAATACAGGGGCATCGTCGTAATCTTTCCAAACAGGATATGGCGGTCTTGCTTTTTTAGACTTTGCAAAAGTGTTCAACAGAGTAAACCACGGATACCTTTTCCCAACATTGACGTACATGGGACTAACTACTCGTAAAGTGAACGTGTTAGCTAACAGATTAACAGGTATCAAATCAAAGGTTTCACTGAATGGACAGTATACTAAGGACATTTTGATTGGAATAGAGTCTCGCAGGGGAGTCAGTTACCAACGATGCTGTACATTGTAGCACTGGAAGCTCTTATGAGACCTTTAAATGACGCACTAGATGGCATATCAGTCTCAGATCGGAAGGAAGTTAGTAATGCATACGCTGACGACGCTTGTTTGATAATAAGAAGCAACGATGCCCCTGTGCGTATAATAGAAAATTTACTGCTTTACTGCAACCCAACGGGTGTAAAAGTTAATGAGACGAAGAGCTCATTTTCAAATCTTAACGATCTCAAAAACGTTCAGATTGCTTGGGCCAAACGCGTAGAGCATCATTCAGCCTTGGGTGTAACTTTTCAATGCAGGCCCTTTCGAACAATAGCATCGAACCGTAAAAAAGTGTTAGACAGAACTTGTGTCACCCTGAAATTAAATCATATGAGAGATCTAAAGATAAAGAAAAAATGAAAATCATCAGTTGTGCAGTTCTCTCAAAAGCGACATGTGTGTGGCAAATTTCACTCATCGTAAAGAAATAAAAAAAGTTAATATGACAACCGTTTATCGCTACGTTGTGCAAGGAGAAATTTTTAGATTTGCAGCAGCAATAATAACCTTAAAAACGTTCTATCTCTGTTCGTTAATGGTGTTCTGTTTTTTTCTGAACATGAGTGTATCCCATAACTGCTGAAGTCGCCGCACTTCAGTGCACCGTAATTCCTAAAAACAAGGCATTGCAATATCGTATTCGATTAAAATGTCCTCCCGCGTACTGGAATTACATAATGTGTGTACGAGTACAGGTTGTGACGCAGCAATGACGACATGTTATAGTTTGCGTTCGGCCGTGAGTCGTGTTCGGAAACGCTGATTCGCTTAAATTGGATGGTCAGTCTCTTTGATAATCATCATAGGAGAGAATAAAGTGAGTTTCATAGCAATGAACAACTTATGGCCGTGATACAAAACACCTATAAACATTTCCTGTAACAGGACTGACTTGCCGGTCCCCTCGCTCCCTCTCTCTCTCACTCTCATTCTCTATTTGTAACACTCCGATACTCCATCATTTCCTAGTCTTAACTGACGTAATTATGTTACGAAATCTGTACGCAGGGCTGCGTCTCAGCTAAAGGAATTTTCACTTCACACTTCCTTCATTCAAGAACAAACTGTGGCAAAACGATGGATCTGCACGACACTCAAAATACACTAATACTGTATGAAAAATATTGACCTTTCCAAGACAGTACTGTATCTGTAACAAAGCAGCAATATACGAACTAATGGACTGTATTCGCAGTTGCGAATGCGAACAAGCATGTGCTGTATAAGGGGCTAACGACAATGAAAATTCGTGTCGAACCGGGACTCGAAGCCGGTTTTCGCAGTTTACATGAGCGGTCGCCATAACCCAGTAGTTTCCAATCTTTTTGAGACTACTACCCCCGAACGAGCTCATGTAGAAACCAATACCCCCAACAGAGAATTCCAAATTGAGCAAGAATGACATAGTTTAGTAATCTAGACCTGTGGACTATTTCCATTGGCAGCCATAGGACTCAAGCAGTGTAATTTGCAGGGAAATTTATAAGGAAGAAACTCACTGCCGATGCCGCAATTGTGATGAAACATGTCTGGGTAGTAAGACAAAACAGTTGAACGCTTGAAAAAAGACGGATCCATCCTTAATTCATACTTCTTAGAAAAAATTTTGAACGTTCCCTTCATAAAAAAAACCGTAACTCCTCCCGAACAGGCCATGAAGGCCCAACGGTACCGACCAGCAGCCATGTCCTCCTCAGCCCACAGGCGTCACTGGCTGCGGATATGGAGGGTCATGTGGTCAGCACACCGCTCTCTCAGCCGTATGTCAGTTTTCGAGATCGGAGCTACTACTTCTCAATCCAGCAGCTCCTCAGTTTGCCTCACAAGGGTTGGGTGGACCTCGTTTGCCAACAGCGTTCGGCAGACCGGATGGCCACCCATCCAGGTGCTAGTCAATCCATCAGCTCTTAACTTCGGTGATCTAGTGGGAACCGTGTTACCACTGCGGCAAGGCCGTTGACTCCAATTCTTAAAATTACAAGGAAATACACATTTTATTAACATTCAACAAATAAAACTGTCATGTTTTTGTAAGTGTTCTACTAATTCAAGGAATAAAGAAGGTCTATGAGACGGTTGGTACTGCATATTTTAACAATCTTTTTTATATTCGGTTTGGTCTCAGCTAGTGCACATCGTAAATCGTGTTCCAAGTTCAGTCGTTTCATTGCTTTTGGTTTAGTTGCCACCATAGCCACAAATCCAATTTCACACATATGTTTCTCTTAATAACGAATACTAGTCACCCAGCTATCTTCAAAACGTTGCCAGTTCCGTTTTGGAGAAACCTATTTTCAATGTGTTGTCTTCACGTAGTGCAAGAAATTTTGCTTTGGCTCGAATTTCACTATCTGAACATATACCATCTATCACTGAAAATGGTCTTAAAGACCAGGCATTTACTTGTCGAGTCTCCAGTGTAGGAAATTAATTACTGGTAGTATTTATTACTGGTGGTAAGTGCTGACTTATTTCATTTATGAATGAGCATTTTTCACTGTAGGCATCGAGTTATTACTGTCAATTCTGGGAACATCGAAATGTCTTGAAATTCAGCCCTGGGTTGGTGAAGCTCCAACCTCCGAAGAAAACTGGCAACTTTATCTTGTGCCGTTAAAATATTCGTCATATTTCGTTGGAAGCCGAGGTTAAGCGTATTGATTTCCTCAAAGAAATCTTCAAGATATGCCACTTTGGAAAAAAATACATTATCTGTTATTTTGGCATGTAAATCTTTCTCCTTTTGCATCCTCGACCTTTTCAATGAGAAAGCAATTTGCGGTCGGAGCTCAAGTATTCTATGCAGCACCTTGCTACGTGACAGGCACCGAACTTCTGTGTGAAACAAGAGCTCATCGAATTTCACTCCAGTCTCTTTGCACAACCCTTTGAGAACTCTTGTCTTTGTTGCACTACCTCGGATATGGTTTACAATCTTCTATTTGAATGAGTACATTCGACAAATCAGGTGGAAATGTTTTCGCTGCCAAAGCATAGCGATGTATACCGCAGTGGCCTTATGTTGCATTTGGAGCAACTTCTTTCAGTAATCTGTGGAATACAGAGCGAACGCCCAAGATAGAAGGTGCTCCGTCTGTACATACACTCATAAACTTCGACCACTGTAACTTAATTCCTTCAACAAAATTCTTTACTGAACGAAAAACATCCTCATCACGTGTAGTACGTCCAATGATTCCGCGTATAAGTATTCTTCTTCCAGGCCATCGTCTTTTATGCACTGAACACAGAAAAGCACCTGCAAACAAGATGCAATGTCAGTCGTTTCATCTAATTGCAGTACAAAGAAATTACTTTATCTGATTTTGTTGTGTACTGTGCCCAAAATAACCAAATTCATGTCCTAGATACGACTTTTAATCGTGTTGTTGAAAGGAGATTGCTTGTTTATTTTTTCTACATGTTGGTCTCCTAGAAATGACTGCATCTAGTAAGCAAGGCGTGATGAGATCTTCTTCTTGTACAAGGTTTCTTGTTTTCAGCGATTCGAAGAGCGATTCGGTGTGATGCTTCAAGACTAGCTTCCATCGACTGAAAAAAGTAGCACGCTGAAGCCATGCGTGAACTTTTCAGTGCAGCTTCTTTGCGTCTGAAGGGTTCAATGTCTACTCTGGCGAACTCTGCATCACTTCTTTCAAAGCGATCTTTTAATTTGCATGGTTTCATGCTCTCTGCTGTTAGCACTATAGTGGACAGAACTCACTGGGACTTTTCTGTCAATTATTGTGGTAAAACCCAACCGTTGAAAAGCTTCTTTGTACGAACATTTTTTCCAGGTGCCATGGATCCTGGAAGAAAGAAATGTTGTCTAAAGTGCGGGAACTTAAGAGAAAGAAACACAACATAATGCATTTTTGGAAAAATAAAGATCACGAGAAGGTAGCATTAATAGCAAAAGACAAATTGCAACTGATGTTGATGATTTCCGGTTTACGTCTATTTGCAAATGAATTAATGTGATTCTTATTTTGACGTAAACGTTTCGTCTCAATTTATTATGAAGCACCTTTAGTAGCCTGAATTGCAAACATACTTAGGTACTGCCTCTGCCTTCAATTCAGCTGCACTTGGACGTAATCTCAGAATCGTCAATATAGTGTTACTATACTTTATTCATCATACGTTTAACATGGATGTCAACATTACTTTTGCTGTACTGTGTTCATTGTAAGTTTAACAAAAAAAATGTTCAAATGTGTGTGAAATCTTATGGGACTTAACTGCTAAGGTCATCAGTCCGTAAGCTTACACACTACTCAACCTAAATTATCCTAAGGACAAACACACACACCCATGCCTGAGGGAGGGCTCAAACCTCCGCCGGGACCAGCCACACAGTCCATGACTGCAGCGCCTGAGACCGCTCGGCTCATCCCCCACGGTGTAAGGTAAACACGAATGTTAAAATTGCTCCATATAAGTTAAGTAAACCTTCATCAATCCGAAGACTGTTTTCAACACCACAGTGGTTTGTTACGCCTGGGCCTATTGGAGGTGGTATGTCCTCACTTCCTCCGTCTGTTGAACTGACTTACCCAGCCGGCTATCGTGGATTCCGTACCACGGTGTAACTCTGCATTTTTCACATAAAGAAACATTGTCAGTAGGAAAAGAAGTAATAAGTGAGAGATAAAAATCCTAGGACTGATCGGGGATCCATCCCAAGACTTTTAGGTTTTTAGTTTACCACTGAGCTCTCTAGATTATCTGGTAAAGGAAAGAGAATATCTGGCCAGAGTAGCAGCACCATGTTTACGTCTGAGAAAGAGACGGAGAGAATAAACGCGTATGCTGCAATAATCTAACGCCTAGTACGTTCTGAGACGCAAAGGTGCGACTCGTTGTCGCAAGGCTGTTGCTGTACGTCAACTCATATGAATTCGTGGCATTGCATCTTGAATCCAGGGCTAGCAGGACAGTATTTCCCAGGCATTTTGAATTCTACCCGAAATAGGATTGTCAGACTCGGTATTCAGGATGACTGACAGTGCGGACACCAGTCAGAGACAATCGACAAGTGACTGTCGCACTGTGCCACCAAGCAATGTACAGTCTGACAAGTTACAGCACACCACATACTGTATAAAGGGCTTAATTTTCGCAGGTGCAGTTAACTAGTGAGTTTATTATACAGGGTGTTACAAAAAAAGTACGGCCAAACTTTCAGGAAACATTTCTCACACACAAATAAAGAAAAGATGTTATGTGGGCATGTGTCCGGAAACGCTTAATTTCCATGATAGAGCTCATTTTAGTTTCGTCAGTATGTACTGTACTTCCTCGACTCACCGCCATGATGTCATACGGGATTTTCTCTACCTGTGCTGCTAGAACATGTGCCTTTACAAGTACGACACAACATGTGGTACATGAACGATGGAGCTCCTGCACATTTCAGTCGAAGTGTGATCGATGGATTGGTAGAGGTGGACCAACACCATGGCCTCCACGCACTCCTGACCTCAACCCTCTTGACTTTCATTTATGGGGGCATTTGAAAGCTCTTGTCGACGCAACACCGGTACCAAATGTAGAGACTCTTCGTGCTCGTATTGTGGACGGCTGTGATACAGTATGCCATTCTCCAGGGCTGCATCAACGCATCAGGGAGTCCATGCGACGGAGGGTGGATGCATGTATCCTCGCTAACGGAGTGTTTGAAGT
Organism: Schistocerca gregaria; assembly: GCF_023897955.1. Taxonomy (NCBI): domain Eukaryota; kingdom Metazoa; phylum Arthropoda; class Insecta; order Orthoptera; family Acrididae; genus Schistocerca; species Schistocerca gregaria. Next base: position 181,078,452 of record NC_064931.1, on the reverse strand, counting down.
CACGCTGGTACGTTCTGTTGCTGTGTGTTTCCGTATCATGATTAATGTGATTTGAAGAGAAGTGTTAAAATGAACTCTAACATAGAAAGTAAGCGTTTCCGTACAAAGTTCCACATAACATATTTTCTTTCTTTGTGCGTTAGGATTATTTCCTGAAAGTTTGGCCGTACCTTTTTGTAACACCCAGTATGCGTTATGCGAAAGTGTGTTTTCACTAAGTATGGCTTGTAACGACAAAGGTACTTAACAACTTATAGCTCTTTGTGGAGGAAAGGAGGAATTGTGGGATCCTAAGGACAATAAATATCACACAAAAACAAAACTATACGATGACTGGAAGTGGGTCGCCGGTGACGTCGCATTCGAAACCGATGAAGCACAGAATATTATGCATACTTCGATGACAATGGCTGATATCTTTTGCAGAGCTTGAACAGCTGCATGTAACTCATAAAGGAATCTGCTGTTGCCAAAAAGAATGGTTGATATTGCAGTTGGGCAACATGTGTCCATTATTCGTGGTTCATATACAACAGCTTTTAAGTCTTTGAACGACATTTGACAAAATGTCTTGGCATCTTGGCATCTTGGCATGACAACTAGGTGCAGCTGGATACTTGCCTGTATTGTTGCAGCAGTTCATTATTTACTCCACCGAGTTACCAGCTCACTCATTGTTCTTCTTTTGTTAGTCAGTTGTTAGCTCGCCAACCAAATCCAGGATCCATGGCACCTGGAAAAAAAGTTGGTACAAAGAAGCTTTTCAACGGTTGGGTTTTACCACAATAATTGACAGAAAAGTCCCAGTGAGTTCTGTGCACTATAGTGCTAACAGCAGAGAGCACGAAACCATGCAAATTAAAAGATCGCTTTGAAAGAAGTGATGCAGAGTAGTAGCTCCGATCTCGAAAACAGACATACGGCTGAGAGAGCGGTGTGCTGACCACATGCCCCTCCATATCCGCAGCCAGTGACGCCTGTGGGCTGAGGAGGACACGGCGGCTGGTCGGTACCGTTGGGCCTTCATGGCCTGTTCGGGAGGAGTTAAGGGTTTTTTTTATGAAGGGAACGTTCAATTTTTTTTTTCTAAGAAGTATGAATTAAGGATGGACCCGCGTTTTTGAAAGCGTACAACTGTTTTGTCTTACTACCCAGACATGTTTCATCACAATTGCGGCATCGCCAGTGAGTTTCTTCCTTATAATTTTCCTTGCTAATTACACTGCTTGAGTCCTATGGCTGCCAATGGAAATAGTCCACAGGTCTAGATTACTAAACTATGTCATCCTTGCTCAATTTTGATTGTTCTGAGCGGGTTTTATTGTTTTCGTGTATTTTGAATGACTTTTCTCTTGCTCGTTTGTGAATAACTGCGTCTTGCTATCTTTTTTCCTCTCTCAAATTTAGTTAGACACTCTGTTGGGGGTATTGGTTTCTACATGATCTCGTTCAGGGGTAGTAGTCTCAAAAAGATTGGAAACCACTGGGTTATGGCGACCGCTCATGTAAAGTCCGAAAACTATTATTTGCGTGGGTATATAAAGGGGAAACCTTGTTAGCAACAATCTCGAAAAGTTTTTGGTTGACTTACTTGAATTTTTACACGACACTCTAATAAACGTGCTGCTGGACATAGATTACATGTATTTAAAAAAAAGACATACGGGCTTTGCGTTAAAATTCAGTACGAGAAAGAAAATACTGTGCTGTGCTGTGAAAGTGGGCGGTTTCGTTTTCTTTCTCGCAGTCAGTTTTAGTAGAAACCTGTATATAATGAAAGTTGGATTGGTCTACGATTATAACGACATTACGCAATCTGAATCCTGTGAAACTTTGTAATGCTACACTTCCAGTTTCAAACTAGGCTATATAATGTCATTGAAGCTACTATCATCATAGATCCATGATAAGAAGTCTCTCTCGCACTCCGTGTATCAGTGATCAAAACTGATTTATCCATTCAATTTAAGCGAATCAGCGTTTCCGAACACGACTCACGGCCGAACCCAAACTATAACATGTCGTCGTTCCTGCGTCACAAGCTGTACTCGTACACACATTATGTAATTCCAATATGCGGGAGGACGTTTTAATCGAATACGATATTGCAATGCCTTGTTTTTATGAATTACGGTGCACCACCATGCACACCATGAACGAACAGAGATAGAACGTTTTTAAGGTTATTATTGCTGCTGCAAATCTAAAAATTTCTCCTTGCACAATGTAGCGATAAACGGTTGTCATATTAACTTTTTTTATTTCTTTACGATGAGTAAAATTTGCCACACACATGTCGCTTTTGAGAGAACTGCACAACTGATGATTTTCATTTTTTCTTTATTTTTAGATCTCTCATATGATTTAATTTCAGGGTGACACAAGTTCTGTCTAACACTTTTTTACGGTTCGATGCTATTGTTCGAAGGGGCCTGCTTTGAAAAGTTACACCCAAGGCTGAATGATGCTCTACGCGTTTGGCCCAAGCAATCTGAACGTTTTTGAGACCGTTAAGATTTAAAAATGAGCTCTTCGCCTCATTAACTTTTACACGCGTTGCGTTGCAGTAAAGCAGTAAATATTCTATTATACGCACAGCGTCATCGTTGCTTCTTATTATCTAACAAGCGTCGTCAGCGTATGCGTTACTAACTTCCTTCGGATCTGAGACTGATATGCCATCTAGTGCGTCATTTAAAGCTCTCATAAGAGCTTCCAGTGCTACAACGTACAGCATCATTGGTAACTGACTCCCCTGCGAGACTATTCCTATCAAAATGTCCTTAGTATACTGTACATTCAGTGAAACCTTTGATTTGATACCTGTCAATCTGTTAGCTAACACGTTCACTTTACTAGTAGTTAGTCCCATGTACGTCAATGTTTGGAAAAGGTACCCGTGGTTTACTCTGTTGAACGCTTTTGCAAAGTCTATAAAAGCAAGACCACCATATTCTGTTTGGAAAGATTACGACGATGCCCCTGTATTCACTTACAGTCTTGAATATGCTACACCCTCGAAGACAAGTTTGATGGCATCCAATGATCTTTTCTAAGACTGGACGCAGTCTCTCTTTGACAACCCTCGCTGTTTTTTTTTTGTGGTCTGAGTTCATTAGGGTGATAGGTCTCATTTTAGTTATAACCTTTATTTCTGTGTTCCTTCTTTTTAGAAGAAGCACAATGACACTCTGTTTAAAGCCTATTGGGACAGCATCTCCTTTCAAGACTTCATTTATAATTTCAGTAAATATTATTCCTGTCGTATGCCAATATGTTCTATAAAATTCTAATGGCAATCTATCAGGGCCTGGTGACTCTTTAGGAGGTGATGACTTCTGTATATCTAAAAATTCTTCTGTGGGTATTTCCGCTGTCATATTTAGGTTACCCTGTTCTTTTATTGTGTCTGCGACTCCAGATATGGATAAAAAATCTCTCACCACATTGTCCTCAACCCACTTTTGACTGTAGAGTGTATCACAAATTCGAAAAGGCTCATTCATAATAGCTTTTTGATCTTACAGATCTCTCGTGTCCTCCGCTCGGAGGTACTCAATAATATTTCTTCTCCTTTGTTGTTCATGTCTTATGAAATAATATATTGAAGTACTTTCGTCTTCTATAACAGTTTTGTGTGTGTGAATTTATTTTTAAGTCCTCTGGCTTTGATCTCTTGATATTTAGAAGCTTGGCTTTGGTCTGCTAATATGCATTAAAATAACTTGTGACATTGGTTGCTCGTAGAGGATGCGTATACGAGAGTAAAATGAAATTCAGTTGTGTTTCTCAACCACATCGCTCTCCCTTTAGATAGTAATAAAAGCTGTATTAAAAATTTTACATCTATGCCGTTCCTCGATTCTATAAAACAGACATCGTTCCTTCCCTGCCAAGGATAACTGTCCTAGAGTTGTGCTCATGAGCTATGTTTAAAATTTTATTGTAGCCATCTACATACACATCCCTAATACTGACTTCTTTTAAAAATACTATTTCGGTGTCTGACTGACAAAAAAACAAGTTTTAAGGAGAGCTACTTTAATTGCAATTTGTATTTCATTTATATTCAAGGTACTCACATTATAAGTTTGTTCCATCAGAATGTATTAGAGATAAAGTTAGTGAATTGCTTATAGATGTTGACTCTGAAATTATTGTTATATCTGAACACTTCTTAATTCAGAGGCTTCCTTTACCAGGATACAGGTTGGCTGGCAGCTTTTCGAGGAGCTCTTTGCGGTGTGGGAGAGTAGCCATGTATGTGAAAAACGGCATCCCATTTAAGTCAATTGATGTTTCAAAGAACTGCACTGAAAAGGTGTTTGAACAACTATTGTTATTTATAGATCCCCAGACTCCGATTTCACAACATTTTTGCTAAAGCTAGAGAAGGTTCTTGGTTCACTTTATAGGAAATACAAAAAGTTAGTTATATGTGGTGACTTCAATATTAATTGTATAAGTGATTGTGCAAGGAAGAGGATGCTGGTAGACCTCCTTAATTCATATAATCTTATGCAAACCGTATTCTTTCCAGCGAGAGTGCAAGGGAACAGTAGAAGAACCAGACACAATATTTTTGTTCATTCCTCATTACTAGAAGGGCATTCTGTTAGCAAAAAGGTGAATGGCGTTTCAGATCATGATGCACAAATTTTAACTCTAAAAGATTTTTGTGCTGCAACACGTGTTAAATATACTCATCAGCTGTTTAGGAAAGGTGATCCAGTTGCTGTAGAGACATTTGTAAACCTTATCAAGGAAATAGAGTGGTAAGCGCTGATACAGTAGACGATAAATATGATGCTTTTCTCAAGACTTTTCTTGTGATCTTTAAAAGTTGCTTTCCGTTAGAACGTACAAAACAGGGTACTAGCACAAACAGGCAGCCTGGGTGGCTGACTAGAGGGATAAGAATATCTTGTAGAACAAAGTTGCAATTATATCAAAACGTTAGAAATAGTCAGAATCTAAATGCAGCAGCCCATTACAAACAGTATTGTAAGGTGCTAAAAACTGTTATTAGGGAGGCAAAAAGTATGTGGTATGCAGATAGAATAAGTCTCAGGATAAAATTAAAACCATATGGTCAGTCTTAAAGAAAGTGGCTGGCCTGCAGAGACAGGTCGAGGATATAGAATCAGCGCGTAGTGGGAATGTCCGTGTTACTGATAAGTCGCATATATGTGCAGTATTTAATAATCACTTTCTGAATATAGCAGGTGAACTAAGTGGAAACCTAGTCCCAACACGGAATCATATAGCGCTCTTAGAAAAAAGTGTCCGAGACTGTTACCTGAAATGCTCCTCTATGATACTGACAAGAGGGAGATTGAGTTAATAATTAAATCACTAAAGACCAAGAACTTTCATGGATATGACGGTGTATCTAGCAGAATACTGAAGTATTGTTCTATGTATGTTAGCCCAGTACTTAGCCATATCTGTAACTTTTCCTTTAGGAGTGGTCGGTTTCCTGACCGATTAAAGTACTCGGTAATGAAGCCACTTTATAACAAGGGAGACAGGGATAATATTGACAATTACAGACCTATTTCTATGCCATCGGTGTTTGCTAAAGTTATGGATAAGGTTGTATATACAAGGTCACTGGAGCACTTAAATTCACATAATTTGCTGTCAAATGTTCAGTTTGGTTTTAGAAATGGTTTAACAACTGAAAATGCTATATTCTCTTTTCTCTGTGAGGTTTTGGACGGATTAAACAAAAGGTTGCGGACTCTAGGTGTTTTCTTTGATATAACGAAGGCTTTTGACTGTGTTGACCACAAAATATTACTGCAAAAGTTGGACTATTATGGGGTAAGGGGAGTAGCTTACAATTGGTTCGCTTCTTACTTTAAGAACAGAAAGCAGAAGGTAATTCTCCGCAATACTGAGAGTGGTAGTGATGTTCAGTTCCAATGGGGCACTGTTAAGTGGAGCGTTCCCCAAGGGACGCTGCTGGGGCCACTGTTGTTTTTTATTTATATAAATGTTATGCCTTCTAGTATTACAGGTGATTCAAAAAAATTTCTGTTTGCTGATGACACCAGTTTGGTAGTGAAGGATCTTGTGTGTAATATTCAAACAGTATCAAATAATGTAGTTCATGAAATAAGTTCGTGGCTTGTGGAAAATAATTTGATGCTATATCACTTTCTGAATATAGCAGGTGAACTAAGTGGAAACCTAGTCCCAACACGGAATCATATAGCGCTCTTAGAAAAAAGTGTCCGAGACTGTTACCTGAAATGCTCCTCCATGATACTGACAAGAGGGAGATTGAGTTAATAATTAAATCACTAAAGACCAAGAACTGTCATGGATATGACGGTGTATCTAGCAGAATACTGAAGTATTGTTCTAACTCAACAAGAACCGATATTTTGATCGGAGAGAATGGGCATATTATAAGCGAAACGGAACAGTTCAAGTTCCTAGGCGTTCGGATAGATAGTAAGCTGTTGTGGAAAGCCCATGTCCAGGATGTTGTTCAGAAACTAAATGCTCCTTTATTTACCATTAGAACAGTATCTGAAATAAGTGACACTTCAACGCTAAAAGTAGTCTACTTCGCATATTTTCATACGCTTATGTCATATGTTATTATTTTTTGGGGTAATTCTTCTGATTGAAAAAAGGTATTTTTGGCTCAAAAACGGGCTGTTTGAGCTATATGTCGTGTAAGTTCGAGAACCTCTTGTCGACCCCTATTCAACAGTCTGGGAATTCTGACATTGCCCTCACGGTGTATATTTTCTTTAATGTCGTTTGTTGTTAGCAATATTAGCCTATTCCCAAGAGTTAGCAGCTTTCACTCAATCAATACTAGGCATAAATCCAATCTGCATGTGGAATGCACTTCCTTGACTCTTGTGCAGAAAGGAGTGCAGTATTCTGCTGTATCCATTTTCAGTAAGCTACCACAAGAACTCAAAAGATCTTAGCTCTAGCCCAAACTCTTTTAAGTCTAAACTGAAGAGTTTCCTCATGGCTCACTCCTCCTATTCTGTCGAGGAGCTCCTGGAAGAGCTAAAAGCAAATTCCAGCGTTACATTGTTGATTTTCTTTATTTAAACTTACGACTCGTCACCTGAATATGTTTTTTTTTTTATATTTCATTTTATCCGTTTCTAATATCGTGTTATAATTTCATGTATTGACTCGTTCCATGACCATGGAGACTTCTCCTTAATTTGGTCCCCCGGAACAATAAATAAATAAATAAATGTGTTATTCATCTGAAGTCGAAGCTTTCATAAAGATCACTGCATTTTTCCTTTAATTTCTTCTTCCGTTTTCCTTCTTTCTACATCTCTTGGCACTCTTTTAATAAAAAAATATATCCTGTTGTCTATATCTTCTTCTGTTCGTTCTTCTCCATCGTCTGCCCAGTCTAACCTTATCTCTGACGTACTTTGACTTATTTTTATCTCATTTTGTTCGCTTTCGTTCGTTGCATCTGCTCGGGGCGGACGTCGTATGACATGCGTTTAAGTTCGTTGTTGGTCGATTAACTCAGTTTCTTTATTACAGAGGGCAGCTAACCCTGTGGGCGATCACGCTGAGCTACCGTGGCGGCAGTAGTTCAACTGTTGACGGTACTGTGGCGTGCCATCGATGCGGCGGCAGCGTTTACTTGAGGCTAGCCGTCGGGCCAGGAATAGTAACCTCTGAAGTCGGCATCAGCGGGACGCGCCTTTTACTGCACTCATTCCGTATGGGCTCAGAGCAGTTACATAGAGCGCACGTTTGAGGTTGTCCGTCATACGTAATAACTCGATAGCCACCCACCCTTATACAGGGTACGACCAAACTTTCAGCATACATTCCTCACACACAAATAAAGAAAAGATGTTATGTGGACATGTGTCCGGAAACGCTTAATTTCCATGTTAGAGCTCATTCTAGTTTCGTCAGTATGTACTGTACTTCCTCGATTCACCGCCAGTAGGCCCAATTGAAGGAAGGTAATGTTGACTTCGGTGCTTGTGTTGACATGCGACTCATGGCTCTACAGCACTAGCATCAAGCACATCAGTACGTAGCATCAACAGGTTATTGTTCATCACGAACGTGGTTTTGCAGTCAGTGCAATGTTTACAAATGCGGAATTAGATGATGCCCATTTGATGTAAGGATTAGTACGGGGAAATAGCCGTGGCGCGGTATGTTTGTATCGAGACAGATTTCTAAAACGAGGGTGTCCCGACAGGAAGACGTTCGAAGCAATTGATCAGCGTCTTAGGGAGCACGGAATATTCCATCCTATGACTCGTGACAGGGGAAGACCTAGAACGACGAGGACACCTGCAATGGACGAGGCAATTCTTCGTGCAGTTGACGATAGCCCTAATGTCAGCGTGAGAGAAGTTGCTGCTGTACAAGGTAACGTTGACCACGCCACTGTATGGAGAGTGCTACGGGAGAACCAGTTGTTTCCGTACCATGTACAACGTGTGAAGGCACTATCAGCAGCTGATTGGCCTCCACGGGTACGCTTCTGCGAATGGTTCATCCCACAATGTGTCAATCCTCATTTCAGTGCAAATGTTCTATTTACGGATGAGGCTTCATTCCAACGTGATCAAATTGTAAATTTTCACAATCAACAAGGGCTGACGAGAATCCACACGCAATTGCGCAATCACTTCATCAACACAGATTTTCTGTGAACGTTTGGGCAGGCATTGTTGGTGATGTCATGATTGGGCCCCATGTTCTTCCACCTACGCTCAATGGAGCACGTTATCATTATTTCATACGGGATACTCTACCTGTGCTGCTAGAACATGTGCCTTTACAAGTACGACACAACATGTGGTTCATGCACGATGGAGCTCCTGCACATTTCAGTCGAAGTGTTCGTACGCTTCTCAACAACAGATTCAGTGACCGATGGATTGTTAGAGGTGGACCAATTCCATGGCCTCCACGCTCTCCTGACCTCAACCCTCTTATGGGGGCATTTGAAAGCTCTTGTCTACGCAACCCCGGTACCAAATGTAGAGACTCTTCGTGCTCGTATTGTGGACGGCTGTGATACAATACGCCATTCTCCAGGGCTGCATCAGCGCATCAGGGATTCCATGCGACGGAGGGTGGATGCATGTATCCTCGCTAACGGAGGACATTTTAACATTTCCTGTAACAAAGTGTTTGAAGTCACGCTGGTACGTTCTGTTGCTGTGTGTTTCCATTCCATGATTAATGTGATTTGAAGAGAAGTAATAAAATGAGCTCTAACATGGAAAGTAAGCGTTTTCGGACACATGTCCACATAACATTTTTTCTTTCTTTGTGTGTGAGGAATGTTTCCTAAGTGTTTGGCCGTACCTTTTTGTAACACGCTGTATATCAAAATATGTTCCTCTGGAGTTCAGTCTTAATTTGACGAACACCATTCAATAGAGGGAACATGTATGCCTCTGACCGTTTCTCTGCAATATTCGAAAGAAATCTTCCACAGGACCTAAGAACTTCAGTCATATTTTTCGCTGGAACTTCAGAGGACAACTCAAACACCCTAACAGTTTTTCTACCTAACCCTGCAATGAGAAACTATAACGTCACTCACAGAAGCATCTGAATTATTAAACTTTATAACACTACCACATTCGTCTACAATAGAAGAATGTAAGTCTGGATTTTTCAAATTAACAAGTGCAGCAATAGAAACAAACAATAAGGGATCACGTACAACATCATCACCAGAAATCTGTACTTTCTCCATAAAACACTGCTTAACCTTTCCTCAAGAAGTTGGTCGCATTCATCCAGTCTTCAAAGTCGGTTCAAGCAAGGCCATAATAAAAAAATAAGCGGCTGAAAACACACCTTATTATCAGCGACGCAGCCGCTGTTTTCATCGAGACGCCAGCGAGAACGCCACACATCACTAACGCATCGAGGCTGCGACTCGTATGGACCATTTGGGTATATGTGCACGACTCAAGGTGACCCAAACTTCCATATGTCGTTGTTCTTAAGTCACAAAATAAACTCGTAAACACATTATGTAATTCGCGTACAGGAGAGGAGATTTTAATTGAAAGTCGCTACCTAGTATCGTCGGATAAATACGATATTGCACTGCACGTTTTGTTAGCAAGAACGATTCAGTGTTGCTTCGAACATGAGCACGTGAATTACATTATGTGCGTACGAGAAAAGGTTTTGACAGAGGAAGGACGATATATGAAAGTTTGAAATTTGCTGCTGGCGAGCGTTGATATATATCAATGGGGACAGGTAAAAAAGTGTGTCCCGACCGGGACTCGAACCCTGGATCTGCTGCTTACATGGCAGACGCTCTATCCATATTTTTTTTTTTTTTAATAAGGTACCGCTGCAGGAGCAGGACGACGGGTAGGGCAGGGGTCGACGACGCTCCAAACCTGGCCATCCCGCCGCCACGCCCAAGCAACGTGTTCGTGGATCGAAGGATCAGGAAGAGGATGTAGTGGGTTTGTCTATGTCGTTTTATTTATTTATTTCTTTAATTTTTATAACATTTTTAATTTTTTAATTTTCATTTTGTATTGCATTTATAGATTTATTTTTGTTTCATTAAAAAAAAACGATCCTACAACTGCCGTAGCCGAGCGTCATAGTCGTTTTCTCGACTGTTGGGAGGGGTTGCCCCCTATTCCGTCCGTAGAGGATCAATATGCTCCACGATTCTTCTTCATTTTCAGCGTCTCATACCCGGAACGCCCCAGTGAGCAGGAGGATCCGCAAATAATGAACCTAAATAATTTGCGAAACGAGTTCTGTACTACGGGTGGCGGCTGAAAGCTGCACGTGTCGTCCAAAAGTCGAGTGTGCCTTTGGGAGCATCGCAAAATATGTAGTAAACTGCCACGCCTTTTAACCAGTTAACAGCGTCCGTCCTGGTTGATGGAAAGTATACGCCGTCGGGGCGCAATATATCATCAGGGGAGATAGACTCCGGCAATCGCCACAAGAGTAACGCCAGCATGCGCTGCGTCAGTAGGCAGCACTCGCTGGTCGCGGCACAAGTCATACGGTGTGCTTCCGAGTCAACCACTGAACATGTCGGACACAAGGGGTCGTCCGTCAGACGAATGGAATGTAGCCTCTGACGAGTAGTGAACTTCCCATTCACAACAACGTACCACAATGAACGCGCCGTCGTAGGTAGAAAAGACGTGTGTACCGCTCGCCACACCGTGTTCCAGGCAATTTCAGGAGGTCTGTGGGCGACCGTATTTACAGGTTGCTGCTGTTGATAGAGGTGGTAATAATCTTTCGTGCTGGGCTTCCGTGTCGTCGGAAGTTCTGACCGTAAGTAGCTGAAGTCAATCAAGAACTCACTGATGTGGGCGAGTGCCGGTGAAATGTGTCCTACAGAAACCGGGGGATGCAGAGAATGTGGTGCCACTTCCGCTATCAGGGTGCCCGTCAGAGTGACGTGGGCAGAGGTCCACGTGCAACGCATAGTGTTGAGATAAAGTGATCGCGCACGGTTATATACATGAATTAAACCGATACCGCCCGCCCGCAGTGTCAGGGTGGTGTATCGGACTTTAAAAACAAGACCGGTGCTTACGAAATGTCCATATGCTGCTGAAATCTGTCGGCCATCGTAGCCGGCAAGGGAATGACATGCGCAAAATAGGTCAGTTTTGAGACAAGATAGGAGTTGACATAACGTGTTCTGAGGAGCATATCCAAGCGACGCAATTTGTTGTCCTGCAGCAGAGCACGTGTCTGGTGTAGGAGCCGGTGGTGAGTAGCGGCGGACATTGCTATAGAACTGCACTCCTAAACACTTGAGTACGGGCACCTTGTCAAAGGGCAACGCCGTTACGTGGGAAAGCCCCCCTCCGACATCCATGTATTTTGTCTTCTTCACGTTGATGACGCTCCCAGCGACCACCCTGTACTGGCGTAACCACTGTAGAGCCATAAGCATTTCATCCTCTGATCTGGCCAGGAACACCACGTCATCGGCGAATGCACCACAACGAAAGTCACGTCCCTCATGGAAATATCAGTTAATTGCTGCCGTAGACCATGTAAAGCTGGTTCCATCGCTGCAGCAAATAATATACCCGACAGGGGGCACCCTTGTCGCACTGACAGTCCAACAACAATGTGACCAGACTGATAACCGTTGACCATCATGCGGGAGAGCGCTCCGTGGACATGTCGAAGGACCACCTGTGTAGACTCTGGAGAGAGGCCCATGTGTTGCAAAACTGCGCGTAAGAAACCGTGGTCGACGCGGTCGAATGCGTGGTCAAAATCTACGGCAACAAGGGCGCCTCGTATTTTGCAGGCCGCCGTCAAAGCAATTACGTTGCAGTATGCTCCTAACGCCGTATGTATGTTGCTGGCACCACCTAAACATGTCTGATAGGTATGGATGGCTTTCCCGATAGCGGTGTGGAGACGCGCGCGGAGGATGCGGGCAAAGATCTTGTAGTCGTTGTTGAGGAGTGTGAGTGGGCGAAAGTCCTGCCACCTACAACCACCATTCGGTTTCGGTACTGGGATCAAAATGCCGTCTGTGAATTCTGTGGGGACAGTGAAATCAGGGCGGATGAGGTCTTGAAACATTTGTAGCCATTTGTTGCCCATAAGGTCGTAAAAATTGCGGTAGAATTCCAGGGGTGAACCGTCCGGTCCAGGCGACTTGTTCGGTGCTCCACGTGCCAAGGTCGATGTCAGCTCGTCGGATGTAATGGGCAACAGCAGACTATCATCGGGTGCCACGTCCCGAGGGGCGGGAAAATAGTGCAACAGCTCGTCATAATCACGTACGTTTCGCGGATCTTCCATGTACAAGGTCCCATAGTGTCTGGCGAACGTGTGCGCGATGTCCGTCTGTGTCACTGCGCGGCGCCCTCCTCCGTGTTTACCGCCATAATGAGCTGACGTTTGCGGTGGCACATCTCGCGCACAATGTGATACACTGACGCCGTTTCGTTGGGGATACAGTCTTGCACTCGCGCACGGATGCGGACACCTTCTAGCTGCTCTGCCCTGATGCGAAGTAGACGAGCTTTGATGCGTTGGACGGACATCTGACGTTCGGGAGACGGCGGTTGCGTCGCCAGCTCACGTAACGCTGTGTAGTAAAATTCCGATGTTGCCCTTTGCCAGTTCGATCTGTCACGCCCGTAGGCCATCAGGGTCTTTCGGAGTGCGGGTTTGACACATCCCAGCCACCACAGCAACGTGGAAGCATACATGGGCATGCGCCCGATACATCGACGCCACGTGTCAGTAACTGCTCGCCGACACGCTTCCTCGCGAAGGAGGGAGACTTTCAGCGTCCACGGGCCCCTGCTGCGTCTTGTGAGTTGTCGGGGTAAGGTGATAGTGCTGATGTACGCGAGATGATCCGTGAAGGCCGTCGGCTAGAGTTCTGCATCACGGGTTGCTGTGCGGAGGGCACGCGAGAAGTAGATCCGGCTCAGACGATTGGCAGAATGGATGGTAAAGTGCGTATATCCACTCTGGGTCCCATGATGTAAGAGCCATGTGTCGTGGAGCGCGAGGTCACGTATCAATGCTTGTAGAGCCGGGCATGAGACGTAATGCGGTATCTTGTCCTCGGGCCGCAGAACACTGTTAAAATCGCCGCCCATTATGTAATGGTCCACTTTTCCTTGCAAACGTGGGGCTACCTCCTTCGAATAGAAGACATGCCTGTCACCACGGTGCGAATTACCGAAGGGAGCATAGACGTTAATGAGGCGGACTGCGCCAAGTGTGAGAGCAATGCCTCGCCCGTTCGGCAAGTACGTCACGTCAGTCGCGTCTATGCCATCTCGGAGAATGATGGCCGTTCCTCCTGCGCCATCACCTGGGGGTAGGCTGTAGGTGGTTTAGCCATATAGAGCTAAACGCAGGACGGACCTCCTGGAGAAGGGCAATGTCCAAGTCTGCCGCTCTGATCGTGTCGTGTAACATCCGGGTCTTGACAGTGGAGTGGGCACCATTTACACTGACTGTTCTCACGCAGTATGACTGAGACATATCAAGTGGCGGAGGCAGCGTGCTGGTGCAAGCCCACAGTGATCTCACACACCACACAGCCATCCAGCTGCATGCTGTGCATTACTGTGCCGTATGAGTCCCTGACTGGCAGATCCCTCCGGGCTCAATGTCAGCCATGGGCTCTGGTGGAGATACCGATGTTTGCTGTGCATCATCGGCCTCCATATCGTCTGCCCAATCACCAAGAGAAGACTGTGATGTCAATGGTGGCTGGTCGCTTTCACAGGAGCCCACATTTTGGGCGTCGACGCAATGTACCTCGTTTTCTGGGCCACCAGATGTAGGAGAGGGTTCCTTGTCTTCAGGCGCCTTCAGGTGAATGATTCCACTGGAGTCCGTTACAACTGTGGACGAGTCAACGAAGTCGATGTCTTCCACTGGCTTCACATCCCTGTCCCGTTCGTCAATTGACAATCGCCTCTTCTTGTGTCACTTGGGTGATTTTTGCTTTCGGATCCGAGATTCGACATCCACTGGAGGGCGGGGTTCGACACAGTCTTGGTCACCAGGAATCCCTGTGTCCGATCCCGACAGTGACGGCGGCTGGGTGCCCACGACGCTGCGGTGGGCAGAGGCTGTAGGAGCCTCTGCATTGTTTGGCTGCGGCGTCGTCGACGGCGCTGATTGTCCAACGGAGCTGGCAGCGGCTTGAGGAGGTAGCAGGTTTTGATCATCCATCACATCATGTCGTGCCGCCTCCACATACGTTAGCGGGAGAGAGGTCATAGTGGATCGTCGGGGAAGTTCATTGCGGGGCACCTGAACGAGGCGGCACTGCAGACACTCAGTTCTAACATGGCCCTCCTGGCCGCAGCCAGAGCAGGTCCTCGGTTGTCCATAATATATAACAATTGCGCGGCAGCCACCAATGAAAATATATGATGGAACGTGCTTATTAAGTTCTATGCGCACTTGTCGTACCCCGTTAAGGACAGGGTACGTTTCGAATGTGTTCCATTTCTCCTCTGTGTGGTTCAGAACTGTGCCGTATGGCCGCAGCGCATCAACGACTAGGTTGGCAGGAACTTCGAACGGTAGTTCAAAGATGCGCACGGTACGTACCCCCAGACCAGCATGGTCAACTCCTACCACGCTCTCATTACCGTCTCCGTGACAGAAGCGAAAGCCGTTTGCAGATCGTTGGAGTAGTCTGTCGCAGGCCGCTTCGTCAATCAGTTTGAGGTACACTGTGCTGGATACTATAGACAAATGAATGCCTATCAGTTCTTGCGGTTCTATGTGCATGATGTCTCGAAGAAACCGTTCAATTTCATCGATCTTCGGTCTCGTGTACGATGCGTTGAACGTTAGTTTGATTGCAGCTTTTCGATATGAGAACGCCATGACGGATCGGTACAGGTACTATAAGGCGACCGCGCGCTAGCGGATAAACAACAACACCTGCGGAGCACTGCCCGGCGCGCCGAGCCCGTCCGCACAGTATCTACATCTTCATCTACATCCATACTCCGCAAGCCACCTGACGGTGTGTGGCGGAGGGTACCCTGAGTACCTCTATCGGTTCTCCCTTCTATTCCAGTCTCATATTGTACGTGGAAAGAAGGATTGTCGGTATGCTTCTGTATGGGCTCTCATCTCTCTGGTTTTATCCTCATGGTCTCTTCGCGAGATATACGTAGGAGGGAGCAATATACTGCTTGACTCTTCGGTGAAGGTATGTTCTCGGAGCTTTAACAAAAGCCCGTACCGAGCTACTGAGCGTCTCTCCTGCAGAGTCTTCCACTGGAGTTTATCTACCATCTCCGTAACGCTTTCGCGATCACTAAATGATCCTGTAACGAAGCGCGCTGCTCTCCGTTGGATCTTCTCTATCTCTTCTATCAACCCTATCTGGTGCGGATCCCACACTGCTTAGCAGTATTCAAGCAGTGGGCGAACAAACGTACTGTAACCTACTTCCTTTGTTGTCGGATTGCATTTCCTTAGGATTCTTCCAATGAATCTTTGTCTGGCATCTGCTTTACCGATGATGAACTTTATTTGATCATTCCATTTTAAATCACTCCTAATGCGTACTCCCAGATAATTTATGGAATTAACTGCTTCCAGTTGCTGACCTGCTATTTTGTAGCTAAATGATAAGGGACCTATCTTTCTATATATTCGCATCACATTACACTTGTCTACATTGAGATTCAATTGCCATTCCGTGCACCGTGCGTCAATTCGCTGCAGATCCTCCTGCATTTCAGTACAATTTTCCATTGTTGCAACCTCTCGATACACCACAGCATCATCTGCAAAAAGCCTCAGTGAACTTCCGATGTCATCCACCAGGTCATTTATGTATATTGTGAATAGCAACGGTCCTATGACACTCCCCTGCGGCACACCTGAAATCACTCTTACTTCGGAAGACTTCTCTCCATTGAGAATAACATGCTGCGTTCTGTTATCTAGGAACTCCTCAATCCCATCACACAACTGATCTGATAGTCCGTATGCTCTTACTTTGTTCATTAAACGACTGTGGGGAACTGTGTCAAACGCCTTGCGGAAGTCAAGAAACACGGCATCTACCTGTGAACCCGTGTCTAAGGCCCTCTGAGTCTCGTGGACGAATAGCGCGAGCTGGGTTTCACACGACCGTCTTTTTCGAAACCCATGCTGATTCCTACAGAGTAGATTTCTAGCCTCCAGAAAAGACATTATACTCGAACATAATACGTGTTCCAAAATTCTACAACTGATCGACGTTAGAGATATAGGTCTATAGTTCTGCACATCTGTTCGACGTCCCTTCTTGAAAACGGGCATGACCTGTGCCCTTTTCAAATCCTTTGGAACGCTTCGCTCTTCTAGAGACCTACGGTACACCGCTGCAAGAAGGGGGGCAAGTTCCTTCGCGTATCACGGCTGAAAGCCACCGAGGACACAGAGGATAGTGCGACTGCAGGGACTATCTCGCGCACGCCCCCCGCGAGACCCACATTCTCACCTTATATGTCCACACACTACATTCGTAGTGTCCCTACCCAACAAACCCATTACTCGTGGAAGACATTCTTACTAAGTCCCGCAAGAATTCAGGTAATATGTGTGCATCCGAAAGAACAGACACTATATCCATATACACATATGAAAGTTGGAGTCTGGCCGCGAGTCCTGTATGGCTAGCCAAAGCGCATGAGGCGACTGCTTGCTTAAAGAGGGAAGTCCAGATTCAAATCTCTGCCCGACATACATTTTCAGTGTCGTCGTTACCTTCTACATCTGATGGTTGGGTTAGGTTAGGTTAGGTTACATTTCATGTATTTCATATAACATCGCTTTGTTACAGGTATAATATTGTATTTGAAAGGTTAACTGTTCCATGTAGCATTAGTGTACTTAGAGCCATGCATTTTGCCACATTTTGCTCACGAATGGAACAAG
This sequence comes from Schistocerca gregaria, assembly GCF_023897955.1. NCBI lineage: Eukaryota > Metazoa > Arthropoda > Insecta > Orthoptera > Acrididae > Schistocerca > Schistocerca gregaria. Next base: position 181,061,019 of record NC_064931.1, on the reverse strand, counting down.
TGTGAAGTCAAAAGCCCTTGAGCTCAATGGCTGCCCAACGTGCAGATTTCATCTCTCAAGAACTTCAGTTAAGACTAGGAAACAACGGAGTGTATGAATGTTCGAAATAGAGATAGAAAGATAGAGATAGATAGAGAGAGGGGGGGGACATGGAGGAGGGGGGGGGCAAGTAATCCCGTTTCAGGAAATGCTTATAAGTGTTTTGTACCATTGCCATAAGTACTTTATAGCTATGACACAACGGTTATACGAGTAATATGCTAATTAAAGCCAAACGACTGTAGACTTAATCTATTTGATACCCTGTAAACAGTTCCGTCCTTTAGTTTTTACATAACTATTATCTAGACGAATATATAAAGGCGAACTGTTGTTAGCAAAAATCTCGAAAACTTCTTGGTCGTTTTACTTCAGATTTTTACACGATACTGTTATGAACATACCCATGGACATAGGCTACATATTTTATGGAAAAATGTACAGCCTTTCTGTTGCAACTCAGTGCGAGAAGGAAAACGTTGTGGTGTGCTGTGAAAGTGGGCAGCTTTGTTTTCTTTCTCGCAGCTGTTTTGAACAGAAGACCTGTTTATTATGAGAGTTGGCTTGGCTATCGTTAGAATACTACTATGCAATCTGAATCGTGTGAAACTTTGTAATGCTACCCGTTCCCAGGTTAAAAACTATTTGAAGTAATGTCATTGGAGTTACTATCATAAACTCAGAATCATGAGAGGTCTTTCTCATACCCCGTATCCCAAAGATCCCAATCGATTTATACATTCAATTTAAGCGAATCAAGATTTCCGAGCAAGACTCACGATCAAACCCAAACTACCTTATGTTCCTGCGTCACAACCTGTACTCGTTCACACATTATGTAATTCCCTACGAAAGAGGACATTTTAATTGAAAGTCGCTGCCTAGTATCGTCAGATAAAATCGCTTCCTTTCACCCAGTATATGAAACGGTCTGTATCCATATAAAGTAACTTCTGACCGGTGATATATGGACTCAGTAACTCATATGAGAATCGGTATGTGTGGAGTTTGGACAGATCCTGGACACACATCCCGATATAGACAGGTTTCATGGATAGCATTGAAACCTTCGCTATCTCCACAGCGACTAGTCCTTAATGAAGGTGACGTTTCGCTTGAAATTTGGTCTTGCGATGTAATATTTTGTGGCATTACGACTAATACAGCGCTAAAGTAAATGAATTTTGCGATATTCTCTAACATTTTCCACTGTTTTTCGGTAAACTGAATTCTACATTAATTTGTAAAATCTTTTTCGAAGTCACAGGTTGCAAGAGCCCTTTGTTCGGTTTTTACGTACACAATCTTTCAACCAGCAACGCAGCTTTAAGCAGATGCCTCTAGTGATTCTAAAAAGTTCCATCCACAACCTGAGACACTGCAGAGTTTTCTGTACTGTAAAATTGTAGAATATCTCGCTGTTTGTTCCTGAGAATTGTCAACAGCTTCGCGATGGGAACATTTCACGTCAATAGGCAATACGGACACAACACCAAGTGGCTGAGTGTGTCATACAAACGGGTAGGATTGTCACTTCCTTCTCTAGAATATATCCCTCGACAGAATCAACAACCACACACTGGTCCTTTCCTTCACCCTGAGCCGGCCGCGGTGGTCTCGCGGTTCTAGGCGCTCAGTCCGGAACCGCGCGACTGCTACGGTCGCAGGTTCGAATCCTGCCTCGGGCATGGATGTGTGTGATGTCCTTAGGTTAGTTAGGTTTAAGTAGTTCTATGTTCTAGGGGACTGATGACCACAGATGTTAAGTCCCATAGTGCTCAGAGCCTTCACCCTGACGGTTTTCTCTTCAGGCAGCCATAGGAACCATCCAAACGACAGAGTTAGTTGCTTGGCTTACACATAGAGGTTGTTTACATGCAAGTGAAGGATGTAACTTAAATCATCAGAAGACCCGTACTCCTCCTCACTCATTCGAGGGTTATTCGGCTTGGCATAACTCTGCTCACACTGGGGAAGTATCGTGAAATCCCACGTTCATAGAAGAGTAGCATCTCGACATGGGTCAACAGTACGATGCTGACAAGTGTTCTTCTTTACATTGCGTTCCACGGAAGTCGTGGCGTCGTGTAACAGAAGGCACAATCCAGAGAGTATATACCCAGGCACACACTCTGAAATATCTCGATAATGTCTGCGAACTTGTGCACATCGTATTCATGTATAATTCAGCACGTTCTCCTAGACCAGAGACCCAGAAGTCCTGCAAATATTCAACTCGTGTTAATACTCTGCATCCGTTATTACAGTGTCTGATAGTATCCTGGAGAATGCAGTTACTTTGGGCAGTGTGGTTTCGAGGAGTCTCTCCGTCCAATCCAAATATTCGTATGGAAAGCACTCCATCGTCACAAGCTGGCACGGCGCATCAGCGGGATATGCGGCTATGATGATATGCGTGTCCTTCTGACGCATTGTATTTGGAAGAAACGCATGCATGAAGCGTAGCGCATCCAGGAAGCGGAGCGATATTTGTTTGCGTCATTCGCTTAGAAAATGAAATGTACTATTTAACGGTATCAGGAATGACAATAACATTATCATCTTTCAAGCTGAAATTACCCAAGTGATGAACAAGAAGGATCATCATACTTACTAAAATCGTGGAAGAAGGTGTTTATGTGCCATGGTATCTCATACTTCAAGTTGCATGCGTTGTGAGCTGCTCCACAACTTATGAACTGTGAACTGCCCTCTCTTAATTATGTGAACTGTGGGCAGGAGTAAACTGGTGACATGTGAACTGAGGACAGAGGAATAGTCAGCCAATGTTACGCGGAAGACACCACGAGGAGAGTGGCTGATTGTCTCCCATATTCACCGCTGAAATTACAACTAAACTGTCAGTCAAGAAACACATAATTGACAAACATCAAATCGTCACAGTAGTTAGGATTATTCTTCTTCAATTCTTGTGGCGTACAGAGCTTCATGAATGGCAATTTCAAAATAGATGAAAACATCTTTGGTTCAAATGGCTCTGACCACTATGGGACTTAACATCTATGGTCATCAGTCCCCTAGAACTTAGAACTACTTAAACCTAACTAACCTAAGGACATCACACACCACCCAGCCATCACGAGGTAGAGAAGATCCCTGACCCCGCCGGGAATCGAACCCGGGAACCCGGGCGTGGGAAACGAGAACGCTACCGCACGACCACGAGATGCGGGCTGAAAACATCCTTCGGTTGGATATCGTGGTCATGAGAATTTTGCGCACATGCTATAACGCTGTTGTGTATGAACACGAACGTTTATCAGCCAGGTGGACAAATACAGGTGTTACATAGGCAGTACCTTTCAGATCAGGAATGGTGAATAATTGTGAAGTACCGTGAAGAACTCCTGAACGTATCATCTGCACACATTTGCGACACTCACTCAGTACCTTCAAATTAGTAGGTGTTGAAAATATAATGACGTTGTTCACATCATCGTTCGTTATCAAGAACTGTTCGTCACGAATCGGCTTGAGGGTGAGGAGCTCAATATTGTCATGCGTTTCCTGTTTGCTACACTGCAATTTTGAGTGGACTGCAGGCCGTGCACAACGTATGTTGTACCGAATGCGGCTTTCGTCACACTATTCTTCATCAGCTCCTGAAACACGCAGTGGGTAAACAGAAATGAATAAAACTGAGTGGATGAGCAGAACGAGGTGTTTTTCGAATGTGAGTAAATTACTGCACGCAGCTCAGGAATTTCGATAGCGAGAGTCGAGGGGCGATTATCGGATTAACCGATAACCCGGCGCGGTCCGTTGTTAACACGGCAACATAATGAGATGGAACCCGGTGTACACAGTTCACATGTAACTAGTTGCTCTGCGGAACATCCCTCTACGTGGATCAAACGCTTTTCTATCAAGTGGCAGCCCACAAATATGACTGTCAACTGCCTGATCATATAATGCATCATTCTCATGCAAGCCGGTGGTGAGAATGTTGTTGCAATAAATCCCATCAACTTTCCTGGCAAATTTTTCGAGCTCAGACAGTAGCCATTATGTATGATTAGAACTTGCTGCAATTAAATTCTACGAGCATACAGGTTGATATACTGCCACTACGGCCCATCCCGCAGTGTGATTTTGCATGAAAGGCAATGGGGTCGCCTTCACAACGTGCCACAGGAGCTAGGACCCTATCGAATTCGGCGTGTACGACGGCAGGATATCGCTCGTGGTGGTGGACGGTCTTCATATTTAAGGGCTTCTTAACCTCGGTAGGCATTGTCACTCGTACCTGCTCCTGGCTTGAGCAGCCAATGAGGTGTCTTTGAGGTACTCTCCTTGGTCAACAAATCTAAATGTTGGGCCGCTGGTGAGCTAATTTTGAAAAGTTGTTTGGTCCAGCTACATAGTGCTTAATTTCTTTGTTCTGTACAGTGTGCTCACGGCCAACTTCTTGAGGTTCCATATCATCTACTTCCAGGACCAGGTTTGATTCCGTGTAGAAACAGATGTGCCGAGAGACTGTATTTATTTCAAGTGGTAAAGAGTACAGCAATCCCTTGCAAATGCCGTTTATTCCAAATCTAAATTTTGGTAGCTTTGTGGCCATTTTCAGTCCTAAAAGCCATATAAGAAACTAGTTACAATGAAGTAACATGCATACCTTACTATGTGCAGAGTTGTTAAGCTTTCCATATAAATCAATATGTGTATCAGCAAATTTAAGTTAAAACAGTATAACCACTTATATACACACATATCCCCAGTAGGACTATTCATGTCGAAGGTTGAATTCACACTGAGGCCGCTGTTCACAGTTATGGCTCAGATGGCTTAAGTATATGTCATATCACTCTATAGTATGGAGTCCTCTACAAATCTGATGCACTGACAGATTACATTAACTTTATTTTACAATTAGTATGTTTTATCAGTTTATTTAGTAGTAACTGAATAACCTGGGTATTTATTTATTCCAGTCTTCTACTAGTCTACTTCCTCTACCCCCTTCTCTCTGTCCATGTCCTCTTGCCCCCCTCCCTCTCGGTCCATTTCGTCCTTTCCCCTCTCTCTATTTACTGACTCCTCCTCCTCCCTCTCTCTGCTCATCCCCTTTCTCTTTATCCACATCTCCTTCCTCCTATTTTCACCTGCCTCGAGATGACAAGGGGGTTTGTGTTGTCCTCATCATTTCATCATCATTCATGAAAGTGGCAGATTGGACTGAGCAAAGGTTGGGAATTTGTATAGGCGCTGATAACCGCACAGTTGAGAGCCCCACAAACCAAACATCATAATCATCATCATCGTCATCATCATCCTTCCTCCTCTCTCTATCAGTCCCCCCTGTCCTTGCCCATCGTCTCCACCTCTTCCTCTCTCTGTCTATCTCCACCACCCCCTCACTCTGTCACCTCCTCCATCCCCCTTTCTGACCATCTCATCCTGCACATCTCTCCATCCATTTCCTCCCCCCCCCCTCTCTGTCAACACTCCCCCTCCCCCTCTCTTTGTCAGTCTCCTCCTCCACCTTACTGTCTATTTCCTCCTTGCACTTTGTCTTTCATTTCTCCCCCTATCCCTCCTATGGCCATCTTCTCCTCTCCCCTCTCTCTGTCTATCTTCTCCTCTTCCCTTTTTTATCCATTTCGTTCTCCGCCTCAATCTGTTCATCTCCTCTTTCCCCATCTCTCTGCCTATTTTCTCCTCTTCTGTCTCTGTCCATCTCCCCCTCCCCTATCTCTGCACATCTCCTTCACCTCCTCATCCTCCTCCTCTTACCTGAGACTTTCTCTTCCTTCTACCTCCCTGGCCATCCATCTTCTCATCCCTTCTCTCTCTAAGTTATCACACTCACTCCAGTAAGAGGCTGGTGATTCTTACCCCTACAGTATTTCTTTCCTGATCGTTACTAATATGTGTACCACATGTGTAGGATGAACTGTTTGCCCGTGGCTTTGCTCACATATGCGCATGTCAACAACATTTGACACATTTCACGTGTATTTGAACTTGTATTTCACCTGTATGTCTAGCGAATTTCACCTTGTAGTTTCATTTCCACGCAGCTTAATCTTTATGATGTCGTATCTCGTAAAATATGGGCTGTACAATAAAACAATTTTGTAGATACATTCAGTGGTATACGTTCTTCTGTCTGCGAAATGTGTTCTTAGTAGAGTTAGTAGCAAATAAGTAATACATTTAAAAAAAAAAAAAAAGACAGTTTCTCACGCATCTCATTGTTTATGGCGTCATATCACCAGAACTATGTGTTGTACAACGATATATTTTTGTATTTTCATTCAGTGGAAAAGTGGATACTGTCTGAGAAAAGTGTTGCACATGGAGTTAGTAGCAACGAAGTAATAAACTTAACGTCTTACATGATTCAGTAGTTTTTCACGCATCTCAGTCCTTATGACGTCATTTCTCCTAAAACAAGTGCCGTACAATGATGTAATTTTTCTGGTACATCCAGCAGTAAATGTGAATACTGTCTGCAAAATGTATCATGAAAACAGTTAGTGGCAAAGCCATCTGCAATGCTTGGATAATTTAATGATAAGACGACTTCTCACGATAAGCGTGAAATCCAGGTTCTAGTCCCGATCCGGTACAAATTGTCGTTGTTGTCATTCTATCATGCAGCTGATAGCTGTCCATATTCGCAACTGTTAATACCTTTCATGTCTTTCATAATGGCTGCAGTCACCACCGTGCCTCTTGCTTCGGACAGGCATGCATGTCGGAAGGAACATTGCACCGTAATTCAGAACAACACAGGCACTGCAGTATCGAAGTTATTCGCTGACACCGGGCAAGTGATTTTCAATTAAAATATCTCCTCTGTACGAGAATACACATATGTGTGTACGAGTGCAGGTTGTACACACATGATTGATGTATGAAAGTTTGGATCCGGCTCTGAGTCGCGCTCGGACAGCCTAATGGTAATGCCACTGCTTGCAATCAGCGGGAAATTCGGGTTCAAGTCCCGATTCGCACAAATTTTCGTTGTTGTCATTCTATTACACAGCTGATGGTTGTCCATATCCGCAACTGCGAAAACATTGCATGTATAAAATTCAGCCGGACGTTGTGGCCGAGCGGTTCTAGGCGCTTCAGTTGGGAACCACGCGGCTGCTACGGTCGCAGGTTCGAATCCTGCCTCGGGCATGGATGTGTGTGATGTCCTTAGGTTATTTAGGTTTAAGTAGCTCTAAGTCTAGGGGACTGATGACCTCACATGTTAAGTCCCATACTGCTTGGAGCCATTTGAACCATATTTATAAAAATCAGACAGTAGACGGACTTTTATACACCAGTAAGAGGCTGGTGATTCTTATCAAGTGGACCAAAACGAATTCCTGTAAAACAAAGGAAGAAAGTACACTGCTAATGAGAACGAAGTCTTTTGTGACAGTATTGTTGTATAAAACTTCTCATACTTCTTTTATACTGAACTGACGCGACAAGAAGTCTGAGAATGTTTTATACATACACGCCAATACTGTCCACGAAAAATTCATTTAGAGTTATTGGTATAATATACTGGCTCAGCATTTCCACTATATCTTGCACTGGCGAATTCCATGCATTATGTGCGTGTGCGGTCATGCGTGCGCACGAGCTTGTGTGTGTGTGTGTGTGTGTGTGTGTGTGTGTGTGTGTGTGTGTATGTGTGCGTGCTTGTGTGTGCGTGTGTGTTGTGTTTTCCCTGAAGGGGTACTATGTGTTGGAGGAAGAAAAGAGAAAAAGCCGAGGACTGAAATACATTCTAAGAAAGAATCTAACCAATCTCGTCGAAATTTGTAGGCTTGTTCGCTATTCGCTCGAACACTGCCCGATTAACGATGGCGTAGCTGCCAAGCACATGTGGGACCGACAGAAAGAACTAATTCGCCGATTTCTAGGTGTGTTTTAGGCTACTGGCTTGAAATGTATGAGTCAAATTTTGTTATTTTTGAGAATGGTATGGATTCCACGTTATCCAAAATGGACTCCGCGTCATTGCTTTTCACCTCGATTATTTCTTAAGCGGGAGCATGGTGACGTAAATCGTTTTATACTAGCTGCTTTCGAGTTATGCCCAAAATTTTTTTTGAAACTTTGAGGTCCGTTGAGTCTGATCTTCCCTTGCGGGAACCGGCTGCTGGTGAAAATCATGTTCGTCGCACTAGATGGAACACTGAACTCTGTGGGCTACGCGATAGCAATTACTTGCACTGGGGGAAATACATGTAGGCTGTCGAGTGTGTGGCCCACCACATATCATTAGCTGCCAACAAGCAGCCCTCAGCAGGCCCATGGAACCGCAACACTGTGCCCATGGGCAGATCGCCTAATAAACTTCCTCTGTTTTCGAAGCTCGTCCCCAGTGCCTGCCACCCAAGCTCAAATGGTCCTCAAGCAGTAATTTCGGAATAGTCTCTGTAAACTGTTGCAGAACAAAGACACTTTCTGATTCCGGTAAATTATACAGACTTGCTACTCAGGGCAACGGTAGAGTGGCAAATAGTGATTCAGTTAGTACGATAGTTAGTGCGTTAGATAGTATTTGAATCAGTGATGCTAGTGTTGTAGCTGAAGAAGTCAGTGATGGGATGGATCATGTTTCGTAACAGAGAACATTCAGAGCACGTAACAACAACAGTTTTTTAGCAGTGGGTGACAGCAGCAAGTATGCAGTATGAATCAGAAGAGAGTGATCATCCTCGTGGGCAAAGAGATTCAGTGCGAGACACAGAATACGCCACCGTCATGTCATCAAATACACTACTGGCCATTAAAATTGCTACACCACGAAGATGAAGTGCTACAGACGCGAAATTTAACCGACAGGGAGAAGATGCTGTGAAATTCAATGATTAGCTTTTCAGAACATTCGTACAAGGCTGGTGCCGGTGGCAATACCTACAATGTGCTGACATGAATAAAGTTTCCAACCGATTTCTCATACACAAACAGCAGTTGACCGGCGTTGCCTGGTGAAACGTTGTTGTGATGCCTCGTGTAAGGAGGAGAAATGCTTACCATCACGTTTCCGACTTTGATACAGACCGGATTGTAGCCTATCACGATTGCGGTTTATCGTATAGCGACATTGCTGCTCGCGTTGGTAGAGATCCAATGACTGTTAGCAGAATATTGAAGCGGTGGGTTCAGGAGGGTAATACGGAACGCCGTGCTGGATCCCAACTGCCTCGTATCACTAGCAGTCGAGATGACAGGCATCTTATCCGCATGGCTGTAACGGATCGTGCAGCCATGTCTCGATCTCTGAGTCAACAGATGGGGACGTTTGCAACACAATAACCATCTCCACGAACAGTTCGACGGCGTTTTCAGCAGCATGAACTATCAGCTCGGAGACCATGGCTGCGGTTACCCTTGACGCTGCATCGCAGACAGGAGCGCGTGCGATGATGTACACAACAACGAACCTGGGTGCACAAATGGCAAAACGTCATTTTTTCGGATGAATCCAGGGTCTGTTTACAGCATCATGATGGTCGCATCCGTGTCTGGCGACATCGCGGTGAACGCACATTTGAAGCGTGTGTTCGTCATCGCCATACTGGCGTAGCACCCGGCGTGATAGTATGGGGTGCCACTGGTTACACGTCTCGGTCACCTCTTATTTACATTGAGGGCACTTTGAACAACGAACGCTACATTTCAGATGTGTCACGAGCCGTGGCTCTGCCCTTCATTCGATCGCTGCGAAACCCTACATTTCAGCAGGATAATGCACGACCGCATGTTGCAGGTCCTGTACGGGCCTTTCTGGATACAGAAAATGTTCGACTGGTGCCCTGGCCAGCACATTTTGCAGATCTCTCACCAACTGAAAACGTCTGGTCAATGGTGGCCGAGCAACTGGTTTATCACAATACGCCAGTCACTACTCTTGATGAACTGTGGTATCGTGTTGAAGCTGCATGGGGAGCTGTACCTGTACACGCCATCCAAGCTCTGTTTGTCTCAATGCCCAGGCGTATCAAGGCCGTAATTATGCCAGAGGTGGTTGTTCTAGGTACTGAATTCTCAGGATCTATGCACCCAAATTGTGTGGAAATGTAATCACATGTCAGTTCTAGTATAATATATTTGTCCAATGAATAGACGTTTATCATCTGCATATCTTCTTGGTGTAGCAATTTTAATGGCCAGTAGTGTACGTTTCCAAGAAATAAGTGACATCGATTGAAAAAGCACTAGAAGCTGCCGAACACTTTCAACAGCAGACCAATGCTTTAATTGCAATCTACGGCCGAGATACTGTCATAAACACCGACCAAACAGGATGTGAATATCGTGTCAATATGAGACGTACTTTGAAACATGGAGGCGAGAAGAAAACGTTTGCTGCAGTTGGTAGCATGAATGAAGCTATACACTCGTACACTGCACAATATTCCATCACTTCATTCGGAAAACTGATGATGACAGTGACGTAGTGTTTGCAAAAACACAATGGAAAATTCGGTCCACCGGTCTCTCAAGTTGAAGCTCTCCAGAGGGAATCTGGAAAAGTTTCTATTACGTGCTCAAAATCGGAAAGTTTACCTTCCAGCTGTATCAATCATATTTGGAAGATGAGAATCATATTAGTGTTTGCGAATACAGCTTAACTTTGTCTGGGATATGCATTGGTTACTCTGCTGGTTAGTGTATGTGGATGACGTTGTGAAACCCTATGTGCAGCTAAACAAAACGCCTGATATCCGTGGCCAAACAGACACGACACTCTACAATACGGCATCCATGGATGATGATCATCATCTGACCTGCACCGTAAAAGTGATACCGTCTAAATGAACCTCTCTTTGTCAACCACGTAACGTTTACCTTTTACGACAGGTAAGGAATTTCATCGCATGACCTCAGAATCATGTAACATCACAGCATAGCAGATAATTACAGGATAGCGAAAATGCTATTAAAATGGATGCATTTGTCCATAACCAGTTTTCCGCACCTGTCTTTCAACATATGGTTTTAAAGGCTTGGTACGCATGCACATTGGTATCTGATAGACCTGTGTTTAACAACGTGAATCAGTTATGTTTTCCACGAATAGTGTACCAGAAAACATTTTAATGCAGTGAGATTTCATTCGTGCGTTGTGCAATGGTGAGAGATATATTGATATTTTACCTAATTCTATAGTAAGTTTCACCCCACTCATTGCAAGAACATTCACGAATACACGATCACTTAGGATTACGTAATAATATACTTTACATTTATTTTAGTATTCTGTATCACAATGAAAATAACTGCAAATACATTACATATAGTTATTAGATTATTAACACCACCCGATGCTGTACTTAATAAAAGAGAAAGAAAAGTATTCTTATTATGAGAAAATTATCAGATACATTGAAAAAAGCATCGAAAGAACAAAAGTCACGACCAAGAATCGAACATGGACCAGTGGGTTTGTAGTCTAACACCTCGACCGCTCACCTCGTTTTCATAGATGCTTAGGATGACGTACACCCAGGCTACAGTGTGAAAACGCGGAAATGTTAATGTCTTGAACATATTAATTAATTAAAAAAGTTTGCTTTTAGACGATCTTTCGATATATAGCACAGAAAATACGATTTTCCGTCATCAATATAGACCCGATTATTTTTTTCAGTAACTAGAGAGTGTGTACCAAAAAGGCGAAATACGTCTCTCTTTATTTTCAATACAGGATGTCCTTGAAAGTATTGATCAAAATCAGGGACCCACATGCCAGACCCTCGCCTCATCAGCCATTAGATTATATTAATAGTTGCGCTGTTTCAGCGGGTTGCTCTACAACTTCTACTGCTTGACATATTAAAAGTTTTCTCCAGTTAATGTCTGTAATCAGAATATGAATAGTCCGTCACTGGAGGCAGTGCATGAATTTAAAGAATACACGGCTAAAGCAAGAGAACACAATGACAAGTTATAAGGGGGTTCGAAGAATAATTCTGAGGAAAAAATTGGAGATTAGTGTGCATGGACTTGATGAAAAATTAACAGAAAGAATAGATATTAATGCTAAGGAGTTAACTGTGAAGTCAGACGCAAATGCAAGGGGACAGTAGGCTTATGTTATCACTTTACAGAGACAGATTCATAACTCAGAGAAAAAATGAGAGCTCAGTACTGAAGATGTTGCAAGAAAATTTCATGTACTTATACACAATAAAGGGAAAAGTAAGAGTCAGATTTTGACAGGTGTAGTTCTGATGTAGAAGTAAATTCGTCAAAGTTGAAGACGGTTACAGTAAATTTCAGAAGGTTACTAATGAACAAAATCAGCAGTTGCAAAATAATTTTCAAAATGTAAGGTAAGCCTTGTCCAAAAGTTATCAGTCACTTTCGAAAGTAAGTTATAAACATATTACATTACTAAAGAGCTTATAACTGAATTTTCATGAATTTTAAGTCAGTTCAGAGAAGGAGATATCCGAAATTAGGAAAGAGATTAAGCAAACAAGTTTGAAGGTTGATGGTTCAAATGGCTCTGAGCACTATAGGACTCAACTGCTGTGGTCATTAGTCCCCTAGAACTTAGAACTACTTAAACCTAACTAACCTAAGGACATCACACACATCCATGCCCGAGGCAGGATTCGAACCTGCGACCGAAGCAGTCGCACGGTTCCGGACTGCGCGCCTAGAACCGCGAGACCACCGCGGCCGGCTGAAGGTTGATGACTTGGCAATTTCTGTGCCGTAGTTGGTTGTCAGTAATGAATAGAGTTCCAGTGGTATTGTACCTGCAAGCGCTGGTGAGTTCAAAGAAGTGATATGACTGTTAAGGTTTAAGGAAGCGCAGATGGAGGTTAACAGAAGACGAAGGGAATTTGGTAATGGAAATTTGTGGTAAGGTCTTATGGGACCAAACTACTGAGGTCATCGGTCCCAAAGTCTACACACTACTTAATCTAACCCAAACTAACTTACGCCATGGACAACACACACACTCATGCCCGAGGGAGGACTCGAACCTCCGACGGGGGGACCGCACGGACGCCATAGACCACGCGGGGTAGCCGCGCGACAAAGGAATTAGGTCAAGAACTAAACGAGAGAGTCTCTGTGACTGAAGACAACTTAAGTGAATATGTTACTGAAGGATGCTGGTATAGTAGAGGTCACTTACCAGACGATAATGTGAATTCACGTCATCATGAAGAGGAGCGAGATCCTGCGTCCCATTATGGAAGGAGAACGCATGACACAAGTGGTCATTTCAGTTGTGAAAATCTAAATCGTGGAGACATGTCTAGTTTTGGCTATAGTCATTTTTCATCTTTTAAAAATGACTGAAATTTGGAGAAATACATGAAATAGTATTCATGCTTATTGTATTGTATTGTATGTAATTGGGGACAAAGAAACTACGGAGAGGCTTCGTCCCCGCAGTAGCCCTCAGTGGTTCATAACCCCATAGTAGGCCACAGCAGTCCACTCACCCCACCGCCGCCCCACACCGAACACAGGATTATTGTGTGGTCCGCATGTATCCCGTGCCACCCAACGTGCTCTAGAAGGTGTAAGTCAACTACCCTGGCCAGCAAGATCTCCGGATCTGTCCCCCACTGAGCATGTTTGGGACTGGATGAAGCGTCGTCTCACGCGGTCTGCACGTCCAGCACGAACGCTGGTCCAACTGAGGCGCCAGGTGGAAATGGCATGGCAAGCCGTTCCACAGGACTACATCCAGCATCTCTACGATCGTCTCCATGGGAGAATAGCAGCCTGCATTGCTGCGAAAGGTGGATATACACTGTAGTAGTGCCGACATTGTGCATGCTCTGTTGCCTGTGTCTATGTGCCTGTGGTTCTGTCAGTGTGATCATGTGATGTTTCTGACCCCAGGAATGTGTCAATAAAGTTTCCCCTTCCTGGGACAATGAATTCACGGTGTTCTTATTTCAATTTCCAGGAGTGTATGATCAACAATAGCTATGAATAAGTGAACAGGTTCTTTGGCCATTTCAATTGTTCGAACAGATGATAATGGAATTGTTTTCCTTTATGTTCTGGATACGAGAAACTAGGTGTTTGTGCTGAGTGACTCAACATTTCAGCTTTGTGGACGCCTATTCATCCTCTAGAGACGGCCAAGATAAAGGGAACCATCACTAGAAAACGAGTACAGGTGAAGACACAAGTGTTTGTTGGATTCCCTTGTCAAGGCAACAGGTTTCCTATGAATTTCGTGCCTGTGCTGATTTTGGGGGCTCATTTTTTGTTACACACCAGGTGGTTATGATCTTGGGTTGCAGTGAAGTGGTTCTGAATTGTAATGAGTCATTGTTGAAGTTGAAGTCTGCTGAATATGTTGTTACGAAGAAGAATTATAACAATTGTCTTAAATTTCTCACCAGATCTGAGTTATCTTTTAAGGAAAAACCTGTTGTGACTCATTATAATGCTGGTGAAATTTTATTACTATATTGTCAAAAAGGGTTTGCACTTTACAAGACTTGTGTAATAGAGTTGACTATGTTGGGAGGACATATAAATTATTGAAAGAAAACCTGTTTGGGGTGCTCTGATGTCATTCTTTGGTACTTTCTGAACATCCTGATAAAATTAAAGATTTTTCATATCCGTTCAACGTTAAGGAGCACAAGAGATTCTTTGTTAGGTCATATCCCTACCACTGACCTATGAGGAGGAAGTGGAAGCTGAAAATGTTACGGTAAAGTGTTACAGAGCTTTCTGTCAGCTTACATAATGATCCATTGTTGATGGAGCCTAAGAAGGGAGATGGTATTAGGTTACTGTTGGATTCCAGTCAGATAAGTACAAAGACTGACTAGAAAGTGATAGACCATTGACACTATATCAGGTTCTACAGAAATTTCGTGGGATTAAAACTCTGTTCTCTACTGACTTCAGACATTACTATTGGCAGATTGAATTGCATGATTAATGTCGAAAATTCACAGCATTCCTATGTTATGGTTCATGCTATTAATTCTACAAAACACCCTTCAGAATTAATATCAGTACAACTGTGCTTATCTGAGGTTTCAGTAGTATTCTTCCAGCAATTTTGATGTTTGGAAGGCGACAGGTAAAATTTCTGGGATACACAGTGACTGCATCAGGTATTCTACCTTATCCATTGAAAATGGAGGTGATTAGACACTTTCGTAATCCTAAAAACAAGGAAAAAGGATCATGGAATCTTGTGATTGTGTGCCTTGACGGGTTAGCAAACTCCTTGGCATTGGGTTGCCCAAGCATGGGCTGAATTTGAGGGTGTGAGACACTCTCTCTTAGAGGCTACCCTCCTGTCACATCCTTATTTAAGTGAAGATGTTTGTCTAAACTCAGACCGTTATGAGATTGGTCTAGGTGCTTAGCCCTTTCAAGAATTTGAAGTAGATGAAGTTACGAAGGATCATACTATTTCTTTTGTGAACTGGGTACTTACTAAGTGTAAACGTAATTATTTTATCACAGACCTTGAAGATCTAATGTTGTGTGGGGTTTTGTGAAATTCAGAAGTTATATTTTTGGTCAGGTAACTAAAGCCCGCACAGATCATTGGGCACTTGAATTTTTAATGAATACAAAGTTGACTCACAGTCATTTAGCCAGGTAGGTGTTGTATCTATGAGTATTCAGCCTTACAATTTTGCACATTCATGATAAAGAGGACATCATTTCTAATACTATTTCGAGATTTTTCTCCAGGGTTTAATCATGGGATCAAGGACGATGTTGAAAAAAATAATTTCAGTGTCATATATTTTCAGAGTGTAACATTTGGATATTTCACTACGAGTTCACTTGAATGTATTTTAAGGGGCAGGATAAAGATCCATTCCGAAAGGAGGTGAAGGAGAACAGGATAGATCAAAACAATGTCTCATTTAGGCTGTTTTACTTTGTTAGACATTATATTTCGTTTAGGAAAGGAAGTAGAGATCATTCACATTGGGTTATCTGCATACTTATTTGGCACACTCATTGCATTTAAGTTCACTTTGAAGTAACGAAACGTTTCCACAAATTTTATGAGGCACGCTATTTTCTGAATATGGATAAATGCATTTTGCAGGAGTCTTTCAGCAGCCACGACTCAGGTACATGATCGTAGTTCTGAAGACCCTCGACACTCTATTGCTGCCATGCTTTCTTTGCATAGTGCTATTCCTTGTTCTAGATTCTATGGCTAAGAGACTACGTCTTTGTAGAAATTCGGTGGATAAGGTATCACAACGAACCATTTATCTGTCGTAAGAGACATACTCAACGAAACATTAGCGATTTCGTATCCTTGACTGTCAGAATGTGGACTTATCCAGTGGAGAACAACCTTCTACTGACTGTTCTCGAATTACGTAAGAAGAGCCTGGACGATGTAAGGAACGAGGTGACTGTTCCTACCTCCGTAGAGATTCATCTCACCTGGAATCAGAAAATATGATAATCGGCGCTGCTACTTGTTCGTGGGCGTTTTTGAGACCCCGTACAGTGGCTGTTGGTACTGTAATTAGAGGAGTTATGTCGGTTGGGAGCGTAAATTTTCCTTTATGGTTCACAATAGCACTCCAGTAAACACCTCTAAAATCTTCGTCGTTCAACGAGCCATCGTTGTAGATCAGCCCAATGCTACTCCACTTCGAGACGTCGTTTACGAGTAAACGACGAGAAACTAAGGAAGGTCAGGGTTTGATACGTAAAAGAATTCGAGAAGTGAAGCGCCAGTTCTGCTGCAGATGGGTGAAGTATGTAACAGCCCCATCATTTACACAACTCAAGTGATTTGGTGAAACCACAGGGAGTTTAAGTCTGAGTGATAGGAATAGTGAGGTCGAGCAAGACATGTTGCTGGAGACGAGAGCGTGCTGAAAAGTAAAGCCTCCGATTCGTTTGTGTGAAAACTCTCAAAGCTCTTTCAATAAAACAAACGTATTAACAGTTCACAACTTTATTCTCCATATCTACATATTTGCAGCCATCTGCTACTAGAGGGTCCCGAACTATAGCGTGTAACATCTCGGTGTCTAACGTAACTATGTTGGTGTCTGAGAAACAGTGTGTTGTAATCGAGTTTCGAATTCGAAGAGTTCGTCACACACGGAGGACCCTCCCATTCAGCATGACATTGTCCGACCACGCACGAGCCCTATGATGTCTGCAACAATCCGATACCTTGGGTTCACTGTCACAGATCATCCTCCATACAGTCCCCACTTCGTCCCGTCCGATTTCGATCTGTTTCCAAAACTTAAAGGACACTTTCGAGGACTTCACTTTGTTTGTGATGGAGGCGTGCGAGCAGAGGTGAGGTTGTGGTTCCGTGAACAAAATCAGACATTCTGCAGTAAACTGATCTCTCGCTGGGAGAAATGCGTCGTCGCCAGGGTGACTATGTTGAGAGATAAATATGTATACATAAGGAATAAAGATGTAGAATGTTATTAACGTTTGCTCAGATGGTTAAAATGGCTCGGAGTGCTATGGGACTGAACATCTGAGGTCATCAGTTGGTTCAAATGGCTCTGAGCACTATGGGACTTAACTTCTGAGGTCATCAGTCTCCTAGAACTTAGAACTACTTAAACTTAACTAACCTAAGGACATCACACACATCAATGCCTGAGGCAGGATTTGAACCTGCGACCGTAGCGGTCGCGCGGTTCCAGACTGAAGCGCCTAGAACCCCTCGGTTACAATGGCCGGCAAACAGTTGTTGTATTTAGAAAGCTGCAATAGTTTCCACATAAAAAATTCGGAAGCTTACTTTTTCAGCACGGCCTCGTGTGCCGCACTCGTAACTTGCATTGAAATAGTGTGATTGCTGTGCAGGCAGTTGATTTTCAACATCAAAGATCAGTAAACTTTTCATTCGCACATTATTTCCATTTCACGTTTGGGTACAGAAACTATTTTCAATGAAGTTCTTTCACAATAAATGTGTGCATTGGCTTGGTTTATTAAATAACGTCACTTCTGTTTAACGAAGGAAGCCAAACAGGGAGAGAAAAACAGTATGGTACCTTCTTTCGGTACCAATTATTTAAGAACAAGTTTAATCACGAATATCTGTTTATAAACCTAACGTAGTCGTACCGCGGTTTTTTTGACGTCGTTTTTCTTTTTAGTCATATTGACGCTATACTGTTCATAATAGGCATGCTGATGTCACGAAGCAACCTAAGTTCAAAATTCATGCAATTCGCACATTTATTTTTCTATTTATGTTTACTTATAGAAAGAGACTTCCTGTATTTCCTTCCTGTCCTGATAAAACAACGTATCAGATAAAATAACCTCTAAAACGTAGGTCCAAAAACTACATGTAACATTTATATGTGCTTCTTGTGTTTGTATCAAAATTCCTGAGCGTTTCGTGATATATTGTGTATATTCTTATGCTGAGTTCCACGAGAAATGGTTTTTTTCTTTGCTATCTCAGTCGTAATCAATATTAATTTGGGCTTTACACAACTTCAGTAGCAGTATCCTCTTTTCGAGAATCGTTCACTCTGAAATTCAGTATCTATTGCTGTGAATTTTCTGGGAATTTTCTGAAACAATGAGTGCTGCGCATAGCATTCCTTGTAGTAAATCGACGTTTGTGATTTACAGTTACTGTAACACATGTAATAACTAACATATTGTGTTAAATATAGTGTTCCTGTCAACAGGATTGTATGTTGTCTGCATTTCTTATAAATAAACGCTATTTTCGAGTATATTTGCGTCTATAACCGCAAGAAACTTCAGGAAGTTAATAACTTTTATCACAGATTTCTCAGTTACCTTACTGGAAACATCGTTTTGGATGTCAACTGCTTCAGTTGTTAAAGAGGGCTAGTATAAGGGCCGATCAAAAATTTTCCGTTTTGGAGCTTTGCTGCAGTGTACATGCAACGTACCTCGACTCTGATGCCGTTATATAAGCCAACGTTATTACCAATGGCGTCCAAAAGCGACCAAAGTGTTGTTATTCTTTTCTTGGCTTCCTAAGGACAAACACCGGAAGACATGCATAGGAGAATGAAGAATGTGTGTGAGGGAGCACGTCTGTCGAAAACCACCGTTGCGGAATGAAAACTGCGATAAGGTGTGCTGCTTCATGATAACGCGCGTCCCCATACCGTAAATGTCGTACCGGTACCGCAGAAGTTATGTCAGCTCAAGTGGGAGACACTCGATCACCCGCCCCATAATTCTTATCTCACACCATACGATTATCACTCCTTCGGCCCTTTTTTTTTTAATGTTGAAGGGTCTACGATTTCTGTCGGATGAGGATGTGCAGCAGGTAGTTGCGGACTGATTCACACAGCAGGACATGGTGTTCTACCAAACGGGAATCTTCAACCTTATGCGTCGGTGGGGTGATTGCCTCAATGCTCACGGTGTCTTCGCCTGATTGGCATATCGATTCTGGACGGTACCGCCTTCGAACGGAAGGTTTTTTGTTGCCCCTTATAATACAGGTTCAGAAATGCAAAGAGAATCAGCAAGCTTGCGGCAGCCACAATGCAGCCCCACTGAGAATGATGTTCTCGAGCACGGGGTGAGTTAGCTGACGTTCTTAAACAACTGTAAATAATCTTGACTACTGTCAAATGAGTGGAAGCTGCTGCGAATAAATGTCTTGGGAGGACGCCAATATTCATGTACCAGAGACATCCAAGGCACCTCAAGTACTGTCCTCTTCGTTGATCTTGTTTCCTCTACAGGAAGTATGGGATCCATCACTACTCGTCCACTTGGCTGTCAGTGGCAGGGCTAGGCGCGTCCTGTACCTAGGAGAAACGGACCATGTTCGAAGTTCTGTCTTCCTCTGAAACGGAAACTGAGCAACTGGGACACACTGTCAAAAGCCCTGAACTGTATCATATTGTAAGGTAAAATACCATCAATAATGTTGTCATAAAGTTCCGCATTGTCTTCTTGATGTGCTAATGCAAACTGATATGTTGTTGGAGCCAGTAACATCAAAATAACCAAACGATTAAATAAATAAGTCCTCTATCACTACATGCCACTGAATTGTAGCACTATGCGCTGTAATCGAATTTCGAATTCGAAGAATTCGTCCACAAATTGAGTACCCCTCTCCTTCAGTATGACAATGCCAGACCACACACGACCGCTGCGACATCTGCAGCTATCCGGCAGCTTGGGTCCATTGTCATCGATTATCCTCCATACAGTCCCGAATTGGTCCTATCCGATTTTCATGTGTTTCCCAAACTGAAAGAACACCTTCGAGGCCTTCACTTTGATACTGATAGAGCGGTACAAGCAGAGGTGAGGTTGCAGCTTCGTCATCAGACTCAAACATTCTACAGTGATGCTATCAACAAACTGGTCTCTCGTTGGGACAAATGTGTTCATTGCCAGAGAGTTTTGGTGAGAAATAAACATGTAGACGTGAAGAATAAAACCTTAGAACATTAATAATGTTTGTTTTATCTATTATTATTTTTTATTATAATATTTTATGGCCTTCATTGGACCATTCTAGTCAAAAATACAAAGTTGTAAACAAGTTGTTACACAGGGATACAATTTGGCTGAACAATAAGTTAATATGATATTTAGGTAATATAATTATTAGAGTCTATTCTTATATGAAAGATGTTTTGGTCTTCTGTCTGCCAAATATTTCTTCATTCTTTCAGATATTTTCTTTCTTTCTTCGTCTGAGAACACTCTTCCTGTACTCCTTTAATTGACTTTCATTTGTAGTCTGGTTTGCGGGTCTTGCAGTATTCTGGTTTTCTCTGTCTTGTTTTTTAGGTCATCTACTGTAATTTGGAGTTCTTTTATATCTTCCTTAATTTCTGTGATCCATTTAATGTCGCTCTTGCTATTCCGCAAGTTTTGTATTATTTTTTGACTAATTCTGTTTTCTGGAGTCCTCATCAGATGTCCAAAGAATGAGATGCGTTTCTTGCTGATCGTGCTCAAGACTGGTTCTATTTTCTTATATACTGTTTCATTTGATACTATTCTCCAATGTCCATTTATTTTATACTGTTTATTTATACATGCCCTAATTATTATTCTTTCTATTTTTAGTATTCTGTCAATTTTTGCTGTATTATTTGTTTTGAAGATAGTTTCAGCTGCATACGTTATTTCTGGTTGTGTAACTGGTTTATAGTGTTTTAATTTTGCATCTATAGATAGGCTTTTTTGTTGTATGTAGTTATGGTAATGTAATTTGCGTAGTTCAGTTTTTTATTCTATTCTGCCATGACGGCTTCTCATTTAGATTGTATGTTATTATTTCGCCTAAATATTTAAATTTAGCAAAAATTTTGATTTCCTGTTCTCCTAATGTAATTTTGTTTGCAAGTGGTGGTTCAGTTAGCATAATCTCCGTTTTTTTTAAATGATATTCTGAGGCCTACTTTCTCTGCTATTTCTTGTAGTGATTTCACTTGTTGCCTGGCTTCTTGAACGGTGTTGGCTAGGAGAGCAAGATCATCAGCGAATCCGAAGCAGCTTATGCTAATATCATCTTTTGCACTTCCAGTTCTTATCATCTTTGGATCGTCCTTGTACCGTTCTCTCATTATGTATTCCAGTGCACAGTTGAACAGTAATGATGATAGGCAGTCACCTTGTCTTAAGCCTGTTTTTATGAGGAATGGTTCCGAAATTTCTCCTCTAAACTTCACTTTTGATTTGGTGTTGGTTAGAGTGAGTTGTATTATTTTAATTAGTTTTGGATGGATTCCTAGATTTCTAAAATTTTTAATACTGAAGGTCTGTGGAGACAGTCATATGCCTTCTTAAAATCTACAAATGTTATTGCCAGTGGTTTATTCCGTTTCTTGTAGTATGCCATAATCAATTTTAAACTAATTATCTGCTCTGCACAGCTTCTCCGTGGTCTGAAACCTCCCTGATATTCCCCTAACTCCTGTTCTAATTGTTCCTTGATTCTTTCATATAGGATCTAGGATAGAATTTTGTATGTGCAATCTAGGAGAGAGATTCCTCTGCAGTTGTCTGGGTTGCTCTTATCTCCCTTTTGTGTAGTGGGTGGATGATAGCTGTGGTCCAATGTTTGGAGAATCGTTCTGTTACCCAGATTTTTCTTAGAGCCTTGTGTAAGGAGGTCTTGACTGTGTCACTTGCATATTTCCACATTTCAACAAAAACCTGATCTCCTCCACATGCCTTAGAATTTTTTTCTTCTTTAAGAATTTTTTCTACTTCTTGGAAAGTTGGAGAGTCTAGTTTGTTAGGTTTGGTTTTTATTGGGGTATTTATGTTGATTTGTAAGGTTTCTTTGGGTTCCTCGCAATTCAGAAGTTTGTTAAATGCTTTTGCCATGATTTCTGCATTTTCCTTGTTACTGTGTATCATTCTTCCATCTTCATCTTTCAGTATTAGTGTAGGGGCCTCATATTGTTGTAGTTGTTTCCCAAAGATTTTATAGTAGTACCTGGAGTTGGTTTTATGATAATTACCTTCTATAGTGTTTATAATATCTTTATGGAATTCTCTCTTGATTCTTCTAATATTTTGTGTGAATTTTTTCTTTCATTTTTTAGGTTGATGGCATTTTATTCAGTTTTATGTGTCTGAAACTTTAACCATGCTTGGTGTCTATCTTCTTGGAATTTGTCACATTCTGATTTCCACCATGTATGTTTCCTTCGTGGGTTCAAGGGTGCTAGAGTCTCTGCTTCTTTTTTAAAATTAGGCACTAGTTGTTCTAGATCATTTGTTAATTTGATGGTTTGTGTTATTTGTTGGTATTTATTATTTTATATATCTTATGTGGGGCAAACCTCCTTTTTATTTATTAGTTTTTCCGGTCCTCTTCTTTAACGGAGTGAATTTGATTTTAATTTTAACTATATAATGGTCTGATCCTGCGTCTACTCCTCTCAGTACTTTAACATTGTGGATCTCCTTATGAAAATTTTTGTCCATACAGACATGGTGTAGCTGCCACTCTTCCTTCCTCCAGTCTGGATGTTTCCATGTTTTAAGTTTACTTGGCTTCCTCTTAAAGTATGTTGATTTAGATATAAGATTGTGTTCTCTACAGAGTTCTACAAGTCTTTGACCGTTTTTGTTCGTAAATTTATGTGGACTCCATTTTCCACTTATATCTTTATATTTCCTTTTTTTCCCAACTGAGCATTGAAATCTCCCAATAAGATTTTTACATTCTTTTTATTTACTCTGTTCACAGTTTGTTCTAGAAGGTCCCAAAATTTATCTACCTCTTCCTTTGTTTTTTTTTTTAGACAATTTTTTTCATTTGTTGGGCATGAGCATTTATTGTTGTATAGGTTTTATTCATTGTTTTAAAGCTTAGAGTCGCAATTCTTGGTGATACTGCTTGGAAATCCGTCACTGAATCTATTATTTTTATGTTTACTAAAAACCCTGTTCCAAACTGGGGACATTGTTTCATTGCCCACAGTCCTGGTTTTCCATTATAAATTCTGTATCCTTGTGATTCGAATGGGTCCTCTGTGGTGGTTCTCATTTCTTGCATCCCTGTTATTACAATTTTTTGTTTATTTAGTTCATCTGTGAGCTCCTTGAGTTTTCCGGTCTGAAGTAGTGAGTTTATGTTGTGTGTTGCTATATAATTTATTTGCTCATTTTTAATCTTCTTTTTGTGTTTTAGTGTGCATTTTGATGGTTGCAAACGCTCCGTTTCGTTGCTGTCTTCTAGTTGACTACCCACCGAATCCGATGTAGCCTTTTCCTGCCTTTTTGAGAAGGACGGTGGAATTTTTTCCCTAAAAGACCTCCCCATTTTTGACTTTCGAAGGTTGTCAACCGTAGTTGGAGCAAGCTCCGATTTACAACTACGGTTGTTAACCGCAGAGGGTGTGTTTGGTCCGCGAGAGCTATTTTATTTCACTCAAGTTCGCCAGTAAACCGGTGAGGACTTCCCTATCCGCCACCTGGGACGCGCCACGTAGGAGTATCACCTCTCCTCCTAGTATGACAGCATAGTAGTTTCGTGGGTTTGTTTTATCTAAAAGCCTTTTAAGGTTTTCACACAAACCGTGCGACTGCTACGGTCGCAGGTTCGAATCCTGCCTCGGGCATGGATGTGTGTGATGTCCTTAGGTTAGTTAGGTTTAAGTAGTTCTAAGTTCTGGGGGCTAATGACCACAGCAGTTGAGTCCCATAGTGCTCTGAGCCATTTGAACCATTTTTCACACAAAAATTTCGGAGGCACTACTTTTCAGCACGCACTCGTACTTTCTGTACTGCGTCACGCCCTCGTAACACTAAGAAGATCAGTGTAGTTGTTGGTAGTGATAACAATGGTTTGGCTCATCTGTGTATACTGAAATCTTAAATTAAAAGCAAAACGAAGCTCACTGTTTGTCAAATGTAATTGTAATGAAATAGATGGCAAAGAATGCTTGATTTGTTCAACATGATCATAGAGTAAATGTGGCAGTCATTTCTCCGTTAATTTGAGATACAAATCACAAGAAATAATCACTAGAGAATGAGGCGAATGGGAGAGTTATCGTGAAACAACGTTACAAAAGCGGTAGGTCATTCTGCGTCATCTGCGTGATGGAACGAGTACTAGCAGATGATTAAAATTATTCCTCGTCGAAAACCGGCAGCGTCTTAGGCTCCAAGACTAAGGTGAATTTCTGTAGACATAAGGCCTAAACTGTGGTCCGGACGCTGACAATAGCGACTGTGTGCTGTGCTCTTGAAGACCAGGTAAACACTGGGAGTGACTGTTCTTCTCAGGTCCTACTTAAAACTTCTGGTCCTGAGATAAACGATCACCTTGCGAAAGTGACACTGCTTGCTACGATCAACCTAACTAGGCCTTTGTGGTAAGTTCTGAAACGACCACTCGCGTATGGTAGGTTGGCCCAAACTCTGTCAAGTTCTCACAGCTAACTTCACGTTCCAGATGTTCTTATATGGGGATATGGTGTCTGTTCTTTCGTACATGTCCGAGATAGTCCCTGCAGTCGCACAATCCTCAGTGCTCTTGGTGGCTTAGATGGATAGAGCGTCTCCATTGTAAGCAGGAGATCCCGGGTTCAAGTCCCAGTTGGGGCACACATTTTCACCTGTCCCCGTTGATATATACCATCGCCCACTGGCAGCTGAAGGTAGTAATGTAATTCTAACTTCACGTTACAGATGTATCCATATGCGTAAAGTTGGCGATCTTAAATCCCATGCCGGCCGGTGTGGCCGTGCGGTTCTAGGCGCGTCAGTCTGGAACCGCGAGACCGCTACGGTCGCAGGTTCGAATCCTGACTCGGGCATGGATGTGTGTGATGTCCTTAGGTTAGTTAGGTTTAAACAGTTCTAAGTTCTAGGGGACTGATGACCTTAACTGTTAAATCCCATAGTGCTCAGAGCCTTTTGAACCATTTTTAAATCCCATAAATATTTGGTATTAACGGAAATTGCCATCTTGATGATAATTTGTAACTTGTTAATGCCATTATGTATCGACTTGATAAAAACAGGAGAAACACTTATGTACGTGTGGAACTTCATTATTATGTAGGGGGCGATCAAGAAATTTCCGTTCGAAGGCCGTACAGTCCAAAAATCACCGTGAGCATTGAGCTCATCACCCCACCGACGCCCTATGTTGAAGACACCCGTTTGGTAAAACACCTCGTCCCGCTGTGTGAAGAAGTCCGCACATCCACGTCCGACAGGAATCGTCGACCCTTGAAGGTCTTTTTTGAGGGACCGATAGCGTGATAATAGTGCGGGGAGGTATCACAACTATAGAGTGAATGCTCGAGTGTCTCCCACCTAAGTTGGCGTTAACGTCTGCGTTACGACATTTACGATATGGGGAAGAGCGTTATCATGAAGCAGCAGCACCCCTCGTCACAGTTTTCATTACAAAACAGTGATTTTCTACAGACATGCTGCCCCATATTCATTCTTCATTCTTCGACAAATGTCTACTTCTGTTTGTCCTTCGGCAGCAAAGAAAAGAGTAACATCAAGTTGGTTCTGCTCGGACGCATTTGGTAAGAACGTCGCCGTAGTTCACGTTTCCGCATTTACCGCATGCACTTTGGAAAGACACGAATGCCACAATGATCCTTTGCCTTCATGTCGTTGCTAATACACCACATCGGAGTCGCCATACTTCGCATACAGGCTGCAGCAACGCCCTCAAACGGAACCTTTTTGATCGCATTACATTATCAAAACTCGGCCTCCCTTGTAACTCTCAAAAAATTAATATTCCAATTTTTGCTCTGATTAATTAATTAAATTTTCACTACCTTTGGTGTCAATGGAATTTCTTAGTTTATTCTACGGAATTAGAACATTGTCATCGCCACCCCTTGAGTGTTAACGCGATAATTTTGGAAATTTGTGGTAAGGTCTTATGGGACCAAACTGCTGAAGTCATCGGTCCCTATGCTTACACACTACGTAATGTAACTTAAACTACCTTACGCTAAGGACGACACACATGCCCGAGGGAGGACTCGATTCATTGGCAGAACACTTAGAATGTGTAACAGGTCTACTAAAGAGACTGATTACACCACCACGCTTGTCAGCCCTATTCTGGAGTACTGTTGTAAGGTGTGGGATCCGCATCAGGAGGGACTGACGGATGACATCGAAAAAGTACAAAGAAGGGCAGCTCGTTTTGTATTATCGCGAAATAGGGGAGATAGTATCACAGACATGATACGTGAATTGGAGTGGCAATCATTAAAACACAGGCGTTTTTCGTTGCGACGGAATCTTCTCATGAAATTTCAATCACCAGTTTTTTCCTCCGATTGAGAAAACATTCTGTTGGCACCCACCTACATAGGGAGAAATGATCATCACGATAAAATAAGAGCCGCGCGGGATTAGCCGAGCGGGCTATGGCGCTGCAGTCATGGACTGTGCGGCTGGTCCGTCTGAGGTTCGAGTCCTCCCTCGGGCATGGGTGTGTGTGTTTGTCCTTAGGATAATTTAGTTTAAGTAGTGTGTAAGCCTAGGGACTGATGACCTTAGCAGTTAAGTCCCATAAGATTTCACACACATTTGAATTTTGATAAAATAAGAAAAGTCAGACCTCGCACAGAAAAATTTAAGTGCTCGTTTTTCCCGCGTGCCGTTCGCGAGTGGAACGGTAGAGACAGCTTGATGTTGGTTCATTGAACCCTCTGCCAAGCTCTTTATTGTGAATAGCAGAGCAATCATGTAGATGTAGATGTAGGACCGGCGATGGGGGGAGCCGCGCAGACCGTGACAAGACGCCCCAGACCACGCGTTTACCCCGCACGGCTGTTGGTGTGAAACTGCCATGTTTCTGTGAGCTACGATTGCATTAACCATTACGACACAACCGTTCTTATAACATTCTCTAACCTTTTTATGTGTATTCTACTATTGTAGCTTTCAGTTTGGAAATACAAGGGTAAATAGGGAGAAATGCAACTTCAGGTTACTTATTACTTAGAAAAATGTTCAGATGTTTGTGAATTACTAAGGGACCAAACTGCTGAGGTCCTCGGTCCCTAGACTTACACACTACTTAAATTAAGTTATGCTAAGAACAACACACACAGATGCCCGAGGGAGGATCGAACCACCAGCGGGAGGGGCCGCGCAATCCACGACATGGCGCCTCTAACCGCCTGGCCACTCCGCGAGGCTCTTACTTAGCATTTACATGAGATGAATTTCCCAACACTACCAGATGTACTGTACCTTCATGGCTACACTACCATACGTTCAGGTGAATAAAAACTGACTTTATAAACGTCAAACAAGAGAATAAGAAACAAAAAATATTGGAACAATTTTTGGATGTTTGTGATTTGTTACTAAAAAATAAATTTTTTTGTTTCAATCTTGGACGTGAATCAGGCTGCTGTACAGATGAACATACTAAGAACGCTCATTATGGTGTTGAAATATAATCTGAGTGATGATCGATGTTCTGCGTGATTCGTTTTCATTCCGACGGGTTCCACGGTCTCGCTTTAAAGGACAAAAGTGCAGATTGGAAAGTGGTTCAAAACAGGAATAAGCGCATTTGATACAGGGCACGCGAGCAGACGCTGGAACTGAAAGTAGCGTATTGCTGGAGCTGCAGATGAAAGAGAAACCGAGTGAAAGTGGGGGTCCGGGCGTCTGAAGGTGAAGGCCAAGATGCACCGCGCCGGTCTCCGAGGTGCGGCCATACGCGGAACTAACCCAAACAAGGAGCCGACGCGTCCGGGCGCGCGCTGCCTGGCGGAAGTGATTGTTTTCTTGCATCAGTTCCCTTCTAGGTTGAAGTCGCCACGCTGGAACGTTCCTCACTCACAGCCACGTTCCGTGTAGGCCGTGTCCGTGACTACACGGCTGCTATTACAGTTTGTTTTATTAAGGGTAAAGCTACGTGATTAGTCTCTTCCGTGGCTTCATTAATTAAACGCAGTGATGCTGTCAAACGGTAGTCCGTCTTTAGGCGACGAATCACCTGCCACTGCTCACCCTCTGAGACAGCATTCACACTGTTACAACTTCTGGCGGCATATATGTAGGTGGTTTTTGTCGAACACGAACAGGCCGGCCGGAATGCCCGAGCGGTTCTAGGCGCTTCAGTCTGGAACTGCGGGACCGCTACGGTCGCAGGTTCGAATCCTGCCTCGGACATGGATGTGTGTGATGCCCTTAGGTTAGTTGCGTTTAATTATTTCTAAGTTCTACGGGACTGATGACCTCAGCTGTTAAGTCCCATAGTCCTCAGAGCCATTTGAACCATTTTTTTTTTTTTAACACGGACACGGTAGTGCGATACACCCTTCTGCACCGCTTATAGCAGCTGAGGCTCTTCAATAGCGGCCGAATACACCAACCTCGGTCAGAAATAGAGATAACATGGTCCCGTGCTCACTGTTGAAAGTAAACAGCGTTTAAAATGTCTCTGCGGTACACCAACGTTAATCGCCATTCAGTAAACCGTCGTCAGCCAAAAGTGCGTTAAATCGCGTTTAACTCAGTGTATTGCAATGGAAGGCGTCCAGAGATGCAAAGATGTTAATCGAGACATGAATTTTCACACGACCGTCTATATACATAAGCTGTCTAGACAATCACTACTGAGTTATTTCACTGTCACATGCTCTCACATTCGTCAACAAGCAGAAGTGTGCTTACATCTCGCTGCTGTTCCGCTCAATTGCTTGAAAAAAAATGGAAAACAAAAGAAGAACACTATTTGTCGAAATATGAGACGGGACTGGTAGATGCGAATACGTAAGATCTTGAAAATAAAAGAACTGACAGCTGCAGAGTAAAAGAAGAAAAGTACAGATAATCGGTTTGGTCATTATTTTTTTTCCTTTCACTTCGAATACCTGCATCCTTTAAACATAAAATGCATCAGATATATGCTAATTAAAACATTTAATTGCCATTTTTATGAAGTTTCTAACTCTATGCTGCACACAAAAATCTAATTGTCATAGGAAACTAAAATTCTTTATTACTGACCTTTTACAAAAGAGTGTTAATCAGGAGGGTATGATTAGACAACTACAAATTAAAAGTTTTATGTCTCTTTGTATTTTCTGCTTCGCATAAATTATCATAAAACATGCACCTTTGTTTAAAAAATTGAAACCCACCTGGAATGGCCGAGCGGGTCTACGCGCTACAGTCTGGAACCGCGCGACCGCTACGGTCGCAGGTTCGAATCCTGTCTCTGGTGTGGATGTGTGTGATGTCCTTAGGTTAGTTAGGTTTAAGTAGTTTTAAGTTCTAGCTGACTGATGACCACAGCAGTTAAGTCCCATAGTGCTCAGAGCCATTTTTTGAACCACCTGGAATCGAATCCAACCTTCCCCCGTAATCTTTCCCTCCCGCTCCCCCTCCCCGCTACCGCACGCTGAGACTGAGAACAGTATCTACAGAGCCACACTGCTTATCCAATATATGCTACCTCATTACAGCATATTAAATATGGTCGGGAAACTTATGAGCCGGTTTTCTCGATAATTGTCAGAGATAGTGCAATGGCAAGGAATGCAGCCAGCCGAATGGATGATAAATCGACGAAGGGAGTTTTTGTCTGAATTGAAAGATATAATAAAATTACTAGGCGTTGGCCGAATGGAATGTGGGTGGGTGGCGCTACAAAACTAGCAGAAGAAATATGTATGCGTATAACTGCATACTGGAATGCATGGAGAACTTTGGAGGCTGCATTTCTTTAGCAGAGACTTATTACGTAGCAAACGCGAGAGGTATAAACTTGAGTCAATATCGGTTTCCCTACAAGACTTCTTTTTTCTAACTTTATACCTCTGCAGTCTCTGGAAGTGTGTAATTGGGATTATAGAACACCTTATAAGCGCATCGGACAAAACATTACTGACCCCATAAAATAAGCAGAGCCGGACTGGTTGGCCGAGCTGTTCTAGGCGCTGCAGTCTGGAACCGCGCGACCGCTACGGTCGCAGGTTCGAATCCTGCCTCGGGCATGGATGTGTATGATGTCCTTAGGTTAGTTAGGTTTGCGTAGTTCTAAGTTCTAGGGGACTGATGACCACAGCAGTTAAGTCCCATAGTGCTCAGAGCCATTTTTGAACTGATGACCACAGATGTTAAGTCCCATAGTGCTCAGAGCCATTTGAAGCCATTTTGGCTATTTTTTTCCGGACTGAGTGTGGTCATCAGTCACCTAGAACTTAGAACTACTTAAACCTAACTAACCTAAGGACATCACACACATCCATGCCCGAGGCAGGATTCGAACCTGTGACCGTAGCGGTCACGCGGTTCCAGACTGAAGGGCCTAGAACCGCACGGCCACACCAAAATGGCTTCAAACACTTTGAATATGGACTAGTCATTGGATGTCCCGGAGTAACAGATTCACCAGAGACATTTCAACCCTTCCAAAGCAGCCCATTTCGACTGTTGGTGATGTGATTGTGGAGTAAAAACGCGAAGGAACAACCACACCTAAACCAAGACGAGGCAGGCCTCATGTCGAGCATTGCGGAGGATGGTTGTAAAACATCGCACGAAGTCGGCAGAAGGAATCACTTGTGAATTCTGAAGCGCTACCAGCCGTCCAGCAGGCACAACGACTGTGCTTATGAATTACAAAGAGTGAGATAAAACGGTCGCGCGTTCTTGATAATCCACTAGATTCTGTTTAAAACGGTAAGCGGCGCTTGAAATGATGTAGTGAGCGACGCTGTGGAAACTGGATGACTGCAAAGGAGTGACTGGGAATCGTGTTATATCCTTTAGCAATCCGATGGAAGAATTTGGGCTTGGCGAATGCCTGGAGAACTTTACCTGTCATCATATGTAGTGTCAACAGTGAAGTACAGAGAAGGTGGTTTTATGATAGGGAGAGGAGTGATGTTTTTAGTGGTCAGAATGTCGTCAAGTTATTGTGATTAGGAAAAAATCAAAATTCGGAGGGATATGAACACATTGTACAGCATTTTGTAGGGGTATGTACTCAGGAACACATGGTATTTCCTCGTCGGTGTATTATTCTTGTTTAGAATCACACGAGAGATTGCGTGCTAGTGACCTGCGAAAACAGATTCTGGTATTATCCATTGTTTCTGTTGTTGTGCGACATGGGTTCATGTTTTGTGCAACGTTTGTTAATATTTTCAGATCTACACATTTAAGCCTAAATAATACATTAAAGCTATTTGGAAGCAAAATCCTATATACACTCCAAGAGAAAAAAGACACACCACGAAGGAATTTTCTGAATGATACGGAAACTGTTTATTCAAGAGAAAACTTTGTGTTCTGCCTTACAGCAGGGCTTGTCATGGGGGAAGCCTCGTTAGAAAGGCCCACCGCATGATCGTCTAGGGAAGTGGTGGTTTCCTGTGCCTTCCACTAATGATGATGAAATGATAATGAGGACCCAGCCGGGAATCGAACCCCCTTGGAGTGACAGTCCTCCACGTTGACCATTCAGCTATTCGGGCAGACTATTCAAGAGAAAGAGCATCACAAACCGAGCAAATAAATAACGCGCTGGTCCACCTCTGGCCCTTATGTAAGGAGTCACTTTGCTTAGTATTGATTGATATACTTGTTGGATGTCCTTCTGACGGATAACGTGCCAAAATTCTGTCCATTTGGCGCCCTAAATCCTCAGAATCCCTAGCCGCTTAGAGGGTTCTGCCCATAATTCTCCTGGTGCTCTAGATTGTACGAGGATTCGGCGATGTTGCTGGTGAAGGTAGGGTTTGGCAAGAACGAGGACAAGCAATAAAAACTCTCACGTGGGCTGGAGGCCACTATCTTGCTGAAATGTAAGCTAAGAATGGCTTGCCAAGAAGGGCCACAAAACGGGGCAGAATATCGTCGACGTACTGCTGTGCTGTAAGGGTGCCGTGGACGATAACCAAAGGGGTCCTGCTATGGAAAGAAATGGCATCCCAGAACATCACTCCTTGCTGTCAGGCGACAGTCAGGATGGTATCCCACTGCCATCCAGGCGTCTCCATACACATCTTCGGCCTGTTGTGTCATTGAGTAGCGTAGACTTGTCTTCAGTGATGAATTCCGCGTCCTACTGATTTATCCGTATTCCTCAGACAACACTTGCTCTTGTGTTCTTCAAGGCGGGTGTCAATGCTTCTTTTTGTAGTTCGTATGTACACTTGACCGTAAGTACAACGGATTTTATATACTCCAGGTGTGACAGGAGTTAGCCTTAGGTCATTTGCAACGTTCAAATATTCACGCACCTTCCTTGTTGGTTTAAACACTGTGTCACTACTTTGGTTTCTTCGCACTGTACCGAGTGAGATGGCGCAGTGGCTAGCAAGCTGGACGCACATTCGGGAGGACGGCGGTACAAACCCGTGTCTGGCCATCCAGATTTAGGTTTTCCGTGATTTCCCTAAATCGCTCCAGGCAAATGCCGTGATGGTTCCTTTGAAAGGTCACGTCCGATTTCATTGACACAATCCGAGTTTGTACTCCGTCTGTCATGACCTCGATGTCGATGGGACGTTGAACCCAATCTTACTTCCTTCCCACTGTCCTGATGCGATCTGTGACAGTTCTTACAAATGACAGGAAAACTTTCTCTCCGGTTGATTCTGTTTCATTAGTAGCTCAAGAACTTTTAAGGCGCAGTGCCCTATTTATCTCATTGTCAGAGTAGCCGTCTCTTCTACAACCCCATCTTAAATTATTGAGCTCATTCTCCAGGTACTGGCCTCAAGGAGAAAAACAACCATCAGAATTTCTAAATTACCTTAATAGGATCAATGCTAATATAAATTTCACTGTGGAAAAAGAGACAGACTATCAAATTTCATTTTTGGGTACAGAGATACTTAGAAAAACTGACGGACCATTAGGGCATAAAGTATACTGAAAGCCCCCTCACACAGATAGATACCTCAACAGAAATTCCAGTCACCATCACATGCAGAAAAGACGAGCTACCAAAACTTTGGTGGGTTGGACTAAATGAATCTTTGAATCACAGTACTTTGATAACAAGCTCGATCATTTAAGGGGAAAAATTCATGAAAAACACATATTACTTAAAAGATGCACCAAAGCCACGATTTTGGAGATACTGCAGTCAAATTTTGTATAATTCTTTACAGGAAATTAACACATTTACTTCTAAGTTCCTTGGATTACAGATATTTAACTTTTTATAGAATTTAAAAATGTTATTTTCAAGACATAACATGTATCTATTTCTCAGAAACTATTCAAGGGATTTCTACAAAATTTTCTCTGTTTATTCTCTTTGCATATATTAAGGTTCTTTCACGATGATATTTGAATATATCGAACAGGAGAAATTTAATATCTTTTTAATTATATATAATTCTGTAAGTATAATATAAAATTCATGTAAAATTCCAAGCACTTTGCTCCATATCTCAGCTTACACTCAGAATTTCAAAATTTACTCTTTGGACAATATTTATTGTGTTTATTGAAATAAGTGTACAAAAGTTCATAATTATAGCCTTCATAGACTGTGAGAAAGAGGTACTTAAACTTTAAGAACTAATTTTCGGAAATGGAATGCGAAGGTCAAGTTTACGTTATTCCTCATGTCACCTCTTCAGAAGGCCAAGATTTGTACTCAGGACCCTACTCAGAATCCTCTTTCCCTTCAAGACCTGGTTTCTTCCTATCTTCTTTCCTTTATCAGGTCTTCAACTGACTTTTCAGGTGCAGAGAGGCGCTGTAAATCTATATTTCTAAAGATTTCTTGAGAGAAATTTCCTATCTTAAAGCCCATTCTCTCTAATACCTTCATCCTCTCTATGTTCCCACCATTAAATACCAGAACTGCATTGTCAGTTAAAATTCTGACAACTGTAACACATGAAAATGTTGTTTTAGGGCATCGTTTCCATACGAGTGAAATTAGAGGCCAGCCGGAGTGACCGAGCGGTTCTAGGCACTTCAGTCTGGAACCGCGCGGCCTCTACGGTCGCAGGTTCGAATCCTGCCTCGGGAATGGATGTGTGTGATGTCCTTAGGTTAGTTAGGTTCAAGTAGTTCTAACTTCTAGACGACTGATGACCTCAGATGTTAAGTCCCATAGTGCTCAGAGCCATTTGAACCATTTGAAATTAGAGACTCTGCTGGATTCTGGGTTTTGCCATGAACACAATTTTTAGAAGTTCAGGATCCGCCAGAAACCTGTAAGTGGGCTTGACAACATCCATAACACAATTTGGAAGCCTCTCCTCGTGAATGTAAGGTTTGTTATCCGTCTGACCCTGCAAATCTTTATACCAGCTAATGTGTCACAGATGATGAACGGGATGTTCATCTGTTGACACCATGTGGAACAATGTAGCCCGTACTGTGCTTTTCATGTCACTTACACTAGACAGGTTCTGCCTGATAGCATTGCCATAATATAATTGAAGAGTTGAGAGAGCACAAAGGCCGGCCGCGGTGATCTCGCGGTTCTAGGCGCGCAGTCCGTAACCGTGCGACTACTACGGTCGCAGGTTCGAATCCTGCCTCGGGCATGGGTGTGTGTGATGTCCATAGGTTAGTTAGGTTTAAGTAGTTCTAAGTTCTAGGGGACTGACAACCACATAGTGCTCAGAGCCATTTGAACCATCTGAAGAGCACAAAGCTAAACAAGAATTGCTTCTTCATAAGCAAAGCAACTGGTTTGTTATTGTTTCTAAGATACAGAACAGAGTCACAGATGATTTATTAAACGAAAGAGTATATATCACAACCTTCTAGATGTATGCTGTGCAAGTCTGCTTAAAATTAATTAACAGAATCGTTGTGCACCGAACTAGTACCGAAGTGTTGCTTCAAAAAGTGGCCGTGACAAAAAGATCGCATCACACATTTATTTTTCAGGCATTTCGGATGCGATTTCATCATTGAAACTTTTGGAATTTATTGTCCATGAGTTCTACTAATAAATAAAAATAAATCGAAAATTGCAATTTCCAGTAATTTCATGATCGTCCCCCCTTAAAAACTGCTTTTAGAAGAAGCGACTACTCTGACAGAGAGATAACTAGAGCACTATACCTTAAAAGATCTACAGCCTCTAAAGGAAAAGAACCAACTAAACGGGAAGTTTCCTTTCTTTTGTAAAAACTGTCACAGTTCACATTAGCACAGTACTAAGAAAAGAAAGGACCTACGCCCTACACTCGCCACAGCAGGAGCATATAATATCGCCCGCATCTCGTGGTCGTGCGGTAGCGTTCTCGCTTCCCACGCCCGGGTTTCCGGGTTCAATTCCCGGCGGGCTCAGGTATTTTCTCTGCCTCGTGATGGCTGGGTGTTGTGTGATGTCCTTAGGTTTAAGTAGTTCTAAGTTCTAGGGGACTGATGACCATAGATGTTAAGTCCCATAGTGCTCAGAGCCAACCATATAAAATCCCTCGCACTTGCGATCAAGTCCACATATTAACTACAAAAATAAACATTAACACCCGCCTTAAGGAACACAAGAACAGTTGTATTCTTTGGAATACGGATAAATCAGAAGCAGCAGATCATGCACTGGGATTAAATAGTCACCAGATTTGTTTCTCAGACACTGTCGTTTTGTGCAAGATCAGATGATTACTGAGCTAGGATGTACAGAGAGACTATAGAAATTGAAAAACACATAAGCAACTTTAAAAGGAAATGAAAAGGACTGAAATTAGATAAGTTGTGGCCCTTGGTGCTAAATAAAACAAACAGCGGTAACTCTTCCGCACTACAAGCAACATAACATACGTCGGCGCGACTCTGCGACCTTAGGCAGCAGTCTGATGACGTCACGAACAGGCCGTTGGGTGGATGCTTACACTGTCCAAACACTTTAAAGTGACCAGCTGTCAAACTCCTGAATAACCATTTTGTGCATCGCAAACTGCTGTGATCAAAAATGGTTCAAACGGCTCTAAGCACTATGGGACTTAACATCGGAGGTCATCAGTCCCTTAGACTGAACTACTTAAGCCTAACTAACCTAAGGACATCACACACATCCATGCCCTAGGCAGGATTCGAACCTACGTCCGTAGCAGCAGCGCGGTTCGGGACTGAAGCGCCTAGAACCGCTCGGCGACAACGAGAAGGATAAGCGTCAGTGTGGTTCTCGAAAATACCGACGAGAGTGTCGAGCAATACCGATTCTAGTTCTGTGACCAGCTGTGCTAGGTTTCTCGACTGAGGCTCCATGGCGCAAACGGTCCGATTGAGGTGGACCCACAGATTCTCGATTGAATCTAGATCCGGGAATCTGGTGGCCAGGGAAGCACGGTAAACTCATTCTGGTGCTCTTCGAAACACATACGTACACTGCGACTGTGTGACACATTGGATTTTCCTACTGGTAGATGCCATCATCCCGAAATAAAAATAAACCGCATGTATTGGTGGACTTGGTTCCCAAGGACAGATGAGTACTTTTGTTGATCCATTGTGCCTTCCATAATGACGAGATCATCCAGGGAACGCCACGAAAACACACTCCAGACCATAAAGCTCCCTCCTCCAGCTTCTACCCTTTGCTTTCAGACGTTTGAGGCATTACACACTAAAGACCATCTGTCTGATGGAGCGTGATTAATCTGGAAAGGCCACCTGTCACCGCTCAATGGACGTCCAGTTGCAGTACATCATGCAAATTCCAGCCCTCGTCGCTGATCAACAGGTCAAAAAAATGGTTCAAATGGCTCTGAGCACTATGGGACTTAACATCTATGGTCATCAGTCCCCTAGAACTTAGGACCAACTAAAACCTAACTAACCTAAGGACATCACACAACACCCAGTCATGACGAGGCGGAGAAAATCCCTGGCCCGCCGGGAATCGAACCCGCACGACCACGAGATGCGGACGACTAACAGGTCAGTACGGGTGCATGAACCAGGTACCTGCTGCAGAGGCCCACACGCAGCAACGTTTACTGAACAGTCGTTGAGGAGACACTGTTGGTAGACTCTTGGTTCATCTGGGCGGTTAATTGGTCAACAGTAGCACGTCTATTCATCCTTACACATCTCCACAGCTGCGTTTCAATCCTGTCAACTATGGCCCGTGGAGTACCACAATTACCTCGACGCCGGTTTGGATAGCGCTCTTTTGCCATGCACGGTATGCTTCAACGACTGCGACACACGAACGTTTTGAAACTTAGTTGTTTCGGTAATTATTCCACCTTTAGTCCGAAAGCCAATGATCATGCCCTTTTGGACGTCAGATAAATTGGTCCGTGGCTGCACTGCGACAAAACTGTTTTCCGCGTCCACCAACACACTTTATACACTACTAGCCAATAAAATTGCTACACCTCCAAGATGACGTGCTACAAACGCGAAATTTAACCGACAGGAATAAGATGCTGTGATATGCTAATGATTAGCTCTTCAGAGCATTCACACAAGGTTGGCGCCGTTGGCGACACCTACAGCGTGCTGACATGAGGACAGTTTCCAACCGATTTCTCATACACATACAGCAGTTGACCGGCGTTGCCTGGTGAAACGTTGTGATGCCTCGTGTAAGGAGGAGGAATGCGTACCATCACATTTCCGACTTTGATAAAGGTTGGATTGTAGCCTATCGCGATTGCGGTTTATCGTATCGCGACCTTGATGCTCGCGTTGGTCGAGATCCAATGACTGTTAGCAGAATATGGAATCGGTGGATTCAGGAGGGTAATACGGAACGCCGTGCTGGATCCCAACGGCCTCGTATCACTAGCAGTCGAGATGACAGGCATCTTATCCGCTTGGCTGTAACGGATCGTGCAGCCACGTCTCGATCCCTGAGTCAACAGATGGGGACGTTTCCAAGACAACAACCATCTGCACGAACAGTTCGACGAAGTTTGCAGCAGCATGGACTATCAGCTCGGAGACCATGGCTGCGGTTACCCTTGACGCTGCATCACAGACATGAGTGCCTGTGATGGTGTACTCAAGGACGAACCTAGGTGCACGAATGGCAAATAAATCCGGATTCTGTTAACAGCATCATGAAGGTCGCATCCGTGTTTGGCGACATCGCGGTGTATTCGTCATCGCCATACTGGCGTATCCCCCGGCGTGATGGTATGTGGTGCCATTGGTTACACGTCTCGATCACTCTTGTTCACATTGACGGCACTTTGAACAGTGGACGTTAGATTTCAGATGTGTTACGACCCGTCGCTTTACCGTTCATTCGATCCCTGCGAAACCCTACATTTCAGCAGGATAAAGCACGATCGCATGTTGCAGGTCCTGTACGGACCTTTCTGGATACAGAAAATGTTAGACTGCTGCCCTGGCCAGCACATTCTGCAGATCTCTCACCAACTGAAAACGTCTGGTCAATGGCGGCCGAGCAACTGGCTAATCACAATACGCCAGTCACTACTCTTGACGAATTGTGGTACCGTGTTGAAGCTGCATGGGCAGCTGTACCTGTACACGCCATCCAAGCTCTGTTTGACAGAATGCCAGGCGTATCAAGGCCGTTATTACGGTTAGAGGTGGTGGTTCTGGGTACTGATTTCTCAGGATCTATGCACCCAAATTGCGTGAAAATGTAATCACATGTGAGTTCTAGTATAATATATTTTGTGGTGTCACACCAGACACCACACTTGCTAGGTGGTAGCCTTTAAATCGGCCTCGGTCCGGTAGTATACGTCGGACCCGCGTGTCGCCACTATCAGTGATTGCAGATCGAGCGCCGCCACACGGCAGGTCTAGAGAGACTTCTTAGCACTCGCCCCAGTTGTACAGCCGACTTTGCTAGCGATGGTCCACAGACTTCTACGCTCTCCTTTCCCGAGACGATAGTTAGCATAGCCTTCAGCTACGTCATTTGCTACGACCTAGCAAGGCGCCATTATCAGTTACCATTGATATTGTGAATCATGAACTGTCACGGGCGATGTGCATCATTAATGGATTAAAGTTAAGTATTCCTCCAGCTACGTCCGTTTTCTCGATTCTAATTCCCTTGTCATATTCCAGACCTCACGCCAGCATGCTCGAGCTAAAACGCGTGCATGTCGGCCTCCTTTAGTGACACGGTGTTGGCTCTCCTGCCAACCACAACATATTTGTCCAACGAATACCCGTTTATCATCTGCATTTCTTCTTGGTGTAGCAGTTTTAATGGCCCGTAGTGTATATCCTCCATTTCTAGTGCTGCCACTTTCCGTCCTTGAGAGATTATTGCACACTGAAGTCGAACATAGGAAGTAGTCACGTTAATGTGACTGGACCGTGTATAAAGAGTTGGGTTAGTTGAGTTTATTTGAGACTGTCGTCAAAGCCTCTGATAATATCTCCAGATTGGAAGATGAAACGTGAGGTAGGCAATCATGCCTCGGATTACGCCTGATACCCTAAAATAAATATCAGCGATAACGCAAATACCAACCATGAAAGCCTGCACTCGTCCCCTCTCTCTGCAGTAGCGTACAACGTGCCCTGGCTGTCCACAATGAAAGCATATCGGCTCGTTGTTTTCCGTCCTCCAAATGCCTATTCTTCTGCGGAGCGCTGTACTAGGTGGAGGAGTAGCTTCTACCTGCGTTGGTCGGGTACTGGGTTGTCGTTCTACAGTTGCGGCAGAATTCCGAATTGTCTGAGTTGGACTGTGGGAGTAGATTACTGCTAAGGAACGACACACCCCTTCAGCACTGTCTATCACTGTCTTACGTATGGGCTCGACATTCATGGCTGCTATCTCTTGTGTAAGGTTGAGACGTTTCAGGCTGCTATACACGGCTGTTTTTCTTCCTTCACGACTTCGCGTGTCGGAGAGGCGTTCTCATGGCGATAAAAAAAATGGTTCAAATGGCTATGAGCACTATGGGACTTAACTGCTGAGGTCATCAGTCCCCTAACACTTAGAACTACTTAAACCTAACTAACCTAAGGACAACACACACATCCTTGCCCGAGGCAGGATTCGAACCTACAACCGTAGCGGTCGAGCGGTTCCAGACTGTAGCGCCTAGAACCGCTCGGCCACTCCGTCCGGCCCATGGCGATCCTGCCGGCCGGAGTGGCCGAGCGGTTCTAGGCGCTACAGTCTGGAACCGCGCGACCGCTACGGTCGCAGGTTCGAATCCTGCTTCGGGCATGTATGTGTGTGATGTCCTTAGGTTAGTTAGGTTTAATTAGTTCTAAGTTCTAGGGGACTGATGACCAAAGTAGTCAAGTCCCATAGTGCTCAGAGCCATGGCGATCCTGGACAACTTTCATAGGGACCACATTCGGCAATCTGTCATACATTCTTCATCTGACTCTTTTTCTGTTGCACTTCATTAATTTGCTGGCACAACGTGATGAATTCTTCTGTCGTCGTAACGTCCTTTACAAGAAGTGCTTGAAACGTGTCTTCTACGACTCCTTTCATCAAGTGTGAGATCTTGTCGGCTTCTGTCATATTCGGATTTACTATGTGACATAGGGCCAAAAGAGTCTGTAGTACGACTGTGTCGTTTCGCCATGACGTTGGGCCCTGTTAGTCCATTGCCCTTACGCTAAGCTGCTTTGCAGCTTACTGTCACCAAACGCTGGCCTAGAATATGTCCCAGTTGTTGATTTTCTCTTCGTTGTTCTCAAACCACTTCTGGGTTGAGCCGTCCAAGTAAAAGTACATGCTTGCCAAATGCATAATGTCATCCCACCTATTGTGTTTGGCAGCTCGGCACAATCCCTGCCGCGCGGGATTAGCCGAGCGGTGTCAGGCGCTGCAGTCATGAACTGTGCGGCTGATCCCAGCGGAGGTTCGAATTCTCCCTCGGGCATGGGTGTGTGTGTTTGTCCTTAGGATAATTTAGGTTAAGTAGTGTGTACGCCTAGGGACTGATGACCTTAGCAGTTAAATCCCATAAGATCTCACACACACTTGAACTTTTTTTTTTCAGAATCGTTCTAGCAATTTCGTCGGGTCAGGACCAGCGGCTCGGGAAATACTGATGGATGCCTGATGTGCAGCTCATTTTCTCCTGTTTTGGAATCCATTGGTCTCCTGAATATTCGGGTCTTATGAAATATGAACTGCTTGTATTCCGTTTCCAGTCCGTGTAGCGTATTTTACGTTGCCTCATGGGAGCCATGGTGTCGTCCATGATTTGAACTACCCGGCGTCTCCACCAAACTATGTCGCGTCGTGATTGCGTATAAATCCAAATACGAAAGTAAGGTCGTCAACGAAACCCATTATGGCATTGGAATACGGCATTTTAAAAGTATTTGTGGCTGGTTGCTTTTATCACCAACAAACACCGCCCACGTGTTGCCAAGGCTGTTCAGACTAAGCTGCACAAATTGCGCCGGAAAGGCCTTTCACATCCTCCATACAGCCTCGATCCCTCCCTATGGGAGTTCCATTTTTTTTTTTTTTTTCTTTAAAGAAAGACATTCGTGGCCGTCGATTTCATTCGGACGAAGACAAGCATTCCTGGGTACAATCATGGTTCCAAGGACAGCCGCAAACATTTCTCTATGAAGGTATTGATCATCTTGTCTCACAGTGGCATAAATGTATTAACAGTTATGGCGA
Source organism: Schistocerca gregaria (assembly GCF_023897955.1). Classification (NCBI taxonomy): domain Eukaryota; kingdom Metazoa; phylum Arthropoda; class Insecta; order Orthoptera; family Acrididae; genus Schistocerca; species Schistocerca gregaria. Next base: position 181,018,997 of record NC_064931.1, on the reverse strand, counting down.
TTAGTTTTGTGATAATAGACAGTTTACTTACTTTTCCTTCATCTATCTCGTTTTCATTTGACTTCCCCTGATATTTTATAATGTGTTTTATTCCTTTTTAACCATATTTCTGAAGAAAAGTTAATGTGAATAATTGAAATTTCTTGTTTCTGCTATAGCCATGAGTATACTTCCGCGCCTCAGTAAATGACACCGTGTTCATTAACCGCGCGGTAAGCGGGAAATTATACTGTACTCTGCTTCGTCTGGAATTGATGTCGACAGGAAGTCGTTAAATCTGAGCTTATATTTCTGATTATAAGGAAGCTTTTCCTTGAAAATTGGCACTTTTCTCCTCACAAAAGATCGGGGTAAGACATTCAATTAATATTATGATCATTCTCTTGAGTTATATTTCAAAGTACGAAGAGATAATAAAGGACAGAAGTGGAGAAACATCACTTAAATGTAATCTGCAACCTCAATTATTACTCCTATTAGGTCCTTCCTTAATCTTTATGTGAGAAAATGAGTGTTAATCACTGTTACGTCTGCTTGGTTTTCAGATGTGCTATTACGAAAAAGAAATTAAGGTCCAGCTACTACGACACTCTATTTGCAAGACAAGACTTTTAAGATGGCGTCCTTCACGTAGCTGCTCACTGATTTCCTGCGAAGTAACTGTGCTGAAGTTTTGCCTACACTCTATTCTCCAGTAGCGTTGGATTCTTACTCGGCTTAATTATGTCCGCATACTACTGCAGCTTGATATTCAGTTCGTTCTTGAAGAGCAGAATCTTGACATTTTAAATTCTAATGGAACTCGAAAACCTGCTGCCATTAACACAAAGAAAATTAAGTGCAACATTACAAAGTGAGAAGTCCTTACGTAATGGTTCAGTAGTGAGTTTTTAGAGTCCAGAATTTTGGAGCTAATCGAGAAGTCAAATTAAACTTGTAGTTCACATCAGATGTCAACGTGAATTCATTTCAATAAGTAATTACTTGTTCAGTGGCTATAGGTTAGACTTGTTCTATTTATCTTTTTTTTTTAATCTATTCATAGATACATATCTCACGAAATGACTCAGTACCTGGAGTGTACAGTTAAGGTTCACAAGATGCCCAGTGCGCATCAGTATAAAATTACCAAAGATGTTGATTGTCATGCCCCAAAACCATGCTTGTTCTCATGCTCTTTGGTATTTTCTAGGTTTTAAATAGCACAGTGTTGATGTACCGCTGCAATGCCTGTTCGACGTTATCATCGTCGCCGTCTTCGATGGTACATTCCTGTTTACAGGTCATTGAAAGCAATGAACATTGACCTTACTGGGCTATTCAATAATCAGCAGCTCATTGGTGGTCCAAGTGTTTTTCGTGGACTCAAAATGCAGTTCACCTGAGTGTGTCAGCTGTGTTTGGAGGTAGTACATGGTTGGCCTTGGCTTTTATGTTGTAATTTCATGTGCTGTCACGTTCCATGACCTTGGAGATTTGATCCTCAATTTGGTCCTACGGAACTTGAGGTGTAAATAAAAAATAAAAAAGAGACATGTGCAGCCAATGGCGATCGACCTGATTCCATCGAAGACAGAAACATTACTTTTCTCCATCTCTTTCTCTTTCTCTCTCTCACCACACCTCTTGACTTGTACTGAATAGAACTGAGGGAAAGTTGTGATGGCTGCACTTGATACTTGATTCAACAACTGCCACTTACCACAGTGAGAAAATTGGCTGATATCTAACCAACGAAATGTATGATTCTCTACGATGACACCGTACTAATATGTTATCTATACTCTACAAGCAGACGCTAGGATGACATTAAATAGTAGCGTATTGCTTTTACACTACAGTAGGTTCTGATTTATTAATGATGCGCTATGAAAGGCTGATATTATCTTAAAGCAAGAGATTCATAAGTTTTACCGCTGTAGAATGTTAATTACTTAGCTGTGATGAGTACATCAACGATGTACGTTACCTCATGTTTCCCATAGCAGTGGTACAGCGCTCCAGCGTCTACGATAGAATCTGACATATTACGTTCTCTATGAAGTTCACAAATACGCAATTAAAGTATCTAATCTCAACAGGTAACAACACAGCTATTAATATTTACGATTCCATTGTTTCTCGGAGCACTGACATTAGAAAATAATTAGTTCCACTGAATTTATGTAGCCAGCCGGAGTGGCCGTGCAGTTCTAGGCGCTACAGTCTGGAGCAGAGCGACCGCTACGGTTGCAGGTTCGAATCCTGCCTCGGGCATGGATGTGTGTGATGTCCTTAGGTTTAATTAATTTTAAGTTCTAGGCGACTGATGACCTCAGAACTTAAGTCGCATAGTGCTCAGAGCCATTTGAACCATTTTTAAATTTATGTAATCAGCAGATTCCTTTAGTGAGCATGATGTGTTCCGATTTAAACCGTACTTCTTCTTAAAATAACAGTCAGTTTGGTGACCTTACAACTGATTTTCAAGAGCGGACATGCATACAAAATTACTCGTTTTTCCGTATTAGACTAATATTAATGACAATTTTGTGACTGACTAAACCAGTGATGAACTAAAACTATACGGTAACCGGATACAATTGATTGTGCAATTTCAATTTTTTTTATTTTAATGAAATTAATTCAGTATCAACGATGAAATTTTTCCTAAACGATGAATCCGGTTTCATTACAATCATTTATATTTAATTGATTACACAAATAGAATCGCAGATAGCATTAAATCGCATAAAGTAAATTAAACGAACAACTTTCTTACCATGAACTTTATATGCAGAGCTTCAATAGTGAACAGAAATACTGAGCGGTCTCATGTAAAGTTAACGACAATGGCTTTTAGCAAGATTACCAGTTTTACAGCAAATGAGTACCCTACCACAATGGAATAAATTCAGTTTCTTACGTTGAATGATGGAATGCTCGCGTCACTGTTTCTGACACACAGCCATGGGAAACGCATGTAACGATGTCAACTTATTCATGATATCGTAAAGTCATAACGAACTCAGTTATATAAATTTCCGAACTCAAAGTAACTATTGCTAGATGGATACTTTTCCGAAGTATTCATTGCTCTTCCATTCACTTATCGTACAAAAAAAAAGCGTACATACAGTTGAATCCATTTTCAAATATTCAATATTTAGTTCTTTGGGAAAAGGGCTCTTTCCCAACCATTCACGTGGTGGATGGAAGCTCAGACAAGACCTGGAAAGTTACGTACTCTTAGAATGAGGACGAAGTGAGTGACGCCTTCCTGTTGCCTAATACTTCTTACCACTACACCTTTGTCTGCAGCCAGGAAAGTTCACTGGCCTCCACCTGTTGTCTGCCGTCGCAGAGTAAAATATTTTTCACATACTTGAATTTAGAACACGAAAGTACAACATGTAACATGTTTTGTCGTTGTCAAAACCTTCTCTTCAGTGACACAAGACTTTATTTGACGTGTTAAGCGAACAATGTGAAACAATAACAAGGCTGAAAAAATTTACATTATTCATTTGTGATTATAACTATACTTTCCATACATTTTTCGGTGTTCATCTCGACTCCCATGATCTAAATAATCTTTTAGACTAACCAAATTTAACTATGTTCATTTCATTTCCTTGTCCTTAAACTCTGAAAAATCAACAACAAGCAGCTCAGAACGTATAAAACGTATCTACCCAGCACATGCATGTAAAATCAGGACGTGTAAATGAAAAAATGATGACAGTGACGGTAAATTTGGGTAGCGGCTTCTTTTGTCCTTAACTCAAAGCAGACTGGTCTTACACCTTCCCTCAAAAACACGCCATTGTTTACTGCAAAGGCAGTGGCTACCAAGCAAGCTCTCTAGCTCCTCAAGCGACGTCGATTAAACGAGACCTGGATCATATTTGACATCTTAAGTGTGCTATCCGGTTTCAGCAGCCCATCATTACAGAAGGAAAACAAAATTCGTCGTATGAACATGATGTAGAAGGTGGGTGAGCTACAACGACGTTGGACTTTGGTGAACTGTGTATGGATTCCATCGAGACAAGAAAGCGAGTACGTGAACCTCCTCGAAAACGATGCACACAACGTGCATTTACTTATTCCTGATTTCAATGCATGAAATTAAAGTTAGGCAATATAAGGAACTGAAGAACTGCAAAAAAAATATGAGAACGAGACCGCCAGTACTATAATATGCAACATATAATGGGCAGATGATATACACTCCTGGAAATTGAAATAAGAACACCGTGAATTCATTGTCCCAGGAAGGGGAAACTTTATTGACACATTCCTGGGGTCAGATACATCACATGATCACACTGACAGAACCACAAGCACATAGACACAGGCAACAGAGCATGCACAATGTCGGCACTAGTACAGTGTATATCCACCTTTCGCAGCAATGCAGGCTGCTATTCTCCCATGGAGACGATCGTAGAGATGCTGGATGTAGTCCTGTGGAACGGCTTGCCATGCCATTTCCACCTGGCGCCTCAGTTGGACCAGCGTTCGTGCTGGACGTGCAGACCGCGTGAGACGACGCTTCATCCAGTCCCAAACATGCTCAATGGGGGACAGATCCGGAGATCTTGCTGGAATGGGTAGTTGACTTACACCTTCTAGAACACGTTGGGTGGCACGGGATACATGCATTGTCGTGCATTGTCCTGTTGGAACAGCAAGTTCCCTTGCCGGTCTAGGAATGCTAGAACGATGGGTTCGATGACGGTTTGGATGTACAGTGAACTATTCAGTGTCCCCTCGACGATCACCAGAGGTGTACGGCCAGTGTAGGAGATCGCTCCCCACACCATGATGCCGGGTGTTGGCCCTGTGTGCCTCGGTCGTATGCAGTCCTGATTGTGGCGCTCACCTGCACGGCGCCAAACACGCATACGACCATCATTGGCACCAAGGCAGAAGCGACTCTCATCACTGAAGACGACACGTCTCCATTCGTCCCTCCATTCACGCCTGTCGCGACACCACTGGAGGCGGGCTGCACGATGTTGGGGCGTGAGCGGAAGACGGCCTAACGGTGTGCGGGCCCGTAGCCCAGCTTCATGGAGACGGTTGCGAATGGTCCTCGCCGATACCCCAGGAGCAACAGTGTCCCTAATTTGCTGGGAAGTGGCGGTGCGGTCCCCTACGGCACTGCGTAGGATCCTACGGTCTTGGCGTGCATCCGTGCGTCGCTGCGGTCCGGTCCCAGGTCGACGGGCACGTGGACCTTCCGCCGACCACTGGCGACAACATCGATGTACTGTGGAGACCTCACGCCTCACGTGTTGAGCAATTCGGCGGTACGTCCACCCGGACTCCCGCATGCCCACTATACGCCCTCGCTCAAAGTCTGTCAACTGCACATACGGTTCACGTCCACGCTGTCGCGGCTTGCTACCAGTGTTAAAAACTGCGATGGAGCTCTGTATGCCACGGCAAACTGGCTGACACTGACGGCGGCGGTGCACAAATGCTGCGCAGCTAGCGCCATTCGACGGCCAACACCGCGGTTCCTGGTGTGTCCGCTGTGCCGTGCGTGTGATCATTGCTTGTACAGCCCTCTCGCAGTGTCCGGAGCAAGTATGGTGGGTCTGACACACCGGTGTCAATGTGTTCTTTTTTCCATTTCCAAGAGTGTATAATGTCAATGGTAAGGATGTGTTCCCATATCCAGTATTAATGAGCCCTAACTTGTTCATGCTTCTCAACAACAAGAGGTGAATTTAATCACGAAATCTTTCGTGTGAGTTTTATTGCTATTGACATGTGGCTGAAAAAGAACCTAAGCAAAATGAAGTAACAGTTGTCCACTAATATCACCGCTGTCGTCACCTAACATGTAAAAACTTCTGAAATAAACAAAGACTTTTTTAGAGTGCGTAATTGACAGCTCTACGTACACTGTATGTACTGACATAAAGTTATTGGAATCATTAGGTGTAAAACTAATGTAATACAGTGATGGGTACATTATACAAGGTGATTAAAAAAAAGTTAACCCACAGGAACCAGGAGTCGCAAAACCATTTGGGGCTACTAAATGGTATTTCAGTTATTTAGTCACATGCTACAAATGGATGCCCACTACAGGAGATGGTCAAAATTTTGTCCAGATGCGCCGAGACACGCCTGACACCGACACTGCATTGAACGGCGCACCCTTTCAAACATACGTGATGTATGTCGAAGACATCCTGCTACCGCAGCAATCCTACCCACTAGTTCTCCGGTGATGTAACAGGTGTTTCATACACAACGTTCTTCAGATACCACTCCCCCCTCCCCCCCCCCCCCCACACACACACACAGAGGAAAATATCGACTGAGGACAGACCGGATGACCGTGGCCGAGAAAGGTTGGCTGCAGATGTGCCCCCACTTGTCTCCTGAAATGCATGGCGGCTCCGTCGTGCTGAAATCGAATGGGGCGACGAATAGGCGTGGGGACATCATTCAGCATGTTCGGCAGAACCTCTCGCAGGAATACGAGGTACGTGCGATCATCAAGTCGGACCGGGAGAATGTTCGGCCCAATTAAACAGTCTCAGACGATGGCAGTCCAAAGGTGACCGTAACGCCTTCTCGTGGTGTTTGTGACCCCCGGTTCGTATGTGATTACTGATCCTTGTTGTATGCTCGATGTGCCACGTCAGTTTGTATTTTTTTTTTTTTTTAATAACCCAGCATGTACACCAAGCAGCAGTACAGTAAGTAAGAACACTTTAAATTTCTTGGAGTGTAGCTTAATAATAAGTTCAGTAGGGAATGCGTAGCAATAAACTGATAAAACATCTACACAAATACTTATTTACAGTGTGGACGTTGTCAAATACACGAAAACGTGCTGAAAAGTAATGCCTCCGAATTTGTTATATCAAAACTCTTAAAGCTTTTACATAAAACAAACGTTATTAATAAACTACATCTTTATTCTTCAGGTTTACATATTTGCAGCTCTGTTATTAAAGGCCACCGAATTGCAGTCTGCAACATAGCGGTTTGTAACATAGCTTTGCTCGAGTTTCGACTTCGGAAACTTCGTCCACACCTAGACCACCGTCTCCGTCAGCATGAGAACGCCAGCCCACTCTCAAGCACTGCGACATCTACAACAACCCGATGCCTTGGGTTCACTGCCATCGATCATACTCCATACAGTCACAATTTGGTCCTATCCGATTTCCATCTGTTTCCAAAACTTAAACAACACCTCCGAGAACATCACTTTGATCATGATGGAGCGGTGCAGGCAGAGGTGCGGTTGTGGCTGCGTCAACGAGGTCAAAAATTTTACAGTGACGGTATCAGCAAACTGGTTGCTCGTTGAGGAAATGTGTTCGTCGCCAGGGGGACTATGTTGACAAATAAATACGTAGACATGAAGAATAAAGAGGTAGAATGTTATTAACGTTTTTTTTATTTAAAAATCTTTAAGAGCTTTCACACAAAAAATTCGGAGGTATTACTTTTTAGCACCCCCTGGTACTTGGCATAAAATAAAAAGGTCGCCATGCTTATATTAAGTTCGTATCATAATGTTATATGGTTTTATATTTTAGAGGAACTCCTCAGGCATTAATAATATCAAAGCGTCTGATAATAATTATTTGTGATGTCGATTAAAGAAGATATTGTAGAAGCCTTTCCAACAGTTTGGTGCCCTAAATGCTATTTCTTCGTACACTTCATTTTAATACATACGTCTTTTCAACCAACGCTTCAAATTAAATAGTAAAACCAAGAAGGAAGATTATGGCTTAGAGTGTGGTCAACCGGAGGGCGACTATAGAACAATGACGAGGAAGGAAATCGGCCGTGGGTTATTTTTTTTTTTTGGGGGGGGGGGGGGGGGAAGATCATCATGCCATTCTCCTTAAGCAACTTAGGGAAATCACAGAGGACCTAAAACTGGATGTCAGAACTGGAATTTGAACCCCAGTCCTCCCAAACTCAAGTCTTGTAAACTAATAACCTTCCTGAGTCAAAGCTAACAATAAAACCATCTAAGAATAAGTACAGTCTGTATAAATACCTAAAGGTACGTATTTTGCCAGTAGAATAGGTATATTATTAAGAATATCATATAACAGAAGTTGAAGGGAAGTATTCGACTTCCAGACGTCTAGTGTAGTGGTGTGATCAGTATAAGTAAATGTAAACTCCCTTCATTACATAATGCTTGTCTACACTACTGGCCATCAAAATTGCTACACCAAGAAGAAATGCAGATGATAAACAGGTATCCAATGGACAAATATATTATACTAGTACTGACATGTGATTACATTTTTACGCAATTTGAGGGCATAGATCCTGAGAAATCAGTACCCAGAACAACCACCTCTGGCCGTAATAACGGCCTTGATACGCCTGGGCATTGAGTCAAACAGAGCTTGGATGGCGTGTACAGGTACAGCTGTACATGCAGCTTCAACAACGATACCACAGTTCATCTAGAGTAGTGACTGGTGTATTGTGACGAACCAGCTGCTCGGCCACCATTGACTAGACGTTTTCAATTAGTGAGAGATCTGAAGAATGTGCTGACCAGGGCAGTAGTCGAACATTTTCTGTATCCAGAAAGGCCGGTACAGGACCTGCAACATGCGGTCGTGCATTATCCTGCTGAAATGTAGGGTTTTGCAGGGATCGAATGAAGGATAGAGCCACGGGTCGCAATACATCTGAAATGTAGCGTCCACTGTTCAAATTGCCGTAAATGTGAACAAGAGTGACCGAGACGTGTAACCAATGGCACCCCATACATTCACGCCAGGTAATACGCCAGTATGGCGATGACGAATACACGCTTCCAATTTGCGTTCACCGCGATGTCGCCAAACACGGATGCGACCTTCATGATGCTGTAAACAGACCCTGGATTCATCCGAAAAAATGACGTTGTGCCATTCGTGCACCCAGGTTTGTCATTGAGTACACCATCGCAGGCGCTCCTGTCTGTGATACAGCGTCAACGATAACCGCAGCCATAGTCTCCGAGCTGATAGTCGATGCTGCTGCAAACTTCGTCGAACTGTTCGTGCAGATGGTTGTTGTCTTGCAAACGTCCCCATCCATTGACTCAGGGATCGAGACGTTGCTGCACGTTCCGTTACAGCCATGCGGATGAGATGCCTGTCATCTCGACTGATAGTGATACGAGGCCGTTGGGATCCAGAACGGCGTTCTGTATTACCCTCCTGAAGCGACCGATTCCATATTCTGCTAACAGCCACTGGATCTCGACCAACGCGAGCAGCAATGTCGCGATACGATAAAACGCAATCGCGGTAGGCTACAATCCGACCTTTATTAAAGTCGGAAACGTGATGGTACGCTTTTCTCCTCCTTACACGAGGCATCACAACAACGTTTCACCGGGCAACGCCGGTCAACTGCTGTTTGTGTATGAGAAATCGGTTGTAAACTTTCCTCATGTCAGCACGTTGTAGGTGACGCCACCGGCGCCAACCTTGTGTGAATTCTCTGAAAAGCTAATCATTTGCGTATCACTACATCTCCTTCCTATCGGTTAAATTTCGCGTCTGTAGCACGTCATCTTGGAGGTTTAGCAATTTTAATGGCCAGTAGTGTATAATAGCTGAAAATCATGTCAACCAATTTGACAGAAACACATCCGCATGTTTATGAAAAATATTACTCAATTTATGATTACTTCCACATCCCTGATAATAAGTATACTCAGCATTAAATCTAAGTTTCTCAGCTGTTATGTAAAATAAATTGCTCAAAGTAAGTTTTGTGCCACCTGCATATCTGCATACTTCTATGAGCTCAGAGTCGAGAAGAGCAGGTAATGAATGAATAAGCCACATGAAAGTAAGAAATAAAAACAATGGTTCAATTGGCTCTGAGCACTATTGGACTTAACTGCTCTGGTCATCAGTCCCCTGGAACTTAAAACTACTTAAACGTAACTAACCTAAGGATAACACACACATCCATGCCCGAGGCAGGATTCGAACCTGCGACCGTAGCGGTCGTGCGGTTCCAGACTATAGGGCTTAGAACCGCTCGGCCACTCCGGCCGGCAATAAAAACAAAACAGCATGTACCAAAAAAACAAATCCTTGTACATTTGAGGTATCAAAAGCTCCTTCTAGGTAATATTTATGGTTGATTATGGACTGAGATATCGATATCGAGATGAATAAACCAGCTTTGGCCGTCCAGAGTTGATTGATTTCACGGCCACGGGTTGGACTCCGCCTCACTTGGCAAGATTTTCTGACGGCATAAGCTACGAGAAAAGTTCACGAGTTCGTCGTCCATTTATGTCTATGTATCCGAAGCTTTCCGATCGCGGAAGTTACTATTCACATACAGTTACTCGCTCGCTATTGGTTATTTCTCTCTGTTTGCTACTGTGGCTTTCTTCGTACGCTATTGAGGACTCCTGTCTCTCACGTTTTGGATTCTTACAGGTTTGTCTTTTCGGATTAGTGTACACCTTTTGCCGTCGACCACTCGGCGCTTTCGGCCAGTCGCCGTTTCCTCAGAACAGCCTAGTTGCGCTCGCAGACCTGTGTATTGCGTCACATAAAATATGGTATTTTTCCTCCGCATGTACCGTAACGTATTTGGACCCTCCTTGTCATTCAGTCCACAAGATGGTCGAGAATTGCTAATCACGCCGGCCCCACTTTTGGACTGAAGCTCTCCCAAGATGATCCAGTATGTGAGCAGGATTTCTGTGATAATGCAGAGCCAGTTTCATTTGGTCCCTCGCGTGCTCAGCAGATCACCCATGCCATACCATGAGGTTCGTTCTTCCTCCTGGAGGAAGGTGTCCACGAGGTTGGTGCGGTGTTTTCATGAATCTGTTAGCTGTAGAGGAGGGCAATAGGTCTCAGGGTAACATGCTGATACTGTACAAATTGCTCGTGATAGCGATAAGAGGCTACTGAATCTGTACGTGATACTAGCCTAAAACGTTACTCACCTCCTCCCCTTTCCCCTGCACTGCTGAACAACTGGGACTGCGTACCTCAAAAGATTACTGGTACCTGACTCCACATTCTTCTTCAATTAAAATCAAGTGCCAGGTAAATCCTCCTCTCGACGACATATAGAACCCGATGTCTCTGATTAAGTTTCTATAGCAGTTCTTGTCCATCTACTTCGCACAAATGCATCCCACCACAGTTCTGTGAAAGGGGGGTGGGGGGTGGAGGGGGGGTGGAGGGGGGGGTGGAGGCTAACTGTTGTTCACAAACTGATCGTATAGATATACTTGCACACTGTCTGGGTCGACAAAGCCCTCCCAGCTACCTCCAAAATGGCACCATGCACTTATTAAGGATACTAACAACCACAGTTTTTAGGTAGCAGTCATCATCTGGTGTTCTTGACAGTGGGTGACCACCACGAGTCAGATCTTCACCCTTTTGTGTCTCATGATAATTGTAGATTCTTTGAATAATGTCGATGAGGTGCATGTCAGATCGGTAGCCAACACCTTGTGACATTGCTGTCACATATCAAGAAGCGATATTGTTTCGTTTTCTGCCACTATTTAGTGGTTATTTTATTGAGAGTACTATACATGACAGTGGAGGAATACTTTGTATTTTTCACACTGGGGAGGTACATTCCCAGTGTGGTCTCAGGGCCCCATTGTAGACAAAAGTCAGTCATTGAATCTCATTAGGAGAGATGTACCTCTCCAGGGAGACGACCAGTTACTGCAGAAGTGAGCTGCGGCCCGCTTTGGTCTTTTGTGAGCACAGCTGGTGTCTGACCCAGCTGCCACTACTGTCCACACAGAATAACTGAAGTTAACATTTTTGCCTTTTTGCACCAACATCAGAGTGACGATGCCATATTGCATCCTGGCCTGCAAGAGAACAACGGTTGCACTCCAAAATTTTGGTTATCCAATCAAACAGAGTGCTTGGTGCAAAGAAGCTAACCAATTAAGGAAGCACTGCTACAGCTAGGTAACAACCTTGTGTTTGTTAATGTGCATTTTGTACACCAAGAGTGGGAAGTTTCTGCGGCATTCCCGTGGTTTTCTCATCAAATAAGCGGTCTTCTCGTCTGTTAGTTTGGTAACAGCAATGAATCGTTTCCTACATATAGTGTTTTCGAAAGTTAGGCAGCTGAGGACCACTAACTAAGTTTATGGGCTATTCTGCTACAGCTGCCATGCTGTGCGTTTCCTCTGCGAGCCGATATCTGGAGCTGATCGGTGCATACTAGCTGTTGTTGGGGACAGATACGTTTCAAAATTGCAGCAGCTCGTTGCCTGATTCCACTGTCACGCAAATTGAATTGCTAATTTGGCTATAATATGTAGGTTCAGCTTCTTGTTGTATCGTTAAGTTTGATTTCATGAGCTGCCTATATCAGCAGATCTAGACGTTGTTGTGCCACAGTCCTTCACACCTTTTGGCACCTCCCCACAGTTTTAGCATCATTTTGTAATTTGGTCTGGTTTTTAGAAAATTATGTTCTCCGGTAATTTTATTGTGATTGGTGTCAGCTATTAGAGCAAATAAATATCTCTTAATTTCAGTCGCGTCCGCCCCTGGTAGATGAGTGGTTAGCGCGACGGAATGTCATACCTAACGGCCCGGGTTCGATTCGCGGCTGGGTCGGAGAATTTCTCTGCTCAGGGACTGGGCGTAGTGTTATCCTTATCATCATCATTTCATCCTCATCGACACGCAAGTCGCCGAAGTGGCGTCAACTCGAAAGACTTGCACCAGGCGAACGGTCTACCCGACGGGAGGCCCTGGCCACACGGCATTTATTATCTCAGTCGTGACTTAGATTTCAAAATTCTTAAAATCGTTGTGCAAGTGTTCCATGGTTAAGCGACTTGTTAATAACATACATAACTTGGTGCGCACCTAAGCTTGTTGTTCTCACTGTGTCAGCTGTGTCATTGTGTCCAGTGGTCAAACTCAATGATCATTCTCTAATTATTCAGTGAAGATCATGGTCACTTCTTTTATTATAAATCTGTTTCTTGTCTAGTGAGTACCGTGTCGATTTGCCCTAGGATTATACGTTTTCTCTGTGTAGCTAACAATCTCGCAACATTCAGATGTAATAAGCAGTAACATTCCGTACTGTCGATCAATCATAAACTATCATGGTGACCCTTACCCAATGCAAGAAAGAGCAAGGAAAGTGGAAGCAGATAGGGAAAAAGCGGAAATGGATAGGAAACAAGTGGAGGCAGTTAGAAAAGGAACGTAGGGAAGAGACAGGAAGGCCAAAGTGAACAAGATAAAAGTAAAACAGACAGTAAAGAAGTGCGAGAGGGCAGAAAACGACTTAGGGAAGAAAGGGCAGCATTACACATGGAATTCGATGGCTATTTTAAATCAGTGGATGAAAAGCTGCATGAGGTTTCAAAAGTAGTAGAAATTAACATGACCAGGCTGGTCCACGATGAGTCAAAAAAAGGGGAGGAAACTAAGATCTCACTTCTTCAAAGAATGTAGAGGAAGTAAGTACAGCAGAACCCCAGTAATTCGACCTATGGTATTTCGAGGTTCCGTGTAATACTAGTTGGTCTTAAGAAAATAAAAATTTTACATAAAACTAGAATAAAAATCCCTGTTCATATGTTGTCCACAAGTACGTTTTACGTAGTTTCGAATGTGTTACATTTTGAACTGTCTTTAAATTTTCCATGTACAGCACAGGTAAAACTGTCCCACTTAAGATTTTCATTCATGATGTACAGAAATAAGCTTGGCCTCAGACTGCTAATGCATTTCTATTACAGGTGGACAAGTACCATTAGATTTCGAGGATTGCGCTTGCTCCTTCTTTGTCAACCCTTCACTAATTGGGACCGCCTGACACTCAGTTGTACAGTGCATATCATCCTATTGTTACCCCTATTGTTGGGCTAGGGCCTCCCGTCGGGTAGACCGTTCGCCTGGTGCAAGTCTTTCGAGTTGACGCCATTTCAGCGACTTGCGTATCGATGGGGATAAAATGATGATGATAAGGACAACACAACACCCAGTCCCTGAACGGAGAAAATCTCCGACCCAGCCGGGAATCGAACCCGGGCCGTTAGGTATGAGATTCTGTCGCGCTGACCACTCAGCTACCAGGGACGGACAACCATGCAATAAAGTGCATGAACAAAAATCTTGATAATATCTGCTGCGAGTCTGCAAAGGCAACTATTGTTTGTGTTGACGACCTGTTAGAGGGCACTTAACTACGCATGGGGTCCACCGTAATAGACCACTAACAGAAGAGGCCGGGATACTTCCAACGGAAGACCTTACACTGGCGTCGGAGAACCCTGAACCGGCAGCGGGACACACTGCATCGGCAGTGGAGGACTCTTAAGCGGCACCGGAGGACCTTAAGGTGGTGGTGGTGGTGGTTAGTGTTTAATGTCCCGTCGACAACGAGGTCATTAGAGACGGAGCGCAAGCTCGGGTTAGGCAAGGATTGGGAAGGAAATCGGCCGTGTCCTTTCACAGGAACCATCCCGGCATTTGCCTGACACGATTTAGGGAAATCACGGAAAACCTAAATCAGGATGGCCGGAGACGTCCTCCCGAATGCGAATAGGACCTTAAGGGGAGTACGTCACCAGACGGGCCGACTTCGAGCAGGAGAGGCACCACAGGACATTTCAATTTCCACTGTCTATTCCTTTACAAACAAATACATAAAATTTTGTCATCATGACCGGGAAGGATTCAGGATTTACAATCATAGCTGTAGAAGTTCAAATACATTACAGTTTTTTTTGCATGTGAAATCTCATCATTTTTCACTTGCTATTGGCTGCATTTGATGCTATGGGAACACTTTTCTTTATAAGTGAGAGAGATTCTTCGATGAATTTTGCACAGCATACAAACCACACTTACAGGTGTATGAAACTCTAGGATTTTTTAAATCTATTAAAAACTGTGGTAAAAACTGAGATAATTCACTATAAAATTTGTGTGTATGTGTGTTCTTTTTAACATGAAGTTGAAATGTAACAGCTCATTCATTTTTTCACAAATTAAGTAAATTCTAGAGTTTCATACACCTGTAAGTATGGTTCAAATGGCTCCGAGCACTATAGGCCTTAACTTCTGAGGTCATCAGTCCCCTAGAACTTACAACCACTTAAACCTAACTAACCTAAGGACATCACACACATCCATGACCGAGGCAGGATTCGAACCTGCGACGTAGCGATCGTGTGGCTCCAGACTGTAGCGCCTAGAACCGTTCGGCTACCTGTAAGTATGGTTTGTATGCGTTTTTCACAGCTTCAACTTGTTTCCTCTTAGAAAGACCCTCACAATAATAAAAAATAGAAGGGAGTCTTGTAGGCAACATATTTTCAAATGTGTATACCTCAGAGACAGACGTTATTGATACTGACTTCGGCCTATCTGATCATAATACCCCAATCCATACAATTCCAGTTATCCCTCTGAAGGGAAGGTATGTACGTCTTTTTTGTAGAGGAACTTTTTCTGTGGAAAATTGTGCTAGATTTGTTGATAGTCTCAGTAATGAATCCTGTTTAGAAGTAGTTACACAAACAGGCACCAATAATCTTCATGATGCTTTTCATGTCCAGTTCTGATCTGTGATTTCCTAAGAATTTGACCACAGTCACGATTCATATCGGATAACTAAATCTAGCTCCTAAATTACATCAGCCATCAACATTTCCTGTAGAAAAAAAATATGGTTCAAATGGCTCTGAGCACTATGGGACTTAAGTTCTAAGGTCATCAGTCCCCTAGAACTTAGAACTACTTAAACCTAATTTTTTCACAAATTAAATAAATTCTAGAGTTTCATACACCTGTAAGTATGGTTCAAATGGCTCCGAGCACTATGGGACTTAACTTCTAAGGTCATCAATCCCCTAGAACTTACAACCACTTAAACCTAACTAACCTAAGGACATCACACACATCCATGCCCGAGGTATGATTCGAACCTGCGACCGTAGGGGTCGCGCGGCTCCAGACTGTGGCGCCTAGAACTGCTCGGCCACACCAGCCGGCTTTTCTGTAGAAGTTTAAAAATTTTCAGTCCTAAAATGAAAAGATCCTCAGATCCCCAGTTTACAGAATACGCAAAGAATTATAAGAAAATATATCGACAGGTATCTGCAAAGGCGAAACGTCTTAGAAACGGTAGAATAATAAAAATGTCGGGCAATAAATCAAAATCTGTATGAAGTATTGTAAAAAGTGAAACAGGAAAGAAACATGAACAGAAGGAAATTACATTTACAGATGCTGACAATATCAATATTGGCAAAACAGACCAGCAAAATTACATAAATGGTTACTTTATAAACGTTTCCCAAATACTTAGCTTAAATTTCGTAAATAGGGATAAGCTTAGGTATCATATATCTTATAAACCATGAGGTTAGTTTCAACTAGTGAACATGAGGTAGTAAAGGTGATTAAAATCCCCAAACGCAAAATTTCAGTAGGTGTAGATGATGCATGGTAATCATTCATAATCTGTACTGCTTCATAAGTTGCAAATCCCTTGGCTCACATTGTCAATTTATCATTTACTGCTGGAGGATTCCCCTACAGATTAAAAATCGCGAAAGTGATACCTTTATTCAAGTGTGGTATAGACATAAACAGGAAAATTATCGATCCATTTCACTCTCTTGGTTTTCTCTAAAATAATTCAGAGATTAATGAAACAGCGAATCTCCAAGTATTTACATGACCACAGTCTCTCTAAACCGAAAACGCTAAATTACCTTTTTTGGGTGTGTTTTACGCCTTAAAAGAGAAATGAGGCGCCAACAAAAACATACGTGTAGCTATATTTTGCCCACTCTGCACACCCGCCAAGTTTCATTAAGATCGTTTAATGACATTTGTGAGTGTTCTCTTGTCAGTACGAACCTCATGTATGTTAATCTGCATTTTATACTCCAAGAGTTGGTAGTTCCTGCTCCATTCCCTGTTTCCTTTTTAATGAAATAAGTGACATTCGCGTCTTTCAAATTGACATAGCAATGTGTCGCCCCCTCCATATGATGTTTTCGAAAGTTAGGTAGTCGAGGATCGCCAACTAAGATTCTGGACTCCTCTGCTCCGGTCTGCCATGCTGGGCGTCTCCTCTGCGAGCTGTCGCACGGTATTGATTGGCACGTGCTAGATGTGTGTCACAGTGACCTTAACACGATCCAGAGTCTGTGTAGCTCGTTACTTGCTTACTTTTCCACATAAATTACGATGCTTAACTTGGTTATAATTCGTAGCTTCTTGTTGTATCGCTAACTTTGTTTTCGCAGGCTGCCCAGGTAAGCAGATCTCGTTGCGCTTTTTCTATACAGCTTACCACACATTTTGATGCATCCTCACAGCGTTAGCGTCATTTTGTGATCTGATTTGAGCTTTAGAGAACTTAGTTAATTTTATTTTAATTTGTGTCAGTCATTAGAGCAAATAAATATCTGTTAATCTCACTCTTGACTTTAGTTTCATGATTCTTTAAATTGTTCTACAAGTTTTCCGTTGTCAAGCGACCCACTAATAATAAATGTGCACACCTAAGCTTGTAGTTTTCACTATTCCTGCGTTTTCGTTGTGCCCAGTGGCCAGACTCAACTATCATCCTCTAAATGAGCGTAAGGAGGATTGGCACTCACTCGTCTCGCTTGGCTATATATTTGTTTATTTACTACGGAGAGCTGTGCAGACTTCCCCTAGGATTATAAACTGTGTGTTATTTCATGACTACTTGGTTAACAACCTTGTAGTATTCAATTGTAATAAGCAGCAACATTGCACACCGTAATTATGCAAGAAACTGTCAACTTCTTGAGTTAATAGGACAATATGCCGATGATCTGAGATTAACCATTGGAGGACATCGTTGCCCGGTTCATGATGGAAGTCACAGAGCTCTAAACTGAAATCCACCGAGATTGGAAGTTTACTTTTACGTACATTATGCGGGTGGCTGTAGGTAGCGATTTCTTATTGTCAAGACAGTATTGAGAGAGATCTTCGATCAGACAAAAATAAATAAATTAATTAATAAAGTGAAATGAAGACTAAAAGTCATGACTGAGGTGGAATAGATGTTTTCATCGGTTTATGTATTCTCTATTTTGTTACGCTGACATATAGCACATCCAGCCGTAAGTCTTCTACCAAAAATAAAACAGTATATAAGTAGAAGGTGAAAGTCAGAGGTTCTGTATTAAAAAAAAGGAAGAGTCGGTTTCATCTACTGACTTTTATGGCTTGTAAAGGAGACGGTGTGCCGTCCAGAAAATAACAAAATAACTGGTGAAAACTATAGAAGTTTACTGAACCACTGGAAGGGAAAAATGCATGGAGTCCTCGATTACAAGAAAAAAGAGTAATATCCTTCATCGGGATGAGGCACTTTCCCAGGTAAGGCGTTTTTAACAAAGGAAAAGTTGAGGGAGAATGTCAAACTTGTTTACCAGATTTTGCACCCTCTCACTTCTACCTGTTCCAACAATGGAAGAAATTTTTGGTTGTAAAACTTTTTGAGTACATTAAATAGGTTATGACTGCATTAAATATGAATTTTGTCGACTTTTTAGGCACGCTTTTTAATGAAAAATTAATGGGGAAAGTGAATTGACCGAAAATGTGGCTGTAGCTAAAAATAAGTGTTAAAAAAATTACTTCACAACAAGTCCGAGAACGTTTCACGTTGCCATCGAACATACATAAAAGCAGGTAAAAATAGCTATGCTACGGTTGCGAGGACCTATTTACTACAGAATTTTGTAGTGGATTTATCGGCGGACATAGTGTTTTACTACTTAAAAGGAATGATATCCTTACAACCAAGTTAACTGTAGCAGCGTACGGTATACTGTAAAGAACCATTTCGTGTTGTTAAAATATTTACCTATAATTTATCTTCGACGCGTGCGTGGTTGCTCCTCACGTAGTACGTGGAGCTTGTGAAATCGTATGTAACTTAATCAGGCTTATCTCAGGATTTGGATACAAAGAGAAAGTTCTGTCCCTTGGTCAACTGGTTCAAGTTAACTAATATCACATGATTTTCTTTTTTATCGGATCTAGCAGAAAATGTCACTTTCGCATTTGAAGAGAGGGGAAAAGAAGTCCTGGGAGAAATCCCTGTGCCTCGATCTTACCCAAACCACTGCTGGATGCCGGCCGCGGTGGCCGTGCGGTGGCGCTGCAGTCCGGAACCGCGGGACTGCTACGGTCGCAGGTTCGAATCCTGCCTCGGGCATGAATGTGCGTGATGTCCTTAGGTTAGTTAGGTTTAAGTAGTTCTAAGTTCTAGGAGACTGATGACCTAAGATGTAAGTCCTATAGTGCTCAGAGCCATTTGAACCATTTTGAACCACTGAATGGATGTAACAGAGTTCATTGCCTCGCTGTAACGCGTAATTGAGATGGGATGCAACCATACGTTGAAAGTAAAGTGGTACCGTCTTTCATGGGCGGTCGGGAACACGTTTTAGGCTATAATCTTTTGTTGAATTATTATAGATTCGCTTAAATGACCCTAAGCAGATGCTCATACATGTCTCCCTCATATTTTGATCTTCTTTGACATGGCTATTCAGAGTCATAAAACTATGATCCCAAAATCTACTACTACTTGCAAATTTTCGAGAGCCAGTATTAACTGAATAATCTAGAGATGTTCTTCATCCCTCTATGTACCGCTCCCACAGAGATCGTGAAGACAAGGCTAGACTAATTATACTAGTAGTACACAAATAGGTTTTTTTCTTAATTTTAGTTTCATCCTCGTCACCACAAATGAGCAGACGAGGGGCTGTCAGTGGTACAACATTTCACTCTTCAACTAAAATCTTTAAATTATTAATAAAAGCGAACAAATATGACTAAAACGAGAATAAAATTCACAAATATTTTTAAAACTTGCGAAAATATGAAATTTGTTGGTGTCTGCATAACATTAAACAGTTGAGACTTCCTTTGTTTTTTAAACAAAAGTCGGAAGACTAAAGGGTATAACAAAAATATAAATGTAAAACACATTCTTGAAACGGTGACGTTCACTTTACAAAGGAGCACCTCACTTGCACCAAAAGACAGGGAGAAGTGTTACACTTCTGGGTTATACTTGTTCTATGACATTTGCTGTGATTGGTGAGTCATTAGGAATTCTGAAGACGTCGAGGACATAAGATACGAATTTATTGCCGTCGATCAGGTCGTCAGATGAGGGACGGTTACCTGTTTATTTATAGTACGTGATTATCACAAATCACATTAATGAACATAAAATAAGAATCCACATTCATGCATACTTTCCAAAGACACTGGTGTCCCAAATTAAAGCAACAAACGGAAATTTTGCAAGGTTGCTTTTATTTTGCCAACAAAGAGTATGCACAGGTGATAGTAAATTAGATCCAATGTAAAGAATACAGAACTTAAACAGCTGCAACACGCATAATGGTAGACAAAAATATTCTTCGTTTTTTCCAAATCAAAGGATTTGCACACATGCCGACAACTGGTTAATGTGCTCATTGTGGTGTACGACCACCTCTGGCAGTAATACAGACCTGACAACAACGGGGCATGCTGTGAATGATGTCATCAATCTCATGTTGAGGCAATAACGCCCATTCCTCCTGCAGAGCTGCTCGCAAGTTCTGGAGAGTGGTTGGTGGAAGCTGACGTGATGGAACCCGTGTCCCTGTGCATCCCAGACATGTTCCATGGGATTCAAATACGGAGAGCGAGCAGGCCACGCCATGGATGCAATAACTTATGTTTCCAAGAAAACATCAACTACCCATGCTGTATGAGGTCGAGAATTATGGTCCATCACTACGAAGTCTGGGCCCACAGAACTCCGCAACAACCGCACATGGCGTTCCAACATCTCATCACGATACCTGACACCAGTTATACCTTGCTGATTCATCCTCACAATTTCGTGACGAGATAGTATCTTTAACATAATTCCCGCCCACACCATTATGGATCCTCCTCAATATCAGTGTTTGGGTCCAATATCGGGCTCCACGTTCCCTCCTGATGCGAATCCATCGAGAATCACTCTCCAGATCAAATAGGGACTCATCTGTGGAAAGAACATTGGCCCACTGTTTAACCGTCCAGGTGGCATGCTGATGACTTCACTATAGACGTTCCCTTCTGTGAAGGTGCGTCATCGTTACACATGCAGCAGGTCTCTGATAATAAAGGCCACTCTGCCGAAGCCTTCTGTACACTGTTTGATTCGATACAACATGTCCAGTGGATGCTGCGGAGTCAGATGCCAGTTACCGTGCGGAACTAAGGCGGTACCGTCGTGCCCATACAGCCAAATAACGCTCATCTCTTTCTGATGTCACAAATGATCGGCTCTGCCCTGGTCTTCGGGATACAGATTCGATATCTAAAAACTGTCGACACATGCGAGAAACAACAGAACGGTTCACATTAAGCCATCGGGCCACATCAGTTTGCGACCATCCTGCTTCCATTCTTCCCACGGTCCTCCAGCGCAGAGTGTCTGGTAGGCGCCTTCTCAGTGCCAAACTACACCGTCTGTGACCCTGTGGACAGCAATTGTGAACGAGGGCTACCCGACAAACACTACCCCGTTGGATAGTTGCCCTGACGTCATCGTTGGTGTGGTTGTCCGTTGACCAGAATGTCATCTTCCATCCAGGACACGATGGTACTGACATATGTTGACAGTTTGTATGATTATATCGTGGATTGGACGCAGGACGGGGAAATAGTGGTTTGTTGCTTTCATTTTGGACACCAGTGTATATGTATCTGTGTTTGTTACACATCTCTCCCTAAACTACTGGATAGATTTGAGTCAAACTTGGTTCACATTTCACTTACTGCCGGAAAGAAGTGCTGTAGGGATCCACTTACCTATCAAAGGTGTGGAGGTGGAAGTGACAAAGGAATGTAGCCCATGAAACACACAAAATCAGCCTTAATTCATACAAGCCTTATGAAACTTTTTCTCGTAGACAGCCCTCACAGAATAATGAAAATACAAAAGTTAATGGTTACTACATTTCCGTTGTTCAGGCAGCAAAACTGCCGCATCGGCGATGACATTTTAATTTATTACTTCTTTACTATGTGTGACGCATTTTGTGGACAGTATATACCGCTGAATTTACCTGTAAAATTACATCATTGTTTGATATGACGTCACAGATATGTGGAAAACTGCCGCATCACGAATGACGTTTTGTTTATTACTTCTTTACTAATAACTCTATTACCACCACATTTCGCAGACAGTATCCACATATGCCGCTGAATGTATCTACTAAATCATATCATTGTACGGCAAAATCGAGGTGCGACAATAAAGTAATAAGACTGATGTGATAAAAAATGTTGCTTACTGTTTTAGTCAAGTTTAGTGTTGTCTCATTCAAAGTAGTTCCCTTCTGACTGCACACACTTTTTCCAGCGCTTCTGCCATTGATGGTAACATTTCTGGAACTCATCTTCTGTAATATCCTCCAAGACCCTCGTCACACCTTTTTGGACATCTTGTGTTGTTTGAAAATGGTGTCCCTTGACCGCCGTTTTTACTCTTGGAGATAGAAAAAAAGTCGCATGTAGTGATATGTGGTGAATAAGGTGGCTGTGGTAGTACTAAAATTTCTTTTGAAGTTAAAAATTACTGTACTGACAGAGACGTATGGGATGGCGCATTATCGTGAAGCAGAATCCGATTATCAGCAATGTTGGCACGGACACGAAAAACTCTTTTATGAAGTCTTTCTAAAATTTCTTTGTGGTAATATTGGTTAACTGTTTGTGCAGGAGGCATCCACTCTTTATGAATCATTCCCTTGGAGTCAAAGAAGCACACAAGCATGCATTTCACTTTTGACTTTGACATGCGAGCTTTATTTTGTCTGGGTGATCCTTTTGAACACCATTGCCAACTTTGGCGTTTTGTCTCTGGATCGTACTGAAAAAACCAACTTTCATCATCAGTGATAACATGGCTCAACAATCCTGGATTGATTTCCGTTGGCTCTAACAGATCGGCTGCCACATTTTTCCGTGTTTCTCGCTGTTGTGGTGCGAGATTTTTGGGGATCATTTTTGCACAAATCTTTCTCATACCAAGATCTTCAGTTATTATTAGACGAACCGTTTCTCGATTGATGTTCAGTTATTCTGCAATCATTTTCACGGATAATCTTCGATCAGATCGTACGAGTTCACGCACCCTGGCCAAGCTGACATCCGTCTGTGAGGTTGATGGTCGTCCACTGCGGTCTTCACCTTCAACATCCGTTCTGCCTTCACTAAATATTTTATGATAATGAAAAGTTTGAGCTCTTGACATAACCTTCTCTCCAAAAGCCTTCTGAAGCTTACCGTAAGTTGTCATCGTGTTTTCACCCAATTTAACGCAAAAAGAAATGGCATACTGTTGCTTATTATTATGCGGTTCCATTTCCGTGATGAGAGACACAAACATGTGGTAACTTATTACAGCACAACTCATGACTGAGCAGTTGCATCGATGTGCCGCTTGTGCTAGAAGCAGCTTATAGACCAAGGTCAAAGATATTATGCCTACACAAGCCTGCAGGGTTGCCACATGTTGCAAATAATATCAGTCTCATTACTTTATTGTTGCAACTCGTAGTATAGGGAATAAGACGTCTTAAACATTGAGCTGCGTGAGAATGAAGCTGCAGGGCCAAACTCATTAGAGATACAGGTGAAATATGTGTACAAATATGTGTGAAATGTGTAAAATACATGTGAAATATATATGTGATATTTGCATACACTAGTGAATCTGCAGGTAAAAAACTCCTCCTAAGCCCCTGTATCGATTTCAAAAGAACTTGGTACACATGTTACTGACTATATAGAAAGAAATACTGTGGGGTAAGAAACACCAGCCTCCTATTGGAGTGGGGGTCAAGGGCACGGGCAGCGCTGGGTACTCAGCTAGTGATACTTATAAAGAAACATCTAGGGTACAAATACAGTTAACTGAACTATTAGTCGTATTCGGTATGTCTTCAGATTGCCATGTAGGTCCTTAGGAAACACATCTGTTCTGTATGATGGATTGTCTGCCTTCCTGTTCCAAAATTGCTCTTTGGGGATGTATTTAGTTCCCATTTACAGAATGAATCCGCACATTTGCTACAGTTGATTCTACACTCCTGGAAATGGAAAAAAGAACACATTGACACCGGTGTGTCAGACCCACCATACTTGCTCCGGACACTGCGAGAGGGCTGTACAAGCAATGATCACACGCACGGCACAGCGGACACACCGGGAACCGCGGTGTTGGCCGTCGAATGGCGCTAGCTGCGCAGCATTTGTGCACCGCCGCCGTCAGTGTCAGCCAGTTTGCCGTGGCATACGGAGCATGCCGCGACAGCGTGGACGTGAACCGTATGTGCAGTTGACGGACTTTGAGCGAGGGCGTATAGTGGGCATGCGGGAGGCCGGGTGGACGTACCGCCGAATTGCTCAACACGTGGGGCGTGAGGTCTCCACAGTACATCGATGTTGTCGCCAGTGGTCGGCGGAAGGTGCACGTGCCCGTCGACCTGGGACCGGACCGCAGCGACGCACGGATGCACGCCAAGGCTTAGGATCCTACGCAGTGCCGTAGGGGACCGCACCGCCACTTCCCAGCAAATTAGGGACACTGTTGCTCCTGGGGTACCGGCGAGGACCATTCGCAACCGTCTCCATGAAGCTGGGCTACGGTCCCGCACACCGTTAGGCCGTCTTCCGCTCACGCCCCAACATCGTGCAGCCCGCCTCCAGTGGTGTCGCGACAGGCGTGAATGGAGGGACGAATGGAGACATGTCGTCTTCAGCGATGAGAGTCGCTTCTGCCTTGGTGCCAATGATGGTCGTATGCGTGTTTGGCGCCGTGCAGGTGAGCGCCACAATCAGGACTGCATACGACCGAGGCACACAGGGCCAACACCCGGCATCATGGTGTGGGGAGCGATCTCCTACACTGGCCGTACACCTCTGGTGATCGTCGAGGGGACACTGAATAGTGCACGGTACATCCAAACCGTCATCGAACCCATCGTTCTACCATTCCTAGACCGGCAAGGGAACTTGCTGTTCCAACAGGACAATGCACGTCCGCATGTATCCCGTGCCACCCAACGTGCTCTAGAAGGTGTAAGTCAACTACCCTGGCCAGCAAGATCTCCGGATCTGTCCTCCATTGAGCATGTTTGGGACTGGATGAAGCGTCGTCTCACGCGGTCTGCACGTCCAGCACGAACGCTGGTCCAACTGAGGCGCCAGGTGGAAATGGCATGGCAAGCCGTTCCACAGGACTACATCCAGCATCTCTACGATCGTCTCCATGGGAGAATAGCAGCCTGCATTGCTGCGAAAGGTGGATATACACTGTACTAATGCCGACATTGTGCATGCTCTGTTGCCTGTGTCTATGTGTCTGTGGTTCTGTCAGTGTGATCATGTGATGTATCTGACCCCAGGAAAATGTCAATAAAGTTTCCCCTTCCTGGGAAAATGAATTCACGGTGTTCTTATTTCAATTTCCAGGAGTGTAATTCGGTTTAAAATTACGTGGGATTTTCTAGGGAGGTCATAACCAGTCGTTTTTCAGACATACATCGGAATATCTTGAGATCAGTAGTCGTATAATTTTCTCAGGCTTTCTTTCAGTATTGCTCGATATCAGAGTTGCTATTTCCTAACCGTACAGCTTCATCAAATTGCGGTTTTCTAGAGTGGAGAACGAATGAAAAGGATGGTGTTGACTGTTTTGAATTTTTCTAAAATCTCTGAGAAGTACTTGTTGTTTTCGAAGTTGTGAACCAATGGCCTGTGGGCCGATTGAAGTCAATGTAAGCGTTCCAATTCTTAGTAGAGTTAATGGGGAGCGTATCGTTACGTCATATGAATTTTTGGCACCAGTCCCTGTGTTTTATAGCGTTGAGCAAGTTTCTGATATGAGTCTGCATTTGCCTGTCGCCTGTGACTCTAGGAACGAGCAGCATGGTATAAGTGACGAGAGTCACATAGGTGTGGTGTCACCGCCAGACACCACACTTGCTAGGTGGTAGCATTTAAATCGGCCGCGGTCCGGTAGTATACGTCGGACCCGCGTGTCGCCACTATCAGTGATTGCAGACCGAGCGCCGCCATACGGCAGGTCTAGAGAGACTTCCTAGCACTCGCCCCAGTTGTACAGCCGACTTTGCTAGCGATGGTTCACTGACTTCTACGCTCTCATTTGCCGAGACGATAGTTAGCAAAGCCTTTCAGCTACGTTACTTGGTACGACCTAGCAAGGCGCCATAGTCAGTTACTATTGATATTGTCAATCATGTGTCGTCAAGAGCGACGTTCATCCTTAGTGCATTAAAGTTAAGTACTCCATCAGCTACGTCCGTTTTTTCTAAATTCTAATTTCCTTGTCCTGTTCCAGACCTCACGCCAGCCTGCGTGAGCTAAACGCGTGCCTTTCGGCCTCCTCTAGCAACACGGTGTTGGCTCTCCTGCCAACCACAACAATAGGACTGTTAGACTTTTGGAGGGATAGTAGTACAGTTAAAAGAAATGGGCTTGATAGGAATGAAGGTGGATATTCCACCTAACAAGGCCTGCTAAAGGAATTGATATCATATGGTTATGAAAGTTTTGTACAAAGCTTCTGTTGTGGATGTTATTAGACGCCAAGTAAATATCCCAGTCAATGTGAGTGTAGTCTTCGATAATTTTTGGAGGATTTTGGGATGCGGCACGTTTGGACTGAGGTGAAAATTAGAGAATGGTGAGTCGGTCGGGTCACTTCCTATTGGATTCACGACTTCTGCGATGATTCGTCCCAGAAGGTATGACATCTGGGATTGCATTACTTTCAGGATGGGTGTGTCGTATGATTGTGACTACGTCAGCTTGGAAGGAAAGAGTCAACTCAAGCCACTGCTAGAGTTCTGTCAGGGATCTACTTTGGATGTTTAGGTCAGCAGCAATAAGATAGGTAGAAAAGGTACAATCTTTGCAGGTGAAGAAGTCATAACAGATGGGTTGCTGAGGTCGGATATTGTATATGGCGGCACAAGTAATGGTTAAGGTTTTGAGGAAGAGGGTAAGGATAAGGTATTTTTTGGGAGTATTTTATAAGGACTCTTGCCGAAGAGGGATGTTCTTTTGGTGACCGACTGCAACTCCACCTCTGGTAAGGGGAGGGGAATTACCTGTAAAGTGCAGGATATAGGGAGAGGATTGCATTGTATGATATGGTTGGTGGTAGATCTCATTTAAAATGTGGGCATGGACTTTATGTTGAAGCAGGGTATGCATAAATAGAGGCTGATTTTTTGGGAGGGAACGGCTGTTGCGGAAAAGAATGTTGTTTGTAATGCTGTTGTACCACGATATGGATTTGAAAGTCGATTGTGTGGTTGAGGATTAGAAATTGTTTCCTCTAAGGGGTAGAGGTGGTTGAAGATGAAGTGGACTCGGTTGAGGGAGGAGGTGGCTTCGATATTCAGATCGAACACAGACTGGGAAGTGAGGGAGATATGTTTGAGGGTACGTGGTCATTGGAGTGGGTGGGTGTTTTGGAGTATGATGGTTATAAATCTAATAATATATTCAGCAGTGGGAGGTGGTCAGAGAGAATTGGTGGGGTGAACAGGATTGTCGATTGTTTCCTAGGTTAAGGCTTCGCTATACATTTCGTGGAACTAGAGGAATGGTAATCCCCGCAGGTGGCAGGGCAAGCTGGGTTAGAGCCTTCTTTAGGAAGCGAGAGGCTTTACAAAATGGACATATGGATGGGTTTTTGCAATCAGCTGTGAGGTGATCATTGTAGTGGCGACAGTTTTGGCAACGGTAGAACTGGGGATGCGATGTGGAAGGTTGAAGTTTGCGGCGGCGGTTGTATCTCCGGGCTCCCTCGTTCGATAGTATATTGTGTAGGGAAATTCTGTAAAAACACAGACAAGGTAAGTGGTGCTAAGGTCCACGCTGATTTCTATGGGACTTCAATTCGGATTCCAGTTCTTCATCTGCAATCTTTACCGGTGCGGGTGAGGAACGGGGGGAGGGAGAGGGAGGAGGGAAGGGGGGACGGGGGGTTCTCAGAGTTACTAAGGGGTCTTTGGGACCAAAGGTTATTCGAAGGATGTTGAGATTTTTTGATGTTATTGAGGCTAAGCCTTTCCTCGGGACTGTTTGCTGTATTTGGAGGTTTTACAGGATATTTTTGAAGTTATAGGATTGAGGATTTGAGTTATGACATTTTGTGTCTGGCTGGTGGAGGACGAAGGTGTGAATGGCAGGGGAGGGTATTGAATGCCACGCATCATACGGTGGTTTGCGGAGTATGGATGTAGACGTAGATGTAGACGTAGATGCGGAGGAAGTAGTTGTGTCCACACACACAGTGAGTCTGAGTGAGTTTGGGGATTTTGAATGTGGGACTGGTAGCAGGTTTGATGTTTCCGCGTTTTGGTAGTTTGTTAGTGACTGCTGGAGGGAGAGATGGATGTTGGTTGGGAAGTGGTGGGATATGGAGATGCTGAAAGCTATCTTTGAGTGATGTAAGTTCTTCAGCTGGACTTGCGTTGTTCGATGTGCTGTAATTTATTGATGGAATGCCTGAGTCTTACACCATTGCTAGCATTGCCTGACACATTCTGATTCTTGCTAGGTGTGGTGGCTGGTGATCATTGGCTGAAATAGAAACATTATGGAAATGCTGGAAGGGATGGACATGTTTTATTTGTAATTGTAGTTGGAAAGGAGATTGTTTGCACGGGAGGGTAAATGTAGGCTGCTAGGTTCGAAGGTGTTCTCAATGTGGTAACAGTGGGAGCTGCATATGGAGAAGTGTTGATGACAGTTGTGGTGAAGATCCATGATGGTGAATGGTGATAATGGGTGATTAGCGGTATTCACGGCAGCCTAAACGACGCAGAGGAAGGCGGCGATAGGCTGCAGCGACCTTGTAGACGATGAAAAGGCTGCCTGCAGTATGACGTCGGCTTACTACTGAGACAGGAAGATACTCCGAGTCGATGTTGAACAGTCAGAGGACGAGAAGGATGGTGACTTGGCCTATAGGCGATGAAAACATGGTGCTGGCAGCAGGAGGACGAGACGACACACGGGCCTTGAGAGCAGGAGCGATGACAGAAAAGACACACATGTGACGAAACAGCGGCGATGGCACCACGAGACGAACAGTGACAAACACTGCTAATCACTTAGTACATACAAGGCAGTGCGTATGATTCGCTGTGGGATTCAACACGCGAATCGCAGACAGTGGTCTTCAATCGGTAATATCTTATCGCGCTCTATATGTTACACTCTCCAGTCAGATTAAT
Source organism: Schistocerca gregaria (assembly GCF_023897955.1). NCBI lineage: Eukaryota > Metazoa > Arthropoda > Insecta > Orthoptera > Acrididae > Schistocerca > Schistocerca gregaria. Next base: position 180,989,635 of record NC_064931.1, on the reverse strand, counting down.
GTGTCCACCTGTCAAAATCCTGTATAGCCGTCTTTTGCGGTATGGACAAGTGCGAGCCATGCAGGAAGACGGTCAAAGAGGTTTTGGAAGGTACTAACGAGGATGTGGAGCCATGCCGGCACCTTGAGGATCCATGGCCCGAACAGCCCATTTTAGGTGTTCCCACAGATTCTCGACTGACTTTAAATCCGGGTAGTTGATGTTTGGGGAGTATGGTTAACTCATCTTGGTTCCCTTTGAACTGCACACATACAGTGCGAGCTGTGTGACACACTGCATTGACCTGCTGGTGGATGGCATCGTTCGGAGGAAAATCCAACCAATGTAGGGGTCGACATGGTCCTCAAGGATAGATGCACACTTGAGTTGACCCATTATGCCTTCCAGAATGACTAAATCGCCCAGGGAATGCTACAAAAACATTCCCTAGACCGTAACGCTCCCTCTTCCAGCGTGGATCCTTCTCACAATGGTTGCAGGGTATTTGCTTTCTCACGTTCATGCCCTACACGCCGATGACTATGTGTCCGATGGAGCATAAAACGTGATTCATCAGAAAATGTCATCTGTTGCCAATCAATGGATATTAAGTTGCGACATCGGCTTGCAAATTCCAGCCTTCCGATGAACAGCAGTATCCATGGATCAGGCGCCTGTTGTGCAGTTCCATATGCAGCAACGTTCGCTGACACTGTTGATAGCCCCTTGGTTCATCTGGACGGTTAATTGCTCAATAGTTGAATTTCCGTTCGCCAGTACACATCTCTGCAGCCGTCGTTGGCCTTTGTCATCTATCGCCGGTGGTGCACCACTGTTGTCTCGACGTCGCTTTTGGATAGCACAGGATTTTTTAACGAAGGCAGCACGTGAACAGTTTACAAGTTTAGCTGTTTCGGAAATGCTTCCAGTGATGAAGCCCTTTCGAACATCAGATAAATCACTCCATTTCCACGTTACGACAACGGCTGCACTGTTTTCCACGTACCGCTGACACATTTTTATGCCCACCACTGCTACTGCTGCCATCTGCCTTCTGTAAGAGAATAGCGTACGTTGACGTCGCCCGCAGGCCGTGGTCACATTCATGTGACTCGCTTTATTTGTTCATGAGACCCAGAAAATATTAGATACAGGCTCCCAGGTAGATGCTATTTTCCTTGACTTCCGGAAGGCGTTCGATACATTTCCGCACTGTCGCCAGATAAACAAAGTAAGAGCCTACGGAATATCAGATCAGCTGTGTGGCTGGATTGAAGAGTTTTTAGCAAACAGAACACAGCATGTTGTTATCAATGGAGAGACGTCTACAGACGTTAAAGTTACTTCTGGCGTGCCACAGGGGAGTGTTATGGGACCATTACTTTTCACAATATATATAAATGACCTAGTAGATAGTGTCGGAAGTTCCATGCGGCTTTTCGCGGATGATGCTGTAGTATACAGAGAAGTTGCGGCATTAGAAAATTGTAGCGAAATGCAGGAAGATCTGCAGCGGATAGGCACTTGGTGCAGAGAGTGGCAACTGACCCTTAACATAGACAAATGTAATGTATTGCGAATACATAGAAAGAAGGATCCTTTATTGTATGATTATATGATAGCGGAACAAACGCTGGTAGCAGTTACTTCTGTAAAATATCTGGGAGTATGCGTGCGGAACGATTTGAAGTGGAATGATCGTATAAAATTAATTGTTGGTAAGGCGGGTACCAGGTTGAGATTCATTGGGAGAGTCCTTAGAAAATGTAGTCCATCAAGAAAGGAGGTGGCTTACAAAGCACTCGTTCGACCTATACTCGAGTATTGCTCATCAGTGTGGGATCCGTACCAGATCGGGTTGACGGAGGAGATAGAGAAGATCCAAAGAAGAGCGGCACGTTTCGTCACAGGGTTATTTGGTATCCGTGATAGCGTTACGGAGATGTTTAGCAAACTCAAGTGGCAGACTCTGCAAGAGAGGCGCTCTGCATCGCGGTGTAGCTTGCTCGCCAGGTTTCGAGAGGGTGCATTTCTGGATGAGGTATCGAATATATTGCTTCCCCCTACTTATACCTCCCGAGGAGATCACGAATGTAAAATTAGAGAGATTCGAGCGCGCACGGAGTCTTTCAGACAGTCGTTCTTCCCGCGAACCATACGCGACTGGAACAGAAAAGGGAGGTAATGACACTGGCACGTAAAGTGCCCTCCGCCACACACCGTTGGGTGCTTGCGGAGTATAAATGTAGATGTAGACCGTGCATTTAAATGGGCTAATGAACGAGCGAGCTAAATGCACCAGGGAGACCCCTACTGGCAACCACATGAATCGGAAACTTACAACAGGCACTAAAGTAAATTTACGTTTTCTATGCGCAAATTAAGTTTAACTCCAAGTTTGTATCTTCATTCATGTAGAAGATATAGTTTTCGGAAATCAGAGGAATCTTTTTAACATGCCCTGCATTACGTGTGAGTTGCGTTAACAAGTACATTAGGACATGTTTTATTGTTAATAAACCGCATTTGCATCTGAATGTCCGTTGTTAGTGACAATATCTTTTTATGACTCGTGTGAGAAGGAGAAATTTCTATCAGCACTTGCCGGAATTCCACACCAGCAGGAGTTTGCCTCCTGAGACTGCGGTTTGTCTTTCCACAATATTTATTTGTCTTTCCAGTCTCCAAGACTGTCTCACGAAGACAGAAATCGGTGATTTGAGGAGGGTAATATTCAACGCCACGCAGAATCTCAACAGCCCCACGCGATTATTGCCCGAGAAGGGTGTTCAGCACAGTACAGGCACGGCATGTATCTTGAGTCGGGAAATGGGCTTGTTTGCAGCAAGACATATATCCAAATTAGAGTACCACGTGCTCCCAGCACAGCGACCACTTTCGTGGCTCCTCTTGACGCTGTACTGGTGTGCCCATCTACAACACTGGTAACACGAGGGGCACTACGTCGTTTTTTCAGACGAATCCTGGTTCTGTTTACAGCTTCACGATGAACGTATCCGTGTGCGGAGACTCTGACGAGAACGAACGTTGCCGTAACGCGTCCGTTATTATAGAGGTTCGCTACCTGGTGTGATGCTGTGGGATGCTTTTGGGTTCGCAACACCTCTCTCTAGCAATCTGGACGGTAACCGTAACATTTCTGACGTGTTTATGGCAGCGACTGTATCCTATGTTCGAGTTCATTGTGACGTTGTCTTTCAACAAGGCCAATCTGATTGATGAACTCTGGCATAGAGTTGAAGTAGCGCAGAATAACGTGCCCGAATCAGTCATCAAATCTCAGTTTTTCTCGAAGCCCAACCTCGTTCCATCGATTGTTACAGTCAGATGGGGCAGCTCTGTATATGAAATATCGCACACAGCGTACCCCAAAAGTACCTGCAAATTTAATAATGTATTCGCCCTACTAAGTTCGAAGGCCGTACAGCACAGAATCTGATTGCTAATCATACATAATATCCGTAAGCATTGAAACGATCATTCCACGGATCGAAGAGGTTGAAAATAGCCGTTTGGTAAAACGCCGTAGCCTGTTGCGTGAAGAAGTTCGTAATTGCCTGCTGCACACCCTCGACCGACAAGAGTCGTCGACCCTTCAGGGTCTTTTTTAAGGGACCGAAGTCGTGATAATCTCATGGGACTGTAGGGAGGGTTCTCAAGTGTCTCCCACCTGAGTTGGCCTAACTTCTCCATTACGACATTTGAAAATATGAGGACATGCGTTATCATGAGGCTACTGTGATTTTCGACAGACGTGCTGAACCATACACCCATACACATTCTTCATTCTCCGGTGGATGTCAACCGGTGTTTCTTCTTCAGCGGACAAGAAAAGAATAACAGCACATTGGTCCTGTTTGGATACAGTTTGTAATAACGACGTTATAGCTCACGTATCCGCATCTACTGCACCCTGAACGGAAAGACACGAATACCACACTAATACCTTGCACGCATGTCGGCGCTTCTGTAGCACCACTGGAGTCGCGCTATGTTTTGTATACTCTGCAGCAACGTCCTCAAACGGAAACTTTTTCATTGCCCCTATATTCAGAACAAGCAAAAACATTCGTTATTTGGTATCCATCCTGCTGTTGCAATTTTAATAACCAGAAATATATATAAACGTTGGACAAGAAGAGAATAGAAGCTTTCGAAATGTGGTGCTACAGAATAATGCTGAAGATTAGATGGGTAGATCAGATAACTAATGAGGAGGTGTTGAATAAAATTGGGGAGAAGAGGAGTTTGTGGCACAACTTGACAAGAAGAATGGACCGGTTGGTAGGACGCGTTCTGAGGCATCAAGGGATCACCAAGTTAGCATTGGAGGAAAAAAAATGGAGAGCTGCATCAAACCAGTCTCAGGACTGAAGACCACGTCAACAACAAGCTTAGTGACATAGCTATTTCACAATAACGTACTTTATCACACAAGCACGATTAGCCTACAAACGTATTTACGTCTGTTGTCTCCCCCACAACATCACTGAATAAGCTAAATGTTTCTTCAGTTGTTTTGTTTATTTACAATCAGCGAGCCAGTTGAAGTGAGTCGTCTTATAACAAGCTATCCACCCACAGAGTAACTCAACATTCACCAATGCCTAATTTTTCTTTGATCAAGTTGTATGCGCTACGAAGATACCTGGTTAGGGATTTATGAAATGTCGTAGGTATTCCTCTTCGTAAATTTGGTGAAAGCTGATTGCAGATTAATGAAGTTGCAAAAAGGCAATGGTACACGATCTTTATGAAAGCCTCCCACAACATTGTTAGGCAAGTTTGACGGTGTGATGTAACGATCGGTAAAAGCGTGTGGTATAATCGTTAATCAGCAGTTAGTGTTCCACAACAGCAGTTCAGTGGAGTGCACTGGCCTTCCGTGGCGTGACAACGCCACAAATCCAGGTCATGGCCGACCGCCAGCCTGAGCGTGATTTCACAAGGACGAGACAGCAACACAAAGCAGGGCCACTGGCTTCCTCCAGCCACCATCAAATACCAGTAACATTTATCCCATTGATGTGCTATAATGCCCGATGGGTGAAAAGTCTTTCGTTTTCATATACCGGCAGAAAATTTGTGCGATCACACAGATCTCTGAAGTTCACATATTTAAACAATTTTTGATATCATGCCGTCCCCAAGAGCTCATAAAAATTATCACAAAAATTAACCTTCTTTTTGTATAATTGTAATAGCCACATGTGATTTGTCTGTTTTATGCATACAGAACACCGTTTGGAACCCATCACTAAATTAGAATGGCGTATTTCACAGTTCCGATACAAAATTTCACATCTTTATTGCCACATTTTGGATGAAGCACATAAAGTCACCAGTGGGACTCTTTAATCGAAAAATGTCTGTTTATGATACGACAGTTGCTGACACTGCAAAACCGACCAATGTGTCGTAGAGTTTAAAGCACTTTGCTCGCATTTGGAAAGAGCGAGATTCAAATCCATTCATACTTTTTAAGTTTACCGTGGGTTCCTTACATTAATTATTGTGAATGCTGCGGTAATTTGTTTCGAAAGGACACGGCCGGTTTCTCCCCGTCATCGACTTCCTCCATTCTATGCTCCATGTCTAATGACTTTGTCGTACACTCATGCTCATAAATTAAGGATAATGCTGATACATGGTGAAAATCGCTCTGGTGGGCAGTTTGGGGTATGACCTTGCGGTACATTTGACCTGCGGTCGTCGCAGGGTGGCGGTGGCAGCAGTCCATATACACAGAGGTGTGTTGGTGCGTGTCAGAGTATGGTGCAGCGAGTAAGTGTGCAGACGTTTTCAGACGTGCTAATGGTGACTGTGTGTTGAAAATGACTCAAAGAACACAGAATACAAGAGCTATTGGAGGCTGGTCAAACACTGCAGATCGTAGCATGGACCCTCTGTGTGCAACAAGGTGTGATCTCAAAATTATTGCAACGATTCCAGCAGACAGGAAACGTGTCCAGGAGCTAAAGTACGGGACATCCACAGTGTACAACACCACAAGACCGATATTTTACCATCAGTGCCCGCAGACGGACACGAGTATTGCAGGTAGCCTTGCTTGGGACCTTAACGCAGCCACTGGAACACTTTTCTCCTGACACACAGTCTACAGACGACTGAACAGACATGGTTTATTCGCCCGGAGACCTGCAAGGTGCATTCCACTGACCCCTGGTCACAGGACAGCCCGTAAACCTTGGTGTAAAGAACACAGTACATGGTCATCGGCACAGTGATCCCAGGTTATGTTCACGGACGAGTCCAGGTATAGTCTGAACAGTGATTCTCGCCGGGTTTTCATCTGCCATGAACCAGGAACCAGATACCACCCCCTTAATGTCATTGAAAGGGACCTGTATGGCGGTCGTGGTTTGATGATGTGCGGTGGGATTATGATTGGTGCACGTACACCCATGGATGTCTTTGACAGGGGAACTGTAACAGGTCAGGTGTATCGGGACGCTATTTTGCAGCAGTATGTCCGCTTTTTCAGGGGTGCAATGGGTCCCATCTTCCTCCTGATGGATGATAACGTACGGCCACACCGGTCTGCCATCGTGGAGGAGTATCTTGAAACAGAAGATATCAGACGAATGGACTGGCCTGCCTGTTCTCCAGACAGAAACTCCAGCTAGCACGTTTGGGATGCTCTCGGTCGACGTATCGCTGTAGGTCTTCATACCCCTACGACACTGGTGCAAGAATGGGACGCTATACCCCAGCAGCCGCTCGACCACCTGATCCAGAGTATCCCAACCCGTTGTGCTGCCTGTGTACGTGTGCATGGTGATCATATCCCATATTGATGTCGGGGTACATGCGCAGGAAACAGTGGAGTTTTGTAGCATATGTGTTTCCGGACCGTTTTCTCAACTTATCACCAATACCGTGGACTTACAGATCTGTGTCGTTTGTGTTCCCTATGTGCTTATGCTACTAGCGCCAATTTTGTGTACTGCCACGTTGTGTGGCACCACACTTTGCAATTATCCTTAATTTATGAGCATGAGTGTAGATTGGACGTTGCACCCTTCCTTCACTGGTGCTGGAAACAGCACAATTACTACGTACAATACTTGTAATTCTGTTTTCTCGGTCTCAGTTCCCATTTCTGTTGTCTTCTAATACTGAAGTAACAAAAATCATGGGATACCTCCCAGTACTGTGTCTGACCTACTTTTCACCGGTGTAGTGTAGCAAATCAACGTGGCATGGACTCAACAAGTCGTTGGGCGTCTACTGTAGAAAACTGAGCCATGCTGCCTCTATAACCGTCCATAATTCCAACAGTGTTTCCGCTACAGGATTTTGTGGACACCGCAAACTGACCTCTCGATTATGTTCCATTAACTTTCGATGGGATTCAAGTCGGACGATCTGGGTGGCCAAATAATTCGCTCGAATTGTCCAGACTGTTCTACAAATCAGTCGTAAATATTTGTGACGTGGCGCATTGCCATCCATAAGAATTTCATGGTTATCTGGGAATATTAAGCCTATCAATGGTAGCTATGAATGGTAGCTGGCGACCCAGTCCATTCCATGTAAACGTAGCCTACACCGTTATGGAGCCACCTCCAGCTAGCACAGTGCCTTGTTGAAAACGTGGGTCCATGGCTTCGTGGGGTCTGTGCCAACTGAAATCGGGACTTATCTGACCAGGCCACGGTCCTACAGTCGTCAAGGACGCAACTGATATGGTCACGAGCCCAGAAGAGGCGCTGCAAGCGATGTCATGCCGTTAGCAAAGGTACTCGCGTCGTGTTACTTGTCTAATAGCACTGACAACTCTACGCCAACGCCACTCCTCTCGGTCATTAAGTGAAAGCCACCGGCCACTGCCTTGTCCGGGATGAGAGGTAATGACTGAAATTTGGTAATGGCGGCATATTCTTGAAACTGCGGATCTCGGAATATTGAATTCCCTATCAATTGAAACTTCCTGGTAGATTAAAACTGTGTGCCGGACCGAGACTAGAACTCAGACCTTTGCCTTTCGCGGGCAAGTGCTCTACCAACTGAGCTACCCAAGCACGACTCACGCCCCATCCTCACAGCCTTACTTCTGCCAGTATCTCGTCTCCTACCTTCCAAACTTTACAGAAGCTCTATTGCGAACCTTCCCTAACGATTTCTGAAATGATATGTCTCATGCGTTTAGCTCCAACTACCACTCCACGTTCAAAGTTGTTAACTCCTGTCATGCGGTCATAATCACGTCGGAAATCTTTTCTCATGAATCACCTGAGTACAAGTGACAGCTCCGTCAATGCGTTGCCCTTTTATGTCTTGTATACGCGATACTACCGCTATCTGTATATATGCATATCGCTATCCCATGACTTTTGTCACCTCAGTGGAAGTAGACACACAACGACACGCGCTGTTCTTGGACTCTTCTGGTTTTCCCCTGTCAATCCTGTCTGCTGAGGAATTCAGACTGAAGACCCACACTCAATACTCGTAGTTGTCCGCAGCTCGTGGTCGTGAGGTAGCGTTCTCGCTTACCGCGCCCGGATTCCCGGGTTCGATTCCCGCCGGGGTCAGGGATTTTCTCTGCCTCGTGATGACTGGGTGTTGAGTGATGTCCTTAGGTTAGTTAGGTTTAAGTAGTTCTAAGTTCTAGGTGACTGATGACTATAGGTGTTAAGTCCCATAGTGCTCAGAGCCATTTGAACCATTTTTTACTCTTAGTCAGAGAGACCAGTACTCTAAAAGCGATTCGCTTACTGTACAACACCACACCCCATTCCAATCACATTTCATTCATTAAACTACTTGCAAAAGTCGTGACAAGGGTTAGTTTGACTTTATATTATTTAGAAGGGTGTGTTGAAAAGCAATGCTTCCAATTATTTTGTGAAAGCTCTTAAATTTTTAAAAATAAAACAGATGTCATAAAGATTTTACAGCTTTATTCTTTATGTCTACATATTTTCAGCCCTCTGCCGCTAAACGGCTCCAAATTGTAGCGTGTAATATTGCGGAGCGTAACGTAACTATGTCACTGCTTTAAAAACAGCATGCTGTAATCGAGTTTCTAAGCGCAGAATGTTCGTCCAGACATGGAGCATCCTCTCCTTCTGCTTGACAGTGCCAGACTACACATAACAGCTGCGACACAATAATCCTACGCCTTGCATTCAATGTCATCGATCATCCTCCATACAGTCCCGATTTGGCCATATCCGATTTCCATCTGTTTCCAGAACTTAAAGGACACTTTTGAGGTCTTCACTTTGATAGTGACGAAGCGGTGCAGATAGAGCTGGCTTTGTGCTCCGTCAACAAGGTCAAACATACTGCAATGACAGTATCAGAAGAAGAAACGTGTTCCTTGCCAGGGTGACCGTGTTGAGAAATAAATATGTTGTAAGGTGGCAACGGCCTTGCACCTTGCATGAGTCCATTTAACGTGACACTTAAGGTTTTGTTGGAGTATTACTCTAAATTACGGTGTAGGAAATCTATGTGGAAATGCATCGGCACGCGAGAATTCCGTGATTTTGTAATTATAAGATTTTGCGGAAAGGCAGTACGCGAGTCAGAGCTCGGCTACGTCCCCGTCTAACCGCCGAAGGCCACAGCCTGACGGTATGAATGGTGAACTGGGGGATTTCTGTAATCCGTTTAGAGCGGCCGCAGCGGCCGCCAACCACTGAGGGACCCGCGGCTGCAGGTGTTCAAGTGTTTACCAAAACAGAGCAGTGGATAGCTGGACGGGCTTTCCGGCGCGTGCTCTCGCCTGTGTCCCACTAATTTTACGCCTTCGAGTAACTCAAGTGGGGCAGGTCAGGAGTTCCGAATAACAAACTTTCAATGCAAGAATCTGTGTTCACTACAACGGGGAATCTCGGGTGATCTCTTGGAAAAACACTTCCAGTAAACGTGTTATTGCCCACAGCTGTGGTTCTTCCCAGCCGGTGAGGGCGGAGTTTGCTTGTGAAATTTTGTATAAATAAAAGAATTGTGGAAAAGAGTACTCTTCCCATGCCGCACATTGTTCGGCACTGGCAAACTGGGTATTTTGAGAACTTCTAGTGATGTTATTCGCTAGGTAAAAGTTGAGGTGAGAAAACGAAGGTGAAGAGCGATCTTGCTGAACTCTCTGTCGAGGTCTTCCGTTCTGGGCTCTCGTAATGAGAGGACGTTAGCCAAGTCGTCTCCCCTCTTGGTCTTCCGTTCTGAGAGGACGTTAGCCGCGCAAGCTCGTTGCTGACGGAAACATTGTCGCAATTAGACAAGTTTACGGACAGCAGTCTGGTGTTCGAGTACTGTAGGATTGTACTTTCCCAGACGGCACACGTTGATCGCACGGCCGCGCCGTCGCCGTCGGAGACAGCCGCTGCAACAGGAATATTACGGAGAGATCGCTCCCGCTTCGGCCTGTGTTAGGAGTAATGTTAAATAGTTGGATCAATTGCAATTGCTGTTTCCATAGAGGTTTCACAGTACTTTGGAGTGTAGTGGTTCTTCGTATATATATTTTAAGAGATCGCGTTTTGGACCGATTTTAACACAGTTACTGCCCAATGCCAGTTAAGAGGATAATTTGTAAATTGTTCATTGTGTTTTATTCAGCATTGATATGAAGGTTATAATAAAATTATTGTGATTCAGTAGAGCCTTTACTTTCAGTAGTTGATGCTGAATTCACCCTTTTGCTTTATTTTATTTTTGTGTATGTGTTTGATGTCATTGAACACCCTAAGTGTTCGTGATCGTTCATGTTTGTCAGTAAAAACAGGTGTGATTTATCGTCAACACTACCACAGCAGATTAATTAGGGATGACAGGGCCACATTTACATCTAGCGTTATCCATTTTTGCGTACAGTTCCACTCCCAATTTCTCTGTACGTTGTTTGTCAGGGGCGAACACACGCAAAATCGGACAAGCAAATGGTTCAAATGGCACTGAGCACTATGGGACTTAACATCTGAGGTCATCAGTCCCCAAGAACTTAGAACAACTTAAACCTAACTAACCTAAGCACATCACACACATCCATGCCCGACGCAGGATTCGAACCTGCGACCGTAGCAGTCACGCGGTTCCGGAATGAAGCGCCTAGAACCGCACGGCCACCGCAGCCGGCTTCGGACAAGCAACGGGTGGGGTGTTACAACGTAAATATAAGGAAAAAAAGATGTGCAATGTTAATAAAGTGTGTTTTATTTGAAAAGCTTTCAGAGTTTTCGTGTAAAAAATTCGGAGGCATTACTTTTCAGCACGCCCTCGTAATTTACTTAGTTTTCGTTACCGACATTTTGTGGTTCTAATATTTTAACTTGCGCTAGCCCGAGTCGGCTAGGATCCCATGTGCAAACGTGAAAGGATATCACGCACACTACCTTAACGTAGTTTTCACAGATGGTAGGGAGCCATAAAGATTTCTTTCGTCAGGTGGTGCTATTTGAAGAGGTCGTGGTGCGAATTCACCGTGTTGCGTAAAGTGGTTCAAATGCCTCTGAGCACTATGGGACTCAACTGCTGAGGTCATAAGTCCCCTAGAACGTAGAACTACTTAAACCTAACTAACCTAAGGACATCACACACATCCATGCCCGAAGCAGGATTCGAACCTGCAACCGTAGCGGTCGCACGGTTCCAGACTGTAGCGCCTAGAACCGCTCGGTCACTCCGGCCGGTCAGCGTAAAGTGGAAATGCGTTTCTGTGCACTTCAAATGCCTGCAATATTATTCCTATGGAAAGCCTCTAGTGCGAGTAGTTCAGAACGAGGGTTCTTTGCAAAGTTCCATACTTTAATAATTAAGTAAATGATGTCAGTAGAGTTGTTAACAAATTACTTTCATACAGAGTGGGCAAAATAAAACTGGCGTGAAAAATTCGAGGGGCGTTCAATAAGTAATTCAACACATTTTGTTTCTCGGTCATTTCGGTTGAAAAATGCAGAATTTGTTGAAGGACATCGAGGAATATTCCTGCTTCAGGTCCTATAGTTTCATGAAGTTCCGACAAGAGGCGGTGCTGTACGTAGAAAATGGTGTCTCTAACAGAGATGTGTTCCAAGCACAAGGCTGTCGTTGAGTTTCATTTGGCGGAAACCAGAGCATCGCAGTTATTCATAGGCGCTTTTAGGATGTCTACGGGGACATGGCAGTGAACAAATTCATAGTAGGCCGTTGGGCGAGGCATATGTCATCATCGCAAAAAGGTCGCACACACCTGTCCAATCTATAGCGCACCGACCAGCCGCATACAGCTGTGACACCTGCAATTTTGGAACGTGCGGACACACTCGATTGAGGTGATCGGCGGATCACTATCAAACAGCTCGCTGCTCTACTACGAGTATCTGTGTGGAATTGCTTGCGCGTTACGAAGCTGATCTTGACAATTTTCTGTCGAACACCGCCACAAACGTTGAAACATAGTTTAACCACTTTGAACCAGAAACGAAACGGTGAGCCATGCAGTGCCGCCACACTACACCTCCTCGGAAGAAAAAGTTCAAAGGCGCACTCTCAGCCGGTAAGATCATGGCGACGGTCTTCTGGGACTCTGAAAGGGTTATTCCGTTTAAGATTCTCCCTCATGAGTGAACGATCAACTCTGTAGTGTATTGTGCTAATTTCAGGAAACTGAAGAAACAATCTCAGCGTCTTCGTCGGCACAGAAATGAAAAGAAACTTCTTCTTCTCCATGACAACACAGGGCTTACAAGTCTGCACACCAGGAAGGAACTCACGAAACATTATCGTACTGTTCTTCCTTATCCATCCCGCAGCACTCATCTCGCACTTACGACTTCCATCTGTTTGACGCAATGAAGGATGCATTCCGCAGGAAGTGGTACTTGTATGATGGAGAGATTATTAATGCAGCTACACGCTGGCCCCGACGTCAACCATGTGGATATACAAGCCCTCTCAGTAAGGTGGTATAAGGGAGTCGCACTCAATAGAGATTATGTTAAAAAAAATAGGGTTTTGTAGCCAAAACAGTGAGAAATAATACGGTGTACTGCAATCCTACATGAAACAAACTTGCTTTCAGAAAAAACGTGTTGCATTGCTTATTGAACACCGCTTGTATTTCAAGTGTCATCCAATTTACATAAGCCGTGTCTTGGGTGGATGATGTATGGTTCAAACGGCTCTGAGCACTATGGAACTTAACATCTGAGGTCATCAGCCCCCTAGACTTAGAACTACTTAAACCTAACTAACCTAATGACACGACACACATCTATGCCCGAGGCAGGATTCGAACCTGCGACCGTAGCGGTCCAGACTGTAGCGCCGCAGTTCTTGGTATCCACAAGACTGGACACCGCAGATCAGGCTGCAAAGTTATTTTTATTTACTAAACAGAAAAGGGCAGGGTTTACACCACTCAGGATTTGCGGAACACCTGAAAGCTAGTGGCCCTCAAGCACTGACGCTAAGCAATTTAAAATTGCTCCATTCCGCCAAAAAGGCGAAAAAAGTTGAACCTATTAGAAGAGATGAAAATTGCTAAACATTCGTGTGAACATAGTGGTACTCTTCTTAATTAGCAATTGGTTAGCAAGAATCACACATTCTTCAGCTTATGGTGAAAAGTTTGCTATTTTACTCGTGCTACAACAATTTATCAGGAACTTTTGAATTCTCTTATCTTTTTAATAATATTACACACTCTATCCTAGAGTCTTCTACGAGAATGAACACTTTCGCTGTTCAGATGTTCAGGGGCTTCTCGAATTGTAGTGTGTTAGCGTAGATGGTACTTACATTTGTGTAAGTCGCTCATATAAAGGTTTTCTCTCTCCTAAGATTCGTCAGGCGCATTTTCTCTGGTGTTTCGGCAAGTATTTGCCATTTTGTTTTTGCAGAGTGTAGCTGGAGTCAACCCAAATAAATGCTGCTCATCACATCTTTCATGTGAACCCCAGTGTCGACGGAAAGCGGTGGTTGTTTTCCGGTTACATCATCATCATCATCATCATCATCATCATTTAAGACTGATTATGCCTTTCAGCGTTCAGTCTGGAGCATAGCTCCCTTATAAAATTCCTCCATGTTCCCCTATTCAGTGCTAACATCGGTGCCTCTTCTGATGTTAAACCTATTACTTCAAAATCATTCTTAACCGAATCCAGGTACCTTCTCCTTGGTCTGCCCCGACTCCTCCTACCCTCTACTGCTGAACCCATGAGTCTCTTGTAACATGACCCCACCATCTAAGCCTGTTCATCCTGACTGCTACATCTATAGAGTTCATGCCCAGTTTCCTTTTATTTCCTCATTGTGGACACCCTCCTGCCATTGTTCCCATCTACTAGTACCTGCAATCGTCCTAGCTACTTTCATATCCGTAACCTCAACCTTGTTGATAAGGTAACCTGAATCCACATAGCTTTCGCTCCCATACAACAAAGTTGGTCGAAAGATTGAACGGTGCACAGATAACTTAGTCTTGGTGCTGACTTCCTTCTTGCAGAAGAGAGTAGATCGTACCTGAGCACTCACTGCATTGGCTTTGCTACATCTTGCTTCCAGCTCTTTCACTATGTTGCCATCCTGTGAGACTATGCATCCTAAGTACTTGAAACCGTCCACCTGTTCTAACTTTGTTCCTCCTATTTGGCACTCAATCCGTTTATATTTCTTTCCCACTGACATTACTTTGGTTTTGGAGATGCTAATCTTCATACCATAGTCCTTACATTTCTGATCTAGCTCTGAAATATTACTTTGCAAACTTTCAATCGAATCTGCCATCACAACTAAGTCATCCGCATAGGCAAGACTGCTTATTTTGTGTTCACATATCTTAATTATTCAGATAGTGAAGGGTGACGAAAATTTAATAGTCATGGGTGACTGGAATTCGGTAGTAGTAAAAGGGAGAGAAGGAAACGTAATAAGTGAATATGGACTGGGGCAAAGAAATGAAAGAGGAAGCTGCCTGGTAGAATTTTGCACAGAGCACAACGTAATCATAGCTAACACTTGGTTCAAGAATCATAAAAGAAGGCTGTATACATGGAAGAAGCCTGGTGATACTGACAGGTTTCAGATAGATTATATAATGGTAAGACAGAGATTTAGGAACCAGGTTTTAAATTGTAAGACATTTCCAGGGGCAGATGTGGACTCTGACCACAATCTATTGGTTATGACCTGTAGATTAAAACTGAAGAAACTGCAAAAAGGTGGGAATTTAAGGAGATGGGACCTGGATAAACTAAAAGAACCAGAGGTTGTACAGAGTTTCAGGGAGAGCATAAGGGAGCAATTGGCAGGAATGGGGGAAAGAAATACGGTGGAAGAAGAATGGATAGCTTTGAGGGATTAAGTAGTGAAGGCACCAGAGGATCAAGTAGGTAAAAAGACAAGGGCTAGTAGAAATCCTTGGGTAACAGAAGAAATATTGAATTTAATTGATGCAAGGAGAAAATATAAAAAATGCAGTAAATGAAGCAGGCAAAAACGAATACAAACGTCTCAAAAATGAGATCGACAGGAAGTGCAAAGTGGCTAAGCAGGGATAGCTAGAGGACAAATGTAAGGATGTAGAGGCTTATCTCACTAGGGGTAAGGTAGATACTGCCTACAGGAAAATTAAAGAGACCTTTGGAGATAAGAGAACCACTTGTATGAACATCAAGAGCTCAGATGGAAACCTAGTTCTAAGCAAAGAAGGGAAAGCAGAAAGGTGGAAGGAGTACATAGAAGGTCTATACAAGGGCGATGTACTTGAGGACAATATTATGTAAATGGAAGAGGATGTAGATGAAGACGAAATGGGAGATACGATACTGCGTGAAGAGTTTGACAGAGCACTGAAAGACGTGAGTCGAAACAAGGCTCCTGGAGTAGACAACATTCTATTAGAACTACTGACGGCCTTGGGAGAGCCATTCCTGACATCTGGTGAGCAAGATGTATGAGACAGGCGAAATACCCTCAGACTTCAAGAAGAATATAATAATTCCAATCCCAAAGAAAGCAGGTGTTGACAGATGTGAAAATTACCGAACTATCGGTTTAATAAGTCACAGCTGCAAAATACTAACGCGAATTCTTTACAGACGAATGTAAAAACTAGTAGAAGCCGACCTCGGGGAAGATCAGTTTGGATTCCGTAGAAATGTTGGAACACGTGAGGGAATACTGACCCTACGACTTATCATAGAAGAAAGATTAAGGAAAGGCAAACCTACGGTTCTAGCATTTGTAGACTTAGAGAAAGCTTTTGACAATGTTGATTGGAATACTCTCTTTCAAATTCTGAAGGTGGCAGGGGTAAAATACATGGAGCGAAAGGCTATTTACAGAAAGCAGATGGCAGTTATTAGAGTCGAGGGGTATAAAAGGGAAGCAGTGGGTGGGAAGTGAATGAGACAGGGTTTTAGCCTATCCCCGATGTTATTTAATCTGTATATTGAGCAAGCAATAAAGGAAACAAAAGAAAAGTTCGGAGTAGGTATTAAAATCCATGGAGAAGAAATAAAAACTTTGAGGTTCGCCGATGACACTGTAATTCTGTCAGAGACAGCAAAGGACTTGGAAGAGCAGTTGAACGGAATGGACAGTGTCTTGAAAGCAGGGTATAAGATGGACATCAACAAAAGCAAAACGAGGATAATTCAATGTAGTCGAGTTAAGTCGGGTGATGCTGATGGAATTAGATTAGGAAATGAGACACTTACAGTAGTAAAGGAGTTTTGCTACTGGGGGAACAAAATAACTGATGATGGTCGAAGCTGAGAGGATATAAAATGTAGACTGGCAATGGCAAGGAAAGCATTTCTGAAGAAGAGAAATTTGTTAAGATCGAGAATAGATTTAAATGTCAGGAAGTCGTTTCTGAAAGTATTTGTATGGAGTGTAGCCATGTATGGAAGTGAAACGTGGACGATAAATAGTTTAGACAAAAAGAGAATAGAAGCTTTTGAAATGTGGTGCTACAGAAGAATGCTGAAGATTAGATGGGTAGATCACATAACTAATGAGGAGGTATTGAATAGAATTGGGGAGAAGAGGAGCTTGTGGCACAACTTGACTAGAAGAAGGGATCGCTTGGTAGGACATGTTCTGAGACATCGAGGGATCACCAATTCAGTATTGGAGGGCAGCGTGGAGGGTAAAAATCGTAGAGGGAGACCAGAGATGAATACATTTAGCAGATTCAGAAGGATGTAGGTTGCAGTAGGTATTGGGAGATGAAGAAGCTTACACAAGATAGAGTAGCATGGAGAGCTGCATCAAACCAGTCTCGGGACTGAAGACCACAACAACAACACATACCTTAATCTCACCCAGACAGTCTATTGTTTTCAACATATGATCCATAAATAATATGAACAACAGTGGAGACAGTTGCAGCCTTGTCTTACCCCTGAAACTACTCTGAACCATGAACTCAATTTACCGTCAACTCTAACTGCTGCCTGACTATCCATGTAAAGACCTTTAATTGCTTGCAAAAGTTTGCCTCCTGTTCCATAATCTCTCAGAACAGACAATAACTTCCTCCTAGGAACCCGGTCATATACCTTTTCTAGATCTGTAAAGCGTAGATACAGTTCCCTGTTCCACTCACAACACTTCTCCATTATTTGCGTTAGCTAAAGATCTGGTCCTGACAACCTCTAAGAGGCCTAAACCCACACTGATTTGCATCCAATTGGTCCTCAACTAATACTCGCACTTTCCTTTCAACACTACCTGAGAAGATTTTACCCACAACGCTGATTAAAGAGATACCTCTGTAGTTGTTACAATCTTTTCTGTTTCCATGTTTAAAGATTGGTGTGATTACTGCTTTTGTCCAGTCTGATGGAACCTGTCCCGACTCCCAGGCCATTTCAATTATCCTGTGTAGCCATTTAAGACCTGCCATTCCACTGTATTTGGTGAGTCCTGACTTAATTTCATCCACCCCAGCCGCTTTATTGCACTGCAATCTATTGACCATTTTCTCCACTTCCTCAAATGTGATCCTATTTCCAGTATCATTCCTATCCCATTCTACCTCAAAATCTGAAACATTACTGATTGTATTTTCACCTACATTGAGCAACTCTTCAAAATGTTCCCTCCATCTGCCCAAGGCATCCACAGGATTCACCAGCAGTTTTCCTGAGCTGCCCAAAATACTTGTCATTTCCTTCTTACCTCCCTTTCGAAGACTGCTAATTACACTCCAGAATGGTTTTCCAGCAGCTTGACTCATAGTCTCCGACCTGTTTCCAAAGTCTTCCCAAGGTTTCTTCTTGGATGCTGCAATTATCTGTTTGGCTTTCTTTCTTTCTTCAACATATCTTTCTCTGTCTACCTGAGTTCTAGTATGTAGTCATTTTTGATACGCCTTCTTTCTCCTTTTACAGGCTTCCTTGACTGTGTCATTCCACCAAGCTGTTTGCTTCATCCTACTTTTACACACTACTGTTCCAAGACATTCTTTAGCCACTTCTAGTACTGTGTCCCTGTACCTTGTCCATTCCTTTTCCAATGACTGTAATTGACTACATTCAACTAACTGGTACATTTCTGAGATCGCTGTCATGTACTTGTGCCTGATTTCCTTATCCTGAAGTTTCTCCACTCTTATCCTCCTACATATGGACCTGACCTCCTGCACTTTCGGTCTCACAATCTCAATTTCACTGCAGATTAAATAATGATCAGTGTCATCAAAGAATCCCCTGAATACACGTGTGTCCCTCACAGCCTTCCTGAATTCCTGATCTGTTATTATATAGTCAATAACAGATCTGGTTCCCCTGCCTTCCCAAGTATACCGGTGAATGTTCTTATGTTTAAAAAAGGAGTTTGTGATTACTAAGCCCATACTGGCACAGAAATCCAGGAGTTGTTTCCCGTTCCTGTTGGCCTCCATATCCTCTCCAAATTTACCCATAACCTTTTCATACCCTTCTGTTCGATTTCCAATCCTGGCATTAAAATCCCCCATGAACAGCGTACTTACACACTGTCCTTGTCCTTTACTCTAACAACTACATCACTGAGTGCCTCATAAAAACTATCCATCTTATCTTGATCTGTCCTTTCACAATGCGAATATACTGACACAATCCTAATTTTCTTGCTAGACACTGTCAAATCTATCCACATCAGTCGTTCATTTACATACCTTATTGCAACTACGCTGGGTTCCATTTCTTTCCTCATGTTAAGCCCTACACCCCATTGTGCTACTCCTGCTTTGACTCCTGACAGGTAGACCTTGTATTCTCCCACTTCCTCTTCATTCTCACCCCTTACCCTAATGTCACTAACAGCTAAACCGTCCAGCCCCATCTTACTTGCAGCCTCTGCCAGCTCTACCTTCTTCCCAGGGTAGCCCCCATTGATATTAATAGCTCCCCACCTCATTACCATTTGTTTGCCAAGTCGTATCTTAGGAGTCCCCGGTTACAATCAAGATGATTTTTAAAGCGGGCTTTTAATTGCCCATTCGACAGAGCGGTCCCAAAATTAATGTTAGTGCGATATTCGTTTTACCAATATGTATTAACAGGAACAGTAAAACACGAGGAATAGCGAGTACTCCATTAGCTCTGGTCTGCGCTACCTGCTACCAGCGCGCAGAAGCGTGCTGCTCAATCGCTCTTGGAGTACTAGTCATTCCTCGTATTCGGAAATTTGTGGTAAGGACTATGGGACCAAACTGCTGAGGTCATCGGCCCCTAGGCTTATGCACTACTTAATCTAACTCAAACGATCCTACGCTAAGGACAACAAGTACACCCATGCCCGAGGAAGGACTCGAACCTCCGATGGGGGGAGCCGCGCGAACCGTGACAAGACGCCCAACACCGCACGGCCACCCCGCGTGGCTTCCTCGTATTCTACTGTTCGTGTTAATAGATATCGATAAAACAAATATCACGGTAGATTAATCTGGTAGTGCTCTATCGCATGGGCACGTAAAATTCCCATTGAAAAATCATTTTATTTGAAATGGGCAACAAACCAATGAATTCTGTCGACGCTGGACGTCGTATAAAAGACGTGATGAGCAGTATTTGTATGGGCTGACTCCAGCTACACGTTGCATAAACGAAATTGCGAACATGTGCCGAATCATCAGAGGAAATTCACCTGACGACTCTTACGAAAGATACACTGTATAAAAGTTTTTACTATCGGAAACTACCTTAATGTTATCAAGTGAGGTCATAGCGCCGTGGAACCTTCAAAATTCGATTTAGCTGGTTAAAAATTAAATAATTAAAGCAGTTGTACACCGTTATATTAAACCAGGAGTAAAACAGTCACGGCTGCAAAGCTATTTTTATTTACTGAACAAAAAAGGACAGGTTTTACACCATTCAGGGTTTGCGGGGCACGGAAAGCTAGTGGCCATCAGGCACTGACGCTAAGCAATTTAAAAGTGCTCCATTCGGCTAAAAAGTGAACAGAAGCTGAACTTATCGAAAGATATGGAAATTGTTATACATTCATGTGAACATAGTGGTACTCTTCTTAATTACCAGTTCGTTAGCAAGAATCAGACATTTTATGATTTAATATTACGTATCATATGGTCGCTGCATTAACTTAGAACTATTATTTCAACAATTTGTTTCATTGTAGTATTCTTGTTTTCTACTCTGATCTATTCAGCGTATACCAGTGGTTCTGGCCCTTCATTTTCAGTCTTTTTGTATAGTGTGTAACGTGTTTAAATCCCATGACTACCACATACGCAATTAAATGTTTAGGTTTAATTGCCCCATGTGAACATTCACTATAATTGCGTGGTTTTTGAGCGTGTATATAACATTGCAGTGTCATAGCATTCTGACTCACAGAGACATGTATTTTTTAACGTTTTAAAGATTTGCACAGGTCTATTTTTGCAATTTTACAGTTGGTTTATTCATAAAATTGTTCATGGACGCTGCTTTTTTATGGTTTACCCCTTGTCATAATTTATTTTCTTTAGTGCATTTCATCCCCCCTCGCCACTCATTTTTGGGGGGGGGGGGGGGCGGCTGACAGCGGTACAAATCCCACTCTCCAACCATTAGAACTTAACACTAACTTAGATGCTGAAACAAAAATCAGTGAGACATATGTACTATGAATTTAAAATAATTTGAAAAGGTGACATGGAATGGGAGAAATACAGGGTGTTACAAAAAGGTACGGCCAAACTTTCAGGAAACATTCCTCACACACAAAGAAAGAAAATATGTTATATGGACATGTGTCCGGAAACGCTTACTTTCCATGTTACAGCTCATTTTATTACTTCTATTCAAATCACATTAATCATGGAGTGGAAACACACAGCAACAGAACGTACCAACGTGACTTCAAACACTTTGTTACAGGAAATGTTCAAAATGTCCTCCGTTAGCGAGGATACATGCATGCACCCTCCGTCGCATGGAATCCCTGATGCGCTGACGCAGCCCTGGAGAATGGCATAATGTATCACAGCCGTCCACAATACGAGCACGAAGAGTCTCTACATTTGGTACCGAGGTTGCGTAGACAAGAGCTTTCAAATGCCGCCATAAATGAAAGTAAAGAGGGTTGAGGTATGGAGAGCGTGGAGGCCATGGAATTGGTCCGCCTCTACCAATCCATCGGTCACCGAATCTGTTGTTTGCAAGCGTACGAACACTTCGACTGAAATGTGCAGGAGCTCCATCGTGAATGAACCACATGTTGTGTCGTACCTGTAAAGGCACATGTAGAGTATCCCGTATGAAATCATGGCGGTGAATCGAGGAAGTACAGTGCATACTGACGAAACTAAAATGAGCTCTAACATCGAAACTGAGCATTTCCGGACACATGTCCATATAACATCTTTTCTTTATTTGTGTGTGAGGAATGTTTCCTGAAAGTTTGGCCGTACCTTTTTGTAACACCCTGTATAAATAATACAGGGTGACTCACTAACTTTTGCCACCTAGAATAACTCCGAAAGTGTGATAGTAACTGAAACGTTTGTGGGACAAATGTTGCACGGGACAACGGGGGCCATAATATTTTCTGTTGTCGGCTATCTAGGCGAATGCAATGATGTGTAACAGTAAGGTCTTTGAAGGTCAAAAAAGTGCCATGAATGTCCATTTACAGAAGGTGTTCGAAGTGATGACCATTGGTATCAATGCAGTGCTGCAATCTTCTTGTCATAGATTGAGTGGTATTCCTTGTCACTTCGGCACTTATCGAAGCACATGCTCTGACAATTCTCTCTCGTGTATCGTGCAAATAGTAAATATTCACCGAATACAGCGTATCCATCTAACGTGCCATTGACATGTAAACACCATTCGACAGTTTCGCAATACAACACTAATAGGAATGATAAGACCAGTATCGTCGAATCAAGCGAATGTGAATGATGTATTCCTTCGAAATACAAGTCGATATGCTTCTTATTTAGGGAGAATGCCAACGAAATTCAGTGAGAGCTAGAGACTTATACGCTGAAAGACATCTTCAACGTACTCACCCTACAAGTCGTACATTTAAATATGGGTATGATAAATTTAGAACAACTGGATCTTTAACGCATCAGAAACATATCCGGCAAAGGAAAGTTACTAACGGGGAAACGAAAATTGGTATTTTACCACTATGGTTCGAAATCCTTGTATTAGTTCGCTTCAAATCGCAAGGGAACCTGGCATGAGCCAGAGTAGTGTTGTTCGTGTTTCGCATCGCCATAAATATCATCCTTGCCATATCATTCTCCACCAAGATTTAACTGGTACGGATTCTGTGCGCCGCAGTGAATTCTGCTGGTGGGCTCAACTTCAGATTCAGAGGGATGACACATTTATTCATTTGATTTTATTTACTGACGAGGCTACATTCACCAACCATGGAAATGTTAATTTGCATAACATGCATTATTGGGCAACGGAAAAGCCATGTTTTCTGCGGCAAGTTGCACACCAGAAACCGTGGTTGGTGAATGTATGGTGTGGCATTCTGGAGGAGAAAATTATAGGCCCCTATTTGATCGCACGAAATCTTAATGGTAGGAAGTACACCACATTCCTGCAAGAAACATTAGGTGTGTTATTGGAAGAAATACATTTGGAAAACAGGGAACAGAATGTAGTATCAACACGATGGGTGTCCGGCACATTTTTCGCTGATGAGTTGCAGAGACAATTCCCAAATCGTTGGATTGGACGCGGAGGAGATGTGTCGTGGCCAGCTCGTTCGCCAGACTTGACGTCTTTGGGTTTTTTCTTGAGGGGATTAGTAAAAGACATGGTTTATAAAGATGTTCTAACTACACCTGATGATATGCGAGAGATAATTGTCAGAGCATGTGAATCGATAAGTGCCAATGTGATAAGGAATACCGCTCAATCCACGATAAGAATATTGCAGCACTGCATTGATGACAATGGTCATCATTTCGAACACCTTCTATAAATGGACGTTCGTGCTACAGTTGTGATATTCGTTGACCTTCAAAGACCTTACTGTTACACATCATTGCATTCGTCTTGATGGCCGCTATCAGAAAATGAGTACCAAACTATAGCATCCCACTTAAAGAAACAAATTTGACCTTCATATCTCTGATGCGACCCCTCCTAGCAACAAAAAGCCAATGACATATTATTTACCCCGTGGTCGCATGCAACTTTCGTCCCACAAACATTTCAGCTTCTATCATACTTTCGGAGTTATTCTAGGTGGCAATAGTTAGTGACTCGCCCTGTATAATACCATCTGAATCAAGTATTTAAAAACAGAGATAAAATCTGAATAGACAGCACAGTTAAAAACACCTGATAAACACTGGAAGAACATTAAACACTCGAGGAAAAAGACACTTGAAAAACACTGAACACAACAGGGGATACACTACCATTAAAAACAGAGCACCCTACATTTTCACTAAAACTGGAAAAGGACCTTCCCTAGGGCAGTAGATTGTAGATGAACAAAAGGGAGAGAGGAGAGTAGTGACGATGAGAAATGAGGACCGGCGAAAGGTGGTGAAGTGACAGAGGTGGCTTTGGAGGACAAGGAGAGTGGAGTAATTGGTATTGGGATCTATAGACTGGAGAGGAAAAGGGGGAGGGGGCGGAAAAGGGAAAAGGAAGAGGTGTGGAGTGGAGAGAGGAGGAGGAAGAACCCTACTTTCATTTACCACGACATCGTTGATTTAGTATGTACAGTTAACATCACTGTACTACATATGATTTGGATGGCCCATACTACCTCTTCAATAACTTTAATTAAGAGGGTTGGAACTTAAATAGTGGCAACTATTTATTCACAACCGATACAAAAAGAGTTACATGTTTGCACCTGTTACTGTCCTTCAATGTAGTCAGCAGCGTTGTGTAGAACCCGTTATCAGCCATGTGGAATGCGTAGTATGCCGTTAGCAGAGCCTGTTCCGTTAATGGTGCGAATGGAGCGGTCTACTGCCTGTCGAATCTCTGGAACAGTTCTGAAGCGAATGTCACGAAGTGGTTCCTTCATCTTCGGAATCAAATCAAAGTAACAAGGACCTAAGTCCGTGGAGTATGGTGGATGGTACAGTACTTCCCAGTCACATTAACCGAACAGAGCACAGCTTGTGTTGTATACGCTCGCGCAAAATGATGAGTCGGTTGCGCAAAGCTGGTCGCGGGTGATCCTCCAAAAACGACCAGCTTTGCGAAAGAAACGGCGACACTTTCTGTGCAACCCACCCATCATAGTGCACGATAATTCGCAAGCTGTGGCTGATCTGTTCAGTCGATGGGGCTGGGAAGAACTATACCGTCCAACATACTCCCCGGACTTAAATCCTTGTGATTTTGATTTGATTCCGAAGATGAGGGAACCACTTCGCGGCATTCGCTTCGGAACTGTTCCAGAGATTTGACAGGCAGTAGACCACTCTATTCGCACCATGAACAGAACAGCCTCTGCTAGAGGTATACTACGCCTTCCACATCGCTGGCAACGGTTTCTACACAACGCTGGTGACTACTTTGAAGGACAGTAACAGGTGCAAACATGTAAGTATTTTGTATCTGTTGCCACTGTTTGAGTTCCAACCTACGTACATTTTAACTTTAATTTTAATGGAACTGATTTCCTCATATGAAGTAAAGGTTAATTAGTCCCATATTAGCTTTCTCCGCAATTTAAGTTAATATTGCCATCCATTGTGCTTTCGTTGTATTAACACGGCTATATGTGGCTATCCGCCGTTTAGTACTTCTGGTGCCGCTGCCAGTTAAACCGCACAGCTGTTTGACATTCAGGCCAACATGTACTCTGTACTGTGCTCTACTTACTGCTGTAACAGTTCAAAGGTATTTGTAATTCTTCGTTGATTTCCTTTATTAGTTTGTCAGACCTCGTTTTCTTTGTGGCTGTGTGTAGATTTCCGAAATTTTCTGTTTAGGTTCCCACAGATCCTTTTAGTTAGTCTGACGAACGTATTTTCATCCAGATGGTTTTATGTGTATGTGGCTGACGTAGAGCATTCGTCGCCGGAGCAGTGAACTTCATTTGACAGTTTTACGTGTGTGCTGTTTGCGGTTTTAATTCAATTTTTGGGGCAGCTTAGAACTAGGGCTGTTGATAAAATATCCATATATCGATATTTTCCCCAAAGATATCGATACATATCAGCAATACCCTTTTCACCGATAAACCTATAATCAATATCGAGTGCCGACATTTTTATTTTATATTATATTTTTTTGCAATTTTCGGTTAATATTAGAAATTGTTCTTTTGAAATTGTAGTAGAACATAGTTTTGCTTTCACTGTGTGAATGAGTTGTTATGCCGGAGCCAAGGTAGCCTCTTAGGGCCGGCAACCCATATTACACCACAGAGGATGGAGTTGTCTATGTCCATGGCATACAAAAAGCACCATGGTAAACACCGGCTATTTACATACAAGATAATGGAAACAGACATTCCGAGCACTACTTCCTGCAGGGGGAGCTCGAGCCACAGCCTGCAGAAACTATCACTACACCAAAACCTGATTGGCTAGAGACAGCTATTTAGGGGCTAGAACCAGCACCGAAGTTCAGCTCACTCCGGATGCCGACCTCGTGGACTGCGACCGTTGAAGATTACGTCTTCGTCTCTGAAGTGGACTTTTACTAGTGTGTGTGTGTGCTACCACGAACCTTTGTGAAAAATTAGAAATGAACTTTTGTTTGCTCAGTCAGGAGACTTTACTGGAATCGTTATTGTTACCTTCCTTTTGTTGTTCAGTCACTGACCTTGTAAACACACATAAATAAAAGTTTTGTTTGTGAAAAATTGCGAATTGTCAGTCACAGCAGGAGAATTACTACTTTTTGAGCTTTCATCACGTCCAGTATTTCTCTTTGACTGTGCGAAGCAAGTATAGGTGGCACAAAGTAGTAGTCCGATTGCACTGGGATGTGGCGGTGTGAGTGGAATAACAAGATTTCCGATGGGAAGAAACAGCACATCACTTGCGGCGAAAAACATTTTTAACGCAACTAGTGTGCTATTTATTCACATAAGCATTCTTCAAAAACAGTTGCTGAAAACGATGAAAAAAAATCTAAATGACAAGATTGGCCTTCGGCGTGGGTGAAGACGGTTAGCTTTTTGGTCGATTTGGGGGAGGGGACCAAACAGGGAGGTCATCGGTCTCATCGGATTACGGAAGGATGTCGGCTGTGCGCCTTCAAAGTAACCATGCCGGCATTTGCCTGAGGCGATTTGGGGATATCAGGGAGAACCTAAATCAGGACGGCCGGACGCGGGTAACCGTCGTCCTCCCGAATGCGACTCCAGTGTGCCACTTCGCTCGGTGGACGGAGAGGTGTGAGGGGAAATGTTGACATAATCGGCGCTCTGTGGTACCAACAGAATTGCAACGTTTAACTTCACCACCCAATTTTGACACCACATCTGCTAGGTCTCTGGCGTTTGCAGAGATGAAAAAACTGGGAAGTCGTCATGAAATGTTACGGACGAATCCGATATGTGACGAAACCCAAAGATGGGGCTATCGGACACGTTTTATTGTGCAGCTTACATTCAGTTACCATAGTTATGGCGAAGACGCCAAGCGCAGGTATGCATCGTTTTCCTTACAGTTCTTGCTGTAAGGGGAATAAGTTGGTTGCAAGCTTGTTGATGTACAGAATATCTAACAATAAATCAATACTTACAAAATGGTTCAAATGGCTCTGAGCACTATGGGACTTAACATCTGAGGTCATCAGTCCCCTAGAACTTAGATCTACTTAAACCTAACTAACCTAAGGACATCACACACATCCATGCCCGAGGTAGGATTCGAACCTGCGACCGTAGCGGTCGCGCGATTCCAGACTTAAGCGCCTAGACCCGCTCAGTCACAAAGGCCGGCCAATACCTAAATATACGGCTCTAAGACAGACAGTATATTTATAATATGCAGCCGATATTTTTATAGGCCGGTACGTCGATATTTTTTCCCTCGATGTATCGATACTTTTTTGTCTAGTTATTTAATTAGCCTCCTTTTTCCTTTTAAATAATGTCATGATCTCTAAGCACGGCGACATTCACAGAAACACAAGACTTTTTGAATCACTCGGAAGACTGCCAAATGATTTGATAACTGTGTAATCACTGACGGGTCTGAAATTAGAGGTTCGTAGTAGAACACTGCCACTGTGAACGTAGCAGTATAAATTCTCTGTTCCGACGGACCACTGTTTGTACAGCTGTCCTGTATTCACAGCCACAGAAAAAGTCTAAGACCATTGAATGCTAGGTCCTGGGGCTGGAGTCCATGAAGGCCAAGGTCGTAGAGCATTACCCGTGGTAGAATGCTGGCAGCTCGTAGAGGACTCCAAAGGCGATGGTGTCCAGGCTGGTGCATCTGACTGCCACGCTTCGTATAGCTCTGCCCTAGTTTCAGCTTGCTACATTACTGGTGTGATCTCGAACATTGCAGGTTAAAAATGTCTGCGTGGCAGCAGCACTAACAGTATCCCCATAAGATGTTCTTTCTCCGCTGTACAGACCTATTCCGTGGTCTGTCTACCTCCTAACTTCTAGAAGGAACTTTCCAGAAGGGGGCAAAGCTTCGGCCTGTAGGGCATGTTATTTTAGGGGTTTAAAATAAAATTTCGTGATTTTTTTGAATGAGGGTATCCAAAAACGTGTCTTTTGATGTTTAATATCATAATTTAAACGTTTAACTTGGTAAATTTTTGCTTGATTATAATGTACATTGAAATTTCCGACTAAAAGAGCAAAAAGTAATACAAACTCCACCAAAACTTGCTCAAAAAGTGGTGTAATGGCCTCAAATAAATTTCTTTATATTCTTTCTCTATTATTAAACACTGAAAACACATTGTAAAAAATGTGAAAAGCTTCAGCCAACAATATTCATCAAAGCTTCTTTCGATCCATTCCTAGACATCTATCTTCTGCCTGCTTCCTGACCTCTAATGTATTCTTCTCGTTTCTCATGAGTATACACTTTGCCAGAAGTCTCTGTTATTTGTTTCACATACCTCTCTATGGACTCTGGAACAGGCATTTGCTCTTGAACAAATTTTATTATGTCTGGCATTTTGAGTTTAGAAGTAAGTGGAGATTCATATACCTTTTCTGAACCGTCTATCAGTTTCAAAAGTGAAGTTGCAATTGGATTTACTGCAAGTGTTTTCCTAGTCAGAACAGACAGATCTACACGTGTATCATTACCTTCATTCCTCAAGTCAGGTAACTTCTGTACCCATGCTTTCCTTTCTTCTTCGTCTTCCGAAAATAAAACTATCTGAGGCACCATTTCAGTAAATGCGAACCAATATGAACGTTGGATTGTTGTCAGAGCAATATCTGCTGTTGTATTCTTCTGGGATTTTAGAACCATTATAAAGAATATGGCGCTGTCCTTCCATCCAAGGGAATGTCGATTTGAATGTAAACCAGTAGTGATTCAACACCAACATTGTATTCCAGAAGCAGTTGTAACGTCTTTGCGTTTAATGGCATGTTTTGAAACCCCACATGCGACAAATTTTATTCGCAGTTGCTAACCACCGAGAGTGCCTTATTGGACCAATTTCTAATAACGACACATCAGTTAGAAGTGCACCTATCATTACAGCTTGAGTTACGGCGTAACCATAAGCTCCATATGTAGAGAGAAATTGACAGCAGTGTTACTCAGTGGAACCGAAGGTTCTGGAAAGAATATTCTGACACATGACGATTGATTTCAAGTTCTGTCGTACAATTAAGCATGCTGCCAATCTTACCACTCCACTTGCTGATACTCAAACTTTTCCCATCCAACTGTTTCATCAAGTGGCGCAAAGGTAATTCATTGGTATGAAGACTACAAACCAACCATATGAGTTTACATTTCAGCTTTGTCTCAACCAATATTAAAATTCGTTGAGTAACCACTAATAGCCTATAAATTTTCATTAATACTGTTTTTCTTTAAAAAATACACAGGATGGTTAGCAATAACTTCAGCAGGCTTCCTTTTCGGTAAGTCTATCTCTGCAGTAAGGTGGCAAGGATAACTTCCAACTGGATCATTGCTAACAGTGTAAGACTCTTCTTGTACAGTACTAGGAAACTGATGACTTGAGTTATCTGGTTGTAACAGAACTTTGTTGGAATCTTGGAGTCCATCAAAGAAGATACATTCTGTCCTGCCTATCCTGTATCGAACACGAAATTATTCATAAAGTGGCTTCATCACTTTTCCTTAGCCATTTTTATTTTATTGTGATCATCCAGAAGTCTCCTGTCTCCTTCACTTATTAATCCAGCTGTTGTAATGGTAGCTGTAGCACATAGACCGACACTACACCTTATACTTTACATTGCAACACTGCTCAATGTAATCCATTATACTGACTTGTACTTGAAGTAGAAGGTCCATGGTATCTGCAAAGGATCTTCAGAATCTCCATCTTCAATATCAGTCGTCTCTTCATCTTCTTTGGAGAAAAGAACTTCATTGGGCTGTAGTGTTAACTCTTCCTTCCTTTTCTGCTTGTATTCATACTACTTAATTCATCTTCTTCCCTCTTCTGCTTTTTAATTTGTTTTATGGTTTAAATGGCTCTGAGCACTATGGGACTCAACATCTTAGGTCATAAGTCCCCTAGAACTTAGAACTACTTAAACCTAACTAACCTAAGGACATCACACACACCCATACCCCAGGCAGAATTTGTCTTATGTGCTTAGGTATCTGGTACTGCGGTTTCAAGTTGTCGAATAGATTCAACCTTCTCTCTTTGACTTTTAATAAGCACTAGTTCTTTGACAGGGATCTTCATATCCTTAGAGCAAGATCAGGAGATGAGTACTTCATGTTTACAGTCAGCACTACCTGGACATGGGCCCTCAAATTCTGAACGTAGATTGATGTCACAACTGCAGTTGACGACGTCAAAGAGCTTGTCTAACGTTGCTATGAAAACCTCTTTCACTTCCAGTTTTCCTCTGCCAAGTGATATGTTTTTGGCCTTTTCCCAGTTTTCCTCTATCTTCTTCAAGACTGAGAGTCAAGAATTTAAAATTGGCGCCACAAGGCAGCTGTTTGCTAGCCCACACTTTTGAAGTACTTTTGGATAAATATCCTTTTCAAGAATGAATGCTGGGTAATTTGTGACATTTTTTCCACTCTGCTCTCTCTTACAAGGGGAAGGCCTGAGACACGGCCAGCCGATTCGGCTCAGATTTGGCAGGTCGCTTGTGTACAACCTAAAATGAAGGAACCATGCAATTTTGAGAAAATCACCCCTAAAGGTTATGACGAGCAATCGACTCAAAATTGGAGGGATCGACAGATAATTGTAAATAGAGCAATTTTCATCGTCAGGTATGGGGTCCACAAACTCATACTTTTCCAGAAATCGAGGAAAGAAGCTTTTACAACTACCGTATCTCTACCCACATGGTAAACGCTTTTCGCCGACAGCGCAACGGTTAAGGTATCTCGCTGGGAATCGGAGAATCCTAGCGGATGTTATTCTTTTCGTTTGTATTTTTCCATGTAACTCGCTGGTAATCGGAGAACCCTAGTGGATGTTATTCTTTTCGTATGTATTTTTCCATATCTCAAATGATAGGGATAGGAGGGTTAATAAGGTAAGTAAATCAATAAGGAATGATAATAATAAGGTAGGCAAATAAATTTCTCAAACCTCTTGGAATAGTAAACAACTAAAATTTTACTCCAGGTCACTTTACAATGGTTCTTCCAGTCACTGTTACGTGTCCTCACTTTTCTTCGAACAGCTAGATGGATGGTACTTGTCATATAAACATTCGAAACAAAAATACTCACGGCACCAAGAACATTTAATGAATGCCATCTTTCGACAACTACACTGTTCATTCCGAAGAGTCGGCGGAAAACAAACTTGGTTTACATTTTAAAATATGTCTTTTTCGGGAATTAATTTTGATGCGCACCACGCATACGATATCATCGCCTGAAAAATCGGGGCTGAAAGTTGGTTATGAATTATGCTGTGAATAGGTATTGCATCCCTGCGGTTGTGCAATTCCCCATGGGTTTCAAAAAGGACATTGCAATTCTGAAGCCCGGAAATAAAGTTTCTTCGAGATTCGAACCCGGGTTCTCCGATTCCCAGCCAGTTACCTTGGTCGTTGTACTGTCGGTATTGTCGACGAAAAGCGTTTACCATGTGGGTACAGAAGTGGCAGTTGTAAAAGTTTCTTACCTCGATTTCTGGAAAAGTGTGCATTTTCGGACCCCATGCCTGATGAAAATTGCTCTGTTTACAATTATGTATCGATCCCCCCAATTTTGAGTCGATTGCTCGCCATAATCTTTTGGGGTGATTTTCTCAAAAACGCGGGGGTGTTGACCCAAAATGTCTCAGATTCCTTCTTTTTAGGTTGTACACAAGCGACCTCCCAAATTTGAGCCGAATTGGTTGGACGTGTCTGAGGCCTTCCCCTTGTTAGTAGAAGCCCATATCTTACCATATCTTAGAACATCACGCAGAGTTAGGAGTTCAGAAGGCAGCAGTCATCGACCAGTTCCAATGACGTTACTCGTGTGAGTGGTAGTTGCCAGCCTTTTACTGTCCATGGTTTCAAGTTTTCACATTTTTCAGCCGCGTGGTCTAAGGTGTCTTGTCACGGTCCGCGCGGCTCCCGCCGTCGGAGGTTCGAGTCCTCCCTCGGGCATGTGTGTGTGTGTTGTCCTCAGCGTAAGTTAGTTTAAGTTAGATTAAGTAGTTAGGGACTGATGACCACCGCAGTTTCATCCCATAAGAACTCACCACAAATATCCAATTTAACCACATTTTGCAAGTGGAAGAAACTATTTGTGTGCGTAAAAAGAAAGACAAGAAAATGTCTCTATTTGTATGACATTAATAAAAATACGCTCTGCTGTGAATGAGTATTGCCAGCTTGAAAACTTTAAGAGTGGCATTTAAAACGTTTACATTAGAGCAGAAGTACAGATAGAAATAAAGAAAGAAGGTAGTTTGCATCGAAAATTAAATGAAACGCCAAAGTATCACGAAACTGAAGTAGCTATTTACTAAGCAAAACAACATAATTGCCATTTCTTGTAAATATAATTAGGAATTGCTAACCAAAACACAACTTTATGACCTCCCTGACTTCTTGGAAAAAGAAGTAAAAACGTTTGACACTCCGTGAATAGTCGCGTAGTTTATGAGTGTCTCAGTATGTGCTTGGAAATAAAATATGGGTTTCTTCGACAGAAATTCGGAGACTACTTCTCGCTCTCTATTGTTGGTCAGACACGTAGCGTTCTCAGTATTTCTCCTAGCATACGTTGGCAGCCATCGGCGATTGCTGGACCTACGCTGCGGTCACGTGGTGAGAGTAGGGAAAGTGGACCGGGACTTATTGCATCCATTAAATGTGTCAAGAAGTCCCAGCTCTCTGGAAACATAGTACAAAGCAGAAGAAACAAGATACGAGTCCTGGAAAGCAATATCATTTATGCAGTCTCCGTGGATTTTCATCTGCTGTGCCTTCACAAAATTTAAGTTCACATGCGTGCAATACGCAGTTTCCAGACCATACCAAGAAAAACAGCATGTCAGTTTTTGAGGTCAGCACTTGAATAGTTCAGCCCATAAGCTCTCCTAATAGTGTTAGTGAAGTACCTAGAAGTGACTGTCACTTAAGCAGTTTCATACAATGACCATTATTTTTCTCTGCCCACACAGAATTGAAAAAAAAAGATCTATTATCTGTATGTAGTCTTGTTCATATTCGAAGCAAGACAAGAACAGAGCCGGCCGGAGTCGCCGAGCGGTTCTAGACGCTACAGTTTGGAACCGCGCGACCGCTACGGTCGCAGGTTCGAATCAAAATGGTTCAAATGGCTCTGAGCACTATGGGAATTGACTGCTGTGATCATCAGTCCCCTAGAACTTAGAACTACTTAAACCCAACTAACCTAAGGACATCACACACATCCATGCCCGAGGCAGGATTCGAACCTGCGACCGTAGCAGTCGCACGGTTCCGGACTGTGCGCCTAGAACCGCGAGACCACCGCGGCCGGCTAGGTTCGAATCCTGCCTCGGGCATGGATGTGTGTGATGTCCTTAGGTTAGTTAGGTTTAATTAGTTCTAAGTTCTAGGGGACTAATGACCTCAGAAGTTAAGTCCCATAGTGCTCAGAGCGATTTGAACAAGAACAGAAACTTCGACAGACTGC
This sequence comes from Schistocerca gregaria, assembly GCF_023897955.1. Taxonomy (NCBI): domain Eukaryota; kingdom Metazoa; phylum Arthropoda; class Insecta; order Orthoptera; family Acrididae; genus Schistocerca; species Schistocerca gregaria. The sequence goes on along the minus strand of NC_064931.1, from coordinate 180,955,947 downwards.
AAGACAACAGAGAACCAACAAAGATGGACGAGTCATTCAAATATGAGATTTTAAAATGACAGTGGAAGGTATAATCATTTACAACTTTCTATGACAGCTAATTATGATAGGTTCACAGTGACATAATGATGACATCACAACGCACAATGATTACGTCCTATAAAAACATGGTTGACACGCACTGTGCATAGTATCAGTATAAGGCCACATCGCGTAATGCTGTAAAAATGCTAGGACTGTGTTTTTCCTCACACTGGTATTCCAATTTTTTAATTTTGGAGACGCCTTCGTATCAACAAAATCCACCCACTGCTTAAATATCGTATTGAATGTGAAGAATACTCATAGGTCATAAGTAGATCATGTGAGATTTATTGAAATTCAGATAACGTTTTGATACGAATATTAAGAAAAAGAGGTTGTATTTTGAAGCAGTATCGCATGTAAAACGCAGTTTAAGAAGAGTGACGCAATTCAGCGACACTAACTATTGCTGTAAATCAAGGTATACTGTTCCTTCCAGCATGCTTACCTGTATGGAAAGTACTCCACGCCTCCTACAATGTGCTGTTTCTAGGCGCCCATTCTCTTCTCAACGACTCTTAGCTTATTCGTGACTGTGCATATAACCAGAAGGTGAAATGACGTTGATTTTTCTTGTTGGCGGCGGGGATGTGGTGATTTATGTACCTTCGACACTGATGTTAGAAGAGAATAGACAATTGTCTTCGTTTATGTTTTCTCGGAAAGCGTACGACTTGGGTCTTTAACAATGGCTATGTCACAAAAGAGTAGACGTCTCGCCTCGAGTTTCGCCGCAGCTAGAAAGTAGCGTCAGGACTTTTACGGGGCTGTAATATAGTTGTCTCATAACTCATTTACAACAATCATTGAACGTCTTCTTATACCTCCCCTAGCTTCCTTGGGATATATCATGCCATATCGTTCCATCTTCACTGAAAGAACTATATCTTTTACCTGTCTCATCGTACTTTATCTGTAAAAATTTCTATTTAATGTAAGAAGATGTTTTCTCAAAGCTGGCTTGCGTTCCTCTCTTCCAGGAGCCCTGGACCCAATTCCCAGAGCACACAGATATTGATCACGATCGCATGAATGCAAAGGAGATTGCATCTGTTAGAATCCGACCTTGTCCGTTGATGAATCATTGTGATAAACATACAAATAAAATAAAAAACTCTGTGATATCTTTTTAACATGAAGCAAAAAAAAAAGAAATATTTCTTGGACTTGGGTAGACGCATGGGCCCCTGATCAAATCCGCCCGACGGATTAACGACGAGGGCCAGTGTGCCGGCCAGCCTGGATGTGATTTTTAGGCGGTTTTCCACATCCCACTAGGTGAATACTGGGCTGGCCCTATGTCCCGCCTCAGTAACACGACTCGCAGACATTTGAAACACGTTCGCACCATTTCATGGCTTACACTAGAGGGGGGGGGGGGGGGGAATTGGGGAGGCGCCAGGAAGGGCATCAGGCGTTGTAGTGGGACAAAGGCCCAAGAAAATGATGATGATGATGATATGTTTTATGAAAATCACAAATAACCGAGCATTGCCATTTATTTCTAATGTTGAAGAAGTATTTGAAAACAGATTCTGTTACATTACTGTCTCAAATTTGATTAATAGAAAATTTAAAATCATTACGTTAGTTTCGCCTTGCAGGAAGTATTTAGAAATATAAGAAATTTTTTCTTGGGTTAGTTGTAGTAAACATCACGGCGATGACTGGACACTAAACTTAATAAGCTTTTTCCGACTTTAATATTATCCACTATATCAAAAATAAATCTAAATGTACTTAGGGTCTATAGACAAAAAGGCGACAATTCTCAGTACTCGGTACTGAACAACAAACTAATCATTTTTCAAGCAAGCGCCCTCTATCTAGAAATGTATACTTCGTGTCCTGCGGATCGCCGAAGTCAGAGAACTGTAGCGCCACAGCCCGTCCAAGTTGTGTGTGTGTAAGGTGCATGGATGAACTGCATATGCTACATCTTTCCTTAGTCTTCTGCTTCCGTAATAGTAGGATAGCTGTGCTGTGTGCCTGTATTGTAACGTTGCTGAACGCATTATGATATGTTCAAGTACACAAGCAACGGAATGGTAGATATTCTGCTTGCATGCGGTAAAGGCGATGAAAATGGCAGCACGAAAGAAGAAAGCGCAGTGTTTAACGGCCCGTCGACGACGAGGTTATTAGAGACGGACAATAAGCTCGGACTGGGGAAGAATGGGTAAGGACGTCGCACGTGCTCTTTCAAAGGAACTGCAAGACAGGCAACGGCAGACCTGCTGCATGGCTATACGAAGAAAGAGATATACTGAGTATCATTTGACATTCAGAACGTCTGAGATAAAACTAAGAGAGATTGGAATGTTAAAAGTAGGTAATGTATTTTTTACCTGCAGTGTTTTCTAAACTATAGTGTGTGTATTTAATAAAGGGGGTAGCAGGGTCCCATTTAGAACATTACTACACATATGGTAGACCTTTTGAAAACTATATGAATTATTCTGCATTTATGTCTGGCATGTCAGAAACTGACGCCAGCTGTACACACTCAGTTTGAACAGTTGTCTTTGATTCAAAAATGGCTCTGAGCACTATGGGACTTAACATCTGTGGTCATCAGTCCCCTAGAACATGTTGTAGTAGTAGTGGTCTCCAGTCCTGAGACTGGTTTGATGCAGCTCTCCATGCTACTCTATCGTGTACAAGCTTCTTCATCTCCCAGTACCTACTGCCAGCCTACATCCTTCTGAATCTGCTTAGTGTATTCATCTCTTGGCCTCCCTCTACGATTTTTACCCTCCACGCTGCCCTCCAATACTAAATTGGTGATCCCTTGATGTCTCAGAACATGTCCTACCAACCGATCCCTTCTTCTAGTCAAGTTGTGCCACAAGCTCCTCTTCTCCCGAATTCGATTCAATACCTCCTCATTAGTTATGTGATCTACCCATCTAATCTTCAGCATTTTTCTGTAGCGCCACATTTCGAAAGCTTATATTCTCTTCTTGTCTAAACTATCTATCGTCCACGTTTCACTTCCATACATGACTACACTCCACACAAATAATTTCAGAAACGACTGCCTGACATTTAAATCTATACTCGATGTTAACAAATTTTTCTTCTTCAGAAACGCTTTCCTTGCCATTGCCAGTGTACATTTTATATCCTCTCTACTTCGACCATCATCAGTTATTTTGCTCCCCAAATAGCAAAACTCCTTTACTACTTTAAGTGACTCATTCCCTAATCTAATTCCCTCAGCATCACCCGACTTAATTCGAATACATTCCATTATCCTCGTTTTGCTTTTGCTGATGTTCATCTCATACCCTCCTTTCAAGACTGTCCATTTCGTTCAACTGCTCTTCGAAGTCCTTTGATGTCCCTGACAAAATTACAGTGTCATCGGCGAACGTCAAAGTTTTCATTTTAATACCTACTCCGAACTTTTCTTTTGTTTCCTTTATTGCTTGCTCAGTATACAGATTGAATAACATCGAGGATAGGCTGCAACCCTGTCTCACTCCCTTCCGAACCAATGCTTAGGACTTAGAACTACTTAAACCTAACTAACCTAAGGACATCACACACATCCATGCCCGAGGCAGGATTCGAACCTGCAACCGTAGCGGTCACGCGGTACCAGACTGAAGCGCCTATAGCCGCACGGCCACACCGGCCGGCCGTTTTCTTTGTTACTGACGTTTTGATACACAAAGCTGAGGATCCGTCTGCCACCAAGCGCCAGAAAACATAAAAGCTGGGCACCTATCACCCTAAAGTGTGGAGTGTTATCTGTAAACAAAAGCGACAAATATACATTCTGCAAGAAATCCAGGCAGAAGTAATAGACGTTGCGAGCACGTGACGCGGTAACAAAAGTATTCCAAGAAACGACTATTGGGGTTGGGGCGGGGGGCGGGAGGCTGAGTAGATTGATCCTGCGTCGGGAAGCACTCTCCCAGTTTGCTCAGGATTAGTTACACTACTGGCCATCACAACTGCTACACCAAGAAGAAATGCAGATGATAAACGGGTATTCATTGGGCTAATATATTACACTAGAACTGACATGTGATTACATTTTCACGCAGTTTGGGTGCATAGATCTTGAGAAATCAGTACCCAAAACAACCACCTCTGGCCGTAATAACGGCCTTGATACGCCTGGGCATTAAATCAAACAGAGCTCGGATGGCGTGTACAGGTACAGCTGCCCATGCAGCTTCAACACGATACCACAGTTCATCGTGAGTAGCGACTGGCCTATTGTGACGAGCCAGTTGTTCGGCCACCATTGACCACACGTTTTCAATTGGTGAGAGATCTGGAGAATGTGCTGGCCAGGGCAGCAGTCGAACTTTTTCTGTATTCAGAAAGGCCCGTACAGGACCTGCAACATACGGTCGTGCATTATCCTGCTGAAATGTAGGATTTCGCAGGGGTCGAATGAAGGGTAGAGCAACGGGTCGTAACACATCTGAAATGTAACGTCCACTGTTCAAAGTGCCGTTAATACGAACAAGAGGTGACCGAGACGTGTAACCGATGGCACCCCATACCATCACGGCGGGTGATGGGCCAGTATGGCCATGACGAATACACGCTTCCAATGTGCGTTCACCTCGATGTCTTCAAACACGGATGCGACCATCATGATGCTGTAAACAGAACCTAAATTTATCCAAAAAATGACGTTTTGCGATTCGTGCACCCAGGTTCGTCGTTGAGTACACCATCGCAGGCGCTCTTATCTGTGATGCAGCGTCATGGGTAACCGCAGTGATTGTCTCCGAGCTGATAGTCCATGCTGCTGGAAACGTCGTCGAACTGTTCGTGCAGATCGTTGTTGTCTGGCGAACGTCCCCACCTGTTGACTCAGGGATCGAGACGTGGCTGCACAATCCGCTACAGTCATGCTGATAAGATGCCTGTCATGTCGACTGCTAGTGATACGAGGCCGTTGGGATCCAGCACGGCGTTCCGTATTACCCTCTTGAAAACACCGATTCCATACTCTGCTAACAGTCATTGGATCTCGACTAACTCGAGCATCAAGGTCGCGATACGATAAACCGCAATCGCGATAGGCTACAATCCGACCTGTAACAAAGTCGGAAACGTGACGGTACGCATTTCTCCCCCTTGCACGAGGCATCACAACAACGCTTCACCAGGCAACGCCGGTCAACTGCTGTTTGTGTATGAGAAATCGGTTGTAAACTTTCCTCATGTCAGCACGTTGTAGGTGTCGCCACCGGCGCCAACCTTGTGTGAATCCTCTGAAAAGCTAATCATTTGCATATCACAGCATCTTCTTCCCGTCGGTTAAATTTCGCGTCTGTAACACGTCATCTTCGTGGTGTGGCAATTTTAATTTATTTCCGCAAAATAGCCTTCAGCTCTTCCGCGGCAGCTACACCGCACACCTCGTTACAGCCAGCTGCTGCACTGGCGGAACGTCGCTTGCGGTGGCGCCGGCTCCGGCTGTACCGCGTCGCCGCGGCAGTGATAGCGGCGCGTGTGTTGAATTTACACACGCCGACTTGGGAGGTGCTCTGTCCCCTCCCACTCACCACCCTTCTTTGCCATCCGTCGTAACACGACAATAGTTCCGTGTAGCCGTGAAGTTCGACGACGGCCTGCCTTACAGGTAGGCCCTATTCAGTCCGCCCGAATGTCAGGAAAGCTGGTGTCCTGTTCCTCCCATTAGGAACAGAGACAGACTCTGGTGTTGAAGTCTGCAACTGGTAATTATGGTGAGGTAGCCATCTCTCTCAGTGATCCGGCAGGGTAACCGAGAGCGCTAACGCGATGCTTCATGGACTCAGGTAGGCGTGCTGGCCCGGATCGAATCCGCCCGGCGGACTAATGACGAGGGCCGGTGTGCCAGCCAGCCTGGATGTGGTTTTTAGGCAGTTTTTCATATCCCGCTAGGTGAATACTGGGCTGGTTCCGCCTCAGTTGCACGACTCGCAGACATTTTCAATGCGTTCACACTATTCTGTGGCTTACACTGGACGCAGACAGCTGGGGTACACTGATTCCGTCCCGGGGGGTACAGGGTGGCGACAGGAAGGGCATCTGGCCACCTCTTAAAATTAACATGCCACGTCCGTTTAACCATAATAGCAGACCCAACAAGTCGGGATTAATGCTTTGAAAGAAAGAGCCATCTCTCCCAATAGCACTTGTTGTTGTCTATAGTGTGCAGAAAATTTACAACACACTTGTACCACATGTCACTTCGCTGCAACCAGGGAATCAAGTGTGAATGTTACATACGCCACCAATCCGTCTGACTGACTGGCTTACGAGCTAAACTTCCGGGCTGATTATGGAGCGAAGTAGTGGCTAATGTTGACCCGATGGCATTCGTCATGACCTCATAGAGCTTGCTGTTACGAAGGTATCAGAGGTTTCCTATCTGCTGAACTTGCTTAACGAGTTCGTTGTAACATGGAACTGGTTCATAAGAGCCTTTCTTTCGTCACACACAAAGGTGATGTGACCCTATTTGGCTGCTCTGACTGACTACATTCTGTTCAAGTCTGCTGCCTGGCTCACCAGAAACGGCGATGTTGCGTTTTGCCCTGGCCCAGGCTCGGTGGTGAAATGTTTTCATTGCAGCCGCCTCGTGTCGGCATTGTCTAACGTAGCCTTCAAATGGCTCTGAGCACTTTGGTACTTAACATCTTAGGTCATCAGTCCCCTAGAACTTAGAACTACTTACACCTAACCAACCTAATGACATCACACACATCCAAGCCCGAGGCAGGATTCGAACCTGCAACCGTAGCGGTCGCGCGGTTCAAGAGTGAAGCGCCTGGAACCGCTCAGCTACAACGGCCGGCTAACGTAGCGAATAACTCTTTAACTCTGAAAATTTTACCCGTTTCACTGCCCTATATAACGTTGGCGTGCAACTGTGTATAAGCAGAGCAGGCACGGAAGGGGGATCACCTAGCGAAGATATGGGCTGCAAATGGGTAAATCCACTGAGATAAGTGACTTTGACAATGGGCTAATTATTGTTATGCAGAACCTGAGAATGAGTATCTCTAAAACGACGAGGTTGGTCGAATGTTCGCGTGCTATTGTCGTTAGCACCTATAGAAAGAGATAGAAGGACAGTGAAACTACAACTAGGGGCCAAATGGATGGACGTCCATGATTCTTCACAGTACGTGGGATCTAGAGGCTTCTCTGCTCAATCCTGGTGCACGCACAAATGTTTCCGAGTACACGGTTCATCGTACATCGTTGAACATGAAGCTTAGAAGCAAATCAGCTCTACGTCTTCACATGTTGACCAGTCAACGACTGGAATGATCATGAGACCATCGGGATTCGACTGTCAATCAATGGATCACGTGTCGTCTCTTCGGGTGCATCACATTTTTGCTACACTAGGTCGATGGTCGTCTCCACAAACGCCATCAACGAGGTCAACCACAAATCGAAACATGCAGTGCGCCACGGACGCAGGCTGGTGACAGCAGTATTATGCTTTGGGAAACATGCTCCTGTGCTAGCATGGGACCTGTGGTAGTAATCGAAGACACGCTGACGGATGCGAACTACCTGCATCCCTCCATGCTTGATGTGCTCGCCGTCGGCGATATTATCTTTCAGAAGTATAGTTGTCCGTGTCTCGGAGCTAGAACCATATTACAGTGGTTTGAGGAGCATTATAGTGAACTGACTTTGATGTCTCCGAGACCAAATTCGCCTGATGTAAATCCCATGGAACCCATCTGGGTCACTATCGGGTGCCATCGCCGCACACGCAAATCAGCGGCCCGTTTTTCACGCGCGTTATATGATCCGTGCGTAGACATCTAGCTCCACATTCCTCCACAAACCTACCAACAAACTGTCGGATCCCTCATACGCAGAATCACTGATGTATTTCGTTCCATAGACGGACAAACAAGTTCTTTAGCAGATGTTCATAATGTTTTGGCTCATCAGTGTATATGCAGTACGGCATACTCTATCCACAATTCACCGATGAACACCCGTTCATATTAGATGGGACTGTGTGCTCGAGCAACACTTATTCTAGACAGAACGGAAATGGGGGTTGTTTAAGTGCTCAGAAGTAGCCAACACAGATTCAGCGTAGATGTCTGGATGAGCACATATTTCAACCATGTCTAATATTAATCAGCCTAACAGAACTGATCTACTCGACTTTCCTGACACAAATTCTGTCTATACTCTAAGATGACTAGCCACAATGAAATCGTCAGGTAAAACAATGGAAATTCATCTAATATTAATGCAAGTACGTGGCACCATCCAAACACCATATATTCAAACCGGTGCGCTGGTAGTGGGGTAACTGTTCCATGGCCACCACACACATCAGAACTTCAACCTGTCTACTAGTTTCTGTGGGGTGCTACGGAGACTATAATGTTGCTACTCCTACAACAACACTGGAGGTCCTTATCGCACGAATTCTCGCTGCGACTGAAATACTTATCACACAGCTGCAATGATTATCACCACGTGCATTAGTTTCTACACCAACAATGTCATTGCCATTCAAATTCGAGATCAGTACTTCGAATCCCTTTTGTAGTTTGCTGTATGGTGTGATTTGTTTTGTTTTTCCCCCCTTGTTTCTCAAAGTAATATAAGTAGGTGTAAAATGGGTATTCTGGTACAATTCTCATCCCAAAACAATTTCTAATAGAAAAATGTTCTAATACCAACAATTAAGGTCAACTCTTAGTCTTAGTCCCGAAACAAAAATGCACTTTTCATCTCACAGCAATTTCAAATGTTCAATTGCGTGTGAATTTCTAAGGGACCAAACTGCTGAGGTCATCGGTCCATAGACTTACACACTACTTAAACTAACTTATACTAAGAATAACTCACAAGGGAGGACTCGAACATCCGGCGAGATGGGCCGCGCACAGCAATTTCTAAGACAAGAGATGACAAAGGACAAAATTTACGTTTATTTCTTTTTACCATACATATTTACATTGCATAAACATTTATTCCCTGGAAAAATGGAAAGAACGTACGACATTTTTTAACTGGATTCTGGTAAATATCAAAAACATTACGCGTATATACGTGCCGTCAGTCAAGCTGCCTTAATAAAAACCCACGGTTTTTAACTGTATTACTCGTCTTACTGGGTTAAACTGTTAACATAAAAGTAGACGTCTCAATGAGTAGACAGTGACAGTATTTTAAATGTTTAATACGCGAAATACCTTCCCATGGTTGGGTTGCAAGCTGTGGAAAGAGCTCTAGAATGTGCCGGTAAAGAGTATCCGAGCAAGTGGATAAAGCGACATCTGTGCGTAGAAACATGCACTACATGAACGCTGACGGCTGCGGCGTGCACGCTGTGACCCGGAAGTTGCACATATGCAGGAGCACCGCACGCGTGCAGAATTTCTGGCCGGCCCTGGGTAAAGACAATTTCCACATTCAGAAAGAGTTTGAAGAACCGTGATAGAGGGAAAAGAGAACGTGTAGATAAAAATAAGGCTATAAATTCGATAAACAGAAGTAGAAATTCGACATTATTTCTCCAGTCACTAGAATTTTTAAATAAGGGTATTTGTTGTAAATAAGAATAATACAATGTCTGACAAAAAAGTACAGCACACAGAAGGGAAGTGGAAATCTGAATGAAACTTCGTGGGTCGAGAGGGTATGTGATGTTATTTCAGTGATTACAATATCGAGTCAAATTTACAAGCAACAGTATGACATTGCGCCCCATCCAGCCTTGATGCATATACTGACTCAGTTGAGAAGGGTGTCAAAAAGCCACTGTATGCTCTCCTGCGGCAAGCTGGTCCACAATTATTGTAGCTGGTCGTTGATACCTTTGATTCTAGCACTGGGGACAGAGTTCACGTCTGAGCACATCCCAAATGTATTCCATAGGAGACAAATGTGGGCGATCTTGCTAGCCCTTGCTAGCCACAAGAGTACCACAAAATCACACAGACATAGAGATACGTGTCATATGTGAATAAGCATTGCCCTGTTGAAAAGCGGTACCATGATACTGTCGTATAACAGGTAACACTTGAGGACACTGGAATTCTGTGGCGTACCGTTGTGCCGTCACAGTTCCTCCATCACTACCAACCATGACCCGAAGTCACACGCCATGGCTCCCCACACCATAACGACAGGAGTGACACCGCTGTGCCTCTCCAAAACACTGGAAGAACGGTACCTCTCCCCAGGTAGCCGCCTCCCTCGCCGACATTGGTCATCCCCAAGTGCAGAACCATGATTCATCACTGAACACAATGCCAGGCCATCATCAGCAGTCCATGCTTCCCTGTCACGGCACCACTCCACACGCAGTGCTTCGTGTTGCAGTGTTAACAGTACGCTAGACACAGAATGGTAATTCCCCTGTCCAGCTGCTGCTAGTCTCCGACAAATGGCATGCGATCACACAGAATGTTGCAAGGAGTTCATTACTTCTTCTCGGATGGTAGACGCAGATGTAAAAGGAGTACTATCTGCCTGGTGCGCAATACAGAGGTTTTCCCTTGTGGTGGTCGGAAGTGATAATGTGTATGCCTGCCTTCACGTTTCCATGCAGTTCACCACTGCTTCAGTGTCATATCCGAATGCCCCTCAATCACTCAACCACCCGACCAAATGGAAACACACGATGAGGTACATTTCACACTCTGTCACATGCAGATAATGCAGTCCCTGTCTTTCACAGTGATCGCACAACTGCTCGAAGCTACTTTTCGACTATAATGCCACGTGTAACAGCCATGAGTATTCGCTTGACACAAGCCTATAAATTTCCATAAATTCCGCGTGAGCTGAAGTGTAATTTTAAGTTCACGAAAGTGCAACGCAATTTTCCTTTCGCAGCACTGCTTCTGTTTTTAACAACAAAAAGACAGTAACATACACGCGTGGCACTTATTTCCCCATTCATTGATGGGATTGCACCAAGTGAAGAATTTTTCTTTGCCTTGGAGGAAACTGACAGACTCTGTGGCCTCGCACTGCAAATTTTACCGGCGCATTCGGCGGTTTTCTATAGCTGAGGTCAACCACGTGACCGATAGTCACAAGAAGTAGCCATGTCACTGCCCTGTGGCTTCCACCTGCATTTGCCCAGTTGAACCTATATGTATTTCTACACTTGACGAGATTAAGTGTTTCTCGCCTTTTACGCTACAAATTGTTTATTGAACTTTTGCCCAGTGTTCCTAATGTACGCTACTGGCCAATAAAATTGCATTCCTGTCTGTGATGCAGCGTCAAGGGTAACCGCAGCCATGGTCTCCTCGCTGATAGTCCATGCTGCTGCAAACGTCGGCGAACTGTTCGTGCAGATGGTTGTTGTCTTGCGAACGTCCCCATCTGTTGATTCAGGGATCGGGACGTGGCTGCACGATCCGTTACAGCCATGCGGATAAGGTGCCTGTCATCTCGACTGCTAGTGATAAGAAGCCGTTGGGATCCAGTGCGGCGTTCCGTATTTCCCTCCTGAACCCACCGATTCCATATTCTGCTAACAGTCATTGGATCTCGGCCAACGCGAGCAGCAATGCGGCGATACGATAAACCGCAATCTCGATAGGCTACAATCCGACCTTTATCGAAGTCGGAAACGTGATGGTACGCATTCCTCCTCCTTACACGAGGCATCACAACATCGTTTCACCAGGCAACGCCGGTCAACTGCTGTTTGTGTATGAGAAATCGGTTGGAAACTTTCCTCATGTCAGCACGTTGTAGGTGTCGCCACCGGCGCTAACCTTGCGTGAATGCTCTGAAAAGCTAATCATTTGCGTATCACAGCATCTTCTTCCTGTCGGTTAAATTTCGCGTCTGTAGCACGTCATCTTCATGGTGTAGCAATTTCAATGGCCAGTAGTGTATTTTCCTAATATGGATAAGGCACTTTATGCTATCGAACTTTATCACAGAAGTGCAGAGTTCACTGGATGGTTCGATCCGTGGTAGCATAATGCCCTAATTGTTACACGAAATAGCTCACTGCCTACCTTACGCACTACTTTTGTGTGTTTGTGGTTCCAGTCAGTTTCCACAACAGCAGTTAGCCTCAGTGAGACGCTGCAAGAACCATCGTCACATATTGTAATAATTCCCCTGATAATCGAACTAAAACTACGATGACTGGTCGCCAGTTCAGAAGGAGAAAACATTTTCCCATGTTTCTGAAGGAAACTTGAAAGTAATGAAATTCTGAAACTTGTATTTATCTAAATTCTTTATTTAAATAACATTACTTAACTGTTAACTGAAATAATGGCCTACTCTATGTTACTCTTTCTCCACCTGGAACATAAGATGGATGCTAACGCTCTCTGGTGGCCATTTTACGTATCACACAGAATTGCAACTCAAATTATTTACGTATCCGTCGATAGTGTGTAGGGTGGTGGTGGTGGTTAGTGTTTAACGTCCCGTCGACAACGAGGTCATTAGAGACGGAGCGCAAGCTCGGGTTAGGGAAGGATTGGGAAGGAAATCGGCCGTGCCCTTTCAAAGGAACCATCCCGGCATTTGCCTAAAACGATTTAGGAAAATCACGGAAAACCTAAATAAGGATGGCCGGAGACGGGATTGAACCGTCGTCCTCCCGAATGCGAGTCCAGTGTGCTAACCACTGCGCCACCTCGCTCGGTGATAGTGTGTAGGGGCGTGAATGTAAATTGACATAAGACCATGCCTTCTGGGTGTTTCACTTTCTACAGGGTCTTTCCGTGAGAGCGTGCAAAAATTTAACAGGACATAGAGGATACTCCACTGAACAATTTACGGTAGTGATCCTGGGGTCGGAGAAGCCACCTTAAGGAGATAATATGAATCACATCACATTACTGTGTACTTTTTTATTTACGTTAGTTAACTGCAAATACCATCACTGACACAATCAACGTACCATTTATACTGTACCTTACAAAATGTGGTGAGAGGCCGTGAGCGGTTAGCCGAATGGTCTAGGGCGCTGCAGTGATGGACTGTGCGGCTGCTCCCGGGGGAGGTTCGAGTCCTCCCTCGGGTATGGGTGTGTGTGTATGCCCTTAGTATAATTTAGGTTAAGTAGTGTGTATGCTTAGGGACTGATGACCTTAGCAGTTAAGTACCATAAGATTTCACACACATTTGAACTTTTTTTGTGCTGAAACTGACGGCCACCAACCTCAATGCCATAATGACATCGGCGAACAAGATTCTGACGCACCCTGACAAATATCCATGGTGTGTTTCAAATCAAATCACAGGCAGCTACACTTCTGGTAACTAATTCTGTCTCCGTATCCGCTGGGGTCTCATACACAAGAGACTTTAGATATCCCCATAGGAAATAATCAAGGGGACTCAAATCAGGAGACCTCGCAGACCATCATATAGGCCCTTCTCTTCCAATTCAGCGACCAGGAAATTTTGTATCGGTACTGCTCTATCGTATTGTACTGTACTTCTCCGAATAGCACTAAGTAATGAATGGGTCTGTCGTTGATTCATAGCACGTTGTGTCATGTAACAATGTATATACTATACAAGAGTGCCACCTTATGGATAAGTAAAGGAAACAAAACCTGCATCACGACTTCCTGGTAATCCTCCTTGTTTCCTTCCAGGAAATAAAGAATATATATGAAAATAAACAGCACAGTACCTGTAAATTTCTACGCAAGTTGTTGTAAATAATCAGGAAAACAGTAATGCTAGACAAAGCGGTAGACAGGTTTCTTCCATATCTCCTTAAACTGGATTCTCCGACACCAGTTCCAAAATTTAAAAAATGTTCAAATGTGTGTGAAATCTTATGGGACATAACTGCTAAGGTCATCAGTCCTTAAGCTTACACACTACTTAACCTAAATTATCCTAAGGACAAACACACACACCCATGCCCGAGGGAGGACTCGAACCTCCGCCGCAACCAGCCGCACAGTCCATGACTGCAGCGCGTAGACCGCACGGCTAATCCCGAGCACCAGTTTCCATATCTGAGATTTTTCAGTGAAGCATTCGCTACGTCCTGTTACATTTTTGCATGCTCTTATGGAAACACCCTGTATGTTAGATAGTGTATATTTACACACACCATCCGGCCGCTTTGACCGAGTGGTTCTAGGCGCTTCAGTCCGGAACCGCGCGACCGCTGAAGTCGCAAGTTCGAATCCTGCCTCGGGCATGAATGTGTGTGATGTCGTTAGGTTAGTTAGGTTGAAGTAGTTCTAAGTATTAAGGGACTGATGATCTCAGATGTCAAGTCCCATAGTGTTCAGAGCCATTTGAACCATTTTTTTTTCACATTAATGTGACCAACTGTCAAAAGTCAGAATAACCACCTTTTGCAGTGTGAACCCCTGCGAGACGTGCAGGAAGAGAGTCAATGGGTTTCTGGAATGAACCGACATTGATTGTGGAGCCATGCCGATTATGTGCGGTGAAAGCTGCGTTAGGTTTCTCGGATGGAGATCTATGGTGCGACCAATCCAATCGTGGTGGTCACAAAGATTCTCGATTGGGTTTACATCCAGGTAGTTTGGTGGCCAGGGGAGTACAGTAAACTCGTTTGGTGCTCTTCGAACTACGCACGTATACTGCGTGTTGCGATTTATTCTAGCGTTAACCAAGCTCGTAACAGCAGAACAGTAATGGACATCTTCGTTAATTTATCCGCATTGCAACATATTTGGTTTTGTATGTCTTCCTGCTTCCACAAAAGTTCTCTAGGATACCACCTCTCACTAAATAATCAGAGCACTCTCGAACATTCTCAGTGAGCTACAGAAGTTACCCGTTACTTACGTATATCATGGGTAGAATCGGTCCTTCCACTCTTTCGTGAATTACGCCCAACACTCTTGGCTTCTGGTGAATTTCCACTGAAATTGACATAGTGCTTTATCCCTTATAAAATCCTCAGTTACTCCAATACACGCCTAGATGTTCAGTAAGCATGTAGTTTGTTTATAGTTCTGATTTGTACCAAAGACCTTCCAAAAGTCAAATTATACGGTATCGGCGCTTCCTCGATCTCACGAAACAAAGACAGCGCACTCAGTTTCACAAGACCACTAATTTTGGAATCTATGATCAGTCCCATAGGCGGGTTTCTTGAATTCAAGAAAAATTATCAAGCTGAACATAAAACATGTCTGTGTCTTTACCATAAACTGACATCAATGACATGGGCTTGTAATCAACGCAGCTGTCCAAATTCACAATGTTATCAACATAATCCAGACACCTATTAGTGGACATTAATATCGAGTGCGTCCACCCTTCGCCTTCATAACGGCTTGGGCTCCGCTGAGGACACTTTTAATGAGATGTCTGAAGTGCTGTCGAAGACTAAAAGCCAATTCTTCCTCTGGAGTCAAAACCAGAGAAGGTAGTGATGTTGTACTCTGGTGGTAGTGATTCTGTACGGTGGTGTCTGGTCATCCAGCTCATCCCAGAGGCATTCTATTGGGTGCAGGTCGTGACTCTGGACAAGACAGTTCATTTCAGAATGTTACTGTCCAATAACGTTGCCTCATAGATGCTGCTTTATAGCAGGGTGCATTCTCGTGCTGATACAATCATTGTCTTCGAAACGTACCTCTGCTGTACACACTGCACAATGCCGCAAAGTGTTCATATCCTTCCGCATTTAACATTTTCTTAAGCGCAGTAAGGGGACCACACACTATCCACGAAAAGCATCCCCAACCCGGAACACCACCTCCTCTGTAATTCAATGTTGGGTCTACACACGATGGCAGTTAACGTTCTCCTGGCATTAGCTAAATCCAAATACTTCCATCGGATTGCCACAAGGTACTGCGTGATTCATCACTCAAAATCACTCGTTTCCAGTCACCCACTAACCAGTGGCTTCGCTCTTTGCATCGCCTCAAGAGCCGCTTATCATTGACAACAGAAATGTGTGGCTAATGAGGAGCTGTTCGACCATTTTACCCCATTCTTTTTAACTTCCTCAGTACAGTCACTGGGTTACCTCAACCGTTGGTAGCACTTCGGAACTTATGGTTGATTCCTAATTTCGTGCAATTTTTTACAACCACCATCCGCTCGATGGTCTTCCTGCGTCAGTACATACACTAGGTGATCAAAAGTATCCGGACACATGGCCGAAAATTACTTATAAGTCCGTGACGCCCTCCATCGGTAATGCTGGAATTCAATATGGTCTCGGCCCGCACTTTGACTTGATGACAGCTTTCATTCAGAGCAGGACTCTGTGCAGGCCAGTCCATTACAGGGATATTATTATCGTGTAACCACTCCGCCACAGGCCTTACATTATGAACAGTGCTCGTACGTGTTGAAAGATGCAATCGCCATCCCCGAATTGCTCTTCAACCTTGGGAAACAAGAAGGTGCTTAAAACGTCAATATAGGCCTGTGTTATGATAGTGCCATGCAAAACAGCAAGGGGTGTAAGCCCCCTCCATGAAAAACACGACCACACCATAACACCACCACCTCCGAATTTTTATGTTGGCACTACACACGCTGGCAGATGACGTTCATCTGGCGTTCGCCATACCCATACCCTGTCATCGGATCGCCACATTGTATACTGTGATTCGTCAGTTCACAAAACCTTCTACCACTGTTCAATCGACCAGTGTTTATGCCCCTTACACCAAGCGAGGCGTAGTTTGGCATTTACCGGCGTGATGTGTGGCTTATGAGAAGCTGCTCGACCATCAAATCAAAGTTTTCTCACCTCCCGCCTAATAGTCATAGTAGTTGCAGTGGATCCTGTTGCAGTTCGGAATTCCTGTGTGAAGACAACTTCCATTCAGAGGAGGACTCTGTGCAGGCCAGTGCATTACAGGGATGTTATTATCGTGTAACCGCCGGCCGCGGTGGTCTAGCGGTTCTAGGCGCGCAGTCCGGAACCGCACGACTGCTAGGGTCGCAGGTTCGAATCCTGCCTCGGGCATGGATGTGTGTGATATCCTTAGGTTAGTTAGGTTTAATTAGTTCTAAGTTCTAGGAGACTGATGACCTGAGAAGTTAAGTCGCATAGTGCTCAGAGCCATTTTTTTTAATCGTGTAACCACGTACAAAGGCACTGATCTTCCACACTGACCCATTCTGCAGCAGCAGCGCTGCTGCTCACAACACAATATTTCTTGCATGCTTTTACACTGGCGAACCATTATTACACATTACACCGCTCTTCAACTGTCGGCGGTCTCTGTCAGTTAACAGACAAGGTCGGCCTGTAGGCTGTTGTGCTGTACGTGTCCCTTGACGTTTCCACTTCACTATCACATCGGAATCAATGGACCTACGGAAGTTAACGAGTGTGGAAATCTCGCGTACAGACGTATGAGTCAATCATCTGACCACCTTCGAGATCCGTGAGTTCCGCGGAGCTCCCCATTTTACTCTCTCACGATGTCTAATGACTACTGAGGTCGCTAATATGGAGTACCTAGCAGTAGGTGGCAGCACAATGCACCTAATATGAAAACTGCATGTTTTTGGGGGTGTCCGGATACTTTTGATCACATAGTGTCAGTCTGCCTGGTCTTGGTGTATCTGTAGTTGTTACTTTGCGTTTCCACCTCACTATCACGTCACCAATAGTCGACTTGTGTGGATTTTGAAGGGTTGAAATGTCGGTGCCAGATACATTATCCACGCCACGTCCAATGACTACGCCACGTTCAAAGGCACTGATTTTCCACACTGACCCATTCTGCAGCAGCAGCTGCTGCCACTCACAACACAATATTTCTTGCATGCTTGTACGCTGGCGAATCTGCTTCTCGTGACATCTGGTGGTCAGTTTTGGATTACATATGAGTGTCGTTCAAATGGCTCTGAGCACTATGGGACTCAACTGCTATGGTCATCAGTCCCCTAGAACTTAGAACTACTTAAACCTAACTAACCTAAGGACATCACACACATCCATGCCCGAGGCAGGATTCGAACCTGCGACCGTAGCAGTCCCACGGGGAGTGTCGTGATGCTTTTGATCAGATAGTGTACATTTCGCAGAAACAGGAGCGAACTGCGCCAACTTTCAACCACAAGACGTTGCTCCAGCGACGTTTTGAAATGTATTACCAAGAAAGTTCTTTTGCGTATCATGTATAGAATTTATGAAGTCTGTCGTCAGTTCCTATGGCCTTCTCATTTTCTTAAATACACGATTTCTTCTAGTAACAGGAAGAAAGAACTGCAGTGTTATAGACTTCCATCTAACGATTTTCTAAAACTCTAGTTAGATTTTCGGTTGATTTGATAATTTCTTTCAATGGCTATATGGTTAACAAGTAGTTTTATATGTGGAAACACTTGCTGTTGCTGGGTATAATTACAGAAATATTACTTTTTCCGGTAGTCGGAAATAGCTCTTCGCCGTGTAATGCTGAATTTGGCTTTTTCAATCGGTTTATGGAGGACCTAGCATGAGTTTGTATACGTTCTTCGCACCATATTAGAATCCATAAGATCGGAGGACTAATTTTTCTCAGAACACCGACAGATCGTACTGGAACATTATTCTTTTCATTCAGATAAGAAAAACAAGACTGGAAGGGGGTAAAACTCAAAAGTGTGTTCAAATGGTTCAAATGGCTCTGAGCACTATGGGACTTAACATATGAGGTCATCAGTCCCCTAGAACTTAGAACTACTTAAACCTAACCAACCTAAGGACATTACACACATTCATGCCCTAGGCAGGATTCGAACCTGCGATCGTAGCGGTCGTGCGGTTCCGGACTGTAGCGCCTAGAACCGCTCGGCCAAACGTATGTCTGTGGTTCTGTTCGTGTAACTGCCATCTGAATACAGTATTTGAAATTCTGAAGGTAGCAGGGATAAAGTACAGGGATCGAAATGATATCTGCAACTTGTACGGAATCCAGACTGCACTTATAAAAGTCGAAGGACATAATAGGGAAAGGATAGCTGAGAAGGGAGTGAGATAGGGTTGTAGCCTATGCTTGAAGTTATTCAGTCTGTACGTTGAGCAAGCATTAAAGGAAATCAAGAACAAATTTGGAAACGTAACTAAAGTTCGGGAATCAGAAACGAAAGCTTTGAGGTTTCCCGATGACACTATAGTTCAGTCACATACAGTAAAAGATTGGAAAAGCAGTTGAACGGAATGCATGGTTTCTTGCAAACAGGTTATAAGATAAATATCAACAAAAGTGAACCAATAATACTGAAATATAGTCAGATACAATCAGACCCGGCAGGATAGCCGAGAGCGCTAACGTGCTGCTTCCTGGACTTGGGTAGGCGCACCGGCCGCGGATTGAATCAGCCTGGCGAGTTATCGACGTGGGCCAGTGTGCCGGCCAGCCTCGATGTGGTTTTTAGGTTGTTTTCCACATCCCACTAGGTGAATACCGGGCTGGTCCCCACGTTCCATGCCCGCATCTCGTGGTCTTGCGGTAGCGTTCTCGGTTCCCACGCCCGGGTTCCCAGGTTCGATTCCCGGCGGGGTCAGGGATTTTCTCTGCTTCATGATGGCTGGGTGTTCTGTGACGTCCTTAGGTTAGTTAGGTTTAAGTAGTTCTAAGTTCTAGGGGACTGATGACCATAGATGTTAAGTCCCATAGTGCTCAGAGCCATTTTTTGAACCCACGTTCCGCCTCAGTTACACGACTCGCCGACTTCTGAACACGTTCGAACTATTCCCTGAATTACACTAGACACAGACAGCTGAGGTACACTAATTCCGTCCCGTGGGGTACGGGGTGGCGGCAGGAAGGGCATCTGGCCACCTCTTCATACTAACCTTGCCTCATACGTTCCTAACAATGCCCACCCTGCGTCAGTGTGGGACATGGCACCAGTGAAAGAAAGAAAGAAATGTCGAATACAATCAGGCGCTGCTGAGGAAATCACACTGTTCAGCCACATTAATGTGACCACCTGACAAAAGTCTGAAGAACCACATCTTGCAGTTGCGGACTGCTGGAAAACGTGGGAGAAGAGTGTTATTTAGGTTTTGGAAGGTACCTACAGGGATGTGGGAACACTCTCACTCCAGTGTTGTGGTTAGCTGCGCTAGGTTTCGCGGCTGAGGATCTCATGGTGCTTACAGCCCGATTGAGGTGGTCCCACATATCCTCAATTGGTTTTAAATCCGGGGAGTTTGGTGGCCAGGGTAATGCAATGAACTCATCGTGGTGCTCTTCGAACCACGCACGTTTAATACGAGTCGTGCGACGCGTTGCACTGTCCTGCTGGTACATGGCATCTTACCGAGGAAAAACAAACTGCACATATCTACATCTATATCTACACAGATACTCGACAGGTCACCGTACAGTGAGTGGCGGAGGGACTAATAGAAGACTGGAATAAATAAATACCTGGGCATTGCTGGGTTTCTTAGCTAGTTATAAATAAATTAGCCTCTGGCTGTAATTATGGTTTATAATTTCTTTAATGCATAATCGATTTTGCGGCTGCCAGCCTCATCTTCAGATGCACCTTAAAATATACATATTATCGATGTGATGACGGCCAGCTATAATCCAGAAATAACGATACATAAAATCGATGACATGTGTGGTGTCACCGCCAGACACCACACTTGCTAGGTGGTAGCCTTTAAATCGGCCGCAGGCCGGTAGTATACGTCGGACCCGCGTGTCGCCACTATCAATGATTGCAGACCGAGCGCCGCCACACGGCAGGTCTAGAGAGAATTCCTAGCACTCGCCCCAGATGTACAGCCGACTTTGCTAGCGATGGTGCACTGACTTCTACGCTCTCATTTGCCGAGACGATAGTTAGCATAGCCTTCAGCTACGTTATTTGCTACTACCTAGCAAGGCGCCATTATCAGTTTCTATTGATATTGTAAATCATGTAATGTCAAGAGCGACGTTCGTCATTAATGGATTAATGTTAAGTATTCCACCAGCTACGCCCGTTTTTCTCAATTCTAACTCCCTTGTCATGTTCCAGACCTCACGCCAGCCTGCGTGAGCTAAAACGCGTGCATTTCGGTCTCCTTTAGTTACACAGTGTTGGCTCTCCTGCCAACCACAACAACATGTATATTTTAAGGTGTGTCTGAAGATGAGGTGAGCAGTACTGAAATCGATTATGTATTAAAGAAATTAGTAACCATCTTCGGAGCCAGACGCTAATTCATTTATAGCTAGGCGAGTACCAGGCGTTACCTGGGTATGTATTGATTCCACTTCAGTCAGTTCTCCTTCCACCTCTCCTTGTCCGTCTCATCCACCCTTCCCCTCTCTGACCATCTCTCAGGCCACCTCCACCACCCGTGCCCACTCTCTGTCCATCTCCTCTTACCCTCCTCTCTGTACATCTGGTAATGCCCACTGTCATTCTGTCGATCTCGTATCACAATTCTTTGTCAATTTCCTCCTCCCCAACTCTCTTTGCATCTCTCCTTTTCCCTCTCTCAGTCCATCTTCTCTTTCCCATCTGTCTGTCCATCTCCTCCTCACGATTCGAATAATACAAAGCGTTCTGTTTGAGATATACAGTTGAAAAAAAAAACACTGAAATACAGTTGAAACTAAACATTTCAGAATGAATATCCGGAAGAATAATTATCATCTCCAAAGATGTATTCAGATTTTTGTATAGTTAAGACTTGAATTATCTTCCAAAGTAGCACTTCGTTTCGTTGTGTAATTACGGAAGACGTGCGGAATAACTAAGTTCTCGAAACAGGAAAAGATCTTGCTAGATTCAGTCATGGAGTAGAAGTGGGGAGAGAAAGAGAAAACAAATAAAGATTTCATCTTTACACCTTTCCAGAAGCTTTACCTATCAGATGTAATACACCGTGTTAATTTCCGAACCTGGATCGAAAGTAGTCGCTTTGTAAGCGCTGTCGGATTCGTTTCATTTAGCAAAGCGCGTGGATGAAATAATAATCTCCGTCTCACCAGGATTAAAGTCAGTGACCCTCTCCGCAGTCTACCTCCTGCCTTCTGCCCAGGAAACTGTGACAAAGTAGGCCGTTTCTACAGCGTGTAGTCCCAACATCGTTTCGTAACTAAGGTTCTGAACGAATTTTCAAAACTGTTCTTGCAGTAACAAATTTTTGCGTAATAACCGTAAAGTCTACACAGCGTACGGTGCAATGAGGGTGCTCAACAGAGTCACACATCGTTACTCAAACCCTTAAACCCACTCAAAAACAAAAATTCGACAAACTGCCTAAGTAGCATTAGGTTATTTTATGAGCACAGCACAAATCGTTGTCCAGTGCAACTCTCTACGGCGAAGTAGGGAAGGAAGTAGTTGGATTTGTGAAAAGTAACACAGTTGCTGGTGATAAATACACTATGTGATCAAAAGTATCCGGACACCTGGCTGAAAATGACACGAGTCCGTGGCGCCCTCCATCGTTTATGCTGGAATTCAATATGGTGTTGGCCCACACTTAGCCTTGATGACGGCTTCCACTCTCGCAGGGATACGTTCAATTAGGTGTGCAAGGTTTCTTGGAGAATGACAGCCCATTCTTCACGGAGTGCTGCACTGAGGAGAGGTATCGATGTCAGTCGGTGAGGCCTGGCGCGAAGTCGGCGTTCCAAAACATCACAAAGGTGTTATATAGGATTCAGGTCAGGACTCTGTGCGGGCCAGTCCTTTACAGGGATGTTATTGTCGTGTAACCACTATGAACAGTGCTCGATCGTGTTGAAAGATGCAGCGGCCATTCCTGAATTGCTCTTCAACAGTGGGAAGCAAGAAAATGCTTAAAACATCAGTGTAGGTCTGTGCTGTGATAGTGCCACGCATAAAAACTAGGGGTGCAAGCCGCCTCCATGAAAAGCACGACCACACCATAACACAACCACCTCCGAACTTTACTATTGGCACTACACACGCTGGCAGACGACGTTCACCGGGCATTCGCCATACCCACACCCTGCCATCGGATCGCCACATTGTGTACCGTTATTCGTCACTCCACACAAAGTTTTTCCACTGTTCAATCGTGCAATGTTTAAGCTCCTTATACCAAGCGGGGCGTCGTCTGGCATTTACTGGAAGTGATGTGTGGCTTATGAGCAGTCACTCGACCTTGAAATACAACTTTTTTCACCTTCCGCCTAACTTTCATAGTACTTGCAGTGGATCCTGATGCAGTTTGGAATTCCTGTGTGATGGTCTGGATAGACGTCTCCCTCTTACACAAAGACCCTCTTCAACTGTCGGAGGTCTCTGTCAGTCAACAGACGACGTCGGCCCGTACGCTGTTTGACTGTACGGGTCCCTTCACGTTTCCCTTCACTATCTCATCGGAAACAGTGGACCTAGGGATGTTTACGAGTGTGGAAATCTCGCCTGTATAACACAAGTGACACCCATTCACCTGACCACGTTCGAATGTCGTGAGTTCCGCGGAGCGCCCCATTCTGCTCTCCCACGATGCCTAATGACTACTGAGGTAGCTTATATGGAGTACCTGGGAGTAGGTGGCGGCACAATGCACCCAATATGAAAACCGTATGTTTTTGGGTGTTTTGGAAGTGTCCGGATACCTTTGTTTGCGTAGTGTATGACCAGTCATCACAGAAGCATGTAGTCCTCATTCTATGTTATCATAGTCCGTTTCTGATTTGAAAAATCCATCTTCTTCATGTAGTGTACTAAATAAGAAAAGTCTGAGTATCCATCCGAATACGTCTTTTTTTTTTTTTTGTTCTTGGCACATTTTAACAGTTAATGTTGACTTTTAAATAAAATATCTTAACGTTACTTGTGGCTGGTTGTTGTTTGAGTTCTAATATTTAAATAAATCTGTTTGTGACAGGTAGAGTTTTAGAAATTGTGCTTCTGGTGTATGATCCACTTTCTCCACTTCATAACAAGACCTAATTTTAGTTCCTCCTCTTAAAGCTAAAACTGCGTTATTTCGTAGTACATCTACATCTACATCTACATGACTACTCTGCAATTCACATTCAAGTGCTTGGCAGAGGGTTCATCGAACCACAATCATACTATCTCTCTACTATTCCACTCTCGAACAGCGAGCGGGAAAAACGAACACCTAAACCTTTCTGTTCGAGCTCTGATTTCTCGTATTTTATTTTGATGATCATTCCTACCTATGTAGGTTGGGCCCAACAAAATATTTTCGCATTCGGAAGAGAAAGTTGGTGACTGAAAATTCGTAAAAAGGTCTCGCCGCGACGAAAAACGTCTATGCTGTAATGCCTTCCATCCCAACTCATGTTTCATATCTGCCACACTCTCTCCCCTATAAAGTGATAATACAAAACGAGCTGCCCTTTTTTGCACCCTTTCGATGTCCTCCGTCAATCCCACCTGGTAAGGATCCCACACCGCGCAGCAATATTCTAACAGAGGACGAACGAGTGTAGTGTAAGCTGTCTCTTTAGTGGACTTGTTGCATCTTCTAAGTGTCCTGCCAATGAAACGCAACCTTTGGCTCGCCTTCCCGACAATATTATCTATGTGGTCCTTCCAACTGAAGTTGTTCGTAATTTTAACACCCAGGTACTTAGTTGAATTGACAGCCTTGAGAATTGTACTATTTATCAAGTAATCGAATTCCAACGGATTTCTTTTGGAACTCATGTGGATCATCTCACACTTTTCGTTATTTAGCGTCAACTGCCACCTGACACACCATACAGCAATCTTCTCTAAATCGCTTTGCAACTGATACTGGTCTTCGGATAACCTTACTAGACGGTAAATTACAGCATCATCTGCGAACAATCTAAGAGAACTGCTCAGATTGTCGCCCAGGTCATTTATATAGATCAGGAACAGCAGAGGTCCCAGGACGCTTCCCTGGGGAACACCTGATATCACAAGTTCTTCGAAATTATCTCTCGAGAAAAGTCCTTGACTTTTACAAACAGCGTGTCACTTGAAGCACAATGCATTCTTATAGCCTCTGTATTGCAGTTTATAGACGATTTATGTAACATAATTCACACTTCTTGAAACTTCCTGACAGTTCAGAGTTGTGTATCAGATCGTGATTCGAACCTCGAATCTTACCTTTCTTAGATAATACTCTTACGGACTGCGAACTTTCATAACAGAGTACACTCCTTGACTGATATCAATTTCCTGCACTGGCTGTAATTAAATTATCTTTATACATAATATTGTTCACTGTTATGTAATTTCGGACGCGCAGGGTAGCCGTGAGGTCCGATAGTAGCTTGTCACGGTTTGCGCGGCTCCACCCGTAGGAGGTTCGAATCCTTCCTCGGGCATGGGTGTGTGTGTTATCCTCAGCGTAAGTTAGTTTAAGGTCTATTAAGTAATGTGTAAGCCTAGGCACCGATGACCTCTTCTGTTTGGTCCCATAGGAACTTAGCACAAATTGGCCAATTGTAGCCATTCTCAAGTGTTTGCAGTTCATATCAGATGCAACATAACTAAAATGCAAAGCATAACGCAACGATTTGTTGTTTAGTCGACTGAATAAAAAGAGAACTTAGAGAGAATAACGCGTTAAACGCACGGGCTTCTGTTACAGTCAAGAGTACTTGAGTATGTCACACCATTTTAAAATAAAGCGTGGTTGGTTTAACATCCAGTAAACCAAAGATGAATTACGTGAAGTTAAATATGGTAAGTTTACAGAGAGGAATGCTATCACACAGTAAAATATTTAACTACATTACTGTACCTGAGAATTATAGGCATAATGCCATGTGCTATCAAAACGGTGGTTAAAAAGCATAGTCACTTACAACTGTAATGGTGTATAGAAATATGATGTGACAATTCGTGACTGACTAGCCAGATATATCCCTGAACGGAATGATATGTTCTATGTACAATTTTATTTATTTATTTTATTTTGTTTTGCTGGTCGTTGCGGCCGAGCGGTTCTAGGCGCTACAGTCTGGGACCGCGCAACCGCTACGGTCGCGTGTTCGAATCCTGCCTCGGGCATGGGTGTGTGTGATATCCTTAGGTTAGTTAGGTTTAAGTAGTTCTAAGTTCTAAGGGACTGATGACCTCAGAAGTTAAGTTCCATAGTGCTCAGAGCCATTTATGTGCAATTTTTATTAAACTCGAAAATAGGATGTACCAAAAAGAATCATCCGATTAAAAAAAATCATAACTGTTATGTTATTTGAGATGTTATTTGAGATTTGTGCGTGAGCAACGTAACGTCGTAAGAGCAAGCTCTCGAGTTTTACATGGTTCCCGCTAGGTAGCAGCAATGTACGCCAACTTCAGTTCATAACATATAGTGCTTTGTTTTCTACGTTTTGTGCAGTGCGGGTTAGTAATAACTGTTAAGCATGACTTTATTGCTAGGTATGGTGTGGATCCTCCTACAGCACAGATCACTAGACGATGGCAGGAACAATTCCGAGAAACAGTTGTTTCTGTTAAGGCAAATCGCCTGATCGTTCCCGAGTGTCTGACATTGACGTAGAACGCATCAGCCATAGTTTCACAAGGAGTTCGCAGAAATCCCCCCTCCTTGCAGCTCGACAGCTCAACATGCCCGGACGTGCGTCTGGCGTGTGTTGCGACGATGGTTACACATGAAACCACACAAAATTCACCTACTACAAGCTCTTCGTGAAGATGAAAAACGACGACGTGTGGAGTTCTGTAATTTAGCTCTTGGCAAGATGGAGGATGAAGGTTTCCTACCACGCTTAGTGTTTAGTAACGAGGCAACATTCTAATGCAAAGGTGAACCGTCATAATGTGAGAATATGGGGTACGGAACAAGAAGTTTTACCGCATGAAAGGGACTCTCCAAAATTTAATGTGTTTTGTGCAGTTTCACGGGAAAGGGTGTATGGTCGATTTTTCTTTGCACTGTTACTGGAAGCAGGTATCTCGATATGCTTGTGAACTTTGTTTTCCCACAGTTGGAGACTGATTCGAAAGACTTCATTTACCAACAGGATGGAGCACCGCCACATTGGCTTCTGTAAGTGCGGGAATTTTTAAATCAAAGGATTACTGAACGATGGATATGACGCACTGGACCAAATGATTCAGTCGTACATTACTGGCCTCCAAGGTTATCGGACCTGACTATATGTGATTATTTCTTGTGGGGGTCTACAAAAGACTCCGTTTATGTGCCTCCGTTGCCAACAACAATGAATAAACTGAGACATCGCTTAACAGCAGCTGTGGAAGCTGTAAATCAAGACATGCTCGCTGCAGTGTGGGAACAATTTGAATACCGCACTGACATACGCCATGTATCTGGGGCATTTTGAACACCTGTGATAAGGTAAGAAAATAACTTCTTGAGTTTCCCGTTCAAAAAAATGCATTGTATATGTTTACTAGTATCAGAGATTTAGACGTGCCAAATTGAATGATTCCTTCTGATACACCCTATATGAGTGTCGGGACGAGAGAGAACGAATATTGTTTCTTTATTGTGTGTGAGACGTTCATATGGAGGCATAATGCATATTTATTATAAATAGAAATTGTTAATAGTTGCAATAATATTATTTATAATGACATCTATGACAAGACGATTCACAACTTTTTATCTTATTTTTTAAGAATGGTAGCAATAAGAAGCATCCAGATAAAATGATAAACAATATTGATTAAATTCACCAATATTTTCATAACACATATTACACTATGACAGTCTCGTGGGTAACCAAGACTGTGCACAGAAAATTTCCTTCCGATCACATATATCTCTGACCAGTGAGCCACGAGATGCTGCTGTCCCAGTTCCGTACTCACACTTGTTCGTGATTATGCTGTGTAATTACTACTTTCGTAACACCTGGCATTATAATACAGATGCCGGCCGGCGTGTCCGTGCGGTTCTAGGCGCTGCAGTTTGGAACCGGGCAACCGCTACGGTCGCAGGTTCGAATCCTACCTCGGACATAGATGTGTGTGATGTCCTTAGGTTAGTTAGGTTTAATTAGTTCTAAGTTCTAGGCGACTGATGACCTCAGAAGTTAAGTCGCATGGTGCTCAGAGCCATTTGAACCATTTTTTGTAATACAGTTAATATTTTCTTTTGTGATATCCACCCTTTCTGTATACTTACCGTATTTAACTTTACGTAATTCATGTTTATTTTACTGTATGTTAAACTAACAACACTCTGTCTCTCAAACTGTGTGACGTTGACCAGTACCCTGACTGAACCAGTAGTACACGTGTTTAAGGGGTTATATTCTGTAAATTCTCTTTTTATTTTGTCGACTAAACAACCAATGTTTGCTTTATGCATATGTTGAATGCAATGTATTGATGGTGTGTCACTGCTTTCAGCAGTGGTCTGCGGAACATTCACACACCTGTGAACCAGGCTCTGGACGTCCATATAGGACAGACACATGTCAAGATCAACGAATTATGCTGGCAGTGATGGCCGACCAGAAACCATGCAGGGACGAAATCAGGGCACGTGTTACACCTGCTGTGTTATCAGAGACAACTGGGAACATCTGTTTGCAGCAGTATTGCCTTTTCTCAGGCTACCACTGATACCATGACACTGCCAAGCATGGTGTCTCTGGTGTCGTGAAACAGTCAACTGGGTGTGGGGTGGTACTCTTGCTTTTAGTAATGATGTTAGGTTCTGTCTGTATTAGTGATGAATGTACATGAATACAGCACATACCTGGTGAGCTGCCAACTCTAGAGTGCACTTATCCACGACACAAAGGCCCATCCCAGGCTTCACGGTGTGGGGGGGGGGGGGGGGGGGGGCTATGAGTTACAGCTCGCTGTCACATTTGATGTTTATGTTAGGTAAAGTAATACGTCCCCGTTACACTGTACAGGCTGTTCAAAATGGCTCTGAGCACTATGGGACTCAACTGCTGTGGTCATTAGTCCCCTAGAACTTAGAACTACTTAAACCTAACTAGCCTAAGGACATCACACACATCCATGCCCGAGGCAGGATTCGAACCTGCGACCGTAGCAGTCGCACGGTTCCGGACTGCGCGCCTAAAACCGCGAGACCACCGCGGCCGGCTACCGGCTGTTATCCCCGTGTTACTCCCATTTCTTTGACAGGAAGAAGATGTGCTTATTCAGCAGAAAAATCCACATACAGCTGTGACGTAAGGTGTTCTTCATGGTGTGCAAGAACTGTCCTGACCAGTAAGATCACCAGATCTCTCGCCAGTTGAAAACGTATGGGACCGTTCTCCAGGGCCTGCAAGAACCATTGCTGAATTGTAACAAGGGGCGAAAGATGCTTCGGTGCTTGTGTGTGTGTGTGTGTGTGTGTGTGTGTGTGTGTGTGTTTGTGTGTGTGTGTGCTGTCCTTTGTCATTTCTTATTCAAGTTCAGAGCAGACTTTGCCCACACCTAGATGCTAACTTAAAATTATTGAACATGTTCCTGCTAGTCCAGCGATTTGCTGTTCGCTAACTTCTGTTACCTGTTTTTCAATGAAAAATTAATCTTCTTATTGCGTCCAGCAACAGTGGTAAGGGGGAGTTACCTTATTCCCTGGAAGATACGGTCACTATCAATAGTGTTACTGGTCATGTATCTATCCTGCAAGCAGGAAAGGAAATCCGCGTAGCTTGTGCACGGGATAAGTTAGCTACTCATGTTAAATGCGTGTGAATTAATTTCACTTGGACAGCAAAATCTTCACCTGTACCAACATCTAATCAAATAGATTCCTTGTCCTCCCACTAGCACTCTATTGCACAAGCTTTTGTTAAGTGTCTTTGGCTTGGCGTCTCTTCCAAATGTAAAGCTGTCACCAACCTGAACGTTGGCTCGAATATCGCACTGCTCTACTAGACATGGTCCTATTGAGCTATGTATGTCGTTGCCTTCCTCTGGTCTTTGAACTATGAGGGGACTTAAAAAAGTAAGTTACACATTATTATCACAGGATAAGTATCTATTACTGAATGCAGCACTAAATTTCACAGGGATGTGACACTACTTTTCAATATAATCACCATATCTATGTAGGCAACAGTCGGAACGCTTTACAAATCTTTCAAATCCACGACAACAGAATTCCGCTCCTTGCTCATGGAGCCATTCCAGAACCTCTGCGTAAACGCCCTCATCGCTGGAAAATCTGTGACTGTTCTGAATCAGCCTTGGGCAAACTGTTGTGGTACCATTACACGCGTCCGCCCCTGGTACCTGAGTGGTCACAGTTTGTTGAAATCGTCAATGACCGAAAGCATAAATAAACAATGAGCAACATTTACATACAAGAACCACCGACGATAGGAAAGGTCCTGCTGAAGACAACAGTTGGTGACATCGATATAGAGTTATGGTCTAAGGAAACACCAAAAGCATGTCGTAATTTCATTCAACTGTGTTTGGAAGCATACTACAACAATACTATATTCCACCGAGTGGTGAAAGGTTTCATAGTTCAAGGTGGAGATCCAACAGGTACTGGTGGTGAAAGTATATACGGACAACCATTTAAGGATGAATTTCATACTCGTTTAAGATTCAATCGCAGGGGTCTGGTAGCCATGGCAAACGCTGGTAAAGATGACAATGGTTCTCAATTTTTCTTCACCTTTGCTGCTGCCCCAGAGCTTCAGAATAAACATACCATTTTTGGAAAAGTAACTGGTGAAACAATCTACAACTTGCTGAAACTGGAAGAAGTCCTAGTAGATGAGGATGAACAGCCATTGTATCCTCAGAAAATATTCAAGGCAAAAGTACTGAACAATCCTTTTCCTGATGTTGTCCCAAGGAGAGATCCAGCCAAGGAACAAGTGACTGAAGTGAAGAAGAAAGAGAAAACTGCAGGTGTCAAGAATTTCAAACTTCTATCTTTTGGTGTAGAAGCAGAGGAACATGAAGAGGAAAGTGAGGTAGCCAATAAAATGTATGCTGGACGTAGCAAGTCAACGCATTATGTTCTCAATGATC
Organism: Schistocerca gregaria; assembly: GCF_023897955.1. Taxonomy (NCBI): domain Eukaryota; kingdom Metazoa; phylum Arthropoda; class Insecta; order Orthoptera; family Acrididae; genus Schistocerca; species Schistocerca gregaria. The sequence goes on along the minus strand of NC_064931.1, from coordinate 180,925,014 downwards.
CAAAATTAAGTGCAGTGCCTACAGTAGACATGAATCAGAAAACTAAAAAGAATAAGAATGAAGTGAGAAGTGAAAATGATGAAGATAATAGTAATACAGTCTGGAATCTCGCGACCGCTACGGTTGCAGGTTAGAATCCTGCCTCGGGCAGGTTAGTTAGGTTTAAGTAGTTCTAAGTTCTAGGGGACTGATGACCTCAGCAGTTAAGTCCCATAGTGCACAGAGCCATTTGTACCCAATCTAACATTTCATAATTATAGCAGCTTCTCCATTAAGTGTAGCTGCTCTTGACAAGAGCAACTCATTTTCGCTGCAGCGAAAACAGGAGGAAGTTTCGCACGTTTTGGAAGAGCTACCAGCCACTTAGAGTGTAGGGTCTCACATTCCTGGGCCGCATGAACGAGCCATTTCAGAGGTTATCCCCCTGTTTCAGCTTCCACAGATGAGTGACGTAAGAGAAGCCTGGTGTCCTCGATAACAGTACTCGAAACTACTGGCGGAAGAGGTGAGAACTCTGCTTTGTTAGTAAACTTCAGGTGGATTCTTCAGCTGTCCACATCCCGTTATGCTTGTATGTGTGGTCTCCGGACACGTTTCCGCAATCAAAATACACTACTGGCCATTAAAATTGCTACACCACAAAGATGGCTTGCTACAGACGCAAAATTTAACCGACAGGAAGAAGATGCTGTGATATGCAAATGGTTAGCTTTTCAGAGCATGTTCAAATGTGTGCTATGGTCATCAGTCCCTAAGATTACACACTACTTAACCTGAATTATCCTAAGGACAAATATACACACCCATGCCCAAGGGAGGACTCGAACCTCCGCCGGAACCAGCCGCACAGTCCATTTTTGAGCGCATTCACACAAGGTTGGCACCGGTGCCGACAACTACAACGTACTGACATGAGGAACGTTTCCAACCGATTTCTCATACACAAACAGCAGTTGGCCGGCGTTGCCTGGTGAAACCTTGTTGTGATGCCTCGTGTAAGGAGGAGGAACGCGTACCATCACGTTTCCAACTTTGATAAAGGTCGGATTGCAGCCTATTGCGATTGCGGTTTATCGTACCGCGACATTGCTGCTCGCGTTGGTCGAGATCCAATGACTGTTAGCAGAATATGGAATCGGTGGGTTCAGGAGGGTAATACGGAACACTGTGCTGGATCCCAACGGCCTCGTATCACTAGCAGTCGAGATGACAAGCATCTTATCCGCATGGCTGTAACGAATCGTGCAGCCACATCTCGATCCCTGAGTCAACAGACGGGGACGTTTGCAAGACAACACCATCTGCACGAACAGTTCGACGAAGTTTGCAGCAACATGGACTATCAGCTCGGAGACAATCGCTGCGGTTACCCTTGACGATGCATCACAGATAAGAGCGCCTGCGATGGTGTACTCAACGACGAACCTGGGTGCACGAGTGGCAAAACGTCATTTTTTCGGATGAATCCAGGTTCTGTTTAGAGCATCATGATGGTCGCATCCGTGTTTGGCGACATCGCGGTGAAGGAAATTGGAAGTGTGTACTCGTCAGCGCCATACTGGCGTATCACCGGGCGTGATGGTATGGGGTGCCATTGGTTACACGTATCGGTCACCTCTTGTTCGCATTGACGGCACTTTGAACAGTGGACGTTACATTTCAGATGTGTTACGACCCGTGGCTCTAATCTTCATTCGATCCCTGCGAAACCCTACATTTCAGCAGAAAAATGCACGACCGCATGTTGTAGGCCTTGTACGGGCCTTTCTGAATACAGAAAATGTTCGGCTGCTACCCTGGCCAGCACATTCTCCAGATCTCTCACCAATTGAAAATGTCTGGTCAATGGTGACCGAGCAACTGGCTCGTCACACTACGCCAGTCACTACTCTTTATGAACTGTGGTATCGTGTTGAAGCCGTATGGGCATCTGTACCTGTACACGCCATCCAAGCTCTGTTTGACTCAATGCCCAGGCGTATCAAGGCCGTTATTACGGCCAGAGGTGGTTTTTTTGGGTACTGATTTCTCAGAATCTATGCACCCAAATTGCGTGAAAATGCGATCACATATCAGTTCTAGTATAATATATTTGTCCAATGAATACCCGTATATCATCTGCATTTTTTCTTGGTGTAGCAATTTTAATGGCCAGTAGTGTATATAGCCACTTGTGTGTCTGCAAATTTCCGAGTTTTGCCCTTCCTGTGGAAACGGTGTGCAGAGCCTAACAAAATTTCCAGAATTTCCGGCAAATAAGTCTGGATGTGGAACTGGGCAACACTCATTTCCCTTTTCCATATACACATATCTCATTGGCGGATACATTGTAACTTTATGGTGGGAACTAGGGAACGGACTATCAGATCCCTGATTGGAAGAGCATTTAGGCCATTTCTGGGACTGACCAGAAAAGATTGTGTGGTGTGCCTTTTCGGCACCTGAAGGATGCCTACCACAACTTAGAGAGGCATTCGTATTGGGATTCGTATTCAAATTCATAGTCTGATTCGAACTTCTACTAGGTGATTCTACTCTGGACTCCGCACTCGTACGTTTTTTTGTTGACTTTAGTCTCCTACCAAGTCTCTGAAGCTTCCCTTTAAACTTAGGCATATCAGCGATGAGTAATCTGGAGGATGACAAGAGCAGCTGATTCCAGCAACAGTTAGCAGTGGCCCTAGTTCAGCGCACAGCGATGTGTTGTCAGCCTCCTTGACGACAGTCCTAATAAGACCACATTTGCAAGGCACACTCTTCACTTCGGAAATCGCGATATAGTGGGGGAGGAGGAGTCAATTCCCGGTTTCCATTTTTTAGTCTTCCTAACTTGTTCCACGCGCCTCCCACACACAAGCGTACAAGTTTTTCTGTAATCTAATTCTTGCTTCCAAGGGAACTTTTTTCGTAACCACTCATGTTTTCCTCCGTCACCGAGTTAACCCATTGAAGGTCACATGTCCATTGATGTTTCCATCTGATTCTTCCTGTATTCACTGATCCGTGAGCGCTCTGTTCGAATTCATCCCTTTTTGTGTAATTTTATAGTTTTGCAGTCACAGCTGAAAGCGCAATTCGTGTCCTTTATGTGTCTGGGCATCATTTAAACCGTAGCTGCCCAGCATCACTCTGATGGTGACTCTAACAACCATTCATTTTCTCGTCATTGCTCTATTTTAATTATGTAAATTCATTCTCAAATTGCTTTATAACCTCGACGTTTATGTGTTTGTGCAAATATTGTTTTACCATATCAAACTCTGACATTCATTAACCATTAAGGAAAATTATTCAACTGAAATGCCCAAATCCTCCAACCATAAGCAATAGGCGAGGAATATATCAAATAACATTTACGGATGTGAGCGGCAGTTGTTTGTTCAAGTAGCCTAATAGTTTCATGGGGGTAATCTATCACTTCGTGTGATCTGAGGTAATAGACTCAGCATTAGTCTAATCTGCTTACACCCAGAGCACCTGATAAGCAAGAGGTCTTGTTCACAGCACACCCGACGTCTGACACTTTTACATATTCAAAATTTAAAAACAGGACAACCACAATTCTTTGTGAAGCAGACAGAAGCAAGACTTTTAACACATAGACAGTTTCAAACCAAACACTTCAAGCTCCTGAAGGTTTTCCACGAGGGGACACGACAAATTACTGAAGCTTCGCAGGGGAGTCAGTGAATATAACACTAATATGCCGGAAGATAGGGCGCATGAAACAGGGGCAAATTAAATCGACCCGTCAGACATGAGAATTATGTGAGACAGAGAAAAAATATGGAACGTTTATTGGATAACAGTAGGTACTATAATATTTAAGAAGATCTAATTTGAAATTTCCTGGCGGATTAAAACTGTGTGCTGGACCGAGACTCGAACTCGGGACCTTTGCCTTTTGTGGGCAAGTGTTCTACCAACTGAGCTACCCAAGCACTACTCACGCCCCGTCCTCACAGCCCCAATTCCGCCAGTACCTCGTCTCCTACCTTCCAAACTTCACAGAAGCTCTTCTGCGAACCTTCCAAACTTCACAGAAGCTCTCCTGCGAACCTTGCAGAACTTGCGCTCCTGGAAGAAGTGCTAGTTCTGCAAGGTTCGCAGGAGAGCTTATGTGAAGTTTGGAAAGTAGGAGACGAGGTACTGGCGGAATTGGGGCTGTGAGGACGGGCCGTGAGTCGTGCTTGGGTAGCTCAGTTGGTAGAGCACTTGCCCGCGAAAGGCATAGGTCCCGAGTTCGAGTCTCGGTCCGGCATACAGTTTTAATCTACCAGGAAGTTTCATATCAGCGCACACTCCGCTGCAGAGTGAAAATTTCATTCTAAGATCTAATTTGATAGAATGAAGGCTTTCACGACCAGATGACATTGTTGCTAGTAATCCTTTCGATGTATAAGGTCGTGGTCCATGAAACTCTTCCGTTCCTAACGTTTCGTCCCGAACTGCGCTGGACATCAAAGGCATTGCTCCTGCGTTAAGTCTTGCCGACTCTCTGGTCGAACGTAGACCAATGGACTTGCCCGAAGTTACACGTGATAAGCAGAGATGATCCTTGACAAAGATAAAATTCAACTATCGATTGTCGTCTTGTCAAAGATAAAAAGCGATTCTGCAGAGCTACTGTCTACATGTCGCTGTGTCTCTTCTTTCCTGTTAAAATAGTCCCTATGTTTATATATTTCATTGGCTTCTCTACATAGACCAAACACCATCCGAACAGCCTTGAAGGCCCAACTGTACCAACCGACCCCCGTCTCCTCCTCATACTTTAGGCGTCAACGGATCCAGATACAGAGGAGCATGTGATCAGCACACCGCTCTCTCAGCTGTTGTCAGTTTTCGTGACCGGTATATCTACTTCTCATCAAGTAGCTCCTCAACTGGCTTGCGAACAGCACTCGTCAGACCCTGACGGTGACCCATCAAAGTGCTAACCAGGCCCGGCAGGTCTTAACTTCGGTGATTCGGCGGGAACCGTTGTCACCACTGTGGTAAGACCGTTTGCCGGCTTCTCTTCATAGGCATGAATAATAGTTCGTTATCGAAGATAAAGTCTTTGTTTCAGTACTTCACTTCTTGACTTCCTGGCTGAAGAGCATGCTCTGCTGTAACCGCTTTTTCTATTTTCCCTAGTCGGCAAAGACTTTTGTGTTGCTTTAGCCATTTATCCAGGCTTCTCTTGGTTGTTCCAATACAAACCTTACCTAACGTACATGGAATTCTATATACGCCGCATGCTGACAGAGGAGGTCGTTTATCCTTCACGGATAGGAGTACTTGCCCTATTTTGTTCGTTGGTCTGAAAACTGGTCTAATGTAATGTTTCTGTAAAATCTTTCCGATCTGATCTGCTTTAGATGTTTTAATTCGGCGTCCAGGTATTCCGGTCTGCAAATCCTTTTGGCTCTGTCAGCAAGACTTTTAATGACACTTCTCTCTTGTTGTGGATGGTGATTAGAGTTCTTGAGTAAATATCTATTCGTGTGCGTTACTTTCTAATTTAAAAAGAAAATTAAGCACACTTTTCTATTGGAAATGTCGGTGAGAGGAACCCTTAATAAAACAGAGAGGCAAGCAAGTTCTTTTTCTCTGCTTTCATTCACTACGCTCTGGCACTAAGACATATTCGCTGACACAAAACGTCTCATACTCAACAAGATATTTTATTGAAGTTTGATAGGGAGGGGTTGTGGATGCGTAGACGGCTCGTGGTCGTGGGCTTCTGTAAACAGTTCTCTCTCGCTCTCACCTTCGGTTCCCACTTCTCTCACCGACAGCGCTACAGTCAAATGTCTGAGCGAAAATAACATACATCTGCATACGAATGTAAATATAGGTTGTTATGTACAGCACTGAAGAAGTGGACAAACGAGAGAGTTGTGTATTTTATTAACGCAATTCGTGTATAATGAGAACTATTGGACGTCGAAATTAATGAACACAGAGATCACAATCTGTAAAAACGTTTGGCTTGCTGTTGCCAATAAGCTGGGAATTACGCTTGACGATGTAAACAAAAAAATCCGAAGTCTTCTAACCTGTGCTGAATGCGAGGCAAAAAAGTTTCTTAGGGAGAGTGGAAGTACAGGTGGCTCTTCACCTACGTGCTTTACATTTGATGACATGAGTTACATACTTTCTCGAGACATATCTGAAGTAGGAATTGATAGCGTAAACAGCGGTGTGTGCTGATGAACAAAAAATAAAATAACAATAAAAACTGAATTCTTATTTTAAACCTCGCTTGATTAAATCTTTCGGTTTTACTACTGAAGCGTCGCATGAGGTTAGTGATGAATAATGAACTTTAAAGAGGTACATTCAACTTCTGTACTAATCACGAACAGCTAAAAACCGAAAGAAGATCGCTATTCAGTTTGTAGCAGGTGTAGACTCTCTTATATTTGTACCGGTTTTAGTTATTTGCGGACAAATTTATGTACGAGATGTTCTAAACGGTGTTCCGACAGTGTGGTAAAATTCTGGAACTCGTATGTATCCAGCATCAGTTCATTGCTTACATTTTCTGAATCATTTCACTTACCCGAAAAGAACCCATCCACAAGGCCCGATTTCTCTTATTCTGTCTAACTTGTATCCTTGTGTAATGCGAAAGTCATAGCGCCACATTGACTTCCACTAGCTCGTGTTTATCCATTTTGTTGTAACAATGTGGCCCTTGCAAACACTTCTGGCTCGGCAATGTATTGCCGCAAACATTACCGTGAAATAGTGGCCGCTAATGTTGTAGTAGATGTTGCTGCAGTTTGTGTGGCCGTAGTGTTGCTGGACAATATTATCGGGATGTATTGTCGGCAATGTGCAATTTTTATGGCCAATGTAAACGTACCTTCTTAAAGGTAGACACGCTCGGAAACAAACGGTCTAATATCTGTGACAAAGAAGAGTACAAATCACACTGATAGTCTCAAAATCTGTTACAAAAGCGCAAAAAATATTAGCATACAAAAGGATGCGAACGTACCACCCTATTCTCCATAACTAGACGCCAGTAACCACACGTCCACGCTGAACCGTAGGATAAACTAACTACTCTATCATTCATGTTACAGTCTCCTGAAGGCTTTTACTGCTGATACGTCGTTAACTCACAACTAATTATAAGAAATCTAACCAAATGTTACGTATACGTGATGAATCTTCAATGATCCCAAAACAACATTAGTAATATACACTCCTGGAAATTGAAATAAGAACACCGTGAATTCATTGTCCCAGGAAGGGGAAACTTTATTGACACATTCCTGGGGTCAGATACATCACATGATCACACTGACAGAACCACAGGCACATAGACACAGGCAACAGAGCATTCACAATGTCGGCACTAGTACAGTGTATATCCACCTTTCGCTGCAATGCAGGCTGCTATTCTCCCATGGAGACGATCGTAGAGATGCTGGATGTAGTCCTGTGGAACGGCTTGCCATGCCATTTCCACCTGGCGCCTCAGTTGGACCAGCGTTCGTGCTGGACGTGTAGACCGCGTGAGACGACGCTTCATCCAGTCCCAAACATGCTCAATGGGGGACAGATCCGGAGATCTTGCTGGCCAGGGTAGTTGACTTACACCTTCTACAGCACGTTGGGTGGCACGGGATACATGCGGACGTGCATTGTCCTGTTGGAACAGCAAGTTCCCTTGCCGGTCTAGGAATGATAGAACGATGGGTTCGATGACGGTTTGGATGTACCGTGCACTATTCAGTGTCCCCTCGACGATCACCAGAGGTGTACAGCCAGTGTAGGAGATCGCTCCCCACACCATGATGCCGGGTGTTGGCCCTGTGTGCCTCGGTCGTATGCAGTCCTGATTGTGGCGCTCACCTGCACGGCGCCAAACATGCATACGACCATCATTGGCACCAAGGCAGAAGCGACTCTCATCGCTGAAGACGACACGTCTCCATTCGTCCCTCCATTCACGCCTGTCGCGACACCACTGGAGGCGGGCTGCACGATGTTGGGGCGTGAGCGGAAGACAGCCTAACGGTGTGCGGGACCGTAGCCCAGCTTCATGGAGACGGTTGCGAATGGTCCTCGCCGATACCCCAGGAGCAACAGTGTCCCTAATTTGCTGGGAAGTGGCGGTGCGGTCCCCTACGGCACTGCGTAGGATCCTACGGTCTTGGCGTGCATCCGTGCGTCGCTGCGGTCCGGTCCCAGGTCGACGGGCACGTGCACTTTCCGCCGACCACTGGCGACAACATCGATGTACTGTGGAGACCTCACGCCCCACGTGTTGAGCAATTCGGCGGTACGTCCACCCGGCCTCCCGCATGCCCACTATACGCCCTCGCTCAAAGTCCGTCAACTGCACATACGGTTCACGTCCACGCTGTCGCGGCATGCTACCAGTGTTAAGGACTGCGATGGAGCTCCGTATGCCACGGCAAACTGGCTGACACTGACGGCGGCGGTGCACAAATGCTGCGCAGCTGAGTTCGACGAAATAAGTTACGATATGGTCCAATAAGAGTGAGATATGTGCTATGTTGATTCGTGGTTGGAGAGTAGCTGGTCGGAGGATATACAAAAGATTGCATGTTAAAGACGATCCCTACTACTGCCTCAGTATAGTATGCACAAAGACTGCAATGGATCGCACTCACACATTGACAAGTCCAAGGTCGCATTTTAGAGAGGGCAACGTTAGTGTTGTAGCGGATCTTGAATAGGGCCGCTGCTGACATGAAGGATCTGAAGGCCAAATAAAGTTTTCAATGGCATTGGGAAGATAATGGGAAACATGGACCAGTTTAGGGGCCACATACATGTTGATGTAGGCCACCCGTTGTAGATGGTTCAAGCTACAGTGTACATGGCGGCGACATGGTGCCATATGTACTGTAAAAGCTGATACTCAGCCAATACCACAGTGCAGTGTGTGGAGCCTGTCAAGTTGATCCCAAAGTAACGAAGGGTGCTACCAATGGGGAGTGGGTCCAGCGCCGCAACCTGGAATCCGTACTGATGTGCTTTATCATCAACTTGCAGATGTAAAGGATGCTACCCGCAATATGTCCATACTTTTGGAGCCAGTGGATGGCGCCACTGAGTGTATGTGTGGAGCAGGCAAGCAGTGGGACATCATCTGCATTGGCCCTGCAGTGGTAGGTATGATCGCACAAGGTGAGACCCTATAGGCGAGTTGTCAGCCTGGCCAAGAGGAGCTCCAGTGCGATGGTATACACTAGAGTCGATATGGGGCATCCTTGACACACACAGCGGAATATAAGAATAGGTCCAACAAATCTCCCATTGGCCAAGACCATGAAGACAGCAGGATGTAGTAACTGGCAAATGGCACCCACAAAGAGCAGCGGGAACCCCATATGTATCACGACGCCGGGTGGAGTGGCCGTGCGGTTCTAGGCGCTACAGTCTGGAACCGAGCGACCGCTACGGTCGTAGGTCGAATCCTGCCTCGGGCATGGATGTGTGTGATGTCCTTAGGTTAGTTAGGTTTAATTAGTTCCAAGTTCTAGGCGACTGATGACCTCAGAAGTTAAGTCGCATAGTGCTCAGAGCCATTTGTATCACGACCATTAGGAGGAATGGATGTTGAACATGATCCAAGGCGCTTACAAAATAAATGGAGAGCAGCACCATGTGGAGCTGCCAGACTGCAGTTATCACGATGATGCCATGGCATTCCCCCAAAGTCATTTGACCGGTATTCTGCTCCACTGTAAGAAGTGTAGGTAAGATCATGTGTATGTGCACCGCTAAGAAGCGCATGTAGATTTTATAATCCGCATTCATTGATGTAAGTGAAAATTATGCGGAGACATTTGTCCCTCCCAATGACTTAGACACCAGTAAAAGAACTCCAGTGACAAATTCGTTTGTACTGGAAAGCAATGAGTAAGAGTTCCCATATCATTTGCACCGAGCAAGGAGAGCATTAAGGTGGTGAACGCCCAGTAGAACTCCACCAGAAGACCATCCGTTCCAGGCAATTTGTTCTTCACCCACTTGTCAATCACGTCTACCACCTCATCAGCCATCATCACATACATCAATAATGTCGAGTCTGCAATGGTGAGGGTGCATTCAGGAGCTGGGTGGAGGTCGTCAGGAATTGGTGCTGCCATTGAATCATCTTCGTAAAAGTGAGGATAGTGTTCAGCAAGGGCAGACACCACCACTGCCTGTGTTGTGTGGGGAGTACAATTTGGGGGTTGTGAGGGCAGAGATGAAGAGTCTACGTCGACGACAATGGTTAGGTGCAGCGTGGTCTGTGGATGGCAATTCCTCATTAAGAAGGTCCTGTCCTTGTGAACGCAGCACAGTGCTGTAAAATTTATTGCGTTGGGGAGTGGACAAACAGGCTTCAGTACACTGGGGTTCCCTATGGATATCAAGTGACAGTGGGAGCACATCGAGCTCGCGAAGGATGGTGTAGTGAAAGTTGGTGGTGTCCCTATGCTGAACCACCGCTTCCTTGCCACATTGCATGAAAGCCATTGTGATTGTAGGTTTCGCGCATTTGAGCCACTTGTGTAACATGGAGATGTACTATCATGCGTAAAAGTATCCTGAATTGTGATCCGCCTGATTTGCATGCAACCAATATAACGTAGCTGTCTAGCGAGATCCTCTAATCGCCTTGCGGTACAGTCGTTCGACTATACAAAATGGATACCACGAGAGACCACTAGACAACACTGTTCTTTAAGGCAATCACTGCGATGTAACATCACACCATGACACTGCAAAAACTAGAAAAACACGTGATTAGAAATGAGTTAGTCTCCAACGCTTGTACAGGTTAAAATGATTTTCAAAGGCGTTACCATCTCCTCACAATCTGAAACAACTAACTATGGCACATGAACTATGTAGCAATCCTTAAACAAAGTAAATGTTTGCATGAACAAGATATTCTGAGACAACGTATGGACTAATAAAGGTCTATGACAGTTCGAAATATTTTTCCTCTGTACAAGGTTTTCCCTCACCTCCTAAATGTCCCAGTAACTATTGGCTTTTGCATAAACTGGTCGTTAAAGTAACTAGTTACAGAAAACGCGATATTCAGCGGTAAACGCTCTATAGAAACCGCAATATTAATGGAGTATAATCAGTAACATCACTGTACTAATTACACTGTTCGACATGGGTTCTATTTCTGATATTAAAGGCCGGCCGGAGTGGCCGAGCGGTTCTAGGCGCTGCAGTCTGGAACCGCACGACCGCTACGGTCGCAGGTTCGAATCCTGCCTCGGGCATGGATGTGTGTGATGTCATTAGGTTAGTTAGGTTTAATTAGTTCTAAGTTCTAGGCGACTGATGACCTCAGAAGTTAAGTCGCATAGTGCTCAGAGCCATTTGAACCATTTTTCTGATATTAAAGTATGTGCTTCTAGACCATTTTACCGTGGGAAATTCAAACATGTAAACAAAATATCGTTGTCAGGGATACTTTTTATGTAATATGTATCTATATGTATATTCACAATTCATGGCAAACCCGCCACACCTATGTCATTAAAACCACCTGAAACATCTCATTAACTCGAACGGCGACAGCCGGTCGCTGTCTCGGCAGTGAAGCTTCATGCCTCCTAGGGGCAGGTGCATCGAGTTTACAACAGTGGTGTTAGCCGCAATTTGTGTCAGTCTTAACGAGTGGGTGGTTTGGCTGACAAGTAACTGTCTGTCATATTTCCAAGCACGGTTGAATTTTTTATTTCCTGTGTGTAAACTGATTGAGTCTGGTGCTGAAGGTAAAACGACTGCTTGTTTTTACACATCAGCGTTCCTCTGGTTCCCTACTATTAATTTAATACAGGTGTATTACCGAAGTGTTATTTTTAAATTTGCAGAAATGCCACGTCGTCGTGGGTGTCGATATAAGCCGGACAAGCTCTGCTACATCTGTGGGAAGTTCACTTTTGCCAGAAATAGGAAGAAAATTTCTTCAGTCATAAAGAAAGCATACAAACATTACTTTGGAGTAGAGGTAGGAGACCAAGATAAAGAATGGGCACCACATTTCTGTTGTGTTACATGTTACTGCAAACTAATTCAGTGGTGGAAAGGTAAAGAGAATGTGGCGTTGTTTGCTGTTCCCATGGTGTGGAGGGAGCCTAAGGACCATGTTACAGATTGTTATTTCTGTCTAACAAAATTTCAGGGTTTTACAAACAAAAAGTCGAAGAGACACATTGTTTACCCAGATCTGCCTTTAGCGAGAAAGCCAGTGCAGCATTCCGACAACCTTCCAGTACCTTCAAGAGCTCGAGGTCAAATTCCGAGTGACAGTGAAATAAGTAGTACTGAAGAAATCACAGATGATGATTCCTTATATCACTGCACAAGTGAGTCATCGCCACATTTGTTAACACAGGCAGATTTAAATGATTTAGTACGTGATCTAGGACTAAGTAAACAAAAGGCGCAGCTGCTTGGTTCAAGCTTACAAGAGTATAATCTACTGCACCAAAGTACTAAAATCAGTGTGTTCAGGCACAGAGAACATGCCTTTATTTCTTATTTTTCAACTGACGAAGCACTGACATTTTGCAATGACGTTGCTGGCCTGATGAAAGTGCTGAACTTCACTTATATTTCACAGGAGTGGAGACTTTTCATAGATGCATAGAAAACAAGTCTGAAGGGTGTTTTGCTCAATAACGGAAATAAAACACCCTGTGTTTCAGTAGTTTACGCTAGTTTGACAAAAAAGAATTACGAATTCCTACAAAAGACGCTAAATTCATTAAAATACAATAAAAACAAATGGAAAATATGTGCAGATTTCAAGGTAATTGCTATGGTACTGGGAATACAACAAGGCTACAAAAATTATCCCTGTTTTCTTTGCGAGTGGGATAATCGAGACCGAAATTCTCACTATGTGAAAAAGAAATGGCCTAGGCGAAGATGGAAAGTTGGCGAAAAGAATGTACAACGTGAAAGTCTGGTAGCTCCTGAATATATACTACTTCCACCGCTTCACATCAAACTTGGCCTGATTAAACAATTCGTGAATGCCATGGATCCAACAGGCTGTGGGTTTGCATATCTAGCTACCAAATTCCCCCGTCTTTCAGCTGCAAAAATAAAGGAAGGTGTATTTGTGGGCCCACAAATCAGGGAGCTGCAGAAAGATGCAAATTTTGAAGCATGTTTAACTGATAAAGAAAAAACCGCATGGGACTGTTTCAAGATGATGTCGGAAAACTTCCTCTGAAGAAGAAGAGCTATTAACTACAAAGCAATGGTGAAGGATATGGTCAAAGCATATCAGGATTTGGGGTGCAATATGTGTTTGAAGGTACATATGATGGACTCTCATCTGGACTACTTCGCAGAGAGTTGTAGTGACGTATCGGATGAACATGGGGAAACATTCCATAAAGACATTTCTACCATAGAAAGGCGCTATGAAGGGAAGTGGGCACCTTCTATGTTAGCAGATTATTGTTGGAATATCATTCGAGAGAAGAAAGATTCATAATACAAGAGAAAAAAGTGATGTGCATTACAAGGCAGTGGCTCATTGTTTGTCAATTTTCTGTAATTTCTCATGTCAAATAAATGCTTCAAAGTGTATACACAAAGGTTACTCTGTTATATGTTAGATCCCACCCTCCATTAATGTGATAAACTCATAACATCATAAAGATGTGCGTTTGTTTGTCGAATTTCACCTCACGTTTGCTGCACTATATCGAAAACTGAAAAGAGAAATAAAATTCCGATTACTCATAAACTATCCCTGACCGAAAAAAAAAACAGTTTTCAGTTCAGCACTCAAAATACAACTAGGATCACAATATTTTTTATCAAAAATAGAAAAAAAGGTTTTTTTTGTAGAGCTGTGTTATTCATGAAGAATTATTTGCCCACATGTTTGAACTATAAATGACATGACGAAATTTTTTGTTCTGGATCTGGACAGAAACCCAGCAGATGTAGCCACTACTACCTAAAACACACTTTCGCACCTGCCCGGGACTTGATCAAGACGACAATCATCAATGCTGACTACCGTAAGGAGACGTGAAATATAAAGGTTTTTACCAGTATTAGTTAACCCTAACACATCTGAACTTGAAACGAAATGACGAAATTACACTCCTGGAAATGGAAAAAAGAACACATTGACACCAGTGTGTCAGACCCACCATACTTGCTCCGGACACTGCGAGAGGGCTGTACAAGCAATGATCACACGCACGGCACAGCGGACACACCAGGAACCGCGGTGTTGGCCGTCGAATGGCGCTAGCTGCGCAGCATTTGTGCACCGCCGCCGTCAGTGTCAGCCAGTTTGCCGTGGCATACGGAGCTCCATCGCAGTCTTTAACACTGGTAGCATGCCGCGACAGCGTGGACGTGAACCGTATGTGCAGTTGACGGACTTTGAGCGAGGGCGTATAGTGGGCATGCGGGAGGCCGGGTGGACGTACCGCCGAATTGCTCAACACGTGGGGCGTGAGTTCTCCACAGTACATCGATGTTGTCGCCAGTGATCGGCGGAAGGTGTACGTGCCCGTCGACCTGGGACCGGACCGCAGCGACGCACGGATGCACGCCAAGACCGTAGGATCTTACGCAGTGCCGTAGGGGACCGCACCGCCACTTCCCAGCAAATTAGGGACACTGTTGCTCCTGGGGTATCGGCGAGGACCATTCGCAACCGTCTCCATGAAGCTGGGCTACGGGCCCGCACACCGTTAGGCCGTCTTCCGCTCACGCCCCAACATCGTGCAGCCCGCCCCCAGTGGTGTCGCGACAGGCGTGAATGGAGGGACGAATGGAGACGTGTCGTCTTCAGCGATGAGAGTCGCTTCTGCCTTGGTGCCAATGATGGTCGTATGCGTGTTTGGCGCCGTGCAGGTGAGCGCCACAATCAAGACTGCATACGACCGAGGCACACAGGGCCAACACCCGGCATCATGGTGTGGGGAGCGATCTCCTACACTGGCCGTACACCTCTGGTGATCGTCGAGGGGACACTGAATAGTGCACGGTACATCCAAACCGTCATCGAACCCATCGTTCTACCATTCCTAGACCGGCAAGGGAACTTGCTGTTCCAACAGGACAATGCACGTCCGCATGTATCCCGTGCCACCCAACGTGCTCTAGAAGGTGTAAGTCAACTACCCTGGCCAGCAAGATCTCCGGATCTGTCCCCCATTGAGCATGTTTGGGACTGGATGAAGCGTCGTCTCACGCGGTCTGCACGTCCAGCACGAACGCTGGTCCAACTGAGGCGCCAGGTGGAAATGGCATGGCAAGCCGTTCCACAGGACTACATCCAGCATCTCTACGATCGTCTCCATGGGAGAATAGCAGCCTGCATTGCTGCGGAAGGTGGATATACACTGTACTAGTGCCGACATTGTGCATGCTCTGTTGCCTGTGTCTATGTGCCCTTGGTTCTGTCAGTGTGATAATGTGATGTATCTGACCCCAGGAATGTGTCA
The DNA here is from genome assembly GCF_023897955.1 of Schistocerca gregaria. NCBI lineage: Eukaryota > Metazoa > Arthropoda > Insecta > Orthoptera > Acrididae > Schistocerca > Schistocerca gregaria. Next base: position 180,909,541 of record NC_064931.1, on the reverse strand, counting down.
ATAAAGTTTCCCCTTCGTGGGACAATGAATTCACGGTGTTCTTATTTCAATTTCCAGGAGTGTATTTCTACTACAACAAAACCATTATCGCCCTGTTAACTAACCACGAAAGACGTTTCATATACTCTCCTTCACAAGTAACCAAGTATGCATGTGCTGAAATTTGGAATGCTATGATTTAAAATATTGTGACGTCGTTTTCTACCCAGCACGTTATCCGATTGTTAACTAAGTAAAATCAGAAGTTAGAAATCCAATTTATCTAGCATCAGCGAGCTGTATCAATATGAGATGAGGGTACAATTTGTTTTGCTTGCCCAGAAATCTAACCCGGCGCCTACTGTCGCTGTTTCCCATTCATAAATAGACGTTAAGTATCAACTTCTTGCTCACCAGTAGTGAGATGCTCGCATGTTTTACTAGAAATAACGGTACCTATCATTATTCTTGACTATTCATGGACAGACATTAAATATGCAAATTATTTTTCGGTGGTAGGTCAGTGTGCACATCCTAGAGCGTAAAATGATATTATGAATATATTTGTGCTGGACCAAGATTGCAACCCAGATACGTTCCATTCCTAGAGATCCGAATTCGAATTCCAGTCGAGGACCAAAAATTGCAACGTCTCAAGTTCAAATTAAATATGAACACTATGAACGAAAAAACCATTCCTAAATTAAGTGAAATAAACTTTTTAGTGCTAGTTTACTGGCGACAGAGTTTGTGCCTTTGGCAGCTGCTGCCTTTGTTATGGCGCCATTTTAACAGTCTCTGACGCTGTTGGTAGTGGAGGGATATTGTGTTTAATGCGGATTCTGAACCACTGGGCGACCTAACATTCTGGACTTGGCGTTATCATAGGTGAATTACATCTGTCCGTGAATGTCAAAAGAAATGGACACCATGAATGAGAATCGAACCTATACCCTACAATTATCAAACTACGATCAACCCAGCAGACCACTGCAACCCACTATTGGCAGCCTCATGATCGTGTTGTTGTATCCGACGATGCGCGTAGAAGCTGTGAAACAATCCGGCTCTCTCGATTAGCAGATTAATCACCTGCTAGTTTCTAATGCGCGTATTATTCTAATCTCACGACTGCGAGATATAAGGACCATTCCAGTCTCCGTAGCTCCGATTACGCCAATGTGAAATTTTTTCTATGACAACTAATGTTTTAGTTCGAGAAAAACAACTGCAGCGTGTGAGGTTACCAGATAATTCCATGCTTACTGTCAAGATCGCTATTATTATCTTCATTATGCTGCTACTACACATGTGATTGAAGGAAAGGTATATGCTCTTTGACCATTTTTAGAACCATCTGCCCAAATACAGTAGTTATGTAGTTCCTTCCATGTATAGGGAATACTTATCGATTTAATGTTGGAAATCTCCAATTCTTCGTTAATCACATTAAAATTAAATTAATTGCTGAAAGCTTTATTTGAGAGCAGAAATCGTATTGCTTTTCTTCATTTATTTGCGCTTAGCAACGATACTTGTAAAATGCGAAATCTGGAGGTAAAATACTATTCACAATGCAAGTATGTTAATGTCTGCTGTTAAATGTCAAGTGTATGCTTTACAGACGACTTGGTCAGACTGTTGTGAATCATATGGGAGTTACATTGCTGCTGTTTAATATCTCCCTCATTTTTGTGTGTCATGTTTACTAAACTACCGAAAAGATCATATGCAGTATGCAATATAGTAATAAAAATTGATAACCACTTATCATGGTAACGGTACAAAAAAGTCTGCCTTCTTAAGGCAAAATACCTCAAATCATTACGAATTAGCAAGAAAAAGTTAAAAAATCATTCAGTGCCACACGCATTGACAGAAGCAGAAAACAAAGGGATTAACATGTGTGCAATTCTGTAAATGTTGTGTCTATACATCCACGGACTAGAAAATAGAGGTAGCGATATAATGTCGGAGAGGTTTTCATTCTATGTCTTAACTGATTGTTGATTTGCCTTCGAAATTCTATTTTTCAGAGGAGTTTCAAATGGCTCTGATCACTACGGGACTTAACATCTGAGGTCATCAGTCCCCTAGAACTTAGAACTACTTAAACCTAACTAAACTGAGGATATCACACACATCCATGTCCGAGGCAGGATTCGAACCTGCGACCGAAGCGGTCGCGCGCTTCCAGACTGAAGCGCCTAGAACCGCTCGGCCACACCGGCCGGCTTTCAGAGGAGGAAAAAGTATTGTCGCCACCACTATTTTTTTAAATCTTATTTTGTTCTTTTTTCGTTCATTGCATCTGCTCAGGGGAGACGTCGCAAGACACCTGTTTCAGTTCGTCGTTGATCCATTAACTCAGTATTTTTTATTACAGAAGGCAGCTAACCCTCTGACCGAACACGCTGAGCTTCCGTGCAGGCATTTGAACCGACAGCAAGCGCAGTTTGCAATTTCGTGTCCAAGTTTGCAATTTCGTGTCCAAATGCTTTACCCCTACGCTAGCAGCCATCTGCAACAAATCTCGCCTCCTTGTCGCCTCAATTGTAGATTCGTTGGCTAAACAGCGACGTAAATAGCGAAACCAGCTGCAGTTTCTGTTGAAAACAGCTTCCCGGAATCAAAATTATTGGTTTGATACCTTCTATATCATCCTCTAAGGGAGAATCATTCAGGATATTTAATGAGAATGATAAGATATTAGTGAGAGAATTTAGAAGGAAACTTTTGCACCAGTCCAAGAAGTAATTTGAAGGCCACTTTGCTGCCAAATGTATGCTGCAATGCTGCCAAGTTTACATTAGACTGGTGACAGACAGAAGACGCCTGCTAACGCGTCTTCAGCTTGTAATTTGAGAACAAGCTCGTGCAGTACAGACGTGTCAGGGCCGGCGTTGGTGCTAGCGCCGGCTGCTACCACTTTGACGGGGACCTGAATTAACAAACGTAAAGGCCATTTAGCTACCGATTGCAACTTGAACATAAGATGTAAATATCGGGAGAATAATCTACGGGGCCCTCCTTTTAAGTAGCTGTCGTAGAAATTTTTGTTATTATGCCTTATAAGAACTGCAAACTAAAGAAAATTATTCTCCAGAAGCGATTAGGTTGTGTATCTGAAAAATGAGCATCACCTGATGCCGTTAACAGAAAGAGTAAATAATATTCTCTTTGCTAATAAATTTCTCTGCCTTGTGATGACTGGGTGTTGTGTGATGTCCTTAGGTTAGTTAGCATTTTCAACAACAGATGGCGCTGCATGTGATGTGAAAGATATAGAAGACAACGCAGTCTGTGGGTGTGCCATTCTGTACGTCGTCTTTCTGCTGTAAGCGTGTGCTGTTCACAACGTGCAAGTGTGCTGTGGACAACATGGTTTATTCCTTAGAACAGAGGATTTTTCTGGTGTTGGAATTCCACCGCCTAGAACACAGTGTCGTTGCAACAAGACGAAGTTTTCAACAGAGGTTTAATGTAACCAAAGGACCGAAAAGCGATACAATAAAGGATCTGTTTGAAAAATTTCAACGGACTGGGAACGTGATGGATGAACGTGCTGGAAAGGTAGGGCGACCGCGTACGGCAACCACAGAGGGCAACGCGCAGCTAGTGCAGCAGGTGATCCAACAGCGGCCTCAGGTTTCCGTTCGCCGTGTTGCAGCTGCGGTCCAAATGACGCCAACGTCCACATATCGTCTTATGCGCCAGAGTTTACACCTCTATTCATACAAAATTCAAACGCGGCAGCCCCTCAGCGCCGCTACCATTGCTGCACGAGAGACATTCGCTAACGATATAGTGCACAGGATTGATGACGGCGATATGCATGTGGGCAGCATTTGGTTTACTGACGAAGCTTATTTTTACCTGGACGGCTTCGTCAATAAACAGAACTGGCGCATATGGGGAACCGAAAAGCCCCATGTTGCAGTCCCATCGTCCCTGCATCCTCAAAAAGTACTGGTCTGGGCAGCCATTTCTTCCAAAGGAATCATTGGCTCATTTTTCAGATCCGAAACGATTACTGCATCACGCTATCTGGACATTCTTCGTGAATTTGTGGCGGTACAAACTGCCTTAGACGACACTGCGAACACCTCGTGGTTTATGCAAGATGGTGCCCGGCCACATCGCATGGCCGACGTCTTTAATTTCCTGAATGAATATTTCGATGATCGTATGAATGCTTTGGGCTATCCGAAACATACAGGAGGCGTCGTGGATTGGCCTCCCTATTCGCCTGACATGAACCCCTGTGACTTCTTTCTGTGGAGACACTTGAAAGACCAGGTGTACCGCCAGAATCCAGAAACAATTGAACAGCTGAAGCAGTACATCTCATCTGCATTTGAAGCCATTCCGCCAGACACGTTGCCAAAGGTTTCGGGTAATTTCATTCAGAGACTACGGCATATTATTGCTACGCATGGTGCATATGTGGAAAATATCGTACTATAGAGTTTCCCAGACCGCAGCGCCATCTGTTGTTGACAATTGTAACTACTGTAATTTCGAAAGTTTGTCTGCCTGAAAATGTACTGTTGTCCCAAGCATATTGCAACAAACGGTGTATTTCTATCGCTGCTCGTTGAGTTTTTATTGCCGTTTCAAATATACCGGTCATTTTTGAAACACCCTGTAGATGCCAGCCTAGATTGCGCACGAAAGTACTATGTCGATTGGTGCTGTATATGACTTCCACCAGCACAAACGAACACTAGAACCGTCTATGATTATATTACCAGACATCGTCTTCACAACCCAATTCAGGTAAATTAACCTACTAAAAACTGGATGAACGTCTGGAAAAATATCAACAATAAAATTCTACCAACTGGAGTCAGTGCCGTATGGTACAACGTTGTAAACGAAACAATAACCACAGCGGAATGATTATGGAAAATCAAATTGAGACCATTTCCATACTGCGACACATTTCGGCTTGTAGAAACTGCAGCGCACATGTTCATATGTAAAAATGGAATCAGAATTTGAAACTGGACTAGGAAGAAATTAGCACTATCAACAGAACCGCAGAAAGTTATATACCGATAACTGAAGCTTTACAACCCGCCGGCCGCGGTGGTCTCGCGGTTCTAGGCGCGCAGTCCGGAACCGTGCGACTGCTACGGTCGCAGGTTCGAATCCTGCCTCGGGCATGGATATGTGTGGTGTCCTTAGGTTAGTTAGGTTTAAGTAGTTCTAAGTTCTAGGGGACTAATGACCACAGCAGTTGAGTCCCATAGTGCTCAGAGCCATTTGAACCATTTGAACCTTTACAACCCGACTGGAAATGTTACCCGTCTGCAAAGAATAACAGTTATTCGTGGGTTATGGGGCAGTTCGTGTTTTACGTGTTAAGAAACATAACTTTGAACTTAGGGCAGTACATTTTTTGTATTGCAGAAGAACATTTTAAGCTGAAGAAGAATAACAAATATAAGGAATGGTTTCAAACTTTATATATTGCTTTATGTGGGCTACAAAGAGGTGGACAGTTTTATTGATTATTAGCAGAATACTACTCTTTCATTTTTTTCCTGGAATCTTCTTTTACGTTGGTTCTAAAATCAGAGCTGTTCTTATTTGGCAAAACCCCTCCGGCTCTCAAAAATGGCTCTGAGCACAATGGGATTTAATTTCTGAGGTCATCAGTTCCCTAGAACTTAGAACTACTTAAACCTAACTAACCTAAGGACATCACACACATCCATGCCCGAGGCAGGGTTCGAATCTGCAACCGTAGCGGTGGCAGCGGTTCCAGACTGAAGCGCCTAGAACCGCTCGTCCACTCCGGCCGGCCCCTCCGGCTCTGCAATTTCTTTCATTTGTTGAAAAATATATGGCTTCCTTATAGACCTCATATGCACCCAGTGCTTAATACCTTAAATTGTGAAAATGTTTCTGAATGAATGTTTTGTTATGTATGCCTACCTTGTGCTGAAAGTCTTCTCAAACTTAAAAAAAAAAAAAAAATAGTTCAGTGGTCAGCACGTCTGTCTAGTAAGCATGAGGTCCAGGTTCGAAGCCCGGTCGGTCACAAACTTTCATCTGCCGTCGCTGCTGTATTTCAAAGCGCTGTGACAGTGTGGACGTCGGTTCTTCGATATTTAAGATGCAATTGTTTTTGACGCAACAGGGGTGATTTGCGAACATTAGTCTTGGCATCAATGTAAGGGGTCTTCAACGGCATCCAACCCTTAGTCATTGCTTTGTGACGGCGCTAAACCATTTCATATACATGCTTATCAGATTGTAGCGCACATATAGTCAAATAACGAATGGTCAGTATACAAGTATTTACGAACAGTAGAAGCGAGATTCCAGATAACTGATCACTTAACCAAGTGCAACATAGAGTACCTGTGTAATGCGTCATTCCACCTGCATAGCTGATGGTAACATTTGTTAAGCAATTCACTGCAGAATTAATGTAATACCCGCACGAGGATCTCTGTAGTCATACTGTATCATTAGCAGCTCGCGAATGGAGTACTATGTTCGTTAAATCGGATTACTCAAGCTTATGCCAAATAAAGAGAAGCGACGACGCCACCACACCATCTTTACTTAAGTAGGTAGTCAGCGCTAAATTATGTGCGCCACCATTAACGTTACTGTAAGCAGTTTGACAACAACAACAACACCACAACTACTGACAACATGTACCATTATCATCACACAGTTGTAACTCGCAGTGATTACAAGTTGCTGATGTTTGTCAAGAATAGCGGAAAGCGCCTCATGAATGTGAAGTTCCATTTGCATTACGCCTAGGACGGAGAGAATCCTAAATAACAGTAATAGGTCACCCAGCGAAGAGAAGAGTCCACGTATTGTCTCAAGTTTTTACAGTTTGATATTAATGCTGTTCCCAATGGTTTCACACTAACGGGTTCTTTTGGCTGTCGGACTACTCATATGGGAATTATCAAAGTGTAATTGCTACAACGCACAACTACCTTAGTAACACCTCATTCTGGATTGAATACGACGTTAATTTGACGGAAGTGCACGCACAGTTATGTTGCCTGCCGCATGGATTCTGTGGAGTGTTGTGGCAGCTGGCAGTCATTGCTGAATACAGACATGTGCAAATATCCTCACTGCTCTAGGGGAACTGGTCTTTCTTGCATTTTTTCCATACCGTAATTAGCACAATAACATAAGGCTTATTCTGGTGAAGAACTTGATGCCCACAAGTCCTTAAATAAGAATCTCCGAGAGGTAGCAATGCATGAAAGGAAACAGGCTGTTGGCCAAAAGAATGGACAGCTCCCTGCTTTTTGCGTTTCCGATAACGCCTACGATAAGAATTTGGTGTCATATTATGCTTCAGAACCCTAAACTGTTAATTTTTTTACTTCATGCTAAAACAGAAGCAATGATAAGAGAAAATGACTTATATTCTTCTCAGGCACTTAAGTTTTTCGTGTTTATTTTCTCACTTAATACTAAAATAAGGGCGTTGATATGAGAAGAGGAAATGAAATATACGCTTCCAAGACATAAGAGTGCGTACATGAAATCCCTGCAGTTAATTTTTGTATTTTGGATAAATTTTGATATCACCTCACCTTCCTTTGTGAGAAGGTTCCTATTTTCTTGGGATTCAAGTAGAGTGGACATTTCATCACTGGTTAATACTCTGATGACTAATGACATGATACCCGTTCCAATTGCTCCATGGCACCTGTGAGCAGAGTCGCACGTTGGTTACTATAAGAACATGCAGGCAGTGAAGTCCGCTCAGAGCCAAGGTGATTTCTTTCTGTTTATGGCGAAGCGTGTGCTGCAGTGTCCGCTCTCAGCCAACATCAACAAAGCGCGGCGGCATTGGGAACTGCTAATCACTGCACCTGTCGCGGGCCGCGACGAGAGCGCACTGTCTCTCCTAACTCCGAGTTAATAGATTTTACTTACTAGCGTAATATCCAGGACATGTGTTGAGTAAAAATTCAGTTTGTAACTTCCCATTGTATTAAAATACTTTACAGACATATTTGATGCAATATTTATTGTTGGTTGTCTCTCTAATATTAATAGTATTGATTCAGATTGTGCGTGAACACGAAAACACACACAAACACACACACACAAACACGCACACAAACAGTCATTGATTCCAGTGAGGGTGACAATTACTGTATGTTGAACAACACATGCACCAATCAATTCCTCAGTTGGCGTCGAGTGGATGAGATTTTTCAATTACCTTGCATTGCAGGAATTCTAAGGAGGAGACTGAAAGTAAATGGACTTGTATGCTAAAAGCTTGACCGATTATCAGATAACTGTCCACATGGGTTTTGTGGACGAGTACACTTTTAGTAACCAACCCACCCACCATCATTACGTAAGATTTCTCGAAGGCATAGGGGCATTGTTTTCATTAAGTCGTCGATAGTGTAGCGCGATAGTTTACTTCCCACCATAAGTTTTCTATATTCGTTCAAAGGTCGCTTGCATTTGTAGGTCCACATGGCAATGATCTTGTTACCTCCGCCTACATATTCTCTATCTGGTTGATGTTCGGTGATCGTGAAACAAACGGCAACAGCTTTATCCTCTCTTGGCCCTGAAACCAATCTTGCACTGCTTTGCTATGATGGATGGGGCTCTGCTCCTGTAAATAAACTGTTATCTCGTTACTTCAAATATTTATATTTAAATAACGTATTTGTAATACGCGCATTGTATTAGTATTTTCCAGAGTGTTTAAGAATTCAGGCCCTGTCATAGATACGTGATTTAGATTCAACTGTCCGATTAAGAATGTGGTTTACACAGTATATCATATGATGAGAAGCGTAGTCGGATATCCACATTAAGACTGACTGGCTGAAGCCGATTAGAACGATCTGGTATCGAAATGAAATTACAGAAATCGCATGATTTGAACGTCTGTATTGCAACAATGCTGCGCACATAAATTTCTTTAATGCAGTAACATTTAGCAACTATCTAAGAAAAAGTGAGTAATATGTCTACTAGCTGCAATTTAACGTAATTATAACCCATATTTATGTGATGGAAATATTGAATCGAACAATACAAAAATGTCTTGGATATTCGGGAATCCAGCCGGATGTTCGCGTCGTTCTCGCACGATATTTCAACAGCGTGCCTCGCTGTCTTCTTCACACCTGAGGAAGACAGCGAGGCACGCTGTTGAAATATCGTGCGAGAACGACGCGAACATCCGGCTGGATTCCCGAATATCCAAGATGTCAACCGATCGCCGGGAAAGCATGAAGAATTACAATACAAAAATGGTTCAAATGGCTCTGAGCACTATGGGACTTAACGTCTGAGGTCATCAGTCCTCTAGACTTAGAACTACTTAAACCTAACTTACCTAAGGACATCACACACATCCATGCCCGAGGCAGGATTCGAACCTGCGACCGTAGCGGTCACGCGTTTCCAGACTGTAGCGCCTAGAACCGCTCGGCCACTACGGCAGACCGAACAATACACATCTATTTCAGTGGTGGGAAGATATTCCACATCGGATTTGCTGGTGACATAATGGTAATAATAATAATAATAATAATAATAATAATCCGTGTGGCAAATAGGGGAAACCCTCCCTCGTATGGGTGGTACCGAGGAAATTAAATACTTGGGATGAACCAAACACTAACACAATCCTGAACGGCTACTCAATCCGTTCAGCCCAAAATCCAGACACGCCTGAGTGAAAATCACCGGTACTCTGGTCACCGTCTGTTAGCTCAATGAGCTCGGATGAAAATATTTGTTTCCAAAGGCTTCAACACCCTCTGGTCCTGCCCGGTCCTGGTATCACCCATGCCAAACCAATGAAACACAAGCAAACATGAACTGTGCAAGCAAAGTCAGCTTTACCCCAGGTGGTACACAACCCGCCCGTCGACAGGCGGCAGCTGGATTTTCGGATTATGGGGAGTCCAGGCTAGCACGACAGAGAATATCGGAGATCTCTGGTAAATTTCCCTAAAAGCAGAAAATATGCAATTGAAAACTAAACATCGATACATTGATCCAAACACGAAAACTAAATAATCTCACGTAAGAAATCGACCGACAAAAAATTTTCATCCTTGCTCTTCAAGAACCACGACTAACTTAACAATGACACCTTGCATTACGGAACCATCGCATTTTCAAGAACAAAACACAAGAAAAGATAGGGAAAGGCGCACCCATCTTCGTCATGGCATTTCTCGAACACAGGTCTATCATCAACTGTGTCAAAGAAATCACAGCCATCAACAATCGAGTTATGACTATGCTCATTCATAGCCCCAATAAAAAATGTACACTCATCAATGGACATGCCCCCACCAACATCGAAAATAAGAAAAACACCAAAAATGACAAAAAATTCTGGAACACCCTCGAAGAAACTATGAGCAAAATTCACCAAGATGACGTGAAAATACTAATGGGAGACTTCAACTCCCTATTTGGGAGAGAAACAGCATATAGAAAAATAATTGGTACAAATTCAACACACCAAACCGCTTACAAAAACGGTACACGTCGGACTGACATTTGCCAACAATTCAACCTCAAAATGATGTCTACCCACTTTAGAAAAAATCCAGTTCACAGGTACCATGCTTGGCTACCAGCTGTAAGCTGCTTTCGTTCGCCTTTAGAGACTCGCTGAAAGCCAGATTTTTAATTCGTTTGTAGCAGAGCTACAAGCACGCAGGTACAAACTCAATAAGGGAATCATAAGTCAACGCTCGAGCAAAATTCGCCTTGCTCCTTTTAGTACCTCTTAGTGTCAGAGCGAAAACATGGCGGTACTGCAAAATTCATAATCCTAGTATTGTTTTCTGCTGACATACTTTTTTGTTGTTGTGAATACATAATTTTGTCTATGAACTGCCACATTTTCACAATACTAGCAAATGATACAGGACTTGAAGTAAATACAGACTTTTTCGAAGTCAAAAGTCGGTAATATCCTACTAATTCGCGTTAATATAGGTTCTATCGTCTTAAAGGTACTTAATGCTTTATTAAGATAGACTGCAGTCGTGATGTTTCTGTAGTAAGCTGAATTTAATTTGTATTAGTACAATGAATATTTCAATCGCGTTTTCCATTAGCTTACTGAACGCAACAGTAATCAGCAAAGAGAAATTTATCAGCAGCAGAATTTTCTTTCGCGACATCTAAAACAATCTGACAATGCTAAAGTAGTTTACAAATTCTACGCCCGTAGAAACCTACTGGTTCTAACGATGTCATTAAACCAGTGCAGTCTGAAGAGTATTTTCGTCCAGAAATGAATTGCCTTGACGGTTGACCGATCAAGAGCGGGAAAGGTAGAATTTTACGAGTGTATGACGAGAGGGACAATTGCTTGAGAGACGACTGCCCTATCAACACAAGTGTCTGAGAGATGACTCTCCTATCAATCTCGAGGATAGTTTTATTTCTCAAATCAACAGAGTGCTTTATCATGCAGTAGCACAGGTGATGTAGTTTTGTCGGTCGATTTTCTTACACTGTGACCGAAAGGTGACTCAGACGTTGGCAACAAATTCCAGTTGTGATGCACACACCCCTTGGGGCAGAATTCGTAGCCCAAACACACTTTAGGAGCTATCAGATATAAAATGTTATGTTCACACTACTCTTTGCTCGGGTTTACGTCTTTTGGTGAGGCTCAGCCTTTCATTTCTTCTTAGGAAGTTAACGATAAAGGCATTATAACTCGTCACCAGTAACAGTACTGCATAGGAATGCTCAATGAGTGACCTGATGACGTTCGATAACAGTCACTCCGTTGATTTTTGTTGTTTCGAATTAGAGCATGCAGTACTCCTACACCACACTTCTGAAATTTGCCTGTTGAATGCAAATGTCGCATGACGGTGAAATGGTAATCCATCACATATATCAGTAGTCGAGATTTCCTTAATGAGGAAAATCATTCATGCTAGAACGATCTTTGTTGAAACAAGAATATCTTTTCCTGGCGTATTTTTCCCAAAAGCACTCGCTCCACACACAGTTCAAATATTTCTAGCTGCCTCCTCTACATTCACCCCTCTGTTATACCAAAAGTAAATATTGTGTTGCAGATGTTACACCTTTTTGCACTTGCGACTCAATTTTACAGTGCTTAACCGTAGTTCATGATTTTCAAGTATGCAAAATCCAATGCTTAACTGCAAGATGATAACTAGAACTTCAAATTCGAAAATGACAGTCGATACATACACTGGCAGCGTCGTGCCGCGTTCACCTGGGCGGCGCCGAATTTCAGGCGGCGGGTGGCGTTTGGCCGGTGGCCGGTAGCCGCTGCGACGCGAGGGAAACGACCGAGCGTAAGTTGTTCTGATTGCGACGCAGCCACGAGCTGTCCTGCGGAATTGTTTCTGGAAGTACTTGTTATTGCTGGTGGGTAGAATGTGAAGCGAATTATCTTCGATGTTCAATCAGACTCGTAAGTTTAGACGTGGGCCGAAATGTGTTTAAAAAAAATACAGTTGGACGCAACAGGCGACGATAAGTTTCGAATGCACGACGATTATCACTTTTTTTTCTGGACCACTGCATCCCACACTGCAACAACATCTCGGAAGTAGACAACACTTGCTCTTGACAATTCCGCATCTTACAGTGTTGCCAGATTGTGCAGAAGGCCGGAGTTTCAGGGGTGATCAGGTTTGTTGGCCACATTAAGTGAACGACTCGGACTTTGTCTCTGGAGCGGCGGCCAGCGGTCAGTTTTTATGTCTAAGACTGTACATGGAGGAAGTGTTTGAGCATAGTGTAACTGAGGTGGAATAAGGGGAAGCAGCCAAGCCAAATGCAAAACCACTTTAAAAACCATCCACAGACTGGCGGGCACACCAGACTTCGACACTAATCAGCCGGACAGATTCATGCCGTTGACCAACATGCCTTCCCACCCAGAAAGCAGTTTGTTAGACCAGGAGGGTTCTCATTATGTTACTTATTGTACGTTGTCAGTGCTGCAACAGTTTAGTCTTGGACTGAGATTCCTTCTTTTTCTCACATTTAAAATCGTCTTCCATTTCCCTACAAATTTTTCCCATCTTCTTTTCTTTCTTTAAATGGTCATCATTGTTATATTGTTATTGATTGCTTTATAGTGATCAGGGCTCTTTCACTTTGCTATGACAAGTTGATAGTCATGATTTATTTTAGCACCAAGTAACTGTGACTAGATTATAATTGGTTCCTGTACCTCTGCTTTACTATTACATGATCAATCACACATCTCCCATTATCACCTGGTGTCTTCCATGTGTTGTGTCTTCTCTTTAGACTTTCATTATGTGTGTTTGTTATAGCTGCCTCATCTTGCTCCCAAAATTCTAATACCTCCTCTCCTTTCACATTCATTTTCCCATCATAGTCTTCAGTGTGTATCATTTCCATTGATTCTTCAATGGAGTCATGTTTTACATTTCTTCATCATTACCATTTGCAGATGGTAAATGTGCTTGAATTATTGTAATGTTAATTGGGCTAACGTTTAACTTCATCATCATTAACATCCTATTACACATTTGGTAGGTATTCATTACATTATACATCCATTTCTTTGTTCACATTGTCGCTACTCCATTCTTCCCTGACAGTTAATTTTCACTATGAACCATTCTGAAATTTTCTGATCAGAAATTGCCATTTCTGGCCCATATTGTCTCACAGAGTCCTAAAATATCCAGCTGATACTTTGTCATAGTCTTTTGGACTTTATCTAGTTTCCAAGGTTTAGTAGTGTTTGCACATTCTATGTCCCACTGTTAAATTTATCTTTTCCTTCTTTCCCGGTCTTCCTGCTTCTTCTCTCTGAGGATTTCATGGAATAATTACTTGAGAAGCCTTGCTACTCCTCCTACTGGATGCTGGGATCCGAAATGCATGACCAGTAATGGAACGTACATTACTAGGGACTGCCATGGTTGCCACACATGGGATATCGAATAGATCTTTAATGCAGTAGTTTCCCATTGCTTCCCGCATCTCCATGCCACTGGCTTTAGTGGCTCATCTGCCTTCTGTTAAATAAAATAGGCAAAATAGCATCAGAGTTCAAGAAGAATGTAATAACATCAAATCCAAATTCCAAAGAAGGCAGGTCCCAACAGGTGTGAATACTACTGAAACATAAGTTTAATAAGTCAGTGTTGCAAAATACTGACTGGTGTTACTCCCAAAAGAATGGAGAAACTGGTATAAGCTGTCATTGGTAAGATCAGTTGGGGTCCCTGAGAAATGTAACAACACATGAGGCAATACTCACCATATGACTTATTTTAGAAGATAGACTGGAGAAAAGTAAACCTATGTTTATAGCCTTTGTGAATTTATAGAAAGCTTTTGAAAATGCTGACTGGCACACATTCTTTCAAATTCTGAAGGTAGCAGGGATCAAATACAGAGAGCAAAAAGTTATTTAAAACTTATACAGAAATTAGACTGCGGGTTCAACAGTTGAAGGACGTGAAATGTAAGCAGTACTTGAGCAAGGCAATGAGACAGTGTTGTAGCTTATCCTCAATGTTAGTGAATCTGTAGATTGTGCAAACATTAAAGTATGCAAAGGAGAAATTTGGAAAGGGAGCAGAAATAAATGCTTCATGAACTGCCAATGAGATAACTATGTCAGAGATGGCAGAGGACCTGGAAGATCAGTTGAGTGGAATGGGTAGTGTCTTGGAACGAAGTAGTAATGAACATAAATGAAAGTAAAACAAGGGCGATGGAATGCACTCAAAGCAAATCAGATGATATTGATAAATTAGATTAGGAAATGAGATACTAAAAGCAGTTCATTAATTTTTCTATTTGAGCAGCAAAATACGTAACTGCCAATGGCCAAAGTGTATAGGAAATAAAATGCAGATGGAAAAAAATCTGAAAAGGAGAAATCCGTTAACATCAAATACAAGTTTATATCTAAGGAAATCATTTCTGAACGTATTTGTATGGAGTGTAGTAATGTGCAGAGGAAAGACATGGATGATAAACAATTCAGACAAGATTTTGAAATGTGTAAATTCAAGGGAGATGACTGCTATCAGCTGCACTGGGACACTAAGTGGAATCAGCAGCGACAAGTGAAAATGTGTACCATACCAGGATTCCAACGCAGGATCTCCTGCTTACTACGCAGGTGCGGTAACCACTACGCCATCTGGGACACAGCATTATCACAACTGCATGGACTATCTCAGTATGCCTCAGCCGATGCACACTACCATCGAGCGCCACCTATCCACAGTCACAGCTACGGAATCTGTACGGTGTCTGTTCTTTCAGAGGAAGAGGCACCATGCATTAAAATAATTCATAAGCCTGGTTGGGCAATGGATCCACTTTTTTCAGTGTATTCACACATACATCAAACCTCCTGTGGGAATCACTAAGTAGTGAACAGGAATACAATAGACAGGGACTGCACATAGGTGGCACTCAGTGGGAGTGTGCGTCAGCCATGATTCGTACCAAGATACTCCATGCAGTTGCAATAATGCGATGTCCCGGATCGCACAGTGGTTACCGCACCTGCCTATTAATCAGGAGACCCCGTGTTCAGATCCTGGTCTGGTACACATTTTCTCTCATCACTGCTGATTCCACTTAATGTCCCACTGCAGCTGATAGCAGTCATTTCCCTTCAATTTACATACAGTGTTTCACAGCTGCAGGACCGGTGTGGTGTCTGTTCTTTCAAAGGAACAGACACCATGCATTCAAATAATTTTGAAATGTGGTGTTACAGAAGAATTTCAAAGATTAAACAACTAATAAGGTACTCATTCAGACTTGGGAAAAAGAAATTTATGGTTCAACTTGATTAAATAGAGGGACTAGCTGATAGGATACATCATGAGGTATAGAGAAATCATGAATTTGGTAACGGGAGGAAGAATGTGTCTGTGTGAGTGTGTGTGTGTGTGTGTGTGTGTGTGAGAGAGAGAGAGAGAGAGAGAGAGAGAGAGAGAGAGAGAGAGAGAGAGAGAGAGAGTATGTGTGTGGAGAGGGGGGGGGGGTTAAAAACAGTAAGGGAGACCAAGGTCTGAGTTCACTAAGAAGGTTCAAATCCATACAGGCTGCAGTAGTTATGCAAAGAAGATAAAGCTTGCACAGCACAGACCAGGCATGGGCAACCACTGATGACCTGTGGGTCTGATACACATTCTTACTTAAGCCTGCAGGCTGGCTCATCGCATGTAGCACATTAGCACATAAAATAAAAACTGTAGTACCCATGATGTTAATGTGTATGGGGTTATGCACCTGTATCAGTGGCACCCCTTTCCCAACATGACATGCCAGAAACTATGCCTCACATCACATCTGTGAGAGTTCATTTATTTTATGTTTGTCCCCTCCACATATGTTTACATTTATTTATATGTTGTGAACATTATTTCTTTACTTATGATATTTTACAACAGCTGTCTGAAAAACTTATTTTAAAAAATTCTGCAGTGCCATTAGTAAAGAAATAAAGTTCATGACACACAAATACATGTACACATCTAAAGATGGTGTACCAAGCATTCTGAAATGTCAACATCGAGAAATAAATACCAATAGTAAAAGGAACTTGCTGCAGTTAAATCATTACAAACTACTTTCAGTTTAAACAGTTGCAGTGATCTAATATGTCATGATGGACCAGAATTGTTTACTAATGTTAATATGAGAAAGAAACAGAAAAAATATGGCAAAGAGACAGGCAACACCAGCCAACACACAATTAGGGGTAACTTGGCAATTTTTGGCCACAGCTAGGTCATTAGGGAGTTTGAAACTTGGTGTGTTAATATCTACAAACATTATTAGCAATCATTTTTGAAATATCTCTCCAAAAACGCTTTTTATAACTGACCGCACATGCACAATTTTTTTTTCTGTAGTACTCAATATGAGTGCATGCTGAAGGTAATGCCTCCCAAATTTTTTATTCTATTCTCAGTATCGGTTCAGGTAATGCATATTACACACGTACTCAGTCAACTTTTCTGCTTTGCTAACACAAGTTACAGCCCTCTGCCACTAGAGGGCTCTGAATTGCAGCATATAACCATGGTTGTGTGTAACATAAATATGTCACTGCATGAGAAACAGCATGCTGTAATAGAGTTTCTAACCACGGAAAACATGCCTCCAATTACTGCCCTGAATCAGGAGACAGAACTAGCAGATGATTCAAACATTATTGTGAAGATGAGCACAGAATGAAAGCTGTTTATGCTGATGATTATATCAATATCAACAATCTGTGCCACTGGGTTGTTGTTGCTCATAATTAAGGAAATGGTGGTGCTAACCTCAACACATGTGACACAGCTTGGAATGGATAACCATGTACAGCAACCAACGAGACTCATTGGAATCAGGTTGATGAACTCATCAGAGAAAATTGTTAGATAACACTGACAGCTCAAGGGTAAGTGTGGCATAGCACAACAGTGTTTACAGGTCATCATTGCAGCCTGTGGTACATAAAACTGTGTGCATGGTGGGTGCCTCAGATGCTCACATCTGACATGAAACAGGGGAGATTGGACATCTGTCAACAATTTCGTTTTGGGTTTTGGGCATGAGACTGGTGGGTTCCTTAACAACATTGTGACAGGTGGTGAAAGTTGGTTTCAGCATTTTCAGCCCAAAAATAAGAAAGCATCTATGGACATCCACTCGAATGGATCTCTGATCCCAAAATAGTTAAATACCATCCCATCAGTAGCAAAGCCATGCTCACAGTGTTCTGGGATGTCCAAAGTGTAGTGCATTTAGAATTCATGCCTAAATGCACCACCACAAACTCTGCAAGGTACTGTGAGACCCTCATAAACTGGAAAAACGAATTTCAAGAGCTCGTCCACACATGGAGCACACTCTCCTTCAACAGAACAATGCCACACCACACACGAGTGCTGTGGCATCTGTAACAATCCAATGCCTCGAATTCATTTTTGTCACTCATCCTCTGTACAGTCCCAATTTGGCCCCATCAGATTTTCATCTGTTTTCAACACTTAAAGAAGACCCTCGAGGATTTCACTTTGATAGTGATGAGGCACTGCAAGCCAGAGGTGAGGTTGTGGTTCAGTCAACAACATCAAACATTCTACAGTGACACTATGAACAAACTGGTCTCTCATTGAGAGAAATGTGATTGTTGCCAGGGTGACTATCTTGAGAAATAAGTATGTAGACATGAAGAATAAAGATTTAGAATGTTAATAAAGTTTGTTTTATTTAAAAACCTTTACGAGTCTTCAAATTAAAAACTCAGAGGCATTACCTTTCAGCATGCCCTCATAAATTGGGCCATCATTTATTTGTTAAATTTAAAGAGCTTAAAAGTCTAAATCACTTGAACTTAGCATATATCTGCTGTATTTTACAGAAGCCAAACTGGAATAATGTGGACAACATAATGGTGAATATCCGAAAGTGTGTCAGGGGCAGAGTACAATCTGAGCATCAGACTCTCTCTCCCACGAGGTTTTTGTGCACTCTGGACTGAAACCAATAGCAGGCCAGACTCGGCTTGTGGGTCACCAGTTGCCCAACTGTGGTATAGACCATCATGGACAGTTTCATAAAACCAGTCTTAGGACTAAACACAGTAATGATAGAACATCAGTGAATAGAAACTTATAGCCTTCTACCCTTTTTATTTTTATTGATGCTCTACATTAATGGTTGGATATTTCTGACAGTATGAAGCTGAGTAAGCTGCACTTTTTCATACTTTAAATGTAATCCACTTGTGCCGAATCAGTTAAAATCTTTAGCAAAAAATAGTTGATGTTTCTGTGCTCATCTTCACAATAATGTTTGAATCATCTGCTAGTTCTGTCTCCTGATTCAGGGCAGTAATTGGCCCATGATTAAACACTGTGGACTGCCCATTGTCATTTCTTCCCAGATAATTTTCTAATACTGTTCATTAAACATGAACTAAATCAGATATGCACTGAAACATGGATTCTACAAAAAATAATTTCTCTAGTAGAATATTATTACCCACTCAATCAAGGGTCTCCAGTAAGTCACAGTAGATCCCAACTGTTAGTATTTTATCATTTAAAAATTTTATTATGTGGTCAATGAAAGTATGAATATCTGTCATGATATGACTAATCATTATCACATAGGTGGTTGCAACCCTGGAGTGGATTACCTTTTCAAACAGTTCAGAAGATTATATGAAGAATGAGATTGGTCTATGGATATAGACATCTCTGGAATAGCCTTTTTTATAGAGAGAATTAACAATTGAATATTTTAATTTGCCTGGGAAACTACTCCGACATAATAGTGTAAATTGTTACATGTGTAAATAAGAATTAACATATTATAGGGCCACAACCTTTTAGTGTCTAATTACAGAAATATATAGCTGCATATGAACTTTTACTGTTGAGGTCCATGATGATTTTCATTATTTTGGATGGGGATGTGTGAAAAATTTTCATATCACTAAATCTCCCCTTTATTTTATTTTATTTAATTTTTTTTCAGTGTAATGTTACACTTTCTCTACTGAATGTCTCGACTGCATCTACTTTCCTATTTTTAAAAAGTAATTGTTAAAAATATCTGCTGTACATGAAACGTCATTTGTAACATCCCATCCTCATTTATACAAATGGCTTCTTTCCCTGTCTCCTTTTTAACAATACTACATGCTGACTTTGTCTCATCTGTCAGTTTCTCAGTTTCTGAGATGCACATATTCATGGATCTTTTGACAACTTGTCTGAAGATGATACAGCACTGTAAATAATACAGATATATACAGAAATACTTTGAAAACCTTATTAGTTCTGGTTACTTTATGAAGTCCCCTTTTTTGTTCTGAACATACTCTGATTCCTATAGTAATTCAAGATTTTGTGGAAGACTTTGTAGTACTGCTTTTGATTATGTTTTTAAGAAATCTGCTGTCAAAAATGATTACCAACTTATTAGCAAATATTCTAAATTCAGACTTCGAACTAGGCTTGTGTTAAGTCTGTCCCAGTCAAAATTTTTTAAGCTTCCTCTACAATCCTCCTTTGGCTTGTCACTGATCACCTTAATTTTTTTCATTCTGTGGTATTGTATTGTACACGTAAGTTATGTAATAGGACTGATAGTGAATCACATTCTGACAATCCATTTGCCATTGAAAATGCATATGTGTGTTCAACTTCTGCTCATTGTTACAAATACATTATCTAACATATTACTGCTCTCTTAAACCACCCAGGTAGGGAAATTTATGCTTGATACTAAATTATAAGTGTCTAAACCATCTGTAGATCACTTTTCAAGCCAGATTTCTTTGAGAAGTGTACTTTAAAATTGCCACAATTCAGTAATTCCTTCTTTCTGCCCAACAGGCAGCACAATAAAGCATCAAAATCTATCATGAAAATTTCTGGCGTCAGGCACCTGCTAAGACATTACCTGACCCCAATAATCCCAGAGATTTGCCTTGTGTATGTTGGTGGACCATCTTGTAACCCCGTTGGACACACCAACAGATCAACTGACATAATCATGCAATTGTCTGCGAGGGCACTAGGCACAGCACAGAAGAATACATTCACTGGGCCAGGGCATGTGATAAAACACCCACAGCACATTTAATGACTGCCTCAAACTGCAACACTCTCACTTGTCACAAACAGCTGATGTTTATAGCAAGGTCTCTGGTGTACCTATTGACAATGTCTCTGTGTTAAATAGTTTATTCACAAATTGTGATTTGGACTTTGTTGTTGCCTACTGTTGGTGTTTGGCTAGCACACAGACTTGCCTGTCTACCTAATGCTGTCTTTGCTCACAGTTCAAACAAATGTTATGTTTTCAGTGAATGTAATGACATCATATGGTTGGAATGAGTGTGTTGTTCATATTCAAGTGCTTCCCAGTTGAAACTACAAACTTTGTGCTTCTACACTAATATGTGAGCTATTCAACAAACTTCCAGAGTACTGCACAGACCAAGAAGTATCAAATACCAGAAGTATTTCATTTTGTGTATTTCCTGAGGAGTCAGGAACTATAGCTGCTTGTGATTTATTTGTACGTAATTTGTGTTTAATTTTGCCAAAAAGCAGACTTACATACCCCTCACGCTTTCTGCTAGTACAACTGCTAACTTGTCTTCACCCCTCCTGTTCAGGTGTAGGACATAAGAAGTGTAGCCCCATATTCCACTGAAATAGCATCAATATGTGCAGCCATCTCAAGGAGCCAGTTCATCTCTGTGTTTAATCACTCTATAGCAGAGTTAACCTGTACTGGCCATAGTGCTCCTCATTTGTCCATGTCACACACTATACTGTATTTTACATTATTAGCCATGCTATTTTCTGCTCCTCCAACTACTATCACGTGATCATCATTGCTAAAATCATTACACATTTCTTCAAAGCTTGCTGTTGCCTGGATAAGATTAACACCTGGTTTCACAAATCTTGTGACCTGGTACCGTCAGCTTCATTCTTCTTTGTGTCACTGGCCTACACCCTTCCTATGACTGTTACATAATTCTGCCGAACTCTTCTTTTCAGTTCGTTTCTCTCCTAGCATATCTGTATGGATCCTAGCACTGTTCTGCTCCATCCAACGTTCCTCTATACCTCTACAAGGGTCTCCCTTCTCTAATTCTGGTAGAAAGTGAGATTGATTGGTTAACTGAATTTTGAATTAGTTAATAATGTAAATGACATGTGGATCAAAAACTTAATATTGTGATACAGGAGTGATAACAATACATGATCTTATATGCTAAGATTGTAGGTTTTACACTCTCAGCTGCATGGTCATCAGTGCTTAGGAGTTGAATCTTACATCATGATACAACTCAAATCCACCACAATCAGATGGTGAAGCTACATGAATGGCACTGATTCCTCATCATTCACATTTCATGTGACCCAGTTGCAAGCAGCCAGTAGTTCTTGTACTTGCCTTCACATGGGTGATAACTTACCAAGTGCATGATGCATGAACTACCACATGGGTGAGCAAACGTGGTGGCTAGCTAGGTCACAACATACACTAGAACTAAGTGAAGATTACAGTTTGGGTCTGCAGACCTCTACATCCAGCACACTATATCATTAACCTAGTTCAAACAGATGGAGCACAAGCTGCTTAGTAGCAAAAGATTTGGGACTGTTCTTACTGAATTCTATAAAGAAACATTAATAGTTATCTAACCTGACCAAGCTTTGGCACTGCCAATTTATCATTTACTGGTGTACCTTAAACATACATACTATACTACAGCCAATTGTTTATAGCTCTTAGCCAACTTTAAACTCAATCTTTAAAGGTGTTATTCAACTTCAAACTATATATTCTGCTCATACTCTGGTTCATTTGAAGAGGAGAACTAGTAAATAAAAACTACATAGTGCGACTTGTGGCTGTTTCCAAAAACTTAGTTACCAACACATTTTGATTGGGAAGAGGGGGGTGTCAACTACAATGTAAGAATAATTCTTATAGTAATTTAATTAAAACAGCTATTATATGTGCAATACATCAAGACACTTTATTTCAGTTATATGGTAACTAAGTACCAAGGACACAAATTACATTTAAAATGGAGCTTACAGTCCACAAATTGTACACATACATCAAGGACTTCTGTGCAAGCACAACAGACATACACATATTGATATATTGCCCAACTAAACATCAGTAAGCCAGGATAACAGTAGCGCCATTTTATCATGATATGTCTGAGAAACAGACATAAAGGTGTCCAAACCACAATGAAGTAAAGCATCTTTACCCTGAGAGGAACATAGAACTGTTAGTGACATTTCTGATCCTTATTTACAAGTTTGCCACATTAAGTAATTTATAGTAGTTGTCAAAACATTGTAATGTGAAAGAGGTTTAAAAAGGTATTAAAATATTGTAATGTCAAACAAATTTCAGAAAACATAAAGACAGCCAATCTTAAACATCCTGAAATTGAGATTGTATGGAAATGAAAATTTACTGTTACACACTGAAAAACGGAGCGAAACTTTTCACCACAGAGGAATTCCTATGTATGGAACAGTGAAGAGTATATCTGCCCCTTTTCAAGGAATTTGTAAAGCTCAGCAAGTGACTCACTTACATTATACTATAGTTCTCCATCTTTATCTTTTGATTCCTGTAGAAATTAAACAATTAAAATGTTTGCCAGATCTTATGCCATACTACCTGTTCATTACTGAATTGACGGCATTCTAAAAAATTCATTTATGGAATTTTCTTCATAAATTGAGTGACATTATCTTCATATAAGAAGTGGAGGTTAATTTTATGAAGAATAACATATGGAGGGGAAATGTTGCATCCATAAAACGGCTCCAAAACGCAAGAGACAGAAAATGTGTTTCCTTTTGTGCATTTCCCATTTTACAAATAATAAAGGCATGTTTGGTGGCTACTACTGCAAGGGAACTTATTGCTAATTTGTCTCCAACATTTAATGTGGAAACTGGTTGGGCTGTTTTGTGGTTATCAGTTATCTACAAGCTGCACTTTTCACATCAAGTAGGTATCACATTTATTCCTTGAACTTCAAGCTCTATACTCATAATTCTAAAACAAATTAAATAATATGTAGTACTAAGCATGACAGTAAAGAGGAGGGGAGAAAGCTACAAGTACAAAAGTTTCCTCCCTCTTCATACATTTAATACAGCACTGAAAGTTCATTCAAACTATAATCTTGTTCTGCCTTCTAAATGCTAGAGAAGCAGTCTAATTTCAGTTTTTACTTACTTCTTAAAGTAATTAAGACTTCAAATTATAATACAAGAGGAAAATGTACAGTACCAATTTCCTAGCTTAGGTAAGACAATCTAACATACCATGATAACACAAAATCATCCCAGTGCACATAAGAAAATAAAATAATTCAATAGATGAAATCTTAGGTATGGTGGTTTAAAATAACTTAGTTGCATACAAATCCTACACAGTGCACATAGGAGAGAAAGACAATTCAACAGATTATAAATTCTTGTCATATAAAAAATGTATACCTCTTTTTCATTCATACATGGCACAACAGCTTTGATAAACAAAATTTCTTCTAGTATACTCAAAACACTATGTGATGAAATTTGAACATTCTTAGAAGAGACATCTGAATAAGATTAGACATTTAGTCTAGGGACAAAAAAACATTATAGTTTCTTCTGGTGTCAGGTTTACAAGCATGTCTTTCACCTGGCTCACTGGTTTAATCTACAATTATAAGCTAAATGATGCCAACATTGACAAATTTGCACAATAAATATTTACACAAAAAGCATATCTATCTACGTGCCTTCTACAGCACAGTAAATACTTTTATTACATTTAAACACCATCTAATAGATACACTTCAGTAATACACATTAACAGTCATATTATCACATAACAAACTTCGCTATACTTGTGGCAAGCCCGAGGTGCCGCAAGGAGAGGGTAAGGAGGAGCTGCATGAGTAATAGCACGGAAAAAAACTTGGATCACCTAGCCCTGGTGACAGTATCTTGCAACAGCCCAAAGCCAGGGATACAGTGAAGACTCAAATGGCAGCTATGGCAGAAAGGAGTCCTTCGGAACGGCATAGCTGGTAGAAGAGGCACCCTCCCTCTTGAGGTTAATAAAAGAGAGAAGCTGTTGCCTCACAGCTGGTGGGGTTGGTTCTCCAAAGATTAAGGGAAGAAAACCCTAATAAAACATCACTCATCCTTTGGCAGCGGTTGGACATAGGGCTGACACCCCTATCCGTAAGAAAACATATGTTGCAAAACTTCAACAAAGGAAAGCTGGACTGATTAAAGGAGATGGGCCCGACATGGAAGGGATTGACAGTAATGGACAAGTAAGTCAGAGGAGAAAAAAAGAAAACATAAAGTATAAGTCATATTTATATATTGGAAATGGAATGTGAGAACTATGTACCAACCAGGAGCTTGTGAGTGCTGCTGGATCAAACAACCACACTGAAGCAGAGTATCATAGTGCTGCAAGATGTAAGGTGGTCAGGAAGTCAGATTCTAAAAAAGAGAAGCTAATATATTTTACAGCTGCAGTGAGAGTAAACACGAGTTTGGCACAGGGTTTGTGGTACATCACAAATTTAAACACTTAGTAACTGGGTTTACACATATTAGCCCACAATTATCAATACTCAGGATAAAAGGGATATTCTTTAATGATTCTATATTTAATGCGCATGCATCAACAGAATATTCTGAGGAAGAAGAGACAGGGGTATTCTACAAACTTTTAGAAGGATTGTCTGAAGAATCATCAGCCCAATTTGTGAAAGAAGACTGTGGAGGAAAAGATACAATCATGAACTGTACAAAATTTACAAAGACCCACCGATCAGAAAAATAGTGAAATCATCCCGATTGAGGTGGGCTGTGGCGATGTAGCATTGATGAGTGATGCGGAAGTACCCAAAAATTTATTACGAGGAAATCAAGGAGGACTGAGAGCGCAAGGTTGGCCTAAAATCAGATGGGAGGATGGAGTCATTGAAGATCTCTGGAAAATGGTTTCCAGAAATTGAAGAGATCCAGCAACATTCTAAGATAACTGGTGGAAAATTGTAGAAGAGGACAAGTCTCACAATGAGCTGCTGAACCACAAAAGAAGAACATAGGCTAACTGATGCCAACAGTGAGGAATGATTCCATAAAAACACAGGAGAACTGCAGGATGTCAGTAAAGTCCTGTCACGATATTCTGGCGCAGAGTCTTCTGGCCATCTTCAGGTGAGTACCGCTGTAGTAGTACTACTCACCTGAAGATGACCAGAAGACTCTGCGCCGAAATATCGTGGCAGAACTTTACTGACATCCTGCAGTTCTCCCGTGTTTTTATGGAATCATTCCTCACTGTTGGCATCATTTAGCCTATATTCTTCTTTTGTGGTTCAGCAGCTCATTGTGAGACTTGTCCTCTTCAGTAAAGTCCTGCCACGATATTTCGGCGCAGAGTCTTCTGGCCATCTTCAGGTGAGTACCACTGTAGTAGTACTACTACAGCAGTACTCACCTGAAGATGACCAGAAGACTCTGTGCCGAAATATCGTGGCAGGACGTTACTGACATCCGGCACTTCTCTCATTTTTTTATGGAACAATCAGTACATCGGGAAAGCTTTAAACATCACTGAGGAATAATTTTTACATGAAAAAGCATATACTGTCTACATGCCTTACACAGCATAGAGTAAATACATTTACTACATTCAACTATTATCTAATAGACACAAAACACTCAATAACAGTGAATATTATTTTACAACAAAAACTGCTCAACATAAACAATTTCATGCTGTGCAGTTAACAAGAATCATCTCATACAAAAGGAATGTGAGTTCTGATGAGTGGAGGGGAAAGAGTGGAAACATTTTTAATAAGTCCAATTATAAATTTAAAATACTCTAAAAGCATAAAAGGTCAGTTATTTTACTTCCTCAATGCCAGTGTGGAAGGTCTATCTCGTACAGTGTCTCAGGTGACGACAATGCAGCACCTAAGAGACTTGAGTTTACCCTATACTTAAGTATTTAGCTCAAGCAACAATCACTACATGAAAGATACAAACTTTCCTTGAAACAAAATTACACTACAGCATCTTCAACTTCCAGGTTGTTATTCAAATGGCCACATAATGAACACAATTTTCCCCTCCATAATCTTTTTACTTGTGGTTCACATCCTTAGTCAATATCACAACTTCCGATTCCTTTTCATGTATTGCCATTACATCGTTCCAGCTTCTAAATAGAACAGATTATCAATAAACTTTTTGATTATATGAACAAACAATACTTTTCCAATGTGGAAATCGGGAATCTCATTACCAATCATACAGCACACATCATCTAGTGTTGTAGGTACCAAATAAAGAAAACAGCTTAAGCTATAGGTGAATATCTCATGCAAGATATGGAACTGAAAGTGATTTCTGCAACATAACTCATCCATTACCAAATAGGCTCCAACCTCTCAGTTTTTCTGTATGTTGAACATCCACGTTCTGTTGTCTACTGTATTTCACCCTATGCTTAAATGAAGGGTCTACATTTTTCCACACCTACATCTATATTT
Organism: Schistocerca gregaria; assembly: GCF_023897955.1. NCBI lineage: Eukaryota > Metazoa > Arthropoda > Insecta > Orthoptera > Acrididae > Schistocerca > Schistocerca gregaria. The sequence continues at coordinate 180,882,423 of NC_064931.1, read as the reverse complement.
TGCAGTCATCCTTTCGTGAGCACATCCATTTCACTTAATTTGCCTGTATCTCTGTAACTGAAAATAAGACTGAGTTTCCATTCTTTTTTTACTATCATTATTTTCTCCCCATGATCCCTTTCTTCAAAATATCATTTTATTTCTTTTTTCCATTTCAGTCAGAGCCTTCCTCAAATTACCAGATTGTTAAAAGCACAATTCCTTGTGGCTCCAGAAAAGCAACAATGTTCTGTTGTATTACTCTTTCTGTTTTTAAGGAAAACTTAACAAATCAGGAAGTTAAAAAGTAAATGCTGGACAGAGTGCACAGAACAACTGTGCCCATAAGGTACATGGTGGTTATTTTCCAGCTAGATGTGTAAACTAATACAATCCTTAAGTCAGACTCAAAATATGACACATCCATCCAAACTGATAGTTGTTTTGATACGTGAAACCACGACACAAGACAATTCTCACTATTTTTGAAGTTACATACAGAAATTAAAAATGATGATGGCTTGTAACAGTAGGTTACTGAAGTGGGAAAAACTTCTACTTATCAATAGAGCCAACTGAATTGTCTTCCCTGTGATGCAGGGACAGGAACAGAGAGATAGTTACTTGAAAATTTATGGTTAAAACATGAAAATGAGAGAGAGAGGAAGGGAGAGGGGAGAGAGAGAGAGAGAGAGAGAGAGAGAGAGAGAGAGAGAGAGAGATGGTGAACAGAAATATATGATAACAAGAGTCTCCGTAACAACAGTTATAACTCAGCAAATGCAAATAAATTATTTACTCGTACTTGTATAAACAAACCTACTCAAGAAAAAGCATAGTGTCGTTCCCAAGGGGATAATAGCCAGCTTTCATTGTCTTTCAATGACACCCCTAATGTAGCTCATCTTACATTAATGTACTGTACAAATCACATGTTTCAGCATAGTTCATTAATGCTCAGTAGTAGTAGTAGTAGTAGTAGTAGCAGTAGTAGTAACAGGAGCAGTTCTCCCTTTTAAGGGTAAAACTAGAATTATAAAACATGAAGCCAAAAAATTGTATTTGTTCAGCAGTAAGTGTTGCTTTCTTCACAACAAACACTGACATAAAAATCTTGATACACAAATTCAATGTTTAACATTGTATATGACATTTAGTAATGATAATTCAATAATATAAGCATATATCATGCACAACAACACAGCTTAAAAATACAACTAGGAACTATACACAGTACTACTTGTAATTTACACACACACACACACACACACACACACACACACACACACACATACACACACACTTTTCAGTTACACAGTTCACTTGATTACAACATGATCATAAGAAGTAATGTTACTCCTGGTCCATAGAGATCAAGTGAATGTAAATCAGAAATGCATACACCAAGCTGCCAAATGATACTGCATAAGAGCATCTGGTAAAATTGTTATCCTCTCATATTAATCATCAAAAGAGGCATTATTCTCTCTGGACAATACAAATGATATGATTTTCCTTTGAGCACTTTCACAATCGTATTCAACAGCAGACAATCCTCAAATATAAGTGTCATATTTACTCTCACTCTACAAGTAGTAAAGACCTGTACTGAACCCATGTCCCAAATTTTCTACTTTTCACCAAATAAAAGAATGACAATTACTTGATGTCTTTTGACAGGGAGAGGTATTTGCAGTTTACCCCTATAAACTGCTTGCATCACGACACTGTTTTTATTTTTCAGTTCTTCTAAACAATGTGGTCACATTTGAAACTTTGGTGAATGCAGCAGTTGTCGTACTTTTTTTGCCAAGTTTTCACAAGTGTGTGGAAAGCACAGTGTTCAGAACACCAAGTTTTCACTCAAAGAAGGCATTTGAGGGTGTCAGAAACAAAGGGGAACAAGTAACATTTCCTACAAAAATGACATAGTGCATCTAGAGCATGGTAAAGTATGTAAAAATTTTGTGACAGAGGGATACAAATGAAAAAATGCTCTGCACTGCTAAACTGTAAATAAAGAAAAAACTAGTAACAATATGTTACAAAAAAGTTATTTCCATGTGTGTATATATTTACATAACCTTTCTATGATAATAAGAAAAAGTAAGTAACCCAGATGGGACAATAAAATATACAATAATGGAATAACATATTAAACAGTAATCTTTCCTATTTTCTTTCACTATTAAAATGAATGAAAGGCATGGTGCTCATGTAACATTACATAAATGTTTTTTGTAACTTTAAATAGCAATTTTATGACAACTGAATTGACAACAACCAATAACAAAAGCATTATAGAGAAAACATAAATTACATTCTTTTTGATTCACAATATTCTGGAAGCAAAGGGATACAAGTGCATACAGACTTTTACAAATTCTAACATAATACTGAACATGTATATTTACCTGTTATTTCAACAAGCAAACAGAAAATTCTACAAAGTATTTTTTATGTCTTGTATAAAAAATTAAAATAAAACAAAAATTAAGTTCAAGGGAATTCTAAAATCTTGTGAACTTAAACTCCAGTTTTCCAAAAACTAAAAGAAGTGTACTTATATCCCTTTACTTCTGACCCTCCCCCCCCCCCCCCCCCCCACACACACACACACAAACACACATTTAGTATAAGATGCTTAGTCAATATTAAAACAGTAAGATACCACCATATGTTTCCTGGGATTATTTTTAATCACTGTCTAAAGTTTATGTATAGTTTCACAGTATTCATTTCTAAATAAAATGACAGTGTTTTAGCAGAGTTAATATTCTGTTGCCTTTGTTGAAAGATACAAAAACAGCACACAACACTGTTTAAACTATTAGTTTTATAACAAGACAAATGATCAGAAAAAAATAGTTGGAAGTGGTTAATAGTCCCACATACGCTATGTTTATGAGAGTGTAGAACTTGGTGTTCCAGTAGCATGTGGTTTTAAAACATCACATACACATGCATGCGGCATTATCACTAGTCAAAATGTATCTTAATGAACAAACACACACTTATAAGGTGACTGGAACACTAAAGAATGATACAGTTGTGAAGAAGATGAGGACGCGAGAGAGCTAAAATTTTGTGCATACATCAAAAGTCTCACTCAAAAACACCACAATTTTCACTAGATGATTGTTCATCAATATAAATTCGTGTAACCTTTCGTTTCAACCTCAAATTTGTGTAACCTTTTGTTTCAACCTCTCCCTTACACATACAAACATACTTCTTCACTGCACTCATTTCATGGGATAGTATTTTCCATATTTTAGTGATATTTACTCGTATTTGATAGTCTTCATTCCTATTCATGTCAAATACGTTACAGAAATAAATGCAATGCATAAAGATGAGAATTACATTAATTTACAGTCATTTTTTTAACACTGATGAGCTATTTAAGTCCTGTAATTTTAGTTAAGTTCCTTTGTAGCTTCTGCTTATAACAAACTGTATCACCAGGACTGAATATCTGCATTTATTACCTATTTCACAATGAATTTACTGGGGACAATAATAAAAACTACAATATTATGAAAAGGATATTGTGTGACTCCTCATCTCCTCTATACAGTAAGTAGCAATCTCTCCTTTTCATAATAATGTTTACTGAATTATAGTTATACATCTTTGTTTCTCGGTTTTGTGTTTTTTTAGATTCTTGAAAGGTATTAGGCTGCCATTAACACATCTCAGTCCATTAAATGGGCAGGCAGGCTGCTTTAATCTTCTCTCCAGGATACCTAAAAAAAAAGACAGGTTGACTGGCAGCAAAGTAAAACTGAATAGAGTGAGAAATTATGAATAATATATATGTGATGTCTGTTCTTTCAGACATGTCTAAAAGAACAGCTACCACATATATGATTAAGGTGAGTACACCCAATGACCCCTTCAGTGCAAATGCTCACCAAGCTCAAACTCTTGTGAGATCATCAAAATGCCATGAGTAATGAGAATAATTGACAAGGGGCACTACAACAATAGTGTGTGGATAAGTTGAGAAGTTGGATCTGACAGGGGGTACACTAAGGTTGTCCATAGGCATGCGATGCTCACTGTGTCTGCATCGCGCAGTGGTCAGTGCATCTGCCTAGTAAGCAATTGACCCAGTTTGAATCCTGGTCTGGCCCAAATTTTCAACTTCACTCATTGATTTAAATCAGTGCCCACTGGCAGCTCATGTTTTAATTCCTTCATGTCTAAATTATGAATAAAGTGACTAAAATATTCTTTGACAAGGATGCATCACTATTAATTACAAAAACTGACACAGGTGAAAGATATGGTAATAGATGCAATAATATTCCTGAACAGAAACCATTTTTGTGACTGTTACATGGGCAGTCTGTGTAATTCCAACTACATTCCACAATCTGTAAGCTGAATACAGAGGGGATTGAAGTCACTTGTGTGTTAGTGTGCCAAAGAAAACTGCTTTATAAATACACCAACAGTAATTAATACCTATATTTAATGCACACTTTTAATATGTACATTATCCACAGTTTACATCTACAGATTGTCTAGTTGCCATTTGGCTTAGCCCACAGCTAATAATACTGATCAGCACTACCTGCCTGATGGTTCCTCATAAGTTAAGAGCTTTAAAAGACCCTTATTTCTGGGAATACTCCTCTATAATTACTACAGCTGACTTCTAATACACTAGAAAAAAATTACATTGTTCTCATTTTAACATTTACAACATTGCATTACAATGTTCCATTTTAAAATTTGATTGATATTTCCCTTCTAGTCATGATATGACTTGTTTTTGAGATATCACTCTGTAACAGCACAATAAGAACAAATGAGGAGGAAATATAAATATGAGCAATCTGTGATATTCTGCATTGAACACAGCATGAACTAGAATAGCTGTAATCTCATGATAGCTATGCACATTCAGTGGTGCATTGTGTGATGTAAAAAAACTAAAGTTGTCATCAACCCAAAGGTTAGTTTCAACACAACCACAGACATGGTATGCCACTGCCTTCATGTGACCTCTAAACTGACTTACACAGACAGTCATACAAGGACACACAGTTTAATGTAGACTCTCAACCATAGTGCAACTCATCATTTTTTTCACATCAAGAAACATTACTGCTTTGTCAGACAGACAACTGAATACTGTGATTACTTTATTTTATTTATTTTTTAAAACTTTTTTAAAACTTTTATCTCCAGAAATTTCATATGCTAACAAAATATGGTGAAAAATATAATATAAGAAAAAACAATGAGCAGTAATTTTAATGATCAGTATGAGCTACTACACAATGAAAAATATTGATATCAACTACCAAAGTTTCCCCTGCACATGTAAGATGACACTGCATTTTCTTTCCCTTTAATGACAGATTTGGGAAAATAGCATTTTTACTTGAGTAAATATGGTATTAACATAAAGGATTAGGAATAAACAAAATTAAAGTTGAAAAGATATCTGTGGCAACAGAAAATGGCACCATGTCAATAGTATCAAGGGAACCACACTGTCTACAGATATCCAAGAGAATGTGGTGTGCATAGTGACATAAAAACAAAGGATTAATAAGAAGATGCAGAATTGCACACAATAGTCATTGTGGCACCAAGACTCACTAAATCAGTCTTTAGTGATTATACTACACCTAAAGTGAAATTACAAAGTAATAGTCTGAATTTTGATGGACAGGCACTCTCACAAACATATATCTGGATGTCACAAGAGACTAGGTAACAATATGCAACTAATTATAAAAAATATTTGAAAATTACCCAAAGTTTTGAAAATTCTTTTTCTCTTTTTAATCTTCCAATCCCTTTGCAGCTTATTGCAGAAATATTAGTCACCTCCTTAAAAGAGCACACTAGTCACTTTAGAGTGCAATATATCATGTAAAAACGATATCAGGCAGTCATGTGACCCTCTGCCGCTGGAGACATGCCAAAATGACAGGAAGGAGCTATCACGATTCGATGTGCCCACGACAACATCATGAATGAAGTTGCCCAATTTGTTGGTGCATTAGTGCAGACTGTCCAGTGAAAGGCACTGGCATACATGGCTGTACCTGTGTTGAAATCAACCTTTGGGTTGATGAAAACTTTACTTTTTTTTTACATTACACAATGCGCTGCTGAATGTGTATTGCTACCATGAGATTACGGCTATTTAAGTTCATGCTGTGTTCAAAATGGAATATCACAAAGGGCAATGTGAACTGAATTGTGCACGGAATGCTGAAAATGAGATCGACATTGTGAATACAGTTTGCTTGCTCATATTTATATTTTCTCATCATTTGTTCTTATTGTGATGTTACAGAGTGATACCTCAAAAATAAGTCATATCATGTGTCTGGCTAGAAGGGAAATGTCAATTCAATTTTAAAATGAAACACTGTAATGAAATGTTGCAAATGTTAAAATCAATAAATGCTGTATCACTCATGACTATGTAACATGGCATAACTACAATAGTCATAAAAAGATCATAACCAGTTGGGACCACAGGTGAGTGTCACACCTTGTCAATGACAATCTGCCTCACACTGGACAGGAAGTGCTGCTGTGAGTGAAAGCAGTTCCAACGCAAGAACTGCACACAGTCAACATTTGAATTCAGGTACCTCACAAAAGGTCATTGCTCAAATATATTTGAATGTCTTCGATAGGCCTAACAGCAAAGCATCTGGATAGTAGCTGACTAGAGGTGTGTAGCAACAAGCTGTGACTTTGCCTCTTTTCAAATTAGGCAAGCTGCTGAGTGCAACAATAGCCCATGAGGTGTTTAAACTGTAGTGTGTGGAGGCTGTAGTTCAGGCTGGTCTCTGATGTTTTGCAGCTATTTGTCGTTGTCCACTGATTCAGTTTACTACTGGACATGAACCAAGATGTTTATTTCAACATTCCTGGTGTTGCCTTTCCCTCTACATCTCCATGTTTACTATGCTGCATACACTTCAACCTTCCCAGATGACAACAGCTGCACAAATACATTTCTAGTTTGACAAACACTTGGAACCCCTATCGTGGCTCAATTGACCCACTAAATCACCGAAGCTTAATTTTGGAATAGCACTCAAAATATACCAATCAGTATCCCTGTAGTTTTGTAGCTCTGCAGGATCTAATCATCAACGAGTGGCTTCAGCTAGATATGGCATACCTGAATAAATTTGTGGACAATTTTTCCTGCTGAACTGAGGACATTATCAAGACAAAAGACAGTGTTACATGATATTAGTATGTGGTCTCCTGCTGGTAATTGATTCTTTGTCTAATGTGCTAATATTACAACCTAGTACTGACAAAGAGAAAATCTGCAGCATGAAAAATCTTTTGTAACATGATGTTCTTGATCTTACACAGGGTGTATACACAGAAAAGGAAAAAAAATTCTTGGATTTTTCCTGGATTTCCCGGTTAAAAATGCACTTTCTCCTGAGTGAAAATACACTTTTTCCATGTTAAGTGACAGTATACTTTCCCTCAGAACTGTAAATCCTTTGAATGGTTATGGTTTTATACACCAGCATAGAATTTTGCGGCACTTTAGAAAATGAAATTCAGGGGGGGAAAAAAATTAAATAAATAAAATTCGGAATGATCTTTGATGTGCAGCAACAAGCACACTGCATATTTTCATATAACAAAAGAATAAATGTGAATTTCACCAAACACCGCCTGTTACTTTCCAAAGCATTGAAATTGAGATTAAGATTGAGATTGTGAAGCGCTTTTGTAAGCCAGTCATAGCTCATGTCAAGTTATCTTGCCAGCTCATGACAGTGGATATTCAGAGTATAGGAGACGTGATTGAGTCAGCTAATAACAGCATCACTGCCTTAAGTAGTGTGAACACAAACAGGAAAAAGTAATAGTTTAAATTAATATACATAGTGTTGCTAAAAGAAAAGCGAAGCTTTCACATATAATATTGGTCTCAAAGATTTGTGGGGACGCAGAACTATCGGCTCTTCCTCCCAAAAATATCGCTCCCCTACCACAGCAAGATCAGTTCTCTGTAGTACGAGCTCTATGCCACATGCATTGTGAGAATAAAAGTATTCATAATAAGTGACAGGAGTGAGAGTGATTATTTATCATCGTAATTACCATGCACACTCACCACTACCTACAGATCAATAAGCTTTTTTGTACATGTTACACTTTAAGATACATCACACAAATGTGCCAGTAAAATTTTTAATAATGACATAAATGTCATTCTTCTGGGCACAAAATTCTTCTAAATGGCTCATCCTCAAAGAGCTGATTTTTAAAATGAGAGTCAAACGCTCTGTGATTTAAGAAATTCATCATACATTCTCACACATTGTTCATCTTGTGTAAAAGGAAATTTATTTTGAACGTAACGCTTTTCAAACCACCATTCATTTTAATAAAAGCCAAATTTCTTTAACAAAATGACAAAAATAACATCATTGTTCAACAAGGCAATTAATGCTTGATTGTCTGAAAGATGGGAATAAAATAAGATCTGAAACTAATAACATATTTTAGCATTCAGTAATTATGTGAATGTATTTTAATTCACTCGACAGCTCCCTGGCACAGAAATCCATTTTGTTTTCATTTGACATGAGAGCTGTGAAGGAACAGGAAGTAACAAAATCACTAAACATAAACAAGCCCTACTCAAACTCAGACTGCTCTGCACGTCAGTCTCGGATCAATATTTCTGAACTGAGCAATATTAGATAGTGGAGACCTTCCCCCCAACTGACCCATCCTCGAGAGTTTGAGATACGATGCCAAAAATTTAAAATAATTGGCTTTTCAAAAATATGTTTATTTTGTAGTGCACACCTTCCTGAAGGAGCTGATACATATAACATATATTTTCAAGGTCTTAAGTGTGCCAAAGTGCAGTGCCCTGCCTCTTCACACAGCATTCATCTATTGCACATCACCATATTTTGCTCTGTGGAATTCAAATGTGTATAGTCTGTCATGGATACCACCAAACTATATTCAGGACAATTCAAATTAAAACATCCTGTGGTGCCTCTCCTGCTCCCAGTCGGCCATTCTGACATCCTGCCTCTCTTTAAAACAAAAAACTCAATTAGTGGTGGATGGGATTATTTGTAACAAGCAGAACAAGGACTCTTCAGAAAATTTGCAGTCTTTATTGCCTTTTGTTGTTTTGTGTGACATAAAATTAAATATAGGATACATAAAACCAGTAAAGACAAGGGATAAGTAAGACAGTGCACTTTTCTTCAATCCTTAGGTCCTAGCATTTTTTTCTCTCTAATCTTGCTACAGATTTACATGCCGTGCTTCCCTTTCTGTGAAAGGATCTAATACCTCATCAAAATTTGTCAAACATTTTGCTACATGAAAAATCTAAACGTCATCTAATATTTAAAAGTCTATTTTACCAGTGCCCGCTAGATGAAACAAAATAGGCCTGTCTAATATTGCAGCAGTTGTAACACACACCAAATAAACGAGACTGTTTGGGCACAAATGGTCATTTTTATAGTGCAACAGGATATAACTCACGAAGTACCAATATCAAATGCCTATTAGGCCTACTACAAGCAAAAAGCTTTATGTTAGGAAATAGTTTCACGTTTCATTCATACACCCCAGCTTCTCAAGCACGAAACTGAAAAGTACTAGTACGAAATATTTGTATAAATTTGGAATTGTCATACTCTTCCATAATTTGTGTGATGTCCCCATTCTTCTTCTTCCTCATTCTAACAAAATATTTTGTTATAATTAATTCTTTAACTATTCCTGCCAGTGTCAAATTTTATTCTCAAGTTAAAGTCACTCATCCTGCCAGAATCACTTGTTTCGTTATCCCGTGTTTATTCTCCAGTTAGGTGTTATTACATGTTCATATAACACACTTTCCACACTTCTCCCAGAATAGAACTTAAGTGGCCCTTACTTGCGTAAAGATCTGGCCAAACATTTTCTGTCGCAATGTCATTTTTCTGGGTGTACCGAGAAGATAATACGTAATCTTCCTTACCTGTTATTCCTGTTTGTCATTTATTTCCTCTCTGGTAATCTGAACCTATGGATTTCGCTAGTAATTATAACAAAGCTGATCATTCGTAAACACAGTCAACCACATAAACAAACAACGATTGGCATTGGCCCGTTCAGGTTTATGCCACTCAGCTCATGTAGCCTGTCCCCTTTTGTCTATAGGAACTGAGCAATATTAGATAGTGGACACCTTCCCTCCAACTGACCCTCCCTCGAGGATGGACAGTTTATTTCCAGATGTGATGTGATTCCCCGGGCACGTACACTATGCACGCATTCAAAAATAAACTTATTATTCAATCAGTAATCAACTTAGAATGTGTTCAAAAATGTTTAAGAACCAACAGGATTGTGTTTCAAAATCATGTGAATAATCGATAGACCAATGTGCGCTGGATGCTAGGCGCTTTGTGAAACGAGGCTTTTTTCCTCAAGAATATGAATTTGGAGACCCCATTGAAATTGCTACCCTTGCAGATACACCCCCCCCCCCCCCAAACCCAAACCTAAACCCTAGATTCAGGCCTGCAACACATGCGTGAATCTGGCAGCTTGGGACCACCAGTAAAATTTTTCTGGGTAGCATCTGGCTGCTTGCTGCTACTGCTTATACAGCTAACAGCCGCACTACTGTAGCCAGATGTGGGAGAACGCACTAGTCATACTCGACTCCACTGTGCATGCACATGAGCCCGCTCACCACTACTCGAACAAATCTAATCTAAACAGTTGTGATGTCACACTCATCGGAGGCAATTTGTTGTTACAAAGCATTGTGTAGCCTTCCTAAGGCCTTTGACACAGTTTACTGTTGACAGACACTCGTATGAGCACTGTGTTTTGTTGTTGTATTTGGAAATTTCCCTTTGCAATTTAAGCTTTATTTTTGTTTCTTCCCCCCTCTCATTCATGTTACATTGCTGCAGTATTATTCTGCAGTAGCGGGCTAAAGTAATATCCTTTGTTAGAGTATCGGTTCTTACCAGTCAAAATTATAAAGATATAACTGACAACTAAAACAATGTAAAATTCCAGGAATTCTAAAAAATTCCCGGAATTCTAAAAAATTCGCGGGTTTTTCCCAGATCTCCCGGTTGTCCCGGGCCATATACACCCTGTTACATGAATTCAGTAAAGTCCCAGAAGCTTGTGCATAATATTAAGCACACCTGATCCATGATTACATCTCTTGACAATTTCAGGCCTTAAGATTTCAATAAATTTTCCATTTGGCATGCTCCTCAATAACTATCCCTCCATAGTCGAAGACAGTACAATGTCTTTATTGTCAATTAATTTAACAAAAACGTCATAATTATGCACACTGCTAACTTCTTCACTGTATCCCCTTGGTTTCTCCTTTGCTGTAAGAGGGAAATTGCCACAGTGATTTATTCTTATGGTTCCAGCTGCACATATATATGTACTCATCATTTTCAATATTTACAGCAAATCATATGATGAAAAGCAGCTATTAACTTACAATCTTTGGCCTGTAGAAGATACCCTCTGACTTAAGCGAAGACTCACAGAAGAACCTTAGCCATCCAAGGTAGCAAGGGTGTCAAGTATTTCAACAGTGCCTTGAAATAAGAGGAAATCAAAGGCCATTTCTGATTTTCTCACAAATTGACTTTTCTTTTACATATTGCTTAACATTCAGTTTCCTGCAAAATGGAACTATCTGTTTATCACTACAAAATTCCCTTTTCAAATGCAGTTGCAAGCACACTTTTTAACTGAATCATATGTTGGTCCCACCTTGAAACACACAACCTGGCAACTAACTAGACTTTTCAAACTCCTTACCAAGTATAAATTATTTCTCAACTGAATAATTAGAGATTCCATGTCATATTGGTATTTAAAATATGTATGACAAAGTATTATTTATTTCAATTCATTCTCAGGTGAGTTGCTTTTATAGCACCAATTTCTAAATGAAAGCCAATTAATTTTTTATTTCCTCAGACGTTTGTGTTTTTCCCTTGTTATGTGCAGGACAGACATGTACAAAAATTTGGTGTCTGACAATCTGACAATGAGATATTGTTGATTTTTCTAGTTAATAGTCCAGAGTTCTATACACCTCATCAAAATGTTCTTTAAATCACGTGACAAACGGATGCTGTTTTGTGAAGTTTGATCAGCACATCCTCTACCATCCAACTGGTTTCCCATTCACATCATCTTTCCTAATAGTCATGTGTCAATTCAGATTATACTACCAAATGATAATCTTGGCATATTGTTTTCCTATATTTAGTGACTGCCAAACGCACTGAGTTGCATTCCACTTCAATATAAACCAACAACCATGAATTTTAAATCAATGGTTTATAGGTTAGGTATTTCCTGAACAGCAATGAAGCACAGTGTAGCAATGAATTTTTTTGGATTCTGTCTTCCACAGTGATTACTAAAACAGAAAATGCAGTTTACCACTGCATGGAGAAATTTGAAATATTCATACAAACAGCTTGCAATCTCACATCTTCCCTGATTCCCTCTAGTTTCGTTGATTAAATAATATTCTTGTTTTATTTTACACCATTCATTGCTAAACTAAAACATTTCAATTGTAGCTCATAAAACAAAGCATTTTTTGTGGGATCAGTTGATGCCAACAAAACTTGCTGGAGATCGAAGTTGCAACTTACAAAATCCCCATCTGACTTTAGTGCTCACTACTTATTTTGTTTCTCCTCCTCTCAAGCCATATCTTTTGTTAAAAGGTGAGATATAATTAGATGTAAGTTTCTCTTTATTGACTCCAGCCATATAGTAGGCCATGCTTAGATGACAGAGATCTATTTTTGGAATGACGAAAACTGAGACTGTACTCCTCGGCAAATATATGTCTGTAAATATGGACTTTAGCTGTTTCAAGACCATTTTCTGTGTGTGCAGATTTGTAAAGAGAGTATATGAGTGTGATATTAAACAATGGACTTTTTGCCCAGAGTGACAATAGTGGCATTCAACAACACATTGGTGTCTGTTCTTTCGGACATGTCCAAAAGAATAGACACCAGAATGCCACACATATAATTCTGATATTTTAGAGCTTGAGGTGCTGGACTCCCCATTACATATTTATTGAGTGTTCATAGCAGCAACATTCTTCATGAAAGCTTGCCAGTTGAAAATGTCAAAATTATTGGATGACTCAGAAACTACTGTAGAATATTATAGAAGTATATATTAAATGAACAAAACTGCACCCTCCTTCATCTTATTTTTATGGTAGATCTACAGAGTATACATATGATTAAAAAGGAGTAATAACCAGATGATAACTAATTTGAAACATGTAATGTGAAGCACTGTATTTGTCCCAAGTCCTATGCAGAGAGGCTTGTAAAATAAAAGACTTATTCATGAGCAACATTGAAAGCTACCCATAATTTTAAAAATGTAGCTAATCAATACAAAAATGTAACACAGTGCACTTTCTTGAAAACCAACATGACGAAGCATAAAGACAGATCTGGCAATGTTCAGTGCTGTAGCTGAGAGGCTGCAGTTACCTTATATCTACAAATTTATTAGCATAATTGATAGCTAACCTATGAAAATGTTGTTGCTCACCTTTACTGCCATGGATAATTGATAATTTCTTCCACAGATGGTCTTGCATCTTCAGCTCGTATCAAACACTGGCGTAAAACCTCAGTCAAACCCCTAGGGCAATCAGCCCTGTACGGATACTCTATTGGTATATCTGCGTCACTAATAGCCGATATCTTCTGATCAAGATCTTTAATATGTTCAAATGGTGTAACTTTGTACAGAAGGTGATACAATATGCACCCTAAACTCCAGACATCACTCTTGAAACTAGACTGCAAACACAAGAAAGAATTATTAATATGAACAGCCATACACTGGCTAAAAGTTACATTTTTAAAAGGCTGTCAAATAAATAAATAAATGTGCTGTGAAATTAAAAACATTCTGGAGGTGATCTATAAAATAAATAAGAATAACTTAATACTGTTGAGTAAAGAGACAATATCTAAATTCACTTGTTGCACAGTTACCAATGCAAACAGTCACAAAGTACTACATGAAGCTGTTAACACTCCCCATCAATTTCTACAAATAAACTGATAATTCCACACTACTGCAAATATAAGAACATGACAGTGATTGAATTCTGAATGTTTCCCAGTGAATCAAGTATGGTGTTTAAATGCATCTTAAGTTCATTGTCACGATTGGAGCACATCAATTTGTGATGGTTTTTTAGTGGCCCAAACACATGGAAGTCACAGGGCGACATATCCAGACTGGAGAGGAGATATTCAAGCTGCTCTCACTCTAACTTGGCCATTACACTTTGTGTGACCTTGGAGATGTAGGGACACATTGTCGTGAAGCAGAATCACTCCCTCCATGATTAGCCCAGGCCATCTGCTCTTGATGGAATTGTGTAGGCTACAGAGTATCTCATACTACACATCACTGTAAATGGTTTTTCTAAGCTTGTGGAATTCTATCAGTATCAGCATCTAAAGAAGAGTGTGAGCATCATGTTGCCTGCTGACAGGAAAGCTTTGAATTTTTTAAGGGGGAGGGGGGGTGATGGTGCATGCTTCCACTGCATGCCACCCTGCTTTGTCTCTGGCTTCAAGTGATGTCTCACTTCATTATCCCAAGTGGTCTATGCAAATTTCGACTGGTTTGTTTGTTAAGATGTTTCACACCTTTTCATCTGACCACTCCTTATACACTCCCGGAAATTGAAATAAGAACATCGTGAATTCATTGTCCCAGGAAGGGGAAACTTTATTGACACATTCCTGGGGTCAGATACATCACATGATCACACTGACAGAACCACAGGCACATAGACACAGGCAACAGAGCATGCACAATGTCGGCACTAGTACAGAGTATATCCACGTTTCGCAGCAATGCAGGCTGCTATTCTCCGATGGAGACGATCGTAGAGATGCTGGATGTAGTCCTGTGGAACGGCTTGCCATGCAATTTCCACTTGGCGCCTCAGTTGGACCAGCGTTCGTGCTGGATGTGCAGACCACGTGAGACGACGCTTCATCCAGTCCCAAACATGCTCAATGGGGGACAGATCCGGAGATCTTGCTGGCCAGGGTAGTTGACTTACACCTTCTAGAGCACGTTGGGTGGCACGAGATACATGCGGACGTGCATTGTCCTGTTGGAACAGCAAGTTCCCTTGCCGGTCTAGGAATGGTAGAACGATGGGTTCGATGACGGTTTGGATGTACCGTGCACTATTCAGTGTCCCCTCGACGATCACCAGAGGTGTACGGCCAGTGTAGGAGATCGCTCCCCACACCATGATGCCGGGTGTTGGCCCTGTGTGCCTCGGTCATATGCAGTCCTGATTGTGGCGCCAAACACGCATACGACCATCATTGGCACCAAGGCAGAAGCGACTCTCATCGCTGAAGACGACACGTCTCCATTCGTCCCTCCATTCACGCCTGTCACGACACCACTGGAGGCGGGCTGCACGATGTTGGGGCATGAGCGGAAGACGGCCTAACGGTGTGCGGGACCATAGCCCAGCTTCATGGAGACGGTTGCGAATGGTGCTCGCCAATACCCCAGGAGCAACAGTGTCCCTAATTTGCTGGGAAGTGGCGGTGCAGTCCCCTACGGCACTGCGTAGGATCCTACGGTCTTGGCGTGCATCCGTGCGTCGCTGTGGTCCGGTCCCAGGTCGACGGGCACGTGCACCTTCCGCCGACCACTGGCGACAACATCGATGTACTGTGGAGACCTCACGCCCCACATGTTGAGCAATTCGGCGGTACGTCCACCCGGCCTCCCGCATGCCCACTATACGCCCTCGCTCAAAGTCCATCAACTGCACATACGGTTCACGTCCACGCTGTCGCGGCATGCTACCAGTGTTAAAGACTGCGATGGAGCTCCGTATGCCATGGCAAACTGGCTGACACTGACAGCGGCGGTGCACAAATGCTGCGCAGCTAGCGCCATTCGACGGCCAACACCGCGGTTCCTGGTGTGTCCGCTGTGCCGTGCGTGTGATCATTGCTTGTACAGCCCTCTCGCAGTGTCCGGAGCAAGTATGGTGGGTCTGACACACTGGTGTCAATGTGTTCTTTTTTCCATTTCCAGGAGTGTACTTACTAATATATGGCAATTTTAGATTATATGAGCATTTCTTTCCACCATAGTATGACAGACACACCTGTATTGAGGGCTATGGAACTCCTAAATTACAAACAGTCCATGCAGACAGGCCTGGTTATTCCCCTGTAATTACTTATAAGTGACAAGAGGAAAGTTACCACTATATCAATTGGTTGCCTAAATCATTAGTTATGTGTCCTCAAGAGTCTTTTGCGACAGCATACATGAATAAAATGTTCTCGGATTTCAAGCTGCATCAATTCAAATAAAATCCTCAAGCTTTCGATGACCATCTCCGCCATCATTGTCAGGAGTTCACTGACTACCAGGCCTGCTTCGGTTTCTTGCTTATATGGGCATGATGGCATAATCAGCAGCCAATCAGATCGACCCAATGTGGCGCATGCCTCAACTTTCTGGCAGGTAGAAAGACTGAGGCCTGTGCGGTCTCAATAATCCACTGAAGATCATGTGGCAAGACTTTCTGAAGTTTGAGAAAATCAGGCTTTAACTTGCTCTTTGGCAACTCCTTCCAAAAGGGAGGCATGGCATAACTCTGATCAACAGCATCCTGCATTATCTTGCTCCTCAGAACCTTTCACTTACAGAGGCTTAAAGTTACTTCTCTCCAACATAAAATCATAAAAGTAGAAATTTTGATAGGAAGAGGTGCAAGTATGTGAGTTTTTATACCCTGAATCCCACTTATTCCTAAGTTTATCATTTCACTTTAAATGAGTACAGTTACTGGTGATCTTATGTTATGCCGTGACCATAAACAAGACCAGAAAGTGTGTGTTGCAGGCATGACGTTAGTGTCAGTCACTTTTCACATGGCTGGTTCTGCATGGCTCTCTGCCATGTTAATGAACCAAACAAGCTCTTCTTTCATGTCCTCAGCCATACTGCTGCATACTTTGTGTACAAAGAAGAAAGTCTTGAACACAGCTATAAATACACAACCATTACCAGGTTTCTCAGCTAGTGTCATGATACTAATTTTGCGGGCTCGTCTGTTGCTTGTACTTTTGCTGCAGCTAATACGCCTAGTTCCTTGTTTTCTGTACCATTATTCTTCCCAACTATCTTTGCTCCCATTCTCTTCTCCTCATAAATATGCATAAAACCTTGATTACTATCAATAACTACTTTTACAGAAAATTTAAGTACTCTTCTATTGTCTTCTTTATAAACCCTTTCTCACATACAGCAAAATCTCTTTCTGCCTTGTGTTTTGCTAACTAGTCTGAGCCCATAATAATTACTATCTGTAATTTTGGAATCAGTGCAGAAATTCTTCAAATTTTATATTTAACAGTACTTAAGACTTCATCGGTTTGACATGCTTTCTGACAGGACCTTATTGTAAAGCACCAACTGGAAGGTATAGCTATCTCCTAGTTTAGTTCTTCATATTGCCCCTTTGAAATCGCATACAACTTGCTTCCAGAACAGACAATAGTGTTTCCTCTGCACACTTTCACCTTGACAGTAACAATGATCATCTCTCATTCACTCGCTTTTTCTTCCTCCATATATCAGTTCTTGATGCTCTTCATAAGTGCTTAAGTGTACGCAAATAGTAAACGCTTCTGTGTTGTTATAATAGTGTCAGAGGCAGCTATTGGCCCTCAGCAGTATGTCTCATCACAAGATTCATTTGGAACGAATGAGTGTTTCCTATGATGTAATTGTATGCCTTGTCATTGTGGCTTAAAATCCACTGCTTTTCTTACTCAGTGTTTGGAGGCTGTTTCTTTGGTGTCTTTTTCATATTAATTATGATAATGCTGATCTCCACTGTAACGTCCTGTATCACCCCTGATGCTGTGTCCTCATCCATCTGTTTCCAGTTGGCCCCAATAATAATATCCTGTCACTTCTTTCATCAGTGTTCTCCTTAGATTCTGGTGTGATACCATCATAATGTCTATGAACAAGAACCTTGATGATGCCATTTTGGGAGATATGTGTCGCCATCTCCAACTGCTTACATGGCATGAAGTTGGTGACTGTGGTTTATGCCAGAGTTCAGACAATGTCTCAAGACATCCCTCTGGCAAAATGAACAAGGATTTTTCTTTGCAGTAGGTTCAAAGGTTACATAATGTAAGTGGTCCATGTGATGAATTTTGCATAATGCTTTAGTTCACTTTTCAGAAATGACTTAATGTTCCTGCAGGTTGGTTGATATTGCCGATCAGTTGCTTTTACATGGTTTGGTTTTCTATTTTTACAATGACATGGTCAACATCGCTTAAGAAGAATCTGCAGTTGTTCAATTTGCATGAGATACTGTTGTATTTCTGAGGTAATCCACATAGTTAGGTATTTACTTCCTGTGGAACTGAGAAGTCATGGGAAAATAGTATGGGTAGTGATGGCACTACTTGATTGTAATTTATAACACAATTGAAATACGTTGTTAATAACAATGAATATTTGTGACACACCAAAGAAGGACAACAGTGGATAAGTATATTAATTCAGTGAATAACTGTGGTCAGGAACAAGTTAGGCGTCAGTAAGTTACTGCACATTAAAGGCAACCATTTAAGTCTCTGCAGAATTGAAGCAAATAATTTAGCTTATACATAACTAGTGATAGTGCAGCTCACAAACTCAGTACAACTCGCTCTAGCATTCCTTGACATTGCTGTATATCTAATTTGTGTTTGAGTGAAGATATCAAAAATAAGAGAATTGGGTATGGATGGCAAAAACTTAAACGAAAAATTTTTATAGTTTCAAAATTATTTACACAACCATGTGTTGAAGAAAAAGAATGGATGTGAAGTGCTTACAACAAGATATTATCTAAAATGATAAGAACCTCATCCTGAATGGTAAAATGAAATATAGAGAGGTCCCCAGTGAACAATGATAAAGTTTAATCTTCATCAAATCAATACTGGCCAAGATATAATAACTTGATTGACCCCATGCACTACTTTGCGCAGAGCAAGTGTGAATTTCTGGTGACTTTGAGCTGTTACATCTCGGGCAGTATTTTGTTGAAAGAAATGAAATCGGCCACCTTGTACAACTTTATACATTCAATAATAACGAAAAGAATTTAAGAGCCATATTCAGACAGAAAATTTTGGCATAATCGCCTGAAAAAGAAGATGTCCAAAAAAATTTTGATGTTTGGCTTCCTATATTGTGGGGACTAGAGGTATAATGAACATCAAACTTGGCAAGTAGTAACCTAACAACTCTAGGCTCCCAAATATAAAGTACCATTTCTATATTAGTGTCCAATACTGAATAAATTAAATGCAGATTTGAAGATTTTGTAAAAAAGTAAAAATGTACGGAATTTTTTGACCTGATTTTGCAAGAAACTGTTGCTTATAAAACTTTACCAACTAGTCTTATGAGTAAGACTACACTTTTAACTGCAAAAAAGTGTATTTGATTATCCAACAGGGGATGACAATGCTAGATAACTTGAATCAAAGTTGGGTGCAAAAATTGTGGCACGAAAAATGTGAAAAATTCAGATTATTGTGTCTTATAGAATTAACACGTCCTAAAAATGAAACTTGACACATAATAGCTCTGTAGCACAAGGATGTGGAAAGCAAAATTTCGTTCATGTACTATTTTCGTATAATCTACGAATTCTTCAGAAAAATGACAATTTTTGTGAAAAGTTGGACATAGAGCATATTTGACACTTATTTTACGAATACAGTTTTCTATTAAAGCTAGAAACCAGTCTCATTTGAAATGTTTTTAAGCCCCTACAGAACACTGGGCTTAATTTCCATCATGGGCTAACAATATTACATAAATTGTGGCAAAGTAACTGGAAAAATCGCGCTGCGAATAAAATTTTAACTTTGGCTTGTTGTATCTTGTTGATTAAAGGCACAATAAAAATGAAGCTTTGAACACAACAAGTTAGCAATGTAAGGTTTTCCAATAAAAACTATCATTCAATTGCTGCTTTCCAAATTTGTACAAAATCAGTTCAAGCTTGATTTTCATAAAGAATTACAAAAATAGATCACATTCAACTTGCTTGCAGAAAATCTGTTTTCCATTCTTGATTTAAAACATATGACAGCTGAAGAGAGCACATTTTCAAGCATTCAGAAAATCACATTTGATTTTCCAACTTGCAAAAACAATACCTGAAAATGATGGACAAATTTGTGAGTATGTACCACACCAACAGGCTACATTGCAGTACCATGTTGTCCGTGTTTTGTTGCACGTGGTTTTAATTTTTAAAGTGACAAGTAATATCACTCTATATTGTGTCGTTCCATGGTGGCATGAACATGACCAGCAACCCCATTATTGTAGGGTTCACACATGCTTGTGGTGGTACCTATCTGCTTACAAAGCCGGTTTCTAAGTACCTTATCTCCAATTCTCTTATCTCATATAGGCGGCAAGCAAAAAGTAATATCAACTGTTATTTTAAACTTTTTTACATTATAGTTAATATTTTTTCTTTATTTTTGAGCCACTTACTGCAGTTCATTTTCTGGAAACTGATCACAGCGTAAGCTGTAAACAGTATCACTGTATACCAATGCAATATAGTGACATATTATTTGTCAATGTACAAATAAAAGTATGTGTAACAAACACGGTCAGCAATTTGTTGAAATTTAATCTGTTGCTGTGGTACATTTCAGGTACTGTTTGTGCTCACTGGAAAATTGAACATGATTTCCTGGATGCTTGTAAACATGTTCTTTCCAACTGAGGTTAGTTTGAAATCAGTTATGAAAAACATATTTTCTAAAACTAGTTAATGTGGTCTGTTTTTGAGGTATTTACAAAAATCAAGTTTGATCTGATTTTGAAGAAATTTAGAAAGCAATATGTGAATGATATTTTATACTGAAAAACCTTATGTTGCTAAGTTATTGTTGTTCAAAGTTTCATGTTTATCATGCCTTTAATGAACTAGAGACAAGAAGCCAAAGTTAAAACAACTTCATTCGCAGTGTAATTTTTCCAGCTAGTTCACTTCAGTTTATGTAGCATTGTTAGCCCATGTTGGGAATGAAAACTACTGTTTGTTGGTGGGGGGCTTAAAACATGCAGTTTCAAATGAGACTGGTTTTGAAGCTTTAACAGAAAATAGTATTTTTAAAAGAATTGTTGAACATACTCAATTTTCACATTTCACAAAAATTGTCATCTTATTGACAAATTTGTAGACTAGTAGAACATAGTAGGTGAATGACATTTTCAATTCTACATCCTTGTGCTACTGAGCTATTGTGTATTAAGTTTAATGTTCAACATGTGTTTACCACCACAATTTTCACTCACAACTTTGATTCAAATTATCTAGCATTGCTAGCCTGCATTGAATAATCAAATACACTTTTTTGTGGTTAAAATCATGATGTTTCTGATGAGAGAAGTTGGGAAAGTTTTATAAAATATATTTTTTTACAAAATAAGGTCAAAAATACATCTTTTATCTTTTACAAAATTGTCAATTTTGTCGTTCATTTATTCAGCACTGAAAAATGGTACATAAATGAAACTTTATATTTTGAGAACCTTGCATTATTACATTACTACACACTCAGTTTCACATTTGTCACGCTTTTAGTCCCTGAGATATAAAAGGAAAACTTTGGAATTTTTTTGGGTGTCCATTTTTTCAGACAATTTTTCCAAGAAATTTCTGTTGAATATGGCTTTTAAAATTCTTTGAATTGTTATTCTTGAGAGAATGCATAAAGTTGTATGAGATGGGCAAATTCCATTTCTTTCAATAAAATATTGCCTCAAATATAACAGCTCAATGTTGCCAGAAATGCACACTCATTCTGCGCTAAGTTGCATATGCAGCCAAACAAGTGACTATATCTTGACCAGTATCACTTTGATGAATTTACTAATGTTCGTTGGACACATGTGCAAATGTTCAAATAAAATTTGAACAAAATCCAGGATGCCTGAGCAGAAAAACTTACAAAATGAGGTGACTTATCATAGAATTACTCATATCCTACCCTTCTTTTGCCTTTTTAAGTGGTGGTTATGCAGGGGATGATGGCTGATTCACCCTTTCACATGCACCTGTTGCTGCTGCAGCAATATCTGTTGTTCCAAACAATCTAACCAGCACCGTGGCAGTATCAGGAATTTTCGATCCATGGTTGTTGGAATCATGCAGTTGGTTAATTGCTCACTACCTTGTCATTAGTTATACATCTGGGTTGTACAGAATGTAATTTACCCACAGTCATAGTTATAATGAGGTACACAAAAGTAGCATCTGAGAAGACAAGTAATGGAAGTCAAATTTTTGTAAGTGAGCATTAAAAACTGGCAGTTAGTTTCTTGTAGATTTGATGTAATAACCAGACATTGTCACCATCTTGGTGAGTTGGTGAGGGAGAGAGGGACAGCAGGGGAGGGAGAGAGAGAGGGAGGGAGGGAGGGAGGGAGGGAGGGAGGGAGGGGGAGGAGAGAGAGAGAGAGAGAGAGAGAGAGAGAGAGAGAGAGAGAGAGAGAGAGAGAGAGAGAGAGAGATTTACAACTTTAATATTAGGAAAAGGAAAGGAAAAACTATTGCCCTTTCAGTATGTAGGATCCATTGCAGCATCTCCTGGAATAATTTGGAAAAAGAAAAACCTAAATTAGGATTCCTGTGTTATGTAAACAAGTCTCATTCTGTTTACATTAACTGCTTGCATAATTCCTAAGGACTTAACAACTCAAACAGAGTTGAAATACTCATAGGTGATCACTAATGTCAAGTGTTCTATCCACTCTCCTCATAACAAATTCCTATCACACAAGTGAGTATTAAGTAATTTTGCAGAGTATGGAAAGAGCTTGCCAAAAGAAAAGCATTCAACTACTGTTGGATAACCTGTGGTTTTTGCAGTGTTTGATGTGGCGAGATCAGGAGAGGTATTGGGAATATTAGTGTAGAGGGAACTAATGATTTAATAAAACGTTCTCAGTTTTGAAGCAATGTTAATTTGAATAAAATCCTCGAGCTTTCGATGACCATCTCTGCCATTAACGTCAGGAGTTCACTGACTGCCGGAGCTGCTTCAGTTTCTCACTTATATAGGCATGATGACATCATCAGCAGCCAATCAGATAGACCCAATGTGGCACGTGTGCGTAAATCACCCCAGGCAGCTAGCAAAGCTATTGCCCGTGGCAGCACCAGTGATGCCAGGTGGCACCAGGGGCAGGCGCCAAGTTTGAAACTGCACCTTAAGCGCCATGCATCTGTCTTTGCTTTCTTTTGATGTCCAACGCCCGCCCTCATGCCCTGCTGAGTCTGTACCCCTGGTCTCTGTTAAAATTGTAGTTGTTTAAACAAATCTCAGCCACTTCCTTTATAACGGAGTCACAATATGTAGGTGCATGAGCCAATACTTTTGTATTTTTGAACTGTATTTTATGTCCACTTTCTAGGCAATGCTCCTCTATGGCCAACTTCTCAAGCTCCCTTTGTTTTATATGGCACTTGTGCTCAGCACAATGCCCTACAACCATGCAAATTGTTTGTCCGATATACATGCTCCCACATTCACAGGGTACACCATACATGCCAGATACTCGAAGAGCAATGTCATCTTTAACAGGGCGCAACATATCTCGTATCTTGGGGGCGGGCCAGAACACTGGTCTTAGCCAATCTTTCTGCAGCAGACGTCCTAACTTGCTGCTAGTTGCTCCACAGTATGACAGGAATGCAGTCCATTTGGCCTCTTCTACTGATTCACCAGGTGTATTTCATTGGCTGCCCTTGAAAGCACTTGTGATGTCTCTTTCACTGAATCCATTTTCCCCGAAAACACATTTTAAGTTCTGCAATTCAGAGTGTAGGTGGTCACTGTCAGAGATAATCTTTGCTCTACGAACCAACATGTTCAGAACCGCTTTCTTGTGTACAGGGTGGTGGAAACTATTGGCGTTCAAGTACCAATCAGTGCGGATTGGTTTCCGGTACACTGAATGACCACTCTAAGCTCCTGCCTTCCGCTCAACCAAAACATCCAAGAATGGTAGCTTGCCGTACTTCTCCATCTCAACAGTAAATTTAATGTTGGGATGGACACCATTCATGTGATCGACGAACTGTTGGAGTGTATCTTCACAATGAGGCCATATCATAGTGAAGGTACACTACAACAGTTAACTGACTGCACTCACTGCCATCACAGCTTTCAGTTGTTATGGTGTATTGAGAAAGACTGGACTGTTTCCTTAGCATTTTTATCCATAAACAAAATGAAATCAAAATGTAATGAGTAGGCATCCAAATCACAAAGCAAACTTAATAAATTTGTTTTTCACGGCACACAATATAAAAACAGACTATTGAATGAAGCAAGGCAAGTTCATCAAGTTTTTAATACACAAAGCAAAATAAGTAAATTTGTATATCCTACCCACTGTTAGCTCATATTCATAAAGGTAAGACTGTGGCGTTTAATTCTGTCACTGACATGAATTTGCAAAAATATGTCTGTCAGTTAGTTAAAAAAACTAACAGTGCCATCCATGTACTAAGCCATGATTATTAAATATCCAAACTACTAAGAAATTTTGATGAAGTAAAGTCTATACATAGTCCCAAGCTACATCATGAAAACCTCATAAAAATTTGTATAATAGTTTTGAAAAATAGAGTGTTCAAACAGACAGACAGACAGACAAAATGGTTTTATAGTTTTATTATTAGTATACAAACTGAATTACCAAAGAAAATGGTATAGGCATGTGGATTCAAATAGAGAGATATGTAAACAGGCAGAATATTGTGCTGCAATTGGCAATGCCTATATAAGACAATAAGTGTCTGCCAAAGTTGTTAATCGGTTACTTCTGCTACAGTGGCAGGTTATCAAGATTTAAGTGAGTCTGAACGTGACGTTACGGTCGGCGCACGAGTGATGCACACAGCATCTCTGAGGTAGCGATGAAGTGGGGATTTTCCCGTACAACCATTTCATGAGTGTACTGTGAACATCAGGAATCCAGTAAAACATCAAATCTCTGGCATCACTGTGGCTGGAAAAAGACCCTGCAAGAACGGGACCAACGAAGACTGAAGAGAATCATTGAATGTGACAAAAGTGCAACCCTTGTGCAAATTGCTGCACATTTCAATGACAGGCCATCAATAAGTGTTAGTGTGTGAATCATTCAATGAAACATCATTGACATGGGCTTTTGGAGCGGCAGACCTACTCGTGTACCTGTGATGACTGCACGACACAAAGCTTTATGCCTTGCCTGGGCCCGTAAGTACAGACATTGGGCAGCTGTTGATGACTGGAAACATGTTGCCTGGTCGGGTGAGTCTCATTTCAAACTGTATTGAGGGACGGATGTGTATGGGTGTAGAGGCAACCTCATGAATCCATGGACCCTGCATGTCAGCAGGGGACTGTTCAAGCTGTAGAGGCTCTGTAATTGTGTGGGGCATGTGCAGTTGGAGTGATATGCAACACTTGATATGTCTAGCTACTACTCTAACAGGTGACACATACGGAAGCATCCTTTCTGATCACCTGCATTCAGCCATGTTCATTGTGCATTCCGACGGACCTGGGCAATTCCAGCAGGACAATATGACACCCTACACATCCAGAATTGCTACAGAGTGGCTTCAGGAATACTCTTCTGAATTTAAACACTTCCACTGGCCACCAAACTCCCCAGGCATGAACATTATTGAGCACATCTGGAATGCCTTGCAACGTGCTGTTCAGAAGAGGTCTCACCCCCTTCTACTCTGATGGATTTATGGACAGCCCTGCAGGATCCATGGTGTCAGTTCCCTCCAGTACTACATCAGACATTATTCGACTCCATGCCACATCATGTTGTGGCACTTCTGCATGATTACGGAGGGCCTACATAACATTAGGCAGGTGTACCAGTTTCTTTGACTCTTCAGTGTAGTTGGTGGTGACTTCAATTTATTACATTAACAGTATATATAGTATTAGTATATATCATATTATTAGTACATATTTGGACAATAACTATGAGTACATGTGTTCTTTCCTCCTCCCACTTTTCCAATGAAGACTAGTTGAGATTTACTATTTGTATAAACTACTTCACACAGAACCAAATTCTCCAAGCACTGTGATGCAAATGGACTCACATACTCACTCTGTTTGTTCTGCAGAACAACCATTAAGTAATGTATTAGTAACCACTCCATAAAGCCACATTATCCAAGCACTTTAGTCCAAATAACACAACATGCTCACTGTGTTTGCTCTAAAGAAAGCTCAAGTTCATCAGCTATGTTACTATGTTCAAGTTCTTGGGTAGAGGGCTATTCAGTGCTCTTCATCTTCACTGTACATTTATTGGTTACCTTTACTGATTCCACCATTTATATTGTGCAATGAGTATTTCAATATTGTTTTCAAATAGTATATTACTTAGAAATTTCTCACTTTTGAAAAAAAAAAAAAACTGAGTGAGGCAATGTATTAAATGTATCATACTTTTAACTGGAGAAACGTAACAATATTATGAAAAGATAGTTGATACTCACCATACAGCGGAGATGCTAAGTTGCAGCTGGCACAACAAAAAGGGTGTCAGAAAGTGAGCTTTCAGCTGCCTACGCCTTCGTCACAAGTAGACAAAACACACATACACACACACAACTCACACACACATGACCACAGTCTCTGGCTACTGAAGCCACTGTTGTGGCTACTGTTGTGCCTATCTGAGACTCAGTGTCTCGACTATACGGTGAGTAGTAACTATGCTTTCCTCCATAATATTGTTACATTCCACCCTGGATTTTTCTTTGTTTTAACTGGAGAAGCCTGATTCAAATAATGTGACCATCTTGGTACTGTAAGATGACATTTCGCTCTTTAATTTCTCTTTATCCCCCAACTTAAACCTACAACTGTCTCACATACACAGCAGAATCCTTCAAAATCAGTTACTCATCCTAAATGCTCAAACAAAGGCAACTTTCAATGTAAATCAAGAAAAAATTGTAGATACAATCACATACACAAATCTATCTTATATACAAGTAATTGCCACTTTTCAACTCACTATGTTATGTTGGGCTGTTTCGGGGCTCATGTAATTCACTGCTCCATGATACTTTGTCCTCCGAATTTTGTCACATGGAAGTACAGTTTTGTAAGATGACACAAAGTCTGTCAGCTTTAATACACCACGGAAGAACACAAAATTTGATGGTTTTAAGTCACCATGAATAACACCTGGAACATCATCAGCACAATAAATGAGGCTGCTTATAGACATAAATCTGAAATTTCATTTAATCTACAATACTCTTTGCACTCACCGCATTTATGCACTTCATTGACTGTTGTTAACATTTCATTCCAAAAATACAAAATATCATGCATGTTTAAATCATCGACACTTTCAATTAGTCGTGCTAAGTCCACATCTCCCATTTCCAGCTGAATGAACAGTGACCGTACAGCCTGGTATTCCTTGCTGAAACAGAGATTACGGTCATTTTTATCTACAACAGTATAAATGAAATGTTTGCACTGAGTCTTGTGGAAGTGAGAATAACCTTAGTCATTAATAAACATCTGTAAGAAACTTACTACTGAAACATGGTAACTGCTCTTGGACATGTCTTCAAGTGCTTCAAGATATCAATTTCATTCTGCTGGTTTAAAGCTATTTCAACATCGTTTGATACCAACACACATTTTAGTGCATACATTTTCCGTTCTTGCATTTCTATAGTCTGTAAAGAGAAGAAACACAATGATCAACAGGTATTGTAGCTGAAATGTGATGTGATTATCTTGTGCATGGCAAGCTGCAAGTGCCCCATTACAACTCTGTAAAGTAATTACAAATTGAAAGTGGAACAATAAAGATGGTATATGAAATGATTGTATGGGGCTCTCATAAACCACAAGTCCAAACACTAATTATGGAGGCTATTTCTTAAGTAGCAATACAATGTAACAACAGAATTTGAGAAATATATTTGTTCTGAATAGAAAATCCTACTTTTCACTTTTTAACTAAAAAAAAAAGGAGAATAATCCCTTACAAAATAAAACCATCCAGTTATTTGATATGGTAGAGATATTCTTCAGTCTCCCTTTACCACAGCTCCTCAATTTCCATTCTCTTGGGGAGTTTTAAGGAAATGAAAAATATAAGTCAGAAATTCTTACAATGACTTTTTCCTCCTATCTTCATCATTTGCCAGGCCTCTGACCTAATGAACTGAAAGGCTGCTAGGTTATCTACTGAGAGCCCGGAACTGAATTTTTGTAGTGCTGCCCACCTGTTTCATATTACAGACCAACATTTGTCATTTCAATAGGGGACAGGCTATTTCCTACATTATCTTGAACTTTTTGCGTGGATTCAGAGTGATATGGAAAAATCATGTTTGTGATGTGATCCAACCAATTTTAGACACTATTTCCACTGAAACACCCCAGTTAACAACCAGTTTTAGACACTATTCTGTTGAAACAGTCCAGTTGACTCCACTGAGCATTCAACATGGCAATTGGCTTTCAGGACTGCTATGTCTAAAAGACATAGCAATACTGGAAAATTGTCATTGGACTGAAGATCAGCAGACATTTCATATTTGGTAATGTCAGCATGGGCAAGAGAAATAACAGCATGGGTAAGGAAGCAAATGTAAATGTTCATAAGTAAGAGCAATCTTGTGGTTAGTTAAAAATCTATCACTTGATTTCTGTTCAGAAGACAACTATGTTCCAATAACACAAGGCATTCAAGAACACAAGCCCTGGTAAGTTGTTTTTGTATGTCCACAGCATACAATATGCATCCAAATCTAAAACAAGGATGAATGACAAGGAGAAATATTTAATTAGCTCTATGGGAGCTCTTTCATCAAATGGGCCACAAGGAAGAAAATATGGAGCAAATAATATGATTTTCAGTGTTGTGTGGATGACAATCATCACTGCCAGCTACCTGTTTGTTAGGTGAACAGGAATACAAATGTACGCAATACTGGTGAACACTGCTGCAACAGTTTTCAGTAAATTTGCCTATAATGTCCATGTCTATTAATTAATTTGAGCCATTCTGGCATACTAATCTATTATTTAAACAATAGAAAATACAGGATGGAATAATGACAATATTATGAAAAGCATGGATTGCTACTCACCACATAGAGGAGACAAGCACAACAAAAAGATTGCTATAGCCTTGATATTTTGGCCAAAGGGCCTTCTCCTAAAGTAGAAAACACAAACAAGAACGACACACACACACACACACACACACACACACACACACACACACACACACACACACCATCACTGTCTCTAGTGTGCGTGCTGGAATTAGGGAAAGAAAATGGGTGAGAGTGGTTCGTAGGTTGAGGCTCAACAGGTTCCTCTAGCACACGAAAGTTTGGAAAATAAACTTGAAAATGCAAAGAAGAGTGGTCAATTTGATGGTCTAGGATTAATTATATTGGGTAGGAATAATGTCAGATGTGAAATACGGCACCCCTGATCAATGTGGTCAGATAGCTGTTATTTATTTTTATCTTCAAAATTTTGCCTCAGTGGTAGCCATCTAAAGCAGTGGTGTACCAACATGAAGGTCAGCTGCTTTCACTGCCACATTGATTGACTCTAACATTTTAACTAACACAGGAAAGAGATACCTTTTTTGGGTGTCACCTTCTCTCTTTTGATTAAAATCAATGAATCAAGATGAACTTATATCCTGTTACTTTGTTATTCTTATGAGTTAGTTCTTCTTGTGGACTATTCACTTAAGGTCTCATAATTGGTTATGTGTAGGCACTCATGTTGACACATTCATCCCAATGCTGATGTTGAAAGATTGGGGTTTATGAACCACATTGGTTAAATGAGAAGCATGGGAAGTACTGACTCATGCTGGTAGAGCTTGTGTACATGGGTAAACCTAATACCCATTTAGTCATATTCTCCCTTCCCATTGACAGAATCCATCTGCTATTGCTAGAGCAAGGGCATTGATGCAGAGCAAGTCAGAACTTGAGCATCCTTCTACAGGTCTCTCATTATTATAGTGCATCTAGCAACCAAATTGCACAAGCTGGAATGCAACCCACTGTGCAAAAACATGAACATTTGCATCACTTCAAGCCATATGCAACATTTCATCTGCAACAATGTGAAGTTCAGCAAGCCACCTTAGGGTTTAACCATTGTCAAGAGTGGCAGCTTGCCAAACATACATGCAATGCTACAGCCAGAGAACTCACCAAACAAATTAGGAATAGCTGACAGAGTTCCCTCAGATTCTCACTATTTAGCACCATCCAGGAGGCATGAGTATCTTAAAGAATGCTACATACATGGATGGCTAGCATTAGACCAGTTCACAGTTCTATGCATCTTAGCAAATACCAGTCACCAACCCCAGATATTTCCTTGACTATTTAGCTTCTGTAGTCATTCACAGTTGGGGTATTTAATCTTGAAGGAGTAAAGCCATCATAGAATTTCCAAGAAATCATTTGTTTTTTCTGGCTTAGACGATGCTTTGAACCTTCTAAAATATGAGGCACAAAGTCTAATCCCTGAAAGAAATTTTTCAATGGAACTCTGAGCTCCTTCTCTAGCACCTCAGATGGCCTTACACCATGTTCACCAGCTTTATACCCCCTGTAGTGTCTGGATATAGTTAGAAGCATTTCAAAACAATAATACATTAGCTTGGCATCAGTACATGTACCAAGAAGACAACTCGTTTGCTTAGAAACTATAGGACTATAAATTTACTTTCCATTTTCCCTTTTATTTCTCAAAACATTAAATGTAAAACATGCAATGCAGACATCACATTGCAAGAACAAAGTCATTGAGGCTTAGGCATCACAATAATTATTGCTTGTCAACTGCCCAGAACAGTAAGAGTATCCAGCACGCATATGAAATCAACTCCCAAATGATCAAAGCAATACAACTTCTTGAAGTAAGGTTAAATGGAATTCTAAAGTTTTGTGCATTCATGTAATTGCCACAACCAATATTTCAGTTGTTCTATGATAAACTAGTGGATATGATTTCTATCACAATGGCAACAGTATGATAGGTCAGTCCTGGAATAGCAGATTAGTGGTAAGAGTTTATTGTTTTCATTTGTTCATGTTTATAACCACATTTCAAAAGTTCAAATACATTTATGCCAGAAAATGAGTTTTCTAAATGTCACACAACTCCAACAATTTTCAATCCTTTTATTTGAAAATTTAACCACAACTTTGAAAAAACATTTCAAAGTGAATCATCTAAGGGATTTTTTGTTGTGACAGTGCCACGACATTTAACAGTGCCGCCACGACAGTATGCGCAAACGGCGATAGAGGCGCTCTGCAAATCGGCTGAGTGCGGGAGCGCCACCTAGCTACGAAAAGCGCCGGCCGCATGTCACGGCACGGCACTCGAATACGAGATACTGAGTTGTAATCATGTGATCAGCTATTGTTTCTAAGAGAGAGTGTTGAATATCCACGCAATTATTGGTGATTAAAGGTTATAACATTTTTAATGAGTTAAATTAACACTCCATTACATGCTATGTATGTGACAGATACATGGTTGAGCATGTTTGATGACAGGTTTAGCCATGCACGGGCAATGTTGTCTTCCAGATGTTCCTCAAGCACATGTTCCTTAACAGGTTAGTCAAGCATTGTTGCATATCCCACAGATGAGAGGCAATTAATTTACTTTTGTATCTGATAGATATGTCACATGTTTTTAAGTAAGTATTTCTAAATGTTTCATTTTCTTATTTTACCCTTCAATTTTCTTTTTAGTGTAGATTGTGATACCTCGTGATTATAATTATTTTTGTGAAAATCTGATTTGTGTACCTGATTCATACTCATATAGCTCTCTGATACAATACATGTATTTATGTTAGTTTGTCTATTCCAAATTTTCTGACTAACTTTATTTTGTCCAAGGTACTTGTACATAATTTGCTTTTCCAAAACCCAGATTTTTTATTGTCAGATTCAAAATGGTTACAAAAACAGCACAGTATGATCTTGATAACATTGTCAACATCCAACAAATTCACCAACTTCTATTTGATGGCTTTGAGCAGAGTGATGACAAAGAAAGTCTACTTTCATTAACTTCAGCTCCTGAAGGAATATCAAACCTCATTTTAGAGGTTCCACAAGATAGAGTAGACACTGAGAGGAGAGGTTCAAGAATATGAAGAGAATTATGACACTGAACAAAGTGATTCAGACCTCCACCTAACTTTAGAGACATTGAAACCTCTTATATTTGTCTCAAAAAGCAACTCCCAGGCACAGTCGGAAAGGCAAAAGAGTCACAGATCATTTTGGAAAGCTGGCTCTGTTCATTTTATGACAGCATGTTAAAAATTGTTGTAATGTTCACTAACTAATATACTGATAGCATCCAACATAATTATTCATGTGAAGAGATGCTAAAAAGACCGACAAAATTGAAATAAAAGCATTTATTGGTGTTCTCCATACTGCTGGAGTTTATAAAGCAGGGAAACAGCGCCTTTCAGATTTATGGGCTGCTGATTGATTCTGAATTGAGATACTCTGTCTCACCACAGGCATCAACAGGTCTCACTTCTTATTTCAAACTCTAAAATTCAATGACAGGCAAACCAGAGAAGAGAAAAGACCACTTAATTGTCTTGCCCCTATAAGGGGCATTTTTTAAAAATTCATCAAGATGTGTAAAGAGATATATCAAGCAGAAGACTTCACCATCGATGAGAAATTGGAGGCTTTTAGGGGTATGTGCAACTTTATTCAATATATACCTCCCAAGACAGCCAAATATGGAGTTAAAATATTTGCTGCTGTAGATTCAAGCATGTGTTATACATGCAACAAGGAAATTTATGCAGGCAAGCAACCTGATGGCCCTTTCCAGGTTAGTAATAAATCTGTGAATGTTGTTCAATGCCTGGTAGCCCCTCTCAGAAAATCCAGTTGTAATATAACAGCTGGAAACTGGTTCAGTGATGTTACTCTCCTTCGGTCCTTGTCAACAAAAGACAGCCTGTCATATGTGGGGACTTTAAAAAAGATCAAATGGCAAATTCCAAAAGAAATGAAAGATTTAAGACACAGAGAGGCATTCTGCAGCATTTTGCTTTCAAGAAAGAAGGCACTACAGTTTCATATTTGCCACACAACAAAAAGAATAAGAAGAATATGCTCCAGATTTCCAGAACGTGTCTTGATGGAGCAATTGATGAAGTAAGTGGGAAAAAAAGAAAACCAGAAATGATTATGTATTATAATAAATGTAAACTTGGTGTGGACATGGTTGACAAAATTTGTTCTGCTTAGTGTCCACAGAGGCATGAAAAGGTGGCCAATGGCAGTGTCTAAACACAGTTGGTATCAACAGCTAAGTTATTTGCCTCAGAAATTGACAAAACATGCTACCTCTCTGACTTTTCCTTCCTCAGCTTGAGAAAAAGGGCATAAATGGATCATTGCATTGAAGTGACTATTTTTGTGTTGGTAGCTGTAAAATCGATCATGACAATGATGAAAGTAATTCAGAGTGACGTTTTGTAAAAGTAGGGGTTATTGGGGACATTTTTTTGTTTGTTTCTTTTTTACTAGTCCTTGTAGTACTAGTCAAGTTTAACTCTTTTGACTGAATTTCTATGAACTAGTTTATTCAAAAAGTTTATATATAGTTTATTTAATAAATAAAATTCTTACTTTGATGTTGTATGGTACTTTTTCACCTGGGGAAGGCATTACTTTTTCTGTTAACTAAATGTGTATCTCACAGATACAAGGTGTGTATTGGAGTACAATTGGGTGATGTGTGTAAATGAGTGTTAAACAATATCTGTTAACAAATAACTGTCCTTTTCTTTGGTGAAAACTGATTCTCTTTATTCAAACACTTGCCAACTACACAAAAATTAATATTCCTAAAATCCCCTATGTGATTCACTAGCTACACTCTGTTATAACTTCTTTTTTGCACACTGTGTGGTTCTTTAGTGGATACAGGAGTGCAGAACAGATGCTGTTCATGAACAGAGGATGAAGAGACTAATTTATTCTACATCCCATACCAAATAGTAAAAACAATACATAACTGTAGCTGTAGTTGCAGCATCAGTCGCTACCAGTGGCTTGAATATTGAAACATATACAGATGCAAAAGATTTATAAATATTTCACTCTTCAATACAATGTCTACACAGATGACGTTGTGCCCTGGCCACTATAAAAATCTGTAAATGATATCGAACTGGCAAAAACATAAAAATGGCTCAGTGCATGAATGTTCAAACTTTAATACACCCGCTGCTACAGCTCTGGAGAGGGAATGCTTGCATCTCACTGGCAACAGCATAATCGTTTGTGGCATCACCCTTGTGCTGCAGTGGCAGCTGTAGGAAACGCAGTGGCGTTAACTGGAAGCATATGTATTTCAAAGTGTGGCTAACTGGGTAGTGGCTGATACTATAAATTCATGTAGATTACATAGGTTATTTTCTTTTTTCACGATTCAAACTGGCACTAGTTAAAATGTGTGTCACAGATAGGCTGTTACAGTCATGTTATGCCTTAGCACCCAACTCTGGCTCTAATTACAACGAACATCTTCATAATAGCAGCCTTCAAATACCCTATAAGTACAGACATATGTGGAATCAATGCATAACTTGCTCCCTATTAAGTACTAATATTTTCATTTCCCAATCACAAGTGAATGTTGACTTGCTCAGATAGCTCAGCACCTTAAAGCACCCATTTCTAGGACATGGGCAGGAGCATCATCCCATGATCAAATTCACCTTGCAGTTTAACTAAGGGGATTTGTGTGCTGACCAGCCTGGATGTAATTTTTAGGTGGCTTTCCACATCCCTTTAGGCACATATCACACTGATTCCCATGTTCCACCTCAGTTACATTATGTGACACATAGAAGTACCATACCAGTCCCGGTCTGACATTTGGTGGATTTAAGGCACCAGACTGGATAGATGGAAGGATCTGGTATCTGATCAGGTTCTGTAGCAACAACTGGGCATGTTCTGCTGAGGATATTTCTCCCTATTTTATGGAGGTTTCGGGTGTGCTACCAATTTCAAAGCTCACATCACAATGAAACCGACAACATGCCCAAAACTGATGGTGTGCCCCAGTTTTTTTCATGCCCACTCAGTCCCAGTAACTTTACAAGTGCAAGATAAATTGGAACTACATCTAGTTACATCTTTGGGTGTTATCAAACCTGTCTTCTCTATTGATAGGACTACTCTGTTGGTAATTGTGAAGAAAACTAACAGCAGCCTTGAGCTCTGTGGTGTTAAATTCACAGTCTATTACTGATACCTATCCCTTACCCCGCCTGGACAAACTCTTTATATGGCTTTCCAGGTGCCAACATTTTTCCAAAATAGATTGTCAGAAGCCTGTTTACAATTCCCCCTAGGTGATGATACCAAATGTCTTCTCATAGTGAATACCCCCTTCGGGTTATATCAAGACCAGTGACTGCCATTTGGTGTGGCTAGCACCCATGTCAGTTTCCAATGATTTTTGGAGCAACTCACAACTTTTGTGTCGGGGTGCATTAACTACCTGCATGATACTGTGGTCTCAGGTTCCTCAGCAGATGAACATTTGTGCCTTGTTCACAGTGCTACAGGCCACCAGTTTGAAATGTAACTTGTACAAATCACAATTTTTTCATCCACCTACCATCGCCCTCAGTTTTGAAGTCGTGCATGCTGGTGTCAAGTATTTACTCTAGCACGTCAAAGCCATTACAGCTTTGCTGCATCCACCAACATCAAAAAGTTGCAAGCCATTCTCAGGAAGATTGCATACTACCATAAATGTCTTCCTGGTGCAGCCACACTGGCCCAGACATATGCTCTCTTACAGAAAGATGTTCCTTTTCACTGGTCGCCCGCCTGTGAGAGTGCTTTTACCCTATTAAATACACTTGGCACCTTGCTTGGTTAGCTTCCAACCAGGCCATCATCTTGTTTTCACCACAGATGCCTCCCTGTATGGCCTTAGGGTCATTCTCATGCACAAATATGCAGATGGCTCCCAACGCCCTATTGCTTATGCTTCCAAAACTCTGAATCAGATGCAACAGCACTACTCGCAGATACAAAAAGAAACCCTTGCTATTGAGTATGCACTCAAAAAATTTCATATTTTCCTAAAAAATTGTAAGTTTCATTTGATTACAGATCATAAACCTGTGGTTTCTCTTTTCAACAATTCTGCATCTTTGCCAGACAAAGCAGCTCACCACCTGCAATGCTGGGCTCTCATTTTGTCATGCTATAAATATGAGATTCATTTACAACCCACACCACAACACAATTATGCGGATGTTCTTTCTTGGTTGCTGATTGGTCCCGATTCAGCATTTAATCAGGATGAACTGTTGTGCTTCCATTTAGACATTGAAGTCAAAATACCGTGGACAAAATTGCTGGCCTCTCGGTATGTGTTTTGGCTGGGTATTGACAATGAGATCACATGCATTGTGACAGCCTGTCTGCAGTGTGCCACCCATCAAGTGGTGGCATGGGCATTTCTTTTCCCGTGGCCTGGCCCCAGTGCCTCTGGGAGTGTATTCATGCTGATTCTGTGGGACCTTTCCATAACTCCTTTTGGCTTGAAGCTGATCCTTTCTCAAAATTCCCTTATGTGGTTTGTTGCCCATCCATATCCATGGCAGCTACAGTCACAGACCTCTCAAAGATTTTTTCCCCCTTAGAATGATTGCTGTATACACTTGTCACAGATAACAGTCCACTGTTTGCGTCTCACGTTTTTGAAGATTTTTGTACAGATAGTGAGTGGCATCTGGCATGTTATATCCCCTCCCTTTCATCCTCAGTCCAATGTAGAGGTGGAGCAGCTGGTCTGTACATTCAAAACCCAGATGAAAAAATATATCATTCAATCTTGTCTTGACGCAACACTTGATAGGTTCTTGAGTTCATATAGGCTCACTCCAGTCAGTGAACGCAGCCACCCATCAGCACCCACACACACAGTGATTCCATCCGGGCTCCATAGCCTGGGTCTGCAGGTCTGACCAGTGCATTAATTGGATATTAGCAGTCATCCATCGTTGCTCAGGCAATGCATCGTGCGCACCTCTGATGGCTTGGTGTCATGAAACAACAACCAGCTCCGACCACATGTGACTGACAGTGCACCAGAGAGCCCTCTGCTCCTGTGGCCACATTTACTATCTGTGCTGGTCCACGTGGCACAGTCCACACCTCCTCCAGCTCCAGTGCCGTCTTCACTCCAGGGGCTGACTGAAGAGTAATCAATGCTGGGCCACCTTCATGTTCGCAGCCCCTGTCACCGGAGTCGTCTTCTCCACTGCCTACATTTTTGAGTGGCTGACCAGATGTGTACATGGGTGCAGCACCATCACCAATGCTCGCTTTTGACCTCTCATGGTGGAGTGGGTGCCATATTTTCCTGTGCCAGCATGACACCTGCTCCAGCAGTCGTCACCTACCGATGAAGACATGGACATCTCTACATGAACACTTCTCCTCAAGAGGGAAAGAGTAATGTAATAATATAGTGTGAGTGAGGAAAAAGCAAACAGTGCATGATACACATGCCTCCACAGCCAGCCTAGAGAGGTCGCTACACAACCTGGACCTCTGTGTGTACAACGGCCCAACATAAGCCTTGGCCTCACTTACATTTACCTGATTATTGTATGCTTACCTACGAGACTGTATACTGATTTGTTCTATAGTTATTTGTACTGTTCCATACTTCATTCATTGTTATTGAGGATCTCTTCATGTGGAAGCAAAACAAAACTTGGTTCGTGTTACTTCTGATATTGTGTCCGTACAACATTACAACAGTTTTATAATTCTATAATTTATTATAAAATCATTTGGAAATTTCTTCTGAAACCTTCAGAAATGTGTGACACTGAAAGGGTTAAAGCATATATAAAATAAAACAAGCTTTCTGACAAAAGTCTTATTTAAACTTAATTACCCTGCACATAACACTTGATGGTCCATAGCCCATAACATCCACAATTCTGAAACGTTTTCCTTTTACGTTGACATAGAGTGGGCTTCTGATGCGTGCATATTCAAGTCTGTTGGTATGCCCTTGTACATTGGCAGCAGAAGCAGATCTCGGAACATCATGTCCTCGACAATGCCTACAAAATATTTCAATGTGAATATTGTTCCATAAATACACTTCTAAAGCATAAACTTTATGTATCTATTCAAGAGACTATAGCTCAATACAAAGTTCCATTTTTTGAAAATTGATATATAGTCAACTGGAAGTATGTGAATTTTGTAAATGTTTGTAAAATAACTGTATAGTGCATAGTATTTTGTCACAACTGAAGATGTCAGTTGTCTGCCATACCCAGTAATATGAATATTTTACATGCAGTTAAATGATTGTTTATGAAATAAATTATTATACAAATTTGTCATTAATACCTTTTACTACCAGTACCATTTTGGTTATTTGTTGCAGTACCATCAGAAAAATCGTCTGGGAGACCTCGTTTATTGGACTGCTGCTGCCGTGGGCCTTCTTTAGTTGACTGCTCCTCTGATGTCTCTGTACTGAAATATGAACAAAGATTAAATAATAACAATGATTTACATCCCTGCTCACACACCATTACATATCAGCTTTAGTTCCAAATCTCACACAAATGGGAGACAACAACTGAATTTAAAGCACATGACGAAATGCTTATAATGCAATATTCTCTACAGTAACTCTTGTTTGTCATTGCTTTTCTATAATATAATGTTTGAAACAGTGTGTTCACTGTGAACTAAGGTGCTCTAAACTCTTCTGCCTATCTGAAAAAGCAAATACTAGCGACACTGAAAAATCTACGGTCATTGCTCACCATATAATTTAAACAGAAAGAATTTTATTACAATTTGGTTAGCTATTCAGTCACATATTTATTAGAATCAGCACTAAATATCAAAAACTCAATGCTGATGGCTGTTGAGATTATCATCTCACTAACTTAAGTTGTATTTAAAATAGAGAAGTGCTTTTCATAGCACTGAAAAATTTAAAAATAATTTGATCATTAGCTTCACAATTTTTTCTAGTTCTTTTCAGAAGTAATCCGTTTTACCAGCATCAACTATTAGTAATTAATATATCTAAAATTTTTCCACACAAGATGCTGCTCACTATGTTCCAATGGTATGGCGAGGAACACAAATGATTACAAGAGAATAAAAAACTGTACATGACTAAATACTTCAAAATAAATGAATATTGGTTCATTTTATTTTCTGTCTTTTCAGAAATATAAACTTTCGCTGTTGAAGCATTTCTCTGAAAACCTCTTACACTATAGTGATCACTGATGCCACTGAAATCCAGAAGAAACAGCATCTTGTTAGAAAGGGTATGGAATACACTACTTACAAGGCAAAGGAAATTACAGCAGGAAGCCCTAACAAGTGAATAATCATTTAAAACATTCTAATTTTAACATTCTGTTTCCATTACATGCACCCTGCTAAAATAGAACTGGTGGAAACATTGCTTAAAGCATTTGAATCAGAATAAAAGGGAAGAACAGAACCAAATGACTAACTGACTTGAATATATCATCACATTTAAAAACTGGTTCAGACAAATGACTTGAGTTATGTTTGTTTCTCTGTAATATTTAGCATCATCACTACTGAAAATGAAATAAACACCATGTGTAAATCCAAAAATTAATAATACAAAAACATACAGATCAATTTTCAAGATTAACTGGGAGCAATTTCATTGTGTTCTAAAATGCTAATATCATGTAGTCTATAGCCCAACAAACTTGTGTTTCAGAGGAAAACAGACAAAGAACTTAGTGATCCCAAGATCAAATGAAAAATGGAACACTAAGAATGAAATTCTGTAGCCCGTAGTATTTTCTTCTCTGGAGAAACAATACCAAAACAAGTACGTATGCATAGTTCAGCTCAAGTAGTTTCATAGTTTCACAATACACCACTTGTCCTTCCCAGTACACAGTCTGCTTTGGTACACTATACAAGGCACGTCAATAAAGTAATGAGTCTGATGTGAAAAACAATGTTGCTTACCGTTTTATTCAAGTTTAGTGTTGTCGCCTTCAAAATAGTTCCCTTCTGATTGCACACACTTCTTCCAGTGATTCTGCCATTGATGGCAATATTTATGGAACTCATCTTCTGTAATATCCTCCAAGACCCTGATCACAGCTTTTTGGACATCTTGCGTTGTTTGAAAATGGTGTCCCTTGACTGCCGTTTTGACTCTTGGAAATAGAAAAAAGTTGCACGGAGTGATATCTGGTGAATAAGGTGGCTGTGGTAGTACTGAAATTTGTTTTGAGGTTAAAAATTGCTGTGCTGATAGAGCAGTATGGGATGGCGCAGAATCCAATTATCAGCAATGTTGGCATGGACACGAAGAACTCTTTTATGAAGTCTTTCTAAAATTTCTTTGTAGTAATATTGGTTAACTGTTTGTCCAGGAGGCACCCACTCTTTATGAACAATTCCCTTGAAATCAAAGAGGCACACAAGCATGAATTTCACTTTTGACTTTGACATGTGAGCTTTCTTTGGTCTGGGTGATCCCTTTGAGCACCATTGCGGACTTTGGCATTTTGTCTCTGGATCATACTAAAAAAACCAATTTTCATCACCAGTGATAAAATGGTTCAACAATTCTGGATTGATTTCTGTTTGCTCTAACAGATTGGATGCCACATTTTTCCATGTTTTCTCGCTGTTGTGGTGTGACATTTTTGGTGACCATTTTCGCACAAATCTTTCTCATACCAAGATCTTCAGTTATTATCATACGAACCATTTCTCGATTGATGTTCAGTTCTTATGCAATCATTTTCATGGATAATCTTCAATCAGATCATACAAGTTCATGCACCATGGCCAAGTTTACATCCATCTGTGAGGTTGATGGTCATCCACTGTGGTCTTCATCTTCAACATTCGTTCTGCCTTCACTAAACATTTTATGCCAACGAAAAACTTGAGCTCTTGACATAACCTCCTCTCCAAAAGCCTTCTGAAGCTTACTGTAAGTTGTCATCATGTTTTCACCCAATTTAACGCAAAAAGAAATGGCATACAGTTGCGCAATATTATGCGGTTCCATTTCCGTGGCGAGAGACACGAACACGTGTTAACTTATTACAGCACAACTCATGACTGAGCAGTTGCATTGATGTCCCACTTGGACTAGAAGCAGCTTATAGACCAAGATCAAAGATATAATGCCTATGCAAGCCTGCAGCGTTGCCACATCTTGCAAAGAAAATCAGTCTCATTACTTTATTGTCGCACCTTGTATGTACATTTGAGTGTATTCACATAGGTTTTCCCCTTTAATATGTGTCTTGAATATGATTTTATACAATCTGTTCATGTTTTAATGTTCTCTTAACTGTACTAGTAAAATTCTTATTTAAATGAAAATAAACATACTACATGGGGTAGTCATAGCGTTTTAATTATCACCTAGGGTAAATGATGTTGTAACTATGAGCATCTGTAGAAAATCATCCAAGAGGGGAAAAGACTCTAAAAATTGACATTTTAATATAACTAATTCAGGGACTTTAAAAATGTGTTGCATCCTAATAACTTATTCTGACAGGGAATAGACAAAACTTATTGTACCTCATATGTCTGACAGTTTTACTCTCAGTATGTATTTTAACCATACCTAAAAGATAAGCCCTTTTCATTAGTATCTGTGAAATCCAACAAGTTACTAAATGTAGTTCAATAATATTTGCAAAATGTATTTTTACTCATACATCAATGGTGTGTTGATACTGAAAGAAATCCTATTGGATATTAGCAAAAACATCCCTCAAAAAATGCCCTTGTTTGATACTCCTCTAATTGGAGAAACAGAAAATAAACATATAAAAATAATGCTTATTCAACTCTGATACCATCAGTTTT
Source organism: Schistocerca gregaria (assembly GCF_023897955.1). Classification (NCBI taxonomy): domain Eukaryota; kingdom Metazoa; phylum Arthropoda; class Insecta; order Orthoptera; family Acrididae; genus Schistocerca; species Schistocerca gregaria. The sequence continues at coordinate 180,840,242 of NC_064931.1, read as the reverse complement.
GGTTGCAAAACTTCACATCTGTTGAAGCTAATAGTTTTATTTCATTATTTTCATGGCTTCTATTATTTAATGCTGACTGTCATAACAAAAGTACAACCAAATGTGATTTGAAAGCTGTATTTTTTGGGTTATTTGGGTAGAATGTAAACCAGGATCAGTGTTCAACAAGATGAATCTGAGAAATGTTTCAAAAACAAATCCCAAATTGACTGGTGAAACTGACTGTTCAACAAGATGAATCTGAGAAATGAAACTTCCTGGCAGATTAAAACTGTGTGCCGGACTGAGACTCTAACTCGGGACCTTTGCCTTTCACGGGCAAGTGCTCTACCATCTGAACTACCCAAGCACGACTCATGCCCCTTCCTCACAGCTTCACTTCTGCCAGTATCTTGTCTCCTACCTTCCAAACTTCACAGAAGCTCTCCTGCGAACCTTGCAGAACTATCACTCCTGGAAGAAAAGGTATTGCAGAGACATGGCTTACCCACAGCTTAGGGGTTGTTTCCAGAATGAGATTTTCACTCTGCAGCAGTGCTGATATGAAACTTCCTGGCAGATTAAAACTGTGTGCCGGACTGAGACTCGAACTCAGGACCTTTGCCTTTCGCAGGCAAGTGCTCCACCATCTGAGCTACCCAAGCACGACTCACGCCCCGTCCTCATAGCTTTACTGCTGCCACACTCTGCTGCAGAGTAAAAAACTCATTCTGTAAATAACCCCCAGGCTGTGGCTAAGCCATGTCTCCACAATATCCTTTCTTCCAGGAGTGCTAGTTCTGCAAGGGTCGCAGGAGAGCTTCTGTGAACTTTGGAAGGTAGGAGACGAAATACTGGGAGAAGTAAAGCTGTGAGGATGGGGCGTAAGCCGTGCTTGGGTAGCTCACTTCTGGAGTGCTAGTTCTGCAAGGTTCACTGGAGAGCTTCTGTGAACAGAAATTTTTCAAAAACAAATCCCAAATTGACTGGTGGAATTGACTTGCCAAGCTAGGGCTGAATGAATATGGTCCTTTTTTCATTAGTTGTGGATTCATGTCAAATGTACTATACAACTGGTAACACACAGCCTACATGTTAAACTGTGATGAGAAGATTTGGGGCTGCATTTTGGTACTGTCCTCTAAAGGTGTCCATCCACCATCGCTGTAAATCAGTACAGAAACTGCCACCGTGCCCAGGAAATGTTATGATGTATCATCAACGTTCTGACAATCAAATGAGCCCAAATTACAAAGTACTTACTAAAGCCATAGTATTCCCCTATCCTCTCGGCATTGCTGAATCTGGGGTGTCGTAGTATAATAGACAATCATTTCTATAAAAGGTTGAGAATCCCATTCTGATCAAGGAGTCTGTGATCCAGATTCCAGGATGGGGTAAATGCACCCTCTAGCCCCCCCCCCCCCCCCCTCTCCCCCACATCGAGGATGCCTTCGCCTGTGACCATGAAATTTAGTGAGGACATTAGTTCTCCTCCACATATTCATCCTTCAATGTCACACATTATTTTCCAAACAGTGGGAGACTGTAGGAGATCTCAGTTGTTGTAGGAGTCTGTACTTTGGGTGATCAGAAAACATTCCACACTGAAGAACAATTCGTCATCATTCTGGAAATGATGGAGCAAGTGAGGGGAGCAGGTAATTTTACAGCCCTAAGAATCTGCAAATGTAACTGTGTCTTCTTAGATATTAAATAGTTACACTTTTTCAAATGATTCATCAGTTCTTTTAATGCTGAAAATGTGATTGTCAAAAACATTAACTGTTCTGTTACTATTCACTACATTTTTATGAGCAGGCACACTGCTTGTTGACTACCCAGTGCTCTCTACCTGTCAGGTGGATGGCGGTATTACATGCCAGAGTAAGTGTTTTTAGACTTCACTGAAGTCCCTTGAAAAGCAAAAAAACTGATGTCGACATGGTCGAGCAAGACCAGTATATCTGAGGTGTGGTAGGTGCTTCAGAGATGGCTCAGTAAACAGCATTTTGTTTCTGCACTCATGCACTTGGCACACAGCACTGGGATCGAAAGGCTTTTTTTCTTTTAATGAGAGATGTTAAATTTTTGTCAACCAGGTTGTTAATCCAAGATCTCCATTTTCTTATGACACACAATGTTCCACCACTGAGCCCAACAACAGCCTAAGAAGCATCAAGTAATTATAACTTGAATGAAATAACTCTGTTACTGACAGGCTGCAGAGGTCAATGCTGCAGGTTGGCAGGCAGCTATACTTGATATGGATCTGCATGTACCTACAAGCAAGGCAACACCACAAGCATGTGATGCTTGAGAAAGAACTATGATCAGCTGATGACTTGCCCCTACCACTTGACTTGCTGAAACATGAAGACAAAGCTATTTTAATCAAATTGTAGTACTAAATTCTATCCGCAACACAGCACTTTGAGGAGAAAATCTAACAGAATGTATGGAACCATAATTCCCCAATATTTATAGACTATTATTTTAAAGGATGCATGAAGCCAATAAAAGACACTGTTGATGTCTGTTCCTGTTTAAAATTATTACTTCATCATAAAAATGAAAAAAAAATTACTCCTTGCCCTATCAACAGAAATATCATTACACACTAAGCTTCTATAACATAGGAGCAAGAGTTACAGAACTACTTCCTCCAGTCTACCTGTACAAAGTAAAAGAAATTAAAACAGCATTAGGAAACACAATTTATGCTTCTGCCACCTTACTCAGAGTTGCAACTAGAAGATATACAGCAGCTGTAGCTATGAAGATTTCTGAAAATTTACTGGTGTAATGACACCAGAAATAAAAATGCCGACTCATGCATGTAACCATAATGTTTATATTGTCAAAAAGCTTTAAAATATTTACTCACTATTAAAATATTTATTTACTATTAACCACCATGGGTTCATTCAAAACAAATCTCACCCAATGTCTTATGGAAGTTCCTTAAAAGAAATAATACATTATTACTCATATACATACTTACTCATCTTCAGGTACTGCCTTGAAGTAACAAGCTCCCAGTCTCACATAAAAATGTGGTTCCCTAAAATACAACAACCTTTTATTATTGAACTGTGTTACTGCACAAAAGTTATATCTTTTATTATAGGAAGTACATCACAAAGGCTGGATGCAGCCCACCTCATTTCAGTAGCATCAAATGTACTGACAAAGGCAGTGGCTGAGGCAAAAGTGGATCATTAACTTTTCAGGACATACAGAAAGGAAAATTTTATTACATACACCTTCAAAAGCATTTGTAAAGTCAATATAATTTATTATGTGTAGCAAGAAATTTTAATTTGCCATCTGACTGATTAGAATTTAACTATATAAGACTAAGAGAAATGTATAGAACAGAAACTAGACAGAATATACACTACCTATTATCTCCACGTTTTACTTCTGACGCAGGCAAAACTTTATAAATATCAGTTGGTAACTGCAAATAGAAACCAGGCGAACTGCAAAAGGAATAAATTACTTCAGAATTGTTACAAGTAACTTTAGTTGTTGTAACTACAACATGTTAATCATACTAACAGCAATGACAGCAGACACTTTCAAGTAATTATGCCATTAGGTATTTCATTAATTTTATTTCTACATCTTTTCCAGAAATCATGTTATGATGTATATCTTCAGCAGGTGTCACAGGAGTGAAATTAATTTTGTGATGCCTTTGCATGTGACTGGCTCAACATGAATAACAAAGTTATAAAAACATCTACATGTATACTCTGCAAGTGATAATACATTGGATGGCTGAGTGTACTTTGTATGAGTATTAGCCATTACCTGTCCTATTGCACTCATTAATGAAGTAAGGAAAAATGACAATGGCAATGTCTGTCTGGCTGGCTACTTGCCGCCATAAAGAACATAATTTCCATTATTGTGTTCTTAGTATTCTTATACAAGATATGTGATGGAAATGGAATCGTTACACAACCTGCCTTGAATTCCAGTTCACTATATTTACCCAACACAGGTTCAACAATGTTGTCTTCCATGAAGAGATTTCCATTTAAATTCCATTTACATTTTCATTACATTTTCTATGGGCTTCACTGGTCTAGCAGCATGTAACTACATTCATTTAACATCTGCTGTCAGACATACTCAACAAGGTATCTAGATGGCACAGTGATACTCTAGAACTGCTCAGAGTCCTTCATTTGGTTTCCCATTGCCTACAACCGATTTCTCATTCTCACTCCATTTCACATTGGCTCAAAGTATTAGCCCCATATACTTTAGCAATGTGACAAGCACTGAATGTTTCAAATGAATATTATAAGCTTCCCTACCTTCTTTATGAACAGTATCTTACATTTACACACACCTAAAGAAAACAGCTCTATTCAACAATGACACTTTCTTGTAAACAATAGCAACACCTGCAAACCACCTTTGAGTGTCATTGACCATCCCGAATAAAACACTGCTCTATGTTGCGAACATTAATGCCCTTATTGGGACCGATGACCATAGCAGTCTGGTCCTTTCCATCCCACAAACCAACCAACCAATGCCCTTATTACACGTCCTTGGGACTTATTCAAGATTACTTTTCTGATAAACATTCTCCACACATATTCCTCTGTCTTACTTTTTCAGCTTCATTATAGTATTAACTATACCACCACGTATGGCTACCTCAACATTAATATAATGGGGTGAATGTCCAAGAAGGTACCTATCATGCAGAACTTCAGGTGGAAGACGTGGAGGGTGCGAGGGTGGAGGGTGCAAAAGGGATAGGCAAATGAAGTTATCTTTTGGCAATTTATATAACACGCACACATATTTAGGCATTTTTTAACTTAACGAGTGACTAAAACATCAAACACACCTTATTAGAAAATATTAAAACTAAAAATAGTTTTAAATATTTGTTACAAATTACATAAATTATGTCCTACGTTGTTGTTGTTGCCCTCTTCAGTCCTGAGACTGGTTTGATGCAGCTCTCCATGCTACTCTATCCTGTGCAAGCTTCTTCATCTCCCAGTACTTACTGCAACGTACATCCTTCTGAATCTGCTTAGTGTATTAATCTCTTGGTCTTCCTCTGCGATTTTTACCCTCCACGCTGCCCTCCAATGCTAAATTTGTGATCCCTTGATGCCTCAGAACATGTCCGACCAACCGGTCCCTTCTTTCAATCCTATTCAATACCTCCTCATTAGTTATGTCCTACGTTAAACCATAAAATTATGACTGAAATAAATAATCAGTTACAAATTTCCACATTTTGCTGTTTCTCTTTACTGATATGTTTCCTCTTAATGGACTGTGTTTACATGAGTAATGTCTTGTGAGACTGCATTACTTCTTTGAGAGAGGCTTCTTTCCCTCCAATAACACCTCAGCTCTAGACTGAGTGCTGGCACATTCAGTACAAGATGCCACAGAGCACTGGATATTCTGCCTGCAGCCATCACCAGCTATCTGCTGATGCAGATTACAATTGCCTGCAGTGCAGAAGCCAAATGCCCCATACCACCACAAACAGCACCACATCTGGTAATACAGTATACTGGCAAATTCAAGACATCTGCCTGTCAATGTCCTGAGTTTGTCTCAAACGCACAAAAATTTAAATCTAGAATACGTGACTCATTGAGAGTTCATAAATGGAATAGACAATAATTTTATCAAATACTGCACAAAATTGTGAACTAATGATACTGTAGGTGTTGTGGCATTCTTAGATGAGGAATAATGACAAAAATTAGATGTCAAAATGATTCCCAGGAAACAGAAGTAAAGTAAATCTACTTCTGGCCCATTCTTGCTGACAGTGAACATCTTACCTGTGGTATCGATAGCTACGATGCCACAGCGTAGGTGCAAGTTCATAGGTTGGCACTACGACACCAACACAGATGACAGCACCCTCTAACTGGCACTGCACAGCTCTACAAGCTTCACTCCAGATTCAGCCCATTTGATTCCGACTAGACGACCAAGCAACATTTTTTCTATTTCATAGTGGACGAGCCGCTACAGATTTTGCCTTTGTAACTTGATGAACCCCCCCATGAACCATGGACCTTGCCGTTGGTGGGGAGGCTTGCGTGCCTCAGCGATACAGATGGCCGTACCGTAGGTGCAACCACAACGGAGGGGTATCTGTTGAGAGGCCAGACAAACGTGTGGTTCCTGAAGAGGGGCAGCAGCCTTTTCAGTAGTTGCAGGGGCAACAGTCTGGATGATTGACTGATCTGGCCTTGCAACATTAACCAAAACGGCGTTGCTGTGCTGGTACTGCGAACGGCTGAAAGCAAGGGGAAACTACAGCCGTAATTTTTCCCGAGGACATGCAGCTTTACTGTATGATTAAATGATGATGGCATCCTCTTGGGTAAAATATTCCGGAGGTAAAATAGTCCCCCATTCGGATCTCCGGGCGGGGACTACTCAGGAGGATGTCGTTATCAGGAGAAAGAAAACTGGCGTTCTACGGATCGGAGCGTGGAATGTCAGATCCCTTAATCGGGCAGGTAGGTTAGAAAATTTAAAAAGGGAAATGGATAGGTTAAAGTTAGATATAGTGGGAATTAGTGAAGTTCGGTGGCAGGAGGAACAAGACTTCTGGTCAGGTGATTACAGGGTTATAAACACAAAATCAAATAGGGGTAATGCAGGAGTAGGTTTAATAATGAATAGGAAAATAGGAATGCGGGTAAGCTACTACAAACAGCATAGTGAACGCATTATTGTGGCCAAGATAGATACGAAGCCCACACCTACTACAGTAGTACAAGTTTATATGCCAACTAGCTCTGCAGATGACGAAGAAATTGAAGAAATGTACGATGAAATAAAAGAAATTATTCAGGTAGTGAAGGGAGACGAAAATTTAATAGTAATGGGTGACTGGAATTCGAGTGTAGGAAAAGGGAGAGAAGGAAACATAGTAGGTGAATATGGATTGGGGCTAAGAAATGAAAGAGGAAGCCGCCTAGTAGAATTTTGTACAGAGCACAACTTAGTCATAGGTAACACTTGGTTTAAGAATCATGAAAGAAGGTTGTATACGTGGAAGAACCCTGGAGATACTAAAAGGTATCAGATAGATTATATAATGGTAAGACAGAGATTTAGAAACCAGGTTTTAAATTGTAAGACATTTCCAGGGGCAGATGTGGACTCTGACCACAATCTATTGGTTATGACCTGTAGATTAAAACTGAAGAAACTGCAAAAATGTGGGAAATTAAGGAGATGGGACCTGGATAAACTGAAAGAACCAGAGGTTGTACAGAGTTTCAGGGAGAGCATAAGGGAACAATTGACAGGAATAGGGGAAAGAAATACAGTAGAAGAAGAATGGGTAGCTCTGAGGGATGAAGTAGTGAAGGCAGCAGAGGATAAAGTAGGTAAAAAGACGAGGGCTGCTAGAAATCCTTGGGTAACAGAAGAAATATTGAATTTAATTGATGAAAGGAGAAAATATAAAAATGCAGTAAATGAAGCAGGCAAAAAGGAATACAAACGTCTCAAAAATGAGATCGACAGGAAGTGCAAAATGGCTAAACAGGGATGGCTAGAGGATAAATGTAAGGATGTAGAGGCTTATCTCACTAGGGGTAAGATAGATACTGCCTACAGGAAAATTAAAGAGACCTTTGGAGAGAAGAGAACCACGTGTATGAATATCAAGAGCTCAGATGGCAACCCAGTTCTAAGCAAAGAAGGGAAGGCAGAAAGGTGGAAGGAGTATATAGAAGGTTTATACAAGGGTGATGTACTTGAGGACAATATTATGGAAATGGAAGAGGATGTAGATGAAGACGAAATGGGTGATACGATATTGCGTGAAGAGTTTGACAGAGCACTGAAAGACCTGAGTCGGAACAAGGCCCCCGGAGTAGACAACATTCCATTAGAACTACTGATGGCCTTGGGAGAGCCAGTCATGACAAAACTCTACCAGCTGGTGAGTAAGATGTATGAGACAGGCCAAATACCCTCAGACTTCAAGAAGAATATAATAATTCCAATCCCAAAGAAAGCAGGTGCTGACAGATGTGAAAATTACCGAACTATCAGTTTAATAAGTCACAGCTGCAAAATACTAACGCGAATTCTTTACAGACGAATGGAAAAACTGATAGATGCGGACCTCGGGGAGGATCAGTTTGGATTCCGTCGAAATGTTGGAACACGTGAGGCAATACTGACCTTACGACTTATCTTAGAAGAAAGATTAAGAAAAGGCAAACCTACGTTTCTAGCATTTGTAGACTTAGAGAAAGCTTTTGACAATGTTGACTGGAATACTCTTTTTCAAATTCTAAAGGTGGCAGGGGTAAAATACAGGGAGCGAAAGGCTATTTACAATTTGTACAGAAACCAGATGGCAGTCATAAGAGTCGAGGGGCATGAAAGGGAAGCAGTGGTTGGGAAAGGAGTGAGACAGGGTTGTAGCCTCTCCCCGATGTTATTCAATCTGTATATTGAGCAAGCAGTAAAGGAAACAAAAGAAAAATTTGGAGTAGGTATTAAAATTCATGGAGACGAAGTAAAAACTTTGAGGTTCGCCGATGACATTCTAATTCTGTCACAGACGGCAAAGGACTTGGAAGAGCAGTTGAACGGAATGGACAGTGTCTTGAAAGGAGGATATAAGATGAACATTAACAAAAGCAAAACGAGGATAATGGAATGTAGTCAAATTAAATCGGGTGATGCTGAGGGAATTAGATTAGAAAATGAGACACTTAAAGTAGTAAAGGAGTTTTGCTATTTGGGGAGCAAAATAACTGATGATGGCCGAAGTAGAGAGGATATAAAATGTAGACTGGCAATGGCAAGGAAAGCGTTTCTGAAGAAGAGAAATTTGTTAACATCGAATATAGATTTAAGTGTCAGGAAGTCATTTCTGAAAATATTTGTTTGGAGTGTAGCCATGTATGGAAGTGAAACATGGATGATAACTAGTTTGGACAAGAAGAGAATAGAAGCTTTCGAAATGTGGTGCTACAGAAGAATACTGAAGATAAGGTGGATAGATCACGTAACTAATGAGGAGGTATTGAATAGGATTGGGGAGAAGAGAAGTTTGTGGCACAACTTGACTAGAAGAAGGGATCGGTTGGTAGGACATGTTTTGAGGCATCAAGGGATCACAAATTTAGCATTGGAGGGCAGTGTGGAGGGTAAAAATCGTAGAGGGAGACCGAGAGATGAGTACACTAAGCAGATTCAGAAGGATGTAGGTTGCAGTAGGTACTGGGAGATGAAGAAGCTTGCACAGGATAGAGTAGCATGGAGAGCTGCATCAAACCAGTCTCAGGACTGAAGACCACAACAACAACAACAACAACTTGATGAACAGCTTCGCACCTATGTGCTCATCTGTATGCAAAGTTAAGTAAAAGAGTTATAACCCATACCCAGTACCGAAGCATTTCACCATTTCCTGCTCCTACTCGCTTCCTACATTCGGCCTACCCTTCAGTTATGGAGCAGACTCACGCGCCGCCTTCCAGGTGGGTTACAAAAGTCGGCGACAAGCACGGACTAAAAATTGTTTTTCCTCTCCTCTTTTTTTTTGCTCGGTACTGCTTTCTTTTCGTGCTAGCCCAGTGTGACTGCTTCCACCTTTCGCTATAAGACTTCCATTTGTGTAAACCATGGCTTTGCCACAGGAACAGGCTTCCCTGTTCATCTAGTACCTTTTCAGGCTCTGCAAATATCACAGCTGCTTGTTGCCATAAATGGACTGGTCACACTACACACTGCAGCTACTTCGGCACCTGTGAGTCCACTGCCTGTACCAATACTGATGATGCCTCCAGCGCCACCATTTTGTGCCTTCAATCCTGATGTTGAATGCTGGCCAGAATACATCGTCCAGCTCAAGGCACACTTCACAGAATACAACATGCCAGGTACAGAGTGGCTTGCCTTTTTCATTACCAACGCAGGTGCTGTGTTACTCCATGTGCTCATAATATGGTTTCCCACCACCCACACAGAAACTAGAACTTACGACAAAGTGATTGACACTTTGAACTCCCACTTCCGTGCTAGTGTAAATGTGGTAGTTGCATGCTACAAATTCTTTCGTCCCCAGCGTGGCCCTACTCATCCCAATAAATCATGGTTAGCAGACCTTCAGGGACTAACATCTGATTGTGACTTTAATTGCTCGTGTGGATGCTCATATGCGGATATCATGATTAGAGACGCTATTGTGCAGAATGTAGCAGACCACTGCACCCACGAACAAATCCTAAAATTTAAAAACCCATCTTTGCAGGAAGTAGTGGACTTGCTAGGCAGATAAGATACATTAGACACGGCTGCTTCCACTTTCGACGTGACCTTGAGTGTGTGTACTGTTAGCATGGCACAACATGTGCCCTCCCGCCTGGCCCCAGCACAGCCAGCCACGCCGCGCCGCTCGTGCACATGTGAACAAGTTTCACACCTGGCACCTACTCAGAAACTAAAATCATGTCCAAACTGCTTTTGTGCCCACCCACAGGATAGTTGCCCATCCTGTCAAGCACAGTGTTATTTTTGTAATAAGAAAGGACATGTGCAAGCTGTGTGCAGTAAGAGAAACTCTAATTCACAACTTCTCTCCCGTTCGCGTGACTAGCGTGGGCGTCACCGCAATGGAAACTGCCGTGATCATGATTCACATCAGCCTATGGACATTAATGCCATTTATTCAAAGCCTTCTGCATCACGTGCTTCTACAGCTCTTCATGTGGATCAAGTTTTGCCAGACACTTCCTCTCTCATTCAGCGCAATGCGAGGAAACTTTTTGTGACTTTGCACATTTGTGGACGTTCTGTTCATATGCAGCTGGACACTGGTGCATCAGTTTCTTTACTGAACAAATCAACATATGACTTGCTTGGTTCATCCCTGCATCATCATTCGCATTCCACAGTGACTGCAATTACTGGACAGGAAATCTCAGTGCTCGGCATGTGTAGTTTGCAAGCCACATATGGTGCAACGACACATACAGTGTCTTTCCATGTGTTCTGCTCTAGTGATGTTACAAAAAATTTTGGCATGGACGAATTTGAACATTTTTGGCCTCGCAATTCAGGACAATGTACTTTGCATCAACACTAGTGACCATGCAGACAGTGTTGCCACACTGTGCGATGATTTTGCTGGACTCTTTCATGATTGCTTTGGTTGTGCCACGAACTATGCAGCGCATGTTGTAATTAAAGACAATGCCATGCCTATTTTGCGGTGTGCACGCCCGGTACTGCATGCACTATGTAACACGTTAGTTGCTGAACTTCAGCATTTGCAAGACAGTGGTGTCCTTGAACCTGTTTCTGCTTTGCCTTTGCCATGGGCTTCGCCTATAGTGTGTGTGAAAAAACAAAATGGTCATCTCCGTATTTGTGCTGACTGTAAGTCTACAGTAAATCCCCAGACAGTGGTAGCTACGTTTCCCTTACCTCATCCTGAAGACATTTTTTATAAGCTTGGTGCACGATTGACTTGCAGGACGCGTACTTTCAGATTCCACTCTACCAACAGTCACAGTGCTATTTTGTGATCAACACCTCCTTGGATTGTTCAAGTTTCGCCACCTTCTGTTCAGTTGTGCTTCAGCTCCTACTATTTTTCAGTCTCACTTACAGCAGTTGTGTACCACTGTCCCTGGTTGTTCCAATTACGTGGATGGTATTGTCGTATCAGGTCGCACCCCTGATGAACATCTGCAGAATTTGCATGCCTTATTTACAGTACTTCTGCAGGCAGGACTCAAGTATAACAGTGACAAGTGCAAATTTTTTCAAACCGAGATTCAGTATTTAGGACATATGATTAACGGACAGGGCATCTATCCCTCACCATCACATCTCAGTGTGATTAGAGACTTGCCAGCACCCAGGAATGTGAAAGAACTTCAGTCGGTGTTGGGCAAAATTACGTATTATATTCGGTTTATGCCAAATGCAGCACAGATTGCAGTGCCTTTGCATTGCCTTCGGCGTAAGAACATTCCTTTTGTTTGATCTTCGGAATGTGATGCTGCTTTCCACAAGCTCAAGTCTGCTTTGTTGAGTGATCACTGTTTGATTCCTTTTGATCCCTCCAAACCAGTTGTTTTCGCTGTTGATGCATCTTCTCATCTACTCATGGCATCGGAGCGGTTCTTTCACGTCGCATTAATTCTGTCAATTGCCCGATCGCTTTTGCATCTAAGCTGCTCAATTCTGCCCAGCAAAACTATTCTTTAAGCTTTAACTATTGCATATGGAGTGACTAAGTTTCATGATCTTTTGTACGGGTGAAAGTTCTATTTCGTCACCGACCATAAGCCTTTGACGTCGCTGTTTCACCCGTCAAAGCCAGTTCTGGCCTGTACTGCACAAAAGTTGCAATGTCAGTCTTTGTTTTTGTCTAAGTACAGTTACGAAACCTTGTTTCGGCCTACGGCCTAGCATGGCAATGCTGATGCTTTGTCCCCTTTACCTATTGGTCCTGACGCAGTGTTTGATTGTTCCGAATTGTCATGCATGTTCATTGATTCGCAAGTTAAGGAATTAGCTGATGGTTTTCCGGTGCATTTTCGTCGCATTGCTTCTGCAACATCCGCCGATGCTTCTTTGCAGATTCTTTTGCAGTATATTCATACTCAATAGCCTCCATCTGCTACCCAGATTAGCGATCCCCTTGTAAGGCGTTACTTTGTGCAATGTCACAAATGGTCTGTACACCACGGTGTTATCTTGTTAGGAACTGACAATGATCAGTCTCGTATGGTTGTGCCTCATTCGTTGCAGTCGGAAAACCTCTGATTGCTGCACACTGGTCATTGGGGTATTGTGCGGATGAAACAATTAGCATGTCGTCACTGCACTTGGATCAGCATTGATAAACAAATTGAGAATTTGCTTGCTAATTTTCGCTCTTGCGCGGAGCTTCAATCTGCTCCCCGACAGCACTTCTTTGCGTGGCTGACTACTACTGCGCCTTGGCAGTGCATTCATATTGATTTTGTGGGTCCTTTCTGGGACACCCGCTGGTTGATAGTTATTGATGCATACAGCAACTTTCCTTTTGTTGTACCTATGTCTTCTACTACATCTGCCAGTACTATTCAGGCTTTGACGTCTATTTTTTGCATTGAGGGCCTTCCTGAAGTTATTGTCTTTGAGAATGGCCCCCAATTTGTGTCAGAGTTTGAAGCGTTCTGTGCTGCTTATGGCATTCACCATCTGACCTCAGCCCCATTCCACCCCCAGTCGAACGGCCAGGCTGAATGCTTTGTGCGTATGTTTAACTCACAGATGAGCAAGTTGCATGCCACGCACTCTGGACTTTCCTTGCTTCAATTCGTCCCAGCCGCATGGCACCCGTTCCCCAGCGGAATTGCTACATGGCCGCGTCCATCGGTCGTTCGTGCAGCTATTGCACCCACTGCCACGCACTCCCACTGCTTCAGTTCGTTCTGGCTTGGTGCCATAGCATTTGGTGTTCTATCATGTTTTCTCTGGCAGGCAGCACTGGGAGCAGGGGCGCATTCTTCACCAGCTTGGCTGCACCTTATTTGTCATTTCTGGTCCCCCCGGCACTGTGAAGCGACACCGGAACCAGATCCGTTTGTGCTGTCCGGTTGTTTTTTGGCAGAATTGGAGGCTTCACGGCTTCCACTGCCTGAGCCCAAGACTCCACCGACGGTGCCTCCATCGTTCGCGCCTCCGCCGTGAGTGCTCCTGCTGTTTTCGCCACTGCCAGTCCGGTCACCTGCACCGAAAGGGCACCTCTCACCGCCACCAGGGCCCCACCTCCAGCCGCCACCGTTGCCGTGTTCCTCCACAGTGCCAGAACCGATGGACGCCGATGCTGCCATCACGACGCTGCTGCCGTCATCACCCATGGAGGCCGTTGCTCCACCTTCTCATCCGAGCCTATTCAGTGGCAGTGCATGGCCTGGGCAGGTTTTCCAAGGGGCGTTTTCCTCACCCCCTCGTGAGCAATTCGGAGTCGTGGGTGGGCAGCATGGCCCGGCAGTTCCGCTGTCCGCCGCCTCAGTTACACCACCTCTGGGTCGCTCCACCTGCCATCGGAAGCCATACTCAATGACGCTGCATCATCTCAGGAGGGAGGGATGTGGTATCAATAGCTATGATGCCATGGTGTAGGCGCACGTTCGTAGGTTGACACTATGACACCGACACAGGTGACAGCGCCCTCTAGCCAGCGCTGTGCAGCTCCACCTAGATGCTCATCTGTATGCAAAGTTAGGTAAAAGAGTTATAACCCATACACAGTCCCGAAGCATTTCACCATTTCCTGCTCCTTCTCACTTCCTCCAGTTGGCCTACCCTTCAGTTACAGGAGCAGACCCACGTGCCGCCTTCCAGGTGAGATACAAAATTACCCTTACACAATTAACCAGCTGAGATACCAGGCATTGCTGGGTATTTATTTATTCCAATCTTCTCCTAATCCATCTCTTTGTCCTTCCTCTCGCTAACCACCCTCTCCTCCTCCTCACCCCCACCCTTGCCACCAAATCCATCCACCTCATCCTCACCCTTCTCTCTATCCATTACTATTAAAAGTATGACATGCAATAAGTCTCTCATTTGTGTTGTCCAGGTCATGAGAATGAGCTCTGCAGTGAGCCAGTAATTTTGTCAGCATCTTTCAGAACCTAAGATCAAGCCAGGGGAGGAGGGAGGAGAATATGAACAGAGAGGAGGGAGTAGGAAATGTAGGTGTTAAATATTAGACTTTAAGTATGTAAGCAAGAAGAAGTTTAAAAAGGTGTGAAATTGTGTTTCAAGTTTGCTGGAAGTCATTAAGTGCTCTTATTATCAAACACTGGATGAGTCTATTCTTGATAACTTGCACTCTATTTTAAGAAAACCTAGTTTTTCACACATCTCGAGTTTATGATGTCATATCTCCTGAACTATGTATCTCATAATGACATAATCTTGCAGGTACATTCAGTGGTGGCAAAATGTGTTGAAAATATAGATAGTAGTAAAGAAGTAATAAACTGAAATCTTATGTCTGAAGCAGCAGTTTTAATGCATGGATAGCGAAATTGTAGCATTATATATAAATTGACGTTGGAGAGGGGAAGAAAGGTAAGAAAGGGAGGGGGTCACTGCTGTCAGCTGTATTGGGACGTTATGCAGAATCAGCAGTGACAAGTGAAAATGTTAATAGAATGAAATTTTCATGCTATAGTAGAGTGTGCGCTGATATGAAACTTCCTGGCAGGTTAAAACTGTGTGCCAGACGGAGACTCGAACTCGGGACATTTGCCTTTCACGAGCAAGTGCTCTACCAACTGAGATACCCAAGCAGGACTCACGCCCCGTCCTCACAGCTTCACTTCTGCCAGTACCTCGTCTCCTACCTTCCACACTTTACAGAAGCTCTCCTGCGAACCTAGCAGAACTAGCACTCTTGAAAGAAAGGATATTGTGGAGACATGGCTTAGCCACAGCCTGGGGGAGGAGAACTTCTGTAAAGTTTGGAAGGTAGGAGACGAGGTACTGGCAAAAGTGAAGCTGTGAGGATGGGGCGTGAGTCGTGCTTGGGTAACTCAGTTGGTAGAGCACTTGCCCGCGAAAGGCAAAGGTCCCGAGTTCAAGTCTTGGTCCGGCACACAGTTTTAATCTGCCAGAAAGTTTCAAGTGAAAATGTTGACCAGACCAGGATTCGGATCCAGTATCTCCTGCTTACTACGCACATGCATTAACCACTGCACCATCCGGGACACAGCATCATCACAACTACGCAGACTATCTCACCACACCTCATGGCCGATCCATATTCCCATTGAGTGTCACCTATCCAAAGTCCCTTTCCATTTCCTCCACATTCGCTCTCTGAGATTACCACAGTAGGTCTGGCATATTTGTGCATCCGCATTGAAGACAGTGGATCTATTGCCCAGCTTGTCCCATCAAATTATATGAATGTGTGGGGTCTGTTCTTTCAGACATACTTTTTTTCCTTTTATTCTTTTGTCCGGGGGGCTGGTATCAGTGAGAAACAGCTTCGTAATGGTTTGAAATTATGTATAAAGTTTGCTTAAAGTTGCTACAAGCTCTCGTTCTCAAATGTTGGATAAATATAGTCTGTATATTTGCACGCAGTGTGTTACGCTTCTGTTTCATGCCCCCCTTCCCATGCCTTTGAGAGGTAAGTGGTTCTTACTCCCACTGTGCTTCTTTCCAGATAGCAAGTGATATGTGAAACAAGTTTAGTTGAAATCACTTCATTAGTTTAGGAAGAGATGTTATATTTACAGGGTTGCACAAAAGCACAGAAACACTATAAGAAATGCACGCTTGAACATAAATACAGATGATAGCTGGATTGTGCCATTGTATTTGACCACAAATGTCCTCAATATGTTGCAAGTTGCAGTCATGTTCTGTGTAATTGTGAGGGCCTTATGTCATAGCTAAGTGAATATGAATGTGGCCAAATTGTTGGTGGTCTTATGATGGGTGCTTTAGGAGGCACAATATTGAATATTTATACCACATACAGGGAAAGCAGAACATCATCCACTACATCACAACATGCATGAAAATGTGTGTTGAATGATCATGACAGACAGCCACTGAGGAGGATTGTGATAAAAGATAAGGGAACCACAGCTGCAAAAGTCACTGTAGAACTGATCATCACACTAGTTGAAGCCTTTCAATATCAAAACAACATAAAGGGTGATCCATAAGCACAGAACTGCTGGGCAAGCTGGAATTCTAAAGCCGATCTTCAATGATACAAGAGCCAGTGGTTTCGATGATGATTTGGTTAGCTGTATCTTGGTATTCTGTGGGCCCCATCGTTACTCTGCAAGGTTACATGACTGCCATGGATTCTGCAACAGGTCTGGCTAATCACGTTCATACCAAGGTATGATGTTTGTTCCCTGTTGTTGATACTGTGTTCCACAATGACAGGGCGCTTCTTCACACAGCTTTCATCCTCAAGGACTGGTTTTGTGAGGATGAGGCTGACTTGTTGCATCTACCCTGGCCACCACAGTCACGAGATCTCAATATTATTGAGCCTTTGTGGTATACGTTGGAGAGGATGGTGCTTGATCACTATCCAGCTCCATCATTGTTACCTGAACTTGCACTATTTTACAGGAAAAACAGTATAACATTCCCTTGAAAACAATACAGTTCAAGATGAACAGAAGCTGTTTGGAAAGCCAATGACTTTCCCATGCCGAATTAGGCACGGTAATGTGTTATGGTTTTGGTGTTTACATATTTTTGTCCAACCCTGTACAAATATCCATTTTCATAAGTTATAGAGATTATAACAACCAAACCAAGTTGTACAGAATTCCACTATAAGCACACTGCAAGAAGTCGTGTAACTTGCTTTAATACGTGAAGTACTTCATAAGTGTCCAAGGTTTGTTTCTAAAATATGTTACCCCTTGTAACTTGAAAATAAATTAATAGAGCAGTACAATAAATTTACATCAAGAGAAAACATAGTGTAATTAGCAATAGCATTACTGACAAAGAGAATGAACACAAAGGTAATCTGTTACTCTGTATGTGGCTTTACATAATGATGTGGTTGCAATTCTTCTAGTTTAAGCAATTTGAGGTTATTTGTCTGATTCTTACATTCAAAAACAGTGTAGTATTTGAAGTTAATCTCCTAAAAAGGAAGGAAGATAACAATGTAACATACTGCTGGCAACAAAACTCCAACTATGGTAGTACAATGATAAACAAATGGAATGGTTCTAGCATTCAGCTTAATGAATTTGGAAAACCCATGGCTGAAGATTTGAACCTATTCCTCCCAGATGTGGACATGATGTTATAACATCTGTGCTACATATCCCATTTAGTGTAAAAAATTGTTTTCGTTAGTATGATGTTAAAGGAGCACTAGCCCAGCAGTTGATGACAATAACTAAAAGAATGTAGCAGTAGCTCACTGAGAGGTTAGATCCCATTAAATCAAGAATTAAGCTCATTTGCTTCCAGTATCACTATGCAGATTTGCATTTAACTGAAATGTTAAACTAATAGCTACTTAAAAAAATTAAAACACAGAAATTTGAACTTAGAGCCAACTATTTGTGTTGTAAGTGCAAAATATGTAATTGAAATAATTAAAGGCACCCAGGAAAAGAATAATGAACATCTCATGAAACAGAAGGAAGCACTGATGGAAAGAGAGAAATTATGAGCTCCAATTTCTCAGATGAAGTATTAAAAGTGAGGAAAAACATGTTGAAAAGTATCAAAACTGCTGCTAATGCAATCATAAATTTACAAATTTCATTGTAACTACTACACTGACGTGCAAGTAGCTAGTTAATATTTAATTAGTTTACTTTTAATTTGAATTTGTAATTTTTATCAAGCGAACAAGGGAATTAACCATTATATAACTGGTTCCCAAACATGTGGCTGGACTATCTACAGTAAGTGAACATTACCCATCTCCAGCAGATATGGTCTTACTTCTAGAGAAATGTTAGGAACAAACAGGAATCAAGGACATGTTTTCTGCATATTTCTTTAGCATATCAGTGCCCAATCAATGTTATATAAGGTAAGCACTGTAAATTTGTTTGAACATTTAACAAAATTCATATATGTGACTATTAAGGAACAGCCTAACAACCACCAGAGAAACAATAAAAACTAAACTTGTAAGGTAACTGAACTAGTGATGTCTTAATTGTGCAGTTTAGGCAGCTTGGGACGGCAGAAAGACAATATTTTTTAGCTGAGTACAAAATAAGATCACAATTTTATTAATAACTACCAACCTTGAATTGCGGAAAATTGCCCTGTGACATACTGTTGCTCTACCAACAACTGGATTAAGCTCCCTAGGTACTACAAAAACAATTCTGTCACGTTTTGGATCTATTGGATGCTTCAAAAATGCAGCTAGAGCTCTGCACTTCACACAGTTCCCATCTGATCCATGCATACATTCGAAAGGTAGTGGTATGCTGTTCTGTTCAACTTGTTTTTGCTGTTCAACTGTAACTTCCCGTTCGACTGCAACTTCCCGTTCGGCTGCAACTTCCTGTTCAACTGCAACTTCCTGTTCAACTGCAACTTCCCGCTCGAGTCCAACTTCCTGTTCGACTCCAACTTCCCGCTCGACTCCAACTTCCCGCTCAACTCCAACTTCCTGTTCGACTCCAACTTGCCGTTCAACTCCGACTTGTTGTTCAACTCCGACTTCCTGTTCAACTCCTACTTCCTTTTCAACTCCATCTTCTTGTCCAACTCCAAACTCCTGTCCAATTCCAAATACCTCTCCAACCCCAAATTCCTCTCCTAATTCTTTTCCAACTCCAAATTCAAATTCCTCTCCAAACTCCTCTCCAACTCCGAATTCCTCTCCAACTGCGAATTCCTCTCCAACTCCGAATTCCTCTTCAACTCCAAATTCCTCTTCAACTCCAAATTCCTCTCCAACTCCAAATTCTTCTCCAACTCCAAATTCCTCTCCAACTCCCAATTCCTCTCCAACTCCCAATTCATTTCCATCTCCCAATTCCTCTCCAACTCCAAATTCCTGTCCAACTCCAAATTCTTGCCCAACTTCAACTTCCTGTCCAACTTCAACTTCTTGTCCGACTTCAACATCCTGTTCAATTACAACATCCTGTTCCATTTCAACTTCCCGTTCAACTTCAACCTCCTGTTCAACTTCAAAGCCCTGTTCAACTTCAACTTCCTGTTCAACTTCAACTTCCTGTTCAACTGCAATTTCCTGATCAACTGCAATTTTCTGTTTAGCTTCAATTTCCTTTTCAACTTCGATTTTCTTTTGAACTTCAGTTTGCTTCTCAGCTGCATTTTCCTGTGCAACTGTAGTGTCACGTTCAACTGCAATGTCAGGTTCAACTGCAATGTCATGTTCAAATGCAATATCATGTTCAAATGCAATGTCGTGTTCAAATGCAATGTCATGCTCAAATGCAATGTCAGGTTCAAATGCCATTTCATGTTCAAATGCCATTTCCTGCTCAAATTCCATATGCTCTTGCTCTTCATTCTGGTTATCTTGCTCAACTACCTTCTCTTTTTCTACTGACTTGACCTGTTGATACTGCTTGTCTTTTTCAGTTGGCTCAACAAGCCTTTCGTGTTCAACTGGCCCGTCTTGTTCATATTCTTCAGCAACGCTGCAAACAAAACATAGACTTGTTAGAATGCAGTTACAAATACAATCAGCGTTTTTGACAAAGGAAATCGTTTTAGCACTAAATCAACATATATAAGGCAATAAGGTGGGAAAGTATGAGACAATAATGAAGACTAATGCCACATGTCTAATTCAGGTTTTGAACATGTAAACACATAAACGTATTTTAATATCATAAACAGTTTCCAATGCAGATACATTCGGTACTACTATCAGTTACCATACATTTGGATTGGTGTGGGGATGGAGAGCAGAAGGGAAGGGGGAGAGACGGAGAGAGAGGATGGAGAAGGATAGGGGGAGAGGAAAGTGGTAATGAAATGGAATATGATAAAATGATGGATGAAGTACTTAATACTCTTTTTCAAAACTGCTTCCATCTTGGTAATCATAAGTACTTCATCATTGCGCAGATACAAAACTGAGATCAATAAATGTTTCCCAGGAATTCAAAAACAATTTTAATCGCCAAATATAGTAAAAACCACTACACCTGTTGGGTTATCTGATAGATTCTAGTTCAAATATGCGAAATAACTAGTCTGTATTACAAAAACAGTTGTCATGATTTTGTTTAATCATAGCGAGAGCACCAGCAATAGATTCTACAAAGAAGGTATTATGCATGTGAGACAACCTAATTCACAATAGGAGTCAAGAAACACGTTACTTTGTACAATGTAATCTCAGAGAATGACCACTAGTGGAAAATTAAATTTATTTGGTTGTATGAAGAGTGGTATCGACATTCTTGTTGCATACTTTTCATAAATGGAATAAAAATAAGGAGAGGTACGTGACACACACCATATGATGACTAGCAGAGTACACCCCAATGTAGATATAAAATGTCTGGCAATGAATTTGTCACCTGCAGCCCTTGAGTAAGATATGTTCACCAAATTAAAACTACAGAGTAGATGATACAAGAGAGGCGTTTTGCATTCTAATACATTGCTTCCATCTACAAATATTTTGCGCAAAGGCCATAAAAGCACGAGGGATTTGAACTAGCACAGAGGTTTTTCAACAACCATTCTTCCTTCGCACCATTCACCATTAGATCAGTGTAGTGGAGAGATAACAATGTACCCTTCGGCACACACCACATGGTGGCTTCCTGAGCACAGATTTAGTAGTTATAGCCAACTCGCTTGATCTAAATTTTACAGCATGTTGCAGAGTGGCCCCTCTAGCGATCTAATAATTGACCAGCGAGGTGACACTTGAGTGTTGGTCAGATTTTATCATGACATGTCTAAGAACACTTTGACTGTATTTCTATTGTAAGCCAGTTGTACTTAGCTTGCATACAGGGTTCAGAGTAGACATTTTTTCCTCTATCTTCGTAAAAATGAACTGTGACTGTCTGCAATATTTATTAATTTCTGCAATTGCTTGAGCATTTTAGTGTTGTGTCAGTTAACTTTGGAGTACTTTGGCGTAAGCGCCACTCTCTCTTCTTTCTGTCTGAATTTGTGACCGTTATGAACAGCCAGTAACAGGGTCACCATACTGGTCTCTTTCCAGCAAAAAAGAATACATCTGAATTTGTTGGCCTTTCCAGTCTTTGGGTATGGATCTTTCGTCAAGCAAACGGTTGTATATGATTGTTAAGTATGGAGCTAATGCATCAGCATACTCCGAAAGGAACCTAACTGGTATACAGTCTGGACCAGACGACTTGCTTTTATTAAGTGATTTAAGTTGCTTCACTACTCCGAGGATATTTACTTTTATGTTACTCACGTTAGCAACTGTTCTCGATTCGAATTCTGGAATATTTACTTCGTCTTATGTTGTGAAGGCATTTCGAAACTCTGTCTTCGATAGTCTCTCCATTGTTATCGCGCAGAGAAGGCATTCATTGTTTCTTGCCGCTACCATACTTCACACCAGAATCTCTTTGGATTTTCTGCCAGGTTTCGAGACAAAGTTTCGATGTGGAAACTGTTATAAGCATCTCGCATTGAAGTTTGCGCTAAATTTTGAGCTTCTGTAAAAGATCACCATCTTGGGGATTTTGCGTCCGTTAAAATTTGGCATGTTTGTTTCGTTGTTTCTGCGACAGTGTTCTGACCCGTTTTGTGTACCAAGGAGGATCAGCTCCGTAGTTTGTTAATTTATTTGGTATAAATCTCTCAATTGCTGCTGAAACTATTTCTTTGAATTCAAGCCACATCTGGTCTACACGTATATTATTAATTTGGAATGAGCGGAGATTGTCTCTCAGGAAGGGTCAAGTGAATTTTTATCTGCTTTTTTGAATAGGTATATTTTTCATTTATTTTTGGAGGATTTGGGATTACAATATGCAACCTCGCTACGACAACCCTGGGTTCACTAATCCCTGTATCGGTTTTGATGCTCGTTATTAACTCAGGATTATTTGCTGCTAAGAGGTCAAGTGTGTTTTCGCAACCGTTTACTATTCGTTTGGCCTCATGAACTAACTGTTCGAAATCGTTCATCAAACATCGGGCATGCAGCCGCGCAAATAAAATTTCCTCCACTGATATTCGTATCGTCCGGTCATCCTCAGAGTGAGTCACAGGACTGACGACAAGATGCCAATCGTGGCCTTATATACTCCACCGCGGCGGTACTGCGTATGCGGATCACAGATGCTGGTCGGTGGCAAAGATATACGCTTACACATGCACGTACAGACATTCGATTCGCTTATCGATGTATGATCGGCGGCGGTGACACCATGGCGACTTCTCTGCAGTTTAATTACCCCAAGAGCCGGATTCACATTTGTGGTATGGTTGCACGGGGTGGTTGAATTACATCGATTTCTTGAGCATTTGAGTTCCATCTATGCTATCATCAAATTTACTATAGAAATAGGAAAAGACTGATGCCTCCCCTTTTTGGATGTTGTCGTTCGCCGTAAAGCTGTTGGGACATTAGTACATGCCATATATCAGAAAGTAACACACACAAATCTATATCTTCATGCCAGTAGCTGCCATCACCCTTCACAGACCATAAGTGTCCTTAAGACCTTAGGGCATAGGGCGCACTGTACATATACGATAAAGACAATTTGCAAGAAGAGCTCACATACCTCAAGAGTATTTTTAAATCGAATGGATTTTCTCTGCAAGAAATTCGTAGAGCATTCAGTGCAAAACATAGAATACAGGTATGTGATGGGGAAGAAGATAGTAATTCCTTCAGATCTAGCGCGTTTTCGCACTATGTGGGTGCTCTTTCCCAGAATATAGGCCGTATTCTTGAGAAACACTGTGTTAAGGTGATCTTCCGGCCCCCAAAAAGACTGCAGCTTTACTCGGCTCTGGGAAGGTCGATTTACAGCTTTGTAAAGCGGGTGTGTATCAGATTCCTTGCGGAAATTGTGAGAAGTCGTACATAGGTCAAACAACGCATGAGAGATGTGTGGAACATCGAAGATACATACGCTTATTACAGCGAGACAAGTCAGCTGAGCCCGAACATTGGATTGATACAGGGCATTCCATGAATTACCAGTGATGGAAAGATTTTAAAAAACCGCATTCACAGTACCGCCGCGGTGGAGCATATAAGGTCGTGCTTGGCAGCTTGTCGTCTCCATCCTCACCCGACGCATCCACCAGTAGCGCCTCCTTCCCTCTGCCCAATGTGGCTTTCGGCCGTCCTTCTCTACCGATGACCTTCTCCTTCATCTCACTCACCACCTGACCGAACAATTAAATTCCCGTCGCTCCGCCATCTTCGTCTATCTCGACCTTGAGCGCGCCTACGACCGTGTCTGGCATTCCGGTCACCTCTTCAAGCTCAAACCTTCGCCCTTCCTCTTAATTACGTCCGTCTGATCGTCTCCTTCCTTTCTCACCGTCCTTCCTATGTCACCCTCCATAACACGGATTCCTACACCTTCCACCCCTCCGCTGTTGTGCCCAAAGGTTCCGTCCTCTCCCCTCTTCTCCACCTTCTTCACACGGCAGACATGCCACCGCCTTCATCCCCCTTACACCTTCTCCAATACTTCGATGACACCGCCTTCCTTGCCCTCGCCCCCACCCTGCAACGCTCCCAGCACCTTCTCCAATCCCATCTTCACTGGTTCACCGCTTGGTGTAACCAGTGAAAGCTCAAGGTCAATCCTTCCAAAACCCAGGCGATCATTGTAGGCAAAACTACACCTTCATTCTGCCTCCTTGATTTTAACCTCACCGTATTTGGCCGTCCTATTAACTTCACCCCCATCCTCAAGTACCTTGGCGTCACCCTGGACCGTCGTCCCCATCTCTGGACGATCCAAGCCAAGGCACGCTCACGACTCCACCTTCTCAAGCTCCTTTCTGGCCGCACATGGGGTCTGGACCCATACACAATCCTCCACACCTATAAATCCCTCATCTACCACATCCTCTGTTATGCCCATCCCGCCTGTATCTTTGCCCGCCTGGATCTTTGCCCCTCCTACCTTCTGCAAGTCCCTTCAAATCCTGGAACGCCATGGCCCTATGGCAGTGGCGTATCATTCCCAACAAATCCATTTCTGGCATTTAAGAACATAGCGAGCCCAAGCATGAAGCCGTTTAAAGGCCAGGAGGTGGCCAAGAGATGGATGCTGTTGGTAGCATTTGAGGGCATGACAGTGGTCTTCAATAGCTGCAGCAATTTCAGGGTCCACTACAGGACAGACTTCCTTCTGGGAGAACAAGAGAAAGAAGGAATCAGTGAAGCAGCTGCCAAAAGGATCATGTCAGTCAAACTCCACACAGGCTCATCAATGATGTCATGGGGTGGAGCGGTTGGGATGGCAGCCAAGGAAAAGGCATCAAAATTCACATAAGTAAAGGCCCACTTTGGATGGTGTCCAGGCAAGTGATGGTGAAGAAAAGATAAGATGACTGGAAAATGATCTCTGCTGCACAAATCGTCATGAACTCCCCGTTGAATATAGGGGAGGAATGCAAGGCTGCAGATGAATAGATCAATTGCCGAGAAAGTGCCATGTGCAGCACTAAAGTATGTGGTAACTACCACATTGAGGAAGCCGATATCAACCCCTGCCAGCAGGTCTTCAACAATCCTGCCCCAGTCAGTGGTCACAGTACCATCCCACAGAGGGTTATGGGTGTTAAAATTCCAAAGCAGGAGGAAGGGAGGAGGGAACAGTAGAAGGAGGGCAAGAAGAACAGGAAATGTAGGAAGCCACTCTGTGGGGAGATAAACACAGCATACCATTACCACAGAGTCCACATGGATCCAAACAGCTACTGTTTCCAGCGCAGCATGAAG
The DNA here is from genome assembly GCF_023897955.1 of Schistocerca gregaria. Classification (NCBI taxonomy): domain Eukaryota; kingdom Metazoa; phylum Arthropoda; class Insecta; order Orthoptera; family Acrididae; genus Schistocerca; species Schistocerca gregaria. The sequence goes on along the minus strand of NC_064931.1, from coordinate 180,814,792 downwards.
AGGAACTAACCGTGTCCCTGCAGATCAACATACAGCCACCAACAGAGGCTCGCATGGGGCTGACCTGGCTCTGACAGAGGTCTTGGAAACGAGTTGGTGGATCAGTATCCACAAAACGAGATCCCTGCAATACAACACAAGTTACTGAGTAGAAAGAAAGAAGTGACTGCAATTCCAGAAGGTGGCGACAGTAACCATTACAGTTCCATTGGAGGAGAATACCACAAGAGAATGGATGGACATCAATTGGGCCATAATTGGTCATTGTGCCGATTCAGTGACCATCACTGGTACGGATGGAGTGACATCCATGAATGTCAGATTGCACCCTGATTGAGAGGGAGGGGGCAACACCCCATGGGATGTCGGGGGGTGTCTCATCCCAAGACTTATGCATCTTCTTCTCCTTTGGAGGGCGAGAGGTGGTGTGGTCAGGAAGAGAGCAAGTCACAGCAGTATCAGCATCTGAAAGAGAACAAGTAGCCTTGAAACCCACACAACGTGTCCTGGAGACACCAGGGAGGGATATTCCCAGAGGGAGCCTGACCTCCAGTGTGTGCCAGAGCAGAGGGTTCCTTCTCCAGCCGAGGTTCTGTGAGCAGAGGGAACAGGAACCGCCACAGAGGACGAAAGGATAGGGGGGCAGGATAGATGTAAGAAAGGAGGAGGAGGAAAGGACCCAACAAAAGCAAAGACTGACGTTAAAGATACCAGGTGGAGACAGTCAGATTTCTGTTGAGCCTCAAAGTTGGATAGACGGTCGACTGCTTTGTATTCTTTAATCTTCCTTTCCTTTTTGTTGATCTGGAAATCTAGGAAGCGAGGAGAATTTGCGCCGGAACTGCTCATGCACTTGGGTCGTTGGGTGCAAGGACTCCGCACATGCAGAGGGCAGCCACAGTCGCCGCTAATAGGATTTGTCTCACATCGCAAAGATGTGACCCAAATGGAGACACTGGAAACAGTGCACTGGACGTGGGATATAGGGCCTCACATCACAATAGTAAACATAACTTGGACTTTTTCCAGAAGGGTAACCCTCAAAGTCCAGAATGAAAGTGCTGGTATCAAAATGATTATCCTTAGGAGACCTCTGTACTTGCCAGACGTAACAAACGCCGCTCCACTCCAGATTAGAATGGGGTTCCTCGTCAGAGCCCCAGAAGAAAATAATGCCCTGGGTCATATTTACGGACTGGTGAGGAGTAATGCTCCACTGGGACGTCTCCTAAGCACTCACAAGCACGAAGGGAAGCTGATTGATTGGCAATTGAGGTTTCAATCAGTAGGCCACCAGATCACATCTTACTAACTGAGTCAATATCGCCAAACTTAACTTCGAGATGTTCTACAAAAACAAGAGGTTTGGTAGCGGCGAAAGTCTCCACGTCTGTCCAAGAACAAATCAAGAAACGGGGAAAGGGTGTCACCCCAAGCCAGTGGGCCTGCCCTTCCTCCCAGGAAGTGGCCAGAGAGGGAAGGCCGAGGAAGCAAAAGCAGCGGTAGAGAGATAACCGTTCCTGTCTGAAGAGATGGCTGTGGAAGAGTGGCCAAAAGTACGGAGTTTAGCACGCTTCATGTGCAGCGTTCGCCCTGCTGCCAGCCACTCTAATCAGGTGCTCACCCCGGAGGCGCCACCCTGCAGCGGCAAGGGCCACCTGCCGGGATTTTCGATACCCCAAAAAGATGAGTAACCACTTCTAGGCACACACAAGGCGGTGACAGACCTTGTACCTACAAATAGGCCGGGCCTTATCGGCAATGTCACTATAAAAACGGGGATTAGCGATCATGTCGTCATTATAACAATCTTGATTACGAAAGTTAATAAATCAGTCAAGAAGGCTAGGAGAGTGTTTCTGCTAGATAGAGCATACAAGCAGTTACTAACATCTCATTTAGACAGCGAATTGCCATCACTTAGTTCCAGTGAGATGGGTGTAGAATAATTATGGGCCAAGTTTAAGCAGATTGCAAATCATGGTCTGGAGAGTTATGTGCCTAACAAGTGGGTAAATGATGGAAAAGACCCACGATGGTTTAATAACGAAATTCGGAGGATGCTGAGGAAGCAGAGGCTGTTGCACTTTCGGTTCAAAGGGCAACGCACAAATGACGACAAGCGAATGTTAGATGAGATTCGGGCGCCTGTGAGAAGATCTATGCGCAAAGCATACAACTACCCCTATCACATCTTAGCAAAAGATCTGGCAGAGCACCCGAGGAAATCCCGGTCTTATATAAAATCGCTAATCGGGTCTAAGGCTTCCATTCAGCCCCTTGTTGACAAGTCTGGTGTGGCAATTGAAAACGAAAACAGTAGTTTTAAATTTCACGTTCAAGAATTCGTTCACATAGGAGAGTCGTACAACATACCGACATTTCACCGTCGGGCGGACTCCCGTACGGACGACGTTGTAGTATGCACTCCTGGCGCAAAGAAACAACTGAAAGATTTGAAAGTAAATAAATCACCAGGTCTGGATGGAATCCCAGTTCGATTTCACGAGTACTCTACGGCATTGGCCCTTACCTTGCTTGCATTTATCGTGAAACACTCGCCCAGGACAAAGTCCCACGCGACTGCAAAAAGGGCGCAGGTGACTCCAGAATACGAGAAGGGTAACAAAACGGAACCGCAAAATTACAGACAGATATCTGTAACCTTTGTCTGATGCAGAATCTTTGAACATATTCTCAGTTCACATACAATAAATTTTCTTGATGTGGTGTCAGCGCCAGACACCACACTTGCTAGGTGGTAGCCTTTAAATCGGACGCGGTCCGTTAGTATACGTCCGACCCGCGTGTCGCCACTATCAGTGTTTGCAGACCGAGCGCCGCCACACGGCAGGTTTAGAGAGACTTCCTAGCACTCGCCCCAGTTGTACAGCCGACTTTGCTAGCGATGGTTCACTGCCTACTTACGCTCTCATTTGCCGAGACGATAGTTTAGCATAGCCTTCAGCTACGTCATTTGCTACGACCTAGCAAGGCGCCATTATCAGTTACTGTTGATATTGTGAATCATGTACCGTCAAAACCGACGTTCATCATTAATGGATTAAACTTAAGTATTCCACCAGCTACGACCGTTTTTCTAAATTCTAATTTCCTTGTCCTGCTCCAGACCTAACGCCAGCCTGCGTGAGACAAACGAGAGCATTTCGGCCTCCTATAGTAACACGGTGTTGGCTATCCTGCCAACCACAAACACTTGAGATGGTTGAAATAGCTCTGAGCACTATGGGACTTAACTTCTGAGGTCATCAGTCCCCTAGAATTTAGAAGTACTTAAACCTAACTAACCTAAGGACATCACACACACCCATGCCAAAGGCAGGATTCAAACCTGCGACCGTAGCGGTCGCGCGGTTCCAGACTGTAGCGCCTAGAACCGCTCTGCCACCCATTGAGATGGTCTTAGGAAGCATTGCTCGTGCGAAACTCAACTTGCCCTTTCCTCACATGATACACTGCGAACTATGGATGAAGGGCAACAGGCAGATTCCATATTTCAAGATTTCCCGAAAGCATTTGACACGGTGCCCCACTGCAGGCTGTTAACAAAGGTACGAGCAATGGAATAAGTTCGTAGATATGTGAGTGGCTCGAAGACTTCTTAAATAATAGAACCCAGTAGAACGGCGAATGTATATCAGAGACAAGGGTGTCGTCAGGAGTGCCAAAGGGAAGTGTGATAGGACCGCCGTTGTTCTCCATACACATGAAAGATTTGCCGGACAGGGCAGGTAGCAATCTGCGGTTGTTTGCTGATGATGCCGTGGAGTACGGTAAGGTGTCGAAGTTGAGTGACTGTAGGAAGATAGAAGACGACTTAGCCAAAATTCCCAGTTGGTGTGATGAACGGCAGCTAGCCCTAAATGTGGAATAATGTAAGTTAATGCGGATGAGTAGGAAGAACAAACCTGTACTGTTCCGATACAATATTACTAGAGTCTTGTTTGACACAGTCAAGTCGTTTAAATATATGGGTGTGACGTTGCAAAGACCGCGGCGTGTACGTTACGACGATAAGCCTGAACACGCTCGCTCCTTCAGCTCAACAGACAAAATGTGTTGCTAAACCTGGTAACTAGCATTTGGGTGTTTAAGTACTAACGAGAATTGCGTCTTCTATTGGAATCTGGCATTATGAAGACATATTGATTACCAGTATTACAACAAAATTTAATTTAAAGTTCAGTACTTGTTTATAACATTTCGTCTCTTCTGCTTAACAGTCCTCATATCATGCAATATATCACAGGATATAATCATTTTGGCATGATTGTAATTTTATTGTACCCCAGTACAACTGTAACAAATTACAGGCCTACGAACTTCCGATCATTGTAGGATTAATAACAAAAAAATAGCTCTGTGCACTATGGGACTTAACTTCTGAGGTCATCAGTCCCCTAGAACTTAGAACTACTTAAACCTAACTAACCTAAGGACAGCACACACATCCATGCCCGAGGTAGGATTCGAACCTGCGACCGTAGCGGTCGCGCGGGTCTAGACTGTAGCGCCTAGAACCGCTCGGCCACACCGGCCGGCGGATTAATAACCGTAAGACTCCATAATAGCGGATTCCAGTAGAATATGCATTTCTCATTTATACGTACACACCTATTTACGAGTTAATTGAAGCAGAAACATAGTTTGTCTGCTGAGCCGAGCGAGCTCAGGCCTACCTTCGTGACGAATGTGCCACAGCCTGTCTGTCTCGTAGGCCTCGTTGCAAAGCTATATGAGATGGAGCGAGCATATGAGAACTGTCATAGGGAGAATGAATAGTCGACTTCGGTTTATTGCGAGAACTTTAGGGAAGAGTGGTTCACCTGTAAAGGAGACAGCATATAAGCGACCTGTTCTTGAGTACTGCTCGAGTGTTTGGGATCCATACCACGTCAGACTGAAGGAAGAAATCGAAGCAATTCAGAGCCGCGCTGCTAGATTTGTTACCAGTAGGTTCGAAAAACACGTGTTACGGAGATGCTTCAGGAACTCAAATGGGAATCTCTGGAGGGAAGACGATGTTCTTTTTGAGAAACTCTATTGACAAAATTTAGAGAACCGGCATTTGAAGCAACATTTCTACAGCCGCCACGAAGATAAGATACGAGAATTTAGGGCTCATACTGAGGCATACAGACAGTCGTTTTCCCCACGATCTATTTGCTAGTGGAACAGAAAAGGAAATGACTGGTACTGGTACACGGTACACTCCGCCACATACCGTTAGGTACGTTGCGGAGTATCGATGTAGATGTAAATGTAGACAGCTCACGTACCAGAAGGCTGATTTCTGTTGCCAGGAGGCCCAGAAAAGGGGGGGGGGGGGGGATGGGCGAGAGGAACTCACGTGGGAGACGCGACGGGAGAGAGGGAGCTCTTTTCATAATGGCTCACACAACGAAAACAGAATTTAGAAAGGGAAGTCAAACCCAAAGCCGAAAAAAAGGGAAGAATGGAAACACGAAACACAAGATGGAAAATGAACAGTGTAACCGAGGGAATAAACGGAAGGAGTGGATATGAGAAAGGGAATGAAAACTGGAAGAGAAGAAGGGCCGCAACACCTCGGGGCCTCGTGAGCGCCATGCACATAACCAAAAAAGGGCTGCAGGCCCCATGGGGGTTTTAAGTGAGAGGTCGAAGGGCATTTTGAATGCGCTTCTACGTCTGACTGTGGTGAGAAAGGATATAATAGATGTCAATTTCTTCTTTATAGAAGAGGAAATCAAAAACTATGAGCAGAACTTCGAAAGCTGCGTGGGTGTTGTGTCAGTGGGTGTATCAAACACGACTGGTTGCGGTAACTCTATCTGGTCGAGGCTGAAAGCAGAGTCTCAGTCTTGTGTGCAATTCAAATATGTCTGTCATTCACTGGTCCAAAGCATTCAACATTCAATAAGCAAGTTAGCATCATTCAAATGTTACTTCTCTCTCTGAATGCCCCAAATGGTTTTGTCGTAGTGAACTAGGTCTAGGAACGAATAAAGAACTATTTAGTGTCATGAATGCTGCTATAGAATTTGTGCAAAATCGAATAGGCCTTTGAAAAACCTTTCACAATTCGATGGCTTGTGTTTGCGAAGGCTGCGTTCAATACTTTGATGAACAGAGAAGAAATAAAAGCGTATTTCAGTGTGACGAAATAGCCTAATCCAAGTGATACTGATGGAGGAAATGACATGTGACTGTAAAAATTATTTGTTGATTGTGCTGTACAGGAATTTGGAAGGCTGAATAGTCTTCTTCAGTCAGCAAAAGCAGGCCACCGTTAGCTGCACCAACAGGTGTTCGGACACCACAAGAACGCACAGAACAAACTATTTGATATCAATGGACAGAAGAAGAAAATTCTTCTAGTTAAATTTTGGAGTCAAATTTCGGACGGAATCTGTTTCTTTCAGAAATGAAACAGTATTGTGGCTCACAAAGAACTGAGTTGAGAGGTACATGTCTGCGCAAGAGGAAACTCTTCATGACACGTAGGTATTTTCGTTGGCATGGGAAATTTTTGAAAATTTGTCGAAATTAAATCCTGATATAATTTTAAAGAAGAGTTATCATTTATCCACCTCGCTGGTTACACAGTCAGCATAAATGAAGAACAATATAGAAATTGCTGTTTGTCAACTGGAACGATGAAGCTGTCTTAGGGATTCCGAAAAACACTACATGGATTTTCTTGAACCTCAAGGATTTAAAGAGCTTTAGTGTACGCTTCCGCGACTGTTGTTACAATCAATAAAATTCTTCTCTGTATGTAACCCCACTGTTAATGTGTAAAATTCCCCGACGTTTCGGCCACTATTGCAAATGGCCTTCCTCAGGGTGTTTTTAATATCTGCTACTTTGCAACAGTGGCCCAAACGTCGGAAATTTTTACACATTGGCAATACGGTCACATAATCAGAAGAATCGACGTTAGTCCATAGTTGCTTGATACCTCAGACAGCAATGTTGTAGTCGAGAGAATGTTTTCTGTTTTTTACTCTATTAAGATAAACTCTAAATCTCCTTGACACTATTGTGAGCATCAGGTCACTATTCCTAATCACAAAGAAACATCGCAAAGCTTCGCTTAAGTTCCAGAAATGCCGAACTTCTCTCTTGAGAACATATATGTTCTACTATTGCCCAGTGGAGATATCTTTGATCTGGAAGTTTTGGGTGAGGTAAATATGAAAAAAAATGAGTTTGGGTCTTTTAGGATGGTTTGATTTTTTTTCTCGGATAGTTTGGCCTTCAACTATAATTTTATCTGGTAACCCTCTATCAGTAATTCTGTGGTCGTTGACCAGTGAGTTGTAGACAGCAGCAGTAGCAGAACCTAGTTTATAAACAGCTTTCGGCTTAGTCGTTTCTTACGTGCTTGTGTGTAGAAATGAAGTGTAATTGTTTGTCTCCTTTGAGTTGTGCTTATTAATTTTAGATTTTAGTTAGTAAGTCAGCTGTATGTTCCATGATTTTAAAAAAAAAAAAAAAGGCTCTGAGCACTATGGGACTTAACATCTGAGGTCATCAGTCCCCTAGAACTTAGAACTACTTAAACCTAAGTAGCCTAAGGACATCACACACATCCATACCCGAAGCAGGATTCGAACCCGCGACAATAGCGGTCGTGCGGTTCAGGACTGAAGCGCCTACAACCGCTCGGCCACATCGGCCGGCTCCATGATTCAAATTGCACGATAGATCGTAATGATGTGGAACAAGTCATTTTACATTCACATCGCAAATTACTTTGTACATATAGTTACATTCTGGACATTTCTACGTTATTTTCTATTTTTTTAATTACAAAGAGGAAAAAGATATACAGATGAGGGTTAGTAATTCTTACCTCCCCCCTCCCCCACCTTTTACACATCACAGTAATATAAACTTTTCTACGGAATAGAAGGAGTATTCGAGGAGAAGCTTCCTCAATTTGTTTTCAAATTTTACTTTGCTGTGTGTCAGACACTTCATATCAGTGGATAAGTATCAAAAATTTTTGTTGTAGCATTGTGCACCCCTTTTTGTGCTAAACACAGTCTTAATGTGGAGTAATGAAAGTCATTTTTCCTTCTGGTACTGCAATTAGGTACATCAATGTTCATTTTCAGCTATACTGTATTATTTACAACAAGCTTCCTGAGGGAATAAATATAGTGTGAAGTAGTAATCAGAATGCCCAACTCCTTAAACAGATGTCTACAAGATGATCGTGGGTGAGCACCACACATAATTCTTACAGCATGTTTTTGCGTAATGAAGACTTTCTTTCTGAAAGATTGTTGCTACCAGTTTTACGAGTAACAGTGTCGTGCTAGTTGACTTTTTAATGTCTTTCGCACCGTCATACGCTCCTCTGCCATTATGACTCAGATTAAATATGCGAGCGTCGGAAATAGTAGTGCTCTTGTCGCTGACTATAGTATAATTCGCTGGTGACGTTTAAGATCCGAAGTTGCAACGTTGTCGCGACAAGTACAGTATGTAGGTAGCAACCACGGCGCTCCACTCTCCGCGGCAATAGACCAGTTCTTTGAAGTCTCTACCGCCCATGCAACTTACGTAAAAGCTCAGTAATTCACATTCGTCATAGATCTTTATGGTGTCTCTAAGCATGTAAAAATCTGACCATTTACTTATCGCCAGTCTTACGCTAACGCAGTAATACCCCGACCTATGTTACCCCGTTTTACGAAATAAACCCGGCTTACGAGAGGTTCGAACGTGTTTCTTGAGGAAGCCTTTTATCCAAGGATCTGGCTTGACTGATGCATTGTATCTCTGTCATTTAAACGAAGCAGAACTGAGTCACGTGCCTCAAACAAGAAAAGAAAATCAGTACCTTTGGAATGTAAAATTAATATAAATTAATATAATCAAAGACATCGATGCAAAAATTAAAATTTGTAAATTGGCAAAGGAGTTTAACCAAGTGGAATTAACGGTCAGAACAATTACAAAAGGTTGTCGAAGCTGTGAAAATTGCTCAATTTTTGGGTTCGAGTCTCTTTTCTAAACGTCGTGGTATCATCGATCACACAGAAAGAATATTAAGATTATCGTTTGATAATCAACTAAGAGTGAAAAAGTCTCCTGTTTATCAGAACACGGTGTGCTCTCAAGCTAAGCTGGTTTTTGAGAGACTAAAAGAAGCTGGCGAGGCGTCGAAAGCTTAAATGTTTAAAGCTAGTAACGGTTGGTTTAGCCGATCCAAAAGTCGCCGTAATTGGCATAACATCGCAGCAAGTGGAGAAGCGGCAAGCGCAGATAAAGAGACTGTGTCACTCTGTCCAGAGAAACTCAAGGTAATTATAGAAGAAGGTGGCTATAACATGCAAACCATATTCGGCGCAGATGAAACTGATCTGCTCTGGAAGAAGATGCGTCAGAGAACTTACATCGCTTGTGCAGAGAAATCCCGACCAGATTTTAAAGCCACCGAAGATCTATTGATGGTGCTGGATAGCGCGAATGCAGTTGGTGATTGTAAACTAAAACTTATCTTTTTTATCACTCAGACAATCCAAGAGCTTTACAAAATACATATAAAGCTGGGTTGCCCGTGATTTGGGTGACAGGTTCTCTTGTTGAGGACTGGTTTGGTCAGTAATTCATACCTGAGAAGTCGAATGTTACTGCCAGTTAAAACAAATCCCATTTAAAGTGATATTATTGATCGACAACAAGTGAAAGTTGTATTTTTGCCACTGAATACAACCAGCTTGCTTCAACCTATGGACCAGGCAGTCGTTACAACATTCAAACCTTACTACACGAGACGATCGTTTGAGCATCTGCATGAAGTTATGAGACAAAACAAAGAGGTCTCTGTCCTGAGTCTTTAGACCCAGTTCAGTCAGAAGATCAAAATGACTGCTGCTAACTTGATAGAAGGCCTCAGTGGAATTGAGAAACAGTTACAAATTTTATAAAAAATACGCTCCAACAAGAGGCGCATTTCCGCTACAAAAAGGGGATACAAAATTTAGTACTGTGCTACGAGGAAGCTTTGTGTGAGAAGACAAAAATTTGACTCATCAGACGACACTGTTAGATTTTATGAAGCCTCCTATGTCATAGTAACTTCGGTTTACATTGTTGCATAATACTGTACTATAATTTGTTATTCTGTTCAACATTTCAGTAAAAATTTTTCTTCTAAATTACACTGTTTTGTTTAGTATCTGGTTCCAATTGAACATAATTTTTATATATTTATAAGCAAAATTGGACTTAGCACCGTTATAGCTCGTCCCACCTACTGCGTAAGTCCAAAGTATTACTGTACATCAGGATGTTAAAAAAAACTATCCAGTATTTCAGGGGATGATTGTACGCATCTAAATAAGAAAAACATGTCTTATAACTATGGATTCTTCAAAGCATACATTCTGACATATGAACACTTGCGCAGAGGAAATGCTCAACATGAAGTCGATTCAGCTCACGGCATGCCTCTGCCCTTCGATTCAAGGACTCGCAACTCTCTTTCAAATCGCTCGCGTTGTTTCTGAATGTGCTGAGATGCACGGATGACACGACTGCGTAGTGACTGCACATCGTTTATTGGAGTGACATACACGAATTGCTTCATGTGTCCCCATAACCAGGGAACGAGCAGCAAAGGTATGGGACCTTCCCGGTCAATCCACCGTTTTTCAAATGTCCTCGTCGGGTGCTCGACGCACAATGCAGAGAAAACGTGCTTGTGCGCCTTCATGCACGAACCACATTGTAGTCTGTCCTGACAGGGTAGTACATCCTGCAGCAAGACAGGCAGTAGGTTCTTCAGGAGGTGATAACGAGCGCCGGTTATCTCCGTGGTAGCACGTATGGCCCTAGTAATCTATCGCCAAGAACGCCTTCCCATACACTGATTGACAATCGATCGTGATGCGTTGTTTCTTTTCATCGGCCCACACATGGAAATTTACAATGCCGTCTCATGTAAACCCATCTTCACCACTAACTAAAATCTTGGAGGCAAATTGTGGATCTACAACATACTGTCGCAAGAACCACTGGCCGAACGGCACTCTGGCAGGATAGTGTTGTGTCCGAAGGGCTTGGACGCGCTGAACATGGTATAGATACAATTGCTTATGACGTACCGGCCAGACCAGAGGATGACTAACATCTTCAACTGCTGATATTTGTTGCACAATGGTTCCAGGATTGTCGTCCACTTTAGAACTGTTGGCCGATTGGAGTGGCCGTGCGGTTCTAGGCGCTACAGTCTGGAACCGAGCGACCGCTACGGTCGCAGGTTCGAATCCTGCCTCGGGCATGGATGTGTGTGATGTCCTTAGGTTAGTTAGGTTTAATTAGTTCTAAGTTCTAGGCGACTGATGACCTCAGAAGTTAAGTTGCATAGTGCTCAGAGCCATTTTTTTTAACTGTTGATATTTTTAAAAATATTGGGAATCCAATATATCGATATTTAAAGAAATCGTTATCAGCCCTCCACATATCGAGAAAAACTACTGATATGTCGACGGTAAAAATATCGAGGGCCGCTTACGTCAGCATTTCCCCTCACAAGTCTCCGCCCACCACGAAGACCAATCTTGTCATTTAGATTTTTGTTCAATATTTTTAGCGACTGTTTTTCAAGAATGCTGGTGTGAAGTACTAGCACACTAGTTGCGTTAAAAATTGTTTTTTAATGCAACTGTTATGCTATTTCTTCACATTGGAAATTTTGTTACTCTATTAACCCCCCCTCCCCCGTGGGATCTGATTTCTTCTTTGTGTCACTTTTACTTACTTCACACAGTCAAAGAGAAAGACTGGACGTGGTAAAAGCTCAAAAACCAGCAAGAGTCCTTCACACAGTGGAAGTAAAATTGTGCTCTGCTACAATTTCAAACATTTACCGAAAATTGCGAAAAAAAATAAATATGAAATAGAAATATCGGCACCGGTATTGCCATTTTGATATCGATATGTCGGCAGAAAGTATCGCCGATGGATATCGATGGCTTTTGAAAAAAGTACTGATATTTTATCAACAGCCATAATCCACTGCACATATAACACGCTCCTCCATATCAGGTGTACGAACTGAATGAGGCCATCCACTGACTGCTTTGTTAGGTGCTACAGAACCTTTCTACGAGACACTGGAACAGTCGGCTGAACAGGTTAACAGGTGGTACCCAGAGTGCTGGAATTCGTTCACTGTACAGGTTAAGGGCTCTCAGATTAACTCCATCTGCTAAACTATAGCAGTTAATCACGTCTGCCATTTCCCTTGTGGAATAACAGGCCTGCATTTTTAGGTTGTGTCAGAATATCTGCAAGAAAAAAAAACTTGTTGTACAGCACCACAAAAATCACAGTAACATGTACTTGACATGTGCGTAGGTCAAACGTAATGGAACGTAAAGAGAATTAATAAGACTGCAGTACAATCACACAACGTAAACGGAACAACTCAATGCAGACCACTGAGCCAACAAATGTTTACATCGATACTGCACAGCAGTACTCTGTTGACCCTGGTACGACACGGAGCGTCAACGCAGCGACGGTGCTCATATCCGTAACCACATCTTCGTGATGCGTTTCTACCTTGCAGTATTGCATGCCGGGGGGGGGGAGGTTATAATTAACGTTAATTATCGGGCAGTCGTCTGTAGTAGGTCCACTGGGGGCCGTACCGTACCCTGGGTTCGGTGTGGAGCGGTGGTGGGACGAGTGGATTGCCTGTAGCCTGTTGTAGGGTTGTGAACCACTGAGGGCTATGGCGGGGACGAAGCATCTCCGTCGTTTCTAGGTCCCCAGTTCCCATACAATACAATTATGGTGTACGCGTACGTGGAACCAGTATTTGCGCAGCAAGCAGGAACAGTCTGAAAAGCTTGTGAGGGTGTTCCTTGGTAGGCTGTGATGAGAAATAATCGTAACGAAAAAATTCGGTAAGTTGCGTCGTTTCCGAGTTAATTAGCATTGAAGTTAGCTAATTACTCACTTGCGCGCTCAAATTCAAGCATTTCGCCAGAGACGGTGTCGTCCAACTCGTTCCTCAATTGGGTTCCTACAACAAAAAGACAGCGATACAAAAACTGGACATGGGACGGTATTAAAGATCGAACACAAGTCATAGGCTGATAAGTCTCGTGTGCTATCATCTACGCTACGAGAACAACTGACACTAATTGCATCTGGCGAGCCAATTGGATTTGCACACACAACCGCCTGATTGAATTCAATGCTAATAATTCGGAAACAGCGCAAAATATCAAATTTTTTCCTGATTATTTATTTCTCAGCACAACCTACCCTGCAACGTCCTTATGAGCTTTTAGACTATTCCTATAATCCCAACACGAAGAAGGAGTTGTGAGAGATACACATAATTTGCTACAAGTGATTTTACATATGAAAGAAGACGTCTATTCAAATTTCAAGTCAGTCGCATAAATGTGGCGCTAGTAGCAAATCATGTTTGCTTTCAATACGCGCAGTGAGGGTGAGGGCATTAATTATCTTTGAGATTGCACGTAGTGAGTTAATGTCAGTCAAGAATGCCTTTAGGGCGACGAAGACGCCATTATCACCAGGTCACTGAGTTTGGACGAGGTAGTGTAATAGGGCTACGAGAAGCTGGATCTTCCTTCTGCGATATCGCAGAAAGACTTGGCGGGGATGTAGCCAACATATGTGATTGCTGGCGGCGGTGGTCACGAAAATGAACGGTCGCGAGAAGACCGGGCTCCAGACTCCACGTGGGACTACCGAGAGGGAAGACCGTCCTGTTCGGCGTCGTCAGCATCAACAATTCAAGCAGCAGCTGCCACCACAGTGACACAATGAACTGTGAAAAATCGATTACTTCAATGACAGCTGCGTGCCAGCGTGCACTCCACTTAATCCAAACCACCGCCTCTTGCGACTTCCGTGGTGTCAAGCGAGAGCTCACTGCTGTGCAGAGTGGAGGTCTCTTAAGCAGTCGGCACACGGAACGTGCATCCGAATGTTGAGCGTTGAGGGTGCCGAGTTTCTGACGTCATAGCGTGGAATAGCACGCTCGGGATTCTTTCCGAACGTGCAGAGCAATATGTAGCATTTCAGATATTCTAAGCGTGCGTCTGAGCGTTGACCAATGAGATGACACAACACCACCTACGTCACAAGCACTCCGTCTCCCTTCAGTACAGAGTTGTGAGGCGCCATATTGGCATTCATTGGGTTGGGTTGTTTTGGGGAAGGAGACCAGACAGCGAGGTCATCGGTCTTATTGGATTAGGGACGGACGGGGATGGAAGTCGGCCGTGCCCTTTCAAAGGAAACATCCCGGCATTTCCCTGGGGCGATTTAGGGAAACCACGGAAAACCTAGATCAGGATGTCCGGACGCGGGATTGAACCGTCGTCCTCCAGAATGCGAATCCAGTGTTTAACCACTGCACCACCTCCCTCGGTGGCATTCATTTCAAGCCTACATGTATATATGCCGTTTCTGAGCACCAGCAAATTGAGAATCACAGGTAAACCCGTTGTTAACTGTGTGATTCGTTACAACATAATAATGAGAAACATCATATTCGTGGTAAAAGAATTATTGTAACTTGCGTATTATGAGCGTAGGCTATTTGAAGGCAGCGACACACTGAAGATCCACCCAAAACGTATTGTTCTTGGTACAATTTGTTATAATTAAATTTCAATTAGTAACATATCTACGATTAAGGATTTCAGCACGGGGTAACATAACCTGATTAGATAGAAAGGGTGTGTTGTTGGTTTACTGTAAGGAGTAGAGTCACTGACCAATGAAGCGTTTTATAGCAAGGCAGTGGTTCGCGTCTTGATTCTACAAAAAAAAAAAAAAAAAAAAGAAAAAAAAACTGACATTTGTGTTTTTATTAGGTTCTGATACTTTATTATTAGTTTCACATAAGCATGTACTATAATATTTGATGCTATGTAAATATAAGTTCGCCTTTTTTTTTTTTTGAGGGGTGACTTTGTTGGATTGGCTTAATCTACAGGACAGCTTGCGCTACTTGTATGAAGATATTTTGCACCTTTTTCTTTTACGCCTTGTAGTTCACATGTTTCAAAGATTCTGCTACTGCATAGGAACAGTGGTCAAGTAAGACTGACCTTGGAGTTTTACTAAAATGTGGGAGTGATGACATAATTTTTATTGTATGCGGAGAAGTATTCCAAATTTGTAGTGCACTGTTTGTAATGGAACTTTTATAAGCCTGTTTCTTTATTAATTGGACATGGTACTTTCCTTTTCGTGGTCGATGGAGGAAATGTGCCTTTTAATAGAGCTAGCGTGGGAATTTTACGCGCGCCCGTTGACTAAACTGTGTGATTACGAACTAGAAGCATCCCTCAACTGCCGCTGGAGTGCGTTGCGATCGCGTATACCACGTTGAGGCCCACGTACCGTATGCACAAATCGCATCGTTCCTGAGCGTTGTGCCGAAGGCTTTACGATTTCTGATGAAAGCACGTTCTATCTTGGTGCCGCTTGCTTGTTGCCAACCAACCTGTCAGCGACCCTGACACACTGGATCTACATCTGATGTTATGGTCTGGAGCACGATTTTGCATGACAGCAGGAGCACTTTCGTGGTTATCTCATTCACCCAGACTGCAACTTTATACAGTATGTCAGTCTGGCGACTCGACCTACTGAACAGCAGTTCAGGGGGTGTTTTCCAACAGGATTACGCTCACCCACATACCACTGTTCTAAAACAACATGCTCTACAGAGTGTTGACATGTTGCCTTGGCCTGCTCGATCACCAAATCTGTCTCCAAACGGGCAAGTATGGGACATCATCGGACGACGACTCCAGGTCCGCCCCCGGTAGCTGAGTGGTCAACGCGACAGATTGTCAATCCTAAGGGGCTGGGTTTGATTCCCGGCTGGGTCGGCGATTTTCTCCGCTCAGGGACTGAGTGTTGTGTTGTCCTAATCAGACATTTCGTCCCATCGACGCGCAAGTCGCCGAAGTGGTGTCAATTCGAAAGACTTGCACCCAGCGAACGGTCTACCTGACGGGAGGCCGTAGTCACACGACATTTACATTTTTGAAGACTCCAGGGTCATCCACAAACAGCATCAACCGTTCCTGCACTGCCCGACCAAGTGCAATAGGCATGGAACTCCATCCCACAAACCGAAAAGTCGCCTGTACGAAACAATACATGCACGCTCACATTCAACTTTCTGACGGTTATTGTACCATCATTTTACGTTTGGAATGGCTTTTCTTGCACTTACATTAACCTGTGAACCTGCAACGTTCATCACTTAAATACGTTACCTAGAAAAATGTGTACATTAAGTTTCATCACTCTACATTAATTATTTCTTGGTGTTATGATTTTTTCTGTCAATAACATA
The DNA here is from genome assembly GCF_023897955.1 of Schistocerca gregaria. Lineage (NCBI taxonomy): Eukaryota > Metazoa > Arthropoda > Insecta > Orthoptera > Acrididae > Schistocerca > Schistocerca gregaria. Next base: position 180,798,405 of record NC_064931.1, on the reverse strand, counting down.
TAATTAATGAAACTTTTCTCATGCCAGAGGAACAGCTAGAAACTTACCACGCCATATCTCGAAGACTACTGAAATAACTGAAATTTACTTTTGGCTAATTACCAAAATACCTAGCCCTACAACATAACTTTCGAACGCCTCGTATTACATGTAGAAGCGAAAAACATTTTTTCATGTTTTTCAGTATTTTACTCGCTTCAAGTATCAAGTTTAAGAGTCTCTGTGTTCTACAAAAATCACGTAAAAATTCTGGAATTCATGTATGAGATACATCTCTGTAGTGCAGTGTGACCAGATGCCCCGTTTTTAACGGGACTGTCCCTTTTTTACGTTGTGTGTCCTGTTGTCCCGACAATTTTTAATGTGACGCCAAATGTCCCGTTTTTCTGCAGACCCTTACTTGTCATTAACTTTAACCTTTTCAGTTAGTTTTCTCTGGACTTTTATTGTTTTGTGCATCAGTTTTGTCTTACACCATTTCATACTTTCTTACCGATATTCAAGCGCAACCCCAATGTTTCAGCGAACACAAGAGGCCCAATATGTAAAGACGGTGGAAGAAACCCACTGCACCACCAGAAATTCATTCAAACTTCTTTGTCAGTGGAAAAGTAAAAGACATTGTCGATGTTTCATGAGTAAACATGATTGAGACTACGCTAAGGACGCTGTTCAAGAATACAAGTCCATGGAGAACTGCTACAGATCGCAAAGTCGATAATGAAAAGGGAACCAAAGATGCCTGGTGGGAAACAGTCCACAACAGGGTTAGTGACTGCATCAAAGAGGACAACACTTAGGATGGAGCCTTGAGGCACCCGATACTCCTGGATAAAGCTGTCCAACAAGGCCAAACTCACATGTATCTTAAAAATCCGTTCCTTTAAAAATTTCTGAAAGAGTGGGGCAGTCGGCCTTGCAAGCCTGATGTGTATAAACTAAGTAGTAGTAGTAGTAGTAGCTTTATTCATCCATAGATCTCTTTTTACAAGGATATAGGACATGTCAAAGTATTTACAAATTTAGATCAATTTGAAATAAGCTAATTCATAGACACATCTATTTACAGACCTCTAGTTAGAGACAATCATTAGATTTACTCCTGGTGTACAATACTTTTTTTACAAATAACTTATTAAATAATGTAATGCCACACTGTTCACTCATATCTCACTATCAGTCACTGCACACACTATACACACATTGTTTCAAAACACTTCACTCACTGCACGCACGCAGGCACACACACACACACACACACACACACACACACACACACACACACACACACACACACACGTACGTACGTTTGATCTCTGGGCCATTTTCTGTACGGCAACTTCCCATTTGCTATCCCGAAAACTGAATCAGCATCCCTTCATAGTAACTGAGATGTTGAGCTCAGAAAGAGGAAGAGGTGTTAGTATTGTGCTATGTATAGCTTGGGGGTAAGTATTTCTAGAAAGGAAAAAAAGAAGGAAAACACATAAAGTGAAGGTGTTACGTGGAATATTGGATATTTTATAATCATTATTATTATTTATTTGTATGACATTTTTTATCAAACCCCTACTCTGTTTTAGCTAAGTAATCCTTCAATGTATAAAATGTATTGCATAACAGGTACTTCTAAGCTGCCTTTTTAAATAAGTGTATTTTGGCAATTTCTTTCATCTCTTTTGGTAATTCATTGTAGAGTTTTATTCCTTGGTAGAAAGCGCTGTTTTGAGTTTTATGTTTATTTTTTCTTGGTAAATGTAAGTCGAGTATATCTCTTGTTGCATAGTCGTGGACATAGCTCTTTGTGCAGTAATTACCAATGTTATTTTTGATGTGTACAACTGAATGGTACATGTATTCACATGGAGCAGTTAAAATCCCCAGTGTTCTGAACAGATCTTTACAATGAACTCGAAAATTGTGTTCATATTTTGTGCATTTCTTTCCCAAAAAAGAATTCCATAGATAAGAATTGAGTGTACATATGAATAATATGTAACAAAAAGACACTGCATGTTACACACTGATGACTGCATTCTAAGGGCATAACATGCTGCTGACATTCTGTTTGCAAGTGCCTTTGTGTGTTCACACCACTTCAACTCAGAATCAATATTCATTCCTACAAGTCTACAGAGGTGCCATCTACATTTAATTTAACATTGTCAATTTTCCTCTTCAGACTGAAATTCATAACATTAGTTTTCTTTATGTCCAATGTCACTTTATTACTTATTGACCAAACATAAACTTCCTGAAGAGTTTCATTTGCTTTCTAGGCAAGGAGTTCTCTTATTTTCTCAGTGACTATAATATTGCTGTCATCAGTGAAGAAAATTTTTTCACCATGAGTAACACTACTGGGAAAGTCATTGGTGTATATCAGGAACAGTATTGGTCCTAATATGCTACCTTGCGGAACCCCTATATAAATGTATTTTGGTTCTGATAAGTGTTTTACTAAATGTTTAGATCTATTTGACGTACGTGTTAGCTCTACTCTTTGTACCCTATCTGTAAGGTATGATCGAAACCAGTCATTAGCTACCCCTCTTATTCCTAATGCTTCTAATTAATTTAATAGAATCTTGTGGTCAACTGTATCAAACACCTTAGAAAGATTCATTAATCTGTATTTCGTAATTGCTTCTATTATTTTTGAGAATGCTGACAGCAGGGAAATGGGCCAGTAATTTTCTGTCTTCTGCATTACCTCGCTTACGCAAAGGTACAACTGTTGCCTGTTTTAACTGCTCTGGAAATGTCCCTGATGTGAAGGATTCATTTATTATATTTGTTAAGGGGCCTTGTATAATCCCTATGCATTGCTTTTAGTACACACATTGGTACTTCATCTAACCCTACTGACTTTTTATTTTTTAGTTTTTGAATTGTTTTACTGATTTCATTCTCTGTGGTTGGAAGTAACATCATTGTATTTAGTGCAACATTATTTACAGATGTTATATTTGTTTCGGGGAACTTTTGCTGTAACTTCTCTGCAACACTTGAAAAATGCTCGTTTACATAGTTTGCTAAGTGCTGTGGATCATTTATTACTTTATTCCCTTCCCTTAGCAGTATAACATCCCAGACTGCTTTGCTTTTATTCTCTGCATTATATATTATTTTGTCATTAAATGACTTTTGCAGCAATCAGCACCTTCCTATAGATCTTTTTGTATCTATGAGAGAAATTTAAGAATTCTGGATAATTGCGAAGCTTTTTCATGGAACTGGCGTGTTTAAGTGATTGGGAGGACTTCTTAATACCTGCTGTTATCCACCTGTTTTTGTGAGATGTTGATACAGACATGCATACTTTTGGAAATGCCTTTTCAAAGTTCAATTTAAGCAACGTGGGGAATTTAGAGAATTTCATATTCACATTGGTTTCCTTATACACTTCGTCCCAGCTTTGTTTTTCTACTTATTTTGAAAAATCTTTTATTTTGATTTCTGATAGATGTCGTTTGTAGGCCCGTAGTTTATGGAATGATTCGATGCCTGACTTTACTGTTGTTATTTGACAGAGATGGTCTGATAGTCCGAGATCTTTTACAGCTACATCACATTTTGCCCTGTCCATATTTGTGGCCACATGGTCAATTACTGTCGAAGTCGTTGTGGTAACCCTTGTTGCACTATTGACCAATAGGGACATGCCAAAACTTTGAAGGATGTTTATGAAGGTGCTGTTGGATTCATGTCCTCACACAGAATTATGTTGACCTTTGTACTTGAGACTTTATCTAGAATTTCTGTTAACTTATTGAAAAAAGTGCCCACACTATCACTGGGAGATCTACACAAACAAACCCTGTTAATTCAATAGCTGATATTTCAAAGTGTTTCTCTTCACTTACAGTTCTGAGGTCATGTCTTGATTTGAACTGTGTTCCTTTTCTGATATAAATGCATGATCCTCCACCCCTTGAAGTAGTTCTGCAGTAGAGTTTGACTTTTCATACCATGATAATACTACATGTTGGACTTTTGTGTCTCTATACCACTGCCCAGTAATACGAACTACTGTGCAGTTCAAAGATTGGAGCTCAACTTCTAATAGTTTTATTTCATTTTTTATTCATGGAGGATTGTTAAGTCTGTGAAATGCCTCATGCTACTCTTTCCAATGGTTTGTTTTTCTTTGTGACATCTGGTGATGTTTGAGGTGTTAAAATCCGTCTTGTGAGTGATTGTTTCAGTATTTTTTAAAGTGCTGGAGATACTCTTTAGGCAGGGGAACCTGTTGCCTGGACTTATCCTAAAAAAGACCTACTTTTCCTACCTAAGACAACAGGTATTTGACCATGTGTGGCCCGAGATCCACCCCCTATACTTTCATGAGGAATACCAGTCCTCCAGCAGGTGTTGTATGCTTTCTCCAAATAAAAAAAAAAAAAATACAGCAACAGTCCAGTATTCCTGCAGAAAACCGTTCATGACATGGGCTGACAAAGTGAAGAGATGGTCAAATGTGGAATGACATGCACGAAATCCACTTTGTGCAGTGGTTAGTAAATTGTCAGGCTGGATCCACCACACCAGTTGGTCATGAATCACAGCTGCTGAGAGGAATGAGGCGGTAGCTAGAAGGAGGATGTTTGTCCTCACTAGGCTTAGGTATGGATATGACAGAGCCTTCACGTCAGCATCTGGGAAAAGTGCCATGTGCCCAAATGAGATTGTATGTATGAAGGAGAAAGTGCTTGCCCACAAGAGAACAGTGCTGCACCGTCTGAATGTGAAAATCGACTGGTCCTGGGGTGGAAGATCAGGATGAGGTTTGATCATGGTGGAACTCCCTAATAGTAAAGGCGGCACTGTAGCATTCACGATTCTGAGAGAAGAAGGATATCGCATGACCCTCCACTGCTCGTTTCTGAGGGAGGAAGGCGGTGTTATACCGGGTGGAGCTCAAAATCTCTGCAAAAACAAGGATAGCAATAGGGTCCACAAATACTTCATCTGCTATGATAAGGTTGGGAATCAGGAAATGAACCTTTGTCCCAGAGAGTGGGCGGAGGTAGCCCCACACTACGGAAGAGGGAGTGAAACTGTTGAAAGAACTAGTAAAGGAAATCCAGCTAGCTTTTTTTACTGTTCCTAAGAATGCGACGACATTGTGGAAGCAAATGTTTATAACGGATACAGTTTTTATTGTACGATGACGGATGCAAGTCTCCACGCCCAAATCGCATTGTGGCACACCTTGGTCCACAAGGGACTGAGACATGGCGCAATACAGAAGAAGTGCGCAGTATGGAAAATTCTGCAGTGGTAAGGATAATGTTCGCAAGATACTCTCTACCTGCTCATAACAACTGGGGAAATAAGGTTTGTCGAATGTTCCCATGGAAAAGTAAAGCCTCCAGTTGGTCTTAGTAAGATGCCAACTGTGTTTACACGCAGGTGGGTCAGGAGTAAGAAAACGTATAGCGCACGGGAAATGGTTGCTCAAATATGTGTCAGAGAGAATGAACCACTCAGGACAACAGGCAAGGTGGGCAGTGCAGAACAAGAGATCGAAATGGGAATAGGTGTGTGTGGATCCTGAAAGGAATGTGTAGGGTGAGGCACAAAGGACAGACATTTAATATTATATATATATATATATATATATATATATATATATATATATATATATATAATTACTTGTGCTTCAAAATTTTTTATTTACAGAACAATACTGGAATGATGTTGCCATTTTACAGAATTAATGCTAGAAAACAACAACTCCCTGGTGACGGACGTCTTCAGTGATGCACTTCTCAAGCCACTCTTGGAAGTTGGCTTCCACTCTCTCCAACATTGCTCGTCAATTTGAACGACTTCCACATGAATTGCTTCTATCAGTTCTTCAAGTGTACATGGTATACGCTTGTATACACGTGACTTAAGGTAACCCCATAAAAAGTAATAGCACATAGGTAGGTCTGGGGAACGGGGAGACCAACTGTCACCAAACGGGAAATTACGTGACCATGCAAAACAGAACAACTTCCACTGACATTCTTGTTGTGTGAGCTGTGGTCCGTCCTGCTGAAACAAACTCGCCATATAGGAATATGCTTTCTTCTTAGATCAGGTAGGAAGAATCAGTGATCATCTGTCTGTAACGTTCTGAGGTTCCAGTTACAGTGTTTCCATTATCTTCTTGGAAAAGGTATGAACCAGTGACACCTGTACCAGTTACAGTACAGCAAAAAGTCACCTTCGGACAATGTAATGGCCTCTCATCCATTAGTTTTGGATTTTCATTGGCCCAGTAACGACAGTTCTTTGATTTACCATGTCGTTCAAATGAAAATGAGCTTCATAACTAATTTAAAAAATAGTGTCATTTTGCTAAAGTATGGTCTCCATTTCTCGAGCAAAATTTAGCCGCTTTACATGATCTCTAGGGTACATACAACTGTTGCACGATGGCCATTTTGTAGGAATGAAACCCTAGATCAATATGCAAAATACGCCCAACTGAACAATTACTGAGGCGCAGTTCAGCAAAATGTCTCCCAACAAATCAACCAGGACTACAGAGTATGGCTTACCAAATTCTTTCAACATTTTTTGCAGTGCATATTGAGCGAGGAGCCAGTGGCGGTTTTCTAGTCATCACTGTTCCTCGTAAACGAAATGATTCAGCCCAACGTAAAATGGTGTTCTCATTTTACGCGAGATTGAAATGGCGACGAAACTCATGCTGCAAAGCAGCGATAGACTCATTATTACGCACAAAACTATCATAAGGAAACACACAATGTTGCCCAGTCCACAGCGCCATGACCTCGGCTAAACAAAACAACAGTAGCTACCAAACATGCGACATCAGTTCCCTCAATTCTACTACCTGAGCGTGAATACTGTCTGCTGTAAAAATGTCCATACTTTCTGCCTCACCCAATAGGTGCTCCAGTGTTAAGGCAGATGTGGCTGAGTTAACTGAGAAGGTCAGCCAAGAGAGAACATCTCCTACAGATTCTGGAAGAAGCAGGGGATGGTGGGTGTTAATGTCAAAGAGTAGCAATAATTGGTGAAGCTGCCAGCCAATAACCTGGAGTAAGTCTGCCCTCATAACAGCCAATGATGAAGGGGTGTAGAAGTCACAAAGGGAAAATCTGAAACGAAGAAGGAAAATCTGGACTGCAACAGCTTGCAGCCGGGTGTTCAGTGAGAGGGTTTGGCTATGGATATCACCCTGAATGATCAGCATGCCTCCCCCATGAGAGGGAGTGCCATCCTCAACAGAGAAGGTCAAAGCGGACCAAACACAAACGCGAGAGGTCAAAGCGGTCACGAGGACGTAATTTCGTTTCTTATAGACAGCAAACAACTGGACATTACGATGTCATGAACATCAATCATTCCCCCTCGTTGGATCTAATGCCACAAAAGTTCCACGGGAGCACAGTCATAGAGGGGAATGGGCCGGAGGGAACAAACAAAGAGCAGTCACCTCGGCGGCTGTCGACTGCCAGCCTCTGAAGACCCACTGTTACAGGCCACAGAAGCTTGAGGATCCTGTTCCATGAGATCTACAGAGTCATCGGCATTCTCACTGGTTCGGCCTGCAGATTACAGGGCACAAAAATGGTTGGCAGTGTGCACCGGCAAAATGGACGTTGGCGGGGTGAGGGTATCACACGGCGAAACTGCTGAAGACGATCTCTGAATCGGCAAAGGAGAAGACCATTTCCCTTTGTTTTAATTTTATAGAGCCTTTACGGTTGGCAGACGAAAACTAAAATGTCTGTTGGCTGGAGGGGCTAACAAGTCTTCTCAGGAGTGTTCCCTATGTCCTTTCTGCTCTACCAGCTGTATAGCAGGTGATTTCGCTGCCAGGGCTGACGATCTGGTGGCTTGTTGCACAGCTGTACGAAAAGAAGGTGAGGACACTACAGTGATACTGTGCGATTTTACAACTACAGTACTGAATTGGAGGTCACAAGTCTGCGAGGCCATGTTCTTCCTAGAGCAAGGTGTAGCAAGAACACTACTAAGTAATCAACAACTTGTGAGCAACAGCGTAGGATACTTTTCCCTTCACTCAGATCTTCTGAACAGCAAGCTCATCGAGATACATGATACACTCTTGGGATGACGTGACATGATCGCCATTACAACTGATACAGCGGGGAGAAGCACGTGGGCAATCACCTCTACCACAAGTAACACATTTGGCCATGTTTTGACAGGACATGTGAATGTGATTATAACGTTGACACTGGTAGCAAAGCATTGGGTTTGGAATGTTCACTTAGATCGTAATGATTTCATAGCCTGCCTTAATCGTGAATGAAAGCATTACTCAATCACACGTGAAATGTGTGAAAGCCTGTGCGTGAAAGCATTAAGTTTGCATCAACCTTTTTCATTACACAGCGGACCACAGTGATGCCCTGATCAGAGAGATAATTTTGGATTTCCCTCGTGTCAGACCATCCAGCAGCTGAGGCTAAATAATACCACTTGAAGAATTCAGCATACGACAGGCCTTGATACAAACAGGATAGCCATGAAGGAGCAAAGCTATAAGTAGTTGTTGGGCTTGAAAATCACTATTGATCTCCAGAATCAAAGTCCCATTATATAAGCGAGAGCAGGATTTCACAGGGCCTCCACTTGCATCAAAACCTTTCTGCATAATAAGCGAATTAACTGTAGCAAAAGACTGACTTTCTTCAGTACATGGCACCATGAGGAATCAAGGTTCAGCTGGGAGAGTCATTGAATCTTTAGGTTCAGTCAATTTACAGTTAATATATGTTGACTGAGATGGAGATGGCTGGTTCATTACGAAAAAATACCGCATGATTGTCATGGTCTCTGATGGCACCCTCAGAGGGATGGGCTCACCTGCCTTAGGTCATTGTTCACACCTCAGATCACAACTCCCAAACTCCCGACAGAGGGACCAGTTGGCAATTTGCTAGGTAATATCTGGGCACAGTCATCCCTCCCTGGGCCTGGTCTGTAGCAGGGGGTACATACGAACCCTACCTGTCGACATGGGGTTCGGAAATACGCGGTACCCAGTCACCTGTTACACGTCAAAAGCGTGGGCTGGCTTGGGAGGAAGAAGTGACAAAGAGAAACCTCAAATGTTGAAGCGGAGGAAGGAAAAAATAGACGAGGGACTGTTCCGACGCCAGGCTATTGAAACTTCAGAACATATTCCCGAAAATATCTACGACGTGATCTCCAATGAAACGGAAAAAGAATAGCAGGAGGATAAGCATGAAGCACAGAAAGAGGTGCTCCAAGGGCTTGGGCCCTGCGGTACAGAGGCACGAACTCAACAATATGTGGTGAACCCATGGGGGAGGGGGGAGAATGATGATTTGTAAACGCAGGCCGCTGATTTTCATAGATGGGGTAACTATTAGATTGGAAACCAGGAACTCCTTGTAGGGACCACTGTCTCTTAAAAGGGGCTATCCACAGAGCCACCCACAACACATGCAACCTGAAGTGTAAATTACCACAATACATACCTCTCTTTTCAAACAATTTGAGCGGGTATGATGCTCACTTTATCATTGAGCACTGATTTCCGTATAGAGTATAATCAGGTCAGCGCCCTGCTTGACAGTGTTGAGAAATACATTTCATTCTCTAAATGAATGACGCCAAGAATTATGCTCCGTTTCCTGTACTCATTAAATTTTATGCAGGCATCACTATGGAACTTGTGGAAACTCTGCTTCAGGAGGATATGCACATTACTCACAGTGTGTATTCCAATAACACAAAGTTTCAACATGTGACAAGGAACGTGGTTTTTCCATACTAAATGGGAAAACTCAACGAAAATAAACTACCCGACGGAACTGGATTCACCAGTACGCTTATCAGCAAAGCCATATTGAATGCAGAGTATGCACAAAAAAAAAATGGTTCAAATGGCTCTGAGCACTATGGGACTCAACTGCTGTGGTCATTAGTCCCCTAGAACTTAGAACTACTTAAACCTAACTAACCTAAGGACATCACACACATCCATGCCCGAGGCAGGATTCGAACCTGCGACCGTAGCAGTCGCACGGTTCCGGACTGCGCGCCTAGAACCGCGAGACCACCGCGGCCGGCAGAGTATGAACAAGCTGTGAATTTTTCAACACCGTAAATTTAGGGGAGTATGTAATACTTTATATGGCAGCACACTACAGCAAATGTGCATTTTCTTGCTGATGTTTTCGAGAAATTCCAGAGTGTATGCATGACCACATACACACTGGATCCTGCTTTTACTATACAGATCCTGGGCAGTCTTGCAATGCTGCGCTCAAGAAAACGACCTTAAGCTACAGGCCAATGCTGACATGCTTCTTTTCTTATGTACTGGATCTATGGCTGACTTTGCCAGCCGCTGTGACCGAGTGGTTCTAGGCGCTTCAGTCCAGGACCGCACAGCTGCTACGGTCGCAGGTTCGGATCCTGCCTCGGGCATGGATGTGTGTGATGTCTATAGATTAGTTGGTTTTAAGTAGTTCTAATTATAGGCGACTGATGACCTCAGGTGTTATGTCCTATAGTGCTTAGAGCCACTTGAACCATTTTTATGGTGGACTTTGCCAATGTGTCCATAGGAACACCGAAGCAAATAACCCATGGATGGATAGGAGGTCAACACATCCCTTGATTTGAACTACATCATGTACTTTGACGCAAATAACGTATATGGGCATGCCATACAACTGCTGCCAACTGGCGAAATTCAATGGCTGGCTGAAAACGAATCCATATGATGTAATAAGGTGCCACACCAATGCATTCGAATTGTCTCCTTACATGGCCAATAATCCTTACGGTAGTGTTCCACAAAACAAGACAGTTATTGGCCTAATGAAAGATGAGATGAATGGGTTGCCAATTGTGGAGTTTGTGAGTCTCAGGTCCAAAATGTATGCATATCACAGCAAAGTGTGTGCACAGTGTTGCATCAAGGACCCTCACAACTAAAGGTTACTTGCAATGCATGTACAATGGTGTTTGAAGTGCTCCACCAAAGCCGCGGCATGTGGTACAGCAAACTAGTATTCAATTGTGAGGGCATTAGGTGTACACTGTTCTGCAACCTAAAATCAGTCCCCTCATGACAATGAGAGGGTCACCCATGAGGACGAGATTGAAACTCGCCCATACATTATTCACTTGATGAAAGTGTCTGTGAATAGTGGTTTTATGTGGAATAGTATGATCCATTTATCATAGTGTAAATATTTTTAGTGTAAATATACATGAATACCAAATGTTCTGACATAGTTGTGTGCTCATAAATATACAGGGTGATATTTTCCCACCGTGTACATACTCTAGTGATTGATCAATGAGAGCACAGTCATTGGTAATGTTGTGTCCCATTCACTTCTCTTGCTGACTCACATTGTAGTGGATGTGATACAGTGTTGTACACAATGGTTCCATATTCAGATTGAGTGCTTGTTGACACAGTATTTTTCTTATGCAAAGTCAAATGGCAAAGGGCGATGGGCAGCAATGTTGTATCAGGAGAACTATCCCTCACCGACAATAACCACAAAATTCAATGTTTGCTACAGTTTTCCACTGTTTAAAATATCATTTCAGGAAGAAAGAAATCACAAAGAATGTACCTGAAATGTTCAGACACCAGACTTGGAGGAAAATGTGATTAACACCATGGAAGGTGACAACCATGTCAGTACCAGGCAGTTGGCCCGTCACTACAGAGTACGCCCGACTACCATGTGGAAGATTTTTCATAACAATTGTTACTACCCTTATCACTTACAGCGTGTGCAGGACTTACTAGCGACATACTTTCCACATCGGGAGCTCTGTCACTGGTTTCTTCACCAGGCAACCACGAGTCCAGGATTTTTGTCATCCATCCTATTCACAGATGAGGCCACCTTTATGCATAGTCATATTGTCAACTTTCATAACAGTCATCTGTGGAATAGTATGCAGAACCCCCATGGTACAGTGACAGCGAATTGCCAGCATCAGTGCAGCTGGGATAACTGGTGACAGTATTTTGGAACCAGGCTTCCTTCCATGTTGCTTAATAGGCTAGAACTGTCTGTGTTTCTTGCGGGTGACTGCCTCTCCTGCTGGAAGCACTGCCACTAATGATTCGAACGGTTATGTGGCTGCTCCATGCTGGTGCTCCAGCCTACTTCACTGTTAACGACCAGATGCATCTCAATTGTGTCTTCCCTGGTTGATGGATTGGACAAGGAGATCCAGTTGCATAGCCTGCTCATTCACCGGATCTCAACCCGTGTGATTCCTGGTTATGGAACCATCTCAAAAATATCATGTATGCAGAGCTGATTCCATATGTGGAAAAACTAGGAGTGTATATTGTGAATATTTTTAACCATTGCTACCCATAAAAAAATTATGAACTGGTTTGCTTTTGTTTCAAGCCACAGTTATTAGTATCAGTAATAGTGTGTAAATAAAAAAAAATAGTTCTGCGTGGAAAAAAAAAGTGAAAAGATGTAAACTGCTTCATTGTTGTGAAAATGAAACACTTAGTATCTGAACAATCAAGCTGTCTCTCAATAAGCAAACTGTATGAGTGTTGTGAAAAAAGAATCAAATTCTATCTCAGGAACCAATCCGTATCTATATATCTATGAGAATGGAATAAATGAATTTCGTTACCCCATGTTGTTGTTGTTGTTGTTGTTGTTGTTGTAGTTATTATTTAAGAAACCCTATCCCCCACATTGTGTATATAAATAGTGTGCAAGACACACATAAGGCAGTTTTAAACATGAGGGCTATTAAGAAAGTGAAGTCTAAGGTGGAGAATAACAAAATATATGTACTGTTTGCATGGTATTTCACCTATTGTGCTGCACATATTGGGTTATGGGAGCAGGTGGCAAACGTCCATGTCTGCTTCCAATCACATACAGCAAACACGTATAAAATTATTTTACCTATGTTTGAGGAGAACCACAGATGTCGTATATGGACAAACTTACATACTATATAGCTATACACGTATCAATGTGGGAGCAGGATAAAATCAGTAAAAAAGTACACAGAATGTAAGATAAAAGATTCATTTCACATCCAACTTAAAAGCAATTTTACATTTTCATAAGCACACACAACACTATTTTGACACTACTTCTTCGCAAGTCGATGGAGCACAGAGCACCCTTAGAATTCCAGGTCTTCAATAGCTGCATACTTGTAGATTGCACGTATCTATGTGAAGATTTTTCCTTTGGTGTAGCCAATGGTATCTGTATAGTTGAATAATCCAAGCAATATCACCATATCTTTGAAGAGAATACCAGTGTTGTCCCAGTGAATTTCATGGAAGAAACATGTTAAACCACTTTGCACTGCTCCACGTTTTAGTTCATGTCGCATCCTTGAAAAGCTTCAGTGACAGCTTGCTGAAAATGTCTACTATACTACCATGTTTTGTGAATACTATGAATGCAACTGTCTGCACTCATCATCATAGAAACCTTGAATGACTGCAATGATGTTCACACTTTGAGAAGCCATAGTGAATTGCTCTGGGTATGGCACAGCACCTGTCCATTTATACAGCTCACTGCACAACATCAGTGAGCAGGTAATACTTAATCATGCAGTCATGTACAACTTGAACATATGCCACAGTGCAGTCTGGGAAATTTGCTGAAGATTCAAATTCAATTTGTAAATTTATTGTTCTTAATTTTATTATCTCAATCTGTTTTGAGAAGTCTATGCGATAATCAGTGTCAGCTTCTTCAATTTTTGTGAGCTGAGTAGGCGTCCTTCCCTTCAACACCCTCATAGTACGATGCATGAAACTTCCCGTTCATTTCAAATGCTACACTGTGTACATTTTCACCCCACTGCAACAGTAAATTGTCATATGGGTAGAACTCTGAATTCAAGTAGACTCAGGCATTAGTTAACTTGCAATAGTCTAATGCAGTGGAATCATTTGCTATTTACCTCATTCTATTGGTCTGAAATGCAAGTATGATTGAAATAGGTGTTCCAATTGAATAAAGGCTTTAGTAGCCAATGTTCGTCTGGCTGCCATCAGCAGCATTGGCTATTCATAAAGTTCCCATGAACAGAAACTTAACTATAGATCTGCACCAGGATAAGAATTTTTAAAAGCTTCAAACACTCCTCATCTGCTACTGTGATGCGAGGCATTTTTCCATATTTTTTAAATAATAATCTCATTCTCCTCGGGTTCCTCTAATGTATGAGTTGTTATGCATCACACTCTGTACCACAGTAAGTTCCTGTTTAGCATTTATAATTATTTGTTGCATGTATTCAAAGTACCCCATAAGCAGTTTCAGAAGTACGCAGGCAGTAAATATCTCGTACTCATCCACTGTTCTACCCACTGGCTCATCTATGAACCATCCTGCATTTTCTAATTCATTAAAACCTGAGAATGATGCACAGGCATATGTAATAAGGGTTAATGCTATGAATAAATTACACATATGGTCAATTTCAACCTCGCTAAGTTCATATCATATCTCCTGAAACAGTAATGCTAAGCCCTTACATGTAAGCTTCGACCCCACTGTAGAACCATCCTTTTTCCTAAATACCCCATTCAAATATATGAAACTCTTGTATGGATAGGTTAAAGTGTCTTGAAGCTGGGTGACAATCTTAATTTCATCATTCTGGTTAAATTTAGTTGACACATAAAGCTTATGCAAGAAGTATTCTTGGCATACAATTCGACCATCATATTCCACAGGTACCATTATAATGGGCAACATCAGTGCAGGGTTTCCGGCCTGCTGATTTAAGAAAGTTTTAGTTCGCACTTGTTATCTATCACCATAAGGTTCTGCTGTGAAGTGTTTGCCATGGGTTGTGTGAACTGGTTTTATACCTTATACCCATCCTGTTTTAGATGTACTTGCACAATGATTTCCTCAGAACAAAAGGCAACAAGCTGTTTTTCTAGTCCACAATATGCAACTCCAGATAGGTCAATGTCTGAACTGTCACTGGGAGGTATATAGTGTTGGTGGGAGTCTCAAAAACCATATACTCTGATTCAACTGACAGGAAGAATCCGTAAACTGTATGAATCAATCTATTGATGAGACAACAGTACGTTGCAATGTTACACTTGACACAGATTGTAATGGCAGGGAGTACATCCACAGTCTGATCAGGTTTGTAAAACTTATTAGAATTCTCTTTCAAAACCTGTCATTTTGTGAAACCCAGTAGTTGTCCTACTGCATCTTTCTGATTAAAGTCAATCATTGCATTCATTGTCCTATTTCAGATTTAACTGTGTGGTCGTTTGCACATAGCTTGATCTGCTTTCCACTGTTTCAAAACTTCATTTAAATCATCTGGGTTCTATTTTCACAATTTCTTTTCTATCATTAATTTCAAGATGCAGTGTATTGTTAGCCTCTGTGACATTGGGGAGGCTGTTGTATGTCTCCAGCCCAATACTTCATTTCCCAGTGTTTAAATCAATTGGTGGGAAGTAAGTTGCACATAATACTGACAATCATTCTTTTAACGTCAGACTACACTACATTGCGTCTGCATCTCAACTGGTGAATGGCTGCTTCATGCATCTCCTTATATATCCTCCTTCATAAATCTCAGGAACATGACGCATAGATGACTACGCAGGTAAGTACTGAAGTCTTGGTAGCATCCAAATTTCAGAATACTTGTCTTCTACTGCTGAAGTACCGTAATTCTTCCGGAGGTTCGGAGGTTGCAGGTCACCAAATGAGTCGAAACAGGACTTTTTTTCACACACGCCACCTAGTGGGCCTTACGTCAAGCTATAGAGTTCCAGATAGATCATGTGGCCACGGATCAGAAATTTCATTAGGAAATCTATAATGTTTAAGTGCTGCATGGTGTCGATGTTGATTCAGACCACTACATTTCAAAAATTAAAATCAAACTGACACCTAAAAGAAAGGCAAACCTCAAAAGTTAGATGCAAAGAGAACATAAGACCCTAGTTATATTTATTAATAATCAGATATATTATGAGAGATCGACAATACCTTTCAGTGATAATCTAGAAACCACTGTCAATCGATTAAAAGCCTTGGCTGAAGAAGTAGCTTCTTTACGGAAATGCAAGAAACATGCTTATTGGAATGAGGAATGTGATGTAGCGATTCAACATAGACATAAGGGCTGGTTAAATGCCCCCAAAAAAAGAGAACTGAAAGCTCGAGGGAGGAATTAATAAATGCTAGACGATCAAAGGTCAAAGAAATTACAAGGGTCAAAAGGCAATTTCGTAAGGACTCGCTAAAATCTATCGAGAATGCTTTCAATCGCAAGACAAGAGGTTACTGTCAGACATTTAAACAGTACCAGTTGAAACACACTTCACCTACTCTTATGATGGATACAAACAGCAAGGTAGCACATAACAATTATGACACTTCAATGATATTGGCTAAATATTTCAAACAGTTACTACATAGCGCAGAACCTGAACATCATTTGGGATTGGACCCCTATCCAAGAAACAAAACGCATTTCGAAAGAGCTATACCACCACATCCAGATGAAGTACAAGCAGCAATTAACTCACTTTGGACTTATAAAGCAGCAGGTGAGAACAAACTAGTGACAGAACTTTTAGAAATATGCAAATGTACAATATATTCGGAACTTAAGCAAACACCTTACTAACATTTGGAATACTGAGACATTACCAGAGGAATGGAACATTGCAATAATCCATCCACTACACACAACAAGGAGATAGATCAGATCCAAATAATTATAGGGGTATATCCCTGCTGGATATTACTTATAAATTTTTTCCAAGGTTCTCTGTTTCAGAATTCATGAAGAGCTTCACGGTGAACTAGGAGAATATCGAGAAGACTTTCGTCCAGAACGATGCTGTCCTGATAGAATTATTAGTCTCAAATGGATAGTGAACCATCAAAGGGTCAAGAACAAAAAGCTAGTGATCACCTTTGTCGATTTTAAAAAAGCCTACGATAGTATCCACCGTGAATCTCTAGTGTCAGTTCTTAAAGTATTTAGTTTACATCAGAAACTTGTCAACCTCATTACAGTCACCCTTTGAAATTCCAAAGCTAGAGCAACGTTCAGAAATGAATTCTCTGAATGTTTTGAGATTCATATTGGCCTTTGACAATTGACATTATTGTTCAGTTGTGTGCTGGAGAAAATCACGCGTGAATGGAACAAGATATGCCTACCATTTGTTAAGATTTGAAGAAAGATTCGACTTAACTGCCTTGCATTTGCAGATAATTCGGTGCTGTTAGCAAACTATATTGATGAAGCAAAGGTTCAGATTGAACAACTAGAATGATTAGCAGCAAAGGTTAGATTGCAAATTTCGTTTGGGAAAACAGAAATGATGCCCAGCTTCCCAGTTGACACATTCCATATCATACTCCATAATGATCAAAAAATTAAAGTAGTAAATAAGTTAAATATCTTGGTGAGATTATTGCCTGGAATTCTAATGAAAGAGCATCAATAGAGAGTAGAACATTAAAACTACAGCGAGCGCAGAGAACCACATGGCCAACCTACAAAAAACACTCTCTCTCAATAAATGCTATATTTCGACATTACTCCTCCGTCGTTAAACCGGAAGCAACATATGCAAGTGAAACACTACTCAAATTGCAGAAAGTTGATATAAGAATACTATGAACAATTATCAGTAAAAAATATCTAGTTAATGGGCAGTGGAGACTTTTGTCCAATTCAGTAGTGTATAAAAAAAGCAAATCCATTATTGATACAATGTGGAAAAGAACGATTGCATTTTTTGGCCACATATCTCACATACCAAATACCAGAATCCTGAAGCAACTTTTTGAATTCTTCTGAAACAGTAAAACGAAAAACATATGGTTTAAAGAAGCAGAAAGTGATTTGGATGAATTTAACATCACTACACACCAAATTCAACACAGAGAAGAGAAACTGGTTCTGAAGAACAAATACACACGGCTGAGATTCAAACCATCAGAATGGAAGAAGTATGTTGTACCTGCAGAAGAATGAGCAGCCATATAACAGCGAATGAAGAAAATGAAGAAATTGCTGATTGCTAAGACCTAAACTTAATCATTGTAGACACTGTTGTATTACATTTGATTTCACTGCTCCAATGAGGGCGTAAACTATGTAAATAAATAAATAAGCCACGCAGTGGGTTCCAGGTTCTCCAGCAATATATAAATTCACTATTACCCATTCTCTGGATTTTCACAATGTGTATGTTCTGCATTTATAATTTGCTTGAAATTCGTACCAAAGCCCAACTTGATTTTACTATACATGGTGTTTTCAACTGCAAATGCTGCAGCGTTGACCTAAACCAAAATCCCTTCTCCTTGGCTTTATCAGACAAAATTCGATCTGCATAATATCATCCTGGGAGGTCTTCATTTGGTGCATATGGAAGGTCATGTTCCAAACACACCTTGTCAAACAGATTAATCTTCATATCACTATGTGCCAAGTGTTTTTGAAGTTTTGTTTCGGGTTCACATTAGTTATATCCCATAACATGTAATTCGACTGGCAGCTTGAGAAGCATACTACACCACCTCTAATGCATCTCCTATCACATCTGTTATACTCCTGTGGTGATTGTGGTCCGTGCACCCCATTGTATCAATGGTAGGCAATGAGAGCCTAGCTACTCCATTGTTAAGTTTTACAGAGAAGCAAAAGAGGTTTCTTAAAAAATATACAAAGTCATACAGATACTGTTACTACATGTGTGACAATATAGAAGCAGCTACCAATTACCAGATTACAGAAATCCATGCACCTAAAAATCTTTCTTTCATAATGAAGTTACTGGTCACTGGAATCACTACATTTCGACAGGCAGATGGAGCTACAAGGTTTTCATTGCCTCCCATTGATATTGAAAATGGTTTGCATCAATCCAACTGATCAGTGTTGCAAGAAAACCAAGCCATTTAACTAGTGCTCTAGTCTCTTGATATTTTATGACAAGTCCTACGAGAAACACATCTGGTTCCAAGCTCTTCTGCATTTCCTCTCTGTAAAAGCAGTCGGTAATTTCAGTACCATTGTTATTCTTAAGGTGTAGGTTCTGGGATTTGTTCTTTGCACTTTGGAAACTAAATATCTCCGTAGATCAGATTGGTAGGTATAATTTCTCAAATGCAGTCTTGTGTTTTGAGCTACGCCCCAAGTCACCTACATAAAATTTTTGTTTACATGGCGCCAGCATTTTGATACAATTTTATATTGTAGCCATGAGTCCATTATCAAGAACATCAATTAGTCTCATTTTTATTGTGCTACATTTGATTTGATTATACTTTGCAATTATTTGTGAGACAATATCTATCCGCCCGTATGAACTGCGAAGATTAAAATGCGTCCATATTTAACCCTATATTGTTCCATTCAGATATTCCATGATACTCGCCATAAGGTGGATGAATGTAGAGTAGTAGTGTATCCCACACTGCCCCATCATGGTCCTGAAATATCTGTGCCCCATCATGGTCCTGAAATATCTGTAGCCGAACTCTCCACCATGGTCCATTGATTTATTCCTCTCTGCAACAAATGTGTGAATACTTTTCTACCATTTCTTCCCACTTTTGTTTCCACAGGTAGTGCACAGGCAAATTTAGAGTGTGTATCAATGATCATTAAAATATACTTCACAGTCACATTTGAATATTCCCTCATATCTACAAGATCCACTTGGCATAGATCATCCACATCTTGAATCATAACTGGTTATAAGAGTATGTTTTGTGTGCTGGTTTGTGTAATTCTCAAAATACTGCCCCCGTATTTATTCAATGATTCCTCTGTCACTAAGCTGAGAAATTAATGACTCATCATCATTGAAGTAAGCTGTATTACTAGAAACAACCGATGCCATGAGCAGTCATAGCCAATTTATTAGCTCATTGGAGTGGTCATAATACACACTGATGTCCAAAATTAAAGCAACAAGCGAAAATTTTGCAAGGTTGTGTTTATTTTGCCACGAAACAGTATGAACAGGTGATAGTAAGGCAGAAACTATGTAAAGAATACAGAACATAAACAACTGCTACACACATAGCAGTAGATAAAAATGTGCTTCATTTTTCGGAACTTAATCGATTTGCACACACATTCTGACAACTGGTTAATGTACTCAGTATGGGGTGTAGCAAGCTCTGGCAGCAAAACAGGCCTGACAATGACAGGGCATGCTGTGAATGACGTCATAAATCTCATGCTGTAGCACTAATGCCCATTCTTCCCGCAGAGCTGCTTGGAGAGTGGTTGGTAGATGCAGATGTGATGCAACGTGTCTCCCTAGCGCATCCTAGACATACTCTACGTGATTAAGTCGGGAGAGCAAGCAGGCCACATCATGCATGCAATATATTCCATTTCCAAGAAAATATCAACTACCCGTGCTCTATGAGGTCAAGTATTATCGACCATCAGTATGAAGTGTGGGCCCACAGCACCTTGTAACAACCGCACGAGATCCCTAGATCTCGTCATGATACTTGACAGCAGTTAAAAGTTGCCATTTTCATCAGGAGGTGTTCGAGTGGTAAACATAGTCCCTGCCCACACCATTGCGGTCCTCCCCAATATCAGTCTCTTTCCACACACTTTGGATCAAATCGGGACGTGTCTGCGAAAAGAACATTGGGTCACTGTTAGACCGTCCAGATGGCATGTTGATGACTCCACTCTAGACGGACCCTTCTGTAAAGATGCATCAGAGACACACATAGAGCAGGTCTCCAACAATAAAGGCCACTCTGCTGACTCCTTCCATACATGGGTTGCCTTGATAGAGGCATCCAGTACTAAGGTGGTAACACCGTGCCCTTACATCCAATGCATTGTCTGACTGTGTACATAGCGATTATGGGTGTGGGACATGATGTACATCTGCCAAATGCAATATTTCACCACACGTGTCCAGATCTTTTGATTTATAACTCAGGGATTATGGAAGTCTTAGGAAAATAAGGTTCAGTAGACCTGGTGTTTGAAATTCCCAATCACCAATCTGTACTGTGTTACAAGTTAAACTTACAGGCTGCATGCCCAGCATGTATGCTTTTACCATACTGATGCCATATATCCTATCATAGCATCACTATGACGGTTAATAAAATTGGCAATGGCATCATCATCATCATCATCATCATCATCATCATCATCATCATCATATCATCATCATCATATCATCATCATCATCATCATCATCACATAATTTTACCAACAGGTGCACTTGGGATTTCGTAATATGCTTAATTGTTCCTCTTAGTGTCTGCTCCTGCTCCAAATGTCCTAATCTTAGTCACTGTAATTTCTCTTGAATGGCCTTCTGGGTCTCAACAACTTTATGCTTAGTCAGCATCTTGTTATATACTATGCAGAGTTCTACATGGGGTAAATGTCATGTACATTCTCTTCAATTGCATCAACCTTTACAGTTAAGTTGTTTACCTTCTTTTAAATTACGTTAATTGCATCACTTAATGAACTGATCAATCTCACAAGGGTCTCACAATATGTCAGTAGTTCCTTGGGTACATTCCCAACTTCACGGTTGAGAACCTAATTTTTTCTGTGCATGTGCAAGTGAGTATTCTGTCTATGTATAACCACCATCCTCTCAGGCTGAGTGCTCATTATGCATGCGAACTAGTCCACGGTGTGACGTGTACCGATGTGGTCACCTGTCACAGTTTTGTCTACACATATCATCTTTCAGTTTTCTTGTTTTATGAATAAAAAGAAACTCTTAATGTGTGTGATTCCAGCAATCTCCACATATCTTTACAAATTCATTGAATGACATATCAGTTATTACACGTTCTTGGTAAATGTGATTTAAAATTCAAATTGTCTCATTTGAAGGCTATACTGAGGTTTGCATTATCCCTCACCAACTGTTTTGGGATTCTGGAATATGTCTAATTCTAATAAAATATGTCGATGCCCACATGATGCCCGAAATAGAAATACCTTCATATTTGGTCCTGATTTTCCACATCAACATCATCGAATATGAACATGGTGTTTGACTTTACTTTTTCTGGTGGAGGGATATCACTGCTTTCAGTGAATGTGGTGTATGTTACACCATCAATGCCTTGCAATATCTCCTGATTTGGGCTGAAACTGCACTGCTCAAAGCAGATTCCATCCCAGAGTGTTAGCAATGACATGAGAGCAGCTTGCTACAGTTAGATGGACCCCACAATTATCACATACATATTATCAAGTAGGAGTATCCCATACCACTACTACTGCTCCACACCATCACAGGACCTGTCACTTACAACAAAGTCCCTGTGAGGAGGATGCTTCACCCACGCTGCCACGAACCAATCACATATTGGCATGCAACAGACTTTTATAGATGAAACATTTGTAATAATAGTAATAATAATATGAATAATATGTAGCCACTATAGCCCAATCACCTTTCGGACTGAGCTAAAATGGTTACATTAGAATGACATGGTTATGAAGTAAGAAATAACACACGATTTGCAACTGTATATATAAACTACTTTTATTTATTTTATTTACACTTCAGCAATGGTCCAACAATAGCAAACACACAGCTAGTTTCCACAGTAAGTTACAAAAATATTTAAACAATGCCATCCTCTCAGCTGCTGTATGTTGTTCTTGGTATCCCATTTAAACAATAGGGATTCTGGAAAAAATAAACACTATATGCTTAATTTTCTCAACACCTGCAAGGGATACAAGATAGGAATCTGCTCTCCTAACTTGTACCAGTGGCTGCACAGATTGTACAAACTATACCCCTGAGCTTAAGGGTATGTACTAGTCTAATAAGGGGATGCCAAGACGTTGAGATCACAGATTTACTTCAAACTTCTTACACCTTTAGTAGATCATATAAGCAACATGATTTGCAAGTAGTAAGGTGGACTACTTTGGCAACTCCAAGACAATCGCAAGAAGTTTTATGCCTCTATTACATAAGTGATGTATCTGTGTGAAGCAGCCGGTCGTAAGAGGTTGTGGTGGTGAAGTGGTTAGCATTTGTAGTTTGCAAGCAGGTTGTAGGTGATGCGGCTGTTGGAATCACAGCTACCACTTATTCTTTAAGTATATTTTTTTTTATCACCCTTCACATTATTTAATTTATATGATGTTTGAGAGGCAAAATAATAAAAAATGTGTATTTACATGCAGTTACACAATTTATGTTTTCCATGTCTGTATGACAAATACCATCCTGCAATGTGTGGTGTTGAGAGCACATCCAATGAGTAATTGTGCATTACTCTCATGGTCTAGCACATTGTGACTTACTATAGTACTGATTGTGAAGAATGTCATTCATAACATTCTTGAAAATTGGATTACAAATAGTAAACAGTCAAATAACATGAAATTCATTACAACTTCATGAAAATGCACTTTTCTCATTATATTACCTATCAAATGTCATATAAATTAAATAATGTGAAGGGTGACGAAAAAAATAGATTAAAAAGTAAATGGTAGGCAGGATCAAACCATTACATGACCCACTTGTAAACCGCGAACACTAACTGCTTGACCGCCATGACTTCTTACAACCAGCCTCTTCGTACAGATACAGCAGTTGCATAATAGATGCGTAAAACTTCTCCTGTGACTTTATCAGAATTGCCACAGTAGCGAACTTTACTACTTGCACATTGCTTTAACGGCCTACTAAAGGTGTACAAAATTTGAAGTAAATCCATCATGCCAACGTAGTGGCCTCCTCTTGTAAATTTAATGAAATGTTTCATATTTTATCTTCATAGACTCATTTTGTGGACAGTGCTTCACTTCATGATATTTGCACCATACACTAACTAAAGAACACTGTATCTCTTCAGTTTCTACTTATTCCTCTTTTACTTCTACAAATAAAAATTGTAACTTTATCCTTATTGAAATTTCGTGACTGTAAACAACTACACTTGCAGTATCGTTTAACTTTTGACCGCTTATCCAACTGTTTTAAGTTTATGAGCATTTAGATGGGTCCATGATTTATTACATCATACTGTTGTAACCTATATTTCTGTACATCAGCCATTTCGTATGCCCATTTTACGGAATAACCGCAAACAACTATGGTTAGAGTTTTTTAAACTTCAGTTTTCTACAGTTCATTATTTTACACCTTTGACTACCTTGACGGGTAAATAAGATTTTGTGCCCAACTTATT
Source organism: Schistocerca gregaria (assembly GCF_023897955.1). Taxonomy (NCBI): domain Eukaryota; kingdom Metazoa; phylum Arthropoda; class Insecta; order Orthoptera; family Acrididae; genus Schistocerca; species Schistocerca gregaria. The sequence goes on along the minus strand of NC_064931.1, from coordinate 180,774,160 downwards.
TTGACGTAACTTACATATTTTTTCCTTTTAATGCTTCAGGCGTCATACTTTGTTATCTTGTGTGTTCCATGGATTATATCATCTGGAGGATTTGACATACAATACGAAAGTTGTCAGACTTACATACCAATAGTTGGTAACAACTAGTCAAAGTCACAACTTTGAAATCAACCCTGTCAAACAAACACACCCTCACCTCCACACCCCTTTGATGGCAAATAATGGTATCAGTCAAGCACTACTTTCACTGGCATTATGATCTAAGAGCAATATGCAATCACTTGCATGCATTTCTACAGGTCAACCTGCATGCCAGTACGTATATGACTTCTAGCCACTGTTACAGCTGCTGGATGGAACATATCAATATGGCCACACCTTCTCCGTGGGAACCTTTAGCATCACCTAACCACTATCTGTCCACGAGTTAATGATAAAAGCCCAAAGATGTACATTTATGTTCTCACAACAAATTATGATTGGATATCTCTTTTATACATACATTTGTCACGGACTGATGGAACACTATGTATAACAGGTGCTTTATATAATGTAAAGCACTTATTTCTTTACTTGTTGTAAGCTTTTCTGTGACCATTATATATATATATATACTTTATTGTAAAAACTGTCCAATGTCCTGTATGCCTGATTGGCTATCGCTGATGTAATTGGTGTGCAGTGGGTGGAGCATCGTGTATTTAAGCAACAGCTGTGTGTCACTCCTTAGCAGTTAGCATTTGTGAAGGTGCAGCACCTGCTCTGTTCACAGCCACCATCTACATCATGGTAATACTTTCGTATTATTACTTAAGATGCATTTTATATATTACTACATCCTTCTGATTCTATTGAAAGTAAATATTTCTGTGTGGATCTGAAGATGGTCTAAAACAGATCGAAACTGGTAAGCTCATATAAACAATAATAAAAAAAAAAGTGTATTGCAGATGTGACTGATATATTCAATTTTAAATAGCAGAATACTTGACTACCCATCATGGGTGGGGCAAAGACAGCTCTCTGGGAGAAGAACAACCAACAGCATGGTATGGCATGCACGCATGCAATTGAACAACTCAGACTGGAAGGAAGTCTGCCGTGTGACCGAGCGCACACACATTAACCATACCAGTCCGACTCTATTCATGATAGCAAGAGAGCACTGCTAGTGAAATAGGAAGAGGATATGATCATTTTTTTTATCTGCAGGAATCTTACTGAGACTGAGGATGGTGTCATCTCCTGAGTTGGAGAGTTACCTAACATCTTCAAACTGAATGATGGACGAGTCTTTCGAAGCATAATCTGCGAATGCTTTACAAAATCTCCTGCACCAGCAGTGAGTATACAAGTATCATACATTACACATTATTATGGTAGACCAAGTAACTGTTACTGAATGATTTGATATTGTTTTAAGTCACACACACACACACACACACACACACACACACACACACACACACACACACACACACACACACAATACCAGACCCAAGATCAACATCATAGTCAATATCATATGAGGTTACATTCCACTTTGTTGACAATGGTGGTGGAGATGCTGAGGGTGATCCGGTGCTTTCTTCCAGTGGTAGTAGATGCCACCTTGGTGGTGGAGGTTGTGATGTCTTACAGAGGTAGTAGGTGTAAGCTTGGTGGTGAGGGTGATCTTGGTGAGTTAGGTGTACCACCTGCAAATAATAATAAAATGAAATTAGCCCCATTGCACAGTCATTTAATCACTTCACATCTCATGCATGTAACCCCTGATGAGTCAGTCTTGGGCATTAGTAAAATTTTTTACATCAGATACTTGTTCACAACAATCTCTACGTGAAAGTGATATCACAGATGTTTTGCATATAACACCAAAGATACTGTGGCATTTCTGAAACAGAATCATGCTTCTAGATCATGTTGGGTGAATAATGTAGTTGTCTTCAGATGTTGCTGCATGAAAATACATGCAGCGCAAAAGAGCAGCTCTACAAGTTTGTACGAGTGAGCAACATTCACACATACATTTAAACAACCACCATCTCATTGAATCACTAATCTGAGAGTTGAACTCAACACTCATCCACAATACTATCAAGGTTGTTACTGCTTCTATAGAATATTGTGACTCAAAACAACTGACTATGATGCATGAAATACATACATAATGAATGAAACTGAATGGAAGCTGATAATTCACAATGCATCCAAGTCTGCCCTGCATTTCAAAATACGATTTACACAATTCACAGACATGAGACGATATGACACACAAATTTATTTCTATATATGGTAATTCATAAAAATTAAGTTGTTTGGGTGGTGCTACTTACTATGTGATTAAGACACTTTGAGGATACCTCACTTCAAGATTTCAGTGAGACCACTAACTTCCAACATTTGTGGCAGAAAACCACATACAGCAAACGACGGGTCTCAGTTCATTTAGACAAGGACAAGAGCCTACAGTGGGAGGTAGTTCTGTCGTCTGCAGGACGAGTTGTATTGTCTTCCTCACAGAAAGCATGCAGGATTAAATTTTACACGGTTATGTACTCACATTTAATCAGCTCCGCCTCCTCCTCCTCCTCCTCCTCCTCACACTAGATCTTGTTGAGGAAGACCCTACTTCATCCCAGATCTCATCCTCTGTGTACAACAGCAAAAACATTGCTTATATCATTAAAACTGCTGAAGCACATATGATTCAAAATGTAAGTAAGTATTTTTCAACTGTGGGAAAAGCACTCTAGATACTGAATTCCACACACACTGCTGATTGAAGGTGCAACAACAACTTGATCACATACCTCTGTAAAATGTCTTCATCTCTGCTGCTGATAATGTTTCTTCATCCACATATGAATCCTCCTCACCTGAGAATGTTGTGAAAAAAGAAAATACAATAGTCACAATCACAGTCTTTCAAACTACACATGTATGCAGATGAATAAACACAAACTACTGTTAAGTGAATAATTACAGAGAAAGAGAGACTTACATCAAATCCTCAGAGCCATGGTGTGAAGTGCCCGATGACGATGTGGATAACTGCATGAGCCACACTCACTATCCTCCTGCATAATCAGAGCCAGCAAATGCGAAACAAGCAGCTCACAGCTGCCTCATCAATGAAAGTGGCATGTGTCCAGCATCACTTCATGACTGACACCGCTGCACTAGTCCACCGAGAGGGGGAACACAGATGAGACTGGTGTCAGTTCATGACAGATGTCCACCGGAACGAATAGCGGTCAAAACTTGCCATTGTCCCATCAGCCTTCCCAGGGTTCAACGCATGAAGTGGGCCCTGGCACTGCTACCAACAAAGACAAGACCTCACATCTGCTGCCCCCCTGCATCTAATGGTTGCCCAATATGACCGCAGCAATCTCTCCCTCTCTGTATTCAGGTTGTAACAGTTTTTATGGAGATACCAATTTCACTTTACAAAAAGATCTACATTGTAATCAGAGAGAGAGAGAGAGAGAGAGAGAGAGAGAGAGAGAGAGAGAGAGAGAGAGAGAGAGAGAGAGAACTTAACCGTTTATTTACCCCTCTGAAAAGTATCCGAAACTAGGTAGCTGAAAGTATAGCAACCATCGGATTCTTCTTCAAGAGACTCATCCGTATTTCAATTTGAAGACATTGGGTGACTCTTCAATTCAGGAGATGACATCATCCTTAGTCCGAATAAGTTAGCTTTAGATAAAAAAAAATTTAAAAAATATGATCATCTCCTCTTCTTATTTCACTATCAGAGCCGTCTTACTGTTATGTATAGTCAGACTGGTATAGTCGATGTGTGTGTGTTCATTCATGCAACATACTTTCCTCCAGGTGACACACACACACACACACACACACACACACACACACACACACACACACACACACACCAATCATTACACGTGTAACTGAATGTCGTTTGAGGAGCACTCCTTACCCATCGGATTCATTTCACCTGAATGTTCAGATATCACAAGTAATTTATGGTAGTTGTACTGCTCTTGCTGAGAGCTAATTTTCGCAGAACAGTAGTTATAGCATTGGAATGAAAATACAGTGCAAGTTTCATTCAGTGTCCATATCATTGTATAGATGTTAGAAACACACATATTTTCAATGCCTGGTACTGATGCCTTCAGGTCGCTAAACGTTTACACTGCTACCTATAAGCTCAGAAGTGATGACCACAGGTAGAGTGGTACAATGATACATGCTCTGCAACACACTCACAGAGTTGGCAGGAAATTTGTGTGGTATATCATTCAATTTCCACACCAACACAATTGACAATTGATGGTGTACTGCATACTACCAATGCTTGATGAGATTTACATTGTGCCAAATATTGTATCATACCAATATCCTATCACACCAAGAGTACCTCTACATGTGGTTATCAAAGACCTGAAAGATGTGCAGGGTTACAGTAATGTTGACAGTGTCCACAGATTTTGAAATCATGCCATGTGATACTGCTTCCATCTAAGAAACATACCCAATCCTAATCCCTATGCACTTGACCTCTTCACAAACTGAAACTTCCTGGCAGATTAAAACTGTGTGCCCGACCGAGACTCGAGCTCGGGACCTTTGCCTTTCGCGGGCAAGTAGGAGACGGATACTGGCAGAAGTAAAGCTGTGAGTAACGGGCGTGAGTCGTGCTTCGGTAGCTCAGTTGGTAGAGCACTTGCCCGCGAAAGGCAAAGGTCCCGAGTTCGAGTCTCGGTCGGGCACATAGTTTTAATCTGCCCGGAAGTTTCATATCAGCGCACACTCCGCTGCAGAGTGAAAATCTCATTCTCTTCACAAACTGTTTAGGTGTTGGCAGAACATTACACACAGGTGATCAGAACCCCCAACCATGCAGTTGTCCTGTGATATTGTGTCCTGTTAAATGCAGTTGCAGTTTGATGTAGTGTTCTCGCACAATGTAGAGGTCATCTCGTTTGGACGGTAGTACCTCTAGTTTGTAAATACTCTACAATGCTGTGACCAGCAGCAACCTGCACACATTTTTTCCAGTTTCTGTACGATTTTATGTCTTCCAAATTTGACAATAATAAACACCGCCATAACTGCTCACACTGTCTCTCTCTACTGCTTCGTGTTTTGTGAGGTAGCACTGGTTAATGATGGTCTTACACCGTGTACACATTTGGTGGACCTGTAACAACATGCTCACACTTCCACCGAGTGGTTAATACACAGTCTAGTTGTCTTACCTCAACTCCCTCTGTTTCTCCACAAGAAGGTGGTAGTCAAAGGCTGAGGCGTATGTACAAGATGCATAGAGAGACCATCTGGAGTTTTACTGAGGATTCTTAGGCAATAGGTTCAATGAAGGGGAAACTGGGTTCAAAATAAAGGGCAGAGAGCTGCTGGGACGGTAATCATCAAAGGTGTTGGTGACATCTTTCAATATCCGACTTTACCCTATGAATGTGAGAACACTGTGGTTCTCATCCACATAGGGAGAGAAGGCCAGTCAGAATAGAATGTTATCGAATTTATAAAGTGTTTCAGCTAAGGAACGAAGTTTTTGCATCCCCCTCTGCTGCTGGCTATTCCCACACAACAAAACAGTATTTGTCATGTGTTGTAGACAGTGTAACAGGGCTTACTTTACATCCATTTTTAAATCGTTCAAATGGCTCTAAGCACTATGGGACTTAAAATCTGAGTTCATCAGTCCCCTAGACTTAGAACTACTTAAACCTAACTAACCTAAGGACATCACACACATCCATGCCTAGGGCAGGATTGAAACCTGCGACCGTAGCAGCAGTGCGGTTCCGGACTGAAGTGCCTAGAACAACTCGGCCACAGCAGCCACCTCGTCCATTTTTTATACTCACAAAGTAATGGAGGGGGTGGTTTAGCAACAATGCAAAGATTGAGAACCATGCTGCAATGTAATTGGTGGATAGCATCATGAGATCTAGAACGGCGTGCACTCGCTAGCCGAGAGGCCACTGTCTAGCTACATCATTACAGAAAAGGAACACGCAGAGTCAATGCTCCTGCACCCTCACTTCCAGTTAATCCCTCCGCTGTCATACAGTATGCGTCGGCAACAAACTACGCAAGCTTTTAGTCACACGTCCATTGTATCTGTTTGGCTTTCTATTTACTTGTACACAGTTGAACATGTTTACAATGTGTTGTGTGTAACGTGTTGTGCGCCATGCCGCCCAAAAAAGAAACGTCGTTTCGTGGATAGCTGACCATCTTGGAACATTTACATATGACGGAATTGTTTTATGTCGTCGAGCTTGCGAGGAAAACGTTTCATGCAAAAAAGTTTCAAATAGACCAGCATGTCAAAACAAGTCTTTATATTGCAGGAATGCAGACGAAAGGACCACGACAACAACTTCTGACAACAGCAAGTTGCAGTAGCAGGATTTGTCCAAAGGTAACCAAAAAATCTGTTGAACATGGATCTATGTGAAACATTCATTGCACACAATATTTTTCTTCACAAACTTACAAACCCTAACCTCAAAGGCTTCCTCGCAAATATTTCTGAAATCAACATTTACAAGATAAATCAACATTGAGTAAAAATTACGTAGTGACAATTTACATAAATGAACTCAAGGACAACATTATCTGGATTTCAGTAGATGAAACTACAGACACTTGTGTCCGTTACATTGTAAATTAAATTGATGGTGCTTTAAAAGAAGAGCCCTCTTCTTCCTATTTAGCGGCCTGCAAAAAACCTAAAAAAGTACGTCTTTCTACGATTGCCAGATTTGTGAATGAGGTTATTAGAAAAATATTTCCAGAATCTTCTGTAGATAAAAAGGTGTGTGTGTATTTCACATGCTGCTCCCTATATGATCACAGTAGGAAAACCCCTCCGAGTATTTTATCCAAATTCGATTCATGTGACGTGCTTTGCTCATGGAATACATCGTCTTGCTGAAGAAGTACGTTACACGTTTGTTAATGTAAATGAACTGATTTCATCCACAAAGAAAGTATTTCTAAAGGCTCCTGCTCGCATCAAGATCTATAAAGAAAAACCCCCAAATGGGCCTTTACCTCCCGAAACAGTGGTAACTCGTTGAGGTACGTGGGTCGAAGCTGTGTTGTTTTATGATTAACATTTCGAGGCCATTAGCGGGTTAGTAAATGACTTTGATAGTGCAGAGGCTTTGGCAGTTTGCCAGTGAAAGGAAGCTTTTAAAAATCCCGGTATTGAAAAAGACATTGCTGAGATTAGCACTCATTTTACCATATACCTGCAAGAATTAAAAAGCTTGAAACTCAAGGTTTGGAGTTGAATGAATCTGTTCAGTTAACGAATAAAATTATTGTAGTGAAGTCACTGCCGGAAGTATTCTCAAGAAAACTTAAATAAAAGTTTGAAAACATTTTAAACAATAACCCAGGCTCTGAACCATTGTGCCAAACTGATAGTTTTATTAATAGGACGGGTGAACTTTCGCCAGAAACAGTAAGTGCCAATATGGCACCCACATTCAAATACCGCCCAGTTACCTCAATTGATGTTAAACGGTCCTTTTCTGATTTTAAGATGTTTTGAGAGATTGAAGACAAAATCTTACTACCAAACATTTGAAACAGTACTAGATCGCTTATGTTTACAATAGTAGAAAAATGTAAAATAAGTTGTAAATGATGCTTTGTTCCAATAGTATTAACAAAAAGTTAATGCTGTTCAAAAATTCATGATAGTATGTTTTTTTTAAATAAAATATTACGGAGTTTTTGAGCGTGCCCCTCTGCTTGCCATATATCTCTAAGCTGGTCCTGTACATACCGATTGTTTCGCTGCGACTCACTCGCATCGCATCCGCTTGTTACCGACAATTCTTGAAACGCAGTAGGAGTCTCCATTTTGCAAATTTTTAGAAAATAATCCCAGTAGGCCCCCTTCCTAAACTCTACAAGAAAGTATTCAGAAAATGATGTCACCGATTCTTCGCATGGCCGGCGCTCTTCCTCCTAACTGATATGCACAGGTTCGACTTAGAAACGTAATGCACGCAGTAACTATCATTTTTATTATTATTTGATCTCGACACGTTTCATGCATTTTTTAGCATTTTTCATGCATATTTTTAGGTTTTTATGGTGCATATAATCCGGTCTTTAGGATGACTAATAAGAAGTAGTATTAACTCAAATGTAGGCAGTCATTCTGCACCTCAGACTGACTAGCTGTAAGGTCTAAACGTTGGATCAGTTTAGGGAGCTGCTGGAGCTCATGAATTCGCAGAGCAGGCAAGCAGCGGTCTCGGGTGCTTTCTGGAGCACACGTTACGTTTGCAGGTTTTTCAAATTTCTGAAATCGGGAATGCTTGAAACACAGTGATCGATACAATTATTCTGCCAAAATGGTAAGATTACAACAATTCGTAAGTGCGTTCTTATCAGCTCTTCCGGTTGTTGTAGGTGAGCGTTGCAGCTTAGTGAGGTTGCACAGTGTTGGTTGGTAGATAACTCTTATTCAAACTTGGAGTTATTAACTGTCTTCAGATGGTGTTACGTGGAAGTGAAGGACTTAGAGAGGTTCATTGTAAGATGACTTGTTGGCGAGAAAACTAACAAAATGTTTTGGTTTTGGTGTGACTCTCGACCATGAACTGTTATCCAGTTCTGTCTTCGTAAAGATTGCTGTGAAAGTTGCAAGAAAGCAGTTGGAGATGCTGTATTGACTATTACACAAGTGGTGGAATCTAGTAATTTTTCCAGTGTCGTTAAATAACAAGGCATTCAGCATTAATATATTTATATTAATTTCAACCCTGTCTCGAGGGTAACAACGAGGATGGATATCCTTATTAAGACTGTTTTACAGCTGTTGCAATGGTGATGCTGGTTCACGTCCGCCGACAGATGTTTGCTTCATATCTGGTGGTGCAAAACCTCTCGCGTGTCGCTCAACAGTAGCAGCGGATGTATTCCCACCACCGCCGCCATTGGTGAGAATTCATGTGATGTCACAGCATCTCGGGAGACGAGATCATGGAACATTAAAAATGCATACTCACCGTTCTCAGTCGAGAAGCTGCACTGGAACCGAAAATGTGATTCACAAAGTAAATTATTTCTACTTATCATAGAATGAAGGCTTTCACGACCGTATGACATAGCTGCTGGTTAACCTTCCGGGATGTGAGGTCGTGGTCCAAGAAACTCTTCTCTTCATGGCGTTTCGTCCACGACTGCGCTGGAGATCCTCAGAGGTGCTCCTCCGCTGAGTCTTGGTAGGCAAGACTCAGCGCAGGAGTGTCTCTGTCGAAGTCCAGCGCAGTTTCTTGGACCACGACCTCACATCACGAAAGGTTTACCAGCAACTATTTCCACTTGAAATTTGACACCACTACTGAGTACATTACTTTCACGAAATACTTTTGGAAATGTGTTAAGAATGAAACTGTTTAATAATTAGATATACATTTCTTGACGTCTTTCTTATGAAGAGGTCTACAATTGGATTTTTAATCCGTCTGTAAAAATTTCATGGGGCAGTGAAGCATTACATATCACGAAGTACATGACTCTCCGAAGTAGAGTAGTTGTTTAAGAACATGTTCTGGATAAAACAGATACCATTCAGGCTTTTGGTTTTGAACACTTTTACATTTCTATAAATTTCATAAAAGGAAGTTGGTACTACTTAGGTTGGCAGTCTTTTCTCTCATCACATTCCATATACGTTTAATTATATTACCAGCGTTATCTATTTATGCAATGACGTGCGTATTTCTGGACCTTAGATTAAAACTTATATTAATATACATCAGAAATATTTGTAAAATGCAAGTAACAGACGATCTTCACTTACTGCGCTCCATCTCCACAAAGCCTTCGATATTTTGGCTGTGGTAATGGCTATTTTTGCGGAAGACATTTCGTAAGTGACTCAGTTCCTGTGGTAGATACACACTATTGGGCGGTTTTCGATTTTAAAACTAGGACCCTCATATCAGTGCTGATATGAGCCATATGACGGTGAATGTGAGTATGCAAATACATTAACTTGTCAGTGCGATTTATATACACATTGTTGCAGAAACAACCATTCAAAGTTTGACAGATGAAGATGTCAAGGACAAGAACGCATCATCCGGCCAGAATAAATGAGTCAATAAATTCAATTTAATTCTTCGGCCTATATCCTGAACTTTATTTGTTCATCGTTACTGAACTGATCGAAGATCTTCAATTCTTTACGCCTTTCAGTTCAGAATGCGTTTCTGACGAAGCGACAAAAGCAACTACGCTTAGAGAGACGAAAGTCTAAGGCAACACCTTCAAAACTGTCCATAATCAGGTTTGCTATGGATACAACTAAATGGTTCCACATCGCATTGTCACCCATATGGTCGAAATTATGCCCGCAGTACAAAAAATACAACTATGTAAAATTGTCTTAAATAGTTCAAAAACTGTTTCTAAGGGAATGGGAAAACAGTTCTACAGGCTTTGTTGTTAAAAATGGCGCAAATAATACAGTCAGTCATCACTAGCAATGCTTAGACTTTGATCTGCATAGAGTGTGGCAGTCAGTTGTGAACCTGTCTAGGGCGTAGTACTCATAATTCAGTTGGTTCGAGCAGATTGAGGCAATGGTTTTTTTTTTTTTGTATCTGACAAACAATGAACATAGGAGTAACTACAGAACAGTGTTCTTTATTTTGCAAACATTATGAAAATATGACCGTGATTACAGTGATGTTTGTGGTCTGTTTGGGGAACTTTTTCAAATCTCCAGCCTCCATCTCGACAAGGTACCCGGATTTAAATTTAAGATTTGAAGATACTGGATGAGTACCCGAGCTTCCTCGTTCAACTAGGCCAAAGTCTGTTACAACAGAACATTCTTAATGTTGTCACGCGATGTTTTGTGCAATCACCGACTAAATCTCATAAAAGCGTCCAAAGAGTATGGAGTAGCAGAAACTGGCCTACGAAGGACCTTAAAAAAATGAAATTGAGGCTATATACGCCTACTTCAAGTTCTCAATGAAAATGATCCGGACAGGCGTATGGAATTTTAAGAGTTGTACACAATTCGACAAGAAGCTGACGCCAAGTTACACAAAAGCATTCTTTGGAGCGGCGAAGCAACTTTAATGTAAATGGCATGCTCACCGGGATGCCGGCCCCGAATTGGATGTGCTCATTGGATCCACCCAGCAGATTAATGAGGAGTGGCCTGTGCGCCGGCCAGCCTGGATACTTTTTTTTTTAGACATTTGCTACATCCCACTAAGTGAATACCGCGCTTGCTTCCATGTTCCGACTCAGACGCAAGCTACACAAACATTTATAATATTTTCTCACACTTGCACACACAATTTAATCTACATAAAATCAGTTTGAATTCCGTTGAACTGTGGGAACACGCAAGGCAATAATGACCCTACGACTTAACTCAGAAGATAGGTTAACGAAAGCCAAACCTACGTCTATAGGGTTGTAGACTTCAGAAAGATTTTGACAATGTTGACTGGAATACTATCTTTGAAATTCTGAAGGTACCATTGGTAAAATACAGGGAGCAAAAGGCTATATACAACTTGTACAGAAATCAGACAGCTGTTATAAAGAGTTGAGGGGCATTAAGGGAAAGAAGTGTTTAGGAAGGGCGTGAAACACGGTTGTAGCCTGTCCCCAATATTATTCAACCAGTACATCGAGCAAGCAGTTAAGGAAACCAAAGAAAAATTTGGAGTAGAAATTAAAGTTCACGGAGAAGAAATAAAAACTTTGAAGTTTGTCAATGATATTGCAATGCAATTACAGACAGCAAAGGACTTTGAAGTGCAGTTGAACGGAATGGATAGTGTCTTGAAAGATGGATATAGCATGGACATCATCAAAAGCAAAAGAAGAGTAATGGAATGTAGTAGAATTAAATCAAGTGATGCTGAGGGAATTAGAGTAGAAAATGATACACTTGAAAGTAGTAAATGAGTTTTGATATTCGGGCAGTAAAGAAACCGATGATGACAGAGCCAGACGGTTGCATAACCGGCCGGCTAGGCGCCCAGTGGGCAGTGCGGCACTATGCTTTGTAAATTTTTTTTAAATTGTTGCATCTAGCGGTTCTTGGCTGACGCCCCCAGATACAGGAGTTAAGGATAATACTTTATTAATAATTATAATACAAATTAATATCTCCAGTTACAGATAGATTCTCAGCAAGTACACCAAGTCCTTTAATTCATAACATGTATTTTCTCATCATATAAAATTTAGACTAGCAATGACAAGCAAATCATTTCTAAAGAACAGAAATTTATTAACACCGAATATAGACTTACGTGTGGTGAAGTCTTTTTCTGAAGGTATTTGCCTGGAGCGTAGCCGTGTTGATAATAAACAGTTTAGACAAGAAAAAAATAGGTTTCTAGATGTGGTGATACAGAATAATGCTAAGATTAAAAAGATTGGATGGGTAGATCATGTAACTAATAAGTAGGTACTGAACAGAACTGGGGAGAAAAGGAATTTGTGACAAGACTTGACTAAAATAAGGGGACAGTTGACAGGACACATCTGAGACATCAAGGCCTCGCCAGTTTAGTACTGAAGGGAAGTATTGAGGGAGAGGGGAGGGGGATTGTAGAGGGAGACCAAGAGATACAGACAGTAAGCAAATTAAGAATGTAGGTTGCAGTAGTTGTTTATAGATGATGCATGTACAGGATAGAATAGCATAAAGATCTGCATCAAACCAGTTTCGGATTGAAGGCCGCAACAACAACATATGCAGACGGATGGAGCACACTGATTCTGTCTTGAGAAGTGAGTAGGAGACATGACCTTAACTGTTTGGTCTTCTTAACCGCTTACTTAGCTTCAGCCACAGAGATTCTACGAATCCCCATGTAGCGATGAGATAAGAGTTAAACTCACCAGGCAAGAGTTTATGGGCATGCATTTTCAGCACTGGGCTAACTGGGTCTCTCTTTAACTGCAGTCTATTGCCAATTCTGTAAGTTATCTAGGAATACTTCAAGAAGTCGTGTTAGAATTTTTGAACATGTGCATCTGGTTACAAGATACGGCTCCCTCTGCATTATGGAGTTATTGTGAGTGCCTTTCTAAACGAAAATTTTGATGACTGGATTGGCAGACCGGGTAGTTCAAATCGTTCAAATGGCTCTGAGCACTATGCGACTTAACTTCTGAGGTCATCAGTCGCCTAGAACTTAGAACTGCTTAAACCTACCTAACCTAAGAACATCACATACATCCGTGCCCGAGGCAGTCGCGTGGTTCCAGACTGTAGTGCCTAGAACCGCTTGGCCACACCGGCCAGCACCCCGCCAAAATTTGAAAAGCTACTGTCCCAGAAGATCTGCTACAAAATTTGTGGGTCAACGTTGAAAAGATGCGATGTTTGCTTAGAACAGTATGGAAACAATTTTTAGCATCTTTTGTAGGTTCACTGAATTCTAAATGTATTTCTGTGTTGATGATACATTTGTATTTTCATTTGTTTAATATTACTGCACCAAACGCATTTTTGACAATTGACTTACGGCCCACCCAAGAACACTGGCCCGTTGTTTTGCTAGTATTCTATCTTACCATAAGCATCTAGACACCCATCAGTGAACATATTAGGGGACGAGTCCACCCTTCGCCTTTATGATAGCTTTAACCCTACTGAGGGCACTTTCAATAAAATGTCTCAATCTCTGAGGAAGAGTGGCAGCCCATTCTACCTCAACAGCCGAAAACTAGGAAGACAGACATAGAATGCTGGGCTCTGGTGCGAAATCGACGTTCTATCTCATCCCAAAATTGTTATATTTTGGGTTGGGTCTTACTGATACAAACAATAGCCGTTTCTGAACAATCCCTCTACTGTATGCAGCACACGATACTGTAAAATGCGTTCACACCCTTCTGCAGTCAGCGTTTTCTTATGCGGGTTTGTGGACCAAGCCTTAACCACGAAACCCCCCCCCCCCCCAAAAAAAAAATCAAAAAACCATCTCCATCGTACTTCACTATTAGCACTACAGATGGCAGGTTAAGTTCTCTAGGCATTCGCCAAAGCCAAACTCTTCCACCCGACTGCCACAGAGTGTACCGCCAATGGTTGGAGGGGGGCAGGGACCAAACTGCTACATCATCCATCCCTCGTTCCGATTTAAAAAATTCCACAAGGGTTGGAGTAAAATAATCGAGACATACAAAAAACCAGCTGGATAAAGGAGAAAACCACAAGAATGACAGAAGGGCAACAAACACTAAAATGAACAAAATTGTACCAGAAAATGACAGACACACGCAAGAAACATCTAGAAGAGATCAAAACAAGAGAGCAGATTACCATGGCTTGTTGACCATGAGAATAAAATGGAGAAGCCAGCCACTATGCAACACATTAAAATCTCGACCCTAAAAGCACTACGGTGGAGGACACAGAGGGGCAAAGGACACGTGCTAAAACTTAGATCAAATGATAAAATCCATCCTCACGAATAGAAAGTAAAACTAAAGCCGCTGTTGAGGCATTGTCGCCCAACACCGAAGGTACAGTGCTGGGAAAGTTAAAAGTCCGCCACAGAGCGGCTAAAAGCAGGCAGTCCAGCAAGAGGGGGACAACCGTCATTTGTGAGCCTCAGCGACACAGAGGTGGGTCCTCGCGACGGAGGAGGTAACCATGCATTAGCCACGTATGGCCAATGCGGAGATGGTAGAGGACAACTGGTTCCCTGTGAGAGGACCACATGGAAGACTTCCACATATTCATAGTCTCCTTAATGACACACAGTTTCTTGTGCGTGCTGTTATGCCATTCCGTCTCCAAAACCCGAAAAACCCTAGGCGTAAGACAGAACGCAGGTCAGTTTCGAAAATGCCCATCTCCAGAAGCGGTTACCGCGTAGCCTGTTTGGCCAGCCTGTCGGCAAGTTCGTTGCCTGGGATACTGACATCTCCTGGGGTCCACACAAACACCACTGAACGACAGGACCATTCCAGGGCACAGATGGACTCCTGAATGGACGCTACCAAAGGATGGCGTAGGTAGCACTGCTCGATAGCTTGTAGGCCACTTAAAGAGTCAATAACCAGGAGAAATGACTTGCCGGGGCATGAGCGGATGTGCTCAAGAGAACGAGATATGGCCGCCAGCTCTGCAGTGAAAACACTGCAGCCATCTGGCAAGGAGTGCTGTTCAATATGTTCTACATGAACAAGGCAAAGCCTACATAACCATCAGCCATCAAGCCATCGGTGTAAACCACTTCATGGCCCCGGTACAAGTCGAAAATCTAGAGGAACTGATAGCGGAGAGCCGCAGGGTTAACGGAGTCCTTAGGGCCATATGAAAGGTCCAGAAGATTCTGCGGTCTAGGTGTACACAACGGAAGTGTACGTAAATGGACCTCGAGGAGAGGTGGTAACGGGAAGGACTCCATACAGAAGGGACCGGACACGAACCGCAATCTTAAGCCCTGACCTGCTGTGGTTGGGAAAACGAGACGGTAATTCAGATGTGCAGGAGAACTACGAACGTGTGCAACGTAACTGGAGAACAGTTGTGCATGCCTAACCTTCAATGGAGGGACTCGTTCCTCCACCAGGACACTGGTCACCAGACCCGTTCTAAAAGCTCCCGTCGCTAGGCGAATGCCACAGTGGTGCACTGTATCGAGTAAAAGCAATGCTGAGGGCGCCGCCGAACCGTAAACCAGACTCCCATAGCCAAGGCGGGATTGAACAAGGGCTCTGTAGAGCTGCAGCAGCGTAGAGCGATCTGCAGCCCAGTTGGTGTTGCTCAGGTAGTGGAGTGCATTGAGGTGCTGCCAGCACTTCCGCGTAAGTTGACGAAGGTAAGGTAGCCAAGTCAATTGAGTGTCGAAAACCAGTCCTAAGAATCGATATATCTCCACTACAGCGGGTGGATCGTCATTAAGGTAAACTTCTGGTTCTGGATGAATGGTGCGACGCCGACAGAAATTCATTACACACAATTTGTCAAGCTGAAAACTGGCAAGGAGTCCATAACTGCGCCTTGTGAATGGCTCCCTGGAGGCGCTACTCGGCAACACCAGTACTGGAGGAGCAATACGAAATGCTGAAGTCGTCCACATACAGAGAGGGTGAGACCGACGGCCTACAGCTGCTGCTAGACCGTTAATAGCCATTAAAAAGAGAGACTCAATACGGAGCCCCGCAGAAAGCCATTCTCCTGAATACGGGGTAACTATGAGAGGCACGTTAACTTGGACATGAAAAGTACGGAGGAGCGACAGGAAGTTTTGGATAAAAAAAACGGGACTGGGCCCCGGAGACGCCACCCATACAATGTGGCAAAGATACGACATCGCCAGGTCGTGTCATATGCTTTGCATAAGTAAAAAAAGATGGCAACCAGATGTTGACGTCTGGAAAAAGCTGTTTGGATGGCAAACTCGGGGAAAACATGATTATCAGTGACAGAGCGACCCTGGCAGAAGCCGCCCTGACATGGTGCCAGTAGACCACATGACTTCAGGACCCGACCCAACCCAAC
The DNA here is from genome assembly GCF_023897955.1 of Schistocerca gregaria. Lineage (NCBI taxonomy): Eukaryota > Metazoa > Arthropoda > Insecta > Orthoptera > Acrididae > Schistocerca > Schistocerca gregaria. Next base: position 180,757,626 of record NC_064931.1, on the reverse strand, counting down.
CGCCGACACACCATACATTCCAGCTGCTTACAAACAAAGTTGGCGAGGCTGATGGACCGGTAGCTATCCGCATCAAGTGGGTTTTGACCGGATTTGAGCACCGGAATGATTGTTCTCTCCCGCCATTGCGATGGCAAAACGGCATCGTACAAGATCCGGTTGGTGATGACGAGGAGATGTCGCTTTTCGTCAGACGAGAGATGTTTAATCATCTGACTGTGGATCCGATCTGGCCCAGGAGCTGTGTCGGGGCAAGTCGCAAGGCTGCTGAGGTGCTCCCACTCTGTAAATGGGACATTATAGGGTTCACTGTGGCGTGTAGTGGACGAGAGGACTTTCCATCCGTCGTTTGAGGGTGGGAAAAGCTGTGAGGTAGTTCTCCAACACAGAGGATCGAGCAGAGTGCTCAGCGAAGTGCTAAGCAATCGCGTTTGCGTCGATAGATAACACGCTATTTATGTTAATGCCAGGGACACCTGTTCTGGTCTGGTACCCAAAAAGACGTCTGATCTTCGTCCAAACTTGGGAAGGTGACGTATGGCACCCAATGACCGACAAGTACCTCTCCCGACACTACTGTTTCAGTCGTTTTATAAACTGGCGAACGCGGGCACGGAGCCGCTTAAAGGCTATTAGGTGCTTTAGGGAAGGGTGCCGCTCATTTCGCTGGAGAGCTTGCCGACGCTCTTTAATTGCCTCAGCGACTTCTGGCAACCACCTAGGGACTGTCTTTCACCAGGGGCACCCTAAAAAACGAGGGACTGTGTTTTCAGCCACAGAAACAATTGTGGTAGTGACCTGTTCATCGATAAAATTAATGGCACAATGTGGGGCAGATTCAGCGGTGACAACAGAGGTGAAGGCTTTCCAGCCTGCCTTGTTTAAAGCCCATCTGGGTAGGCGTCTGTGGGCAGAACGATTTGGGGTTAAATGTCTTAGTATTGAAGTTAGACCTTGATCGCTTAGAGGCCAGCAAGAGATGACGTAGTACGCTTCATGGCATGTCATCCGCACTGACGCCACCCACTCCTACCAGGGGCCCTCCCCATGGGCGCCACCCAGCCGCAACAAAGGCCACCTGGTAGGATGGCCACTGCCAGGAGTCCCAATGCCCCAGGGTGATGGCATCTACTCCTTGGCATACGTGGGGAGTTAACGGCACATGCATCAGCACAGCAGTCCCTGTGTGTTCAGGGGGCCAGAACCAGAAGGGTACATGGTGGCCACACTACAACGGACTGGCTACCCTGCTGGATGTCAGGCGCAAACGAGCTAAGAAGTCCATTATCGTAGGCAATGCAGAAAGTGATACAGCACAGAGGATGGAGGGAAATGCACCCAGGAGACTGACCTCACCCAACCGCCGGAGACTGAGCGGAAGTGCAGATCCACGTCAATGAATGATGCAAGAGGTCTCAGCACATGATGGACACTATGCACCATGATAGGCGCTCTTCCCCAATTGGCTCGCTCTTCGGGAAAATTTTGGAAACTGGAGGTCAAGTCCTACAGGTGACCACCACCTCTTACGACAGGCAGGAATACCTCAGGCCTTTTCTAGCCCCTGGACCCACAGCAGTGTGTAACGCCATTCATCATCCTAAATCACCCGTTTCCAATCACCCACTGTCCACTCTTTATGCCACCTCAAGCGTCGTTTAGCACTGACTACGAAAATGTGTGGCGTGCTATACCTCATTCCTTTTCACGCCCTACGCACAGTCACTGTGCTAAATGGGTTGTTCTTAGCACTTAGGAACTCAAGAGTGATTGCTTTCGCTGATTTCATGCGATCTTTTTGCGACCACCTTTTGCAGTGCTCGACGGTCCTGTCCATGTTTGGTCTTGGTACAGCTGTGGTTTTTCCTTCTTGATTCCACCTCACAACAACAGTCTACTTGGGCAGTTTCAGAAGGTTTGAAATACCCTGATGGATTTGTTACTCGGGACATCCAATGAGTCCACGTTCGAAATCACTGAGCTCTCCGGACTGACCCATTCTCCTGCTACTGCTTTTCTACTGACAACATAATACTACCCACCTCCGCTGATACTAGTGGTCTGCCTCTCGTGATATCTAGTGGTCAATTCCACACTACATAGGGGGTCCAGATACTTCTGATCAGATAGTACATATTATGGACGTCAGAGCTGATAGCACTTACCCTCTGAAGGACATCATTCTTCGGAGGCTTTAAAGGTCCAGGAATGCGCTATAAAACTCGCCAGTAGTCTACAGCTAGAGAAGTATCGTTAATGTGTCCAGAATAGGAATTAACAAAGATCATCTCGTAAGGCTGAACACGACGGTTCATGTACACATGAACGACCATTAAATTCCTGTTGACATGACGTGACAAAGAGCTGAGAATACCAGAGATAACAAGAACATTTCTAGAAAGTAACAAAAAGAGTTATTAACATGGTTTGGACTTAACAGCTACATGGCCACGCGATCTAGGGCGCCTTGTCACGGTCCGCGCGGCTCCTTCCGTCGGAGGATCGTGCCCTCCATCGGGTATGTGCGTGTGCGCGCCGTCCTTAGCGTAAATTAATTTAAGTTAGGTTAAATAGTGTGTAAGCTTAGGGACCGATGACCTCAGCAGTTCGGTCTCGTAAGATCTTACCACAAATTTCCAATTTTTAACAGCTCCATGTCCTGTGTAGCTTGGCAAACATCTGTAGATTAGCTGCTACTAGTTCTGTTTTCTATTCATAGGGTAGTCCATTTTCTAATATCAAGTCCTTGGTATTGAAGGGTCTTACTATCCTTTTTCTTTCTTCTACAAGCACAGTTAACTTTGTAAGGGCACTACATGTACAGAGAAAACTTTTCAAAAACTTTGTACAGATAAGAATGCAACAGGTTTCATAAATATAGCAATAAATAAGTAATTTCATGCTCGTGTTATATGATGATTGACGAAAGATTTGAGAGAGTGAAACCTATAGCCAGCTCACAGCCTATATCCACATGTACGAGGTCTATTCAAAATATTCCTAAACATTCGTATTTTCGCGCCAATGGTGTGCTGGAGCGAAATGCGGTTGGCATCTCTGCACACGGCTGTGTTTAATATGTAGCTGCCGGAAGTTTCACCCTTGTATGTCCTTTAGTTATTGTCCAGTGCTGTATTGAGTAGAACATTGTCACATTCTGCGAATTTCTAGAACGCGGAGTTAGGGAAGCAACGCGCCTGCATTAAATTTGGGGTGAAACTCAAGAAAACCTTTACAGATACACACCAAATGATGTATGTAACCTACGGTGATGAGTGCTTAGGCGGCATTCAGTGTTACGAATGGTTTCACCCAGTTTAAAAATTCCGGACGGAATTTAAAGACGACCCTCGTTCACGACGCCCTTCGACGTCTACCGTTGACACACATGACAGGAACGACAACGAAACTGTGCGTGCCAATCGAAGACTGGCTGTCCGAGAGATTGCAGAAGCATATAACATTTCAGTTGGATTATGTCATGAAATACTGACATAGCATCTTGGAACGCAGCGCGTTGCTGCCAAATTCGTCTCATGTCTCATGAGTCAAGATCAGAAAGATCTTCGCCTCGCAATCTATGAAGAGATGAAGAGCTTTCGGTTTGTGCAAATGAGAACTAAATGTTCCTTAAGAGAATCGTAACTCGGGATGAGACGTGGGGATCTACGGTTATGATGTTGAGACCAAGGTTCAATCTCCACAATGGGTCTTCCCATGGTCAAAACCATGCTGACAGTTTTCTTTGACTTGGAAGGACTAGTTCATCACGAATTCGTGGCACAGGGGCAAACTGTTTATCGATGGTGCTATCGGGATATGTTGCGACGCCTGAGAGAAAATGAGGCGAGACCATTCATGGCTCTTGCATCACGATAATTCACCTGCACATTTATCCCTGTTGGTGTGTGACTACTTCCAATGTTGAAAACCCGTTGAAAGGATGAAGATTTACAACGGTAGACGAGCTAACTAAAAGAAAATTCGCAGACGGCGCTTCCAGCAAGAGGCGTACCAAGACTGCTTCCGAAAGTGAAAACCGCGTTGGGAGTTGTATCAATTGCTGAGGAGAATATGTCGAAGGAAACCATGCACGGTAAGTAAAAGGTAAGCGTAGAAAAATTTTGTGCACCAAGTTTCGGAATTTTTAAACAGACATCGTATAAGTCGCAAGCCGCCTTACAGCCTGTAGAGGAATGTACTTCGTATACCACTGTCACTTCCCCCTTTTCCTGCTCCAGTCGCGAACGGACCGCAGGAATAACGATTGCTGGTGAGCCTCCGTGTGACACTGAATTACTGAAATTTTACCCTCATGGTCTTTTCGCTGAGATACACACTGCTGGCCATTAAAATTGCTACACCAAAAACAAATACAATATGATAAACCGGTATTCATTGGACAAATATATTACAAAAGAACAGACGTGATTATATTTTCACGCAATTTGGGTGCTTAGATAATGAGAAATCAGTACCCAGAACAAACACCTCTGGCCGTAATAACGACCTTGATACGCCTGGGCATTGAGTCAAACAGAGCTTGGATGGCGTGTACAGGTACAGCTGCCCATGCAGCTTTAACACGATACCACAGTTCATCAAGAGTAGTGACTGGCGTATTGTGACGAGCCAGTTGCTCCACCACCATTGACCAGACATTTTCAATTTGTGAGAGATCTGGAGAATGTGCAGGCCAGGGCAGCAATCGAACATTTTCTGTATCCAGAAAGGCCCGTACAGGACCTGCAACATGCGGTCGTGCATTATCCTGTTGAAATGTAGGGTTTCGCTGGGATCGAATTGAAGGGTAGAGCCACAGGTCGTAACACATCTGAAATGTAACGTCCACTGTTCAAAGTGCCGTCAGTGCGAACAAGAGGTGACAGACGTGTAAACATTGGAACCCCCCATACCACCACGCTGCGTGATACGCCAGTATGACGATGAGGAATACAAGTTTCCAATGTGCGCTCAGCGCGATGTCGCTAAACACGGATGCGACCCTCATGATGCTGTAAACAGAACCTGGATTCATCCGAAAAAAAATGACGTTTTGCCATTCGTGCACCCAGGTTCGTCGTTGAGTTCACCATCGCAGGCGCTCCTGTCTGTGATGCAGCGTCAAGGGTAACCGCAGCCATGGTCTCCGAGCTGATAGTCCATGCTGCTGCAAACGTTGTGGAACTGTTCGTGCAGATGGTTGTTGTCTTGCAAACGTCCCCATCTGTTGACTCTCAGGGATCGAGATGTGACTGCACGATCCGTTACAGCCATGCGGATAAGATGCCTGTCATCTCGACTGCCAGTGATACGAGGCCGTTGGGATCCAGCACGGCGTTCCGTATTACCCTCCTGAACCAACCGATTCCATATTTTGCCCACAGTCATTGGATCTCGACCAACGCGAGCAGCAATGTCGCGATACGATAAACCGCAATCGCGATAGGCTACAATCCGACCTTTATCAAAGTCGGAAACGTGATGGTACGCATTTCTCCTCTTTACACGAGGCATCACAACAACGTTTCACCAGGCAACGCCGGTCAACTGCTGTTTGTGTATGAGAAATCGGTTGGAAACTTTCCTCATGTCAGCACGTTGTAGGTGTCGCCACCGGCGCCAACCTTGTGTGAATGATCTGAAAAGCTTATCATTTGCATATCACAGCATCTTCTTCCTGTCGGTTAAATTTCGCGTCTGTAGCACGTCATCTTCGTGGTGTAGGAATTTTAATGGCCAGTAGCGTATGTACGAGGAATCAATTTCGGTTGACCCTACTAAGAAGTATCGTTTCGGAACTTTAACAGTAAATAGCACCGTAATGCAGAATGCCTATCTTGCAGCATCAGGAGGGTTTCGCTCCTGCAGCAACCTTTGGTCACTGCTGTTAGAAGGGCATGGTCCTTCGCACGCTCTACGTAGAATCGTGGTGGCGTCCCCTCAAGTCCAGTGGCGTACCCACTATTGAGCGAGTTCAGTTGTTTATCCCATGGTCACTTATTTCGCTGTAATCCTGACATTCGTGCGATGATTTCAAATAGGAATTACAGAGCGATCCTCCTCAGTGAAACAGTTCTGGAAAAGGCGTTTACTATTTCCGCCTTCTGTCATCCTCTATTTCGATGCCACTACAGTCGCAGGGATGGCTTCTATTCGTTTACTACTACTCACAGCTAGCACTAACATGGCCTCCCCATTAACCATCCCCATCCAATGGACGGATCCCCGTCAATAGGGCAATGTGCCTACTCCATGAGAAAATCGTAGGGATTCGGAGTTTAACACACACGATTGGTGCAATATTTGGTGGTCAAGATATCTGTCACCAACTCACCTCCCTTTACAACCCAAAAAATTTATAGTCCACATTTTTTCCACTTCCAGGATTTCCAAGCAGCTAGCTACGAGTCGAGTGACAGAGCACAGGCGTGCGTTTGTGACATCGACAGCGGAGACAGGGTGAAACGACAGAAATACGCTGAAGTGCCAAAGAAACTGGTTTAGGCAAGCGTATTCAGACACAGAGATAGGTAAACAGCAGAATACGGCGCTGTGGTCGGCAACGCCTATATAAGCCAAGTGTCTGTGCAGTTGTTAGATCGGCTACTGCTGCTACAATGGCAGGTTGTCAAGACTTAAGAGAGTTTGAACGTGGTGTTATAGTCGGCACACGAGCGATGGGACACAGCATCTCCGAGATAGCGATAAAGTAGGAATTTTCCTGTACGGCCATATGTGTGTATCAGGAATCCGGTAAAACATCAAATTTCCGACATCGCTGTGGCCGGAAAAAGATCCTGCAAGTACGGGACCAAAGATGACGGAGGAGAATCGTTCAATGTAGCAGAAGTGCAACCCTTCCGCAAATTGCTACATATTTCAATGCTGGACCATCAACAAGTGTCAGCGTGCGAACCATTCAACGAAACATCATCGGTATGGGCTTTCGGAGCCGAAGGCCCACTCGTATACCCTTGATGACTGCACGACACAAAGCTTTAAGCCTCGCCAGAGCCCGTCAACACCGACTTTGGACTGTCGATGACTAGAAACATGTTGCCTGGTCTGACGAGCATCTTTTCAAATAGTATCGAGCGTGTACAGGTGTGAGTATGGAGACAACCTTACGAAACCACTGACCCTGCATGTCAGCAGGGGACTGTTAAAGCTGGTGGAGGCTCTGTAATTGTGTGGAGCGTTTGCAGTTGGTGTGATATGGGACCCCTGGTACGTCTAGATACGACTCTGGCAGGTAACACGTACGTAAGCATCCTGTCTGATCACCTGCATCCATCCATGTTCATTGTGCATTCCGACAGACTTTGGAAATTCCAGCAGAACAATCCGACACCCCACACGTCCAAAATTGTTCCCGAGTGGCTCCAGGAACACTCTTCTGAGTTTAAAAACTTTCGATGGCCACCAAACTCCACAGACGTGAACATTATCGATCATATCTGGGATGTCTTGCAACGTGCTGTTCACATGAGATCTCCAACCCACTCGTACTCTTCAGGATTCATGGTGTCAATTCCCTCCAGCACTACTTCAGACATCAGTAAAGTCCATGCCACGCTATGTTGCGGCACTTCTGCGTGCTCGCGGGGGCCCTACACGACGTTAGGCAGGTATGGCTCTGCAGTGTAGTTACCCGTGGCAGAAGTGGCACAGATCAAAGGGAACTACATACTTCATGTCGCCGGTGCACGGCGTTAACGTGTGTTAATATCATTAATTTCGTTGATACTACTTTGTATACAGTAGTAAAGTGCATTAAAATAGGCAGCAAATTGTAGAATTGCCCTATATGTACACTATCTGCTTAAAAGTATCCGGAAACCCCTACGTAATTCGGAAATGGCCACTATGTCAAGCGAGACGGACCCCCAACTATTAAAGGGGGCGAGGAGTATTGTTTTGGCAGTGGAGAAGCGGTAACACCAGAATGGGTCGGTCACGAGAGCTCAAGCTCAGTGACTTCGAACGGATTAGGGATCGGATGTTACCAGAGCAAAAATCAATCACGGACATTTCAAGCCTTCTTAAGCTGGCCAAGTCGACTGTCGCTGATGTGATAGTGGAGTGGAAACGCGAAGGAACAACCATAGCTAAACCAATACCAGGCAGACCTCGTGTAATGACGAACAGGAACCGTCGCGCGTTGCGGAAGATAGTGGTTAAAAATCGCATTAAATCAGCGGAAGGAGTCATTCGTGCGTTCCAAAGTGCTACAAGCGGTCCAGATAGCACAATGACTGTTCGTAGTGTGTTAAAAAGAATGGGGTACAATGTTCTCGCACTTCCTCATAAGCCACATATTTCTATACTCATTGCTACGCGACACATGGGATGGCGAAAAGAACGACGCCACCGGACAGTCCATGACTGGAAACGAGTGGCTTGAAGTGATGAATCACGCTATGCGTTGCGACAATTCGATGTAACAGTTTAGGTTTGGCGAATGCCTCGAAAACGTTACCTGCCATCATGTGTAGTGTCGAGAGTGAAGTGCGGAGGGGGTGGTACTGCAGTATGAGAACGACGGTTCAAACCCGCGTCCAGCCATCCTGATTTAAGTTTTCCGTGATTTCCCTAAATCGTTTCAGGCAAATACTGGGATGGTTCAGTTGAAAGGGCACGGTCGACTTCCTTCCCTATCCATAACCCGATGGGACCAATGACCCCGCTGTTTGGTCCCTTCCCCAAATCAACCAACCAACCAACTTCGGTATGAGGATGACTTTCGTGGTTACAGTAAAGTCTCCAATAAATGCGGAAGGAGATTAACACTCTGTATAGCACTGTGTACTGCAAGAGTGGAGCAACAGTCCAGAGACGGTAACTGTTTGTATCGACATGACAGTGCACCCTGTCATGAAACAGTATCTGTGAGGCAATGATTTGTGGACAATAGCAATCCATAATTGGACTGGCCCGCCCCGAGTCCCGACCTGAACCCAATGGAACATCTTTGGAATTGGATAGAACGTCGATTTTGCTCCAGACATTACTACGAGGGTTGAATGAAAAGTAATGCCTCCACCTTCGTTAACTGGGTTTTTGTGGGAATATTTTAATAAAACAAACGCAGAAGTAATCCTTAGAATGTGATCTTTAATTACCAATATTCACTTTTCCACATAATCACCAGCCAACTGGATACATTTCTGCCAACGATGAACAAGTTTTCTGAAGCCGTCACGGAAGAAGTCGACACACTGGTTCCAGAATTCTCTCAATATCTTCATCAGAAGCATAACGATGTCTCCGCAGATTGTCTTTCATTATCTGAAAAAGATGGAAGTCAGACGGTGCTAAATCTGTACTGCATGGAGGATGCCGTACGGTGGTGAGATTCAATCTATGGAGTAATGCTGTGGTGGCACGAGAAGGGAGTGATTTGGCATTGTCATGCCGCAGGAAAAAATTTCCCTTTTCCTTTCGGACCCTTCTTAGCCGTCGTTTCAGAGTTCGCAGCGTTGTAATGTTGTTGTTGTTGTTGCTGTCTTCAGTCCAGAGACTGATTTGATGTAGCTCTCCATGCTACTTTATCCTGTGCAAGCTTCGTCTCCCAGTACCTATTGCAACCTACATCCTTCTGAATCTGCTTGGTGTATTCATCCCTTGGTCTCCCTCAACGATTTTTACCCTCCACGCTGCCCTCCAATACTAAATTGGTGATCCCTCGAAGTCTCAGAATATGCCTTACCAACCGATCCCTTCTTCTAGTCAAGTTGTGGCACAAATTTCTCTTTTCTCCAATTCTGTTCAGTACCTCCTCATTAGTTACATGATTTACCATCTAATCTTCAGCATTCTTCTGTAGCACCACATTTCGAAAGCTTCTATTCTCTTCCTGTCCAAACTATTTATCGTCCATGTTTCACTTCCATACATAGCTACACTCCATCCAAATACTTTCAGAAACGACTTCCTGACACTTAAATCTATACTCGATGTTTAATTTCTCTTCTTCAGAAACGCTTTCCTTGCCATTGCCAGTCTACATTTTATATCCTCTCTACTTCGACCAGTATCAGTTGTTTTGCTCCCCAAATAGCAAAACTCCTTTACTACTTTAAGTGTCTCATTTCCTAATCTAATTCCCTTAGCATCACTTGATCTAATTAGACTACATCCCATTATCCTCGTTTTGATTTGTTAATGTACACCCTGTATCATCCTTTCAAGACACTGTCCATTCCGTTCAACTGCTCTTCCTGGTCCTTTGCTGTCTCTGACAGAATTACAATATCATCGGCATACCTCACAGTTTTTATTTCTTCTCCATGGATTTTATTTCCTACTCCGAATTTTTCTATTGTTTCCTTTAATGCTTGCTCAATATACATATTGAATAACATCGGGGATACGCTACAAGACTGTCTCACTCCCTTCCCAACTGCTGCTTCCCTTTCATGCCCCTCGACTCATAACTGCCATCTGGTTCTTGTACAAATTGTAAATAGCCTTTCGCTCCCTGTATTTGACCCCTTCCACCTTCAGAATTTGAAAGAGAGTATTCCAGTCAACATTGTCAAAAGCTTTCTCTAAGTCTACAAATGATAGAAACGTAGGTCTGCCTTTCCTTAACTTTTCTTCCGAGGTAAGTCGTAGGGCCAGTATTGCCTCACATGTTCCAACATTTCTACGGAATCCAAACTGATCTTCCCCGAGGTCGGCTTCTACCAGTTTTTCCATTCGTCTGTAAAGAATTCGTGTTAGTATTTTGCAGCAAGGTTTATTAAACAGATAGTTCGGTAATTTTCACATATGTCAATACCTGCTTTCTTTGTGATTGGAATTATTATATTTTTCTTGAAGTCTGAGGGTATTTCGCCTGTCTCATACATCTTGCTGACCAGATGGTAGAGTTTTGTCAGGAATGGCTCTCCCAAGGCCGTCAGTAGTTCTAATGGAATGTTGTCTAGCCCTGGGGCCTTGTTTCGACTCAGTTATTCAGTGCTCTGTCAAACACATCACGCAGTATCATATCTCTCATTTCATCTTCATCTACACCCTCTTCCATTTCCATTATATTGTCCTCAAGTACATCGCCCTTGTATAGACCCTCTATATACGCCTTCCACCTTTCTGCTTTCCCCTCTTTTCTTAGAACTGGGTTTCCATCTGAGCTCCTGATATTCATGCAAGTGGTTCTCTTTTCTACAAAGGTCTCTTTAATTTTCCTGTAGGCAGTATCTATCTTACCCCTCTACACCCTTACATTTGTCCTCTGGTCATCCCTGCTTAGCCATTTTGCACTTCCTGTCTATCTCATTTTTGAGACGTTTGTATTCCTTTTTGCCTGCTCGATTTACTGCATTTTTATGTTTTCTCCTTTCATCAACTAAATTCAATATCTCTTCTGTTACCCAAGGGTTTCTATTAGCCCTCGTCTTTTTACCTACTTGATCCTCTGCTACCTTCACTATTTCGTCCCTCAAAGTTACCCATTCTTCTTCTACTGTATTTCTTTCCCCTATACTTGTCAATCGTTCCCTAATGCTCTCCCTGAAGCTATCTACAACCTCTGGTTCTTTCAGTTCATCCATGTACCATCTCCTCAAATTCCCACCTCTTTGCAGTCTCTTCAGTTTTAATCTACAGTTCATAAACAATAGATTGTGGTCAGAGTCCACATCTGCCCCTGGAAATGTCTTACGATTTAAAACCTGGTTCCTGAATCTCTGTCTTGCCATTATATAATCTGGGACCTTCCAGTATCTCCAGGCTTCTTCCATGTATACTACCTTCTTTTATGATTCTTGAACCAAGTGTTAGCTATGATTAAGTTATGCTCTGTGCAAAATTCTACCAGGTGGCATCCTGTTTCATTCCTTACTCCCATTCCATATTCACCTACTACGTTTCCTTCTCTTACTTTTCCTACTATCTAGTTCCAGTCACCCATGACTTAAATTTTCGTCTCCCTTGACTATCTGAATAATTTCTTTTATCTGATCATACATTTCATCAATCTCTTCGTCATCTGCGGAGCTAGTTGGCATATAAACTTGTACTACTGTGGTAGGCTTGGGCTTCGTATCTATCTTGGCCACAATAATACCTTCACTATGCTGTTTGTAGTAGCTTACCCGCACTCCTATTCATTATTAAACCTACTCCTGCATTAGCCCAATTTGATTTTGTATACAGGGTGAGTCACCTAACATTACCGCTGGATATATTTCCTACACCACATCAAATACTGACGAATCGATTCCACAGACCGAACGTGAGGAGAGGGGCTAGTGTAATTGTTTAATACAAACCATAAAAAAAATGCACGGAAGTATGTTTTTAACACAAACCTACGTTTTTTTAAATTGGAACCCCGTTAGTTTTGTTGGCACATCTGAACATATAAACAAATACGCTATCAGTGCCGTTTGTTGTATTGTAAAATGTTAATTACATCCGGAGATATTGTAACCTGAAGTTGACGCTTGAGTACCACTCCTCCGCTGTTCGATCGTGTATATCGGAGAGCACCGAATTACGTAGGGATCCAAAGGGAACGGTGATGGACCTTAGGTACAGAACAGACTGGAACAGCACATTACATCCACATGCTAAAACCTTTTTATTGGTCTTTTTCACTGACGCACATGTACATTACCACAGGGGTGAGGTACACGTACACACGTGGTTTCCGTTTTCAATTACGGAGTGGAATAGAGTGTGTCCCGACATGTCAGGCCAATAGATGTTCAATGTGGTGGCCATCATTTGCTGCACACAATTGCAATCTCTGGCGTAATGAATGTCGTACACACCGCAGTACATCTGGTGTAATGTCGCCGCAGGCTGCCACAATACGTTGTTTCATATCCTCTGGGGTTGTAGGCACATCACGGTGCACATTCTTCTTTAACGTACCCCACAGAAAGAAGTCCAGAGGTGTAAGATCAGGAGAACGGGCTGGCCAATTTATGCGTCCTCCACGTCCTATGAAACGCCCGTCGAAAATCCTGTCAACGGTCAGCCTAGTGTTAATTGCGGAATGTGCAGGTTCACCATCATGCTGATACCACATACGTCGACGCGTTTCCAGTGAGACATTTTCGAGCAACGTTGGCAGATCATTCTGTAGAAACGCGATGTATGTTGCAGCTGTTTGGGCCCCTGCAATGAAGTGAGGACCAATGAGGTGGTCGCCAATGATTCCGCACCATACATTTACAGTCCACGGTCGCTGTCGCTCTACCTGTCTGAGCCAGCGAGGATTGTCCACGGACCAGTAATGCATGTTTCGTTGATTCACTGCACCGTGGTTTGTGAAACCCGCTTCATCGGTAAACAGGTAGAACTGCAACGCATTCTCTGTTAATGCCCATTGACGGAATTGCACTCGCTAATTAAAGTCATCACCATGTAATTGCTGAAACGGGTGAAAGCGGTGACGATGCAGTATGCGCATGCCACTACTTTGACTCAGTCCACCGGCTCTAGCATTGTCCCGTGTACTCACGTGTGGGTTCATGGCAACAGCAGCTAACACATCAACTGCACCCGCTTCTCCTGTGACGGGCCTGTTACGGACCCGTTTGCGTGCTACGAGCATACCTGTTGCATACAGTTGGCGGTAGATGTTTTGCAATGTGCGGCACGTTAAATGCTCTCTGTCCGGGTACCGTTCTGCATACGCCCTGCAGGCTTCAGATGCATTTCGTCGACACTCGCCATAGATGAGTATCATCTCCGCCTTTTCAGAGTTAGAATACACCATGGTCACAGTTCCTACAACACTACACTATCACAGACGTCTGGTAACACGGTGTACTACAGTTGGTCTGCGTGCGGAGACGAATGCAGAATAACAATGGCAGCAAGCGCTACATGCGGACACTGCGACAGCTAGACCAAACCACAACAGTGCACTAGAGCCACACTCGTAAACACGGTCGTCATCGTAAACATGTCCCTGCAGATGCTGCTCGCCGACAGTGGCCCGTGTTTGTTACAGCACGCAACTGAACGTCGGAGGTTTCGAGCGTCAACTTTAGGTTACAATATCTCCGGATGTAATTAACATTTTACAATGCAACAAACGGCACTGATTACGTATTTGTTTATATGTTCAGATGTGCTAACAAAACTAACGGGGTTCCATTTTTTAAAAAAAACGTAGGTTTGTGTTAAAAAACATACTTCCGTGCATTTTTGTATGGTTTGTACTAAACAATTACACTAGCCCCTCTCCTCACGTTCGGTCTGTGAAATCGGTTCGTCAGTATTTGATGTGGTTTACGAAATATGTCCAGCGGTAACGTTAGGTGACTCGCCCTGTATATAACCCTGTATTCACCTGACCAGAAGTCTTGTTCCTCCTGCCACCGAACTTCACTAATTCCCACTATAACTTTAACCTATCCATTTCCCTCTTTAAATTATCTAACCTACCTGCCCGATTAAGGGATCTACATTCCACACTCCGATCCACAGAACGCCAGTTTTCTTTCTCCTGATAACAACGTCCTCCTGAGTAGTCCCCGCCCGGAGATCCGAATGGGGGACTTTTACCTCCGGAATATTTTACCCTAGAGAACGCCATCATCATTTAACCACACAGTAAAGCTGCATACCCTCGGGAAAAATTACGGCTGTAGTTTCCCCTTGCTTTCAGCCGTTCGCAGTACCAGCACAGCAAGGCCGTTTTCGTTAGTGTTTCAAGGCCACACCAGTCAATCATTCAGACTGTTGCCCCTGCAACCACTGAAAAGGCTGCTTCCCCTCTTCAGGAACCACACGTTTGTCTGGCCTCTCAACAGATACCCCTCCGTTGTGGTTGCACCTACGGTACGGCCATCTGTGTCGCTGAGGCACGCAACCCTCGCCACCAACGGCCAGGTCCATGGTTCATGGGGGGCGTTGTGTTGTAACACTCTGAATTTTTTGTTGTTCCACGATCAAGGAAATCAACATGGATAACACCATCTGCGTCCCTGAACACTGTCGCCATGATTTTTCCAGCTCAGGGGAGCGTCTTGAATTTCTTTTCCTGGAGCGAGTCTTAACTATGAGGTTGATGTCAAGTCTTAAAAAGTTCACAATAAAGTTTTTTACCCTTTCGTGAAACGGAGGCTATCAAGATATCCAATAGCAACATTAAATGTCATAATAATCGCAAGAAGCTTAACGTACTGCTTAACGAACACATTTACATCCTACGTCGAATGAACACGGGCAGTAAAGAAAGAATACCCAAAAAATTATGAACCAAATGAACAACGCTAACAGACGGTTCGGGATCCCTTAAAAACAATTACGTTGTAACATCAATCTACACTAGTTTCTGTTGTGGACAGGGTGTGCTCATATGACCCTGTTACATAGTTTGATTGCCTGGGAGCTATATATCTTATACGGTTACATAATTGTTTAAAAAATACCTCAAGTTGATAACGCCAAATAGTGAGGATTCCTAGTTAATTTTATCACTTTCTCTGATGTAACGTTCAAATAACGTAGCGATGTTCTAGTACAATAATGGAAACTACGTGTGACAATTTACAATAGATTCAGACAAGTTTTGTTTATCATAAACTGGTCATTTATCATGTTTTATATAGTCTGAATATTATCCACTACAGTGCAAAATCGGTTCCTGAAAAATGTACAAAAAACAAAAGCAGCTCTAGTACATACAATGAAATATCTCAAAAATTAGAACTGGATTCTACAGTTTCTCAATAGCTGAAGTCAAACTTTTTTTATTATTTATTCGGTGTGATAGCGACCATTAAATTCCTTCTGACGAACTAACAATGAGCTGAGAATACTAGAGATAGGACGAACATTTATAGAAAATAGCAGGAACGGTTATTAACTGAACATCGATTTGCAACTTTGGAAACAGTGTGGCAACTTTGAAACAGTTTGTGATTTAAAAAACAGTATTCAAAGGCCATTAAATATAACTGGATACGGTACTTAGATCTGAGGCCCGCACGAAAAAAGAAGCTGGTTTTGTGCATAAAAATGTGCTAAAATCAGTGACTTACAACAAAACCAGAACTTGCGAATCTATCACTAACATCATGGAGAAATTAAGGCCGAGATTTCTTGCCCCTCCAGCAGTCTGACACATGGCCCAACTGGCCACGGTCAGTACGTGAAGACTCAGCATTAAATCAAAAGACAGCTAAACTTGCTTTCTGGAAAATCATATGTACTCTTAACATGAATTACCTGTAGACGCGTTCAGGGTATGTTTCCTGAATCACTCACTCATTAAGTGTCGTGACACGCCCGTCATAGAACGGGAAGCTGGCTGAACACAGAAATGAAATTTTAAACTGAAAGTGGTAAGTGAATCGGAGAGAGAGACCAGACAATGATTGTACCGGAGTATTTAATCTATACTACTATGCAGGGTGGTTTTTTTCCACCATGTAAAAACCGTAGGGATTGATCAATGAGAGAATACGTAACAAAAAAAAAGGTCTAATGAACTTATGTCCGGAAATGCACGATTTCCATGCTAGAGACCATTTATTAAGCCATACTTTGTTACAGAGACTGGGGTCTAATACGCGCAGTACCACACAACCACAGTTACAGTATGCATGGTTTCCTCCTTAAGGGTGGTACTGTTCCTCATACGTCTTGCCCTAGCGCTCTCGCCTGCCACAGTCGTTGGTAATGTGTCCGATTCACTTCTCTTGCTGACTCATCTTGTAGCGGATGTGATACAGTGTTGTACACAATGGTTCCATATTCTAATCAAGAACTTGCCGACATGGTGTTTGCTTACGGAAAGGCAAATGGCAACGGGCAGCAAGGTTGTATCAGGAGACCTATCCCCACCGACAACAAACACAGCATTCAATGTTTGCAACAGTATTTCGCAGTATACTCCAAACGGGGTCGTTTCAGAAAGCAGGAAATCATGAAGGGCATAGCCGAAATGTTCGGACACCAGACTTGGAGTAAAATGCGATTAACACTGTGGAAGGCGATCGCCGTGTTAGTACTAGGTCGTTGGCCCACCAGTACAGGGTATGCCAGATGACCGTGTGAGGCATTCTCCATGCCAGTCGTTACGATCCTTATCACTTACAGCGTGTGATGGGCTTACTAGCGACAAACTTTTCACTCCGGGAGCTTTGCCATTGGTTTCTTCACCAGGCAACCACGATTCAGGACTTTGTGTCATCCATCCTATTCACAGATAAGGCCACCTTTACACGGAGTGTTAACAACTTTCAAAATAATCGTCTGTAGGACAGTATGCAGAACGCACATTGTATGGTGACAGCGAATCATCGGCATCGGAGCAGTCGGAGTAATTGGCGACAGTATTTTGGGATCAGTCTCCCTTCCACGTCGTCTAATAGGTCGGAACTGTCAGCGTTTCTTGCGGGTTACTGCCTTCCCTGTTGTAAGAAGTGCCATTGATGATTCGAAGGGTAATGTGGCTGCTACATGATGGTGCTCCAGCCCACTTTGCCATTGAAGTCTGGAGTCATGGCTTCCCTGGTCGATTGATCGGACGAGGGAGTCCAGTTGCATGGCTTGCTCGCTAACCGGATCTCAACCCGCGCAATTTCTGGTCATAGGGCCATCTCAAAAGTACCGTGCACGCATAGCCCTTTCCAGATGTGGAGACACTGAAGCAGCGTATTCATTCTGCCTTCGACACTATTCGGATGCAGCCTGGCCGATGTGAACGCGTGAGACAGAACATGTTACGGCGCATACACGTATGTGCTGAGGCACATGGAAACCATTTTCAGCACATACCGTAACTGTGGCTGCATGGTGCAGCGCGTAGAAGACCGCGGTCTCTGTAATAGTGCATAATTGAATAAATGGTCTCTAGCATAGAAACCATGCATTTCCGGACATAAGTTCACTAGACCTTTCTTGTTCCGTACCCTCTCACCAATCAAACGCTAAAGTTTGTACACGGTGGAAAAAATCATCCTGTAGAGAGAAAAGTCATTGTTTAACATTGTTACGAAAAATCTCGGAAAGTTTTTGACCGATGTACTTCAAATTTCTACATTGTTCTCTAAAACGCTGTAAGCAAAAATTTTTTACACTTCAGATTTACTTCAAATTTTTGCACAATACGTTAACACATTCCGATGGACGCAAGTTTTTTAAAAACAAAAACGTACAGATTTTTATGCTAAAACCGACTATGGGAAAGAAAACACTGTGCCACGAAAAATGTGCAATTTCGATTTCTTCCTCGCAGTTTTAACTACGATTGCAGGGCAATTAAGCCATTAGAAAAATCGCTTCGCCCATATATATTCTTTCTCCTTACGTGTAATTTTTCAT
The DNA here is from genome assembly GCF_023897955.1 of Schistocerca gregaria. NCBI lineage: Eukaryota > Metazoa > Arthropoda > Insecta > Orthoptera > Acrididae > Schistocerca > Schistocerca gregaria. The sequence goes on along the minus strand of NC_064931.1, from coordinate 180,739,329 downwards.
AAAAATTGTATACAGAACAATGTGCTGCTTTGTTTTGTTCCTCGCAGTCCATTCTCACAGTAGACAGGAAGGCTGTATTTAATCCCATCCGTTCGCAGATTAAAACTATGCGAAATACTGTCCTTGGGTTGGGTTGTTTCGGGGAGAAGATCAGACGGTGAGGTCATTGGTCTTATCGGATTAGGGAAGGACGGGGAAGGAATTCGGCCGTGCCCTTTCAAAGGAACCATCCCGGCATTCGTCTAGGGCTCCAAAATGGTTCAAATGGCTCTGAGCACTATGGGACTCAACTGCTGTGGTCATCAGTCCCCTAGAACTTAGAACTACTTAAACCTAACTAACCTAAGGACATCACACACATCCATGCCCGAGGCAGGTTTCGAACCTGCGACCGTAGCAGTCGCACGGTTCTGGACTGCGCGCCTAGAACCGCGAGACCACCGCGGCCGGCATTTGTCTAGGTAAATCAAGGAAAAACTAAATCGGAATGGCATGACGGGGGATTGAACCGTCGTCCTCCCGAATGCGAGTCCAATGTGCTAGCCACTGCGCCACCACGCTCGGTACTGTCCTTGAAGCTACTGTCTTTACAGATCCAGCAGATGTAGCGGTCTCTCATATCCCGTATACCAGCTATCCCGGCCGATTTCATTTTAAGCTAATTCAGCTCCCCATCCAGGTTTCGTTGGCAGCAACAACAGATAAGGCTGAAGAACAGAACGAGTGGGGAAGAGGAGCTGAACAGCGAACCGGTGGGGGGGGGGGGGGGGGGTGATGGACATTGGGAGGGGGAAAGGAGGAGATAGAGAAAAGGGGGGCGCTAGGAGGAGTTGGAAGGGAGCGAGGGAAGTGGGGGGAGGGCGGCGGGAGGGAGGAGGGAGAGGGAGAGGGAGAGGGAGAGAGAGAGAGAGAGAGAGAGAGAGAGAGAGAGGGGGGGGGAGATTCGAAGGAGGTAATGGAAACAGATAGGTCAAAGAAGGATATTAGGACGTGTATTCAATTCCCATACATGTTTAGCTAGTGCGAAGCACTGCTGGGTTCGATAGTATAGTAAAATAATCAGAAGCGTCTAATGAGATTTCGATGAATAACATTCAGTATTAGTGATAACCTGAGTGAAGATAAATGACGTTAAGTATGCGAAGAAATTGACTGGCAGATTACATTGACCATTCACAAAGACCGAAGTTGTGAAACGATTCGGACACAATTTGAAAAATATTGCGTGAATTTCCCGAACCATGCTTCAATAATATGGGGTGATTTCAATTTGTCAGCTCTAGATTGGGAGACGCATACTTTTAGAACGAATGACTGGAAGAAAGGTTCGTGCGACGTTGTATCAAACGTCTTTTCTCGAAACTATTTTGAGTCTTTGCTGGGAAAATACACTCGTGACAGACAACAAAATGAAACGAACACTTCCGTTCAAAGAATGTACAGATGGGAATCATCTGCTTAACGTTGTTATAGTATAACATAGCTAGTTGTGGCAGAACGTTAATCAAACCAGAATAATACTTCCACTTACGAAGAACGGTGAGAAATTGATGGACAATTCCCTAAACGGTCAACAGCAAACATTTGGCACTCGGGAGAACATGGGTATGGAAGATCTATTACGCTTATGTTTCTGTCATAAATGCTAGTGAAGTGGAAGGACTCGCAATAGTTCAACAACAATCTTTCAAACATACTATAAAATCAGACAGAACTTTTTGTGCAGCTTCAAACGAAGCAGAATCCTTGCCAACAACCACCTGAAATCAACAAAAGTGAAATGACAGCTATACAAGAAATATTAAATGAATTAAGAAACTAGGCTTATAAGTTGTTGTCTCAAAGAGCCTAAATCGTTTGGTCCGACGTCAAATCAGACAAGTCATACTAAGAAATTACATATCTGAGCGCGTAAAAAAAGGTGAAGACGCTTAACACAGGAAATGCGGCTACGTATGATTCTACACTCCTGGAAATGGAAAAAAGAACACATTGACACCGGTGTGTCAGACCCACCATACTTGCTCCGGACACTGCGAGAGAGCTGTACAAGCAATGATCACACGCACGGCACAGCGGACACACCAGGAACCGCGGTGTTGGCCGTCGAATGGCGCTAGCTGCGCAGCATTTGTGCACCGCCGCCGTCAGTGTCAGCCAGTTTGCCGTGGCATACGGAGCTCCATCGCAGTCTTTAACACTGGTAGCATGCCGCGACAGCGTGGACGTGAACCGTATGTGCAGTTGACGGACTTTGAGCGAGGGCGTATAGTGGGCATGCGGGAGGCCAGGTGGACGTACCGCCGAATTGCTCAACACGTGGGGCGTGAGGTCTCCACAGTACATCGATGTTGTCGCCAGTGGTCGGCGGAAGGTGCACGTACCCGTCGACCCGGGACCGGACCGCAGCGACGCTCGGATGCACGCCAAGACCGTAGGATCCTACGCAGTGCCGTAGGGGACCGCACCGCCACTTCCCAGCAAATTAGGAACACTGTTGCTCCTGGGGTATCGGCGAGGACCATTCGCAAGCGTCTCCATGAAGCTGGGCTAGGGCCCCCACACAGTTAGGCCGTCTTCCGCCCACGCCCCAACATCGTGCAGCCCGCCTCCAGTGGTGTCGCGACAGGCGTGAATGGAGGGACGAATGGAGACGTGTCGTCTTCAGCGATGAGAGTCGCTTCTGCCTTGGTGCCAATGATGGTCGTATGCGTGTTTGGCGCCGTGCAGGTGAGCGCCACAATCAGGACTGCATACGACCGAGGCACACAGGGCCAACACCCGGCATCATGGTGTGGGGAGCGATCTCCTACACTGGCCGTACACCTCTGGTGATCGTCGAGGGGACACTGAATAGTGCACGGTACATTCAAACCGTCATCAAACCCATCACTCTACCATTCCTAGACCGGCAAGGGAACTTGCTGGTCCAACAGGACAATGCACGTCCGCATGTATCCCGTGCCACCCAACATGCTCTAGAAAGTGTAAGTCAACTACCCTGGCCAGCAAGATCTCCGGATCTGTCCCCCATTGAGCATGTTTGGGACTGGATGAAGCGTCGTCTCACGCGGTCTGCACGTCCAGCACGAACGCTGGTGCAACTGAGGCGCCAGGTGGAAATGGCATGGCAAGCCGTTCCACAGGACTACATCCAGCATCTCTACGATCGTCTCCATGGGAGAATAGCAGCCTGCATTGCTGCGAAAGGTGGATACACACTGTACTAGTGCCGACATTGTGCATGCTCTGTTGCCTGTGTCTATGTGCCTGTGGTTCTGTCATTTTGATCATGTGATGTATCTGACCCCAGGAATGTGTCAATAAAGTTTCCCCTTCCTGGGACAATGAATTCACGGTGTTCTTATTTCAATTTCCAGGAGTGTATACCGAATGTGAGGGATAACTGGTCGGTCTTCTAACAACAGTTACTCAGTGGTCGCTGAAACAACGTGGCGCTTCACGTGGTTGGAACAGGTCACAGGCTGTTCAATTCTTGAAGGTTTGCGGTAGAGGTGTTCAAACTAGTCCTGACTTACTGATGTCAATTTGTTTCACAACTATGGAAAAATTTCTGTGCTGGTGTATGACATTTTAGGATTTTTTTTCATGACTCAACATGGACTTCAGAAATATTGTCTATGGAAAATACAGCATGCTCCGTTTATTTTCGAAATCTATGAGCTTTTACATAGCATTCAGCGGGTCAATACTGTGTTTCTTGACTTTTGAAAAGCATTAACTAGCGCCACACCGTCACCCAGTGCACAAAATACGTCATTTTCGAATTAGGAACATGTACGCGCCCGGACTGAAGAATTGCTAGCAAACACAACACAGTACATGTTATCCTTAAATGCAGACATGTCGTCAGAAGTGAAATCAGCGTCCACCCCATTTCACTGAACTGTAATAGCATCGTTACTCTTGATGATGTACATAAACGTGATGGCAGATAACGTCTGTAGCCAAGGCTGCTCGCAGAAGACTCAGTTGTGCCCAGGTGATGTCGACAGAAAACTTATGGAGACTTGCAGCGGACCATCAACTTAGATAAATGCAATGCAGTACACATCAACTGACGAACGGCACTCAAGAAACCGCGTTTGACGAATTGAAGACGTTAAATAGAAAGGGCTCGAAGTGCCATAATAACGAATTTTGAAGTTGTGTGTGAAACTGGATCTATATGTCAAGCCCAATAACGTACAAAAGGCTCAAATGCCACGAACAAAAACGTAGTAGCAAATTCAGTCAACAGATGGCATGTGGTTTAACAGCCATTCCTGTTAACATTATACGAAAGGTTATGTTCCGCGCGCTAACTCCTCAGTGATAGATAAAATGACGGAGGCAGTAGATGTCTGTAATAGTTTGAGTGGAAAGAAACGACGAATTAAAGCAGAACATACTGTGGCAGGAATGAGGAAAAAACTGAAAAATGGAGGGAATTAATACATAAGGTCAAGTAATAAACTATATCCTGCAAAAGTTCTTCCAGCAAAGGAGGTAAGTCTCATTACAGATCGCTAACCTACACATTGTCCGCCCCTGGTAGCTGAGTGGCCAGCACGACAGAATGTCATACGTAACAGCCCGCGTTTTATTCCCGGCTGCGTCGGAGATTTTCTCCGCTAAGGGACTGGGTGTTGTGTTGTCCTTATCATCATCCTTTCATCCGCATCTACACGCAAGTCACCGACGTGGCGTCAGCTCTAAAGACTTGCACCAGGCGAACGGTCTCGCCGACGAGAGGCCCTAGCCACACGGCATTTCCATTAACCTATACCATAACTGGGCAGAATGTTTACTCTTGAATTACCAAATGTATTTTTCCAGCACACGTAACGGACACAATACAGCAATACGCACAAATAAAGACACTTATCGTCAGTAACATGAATCTATTTGACTTCTTAGGTTTTCATAAAAGTAGCAGATTGTGGTGCAAACATAGCTACTCTAAACGTATCCTAAGGAGGGTAGCTATTGTTAGACAAACATAAGCTGACGACCAGGAGAATCTTAAATGAAACTGAGGCCTGGGAAGGTATCCCTATACTTGGAGACAAGATTTGTGAGTACAAGATATCAAGAAAATTCAGCTACCTGCCCTGGATGTTACAAGACACATCTGTGAAGAAAAGAAGAAAGATTTGACTGAAATGATGCAGTACTTGAGAAATATAGACCACATACATTTTTACAACAGCAGAGGAACTTAGAGATTTTCATTGTAATTCCGCTTTCAGTACTACTACTATTCAATGTTTGTAATTTCCTGTGGAAACTAGATCCATACTATGCTTAACTTCCAAATAAAACACATGAATAGTGAAATAATGACCATTAATTACCTAGTATACTTACAGCTAACTTTCTTCAAATCCGTGATGTTTTTATTTCAAGTTTCGGGCGCGAGAGCATCACAGATATGGTTGACACAATTCAATGAAATGCGCTACACGAAATCCGGCGTGCATTGTGGATAGTCTCTCTCTAAATACTTCGTGACTCACATTTCCAAGTGCGACACAAAAAAATTATTATTTCCGTTAATAAACAACTTGGGTAATGCCCACTACGGTGCAATTTGAGGCATTCTGCCTTATGCGATGGGCTTTAGGCAAGTCTGTTCTTACCGCATATCATTAGCGAATGGAATAGGAAGGGGAATAGAATGGCTCCAGTATGCCATATACTTCTGCCTCACACCGTGTGTTGGCCATGGAGTATGAATGTGGATTATTATTATTATTATTATTATTATTATTATTATTATTATTATTATTATTATTATTATTATTATTATTTGGTCATCAGCCTCAAAGTTGGTTTGATACGGTTCGCTATTCCTGTCATATGCCAACTATCTTCTTCAATTCAGCATAACTGCTGCATCACACATCATCACAGCACCTGCCTTATGTCCTAATTTCTAGGCCTGCTTCTGAGATTTTCCCCCTCCATCAAAGTTTTAATTATTGTTTTCAGCAACGGCTCATGTCGTGATGTGCGTGAAACCATTATGTCCCTCAATTTAGTTCCGTTCCTTATTAGACGTTTGTTATCCTTGATACTTCTTCGTACCTTACTCTATCAATCCGTATCACCTTCGTCTCATTCTAATCGTTTAATTTGTCTTCCTCAGCGTTCATATTCAGCACCCGTACCGCGCTCCAAATATAGCTTTTCATTAACCTTTTTAATCTCAAGAATTACCCGACCAGATTGACGAGCGCGTTAAAGCGTCGGCTTCTCGGACGCGGGGAGGCGCGCCGGCCCCCGAATCGAAACTGCTTCGCGGGGTAATCACGGGGGCCGATGTGGTTCCTGGCGGTTTTCCACATCTACTGAGGTAGATACCACACATCCACCTAAGTCCATATCATCTGGTCCCCACGTCATGATGCGGCATTGGCTGACTAAAGGGCAACGGGAAAGAAAAAGCCAGATCTGCAGATTTAAATTTTTTTGATGTCAGCAGCTGTTTCACTTTACAGGAGCACCTGCCATGTACACACTTAGATGCTATGTTCGTCTTGAATCTTCTTTCCTTACCTATTCAGCTTCCTAGATAGAAACATGCGTCCACCTCTTCAGGTTTCTCTCTTGTTCATTTAGCAAACCCGCATGCCCACTTGTTGCACCCATCATTACCCTGGTTTCCTTCTGGTTTATGCTCATATGATGGCCGACGTCCATATTTACAGCCGTATCATTTGCACATGTTCCATTTCATCTCTCACACACTTTACTCCTATTCACTTTTGGCGATTACTGCAATTATTTCTCTACGGCATTGGTCCCTTACTTAGCTTGCATTTATCGCGAATCTCTCGCCCAGCGCGGAGTCCCAAGCGAGTGGGAAAAAAGCAGGCGACTCCTCTATATAACAAGGGTAAAAGAATAGGCCCAAACAATTACAGACCAATATCTTTAACATAGATTTTCTGCATAATCAAACATATTCCAGTTCGAATATATTCCCTTAAGAGGGAAAAGTTTCTGTCCACAAATCAGTGCGGTCTTAGGAAGCATCGCTCGTGCGGAACTCAGTTTGCCGTTTTCTAACATGTTATCCTGCGAACCATGGATGAAGGGCAACAGGCGGATTGCATATTCCTAGATTTCCGTAAAGCATTTCACACGGTGTCCCACTGCCTACTGTTAAAAGAAGAACAAGGGTGCCAAGGTTGCCAAATACATGAGTGGCTCGAAGACTTCTTAAATAATAGAACTCGGTATGTTGTCCTCGATTGTGAGTGTTCATCAGAGGCAAGTGTATCCTCAGGAGTGCCCACGGAAGTGTGATGATTGGTTTGTGGGGTGCTCATCTGCGCAGTCATCAGGGCCCGTACAAAGTACCAGTTGTGACACAGTACAATTTTTTACATAGTCCAATTAGTCACTGTCACGAATGATGATGATGAAATGATGAGAACAACACAAACACCCAGTTCCCGAGCAGAAAAAATCCCCAAGCCGGCCGTGAATCGAATCCGGGTCCCCGTGATCCACAGGCGGCAACGCTAGCCATAAAAGTGTGACAGGGCAGTTGTCATTTTCTTTACACAAATGTGCTAAAATCAGTGTGACGTAAAACAAAATCAGAAGAACTTAGGACCGTATTGCTAACGTCAGGGAAAGAGTAAGGCTGCGATTTCTTGACCCTCGAGCAGTCTGACACATGGCGCAACCGGCTATGGCCAGTACGCAAAGAACCAACATTAAATCAAAAGAAACCTAAACCTGCTTTCACAAAAATAATATGATGACTTATCATGAATTAACTGTATGTGCGTTCAGGGTACTTTTCCTGAATCACTCCCTTATTAACTATGGCGACACCACCATGATAGAACAGAAAGCTGGCTGAGCAAGAGGGTTCAAATGGTTCTGAGGTCATCAGTCCACTAGAACTTAGAACTACTCAAACCTAACTAATCTAAGGACATCACACACATCCATGCCCGAGGCAGGATACGAACCTGCGACCGTAGCGGTCGCACGGTTCCAGACTGAAGCGCCTACAAGCGCTCAGCCACAGCAGCCGGCTGGCTGAACAGAGAAATGAAATTTTAAATTAAGAATGGAATATGAATCGGAGGAATAGTGCAGACATAAATGATCTGGCGGACAAGGTGAGCTGCAGTCTGAGGCTGTTTGCTCACGTTGCTGCAATGTATGGGAAGGTGTCGTCGTCGTCGTCGTCGTCGTCGTCGTCGTCGTCGTCTTCGTGAGTGTAGAAGGATACAAGACAACGTAGACAAAATTTCTAGTTGGTATGATGAATGGTAGTTAGCTTCAAATATAGAAAAAATGTTCGAATACGTTATTAGTAATGTGCAGCTTGACACAGACAAGCCGATTAATTACCTAGGCGTAACGTTGCAAAGCAATATGAAATGGAATGAGCATGTAAGGATTGTAGGAGGAAATACGAATAGTTGACTTCTGTTTACTGGGAGAATTTCAGGAGAGTCTGGTTCATCTGTACAGAAGACTGTATATAGGACACTAGTGCAACCCACTATTTAGCACTGTTCGAGTGTTTGGGTTCCGCACCAGGTCGAATTAAAAGATGATCTACATTTATACTCCGCAAGCCACCCAACGGTGTGCGGAGGGCACTTTACGTGCCACTGTCATTACCTCCCTTTCCTGTTCCAGTCGCGTATGGTTCGCGGGAAGAACGACTGTCTGAAAGCCTCCGTGCGCGCTCTAATCTCTCTAATTTTACATTCGTGATCTCCTCGGGAGGTATAAATAGGGGGAAGCAATATATTCGATACCTCATCCAGAAACGCACCCTCTCGAAACCTGGCGAGCAAGCTACACAGAGCGCCTCTCTTGCAGAGTCTGCCACTTGAGTTTGTTAAACATCTTCGTAACGCTATCACGGTTACCAAATAGCCCTGTGACGAAACGCGCCGCTCTTTTTTGGATCTTTTCTATCTCCTCCGTCAACCCGATCGAAGCAACTAAGAGGCGGGTTGCTAGAGTTGATGGCGGTAGGTTCGGACAATGTGTAAGTGTTACGGAGATGCTTCAGGAACTCAAATGGGAATCCCTGGAGTGAAGACGTTCTTCTCGAGGAGCACTATTGAGAAAATTGAGAGAACCGCCATTTGTGGCTCAAATAACGATTCTACTGCCGCCGATGTACATATGGTGTAAGGACCAGGAAATTAAAATTAGAGCTCGTACAGAGGCAAATAGGCAGCCGTTTCTCCGTCGCTCTATTTGTGAGTGTAACAGGAAAGGAAATGACAGTAGTGGTACAGGGTTCCCTCCGCCATGCACCGTATGGTGGCTTGGTATGTAGATGTAGATTATATCACGCTGATTTGCAGTCAGCCTTTCCAAATAGAGATCGTCTCCCTCGACAAGTGTTCTATACCCAGTATTAAATACTAGTGGCAACACTCAGCAACACTTGCTCACGATTTGCGCAGTTTTAGCCTCTTGTGTGATACCATTAGTACTGACTGCTTCGAATAAAGAGCGTGGACTACACTTCTGTCAGTGTAGTTGATACCGCACTGCCAAAAAATGGTAAACAAGCCTTCTCCAAGCCTATGAACACACAGCGTGGACCAAACAGTAATTTTTTCATATTAATACAGTAACACATTGTAGGATTATGCAGCCTATTTTTGTCACCTACAAAATTAGCTGTAAATTTGAAAGAATAGATAGTAATAAAACAAATACCTAATAATATTAATAATAATAAACCGAAATAACGTCAAAACGAAGTCTGTAACTGAGAATGATTTAACAGCTTCACAGCTTGTTAGCAGTTTCGAACAATCACTGGTCACCTTAGAGCATGCCAGAACACCATGTATCTAGTAAGCAACATACTGTGACACCGAGCGAGGTGGCGCATTGGCTAACACACTGGACTCGCATTCGGGAGGAGGACGGTCAAATCCCGCGTCCGGCCATCCTGATTTAGGTTTTCCGTGATTTCCCTAAATCGCTCCAGGCAAATGCCGGGATGGCTTCTTTGAAAGGGCACGGCTTACTTCCGTCCCCGTCCTTCCCTAATCCGAAGAGACCGATGACCTCGTTGTCTGGTCACCTCCTCCAACAACCCAACCCATACTGTGACAACCACAGATAATGCATCACAACACGTACCACCGGGTCTCCTATTGATGACCACTTCTAAACTGATCTCTGGCACGATGGCTAACTATTATTCTTAGGAGGAGGAATACAAGGCTGCGAGACTACAAAATTATTTGGCCTGTTACGTTAACTCCAGCTGAGCTATACTTTGACGCTGTTCCATGTACTTTTTTGCGCAGTATGCTTTCACTAACTGAACTACCATGTTGGGAAATCCTTACGAAATATTTAGAGAATTCACTAATTTCTGCCACGATTTCGTCTTGTTGATGTTTATCTTTCATCTACCTTTCGCCCTTGTAGCTCTGCATTATCTCTTTAAACATTCACCACACTTGCCACGTACGACTTAATGCAAGTTTCCACTCATTATTCTTCGTTACCTTCTTTGAACATTCGGAATACACACGGAATCAAGTACGAGTAATTAAAGATCATGAGCGTTCACGCTAAAGACGTAATTTATCATATCCTGGAAAAAGAAAGATTATGATTTAATACCTTGTCGACGACGAGAGCTGAAACAAGAACAGGGTGGGTAATACGCCTGGACTTTTCAAGGGAACTATTATGGATGGAATTCGTCTTAGGTGCTTTAAGGAATCATCTCCTGGAAGCTCACTTGTTACACTATCCGAGAGTACTTAAGGAAAGCTATCCAAATTTTTTTCCAGCAGAAAGGTGTGTTTGAAAGCCTGTATCATAACTGGCGCACTGACTTGCGCCTTTCGTGTAAATCTATTCTTTCTTATCGATTTACTTTATTTAGTTTCAATAGTTGCAACAGATGCTTACAGTAGCGTTTATACGTTAAAATCGTCAAAGCTGCACTTATCATGCTTGCTGAACGAAAATCCTAATTTTGAAGTAAGCCGTTTGTGAAAGTGGAGGCCTTCTTTGAACTTGTACCTAAAAAGAGTATACACTATCTGACCGAAAGTATCTGCACGTGTATTATACTGTGTTCATCATATGAATAAACCTGATGTTTTCTTCTGCGTTTGCTTCAATCTCATTGGATTTCGTTTCACGTGGGGAGGAAGCCAAGCTATGTCCAGTACAGTCATGCACGATCATAAGGTTACGTTTTGTACTGTGTTCCACGCACACATACTAAGCGACAATGTGAGACAATCGCTTTACCGGTGCCAGCTAGTCCAACTAACGTGCAATGCTGCGAGCAGTTTCAGTTCAGACGTAAAAAGCGAAGAGCAGAGAAACAATATAGCGTCTAATGACATTCACTTTTTAAGGAGAATTAAACGATATTCGGCAAAACTACAGCACTACCGCATGCTTCTTAGGTAACCAGACGGAGAGCATAAAATGCTCTCGTTCTCATCTAACATAGCATTCTAATTTCTAACAAGAGTGATGAAAATTCCTAACTTAAATACAGGGTAATTTTTCTAAGCGAGCGTGATGCGAAAGCATACTGCAGGGATTTCACCGTACTGTTGAATAACGAAGCAGCTGAAGGTATTAATTACAGTCAGTCGTCTGGTAATCTCTTAGCTCCTTCCTTATTCGAATCCGAGAGATATATTTCAGTTCTGGAACCGTCACTACGTTGATAACGAGTCGAACAAAAACAGAATCCAAGAAGCCTCCCAGGCGTCGCAGTTTCTCCTCTTTTTTTATGACGCGCCGTTATATACACCGCCAGCGTTCAGCAGTGACGTGTGAAAAAGCTGCGCGCGTTAGTTCCAGTACGTCTGGCACCTTAGTCTTCTTATTTCTAGCAACAAATCCCTTAACTTGGCTCCAGATCAGTTACGTTGAGTCCTTACTGTAATGGTACAGCGGTAAATGTAAAAATGCAGCATTTGTATGGTGTGCTCGGTGCTGTGAAAATGATTGCTTTTCATGTTTCTACGACGCTTATCACTCTGGTTCGTGTGAAACTACAACTGTGGTATAAAAGAATGGACACTCTTCAAATAAAGAGCATTTGGTTTTTCATTTTTGTCCTAAAGAATTGAACTGTTATGTTTTCTTAATTTAAGCAACATTTATTAACAATCGTTAATAAAATATCGATAATTAAGCATTTATACACTACTGGCCATTAAAATTGCTACACCACGAAGATGACGTGCTATAGACGCGAAATTTAACCGACAGGAAGAAGGTGCTGTGGTATGCAAATGATTAGCTTTTCAGAGCATTCACACAAGGCTGGTGCCGGTGGCGACACCTACAACGTGTTGACATGAGGAAAGTTTCCAACAGATTTCTCATAGACAAACAGCAGTTGACCGGTGTTGCCTGGTGAAACGTTGTTGTGATGCCTCGTGTAAAGAGGAGAAATGCGTACCATCACGTTTCCGACTTTGATAAAGGTCGGATTGTAGCCTATCGCGATTGCGGTTTATCGTATCGCGACATTGCTGCTCGCGTTGGTCGAGATCCAATGACTGTGGGCAAAATATGGAATCGGTGGGTTCAGGAGGGTAATACGGAACGCCGTGCTGGATCCCAACGGCCTCGTATCACTGGCAGTCGAGATGACAGGCAACTTATTCGCATGGCTGTAACGGATCGTGCAGTCACGTCTCGATCCCTGAGTCAACAGATGGGGACGTTTGCAAGACAACAACCATCTGCACGAACAGTTCCACAACGTTTGCAGCAGCATGGACTATCAGCTCGGAGACCATGGCTGCGGTTACCCTTGACGCTGCATCACAGACAGGAGCGCCTGCGATGGTGAACTCAACGACGAACCTGGGTGCACGTATGGCAAAACGTCATTTTTTTTTGGATGAATCCAGGTTCTGTTTACAGCATCATGAGGGTCGCATCTGTGTTTAGCGACATCGAGCTGAGCGCACATTGGAAACTTGTATTCCTCATCGTCATACTGGCGTATCACGCAGCGTGATGGTATGGGGGGTTCCAATGTTTACACGTCTGTCACCTCTTGTTCGCACTGACGGCACTTTGAACAGTGGACGTTACATTTCAGATGTGTTACGACCTGTGGCTCTACCCTTCATTCGATCCCTGCGAAACCCCGTATTTCAGTAGGATAATGCACGACCGCATATTGCAGGTCCTGTACGGGCCTTTCTGGATACAGAAAATGTTCGACTGCTGATCTGACCAGCACATTCTCCAGATCTCTCACTAATTGAAAACGTCTGGTCAATGATGGCCGAGCAACTGGCTCGTCACAATACGCCAGTCACTACTCTTGATGAACTGTGGTATCGTGTTGAAGCTGCATGGGCAGCTGTACCTGCACACGCCATCCAAGCTCTGTTTGACTCAATGCCAGGGGCGTATCAAGGCCGTTATTACGGCCAGTGGTGGTTGTTCTGGGTACTGATTTCTCAGGATCTATGCACCTAAATTGCGTGAAAATGTAATTACATATCAGTTCTAGTATAATATATTTGTCCAATGAATACCCGTTTATCATCTGCATTTCTTCTTGGTGTAGCAATTTTAATGGACCTTTGTGTATTTGAAATGAAAACAGGAATTCCGCGTGCAATATGTAATTAGAAACAAGAACACCTGCATTATTCATAAAAAAAATCACGAATTTTACAATAATGAGATGTAGGTACTTCAAAGTGAAAGAAGAAAAAAATGACCAAGGCGAGACATGAACCAGCGATCTATGAACTGCACCAGATTATCAGTCTGCTACGCTACCCATTCTGCTGTACATCCATGTGTATTGCACCTCAACTATATCAAATACAGACCCTAGGAAAACTTCAAAGCCAATTTTTTCTGTTAAATTTATGAAAAACATTATCAATAACTTATTTCTCGGCACTATTTAACCGTGTTCCAAATGAGTGTTTCACTACGTAGCAGGAAGCAGTCTTGTCCATTTTCATACTGCGTGTTAATAGCGCGTCAATCAGAGCACAACAGTACAGAGACTGCGACTGTAAACAATTTTTGAAATAAAAGCGACATAGCCGCAGCGTAGAAAAACGTTGATGGCTGCTAATACATTAGAATATCATAAAGTTTCAGTTAACGTAAGTTAGTAATAAGATATCTTTCCGAGAGCGTAACAACACCAGTGTACGTGTGCTACAGCTTCTTGCCACCATCGCGTTTGTGTTCACTTACATCAGGTTTATTCTTATGATGAATAGAGTACAGCGGGCATTAGGATGGGGCGTGTCCAGCGTGCCTCTTAATGAACTTTGTTAGAGACACTTTCAATAAAGTGTCTGAATGTTTGTGGAAGAGTGGTAGCCCATTCTTCAAGAGTCGAAACCAGAAAAGATAGTTATGTTGGACACTAGGGTCTGGAGCGAAATCTACGTTGCAACTCATTCCATGGGTATTACACTGGGTTCAAGCCGGGACTCTGGGCAGGTTAGTCCAATTCAGAAACGTTACTGTTCATAAACCATTGCCTCACAAATGCTGCTTAATGACAGAGTGCACTGTCATGCTGATATGAACCCAATTATCGTCTCCGGAATGTTCCTCTACTTTGTGCAATACACAGTGCTGTTAAAATGTGTTCCCAGCGTTCCTCGTTTACAGTTTCCTTACGCGCAGTACGGGGACTTTACCCTAACCTTCAATGACTACAGAAATGTAAGCCTCACGAGGTCATGCTCGAACATGCTAACCATTCTTTTTAACTCCTTGCACATCGTCACTGTACTAGCTGGTAGCACTTTGGAACTTACGAGCGATTCCTTCATCTGACTTCATCAGAGTTTTTACAACCACCCTCCGCAATGCTCTACAGTTCCTGCCCGTCAGCACATGAGGTCTACCTCGGCACGGTTGAGCTGTGGTTGTTCCTTCTCGTTTCCAATTCACAATAACATCACCAACAGTCGACTGGGGCAGCTTAAAGAGAAATGAAATGTCCTTGATTGATTTGTTCTTCAGGTGACACCTGATCCTCAGTCCACGTTCAAAGTCACTGAGCTATCCTGACCGACCCAATCTGGTGTTGCTGCTTCTCTACTGACAACACAATACTCTCCGCCCCTCCCCCCGTTTTTTTTTTTTTTATATACACTGGCAGATCCGCCTCTCGTGATTATAGTGATAACTCCGCATTACATAGCGATGCGGATGCTTAGATAAGTCGTTAAGGAGATAAAAAAAATGGTCATCAGTCTACCATTCACCCTCCAACACGTAAGCAGTGTACCCAGTTTGTCTACGTAAAGAGTAAATTCAGTGTGCACGTGTAAGAAAGCGTTCCAAATGGCTGTGTAGCGTGTATTTGAGGCGGGGCACGGGAACCAGCCCGGTACACACCTAGTGGGATGTGGAGAAACCGACTAAGAACCACATGGCTGGCTGAGATACCGATCCTTCGTCCTTAATAGGTCGGGCGGACCCGATTTGGGGCCAGAAAACCTCCCCTTCCCTGAAGAAGTCACGTCAACACGCGCGGCTACCCGGGCGGGTACATGAAGATGTCTGGGTACTTTTTATCAGACACTGCAGTAAATTATTTGTTGTTCAGGTACTGAAAGGTCGTATCTTCGGTGTCGTATGTCGCATATGAAAATAAAATACTAAATAGGATACTGCAGTGCCTTTATTGTTTAGAAATATGATGCAACGTTCGTTTGGACAGGCATGCACGCAATATCGTATTTATCCGCCAACACTGGAGAAGCGACTTTCAATTAAAAAAATCCCCTTGTACTTAAATATACATAATGAATGTACGAGTGCAAGTTTCAGGCACATGGTTGGCGACATATGGATGTTTGGGTATGGCCGTGAGTCTTGCTCCGACAGCCTAATGGTAAGGCGACAGCTCGCGATAGACGGGAAATCCGGATTCGAATCCTGGACCAGCACACATGTTCACTGTCGTCATTCCATTATACAGTTGATGGTTTTCCATATTCGTAACTGTGAACACAGTTCATGTATTTCATAATGGCTGTAGTCGGCGCAGTGCCTGTTCTTTCGGACATGAATGGCTGTCCTAAGGTACACTGCATAGTACTTCCGAACAATACAGGCACTGCAATATAGTGTCGTGTCGTACAAATCAAGAGTACCGGCAAAGTGATTTGTGCTTAAAATGAAAGAAAATGAAAGTGATACAAAACTTTCAAATTACTATTTCGCAAATAAATATCTTATCTGTATTGTGAAATCCAATCTTCATGAAAAATGGGCTGTGCCATTCTTCGCACGTATGCTTTGAGTTTAATGCAGCGCTTCAAAGGTACTTAACGAATAAAGGTTTCTGTACAAAAAATGAAGTTGCGAGAGCTATTGTTGCGCCAGTCTCATAAAAATCATGATCAGGTGCTGTTCATGTTGCTTGTCTCCTGTACGGAACACGCTAACTTTATTAAAATGTAGAAAGCTCACAGTGAGTCACAATAAATAAAAAATTAAATTATTGCCAATTTTGTGGCTTTATTTTAACATCCGACAAGTCCATTACCGTGTAACTTAAACACAACAATGAATGTATCGACGAAGTAATTATACTGGAGAATTTATGAAACAAAATTCAGTTGGTAAGACCATGGCGACTGGTGTAGCTCGGCGTGTCACGTATCTGGTACGACGGCAGAACTTCGTTAAGCCGTCGGCGTGAGAGAGAACCGCAGGATGGGCAAGACGCGCGGAATCAGTTCAGTCACGACCAATCGGAGGTGCCCAGCACATCAGACAACATCTGAGATCGTACAAACTCTGGCCTTTTCTCGTGCCGCTTTGTAACGTACATCAGTTCAGTGAAAAGCCGCTGCCAACAGAGTCCAACTGCCACTGGGATCAACATTTTGATGACGGGGGTCGTCGACTATGGCCGATTGCAGCAGTAGATTGTTAGGCCACAGGGCAGCTAACCACTTCACAATGCAAAATTGAAACATAACCAGTGAGAAACCATGGGATCTACAACTACCTCATCATTGTCGGCTAATGAAGCAACGCAAATTACGGTTTAAAGTCCTGTCTACGATGTGGTCATTAACCTTTCTAGTATCATTACGAAAACAATCATTACTGTCACACTGAACAACTGTAATGTACGTTTTTATGTTAGTTGGTTTAGGTATTGCCAATGCATCCAACGTAAATTACTTGGGGTCTATATGACCCCAGTGGTACTCAGTGGAACAAAAACAGAAAAATCCTGGTGGTAGGAGGGTTAATCGACGAAGCGTAAACTCGATTAGTACAGCATAAAGAAGAAAAACGACCGCGCATTTTCACATCTACGTAAGTACTCTCCAAGCTACTGTGCAGTGCGCTGCACACAGAAAATCCCACGTAACATATTACGAGAAACGAAGGGAAATCTAAATTTTGATCTGAGTGCCGCTCTTTTGCGAACTCTAAATAGAGCTCCTAATCCACCGTTTGGTTGCAGATGATACTGTTCCACAGCATGGGCGCAGGAATAGCTGCGCCGGACGCTTGGAGCATGGAAGAAGTGTAGAGTGGACTGATGTGTGTGTACACGTAGTACACGTAGACAGAAGGATACGAGCCAACGGGGCACCATCCAGGAAGACGGCCGGCGTATTCTCCTGCTATAGATGTTTACAAAAGATGAAATGGGGCCCTGATACGTTTGTCATAGTCTCTCACAGGCGATCAATACAGGAACCTACTATACAGTCATATAATCCATTAGTTCGCCTACAAAGGAAACTGTAACATTCAGCAAGACAATGCATCATGTCATTCCTCGCGAATACTGTCAGTACGTTTCGAGTGACACTTCACATGCACGAGAATCCTTGCCCCGCACTCTCCAACTCATCTGGCCTAATTCTACAGAGCACATACGGAGTGCCATTGGGCTTGTGCATTCCTTGGTTCATGCTTCGACTTTCTTCCCCGAGCTGTAGGAGGTGGCTGAGCTATTATGGATCACGATGGCTTATTAACGGCTTCAGTGATACACAGAGTCCGTATCATACAGTTCCGCAACCGCTGCCTGGGAAGGCATTCTGCTGGTTGAAGGCTGCTTTATTCATTTCGTGGTGCAGTTGCGCATTTGTAGGCGTCCACATTCTTCATACATTGTAGTTAAAGTCTTCTGGCTTTCTCATGGATAAAATGACTGACCCTGCAAAGCATGGAAGCTGTGGATCCACTGTATGTAGTGTTTACATCAGGTAAACTTCCTCCTGCAAGGATCTGTCTATGCCGTTTCCAAATGGGGTAACTGCTTCTACGGTTTATATGATACTCCACCTGTGGTGTCACCGCCAGACACCACACTTGCTAGGTGGTAGCCTTTAAATCGGCCGCGGTCCGTTAGTATACGTCGGACCCCCGTGTCGCCGCTATCAGTGATAGCAGACCGAGCGCCGCCACACGGCAGGTCTAGAGACTCCCTAGCACTCGACCCAGTTCTACAGCCGACTTTGCTGGCGATGGTTCACTGTCCACATACGCTCTCGTTTGTAGAGACGACCGTTTAGCATAGCCTTCAGCTACGTCATTTCTACGACCTAGCAAGGAGCCATATTCAGTTACTATAATTACTTCAAGAATGTATTCTGAACAGATAATATTGTGAATCATGTACCGCCACGAGCGACGTTCATAATAAATGGATCAAAGTTAATTATGAAACTAATTACGTCCGCTTTCTAAATTCTCATTCCTTGTCATGTTCCAGACCTCACGTCAGTATAGTTCTTCCCTCTTCTCGCCAGCCTGCGTGAGCTGAAACGCGTGCATTTCGGCCTCCACTCGTAACACGGTGTTGACTCTTCTGCTAACACAAAACCACCTACACACTAAGCAATGGCTGTACGAACTACGCAGACAAAACTGGTATTGCTAAGTCTCATAACAATAAACTGTCTTAGTCATGACCGAACGAGGTGGCGCAGCGGTTACCACACTGGACTCGGATTCGGGAGGGCGACGGTTCAATCCCGCTTCCGGCCATCCTCTTTCAGTTTTTCCGTGATTTCCCTAAATCGCTTCAAGCAAATACTGGGATGGTTTCTGTGAAAGGACACGGCCGACTTCCCTCCCTAGTCCTATGAGACCGATGACCTCGCTCTTTGGTCTCCTGCCCCAACTCAACGGAACATATCTTAGTCATGCAAGGCAAATACAAGCAAAAGACATACATGCCGCCATTTCCCAAAGTCCACCTTTCACTCTCTAATATTCGTAAACACAATTCCTTCATACTAGTAGCGTTTCCAGGTCATGAAAATTGACAACTGCCGGGAAAGTGAAAGAGTGGTGTGCTGACCCCACGGCCCTCAATACCGCATCCAATGACGTACTGGAGGAGGGCAACCGGCGGTCGGTCGGTATCGAAGGGCCCGCCAGGGTCTGTGGAGGCACTTTTACAGTTCTTTCACTATTATTTCAGTCGTCTTGCACATTATTTCTTTCATTCCAGTGACGTTTAATACTGACTTCATAGCTTTCTTTTTACGTGCACATCAGCTTCACTGAAGTACACTGCCGGAAAAAAATAATACAGCTGCAAAGATGACGTCAATTTTGGCGCGATGACAGCATACGCCACCTGGGGAATAGTACACTACTGGCCACTAAATTTGTTACACCAAGAAAAAATGCAGATGATGAACGGGTATTCCTTGGTGAAATATATTATACTAGAACTGACATGTGATTACATTTTCACGCAATTTGGGAGCATAGATCCTGAGAAATTAGTACCCAGAACAACCACCTCTGGCCGTAATAACGGCCTTGATACGCCTGGGCGTAGAGTCAAACAGAGCTTGGATGGCGTGTACAGGTACAGCTGCCCATGCAGCTTTAACACGGTACCACAGTTCATCAAGAGTAACGACTGGCGTATTGTGACGAGCCAGTTGCTCGGCAACCACTGACCAGAAGTTTTCAATAGGTGAGAGACCTGGAGAATGTGCTGGCCAGAGCAGCAGTCGAACATTTTCTGTATCCAGAAAGGCCCGTACAGGACCTGCAACATGCGGTCGTGCATTATCCTACTGAAATATAGGGTTTCGCAGGGATCGAATCAAGGGTAGAGCCACGGGTCGTAACACATTGAAATGTAACGTCCACCGTTCAAAGTGCCGTCAATGCGAACAAGAGGTGACCGAGACGTGTAACCAATGGCACCCCATACCATAACGCCGGGGGATACGCCAGTATGACGATGACGAATACACGCATCCAATACGCGTTCACTACAATGTCGCCAAACTCGGATGCGACCATCGTGATGCTGTAAACAGAACCTGGATTCATCCGAAAAAATGAAGTTTTGCCATTCGTGCACCCAGGTTCATCGTTGAGTACACCATCGCAGGCGCTCTTGTCTGTGATGCAGCGTCAAGGGTAACCGCAGCCATGGTCTCCGAGCTGATAGTCCATGCTGCTGCAAACGTCGTGGAACTGTTCGTGCAGATAGTTGTCGTCTTGCAAACATCCCATCTGTTGACTCAGGGATCGAGACGTGGCTGCACGATCCGTTAAAGCCTTGCGGGTAAGATGCCTGTCATCTCGACTGCTAGTGATACGAGGCCGTTGGGATCCAGCACGGAGTTCCGTATTACCCTCCTGAACCCACCGATTCCATATTTTGCCCACAGTCATTGGATCTCGACCAACGCGAGCAGCAATGTCGCGATACGATAAACCGCAATCGCGATAGGCTACAATCCGACCTTTATCAAAGTCGGAAACGTGATGGTACGCATTTCTCCTCTTTACATGAGGCATCACAACATCGTTTCACCAGGCAACGCCGGTCAACTGCTGTTTGTGTATGAGAAATCGGTTGGAATCTTTCCTCATGTCAGCACGTTGTAGGTGTCGCCACCGGCGCCAACCTTGTGTGAATGCTCTGAAAAGCTAATCATTTGCATATCACAGCATCTTCTTCGTGACGGTTAAATTTCGCGTCTAAATCACGTCATCTTCGTGGTGTAGCAATTGTAATGACCAGTAGTGTAGGTGTACTGATAATGGTTTCAACGTCGTCTGCCAACAGCTACCGTAGTAGCACAGCTACCAGAGCGCAATTTGTGTCTACCATTCAATAGGGAACACTCACCGCCAGAATGCTTAGTGTGGTGCAATCATGTGAAGCAAACAGGCACCAATGGCACGGAGAGGCACTCGAGCTTCCTACAGCCAACTGAGCTTGTTTGAAAGGGGTCAAATTGTGGCCTTCCGAGTGGGGGATGGTCCTTTAGGAGAATTGCCACACAAGTTGGGCGTGCTTCGTTAGGTGTCAACGATGTTAGTATAAGGTAAACAGTCTCTCACCCGTAGACGAGGTCCTGGACTTCCACGCTCTGGATCCACGCAGCTCAGACACACAACAGGATCGTAGTACTATGACAGCAGTGCAAAATCGTACAGTATTACAGCACATGTAACACGGCTTATAAGCTCAGACGTGTGAGCACGAACTGTTGCGAACCAGTTATTAGCAATGGGACTATGGGCAAGCACAATTATAGCCTGTTGTCCTCACGCGACAGCACCGACGTGCACAGCTCGACTGGTGTCGTCAGCGGATCATACGGAAGATGAAATGGTGCGCCGTGGTTTTCAGAGATCAAAATAGATTGTCTGGACACAAGTGATGGACGTTTGCATGTACAACTTAGATCTGGTGAGTGCTGTCTCGTATAGTGCATTCAACTAAGACACACTGGCCCCACCCAGGTCTTATGGTCTGGGGTACAATAAGTTACAACTCTCGTTCTCCTTTGGTATTTCTGGAGTGGATGGTAACCAGCTCTCTGTACATGCAGAACGGTGTTAGACCTGTTCTTACAAGAGGAAGGTGACATGTTCCAACAGGATAATACTCGCCCACACACTGCCTATGTAACAACATGCACTGCAGCAAGACGTGCACCAACTTCCCTGACCAGATTACCTCCAATCGAGCACGTGTGGAATATAATGGAATGAGAAGTGACTCGTGCGACCCATCAACCAACAACTCTTACAGGACTGCGTGAACAGGTCGAGCAGGCATGGAATAACATATTGCAGGAGAGTATTCGCCATCTGTACAACCGACTGGATGCCAGAGGCAGTGCCCACATTGCCGCCTGCAGAGGCTACAACACGTTTCAGCATGGGCCAATACCTGGTACCTCAGAACTACTTGTTTTATTGATCTGTAAATGTAATCATTTCATGCACTCCATATGCACTGTTGCAACAGTGAATCTTGAGTGAATTAGAAACTTCTATATCTATATACTAGGTTAATTTTTTTCCAGCAGTGGTGAAAATAAATACGACTTGCCATGATGCCCCAGTCCATTAAGCAGACACCTCTGTGCAGCCAGAATTATCATAGGTACCTGCAGTCCCTCACATACAAACAAAGACGTAAAACGTTAAGCTCCTGTAAGTAATGATCCAATATAGATGCAGTTCCATACATGTATATGCTATCAATGGATATGTAAATGATAATTTAGGTTTATGGTCTGCGACTTCTAGAACTGAATTACTGTTTTCACCATGTTACTCTGTTATGAAGCAAGTTGGGGTATTTAATGGGCTAAAGATGTGTCAGATGGTAAAAGTATTGTGAAGGAGTGGCCAAATGCTGTAATGAATGGGAATGTGAGGGGAAACTACATGTGTTGTCAATTCATACCTGTAGCTCCCCATGTACAAATAATGGTTTCACTGTAATGCCCCATATCAGCCAACACTATTGGTCGGAGACTTGCAGCAGCTGGGCTACTGAACTATTATCTCATGCATAAGGTGGCCAAAACCACAACATAGACTGCCAGATTTGGAATGGCTCAGTACGCACAAAGCATTGAATGCTGAAGAGCGCCATCATTTTCAATTATGAATCTTCGTTAAGCACTATCTTGGATTACCAGTGTCTGCCAGTATTGTGTGCCATTGCCAAGAGACACATTCTGCCAATGTTTTCAAAAGATACATGGGTATTTCTCTACTGTGATGGTGTGAGCAGCTACCACATATGGCTTCAGGCCACCTCTGATAGTGGTTCATGGAAATCCAGTGGGATAGAAGTAAACCAAAGAAATTCTGAGTCATGTGTTGACTCACATGGGATGGCATTCTGGCACCATTGATCCACACATGATCTGTGTTTTTGTGACATGTCTGCATGACATGTGGTTATCCCTTGACCAGCAAGGCTCCCCAATCTGTACCAGACAGAACATCTGTTGCACCAGTTTGTATGTCAATCTCATCACAGTGTCAGTATACTTATTAACAGCCAGTTGAATAGTTTTTCACAAGATTATACAATAGCTGTATGACACATTCCCAACCAAATCACTGCATGCATCAAGTTCTATAGAGAGCAACATCCTACCAATGAGAGACCAGCACTGTGCCCATACTGCAAAATTTGTAGTTCATTCAATTTTATGATGTAATCACTGAAATAAAACTATACAATCTTTCATCACATGAAGCTTCATTTCATCTCATTTGACTTCTTCTGGATGCTCAACTTTTTTGTTGGTGTGTTCAAGACATCTATGTGTAACTAACCTCCGTAGTCAAAACACGATGGTACAATGACAATTATTTCAGAAACGTACAGTTCAAATCCTGATAGTGGAAAAACTTGCATAGCCAGAATTTGATAATCCAATGCAATTTGAACGTATTATCTTGTGTCATCCAGCCTCACACAAGTGATGAGCAAAATAAAAAATAAGTTATCTGTGCAAAGCTGGGCATTGCAGGCATTATTACTTGGAAAAAAAAAAAAAAATACAACTTAAACAGTAGTCCAAACTGTTGATATAATTATTTTCATGTCCGCAGATAACTAGAATACAGTGCTGTTTTCTGTCTATCATATCTAACTTAACCAACCAATGGCAACTCAGGGTGAATATTCCATAACGGCAAACTTTCTGCAGCAGGCGATACAGTACTGAAACAATAGATTTATGACTGTCAAACAGCTCTGAATCCCTTGGTTACCACAGTCCATAGGTTTATAAAAGGAAACTAAATGTCTGATGTCCTGTCATCGATAAGGTAACTAAAGATGCACCAGAAACTTGGGATGAACAAGGACAAGGAAGGGCTCTGTCTGTGTACTTTTAAAAGGGACCATTTCAGAATCTTGCACTGAGTAATTAATCGAAATCACAGAAGTTTCACGATCACTGATTCAATAGTTCCAGGAATATAGTCACTTGTTTGAGCCATGGCAAAGCTGCGAACAGTACTCCCGTGAGTTTTCCGCAAATTTAGATATAATATCTCAAGCAATATTTCCAAGAAAGAAACAAGACTACACAATCTTGTACAACTTTTTGCATTCTCTTAAGAGAAGTAATAGAAAAGATATCCTGGGCGACTTGCATATGGATAATTTGAAGCAATGACGGCTGAAAAAAAAAAAAAACGGTGGAAAAAAGGTGAAGTTTAGCTTTTTATATCTACGGAAGTAAATGCGGGATACACCTGAAACTTTGCACGTAATAACTTACCAAGAAAAGGTCTCAGAATATAAAATTTCATTCTCATAATGCTTTCTATTACTTTACAAACAGAGCGCAGAATTGACGAATTTTCTAAAAACGCCAAAAATTATTATTTGCATCCCACTTTTACAAAAATGGTTCAAATAGCTCTGAGCACTATGGGACTCAACATCTGAGGTAATCAGTCCCCTAAAACTTAGAACTACTTAAACCTAACCAACCTAAGGACATCACACACATCCATGCCCGAAGCAGGATTCGAACCTGCGACCGTACCAGTCACGCGGTTCCGGACTGAAGTGCCTAGAACCGGACGGCCACTGCGGCCGGCCCACTTTTACAAAAGTGTCTTCTGCAAACTCTGCTAAACCGTTTTCATTAGAAAGACAACGTTCTAAAACACCTAAAAAACAATATTGGTTTTGGCCTGCGATCATATAATGCGCTGAAAGACTACGGCTAGGTGAAGCAAAGTCGGCAAAAGAAAATTGCTTTGGAAGAAAAGGCAGTATTTTGCTTTATCTCCCCGGAAGTGATTGCGGGATAAACCTAAAGGTTTGAACGCAGTAACTTACCAATACAAGGTCTTAAAATATAAAATTTCATTCTCCTACAGCTTTCCAATAGATTATAAACTGAACGCAAATTAGACGATCTTTCTAGAAACGTCAAAAATTTTTTAAACCGCTTCCATTAGAAATACCATGCTCTAAACCACCTAAAATACTAATATTTCGTTTTGCAATGGGACCTTAAAAGGCTCTCCGAGGAAAGTATCGAAAGTCCTGATGACTAGGAAATCAGCTTCAGTAAATTAAAAAAAAAACGCGAATTTGTAATTTTTTTAGCTATACAAAATTCTAGAATGAGATTTTCACTCTGCAGCGGAGTCTGTGCTGATATGAAACTTCCTGGCAGATTAAAATGTGAACCTGAGCAGGAGACCTTCTGTAAAGTTTGGAATGTAGGAGACGAGGTACTGGCAGAAGCAAAGTTGTGAGGACGGGCCTTGAATCTTGCTTGGGTAGGTCAGTTGGTAGAGCACTTGCCGCGAAAGGCAAAGGTTCCGAGTTCGAGTCTCGGTCCCGCACATAGTTTTAATCTGCTAGGAAGTTTTTATACAAAATTCTCTTTATAGAAAATGAAATTTGAATATAGAGTACAATAAAAAGAATAGTTTTCTATCTTTCGTGGCTCTAATAATTTGAAGTAATCACATTTGAAAAGTGTATTTTCTATATTATCAAAATTTCTTCCCGGTCAATCCCACCAGTGACATCATCTGGCCAGTAGTGTGGTTTTCCTGACAACATTCTACAGCAAATTAACGAAACAGGTAAAAAATTGAAGTAACTTGAAATAAATATAAGCTTAGGACCCTAGAAGGGAACTATTCTACCTGTAGCTTTGGCCTCTGACACTTACAGAAATGTATCATCAGCTTGGGATCCAGTGCAAAGAAATCTTTACCAGGCTTTGGAGCCTGTGGTAAAGAAACTTCCCCTCGGCTGCTCTTGCACAGCTATCGGGCGTGGCCCCTATGGTGATGGGTATGCTAATTTTCTCACTTTCAAAGGAACCAACAGTGGTTAAGCCCCCATGGATCATAGCAAGACATTTATACAATATTCCATCAGTACACTAATGTTCCGCATTGACAGCATATCATGCTAACACAAAGTACGCTGTACCTTAAACCAGAATTCAACTAGCACACCAAGAGCATTACACAATAATGAAGGCACTAATAATTCTCTGTAATACAGATCCGTATCAAAATTTTAGAAAACTGCTATGAACTAAACCAAAATTTACACAATGTGACTATGGTATAAAACCTGCGGGCTATTTCTACGATGTGTGCTGTAGCTGT
The DNA here is from genome assembly GCF_023897955.1 of Schistocerca gregaria. NCBI lineage: Eukaryota > Metazoa > Arthropoda > Insecta > Orthoptera > Acrididae > Schistocerca > Schistocerca gregaria. The sequence goes on along the minus strand of NC_064931.1, from coordinate 180,712,899 downwards.
CGTGCAACAGCTTTACTACCATGATATCCGCTGCGTTAGTAATTCACAGTTAATTTACGAAACAGAAAAACAGAAATAGGTCACGATCAGCCATGGCAAAAGAAGTCCCAGTTTGACGTTTCTCGAGTTATTTGCACTTTAACTTCCTAGTCATCAAGACTAGGGAGTGTACTAAACAACTGTAGAATACAGACATGTCAGATATCATTTAAGTAACAGAAGAATATGGGCTCTTTTCCAATACACATCCATCTTGTTGTTTTTAGTGCATTATACGCTGGCATTGCAAAACCAAATAGTTTTTAGATGGTTTAGAACAGGGTCTTTCTCATGGAAGCGTTTTAAAAGAGTTGTAGAATAATCGTCAACTTCGCGCTAAGTTTGTAAACTATTGGAAAGCAACAGGAGACTGAAATTTCACACCCTGTCACTTTGTTTAGGTAAGTTATTGGGTGTAAGGTTTCAGGTGTATTCTGCATTCACGTCGGAAAGTATTAAGAGCTAAACTTAACAGCCTTGTTTTACTTTCTATTTTTTCGGCCGACTACGTTTCAAATTATCCATTGGCACATCGCTCAGGATTTTTTTTAAAAATTACGTGTAAGTGCATCAAGTTGTAAAAGTTTGCTTAGTTTTGTTACTTTCAAGAAAATATTGCCGGTGTATCTCTCAAATTGGCCGAAAACTCACGGGTGGACCATTGAGAGCTGTGCTATGAGGACAAACAAATCACTGTCTCCAGGATTATTGAATTAATGATAGTGAAAGTTTGCCATAGGAACAAGCTTGATTGCTAATACAAAAACCGTGATTGTCATGCTACAACCCTCTAGAACACATAACATGGAATGCCCAGGGGGGAGGTGGGGGGGGGGGCTAAGAGAGATCGACTTCTGCAATGTCATGGAAGGGACCAACCACAGAATACAAAACTATACCAGTATTTCATTGATCAGAATTCACAATCAACAATTACCATTTCTTAGGGTCAATGTTCCATTTGCAAACTACACCAACATTAGAAAAAATGCTTTACCCAGAGAGTGTAATTAAACTTCTGCTTTTTTTCCCCCCTGCTTGGCAATAATCCCTGATGCAACACTTAGAGGGATTGGGGGGGGGGGGGGGGGGAGTCAGGGGTTGAGAGGAAATAAAGATGCAAAGACTTATTTGAAAGCAATGTATTATAAAGGTTTAATTTGGAAACTGTACGAATTACAAAGTGTGCACCGCAGCTGGTATTTCATGCCAGAGAGGAGACCACCATGAAGAGAGACAATTTTGATTCTTAGACAATATTTAGGCAGGCCTATGTTGAGCATTTGAAAAGTACTGTTGCCAAACATCTATTACACTTAACTCCACTTCAAGAACGTCAGCTATAGTCGATCAATGGAATATCAAATCGTTAGCAGAATAACAATATACACTTCCATATTTATTCTACATTACACACATGAAAAAATATATTTAGACGGAGCGTCGGCCATTTTAGTTGCCAATAGTTTCACCGGCTACAAGAAAGTAGAAAGGAAGTAGCGTAAAAGGGAAATAATGTTACAAGATTTCACGCAGCTAAAACAAATACTGATTTTTCATTTCATTAGAGATTTCACAATTAAGAATACACAGTACACAAACAATATTTTACTGTGTATAGGTATATTATTTTATAATGATTTCCTTACGTCCATGTATACACCCAGCACAGATATTTTCCAAACATGGACATAAAAAAAACGTCAAAACCGAATGGAAGGAACAAGGGATTTTTTTTATTTACACAGTTCATCTAGTATCAATACATCTCTTTACGGCTATCAGATCAACTGGAAGAAAAACTACTACTGTAAAAATAAATGTTTTTGATTGGACCATAAACATTCTATTCCTGAAATGTCAAAAATTCCAACTCTTCAATGTACAAGTGAGACTCAGTTCTGGGAAGAATGGCAAATAAATGTGTGACAGTTGTTCACACTTACAGTTCTTCGTGTGGTCCTGCTTGGGTTGTGTTAGTCTCTCGGCGTTGATTTTGTTCTCCTACAGGTGTGTTCAGCTGCTTTGCTTGCTTTTTCACTTGTTTGCCTTTCTTCTTTTCTTGTGAAATTCCGCCCAATGCCTGTATCAGAACGCGACGCATATCGATGCTGTTCGCGGGTCGCCTGTCTTCCTCCATGTTTAGCTAATTGATGAACTATTATATACGCGGCAGATGTTATACAAAGCAAACTACGAAGTTAAACGGCCATAACAAGTCGCCGACTTAACGGCTATTACACCGACAATTTAGAACTCCATCTACATATTTTGACGTTGCAACGGGTACAACGCCAAACAAACGTCCCCTACCAGTAATCAACACGCATCCCCGCCTTATATTCCCAAACAAACCGACTTTCAAACGCTGATACACCGAGACCCTGCCAATCGATTCAGACACTCCTAACGGGTCAATACTTTCGTATTATCAAACATTCTCGGCATCCAAAGCACACCCACAGCGAGTAACGAAACAACCGTATAATCGATTAATTGCATTCGACTAGTCGAATGCAGAAGAGAAAATATTAGTCGCATGGCTCCAGAATACGTTTAGTGTATTACAAAAACCATTTCTTTCGTAGAAAAAAGGTTAACAATGAAGAACTTTGTGTTTCAAGACGACGGCGCAACGTAAACATCGGTAATCAGTCCTGCGTCAGTCGAGGCGGCCGAGCGTTAGCGTTCTCGTAAAGATAACTTATTTAAATTGTAATAACAGTTTGTGCAATATAAATTATTCTTTGAGTAGTGTATTAGTGTTTTTTTAAACTTACTATTAAAGTTACCACTTTTCGTTATATATTATTCCAGAACACGCGAAACGATTGTAAGGCTTCTTGTAGTCATAGCTTTGTTTACGTTCTGGCTCGGGTAACTTAGACAATCGCATTTCACTGTTCCGTTTTTCTTTCCGATAATTTAAGTAGAGGCTGTCCATTCATTAGTAGGTACATATTTCCAGTAAGTAGCAGAAATCTTTAATTGTCCATTTAGGAACTTTTGCACTGATAATTTGTCTACATTCAGTTTGCGTGCATTAAAGTTACATTCTATCACGATTAGGTTAAATGACATGCTGCAGGTAAGTGAAGTCTGAGTTCTTGTTAAGAAAATAATTAATTTTTACGTTACATCATATTCCTGAAAGCCCTAACCTGTTGTCCGATATTTTACGGCCCGTAAATAACGAAAATTAGTGTTATGTGAAGTGTGTTAAGTGATTCAATTCTGTTTTTCCAGCAGTGATCGGAGTTGCAATGCGTGAAAAATGTGGATGTTGCCGGAGGGTAGTCAAAGAGGAAGTGGTATGTGAAGACTGTGGGTTTGAATTTCACTTTGGTGACTGTAATGGGGAGCTGAATGAGGAACTCAGCGAGGACCTCCCATGGAGCTGGCGAAACTCTTGTGCCAGTAAAACGCTTGACTGCGTTGACGTTTCGGACCAGAAACTGATATCACGTGAGTAGCTGCTGCACATGACTGGCTGCATTAACAGAAGAACATCTACTGTTGAACTCTATGCACGAGTTAAATGTGACTATATTCGTAGCTTTAAAATTTGTCTACTTTTCCCCGTTTTGATCCTTCAGTTATCTACATCCACTAAACAAATTACCGAGTATTCTAAAAATGGCTGACTGCTATTGGTGCCAATTACATTTCTGTTGTGCTTACCAATTTTCGCCTGACAGAGTATGTGATTACTATTTTTGTAATATATGTGTATGACCCTGTTGTTGAAGTAGGCTCGAGATTAAACATTGGTCAACATTTTTTGTAGTGTATGTCATCTAGTTAATTATCACCATGCATTAAGTATTGGGAAATGTGTTATAGCATTGTATCTTTTCCTGCAAAATTAATACAACAAGACGATACCACGCACTGCTGGCACATTGGCGATTATTTTAAATACATTTACATAGACATTGTAAGTGTAATTATAACTCTATGCATATAAATTACTTCAGTATTGTGTGACTGTTTGTCTAAACCAAGTAAAAAATCTACAAATTTCATAAACACTTCCCTGTTACTGCTTAGTGTAGAATACAAAACTTATATTTTTCTAGGTGTTTGTATGATTGATAAAGGTACTTAATTGATATTATCATTCCAGTGAAGTTAAAGCTACTGAGATTTGTTCAGCCTAAAAACGAAATCAAGATTATTACCATATGTAGGATCATGTCTGTGTACATCACCTTTTTGTGATGGAAGACTCATTCAAGTTTCTTTTACTTTCGGAATAAGGCATATTTTTAGCGTACAATGGTAATACAATTAATGTTGCAAATGATCGAGAAGGATGCCCTATATGATTCAGTCACATACTGTATTAAATATTCCTTTGAGAGATTTTTTTCCACTGGAATACTGTTAGCGTATAATATAGTTTTCATAGAGACTAATACAGACAAGACAATGTTAGCAGAAGAAAGTGTAGCATTTAAGAAACTGTTTTTCATTTAGAATAGTTTCTGCTTTTTGAAGGATGAAAACATTTTTTTAGATTGCTGTACATGTACTGAGTATGTGCTGACCATGTCCTTTGAGATCTAGATGTGTGATTACCGGCTGGTGCAGTGTACTTATTTATCTATCACTGAGTTTGTGATGGAAAATGTAAATAACATAAGCCTAAATGATATTTAAAATATGGATGTCATGCAAAAAACAATTAAGGATACCTACCATGTCTACTTTCTTTTCAACCTTCAATGTTGCGTCATTTTGTGACTTAATTTGGCATCAGCTAAGCGAGTTTTCAGAATACAAAAAAGACTATTAGAGCTATGAAGGATGTAAGACTAAAATCTCCAATAGGCCCATGTTTAAGAATTAATTTATTCTACCATTAACTTGTATTTACGTTATGCAAGCTCCTGTTTTTTTATTATGTAATGGGTAAGTAATAGGAGACTATTTGAACAGTCACAATGTTGCTGTTCGTAATCTTCAGTCCCAAGACTGGTTTGATGCAGCTCTCCACGCTACCCTATCCAGTGCAAGCCACTTCATCTGTGGACAATTGCTGTAGCCTACATCCTTTTGAATCTTCTTGCTGTATTCATCTGTTTAACAGTATATACTGTGGAAGAAGTAAGTAAATTCCAGCAGCATATATAAAACAAAAGGAACAAAAAAATAACAAAGAAAGCATGTGATATGAGAGCAGGAAAGAGTTGCACACGTCTAGCAATTACTTTCAAATTGATAGAACATGTGCAGGCATGTGTTGTCTGAAGCTAGGTGGGTATGGTCACATGTCAATTTCCGGTCAAAAACGTCAGCGCAATTACACGTTTTGGTGACGTGAGACACTCCGAACAGAACTGTAGGCTACGCAGAAAAGACAAGAGAACAGGAGGCAAAGATTTGCTCCCTTCACACTGCATTAGAACGCATGAAATTTGAACTAGATAGGCTGAAGGGGGGAAAAGGTTGTGGAAACTGCAACAACGAATGGGAAAAAGGAGAACATATTTTCAACTTCATCTACATTTGAGCTAACAGTAGCAAATAAATTTGACTCGTTACCTGAAGTAGGAGGGGGAGAACCTCATCGGTGCAGCAGACTTCTAGTATAGAAACTAAGTTTAGGTCAGTACCAAAAGGGAGTAGGAAGAAAAATCTTTTTGCTAGGTAGTAGATATTGGAGGGGTGTAGGCCAGATGGTACAGGGTAAATTAAGAAAAAGGTACCAGATCACACGTATTGTGAAGTTAAGTCCTAGCCTTAGCCAGAAGGCAGACGACATTGGAAATTTGTGTAAATATTTTGGCAAAGGCGATCAGGTTATTGTAGTAGGTTGAGTGGATAACAGTGTGTTATGGATAGAAATTACAGCATTATGGATAACCGAACAGGTGTAGCAGCTACCCACACAACTGTGAATTTTGCGGAGTTCCTGCAGCGCCATGACCAGTGCTGAGTTAAGACTATTGTGAGTCATGTGAGCACTGTGTTGAGCAGGCTGCTGCTGACTAAAATGAAATTTCAGGAGTGCAATGCCTTTTGCTACAATTGGGAAAAGAGTATATACTGATCATGGCCAACACCTGAACAGGAGAAGGAAGGATAGGGTGGCTGAGATTGTTGCAGAAAATGTATGAGGGGCCATCATCACACAAGGCAAGGTCCCTGTTGTTACTGGTGTCAGAAAGCACTCTGTTTTGAAGTGAGAATCAAGACTCAACACACTGGTTTGAAAGAAGTCAGAATAACAGCAGCCCTCAAAATACTCGAGTCTGCACAGAAAAGTAAGGTTAGCTTATGCCATCAACATGTTAGAGGACTGGGTTATAAGGTAAAAGAGCTTCTTATCTGTTTAGAAAATTTAGAGATCTCTGAAAAGATAGATTTCTTCTGGCTCTCTGAACACGTCATAAATACACGGTTATATAGGTTTCATACAAAAGATTACGCCCTAGTAGCTTATTCATGCAGAATTAATCTGGGAAAGGAGATATTGTTACACATATTAAGACAGAACACAAGTTCAAAACATTGAGACAAGTAAATTTTGAGGTGATGAGCACATAGAAGTGTGTGCTTGTAAATGAATACTGAAAACTGGTTCACTTTTAATCGTAACTCTAGATAGATCATCACTGGGAAATTTTCAACTGTTTATAAGTAATCTCGATTCCTTACTATGTTAGCTGTCAGACAGCAGCAAGCGATTGATGGTCTGTGGTGGAATCAGTGTAGATTTCTGAAGGGATTCTGAAACGAAAAATGATCTGGAAACCTTATTGAGATCCTACAATTTGATCCCAGTACATAAATTTCTAACAGAGGTGGATAAAAAGATTGTGACCCTAACTTCTTCTTCGGTGGCGCTCAAAACAAAAAAATAACTGTTTACCCATTAGCAAATGCCCTCTCTGAACATTATGCACAGTTAGTTATGATGGGTAAGATACTGTCTTACACTCTGGATTCTTCTCAATGCGCATCACGTAGAATAATTAAAGGCCCTAGGACAAATGTTTTCAATAATAAAACTGCCTGGCAGATTAAAACTGTGTGCAGGACTGATACTCGAACTCAGGACCTTTGCCTTTTGAAGGGAAGTGCTAAAAACGCTGCAGCGCGAAAATTTCATTCTGGTTTTCAATGACAATTCAAACGAGATGACCTTGGATGAAATTTATCAAATGCTAACATGAAATTTCATCTATTCCATAGCAAATTTGCATCATTATTTGAAAATAGCTTCCCACAAAAGCTAATCAGAAAGCACATTTAACAGCCCTGTGAATGACCATGGATCATTAGAGGGATTAAAGTATGTTCTGAAAGGAAAAAGGAAATGTGTCTGTTGACAAGAACAAGGAGAGATCCTGCAGTAGTTATACACTACAAAGACTACTCGGCTTCACACAATATTGTGTGAAATTTATCTAATGTAAGCCAATCTGTGATTATAATATCTGTATGAATTACATTGTGTCACGGTTTGTGCAGAAGGATCTAGTAGTGTTTGATTAGTGCTATGTATGAAACATACATATTTTGTTAGCATCATTCGGTGTGTGTGTGTGTGTGTGTGTGTGTGTGTGTGTGTGTGTGTGTGTGTGTGTGTGTGTGTGTGTGTGTGTGTGTGTGTGTGTGTGTGTGTGTGTGTGTGTGTCTAAGGAACCCATGCCCAAGCGAGGACACGAACCTCAGGCAAGAGCGGTTGCGCAATCCGTGACACGGCACTCATACCTCGTGGCCACTCCGCATGGCCTTTTGGTGTGACTAGCATTTGTGATGAAATACGAAATAAAAGTGATAGACCCAGGATTTGGGACACAAACACATCAAGAAAGAAAGCCAGACAAGGAACTGGAAGGGAACTAATTGTTGTGACAGTTTGGAAATGATGAACCGTTCAGGTATGGCGTTCAGAACTTTGAATGGAAGAAACCAGCTAGAACCCATGGAGTGTCAACTAAAAAGTAATTTTAATCAGAATATAACTGTGTTAATCCAAGGGAGAATCATTTTATAACAGATATAGTGGACAACATTGATACTATGAAACAAAAGGAAATCATATGGAAAAATCAACAAAGTTCTTGACATGGAACATTTCTCATAATTCAAGCCAGTCATTTGTGGACCAGACATTTATCAAGGAGATCTGAGGACATTCCACCACCGAAGATGGATTTTGAGCTATTTGTCAGACCATTCCCGCTTTTGGCTGCTAATGTACACATTACGCCCAAGTTGAGTTGCCAGATCTACACTGTAATACCCAGCTCAACGACCGCGTTTTCTCCAATTACGAAATCTACATAACTTTTATAAAATTTTACCCCAAGAGCAATATCCTTGACTGCACAGAGAAATCGCTAAGGTGATTTCAATTTTTGAAAAGTTTTTTTTCTGTTATGAAATTGGCAAAGTCCCACCCACGTCAAGGTGTAACAAATTGTAATCTATGTGACTGTATGTGGTTTGACTACATGAACCATAGTCCTGGATGTATTACATAATCAGAAATCGAAATTTGTTTAGACATATAAACAACACAGCTGTTCATAAAACTTTATGTAGTTCTGCTAGCCATATTAACTCTATATAATGCACTTACATAGTTGAGTAATAGAAGTTATGGCTTTGGAAGGAAAATAAAAAGTTGAAAATAAACACATGTGATAAACTCTTGCTTTAAAAAATGCTGCAGTACACACATTCATAGAAATAGTTGCACTGTGTTGCAAACACCTCTTCCTAAGTTTCTGGTGTGTGCATCCTTAAGCATAAAGCACTCTTTCTTACACACTTGCTCGGAATAGTGCAGTGATTGCAGAAGCCAGAGCGCTCAGCAGCCTCAACAGCATTCATTGAGAGCTAGCACATTCTGGGAGCGCAGATCCTGGGCAGGTTTGGTATAAAACACTATAAATGTACTATAATAACAATAAAAGTCAAGAGAGGTTACTATTAACAGGGAACAGAAAACCTTTTCACAGTGCAAACAGAATTAAGGCCCATTTACAATAGACAGCAATAGAATAGAACATTAAGCATAGAACATTAACATAGGGAAAATATATGCATAAAAACACATCAGACAATAATAGAGCCTGTCTTTCCACTTAGATTCCACTCATTTCAATTACTGAAATACCTAAATAATTTTTTACTTTCAGATTCCTCGCCTGTTTTGGAGGAACTGTCAATGTAAAAAATATCCAAGTCATCATGGAACATTTGCGGTGTCACACAAAACGAAACGAAGTAATCAAAATGAAGACTACGGTGATAAAAAAGCATGTAATTCACTGCTATAACAAAAGCGAGTGCGGTGAACATAGTTAACTTTCGATGTTGCGAGATGATGACACTGTTCCCCCGATCAGCATCAACGTCAAAACTATCTTCCCGCGAAAACCTGAACTTAACTTCCGGTTCCTTTTCAGTGATGGTCTGTGTGCACGCCACCATTTTAAATTGTGCAATGTTTTGACGTTTTGTTCTATACAGTCAACTCTGAATAATCTCAAACAACGCTAATCATCATCGACAAGTTATTGTGTTAGGGTAACTGATACCAAAAGAGCGTACAAAAACGTGATAATTGTCAGTATACATCCATTCTCAGAACAGCGCGGAAAACGCATTGTACCAGCGCGAAATAAAGCTGGATTTCCACAGAAACTGTAAACTTCCACATTCATCTCCACATCATAGGCTTCGAAGTCCAGTAACTGTATCTAGCCGTTCAACTATAATATCCACTGGCATTGTCTGCGAGGTGACATCAACAGAAATAATTCGTTCAAGAGAAAACGTAGTTCTGCAGTATTAAAGCATACTGAAACGTCAATCAAAACAAAACAGTTACACAAATATTTAGTACTGGAAAGGCTTTGTCGTAGAAATCGTTTGGAGGAATCACACACTAATAAAAGAGTAATCGACACAGGACGAAATGTAGTTCGAGAACTATTTTCGAATGAGTAAACCTAATTTTTAAATGCCTTTGAGCTGTTTCCTCTACACAAAAATCAGATACACATATGCAAAATAATATGCTTGTCCACATTAAGTTTCCAGTAACACCTACATATCTGGCAACTAGGTACACTGTTATTATCACTGTAATATTCATATTGAATTACTGAAGTACCATTCACACTGTAGATCCAGGTACGAAACGTCAAAACATCCCACAACACCTTCCAGATTGTGACAGTCACTCAGACTGAAACGGAACATAGTGAAAAACGATGTCGCTGTGAAGGATTCCCGCAAAGAATATTGATGTAGTTGGTGGAGGAGAGGAATTGGTATCGTCAGCTATCCTCGAAAAGTAACGTAACGTTGCGTTACACTGGTGGATTTTGTGGTGTTGAGTATTCTTTGTCTTAATTTTATGATCTGCTGTGCTTCCCTGAGATGTTCCAAAATTTCCACGAGGGCTTGAATGTTTTTCCTGTGAGCGTACTTCCTCAAAAGGGGATGATTGTATGAAAGTGAAAAAATCAGATCTGTTGAAGGAAAAAAGGAGTTTTTACGTTAACAGCACAGAGGAAGAAAATAAAACAACAGAAGTAAAAAGGTGACATTTTTCCTTCTAAATATTATTTGATGTCTTTGTATGTGTACATGTTGTCGAGCTAATAAATCTTTATGTTTCAAAATGTTTGGATGCCACTTTTCGTATTTTTTCACTTAGGGTTTGAGAAATTTACCATATAACAGCGTGAAGAACATTTATTATTATTTTAATTCCTCATTCTTTTGGTAGTGGCAATAATGATATATTCGCCCCATCAACTTTGTAGTAATGTATACTCCAATTTTTTCAGATGCAAGGTATTTCATATTCTGATTTCATCCATCCAATACTGAACTAAGTGATGTGGTATTCTTCTGATGTTATGGTGCTGTTTAAAATATACTGAAAGGTGCATGGGAAAGTAAGACACTTCTTTCTTCGGTTCTGCTTTGTTCTTATTTGTGTAATTAATCATTATTCTGATGTGTCAGTTAACATCCTGTCTGTTAATGGAAAGGTCAGCTAGTGGTGTGTTCACAACAGAAAGAATATCAGCACGACATCACTACACCTAGTAAATTAAAGTTATCCAGCTCTAAATACCTTGGTGTTTAAAAAATCGACATTTATTGACTTGAGAAAATATATACATACAAATTTCAAACTATGTTTAGGAGGTAATATGTAGAGTCTTTCTATAATATCCATTCTATTTTAGTTTCTGTGTAAGTATCATGACAGAACCAGCAGGGGGTTTCGACAGACTACTTGGCTCGCCCAGGTTTTGTTGAGGATATGCATGTTGCAGCTTTCTCTGTGTCTAAATTCGGCTTAAATCATCAAATGCGCTTATTTCCCAAGCACCAAAATCTTTACGGGCAAAGATACTTAGTGTTCCTGTGAGGTAAGGAGCTAAAATTGGCTGAAACGTAATTTTGACTAGTTATTTATTTTCCCATACTCATTAGGAAAAATCATTTTTAAACATTTGACGACCTGGCGTAGTGCTAGTGACAGTCAATGGTGTTCAGAGAATATGAATTCGCAAAAAAATTTCTGTTCTCTCAATTTCTTGGCTAACCATATCATCAACATTATGACATACTCGAAAATCAGTAATCAAATATTTGTAACAAGCAAGAATACACATGTTAACCCTGTCCATTTCACTGGCAGTGATTAATTGTATTCCTAGCTTACTGCCTAAACATTCCCTTTGAAATCGCGACAAATTTGGTAAAAATGGCCAAATATTTTTGACAAGCAAGAACATGAATGTCATTATTGGCTGTTTCACCAGCAACAATTTCATTGTTCGTTTTCTAATCAGACAAAAATCACAAAATCTGAGAAATTCATTCCTGGGAGAGCGCTCAAGTCCCAGAATGTGTTACAAACGGCAAGGTGAAAAAATTTTTAGGAGAAAGCAGGACATGAACTTACTTCAATACACACCATTATCCATGTTTAACACTACTTATACGCTATGCCAAAAACTTGCAACCTGGGCCCACTGTATTGTTCATACTGGAGTATCTTGAGTTTTTTACCGCTGATCATCATTACTGACATTTAATTATAAGAAATCGAGCCGAGATTGACATTTTTGTGAAATTTGCAATGTGCTGTTGCCTTGAAAAGACATGCTGTGAACTATAGTATCAAAACTGCGAAATACAATAAATCAGTATGGCCTCTGTCATCTACATTTACATCTACATAGACACTCCGCAAGCCAGAGTACGGTGCGTGATGGAGAGAACCCTGTACCATTTCTTGTCATTTCATTTCCTCTTTCTCTTGCAAATACCGTCTATGCGCCTCGAATGAGCCCTAATTTCCCGTATCTTATCTTATTGGTCCATATGCGCAAGGTATATTGGCGGCAGTAGAATCGTTCTGCAGTCAGTTTCAAATATCGGTTCTCTAAACTTTTCCAGAAGTCTAACTTGAAAAGAAAGTCTCCTTCCCTTCAGGGATTCCCATTTGAGTTCCTGAAGCATCTCTGTTTCACTAACATGTTGTTTGAACCTACCGGTAACAAACTTAACAGCCCACTTCTGAATTACTTTGATGCCCCCCTCCAAATATCACCTGGTACTGATCCCAAACACTCGAGCATTACTCAAGAATAGCTCGCACCAGCCTCCTATATGCGGTCTCCTTTCTGCTTTTTTAGTATATTAGCTGAATTAGGAAGGAAGCACAGAACCCAAAAGGTGGAAACTCATGCTACTACCTCAGATGCAGTTGCTGCTTTAACTCAGCAAGTGCAAGCGTTAATAGAGCAGTTTGATGACATGCAACGAGAAATTTCGAACTTAATCTTGAGTTAGATGTTCATAAAGAGTGTCACGGTCAGTCGCAAAATCAGAGTCGTGGGGAAGTAAGTTTGGATTGAGAGTGCCTTCTGTTCCATACGACACGGCAGTTGTATCACACTGATTAATGCCTTCTCGGGAATGGCACGGAGGACATGACAGTTTTAGTTAAGGCAGTTAGGGATGCTGAGAAAGCACATGGATGGTCGGATGAGGTAATCCTCTATATTGCTAATACGCGTTTGATAGGAGATGCAAAAGCATATGTTGTCTACCACGAGATATTGAGTAAAGCACTTACGCTGAGGGATTGGACCGTTAGATTTTGCCAGTGATACCAAAAGCAGAACAGTGCACGATGTTTTCAGGAGAAATTAAGTACTTTGTCGATGCAATGCATCGAGTCTGTGGAAGCGTTCTCGGATAGCATCTGTGAGCTAAATGCAAAGACATATATATGGACCCAGAATACAGAAGCTAATAGGGTACTGTTACAGGAGGCAGAAAACAGAGCGTTTTTTTTTGTGTGATATACCCACTGAAATGTTACAGAGAGTATGGATGGAGAAGCAGAGGACATTTGTTGTTTTTTGCGGAGCTGTTAGTTTTTCATGTCTTTATTTCTGATATTGTTCTTTTGTGGATCGTGCATTCTCAGAAGTAGGGTGGAGGTGATGGAGTAATTTTGTTCTACAGGTGGCGAATACGTAAGGACATTCTGAGGAATGAGAATGGTCCTGCCGTTGCTGTAAGTCTGCAAGGGCAAGGCAGGATCAGATAATGGTTGTTCAGCCTCTAGAATCAACTGTAATGTTCTCGAGACAACCGAGCTGTTGCTGGTAGACTCCTTATTATCTAATTCGGCTTGCACTCTTCAGAAGCTGCTGAAAGGGTGGCACGGAAGTGAGTACAGGAAAGTACCGTAATCACGTGATGGAACATGTGTCGGTCTCACAGACTATACCACAGCAGTTAAAGGTTAAGAATTTACTAGACATTCTACAATCTATCTTTGATACAAATGAAGAGTTTCAATGTAGGAAAGGAAGCTGAAAAGAGTATGAAGCTGATATACCGGTATGTGGTTTTGTAAGTACTGTTCTTCCAACTACTGATCTATGAAGCAACAGTTATTGATGATAAATAATAATTTGTTTAGCCAACTTAGAGTCTCCGTTATGAATGCGAATTGTCTTGTGTAAATTTAGGTTTGTATTGTATGTTAACCGGGGACCTAGAAACGATGGAAAGGCATCTTCCCCACCACAGCCGCAGTGGTCCACAACCCCACGACGATTACCGCAGTCCACTTCTCCCCTCCGCCACCCCATACCGAACCCAGGGTTATTGTGCGGTTCGTCCCCTGGTGGACCCCCAGGGAGCGTCTCACACCAGACAAGTGTAACCCCTATGTTTGCGTGGTAGAGTAAAGGTGGTGTACGTGTACGTGGAGAACTTGTTTGCACAACAATTGCCGACATAGTGTAATGAGGCTGAATAAAGGGAACCAGCCCGCATTCGCCGAGGCAGATGGAAAAATCACCTAAAAACCATCCACAGACAGGCTGGTTCACCGGACGTCGACACTAATCCGCTGGGCGGATTCGTGCCGGGGACCATGCGCTCCCTCCCGCCCGGAAAGTCGTGCATTCGACTGCACGGCCAACCGGGTGGGCACAAATTTAGGTCTAGTCACTTAAATCAAAAAATCCTGGAGTAGCATATTGGCAATGTGCTCCACAGTCTCCTGCAATGCTGCGTTTCTGGAAATTTTCTAATGGAAATTCATAAGAACAAATGAGACTTTTAGAAGTGGCTGTCATTTGAATTACAGAGCTGTTACGGTGTGGTGCCGGCTGGTGTGGCCGTGCGCTTCTAGGTGCTTCAATCTAGATTAGCGTGACCGCTACGGTCTCAGGTTCAAATGCTGTCTCGGGCATGGATGTGTGTAATGTCCTTAGGTTAGTTAGGTTTGAGTAGTTCTAAGTTCTAGGGGACATGACCACAGATGTTAAGTCCCATAGCGCTCAGAGCAATTTGAACCATTTTGAACCATTTTGTTATGGTGTGGCACACTGAATTTTCTGGTCCATTGAGTAGATTATTGGCCGGAAATAAAGAAGGAAAAGAAGATTAACGTTCAATGTTGAGCATGATCTTGTTCACGCAGTTATCCTGGTCAAAAAATAAAAATATCCTGAATCGTTTTACTAATAAAAAATCTGTTCCATAATTTGAATAATACCAGTTAGTAGGCACTATGGAAGTGCTCATCCGCATATTTTCTTGCATGGTAAAGATTTAACTGCATTTAGTGTTTACAGTAAAGAAGATATACGAACAAATATAATGATAGCGTTTAAATGTCCAGATCATCCAATACTAGCTGGAGGCGACTTTATCCTGCCAAGTTTAGACTGGAATGCCTATGGATTCGTTGTGACAGGCGATACAGTCCGACACACTTGGTAAGTACTTTTGGCCACATTTTCCAAAACTGACATGGGCATCTAGTTCAGCAGTACACAAGCAGGGGAAATCTCTTAGACCCTGTAGCTACAACAGGCGAGACCTTATCGATGGCATCAGTATAGATATGGTGATTAGTGATCATTATGTCATTGTTATCAAAGTTAATAAATCAGACAAGAAGCCTAGGACAGTTTCTGCTAGAAAGAGCAGATAAGCAGTTGTCACGATCTTCTTAATGCAAACTGGACATCATTGAGTTCCAGTATGATGGATGAAGAGGAAATATGGGCATAGTTTTAGCAGATTGTAAATCTTGCTCTGGAGAAGTAGACGCTTAATAAATGGAATAAGGACGCAAAAGACCCACCGTGGTTTAACATTGAAATTCGGAAAATATGAAGGAAGCGAAGGATTTCACTCTCTCAGCTCAAAAGAGAATGTACCAATGAAAACTGGGAAAAGTTTGTGGAGATTAGTGTGTCTGTGAAAAGATCTAGCCACGAAGCATGTAACAGCTACGACAGTCACACCTTAGCAAAAGATCTGGCCGAGAACCTGAGAAAATTTTGGTCCTATGTAAAATCGCTAAGTGGGTTTAATGATTCCATCCAGTCACTCGTTCACCAGTCTTATGTGGCAGCAGAATATAGCAAAACGAAAGTCAAAGTTTTAAATTTCGCGTTTAAGAACTCGTTCACACAGGACAGTCACATGAACATACCATCGTTTTATCATCACACAGAGTCCATTGTGGAGGACATAGTAATAAGCATCCCTGGCATAGAGAAACAACCGAAATAGTTAAAAAAAACTTGGCATCTTACTTAGTTGGCATTTATCGCGAATCTCTCACCCAGTAGAAAGTCACAACAAATGACTGGGAAAAAGTGCTGATGACTTCTGTATATAAGAAGGGTAAAAGATTGGACACACAAAATTACAGACCAATATTCTTAACATCAGTTGATGCAGAATTCTTGAACATATTCTGAGTCTGAGTATGATAAACTTCCTTCAGAGCGAAAACCTTATGTAAATGAATCAGTACGATTTGAGAAAGCATTGCTCGTGCGAAACTCAGCTTGTCCTTTTTCTCTCATGATATACTGCAAACCATGGATGGAGGCCCTTCATTGAAGAGCACCTGACAGATTCCATTCTTGTAGACTTCTGCAAAGCATTTGACACGGTGCCCCACTGCAGACTTAAAGGTATGACCATATGGAATAGGTTCCCTATGTGAGTGGCTCAAAGTCTTTTTAAGTAACAGAACCCAGTACATCGTCCTCAACAGTGGGTGCTCATCACAGACACGAGTATCATCAGGAGAGCCCTGGGAAGTGTGATACGACCGCTATTATTTTGTGTATATGTAAATGATCCGGCAGACAGTATGGACAGCAATCTGCAGTTGTTTACTGATATTTCTGTGATTTACAGGAAGGTGTCGAAGTTGAGTGACTATAGGAGGTTACAAGATCACAGAGAGAAAAATTGTGTTGTGATGAATGGCAGCAATCTCTAAATGTAGAAAATTGAAAGTTAATGCAAATGAGAAGGAAAAACAAACCTGTTATATGCAGATTCATCGTTAGTATTGTCATGATTGATACAGTCACGTTGTTTAAATATCTGGGTGTAACATTACCAAGTGATATGAAGTGCAAAGAACATGTGAGGATTGTGATAGGGAAGGTCAAAGGTCGACTTTGTCTTACTGGGAAAATCTTGGCAAAGTGTAGCTCGTCTGTAAAGGAGACTGCATGCAGGTTGATAGTGCAACCTATTCTTGAGTACTGCTCGAGGGTTTGGTATTTGCACAAGGTCAGATTAAAGGAAAATATCGAAGCAATTCAACGACACGTTGTTGATTTGTTACCAGTAAGTTAGAACAACATGTATGTATTATGGAGACGCTTTGATAATTCAAATGGGAATCCCGGGGGTGGGGGAGGGGCACGTTCATTTCGAGGAAAACCATCGAAACAATTTAAGGAACAGGCATTTGAAGCTGGCTGCAGAAAGATTTTACTGTCACCAACAATAATTCTGCGTGAGGGCCATGAAGATAAGATACAAGAAAATGGGGCACATATGGAGGCATACAGATAGTCTTTTTTCCTCATTTTGTTTTTGCGATTTGAACAGGCTAAGGATATGACTAACGGGCACAGGGTACCCTCCACTACGTACTGTATGGTGGCTTATGGGGTATAGATGTGGAAACAATGTTTCCGGATAATAACTTAGTCCACTCAAAAGTAGTTTCATGATGTAGGAATAGTAAACCAGATACTACAGTAATCTTCAGCAATCTGTCAAAATACTGTTTACATTATTTTAAAATCGTTATTAAGCGTTAGAAAATACTGTGTGCTAATCTCATTCTGATCAGTCTGTCACATTTCAACCTGCCTGTTGTGATATGAGCATATGGTAGCTGTGCAGGTTCACTGGATCACCACCTGAAAATGCTGAAGTAGGATCTATCCTGAAAATGAATAGGCCAGTGGTTCCTTCTGAAGAGCCAATTTGGAAGTTTATCAATCTTTAACCACATTTTTAAGATGGTACTGGTGATGACCATGTCTTATTGTCCCCATTGTTTACAAAGAGATAGTGTGGACATACGTAGAGCTTAATAGCTCTCATCTTGTCAGAAAGTAAAAGTGCATCCAGTATGTATCAAGTTTTCAAAAGAATTTTCGCATGTGATTTAGTAAATATGCCGCTCAATAATTGTTATAATCACCAACATTCCTCAGACAACCAGAAACCACACATTTGTTTATAAAGTATACCCACCCAGTCTCCATTAAAAAAATATAAATATTAGCGCTTATCCGTCAAGGCTGAAATGAACCAAAACAGGGACAAGGGCTGTATGTAGCCAGTAACAACCCTGTGTGAAAACTAAAGTAAGGCCGACTGAAATGACGCTAGGTTTGGCCCTACAAATACTTGCTCTAGGATATTGTTCAGCTTCTTTAACCTAAAAGAGTTTATAAATGCAATAAGTGAGAATGTTTGCATTTCGCTGGCTGACAGGATTATTAATATAATTTGTTTACATATTATTTGGTATGAGCAGCAGCTAATAAAATATGCAGCACTAATTTGTGCCTATGCAGTGGAAATACTGGGTTTCTGACCATAGGATCCATCTCTTATGTTAAATTCTTGTTATTGAAAATTTAGTTATTTTTAATTAGGGACTCTTGTTTGTCAGTATGACTGTCAGAAGTATCTTAACAGATCTCAGAAATTTGTGGTGGTTTGTCTATAATTGGCACTGAAAGTTTCGATCAGGTGAAACCTTTCATTACCAATATGCAGTTTGGGCTAATGTATGCACTTTACTGAAAAGAGAAAAATAGCCCTCTGAATTTACCTAATAGCTCATAAAATTTTCCCTATAGCTAGATGCATTAAATTTTATAATTGCAATAACTTGATTAACATCTTTTCTGATGAAACTAATTAACTCTTTGTGGCCAGGACAAACTGAATGATTTGAATAATAAAGTTTTGTGGGGAAAAATTATTTCTAACATTTTGATAATATGCATATCATGTGCTTAATGTAGGAACATTTATGTCGGAATTTTGAAAAGAATGTTAGTGAAAATTTTATATACTAGAACTTAATACACGAAACAGGAGTGTGTACAAAGTAGGATGTTGGTCGTCAACCTGCGTTGTCTCAAGTCCATTTGAAAAACGTTCAGAATTAGGAAACAGATACATTAAATATTAATAATATCGTTTATAGTCAAAAACAAAATGTGCCAAAAATGTATCTGCAATGAAAAAATGCATTTATTACCATATTCTACAGCTACTATGTAGAAATTCAAAACTCTTCAATAGAAATATTAAACAGTATTTGATGTTGCTGAGCAACAATTATACAATAATGTTTAAATGAATGCACCATCTTTTGACTGTATTGTTTATTTAATTAAGAAGCAGGTATCTGCCTTTTACGCCATTTTAAAGTGACTGAGCTTATGTCATTAACATATATTGCAGGACACCAAGCTCAAAATTGCCATAAATTAAGAAAAATATTCGCTCCCCACGAAATGGCAGCTGTAATATCACCATTTTGTAAAAATATCAATAAATAATAGTGGGAGTACCTCTAGTTAATAAAATTATATTGATGTCTTGCAGTGTATGTGAATGACAAACTCAATCACTTTAAAATGGTATAAAAGCCCAGAACCTGGGTTGTAAATAAATAAACAATACAGAGAAATGATACTGTGTTCATTTTAAAACCAAGTATTAATATTTTATTACAATTAGTGTTAGTATTTTCAATAACCTTACCACACCAGTTCCTATCAGATTACCAATGGTAAGTGCTGTTTTGCGTGGCAAGTTCTTGGATGGGTGATCGTCAGGTTCTGCTGAGTGCTGTTAGCAAGCAAGGGGTCATCAGCTCTTGTGAGGCCAATTAGGGAGCTGCTTGTTTCAGAAGTAGCAGCTTTGGCCAGGAAGGTTGTCACTGGCAATGGATGTGGTTTGTTGAGGACATGCCCCTCCATGTCCACATCCAGTCATGCCTAACGGCTGACAATGACCCAGAAATTGGTTGGTACAATTGGACCCTCTGAGGCTTGTTCAGATGGAATTTAGTTTATTGTCAGTATTAAAGATATATTATTTTGTACTAATTTTCACTCATAGTATACTATTATGTTTCTTAACAATCTAAAGATTTTCTGCAACAGCACATAGTTAAGACAAAATCAAACAGCACATATATTTTGCTCTTTGCTGCCTTATCTCTAGCAAACTGCCTACTAAATTATGTGAGAATGCAACACCTAGGTAAAATATAATCTACATACCAGTGATGGCGCACAAAACAAAAGTTTAGTTTTATGTAATTTATAACACAAATTGGCTCCTATTTTGTAAAACTGTAAAACTCCACAGTCTCTTTTATCAATATCTGTAACCACAGCATTCATTTAGTGATGAGAAAGAGGTTTTCTGTGATGTGATTCTTGAAGTTTTCCTGGCGGACATAATGTTCCATCATCTTTCGGGCATGCACTCGGGACAGCGACAATTCTTCTTGCGCTATTTCGGCTATAAACCCCCCAGCCATCTTCAAGGCGAGTCAGAGACTGAGTTCATAGCGTTTGCGCGTGCCTATTTATACGGAGAGTCACGTGATACAAAGCTGCTGAGGATTGAAAGCGCATGTGTCAAAGATATCAAAGTCGCCACTACTGCGCTAGTCATAGATAAGATGTGTACAGCAAAGATAAAGATATAAGCGCAGAGCGCAAACAAAATAGTGCTGCTGCGAATCCACCGTGCTTGTAAATAAATAATTAATCTTTAAAAGTGGTAACATCTGTCGGAAGTGAAGATGCAGAAATTCTTTCCGAACGAAGGTGTGAAATAAGTGGTTTGCAAGCATTGTCAAGATGAAATCCTTCGTCATGGCTTAGCAGGTTGTCGGCTAGTTGTATTTCTACAGCTTCCTTAACAACTGAGTCCCAGAAAGATGAAGCAGTAGTTAAAATCTTAACATCTTTATAATCCATGGCATGGCCAGTAGAAATGCAATGTTCGGCAACTGCTGATTTGTTGGACTGAAGAAGACTTGAGTACCGCTGGTGTTCGACGCACCGTTCCTGTACAGTGGGTGTGGTTTGCCCTATGTAACGTTTGCCAAACGCACAAGGGATTTCATAAACTCCCGCCTTTCACAAGAGCAGATCATTCTTAACGGATCCCAACAGGGCTGCAGTCTTAGCTGGTGGGCGGAATATCACATCCACTTTATGTTTCTTCAAGATTATAGCAATTTTAGAAGAAACATTACCCACGTATGGGAGAAAGGCTTTAGATTTCACTTCCTCATCCTTTTCCTGTGATTTCTCTGCAGTTTTATTTGCA
The DNA here is from genome assembly GCF_023897955.1 of Schistocerca gregaria. Lineage (NCBI taxonomy): Eukaryota > Metazoa > Arthropoda > Insecta > Orthoptera > Acrididae > Schistocerca > Schistocerca gregaria. The sequence continues at coordinate 180,691,635 of NC_064931.1, read as the reverse complement.
GGGCTTTCTTAATCTGTTGTTGAGAATAGTCATTTCTCATAAAAACTGCCTCCAGATGTACAAGCTCATCCTGCAGGCTGTCAACATCAGACACTACATGAGCCCTGTGGACCAAAGTTTTCAGAACACTCATAATTTGAGACGGATGGTAAGAGCTAGACGCCTGCAAATACAGGTCTGTGTGTGTGGGCTTACGGTATACGCAATGACCTAGGGATCCATCTACTTTCTGGCGAACCAGCACATCCAGAAACGGTAAACAGCCATTCTTCTCTCTCTCCATAGTGAACTTGATGTTTCTGTGAATGGAATTGAGATGTTCCAAAAACTCTATTAGTTTATCCTCTCTGTGGGGCCACACTATAAAAGTGTCATCCACGTATCTCCAGAAGACCGTCGGTTTTAATACTGCTCAGTTGAGGGCTTTCTCTTCAAAATCCTGATCTGAGAGGTTTCTAGCCGAAATATCGCAAGAAGAATTGTCGCTGTCCCGAGTGCACGCCCGAAAGATGATGGAACAGGTTTTCTGTGATTTCACTAAATTGCTCCAGGCCAATGCTGGGATGATTCAATCAAAAAGTCATGACCAATTTTCTTCTCCATCCTTGAAACAATCTCAGGTTGTACCCTATCTTTAATGAACTCATTGTCAATGGGAAGTTAAACCCTGATCTTCCATTCATGCATTTTCCAAACTTCTTTTATCTGCCTCACTGATAACTATGAATAACAATTCATATTAAGTCACAAATTAGTATTGCAGATGATTGTCTTTGCTGATAAACTATGGACTCCCAGGACTCATCTAGTAAATGAGAGTCATCCATTCGCCCATTACCCTCTCTACAACTAATCTTATAGAATTGATTAAGAATGTAACGAAGAGTCTAAGTGGCTGTATATATGAGGAGACAGTTCACATACTTCTTAAGGTTACTCAGTGTGAAAAGAATTCTAATGTAGGGAAGTTTATACATATATAATTGGGAATGGGTTGTTATGATTATGTAAGAGTTTTAACTCCATTATCAATGGCGATACTGAAGCAACCATTATTTTTAAATAGAATTATATACTATTTTAATTGCACCTGAAAGTATCTGAAAAGACGATAACAGTGATATAATGCTTGTTATTGTTTAAGTTGAAACTATTCACAAAAGAATCCAAAAAAACATAAGAAAATAGGATCACAATGTGGGTAGACAGCTGCTGCAGTACAGACACCAAGAGGCACACTTCTCTTGTGATGTCTTTTAGTTATATGTATCAAGCAAAGCCCATGCTACAAAGACAAAACCTCATTTCCTATATGACATAGACAATGGGTCAACAACGATTTTCGTGTTTGGAAGTATAGCATATGCTTGCTTCTTGCGCATCAGATGTGGATTAGGAAAACTTTTTGAAATATGTGTACGTTTCCAGATTCCGTAGGAACAATGCAGCAGAGTGTATTGACATGAAATGTCCTGGCAGCTTAAAGCTTTGTGCCAGACCGAGAACCAAACACAGGACCTTCACTTTCGCAGGCAAGTGCTTCACTGGTTGAGCTTGGAAGGAAGGAGATGAACTACTGGCCAAAGTAAAGCTGTGAGGACGGCAGCATTTTTGATGTGGGATGCACACTCTGCTGCTCCACACATCTCACCACTTCTCTTAATCATTTAATAGCCCAAGCAACCAGTCTAACCATTTCCCCATGCTTTGCTTTCATAAACCACTCATTGCCTACTACTTTGTCCGAACATTCCCGTTTCTTGGGCAAGCCCTTCATAGCAATCGACAGTGTAACTGACATGTGTAATTTTAACTTTTCTAAAAAACACATAAATAACACAATCACTTTTTATGACGATAATTGGGAAACTCACCTATGTGATATTGATTTATAAAAGAATTATCATTGTTATATTTATAAATTGTAAAGCATTTGTACAAATTTAAATGTATTACTGCCTTGTATATGGTTAACATTTTGGTTCAAGGATGGTGACTTTTGTACCAATACCAATTAAAAAAATAAAGAAAAATAAAGCCACTTCTGCACATACAATAAGCAAATATATGTGGAAAATAACAAAATTGATTTCTTAGTATGACATGTCTCAGAGATTACAGAAAATTGGAAATAGAACATTAGCACACTGATTCCTGTGAGATTGCCGGTGACCACAGGAGAGCCTCACACCTAATGTCATATACCTGGTGGCACCCACACCAGTCTCATGCCTGATACCATGGTCTGACAGTGAATCATCCATCCCAATGTGTGCAGCAGTGAATGTGTTAACTAACCCACTTGACACTGAATGCTATCATTTTTTTGTATCGTCTGCCCCTGGTAGCTGAGTGGTCAGTGCAACAGAATGTCAATGCTAAGGGCCCAGGTTCGATTCCCTGCTGGGTCTGAGATTTTCTCCGCTCAGAGGCTGGGTATTGTGTTGTCCTAATGATCATCATTTCATCCCCATCGACGCGGCAAAGTGGCGTCAAATCGAAAGTCTTGCACCCGGCGAACGGTCTACCCGACGGGAGGCACTAGTCACATAACATTTACTTTATTTTTTTGTGTCTGTAAAAGTATAATTCTAAGGAAAGTTGCAGTTTGTTTTTTGGTTCATTCATACAAAATTAACTCGAAAAAATACTTATACTACACATTCTGGGATAACAAAGGATGTAATGCTTGCAATTATAATCAAACATGCATTGCATTCCTTCCAGTAGTTGCACTTTTTGACGAAAATAAATGCTTATGTTTAAGCAGCCACCCCCTTTTGTTAATCTCTATCAAGATTTGTTTGTGAGTTAGTTAGTTTCATTTGTATGATTAATCTTAATGATGTTGAATGAGTCATTTTACATTGACATTACGCATTCATGTATAAATACTGCTGGATGCTTATCATTTGCAATTGCTTTGTTTTAATATAGATGTGAGTGAATAATTACTCATTCCCACCACTTTTTACACATTACAAAAATAGTAATTGTTCTACAGAATGAAAGGATTTGTGTGGAAGAAACTTCTTCATGCTGTTTTCGAATTTAACTTTGCTGACTGTCAGACATTTCATATTATTAGGTAATTGATCAAAAAGTTTGGCAGCAGTATTGTTCACCGCTTTTTGTGCTTACGATATCCTTAATGTGGAATAATGGAGATCTTTTCTTCTTCTGGTATTGAAAATCAATGTTGCTTTTGAATTGCAGTGGATTATTTACCATGAACTTCATGAGGGAATAAATATGCTATCAAGCAGTAGTTAAAATGACTAAGTCCTTAAACAGATGACTGTATGATGATTGTGTTACATGTTTTTGAGCAATGAAAACTTTCTTTCTTAAGTATGAGTTACCCCTGAACATAATTCCGTATAATGTTGTTTAACGAAAATAATCAGAATATGTCAAGTTACTGATTTCTCTCTCCTCACCAACGGGAAGTGCAAATGTGACTGAACTACTCTGTTTTAGAAGTTCCAAAACGTTTTTTTTTCAGATTAAAGTCTCTTCAATGTGGACACTAACATTTTCTAAGTTTCCGCCCTAGTCATTATTTCCTCCTCATGTGCCACACTTATGCGTCTCTACATGTGCAGAAGTGAAAAAGTTGTGTGTTTTTAAACTGTGATGAGACCATTTGCAGAAAACCATTCCATGATATTTTTAAGAACATTATTTAACATTTTTGAACTGTTTACAATACTAGTGTCATCTACTTAAAGAACTAATTCTGCTTTTTGTCTATTATTCGGAAGGTCGCTGACAGATAAGAGAAACAATAGAGCACCTAATATTGAGTCTTGTAGAATCCCATAAGTGATTTCCCCCAGTTAGAAGAATCTCCCCTATTTACAGTGGATGAATTGTCAAGTAAATCTTTCTGCAGTTTTTTGATTAGATATAACATTATCCATTGGTTAGTTGTACCATAAATACGATAATAATTTGATTTGTGGTGACATCTCAGAATTTATAGAGCACATTTAGCACTGAAAGTTTTACGGAATATGATAGAAATAAATCTTTTAACACCACGCCCCTATCTTTCTACAGTGTTTATTTTATGGTTATTTCTACGAAAATTTGGGACACAATATTATTTCTTGCTGTTATTATAAGATTTTCTGTGTAGTTAATAGATTCCAGCACTGCGCTTTTATATCAGCAACAGAATCTACTGGTAGCTTTTATCTTTGAGATTGTTGTTGACCGATGAATGTTATCGTGCGTTTGGTGGGAGATTTGTTTGACAATGACAGGGGGCGACCTGTGATCAGCTGTTGCAGTATCGTTACTTCGTGTGTATGTTAACGTAACACCGAATGTTTGCGTTCTGACGAGCGTTGATATGGGGAGTAGGGGATAAGGTGTTGCTAAGGCAGCTGTTTGTAACACAGAGGTGAGTGTGAAACAGAAATTACAGAAAACTAAATTGCGACAGTGAAAAATTTTTGTAACGCTTGGAGAGAACTTGAGCTGGTTAAACGTACATTCGTTGTTAATCCATGTATTGTGGTATACAATTACTGTAAGGCTTAAGGCTCAGTGCATCAACCTATTATTGTTATGTGAATCTCTCTTGAAGAATACACAAAATTCGTATTTTTTCCTGACGTTGATCCTACTGATTGTTTTCACAGGCTAAAAATGATTGTTGATTGAAATAAACACAATGAAAGTTTTAAAGTTCATTGGTGTCATTGAACTGTTATTGTGCATTAATTGAGATTGTGCAGCAGCAATATTATCGTTTCGTATTCGTGTGTTCATAATGAATTATGCAATTAACATGAAGTTATATATTTTTTCATTTCTTGTTGCCTATACCGTAGCATTTTCAGTCCACTGAAATAAATTTTCTTTCAAAACTGGATTATTCCTCTTCTAAAACCACAAGGTACTTTGCTATTCAGCAAAGGAACTCCCTGCACATAAGTAAGTTGAGGATTTTCATCGTGAGTGCTAAGCGTGTTTTTGTTTGTCGTTCCATTTATTATCTACCAATTATCTAACGTATGAAATTAGTTTTAGTTTTTCAGATAAATTAATGCAGTGAATATAGTTTTCTTGCTTGCTCTATACTGATGAGTGTCATTTTGAATAAGCATAAAGAGTTTTTATCAGCTGTTGATCACATTAATTGACATAGTCTTTTTCCATGTGTTATTCTTTGTCAGACAGTGACATCAGTTTACAAAAACACTTAATATACAAACATTCAGTAAGTACAATATATGTTAAAACCGTAAATAAATTTGATGAAATAGTAATTGTTTTAAATATAATAAATAATTTTTTATAAATCGATGTACAATAAGAACTGCACTTAGGTCTATTATTTTGAAACTTAGTAGGTCTAACTATTGTACAATTGAAGGATGAGTAACACAGTGAGTTAAGCCATTATCTTACAAACTAATACCAGCATTGTTGAGATCATAGACTTCTCGTGCACTATAAATTCATATCTTACCTTACTGCTGTTTCATCGGTTTTAATCTGCAGTTCGTAACCAATAAATTATGGTAAAAGTCAGTATGTGCCCATAGAAATACCTTACATTTTAAAATCTAGTTTCTAAATCTTTGTTACCTGTACATAATACATCTGAACACTTCTTGTGTCTCCAGGTGTTGTGTGTGCTGTTTTCTTTAATCTTTGTTAAACCAAATATTTCCATTTATTAAATTTGGCTCTGTGCAAATTCTAGCAACCATGTCGCCTTTTCATTCCTTTCCCCCCACATCCATGTTTCCTACTATTTTTTTCTGCTCTTCCTTATCCTGATATGGAATTCCCATATCCCATTACATTTAAATTTCCATCACCCTTAACTAACTGTATAATCTCTCTTACCTCATCATACAGTGTTTCAGTCTCTGCATCATACACTGAGCTAGTAGGGTATCATGTACTATTGTGGTGGGTGTTGCCTTCATGTCTATCTTAGCTACTATAATATAGAACAAAAGTATGCAAGTTTGTTTATATCTCCTACATGTGACGACATTCTCATGGCAAATACAGACTTGTTTAGGTGCTTAAGCAATTATGTGGTATGCCCTACCCAATTGAATTTTTTATTGTTGTAATCCCAGAAATTTAACACTGTCAACCTCTTAGATCTGCATGTCTTCATATGATATACTCATGCTGGAAAGAAATCTCTTACAGGTTCTGAACTGCATATAGTGGGTCTTCCCAAAGTTTAATGACACAGAATTAGCTTTAAACCACGTATTATTGTCAGTGAAAATTTGATTAGCAGCTATTTCTAAATCTGTACTTGACTTTCTACTTATTGCAATGTTTGTATCATCTGCAAACCAAACAAACTTAGCATCTGACAATGTAACAGACAAGAGGTCATTAATATACACAAGAAAAAGTAGGAATTAAAGTCCAGGGAGAAGAAATAAAGACTTTGAGACTTACTGATGACATTGCAGTTTTGGCAGAGACAGCAAAGGACTTGGAAGAGCAGTTGAATGGAATGGACAGTAACTTCAAAGGATGATATAAGATGAGCATCAACAACAGCAAAACAAGGATAATATGATATAGTCGAATTAAATCTGCTGAGGGAATTAGAGTAGAAAATGAGACACTTAAAAGTAGTAGATGAGTGTTGATATTCGGGCAGTAAAGAAACTGATGATGACCAAAGCAGAGAGGGTATAAAATTTAGACTAGACATTGCAAGAAAGTCATTTCTGAAGAACAGAAATTTATTAAAACCCAATATAGACTTAAGTGTGATGAAGTCTTTTTCTGAAGGTATTTGTGTGGAGTGTAGCCATGCATGGAAGTGAAGTATAAGGGATAATAAACAGCTTAGACAAGAAAAGAATAGAAGCTTTTGAAATGTGGTGCTACAGAATAATGCTGAACATTAGAAGGATTGGATGAGTAGATCATGTAACTAATGAATAGGATTGGGAAGAAGAGAAATTTGTGGTACAACCTGACCAAAAGAAGTGATCAGTTGGTAGGACACATTATGAGACATCAAGGGATCACCAATTTAGTACTGGAGGGAAGCGTGTGGGGTAAAAATCGTAGAGGGAGACAAAGAGATGAATACAGTAAGCAGATTCCGAGGGATATAGGTTACAGTAGTTATTCGGAGATGAAAAGCCTTGCACAAGATAGAGTAGCTTGAAGAGCTGCATCAAACAAGTTTTCAGACTGAAGACCACAACAACAACAACGATGCCATCATCATTAACTCATAAAATATAGTTGCATTCCCTTGAGAAAAATAATGGTTTCAGTTCCTCTTGCTGTCAGCTATTCGCAGTGCTGGCATAGAAACTCTATAGTGGGAAAGTGTTACAAGCCCAGATCAGCCATTCATCTGGACAGTTTCTTGTGCAACTACTCGAAAGGCTGTTGCTCAGTCTTCAAGAACTAAAAGTTCGTGTAGCTTCTGCACAGACACCAGTCTGTTGTTGCTGCATCTACAGTATGATTGTTTGTCCCATTGAAGCATGCAAGCGATCCTGTCTGGACATGGCCCATTGGGGTGTCCCATATAGCCTTGAATTTGTTCTCAGCTAAGTGTGTTACGGGTATAGCTTATACTCTCTAATAATATTTCCTGGGTCTTGTAGAAATGAGATTCTGAAGAACATCTGTAAACGACAGTAACAAAAAATTATTGGTCATGAAATTTGGACATGATTGTGACTCATACTCCAGGGATCTATTTCTGTGCTTCGAATACCCAGTGGTGGTGCTTCTGCACCTGTACTCTGACTCGTTGCAACCTGGGTACTACTGGCTTCTGTTCTATACAACATATTGTTGGTTCCAGTGTATAAGACTATTCATTAGCTGTAGTTGTTTAGTGTACAGCATTGAATAGCCAAGTGATATCCCCCACTGTAGTCTGAATATCTGTTTCTATGAACCATAACAGTTGGCCATGACACCTGTTTTCAACACACTCCGACCCACCATTGTTGGTGCTTGTGGCACTGGCTCTCTGTATATTAACTCTTTCAGGTATGATTTTTTTCTGTATGTGTTAGCGCTCTAGGTGATTTTTAATAGTTTTAGATGCAATATTTATACAAAAATATGTACCTATTTTCAAACCACACTTTGTACATTTGGGTTCATTTTAGGGACTAAAACAACAAATTACAGAGTATTCTCTAGTGCAATAAAGAATAAAGTGATCATTCAGTAATTACGATGCAAAATAACAATATTTAATTACACAGTAAAATACAGTGAACCAACCACATCCATGTATTCCTTTGGTCATAAGGCTGATGTGCACTGTCATAAGCTGCTGCACACTGCTACATTGACTTGCTGATATTTTCGTAGTGGTGCCCAACAGTTGGCAGCACTTGCAAATTTAAGGAAAAGGTTGAACATTCACAAATGTGTACCTCAAGTTTCCATTGGGAAAAATACTTCTGCTGCAGTTAAGACACCGTGAAAGTTAATGTAGACAATTGTAGCCAAAGGGTCTGAAGGGGTTAAGGTAGTCACAGTACACCCTTTAAATTGTGGTATGGGAAATGCTCAATGCCTTCATTACCTCAAGAGTTTGGGTACCCAGTGATATAATTTGTGTAACAGAAAGCAAAGTAAAGTTTGAAAACAAATTGAAAAGGTTTCTCCTTGACTACTCCTCCTATTTTGTAAAATAATTTCTATTGTTATGATGTGTAAAAGGTGGTGGGCAGGAATTGCTAACTCACATATGGTGGGGGGAGCACTTGTGAATGATCAGCATGTTCACAATTACTTTGTGATTTGAATATATAAAGTGACTCATTCTACATCACTTTGAGCTGTCATGCAGATGACCCATGGAATATGAAACTAACTTGTTGATGGTTCAGTGACCATTCTAGCATTCAGGAGGACCTATGTTAAAACCACCATCCGACCAGTCAGTTTGCAGTTTTTTTTTTTTTTTTGTTTATCTCACTCACTCAATGTAAATTCTGGGATGATTATGCTATTGTCATCTATAGTCATTAAACCTTAATCTTACTTCCTTCTAACCATTTAGTCCTCTGCAGATTTAAAGTGCCAAGCAGTATTTTATCACTGGTCCTGCTAGAATATTATATGCAGTCCATAATTTTAGTAAATATAGGTAATTCCTTCATATGGAGTACTGGTTGTTATACCAACTAGTCTTGTCAAAAATGAGCCCATAGCTAGGTCCACTTGCTTCTTGTATGAAATGTAAGATAAGAGGGTGCAAATAGAGGAATTAAAAACAAATGTAGGACACCAAAGTAAAAGATGTAGGATGGCATGATATGATAGAAGCTCAAACTTTGAAAGCTGACTGAGTGAGAATGTCCAGTGATAAGCACAATTGACTTGCATTCAGGAGGATGATGAAGCAAATCTGTGTCCAACCATCCTGATTTAGGTTTTCTGTGATTTCGCTAACTCACTCCAGGGAAATACTGGGATGGTTCCTTTGAAAGGACATGGCTGATTTTCCTTGTCATCCTGTTTGAGACTGTATTTTGTTTCTAATGACATCATTGTTGATGGGACATTAAACACCAATCTTCCTTTTTTGAAAGCAGAACTTCGACATAATACTATACTGATGAAGTGATAATTAAATCAAGACCCTAAACTGTCGACAGATGTTGATATACATCAACAGGGACAGTTGAAAATGTGTGTCCCGACCGGGACTCAAATCCGAGATGGCAGACACTCTATCCATCTGAGCCACTGAGGGCACAGAGGATAGTGCGACGACAGGGATTTATCCCTTGCACACTCCCTATGGTACCCACATTCCCAACTTAATGCCCACACACTACATTCATAGTGCCCCTGCCCATTACACTCATTACTGGCAGCAGACAGTCTTACTGAGTACCGTGAGAGTTCGGGCAATGCGTGTGCACCCAGCACAAAAGGAGGTGGTCAATGGCCAGATAGCCTTAACTATAGGCAGATGGTATCGTTCTTTCGGACATGTCCGAAAGACCGGATACCATCTTCATATAATACTATATTATTCTTGACTTTGTTAGTTACATGTTATATTATGACTGGCTGTATTATGCAAATGATTTTCTGTGATTCCAGTAATATTAATGACATTGGAAATAATAACAGTAATAATAAAATAAAATTTCTCTGAAGGCTAAAATGTGGGGCATGTCGATGATTTTCCAGACCTCTGGTAGATTTACTCCTGCACTATTGACAATTTAACTGGTAAGTCATTAAACAAAAAAAGAAAAGGCTGTTTGTTAATGTGGTTATGATAGGTGTCAGGTTATGTACTTTAAAATAAGCTTGTCAGCTCTGTGTAAATGCAACACACTGTACATGTGAACTTGTTATAAAAATTTTTGACAATATTTTCTCCATTTGATGTACTTTATTTAATTTCACTATTGCAGTTTTGGTTCTTACACTTATTTTAAGGTGTCAGATACTGACTGCAAAATGCAGTTACAATGTTATAAAATGTTAACTACTGTCTGAGGCTACTCTATTTTAAAATGTTAATTTACATCAGAAGTACGTGAACTTGATAACAAACATGTCTTTAAAATCATTATGAATGTATGTCCTTATTACATTGTGTATTCATCTATTGGCATATATGTGTCTTATGTGTTTTGCATTTCACTTAATTAGGCTATTATAACTTCCTTCAGATGCAGAACAGTTTCTGGATTGGGAGCAGAATCTCAGATTTCCTCTTCAAGGACTTTTCAATTCATACATTAGCTGGTAAGTTGAATTTTTTGGTTATCCACTCTGTCTAGAATCATTTCATAATATTGTCCAGAGTGAAACACTGTAGTGATGCTAATTTAAGTTAAATTCTATTTTTTATAGTGAAATAGTTAGATATCCACTTAAAATGCATTAATATATAAATATTTATAAACTGACAGGTGAGTTGCAGTGTGTGTGTGTGTGTGTGTGTGTGTGTGTGTGTGTGTGTGTGTGATATCATGTCGCAGGATTGTGGAAAGACATGGTAATGGTCCATAGAAGCAGGAGGAGAACAATGCCTGATAATGATTGAATCCAGAGGACCTGTATGAATGATATATATGTTGCAAGAATGTTTCCAGCCTATGCATTACAGAAATGTGAAGCATTTGAACCTATTGATACTGCACTTCAGCTTTGAAGTGTGACATAATGATGTGTGGCATTTGACGCCGTACAGAGTAGTGTAGCCTGGGGTCTAGGTTAGGTGGTAGGTGATAGCTTTGTTGTTAGTTGGCAGAGCCAATCAATTTGTTGTCATGAGAATAATTATAATTCTTGTTTTGTCATGTGTTTCACGCATATAGGATTTCGCTGAGTGACTGATGTGTGCCACTTTGATTACACCATGGGCATCAGTAGATAGATGGGTTTAGTAGATTCAGTATTTCCAGAACATCTGGTGTTTAGGCTGAAGGAAGAAAGATCCAGAACGTGGCTTGAGGAGCAGTTGTTGAAATATAACATTATATTTAGTAGCAAGTGGTACAACTGGATGGCTTGGTTGGCATTCAGCCATAGTTTATTGTACCCATACGCCCAATATTTAACGGGTGCAACTACTTCCATTGAGTGTTTTGCAATTGTGTAATTGTGCAGTAATGGATTTTTCTGCTCATTTAACTGCAGTACATTACACTTATTTATGTTAAGGGTCATCTGTCAATCCCTGCAGCATTTCGCTACAATTTTCTCCCGTTCTAGATAATCTTTATGTAACAGTATCATCCATGAAAGGCCTCATGGAATTTATGGTACTATCCACTATGTTATTTATATATTTTGTACGCCAGAAGTTACTTTTATGTGAGAAGATTCCTCTCTGTTAAGAATGATGTGCTTTCTTGTTTGCTAGGAACACTTCAGTCCAATTAGAATACTAGTCTGATATTCTGTCTCTAGTATTTTATTCATTAGGACACAGTGTGGAACTGTATTGTGTGCCTCATGGAAACTGAGGAACACTGCATCTACCTGGGCAATGGTGTCTGCTTCTGCCTGGATCTTACAGACTAACAAAGCAAGCTACGTTTCAGGAATCACCCCTCCTGCATGGTTCTCAAGCTCCTTAACTTCCACCAGCTGAAACTTCACATTGTAACGGTTAATTATACCCCCACTGGTAGTATCTCCATTGTTAATAATTACAGAATCTTTTGTCTGCCAGCTTCTCTACTACATCAAAGACACAAATCGCTGTTCCACTAGCTTTCCACAGTTCCTATCCCTTTACTACCTGGCACTTTTCGCTGAAGATTCTTCTTATCTTTACAACACTGACAACTTCCATCGTATTCTGCCATCTTCCAACAGAGAGCTGACTTCAAAATCATGATCTGCTTCCTGGTAACCATGACCACTATATTCTTATTAGTATCTACTTCCCCTTTTAAGATGTCACCTGGAAACAAATTTGTGGCACTGTCATGGGCACTAAAAAGGGATAGTTCTTCACCAACTTGTTCATTGGCATGGTTCAGATACACATAGATGATACCTTTAGGATCTTGGCACAAGTTAAGGACATCCTGTCCTCATACTTTCAGAATCTCAGCACTTTTTGCCCCATTTTATTCACCAGGTTCTCATCAGGCAAGTGAGTCATCTTCCTAAGCGTCTACATTCATTTCATTGAAGGCTCCATAAGAACCTCTGTTCACATGACAGCCAACAAACACCAATTTTAATAACTGCGACACATTCCAAACCATAAAAACCCTTTGATTAAAGTGCGGTCACACTTTGGTACCGCTTATGCAGTAACAATCAGTCCCTTTCTCAACACTCAGTCCCCCTTTCTTAATATTGCCATCACAGCATGGCCTTGCCTGACCCACTTTGTACAGAAGTATATTCCCACTGCATACATAAAACATTTCTCTCACACTTTCTGGCAACATTTCAGAACCCCTCTGTGGTTACTCAGTACCACCCAGGACAAGAACCACTTAACTGTGTCCCTCAGTGTCTGTGCTAAGGTGCTACAATCTGCACCTAAGGGAGGACCTACACTATGTGATCAAAAGTATCCGGACACCCCCAAAAACATATGTATTTCATATTGCTGCCACCTACTGTAAGATACTTTGTATCAGTGATCTCAGTAGTCATTAGACATTGTGAGAGAGCAGAATTGGGTATTCTGCGGAACTCACAGGCTTCAATCGTGGTCGGGTGATTGGGTGTCACTTGTGTCATATGTCTGTACTTGAGATTTCCACACTCCTAAACATCCCTAGGTCCACTGTTTCCGATGTGACAGTGAAGTGGAAACATGAAGGGACACTTACAGCACAAAAGCGTGCAGGCTAACCTTGTCTGTTGACTGATGTAATGTGTAATAGGCAGACCATCACACAGGAATTCCAAACTGCATCAGGATCCACTGCAAGTACTATGACAGTTAGGCGGGAGGTGAGAAAACTTGGATTTAATGGTGGAGCGGCTGCTCGTAAGCTATACATCATGCTGGTAAACGCATTGGACGACTGAACAGTGGCAAAACATTGTGTGAAGTGACAATCTGATGGCAGGGTTTGGGCATGGCGACTGCCCGGTGAACATCTGCCAGTGTGTGTAGTGCCAACTGTAAAATTTGGAGGCGGTGGTGTTATGGTGTGGTCATGTTTTTCATGTAGGGGGCCTTGCATCCCTTGTTGCTTTGTGTGGCACTATCGCAGCACAGGCCTACATTGATGTTTTAAGCACCTTCTTGCTTCCCATTGTTGAAAAGCAATTCAGGGATGGCAATTGCATCTTTCAACACAATCAAGCACTTGTTCATAATGCATGGCCTGTGACAGAGTTGTTACATGACAATAACATCCCTGTAATGGACTGACCTGCACAGAGTCCTGACATGTAGCCTATAGAACACCTTTGGGATGCTTTGGAATGGTGACTTCATGCCAGGCCTCACCGACAGACATCGATACCTCTCCTCAGTGCAGCACTATGTGAAGAATGGGCTGCCATTCCCAAAGAAACCTTCCAGCACCTGATTGAACGTATGTCTCCGAGAGTGGAAGCTGTCATTAAGGCTAAGGATGGGCCAACACCATATTGAATTCCAGCATTGCCAATGGAGGGGGCCATGAACTTGTAAGTCATTTTCAGCCAGGTGTCCGGATACTTTTGATCACATAGTGTATGTTTCTGTATCATCTTCCAGTGAGATTCTATGAAGAGGGAGTCCATTTCATTCCATGTAAACAGCTATCTCACAAAAATTTCTCTATAACTCTCGCAAACAGTGCTGTGCATTGTATCTGTAGCACCAGGAAGGCCCTGTAGTACTCTGGACTCACTGTTCTGCCATATAGAATGAAGTGGCACACTATGATGCACCTGACGTCATATGCGACGATCACCATCAGTTTCACAGAGGAAGGATTCTGACATTCTGTCCCATTGGTGATATGGCATGTTACTACTCTGTGGCCTCATGTTTGAATTATGGTTCATATTCCATGGTCCAAAAATCATCGATAGTGATTATTCATGACAGTTGTGATCACTGTTCTGTTGCCAGTTTGCTAGGTATTCAAAGCATATTGCATATCACATCCACTTGTGAAGGCTCGTGTGGTACCTGCCACAATATGATTTTGTGCAGTTGCTGCTCTGTGTAGAGTATCCTGTGGATGGTGTGTTTCTCAATGCCATTAGTCTGCTGTAACGCCAGCAGCAGCAGTAGCAATCATTTGTCTTCCTCCAAAGATACATATCATTGAGTACACTGACAACCAAGTGAGGCATTTAATATGTAGTACGGGGGGCATCCAGTGAGTACTGAAACAATTTTTTTTTCTTAAATTAATTTATCCCTGAGACATTTAAGTCTCTAATTTACCTGCGATAATGTTGGAAGCTGAAGAAGTAAATTAAAATTTGTGCTGCGTCTGGGACTCGAACCCAGGTCTTCTTGCTTACTAGGCAGATATGCTGACCTTCACAGCACCACAGCATTATGGCCAACATAGCTGCATGAACTACCAAAGTTGGGGAGGGTATTTGACTTGGGTAGTTTGTGCAGCTATGTTGACCATAATGCTGTGGTCGTGTAATGGTCAGCACATCTGCTTAGTAAGCAAGAAGACTTGGGTTCGAGTCCCAGCCACAGCACAAATTTTAATTCACTTCTTCAGCTTCCAATATTATTGTAGATAATTTTTTTTCTGAAAGCAAGTTGGTTTTATTCATTATAGTAATACAACATATTATTCCCCACACTTTTGGCTACAAAACCTTATCTTTCAGCATACCTCCATTCAGTGTAATGAGCGTACCCTACCTTACTGGGAGGGCATGTATGCCTGTATGGTTCCGTTGTACTGCTCAATATCAGAGTCAACGTCTTGCTGCTCACTGAGAGCATCCTTCATTGGGCCAGACAGATTGGTGACAGAAGGTGTGAGGTCAACAGTGTAGGGTGAATGAGTAAGAACTGTCCAGTGCTGTTTTGTGGGCGAGTATGTCAACACTACCAACAGAGATGTCCAGTTTTGCAGCAAGGTATTTGATTATGATTCATTGATTGAGGATGCGGTGGAGATTCTGGCGTCATGGAAAACACTATCACAGGTGCTAAATCGGAGGCAACAGGTGACCCAGCAGTGTAATCTCCCTTCCCAGTCCCGTCACACCTTTCTCAGCCATGGACAACACCATCCACCAGTGGAACTGCAGCGGTTTCTACCACCATCTAGCTGAGTTCCGCCAACTTATCAGACTTCACTCTTTCCTCTGCATTGCTCTGCAGGAAACTTGGTTTCCGGCAATGTGAACCCCCGCCCTCCGTGGCTACCGGGGTTGTTATAAGAACCGGGCAGCTTATGAAAGGGTGTCTGGTGGCGTCTGCATCTATGTCCTAAACTCTCTTCACAGCGAGTCTGTACCTCTCCACACACCTTTAGAGTCTGTCGCTGTTCGGGTGTGGATGCCACAGGCTGTTACCGTCTGCAGTCTTTATCTTCCACCGGATGGTGATGTCGCGCAGCATGTCCTGGCTGCTCTGATAGCTCAATTGCCGCCACCTTTCTTGTTACTGGGCGACTTTAACGCCCATAACCATCTGTGGGGTTGGTCGGTGGCAACAGGTCGAGGCGCCATCGTTGAGCATTTATTGGCGCAGCTCGATCTCTCGATCTTAAATGATGGTGCCTTCACACACTTCAGTGTGGCGTGTGGCACATACTCCACCATTGACCTTTCGATCTGTAGTCCTAGCCTCTTACCGTCTGTCCAATGGAGAGTGCATGACGACCTTTGTGGTAGTGACCACTTTCCGATCTTTATGTCACTACCACAGCGTCAGTCTTCTGGGCGCCCTAGCAGATGGGCTCTGAATAAGGCTGACTGGGACTTGTTCTCCTCCACTGCTGCTATTGAGCCTCTCTCTAACGATGACATTGATGCAGTGGTTCAATCGGTCACCACCGGCATCGTTACTGCCACCGAATCTGCCATTCCCCGTTCTTCTGGGTCCCCTCAGCGGCAGACTGTGCCTTGGTGGTCGCCTGAGATCGCTGAAGTGATTAAAGCTCGCCGGCGGGCGCTCCAGCGTCACAAGCGACATCCCTCAATCGACCACCTTATCGCCTTCAAACGGCTGCGTGCGCGAGCCCGCTGCATTATCCGCCAACGTAAGCAGGAGTGCTGGGAGTGGTATGTGTCCACCATTGGCCTCCATGTCACTCTATCGCAGGTCTGGGCCAAGATTCGCCCCCTCTATGGCTATCGGACCCCTGTCAGTGTCCCTGCGCTCTCACTGAATGGAGCAGTTTGTACTGACTCCGACGTTATTGCAAACCGCTTGGCAGAGCACTTTGCTCTGAATTGTGCTTCTGCCAACTACCCCTTGGGCTTCCGCTCCATTAAAGAGCGGATAGAACGTCGGAGTCTTTCTTTTTGCACCCACCATCCTGAACTCTACAATGTTCCATTCAGTGAGTGGGAATTCCGCAGTGCCCTCGCCGCTTGTCCTGATACCGCTCCTGGGCCAGATAGCATCCACTCTCAGATGCTGAAACACCTTTCAGTGGACTGCCAGCGACGCATCCTCGACCTTTACAACCGCATTTGGGTCGAGGGTGAGTTTCCGATGCAATGGCGGGAAAGTTTTGTTGTCCCCATTCTGAAACCGAGGAAGAACCCTTTGGAGGTGGACAGCTACCGTCCCATTAGCCTCACCAACGTTCCTTACAAGTTGCTTGAATGGATGGTGAGCCGGCGCTTGAATTGGGTACTGGAGTCTCGGGGCCTTCTGGCTCCGTCTAAGGGTGGGTTCCGTTAAGGCCGCTCCGCCGCCGACAATCTGGTGAGCTTGGAGTCAGCCATCCGTACTGCCTTTGCCCTCCGTCAGCATCTGGTCGCTGTCTTTTTCGACATGCGGAAGGCGTATGATACGACATGGAGTCATCACATCCTTTCTATGCTTCATGGATGGGGCCTTCGGGGCCCTCTGCCGATCTATATCCGCAATGTTCTGTTGTATCGTACCTTCCGCGTGCACGCCGCGGCCTCATATAGTTCCTCCCAAGTCCAGGAGAATGGTGTGCCACAGGGTTCTGTTCTCAGTGTGTGTCTGTTTTTAATAGCTATTAACGGGCTCACTGCGGCCGTGGGAAATACTGTCTCCGCTTCCCTGTATGCTGACGACTTCTGCCTTTACTACAGCTCTATTGGCATTGCAGCTGCTGAACGTCAGCTAGAGGGCGCAATCCGCAAGGCGCAGTCTTGGGCTGTAGCGCATGGTTTTCAGTTTTCGGCAGCCAAGACCTGTGTTATGCATTTCTGCCAGCGACGCACTGTTCACCCGGAGCCACAGCTTTATCTTGACGGCGAGCTTCTTCCAGTGGTGGAGTCACATAGGTTTTTGGGGGTGGTTTTTGATGCCCGGTTGACTTGGCTGCCTCATATTCGGCAGCTTAAACAGGCGTGTTGGCGGCATCTAAATGCTCTGCGATGCCTGAGCCACACCAGGTGGTGCGCCGACCGATCTACTCTCCTACGGCTTTACCAGGCGTTGATCCAGTCCTGTCTGGACTATGGGAGCCTGGCTTATGGCTCAGCATCCCCATCTGCGTTGCGGCTGCTGGACCCAATCCTCCACAGCGGGATACACCTTGCCACTGGTGCCTTCCGGACCAGCCCTGTGGACAGCATACTTGTGGAGACAGGTGTCCCTGCACTGCGGTTATGACGCCAACAATTACTGGCTGCTTATTGTACCCATGTTTTTAGGTCGCCCGGGCATCTAAATTATCATGTCCTGTTCCCGCAGTCAGTCGTCCGTCTGCCAGAACGTCGGCCCTGGTCGGGTTGTCTGATCGCCGTACGCGTCAAACAGCTTCTCTATGGCTTGGGTGTTTCCCTGTGCCACCTCCTTTCTGGGCCCCTCTGCGTACACCCCCATGGTGTGTGCCTCGCCCTTGCCTTTGGCTCAACTTGGCACAGGGCCCGAAGGACTCAGTCCCTCCGGTGGCCTTCCGACGCCGCTTTTAGTCCCTCCTGGCCACGTATCAGGGCTCTGGCATTGTCTATACCGACAGTTCGATGGTTGCTGGTAGAGTCGGTTATGCACTAACTCTAGGGGACCATTCTGAACAACGTTCGTTGCCGGCTGGCTGCAGTGTTTACACTGCTGAGCTGGTCGCCATCTTTCGTGCCCTAGAGTATATCCACTCCTGCTCAGGTGAGTCCTTCGTTATCTGTAGCGATTCCCTGATCGGTTTACGAGCTCTCGACCAGTGTTTCCCTCGTTCTCGTCTGGTGATGGCTATCCATGAGTCCCTGCATACTCTTGCCCGTTGCGGCAGATCTGTGGTCTTCGTTTGGACCCCGGGCCATGTTGGGATACCCGGAAATGAAACTGTTGACCGCCTGGCGAAAGAGGCCACTAGTGCACCATCTCTGGAGATTGGCCTCCCGGCGACTGATTTGCGGGCACTATTACGCCGCAAAGTTTTCGATTTATGGGACACTGATTGGCGCAACCTGCCTGTGCCAAACTAACTCCGCCGTATCAAGGAGACGACTACTGTGTGGCAGTCATCAATGCGAGCCAACCGCAGGGAATCAGTCGTCCTTTGTTGGCTCCGCATTGGCCACACCCGACTCACGCACAGTTATTTACTGTCTCGTGAGGATCCCCCTCTTTGTCGTTGTGGGGGCTTCCTTCACGGTGGTCCTTATTCTGTTGGAGTGCGCCCTTTTAACAGTGCTCAGGCAGACTTTTGCACTGCCTGATACACTCTCTGCGCTTTTATCTGATGACTCTTCCATAGCGGACATAGTTCTGCGTTTTATTCGGGCGGGGGGATTTTATCGCTTAATGTAAGTGTGTGAGTTTTTGTGTTGATTCTGGCCTATGGCCTACGATTTGTCAGATTTTTTTTCATGTGTTTCTCGGTGGTTGGCTTTTACTTTTTTGTTTGTATGGTTGGCCAACCACCGTCACACTGTGTGATTTTAGTTCGTCTTGTCTGGTCTTTGTCTACGTTTCTCTTGTTCTGTGTCGTCTGTCTTATCGTCTGTTGATCGTTTTTATTCCCTGTGGGTGGTTTTAGTATTTGGAAAAAGGGACCGATGACCGTAGCAGTCTGGTCCCTTTAACCCCCACAAACCAACCAACCAACCAGCTATTGCAGATTCAGTTCAGTGGAAAATGGTCACAGATTTGCATTCCAGTGTGGATTTGCCTGCTGACTCGGTTTCAGTACAGTCAGCAGGTCACCTTCAAACAACACGATTGTGCTCAGGAGATGGTGCACATTATCACCTGTGAGAGCCGATGAGCTGCCACAGATTCCATTCCCCTGTCTAGCAACCATATCAGACAATGGCCTGTTCCTTGGTGGAATGACAAATGTCGCTCGGCAGAGCCAGGCATGCAGCTTTGCAGAAATTTAGACATTACAGGAAACCGTGATGCCTTCAGACCTGCGAGAGCATATGTGAGGTGAGTGATAAAAAAGAACAGAAGAGGAACTCTTGGAAAGAATTCGCAGCTTCCTTTAATTGGGCAACTTTCAGTCCACAAATTTGGGAGTCAATACAGTGGATTTTAGGCAAGGCCAGTACACCTCCCTTATGGCCTTACTGAGAAATGGAGTCTTTGTGAGAAAGAAATGGAGTCTTTGCGGGAAAGAAATGGAGTCTTTGCGGGAAAGAAATGGAGTCTTTGCGGGAAAGAAATGGAGTCTTTGCGGGAAAGAAATGGAGTCTTTGCGGGAAAGAAATGGAGTCTTTGCGGGAAAGAAATGGAGTCTTTGCGGGAAAGAAATGGAGTCTTTGCGGGAAAGAAATGGAGTCTTTGCGGGAAAGAAATGGAGTCTTTGCGGGAAAGAAATGGAGTCTTTGCGGGAAAGAAATGGAGTCTTTGCGGGAAAGAAATGGAGTCTTTGCGGGAAAGAAATGGAGTCTTTGCGGGAAAGAAATGGAGTCTTTGCGGGAAAGAAATGGAGTCTTTGCGGGAAAGAAATGGAGTCTTTGCGGGAAAGAAATGGAGTCTTTGCGGGAAAGAAATGGAGTCTTTGCGGGAAAGAAATGGAGTCTTTGCGGGAAAGAAATGGAGTCTTTGCGGGAAAGAAATGGAGTCTTTGCGGGAAAGAAATGGAGTCTTTGCGGGAAAGAAATGGAGTCTTTGCGGGAAAGAAATGGAGTCTTTGCGGGAAAGAAATGGAGTCTTTGCGGGAAAGAAATGGAGTCTTTGCGGGAAAGAAATGGAGTCTTTGCGGGAAAGAAATGGAGTCTTTGCGGGAAAGAAATGGAGTCTTTGCGGGAAAGAAATGGAGTCTTTGCGGGAAAGAAATGGAGTCTTTGCGGGAAAGAAATGGAGTCTTTGCGGGAAAGAAATGGAGTCTTTGCGGGAAAGAAATGGAGTCTTTGCGGGAAAGAAATGGAGTCTTTGCGGGAAAGAAATGGAGTCTTTGCGGGAAAGAAATGGAGTCTTTGCGGGAAAGAAATGGAGTCTTTGCGGGAAAGAAATGGAGTCTTTGCGGGAAAGAAATGGAGTCTTTGCGGGAAAGAAATGGAGTCTTTGCGGGAAAGAAATGGAGTCTTTGCGGGAAAGAAATGGAGTCTTTGCGGGAAAGAAATGGAGTCTTTGCGGGAAAGAAATGGAGTCTTTGCGGGAAAGAAATGGAGTCTTTGCGGGAAAGAAATGGAGTCTTTGCGGGAAAGAAATGGAGTCTTTGCGGGAAAGAAATGGAGTCTTTGCGGGAAAGAAATGGAGTCTTTGCGGGAAAGAAATGGAGTCTTTGCGGGAAAGAAATGGAGTCTTTGCGGGAAAGAAATGGAGTCTTTGCGGGAAAGAAATGGAGTCTTTGCGGGAAAGAAATGGAGTCTTTGCGGGAAAGAAATGGAGTCTTTGCGGGAAAGAAATGGAGTCTTGATGGACATGCCTAAAGACATGCCTCAGGTTTTAGCTGAGAATGATTTCAGTCAGCCAGACAAAACTCCTGCATTGTAGGTGATTGTAGGATTGTGGAGATGAGGTGGCTCCCTTTCTTCATAAGTTATCAGGAGGTGTACAATCTTCCATTCTTCATGTGAGAACAGGAATCAGCTGTGTACACGGCCAGAGACATTACTCCAGTACCGGATCAGATTCACTATCCCATGCTCTGTCATCTGTGCTCTGAAGCCAAAGGAAAGCTCCTATCTCATTTCAGTCAGATCTGGTTTTATGGACAGAATCCCATGACTTGAAAGTAGGCAATATCTATTCCATTTGTATACCAGGTAGGATCATACAAACCCTAACAGTTATTGGAGTGTAGTGAGTGCATGGTCTACCACCAGTTCTGGCTCCTCAAATTTCAAGGTCATCTATGGTGCTCCCAGTGAAGTTTCAGGTGTTACCATTTGCCCCTTGACAACTTAATTCTGCTGGAGATTCCTTCTTAAGCTGAAATCATTTGGTTGGTTTGTTTTCTGACCTCAAAAAACCATACACCACTACTTCGAGGTACAATATACTTTGCCAGCTTCATGAATGGCGACTGTGGACGTCTGTTGCTTCTTATCCTATCCTTCCGCAAGGACCAGTGCTTTCGATATTGTGTTGATTAGCTCTGTCTGACTGCTACATTCAGGAGAATGACATCCCCCAAGGCAGTGTACTCAAGAGTCACATTGCTTGCAGTTGCTGTCAGTAGCATCTCCTCCACAGTCCAGAGTACTGTTAAATGCTCTTTGCTTGTGGATGACTTCACAATCTTCTACTCTTCCTCCAATCTTAAGATGACAGCGAGGTAAGTACGGCTAACAATCAGAAGTCTGTAAGGTTGGGGCAATAAAACTAGTTTTAGGTTCTCTACAGAGAACATTATATGCATCAATTTTAACTGTGCCCGTCAGAGTTTTAACCAGCCAGAGCCCACAGTGGGGGCTAGTGTTTTACACTTTAAGGCCACTGTGTGCTTTTTGGGCCTGCTATTTGACTCAAAACTAACGTGGCTCACGAAAGATCTGTAAATGAAAGGATTCAGGTCACTGAATATTTTTAAATACCTGAGCAGAAAGGTGTATGGAGCTAAAAAGTCCCACCTCGTGCAGTTTTATAGGGCATTTGCCAGATCCAGATAGATTACAACAGAGGGTTTATGGATCAGCCTGTGTTTCCTAGCTCAAGATGTCAGACACTGTCTACTGTGAGAGCATTCGGATATTGAATGGAGCCTATCAGACCAACCTATTTCCGAGTTTGTGTACAGAGGCTGGTGAACCATCACCTTGGATTTGGTACCACCTCTTTCTGGCTCAACAGTCCATGGAAATCTCAGTGTTGCCTCAGTCATTTGTATTTAGTGCAGGAATCTGTCCAAACTTTGAAACAGAGTCCAGCAATTGGCACCATGCGACCAAGCCATTTGGTATATGTGCGACTGATTGTCTCAAGGATCTAGATACATCAGGCTTCTGGATACACAGCCCAAGGATGGAAATACTAGTGCCTTGGTGTGTTCAGATGCCCAAAGTGATTTTAAGCCTGACACAGTACAAGAAAACTTGTATTCCAGATTACATTTTTATAACCCTGTTTTCTTTAATTTTAAATACATACCACCATTTTGTCATTGTTTATACAGGTGGATCCCATCAACACCCTTGGTTGTTCAGTGTTTTCCCTGATATGGTTTTCTAAGTGCACTTTCCAAAACAACTTGTAAATTATGGTGAAGATACACTCCTGGAAATTGAAATAAGAACACCGTGAATTCATTGTCCCAGGAAGGGGAAACTTAATTGACACATTTCTGGGGTCAGATACATCACATGATCACACTAACAGAACCACAGGCACATAGACACAGGCAACAGAGCATGCACAATGTCGGCACTAGTACAGTGTATATCCACCTTTCGCAGTCAATTCTTGAGCATCATAGTACGAGGTTTCTTCTCTGTTCTGACTCGCTCAGTGCGCCACAAGCAGCTCACCCAATGTGTCTGGTGGACCAGTTGATTCAGTTCATCCAGTTGATTCAGTTCACCCCTTACCTTGGGTACAACTCTGTGGCAAGGTGATGGTCTTTTCCTGGGTACCTGGACCATCAGGATACAGGGAAAAGGCATAGCTGACAAGCCAACAAAGCAGCCAAAGGAGCATATCAGGATGGTGTATGTTGATGTGCCATCCCCTTGCACGCCATCATATCATTATCTGACAGATGAATTGTGCGACAGTGGGAAACTGAATGGTTGGAGGTGACAGAAAACAGACTGCAGTCACTCAAATAGGCTACAAAGGCACAATGGACTTCATGCCATCCCCACTGATTGAAAGAAGTTCTGCTCGCCAAACTGCACATAGGACGTAGCCTTTTAACACAGGGTTTCCTTCTCTAGCAGGAGGATCCACCACTATGTGGAGTTTATGGTGTGCCATGTTTTGGCTGTGTGTGTCTTATATTCTGATACAAGGGCAACCCTTGGTTTGACTGGAGATCTGCCCACTGTCCTGCCAAGACTGACACCAGTATTAAATGGGTTCTGAAATTTGTGAACTGTTGAGACTCATCAGTAAAGTGATGGTGAGGGGAGGTTAACTTTGCATTATAAACTACTACTCATGTGGGGGGAGCCCCCCCCCCCCCAATCTCCTCCCCCCTCCCATCCATCCCCACCTCACAATGAGAATAGCATGCTGACTTTTCCTGGGAGCACTGATGACCGTGATATTTAGTGCCACACATTCAAAATAATAATAATAATACTCTGGTAGAAAGCAGGTATCACTCCTCCCACCTATGAGTAATTGAGTTCCCGCAATTCTAGTAAAATCTGCAATTATGAAATTTCACTATATTTATTTTTAGTGTGTTTACAAGTATACACTTACTCATTCTGGGGTCTCCTGTATATCTTTCACCTATGAACCTTACGTTTCTTCATGACTAGCTCCATTTAGTTGTTTTTATTTCTTAAATATAGTACAGTATAGGCCTACTTACTCATTTTTGCCAGTAATACTTCAGGTCACAAGGAATGGGTACAATATGCAGAACATACTTAATTTAGTATAAAAAGGTGCCGATTAATAAAGTATACACATTTTCAATGGTTTTCCAGCAGATACAAAAGTTTAGCTCTTACTAAAATACAGTGAAGAGGATTCATTGGTGTTCTATTCCTTTTGCTCCACCAGTGAATGTATTTGCTGAACTAATACATACCGAGCCTTCTTTGAAAATGTTAGACTTCTTCACCTCTTACTTTAAGTTTCACCTCTCAAAGTACACAAAGTGGTGCAGTGGCAAGGTACTGAAGTTGCATTCATGATGACAGCAGTTTAAAGCCCCATTTGGCTGCCCCTGTTTATATTTTGACGTCATTAGTGGGGTGTTAAACCCCAGTCTTTCTTTCTTATTCTTTCTTCCTCCTGTCAAACGCAATAATATGATCAATGTATGTTAACATTGTAAGTTCTTATTGTTTGACATTTATTTACCTTAGTTGTATTCTTTATTTGATTATGAATATATTGTATTAATTTGTTAATGGTAATGGGCTATGATTTTATTAACTTGTTCAGTATCTTTGGGACCAATTCACTTAGGAATTATAGAATAAATATTGAATTTGTACATATCAATTCTTCTATAAAACACGTGTTGTTTTTATCACATATTACACATTTATGAGGGCCTTCTAATTGTGGGTCTATAGAACATACATGTCTACTGAGTATAACCTCCTCCAAAGAAATTCGGTGTTATTGTTTAACTGGATTGAATTCCACGAGGCTGGTAGGTGTAAACTTAGTGATATTGAGAATGAATTGACACATATTCATAATGTGAAACAGTTCTGGGCAATTTTGAAAATAATTTTGCTAGGAGGAATATAAATAACCTGAAATTACTTTCCAGAATATTTTTATCATGCTGCCAAAAATTATGTCAGTAGTTGGAATATTAATTAAAATTTAGTGTGTCTTTTTACATTTATTTTCCAGGTTTCATAGCAATATGTTTTGGACTTAGTGCATTAGCAGTTTTGTATGAACTGTTGCTGGTATACCAGATATCGTTGAAGCAAACATCTGGAGTATGGAGGCATGGGAGAAGTAGGATGGTGCACACCTTGCCACACAGAAGGTAAAATAATTAGTAGGATGAAACTGAGGAAAGAAACAAGACGGGTTTCACGGGTTTGCATAGTAACTACGGATCTGAACCTGTATCTCAAAGTCAGAGTGAATGAGGCTCAAATCCCTATCCAACATTCTGAAATTAAGTTTCCTGTTTCTCTTCAATAATTTCATTCAGTATGTATTTGTTCTGTGTTCTATTTGAAGATGAAATGTCAAAGATGATGGCTCTTGAAATGTGACTGATATCTAGGTGTGGGAAGAATTTATCTTTGTACCACTGTTGTTTAGTTTTTGTGCTTCATATGTTCAACTTCTGCGGCTCTCTCTCTTCATGTTCATAGATTTTGAGTCACAGATAGAGACAACAAAAAGACTCTCACAGTTATAGTTTTCGGCTGCTAAGGCCTATGCACTCACTAATGCAAATGCAACTCGTACACACGACTGCAGTCTCGGGCAACTGAAACCACACTGCGAGCAGCAGCACCAGTGCATGATGGGAGTGCCGACTGGGTGGGGTTGAGGAGGAGGTTGGGGTGGGGAGTGGGAGGAATAGTATGGTGGAGGTGGTGGACAGTGAAGTGCTGCAGGTTAAACGGTGGGCATGGGGGAGGTTGGAAAGGGGGGGGGGGGAGGAGTAGTGGAAAAGGAGAGAAATAAAAAGACTGGGTGTGGTGGTGGTGGTGGTGGAGTGATGGCTGTGTAGTGCTGGCATGGGAACAGGGAGAGGCTGGATGGGTGAGGACATTGACTAACGAAGGTTGAGGCCAGGAGGGTTATGGGAACGTAGGATATATTGCAGGGAAAGTTCTCACCTGCCGAGTTCAGAAAAGCTGGTGTTGGTGGGAAGAACCCCTATGGCACAGGCTGTGAAGCAGTCATTGAAATGAAGGATATCATGTTTGGCAGTGTGTTGGGCAACAGGGTGGTCCATTTGTTTCTTGGCCACAGTTTGTCAGTGGCCAGTCATGTGGACAGACAGCTTGTTGGTCGTGATGCCTACATAGAATGCAGCACAGTGGTTGCAGCTTAGCTTGTAGACCACATGGCTGTTTCCACAGGTGGCTTTGCCTGTGATGGAATAGGTGACGTTAGTGACCAGGCTGGAGTAGGTGGTGGTGGGTGTATGTATGAGACAGGTCTTGCATCTAGGTCTGCTACAGCGGTATGAACCACGAGGTAAGAGATTGGGAGCAGAGGTTGTGTAAGGATGGATGAGTATATCGTGTAGGTTTGGTGGATGGTGGAATACCACTATGGGAGGGGCGGGAAGGATAGTGGGTGGGACATATCTCATTTCAGGGCACAACGAGAGGTTACCGAAATCCTGGCGGAGAATGTAATTCAGTTGCTTGAATACCAGATGGTACTGAGTTACGAGGGGAATGGTCCTAGAGGGACTGCTCATCACTGCAGATGCGACGACTGTGGGTGGCTGGGCTGTACAGAAGGGACTTCTTGGTATGGAAAAGGTGGCAGCTGTCCAAGTGGAGGTATTGCTAGTGGTTAGTTATTGGTGGTTGTTAAATTCCATCCTGGATTTTCCATTGTCTGATTTTTGTCCCTATATTTGATATTCAGTTGTCCATTACCTTTTTCAAGTTGGTTACATTTTTAATTGTGGTTTTGGGAACAAAGCATCATCATGATGTGGGGTTAGATGGACAAGGTCTGCTCAAAAAATTAAAGAACATTCATAATTTAGTACCAATGGTGTGTTGGAGCAAAATGCAGTTGGCATCCATGCACACACCTGTGATAAATGTGCAACTGCTGGATGTTGCATTGGTGTGTGTCTGTTAGTTATTGTTCAGTGCTGTATTGAATAGAACATTGTGTCACACAGTTTCTGAACGTCGAGATTCCAGAGTTAGAGAAGCAATGTGTTTGCATTAAATTTTGCATGAAACTCAAGGAAACCTTTAAAGATACGCAGTAAATGATGCAGGAAGCCTATGGCAATGGGTGATTAAGCTGTACTTGGTGTTACAAATTGTTCACATGGTTTAAAAATGGCCAGACAGAAGTTAAAGATGACCCTCATTCAGGACACCCTTCGACATCTACTGACGATGCTCATGTCAGGAACGTCAGGAAAATTGTGCATGCCAATCAAAGACTGACTCACTGAGAGATTGCAGAAGAATGTAACATTTCAGTTGGATTATGTCATGAAATCCTGACACAGCATCTTGGAATGTATCATGTTGCCACCAAGTTCATTCCACGGTTCATTAGTAAACACCAGAGAGACCTTCACCTCACAATCTGTGAAGCTTTCAGATTGTGCAAATGAGAATGAGATGTACCTTAAGAGAATCATAACTGGTGATGAGATGTGGGTCTATGGTTATGATGTTGAGACCAAGGGTCAGTCTTCACAGTGGGTTGGGAAAGGTTCTCCAAGACCAAAAGATGCTCGCTGGGTCAGGTCAAATATCAAAACCATGCTAATAGTTTTCTTTGGCTTTGAAGGATTAGTTCATCCCAAATTCGTGCCACAGGGACAAACTGTTAATCGATGGCATTATCAGGATGTGTTGCTATGCTTCTTGATGGTTACCATGTTTATGTGGAGGCTTACCGAACACTGAATTCTTCACATGGTGTCACGTAAACTTGGCTGCTTGAGGGTATAACTCTATAATCAGGGTGTAACTTCAGTCCATCAGCTTATGGAGAGGGTCGATGCAGTATTGGTGCCTACCCGCACTCGTTTCTTAACGTTCGTTCGAGTGGAGCTCCTATCTAAGACAAAGGCATGCTATTAAGTCACCTACATCAGCCCCTACATACTGAACCCAGTGCATTGCTACCAATGTCAGCATTGGTCATACTTGCATGTCATGTAGAAACACAGCCAAATGTGTAACTTGGAGCAAGCATGTTAGTGAGGGAGATTGCCCACCTCCTCCTCTCCACTGCATAAGCTGCACTGTCAACTATGCCACTTCATCCTGTGAATGCCTTGTGTACTTCGATGTGTGAGCCGTTCAGAAGATCCAGTTGAAGGCAAAGGTACGTCTCAATGTTGCTTGCAAAATATTAGTAAGCCAAAAGCCTTGCTTACTGGTATCCGGCAGGTACAGTACCATTGTTGCTACGTCATGACCTATGAAACATATGACCACACAGACCTGTTACCTCCAGTTCAGTGCTACAGTTGTGAAGTCACCTAGTGCTAAGGTGACATCCTCAACTTTGCCTGCTACAGTTGCTCAACACAGTAAAAAACCTGCACCTACCCCAGTGAAGTCACTTGTGACACAACCAGAAGAGTGGAAATTTAAAAAGGAATTCTCCCGAGAGTACTTTCCACACATCTCAAGTCGGCAAACGTCTGGGTCCATTCAACAGAAGTTGAAAAAAACTAATGTTCTTCCCCTTCTCCAACTCGGAGATCCTCTACAGCAGTGACACTGTGTCGCACCTCTGTCTGGTTGACCTTTGGTGTGAATCACCAACTGATTCTCCACCGTGTAGTCAGCTGATCGACCCAGGGAGGTTACTGGTGCCTCTGCAGAAATAATGGAAAAGAATCCTCTAGCCTCAAAACCCTGTAGTAGTTTGCAGCTGAAACACGGTGTTTGGCATCCACTGAAGTAATTTCCCCCTATAAGATAAATATCTCCTATTGTCTAATATGGCTGTTCTCCATTCGAACATCATATCATGAGATCACACAGGGCATATTTGCAGCTGTTATTGCAATTGCGAAGCCTAGTTGTTTTATGCCTCCAAGAAATGAAATTACTCCCTCAAGGCAGCTTTGACTTCTTCGTACACTTCACTTCAATACGTTTCGACCTTCCGTCTGAGGAAGGAACTCCAGCTCACAGCAGAGTCATGATGCTCATTCTGGACATCACCTCTAGCCAAGCCATTTCACTGAAAACCCAGCTACAAGTTGTTGCTGTCCATTTTTCGGTCCCCAGTTATACCTTTTCTCTTTGTAATATCTACATACCTTCTTTATCTGATCTCACCAGGGCAGATGTACTGCAGCTTACCAGTCAGCTCCCTCATCCTGTTTTGGTACTCAGCTACTTCAACCCCCACCATCCCACTTGGGCTTCCTGAGCACCTGTCTGAGAGGCTGTTTCCTGGCAGATACTATCAACTAGCTTACTCATTTTTCTCAAACTGGTGAATCCACATTTCTTTCAGATTCCATACATGCTTTCTTGCACCTGGATCCCTCGTTCTGTAATGCACAGCTTGCCTACCATCTAGAGTGGTCAGTCCTCTCCGACGTGTACTTGAGCAACCATTTCCCACACGTGTTTCGTCTGTTAACTCATGTCCCATGAGTGTACAAGACCAACTGGCAGCTTTCTAAAGCTGACTGGAGGCTCTACTCTTCACTGGCAATTGTCAACAAACATTTCCACAGCAGTGACAATTACGTGGAGTGCCTTACGAATGTTATCCTTACCACTGCAGAATGTTCCATCCCCAGAATCTCTTCCCTACCGTGACATGTCCAGTCCCCTGGTGGACGGAGGAATGTTGTGATGTGGTTTGTGTGCGGGGATGTGCTCTCTGTATCTTTGAATACCATCCCACAAAGGAGAACTGTATTTATTATAAACAGTTTCACGTAAAGTGTAGTCACATTATCAGAAATAGCGGAAAACCTATTTGGATCTCTTTTACTGCTACTTTTAACCATTTGACTCCCTCTCCTATTGTTTTGGGGTAATCTATGTCAGATTCCTGGAAACAAGGTACATCTCATGATTTCTGGCCTGACTGTAGTGAACAATGTCATTGTGGACCCTGTCGATATTTCCAACACTTGGGTTGATACTTTGCAGAGATCTTGAGCTCTGCCCATTACCATCCTGTCTTCCTACTTCGGAAACGAATTGCGAGGGAGGGGGGTTGGGCGCTCAGGAGATGCCTTTCCCCTCTCAGAATCATGAGTGCTACGATACTGTTTTTACTATGAGGGAGCTTGAATCTGTTCTCACCTTGTCACGATCCCCTTCTCTAGTATCGGATGATAATCATATTTAGATATTGCAGCATCTGTCTCTTGGTGGCAAGCACTTTCGCCGTCATACATATACTTACATCTGGACAGATGGCACATTTTCCAGACGTTGGCGTGAAGCTGCTGTAATCCCCATTCTAAAGCATGGTAAGGACTTACGTCTTCCATCCAGCTACCACACAATTTCCCTCGCCAGCAATGTAACAAATTTTCGATGGTCAGCTGGTGTGGTGGCTTGATTCTTGGAATTTATTAACAAATACACAATGTGTGTTTCATAAGCACCACTCTACAGTTGATCATCTCGTCACCCTGTCAGCCCATATTATGAACAATTTTCTGTGGATATTCCAGACTGTAGCTGTGTTTGATTTGGAGAACAATTAAAATACCTGCTTGAGGATGGGCATCTCCATACAGCCTGCCCAATTTTATTTGAGGTTTTAAAGAGACAGGGTTTTTGAGCTACATGTGGGTTTTGGCTTCATTGAACACCTTTTTTCAGGAGAATGGGGTGCCTCAGTGGTCTGTGCAGAGCATAGGCCTATTTACCATAGCAATTAACCCTATCATGGACTGTCTCCTGCCAGGCATCTCAGGCTCTCTTTTCGTTGATGACTTTGCAATCTACTGCAGCTCTCAATGGACCAGTTTACTTGAGCAACAATATCAGTGATGTGTTGACCGTCTTTACTCAAGGAGCTTCACAATGGCTTCAATTTTTACACTGAATTTGTAGAGGAATGAGGAGTTTTTTCTGCTGTCCTTACATTTCAGTCCTGTTGCTCTTTTGTTTGTCAAAACTATGAAATTCTCGAGGCTCACACTCAATAGGAAACTCTTCTTTTCATCCCATATATCTTATATCGCTGCACACTGTACCTGATCTCTAAATATCATATGTTTTTTAAATGGTACTTTATGGGGGGGTGGATTGGAAAATCCTCCTCTTATATTAATCCTTTATCTGATCAAAAATGGTCTATGGGTGTCTCATTTACTCATCTGTGTGACCATTTATTTTATGCTGTCTCAACACAATCCACCATCAAGGCACATGTTTGCTCACTGGAGCTTTTTACACTACTCTAGTTATGAATCTCTGTGCTGATGCTGCGGAACTACTACTGTCGTACCGGTATGATGTTCTCCTCAGTAGATGTGTGTTCCATCTGTCCTTTCTGCCCAACCATCCATCCTACATGTCCTTTTTTGATGAATCACTTGAGCCCAATAAAGGGTAAGCACAACTTCTTTGTTGCCTGCAGCAGTTAGCTTTTGTATACTGATTTGGAAGCTTAAGGTTACATTAACTGCCATTTTACTGATGGGTGAGAACCCTTCACTGTCTTCGCTTTTCATCGTGGACTTATTTTGCTTGCCAAGGCCACTACTCTAGATTCGACCTACTGCTGGAAGGTTTTCAAACTTTGCACACAACTTGGAGACAGCACCTTCGTGTACAGTGATGCTGCAAGACTGACCATGGCATTGTCATTGCCAACAAATGTTTTAGGTATCAGCTTCTAGAACAGCACTTGATTTTTACTGCAGAGCTTTCTGCCCTCTATCAGTCCACCTGGTACATCAGATGTCACAGGCTTCTCAACTGTGTATTATCTTCATATTCGATTTGTACCCTCCAGAACCTCTGCGTGCCATACACATACTACTCCTTAGTATAATGAATCAAAGAATACCTCCACTCACTTGCTGATGATGGAGCCAACGTGATGTTAAAGTGGGTCCATGATCATGTCGGAGAGTTGGGGTATGAAGCTGCCAATGCTGCAGTCCAACTAAGTAGGCCTTTTAGCTATTCTGTCCCTTCAGATGATCTCTGTGTTGCCAAATGTAGGAACATTGTGTCACTCTGAAAGGAACACTGGTATTCTCTATATGGAAACAAACTCTGGGAAATAAAATGCATCCCAAGGGCTTGGACGACTTCCTCTCACCCCTCTCATCGTGAGGAGACACTTTTAGCTAGGTTGCATATTGCGAACTGTCGTTTCAGTCACTGTCATTTGTTAAGGGGAGACGCTGTGCCACTCTGTGTTTACTGCAACCAATCACTGACAGTATGCCATTTTCTGCCCCAGTGGCTATTTTATAACCGTTTATCTTTTAATGAATGTTTGCCATCTCAGTTGGCAGATATTTTACCATATATAATATGAGCTTTAAATTAATTTTATTTTTCATTTGTTGCAGTAATATGGTGAAGAAAATTTAATTTTCAACCATTTGAGCAACCTCATCAAAGGGGAAGTGATGGTTTTTAGCTATCCCTCTACTCCATTCAGTTATGATCTGAGTGTTATTGACTTCAAATTCAGTCATTAATTGACCTATGACCTCAGTTGTTTCGCATTCTTAAGTGACAACAAACTACAATGTCAAGTGTAACACAGTTCCAGTATGTAACAATGTTAAACCTTGTATGTAAAATATTTTATATAAATCATGATAACATCAGAATAAACTTCCTGTATACACCACTTCTCTGCAATGCACACTGAGATGCTATTTAGTGAAATAATTGTGTAGAAAGTGTAAGATGTTAAACATATGGCATACTATCTGCAACCATACCATCCAGCCACTCTCCTCAAATGTTCACAATCAGCTCCCAAACTCAACTGATCAGCTTGAAACTGTTAGCTTGTTGGGCATTATTGGTATGAGCCAAAGGCACACAAAATGCTACCTCTACATTACTTAATAATAAAGTAGTTGTAGAATATTGGTGAAGAAATGAATCTGAGTAGGGGGTAAAAAAGCTTACTATCAAGAAGATTGCTACTATGGTTGTCAATAAAATCAGAATTAATTTATTAAAGAAAAATAAATAAATGAAAATATGCCTTCACTTCACTCCACCTATTATTCCGTACATCAGCTAACATTTTCTCAACTCAATTATTAAGTGAGGCTTGGGAGGGAATATTATGGCTCCCAGAGCCAGAAATGTTGCAATGTACCACATAGTAAAAAATTTACTTGTATTTATTAATAACAATAATTTAAAAAGTGCACATTGTGAAAGAAGTTATCCCTTGAGCAGGGGCAACTATGTATAAAGTGTGCCTACCACTAGTAACATTGTTTTGCACTGTTCCATTGTTGTTTTACAGTTGCAAGCCCATACCCATTTGGTCATTACTGATTTAGCTGACACACTGGTAAGTTGTGTTGTCATATGTCCAAGTAAAAAGCAGAAATGCAAAATAAACAGTTAGGTAGGTCAGAAAAAATTTACGATCTGTGCTCAAAAATGCCCCAGATTCTGAGCTGGCAGCACATCCCACAATGAGGCAGTTGTCTACAAGATAATAAGTAATTGAATAAGTGTTTGTTGGCTGGGATTTGATGCAACTGCGCTGTTTAATGCTCTGAGTGGGTCACAAAAAAATTAAGCAGTGATTTAACTCACATAATGTAAGTTTATTTTATTGTTGTTTAATTAAACTAAGATTAAACTGTGATTTTGCTCATACTATTTTACCTTTTAAATATAAAGACAGCTGTTGTCTACATGTTTACAAAGTTCACCACGCCCCACTTTGTGTTACGAAAATTGGTAGGGCCACTCGAGGGTTAATAACGCAGGCAGAAGAGCTAAAGCTATATGAGACTTACCTAAACCACAGACAGCCAAAGGAAAATAAATCATTGCAATTTATGCTAGTTGACTGATGCAGATGATTTTAAGAACCGTAATATAAATGTAGTAGATACAATTGAATTAGCAGGAAAAACAGAAAAATCAAGGCAGTCCTTTGAAAAATGCATCTCCCTAGCAATGTCCTACTTCAGACCTAACTGTATTGCACATACACGTACATATATCTGCATAGATCTGCATGACTACATTGTCCTGGCCAACTTGTTTGTATGGGCACTGGCCTAGAAACATGTGCCTATTGACGAATAAATGCCTGATCTGTATAGAGTGTTCTTATCTTGAATCCTTCCATTATTTATATTGCACCAAGGACTTTCCAAGGACATAACATGTATTTGTGAAAAACTCTCACCCACTTTCTCTTTTGAAATTAAGAATTTGTTAATCCTTGCCAAAATAAAAAGTAGACAGAAGAGATGTCAGTAATTACTGATCTATTTAATTGCTGAAATCCAAATCCAAATGTGTAAAGAAAGTAATATACACTAGGACAGCATCCTGATTTGCTTGTAATGATATGCTTAGTGATCCATAATTTTGATTTCACAAGGATTTCTTAACTGAGAATACAATTTACACATTCTTTCAGCCAAAAATTAAATAACAAAAACATTGACATTTAATTTTTGTGTCCTCTTGAAGGAATTTCAATATGTAAATCACAGCACTTTGTTTAAAATAAAAGTTTACTGGAATTAATTATGTAACTGACAAATGGTACACACCATTTCTAATTAAAATAATGCAGAAGATTATGGTGTGTGGTTCAGTGACTACAGACAGGGAAGATTTTTCTTATATACTGGGGATTAATTAATGGAGTTCCACAGGGTGCAAACTTAAATCCTCTTTTTTTACTCCTATATATAATTGACTATACATTGAGTATGAAAGAAGTGGACGTACTCTTATTGCAGATTTAATGTTATACATACAACAAGGGAATTTGTAAATAGTACTTTTTAAAGTGTTATTACCTGTTTTTCTGCCAATTGTCATTGCTTTAATTACAGATTGCATTGTCCGCTCTGCCTGTTAGTGTGTATTATTTTATTTTTTGTAATTTGCTTTGTACAATATGCATAAAATCATGTTTCAGTTAAGTTAGGTCATCAGTCACCACTTAATGTTATTTTAGTTAATTCTGGCAAATAGTGAAGGTGCTGACTGGAGATGTTACTGTAACTCTCTCCAGGATTTATAGAGTTTTCAGGAGGAACAGGCACCATGACAGAGTAGAATGTGTAGTAAGGCATTCAAAGAAGGGGGTGGTGAGAAGGGCCTGACAACTGGCAGATTGTACGAAAGTAGGTAGAATTAAAAAGCACAGAGATAGCTTCATGTTAGAGACAGAAACGGGTTTCATAACTTCTGAAGTGGAGAGGAGTCTCAACTATCTGTAAGGGTAAGGAGACTGTAGCAAATTTTGAATATAGTGAGAAAAACATAAGGTTGAGAGGAGGGATGGGAAGAAGAAACTTCTGCTGCTCGGTAGTAGACAGTGAAGATTGTCAGGTAGGACATGAGAACTAGAACACTAGTATATCTGTACCTATTCCAGAGCTCAGTCGCATTATACAGGATACAGAGCAACTGTGCAAAGACATATTAGAGAGGTGTGTGTGTGTGTGTGTGTGTGTGTGTGTGTGTGTGTGTGTGTGTGTGTGTGTGACACCTTGCAAAGGCGGCTTCTGGACCTATCACTGTTGTGCACTTTGTTTAATTGTTTGCATGTCATGATCAGCAGTGCTGTAAAGCTAGTTACTGTAAACTTAGGAATAGCTGTGATGGAAGCTGGCATATCCCAAATTGATATGATACTGGTCATGGCTATCAGTAGACAGTATGGGGTTTTTAAAAGCAAGGGCTACATCTGAAACAGGTTATTGAGTTTAGTGGCAGAGAATGTAGTGGGTGAAATCAGATTTGCATGGCCCAGTTCCTGTTGTAATGGGGAAGACTGGTAGATCTTTTTAGTGTGAATTTGACTAACAGGAATCCCTACTTGTGTGTGGTCTTGGTAATTATATAAGGTAATCTGATGGTTACAAAAGAAACAGACTATTGGGCACTACTGATATTTCATCAAAATTTTAGGGAGAGCCAGTCAGTGCTGCAGAAATAAATCTTGACTGTGATATATAGTGGTGACCCATTTCTTCAAGTATTCTTTATGGGCTATAGTAGCTGCCATCTGTGCCAAAGATAACATTCTGTTCAGATTGACTGAAGTGTCAAAATTTTGTTCTGAACAAATGTTTCTGCAATTTATCAAGTGTTTATTTATCAGTAAACTACACAGGGAACCAGTATATGGAGCAGTAATTGGTTGAAGTGTGTGTTTCCCTCAAAGAAGTAATGTATATCATCTTTTAGTGCCTTCTTTTATAGAATATAATTGGTTTGGTTGGTTGTTTTGGAGAGTAAAGGGACTAAACTGCAGGGTCATCAGTCCCTGTGGTGATTTGGAAAGTAAAACGTTCATATAAAAAGGTCTAGTGAACAGACTGATACGTCAATGATAACTAATTGAAAAATGCACACATGTGCATGAAAATGGAGAGAGGGGCCAAGGAGTGCCAAATAACACTGAGCACACTTAGTTGATGAAAATTTATGGGCTGTAGGGAGTCAAATGTAGTGAGGCAAGTTTTATAATATAGTGAATCAATGCATAAACATAAAACTTTGTAACAAGCTATGAAAAACTGGGAAAGAGATGCCAGAATTTTAGTGAAAATGTAAAGAATACAAGTTGTGAAAAAGAAAATGTGTTTACATGTGACAACAGAGAATATTGAACAACTGTGACCTATTGTTGTGCAAAATATGTGACTGTTTATAGCTTAATATTGGAAAAATTTGAAATAAACAAAGACTGTGTTAACACCATAAGTGGCAAACTTGTTTCTGATTTGTGACATACGATTTGTTGTATAGTTGTAATGTGCAGCCCCCTACACAACCTTTCAATAGATATTCTAAACTGTATAGTGGTCTGTCTCCAGACTCCTACAGTCGCCAGGAATGAGCCAGGTGGGATGTGATGGTGAGAGTCTAGTTACACTTGAGAGTGCCAAGAAAACATCATTGACAATAACACATTTATTCGGCAGTAATACAGGATTGTTTTCCAAAGCACTGCACCACAGCTGGGCCAGCAGAGTAGCATCTCATCAGCGGTGGAAGGCTGGCATTCATGCGTTCGTCTTGCAGTATCACCAGCACAGCAAAGCATTGGGCGACATCTGCTACGTCATGGGTGGCCATCGACCATGGAATCTGGTGGCCTCCAACTCTGCGTATCGATCTCCATGGTGCTCTTGTGGAGTTGAGCCCCAAGTCCTTATGAAGTACTCAATGGCTCATAGGGGTCGGCTCTCAGCGCCTGTGTAGGGAAGATGAGCCAGCAGCCTCAGTGTCTGCCACAGGAATGGGATGAGCAGCAGCGGTACCCATCTACTCGAAGGCGGATGACAGACAATGTCCAGGTCATGCAGATGAAGCCTTCAGCAGGGTAATGGCGGCCTCTGCATCCCATAGAATTGTCTTGGAAGTTGGCAGTGCAGGTGGCAGCAGCCACGTCCACCTGGCTGGACTCGTGGTTCCATAGATAGTTGGATACAGTGTGCCGAGGGTTAATTTCCCCAGCTTCCCCTCTCACTGGGTAGCTGCAGCTGACACAAGGGCTGAAACCATGCAATGGGCAGCCAGCAGTCAGTGCTCATCAGCCAGCCATGAGTTAAGAAGGGTGGGATATTTATGTTGGCACTTCCCATGTGCTTTGCGGCAGCAAAGATTGCTATGATATCGTGTGTCCTGGCTTTTCCTTGCTGTCATCTCTCCTTGTGACCTCAGACTTTGTCAACTTCATCTTTCAGAGGCTCTTTGCTCTGCTGTCTTTGTACCTGAATATTTATTGTTGTGTTATTCCTAGCCTTCTTTATGAAACTCTGCATTGTCACTACTATGATGGTACCTCTCAGCTCCCATGATGTCATTATGCTTTGCTTGCAGACTTAGAAACTTGGTTGCTCCCTCTTGTTGTGATAGCTTTTGTGTTTGCCGCAACTCTCTCAGTATTTCTCCCTAGCTGGCAGTCTGCTGATCGTTGACACAGGTGGTTCGGCTTCTGGGAGCCAGGGCTACTAATCTGGGGCATAACAGCTGAGTGATATCAATGCTTTGGCCAATTTCAAAAGAAGCATTCACTGGTGGTTTCTAGTGGCAGTTTTATTTACACTGACAAAAAAAGCATTCTTGCCATTGGAAATTAAATTGGAGATGAATAAAGGTATTTTGTTTAAACTTTGTTCTTGTCTTACGACACGATTCAAGGAACTTTCAGATACACCTTGTGTGATATAGACACTACTACTGAGATAGGATAAAATAAATGTATTGTACGTTACCTATCTGGCCAGTTCTTCATAAGAAACTGTAAAATTTACCAAAATCGAAATTTATTGAGAAGTTTGAGGTTGTTAATGTATAGAAATAAAAAAGTTAAATTTACAAATAATGTATGTGCATCAGCTGCCATTGGGAAAACAGAATGCACACAAAATATAATGACAATAATTTATATTTAAAGAAAGAGGGAAATCATTTTGAAAATGAAGGTATCAGATTTTGGTACAACATTAGAAATGAATTACTTTCTTAATATGAGTAGTAAGTTATTGATGCATAAATTTCTGGATGACATAATTTGTGATTGTTACAGGTTGTACTCTAGACTTTTCCAAACATTGCTGTACACTGCTCAAGTTCTTCTTTCCTACGTACTAATGCTATCTGTAATGACATACAATACTTACTTCACTGCATCAGTTGTACTTGGTGGTGGCATTGGTTATTTTCTACTAGCAAATTCAATTTTGGAACTGAGGGACTTTGGTGGCTGTGACAACTTTGCTGATGAT
Organism: Schistocerca gregaria; assembly: GCF_023897955.1. NCBI lineage: Eukaryota > Metazoa > Arthropoda > Insecta > Orthoptera > Acrididae > Schistocerca > Schistocerca gregaria. Next base: position 180,652,405 of record NC_064931.1, on the reverse strand, counting down.
GGCAGTAATAACAGTGAGTACTTTTAATGTCTCCAGATGTAAGGGTGCCATTGAGAAATAGCATGAAAGAATTCTGTCCTTTACATGTTCTTAAATGCTGTGTGCTTAATAGCAGAATAAAATGGAGGTTTCCTTGTAGTAAAAATTGTAATAATTCGTGGAAATAACAAGTACCCATAACTGGACAAATAAGACACATAACTTCCTTATGTGGTCACACACACACACACACACACACACACACACACACACACAGGGAGGGAAGGGGGGGGCAAGAGAGAGAGAGAGAGAGAGAGAGAGAGAGAGAGAGAGAGAGAACAAGTGGGGGGGGGGGGGGGTGTACCACAGCTCATAGATATAGACGTATGTGTATTGATGTGCTGTGAAGAATAACAAAAGTTCACAAACTGAAGTACCAAGGTTCAGATATATTTTCTGGGCTTATGTACTACACAGTGCCTTCAATGGAAGGTGAGGGAGTAAGTCTCATATTAACTTTTTTTCTATAGGCATGTATGATACTATTGTTTTGGCCAGAGTTAAAGATAACACCACCTATGTAGCATGTAGTAGCAATGATGTCTGGGTGTCTGATATGAATAGATGGTGGTATGTGTTGGTGCTACTGCTCACAAGGTGGGACCTCTGTGGCTATGCATGTCACTGGGCGACTACTGCAGAACTGAAGAGAGTAGTTTGATGAGAAATAGCTGCCATTTGGCCAACAATAATTCTCAGAGCCATGGGCAACTCCCAAGTGAAGGTCACAGTACAATATCAGTGATAGTTGATCGGTGAATGGTGATGCCTTTTGAATTTGTTTGGAGGAATTACAACATATGACCACCTTACATGAAATAGTGTGTTTTGGTTTCCTTGGTTTGTTGAGTTTCTATTGCCTTTCAAGATATGGAGGCCTTTTGTGCTTCAGCCTGTATTTCACTTGTGAAACATGCCCTAGCTGTTAGCATACCCATCATTTCATAGGAAAGGTTAGCCCTTTAAAGAACATAATTTTAGAGTGTCATATGTCACTTTGTGATAAATATGATCATATCACGATGCGTGGTTGAAGTGGTCACATGTTTACATCCCATCAACAATGGACCTGGTGCAAAGTTATTTTGGAAAATTCTTTATACGATGTTTGGAAATTTAGTAGTGGCAACTATTTATCTGCAGCTCGTACAAAATAGATACATGTTTTGAAGTTTTACTGACCTTTAAAGTAGTCACCAGCACTGTGTATAACTTGGTGCCAGCGATGTGAAAGTCTTGGATACTCTTAGCAGTGCCAGTTGTGTTGACAGTTCGAGCGTCACTGTCTATTGCCCGATGAATTTGTAACAGTTCAGTTTTGGAACACAACCTACGACCAGCATAGAGACAGAAGTGATGACACTTTCTGCAGGACCTGACCATCATTTTGGAGGACAATGCTCAAGCACATACAGTGCAAGCTGTTACTGATTTGTTTGACTGATGGGGCTGCTAAGTGCTATACCACCTACTGCAGTCCCCTGACTTAAGCCCTCGTGAGTTCAACTAGATTTCTAAACTGACATAAAGACTTCACGGCATTCGCTTCAGAACTGCTATAAATTCGTCAGGCAATAGACTGTGCCGCTCGGACTGTCAACACAACTGGCACTGCTAAGAGTATCCTACGACTTCCACATTGCTGGCAATGGGCTATACACAATGCTGGTGACTACTTTGAAGGTCAGTAAAATTTTGAAACAGGTATCTATTTTGTATGAGCTGCAAATAAATAGTTGCCACTATTAAAGTTCCAGCCCTCGTAGTATTCACACTGTTACTGGATGAAATAATTCATTTTCTTTTCTTCCTGGGCATTAGTGGCCATTGTGGGTTTGGATAAACCCTTTCTTTCAGATACTGCATGAAAAAATAGGCACTGTCAGATCATGTGAATATAGTAACTGAACTACTACTGAAATGATGCTATTGCTGCATAATGACACATTGGTACATATTTCAAGAATATATTATGATATACCATACCAGGTGTAAAAGGGAACATTTTAGCTTATTACATCATATTATGATACTATATGGATCTGTTTTTTTCTTTTTTTTATGAATAGGTTTAAGCATTCTCTCCAGTCTTTTGCCCCTTTTTTCTGCTTGGCAGAATATTTGATAATTTACTGTTGGCTTATGAGCTTAATTCAAATTTGTAGTACATTGTAAAAATATTAAATATCTATGGGCTGTGGTGCACATTAATAAGTAAGTAATAAATTGCTATAGTAGTTATTACATCTAACACACATAAGTAGCAGAGTAGTCAGGCAAATAAAAGTGATTACACAGCTATTTCTAACTTACTGTTTAATTTTTGTGTATTCTGAAGTTATATTTTTATAAGAACTATTAATTATTTTCAGATGTTCCTCATGTAGTAGTAGTGAGAAACTTGTATCCTCCCCACTACTTTATCTGTGTGGTATTTTTGGGTTTTACGTATGTAACTGATTACTTTTATCCTTCATTTTCAGTCTTATGTTATGATGTAATTTAAAACGAGCCACTGCTTTATCTTTAATAGTATTTGTATCCTTATTGATCTGGTCTGAGATTTCTTAGACATGGCATGTTATGCAAGTAATCACTTATCTTCTAGCTAATTCCATCCTCTGCTTCAACTTGCTTACTATGTTCCAGTGGAGTTGTTTTGGCTTAATGTTATTTGGCTACAATAAAATGTGTGGATGGGGAGCAGTTTTTGGTCCTTGTCTATGCTTCATGTAACTTTAGCTTTATATGTTTTCTCATATTTTGTGTCAGTTTTACAAATAGCTTTGTCAGAAATGAGGAATTCTCCAAGTATTTTTCTGAAAACACAAGGAGAACATTCTAGTAACTAAATACAAGGCAATGCCACTCCATAACTCCTCAACAGATTGAGAATGTTCCTGTACTACAGTATCCAATTACTTAAACATTCTGTCCCCCTGGGGATTTCTAGTGTACACCATCTTTTGAAACTTAGGAAATTTAAAAATCTAACACAGCAAGTGAACTGTTCTGTGGTACCAGAATCAGAATTTTATTGTCTCATTTCATACATGTTAAATCATTGAATTAGTGTCCAGGAGACTTTTTAAGTATATAACTATAATAGGTTTCTCATGGAATACAACATTTACTAGAACTATAAAAATCTATATATATATATATACCATTAATTTTTAACCCGGTCAGATGGTCAGATCATCATTAAAAATTTTAGTAGAGTAAAAGCCCTTTTTTTTTTTTTTTTTTTTTTTTTTTTACCAGAGGGCTGTATAATTTTCTTTTTACTGAATTACTTTCAATCGTTTGAAAATTTTTCTTTTTAGCTTATTGTATATTTTCATCACCATGTATTGTAGGGTCTGTGTAAAAAGACTGTGTTTGTCTAGGAATCGTGAAACTTTCTCTGTTTCTAGTTTCATATCCATGCTGGAAGTTATTTGGAGAATACAATTCTGGATTAGTATTTGTGAAAAGAATTATTTCTTAGAATTAAAGTGAGTGAGTATATGTTTAGGTCTCTAGAGGCCAACAAGATTCTCTTGGCTTTGGACTACACATGTTCCTTATACTTTCTTTTTATAAAGTTAATATCTTGTCAAATTGCTAGCATTTCCTCAAAAGACAATGCTGTATCTCACTACCTTCTTCATGTCTATGGCAGTGAAACTGGCTAAGATTGACAAAGCTATTGGCAGGCTGTTTGGTTTATTGTTTAAATAGTCTATATGTGAGGACCAAAGCAGATTTCTGTCCAACTGTATTTCTAAGGATTTAACACTTTCTGCTTCATTTAGTTAAAGACTTCAGTGCAAAATGTTGATATAATTTGTTTTAGACTGTTTTGTCTTCAGCTGCATAAGCTGTGTTTTTGAAATATTTTGTTTTAGGCCATTTACATGGCACCACACATCTAGATTTTTTAGAGTTTTTATGACATTTTTGGGAATTTCTTCTGCATTTTTATTTTCTATCGTTATTGATGTGTCATCAGTGAATTAAGCTGAACTATACTTCATATTTATGGGTAAGTCGTTTATGTAAAAAAAGAAAAAGTATTGGGCCTAGAATTGATCGTTGTGGTACCCCCTGTGAGATAGTTCTCCATTTTGAGGAGTATTTTCCTTTGTCTGATGTTATGATTACCCTTTGGTGTCTCTTTGTCAAATATGACAACTGTAAGGCTCTGCCTATAATTCTGTATTTTTGGAATTTATTTAATAGCATTGAGTGGTTCACACAGTTGAAGACTGTGGATAAGCCACAGAAGATTCCTGCAGTGTTTTGTAATTTATCTAAGGTGGAATTAACTTTATTTATGAATTCATTAATTGCATAAATTGTACTTTTTCCTTTTTGGAAGCAAAATTGATTCTTTGAAACACTCTTAAATTTGTGACAGTAATTTTGAATTCGGATTGTTATGATTATTTCAAATATTTTGGGAAATGCAGGAAGAAGGGAAATTGGATGGTAATTTCCCATATCTTCTTTAGAGCCTTTTTTTAATACTGGTATCTTGTAAATAATTTCAGATATCTAAGCAAGATTTTGAAAAAGCAGTACGCAAAGAGGAGAGTATTTCACGATATGATTAATATGTGAAACTCCCATATACCACAATATTCAAGTGACTACCGATTTTTTTCTGTGAAATGATGTAATATTTAAGTGCCATCAATAGCTGGTGAAACGAGAACTACTGTGGGTTTGGAACTATATATGTGAAGAAATTAGTTTATTTTTATATTGAGAATGGGCATTTTCATAAACTATTGTCATGACTTTACGTCAGTTGCTGTTTTATCATTCTGTGTCACAATGTCTGCTGCATTATTATGTCAGTGAGGTGAATATTTATAAAGTCAACTGTATTTTGGAAAAAGACACTGATTAATGTGGCAACAAGGAGTCTTAGGTATTACTCAAAACTCATCACTGATAACCTCTCTCTGAAGAAAAGTAAAGGTGATGATAAGTCAAGGGAAAATAAATCGCAACTTCAATTGAAATTTCAGCAAAATCCTATACCTCAGTGTATGTTTCATAATGAATGCTAAGGACTGAAACTGGGCAACAGATTTTATTTCAGTGGCTCAATAATATAAGAAGTATTAGAACAGTTAACAGTACACAGCATGCCATCTTTTCTTTCCTATTCCTATACAAAATGAGGGATTGTACTTTTTCACCACACACATCTTTTAGTTTGTCAAAGATGTTGGTAATCTGTTTACACATTGATAGGTAGTTGACTGGATTTTGCAAATTTAAATGTTTTCATATTTCTCAGATCATTGAGATACAGAAATGAAATTCTTTGGTCAGTGTCAGTCCACATTATTCATTATTAAAAACATACTGGGGTATAGGATTTCATTAAAATGTCAACAAAAGTATCAATTTATATTCTCCAGACTTCCTATTCCCATTCATTTTCTTCAGAGAGACATTATCAGTGCTGCGTTTTGAGTAATACATTAAGTTTCCTTGTTGCCACGGTCAAATCTGCTTCTTTTGTCAAAAACAGCAGAGTTTGTAACTATTCATGTCACTGACATTCTAATGCAGTTAAAAATTGCAACAAAAAACAGCAACTGATGGAAAGACAGGTCAATAGTTTATGAAATTTCCCATGTCTGGTATAAAAATAAAGCGAAATTTCCTCACATATGATGTTCCAAACCCAAAGTAATTCTCATTTCAACAGTTATTCCGTGCTTAAGAAGGGCATTTGTTGGATCACATTTACTTTATGATAGCGTGGTCTATGGATCAGTCCGTATTTATTACCTTAAGATGTTAGACGCTGCTCATCACGAGGGCATTCGGATATTGACTAGAGCCTTTTGGACCAGCCCAGTTCAGTCTGTGGCTGAGGCTGGTGAACCACCACTGCGGATTTGGCAACATATCATTTGGGCTCAACAGGCGCTGAAAAACTGTGTCATCTGTCATTGGCATTTAGTGCTGTGATCCAACACAACTTTGAATGGCTGTTCAGGAGTCGGCCACATGCGACCAAGCCATTCGGGATACGTGCTACTGACTGTGTCAAGGATCTGGATCTATCAGACCTCCAAATATACAGCCAGGGATGGAATGTGTTGTCACCTTGGTGTCTTCAGAGGCCCAAAGTGATTTTAAGTGTAATGCGGTTCAAGAAAACTTGTGCTCCAAATTACATTTTTACAGCTTTTTATTCCATTTTAAGTACATATCACAGTTTAATCGTTGTTTATACAGGTGGATCCCAGCAAGAGAATGCCCTGAATTGTTTCACTGTTTTCCTGATAAGGTTTTCAAAGTGCATCTCCTCAAACAATTTACAAATTATAATGTGGAGTTATATGGCATTATGATGGCACTGGAGAGGATTCGCAGACATCACCATACAAGGTTTATTGTCTATTCCAACTTGCTTAGTGCACTGCAAGCACTTCATCTAATGTATCCAGTAGACCAACTGATTGAGCTCCTCCATGATTCCTTACAGCAGCTCCAACACCATGGCAAGGAGGTGCTTGGTTACATCAGGATACAGGGAAATGGTATGGCTGAAAAGCAGCCAAGGAAGCATGTCTGGATGGTGTTGTCCGTGAGTGTCCCATCCGCGTGCACGCCATCATCTCATTTTCTGACAGACGCATATGCTTCAGTGGGAGGCTGAATGGTTTCAGGTGACAGGAAACAAACAGCGATCACTCAAATCAACCACACAGGCATTCTGGACTTCATGTCAGCATCATTATTGGTGCTTAAATATTGTATTATTTCATTGAAAAAAGTTGCTTGAGTACCATGGTATATATGGAACTTTCCCATATTAATCATACGGTGAAATACTCTCCTCTTTGCTCACTACCGTTAGCCAAAATCTTGTATCAATGCCTGAAACCATTCACAAGATACAAGAAATTTTGTAAGTATTTCAGTCTGGCTTTTTCACTGGCGCCTGAGTTTGGGATGAAACGCTTTATATAAGACCAATTTTCTCGAGATTGGTAATAGATAGCAATATCCTTCAAAGTTTAAAGAAAAATTCCATGTGTTAGCTACAGTTCACATGCAGCAACATATGATCAAACAATCACCAAATGCAGTTTCATAGCAACCTCTATTTTTCATTGCATAGCTTCCTGAAATTCTGCCAGTGGTTTAATTAAGCTTAAAATATCACAATAAATCTGACAATTAACAAAATGATATGCAGTTTATCATGAAGCTGACAAATGAAGCTATAAGATGTGAGAGAATCTTTTTTTTTTTAACAAATAGTTTCTTTACAATTGTTTGAGAAAGATTGCCATTGAGCCGGGTGACACGCTGTGCCGTTTATTGAGTAAAGCCAGCCAGCTAGCTTCTGTGCTGAATCATTTATTGTGTGAAAGGTTCAGCATGCAAAGTAGCCATCATCTCCACCTGCTAGCCAACAGTCATGGACAGAGTAAAATAACAGTTAGCGATTGCTATGCAAGTCTTGACCAACTACTTGGAAAAATGTGAAAACTGCAAAAGGCTAGGTACCTAAACAAGAAAGTGTTTCGGAAATGAAAAATCTTAAATAGTATGGAAAGGATTGTCAAAAAATAAATTGGTGCTTTTTTTTTATAGAAAATATGTTTTCCCTGCTAAGCCTACAATGTATAATCTTGTCACTATGCAAATAACATTTTTGTTTGCACTTTGCTGTAATTATGTGAGCTTTCCCAGAGCATGTTTATTTTGTCTTTTGGGAGAGTCTACTTTCAATTTTTTATTGCCGCCGCCGCTGCTGCTGCTGCCACTGCTGCTGTCTTCTACCTGAATACTGATTTGATTCAGCTCTTCATCTAGCCTATTCACCTCCGTATAACTACCACAACTTGCATCCCATTTGAGTATGCTTACTGTATTCGAGTTTTGGTATCTCTCCACAACTCCTCCCATCCTAATTCCAAATGTGTCCTATCAGCTAATCAATTCTTTTAGTCAAGTAGTGCCAGCTGTGCCACGCCAGTAACAGGGAAGTAACTGATTTTGTGACATTTTACACGTTCCTAATCAGGAGCGAATTATTTAGTCTCTACTGTGCGCTTTGGGTGTTTAACTTTTGAATCTCTGCATGTTAATCTAAGTTGCTAGACACAGTTCTTGCGTTCTCGTCAGTGTCTACAGTAGAGCTCTGCAGCGCATGTCAATAGTCTTTTGTGTGGTGTAGTTTTCCACCATCTTTAGTATGGATAGGGACTGTGATTGCTGTGTGTGAATGTGAGCAAAGTTGATGACACTTCACTCTCAGCTCATGGCTGTGTCGGCTTTGGTTACGCAGCTTGCATTGGATAGGCATCACTGTTGTGGACCAGCCATGGGGATCCAACAGACATCCCAGCATGACCAACAAATTTGCTGTTCAGTCTGCACTGGTAGCCAGCCTGGGTACTGCTCGCATTGAGATTGCCTCCTTACCCACGGTCAAGTGGGAGCTCACCTCGGGACATGGCAAGCTGCAGAAGCTAAATGTAAGGCCTCCCCCATTAGTCTGACAAACAGATTCCAGGTGCTATCTGTGGCTGACAATGATCAGCCAGATACAGTCTCTTGTACTGTTTCAGAGGAAACGTCTCAGCCTGCATGATACAGGCAGTCACAGAGTGTGGAATTATTGGTAGTTTGGAGCTCCAGTGTTAGGTGTGTCATGGGGCTCCTTAGGGGACATGGCTGCCAATGAGGAAGAGAAATCAATGTTCGCTCCTTGTGCACACCAGGTAGAGTCCTTCCATATGTGGAATAGATCCTGCCCGGATGGTGTGCCAAGCACAGGGTGCAGCCAACTGCTGGTGGTGGCTCATATCAATGGTACCAATGATGTGTGTCACTTTGTATTGGAAGAGATTCTGTCCGATTTCGAGTGGCTATGTGTAGTGGTAAAGGCTGTCAGTCTTGCTTGCAAGATGAAATCAGAGCTCAAAATTTGCAGCATAGTTGACAGGACTGATCGCAGACTACAGAGCTGCGTGGAGGGTCTGAATCAGAGGCTCAGACAGTTCTGTGACCATGTAGGCTGCAGATTTCTTGGCTCGCACCATAAGGGGATGGTGTTTCAGGTTCTGTTAAATAGGTCAGGAGTCCACTATGTGCAGGAGATGGCTGCATGGGTAGCAGGTCTTGTGTGGCATGGACTGTTTTTTTAAGAGGGTAGAGGGACATGGGAAGATGCAAAAAGTGCTTTAGTCTCAAAGGTTGCAGGTCGAGCACAGGAAGAACGTGATATATGAATCATTGGTATAACAGTTGTAAATTGTCGTAGCTGTGTTGGGAAAATACCAGAGGTCCGAGCGGTAGTAGAAAGTACTGATGCTCAAATCATTATAGTCATTCAGCTGAAATTTTCGCAAAGGATTTAATATTGTTCAGAAAGTATAGACCAAATACAGTTTATGATGGCATGTCTGTTGCTTTTAGAAGTAGCTTATCTTGTAACGAAATTGAAGTAGGTAGTTCGTATGAGTTAGTATGGATTGAGGTCATTCTTGGCAACCAGAATAAAATAATTATTGGATCGTTTTACTGAACTCCTAACTCAGATTATAACAACTGCTGAAATATTCAAAGAAACCTTGAGTCTTATTCCAATCACATACCCGACTCATACAATTATACACTGAAGCGCTCGAGATACTGGCATAGGCATGTGTATTCAAATACAGAGATATGTAAATAGGCAGAACACGGTGCGGTTGCCAATGCCTATATAAGACAAGAGTTTGGCGCAGTTGTTAGATTGGTCACTGCTGCTGCTGTGGCAAGTTATCAAGATTTAAGTGAGTTTGAATGTGATGTTATAGTTGGCACACGAGCAATGGGACACATCATCACCGAGGTAGCGATGAAGTGGGAATTTTCCTGTACGACAATTTCACGAGTATACCGTGAATATCAGGAATGTGGTAAAACATAAAGTCTTCGATATAGCTGTGGCCTGAAAAACATCCTGCAAGAACGGGAACAATGACAACTGAATAGAATCATTCAATGTGACCGAAGTGCAACCCTTCCACAAATTTCTGCAGATTTTAATGCTGAGTCATCAACAAGTGTCACCATGTGAACCATTCAATGAAACATCATCTATATGGCATTTTGGAGCCAAATGTCCACTCATGTACTCTTGATGACTGCACGACACAAAGCTTTACGCCTTGCCTGGACCCGTGAATACTGACATTGGACTGTTGATGACTGGAAATGTATTGTCTGGTCGGATGAGTCTCATTTAAAATTGTATCGAGCAGGTGGGCGTGTACGGGTATGGAGAAAACTTCATGAATCCATGGACCCTGTATGTCAGAAAGGGACTGTTCAAGCTGATGGAAGCTCTGTAATGGTGTAGGGTGTATGCAGTTGGAGTGATACGTGCCCCCTGATATGTCTAGATAAGACTCTTGACAGGAGACACGTATGTAAGTATCATATGTGATCACCTGCATCCATTCATGTCCATTGTGCATTCCGATGGACTTGGGCATTTCCACCAGGACAATGTGATATCTCACATGTCTGGAATTGCTCCAGAGTGGGTCCAGGAACACTCTTCTGAGTTTCAACACTTCCGCTGGACACCAGACTCCCCAGACACGAACATTAGTGAGCATATCTGGGATGCCTTGCAACATGCTCTTGAGAAGATATCTCCACCCCCTTAAACTCTTATGGATTTATGGACAGCCCTGCGGGATTCATGGTGTCAATTCCCTCCAGCACTACTTCAGACATTAGTCGAGTGCATACCACATTGTGTTCCGACAGTATGTGTGCTCGCGGTGGTCCTATACGATAATAGGCGACTGTACCAGTTTCTTTGGCTTTTCAGTGTAGTTGGTGGTGACTTCAATTTACCATTAGTATGTTGGTGGAAATACATGGTTAAATCCAGAGGTATACATAAAACATTATTCAAAACCATGGTAAATGCATTCTCTGAAAATTATTTCGAGCAATTAGTTCATGAACCCACTTGAACGGTAAATGGTTGTGAAAACACACTTATCCTCACAAGAACAAATTATCCTGAACTAATAATGGGCATCAAAATGGGTACGGGGATTAGTGGCCACAGGGTTGTCGTAGCAAGTTTGAATACTGTAACTCACAAATCCACCAAAAATAAACAAAAAATGTATGTATTAAAAAGAAAAAGCAGATAAAAATCTGTTTGATGCCTTCCTGAGAGACAATTCCCACTGTTTACAAATTAACACTGTAAATATAGACCAGATGTGGCTTGAATTCAAAGAAATCATACTGACAGCAATGAGAGATTTATACCAAATAAATTAACAAATGATGGAGCTGATGCCCCATGGTCATATTTATAAACAAATTCAAAATCCCCAAGATTGCTCACCTTTTACAGAAGCTCGAAATTTAGTGTGGAATTCAATGTGAGATGCTTATAACAGTTTCCACAATGAAACTTTGCCTCAAAACCATAGCAGCAAGACACAATCAGTGCCTCCTGTGCCCGATAGCAATGGAAATACTATCTACGGTGCTGCTATAGTGGGTTACTAAACACAGCTTTCCAAAATGCCTTCAGCAAAGAAGACAAAGTAAATATTCCAGAATTTCAATCAAGAACAGCTGTCATTTGAGTAACTTAGAAGTAGATATCCTCAGAGTAGCAAAGCAACTTAAATCACTTAATAAAAGCAAGGCTTCCAGTCCAGATTGTATGCCATATACGTTCCTTTCAGAGTACATGGATGCAATATTTCCATACTTAACAATCGTACACAACCGCTCTTTCGATGAAAGATCTGTACCCAAAGACTGGAAAGTTGCACTGGTCACACCAATATTTAAGACGGGCAATAGGAGTGACCCACTTAATTACAGGCCCAGATCATTAACACTGATATACAGCAGGATTTTGGAATATGTAGTGTGTTCGAAAATTATGCATTACCTTGTAGAGAATGGTCTATTGACACACAGTCAGCATGGATTTAGAAAACATCATTCTTGTGTAACACAACTAGCTCTTTACTCACATGAAGTTTTGAGTGCTATTGTCAAAGGATTTCAAATTGACTTCATATTTCTAGATTTCCAGAAGCCTTTTTGTTATAATGTCAAGTTGAACAAATATATTTCAAGGACGACACAATACATGTAAGCCACAGATCAAGTAAACAAAGTAAGTCGGGTGTACACTTTAACAGTAAAATCAGAACTGAGTCAGAATCTAGTGGCTGTTGGCTGGCTGGACGCTTAGGTGGAGCTGCTGCTGCATGGCTGGCAGACAGCGCCGCATGTAGAGGACGCACATAACTGCGCGGCAGCACTTTGACAGATCGGTGAGTCACAACGCTTTTGATGGAGTACCTAAAAAGTGGCCTATAAGCAAACTGCACACTTGTGGAATATCATCTCAGTTATGCAACTGGGTTTGTGATTTCCTGTTGGAGAGGTTACTGTTCGTAGTGATTGACAAAAGTCATCGACTGAAACAGAAGTGATTTCTGGTGTTCTCCAAGGTTGTGCTATAGGCCCTTTAATGTTTCTTATCTATATAAAAACAATTTAGGAGACAAATGGTTCAAATGGCTCTGAGCACTGTGAGACTTAACATCAGAGGTCATCAGTCCCCTAGAACTTAGAACTACTTAAACCCTACTAACCTAAGGACATCACACACATCCATGCCCGAGGCAGGATTCGAACCTGCGACTTTAGCGGTCGCGCGATTCCAGACTGAAGCGCCTAGAACCGCTCGGCCACACCGGCCGGCTAATTTAGGAGACAATCTTAGGAGCCATCTTAGGTTTTTTTCATATGATGCATTCGTTTATCATGTAGTAAAGTCATCAGGTCAAACCAAATTGCAAAATGATTTAGATAATGTATCTGTATGGTGCAAAAATTGGCAATTGACAGTGAATAATGGAAAGTGTGATGCCATCCAGATGAGTGGTAAAAGTAATTCGACTTCAGTTACACGATAAACCATTCAAATCTAAAGGCTGTAAGGCCAACTAAATACCTAGGAATTGCAATCGCAGACAAATTCAGTTGAAAAGAACACACACAAACTGTTGTGGGGAAGGCCAACCAAAGCCTGCGTTTTATTGGTAGGAGACTTAGAACATGCAACAGATCTACTAAAAAGACTGTCTAAAATATGCTTGTCATTATCTCCTTTGTAATACTGATGTGCGATGTGGAATCCTTGTCAGATAGGATTAATGGAGTACAGCGAGAAAGTTCAAAGAAGGGCAGAATGTTTTGTATTATGAAAAAATAGGGGAGACAGGAACAGGGGCATGATACAGGATTTGGAGTGGAAATCGTTAAAACAGAGGTGTTTTTCATTTTGGTGGGATCTTATCATAAAATTTCAATCGCCAAATTTCTCCTCCGAATGCAAAAGTATATTGTTGACGGTGACCTACATGTGAAGAAACTATCATAATAATAAAATAAGGGAAATTAGAGCTTGGATGGAAAGATGTAGGTGTTCTCTTTCCACATGCTGTTCAAGAGTGGGATAATAGAGAATTAGTGTGAATGTGGTTTGATGAACCCTCTCCCAGGCACGTAAGTGTGATTTGCAGAGTGGCTATATAGATGTAGATGTGGATCTTCTTCAGTCTATCTTCTAAGATAAGCTGTAGGGACAGTATTGCCTCACATGTTCATACATTTCTCCGGATCCAAGCTGAGGTAGGTTATTTTTCTATAAATAATTCATGTCAGTCCTTTACAGCTATGACTCTTTAAACTGATGGTTTGATAGTATTCACACCTGTCAGCACCTGCTTTCTCAGGAACAGGAATTGTTACACTCCGTGTGTCTCGTATATCCTGCACATCAAGTGGAATAATTTTTTCGTGGCTTGCTCTCCCAAGGATCTTAATAATTATTAGACAATTTTGTCTGCTCAGAGGACCTTGTTCCTATTTAGGTCTTTCAGTGCACTGTCAAATTCTTCATGCAGTATCATATCTCCCATCTCATCCTCACCTACACCCACATCTCTTTATGTAATATTATCCTCAAGTTTTCATGCATAACATAGATCTTTTATATATTCCCTCCATCTTTCTGCTTTCCCATCTTTGCATAATACTGGCTGGAATCTGAACACAAGATAATCATACAGCAGATTATCTTTTGTCCAAAGGCCTCTTTAATTTTTCTATAGGTGATATCTATCTTTCCTGTAATTATTCAGGCATCTGTAGTTTTGCTTTGGTCCTGTAGTCAGTCCTGCTTAGCCATTTTGCACTTTGGCAGTCTCATTTTTTAAACGTCTGTGTTCACTTTTGTTTGCTTCATTTGTTGCACATTTATGTTTTCTTCTTTTGTCAGTTAAAATTCAATATCTCTCTTGTTACTTACATATTTCTACTAAGTCTTACCTTTTTATCCATGTGATCCTCTGGTAACTTCCCTGTTTCAGCTTTCAAAATTACCCTTTCTTTTTCTATTGTATTTCTTCCCTGTTTCATCTCTCAATTCTAGCAATTCTTCTTCTATTGCATTTATTTCCCCTGTTTTAGTCCAAGGTTGCCTAATTTTCCCTCTAAAAGTCACAACTACCTCTAGTTCCTTCAGTTTTTGCAATCTCTTCAGTTTTAATCCGCTGTTCATAACTAATAAATTATGGTCAGTCTACATCTGCCCCTTTAAATGACTTGCAGTTTAAAATTTGGTTCTGAGCTCTGTCTTACCATTTTGTAATCAGTTTAATACCTTCCTGCATCCCTTCCACATATAAAACCTTCTTTCATTATTCTTAAACCATTTGCTAGTGAAGAATCAATTATGGCCTGTACAGAATTCTGCCTGGTGGCTTCCTCTGTCATTTCTTCTCCCAGCCCATGTTCTCCTGTTACCTTTCCTTCTCTTCCCTTTCCTTCTGTTGAATTCCAGTCCCCAATTCACATTTAAATTTTTGTCTCTCTCAACTATTTGAATAATTTCCTTTATCTCTTCATACAATCTTTCAATCTCTTCATCTGCAGAGCTAGTTGGCATATAAACTTGCACTGCTGTGGTGGGTGTTGAGTTCTTTTCTGTCTTGCCTATGATAACACATTGTGTGTTGTTCACTGTAGCTTATCCACATTCCATTTTTCTGATTCATTATTTGGTCTCGTCTTACATTACGCCTGTTTGATCTTGAATTGTGAGCATGTCCTGGCATGAACCGAAGTCCTGTACTTCCTTCCACCACACTTCATTTTTTCTCACTATATCTGACTTAACCTATCTATTTCCCTTTTTAAATTCTCCAACATGCCTACACAATTAAGGGTTATAACATTCCATTCTCCAACCCACAGAATACCAGTTTTGTTTTTTGTGATGACGTCCTCCTGAGTAGTCCTCCTCCAGAGATCCTAATGAGGGTTTTTCCACCATAGAGTAAAGTTGCATGCCCTCAGGAAAATAAATGATGAATATAGTTTCCCCTTAATTTCAGATGTTTGCAGTACCAGCATAGCAAGACCACATTAGATAATATTGCAAGGCCAGATCAATCTACCAGCCTGTTGCCTTTGTAACTACTGGAAAGTCTGCTGCCCCACTTCAGGAACCACTGGTTACTCAGGCCTCTGTACATATATCCCTCCATTGTGGTTCCATCCACAGAGTCGCCATCTGTATCCTTGAGGCACCCAAGCCAACCTGCCTTGGCAAGGTCTGTGGTGCATGGGGTGTCTTCTAAATAAGTGAGACTAATTTCATAGCAAGACCTTTCACCACTTTTCAAAAGCTTTTTGTTGTATGAACTGTTCATTGTCCAAATTTCTTTACTGTTGCAGGAAAATACCTATAAAAATGACATCATAACACTTAAATTAATTTTTAGTGTTAACAGATTTCCCTTTTTCAGAAACACTATACCTGATATTGCCTATCTGCATTTATATCCTACATATTTTGGCCATTGTCATTTATTTTTTGCCCAAACAGCAAAAAATCACTAACTGATTTTAGTGTCTGATTTCCTAATCTTATATATATATATATATATATATATATATATATATATATATATATATATATATATATATATATATATATATACAATTTTACTCACTGACTATATCCTTATACTCTAGGATAGATCCCCCACTGACTTCCTAACTACTGTGTGGGGTGTTGGGATGATTTTCCCACCTTGTTCCCTTCTTTTACACCACATATTTTGGTTAATTTATGTTCATTCCTTACACTTGGGTTTGAAATCAACATTTTTCAAATTTTTTTACAGGTTGTGCAGTTCCTGCATGGTTGGTCAACCAGTACCCAGCATTGTAGCCTGCCCGTGTGTGTGTGTGTGTGTGTGGGGGGGGGGGGGGTGTCGTGAAATGACCAAAGTTATCAGCTTGTGGTCCAGAAGCTCTGGCAGTCTCTTCAAACAGACTGCAATTTAGCACTGATCATTAAGACCCTAGGACCTTTTTCCCTCCTTGGCTAGGCCACAGCATGGAAACAAAACCAAGTGATTTGCAGACAGTTACTCCACTCAATTATTTTGGTTTGCAACAGTAGAGTTGTGTAGCAGTTTGTGAAGTGATTCCATGTTGATTAAGGTGGCAAATTCTTCCCAGTTCAAGGTTTTACTTTCTTTTAATCAACTTGTTGATTTATCTGTGACCATTACACCCCATAAGAACATCAATGTGTTACAGGGATTAATTTTTTATTTGGACCCAATGCTGCAGACAGACAAAGAACTATGCAAGTACTTGGTACATTGAGCCCCACCAGACTACAAGGTAGACCCTGGGGCATTCATCCTCACTTTTGAGGGGATACGCATCCAGGCAAGGTCAATTTCATGTTTAAAACTGTGATGAGAAGCAGTATTTCCCATACTCAACATACTGTGTTAAATCATTTTACCCATTTTGATGTTTTAAATACCAGTGCTTCAGGCATATGTCTTCCTGTACACGTGACCCAATTTGCAGACTGTGGCTGACTACTTTACAGGAAATCATTGGTGTGCTACCACACATCTGTGTAAGTTTCAAGAACCACCACCCTCCCCATTTTGTGAAGTGTGCCATCCTACTCTAGAAATACAAAATTCGTAAATCGAAGGTCAGAGGTTATCTGTCATATTTTGAAGCTCAGAAGAAATGTAATCATTTGTATCCAGTCTCAGTAATGTTGACTTTTGCCACAACTGTGGCTAGATCATTAGCAGTACATGGTGAGTTTATTTCCTCTGTGGTGACATATGTTAGTTGCATGAGTAACTTGAACATGGAGCTGACACACTCTCCCCTTTGTTGTTCCTGTGGCACCATCTTCAGGTACCAATCCTTGTATCCATCCAGAGACACAGCTTCTTCCTCCAGCATATACTGGTGGCAGGGCTCCCTCCTGGGTACCCTCTCCCCAAAAATTTACAGATAACAGTGGATAAGCCATCACAAGAATCTCAACTGCTGAAAGTTGTGAAAGAGGAGGAGAAGAAACTCCGGAGACTCCTGGGGCAACACCACCTCCTCCCCCTCCCCCTCCCCCCAACCCCATGCCCCCCACTCTGTCCAACTCCAAACTGATGTTCGTTGTTCATTAATGTTGTTCCACTCTCCTGGGACATGGTCTCTTTACACGTAACTGTGACACCATCAGTGTGATGATAAAATGGAACTGCAGTGAATATTACTGTCACCTGCTGGAGCTACAATTAATTTCCTCTTGTTCTGCAATGTGTGTTGCTCTCCAAAAAACACAATTCACTGATGACCCTTTCCCAAGACTAAGTTGAGACTCGGCAAGGTGGCTGTTGGGAGCCATTGTAAAGGCATTTCCCATGAACTGACCCCCAACAGCCACCACACTAAGTATCAACATAGTTTGTGTGAATATTACATTGGTTTGCATAGATGTTGTCAGTGGAATCCCCCCGTACCTGATTGGAAATAATAGCAGTGTGAATGCAAACAACCTGTGCAATCAACATTTGTGAAGTTTATTTACCTGCATGCAGTGCAGTTACTTTGAGATAACTTCCTTTACCCAGCAACTCTCTTCCCCTTTTCTGTTGCTTGGGAACCTCAGTGCGAAACAACCCCAGTGAGTAGAGGGGTCCCTGTGGTAAAGAAATTCTGATTAACCAACTTCTTTCCAATCTTGTTCTGTGCCTCCTCAATGACAGTACTCCTACCAGCTTTATTGCTGCCCATGACACCTATTCAGCTATCAGCCTTACACTCTCTTCTGCCAGTATTGTGGCTTCACTGCAGCAGTAGCTATGTGATGACCTTTGTGACACTGACCCCTTTCTGGTGATCCTGTCACTTCCTTGTCACCATGTGACAGGCTATACCACATAGAGCTCTTCAAAGAGCCAACTGTCACCCTAGTCTATTTGTATCAGATTGCATTGGTGAGGTCGTGGTGGGTGTCTGTCCTGTGATGCTACTGGAACTTCTATTCCCCTTTCTGCAAGCCCCCTCTACTGCCAGCAGAGGCCTTGGTGGACCAAAGGCATTGCAACAGCTATTTAGGATTGTTGAAAGATCCTGCAAAATCTCGAGGTGCATCCTTCACTGACCACCCTCTTCACTTTTAATAAGCTTCACACTAAGGCTTGCTGTCTAATTAAACACAGTAAGAAGTAATACTGGGATCACTCTGTCTCATTCTAGTTCCATAGTCTTCTTGGCCACTGAAGATCAACAACTGTTCTGGTTCCCTTCCTTCAGGAGGGTGTTTGTGGCAGTGTGCCAGGACTTGTTGAAAATATTGAGCCCCACTTTGTAACAGCCTCAGTGGTCTTTCAGATGCATAAGTGACAAGAAGAAGACCTCTCACTCCCCCCCCCAATTCTGCCACCTGCCACACTGAATTATGTAACGAATATTTCACTGATTTGAAACTGGATAATGCCTTGCTTATCACAATGCAGAGCCCTAGTTGCGGATTCAGTTCATAATCAGATGATCCAACATGTGAATGTTACTCAAAGGCTCCATTTCTCCATGGTCTTCAGTCTTGTTTGGCTTGAAGGTGTCTTTCCTTCACTATGTCGAGGCAGTATTACGGTCTCAATCCTTTGGCCAGGCAAAGATCTAATGTCCATCGACAGGTACCAGCCACTTAACCTGACCAATGTGCTCTGCAAACTTCTTGAAAGGATGATAGGCCCACTGATTGTGCTAGGTTCTTGAATCACAGAGCCTTTTGACCCCATCAGTGTGGTTTCCAGGAGGGAAAATCCTAAATCTACCATCTGGTTATGTTGGAACTAGTGATCCAACATGCTTTTCCTGAATGCCATCACATCATACCAATCTGTTATGACCTACCTGAACTGCCTGCTCGGTTGTCTTTCTGTGTATTCCAAATCATGTAGGTATCTCAGGCAATGAAGTGGCCAACCATTTGGCTAGAGAAGCGATTACTCTTCGACGATTCCAGGTGTGGATTTGCAAGTGCAGATAAGATCTTTGCACATTCATAAATGGGACAGCATCTGGTGGACTACTGTCCCCTTTAATAAATTTCACACTATTAAGGAGAATTGTGCTGCTTGGCACTCTTCCTTCTGTTCCTACTCACTTTTGGGAGGATGACAGTTCAAATCCCCATTCAACCATTCAGAGTTAGGTTTTGCATGATTTCCCTAAAGTGATTCCTCTGAAAGGGCATGGTCAATTTCCTTCCCCATCCTCTCTAATCCAAGCTTGTGCTCCATTTCTAATGACTGTGATGTTGATGAGACATTCAACACTAATGTTCTTCCTTTCCATTCCTTCTGGAAGGAATCCACTGTCCTATGTCACCTCCACATCGGTGATATTAGACTAACCCGTAGTTTTACGTAACAAGCCACACCCTTGTTGTGGTTGTGGAGCCTTACAGTTAGTAGCTCAAATCCTGGTGGAATGCCCCTTTCTTCTGGCTCTCCATGCTAAGCATGGTCTTCTGGATTCCTTGCCTCTAATATCAAAGGATGACTTGCAGACTGTAGAGCTGTTTCTCCATTTTCTCTGTGAAAGTGGTTTTTACTCTCAGACATAACAATTTTAATAATACCTTCGAGATGGAGACAGCAGTAGTTGGGGTTGCAACATTCTTGCCATATATCGGGTGTGGGAGCCTCTTGACCCTACCTCCTTTGCTAGCTGTCACTGTCATCCCACTTTTAGCCTTGGTTTAATTGCTTTAGATGTGGTTTGCCCCTTTTTCTGCTGCGCCATATTTTCTGTTTTAGGGCTAGCACACCATTGAATAGTTGGTGCTGTTCCCCTTCAAATGCATTGACTGTAATGGGTAGGGGGTGGGAGGGTTGTGGGTGGATTGGCTGCCATCACATGCAGAACCCCAGCGACACTCACTTGGGCCCACCCACCTGCTGCCTTTATTATTGTTACATTGTTGATGGGCTAACTGAGTTCATTACATTTCTAGCCTTCTCACTTTTATTTTTGTGGTACTTCTGACTTGAAGGCATTCTTTACTCTGCAACTGTCTTTCCTCTTAAAAGTATTGGTGGGGGGAGTCAGATGCTGGTGTAGTTTCTCTCACCACAGATGAGTTCTGGGAGACCAGGTGTCTGCTCTGACCTATGTACCAGTTGGATCCATGTATTTTTACTTCTCCTTAAATTATTTCTCAGCTCGGGCATCAGTTTTGCTTTCAGTGCCTTGATTTTGCCACTTCTATGTGCTTTCATAATTGGCCTACATTTTTCTCTTAACTTGCAACCAACCAACCACCCAATCACCCAACCACCCACCGACGATGACGACGACGACGACAACGATGATGATGACAGGAACTACTGCTAATTCTTCCTCTTCCTCTTCCTCTTCCTCTTCCTCTTCCTCTTCCTCTTCCTCTTCCTCTTCCTCTTCCTCTTCCTCTTCCTCTTCCTCTTCCTCTTCCTCTTCCTCTTCCTCTTCCTCTTCCTCTTCCTCTTCCTCTTCCTCTTCCTCTTCCTCTTCCTCTTCCTCTTCCTCTTCAATAGCGACGACAACCTAATGCAGTGGGGGTGGGGGCGGGGTGGTTTGACCATCTTGGAGTCATTGTCAGTACTCCCTGTACCATCTGGATCCTGTTTTTTATGGAAAAAATATGTTCAGATTTCCTTGAAGGAATGTAGTAATTTGTATGAGGTGTGGTTCCTCGCTATATCGTTTACAAGTACAGTGCAGTTACAGGGTACGCTTATAGGTAGTTCTGTAAGGTGTCATCTATTTGCAAGCACAGTGTTTTCTAAGAGCCAGATGTGAGATCTGGTCCCATAGGTGGTCTGGATAGGGCATTGTGTTGGCATGTTGTACTGTTGGCTGATAGTGAATTGAATGATTGTCATTTTTGAGAAAGAGGACCCAGCATTGTAGGCATGTCATTTTTTACGGAAGGCAGTTCTTAGGACTCAGGAAGGAAATTAATGGTTTATGGTCTGTTATGAGGTGAAATTTTGTGCTGTAAAGAAATATGCGGAATTTTTGGATGCCAAATATGATAGCCAGAGATTTTTTTTATTTTTTTATTTTTTATTTTTTTATTTTTGTTGTTGATTTATTTGAGAGTGATCTGGGCTGAAGCCAGTGTTTTGGAGGCATAAGGGATTAGCTGTTCACACCCATCATCGCTTTAAATAAGACAGAATGGCCTTGATGCCATGCTTGCAAGGATAAGGTGTTTCAATGGATCATAGAGTACCAGGCGAGGAGTGAATAATAAACAGTTTAACTTGTGAAGGCTCTCCTGAGACTACTGTGAGCATTCCTATTTTAGATCTTTCTTACATAGATTATTAAGGGCTCTGGCAGTCTAGGTGGTATTTGGTATACATTTTGCATGATAATTTATACAAAGAGATGACTGAAGGTCTTTTAAGTTCAAAGGCACCTGGATTTTTCTATGGCTTCCACATGCTGCCAAGTTAGTTGAAGTCTTTTACAACTCAATATGTGGCAGAAGTACTCCACTTGACCTTGAAAGAATTCACTCTTTTGTTGGTTACTCTTCAGTCCATTTTGTTGGAGTCTCTGGAACAGTAGACATAAGTTCGCAAGATGGTGTTCCCCTGTAGTGCTACTTGCTAATGTATAGTGCAGTAATATATTTTGCTCTAAATGTTTTGAAATAGTTGTTTCAAAAAAATCGTTTGAAAATTGTTAGCACCCTAGCAATTTTGCAAGGCAATCTGTTGTATCTGTACAATTCCAATGTAGTGTTGATGGCTATGAATTGGTTGGACTGTTCATTTAGTAGCAGACGCAAATTAGCATCAGAAAGGTCGGTTTTTGAAAGTACTGCCCATCTGATAGTCTTGTCTGTGGAATGGCATAGACATTACTTTCTGATTGTGCTTACATAGTTTATTTAAAGTCACCAATGGAGCCATTTAGTTTTCATATCACTACCAACGATTTTGCCCATTAACTAGATGTGACGGCTGTGAGGTTGTCTTGTTGCACCAGACAAACTAATTTCAACTTGAGATAATCTTGCAATGCTACTGACACTGGTCTAGCTCTAAAGTAGAGACATCCTACAGAAGACTTTAGCTGAATGTGAGCTACATAATTATTTGCACACCCTAAGTGTGGTGCAAATAGTTCTGAAATTTCAGTGCACAGAGAATGGAGATTGAGTGGTACAACTGCTGTTACAATGTTGCTGGCACCTACTATTTTACAATGAAAATATGAAAAACCATCCATCTCAAAAATGTCTTGTACTTGATGACTTGATGGCACAGCTAAGAAAGTAATGAGACAACTGACTTTTTGTACTGTTACTGTGCATTTAGTGCTCAGAAGTAATCGGTGTTTGCTGTTGGACTGTAACCTTGTTATGTCAGCTGAAGAGACAGAGAACCAAGTGCAGCATAGGTTTCCTCATTTGTAATAGGAATTGGTGAATTGGTTTAAATAAGAAATTTTATTAATTGGCTGTTGAGTGTTAATGATAGAGAGAACTTTTACAGTTGCTCTGTGAAAGGTTTCAGCTGAGGCTAAAACATGTTCATGCTGGTGCAGTGTCATTTGTGCAATGCAATTTCGCTTTTGTAAAGTTCTGTCACATTTACTTGTTTACAGCGATGTGCACAGTGCATTTCCCTAGATGCCCACCGAGTGAACAGAACTGGGCACCCTGGGTACTGCTTCCTGCTGTTGTTATAGCAAGGTTGGATGGTAGAATGGTTACATAAAGGCTGCGAGTCCAATATGAGCCACCGCTGTTCAATTTTTTCAGTTTTGTCCATAAATGGATGTTGGGGTTTGAAGCCTGAGTTGAATGACAAAGACGAAGCTCTTAGGGGCTTATCATTCATTTCCTGGGTACGAGCGTGGTGACTCTGGGGTTCCTGAGCTGGGGACTGGTAAGTACCGCCAATCCTTGTCATCGTTAGCTCTGGGCATGCTTCAACGACCACTATGTAGAGTGGCAGTGAAACATTGTGTATCACAGGGAACGGGCATCTTGGCTCAAATGCCAGGATTCCGAGGATGGTAAAAACCTCTATACAAAAACCCTCAATCTCGTGTGCTGTGCACTGATGAGATACATTGTTGTTGAAGTGGGACAGCCATTAACAGGTGACCTCTGGGTAACATGCTGCACTTTAGTTGTATAGAGTTTACCGAGGCATGTGTGGCTTTGTCTAGGTGGACTTTTGTTTCTCTAGCCGCTCATGGGTCTGGGACGGATCCTTCAAAATTTTCTCTTCCTCCTCTCAGTGGAAAGGGTGGACAATCAAACAGGAGGGCTCTTTTTGCCAGTGCTCCAGACTTGGTGTTTACGAAGTGTCTTTCAATCTCTATTAACAGAACATGTGCTGGTGGCCAGAAAGTGTTTCTTATAGTTAAATGGAAAGAGGGTAGCTTTCAGAAAGTCTCACTTTTCTACATACAAAAAGGTTTATATTACATTGTTAGTACTTGGGGATCTTTGAAGTGCCTTGAAATGGGATCCTGTTGGTAGAAACAAGTAATTCCCAACAAGCTTGAACAGACACCACTGAAATGGATGGTCAGCAGGGCTAACTAGATGCTGTTCACCCAGCTGGCTGTGTTTGAACACCGTGACAAGGTCTAGGAATGGGTGGGCCATATCACACAAGTGATCCATCATGCCGCTGACTTATTGATCCCAAAGTCTTCAGTCATATTAGAAAGCAGTCTGTATCTTGGTGCCCTGATGACTGCTGCTCAACAGCTCACAGCTGAGCCTTTAGAGTCAGGACAGCCAAGCCTCGATGTGTACTTAAGGAGAGCAAGGAAAGGCCATGGAAAGCGTTCCATCAACTGATCCACTTGTTCTACGGGGGCATAGGAAGCCATCCTGAGGATTTCTGGTATACAGTCATTTACCAGTATAGTCAGTGCTGAAACAAGGGTATCTCCAAACAACACCTGGAGACATTGCTCAGATGATCTCAGAGCATTTTGCAAAGACTACTGTCAATGCCAACTAGGATCCTGGGTGTCACAGCTATGGTGCAACTGTAAAAATGTGCAAGGTGGATTTCAGATCCAACAGTTCTAAATCTTACAAATCCCCTTTCTCCCTGTGGGAGCTGTAAGTGGCACTTTCTGAGACTTGTGATACTGCATCCAGTCACAACCAGATCTGTTCCTGAAAGTTTCAACATTTGTCTACAGTGTCAAAGGAAATCCCCCTTGAATGTTTTAATTTGATGTAGCAGACAAGTCACTTTCCCAGTCTTGGAGAGAGGCAGTTTTGATCCCTCTCCTTGTACTAGGAAGGGATTGCATGTGTCCCAATAGTTACCAGAGTATTGCTTTAACAAGCTATCTCAGAAGACCCTTGAGCAAATGATTGTCATCTGGTCTGGTTGTTAGAGACCAGGCAACGTCTTAGCTGGACTCAGTGTGCATTATGGAGATTTCAGACCACTGTCGATAAACTGACCTGCTAGAGGCAGCTGTTCAGCAAGCTTTCCTTTGTAGACATTGCTGTCTCAGTATTCTATTTGACATCAGTAAGGCATATGACACTACTTGGAGACACAGTATTCTAGAGCAACTTAATCAGTGATACTTTCATGACTGCCTCCCACACGATTGTGTGTGTGTGTGTGTGTGTGTGTGTGTGTGTGTGTGTGTGTGTGTGTGTGTCCATTTTTAATTTACCTACCTTGGATATGAGGGACACTGTTCTATGTTTTAAAGACTCAGTGAGGTTTCTGGGCCTTATTTATACTCGAAATTGTGGCTGCCACACCTGAGAGACCAGAAAGTCAGAACCCTGAAGGCTCTGAATGTCATAAAGTGCCTGCTCCAATTTTATAGGGCTTTCATACTTTCGCAGCTACACTATTTGTGCACAGTGTATAGATCGGCAAGGTCTTCTTATCTGAAGATGATTGACGCTATCCATCATCACCATGAGGGGATGTGTTGTGGCTGGTGCACCACAATGTCAGATGGCAACTCCTCATGGTGTGTTAGGCATGCGAGTTCCTTGCAGCCTGAATACACTGGCATACCATACTGCTGCTTGTCCACTTCTGGGCCATCTTTTCTCCAGTCATCCATGAACCCATCTGAAATGTGCATGCGGCGTATGCTGCAGTCCCTTAGTGTGGAGTAGGAACAACCCCAGATCCAGGAATTTTAACCATCTGTCAGCCTTGTTACTGCAAAGGCCCAGAGTAGTTACAGACTTAGTGCAGTACAGGAGAGGTTGCACTCCTGCATATGTTTTTAATACATTGTTTAAAGACATTATAACGGAGCTTCACACATTTACAACTGTCTTTATGGATGGATCGAAACAAGGTGGCTCTTTTGGTTGTTCTGTTGTTGTCCCTGATTGTGTCCTCAAGGTCTCAATGTCTCAGGTCTTTATTGTCTTCGATGCAGAATTGTACGAGATCTTGTTGGCACTTGAGGTTACGAGACATGCATGATTCGAGTATTAAATTTCTTGCCTGTTCCAATTCTGTGAGTGCCCTTCACTCTATACAACACTTGTACCTAACAGAAAAGGTAGTCCAGAATATCCAGGTTGCTCTCCTCCAGCTACAATTACTGTGGAAGGAGGCGTCTCTCTGCTGGGTGCCAGGGCACTGAGTAATGTGGGGAATGAAAGAGCAGATTTAGTAGCGAAGGAGGTGCGTCACAATGCTCAGTTAGTTTGGTGTGCCCGCCCCCTGCATGTTATTGCCTTGCTATTGAGATAGTCTTGCATTGATGGGAGGGTGAGTGGCCAGCAGTAGCAGACAATAAGCTGAGTCTAGTAAAGAACACAATGCGGCCATGGCATAACACCTTCCAGCCACGTCGATGGGATGAGTTGCTCCTTAGTCATCTTCGCATAGACCACTGCCCTATGTTGCATACCTTCTTGCTCTGGTGAGAGGACCCTCCAGTGTGTGGTGCTTGTGGCATACAGATCGCTGTGCACCACATTCTGTTAGACTGTGTTTCATTTTCCGACCAGTGGGCAGTGGCAGTTTTGCTGACAGATCTGCCCTCTATTTCAGGTATCATTCAAACCCAAAGGGGAGAGATTTAAGGTTTTGTGATGCATCCAACATGTTTCCAAAAAAATTAGAGAGATCTTCTTTAATGTGTTTACAGGCTGACTGGCTCACCTATGTTTTCTGTGAGTGGTCAGCCAATCACATTTCTCAGTGTCTTTCTTTTAGTTAATTTTAATCCCATTTATAGCACCATTTCATGTTCACAATAGAAGGAGTGTGTGATGAATGCAACTGCGGTGGGAGGGAATGCATGAGTGTCATTTAATAGGTTTACACACACACACACACACACACACACACACACACACACACACACACACACACACACACACACACCTGCATGCACACACTCGCGATGATGAACTGGATGAGTTCTGATCAAGCTTACTGTGATGTTAATGAATGGGAATGCCGTTTTGTGGTATCTTCTTCACTTTCACCAAAATTTTTCTGTGCTGCATTTGATATTTTAAGCTCTTTTGTAGAGGCCATGTTGATTTCTCCAAATTGGGCTGTGCTGCAAATATTATTGCTATTGTTAACATTTCTTCAATTAATTTCAAAGCCTGTACACAAACTTTATCGGGTCTGTGTGTAATTATTACATCATCCACTAATGAGTCAGTATAGGATTGTTTACAATTTTGATTTTCACACAAAAATCGTCACTTACAAGTCACCCCTTTGAGATCAGCTGCCCACGCAGCATACGATTGATGTGACTTCTTGCAATAATGGAATAATTTGAGCCAAGCTGCTAGAACAAGGGTTTTCTAATGCTTAGAGAGCAAACTATGGCTATCAGACAAATCTAACTCAGGTTTATTTTGAGAATGTAATTTTTGTGGTAGACATATTATTTGCGATATTGAGTCTGGCCTCAGTAGCCCGATGCTCTGGCCGTGTGTGTGTGTGTGTGTGTGTGTGTGTGTGTGTGTGTGTGTGTGTGTGTGTGTGTGTGTGTGTGTGTTTGTGTTTGTGTGTGTGTTTATTTATTTATTTATAATGAAGGCCTTTTTGGCCAAAAGCTTCCTTGATGGCAGCTTTTTTGTTGTGCCTATTTGTGGCTCAGCATCTCCACTATATGATGTTGAGTAGCAAGCATCCTTTTCATAATATTGTCCTTATTTGGGGTATAGTAGATAACAGAAAAGCACTCTGTTAAGCAATGTTGGTTATGTTATTCACCTGAAATTGGAGCTCCAGACATCTGTAGCTTGAGTCACAGCCTTTGTCTTTTGGCTGAAATGGTGTGAATGGTTGTGGTGAATGCTTCCCTGGCTTTGTGAACTGGAATACATTTACATTTATGTGATTGCTCTGCAGTTCACAATTAAGTGCCTGGCAGAGGGTTCATCAAACCACCTTTAAACTACTTCCCTACTGTTCCACTCCTGAACAGCACGCAGGAGAAACAAACACTTAAATCTTTCCATGTGAGCTCTGATTTCTCCCATTTTATTCTGATTATCATAATCCGGGTCGTCCAGTGTCAAGCAAATCCATCACTAATCCATAACACAGCAATCCAAAATATAGTCCAGTAAAAAGCAGTAGAGAGCCAGGTCATGGAAGTAAGGTATAAGCACGGTAGAGACTTCAGCATAAAATGATTGCAATGTAGTGGCCTTGCTGTTGCATGACACACACATAGTACCAGCCTTCCCTTCCCTGCTTCTTACTGGCTTGTCAACTGATCTCTTGATATACAGCTGCTTCTCTTGCAAGATTTCTTTAATTTTCCAGTAGGCATCATCTATCTTTCTTATTGTTAAGCATGTTTCAACAGATTTGTCTTTCTTCTGTAGCCATGCCTACTTTGCCATTGGGCACTTTCGCCAGTTTCATGTTTTAGATGTCTCTGTCCCCTTTTTGCCCGCTCTATTTACCAAATTTTTGTGTTTCCTCCCTCCATCAATTAAATTCAGTGCCTCTTGTGTTATCAAACGATTTCTACTAGGCCTTGTCTTTTGGCTATTTGAGCCTTGTCTGCCTTCACTATTTCATCTCTCAAAGTGACCCATTCTTCTTCTTCTGTTCTTTTCCTTTACCCTGTTTTTCAATTGTTGTCTAATGCTGCCTTTGAAACTCTTGACAACCAATGATCTTTGAATTTAGTCATGTCCTATCTCCTTAACTTACTGACTTTGTGCAACTTCTTCACTTTTATTCTATAGTTCATAACCAATAAATTTTGACCATGGTCCATATTTGCTTCTGGAAATGTTCTGAAGCCTATTTTTTCTCTCAAACTCTGTGTCTTACCATTACAGTAGAGCGTCGATTATCTGAACGTCGGTCAACCGAACGACCGCTTAACCGAACTGTGTACTCTCTAGCACCTGTTACTCTCCCATTCTACCGTCCATCATCCTCCTCACTCCCAAAGCAAGTTTCCCACAGTAGTCGCAGCACTGGTCCACCGCTGGTGGAACATTGCTTCTAAGAAAGTGAAGATGAAAGTATACAGCCTCTGAGGCGTTCACTTGTTTAGATACTGCCTTGCGATGGTTTGAAGCCCAAGATGAAAGTGACCAGTTTCAGACATCTGTAATGAAAAAAGTACGTGACTTAGCTGCTCGTAAGTGTGTAGGCTTGCTTAGACAGAGCAAAATAAAGGATTTTTTTAAACATTAATTTTGTAAACTGTGTGTATTGTTCATGTGAAATGCGTCTGTAATATTTATATATTTTTGTTTAATAAACTGTACCACATACTATATATTCCTACTGAAGTTGCCTTTGTAAGTTACTTTGTAATACTAAAGGAGATGCCTGTTTTTATGAATAAATTTACTGTACAGTACTTCTTTTTGGCAAATAAACATGTACAGTTCGATTATCCGAACAAACCAGTTTTCCGAACACCCTTGTCCCCCAATTACTTCGGATAATCAACGCTCTACTGTATATAATCTTATAAGGTTTATAATTTAAGCAGCAACCAGCCACAAGTATGGCTTAAGAAAGTTTATTTAACTCAAACCATTACACATTTTGGATTCTTACAAAGCTATCTTCAGACAGCTTCTTACAGCTTTCCTTTCTTTCCTGCTGGGACCACATTTTATATTTGTTGCTGATGTTGTGCACTAAGTAATGAACACACAACAAGGTTTCATTAGGAAAGAAAGGAAAGCTGTAAGAAGGCATCTGAGGTTGGATCTGTAGGAATCTGAAACTGGTAATGGTTTGAGCTAAAGAAACTTTTTTAAACCATACTTGTGGAAGGTTGCTGCTAAATTATGAGGTATATAATTTTACCATGCTATGTCTCTCAACATGTGAACTGCTGACAAGATCGCATTTTATAATCTATCAGAAACCACCTGTTGTGTGTCCAGCTCCCTTCCACACCTACAGCTTCCTTTCATGGTTAGTAAAACCAAGGGTTAGCAATGATTAAATTGTGCCTTGTCCAAAATTTTACCTGGCAGCCTCATTTTTCATTCCTTTCCCCAATTTCATATTTTATCACTACTTCTCCTTCTCTTCCAGTCCACTGTCACAATCAAATTGTTGTCTCAAAATAATGGGATTCTCAAGTCAGAGGTATATGAAAGAATATGTAGAAGTTGGAAATTTGATAATAACAACACAACAGAACCTCGTAAATTTTTGTTGACTTTTAAGAAACCATTAAAAGCTCTTGAATGTGCATACTGCTGTGATGATTTAGCTCTGTATGAGTGCGACTCTGTGCTTTTGGTGGAAGGAGAGTGTTTTTAGCTATAGATGAAATGATGCTGCAACTGATAGATATGTACAGGCGGCAGGAGATATTTAAAAAAAAAGAAAAGGTTCAGAAGATGAAGATAATTATTTTAAAAAAAGGATATTAATTAGGCTGTATTTTAGAACTCCCATATTTCCTCTTGAACTTCATCAACAGTCTCTAAATTGTACAAAATTTAAAGTAATTTAGTCAAAAGACAATTTTCTTCACAGTAACAAAATCAGAAGAGAGGAACAAGTGGTATGATTTAATATTGTTTTACTGATTTTTTTTTTTGGTGGGAGTAAATGTTCTTCTTTATGTTGACTGTGTAAGTAAATTTTAATGTAAATGTTTCTACAAAGAGCAATTTTTACATTTAAGTTCATTCATGATTTTGGTTTAGGTCCATCTGCTGGAAGGGGAAGTCGTGCTGCAGGAGTGTTGAAGACTGTTGCAGAAGACATATCAGATTCTGTACTTGCAGGTGGTAGCAATAACCTGAACAATAGGAGTACTACTCCTGAAATTGTGACCGCATGATGGATTTTTAAGAAAGGACAGACTGATAGATAGTAGCTTTTCTTTTATGGTGTCTTTATTGATTGTCTGGAATATGACATGAGCTTTTATTTGAAATAACCTTTTTGTGTATAGGTGAATCACTAAGTCTTGATTCTGATGTACTACAAGTTAAAAAATAAAAGTTAAAAAATAACGTGACATTTTTATTTAAAAAAAAATCCTCATCCAGACTTTTTTCACAAAGTTAAGTGAAAGTACTTGTCCAGTAACAGGAAAAGAAACTCCAGAAATATGATTTTATAGTCATGTGAAGGCATTTGTGATTGGTAATACTGGTTGAATCAGTTTGTGTTTCCTGACACAGTTATTTTTGTACTATCACTATATAGGTAATAGACATCTGAACATGGTTTTGAAACTGTTGAAACCACTAATGTAAAAAAGTGACAGTATCAGGAAATAAAAATTATTGAATAAATGTTAGTTTATCGCAGTTGGAAGCTGTGTCCTAATAATGGTGATTTTTATTTCATATTTTATGACTAGCATCAACATTAGGGTTATGTTTGAGCTTAGAGATAGGCATTTTTCATTTTGGTCATGTGGAATTAAGTTTCTGACAATAGGACTATAGTGTGTGAGGCAGATACTAGTGGAGATGGAGGCCAGGGGAATTTTGAAATTGAAAGATGTGTTACACGGACAATTGCAGTTCACGGGAGCTGGTGATGGTTGAGATGGCAGCTTTTATAGGAGGCCCTTCCTCTGCAGGGATACGGTATGTCTGAAACATGGGTGTTTTGCATGTACAACAGCGGCTGATGACCCTGTAGTTTGGTCCCTTCATTTCCCAAACCAACCAACCAACATGTGCATGTAGTATCAGTAAGCGTGCTGTCTGTATGTAGAATGGGGAAGGTGCGCAATCTATTAGAGTTTGACTGAGGACAGATTTTGGTGGCCCGTAGGCTTGACATGAGCATTTTAAAAAAACTGTGTGCCTTGTGGGGTGTTGAAGTGATGAAACCAAGTCTGGATGTCACAGGGTTGGTTGGCCACCCCTCATTACAGATGTTGGACATTGTAGGCTGGGCAAACTGGTAAAACAGGAGACGTGGTGACCAGGCTGTAATGCTGGGCAGAGTACAAGTTTATGTGAGCACATAGTGCACCGAAAACTCCTAACAATTGACCCTCCGCAGCTGATGACCCATGCATGTGCTATGACATCGCCAACTACAACTGAAATGGCCATGTGAACCTCTGGCACTGGCCATTGGGGCAGTGGCAGAGCATTGCATTGTCTGATGGATCTCGGTTCTTTATCATGCCAATGGGAGGGCATGAATCCATCGTCTTCCAGGGGAAGAGCTCCTCAACATATATACTGAGAGAGAGAGTCAATCTGGTGACAGGTCCATTATGCTCTGGGGAACATTCCTGTCGGCATCCCAAGGCACCGTAATGGCCAAGGAGTATCGTATACTGGTTGCAGACCACGTACTTCCCGTCCTGACAATCATGTGTCCTGATGCAGTGATATTTTTCAGCAAGAGAATGATCCATGTCACAAGGCCAGGAGAGTGATGGAGTGGTTTGAGAAACACAGTGGTGCAGTGATGAGTTCCAGTTGATAACTCACCACATACGGGATGTGACCTGAATGTGGTGACGTGGTGTCAGAGCTCATTCGCCCACCCCCCACCCCCCTGCTCCTGGAATTTATGGGAATTAAGTAACTTGGGTGTGCAGATTTAGTGCGAACTCCTTCCAGCAACCTACCAAGGCCTCATTGCTTCTATGCTACAATGCATTGCTGCTGTTATCCGTGCCATAAGTGGACATACCGGCTATTAGGTAGATGGTAATAATGTCCTGGCTGATCAGTGGGTATGACCAATGTGGCAAGTAGTTATGAGGTACTGTGGCATAAGGATGGAGCAGGATATTTCGTAGATTGGATGGGTGGTGGAATGTCATTTTGGGAGAGATGGAAAGTATTTTGAGTGTGATATCCTAAATTTCACAGCATCATGAAACGTAGCCAAAGGCCTGGTTAAGGATGTGGTTTAGCTTTTACGGCCACTTCTACACCAAAATATCTTTCCCATGTAGTTAAGCTACTGACAGATGATGTATCTGCAGTTTTAGAGAAATCCCTATCCCAGTATACTGACGTTCACTTGACCATTACAGACAGGTTCTACCTCCCTAAACCAATACAGCAAACAAATCTCCCACAGAATACACACATTCTCATAATACATCAGCCACCCCTATTAACCACCTATAAAGGATCACATTCTGCACTACCCATTACCACTGTGGACTGGAACTTTTAAACTACACCTTCTGTAGTGGATTCCATTTTGTTTAATTGTACCCTCAACTGAGGAATATCCTTCCTAAAATCATTCCCACATCTTCCAGAATTGTGTTCCACTGCCCAAACAATCAACGAAATATCAATCCTTATGGCATGCCACATTTGTACCTGGAAAAACAAGTCCTTTCCCATGCACCTACCTACCTCATCATATTCCATACTGTTAGAGACATATCCTATTCTTTTTGAGACATGGCTACTTGTGGAAGTAACCATGCCATATTCCAACTATAACATAGCTTCTGTACAGCCTCTTATGTGGACATGTCCAAAAACCAACTGTACATCGAAACGGATGAACGCCGCCAAGCTGGGACTGAGAGCAGAGTTGATCATCCATTGGTAGAATGTGTCATTAAGTACAAAATACTTAATTTTAATGGTTGTATCACAAACTAAAATTGTGTGTCCATCCCATCCATCCCCACCATAACAGCACCTGCTTCTCTGAAGTGCTTAAATTGGAATTGCCCATACAAAACAAACTTCAGTTCTCAAATTCCCATCACCTCAGTCTCCACTAGTTTCTGTACCATGCTCATTTCCACTACTTTTCTCGTGTCTCTTCTTCCTCTTTGTTGAAACAGCTCCCACAAATTTGCTTTAGTTGGATTCATCCATTTACTGAAATACAGTCTCTGTCTTTCTGTGTTAAACCTTTACACTTGCTCTTGCTGATGCCATGTTGTTAACATTTTCACTTACAGTTCCTCCCTCCCTCCCTCCCTCCCTCCCTCCCTCCCTCCCTGTTTGGATGTCTGTCTGCTGGTCAATACCTGAAGCACTCATACAGTTAGTAAAATTGCTGGAACTGATGAAATATGAATTAAGAGCGATTGTTAGACAATCTTATTAGGCAAACCTTAATTGCAGTTATCTTTGAAAACATCTTTATGGTAGTGTCAACCTTAGTGGTATCACTGCTATTTAACCAAATACATCAACTTTTCAAAAGGAGCAGCAAAATTAATATGGAAGTGCTGCTGTGTTTCATCTGGGGTCAGTTATTGTCAAAGAGCTGTGTGAGGTGCAGGTGGAGTTTTTGCAGTAGTAGTACCACAAAAGAACTCCACTGGATGACTGTCACAACAGACTTTATTAATTCAGAAAACAACTTATTGTAGTGGGCTTACCAACCACGGAGTGGCTCACAATAACAATTCAATAACACATTTACAGAGGAAAACATGTAACTGAGCTAGAGGTGGCTGGGCTTGTCTATAAAAGATGTCAGACAGCCAGTAGAGTGTGCAGATGAGAGGCTGCACGCACATCCACAAGTGGTGGCTTCTGGTAGTTGTCAAACTTCTAGCTGTACCTGATGACTTCTGTGGCGCGTCTTATGACTGTTTGCTGTCATCTTAGGTGAGGATCTATATGGGTCACTACACCCCAACCCCCCTGGGGGCTGAGCATTGCTGATCCCTGGGTGAGATGTGGATGGCTGACGTGAGCAGAGTACTGGTGCCCTCTCCCACTTTTGGAGCATGAGATGACACAACCAGCAATGGGCAGTCCATGTTGGGATCTGTGGTGGTGTCCGACAGCAGTGTGGAAGGTGGAGGCGACAGTGTGGCAGGCTGAGACTGCTCCTGTGACATCAAACTGACTAGGGCTATGCACTCTGGCGAGAACGCCATTGAAGCTGCTGCTGGAGGCTGTGAAGGTGAAGGTTCATCAGACAGAGGCACTGCCATAGGTGGAAGAAGAAACTAGAACCCTTGAGGGTAGGAGATGCCCATTGACCAGGGTGGTACTGTAGTTGGGTCGGGGTTGGGTACTAACCCAGATGCAGAGCTGATTTTGAAGGCACCTGACATCCTGGTCCACTGTCCCTATGATGCAGATGTGGTGTCTGTTCTGGTGCATGCTGACTGTTGGTATCCAGTGGGGGTGCTGATCAAAACCATACTCTCAGACTGCTGTCCCTGGCATAAAACCTGGAACACGATGGTTGGTGAGATCCAGGATGGAGGAGATGGAGCAACATCCTTGGCTGGCACCCATGGAGAAGCTCCACTGGGTTTGCAGGAAGTAATAGGAGATGTCCAGTAGGACACCAGAAAAAATTTAATGCCTCTTCAGTGTGGAAGTCTTCCAGATATTTCTTCATTGTGTCTTAAAGGTGTGAACTGTTCACTCAGCCTCCCGTTTAGGTTGTGGGTGAAAGGATGGGAGCAAACGTGGGGAATTCCTGACCACACACAGAAGTCTTGAAACACCTGAGACAGTTACTAGGGTCTCTTGTCAGAAATGAGGGTAACTGGGAGACCTTCCACAGAAAAAAATTTGGAGAGAGCTTGAATAGTGACCTCAGTGGTGGCTGACGGGCACTGGGCCACCTCTGGAAAATGTATGAGTGACAATCAGCCAGAACAAATTTAGAAACAGACCCACAAAATCAACAATGATGTGTTCCCAGGGCTGGGTTACTGGAGATAATGGAGAGAACGATGACGCAGGAGCCACTTGTTGACTTGCATTCTGGGGACACACAGCAATCAAGTGTTCCAGCTCCCAATCAATGCTGGGGCAATAAAGATGTCTGTGAGCCGAGACTTTTATCCAGGAAGCATCCCAGTGTCCTTTGTGTAACAGACATGATACATGCCACTGCAAAATCCTAGGAATGGCCACCCAGGGAGCTGCATTGTCTGTGGAGATGAGGAGGTTCGCATCTAAGGCCAAAAGATGATGATGCAAGACAGAGTAGTGGCAAAGCAGATCAGATGAGTGGCCTGGCGGATAAGACCAGCCCTGCTCTATGAGGTGGACTATGTGCCTTGGCAACTAAGGCACTAGTGATTGGGAAACTATCTACTGCTTTGCGAGAGGAGACATCCAAATGAAATCATGAGCACCACCTGATCGAGCTTGAGGACTGTGCCAATGGGCAGCTGGTACAAAGCATTGGTGATGGAGTGGTGCCCCGTGGGGCAAAAGTAATCTCATAGCTGAACTTGAGGAGGAATGAGACCCGCCGCTGCAACCTTTGGGCCGCCTTATCGGGGACACAGGTGAATTGAATACATAACAAAATTAAGGGCTTGTGATCTGTAATTAGTTGGAATTTGGTGCCATATTAGAAAATGTGAAATTTGGTGACTGCATATACAATGGCCAGAGCCTCCTCCTCGACCCGAGAGTACTGGACCTGTGCTGAACTGAGAGATTTGGATGCAAACACCAGTGGCTGTTCCGGGTGGTCTGCATTCCAATATGCAAGGATCACACTCATGCTGTGCTGTGAGGCATCTGTAGCCAAAACCAGTAGGTTGTTGGATTCGAACGTAGCTAGACGTGCCAATTGGAGATGTTCCTTCAGCATGGTGAAGACCCAGTCCCATGCTGGAGACCACAAATTGAGTATCTTTCC
Source organism: Schistocerca gregaria (assembly GCF_023897955.1). Lineage (NCBI taxonomy): Eukaryota > Metazoa > Arthropoda > Insecta > Orthoptera > Acrididae > Schistocerca > Schistocerca gregaria. The sequence goes on along the minus strand of NC_064931.1, from coordinate 180,615,881 downwards.
ATAGAATCAGACGCAGGGGGTGCACAATGGTGGACGCCCTGTGGTTTGAACTGGTGGTAATATGAAATTTTATCTTTAAAAAAAACCTGCAGTTCATGCAATGACAAGGGACACAGTATATCCGTAATGTCCCTGACAAGACTCTCCGTGTATCGGACATCGTGCCCTGAGATGATGTGTCTCAGATAGTCAAGAGAGGTATGGAAAAATTTGGACCTCTGCAAGACTGTAATGCAGGCCCATGGCCCAGATTTTTGAAAGAGGGCCTGGAGGTTTTGCAGGTGTTTGCTCATAACAAAGATGTCATATAGGTAGTTGAAGCAGTATGGAATAGTGGATGTGATATGTTCCAAAACTGTGGGGACACTTGCCACCCCAGTCATCAACTGTTGATATTGATAAAGGCTGAATGTCAGGTAACAGGTGATGTGCTTCACAGAAATCTGTTCGTCAGGATGTGGCAATGGGTACATGATAACCACAGACTGTGAATTCATGGTGGCCTTAAAATCGCTGCAAAGGGACAATTTACTAGAGGGCTTCTTAGTGATGACAAGGGGTATGGCTCATTCAGTAGTGGAAATGTGAACCACTATCTTGAGAGAGGTGAGCTGGTCCACCTCTACCTTCGCTCTGGAATGGAGGGCAAGAGGAATTTGCCTAGCATGAACAAATGTTGGATGAGTCGACTGTTTCAACGTTATGTGGGCTTGAAAGGCTACGGTATACTGTAAGCCTTCCGTAAAGATATCCTGAAATTCTGAGTACAGAGATTCCAAAGATTGATATGGGTCCTCAGCAACCTGAAAAGGTTGGCTGAACTAGTGTCATGGACAACAATAAAGGTAATAGATTGAGTCACTAATTTATAGGTTACAGGCAGCATGAATTGGCCAAGCAATTAGATTTGCTGTTTACCATATCACCAATAGAGAGACACCTCAGCGATGAGGCATCTCTTTAATGGTGATAGCTGTGGAAAGGTAAGGTCTGAATGTGTTTTGGCAGGAAGCAGGCAGACTGCTGTGCTGATGTCTATATGCAGGCACAACTGTCATGAGAGACTGAAACCTCAATAAAAAAAAAAAAAAAACTTGTTGCAATCATGATCAGGAACTGGCTATGATGGGGATACTTCCTGAATATCCATATCCATGGTCTCTGGTACTGCATTCTATGGTGCTGAGTAGCAGATTACCATAACATTGCTTTTTTCCAACACTTATGACACAGTCCAATACTGAGGACATAGTGATATGTCAGATTCGAAGTAATACGACAGCAACAGGGTGCGGTGGCTAGAATACTGTATATACATTGTTCAAGAGCCCCTATGTTAGATGGCTTGCACCATCACAACTTCATCCTCACCAGATGCACCAGGGCCATTCTGTACCACCACAACATTACATCAGGATTCTATTTGCTGACCAGCAGTATGTGAGACGTCATACAACTGGGCAATTGTCAAAACCAATTCAAGGGAGGGGTTCTGTAATTGGAGGACCTGTTGCTGGACATCCGTAATCTGGGGTAGAGAGGATAACATCAAAAACCATGATGTCCACATATGACTGTTTTGACTTGTCCGTGACAAAGTGGCACTTGCGACTAAGGCTGTGAAATGTCACAGCCCAGGCATGATAATAGTGACCATTGGTAAAATTAAACCCTAGTGAACATGGCATATGTGTGGTGGTGATAAGAAGAAGATAGCAATGAACATAAGGTGTCGAATGCCATTGAGGAAGATTCGTGCAATGGGGACAACTGCTGCAACACCTGGCACAAGGCTGGAGAAATCCATGAGAAAAACAGCGCATGACATACCTCTGCAGTGTGTGTGTTGGCAGGTGTGATTTTTGTATGCTTCATCCTCCAGTGATCTTTATGTTGGAGTTTTGAAACATTTTGGCAGAGTATGAGAAGGACAGTGACACAATACTGATTTTTGAGTCTTGTGATCACGAGTACAAATGGCAGTGCATGTTTATGAGCAAAAAAGGGTATAATTCAGATTCCATAATTTCTGACTTAAGCTACACATTACTGAGCAAGGTGGCGCAGTGGCTAGCACACTGGACTCGCATTCAAGAGGACGATGGTTCAATCCCTCATCCGCCCATCCTGATTTAGGTTTTCCATGATTTCCCTAAATCGCTCCAGGCTTATGCTAGGATGGTACCTTTGAAAGGGCATGGCCGACTTCCTTCCCCGTCCCTCCCTAATCCGATGACCTCTCTGTCTGGTCTCCTCCCCCAAACAATCCAATCCAATCCAATCAGGCTACACATTTTTGTCATAATGAAATAGATGCCTTAAGATAGAATCCTGTTTTTATAGTAATTTTGGCTGTTTTTGGAGAAATGCATACTACCATGTTGTTATGACCCCCTGACCTCAGGGGTCATAATATGCCAGGGTGAATGACATGATTTGGGGGAGAGGGGTGAATCGTGCTGGGGGCTGCAGAGATACAAAGGTAAGTTGGGCATAGACTTGTATGTTTGTCACCACAAATACCTGCACTGGATTCTGCTGCTGTGGCACCCGGCTCCTCCATTGCAAGGACAGAGTGGCCGGGTGCCAGAGCAGCAGCTTGCAGACTGTCAGATGATGTCACCCAGAGAGCAGAGGCTGGCCGCCCCCCTGTTCTCTGCTCCTCTGCAGTGCCAAGTTCGGACTTGCCTCACCATGGCTGTGGTGCTTCTTTACAGTGGAGCTTGGTGATTGATTCAGTGGACTGGCTGGGTGCCCAAATTCACCATTAAATGTTCATTGCGGTTGGCCTGCGACTTAAACTACCATCATTCTCTGGAGTTCCAGATGCAGACAGAATAGTGACACAACTGCTCCCTTGACCTCCTGGGCTCTCTTATTTATACTCCTTTTCCTACAACTCTCACGTACTCCCTCTGGAGGGGATGAATGCAGTGTTCCTTAATAATTATAGCATCAGATTTTTCTAGCCTGCTTCAGCCCCCACATACAAGATGCTAGGCACTTCTGTAACTGCAGTATATGGTTTTTTTCATAGTATGTCAATGCCCTGTGTTGCATCTGATTACTCCACACCCATACCCGTATGTGTTTATAGTGCCTGCCAGGCCATGCTCCTTCACCTGTGAGCGGTGTTGTAAACTAGCCTCGCAGTACTATTTGCTTAATAACAACATGGCCAGTGCCCACTACCTGATGTTTCCCTTGGTCCTTTAATTTCTACCTTCTGACCATAGGTGCACAAAAATTTCAAGAATTCCACAAATCCATGCCTAAAGTATATTCATGGCCCAGCATACCGCCTTCTCTCTTCCGAGGAGATTCATTCCAAGTCTTTAATATTGGGCTCTCACTAAACAACCTTAACTCTAATAATTGATATGTTGAGGACAGTCCCCCAATTTCAGAATTTTGTGTTCCCAAACAGAAATTCCACTCAAAATTGTATTGCCCCCTTAACTAAATATCATGTACCTTTATTATGCTCTTATTTAATAATTAAGTCCTCAAGACTAAGTACTTCTCTGGCCAATGCTAGTCAACCATTCTACTGGTAACTGGAGTATTGGCACGTCTGCTTGCATTTTATCCAGAAAAACAGTACACAAAACTTACTAGAAACACGCCACAACTGGTAGCTGATGCACTTGCTACTAACACTTTCTGCTGCTGTTGTTCCCGAAAATGGTGTATATATTGTTACATTTGTTCCATCAAAATGCTTCCTTGCTGGGACTCTATTTATTTGTCGAACAATGACATAAGTTCTGTACTGAGTGTGTTATTTAAATAGGTTAAATTTTGAATGGGTAGTACCCTCAGAAATCCTTCCCTCTAATAAAACATATTCTGTGACGATGTCGCAACAGTTGAGCATCCCAATTACCTCACAAGTTGTCCCATTAATAACACTAGCCAGCAAAATTTTACTTTCTTTCTGTAAGCGGCATGAAAACATCTAATCTTTATGTTTTCAGGTGCAGATAATGAAAATGTTGATGAAAATCCAAGATTTGCTACTGTTTTGGAGTTTATGATAACTTTACATTATTGCCTAAATAAGCTTATGCATGTATTCACCTTGGTGTTATCTGTTAGAGGAAGATAACTGAAGGCACAACCACTTTGCTTGACATTTGTAGTTCCCTGCCGGTAATTCCCTGACCAATATACAGCAGTATTTGCTATCTGCACTCTACTTTTCGTGGTCTCTCATTTCCACGTCTGAAATTTGCTGGTGGATGTGATCCCTATGTTCGTCAGTTACAGCACCACAGTTGTCAAAAAAAAAAAAAAAAGATGAAAAAAAAAAGGCTCTAAGCACTATGGGACTTAACTGCTGAGGTCATCAGTCCCCTATAACTTAGAACTACTTAAACCTGACTAACCTAAGGACATCACACACATCCATGCCAGAGGCAGGATTCGAACCTGCCGGGCTGAAGTGCCTAGAACCGCTCGGCCACCAGGCCGACAGGAAAGAAGTCCAGGTGCGACTCTAGGAAAATGTAACTTCGAGGACATGTTGCAACCCAGTTTATTGTAGCAGTGTAGAATACTTTCCACAAGATGTTTATAGTTTTCTGCCCTCTTATTTCCTAGAAAGTTCGTTAACCCTTTAACTGCTCTGGACGTGTTAACGTGTGTGCCTTTGTACCTGTCCCTATGTGCTCTGAATGTGTTTACACACGCCACAAGTCCTTCTGCCTGGTACTCTGAACATGTCTATGTGTAGACATGATGCCGTTATGCAGTAGCATCCTGTTGAGACTTACTCTCGAGGAGTTGAACAACCTTCATTGACTGCTTTTATAGTCAGTGCCCATAGCTGCCATTAGTCCCTGTATGTCACTATAAAATACTAAGTTCTTTTCACTTTCGAAGATGGAAAGGATGACATATGGCAGTTATGGAATGCAGTCATATTCACTATCTTATCAAGACAAGTCCACTGTTGTAGTCTTGACGCCAACAGTTGAGTTTTACCTTTAGGCAATTCCAGATCTCTCACTAGGTTGTTGTTAAGTTCATACTGCCTCTGTGCACTCATTGTTACACAAAAAATTAGGATCTTCGAAGAACTGGGTTTTTAAGGTGATGATGCAGCACTAATTTCACTATTGGCCTTGTCACTATCACAAACAGTTGGGAAAGGAAAAGGCAGTCTGTCTTCATGAGGCACTGGTTGCATGGACGATGGAATGTTAGGATACATCAAGAAAGACTTTTTCTTCTTGTACCATGTGTTAATGGTATTGTCATATAAATGTAATAACCATTCACATGATTTGATAGCTCCTGCCAGATCATGGATATAGCAAAGCCCATGGAAGCTCTTTTTATGACTGGCCTACAAATGAAGACTGAGGACACAAGATATGCAACATACTTGAGGAGCTCAGGACTTGTCCTGGTCCCTTATTCCACAGCCAAAGTACAGTCTTTATGCCTTCATGATATACACTGAGGTGACAAAAGCCATGATATACCGCTTAATATCATGTCGAACCTCCTTTTGCCCAGTGCAGTGCAGAAAATTGACGTGCATCGACTCAACAAGTCGTTGTAAGTCTCCTGCAGAAATACTGAGCCATGCTGCCTTTATAGCCATCCATAATTGAGGAAGTGTTGCTGGTGTAGGATTTTGTGCACGAAATGACCTCTTGATTACATCCCATAAATGTTGAATGGGAGTCATGTTGGGTGATCAGGGTGGCCAAACCATTTTCTTGAATTGTTCGAAATGTTCTTCAAACCAATTGAAAACAGTTGTTGCCTTGTGATGTGGCATATTGTCATCCATGAAAATTCCATCATTTCTTGGGAACATGAAGTCCATGAATGAATGGTTGCACATGGCCTCCAAGTAGCTGAACATAACCATTTCCACCAGAGGATCCATTGCATTCCATGTAAACACAGCCCACGCCATTGTGGAGCCACCATCAGCTTGCACAGTGCCTTGTTGACCACTTGAGTCTATGACTTTGTGGGGTTTGCACCACACCCAAACTCTACCATCAACTCTTATAATCTAAAACTGGGTCTCATGTGGCCAAACCACAGTTTCCCAGTCATGTAGGGTCCAACTGATATGGTCACAAGCCCTGATTGTCTACTGCAATAGCCCACTGACTCCAATTTTGCCACACCATCCCTAATGGTTACATTCGTCATACGCCCCACATTGATTTCTGCACTTATTTTATGCAGTGTTGCTTGTCTTTTAGCAGTGACAACTCTTTGGAGATGCAACTGCTGTGAAGGCCTTTGGCCACCATATTGTTGATGGCGAGAGGTAATGCCTGAAATTTGGTATTTTCAGTACACTCTTGATACTGTAGATATCGGAATATTGAATTCCCTGATGATTTCCAAAATTGAATGTCCCATGCATCTAGCTCCAACTAGCATTCTGCATTCAAAGTCTGTTAATTGCTGTCGTGTGGCCATAACCATGTCAGAAACCTTTTCACATGAATCACCTACATACAAATAACAGCACTGATGCACTGTTTTTTACACCTTTGTGTACGCGACACTGCAGTCATCTGTCTTTGTCACCCCAATATTTGGCATTGTTAGCCTCCTTTACAATTTAAATGTAGACTGTCCAAAAAAGTAGCAAATTTGTCAGCATTGTTTACATGTCTGTGAGGCATATTGAATCACAGGAATTACAATGACCACAAGCACTAATTAGGAAATTGCACACACACAAAATGGGGTCTTTGCATTGATGGTTTGAAATTAAGTAGACCAGCTACTGGAGCTCCAGAGAGAGGATACATGCATATCATTGGCTGCGGCGTAAGCATTTGAGGCAGTGCGCTCATTCTGCGGTGGCGGCTGTAGTAAATGCGACTGCTTGACAGGAGACGGGATGGCGGCCGATATTGCAGAAATATGCTCCGCTCCTTCCTTCCACTTCCCTTCCCCTTATTGCTTCGAGCCTGGGCTAAAAGTACTGACAAAATACTCACAGCTATTGTTGCCTGAAATTTTATCACTCTGTCTACCATAAGCAGAATTTCGAAGCCTATATAGAAAGGGATCGATAATGAATGCTGATGAAATATAATTTGATGTACCTCCTCTAAACTGGAAATCAGAGCCAATTCTAGTTTTTCATTGTCGCTTTGGCTATCAGCATGGGTGATATAGTTAACAGTTATATTTTCGCTGTTGGCTAGTGTAAACATTCTGCTGCCCCAAAACTCGAGTTTCCTGTACTCTACCAAACTTGCTCCTTTGTAGGAGTTCAAACATACAGCGTCTGGCGTGAGTACTGAGTATAACCAATGTGTTCCTATTCTTTGGAAGTAAGTTTGAGCTGGCAGAAGCTCCTTCCCACAACTCGTCCCATTTACTTTCCCAGGAACAAACTCGCTTCACATATCTGCATATCTGTCTGTAACTGACCATGTGTAGAACAACATTACTCTATCACCCCCTCCCTCCTTCTGTGAACAAACAATACACAAAAAAATCAATGATAATAACATGAATAAAACTAGCAACTCTGCAAAAAATACCCTTAAGATAGTAAAAATACACTCTCTCCAACATACTCATCTGAAAACCTCCAACAAATTACCATCCTACAACTTACTTATGTGACATTAACCTATATGACACATCATGCACCTTAAGCTGCTCACCAGTTCCACGTCCCTTCTTTTTGTTCCTTGTAGCTTTCTCCTCAAGGTTGGTTGCTGATAACTGAGGTATCCCTGCTACACTTCCTGTAAACGGTTTTATGCAACTGACGTGTATAACAGACGTTTTTGTAGGGAAATGTATCTTCACGTTGACTGGTTAAGTAATTTCCACAGCCTGGTATGGTCCCTGGTACTTAGTTCAAAATTTGTTTTCGCCTTTTGGCGGTTAGGGATTCGTGAGTATCACCCACTGTCTCATGTGGTACTGAGGCAGCTTGCCTTGTATCTGTTTGGCTGTTCTTGCTGTACTACTGCCTTTGTGTTCACCTTCTGTTCATTCCTTATTCTTTTGGCAAACTTTGTTACTGACTCACCGTCCGGCCCTAATTTAAGAGTCAAGATGTCAAAGGGAGACAGCAGCTTCCCACCATACACAAGCTCAAATAGTGACCAGCTTGTTGCAGTGTGGACCTTTGAATTACAGACACAATGGACAATGGGGAGATAGGTGTCCCAGCTGTCGTATCTGGAATTAACGTAATATCAATTTTGAAATTGGCTTGTGCTAACATTTGGTTCTGCCTTGGTCTGTGGGTGAAATGGAACTCATCCATATCTTCTGTGTACACAACATGTGACATAATTGTTTCATTAAATCTGAGATAAAGCTCGTTCCCTGATTTGTAACTATGGTATCAGGTACCCCAAACTTCAATATCTAGTTGTTTGCTAATGCCTGCCCCATGGTATTAGCCTGTTGCTCTTGATTACCTGTTCCCTGCAGGTGTTTTATTAAATGGCCCAAGGACATCCAGCCCCAACATAGCTAATGGATTGCACACCTCTGGTAATATTTGCAGCAGCACTTCCTGATGGACAATGTCAGCCCTTTGCACACATGGCACACACTGCCTAACATATTGTTCCACATTGGGCTTCCTGTTCCTCCACCAAACCGGCTCTGCTGCAGGTCTATCTGTTGCACATTGTCCTCCATGACCTGACAAAATATGGTCATGAGCTTTGTGGAAAACTTACTTCTAGAAAGCAACTGTAATCACCATATGTGGTCCACACCTTGTTTTTCTTAAAAACAAACACTCATGAATAATAAAATGTGCTGTGATTTAAATGCCTGGCACTGCTTATCCCTTGCCCATGCCCCCTGCCCCTCCTCCAGGTTCTTCTGTAACATACTCACCATCACTACTCTACAGCTTAATGCATCAATGTTTGCATACAATCTTCCTGGTTTATGGATTCCATCATACTCAAATTCAGTATACTTAAATGCCCACTGAGTTAAGTTGCCAAACAGATCTTTTAAGCTAAGCAACTGATTCAATGAGGCATGGTCTGTCATGACATTAAACTTCCTACCGCACAGCTAGCATAGAAAATACATAATACCACATATGACTGCCAACATTTCTTTTCTCAGTTGTTGAATAGTTATGCTCAGACTTGAAACTTCCTGGCAGATTAAAACTGTGTGCTGGACTGAGACTCGAACTTGGGACCTTTGCCTTTCGGGCAAGTGCTCTACCAACTGAGTTACCCAAGCACGACTCACACCCCGTCCTCATAGCTTTACTTTTGCCAGTGCCTTGTCTCCTACCTTCCAAACTTTACAGAAGCTCTCCTGTGAAGCTTGCAGAACTAGCACACAATTTTTAATCTTCCAGGAAGTTTCATATCAGCACACACTCTGCTGCAGAGTGAAAATCTCATTATGCTCAGACTTGTTTAACTGCCTCAAAATGTAAGCTGCCAGATGTTCTTGAGCATCTACCATCTGTCCCAAAACACAACTGCACAACTGACTGCCTCATTTCAAGCACCAGATGAAAGGATAAACTCATTATCAAAATCCAGAAAAACCAGTACTGGATCTGAAACTAATATATCTTATAATTTTTCAAATGCCACTTGACATTGCTCCATCCAATGGAATTTTACCCACTTTTCCAGTAGGTTGTTCAAGGGTTTGGCTATTTTTGTAAAGTCTTTCATGAACTGCCAATAATAATTACGAAGGAAGGTGAATGATGCTACCTGATTAGTCACTTGTGGTGTCAGAAAATTTTGAACTGCATCTGTAAGACGAGGATTGTTCTATATGCTGAATTCATTAATCACATGACCAACTGAGTTTACCTGAGTTTGCAGAAAATGGCACTTGTCCACATTTAACAACATATGTGTTGACAATAGTATATTAAAGACATCCTCAAAGCATCTCACATGCTCTGGTAGACCCTTCAAAAAGACAATTATGTCATCCACATACACATACAAGTTTTTGGTTTTAATCCCCTCAATACCCAATCTAACAACAGCTGAAAAGTTGCCAGTGTGTTCTTTAGTCCAACAGCATGAACTTGTCATGAAAATGGCCACCTGGTGCTGTAAATGCTAATTGCAATCATCCATTCCCCATTACTATCACTCACGCACACCAAACACCTGTGGACAAAACAATGAAAACTATCCAACTCTTCATTACTTAAGGGTGGTTCAACCATGTGTAAAATTGGTATCCATTGAAACCCACACTATCTTCCCCATACCTGCTGGTATTTTATCCTGCTGATCAATCATTACTGAAAACGTATGCAGTTCAGTTTGTCTCATCCCTGTGATAGTTGAACCTTGCACCAATGCCTCAGTTGTAACTATTTCCCTCAATTGGAACAAGCTGAGTTGTTCTGCGCATTGCCAAAGATAACCTTAGCATGAAATTTGTCGTGAAAGTCTAGCCTGTGAATCTGAATAACCTTAGCCTATGCATGGCAATACCTCAGTGCATTCCCTGAATTTAGTTTTCCCAACCAAAACTACCAGTACTGCTGTACACAATGATTCCACACTATTATTGCCGACCCTACATAATTTTGCTGTGAGGCCCCAGTCTCCTCTTTCCCACAAGGTCCAGATGCCCCCCTACGTCTGCCAAAAATCTCTGTTTCCTGCCACTCACCACGCCCACTAAGCAACATATCATCTGCGCACTAACATGTGCATTGTTACAGTCTGTCGTGACTGCCCTTCTATGTTTGAAGCACTGCATTTTCCAGCTGCTTCCCTTGCCAGGGCTCCCCACCTTTTCTGTTTCTACAATCAGATGACCGGTGGCTCACTCTGCGACACTTTGGTTATCTTCATTGCTTCCTTATATGCCCCTGCTCACCCTATCTATAACGCCTGATTTCGAAAGTGGACACTTGGTGGTGCACTCTGGCTTCGTTGGAATATCCACTTCACCTATGTGTGTTGCGATCCTAAGAGCTGATGCTCAGTCCTCTGGATTTACCATTTGTATCCTCCATGACGTTTCTACAGGTGTACTACATATAAAAATGTCCACTGCTCTATTTCCTGCCACCTGCAACAACACCCTATTAGCTTCTGCATTCTGGGTCTGTACATATGTCTTCTCATTCAGTTTGTAGATTCTATCCAAGAAAGCCTCCACAGACTTGTTGCAATGCATTGACAAAGTACTTAGTTTCTCCTGAAGAAACTGCGCACTATTTTGCTTTTGGTATTGCTGGCACAAACAGCCCTTTCCTGAAATGTTTGTGCTTTAATTGAGGTCTCATGGTATGCAACATATTTTGTGGCATCCCCTGCCAACCACATAATAGCAACATGCAGGGTTATTGCGTCTGATCACCCATGCACTCTCACAGTGTCCCTAACATCCTTAATAAAAATTGTCATGTCTTCTGTTGCCTTTTCCGAGAACGGATGGACTAAGGTGCCCACTGTCAGGTCATATGGAAGAGAAGACTCCCATTGTTGCTGAACCTGACTCACTTGCTCAGCTTGTAACTCACGATTAACTTCAAAATTTGTCTGTTAACACATGCACTTATAATCCTATGAATGGCATTCGCGTGTGTGTGCTACACTGTTTCCAAATAATGGAACTTACAAAATTGTCACAAGGAAGCCAAGTATAACACTACCACTGCAATTGCCTAAATATGACTTAAATACACAGTATGTGTTACCCTCTGAGAGTATTTTTAAAAGTTTGACAATGTGTTACCTAACAGACAGAGGGAATTGAACATGAAGTTCTTAATAATAACAGTTGGTAGTCAACAGAAAGACTAAAATTTTATAAGAAATTAGAGTAACAGAGCTCCTGTAAATGAAATATAAAATGGTTGCCAGCCTAATTAGGCATAATAATGTGAAAACATTATTTTTAATGAATTTATTTTTACTCTTGCAAAAAGTAACTTTCATAAATCCTTTCTTAATTAAGTGCAATGAACACCTACAATAACCAAACGAACTACACACTGGGTAGCAGTAGTTATCAACAGCATTGCTAAGCTATCACAGAAATGCAAAAGAGACTTTATCCCTGATAACCACAATCTTCACTTCTACCTTTCACCAATTTGGCACATGAATTGTTCCATAGGACATACACAAGACTAAGTGGCGTCTGGTGAGAATTAAAGTTTGACTAACGTGTATATATACATAACAAATGCAGTAAGATAACACTGCGCACATATCTTTTATACATACTATTTTAAATAATCGCTTCTAGTTTCTTTAGGTAGAAAAAAAACTATTCAGTTTGGTTTCTTCCTGATATAAAATAATGAAATGGGGTCCCACAACCTATCCCTTCTTTACATAAGCAAACTATACACACTTTCCAGAAATATTTTGCATTATGAAAAAAGCTGAATTACTGCCCCACATAAGATCTTTTATCTTGCAAAGTTGTGTTGCACTAACAATACTCTGTACAACTTCAGAAATGACTTCAAGTAAAAGTTCAGCTTCAAAAAGAATCAAAACCAAATGCTTTATAACACCACTTGGGAAGCAAGTGATCTTCACTTGCAACTTTCATACCACTGAACATTAAAACACTGATATTTGTAAGATGGAACCAATTCAAAAAACATTGGAGATTTTTATGAATTAATCAGTGTGTGTCTACCTTGATTTCAATAAAACCATTAATCTGACTATTCACATTTATATATTTTTGCATTCAGAAATTAGGCACAATCAAATAACACAGATTATTATCAGTTTTCACACACAGGATACTCATTATTTAGTAATTTTGAGGAGAGGACCCTGTTAGGTACAATGAAAGAAGTAAATTCATGGTTTGAACACAATGTTCAGAAATTTGAATTATTATTGCAAATTAAATCACATAAACACTCTGGTTCATACTGTTATACAGTTTTAATCTCTCGAATCTGATGAAGTGGTGGCGGGCACGTGGCTTCAACCTGGTCTCTCCTTTGGCAGGTCAACATGAATATCATTTTTAGAGCCATTTTCAATGCGAGAGCACTATTTTACAGCCATAATTACACCCGAGGCTGTTCCATTTCAAATTAGATACTGGATGCCTCGCTTGGCACCTGCGCTGTTGACTAGTTCGCTGCTGGCTCCGGACTCATTACTGTGCTCTCTCACTTTCTGCCCAGATTGAGTGCCAATTCCATCTTTTAGCTGGGACCACACCATTTCCGTAGTGGAGGGGAATCACTATGTCTTTTACATTATAAAATACAAAATCCCTAAGTATGAAGCAGTTTTTACATTGCAGTTTTTCATACATAAACGAACATATTTAATAAAATTCCATTATTTAAACACACTATTACGTTAAACAATTTATACATCATAAAGTACCACCTCTGCCCAACAATCCAAAGAACTAAACAAGTAACGAGTAAACACTTCTTAAATAAAGTTGCACTTTACCGATTGCTCACAATCAGTTGTGGTGTTACACATGCCGCATATTTCACTGAGGTTTCCCATCAGGGATACATCGATGACACATCAATAACATCTATGTAGTGTTCAGCAGGCAAAAAAATTTACTCCATCCAACCACAGTTGGGCATAAAAAAATTCACAAGATACAATAAACATACTAAGAAACGAAGCAGTTTATGCAAATTACTTTCAAATCAAGACAATACATCAACATTCATTCTCCTATTACTTTAAAAAACAATAAATCGATTATTAAACAAAACATCATCAAACATACTCATTTCATGTAGAGGTACCATAATTCATCTTTATTTTATAAGACAATAAGCAAACAGTACACAATATGACCTACATAACTTGAGAAAATGGTATTGCATCCAAGAGAAAAATAAGTATGCATATACAAGAACATGCATAACAAAAGCACAAAACATTTTACACTGTACACTTCAAATCCCAAAAAGCATTTTTAGATTTCTCAAAAAAAGAGATCTTTGAATACTGATCTCATTAATAGCAGTCCAAATTTTTGTTAATCACACAAACAAACAATTACATCTATATTGAACCTAGTATCATTATTCACTGCCCTCGTTTTAAAATACAGTCCATTTTAGAAAATTCATTGCAAAACACATGCAACAATAGCTAGAAAAATAATCAAATATTTTGCTGCCTGCAGTAGCGTTTGGCAGTCCATTTTAGCAAACATTTAAACACAAATTCACTTAGAAAACACTCAAAATACTTTTAACTTTATACACTGCCCAGTCTTGATCTATGGCAGTCCAGGTTAAATCTATGCATTCTTGCCCTATATTGGCAAGTCTTTCTCACTGCCCGCAAAGTATGCCAGGCAGTCCCCTTTCATTTTTGTCATTCTTACTTAGCTGCCCAATTTTACATTTTCCTGGCAGTCCATTTTTCCATACTGCAATTATTCATTGTTGCAGCCTTCATTTTGTCACATCCATGAACACACAGGTACAAAATATGTTTGTTTATGTTATATAGAATCTGAAACTTACAGACAGGTATTATAAATTTGGTAATAATATTCTGTCCAACAGGATAACACTTGGTAACACACACATCATTAATAAGAGCATACATATTAAAGTACATAGACATTTTCTCCATTTTTTCATTATTATTCACTCCTGTGGACATATAGTTTTAGGTCGACAATATTGCATACCACTAAAGATTTCTAGACTTTGGGTACACTAGAAAGTAAGCGTTAGTATGTGGCATTCCTTGCACCTCAAATGGACCATTATAAATCTATTTAAATTTAGAGATTTCCTGTTTTATCTCACTAGATTTTTTGTGAGTTTTCACTAAAACAAAGTCACCAATTTTGAATTTAGCTATTTTGAGGCCCTTATCATGCCTTTTAGACCTGCGTCTGCCTTTTCTTTCATTATTTTCCTAACCAAATCCTTTTTTCCCTTAGGTCAAGCCCTACAATGGGTGGAAACTGCAAAGTTTCTTCAATCACACTCTTACTTTTATAATTTAACAGAATTTCTTCAGGTGTAAAACCTGTGGTTTCATGGTAGAGGGTATTCATTATATTTTCAAGATCTGTAACAAACCTGCCCCAAGCCTTGTGATTGTTTTGGTAGTAAGTTGTTATTTACTGAACGATCACCTATATCTGGTGGCTTCTTCAGCCTCCTGCTTTCTACATTGTTTACAATCCTATCCAACTCTTTGCCATCATATCGTATGGTCAGGTGGCTCTTTCGGTTTTGGAATTTCAGATCTTTCATGACTGTGATCAAGGCTCGCCCTAGTATTGTATCATCTGGAGGCTCTCTCAATTTATGCCCCGGCACCGTTTTATCCAGCAGCTCTTTCTTTTTTGGTTCAGTCTCAATTTTCAGGTTTTGTTTTGAAAAAACTTCCATTTATTCTTTCATATCCATTTTTGGTAAAAGTGTATTCATTCTTGTCTACTACTTTATATTCTCCCTCATCTGAACTATCACTGAGTTTTTCATCACTATCTGATTCAAGTAAGAATACAACTTTCAGGCAACGAGTTAATTCATTAGTTGATATTTCATTAACTTTGGTTTATTGACTATCTTCTACATAATGAACTTGGCCTATGGATCCAGGCACTTTTTGATATCCCTTTGAATAACATCAGCTTTTATTTCGTATATGCTGTAATCATCATTCACTTCAGTAATTTGCATGTCACATTTAGACTCATTCTCCTTCTCGCTATCACTAACAAATGATTGTGCAAGATCGCTGTTAATCATAACCTCATCTATAGTACCGAGGATTTCATCCTTCAGTCTGTTTTCACTTATACTGGCCATATTACTATTTTTCACCTTATTCTCCCCAACAATGGCAGCTCGCATACTTTCTGCAGCGCTCTCATTTCTTTTAGCCACTTCCTTTAATGTTGCTGCATGCACGCCTTACACAGCACTTCTTATTCTCACTTCATTTCTGCTCACTGATTCTGTCTCTACTCCTATGCCTCCCTTATTTATAATATAATTGGTCATACAACTCTTTTCAACATTAATTACCTCCCCTCGCTCTTTTTCGTTCCTTCACAACTCTTTCTTGCACAACATTTATTTCTTATTACTTTCATTAATTAACATGCTCAAATTTTGATCAGTTTCAGAGACATTTACTGCCAAAACCTGTCTACTGAAATAATCGATTCCATTCTCCCTTTTCAGCACAACTATCTCGGCCACACAGTGACCAGCTGCTTGCTTCTCAATGTTCATTATTTGCTGTAGCTTAGGTGGCCAGTGCTCACCTGTTACCTTGTTTCTTGAGTATGACTCATATGTGACACCATCTGTTATTCAGCGCACCCCGACTAGCGACATGTTCTTACAGTCAACTCATTGCTTGCATTCCTTACTCCTATTATTTCTGTGTAATTTCTTTCATTTGGGCCTAAAGTCACTGTCCGCGTGGATCTGGCCTGTAAAACACGTGGCCTCTATTTTTCCATATGATCCCTATTTTGCAAATTTCATGGCATAATTCCTCTACCACAAAATCACGTGTTACTGTGACCTCTACCTCTGCCTCTCTGTATCATATTCATGCGATAGCATTCATTTTCATTTACTTTGTTTTGGTCATAGTTTTCTCTCATCCTGTTGTTATTATTCAGACAGTAGTCACGGTTTCCCCTCCAATAGTCTTTGTCTTCAACTCTTTCTAAGAATGATGAGAAGCTCTTATGGTTGCTTCCCACATATCTCTTTGGCTCCTCAGGGAGCTTCTTCCACAGTTACCACACTGTTTCGGATTCTGTTTGTCTAGATTTTAAATGAATTAATTTTCTGTACCATGTTTCACAAAATTCTTTCAAAGAATTTCTGCCCCTATTATCATGTAGCATAGCCATTATAAATTCTTGCCACAAATGGTCCTGCTTCTGTTCGGACTAGTATTATTCAATAAACTTCTGTTTGAATTCATCAAATGACATCTGACTTGTTTGTAAATTTAATCCCGATCTTTTAGCATCACCTTCTAAAGCACTAATTATTACATTGATTTTCTCTTGGTCTGTCAAATAATCTGGAGAATTCCTTTCGCAGTTTTTCACAAAATCGAGAGGATGCCACCCTTATGTCTTCTGGCTGAGTTGAACCGTTCTTCTCCCTCTAGTAGTTTACTACTAATTACTCTTTCAGTAATGTGGTTAGGTCTTTCTCTTTATTTTCTTTCAATGCTCCGCATTTTGCCTTGATAAGTGTTGTGCTCGCACTTTTTTTCACAGTTTGTTATCTGTTGACATAACTCTCTTTCAGTTTCTGTCACCAATTGTCTCATTTGAGCAATTTTGGTGCTATAGTTAGTTAGTATTTCGGGTTTGAGACCAAACACTTTTTCGTCAGTTTTAGTTACTACTATAGGTTCTACCTGATATTGAATTTTTATTATTTCTGATTCAAATCTTTCATTAATGTTATTTATTTGGCCTTGCATAGTAGCAACATTACCATTAATATTATCTGCTTCAATTTTAAGGTCTCTAATGGCATTACTCACAATGCCTAATTTCGCATCCACTTTTTCAATCTGTTTTTTTATCTTAATCTCTTGCACTTCAGTCTGATACTTGATTTTTCTTCAAGTGCTTTAATTTGGTTATTCATGTTACTAATATGAGCAGCGACCTGATTTTCAGTTTGGCTGTTTATAATGCTACTTTGTGCTTTGAGTTGCTTATTAATTTGTTGACCTTGTACTGTAATCTGAGCAATCAATATATTTAACAATTCTGTAATATCTAATAGTTTTTCACTTTTCTTTTCTGATGCATTCTTGAATTCAAATTCTACTTGTTGCGACTCCCTCACTTCACTTTTGACCTTCGGTGAATCAAACATATCCATTCATTCGTTGATATATCTACTATCGTTACTCATGTCCTCTTCCCTGCCTTGTTCCATTTGTGATATGTTTAGTATACGAATCTGATCATTTATGTGTTTGTGGTAGTCTAAGTAAGACTGCTGTCGACTCATGGCGTCATCTGTTGTTACATCTGTCAAACTACTGCCACCAAATGCATTCTGTACTCTCCTGTCCTGCTAGTCCTCTTTTATTTTTGGCTTTTGTGTCCATCTTTTATTCTGTTACTGTTTTGTATCTTTAGCTTTCTGCTCTAGGAAAAGTTCAACAAACAATTTATCCTAATATGTTACAGGTTCGTGCTGCTGGATGTTTATTACTTGTTCTACTTTTGTTTTGAACTAATTCTGACAGTGAAATTCAATAATGTCCTGTCACACAGTGCCATGTATAACACTATTACTGGTGTTCGTGTGTGTGAGCTACACTGTTTCCAAATAACAGAACTTACAAACTTGTCACAAGGAAGCCAAGTATAACACTACCACTGAAATTTGCCTAAGTATTACTTAAATACACAGTATGTGCTACCCTCTGGGAGAATTTTTAAAAATTTCAACTGTGTTACCTATCAGACAGAGGGAATTGAACATGAAGTTCATAACAGTAGCAGTTGGTAGACAACAGAAAGACTAAAATTTAGTAAGAAATTACAGTAACAGAGTTCCTGTAAATGGAATATAAAATAGTCACCAGCCTAATTAGGCATAACAATGTGGAGACATTACTTTTAATGAATCTATTTTTACTCTTATGCCAACGTCCTTGCCGCAGTGGTAACACCGGTTCCCGTCAGATCACCGAAGTCGCTGTCGGGCTGGGCAAGCACTTGGATGGGTAACCATCCGATCTGCTGAGTGCTGTTGGCAAGCGGGGTGCACTCAGCGCTTGTGAGGCAAACTGAGGAGCTACTTGATTGAGAAGTAGCGGCTCCGGTCTCGGAAACTGACATATGGCCGGATGAGTGGTGTGCTAACCACATGCCCCTCCATATCCACATCCAGTGTCACCTATAAGCTGAGGTTGACATGGCAGCTGGTCAGTACTGTTGGGCCTTCATGGCCTCTCTGTTCGTGAGGAGAGTTATTTTAACTCTTGCAAAAAGTAACTTTCATAAACCCTTTCTTAATCAAGTGCAATGAGCACCTACAGTAACCAGACGAACTGCACAGTGGGTAGCAGTAGTTATTAACAGCATAGTTAAGCTATTGCAGAAATGGAAAAGAGACTTTATCCCTGTTAACCACAATCTTCACTTCTACCTTTCACCAATTTGACTCATGAATTGTTCCTTAGGGCATACACAAGACTAAGTGGCATATGGTAAGAACTGAAGTTTGGCTAACACATATATACACATCACAAATGCAGTAAGATAACACTTTAATCATACCTTTTTTATACCCTTTTAAATAATCACTTCTAGTTTCTTTACCTAGAAAAAAACTATTCAGTTTGGTTTCTTCCTGATATAAAAGAATGAAATGAGGTCCCACAAACCATCCCTTCTTTATATAAGCAAACTATACACATTTTCCAGAAACATTTTGCATTATAAAAAAAAAAAGCTGAATTAGTGCCCCACATAAGATCATTTA
The DNA here is from genome assembly GCF_023897955.1 of Schistocerca gregaria. Classification (NCBI taxonomy): domain Eukaryota; kingdom Metazoa; phylum Arthropoda; class Insecta; order Orthoptera; family Acrididae; genus Schistocerca; species Schistocerca gregaria. The sequence continues at coordinate 180,596,431 of NC_064931.1, read as the reverse complement.
TCTTGTAAAGTTTAACATTATTTGCACTAACAATACTCTGTACAACTTTAGAAATGACTTCAAGTAAAAGTTCAACTTCAAAAAGTATCAAAACCAAATGCTTTATATCACCACTTGGGAAGCAAGTGATTTTCACTGACAACTGTCATACCACGGGTCATAAAAACACTGATATTTGTAAGATGGAAGCAATTCAAAACACAGTGGAATTTTTTTTATAAATTCATCATTTAGTGTCTCCCTAGATTTCAATGAAACCATTAATCTGACTATCCATATTTATATATTTTTGCATTCAGAAATTAGGCATAAGCAAATAACACAGATCTTATCAGTTTTCACACACAGGATACTCATTATTTAGTGCTTTTGAGGTGAGGACCCTGTTAGGTATCATGAAAGGGGTAAATTAATGGTCTGAACACAAAGTTCAGCAATATTTGAATTATTAATGCAAATTAAATCACACAAACCCTCTGGTTCATATGTTATACAGTTCTACGCTCTCGAATCTGATGAAGTGGTGGTGCAATAGTGGCGGTGAGCATGTGGCGGCTACCTGGTCCCTCCTCTGGCAGTAATATGCTCTATTTAGTTCATCTTGGTGATGTGAATATCATTTTTAGAGCCATTTCCAATGCGTGAGCACCCATTTTACAGCCACAATTATACCCAAGGCCATTCCATCTTAAATTTTATACTGGATGCCTCACTCAGCACCTCTGCTGGCTACAGACTCCTTACTGCGCTCTCTTGCTTCCCACCCAGATTGAGTGCCAATTCCACCTTTTAGCTATTGCCACACCATTTACATAGTGGAAAATACAAAATCCCTAAGTATGAACCAGTTTTTACATTGCAGTTTTTCATACATAAACAAACATATTTAATAAAATTCCATTATTTAAACACACTGTTACGTTAAACAATGTATACATCATAAAGTACCACCTCCATCCAATGACCCAAAGAGCTTAACTAGTAACGAGTAAACACTTCTTAAATAAAGTTGCAGTGTACCGATTGCTCACAATCGATTGTGGTGTTACACATTCCGTGAGTTAAAGCAGTAATTGGTTCTGCAGTAGTAGTAGCATGTATTTCCATGATTTTGTGTACTCTACTTTGACCTTAGTTCAACTGTTAAAAACAAAGAAAAACAGAAATTCCTGTTTAACCACACCACACACAAAAATCGAACTAAAAATTATTGCTTCTGATGAATCATTGCCTATTTCTACTCAGTATTATCCAGATGACCAATTCACCTACACACAGAATGAGAAGATGCAACAACTCTAGTATGCATCAAGTTATGCCAAGATATATTACAAAATGGACATCTCATTGGCAGAAATTTATCATGTCCACCATTACTTCTATACAAAGAAAAAGTCTGTGGGGTTCTGTGTCTTCATAAAAGTAACTCTAAACTTCACATACCTTAGCTCACACAATTAACTCTTACACCAAGAGCAAACACCACAAATAAGATAAATAAAACTTGATTCACAACACCACATTGTACTAAGCTGACACCACTGAATCCCCCCATCAGAGCCCATCACTTTTCAGTGAGTTTGTGCTTGTCTACCACAGCACTCTGGCCATTGCAGCACCTCTTCTCTTTCCATGTTGGATGTCCCTTCTCCTCCTGTTCCACCCTTGGGGAACATGTCTTGGATATTTTTTGGAATGTGTTGTGAAGTTTTGGTGGCCTGTCATCAGAACAGTCCTTTGTCTGCTTTTCCTTCTTTCTTCATTCTCCATTTCCTCCACTTCCTCTGCTTTGGTGTTTGAGGTCTCTGTTTCTTGTTCCTCCCTGTGCACTCCAGAGAGCCGGCCACTGCATTGATATTTAAAAGGTGACTGAATATGTGTAATTCCCAACCTTTCGTCAACAGGTAGGATTTGTACATAGCACCTGGTACACCCAGAGAGGGGTGTTTGCATCAGCTGTTATCTTCACAGTTCCTGGTTGGTCAATCTGGTGTCTGAGTATGACATGAGGTGTGAACAATCACGTAAGTCCAGATGAGCCCCCCCCCCCCCCCCCCCCCCTCCATTTGAAGGAAGAGTGCTCCATCAGAGATGATGGCAATCGTGAAGAATTTTTTCCCAATGAGCCAATCATCTTCGTCTCTGTCTACACTTACTAAACATAAACGGAATGAGGCCAAAGATGCAATGACTTTCCTAGCTGCACCTCAGTTCCTCATGGAGTCATGAACAGAAGAAGGTAGTCTGTTCCTGCAGCTAATTCGTTCATTATTCAGAAAAGTGTTGATGTATAAGTGGAGGCCCTGTGAAATCCTGCTCTCGCTTACATAATGGGACTTCGCCTCTCTCTGGAGATCAACTGCAATTTTCAAGCCCAACAACTGCTTATAGCTTTGCTCCCACACAGCAATCCTGTTTGTGTTGGGACCCAGTGTATGCTGAATTCTTTATGTGGTATCATTGACATTTAGCTACTTGATGGTCTGACTGAGGAGGAAATTCAAAATTATCTCTCTGATGAAGGCATCACTGCAATTCATCTGGTAATTGAAAAGGTTGATGCAAACTTAGTGCCTACATGCACTGTTTTCCTCACATTTGCTTGAATAGTGCTTCCATCAAAGATTAAGGTGGACCATGCAGTCATCATGGTCCGACCGGACATTCCAAACCCAATGGATTGCTACCAGTGTCAACGTTATAACCACATTCGCATGTCCTGTCAACTCTTGGCAATATGTGTTACTTGTGGTAGAGACACTCATGAGGGCAATTGCCCACCTCCTTCTCCCTGCTGTATCAATTGTAATTGTGACCCTGTCACTTCCCATGTACCTTGATGAGCAGGCTGTCCAGGAGATCTGGGTGAAGGAAGAAGTACCCTACCCTGTTGCTTGCAAGTTGTTACAAGTTGAAAGCCCTGCATTTTACCATCTGGCACATACAGTACCATTCTTGCTATGCCTTGTTCCATGATGGACAGGGTCATGCAGACTTGCAACCTCCAGTTCAGTACTGCAATTGTGAAGTCCCCCAGTATCATGTAGCATCCTGCAGCTGCGCAAAAAGTCACCAAATCTTCACCTTTGCATGAAATCACCTGCTACACAGCTGGCAGGCAGAAAAGTACAAAAGGGAACACTTACATGAATACCTTTTACGTCACTCCAGTCAACCAACATCTGAGTCTTCGTCTGCCCATCGTAAAGACACTAAGAATTTGAACAAAGGCGAACATTCTTCTCCTTCCCCTACTCAGGGATCCCCTTCAACTGTGTTGCAGCATCACCTCAATTTTGCCGGTGTGTGCCAGCTACCATTTTTCTGTCCTGTAAACTGCAGGCTGACCTAGGGTAAATGCCAATGTCTCTGTAGATTTCATGGAACAGGAGTCTCTAGCATCCACACTCTGTCATTCTTCGAAGGCTGGCACTTGGCTGCCACTGATGTGACTGTCCTTCATCTGTTCCCTCCTCCCCATTCCCTGTTATGACTCATCTCCAATGGAATGTTCATGGCATTAGATCCAACAAGAAGGGATGATGGCTGCTCTTGGAATTGCAGTGACCAGTTGTTTGCTACCTCCAAGAAACGAAATTGCGATGTCGCACCTGCTTTGATCTCTCACATTTCCTTACGGTACTCTTTGACCTTGCCCCTAAGGACAGCATTACATCTCATGGGCTAGTCATGCTGCTCATTTGCGATGATGTCCATAGCCAACCCATCTCACTGAACACTTGGTTGCAACTATTGCAGTTCACAGTTTCTGTCTTTGTTTTGCCATTTCTTTTTGTAATGCCTAAATCCCTTTGTAATTTGCTGTCACCTGGGCAGACTTACTCCAGTGTACTGGTCAGCTCACTGACCCCTTTTTGCTTTTCAGCAACATTAACAGCCACCATCCCCTTTTGGGCTCTTCAAGAACTTGTCCGAGAGGTTGCCTCTTGGCAGATCTTCTCAGTCAACTCAACCTGATTTGTCTTAGCACTGGAGCATCCACATTCCCTTTCCCGTTGTCTCCAGTGGTCCATTCTCTCTGAAACTCAAGCGAACATTTCCTGTGCAGTGTCCATTTCCTGATTCCTACCCCACCAGTGTGTAAACCCAATTGACAGCTTTCTAAGGCCTACTGGAGGTTTTATTCCTGCCTGGTGACCTTCAATGAACAACATATCCCCAGCTGCAATGACGTTACCATCACAGAATGTTCCATACCTTGCACCTCTTCTTAACTGCACCATGTCCCGGTCCCCTAGTGGACTGAGACATGCCACAATGTAATTTGCACATGGAGATGTGCTCTCTCTGTTTTTGACCATCATCCGATGATGGTGAACTTTATTCATTATAAACAGTTGCATACACAGTGTTGTTGCATTCTTCGGGATAGCAAAAGAGCTAACTGGATTTTCTACACTAGTTCTTTTAACAGTCTTACTCCCTCTTCTGCCATGTGGGGCATTCCCGTCAGCTCTCTGGGACCAAGGTTCATTCCCAGATTTCTGGCCTGACTGTAGCAGATGATGTCATTAACACCTGGGGCCGCTATTTTGCAGAGATTTCTAGCTCCACCCACTATCACCCTTTCTTAATCGCTCGGAAATGAGTGGAGGAGGCTTGGATGGTATCCTTCTCCTCTCAGAGTCATGAATGCTACAATGGTGCCTTTAGTATGAGGGAGCTTGACCATGCCCTTATCTCATCCCGATCGTCTGCCCTAGGGCCAGACCAATGTTCACATTCAGATGTTGCAGCACCTTTCTCTTGCGGGCAACACTTTCTCTTCCTACATACAATCGCATCTGGGCAGATGACATGTTTCCCAGACACTGGTGTGATGCCTCTGTATGTAAATAGCGGGTTTTAATTGGGTCTTATACGCTAAAAATATTTAAGTATTTGAAAATAACTAATACAGCTCTATAGTAATATAGTAATACAGTACTAAACTAGTACTAACACTTCGAAACTGAAAATTTAACATCATGTATGTATTTAATTCTCTATTTTATAAAGATTTTTAATATTGCTCTAAATGCCATTATTATGGCTAGAATGTCTTCAGAAAGGTGCAAATGTCAACTGTCTGACTGGATTACTGAATATGAAGTCGTTGATGACTGGTCGGATATCCAATTCCTCCAACACATCTTGGTGGGCATGAAGACCAGCCAAGTTTTTCAGTCACTTCTGTCCCATTTCTGATTGGATATATGACTTCAGACATCTAAGGGTGCTAAATGACCATTCTGCTGTTGCTGTTGTGATTGGAACTACTTGGAGAAACTTAATGCACTTCACTACTTCACATAACATTTCTCCAACTGCAGGGTCTTGTGTAATGTACTTTCTTACATCACACATGTTTTTTTAAGACCAGTTGTTTTTTTTATTAGCGATATCAGCTAACATATTCAAGTGTAAGTGCAGTCTCTCAATGTCTAGGTCATTTTTGAAAACTTGTTGATTTTTCCAAATTTGTTTCACCTCTGTTTACTAAAAGCAAGCATTCATGTTCAACTGCAATGACATGTGTGAATCTAGTTGAAGCAAACTGTTTAGTAATGCAAGATTACACTCTTTCACAAATTTCATTGTAAATAGCTTTGTAGTATTCCTTTGGGGTTTTGAAAGTGTCCAGTGAGCTGGCTTAGATGTTTTCATATTCCGAGGAAGAGAAGGATCATCAACTTGTGAAGGTTTTTCTTTTCAACACAATTCCCAAAAGTGTTCAGAACTATCATGCCTTACATTCAATATACAAATCAAGCCCTTATACACTCCTGGAAATTGAAATAAGAACACCGTGAATTCATTGTCCCAGGAAGGGGAAACTTTATTGACACATTCCTGGGGTCAGATACATCACATGATCACACTGACAGAACCACAGGCACATAGACACAGGCAACAGAGCATGCACAATGTCGGCACTAGTACAGTGTATATCCACCTTTCGCAGCAATGCAGGCTGCTATTCTCCCATGGAGACGATCGTAGAGATGCTGGATGTAGTCCTGTGGAACGGCTTGCCATGCCATTTCCACCTGGCGCCTCAGTTGGACCAGCGTTCGTACTGGACGTGCAGACCGCATGAGACGACACTTCATCCAGTCCCAAACATGCTCAATGGGGGACAGATCCGGAGATCTTGCTGGCCAGGGTAGTTGACTTAACCTTCTAGAGCACGTTGGGTGGTACGGGATACATGCGGACGTGCATTGTCCTGTTGGAGCAGCAAGTTCCCTTGCCGGTCTAGGAATGGTAGAACGATGGGTTCGATGACGGTTTGGATGTACCGTGCACTATTCAGTGTCCCCTCGACGATCACCAGAGGTGTACGGCCAGTGTAGGAGATCGCTTCCCGCACCATGATGCCGGGTGTTGGCCCTGTGTGCCTGGGTCGTATGCAGTCCTGATTGTGGCGCTCACCTGCACGGCGCCAAACACGCATACGACCATCATTGGCACCAAGGCAGAAGCGACTCTCATCGCTGAAGACGACACGTCTCCATTCGTCCCTCTATTCACGCCTGTCGCGACACCACTGGAGGCGGGCTGCACGATGTTGGGGCGTGAGCGGAAGACAGCCTAACGGTGTGCGGGACTGTAGCCCAGCTTCATGGAGACGGTTGCGAATGGTCCTCGCCGATACCCCAGGAGCAACAGTGTCCCTAATTTGCTGGGAAGTGGCGGTGCGGTCCCCTACGGCACTGCGTAGGATCCTACGGTCTTGGCGTTCATCCGTGCGTCGCTGCGGTCCGGTCCCAGGTCGACGAGCACGTGCACCTTCTGCCAACCACTGGCGACAACATCGATGTACTGCGGAGACTTCACGCCCCACGTGTTGAGCAATTCGGCGGTACGTCCACCCGGCCTCCCGCATGCCCACTATACGCCCTCACTCAAAGTCCGTCAACTGCACATACTGTTAACGTCCACGCTGTCGTGGCATGCTACCAGTGTTAAAGACTGCGATGGAGCTCCGTATGCCATGGCAAACTGGCTGACACTGACGGCGGCGGTGCACAAATGCTGCGCAGCTAGCGCCATTCGACGGCCAACACCGCGGTTCCTGGTGTGTCCGCTGTGCTGTGCGTGTGATCATTGCTTGTACAGCCCTCTCGCAGTGTCCGGAGCAAGTATGGTGGGTCTGACACACCGGTGTCAATGTGTTCTTTTTTCCATTTCCAGGAGTGTATATTTTTTCCAGATCAATAACACTTAGATGATGGCATTGAATTTTTTCATTGACATCCTCTACTGGGTTTATTGCGTGGCAATAAAGACGTAAAAATAGATAAGTCTTGAATTGTAACATTGACTCAAGGTAGTCTGCACATTTGTAACCTGCCTTTGTTTTGTCCTCTGCAGAAAATGTTTAAAAAAACTCAAGTTCTTAAAAGCTTTTCAGTATTCTCAAGATACTAGAAGCTCACATAGTCCATCGAGTTGGGCAAAGGGGTCGTAGACCGGGTTGGTCATTGGTGCTCTCACACCGTATGCTTCTGAAAAGTTCCGTCCTTTTGTTGGATTCCCTTATGGTGTTTATTAAGCCCTTGGCTAAAGCCATAATATCCCTCATAGATGTAAGATGGCAGAGACTGTCTACAACTGCCAAGTCTAAAGTGTGAGCAGTGCAGTACACATAATGTGCACTGATTGTATATCTAAAATTAACTTTTTTAGTTCTTTGAACTTACCTCTCATATTCGAGGCACCATCATAGCACTGTCCTCTTAAGTTATCCATTGACAAATCAAGACGAGCAAAAACGTCTTTTAAAATACCAAACAGAGTTTGTGATTCAGTGTTGGGGGGTCTTGTATAAGTCAATAAAGTCTTCACTGATGATTAGGGAATCATTGACAGTACAAATACAAAATGACACTTGTTCACGAATGGAAGAATCACTTGTTTTGTCAAACATAATAGATAAATTTTCAGTCTTCTTGAATGAAGCCAACACCTTTCTCAACACAGGCTTTCCAAGTAGATTCCAATGATCTCATTTTGAATATCATGGGATGTCTACTTATACCCAGAATTGCCTAACCAATCTTTAAACTCAGGTATGTCATTCTTTCGGAGTTCCAACAATTGAGAAAAATTTGAGTTTATATTTTTGTATCCTCTAATTGCTAGTCCTTGTCGGCATAGAAATTGCATGGTAGTAAAAACTGTCACAAGAGCTAAACGGCCTTTCTTCATTTCACTATCTAACTGTTCATTCAATTGGGAGGCCACACTTCGGTTAATGATAGAGTTTAGTTTCAGAATACCTTCTTTATGCATAAATGTATTTTCATGAAGACAGAATTTTCCAAAGCCTTTTTTCCAGTTAGAAAACCCTACAGAAGTAAATGCATCTTCTTTTTTTGAAGAAAATTGTAACAGATTTTTAGCATCTGGCTCTTTGCAGGTTTTGCAAAAAACTTTTTCGGTAGATGCTTCATATTCTAGCCATGTATATTTGATCAACCAAGACTTCTGAAATAATCTTCCCTTACCGGATTGTCCAGGTTTTGGCTGTGAAGGGTTCTCGCCTGAAGATGATGAAGCAATTGATGACACAATAATTCTTGGAAGTTGACTTGCAGTATTATCAACTTCCAAGTGCACCTTTTTGGTAACAAATTTGTCGATTGCAAACTTAATTCATGATACACTAAGGGACTAAAGTAAACAAATAAAATATAGTCATATAAAATAGTCCACTAGACACTAAAGTCGCAACACTAAAGATGTCTGCAGCATGCACTGAATGAAACTATCCACACTGAATGACAGTGGCAGCAGGGTGGGCTTTATATAGCTGCGGCATCATAATGTCTCGAAGTGTCAAGGCGACATGAGGCAGACGATTCCAGGCACTTCTGCTCCAGTCCTTTTGATGTTGATGCAGCTGCAGCCACAGCATTGGCCCGTTGGTGCCAGACATTACCCAAAGGTTTGTGCACTGGGATAAATTGTATGTGTGCCCTCAGCACTGTAACACTATCATGATTCACACCACTTGTTTTCAGTTAACATGCTTACTACAGCAATAATTATTTGTTTTAACTCAGTACTGAATGTATTTTAAAAGGTAACTATCGTCAAACAAGGGAAATAAAAAAATCCAACATAATTTTGTGATTTTATAAAGCATAATATAACTAATAATTTTCTTCAATTATTAGAGGGGCTCCCCCCCCCCCCCTCCACCCCACCCAAACAAATTTTTGAGGGGGCTCGGGCCCACTCAGGCCCCATGAAGTCAGTGCCTGTGCACAATAACATTAGCCATTTCTGTGGATACTGTACTTATTTGGCCCCTGTCTATTGTGCAGCACAGTTGGCCAGACAAACCACTGATCCATGCCTTGGATCACTTGCATAATTAGGGGAAGGCGGGGCAAGATGGGGAAGCTAGCTTTAAACCCTTACAAAAGGGACAAAAATAAACAAATTCAAGTAGGTTTGATTATCATTTGTTTACTTAACCATTGAATTACAATAGCATGCAATGAATCCTGCAAACTTATTACATTTGTTTAGAAATATCTCGATTTGAAACATGAACTACCAATTCCCCGTCTTGCCCCATATGCGGTGTAAGATGGTGAAATAGCATTAATTCATCTCTAAAACTTAAATAAGGACTGGAGTAACGAAATCATGTGATGATAAGGTTTAGAAACATGGTTCTGCGAATTGTGGAATCAGGTATTACATTTATTTAGGCCTCTTACTTTCATGTAGTACACTTTCTAACAGATCGAAAAACCGATCTACAGCAACTCGGTTAAAACCCATTGCTCGTGCAATTTATGTGGCCTCTGGTTTTCGTATTGTTAAGGTAGGATTTCGTGCAAGAAACCCATTTAACCAATCTCTTTCAGCAGATTTGGCTGCAGTATTAATTGGCTGTTTGATGTTGTTTTGTTCAGCTAGCTGAAAAGCAAGTTCACAAAGTTCTTTAAGTGTTAGGCCAAAATACTGTCCTTCCTTCTGTGTTAAGTAATCTTTAAGTTCAGCCTCTTGTTCTGGGGTAGACACACTAGTGATTGGTCCTAACCATTTCACAACTGTATAGCCAGGATTCGCATTTTTCTTTGCCACATGTCATTCAATCGTTGTCTGTGGCATGTTGAACTGTCGAGCAGCCCTGAAAGAACCCATATGACCTTCTATAACAGCATTTACAGCGCCTTCCATTGACTCCAATGATCAATATTGCCTAGACGTTTGTCGCCGATACTTGCAAACCATCTGAAATAAAACACGAGGAACATACTATTGGGTCAGATCATTCCTGGTAATCTATATTATATAGTAAATAACATATTTCCAATAGTAAGTCATGAAAGCATAGCAAGAATACTGCCTTTGCACGTTTTGTGTATTTTTATTCACCATATAGACTAAGGCATACATTGTAATTAATCAGGAAACGTTGGAATAACCAATACCATTCTATTTACAATTGTATTCAACGTATAATGTACATGTTCAAAACCCGCAGCGAGATAAACACGAGACGATAACAACGTAATGGTTGGATGAATAGTAGGTGCAAGACGGGGAAGCTCCCCATCTTGCCCCACCCCATCTTGCCCCCTACCATGCTGTCAGGTTATGTTACGCCTACATGAACACTATTTAGTGAACATTGGCTACTGACACAGCATATTACTCTTAATGAGACGTACTATTCAGTGCTATATATACAGTCTGGACAAATGTTCACGAAAGACATGTTTTAGGACCTCAAAAGGTGTAAAACATTGCAAATAAGTAAAACAATTCTACGTATCTTGCAAAGCTCACAGAAACCGTCGCAAAACTAAGGTTCAGCAATGTCAACACACTGGGACCTGTGTATTGATGATGTTGACGTAGCTATCCACAGATGGCATCACTCTAACTGTAGCTTATAGCCCTTCCCCGTCTTACCCCACCTCCCTGTCTTGCCCTGCCTTCCCCTACTTCTCCCTCCAGCACTATCTTTCTGTGTGTGACAGGATTCTTTTGTTAGCTACAGAGGGCGCTGCTCCTGGGGTTGTGATTCCCACTTCCTTATGCTGTAATGTACTATGGCTTCCGCATGTCTCACCAAACCTATAGCCTGCTGGCATGTATATTGGCTGGGCATAGATGGGCACATAGGTGGCTTATTACCACTTGCACTCACTGTGTTCAGCAACAGGCAGCCTCGCAGGCATCTTACTACCCCTAGCTGATGCTGCAGCTCTCACAGGAATGTCTACAGGTCGATTTTGCTGGGACCTTCCTATATTAGTATTGGCTCATTGAAGTGGACACCTATTCCAAGTTTCCCTATGTGGCACATTGTCCATCCACGTCCGCTGCGGCCACTATTCCGACCCTAGCTAAGACTTTTGCAATTGATGGACTTCTTTATACTGTGGTTACTGATAATGGCCTCCAGTTTCTTTCTAGAGAATTTGCATCTTTTTGTCAGGCTAGTGGTGTTTACCACGTCACAGCTCCCCGTTTCATCTACATCTACATCTACATGACTACTCTGCAATTCACATTTAAGTGGTTGGCAGAGGGTTCATCGAACCACTATCATACTATCTCTCTACCATTCCACTCCCTAACAGCGCGCGGGAAAACGAACACCTAAACCTTTCTGTTCGAGCTCTGATTTCTCTTATTTTATTTTGATGGTCATTCCTACCTAAGTAGGTTGGGCTCAACAAAATATTTTCGCATTCGGAAGAGAAAGCTGGTGACTGAAATTTCGTAAAAAGATCTCGCCGCGACGAAAAACGTTTTTGCTGTAATGACTTCCATCCCAATTCGCGTATCATATTTGCCACACTCTCTCCCCTACCACGTGATAATACAAAACGAGCTGCCCTCTTTTGCACGCTTTCGATGTCCTCCGTCAATCCCACCTGGTAAGGATCCCACAAATGGCTCAAATGGCTCTGAGCACTATGGGACTCAACTGCTGTGGTCATCAGTCCCCTAGAACTTAGAACTACTTAAACCTAACTAACCTAAGGACATCACACACATCCATGCCCGAGGCAGGATTCGAACCTGCGACCGTAGCAGTCGCACGGTTCCGGACTGCGCGCCTAGAACCGCGAGACCACCGCGGCCGGCTAAGGATCCCACACTGAGCAGCAATATTCTAACAGAGGACGAACGAGTGTAGTGTAAGCTGTCTCTTTAGTGGACTTGTTGCATCTTCTAAGTGTCCCTCCAATGAAACGCAACCTTTGGCTCGCCTTCCCCACAATATTATCTATGTGGTCTTTCCAACTGAAATTGTTCGTAATTTTAACACCCAGGTACTTAGTTGAATTGACAGCCTTGAGAATTGTACTATTTATCGAGTAATCGAATTCCAACGGATTTCTTTTGGAACTCATGTGGATCACCTCATACTTTTCGTTATTTAGCGTCAACTGCCACCTGCCACACCATACAGCAATCTTTTCTAAATCGCTTTGCAACTGATACTGGTCTTTGGATAACCTTACTAGACGGTAAATTACAGCATCATCTGCGAACAACCTAAGAGAACTGCTCAGATTGTCACCCAGGTCATTTATATAGATCAGGAACAGCAGAGGTCCCAGGACGCTTCCCTGGGGAACACCTGATATCACTTCCGTTTTACTCGATGATTTGCCGTCTATTACTACGAACTGCGACCTTCCTGACAGGAAATCATGAATCCAGTCGCACAACTGAGACGATACCCCATAGGCTCGCAGCTTGATTAGAAGTCGCTTGTGAGGAACGGTGTCAAAAGCTCTCCGGAAATCTAGAAATATGGAATCAACTTGAGGTCCCCTGTCGATAGCGGCCATTACTTCATGTGAATAAAGAGCTAACTGCGTTGCACAAGAGCGATGTTTTCTGAAACCATGCTGATTACGTATCAATAGATCGTTCCCTTCGAGGTGATTCATAATGTTTGAATACAGTATATGCTCCAAAACCCTACTGCAAACCGATATCAATGATATAGGTCTGTAGTTAGATGGATTACTCCTACTACCCTTCTTAAACACTGGTGCGACCTGTGCAATTTTCCAATCTGCAAGTACAGATCTATCGGTGGGCGAGCGTTTGTATATGAGTGCTAAGTAGGGAGCTATTGTATCAGCGTAATCTGAAAGGAACCTAATCGGTATACAATCTGGACCTGAAGACTTGCCCGTATCAAGTGATTTGAGTTGCTTTGCAACCCCTGAGGTATCTACTTCTAAGAAACTCATGCTAGCAGATGTTCGTGTTTCAAATTGTGGAATATTCCATTCGTCATCCCTGGTGAAGGAATTTCGGGAAACTGCGTTCAATAACTCCGCTTTAGCGGCACAGTCGTCGATAACAGTACCATCGGCACTGCGCAGCGAAGGTATTGACTGCGTCTTGCCGCTTGTGTACTTTACATACGACCAGAATTGTTTCGGATTTACTACCAAATTTCGAGACAATGTTTCGTTGTGGAATCTATTAATGGCATCTCGCATTGAAGTCCGTGCCAAATTTCGCGCGTCTGTAAATTTTAGCCAATCTTCGGGATTTTGCGTTCTTTTGAACTTCGCACGCTTTTTCCGTTGACTCTGCAACAGCGTTCGGACCTGTTTTGTGTACCACGGGGGATCCGTTCCATCTCTTACCAATTTATGAGGTATGAATCTCTCAATTGCTGTTGCTACTATATCTTCGAATTTGAGCCACATCTCGTCTACATTTGCGTAGTCAGCTCGGAAGGAATGGAGATTGTCTCTTAGCAAGGCTTCTAGTGACAATTTATCCGCTTTTTTAAATAAAATTATTTTGCGTTTGTTTCTGGTGGATTTGGAAGAAACGGTATTGAGCCTAGCTACAACGACCTTGTGATCACTAATCCCTGTATGTCATGATGCTCTCTATCAGCTCTGGATAGTTTGTGGCTAAGAGGTCAAGTGTGTTTTCGCAACCATTTACGATTCGCGTGGGTTCGTGGACTAACTGCTCGAAATAATTTTCGGAGAAAGCACTTAGGACAATCTCTGAAGATGTTTTCTGCCTACCACCGGTTTTCAACAAGTATTTTTGCCAACATATCGAGGGAAGGTTGAAGTCCTCACCAACTATAACCGTATGAGTGGGGTATTTATTTGTTACGAGACTCAAACTTTCTCTGAACTGTTCCGCAACTGTATCATCGGAGTCTGGGGGTCGGTAAAAGGAGCCAATTATTAACATAGTTCGGCTGTTAAGTATAACCTCCACCCATACCAATTCGCACGGAGTATCTACTTCGACTTCACTACAAGATAAACCACTACTGACAGACACAAACACTCCACCACCAATTCTGCCGAATCTATCTTTCCTGAACACCGTCTGAGGCTTCGTAAAAATTTCTGCAGAACTTATTTCGGGCTTTAGCCAGCTTTCTGTACCTATAACGATTTCAGCTTCTGTGCTTTCTATTAGCGCTTGAAGCTCAGGGACTTTCCCAGCACAACTACAACAATTTACAACTACAATTCCGACTGTTCCTTGATCCAAGCACGTCCTGTATTTGCCATGCACCCTTTGAGATTGCAGCCCACCCCGTACTTTCCCGAGGCCTTCTAATCTAAAAAACCGCCCAGTCCACGCCACACAGCCTCCGCTACCCGTGTAGCCGCCAGCTGAGTGTAGTGAACTCCTGACCTATTCAGCGGAACCCGAAACCCCACCAACCTATGGCGCAAGTCAAGGAATCTGCAGCCAACACGGTTGCAAAACCGTCTGAGCCTCTGATTCAGATCCTCCACCCGGCTCTGCACCAAAGGTCCGCAGTCGGTTCTGTCGACGATGCTGCAGATGGTGAGCTCTGCCTTCACCAAATCAGATAGCCGCTGGAATCCAGAGAGAATTTCCTCAGATCCAAAGCGACACACGTCATTAGTGCCGACATGTGCCACCACCTGCAGCTGGCTGCATCATGTGCTCTTCATGGCATCCAGAAGGACCCTTTCCACATCATGAATGACTTCTCTCGGAATGCACACGGAGTGTACACTGGATTCCTTCCTCCCCCCCCCCCCCCCCCCTTAGCCGCCATATCCCTAAGGGGCCCCATTACGCACCTAACATTGGAGCTCCCAACTACCAATAAGCCCACCCTCTGCGATTGCCCGGACCTTGAAGGCTGAGAATGATCCTCTGAAACAGGGCAGGCAGCTACTGCTGGCTCAGCCAGAGACAGTGCCTGAAACCTGTTTGTCAGACGCACCGGGGAGGCTTTCTGGTCAGCCTCTGCGGACGTCTTTCGCTGCCTACCACGCCTTGGAACGACCTCCCAATCAACCACAGGCGAGGGCTCAGCCCCATTGCAGGCAGCAACCGGGCCAACCACAGCGGCAGACCGATCTGGGGACAGATGGGACGATGTTGACATCCCCGTGATACCCAAGTCCGGCTCCTCACAGAGGTGCCCATTGGTAACAGCCTCAAGCTGCGCGACCGAAGCCAGCGCCGCTTGCAGCTGTGAGCGAAGGGATGCCAACTCAGCCCTCATCCGAACACAGCAATTGCATTCCCTGTCCATTCTAATCGATGTTGAACAACAGTTACTGAAACACGAGTCTGTGCCTAGATAACGCAAGCGAAACACGCAAAGGATATATTAACTAACCTGTACAAATGCCTAACGACTGCGCTACAATCTGCCTGAATTTACGATTACAGTAACTAAAACTCGAAGTTACACCTCCTATACGAAACTCACACGCAATGTAAGGAAGAATCTACCAAGTAAATACTAAAGCGCGATGCTACAACTCTCAAATACTATAATACGCCCGAAATTTATGAATTAAACAATGCAAGTACCCAAAAACACGCAAAGAAATTAAGAATTAAACTATGTAACAAATAAGTAAGCTAGAGGTATACGACTTGCTGCTGGCAGCTGCTTATCCAGCGACGGCAGGGAGCACACATCCTCAATCTAATGGTGAGGACGAGTGCATCGTTCAGATGTTTAAAACTCAGATGTGGAAGTATGTATCCGGCAGCTCCCCTAAGCTACTTTAGACTGTTTTTGAGTTCATACTGTTTTATTCTAGTCAGGGACAAGAGCCCGGCAGTGCTGCTACACGGACGCCAACTACGGACCCTCCTTCACTTGCCGCATCTGACGCTGCATCTGCCACTGTCACCAGCTCCGTGACGATTCTGGCCAGGTGGGCCTGTGGTTTCGGCCACCAGTCTAACTGGGTTCGTGCCATCATTGAGTGTCGCCAGAATGGGTGCCTGTTCATCATCCGCACATCTGGGAGGCAGGCGTCCTGTAACTTCGACTAACTGTGGCCACGCATTGCGGGGTCTATTTAGAGGGCCCACTTCCTCCCCTGTCCCTGCTGCCGCCTGTTCCTGTGTCACAGAAGGTCCAGTTCATGCCCCGGCAGGGGTCGCTGCCTGGCAGATCGCTCTCTGGGTTTCGTGCCTCCACCCCCACTCCTCGACTGCCATTGCCGGTTCAGCACCTGCTACACCTGAGGCCAGATTTGCCACCATCTCTACTGCCGGGTCCTGTGTGCCACCATCTCCAATGGCCCCGCTGATTCCTCCAGGGCCGACTGCTAACGTTGACGAGGATGTTACTATGGAGACACCACCCCTGGACCTGGCCTATGGCCTCTCACAAGAGGGCAGCAGCACATCAAAGTGCCTCCTCATCACTTCCTCCCCAACTCACTGGCACTTGCCTGCCACATGCTGCAGCAGTCGTCATCGTTGGGCAATCAAATGAACGTCAGCCCGGTCATTGGTGTTTTGTGTGATTTGTAATCACAGTGCCTTGTGAGATAATTGTTCTTGTTTTCTTTTTCATGGTGTCAGTGGCTTTTTTCTGTACCAGTGCTTTTCTTCTGTACCATGTATTTTGCTGTGCCTAGTGTTATTATGTATGAGGTCTGTTCAAAAAAATTCCAGAATATTTGTAATTTTGCGTCATGGTGTGTTGGAGTGAAATGCGGTTTGCATCCCTGCACACCCCTGTTTTAATGTGTAACTACTGGAAGTCACGTTGTAAGTCTGTATTGAATAGAAAGTTCTGTTGCGCAGTTTGTGAATTTTGAGATGACAGAGTTAGAGGAGCAATGCGTCTGCATTAAATAAACTCGGGGAAACCCTTACAGAGACACACCAAGAGACGCAGAAAGTCCACAGTGAGACACACTCGGTGTTATGAATGGTTCAATGGTTTAAAAATGACCAGATGAAATTTAAAGGTGACCCTCGTTCTGGACACCCGTTGACATCTACCAGTGACCGTCGCGTCAGGAACATCAATGAAATTCCAATCGAAGACAGAGTGTCCAAGTGATTGCAAATGAATGTAACATTTCAGTTGGATCATGTCACGAAATGCCATTGACCTGACCGCAGTTGTTACACCGATCCCCGTCAGATCACCAAAGTGCTGTCGGGCTCAGCTAGCACTTGGATGGGTGACCTTCCGGTCTACCGAGCACTGTTGGCAAGCAGGGTGCATTCAGTCCTTGTGAGGCAAATTGAGCAGCTACTTGATTGAGAAGTAGCAGCTCTGGTCATGAAAACTGACAATGGCTGGGAGAGCAGTGTGCTGACCTCACACTCCTTCATATCTGCATCCAGTGATGTCCACAGGCAGAGGATGACATGGTGGTCTGTCAGTACTGTTAGGGTTTTTTGAGACTTGTTGAGACAGAGTTTAGGGTTAATGTCATGAAATCCTGACACAACATCTTGGAATGCATCATGTTGCAACCAAGTTCGTCCCATGGCTCATGAGCCAGGTTCAGAAAGACCTATGTGCCACAATCCGTAAAGAGCTGTTGAATTGTGCAAATTAGAACTAGATGTTCCTTAACAGAATTATAATTGGTGATGAGAAGTGGGTTTACGTTCATGATGTTGAGACACTGAAAGGATGAAAATTTGCAATGATAGACGAGATAAAAGAAAATTTCCAGATGGAACTTCGCGCAATCCAGCTAAAGGCATACCAAGACTACTTCTGGAAGTGGAGACAGCATTAAGAGCAGTGTATCAATTGTGGAAGAGAGTATTTCAATGGAGACCATGCACAATAAGTAAAAGGTACGTGTAGAAAAATTTTGTCACCAAAGTTCCGTAATTATTTGAATAGGCCTTATATGTGGTTTTCCCACCCCAGGAAGGGAGGAGTACTGTATGTCCACTCACAATGCATGTGATTTCAGGGATTGTGCATCCGTACAGTTCACAGGCTCACTTACAGAGGCTACAGAGTTTGGTCCCCTGGCGTGCTCTGATGAACCGTCAAAGAAACAATGTTATTTAAACAATATCAAATGAGTGCTTGGCCCACTCTGTAACCTGTATTACTGTTGTCCAGTCAATGTGTTCATTGCTATGCGCTACCTGCATTTCACTGTGTGTTCTTCTGTAAAGTACTACATTCTATAAATTACACTTGTTCTTGCTATAGCAGATACATGCTAACCCTGGATGGTGAAGCTTTATGAATAAAGTCATCAGGTTATTTAGATGGTTTTGTAGATTGTTCCTTGTCATGATAATATCATTGAGATAGTTCATACACTGTGATATATCTACATCAGCATGTTCATTCACTGTATTTACTGAAGTATAAGATGAACCTAAACATGAGATGACTATCCCTCCTTTCCCCCCTTTCTTTTAGAGGCTCCTAAATGCAATTTTGTTTTCAACATATTCTGATTAATCAAAATTACAACCTGTTTTATTGATATAAAGTACCTGCCTAAGAAAGTTAACATTATACCTATCCTAAATGTATGCTATTTATTTATAGTCTACATTTTGGTAATACAAGGAGAAATAAAATATATAAAAAGAAACTGTTTACATTAATTTTTATCTTCATTCCTTTTTTTGCTTACTATCTAAGCCTGTTGTCTGCAGTATCAATATTTTGGCTGTAACTTAGATCAGGGCTAGCACCAGTATAACAGTGTCTCTGTACTGCTAGTAGGTTGGCAAGATATCAGATTTAATTTTGTGTAGCCAGTGGGAAGATACTTTCACATAACTAGATGTGAGAAAAAAAGCAATCAGTTTCTACTGCCAAAATTGGAACCATTCTTTTCTTCTCTATTGTCACAAATTATGAGGTTGTGGTTAGTTTGGGACCTAATACCACATCTTACATTGCTGTGAGGAAAATGAGCAGCAGTTAAATGTACACTCTTGTTTGTCACAAATATTTGCCTATTTCTTCCAATTATGTTGCGATTTTTGTATCTACATTGATGTGAGAATGCAACAATAGAACTTTGTCTGTTGCTTCCAGACATGTTGTCTGCTTGCTGCTCTTTCATTGTTTGCATAAAACCAGCAGCTGACAAACCCCCTTTTGTTCGCATCATACCTCATGGTGAGTTTTAACAGCAATACTACATGAAACATATAAGTATACAACTGGTTCCTATCTACACATAATCACCTCCTATGCTATACATTCCAACAATTGGCAATGTGATAGTATTTGCTGCCTACTCACCACTTCCCTCTCCACAATCGTTATAGTCTCAATCTTTTGTTTGAGCTGGTGTTACTGTCCACTTCCAACCCTTCCCAATTCTTCATTTGCCAAAGCTTCATCTGTAAATGTAAGACAAATCATGTATTAATCTATTACACAACATAAATATATTGATCTTGGTGGCAATAGTTTAATCTGTGAGTGTAAGATAATCCTGTATTTTTCAAATGATGATTTTAGGATAATGCCTCTTCTTATAACTGGGTATATACAGTACATCTACACTCTTCAAGCCCCATTATGAAATGTGGCATATGATATTTCTTATATCACTATCTTTTCTTACCCTTTTCTGTTCCATTCATGAATAGATAATGGGAAGAACAATCATCACTTAAGCTCAATATGACATCTGATTCTCTGATTTTCATGAGCATTTTGTGATACATATGTGGGAGGAAGTAAGATGCTGCCCGACTTTTCTTGCAACAGATACTTAAAACGTCATCATTAAATCTCTTCATGACAGACAATTTTTTTTGTTACTGTAGCTGCCACTGTAGTTTCTTGAGCTTCTCTGTAATTTTCTCTTGTTGAGAAATGATCCCATGATGAAACACACTGCTCTTCATTGGATCATCTCTATATTTTCTATTAATCCTACTTGGTAAGAGTCTGACACTGGTGAACAATATTCAAGAATGTTCAAACGAGTGTTTTGTAAGCCAGTTCTTCCATGAGTGTATTAGACTCAGTTCCACCTGAGGTCCTCTGCTGGAATTTTCTCTCTGTTCTTGGCGAGTTTGGGGGCTCAGAAATAAGCTACACAGATAGATCGCTGGTCAATGGTTTTTTGGCTTTGCTTATGCTCATGTTGGCCACATGGAACAATGCTCCTTGCTGGATGGCTGCAGCATATTCACTGCAGAGCTGGTTGTCATCTATCACACTCTTGAACATATCACCTACTGCTCTGGTGAATCCATAGAATTTGTAGTGACTCCTTAAGCAGCCTACAAGCTCTCGACCAGTGCTTCCCTAAGCATCCTTGTTAACCCAGGACTCTCTTTATTCCCTCTACAGCAGTGGACGCTTAGTGACCTTTATTTGGACCCCAGGCCATGTCGGGATACCAGGAAATGAACATGTTGACTGCCTGGCCAATCAGGCCACCAGTAAACCATCTCTGGAGATTGGCCTCCCAGAGACTGATTTGGAAGCAGTCTTCTGCCACAAAGTTTTCGTGATTTGGGACACTGAATGGCGCAACCTGAGCACACCAAACAAACTCCGTACTATCAAGGAGACGACAAATGTGTGGCAGTCATCCATGCGAGCCACTCGCAGGGAATCAGTTGTCCTTTGTCGGCTCCATGTTGGCCACATGTGGCTAACACATGGCTACCTTCTCCATTGTGAGGACCCACCTCGGTGTTGCTGTGGCTCCCTTCTGACTGTCATGCACGTCTTGCTTGACTGCCCACTTTTAGCTGCTCTACGGTGGGCTTTTAATCTTCCCAGCACCCTACCCTTGGTGATGGGTGACGATGCCTAAATGGCAGATTTAGTATTACATTTTATTGATGAGGTTTTTTTTTATCTTACCACCTAAGGGTGGGCATTTGGCCTTCTTTCTGGGGCCTCCACCCTCCCTCCCTTTTAAATCTCTCACCCTTTGTTTGCATTCATTTGTCTTTGTGTTCGTCTTTTCCCTACATGTCTTCATCTCACCTTGCATTTTTGCAGTGAACATTTTAAAGTGTTGCAGAGTGGCTGGCTCATCCTTCTAGGTGTATTACAGTAGTTACTGTTTCCAGTGAATTGTTTCCATTACTGTAATCACAGCAGTGGATCTCTTAAACTGCCTGTGTCTAATACATTAAAATGTATTTATGTTTATGGTCAACTGCCAGTCCCTGCAGCAATGGTCAAACCTCTGCAGGTCTTCCTGCATTTCATTAGAGCATTTTGTTGTTGCGAACTTCCTATATACATGGGTATCACCTGCAAATACCCTCACAGATCTTCAATGTTATCCATTAGATGATTAATACACGTTGTAAAAACTAGTGCCCCTATAAAACTCTCAGTTTTGTTTAATTAAGAATGCCATGTTGAGTTCTACCTGTCCTAGTCAAAAATCTGCTTTGGTCCTCACTAAGCTCATATTTTCTTAACAAATAACAGTGTGGAAACTATATCAAATGCATCCTAGAAGTCAACAAACATGGCATCATCCAGAGCACCTTCTTCTACGATGCTCTGGATCTCATGGATAAACTTGTTTCTGAAACTTCTCGAATATTGTTGAATCATTTGACATTCCAAAGAGTAACTTATTATGCTGGTACAGGCTGAAATGTATATTTATTGAAGTAGTGTTCCACGATGCTTCATCTGAAGAAACATGCAAGTAGGCATCTAAAGGATAATGTTAGACAAATATTTTTCACGTGCTGATTTACTGAAAGTTTGTCTGACCAAGGGATGGGATGTGTGTGCATTATTGTTTGTGCATTAATCATGATTTTGGAATCCCCAGAAACTCTTACAGATCCAGTTGGTTACAATACTTTACGAATACTATGAGTGGGCATAGTCACTAGGAGAAATTGGTTTGATAACTCCTGTAATCTGTGGAGTTCTTGTTCAAGTGATTCTTTGAGAGTGAACATGACTGGCCATGCCCTATAGCATTTTAGGGTGGCTGTTGGTCAAAGTGTGATGTGAAATTGGAATTGGGTTGCATGCCACAGCCTGGGCTCAAAAATGGGTGCAACATATGGATAAGGATCCTCTATTTCAGTGACAGGAATGGTAGCAGAGATTAGAGATTGACTGAATATTATACTGTGGAATCAAAAATGGTTCATGTGTCAAACCTTGAAGATGTTTTCCTACATCTAGCTGATTGATTACAATAATAGCCATTATCTGTGCTTTAAAGTAGTTACCTACCTCCAATGTATGTATCTGATGCAGTTGTGGCGAAAATGACTACCAAAGTACAAAGGACCAGTACAACAAGCAGAAAAATATATATATGTTCAGCAAACTAGTTAAAAAATGGTAGTAATGTTTCAATGAGGAACTTGAAATTTTCAGCACAGGTCAGCAGAATGTAGATGAACTATGGCTCAAGTTTAAAAGAATAGTTGACCATGCACTGGATAGATTTGTACCCAGTAGAGCAGTTCACAACAGGAGGGACCCTCCATGGTATACAGTCACTATAAATTAACTTTTCAAGAAGCAGAGACTACTCCATAACAGGTAAAAAACAAAGCATAGGACTATAGATAGAGAGAGGCTGGGTGAAACACACTTGGCTGTCTAGAGAGCAGTGTGTCAACCCTTCAATGACTACTGGGTGTGCCCCAGGGCAGTGCACTGATACCTTTGCTGTTATATATTAATGACCTTGCTTACAATATTAATAGTGAAATTATGCTTTTCACAGATGATGCAGTTATCTATAATGAAATACTATCTGAGAGAACCTGCATAAATATTCAGTCAGATCTAGATAAGATTTTGACATGGTACAGAGACTGACAACTTCATCTAAATGTTCAGAAATGTAAAATTTTGCACTTCAGAAAATGAAAAAACATAGTAGCCTATGACTATAATATCAATGGATCACTGTCAGAACGGGACAACTCATACAAATGCCTGGGTGTAACAGTTTGCAGCAATATGAAATTGAATGATTGCAGAGGTTCAGTCATGGGTAAAGCAGGTGGTAGACTTTGGTTTATTGGCAGAATATTGGAGAACTGCAATCGGTGTACAATATGGTCTGCTTACAAATCACTCGTGCAACCGACCCTAGAATACTGCTCAAGTGTGTGGTATACATACTAGACAGCACTAACAGGAGATATCAAAAGTATACAGGGAAGGACAAAATGAATGGTCACAGGTTTGTTTAATCCATGGAAGAGTATCACAGAGATACTGAAGAAACTGAAATGGTGGACTCTTGAAGGCAGACATAATAAATTATAGCAAGAAATTCTGTTAACAAAGTTTCAAGAACCAGTTATAAATGATTACTCTAGGGATACACTACAAGCCCATAAGTATCTCTCACACAGGGATTGTGAGAATAAGATTAGTTGAATACTTATTGTATGCACAGAGGCATTCAGACAATCATTATTTCCACATTCCGTATGTGACTGGAACAGGTAGAAACCCTAATAACTGTTACAGTGGGATGTACCCTCTCGCCTGCACCTTATAGATGTAGATGTAGATGTAGATCTTTCACAAAACCTAGGGAAGTTCTGGTCATATATAAATACTGTTGGTGGCATCAAAGGTAGTGTCCAGTCCCTATTGAATGAGGCAGGAACTGGAATTGAGGGAAGCAAAGAAAAAACTGATATGCTTAACTCTGTTTTCAAATGCCCCTTTACAAAGGAAAACCCAGGAGAACTGTCCAAATTTAACTCTCATACCACTGAAAAGATGAGTGAAATACCTGTAAGTATTAGTGTCAGTAGTGTTGAGAAACAGCTGAAATCATTAAAACTGAGCACCAGAGCCTAATAGAATCCCTATCAGAATCTATGGTGAATTTGTGACTGAGTTATCCCCTCTTGTAACAGCAATCTCATGAACAAAATCTCATGAACAAAACACTGTGCCCAGTAGTTGGAAGAAAGCACAAATGACACTCATCTACAAGAAGGGTAGTAGAAGTGTTTTGTGACACAACAAACCAAGATCCTTGACATTGATTTGTCTTAGAATCTTAGAACATATTCTGAGCTCCATCTTGATGATGCATCTTGAACAGAATGACGTCCTCCATGTCAGACAGCACGGATTCCGAAAACATCAGTCATGTGAAACCCAACTCTCACTTTTCCCACATGACATACTGAAAACTTTGAATCATGGGAGTCAGGTAGATGCAGTATTTCTTGATATCCAAAAAGCATTTGACTCAATACCACACCTATGCTTATTGTCAAAAGTATGGTCCTATGTGGTATCAACTGAAATTTGAGACAGATTGAGAACTTTTTGGTAGGGAGGCTGCAGCATGTTATCTTGGATGGAGACTCATTGTCATTTATAGCAGTAACTTTGATTGTGCCCCAGGGAAGTGTGTTGTGAGTGAACATTTATGCTGTATATTAACGACCATGCAGACAATATTGATAGTAACTTCAGACTTTTTTCAGATGATGCAGTTATCTATAATTAAATACTGTCTGAAAAAAGCTGCATAAATATTCAGTCAGATCTTGAAAAGAAGACAGATGTAATAAACTATCCCGAGAAAGTCTATTAACAAAGTTTCAACAACCAGCTTGTGGTGTGGTATTGAGTCAAATGGCAACTTGCATTAAATGTTCAAAATGTAAAATTGTGCACTTCATGAAATGAAAATCATAGTATCCTATGACTATTGCATCTATGAGTCACAGTTGGAATTGCAAAACTCATATAAATAACTGGATGTAACACTTTGTAGGGATATAACATGGAATGATCACATAGGCTCAGTCAGGTGACAGACTTCAGTTTATTGGTAGAATATTGGATAATGTAATCAGTTTACAAAGGAGATTGCTTATGAATCACTTGTATGACACATTCGAGAAAATTGCTAAAGTGTGTGATGGATCCATACCAAATAGGACTAACAGGGGATGCTGAAGATAAACAGAGAAGTGCAGTGCAAACGGACACAGCTTTGTTTAACCCATGGCAGTGTATCACCAAAATATAGAAGAAACTGAACTGGAAGACTTTAGAAGATAGGTGTAAACTATCCCAAGAAAGTCTACTAACAAAGTTACAAGAATTGGCTTTAAACAATGACTCTTAGGAATATACTACAGCCCCTTATGTATTGCTCACATAGGGATCATGAGGACAGGATTAGAATAATTACAGCACATGCCAAGGCTTTCAAACAGTCATTCTTCCCATGCTCCATACATGAATGGAACAAAAAGAAACCCTAATTACTGGTACAGTGGGACATACTCTGTGCCATGCTCTTCATGATGGTTTGTACAGTACATATGAAGATGTAGATATGGGTGTAGATGTATCATTCAGACAAATTTGAATGCCTTCTGTATTCATGTTTTTACTAGCTTTTGATGTAGACCTGTAATATGAGGAGGAAAGAACATTGTGTATTGAAGGTACAATGTTACTGGAATATTTTAGGCACTGTACCATCTAGCAGGTTTAGTTTCAAAGTGAATAGTGGATAATGGCAAAATAGTTTCAAGTTTTGGGAACAAATAGCCCTGTGTACACTGGCTACTGGTCAGCATCCACTACGTGATCTGGGTTTTTTATATGAATACTGAATGGATATGCCTGTCTTTGTGATTGTGCAGGATGTGACTTCTGTTCGTGAAGATGGTGTTTTTTTACTGGTGTTTCAGGGAGAGGGGGATGTTGGCAGCTTCTTTCCCCTGCACTCACTGGGTGTGCCCTTGCTATCAAGCATTCCAATAGCATTTCGGTGAATAATGGTGCTGGTAACATTGTTAATCTATTACCAAATCATACTATAAGCAAGACAGATAGAAAAGCTAAATCTGAAAGTATGCAAAAAAAGTTCTTTAGTCTTTCATGTTGTGTATACTCATCTGTAATTGATCAGAATTTAGCCATATTTAAACAAGAATTAAGCTGACAGTTATTAAATTTACTGTTTCATTTTAACTATGATTTACTGTGTAAGTAACTTTTGGGGAATGTGATTAAATTACTAAATCACTCTCACTTTTCCACTGATCATGTTCCACCCAAGTATTTCTAGCACTGTATTAAACTGTCCTATAAGGTATATAAGAAAGCTCTGTCAGTACCTAGTATCTCGTGCAGAATAGCAAACTGACTATTTTTTAAAAGTGAACTCCTGTTTGTACATCTATGATTTGTGCACTGTGGAGATGTGAAGTTTGAGAACAGCAGTGTTGGAGTGTGGTCAGATTGTATTTGGTAGCTCGATTAGTTACTCAACCTATTTCCCATCAGTGTAAGATGGATTTATGGATTGCACCTAGTAGCATTTCTGTACATGTTCTGCATCTTCTCATAGTTCTTTGCTCTTGTCATGATTGAGTGGCTCAATGGAAGAAGGACCTATACTGCCTGATGATCAAAAAGGAGTTATGCATACAACATGTATCCTGACTCCACCTGTGATCAGTTTACACAATATCATGTTAATATTTTTCTCCAGTAGGTTGCAGTTGAAGTTCATTCTGAAGCTCATAACTGCGTTGCTCCTACTCTTTGAGTGGAAGAAAGGCCAGCCCAGTCCAGAGCACATATCTTTATTTTTGCTGCAGTAAAATCAAACTTGCATTGAATTGATGGAAGCTGTAGTATGATTGATTTATATACCATTTGAACAAGAAAAGGAATTTTCATGAGTGGAATAAATTGAACTGTAATGTTTTGTGCAACATTGGAAAGAAATATATTTTTCTCTCCGGAAAACTAAATCCTGTGATGAAACTCAGTAACCCTGAACTATGTTGTAAGATTAATATCCAAAATAAGAACTTCACAGTAATGGAACTACATCTGTAGTTTTTTTTATTTATTTCATATGATTTTAAATACAGCATCAGATTACATCAGTAAAACAGCAGCAGATTACATCTGGTACATTTTGAGATAAAAGAAATATGTACAGTACATACTGATTGTAAGATAAAATATTGATAATGACCAATGTCTATAATATCAAGTTACATAGAATAAAATAATAAGTGATGTATAATTCCATAAGGTGATCATGTAGTTGGAATTACTGTACTGCTCAAGGATGGATGTCCAGTCCTTTCAGCCAGGCGGTAGCTTCTCCCTTGAGAAAATTAATGTCCTGGAAAGTGCCTTGGAATTTCCTTTAAGGGCATTCAGTGGCTATGTGCTGTGGTGTCTGTTTGTTGTGTCCACAGTTGCAGTCAGGTCTATCAACCATGCCCCATTTATGCCTCCAGCAGTGACAATTGCCATGCCCTATTCGGAACTGGTTGCTCAAATCCAACAGGGCATTGGCTCAGATCTTTGATTAGATTATTTGAGTCTAAGTTGGAGGAAGACCATTCTCAGCTCCAAGTATCATTAATGTTAAAATTGTCTCTTACTAGACCCTCTCCCACCTTCCATGATGGTTTATGAGACTTTAATCGAGATTGGGAGATGTGGTCTTGATGGGTAGGAAGTTGACAGTTGTCAAGGCATTTTTGCCCCTCTTTTTCATTGCTAGCTGTCTTTGTAAGTGTGGAGGATGGCTGTTGGACAGAACAGGGAGCCACTGGGTTCGTGTTGACTTGATGGTTCCTGCTATCAGCCTCATAGTATTATTGAGTTGAGTATCTACTGCTCTTGTATGGGCACTATTTAACCACATAGAGCTGCAATATTCTGCTGCTGAATAGACAAGAGCAAGGGCCAATGTCTTGATGGCTATCAAATTCGTTCCCCAGCCATTTCCTGTTTTTATTTTGCAATTTGTCTTCCCCAGGTGGGCTCTGAAGGTGAGAGTGCAGTCAAGTATCACTTCTGGGTAAGTCTGTAGATGACTGATTGCAGATGATTAGAGGAAAGTGCACATAAATTTCTTCCATGTGATGCAGAATAAGAAAGCTAAAAAGGAGAATGCAAGAAGTTTACTCGCTTGAACAATAGGCTGAACTCAAAAAAGAGCTGAGGGAAGAATCTGTACAGGTTTATCAAAAGGTGTCCTAGGATTTTAAATGTATTACTAATCTAAATAAAAAACAAAGTTACAATTAACTTTTATCCCCTTCAACCTGCACCCCTCCCCTACTTGTACACCACTGCATAAATTATGTCTTCAATTGCTGAAACCAGTGCTGTAGGTCATCTATTGTCACCGTCTTCAGCAACTCTGCTGTTTTTGCTTCTACCTCTTCAACAGACTGAAAATGATTTCCTTTCAATGCAATTTTCATTTTTGGGAACAGATAGAAGTTACAGGGAGCCAGAGCTGATGAATATGGAGGATTTTTGACTACAGGAATGTGCCTGTCAGCTAAAATCTATTTAACAAGTACGATGCTGTAGTCTGGCACATTGTCCTGGTGCAGAATCCTTGCATTGTTCTTATACAAATCCAGTCTTTTCTTTCTTACTCCTTCCTTCAAATTGATTAGAACATCTTTGTAGTATTTATGATTAGCATTTGGACCCCCAGGCACCCATTTAGTCATGATAACACCCCTGATGTTGGAAGAAATCAGCACTGCCTTCAGTTTTTACATGCTCATGCATGTTTATTTTTTATTTTTTTGGGAGTCTTCCTTTCCATCTATTGATGCCTTGTTTCTGGGTCATACTAGAAGATCCATGTTGCATCACGTGTGATGACATGTGTTAGCAAGTCCAGTTCCTCACTGTGTCATTCCACGACATCAGAGCAATTGTTTTTCAATGGCCTCTTTGTCCCAGAGAGGTTTTTTACATCCAGTTTTGCAAAAAGTTTTATCATGTCTAATTTATCAAGCAGAATTTGTCTTAGTGTCTCTTTCTTCACGTTCACCATGTCTGTGATCATTGGAATATAAGACTTTGGTCGTTCTACACAGTTTCATTAATTTTCTATATGTTTGGTTCATTTCTTGAATTTGCAGATCGACTGAGATGTTCATCAGCTTCAGCCTTTTCCCAAACTTCTCAAAATCATTTGTGCCATTCATTATTTCACCATGTTGATCTGTCCGCACCAGCAATGTACACTCTGGGATCAATTTGGAGGTCAAAACTTTTATCCTCTTTAATACTTACTTACTTACTTACTTACTCCTCTGCTTTGCATCACAATATCCTGCCATTCTATCATCTGACACTCAACTTTTTCATATCTTGTTCTATTCCATTCATCCATTTCTTGCTAGGATGCCCCTTCCATCATCTGCCTCCACCCTTGCTACAAAAAATCCTCTTACATGTTCTGTCTTCCTCCATTCTAACCACAATCTTCTTATTTTAGTGGTGGTGACAATGTCAGGTTTTTCAAAAAGTTGATCTAGTTCTGCATTTATACAGATGCGCCAACCTTCTTGATCATATATTGGGCCATATATCATATGCATAACCTTTCTCTCCCAGATGCTAAGAATCCTTCCCTCATTTGCAATCATGGTCCATGTCTTGGTACCATACATGACAACTGGTCTCATAACTGTTTTGTAAATGAGAATTTTAGATTTTCGTGATAGAAGCAAACTCCTAAGCATGGGAAGTGTGGCAAAGTAGCATCTGTTGCCTGCTGCTATTTTAGCTTTCATCTCACTGCTGATGTCATTTGTCTCTGTGATAGTCAGTCCAAGGTGCTTGAAGTCTCTCGCCCTTTCAAACTTGTTGTGAGCTATCCTGAGATTTGGTAGATTTAGTTGGTTGGTCATTGCCATATATTTGGTTTTTTCAACATTGACCACCAGGCCAAGTTCCCTTATACCTGTCTCCAGTTGTTGATAGGCATTGGTCAGCACAGCAGGCATTTCATGCAAGTAATGCCACATTATCTGCAGAGGCTAGGTACTGCCTTAAATGATTAAAGATGATCCCTCCTCTATTTAACTCTATCTGATCTATGACTTTTTCTAGGCAGAAGTTGAATAACAGTGAGGAGATACTGTCACCCGGTCTCAGTCCCTTCTTCACTTCCACTCCTCAGGAGGTTCTGCCCTGTATTTTTACTTTACAGTTGGGTTGTCACAGTAAGACTAACGAGCTCCATAGGTATTCCTGCCTCTTCCATTACACTCTACAATACCACTCTTGAGACGCTATCACAGGCTTGTTTAAAATCAATTCAAAGCTGGTGTATATTTATTAGATGTTCATAACATTTTCCAAGTAGTATGTGCAATGTGAATATCTGGTCAGTTGTTGACCTCTTTCTTCTAAAGCCACTCTGACAGTCTCCAATTCTCTCTTCCACATAGGGAGTAAGCCTCCTAGTTAGGATCTCAGAGAACACTGTGTACGTAGTATTTAGCAGGGAGATTCTTCGATAGTTCTGGCAGTTTCATTGATCTCCTGTTTTATGTATGGGGCACATTATAGTCATTTTCCACTCCACTGTCATGCTCTCCTCGTGGCAGATGCTCAGTATTACTTTATGTATTCCTTTCCATAGTGTTTCTCCACCATATTTGAGAAGTTTCACCTGGATCTGATCTTCTCCAGGGGTCTTATTGTTTTTTAAGATCTTAATAGCTTGAATCACCTCCTCCAGTGGGGGTTTTGGTGTTAAGATGCTGGTCCATAATAAGTTATTTCCACCAGTTCTTCTTATTTTAATCATTCTGATTCTGGGTTCAGTAACTCTTGGAAATAATCTGTCCATCAGTCAAGTATTTTATACTCTCTCCTATCAAATCCCCTTCTGTACTCTAAATTTCATGTATTTGCTTCTCACCTCCTAGCTGTTAAATTTCATCATTTTTTCTTTCTTTTCTAGTGCTCTTTCATTCTCTCTGTAAACCCTCTTCACTAAACAGTACTTCTCATTAGACTCATTCAGATTTGTCCCAGTTCTTCTCTGAAATAATTTCGTTTCTGCTATGTTACACTCCTCCATTCTTTTCATTCTTTGTCAGACCAGTCCATCTTCCTTTGAGCCCATACATGTCCCAAAACCACTCCAGCTGTTTCAAGGATTGTAGACTTACAGTGCTTCCACAGTATTTCTATATGTTCATTTGATGTGTCAGTATCGCTCTTAATCCCCTCTTCTATCTTTGTCTGATAAGCTCCCTGTATTTCTCCTAACTTCAGTTTCTTAATGTCCAAACTCTTTTGTTTTTGGCCTTTTTGTTTACTCAATAGTGAGACTCTTTGTTTATACTTAATTCTCATTAGATGACGGTCTGAATTGCAGTCAGCTCCATGTTGGCTCCTAACATCCATTATGTTTGATCTGTTTCTCTAATCAATCAATATATGGTCTACTTGATTTCTGGTTTGTCCATTTGGTGACATATGTGTTTCTTTGTGTATCTATTTCTGTGGGAAACATGTACTGCTACAGTCATGTTTTTGCTTATAGCAAAATCCACATCCCTGAGTCTCCCAGTGCATATATTGAAGCCTTGTTTATGGGTCATACTGGAAGATCCATGTTGCATCACATATGATGACATGTGTTTGCAAGTTCAGTTTTTCATTGAGTCATTCCATGACATCAAAGCAAGTATTTCTCCAATGGCTTTTTAGTTCCTGACAGAGGTTTTTTATTATGTTTAATTTATCATGCAAAATTTGTTTTAGTGCGTCTTTGCTCATGTTCACCATCTCTGTGATCAATGGAATGCTGACTTTGGTCATTCCATGCAGTTTCATTATTTTTTTGTATGTTTGCTTCAGTTCTTAAACTTGCAGATCAACTGTGATGTTCATCAGCTTCAGCCTCTTCCCAAACTTCTCCATTATCACCAAACTTCTGTTGTAACATATGATGGCATTCCATTCGTGACTTTTGTGATTTCATGAGGAATTTGAAGTTAATGCACTGCTCGATTTTTAGTTCATCATCCTCATGGCACTACTACAGAACAATGTTCTCTACAACCAAGGCTCAAAAGCAATATAAACCAGACAGAAAGATGAAATGAATGGTGGCTGCTCTTGAAGGTTCAAGATCAGCTGCATTCCAATACCAACATCCCCACATGTGGCTGTGTGATAGGAGGTGTGCAGTCTCATTATTTAACTGCAACACCTCATACATTAGGCAGGTATTACACTTATTTCACTATGTTGGTCTGTGTATGCACCAGCAATGTACATTCGGCGATCAAGTTGAAGATAAAAAATTTGATCCTCTTTAATAATGAACTGAAGACTGTGATACTCTTGTTGGGTTTCTTAACAAAATTTTGAACTCTGACCCATCAGCATATCTGAATTATTCTCTAAATTTGAAGCCACACTGCACCCTAACCACAAATTTCTGGAGCTCCTGAAGGACTCTTGCAGTAGTGAGCATAGAGGACATGGACAGGCACTGCAGATAGGTGGCACTGGGTGGGAATGTAGGTCAACTGAGATGGTGCTGGGGTAGTCTTCAAAATGGTTCAAATGGCTCTGAGTACTATTGGACTTAACATCTTAGGTCATCCCCTAGAACTTAGAAATACTTAAACCTAACTAACCTAAGGACATCACACACATCCATACCCGAGGCAGGATTCGAACCTGCGACTACAGCGGTCGCATGGTTCCAGACTGAAGTGCCTAGAACCACTCAGCCACAATGGCTGGCTGAGGTAGTCTGTGAAGTTGTAATACACACTGTGTCTGGGTGGCACAGTGGTTAACACAGCTGCCTGGTAGGCAGGAGATCCCGGGTTTGAATCATGGTCCAGCATACATTCTTGCTCGTCACTGCTGATTCCATGCAAAGTTCTGACGCAGCTGACAATCAATAATCCCTTACCTTTTTGGTCCTTTTTGCCCCCTACCCTTCCCCTCCACCTTCAGTTTAACTGAGCAAGGTGGTGCAGTGGTTAGCACACTGAACTCGCATTCAATTTCCTTCCCCATTCTTCCCTAATCCGATTGGACCAGTGACCTCACTGCTTGGTTCCTGCCCCTAAATCAGCAAACCAGCCAACCTTCAATTTCACAGCAGTGGATTTGGCTTGGTGTCTGTTCTTTGGGACATGTTGGAAAGAACAGACACCATGCATTCACATATGATGGTACATTGTCTTTGGTGTGTAGTTCAGTGTTTCATTGTTTATGATGTTAGATGATGTCACCAATGGAGAGTGAAATGAGATGTTAGGATGACAATAGATTTGTTTAATCAACTTCTTTATACCACCACTTGACCGTAGTACATCAGGAACAGCTTGATGGAAACATCCAGTTTTCTCTTGTGTGAAACAATACACATCCAACACTGCTGGCAGTGCAAAGAGTAGGACCGAGTGTGGCATCACTCAAATACCACTGTCAGTGATGTCTTCAGCTGTGACCATGATGACAGTGAGGTGGTGCAGCTATCAATACTGCAGAGGCAGCCATGACCTCCCTCCAGTGAATGTGCATCACTCTGTTGAGGCGGCTGCTCTCTTGTGACTCAGAGCAGACTGCCCTGTCCCATGGTCAAACAGCAAACCCCATACAGCAGTACAGGATGCCACTCCAGGTGTCACAGGTTCATGGTATAGGCTGTGATACTGAGATGAGAATATTTTAGTACAGGAATGGCCGAGTACTTATACAGTCTAGACTATGTTCATTTCGGGCATAAGGTACATACTCTAAACACTTCCATAGTGGAAAGTGAGGAAAGCCTTCTGTCCTTCTACTAGCATACTGCAGTGTTAGCTATTGCTATACCACATCCAGATGACAGCCAAGCAATGCCTGTCTGTCAAGTTTTGCTTCGCAATGCATAACACTCTTGCCTACCTGTGGTTGGCTCTGTTGGAACTCACTTCTGCTCTGATGTACGTTTTGACTGAATACAGTTGATATGCTAGATTGCCCTTATTTTTATCAAGACCCAGTTGCTCGGGTCAATCAAACTAGATTATCCTTTACAATTGAGTTCCTGGCGACCAGCCCTTCTGGCCCTGTTTCATCTCTTAAGAATTATTCTAACAGTTGGTTTCCTTAGCCCTACTGCTTAATCTTACACATTTCTACGGAGCTCCTTCCCTGCTCCTTAACTGAAACACCATGCAACTTACTTCATTACTAGGGTTTTTGCACAATAACTTCTAACTCTCTATCTCAAACTTCCAAGCTAAAATGAATCACTTATCCTTAATACTATCCCCTTGTGCATTCATAGTCCTTCTGCTGCTTTTATGCTGCAGTACACAGTTCACTGGAATTTGAACTATGGCTGGGTCTGAACTCAGTCTTGTGCTTCATCTTCTACTTACCAAAACAAGGACTCTGCTCAGCACAATAAGTGCTGCTGTGGTGGGTGGTATGACAACAGCCAGTGTTGTCTGTACCTGGTAGTGATTTTCCTGATACAAATTTACATGCTGAAATAAAGTTTCCAGGGAGACTTGTCCATAATGCTGGTTCAGAAGGGTGTTTATAGACTGCATAATTCTGGCCATAGAGTTTGATCTAAACTGGTTAGATTTGCAACAGTTAGCATTTCCATGGGCTGCTCTGGCCATTGTAAACAAGGCTGAGAAATATTCAGACGAGTTAACCCTGAAATTGCAGCAGGCAGATGGAAAGTAGGCCCCATTATCTCACACACTGTTCCATTTAATAACAAATCAGTTCCATTTAATTCTAGCCTCTTTGCAGACATAAGCTTCACCTTCTTGAAACAACTAGCCACTACCACCATTTTGTCAGAGGTAGAGTATAACCAATGTGCCTTGACCTGCTGAAAGTGCAATTCCTGTTCGATCACTTCTTTATTGCATTGTCTTACCTCCTCTTGTCCCAGTAGCAATTTCATTGTGCAGGAGTCCTGCCTCTCTGTTATTACCATATTTGAACACACTGTGATTTACCCTTTGTAGCCTCTTTGTAACATCGCTTTCTCCATTTCTACTTACCTTCCCTTGTCTTATGCAGTTCATAATAGTCACTGCATTTTTACTCTTAGAAATTTCTTCAATATCCCCAACTAGACAGGATATGCATGAACTATGTAGCACTCATAACATGCTTGTTTCTCTGCTTCTTGTTTAGAAATGGAAATGTAAACTTTTGCTACATCAGTTTCACCAATACTGTGGCTATCTTGATACAAAAAGGTAAGTTTTTGTGCTCAGGTTCTAAAATCAACCTGAAATCTGATGGTAGTTCCTTGTACTTTCCTTAGACCCTGTGAATACTGTGCTGGCAACAACAGAATTACTCCTAGACGGCTTCTTACAGCCCGTTGCATAGCCTCCTGTAGTTCCGATACTTTCCCTTGTGCTTCCCAAACACTATGTTCTATAAACTGCAGCAATTTTGTCATTACTACTTCCATATCTATCTCTTCTACTTCAGTTTGTAGTTCTCTGATATTCTGATTAATTGCCTCTTCTGCAGCTGTGGCATACTACATTACTTCTCCAGTCAGTTGTCAGAATAGTTAGACGTTGTTCAAAACATTCATCTCTAAACTTGCAGTCTGCATAGTGTGCCAGTCACTCACAGCTCTGTTCCCTTTTGCTCACTGCTCAACCTCTTCTATGGTGTCATTCACCCTTCAGATGTCTTCCTCATCAGCAGTGCCAAATATTGTTTTCATAAGTCAACCTTCAGCATCAATCTAACTTCTCTTCCTTCGTTTATGTGGAACAACCCCAAGTACCTGGGTCATATCACTCCTTAATCTCTAGTACAGTCCATGTACTCTCTCACATACCTCAGCACTTCCTTTGAGTATCTTGTGCTTTTGTGTTCACTGAAGGAATTTGTTGAATGCTTCTTCCAATCTTCCCCCATCGTTACATGTCTCCGATGGGCTGAATTCCACCTGTATCGCCCAGTGATGACTGATGATTGCTACATCTTCCTGCTTGGTAAACAGCACTCCCTCTTTCAACTTGGCTCCATAATGCTTCCACACCCACTATGAACCACATCATCTTACCTTCTCTGCACCTCACATACGGGCAGGAATACCTATTACTTTCCTCTGCCTTAAATACATTGTTGCTCTTCAGTTGCTTATCTAATTATACTAAATCTGTACTTGTACTAAAAATATTAAATGAGTATCTCTAGGCTTTAATCCATCTGGGTTCCTTGTAACCATTTCGGTACAATGTCTTGTTTCTCCTCACTCTCCCTTTCTGGAACACATCTCCTGTCCCTGGAATAACTTCTGGGCTCCCTTGAAAAGGTTTCAATTTCACTACATGCATAGTTTTCATTCTCATCGGCAATTGAATCTTGACATTTACTGGCAACGTAGTCTCTACCACTTGGTATGGCCCCTGACAATTTGCAAAAAATTTTTGTTTTTTTTTCCCTTGTGTGTGTATGAAGTTGAGAGCATCACCCACTGACCATCTTTATACTGTGGCATTCTTGCCATATGGCCCACTCCTGCTTCATATTTCTCCAGCGTTTGTGTATTTGCCCTCTGTACTCTATTCCATTCCCTAATCACTTTGGCAGATTCCTTAACTCTCTCTCTGGTCTTCCCTTTCTTTTTTTTCAATATATCTAACAGTGATGGCTTTCTACAGCCATATACTACTTCATATAGTGATAATCCAGTATTCATATACAGTTTTGAGTTGTTGGTGGAAACGATGTAGTTCAAATAGTAGATGTAGTTGGTGTGATGTGAGTCAACATAGATCCAAGCATCTTCCTGATTGTCCTATGTGCTCTTTCAGTTCTTCCATTGACTTCTTGATGGATAGGACTTGTCCTTAACTTCTTTGCATTCAATAACTTACTCAGTTCCTTGAATAGATCTGATGTGAAGTTCATTCCATCGTCTGTTACTATTGTTTCAGGCACTCCAAACTTCAGTATCCAATTATTCAAAAGTACTTGTGCCACTGCTGGTTTGGCATTGTGACCATTTCTACAGATCTTTAAAAATGATCTATGATTGTGAAAACATACTTGTTCCCTACAGGTGTTTTACTGAATGGTCCTGCACAATAAACTGTCACTGCTCAAAATACCGCTTACATTCATCATCTGCTCTCTGTGCAGTCTGCCATTCCTTCTGTTCATTACCTCCCAATATGTAATACCACTAATTTTCTACTTAAACAGTCTGCATTTCTCACGTCTTCCCTGGTTTATGTGTGTCTTCAAACTCAAATTCAGTTAGTCTTACTGCCCATTGTGTCAACCTACTAGAAGATCCTTTAATACCAACAATCATTTTAATGCTGCAGGATCTGTTATTACTTTAAACTTTTTACCATACATTTAACATCCCAGGTGTCGCTTTCTGCGTCCGCTGACTCAGCCACCGAGGCACCTTCTAGTGTATCCGGCGCTTTGGGGCCACTCTCACCTCAGGGTGAGTGGCGGACTGCAACGCGTTTGCATTGCTCGAGGCGGAGGGCCAATGTGGAGGCTGGCTGGCTGGCCTCGCCCATTCATCCTGTCAGTGGGCAGGTGGCTGCTCCTTCAGCAGGGCCCGAGCAGGCACACGGGGGCAAAGGCTTGTTGGTTATTGGGAGCTCCAATGTTAGGCGGGTGATGGAGCCCCTTAGGGAAATAGCGTACAGGGCTGGAAAGAAATCCAATGTGCACTCGGTTTGTCTGCCAGGGGGCCTCATCCAAGATGTGGAGGCCTGCGGCTATCGAGCGAATGGGGTGCAGTTGTCTGCAAGTAGTTGCTCACGTCGGCACCAATGATGCTTGTCGCTTGGGTTCTGTGGTGATCCTCAGTTCGTACAGGTGGCTGGCAGATTTGGTGAAGACCGCTGGACTCGCACGCGGGGTGCAAGCAGAGCTCTCTATTTGTACCATCATTCCCAGAGTGGATCGGGGTCCTTTGGTTTGGAGCTGAGTGGAGGGTCTCAACCAGAGGCTTTGTCGACTCTATGATGGTCTTGGCTGCAGATTTCTAGACTTGCGCTATTGGGTGGGGAATTGTAGGATGCCCCTAGATAGGCCAGGGGTGCACTATACAAAGTAAGCGGCTACTCGGGTAGCAGGGTACTTGTGGTGTGCACATGGTTTTTTTTTAGGCTAGTCAGTTTGCGAGGTGTCCCGATGAACACTCACCAGTCGACATGCAGGCAGGGAAATCAGGATGCACTCAGTGTAAAGACACTTCAGCTATCAAGATATTAGCAGTATATTTTCAGAGTGTTCGAAATAAAGTTCCTGAATTTACTGCCCTCCAGGAAGCGTGTGGCGCGCAAATTATTCTCGGGACTGAGACCTGGCTGAACCTTGAGATAGGAAGTTCTGAAATATTTAGTGAGGGTCAGAACATGTATCAGAAAGACAGATTAGACACCGTAGGAGGTGGTGTCTCCAGTGCAGTTGACAAAAATATTGTGTCTACAGAGATCGAAGTAGAATGTGATTGTGAAGTTATCTGGACATGTTTAACAGGGCTAGGGGAAATAAAGTTAATTGTGGGGTGTTATTACCGGCCACCAGGTTCCACCGTGATAGTTCTCAAAGGGAGTCTACATTCTGTATCGCAGAAGTACCCGGATCATGCTATATTAGTCGGGGGCGACTTCAACCTACCTAGTATAGACTGGGATGTCTATGGATTCATTACAGGTGGTACAGACAAGCCGTCGTGTGAATTAATTTTGAACACATTATCCAAAAACTGTGTTGAGCAGCTAAATCGACAGCCAATGCGTAATGGAAATATTTTAGATCTGGTAGCCACGAACAGACCATACTTCATCGATGGTGTCAGTGTTGAGACAGAGATTAGTGATCATGATGTTATCATTATGACTATGGTTACGAAAGTTAAAAAAGTTGGTCAAGAAGGCTAGGAGAGTATTCTTACTAGAAAGAGCAGATAAGCAGTTGTTAGCATCCCACTTAGTAAATGAATTGACTTCATTTACTTCCAGTACGATGGAAGTGGAAGAA
Organism: Schistocerca gregaria; assembly: GCF_023897955.1. Taxonomy (NCBI): domain Eukaryota; kingdom Metazoa; phylum Arthropoda; class Insecta; order Orthoptera; family Acrididae; genus Schistocerca; species Schistocerca gregaria. Next base: position 180,557,376 of record NC_064931.1, on the reverse strand, counting down.
TTATGGGCAAATTTTAAACACATTGTAAATCATGCATTGGACAAGTATGTGCTGAAAAAGTGGGTTATGGACGGAAAAGACCCACCGTGGTTTAAGAGCGCAATTCGGAGAACGAATGCTCAGGAAGCAGAGGCAGTTGTACTCACGGTACAAGAAAGATCGGGAGAATGAGAACAGGCAAAAGTTAGTAGAGATTCACGCTGCTGTCAAAAGAGCGATGCACAAAGCATTCAACCACTACCACCGTCATACCTTAGCAAAAGATCTTGCTGAAAACCCAAGGAAATTCTGGTCTTACGTAAAATCGGTAAGCGGATCGAAGGCTTCCATCCAGTCACTCACTGATCAGTCTGGCCTGGCAATGGAAGACAGCAAAATGAAAGCTGAAGTTTTAAATTTAGCATTTGAGAAATCTTTCACACAGGAGGATTGTACAAACATACCGCCGTTTGAGTCTCATATAGATTCCCGTATGACGGACATAGTGATAGACATCCCTGGGGATGTGATGCAGCTGAATGGGTTGAAAATAAATAAATCGCCAGGTCCTGATGGGATTCCAATTTGGTTTTACAGAGAGTACTCTACTGCATTGGCTCCTTACTTAGTTTGCATTTATCGCGAATCTCTTGCCCAACGTAAAGCCCTGAGCAGCTGGAAAAAAGCGCAGGTGATACCTGTATATAAGAAGGGTAGAAGGACGGATCCTCAAAATTACAGACCAATATCCTTAACATTGGTTTGTTGCAGGATTCTCGAACATATTCTCAGTTCAAATATAATGAATTTCCTTGAGACAGAGAAGTTTCTGTCCATGCATCAGCACGGGTTTGAAAGCATCGCTCCTGTGAAACTCAACTCGCCCTTTTTTCACATGATATCTTGCGAACCATGGATGAAGGGTATCAGTCGGATGCCATATTCCTTGACTTCCGGAAAGCATTTGACTCGGTGCCCCACTGCAGACTGCTAACTATGGTATAAGCATATGGGATTGGTTCCGAAGTATGTGAGTGGCTCGAAGACTTCTTAAGTAATAGAAACCAGTACGTTGTTCTCGATGGTGAGTGTTCATCGGAGGTGAGGGTATTATCTGGAGTGCCTCAGGGAAGTGTGGTAGGTCCGCAGTTGTTTTCTATCTACTTAAATGATCTTTTGGATCTTTGTTGATGATGCTGTGGTGTACGGGAAGGTGTCATCACTGAGTGACTGTAGGAGGATACAAGATGACTTGAACAGGATTTATGATTGGTGTAAAGAATGGCAGCTAACTCTAAATGTAGATAAATGTAAATTAATGCAGATGAATAGGAGGAAGAATCCTGTAATGTTTGAATATTCCATTAGTAGTGAAGCACTTGACACAGTCACATCGATCAAATATCTGGGTGAAACATTGCAGAGCAATATGAAGTGGGACAAGCATGTAATGGCAGTTGTGGGGAAGGTGGATAGTCATCTTCGGTTCATTGGTGGAATTTTGCGAAGATGTGGTTCATTTGTAAAGGAGACGGCTTATAAAACACTAATACAACCTATTCTTGAGTACTGCTTGAGCGTTTGGGATCTCTATCAGGTCGGATTGAGGGAGGACATAGAAGTAATTCAGATGCGGGCTGCTAGATTTGTTACTGGTAGGTTTGATCATCATGCGAGTGTTACGGAAATGCTTCAGGAACTCGGGTGGGAGTCTCTAGAGGAAAGGAGGCATTCTTTTCATGAATCGCTACTGAGGAAATGTAGAGAACCAGCATTTGAGGCTGACTGCAGTTCAATTTTACTGCCGCCAACTTACATTTTGTGGAAAGACCACAAAAAGATAAGAGAGATTAGGGCTTGTACAGAGGCATATAGGCAGTCATTTTTCCCTTGTTCGGTTTGGGAATGGAACAGGGAGAGAAGATGCTAGTTGTGGTAGGAGGTGCCCTCCACCATGCACTGTATGGTGGATTGCAGGGTATGTATGTAGATGTAGATGTAACATTTGAAATATGTGACTCCATAAATAAGGATTAACATCTTGCAGAATAATTTCTTTGTGCAGAATTTAGTTGTCTTGATGTACAAGCTACTGGATGTTCTGTGCCGTCTACGTCTTGTGAGAACACACAATCAAGTGTGTGGTTTGACGCATCACATGATAAAATCAATTCTCTATTAAAATCCAGAAATACCAATATCAGACTACATGTTAAAGCACCTTTTGGCTCTTCAAAAGTATGCTGGCACTTTTTCTGCTGCACAGATTTAGTACCCTTTTTACAATTGTGTCAATGGCCTGGCAATATTCAGAAGTCCTTTTACAATCTGGAGGTAATAGCTCATAACTCCTAAGAATGATTGCAACTCCTATACAGATTCTGGTACAGGAAATTTATGTTCAGCTCTAATTAATCTTGGGTCTGTTTTAACCCCATCTTTACTTATGGTATGACCTTGGTGTGCTACCTCTTTCATCACAAAATTACACTTTTTTGTACTCAGTGTTAACTCCACTGCTTTTAACCTTAGGAATATTTCCCCTAATCACTGCATATTCTGTTCCATATCACTTCCATAGACGATAATGTCATCAAGATATGCTAAGCATAGCCATGGTTTTAACCTTTGAGTATTCCATCCAACAATCTCTGAAATGTTGCAGGTGCATTTTTAAATCCAAATGGCATTCTTCTGAATTGGCCTCATCCCCTGGGTCCTGAAAATGCTCTTTTGTGTTGATCCTGTGGTGCAATCTTTATCTGGTGATAAACCTATTGTTGAAAAGTATTTGTGTTGTCCTAAATGGTCCAAGGTTTGTGTGTTGTTTGTTAAAGTAAGCATCCATTATGGTTTTCACATTTAGACATCTCTAATCACAACAAAACCTTTCATGTTCTGCCTGTCAAATTTTTTGGCATTATGACTATTCCTGACCCCCATGCACTATTACTTTCTTCAGCTATTCCATCTTTCAGGTGCTGATTGATAAATTCCTCCAAAATTGGCTGTAAGTATCTAGGTATTCTGCATGGTTTGTGATACACTGGTGATTCATTTCTCATTGGTATGCAATGCTGTGTAATATGGGTAGCTGGTAATGGCCATTTTGGAAAAAATAAATCCTTAAATTCCAAAAGTAATTTTTCCATCCATTCCCTATTGTTTCCCTATAGGTGCTCCACTTTTTCTCATAATGCAGTTTCTATGGCGTGTGACAATTATCCATGTCTGCCACCACTTGTGTTCCATTGTTCTTCCTCCAGGATATCCGTATTCACAATTAACAGCCCCTCTGTTTAATCCTATGTTCTGTGTGCTTAAATTGTCTATAGAAACAGGTGCCATCTTTTCATCCTTTATTTCTTGTACATATACAACCCCTCTTTTAACTGTGCAACCTGCCTGATCTAATACTTCATTCTCTTCTAACATTTCCAACTCACAAAAAATTCCTACCAGCAAGCTAGATTCAACACTGACCCTAAGTTATTTCCCAATACCTTTAGGTATACTTGTACAATCATGCAAATCAAGTCTTAGTGTGATCATTCACAGTTTAATTGGTTCATCTTTCACCACAGACTCCCATTGTGACATCACTACACTGGCAATGGCTTCACTTAACTGAAACATTTCTCCAGCAAGTTTCACCCTATGTTGCTAAAGATCAATTATGGCACAGTGTTGATATAAGAAATCTAATTGTAGAATCATGTCATAGCCCTCACTTAAGTGTGTCACAATCTCTACACATTGTTTAAATTGAACTGTATCTAGGCAAAAGTCTATGTCCACTGATCCTAATGGAGTGGCATCTTTATCCCCCTACTCCACACAGTCTGTTCCGTGACAGGTCCTATTGCTTACATCTCACCAGACCACTACTGGTAAACAACACATGAACCCCTGTGTCCAATAATATCCTACAACAATTTTTCCCTACTATTCCTCTTCTCGTACAATCCACCTCTGTGTATGATTTTGTAGCATCCAATCTTACTGGGAATGACCATAGGTGTACCTGGTGTTCCTATTGGTGTTTAGCACCTTATTCTTCCTCAGTCTTCTAAAACTATTACTTCCTCTTCTTTATTCACACCACCGTGAGGCTTGTGACACTGCCTCCTTACACGCTGTATTCATCCACACCTGAAACATTTCATACCAGCTGCAAACACTGTCCATTTACCCTGTATTCCCCAGTCAACATATCAATCTCCTCTCAGTCTATAGTTAACTGCACTGCTGTGTGGAAGTCCATCAGACCCCCTGTTCGTACATGTCTTTACATTTCTGCATGCAAGTCTCTTAGAAAAAACATTGAGCACCTCCTGCTCAGATTCCTGCAAAATAATTTCATTGACTGCACCTTTATGTCCTAATTCATAAGTACATACATTAATTTTCCTTATTCTATCTGCAAACTGTTTCATAATTTCCATATTTTTCTTAATTGTTGCCCATAATTGTTCTCTATAGTGTCTGGCACTATTTGGTTTTGGACAAATTCTTCAAATGTTGTGGCTCCCTTAAGAGCTTCTGTATACCCTTCATAAGTTTTAGCTTCTCCTGTTAGTCAGAGTTTTGCAACACTAAATAATTCATTATCAGACAAACCTTTAATCTCAACCAGATTTCCATGTTCTCAGACAAAGGCCTGCACATCCTCAGTTGCCTTGCCAGAAAAAGGAGCAATTAAACTTGCAACAGACAAATCTACACCCCTCTTGTGACTATCGTGATTCTACCAACCCAGGCAGTTCTATATTATCCATTATTAATTGCACAACCTTTTTTAACTATATACATACTGCTTCTGGCTCTGACATACCTTGCATCTCTTGTGGTGTTGAAACTTTGTCCTTGACAGCACTCATTTAGAGAACTAACATTCACAAGATAGAAAACAAAATGTATTACCTTAATTCTTACATCTAATCATGAGCCACCTCAACTCTCAGCATTGCCTGGCCATATACCCCCAACGATTACATATATAATATTTTACTAGAACTGTTGCTGTACGTGGTGCTGAGTGACCCTCAGGGTTACACTGTGCATATCTAAGAGGCGCTAACCCAGGGCCGGCCAAACGCTGCACAGTGTGCAGACGTGCAGAAGTGCTGCACATGTGCGCACATGTGCGACAGTGACATCTGTTATTAGACATGTGTCCTAAGTGAACGGCGGTGGCTCCTCTTCCCTGTTTATGTGGTACAAGCAAGAGCACAACATACCCAGTCTCGTTTACCCCTGGTGACCGTAACTTTAACAGAGAAGTACTGAGAAATGGCAGGTACTGTGAAAAAGCAAGGAACGGAAGATCTATGTTCTCAGTCGTTTCGATCAAGCATCAGTGATGAAAATCTCCCGCAACTGCTTGTGTTTGTCATTTCTCATGAGCAGTGATAAACGTGTTAGGATTTATTTCTTTCATAATTAAAAAATATTGTTTACTAACTGTGCAGTATTGCCTCATTCCGCTCCATGTTACATTATTATCAGGAAAATTGGTCATTAAACCGATTTTGTATACTTACATTTAGGGTTTTTTTTAATGTGTCAAGGGCTACGCTCAGCTGAAGTCGATAAAACATAACATTCATCTAATTGTCGGTTATTATGCAGATTTCAGATGGAACTGATGAAAGATATAGCAATAATGGTACAGGTCATCATCGAGAGGTCTGCGGTTGTCATTCTGTTCAGAGGTCAGTGAGACAGAAATTATGTGGGTGTAACTGAGGGGACCGAGAATTAGTTATAGCAAACCTTGCATTGGTTTAATGTTATTTGAAATCATGGCTAAGGTTCGTTGGGAGTCGCTAAGTGCTCTCTTTCTTAAATACTAGATCAAAAACATTACGCCGGCCGCGGTGGTCTCGCGGTTCTAGGCGCGCAGTCCAGAACCGTGCGACTGCTACGGGTTCGAATCCTGCATCGGGCATGGATGTGTGTGATGTCCTTAGGTTAGTTAGGTTTAAGTAGTTCTAAGTTCTACGGGACTAATGACCACAGCAGTTGAGTCCCATAGTGCTCATAGCCATTTGAACCATTTCAACTAAAAACATTACGCGTATTTACGTGCCGTCAGTCAAGCTGCCTTAATAAAAACCCACGGTTGTCAACTGTATTACTTGGTTAAACTGTTAACATAAAAGTAGAAGTCTCAATGAGTAGACTGTGACAGTATTTTAAATGTTTAATACGCGAAATACCTTCCCCTGTTTGGCTTGCAAGCTGTGGAAAGAGCACTAGAATGCGCCGGTACAGAGTATCTCAGCAAGCACATCTGTGCATAGAAACATGCACTACATGAACGCTGACGGCTGCGGTGTGCACACTGTGATCCGGAAGTTGCACATGTGCAGGAGCACCATATGCGTGCAGAATTTCTGGCCGGCCCTGCGCTAACCAGTCGTGACTTCCATTACCTCTAAAACTTGACAAATCCACTGGTTCTCTACTCACAGTAAAATCTATTTTACAAAATGCGTGACCGTCAAACCTTTTTTCCATGACCGACATAGGGTCAAAACTTTTTGTAGGTTCAGACATTTCTTTAAGAAGGTGACGTCTATGGTCTGATGCCAGTGTTAGATGACCCATGGGTTGTCACCTGTGGAGACCGAAATGAGACATCAGGATGAGGGTAGATTTGTTTAATTAACGCCTTCATTCCAGCCCTTGGTCATAGTACATCAGGGACAGCTTGTTGGAGGTATCCAATTGCTCCTCATGTGAAACAATAGAAATCTGGCATTGCTGACAGCACAAGTAGTGGTGCTGAGTGTTGTGGTTGGCAGGAGAGCCAACACAGGGTTACTAAAGGAGGCCGAAATGGACGCGTCTCAGCTCACGCAGGCTGGCGTGAGGTCTGGAACATGACAAGGGAATTAGAATTGAGAAAAAGCTGGTGGAATACTTAACTTTAATCCATTAATGAAGAACATCGCTCGTGACAGTACATGATTCACAATATCAATGGTAACAGATAATGGCGCCTTGCTAGGTCGTAGCAAATAACGTAGCTGAAGGCTGTGCTAACTATCGTCTCGGCAAATGAGAGTGTATTTTGTCAGTGAACCATCGCTAGCAAAGTCGTCTGTACAACTGGGGCAAGTGCTAGGAAGTCTCTCTAGACCTGCCGTGTGGCGGCGCTCGGTCTGCAATCACTGATAGTGGCGACACGCGGGTCCGACTTATACTACCGGACCGCGGCCGATTTAAAGTCTACCACCTAGCAAGTGTGGTGTCTGGCGGTGACACCACACTGAGTGCGTGTTACTTGAATGCCACGGTCAGTGATGTCTGTGGCTGCAACCATGATGAATGCATGGCAGTGTGGCTGACAATGCCATGGACACAGCTGTGACCTCCTTCTAGCAGCTCTCTTCTCTCTTCTCTAATGGCAGCTCTCTCGTGACTCAGGTCAGATTGCACTGTCCCAAGGTCAAACAGCAGACCTTGTACTGCATTCCAGCATGTCACTCTGGGTGTCACAGGCTTGTGGTGTAGTCTGTGATACTGAGATGAGAATATTTTAGTACACAAATGGGTGAGTATTTATACACTACAGACTATGTTCATTTAGGGCTTAAGGCATGTACTCTACACACTTCTTTGGTGACAAGTGAGGAAAGGCTTCCATATTTCCACTAGCATATTGCAGCATCGGCTGTTGCTATACTCTGCCCAGATGGCTCTACTTCACAATACCAGTCAGTGTGTTGTGCTTCACAACACTCCTGTCTGCCTGGGGCTGGCTATCTTGCAACTCACTCATGCTCTCATGTACTTTTTGACTGAATATAGTTGATACACTATGATAAGATGTTATTGTAAATGGTACTTGCTGATACCACAAATCATAGGTTGATATTGGCCTAAATAGCACCAAATATACACCTTCAGATATCAAAGTTGTTGGACATTTATTTGAAAACTGGAGTTTGATGAGTTGAAGCAGTTTGTCTGAAAAGACACTGTGTTAACCAGTGTGTTACCTCCTTTATTTGTGTTACCTCTGTTTATGAGGTGTCAGGGGTAAACAGTTAGTGTAGTCTCATTGGTGAATGTCAAGCAAGATAGTTGAGTGGTTGTGATGTCTTCGGCCATGCTGTTGATACGTTTCTCTTTGAAACTCTGATCTCTTCGAGTAGTACTGGTGAATCATGTGATCATGTTAATTGAAGGACTACTGAGGAAGGATAAAGAAGTTAGCCAAGATGTGTTCCACATTTGAAATATGTCTGTTGTTTGTAAAGTCTTATTCTTGTGTTGTGGGACCTGATGTGAATGAAGCAACACTCCTGCAGTTTAAAGTGACATTTCATTTCTTGACAGCACGGCAAATAGTTCCTGTAAGGTTTTCAGTGACCTGGTCTGGCTCACAACTGAAGCTCTGATTCATTTCAAAGACATTTGATGGGTCTGTTTGGGGCACAGAAAATTCTGTTTGGATCATGATCTACTGGCCTTTGCTCTGTATACAGGTACATTATAATGCTGTTACAGTAAAGATCCAATTACAAAGTTTCATCAATGTCTAGGAATACTGATAGTATGTAAAACAGTTTCATTACCAGCTGTGTTTGTTTTGTGTTTAATGAAAACTAATGGTCTGAGTCAAAAACCAGAAAAAATGTTTGCAGACTTTCACACAGTTTCCACCAAATTTTTGTGTTGCTATGGTATACTAAAGTAAAGACAATGTGCTAGTTTCTCACATGTTGTCTTTGTATCACATCCTGCTCCATAACTTCTCAATTCATAAAATTTTTTCTGCTGATACACAGATGGGCAGTGGAATGGTTTGTACCAATCTGCAATATTGTGCACTCATTCTTATGGTCCACAGCTTCTCAGCAGAAACACAACAATGAAAATGAGTCCTATTGCCTCTCCACTGATCATTCAATCACTGTCCTCAAACTCCATACTCAATGGAGGTCCTCTGGAATAACTGACAAGGATGTCTCATAATGAGAAATTTGGAAGTATACAGATTCATACTAACTGTCATTCTTCCCATGCAGTATCCAAAACATGGAACAGGAAAGAGGTAAAGTGACATTGATACACCCAATACATCCACTGATGGTTTCAGAATCTCTTAAATCTGTGTGGTGCAGTGCCCAAAAAAGTTCTTTTCTGTAATGGATCTGACAATGTACATGATTACATGTCAACACTTCCACACAAATTATTGTGAAATGTAAATCTGATAAAATTTTGCAATTCATTTGTTGATACTCTAGAAACCCTCACGGACTTCACATGGGTAGCATTAAGTATCTATATTTGGATGACTTGTCTAGCGTAGTGGTAATTTTATTTATGGGCCACTGCGTAGAGTTATGATTAAAATTCAGAGAATAATGTTTGTTAACTGAATATTGCCAGTTTCACATAGCAAGCAATTTAAACAGTGCACAGTAGAAAGTTCTCCAGAGACATGAATGTTATACAATACACAGACTTTCCTGGCAATTCATTATCATCTTGTAGAACAGGATGTATTGCCAGTGGTTTGCATCTTCCCAATACAATATTCACATGTCGTAACTCGGTATCTTCCTTAGGTGTTTCCCGAGACCGGTCACTTTGCTGACTGGGCACCATATTTATTCCTTGGCATTGCCCAGTGTTCACTATGCCATCTGCTCCTTCTGTGGTTGTTTCGAGTGATTGTATCTGCCACCAGACATTCCATCTTCCATCTGTGCCTGTTGTGGCTTTCTTCCATGGTGGTGGCCATCTCAGTGCATTCCATATTAGGTCTGCACCCCTATGCAAATTCCTAGCACTATTGTGAGGCTGTAGACATTCCTTATTCTGTTTGCAAATACTGTGGCTTTCTCTCGTGGTCATGTCATCCTCTTGGCATTCTGAATCTGGTGTGCACATGTGAGGAGCACTTCCTGTGGCATCAGGCTGCTCCTGTAGTTGCGTATTGCGTGCATGCATGCTGCAGTAATCTATTGTGGTGGTAGCAACTGTCTGGTGTTCTATATTATGTCTACTCCCAGGTTGTGCGGTACGTGAGGATTTGGGTGGTTGATCTTCCTTATCTTCTTTGTGCCTGCTGTGGCTGTCTCCTGAGGAGGTAGTTGCCAGCTGGTACTCTGTATGAGGTATGATCCTGTTAATTATGCCCCCAGTCATGTGACGTTTACAACTGGAGAAGGGATTTTTTTTCTGGTCTTCTTGTAGTAGTTCCAAAGCCAGATTCCACACCATACTGAGATGATATCCTGCTTCTCCATTGATAAGGTTTTCTGCCATCTTAATTTCAATAGATTCATTGCAAGTTCCACGCAATGTTCTGCTAGTGCTGATTCAGTGGCCTGCCATAGCCTGGCATGTCCTTACACCTTATATCCATTGTTCTGGCGGTCTGACATGTAAGACATACCGCATTCACATGGTACATGGTAAATACCATGTTTTCTTAACCCCTGGTCATCCTTTACCGTTTCAAGGGGTACCCTGATCTTGATGGGGAGGCAGAACACACATTTGATTTTGTGTTATTTCAGGATTCTGCTAATCTTAGCAGAGATAGGCCATGTATATAGTAGAAAGGCTACCTTCCTGATCTCTTCTTATTGTTCATCTTTCATTGTATCAGGCCATCTGATGGGATGTAATGCTTTGCGGATGTCCCTGGTTGAGTATCAGTTGTCCGTAACGCTCATTGTAGATGTTCTAAGTCCAGGGTCAAGCTGTCTGGGTCTGAGAGTGTCTTGGCTTGGCTCAATGTACAAATATTCTAAGCTCCTCATTCTTCTGTGCTGGGTGGTGGCAGCTATTGGCCTCAGACTGTATATATGTCAGTGTGTGCTGCTTTTCCTATACATGCTGTGGCTGAATGTGCCATCTGCCTTCCTCTTCACTATGACATCTAGGAACGGGAGCTGACCATCATTCTCTAGTTCCCTAGTGAACTTAATGTTGTGATGTCTTGAGTTCAGAAGGTCCTGGAACTGATCCAGCCTTCTCCAGCTGTATGGCCAGAAGACGAATGTGTCATCAGCACCATCTAAAGAAACATGTTGGTTGGTAGGCAGTAGCTGTAAGGGCCTTATCCTCAAATTTCTCCATAAACAGATTTGCCACTACCAGAGATATGTGGCTACCCACTGCCACTCCTTCAGTCTAATCATAGATTTGGCCTCCACATTGAAAGTAAGTTGATATTAAAATATGGTTGGAAAGATCCAACAGAGCTCCATCAAATCTCTGACTGTTCAAATTGAGTGACATCATGCTAACCATGATGTCTATGTTCGAGATCTGTAGGTTTTTGAGGTGTTCTACGAAGTCCAATGAGTTGGTTGCAGATGTGGTGGATGCATTTTCCCTCATGTGGTGCTAATATCTTCTTAAGTTTGGTGGTTGCACTGATAATGCTCATGGTCAGACAAAGTGGAACACTCTCTGTAATTTTTTTTTCTTTCCTGTGCTAACCTCTTCATCTCAGAGTAGCACTTGCAACCTATGTCCTCAATTATTTGCTTGACGTATTCCAATCTCTGTCTTCCTCTATAGTTTTTGCCCTCTACAGCTCCCTCTACTACCATGGAAGTCATTCCCTCATGTCTCAGCAGATGTCCTATCATCCTGTCCATTCTCCTTATCAGTGTTTTCCACATATTCCTTTCCTCTCCGATTCTGTGTAGAACCTCTTCATTCCTTACCTTATCAGTCCACCTAATTTTCAACATTCGTCTATAGCACCACATCTCAAGTGCTTCGATTCTCTTCTGTTCCGGTTTTCCCACAGTCCATGTTTCACTACGATACAATGCTGTACTCCAGACTTACATCCTCAGAAATTTCTTCCTCAAATTAAGGCCGGTATTTAATATTAGTAGACTTCTCTTGGCCAGAAATGCCTTTTTTGCCATAGCGAGTCTGCTTTTGATGTCCTCCTTGCTCCGTCCGTCATTGATATTTTACTACCTAGGTAGCAGAATTCCTTAACTTCATTGACTTCGTGACCATCCATCCTGATGTTAAGTTTCTCGCTGTTCTCATTTTTACTACTTCTCATTACCTTCGTCTTTTTCCAATTTACTCTCAAACCATACCGTGTACTCATTAGACTGTTCATTCCGTTCAGCAGATCATTTAATTCTTCTTCACTTTCACTCAGGATAGCAATGTCATCAGCGAATCGTATCATTGATATCCTTTCACTTTGTATTTTAATTCCACTCCTGAACCTTTCTTTTATTTCCATCATTGCTTCCTCGATGTACAGATTGAAAAGTACGGGTGAAAGGATACAGCCTTGTCTTACACCCTTCTTAATACGAGCACTTTGTTCTTGATCATCCACTCTTATTATTCCCTCTTGGGTGTTGCACATATTGTATATGACCCGTCTCACCCCATAGCTTACCCCTACTTTTTCAGAATCTCGAACAGCTTGCACCATTTTATATTGTCAAACGCTTTTTCCAGGTTGACAAATCCTATGAACGTGTCTTGAATTTTCTTTAGTCTTGCTTCCATTAATAGGCGTAACGTCAGAATTGCCTCTGTCGTGCCTTTACTTTTCCTAAAGCCAAACTGATCGTCACCTAGAACATTCTCAATTTTCTTTTCCATTCTTCTGTATATTATTCTTGTAAGCAGCTTCGATGCATGAGCTGTTAAGCTGATTGTGCGATAATTCTTGCACTTGTCAGCTCTTGCCGTCTTCGGAATTGTGTGGATGATGCTTTTCCGAAAGTCACATGGTATGTCGCCAGACTCATATATTCTACACACCAACGTGAATAGTCGTTTTGTTGCCACTTCCCCTAATGATTTTAGAAATTCTGATGGAATGTTATCTATCCCTTCTGCCTTATTTGACTGTAAGTTCTCCAAAGCTCTTTTAAATTCTGATTCTAATACTGGATCCCCTATCTCTTCTAAATCGAATCCTGTTTCTTCTTCTATCACATCAGACAAATCTTCACCCTCATAGAGGCTTTCAATGTATTCTTTCCACCTATCTGCTCTCTCCTCTGCATTTAACAGTGGAATTCCCGTTGCACTCTTAATGTTACCACCATTGCTTTTAATGGCACCAAAGGTTGTATTGATTTTCCTGTATGCTGAGTCTGTCCTTCCGACAATCATATCTTTTTTGATGTCTTCACATTTTTCCTGCAGCCATTTCGTCTTAGCTTCCCTGCACTTCCTATTTATTTCATTTCTCAGCGACTTGTATTTCTGTATTCCTGATTTTTCTGGAACACGTTTGTACTTCCTCCTTTCATCAATCAACTGAAGTATTTCTTCTGTTACACATGGTTTCTTCGCAGCTACCTTCTTTGTACCTATGTTTTCCTTCCCAACTTCTGTGATGGCCCTTTTTAGAGATGTCCATTCCTCTTCAACTGTAGTGCCTACTGCGCTATTCCTTATTGCTGTATCTACAGAGTTAGAGAACTTCAAACGTATCTCGTCATTCCTTAGAACTTCCGTATCCCACTTCTTTGCGTGTTGATTCTTCCTGACTAATGTCTTGAACTTCAGCCTACTCTTCATCACTACTACACTCCTGGAAATTGAAATAAGAACATCGTGAATTCATTGTCCCAGGAAGGGGAAACTTTATTGACACATTCCTGGGGTCAGATACATCACATGATCACACTGACAGAACCACAGGCACATAGACACAGGCAACAGAGCATGCACAATGTCGGCACTAGTACAGTGTATATCCACCTTTCGCAGCAATGCAGGCTGCTATTCTCCCATGGAGACGATCGTAGAGATGCTGGATGTAGTCCTGTGGAACGGCTTGCCATGCCATTTCCACCTGGCGCCTCAGTTGGACCAGCGTTCGTGCTGGACGTGCAGACCGCGTGAGACGACACTTCATCCAGTCCCAAACATGCTCAATGGGGGACAGATCCGGAGATCTTGCTGGCCAGGGTAGTTGACTTAACCTTCTAGAGCACGTTGGGTGGCACGGGATACATGCGGACGTGCATTGTCCTGTTGGAACAGCAAGTTCCCTTGCCGCTCTAGGAATGGTAGAAAGATGGGTTCAATGATGGTTTTGGATGTACTGTTCACTATTCAGTGTCCCCTCAATGATCACCAGAGGTGTACGGCCAGTGTAGGACATCGCTCCCAACACCATGATGCCGGGTGTTGGACCTGTATGCCTCGGTCGTATGCAGTCCTGATTGTGGCGCTCACCTGCACGGCGCCAAACACGCATACGACCATCATTGGCACCAAGGCAGAAGCGACTCTCATCGCTGAAGATGACACGTCTCCATTCATCCCTCCATTCACGCCTGTCGCGACACCACTGGAGACGGGCTGCACGATGTTGGGGCGTGAGCGGAAGACGGCTCAACTGTGTGCAGGACCGTAGCCCAGCTTCATGGAGACGGTTGCGAATGGTCCTCGCCGATACCCTAGGAGCAACAGTGTCCCTAATTTGCTGGGAAGTGGCGGTGCAGTCCCCAACGGCACTGCGTAGGATCCTACGGTCTTGGTGTGCATCCGTGCGTCGCTGCGGTCCGGTCCCAGGTCGACGGGCACGTGCACCTTCCGCCGACCACTGGCGACAACATCGATGTACTGTGGAGACCTCACGCCCCACGTGTTGAGCAATTCGGCGGTACGTCCACCCAGCCTCCCGCATGCCCACTATACGCCCTCGATCAAAGTCCGTCAACTGCACATACGGTTCACATCCACGCTGTTGCGGCATGCTACCAGTGTTAAAGACTGCGATGGAGCTCCGTATGCCATGGCAAACTGGCTGACACTGACGGCGGCGGTGCACAAATGCTGCGCAGCTAGCGCCATTCGACGGCCAACACCGCGGTTCCTAGTGTGTCCGCTGTGCCGTGCGTGTGATCATTGCTTGAACAGCCCTCTCGCAGTGTCCGGAGCAAGTATGGTAGGTCTGACACACCGGTGTCAATGTGTTCTTTTTTCCATTTCCAGGAGTGTATATTGTGATCTGAGTCTATATATGCTCCTGGGTACACCTTACAATCCAGTATCTGATTTCAGAATCTCTGTCTGACCATGATGTAATCTAATTGAAATCTTCCCGTATCTCCCGGCCTTTTCCAAGTATACCTCCTCCTCTTGTGATTCTTGAACAGGGTATTCAGTAGTACTAGCTGAAACTTGTTACAGAACTCAATTAGTCTTTCTCCTCTTTCATTCCTTGTCCCAAGCCCATATTCTCCTATAAAGTTTTCTTCTACTCCTTCCCCTACAACTGCATTCCAGTCGCCCATGACTATTAGATTTTCGTCCCCCTTTACATACTGCATTACCCTTTCAATATCCTCATACACTTTCTCTATCTGTTCATCTTCAGCTTGCGACGTCGGCATGTATACCCGAACTATCGTTGTCGGTGTTGGTCTGCTGTCGATTCTGATTAGAACAACCTGGTCACTGAGCTGTTCACAGTAACACACCCTCTGCGCTACCTTCCTATTCATAACAAATCCTACCCCTGTTATACCATATATATGTATATATCTTGGATAATCTATGTAATCTGGCTTGTACTGATTACTTAGCTTTCAGTTGTTTGACGACTTTCCCAGACCATTCTGTTTCCTTAAGAACAGCCTTGATTTGTCTTTTGATTCTATGGTGTGGTCATTCTGTAGTGGATTGCAAGCAGTGTTCTCTGAAAGCTGACAGATCTTCTGGTCATAGAGAACTGTCATGTCTTCAAAGTAAACACTCCTAAAATAAATTCACTGAATCCAGATATTATGGCTCCAGTGATCCATGTATCAATATATCTGATTGTCTATATATAGATTGCATCAAAGCCTGAAGATGGCATTAATGAGATGCTAAAACTAGTCATCTAAATAAAATAACATTTGAAAACATATGGCTGTTTGGCGATTTTTCTGTGGTACATTCTCTCTTGGCACTGTTGTAGCTATCCCATTAACTTCATTTTCATGCACAGTGTCTCCCCATAAGGTCTTGCAATATAATTTCTTAGACTTTCTTGGTGGTTCATGTCTTCCATACATGATATTTTGGCTTCATAATGTGGTGTCTTGATCAAGTGTTCCCTGAGAGTGGTCGCTTTGCTGACTGGGTGGTATATTTACGCCTGGGCGCTTCCTGATGTTTCCTATGCTGTCCACGCCCATTGTTTCTGCTTCTAGCAGTTGCATCCATCACCCAGCATTCTGTCTTCTGTCTGCACATGTTGTGGCTGTTTTCCATGGTAGCGGTGTCCCATGACATTTCATATTAGGTGTACACTACAGCTCGACAACTGGTGAAATTTGAGAGCATGAACAATAGAGTGCAACAAGCCCATGATATCTGCAAGGTGGAAAGCTAAGTGGTTGCAAATTAAATAATGCCACATTAAAGGTACTCAGAAAGGACCTCAAAATTGTAGTCATTCCTGGAGACATACCAGTTTTTGTGTTCATCGGCTCTTGGCAAGTGGTCAACACACTAACATCATGTGTTGCAGAAGAGATTTGGAGAGAGACATGCAGGTCACTAACCAGAGCACTGTGTGGTATAGCTGTGCTATCTGAGGTGCCTTGCCACAGTTTGCATGGCCCATCCTGTCGGAGGTTTGAGTTCTCCCTCGGGCATGGGTGTGTGTGTTGTCCTTAGCGTAAGTTAGTTTCAGTTAAACTGAGTAGTGTGTAAGCCTAGGGACCGTTGACCTCAGCAGTTTGCTCCCATAGGAACATACCACCACCAATTAACCAGAGCCAGGCTGCCCTAAATAAACACCTCAACAGACTAAAGGGTGGCCTCAAGAGTTTGCGGGAAGATGAAAACTTAGTGGCATTACCAGCGGACAAGGAGAATTCTACTGTCATGCAGCAGAAGACCATCTATGACCAGAAGATCTGTCAACTTTCAGAGGACACTGCTTACAATCCACTACAGAATGACCCCACCAGTAGAGTGGACGGGAAAACCAAGGCTCTTCTTAATGAAACAGGATGGCCTGAGAAAGTTGTCAAGTTACTGAAAGCTAAGGCATCACTACCACCAAAACTAATGGAATACTCAAGACCCTCAAAGTGGATATACCACTTCATCTGATTGTGAGCAATATTGATTGGTGCAGCCACCTACCCTACAGCCACATCCACATCCACAACTCGTAGGACTTTGTGGAATGTCTTAAAAATCTACAAATCTCAAACATGGACACCGTGGTCAGCTTTGATGTTGTCTCTCTGTTTACCAGGGTATAAGTTCAACACACACTCAATTTGGTTAGTGAGAGATTTGACAGAGTTCTGCTGGATGTTTTCACACATATTTTAACATCAACTTATGTAGAGGTGAATTCTATGAGCAGACTGAAGGAGTGGCAATGGATAGTCCCTTAGCTCCAGTTGTGGCAAATGTATATATGGAGAAATTCGATTATGAAGCCCTCACAACTGCTGCCTACCAGCCAACATGTTTTTTTTAGATATGTTGATGACACATTTGTCTTCTGGCCACAAGACCGGAAAAGACTGGACAATTTCCTGGACCATCTGAACTCAATAAATACCAGCATTAGGTTCACCATGGAACTAGAAAATGATGGTCAACTACTGTTACTGGATGTCCTAGTGAAGAGAAAGGCAGATGGCACATTTGGCCACAGTGTGTGTAGGAAACCAACAAATGTTAACTTATGTCCACAGGCCGACAGCTGCCACAACTCAGCACAGATGATGGGGTGTGTAGAACACTTCTACACTGAGCAAAGACACTCTCTGATTGAGATGACTTAATCCTGGAGTTAGAACATCTACGATGAGTGTTCATGGACAATGGATATTCTTCACCAGGGACATTTACAAAGCATTACATCCCACCAGATGATATGGTACAGCTGAAGAGGAACAAGGAGAAGAGATCAGGAAGATAGATTTTCTACCACATGCTTGGACTACCTCTACTAAGATCAGCAGAATCCTCAAGAAACACAAAATCAAAAGTGGGTTCTGCCTGCCCAGCAAGATCAGAGTGCTTGCTGGAACAATAAAGGATGATTGGAGGGTTAAGAAAATCTGGTATTTACTACATACCTTATGAATGCGGTATGTCTGACATTGGTCATATCACTAGAAGAGTGGACATAAGGTGTAAGCAGCACCAAAGATATACCAGGCTATGATTGACCACTAAATCAGCAAAAGCAGAACGTTGCATGAAACTTGAACAGAGCATGAATTATGACAAAACCTGGATCCTTGCTCAAACCCCCAGACCCTGGGATAGTGTCAAAAATGAACCTATTGAAATCAAGATGTCAGAGAACATTATCAATGTGAAAACAGGGTACTAACTCAGAATGGTATGGAATCCAACTTTGGAACTACTATATAAACATCAGAAAAAAGTTCCCTTCTATGGTAGTGAACCTCAGATGACTGGGGGCATAATTAACAGGATTGAACCTCACACTGAGCACCAGGCAGCAACCACCATCTTGGGTGACAGCCACAGCAATCACAGACAAAATAGGAACAATATAAAAAACCTGAAACGTCAGGCACTGCACAACCAGGGAGCAGACATAGTACGGAACACCAGATGGCAGCTGCCACTACATGACTGCAGAATGTTGGGATATGATATGCAACTCCAACAGCAGCCTGATGCCACAGAAAGCACACCTTGCAGGCATGTGCTAGATTCTCAATGCCAGAAGGATGAGATGGACATGAGAGAAAGTCGCAGTGGTTGCGAACAACATAAGGAATGTGTATAACATCACAGTAGTTCTAGGAACATATCTGGCAGTTGTGGACATAATATGGAATGCAATGGGATAGCCACCATCACAGAAGACAGTTTCAATGGGTACAGTTGGAAGATGGAATGCCTGGTGACAGATGCAACCATTTGAAACAGCCACAGCAGGGGCGGATGGCATGGTGACCATGAGGCACCGCTAAGGCATAAATATGGCATTTGATCAGCAAAGCATCCAGCTTCAGGAAACAACTGTCAAAGATAAAAAACTAAACTCTGCCCAGACGGGCCTGAAGGCCGAATGGTACTGACCGGCTGCCATGTCATCCTCAGCCCACAAGCATCACCGGATGCAGCTATGGTGGGGCATGTGGTAAGCACACCACACTTCTGGCCATATGTCAGTTTATGAGACCAGAGCCGCTACTTCTCTATCAAGTAGCTCCTCAGTTTTGCCTCACAGGGGCTGAGTGCACCATGCTTGCTAACAACACTTAATTTCAGTGATCTGACGGGGACAAGTGTTACCAGTGTGGTAAGGCTGTTCGCACATGATAAAGATGCCAAGTTACAATGTCAAAATATCATTTTGAGAAGATGTGAACCACCACCAGTACACCCAACTCTAAGATATGGCCTGAATGCAATTTTGTCCATAATTAATGGGTATTTGGAGTGACATCTTATGGCTACGATGGTAGCTATGAGCTACAGTGTGGCCTCATATGCCTAACTACAGTGCCAGTATGATGCAGGCCACCTGACTATAAAGGAGTTTGACATGATCGATGGTCACTTTCCAGCCAACCAACTCCATGGCCAGTCTTGTGTGAGCTACATATTCTGTATGACCTTTTCCCACATTTCCCTTCATACTACTTAAGCATTAACCCTATACCAATACTTCTGTTACTTTTAGGAAATAACGGTAGCTTTTGGTGGCCTGGTGCTGCAGTTGGTAACCGTACACCCATCTTCACTGCCCTTCCAGGTAAATCAGTCTATCTATAAGTTTAGACTATATCAAAGTCCAAGTCCCTACAGTAGTTCCCGAAATAAACCTGAACATGCAGACAGTAACTGCAGTGGGAATCTTAATTTATATATGTGCAGTTACTCTTGGTGTGAGTTCACAAAAATACATTTTCTGTGGATTCACTGAAATCCGTTACCAATGTGTTAGAGAGACATAAGTCAATATGTAAGATGACAGTGGAATCTCAGCTATTTGCACCATTAAATGGAAACAGCTACTCAGTAAGGCATAATGAGTCTTTGTCATCATCGTTGACCACAAGAGTTTGTTTGTGTGGAAGGGCTAAATGGACACAAGGAGGAACCGGAAATTTTTGTTTAAATATCAACTGCATTGAATACTGTGGAACCACATGTTTTTACATTTAGAATGTAGACTGAGGCTGACCAGCAATGTCCATGTGGTGCAACCATTACCAGTCTGTCACCGATTGATATTGTCATATTGTGGAACCAAAATACATTATTTCTGTTTTTGCAAGAAAATTTCCATAGCTTGTTTTGGATTTAAAAGAAATGTGACTTCTTCAGTTCAAGTATGGTAAGTATATTGTTGACCTGCTCATTTAAACTGAGATTTTTTTGTCTGTCATACACATTTGGTTGCTGCTTTGTATCATGAATGTAGTAGCTCAAGGGCACTATACCTACCTGTTACCCGAAGTGCCAAGTCAGAAAAAAGAAGTTGAGAAGATTATTTTCACATCTTTGTGGATAGATAAGTGTTATCACTTGTAGTTTTATCTTGCAAAGAAAAGTGACATTCATTATCTTGTAAAGAAAAGCTTTAAATTCTTTTCATTGTATGAATATTAAACAACATTTTGTCTGTGTTAATGCAAAGACTTCAGGAAAGTACTCCTGTAACTGATCAAAAGTTGTAAAACACATCAATTTTGATATACGGGTACTCATTTGGTGGACATGACTAGGTTATCAATGCTGAGAGCAGTATGGATTATTGGAGGCTGTAGTTATTGGGGATAAGTGGAAGATTCATGATTGGATCTTATGTAGTTCTTTATATTCTTGTCCTGTTACTTAAATTTTTCTAATGTCATCATTCATTAAAAGAATGTCTCTTTGGCTCTCTATTGATACACATGCAGCTTTATTTATGTACTTATTTTAAAGGGAGTCATTTAAAACAGATGAATAATGTTCATCGTAGGTTGTAAGGCTGCTGACAATAGTGCAGTGCTTCAATTGCCCTCAGATTCAAAGTGATTTGGGAGATGATAAAATTATTAAAGGAAGCAGAATACCTTATACAGCTGGCAACTTCCATTCCTGCAGCGCCCCAGGGTAGTTCAGCATTTGTTTGTCAATTATTTTATGAGCTTTTAGCTAGAAGCAACTTGTTTGCATTTACCTCTGAGCTTAGTAGTTTAATTCTTAGGTTTACTGCATGTTTCTGCATTTGATAGGCAAAGTTCCAAATTTTAATACCTGTTTTGTTTATAGTTTGTACCACCTGTACGGTACTGCCACAGCAGTTTCTTTCTTTGAAGGTCTATATAGGGGAGGCTTTGACACCATTGTAATGAAGTACCAAGTTAAGGATGATGCTTGTTTGCACCTTTAAGAAACAGCAGTGAAACTGCAATTTGTCTTGTAGTAATGATGATACTACTGGAAACTGTAACTTACCTGGTCTTTCAGTACTGGTACATATGATGCAAAATTTCAGTTACTTTAGCATTTTTGATAAATGAAGATATATGAATATGATGTGTTTGCTAAAACTGGAAGTAATCTTTGTAAATTAAGTTTTACGCAGAAGTTCATTTACACACAATCCCAAATAACACTGTTGTACCAGATTTACATTTCCTGGAAATCAGTATACACAAGTGACTACTGTTGTTGCTGCCATGTGAAACTTCTAACAAAATTTGTTAGTTATCACAAACAAATATGTTATTTAACAGTGCACATTATTTTTAACAGTTCAGAACAACACCAATGACTAGTTTACTAGTTATTTGATCAGCACTTTGAAAATTGATAATTTCAGTTCTGACATAGGTCTTTACTCATACCAACCTAGAAGTTTGCCAAGTTCATACAGTACATGAGAAATGAGCTTATATCTTGGAAATATTTTTACATCACTATGAATACACTTTTCCTTTACAACAGGTCATAAACAATTTCAGAGGAAGCAAACTTTCTGTATTTACTTTGACAGGCATCACTGTCACAGATTTGCACCTGGTGGCCATAATTGGAAGTATTTTTTCCCCAGTGCAAATCTATTTCACATTAGAATATCTACAAAATCTTGCTGCCATGTGTAGTGAACATTACTGCCATATCAGCTATGGAAAAATTATATTTGTGGCAAAAAGTGTCATCCACAAGAATATGAACCTGATGAAACAAATAAGTTTCATGAAGGCAATTGCTGCAAACAAAATATGTGCAGTTACATAATGAATTATAAAAAACTGAGACCTGTGGCAGATAGTTTGCTTAGCACAAAAAGGAAGTGTAGGGCAGGAAAAAGTAACAACTTCACTAGCACTACATTATTTCTGAGCATCAGCACTTGTTTCCAAAACGAACTTTTACTGACATAGCATTTTTTATTTGCTATTGAAAAACATATTTAAGTCTTTTGAAGAAATGCAGATCCATCACATCATGCTCAGTACAAAATGGACCATTCACACATTTAGTAGAAGTAAGACACATTGTAAGCTAATGATGAGGCACATTCTCATGTGTAAACAGTTAATAACTGCATTTTGGGAAGACATTTATACCATGGAATATAACATTGAATGCAGCCTTTGTTGTATGCATCAGTGCATCTTAATTCACAGTTGGTATTCATTCATGGGGAACGTTCCCCGAAGGTTGTACGGAATAAATTGATTTAGTACATGTGTTACAAGTAATTGACTTTGATGTTCTAATAAATTTATGCACCACCCACCCAGACAAATAAGAGTCTGCCAGCTGAACAGTATTAACGCTTACTGGATCTGAGGCTTGAGGCTTAACTCAACCTCAGCCTCTGGCTGTTTTTATTTAAATAATAAATAAATAAATAAATAAAGGCAGCACTCATCACCATCCACTTTATCTGATGATGACTGTGGTACATGCAAGTACTGTGCAATGATTATCATTCTGATTACATGTCTCAGTTTGACTAGCATAAAATGAATACCACCAGGTACTTGGACTTGTGAAAACAATTCTACACAAGCTATAGACAGCCTATTAGTTGCTAGATAGTCAATTAAATGCTTGAAACATGGGTACTAGTCTAGAGCAGTTGTAGTAGACAGCTGACGTCAAGCTTGTATTGGTTTCCAATGCTTCTTAATGCCGAAACTCAATGCTGAAAACCACTTCAGCAAGTGTCTCAAATGCATAATTTTGTTTGCATTGTTTCTACAGAGAGATTCTTTTTTCTTTCTGCTTAGCATTATTTCCTACCACCTATCAACATTATTAACACACCCACTAGTTAGAGCCCCCTTTTGATATGAGTCCTGCTAATGTAGAAAATTGTAAGTCTGAAGCCACATTATGATTTAATAAGTTTCTAGCCACTGGGATTCATTTTTTCAAATGTACTTGTAGTAATCTCTGTAGATGACAAACTTGGAACTGATCCACGCTCGCCTTGAAGTTACACTAAAGGTTTTATGTTTATGCACCAATGAAACTGTGCTGTGACTCAAAGAATTTTCTTTTACTGTGATACCAGATAATATTATGCTTTGTGACAACAAACAGTTCTAAGTTCTTTAAAAATGTGACACACATCTGCAGAACATATAAGTTCTCATCAACCAAACATGGGTTCTTAAATTTACATTTCACCTAGCAGCAAATTGAACGAATTCCTAGTATGAATGTATGCACGGAAAAAGCGAGCTAACCCACAAAGTAAAAACCTAGAAATATGTATTGCCATTTGTTCCTGTGTATAGGAACTATGAAAACTGACATTGATCTCACCCCTAAATATCCTAATGATATTTAGGGCTGATACCAATGTCAATATTCTTCATTTCCTCACAAGTCAACATTGCATCCATATCACTTGAAATTTGCTTCACTTTTATATCTTGACTATACAGTCAGTTGACTTCTTCAGCATTTTCCAAAATTTATTTGAGTCTGTAGAGTTCCCAAGTTAAAAAAATACGCTACAACCTGCTTCCAGTGCACTGTTACAAACATTGCACCACAGAAACTGATGCATGGCTGGCAAGCTGCAGCTCTGCTGGACTCCTTAGCTTTCCATTCACAATTTTTTTGCAAACCATTGTCATATTGAATAATAATCTTCCATTGATTGTGTCGGTACCGTACTCGCGTGTATCGTGATACACTACTGGCCATTAAAATTGCTACACCAAGAAGAAATGCAGGTGATAAATGGGTATTCATTGGACAAATATATTATACTAGAACTGACATGTGATTACATTTTCACGCAATCTGGGTGCATAGATCCTGAGAAATCAGTACCCAGAACAACCATCTTTGGCAGTAATAACGGCCTTGATACGCGTGGGCATTGAGTCAAACAGAGCTTGGATAGTGTGTACAGGTACAGCTGCCCATGCAACTTCAACACGATACCACAGTTAACCAAGAGTAGTGACTGGCGGCCACCATTGACCAGACGTTTTCAATTGGTGAGAGATCTCGAGAATGTGCTGGCCAGGGCAGCAGTCGAACATTTTCTATATCTAGAAAGGCCCGTACAGGACCTGCAACATGTGGTCATGCATTATCCTGCTGAAATGTAGGGTTTCGCAGGGATCGAATGAGGGGTAGAGCCACGGGTCGTAACACATCTGAAATGTTACGTCCACTGTTCAAAGTGCCGTCAATGCGAACAAGAGGTGGGCGAGACGTGTAACCAATGGCACCCCATACCATCACGCTGGGTGATGACGAATACATGCTTCCAATGTGCGTTCACCGTGATGTCGCCAAACACGGATGCGACCATCATGATGCTGTAAACAGAACCTGGATCCATCCGAAAAAATGACGTTTTGCCATTCGTGCACCCAGGTTCGTCGTTGAGTACACCATCACAGGCGCTCCTGTCTGTGATGCAGCGTCAAGGGTAACCGCAGCCATGGTCTCCGGGCTGATAGTCCACGCTGCTGCAAACGTCGTCGAACTGTTCGTGCAAATGGTTGTTGTCTTGCAAACGTCCCTATCTGTTGACTCAGGAATCGAGACGTGGCTGCACGATCCGTTACAGCGATGCGGATAAGATGTCTGTCATCTCGACTACTAGTGATACGAGGCCGTTGGGATCCAGTACGGCGATCCGTATTACCCTCCTGAACCCATCGATTCCATATTCTGCTAACAGTCAATGGATCTCGACCAACGTGAGCAGCAATGTCGCGATATGATAAACGGCAATCTCTATAGGCTACAATCCGACGTTTATCAAAGTCGGGAACGTGATGGTACGCATCTCCCCTCCTTACACGGGGCATCACAACAACGTTTCACCTGGCAACGCCGGTCAAGTGCTGTTTGTGTATGAGAAATCGGTGGGAAACGTAGTAGGTGTCGCCACCAGCGCCAACCTTGTGTGAACGCTCTGAAAAGCTAATCATTTGCATATCACAGCATCTTCTTCCTGTCGGTTAAATTTCGCGTCTGTACCACGCCATCTTCTTGGTGTAGCAATTTTAATGCCCAGTAGTGTATATTGTGAAATTTCTAATATTTGCCAGTGCCGAATAAAATCACCCTATTGTAGATCTATACTTGAAACATACTCTTTTAGAAATTTTTTACAACAGCAGACCTGCCCTCGTTCAAAAACAATAGTTCCCTAATGTTATTGTATAATTTCATGAGAAACAGGTTTATTTTGAGAATTTTCAGACTCCTACAAAACTCTATTTTTTAAAGCTACGAGTGTTGTGGACAAATTTCAGTACCAATGTCATGAGCAGTATTTCATAGTAGGCCAATCAGCGTTTGTGATTTTGTTATTGTAGCACATATCGTGTTACATCTAGTATTCCTTTCCAAGAGGAGTGCATATTGTTTCCATTTATCGTAAATTAAGGCTATATTCTATTTTGTCAGCCGCTATAATTTCAAACACCGTTAACTAGTATTTTTTACCACAGATTTTACCGTTACCGTAATAGAAATCTCGTACTGTGTACTAATTGCTCCAGTTTTTAAAAGGGATTAGTACTGTAATTTTTTAGCTTAACAGACAGAAATACAATTATTTGTTCACTGCTGCGTGTAATATTGCATCACCCACAGTGCAGCCTGAATGATGTTCTCGACCAAGGGATGAGTTCATTAACATTCATAAGCAGCTGGAAATGGCACTGACTACTCCGTCCCCCACGCGCATCCTCTACAACCTCATCCCCTTCCCCCACCTTCTCCTTTTCCTTGAACACATCCGCACACTCTATATTGTCCGCCACCTTGATCCCCCTCACCCCCTGGTGTCTCCCTTCCTCACCGCCCCCAACCAGTTGCCGCGCCTTTACTGCTGTGTCCCACCCTTTCTCCATCTCCACACCCTCCATCTCCTTTCCCAACGCAACTTCCACCATCTACCCCTCCCGGATGATGAGCTTCGCCCTGACATCTACCCTTCCTACCAACTCTAATCCCATCTTCCTACCTCCTCCTCAGGGCTCCCTCTCCTCCCCCTCCCTCCACCTGAGCGGCTTCCCCCTCCTACTCCCCCTCCATCTCTTGTGCCTCCTTTCAGTGTCTCTGCATTCCCTCCTGCCCTGTCCTCCCTCTTCATTTCCCACCCCATGTGTCTCCTGCCTCTTCGTGTACCCACTGACACCCCTCCTCTCTTCATCTCGCCGCTTCACCTGCTGCCCCTTGCTCTCCCCTCCTTTTCCATCCTTTCTGCCCTTTCCCTCGGCAGGTCCAGCCTGGCAGTTTTATTCTTCATCGTGTGTGCTCCAAGTGGGTTTCAAGTGTGTTGTTCCAGAGTATTTTTACTACTGTGACCGACTTTTAACCTGTGCATGTCCATTCAGTGTCTTCTCTGGGTTTTGAAGAATCGCCAACTGTGTTTTTTAACTTTCTGGCGACTTTTTTAACTTTCCTCCGTGAACGTCTCCGTGTTAGTCTATTTTTTACCTCCATTTCCTCCCATTATTCTGTTTTAAGTTCCCTTTTATCGCCTTATGTATGTAACATTTTATTATTATTTTAAGTTGTCATGTCACCCGGCTGAAGAGCGGCGGATTGTGCTGCAGACAGCCCTCCCCTGCCCATATGGGGCAGGGGAATGAAATCACAATAATGAAAAAAAAAAAAGAAAAATAGCCCTGACTACAGTCAAGCGAATAGCAGCTGCTGGAAATGGGTGTTGGTGGAGCTCCAAAGAGCGCTATAGCGGAGGTACCAAAGGTACCTCAAGTACTATCCTCGCCTGTAGATCCTGTTTCCTCTGCAGGAAGCACGGTATCTGTCATTACTCGTCTATTGGACTGCAAGTGGTATGTCAACGCTAGGTCTAGGCGACCTGCAGAGGGTGCACGTAGATCAGAGAAAACTCAGAGTGCTACACAGATCCCACTAACCAACAGGTCTGAAGTGCTGTCTTACACTGAAACTGAGTCAATGGGGCCCACTTAATCTGTAGGCAAACTTGTTTTGTTCTGTTTCAAGAGGAGGAAAACATAAAAGGATGTTGTTGTTGTGGTGGTCTTCAGTCCTGAGACTGGTTTGATGCAGCTGTCCATGCTGCTCTATCCTGTGCAAGCTTCTTCATCTCTCAGTACCTACTGCAGCCTACATCCTTCTGAATCTGCTTAGTGTATACATCTCTTGGTCTTCCTCTACGATTTTTACCCTCCACGCTGCCCTCCAGTACTAAATTGGTGATCCCTTGATGCCTCAGAACATGTCCTACCAATCGATCCCTTCTACTCAAGTTGTGCCACAAACTCCTCTTCTCCCCAATCGTATTCAGTACCTCCTCATTAGTTATGTGATCTACCCATCTAATCTTCAGCATTCTTCTGTAGCATCACATTTTGAAAACTTTTATTCTCTTCTTGTCTAAACTATTTATCGTCCATGTTTCACTTCCATACATGGCTACACTCCATACACATACTTTCAGAAAGGACTTCCTGACACTTAAATCAATACTCGATGTTAACAAATTTCTCTTCTTCAGAAACGCTTTCCTTGCCATTGCCAGTCTACATTTTATATCCTCTCTACTTCGACCATCATCAGTTATTTTGCTTCCCAAATAGCAAAACTCCTTTACTACTTTAAGTGTCTCATTTCCTAATCTAATTCCTTCAGCATCACCCGACTTAATTCGACTACATTCCATTATCCTCGTTTTGCTTTTGTTGATGTTCATCTTATATCCTCCTTTCAAGACACTGTCCATTCCGTTCAACTGCTCTTCCAAGTCTTTGCTGCCTCTGACAGAATTACAATGTCATCGACGAACCTTAAAGTTTTTGTTTCTTCTCCATGGATTTTAATTCCTACTCCGAAGTTTACCTTTGTTTCCTTTATTGCTTGCTCAATATTCAGATTGAATAACATTGGGGAGAGGCTTCAACCCTGCCTCACTCCCTTCCCAACCACTGCTTCCCTTTGATGTCCCTCGACTCTTATAACTGCCATCTGGTTTCTGTAAAAATTGTAAATAGCTTTTCGCTCCCTGTATTTCACCCCTTCCACCTTCAGAATTTGAAAGAGAGTATTCCAGTCAACATTGTCAAAAGCTTTCTCTAAGTCTACAAATGCTAGAAACGTAGGTTTGCCTTTCCTTAATCTTTCTTATAAGATAAGCCGTAGTGTCAGTATTGCCTCACATGTTCCAACATTTCTACGGAATCCAAACTGATCTTCCCCGAGGTCGGCTTCTACCAGTTTTTCCATTCGTCTGTAAAGGATTCGCGTTAGTATTTCGCAGCTATGACTTATTAAATTGATAGTTCGGTAATTTTCACATCTGTCAACACCTGATTTCTTTGGGATTGGAATTATTACATTCTTCTTGAAGTCTGAGGGAATTTAACCTGTCTCATACATCTTGCTCACCAGATGGTAGAGTTTTGTCAGGAATGGCTCTCCCGAGGCCGTCAGTAGTTCTAACGGAATGTTGTCTACCCCTGGGGCCTTGTTTCGACTCAGGTATTTCAGTGCTCTGTCAAACTCATCACGCAGTATCATATCTCTCATTTCATCTTCATCTACACCCTCTTCCATTTCCATTATATTGTCCTCAAGTACATCGCCCTTGTATAGATCCTCTATATACTCCTTCCACCTTTCTGCTTTCCCCTCTTTTCTTAGAACTGGGTTTCCATCTGAGCTCTTGATATTCATGCAAGTGGTTCTCTTTTCTACAAAGGTCTCTTTAATTCTCCTGTAGGCAGTATCTATCTTACCCCTCGTGAGATAAGCCTCTACATCCTTACATTTGTCCTCTGGTCATCCCTGCTTATCCATTTTGCACTTCCTGTCGATCTCATTTTTGAGACGTTTGTATTCCTTTTTGCCTGCTCCATTTACTGCATTTTTATATTTTCTCCTTTCATGAATTAAATTCAGTATATCTTCTGTTACCCAAGGATTTCTACTAGCCCTCGTCTTTTTACCTACTTGATCCTCTGCTGCCTTCACTATTTCATCCCTCAAAGCTACCCATTCTTCTTCTACTGTATTTCTTTCCCCAATTCCTGTCAATTGTTCCCTTACGCACTCCCTGAAACTCTGTACAGCAACAGTTTATCCAGGTCCCATCTCCTTAAATTTCCACTTTTTTGCCGTTTCTTCAGTTTTAATAAAGGGATAGGGGTGTATTAATCATCGGAAGTTTAAACTTACGGCGAGTAATGGTGCCACTTAAGAAAACGGCAGCAAGAGACAGGAAGGTACATTGGGTGCACTCAGTGTGTATTGCTGGGGGCCTCATTCTACAAGATGAGGAGGCCATTCCACTAGTTATTGAGGGAACAGGGTGACACCAACTGCAGATTGTCGCACACATTGAAACAAACAATGCTCGTCGTCTGGGCTGTGAGGTCGTACTTGGATCATTCTAGTGACTGGCAGAGAAGACTGAGAAGACCAGCCTTGCACACAGAGTTTCGACGAAGCTCACAGTTTTCAGCACATTCTCCGGGATTGATCGTGGCCCCTGGTTTTGAGCTCAATGGGTGGGTGGAAGGATTGAACCAAACTTCGAAAGTCCTGTGCCAAAGTAGGTTGCGAATTCCTGGACTTACGCCACAGCGCCGAGAACTGTAGGGTCTCCCTAAATGGATCATGTGAGCACTATGCATCAAGGGCTCCTACCCAAATAGGTGAATGTGTGTAGGGGCACAAAAGGTGTTTTTTATTTTATTTTGTTTTTCATTTGTTAGATTAGGCTACTCTCCATTCAGTCCAGATAGCGACAGCTCTTGGAGACGCAGAAGTATTATAGACTGTCGAAAAGTACTTTAGGATTGACAGTGAGGACAAAAGTGCTCCGGAAATCCACATGGCAGGCCGGGGCACTTTCCGCCAGTGACTCGCTACCTGCAGCTGCAGTAAATTCCTGAACCTGCCAAACCCTTACCCCACATAACATCACCTGCTTTCAGTGGGCTTGAGTTGCAACCAGCTTGCTGTCTTGTGTGATCATTGCGCCCTGTGACTATCTGTGTGTTCGTTTTTACGGCTGTAAAAGTTATTATTTTATTCGCTGTTGCCGTTTTTCGTCGTTACTGTTATTCCTTGTGGGGCAATGAACAATATTGGTAGGAAGTTCGTCGAAAGTTATTAGTGGAAAGTTCGACGTCGTACTCTTGGCCAGCGTATAGCCATACGACGGCAGTTAAAAGAAATGGTTTGTGCGTTAAGTGTGTACCAACTGAGAATGATAAACTTAATGGTGACTCGCTGCTCTCCCTTGCCAAAGTGTTGGACAAAACTGCTGCAGCTTTGAATATGAACAAAAACACTCTCGTGAAGATTGAGAATAAAATGTTCGATAAAGAAAAGAAAGCTAAACAACCATCGAAACTAATCACCCCTGAGAAAAAAAGTTGTATGGGTAAGCGGATTACCAATATCGATTCGTTTGCAGAGGATGCGATTAGTCGTCATGTTTATGATTATTATCGCAGGAAGGAACATCCCACGCCAGGCAAGTTACTGGTCACACTGAAAGAATCAGGACTTTTTCAAGGCAGTCGCACATCGTTGTCCACAGTTGTACACAACCTTGGCTTTCACTGTGGACATTTCTGTGGTCATAAGTCATTTCTGAAAGTATTTGTATGGAGTGTAGCCATGTATGGAAGTGAAACATGGACGAAAAATAGTTTGGACAAGAAGAGAATAGAAGCTTTCGAAATGTGGTGCTACAGAAGAATGCTGAAGATTAGATGGATAGATCACATAACTAATGAAGAAATATTGAATAGGATTGGGGAGAAGAGAAGTGATACAACTTGACCAGAAGAAGGGATCGGTTCGTAGGACATGTTCTGAGGCATCAAGGGATCACCAGTTTAGTATTGGAGGGCAGCGTGGAGGGTAAAAATCGTAGAGGGAGACCAAGAGATGAATACACTAAGCAGATTCAGAAGGATGTAGGTTGTAGTAGGTACTGGGAGATGAAGAAGCTTGCACAGGATGGAGTGGCATGGAGAGCTGCATCGGGCCAGTCTCAGGACTGAGGACCACCATAACAACAACAAGCTTTTGATGGACAGGGAGGACATAGTTGCACGACGATGCCGACGAGGTGATGTGCTTGCCGAAACGTGGGTCAGTTCTGATCATAAGACATCCCGTGAAACATTAGAAAATGCCTTCTACGAAAGCTACCTAGAACAGATTGCTCGGAACCCCATTCATGATGGAAACATTTTAAATATAATTTTAACAAGTAGACCTGAACTCTTTGAGGATGTCCACATCGAAACTGGTACCTCTGTCCACGGCATGGTTGTGGAAACAATGATTACCCAAATACAAAGGGCAATTAAAACAAGTAGAAAAATAGATGTGTTCAGTAAACTAGATGCAAAAGAAACAGTGTCATATCTCAACGAGGGACATGAAACTTTCAGCACAATGAGCTATGGCCCATGTTTAAGAGAACAGTTGACCACGCACTAGATAGATATGTTCTCTGCAGAACAGTTCATAATGGGAGGGACCTTTCGTGTTATACAGCGATTATCAAGAAATTTCAAAATAAATGGAGACTACTGTCTAACAGGAATAAAACAAAGCATAGGTATTGGATGCAATGTGTTTG
This sequence comes from Schistocerca gregaria, assembly GCF_023897955.1. Taxonomy (NCBI): domain Eukaryota; kingdom Metazoa; phylum Arthropoda; class Insecta; order Orthoptera; family Acrididae; genus Schistocerca; species Schistocerca gregaria. The sequence continues at coordinate 180,525,332 of NC_064931.1, read as the reverse complement.
GTTAGCAAGAGAGCAATACATGATGCCTTCAATGACTACTGTAGCATAATTTTTTCTATCGATCTTTGACAAACCTCAAAGAAATTCTGGTCATATGTGAAGCAATTGACTGAGGGTGTCGTGTAGTCGATAGCCGGAACACTGACGCCTGATACCGACAACACGAAGATGCTCCTTGCTATCGAAGCATCGCTGCCCACACCAATGAGACGGAAGTAGCAAGACACGCCCACAGAAGTTCTCCGCGCCACCGTCTGTAGTTGTCTTGAAATAGATCATCACACGGACACGAAGTGAGTTCTATTACAGGCTACGTTCCAGTCAACACCTTAGTCCACAGCAAGCGGCGAGAAGAATACCGTGTCCGGCGACAACAAAGTTACAGACAACCAGTTAGAATCTTCAAGTTAATGTGCAAGTCCTTGCATATGTTTGTGAACTTGGTGATTGGACAATGTTATGACAAAGAGTTTCTATTGAATGAACAGTGCTTCGAGAAAGCGTTTCTATTGAATAGTGCTTCGAGTTGTATTACCAACGACAGCCTATTTCATCACAAGTGTTAGAATGGTTCTATCAATGTGTATAAATGTATCTACGCACTGACCTGTAGTTACAGCAAACAAGAAGTTATATAACAAAAGATCAGTGTTCATGCTGACTGTAAATATGTTTCAATTCTTACAAATTATGCATGCAATAATCATATCAGAAGGAGATTTTCACTCTGCAGTGGAGTGTGCTGATATGAAACTTCCTGGCAGATTGAAACTGTGTGCCGGACCGAGACTCGAACTCGGGACCTTTGCCTTTCGCGGGCAAGTGCTCTACCAACTGAGCTACCCATGCACGACTCACGCCCCGTCCTCTGGTACAGAGCCAAGTTGAGAGTCTGAATCAGAGGCTCAGACAGTACAGATGAGTAGATTCCTCGACTGCAGCAATAGGGTGTTGGGATATCAGTTTCCGATTAATACACTCCTCGAAATGGAAAAAAGAACACATTGACACCGGTGTGTCAGACCCACCATGCTTTCTCCGGACACTGCGAGAGGGCTGTACAAGCAATGATCACACGCACGGCACAGCGGACACACCAGGAACCGTGGTGTTGGCCGTCGAATGGCGCTAGCTGCGCAGCATTTGTGCACCGCCGCCGTCAGTGTCAGCCAGTTTGCCGTGGCATACGGAGCTCCATCGCAGTCTTTAACACTGGTAGCATGCCGCGACAGCGTGGACGTGAACCGTATGTGCAGTTGACGGACTTTGAGCGAGGGCGTATAGTGGGCATGCGGGAGGCCGGGTGGACATACAGCCGAATTGCTCAACACGTGGGGCGTGAGGTCTCCACAGTACATCGATGTTGTCGCCCGTGGTCGGCGGTAGGTGCACGTGCCCGTCGACCTGGGACCGGACCGCAGCGACGCACGGATGCACGCCAAGACCGTAGGATCCTACGCAGTGCCGTAGGGGACCGCACCGAAACTTCCCAACAAATTAGGGACACTGTTGCTCCTGGGGTATCGGCCAGGACCATTCGCAACCGTCTCCATGAAGCTGGGCTACGGTCCCGCACACCGTTAGGCCGTCTTCCGCTCACGCCCCAACATCGTGCAGCCCGCCTCCAGTGGTGTCGCGACAGGCGTGAATGGAGGGACGAATGGAGACGTGTCGTCTTCAGCGATGAGAGTCGCTTCTGCCTTGGTGCCAATGATGGTCGTATGCGTGTTTGGCGCCGTGCAGGTGAGCGCCACAATCAGGACTGCATACGACCGAGGCACACAGGGCCAACACCCGGCATCATGGTGTGGGGAGCGATCTCCTACACTGGCCGTACACCTCTGGTGATCGTCGAGGGGACACTGAATTGTGCACGATACATCCAAACCGTCATCGAACCCATCGTTCTACCATTCCTAGACCGGCAAGGGAACTTGCTGTTCCAACAGGACAATGCACGTCCGCATGTATCCCGTGCACCCAACGTGCTCTAGAAGGTGTAAGTCAACTACCCTGGCCAGCAAGATCTCCGGATCTGTCCCCCATTGAGCAGGTTTGGGACTGGATAAAGCGTCGTCTCACGCGGTCTGCACGTGCAGCACGAACGCTGGTCCAACTGAGGCGCTAGGTGGAAATGGCATGGCAAGCCGTTCCACAGGACAACATCCAGCATCTCTACGATCGTCTCCACGGGAGAATAGCAGCCTGCATTGCTGCGAAAGGTGGATATACACTGTACTAGTGCCGACATTGTGCATTGTCTGTTGCCTGTGTCTATGTGCCTGTGGTTCTGTCAGTGTGATCATGTGACGTATCTGACCCCAGGAATGTGTCAATAAAGTTTGCCCTTCCTGGGCCAATGAATTCACGGTGTTCTTATTTCAATTTCCAGGAGTGTAGTTCAGGGGTCCATTACACACAGGAGGCAACTACACTGGTGGCGAGATTTGCGTGAATTGGACTGGGTAGTTTTTTTAGGTTAGAGGATCTCAGGTAAGAAAAAAAATGGCTTCATTCTCAGAGATTGCCCATCAAACACAGGACAAGGGTAAGCTAGGAACTTTAGGTATAATACTGTAGTAGCTGCGCTGGGAAAGAAGCAGAGCAGCAAGCGCTAATAGAAAGCGCTGTGGCTTAAATTGTTATAGGTACTGAAAGCTGGCTAAATCCGGGGATCAGTTCAGTCAAAAAAAATTTTTTTTACAAAGAACCTAGCAGTGATCAGAAAGGACAGATTAAATTCAGTTTGACGATGGTGTGTCTGTTGCTGTTAGAAGGAGTTTACCTTCTGGCGAAACTGAAGTAGGCTAGATAGTTCCTGAGAGTTAGTATGGGTTGAGGTTCTACTTGACAACTGGAATAAATTAATAAATTGTTTCTTTTACCACCCCCCCCCCCCCCCCCCTGACTCAGATGATAAAGTGGCCGAAAGATTCAAAGAAAACTTTAGCGCCATCTCAAATAGATATCCCACTCATATAGTTACAGCTGGTCCTGCCTTCAATGTGACCTCGATATGTTAGAGAAACTACATATACAAGTTCGGTGGTAGGCATAAGACGTCGTAAAAAAATGCTAAGTGCTTCCTCCGAATATTGTTTCGAGCAGTTAGTTCAGGAGTTCATTCGAAGTCTAAATGGTTGCGAAAACATGCTTGACCTCCAAGGGACAAATAATCCTGAACAAATAGGGAGCATCATGATGAATACAGAATGCAGAGATTGGTGACCACAAGGTTGTTGCAGCGAAAATGATAACGCAACACCCAAAAAAATTAAATGTATCTATTTTAAAAGAACATAAAAATTAAAGGAGATAAAAACTCGCTTTGTCTCTTTCTAACCGACAGTCTCCATTTCAACATCCGTATTAACTATGTGAGCATAGACAATATGTGGCTTGAAATCAAGGAAACAGTATCGACAGGAATTGAGAGTGATATACCAAATCCATATATATTGTAACAATGAATGCACGTGTATAGGTATGTATGCAGGTACACAAACTGCACTGATTTCAACCATATTTGGTACACATATCACTTACTGTCTGGATATCATCGTTGTGGAGGTAATAACCACCTACCTATCAAAGGGGTGGAGGTGAAAAAGCAGTGTAGGCCATGGCGTGAAAATATCCGTACTTTAGTCTTCCAATATCTGAGAATGAGAACGCTTAGAGACCTGCAATAAATCTTTACGCATAATTTGAAACCATTATGCAACTTTTCCTTACTGATGACCGCCACAAAATGATGAAAAGGAAAAAATTTACCGCTTACTATATTGAAACTACTGTATGACGCATGACGTTTTACTTTGTCACTTCTTTACCACAAACTACATTTGTGATACATTTTGCTGACAGTACTTCTGTGTACTACTTAACGTACCAGCAAAATTATATTAGGGTATGAAACATAATTTAGTAGATATGACGTAAAATACTTAGATGCGTGAAAAACTGCGGCATCAAGTATGATGTTTTCAAATGGCTCTGAGCACTATGCGACTTAACTGCTGAGGTCATCAGTCGCCTAGAACTTAGAACTAATTAAACCTAACTAACCTAAGGACATCACACACATCCATGCCCGAGACAGGATTCGAACCTGCGACCGTAGCTGTCACGTGGTTCCAGTCTGAAGGACCTAGAACCGCTCGGCCACACGAGCCGACATGAGAACGCTTAGAGACCTGCAATAAATCTTTACGCATAATTTGAAACCATTATGCAACTTTTCCTTACTGATGACCGCCACAAAATGATGAAAAGGAAAAAATTTACCGCTTACTATATTGAAACTACTGTATGACGCATGACGTTTTACTTTGTCACTTCTTTACCACAAACTACATTTGTGATACATTTTGCTGACAGTACTTCTGTGTACTACTTAACGTACCAGCAAAATTATATTAGGGTATGAAACATAATTTAGTAGATATGACGTAAAATACTTAGATGCGTGAAAAACTGCGGCATCAAGTATGATGTTTTCAAATGGCTCTGAGCACTATGCGACTTAACTGCTGAGGTCATCAGTCGCCTAGAACTTAGAACTAATTAAACCTAACTAACCTAAGGACATCACACACATCCATGCCCGAGACAGGATTCGAACCTGCGACCGTAGCTGTCACGCGGTTCCAGACTGAAGGACCTAGAACCGCTCGGCCACACGAGCCGGCATGACGTTTTCATCTATTAATTCTGTTCTACTAAATCTATTCGCAACAAATTTCCCAAATAGTATCCAAAAATGCCGCTGAATGTACCTAGAAAAATATATCATTGTACTACACATAGTTCAAGAGATATGATGTCATAAACACTGAGATGTGTGAAAAACTGCTGCAAGATGCACGACGTATCAATTTGTTACTTCTGTACTACTGGCATCTGGCTCGGAGATGAACTTCAGGTAACTGATTTGTAACAGCTCGTTGTGTCGCAATGCATGTCGCAGGCAGTAGCCACATATACCACTGTATGTACCTGCAAAATTATAACATTATGCAGGGCATACGTCTGTCTGGAGATATGACATCATAAACAATGAGGTTCGTGGAAATAAAACTGCAGGGCGAAATTCACTAGGGATACAGATGAAATAAACTGATGGAAAGAGATCCCAACACCAAGAAATAGTTAATGTAAAGTAATGAAATTCGAGGAATTCATTTGTCTAGGTAACATTTTATTTAAGTGATTAACGATGCAAGTTCACAAGTTAATGTAAGTGTGAGAAAAGCCATGGAAATGCTAGTACACTAATGCTGGTACATTAATAGCTGGTGTAACCATCAGAATGTTGAATGCAAGTACGTAAATGTGCATACATTCTGTCATACAGGTGACACATGTTAGTTGGTAGGACGGAATTCCATGCCTGTTGCTCTTGGTCAGTCAATGCAGAGACGGTTAATGACCGTTGTGGATGACAATGGAGTTGATCGGTTAAAGTAACATATCGACACTCTTTAAAACGTTTTGGGTTAGAACAGTGTATGTGGGTCAGAGTTATCCTGTTGGAAAACACCCACTAGAATTCTATTCATGAACGGCAGCACAACAGTTCGAATCACTAGACTAACATACAAATTTCTAGTCAAGGTGCATGGGATAACCACGAGAATGCATCTGCTATCATATGAAATTGCATCCAAGACCATGGCTCCAGGCGTCGGTCCAGAATGTCTGGGCAACAGACAGGTTAGTTGCAGACGCTATTCTGGCTGCCTTCTAACCAACACACGGCCATCATTGACACACAGAACTGGCTTCATCAGAATACACAACAGACCTCCACTGCGCCCTCAAACGAGCACTCACTTGACACCACTGAAGAGATAACCGACGGTGGGTTGCGGTCAGTGGAATACACGCTACAGGGCATCTGGCTCGGAGCTCTACTTCAAGTAACTGATTTCTAACGGTTCGTTGTGTCACTGCGGTGCCAACTGCTGCTTGAATTGCTGCACAAGTACAATGCGCCACAGCCATATGCTAAACATGATGGTCTTCGCTCTTGGTAATGCCACGTGGTCATATGTACCTTGCTCTTCTTGTAACCATACCTTCCTGTGACCAACGCAGCCAACAATTACGTGCAGTGGCTACATTCCTGCAAGCCTTTCTGCAGTATCACGGAAGGAACATTCAGCTCCTCATAGCTATATAACACGATCTCGTTCAACCTTAGTGAACTGTCGATAATAGCATCTTCATTGTCTGAAAGGCATTATTGACTATTATCAACTCACTTCAAATGAAATGAAATGATCGTACGGCATTGTTCGCCGGGAGACACCATGCGGGATGTTTGCCCTTTTTAGCTGACGCCACTTCGGCGACTTGCGAATCAATGATGATGAAAATATGATGAAAGACACACAACACCCAATCCTCTCGAGGCAGAGAAAATTCCTGACCCCACTGGGAATCGAACCCGGGACCCTGTCCGCGAGAAGCAAGAACGCTACTGCAAGCTGCAGACAACTCACTACATCCAGTCTCAATGATAAGTAAAGCTAATGAGCTTGACAGTTCCTATTTAAAGCAAACGTGATTTGCATCCTGTTGTGTACATATTTCCACCTAGTCAGCGCGTACACAACTTTCCCACTAGAGCGCGCCCCACTAAGCACAACGCAGGCGCAGCGCTCGTCCGTCTCCGCACTCGAGATGGCGCTGTCTTAGAGATGGACCAAATTCTGCTTCCGCCGATCCGCGTATTAATATGTAACGCAGCCAATGAGATTGCTGCTAACGTAGAACCTTTTCTCCTCGCGGATCACACTCGCGCAGTGATACCTGAACGGGTGAGGTATTATAATGAGTGTACAGACCTCCGATTAGTCAGTCTGCATTAGTCTGCAGTCTAGTTTCAGTCTGCGCCTAATAAGATTATCATATTCCTGTACATAGCCATGAAGATAAATGTATAGACACTTTGTCAAGTATCGGAGAGATGTGAGAATAAGATTAACGTACCAAGACCAAAGCAACTTCAGATTGTCAATTGTAAATAGCATCCAGAATCAAGTTACGTAATATCTATGCTTTTTGTTACTTTAATAAACGTGTGTGAAAATTAATCAAGTTCTGTTTAAAGTTGGTCACCGTCAATCTGCCATTCTAAGCGTGCAAGTGGCATTTCTATCGTCTGACCTAACGGCAGAAGATAAACACGCCACGATAAGACCACGAGACATATTGCTGAACTCGCCTACTTCGTTAGAGCGACAAGTCAAATAATCTGATGGTGTGTGTACCGACGGTCTTACAGTACGCACACCACACATCCTCTTAGTAGCGTTACTAGTGCCACTCTTATGTCTAACTGACATCATCTTTCAGATGTAGAAACACCTCTACCAACGTTCATTTATCTCGCACAACTTCTCCTTGGTGCTGGGATTTTTTTCCTTCAGTATATGTAATACATATGAAATTCATACATACTGTAAAAATGTATGTATATATGTACGTTTTATGGGGCCAGCACTCCCAACTGGTCCCAAGCTTTATACAGGATGGTTGTTGTTGGTTACTGCACGTGACAGAAGTTGCAGCAACAGAAGAATGAATTGTTTATTCAGTAATTTTACAATGCAGAAGCCGTCATCCGTTCTCTGCTGCGTCCTGGGGGCGGATCCACACCCATCTGTCTGCTACTATGGTCCTCTGACGGGGCCTTTGAGAGGGTGTGGAAGTGCCCAGTCTCTCCCGCAATTCGTCTTGCCCTCCCACACCCAATTATGAAATAGTCGGATGCTATGATGGCCTATGCAATTGTCTAACCAGGCACTGCATGTTGCTGTGTCATCAGTTGTTGTGATACCCAATGCTTCTGCCCATCAGGTGACTGCATTGTCATTATGTACTGTTTCCCAATCTTGACCTGCCCTTCAACAAGCTGGTGGTGGATCGGAGACTGAGACACTGGAGCAGCTCGTGCCCCAGCTCGGTGTCATGGCGACAGTCTCCTGAGTGGCTCGTCAGTGGCTGGTGCCATTCTGGTCTCGAAGATGGTTCCTGGCAGCTCACAAAGATGCACAGTCATCCTCACCAAACAGTGTAGTGGAGATGTACCAGAAAACTGGGACAACCTTGCACAAACTGTTACCTGAGAGTAATGAGAGAATTGAGTGAAACCGAAATGAACGCCATCAATCCTTCTGATCAAGTGACTACTGGCCTGTCAGCTCACATATTTAATTCGGGAGGGATGGGGTTCCGTTGTTTGACTGCATTCGTAATGACACATCTACATCTACTTCTACATAGATACTTTCCTGGCTACCGTACGGTTCAAGACGGAGGGTACGCTGTACCACTACTAGTCATTTCTCTTCCTGTTCCACTCGCAAATGAAGCGAGGGAAAACGACTGTCTATATGCGTCCGTATGAGCCCTAATTTCCCGTATCTTATCTTCGTGGTCCTTATGCACAATGAATGTTACGGTACTAGAATCATTCGGTAGTCAGCTTCAAATGCCGGTTCTCTAAATTTTCTCAATAGTGTTCTTCGTGAAGACCGTTGCCTTTCTTCCAGCGATTCCCATTTGATTTCCCGTAGCATCTCCGTAACATTTACGTGTTGTTTGAATTTACCGGCAACAAATCTAGCAGCCCGCCTCTGAATTGCTTCGATGTCTTACTTCAGTCCGACGTGGTATGGATCCTAAACACTCGAGTAGCATTCAAGAATAGGTCACACCAGTGTCCTACATATGGTTTCCTTTACAGGTGAACTACTCTTTCCTAAAATTCTCCCAATAAAACCAAGTCGACCATTCGCCTTCCCTACGTTCATTCTCACATGATCGTCCCATCTCATATCTCTTTGCAACTTCACGCCCAGATATTTAAACTACTTGACTGTGTCACTAGTAATACTGTATCCGAACATTACATGTTTGGTCTTCCTACTCATCGGCATTAATATACATTCTTCCACATTTAGGGCTAACTGCCATTCATCACACCAACTGGAAATTTGGTCCACGTTTTCTTGTATCTTCCTACAGTCACTCATCTTCGCCAACTTACGTACACCATAGCTTCATCAGATGTCTCAGATTGCTGCCCACCCTGGTGCCAAAACACTTATGTATACAGAGAAATGGCTCTGAGCACTATGCAACCTAACTTCTGAGGTCATCAGTCGCCTAGAACTTAGAACTAATTAAACCTAACGAACCCAATGACACCACACACATCCATGCCCGAGGCAGGATTCCAACCTGCGACTGTAGTGGTCGCTCGGTTCCACACTGTAGCGCCTAGAACCGCACGGCCACTCAGGCCGGCTAGGTATACAGATAACAACAGCGTTCTTATCACACTTCACTGAGGCACTCCTGACGATACCCTTGTCTCTGAAGAATACTCTCCGTCGATGACAACATACTGGGTTCTATTATTTAAGAAGTCTTTGAGCCACTCACATATCCTGCACTTGGTCACTGTGTCAAAAGCTTTCCGGAAATCTAGAAATATGCAAACCGCTTGTTGCCCTTCATCCATAGTTCGCAGTGTATTATTGTGGTGTGCGTACACACACTTCAGTACACACACCATCAGATTATTTGTTGACTTGTCGCTCTAACGAAGTAGGCGAGTGTCAGCAATATGTCTCGTGGTCTTATCGTGACGTGTTTATCTTCTGCCGTTAGGTCAGACGATAGAAATGCCACTTGCACGCTTCGAGTAGCAGATTGACGGTGACCAACTTTAAACAGAACTTGATTAATTTTCACACACATTTATTAAAATAATAACAAGCATAAATTTTTTTTAACTTGGCTCTGGACGCTATTTACAATTGACAATCTGAAGTTCCTTTGGTATTGATACGTTAATCTTATTCTCACGTATATCTCTGATACTTGCCAAAAGTGTCTTTACATTTATCTTCATGGCTATTTACAGGAATATGGTAATCTTATTAGGCGCAGACTGAAACTAGACTATAGGCTGGTACAGACAAATGTCGAACTCATACAGACTAATGCAGACTGGTGCAGACAAATGCAGACTGACTAATCGGAGGTCTGTACACTCGTTAAAATACCTCGCGCGTTTCTGTATCACTGCACGAGTGTGATCCGCGAGGAGAAAATGTTCTACGTTAGCAGCAATCTCATTGGCTGCGTTACATATTAATACGCGAATCAGCGGAAGCAGAATCTGTTCCGTCTCTACGACAGTGGCATCTCGTAGTGCGGAGACGGACGAGCGCTGCGCCTTCGCTGTTGTGCTTAGCGGGGCGGGCTTTAGTGGGAAAGTTGTGTACGCGCTGACTACTATGTACACAACAGTTACACAAGAAAAGGGCACACTGAGTTTCGCACGAGCGAAGCTTTCTACAACAATGATGATTCGTGGATATAAGCTTCTCAGTCTCAAGAAAGTTTATTATATTCGAACTGAGAGTATGTTTAAGAATTCTGCAGCAAACAGAAGTTAGGGACATTGGTCTGTAATTTTGCGGGTCCGTTCTTTTACCCTTCTTATATAGTGGAGTCACCTGCGCCTATTTCCAGTCGCTTAGGACTCTGTGCTGGGTGATAGATTCTCGATAAATTCAACCTAAGTAAGGAGCCGATGCTGTAGAGTACTTTTTGTAAAATGGAACTGGGATTCTATCCGGAGCTGGTGATTTATTTACTTTCAAATCTTTCAGTTGTTTCTTTACGCCAGAGGTGTTTATTACTATGCCAACCATACAAAAGTCTGTCCTGTGGTCAAATGACGGTATATTTGTACGATTTTCCTGTGTGGACGATTTCTTGAACGTGAAATTTAAAACTTCGGCTTTCGTTTTGCTATCTTCAATTGCCACTCTATACTGGTCAACAAGGTACTAAATGGAAGCCTTAGACCTGCTTAGCGATTTTATATAAGACCAGAATGTCCTCGGATTCTTTGCCAGGTCTTTTGCTAAGGTGTAACGGTGGTAGTTGCTGTATGATTGTTTTCACAGACGAATCTCTACTAACCTTCGCTTGTCGTCATTTGTGCGTTGCCTTTTGAACTGAGAGTGCAACAGCCTCTGCTTCCTCAGAATCCTCAGAATTTCGTTATTAGACGATGGTGGATCTTTTCCATCTTCATCCACTTACAGAGCGCATAACTCTCCAGACAACGAATTACAGTCTGCTTGAACGTAGCTCATAATTTCTCCACATCTATCTTACTGGAACTAAGTGATGCCAGTTCACTGTCTATGTGAGATGCTAATAACTGCTTGTCTGCTCTATCTAGCAGTAACACTCCCCTAGCCTTTTTCACTAATTTATTAACTTTGGTGGTCATAGTTGCTAAAATGACATCATAATCGCTAATCCACGTTTTTATGCTGACATTGTCGATAAGGTGCGGCCTAGTTGTAGCTACGAGGTCTAAGATATTTCCTTTGCGTGTGGGATGCCGAGCTAGTTGCTCAAGTAAGCTTTCAGGAAACGTGTTCAAAAGTATTTCACATGACTGTCTGTCTGTACCCCTCGCACTGAATCCGTAGACACCCCGCTCCATATTCGGTAGGTTAAAGTCGCCTCTAACTAGTATTGCATGATCTGGGTATTTACGCGGTATTGAGCCTAGCTTTGAATCACTCCAAAACTGTCAGAGCAGCATATGGTGGCCGGTAAAAACCTCCAGCAGTTCACTTGTTTTCACCTACACCTGTTACACGCCACCAGATAACTTCACTGTCACACTCAACCTCGACCTCACTAGTGAGAATATTGTTGTCAGCTGCAATAAACACTCACCCTCCTATGACCTCTAATCTATCATTCCAAGAAACGTTCCATGACTTGCTAAATATCTCAGACCTTCCTCGTTGGGTTTCAGCCAACTCGGTCGCAAGAATAACTGGAGCGCGAGTGCTTTCCTGCTGAATCGCTCCGTTCCACAGCTCCTCCAAAACCACTACACCAATTTCCACCAAATTTGGTACGCATATCACATATTATCTGGGAATCATCGCTTGGGGGTAAAGAGCCACAGACCTATCTTACGGATGGAGGTGGAAAGCAGTGTATGCAATGAAGCACAAATTCCCATACTTTAGTCACCCAGTCTCTGCGAATGAGAAGACTTAGAGACTTGCAACAAATCTTTACAAGCAATTTCAAACCGTTACGAAACTTCTCCTCGCTGACGATCTCCATAACATGACGAAAGGAAAAAAAGGGTATCGTTTACTACATTTTCGCTGTTCATGGATTGGAACTATTGTATGAAACATGCCGGTTTAATTTATTGCTTCTTTACTACTAACTGAATTTGTGACCCATTTTTCTGACAGTATTCATGTATACCACTTAACGTACCTGAAAAATTATGTCACTGTAACACACATAGTTCAGGAGGTTTGAAATCATAAATAGTGATATGCGTGAAAAACTGTGACATCGTGCATGACGTTTTAATTTATTAGTATTAGCTGAAAACAGTCTTGGTTGCAATTTTAGTTTTTTTTATTTATCAACTACGCGTTTCACCTTTTTTAGGCACCTTCAGGCTGATCTCTGGTGTCTATGAAGAGCAGCCTGAAGATGCCTAAATAGGGTGAAACGCGTAGTTGATAAATCAGAAAACTAAAATTGCAACCAAGACTGTTTCCAACTAACGCTATTAAACACTGGTTTGCTGATTCATGCCACATATGGATTGGAAAAATTTTTAATTTATTACTTCTTTACCACTAACTCTATTCACAACACATTCCGTAGGCAGTAGCTACATATAGCACTGTATTTACATACAAGATTACATCATGGTACAGCCTATAGTTCAGGATATATGACGTCATAAACGCTGTGCTACGTAAAAATGAAACTACAGGGCGACATTCGCTTAGTTACAGTCTGAAAAGAAAAACTGTAGTAGTAGGTACCACGAGCGGACTTGGAGGGACAAAGGATGGGGGAGCAGGAGGAGGCAGGAACAGATTGGAAGAGGATAAGATGGACAGAGAGAGGGGAGGAGGAAATGGACAGATAGTGGGGAGAGGAAGTGATGGATGGAGAAAGGAAAGAGGAAGAGGTAGGCAGAGAGAGGAGATGAACAAATAGAGGGGGAGGAGGGAATAGGCAGAGAAAGAGAAGAGGAGGAGATGGACAGAGAGGGGGGAGGATGACAAAGTGAGTGGGGATGAGGAGGAAGACAGGGAGAGGTAGTGGGAGAAGATGAACAAATAGACAGGTGAGGTGGAGTTGGAATTAGGCGACGTGCTCTGTGACTCTTTGTTGAGCGAAGACGACAGCACCGCGCAAATCTCATTTCTTCTTAAAACGGTATGTCTGCAGAAAGACATGTGACACTCATGCAGCGCTTGTCTCCTGTGAGTCATTAAGCCCCTTGCACACAGATCCAGTAGTGGCAGTCAGTGAGCTGGGAGGGACAGTAGGCTTACACACGAAGACAGTAATGACTTCCAATGAAATCGTTCTCCTGGCAGCCAGTAGCTAGGTTGTGTGTCGACACGGTGAGTGCAACATTGTCTGAGGATGTGTGAGAACGTGGAAGGCATTGATGACTGTAGGGTTAAAAACTGGATGTGTCATAGAGATCGACAGGGAGCTTTGTCTATGAGGTTCGACAATAAAGTAATGAGACTGATTTTCTTTGCAAGATGTGGCAACCCTGCAGGCTTGCGTAGGCACAATATCTTTGACCTTAGTCTATAAGCTGCTTCTAGTCCAAGCGGCACATCGACGCAACTCCTCAGTCGTGAGTTGTCCTGTAATAAGTTAACACATGTTTGTGTCTCTCGTCACGGAAATGGAACTACACAATATTGCGCAACAGTATGCCATTTCTTTTTGCATTAAATTGGGTGAAAAGGCGGCGAAAACTTACGGTAAGCTTCTGAAGGCTTTTGGCGAGCTGGTTATGTCAAGACCTGAAGTTTTTCATTGGCATAAAATGTTTAGTGAAGGCAGAACGAATATTGAAGATGAAGACCGCAGTGGACGACCATCAATCTCACGGACAGATGTCAGCTCAGCCAGGGTGCATGAACTCGTACGATCTGATCGAAGATTATCCGTGGAAATGATTGCAGAAGAACTGAACATCAATCGAGAAATGGTTCATCTAATAACTGAAGATCTTGGTATGAGAAAGATGTGTGCAAAAATTGTCCCCAAAAATCTCACACCACAACAGCAAGAAACACGGAAAAATGTGGCAGCCGATCTGTTATAGCAAACGGAAATTAATCCAGAATTGTTGAGCTGTGTTATCACTGGTCATGAAAGTTGGTTTTTCCACTACGATCCAGAGACAAAACGCCAAAGTTCGCAATGGTGCTCAAAGGGATCACCCAGACCAAAAAAAGCTCGCATGTCAAAGTCAAAAGTGTAATGCATGCTTCTGTGCTTCTTTGATTCCAAGGGAATTGTTCATAAAGAGTAGGTACCTCCTGGACAAACAGTTAACCAATATTACTACAAAGGAATGTTAGAAAGACTTTGTAAAAGAGTTCTTCGTGTCCATGCCAACATTGCTGATAATTGGATTCTGCATCATGATATTGCGCCATCCCATACTGCTCTGTCAGTACAGCAATTTTTAACCTCAAAACAAATTTCAGTACTACCACAGACACCTAATTCGTGAGATATCGCTCCGCGCGACTTTTTTCTATTTCCAAGAGTCAAAACGGCGATCAAGGGACACCAGTTTCAAACATCACAAGATGTCCAAAAAGCTGTGACGAGGGTCTTGGAGGATATTACAGAAGATGAGTTCCAGAAATGTTACCATCCATGGCAGAAGCGCTGTAAAAAGTGTGTGTAATCAGAAGGGAACTACTTTGAAGGAGACAATACTAAACATGACTAAAACGGTAAGCAACATTTTTTTTTTCACGTCGGTCACATTACTTTTTTGTCGCACCTCGTATAATACTTCGGAAAACTGCCGAAGAGGATCCTCTAGGATACAAGAGAATTATGAGAATGAGTGTGTGTGTGTGTGTGTGTGTGTGTGTGTGTGTGTGTGTGTGTGTGTGCGGGGGGGGGGGGGGGAGAATTTAACAGACTGTGTAATTTAAATGTACGTAAAAGATCAAAAACAGATGCGCTGATGAGAATTGTAGTTCATGCCCGCCAAAGACTAGAAGCTGCCTTGCGGTTTTTAGCTAGTGGTGACAATTACCTAACTCTAGCCGTCATGTTCGGAATGCCAGCGAACACCATTTCCAGTTTTATGCCAGAAGTACTTTTAGCAATAACTACAGCATTACAAGAATATACAGAGTGGGGCAAATAAAAGTGGCCCGGACGAGTGGATACGATTGTACGTGAATGTAAGCATATAACCACCCCCCGTGACGCGCACACCACGTGTACAGCACGTGTACACCCGTTACGTGATTCACACAGGTTCAGTGCGTAGTGCGGGCTGTGGTAGTATGAATGGAGCAGTGCAAATGGGGCGATAGTACTTACAGTGGAGCAGTAGGTATTCACTATGGGAAGTTACATGCCAAGAAAGTCGTGGAAACAGTGTGGTCAGTTGTTTACTGAGAAGTTTGGCTCTGAGCACTATGGGACTTAACTTCTAAGGTCATCTGTCCCCTAGAACTTGGAACTACTTAAACCTAACTAACCTAAGGACATCACACACATCCATGCCCGAGGCAGGATTCGAACCTGCGACCGTAGCGGTCGCGCGGTTCCAGACTGTAGCGCCTAGAACCGCTCGGCCACCCCGGCCGGCAGAGTCCTATCGAATCAACCCGACGCCTGTAGCAAGGGGCCGGTATATCACGTCAATCATGCGGACGAATACTCCACCTGGACCTGCACATGCGCCCCTACCGAGTGTCTGCTGTTCATACATTAAAACCAGCAGATGCTCCTCAGCGCCTCCAGTTTTGTGACGTAACAATGAATGGCTCGGACATGGATCTGTTCTTCATGTCTGATGAAACCTGGGTTCACCTGAGTGTTATGACAATTCACAGAATCACAGGTTCTGGGAAGCGGAGAATCCCCATTAACTTCCACGAAACACCATTCCAAGGTGAGAAGTTTGGGGTTTGGTGTGCAGCGTCTACTTGCAGCATTACATTGCCGACATTTTGAAACCATTTGTGGCAGCATTAACGGAGGAGAAAAAGACCTATAGCTACTTCCAACAGGGTGGAGCAACTGCCCATACGGCCGGCCGATCCTTGGAGCAACGTTACACAATCTTCACTCCTGACAGATTTGTTATCAGAAGTCAGTCTGGTCGTGGACCTAGCTCGCCACCCAGGTCACTTGACTTGTCAATCTGCTATTACGTTGTGTGTGTGCCCCAAGTCTACGGGGTATCGCAACAGCCCTCATAGTCTTCAACAACTGCAGCAGAACATTTCGGATGAGACTGCAGCAATTCCAGCAGTCCAGCTCCTATCCGCCTTCAGCAACTTGCTGCCGAGGGCCCAAAAGTGCCAATAGATGTATTTATTTATTTATTTATTTATTTATTTATTTAACCTGGCAAGATTAGGGCCATCAGGCCCTCTCTTACATCTAACCAGGCATTCTACTTATTTTACAGTCATACGTTTCAGTAGGCATGTTAAACTACATCTAATACAAAAAGTGAGATAAACAATTAGAAAGGTACACCTCGAAAAATACATTAGTGAAGAGAAAGATTTAAGATAGGAGTGCTGGCAGCAGGGAGTATGAGGGAGACTCATGGTGAAGCGAGGAGAAGAATAGAGAGACATGATGAAACATAATTAAGGAAAATATAAAGGAAAAGGAGACTGCGTGTCTAATAGAGATAGATGAAGAGGAAGGCATCTCAGGAGCAAGATAGGAGACACTAGCTTTGCTATTTGACAGATGAGAGGATTTGCCTTGCACATTAATTTTGTGGAGAATTTTATGCGGATGATAGTAGGAAATGCTTCAACTTCTTCTTAAAAGCAACAGGAGATTGAATTTTCCTCAAGGTAAGGGGCAGTTTGTTCCAGAGGCGGACAGCGGCAACTGAGAAGGAGTTTGTAAAAGTTTTTGTTTTGTGAGTGGGCACAGTTAGGATACCAGATAAGAGTGACCTCGTGTTTCGATTATGATGGCATGACAGGATTTTAATCTCTGAAGCTAGGTACTGGGGTGCTTGCGCGATGAGGAGTCGGTGAAGTAGACATAGAGTGTGGTAGTCACGCAGTTTGTCCGGCCGCAGCCACCCTAGCTCGGAGTATGAAGCACTAACATGATCATATCGGCGAATGTTGCAGGTGTAACGCACACAGGCATTCATGGTTAGCTCTAGCCGTCTTTTGTTTTCACTACTCATGCCTTGTTGAATCACATCACAATAGTGGAGGTTCGGTAGAACGAGTGCTTGCACGAGCTGGCGTTTCAAGTCCTGTGGGAATATGTTCCGAAACTTTTTGAGAGCATAGAGACAAGCAGACGTTTTTCGGCACACTGCGACTGTATTCTCCGCCCAGTTGAGATGCTCGTCCAAAGTTACACCCAAGTTCTTCACTGTTTTCTGATATGGTATTGGAGTACCTTCGAGCAGAATAGGAGGTAGCCGTTCGCGGAAATCTGAACTTATTAATTTCTGATGGGCTATTAAGATTACTTGCGTCTTTTTTGCATTTAATTTAAGCCCCAGGTTTTTCGCCCATGTCACTACTGAAGACAGATCATCATTCATCAGAGCGATTGCAGTGTTTACGTCTTCAGGTCTGACGCTGAGATAGAGCTGGAGGTCGTCGGCATAGAAATGATGTTTACAGGAGGACAAAACCGACGAAATATCGTTGACATATAAAGAAAACAAAAGTGGTCCTAAGACTGATCCTTGTGGCACTCCCGAAGAAACATGTTTCCAGGAAGATTTTTCATTTGCGCAGACAACACATTGCTGTCTGTCTTTTAAGTAGCTTTCAAACCATCTCATTGCACTATCAGAGAAATTAAGCTGTTGCATTTTTCTGAGTAATATGTCAAAGTTAACAGTGTCAAAAGCTTTGCTGAAGTCCAGTAGCGTCAATATTGTTGCCTTTCGATTGTCGATGGCATATTTCAGGTCATCAGTTACTTTAATTAGAGCAGTGTTTGTGCTGTGATGTTTACGGAAACCGGATTGAAATTTGTCATATAGACTGAATTCATGCAAGTGTTCAGTGATTTGGTCATGAACAATATATTCCAGTGCTTTGGAAACAGCAGGCAGTATGCTAATTGGTCGGTAATCACTAGGCAGTTGCGGGTTTTCGATCTTAGGGATGGGTCGAATTATGCTTCTTTTCCATGCAGTGGGGTATATTCCGTTCACGAGGGAAAAATTAAATATGTCAGTTAAGACAGGTACTAAGATATCGGCAACATTCTTAATCATGGTTATACCGATACTGTCGTTGCCTATTGCATCAGAAGAGATTCTCATTATTGCTTTTCTTGCCGTATTTGTTGTTACATGTTTTAGATGATAGGTATCGTTGTTAGTTATCCTGTTTGGGGATTCTTGTGGCTGGAAATCATCAGCCGTGCTGGTATTCAGAGGTGCAGAGAAGAATTCATTTAATTCGTTAGCTGACACATGAAAAGTAGTTTCCGATTTTGCCTTTCCGACCCCCAAGCTACGGAGATTCTTCCATAGAGTCGTGGGTGTCAGATCGCTGCATACGAGGGAGCGAGCGTGCCTGATTTTGGCATTGCGAATGCATTGTTTCACTCTGTTCCGTAGCTTTCTATATTCTTCAAAACGTTCGGGTTTCGGATCTGCCTTGAAACGCCTGTGGGCAGCATCCCTATTAGTCATCATTTGACGTAATTCAGCTGTCAGCCATGGAGCAGGAGATTTTCTTACACGGACTGTGCGCACAGGTGCATGTTTGTCATAGATGGCAGTGAGTTTATCACCAAGTTCATTAATTTTGCCGTCGATTGTAGGTTCTCTGATTATTTGATGCCATGAGATTTCTGAGCAATCGGCTGTTAGAGCGTCAAGGTCAATACGTTTCATGTTCCTACAAGTTATGTAACGCGATTTGATCCTTGGGGGCTGCACAGAGTAGGCCAGGAATATTACATCATGTGCTGAGAGGCCAGGGGCCGATGATTGACCAACATCTCTTACTTTGTCAGTCTGTTTCGTTGCGATCACGTCTATAAGAGTATGACTGTGCGCCGTATGGTGTGTAGGTTGTAATGGAAGAATGTTCATGCTATTGCAACTAAACAATCTTCTTAGGTTTATTGCGGAGGGAGTGTCTCTTAGCAGGTCTATGTTCAAGTCACCCATTACGATGACATGTTCGTATTGACACTGAAGTGAATGTAATTCCGACTGGAAGGAACTCATTGAGCTTATTTTTGGCGGCTTGTACACGACGCCAGTCAAGAATTTCCGACTTTGTATATTTATTTCAATGAACATGAATTCAGCCTCTTTTTCTTCAGCAGGATTTGACGTACATAAGACTTTCGCTTTGAGATCTGTTCGTATATATGCGCCGACCCCGCCACCTCGCTTTTTTGATCTGTCTGCCCTAAGAAATGTGTACCCTGGGAGATGAATAGATGCAGAGGATATGTGTGGTTTCAACCACGTTTCGGATAAGAGGATTACGTGGTAGTTTAGTTGGTGGAAGAGGAGGCTAAGTTCTTCGTAATGCGCAGGTAAAGACTGAATGTTGCAGTGAGCTGCTAAAAGCTCGGACGCGTTCCGCTGAGCAGCCTGGAGTAGGGTGGCAGACTGGTTTGTCCCTTTGTTAGGCACTACCTGCCGCGAGGGGCACTAGTCATTTCCAACATCTGCTATAATCTGGTTAATACTGTATTTCCTTTCCTCCGCCATGTTTCTTTGTACTCTGGGACTTTGTTCTCTGGGCCACATTTATTTACCCCACCCTGTATGAAGGTAAAATCTCACAAGCTATTGCTTGCTAACTAGTTAATTACAGTATGTGGCAGAAAAAAATCAAGAGTAGGCCTGTCTTTTGTAACTTATAATAAATATTTCTGAAAAGAGGAGCACATTCATAGCAATACTGGTGCGTTAAAAGAAAATACATGTAGAAATATGCATGCATATTTTGGGGCCGGCCGGAGTGGCCGTGCGGTTCTAGGCGCTGCAGTCTGGAGCCGAGCGACCGCTACGATCGCAGGTTCGAGTCCTGCCTCGGGCATGGCTGTGTGTGATGTCCTTAGGTTAGTTAGGTTTAATTAGTCCTAAGTTCTAGGCGACTGTTGACCTCAGAAGTTAACTCGCATAGTGCTCAGAGCCATTTGAATCATTTGAACCATTTGAACCATATTTTGGGGTTATCACTTTCACCAACTATGCCAACTATATAAGGGGTGATTAAACAAAATATATAAACTTTATTTAGTACAGTTTATTATTAAAGTTTGGATATAGAACAAAACTTGTTCGTCAGTCAATGAAATTTTACTTTAAATGTCTGTCAAGAAAATCTCCTTCAGCTCTAAATTCATCATCTGAATCACCGGCTTCGGACGAGGTTCCGGATAACATCGGATTAGTTGGTGGTCGTAGGACTTCCCACAATTTGAGCCTCTCTTTTGACAGTAACGATTGAATTTGGTCCTGGTATGCAAGTCTATTTTTCAAGGAAGGTCCCTGAACTGAGCTGCAACATATTTTCCCAATAAATTAACCTCATTGGTCTGAGGTCTATTTGAAAATGACAGGAGACTCTACATTATTTTCTGTAACTACTCGATGGCACACTCAACTTTTTATAACTTGCTTACACGCGGTTTTCTTTTGAGTAAGAGTTGGAGCCGGCCGCTGTGGCCGAGCGGTTCTAGGCGCTTCAGTCCGGAACCGCGCTGCTGCTGCGGTTGCAGGTTCGAATCCTGCCTCGGGCATGGATGTGTGTGATGTCCTTAGGTTAGTTAGGTTTAAGTAAAAAAATGGCTCTGAGCACTATGGGACTCAACTGCTGTGGTCATTAGTCCCCTAGAACTTAGAACCACTTAAACCTAACTAACCTAAGGACATCACACATATCCATGCCCGAGGCAGGATTAGAACCTGCGACCGTAGCAGTCGTACGGTTCCGGACTGCGCGCCTAGAACCGCGAGACCACCGCGGCCGGCTAGTTAGGTTTAAGTAGTTCTAAGTCTAGGGGACTGATGACCACACATGATAAGTCCCACAGTGCTTAGAGCCATTTGAACAATTTGAGAGTTGGAAGAGTAGGCACAATTGGGGATCGTGATGAGATCTCGACATTCTGTACAATGTCAATAATGTAAGGACCAAATGCTACAGTTTAGTCATCTGGCCTATCTTCTTTAGCACTGGTAATTGGTGTACCTGAAATTAAAAGACTACCAAGAATTAACTGAACTCACAACTCACTGTTTGTGTTATTGTCTTCGTGTGCATTTGCAATTTTTAGTTTTTAACTAATATTTGTTATTTAGGTACTGAAACCACTGGAGGAATGGGTGGAAATACAAAAATATTAAACATAATGGAATTTTCCTTAATATTGTGGTGCTATTGACGGGAAGCATGTGGCCATAAAGCGACCGTCTTTGAGTTGCTCTGAGTTCTACAACTACAAGAGACGTTACAGTGTTATACTTTTGGTACTGGTAGATTCTGACACTAAGTCTATACACAGATGTGGGAACCAATGGAAGAGGCAATAACGAAAGTGTAAACTGGTTGTCCTCGCTTTAGTGAGCCTTGAACAATAGTGGACTAAATCTTCCTAATGACCACTTTAATTGTGGGTGATGGGTTTCCCCTGCCACCGAACTTTTCCAAATTAAATTTGACATTAGGGGAACGTATATTCAACTATCGTTTATCAAGTGCACGCAGAGAGATGGGAAACGCATTTAGTACAATGACAGCAAGACTTAGAATCTTTGGGAAACAAATTGTAGTTGATATAGAAACTGTGGTCTAGGTATAGCGTCTCCGAGCAGTAATCAAAACCTCCTGGATCCCGGGTTGAATAAAACTCTTCAGCAGGGTCGGCCGAAGATTTCCGACATAAGAAGTCACCCTAATGCTGTCAACGGCGTTGTCAAAGAAGATGGAGAAGCAGGCAAAGATTTAGGGCGCTCTTTACCTTGGGGTGGCAAACTGCTTCCAAAATTCGGAAGAATCAGCAATGATCAGCGGCATAAGTATCCAGAAAGCAATGGAAATGACTGCTTTACAGACACACAATGTGTTTCCTGACAACACGTGGCCTATAACTGAAAAAGTATCATGATGATTTCTCCATTGGCAAAAGATTCCAAACTAGTCACCCTCTAGGATCTTCAGGGGGTTACCATGAGAAAGAGATTGAATAAACAACGGAAGGGTAATTTTCTCCGAGTCGGGGAGTTAAATGTCAGAAGTTTGAACGCGATAGGGTATCTAGAAAATCTGAAAAAATAAATGCTACTGCTCATTCTAGATATGGTGGGAGTCAGTGAAGTGAAATGGAAAGAAGACAACGAATTCTGATCAGGTGAGTATAGGATTATATCAATAACAGCAGAAAATGGCATGACGGGAGTGGGATCGTTATGAATAGGATGGTAGGGCATAAAGTGATTTACTGTGGAAAGATCAGCGACAGGGTTGTTCTCATCAGAATTGACAGTAAACCAACACCGAAAACAACAGTTCAGGTATACACCTCGAGTTGTGAAGAGATAGAGAAAGTATATTAGGATATTGTGCGAGTAATTCGGTTTGCAAAGGGAGTTGAAAATCTAGTAGTCATGGGGTATAGGAATGCGGTTGTAGGAAGGAGTAGAGTAGAAGAAAGGGATACGGGAGAATATGGACTAGGCGGTAGGAATGACATATGAGAGAGACTAACTGAATTCTGCAATAAATTTCAACTAGTAATAGCGAATACTGTTCCAGGTACATAACAGGAGAAGGTATACTTCGTAAAGGATGGGAGATACAGAAAGATTCCAATTAGATTACATCATGGTCAGGCAGAGATTCCGAACTCAGATATTGGTTTCTTAGGCATACCCAGGAGCAGATATAGACTCATATTACAATTTAGTAATGATGAAGAGTAGGCTGAAGTTAAAGAGACTGGTCAGGAGGAATCAATGCGCAAGGAAGTGGGATACGGAACTTCTAAGGAATGAAGGCATACGCTTGAAGCTCTGAGTCTTTGGATGCTGCGATAATGTATAGAGCAGCAGCCAATTCAGTTGAAGAGGAATGGACATCTTTAAAAAGGGCAGTCACAGAAATGGGAAAGGAAAACAGGTACAAGGAAGGTAACTGCGAAGAAATCATGGGTAAAAGAAGAAATACTTCGGGACCTTTGTCTTTTGCGGGCAAGTGCTCTACCGTCTGAGCTACCCAGGAACGACTCACGCCTCGTCCTCACAACTTTACTTCTGCCAGTATCTCGTCTTCTACCTTCCAAACTTCATAGAAGCTCTTCTGTGAAGTTTGGAAGGTAGGAGACGAGATACTAGAAGAAGTAAAGCTGTGAGGAAGGGAAGAGCTTCTGTGAAGTTTGGAAGGTGGGAGACGAGATACTGGCAGAAGAAAAGCTGTGAGGACGGGGTGTGAGTCGTGCTTGGGTAGCTCAGACGGTAGAGCACTCGCCCGCGAAAGGCAAAGGTCCCGAGTTCGAGTCTCGGTCCGGCACACAGTTTTAATCTGCCAGGAAGTTTCATATCAGCACACATTCCACTGCAGAGTGAATATCTCATTCTGGAAAGAATTACTTCAGTTGATCGACGAAAGAAGGAAGTACAAAAATGTTAAGGAAGTTCAGGAATACAGAAATACATATCATGCAGGAATCACACAAATCGGAAGTGCGGGGAAGGTAAGGTGAAATGTTTGCAGGAAAAATATGAAGGAATCGAAAAACATACGATTGTCGGGAGGACTGACTCAGCGTATAGTAAAGTCAAAGCAGTCTTAGGTGAAATGAAAAGCAAGCGTCGTAACAATAAGAGCGCAATGGGAACTGCAACTTTAAATGCAGACGAGAGAACGGATAGGTGAAAAGAGCAAATTGAAGGACTCCATGAGGAGGAGGACTTGCTGATGAAATGGTAGAAGAAGACATAGGAGTCGATCCAGTATTATAATTAGAATTTAAAAAAGGTTTGTTCGACTTAAGATCAAATAAAGCAGAAGGGAGAGATAACATTCGATCGGAATTCCTGATATCACTGAGGGAAGTGGGAACAAAATTACTATTCAGGTTAGTTCGTAGAATTTATGAGACTGGCGATATACCATCAAACTTTCGGAAAAACTTCATCCGCACAGTTCCTAAGACTGCAAGAATCGACAAGTGCGAGAATTATCGGAAAATAAGTTTAACAGCTCAAGCTTCCATATTATTGATAAGAATAACATACAGAAGAATACAAAAGAAAATTGATAATCTGGCAGATGGCGATCAGTTTGACCTTCGGAGAGGTAAAGGCGCCATACGGCAGTTCTGACGTTGCGGTTGACAACTGAAGGAAGAGTGAAGAAAAATCAAGACACGTTCATAGGATCTGTCGACCTGGAAAAAGGATTCGACAATGTAAAACGGCGAAAGGTATTCGAAATACTGAAAAACGTTGGGGTAAACTGTACGGAGAAACGGGTAATATGCAATATGTACAAAAACAAGGAGGGAAAAATAAGGCTATAAGACCAAGAACGAAACGCTCCTATTAAAAAGGTGTAAGTCAGGGACGTACTCTTTCGTCCCTACTATTCAGCCTATAAATCAAAGAAGCAATGGCGGAAATAAAAGAAAAGTTTTAGAGTGGGATTAAAATTGAACGTCAAAGGATGTCAGTGATAAGATTCACTGATGACATTGCTATCCTCAGTGAAAGTGAAAAGATTTACGTGATATATTGAATGGAACGAACAGTCTATTGAGAGAAAATCGGAGAAAGATGAAAGTAATGAGGAGTAGCAGAAATGAGAACAGCGAGAAACCTAACTTCAGAATTAGGGATCACGAATCAGACGACGTAGACGAGGTTTTGGTGTCTAGGCAGCGAAGTAACCCATGACGAATGGAGTAAAGAAGACATAAAAAGCAGACGAGCACTGGCAAAAAGAGTATTCATGGCCAAGAGGAGTTAACATACATCAAACATAGGTCTTAATTTCAGGAAGAAATTTCTGCGAATGTACGTTTGGGGCACAGTATAGTATGGTAGTGAAACATGGACGGTGGGAAAACCGTAACAGAAGAGAATAAAAGCATTTGAGATGTAGTGCTACAGAAGAATGTTGAAAATTAGGTGGACTGATAAATTAAGGAATGAAGAGATTTTCTGCAAAATCGACGAGGAAGGGAATAATACGAAAATATCGACAAAAAGAGAGGACAGGAAGATAAAGCATGTGTTAAGACATCAGGGAATAACTGTCATGGCACTAGAGGGTAAAAACTGCAGAGGGAAACAGGGATTGGAATACACCCAGAAAATAATTGAGGACGTAGATTGCAAGTGCTACTCTGATTCGAAAAGGTCAGTATGGGGGAGGAGTTCGTGGTGGGCCGCATCAAACCAGTCTGAAGGCTGATGAATCAAAAAAAAAAAAAAAGAAGAGAAAATATTTGATCGTACGATGTACGCGTACTCTCCATAACTGGTTGCGAACCAATTCACTATTAAAGTTATTTGAAAGAGCATGTGTTGAACTTGAAGATAGTGGCACCTGAATATTTCACCCCAGCCAGTGGCGTTCCGCTGCCACTACCGTTATTGAAAGGGACTCGCCCGACTACACATATTCGAAAACTGCTTCGGAAACAGAAAAGAAACTGGCTAAGTACTTTAGTGACAAAGGACGAGTATCTTGGTAGATGAAGGTTGTTGGCATGTAATATGTGGCACAGAAAATGTACTTAACCCCTACTTTGTTACTGACGATCACTGTGAAGTAAACTGTTCCGAACTTCTTACTAGTGTTATTGTTCAGTGAATCAGAAAGCTTGTTTGAATGTTCACAGTTGATAACATTAACAACTTTGCAATATGCTTTAAATCACAATGGGTTTGTATTCGTAGTCATCTGATATAGCCTAGGATCTTATTAAATATCATACTGTGGAGAGTGTTTTCTTTTGAATAAATTGCTGTTATCCTTTGCTCCCTATGTTTACAAATATGTTTGTTGCTTTTCTTTCTATTTTAGTAAGTGTTGCACCGTTTGGAAATCACGGTGCCACCCCTAAGTCGTCAACATGAACTGATAACATAGACGTTTGTGAGGGATCGTTTCAGTCCGTAACAACCAATGGGAGACACTTCAGAAGACTCACCTCCACTCTCAGCTTTGTAGCGCCCTTGCACTGAGGACAACATAGCGTCGAGCACTCCACCAAGTTAAGACCTCACCTACTGCAGTCGGTATCATAGTGCAGCACCAACGTGTTGTTTAAGTTTCAGATGAACTTGGCTGTCGAACATACAAGAGAACAGTGTGTTACTTAGTTCATCAAGTGATGCTTCCATAATCAATTTAAGTTGTAAATCATTCAGTACTACTTTGGCAAAGAAATGAGTCGAAGTTAAGTAAATCTTTTATTTATTAATTTGGTAAAGTGAACTAATATTTCATATGATATAGGTTGATGAATCTTCCCCCAGAGCAATCAAAGAACCTAGAGTTATAGCCCCACGAATGTAGTTTCGTCTGATCATGACAGTAAGTAATAAAAATTGTATGACCTAATTTCTAGGAAGGTGAGAATTAACTGAATACCTGTTTACTGGTTTAGCTGAGCTCTCGGTCTTGGTTTGGCACACACAAAGATTAAAAACGAAACTTCCCAAACCCGATGTTGACTTCCTCGTGATGACTTCATCTCTCATGAAACTGTCTGCTGCAGTGAACCATGGTAACTTTGATACTTAGATGTCGTCAGTACGTGCTCTGTCTGCCTTTGATCAACTCACTTTCAACAGTTCATCGCTGTACGTGGCCTTTGTAGCCTTTATATGGGATGTCAGAAAACACACTTTGGGGACCGCAGCTCCTAGTTCTGCTGCGTCACTCTTTACCTTCGTCATAAAAATCTCCCTCTTCGTCTTATTGACATAATCACAATGGCGGATGCTCCATAATACACTGAAGCGCCAATGCAACTCAACTCGTATAGGAATGCGTATTCAAATACAGCGATATGTAAACAGGCAGAATACGGCGCTGTGGTCGGCAACGCCTATATGAGGCAAGTCTCTGACACAGTCGCTAGATCGGATACTGCTGCTACAATGACAGGTTATCAAGATTTAAGTGAGTTTGAACGTGTTGTTATAGCCTGCGCACAAGCGATGGGACATAGCTTCTCAGACGTAGCGGTGAAGTGGGAATTTTCCCGTACGACCATTTCACGAGTGTACCGTGGATATCAGGAATCCGGTAAAACATCAAATGTCCGACATCGCCAGAAAAAGATCCTGGAAGAACGGTATCAACGACGACTGTAGAGAATCGTTCAATGTGACTGAAGTGTAACACTTCTGCAAATTACTGCAGATTTCAGTGCTGGTCCATCAATAAGTGTCAACGTGCGAACCATTCAACGAAACGTCTTCGATATGGGCTTTCGGCGCCGAAGGCCCGCTTGTGTACCCTTGATGACTGCACGACACAAAGCTTTACGCCTCACCTGAGCCCGTCAACACCGACATTGGCTGCTAATGACTGGAAATATATTGCCTGGTCGGACGAGTCTCGTTTCAAATTGTATCGAGCAGATGGACGTGTACGGGTATGGAGACAACGTCATGAATCCATGGACCCTGCTTGTCAGCAGGGGACTGTTCAAGCTGGTGGAGGCCCTGTATTGGTGTGGGACGGGTGCAGTTGGAGTGTATGGTACCCCTGATACGTCTAGATACGGCTCTGACAGGTGACACATAAGAAAACATCCTGTCTGATCACCTGCATCCATTTATGTCCATTGTGCATTCCGACGGACTTGGGCAGTTTCAGCAGGACAGTGCGACACCTCACACGTCCAGAATTGCTACAGAGTGGCCCCAGGAACACTTTTCTGAGTTAAAACACTTCTGCTGGCCACCAAACTCCCCAGACATGAACATTATTGAGCATATCTGGGATGCCTTGCAACGCGCTTCTCAGAAGAGATCTTTCACGGATTTATGGACAGCCCTGCAGGATTCATGGTGTCAATTCCCTCCAGCACTACTTCAGACATTAGTCGAGTCTTTGCTACGTCGTGTTGCGGCACTTCCGCTGGCTCTTCAATCTAGTTCATTGCTTATAAGAGTCTAAAAATATACTTATATTCTCTGCACTTCATTTCATATTAGCAGTTGGCTTTTACTGCGCTTCATCAGATACTGAAGACATTTTGCAACGAAGGATGCCGACAACGGTACTTCCTCCACCAACAGCGTCTAGCGCTCTACTGGCGGTTGTATCTTTTAAGACACACCACTAACGGCTGCCACTAGATCACGTGTCAGTTTTACTGACGCTTTGGCGTCCACTAAGCTCAAACCTGCTTGACTTTGCTGGGTGCGATTAGCCTTCTAGCCGGCAAAGTGGAAGGACTCCTACACGTGGGGGCAATGGAGGGATCATTACTAGCGTCCAGCACTGGTTAGCATTACTGGCAACCACTACTATCCCAGTGACGAGGGGACTGAAATTGAAGGCTTACAAAGTGGGTGATGTATGCATCTGAGTGATGTCTCTTCAGTTGGACATGTCCGACAGATCAGAAACTACTCAGATGCATACATTTCTGAATGAGCGCGATGGATCCTTGATGTTCGTTTCTCTGAGGATGCACTATCATCGTCCGAGCTTGTATGAGAATCAATAATTTGTGAAAACAAGATTAGTGGACGCTGAATTGTAGCATGTGATAAGTTGAGAATTTAGGTCGGGCGGAAAGTGTGTCTGGATGGCCGAGGCTGTTGAGGAAACCATTCAAGAGAAGCGGAGCATCTGGATTCGAGTCCCAGCCTGGCACAAATTTTCAACTTTCGCCATTGCATTACCACAATGCACTGTGCGGCTCATATTCAAGAAGATAACTAAAAAAAAAGACAGGAATTCAGTCTGGAAAAACATGTAGCATTTATTGATTTTATGAAATCATTCGATACAGTTGACAGAAGTAAACTTCGGAAAGCGCTGGCTAAAAGTAACACCCTATAACACATCGTGCCAACGGCCTTTCCGCAGTGGTAACACCGGTTCCCGTCAGATCTTCGAATTTAAGCGCTGTTGGGCTGGGCTAGCACTTGGTTGGGTGACCATCTTGGCAAGCGGTGCACTCAGCCCTTGTGAGGCAAACTGAGGAGCTACTTGATTGAGAAGTAGCGGCTCCGGTCTCTGAAAGTGACATACAGCCGGGAGAGCGGTGTGCTGACCACATGCCCCTCCATATCCGCATCCAGTGACACCTGTAGGCTGCGGATGACCCGGCGGCCGGTCGGTTCCGTTGGGCCATGAAGGACTGTTCGGGAAGAGAGTTTATAACACACCATAAAAACAATTCAGAACATATACAGCCAAAATGCGATTGCAATCAGAACCAGACAACAGCTGTCGGAATGGAAACACGTTGACCAAGGAGTAAGATAAGCGTGTTTCTTCTCAGCTCCGCCACAGCTGGCCCCAAGCCTGGTTGAGAAAGGAGGAGGGGGAGAGGTCACACTTTGGAAAAAAAGAGACCTCAGCGGTAGGGAAGACGGAGATGAAGATGATCAGTACGGCGGAAGAGGCGGCCCTACTTTTAGGATTAATATAAAAGCTAACGATAGCAAACCCAGACGCGTCTGAACCCATAATGGGCGAGTTTCTGGTCAGTGTCTCTTCCCCATGTTAGGGGCGACTGCAATAATTGCTCCAGGAACTAACAATCCCTGGTTCTAATAATTCAGTGGGAATATTGGACCAACAATTATAAGCTATGATGATTCGTGAAAGCAATAACAATATTACCCCAGGTGATACTCAATCCACCCGCCAACAGGCGGTAACCGGGTCTTCGGAGTCTCTGGGACCTGGGCAGTCACGAACGCAGAGAAAGTCGGAGTTCTCTGGTAGACTTCCATCCAAAACTATCTCTTATCTTGGCACATTTAATATCTACATTCCAATTCAACCGGGAAAATTACAAAACCTAGTACGGGAGTTAGATCGTCAAAAAATTCAGATTTTAGCCCTTCAAGAAACATGATTCACGGCTGAAGCCACAGCAGTTTATGGAAATTAACGCATCTTTAAGTGTAAAACAGAAAAACGTATTGCTAAAGGTGCTTCGCTTCTGGGAATGGCTGTCGTCATACATAAAAATATAACTGACTCCGTAAGAGATGTGTGCCCTGTAAGCAATCGCCTTATGACAATGCACATGCAGTGTGCTAACAACAAATATACCTTCGTTAATGGTCATGCCCCCACCAACATTGCTAACAGAAAGGATCCATAGACTCTGGAGAAATTCTGGATCGATCTTGAGAACGTAATGGCTATAATTACAAAGCAGGACATCAAAATCTTACTGGGCGATCAAATGCTGAGGTAGGCAAAGAAAAATAATACTGGAAAACTGCAGGAAAATATCCCGCCCATAAATTTACCAACAAAAACGGAAAAAGGCTTATCGGACTATGCCAACGAAACATCCTTAAACTCATGTCAACATCATTGAGGAAGAATCACTGAAAACAAAAGACCGGGAGATCCCCAATAAAAGGGTTCGGTGAATATTAGATTGATCATGTTGCCATCTCGTATCCTCTACGGAAGGAAGTTCATGACATACAAATCCGCAGAGGTACAAACATAGATTCAGACCACTATGTAACACGAATAAAAATTAAATTTACGCCAAAGAGAGTCCACCGCAAGGAAGTGCACCAGCAGAAATTTGACAACAAAAAGATCAAAGAAACTAAGCTTGGAGAAGAACTGGAAAGAGTTCCGGCAGATACTTGGGAAAAATTTCACAGTAAAATAATCCGAAAGGCTAAAGATTTAGTCCGTCTGAAGAAAAACACAAAAAATCCATAGTGGGATACAGAGTGTGATAAAGCTTCGGAAAAACGAAAAAAAGGGTTTTCTTTACTGCAACAGAAAGAAAACACTTGAGGATTTTCAATACTTTTATGAAACTAGGTAACAAGTGGCGAAAATCATTAGGCAAGCCAAAAGAAAATACCTGAAAAACCAACTGAACTTATCGAAGAAAACTTCCGCAACTACAATACACGAGATTTTTACAGAACTTTTGCAGAAAAAATTCGCAGATACAGCCCACAAAATCTATATTTCATGAAATCTGGCGGAAAATTTGCACTCCCTCACCAGGAAAACTGTAAAGAACTGGCACATTATTTTTCAAGGCTCCTTAATTATCCGGAACCACTTAAGAGATTCCCTAAAGAAACATCTACTTACACACACCATGAATCATCCCCACTAACACAAACAAAATTCGCAAACACTTTATTAAATCAAAAAACAACTGAACATCCGGTGAAGAGGGGATTATTGCTGAACTACTGAACACTTTAGGACCAAATACTCTCAGAGAGTTAACCCAAATCATTGCAGATATTTGGGAGACAGAAAAATTACCCCAGGAATGGAAATGTGCACTTTTCCATCCATTACCCAAAAAAGGAGACAAATATGATGTAAATAATTGTCGAGACATATCTCTACTTCTTGTCGCATTCAAAGTTCAAATGGTTAAAATGGCTCTGAGCACTATGGTACATAACATCTGAGGTCATCAGTCCCCTAGAACTACTTAAACCTAACTAACCTAAGGACACACACATATCCATGCCCGAGGCAGGATTCGAACCTGCGACCGTAGCAGTCACGCGGTTCCGGACCGCGACCGGCTATTCAAAGTTCTACGAGCCTGTCTTTTTCAAAGAGCACAAGAGCAACTGGAAATCAAAATTGGTGAATACGGAGGTTGCTCTCACCCCAGTAGATCCTGCACAGAACAAACTTTCAATTTGAAGACCGTGCTAGAATACAGAGAAAATGAGTGTAAAATACTTGCTAAAATACAGAGAAAATGAGTGTAAAATACGAGGGTTGGAACTTCAATAATGGAAACTATTTATTCACAACCGATACAAAAGAGTTACATGTTTGCACCTTTTACTGTCCTTCAAAGTAGTCGCCAGCGTTGTGTACAACCCGTTGCTAGGGATGTGGAAGGCGTAGTATACCGTTAGCAGAGTCTGTTCTGTTCATGGTGCGAATGGAACGGTCTAAAGTTATGGTGACTCTCGTGTACGACTGTGATGGTGTTATCCTAACACATTACGTTCCTCCACGGCAGACCGTCAACGCAGTACTACTGTTCGTTTTTGGAGCATCACCTGCGACCAGCTTTGCGCAACCCACCCATCATTTTGCACGACAATGCGCGGGCGCATACAGCTCAATGGGACTGAGAAGTATTACCATCCACCATACTCCGCGGACTTAAGTCCTTGTGACTTAGATTTGATGAAGGAACCACTTCGTGGCATTCACTTCAGAACTATTCCAGAGATTCGGCAGGCAGTAGACCGCTCCTTTCGCACCATCAACAGAACACTCTCTGGTAACGGTATACACGCCTTCCACATCGCTGGCAACGGGTTCTACACAACGATGGTGACTACTTTGAAGGACAGTAACAGGTGCAAACATGTAACCCTTTTGTATAGCTTGTGAATAAATACACTCCTGGAAATTGAAATAAGAACATATGAATTCATTGTCCCAGGAAGGGGAAACTTTATTGACACATTCCTGGGGTCAGATACATCACATGATCACACTGACAGAACCACAGGCACATAGACACAGGCAACAGAGCATGCACAATGTCGGCACTAGTACAGTGTATATCCACCTTTCGCAGCAATGCAGGCTGCTATTCTCCCATGGAGACGATCGTAGAGATGCTGGATGTAGTCCTGTGGAACGGCTTGCCATGCCATTTCCACCTAGCGCCTCAGTTGGACCAGCGTTCGTGCTGGACATGCAGACCGCGTGAGACGACGCTTCATCCAGTCCCAAACATGCTCAATGGGGGACAGATCCGGAGATCTTGCTGGCCAGGGTAGTTGACTTACACCTTCTAGAGCACGTTGGGTGGCACGGGATACATGCGGACGTGCATTGTCCTGTTGGAACAGCAAGTTCCCTTGCCGGTCTAGGAATGGTAGAACGATGGGTTCGATGACGGTTTGGATGTACCGTGCACTATTCAGTGTCCCCTCGACGATCACCAGAGGTGTACGGCCAGTGTAGGAGATCGCTCCCCACACCATGATGCCGGGTGTTGGCCCTGTGTGCCTCGGTCGTATGCAGTCCTGATTGTGGCGCTCACCTGCACGGCGCCAAACACGCATACGACCATCATTGGCACCAAGGCAGAAGCGACTCTCATCGCTGAAGACGACACGTCTCCATTCGTCCCTCAATTTACGACTGTCGCGACACCACTGGAGGCGGGCTGCACGATGTTGGGGCGTGAGCGGAAGACGGCCTAACGGTGTGCGGGACCGTAGCCCAGCTTCATGGAGACGGTTGCGAATGGTCCTCGCCGATACCCCAGGAGCAACAGTGTCCCTAATTTACTGGGAAGTGGCGGTGCGGTCCCCTACGGCACTGCGTAGGATTCTACGGTCTTGGCGTCCATCCGTGCGTTGCTGCGGTCCGGTCCCAGGTCGACGGGCACGTGCACCTTCCGCCGACCACTGACGACAACATTGATGTACTGTGGAGACCTCACGCCCCACGTGTTGAGCAATTCGGCGTTACGTCCACCCAGCCTCCCGCATGCCCACTATACGCCCTCGCTCAAAGACTGCGATGGAGCTCCGTATGCCACGGCAGACTGGCTGACACTGACGGCGGCGGTGCACAAATGCTGCGCAGCTAGCGCCATTCGACGGCCAACACCGCGGTTCCTGGTGTGTCCGCTGTGCCGTGCGTGTGGTCATTGCTTGTACAGCCCTCTCGCAGTGTCCGGAGCAAGTATGGTGGGTCTGACACACCGGTGTCAATGTGTTCTTTTTTCCATTTCCAGGAGTGTAGATGGGGCGAGTCAAGGATGACTTAGGAATTTAATGTTTAGTTTTTGCTGTCGTCTCAGCCTTGCTAGCGGATGGTGAGTTAACAGCAATCGAACAGGTTGAAACCTTTAAGGAAGTTGGTCTGCAAATATCTTTCCTAAATTGTTATTTCATCGCCACAAAAACTGACACCCAAAACTTGACTACAAAATACGGTCATATCAATAGAGTCTCATATTTTAAATACTTAGTTCAGTTCTTGAGCCTATGAGGCGAGGGAAAATAGCACAAAACATTCGCCTCCAAAAACTAAACAGAGCATATGTAAGAATTACAAGGTGTATAATAAAAAATGCTTGTCCAAAACACTAAATACAAAAACATTGTAATACAGTATTAAAACTGAAGTCCTTTACGCTTGTAAAACCCTGACAGTCCACATAAAAGGTGACCTAGAAAACATATTAAAGGAAGATACTAGGGCCAAATAAAACAGAAGTGGGCTATAGACTGCACTCTCGTCAAATGACTGAGAAATTGCCCAACCTTGCAGCAGACATTAAAATTTTATGGGCACGGCTTTCCAGAACAAGACTTACGCACAAAATTCTTAAATACATAGAAGGCATTAAAACTATACCCTGGACACAAGAAGTCAAAAAGGGCCTAGAAAAAGCTCAGGTAAATTATTCAGATATTTTGGACAGAAAGGTATTTTTGCAGGAAGTTGACAGACGGGAAGTTGAGTCAGAGAGCGAAACTCCGAAGAAATCAGGAACAAAATAGACAGAGGAAAGGAAGAGAGCCAATGCAGAGAAAATGAGGGCAGTGTGAAAAAAAAGAAAAAAGAATCAGGGAGCTTTGCGTAAGCCAACAGAGTCTAATCACACATAATAACAATGATAATAATAATAATAATAATAATAATAATAATAATAATATATTGTGAGTCACGTAAGACGTAACACCCCTTTTATTTCGTGAACGGTTACACATATCGAAACGCGGTTTGCGGAATTTTTTTTTTTACTTTTATATATATATATATATATATATATATATATATATATATATATATATATATATATATATCTTATGGGACCAAACTGATGAGGTCATCGGTCCCCATGCCCGAGGGAGGACTCGAACCTACGACGGGAGGAGCCAAGCGAACCGTAATAGGACGCCCTAGACCGCGCGGCTTTCGGCAAACGTTAGAGCGTCGAGTGGCGCGTATTTTCTTGTTCGGTTATAGTTTTCAGCGCTGGTATCAACGGAGATATTGAAGAAAGTACATTTTTCAAAACGGATCTGTATACTTTTATAACTGCATTCGTTAGCTGTTGAGAAGACAATTACAGTGATATAGCATTTGTTAATGTTGACGTTGAAACCTGTCGTAAAAAATTGGCGAAAGGTCCTACAGTTTGAGAGCACAGTGGCCGGAATCGGCATCAGTGATGCAAACACTGGCAAGCAGAGCTCTCGTGCTACGCTGGCAGAATGTCAACACATTTGCCTGTTTATTTGTCCGCACTGCAGGCCGCTGATTTGTGCTTCTACATTCGTTGCGTGCAGACATCTACACCAACGAGGAGAAGTTGGACATATTACTTTTATATGGTGGCTATAAATGAAATGACGTAAAAACAGTACAGTGGTAAAGGGCTGTCTATCCGGATGGCTAATAATGTTCGACGCGCCAGGCAATTGCAGGAATTAATAAGACGCTGGTGTGGACAGGCTACTTGAACGTCGAGAAGAGGACAAGAAAGAAGTCTGCAATTGACAGAGAACACGAAGAGGCTGTTCTGGCTACGACGCTAATGAATCCGCACTGTGGTACGAGGCATATTGCCAAGGAATGTGATTCAGCTAGACGGGTGTCACTGGCATCCTGCATCGAAAGACTTTCCATCACTATTATCTGACACTACATCAGGCTTTCGACAACCGCGAATTCGAACGTCGTACAGAATTCTGTCGATTTGCCTTTCAACAACTGAGAGACGACAATACGTTTTTCCAACGTGTGCTCTTTACCGATGAAGCAACGTTTACTAACTACGCTAATGTAAATTTGCATAACATGCACTACTGGGCCCGCTGGCTTCGTAAAGTGCAACATCAACGGCCGTCGAGCGTAAACGTAGGCGCGGCATCATAGGAAATTACATTGTGGGACCTTACGTCATCTCAGGCGTTCTAAATGGACACTCGCACACACAATTTCTGACGAATATTCTGCCGGTTCTTCTAGAAGAGGGCCGGCCGCGGTGGCCGTGCGGGTCTAGGCACTTCAGCCCGGAACCGCGTGACAGCTACGGTCGCAGGTTCGAATCCTGCCTCGGGCATGGATGTGTGTGATGTCCTTAGGTTAGTTAGGTTTAAATAGTTCTAAGTTCTAGGGGACTGATGACCTCAGA
The DNA here is from genome assembly GCF_023897955.1 of Schistocerca gregaria. Lineage (NCBI taxonomy): Eukaryota > Metazoa > Arthropoda > Insecta > Orthoptera > Acrididae > Schistocerca > Schistocerca gregaria. The sequence continues at coordinate 180,488,855 of NC_064931.1, read as the reverse complement.
TGTTGAGTCCAATAGTGCTCAGAGCCATTTGAACCAATTTTTTTCTAGAAGAGGTACCATTGGATACTCGTTAGTGTATGTGGCTGTAATATGACGGCTGTCCAGCTAACTTGTTCCGTGTTGCAACGCAAATAATGAATGAGAATTTTCCTGGACGCTGGAGAGGATGAAATTCTGTTGTCAAATGGCCTGCGAGGTCCCCCGATTTGACTCATCTCGATTTCTTTCATTGGGAAGCACTCGAAGATGTAGTACGTGACAAAGCCCCAATTTCGCCAGACGATACGTGTCGCTGAATAGCCAGTGCATGCTCTACCATATCATCCACTCTAATTACATCTGTTCATCGTTCTCTCGAACGACGATTGTAAATGTGCCTTTCAGTCTATAGTCAACAGTTTCAATACATGCTTAAATAAAGGATAAAGTTTTTTGGGGGGGGAAGATGAAATTTATGTTATGTGATTTGGGTGCTTAACAACTCGTTGTTACTCAATTGTTGATTTCATTTACGTGTGTACGAAATTGCAATGAAATGTCAAATAAGTCGACAGCGTGTATTGCACATAGCTGGTAACATTATGAAAATGCGCTTACGTTCAGCATGAAAGGACGTTTCCTTAAGAAGAATATTTATTTTGCGGTATACAGGTAGTCAAATGGTTCAAATGGCTCTGAGCAGTATGGGACTTAACTTCTGAGGTCATCAGTCCCCTAGAACTTAGAACTACTTAAGCCTAACTAACCTAAAGACATCACACACATCCATGCCCGAGGCTGGATTCGAACCTGCAACCGTAACGGTCGCGCGGTTCCAGACTGAAGCGCCTAGAACCGCTCGGTCACAATGGGCCGGCACAGGTGGTGACTAAAGTATTTTTCAATAAAATGTTTAGTTCTACGAATGTATTCCATATGATATAATTCAGAGTAGTGTAGGTAGAGACAGTTGTACGTCAACATGTACTTTACCTCTAAGAAGCGCACAGCCACGCACAGAAAAAGAGAAGTCAAATCTTCCTTCTCACATTTAGATATTTAATACAGTACTTGCTTTTTGCAGCGTGTGAGATCTCTTTATTTTTGAAGAATAGTCAGTTGATTTCTCTCTTTCAGATCACGTAAATCTGGGAGGGTACACAAATGTGAAATAGTTTTCATAAGGTCTATGTGGTACGCTGGATTCTAGCCTATGTTGTATTTCCATATACACACGCAAAAAAAACAAAAAAACAATTGCATCACCCGGTTCCCAGAACTTCTGAAGATAGACGCTGACTGTGGATATTGTATCACAGACACAGTCCCTTTGACTGTTCAGAGATGTCACTAAACCCGCCCAAAGATGTAAACAACCATGCATGAGCAGCTCCTATTGAACGTAGGGGGTCCGACATCCGACCAGTTCCAGATATTTCACCAGGAAGGAGGTACACGGCTCGTGTTGTCTGTAGTTCAACCATGCCTAGACGGTCAACATCGCGGTTCGATCACGTCCGTATTGTTACTTTGTGCCAGGAAAGGTTCTCAACAAGGGAAGTGTCCATGCATCTCGGAGTGAACCAAAGCGATGTTGTTCGGACATGGAGGAGATACAGAGAGACAGGAACTGTCGATGAGATGCCTCGTTCAGGCCGCCAAGGGCTACTGTTGCAGTGGATGACCGCTACCTACGGATTATGGCTCGGAGGAACGCTGACAGCAACGCCACCATGTTGAATAATGCTTTTCGTGCAGCCACAGGACGTCGTGTTACGACTCGAACTGTGCGCAATAGGCTGCATGATGCGCAACTTCACTCCAGACCACCATGGCGAGATTCATCTTTGCAACCACGACACCATGCAGCGCGGTACAGATGGGCCCAACGACAAGCCGAATGGAACGCTCCGGATTGGCATCACGTTCTCTTCGCCGATGAGTGTCGCATATGCCTTCAGCCAGAGAATCGTCGGAGACGTGTTTGGAGGCAACGCGGTCAGGATGAACGCCTTAGACACACTGTCAAGCGAGTGCATCAAGATGGACGTTCCCTGCTGTTTTGGGGGTGCCACCTCTGTGTCCAAGAAGTCGGACACAACAGAGATTAGTTCAGAATATTTAATTTAAATAACAAGAAAATAACGAATGAATTTAGCAGGGTAGTTTGAATCAAACCAGGAAGTATTTCGATGGTCACATAGTTGCCAAACGTATTCTAGAAGATCGTCAATTCTCCATTAGTTTAGTGACAGGCAGACTATGTTTTCTCAGCCAACGTGCTCCTTGAGCTGGCTGGCACCAAAGAAGCTTGCCCTTCGAAGACGTGCTGTTCCGCCAGCCACTGTGTTGACTAGGAGCAGAAATTCCAAGAACAGGGCAATGAGTTTTATTCACATTTCTGTAAGTACGATTTGGGTCTCAAGCGTGGTTATGAATAATATTCAAATGCACCGATTGCGACTCGAACATCATAAATAAAGAGCAAGGAAAATTATTTCGGCGGTTCTCCTCTTCTGTAGCTGTTGTGGGTATTTTTTTCTGCTTTAAGCAAACTGCAAGCTATCAAAGTCATTAACTGGAACAGATTCGCTTTTTTATCGTCACCAGACGCTAATTATGTTATGAATAAATAACGTTCATTCTAATATTACAGTATATACTTGAAAACAGGTTTCCTTGTGAATGATTGCACTGGCGCCACCTCTAATACATAAAACGCAACATACAGACAACACAGCACTGCTTCTGCATCATCAGATTTTGTAATCAGATTACATATGCTCCGAATAACAGAGTTTCAAATCACAAAAGCAAATCGTGCAAGGGAATTCTTCTCAATGACCGAGAAAAGGGACTCAAAAACCGCGAATAAATTAAACTAGTGTATTATGCAATGCAGGTTCGATTACAGATTCTGGTAACATGAAAGGAGAAGCAGTTGTGAAACACGGACCAAAAATTGCCGACAGTAATGTGTAAGCTATGTCATTCCTAAGCGAAACTGTCATTGATTGTATAAAAAGCAAAGAGACCAAAAGTATCGTCCGCGTGTAATGGTTACAAAATAACTGCTGGTTATATAACTGTATATATAACTGCAACAATTGCGAAAATCGCCTGATGAATGAGCTACTCAGTTTTCAGACAGTTAACGACAGAGAGGGGTAGAAGTAACAAGAATAGTTTACCATAGGTGAGCATGGGACGGAAGTTCTATGCAGCGTCTGACACCTGGCGCATTTTTTGCCGTAGTTTATTTCTGGTATGTTTCACACTAACGACCCCTTCAGGCTAACACAACATTCATGTGTAAATTATAGGGGTATAACGGTTAGAACAGACTATTATTTTAAATATTGCGGCACTTGTACCCGGATCTGTTTCAATGGACAGCGCTAAATGTAATTTCATTTCATCTTGAAGATTAATGGAATGGCTTAATAATGCTTTCAAGATAATTACTGCACCCATCAACTTGTCTCCTGAAACAACTGCTCATCGGCTGTTGCTTTATTAAAAAGTTGAGGGTCATATAAATAGTGTAAGACCGGATGGACAAAGAAGCATGGAGACTACACACCTCACTCTTTACATCACCATCCATAACTTGAAAAAGTTAGGCATTGGTAAGGCAACGAATTCAAATGAAATGAGGTTGATGAAATAATTTGAATATTCCGAAATGAAACCTAAATAGTTTCTTCTGTGAGTATTTGCGTTTTGAAAGCGCCCCTACACTGCTAAAAAAAAAAAAGCCAAATACGTGTAATTGAAGATCTCTCCGAATCGTGTAAGTATTGTGGTAACTCGATATCACAATGGGGAATGTCGCCACCTGATACCGTCGCTATCCAAGTCCCGGTGCGATACGATCCCCAACTAGCATCCTACAATTTCATTGAAAAGCTCAGCAATGATATAGTTTCAGGAAGAGAGTCAAGAAGAGAGAATAAAGAAATCTACAAATAACAGGAAATGAAACATGTCACTTTCCACAGAATCATTACGGTTTAATCTTACTCTAACCACCCTAATTACATCATAGTACTCCCGAGGAATGCAGGACGTTGTGTTTAATTTCGATAGTATATTAGCTTCTTAACTCCGACGTTTGGGACCCGTACGGATTGGCCGATCTATGTTTCTGGAGTCTAAATACTGCAAGAACTTCATATTCCATGTGCTGGTGTGCAGTTACATTATCAGTTTCTGAAACTATATCTTTCAAGGAGAAGCTGCAGTCGAAACTTCGTTTGGTGAAAGATGGGCGAAAGTAGAAGGGTACTTACATTGTCTTAGATTCCAACAGTTAATAGTTCTCTAGAAAATGACAGTCCTAGTTTCGATACTGCTATATCTGTTTGTACACATAATGTGACATCAAGCGAGGCGGTAGCGCTGTGGCTAACAGCACAGGTTCGAATTTTTGCGCTCTGTGTTCAAATGCAATCTTTTGTTGTTTTTTTATTTTGTTGTCGCTGAAGTACGTGACAACTGTGACACGGAGAAATACAGTGGAACTGTTTACAATAAAAGTGAAATCTTTCACACATTTTTAAAATTGTCTGGCGCTAATTAAGTGACAAGGCCTTTACAGTTGTCTTTTTTGGCCGACATAATAGTCCAGTTTCGTACATTAAAATCATGGACAATCAGATCAAAGTCGCTAAATTCTTTAAATTTTTCAAACATTTGCTTTTGTACTAAAGAATACTGTTATGATTGTGGAGGTGTTTTGCAAAATCTTACCGATTTATAAACGGTATTCGTTGAACAATTGAACTTCTTTGCAGTCTCCAGTACATATTTTTTATTACGCTTCTTTTTGAATTTTTCTGCATATGTATACATCTTCTTATACGTTTCTATAATGGTTTCCGTCAATTTATTTCGTTTAGCTCCCTCTGGTGATGACTCGTTTATAGCTTAAATTTCAGCACTTTCAGCTGCTGCGATCCCATAAACACATTCGACATCTAAGGTACTCTCATCGTCAACATATAATGTATCATTTTCTGTCAGAAATACTTCTACAGATAACTTACTATTAATGAGTTCGAATAGCGTATTCACGAAAGGAACATCTTCAGTTTCACCTTCTGTCACGTTACAATGAACTTTTCACTGTGGCACATAGTTTTGTAAAATTTCCAGGACATGAACTGGATTGAAGTGATGCATGCTCGCTGAAAAACAAAATTTAGTAATATTAATGTGAAAATTTTTACTAGAAGAATAAGTGCACTAACAGTACGATCGCAAATAAATCGCTACTGCCGGCCGTGTGGCCGAGCGGTTCTAGGCGCTACAGTCCGGAACCGCGAGACCGCTGCGGTCGCAGGTTCGAATCCTGCCTCGGGCATGGATGTGTGTGATGTCCTTAGGTTAGTTAGGCTTAGGTAGTTCTAAGTTCTACGGGACTGATGACCTTAGAAGTTAAGTCCCATAGTGCTCAGAGTCATTTGAACCAAATCGCTACTATAATTTAAACGTGCGTGAATATTTAACAGCATGAAGCCAGAATGATCTAGGAAGTGCACTACAGATAGTTTCTTTTGCAGGACAAGAGCAACTGGAACTGCCTGAAAGAGCGTGCCATAAAGGCCACACCTCACAATACCACACCGCACGTAATGCTGTGGTGCAGTTGCATGTAAAAGGGATATACCTCAAAAATCATATACAGGTTGAGTAGAAAGAGACTTTATAGAAATTTATTGAGATAACTTGAGGAACTGTTCGATGCTTCATTTCTAGCAAACAACTTCAAGTTCCACATAAAAGTGTCATTTTAGTTCGATGTGTGTATCATTTGTGATGCAGCAAACATCGCACTGGTAGTCAATTTTTTCCCATGCTTGTTTTAGTAAATCTGGCACACCTTGTGCAATGGTAGCGTAGGTAGGTTCGACTTTTCAGGTTGGTCAATCTTTTTGGTAGAGGGACATCACACGGTTTTTACTGAAACCCCAGAGGAAGAAATCCAGCGGTGTCAAGTCCGGGGAACGAGGTGACCATGCGATTGGCCCTTCACGGCCAATCCATTGACGTGGGAAGCGATTATCGAGATTCGCCTTAGCCGGCCGCGGTGGTCTAGCGGTTCGGCCGGCACGTTAGCTCAGCGTGTTCGGTCAGAGGGTTAGCTGCTCTCTGCCATAAAAAGCTGAGTGAATGGACCAATAACGAACTTCAATAGGCTTCAGGAGACGTCCGCCACGAACAATTGCAACGAACCATAACGAACAAAATGATATTTAAAAAAAAGCGGTTCCGGTGCTCAGTCCGGAACCGCGCGACTGCTACGGTCGCAGGTTCGAATCCTGCCTCGGGCATGGATGTGTGTGATGTCCTTAGGTTAGTTAGGTTTAAGTAGTTCTAAGTTCTACGGGACTGATGACCACAGATGTTAAGTACCATAGTGCTCAGAGCCATTTGAACCATTTTTGATTAGCCTTAACTATATGAAGATGGTATCTGTTCTTTCGGACATTGACCACCTTCTTCTGTGCGGATGCACACGTTTTGACCGAACTCTTACGGGACTCAGTGAGATTGTCTGCCGCGAGTAATGAGTGTAATGGGCAGAGACACTACGAATGTAGTCTGCGGACATTAAGTTGGGAATGTGGATCTCATGGGGAGCGTGCAAGGGATGAATCCTTCCATTCTCAATATCCTCTATGCCCTCGGTGGCTCAGATGGATGCCGGCACGGTAGCTCAGCTCGGTCAGAGGGTCAGCTGCCCTCTGTAATAAAAAACTGAGTCAACGGCTCAACACTGAACTTGAACGGGTGTCATGGGGCATCCGCAGCGAACAATATCGAACAAGAAGAAAAAAAAAAAGATGAATATAGTGTCTGCCATGTAAGCAGGAGATCCCGGGTTCGAGTCACGGTCGGGGAACACATTTTCAACTGTCCCCGTTGATGCATATCAACGCATATCTACAACGTAGGGTATTGATTTAATTATTATTTCATTCTAGAGCGCTGCATGGTCACCCATGGTATCTGTTCTTTCGGACATGTCCGAAAGAACAGACACCACCTTCATATATTTAATTACTAATGTATTGATCGATTTTATAGTACGTTTTCATTTTAAAAATAATGGAAGTAGGTTACGAATTAAGTTTCGTTTATTCCCTAAAAACAAAGAGACGAAACTAAAATGGATAAATACTTGTAAACCCACAGATTTGTTTTGAGTTGAAAATGCTCGAGTCTGCTCAATACATTTCAATGACTCTGATTATGAAAGGAGTTCGAAAAGTGAACTGTTGAATATTTTTTCAAAACGCAAGATAAATGAAATGAGCATGTGGCATCGTTGGCTCGGAGGCCCCATCCTGGATGTTCGGCCGCAAAGTGCAAGTCTTATTTCAGTCGACACAACACCCAGTACCTGAGCGGAGAAAATCTCCAACACGGCCCGGAATCGAACCCGGGCCCGCTTACAGGGTAGGTGCGTACGTAACCACCCAGCTAAGCAGGTGGACTTCGAAACGCAAGATGAAGACTGATGATGTTCCACCTCTAAATCTACCACCATCCGGTGCTGATTTATGACGTATCCATGAGCCTCATAATGTGAGAAATATTCGGGCACAGAAACGAATGTACCGTAAAGAAGTAGATGACTTTTTACAGGTAAATATGTTGCCAACTAATGAAGAAATTACCACTAGATAAAACGTTAACCGTGAAAACAAACACTGCTGTAAGTGAGACACTGCGCACTTACGCCAGTAATTAGAAATTATAGAAACAGAAATAAAAAACCTTAGGCAAAACAATGCAGATTTACAGGATCGTCTCTCTCGATGTAAGGTTACCTTGATTGTACACATTACGTATCCAGCGTAGCACAATAGTAGGGCCGTGGGTTTTGTTTATGATTTCCGACTCATGTAAACACAGATACTAAGATACTACTCCCCCCCCCCCCCCCCCCCCCCCCGCCTGCCTCCACACACACCGCATTTGTTGTTGCTTTAGCGTACAGTACACTGCATATCAGTATAGTCGTGCCTCAGAGTAACTTAGTAATTGCATGGCGGCAGTACAAATTCTGAGTACAATTTTTGTTGTGTTAGGGTGTATGATGTACATGCATAACTGTAAGATAGAAACGCTGCTGATCTACGAAGAAAGTACTTTGACAGGAAGTAATTTAGTAATTTGCATTTTTGTGTTCAGTGCTGTTAGAGAACATTATGGTTATTACGTTGTTATGTCTATCTTGTACTCTACTGTACGTACCTGTACTGTAATTTGCTGTGTGGGGGGGGGGGAGGGGGAGGGGAGGATGGGGAGCCCCTCGCGGAATGGCCGCACGGTTAGAGGCACCATGTAAGGGATTGCGCGACCCCTCCAGACGGAGGTTCGAGTCGTCCCTCGGGCATGGGTATGTGTGTTGTCCTCAGCATAACTTAGTAGTTTAAGTTTGTGTAAGTAGTGTGTAAAACTAGGGACCGATGACCTCAGCAGTTCGGTTCCTTAGGAGGGCGAAATTCTGTTCAGGCACAACTACTGTATAGCAGAGATTGCCTGACAAGCCACCACCTACTCGCTGGATGTTTGGTCGTCTCATTTCTCGTCTCCGGGAAACGGGAAGTTTAAATGCAAGTCCTCGAAATCGTCGTATAACACGAAAAGACGAAGCTGCTGAGGTCGCCGTGCTCGCTGCTGTAGCCGTGAATGCTCAAGTCAGCACAGGACGAATTCAACATGAAGTTGGTGCCTCGATAACAATTTCACATCGCATTCTGAAACGCCATAAATTCCACCCTTACCAAGTTCATTTACACCAAGACCTTCATGGGAATTACTTCAACAACATATACGGCGCGGCACGCTACTTTTTACCGCCCTGCCAGTGTCCAGCAATGTTCATTTGTCTAGCTAAAAGCTGTAGTAGAAAATACTAGACCACTACTGTCTACTGCAGGTCGCAACATACATAGAATTGTCCGGTAAACTGGATGTGGCTAGCTACTGAAATAAAAGTTTTAACTTGGAAATGTAAATTTTCAGGTGTATTTTTACGATAAAGATCACAGTTAATACTGCCAAGTCCGTACTAAGTGGCAACACAATGTAAAGTTCACACGCACACCACAATCAAACACGTAGCCAGTTTATGGTATTTACACCCGTTAACGAAGTTACGGATCGTTTAGTTAGGAAAATGCTCGCTCAAATGTTGTGCACTCTGTTCTACACGTAATACGTGTTCCTGTCTTAGATCGCACAACACGCCACGCGGTTTTAACTAACAGTCAAAAGCAATAATTTTGATATTCCGTCCGAAATTCCACACGACTTTCACTATACCGTTCACTTAAATACACATTCTACTACTTCGCGAACTCGTAATTAGGATTTTTCCACGATTTTACAGTACTTTCGTCCGAGCTGCTTTCAATGAGATCTTACTACAGTAGTTCGAACCCCCAGCCCCGACCCACCTAGAACACACCAAAGGCTTTGTTCCCAGCACAGACTGGCGCGAGCCTGCATTTTTCTGATTGGCTGATATCACAGACAGCAAATCAGGTTGCAGTATTATCCCGCGCTTTACTTCAATGACCAATCATAGTAAAACATTTCTTTCTATGGCAATTGCTAAATAAATAAATTTAGAAAAGTATCAAATATAAAATTACTCCTACTGAAATTACCGATTAATTTGTGTTCTACTCACGATTTATTAGTACCATAAACTGACTGCACATTTAATTATAGTAAATCCCCTGTATAGTTTAACTGGTACTTCGTGAATAAACAAAACAATTTTCATTTACTTCTGTTCTTCTTCACTCATACAACACTTACACTGCTAATTACTACACATATAAAACAATTATAATTATGCAAATACATTAAATATTAATCAAACATAACTTTACAACATTGTTTTGACTACGACTGCTAGCACTGTCCGTCAACTGCTGACCTCTGCCGCCTACTAGTACAACTACGTGCAGCTCTGTAACTCAGGTCCATGTCAGCTGGTGACATCTGTCGATGACTCATGCCTATAACGATATCGTCCTAACAAGTGACAGGAGCGATACGCAGGCGCTTCGCCTCAAACAGGGTTCAATTTTGTCAGTGGACTAGGCAACAACTTTTTACCGACGAGGCCTCATTTTCCAACAAAGGAATTGTCAAAATGAGAAATATGCATTAATCCACGATGGCTCCGATAGGCAGAACATCAACGTCCATGGAACGTTAATGTTTGTTGCTGAATTATTGGAGATACCATTATCGGACCTTTCTTTGTAAATGACAACGGCAATGGTAGACAATATGCCCTATCCTTAAGACACACCGTTCATGTTCTCCTGGACACTGTGCCTTTGAATCAGAGGATGGTCTTGCTGTATTAGTATGATGGATGCCCTGCACATAACGCCTTACAACCACGGCGAATTCTGGACTGTAAGTATCCCCGTAGGTGGATTGGGAGTGGTGAGCCACATAGTTGACCAACCAGATCTCCGGACCTTAAACCGCTGGATTTCCACATGCCTCGAGATGACTGGGTGTTTGTGTTGTCCTCATCGTTTCATCATGAATCATGAAAGTGGCGGTTAGAGGCGCCATGTCTCGGATTGCGCGGCCCCTTCCGCCGAATGTTCGAGTCCTCCCTCGGGCATGGGTGTGTGTGCGTTGTTCTTAGCATAGTTTAGTTTAAGTCTAGGGACCGATGATCTAAGCAGTTTGATCCTTAGGAATTCACACACATTTGAACATTGTTTGTAATACGGCACTGTAAAATAACAAGATGGATTACCATCCAGTGCAGTACTATTGCATTAAATGTTTATTGGTAATTTGTAAAATATTTAAGCGCGCCTTGAAGAGGTAAAATGATTTAGTTAGTGAAATGCACTGAAGTGATATTTACATTAGAGAAGTTATGTATTATTTATCATTTCTACAGTTACTATTTTCGTGGATAAAATGGTACAGTGTCATACGTTTTTGAAAAGCCCTTAGAGAGGGTGAGTGTATCCTTGAATAACATGTACCTGGTTCCATTAAAAATATTTAACCTCTACCCCGTATCTCCTACGTCTGTGGGGATACATAACGTATACTCCCAGCAAGAACTGCCCAATGATGTTACAAAACACTGATTGAAACTGGTTGAACGTTATGGCTCCTTGACGTCTGTTTCAGAGCGGATGCACTAGTATGGTCCGAGCTCCTACTATACTCAATAATTTGCAAGTAGCGGTTATTGGACGAGGGATGCTCCATTGCAGAGTGCGATAAGTTGAGAATTTGAGTCGGACGGAAAGCGTGTCTGAACGGCTGAGGCAGCTACGGCAACCATTCTAGAGAAGCAGAGCATACGGGTTGGGGTCGCAGTCCGGCACAAATTTTCGACTTTGCCATTCTGTTACCACAGTTTTCCTGCGCGCCTGGAAGCACGACTTTCCTACCCATCCTTTCTCTTTCCTTACCCATCCTCTGCTCCGTATAAATATAAAGTAGGATATACAACAGACTACAGTAACTACAGAGGAATAAGCTTACTCAACACTGTTTATAAAATTTGTTCCAGCATCGCAAAAAAAAAAAAATACGAACGTTTTATGAACCACTAGTGGGAGCAAAATGGAGTCCAGAAAGGCAGATCATACACAGATGGCTACTTCACACTCAAGATGCTAACTAAAGAAGGGAAAGGAAGTTAATTAGAATACTCTGAATAAATGATACTTTATTAATCCTGGAATGCTACCCAAGAATTTTTGACGATCACTGCTACCCATTCTTCTATTCGACGAACACCACCACGTTTCATGTGTATAATCAACAATAACAGCAGTTTATGTAGATTTGAGCCTCGGAATGTATGTAATACTCGTTTACAATCAATAACATATCAAAATTTCAGAATAAGTAGGCTTCAAACGAGAACTAGTATGAGGATATAGGTAAAGAACTATTTCAGAAGTAGGTTTGATTCGATGTTTATTAATCTAAGAGCAAATAATTAAATTCCTGCTGTCTTTTGGGCAACAATCACTTGAAAATCTGTAAGAAAAGAACAATATAATTATGTAACAATAAGCATTGCAATAGATTCCACTGTAACAATCAGAGTAATACTGTAAGAATAAAAGTAACACATTACTATATAGAGATTTAGAAACAAAAAGAAACACCTATTCTTCTGGGGCTCCTCACCATGCATGTTCGTAAATTGAAAACTAGTAAATAACTGAGTAGTCCATGTGCAAGATAAGCAACATCGAGGAGGGTGTGAACTCAGGAGCGCCGTGGTCCCGTGGTTAGCGTGAGCAGCTGTGGAACTGGAACTCCTTGGTTCAAGTCTTCCCTCGAGTGAAAGGTTTAATTTCTTTATTTGCGCAAATTTATTATCTGTCCGTTCCTTCATTGACGTCTCTGTTCACTGTAGTTACGTTTAGTGTCTGTGTTTTGCGACCGCACCGCAAAACCGTGCGATTAGTACACGAAAGGACGTGCCTCTCCAATGGGAACCGAAAACATTTGATCGCAAGGTCATAGGTCAACCGATTCCTCCACAGGAAAACACGTCTGATATATTCTATACGGCACTGGTGACGGCGTCACACGACAGGAATATGTTGTCGACCCCCCTAACTTGCATACCTGGGGAATGGGTAAAAAGATTCTTCTACCTTGGTTTTCTTGTGGATGTGATGATCACTCCCCATACTACGGCGCAGTTACCTCGCATCGGACGGACGGACGGACAGATAATAATTGCCTGAAAATAAAAAACTAAACTTTTCACTCGAGAGAAGACTTGAATCAAGGACCTCTCGTTCCACAGCTGCTCACGCTAACCACGGGACCACGGCGCTCCTGAGATCACACTCTCCTTGATATTGCCTATCTTGCACATGAACTACTCAGTTTGTATATTTTGCTTATTTTTTTCATAGTTCCACAAAACTGCTTCCTGTTTTCTCGATTGGTATGTGTTCAGTTTTTCAAGGCCTATCCACTGTGCCAACTTATAAATAAATCTGAGGGGGGTGCGATGGGGAGGTTCCCTTATTAGCATCTCACTGACGTTTCGAGATAGCACTCACTGTGCAGTATCTCTTTGGTGGTCGATTCTTCTTGTGCAGCTCTCGATACTCGACGGCACCGCATTCTCACGTAAGGAAAGACATATAGGTAGCAGATGTATGATTTTGAGTCCAGGAAACACGTTTCGACAGAAACTTCAGCTTACTTCGCTATTTACGTCGCTAATTCTCTGTCTTAATTACCACTGGGAGAAGAAGGGAGCGCTGCTTGACGCTCTTGTATACTAGCTTACCGGTAAACTGTTCGCCCCACCCGTGGCAGATAGCTTTAATTTTCGGTTCTAATCTCGATGAAGACAAGATTTTTACTTGTGGCGAAGCTCGAGGTTTTACAATGAATTTACGCGGCAAGAAGTACGAGAATATTTTATACAACTGAGATGTACATGTATAGTTTTTTTTTCCAATTCAGAAAAAAAATGGAAGAAAGACCAAATGAGGTGGGTCCTTTTCAGCTAGTATTGTACAGTAAAAAGATAGCTCCAATTATCTGTTAGAGAACATTCACAAAGATATCATGAATGATGGGATACAGAAAAGCATGGCATACTAGGGAAGATTAGTCCTGGATTAAATTCCAAACATCTCTGCAGTTTCATTTACTGTGGGCACATGGTACTGTTGACAATCTGTCCGTCAGATATAGGCACTAAATACGGAAGTCTTCATTGGTTCTAGTCCAGAGGAGTGACCTATATGTACTCAGTTTGTCACTCTTCTTTCCCTTTTATCACCGTCAACACTCTACAAGTAACCACTAGAGTTATGTATCATGAAGAGTTAGGTTAAATGCACAAACTGTTTTCCGATTCGGGAAGGTGACAAACCGATCAAAGAAAAAGAGGTTTTCCAGTTACGCAGCTGTGTCTACGCTTTGGGGTCTCCCAACTAACAATTCCAGAGGATTATCGTTTTTTAAACAAATAATAACATTTTTAATGTACACTATATGTATATGATAAACTATTATGTTTGCTTTCCAGTTCCTTTACGTGATTTCATTACAATAATAGTTGAGTTCCCGGAGTTGCAAGTGTGTTTGAAAGAGAGTTCCCGAGTTTTAATGTGTCCTACAATCAGTACAAAGTGGCATACACTATTTTGGTTTGTGGTGTTTGATTCATCAGTTGGCAGGTGTGCTTGACCTTGAGACGGCACCAGTGTTGTTTTTTCCCTCTATTCTCTCAGTTATGACCAGGCGTGCGTGCATTGTAGTGCAGAGCAACTCAGCAACAATGTGTACTCCGCAACAGAAAGCGCACTGTGTTATGTGGCTTGTGAAAACTGAGTCAGTTATAACAGTGCAACGTAATTTTAGACGTCAGTATGGTGGTGAACCACCTACAGCAAAAACTATCCATCATTAGCTAAAGTCTTTCGAGGAAACCGGTAGTTTTTTAAAAGCAAAATCACCAGCTAGACCGAGAACTTCTGAAGATGTTGTTTAACAGATGCGTGTTTCGTGTGTTCGGAGCCCGGAGAAGTCATTGGCGGGGCGTAGTCTACAATTAGGAGTACCTAAAGGTACTGTGTATGTTGCTGTCCGTAAAAGACTTAAGTTTCGCACCTACAAATTGCAACTGTTACATGAAATAAAACCTACTGATAAAATCGAAAGGTATGAGTTTACTGTTGACTTTCTACACAGATTTGATGATGATGTCAAATTTTTTTAAAAAAGATTCTCTTTTTATATGAGGCTACATTTCATGTCAGTGGAACAGTTAATCGTCATAAGTGCAGAATTTGGGGGGCGGAGCATCCACATGAAGTTAAAAAAAAAAAAATTGTTCAAATGGCTCTGAGCCCTATGGGACTCAACATCTTAGGTCATAAGACCGCTAGAACTTAGAACTACTTAAACCTAACTAACCTAAGGACATCACACATATCCACGCCCGAGGCAGGATTCTAACCTGCGACCGTAGCAGTCCCACGGTTCCGGACTGCAGCGCCAGAACCGCACGGCCACCGCGGCCGGCCACATGAAGTTATTCAGCACCAATGTGACTCTCCAAAAGTTAGTGTCCGGTGTAGTTTGATGGAGGATCGTGTGAGTGGTCCTTTCATTTTTATGGAAAAAACAATAAATGGGGACGTTTTCTGTGACATGTTGACAGAGTACATCTTCCATATGAACGATACTGAGGCGGGAAAGGGGCTTGCGTTTTTCCAACAAGATGGCGCCCCACATCATTACAGTAACCATGTGCGTGCAGCTCTGGAAACTCGCTTTCCAGGAAGGTGGATAGGCAGGGCTGGCCCAATACCTTGGCCACCACAAATCCCAGACTTAACCCCAGTGGACTTTTTCATTTGGGGCCACATAAAAAATGTTCGGTACAGTGAAAAGATCAGACAAATCGGTCATTTAAGGGAAACAATGATCGCGGCAATTGGGACAGTTACACCTGAAATGTTGGTGAATACGTGGCGAGAAGCGGAATATTGTCTTGTCGTGTGCAGGGCAACAAATATATCCCACGTTGAAGTCTACTAACATCAAACAGAACTTGAAGGAATTCTCTTTCATGATACGTTCTCATTGATGTAATTTTTCATTTATTTCACAATGAAATATATACTTAAAACTAGGGAGTTATTTTTCAAACACCATGTATATATAAATTTATGATTCTATCAGTCCATCTCTACTTCCCCTCCTCTCTACCCATCTCCTTCTTCACCCTTTGTCTGTCCACCTCCTCCCATCCCTCACTCTCAGTCCATCTCCTCTTGCTCCTCTCTGTTACATCTGCTACTTTCTCCCTCGCTCTGTTCATCTCATTCTTCCCCCTTCTGTCCATCTACTCCTTGCCCCCCCCCCCCCCCCCCAACCGGTCTATCTCCTCCTACCCTGTCTAAGTCCATCTTCTCCTACAGTCTTTAGCTCCTCCTCATGCCCTCTGAGTACATCTTTTCCTCATCTTTTCACTGTTCACCTCCTCCTCTATTCTTCCTTGTATGTTGTATGTTGTCTGTTAACCGGGGACCTAGAAACGATGGAGAGGTTTCGTCCCCACTGCAGCCACAGTGGTCCACAACCCCAGTCCACTTCACCGCTCCGCCACCGCACACCAACCCCCCCCCCCCCCCCCCCCAGGGAACGTCTCACACCAGATGAGTCTAACCCCTATGTTTGCTTAATAGAGGAATGGTGGTGTACGCGTACGTGGAGAACTTGTTTGCCCAGCAATCTCCGACGTAGTATAGCTGAGGCGGAATAAGGGGAACCAGGCCGCATTCGCTGAGGCATATGGAAAACTGCCTCAAAACCATCCACAGACTGGCCGGCTCACTGGACATCAACACAAGTCCGCCGGGCGGATTTGTGCCGAGGACCACTCCGGAAATCCGTGCGTTAGACCGCTTGGCTAACTGGGCGGGCCTCAGTTCTCCTGTAGTCTACCTCCTCCGCTCTCTCTCTCTTATATATATACTCCTGGAAAATGAAATAAGAACATCGTGAATTCATTGTCCCAGGAAGGGGAAACTTTATTGACACAGTCCTGGGGTCAGATACATCATATGATCACACTGACAGAACCACAGGCACATAGACACAGGCAACAGAGCATGCACAATGTCGGCACTAGTACAGTGTATATACACCTTTCGCAGCAATGCAGGCTGCTATTCTCCCATGGAGACGATCGTAGAGATGCTGGATGTAGTCCTGTGGAACGGCTTGCCATGCCATTTCCACCTGGCGCCTAAGTTGGACCAGCGTTCGTGCTGGACATGCAGACCGCGTGAGACGACGCTTCATCCAGTCCCAAACATGCTCAATGGGGGACAGATCCGGAGATCTTGCTGGCCAGGGTAGTTGACTTACACCTTCTAGAGCACGTTGGGTGGCACGGGATACATGCGGACGTGCATTGTCCTGTTGGAACAGCAAGTTCCCTTGCCGGTCTAGGAATGGTAGAACGATGGGTTCGATGACGGTTTGGATGTACCGTGCACTATTCAGTGTCCCCTCGACGATCAGCAGAGGTGTACGGCCAGTGTAGGAGATCGCTCCCCACACCATGATGCCGGGTGTTGGCCCTGTGTGCCTCGGTCGTATGCAGTCCTGATTGTGGCGTTCACCTGCACGGCGCCAAACACGCATACGACCATCATTGGCACCAAGGCAGAAGTGACTCTCATCGCTGAAGACGACACGTCTCCATTCGTCCCTCCATTCACGCCTGTCGCGACACCACTGGAGGCGGGCTGCACGATGTTGGGGCGTGAGCGGAAGACGGCCTAACGGTGTGCGGGACCGTAGCCCATCTTCATGGAGACGGTTGCGAATGGTCCTCGCCGATACCGCAGGAGCAACAGTGTCCCTAATTTGCTGGGAAGTGGCGGTGCAGTCCCCTACGGCACTGCGTAGGATCCTACGGTCTTGGCGTGCATCCGTGCGTCGCTGCGGTCCGGTCCCAGGTCGACGGGCACGTGCACCTTCCGCCGACCACTGGCGACAACATCGATGTACTGTGGAGACCTCACGCCCCACGTGTTGAGCATTTCGGCGGTACGTCCACCCGGCCTCCCGCATGCCCACTATACGCCCTCGCTCAAAGTCCGTCAACTGCACATACGGTTCACGTCCACGCTGTCGCGGCATGCTACCAGTGTTAAAGACTGCGATGGAGCTCCGTATGCCACGGCAAACTGGCTGACACTGACGGCGGTGGTGCACAAATGCTGCGCACCTATCGCCATTCGACGGCCAACACCGCGGTTCCTGGTGTGTCCGCTGTGCCGTGCGTGTGATCATTGCTTGTACAGCCCTCTCGCAGTGTCCGGAGCAAGTATGGTGGGTCTGACACACACACACACAC
Organism: Schistocerca gregaria; assembly: GCF_023897955.1. Lineage (NCBI taxonomy): Eukaryota > Metazoa > Arthropoda > Insecta > Orthoptera > Acrididae > Schistocerca > Schistocerca gregaria. Next base: position 180,470,938 of record NC_064931.1, on the reverse strand, counting down.
ACACACACACACACACACACACACATATATATATATATATATATATATATATATATATATATATATATCCTTTTCCTCCTCCTCTTGCCTTTGTCTGTCCATTTTCTCCTTCTCCATATCTGTTTGCATTGATTCCTGCCTCCGTTCATCTCATCCTCCTCCTTCTGTCTCCATGTTATTTTCGCCACCCCAATGGACAGTTGCTGGTTCTCACCCTCGCAGTGTTTCTTTCGAGATACCAAGTAATGTCTGAACCCTATTCAGGGGTTTATAAGGAGCTTTTCACCTGTAGATTTGCTCGCATTCACATGAGACTCGTATTTAAATTGCTTCCCATTCTTTTCCACGCAGCTCAATGTTTATGACGTCACATCTCCTGCACTATGTGTTGTACAACGATATATCTTTGAAGATCATTTGATGACAGAAATTGCGGAACCTCTCTCCTCCTCGTTATGCTGTACTTAACACCATTACTGTCTGCTGATGCAGCACAACACGAAAAGAAACGGAGCGCTACCAACATATTATCTATAGGTGTGAAACCTAAAAACTATTCAAACATTGTCAGACTGTTTTAGATAATGAGGGGACTATATTGCTGCTGATTGATTTATCTCTTGTGTTTATCTGCTGTGTTTATTGAACTAATGAAACAATGGTATTTAGTATGCAGTAGTACAAATGAATCACAACGTATCATGGTAATGTTATGAAAAATGTCTCTTTTTAATAAAACAAACTATCCAAAATTGTCACCAGTTAGCACGATAATACGCGCTTCTTCTTCGAAACGTTCTGCATCTACATCAATACTGAAGTAACATAACAGGACTATCACGGAAGTATGTAAATGTAGCAGTAGGGGTATATAAAAATCAAAATCCACTTAAAAATTATTCAGTGCCACAATTAAGTCAATACAATGGGCAGAAACAGAAAAAGCAGACACTACCAAGTGTACAATGCAGCAAGTTTTTCAGCACTGGATCTACAGGGTACAGAATCAAGGTAGCGACAAAGTTCATAGGGGAGAAGTTGTTTTAAGATTTCTTTACTAATTGTCGATCAGACTACAAGTGGCTTTCTGACAGAAGAAGAAAAAATCTTGTCGCCATCAAGATTATAAACGAAAATTAAGGCCATCTGCCACGGGAGGGGCGAACAGTGTACCTTTTTTTTATTGTCTATCGAAGCACAGTTTTTCAGAGAAGAACATTCCGATTAGCAGAGAATAATCGGTTCTGTGGATCAACTCCTCATTGCTGTAACACCCGAACTTTGGGTTGGGTTAAGAAAGCCACTACAAAGGAAACTGGAGAAAAATTATCTGTATTTGAGGCTGAAACAACTGCACAATGGCGTTCATTAAGAAAGTGTCAAAAATTAAGGATATTTTTCTCTCCGTCAGCAAACAAGTAGTGAACTGTGTGTCCACAAGTCAGCTTCATGGAGTTTGTTTCCACTTGTGGGAAGTATCTCGAGTCCGGAAAGCGAATTGGGTGAGGAGGTATCCGATGTGGAGTTGTGGTGTGTGTACTGTAAGACCTTCGGTACACAAACCATCAGATTATTTGACTTATCGCTCTAACGTAGTAGGCGAGTGTCAGCAATATGTCTCGTGGTCTTATCATGGAGTGTTTATTTTCTGCCGTTAGGTCAGACGATAGAAATGCCACTTGCACGCTTAGAGTAGCAGATTGACGGTGACCAACTTTAAACAGAACTTGATTAATTTTCACACACATTTATTAAAATAATAACAATCATAAACCTTACTTAACTTGACTCTGGATGCTATTTACGATTGACAATGTGAAGTTCCTTTGGTCTTGGTACGTTAATTTTATTCTCACATATCTCTGGTACTTGACAAAGGGTCTATACATTTCTCTTCATGACTATGTACAGGAATATGATAATCTTTTTAGGCGCAGACTGAAACCTGACTATATACCGGTACAGACAAATGCAGACTAATGCAGACTGACTAATTGGAGGTCTGTACACTCGTTATAATACCTCGCGCGTTCAGGTATCACTGTGCGAGTGTGATCTGCGAGGAGAAAAGGTTCTACATTACCAGCAATCTCATTGGCTGCGTGACATATTAATACGGGGATCGGCGGAAGCAGAATTCGGTCCGTCTCTAAGACAGCGCCATCTCGTAGTGCGAAGACAGACGAGAGCTGCGCCTGCGCTGTTGTGCCTAGCGGGGCGCGCTCTAGTGGGAAAGTTGTGTACGCGCTGACTACGCGGAACTATGTACACAACAGGAGTCATACGTGTGATTAGGTCCAGCATCTGTCACACCAAGAACCAGACACCTATCGCTGAATTGCACACCAGGCGGTGCTCATCCATGTCAATAAACATCACAAGTGACAAATAATGGATTGTCTGAAAGATGAATTCCGTGAAGGCATGACTGCCATACTTGCTTCCCATTTACTGTGAGGTACCATGCAGACTGAACGTCAGTATCAAGATGAGGAGCTCACACCAACTGTCAGATATGGCACGCCAGTCGACATGGAGATGCTTCCCCTCAATTACATTTTGTGACCTGGTCTGCTTCGTGGATGTCAAGTGCATTGGCAGTTACACAGTATGGGCGTAGCTTAGTTCGAGAACAAATTGACGGAAGAAATGAAAGAAGGGCGGTGGGACGTCCGAAAGCCGGATAGGTGATGAGAGTGAGTGTGGTGTAAGAGCCTCCTACAACAGGCTAGTAAGGCACGAAACACAATGGTGCCACAATACCATTTGAGAGATGACGAAAAGAGATATCGCTCTGTCAGGGACATGTTACAGACCTAAACTGCCGCTGCACCGTGGTAAGGTTAGGGTCTCGTACCTTATCTTGAACAGCAAGCCGTGGCACACATATGAACCTAATGCCACTAACATGCAGCAGGCCATGGACGACGGAACAGGAAGTGTCTGTGTCACGTGGGGGATACGTGATGCCAAATATACATTTACATATTGTGTCTGCTGCAGAAGATCGAGGGCTCGTAAGCGATTATCTAGGAGCCCAGATCATGGTGGTGGTGGTTAGTGTTTAACGTCCCGTCGACAACGAGGTCATTAGAGACGGAGCACAAGCTCGGGTTAGGGAAGGATTGGGAAGGAAATCGGCCGTGCCCTTTCAAAGGAACCATCCCGGCATTTGCCTGAAGCCATTAAGGGAAATCACAGAAAACCTAAATCAGGATGGCCGGAGACGGGATTGAACCGTCGTCCTCCCGAATGCGAGTCCAGTGTGCTAACCACTGCGCCACCTCGCTCGGTCAGGCCCAGATCGTAGTTGGGACAGTAGGTACCGGCAGTTGAGGGAAATCGTGCGCCGAAGATCACTTGCGAAATCGAGTCCTAAGCATCAGATAGAAGCAGCTACATGCAATGGAGCAATACTGTCTGCAGGAAGCCCAGCACCTATAGCCATGGGGGCGATTTTTGGACATTAAGGCAACTTCCATAAACTTCGCCGTAGGTGGTAACCCGTGACAGTCAACATCCGCACAAGCAGTGCAGCTGAATACATGGCCGCAGAGAGACATCCCAGACAGGCGTTGACGGAGGTCATAATGTTATTGTTCCATGGCAAGAGACCGGGCAGCCTTGTCGCACCGAATGGTTGTTGCTGTGGTGGCCTTATATAGCCCACGGACGGCTTGTGATTGGTCGACAGGTACGTCATGCTCCCATAGGTGGTCTCAGCACCTGCACTGATGACGTCACTGCTCTTGTAGAAGGTTAGACGTTGCAGTGAATTTCGTTGCTTCTGTTCTGTGCCGAGACATCGCTTCCACGCACCACTAAGACTATATCTACTGTCCCTCACAAGGGACGTTATAAATCTCAGGGACCCTGAGGCTGAGACGCGTGCGGAATCAACTACATTGGTCAGTCCAACCGTACCATTTCCGACCGCTATGCAGAACACCAACGGCACATGAAAAATGGGTAAGTTGAGAAATCTGCAGTTGATGTGCACAGCCTCACAAATAAACACAAAATACTGTTTGGTGAAACAAAAGTTTTGTCCCAGGCTTCTACATACTGCCATTCTGTTATAAGGGGGGTTGTAGGAATAAGAATGAGCGTGAACAATTTCAACGGGGACAGCAGATACAATCTTAGTGGTGTGTGGTGGCGGGCGAAGCAAAGAAATTCGCCGCAATGTTTACACTCCTACGAGAACAGATTAGACGTTGGGGGCCTGATGCATTCCTCTCACAAAGAGGAGTGTATTTTCGCTAATTGTCTTACCTTCAACAACTTTCGAGAAGCCATATTGACTTTTGTGTTATGGCAGTATGCCGTTCCAAACACCCCGAGGTCTTCTAGTACGCTGTTTCAAGGAACTGGCCCACTGAAGGTGTATCACAAACACGTCACCCTTATAATTATTAAATGTCATTTTATGACGCATCATTGATATAAGCCTTCAAGAGATTCGAATGTAGCTGACACAAAAGACGAAAAACGCGTGTCTTCTGTGTAGCATAATGGATGAAGATGTCGACTGCAGAGAGGAAAAAAAAAATCTTGTGTGACTAGGGTCTCCCGTCGGGTAGACTGTTCGCCAGGTGCAAGTCTTTCGATTTGACGCCACTTCGGCGACTTGCGCGTGGATGGGGATGAAATGATGATGATTAGGACAACACAACACCCAGTCCCTGAGCGGCGAAAATCTCCGACCCAGCCGGAAATCGAACCCGGGCCCTTAGGATTGACATTCTGTCGCACTGACCACTTTTTTTCTTTCTGTTTTTTTTAATCTCATTTTGTTCCCTTTTATTCGTTGCATCTGCTCTGGGCGGACGTCGTAAGACATCCTTTTAAGTTCTTTGTTGATCGATTAACTCAGTTTTTTATTACAGAGGTCAGCTAACCCTCTGAGCGAACACGCTGAGCTACCATGCCGGCTAGTGTACTTTCTCTAATGGTCTTACCTTCAACAACTTTCGAGAAGCCATATTGACTTTTGTGTTATAGCAGTATGCCGTTCCAAACGGCCCGAGGTCTTCCAGTACGCTGTTTCAAGGAAATGGGCCACTCAGCTACCGGGGGCGGACTGCAGACAGGAAGAAAGTAGGTTCAAATCTTCTTATACACAAATATTTTTTTATCGTCTTAGTGTGTTTAACACATTCTGGTTCTTTCTTATGAATGTAACAGAAGTATGTTGTGCAATATTCGATGTTATTCACATTTCCATCTTAGTATAAAATGAAGGACGAGATAAATATCTGGTTGTTTATTTTTGAACATTTGGTGATTTCCAAGTGTGTGGTTAGGCAGGAACCTTAAAGGACAGCTTAAATCGCTGCAAGTGAAATGAACAGGAATAAAATTTGCGTTCTTCCTTGTCACAGTGTTCTCCAAATTTTTCAAGGATACGAGTGCATCAAAGAACATCATTGGAAATACACTCTTCTTTGTGAGAGGAATGCATCAGGCCCCAACGTCTTGGTCGCAGGTTCGAATCCTGCCTCGGGCATGGATGTGTGTGATGTTAGGTTTAAGTAGTTCGAAGTTCTAGAGGACTGATGACCATAGATGTTAAGTCCCATAGTTCTCAGAGCCATTTGAACCCAACGTCTTGTTGGGAGTGGGGCGCCACCAAGTATGACGTTGACACTATCTACGGAAGCATGACGTAATTGCCGACCAATCAGAAGCCGTCCATCACAAGGCCATCACAGCAACAGCCAAGATAGTCAGTTGCTTCTGACGAAGACATCGCTGGTAATCATCGAAAGCTCGAGGTTTTACCCTGGCAAGAAGCCCGAGAATGTTTCATACACGAGTGTCGGTCACGAAAAACTTCGTTCTTAAATCATCTCATTTATATGGGATCTAAATTATTGAAAATGTATTCTTATAAACTACGTTTGGTGTTTTTCTTTCGGATGCTAAGTTGAACACGTTGCATATAGTTTGCCATGCAAGAAACACGATAGTTTTAAATGCACTCAGCAACGCTTAATTATTTACTCTTGTACTTTATTGATAATCATATTGTACTCTAAACATGTTCGAAATTGAGGCCTTTTAAAACTGAATGGTAAGTTACTTGAAATAAATGTAATTCGTGATATGAATACTGATATGCCATTTCCTTTCGCAGTTAATACTTCTACTTCTAAGATGTTGTTTAGAAGCTTTTTTACGACGACATATCCGAAACATTGAGCGAATTTACAAATTGTGTTGGGAAGTTTACCTTTCGCTTCCGATTTAAATATTGTATTTATAATGGTATCATAATCTGTAATCGCTGAACGGTTTGTTAAATTACGTCGTTTTATGTTGCTAAAATTATTCGCGCATACAACCATTCCTTGATTACATAGTTTGCCACTAAAAGCAGATAAACGTTTTCGATGGCTTGTTCTTTTGTTTCTACTACGTTGAACAATTCATTGATCAAGATGATTTTGCCGGAGTGCGGATCAGTGCGATATGCACCGTTTCCAAATTTGAGACTATTCCGGAGCACTCAAAAGAAAATTTTTAACATTCGAGAATAATCAGGAAATCTCGAGAAAACTGTAGAATAATCTCGAATGTTTCCCTTCAAAAATACATTAATGAATGAACATAAAGTTTATTCTTTAAACCGAATTACACTACGTCTCCTTATTCGAATACGATGTCTGAATCTTGTGCAAGCAATTCATATCTATTGCCTATCCTTCATATATAAACTTAATGCACGTTGAAACTTTATATGAAGTAAAATCTACTACAACACGGTTAAGCTACATGCGACAAATGTCGAAACCTTCGCTCCTGCCATTTCTTAACTTCAGATTCTATGTATGTTGCTTCACCTAGTAGTGGTGTGGTTTTTATCACGTTGTTGTTCCTGTTTTCGGGGAATATTGCAGCAGGCGCACAATTTCATTGCCATCGTAGTAGTTATGATGTCGGAGCTACGAGCGCAATGCCACACCGTCGACTCTATGCAAGAGTAATTGTCGATCACAAAGAGGTTTTATTTGTGTTTAAAACAAGTGACAGAGCGGGCAGGACGTCAAACAGTGATACCGGTGTTTGCAAAACATAACGATAAAACACTGTGAAATAGTGAGCAGAAAAGATGCAGTTAGGAAACACAGAACATTGACGTTTTCAGATGTCAGAAACGTAATTTTCTTTTCGTAACAGTGCAGGTAGTAAGCATAGAAACAACGCTAGCCCTGGAAGTTTTACTGCTAAGCTGTTTTTCTGTTTAGTATACCAATAGGGTTAATTGATTTCGTGTAAGGAAAGAAACGTTTGAGTTTAGTATCACGTTGAAAGCCGTCACTAGGAACAAAGAAATATCTCATGTGGACAAAGAAGTGGAAATAATCAGCCACCACCAGGTAGAAGGAACCATTTAGCAATTCATGTGAACTGATTTAGCCAAATCACGTAAAACTTGAATGCTGATAGCGTGATAGGATATTCGGACATTTATATTTCTGGATGTGAGTCCAAGACCTTCATCGTTGCATTACTTCAGGCAGAGCAACATAAATAACCAACCTTACTTCACACTACTAGTCGGGCAGAGCAGATACGAACACGTTTTATTTGTGCAGGTTGCATACTAGTTAATTTAATCGATCAACTGATTAACCCCTTCCCCTTTGGGAAATCCCCTGGCCCTCCCTCACCTCACCCCTTTCCCTCACCCATCTGAAAATTGGTGGGAAAAAGACTTCGTGTTTGCTGAGACGCTGGAGAGGAAGGGCATAGAGTAGTTTATCTTCTTTATTTTGTGTGATGCCCTGTCGGAAACTGGAGGGGAAAAAATTAGCTCCTTCTCTTCCCTCCACTCACCCCCCCCCCACCCCACCCTGGAGAAATGGAGGGAAACGCTCAGTCTGTGCTGAATTACAGGCATACAAGATGCAAATATTACCATGTCCAGCAACTACATGGCCTAATTACGTTAATTACAGTAATGCAGGTGTTACCTTGTTGGAAAATTTCGTGTGTTCAAAAAATGGCTCTGAGCACTATGGGACTTAAATTCTAAGGCCACCAGTCCCCTTGAACTTAGAACTACTTAAATCTAACTAACCTAAGGACATCACACATATCCATGCCCGAGGCAGGATTCGAACCTGCGACCGTAGCGGTCGCGTGGTTCCAGACTGTAGTGCCAAGAACCGCTCGGTCACCTCGGCCGGCAAATTTCGTGTGTGTGCTCACCCTGATGTGCAGGGATCGACGAAGCTAGTGCACAATGCCACCACCAGAGGATGTCCCACCCTGCAGCCATCGCTCTCTCCCTCCCCTCCCCTCCCCTCCCAGAAAAAAAATGATTCAAATGGCTCTAAGCACTATGGAACTTAGCGTCTGAGGTCATCAGTCCCATAGACTTACAACTACTTAAACCTAACTAACCTAAGGATATCACACACATTAATGTCCGAGGCAGGATTCGAACCTGCGACCGACCAGAAAAAAAAAGAAAACCGGTGGGAAAAATCTCTGAGTGGTGGGCTGGAAAGCTCCCACGAAAGGAAATTCAAGTACAACGCAGAGGGCATACTAATAGGCTGTTTATTTATAAAATTCAGTTTGCATACCAATTATTGGTGTTGGATCTCTTCATTTGACGGAAAAAGCTCATCATTCCCTGGTGTTTATTTAATTTCGGAAGATGGAAGTCTTGTAAATTACATCGAAAGAAAGTAATTAAATAAGTAAATGGATCGCTTTTTTCCGATTGCGTAAAGAATACCGCCATAAAATCGATGTCAACTTAACTCATCGCACGTAATTACGCTGTTAAAAACCTCGCGTCTTTACAAACGTGGTTGACACGTTGTCCGCTGGGCTGTGCCATGCATCCGTGTCCAACACAGCACTCCAAGACGGCCGAAAGGGATGTTCACGCCATTCGCTGGAAGCTGCGCTGCGCCGGGTTCGCGACACTGTACCACACTGCAAACGACTGCCTGCCATCTTCCGTTAAGTGCAGAGACTGTCGATCAATACTGAAATTACATGATGCATACTGGGCACCGAGAGATCTCCATTGTTCGTGACAGTGGACACAAGCTACACTACAGGCCATTAAAATTGCCACACCAAGAAGAAATGCAGATGATAAAAGGGTATTCATTGGACAAATATATTATACTACAACTGACATGTGATTATGTTTTCGCGCAACTTGGGTGCATAGATCCTGAGGAATCAGTACCCAGAACAATCACCTCTGGCCATAATAACAGCCTTGATACTCCTGGGCATTAAGCCAAACAGAGCTTGGATGGCGTGTACAGGTACAGCTGCGCATGCAGCTTCAACACGATACCACAAATCATCAAGAGTAGTGACTGGCGTATTGTGACTAGCCGGTTGCTCGGCCACAATTGAACAGACGTTTTCAATTGGTGAGAGATCTGCAGAATGTGCTGGCCAGGGCAGGAGTCGAACATTTTCTGTATCCAGAAAGGCCCGTATAGGACCAGCAACATGTGATCGTGCGTTGCCGTGCTGAAATGCAGGGTTTCGCAGGGATCGAATGGAGGGTAGAGCCACGGATCGTAATACATCTGAAATGTACCGTCAATGCGAACAAGAGGTGACCGAGACGTGTAACCAATGGCACCCCATACCATCACGCCGGGTGATACGCCAGTATGGCGATGACGAATACATGTTTCCAATGTGCGTTCACCGCAATGTCGCCAAATACGGATGCGACCATCATGATGCTGTAAACAGTACCTGGATTCATCCGAAAAAATGACGTTTTGCCATTCGTGCACCCAGGTTCGTCGATGAGTACACCATCGCAGGCGCTCCTGTCTGTGATGCAGCGTCGAGGGTAACTGCAGCCACGGTCTCCGAGCTGATAGTCCATGCTGCTGCAAACGTCGTCGAACTGTTCGTGCAGATGGTTGTTGTCTTGCAAACATCACCATCTGTTGACTCAGGGATCGAGACGTGGTTGCACGATCCGTTACAGCCATGCGGATAAGATGCCTGTCATCTCGACTGCTAATGATACGAAGCCATCGGGATCCAGCACGGCGTTCCATATTACCCCCCAGAACCCGCCGGCCTGCCGTAGTGGCTGTGCGGTTCTAGGCGCTACAGTCTGGAGCTGAGCGACGGCTACGGCCGCAGGTTCGAATCCTGCCTCGGGCATGGATTAGATTAGATTAGATTAGATTAATACTTGTTCCATAGATCATGAATACGACACTTCGTAATGATGTGGAACGTGTCAGTGTGGATGTGCGTAATGTCCTTAGGTTAGTTAGATTTAATTAGTTCTAAGTTCTAGGCGACTGATGACCTCAGAAGTTAAGTCGCATTGTGCTCAGAGCCATTTTTGAGCCTGAACCCACCGATTCCATATTCTGCTAACAGTCATTGGATCTCGACCAACACGAGCAGCAATGTCGCCATACAATAAACCACAATCGCGATAGCGTACAATCCGACCTTTATCAAAGTCGGAAACGTGATGGTATGCATTACTCCTCCTTACACGAGGCACCACAACAACGTTTCACCAGCAAAGCCGGTCAACTGCTGTTTGTGTATGAGAAATCGGTTGGAAACTTTCCTCATGTCAGCACGTTATAGGTGTCGTCGCCGGCGCCAACCTTGTGTGAATGCTCTGAAAAGCTAATCATTTGTATATCACGGCATTTTCTTCCTGTCGGTTAAATTTCGCGTCTGTAGCACGTCAGCTTCGTGGTGTAGCAATTTTAATGGCCAGTAGTGTATATTTTTTGTGACCATCTGGCAGCCATGTCAGCCCACAGCCGCGGCCCCCTTTATTTGCCGCGGCGTCCTTTGCTGGGGAATTCCCACCTCAAGTGGCTACTTCCAGTTGCAGCAAATGTACAAACCGCTCCCAGACACACAGCTATGATACGAGGTCAGTGGAAAAAGTTGCTTAAGTGCTCGCTCTGCTGTACAGATACTGACTGAGTTAGCTCACAATACCTCTAGCAGAGGACGCTGGTAGAAGCAAGCTCCCCACCCCTCCTCCCTCCAATCCGCTCTTCCCCTCGCCCTCCCCTCTCCGATTATTTCCTGTCGGACAAAGCATCAGGCAGCGACAACTCTCTGATGCAGGTGGCGGCAACTCTTTGATATTAATACCTGGGAAATTCCTGTCGAAACACATGCTCTCTTTCTCTCTCTCTCTCTCTCTCTCTCTCTCTCTATCTCTCTCTGTCTTTTTCTCTCTCAAGTGGCTACATCCTGCCCAGCAGGCGTCTGTCATGTTCCCCTCATATGTACTGAGTGGATACCTGGTAAACCCCAGCTGTGAATGTCTTGAAAATAGTCCATTTGCACTACCCCTATTCCCATAAAATTTATTGACTACTTAAGAAAATTGTGGGATAGTTTTTCCTTGCTTCCTATTAGTGGGTACTAAGACTGGTATATGTGGTGAGAAATTCCGAGATTTGATCCCAGAACTGCCAGGTTTCCAAACCCAACTCTTCTCCCCTTCTGGATTTTCCTTACAGACTGTTGGCGGACACTGGGACAGGTAGGTCGCTTGGCAGGAAATCCATTACACTGGAGGTAGCTGAAAATGTCTAATTTCAGCTCAGTTGCACACAGTGTCCTTGAACAATTTGTAGGAGACAAGACATGGGGCAAGAGTAGTGTGTGTGCTCGCAGTATCACTATCAGAAACAATTAATTGATCAGCTTGGAGTTTGCAGTTGTGACTGAGTTTTTGAAGCACCATATAACTGGTTCTGTCGGCTACACCAGGACGAAGAATGAGGAGGAGAAGGAGGAAGAGTCTGCCACGTGATAGGATAGTAACAACAACGAATCACTACCACCTTCCTGCTACAAGGCAGAGTCCACTGGACTGTATTGATAAGCAGTAAACACTGCACACATAAACCATGTTCCATTCCATAGTAGTAGTTGTCATGTTTAGATGTCAGAGATAGCACCCCAGGCCAGAGGTCCCACAGCGCTAGTTGTTGCTGTCGACGCGACTCTCGGTGATTGTACCAGGTCTGCAACCGGACTTGGCCCACTGAAGAGGACTGGCTGGTGGTGGGGGGTGTCCAGGATGACTGGAGTGGTAGGAATTCGGATGTTATCAATACTTCCAGCGCCAAAACATGTCAGTGATCGATATTGAATCTTCTCAAATACCTACATAACAATGGGAGAATACTCGGAACACACATGAACAAGAAGGCTACCCAACACATACTGCGCAGGAGAGCTTCTGTAAAGTTTGGAAGGAAGGAGAAGAGGCACTGCAAGAAGTACAACTGGAAGGAGGGGGCGTGAGTCGTGCTTGGGTAGCGCAGTTGGTAGAGCACTTGCCCGCGAAAGGCAAAGGTCACGAGTTCGAGTCTCGGTCCGGCACACAATTTTAATCTGCCAGGAAGTTTCAACATAGATGTTGACTGCTGCCTTTGATGCTTTCCTGGAAAAGAGAACCATCTGCCTCTAAATTGACATTAGTATGATAGAAAGTAGATAGAGTTATCGGTTGATAGGGGTTGTAAAGAGGTATGATTTAATGGTAGCCAGCTGATGCATTCTACAGAGAGGGAGATGTTGTGAAAGCTCATTTATCACACATTTAACCATTTTCTCCACTGTTCTCCTGGTGTATCAGTTGTGTGCTATATAATCTGTGTTAGACTCGTATGCAGTTGCGTTTTCTGTGTGTGACTCAGATCGGTATCTAAATGCCATCGTTAACAGAAACCTCTCTTTACCACAGTCAGCAGAGGACTTCCAACGCATGTGTGATGAATCTTGTCCACCAAACCGATGGAAAACCTAATTTGGCACCCTCCTCTAGATGAATGAAGACGTATGTGAAGTACTCCATTCCGTGCCACATCTTGGAAAGAAATCGAGTCTTTAGCTTCATACCGGCACGATTCTAAGTTAGTGACAGGTTTGTGACGTACTGCAATCCGCGTGTATTTATTTGCTTGACAGAAGTCGTATATGGAAGAGACTGTGTCCTGGTTCAAACGGCTCTGAGCGCTATGGGACTTAACTTCTGAGGTCATCAGTCCCCTAGAACTTAGAACTACTTAAACCTAACTAACCTAAGGACATCACACACATCAATTCCCGAGGCAGGATTCGAACCTGCGACCGTAGCGCAGACTGTAGCGCCTAGAACCGCTCGGTCGCTTCGGCCGGCAGACTGTGTCCTGTTCACGGAGTTAGAGCAGCATGGCGTGTAATTTCACGTTTCAGACACCACTGCTATACGTTTCTCTTTTTTCTCATAAGACGTCGTTGTTTCATGCATTTTCCGTTGCTGACGATAATTTTATAGGACTGATACGAGCATAGCATAATTTCTGAACAGTTATTGGATGTGAACAGAGGACGCTATATACCTCCAGAAATCTGTATATTGCATGTCTCACAAAGAATTGTTTCTTTTCCTTTGGCCTAGAAGATAGAATTTTATCATCTTAAAGTGTCTCACCGTAGTGAGTGGGATAGAAGAACCGCAGGGTGAGTGTATGTCATGTGTTGGAAATATATTTCCTGCATTGGAGTATTAACAGTGTTTCATTCCACGCGACTAATATATCAGAAACAACACTTCTTTAATATTATACAATGCTTAAGTGCAGAACCATGTATGCTGAGAAGTGTTTGTTTATGTTCTATAATCGTTTTTCTCTTCCCAGGACATTCTTGGTATGGACTACAGTAATTCTAGAGAATTTATAGAACAAGTGATTTACACACATCAAAAATGTTTCGCATCGCCTCGGTTCCGAGAGTTCTGGAACCTGTACAGAAAATTGGAATAGAGATCAACATAAACATAATTTCCGCCCTTTTTATTGTTCATGAAAACCACACATTGCCTGTTGTACCAGCATACAGCGAGACCTTCAGATGTGGTGGTCCAGATTGCTGTACACACCAGTACCTCTAATACCCAGTAGCACGACCTCTTGCATTAATGCATGCCTTTATTCGTCGTGGAATACTATCCGTAAGTTCATCAAGACACTGTTGGTCCACATTGTCCCACTCCTCAACGGCTATTCGGCGTAGATCCCTCAGAGAGGTTGGTGGGTCACATCGTCCATAAACAGTCCTTTTCAATGTATCCCAGGCATGTTCGAAAGGGTTCATGTCTACAGAACATGCTGGTCATTCTAGTCGATCGATGTCGTTATCGTGAAGGAAGCCATTCACAAGATGTGGACGATGGGGGCTCGAATTGTCGTCCATGAAGACGAATGCCTCGCCAATATACTGCCGATATGGTTGCACTATCGGTCAGAGGATGGCATTCATGTATCGTACAGCCGTTACGGCGCCTTCCATAACCGCCAGCAGCGTACGTCGGTCCCACATAGTGCCACCACAAAACAGCAGGGAACTTTCACCTTGCTGCACTCGCTTGACAGTGTGTCTAAGGCGTTCAGCCTGATTGGGTTGCTTCCAAACACGTCATGGTGGAGGCAGCCAGTAGCCAGAACAACTGGACATTTCTGGCCGCTGTTGAACCACCTGAACCAGTCAGGTGGGGTACGGGGTTGCAGCTGACCTCACTGCGTCGCCCTGTGGACGGGTGGGATGGGTGACTAGCGCACTAGTACTCAGTATGTGTTGAGCATCCTACGAAATCTCGTGAACATATTGATAACCTCTGAATTCCTACCACTCCGGTCATCCTGGACACCTTCCACCACCGGACAGTCCTCTTCAAAAGGTGAGTCCAGCTGCAGACCTACCAGGATCACTGAGACGTGCATCCACAATGCAACTAGTGCTGTACGACCTCTGGGCTGGGGTGCTGGGTGTGGACATCGGGACATTACCGCACGACATCTACGGGTACTTCAGCGATCTCCAACATCTAACCATGGCAACTACTACTACAGAACGGAACGTGGTTTAAGTGTGCAGCGTTTACTGCTTATAAAAAAAAAGGTTCAAATGGCTCTGAGCACTTAACATCTTAGGTCATTAGTCCCCTAGAATTTCGAACTACTTAAACCTAACTAACCTAAGGACATCACACAGATTCATGCCCGAGGCAGGATTCGAACCTGTGACCGTAGCGGTCGCTACTGCTTATCAATACAGTCCAGTGTACTCTGTCTGCAGTAGAGAGGTGGGAGTGGTTTATTGTTGTTACTACCCTATCACCCTTCCTCCTCCTCCTCCTCATTCTTCATGTTGCTGTAGCTGAGAGAACCAACGTAGCGATTATATAACGCTTTAAAAACCCAATCGCAATGTCAAATTCCGATAGATCAATTTATTGTTCTGATAGTGGTATTGCGAGCACCCACACTACTCTAATCCCAAGCCCTGTCTCTCGCAAATTTTTTAAGAACACTGCATGCAACTAAGATGAAGTTAGAAATTTTCGGCTTCCTCCAGTGTTTTGGATTTCCTGCCACACGACCTACCTGTGCCAGTATCCACCAACAGGATGCAACGAAAATCCAGAAGGGGGGGGGGGGGGACGAGTAGGTTTTGGAACTGCCTGGTTGCGGGATCGAATCCCAGATTTTCCCACCACGTATACCAGTCCTCGTAACGACCAATAGGAAGCAACGAGAAACTATCCCACGCAGTGGGTATCGATTTAATTAATTAGTAGTTCAATTTGATAGAGTACGGGTAGTGTAAATTGACTATTTCCGAAATATGCACAGCAAGGCATTTACCAGATATCCACTACTTTGTTCAGGACAAAACTGGGGTTAGTGTGGTACACGACAGATACTTGATGGGTGGGAAGTAGTCACTTGAGAGAGAGGGAAGGAGATAAAGAGAGAGAGCGAGAGCGTGTGTTTCGACAGGAATTTCCCAGGTACAATATTAAAGACTTGCCACCACCTGTATCAAAGACTGTGTGCATGTGTGTGAAGACGCATTTGGGAGGTTTTTAAGACTGTAATTATATGTAGTGAGTCATGTTGATGTCGATTTCATGAAGGTATTCCTTGCACGATAGCAAAAACGATCTATTTATATATTTAATTACTTCTTTTCGATGTGTTTTACAAGACCTGCATCTTTCAAAATTAAATAAACAACGAGAATGATGAGATTTTCCCGCCAAATAAAGGGATCCAATTCCTGCAAATTGGTATGCAAACTGAATTTTATAAATAAACAGTATTATTATGCCCTCTGCATTATACTTGAATTTCCTTTTGTGGGGTCCTGCATCCCAATAGCTCAGCGATTTTTCTCGCCAGTTTTTACTGGAAGGGGTGAAGAGGGAGAGTGTTAGGGCCAGGGGTTGGGACATCCTCTGGTGGTAGTATTGTGCTCTAGGTCAGTCGATCGCTTCATATTAAGGTGCGTACACACACGAAAATTTTCCAATAAGACAACACCTCTGGTCTGCATCAGTGTAATTAATGTTATTAGGGCATGTAGTTGCTGCACAAGGTAATATTTGCACATTCCTGTTCAGTAGTTCAGCTCAGAATGAGCATTCTGCGCCATTTCTCCAGGAGTGGGGAGGGGAGGGGAGGGGAGGGGGGAGGGGAGTGGGGGAGGGGAGGGACTGATCTTTTTCCTCCAGTTTCCAACAGGGTAGCAAGCAAAATAAAGAAAATAAACTACCCTACATACTTTCTCTCCTGCATCTCTGTAAAGACCAATTCTTTTTCCCATCAATTTCCAGACACAGATGGGAGGGGGGGAAGTGGGGGAGGGGATGTTAGTGCTGGGGGATTTCCCAAAGGGGAGGTGTTAATTACATGATCAGTTTAATTAATCAGAAAATCAATTTGACATCGAATGTGTGCTTGTACCAGCGATGGGGAAGGGGGGAGGTTTTGGTGATATCCTGGAGGGGTGTAGGAGGTGGAGGAGGAGTGGGAAGGGGATGAGGTGTTTTCTTTTCAGAAGCCCTGATTATCCACAGGGGTCATAAGTCAAGAAGCATAATAATAGGTTTGCTCCTGAATGTATCTAACTTGACTAAAACAAATGTGCTCGTATCAGATTTGCCCTACTAGTCACACTATCGTTGCTTCAGTACTTTCTGGATTTAGTAACCCATCAGTAATTGTTCAAACACAGAAAATTTTACATAGCAGGTGTCTGTTGATATATTTCTTGCATATGGTGTTGCAATAACGAACTGATCATATGGAAGCATATAAAGATAGTAGGCTCAGAACACATTCGGAGATGCTGTAGTGCGAGACCGAGAGAGGTGACGCAATGAAAACGTATTGCCATCGAGAGGGCTGTTATTTAATTCCCTCTCTGGAAATCCACATTTGGGTTATGCATTAAGGTGAATACTGGAATGATTCATTTGAAAAAGACTCGTCCGATTCAATTCCCTGTCCCTCCCCAACCTGAACGCCCTGTCTAATGATTTCGACGTCGACGAGACGTTAAGCACTAAACTTACTTTCTTTCTTTTCTAGTACAAAAAGAAACAGGAGACAATACCAGCGCATATCGGATTTGTCACAAAATAAGCTTAGGAAATGAGGAGTTTCTATGTCTTCATATTTCCTTATTCAACATCTGCGCTATCACAAATAATAAAAAGTAAAGTCAGTTGCCAAAATTGCTTTAAAATAGTAATATTAAAGGCTATTTTTAAGTATCTGGTCACTAATTGTTGTTGAAACTTTGATTCCCAGAAAATAAACAGCTGAAATTGGCTGGATGATAAATCCCAGACTGGGATTTTGAGCCCAGAGTCTTCCCTTTCGCTGCCGACGACCTTACCGGCTGAGACATGCTGGCACGACTCACTGCCCGCCATCGCATCTTCAGTTATACTGGTATCTCCTTCGTGATTCAGTACGAAAAAAAGCACACTAGAAGTATGTCGTAATGAGAAACATAAACATTAATTTGATACTCATATGTGCGCTATTCTGAATTTTCCTGGCAGATTAAAGTCGGGGGCCTGACCAGAAACTCCGGATGTCATCTACGAGGGGCGTTCAATAACTAACGCAACACGTGTTTTTTAAGGCAGTTGCGGTTGAAAAACCGCGGAGTTTGTCATGGGACGTCGTGGAATATTCCCGGTGCAGCCCCTGTATTTTCATGAAGTTCCGATAGGTTGCGGCGCTATACGTAGCCTTTGAAACAGTGCCTGTAACGGAGGTGCGTCCCAATCTGATAGGTTTCGTTGAGTTTCTTTCAGTGGAAAACCAGAGCATCGCAGATATTCATAGGCGCTTGCAGAATGTCTACGGAGACCTGGCAGACAACAAGAGCACGGTGAGTCGTTGGGCGAGGCGTCTGTCATCATCGCAACAAGGTCGCACCAAACCCGTCCGATCTTCCTCGTGCCGGCCTGTCGCACACAGCTGTGACTCCCACAATGTTGGAACGTATGGACACAATCAATTGAAGTTATCTACGGATCACAATCAAACACCTCGCTACTCAACTGGATGTCTCTGGTAGTAGTGCTGACACACTCGACCACTTTTTGGGTACTCAAAGGCTAGGCAGGTACTGCTGGGTTGCTTGCTGCCTAGTAGAAGACCATAAAGAACTGCGAAGGATCGTCTGTGCGGAATTTCTTGCGCATTACGAGGCTGGAAGTGACAATTTTTTGTCGAACATCTTCACAGGCGGTAGGTTCATCACTTCGAACTGGAAACGAAGCGGCAGTCCATGGAATGGCGGCACACAGCCTCTCCACTGAAGAAAAAGTTCGAAGTCGCACCCTTAGCTGGTAAAGTTGTGTCGACGGACTTCTGGGGCTCCGAAGGGATTGCTCTGTTTGATGTTCTCCCTCATGGTGCAACGATCAACTCTGAAGTGTACTGTGCTACCGTCAGGAACTTGAAGAAACGACTTCAGTGTCTCCGTTGCCACAAAAATATAAACGAAGTCCTTGTTCTCCATATCTACATAACGCCTCGCACAAGTCTGAGAATCCGAGAGGAGCTCACAAAACTTCATAGAACTGTTCTCCTCATCCACCCTACAGCCCGGATCTCGCACCTTCCGATTTCCGTCTGTCTGGCTCAATGAAGCATGCACTTTGTGGGAAGCAGTACGTGGATGATGGAGAATTTACTGATGCTGTAAGATGTTGGCTCCCTTGTCGACCAATAGAATGGTACCATGGGGGAGCACAGGACAATCCCTGTATTGTGGCGTAATGCTGTCGCATTGAACGGAGATTATGTTGAAAAACAGCGTTTCGTAGCGAAAAGAGTGGGGAATAATACGGTGTATTGGAATAGTGAATAAAACCAACCTGCTTTCAGAAACAAGGTGTTGCAATACTTACTGAACGCCCCTCGTGTTTGCGATATTCTTTCTTCCAGGAATGCCACTCCAGCAAGGTTTTGTAGAACTTCGGTGAAGCTTGGAGGATCGGAAAGACGTATTGGCAGAAGTGAAGCTATGGGAGTGTGTCGTGTGTCTTGTGTCGTGTCTAGATAAGTCAATGGGTAAGACCATTGCCTGCGAAGAAGACTATTCAGTATTCGCATCCCGGTCAGCCACACAGCTTTAATCTGTCAGGAAATTTCAAAACAGCACACACAACGATGGAAAGCGAATTATTCGTTTCGGAATTAGTTACCCGCTGATGATGAAACGGAAGTAACTTAACACCCGCAGATAATGTAAAGTATCAATCCAATACTCTGCAACTACATAAATTTTTATAGAATGTGGTTTCGTGTACTCATCGTACAAATGTGCGGATCCGTCTTCGCTGTCGTCCTGGGTTTCTCTGTATAAACTGTGAAATTTAACTCTTAAGTTAAATTAATGTCAAAATCGAAATTGATTTCAGTAAGCTATTGATTAAAATCTTGAGAAATATTACAATAGTTCACAACATACTTACAATATACATGAAGCAGCTACGTGCTTACTACTCAAACACCAAAACGAGACTGACTGCCTCTGCCAATGTGGCTGAGCCGCGCAGGATTAACCGAGCGGTCTAGGCGCTTCAGTCATGGACTGTGCGGCTGGTCCCGGCGGGGGTTCGAGTCCTCCCTCGGACATGGGTGTGTGTGCTTGTCCTTAGGATAATTTAGGTTAATTAGTGCGCAAGCTTAGGGACTGATGACCTTAGCAGTTAAGCCCCATAAGATTTCACACATTTTTTAACGTGGCTGACACTATATATACATTTAAACAATTCCGAACAATCTTCGGCATTATTTAAAATGGTTTTTTGATTAAATAATAATTAAAGGAAGCATTTAAAAACTGATGATAAATATATAAATGTATGATGGCTTCTGTACAGCAAGTACATTACTGTATTAGTCTGTGTCCGTGATTTGATTTGGGCATAACTTCTCGGATACATAATTACAATAATATATTTACATATTTTATTAATTACTAGAGACTCCCTTCATAGAAAGTGTTCCTATCATTTACAGTGCTTCTGTACTTTAACGTAATAGCAATGTAATAGTTAGTTTTGTTGCTATAATTTTTTCCAGCATATTACATATTACGACTGTTTGTTTACATGTGTGATTCAGAATTAGACTGGAGAATGTACGTTTTATGTGGGTTTTAATGGACTGTTACTTTTCAATAATCATCAGGAAAAAAATTGGTTCACAGGCAGCGTAACTTGGAAGAAGATGTCGAGCTATTGTGTGCAAATGGAAACAGAACTGTTTTCTATTGCAACACATGTGACACGCTTCTGGCCCCAGCCACATAGGTGAAATATTTTTAGGTATTCATACAAAACCGTGAAGAGCAATGATCGCTTAAAGGGAGAGATAAAGTGACAGACATAGTTTTATTGTGAGCTTCCTGAGAAGTCTGGCAAAAATGCGACTTACTTGGCTAGGCATCATGACTCCTTAATGACAGTGCAGGATGTCTGGTAACAATAAGTGCTACTACATGATAAGACCGAAGGAATTGAAAGAGAGTGTGTGGGAACTGTAATCTGAAAATTACTGAGTCATAGGGCCCCTTAGGGATACGGCGGCTAAGGAGGGGAAGAAATCCAGTGTGCACTCCGTGTGCATTCCGGGAGGAGTCATTCCTGATGTGGAAAGGGTCCTTCCGGATGCCATGAAGAGCACAGGGTGCAGCCAGCTGCAGGTGGTGGCACATGTCGGCACTAATGACGTGTGTCGCTTTGGATCTGAGGAAATTCTCTCTGGATTCCAGCGGCTATCTGATTTGGTGAACTGCAGATTCCTTGACTTGCGCCATAGGGTGGTGGGGTTTCGGGTTCCGCTGAACAGGTCAGGAGTTCACTACACTCAGCTGGCGGCTACACGGGTAGCGGAGGCTGTGTGGCGTGGACTGGGCGGTTTTTTAGGTTAGAAGGCCTCGGGAAAGTACGGGGTGGGCTGCAATGTCAAAGGGTGCATGGCAAGTACAGGACGTGCTTGGATCAAGGAACAGTCGGAATTATAGTTGTAAATTGTTGTAGCTGCGCTGGAGAAGTCCCTGAGCTTCAAGCGCTAATAGAAAGCACAGAAGCTGATATCGTTATAGGTACAGAAAGCTGGCTAAAGCCTGAAATAAGTTCTGCAGAACAGGAAAGATAGATTAGGCAGAATTGGTGGTGGAGTGTTTGTGTCTGTCAGTAGTGGTGTATCTTGTAGTGAAGTCGAACTAGATACTCCGTGCGAATTGGTATGGGTGGAGGTTATACTTAACAGCCGAATTAAGTTAATAATTGGCTCCTTCTACCGACCCCCAGACTCCGATGATACAGTTGCGGAACAGTTCAGAGAAAGTTTGAGTCTCGTAACAAATAAATACCCCACTCATACGGTTATAGTTGGTGGGAACTTCAACCTACCCTCGGTATGTTGGCAAAAATACTTGTTCAAAACCGGTGGTAGGCAGAAAACGTCTCCCGAGATTGTCCTAAATGTTTTCTCCGAAAATTATTTCGGGCAGTTAGTCCACGAACCCACGCGAATTGTAAATGGTTGCGAAAACACACTTGACCTCTTAGCCACAAACAATCCAGAGCTGATAGAGAGCATCATGACTGATACAGGGATTAGTGATCACAAGGTCATTGTAGCTAGGCTCAATACCGTTTCTTCCAAATCCATCAGAAACAAACGCAAAATAATTTTATTTAAAAAAGCGGATAAAGTGTCACCAGAAGCCTTCCTAAAAGACAATTTCCATTCCTTCCGAACTGACTATGCGAATGTAGACGAGATGTGGCTCAAATTCAAAGATATAGTAGCAACAGCAATTGAGATATTCATACCTCATAAATTGGTAAGAGATGGAACGGATCCCTCGTGGTACACAAAAAAGGTCCGAACACTGTTGCAGAGGAAACGGAAAAAGCACGCGAAGGTCAGAAGAACGCGAAATCCCGAAGATGGGCTAAAATTTACAGACGCGCGAAATTTGGCACGTACTTCGATGCGAGATGCCTTTAATAGGTTCCACAACGAAACATTGTCTCGAAATTTGGTAGAAAATCCGAAGAAATTCTGGTCGTATGTAAAGTACACAAGCGGCAAGACGCAGTCAATACCTTCGCTGCGCAGTGCCGATGGTACTGTTATCGACGACTGTGCCGCTAAAGCGGAGTTATTGAACGCAGTTTTCCGAAATTCCTTCACCAGGGAAGACGAATGGAATATTCCAGAATTTGAAACACGAACATCTGCTAGCATGAGTTTCTTAGAAGTAGATACCTTAGGGGTTGCGAAGCAACTCAAATCGCTTGATACGGGCAAGTCTTCAGGTACATATTGTATACTGATTAGGTTCCTTTCAGATTACGCTGATACTATAGCTCCCTACTTAGCACTCCTATACAACCGCTCGCTCACCGATAGATCTGTACCTACAGATTGGAAAATTGCGCAGGTCGCACCAGTGTTCAAGAAGGGTAGTAGGAGTAATCCATTTAACTACAGACCTATATCATTGACGTCGGTTTGCAGTAGGGTTTTGGAGCATATACTGTATTCAAACATTATGAATCACCTCGAAGGGAACGATCTATTGACACGTAATCAGCATGGCTTCAGAAAACATCGCTCTTGTGCAACGCAGCTAGCTCTTTATTCGCACGAAGTAATGGCCGCTATCGACAGGGGATCTCAAGTTGATTCCGTATTTCTAGATTTACGGAAAGCTTTTGACACCGTTCCTCACAAGCGACTTCTAATCAAGCTGCGGAGCTATGGGGTATCGTCTCAGTTGTGCGACTGGATTCGTGATTTACTGTCAGGAAGGTCGCAGTTCGTAGTAATAGACGGCAAATCATTGAGTAAAACTGAAGTGATATCAGGTGTTCCCCAGGGAAGCGTCCTGGGACCTCTGCTGTTCCTGATCTATATAAATGACCTGGGTGACAATCTGAGCAGTTCTCTTAGATTGTTCGCAGATGATGCTGTAATTTACCGTCTAGTAAGGTCATCCGAAGACCAGTATCAGTTGCAAAGCGATTTAGAAAAGATTGCTGTATGGTGTGTCAGATGGCAGTTGCCGCTAAATAACAAAAAGTGTGAGATGATCCACGTGAGTTCCAAAAGAAATCCGTTGGAATTCGATTACTCGATAAATAGTACAATTCTCAAGGCTGTCAATTCAACTAAGTACCTGGGTGTTAAAATTACGAACAACTTCAGTGGGAAGGACCACATAGATAATATTGTCGGGAAGGCGAGCCAAAGGTTGCGTTTCATTGGCAGGACACTTAAAAGATGCAACAAGTCCACTAAAGAGACAGCTTACACTACACTCGTTCGTCCTCTGTTAGAATATTGCTGCTCGGTGTGGGATCCGTACCAGGTGGGATTGACGGAGGACATCGAAAGGGTGTAAAAAAGGGCAGCTCGTTTTGTATTATCACGTTATAGGGGAGAGAGTGTGGCAGATATGATACACGAGTTGGGATGGAAGTCATTACAGCATAGACGTTTTTCGTCGCGGCGAGACCTTTTTACGAAATTTCTGTCACCAACTTTCTCTTCCGAATGCGAAAATATTTTGTTGAGCCCAACCTACTTAGGTAGGAATGACCATCAAAATAAAATAAGAGAAATCAGAGCTCGAACAGAAAGGTTTAGGTGTTCGTTTTTCCCGCTCGCTGTTCGGGAGTGGAATAGTAGAGAGATAGTATGATTGTGGTTCGATGAACCCTCTGCCAAGCACTTAAATGTGAATTGCAGAGTAGTCATGTAGATGAAGATGTAGATAGGGCAGTAAGACATCTACGCCCTTAGTAATATTAGATATGCAACAATAGTGAAAAGATATTCCTTTCTAGAATGTTTAAGAGCAAAATTTGTAGTGTCACTGTTCAATACAGATTCTAGAACAATTATGTTGCGTTCATTGTCAGTCTTTAGGGTTGTAAGGATCAGGTAAAACAGATAAATGGCTGTATAAAGTCGTATAGTTACACAGTTCTTGCCACAACTTATTATCATTGCTGTCATAAAAATCTTCTACATAACACATAAGAGCTACATCTACCTTTTTGAAGAGTACTGTTATGAAGTCCGTGGTCGGTTTCGATGTATGTTTGCTTCGATATCTCTTCCCCTGTACAATTCATATTGTGTTGGGTGAAGAAACGTCTTTTTCTACCTAATATATCTGCTGTGAAATTTGTGTCTTGTACACTGAATGACCTCATTAGTACTAGCATCTTTTGTTAGTGAACGCGGTTTTCCTCGTGGGCTGACAGTAACGACACCAGAATCAAAGGGTATTAAAAAAGGAAAGCACCTCTGATAACTTGCCAAGTGATTTTGTGTCTATTACAGTTAAGCTGTAGCCAAACAGAAATTTAAAACACAGTATAAAAAATTACGAACGTGTTATTGCCAATGGCAGTATTTTTTTATCAATACAGTAATCATTGCTCAAATGTTTGCATCTGTGTATATCACCAATAATAATATTTATCAGGTCAAGAGGTCTAATCCCTGATGACAATGACTGTTCCGAAAAATTTTAATTTTTGTAATCGTTATTCATGTCAGCGAATGGGGTAGTTTCTGTAGTTTCTACAGAAATATACACGGGGTTTTCAAAATTAAAACAATGTGAAGATGTAATTATTAAAGTGTGAAAGTTATACCACAAATTGCTAATGTTCATATACACAAGATCATACAACGAATGTTCACGTCCGAGCTAAGACCTATCTCTGAAATGGCCTGCAGGCATAATGTAATCATTCTGGGCGAGAAGGCTTCAATAAGAGTCATTAACATACCAACCTGGCAAGGATTCCGAACAGCAACGTTACGACCCCTTGCCCAGGCATCCCTGCTGCTATACTACACTGTAGTTTGGGAAGTCCGTGATCAAAATAACAGTGTTTTGAGGTCACGAAATTATGGTCTGACACGACGCCGCAGCGTACGTGAAACCAGAAGTAGGTTACGTGTGTTCGCCGTGATGTCACGTCACATAACAAGCTCGTTCTCGAAACGCGTTCAGGTAAATAATACACAATCAGGTGGCCTGTTGCGGTAGAGTTCTCAGTTTATTTTGAATAATGAAACTACAAGTTAGCAGTTAAATGTTCGGAATGAAACTACGAAGCTAGAACATAACTAGCACTCTTAAATATCTGCACACTGTATTGGACAAATTTCTCTGTTCCCAGACCGCTACTAACAAAATTATGGACAACGGCCGATATCAAAAAGCTTCTTTTTGTTGTTGTCGAAGTTTAACGGTTCTTCGTCTACGAGATCATCAGCGACGGAAAGTAGCTCAATTTGACAAAGATAGTTGGTTGTTAAAAGAATCGCATCGACATTTGTATAGAGGTTATGGGGGAAACCGTGGAACATTTAGTCATGTTGAAAAGACCGGAAACTGAACGCAATATTTCTCGTTTTGGAGCAGTGCTTGTTGTTAGTCCCATCATGTCGATGTTCAAATGGTTCAAATGGCTCTGAGCACTATGGGGCTTAACATCTGAGGTTATCAGTCCCCTAGAACTTAGAACTACTTAAACCTAACTAACCTAAGGACATTACACATATCCATACCCGAGGCAGGATTCGAACCTGCGACCGTAGCGGTCGCGCGGTTCAAGACTGAAGCGCCTAGAACCGCTCAGCCACACCGGCCGGCCATGTCGGTGAGCTTGCTACACTGAGGTGACAATAGTCGTGGAATAACGATATGCAGATATACAAATGGCGGTAGTGTCGCGTACCAAGGTATAAAAGGAAGTGCTGTATTCACGTGAAAAGTTTTCCGACGTTATTATGGCGGCAGGACGGGTATTAACGGACTTTGAAAGCGGTAAGGAAGTTGGAGTTAGAGGCATGGCACATTCCATTTTGGAAATCGTTGGGGAATTCAATATTCCGAGACCCATAGTGTCGAGAGTGTGACGAGAATGCCAAATTTCGGACATTATCTCTCACCACAGACAATGCAGTGGCCGATGACCTTCACCTAACGACCGAGAGCAGCGGCGTTTGCGTTGAGTTGTCAGTGGTAACAGATAAGCAACAGTGCATGAAATAACCGTAGGAATCAATGTGAGAGATACGGTGAACATATCCGTTACGGCAGTGCGGCGAAATTTTGCGTTAATGGGCTATGGCAGCAGAGGACCGATGCGAGTGCCTTCGCTAATAGCACGTTATCGCCTGCAGCACCCCTCCTGGGCTCGTAACCATATCGGTTGGATCCTAGGCGAATGGCAAACCACTGCCTGATCAGATGAGTCCCTATTTCAGTTGGTGAGAGCTGATGATAAGGTTCCAGTATGGCCCAAGTTGTGAACAAGAGACTGTGCAAGCTGGTGGTGGCTCCATAACGGTGTAGTCTGTTTATACTTGGAATCAAACCGATCGTTGACTGGAAATGGCTATGTTCGGATACTTGGAGACCATTTGTAGCCACTCATGGGCTTCATGTTTCCAAACAACTATGGAATTTTTATGGATGAGAATGCGCCATGTCACCAGGCAACAATTATTTGTCACTGTTTTCAAGAACATTCTAGACAATTTGAGCAAATGATTTGGCCACCCAGATTGCCCAATATGAATCCCATTGAACATTTAAGGAACATAATCGAGAGGTCAGTTCATGCACGAAATCCTCCACCGGCAACACTTCCGCAGCTATGGACTGATGTAGAGACTGAATTGTTTAGTAATTCTGAAGCGGATTTCCAACGACTTGTTGAGTCCATGCCACGTCGAGCTGCTGCATGCCAGGCAAAAGAAGGTCCGACACGATATTAGGAGGTATCCCATAACTTTTGTCTCTTCAGTGTATTAATACTGCATGAAAGTTGCCTATAATAAATAATATTTGTTTACAGGTGAGTGTTGGGGAAAACTCATGACTTATTTTCCATCAAATGGACAACAGTACGGCAAGCTTTGCAGTTTATTTTACACTGTTGCCCTTACAATATCTAGTTCGCGCAGCAACTGAAGCCTCATGATTCGCAGCAACGTTCTGAATTTGCTCTTAGGTTCCTGGCATGGTTCGAAGTTGATGACTTGTGAGCGGGCAACATTATATCGAATGGCAAGGCAATTATTACAGTACATGTTGCAGTGAATATACAGATCAGCGGAATTTGGGGTACTGTTAAACATTTGCTGTGCACGAAGAGCCATTGCACTCGCCGTATGTTACTGTGTGTGGTGGATTTAAAAGTACCATTATACTCGGTCTGTTCTGCGCCCAGAGCGTCTGTCAGGTTCACCATGACATCTGAACGTTATAGAGACCTCTTTGTACAGCATAGCATTCCTGCTTTGAAAGGGCGCATCTGTGGTTAAAGTGCTGTTTTCATGCGAGATGGGGCAACATTTCATGTCACTCGCCAAGTGGAAGATCTACCGAGTGCCTTCTTTCACGAAAGTGTTATCTCCAGGGGTTTTTCAGATGTGTGACCTGCAAAATCACTTGTTTTGAATACATTAACTTTTGACCCTAGGGATATCTAAAAGCAAGCGTTTACCAGAGACACGCTCAGTGTCTACCTGATTTGAACGTTAGTATACAGGAACACGTTGCTCAGATTCCGTCAGAATTGCTGCGAGTAACTGTTGATCACAGTGAGTAATGGCTGCAGCATCTTGTCGACGTCTTCTGTAGTTGAACAAACTCTGTAAGCAATGGTTGATAATAAAATAAACATTATGTCTATCCCTCTTCTTTGACCTTTTCTGCCCCTCATCCCATTCCTAATTAATTACGTATGAAAACATTTCTATACGTCCTTCTTGCATTCACAGTTTTGTGTTGGCAGAAGAGGCAACACCGTGTTACTAGAGGAGGCCGAAATGCACGCGTCTTAGCTCACTCAGGCTAGCGTGAGGAGGGAAGGACTATACTGACGTGAGGTCTGGAACATGACAAGGAATCAAAATTCAGAAATTAGTTTGATACTTAACTTTAATCTATTAATGATGAACGTCGTTCTTGACGGTACATGACTCACAATAGTATCTGTTCAGATTATAGTAACTGAATATTGCGCCTTGCTAGGTCTTAGCAAATGACGTAGCTGAAGGCTATGCTAAACTGTCGTCTCGGCAAATGAGAGGGTATGTAGACAGTGAACCTTCGCTAGCAAAGTCGGCTGTACAACTGGGGCGAGTTCTAGGGAGTCTCTCTAGACTAGACCTGCCGTGTGGCGGCGCTCGGTCTGCAATCACTGATAGTGGCGACACGCGGGTCCGACGTATACTACCGGACCGCGGGCGATTTAAAGGCTACCACCTAGCAAGTGTGGTGTCTGGCGGTGACATCACACACAGCGCCAGACTTGTACTTGGTGGCCAAAACTGGATCCACTTTCTTCGTGCGTAAATCGGTTCCGCATTAACGCATCACAATATCTACAAAGGTTCGCTGCCATTCGATAATTACAGCCCACACTGGACCTCTGTGAGTAGCTACCCTTTAGTTATAACCACCCAGTATGTAAGATTTCAAGCACAAACCATACTTTGCAAGCACAGTGAATATTCAAATTAAATATTTCCACATCTAAATTGTCTGTATTAATTATTACAATGAACGCTGCTTGGACATTCCCACTACAGATAAATTTTTTAAAATGAAGCAGCACTTGTTTCAACAAAAGTCTGGTTGCTGTACCTTAATTTATAAATGAAATGGACTTTCAAATTACATATTTTTACATTTAAATTGACTAAGTAACTTATTAAAATACACATAGCTCAGTTAATAACAGTGCTTAAATGAATTACAGGTTAATAGATTTTGATAGTTTGATCTTTGAGCAACACTTTAAATTCATCTAAATCTGTTGCAAAAAACACACACAAATGAACGCTACTGTTGCTCTAACTTACATTATATAGTGCATGGATGATTACCAAAGTAAACAATGACATCTTACGCTCGCAAAAAGGGCATATATACTTGTTGGAATGCATAGCAATGTGATCAGATTGTTTTTTGTTAATATCTGAAAGTCCTCTGCGAAGGTGAAGCTGATGTCCTCATCATTTTACACAGTCTTCATCAACTAGCTCCAAGGAGTAAGTTCAGCATTATTTAACTAGGTAAGACTGAATATTCTCATATCCAACTTTATTTTCCACTTTATTTTCCACAACTACAAGCATTAATCAATGCCTCTTGAAGCACATCTTCAATAGATATTATGCGATTATAATTTGACTTATTGACCATCACTTTTGAAGCTAGCAAGTAAACTTATCACTTTACCAATTCATTTGAATCTACGAGGGCTATTCGGAAAGTAAGGAACGATAGGTCGCGAAATGGAAACCACAGCGAAAATCAAACCTGTTTTATTTGTAACAGTTAGCTACACCTTCCACCTACTTCTCTACACGTCGCCGCTCAGACTTAGACATCTGTCGTAGTGTTGTACCAACTTTTAATTTCTTCGTTACAGAAGACAGCCGTCAGTGCTTTTCGACAATTTTCTACTCTGTATTGCTACTCGCTGTCTGTGTCAAAATATTGTCTTCATAGCCAACGGTTCATTTGAGTAGAGATAAGCCTCAGGATAGCCAATTACGGGCTGTATTGTGGGTGATCAAACACTTCCCATCTAAAACGCTGCAGTAGCATCTGCATTGCCCCTGCGGAGTGCGGCTGTGAATTGTCATGTAGAACTAATCACATGACAATTGTGTTATGTGGACTGCATAGTTTCAGGCGAAACATTTCGCCAGGATCTCATACTTGGCGAGAGATGCTAATTTCCAGCCATCTTTCCGTTCTCACTGTGAGCTCAGAGCTGAAAAGAGCGACATGATGCCATTGACAGGCGTACTAGACACAGTGCCCAATGCACCTGTGCAAAGCTTCATCATATTTTCACTGCATTTTCCATTTCACGACCGATCATTTCTTACTTTCCGAATAACCCTCATATATCTGCTGGTGATTTGTTGAGGACCATTTTCCAATTAGGAACATCATCATAATTATCTTCGTGTTGTTCTTCTTCTTCTTCCTTCTTCATCTTCCTCAAAGTAATAATAATAATGTAAGTAGGCTGATTAAGTTTTTTTATTGGTAACGCCGCCGCCACGTAGCGCTCTGTATGAAAATCACTGGATGTGCCGTGTGCAGTCTGTGGCTGGTTGGCATTGTTTTAATACTCGCCATTGTAGTGTTGGGCAGCGGCAGCTGGATGCTAACAGCGCGTAGCGTTGCACAGTTGGAGGCGAACCGCCAGCAGTGGTGGATGTGAGGAGAGAAATGGCAGAGTTTTGTAATTTGTAAGACTGGATGTCATGAACTACCATATATATTTTGACTATTAAGGTAAATACACTGTTTGTTCTCTATTAAAATCTTTCATTTGCTAACTATGCCTGTCAGTAGTTAGTGCCTTCAGTAGTTTGAATATTTTATTTAGCTGGCAGTAGTGGTGCTCGCTGTATTGCAGTAGCTTGAGTGACGAAGATTTTTGTGAGGTAAGTGATTTGTGAAACGTATAGGTTAATGTTAGTCAGGGCCATTCTTTCGTAGGGATTTTTGAAAGTCAGATTGCGTTGCGCTAAAAATATTGTGTGTCAGTTTAAGCACAGTCATGCATAATTTTTCAAAGGGGACGTTTCAGATGTCGACCCTTAGCCGAGGATACCTCACTGGAATCTTCTGATTTTTTCCTTGTAGTTTGTGTAATTAGTGTAGCTTTTGTTTATTGCTGGCGCGTAATCATAGAGAGAATTTCCTTTGTAGTTGCAGTCTTTCATTGTTGTACAGCAAAATAGTTGTGGCATGCATGTAGTTTTGCACAAAGTATCGCAGCTGCGCTTGCAATTAACTAGATATTATTTTCCGTGATATGTTAATATGTTCTCTTATTTTTGCTTTTCAAATTGTGCTTTTTTGTGTTGTCGTGTGAAATATTGTGACAATAATGGCGTGTGAAAAACGTAATACTAGGCTTCAAAGTGAACTGAGAAATGACAGTGAAGGCGAAAGCAGTGTGTTAGCGCCACCATGTAATGAATTAACTAATGTTCAAAGTAGTAATTTGGTAATTGTGCATAGGGAAATGGATCGGGTTGCAAATAATGGTGTAAGCAGTGAAACAATTAGTGAACAGGAAAGCGTTATCGATCGATCGGTCGGCAACAGCTCGCCTCAGGATTCCGAAATGACAGGACACAATATTGCAAATACTGTAGATTCAGGTTTTGCGTCCTCATCGTTTTCTCAAATAAGTCAAGACACATTTTCTGTTTTTCAAACTGCGAATATTGCCGGTGCAAATGCATTGCCGAATAGAACTAAGGAACATGTTTCAGACACCAGTGCATTGTTATTACAATTAATTCAACAAATGGGACAAAAGCTTCAAAAGTTAGACACAATGGAACAAAATCTTCAAAAGTTAGACACAATGGAACAAAATCTTCAAAAGTTGGACACAATGGAACAACACCAGAGACAAACACAGCAACAGTTAGACACAATGGAACAACACCAGAGACAAACACAGCAAAAGCTTCAAATGTTAGACACAATGGAACAAAATCTTCGGAAGTTAGACAACACACTTGAACAAACACGTGAAGATTTAACTACTGAGTTACATAACATTGAATGGAAATGTCAAAAAATCTGTAATGACGTAAAAACACAAATTTGTGAGCATTTTCAACCTATTTTTTCGCGGAATGAAAACGCATTACAGAATCATGAAGCAGCCATAAAAGAACTGCAAACTATTGTTCGTGAAAATCACGACACCTTGCAAGCTAAAATGGACTCAGTTGCATCCACCGATTCGGTTACGCAACTTGCAAGAACTCAGGAAAACTTAAAGGACACAGTAGATACGATTTCAACACAAGTGGACACTCTGAAATTTGGTTCAGAAAAACACACTGAGGAAATAAGTACACTATTGGAGAAAGTAGCCGAACTTTCGGATCAGTTCATTAACTTATCTGCAAAGGCAGATGATGATCTGAATGACACAGAAGAGTGTGAGCAAATTAGGAAATTCAAACAAAATCAGAGTCAAATTAATACGCAACACCAAAGAGAAATCCGGGAAGTACAAGATCGGCTGACACAGGTAATACAAGAATTACGTATTTCAGAGGACACTCGCGCTCCAACACGGGAAGAGGAACTTAGAAATACGGAAAAGCCACAAAATAATAACACAGGGCATTTCGAAAATTATGAAAGAAATTGGCAAGGTACACCGAATTTCGAGATGGAACCGCCGACACGACGTAACAATGACCGATATGCTACCCGCCGACACGATGATTTTGACTATAAGTTGTTCATTACTGCACGTAAATTCAAAACATTTAAGAATTCTGGCAACGACATTCATCCACAAGCGTGGCTCCATCAGTTCTCTCATTGTTTTCCTCCCAACTGGTCATTAAAGCACAGATTAGAATTTATGTGTGGCTACTTGGAGAATGAACCAGCTGTAAGAATGCGATCGGTCATTCACGATTGTCATAGTGAAGGAGAATTTTATCATGCCTTCCTCTCAGAATATTGGTCTCAAGCTACACAAGACCGAGTAAAACATAGCATCATAATGATGAAACATTTCGAACAATCTGAATTTTCCAGTCTTGTCAAATATTTTGAAGACATGTTACATAAGAATCAGTATCTTTCAAACCCATACAGCCCCTCAGAACTCATCCGCATTTGCTTAATCAAATTACCTGAACATTTACGACTGATTATTTTAGCAGGCCGATGCAAAGACGACATTGAAGCTTTTCAGGGACTGTTACAAGAACTGGAAATTGACACTGACAATCGCGGAACGCGAAAACAGGAACACAACAATTACAGGTCACACCTGTCACAATTCCGCGATGACAGAAATAATACACGACAAGGCTATTCGTACAACGTAAATCGTGACCAAAACGGACACCACCCGTATGACAACCGTTGGCAGAGTAGTAATTATTACAGGGAAAGATCACCTCTCCGCGGTAATGACTATCACAGAGACAATCAGAGAAACAGACAATATGGAAACCAAAAATAATTATTATCAAGGGAGACGGAATAACTTAAGACGCAACGGTCCAGCGCGCAGTTACGATTCAGGGAGAAATTCTCCACCACGTGACCGACAAGAAAGAAACTATGGAATCTACCGACATGACGACACACGATATGATCGTAACGACAGACCTGATTTGCAGCAGAACTGGCGGGATTCAAACAGAGCAGGGCCCTCTCGACAAGGTGAATTTGTAGAAGTTAGGTCTCCTAATCCCATTAACGACTCGCGCCAACAAAGACACAATAGGCAATGACTCATACCGCTGGCAGCCACAAAACGTACGCATGAAACTGACGACGCAGCTGCCGTAGCTAGTAATTACGTAAAAATGGAAGACATTAGGGACATCTTACTCCAGGAACAGGACGTAAAACATAACAACATTGCACATCCTGTGATTGACATTACAGTAAATGACGTAAAATTTACGGCAGTACTTGACTCAGGCAGTCCCATTTCAGTAATTAGTGAAACAGCTTTTAGTAAATGCAGCAAATCGAAAGATTGCCCCACACTTCCGTTACGCAAGATTAAATTACAAGGTGCAGTCATTGGAAAAAGTGTAGATGTACGCCAACAAACCAACTTAGAATTCTTTTGTCAAAGCCACAGCTTCTCTATGAATTTTCTTATTGTTCCATTATTGTCGACGGAAATTATACTGGGAGTAGACTTTCTGAATGAAAACAAAGCAATCTTAAACTTTCACGATGCTGAAATAAGTTTAGAGAAAGAAGGTAAGTCAATAGCTTTGAAATTTGAAGATTGGCTCTCAAACCATGACGAGGAAATTAATCGGCTTTAATTTCTGTTAGACAACAGTTCGGAATTTTCTACGGAACTAGACACAACAATCACTCTGCAAGTACTGACAGGGATCATATCGACGGCATATTTGAAACTAATGAGTTAATTCAGAATAAAATTCAAAAAATTGAGAATTGTAATGACACTGATAGGCAGGACCTTTTTGAGATTTTATAAGCACATTCCACAGTTTTTACTCACAAAACAGGAACAATCAAGGGATTTCAATACCAATTTCGTGTTCGTGAGCATACTAAATTTTGTGTTAGACCATACGTAATTCCAGCACATTATAGGGACCGTGTTAGAACAGAAATACAATCTATGCTTGCCGAGGGCATAATTGAGCCTGCAGTAAGCTCATTCAACAATCCATTACATATTGTTGAGAAGAAAAATGGGTCGATCAGGCTTGTCTTGGATTCGAGACAAATCAATACTATCATTATTCCTGAAACAGACAGGCCGCAAACGTTGGAAGAACTTCTTCAAAATTTTAATGGTGTAAAAGTGTTGTCTTCCATTGATCTCAGATCCAGCTTTTATCAGATCGAACTTCATCCAGAATGTAGAAAATACACAGCTTTCCTTTGTTTCGGCGTTTGTTATCAGTTTCGGTAACTTCCTTTTGGCTTGAACATTTCTTCGGCAGCATTCATTCGCGGGCTAAATTCCATATTACCTGAGTTCTTAAAACGTCACATCACCTTATATGTGGACGATATTCTGATAGCAGAAGCCTCATGGGAACAACATAATCGCATCCTCAACAGCGTGTTACGTATTTTTGCAGAATCTGGAATTACAGTTAACTTGGAAAAGTCTGAATTCGGTTGGACAAAGGTGAAGTTTTTGGGACATATTATTTCTTCTGAAGGCATTCAGCCGGATCCTGAAAAGTTAGAAGCAATCAGAGCCATTCCAGTTCCATCCACAAAAAAACAACTCCGCAGTTTTCTAGGTCTTGTAAACTTTTACAGTCGTTTTCTGAATATGCAAATTCTAGTCACACCAAAACTTTTTTCTCTCACTGGAAAAAATACTATTTGGAACTGGGACGAACAAGCACAGTTGGAATTCAATTCTTTGAAAGAATCGCTACTTAACGCGCCAATACTAGCTCATCCTGATCTGTCACAAGATTTCTGCCTTAGCACGGATTCTTCTAAAGTCGGTCTTGGTGCCCATTTATTTCAAGAAGCCATAGAAAATGACACTACCGTTCAGAAAACCGTTGCTTTTGCTAGCCGAGTGCTAACAAAATCTGAAAAAAATTATTCCGTTACTGAATTAGAAGCTTTAGCTATCGTTTGGGCATTTAACAAATTCCATTTCTTTCTTTATGGTAAGCACGTAAAAGTA
Organism: Schistocerca gregaria; assembly: GCF_023897955.1. Taxonomy (NCBI): domain Eukaryota; kingdom Metazoa; phylum Arthropoda; class Insecta; order Orthoptera; family Acrididae; genus Schistocerca; species Schistocerca gregaria. The sequence continues at coordinate 180,435,297 of NC_064931.1, read as the reverse complement.
TACAGTGATCATCGTGCATTACAATTTCTTATGTCTTCAAAATTAAATCACGACAGGTTAAAACGTTGGGCATTGTTTCTGCAAGAATTACACTTCACAATAGTCTACATTCCCGGCAAGGAGAACATTGTTGCGGACGCACTGTCCCGTGCACCGGCTGGGCTTGAGAAAAGTAACACAGAAAGCAACCTCGAGAAAAATTTCAGTATTCTTTACATTCAGAAAGTCGCCTTTGAAAACTTCATCACCACATCTTTAAAGGACATTGCTCATGAACAAGATAAAGATCCGATTTGGAAAGACATCAAAAGTAAATGGCATGAAAAGACACACACACAGATTCGGCATTATTATCTGGTTAGAAACAACATACTGTTCAAACGCTGCACTGTTGATGACAAGCTATGGGTACTTTGCATTCCAGACGATTTCGTTAATAAGCTCATTTGGTACATTCATTTCAGCTATGCACATTTTGGTCCACGAAAATGTTATCATATTCTTCGAACGACTTGTTATTTTAACAATATGGAAAAGAGAATTCGAAGAGTCTTGTCTATTTGTAACTTTGTAAAAAGGCGAAACAATCTACTGTCTCGCATCGTGCTCCATTGTTTCCTATCATTCCTTCTAAATTAAAAGAATTTGGTGCTGTTGATCTCTTGGGACCGCTTGTCAGAACATCTAATGGATTTTCGTACGTTCTAGTCGCTGTTGAACTTACTTCAAAATTTGTTTCTTTCACTCCGTTACGTAAAGCCACTGGACGGTCTGTATCCAACGCCTTTGTTAAAAATTTCTTACGTGAAGTTGGACACGTTAGTAAAGTAATTTCAGGTAACGGACCGCAATTCAGATCTGCTGTTTGGTCACGCATGCTTCGTAACCATAAAATCAAATCTGTTTTTATTTCATTGTACTCACCACATTGTAACCCGTCTGAACGGATTATGAAAGAAATCAATAAGCTTTGCAGACTTTATTGTCACAAAAAGCATCAGCATTGGGACAGATATTTACACTTATTTCAAAACGTGTTGAATGAGATGCCTCATGACTCCACTGCTTTACCACCTGTTCTTGTACTGAAGAATAAAGAACCACCGAACAGAATCAGAGAGCTTGTACCTTTCCCGAATACACGTAAACTTCGACACAAAGACATAATTGATTTGGCTATTAAAAATATAAATTCTGCTGCAGACAAAAGGAAAAAATTACACGGTAAAGCAAATGCAAAGAAATTATATGTTGGTCAGAAAGTTCTCATTAAAGCTCATTCATTGTCACATAAGAAGAAACACTTGAATCACAAATTCTTTCTAGTTTACAATGGACCTTACAGAATCCGACGTATACCACATGATAATTGCGTTGAAGTTGAAACTCTTCGTACTAGGAAGAGTAAAGGTTTACACCACATTTCACATGTAAAACCATTTATTGAAAGATAATCTGCTTTTTAACTTTGTCTTTGCCATAAAGCTGTTCACATCACGTCACTAGTATACTTTGTCACACTAAGAATCTGTTAACATGCAACAATGTTTTGAAGTTAACTATCCAGTCTAGAACTTAGAGAACTTATTTAGACAGTATTTACGAGTGCATTGTTATAGTGAACAGACGTCACAGTGTTATTATGTGTGTACATTCTTGCTTGTTAGTTGCACGATTACTTAACGACTATAAGGCTTACATATGTAGAACATTTACCAGTACTGCTAATGAGATTTTAATGCAACATTTTGGTTTACTTGAAAATACATTCTGGATTTAAAGTACTTTCTGTGAGATACCAGATGACACAGTGGTTAGTTTATGTGACAGCTACACGATTTTATCACGACTCTACTAATGAGTGACAATTTACAATGTTGCTTTTGCGGTGTATCTGTTTTATATCTGCACAGTTTTTTTGAATTCTTCTGGAAAGGAAAACGTGTTTTAGTAGTAACTTTGTGGTATAGCTACAATGAGACAGCCTTTTCTGTAGCACAACAGTATGTTACAGTACAGTACTTACTTCATCACGACAATAAGCGTAGTAACTACCATATCTATACGCAAAGCATTTCACTTTTGTTTATCAAGAGGGAAGTACATTGACTTCTGCAGAACTTAGCTTTTGGAGGACGATAACTACGACACTTCCAGAGAGATTATCTTACAACAAGACGCACAGTTTAGCGCTACAGTACACGTATTTGAGTGATTAATTTTGTACTTAAAACATTTATTTTTAAAGATATTTGAAGTACAATGATACAAAGGTTTTCCGTGATACATTTCATTCCATTGCTGTAATCTGTAACACCTGAGGATATAATTACATTAATCCTCAGGGGGGAGCACGCTTACTTTGTGTACCATGTGTATGGCAAGCACAAGGAGCCCTAGCTAAAATGGTATTTGCTTATACAAATTTACACATCGGTACCATATTTCTCTAACACATAAATTACACAGCTATCTGATCATTTAACTGAGGGAAACAAACATTTATTATACTACAAAGTGACAGATGTTTACGTAATTACACAGTTGGATAGCTTCACACTTATGAAATTGTATTTTGTCTGTACTTTGTGAACAGTTCATACTTTTTCAGAACCATTGTGATACTATGAGAGCTTTGAATGATTTATTTGGTATGTGATCATGATTTTTAAAGTACGTTTGAGGCAGATGACACTTTTGACATGAGCAGAGAATTTTTTTTAGGTTTTGAAATTATTGGAGGAAGCTATGACGATTTTGAGAGTTGACTGAGGTGTTATGATATTATTACGATGACTATGTGTATTATGCTGTTGCGGTATGTTTATGATCAATAAGCTGATGCTATATGAGTTATTTGATTATTCTATGCATCTGTTATGATGAAATATTGAAGAAGTGTCGACGAATAAGGTAAGGAATAATGAGTAGTGGTTAGGGACTCTGGTTTGTGAAAAAGGTTGTTGGAAACCAAGAATCGTACTTTAAGATTTATGAAATGTATGTAAATGCGTGAATGTATTACATTGCCGACGAGAATTTTTTGGACACTGTTATATTTAAAGGATTTTGTTTCTACAGATTTGTAACGCAAATTCTCAACCTGTGAAAATATTTTTATCTGAGACTGTCACTGTAGCGGAAACTGCTGTCGTAATTTTTTCAGTAAGAAAGGTAAGTGACTACCTGCACGTAATGCGTCGTGGGCACCCAGCTGTGCGACAGTCGCCTTGGAAAAATGCCATTAGTGTGTGCCTTTCAGAGGCACAGGTAAAAAAAAAAGGGAAGCCATTATCCTCGCTATTGGCATTCCTTTGTAGAAAGCATCGCAAATACGACACCCTCAAACTTGAAAACATGATTACACTGTAGAGTTCTTAATTTATGATATTTACTGAAATGAAATGATGAGAAACGTTTCATGTCTATTGTCTTGCTAGTTGAAAGATTGTTTACTGCACTATGAAACGCCATACGGCTAGCAAATGACGTTTCACGCCTTGCTTTGCCTATTTTGTTTAATATCTAGTTTATAGCTGCACTGCAGCATTGGTTACTATAAAATTAATGGATGTACTAATATAAAAATTTTATGCCTACAGATCCAGTAAATAAATAATAACTTTATGATGTACTTAAAAAAAACGAAGGAGCTCAAAAAGACATTTCCCTTCACAGAAATTGCATACAGAATTTTCTTTTCAAGTACATGGTAATATTTTTTTTACAATAAATTTTTGTGGTCCACCACTTTAATTATATAGACATTAAGATGTGAATATACATTTCCCTTATCTGCATTGTTGTCTTTAGTGTACTATTTTTTTCTGCTTGTGGGTTTGTCATGTTTAGGTATAAGTTATTACACTTATTGCTGCTTGCTTTGCTTACTTGCATTTTTTTGTCATTGCTGTTTGTATTAATTATTTTGTGCTGCTGCATTGCCTCGTCCCTTAGTTAAGCATCTGAGCTCAGTAGATTTAAGTTAGCTAAAGAGGGGGTAGCCTATATAAGAGAATGAGTTGCGATGAATTTGAAGAAATGCACTGAGAGGTTATATGAGAAAAGTACAGGAAGCAGGTATAGATAGGACTTTTTGGAAATAATGAAGAACGAATGGAGATCTCCAAGAAGTAAAGAAAGTTTTGTTTGCAAGATACTGCAGTAAAACAAACCCTGTCCTTTCCCTTTCTATTATTCCGCTATGTGTTTGTGTACTCTTGTATATTTGTGTTCTTCCTGTATTTATGTGTTTAGCTAATAATATTTACATTGTAGAATTTTTCTGATGTTTAGACATTATTTATTCTCTTTTATTTTAATGCTAATGTGTGAAGTTGATGTTTCAATAATTATTCTGATCTTTTATGTATGTACTTATGTCATAATTTTTGCAACACTGATGAATTTGTTATTTCGATTCTTTTGTAAAGCCTGTACTACTGCAAATGTTCGCTGTATTGTTATGTTATTTAAACATGTATTTTGTACCTTTGTTATTGTATTTTCATGTTATAAAATTGTAATTGACACCAGTTCATCAAATTAAGTAACTTGTAAATTACATTCCACTGCACACATTTCTATTGGTCATAGTATATGGATAATATGTGAGAAGTAGGGACTGATAGTGTTTCTACGTGTGTCAATAATTCAGCAAGGGACTGGATAACAGCATTGCTGGTTCAAGGACATTTCAAAAAAAATTTTTGAGAGTGCACAAGTGGTGGTTATGGACTTGCTATATTATTTGCAAGACTCTTCAATGGTGATTGTGCGCCTGCACAGTCAAACAGATGGCTGCTGGCCATCTCTACAAGGACTACAGTGGGTCTACACCTTTGATGACCCACCAATACCATTATTTATACAAGGTCTACAGTCGGTCTGCATCTCTGGTGGCCCACCAATACCGTAATCTCTACCAGGACTACAGTGGGTCTGCTCTGAGATGACCTACCTACCAATATTCTTCAAAACTTCGACTGACTCTGCTGTGGGTTAGCTCTGTTGTGGCCCATTACCTGTCTGCATGTCAAGAGTCAGCACTGTCTTACCGTTGGAGGGACAACACTACTTCTTCAAGACTGCATGGAAATCCACTACTTCCGTGTGCATTTTCTTTTACTACTCAGACTTTTAGAAAAACACTGCAATTTTACTTTGATGAATGATCAGGACTGTCTTTATGGACTGTGAGAAAATTTTAGCTTCTGACCAACATTGTATCAATAAGTGTGTGCATTTGATATCTTTAGTATAGTAATTATGAAAAAATTTATCAAATCATTATTGGCCACTGCGCAAAACAATTTGTAAAAATTTTTTGTGGGGAGCATGGGGGCTATGTAAGTAGGCTGATTAAGTTTTTTTATTGGTAACGCCGCCGCCACGTAGCGCTCTGTATGAAAATCACTGGCTGTGCTGTATTAATTATTACAATGAACGCTGCTTGGACATTCTCACTACAGATAAATTTTTTAAAATGAAGCAGCACTTGTTTCAACAAAAGTCTGGTTGCTGTACCTTAATTTATAAATGAAATGGACTTTCAAATTACATATTTTTACATTTAAATTGACTAAGTAACTTATTAAAATACACATAGCTCAGTTAATAACAGTGCTTAAATGAATTGCAGGTTAATAGATTTTGATAGTTTGATCTTTGAGCAACACTTTAAATTCATCTAAATCTGTTGCAAAAAACACACACAAATGAACGCTACTGTTGCTCTAACTTACATTATATAGTGCATGGATGATTACCAAAGTAAACAATGACATCTTACGCTCGCAAAAAGGGCATATATACTTGTTGGAATGCATAGCAATGTGATCAGATTGTTTTTTGTTAATATCTGAAAGTCCTCTGCGAAGGTGAAGCTGGTGTCCTCATCATTTTACACAGTCTTCATCAACTAGCTCCAAGGAGTAAGTTCAGCATTATTTAACTAGGTAAGACTGAATATTCTCATATCCAACTTTATTTTCCACTTTATTTTCCACAACTACAAGCATTAATCAATGCCTCTTGAAGCACATCTTCAATAGATATTATGCGATTATAATTTGACTTATTGACCATCACTTTTGAAGCTAGCAGGTAAACTTATCACTTTACCAATTCATTTGAATCTACGAGGGCTATTCGGAAAGTAAGGAACGATAGGTCGCGAAATGGAAACCACAGCGAAAATCAAACCTGTTTTATTTGTAACAGTTAGCTACACCTTCCACCTACTTCTCTACACGTCGCCGCTCAGACTTAGACATCTGTCGTAGTGTTGTACCAACTTTTAATTTCTTCGTTACAGAAGACAGCCGTCAGTGCTTTTCGACAATTTTCTACTCTGTATTGCTACTCGCTGTCTGTGTCAAAATATTGTCTTCATAGCCAACGGTTCATTTGAGTAGAGATAAGCCTCAGGATAGCCAATTACGGGCTGTATTGTGGGTGATCAAACACTTCCCATCTAAAACGCTGCAGTAGCATCTGCATTGCCCCTGCGGAGTGCGGCTGTGAATTGTCATGTAGAACTAATCACATGACAATTGTGTTATGTGGACTGCATAGTTTCAGGCGAAACATTTCGCCAGGATCTCATACTTGGCGAGAGATGCTAATTTCCAGCCATCTTTTCGTTCTCACTGTGAGCTCAGAGCTGAAAAGAGCGACATGATGCCATTGACTGGCGTACTAGACACAGTGCCCAATGCACCTGTGCAAAGCTTCATCATATTTTCACTGCATTTTCCATTTCACGACCGATCATTTCTTACTTTCCGAATAACCCTCATATATCTGCTGGTGATTTGTTGAGGACCATTTTCCAATTAGGAACATCATCATAATTATCTTCGTGTTGTTCTTCTTCTTCTTCCTTCTTCATCTTCCTCAGAGTAATAATAATAATGTAAGTAGGCTGATTAAGTTTTTTTATTGGTAACGCCGCCGCCACGTAGCGCTCTGTATGAAAATCACTGGATGTGCCGTGTGCAGTCTGTGGCTGGTTGGCATTGTTGTAATACTCGCCATTGTAGTGTTGGGCAGCGGCAGCTGGATGCTAACAGCGCGTAGCGTTGCACAGTTGGAGGCGAACCGCCAGCAGTGGTGGATGTGAGGAGAGAAATGGCAGAGTTTTGTAATTTGTAAGACTGGATGTCATGAACTACCATATATATTTTGACTATTAAGGTAAATACACTGTTTGTTCTCTATTAAAATCTTTCATTTGCTAACTATGCCTGTCAGTAGTTAGTGCCTTCAGTAGTTTGAATATTTTATTTAGCTGGCAGTAGTGGTGCTCGCTGTATTGCAGTAGCTTGAGTGACGAAGATTTTTGTGAGGTAAGTGATTTGTGAAACGTATAGGTTAATGTTAGTCAGGGCCATTCTTTCGTAGGGATTTTTGAAAGTCAGATAGCGTTGCGCTAAAAATATTGTGTGTCAGTTTAAGCACTGTCATGCATAATTTTTCAAAGAGGACGTTTCAATAATAATAATAATAATAATAATAATAATAATAATAATAATAATAATGGTAATAATAATAATAATAATAGTAACAATAGTCTTCTTCCTTATTGTAATCATACTATTTTTCTTGTTTTCTACATTCTGCTTTCATAATACATTGTTCTTAACATCTTTGTATTGGTTTGTATTCTTTCAGAATAACTTTACCAATTTTTGTAGCTGTTGAGAAATGGGTCTGATATAAAGTTGATGTGCATGAGTCTTGAATTTCATTTTCCCTTCTGACATACCCTGGAGAGTTGTTTTTCTATGTATATCAAACCTTAGGCCTAACTGAAATTGAGTATAATAAATCAACATTAAATGATGGTAAGAGACTATTCAAGTATAGTATTTAATATACTGATTCATTGTGTTTTTTATGGATGATTGAAAATTAAATCACATTAAAATATTCAGTTATATATTACTTTATAAATAATAATGTTTTCTTAGTTGCAGAGTTGTATGCGCATTATTGCCAGCAGAAGCTTTCGAAGTATTGCTGTAGCATTCCACATTTGTTAGTAGAGAAGAACTAGGTATTAATTCTTTGGTGCATTGCTGTACGTTTGATGTGGTGTTGTGTCTCTATTTGCCCTCGTTGTGTAATTTTTCATGTTGCCTGTTATGTCATAACAAAGCACAACAAAATGAATCAAATTGCCCATAGAGCGTCATTTTATATTTGGTTACAGATAAGCATTCCCCAATATGTTGTCAAGGTTACTAAAACCTTATGAATTGCTCTAGAAAAATTAGAATATTGCACAGTTCATAAGGGCTGTGTCCACACATAACGTTTATGATGGTTTGAACTCTGCTAGGAAGACTTTCAATGAGACATCTCAATGTCTGTGGCATCCCATTCTTTCTCAATAACTGCTGAGGTCTACGACATTCTGACCCATCCTAGAGGTATTCTGTTGGGTTCTGGTCGAGACTCTGTGCAGGTCATTCCATTTCAGGAATGTTATTATCCATAAGCCACTGTCCCACCATGGGGAGGGGAAGGGAAACTTGTAACAATTTTGGAGAAACTTTATATAGTCTCAAGGAAAGTTGATACAGTTTGAGGGCAAGTTGATATAGATTTGGCGGCAAGGTGATACTGTTTTGGGGGCAAGTTGATACAGTTGCCAGGCAAGTTGTTACAGTTGGGAGTAAGCTGATACAATTATGGGCAACTTGATACAGCTTGGAGTAGGAGGCAGGTGAATATGGTTTGGGGACACTTTGATACAGTTTGGGGGCGACTTGTTACTGTTGTGAGGCAAAGACGTACAGTTATGGGGAAGTTGATACAGATGTGCGGCAAGTTGATACATTTTTGCGGCAAGTTGATACAGTTGTGGGGCATATTGATACAGCTGTGGGTTAAGCTAATTTAGTTGCAGGGCAAGTTAATACAGTTGCAAGAAAAATTCATACAGTTTTGAGGCAAAGTGATATATTTTTGAGACATGTGGATACAGTTTTAGAGCATTTTGATACAGTTTTGTCGACAAGCTGATACAGTTGCAGGGCCAGCTGATACAGTTTTGGGGCATCTTGATACAATTTGAAGGAAAGAAGATTAAGTTGCTTGAGAGGTTAATATTACAAAAATTACACATACGTTACAGCAAAATTGTAACAAATTGTTCATTTCACAGCAAAATTATCACAAAATGTTCTCCAACTATCAAACTTCCCCACAACTGTAACTAATTATCCTCTATGTTACGAGAAATTGCAAGAAACTGCTGATTCTGCAGGAATTCGCACACAAGGCAAGAAATACCTTGGAGTCTTTCCCCCCACCACACCTGTTGGTTCAGTTGGCGAATAGTTCCAACTATTGTTATTTACAATATTTTCACATCATAACAAACATTAAATTTCATCTCTCTGATTTATATACAACAGTTAATATCCTCTCTATCTCTCTCTCTCCCTCCCTCTTTGTAATGCTTACTATTATGAAGGACCAACATTACAATATTGCGGAGGAAACGCAGGTCTCCCCAATACTTGAACTGTGGGTAAAAAACAATGACTGGAATGAGGTAACAACATTATAATATTGCAGAGGAAATACAGATTTCCCCAATACTTGAACATTGGGAACATATCTTGACTTCGTAAGTTTCAACTTGCTTTTTCTTGTTGAAATTTGCTGGAACAAGTCTCAACTTGCTTAGTTGATGTCCTGATTACTCTCTAAAACGTTTACGGATGGCTAAATAAATAAATTAAAAAATGTCATTCTCTGAGCATGTCATACACTCCTGGAAATGGAAAAAAGAACACATTGACACCGGTGTGTCAGACCCACCATACTTGCTCCGGACACTGCGAGAGGGCTGTACAAGCAATGATCACACGCACGACACAGCGGACACACCAGGAACCGCGGTGTTGGCCGTCGAATGGCGCTAGCTGCGCAGCATTTGTGCACCGCCGCCGTCAGTGTCAGCCAGTTTGCCGTGGCATACGGAGCTCCATCGCAGTCTTTAACACTGGTAGCATGCCGCGACAGCGTGGACGTGAACCGTATGTGCAGTTGACGGACTTAGAGCGAGGGCGTATAGTGGGCATGCGGGAGGCCGGGTGGACGTAGCGCCGAATTGCTCAACACGTGTGGCGTGAGGTCTCCACAGTACATCGATGTTGTCGCCAGTGGTCGGCGGAAGGTGCACGTGCCCGTCGACCTGGGACCGGACCGCAGCGACGCACTGATGCACGCCAAGACCGTAGGATCCTACGCAGTGCCATAGGGGACCGCACCGCCACTTCCCAGCAAATTAGGGACACTGTTGCTCCTGCTCCTGGGGTATCGGCGAGGACCATTCGCAACCGTCTCCACGAAGCTGGGCTATGGTCCCGCACACCGTTAGGCCGTCTTCCACTCACGCCCCAACATCGTGCAGCCCACCTCCAGTGGTGTCGCGACAGGCGTGAATGGACGGACGAATGGAGACGTGTCGTCTTCAGCAATGAGAGTCGCTTCTGCCTTGGTGCCAATGATGGTCGTATGCGTGTTTGGCGCCGTGCAGGTGAGCGCCACAATCAGGACTGCATACGACCGAGGCACACAGGGCCAACACCCGGCATCATGGTGTGGGGAGCGATCTCCTACACTGGCCGTACACCTCTGGTGATCGTCGAGGGGACACTGAATAGTGCACGGTACATCCAAACCGTCATCGAACCCACCGTTCTACCATTCCTAGACCGGCAAGGGAACTTGCTGTTCCAACAGGACAATGCACGTCCGCATGTATCCCGTGCCACCCAACGTGCTCTAGAAGGTGCAAGTCAACTACCCTGGCCAGCAAGATCTCCGGATCTGTCCCCCATTGAGCATGTTTGGGACTGGATGAAGCGTCGTCTCACGCGGTCTGCATGTCCAGCACGAACGCTGGTCCAACTGAGGCGCTAGGTGGAAATGGCATGGCAAGCCGTTCCACAGGACTACATCCAGCATCTCTACGATCGTCTCCATGGGAGAATAGCAGCCTGCATTGCTGCGAAAGGTGGATATACACTGTACTAGTGCCGACATTGTGCATGCTCTGTTGCCTGTGTCTATGTGCCTGTGGTTCTGTCAGTGTGATCATGTGATGTATCTGACCCCAGGAATGTGTCAATAAAGTTTCCACTTCCTGGGACAATGCATTCACGGTGTTCTTATTTCAATTTCCAGGAGTGTATTTTGCTGAATATGGAGAAACGCTTTTCTGTAACCAAATGTAAAATGTCCTGTTGTACCGTTCATCGCAGTATGTGCGAGACATCCTCATCTAGAATGGATATATATTTACACTCATCTCCTGATCCAACACCGTTGTGCAGTTCAGTGCGTTACGTGTGAAACAGTCTCACCTACATAAGATTAGCTCATTTTAAATACAACATTTACGAGGAGAGACTAGCATAACTGATGATGGGTCGTTAGCTATTAAATAGTGTCCAGAAAAAGAGAAGCCAGAGTCTTGTCTGCTGGTAACAAAGATCAAACAATATGTTGCGGTGGAGGTTTGAAATGTTAAGAAGAAATGGATTATCCATGGGCTGAACAGGCTCTGTGGTTTCCAAAGTGTTTGTTTGTTTGTTACTCTTTTGAACAGTAATGATTTTGTAGATACTATATGTCACAACAATGATGTGTTAATTACAACGAAAGATGCAGCTAATACTGAACTTCCTCCAAATTTTCAGGCAACTGTAACAATTGATAACTCAACAAAGTGTTTCATCATTTGAGCAGCAAGTGACTAAGAAGGCTATCGACAATGCTTGTGTTTAAGTAGTTCTAAGTTCTAGGGGACTGATAACCTGAGGTGTTAAGTCTCATAGTGCTTAGAGCCATTTGTCAATCTATGTGTTTCAGACCTCTCTACGTCAGAAAAATCTCAGGAGGATGGAAGAATTGAACCTGGGTCCTTCCGCACTGAAGCAGTGATGCAAAATACTCAGCTAAGACCATGTGATTCTAGGCGATGCAGTCCGGGACCGTGGGACTGCCACGGTCGCAGGTTCGAATGCTGCCTCGGGCATGGATGTGTGTGATGTCCTTAGGTTAGTTAGGTTTAAGTAGTTCTAAGTTCTAGGGGACTGATGACCACAGCAGTTGAGTCCCATAGTGCTAAGGGCCATTTGAACCATCTGAAACATTCAGCTAAGAAGAAACCGTTGATGATGAATAACACCCACCACCCCCCTCCCCTCTCTGTCTGTCTGTCTGTCTGTCTGTCGCGTGCGTGAGTGTTTGTGTGTGTGTGTGTGTGTGTGTGTGTGTGTGTGTGTGTGTGTGTGTGTGATGCTTACTTCAATGAGGGAACAACATTATAAAACAGGGTGAGTCGCATAAGACATAACACCCCTTTTATTTCGTAAAAGGTTCCAGATATCGAAGCGAGGTTTTCGGCAAATTATCGTACGCAAAGAGGGATGTGCTTTGGTGTGTTAACTCTTGTATCGATCGAGATATTGAAGCAAGTATTGAAGCAAGCTGGTGGGAGTAGCATTATGCTATGGGAGACATTCTCCTGGTTTTCATGGGACCTGTGGTAGTAATTGAAAACACACTGACAGTTGAAAACCAGCTGCATCCCTACATGCTTGATAAACCAATACATTATCAGTATTGCCCACCGCGATGTTGGATTCCCCCTGGTGGCGTTGCGGGCACGTGACAAGGTAACGGAAATACACTATGTGATCAGAAGCATCCGTACACCACCCACAACATACGTTTTTCATATTAGGTGCACTGTGCTGCCACCTATTGCCAGTTACTCCAGAGACCTCAGTAGTCATTAGACATCGTGAGAGAGCAGAATGTGGCGTTGCGCAGTGCTCACGTACTTCGAACGTGGTTACGTGACTGGGTGTCACTTGTGCCATACGTCTGTACGTGAGATTTCCACGCTCCTAAACATTCCTGTATCCACTGTTTCCGTAGTTACAGTGAAGTGGAAACATGAAGGGACACGTACAGCACAAAAGCGTAAAGGCCGACCTCGTCTGTTGACTGACAGAGACTGCCGACAGTTGAAGGGGGTCGTAATGCGTAACAGGCAGACATCTATCCAGACCATCACACAGGAATTCCAAACTGCATTAGAATCCACTGCAAGTACTATGACAGTTATGCGGGAGGTGAGAAAACTTGGATTTCATGGTCGAGCGGCTGCTCATAAGCCACACATCACGCCGGTAAATGCCAAACGACACCTCGCTTGGTGTAAGCAGCGTAAACATTGGACGATTGAACAGTGGAGCTTGTCTGGGTGGCCGAGCGGTTCTAGGCGCTACAGTCTGGAACCGCGCGACCGCTTCGATAGCAGGTTCGAATCCTGCCTCGGGCATGGATGTGTGTGTTGTCCTTAGGTTAGTTAGGTTTAAGTAGTTCTAAGTTCTAGGGGACTGCTGACCTCAGAAGATAAGTCCCATAGTGCTAAGAGTCATTTGAACCATTTTTGAACAGTGGAAAAACGTTGTGTGGAAAGACGGATCACGGTACACAATGCGGCGATCCGATGGCCGGTAAACGTCATCTGCCAGCGTGTGTAGTGCCAATAGTAAAATTCGGAGGCGGTGGTGTTTTGGTGTAGTTGTGTTTTTCATGGAATGGGCATGCATCCCTTGTTTGTTTGTGTGGCACTATTACATCCCAGGCCCACATTGATGTTTTAAGCATCTTCTTGCTTCCCACTGTTGAAGAGCAATTTGGGGATGGCGATTGCATTTTTCAAAACGATCCAGCACCTGTTCATAGTGCTCGGCCTGTGGCGGAGTGGTTATATGAAAGTAACATCCCTTATTGCACTAGCCTGCACAGAGTCCTGACCTGAATCTTATAGAATTCCTTTGGGATGGTTTGGATCGCCGACTTCGTGGTAGGACTCACCGACCGACACCGATACCTCTCCTCAGTGCAGCACTCCGAGAAGAATGGGCTGCCATTCCCCAGGAATCTTTCCAGCACCTGATTGAACGTATGCTTGCGAGAGCTGAAGCTGTCATCAAGGCTAAGGGTGGGACAACACCATATTGAATTCCATAATTACCGATGGTGACTTTTAAGTCATTTTCAGCCAGGTGTTCGGATACTGTTGATCACATAGTATATGTACGCGGAGCAGAGACGGAAGGGGAATCACCCTAGCGAAGATATGGGCTGTAAATGGGGAAATCCATTGAGATAAGCGACCTTGACAAAGGGCAGATTATTATTATGCAGAGCCTGTGAAAGATTATCTGGAAAGCGGCGAAGCTGATCGAATGTTCATGTGCTACTATCTTCAGCATCTATGGAAAGACGTAGAAAGATAATGAAACTACCACTAGGCGCCAATGCTTGTACGTCTAATATTATTCAGAGAACGTGGGTTTCGGAAGTAAAGTAGGACAGATGGTGATCTGTGTCATGTTTGCCGAAAGAGCACAATGGCTGGTGCAAGCACAAGTGTTTCGGAACTCACCGTTCATCGTACATTGCTAAACAGGAAGCTTCGCAGCAGACCAGTGTTCAGCTGTTGATCCAACGACATCGTCAATTACGACAGCAGTAGGCACGGGATCATCGGATATCGACCGTCAATCAATGGAACCGTGTCGGCTCTACGGGTGAATCACATTTTTACTACACTAGGTCGATGGTCGTCTCCACAAACGCCGTCATCGCTATATGCAGCAACAGACGCCTACGCTACTAAAGTAGAACCTAATTTCCTGTTTGACTTAGATACGGGTTCAAAATGGTTCTGAGCACTATGGGACTTAACATCTGAGGTCATAAGTCCCCTAGAACTTAGAACTACTTAAACCTAACTAACCTAAGGACAACACACACATCCATGCCCGAGGCAGGATTCGAACCTGCGACCGGAGCGGTCGTGCGGTTCCAGACTGCAGCGCCTAGAACCGCTCGGCCACACTGGCCGGCTTTAGATACGGGATCAGATATACATATTTTTTATATGGAACTATGGCATAGACTACTTTCTGGCGCATCAAATGGCTCTTAGGAAAACTATTTCAAATGTGTGTACGTTTCCAGGTTTTTGTGGACACAACTATCGTTTCGTCAGCCAGTTTTCCGTTGCTGCTTATGTGTCAGAGCCTAAACAGCAACGTCTGAAATTCATTATTTCCAATGAAAAGAAAAGTACCAAGTTAGTTTGCTGTAATCGTAACTAGAAATTGCCGGTCGATGTGGCTGAGCGGTTCTAGGCGCTTCAGTCCGGAACCGCGTGACTGCTACGGTCGCAGGTTCGAATCCTGTCTCGGGCATGGATTTGTGTGACGTCCTTAGGTTAGTTAGGTCTAGGTAGTTCTAAGTTATAGGGGACTGATGACCTCAGATGTTAAGTCCTATAGTGCTCAGAGCCATTTGAACCATTATTAATTAGAAATTCTGATTAGAAGGAATACGCTTTAAATTAATTAGTGAGTTTATTTAGAATAACTGATTATATGCCAACGTCGTTTTACACTTTACTTAGAACGGTATGTGCTCAGATTAATTACTATGAACTGTAAGGCACATTAATTTTGCAGTCGCCGTTCGAGGGATACATGAGCGTTGGATGATATGCCGTTGCATGCTGTGCCGATTCGACGGCCCATATCGTCTGACGTAGTTGGGGCTTCATGATACACTCAATCTTTTAGTGTTTCCCACAGAAAGAAACTAAGAGGAGTCAAAGCAAGAGACCTGACAATCCACTGTACTGCTATATTCCGTCCTCTGCAACGGCCAGGAAACTTTTCATTCAGTATTTGCCTTGCAATACGGAGAGAGTGAGCTGCGCAGCCGTCGAGTAGGAACCATGTATATACACTACCACTTATCGAGTGTTATCTCTTCTAGAAGAACAGACACGATGTTCGTAAAAATGGGTGCCTACATATTTGCATTTAAGATGTGTAGAATGAAATAAGGTCCCAACAATGGAATTTCCTATGATGCCGTAAAAATGGTTCAAATGGCTCTGAGCACTATGGGACTTGATATCTGAGGTCATCAGTCCCCTAGAACTCAGAACTACTTAAACCTAACTAACCTAAGAACATCACACACATCCAGGCCAAAGGCAGGATTCCAACCTGCGACCGTAGAGGTCACGTGGTTCCAGACTGAAGCGCCTAGAACCGCACGGCAACACCGGCCGGCCATGATGCCGCACCATGCGTTTATGCTTCACGGTCGTTGTTGTACCTGACGATGCCATCGTGCATTTTCAGCTGCCCAGTAGCGCATTTTACGTAAATTTATATGACCGTGATACTTAAACGTTGCTTCGTCGGTAAAGAGCACACGCTGAGAAAACGTAGTATCGTCTGACAAACTGCCTGTTGGGTTCCGTCTTTGGTTCTTCGGCCGACGTTCATCTAATGATTTTGCTGACGTTTCGCCAGCACGAGTGGTTGGAATTGTCAAAGCTTCACCCTTCATTGCCGGTGGTGAACTGGCAATGGTGAATGAAGCTCTGACAATGCCAGCCAATGGTGCTGGCAACGTTAGTAAAATCATTAGATGAACGTCGGCCGAAGAAACCGAGACGGAAGCCGATAGGCAGTTTGTCAACAAGTGGCCACGAAAGCCTTAACAATATTCTAGTATCGTCTCCCAAGACATGCAGAAGAAACCAGCAAAACTTAATAAATCAAGTCCTCCGAATGCCTGATGTAATGACAGATGGTAAAAGTGGAGTTTATGTCGATAAAAGATGCGGATGACACTCTTGTGACTGATCCAACATAACTTGGCAATATATCTCGTGCTATTATTTACAGTATAAAAATAGCAAGTCTAACTTCTCCACGTGGCGTACATGTCTGCGTGCAAGGGATTTTTTTTGGAAATTTGTGGTAAGGACCTATGGGACCAAACTGCTGATGTCATCGGTCCAGCCGGCCACTGTGACGGAGCGGTTCTAGGTGCTTCAGTCTGGAACCGCGCGACCGCTACGTTCGCAGGTTCGAATCCTGCCTCGGACATGGATGTGTGTGATGTCTTTAGGTTAGTTAGGTTTAAGTAGTTCTAAGTTCTAGGGGACTGATGACCTCAGATGTTAAATCCCATAGTGCTCAGAGCCATTTGAACCATATTGTAAGCGGTCCCTAGGCTTACACACTACTGTTTTATCTAAATTGAACTAACTTATGCTAAGGACAACACACACACCCATGCCAGAGGGAGGACTCGAACCTCCGACGGGGGTAGCCGCACGAACCGTGACAGGACGCCTCAAACCGCGCGGCTACCCCGCGCGGCGTGCAAGGGATGTTGGAGTAGAGATGACCTGCTGATAGACATCAAAGTTCCTGCTAGTTCTGCAGTGCAAACAATTAAACAGTCGAATGGCTTGATACAACGACGTAACCTGGCAGGAGCTCGCGTAAAATACAGTAGTTGATTGCGGCCGACTTTCAGTTTTAGAATTTTTCTCGGATTGTTTTGCGAAGAGTTTCAGCTTCATTATTAGCAAGCATTATATCACAGTACTAGCCTTTTCAAGCGCTTTCGGATGCTGTTACAAAAAGGCTATCGTTCTATTTAAAAAATCATACTTGCATCAGTATGTCGATATCGACACAAGAGTAAATACTCTTTATCATATACTAAGTAAATGCCCCTTAACATACTATCATTTGCCAAAAACGTCGATTCGGTATCTGGAACATTTCTTGAAATAAAAGAGGTGTTACATCTTACGCGACTCACCCTGTACATAGGGCGTAACTAAGTTCCTCTTACAGACTTTGAGGACAAGTTAATTACAGCAGAACAAGAAATAAAAATATGTCTAGTAAACATGGGCTCTAAAATGCATACCTTAAGAGCCACGAACACTTTTTCGTCTTCGATACTGTGAAAAACATCTCTTCTGCTTCAAGCATTTTGATTTCCATATTTGGCGAGAACGTAGTGTGGGCCAAAACAAACACAAAAGTCTGGTAAACATGGGCTTTAAAATATATGCTTTAAGAGCTATAAACATTTGCTCATTTTCGCTGCGGTGAAACGTATTCCTTCTACTGAACGAGAGCTCATAGTTCTTAAGGTATGCATTTTACATCCCAAATTTACTAGAATTTTTTAGTAATTTGGGTGTAAAGAACTTGTTCTGAAAGCCTGTAAAAGGAATTTAATTACACCCTGTAGATTACAGAGGGACTGAAAAGCTGTAATACTTTCTTTGATGAGTCAAAAATACTGTAATATATTCCAGAGGGAATACAGTTTACTTCTATGTAACAGCAGAACATGACAACGCCTTGAATTGCGAGATAAATATTAATACCGTAGCACGAGGTTACTATATTTGACAGACTTTCATATCAGATGAGTTTTGACGTGGGAATAACATTGGTAATTCTCAGTGCACTTAAGGCTGTAAGTAAGAGCAATAGTAGCGCTTATTGGTGTGTAGTTTGCTACCAGTTTAGCAACGTGGCGGGCAACGGTTCCCGTGAGAGCACGGAAGTTAAGCGCTGTCGGGCGTGGTCGGCACTTGGATGGGTGACCATCCAGGCCGCCATGCGCTGTTGCCGTTTTTCGGGGTGCACTCAGCCTCGTGAGGCCAATTGAGGAGCTCCTCGACCGAATAGTAGCGGCTTCGGTCAAGAATACCATCATAACAATTGGGAGAAGAGTGTGCTGACCCAACGCCCCTCCTATCTGCATCCTCCATATTAGGATGAGACGGCGGTCGGATGGTCCCGGTAGGCCACTCGTGGCCTGAAGACAGAGTGCTTTTTTTTTCTTTTTAGCAGCGTGGCACAAAGATCCTACTATGGTCGTCTACGAAGTACTAATTCATGTGAGTACAGTGAATCAGGGTAACTTTGTAGCACATTTTACTATTTGTTTTGAAAATACTGGACAAAAAATAAATTACACGTCAAAATAAATCGTACATCACAAGAGACATTGTAACATTTCAGATCTGTAGTTACTGAGTCCTTGGAGAAGTGAAAGTGTTCAGTAATTGTGCCGTATTAGAGTATACTTTCAGTTTTAATACTGGTATAAAATTACACTGTCATTCAAGATAACTTTAAAGACTGTCTTAATAAACAAAGAATTTTTCCTATATCTAATGCTCTTGATAAATTTAGATCGTGCCAGAAGGAAACCCGGTATTAATACGAAGTAAGAACCAACAGTACGTTGAAATGTTAAGATATTTGTGTAGACTTGTTCGACTCAAATCATTGTCGCTAGAAGCTCTCTTCAGAGTCAACGCAATTAAAGGATAACCACAAGCTTAAGAGCTTGTAGGAAACTGGAAAGACAACTGAAGTATTAACCAGAAATCCCGGATGTAGTAAAATTATCACTTCTAATGTAAAAATCCAAGTAGATGGAGCAACAGGCGTTTGAAACGAAAGTGGTAAGTGGTACAAAGATAGCCTGTCTAGTGAAAAGTTACCCTGATTGACTGCAGTGTCAATAAGTTAGCTGTCTGTAGTTTAATTAGTCATACAGACAATTTAAATGCAAATTTTTTTAACCCGAAGCGTCATTGTTCTTGCAAAGTTTGTTTCGTGATCGAAATCTTACATTTTTTAGAGATAACAGAATTTTATTTTGCTAGAAAATTCAAATTTTCGTACGGATTTGAAAATACGCTTAAGTATTGCGAGAAGCAGTCTGTGTGTGTGTGTGTGTGTGTGTGTGTGTGTGTGTGTGTGTGTTTGTACTTTGTGAATGATAAATTATTTTATCAATGATATTTGTTTTCGAGATTTCGACTCTGCCACTTTCTTTGGAGATGTTACACCTCTGTCACTGTCTTTGGTCGTGTTTAAGTGTAAACGTGGGAGAACTTGTCCAATTTCATTTAGTAGCTGGTTACAGGAAATACCGTATGTAAAATTTTAGAGAGCGTTGGCAACATTGTACCAAATCATAAAACTTGTAGAGAGCCGTTGTTTCGAGTATTAAATATCTCCGCAGCTCAGTTTGTACTTAATCACGACTAGGACAATCATTTGTAAAAAATCAATAACTGCCATCGATTATATTATTCTAGTGATACATTATCTTTGCTCCTCCGAAACTGATGGTGAAACTTTACTGAAAATCATTAGGTGATGACAGTACACAGTATCAGATTGAACACCCTTTATGTATTTGGACACCATAGTAACACTAATAGATGTAAATACACTTAATTTGAGGATGTTTGCCGGCCGGAGTGGCCGAGCGGTTCTAGGCGCTACAGTCTGGAACCGTGAGACCGTTACGGTCGCAGGTTCGAATCCTGCCTCGGGCATGGATGTCTGTGATGTCCTTAGGTTAGATAGGTATTAGTAGCTCTAAGTTATAGGGGACTGATGACCTCAGATGTTAAGTCCCATAGTGCTCGGAGCCATTTGAACCATTTTTTGACGATGTTACACCAAGTGTAGGTCTAAATAATTACACTCAGAATGCCGATTTCTGTGTATGTTTGCTAGTTTTGTAAACAACATGAATATTCGGCCTGGCCAGGTTACTTTCGATCTTTTAAGCATAACTTGGAATATCAAGGCTGTTATTTCTTAGCTACATGTGTCTAGGCATGAAAATAGCATTGGGTTACTTAATTTGAGAGACCACAGAGATGCTTTACACACCTTTTTGATGGACATGTATGTGTATGTGGTGAATATCATTGTGTTACTTGCACTTTTTTGCATCACTGCTGCTTTTTTTGTCTCTCGTGGCCACTTGTTGACAAACTGCTTGTTGGCTTCTCAAATGGTTCAAATGGCTCTGAGCACTATGGGACTTAACATGTGAGGTCATCAGTCCCCTAGAACTTAGAACTACTTAAACCTAACTAACCTAAGGACATCACACACATCCATGCCCGAGGCAGGATTCGAACCTGCGACCGTAGCAGTCACGCGGTTCCGGACCCAAGAGCCTAGAACCTCTCAGTCACAGCCGCCGGCTTGCTCGCTTCTGTCTCGGGTTCTTCGACCGATGTTTGCTTGATAATTTTTCTGAAGTTTCGCCAGCACTAGTGGCTAGCATTGTCAAAGCTTCCCCTTCCATCGCTGATGGTGGAGTGGAATCGAGCTCGCGGCCGCAGACTACGTATACGTACCTGGCGCGCCAACGTCCAAGGGCTTCTCCGAGGTCATGTCCGGTGCAGTTCTCCCCTTGCTACCTGCAATGGTCTTTTGCTGCAGCTCAGGAATCCAGGATCTATTCACCGTGAGGTTTTCTTCTTTCTTGTTGAAGCTAATCTCATGTTTGTGGATTTCTACGGCTTCTCTGAACAAGCAGGTATGATAGCTCTTCTCTACAGCAAGAACTTCCGTCTCCGCGAAGTTTACTATGTAGTCGGCCTCACATATCGCGTGCTCTGCGACGGCCGATTTCTCCACCTGCCCCAACCTACAATGCTGCTTATTTTATGTTATCCTAGTGTTGATTGATCGTCCAGGCCTGCCAAGATAAACTTCGCCGCATGTACAAGGTATGCTGTATATTCCCGACATTGCAAGTGGCTCCCTTTACTCCTTTGCCTATCTGAGACTCTCTTTGATCTTCGTTGTCGGTTTACATATAATCTTTACGCCATTTTTGCGCGATGTACGACCGAGTCTGTCCGTCACTCTGGGAATGTAAGGCAGAAAGGCCGTACCCGACATTACTTTTTCCGACGTGTCACTTCGCTGAGAGTTTGACACTGTTACTTCTTATGCAGCTGGTGGAGTAGCCATTGCCACTCAGAATGCTTTCCAAGTGTTGCATCTCACGTACGAGGTGCTGTGGCGCACATATTCGTCTTGTTCGCGTTACGACCATAGCAATCGTACTTCTTCTCCGGCTCGGGAGGTGATTTGACAGTTTGTGCAGGTATTGGTCGGCGTATGTCGATTGTCGATTCACAATGTGTCTCTGGTTTTCACCATTATTTGTCCCCAGCACGTCTAGAAAGGGTAGCTGTTTGTCTTTTTCTACCTCCATGGTAAATTTTATGTTGGCATGGAGGCTGTTCAAGTGCCTTAGGAAGTCACCGAGCTGTTCGTCACCATGGCTCCACAAAATAAGGTATCATCGTGGACTAAGAGGACTACCCATGGCGACGCCTTCCAGCTGCTCGTGAAAGTTGGCATTCTACGTGAAATAGCTTGCGGTGAAACATACGTTTCGTGACGTCTTCCGGGAAAATGGTATTGGTTCAAAATGGTTCAAATGGCTCTGAGCACTATGGGACTCAACTGCTGTGGTCATTAGTCCCCTAGAACTTAGAACTACTTAAACCTAACTAATCTAAGGACATCACACACATCCATGCCCGAGGCAGGATTCGAACCTGCGACCGTAGCAGTCGCACGGTTCCGGACTGCGCGCCTAGAACCGCGAGACCACCGCTGCCGGCCGGAAAATCGTATTAATGTGCTCCAGAGAGTCATTGAGTGGCACTTTGATAAGCAGAGAATCAACATCAGAGCTGACCAGTATGTCGTATGGTCGAAGTTTTAGTTTCCTCAGCTTCTCAGTGAAATGTCCTGAGTCCTTTATGTATGTGCCACTCTTCCCTACGTACGGCTAGAGCAGAGAGGTCAAGTATTTCGTCAGTTTATACACCGATGAGCCAGGGGCGCTAAGAATCGGTCGTAATGGAACATTATTGTTATAGATCTTTGGTAATCCATACAGGAGGTGGTACGGCTTCCGTGTTGCACAGGTACCTCTGTATGTGCGCCGAGAGAGAAGACGCCTTGATTAACCGATTCGTATTCCGTGCGATCCGCTGCGCCGGATCTGCGCTTAGTTTTCGGTACGTCGTCGGTTCTAGTGGGCCCCGAATCTTCTGCTCATAATCTTCGGTCTTCATTACGACGGTTGCATTTCCCTTATCGACAGGCAGTACCAAAAGACTCTTGTCGACGTTAAGACTCTTGATAGCCTGTATCTCTTCTTTCTTCAGGTTACAAGCTTGTCGTTTTGCTCGCTGCAGTATCCTTGCTGTTTCAGTATATATTTCTTCAGCTCTTTCACAAGGAAGGGTTCGAATGAGCGATTAGCTATTGACAATGATGTTCCTCTTTGACCAACTGTCGTTCAGTGAGGTTGACCACTGTGCGTGACATGTCGGGAATCTAATTGTCAATCTGCTTCAGGCATCTTGAAAACATTACCTTCTGTCGCTCGGTGCAGCACTCGAGTTCGTTTTGAATGCTCCTGAGAGTGATGCTGTCAACCTTGTTTGTCCCAGTCGTCTCGACGCATTCTGCTACGTAGTTGAAAGAATTTGTCGAAACGTTCTTGTCAAGTATCTCTGTGTTGTACGAATTCGTTCACAAAGAAAAGCTCCTTCCATTCTGTCGTAGATGCGATGTGTTTGGGTGGTAGTGAGTAGGCGCTTACATTTCAGGAACTTCGGTGTAGCCCGTTCATCCCATCAACGCGAGAGTTTGCTGTTCAAGGTCATTTCGCATCCACTACGTCCACTATCATCTTACCAAACTGTCCTGGCGTTCGCTATAATCAGTTAAGGAAAACCTGGGACAACCAAAATTAGATGGTGGTCAGACTGGGATTTGAAACCTGCCTCTCCAGAACGTGAGTCCAGTGTGCTAACCACTGTGCCAACACACAGAGATGGAACTTTTTGTACAGGGAGGTCAGAATAAAACTGGCATTCGGTTACAATATAATCCAAATAGCAATGAAATCACCGGAAGTGGCAACAGAGATAAAGAAGGAACTGCAGCTTGCACTGCTTATGCATCCTTGTAACGAGATAACGAGATTTTCTGTGAGCTGAGGACAGTCCTCAAAGGCGGCCAAATTGTTGAACGAGGTGGCACTATGTTTAATACCAGTATAATTCAATTTTATGGCTAGCCAGGTTTAGGTTTTCCATGGTTTTCCAGAATCAATGAGGGCGAGTACAAGGATGGTTCTCTTGATAAGGTCACGGGTAATTCTCTCCACTATGTTCTCCCATCGGGTTATTGTCCCACATGAAATGACCATGATGTTGACGAGACGTGAATCAGCTGAGTCTCCAAAATCTATATGAATGTTATGCACTATATGGACAATTTCAGTGGTGGATGTCAGTTCCTCAAAAAGAGCATAGGATATTTTTACGATGTAGCACGAGCCATTTCGTTTACCCATTTACAAGGATGATTATGTTGTTTCACCTGATAAGGGTAAAAAATATGAATTTGTAATTTTCCTGACATCGATCCTTCCTCGCGTGACCATCACCCTCAGGAAATTACACTGCCGGCATCTTGTCGTCGGAATTTGGTAAAGGACAGAAAATAAATGTGGACAGTCTTATAAAGACGAACAAATCGATTCGAAGCCGGAGAGATTGGTTGCCTCTTTTACTCACAGTAATCGTTCGTCTGTAATTAATAATAATGTGAAAGAAAAGAAACTGTATTACAAACGGTCATTTTGTCATGGACCTTTTACGTCTATAGTTTATAGGTTACAAATGTTTTTGCTGGCTGTAGGCCGTATTAAGTCTCGATATTTTATATTCCTGTTTAAATACAACACGTTTCCTAGCTACAGATCAACTTTCGGGGAATATACTACCGCTTCAGTTTTGTCACCTAGCAATAAATCATCGACACCATTGTTAGCTTTACATGAAAAACATCAGAGAAGATTATCGAAACAACAATGTATTATTAGTGGTTACCTTTATTCGGTCATGGAATGTTCATAATCTGCATTGGAGAAAAACATAAAATTATTTGGAATATAAGTATAATGTAAAAACGTTCCTCCAATGACGATGATGAACATTTCGTGACCAAGTAAAGGTAGCCATTTAAAATACTTTATTTTTTCATTAATCTCGCCTGTGAAGCTTTTCACGTAAAACTAACAACTTTGTTGTACATTTACTGCTAAATGATAAACTGGAGGAGACATAACACCCAAAAAGACCGATGTAGCTCTTGAAAATCCTGAGGCTGACGATGGTGAGATACTAGCGAAAATATCCTTGAGCTACAAAGACAATTTAATCAGTATGGTACGATATGACAGAATAACAGAACTCTGCTACGGCCAGCTAAAGCCAAGTGAAGTGGAATGTTCTTTAAGTATCATTAGAAATTGAAACTAACCGAGCGACAGTCTTCACATGCTTTGCACGTGCGACGCTTGGAGCCTGTCCCAAAACCTGTAACTGTACTCGGTGAAGGTCTCACGGAAGCATCCTCCAAGCAATCCAGTCCCGCATGAACAAAGAACCATGAATCACACCTGCTGGATTTTCCGTGTTGTCCGCTGTGTGTACGTTATGGAAACATCTCAGGGAGAACGCATGTGCTCTGTACTATGGCTTCTGTTCGTTTTTCAACTGGTCGATCTACATGAGGAAGTGTATACAGGGAAATGAAATGGATGAAACTGTATTTATCGCGGAGAATCTAGAACGGCTTACTTCTAAAAATTTGAAAACTTATAAACCGGACACAATGATGTTAGTGAAGAACGTTTCTTGACGTAGTACTGCGGTGTGTGTTGGCTTTCTGAGCAAACGGAATTGATAATGCTTTCTCGAGCCAATGGATGCAAAAACATCTATAACCGTCTGCTAGCTGAATTCGTTGCTAAATTACGAATGGTATCTCGAGATCTGAACTTTCATTACCAGACGTGAATGTTGACTGTCGCATGTATTTGGTGTACACTTTACAGTAAACACTCAGTCTTAACGTTTTTGTCACGGAAAGTAGACGGGCAAGATCTAGTTTCTGTTTACTGACAACAGCTCATGAGCAAACTGTATATGCTTTCCTTGTTCTACGAATATGTGAAAGAGCTCTGTAGAGTCCGCCGTGTGCCTTAAAGGGAATTGCACTGGACGTGGGTGAGATGGACGCCAGCATGATGGACTATCTGTGTGATGTTTTTAAACCCTTTTCTTGTTACCTCCTCCATTTAATGTCGATATCCTACAATTGTATGTGACGTACAGGCCTTGATGCTTACAGAGCAAACCAGACACTTTTCTGTCTGACTGAAATCTATACGACATGCAATGAAGAAAAGAAACCTTGCTAAAAACTAGGAACCGTTATTCTTGGGAGAAATCATGAAACTAAAAACTTTTTCAGACGTAAGGTCGACAATAATTCATCTAGGATACTGTGAGGGCCTTATAAAATAATCTGTAACGTCTCTGAAATATAGTCAGACCAGGTGAGCAGTAGGAGAGACAAATCTGTCATTCTATCACAGCTTTTATTTTGATTCCTATCTCTTAGCAGCGTTCTTTGAATTGTTATGGTAATTACCGTTTTCAGCCGGTCCTTGGGGCCGAGGGGTTCAAGGCGCTTCAGTCTGGAACCGTGCTGCTGCTACGGTCGCAGGTTCGAATCCTGGCTCGGGCATGGATGTGTGTGCCGTCCTTAGGTTAGTTAGGTTTAAGTAGTTCTAAGTCTAGGGGACTGATGACCTCAGAAGTTAAGTCCCATAGTGCTTACAAGGGAACCTCCCCATTGCACCCCCCTCAGATTTAGTTATAAGTTGGCATAGAGGATAGACCTTGAAAAACGGAACACAGATCAATCGAGAAAACAGGAAGAAGTTGTGTGGAACTATGAAAAAAATAAGCAAAATATACAAATTTTGTAGTACATGCACAAGATAAGCAACATCAAGGACAATGTGAGCTAAGGAGCGCCGTGGTCCAGTGGTGAGCCGGCACGGTAGCTCAGCGTGTTCGGTCAGAGGATTGCGTGCCCTCTGTAATAAAAAAAACTGAGTCAATCGATCAACAACGAACATAAATGGATGTCTTACGACGTCGGCGCCGAGCAGGTGCAACGAACAAAAAAACGAGATTTAAAAAAAAGTGGTTAGTGTCAGCGGCTGCGAAACGAGAGGTCCTTGGTTCAAGTCCTCCCTCGAGTGAAAAGTTTACTTTTTTAATCTTCGCAAAGTTATGATCTGTCCGTTCGTTCATTGACGTCTCTATTCACTGTAATAAGATTAGTGTCTGTGTTTTGCGACCGCACCGCGAAACCGTGCGATTAGTAGACGAAAGGACGTGCCTCTCCAATGGGAACTGAAAACATTTGATCGCAAGGTCATAGGTCAACCGATTCCTCCACAGGAAAACATGTCTGATATATTCTATACGACACTGGTGACGGCATGTGTGTCACATGACAGGAATATGTTATTGACCCACCTAACTTGTACACTTCGCGATTGGGTAAAAAGATTCTTCTACCTTGCCCGATTTAGGTTTTCTTGTGGATGTGATAATCACTCCCAAAAAAGTGTTGAAAACATAACGGACGGACAGATAATAATTGTCTGAAATTAAAAAATTAAACCCGTCACTCGAGGGAATACTTGAACCAAGGACCTCTCATTCCGCAGCCGCTCACGCTAACAACGGGACCACGGCGCTCCTGCGCCTACATTGTCCTTCATCTTGCCTATCTTTTACATGGTCTACTCAGTTTGTATATTTTGCTTATTTTTTTCATAGTTGCACACAACTTCTTCCTGTTTTCTCGATTGATCTGTGTTCCGTTTTTCAAGGTCTATCCACTGTGCCAACTTATAACTAAATCTGAGGGGGGTGCGATGGGGAGTTTCCCTTTTTAGAGCCATTTGAACCATTTTGACCGTTTTCATATCCAGATAGCTAATTCTTACACGGTCCCACAGAACCTAAGAAGAAATAAATAAAATAAAGTAAGGATGGACTCATGTAAGACTGAGTAAAGTGATGCACGTGGATGTTAATGATAATCACATATATAATTCTTTCATTTTTCCTGTACTATGTATGCCTGTGTCACTAAACAGTAGTTCTACGTGGGTTTACATGTATTACTTATTGCTGTGATACAGATACTATGCTAAAACAGATGGCAGTTACAACTTTTTATCCTGGTTTATGATCATATATAGACAGAAGTCATACGCAATAGCTACACGTCTTTCGATTTGATTCTGAGGACGTAGTGATTTGTATGCCATGATAGAAATGAAAATATTCTGATCACAGCAACAAGGCTGTCAGACTGTGTTTTGGCACAGCATGTGAACACAAGAGTTTAATTCACTGTGCGAATGTATACTCTAACTGATCAAAAGTATTTGGACACCTAATAGTGAACATTAATATGGTACATTTCCACCCTTGGCCTTTATGACAGCTTCAACTTTGTTGGGGATACTTTCAATGAGATACTGAATGTCTGTAGAGGAAATGACAGCCGAACGAGATAAAGCAGTGATATTGGACGATGGGATTTGGGGAGAATCCTACGTCTTAACCTGTGACGGCAGCTGTGTAAGAGCACAAGAGCACATGAACACTAACTTTCGACATCTTGCGGATTTATTGGTTATTATCATTTGAACGCTGTTAAATGCGACATAGATGCTGCAATCTGTGAGATACGCCGCTTCAATCTACCGCACTACTGCTCCTCTACACTCTGTGAGATTTGGCATCAGGGTCGCGGGCACATCTTCAGTTGTGCACGTTTTAAGGAGCTTTTGCGCATGCGCAACTCGCGTAACATAATTGCCTGACGGGGTAAACTAGAGCTTCTAAAAACACATGTTGGCGCATCCGCCATTTTGTTTCCCAGCGAATGCCAAACAGTGAACTGTTTTGTTTTGTTCAAGTCTTCTGAGGCATTATAGAAGTGTCATGCATAGAGCCTTAGATCGTGCTATTTTGAGCTTTCATTACGCTCATGTTTTCATCGATATGTGGATTAGACACAAATATCTCGCGTTTGTATTTGCTTATTGCTGATTTTCTTTTCTGTCCGAATTAAGAATAAAGGTGCAAGAAACATGTATAGCTCTGTGATAGAATCACGTACTATGTATATGTTTTATTTTCTTCACGGAATTCAAATGAAATATTCGATAATGACGTTTATTAAATCATGTACCAGGCTCCTATAAGTACGAGTTGGTGCAGCTGCATCTAAAGTGCATATTTGCACAACAACCAAGTATAAATACGAAACTCACCAATCACAACACTTCTGATCGAATGAAGACTTGTGTCGTTAAATTTCCATGACACATAGGAACACAGTTAACACTTACACACTACATAATTCCTTCTCCAAGGTAAAGCACAAGTTATGTGTAAATATGGAAAATGGCTAAAGTTGACAAATGGCTGACTATATGTAATGTTAATTTCAACCTTCTGCTTTCTTCCAGTTAAATAAGAAGTAAACCATTTGGCACTGTCCCACTCATACTACAATACTTTCATAATTCATGCAGTGAAAAGCCTTTGAGAGATCACAAAAAATTCCAAAAAGTGATGTTCGGTTATTCAGAACATTTAATATTTGATCAGCGAAAGCATAAATAGGATTTTCTGTTGAGAAGCCGTTTTGGAAACCAAATTGACATTTTGTTAGTACTGCTTTTTTTTACAAATATATGAAGCTACTCTTGAATACATTACTTTTTCAAGAATTTTGGATAAAGTTGTCAGAAGTGATTGGGCAGTAGTTGTTAGCATCAGACATATCCCACTTTTTATGCAATTATTTAACAATAGCATATTCCAATATATCTGGAAGAACGGCCTGTTTCAGTTAGCTACTAGATTTTAGCTGAGAATCCTGCTTATCTCTTTGGAACAAGCTTTTAGTACTCTGTTGAAAATGCCATCAATTCCATGTGGGCTTTTACTTTTGAGTGAATTTATTATTTTCCTAATTTCAGTAGGAGAGGTTGGTTGAATTTCAGTTTTCTCAAATAGCATAGGTACTGCCTCTTACAAATACAGCCTTTCATTTTGTAATGAACAGCTGGATCCTGTTTTCTCTACATCAGTTAATAAATGATTATTAAAATATTTTCTGCCTCTGACATTTTGTGAACAAACTTTTCATTGAGTTTGACAGAAATACAGTCTTCCTGTGCTCTTGGATGTCCTGTTTTCCTTTTAACTATATTCCACATTGTTTTAATTTTATTATAAGAGGTGCTGATTTCAGACATAATGCACATACTTCTGGATTTTTTAATGAATTTTCTTATTGCAGTGTAGTAGTTTTTACAATGTTTGACTGTTTCTGGATCATTACTCCTCCTAGCTGAAAGATACGTTCCTCTTTTCTGTTAACATAATACTATCATTCATTTAGTAAGCCAAGGCTTTGTAGATAGTTCCTTATAATCATGTTTCACTGTTTTCTTAGGGAAACTGTTTTGAAATATACTCATGAAGGTATCATGAAACAGGTTAAATTTTAAATTAGCATTAGGTTCCCAGTCTAACTGTTGCAAGCTTTCCCTAATATATTATTTACTTACAATTCATAACTGTGCGCTCCGTCAGGGTTCCGAGTTTTCGCGACGACAGTTAACAGTCCTATTTTTTTCTTCTCTCCGAATCTTCTGGGAAACGAACCATTCTAAAACCACTTATAGAATGGTTAAAACAGTTTATGGCACCACAACCACCCATAATTTCGTTCCAAAGTGCCGTGACGCAAATCCTATAGCACCGCAGAACGTTTAGACTTCAGAGCTCTGGGAAGGAAAGAGGCGGATGGGCCAGCTTGTACTTATAGGAGCCTTAGGGTAAACACATACGTATTTGTTTAAACAGCATGCACAGTTCACGACGTGCACAGCTAACCCTTCCCACTCAACTAGAAGTTTATGTCAGCGCCACCAGGTGGTAGCAGACTGCGGCAGACTTTTATCCCCATTCACTGGCCATAAATTCTGCTAGATGGTAGCACACTCCTCAGATATGCTAATTCACTCGCTATATACTGTAGTAAAATTAGAGTGGATGTCAGTATATGTTAAAGCTGAACTGACAATAAACCTATTTCGTCGGTTTCTGAATGAATTATAGTACATTAAGTTACGAATTTTATCATACAGTGCCCACTTAAGGCCCTGAGAATCGTAAGGCCCTAAAGTACGTCTCCATAGATTGCGAGATTATAGCATTTATTTATGCTTCTGAAATCTGTTGACCTTACTGCGAGTCAGGTTTATATTGCTGTAGGCCAGCATTGTATATATGGAAATTCACGAAACGCTGTATCAATGGTTCGTCTAATATTCACTTAAATGTGGGACCGACGGCTGTGTGCTGTAGGCCCATATGTATCTCAGCGCCTCATTTGTACTCTAGTGAAGTCACCATGTTGGTAGACTTTACTACTTAAGCTTAATCATTTCCACTAACGGCACTTTGTATTTGGAGTTTGTTCTTTATTCTGTGGGAATCAGCCTTCATGATCAGTATAAATATGAACTATGTTGAATCTATTTTAAATGCTAGCAGGACAGTAAAACTGTGAGGACAGGTCTTGAGTCGTGCCTGAGTAGCTCAGTCAGTAGAGCACTTGCTTGTGAAAGGCAAAGGTCCTGACTTCGAGTCTCGACCTGGCACACAGCTTTAATCTGCCAGGAAGATTCATACCAGCATAACCTCTGCTGCAGAGTGAAAAATCACATTCTGGGAACAGAATAGTAAATTACCAGGAAAAGTTAGTCACAAAGAAACTAAGGCTTTCGAGTATAGCACAAGTTCTATGAGTGCATCTTGAACGCCAGGCGGATTTATTTTGTCGTGGCTGGCTCTCCCAAGGTTATCAGTAGTTCTAATGGAATCTCGTCTACTTCCGGAGCACTGTTTCGACTTAGATCTTTCAGTGCTCTGTCAAATTATTCTCAAAGTATCATATCTCCCATCTCATCCTCATCTATGTCCTCTTCCCTTGATATAATATTGCTTTCAAGTTTATCTCCCTTGTACACATTTCTACTTTCCCTTCCTTGGTTAGGCCTGGTTTTCTTTCTGAGCTCTTGATATTCATACAGCTATTTCTCTTTTTTGTAAAGTTCTCTTTAATTTTCCTGTAAGCGGTACCTATTTTTCCCCTAGTGAAATATGCTTCTAAATCCTTACATTTGTTTTCTCGCTATCCCTACTAAGCCATTTCGTACTTTCTGTCAACCTCATTTTTAGACGTTTGTATTCTATTTCACTTGATTCATTTGCTGCATTTTTAAATTTTCTCCTTTCATCAGTTAAATTCGATACTCCTGTTTTATCGAAGGGTTTCGACAAGGTCTTGTCATTTTATCTATGGGGATCCTGTGCTGCCTTCACCATTTCATCTCTCAAAGCTACCCATTCGTCTTCTACAATGATCCTTCCACATGTTCTAGTCTTCCATTGCCTAATGCCCCCTCTGAAATTTTAAATAACCTCTGATTCTTTCAACTTCTTCAGCTCTCAATTTCTTAATTTCCTACCTGTTTGCAATTTTTTTAGCTTAAATCTCCAGCTCATAATCAATACATTGTGGTCAGAGTCTACATCAGTAGTGGGATGATGGCGACATGAGGACATTCTTTTATCAAATTGATAGGCAAATTAATTAAATTGATCAATTAACTATCCCCACCCCCATCGTCAGATGAGGTAATAGGTTTCCCCAGCTGGCTCCTGGGTGCCCACCCACTTCTCTTCCCAACCCCTCCTCCTTCCCTACCTCCAATGGCGGGAATTTCGAATTTTGTTTAACTTCTGATTGTATTGTATATTGTGGTTGCATCATCGTTATGACGCTCGAGCAGTGCACTGCCAGGTACTACACACGATGCTTGTAATCAGGTATTTAATGCACAGCACACTGTGCCGCATTGCCATGGGTGTCCAGTGAGAGGTGTTGCTCGTGTGGTTTCCTATAGCTGAATGAGCAGATGCGCGAGTGGTGTAGTGTACGCTGCTTGGGGCTATATCTGTCAGTCAGCAGGGGAACCATAGGACCTGCCCGAGGCCAAGTCAGAGATGTCATGTGTAACATTGAGGGCCCAGCTCACACACACACTGGATCTGTCTTCCCACATTCCACTATCACACAGTGCCACATGGTGTCGCAGATGTCCCATGCCCAGCCAATGATCAAAGGGAATGGGCAGATAATTAATGTCAGCCACCATACCCGAGGTTTTCTGGGGTGGATGGCTACCACACCATCTTGAATGAACAACAGATCTGTTTTTTAAGTTAGCGTCTTCTTCCCATAGCTGTGCCCTAACAAACAGCAACCTGCATTTCTAGGGATGCAGGTGGTGCCAGAAGTATCAGGCTATCTGTTTGTCCCAGAATGATCAAAGGGTGTCTTTTCTTGCCAGCAAACAAAGGATGTTTTAAAAGTTCCCTCTATCTGTTTATTCCAGAATTTGTTTGCAAGATAACTCTCCCCACACATCAGCATGCTGTTTCTCAGGCACCTGCACCAAACTGCTCCAGCCTGCTTCAACAAAAAGAGGGCACATTCTAAATTGCTGGTATGGCATTCTCAGTTCCTATTGGTCCTCTGCAAAAGAGATGGTGGAACCTGAAGGTATATAAAGCCTAACATCCCCCACACCCCCCACAACCATCATCAGTCTTTGACAGTGCCTATTTGTGTTTATGTGCTCGTCGCATTGTGAAATGCTCAGTCGGTAGCAGTGCCTGCAGCAGTGGTGATGGGAAATGGCCAAACTTGGAGCAATTGCCATGTAAGTGTTTATAAAAAATTATGCGTTCAAATGGTGACAATTATAAAATTTCATAGCAAAGTATTCAGATTTTTCCGGATTACGATACATTTTCATAGCAAGTGGATATAAAAGTTCTTTTGCTTGCTGTTACTTACAACAAATTTCCAAAAATTTAGCACCGTTGAAATGGGAGCCTAACAAGTGTATAGTTCCTGTCAACTGTTTTGAGAATGGGATATTTCCTAACTTCTTGAATCACCACTATTGTTTGATGATAATGGTTGGTTTGTGGGGCACTCATCAGCGGCTGTACAAAGTCCCAATTTTTATGCAGTCCAATTTTTACACAGTCCACTCTAGCCACTGTCACGAATGTTGATGATGATGAAATTATGAGGCCAACATAAACACACAGTCCCTGGGCAGAGAAAATCTCCAGCCTGGCTGGGAATCGAACCTGGGACCCCGTGATCTAGAGGTAGCAATGCTAGCCACTAGACCACAAGCTGCGGACGCCAATACTGTGGAACTGTGATTGAGTACGAAAGGAAGTAAATAGAGTCCACACGCAAATAAGGTCTGCTGCAGCCACGAGGATGATACGCACGCTGGTGAGGGTTTCAGGATAACTTGTCTAAGTGCCTTCTGAACCAGAGCTGCTAATGCATTACCCGTCACTTATCTCGACGCATGTAGAGACAGCTATCAGCGTCGAGTTCGTCCGCAGGTTGCTATCAGGGCTGCTGATCTCCGTCTCGATCTGCAGACCTAAGCTGATATACCTGCACAAATCATGTCTCCGAAATCTAAGTTATTCCGACCGGCCGTCCAGGTGCGAATCCACGAAACTCTGCCCTCCTTACCGAGGCAGTAATAACACACCTAACTCGACCGGGACACCGATCATTACTGCACGTCATACCTCTCTGGTGGACCGGATGAGGGTGCCACAAAAATTTCCTCTCTGGAGACAAACTCGGAAAAATTAGTGCGTGTCGATCCCAGAAAATCGCAAGACTGTCAATAGTGGCAGGCCGTGGATCTTAACGCCAGTTACTTGCATACAAATCGCCGCAAAACAACCCCTCCAGAACATGTCATAATCCTCCCCCAACTGACAGGTTTGTCGCAAAAATTTGGCGGCACCTTTTTGCGTACACGGGAAGCCTCAGACGTCTGGACACGAAACAGAACAAGTGAAGCAGCTTGTCTGCATGTGCGCCACTGAATCACACACCTTGATGCGTGAGATGTGCATTTCTCAGAAGGCCTCCCTGACAATGCCCACACAGTCACACACAGGCGCAATACTAGAAGCAAACCGCGAAAAAAAAACGACAAGGAGGCACTTGTTCTCGCATAAAGTGATTGATATGGCGCCGGACCGTCGTGTTTAGACGTCTCTGGAAGCCACGTGATCCTTACACTGGTTCGCCGGCCGAAGTAGCCGTGCGGTTCTAGGCGCTGCAGTCTGGAACCGCGAGACCGCTACGGTCACAGGTTCGAATCCTGCCTCGGGCATGGATGTGTGTGATGTCCTTAGGTTACTTAGGTTTAACTAGTTGTAAGTGGTAGGGGACTAATGACCTCAGAAGTTGAGTCCCATAGTGCTCAGAGCCATTTGAAACATTTGAACCTCACACTAGTTCGAATCCTTCCTCAGGCATGGATGTGATTGATGTCCTTAGGTTAGTTATGTTTAAGTAGTTCTAACTTCTAGGGGACTGACGACGTCAGATGTTAAGTCCCATAGTGCTTACAGCCATCTGAACCATCCTTACACCAGGTGACACAAAACTGACCAGTTGGCCCTTGCTGGCTGTCGCAGTGGTCGCCTCAGACTACTCCCCTCCCCCGTCCCCCCTCCGCCCCCTCCCCTCGACTGTATATCATTATCAACCGTCGGCATTCTTACATGAGCTCGACAGACATGCGAAAATTGCCGAGTCTAGCTTATCTTGACCGTGTAGAATGGTCACAGAATAGACACCAGAAAATATACACAAATGAAGGTAGTATCGTCACCCAATTTAATCAGAGCAATAAGAAGTTAAAGCTCTCGGTACCCGATCATTTGTTATGTCATCTTTTTATCTGACCCATTCGCACCGAAAACAGCGCATGTGGGCACTAAAAATGGAAGGGATCAAACCAATAAAGTTTGGCATCTCTCATCCCCCCCCTTTCCCACTCACAACAGATTTTTTGCACACTGAAAGACTCATTTAGGACTGTGGTAGTGTGTAACTAACATGGAGAAAATCTAAATAACCTGGAAGATAGATATGACGTCAAATATCTGAATGACTCTGGGGAATTTGTTTTTGACATGGCCAACATCGCATCCTCACTAAAGCTAATACATCTTCATCTGTCACAGAAGCATCATCAGGTCTCCCACAGTTACCCACACCGTTTCTCACACACTCTATCGAAAGTAGGCACAAGGATGATGGCGGTTCTGGAAGTTGGTGTTATTTTCTATTTCACCTGTTGGTCTATGCAAACTTCTCAGTAAACATTTGAAACAATCAAAAATTTACTGACAGGTGTCCAATACAACCATATTGACACTTTTCTCTAAAAGAAAGGAATTCTAATGCAATGATTCTCTCAAGAAAACTCTCACAAATACTGAATCCCTCATCAAAACAAACATCATACATAATGAGCAAAATGAGAGATATTCCACTCAGCTGACATTAATCCTGCAGCAGCTGACTGCTAACTGTGGTTCAAGTACAAGCATCTATCTGTATCAGTTGCGAAATGTATCTTCAAGCCATCCCACTGCACCACCAATATTTGCCGAAAAGTATTATTCTTGCGCTCCTCCATTTTAATTTCTTTCCAATCCTCATGTAGGAAGCTATGGACGCAGTACTTGGTTGCATGCTCACAGGTAGTGCAGTTAAGTCCTCGCTGTCCAACACCAACATCTTATCAACCGAATACATTGTGCTCACACAACTGCTGCCCACCAGTTTCCAGTTGCGTGAGGCTGGCCACCTGCAGCGCCTGGCACTCAGTGTGGCCTGCATGAACAAAGATAGCTGCGATCTTCCCCATAGGCTGCGAGAACAAAGAAACGCACTAACACTGGCCTCTGTGTTAACTAGTGTTAACCTAAGAGGCCAGTAGATGGCATGCACATGCTGCCACCTTGCTAGTTCCTCGTGACGCGACTTAGCATGTGAGTGGTGTCATGGCAACCTCGGCGACTTCTTGCCAGATGTTTTCAGTTCTCTGCAGTACATGATGGGCAGAACTATGGTCAAATAAACTCCGTATCGAGGTAGGCCCAAACAAAATAGGCAGTATGTGGTCTTGTGTTATCTTGTTGAAAGTTAATGTCATGGACGCCTTGAAGATAGGGCACGGCGACTGGCTTTAACTCATCAGATATATAATGGTTGCTGTCCTAAATTACACTCTACACACACCAGAAGTGATCATATTGTGTAACTAAAGGTACTCTATACCATCTTGGCAACTGCTGGGCCAATATGACGATGACTAATACCAGCTGGTAACACTCATTCTCCACGTAGCTTCCAGATATCGATATTTGTATTGTGAAGCTGTAAGTAGAACTGGTAACATTCATTCTCCACGTAGCTTGCAGATATCGATATTTTATATTGTGAAGCTGTAAGTAGAACTGTGTCTCATCTGAAAAGATGATGTGGTGCCACCCCTGTGTCCAGTATTGTTACTGGGCACACCACTGTCCGCGCATCTCTCTCTCTGCTATGCACCAAGGGAAGGCACAACAATGGTCGCCATGGGAACATTCCATAGCAGCTCTACAGAAGTCATTGCATTGTCCATGTGGATGCTTGTGCTGCAAACAAGCTAATTTCCTGGCTCAAGGGAGGGGGGACGAGGGCTAGTTGTTATAAGTTTCCAATAATTTTTGTATGAGGAGGTTTTAAAGATATTTTTTAACGAATACATTGTAATGTAGCACCATTATTATAGATGCATCACATATTTCTCCTTATGATCGGCTAATAGGAATATTGCTGACTTTTTAGCAAACAGAACACAGCATGTTTTTCTCAATGGAGAGACGTCTCCAGACGTTATAGTAACTTCTGGCGTGCCACAGGGGAGTGTTATGGGACCATCGCTTTTCACAATATACACTCCTGGAAATTGAAATAAGAACACCGTGAATTCATTGTCCCAGGAAGGGGAAACTTTATTGACACATTCCTGGGGTCACATACATCACATGATCATACTGACAGAACCACAGGCACATAGACACAGGCAACAGAGCATGCACAATGTCGGCACTAGTACAGTGTATATCCACTTTTCGCAGCAATGCAGGCTGCTATTCTCCCATGGAGACGATCGTAGAGATGCTGGATGTTGTCCTGTGGAACGGCTTGCCATGCCATTTCCACCTGGCGCCTCAGTTGGACCAGCGTTCGTGCTGGACGTGCAGACCGCGTGAGACGACGCTTCATCCAGTCCCAAACATGCTCATTGGGGGACAGATCCGGAGATCTTGTTGGCCAGGGTAGTTGACTTACACCTTCTAGAGCACGTTGGGTGGCACGGGATACATGCGGACGTGCATTGTACTGTTGGAACAGCAAGTTCCCTTGCCGGTCTAGGAATGGTAGAACGATGGGTTCGTACCGTGCACTATTCAGTGTCCCCTCGACGATCACCAGAGGTGTACGGCCAGTGTAGGAGATCGCTCCCCACACCATGATGCCGGGTGTTGGCCCTGTGTGCCTCGGTCGTATGCAGTCCTGATTGTGGCGCTCACCTGCACGGCGCCAAACACGCATACGACCATCATTGACACCAAGGCAGAAGCGACTCTCATCGCTGAAGACGACACGTCTCCATTCGTCCCTCCATTGACGCCTGTCGCGACACCACTGGAGGCGGGCTGCACGATGTTGGGGCGTGAGCGGAAGACGGCCTAACGGTGTGCGGGACCGTAGCCCAGCTTCATGGAGACAGTTGCGAATGGTCCTCGCCGATACCCCAGGAGCAACAGTGTCCCTAATTTGCTGGGAAGTGGCGGTGCGGTCCCCTACGGCACTGAGTAGGATCCTACGGTCTTGGCGTGCATCCGTGCGTCGCTGCGGTCCGGTCCCAGGTCGACGGGCAGGTGCACCTTCCACCGACCACTGGCGACAACATCGATGTACTGTGGAGACCTCACGCCCCACGTGTTGAGTAATTCGGCGGTACGTCCACCCGGCCTCCCGCATGCCCACTATACGCCCTCGCTCAAAGTCCGTCAACTGCACATACGGTTCACATACGGTTCACGTCCACGCTGTCGCGGCATGCTACCAGTGTTAAAGACTGCGATGGAGCTCCGTATGCCACGGCAAACTGGCTGACACTGACGGCGGCGGTGCACAAATGCTGCGCAGCTAGCGCCATTCGACGGCCAACACCGCGGTTCCTGGTGTGTCCGCTGTGCCGTGCGTGTGATCATTGCTTGTACAGCCCTCTCGCAGTGTCCGGAGCAAGTATGGTGGGTCTGACACACCGGTGTCAATGTGTTCTTTTTTCCATTTCC
This sequence comes from Schistocerca gregaria, assembly GCF_023897955.1. Lineage (NCBI taxonomy): Eukaryota > Metazoa > Arthropoda > Insecta > Orthoptera > Acrididae > Schistocerca > Schistocerca gregaria. The sequence continues at coordinate 180,396,215 of NC_064931.1, read as the reverse complement.
AGGAGTGTATATAAATGACCTAGTAGATAGTGTCGGAAGTTCCATGCGGCTTTTCGTGGATGATGCTGTACTATACAGAGAAGTTGCAGCATTAGAAAATTACAGCGAAATACAGGAAGATCTGCAGCGCATAGGCACTTGGTACAGGGAGTGGCAACTGACCCTTAACCCTTGCGAAGACATAGAAAGAAGGATCCCATATTGTATAATTATATGATAGCGGAACAAACAATGGTAGCAGTTACGGTCTGGGAGTGTGCGTGCGGAACGATTTGAAGTGGAATGATCATATAAAATCAATTGTTGGTAAGGCGGGTGCCAGGTTGAGATTCATTGGGAGAGTTCTTAGGAAATGTAGTCCATCGACAAAGGAGGTGGCTTACAAAACACTCGTTCGACCTATACTTGAGTATTGGTCATCAGTGTGGGATCCGTACCAGGTTGGGTTGACGGAGGAGATGGAGAAGATCCAAAGAATAGCGGCGCGTTTCGTCACAGGGTTATTTGGCAAGCGTGATAGCGTTACGGGGATGTTTAGCAAACTCAAATGGCAGAGTCTGCATGAGAGGCGCTCTGCATCGCGGTGTAGCTTGCTGTCCAGGTTTCGAGAGGGTGCGTTTCTGGATGAGGTATCGAATATATTGCTTCCCCCTACTTAATACCTCCCGAGGAGATCACGAATGTAAGATTAGAGAGATTCGAGCGCGCACGGAGGGTTTCCGGCAGTCGTTCTTCCCGCGAACCATACGCGACTGGAACAGGAAAGGAAGGTAATGACAGTGGCACGTAAAGTGCCCTCCGCCACACACCGTTGGATGGCTTGCGGAGTATAAATGTAGATGTAGATATTATATCTGCTCATGCACATTGGAACAATTTACCCCGCAATGGGGGATGTTGTTATTGGTGGCAGGGTAATCACTTACACGTATTGTAGCTTTTTAAGCTTTGCTCACAGATGCTATAGTTTTGTATCATTTATTGTTATCAGTATTACACAAAGGTCTGTTTTGTTTTCACAAATTACTGGTGATATGGCATTACTTGTTACCACTTTGCTATACAATTCCCTGGGTTTTGTGCCTCTGTCTTCTCATGTAGCATTCACAAGGAAAATACATAATAAGAAACTGCACAGGACGTACTCTTTCATCTCGCTTAACTGGAGTTGGTTTGATATTCATGTGAATCATCTTCAAGAGAAATACATACACTTTTGAATGCAACAGTTAATTTGTTAGTTGTTGGAAACGAAGGAGAAGGCTCTTTATAACTCCTCACTAGACTTTCGATAAATTTTCATAGGCGACAAATGACGAAAAACAAAATACTTTTTGTATGCGAGATAGGTGAAAGAAGACACACATCATGCCTACTTCGAAAGCACATATAAACCAAACAAACCAGACAAAGTTGGCAACTTCACTTGGATTACTTTGCAGCATTTACGAATTTAACGGAAACAAAATGTCATTGATATCAGCATCATATCCGTTTCATGCTCAAGACTTTTTATCTTCATCCCGAACGTAAGATGAGTGAGAAAGAAAGGAAACTATTAAAGAAATTGGCAATGAAGATGACTCGTGTGTTACACGATGACGGTTATAATTGGCAATGGTGACTGCAGTGGCATCATTGGAGAGGTGAAAGTGGTAACATTACCGAAGAAGATGGAGATTTTGATAACAAATACTGCAAATACAGTAGATATAGACAATGGTAATAGAAGACACAGTGAGGAAGACGAATGTAACATATGTTGGGGAATTGTACGCAGGCCCTGACCTACCGTTATGATGGCCATTTGCTTTAAAATCACGCTTCCCTACAGTGCAGTGTAAAGTTGCCCTGGCAGTACGCAACAAACGGAGCAATCGGGTTGTTACAGTCGTTAATGGCGAGTGAATCGGTATGATAGTTTTACAAATTCAGAGTGAAATTCATTCTTTGTTTGGAGGTTTGGTGGCTGTGGTGTGCGTACTGTAAGACCTTCGGTACACACACCATCAGATTGACTTGTCGCTCTAGCGAAGTAGGCGAGTGTCTGCAATATGTCTCGTGGTCTTATCGTGGCGTGCTTATCTTCTGCCGTTAGGTCAGATGATAGAAATGCCACTTGCACGCTTAGAGTAGGAGATTGACGGTGACAACTTTAAACAGAACTTGATTAATTTTCACACACATTTATTAAAATAATAAAAAGCATAGAAATTACTTTACTTGATTCTGAATGCTATTTACAGTTGACAGTCTGAAGTTCTTTTGGTCTTGGTATGTGAATCTTATTCTCACATATGTAATACTTGACAAAATGTCTATACATTTATCTTCATGACTTTGTACAGGAATATGATGATCATATAACGCGCAGACTGAAACTTTACATAGACTGGTACAGACTGGTGCAGACTAATGCAGACTGATGCAGACTGACTAATTGGAGGTCTGTACACTCGTTGTAATACATCGTGCGTTCAGGTATCACTGCGCGAGTGTGATCCTCGAGGAGAAAAGGTTCTACGTTAGCAGCAATCTCATTGGCTGCGTGACATATTTATACGCGGATCGGCAGAAGCAGAATTTGGTCCGTCTCTAAGACAGCGCCATCTCGTAGTGCGGAGACGGACGAGCGCTGCGCCTGCGCTGTTGTGCTTAGCGGTGCGCGCTCTAGTGGGAAAGTTGTGTACGCGCTGACTACGCGGAACTATGTACACAACAGTGGCACAGTCCACAGACCAGTATTTTAAAATGTTGGATGTTCATGAATTTAAGGTAGTAGAACATATTGTGATAAAAATCCACTAAATTCTGTTTTAAAATATTACAGTTTCATCTCACCCATAGACCCCACGAAATTCATTAATAAGTTTGTCGGTAGAAATCCTCATTAATTCAAATATGAGTGCAAGGAGCAAATTTGTCCGTCTGGAACAAAGATGTCGTTGATATCAAGGAAATTTTGGTATAGTTACCTTGATACGTGACGCACAACACTATAATTGCAGCATAAAATTAATCTGGGAGTAGTTGTATTTGCATAGTTCAGGCTTCTTAAAGTGATCGTGTTGTATGTACTTCTTTTGAATGTATAAAAACGGAATACAGTGCTGTTTTCGCCTCATTGCCGACACCGAAAATTCATGTAACGATGAAAAAGAATTATCAAGAGGCGTATTACTTTTCAACAGCTAAGAAATAAAACTTCCTGGCAGATTAAAACTGTGTGCCCGACCTAGACTCGAACTCGGCACCCTTGCCTTTCGCAGGCCAGTGCCCTACCAGTGGTAGAGCACTTGCCCGCGAAAGGCAAGGGTCCCGAGTTCGAGTCTAGGTCGGGCACACAGTTTTAATCTGCCAGGAAGTTTCATATCAGCGCACACTCCGCTGCAGAGTGAAAATCTCATTCTAGTTAAGAAATAGGATGAGGAATTTAAATGTGAACGTACTAATGTTGACGATGATCCGCGTAATGGACGTCCGAAATCTCGAACTACACGTGAAAATATAAAGACAGTGCACTTTTTTTTTGTACTGGACGTTTGGCAGATACATGTCTAAGAAAGGGACTGCACTTGTTGGATGATACCATCTGTACCGACTGTTTACTGCGGGTGAGATACGGACCCTCCACTTCACATTATAAACGAATCTACAATCAATGCAGTGGATAGAAGCCTATCCACCTATTCAAAACATCGAAATCGTTTTCATTTTCTGAAAATATTATGGCCACCGTTTACGGCGACCTTTGATACTGGTAAAACAGTAACGAGGGAGTACTACACTATTCTTGTGCACCAGCTGTATAAAACAAAGTACGAAATGGATCTTGGGAAAAGTGGAAAAAAGTATTTCAGCACGACAGTGTCCCCACCAGAAAGAGTGCTGTGGAATTAGAAAGACCGTGGGTGTGAACTAAGAATGACTGGAAGATCCTCCATATTCACCAGGACTGACAGTTTCTGACTTTCGCTTGTATGTAGATTATAATAAATTGATGTCAGAAAAACGTTCTGCCATTGAGGAGGCTATGACTGTCGTAGATGCGTATTATGGAGACGATCCAGAATGAATGGAATATTTTACAATGTATTAGATCTCGCCCTGGACTTGGGGTGCTACACATGCGCGATGTTTTATAGATATAAGTTTCATGTAAATTGTAACGTTGGTGGGAGTCTCATAATAATACTTCCCCATTCGCGGAGGGGGTTATGAAGAGGTGGGGTGTGGATGAGGGGGGGGGGGCGGGGGGGGGGGCATGATCCTTCGTAGCTTCGTTCTGAGTTTCCGAACATAACAGTCCCGCCCATCCAGTGACAACAACATGTTGAGGTTAACGGCGAAAGACCGTGTGCCAAAAGATTATTTGAGAGCATTACACAGCCGTCAGTTTTATTATTGATGAAGAAAAATTATAGGGGAAGGAGGTTAATTCTCGAAACTTCGACTTTTAATTTACAACTCAAGCGCCTAAAACAGGTAGACTTTCACAAATCTGTGAATTATGTGCCGTAGTATTTTACTACACATAATTTTCATATCTTCTTGGTCGCCTGTCTCTAAGAATATTCCAAGTTTCCTAGTAGTCTGAGTATTTCATAATTTGAGTTACATGAAGTCGAGAAACGAAGATAAATTTACTCCTAACTTCGAATCGGCTAGATGGCCTTGCTACTATGAAACTCGATGTGTGTCTTAGACTTATAGCACCAGCCGGCCAGTGTGGCCGAGCGGTTCTAGGCACTACAGTCTGGAACCGCGCGACAGCTATGGTTGCAGGTTCGAATCCTGCTTCGGGAATGGATGTGTGTGATGTCCTTAGGTTAGTTAGGTTTAAGTAGTTCTAAGTTCTAGGGGACTGATGACCTCAGACGTTAAGTCCCATAGTGCTCAGAGCCATTTGAACTTATAGCAGCGTTCTGAACAGGTCTTTTTGAATCACACTGTGTAATTGTTAGGATGTGCTTACCGAGCGAGTGGTTAGCACACTGAACTCGCATTCTGGAGGACGACGGTTCAAACCCGCATCCGGCCATGCTGATTTAGGTTTTCCGAGAGTTCCCTAAATCGCTTCAGGCAAATGCCGGGGTGATTCCTTTGAAAGGGCACAGTCGACGTCCTTCACCATCTTTCCGTAATCCGATGGGACGATTACCTCGCTGTTTGCTCCCCTCCCCCGAATCAGCCTACCAACCTTAGTCTGTGCTCACAAACATACCCTTTGCACTGAGGTGACAAAACTTATGGGATACCTTCTAATATCGGTCGGACCTCCTTTTGCATAGTGCAGCAACTCGACGTGGCGTGGACTCAACAAGTCACTGGAAGTTCCTTGCAGAAAAATTGAGCCATCGTGCCTCTAAAGCCGTCCATAACTGCGAAAGTGTTGCCGGTGCAGGATTTTGCGCTCTGTCTGACCTCTCGATTATGTTCCATAACTGGTCGGTGCGATTCATGTCAGGCGATATGGGTGTCCAAATAATTTGCTCGAATTCTCAAGAATATTTTTCAGATCAGTTGCGACCAAGTGGGCCCGGTGACATGGTGCTTCGTCGTCCATAAAAATTTCGTTGTTGTTCGGGAACATAGTCCATGACTGGCTGCAAATGGTCTTAGTTTAGCTAGACCAGAGGACCCAGTCCATTCCATGTTAATACAGCCCAGGAGAGGTGCTGTCGGGGATGTCGTGCAGTCAACAAAGGCAGACGAGTCGGTCGTCTCCTGCCATAGCCCATTAACGCCAAATTTCGCCGCAACTGTCCTAACGTATACGTTCGTCGTACGTCCCACATTGATTTATGCAGTTATTACACGCAATGTTACTTTCCTGTTAGCACTGATAACTCTACACAAAAGCCGCTGCTCTCGGTCGTTAAGTAAAGGCCGCCGTCGACTTCGCTGAGCGTAGTGAGAGGTAATGCTTGAAATTTGGTATTCTCGGCACACTCTTGACAGTGTGGATCTCGGAATATTTAATTCCCTAACGATTTCCGGAGTGGAATGTCCCATGCGTCTATCTCCAGCTATCATTCCGCGTTCAGTGTGTGTTAATACTCGTCGTGTGGCCATAATCACGTCGGAAACCTTTTCATATGAATCACCTGAGTACAAATGACAGCTCCGCCAACGCACTGCTCTTTTATATCTTGTGTACGCGATATTACCGCCATCTATATATACGCATATCGCTATCCCATAATTTTTGTCACCTCATTGTATAGGAGATGACAGTCTCCTAATGAAATCCATATCGATAGGACATCAAACTATAGTCTGCTTATTATTACTGAATAAAAGTCACGGAATTTTACAATTTTCCATATGTCTATACTCGAGATTCATAACTTGAACATAAACAAAATTTGAAACTTTTCCCATGACTGAATGTGTTATAGATTTTCGGTTCTGTATAACTGCAGCTGAATGCGTTGAGAAAGTACTTCTGACATCAAAAGAATGCTATGGACATGCTTACTATTCTCTGCTATTATACAGGGTGTTACAGAAAGGTACGGCCAAACTTTCAGCAAACATTCCTCACACACAAGTATTGAAAAGATGTTATCTGGACATGTGTCCGGAAACACTTAATTTCCATGCTAGAGCTCATTTTATTTTCGTCAGTATGTACTGTACTTCCTCGATTCACCGCAATGATTTCATACGGGATACTCTACCTGTGCCGCTAGAACATGTGCCTTTACAAGTACGACACAACATGTCGTTCATGCACGATGGAGCTCCTGCACATTTCAGACGAAGTGTTGGTACGCTTCTCAACAACAGATTAGGTGACTGATGGATTGGTAGAGGCGGACCAATTCCATGGCCTCCACGCTCTCCTGACCTCAACCCTCTTGACTTTCATTTATGGGGGCATTTGAAAGCTCTTGTCTACGCAACCCCGGTTCCAAATGTAGAGACTCTTCGTGCTAGTATTGTGGACGGCTGTGATACAATACGCCATTCTTCAGGGCTGCATCAGCGCATCAGGGATTCCATGCGACGGAGGGTGGATGCATGCATCATCGCTAACGGAGGACATTTTGAACATTTCCTGTAACAAAGTGTTTGAAGTCACGCTGGTACGTTCTGTTGCTGTGTGTTTCCAGTCGATGATTAATGTGATTGGAAGAGAAGTAATAAAATGAGCTCTAACATGGAAAGTAAGCGTTTCCGGACACATGTCCACATAACATATTTTCTTTCTTTGTGTGTGAGGAATGTTTCCTGAAAGTTTGGCCGTACCTTTTTGTAACACCCTGTAGATCGGAATAATTCATTTAAAAATATAAGAAAAGCTCAAAAGAAAGCAAACTAGAGCGAACGAAAACTGAAGAGGATGAAGAATGAAAATCGAGAGCTCGAAACATGCTTCGTCTGTAAGCACGAGTATAGGTGTTTCGCCAACTTTTACGTAGAGCTCGAGAGTAATGGCGATGCAGCTCCGTTTAGTGAGCGAAAATTACACAATAGTGCTTCATGCCCGCTGATACGCGGTTTTTAGCCCATTTGAGGAAACAGATAAATGGTCTGTCCAGATGACGAATCGAAGCTGGTCGCCCTAAATAGACTCGGCGCCCTTGGTGTCACACTAGTTATCATTCCAGTTTGTGCTGCCAGACATTGGAATTGGAACCCCACCGAAAGCGAATGGGCGAAAGCCCGGTGAAAAATGTGGAGCGCAGAAAGCCGTCAGCGCGTGTTAAAGAACGGCCTCCAGATCCCGTGTCCAGATGCGGCCCTTTCTGGGGCTGCGGCGCGCGCTCGCTTCATCTTGATTAGCCGCAATTTCATAACACAAACAACCAATCAGACGGGACACCGCTCAAGTTGCACTGCGCCACAGACGCTTTTAATGTGGAGTCTGTGAGACGAGCAACTGGACTGCACGGCCGAAGCGACAGCAAAGACGGCAATTTTGCTTTTGCCTTGGAATTGCTGCATTCGAATCATTAGACAACTGATGTCGCAGTTTTGCTGAATTTCTGTATTCCATTAGAAACTTGCAGCTTATGTGTAGATTACTTCTTGGTTTACTGTAGAGAAGCTTTCTTGAGGACTAACGATTTGTTGGCCGTATTTGTAGTTTGATCCTGCTAACAATAGTGTTTCTTGAAGACCGACCGATGACGATGCTCCTGATTGTTTGCTTGTATAGCTGTGTAAGGATGCCCTTGGAAAGTACATGGCAATAAATGACTGTACAAAATAGCAAATAGTGATAATGTTTTTACTGATAACAAGTACTGTAATCAAGACGTGTGCACGGAAACTAAGTGAGAAAATAGTACTTAACGTTTTTAAAATAACTGTTAAATGTTTTCAGAGCTCTGTCAAATAGCATTGAAAGCTTAAATCGAAACAAGGCTCCTGTATAGACGACATTCTCTCAGGGTTACTGAGATATTTGGGAGAAATACACAAGGTAGCGGGGGTAAAATACAGGTAGCGAAAGGTTATCTACTACTTGTACAGAAACCAAGCTGCAATTACAAGAGTCAAAGGAAATGAAAGGGACGCCACAATTGAGAAATCAGTAACACGGTGTTACCATTTCCATGGTTATTCAATCTGTACACTGAGCAAGCTGGAATGGCGCCAAGGAAAATTTTTGAGAGGGAATTTAAGTTCAGGGAGAAGAAATAAAAACTTCGACGTTTTCCGATGAAGTTGTAGTTCTGTCAGAGACGGCAAAGGGCCTGAAGAAACAGCTGAACGGAATGGGTTGTGCCTTGAAAAACTATTATAAGGTGAATATCAACAAAACTGAAACAGTGGTAATGGAATATAGTCGTATTAAGTCAGGAGTTGCTGAGGGAATTAGATTAAGAAATGAGACATTAAAACTAGTGGACTGGTTTCGCTATATGTGGAGTAAATTAACTGGTGATGGCCAAAGTAGCGGAGATATAAAACGCTGACTGCCAATAGAAAGCAAAGCGTTTCTGAAAAACAGAGATTTGCTGTCATCGAATGTAAATTTAAGTGTTAGGATGTCTTTTCTGAAGGTATTTGTATACTTGTAAGAGTAGTGTGGAGAGCTGCATCAAACCAGTCTTCGGACTGAGGATCACAACAACAGCATTAAATGTCTCTGCCAAAAAGAGTGTCGCTCTTAATTTCGAAGAAACTGAAGGGAAAGTTATATAATTAATGTCTTTTTGATAGTAAGACTATGAAGGACAGAGCATCACCTTGAAATGGGCAATAATGAAGCATGGAAAAGATAGTAGTGTTATTGAAGAAACTGTTCCGATATTCGTTTGACGTGACTTAAGAAAATGACGAGCAACCTAAATAATGATGGGTGGCCTAGAATTTGAGCGGCTCTCCTCCGGAATACGACTCCAGTCTCCTAATCACTGCGCCATTCCACACGACGCTAATATGTCACGTGTCAATGTTGTAGGGTGTCGTCCTTTTCAAAACAAAATTTTTATTGCACAAAAGCGTGCAATCAGAATAATGACTGATTTTCACCCATGATGATGTTACAGACGCCTTTTCGTTGTCAAGGCACACTAAGATATTTTACTTTTTATTCGTTATGATCACTGCTACATTTCCACTCGATTATGGAGAAACTCATTATATTAAATAAGCCATTTATCAAACACACAGTAATAATGAAACGAGGAAAAGTGCGATCTTGATTCGTGGGCTTGCCCTATTGGCCAACCGCTGTGTCATCCTGTTCCTAAAGCACCACTGAACGAGAGAGAGTTTCAAAGAAGAGCTTTGCAATTTGCAACTGAATTGTTTAGGCAGCGCGAGATCGTCACAGAAGTGCCCACAAATCTGTGGCGGTAGACTGCGAGAAAAACGTCATGCATGGAGGAGAACATAATTCTCAAAAACTCAGGAACCCACTTTCCTGTGCAATCTTCTATTCTCATACTATTCGTAAATGGAGCAGGAATGGGAGGAAATGATTTTAGTACACTATGTACCCATTGGTACACGCTGTACGGTGGCTTGTATAATATAAATGTAGATAGAGTTACAGATACGACCTTTTAACGTCGATGTAGCTGTGCTGTGTTGCATGCCGCAGTTTCGCAATGTTCTGCTCCTGTTTTTATTCTCCAGGGACGAATTATGAGGAGGAATGATAAGGTCAGAATGACTGAGCCCCATTTGTCACTTCTACCCATCTTAGGCAAGGAGCCGGCCGCTGTGCCCGAGCGGTTTTAGGCGCTTCAGTCCGGAACCGCACTGCTGCTACGGTCGCAGGTTCGAATCCTGCCCCGGCATGGTTGTGTGTTTTGTCCTTAGGTTAGTTAGGGTTAATTAGTTCTAAGTCTAGGGGACTGATGACCTCACATGTTAAGTCCCATAGTGCTTAGAGCCATTTGAACCATTTAGGGATGGAGTCACGACACTTCTCGCCTGGTCTACCTTGTCACTTAACTGTAATATCTACCAACGACACAAAATCCGTCTCGCGAAAATACGTATGTCTTATGCATTCATCGGTCAGTCCGGAGGTGGTCCAATGTAGTAATAACATGCAATCCTTTGTTTCCATTGTTTTTGCCAATTATCTCTACATATTCGCCTCTTTTTTCATCTTTTTAGGAAGTTAATAGTGCAAAGAAAAACATACTTTTATTTATAAGGGGCAGTCGAACGAAAACGAAATTAATTAAACTGTTTATTATTTCAAAAGTCACTGCCATAACTGTTAACACATTTATCCTACTGTCAGACAGGATAGCTAGTGCCTTCATGGAAAAATGGTCGCTGTTGGCTACGTAACCGTAATGGTACCTAGGCGTGCACATCTTCCTTCTAAGCAAATCGACGGCCTCGAATGTATTTCTGCAGAGCTCCAAAAATATTCAAATCGCACGAGGAAAGATCCAGAGTATATGGAGGACCTGTAATGGCTTCTCTACGAAACAACCTGCAAACAAAATGCCCACCCAGATGTTGCCAAAGTTATTTCGAGTACGCTGCAGTGGTTTTGCTGGGAAGCCCTTACACATCTTTACTGGTTTGATCTCTCCTCATGCTACACTCATATTTTTGGAGCCCTAAGGAAAGATGTTCGTAGCCGTCGATTTGCTTCGGACGCACAGGTGCACTCCAGGTACAATCATAGTTCCGAAGGCAACCAAATGGTCAAATGTGTGTGAATTCCTAAGGGGCCAAAGTGCTTAGGTTATCGGTCCCTAGACTTACACACTACTTAAACTAAATGTAACTAACTTATGCTAAGAACAACACCCACACCCATGCCCGAGGGAGGACTCGAACCTCCGGCGGGAGAGGCCACGCAGTCCGTGACATGACGCCTCAAACCACGCGGCCACTCCGCGCTTCAAAGGCAACTACAAACATTTATTCATGAAGACATCGTTTGGTTTGTCTCACAATGGGACAAGTGTATTTAAAAGTATGACGATTAATTTTGAAATAACAAAGTTTACTTTTTCCATCTCTCTCGTTTTGGTTTGGTTCAAATGGCCCTGAGCACTATGGGACTTAACATCTGAGGTCATCAGGCCCCTAGAACTTAGAACTACTTAAACTTAACTAACCTAAGGGCATCACTCACATCCATGCCCGAGGCAGGATTCGAACCTGCGATCGTAGCAGTCGCGCGGTTCCGGACTGAAGTGCCTAGAATCGCTTGGCCACCGCGGCCGGCTCGTTTTGGTTTGATCGCCCTTATAATTCAGTCGAAGAAAGTCGAAAATTTCTGTGTGAACTATTGATCGAGAAGTCATCAAATCATTGCCATTATCATTGCAAACCTTTATGGCGTAGATGTTAAATGATTCGAGTAAATTATGTTACAGAAATGTTACAATAGATGATACAGTTTAACGGGAAGAGTATGGAATGCAACGTTATTGCATTTACTGTTAAATAAATTTCTAATAGCAGTTGTGCTTAATTGCATTCTTTTGTAGATATTTAATGCTCCTGAAAGTTTCTGTAAACTTTAAATAAATAATAATTTTTTAATCTCTGCAACTATGTACGTCTACTCCAGTGATCACCCCTTATAAAATCCATTATGATTTACTTAATCTTGATGTAACTTACTCAGGATTTTTGTTTGTCTTCTTCCACATGTCGAGTCCGGAAAACAAATTTTTTGTGTAAGAGCAATAGATTCACCTATCAACATGCAAGAGTTAACGTGAAAAAATGGTAAAAAGAAACTAATGTACATGACGATACTAGTCATCTCGAAGAGGTAAGGAACGGTGCTTTCAAGTCTTACACTTATGTGTTTAACCTCATTTTTGTTATTTGATTGTTTATTGTTTGCGTTTATCATTTTTGAAATTGGGTTTCAGATCTGATTTGAAGTAGCTTTGTACTCGTAAATTGCATCCTATGACATTGTCCCCATTTTTTCGATTTTCCTTCAGCTAAATATGGCCCGATTTAAAATATTTAGAAAATGTTTGCTTAGTGACAGTTAACTCTAATGACGAAGAACTCTGTTAATTTATATCCGTGTAGCAGTAAGCTTAGTTGGTATCCACCACCAGCGAACCATCCATATGCCAATACACTTCTTCCCACTGCAGGTCGTACTGGTCTGTCAGGTTCAACTATTTTTCACCAATGCCCTCCTGCTTCTCATCTCGAAAACTGTAAACTTCTGGTTCCATTATAGCGGTTACCGGACTAAAGTCGAAACAAGGTAACTGATTTTTAAAGAAATTATGTATTACTTATTTGCACAAAAAACGAAATAATCACAAAGCTTGTGAGCTATAATATTTTTTAAATAAAATACAATTGATGACAATTCGATTGAAACACCTGTGGGCAATCTCAGCCTTAGTAATATAACTTAGGTCTTTTCCGCTCTAGACAGTGTCTTTATTAAACGGTCTCGAGATAAAAGTCTGTAAACCTGAAGGGCGATAGGCGCACCACATCTGCTGGTCTGTGTATGGATTTCGCAAACAGAGATTTTGGGAAATTAAGCTCACTCCGTTTCTCCAGCAGATCTAGGTCGCCGTAGACAAAAGTGGGCAGGGTGATGCCATGTCCGTTGACTGCAGCAAGGCACATGTGTTGTTCAAAAGTACGATTCAATGTTCCTTCCGACACGCGTGCATGTTACGAAACACATGAAATGTATTCGCGGTTGCGAATATGGACAAAAAAAAATGGTTCAAATGGCTCTGAGCACTATGGGTCTTAACATCTGTGGTCATCAGTCCCCTAGATCTTAGAAGTACTTAAACCTAACCAACCTAAGGACATCACACACATCCATGCCCGAGGCAGGACTCGAACCTGCGACCGTAGCAGTCGCGCGGTTCCGGACTGAGCGCCTAGAACCGCTAGACCACCGCGGCCGGCAATATGGACAACCATCAGCTGTATAATGAAATGACGACAATGAAATTTGTCCGAAGAAACATTGCATCGTACTCATGCACAACATAGGCACCGCAATATCGTATTTATCCGCCGACACCGGACAAGTGAAAATGTTCAAATGTGTGTGAATTCCTAAGGGATCAAACAGTTGAAGTCATCGGTCCCTAGACATACACACAACTTAATCTAACTTAAACTAACTTATGCTAAGAACAACAAAAGCACCCATGAACAAGGAAGGACTCGAACCTCCGGCGGGAGGGGCCTCAAACCGTGTGGCCACTCCGCGCTGCCACTCTCAATTAAAATGTCTCCCCTGTATGGAAATATACATAATGGATGTATGAGTGCAGGTTGCAGCCACATGGCTGACGACGTATCGAAGTTTGAATCTGGCTATGACTAGTGCACGGATAGCCTAATGAGCTGTCGGCGTTAGGCTGTAGCCGCGCGGTATGAGGCGCCTTGCCACGGTTCTCGCGGTTCTCCCGTCGGAGGATCGAGTCCTCCCTCGGGCATGGGTGTGTGTGTGTGTGTGTGTGTGTGTGTGTGTGTGTGTGTGTGTGTGTGTGTGTGACCTCGACTGTTTGGTCCCATAGGTACTTAGCACCACCAGCTTAGGCTGTGGAGCGGTGCGATACGTCTGCACCACTTCGTGTCGCGTTTCCGGGTGTGTTGTTGTTTACTGCGCCACCGCGCTAGTCTTGAGTGTTATAGTTACGTTCCTGACATCCGATTGCTCTTTCGTATCGGAAAGCCACGATCAAGCTGCAGTTTGACGCTACGTACTCTAGAACCAAGGCTCACGAAGTAGAAAGATTGTTACGCGACGTGATACATGTTGACACGAAAGAGCTGCTTAGGTCCACTTACCTATCGTCTCCAGCGGTGTATATCTTAAGTTCACTGACGATGAGGCATGTGAAAAACTGTTTAGACGCTCGACGAAAGGTCATAGGTTCTGCCATTCTGCGACTCTGACGGAAGCGTGGGTGTGGTAACGCTTGAAGTGCTGGACTGGGAAGACAAAATGTGCGCGTGTTTGAGCTACCATATGAAGTTCCAGCGGATTTGATCACCCTTGCGATTCGACCCTATGGAACAGTCCTTGGCCATACGACCAAAAAATGGAAGACCTTCGAAACTTACCCTACCCTTAACGGGGTGCAACAGATCCGTATTGAATTGCACCGCCATATGCACTATGTGAGCAAATGTATCCGGACACCTGACTGAAAATGACTTACAAGTTCGTGGTGCCCTCCATCGGTAATGCAGGAATTCAATATGGTGTTAGCTCTCCCTTAGACTTCATGACAGCTTCCACTCTCACAGCTATTCGTTCAATCAGGTGCTAAAAGGTTTCTTGGGGAATGGCAGCCCATTCTTCACGGATTGCTGCACTGAGGACAGGCTTCGATGTCGGCCGGTGAGGCCTGGTATGAAGTCGCCGTTCCAAAACATCCCAGAGGTGTTCTATAGGATTAAGGTCAGGACTCTGTGCAGGTTAGTCCATTAAGGGATGTTACTGTCGTGTAACCACTCCACCACAGGCTGGTGTTGAAAGATGCAATCGCCATCCCCGAATTGCTCTCCAACAGTGGAAAGCCAGAAGGTGCTTAAAACATCAATGTAGGCCTGTGCTGTGATAGTGCCACCAAGTGACAGCAAGCGAGGTGTCGTTTGGCATTTACCGGCGTGATGTGTGGCTTATGAGCAGCCACTCGATCATGAAATCGAAGTTTTCTCACCTCCCTCCTAACTGTCATAGTACTTGCAGTGGATCCTGATGCAGTTTGGGATTCCTGTGTAATGGTCTGGATAGATATCTTCCTATTACATATTACGACCCTCTTCAATTGTCGGCGGTCTCTGTCAGTCAACACACGAGGTCGGCCTGTACGCTTTTGTGCTGCACGTGTTCCTACACGTTTCCACTTCACTATCACATCGGAAACAGTGGACCTAGGGATGTTTAGGAGTGTGGAAATCTCGAATACAGACGTATGACTCAAGTGACACCCAATCCCCTGACCACTTTCGAAGTCCGTGAGTTCCGCGGAGCGCCCCATTCCTCTCTGTCACGATGTCTAATGACTAATGAGGTCGCTGATATAGAGTACCTGGCAGTAGGTGTCAGCACAACGCACCTAAGAAGAAAAACGTATATGGCGATGTCCAGATACTTTTGATCGCATAGTGTACCTTCGTATCTCACGATCGCTGGTTGCCGGGCGATAATTGCTTACGACCGTCAGCCGAGGGTCTGCTCCGGGTAGGATACGTGCGTACCGAGTGTCTGCAACGCCGTCTCGTGCAGATACCCTCAGCCGATCAAATTCGACCGTCGATAGCGACCTCTATGCCGATTACGTATGTTGCGGTGGCGAGACGGGAGACGCCACCTGTTCTATGACGCCCCTTCTATGTTGGTGCAAGCCTTGGAGGCCTCTGCAACAGTTCCTGAGCAGCCCCCAGCGTCTTCCAGCACCGATGCCTCTGTTGCCCTCTCGTTGAGCCCAGGCGCACCGCTAAAACGACAAGCCGACGGTGAGGTGGAAGTTAAAGAAGGGGATGCCGTGACCACCCCCCGCCCTGCGCCGGATACAGAGGCGAGATCGCCTAAGAAACGGCGCATAACGACCTACGCAGTAGAACGGCTCGAGGCAACAACGATGGATGAAGAGGTGCGTCAGCCTATAAACCAATGCGTCACTGCCGATACTTCGTACCACCCGGTTCGATGAACTCCCGCTAGCCTCTCGTAGTTCTTATAAAGTCACCTCCGACAAGAGCGTAGCACCATCCTGTAGGTTCCGAGAGACGGGTAGGTCGGATAGGACTTCCGTGACTCCTGAATCCATGTTGTATTCTCGCTCGTAGGGAAGTGTGAACGCTCGCACGATGTCCATTTGCGTTTAAGCTCGTCGTTCATCCTCCGTCTCGACCTCCGTAATGAGCTGCCTCCTGAGTCTTCCTCTATCCTGAATGGTAGGTCGTTTCCACTAACATCATCAGTTGCCTCGCCCGCACCCGCACACACGCGAGACGTAAGGCGGTGATGCGTAGCAATTGTGCCTTGACGTGGTGTTCTGCTGATTGTCGTTCCGGGGACGGCGGCTGCATAGCCAGTTCGCGGAGCGCAGTGTAGTAGAAATCAGTGGTCGGGGTGTACCAACGCCATCTATCTCGTCCATAGCTGGCTAATGTTCGACTCTAAGCGGGTCTGACACACCGTAACCACCACCGAAGTATGCAACCGTAGGCGGTAATCGCCGGCGGCATCTGCTCCATGTAGACTCAACTTCGCGTCTGTAGTTTACCTCACCAAGAAGGGCCACACTGAGGCGCCACGGACCTCTTCTTCGCCGGACGTGTTGGCGGAGGAGGGTGAGAGTACACACATACGTTAGGTGGTCCGTGAACGTTGCCGGCCATATCTCAGCGTCGATAACTGCCCATCGCAGGCCGCGTGTGACGTAAACTCGATCCAAACTGCTCACGGAATGATTAGTAAAGTATGCTTTATGGTCACCGTATTGTATGAGCCATGTGTCCGACAAATCAAGTCTTCACAACCGCCTGAAGTGCTGGGCAGGTGGTACAGTGCGGCATCTGGTCGGATGGTCTGAGCACACAATCCAGATCTTCGCCTACTACCAAGTGGTCGGCATTGCCCTGGAAGAGCAGTGCCATGTCCTCGGCAAAAAAAAAGGGGCGACGTCGTCTCCTTCTGTCTGTGCCGGATGGAACATACAAGTTCACCAGACGAACTGTACCAACCATGAGTGCGACTCCCAGGAACGACGGTAAATAGGATGCATCAGTTGCCATAATCCCTTCCCTGATCAGAATAGCCGTACCTCCTCCGCCCACATCTGAAGGCATAGCGTAGGCCTCATATTTGTAGATATCGATACAGAGTCTTGATCGGACTTCTTGAAGGAAAACAACATCCACATCTGCAGCTCGTAACATCTTGCAGCATACGAATTTTGGGAGAAGTAGTAACGCCGTGGACATTGATCGTGGCGAGGCGGTACGCCTGTTCCATCAAGTCGCGGGGGCTGCCCTTGGTATTACAGGTGGGTAGTAGTCGCGGTGTGGAGCGTCTTTCTGGCATAGAGGTAGGAAGCGACGAGTGCGGGTCATGCCGGCCTAGGCATCTGTTGCTGTCAACTTAGACGCTGTCTACGGCATCGGTGTATCGTCAGGGACCTGAAATGCATCTTCCATTTCCATCTCCTGCTTCCAGTCTCACAGGTAGGTCGATACCACAGGATCTCGAGAGACAGACATAGTCGTGGGTGCATCCCAGGAGGCAGGGCTTCGGTGATCTCCCGCATCCCCACAGTGCGCTCTCGCAAACATGCCGCCTCCACGGCGCTTTTGTTGCGATGGATTTTGACCATGCTTTCGATCGCGTCGAACATGGTTTCCTGCGTGCAGTTATGGAACGCATCGGTATCCCGCGCATACCATCTGTTGTGCTTCGTTTGATCCATGTGGCAGTCATAAGGACGTTGGTAAACGGCCATCGGTCCGACCCTCATTCGTCTCAACAGGTCCGTCAGACAGGGTTGTCCTCTTTCTGCCGTGTTATTCGCCATTGCCCTCCAACCACCTCTTCACGGACTGCGGAGACGCTTGGAAGATCTTAGCCTCCACTCCGTGACCTTTTGATGTGGCGCATATGCCGATGATGTGATGTTCTTAGCACGAGCTGGTGACGAAATACGAACGGCGCCTTCCTTCCTCCAACAGTATGGGACGGTGGCAGGCAGTGTGATCAACCTCCGGAAATCACGCTACATGGAGGTGGCACGAGGCATTTACATAAGGTCTTACGACGACTCCACATAGAGGCTCGCCTCAACAAATTTAGATCGTTGGACATTTTGCAACGCGCTCAGTACGTCAGTGTGTACATGGCTTCTCAACTTAACCATTACGCCCATGTATTACCGATGACAGACACGATGGTTTCCAGGATACAGGCAGCGTTCGGACATTTGGTGAACGCTGGTGCAGTTTTTGAGATCCGTTTTGTTACTAGTACTTTACCCTCCCACAGAGGAGGTGTTGGACTCACTCACGTCAAGCACAGAGCGTTGGCGCTGTACCTTCGCTGAATACTGCGACTCTGGCTTTCACCAACAGACAATCTTCCTGTGCTCACCGGTAACTGTCGGACATTTATCGCCCTCGCTACCACATATTGGGACGTTTTTCGTGGGGCACAGCTATATGTTGGGAGTTATAGCGGAGACACGGAATCCGAGAGCAAAGATTTATTGTAGTGTTATCCAACGCTGGAATCCGGCTAACGACATTGTACGACGCCACCCAACGGTCGGCTGTACGCGGGTTTGGCGAGCCATCCACGCACCCTTCCTGTCCGCTTTAGTGCGGTCGACGTGGTATGTGGTCACCAATGAGAAATTTCCAACCCGACGAAGGCTACATGCCATTCATTTAACTGACGACCCCATGTGCCCTTGTTGCGCGACGGTAGATACGGACGAACACAGACTGAACTGCGGCCCTGCAACGAGTGCTGGAAACTGATCCGCCAGATACTGGCTTTCCTCCTAAGCCACCCCTATGTTTCGATTGTGCCCCTGGGCCTCTTTCATCCCGACGCCGTCTATTTCCCGATGGCCCGGATGAATGCGGTCAATTGGGTACAAGAAATAGCGATACACTACACGCACCGCGACGGCGAGAAGGAAGACCTCGATTTGTGGCAGTACATGATCGACGAGTTCCTGGTCTTGAACCTCTTTGTTAACTATTTGGGGTCATCATTTATGGATCCATCCCCTAACCGGGGTGTGCTGGTTGTGGGAAGAAGTTGACTTGCAGACGTCATGTTTCCACGATTTCCCTACGGTAACAGTGTTTTTGTTGCATATATGTAATGCTGCGCTTCGGTGGTAGAAGGAGGGAGACATCGTGACCGGCTTCGGAATTCGATCCCTGCCCGCCTTGCCTCCTTCAGCCTGCCGCTGACTGTGCTCCTCCAAAGATAACTAACTACTCGGTCCGGATTCGATTCCCGGGCGATGCATTTGATTTTAATTTACTGTTCCGTTTCCATATACAAGAGGTAGAAGAAATGCAGTAATCATTTATGCCATCCAGCAATCAAAACATCTCTCCCTTTGTTTGGGGATTCAAAAAACAAAGCGAATATAAAAATAAGTAAATAAAGTTGGTAAAAAAAATAAGTGGCAAGAAAAAAATGGTAAGTCTGTCATTCGCGATATGCGGGAAATAAGGGTTCGAGTCCCGGTCCGGTACAAATTTTCATTGTCGTCATTTCATTATACAGCTGATGATTGTCTATATTCGCAACTGCGAATACATTTCATGCACTTGATATAGTTCAACACTTCGTGTAGTGAACAAAATATGAACTTACCAAGTATCGGGCGAGATCTGTGGTTGGACACAGGACTTCCATGCGGATAGAACTCAACACGTCGTTCTCAAATATCCTTGAGGCTATTGGTGGATGATGCTGTCTTCTATAGGAAGGTTGCAACATCAGAAGACTGTAGCGAAATGAAGGAAGACTTTCAAAGGACCGACGTTTAGTGCTGGGACTGGCAAAATGTAAATAAAAGTAACGTATTGAGTATGAAGAGGAGGAGAGATCCATTGCTATACGATTACAGTGTTCGTGACAGTAGCTACCGTAAACTTCCAAGGAGTAACGATTCGGAAGGACATGAAGTGGACTGACCACATGAAACAAAAAGTATGAGAACCAGGAGGAAAACTGAGAGTCACTAGGAGAATTTTAAAGAAATAGAGAGTGTGCCCCAGTCCCGGTAGGACAGCTTGTGTTAAATTCTCTGCCTCGTGATGGATGGGTGTTGTGTGATGTCCTTAGGTTAGTTAGGTTTAAGTAGTTCTAAGTTCTAGGGCACTGATGACCATAGATGTTAAGTCCCATAGTGCGCAGAGCCATTTGAACCATTTTTTGAAATTCTAAACTGTGATGCTATCTCGTGGTGAACTGCAGCATTACGATCCTTGAAGTTTCAACAACAGCCATATAGGAGGTCAAAACGCTGTAGCCGGTGTCCTGTCTGCGAATGTAACAATATGTGTCTGAAACTCGTCCGAAAATGGTGGTGGATGAGAGAGGCAACACCACGTTTTTTGAATACTCCATTTTTTGTGGGTGAGAATTTGTCGAATTCGACCCGAATACCGAGAGACAAGTTCTTGGTCTCTCCTCCATGAGAATGATCCAGTCTGCAAAGTCAAATCTCTTTGCGAGTTATGGCCAACAAATGAATCACTCGCCTTAATCGCCGAATTTGGCCCCAGCCGACCTCTGGTTGCTTCCTAAATTGAAGCTGGCAATGGCAGGACGCCTTTAGGATGCAATTACTGGCATCTAAGAAAATCGTACTGCTAAACTAAATGCAGTTCCAGAAAAGAACTACATTTACAGTTTAAAAACACTTTTAGAACTATTTCAGCTGTGTATGAATTCAAGAGGAGAGTATTTTGAATAGATACAGTGATTACCTGAATATAATCCATGACTATTGTTTTTCATAGCCACATTTCTCACCGAACTGGGGCACGCTATGTATAATTCATCCACGAAAGTTGTGCCTTATAGAACACTCGTTCATCCAATTCTTGAGTATTGCTCATTATTATGGGACCCTTACCAAGTTGGATTAATGGGACATACAGAAAATATCCAATGAAGAGCGGAATATTTCGTCACGCGATAGTCTACAGAACGCGTTACAGAGATGTTCAACATACGCCAGTCTCAGACGCTACAAGAGAGGTTCATTGTTGAAATTTCGAGAGCGTACAATCCAAGAGGAGTCGGAAAACATTACTTCCTCCCACATACGTCTTGCGAAGTGATCACCTCAAGAAATCTAGAGAAATAGGAGATCATACGCAGCTTTCCCGAAAGTCATTCTTCCCGCTAGTCATTCGTGAATGGAACCGGGAAGGGGGAAAAGACAGTGGTACCACACGTATCCTTCACCACAAGAGCATTAGATATAGGAAAAATTCTTTGTTTTTTATGTGCCGGCCGCGGTGGTCTCGCGGCTCTAGGCGCTCAGTCCGGAACCGCGCGACTGCTACGGTCGCAGGTTCGAATCCTGCCTCGAGCATGGATGTGTGCGATGTCCTTAGGTTAGTTAGGTTTAAGTAGTTGTAAGTTCTGGGGGACTGATGACCACTGATGTTAAGTCCCATAGTGCTCAGAGCCATTTGAACCATTTTGAACCTTCAGCACGCATCGTAACATGACTTGAGGAGTATATATGTAGATGTGTAATGTCTACAATGGAATCTGTAATTCAGAAGTTAGAGGCAGTCTTGTTTGTCATGAAGGGAGTTACCGGGAGTATACTCTGCCAGTGTGGTCTGTTTCTGTCCCGTACCTCACATCCAGGCACTTTATCTGCTTCTGACACTACCTAGTAGAATTTATATGCTTGGAAACCTATAGCTGCCGCTTCTTAACGTAGTATTTGTCTTGTTTACTTATGTCACCCATAATGAACACTATAATGGCTCAGTTACCTCACCAAAGGTAAACTAACATAAATTTAATGCTAAATGTTCTGCATACATACACTGATGAGCATGCTACAGGCAGGCGCAGCAGAATGACGCTATTGGCTGCAGCGTCACATGGTACGCAGCTCCTTGCTACAGCGCATCGCCCCACCACCTGGCCGGCCGTTGTGACCGTGCGGTTCTAGGCGCTTCAGTCTAGAACCGCGTGACCGCTATGGTCGCGGGTTCGAATCCTGCCTCGGGCATGGCTGTGTGTGATGTCCTTAGTTTAGTTAGGTTTAAGTAGTTCTAAGTTCTAGGGGACTGATGGCCACAGATGTTAAGTCCCATAGTGCCCAGAGCCATTTTTGAACCCACTACCTGCCTTCTTAGGGGACGTCCATTAATTACGTGAGATTTTTAAAAATTTTTTTTACCCCTCTCCCCCATCGGTAAGATTTGGTAAGATGTGGTGTGACCCCTCTCCCTTTCACGTGAAATTTACCCTATAATTTTAAAATAATTATATTTATTTCATATGTTCATGTTTTTGCTTCATACTGCTAACATACATATTAAGTTGCTTGGAATTAACACAATGTTATAGTTATAATAATGGATATTATCTGTATATTCTCTGCCATCTGACAGCTTTTAAGACAATTAATTAAATGGATCTCATTATAGTACTGCTATTTTGTCTAAAACTGACATGGTGAGACCGTGGTTGTGTACAATTAATGTAAGTTGATTCTTACAAAGAAGAAGACAGCAACCAACCACTATCAACACTGCTATTTATTTAAGTAAATAGAGCCGTAACCGGTTTCGAACTGACAAGTTCATCGTCAGGCGGCTGTTCACAAGATTTCTAAGATGCACTTCCCATAGTCGTCAGTTTTCGATTTTTATTCCTGCACTGTAGCGAAATATTCTTGGTGTGTTGGTGCCATCGAAAATTCCGCGCAATTTTGTTGCGAAGTTGCAGGAATTGTATTTTTCAAATATTGCAAAATATATGCAGCACTTACATGATTTGCATACCACCATTCACAGAAAAATCTTTTGTAGCTAAAGCTTCCCACTCGTACACTGAATATTTTAATTCAATGGGAGATAAGCAGCAGGACGCCGCTTTCCCTAATGTTTGAGGAGGAATAACGCCACTACCCCGGAACTGGATGTGTCGTTCTGGACAATGAAGGGCTTGCCGAAATCCGGGATAACTAACACAGGAAGGCTGCCAAGGGCGGCTGTAATTGCTTTTAAGGAATCTTGATAACTCTCCCACCAAAGGAAGTGCTCACCTTCTTGCACAAGTTACTAAAGTGCCCCGCCTATTGAGCAAAATTAGGAACAAACTTCCTAAAGAAATTAGAAATTCGCCATTCCATTAAATCTGTTCACTTCCTTCTTGCTCTGGGGGGTGGGGGAGGGGGGGGGGGCGGAGTCACACGAGGAACGTGTCAGTTCCTGATCAATGCTGACTGCTGGAGCTGAAACCATGGGACCCCAAAAAGATATACAAAGGCGAGCCAAGGTAATCTCAGAGAATTTGTCAGTAAGTCCGGCCTCCCTAAGACGTAAAAAAACCTCTTCGAGGTGGTCCAAATGCCCCGCGAACGTGGCATTGTAACCCACCACACTATCAAGATACTTAAACAGATTTGAACTTAAGATCTCCCAAAACATGGTTCAAAAGACGAGACAACACGGCCGCGGAACCAGATTACACTCTAAGGTTCCAATCGTGCAAAAGACAGTTACTGGTTTGGAATTTTCAGTCAAGGGTATCTGAGGGTTGGCTTGATTGAGGTCCAGTACAGGGAAGGTCGGGAAACGGAATTGATTTCAAGACGACCTTCTGGTTGAGCGCCCTGTAATCGACGACGGGCCGATAACTGCCACTCTGTCCTTGAAGAACAAGATAAATGAGTGAAGCATAGGGAGAAGTCAAATATCTAATGACATCATCGTGGAGTGTGTTATTAATTAGCCCACGCAAAATCTTCATCTTGTGTGGGGATAATCTATAAGACGCCTGAAAAACAGAGATATCGTCAGCTAAGTGAGTCTTATATCGGATGTTACTAGTGACACCTAATTTATTAGCGAAGACATCGGGAAGTCGGGATAACATGCTCCGCAGTTGCCTAGCATCTCCGGGTTCCAAATGATCAGTGGCAAACCCAGAATCCCCGATTGCACATTACTAATCGGTTGAGAGCGTCAACATGAATACAATACTATTCTTTCATTAGGGTAAAATTTGAAATGAAAGGACCGAGCTTGATAATCAAGAACCAGATCAGTACGCTTAATAAAATAAAGTATCAAGTTAAGTGACAAATTCTTAGTGTGACTAACTTGCCCGAAAATCTCCCCTACCAGAGGTAGCTCTTGTCCATTAACCCAATAACATCTCAGAGATGGAAGGCACAGAGGATGCATTCTATATAAATTGTCAAATTCGAGATACCATTTATGATAAAGTAGTGAAACAGAACTCTCAGAATACAAAAGAGCGCATACGGGCTCATTATTCAGGTAGACACACACATAAGGAAGTATGAGATTTCGCACTTCTCTTATGTGAGAGCCATTCTCAACAGCAAGATGGATACCTCTTCCCACCGATATCCTATGGCGTCGGATGTTCGACGTGGCCCCACTTCACTGGACATGACCACACAAAATGTCCATTATTATCACATCTGAAACGGACCTTAGGTTTAACCTTACCGAGCGCAATACCCGCGGCCTCCAGCTGGTTCTCCTCAGATGGTGTAACAAGGCGACTGCCTGCCTTCCATTGCTCATCAGCAAATCTTAATCCTTCCATCTCAGCAGACAAGATAACTAATTCCGCGAAGGTGGTAGGTTTCCTAGAAAAAGCCATACGCAACTGGTCCTCAGGCTTCATGCCTTCTAATATGGACTTAACCACATCATTTTAAAACAACTGCAACCCCAGAGCTAGATCTTATCAGTGTATTTAGGAAAGGTCTCGTGCTGGAATTGGACACGTCGAAAATGCTTGTGCTCCAGCTCACGCCACACATAATTGGTCCTCAGGCTTCATGACCTCTAATATGGTCATAAACACATGACCTTGAACTACTTGCAACCCCAGAGCAAGCACAGCAGTGCGGATCTCATCAATGTATTTAGGCAAAGTCTCGTGTTGGCATAGCAAACGCCAAAAATGCTTGTGCTCCAACTCATGCCTGACCCGCTGTACCAAATCACAAAGGTGTCCTTTACTCTGCATAATTTCAGAGAAAATCTGCATGTTAATGGGTAAACAAAGATGTGAATGCACAGGCATCAGCATTAAATTCAAACTGAAACGTTAACCATAACACCAATTCAATCTGTTCAACAGATTAATCCCTTGTAGTAGGTGCAAAATGAGGTTTGGCAACCTAGTAACAAGCATTAGAGGAGATCACATCTGTTGGTCCCGCGATTTTCTGTCCACTCTCCTGACGGCGCGGATTATCACCTACACCGTCCCTCTCGCTTACACTAGTTAGGACATCTAATGCGAGAAGACTCAGAGCTACCTGTAGCTCTCTAAATTAACTAATTAAGCTATCAACGGCAGCACTTTCGTCGGGCTTCAGGGATGCCTGCCTTAAGTCGCCAAGACGGTTCACCCAATGTGTCGCCTGCGCTTGAATCGTACACTTGTTTGCACGTAGGCTGACTGTGCCATAAGAATTTCACATTTCCCCACAATGCTGCCAACACCGCCGAACCATCACTGAGCACAGCATCTTCCTCACCAGTGGAGCTTGCAGCCAATTCAGGCAATGCGCCCTCATCCGATTGCTGTCTAACTCGTAACTCGTACAAAAGATGGTCTTTCTTGAGGTACCTATGCCTGGGCACGGCTTCCATGCTGACAATTGCTACCTGGAAAATAGTACATAATTAACTAAATACAGTTTACAGTTAACATGAATAAGGTAGTAACTGAGAACGCTGTTGCAAGAAGACAAAGGTTGACCACTCTCCCACTCTGGGTCTTTCCACAAAAAGGAAAATAACAACGCTCTGGGTTACCGATTGATAACTAGGAACTGGGGTGGGAAGATCTGGGATCGAGTCACCCTAATGAAAGAACTGGGGTCCCCACGTAACTGCTTCAGTGTTCATAATCTATAATACATAACTTGTCTATATTAAAGTCAAACGAACTGTAAAAACGATCAACACTAAAAATGCCAGTAGACTTTAGAAAAATGATGTTTTAACAGCTGCCACTAATTGTGAGCCACCAGCCAAGAACTATACCCTAAAAGTACAGAACGTTGAAAAGAACTGACAGTCATTGAATAGTTAGCTACAGTTAAGAGAAATTCCCTGAACAGATTTTAAGCAAATTATTTTTAAGCAGATGTTATTAATTATGAACCCAATGTGATTCAGTAGACAGCAAAATACAGAATTAAAGAAAAATTACCGGTAACTGAGTAAGCGGATACAGGTTGCCAAAACTCACTGATCAGTTTTAAGCAAATGATTTATAAACAGCTGCCATTAATTATGAACCCACCGTCATTTAGTACACACACAAGGTACAGAATTTTAAAAACAATTAAGCGTCACTGAATAGGCAGCTACAGTTAACCAAAGTTCACTGATTAGATTTTAAGCAAATTGTGAGCGAACGGGGTTGATCTGTTATTCTGCGCAACGGATTAATCTGAGATGTACCCTTTACCCTGTGGCTCCTGCAAGATGCAATTTCCACCCCCACACTACTACAGAAGTCAGGCAGACGCTCCTAACGTTCTAAAGAGAAATGCCTGAAAAACTTTGAGCAATGACTCCAGGAGTCATCCGCTGTAAGGAAATGACACAAAAATTCACAAAATTTCTTACGTAACTAGTGGGATACTTGGGTACTAGAGTAGTGCTAGTTAGCGTAGGAATAACATGAAAGTAACGAGAATTATTATTTATTTTGAAAAAATTCTGAGATATCACAATGGCACTTTTAGTTATGAATTGAACAAGTTATATCCTGGTTCTTTTTGGAATGTGAAGTTACCTCTCAAAGATAGGATTCGCTAATGAAATTTCTATACCAAGTTTAAGATTGTTATTGACTTGGGAGAATGGCTGAGAGGCGCGCCTACTCAACTTGAATAATTATCCTTTAGAATGTTGCTAGGTACAGTCGATGCTGTTGTGTGTGAAATGCAGTGAAGTGTACTGTTGCGGAGGAAATATGGGGCTCGCAATAGCTGCGATGACTGCTGTCTGCGCCGCTCACTGCTGACAAATAAGATAACTTTCGTTCTATCTGGATTGACCTTCGCCAATCAAACTCTCCCTACGCCTTGATGAAGTCAAGGATTCCTATTCGCCCCTAGTCTAGCTATTGGCGTGGTACACCGGTCAGATAACCAGTCCACCGCAATGCCACTAAAAAATTCGCTCGCAGGCGTTTAACTATAACTCTGTCCGTTCACACTGCACAATAAGTGTGTTGGCCAACACAGTGAACAACGCTTAATCGCAAGGACTCAATATAGAGTCGCACTTCGATTTGCTCTCGACAGGGGTGCTCTCCCAGTGAAGTACTGAGGAGAGACTTGTTCCTCGCCCCAAGAGCGACAACAGAACGGCGCCTCTACACGCCAGACGTGATGGGGTATATCTTTCGGTCTCTTCCATTACTCCTTCAGCTCAAGCCGTCAGAAATATCGTCTGCCAATCAGCATTGCTCTTCTAAAACGGGAGAATGACATTTCGTTTAAAGCGACCAATCCAGAAATCTGCAGTATCGGCGTTTGGCGTTTGCTGTCTCCCTGTGAAAATCTCTGAAACTGCGTGCTATGTGTAAAGAATGCGTAGGTTGGACGCTCCCACACAATGTATCGGAATTTGCTTTTAAGCCTAACACAGGGTCTTTCCCCCTTTCACTCGGGCACACGCTGTCTGCTCCACGGGCGGCCGAGGTTGACTCGTCCTCTGAAGGGACCGGCCTCCCGGTGTGTGGTCTGCCTCTCTTGAACTAAAAGCTCCTGTGACCATCGTGTCTGGAATGTATGTGTGTACGCTAGCCTCGAGTATTTCAACCCCAGTGCACACTTGTTATTTGCATATTATTTACATGAATTCATACAACATTGACTTTATCTTATCGAGTTCGGATTCGAATGAAACGTCTTGATGTGCGGAATATGATTGTGAGGGCGGAATATGTAAGCAATGAAGGTCAGGAGATCACGACGTCTTACAAAATGATTTTTAAACAACTGCCCTTAATTATGAGTGATGACTGCATAAACCCCACCGACGAGGGGGAGGGGGTGTCTGTGAGGGGGGCGGGGTGAGGGGAAGGGGGAAGGGGAAGAGCAAGAGGTAAGGAGATACATGGAAGTTACTTAACTCGGGCAGGATGGCCACCGCCTTTCCACTCCTTAAGCCTGCAAGAGACTGAACTGCCTTCACTAGCGTCGAACAGGCCAAATAACCCCCAAGTCGCCAGGTGTTTTCCAAAATATCATACCGATTCACGGAAACCGCTTCGCAGAGCAGGCGATAACCGACAACCAAAATCAGGCTCGGCGTCTTTATAGGAGCCGATTCGTTCTATTGTGTACCATCTGGAACTCTAAACTTCTGGCGGCCCTGGCCGACTCGCTCCGCTCACCACATATTCACTAACCCAAAACCTTCCTGCTTTGGGGCTCTTGTCCCCTCCAATGGCGCCACCGGCGTACCTCCAACGTTACCTAACCAAAGAGCGTCAACGAGGGGTGAAATCGATAGAAGGTCGAGCGGCCCATGGCTGTCCCCTAATGTGCACATCACTAGAGTCACTTACTGGCTGCCTTCCGCAGGAAATCACTCCCGGGACTTGCACTGTGTGGTATCGTCTAAAACTCTAAATAAAGAGGTCCAATGCTGACAGTACCTCACGACGGAACCACAAGCTAAAGACAGTCGCCGTCAGACGCAGCCACGAATCAAAGATATCGACGAAGACACGCCCTCATGAGGTCCATACGCCGCTGCTGCTGCTGGAAGTCTACTTACGTCAGAGCACAGCACCGCTCAACCCACTCTGAAACCCACTCTGATAGCTGGCACTGACAGCAGCTTCATCGTAGTTGAGATCCAAAAGCGAACTGCATACTAAAGTTCATAGTTACATGTAACTGTCATACAGTACAAGAACTAGACTGTCATCATTGTGATATGCGATTATATTAACTGTATATGGACACGGAATTCTTCCAAAGTTAAGTATTTTGTATTATAGTGTTTTACTGAAACTGATCTAATGTTCATTATATGCTGTAGCATCTACTCGACCTTCTCCAGAAGTAAAAGCTTTGAATTGTCATCTAGGCTTGCTACGACACATAAGACATGCATGAACATATTCATGCTAGTATCTTCCCAATAGAAATTCCTGATAGAGTAGACTTGTGTACCTGATGGGAACTAGAACCGAGAGTTTTGACTTTCACAGGTAAAGCTATCAGCAACTGAGCTACCCGTGCGCATCTCATAACCACCTTTCATTCATCGTTTTTTTCGATAATTCCCTCTTGTCGAGACCTCCACAAAAGCACTTCTGCATACTTTGTAGTACTTGAAATGCTGGGAGGACGGACAATGTGGAGAACGGCTTACCCACAAAATCAATTCTAAAAATAGGGCTTACTTTTAGAATTGATGTTTTTTTCCGCAGTGGCGTGTACGCTATGACGGGACTTTCGGACAATAATTACGTATCGAACTGGGATTCGAACCTCGAGCCTAGCCTTTTCGGACAACAGTTTTAACATTTGCTGAAAACTTATTCACTACTTCTACGTAACCTGCCTGGTTATTTATGTGTGATTAAAATCACCAACTTCGTCACAGATCACACGTTCATGACTCATGGATGCTGTACAAAGAAACTGAAAATGACAGGTTGTTCTGAAACGATTATAACCTAGTAATGTTGAGTACTTACACGAAATCGCCTATCAGTGTAAAAACAAACAAAAAAAGAAAAAAAAACTATTAGATTAATCTTTAATGAAAGAAATTTCAGTAACTACATTTTTCCAAGTTTCTCCACTTCATAATATAAATTACAGTGAGCTATATCAGTACTCGACAAAAACTTACTGAAAAGGGTCCACATCCGCATGCAAACCTGTATGAATTCGATCGCAAGTGGTGAGTGGAGTGCCACGGTTGTAACACTGGAGTTGCGTTCGGGAGAGTAAGCATAAAACATCCGTACAACCGTCCAGATATAACATGCCCGTGGTTTTCCTAAATCGATTAATGTAAATGACCGAATGGTTCTTTTGAAAATGACATACCCCATTTACTTCCTCGTCGTTTTCCAGTCAGACCTTTACCTTCATCCTTGTATTTGTCGTCGACGAGACGTTAGATCCTAAACTTTCTCTCCTCTTGGTCACCAATATTTCTATAGGCGAGCTGGATGTTTCTGAAGCATGTTTGTAAAGAAATGTAATGAGAATTGGGAACTTGTTCATCATTCGGCTTTTGACTGTAGAGACCTGCTTTGTCTGAGTGTGACACTTACGCAGCTGCTGTCCGCTGTAACACAGGCCAGTGAGCCGTATCTTCCAAGAAAGTCGCTCCTCAGAAGGTCGATCGTAAAGCCGCGATGCGGTCAGGTAA
This sequence comes from Schistocerca gregaria, assembly GCF_023897955.1. Classification (NCBI taxonomy): domain Eukaryota; kingdom Metazoa; phylum Arthropoda; class Insecta; order Orthoptera; family Acrididae; genus Schistocerca; species Schistocerca gregaria. The sequence goes on along the minus strand of NC_064931.1, from coordinate 180,365,627 downwards.
TAGGTGGGAAGTGAGGCCGTGAAACAATAGCCAGTAAACAGCGAAAGAGCATTCACAGAAGCCATGACGCCAAACGAAAATGCGGCTCCTTGTACTTGGCTATTAACACTGGAAAAGCTTAACAGCTGCTTTCTCGTAATCGACTTTGAGAAACTTTATTGCGTTGTTGACCAGTATTACTTCGCTCTTCACAAAAATAGTTACAACGCTGACTGAACATGCGTTCGACTTTTGAACTAAATCTTTCTTACACGTTCAGAGATTTTACGCCACAGTCTCATATCTGAAAGACAAATGTACCACATTATTCTCCTCTGACAAAGCATGTGGTTGTAAGTCACTTTTCAGCCCCATTAAATAATCTCACCCAACAGTTTTCTTTGATGTTGCAGTTTTAAGTTGACTTTTGTATACAACTGAGCAGTATTTCGTATTTTATAGCGAGTTAAGTAATAGAAAGTATTTTTATAATGAGATGAAATCGTAAAGTGAAAGTGTAAGAAAAGGGATGGGAAGTAGATATAGTAGTGTTTGTGGGGTGCTTATTAATGCATGTGTCACACGCGAATATTTTTCACCACTGCTCTACTGCAGCCCTTCTAGCAAACTACCAGTACAAACTTCTGATCCCATGACAGCGAGCACAGGACTATAAAAGAGGAAAAGGTAAGTGATTTTTTTTAAAAAATGTAGATTTTTTTATTTGCTCAGAAGTGAAATAATCACTGAACTACTGATGTATAATTTGTTTACATTGAAATAGTTTTTGTGACAATTCGATTGCAACAATGCTGGGCAGTCGACGCGATAAGTAACATCGCTTTGTTCTCTGCCACTCTAGGAAAGATCGGGAATACAGCCTAGTGTGGCGACCGGCGGTAACCGCTTCGACTTCTGATGTCAGAGGACATTTTCATCAACATTATTTGACCGGCAAAGAAAGGAGATGTTAATGAACAATCCCTTAACACCAGGCACCTGCACGTGTCCTGAGTTAAATTCCGAACATCTCCACAATCTCTCATGGAATGAAACTATTACACTTAAAACACAACTCTTACATTTCTCATCAGAAGGATATGCATCTACATCTACATCTACATCCATACTCCGCAAGCCACCTGACGGTGTGTGGCGGAGGGTACCCTGAGTACCTCTATCGGTTCTCCCTTCTATTCCAGTCTCGTATTGTACGTGGAAAGAAGGATTGTCGGTATGCTTCTGTGTGGGCTCTAATCTCTCTGATTTTATCCTCATGGTCTCTTCGCGAGATATACGTAGGAGGGAGCAATATACTGCTTGACTCTTCGGTGAAGGTATGTTCTCGAAACTTTAACAAAAGCCCGTACCGAGCTACTGAGCGTCTCTCCTGCAGAGTCTTCCACTGGAGTTTATCTATCATCTCCGTAACGCTTTCGCAATTACTAAATGATCCTGTAACGAAGCGCGCTGCTCTCCGTTGGATCTTCTCTATCTCTTCTATCAACCCTACCTGGTGCGGATCCCACACTGCTGAGCAGTATTCAAGCATTGGGCGAACAAGCGTACTGTAACCTACTTCCTTTGTTGTCGGATTGCATTTCCTTAGGATTCTTCCAATGAATCTCAGTCTGGCATCTGCTTTACCGACGATCATCTTTATATGATCATTCCATTTTAAATCACTCCTAATGAGTACTCCCAGATAATTTATATGCAGTCGTTAGGAACAAAGAAAACCTTTCCGATCTAGACTGCGGAGTAGCTAACAGACATCATAGGCATCTCATACAACATTAATGTCTAATTCTCTCAATCGCAAATAATTTACTAATTTTGATACACAGAGGAGAAGGTCGTGAAAGACAGCGAAACTGACATTGTGAAAAACAAACCTTATATACTGATATCTGTTCTGTGCGCTGCGCTGTTGAAGACTTTTTTTTTCACTCGGCAATGAATATAAAATTAAGAAAATAAAGTTTCCTATTCTATTCCTCTTTGTTAAATCGGTTGTATCACAGAGTGTAGTTACATTCCTTAACTCTACGAAAGTAACTGTTATCACTTCTTGGACATCGATTCCACCCACATAGTAAAAAGAATTTACGGGAACACGAAAGTTATGTTTTACCTTAAAAACAAGTTTGAAGTGTAGGCAGTGGGGGTATCTGACTAAAAATAAACTAAATTCAGTCCAGACAGACCCCAAAAGGTCCAACGGTACCACTGACGGCCGCGGTTATGGAGGGGGGCATGTGGTGAGCACACCGCTCTCATGGACGTTGTCAGTTTTCGTGGCGAGAGCCGCTGTTTCTCAGTCAAATAGCTCCTCAAATGGCCTCGAAAGAGCTGAGTGCAACCCGAGTGCCAACAGCGCTCGGTAGACCTAGACGGAAACCCATCTAAGTGCTAGCCCAGTCCAACAGCGCTTAACTTCGCTGATAGGAAGGGAACTGGTGTTACCACTGTGGTGTTATCAGTCTCGTATAATGCTACTAATGTCAGTACAGAGTTGAGAACATCGAAGAACAAAACAACCCGTGTAGCGGAGAGTTACGCTGTTCACGATCTACACAACTGGCCATTAAAATTGTTACACCAAGAAGAAATGTAGATGATAAACAGGTATTCTTTGGACAGGTATATTATACTAGAACTGACATGATATTACATTTTCACATAATTTGGGTGCATAGATCCTGAGAAATCACTACCCAGAACAACCACCTCCAGCTGGAATAACGGCCTTGATACGCCTGGGCATTGAGTCAAACAGAGCTTGGATGGCGTGTACAGGTACAGCTGTCCATGCAGCTTCAACACGATACCACAGTTCACCAGGAGTAGTGACTGGCGGCCACCATTCAAAAAATGGCTCTGAGCACTATGGGACTAAACATCTATGGTCATCAGTCACCTAGAGCTTAGAACTACTTAAACCTAACTAACCTAAGGACAGCACACAACACCCAGTCATCACGAGGCAGAGAAAATCCCTGACCCCGTCGGGAATCGAACCCGGGAACCCGGGCGTGGGAAGCGAGAACGCTACCGCACGACCACGAGATGCGGGCGGCGGACACCATTGACCAGACGTTTTCAAATGGTGAGAGATCTGGAGAATGTGCTGGCCAGGGCAGCAGTCGAACATTTTCTGTATCCAGAAAGGCCCGTACAGGACCTGCAACATGCGGGCGTGCATTATCCTCCTGAAATGTAGGGTTTCGCAGGGATCGAATGAAGGGTAGAGCCACGGGTCGTAACACATCTGAAATGTAACGTCCACTGTTCAAAGTGTCGTCAATGCGAACAAGAGATGGGCGAGACGTGTAATCAGTGGCACCCCATACCATCACGCCGGGTGATACACCAGTATGGCGATGACGAATACACGCTTCCAATGTGCGTTCACCGCGATGTCGCCAAACACGGATGCCACCATCATGATGCTGTAAACAGAACCTGCATTCATCCGAAAAAATGACGTTTTGCCATTCGTGCACCCAGGTTCGTCGTTGAGTACACCATCGCAGGCGCTCCTGTCTGTGATGCAGAGTCAAGGGTAACCGCAGCCATGGTCTTCGAGCTGATAGTCTATACTGCTGCAAACGTCATTGTACTGTTGGTGCAGATGGTTGTTGTCTTGCAAACGTCCCCATCTGTTCACTCAGGGATCGAGACGTGGCTGCACGATCCGTTATAGCAGCGAGGATAAGATGCCTTTCATCTTGACTGCTAGTGATACGAGGCCGTTGGGATCTAGCACGGCGTTCCGTATTACCCTCCTGAATCCACTGATTCCATATTCTGCTAACAGTCATTGGTTTTCGACCAACGCGAGCAGCAATGTCGCGATACGATAAACCGCAATCGCGATAGGCTACAATCCGACCTTTATCAAAGTCGGAAACGTGAGGGTACGCATTTATCCTCCTTACACGAGGCATCACAACAACGTTTCATCAGGCAACGCCGGTCAACTACTGTTTGTGTAAGAGAAATCAGTTGGAAACTTTCTTCATGTCAGCACATTGTAGGTGTCGCCACCGGCGCCACCCTCGTGCGAATGCTCTGAAAAGCTAATCATTTGCACATGACAGCATCTTCTTCCTGTCGGTTAAATTTAGCGTCTGTAGCACGTCATCTTCGTGGTGTAGCAATTTTAATGGCCAGTAGTGTATTTCTTCTTCTCCTTCGTATTTGTTCAATTTCTTCGACGAGGTCGTCACTGTTTTATGTGTTGAGGCAATTTTAGTGGTAGTCGGTGTCCAGATGCCCTTCCATTAACCACCATTTCTTCTGGGGCGTAATCTTGTGTATCCCATGAGTCTGCGTCTAGAGCGAATCTATGTTCAAGTGTGAGAGTCGTTTTTATAAATGTTTGCGTAGTATGTATCTGTGGCGGGTCTTGGGTACCAGCCCCGTATTCGTCTGATTTGGCCTGGGAGACCAACTAAAACTCACATCCAGTAGGGCCGGCTCACAAGCCACCGTCATTAATCTGCGAAGAGGATTCGGTCGGGGGCAGGCTTGTCTCCCCGAAAACCGAAAGCGGCGCGTTAACAAGCCCGGCTACCCGTGCGGGTTTTATGCTGTTCACGATGTTGTTTACAAATTGTGTAGGAAGTGAAAGCCATTTTTTTCACAAAGCTGCAAGGGCTTTTGTACGAGGACTGCAATCTACAAGAGGCCTCCCGGTAGCATCCTGCGGATACACTACCGGATCTGTAGAGGAAGATGGAGATGCTCGCTCCACGTGATGAATAGTTGTACTCTTGAAGATGTACGTCGTCGAGGCGAGTTCTGTTGTCTACGTCTACATCTATACTCTTCAAGGCACATTATGGTGTATGGCGGTGAGTACTTTGAGCACCACTGTCATTTCTCCCCGTCCCTATTCCCGTCACGAATGCTTCGGAGGAAGATCGATTGCTGGTAAGCCTCCGTGTGAGCTCGGATCTCTCTAATTTTACCTTCATGGTCTTTTCGTGGGATACACGTAGGATGAAACAATATTTCGGTCGACTCTTCTGGGAACGTACGCTTTCGGAACCTTAACAGTAAACCACACCGTGGGGCACAACGCCTCTCTTGTAGCGTCTGCCACTGGAACTGAATGAGAGTCTCCGTGGCGATTTCCCGCTTACTAAGTGAACCTGTGACGAAACGTTCGGCTCTTCTTTGGATCTTCTCTATTTCATCTATCAGTCCCGTCTGGTTCGGGTCCCAGACTGACGAGACAGAAAGTATTGGTCGAAAGAGGGTTTTGTAAATTATCTCCTTCGAGGATGGACTAGGTTTTGTATCCCGCCTAGAAGGTGCGCGTGGGTCTGCTCCTGTAAACTGAAGGGTAGGCCGAATGTAGGAAGTGAGTAGAAGCAGAAAAAGGTGAAATATTTCGGCACTGTGTGTAAATTGAAACTCTTTTACTGGGGTATGAACATATACAACTGATAATACTTAACTTTGCGTACAGATGAGAACGTAGAAGCGAAGCCGTACAGGTACCAACGCTGTCTGCAACTAATAGTTGGACAAAGTATCATTGAAGTAACTGAAGTAACAAATTATGTAATGGCTAGCCCCCTATGAAGTAGAAACAATGTTGCTAGGTCGTCTCCTGGCAATCAAAATGGGCAGAATCCGGAGCGGCGCTCGTAGAACTGCACAGAGCCGGCTAGAGGGCGCTGTCGTCGTTGTGGCTCGTCCGCTCTCGTAGTGTCAACCTAAGAACTTTTACTTACTTCCTGTGACTCTCAGTCTGGCGATTACCTTACCTCCGACTAGTTTTAAAAGTGGTCATTCCATTTAAAATCGCTCCTTACACATATCCCCTGATATTCAATGGATGTACCTGATTCCAGCTATTATTACGCAATCATGTAATCATACAATAATGGATCTTGGTGTCTATCTAGCCATAATGCGTTACATTCCTTTATGTTGAGCTTTAACTGCTAATCCTTGTACCAAGCGTCGGTCCTCTTCAGGTCTTCTAGTATTTCTGTATGTAACAGCGTCATCCACGAAAAGCCTCTTGGAATTTCCGACATTATCTACCAGGTCGTTTATGCATTTTGTGAAAAGTAATGGCCCTATAACACTCCCTTGGAGTACGCCCCAAGTTACATTTTACGTCTGAAGAAGTTTCTTCGTGATGTCCTTAGGTTAGTTAGGATTAAGTAGTTCTAAGTTCTAGGCGACTGATGACCATGCATGTTAAGTCCCATAGTGCTCAGAGCCATTTGAACCATTTTTTGAAGTATCTTCGTAGAGGAATGTAAGGTAAGATAAGGTAAAAGTGGTCGGAATATATCTGATTGATCTAACAAGCCGTCGACGTAATGGCTGAAGGGACAGACGAGACAAAAATAATTACAGGAGATGATGTAAGGGACAAGCGCCAACTAACACAGTAGTAGTGAATGTGTCAGCGTGAATGGGCAACCAGTGTTAAAAGTCACAGATTTACTCCTCATCCCCGATCTCCGGGAACGACTAAAAATGTGGTATGCAGATCCCAATCGAGACGCGATGCACTTATACCAAATGCACTTTCATCGAATGCACCTCGGTCACTAAATAGGGTGTTCCTGTAGAGAACCAGGACGTTATGTTATTGCATATGTTTCTACAGCGTACAGTAATAGTGCAGACCTGACAAAAAAGTTTCGGACATGACAACATCTACGAGTCCATAAGAGCACCAGAGAAATAGTAAGACCTGAAAAGCACATACCCTCTTATGTGACTGTATGCTATCATAGGTCAGATGTTGTGTACCGAGAGCAAGCCAGTATATGGGTCATATGCAATTCAACGAAACACCTGAGGGAAAAATTGTGACTTAGACGGCCTGTCCAGTAGGCAGTTGAAAAATTTAACCAGATATAATGATATATACAAGTGTTCTGTTAGGACAGAGTGACCCACTATGGATACATTACTGTCTGGACGAGGCAGTAGTGGTAACATCGGTTCGCTATAGAATCCTTATACATACTTTGAATTCGAATATAATAAATATCTTGATGGGGAAAAGCTTTCGTAAACGAAACAGCTTGGTTTTAGAATGTATCTCTCGTGCCAAACTCAGCATGGCCTTTTTTCACACTATATCCTGCGAATTATGGATGAAGGGCAACAGGCTGATTCTGTATTCTTAGCGTTACGAAAGGCATTTGGCGCGATGCCTCATTGTCGACTGTTAACTAAGGTGCAAGCATAGGGAATAGGTTCACAGATATGTGAGTGGCCCGAACACTTCTTAAGTAACAGAACCCAGTACGCCGTCCTCGATGATGGCTGTTCATCAGAGACGAGGATTCCCGGCGGAGGTTAGAGTCCTCCCTCGGGCATGGGTGTGTGTGTTTGTCCTTAGAATAATTTAGGTTAAGTAGTGTGTAAGCTTAGGGACTGATGACCTTAGCAGTTAAGTCCCATAAGATTTCACACACTTTTGAACATTTTTAGAGACGAGGATATCGCCAGTAGTGCCCTGAGAAATTGAGGAGGAGGAGGAGATTAGTGTTTAACGTCCTGTCGACAACGAGGTCATTAGAGACGGAGCGCAAGCTCGGGTGAGGGAAGGATGGGAAGGAAATCGGCCGTGCCCTTTCAAAGGAACCATCCCCAGAGAAATTGATAGGACGGCTGTTATTTTCTATTTACACAAATAATTTGGCGAAGAGGGTAAACAGCAGCCCGTTACTGTTTGCTGGCGATGCTGTAATGTACGGGAGAATACAAGATGTCTCAGACAAAATTGCTATTGGTTTGATGCATGGCAGGTAGCTGTAAATGTAGAAAAATGTATGTTAATGCAGATGAGTAGGAAAAACAAATCTGTAATGTTCGAATCCAGCATTGGTTGTGTGCTGCTTGACAAAGTCACATCGATTAAATATCTAGGAGTGACGTTACAAAGCAATATGAAATGGAATGAGCATGTAGGGAATGTAGTAGTGAAAGTGAATGGTAGACTTCAGTTTATAGGGTGAATTTTAGGAAAGTGTGGGTCATCTGAATAGGAGTTCGCTTACAGGACACTAGAGTGGCACATTGTTAAGTTCCGCACCGGGTCGCGATAAAGGAAGAGATCGAAGTAATTCAGAGACTGGCTGCTAGATTTGTTATGGTAGGTTCGAACAAACCACAAGTATTACGGACATGCTTCGGCAACTCAGATGGGAATCGCTGGAGGAAGGCGGTGTTCTTTTCGAGGAGCACTACTGAGAAAATTTAAAGAATTGGCATTTGAGGCTTATTGCAAATACACTCCTGGAAATGGAAAAAAGAACACATTGACACCGGTGTGTCAAACCCACCATACTTGCTCCGGACACTGCGAGAGGGCTGTACAAGCAATGATCACACGCACGGCACAGCGGACACACCAGGAACCGCGGTGTTGGCCGTCGAATGGCGCTAGCTGCGCAGCATTTGTGCACCGCCGCCGTCAGTGTCAGCCAGTTTGCCGTGGCATACGGAGCTCCATCGCAGTCTTTAACACTGGTAGCATGCCGCGACAGCGTGGACGTGAACCGTATGTGCACTTGACGGACTTTGAGCGAGGGCGTATAGTGGGCATGCGGGAGGCCGGGTGGACGTACCGCCGAATTTCTCAACACGTGTGGCGTGATGTCTCCACAGTACATCGATGTTGTCGCCAGTGGTCGGCGGAAGGTGCACGTGCCCGTCGACCTGGGACCGGACCGCAGCGACGCACGGATGCACGCCAAGACCGTAGGATCCTACGCAGTGCCTTAGGGGACCGCACCGCCACTTCCCAGCAAATTAGGGACACTGTTGCTCCTGGGGTATCGGCGAGGACCATTCGCAACCGTCTCCATGAAGCTGGGCTACGGTCCCGCACACCGTTAGGCCGTCTTCCGCTCACGCTCCAACATCGTGCAGCCCGCCTCCAGTGGTGTCGCGACAGGCGTGAATGGAGGGACGAATGGAGACGTGTCGTCTTCAGCGATGAGAGTCGCTTCTGCCTTGGTGCCAATGATGGTCGTATGCGTGTTTGGCGCCATGCAGGTGAGCGCCACAATCAGGACTGCATACGACCGAGGCACACAGGGCCAACACCCGGCATCATGGTGTGGGGAGCGATCTCCTACACTGGCCGTACACCTCTGGTGATCGTCGAGGGGACACTGAATAGTGCACGGTACATCCAAACCGTCATCGAACCCATCGTTCTACCATTCCTAGACCGGCAAGGGAACTTGCTGTTCCAACAGGACAATGCACGTCCGCATGTATCCCGTGCCACCCAACGTGCTCTAGAAGGTGTAATTCAACTACCCTGGCCAGCAAGATCTCCGGATCTGTCCCCCATTGAGAATGTTTGGGACTGGATGAAGCGTCGTCTCACGCGGTCTGCACGTCCAGCACGAACGCTGGTCCAACTGAGGCGCCAGGTGGAAATGGCATGGCAAGCCGTTCCACAGGACTTCATCCAGCATCTCTACGATCGTCTCCATGGGAGAATAGCAGCCTGCATTGCTGCGAAAGGTGGATATACACTGTACTAGTGCCGACATTGTGCATGCTCTGTTGCCTGTGTCTATGTGCCTGTGGTTCTGTCAGTGTGATCATGTGATGTATCTGACCCCAGGAATGTGTCAATAAAGTTTCCCCTTCCTGGGACAAAGAATTCACGGTGTTCTTATTTCAATTTCCAGGAGTGTAGATTCTACTGCCGCCGATACACATTTCACGTAAGAAACACAAAGATAATATTAGAGTGACAGGGCTCGTATTGAGCCATACAGACAATCGTTTCTCCCTCGCTCTATTTGCGAGTCGAACGAGTAGTGGTACAGTGTACATTCCGCCACGCACCATACGGTAGCTTGCGGGGTATTTATGTAGATGTAGATAATAGCAGTAACAAACTGAATAAATCCTAATTACAGTATTACTCTGTACCGAGAATTAGGAGGCTATGGGTCGCTTATGCGAAAATACTCAGAAGATATTCGTGAACAAGCTATGAAAGTTTGTCGGTGGAGCTTGGTTCACACTGTAAGTGTTTTGTAGGTAGAAAACCGTGTGTAACGTGATATGTTGTTTCCTGTTCAGTGGACAACAAAAACAATAATTTCAAATATTCATAGAATAAATAATAATCACCCACGAGGTCTTCCGGTTGCTGTTTCTACAAGTATGTGATTTACAAAGATTTGTCTTCTCCTCTCCCTCTCTCTGTCCCTTCTCTGTATCTTTGGCTCTCCCAGCACTTATTGCCTTCTCTGTATCTTTGGCTCTCCCAGCACTTATTGCCAGTCATCCAAGCACCCTGCTGCCCTCTCTCACGACACGCAAACATACGTACCGCGATACCTGTGAATTGTCGAGATACTCCTTTGGCATATACATCAAGCACGTTTAACTACACAACACAGTAAAATAATAATTTCGCAATGAATACAAAATTATGCAATTTTCAAGCCATATTGACTATTAATCGACCGAGACTGTTTAAAAAATTTGAAAAGGTTTTCAAATACCGCTAGCAGTCACAAAATTTGTTGACAACTAAATTATTTATTTAGTGACATGTTTCGAGCTGATACCTCATTATTAGGCTTCACTGGCATTACAAAAAACGTTTAACAAACGTTTATACGGACATTAATGCCTCTTCATATGAGTGCTATGATCATCTCCATTCTCGTGGTGTGGCAGTTCTCTTGTGATGTATTCAGGCATCGTTATTTCCACATCTCTTTTGGACTGCTTCACCAATGTTTGAAGAGTTCACAACGATGTCTTTAAATCAAGATACACAGAACAAACAGTGTTGTATTGTGCTTTAAAGACACTATTGTGAAGTCTGTGAACAATGGTGAAAAAGTTCAAAAGAACCATGGAAGTAGCCGTGCTGCCACATATCACAAAAAAAAAAACTGCCGCACCACAAGAACAAAGATTATCACAGCAGTCATGTAAAGAAATTTTAACATCTGTATAAACATGTGTTAAATGTTTTTGTAATGCCAATATAGCCTGATGATGAGGTATCAGCTCTAAACATATCACTAAATAAGTAATATAGTTGTCAACAAATTTTGTAATTGCTTGCGGTACTTGAAAACCTTTTCGTACAAAACTATGTATTCTGGAACCCATACCTCTGGGCCTACTCTAGGAAGCCAAGGGTAAAGGATGGGTGACAGAGAAGTGTCACCTCTTTAAAAATACCCTGGTCCAGCTGACTTGGCTAGTAGCACCTTGTGAGAATCCCTTTCCAAGGTTACAGGTGAAGATGCCCTTCTGTGTCGAAAGCGGAAGAGGAACAAATTTCTAAGTATGGCGAGAACGAAGGTGCCTAGGGAAGAAAACCCTGAAGAAAAAGCTTACTGGTTTGCTTGTGCTGACAGAGGGATCTAAAATAACTGACAAACATCAGATTAGCTCCCAACAGGTCGAAGGGCCTAATGTATGAAGATGTTATGTATTAGGCACGTCCTGTATTTTCTTTTGTATGAAGAAATTTGTGTACGGATAGGTCTCTTCTATTCTGCATATTTTTATGGGTTTCATGTCTTTTACAAAGAGCTTGAACACTGCGAAACACCCACGACATACAATAACCGAATAGCGCCGTTACCTGGAATTTGCTATACTGCTCAACACCAAAAGTAGAGATTCATCAAGTGAGAGTCCGAACGTGACTAAAAGTACCGAGGCAGCCGGTAGATTTCGCATTAACAATGCAGGTCACAGAATGAAGCGCCAAGGCCGGGATTGGGACATCTGCGGTCGCTGTGAACAGCAATCAAATAAACCTTGGGTGACGTCAGAAACGTGGGCTTCAAAATATTTTTTAAGCGATGTTCTCGTAATAACCTCTTTTGCCGACTAGATCTCCCTCGTCCTCGCAATGTCCTTTATCTAAATGCCGGCACCGACCGTTCTTATTAACCTTCATCGTCTCTATGAACCCAAAACAAGTATTATCCGTTCATTTAAGCCGAATATATCCTTAGAAAATTTCGCAGTTCACTGTCTTCTATTTATTCGTAGGCCATTTCAACCATGCACAGAATGTCTTGTTGATTTTTGATGCTCACCTCTTACAGACTATGAACTACTGTTACTACCTGTTTTCTTCATGTAAGGTGAAGCTATAGTAAATATGTAAGTAGTATAGCTAGGGCTTGATATTAGATCGACAACTACATTATCAGTGGTGGATCACTAACTTAGTCGATCATAGTCTTGATGAAGGAGTTATCCCACCTAAAGTAATTTGGGGAATCTCCGAGGAAAGATGGCTGGACTTCCATAAAATAGCTTCTCCTCAGGAGTTCAAGAACTTAACCACTGCACAATCTTCCTCGGTGGGTAAACGAAGCTCCAAGCGAATGAAGGTGAACAAAGGTAATCAGATACGGGAGAAGATAACAAGAGATTGTGATAGGAAAAAAGAAGAGAGAGTACAAGCACAGATATGGGATGGTTGGGGGGGGGGGGGGGGGGAAGAATCGTCGGTGCACTTTCAAAGGAACCAAACAGGTATTCGCTTGAAGAGATTGAGGAAATATGGATGGTCAGACGAGACCAGTGCCTTACCACCGCCGTGTGGCTAGGTGCATGAGAAAGACAAATAATTTATAAGCACCTAGTGTAGAGATGACTTGAAAATGGAATCTGAAAAAGCATAGGTAAAAATAAACAGAAATAATAGTCTGAGAGATACAGAGAAAGCTGTTCCTTAGCGTCGCTTTCTGACAGACATAAGACCAACAGTACAAAGACGTATCCCCACTGCGTGCTTTGGGCTTTAATCTAGGACTTTGGTTCAGGTTCTAGTAATTAAGAATTGTTCGCCACCTCGCTTTCCCTTGCCAGCCACTATATAATGATAATTTCTTACACTACTAGAATTCAAACAAGCTACCTCTTGACCTATTACCATCCCACTAGCGAGTGTTTCTGGTCTCCGAAAGAAGGTGGGGACAGCTTTCTTCAAATAATTCGTCTGGAAGGAAGAAGACTGTTTTACTTTCCACTGCCATCGTGTGCACTGGAATCGGAATACAAATATAGATTGAACGATGATGAGACATAAAATCGCTTTCGATGGTTCCAGCGGAATTGTTATGCATTTGTGTGAAGGACGTTACAGTAATCGCAAAAAAACAACGTAAAATCTAAAAGTGTACTGTATCAGATCCAGCTGCTGCAGAATTGGAGTTCAGTAGGTCACTGTTAATCAACCTCCGTCAGTGGAGAACACAATATGAGTCTACATTCACGTCTATGCATTACGTGGGGACTTCTTCTTGTCGCCCAGACGAAAGGTCATCACATTGATTAAGCACAATAACAGCGTCAATGAGCACAGTATTAACGATCCCAGTTCCATGGCTTTACACCGCGAGCTATACTGTGTTATTTACATGAAGAAAACAGGAAGTAGGAGTCAAGTAATGGAAGTAACTCGATCCCTAAGGCTTATCTATACATGCTGAACCGTCGTCTATAGGCAGATGTGCCCAACTCGGAAATGGTGTGATACGACACGCCAAGCCAAGCGCGACAGTGTTGGCGTAACCGCCTGAAAGATGACCGTCAATGGTGCGTACGTCTCAGTTGCCACTGGGACGGGGGCTGTAGGAATGAAAAGAAACCACCTGGTCCGAACAGGTAAGAGAGGCGACAGCATGGTTGAGTGCGGAATTTCCGAGCACAATGTAGGTGATACCGTACTAATGGCGCCTCATGTTGAACATTAGCAATGGCGGAGAATCGGCAACAACCAGAATTAGTATGAGTAACTACGGCCGGTACTAGTTAGGCTACAAATAAACCAAGTATAGCAGGAATTTGTGGTTCAAAGAGCTAATCGAGCCAACGACAAACTGCAGGAGCTATTTTTATTTTAAAATACGTAATTAGGTAAGTTCTTGGAAAAGCTGATAAAATAAACTACACTAATGCTCATAAATTAAGGATAATCGCAGAATGTGGTGATACACAACGTGGCACTACACGAAACTGGCGCTTATAGCATAGGCGCATAGGGATCACACACGACACAGATCTGTAAGTCCACGGTACTGGTGATAAATTGAGAAAACCGTCTTGAAACACATGTGCTACAACATGCAACTGTTTCCTGAGCATGTACCGCGACATCAGTATGGGATATGATCACCATGAACACGTACTCAGGCCGCACAACGAGTTGGCAAACTCTGGATCAGGTGGTCGAGCAGCTGCTGGGGTACAGCCTCCCATTCTTACACCCGTGCCTGTCGGGGCTCCTGAGGTGTCCTAGGGGTTTGAAGTCGTGCAGCGATACGTCGACCGAGAGCATCCCAGACGTGCTCGATAGGGTTTAGGTCTGGACATCAGGCAGGCCACTCCATTCGCCTGAAATCTTCTGTTTCAAAGTACTCCTCCACGATGGCAGCTCGTTAGGGCCGTGCGTTATCATCCATCAGGAGGAAGGTGGGACACCACGCACCTCTGAAAAGGGGGACATACTGGTGCAAAATGACGTCCCTGTAGCCCTGACCTGTTACAGTTCCTCTGTCAAAGACATGCAGTGGTGTACATGCACCAATCATAATCCCTCCCCACACCATCAAACCACGACCTCCATACAGGACCCTTTCAAGGACATTAAGGGGTTGTTATCTGGTTCCTGGTTCACGCCAGATGAAAACCCGGCGAGAATCACTGTTCAGCCTACACCTGGACTCGTCTGTGAACATAACCTAGGACCACTGTACCAATGACCATGTACTGTGTTCTTGACACCAGGCTTTACGGACTCTCCTGTGGCCAGGGGTCAATGGAATGCACCTTGCAGCTCTCAGGGCGAATAAACCATGTTTGTTCAGTCGTCTGTAGACTGTGCGTCTGGAAACAACTGTTCCAGTGGCTGCGGTAAGGTCCCGAGCAAGGCTGCCTGCAGTACTCCGTGGCCGTCAGCTGGCACTGATGGTGAGATATCGGTCTTCTTGTGGTGTTGTACACTGTGGACGTCCCGTACTGTAGCGCCTACACAAGTTTCCGGTCTGCTGGAATCGTTGCCATACTCTTGAGACCACACTTTGTGGCACACGGAGGGCCCATGCTACAACCTGCTGTGTTTGACCAGCCTCCAGTCGCCCTAGTATTCTACCCCTCATAACGACATCAATATGTGTTCTTCGAGCCATTTTCAACACACAGTCACCATTAGCACGTCTGAAAACGTCTGCAGACTTATTCGCTGCACCGTACTCTGACATGCACCAACACACCTCTGCGTATGTGGACTGCTGCCAGGGCCACCGTGCGACGACCGCAGGTCAAACACACCGCATGGTCATTCCCCGAGGTGATTTAAACCAGCAAATCGGCCACCAGAGCGTTGTTTTATCATGTGTCAGCGTTATCCTTAATTTATGAGCATGAGTGTAAAAACTAAACTAAACCCCATCGGAACAGGCCTTGGAAGGCCCAACAGTACTGTCCAACCGCCGTGACATTCCCAGACCGTAGGTTTCACTGTATGCGGATATGGAGGGGCATGTGATCAGCACACCGCTCTGAAGGCCGTTGTCAGTTTTCGAGACCGGAGCCGCTACTTCTCAGTCAAGTAGCTCCTCAGTTTGCCTCACAAGGGCTGAGTACACCCCACCTGCCGACTGCGCTCAGCAGACTGGACGGTCGCTCATCCAGGTGCTAGCCAAACTCAACAGCGTTTAACTTTGGAAATCTGACGGGAACCGGTAAAAGTTGATAACTGTCAAACAAAAGTTAATACAAGAATAAGAAAATTTGACTGCATAACAATTTTCAGGCACTATCGAATGGTGTCAAGACATCTGCTCTACACTACTTTTATTAGCCTTCAGACGCGATGTAGCGTTAAGGGGTTCCAGACAGGCTGGTAATATCTATCTTAAATGATGTAAAATTTATGCGTGTGAAAGATACCTTTTATCAGAAACTATTAGGAATAAAAATTTGTAAAAAAATATGGCTTGTAGGTTGCAAATTTCTAAACACTTTAATAGAAGGATTTAACGCAAGGCTCTAACTTCTGTGAGATACGCACAATACTCAGATCAGCGTATCCTGTAATTTTGAACGATTTCTGGCGAACAGCTGAGAAAAAGTGCACTTTATTATTAAAAAATACAACTTATCAAAAACCGCCATTAAAGCTGTCAATGCATTCCAGCTCCATAACACGACTGTCGGCACCGTCTTCAATCTCATCTTGCAGTATTCTTTTTCCTGGTCGTCTCCGTTGTCTTGCCCTTGTTTTAAAGTCTCTAATAGCTCTCTATGATGTCCGAACTCTTTCTTTATCTAAATTTAACATTTGTCTCACTGCAAAACGACCAACAATTTGTAGCAGTGTTTTCAGGACTTTGCACCTTGCAACATTTCCTTCATTGAACGTTGCCACTGTATCAAAGACACCAGAATGCAGTGTACTAATTACGCAAACTCTGCCTTGGGAATTTTAGGCCATATCACGCTGTTGATGGACTCAGGATTCTGCATGAGCCAATGAAGACATTTCTTCAGTAGTCTTAGATCTGACAAATCTCTGAAAGTTTGTTTCAACATCTCCACTACGCCAAAAGGTGTAGCTGGTTTGTGAACATGTTTCTAATCATTTTACTATTCTCTGTGTATTTGCACCATGATTCACTTCCTGTAGGGCTTAGGTCTTGCATAGATTTATCGTCTCTTGAAGTGAGGCGAAACAAAACGGTCCATACAGATTTCCTCGTACCTTTAAAACGTCCCCTTAGAATAATTTTTGAATAATTGTGCTGATAAACCCCTTACGTTATTTGATTTTCAAACAGCTGACCAGAACTGAACGTACTCAGACATTTCGCTCTTTACTTATTCTGATCAACACTAAACCGACACACAATATTTTTTGCGCAACGCAATCTGACTTTCAATAATCTCTACAAAAGAATGGCACCGACTGACAATAACCTATACCTTTCATGAATCACTCACCTCACAAAAATATTCGTTACTCGAACTACTGCAATAAAGCGAGCGCCAATACTGCCAGCTAAATAAAAGATTCTAACTACTGAAGTCACTAACTACTGATAGGCATAGTTAGCAAATGAAAGATTTTGATAGAGAACAGACAATGTATTTACCTTAACAGTGTTCAAAAGTCATCATATATACACTCCTGGAAATGGAAAAAAGAACACATTGACACCGGTGTGTCAGACCCACCATACTTGCTCCGGACACTGCGAGAGGGCTGTACAAGCAATGATCACACGCACGACACAGCGGACACACCAGGAACCGCGGTGTTGGCCGTCGAATGGCGCTAGCTAGCTGCGCAGCATTTGTGCACCGCCGCCGTCAGTGTCAGCCAGTTTGCCGTGGCATACGGAGCTCCATCGCAGTCTTCAACACTGGTAGCATGCCGCGACAGCGTGGACGTGAACCGTATGTGCAGTTGACGGACTTTGAGCGAGGGCGTATAGTGGGCATGCGGGAGGCCGGGTGGACGTACCGCCGAATTGCTCAACACGTGGGGCGTGATGTCTCCACAGTACATCGATGTTGTGGCCAGTGGTCGGCGGAAAGTGCACGTGCCCGTCGACCTGGGACCGGACCGCAGCGACACACGGATGCACGCCAAGACCGTAGGATCCTACGCAGTGCCGTAGGGGACCGCACCGCCACTTCCCAGCAAATTAGGGACACTGTTGCTCCTGGGGTATCGGCGAGGACCATTCGCAACCGTCTCCATGAAGCTGGGCTACGGTCCCGCACACCGTTAGGCCGTCTTCCGCTCACGCCCCAACATCGTGCAGCCCGCCTTCAGTGGTGTCGCGACAGGCGTGAATGGAGGGACGAATGGAGACGTGTCGTCTTCAGCGATGAGAGTCGCTTCTGCCTTGGTGCCAATAATGGTCGTATGCCTGTTTGGCGCCGTGCAGGTGAGCGCCACAATCAGGACTGCATACGACCGAGGCACACAGGGCCAACACCCGGCATCATGGTGTGGGGAGCGATCTCCTACACTGGCCGTACACCTCTGGTGATCGTCGAGGGGACACTGAATAGTGCACGGTACATCCAAACCGTCATCGAACCCATCGTCCTACCATTCCTAGACCGGCAAGGGAACTTGCTGTTCCAACAGGACAATGCACGTCCACATGTATCCCGTGCCACCCAACGTGCTCTAGAAGGTGTAAGTCAACTACCCTGGCCAGCAAGATCTCCGGATCTCTCCCCCATTGAGCATGTTTGGGACTGGATGAAGCGTCGTCTCATGCGGTCTGCACGTCCAGCACGTACGCTGGTCCAACTGAGGCGCGAGGTGGAAATGGCATGGCAAGCCGTTCCACAGGACTACATCCAGCATCTCTACGATCGTCTCCATGGGAGAATAGCAGCCTGCATTGCTGCGAAAGGTGGATATACACTGTACTAGTGCCGACATTGTGCATGCTCTGTTGCCTGTGTCTATGTGCCTGTGGTTCTGTCAGTGTGATCATGTGGTGTATCTGACCCCAGGAATGTGTGAATAAAGTTTCCCCTTCCTGGGACAATGAATTCACGGTGTTCTTATTTCAATTTCCAGGAGTGTATATCAATTCATGACATCCAGCCATATTTACCGTCTCTGATGGACACACGTCCAGATCTTCCGCTCTCCAAACTCCGCCATTTCTTTCCCCACATCCACCACAGCTGGCGGCTCACCTCCAACTGCGCTATTCACATCCAACTGCCCAACACTACAATAGCGAATATTCCAACAATGCCAACCAGCCACAGACTGCACACATCACAGCCAGTGATTTTCACACAGAGCGCTACGTGACGTTACCAACATAAAACCTAAACAGCATACTTACACCTTTTACGCTACTAACATATCGCCTGATGGCCGTGCCATAATAATTTTGAATTTTGTTTATGATAGATTCTGTGAGTGTATTCTTACATCTAATCCTCTGACATCTTCCAATTTCTTCCCCTTGGCCCGCATCTCGTGGTCGTGCGGTAGCGTTCTCGCTTCCCACGCCCGGGTTCCCGGGTTCGATTCCCGGCGGGGTCAGGGATTTTATCTGCCTCGTGATGGCTGGGTGTTGTGTGATGTCCTTAGGTTACGTAGGTTTAAGTTAAGTCTGCTTTCGACCGGTGAGCGGCGAGGACGTCTTGTTTACGTCCCGTCCGCAGAGACGCGAGCGCGCGTAGTTTGTTTACTTCCTCGCCGCAGCTAATACTCGCGTCCGTTAACACTGAGTCGCCGTGGCTCATTCGTACAAAAAAGCTACCATTAAGATCACCTTCCAGCCCGACTACGCACGACCACGAGCCTTTGAAGTCGAAATATTGATCCGTGACGAAGTTCAAATACCAACACAGCACATCATCGGTATCCACCTATCCATCACAAGTAGCGTCGTTTTCGTCAAGATGGTCGATGACGAGTTATGTCACGCAGTTGTGAACAGATGCGCGAATACTCTCAAGTTTAAACACTCCGATGGTCACATCGGAGAGGTTACTGTTGACCATGCTGGACTAGGATTACGCACACTAAGAGTCTTCGAACTCCCTTTCGAAGTACCACCGGACGTCGTTACCTCAGCTTTCCGCCCTTATGGGACGGTAATTAGTCACGTGGCCGAAAAATGGAACACCTTCGAGACGTACCAGGTCCTCAACGGCGTCCGTCAAGTGAAAATTGAATTAAAGAAACATGTGCCGTCCTACTTAGTCATAGGTGGCTGTCGAGCAATAGTAATGTACGACGGACAACCTCGTACTTGTTCTGGTTGCGGCCAGGAGGGTCATGTGCGCTCGGCGTGTATTCAACGTCGAGTTACACAACTTCCATTGCATGACACGACACCACCTCCTAAGCTCACGGCCCTCCCCCTCAATTACGCAGAGGTGACACGATCGAATGTCATGACAGACGACAACCCTCCAGGAAGACAGGAAGCGTTAGAATGCGTGCCTGTCGACGGTCCTGGATTGACCAACACCATTACGGTGTCTGCAGAGGTTGCAGAACGCCGCCCATCGACTCCACATGAAGATACGGAAGAGAGAATGGAACTCGATGCTAGGGTTGTATCAACCTCCGCCTTTCTACCTGAGGGGGATGCTATACGGGAGCCACAAGCTCTTTCGGACACAGAAACCCACGTCCGCAAACAAAGGTCACTGAGAAAACATAAAAAGCGACGTCGCACACCGTCAGACGATTGCCTCCAGCGGACGTCTTCTCCAGTTGACGACCGGGCGGCCGACGAAACGACGAGGAAAATGGATGACACGAGATCGCCCTCACCGGTCACTTTGTCTGATTTTGACAAACCCGATTCCGCTTTCTCGGGCAAGCGGATGGCCAACACATTACCCGCCATTGGTACACAACCGGAAACAACTGCGGATTCACCCTTAGTCACTCAGCCAACAAGTGTTCTACCGCTGCCACCGTTAACTTACGGGCCTTGGGCGGCTGACATTGAAGACGATTCTACGGCCGCTGTGGTGGATGAGGAGAGGGGTCTCTCCTCCCACAACTCGGCCCCTCCCGAGTAGCAACAGATGACGGCACGGACGCGGCCAGCAGATCACAGGCCCCACCTTTTACGGCGACACTGACGGCGGCCCCCACATCAGGAGACGATCTACAGACTTATCGCTTAACGACCATCAACATTAACACCATTCGGACACGGACGAAGTTGTCGCTGCTCCAAGACATAGTCAATGCAGCAGACGTTGACATTGTCTTTCTCTAAGAAGTCTCATGTGTCCCACGCCTCGCCAACTAACAGTGGAGTCGCAATTCTCCTCAGAGAGGGCCTCGAGGCGGACGAAGTCCGATATCTCCCCGACGCTAGAGGAATGGCCGTAACCGTGCAAGGCGTCCGCTTTATCGATGTGTACGCCCTTTCCGGAACGAATCGCCGTCGTGACCGATCGCTCTTCTTCTCAGAAGGAATAACACCCCTTTTTCAGGGCAGGCACGATGACTTGATATTAGGGGGCGATTTCAATTGCACCCAAGCACCTAAAGATCAGCTGCCACGCCATTCACCGTGCCCCGAACTTGGGACACTCATCGGCGATCTCCAGCTGGTAGATACATGGGAACATGTTCGAGGAAATAGACCAGGATACACCCATTTCACGAGTCACTCGCCTAGTCGCATCGATAGGATTTACGTCTCCCGTTCTCTAACGGCAACGGTGAGTGACGCGGAGGTATGGCTAGTAGCCTTTTCTGATCACGAGGCCTATATATGTGCCGTCACCCTTCGTCGCCAACGGGTGTGGCGTAGCCGACATCCCTGGAAATTAAACCTTGCTCATCTCGCTTCTCCGGATTGTCGACGCGCCATCGAAGACACGTGGAGTTTGTGCGTCCGCCGCCTCCCAACGTATCATACGTCGATTAGTTGGTGGTTAACCTGCGCCAAGCCGGCCCTAGGGTGAACCTTTATTACATATGGTCGTGAGACTGCTGCTTGGAGGCGGCAGACCCTTGATTTTTATTTCACCGTCCTTCGCGAATGCGCCTACTTGCCACCCACACCGGAACGACAGTTGACAGTTCAGCGTGCGAAAGCACAGATCGTAGCCCATATGCGCCGCCACTTCGAAGGGACGATCGTCCGAGCACGAACACAAGACAGACTCGCAACGGAACGACCCACCATGTACCACGTCATCCGAGAACGTACACTGCGAAGACGGGCGCTGATACATGCCGTCACCACTGAGGACGGCCGTCGTCACACCACACAACGCGATATTGCTGCAGCCTTCTTCGACCATTACGCACGACCTTATTCTGCTCAATGTTCCGACCCAACGACGGTGACAGCAGTCTCACAACTGGTTTACGGCGTTGTCCCACAGGATTTACGAACTGAATTATTGAACGACATTACGGAAGACGAAGTTATCGACGCCATCGGTAAAGGAGCGGCGAATAAATCTGGCCCGGACGGGCTCCCTGTGGAGTTTATAGAACTTTCCATTATTTACTGGCTCCCACGTTCACAGACATCTGTCTGGAACTTATGTCCCCCGCGGTGCCGCTCCCTGCGACCTTCATAGAAGGAATAATTATACTGGTTCACAAACCTAAAGGTGGGGCTCGAATACAAGATTACCGCCCGCTAACACTCGTCAACTGCGACATGAAGATATTCACCAGACTGTTAGCAAATCGTCTACGACCGACCCTATCTTACGTCATCTCGCCAGATCAGACTTCCCTAGGGGGTATCAACAACATCCACACAGCACTGTGTCGATACCGTGACTTAATAGCCCTAGCCAGGGCACGCCGCATCCCGGGCGCGCTGGCATCACTAGATTTTAGCTAAGCTTTTGATCGAGTGGATCACGCGTACCTAATGTCCGTTCTCCAGCATATGCAGTACCCACAGCAATTCACAGACGTCGTGATGCGCCTCCTCCAAGGGGCAACTTCCAAAGTGCTCGTTAACGGGCGTCTCTCGCAGTCCCTCGCGATTTACCGCTCCGTGCGTCAAGGTTGCCCCTTGTCGACGTTACTACACTCCTGGAAATTGAAATAAGAACACCGTGAGTTCATTGTCCCAGGAAGGGGAAACTTTATTGACACATTCCTGTGGTCAGATACATCACATGATCACACTGACAGAACCACAGGCACATAGACACAGGCAACAGAGCATGCACAATGTCAGCACTAGTACAGTGTATATCCACCTTTCGCAGCAATGCAGGGTGCTATCTCCCATAGAGACGATCGTAGAGATGCTGGATGTAGTCCTGTGGAACGGCTTGCCATGCCATTTCCACCTGGCGCCTCAGTTGGACAAGCGTTCGTGCTGGACGTGCAGACCACGTGAGACGACGCTTCATCCAGTCCCAAACATGCTCAATGGGGGACAGATCCGGAGATCTTGCTGGCCAGGGTAGTTGACTTACACCTTCTAGAGCACGTTGCGTGGCATGGGATACATGCGGACGTGCATTGTCCTGTTGGAACAGCAAGTTCCCTTGCCGGTCTAGGAATGGTAGGACGATGGGTTCGATGACGGTTTGGATGTACCGTGCACTATTCAGTGTCCCCTCGACGATCACCAGAGGTGTACGGCCAGTGTAGGAGATCGCTCCCCACACCATGATGCCGGGTGTTGGCCCTGTGTGCCTTGGTCGTATGCAGTCCTGATTGTGGCGCTCACCTGCACGGCGCCAAACACGCATCCGACCATCATTGGCACCAAGGCAGAAGCGACTCTCATCGCTGAAGACGACACGTCTCCATTCGTCCCTCCATTCACGCCTGTCGCGACACCACTGGAGGCGGGCTGCACGATGTTGGGGCGTGAGCGGAAGACGGCCTAACGGTGTGCGGGACCGTAGCCCAGCTTCATGGAGACGGTTGCGAATGGTCCTCGCCGATACCCCAGGAGCAACAGTGTCCCTAATTTGCTGGGAAGTGGCGGTGCGGTCCTCTACGGCACTGCGTAGGATCCTACGGTCTTGGCGTGCATCCGTGCGTCGCTCCGGTCTGGTCCCAGGTCGACGGGCACGTGCACCTTCCGCCGACCACTGGCGACAACATCGATGTACTGTGGAGACCTCACGCCCCACGTGTTGAGCAATTCGGCGGTACGTCCACCCAGCCTCCCGCATGCCCACTATACGCCCTCGCTCAAAGTCCGTCAACTGCACATACGGTTCACGTCCACGCTGTCGCTGCATGCTACCAGTGTTAAAGACTGCGATGGAGCTCCGTATGCCACGGCAAACTGGCTGTCACTGACGGCGGCGGTGCACAAATGCTGCGCAGCTAGCGCCATTCGACGGCCAACACCGCGGTTCCTGGTGTGTCCGCTGTGCCGTGCGTGTGATCATTGCTTGTACAGCCCTCTCGCAGTGTCCGGAGCAAGTATGGTGGGTCTGACACACCGGTGTCAATGTGTTCTTTTTTCCATTTCCAGGAGTGTATATGCTCTAGCACTGGAACCGCTCCTCTGTGGCCTCCGTCAACGCCTCACCGGTCTTACCCTACGTGACGTCACATTTCGCTGTACAGTATATGCAGACGACCTGGTCCTCGTGTTCCGCAATCGCGACGATGTCAACAGAGCACTAGAATGGATTACCACGTACGGTGTGGCTTCCGGCAGCTGTTTCAACGTCGCCAAATCCGTCGCCATGGCCACAGGAGACGGGTTGACCCCAGCATGTGTCGAACCCCTACAGCTTCGTGGCACTATCAAGTGTCTCGGAACAGAGTTTCACAACGACATACGGCGCACTGCGGTTCTTAACTACCGCCGCTTATTACAACAAATTCGGGTCCAGATCTTCAACCTTCGTCTGCGGACCCTGGACATTCTCCAAAGGACACACTTCGTCAATGTTTACCTCGCATCGCGCCTTCCACACATAGCGCGTGTTCTTCCAATACCGTTACTGATGGCTCGACGTCTATTAGCGGCATTCGGAGCCTACGTCAGTACAGGCATGCTCTTCAAAGTCAGTTATGAGTCACTGACCCTTCCCCCAGAAAGGGGAGGTCTTGGTCTAGTCCATGTCCACGACAGAGCTGTGGCCCTGTATGTCAGCTCACACATCAAGCTGTGGCGCCACCACCCGGAAAGTTTGACAGGTTTGCTGTTGGAGTCCTTAGCTCCGCCCTCCCTTATGCCCCCACTGATGACGCAAGACATACCTCCACCCTTCTATTACTTCGGGAACTTTTACACTGAACACAGCTATGTCCGTATGAAACAGGTGTCGGTGCGGGATATATATAATGTCCTACAGCAGAGGCGCCCACCAAACATCGTGGAAGGTGGTGTGGAAGACGATTCACGCGGTTACACTGGACACAGCCGTCTGATCCACATGGTATATCACAGTCAATGGTAAACAGATCACCCGATCACGCCTCCACAAGATAAACATGGCGGAATCGCCTCTCTGCGTAGACTGCGGGATACCAGACACGGTCGAACACCGTCTCACAGGTGGCGCGGCAGAAGACGTATGGCGTTTGGTGCGACAAATTTTGTCGTATTTTCTACGAGTGACTCCGGAACACATTACACCTCGGTTTCTACTATTTCCGGATCAACAGTATTTCCCGCGCGCCAAGACCAACGCTGTCACGTGGATCCGTGCGCATGCGGTACACTACTTATTTCACGATGGACCTAAAGATGTATTAGACTTTTGGAACTACCTACAAGAACGTCATTGCAAGATCGTACGGAACCCAAAATACAGACAGAATTTTTCTAATTACTTAGGGAGTGCTCTACGCGACCCTCCACGCAGCTGGATCATCAACAGGCAGGAGAAGACACCCATTGAGTGAGCTGACAAGACTAAGTTCGATTCTCGGTGGAATAACATGATATACGTGAAGACGTACCTGGATGATGAAGCGTAAGGAGAGTAGTGACACACCCTTCTACATCCTGTATGAAGCACTCTTTTTTTCGTTTTCCCCATATACATTAACTCGGTGTAGGAACGTGCCGAGATTTATTTATTTATTTATTTTTACTCAGAGCACGATGTGGTGCTAGATACATTTATTTTTGTTGTGGTATAAAGTAAAACCACATTAACTTTGTATTAAAAAACAGTAAATAAAAATAAATAAATAAATAATGATTCCCACAAAAGATTTCTCCTTCCCATCCCTGCTTCCTCGATTCCTTGACGGACTAGAGGGACACTGTGACCAGGCCTCGGGTTACGACCCCTGATCACTCTGCCTTCCCCGCCCTCCCCCACCTAAAAAAAAAAGTAGTTCTAAGTTCAAGGGGACTGATGACCATAGATGTTAAGTCCCGTAGTGCTCACAGCCATTTGGACCATTTTTTCTTCCCCTTGTATACACTTCCCAGCCGTCGGAACCTTGCACTCATTCGCTTTTGTATATGACCTATGCACTCCAGTTTAACGGTAGTTACATTTTCTCCATATGGCTTCTTTTCCTAAACTGCTATGGAAACTTTTGAATCCCCATCTCCTAAATACTTGATGAATCTTACATTCTTCAACTGTTCAGATTCTTGGAAAATGGTCACACCGGCACAGCGTTTTCTTTAAGTGAGTGAATAAACCAGGAAAAGGCAATGATATAAATGTATTATATCTCATCAGAAAGGGTAAATTCCATAGATTAAGATAAATGAAATAAACAAGAACTGATAATTTCAAGGTCTCAACTGTTATGGAGCACCTTCATGAATTTCAGTTAGTAATGTCCAAAAAGTTAAAATTGGAACGAATCACAAATGTATTGGCATGAAGTGTTCTACAAGCCTGCACAAGCAACTGGTCGAAATTACAGTGCAACCGCACAACACCATCAACATTCCGTATGTAAGGGAAGATTACATAATGTGTCTCTCATTCGAAAATCATATTAGACTGTTGTTTGTTTAAGGGTAGATAGCGTTAAGCAAAACAATGGTTCAAATGGCTCTGAGCACTATGGGACTTAACATCTGAGGTCATCAGTTCCCTAGAACTTAAAACTACTTAAACCTAACTAACCTAAGGACATTACACACATCCATGCCAGAGGCATGATTCGAACCTGCGACCGTAGCGGTCGCGTGGTTCCAGACTGAAGCGCCTAGAACCGCTCGGCCACACGGGCCGGCTCGTGTTAAGTTCCGTCTAGGAATAAGTAATGTTTATCAACTAAAACTAAACTTTGTTTGTCCATCTTTTCAGAGATGGTTGCGGGACTCGGCTGTTCGGTACAGTATGTCAAATCAAACACCTTTCAGCCGTCTAGCTTTCAAACTTATTTTATCTGGCTACTAGTTTCGGCGATGTACTACGCCTTCTTGTCGACAGATGATGATCGCTGCAGCAAGCAGAAATGTACTAAAACCGGTATTTCTGGCCCTTGTTTTGACCAGAACCGAGGTAGAATCTTCCTACACGTCGGTCAGGATCCTCCAGATGGCGTAGTAAATCGCCGAAACACGTAACCAAATAAAATAAATTTGAAAACTATATGGCTGAAAGACGTTTGATTTGACATCTTAAATTAATCTCCATCCCAACAGGCCTTGAAAGGACAACGGTACCGACCGACCGACGTCTCATTCGGATATGGAGGGGCATGTAGACAGCACACCGCTGTCTCAGTCATGGTTAGTTTTCGTGACCAGAGTCGCTACGTCTCAGTCAAGCAGCTCCTCAATTGGCCTCACAAGGGATGTGTGTACCCCGCTCGCTAACAGCACTCGGCTGACCGGACGGTGACCCAGCCTAGTGTTAATCAATCCCGAAACTGCTTAACTTCGGTGATCTGATGGGAGCCGGTGTTACCAATGTGGCAAATCCTATGTCTGCCATCAAATCTAGGATTTCGGCAGCGTTACGATCGTGATCTATCAAGACTGGTTCAAATGGTTCAAATGGCTCTGAGCACTATGCGACTTAACATCTGAGGTCATCAGTCCCCTAGAACTTAGAACTAATTAAACCTAACTAACCTAAGGACATCACACACATCCATGCCAGAGGCAGCATTCGAACCTGCGACCGGAGCGGTTGCTCGGCTCCAGACTGTAGCGCCTAGAACCGCACGGCCACTCTGGCCGGCCTATCAAGACTGCAGTCTATCTTTGCACGATGTTGCTGCACACGTGTGTCGGGATCCTATAGTTTTCATCAGAATCAGGAATCGATGGGTTCAGTGGAACTGTACTCAGAGTCATGCGGGATACCAGTAATCCTGCGCAAATGCAACCCTGAAGGGTAGACATGTTGTTCTCATGGCCTTGCTGGATTGTACACCCACGTCCTGCACTTTCAGTAACGAAAAGGGTTTGTGTGGTGCAAGACAAGTGTACACAGGGACAGTACGACGACGTATGGAACACCACAGACTGGCAGCACGACTACTGTTTTTGCAGTTTCCCTCGGACGCGGCAGCAGAGAGAGAGGAGCGCATACAGTAAAGGGCCAAAGGACAAACGCTAGTGGCCGAGTGCTCCAATCTCGGTCGAAAAGTAAGATAACCAAGGTCCCGTGATCACAGTTAATAATAAAACTCGTTTAAAATGCCTCTACCGTGCACCAACCTTAATCGCCGTTCAGCAAACTGTCGTTAGTCAACCGTGCATTTAACTCCGTGTATTGCAGTGGAGGCGCTCTGAAAATGCAAAGATGTTAACAGATTATGTACTTGCACACGTTTGCACACACACACACACACACATATATATATATATATATATATATATATAGGGTGGTCCATTGATCGTGACCGGGCCAAATATCTCAGGAAATAAGAGTCAAACGAAAAAACTACAAAGAACGAAACTTGCTAGCTTGAACGGGGAAACCAGATGGCGCTATGGTTGGCCCGCTAGATGGCGCTGCCATAGGTCAAACGGATTTCAACTGCGGTTTTTTTTTAAATAGGAACCCCCATTTTTACTACATATTCGTGTAGTACGTAAAGAAATACGAATGTTTTAGTTGGACCACTTTTTTCGCTTTGTGATAGATGGCGCTGTAATAATCACAAACATATGGCTCACAATTTTAGACGAACAGTTGGTAACAGGTAGGTTTTTTAAATTAAAATACAGAACGCAGGTACGATTGAACATTTTATTTCGGTTGTTCCAATGTGTATATGTAACTTTGTGAACTTATCATTTCTGAGAACGCTTGCTGTTACTGCGTGATTACCTGTAAATACCACAGTAATGCAATAAATACTCAAAATGATGTCCGTCAACCGCAATGCGTTTGGCAATACGTGTAACGGCATTCCTCGCAACAGCGAGTAGGTCGCCTTCAGTAATGTTCGCGCATGCATTGACAATACGCTGACGCATGTTGTCAGGCGTTGTCGGTGGATCACGATAGCAAATATCCTTCAACTTTCCCCACAGAAAGAAATCCGGGGACGTCAGATCTGGTGAACATGCGGGCCATAGTATGGCGCTTCGACGACCAATCCACCTGTCATGAAATATGCTATTCAGTTCCACTTCAACCTCACACGAGCTATGTGCCGGACATCCATCATGTTGGAAGTACATCGCCATTCTGTCATGCAGTGAAACATCGTGTAGCAACATCGGTAGAACATTAGTAGGAAAACAGCATACATTGCACCATTTAGATTGCCATCGATAAAATGGGGGCCAATTATCCTTCCTCCCATAATGCTGCACCATACATTAACCCGCCAGGGTCGCTGATGTTCCATTTGTCGCAGCCATCGTGGATTTTCCGTTGCCTAATAGTGCATATTATGCCGGTTTACGTTACCGCTGTTGGTGAATGACGCTCCGTCGCTAAATAGAACACGTGCAAAAAATCCGTCATCGTCCCATAATTTCTCTTGTGGCCAGTGGCACAACTGAACGCGACGTTCAAAGTCATCGTCATGCAATTCCTGGTGCATAGAAATACGGTAAAGGTGCAATTAGTTGTTGATGTAGCATTGTCAACACCGACGTTTTTGAGATTCTCGATTCTCGTGCAATTTCTCTGCTACTGATGTGCGGATTAGCCGAGACGGCAGCTAAAACACCTACTTGGGCATCATCATTTGTTGCAGGTCGAGGTTGTCGTTTCACATGTAGCTGAACACTTCCTGTTTCCTTAAATAACGTAACTATTCGGCAAACGGTCCGGACACTTGGATGATGTCGTCCAGGATACCGAGTAGCGTACATAGCACACGCTCGTTGGGCATTTTGATCACAATAGCCATACATCAACACGATATCGACCTTTTCCGCAATTGGCAAACGGTCCATTTTAACGCCAGTAATGTATCACGAAGCAAATACCGTCCGCCCTGGCGGAATGTTACGTGATACCACGTACTTATACCTTTGTGACTATTACATTGAGGTTGACATTGAGGTTGACGGACATCATTTTGAGTATTTATTGTATTACTGTGGTATTTACAGGTAATCACGCAGTAACAGCATGCGTTCTCAGAAATGTTAAGTTCACAAAGTTACATATATCACATTGGAACAACCGAAATAAAATGTTCAATCGTACCTGCGTTCTGTATTTTAATTTAAAAAACCTACCTGTTACCAACTGTTCGTCTAAAGTTGTGAGCCATATGTTTGTGATTATTGCAGCGCCATCTATCACAAAGCGAAAAAAGTGGTCCAACTAAAACATTCATATTTCTTTACGTACTACACGAATATGTAATAAAAATGGGGGTTCCTATTTTTAAAAACGCAGTTGATATCCGTTTGATCTATGGCAGCGCCATCTAGCGGGCCAAGAATAGCGCCATCTGGTTTCCTCCTTCAAGCTAGACGAGTTTCGTTCTTTGTACTTTTTTCGTTTGATGCTTATTTCGTGAGATATTTGGCCCGGTCACTATCAATGGACCAATGACAGCTAACCTCCTGTGTGTGTAAGGCATCATTCTCTTATGATTTGGTCTTGAAGATGTTTTCGCTATAAACTGCATCAAAACACCATACAAATTCTTGAAGCTCAGACATCAGCCATCTCACAGGATTATCCCTGATGTATGATTCGACCTGATTGAAAATAGAGTTATGCAACCATAAAACTTGATATGCTACCACATACAGCACATGCATTCTCAAACTTTAAGAACTTATTATCCTCAAAAGGTACTTCCACACATACAGTTTCCTGTTTAGAGCAGTCAGTCAGATGACTTTCTAGACGTTTGCTCTTAGTACGAGATCGTGATGAAAAGTAATGCCTCCAAATTTTTTATGTGAAAAGTCTTAAAGCAATTTAAACAAAACAAAAGTTATTAACATATTACATCTTTATTCTTCATGTCTACATATTTTCAGCCCTCTGCAGCAACAGGGTTCCGAATCGTAGCCTGTAACACGGTAGTGTGTAATGTAACTGAGTCGGTGCGTGAGATACTGTGTGCTGTAATCGAATTTCGAATTCGAAGAGTTCGTCCGCACATGGAGCACCTTCTCCTTCAGCCTGACAATGTCAGACCACACACGAGCGCTGCAACATCTGCAACAATCAGACGCTTTGTGTTCACTGTCATCTATCATCCTCCACACAGTACTGACATCAGATTTTCATGTTTCCAAAACATAAAGAACACCTTCGGGGACTACACTTTGATAGTGATGAGGCGGTGCAAGTAGAGGTGAGGTGGTGTCTCTTTCAACAAGCTGGTTTCTCGTTTGGAAAAATGTGTTTGTCGACAGGGTGACTATGTTGAGAAATAAATATGTAGAAACGAAGAATAAGGAGGCAGAATGTTAACGACCTTTGCTTTAAAAAAAAAAAAAGGCTTTAAGAGTTTTCACATAAAAAATTCTGAGGCGTTACTTAGTAGAACGCATATTGATAGTACCTCCCATAAGAATAGAATGAAATTGGAATAATCCATAAACTACTGTCACAACCTACTATAAAAACACTTTAATGATGCAAGTTACAATTTGATGGCAGCTTCGTACGGAGAGAAAGTGTTTTAACACCCAAATGTAATTATTACTGCGAATATTTTAGGATTCATCTTAATATTCTGATATGAAAATAACCTGCTTTCTAATTTTTCAAAAAAATCCTAATATTTAACGTAAGTGCGAAATCTATTTGGTGCAAAAATCAAAGGAACACTGCATTATAGTTCTGGTGGTTTAAAGAATTTAACACTATAACGTATGAAGTTAAGCTGCCAGTAAAAGCAAAAATAGCAACATTTAGATTGGAGCACAAAACTAACGCATATTGAAGTCTCAAAAAATATGATCGAATTGAATTTGTAACCAACAGAGCCCCTTCTAATGTGTTAGTATCAGAAATCCAGTACTGATGTATAATGTTGAACCGTTGTGAACCTCTTGTGCGTGTGCAATGGTGCAATCAGAGTCGTGTGAAATGCTACAGCGCTTAAAAAAGTACGGCGCATTGATACAGGACGTTCGAATCCAATACTCGTTGTTTTGACTCTTATTATCAGAAGAAATGAACTCCTACTGATATGAGACGAGTGTATGCACTGCTTTTTGCATAAGACGAGATAGTATCATGCTTTTTGCTTTGACAGAATAACAAGTTATCCTTCTAGTGGGCCACTGTGCATGGGGACAACTGCCGACGCGGTGAAGTGAACCAATTGGAAATACAACCGGTTATAAATTTTTTAAAGGTCACGTAAGCAGGACAAGTTGAATGACAAGTTGACGGATCTCGAAATGTAGTTCAAGACTGAGATAGATAACATAATGTAACATCGCAGTGTAGAATAATATCCCAACTCATACAAATATTTGTTATGTATATATAAAATCAGCCCTTTAGTTGTCTTCTTAAAAAGTAAATTAATGTTTCGAAACAGTTAATGAAATGATAGCACCTTATAGTCAAGCAAATACCAAAATGCTCCATCCTTAGCTTGCTTGGAGTCTTTACAATAATTTACATTCATGAAAGTCGAAGATTTTAGTACGTTACCCAACACAAAAGTCTGCAGACGGGTTTTTAGTCGGGGAGAGGTGGTACGAACACTTCCTTCGAAAGTTGAACTGTGCGTGAGCTGCATAAGCGAACCAGAGCCACATAGATAATTACATTAGTGTGATGGATAATTACTTAACATGGCATAATTGGTGTTGCATTTGAAATGTATCTGAATTGTTTACGTATACATCGTCTGATAATATCGAAACATTTTTTGCGAATAAATTAATTCATTCATATTTATTCTGTTTAAAAAGTGATGTATGATTGTATCACCATTAAGCCGGCCGGGGTGGCCGAGCGGTTCAAGGCGCTACAGTCTGGAACTGCGCGACCGCTACGGTCGCAGGTTCGAATCCTGCCTCGGGCATGGGTGTGTGTGATGTCCGTAGGTTAGTTAGGTTTAAGTAGTTCTAAGTTCTAGGGGACTGATAACCTCCGAAGTTAAGTCCCATAGTGCTCAGAGCCCATTTCACCATTAACATAGTGAACCAGTAATTTTTATGGTAAAATCTGTTCATAATGGTAGCAAAAGCATGATATTCTGTTAAAATATACCAGTTTTCAATGAACGAGTGAGAATGTGCCTGAGCTCTTCCAAGCCCTGTGGCGTAATTTCCTTAATGGCTCCTAAGTACTCCAACGACCCGTCGTCGCTCGACTCTAGACTATATTACAGGTTCCGCGTGATGAGAGAGGGCAATTAAATGAATTAAAACACATCTCTAGTACATTGTTAGATGGGAGTGCGTATCATTCCGTCACGCAAAGACTTCGCCCTAAATTACTTAGTTACTTACCGACGAAAGCAGTGGTGACGCATCTGCACCTTAAAATTACTGCCGTCCGCAAGGATCCGACCCACATATTTTTCTTCAGTTTCGCGAGACCATTCTGTTCGATTGTTTTCGAAATTAAATGTCTCTAGAAGGTTTTTCGCGGCATTTTGTCCTTAATGTTGTCGAGGCACAACTAGGTCGTTCTTTCTTATGTTGTTATGTTTAGCCTTCACGTGTTGAATGGTCGCCATTTTTGTCCCGTTAACATACTGATGTCCAAAAGTAAAGCAACTTCGAGACAGGAGAAAAATGGAATGAGAATATATAAGCAGTCACATTTCTCCAAAACACGAACTTGTACTATGTGTACAGAAAACGCAAAATGTATATGGGAGAGGAGGGCAACCCCTTAGAAAAGGCACACAGTTCAGAGATAAAAAAAGCACCACGGTAGACTCATAATGTCTCAGTTGCGTTTGAAATTTAATTGTTAGCAGAGAGAGTTTCACAACACAATGCTACAAATATACCATTTGAGCTCTATTTTGTAAGCTGCAAATCTCGAGTATCTCCAGGTAGGTGACACAAAATAGTAAAGTAGCTGCTGCATATCACACAAAATGTTATTATAAGATTTAGCGACGGTTTCGAGACCCAGGGAATATTCATCATGGTCCGGTCATGGTCTATATTTTTCAGAATATTCTTAAAAATTTTCGGAATATTCTTGAAAATTACATTGTATATTTCAAAGTGTTTCTAAATTTATTAGAGAAGATACTGTATCAATCGTAGACGATTAAGATAACACTCCTTTGCAGCGACAGGTGTATCCACCGTACAAAGAAAGTAGTTCGTGGCGTGTATTAACTTTCGTTTTACAGAGCTCATAATTTAGCCGATTCGATAAAAAGTAATCTAAGCTGTTGAGATATGGGGAACTGTGCCGCTAAATAATAAGACCAACACGACGATTTCACTGATTAAGAACTAACACATTAGAGAGTTTGCTCTTCCCATGGTTCCAACAATAAGGCAAGGTTTCGTCATACTCAAACTAGATAGCCTCCTGTGTAACTAAAGGAATTAGTTGCAGTAGCCCAGGTAATTTACAACGAAGGTAAAAAAACTCGTAAAACCAAGAAGGAGTTGTGTGACATAAGAGAAAGTTAGTGGTCGTGTTTCTACATCTGAAAGATGATGTCTATTCGAATTTCGCGCCAATCGGATAAGAGTGACGCTAGTAGAGCCACTACGAGGATGTAAATCAGGTTTGCTTTAAATACACGCTGCATCGTCAGTGGACGTTAATTATCTTTGAGACTGGATGTGATGAGTTGATGCCCTTTAAGGAGGCAAAGACGCTACTCTCAACACCTCACACAGTTTGAATGTGGTCGTGCAACAGGGCTACGAGAAGCTGGATGTTACTTCTGCACACTGCGAAAAGACTTGGCAGAAAAGTAGCCACTGTGCATGATTGCTGGCAGCGGTCATCACGAGAATGTATGATCGCAAGAATGTCGGGCTCCAGACGGCCACATCGTTCTACCGAGGGGGAGGACCACCGTGTTCGGCGTATGGCTCTGGAGCATCGTATCGACTCTGCACCAGCTACGTGAACAGCAGTTGGCACCATAGGAACACAACGAACTGTTACAAAACGGTTACTTCAAAGAGCTCTGAGCCAGAAGCCCTGTAGTGTGTGATGGCAAACCACCACCATTTGCGTCTTCAGTGGTGTCAAGCGAAAGCTCATTGGACGGCAGGGTTGAGGTGTATTGTGTTTTGTGATGAAAGCTGATTCTGCCTCAGTGCCAGTGATGGCCATGTATTGATAAGAAGGACGCCAGGTGAGAGTCTGCGCCCGCATCTCGTGGTCGTGCGGTAGCGTTCTCGCTTCCCACGCCTGGGTTCTCGGGTTCGATTCCCGGCGGGGTCAGGGATTTTCTCTGACTCGTGATGGCTGGGTGTTGTGTGATGTCCTTACGTTAGGTAGGTTTAAGTAGTTCTAAGTTCTAGGGGACTGATGACCATAGATGTTAAGTCCCATAGTGATCAGAGTCATTTCAACCATTTTTTTGAGGGTCTGCAACCAATCTGTCTGTGTGCGAGACACACTGGACCTACACCTGGAGTTAGGGTATGGGGTACGACTACCTATGACAGCAGGAGGACTGTCATAGTTATCCCACGCACCCTGAATGCAAAATTATACGTCTATTTGGTGATTCGACCTGTAGCGCTGCCATTCATGAAAAGCATTCAAATGGCTCTGAACACTATGGGAATTAACTTCCGAGGTCCCCTGGAACTTAGCACTACTTAAACCTAACTAACCTTAGGACATCACACACATCCATGCCCGAGGCAAGATTCGAACCTGCGACCTTAGCGGTCGCGCGGTTCCAGACTGTAGCTCGGCCACACCGGCAAAAGCATTCCAGGGGGTATATTCCAACAGGATAACACTCGCCCACGTACCGATGTTGTAACCCAACATGCTGTGCATTGTGTCGACATGTTGCCTTGGCCTGCTTGATCACCAGATCTGTTTCCAGTCGGGAACATATGAGACATCAGCGGACGACAGTTCAAGCGTCCTCTACAAACAGCACTGTCCGTTGCTGTATTGACTAACCAAGCGCAACAGACATGGAACGCCGTCCACAAACTGACGGCCGGCACCGTACAATTCAATGCATGCCCGTTTGCATGCTTACATTGAACATTCTGGCGGCTACACTGGTAATTAATGTACCTGAATTTCTGAGCGGTTCTAGGCGCTACAGTATGGAACCGCAGGACCGCCACGGTCGCAGGTTCGAATCCTGCCTCGGGCATGGATGTCTGTGATGTCCTTAGGTTAGTTAGGTTTAAGTAGTTCTGGAAGAACCCTGGAGATACTAAAAGGTATCAGGTAGATTGTATAACGGCAAGACAGAGATTTAGGAACCAGGTTTTAAATTGTAAGACATTTCCAGGGGCAGATGTGGACTCTGACCACAATCTATTGGTTATGACCTGTAGATTAAAACTGAAGAAAGTGCAAAAAGGTGGGAATTTAAGGAGATGGGATCTGGATAAACTGAAAAAACCAAAGGTTGTACAGAGTTTCAGGGAGAGCATAAGGGAACAATTGACAGAAAAAGGGAGGTAATGACAGTGGCACGTAAAGTGCCCTCCGCCACACACCGTTGGGTGGCTTGCGGAGTATGAATGTAGATGTAGATGTAGATGTAGAATGGGGGAAAGAAATACAGTAGAAGAAGAATGGGTAGCTTTGAGGGATGAAGTAGTGATGGCAGCAGAGGATCAAGTAGGTAAAAAGATGAGGGCTGGTAGAAATCCAGTTCTAAGCAAAGAAGGCAAAGTAGAAAGGTGGAAGGAGTATATAGAGGGTCTATACAAGGGCGATGTACTGGAGGACAATATTATGGAAATGGAAGAGGATGTAGATGAAGATGAAATGGGAGATACGATACTGCGTGAAGAGTTTGACAGAGCACTGAAAGACTTGAGTCAAAACAAGGCCCCCGGAGTAGACAACATTCCGTTGGAACTACTGACGGCCTTGGGAGAGCCAGTCCTGACAAAACTCTACCATCTAGTGAGCAAGATGTATGAAACAGGCGAAATACCCTCAGACTTCAAGAAGAATATAATAATTTCAATCCCAAAGAAAGCAGGTGTTGACAGATGTGAAAATTACCCAACTATCAGTTTAATAAGCCACAGCTGCAAAATACTAACACGAATTCTTTA
The DNA here is from genome assembly GCF_023897955.1 of Schistocerca gregaria. Lineage (NCBI taxonomy): Eukaryota > Metazoa > Arthropoda > Insecta > Orthoptera > Acrididae > Schistocerca > Schistocerca gregaria. The sequence goes on along the minus strand of NC_064931.1, from coordinate 180,328,599 downwards.
CAGACGAATGGAAAAACTAGTAGAAGCCGACCTCGGGGAAGATCAGTTTGGATTCCGTAGAAATGTTGGAACATACTGACCTTACGACTTATCTTAGAAGAAAGATTAAGGAAAGGCAAACCTACGTTTCTAGCATTTGTAGACTTAGAGAAAGCTTTTGACAATGTTGACTGGAATACTCTCTTTCAAATTCTGAAGGTGGAAGGGGTCAAATACAGGGAGCGAAAAGCTATTTACAATTTGTACAGAAACCAGATGGCAGTTATAAGAGTCGAGGGACATCAAAGGGAAGCAGTGGTTGGGAAGGGAGTGAGACAGGGTTGAAGCCTCTCCCCAATGTTATTCAATCTGAATATTGAGCAAGCAATAAAGGAAACAAAAGTAAACTTCGGAGTAGGAATTAAAATCCATGGAGAAGAAATAAAAACTTTAAGGTTCGTCGATGACATTGTAATTCTGTCAGAGGCAGCAAAGACTTGGAAGAGCAGTTGAACGGAATGGACAGTGTCTTGAAAGGAGGATATAAGATTAACATCAACAAAAGCAAAACGAGGATAATGGAATGTAGTCGAATTAAGTCGGGTGGTGCTGAGGGAATTAGATTAGGAAATGAGACACTTAAAGCAGTAAAGGAGTTTTGCTATTTGGGGAGCAAACTAACTGATGATGGTCGAAGTAGAGAGGATATAAAATGTAGACTGGCAATGGCAAGGAAAGGGTTTCTAAAGAAGAGAAATTGGTTAAAATCGAGTATAGATTTAAGTGTCAGGAAGTCGTTTCTGGAAGTATTTGTATGGAGTGTAGCCATTTATGGAAGTGAAACATGGACGATAAATAGTTTGGACAAGAAGAGAATAGAAGCTTTCGAAATGTGGTGCTACAGAAGAATGCTGAAGATTAGATGGGTAGCTCACATAACTAATGAGGAAGTATTGAATAGGATTGGGGAGAAGAGAAGTTTGTGGCACAACTTGACCAGAAGAAGGGATCGGTTGGTAGGACATGTTCTGAGGCATCAAGGGATCACCAATTTAGTATTGGAGGGTAGCGTGGAGGGTAAAAATCGTAGAGGGAGACCAAGAGATGAATACACGAAGTAGATTCAGAAGGATGTAGGTTGCAGTAGGTACTGGGAGATGAAGAAGCTTGCACAGGATAGAGTAGCATGGAGAGCTGCATCAAACCAGTCTCAGGACTGAAGACCGCAACAACAACAACACGTTCTAGGGGACTGATGACCTGAGACGTTAAGTCCCAAAGTGCTCAGCGATAAAACTGTGTACTTCCTGGCTTTCAAACCACTGCAGAGCGATTCTGGCCTTGTGACACAAACAGTTATCCCATTGGAAGTTGACATTGCAGTTGCGAAGGACATCAAGACATCAAACATGAGTGGATGAAGGGGTTGACCAACAATGTTACGTACTCCACAGTTGTCATGGTTTTCCATGGAAGCTCAGGTGGTGTCCCCGTTCCCCTCCTCCTCCCCTCCCCCCCACTCCGACCTCCGTCCGTTTCAAGTAGCCGTTCTCCCAGATGACAGTAACTAGCATCGTCTTCGTGTAACAAGAAACCGGATTCATCCGACATTTCCAGTGATCCTTTATCCATTCGCAGTGATCTCTTTCCCACTGCAACAGAAACTGACGATTCCATTGGGTCAACATGGTAACACGTAGCGTCTGTCTGCTGCGGATATCCATTTTAAAAAGTGTGAACTGACTGGTTTGCTCTGAAACACTTGTGTCTGCAGTAGCACTATACACTTGTCATTCGATCTGTCACAGATCGCCGACTATACTTCTTAACGTTCTGTGATGAGGTTTGGACGTCCAACACCTTTACCTCACTCGTGGTTTGGCCGTTCTTCAACCACTTCCCACGGATGTCATGACAGTAACACGCTAATAACCCACCACCTTCGCCATTTATGAGATGCTAGTTGCCGTGCGTAGGACCGTAAGACTCTGCCATTAGTCAGAGTGGCTTATGTCAGTTGATTTCCACATCTGCGCCCCGTATCGTTCCTAAAATGATTGCTCCTTCGACTCTGCTCCTCGTGAGGTGACTGCAACGCCACCAGGCGGCATTCAGTGTCGCTGTGGGCCGTGGTCGTACTGTTTTGTTTTATGAGAGTAAGTTGTCCAACAGGCCACCTGAAAGCTTTGTTTACAGCCCACAACAGCCTGTTAATTGCATAAAACATGTGTCAATAATGCCGCCCAAGTCACATGAGCAAACAAGTTTTGTGGCAGCGCATCGGTACCAAGTGTATGACATTCATGCCCTCTCGGTTAGCCGTGAGGTCCAACGCACTGCTTTCCAGGCGGGAAGGCGTGTCTGTCCCGGCACGAATCCGCTCTGCGGATTAGTGTCGAGGTCCGGTGTGCCGGCCAGTCTGTGGATGGTTTCTAAGCCGGTTTTCCATCTGCCTCGGCGAATGCGGGCTGGTTCCCCTTATTCCTCCTCAGTTACACTATGTCGGCGATTGCTGCGCAAACACTTTCTCCATGTCCGCGTACACCACAATTACCACACAAACATTGGGGTTACACTCGTCTGGCGTGAGACGTTCCCGGTGGGGTCAACTGGGGGCCGAACCGCACAATAATCCTGGGTTCGGTGTGGGGCGGCGGTGTGGTGAGTGGACTGCTGTAGCCTGTTGTGGGGTTGTGTACCACTGCGGGCTACGGCGGGGACGCAGCCTCTCCGTCGTTTCTAGGCCCCAAGTTCCATACAATACAATACAATACAATGATATTCACAATACGCCGAGGTGACGAAAGTCATGGGATAGCTATAAGTATACATACAGATGGCTGTAGTATTGCGTACACAAGGTACAAAAGGGCAATACATTGGCGGAACTGTCATTTGTGCTCAGGTGATGCATGTGAATAGTTTTCCGACGTGATTATGGCCGCACTACAGCAATTAACAAACTTTGAACGCGGAATGGTAGTTGGACCTGGGACATTTAGTTTCTGAAATCGTTAGGGAATTCAATATTCCAAGAGCCACAGTGTCAAGACTGTGCTGAGAATAGCAAATTTCAGGCATTACTTCTCACCACGGGCAACACAGTGGCCAAATTTGGCGTTAATGGGCTATGGCAGCAGAGGACCGACGCGGGTGCCTTTGCTAACAGCACGACATCGACTGCAGCGACCCTCCAGGGATTGTGACGATATCGATTGCACCCTAGACGACTGAAAAACCTTGGCCTGGTCAGGCGACTCCCGATTTCAGTTGGTAACAGCTGATGGGTTCGAGCGTGGCGCTGACCTCACAAAGCCATGGGCCCGAGTTGTCAACAAGGCAATATGCAAGCTGTTGGTGGCTCAGTTATAGTGTGAGCTGTGTTTACATGTAATGGACAGGATCCTCTGGTCAAACTGAACCTATGATTGACTGGAAATGGTTACTTGGGGACCACTTGCATACATTCATTGACTTCATGTTCCAAACAACGATGGAATTTGTGAGGACGGCAACGCACCACATCACCGAACGACAATTGTCCGCGATTGGTTTGAAGAGCGTTCTGGACAATTTGAGGGAATGATTTTTCCAATAAGATAGCCCGACATTAATCCCATCGAACATTACGGGACATAATAGAGAGGTCAGTTAATGCACAAAATCCTGCACCGGCAATTATGGATGGCTACAACCGCAGCATTGCTGAATATTTCTATAGGGGACTACCAACGACTTGTTGAGTCCATATCAAGTCGAGTTACTGCACTACGCCGGGAAAAAGGATGACCGGCACGATGTTAGGAGATATCCTGTGACTTTTTTCACCTCATTGTAGATATATCAGTAGTGAAACAGAGGTTTTTTTGTAAGCATTTGTTATAGAATTCTGTTACTTGAATGCGAATGTGAAACAAACTGGACAGTTCCATCTAAAAAAGTGAAATTGATATCGACATATCTGTAATTGATACAGCTGTGACAAGAGTATTACCTGGACTTCCTTACAATTCATATGAGTGAAAATACATTTACGATATCTTAAACGGTTTCGGCACAATCTTATGTGAACACCTTATATGAGATACCCTGAATATACATGCTATTCTGAGAGCATTAATATTCTTCAGAGATGGTTTAAGATCACTCTAGCTTACTGGATATTGTTCCACCAAATGGAAGCAACTACGAGTGCCGATAATGTTGCGCTGATCAAGCGGATGCAAGCTTGCGTTTTCCAGAGAGTGTGACGTCATGTCATGTGCCCCATCGCCATTTTGCCCAGATGATTTATTTCGGAGCGAAGGTGGCCTTTGTAGATGACCTTTTAGTTCTGACACCATAACCTTCAGTTGTCAGTCAGTCAGATGGGTATTAAACCCTATGTGTCGAGAGGGTATCAACCGAAACCCCCATACAGTTTTTAGTATGTGCTATCGTCCAGGAGAACGTGCGTAAACGGTAATAAGTAACACGTGACCCAGAAAAAGTATAACTGTGAGCCTTTGCCTTGTAGAGCTTCCGTGGTGAAGTCGGCAGAGTGTTAGTTTGTCATACCAAAGATTCCGGCTCCAGGCTCTCGTCATATCAGCTTTTTACTCCAGTACGTGTGAAACCGTTATATGGGTCAACATGTTCCTGACATGTAAAAGAAATTTTCTTAGTTTGTAGCGATGCTCTGTTAGCAGTCTGCTTGCGCTTCGTTTATTTGAAAGTAGCAAGCTTAAGAGTTTATTTGTAGTTTACAAAATAAGCACTATTGTTTCTTTATTCTTCTGTTCCGATTGTTTATGTTTATTCTGTGAAACTACAAATGTACTCTATAGGTTTGCTGCTCTCAAGTAAAAGAAGCGAAAGCGGACTTCCAATAGAATATTGCTATAAACTTCGAACACTCCTTTTACATGCCAGGAACAAGTTATCCCATATAACAGTTTCACACGTTCTGCTAAACAAAATGATATGATCAGGACTCGAACCTGGCACCATTGGTAAGACAAACTAACACTTTACAGACTTCCATAGGGGATCTACACGGCAGCCGCTTACAGTTAAGATTTTCATATGCTCCGTAGATCAGGTGCTACTTATTATTTACCGTTTACGCACGTTTTTCTGGGCGACAGCACACAGCACAAACTACATCGGAGTTTTTGTTGATACCTTATCGATATACAACTTTTCGTACCGATCTGATTTCTGGCATTTGGAGGTGTGGATGCAAGAAACAGAGTGTTACAAACAAATATTTACTGGGGACAGCGATGGGAAATGTGCCTGTTGAGGAGCCGGTCGGTTTTGATCGGCTTAAGACAGACATAGAGGCCAAGTCAGAGCTTAGCGTTCTCCTCAGCTATAACGTCTAAGAATTTTCAACGACGAGTGAATTCCTAAGGGTCAAAAATGCTGAGGTCTTCGGTCCCTAGTCTTACACACTACGTAAACTAACTTATGCTAATAACAGCACACACATATCCATGCCCGAGGGAGGACTTGATCCACCGGAGGGAGAGGCCGCGCAATCCGTAAATGGCGCCTCAAACCACGCGGTTACTCCGCGCGGCAACGGCTTTTCGTCCTTGTACAATAAACGTAATGCTAGTAGTGCTCTTTCTGTGATCAATGAATTGCTGCAGTGGCTTTCTACTAGCAGGAAAAAGAGAAGAATTAAATAGCAGAGAGAGATGATGCAGTAGTTGTTTATTTGCATGTTGTGTAACGAGTCAGTTTACAGGATATGTGTGCATTATTACACTACACGGTCCGCACCATTATCGAGCCACCATCAGCTTGCGCAGTGCCTTGTTTGCAACTTGGGTCCATGGCTTTGTGGTGTCTGCGCCACATTCCAACCCTACTGTCGACTCTTACCAACTGCGATGCGGACTCATCTAACCAGGCGGCGGTTTTCCATTCACCTAGGGTCCACCCGATATGGCCACGAGCCCAGGGGTAGGCGCTGCACACTACTTCGAGGTGTTAGCGAAGGCACTTTCGTAGGTCATCTACTGCCCTAGTCCATTAACGCCAAGTATCGCCACACTGACCTAACGGATACGTTTGTCGTACGTCGCACATTGATTTCTGCGGTTATGTCAAGCAGTGTTGCTCGTCTGTTAGCACTTACAACTCTACACGAATGTCGTTGCAGTTGGCGGTTAAGTGAAGACCGTCGGCCACTGCATTGTCAGTGGTGACAGGTAATGCCTGAAACTTGGTATTCTCAGCACACCGTGGATCTCGAAATACTGAATTTCCTAATTGCCGAAATGGAATGTCCTATGCATCAAGCTCCAACTACCAATCCGCGTTCAGAATCTGCTAACTCCAGTTGTGCGGCCATAACAACTTCGTAAACCTTTTCACACGTTTCACCTGAGTGCAAATAACAGCTCCGCCAATGCACTGCCATTTTATTCCTTGCGTACGCGAGACTACCGCCATCTGTATAAACACTACTGGCCATTAAAATTGCTACACCAAGAAGAAATGCAGATGATAATCGGGTAATCATTGGACAAATATATTATACTACAACTGACATGTGATTACATTCTCACGCAATTTGGGTGCATAGACCCTGAGAAATCAGTACCCAGAACAACCACCTCTGGCCGTAATAACGGCCTTGATTCGCCTGGCATTGAATCAAACAGAGCATGGATGGCGTGTATAGGTACAGCTGCCCATGCAGTTTCAACACGATACCACAGTTCATCAAGAGTAGTGACTGGCGTGTTGTGACGAGCCAGTTGCTCAGCCACCATTGACCAGACGTTTTCAATTGGTGAGAGATCTGGAGAATGTGCTGGCCAGGGCAGCAGTCGAGCATTTTCTGTATCCAGAAAGGCCCGTGCAGGTCCTGCAACATGCAATCGTGCATTATCCTGCAGAAATGTAGGGTTTCGAGGGGATCTAATGAAGGGTTAGAGCCACGGGTCGTAACACATTTGAAATGTAACGTCCACTGTTCAAAGTGCCGTCGATGCGAACAAGAGGAGACCGAGACGTGTAACCAATGACACCCCACACCATCACGCCAAGTGATACCCCAGTATGGCGATGACGAATACACGCTTCCAATGTGGTTCAAATGGTTCAAATGGTTCAAAAGGTTCTGAGCACTATGGGACTTAACATCTGTGGTCATCAGTCCCCTAGAACGTAGAACTACTTAAACCTAACTAACGTAAGGACATCACACACATCCATGCCCGAGGCAGGATTCGAACCTGCGACCGTAGCAGTCGCGTGGTTCCGGACTGCGCGCCTAGAACCGCTAGACCACCGCGGCCGGCAATGTAACCCTCCAATGTGCGTTCACCGCGATGTCGCCAAACAAACACGGATGCGATTGTCACTATGCTGTAAACAGAACCTGAATTCATCCGAAAAAATGACGCTTTGTCATTCGTGCAGCCAGGTTCGTCGTTGAGTACACCATTGCAGGCGCTCCTGTCTGTGATGCAGCGTCAAGGGTAACCGCAGCCATGATCTCCGAGCTGATAGTCCATGCTGCTGCAAACGTCGTCGAACTGTTCGTGCAGATGGTTGTTGTCTTGCAAACGTCCCCATGTATTGACTCAGAGACGTGGCTGCACGATCCGTCACAGCCATGAGGATAAGGTGCTTGTCATCTCGACTCTAGTTATACGAGCCAGTTGGGATCCAGCACGGCGTTCAGTATTACCCTCCTGAACCCACCGATTCCATATTCTGCTAACAGTCATTGGATCTCGACCAACGCGAGCAACAATGTCGCGATACGATAAACCTGAATAGCGATAGGCTACAATCCGACCTTTATCAAAGTCGTAAACGTGACGGTACGCATTTCTCCTCCTTACACGAGGCATCACAACAACGTTTCACCAGGCAACGCCGTTGAAGTGCTGTTTGTGTATGAGAAATCGGTTGGAAACTTTCCTCATGTCAGCACGTTGTAGGTGTCGCCAGCGGCGCCAACCTTGTGTGAATGCTCTGAAAAGGTAATCATTTGCATGTCACAGCATCGTCTTCCTGTCGTTTAAATTTAGCGTCTGTAGCACGTCATCTTCGTGGAGTAGCAATTTTAATGGCCAGTAGTGTAGTTTCGGTGGATTGCTACAGGCTAGCCATTTACAAGTTTCTAAGTGGCACAAGAGCCTAAATTTAGCATAAATGAACATATTATTTTCGAGTCTTACTCAAGTAACAACATGTTTTACCTTTTAACAGTCTACCAGTTTTTGAATAAAACTTCGTCTATGGAATAATAAGTGTTGTTCAGAAGAAATGATTTTAGGTTAGATATGAAATTTTCTTTACTTCTGTTAGACATTTTATGTTATTGCGCTAATGATAAAAAGTTTTTGTTAATTTGTATTTGAACTCTTTTTCTGAGCCACTGACGGCTTATATATGAGTAATGAAGGACGTTTTTTCTTCTAGTGTCGTAGGTATGGACGCGCTTCTTCTTCTCAAATTGTGATTGACTGTTTATGAAGAATTTATATATTGGGAAGGTGCAGCTGAAATGTCAAACTCTTTGAACAGATACCTACAAGATGCCTGCGGCTGAACATTACGTACTACTATTACTCCTCCTTTTTGTGAAATCAGTACGTTCTTCCAAAGTTATGTACTACCCCAGGAAATCATTCCATAAGGCATTGAAGAGTGGAAAATCGCAAAATTTGTTAGGACGTTGATTCGTTTGTTTTCAGGCCTAGCAGTTATGATGAGTACAAGGCCAGCAGAACTTAATTGCCTGAGTTGCTCAGTAATATTTTTTCCAGTTCAAGTTTGAATGAAAATGTGCGCGCTCAAAAGACGCTGTACTTGCATGCGGGAAGACGAGGTTTCAAATCCTCAGACGGCATCTTGACTTACGACATCGTGCTTTCCGTAAATTGTTTATGGCGAATGCCGGGATGGTTCACTTGAAAAGGACTCGGCCGATTTTTTTCCCCATTTCGAGCGTGTTTCGGCTCGAGTATCCGAGCACGCAACAGAACGTTGAATCCTGACCTTCCTTCTTTACTAAAAATAAAATATGTGTTCAAATGGCTCTCAGCACTATGGGACTCAACTGCTGTGGTCATTAGTCCCCTAGAACTTAGAACTACTTAAACCTAACTAACATCACACACATCCATGCCCGAGGCAGGATTCGAACCTGCGACCGTAGCAGTTGCACGGTTCCGGACTGCGCGCCTAGAACCGCGAGACCACCGCGGCCGGCTAAAATATGTGTCATTTACGTGGAAAACAGGATAGACGGAAGGGAATGGTCTGTAAGGCAAGGTCTTCAAAATTCTCCATGAAAAAGTTGACCCTGGACAGTGAAACTTAATAGAGTATGCGATGAAATATGTGCAACGCATCTGCATGCGTAGTAACTTGCGTTAGACTTGGGGGCGACATCTGCGCCGTTAGTCGCGATTCGCCCGGGCAGGAAGTGCGTGCTTGGTTTCATGTAGGGCAGAACAAAACCGGAGCAGCGAGTTGAAGCCTTCCTGGAACAGCAAGCAGCAGACACGTACTGCCATTGTATAGCGCCCTGTCAGGCAGGTGCGGTACACGGGCCGTAATAACTTTTCGCGGGGAGTGGAGTCTGTACTACATAACTGAGAAGATCTGGTAGCAGAGCTCTTGCGAGACTGACAAGTTTCAGCCGCGCCGTAGTTACGACACTGAACACGTAATCACGAGGAATAAAATTCAGATTGTATTTCTCATTTTAGTTTTCCATGGTCTCTCTAAATCGTACTTTAGGAGAATCCCGGAATGGTTTCCTCAATAACGCCACATTAGATATCTTACGCCAAACTTTTTCATAGTTGCTAATCCTTCGTCGCTAATGATCTCGACGTCGATGAGACCTTAAACGGTAACAGAAATTCCTTTCTGTAACAAGTGATACCTCACTAGCAACGTGATTCTCGACGGTATATCTTTTTTCAAACTGTTCAGATAATTTGGTTAAAATGATAATTAATCACTAAGTACAAAATACAAAGCATTAATCTCTTTCGAAGTGTTTATCCCATCGTACGGTGTCAACTTTTTTCACGATTTGGAATTTTTTTTATTTAACTTATTTATTATTAGTAAGAATGAAAAAAGACTTACAGGAAGCTGTCTGTCATGTAAGCAAAATAGCCAGAGAATGAACTCTGAACGTCTCCATCACAAATACAAATTGAGTAGCATATTTAGGACACGGCCCTACGGGAGCTAAGATTGAAACTGACAAAGAGATCGTAGAGAAAGTTAATACACAGATTATTGATGGTGGAATATTACATACAGATGACTTTACCAATTTTGAAGGAGACGGAACGGACCAAAAGGTCATCTACGTGTGTAGATGATGATGATCATTATTTAACTTAGTGGCCGAATGTCCTTCATGTCCCCAAAGTCGTCAGTTAACCTGTAAGGGATGACCGTAAACGTTCCGTTCGAAAAGTAGAACGAAAAACCAGTCCAAATTCCAAATTTTTACTTTTTATTCATTCGATGACTAATTTCGGGCTGAGACCCATTTTCAAATCATCATAACAACGTTAAAAATGCCATCTTCGAAGATGTCGCCGGCCGCGGTGGTCTCGCGGATCTAGGCGCGCAGTCTGGAACCGTGCGACTGCTACGGTCGCAGGTTCGAATCCTGCCTCGGGCATGGATGTGTGTGATGTCCTTAGGTTAGTTAGGTTTAAGTAGTTCTAAGTTCTAGGGGACTAATGACCACAGCAGTTGAGTCCCATAGTGCTCAGAGCCATTTCAACCATTTTTGAACATGTCAAAAATATGTAATGAACATTTGCACTGCATACAGATAGGACCGTAAAATCCTGAATCGAGTAGTTATAAGCTCTAGGGGACTGATGACCATAGATGTTAAGTCCCATAGTGCTCAGAGCCATTTGAACCATTTTGAACATCTGCGTTACATCTGCGATGTGGTGACATGCGTTATCATTCAACGCTGTGGTTTCCAGCTAATATGCTGCCCCACACAGATTCTTCATTTTCCGATGGATGTCTACCGGTGTTTGTCAATCGGCAGCCAAAAAAGAATAGCAGCACGTTGATCCCATTTGGATATATTTGGTAATTACGTTGCCATACTTCACGTTTCTGCATTTACTACATCACGTTGGAGAGACACGAATGTCACACTAATGTCTGGGCTTCATGTCGGTGTTTATATACCCGCATAGCAGTCGCGCTACGTTATGTATACGCTGCAGCAACGCCGTTAAACGGAAACTTTTTCATCATCTCTTATATAAGAGGGAAGTCGTTTTCGCCATCCGCCTGTGAATCGTATTTTAACAAACGTGAGAGGAAGGTTTCAGAGTTTCTCCAACATTTTAACTCTATGCACTTCAGCATCACGTTCATTATGGAGGTGGAAGAGTACGGTGAACACTTTTCGGACGTCCAAGTCAAGCTCAAAGCGGAGAGTACTGTGCGACACTGTGTGTAAAAGGAAGCCACCACACTGATTTGTATCTCCATGCCTCCAGCTGCCATCATCCTTCAGAGCGTGAGGGTGTGCTACGTACCCTGGTCTACGTGGCCCTTGCAATATCGGATGAATAAAGCCTACGAAGGGAGCTCAACCACCTTAATGACGCATTCAGGAGATAAATCCGACGTGCTTTTAGGCAGAAGGTAGACGCTCAGCTAACAGAACACGACGAGAAGAATAATAGAATGACGTATTTCCATACGTCGGCAAAGAATCAAAAAAATGGCTCTGAGCACTATGGGACTTAACATCTGTGGTCATCAGTCCCCTAGAACTTAGAACTACTTAAACCTAAGGACATCACACACATACATGCCCAAGGCAGGATTCGAACCTGCGACCGGTGCGGTCACGCGGTTCCAGACTGAAGCGCCTATAATCTCACGGCCAAACGGCTGCGCGTTAGAAGTTCGTTTCATGGTCTCGGATTTCCCGTAAACGCCGACGCGGCCTCGGCTGAAGGATTTCGTCCGGTTAGCTGCAACATAGCCCCTAGAGTAAAGGCGAAATACCGGGTGATCAAAAAGTCAGTATAAATTTGAAAACTGAATAAATCACGGAATAATGTAGATAGAGAGGCACAAATTGACACACATGCTTGGAATGACAAGGGATTTTATTATAAACAAAATATACAAACGTTCAAAAATTGTCCGACAGATGGCGCTTCATCTGATCAGAAGAGCAATAATTAGCATAACAAAGTAAGACAAAGCAAAGATGATGTTCTTTACAGGAAATGCTCAATATGTCCACCATCATTGCTCAACAATAGCTGTAGTCGAGGAATAATGTTGTGAACAGCACTGTAAAGCATGTTCTGAGTTATGGTGAGGCATTGGCGTCGGATGTTGTCTTTCAGCATCCCTAGAGATGTCGGTCGATCACGATACACTTGCGACTTCAGGTAACCCCAAAGCTAATAATCGCACGGACTGGAGACGTGGGAGGCCAAGCATGACGAAAGTGCTGGCTGAGCACACGATCATCACCAAACGACCCGCGCAAGACATCTTTCACGCGTCTAGCAATATGGGGTGGAGCGCCATTCCCCATAAACATCGTACGTTCCAGCAGGTGTTTATCAGCCAGGCTGGGGAAGATGCGATTCTGTAACATATCGGCGTACCTCTCACCCGTCACAGTAGCAGTTAAAAAACCAGAATCACGCATTTCCTCGAAGAAAAAAGGCCCGATAACGGTAGATGTGGTAAATCCAACCTATATCGTGACTTTCTCGTTGTGCAATGGAGTTTCCACGACAGTTCTAGGATTTTCGGTAGCCCAAATTCTGCAGTTGTGGGCGTTGACATACCTTCGGAGCGTGAAATGAGCTTCGTCGGTCCACAACACGTTACTCAACCAATCGCCATCTTCCGCCATCTTTAGAAACGCCCACACCGCAAATGCCCTCCGCTTCACTAAATCACCAGGTAACATTTCATGATGCCGATGGATTTTGTACGGATAGCATCGAAGGGTGCCAACCAAACAGCAGTGTATGGAATGCCGATGCGACGTGCGACTGCTCGAGTGCTGACTGCCCTGTGCATAGACGAGCCCGCTAGAGTCTCCATTTCTTCCTGAACTGTCTCCGCTGAATTACGCCTTGTGCCCGGTCGGCCACTACGGGGTCTATCGTCTAAACAACCCGTGGCTTCGAACGTCGAAATCATTCTCGCCACAGCTGCATTTGTCAACGGACCTTTACCCGTTCGAATCCCCTTCCTATGGTGATAGGATCGTAACGCTGAACTAGCACATTCCTCATTTTGATAATACAACTTCACTAAAAGCGCCTCTTCAGGTAACGTCAACATGCTACGACTGCCGACGCATCTGATTCTCTCTTTTTTTTCCATTATTGAATTTCAATTTCCCCGAAAGGGCAGCAGCTTAGTACGCTGCTCTACAGCCTACAGACTTTTTGTAAAAAAACGTAAGAAGAAAAGAAACAAGAAAAACAGGCGATAAAACGGTGACTTAAAATGGAAAATGGCGGAAAATTGTGGAAAGTTAAAACAGAAAGCAAAGGGGTTGGCAATGTTAAAAATACACAGGTATCAGACGAGTAACATAGTAGACACACAATTAGAAAAAACATGGCGACAGTCTGGTTTCTGTTCACAAGAGATAAAAAAAAATCACACCCAGTGACAGTATGATGGCCGTTCGTAACACTTCCCAAAAGACACACGACACGGAACACTCACTGTAAAACACACACTGTAAAACACTGCACGAAAATGTCGGCACAAAGATGACACTCCCTAGCCAAGGGCTGATGAGAGGGGGGGGGGGGGGACCTGGAGGAGGGGGAAAACAAGGAGGGAGGAGAGGAAATACTATCTACATTATTCCGCTGTTTATTAAGTTTTCAAATTTATACTGACTTTTTGATCACCCGGTATCTCAATGCTTACAATATGCAACGGTGTTTTCATTGCACTCACGCTAATCACAGAGCCTTTACGGACGTATGGTGATAAGAGGTACACTCCTGAGGTGGTGGCTTCCTTACTTCGTACTGACGAGTTGGTGCTGGATAGTTTGGCTACTGACTGCTGGACTGACCGTGATTTGGTACACTTTGATCCCTCTGTCGTCTATTGAAGTCCGAGACAATCGGCAACGACTTTGAGCTGCATCGTGTGGAAAGCCCAGCGCATATACTCCTTCAGAGAGGTTGTGCCACAGCTGTTGGATATCAACGAAATGACCTCGATCAAATGGTCTAAATTCGCGATAGCGAAGGAAGTGAATGATTTAACACATTACAATAAGGGGGAGGCACGATTACAGCATCAGGTATCACGTTACCTAAACAATGCGATGTGATACAGCGATTCTCGGTCTGACATGGACGAAAAACAGAAAATTAGAACACGTGCTGTTTACAGAGGACAGGCTATTGAAAAACTGATCGCGTCATGTAAGGTATGTGAACAACTGCATAAATGTTTTAGTTCTAAATTTGTACTCTAAGTCTAATTTTCAGCACAGTATTCAAAATACAAGATTCCATGACTCAGCTGTGTATCATGTATCTTTAGTTGTATATGCAAAATAAATTATACTTAAACGACTAATTATTACTCCCGTTTTGATGTAAATATAATAAACAAGAACCCACTGAAGACAGCACAAACGGCGTCTTGCATAACGTGAAATGTATCTAGTATTATCAAGCTCTGTTGACATCACAGTAACGTGAGACGTCGAAATATTCCGTTCTACAGTGCGACAGGAGTGCTATATCTCTTCAATACCGCACTTATCTCTGTTTCAGTTTCTTATTGATGCATGAGATTGTTGGCCTTCCCGGTGTGTTATCCTTACACAAAGACATATAGTGACTGGGCGAATGTGTTTTCTTGCTCACTGTGAGTGAACACTGGAACAATGGCGTAGGGTTCCAGTCACAGATTTTTGTCCTCTGTTCATCTGGATCTCCTTGGGGAAATTTGTGACAAAAGCCATATGGCGTTGTTATTCTTATCTGTGGTGACATCATATTAGTAACATGTTTGCCGCTGTATGCAACATTAAAACAGCATCTGTCTAAAGTGGCAAGCTCGCTCCCTGGAAAAAATCTGATTACTCGTCCATGAACATTCTGGACTGAAGAGTGTCCCGTAAATGTTGTGGCAAACTTGGAAGAGTTGTAAAGGGTATCCTGAAGAACAAAAGGAGGATAGCAACCTGTGTGCAGAAACGTCATCGAACGATACTACAGAGCACCGAAGTTAGGGGCGCCAGCAGAAAATGTGACTTTATACGTAGACAGACCATACGCGGAACGTCTCGCAATGTTGTTTGTTATTCAGTGATAGCGACTGATTGCTGCGATCGCCAGTGGAGAAGATGGAACTAGCTGCTGCGAAAGCCTTGTGTTCTAAGAATGCGATGCTCTGTTGCCTCGGTGGATATCGGTTTCGGACAACGGTTTCGATCCACAGTTTATTTTTCTCCCGGAACCCTCTAAAATCTCAAATGTTTCTCGGTATGCAGGAAAACCATAAACTGCAGATGGAAACTGTGTCTGAAACCGCCTTCCACCAAGGCAGCAGAGCATCACATTCGTAGGAGACAAGGCCTGTCTACGCAGCAGCTGGCTTCATCTTCTCCAGTGGCCATCGTGGCAGATAGCCGTGATCACTTAATAACAAACAACATTGTGAGAAGATTCCGCCTGGCATACGGTACATCAGCGTATAAAATCATGTATGGTGCCGAGGGTGTGATCTAATGGGAGGCGCCAGGGTCTTTAACTTCGGCACTCTGCAGCGTCGTTGGATGACGTTTCGGGGGACAGTTCCGTATCGTCGATTTGTCCCTCAAGTCATTTTTCTAAAACTACTCAAAGTTTGTCGCAACATTTCTGGGATACCCTGTATAGTACCACTGCCACTGGCCATTGTTGACAGCCAGAGGTTGCTGGTTCACCGGTGGGTTATCTTGCCACAAACGATGGTTGGTTGGTTGATTTGAGGGAGGGGACCAAACAGTGAGATCATCGGTCCCATCGGAATAGGGAAGGATGGGAAAGGAAGTAGGCCGTACGATTTCAAAGGAACCATCCCGGCATTTGCCTGAAGCTATTTAGGGAAATCACGGAAAACCTAAATCAGGATGGCCGGACGCTAGATTGAACCGTCATCCTCCCGAATGAGAGTCTAGTGTGCTAACCACTGCGCCACCACGCTCGGTCAGAAACGACACTTGGTGGCCTGGTACATCGCATGAGAGATCGTGGAGCATCCTATATATTCATGGGAAGGCGCGACATCCAGTACAAAGTTCTTCATAAGTATCTGCAGGGTTTCACAAGACGACTTCGTGAATAATACAAGTCATACAGATAACAGACGCATATCAGTGGATAGAGCACCTCTCCAAACTTAATTCAGAATTGGGTTGCTATCTGCACGTTAGAACTAGAGCGTTGCGACTGTATGGAGCAGATGTTACTACGCACCTGCCCCCTAGTGCAACTACGGCACGGCATGTGTTTATCATAAACTATGTGATCAAAAGTATCTGGACATCTGGGTGAAAAATGACTTAGAAGTTCGTGGCGCCCTCCATCGGTGGTGCTGGAATTCAATATGGTGTTAGCCCACTCTTAGCCTTGATGACAGCTTCCACTCTCGCAGGTATACGTTCAGCCAGGTGCTGGAAGGTTTCTTGGGGATTGGCAGCCCATTCGTCACGGAGTGCTGCACTGAGGAGACGTGTCGATGTCGGTCTCTGAGGACTGGCACGAAGTCTGCGTTCCAAAACATCACAAAGGTGTTCTATAGGATTCAGGATGGACTCTGTGCAGGCCAGTCCAATACAGGGATGTTACTGTCGTTTAACCACTCCGCCACAGGCCGTGCATTATGAACAGGTGCTCGATCGTGTTGAAAGATGCAGTCGCCATCCCCGAATTGCTCTTGAATAGTGGGAAGCAAGAAAGTGCTTGAAACATCAATGTAGGCCTGTGCTGTGATAGTGCCACGTAAAACAACAAGGGATGCAAGCCCCCTCCATGAAGAATATGATCACACCATAACACCACTGCAGTAATAGCCCTTGCGCGGCCGGAGCGACGCTTGTCATCGGCAGTTCCTGCCTCTCTGTATCTCCTCGATGTCGGAACAACATCGCTTTGACTCACTCAGATGATGATGGTGATGTTTGGTTTGTGGGGCAAAATGTTCAAATGTGTATGAAATCTTATGGGACATAACTGCTAAGGTCATCAGTCCCTAAGCTTACACACTACTTAACCTAAATCATCCTAAGGACAAACACACACACCGATGCCCGAGGGAGGACTCGAACCTCCGCCGGTACCAGCCGCACAGTCCATGACTGCAGCGCCCTCGACCGCTCGGCTAATCCCGCGCGGTCCACTGCCTTCGAATTTTACTGTTGGCATTACACACGCTGGGAGATGACGTTCACCGGGCATTCGCCATACCTACACCCTGTCATCGGATCGCCACATTGTATAGCATAATTTGTCACTCCACACAACGTTTGCCTGCTGTTCTATCGTCCAAGTTTGGCGCTCCTTACACCAATCGAGGCGAGGCGTCGTCTGGCATTTACCTGCGTGATGTGTGGCTTATGAGCAGCCGCTCGACCAGGAAATCCAAGTTTTCTCACCTCCCGCCTAACTGTGATAGTACTTGCAGTGAATCCTGATGCAGTTTGGAATTTATGTGTGATGGTCTGGATAGATGTCTGCCTATTACACATTACGAACCACTTCAACTGTCGGCCGTCTGTCAGTCAACAGACGAAGTCGGCCTGTGCGCTTTTGTGCTGTACGTGACCCTTCACATTTCCACTTCACTATCACATCGAAACAGTGGACCTAGGGATGTTTAGGAGTGTGGAAATCTCGCGTAGAAACGTATGGCTCAAGTGACACCCGATCACCTGACCACGTTCGAAGTCCGTGAGTTCTGCAGAGCGTCCCATTCTACTCTCTCGCGATGTCTAATGACTACTGACGTCGCTGATATGGAATACTTGGCAGTAGGTAGCAGCGCAATCCACCTAACATGTTTTTGGGGCTATCCGGATACTTTTGATCACTTAGAGTATATTCATACCTCACAAACAAAATTTCACCCCTTACATTCAGAGCAAACCATCAACACGACATATGAGAGGGTACCCAAAAAAGAAAAAAACTGGAATCATTTTTTAAAAGCTATATATTTTCAAATTGTTTACCAAACGGCCTCTACATTACAACTAATACATTTGTTCCACTGGTGCTTCCATTGTCCAAAACATTTTTTGTAGTCGTGTTTAGAAATGATAGCTCCTCCCTCAATTTTTTCATGACTTCTTCAATGTTGTCGAATCGGTGTCCTTTCGTGCCGATTTTCATGCGTGGATACTAGAAAAGGTTGCACAGAGCCAGGTCAAGTGAGTAAGGCGCGGGGCAGCGGACCCATGCCAGTTTTAGCCATGCTGGTGCATTGTCGTAGTGGAATAACCAGTCCCCTGTTTGCCACAAATCAGATCTTTTTTGGTGAATACGAAATTTGATGAAAGCGATAGTTGATTATTTGTCTGTCGACTGTCTGTGAATGCAATCTCTCTATATTTTTCAATATTTTCGTCGATTCGGGCAGTTGATGGATACCCAGAACGAGGTTTGCCATCAACCGACATATTGCTATTTTTAAATTTAGCAAAGCACTAGTACACTTGTGTGTTTGCTATAGCGTCATCTTGGCAAGCTGTTTTCAACGTTAAAGCAGTTTCAGCAGCATTTTTGACGAGTACAAAACAAAATTTCACAGCTGCACGTTGTCCACTTAAACTTGCCATAATAAAAACCGAAACAAGAACAAAATAACATTGGCAAAAACAATAACTGCAGATGAACAGCACAAGCCAGGTCGACAACACAGTCGGCACTGAACTGGCAATGAGTTGCGCTATACCCACCTTGTGGCAGAAATGTGTACTACACAAGCTCCTCCCATGGCAGTGTTATTCCGGTTATTTAGGTACCTCTACCAGCATTAAAACTTGAGTACCGGAAGGCAGCATCCTGGGGTCTTCTAGTTTAGCTTCTACATTAACAACATTCGAGCAACACATAACAAAATGGTTGTCTCCTACGCAGATGACACCATCACCCCAGTAAAACATTGGAAACCATCAAACATTAGCTCGTGACTACAGATAATACTCGGAACTGTCTTACGTGGGTTGTAGAAACGGCTTATCAAGGTTAATGTCGACAAGTGCGTTTACGTATAGACGGAAACAACTGCACACACACCAACACTGCAGACAAATGATACTACACACACTCACAGCACATTTCCATAAGAGAGCCAGATACCTCGGCGTCTAACTTGATCGGAATCTCAAATTGAGGGACCACACACGACACTTTGCAAACAAAGCACACGTGAGGCTCAAACAACTTTACCCTATTCTTAACAGACACTAAAATAGAGGATATCGAGGTGAATGTTGATAACCGTGACAAATATTAGACCCCTTAAGACATACGCAGCTCCAGTCTGGAGTCACAGCTGCAGCAAGTTTGCGCCCTCTGCGAGTCATACAGGGCAAAGCATTACGTATCGTGAGCAACGCTCCTAGATATACACGCATCTCGGATTTACACAATGCGTTGCGCCTCGATGCTCACGGGGAGGTATTGAAAAATCTCGCCGCACGACCGAAAAAAAAACCTCAAGGCACTCGGACAAACCCTTCATTATGATCACAGCCATAGATGGAAGCATAAAAGTCATTGGTCTTTTGTCTGGTTTGATGCGGCCCGCCACGATTTCCTCTCCTGCTCTTAACCTCTTCATCTCAGAGTAGCACTTGCACTCTACGTCCTCAATTATTGTTAAATGTATTCAGGTCTCTTGCTTCCCCTATAGTTTTTACGTTTTGCATCTAGTACCATAGAGGTTCTTATTCCCTGATGCCGTACACATGTCCTATCATCCATTCCTTTCTTCTTGTCAGTACTTTCCATACGTTTCTATTTTCGCCTATTCTCGATTCTGCGGAGAACTTTCTCATTCTTTATCTTATCATTCCACATAATTTTCAACACTCTTCTGTTGCACCACATCTCTAATCCTTCGATTCTCTTCTGATCCGTTCCTCCCCCCCCCCCCCCCCCCGCCCTCCAGTTCATGATTTACTATCATGTAATGCCATGCTACAACCGTACATTCTCAAAAATTTCTTCTTCAAATTAAGGCCTATGTTTATACCAGTAGACTTCTGTTGGCCAGGAATTCCCCTTTGGCTCGTGCCAGTCTGCTTTCTAACGGGTGATCAAAAATCCAGTATAAATTTGAAAACTTAATAAACAACGGAATAATGTAGATAGAGAGGTAAAAATTGACACACATGCTTGGAATGACATGGGGTTTTATTAGAACAAAAAAAAACGCCCCATATTGTTAGACTCGTGAAAGATCTCTTACGCGGCTCGTTTAGTGATGGTTGTGTGCTTAGCCGCCACTTTCGTCATGCTTAGCTTCCCAGGTCCCCAGACCTCAGTCCGTGCGATTATTGGCTTTGGGGTTACCTGAAGTCGCAAGTATATCGTGATCGACTGACATCTCTAGGGATGCTGAAAGACAACATCCGACGCCAATGCCTCACCATAACTCAGAACATGCTTTACAGTGCTGTTCACAACATTATTCCTCGACTACAGCTATTGTTGAGGAATGACGGTGGACATGTTGAGCATTTCCTGTAAAGAACATCATCTTTGCTTTGTCTTACTTTGTTATGCTAATTATTGCTATTCTGATCAAATGAAGCGCCATCTGTCGGACAATTTTTGAACGTTTGTATGTTCTTGGTTCTAATAAAACCCCATGTCATTCCAAGCATGTGTGTCAATTTGTGCCTCTCTATCTACATTATTCCGTGATTTATTCAGTTTTCAAATTTATACTGACTTTTTGATCACCCGGTATGTCATCCTTGCTTCGTCCATCAAGGGTTCTTTTGCATCCAAGCTAACAGAATTCCTTAACTTCGACTACTTCCTCGTCACCAATTTTGATGTTAAGTTTTTCGCTTTTGTCATTTGTGCTACGTGTCACTACCTTAGTCGTTTTCCGGTTAACTCTCAGTCTAGATTCTGTAGTCAAGAGACTTTTTTTGGAGAAAATTAACCACCCATGGCAAACTTAAAATAAGCATACAAACGTCGCAATATCGACAAACCCTGTGTTGCAACAAACATGACTGGCATCGCCAACTACTATCACACAGCCTACTAACCGGCAAAAACAGAGAACACACGAAACACAGACAAACCCCACATGACTCTGCACAACGAGTGGTCGATTTTATAATGAAATCGACCTCTCTGATGACGACTTTGGCATGTTACAGGCACGCTGGCGCTGCAACTGGCCCAGGACGTATCGTTCGAGTCCAGCCTCTCTATTAACATTTTCAAACACTCACGCATGGACTGTAGGTACTGGCATGAATCCGACAGTACCCCTACTACCCGCCCAGACTGTTGCAGACGTTTTTTTCACACGGCGCATACCGCGGCACCTTTTTCCACCTACTGCCCTTAAAACCGCTACCTTTCACTCGCTTTCTGTTTACTGTCTCCTTGATGGAACCGCATTAGTCGGTGATCGAGCCCAGACGTACGGAAAGCATCACAGACCGACAGCCGGTGACTCCTCGACTAAAATACTAACCCTTTCGCGCAGAAGTGACAGTAGCACTTTTTCTGATGGTGACCATGCTAGTGAGGGCGTGGTGGCGCTCCACTTCATATTCTGCGAGTACTACGAATCGAAATGTCGAGAGATGCTCTATGCACTGGTGTGTTTCATTTTTTTGTGTGTCCAGTAATTTTCGCGCAGTCATGTTCTGAAACCTGGAGGAACTTTGGAATAACCCTGTACTGATAATGAATACAGGCCGAAGCAGTGGATTAACATTTGTATCAGGGTGGGATTAGAGCCCAAATCTGCTGCTCGCAAGGAAGATGCGCAAACCACTGAGCCTAGCTGTGTCTAGCACAGGTACACGGATTAATCTACTACGTCTACCTCCCTCGTATCAGTATTTGAGAGGCGATCCAACACTGGAATAGCACCTTAGCATTGAAAATCCTGCGAATAATCCACTCTGTACCTCCGGTGTACATGGTATATCAATCAGACAAAATATATATTCCAGAGACATACTAAGTCTCAACTTTATCAGTTATAATGAGTACAGGCCGAAAAAATGAATTAAAATTTGTGTCAAAGCCTGTATTCATAGACTTAACATGTTTCTGAAATACATATTTTATCTGATTAATATACATCACCTATGCCTGATTTACAGGTAGGATAACACCCATTTCGTTCAACGCTAAGGTGCTATTCCATTGTTGGGGAGCCTCTTAAATACTGAAAAGATTTAAGGAGGGAGTTATTAAGATGGTCTGAGGCGTGAACTGGATTTTGCATTAGGAAGGGGGACATAATAGGGTAATGCGTGCATCTGTATGAGGGTAACGCAGTGCTTAGCACACCTGCCTACTGAATCGGAGACTTTAATTCATTGCTCCGGCCTGTGTTCATTAACATTGATAAACTTGAGACATAGTAGTCTCTGGAACATATAATTTACCAAATTACCCTGCAAAGATTTTCTGTATGCCAAGCATACCACACGCTTTAAATGCCACCCACGGTCCACGGTTGGTTTCTAAATTACCTGTAGCCGGCCGCTGTGGCCGAGCGGTTCTAGGCGCTTCAGTCCGGAACCGCGCTGGTGCTACGGTCGCAGGTTTGAATCCTGCCTCGGGCATGGCTGTGTGTGATGCCCTTAGGTTAGTTAGGTTTAAGTAGTTCTAAGTCAAGGGGACTGATGACCTCTGATGTTAAGTTCCATAGTGCTTAGAGCCATTTTATCCATCTGAATTACGTGTATCTGAATCACTGTGTCATACATCACGATATTTGCAGAACACGTTTTAGTATACATATTATCACCTTGTCTAGTGTTTTTTCACGGATCTCTAAAAAACATTGACTTACAGACTTTAGAGTAGCTCACTACCGTGTCTTACAATGTGTTACTCGATACGAGCAGCTTCACAAAAGTCGCTGTGCTGAGTGTGTGATCTCCTCTATAATTTTAAACATTCGAGAATACAACAAACTGTTGAACGACTTCCATGAAAAAATACCGTCATGGTTCATAATAAGAACATCTCGTTACCTGAATCATGTTGGGAAGAGAGAAATATTTGTGTCGGTTAGGTCCCTCATCAACAGTTACATAACTGACATGCGTAAAGTGCGTATTGGCACATATTCCACAATGTCTGCATTAAATACAGAGTCCATGTTTAGCTCGCTTTACTTGACAATTTCCTATCAACCAACAATTTATCTCAACCGGAAAATAATAGTTTTAGAGGTTCTTGTTGGATATTCTTAACCTACAACACCATTCCTCGAGTTATCTCGTAGTAAGAATGCTTTGTTGTAATGTGTGTGATTGCGTACTCTGAGACCGCGCATGGGGGGCAAGAGCAGAGTACTAAAAAGACCTGTAAATAATGACGCATGTACATCAGAATGTGTGTGTACATTCTGTGGTCGTTGTCAGTAACATGACATCACATTGACGTTTTGGCAACTCAATACGTGGAATGCTTTATATCGCACAGTTACCAAATAAACATTTTAGTAGCTGGCACGAGACCTGTCGAGTTTCTTAACCCTTATATTTCAGTGGACACTTTTCACCTGTTAGCCTATCGCGCCACAAGTAATGTAATGGATATGATATTTCGTCTCTGACACACGTATGTTTGCCGGCCGCTGTGGCCGAGCGGTTCTAGGCGCTTCAGTCCGGAACCACGAGACTGCTACGGTTGCAGGTTCGAATCCTGCATCGGGCATGGATGTGTATGATGTCCTTAGGTTAGTTAGGTTTAAGTAGTTGTAAGTTCTAGGGGGACTGATGACTTCAGATGTTGAGTCCCATAGTGCTTAGAACCATTTGGACACGTATGTTTACGCATCGTTAAACTTCTTACATTTTGTTTTGGTGTTGATTTTACACTCAGCCTGTCACCAATTAAATAGCATAAAATTTGCTATTGTTTGCACCACACATTGAAGAAATTATCAACTTCAGGACGAACACTTTCCCATGTGTATGCACACACAAGCGCATTCGCAATCTGGGAGAGGTTAATTATTTTCTGACGATATCCTTTGCATTAAGGAAGCTTGGTAACAGTTTAAGTTCTTGGATCTTGGCAGTGGACGGATTTAGCAGTTGTAAAAGTAAGATGTATGCTGCGTCTTTCCCAGGATTGAATTTGAAGCGTGCCACTTTTACATAGAATATTTGTCGGGTTGTTCCTTTTACCAGTGAGATACCAGTTCGTGTTGTGGCGTCTGACTTCTATGTGGCACAAGATAAATTCTTCTCATAACCCTATTCTAATGTTTCCTTTACGGTAGATGAAATGCAAATATTGCAAAAGTGGTCATAATTTTTAATAAGTGATGTAGAGCGTGGAAATGGTACATGCAGTTAGAATAATTCTCTCTCTGTGCAAATGTTCCAGAAATTTATTTTTTATATAACGTAAGTGATTAAGGGATTCCAATCAGAATTAGCGTTGTTTCGTTCGATAACTCGTGAATAAGTGTTGCAAGCTGTACAACATCCTCTGAAGATTAGAGAATGTGCACGGAGATTCCGCTTTTGCGAGGGTGATAACTGTTAAGAGGCTCAAGGAATCTACAGAACGATAAAGCAGCAATGATGGCAAACGCAATGGGAAATCATGAAGTACAAGTATACGAACCGTCAGCGAATAGACTCGTGTGATCGGACTTGTCATATTCCGTGAGCTTGTTGCACTATTGAAATGTGGACGAAATGCCTCACAAAAGATTGTGGGATGCCTGCGACATAAGAAACTGTGTATACAGTGGGTACATCGTCCGTTTAAATCCGATTTGAGGAAAATGTGGATAAAAGTCTACCTTGATGCATTTGAAGCGTTCATCGTCGAAGTTTTTCGAACTTGGGTCTCCTGGTCATTAGCCAGATGTGCTGACCACTACACCACCCTGACACAGTGGCTCTGCAAAACTGCACGGAGTATCCCAGCGCGCTTTCCTCCTCAATACAAATTCCCGTTCACGGCTCAGCCCATTTGGTATTCCTCTAAACTGGAATTGCTTAGCAGAGGCTCTCTAGCTGTATTGAAATAGCACCTCAGCGTCGAACGAATGGGAGGAGGGAGGCACGCTGGGGTTGACTGTGCATTTGTGTACAGCCGCTGTGCCAACATGGCGTAGTAGTTAGCGCATCTGCCTAGTCACCAGGAGACTTTAGTTCGAATCCCGAATCATTCATCTCTTTAGTCACATAACAGATGTGTGAAACTTGAAAAGATCTCTGGAACCATAAAGTTTCATCTGAAAAAAGGCTTTCCCCATCTGTTGATTGAGGATCAAATGTAGTCATATCTTGACGATAATAAAACGAAGAATCTATCCAAGAGATTGTGTATCAGCATTTCTTGACGGTCTCGTAAGATTAAAGACTAGCGATAAGTACAGAAGGTCATAGTACTGCGTTATGGGGTGATAAAGGCATTATTCTGTCTGGAATGCAGCCGTAAAATTAACTGTCACCAGTATGATCCAGATGTTGGGAGAAGAGATTAAAAAGAAGAGATCACACAAGAATCTGAAAGATACCCATCTCACGAAGTTAGTGGCGACTACACTACTCCCCGAGAAGAAATCAGGTGATACGCATGTAGGGATTATCCGTTATACACGGCGCAGACCCGAAGTGGTGCCCCCTTGTTTTCTACCTGTTTGTTACAATGACACACAGTCTTCGTGGTCAGACACTTGATGATACCGACGAGGTGAGAGTTAGTATGAAGAAGTGTATACAGCAATTCAGAAAAGATCTTTTAAAAAGATAGGGTTCCAAAGTTTGGTTATGCAGGCTGTCCCAGTAAAAATGGTCACTATCCAGGGATATGGCAAGTACGATCATTTGAAGCAAAAAAAAGGTCCAGTAAACGTGGGCAATAATATTCATACCATAAGAGCAAATGGGCACTTCTTCATCTTCATCATCGTGAAACTAAGCTCTTCTACAGCAAGCTCTTTGCTTTCCATATTTTGAGTCGTGGTGATGCTGAGGGAATTAGATTAGGAAATGAGACACTTAAAGTAGTAAAGGAGTTTTGCTATTTAGGGAGCAAAATAACTGATGATGGTCGAAGTAGAGAAGATATAAAATGTAGACTGGCAATGGCAAGGAAAGCGTTTCTGAAGAAGAGAAATTTGTTAACATCGAGTATAGATTTAAGTGTCAGGAAGTCATTTCTAAAAGTATTTGTATGGAGTGTAGCCATGTACGGAAGTGAAACATGGACGATAAATAGTTTGGACAAGAAGAGAATAGAAGCTTTCGAAATGTGGTGCTACAGAAGAATGCTGAAGATTAGATGGGTAGATCACATAACTAATGAGGAAGTATTGAATAGGATTGGGGAGAAGAGAAGTTTGTGGCACAACTTGACCAGAAGAAGGAATCGGTTGGTAGGACATGTTCTGAGGCATCAAGGGATCACCAATTTAGTATTGGAGGGCAGCGTGGAGGGTAAAAATCGTAGAGGGAGACCAAGAGATGAATACACTAAACAGATTCAGAAGGATGTAGGTTGCAGTAGGTACTGGGAGATGAAGAAGCTTGCACAGGATAGAGTAGCATGGAGAGCTGCATCAAACCACTCTCAGGACAAGACAACAACAACAACAACATAGTATGGACCACAACAAGAAAAAAAGTGTAATGAACATGGACTGCCGGCCGCTGTGGCCGATCGGTTCTAGGCGCTTCAGTCCGGAACCGCGCTGCTGCCACGGTCGCAGGTCCAAATCCTGCCTCCAGCATGGATGTATGTGACGTTCTTAGGTTAGTTAGGTTTAAGTAGTTCTAAGTCTAGGGGATTGATGACCTCAGATGTTAAGTCCCATAGTGATTAGAGCCATTTGAACCAAACATGGACTATAAGGTGCATACCTTAAAAGCTACGAGCACTTGTTCATCTTCACTGCTGTGAAATACACCTCTTCTACTGAACAACTGCCTGCAGCACTTAAGGTATGCCTTTTATAGCCCGTGTTTACTGTACAATTTTTCTCGTTTTTAGCCATATTACCTCGTACCAAAATAAGGAAAGCAAAGAGCCTGTAGTAAAAGAGATTTATTTCACAGTATCGAAGACGAAGCAGTACTCATAGATCTTAAGATAAGCATTTTACAACCCATATTTATTAGACTTTTCTTGCTTCAAATGACAGTTCTGTCGTATACAGAATATTGGCAAGACACCTTGCATAGTTGAGAAATACATCCACATATGTACTCCATAATCAATCGTATGATGCATGGAGCAGAGTACATTTTGTGCCAGTTTGATTCCCAGTCGCCTCCCTCTTCCAATTCCATTTACAGATGGTATGCGGGAAGAAAGTGGCCGTGGTGGTCTAGCGGGTAGAGAACTAGATTTCGGTCCTGGAGGTACGAGGTTTAATCCCAAATAGAGGCATGGGTTTTCTTTGTTGCAAGCCCTCCAGTTCGTATCAAGTGAAGGATCTTACGTGGTGGTAAAAGGCTGATTGGGCGAAGGATACACCACCCTTCCCTTCCTAGTACTTCAGTTGAGAAAAACTCCACTGTACCTCTAGTGAGGCCAGTAGCCACGTCACAAGCTGTGAGTCACAGACTTGCAGTCAGCCCACTACCACATTCACATGATGTACACCACAAATATTGCAGTCAGCAAGAAGCCTAGTCACAAGCTGTGAACCACATAGTTTGCTTTAGCTGCAGTCAGGCTTGTAGCGAAGACACAGACAGTTTGCCACAGCTTTTATACGTTGTGCATCACAAGATTTACCTTTAACTGCAGTCATGTTAGTAGCTCACTAATGGGCTGTGTTCCACAGACATTGCCTTCACCTTTAGTCGAGCCAGTATGCAGTTATAGGCTGTGCACCAGAGACTCTGCTTTTGCATGAAGTCCAGTAGTGCAGTCACAGGATGTGTGCAGGAGACTTTGCCTCTCCTGCACTCAGATCAGTAGTCCAGTCACAGGCAGTTCACCATAGACTTTACATTTACCTACAGTCAGCTCTGTAACCTGGTTACGTCATACTTTACCTTTATCTGCAGTCAGGCCAGTAGCCCGACCACAGGCTGTAGTCCACTGACTTTGTCTTTATCTGCAGTCGATCCAGTAGCCAAGTTACAGGATATACACCACTGTGTTTGCCTTTACTTGCAGTCAGACGAGTTGCCCAGGCGCAAGCTATACTCCATAGACTTTAGTTTTACGTGCTGTCAAGCCACTTGCCCAGTCACAGGTTGTGCACCACATACTTCGTCTTCTCCTACAGTCAGGCCAATAGCCCAGTTATACTGTGTGTGCCACACTTTTTGCCTTTACCTTCAGTCAGGCTGCAACCCAGTCTCAGGCTGTGCACAACAGACGTTGCCTTTACCTGGAAGCAGGCCAGGAGACGAGGAGGAAAGATTCACATAACAACTTCGTATAAGCTCAGATATCTGTAATCTAGAATTCCACGTGGTTCATGTAAAATTGGTAATATTCTTTTGTGTATTATGAGCTACGTTTTCAGCTGAAATAATCAGTAATTTACACATGATCTCTCTGAGTTTACTAACGTGCCTTGCCATTATTAAATTGATAGCATTCATTTAAGCCATGAACTTACGGACTTCATAAATTATACGGTGGTGAGGATCCTAACATGAGCATCTGTCTTCAGCGAATGTATTTATACCCTGAAAATTTCTAGCACTGTAATTTATTTAGCACGATATCGTACGACTCTTTTGGGCTTCAACAGGTAAGCTTGCATATAGATTTTTGGAGTAGCTCTTATTCAATATTTACAGTCTTTGTGTTGAAAAGTGTCTAGGACACAACGGTGAGTCAAGCCTGCTCATACACTACTGGCTATTAAAATAGTTACACCAAGAAGAAATGCAGATGATAAACGGGTATTCATTGGACAAATATATTTTACTAGAACTGACATGTGATTACGTTTTCACGCAATTTGGGTGCATAGATCCTGATAAATCAGTAGCCAGAACAACCACCTCTGGTCGTAATAACGGCCTTGATACGCCTGGGCATTGAGTCAGACAGAGCTTGGATGTCGTGTACAGGTACAGCTGCCAATGCAGCTTCAACACGATGCCACAGTTCACCAAGAGAAGTGACTGGCTCATAGTGACGAGCCAGTTGCTCAGCCACCATTGACCAGACGTTCTCAGTTGGTGAGAGATCTGGAGAATGTGCTGGCCAGTGCAGCAGTCGAACATTTTCTGTAACCAGAAAGGCCCGCACAGGACCTGCAACATGCGGTCGTGCATTATCCTGTTGAAATGCAGGGTTTCGAAGAGATCGAATGAAGGGTAGAGCCACGGGTCGTAACACATATGAAATGCAACGTTCACTGTTCAAAGTGCCGTCAATGCGAACAAGAGGTGAGCGAGACGTGTAACCAGTGGCACTCCATACCATCACGCCAGGTGATACGCCAGTATGGCGATGACGAATACACGCTTCCAATGTGCGTTCACCCCGATGTCGCCAAACATGGATGCGACCATCATGATACTTTAAGCAGAACCTGGATTCATCAGAAAAATTGACGTTTTTCCGACGGCAGCTCGTGGTTGTGCGGTAGCGTTCTCGCTTCCCGCGCCCGGTTCCCGGGTTCCATTCCCGGCGGGGTCAGGGATTTTCTCTGCCTCGTGATGACTGGGTATTGTGTGATGTCCTTAGGTTAGTTACGTTTAAGTAGTTCTAAGTTCTAGGGGACTGATGACCATAGATGTTAAGTCCCATAGTACTCAGAGCCATTTGAACCATTTGACGTTTTTCCATTCGTGCACCCAGGTTCGTCGATGAGTACACCATCACAGGCGCCTCTGTCTGTGATGCAGCGTCAAGGGTAACCGCAGCCATGGTCTCCTAGCTGATAGACCATGCTGCTGCAAACGTCGTCGAACTGTTCGTGCAAATGGTTGTTGTCTTGCAAATGTCCCCATCTGTTGACTCAGGGATCGAGACGTTGCTGCACGATCCGTTACAGCCTTGCGGATAAGATGCTTGTCATCTAGACTGCTAGTGATAAGATGCCGTTGGGATCCAGCATGGCGTTCCGTAATACCGTCCTGAACCCACCGATTCCATATTCTTCTAACAGTCATAACGCGAGCAGCAATATCGCGGTACGATAAACCGCAATCGAGATAGGCTACAATCCGACCTTTATCAAAGTCGGAAACGTGATGGCACGCATTTCTCCTCCTTGCACGAGGCATCAAAACAACGTTTCACCAGGCAACGCCGGTCAACTGCTGTTTGTGTATGAGAAATCGGTTGGAAACTTTCCTCATGTCAGCACGTTGTAGGTGTCGCCACCGGCTCCAACCTTGTGTGAATGCTCTAAAAAGCTAATCATTTGCATATCACAGCATCTTCTTCCTGTCGGTTAAATTTCGCGTCTATAGCACGTCATCTTCGTGGTGTAGCAATTTTAATGGCCAGTAGTGTAGTATATGTTTAACGTATAAGATGTAGCATATATATATAAATGGCTCTGAGCACTGCGGGACTTAACTTCTGAGGACATCGGTCCCCTAGCATTTATATACTTTGATAGTCAAGCTATGGAGTCATTGATAGTAGCCTGGATCATTAAAGTGTATTTAAATATTCATTGAAGCCCACTGATTAACCGTTCTGGAAAATAAGTCATCCATGTGTTAATTTGTTCTTAGACTATATTCAGATAGTGTTAAAATACAACTTCAGTGAGTCAGTAATCACATTTTAGAGTTGGGCATTTTCATCAGTACATTTACCTGTAGATATTATTACATGTACTCAGAATATAACGACAACGAACGCACTTTAAAGCTATATAGTTCTGTAAGTCCATCTTGCAAGCCTTCCTGTATGTTGGAACGCCTTGCTCCTTTTTCCAGTTTCGTATTATAGAGAGTTACGAGCTCACACAGAGTCATTCTTCTCACGAACCTTTCGTAACTGTAACAGGAAATAGTAGACGCGACTGTGGAACACAGAATACCCTCAGGCACAGAGTAAATGCAGACGCTGAGTAGGTATACGGTAAAGTGCTACAAAAACGAGGAGCCAGTTCTTCTGCATATTCCATATTAAGTCTAACCAGCACCCTATGACGTTCTATACTGTTCAAAAACGGCTCTAAGCAGTATGGGACTTAACACCTGAGGTCATCAGTCCCCTAGAACTATGTAAACCTAACTAACCTAAGGACATCACACACATCCATGCCCGAGGCAGGATTCGAACCTGCGACCGTAGAGGCCTCGTGGTTCCGGACTGAAGCGCCTAGAATCGCTCGGCCACCGCGGCCGGCGCCATCGCCATCCTCTGTAGGTACGAGCATATGGAATAAGTTCACAGATACGTGAGTAGCTCGAAGACTTCATAAGTAACAGAACCCACTATATTGTCCTCGACGGCGAGTGTTTATCGGAGACAAAGGTATTGTCAGGAGTGCCCCAGGGAAGTGTGATAGTATCTCTGTTGTTCTCTATATACATAAACGATTTGGCGGACAGGGTGGGC
The DNA here is from genome assembly GCF_023897955.1 of Schistocerca gregaria. Classification (NCBI taxonomy): domain Eukaryota; kingdom Metazoa; phylum Arthropoda; class Insecta; order Orthoptera; family Acrididae; genus Schistocerca; species Schistocerca gregaria. The sequence continues at coordinate 180,296,860 of NC_064931.1, read as the reverse complement.
AGCGTATCTGCAGTTGTTTGCTGATGATGTTGTGGTGACCAGCAAGGTGTCGAAATTGAGTGACTGGAGGAGGATACAAGACGACTTTAGACAAAATTTCTAGTTGATGTGATGAATGGCAGCTAGCCCTAAAACTGGAAAAATTAATGCCGATTAGTAGGAAGAACAAACCTGTAATGTTTGGATACAGCGTTAATAGTGTTCTGCTTGACGCAGTGGAATTTTCTGAATTTCTGTACTTGTAATGCTGTAAGACATGGAACGAGAATGTGAGAAGTGTGGTAGGGAAGGCGAATGGTGGACTTCGCTTTATTAGGAGAATTCTAGGAGAGAGTGGTTCACTTGTAAGGAGACGCCGTATAGGAGCTGGTGAGACCTATTCTTGAGTACTGCTCGAGTGTTTGGGATAGATAGTAGGACGGATCGAAGGAAGACATCGACGGATTCAGAGGCAGGCTGCTAGATTTATTACCGGTAGGTTCCAACAACACGTAAGTGTTACGGAGATGTTTTGGGAACTCAGATGGGATTCCCTGGAGGGAAGGCGACGTTCTTTTAGACAAACACTGTTGAGAAAATTTAGAAAACCGGCATTTGAAGCTGACTGCAGAAAGATTCTACTCCCACAAGCGTAAATTGCGCGTGCGGGCCACGTCGATAAAATACGAGAAATTAGGGTTCATACGGAGGTAGAGAGACAGACGTTTTTCCCTCGATCTGTTTGCGAGTGGAACAGGGAGGGAAATGACTAGTTATGATACAGGGTACCTTCCACCAATCACCGTATGGTGTTTTCCGGATTATCTATCACCCCGGTTACATGGGGCTCCCAAAACCCGATTTCGTAAACCGATTTCCGAATACCGCTTTTGGGCTGTCGTCTAAACGCTTCTGCAAACCCGCTTCTGGTTGCCAGTTTTCCAATTCTTCGATCGATTTTCACACTCATGTAAAAGCAAGCGGTTTGGAAACTTGGTTGGACTGACAGGTTTCGTATCGTTTTAAAAATTTTCGGCTAAAGTGGACGGAGCGGCTTTTTTTACAGTGAAGGATAAGTATAAATATTAGACTGATGCTGCTTGACACCGTATAATTGAAAAGAAATAGCGATTGTGCTCACTAAATCACACACTGTTAACAGCTGTTTTCCAAGCGCCATATTTATCTGGGCTAGCAAGTTCGCTTCAGGGTTTAACATGCAAACGCGACAACGAAAAACGAGTTCCGAAATTCGGTTTTCGTCTTTCGAAAGGTGTGTCGCATGTAAACATGGTGTATGTAGATCTAGATGTAGATGTATTCCACGAAGTGTTGACATCCTGTGTTCGCATGCTGCGATGCGGTGGGGCTGGCGGCGTCCCCGGAGGCCGCGAGGTGTGGTACACGCTTCAGCCGACTCTCAGTTCATAACAACCCATGTTTACGAGTTCCTAACAACCCGTGTTTACGAGCACAGCGCTGGATAGTGGCACTACGGCAACGAGGCAGAGTTGGTGTTGGCCAGTGTTTTGGGTTTCGATAGCTCGAAAGCAGTATGATATTAAGCTCTGCGGTCTGGTGTTAGTAACCACGTCGTTGTATGTAGCGTACTAACGTTCCTGCTAGCTGATTCTCGTTATTACGTTGGCCACAGCCAAGCTACAGACTTGCGTAATTTGTAGAAAAGAGTGGCAGTTACTCAGTGGTCGGTTGTATGTAGGTTGTATGTAGCTTCAGCGTTGTCAGCAAGGTGGTTAACTGTGCCTTCCAGCGGTGAAAGACGAGTCGTAAACGTTTACTTCAATTTATAAGAAGGAAACGTCGATAGAGCACGCCGATGTCAAGAAGCACGGTGCTGCCGTTAAGGATTACTGTAAGCACTGGCTGCAACAGCAACTTTGGTTGTTTAAGTCTGTTATTTGCAAAGGAGTTTTATAATGCGCACCTACCGTCGTTAAGTGACGGAAAAGACCGTTATTGACAAAGGGAGGCAACAACGTTTGGATCACTGATGTGCTTCAAACTTTTTTTCCATATGCTCGTTCCTACAGAGGATGGCGATGTCGCGAATTCCAAATTGCCGGGAAGGAGACCAGCCAGCACAGAATGTAAGATATTCTGGATGAAAGTAAGCCTCAATTTAGAACCTAAGAGAGTAATTGGTTGATACTGTCGTACACTTACAACGAGTATCATAGTGGTGGCATACTTCAGACAAAGCCTGGAATACATGGCGTGTGACTTTGGTGATCATACTGCAATGATAAGGGGAGATTTTAGTCTGCCATTAAAACATAATGTGCAAGTCTAACGCCCGGTTTTCTGGAGTGGGAAGGAACGCCTGGTCCCCGGCACGAATCCGCCCGGCGGACTTGTGTCGAGGTCCGGTGAGCCGGCCAGTCTGTGGATGATTTTTAGGTGGTTTTCTATCTGCCTCGGCGAATGCAAGCTGGTTCCCCTTATTCCGCCTCAGCTACAATATGATTGCTGCGCAAACAAGATCTCCATATACGCGTACACCACCATTACTCTACCACGCAAACATAGGGATTACACTTGTCTGGTGTGAGACGTTCCCTGGGATTGGGGGGGGGGGGGGGGTCCACCGGGGGCCAAACGGCACAATAACCCTGGGTTCGGTGTGGGGTGGCGGGAGGGGTGGAGTGGACTGCGTTAGTCGTCGTGGGGTTGCAGACCACTGAGGCTGCGGCGGAGACAGAGCCTCTCCGTCGTTTGTAGGTCCCCGGTTAACATAAAACATACAACGTACAAGGTGCACTACTCTGACAATTTGGAGAAAATCGGAAGAGAAGTTTTACGTGTCTGTTCTGTAACTGCTGGACCTTTGCGAAGACGGCTCCTGTAAGAAGTCATTGTGGTCAAGTGGTTAGCATTCGCGCTATACGACGCTTCGAATCCCGCTCACACTTATTTTTTAATCTATAGTTTTTCTCCTAACATTTCGACGATAGAATGATAAGGTACTTCTCCAATAGTCATTGCATTTGCAGAAATCGTCGGTGATTGCTGTGTATCAATAAGGTCCGCTTCCTAAAAAATATCACAGTACACGAACGCATCTTTCAACAGACTTTTTGTAACTGCATTATCCATTGAATCGTTATGACACTCATTATCTGCAGTAATCGAACAGAGAGTCACCTTCATTTTTAGTGCAAATGTAAATGCTGTGATATTCAGAAAATTTGCACCTGCGCTATTCGTTCTTGCTACATTAACAACTTTTCACCGCTACGCGTGTTAACTGCCAAATGGGGTCTGCGTCTGTCTGCAGTTCGAAGCGTCGAGGTCGCCGTCACGGTAGCTCAGTGTGTTCGGTCAGAGGGTTAGCTGCCCTCAGTAACAAAAAAAAAAAAAAAAGAAAACTGAATTAATGGGTCCACGACGAACTGAAACGGTTGTCTTGCGACGTCGGCCCCGAGTAGATACAACGAACGAAAACGAACAAACTGATTTAAAAAAATAATTAAAAAAGGTGTATTTGTTCCGGATACCTTACCAGATTGGATCTATAAGGGATTTCTCAAATCACGACAGGCACACATTTTCAGGAAAACTCTATGTGTTTCTTCGTTTACTTGTCGATAGTTATAAATGCTTGTTCTAATAATTAAATAGCATTACAAATAGCATGTAGTCAAATAGTACCACATTCACTAAAATTTCGTGCAAATACACGCATTTTTTAAATTATATTTTCTCTCAAATGTGTAAATTAAAAAAGAAATATTACCAGTGATGAAGAAAATTTAGGTTGAAAACTAAGTTTGAGGGAGAGCCGGACAGTCACCTCATACACGTCCGCTTTATGCATCTTGAACGCTAACCACTTCACCACCATGAACATTAATAGCCGGAACCTGCCCACAGATATTTCAGTTACATAATAGACGCGTAAGCCTTCTCTTGCAATATCCCCGGAATTCCCAGAGCAGTGCACATTCCTACTTGCACATTTTTTTTTTTCCTATGGGACCAAACTGCCGAGGTCATCGGTCCCTAGACTTTCACACTACTTAAACTAACCTAAGCTACGAACAACACACACACACACACACACACACACACACACACACACACACACACACACCCATGCCCGAGGGAGGACTCGAACCTCCGGCGAGAGGGGCCGCGCAATCAGTGACATGGCGTCTCTAACCACTCGGCCACTCCGGTCGGCTATATTGTTTTAATGGCCTACTAAAGATGTGCGAAGTCTGAAGTAAATCTGTGACCCCACTGCCGTGGCTTCCCCTTGTGAGATAGTGGTCACCTCTCAAGAGTCTGATACACATCGATTTTCTGTGTCTAGCTGTTATCGGATTAATCAAAAAGGGGACAACTGATGGGCTATCGCCATGATATGGTTTCCACAACGGTGAAGCTTGGAGTGTGGAACATTGACGTGTCCCTGTGGCGTGCTGTCACATGGTCAGACTGTTCAAAAACGGCTCTAAGCACTATGGGACTTAACATCTGAGGTCATGAGTCCTCTAGGCTTAGAACTAGGTACTATCGCCCAGTCTGCACAGTGCCCTAGGGCCAGTTGTGCTAAAGCCTGTCGAGTGTTTGCCCCTGCCAGCGTGGTCAAGTTCAGTCATGGTTAAGTTATCGCCATCTGTAGCTGATTTCGTGATTCTGTGGGCATACTGGGCAGGCTGTGTGGTAGTAACTGATTCGTATTTGAGCAGAGTAGTTATGAGCTTGTCCAGCCTTAATCCTTTTTTAAAGTATAGTAAGCTTTAAAAGTTACGTTGGTAAAGCTTTAGCTCTGCTCCTCCTGCCATTTAAGTTGTTTGATTGATAAAATTAAGCCCTAGTATTGAAGTTGTCTGCCGCCCTTGTGGTCTGTGATAGTGTTATAGTACATATAGTACATATAGTGTTGTAGTACATATAGTAATGTTAAGTTGTTGAGTTCCTGGCGTTGGCATCGGACACAAGAGGCCATAAGGGGCATACTCGTACAATTTAAAGGAGGGCAGGCTGAATAATATTTATCTGTTAATTGAACTAAGCGATTATGCTTATGTTGAAGGAACTTGAAGTTTTGTTGTTGTCGTCGTCGTCATTGTTGGCGCCAGATATTTAGTCTCTGCTAAGATGCAGGACGAAAGTAGTAATTGAGGCGGTGTTTCAGGGGCCCGGCCACAGCGTGTTGCAGTTTCGGCCGGGGTCAAGTCTCAGTTGCTGGTTCTGCGGGATGCCTCCCAGGTATCCGACCGAGATTCAGAATTCTGCTAGCAGGACGGTGAGGACGTCTTCCATCTTCCCATCATCCAGCGGGTGTCGGACGCCGAACATCCTGGAGTGCTTGATATTTTTATTATTTTGAATTTTTCAATGAAGTAAAGAGATTTGATTCAATTTACCCTCGGCGATTAATTTCAAGTCTCCCACTTCCATTGCAATTAGATCAAAATTCCGTCAAAGTCAGATATTACGGAGCTTTTTGGGGCAATAAATACGCCACCATCAATGCTGTCTGTAACACCATATTCAAACTCACTTAAAGCTCGATAACCTGCCATTGTCGCAGCAGTAACCAATCTAACAAATGCGTTATACACTTGTTGTCTTATATAGGTGTTGCCGACCGCTGCGCCGTATTCTGCCTGTTTACATTTCTTTGTATCTGAATACGCATGCCTGTACCAGTTTCTTTGCCGCTTCAGTGTAGTTATCATCGCTGTCTTCGCCACTACTCAAACACTGTCGCTAGATCACTCATTATCCCATAATAATCTCTCAATGTCATCACGCAAAAAGAAGAAGAAAATGCGCGTTTAGACAGGTTTACATTTCTTCGTTTAGTGCCGGGCCGATTATGGCGTGTCAAACTTGGCGCTTGCAGGGTATGCGGCCCTGCCTGGTCACGGCTTTGCTCGGTCCTCCTCGAAAGTACCCACAACAGCGCGACACTTAATTCCGCTCTCAGTTGCAACATTTTTCGATGGAATTGAACGAAGCGTTTGGAGACTTCGTTTATTACTGCATGAACGTTGCTTAAGTCAAGGTGCATGTCAAGAACGACTTTTCGATTTACAACCCACTATTGTTGAATTTATGAAGGAAAAAGGAGAGAATGAACGAAACCTAGAGCCTGAAATGAATTGTTGACCTCGCGTTTTAAGTGGACTGGACTGCACACTGTTCACAATAAGGCACTACAGGGAAGGAAACAACTTATGTCTGATTTGTTGGGGAAACATTTAAAAAGAAAGTCGCGTTCTAGAAGGAACACATGCAGTCGAGTTTCCTAAGCTCACTGGCAGTAAAGAAAACGCGAGGATTGAAGAATTCATTATGGCCTTGAAAGAACCAATCTTACACCTCTTTTCGAAATGTATTACAGACCGTTTGCCGTTTCAATTGAAAGCGCCTCTGTGCACTTGCAGATGTAACTGATTGACCTGTAAAGTAATTCCCTTTTTAAAGACAAATTTCTTTAGCGTTAAAACATTCCAGGGCGTCTACCACAATCAGGTTGCGAACGTACGGCTATATTTCGACTATCATAAGTGTGTGAAACACATTTTTAAATTACGAAACTAAATAAGTTACGAGTACGTGGTAACTTGAGTGCGAAAATCTTTGAAACTGGCCGTGTCCGTTCACGTGCCGAAGATTAGTACCGGACAAAAACTGTATCCCTTGAGTGCACCGAAAACAAATAAATATTACTGATGTTTTTTTATCTGTGTTATTGAGGAATGTAAAATATAAAACAGTCGTATACTGCATTGCCATTTAAATTCGGCGCTTTCGCAATTCCCCCCCCCATCACTCAGACAGCGTGGTGTGGCGGTGGCGGAAACGTGCCAGCAAGGCTGAGCGCTATGGCACTCGCGTCAGGGCACGGTCCACGAACTGAATTCTTGGTTACTCCTGGTGTACTGCCTAAAAAAGAGGTTGTTTTGCACAACAGAACACCAGCGATATCCATTTGACGAGTTTTCAGAAAGGTAGGGGAACCCTTGCGGCTGACATAGAAGTCAACATACAGTACTGGCCATTAAAATTGCTATACCAAGAAGAAATGCAGATGATAAACGGGTATTCATTGGACAAATATATTATACTAGAACTGACATGTGGTTACATTTTCACGCAATTTGGGTGCATAGATCCGGAGAAATGAGTACCCAGAACAACCACCTCAGGCCGTAATAACGGCCTCTATACGCCTGGGCATTGAGTCAAACAGAGCTTGGATGTCGTGTACAGGTATAGCTGCCCATGCAGCTTCAACACGATACCACAGTTCACCAAGAGAAGTGACTGGCTATTGTGCCGAGCCACTTGTTCGGCCACCATCGACCAGACGTTTTCAATTGATGAGAGATTTGGAGAATTTGCTGGCCAGGACAGCAGTCGAACATATTCTGTATCCAGAAAGGCCAGTACAGGATCTGTAACATGCGGTTGTGCATTATCCTGCTGAAATGTAGGGTTTAGCAGGGATCGAATGAAAAGTAGAGTCACGGGTCGTAACACATCTGAAATGGAGCGTCCACTGTTCAAATACCTCAATGCGAATAAGAGGTGAGCGCGACGTGTAACCAACGACACCCCATACCATCACGCCGGGTGATACGCCAGTATGACGATGACGAATAGACGCTTCCAATGTGCGTTCACCGCGATGTCGCTAAACACGGATGCCACCATCGTGATGCTGTAAACTGAACCTGGATTCATCCGAAAAAAAATGACGTTTTGCCATTCGTGCACCCAGGTTTGTCGTTGAGTACACCAGCGCAAGCGCTCCTGTCTGTGAAGCAGCGTCAAGGGTAGCCGCAGCCATGGACTCCGAGCTGATAGTCCATGGTGCTGCAAACGTCGTCGAACTGTTCGTGCAGATGGTTGTTGTCTTACAAACGTCCCCATCTGCTGACTCAGGGATCGAGACGTGGCTGCACGATCAGTTACATCAGCGAGGATAAGATGCCTTACATCTCGACTGCTAGTGATACGAGGCCGTTGGGATCTAGCACGGCGTTCCGTATTACCCTCCTGAACCCACCGATTGCATATTCTGCTAACAGTCATTGGCTTTCGACCAACGCGAGCAGCAATGTCGCGATACGATAAACCGCAATCGCGATAGCCTACAATCCGACCTTTATCAAAGTCGGAAACGTGAGGGTAGGCATTTCGCCTCCTTACACGAGGCATAACAACAACGTTTCACTAGGCAACGCCGGTCAACTGCTGTTTGTGTATGAGAAATCGGTTGGAAACTTTCCTCATGTCAGCACGTTGTAGGTGTCGCTACCGGCGCCAACCTTGTGTGAATTCTCTGAAAAGCAAATCGTTTGCATATAACAGCATCTTCTACCTTTCGGTTAAATTTCGCGTCTGTAGCACGTCATCTTCCTGGTGTAGCAATTTTAATGGCGAGTAGTGTTGTGATTGAGATTGTGCGCCCGTGCTCCGCTTGTCGAGCACGCGGGTCATTCCGGCCATGCGGGCCGAGTTCATTTCTACAAGCACGCATGGTGAGGCAACAGGACCTCCTGAAGCCAGCCTGTCTAGCACGGCTAGTATCGAAATGGTTGCCGGGCTCAGTTTATCGAGCACCGTCCAGGGGTTAAATATACAGAGTGTAAGAGTTATAAATGCAGATAATCTGACCATTGGTATCTTAATATTGATATTTTCTGCGTGGTCGTGGACTATGACTGTAAGTACAGACTAACTGCTTTGCGTCCATGTGTCAACACTTCAACACCTGACCTGCTGCTCTGGGGAAAATCAATCGGAGATACTAACCAACCTAAAAACGTCACCAATAAAAATGTTTGCAATTATACCCTTAACACCTGGCATATGTTGCTGTTTGCAAGTCAGACAGTCTAACAGTCTTTGGATTAGGATTTTGGCACGGGTACTTCAGCGCCACTAAAATCGGAGTTAACGCTGCCGTGTTAATAAATATTTCTTTGTACAACTTTATTCTTCCTGTGTTTCCTTAGGTGGACTCTATACATTATCTGATCAACTATACCGAGCGAGGTGGCGCAGTGCTTAGCACACTGGACTCACGTTTGGGAGAACGATGGTTCAAACCTGTGTACCACCCTCCTGATTTAGGTTTTCTGTGATTTCCCTAAATCGCGTCAGGCAGATTCCAGGATGGTTCCTTTGAAAAGGCACAGCCGATTTCCTTCGCCATCCTTCCCTAATCTGAGCTTACGCTCCATCTCTAAGGATCTCGTTATCGACAGAACGTTGAACACTCATCAACATCAACATCAAAAATAACAACAACATCATTCAAAAATCACTTTGCAATATGAAATTGACCACTAGACGTCACGAGAGGTGGACACGCCAGTATAACAACGCGGGGAGTATTGTGTTGCCAGTATATAAGCAGTAACAGCAGAATGGATCCCTTTGAACAGCTCAGTGTTTTCTAATGTGGATTAGTAACTGGATGTCACGTGACTAATAACTCCATCAGAGACATTCTAACTCTTCTAAAGGTGACCATGAACATTGTTCGTGATGTTATTGTGAAGTGGAAATGCGGAGGAACAATCAAAACTAGATCAAACCCAGGTAGACTTCATGTACTAGTGGACAGGTACCGTTAAGCAATGAAACGGCTGGTTGTAAGAAACCGCATATAATCAGCGGAATGAATAACTCGCGAGTTTCAAAGTGCTACCAGATGTCCAGCTGTCACAATGACTGTGCGTAGGGAGCTAAAATTATTGCGATACAACGGTCAAAGAGCTTCTGATACACCACACATTTATTTAGTCAGTTCCTTCGTCCATAGTTCTCACAATATCGTGCGAGAAAAGGGCAAGCTGAGTTCGCACGAGCGATGCTTTCTAAAATCATGCTGATTCATGCACATCAGCTTCTTAGTCTCAAAAAAAGTTTATTATATTCGAACTGAGAATATGTTGAAGGATTCTGCAGCAAACAAATGTTAGGCGTCATCTGCGTTTTTTTTTTTTTTTTGGGGGGGGGGGGGGCTTTGTACTGGGCGAGAGATTCACGATACATGTTAGATAAGGGGCCAATGCCGTAGAGTACTTTTTGTTAATTCGAACTGGGATTACATCAGGACCTGGTGCTTTATTTCCTTTCAAATACTTCAGCTGTTTCTCTACGCAGGTATGCTTATTGCTATGTTGTCCATAAAGGAGTCTATCCGATGGTCAAGTGACGATATATTTCTACGATTCTCCTGTGTGAACGATTTCTTGAACGTGAAATTTGAAACTTCAGCTTTCGTTAAGCTCTTACGGTGGGGTCCAGTTATTCCATTGAAGGAAACTCGAAATTTGGAAGGGTATAAATGCATTTTACAAATATGTGTGCTGCTTATAGCAGTGAAAGTCTTCGGAGACGAAGATTGTTTGTATCGGAATGACAATGCATCCTGTCATAAAGCATCATGAGTGAGGCAATGGTTTATGCACAAAAAAGGTTCCTGAAATGAACTGCCCTGCCTAATGTCCCGACCTGAAGCCAATGGAACACCTTTGGGATGAATCAGAATGTCATCGCTCTAGAGCCCAGCGTCCAACGCCACTCCTTTCTACGATTTTGGCTCATGAGGAAGAATGGGCTTACAGTCCTCCTCAAACATTCACTGAAACTCTCCCCGGCAGAGTTCAAGCTGTCATAAACGTGAGGGACGGACGCACTCCATATAGATACCCTCTGATAGATGTCCATATACTTTTGATCAAATAGTGCGTACTGTATAAGCACAGCTGATATCGATAGCGTCCTTTGATCCTTGTGTATATATGCCAGTTGAACGTTAACAGGGCAATCTATTGGATCTCCCGACAGCTATAATTAAGGTGTGGATAAGCAAACAATCATTTCGGCAGACAAGGTGTGTGGAATCTGACAAACGCTATCAACGTCCAGAACGGCATAGCAGGGAGAACGAAATGTAATGCACGCCAATAATGTTCTCAGCTTAACAGTGACACATTTTCATCTGAGCGTCTAGCTATTGAGGTCTACATAGACATCTATGCACCTGAAGCCACCTTATGGTGTGTGAGGGTTCTTTGTGTACCATTGTCACCTCCCTTTTCCAGGTCGAGCTGCATATGGTTCGCCGGATGAACGATTGCTGGTAACCCTCAGTGTGGGCTCGAATCTCTATAATTTCTTTTACCACTTCCACCTGGGAAGTGCAAAGACGCCAGGAATCAAAACAGAAGTGGTGAACTTGTGCATCTGTGAGTCGTGAGACATTCCAATGGGAACATAAACTATGCACTTCTCGTAAAGTTGATCCCACAGAATGGTAATGTCGTGGTAGCAGTCAGTACAGCAGTTGAAGTTACTGAGCGTGTCGCGTTACGTGTGGGTAATGACGACACTGCCACATAAAGATAAGAGTGTTGCACTCACCGCGCATAGCAAAGTTTATGTCCAGCACGACACAAACGGAATGAGCCGTTTACCGTAGCGCGTGCCAAACATTCCACATGTTCAGCGTATCACAGGTAGTTGTTGACATGTACATGAACGATTCTAGAGAGATATCAAGCTATGAACTGAAGTGACCGAAACGGAACCGGAATCCATATTTCCCGTCTCAACGTTTATATCCTTGTACGTTTTCTGCAAATAATTTACATTAATGAAATAAGTTCATATACAGATCACTTGTCTGCATTAATATGGCCTTTTCACCCATTTCCTTGGTGAGCTTACAAGATAACAAATTGGAAAGTTATGTTTACTTTCCATATACATACAGGACAGCTGGAGAGCTGCAGACGTTTACTGTTGGTATTGCAATAAAATTCAGTACGTGTTAGATACAATTTTCTTATTTTCTAATTAGTTACCAAACTTACCAACTTACAATACATGGGTAAAGGTACCTTACTGACCCGTGGATGTATGAGGGAAATAGTAGCTGATGAGGATATAAGACCATAACTTAAATCTGTTGTTGCAGAGTGCAACCAGTGTCGTGTGTGTAGCGTTTTGTGCAGTGAACTAGCTTGCGAGACAAGGCCGTGTGCCAGAACCGGATCAAATCCGCACGGCGGATTAATGACGGTTGGCTGGTACTCCGACCAGCCTGTCTGTGGTTTTTAGATGGTTTCCATCAATCATACAGACAAATGCTGGATTGTCTCCCACATTCCTCCTCAGAGAATACATTATAAACACAGTTAAAGCACGATTACACACAGAATCATGTTTACACGATTCAGAGACTGTTAAGTAATAAAAGAAAATTTGTTAGATCCTGAAGTAACAGACCATTGCTAGACGGGATAAACGGCAGGGAGAAGGAGATATAGTACAGGAACAGCTCAGGTTGCTGACATGTTACTGCATTGCCTTTCGTTTTCATCTTTTGCCCCCTTCGCATTTTCAGATCTTCATTGCAGGCTGCGTTATTAATTTGCGAGATGTAATAATTTGAAATTTACACAGCTTTTGTGTTGGTTTAGTCCGTTATCTCTTAGCTTTCATAATTTTTGATCACATACTGTATAACAACACTGTTACGAAGTGGTATTTACAGTGTACCTACTTTTTTCTCGAATTCGCTTAAATCAGGTACGCGATTGTGCTAGACCCATAAGCATCTGGTTCAAATTTTGTTACTCTAAAAAAGTAAGGAATCGTGTCGCCCTGAAATTGCTTATTTACAGGCTGTGATTCAGTGTTCCTGGATAGATTTTAAACTTTTACACAATGTCCTGCAGATTGAGGAGTTAGGTTACATTGGTGGTGATTCGTTTACAATTTCGTCTGTTTACATTGTGTGTTTAACGCTAAATAGCGGCATTCCATTCTTCACTTTCTTCCTAACAATTAAATGTAATTCGTAACAATACTACCAGAACACTAAAAACCCGGAAGCACACATTAGGTACGTACTATCATGCCAAGAAGTATCCGAATGACCTGAACTGCGTTTCGCCTGATTTACATCCAACTCACATAACCGTCTTGCAGGTTCTTTAATCTCTTTCCGGTGCTGTAGTTTGACTATACAAAATGGTAACCACAACTGACCACCAGAGAACACTGCTCTGCATGGTAATAACGCCATATGTAACTTAATACTACGATACTACAAGGGTACACCTTATTAGAGATGAGACAGTCCTTATCGCCTGTAAACTCAAATTTATTACAATACGCGACATTTCTAAAATGTTACCACTCTCATTATTATCTGAGAAACGAATGCCCTTAACTGAGCGACATGAATCGTTCCGTAATACGTTCCCCAAAACAAATAATTTTTGGGAATAAGAGATTTTTCCAGACCTGTAAAATTCGATGAGAGTTCAAAGTATACTTGCTCTCTAAAAGGTTTTCCAACCACCTATTAGCCACCGTTTGCTGAACCTGGTTAATGAACTAACCAGTTGGAAAACAGCTATTAACAACGTTAAGTGTCCTATGGAAACCTCACCATCAACAACGTATCACTAGTAATTTCACTTATTCAGTATGACACGTGAGTCTATGTACAATTCGAAAGTCACATATGGCCTTTGTTATTTAGTTGTACAAGACATAACCAACTGACTTGTTCTGGATATGGATTCAAACCCAGTATCCAAAGGCAATACAAACGGAGCAAAGCTTTCTTGTGTCACCGGGAGTCAAACACAGGACTGATTTTTATTGCTGAGTAGGCATAAAGAGAGGTGACATACCTCATTTTTAACTAGTGTCAGTTAGTAGATCTGAACCTGAAATTAAATGATCCAAATTTTTGTACTGGACCGGGACACTTACCCAGCATGTATTGTCCACATTAACCAACTACGAAATATGTTAAATATGTTTTCATTCGCAAGTAATAAGCTTTAAATGATGTGTTTTGGTTTGGGATTCGAACGCAGCCTCTAATCCAGTTGTTACCTAAGCAAAATGATGTGTTAGATGCTAGATATCGAATTATTTCAGCAGCAGTGAAAAGTCTGATCCTGAAACGATGAGATGAACAATTTTTTCCTTCCCAGGATTCGAACCCGGCACCTATCGACGTTGTTTTAAAGCGGCAATGGACGTTAGAAATAGATTTGCTTCACCAGTAGCGAGATGTGAGCATGTCTGAACTGGAAATAATGGGACTAATATTTCAGCGCTGAATGCTAATCGAACTTCCCACATATCGTTGTTGACTAAACACGTATAGACGTTAAATATCGAATTCTTTTTCATCTGTAGCTAGGAGTGGCATGTACGAACTCGAAATGATGCGGTGAAAAATTTTGGGTCTCACTGGGAAAGAAAGCCTCCCGTATCGTTATGTTGAGAACGAAAAATCAGAATTATTTTCCAACAGCAGTTAGGTGTGCTCGGTCTCGTAAACTGATAGACGGCCGGGAGAGAGGAGCGCTGACCATATGTCTCTCCATATCCGCATCCATTGACGCCTGTGGGCTGACGGTACTGTTGTGCCTTCATGACCTGTTTGGGTGGAGTTTAGTTTAGTTTTAGTTAGGTGTGCTCTGAAAAGACATGACAAAATTTTTTGTACTGGTCGAGCGCCTTGCATGGAGACTTTGAAGCGCTGGGAATTTTGAGCAGACAAAGAACTGATGGAAATGTATCGTCACGAAGGGATCAAGTTCTGCGAATGGGAAGACCAGAGTTCCAGAACCTACACATTCAACATCTAAGTTCAAATACGACATAATAAATGTGCTGTGGCTTTACATGGCGCTTGGTATATTAACTAAAATAAAGTTAGAAGTGTATGAAAAGGTACTGGTGACAGAGTTTCTAAATGCTGACACTTCCGCCTGTGTCGTGGCCCAACCTAACCTCTAGTCGGTAGCAAAGGGACCTGATATTTAGTGGTGATTTTGAACCAAGGTTCAATCTTAAGTTGTTCGCTTGGCGTTACCAGAGGCGAACAGGTTGTGTTTGTCCCCACTAAAAACCGTAGTCTGATGTCGGAATCGAGCCCAGACCCTAAGTGTACAGATCTACCAATGATCCACCAGACCACCAAATTGCACTTGTCGTAACACAGGTGCGCCATACTGGATGGGAATTCGGACTTCGTGACAGTCTGGGATGGATTACAGCCTTTCAGTTCCTTGTTAGATAGTGATGAAATTTTCGTAGAAACTGTGCCTTTGATCTACTCTGCTGCCCTATCAGTTCGCGATAAACGCAGCGCAGTCCAAAAGAAAACCTATGCTACTGAAACCGATTTTTCTGTACTTTCGTAAATTACACTTCGTCTGTCTGCCAACAGCATCAGTCTGTTGGAAGCTCAGAGATAGTTTACTTCATTTTCTAATTCACCAGTAAGAGCAAAACCTCAGAAAAGCTTTTCGGAGAAAGAGCTCGTGGGTGCCGATAAAAAAAAAAAAAAATGCTTCACAGGCCTACGGCTGCCTGACGCAATCCAGTGTCAACCCAGATAATTGCGATGCATTACACCTTGAGCAACAGAGGCTTCTGCACTCACACTAGCAACCATATAATTATTTAATATTGTAGTTTGATATTCAGAGTGAAATATTTTCGATAAACATATGAAACGTCCCCTTAGAACAATTATACTCGAATGTGCTTCAACTGACACACAATATCTTAGCGCAACGCAATCTGACTTCCAAAAATCCCTACGAAAGAATGGCCCTGACTAACATTAATCTATATGTTTCACAAATCACTTACCTCACAAAAATCTTCGTTACTCGAACTACTGCAACACAACGAGCGCCACTACTGCCAGCTAACTAAAAGATTCAAACTACGGAAGTCACTAACTACTGATAGGCATAGTTACCAAATGAAAGATTTTAATAGAGAACAAACAATGTATTTACCTCACTAGTCATAATATATATATATCAGTTCATGACACCAATTCTTACAAATTTCAAAACTGCGCCATCTCTCTCCCCACGTCCACCACTGCTGGCGGCTCACCTCCAACTGCGCAACGCTACGCGCTGTTAACATCCAGCTGCCGCTGCCCAACACTACAATGGCAGACAACAATGCAAACTAAACACAGACTGCACACAGCACAGCCAGTGATTTTCATACAGAGCGCTATGTGGCGGCGGCGTTACCAATAAAAAATCCTAAACAGCCTACTTACACATAGTGTACGCTATACAGTAACAAGAACGTTGTAGCCAGTGACCACATAGCATATGACATGAGGAATAAAAAGTATGTCACCTTCAACTGTGGGCAAAATTGATCTGAAAAGTTAGGTTGGTGCATAAGTTCAAGGCGATTCTGTCTGGTATTTTTGTACATGGGTTGCTGTAAGTTTATCAATCGTCATTTCTTATTTGATATTCTAGTATTGTTCTTGCACTGGCATCTTAATCATTGCATATTTGAATATTACGAATAGCGTTGTTTACAGGTTAGAAAACAGAGCGGTAAACCGAAGAAAGTTTGACAGTTGTAACATTTGGTTCTCTTTGGGATTAATAGAAGTGCGAGAGCAGTGGAGAAAGTTCGAACACATTTGTGTCTCATATCGGGCGAGTCCTACCAATGACTTCGCGACAGAAAATAGTTTTCTCGCTTCATATAGTATCGTTTTGAAGTGAATTATTCGCCATATTCAGGAAGCCCAACGGCTATAGTTCTGTCACTTAAGAGATAAAACGCTGTTCTACCACGAGACTTGAAACTAGAAAGAATACAGCGTCGGCTTTACAGCGCAAAGATGTTTCGACAAACCGAGGAACCAACAGCCGCATTCAGTGCATTGTCCTAGTGATGGTTAGGACTGATAATTCAGAATGAAAAAGACGAAATTAGTTTATTTTCTGCGTTAATGACCTTCGTGGACTAGAAACATGAATTTGATAGTTAGATGTCACACCATAAGTGAAATTCTTTCAAAATATTTAATGGAAGTATCAAGAAAATATCCATTGAATTTAGCGAGATAATACTGTGTCTCTCCAGGAAATAACCCGACTATCACAGTGCTACCAGATATATTCCACAATTTTGCTCAATCCCAATCATCCTGCACAGCTGATATGTTTCTTGAGCGGTCTAGCTTGCGCTTCAAAGATGCAACGGAAACAGCCGTCAGATAAACAGATATCTGAGATATGACAGGTGCTAGCAAATGTGTGTCACACAACCAAAGCACCATAAATTGGAAGCAGGGAAAATTAATCTGATTGCCTTCCTCATCATGGGTTTCATCATTTTATTTTTGTTTTAGTCTCTAGTTTATCAGAATGTTCATATTAGCATCATCGAGGAGTAACATTATTAGAATAGACTGTTATGTTAAGTGTAAACAAGAAAATAGCTAATCATTCTAATGAAGGACAAATGACAGGAAGTCCTTAAATAAACAGAAATTTAAAAGTCTAGCCTTTAGTGGTGTTTACACATAGCGACCCATAGCATCATTTTGGGATATGAATGCGACGATATAGATGCGCAGACAAATAAACTTGTACTTGCAAGGAAAACTTGCAATATTATATCTTCAAGAATTCTGTAGTACATCATGATATTATGACCTTGTTTGTAATGTAAGCTCCCTTTCACACCAAATATTGACAACTGATGACGTGATGTCCTCATATGAGTCGAAATATTATGACCACCGTCCACCGTGAGAGGAGGAGATGAGTGTTTAACGTCCCGTCGACAACGAGATTATTAGAGACACAGCACAAGGTCGGATTGTGGAAGGAAATTGGCCGTGCCCTTTCGGAGGAACCATCCCGGCATTTGCCTGAAGCGATTTAGGGAAGTCACGGAAGACCTAAATCAGGATGGCCGGACACGGATTTGAACCGTCGTCCTCCAGAATGACAGTCTGGAGTGCTAACCACAGCGCCGCCTCGCTCGGAGATTGAATATTGGGCTGGTGGTGCTGCAGGATATGCCGTGCAATAAAGAAAGAATGTAACAGAGCAGAGCCGAATAAGAACTCATTCTAATGACAGTACGGGGAACAACTGGGGAACTCACTGACATAAGCGATTTTAACAAAGGACAGATTATTACGGCCCTCACCTGGGCACGATGAAGCTGGTAGGCTGTTCGTGTGCTACTGTCATGAACACCTATGGAATGTGGATGAAGCATGGTGAAACCACGAGTAGCTGACAAGGTATTTGATATCCGTGCTGTATTACGGAAAGTGGTGGTTGTAGGCTTGTCATTTCTGTAAAGCAGTGCAGTTGGCGATCTGGTGCTGATTTTACGACAGAGAATAGAGCTGGTTCAGGCACACTTGTTTCGTAGCACAGCATTGAGCGCAGAATGTTGAATATGGGTCTTCGCAGCGGACGAACCCCACGTGTTCCCATGTTGACCCAACGACATCGTCAGTTGTAATTGCTGTGGCAAGAGATCATAGAGCTAGGGCCGTGGATCAGTTCAAACGTGTTACCTGGTCAACTGAATCACATTTCTTGTTACTCCAAGTGATGGCCCAAGGGCTGCTCGAAACACGTACAGCACCATGGACGTTATGAAGCATTTCCATTGCACCTTTGGTTATTATCGAAGGTGTCATGGCAGCTGTCGAAGGTGTCATGGCAGCTGCATATTACGGCGACGTTATTACGGACCACCTGCATCCTTTCGTACTTGAAGTCTTCCCTGACAATGGCGGCACCTTCCAGTAGATTACGTGTCCGTGTCACAAGGTCGGAGCCGTGCTATAGTGGTTTGAGGAGCATGATAGAGAAAATCACGTGATTGTCTGCGCCACGAAATTCGCCTGATCTGAACATGATAAAAAACATAAAAATGCTACTGAGCCTCAGTTCTGTCCCCACAAACCACCGGCCCACAATTTGCAGGACTTAAGCAACCTGTACGTAAACATGTAGTGCCATATGCCAAGGACTTCCCGAATCCATGTCACGTAGAATTGTGTTCCAAATGTGGACCAACGTGTTTCTCAGCTGGTTGTAATCATTTTTTCGTTCGTCAGTGTAGCTTATTGCAGATACACTACTGCCGCATTACATTTCGTCTTTTTAAGAGACAGTCTTCACTCCTTCCGATCTCATCATGTAAGTGTAGGAAAGTTGTGGAATGTTGTCAAAGAGATAGTATCGACAGCAATTGAGAGATATATATCGCATAAATTAATCAGTGATGATACTGATCCCCCATGGTACACAAAACGGGTCAGATCGTTGTTGCAGAAGCAAAGAAAAAAGCATGCCAAATTTAAAAGAACGCAAAATCCCCAAGACTGGCAAAGTTTTATAGAAGTTCGAAATATGGCGCGTACTTCAATACGAGATGCTTTTAATAATTTCCACAACTAAATTCTGTCTCGAAATCTGGCAGAAAACCCTCTCTCTCTCTCACACGTTCACTTCCTCTTCTTCTCCCTCTCCCTATGCCTATGCCTCCAGCCTTTCATATCGATCTGTGAATCACAATCAAAATTGTTATTCGTCTATAATTTTACCACTGTAACCAATATGATTATTGTACTTAAAGTTTGTAACAATTCACCTGATTGTATAAACAAGTGTGAAGTTTAAGCTATTTTAATTTGTCAAAACCGGAGTTATATACCACCTCAAGTATTTACTCCAACGCATGTATTCGACACCTCAAAATAAACATCTCCAAATCCTTTAAAATTTGTTTACAAAATATGACAGTATACATGTGAAGTGTTACGACACTGAAAGGAACCTGTGACCACTGGAGGTACTCTGTTTTACAAATTTTACGTATACCGTTAGATATACGTTTAATTTTTTGTCAAAGGAAACGCAAAACCATGTTCTGAAATAGTGTTTTGGTTCTCGACAAGACAGTGTCACAAGTTCCTCCAAAAATCGTAACACAACACACACATACTAACAAATGTAAGTGCACCTGTCGATGGAGGTTCAAAACCTGAGAAACGAGCCGTGGAGATAAATAAACAGTGACTGGTAACAGTAAACTTGTTGTTTCATTGAATGTCAATAACAGTCATGGTAAAACCTAACCTAAAATGTTCGCATTTGAACTCAATTTATTTCTCCGTTCATTTTTCCTTTTAGGAAAAGAGTTCTTGATGTGTTCTGGTGCACTAACTATACTTATCCTAACTGCTCTCAAATACTGAAAGACTTTTATTGCCGTAAAATACGTAAGAATTCTTCCAAGTGCCAGGCTCTCGAAACTCATTCTCGAGCAGCTACAGTAAAGTTTACCACAGTCCTAGTAAAACGTAGAATCGTGGTTCCGGAATAAATGTCGCTAATGTATTAATCTTTCCTGAATTTTGGGACATAAAAATAAACGTAAGAAGTAACAGGATGAAGATAGTAAACTAACGAACCCTCTTAGCGGATTGTGCCACTATACTGCAACCTCTACCATAGTACCTGCGCCAATCAGTAATCGTTGGTATATTTTATTAGAACCTGTTGTACGCTTGGTCCCCAATGGAAATGATCTTCTGAAATGAAACGTGTGGAGTTTGGTCCCCATGGCCAACACTATCTGAGGCTACGCCTGTTGTAATGAATGACACGTGCGACGCACTGCGATGTGCGTGTTTTGACCGTATGTATTTATTCACTGCCATCGAGGAAGCGAAGCATGGGTACGTGGATGGAAATCAGAATCATTTAGCGCTGCGAGATCATTATGTGACAAACAATACGCCCTTGGCCATGACGTTGGCGACGTCCCTTGTGTTGGCATGGCTCATTACGCGCAGCGGCTTGCGTAGTACTTCCCATCGGCGCGTGCACAACTCTTTAGGACGCGTTCAGCTTTGCGCCTACTTGGAAGATGTTAAGTTCAGCATCTTAGACACTCATCGCCGTTAATTGTCACCCTATAACTGTTTATTTCCAAAGGGCTGCATATTGCTTTCCGTGTAGATGTGCCAGTGCATACGTAAATAAATCGCAGCTAAACCTAGCACTAGCGGCAGCATATCAGCTTGTTTGATTTTCTCTCTCAGTCCTAAAACTTAAACGGATATATTTGAAATCAGTGCACCATGATATTATGAATGTACCAAATACTTATTTCATTACTAACTTTCATTATACTACTTTCTGGTTCGCTATACACACTTTGTACACGGACAGTTACCTTGGTGACGGATTGCAACCGCTGTCGGCGAAGACATCACGTATGCAGGTGGTCTGCAATAAACTTAACGTAGTTCACAGATACCGTGGCGTCTTCTTTTCCTACCACAGGTTCAATGGAATCCGAGATGAACATCCCCCATAGCATAAAACTGCCCCACCTATCAGCGCACGTTGCGCTGTCCACGTTTCGAGCAGCTGTTCATCTGATTAAGTACATATGTGGACACATTTACCCACATGGTGTACAATAAACGTGGTCCATCCGAAGAGGCGATAGTGCAGTCATAACTGATGACGTTATTGAGTCAACAAGGGAACAAGTGGCGATCATCTGCTGTCTAGCCCGATGTTCAACAATGTGGGCTTAACGGAGTTCACTGAAACACCATCGCTAAATCAGCCTTCTACTGCGTTGTCAGGTCTGCCACAGGTCACCACCTATTGTGCTGTATACAGAGGATAAGCCTCCAAAAATTGGTTCAAATGGCTCTGAGCACTATGGGGCTTAACATCTATGGTCATCAGTCCCCTAGAACTTAGAACTACTTAAACCTAACTAACCTAAGGACATCACACACATCCAGGCCCGAGGCAGGATTCGAACCTGCGACCATAGCTGTCACGCGGTTCCAGACTGAAGCGCCTAGAACCGCACGGCCACTCAGGCCGGCTTAAGCCTTCGACTACAACATTCTGTGATAAGGGGTGGACGTCCAACACCTTCTCGCCAGAAGAGGATCACTGCAGGTTCTGGGCCAAGAGATGCTGCTGACATCATCAGAATTCCCGGAACCGATGACATCAGCATCATTTTTAATATTTACAGTTCGGTTGTGTAAACGCCGTAAAAGCCATGGCTCGTTTTTTTTCAAGTTACTGTCCCTTGCTGTAGGGGCTGTAATTTTTTATATTTTTCCTAAACCAGCAAGGTAAAAGAGAGGCCACTACTTCCACCACATCAAGTGGATTTAGCGCTCACGTACTCACACTGAGCCGTGAACACTTCCCCGTTTATCAATCGGGGATAACTGAAAATTATTATTACTATTATCGGCGCCATGCCTGCAATGGTCGTTCCAGGCGCGCGATGTTGAATCTTTACCCTATCATTAATGGCGCGAGACCTGCAAGACCTTGTAGCAACCGTTATAGTTTTTCATTATTCTACTGTGACACTAAGGGTGGCTTCACGTAATGAAAGGGAGAATGTAAAGATTAAAGGACTCATTTATTTCACAGTTGAATGCTGAACTATTATACAATCAAATGGGGCTGGGGGAAAGAAAGAACTGAGTTCAGCAGCCTGCCCCAACGCTCGTTCATAATAAGCTACGATAGCATGAGAAAAGGAATTTTAGGAACTATCGCCGTATTATCAAGTGTGGTCCAATTTACTAAAGGAAGGGGTTGCAGGCATGCAACGACCACCACCGTGAATCTACTGTAGGTGAATCGCTAGGTAGCCTCCTACCTAAAGGAATGAAACTAGCAGGACGCGAAACTATTCGTACGGGCGATACTAGATAAATTTGGCTCGCGGTCCGACTACGTTAAGGAACCTTAAGGGGCGCCAGACACTAACCACGTGGCGTGGGATAAAAGGCACAAGTTTTCAAGCTAGGAAGACCTAAATTCTGAGTCGACTTTTGCACGGGGAGAACTGAAAGACCTACTGCCAGACGAAGCGGAAAACTGGGTATCAAATTATACACTTTAGTGCCGTACTGCAAGCTAGAATGACTAATCAACACATCTCGCACACTATGCCCAGCTGTACAAGGAAAACCTACAGTCTTATAACCCGGAAAAACGGCGTAAATCGTAATTTAAGGAACACACATCAGAAAAATGACATATAAGGTTCCCTCTGGGCCGCAGGGCGCGAAGCTACAGTGCACGTTGGCGCCCATACTTACCGTACTGCCGGCCGGAGTGGCCGAGCGGTTCTAGGCGCTACAGTCTGGAACCGCGTGACCGCTACGGTCGCAGGTTCGAATCCTGCCTCGGGCATGGATGTTTGTGATGTCCTTAGGTTAGTTAGGTTTAAGTAGTTCCAAGTTCTAGGGGACTGATGACCACAGCAGTGCTCAGAGCCATTTGAACCATTTGAACATTACCGAATTTCATTTCCTGGATGCAGCACCTCCGGTTTCAGGCACGGCCACTCTAGAACTGACCTACTGCCCCTTTTCCACTATCCACCCGCGGAAGGCGGTTGGCACCTACCCGCGAAAAACGGGCGCGCACCTGAACTGGCCAATCAGAGGGCCGGAATCTCTCAGGGAGGCAACCTAGCGACGTTAAAATAGATCAGAAATAGCAGTTACAAGGTTGGTAAGGCACCAAGTGCTGCCCTGGCGATCGGGAAAACGATGGGAAACGGGAAGCCATCATGGCTGCTAGGAAGACTGCTGCTCTCGCCCATTAATAAAGAACATTCCTAGCGCCAAGCTCCTCTCACAGATCAGTGTGAGACAAACTGTAAACATCGTCAAATAAATTAGGCAACCCATAGAAATTATTAAAAGGGCTTGAATTATTATATTACCGAATACTAGAATGCTGGGATTAGAAATATGAAATACGAGCACTTAATGGTGAATGAAGCGCACGTCTTTCAGCCGTCATTTCTTCGTTGTACACACAATATGAAGAGCCGCCGGCAGTAGCACCGATCAGCTGAGAAGACTATGAGTAAGTATTTTATCCACCGATCTCTGTTATTGTGTGTGTTTCGTTACACATAGGGCTTTGTTATTATCGTTACAAATGAGGACACGCAGATGTTCCAGACCTATCGGACCTGGTGGCGTTCGACTGTACCATAGCAGAGTCACAGGTCGAATGATATTCGCCAATGCGCACAGTCTGACTGCAAGTGCATCTGAGCGAGTGAATATACGCCTAGCACCCTACAACGACTTTGATGTGGTAATTGAAATAGAGATTGGTCAATGTCTTGGTCCTAGAATGCAGTTTAGAGGTGCGAATGGGACTAGCTTTGTAGTACGATAGAGGTCATAGAGAGAAAGATGACAGAATACAGTCCGCAGCTCGTGGTCGTGCGGTAGCGTTCTCGCTTCCCACGCCCGGGTTCCCGGGTTCGATTCCCGGCGGGGTCAGGGATTTTCTCTGCCTCGTGGTGACTGGGTGTTGTGTGATGTCCTTAGGATAGTTAGGTTTAAGTAGTTCTAAGTGCTAGGGGACTGATGACCATAGATGTTAAGTCCCATAGTGCTCAGAGCCATTTGAATCATTTGAACAGAATGCAACCCATCTCATACTCCTATTAACATTACCATGTTAAAGGGCGAGGCATCAACTGTCGGTATGTATGCAGAGGCAGTACTTGAACTAAAACGTGAAGGTACTCGCAAGTAATGCGATAGTTATAAGCATGTACCAACTTTTTATTTTTCAGTTTTTACACTTCTTATTTTTAAGTTCTAGTATTCTTATCTAACTTCTATTTATTTTTGGTACATATTTCTGTACAGCCTTCTGAAGGACAAATGGTGTCTGAAACTGATAAAGGAAAAAAATTTCTTTTGTGCGACTGGTTACTGGTTGTTTCAACAAAAACAGTTAAGTTTATATGTCACCATCCACCTTTCAACCTCCTCTGTGTCCACCTCCTCTACTCTATCTCTGTCCATCTTCTCCATACCCCTCTGACTGCCCATTTCCCCCCTGCAGGTTGGGGGTAAGAATAGGCCCGCGATATTCCTGTCTGTCGTAAGGGGCGACTAAAAGGAGTCTCAAACGTTTCGGCCCTTATGTGATGGTTCCATCTTGGGTTTGACCACCATATTTCAAAATTATTCCGAAGAGCTAGCCAATTGGGGAAGGGCGCATTCTTGGTGCATTGTGTCCATCGTGCACTGAGACCTTTAGCCAGCTTATTCGTCGTTGCATTGCAGTCCCGCTCGCTCTCCATCTCTTGGGCGAGGACACATTCCTGGGTGCGATTTCCGCCATGCACTCTGCAGCGTCGTTTTCTGCGCTGTCGATGACCATGGACCACTTGCCACCTAATATCCAGCACGGTAGCCAGTCCCTTGTGGTTGTAGCCCCCTGGCAACACAAGGATCGCTCTACCGATGCCTGCGCCATTAACTCCCCACGTATGCCAAGGTGTAGATGCCTATCTCCCTGGGGCATCGGGACTCCCGGCAATGGCCATCCTGCCAGGTGGCCCTTGCTGTGGCTGGGTGGCGCCCGTGGGGAGGGCCCTTGGTTGGAGTAGGTGGCATCAGGGCGGATGACACGCAATGAAGCGTGGCACATCTTCTCTTGCTGGTGGCCAGCCACTAGCAGTCTCCAAGTGTACGAGTGCTCACTTTAATGCAAACATGTATGATCCCAAATCGTTCCCCTCCCTGGCCACACCATGGAAGGAATGAAAGGCTATGACTGACAGCAAGACGTATTTTCCCCTGCATCTAGTCTGTACGAGAACTGATGGGGAATCCTTTGTGTCCATGAAGCCTCAGTTGCTTGTAGAGAATTTAGAGGACAAGTTTGGGGAGGTGGACTGCTTGTCAAAAATGTGGCCCAGGTCAGTCTTGATAAAAACAGCATCCTCTGCCCAGTCATGGGCATTACTCGCATGTGAGAAGCTGGGGGATTTTTCTGTTAGCATCACGCCCCATAAAAGCTTAAATATGGTCCAGGGAATTATCTTCCACAGGGACCTTCTTTTATAGTCCGATGACGAGCTGCGCGCCAACTTAGTATTCACTGGAGTCCGAGGGATAATCAGGTTGCCACCAGTGCCTTCATCTTGGCCTTCGAGGGTGCCACATTACCAGAGAAGGTGAAGGTGATGGTCTACCACTGTGATGTCAAGCCACATATCCCTCCCCCGATGCGGTGCTTCAAGTGTTGGAAGTTCAGCCATATGTCGTCCTGCTGTGCTTCCAGCCTCATATGTCACGATTGTGGTCGTCCATCCCATCCCGATACTCCATGTGCCCCACCTCCCACCTGTGTCAACTGCGCAGAGCACCATCTCCCTTGCTCGCCGGACTGTAAGATTCTACACAAGGAACAGAAAATAATGGAATACAAGACCCTGGACCGACTCACCTACACTGAGGCTAAATTGAAATTTGAACGGCTTCATCCCGTGCACATGATGTCATCTTATGCCGCCACTATCACTCCTATTACAGCTCCATTCGTTGCACCACATACAGTCAGCTCTCAGAGCTGAAGGACCACACCTGCCCCCTTGATGGTGGGGCACCACCTACCTTGGGAGCAGCAGCCCCCAAACCATCGGGGACACTGGTCACCACTTCTAAGCCGGAGAAACGTAGGTATTCTTCGGCTTCTCTTGCTAGGAAGGGCTACCTTGAGTCACACCCTTCCCAGATTCCTACCAGTGGCAAGCCAGACACCTGCCAGGGGCTGAAGAAGCCCCAGGTAGCTGGTCGTAGGGCTTCGTGGTCCTCCTCAGTCCTGGAGACTGAATCAAAGAAGCCCTCCCAGCAAGGGCAACCAAAGGAACAGCGTGAGAAATCGAAATTGAAGACCTCTAAGACGAAGGAAATTGCGGTGGCACCCACTCCAGCGCTACCTACAAGCTCTGCATCTGAGGATGCAGTGGAGATTCTGGCGTCTGCTGAGGACCTAGATCTCGCCGGTCCCTCAGACGTGATGGATGTTGCTCCACTCGGTACTCAGTCGGCGGGAGCAGGTGACCCAGCGGTATACTCTGGCTCCTCGGTCCCTTCACGCCTTCCTTGGCCATGGACAATGTCATCCTCCAGTGGAACTGCAGCAGTTTTTTCCACCATCTTGCTAAACTCCAACAACTTCTCAGCCTTCTCCCTTTCCTCTGCATTGCTCTTCAGGAAACTCGGTTTCCGGCGATGCGAACCCCCGTCCTCCGTGGCTATCAGTATTATTATAAGAACTGGGCAGCTTATGAGAGGGTATCTGGTGGCGTCTGCATCTACGTCCTTCACTCACTTTACAGCGAGTCTGTCCCTCTACAAACACGTTTAGAGGCTGTCGCTGTTCGGGTGTGGACGCAGCAGGCTGTCACTGTCGGCAGTCTCTATCTTCCACCGGAAGGTGATGTCCCGCAGGATGTCCTGGCTGCGCTGATAGCCCGATTGCCGCCACCTTTTCTGTTACTGGGTGACTTCAACGCCCATAACCGTCTGTGGGGTGGATCAGTGGCAACAGGCCGAGGCAGCATCATTGAGCAAGTAATGGCACAGCTCGACCTTTCTCTTTTAAATACTGGTCCCTTCAAACATTTCAGTGTGGCGCATGGCACGTACTCGGCCATCGCCCTTTCGATCTGCAACCGTAGCGTATTACCATCTGTCCAATGGGGTGTGCATGACGACTTGTGCGGTAGTGACCACTTATTGAGTCTCTTTCCAATGACGCCATTGCTGCGGTGGTTCAGTCGGTCACCACCGGCATCGTTACTGCCGCAGAATCTACCATTCTCTGTTCTTCTGAGTCCCCTCGGCGGACTGTGCCTTGGTGGTCGCCTGAGATTGCTGAGGCGATTAAAAATCGCAGGCGGGCACTCCAGCGTCACAAATGGCATCCCTCATTGGCACACCTCATCGCCTTTAAACGGCTCCGTGCGCGAGCCCGCCGCCTCATTCGCCAACGCACGCACGAGTGCTGGGAAAGATATGTCTCCACCATTGGCCTCCGTACCTCTCCATCGCAAGTTTGGGCCAAGATTAGGTGACTCTATGGCTATCGGACTCCTGTCAGCGTACCTGAGCTTTCACCGAATAGAGCAGTCTGTACTGACTCCGACACAACTGTAAGCCGCTTAGTGGAGCATTTTGCTCTACGTTCCGTTTCTGTGAATTACCCACTGGCTTTCCGCTCCCTGAAAGAGCAGTTGGAACGCCGGAGCCTTTCATGTCACATGCGCCACCCTGAATCATACAATGCTCCGTTCAGTGAGTGGGAATTACAAAGCGCCAAAGCCGCTTGACCTGATACGGCTCCTGGGCCAGATCGCATCCACTGTCAGATGCTCAAACACCACTTTGTGGACTGCCAGCGACATCTCCTAGACCTTTTCAACCGTATCTGGGTTGAGGGTGAGTTCCCGTCGCAGTGGCGGGAAAGCATCGTAATCCCCTTCTTGAAACCTGGCAAGAACCCACTGGAGGTGGACAGCTACTGCCCCATTAGCGTCACCAATGTTCTTTGCAAGTTGCTCGAACGCATAGTGAGCCGAAGGTTTAGTTGGCTACTTGAGTCTCGGGCCTTTTGGCTCCGTCTCAGGGTGGGTTCCGTAAGGGTTGCTCTGCCACCGATAATCTGGTGTGCCTGGAGTCTGTCATCCGTACGGCCTTTGTCGGCAGCATCTGGTCGCCGTCTTTTTTGACATGCGGAAGGCATACGATACGACGTGGCGACATCACATCCTGTCTACGCTTCATGGTTGGGTCCTTCGGGGTCCGCTCCCGATTTTCATACAAAATATTCTGTCGCTTCGTTCCTTCCGCGTGCAAGTTCCAGCCTCCCAAAGTTCCTCGCGAGTTTAGGAGAATGGGGTACCGCAAGGATCTGTCCTAAGTGTCTGCCTCTTTTTGATTGCAATTAATTGGCTGGCTGCGGCCGTGGGAACGTCTGTCTCAGCTCCCTTGTATGCTGACGACTTCTGCCTATACTTTAGCTCCACTGGCACTGCAGTTGCTGAACGACAGCTGCAGGGCACTATCCACAAGGCGCAGTCTTGGGCTGTAATACATGGCTTCCAGTTTTCGGCTGCAAAGACGTGCGTTATGCATCTCTGCCCGGGGACTGGGTGTTTATATTGTGCTCATCATTTCACCCTCATTCGTACTGTAACTCGATTGGACTGTGTAAAAAACTGGGCTGTGTAAAAATTAGGGCTTTGTACGGTCGCTGATGACTGCGCAGTTGAGCGCCCCACAAACCAAACATCATCTTCATCATCATCCTCATCATCATCAAGACAGCTAGAGAACAACCACTTCTTTCTTCTCTGTGAGCTGCGAGTGATAAATGAAAGGCGTTTTCCAGCAATCGCCGAATATGAATACCGTCTACGATAATAATACATAGTTAACGCGTTCTACGAACGTAAACGCTGACGTCGCAAAATGGTACGTTAAAATTACTGTTAACCAAACGGAATTATTTTTTCTCGCGTCGGTGGAAGTGTGGATATGTGTTACGGCACAGTGTGTGCACTGTGATCCCAAATCGGTATCTGAATGGACACCACAGATTAGATTCTTATGAAGTGGCCGCGTGGTTTGAGGCGCCATGTCACGGATTGCGCGGACCCTCCCGCCGGAGGTTCGAGTCCTCCCTCGGGCACGTGTGTGTGTGTGTGTGTGTGTGTGTGTGTGTGTGTGTGTTGTTCTTAGCATAAGGTAGTTTAAGGTGGTTTAAGTAGCGTGTAAGTCTAGGGACCGATGACTTCAGCAGTTTGGTCCCTTAGGAATTCACACACATTTGGACATTTCTTATGACGCGATTACACAGTTTCTGCGCGTTCATAAAGTTTCTCTAACAGAAATTTGTTTAATTATGAGAATAGGTGTTGGTCAAATCTTGTGATCATGCATAGTGTGCATTTTCCAAGTTACACTTACTTATTTTCTCCAGTGTCAGATTACTTTTGTTAGCAGGTGCATAGTCCTGATGAAAGATGAATTACTTGGCACTTTTTTTAGATCACGTATCTTGTCGTATATTTTCTCATGTCGTTGATTTTCAACATTTGAGTAATATATTGCCAGTTATTTTTTTACCCTTTGCATGGCAATCAATAACCACAATCCCCTTTATATCCCAGAAAACAGTGGTGATATTATTTCCGAAATACGAATTCGTCTTACTGTTTTATTTCTAACAAGAATTAGTACACCAACGTCTTATCCACAGTAAAGTATCTGTGGGCCAAAGAGACTTCTGATTTGTGAAATGTTCCATACATTTTTCTCAGAGTTAACTGCACATGTAAAATTTAACGTGTCTTTTCCCCTGATATCCATATAATATCAGCTATTTATACATCATCCCATAGTAAAATGTCTACTTCTTCTATTTCTTCGTTTGTTGTTGTTGTTTACGGCCGTCCTTAACGAGTATTAACTTCAAGAGTAGAATGGCACGTTCGAAGTCAGTGGCTCATAATTTAACTACTGAAAAATGTATTAGATGGCTCCTCATAGCCTCTAAGGACATCGAAAAAGTACAGAGAAGAACAGCACGTTTGTATTACGGCGAAATGAGGGACAGAAAGCAAGGATATGATACGCCAGTAGGGACGGCAATCATTAAAATAAATGCGTTTTCTTTTTCAATCACCAAATTTCTCCTCTGAAGGCGAAAACATTTTTTTGACGTCCACCTACAGAGGGGAAATGATCATCGTAATAAAATAAGAGAAATAAGAGTCCGAACGGAAAGATGTAAGTGTTCATTCTTCGCACACTGTTCGAGAGTTGAACAGTATATACTGTGAAAGTGGTTTGATGAACTCTTCGCCAGGCATTTTAGTGGTAGCTACAGAGTAGTCGATATATGTAACTAATTGTGGATAGGTTTTTAACATAAGGATTTTTATGACAGTGGAGAATGTTTTTATACATTTGAATGGCACACAAGCCATCACATCAGAATGCCCTATGTACAAAAATATCTATGTCTTGGTAAAAAGTTTCCAGTTTGTCCTCTTAGCACATTGTCTTACCCACCTCCATTATATTTGCAAAATTATAACTCACCGGAAGCAATGGCTCTCCTATAAACGCCGTAACTTCTATATGTGAGAACTACAGGACAAAGAGCCTTGCAGAGTATTTCCTAAGCTGATTCACTATCGAATGACAGTGAACATAACAGTCGTGTAGCGCTTAATTACCTTAGAATCACGCGGATGTTTCTTAATTAAGCTCGAGCCTGATTTCTTCCCACTACATCGTTAACGTTCTTGTCGCTCCAGAGTTGGTAGATACAAACAAGCACGAAATCAACTTCAGTTACATTACAGCTCAAGAGTACAACAATATTTATCAAACACAGGCATCACCTGCACCTGAGACAGCGAACGCGAGGAATTAATAAACAAATACACCGCTCCAGGTCGCTTATTGTTTTCTTTATTTCTATTTTCACTCTTTGAGCAAGAGAATCTGAAAATATTCATTGCCCAGATGGCAGCGTGTTAAAGGTTTAGAGCTTCGCTCAGCACTATCGTCAACAAAAAAGATACATTCCACACAACTCTTGTGTTGACGATGTTACTGGGAGGGACTTGGAAAGTCTAACA
The DNA here is from genome assembly GCF_023897955.1 of Schistocerca gregaria. NCBI lineage: Eukaryota > Metazoa > Arthropoda > Insecta > Orthoptera > Acrididae > Schistocerca > Schistocerca gregaria. Next base: position 180,265,504 of record NC_064931.1, on the reverse strand, counting down.
TGTTGCTATATGGAAATGAATATCTGAAAATTCTCTCACCTGAGAGGCGATATTAGTAATAAAACAAACAAAACGCGGCCTAGAACTGTTTATTTGTACATTAATTATAACAAGATTGTTTCCCAAAATCTTACAGAGTGTTGCGTATTACACCACGTAAAGTGAATTGCACTTATTCGGATATCCAAGAAAACGTTAAAGACAACATCAAAGAGAAAACTAGAGCTGAAACTTTGTTTCACTAAATGATAAGATTTTGATATTTCCTGGTTTGTGTCATATACAAAACTTACCTCATTTTAATTTGAGTCTAATGAAGACTTAAAAAGACAATATACTTGGTCATAATTTTTGGTTTCTATTTTATTTTATTCTTTATTTTTAGACCTTTTTGTTATTTACTAATTTATTACTATTACTGTTATTATTGTATTTTTCAATACTTAGATATAGTGACGCTGTAAGTAGGCTGTTTAGGTTTTTTGATGTTGGTAACGCTACTTAGCGCTCTGTATGAAAATCACTGACTGTGTGCTATGTGCAGTCTGTGGCTGGTTGGACTCATTGTTGGAATATTCGCTTATGTAGTGTTGGGCAGCTGGAGGTGAGCAGACAATAGTGGTGGATGTGGGGAGAGAGATGGCAGAGTTTTGAGAGAGGACGATCTGGAAGTGTGTCCGTCAGAAATAGGAAATTTGTAAGACTGGATGTCATGAACTTATATATATATATATATATATATATATATATATATATATATATATATATATATATATATATATATATATATATATTGAACACTATTAAGGTAAATACATTGTTTGTTCTCTATCAAAATCTTTCATTTGCTAACTATGCCTATCAGTAGTTAGTGCCTTCAGTATTAGAATCTTTCATTTAGCTGGCAGTATTGGCGCTCGCTGTATTGCAGTAGTTAGAGTAACGAAGATTTTTGTGAGGTAGGTGATTCATGAAAGGTATAGGTCATTGTTAGTCAGGGCCATTCTTTTGTAGGGATTACTGAAAGTCAGATTGCGTTGCACTATAAAAAAAAAGTGTCAGTTTATAGAGAGACATGTCTGAGTACGTTCAGTTTTGCTCAGCTGTTCGAAAATCAAATAGCTTAAGAGGTTTATCAGCCCATCATTTATAATTTTTCTAAGGGGACGTTACAACGCTGAAAAAACGAAAAGATATATTTATATGGCCTGTTGGCGGTAACTAAGGTATAAGCCATGCAAAGTGATACCCTCAATTAATATTTAAATATAGCCAAGTACCAGTTGTAACGTTTTGCAGCATGACAAAATGAAATAGACAGAAATCATACCTCTGCAACAGCAATTAAGCAATAGACGGGTCCACATGAAAAAAAGAGAATTCTGTTTCGTAACGCTAATAGGAACTGAAATCTTTTATGTTAACCTATTGCATTAAAATGAAAGTCTTCTTCTCGGTATCCAGTTTGCAGGTGAGTACTTTTTTTTATACAACAGCAGGTTAAGAAGATGTACAATGTTTCAGTCACATTGTATTTGTGATAACGAATATATTGCCTAGAGCTGTAGGTTTTGTGTTTCTGAACGGTTTGACGGGGAAGTACTTCATTATACGTAGTCGGTGAGGAAGTGTGGCTTACATTCGTGGTAAGTCCATTAACGGTCAGACCATTAATATAAACCACTCTTTACATCGGCTTTGCATAATTTGCTCATTATAGCGTACCGGTACGGTAAAATTCAAGTATACACATAAAATTTGACACAGTCCCGTGTTTGAATGAAAATATCTTTAAACTGCTCGAGAGGTAATGCATACTGGGAGAAATGACTGTTTAATGAACTGGAAAATGATGTCGTCGTAAACGACAAAATAATATTTCGGAATTATCTCTCCTTGTCGATTCTTTCATTGCGTTAAACAATGGAATTGTGATAAGAAAACAGAATCGGTAAATGATAAAAAATAAATTTTTAAGGTATTCTAATCTTCACAGAACTCATGAGCTGGCAATGTGTGACATATTAGTAACGGGTCAACGGGTACTTACATTTTGAGATGAGAGACCTCGTCCTAGGTTTCATATTCTCCGACGTTTGGCGACGAATTCATCACAGACTTAACGCTAAAAAAAAGGAAGGAAAAGAAACATGGTTTCGAATATCTGAGAAACCCCGCAAGACTCTTATAATTGCTATTCTGCAGGTAAAGCATCTTCTGTTTGTTATTACGCCTTTTCTGAGTGCATTTGCTGCATAGCCACACAGTTTGAAGCTGACGACGCACAATTAAAGACACTGTGATCACATGGCTTGATCTTAGTGTTATACCATCTTAAAGTGTGGCAATGACAATCGACTGACCGTATAGTGTATAGTTTTTAGTACGATATGAAGGACAGAGGCGTATTCCACGGCCACGGACGACAGTTGGAACAATTACGATGTTATCCGCTGAAATTTCAGAGATCATCTGAATTTCACAGTTTCAAGAAAAAGAGCATTCTGAGTCATTTGTTGAAAGTCGCCTCATGTACAAGTGGTGCTGTATTTAAATACAAAAGATAACTATCATAATCAGGAAATATTCTCCCGAATTTCACCAGTTATGTAGGATTTTATCCGTTTGTTGATTACTAACGTAGGCAGGGCGACAAACACTTAAGTCTTTCGTGTAGCTAACTGTACACCCAACCTATGGCCTTCTACAGCAAATACTATTAGTGTAAGGTAAGCTGACATAGTTCGACAATTTTCGCTCCCATGAAAAGAGGTTTAGTTTCACTCGAGTACTGAATTTGCCAGTTTGAACAAACTTCGGAAAACCAGACGAAACACAACCCATTACAGACCTTTTCCTTTGAATAATTTTCTGCACGGATGTTAATGAGAGTAATCTACTGGTTTTTCACAGCCTTGGTTTAAATATCATCAGTTTTTCCCAACAATATATAGCCTTCGCATTAAATTAATGTATATGGTATCTACAAACTTCGAGTTATGTTACAGGAACGTTGAAGGTTTTAACTTCAGGGCTGTTTACTTCTACCGTAGAAGAATTTGATTTATAGCAACAGTAAAGTAGACACGATGCTACGAAAGTAACATCCGGGCGCTGAGACCTTCATCTGATCGTAACAGCGCAACAGGTCGAGTAAAACGTAGCGGCGAACGAATTGTACCTGTCAGATCGGGTATAAACTAGAAAGCAGACGCTTCATCGAGACAGCTCGTAATTGCGTAAGCGCAAGCTCTTCAGGATGTACCGCGAATGCTGGCTACGTGTAAATATTTGGTCTTTTACTCGTACATGTATTCCAGTACCACATCGATCAACAGCGCGTGGGAAATAACATAACCTTGCAAAAGTTAGGTTTTAGCAGAAATCATGATACATGTGATTGCTCAAACTCATGTCTTTCCGTAAGGAATCATTGTGCTGCCACGAAGATATAAAATTTAGATTGTTTGAAAAATAAATGGTTCAAATGGCTCTGAGCACTATGGGACTTAACGTCTGAGGTCATCAGTCCCCTAGAGCTTAAAACGACTTAAACCTAGCTAACCTAAGGACATCACACACATCCATGCCAGAAGCAGGATTCGAACCTGCGACCGTAGCGGTCGCGTGGTTTCGGACTGTAGCGCGGCTATAGTCAAGTCGGAAAAATTTCACATGAATCACACGAGTAAAAATGATATCTCCGCCAATGCACTGATCTTTTATACCTTCTGTACGCGGTACTACCGCCATCTGGGTATGTGCATCTCGCTATGCCATGACTTTTGTCACCCCGGTGTGTCTCACGTTTCGGCAGATATTTGCGATTTCGTGTTTGCAATGTGTAGTTGGAGTCAGCCCAAACAAAAATGTATATAATGCGATGGCAAATGTAGACGGAAAGCGTCGGTTTGTTTCTCGTTTCCCGTAATTCCTTCACGAAAGAAGATGAAGTAAATATTCCATATTTCGAAACCAGAAAAGCTGTTAGAATGAGTGACGTAAAAGAAGGTACGTAGGTGTTGCGAAACAACTCAAGTCACTTAATAAAGACAAGTGTTTCGGTCCAGATGGTATACCAACCAGGTTCCTTTCAGAGTATGGAGACACAATAGCTCTTTTCTTAGCAATCAAATACAACCGCTCACTCGACGAAAGGTCTGTTCCTAAAGACTGAAAAGTAGCACAGGTCACACCAATATTCAAGAAAGTCAATAAGAGTAACCTACTGAATTACAGACCCATATCACTGACCTCAATTTGCAGTAGCATTTTGGAGCATATACTGTACTCTAACATTATGAATCACCTTGAAGAAAGGTGAAAAATTGTATTGATACGGAACCAACATGGATTCAGAAAATATCGTTAATATTCCTAGATTTCCAGAAGGCTTTTGATAACGTTCCTCACAAGCGACTATTAATCAAATTGCGTGCACATAGAGTATCGTGGCAATGGCAAGGAAAGCGTTTCTGAAGAAGAGAAATTCGTTAATATCGAGTATAGATTTAAGTGTCAGAGAGTCGTTTGTGAAAGTATTTGTATGGAGTGTAGCCATGTATGGAAGTGAAACGTGGTCGATAAATAGATTGGACAAGAAGAGAATAGAAGCTTTCGATATGTGGTGCTACAGAAGAATGCTGGAGATTAGGTGGGTAGATCACATAACTAATGAGGAGGTATTGAATAGAATTGGGGAGAAGAGTAGTTTGTGGCACAACTTGACTAGAAGAAGGAATCGGTTGTTAGGACATATTCTGAAGCATCAAGGGGTCACCAATTTAGTGTTGGACGGAAGCGTGGAGGGTAAAAATCGTAGAGGGAGACCAAGAGATGAATACACAAAACAGATTCAGAAGGATGTAGGTTGCAGTAGGTACTGGGAGATGAAGAAGCTTGCACATGGTAGAGTAGCATGGAGAGCTGCATCAAACCAGTCTCAGGACTGAAGACCACAACAACAACATGTGTATTGTGTGACTGGATTTGTGATTTCCTCTCAGAGAGGTCGCAGTTCGTAGTGATAGATTGTAAATCATCGAGTAGAACAGAAGTGATATCTGGCGTTCGGCAAGGTAGTGTCATAGACCCTCTGCTGTTCCCGATTTACATAAATGATCTAGGTGATAATCTGAGCAGCCCCCTTAGACTGTTTGCAGATGACGCTGTAATTTACCGTCTAGTAAAATCATCAGACGATCAATTCCAATTACAAGATGATCTTGAGAGAATTTCTGTATGGTGCGAAGAGTGGCAATTGGCACTAAATCACCACAAATCTAAGGGCTGTCAATTCGACTAATACCTAGGAATTACAATTACGAGCCACTTAAATTGGAAAGACCACATAGATAATATTGTGGGAAAAGCGAAACAAAGATTGCGCTTTGTTGGTAGAACACTTAGAAGATGCGACAAAACCCACTAAAGAGACAGCCTACATTACGCTTGTCCGTCCTCTGCTGGAATATTGCTGCGCGGTGTGGGATCCTTATCAGGTAGGATTGACGGAGGACATCGAAAAAGTGCAAAGAAGAGCAGCTTATTTCGTGTTATCGCGCAGTAGGGGTGTCACTGATATGAGGGGTGACAGTCACTGAAACAAAGGCGGTTTTCTTTGCGCCGAGATCTATTTACGAAATTTCAATCACGAACGTTCTCTTCCGAATGCGCAAATATTGTGTTGACACTCACCTATGTAGGGAGAAATGATCATCATAATAAAATAAGAGAAATCAGAGCTCGAAACGAAAGATTTAGGTATTCCTTTCTCCCACGCGCCATTTGAGAGTGGAATGGTAGAGAAGTAGTATGAAAATGGTTCGATGAACCCTCTGCCAGGCACTTAAGTGTGAATTGCAGAGTAACCATGTAGATGTAGATGTGCTAAACAAAATGAATTTTAACGTGGAATTTTATGTACCCATTCGTTTTGGCGGTTACAAATTAGTCGAGCACGGTATTTGTTTTATCGATATGCACTAACGTGGGCAGCAAAAGACAAGTGACAAGCAGTTTTCCTGCAGCGACTGAGCAGCGTTGCTGCATGGCCGTGGCAGTCAGTGAGGGCAAGCGTGGTGCTGCAGCTGCTGCAGTACTGGTTATTCGTCGTGTTTTACTGTCCCTGTTAATAGATATCGATAAAATGAATATCGAACTAGACCAATTTGGGACCACTCTATCGAATGGTCACGTGAAATTCCGCTTAAAATATGATTTTGTTTGCAACAGGAACCAAAATGACGCTTTTGTCAACGCTGGACATCGCATGAGAGAAATCATGAGCGGCATTTTTCTGGGCTGACTCGAGCTACACATTGCAAAGAATGAAATTTCGAAATTTCACACTGCCGAAACACCAGAGAAAAAGCGCTTGACGACTCAATGAAGAGACGAACTGTATAAGCTGTGGCTCGTATCATCCACATACAAGGCAGCTTCAGAGCTATCAGTTACTGTTGATTGTGAGTTATTTATGTGTCTCAGGGGAAAATGGATTAGTACGGCACCCTACATAACAGGTAACGCTTGCGACCCTAGTGAAATGGTAATTCACTCTCTGTTATGTGTAAGTGTAAAGCAACCGTCTACTTCCCGCTTCTCAGATAAAGCTGAACCAACTGAATGTCTTGTACCTTCACCTCTTTCATTTATTTAACAGTATACTGTGGTCTATACTGCCAAATGTTTGTTGGGCTACAGAAGATGCCCAATGGTAGCAGATTTTTATCAGTATCTTCCACTACCCAACAGAAGAAGGAATATATTGTTTGCTCTTCTGAAGAGCCATTCCTGAAAAACGATGCGAACCTGTTAGTAAGCAGAGTTCAAAGAGATGTGAACGAGTACGTCATTGTACATCGCTTTTAGATAAGTTTTGAAAGCATAAATCACAGCTATGCAGGCCTGTAGTCAACGTTATCTTTCAGAAATAATCTTTCACTCTGTATCTGATTAAAACTGTGCGATGGACCGGGCTTCGAATTCTGAACTTCGTCTTTGATAAACAAGGCTCCTATCAGCTTCAAATCAAATGGTTCTGAGCACTATGGGACTTAAGTTCTGAGGTCATCAGTCCCCTAGAGAAAGAACTACTTAAACCTAACTAACCTATCACACACGTCCATGCCCGAGGCAGGATTCGAACCTGCGACCGCAGTGGTCGCGCGGTTCCAGCCTGAAGGGCCAAGAACAGCTCGGCCACAACGGCGGGCTTCCTATCAGCTTCGTCGGTTTCGTGTCATGAGTACACCTGGAATAGTCATCCGTTAAGGGCACTGCTAGCGAAAGACAAAGTTGCGCATTTGGGTACGGGACCGACCTAAAGTTTCAGTCTGCCAGGGTTCAGTTTCATCATTTTCTTCCGTTTGGCGTATAAAGGCTTGGCCGTTGTGTGGGAAATTACATACGCGGAAAGATTTGTTACACAAGCGTTAAAATACGCTGCTAATGTACGGTGCACACAACTCTTAACAAATGTAGAACGGCACATTTGAAGTAAGACTCGCTAACAAATCTTCGTGTGTGAGAAATATACGGGAGATATAACAGTGCTTTCACTTATGCGGCGACAACTCATATCCGGCAATTTGTTTCCACTGCGGCACTGGCAGTGCGGGCGGTAAGAGGCAGAACAGGGCGACGTTACAAAGAAGGAAAGAAAGATAAGGTGCAATGTATAAAGCAGATGATAAATGTGCCACACAAATCATTTTATTGATGTCTCATTCAGACAAATGACACGAACGCTAGACAAGTTGTGTGACTAGCGTTTCGAATGACATACTGGGCCCGGCGTCTGGAGCTAATCTGATTGGTGGCATTTATCCGTGCCCGGGAGTGAAACTCTACGCCGGTCCGTATAGCCCACCCATGTGCCACTTACGGCCCGCTCGTAAATGAGATGTGTTGAATGGGTTGCGTAAGTAGCAGGCGGAATAAGGCCAGGCCGGGCGGCGATTTAAATTGTGCCGCCGGCTGCGGCCGGTGCGGTGTGCGGAGAGGTTCCCACATTCTGCCAGCGGGTGATTCATCCGCGTCCCAGCAGCCAACACAGCCCGGACACGCGCAGCGCCCGAGGACGACAGTTCAACCGTGGCGCCTGATGGACGTCCCCGATGCAACACAATGCCAGTATTCGGAAAGCCCTCACGGAAGTGGTCGCTGGGCGGGGCGTGACTGTGTTTAATTTCTTGTTCAGCGTCCTTTGATAAGCTCAATGACAAAAGACACTGACGGAAAAAATTGCAACACCAAGAAGGAGTTGTGCGACATAATTGTAAGTTCGTAGGCGTGTTCCTACATCTTGTAATGGTACTTGAATTACGTAACCATTACGGCACCTCACCTCAGCCTCTCAATACCAGCAATATTCTACTGTGTTTCTGTAAAATAGTTAACATATTTCTTGACAACATTCAGATTTGATTTCATTATTGTAGAGTTACTTCCATACATCGATATGTATATATTACAGTGATATTATTCCTATGTGTAATTTTTCTTTTGTCACTATGATCTTTGACGTACTTGTAACTCTGATTTTTGGGTGCGTAAGCGGTTATTAGAGAGTCAAGCTTTGGTCGTCATGTTAAAAAGACTCAAACTGTAGTCAGTTTATGAAATATGAACTTTAACAGTGAGGAAGATATTTTCAAGAATGTTTTATATTGTGAAGTGATGTTTTGGAACGAGTTACGTGATATTGCAACAAAAGTAATAAAAAAGAAGTGTAACTTAAATTCAGAGTGCTGATTTCTTTTTTTACATCAACCATGGTGCTAACTTGCAAAAGTTTAATGTTCAAGAATGGTTTATGAAACACTTGTATAAAACTTTTGAATATCGCAGAATAACATCCAGGCTTCTTTGCATACGGGCTTGGAATCATCACTATCTAGATTTTCGACGATTGAGCCATGAGTTCACAACGAGACCAGCGTGGGAAACACGAAAAGATGAGTGCCTAGTGTTGTGGTTGGCAGGAGAGCCAACTGTGTTAGTAAAGGAGGCCCAAATGCACGAGTTTCAGCTCACGCAGGCTGGCGTGAGGTCTGGAACATGACAAGGGACGTATCTGGTGGAATACTTTACTTTAATCCATTAATGATTAACGTCGGTCTGGACGGCACATATTTCACAATATCAATAGTACGGATAATGGCGCCTTGCTAGGTCGTATCAAATAACGTAGCTGAAGGCTATGCTAACTATCGTCTCGGCAAATGAGAGCGTAGAAGTCAGTGAACCATCGCTAGCAAAGTCGGCTGTACAACTGGGGCGAGTGCTAGGAAGTCTCTCTGGACCTGCCGTGTGGCGGCGCTCGGTCTGCAATCACTGATAGTGGCGACACGCGGGTCCGACGTATACTACCGGACCGCGGCCGATTTAAAGGCTACCACCTTGCAAGTGTGGTGTCTGGCGGTGACACCACACCTAGTTTATCCATTATTTCAAGAAATGACTTTATTAACTATGCTCTAATGGCACCTGCCACATAATGTAACTTTGTTGTTGCCCGAAAATGTAATATTTATCAGCGTGAGCAACACTACAATCATAATTAATTTTTGACCTTTGTTGTGGTAGGGTTGAAAGATTATATCTACTTAGATTTCGCGCTAGTTGCGTAAGAATGGCGCAAGTAGCGCCGCTACGAGCATGCAAATCAGATTTGCGTCAAATACACGTTATAACGCTCAGGAGCATTAGTTACCTTTGGTGAGCTGAGGTAAGTCAAGACTTCCGTTAAGGCAACAAAGGCGCCATTGTTAGCACCTCACTGAGGTTGAACGAGGTCGTGTGATGGGTCTACAGGAAGATGTGTAATATTATAGAAAGACTTGGCAGAAATGTAGACACTGTATATGACTGTTGGCAGCGGTGGTCACGGTAATGTACGGTCGGAAGAAGACCGGGATCCGAACGGCCACGTGGCATTACCGGGAGGGAAAAATAGTTCAAATGGCTCTGAGCACTATGGGACTTAACTTCTTAGGTCATCCGTCCCCTAGAACTTAGAACTACTTAAACCTAACTAACCTAAGGACATCACACGCATCCATTCCCGAGGCAGGATTCGAACCTGCAACCGTAGCGGTCACGCTGTTCCAGACTGTAGCACCTAGAACCACTCGGTCACATCGGCCGGCACCGGGAGGGAAGACCATCGTGTTCGGCAAACGATTCTGGTGCATCGTACTGCATTTGAAGCTGCAATTTGAAAGGCAGTTAGCACCTAGGTGAGTCAACGAACCGTTGCAAATAGGTGACTTGGAGAACAGCTCCGAGCCAGACACCCAGAAGCGTGCAATCCATTGACGACAGATCACCACCATTTGCGATTTCAGTGGCGTCAAATGAGAGCTCATTGGAGGGCAGGATGGAGGTCTCTTGCGTTTGCTGATGAAAGCTGGTCCTGCCTCGCTACTTGTGATAGCCATGTGTTGGTTAGAAGGAGGCCAACTGAGCGCCTCCAGCAAGACTGTCTGCATGCTATACCTACTGGATCTACACCTAGAGTTATGGTCAGGGGTGCGATTTCGTATGACAGCAGGAGCACTCTCGTGGTCATTCCACGCACCCTGAATGGAAATTTGTACGTCAGTCTGATGGTTCGACCTGTTGTACTGGAATTCATGAACACATACCAAGGGAGGTTTTCCAACTGGACAACTCTCGCTAACATACCACTGTTGTGACCCAACATGCTCTACAGAGTATCGACATGTTGCCTTGGCCAGCTCGATCACCAGATCTAAAAAAATGGCTCCGAGCACTATGGGACTTAACTGCTGAGGTCACCAGTCCCCCAGAACTCAGAACTATTTAAACCTAACTAACTTAAGGACGTCACACACATCCATGCCAGAGGCAGGATTCAAACCTGCGACCGTTTCGGTCGCGCAGTTCCAGACTGTAGCTCCTAGAACCGCTCGGCCACCCCGGCCGGCTCACCAGATCTGTTTCCAATCGAGCACATATGGGACATCATCGAAAAAGAACTCCAGCTCATCCAAAAACACCATTAACCGTCCCTGTATTGATCGTTCAAATGCAACAGGCACAGAACTCCACCACACAAACTGACATCCGGCACCTCTACAACACAATGCATGCTCGTTTGTACGGTTGCATTCAACATTCTAGTGGGTACACCGGTTTTTAACATACCAGCATTTTACATTTGCAGTGGCTCAGCCAGCAGCTGTGGCCGTGCGGTTCTAGGCGCTCAAGTCCGGAACTGCGCTGCTGCTACGGTCGCAGGTTCGAATCCTGTCTCGGGCATATATGTGTGTGATGTCCTTAGATTAGTTAGGTTTAAGTAGTTCTAAGTCTAGGGGACTGCTGACCTCAGATGTTAAGTCCCATAGTGCTTAGAGCCATTTCAACCATTTGCGCAGTGGCTTATCTCACGCTTACATTAACCTGTAACGTTCTGGGGTTAAGCACTTACATATGTTTCCTAAACAAATGCATTCCCGAAATTTCATTAATCTACATTAACCATTTTTTGGTGCTGTGATTTTTTTCCATCCTTGTATTAGCCACCCCTTGAAAGAGCACGCTGGTCGTTTTCGAGCGCTGTGGACCGTATAGGGCTGTACCAGATGGACATGTGTCTCACCACCAGTGACGCAACCAATGGTGGTCAAGTGGTGTGTACACAGACGAGCTAATACGTTATGACCACCTGCTTAGTACCTCGTTTGTCCGTCTCTGGAACGACATACATGACTGATTGTGCGTATCAGGGATCCGACATTCTGCTGGTAGATCTGTAGAGGTATGGGCATTCGATGTCTAGGCACAGATCATGTAATTCGCATAAATAACGGGCGGCTGATTTGTGCACCCGATGATGGCGCTAGATAGCGACACGTCCCATAGCATTTACATCAGGCAATTTGCTCTCAGAAACACCAACGTGAACTCATTATAATGCTCCTCAAACCATTGTAGGACGGTTCTGACTCCGACACACGGACTGCTGAAATACGACATCGCCGTTGGGGAAGACACAAAGCATTAAGGGATATAGGTGGTTCGCAACTGTCTGCGCGTCTCCGATTTCTACCACACGTCCCACGTAAGAGCACGAGAATGTCTCCCGTAGCATAATACTGGTCCCATCAGCCTGCATCCGTGGTGCGGTGCACGTTTCGAGCCGCCGTTCACCTCGATGATGGCGTTTGTGTGATAGTGTAGAGAAAATGTGATTCACATGAAGAGTCCACACGTTTCCATTGATCGACAGTCGAATTCCGATAGACCCGTGCACACTGCAATCGTAATTGACGATGTCATTGGGCCAGCATGTAAACACGTAAAGTGGCCTGCTGTGAAGCTCCATGTTCAACAGTGTATAATGGACGGTGTGCTCCAAAACATTTGTGTGTACACAAGCAATGCACTCTTTCGGTAGAGATGCCACCCTCCGAACCCCACGTTCCGTGAAGAGTCGTGGACGCCCAACGGTTTAGCACTTAGCGGTAGTTTCACAGTCCTTCTACCTCTTTCCGTAGAAGCTCACGACACTAGCACGTGAACATTCGACCACATTCCTCATTCGCAGGCTCTTCTTCCCTTTGTCAAAGTCGTTTATTTCAATGGATTTACCTGTTTGCAGCCCGTATCTTCACTATGTTGATTCCCCGTCCGTGTCTGCTCCGCTTACATACTTTTGTTCTAGTGTCACTAGCTCACAACGCCACGAGGCGGCATCCAACGTCACGGTGGGCAGTGATCAAATGTTTTGGCTTACCAGTGTATATGCCGCTTGGTTTCACGGAATCAGCGTACTCAAGGTAGGTCGACATTTGGATTTCAGTGACGGAAAAGAGCTATAACGTTTGGACGTGCAGACGACCACACCGTGAACGAAGTCGTCCAGCCGTCCAGGGTGGCTGAGCGGTTCTAGGCGCTACAGTCTGGAACAGCGCGACCGCTGCGGTCGCAGGTTCGAATCCTGCCTCGGGCATGGAGGTGTGTGATGTCCTTAGGTTAGTTAGGTTTAAGTCGTTCTAAGTTCTAGGGGACTGATGACCTCAGAAGTTAAGCACCATAGTGCTAAGAGCCATTTGAACCATTTTGAAGTCGTCCAATTTAATGGAATATTAATGCTTGCTGTTCAATGTGTCTGCATGTAATTGAATACCACTAATAACGGAGTAATAAGGTGTAAGAACAGTAGCCATAACAAGATCCTAACTGACGGGGTCTAGAGACGAGCGTCACACCCAGCATGTACTACTGCAGTCAGTGACTGTAGGTCCATCTCAAGTAAGTTTGATAGCGAATGTTGTGAAAAGAAATGCACGCTATGGACATTTCTCGCAAGACCCAATTTCCCACAGCGCTACATAAAGGCACACGTTTTCAATGACCCAAAAAACACAGAAACTAGACAGCAGCTGTTTGAAGTTGTATAGTGTTGTCCCATGTGTCAGGAATTTGCTTTTTCCAGGGTCGAGTGACGCCATGGACTATTGAAGCGTTTCACCTTCAGTGCGTAGTGGATGTATTTCCGCCTAGAGGCGGTTCTGTGATGTTAAGGGGGTATTTCTGTACCATGACTTGGGCGAAATCACTTAGGTTACTGTGAACATGAATCAGTATACTTAAACGCTGTCATTTATGAAAATATGTCCTATCTTCTAAATCTTGATGATGACTATGCTGCGGAAATTTCAGTCTTACGAAATGACTATAGCCATGTTCCTTCTGAAAATATGGCACCACGACACTATCGCATGAGAGGTAACACATGAGGACGTAGGACGTCCGTGACATACAGTTGTGCCGTCAAAATTCCCTCACTTACTGCCTGCCATGATCTGAAGTCGTACCCGATGTTTCCGCACACCATGATGCCAGGGGTAAGCCTCTCCACCACACTGGAAGGAAGGGACCTCTCTCCAGGTCACCGCCATATCCGCTGAAGGGTAGTACACAACCGTGATTCATCGCTGAATAATGTGACGCCATGCACAAGCAGTCCATGCTTCTTGGTCAAGGTACGATATCTATCACAGAAGTTTGTGTTCTGGTGTTAACGTGAGCCTAGGCATGGAACGGTACTTATCTAACCTGCCTGCTGCTAGTCTCAGACCAATGGCGCGGGATGACCCAGAATGTTGCAGGGAGTACATTACATGTTCTCGGATGGCAGGCGCAGATGGGAAGAAGTTCTGATGCACTTGGTGCACAATACGGCGATCATCTCTTGCGGTTTTCACACGTGGTCGGCCGGAACCTTGATGACGAGTATGTCTACACTCACGTTCCCATGCAGTTCACCACTTCCCACTGTCACATCCGAATGCCATAGAAATCTTGATATTTCACGATTCGAATAACCTGCCAAACTGAAGACCCACAATGAGGCCCCTTTCAAACTTTGCAGGTCCTAATAACGCTGCCTCAAACGAGTACTACACGGCAGCACCGTGTTCTCAAGTATCACTTAATATCTGACGCTGGTCACGCCCCTTTTATACCTTACAAGGCGTGGTACCAACACTGGGCATCAACAACACGAATGCACCGCGGCAATCGTTCTGCTTGACAAAACGAAAATTAATTTAATATAAGACATATGGGGTCCGAAAGGGCAGAAAATGCACCAAAAGAGGATGATAAATGTTGAAAATGTGACGTCGCACACGACGTGTCTCGCCGCTCGTGCAGCGAGTGGGTCTATCGGTCTATCGCACTTGGCCATCGCAACCCAAGTGGTGGATTCCCGTCGGTGCGGCTCTGAGCCCACATGCTCGGCCTCAGCGCGTGGCGCTCAGAGTTCGAGTCTTGTGTCTGGCAGGCAGTATATTTTCCTTTGCGTTAGACAATTATGTGTTTACATTGAGGTGAGATTATGTATTTTATTTACCGGTCCCGCGGTCTCCGGTGTATGCGAAGTACAGTACAGCAAAAATCTATCGTATTGCGACTCAGGTATATGATGAGTGTAAGCTTCCGAATTGCGTCATTACCAGAAAATGACCAACATTTTTTTATTAAATGAAGTCTGTAAACAGAAAACGAAGGGCCAAAAGGAAAGAAACAAAAATGAAGAACAGCTTATACTTGGTTACTGCGAGGACAATAATTTTGTAACTTTTACGTTTACAAACAGATCGCATTTACAAAAGGTGTTCGAAATTTGCACCTTTTGCTCGAATGGAAGTATTCAAAAAATGGCTCTGAGCACTATGGGACTTAACATCTGTGGTCATCAGTCCTCTAGAACTTAGAACTACTTAAACCTAACTAACCTAAGGACATCACACACATCCATGCCCGAGGCAGGATTCGAACCTGCGACCGTAGCGGCCACGCGGTTCCATACTGAAGCGCCTACAAACGTATGGCGACACCGGTCGGCCGAATGGAAGTATTGCATCGCTCAGTCATCCCTTCACTTCCAAGCCCAACTGCTGCACGTGCGTCGAGGTACATCATGTGGTGATGTCGGTGTTTAACACTTCTCATCCGTTTACTGGGTATTTCCCGACATTTGCGACCCCCTTTGCCTTATGTTAAATAACTTGTCTCCGCGTCATCTACGTCGCTTCGAGGGTTTTTAAACGTTAACAAGGATCTCCCTGTATGTGCGAAGTTACATTGACATCAAAACATGTCTTCTGGGTGCTTTAATCTTCGTCAGCCTCCGCTGTAAATTGAAAATTCATTCTGGAACCAGTAGGCTCTAATTTGTTACCACTGAGAACGACACTGAATCGTCCCACTTCGATATTAACTTTCGTGAGCTCCAGAACAACAGATACCCACATCACAGGGTTGGAAGAGGAGGTGTATGAAACGAAAGTGAAACTGAAGAGGAAATGGTTAGTAAGGCCCTAGCTTCCTTTCTCATTGTACTACAGGCACCATGGATGTTTGCGAAAATGCGGCATCATTTTATGCGCCGTTGTAATCCATGAGTTGAAACTGATGATAGTCACTTTAAACAGTTGCTCTAATACGTATGTTATTTATGGCACTTATTTCCGACCATTTGTCCCTTATCTCGAAGGATTCACTTTTGGATCCTCTGCATGATCCTTACCTTCAAGGATTGCGACGCTCTCTCTAGGAGATAGGGATGAAAATTTCTCAGTCTGACATAGAGACGACGCTACCATGAATGAAATTTTGGTTATACTGTGCAGTCAAGTATCAACTTTGTCCGTGGAATAATTTTGTTTATAGCACTTGTTAAATTAGTTATGTAGTGCGTGTTTCTTTCAAGAAGAGTAACTGAAATATTGTATTATCACAGAATTTTTTGTTTTTAAAGGTTTATTGTCAACGGGCATTAATCGAAATTTGGTGAAGTTTTATGAGGAACAAACATGTAAAATTCTTATTAATTGGCAATGATTTGGTGGTGCTGGCCTGAAATAGTCTAAGCCCTAATGACTGCCATACTATAATGCGAATAGCTATTGAAGAAAGTATCATTCAGAATCACTAATGTGCCCTATCTGTGATTTTTGATGTAGTATTGCGGAGCTTCACAGCTATCCACAAAAAATACAAAACTTTTTGTGACAAGTGCTCGTTTTGGTGACCTCTTGCAGATTTTGCATATATGGAGTCAGTAAACAGTCTCACCCCAAACTCAAAGTAACACGTTCGTATCAATTTGTTTGACAGCTCTGTTGATACGAGCTCGTAATTTTGGTACATCTACTGGGTAAAGTTGCACATTCGCATAATTCCACACAAATACTTCGCATGTATGACTGTGGAGATTGTGACCAGAATCTCTTTTCACTGTCTGTCTCGCGACTGATCCATAGGTTTACCGGAGTAAGGTAGGAATTCACAATCATAAAGATGTAAAGGCAACGGCACAACATCTTGTTGGAAGATCAAAGTCTCTCGCAGCGGCAAGAGCCCAGCTCGCTACACGTACAGGGACAGGGGTTCTGTAACGGTCTATTCCGTGAAGATAAACGCGGTATAAAACTTAAACTTAGAGATTACGTAGAACACACACCGTTTTAGTGTGCCACGAACTTGCCACCCGGTTGTGCAGGGGTTTCCTGGGCTACATTCTCACAAAGTGTACCCTTTCATTGTGCTATTCACAAAAGTATTATTTCATCACTATAGAGAATATTCTCACAAAAGCCATCCGCTCCAAATATTAGAGCATTAGTGAAGCAACCGCTACTGGTTGCTGCTTCAGTCGTTCTTGTAATATCTTCCCAACCACTTCTTCTGAAGTGTGCATATCTTTGCTTGAACTGTTCACCTACTTCCGAGCGCTGTGTCCCTCAACCGTTTATTAAGTCACTGTGAACCGACCCATTAATTTCTTCTTCTACACCGCCCAACACCAAGGATAACTATTTGAAATCCCGTAATATTCTCCCATTGCGACGCATAAGTTTGAAATTTGGCTGAAATGTGCCTACAGCTTTGCTCCGTAGAGGTGAAGAAACGTGGTGCCATGCGACCTCAACCTCTGTCGACATGACGCTTCAAATAGTATCGCGTCGACAGATGCGAAAAAAAGGACCAGAGCTCAAGAGTTCGTATGAGCTTTGCGTTAGGTTAATTATATCACATTGTCACCTAATTTCAACAAAGTTCTGTCCAACGGCACTGTGGACGTGTTACACGACAGGATAGTCGTCACACCCCCTCTTACTCACTTTCCTTCCCTCTATTTGACGCTTCTGTGTTGGAGGTAAGAAAAATGACCCCCAGAGTTTAAATCAAGCGGTTTTATTATGTCTTTTTAAGGGAGCCGAGGTAAACATTTCAGATACACCGTCGCTCAGAATCGACGCCAAAAGGACTTAGGATGTGACAGTCAATGAAACCACCACTTCCTTGTGGCGTTTTATTCCCGTACAGTTCGTGGTCATAAACGACAGTTCTCAGTTCTATAAAAGCATGATGGACGTTCTTGCCGCGGTGTTGGAACTGATGTGTTCCAATCGATTTTGCTTGACCACGATCGCTTCCAGCGTCATCGCTGGTAGGTGAGTTGTGGATACACGCCCCGTGGTTCAAATGGCTCTGAGCACTATGGGACTTAACATCTGAGGTCATCAGTCCCCTAGAACTTGGAACTACTTAAACCTAACTAACCTAAACACTTCACACACATCCATGCCCGAGGCAGGATTCGAACCTGCGACCGTAGCAGCAGCGCGGTTCCGGACTGATGCGCCTAGAACCGCTCGGCCACAACGGCCGGCACAGGCCCCGTGACGGAACTTCTCTTAAGCAGCGCGCTACGGAGAGAACGGAAAGGCTGCCGACCCCGTTGGCGCGGGAGACGGTATTGCTCTGTGGCAGCGCTGAGTAAGCGCGACATACGGCCACCAAAAAGGGGGAGCTGCGATGCTGGTATCACAGATTTACGTCAAACTATGAACACCTTCAGTAGGCCATTAAAATGACATACTGTGCATGTAGTAAGGCGCATTTGTCAGTTCCAAAAAAAAAAAAAAAAATCGCACGAGGTTTTACGCGTCTATTATGTGCCATATGTATCTGTGCGTAGGTCAGGGCGACAGGGTACCAGGTAGCCAAGTGGTTAGAATTCGAGCTTCATAAGACGAACCTGTATGAGACGACGGTTGGACACCCGCTCAGCCTTAATTTTTAATCTATATTTTCTTTATTATTGGTCATATTATTCAGTTTATACGACACTTGCGAGGTAATATAATTTTAAGAAACCACGTTTATTTGCATGAAGTGTTAGTGAATTTATTATTATTTGACTACTTACTATTTTTAATTAAATTGAATTATTAGAACAAAATACACTACTGGCCATTAAAATTGCTACACCACGAAGATGACGTGCTACAGACACGAAATTTAACCGACAGGAAGAAGATGCTGTGATATGCAAACGATTAGCTTTTCAGAGCATTCACACAAGGTTGGCGCCGGTGGCGACACCTACAACGTGCTGACATGAGGTTTGTTTCCAACCGATTTCTCATACAGAAACAGCAGTTGACCGGCGTTGCCTGGAGAAACGTTGTTGTGATGCCTCGTGTAAGGAGCAGAAATGCGTAACATGTCGTTTCCGACTTTGATAAAGGTCGGTTTGTAGCATATCGCGATTGCGGCTTATCGTATCGCGACGTTGCTGCTCGCGTTAGTCGAGATCCAATGAATGTTAGCAGGATACGGAATCGGTGGGGTCAGGACAGGAATACGGAACACCGTGCTGGACCCCAACGGCCTCGTATCACTAGCAGTCGAGATGACAAGCATCTTATCCGCATGGCTGTAACGGATCGTGCAGCGACGTCTCGATCCCTGAGTCAACAGATGGGGACGTTTGCAAGACAACAACCATCTGCATGAACATTTCGACGACATTTGCAGCAGCATGGATTATCAGCTCGGAGACCACGGCTGCGGTTACCCTTGACGCTGCATCACAGACAGGAGCGCCTGCGATGGTGTACTCAACTACGAAACTGGGTGCACGAATGGGAAAACGTCATACTGGCGTATCACCCGGCGTGATGGTACGGGGTGCCATTGGTTGTTACTCGTCTCGGTCACCTCTTGTTCGCACTGACGGCACTCTGAACAGTGGATGTATTACGGCCCGTGGCTCTATCCTTCATTCGATCCCTGCGAAACCCTACATTTCAACAGGATAAATGCACGACCGCATTTTGCAGGTTCTGTACGGGTCTTCTGGATACAGAAAATCTTCGACTGCTGCCCTAGCCAGCACATTCTCCAGATCTCTCACCAACTGAATACGTCTGATCAATGGTGGCCGAGCAACTGGCTCGTTCCAATACGCCAGTCACTACTCTTGATGAACTGTGGTATAATGTTGAAGCTGCATGGGCAGCTGTAGCTGTACACGCCATCCAAGCTCTGTTTGACTCAACGCCCAGGCATATGAAGGCCGTTATTACGGCCAGAGCCAGAGGTGGTTGTTCTGGGTACTGATTTCTCAGGATCTATGCACCCAAACTGCGTGAAAATGTAATCACATGTCAGTTCTAGTATAATATATTTGTCCAATGAATACCCGTTTATCATCTGCATTTCTTTTTGGTGTAGCAATTTTAATGGTCAGTAGTGTAGTTATAGCTATCGACAAGCAAACGAAGAAAAGCGTAGAGTTTTCCTGAAAATGTATGCCTGTCGTGATTTGCGAAATCATTTATACATGCAACCTGGTAAGATACCCGTAACTACTTTATACCCCGACGCTTTGACCTGCAGACACAGAGCCAGGCCCCATTTGGTAGTTAACCTGCGTAGCGGTGTGACGTTGCTAATGCAGGAAAGACGAATAGACATGCTAAATTTTTGAATATTACAGAATTTACACTTTTACTACAAATATTAAAGACATTTCCTGTTCTTCGACTACTGCAGATAATGAATGTCATGAATGCAGCAACAAAATGTCTGTCAAAAGATGCATTCGTGTACTCTGAAAGTCTTCAAGACGCGGACTTTATTGATACAGAGCAATCACCGACGATTTATACAGATGCAATGGCGGCTGGAGAAGTACTTTATCATTATATTATCGAAATTTAAGGAGAAAAAAATAAATAGTAAAATGTAAATGGTAGCTGGATTCGAAGCTTGGCCTCGCCCATAAGCGTCTTGCAAAGCGCTGACGCTAACCACATTATTTTCTTTATTCTTATGATATCATTTTATTGCGTTTGTTATTACTCGTTGCATTTGTTCAGGGTGGAATTCCCATGACAACCGTTCAAGATTACCGTTGATCCATTGCCCCATTTTTCTTGTTACAGAGGGCAACTAACCCTTTGGTCACACACGCGGAGCAACCGTGCCGGCGATCCCTTCGTCCCCTTGTAAGCAAGCATTTCGCTCCAGATGAGACGCCTAATTTTGGTGAGATGAAGTGTATGGACGTCCTTGTGAGGTACGGGACGTTCTGTAGCAGCTTTGGACGACCGTTAATATGGTAAGATGGAGCACTGAACTGTGGGGGCTGCTGGGATTGCGGCTCATTATAAATGTTATACAGTGCCTTTGCTGCATCCGTTGAATTTTGAATTTTGGTCCTTCTGGACAGTGTTGGTCTCACTTCACGGACAGTTCAAGTGGCCCTGGGTATATTTCTTTCCTAAGTTTTGAAATTCAGAAAGAAGCTGTTTTGGCAGTGTAGACATATTTAAATTTGTGAAAATGGTTATAAGGCTGGTGGTTCCTTGCGTTGGTGTCCAGTAGGCACATTACAGCCGATAATGAGTGCATGTGTGGAAGTGCATGTCATTGCAGTTAACTAAATTTACTTCTCTGTTTGTTGCAGTGTGCGATTTGTGCTTTTACCAGTGGGGGGATGTCTTATGGGGTTAGTATAATTATATATGTTAGTAGCTTGGACCAAGGCGTTACCCATGGTTAAACAGTTATTTATAAATAGATGTTAATGCCGAAACTCACTATTGACGCGTATGCACTATCAGAAAAGGTATCCCTTGTTATATCTTTAAAAGTACATTATAGGTAAATCTTATTTACAAAATCATCTACGTACAGGTATACGAGGGGAATTCAAAAATCAAAGGCACATTTGTGAAAAGCTGTACTTATTCTAATGATAGAAAACTGAAACTTGCGTTATTTTTCAACATAACGTCCCTGGACTTCAATGCAGTTTTCCCGACGTTTTACGAGTTTTTTGTTTCATCAGAAAATACGTTTATCGGTTGCATCTGTAACCAATTTTGCACCGCAGCGATGACGTCTTCATCACTTTCAAATCTTCTTCCCTGTAGTGCTTCCGTTAAAGGTCGAAACATGTGAAAATCGCTTGGAGCCTGGTCTGGACCGTATGGTGGAAGTTCCAGCACCTCGAATATCAACTCATTTATTGCGTGTGCTGTCCATTTGGCAGAATGGGGGCGAGCGTTATCTTGCTGCAGGGTGACTCCTCTTCACAGTTTCCCACGACGTTTGGATCTGATTGCAGGTTTTAGTTTCGTATGCAACACATCACATCCACCATACAATACAGACCTGGCTCTAAAGCCTCGTTTACGCTGGGGCGACGTCTTGCAACTTTGTGGCACGCTAGGGAAATTCCCCCCCCCCCCCCCATCCTCCCCTGCAAATCGCACACTGGTTTGTTTTTGAAGCCTGGTTATAATCTGTGCATTGGTTACCGTGCTAGCATGAGATTGTTTGTAATTGCAAGCGGCCTGGGATGGGTTTGACCAATACTGTCCAGGCAACGGAATGGTCCATTTTCCGGCTGCAGTTCTGTAATGATGGTACCCGAATCTTTCGGGATTAAAATTTCTAGAAACATTTTTTTCTGATTTGTATTTCTTTAATATTATTGGAACTACATATCAATGATTAGAAGTTTCGATTAATGCCAATACATAATTCTTAGATTGCTATTTGTGTGTTTTCTGAACATTAATGCAAGGTATTACTCAAAAGATGATTGATGCTTATTTCGTAAGGTCGTCTGTGGATTTTGGGTCAATCGCTTGAATTACTGGTAGTAATTTTATATTACGGACAGAGGTACCTTGAAAGTTGTTTAATGCTAAGACGTCTTATGTGGTCTGATGTACAAGCAGTTAAAAGAAACTGTCATTTTTTAGTACGAAAAGAGGAAATGGTAGCCGTAGGCTAAGAGTTTCCTTTGATTATTTTATTGCCTTTTACGTTATTGTTAATATTGCTGTGACTTGGAGTGGGATCCTGCCCGCTCGAGTAATATAGGGTGCCTAGGAAGCTGTTTCCTAGAATAGCTGGACAACATACAAGCAAATCATATTAATGGAGTTTATTACACTAATTGAATTGACAATACTTACCTTGCGTTTCTACAACGATGTGTCGCAAGCAACTGGCGACATGCAAATAATAAGTGTCCTTCGCTATATACAATATTCATGCAAGCAATTAATACAAGGCACAGGTCTCAGCTATACAGTTAGGATGAGAGTTCGTCTTCTAGTGTGGCTCTCCTAGTGCCCGTCTTCTAGTGAGGGTCTTAAAGTGCGGCCGAGGCTCGCTGGAGTGTCGCTTATGTTCTCTTCGGATAGCAACCGCTCCTGTACTGGTGCGGTCCTAGTCAGTGTGCTCTCACAGCCTTCCTGCGGTTACGATCCATGGCGACGTGCCGGCGCTTGATGTTACGCCAGAACACTTGTTCCAATGTGTTTCCTTTAAATGAATGTTTTTATTAACCTTAAGATTTACTAATGTGTTTAAGTACTAAGGAATGAAAGCTTTATTCTATTAAAAGTTGTGTTAGTAAATCTAATATCTCAAGAGAAGGTACAGGAGCGTTTACCAAAGGCATCCTGTTTCCTGACCAACCTCCTCAAGTGGCCTAAAGGTTTTAGCAGACTTCCCGCGTCAGGAACCCCACTGGATGTGACCTCACTAGTTTGGAACGTAGCGTGGCAGCAAGTTTTGGTTTGTTGCACCGGGTAGAACCACTATGGACCGTTAGAAACCATTCGACGAAATTTGAACGTGATCATAAATAGAAAACGTGTATTTATACTTTTCCAACCCTCCTTTTTCGATCCCGCTTGTGCGATGCGTCATTGAAAAAGAAGACAAAGGGTCCCTCTAACACCCCAATTCGGCAACACCAACGGTGCCACCTGCGCGTGATTGTTGGGCACTTTAAAAATACCTCAGTACAGAGTGTCTCAAAAAGGACTTTTCAAATTTGAAAATTCATATAAATTAATTCATAACACATACAGAGGTGATTGCAGTGTCAATTTGTAGGGAAATATATCAAGTTGTGTCTCACGTAGTTCGCTACTGCCGAATCGCACCGTAAGGAGCGCTAGCGGCAGTTGCGTTAGAGATGGCAGTCTTCACTGAACCCGAGCGTGCTAGCTGTGTGTTTTGGTTTGAAGAATCGAAGTCGGCAACAGCAGTACGCTAAAGATCCTCCTAGTAGGCCTACAATTTATGAGGGGCTTAAATGTTTCGTAGAAACAGGGTGCTCGGTGAGACATGGGAAATCATCAGGTCGTCCAAGCACATCCGACGGCGTAGGTGAGCGAGTGAGACAAAGTTTTGTCAACAACCCTACGAAATCGACCCAGCGTGCATCTCGCGAACTGCAAATCCCCACAGACTGTTTAGCGTGTGTTGAGAAACCGTTTGCATTTGAAACCGTACAAATTAACGATCGTAGAAGCAATAAAAGACACCGACAAAATTGTTCGCAAGAACCTTTGTGCGGATATGTTTAATCGATACATGAGGATGAAAATTTCTTGGACAAAATCGTCTTTTCTGACGAGTCGACTTTTCACTTAAGAGGCATGGTTAACACACATAACTGTAGGATTTGAGGCTGTGAAAATCCACATCAAACATTCCAACATGTTCGTGATAGCCCTAAACTGAATGTTTTTTGTGCATTGAGCAAGAACAAAGTGTACTTCCCATTTTTCTTCCCTGAGAAAACCATCAACGAGATAGTGTACTTGGACATGTTACAACATTTTTTGATACCACAGATCGATAAGGATGACCAAGAACGAAATGTTTGCTTCATGCAAGATGGTGCACCACCCCACTACGTGCTGGAAGTCCGGAATTTTCTCAGCGACCCCTTTCCAGGTGAATGGATTGGCCGTGATGCGCCCCAGACCTGACACTACTTGATTTTTGTTATGGGGATGCATCAAGGACATCGAGTTTGTACCTCCTGTGCCGGCTTCTCTACCTGAACTTAGAGCAAGAATTTACGCCGTCACTGCGCAAGTTACACCAGCAACACTACAGCGAGTTTGGGAAGAAACTGACTTCCGATATAATGTGTGCAGGATAACCAACAGATGACACACATAACATCTTTAGTTTAATGTAAAAAAACTTGATGTGTTTCCCTACAAAATAACACTGAACCCAGCTCTGTATATTCTTTCAATAAATTTATATGAATTTTTAAAGTTTTCAAGTCCTTTTTTAAGCACTCTGTATAGAGACACCCATCTACTAAATTCTCTTCGCCGACAGGATTGTTGCCAATCCCCTTCTGACATCCTTCGTATTTCGTAAGTGGCCATCATGCACCAGTTTGAAGTGGGTTGCTTGCCCCGCTAGGACCTGGGGTGTCTTACCGAGACCCTTTGCCGTTTCATTCATATGCATGGCAGTGTCGTACTTCACCGTAGATACGCCACAGGAGGGCTCGGAAACGATGGGATAAATAAAAATAAATGTCGTGTTACTAGGGTCTCCTGTCGGGTAGACTATTCGCCGTGTCCAAGTCTTTAGATTTGACGCCAGTTCGGCGACTTGCGCGTCGATGGAGATGAAATGATGATGTTTGGGACAACACAACACCCAGTCCCTGAGCAGAGAAAATCTCAGACTCAGCTGGGAATCGAATCTGGGCCATTAAGATTGACATTCTATCGCGCTGACCACTCAGCTACCGCGGGCGGACGATGGGAGGAAAAAGCGTAAACAAGATTTCTGCTTCGGATCAAGTTCAAATTCCGTCGAATGATTTTGAGTGGTCCCTGCTGGTTCCACCCTGTATACCAGAGAAAAAATCGCTGTCACAATACACTCCAAAGGGGTGACATGGCATTCAGCGGGGTTTCAGACCTGCAACGTGCGTAAAAAAAAGATTGTATCAGCCGGGAGGTGTCAGCAGTGGCAATATTTTGTCAAGGACGTCGTGCTGTTGTTTATTGCACTCCGAACTGTCGTTTTCGATAGCGAAATGTGTGGGAATCAATACTCAAAGAGAAGTATTGGTTCACTGGCGTCCTTTATGACACCTCTTGAGGCCCTTTCGTGTCGTTTCTTAGCCACGGTGTGTTTGAAGTGTTTTCCTCCGCTTTTCATAAACAGATTGATACAAACGCTAGGCGTCGCTGTTCTAACCTCCATCATAAAGATGCCAAATGAAGCGGTGAAATGTGGGTAAGAAGGGATGTGACGACCGTCCCGTCGAGTGACACGTCCATGGTGGAGCTGGGCAGAACTATGTTGAAATTTGGTGGTAATGTGATATCATTAATCTAACTCACAGTTCATATAAACTTCTGAGCTCTGGTTCTTTTCCCGCGTGTGCCGACTCGGTGCTGTTTAAAGGATCTTTGAGTCCGAGGTTGATGTCGCAGACGTCACGCTTCTGCGCCTTTACGGAGAAAGGGGGCAATTACGGTGTTTCGAAAAAGTGGTCCTAAGGATGTGTTGTGACTGCAGGCTGCATGCTGTCACGGAAGGTATGTACTTGGTGTATACTAGTGAAACCTCGTTCCGAATTGTACCTGCATTGTTGCAACAGACTGATGGGAATGAAATTCATTGCTGACACGAAATAGGTGGAATCGATGGGGCTGAATTGAACGGAATGATTTAAAATGGAACGATATCAATGAAGCACGCTCAGAATTCCGATGTACTGAATATGAGTAGATCACGGCAAACGTAGACCTTTCAGTGTAGAACTTCACAGGTGAAATATACTAACTGGACGGTGTATGAATCTAAATGGGGACTATGTTCAAGAATATATGCCTGGCAGAGAAATATTCTCCTTGATCTTTTAGGAGTTTTCGATGCACGTGTTCTTACCTAAAGTAATTTCTTATAATATCTTCTATAATCTGCTGATGTTTGTAAAAACAGTTTTCGTGCACGACATTTTGCCGTGTTATCTCATATATTCCTCCTCATAGCTGCCTTAAATATCAGGATACTTTTAGAATTCCGAAAACAGTTAACGATGTCATTATTCGTAACATGAAGCCTCCTGATGCCACCACCCCGTGGTAGCACCCAAAGAGTTGTCGTCACCCGTAAAACATTTACGAATACCATATTCATTCAGAAGCAGAACTCCATTGGTGGCATATCCGATCTGTTAGAAGGATGATAAAACTCCGTTATCGGAGGATTCATCTTACATTAGGGACTGTGTATGCTTTTTACAAAGCAGATGTGCATTTTCGCAGGTCAGAGCAATGCCATGTAACAGTTTGCTCCTATGACATTCTGCGTAAGTAAGTAACACACTGTGTATTAGCACTTTTACGCTGCAGGGCCTGATATGAACTAATAGGACACCCGTACTTTCAATAAAATAGAAGTTATCAGTAGTCATAATAAGCGGGTGGATTTGAATTTCTGCAAAGTATGGAGCCAATGAATATAGGTCATCGTTTTCATTCAGGATATTGTGAGAAACCTATATATCATCCCCTTGGAGAGTTAAGTTGATGAGCATATTGCCATACATTTTTAGTGCATCGATAAAGTAATAACAGCTCGCACTCTCGCCTTTCTGTGACCATCTGTGAGGATTGTCAGTTCTTTCCGTGCACAAATATTTCAGAACTGTAAAACTGGACAACTTTGTGACGACAGCGTGCTCCAGTTTTTTATTCTTAAATAGTGTAATTTGCGTCAACTTTCAACATGTAGCTCTGCTAAAGTATTCTTACATAGTACTGCCATTAGTAATGGAAGCAACAGTTACGTGCATTACACTTGAACTAGGCAGGTGGAAAAATGTGATTGTAGATTTGTGATACTGCTGATGACTGAAGAACTGATTTACTGGAGGTAAGTTGAAAAAAATAAGATGTATGTACAGAATATTCTGTATACGTCTTAAATTTTAGAAGCAAGTCTCATTACAGAAATTAGGGATATTTCTGAACTGTTTGGTAAAAAAACAGAAAGTTTTAATTTGCATTTTAAATCTTATTCTGAAAATAACATATAGTTGCTGAGAATATTGTGTAGAATGTCTCATGACCGTTTCTTTTCGTACCACCTAACTTGTAAGTGTCTAACATATCAAACTAACTGCCTCGCTTAAAGGATTTTGTGTTAAATCTAGAAGTTGTGGCCTGTTTTTTCTCATACAGATCTAATGAACAGATGAGATTTAGGCATCTAAAACATCTGTGCAATTACCCTGCATAATGCAGGTCACTGTTTTCATTCTTATTTTGTTTCAACGAAGATAAGCTTATCATTATTTGGATTTTAAGAAAATTTAAAAAAATACAGTGAGGTGACAAAAGTCACGGGATGCCTCCAAATATCGTGCCGGACCTTCTCTTGCTCGGCATAGTGCAGCAACTCGAAGTGGCATGGACTCAACAAGTTCTTGGAAGTCTCGTGCTGAAATTTAGCCGCCCATAATTGCACAAGTGTTGCCGGTGCACGATTTTGTGTACAAACTGATCTCTAGATTATGCCGACAAATGTTCTATGGGATTTATGTAGCGAGATCTGGGTGGCCATATCTTTCTCTTGAATTGTCCAGAATGTTCTTCAAACTAATTGCGAACAACTGTTGGTCGGTGACACGGCATATTGATTCGATTAAAATTACATCATTGATTGAGAACATCATTGATTGAGAACAAGAAACACATGAAAGCCTGCCAATGGTCTCCAAGTAGCCGAACATAACCATTTACATTCAATGATCGCTTCAACAGGATAAGAGGACACAACCCACTGCATGTAAACACAGTCCGCACCATTAAAGAGCCACCACCAGTGCGCACCCTTCCTCTGTGATCGAGCGGTTCTAGGCGCCTCAGTCCGGAACGGCGCTGCTGCTACGGTCGCAGGTTCGAATCCTGCCTCGGGCATGGATGTGTGTGATTTCCTTAGGTTAGTTGGATTTAAGTAGTTCTAAGTCTAGGGGACTGATGACCTGAAATGTTAAGTCCAATAGTGCTCAGAGCCATTTGAACCAGTTCGCACAGTGCCTTGTTTGCAACTCGGGTCCGTTGCTTCGTGCTGTCTCCGCCACACACGAAACCTACCATCAGCTCTTACCAACTGCAGTCGAGACTCATCTGACCAGGCCGCGATTTTCCATTCGTCTAGGGTCCATCCGCCACGGTCATGAGCCCAGGGGAGGCGCTGCACGCTACTTCGTGCTGTTAGCGAAGGCACTCACGTCGGTCGTCTGCTGCCCTAGCCCACTAACGCCAGGTTTCGCCACACTGCGCTGAAGGATACGTTCGCCGTACGTCGCACATTGATTTCTGCCGTTATGACAAGCAGTGTTGCTTGCCTGTTAGTACTTACAACTCTACACAGATGCCGCTGCTCAAAATGCCTCTCAGCACTATGGGACTTAACTACTGTGGTCATCAGTTCCCTAGAACTTAGAACTACGTAAACCTAACTAACCTAAGGACACCACACACATCCGAGGCAGGATTCGAACCTGCGACCGTAGCAGTCGCGCAGTTCCGGACTGAGCGCCTGAACCGCTAGACCACCGCGGCCGGTGATGCCGCTGCACCTGGCCGTTAAGTGAAGATCATCGGCCACTGGATTGTCAGTGGTGAGAAATGCCTGAAATTTGGTATTCTCAGCACACTCTTTACACCGTGGATCTCGAAATACTGAATTCCCTAATTGCCGAAATGGAATGTCCGATGCAACTAGCTCCAACTACCAATCCGCGTTCAAAATCTGTTAACTCCCGTTGTGCGGCCATAACAACGTCGTAAACCTTTTCACACGAATCACCTGAGTGCATATGACAGCTCCGCCAATGCACTGCCATTTTCTTAGTTGTGTACGCGAGACTACCGCCATCTGTATATACACAACTGGCCATTAAAATTGCTACACCAAGAAGAAATGCAGATGATAAACGGGTATTCATTGGACAAATATATTACACTAGAACTAACATGTGATTACATTTTCACGCAATTTGGGTGCATAATTCCTGAGAAATCAGTACCCAGAACAACCACCTCTGGCCGTAATAACGGCCTTGATACGCCTCTGGCATTGAGTCAAACAGAGCTTGGATGGCGTGTACAGGTACAGCTGCCCATGCAGCTTCAACACGATACCACAGTTCATCAAGAGTAGTGACTGGCGTATTGTGACGAGCCAGTTGCTCGACCACCATTGACCAGACGTTTTCAATTGGTGAGAGACCTGGAGAATGTGCTGGCCAAGGTAGCAGTCGAACAATTTATGTATCCAGAAAGGCCCGTACAGGACCTGCAACATGCGGTCGTGTATTATCCTGCTGATAATGGGGTTTCGCAGGGATCGAATGAAGGGTAGAGCCAAGGGTCGTAACACATTTGAAATGTAACGTCCACTGTTCAAAGTGCCGTCAATGCGAACAAGAGGTGATCGAGACGTATAACCAATGGCACCCCATACCATCACGCTGGGTGATACGCCAGTATGGCGATGACGAATACACGCTTCCAAAGTGCGTTCTCCGCGATGTCGCTAAACACGGATGCGATCATCATGATGCTGTAAACAGAACCTGGATTAATCCGAAAAAGTGACGTTTTGTCATTCGTGCACCCAGGTTCATCGTTGAGTACACCATTGCAGGCGCTCCTGTCTGTGATGCAGCGTCAAGGGGAACCGCAGCCATGGTCTCCAAGCTGATAGTCTATGCTGCTGCGAACGTCGTGGAACTGTTCGTGCAGATGGTTGTTGTCTTGCAAACGTCCCCATCTGTTGACTCAAGGATCGAGACGTGGCTACACGATCAGTTACAGTCATGTGGATACGATGCCTGTCATCTCGACTGCTAGTGATACGAGGCCGTTGGGATCCAGCACGGTGTTCCTTATTCCTGTCCTGAACCCACCGATTCCATATCCTGCTATCGTTCATTGGATCTCGACCAACGCGAGCAGCAATGTCGCGATACGATAAACCGCAATCGCGATAGGCTACAGTCCGACCTTTATCAATGTCGGAAACGTGATGGTACGCATTTCTCTTCCTTACACGAGGCATCACAACAACGTTTCACAAGGCAACGCCAGTCAACTGCTGCTTGTGTATGAGAAATCGGTTGGAAACTTTCCTCATGGCATCACGTTGTAGGTGTCGCCACCGGCGCCAACCTTGTGTGAATGCTCTGAAAAGCTAATCGTTTGCATATCACAGCATCTTCTTCCTGTAGGTTAAATTTCGCGTCTGTAGCACGTCATCTTCGTGGTGTAGCAATTTTAATGGCCAGTAGTGTATGTATTTTGCTATCCCATGACTTGCCACCTCCGTGTATATCTTCCTAAATTGGCAAGCTTGATGACAAATGTTTTTCTGTCTGTAGATGCAACAAAACTCATAAAACTGGGGAAATTTGTAAGAATGTTGTAACTGTGTTTCATAAAAAAAAACATTTTGTCAGCCCATCGCTGTGACGGATGAACTGAACTCTACTTTCCGTGGATTTAACTTCCTGTCACAATGTTGTCTTCAGATAGGGGGTAACTGTGTGACAGTCAATATTCCATGTTCCGAACACCTCATTGCACATACGATCTTTATTTATCAAAAGTAAAGAAGATAGATTACAAAATGTTGGAGTACTAATTTTTCACAAAGTTGCCCAGTTCTGCGATAATGCTTGTTTTCAGAGACAATGTCGTACTTATTTGTATGTGACTGTTCTGTGCACTGATCGTACACTTTAATTCTTGTGACTTGAAGTGAAGATCCTATTTAATGACGTTCCTCGCTTACTCGTTTAGAGGAAATTAGATATTTTCACCCACTTCATTTACAGCACCTCCGTCATATGCTGCTTGTCACAGGGTCTAATATTTTCCAACTACAAAATATAGATCACGCCTGGCGCTTCACAGAACTCAAAACTTCAAATCACTGCGTTCGTTGTCACAGCTTGTTAAGCGAAGCACGTGAATAGGTTGTCGCGGCTAACCGTGTTGAGCAAGCCTCGCGCATCCTGAGCTCGTGGAACGAATGGTGACTGCCCTGAAATGATTGCACAGGATGTGTCGGCGTTTTTTACTTTCAGAATCATCGTCACAGTTTAAAACAAAAGGAAGAGTCAAATAATAATGAATTTTATGGCCTGTTGTAAAATTAGAGCTTCTCACGGCAACGGGATAAGGTTTTTGCTTAAATTCGGTCTAGAATCTTGGTCCTTCTCTGATCAAACAACGGACGGACATTGTTAGTGCAAGTTACACACTACAAATTTCAGTACAGATAAAGTCTCACGTTGGCTAACTTTTGGTTTCTGGTGGTACTAGTTGCTTACAGTGTGTGCTCTCATTGTGGATAAGCCGAATTTTGGTTCCTTATTAGTTACATTGTACAGCTACCGCTCTTTTCATTTGTGTTTTTGAAGTGGTCGCGGCGGAGGTTCAAGCCCTCTCTCGGGCATGGGTGTGTGTGTTTGTCCTTAGGATAATTTAGGTTAAGTAGTGAGTAAGCTTAGGGACTGATGACCTTAGCAGTTTAGTCCCATAAGATTTCGCACACATTATAATGACATTTGTGCCTTCAAAATGACGAGGACCTTACCAGTAGAAAACAGCCGGTTTTAAGGGGCGTTATCTGGCTGCATTCCTGTAAGTAATTTGAAATGCTGTTATTTCAGGACGTTTCCGTATCTGTGGTTTCGAACCGATGCCTCAGTCCGTCATGCCATGGTCGTGATCAGTATAAGCAACGTATGATTAGACGTACATTATCTGATCAAAAGTATTCAAATGACTCTGAGCACTATGGGACTTAACTTCTGAGATAATCAGTCCCCTAGAACTTTGAACTACTTAAACCTAACTAACCTAAGGACAGCACACACATCCACGCCCGGGGCAGCATTCGAACTTGCGACCGTAGCGGTCGCTAGATTCCATACTGTAGCGTCTAGAACCGCTCGGCCACCCCGGCCGGCATGAAAAGTATTCGGACATTCCCATGTAACTCCGAAGTGACCAGTAGATGTCAAGAGAGGCGAAAGGCGAACCCGCGAGTGTAAATAGAAGCGGAAGGTATTTTGTTATCAACAGAGAATGACTAACAGCGGAATGGGTCGGTCGGTAGAGATTAGTGACTTCGGAGGTGAACTAGTCATTGGATGTCACCTGAGTAACAAATACGTCAGGGACGTTTCAACCCTTCAGAGTTGTCCAAGTAGACTGTTGGTGGAATGATTGTGAACTCGACGCCCCTAGGAACAACCACAGCTAAACCAAGACAAAGCTAATCTGCTGTACTGATGGGCAGGAATAGTCAAGTATTCTGAATGATAATTGTGAAAAATCGCTTGATATGAGAGGAAGAAATCACTCGTGAATTCCAAATAGCTACCAGCAGTCAAGCCAGCGCAATGGCTATGCGTGAGGAGTTAAAAAGCATGGGGTAAAATGGTCGAGCACCTTCTCACAAGCCACACATTTCTGTGGTGAGTGATAAGTGACTCTCGAGGCTGTGTAAAGAGCGATGGCACTGGACAGTGGATCGCTGGAAATGGGTGATTTGAGCTGATGAATGACGCTATACTCTGTGGAAATCAGATAAAGAAATGTTATGTGGCATTATGCGTAGTGCCAACAGTGAAGTACGGGGGGAAATTTTTTGGTAAGTTCCTATGGGACCAAACTGCTGAGGTCATCGGTCCTCAGGCTTACATCACTTAATCTACGAGGGTTGCTCGGAAAGTAAGGAACGATCGGTAGCGAAATGGAAAATACAGTGAAAATCTGATGAAGCTTTGCACAGATGTTTTGGGCACCGTGTCTAGTACGGCTGTCGATTGCATCCTGTCGCTCTTTTCAGTTCTGAGCTCACAGTGAGAACGTAAAGAAGGCTAGAAATTAGCGTGTCCCGCCAATCCTGAGAGCCTGGTGAAAGATTTCGCCTAAAGCTATGCAATCCACATAACATAATTGTCATGCGGTACGTTCTACACGACAATTCTCGGCCGCACTCTGAAGGGGCAATGAAGATGCTCCTGCAGCGATTTCGATACAGCCCATAATTGGCTACCCCTGAGGTTCATCTCTGCGCAAATGAACCCCTGGCTATGGAGACAACATTTTGACACAGACAACGAGCTGCAGTCCAGTGTAGAAAATTGTCGTAAAGCACTGGCGGCTGTCTTCTGTAACGAGGGAATTGAAAAGTTGGTACAACGCTACGACAGATGTCTAAGTCTGAGCAGCGACTGTGTAGAGAAGTAGCTGGAAGGTGTAGCTAACCGTTGCAAATAAAACAGTTTTGATTTTCACTGTGGTTTCCATTTCGCGACCTATCGCTCCTTCCTTTCCGAATAGCCTTTGTAACTTAAACTAATTTACGCTAAGGACAACATACACACCCATGCCCGAGGGAGGACTCGAACCTCCGACGTGAGGGGTGGAGGGGGGGAGGAAGGAGGGTGGAAGAGGAGAGGGAAGTGGGGTGAACCGTGGCGAGGCGCCTTAGACCACGCGACGAAGTACAGAGAAGGTGATGTTATTGTATGAAGATATTCTTCATGTTTCGGGTGTAGTTTACTTAATACAAATGGCTCTGAGCAGTATGGGACTAAACATCTATGGTCATCAGTCATTTAGTACACATATGAAAACACTGAATGTGGAAGGATATGAACACATTTTATAGCGCTGTATACTGTGAGCAGTGCAGGAACAGGGCACAGATGATGACTGCTTGTATTAGCATGACAACTCATTCTGTAATACATTAAGATCTGTGCGGCAATGGTTTGTGGACAATAACATTTGTGAAATGTACTGACCCGCCCTGATTCGCGAACTGAATCCAATGGAACACATTTGTGATGAATTAGAACTTCGATTTCGCTCCAGACCCCAGGGCCCAACATCACTACCATCTTTGATTTCGGCTCTTGGGGAAAAAAGGACTGCAGTTTGCCTACATACTTTCAGACACCTCATTAAAAATTTCGCAAGAAGGGCTCAAGCTATCTTCAAGGCGAAGGGTGGACACTAACATGCGTCCGTATACTTTTGATCAGATAGCGTATTGTTCTAACCATAAAACTGCAATTCAAAATAAAAGAACAAAAATAAGTTACAATTTTTGTGGTCGAATTTACATATGAGCAAATCATTAGAGGTGATCAAAGGTGGACAAACTGTAGTTTTGCAACACTAGAGAAAGTGCTCTAGATATCTGACGACCTTAGAGCACGATGAGATACTTGTGATAGACGTTAACAGTTGTTGTTGTTGTCTTCAGTGCCGAGACTGGTTTGATGCTGCTCTCCATGCTACTTTATCCTGTGCAAGCTTCATCATCTCCCAATACGTAGTGCAGCCTACATCCTTCTGAATCTGTTTAGTGTATTCATCTCTTGATCTCCCTCTACAATTTTTACCTCTACGCTGCCCTCCAATACTAAATTGGTGATCCCTTGATGCCTCAGAACATGTCCTACCAACCGATCCCTTCTTCTTGTCAAGTTGTGCCACAAACTCCTCTTCTCCCCATTCCTATTCAATACTTCCTCATTAGTTACGTGATCTACCCATCTAATTTTCAGCATTTTTCTGTAGCACCACATTTCAAAGGCTTCTATTCTCTTCTTGTCCAAACTATTTATCGTCCATGTTTCACTTCCATACATGGCTACACTCCATACAAATACTTTCAGAAACGACTTCCTGACAATTAAATCTATACTCGATGTTAACAAATTTCTCTTCTTCAGAAACGCTTTCCTTGCCATTGCGAGTCTACATTTTATATCCTCTCTACTACCACCATCATCAGTTACTTTGCTACCCAAATAGCAAAACTCTTTTACTACTTTAAGTGTCTCATTTCCTAATCTAATTCCCTCAGCATCACCTGACTTAA
Source organism: Schistocerca gregaria (assembly GCF_023897955.1). Lineage (NCBI taxonomy): Eukaryota > Metazoa > Arthropoda > Insecta > Orthoptera > Acrididae > Schistocerca > Schistocerca gregaria. The sequence continues at coordinate 180,229,891 of NC_064931.1, read as the reverse complement.
TTCGACTACATTCCATTATCCTCGTTTTGCTTTTGTTGATCTTCATCTTATATCCTTCCTTCAAGACACTGTCCATTCCGTTCAACTGCTCTTCCAAGTCCTTTACTGTCTCTGACAGAATTACAAAGTCATCGGCGAACCTTAAAGTTTTTATTTCTTCTCCATGGATTTTAATACCTACTCCGAAAGTTTTTATTTCTTCTCCATGGATTTTAATACCCACTCCGAATTTTTCTTTTGTTTCCTTTACTGCTTGTTGGATATACAGATTGAATAACATTGGGGAGAGGCTACAACCCTGTCTCACTCCCTTCCCAACCACTGCTTCCCTTTCATGTCCCTCGACTCTTATAACTGCCATCAGGTTTCTGTACAAATTGTAAATAGCCTTTCGCTCCCTGTATTTTACCCCTGCCACCTTCAGAATTTGAAAGAGACTATTCCAGTCAACATTGTCAAAAGCTTTCTCCAAGCCTACAAATGCTAGAAACGTAGGTTCGCCTTTTCTTAATCTAGCTTCTAAGATAAATCGTAGGGTCAGTATTGCCTAATGTGTTCCCATATTTTTACGGAATCCAAACTGATCTTCCCCGAGGTCGGCTTCTACGAGTCTTTCCATTCGTCTGTAAAGAATTCGTGTTAGTATTTTGCAGCTGTGACTTATTAACCTGACAGTTCTGTAATTTTCACATCTGTCAACGCCTGCTTTCTTTGGGACTAGAATTATTATATTCTTCTTGAAGTCTGAAGGTATTTCGCATGTCTCATACATTTTGCTCGCCAGATGGTAGAGTTTTATCATGACTGGCTCTCCCAATGCTGTCAGTAGTTCTAATGGAATGTTGTCTACTCCCGGGGCCTTGTTTCGAATCAGGTCTTTCAGTGCTCTGTCAAACTCTTCACGCAGTTTCATATCTCCCATTTCATCTTCATCTAGATCCTCTTCCATTTCCATAATATTGTCCTCAAGAACATCGCCCTTGTATAGTCCCTCTATATACTCCTTCCACCTTCCACCTTTCTGCTTTCCCTTCTTTGTTTAGAACTGCGTTTCCATCTGAGCCCTCGATATTCATACAAGTTGTTCTCTTTTCTCCAAAGGTCTCTTTAATTTTCTTGTAGGCAGTATCTATATTACCCCTAGTGAGGTAAGCCTCTACATTCTTACATTTGTCCTCTAGCCGTGCCTGCTTAGCCATTTTGCACTTCCTGTCGATCTCATTTTTAAGACTTTGTATTCATCTTTGCCTGCTTCATTTACTGCATTTTTATATTTTCTCCTTTCATTAATTAAATTCAGTATTTCTTCTGTCACCCAAGGATTTCTACTAGCCCTCGTCTTTTTACCTACTTGATCCTGTGCTGCCTTCACCACTTCATCCCTCAAAGCTATCCATTCTTCTTCTATTGTATTTCTTTCCCCCATTATTGTCAATTGTTCCTTTATGCTCTTCCTGAAACTCTCTACAACCTCTGGTTCCTCCAGTTTATCCAGGTCCCATATCCTTAAATTCCCACCTTTTTGCAGTTTCTTCAGTTTTAATCTACAGTTCATAACCAATAGATTGTGGTCAGAGTTCACATCTGCCCCTGGAAATGTCTTACAATTTAAAACCTGGTTCCTAAATCTCTGTCTTACGATTATATAATCTATCTGAAATCTTCTAGTATCTCCAGGGTTCTTCCATGTGTACAACCTTCTTTCAAGATTCTTGAACCAAGTGTTAGCTCTGCGCAAAATTCTACCAGGCGGCTTCCTCTTTCATTTCTTAGCCCCAATCCATATTCACCTACTATATTTCCTTCTCTCCCTTGTCCTACTCTCAAATTCCAATCACCCATGACTATTAAATTTTCGTCTCCCTTCACTACCTGAATAATTTCTTTTATCTCATCATACATTTCATCAATTTCTTCGTCATCTGCAGAGCTAGTTGGCATATAAACTTGTACTACTGTTGTAGGCATGGGCTTCATGTCTATCTTGGCCACAATAATGCGTTCACTATGTTGTTTGTAGTAGCTTACCCGAACTCCAATTTTTTTATTCGTTGTTAAAGCTACTCCTGTATTACTCCTATTTGATTTTTTATTTATAACACTGTAGTCACCTGACCAATAGTCTTGTTCCTCCTGCCACCGAACTTCACTAATTCCCACTATATCTAACTTTAACCTATCCATTTCCCTTTTTAAATTTTCTAATCTACCTGCCCGATTAAGGGATCTGACATTCCACGCTCCGATCCGTAGACCGCCAGTTTTCTTTCTCCTCATAATGACGTCCTCCTAAGTAGTCCCCGGCCGGAAATCCGAATGGGGGACTTTTACCTCCGGAATACTTTACCCAAGAGGACGCCATCAGCATTTATCCATACAGTAAAGCTGCATGCCCTCGGGAAAAATTACGGCCGTAGTTTCCCCTTGCTTTCAGCCGTTCGCAGTACCAGCACAGCAAGGCCGTTTTGGTTACTGTTACAAGGCCAGATCAGTCAATCATCCAGACTGTTGCCCCTGCAACTACTGAAAAGGCTGCTGCCCCTCTTCAGGAACCATAAGTTTGTCTGGCCTCTCAACAGATACCCCTCCATTGTGGTTGCACCTACGTACGGCTATCTGTGTCGCTGATGGGGCCCCTCCAACGGCAAGGTCTATGGTTCATGGGGGGCACTTTAACAGAGTTAAACTGTAAAGCTGACTGTATACGACAAGATACCTACAGAACTAGCAAAATCAGTGGGAGATATGGGAATTAGAGACTTACTTTATTTAATGCCCACAATCTAAAACACAGGAAAATTTCCGTCCCATACCCAGATATTTCAAATTCTAAAGGTGGCAGGGGTAAAATATGGGGAGCGAAACACTACTTGCAATTTGTATAGAAACCAGATGGCAGTTATAAGAGTCGATGGGCACGAAAGGGAAGCAGTGGTTCAGAAGAGAGTGAGAGAGGGTTGTTGCCTATCCCTGATGTTGTTCAATATGTATAACTTTGAGATTTGGCGATGACATTGTAATTCTGTCAGAGGCAGTAAAGGATTTGGAAGAGCAGTTGAACAGAATGAATAATATCTTTAAAGGAGGATATAAGATAAACATCAACAAATGCAAAACGAGGATAACAGAATGTTGTCGAATTAAATCAGATGATGGTAAGGGAATTAGATTAGGAAATGATACACTTAAAGTGGTAAATGGGTTTTACTATTTGGGAAACAAAATAAATGATGAAATAGGGAGAATATAAAATGTAGACTGGCAATGGAAAGGAAAGCATTTCTGAAAAAGAGAAATTTTTTTGACATGGAGTATAGATTTAAATGTTAGAATGTCCATTGTGAAAGTATTTGTATGGAGTGTAGCAATGTATGCCGGCCGGTGTTGCCGAGCGGTTCTAGGCGCTTCAGTCTGGAACCGCGCGACCGCTACGGTCGCAGGCTCGAATCCTGCCTCAGGCGTGGATGTGTGTGATGTCCTTAGGTTAGTTAGGTTTAAGTACTTCTAAGTTCTAGGGGAGTGATGACCTCAGATGTTAAGTCCCATAGTGCGCAGAGCCATTTCAACCATTTTTTTTGTAGCAATGCATGGAAGTGAAACATGAGCGATAATCAGAATAGGAGCATTTGAAATATCATGCTACAGAAGAATGCTGATGATTGTTACATTTACTGAAAGAAGAAAATATCAGAAGCAGCTAATGGGAGGCAAAGAAAACTTCTTCCATCTTATTGATATTAAATATTGAAACACACTGCGAATTTCAAGTTTTGAAACTATTCATCTGGAGTAGAGTGTTATACGGACGTTAGGGGAAACAGAGAAGAAGAAATGACAATAATTTAAAATGAGGCGCTGCAGAGGAATGTAAAAAAAACTTAGCTGTTTTTATAATACACAAAATGAAGAGATACTATAAAGAATATACGAGGGAAGATGCATACACGAAACTCTTTCCACAAAAAGCGCGGATTGGTGAGACATCTGCTGAAGCATAGCATGAATAGTTAACTTGGTACGAAGGAGATACAGAGAGGGTGAAAAAGATCAAAACACGGGACATGGATTTTTGCGGATGTCATGTGCAACAATTGTGGAAGCTGTTATCTAGTCTTTGTACAGAAACAGATAAAGATCTTACCTCAAGGTCACTGATGAGGACTACCGGTTTCGGATTACACACTTCCTCGATTCACATTCAAGGTCACCCTCACTCTCCTCCCCCCTGGGAACCACTGGCAATTGTTCAACGTTACCGCAACCCCCTACCCCTCCCTCTCCCCTCCCCGCCACTACACATAGGAAGATTGGACCAATAGGTAACCAAATCACCCCACAGAAGGTCTTCCTAATTTATTGGAGCTGGCGTCATTCAAATATAAAATGCCCACACCATCGCAGCAGCCACCTTTGGCACTGGACACTGCTCACAGAACTGTAAGAAAATACCCAAGAGAACTACTGTTCGCCAGCATGTATAACTTGGACATGAGTGGATCTAAATGCGTTAATGCAGGCCTGGTTAGGGACAGCGACTTTGGCATGAGCTAAAGTTGAAAATGTGCAACGCGTCGATATCAGAGTTCAGTATTCATAGTATGAGTGGGAATATCTGTGCAATCTAATGATTTATGTAAGGAATAAGATGACGGATGAACATGACCCATCCCATACTCCCAAGGATGTTCAACGTTACAATGTAAAGTCAACATAGTTGCTATGTACAGAGAGGCCATGTTCGAATTAATTTCATGAGGTTTAAATATTTACTCAAAACATCCAAGTGTCGTGAAATTAGATGAACTGTACAGTGCAATATCGTTCGGCACAGAAGATTGTGCCGGTGGCAGCCATTTGTGAGAGGATTTCGTCAATTAGAGCAAAAATAGTGTTACTACATACCAAGTGGAGTCGCGTATCAGTGCCTGTAAACTGATAACCCAGAACATTATGAGCACCTGCCCAATTGCTGGTATCTCCACCTTTGGCTTGGATAAGAGCGACGACACGTTGTGGCAAGGAAGCAATGAGGCCATGGTAGGTCGCTGGTGGGAGTTGACATCAGATGTGCAGACACAAATCACCTAATCCCCGTAAATTTCAGAGAGGGGGCCCCCAGCACATCAATCTGAATTCGCCACTGTGTTCCTCAGACAACTCCATCACACTCTGGCACTGTGAAATCGCGCATTATGTTGTTGAAAAATGCCACTGCCCTTCGGGAAACATGATCGCCATGAAGGGGTGTACGTGGTCTGCAACCAGTGTATGATAAGCCCTGGCCGTCATGGTGTCTTGCACGAGCTCCACTGGGCGCGTGGATGTCCACGTGAATGTTACCCAGAGCATAACAGAGCCGCCACCAGCTTGTCTCCATGCCGCAGTACAGGTGTTACGGAGCTGTCCTGTGGAAGACGACGGATTCGCGCTCTCCCATCGGCATGATGAAGAAGGTATCGAGATTTGTCAGACCATGCAACGTTCTGCCACTGCACCAACATCCAGTGCCAATGGTCACGTGCCCATTTCAGTCGTAGTTGCTGATATTCCGGTGTCAACATTGGCACATTCATGGGCCGCCTGCTGCGGGGCCCATCGTTAGGAGCGTTCGACGCACTGTGAGTACAAACACACTTGTATTCTGCCCAGCATTAAAGTCTGATATTAGTTCCTCCCTATTTGCAGCCCATCCTGTTTTACCAGTCTGCCAGACTAAGACGTCCGCAATCTGTAATGAGGGGTAAGCGCTCAACCGCACGACGTCTGGATGTGGTTTCAGCTTGGTTTCACCATGTGTTAAAGACCCTGGCCAAAGCAGTCCTCGAACACCCGACAAGTCGTTCTGTTTCCGAAATACTTGTCCCGAGTCCCTACGCCTTGACAATCTGCCCTGAGTCAACATTAGATACATCGCGTGCCTTCCACCGGCCGCGGTGGCCTAGCGGTTCTAGATGCTTCAGTCCGGAACCGCGCGGCTCCTACGGTCGCAGGTTCGAATCCTGCCTCGGGCATGGATGTGTGATGTCCTTAAGTTATTTCGGTTTAAGTAATTCTAAGTCTAGGGGACTGATGACCTCAGATGTTCAGTCCCATAGTGCTCAGAGCCATTTGATCCATTTGCGTGCTAGTCTGTCTGACTAGCAGTCATTCCTCGCCTGGTGATGCTGCTATCGCCTGGACAGATTTATATCGATAGTAAGTCGGTGGTAATAATGTTCTCCGTCAAATCTGTAAAGGCTGAATTCACTGAAGGAATATGGGTAACGCCTCGCATTGGCTTGAATGCCAAATTTAAGGCTTATAGACAGCACCTAATTTCAAAATTTTGTGCTGCCACTATGCAATTAAATCTGCAGAGAAAAAACCAGTGAAGCATGTTGTGTTCCCCGCAGAAAAATTGTTGTTTATTTCACCCCCACTCTTCCATGTCCTATCCAACTACCAGGATCTATATGTACATACAGGTGCTTACTGGGAGATAGCCCTCTCAAGTGCCGCTGCTGCCGCCCCTGACACCGCCGTCGGCACCCCTGACGCCTACCTCCGTCGTCTCGACATCGTCTGCATTTGGGAGGTCGACAGTTCAAACCCGCGTCCGGCCATACAGATTTAGGTTTGCCATGGTTTCCCATTTTCCTAAATCGCTTCAGGCATATGCCGGAATGGTTTCATTGAAAGGGCACGGCCGATGTCTTTCCCCCTCCTTCCCTAATCCTAACTTGTGCTCCGTCTCTAATGTAGTCATTGTTGACGGGACTGTAAGCACTAATATCCTTCTTCTTCTCCTCCTCCTACCCTTTAAAATTAAACTTTTTTTGTATTGTTGGAACTCAGCAGGGTAGGCTGAAGTCATTGAGTGATCTGATTAGTTTATTGACGATCTTAGATGTGGATGTCGCTATCTGCCTATTCAGGTGGAGACTTGTAACACCCCCATTAATATGTCAGGCGTGCACTATACTCAGGAAGAGGCTACTAGGGTAGCGGAATCCGTCTAACCTGCACATGTACATTTTTTAGGACAAATAAATCCCTCCACAGGCCCGATAAGATACATTGTAGATCAGAGAAAGAAAATGTTAATATAGTATTTTTAACTGCAGGAGCGTCTTTAGGAAGGACAGATACTTAGTGTCACTGACACTGGTGTCCAGTACGAAAGTAGCTTTCGCTTAATGTCTCTCTGTCACGTAATACAGTTGATCACCAGAGGCGGCAATGCTTGTCATGCAACGTTCTTCCATGCCGGCCAGACGATGGTAAACAGTTCTTGTGGTGCCAAGTTCCATTCCTCCACCAGAGCGGTTGTCCGCCCCGGTAGCTGAGTGGTGAGCGTGACGAATTACCGTCTTACGGGCCCAGTTTCGATTCCCGGCTGGGTCGGGGATTTTCTCAACTCAGGGACTGGGTGTTGTGCTGTCTTCATAATCGTTTCATCCCCATCCGGCGCGCAGGTCGCCCAGTGTGGCGTCGAATGTCCGAGGGTCACTCCAAAAGAAATGCACGCTATTTTTGTAAAAATACAGTTTTCATTCTGAATGTGTGAAAGTTTTACAGTGTGTAGATACATCCTTCCCGCTTGTTTTCAAACTTAGTTCAACCTGTTCCCGTGAGTGGCACCGTCACAGCATGTCTTCAAGATGGCTGCTACACTTGACGTTCGTCAGAAACAACGTACTGTCATATAATTCCTGTGCTGTGAAAACGAGGCAGTGGGAAACATCCACAAGACGTTGAAAAAGGTGCATGCAGATGCTGCTGTCGATCGCAGTACAGTTAGTCGGTGAGCAAGCAGGTTACGTGATGAAAGCGGGCATGGCAATATTTAAGATTGTCCTTGCAGCGGCAGGCCTCGTACTGCACACACTCCAGACAATGTGCAGAGAGTTAACAAACTGGTGACTGCTGACAGACGTATTGTCACGCTACGTTGGAATAGGGATGAAAGTGTTTGCAGAGTACTGAAAGTGTTGGCGTTAAAAAAGATTTGTTCCAGGTGGGTTCCCAGGATGTTGACAGTGGCTCACAAAGAAACAAGAAAAACGGTATGCAGCGAACTTTTGGAACAGTACGAGAATGGTGGGGATGAATTTCTTGGAAGAATTGTCACAGGTGATGAAACATGGCTCCATCATTTTTCACTAGAGACGAAGAGGCAATCATTGGAGTGGCATCATGAAAATTCACCCAAGAAAAAAAAACTCAAAACCACACCTTCTGCTGGAATAGTTATGGCTACGGTGTTTTTCGATTCCGAAGGACTCTTGCTTGTGGACATCATGCCAAGTGGAACCACCATAAATTCTGATGCATATGTGACGACACAGAAGAAACTTCAAGCTCGACTGAGTCGTGTTCGACCACATCGGCAAAAGCAGGATGTTTTTCTGTTGCACTACAATTCACGGCCACATGCCAGTCAAAAAACCATGGAATCGATCACAAAACTCGTATGGACAACACTGAAACACTCGCCTTACAGTCCTGACCTGGCTCCATATGAGTATCATCTCTTTGTGAAACTGAAAGACTCTCTTCGTGGAACAAGGTTTGAAGATGATGACTCCCTTGTGCAAGCTGCCAAACAGTGGCTCCAATAGCTTGGTCCAGAATTTTACCGTGAGGGTATACAGGCGTTGGTTCTAAGATGGCGTAAGGCAGTTTAGAGGGATGGAAATTATGTGGAGAAATGAAAATATTGTTCCTAAAGGATGTATCTACACACTGCAAAACTTTCAAACATGTAGAATAAAAGATGGATTTTAAAAAAATAGTGTGCATTTCTTTTGGAGTGACCCTCGTAATAAGACGTGCACCAAAGCTGCCGGACCTGCCCCGCAAGGGGCCTCTCGGCCAATGACGCCAAACGCTCATTTCCATTTATCAGCGCGGTTGACAACTGCTGGATGATCGATCGTACATGTGGACGTGCTGCAATACGTCTCCGCAGTGCGTCCCACACTTGCTCGATGGGATTTAACTCGATGGCACCGGCAGGTCAGTCCATTTGCCGAATATCCTCTCGTTCCGGAAGCTCTTTCACCAGTTCTGTTCGATGCGGTTGGGCATTGGCATCCTTAAAAATGAAGTCAGGGCCGAATCCAACCCTGAAAAGACGCACATGGGGAATTAAGTACAGCGTCTCAATAACGTTGACTGGTGAGTATACCGTGTTAAAGATTTCGACGTTACAAGGCACATGAAACATTATGCCTTCCCAAATGTAACACCAGGGCCACCAAAATAACATTATTCCAGTGTGCATTACGTGTTTCCAGCTCTCGCCATATGAGGGTACCTCTAGAATCATTTACTCAGACTGAATATGGTCTCATCCTAGAAGAGCACGCGACCCCACTCGTCAATGGTCGAGCTCTTATGTTCTTGGCACCGTCACAAACGCTGCCACCGATGTACAAGTGCCAATGGAACACAGTGTATTGGACGTCGGGCTAAGAGGCCACTCGCATTCGGTCGCCGTGCCACGGAGGAACGTAAGATTGCGTGCCTTGTATACCTGTTAAATGTGGTCGCAACTGTAGCCGCTGTTTGACGTGGTTCCTTCTTGCCTATTGCACAATGTTCTGGTAATCTGCTGCTGCAGTTGAACGTGGTCGACCACCTCCTCTCCTTCGGGCAGCAGCGCCTCTGGTTCGGAACGCTTACCATGAACATGAATCAATGTTGGGAGCAATCAAAAACTCCTGAGCTACACTCGTCACACTTCGTCTATTATCCAGTTTCCTGATGAATCTTCCGCGTGTGAAGTCGCCCAAATGTTGTCTCTGGGCCATGTTGTAACGAACACGACCGCAGTGCACTGTAACTGCTTCCTGACTGTCACAAGCTGTCTTTTCCCATTTCTTTAACTGCCTCATGTTGCGGTTGACGCTATAGTCACGCTGACCTCACGTCCTGTGACGTCCAACCTCCTGCGAACGACTGGGAGACCTCTAACAAAATCTTTCCTGAGTTTCACTCAGTAGTTAACATGTTGTGTTACTGTCTCCAGCTCGTTCTTAAGTTTTGGGGAGCAGTGTATAACCGTTCACAATGCCCACATAGTAATAGGGACAGAAACCAGGCTAAATGATAATAGCAACGAAATTACAAATTCATGCTGAAATATATATCTGAAAGGTAGTTTGAACAACGGTACTGGATGCGTGTTTATATGATAATATCTAGTGAGGTTAGTACAGAATCCGAGTTTAAAATAATTTGGGTGAAGGGAAGTGTTCAAGTTGGATCAAATATGACTATCGGATAATTTTATAGACCCTCTGCCTAAGGAGTAATAGTCGCAGGACATATAAGAGAAAACCGGGAAAAGGTTGCCCATAAATTTCCTGTTCATTTTATAGCAGTAACGAGAGATCTAAACTTGACAGCTATAGACTGGGATATTCAAGTGATTAAGGCGGGTAGAAGGTACAGGGAACTATGTGACATTGTTCTAAATGGCTGATGAGGAAATTACTTTGAGCAGCTAATCAGAGAATCCACTCTTGACAGAACCATATTAGATTTCCTGGTCGCCAATCCCAATTTTTCAACTCACCTCAGAACAGGGAGTGAGTGAACATAATGCCATTATAGAATCAAGGAGTACGGCTGTGAAAAAGAAATTTTAGAATATATTTTGTACTCGCATATTACGAAATTTCTTAAGAAATTTTGGGACTCAAATGGGCTTCGAAAACAACAATCGTGTGACCTAAAGTTCGCTGGAGTAATGAAATGAGCTTTTGGCGTCATGGGTTGGGAGGCGCCTTGAGGTGCAGGTCCGGCCGCCTTGGTGCAGGTCGTAGTACATTCAACGCCACATTGGGCGACCTGCGCGCCGGATGGGGATGAAATGATGATGATGACAGCACAACATCCAGTTCCTGAGCGGAGAAAATCCCCGGCCCAGCCGGGAATCGAACCCGGGCCCGTAGGACGGCAATCCGTCACGCTGACCACTCAGCGATAGGGGCGGACAGATTGCTGTAGTTGTCCGCGAGAACCAGAAAGCAGGAGATACGTTCACTGGGGAAGATCCCGTGTTCCTTGGCTTCCGGAAGGCTTTCGATACAGATCCGAACTGCCGCGTAATGAACAAAAAGAGAGCGGACACAATACCAAACTAGCTATGTGACTGGATTGAAGGATTCCTAGCAAACAGAACACGGTATATCACTCTCAATGGAGAGAAATCTTCAGACGTAAAAGTAGCTTCTGGTGTGCCGCAAGAGAGAGTACGCAGGATGCAGGATGATCATCAGTGGATCGGCGCTTGGTGTAGGTATTGGAAATTGACCCTCAACATAAACAATGTGGCATATTGCGCATGCAATCACATCCACAAAATATCTATCAGCATGCATATGGAGCTATTTAAAGAGGAACGACGATATAAAATTAATCGCAGGTAAGGCAGACGTCAGACTGAGTTTCATTTGAAGACTCCTCAGAAAAGTAGTCCACCTACAAGGAGGTAGCTCAGAAAACCATATTGCCCGACACTCTGGGCTCTGTACTAGATAGGACTGATGGAAGAAACAGAGAAAATTCCAAAAAAGGAGCGCGTATCGTTACAGTCTCATTCAGTAAGCACGAAAGTACGACAGAGATATTCAGATACCTCCAGTGGCAGGCTCTGCAAGAGAGGCGTTCTGCATTGGAGTGTTGTTTACCGTTAAAAGTTCCATGAAGAGTCAACCAAAATGCTGCTGCCTCCTACGTATATCTTTCGGAGATATCATGAAGGTAAAGTTAGAAAGATTCAAGCCCAGACGGAGGCTTACTAACAGTCGTTCAACCAGCGAACCATTCGCGACAGAAACAGGAAAAGCGGCAAGTGACTGTGGTACACAAAATGCCCCCCCCCCCAATTAACCCCCCTCTTCCCCCCTCCAGGCTATCAGTGATTTCCATAAATCTTTGCGATGATTCCTTTGAAAGTGTACAGCCTCCTATTCTTCCACAAAGCGAGTTTATGTTCGTCACTAATGGCGTAGCCGTCGATGGGACGCTAAATGGTTCAAATGGCTCTGAGCACTATGGGACTCAACTGCTGTGGTCATTAGTCCCCTAGAACTTAGAACTACTTAAACCTAACTAACCTAAAGACATCACACACATCCATGCCCAAGGCAGGATTCGAACCTGCGACCGTAGCAGTCGCACGGGTCCGGACTGAGCGCCTAGACCCGCGAGACCACCGCGGCCGACGGACGCTAAATCCTGTTCTTGGTTCCTCCCTTTTTTCCATTACTGACCACTCAGAAAGTGTGCTATGGCTATTTCCGTTCTCTCTTACCCTCTTCCATTTCCAGCTCCACGTCGACAGACACTGGGATACTCACAGAAATCCATTTTTGTACCTCTGTGTACAAACTCACGTAACATGATTTGCATTTCGAGAAGAACTTCAAAATTTAGTTATCTAACTGAATTGCACACTCACCTTCAGCACAGTTATTTCATTAATTTCCTGACGCATTTCAGCCGTATACTAAGCATCTCGTAGATCTTGTCGGTATAAATCATAAGTGGCAAATGAAAGTCAGGAAATTAAGAAAATAATTGCAGTCAAGACAAACATACAATTCAATTGCATAAGTGCAACTGTGACCGCTGCATCTCATTTTGCGTTCGTGCAACATATTTTAAAACTTAGTAGCGCATGAAATGTCAACTGTTTGTCGTTCGCCGGCCGGAGTAGCCGAGCGGTTCTAGGCGCTACAGTCTGGAACCGCGCGACCGCTACGGTCACAGGTTCGAATCCTGCCTCGGGCATGGAAGTGTGTGATGTCCTTAGGTTGGTTAGGTTTAAGTAGTTCTAAGTTCTAGGGGACTGATGACCTCAGAAGTTAAGTCCCATTGTGCTCAGAGCCATTCGAACCATTTTTTTTTTTTTGTTTGTCGTTCATTTTGAAGGTATCTCGCGGGTGACAACTTACTGACATCTACCGCTACGGAATTAGTGGTGTTAATACGAAAGTATTAACCTGGAGGTCGAATTCGAGTTTATCAGGCAGGCACGTCCCCCCCCCCCCCCCTCCCCCCGCGTTGACGTTTAACCGCGCTGCCGTCTGCCAAGGCTCCAAGGCTACATATCCTGCGTTGTCGTCTCCCCAAACCGCTGGTAACACAAAGGAGTGACCATGAAACAAGTTCGATTACGCAGTGTTATTGTTTAGCACAAGGATGGGAATTCGCTATGGGCAAAAATGCACACATTATTAGTCACTGCAATTGTATAGTTCAAGGCCAGCTCTGTAACTGTCTATTACACCCTACGTGCGTAATTGCAGTAATCACATAGATCCAGCAAATATGGTTGCTTTTTTTCACTTTTTATGATATTCTTAATGTTTCGAGCTATATAAGTGTTCTAAAGTCGTCACACGCTCTACACTTCACCGTGTCTTAGAACGATGACTATTCACTGTTTATAATCTTTTGAAAAACATCACTCCGAGCGTGGCACGTCACTCGCCGACCAAGTGTCCGCTTCGTGTTGGAATGTTGATTGTTGTCGAGCGTGAAACACTCTATTGCAAACACATCATTCGCACATTTTACACGAGATGAATTTATACAGTTTTTTCATACTCGTCGCACTGTATGCACTTAACAACATCTGCTCATTAAGGACGTCCGCTAAAGTCTGTACAAAGTACGGCGATCGTTCACTTAACACTTTCTCATATTACAGATTGCGAATTACACATTTTCACATAGTTCAAGTCACGGTTTTTATTGTCTCTGTGACTGCACAATTTTTCTCCATAGAACAAGCTAATCACAGATTCTGTCATTTACATTATCTGGCCTTTGTTTAGAGGCAGGTGTTACAATTTGTGAGTTACGCAATTCGTTGCTTACGTTCCTGCACCCCATGTCACGTTTGTCTGACCAATAGATCATCAGGATTTATACTCAGACCCTGACCTAATTTTACAATAATAATGGCTTTACCATATTATACACAACAAATTGCCCATATTTTTATATTTTCGCAGGACTACCGTGCATGTTCCTGTGTTACACGGTGTGTAATACCTATTTCTCAAGCCGATTCTAAGTTTAGCTATGGATCCAAAAATCTAGCAAAGTCATGCGGTAAAATTGCATGACATATCCCTGCTCGATTGAGTCTAAAATTTTTCCACCGAAATCTGATCCATGGTGTTTCCCTTTAACATGGGTTTTACTCATGGTCATCTTTCTTCTTGTTCTAGTAGTTGAAATATTACCAAATAAATGAGTATTTAAGAAAATTAAACTTACATCTCTACTAAACCTTTCACAAGCTGAACGTTCCAACGAAATAATAATCCTAACTTAACGTTACAGTGTAGAATTAAATCAAATGTCTTATTAAAAATAGATATCCCTTTATCTTCCTTATTCTACTTCAGATTTGCGAACTTGTGTTCCTTCGTTACACTGTTCAGTAAGTAATGTATTTCCTATGTATCTTTGAAAAGCAAGTAATATTGTTCTTTTGTCAAGTACACTCACATGGATGTCCTAAATACAGAAAAATATACCTTGGAAAACATTTCTATACTACTATATACATGAAAAGTACATCAAAAACTGAAAGAAAATCTTATATCGACATTGTCGTTATGTGTAATTTTATGTACAGATTGATCTCTTTATAGCTGTACAGAATATGTGGCGTGACAGAAAGTTTCATGGGGCAACACCTCTATGTTGTATTCGTTATCCTTAATTACTCCAGGTTTCTCAGAGGAAACATTTAAGTGTCTGGAGAGCAAACAGGTAAGCTCCTGCTGCTGGATACTGTTCAGATAATCAGATTCCTAAACATTGTTGTAAACAATTTCCTGTATTTTCGCAGTGTTCTCTATTCCCTTTTCAGGATAATAGTATTCCTTCCCTTTTAAATCACAGTTAACTTGTAAAATCTTTAAACCGCGGCATTTGATTTGAATACTCTGGCAATACTTGCCATGTACATATTTTGTTCTGACCATACCCAGTACAATTCTGCTCCCACCATACATTAAAACAATTTCTCCGGTGGAAAGGTCAATACTTGCCTTTCTGCTCCTCAGGAAACCACAACCCAGGATACAAGATACGGATAAACCTTTTACTACTAAGAAAGTGCATTTGATCGCTCTTTCCCTAAATTTTAGGTCAACCTGTACCTGGAATTTAATTGTTTGTGCCTGTGTCCCAATAGCCCCAGGCACCCGACAGATTTGTACTAGATAAGTCGGTATGTTATTTGTCTTAATAACGCCCCATACAGTTCCGAATTCAGAACTCACTACTAGTCGCGCCAGTATCAATGTACGCGCCGACTGGAATATCTTCCCTCCGCGTTTTAATCACAGCCTGTTCTAGATCGCTGCTTTTGCATTTACTAGGTTCGTTTAATAATTCATCCTGCATTGCGATATCATCATTATACCGCAGCAGGTCAACGTTTTCTCGAGTCTATTTTGGTGCGCCCCTACTTCGCCCGCCGGCCGCTGTGGCCGAGCGGTTCTAGGCGCTTCTGTATGGAACCGCGCGACCGCTACGTCGCAGGTTCGAATCCTGGCCTGGGCATGGATGTCTGTGATGTTCTTAGGTTTGTTAGGTTTAAGTAGTTCTAACTTCTAGAGGTTTGTTGACATCAGATGTTAAGAGCTCACAGCCATTTGAGCCTACTTCGCCCGCCGACCAACAATAGGGAGCTTATTGCAGTCGGAACTAGTTTGTTGTCTTGGAGGGGCCTGGACGGTTGCCGTCTGACACCTCTACTATCCTAACATTGGATTGCTGTTAAAACATTTCAGCTCCTCAACACCAAATTAAAACGTTCCACTTCAATTTGTTTGCACTTATAGCGATCCAGCGATCCCAGCTTCCTCAACCAAATTAAAACGTTGCATTAGGAGGTGTCTGCTTCGTGCAAAAGGTCTTGAGTTCATATTGACGACAACAAGTAATTCTTCATTACAGACGTTTATTTACAAACAGAACTGACAGACTTCACAGACTCAACAACTGACTCTCAGAGCTAACCGCACTGCATATCCGAACTGGCAACTGACAACTCCTAGGTGTATTAATATCTTTCCAAACAATGAGAGTCTTTGACAATGTTTTGTTTACAATACGATAGCAATTCACGACTTAAAACTAAATTAGACATTACAGAATTTTAGTACAGATTAAAGTAAGTAAAAGGATCAGTACATATAAATTCTTACAAGCATAATTTCCAAATAGATTTTATAACATTTTTCTACCAGCTTCTGGATAACCTTCACCAGATTTGTACCGATGTTTCCAGAAATATCTTGACATTTGATTCTGGATATTTCTTGAGTGATTTAGAACAACTATTTATATGTAAAATGATTTAAATCGTGTTTCAAAACGTAAATAAATCTTTTTAGCAATATTTCTTGATACAAATCGTGTTTCGAAATTAGGTTATGAAACAGTTTTCACAAGTTTTCGTATTTTTGCGATCATGATATAGAATTTCTCCATAGAAAGTTCCAGAAGTGTGCATTAAACGTTCATTTACAGACTTTCTCTTTAGCTGGTGAGTTTTTAAAAGTATCTTGTCCATATTATACGAAATAATTTAGCTCAAAACTGATAATTTATACAATTAATCAGAGCTACAGCAAACAGTGAGTCTTTCTTTTACAAAATGAAATATAATTACAAAATTGAATGAAAATAGGTTACTAACACTAATATACATTTACATTAATTCTTTTTTGGTTCTTTCTGTGCAAAATGTCCTAATATTGACACAGTACAATACTTAAACATCACCAAAGTTTCCCTTTACATTTTGCATATCTGTATCGACATCCCCTAAAAGTCTACAGTATCGAATACTTCAATATGTCCCAATATGTCCTGTAATGTTACACTGTGTTGACGAATTTTGTTGATTTAAGTTTCCTCCGCGATCTTCATTTCTTTGTTCACTGTTCCGTCCCGATGGGGGACCTGTGTTTTGATTATACGGTGGCGAGAAATGACTCTGCCATTGGTTTCGGTTGTTACTGTTGCTATTTCGCCACATCGAATTGCTTTGGTATCCGGTGTTGGGTCTGTCATCCCACTTTCTTTTTCTATTCAGTTGCGGATACCATCGCCATTCGCTTGCCTTCCGTTACTGGTTGGCTGATCACAGCCTTTACCATTCTTATTATTGTGGCCTTGTTTGTTATTCCTATTGCCATTTTTCAGAGGAGAAGACGAATAATTTGTACCACTTTTTTCTGCCTTCCTCTCCTCTAATGCCAAATCAATCTTGTCTAATACTGATAGGTGTTTGTCTAAATCTTCCTCGTCAACATTAATCAACTTATGTTTGATATGCCCTGGCAGCCGCAACTTTAACAACCGTATGACATCTTTACTAGCCATTGGCTCATCCAAGTACCTGGTCTTACTAATGTGTGTCTCAAAATATTTCCTTACACTACCGTGTCTGGGATTACACATTTATGGACAACAGACTTCATTTCTTAATCTCTCCTGAATACTCGGTGACCAATAATTGCCTGAGGAAGCCTTTTCAAATTGCTCAGTGTTGTCACACCTATCTATTTCCTCATTTGCACAGACTCCAGCATCTCCCTGTATGAGAGATACAATAAACTGAAATTTTTGCTTTTCTATCCACATACTGCGCAAGATATTCCTAAAACCTTTAATGAAAATGCTTGGGTGAACAGATTTCCTTTCGTTATTAAAAATTTGGAATTGCCTATGTTTAAGTAGGCTTTCCTCTACCTTGGGGTTTGACTCCAGTGCCGCCGCCCCCGAAATGTTAGGCAGCATTGTCGGTACACTATTAGGACCGTGGCTGCTACGGCCACTGTCATGTGGTTGATCATAATTACTAACCATACTCGATGCATTACCAAACACTTTACGAGTAGGCGTGATACTTTCTATAATGTTTTGAGAGCCTCGCGCCTCGCGCTCTAAGTTGGCAATACGCTCTGTCACTTCGCGCTGCCAGTGTTGCAGATCTGCGCCTAACTTATCGCTCAGATGTGCGACTTCTGTTTTCAGCGTTTGCTTTACTAGATTGTTAACAAGGTCAACGCCCCCCAGTCACACGTTGTATCGCAATGTTTACTTTTTCTTCTACCTGTTGTACTATTGTTTGTTCTTTCGATTCCAGCCATTCCCGGAATTCTTTCTCGATTTTGTCAGCCTGCTCTGCTAAATTATTTTCAATACACTCTTGCTGTGAAACTTCTAGTTGCTCCACGCGAGTCGTGATTAAATTTACCTCCTCGTTCAAAGTCGTTTGTGCTGCCTGTATGGCCTTTATCTCCTAAGCTAAGTTGCTGACTAGTACAGACAGCCCCTGATAGGAATTCTTTCATTCAGTTACCTCTGAGGAAATTTTCTCAAGGTAATCTGATAGCATTTTTTCATTAGTTTGTTCTCGCTCAGCTAACTGTGATAACAGTTTCCTATCCCTCTCAGCTTGTGATCGATCACTTTCTTCTAACTCTCGTTTTAACTTTTCGTCTCTTTCAAACAATTGTCCATTTCTCTCCTTTCCTTATCACGTTCCTTCAATTTGCGTAGTAAAGCTGCAAATGAGTCGGGCAGTGGAGAGCACACAGGTTACATAAAAATTCTTTGCACTGGCCTGTTCGGTGTTAAAACATTTTCTGTTAACGGTCTGACAGCCTCTACAAGAAACATATTTGTTGTTGTCAGGTGTGCCCCCAGCAACTCAACTGCTGAGGCAGTGGCTGTACTATCATAAACAAATCTACTCCTTTCCTGCATGTTATCTTGCTGAACAAAATCTGTGCAAAATTTCGCATCCATAATTCTACCCACTTTGGCCATACCTTGATTTTGCTATCGTAACAAGTCTCCACTCTCCTAGACACAATACATAAACATATACACTTACAATCACACACGTTAAAAGCAAGTACTACTGCAAAGACACAATGCTAAACCTTGGTTGTTGTGACAAAGAGAAAGTTAAACTCAATAGCATTACACTGCCTTACACTGCGATTTTACACAGAGTACGTGAAGGAACTTGCCCCCCTTCTTGCAGCGGTGTACCGTAGGTCTCTAGAATAGCGAAGCGTTCCAAAGGATTGGAAAAGGGCACAGGTCATCCCAGTTTTCAAGAAGGGACGTCGAACAGATGTGCAGAACTATAGAACTATATCTCTAAGGTCGATCAGTTGTAGAATTTTGGAATAAGTATTATGTTCGAGTATAATGACTTTTCTGGAGACTAGGAATCTACTCTGTAGGAATCAGCATGGGTTTCGAAAAAGACGATCGTGTGAAACCCAGCTCGCGCTATTCGTCCACGAGACTCAGAGGTCCATAGACACGGGTTCACAGGTAGATGCCGTATTTCTTGACTTCCCCACAGTCGTTTAATGAACAAAGTAAGAGCATACGGACTATCAGACCAATTGTGTTACAGGATTGAGGAGTTCCTAGATAATAGAACGCAGCATGTCATTCTCAATGGAGAGAAGTCTTCCGAAGTAAGAGTGATTTCAGGTGTGCCGCAGGGGAGTGTCATAGGACCGTTGCTATTCACAATATACATAAATGACCTGGTGGATGACATCGGAAGTTCACTGACGCTTTTTGCAGATGATGCTGTGGTGTATCGAGAGGTTGCAAAAATGAAAAATTGTACTGAAATGCAGGAGGATGTGCAGCGAATTGACACATGGTGCAGGGAATGGCAATTGAATCTCAATGTAGACAAGTGTAATGTGCTGCGAATACATAGAAAGATAGATCCCTTATCATTTAGCTACAAAATAGCAGGTCAGCAACTGGAAGCAGTTAATTCCATAAATTATTTGGGAGTACGCATTAGGAGTGATTTAAAATGGAATGATCATATAAAGTTGATTGACGGTAAAGCAGATGCCAGACTGAGATTCATTGGAAGAATCCTAAGGAAATGCAATCCGAAAACAAAGAAAGTAGGTTACAGTGCGCTTGTTCGCCCACTGCTTGAATACTGCTCAACAGTGTTGGATCCGTACCAGATAGGGTTGACAGAAGAGAGAGAGAAGATCCAACGGACAGCAGCGCGCTTCGTTACAGGATCATTTAGTAATCGCGAAAGCGTTACGGAGATAATAGATAAACTCCAGTGGAAGACTCTGCAGGAGAGACGCTCAGTAGCTCGGTACGGGCTTTTGTTAAAGTTTCGAGAACATACCTTCACCGAAGAGTCAAGCAGTATATTGCTCCCTCCTACGTATATCTCACGAAGAGACCATGAGGATAAAATCAGAGAGATTAGAGCCCACACAGAAGCATACCGACAATCCTTCTTTCCACGTACAATACGAGACTGGAATAGAAGGGAGAACCGATAGAGGTACTCAGGGTACTCTCCGCCACACACTGTCAGGTGGCTTGCGGAGTATGGATGTAGATGTAGATGTAGATGTATCAGTATCAGTAATTGTCCTAAAATTGTAACTTGAAATGAATTTCTGCCTCACCTTGAGTCATCAGTTGAGCAGTGCATGTCAAACTTTAGTGCAATAACAGGATTGTATGCATGCTAGTACTTACCTTTGTACTAGTACCGTATTCGGTATTGGTTTATTTGTCTTTATTTTCAGCTTGGCAGCTGTCTCTTTCATATATCTCAGGGTCGGTTTTCTTCACAGCCATACAACATTCCGTAGATGTTCGTAATTTTCATGTAAAAAAAGTTAGGGTTCTGGTTAGTATACAAATTACGGATACATATATACACATAAAATCACAAAAATACAAATATTACTAAGAAATTCTATTTGAAATTATGTCTATTTTCTATTAGTCTGGCCCCACGGGCAAAGGGCTCCAGTTGTTGTGTATCAACATACATAACCTATTAATGTGCGCGTTCTATTATTTTATTTTATTTATATTTTATTTTTAATTTGATTTTGGT
Source organism: Schistocerca gregaria (assembly GCF_023897955.1). Classification (NCBI taxonomy): domain Eukaryota; kingdom Metazoa; phylum Arthropoda; class Insecta; order Orthoptera; family Acrididae; genus Schistocerca; species Schistocerca gregaria. The sequence goes on along the minus strand of NC_064931.1, from coordinate 180,208,938 downwards.
TCCACTTCAAAGATATGCAAGGCACGGATCGTTCTTAGACTTTACTGACACAAAAATGTAGCGTGGGATCCTGTATAATTATTGAAATTACTTAGACGAATCCACGCTCAAAAACAGTTAATCATTATAGGCTAGATACACATACAAAAAAGTATTTCACCATTTTCAGTACGAAAGGACCTACGTGTGATTTAATTACGTCTTAGTGCAGGCCAAGTCTGCGTCCTATTGCATGTAACATAAATTGTCCGAATAAATCGTTAAGTACTTTGAAAAATGTCAGTTTCCTTTATATCATGAATGAAAGAAATGAAATCACCGATATCCAGCGTCGCCTGTGGAAAGAACGGGATAATAATTACGATAATTTGAAATTGCCGCTTAATGGCGGCCAATTGTCGCCGTCCAGCGATGTTCATCTTGCTGTCTGCGCGGCGTCTGAAATTGTTTAAAAAATGATGGAACAAGCAAATGGGATACGTGATGCAAGTTACAGTTAAAATTAACAACAGCAATACGTAAGACATATATTGGAGCACACTGCTCGAAAATTAAAACATGTACACACCTTATTATGTAGACTGCGCACAATGGCGTTCTACCCGAACAAGAACAAGCAAGAGAGTGTGTGGCGCTTTTTGTTTCACGCCGATACCAAAAGGAACAAAGGCAGTAATAATACTTACCTTGCGGATAATAGTTTGTCTTTGTAATCGCATTTATCCCTTGACCTCCAGTAGCGTTTCTTTTACATATGACAAATATAATTGTCCAGTATTGTGGAAAAATATTCAAGAATTTATAGTTTGCCTAATCTGGGCCATGGGACGTCATAAATACTGAGACTGCTTACATACATATAATGGGGCTCTATCTCTCGGTTACAGCAGTCGCTCGCTTTGACGGCTGACTGTTGAAACGCGTCTTGCTGATTTATCTAGCAATAAACCGTACCCGCGAATGGCGTCTGTCTTCACGCCGTAGCTATAAAAACAGCTGCAGGCTTCACTCACCTTTTCCATCTTTACCACAGTTGCAGTAGAACTGAGTCTTCCCAAACAAATGTCTAGGATATGATACTCTTCTACGTGACGTTCGCTCAGGTTATACAAAATAGTTATAGGCCTTCGAGATGGGCAGCGATGAAAATACTTAAGAGCAAATCTTTACATTAATAGTAATTAGGTTTCTTCGAAGTATGAGCACATGTCAACATAATATGTAAAGTTACAGGGAGACAATTATTGAACTACATGAAAAGGCTCTGAGCACTATGGGACTTAATATCTATAGTCCTAAATCCCTTAGAACTTAGAACTACTTAAACCTAACTAACCTAAGGACGTCACACAACACCCAGCCATCACGAGGCAGAGAAAATCCCTGACCCCGCCGGGAATCGAACCCGGGAACCCGGACGTGAGAAGCGAGAACGCTACCGCACGACCACGAGATGCGGGCTACATCAAAAGGAAACGCAAATAATTTACAAACTACGGCGTGCACACACTTTGTTCAACATGTAAACGTCACTAAAGATATTGGGATTTAGGGTATGACGTATTCGATAGGACGATGATGTTGCGCAGACGGATAGCGAAATTCTGCATGACCCGCTGAAGTGTCGGGACATCAATGCTCTCTATGACATCCCGATTGGCTGTTTTCAGCTGAGCAATGGTTTTGGGATTATTGCCGTACGCCTTGTCTTTAACATAGTCCCACAAAACGGAGTCGTTTGTGTTCAGGTCCGGAGAATATGGCGGCCAATCGACCTCACTGCCAGTGGTCTCTGGGTACTCAAGAATCAGTGCTCCTCCAGGACATCAAACATTCTCCTGCTTCTATGGAGTTGAGCTCCGTCTTGCATGAACCCCAGGATCACTTTCGATAATGGGGATGAAATTATCTTCCAAAACTTTCACGCACCGTTCGATAATCACCGTGCAATCAAGGATATATCTCACCGATTATTCCGTGACTTGACGTTGCACAACACACAGTCACCCGTTGAAGGTGAAGAGACTTCCCGATCGCGAAATACTGATTCTCAGTCCCGCAAATGCACAAATTTTGCTTATTGACGAACCCATCCAAATGAAAGTGGGCTTCGTCGCTAAACCAAAACATGCCCGCGCGTACTAATTCCCATCATGCCCCGCGGCTAACCGTGCAGTTTGAACCTCATAACCCGGTATTTTTTGTTCGATAGCCCACTACCTTTATTCAAAACCTGTTCAAATAAGTATCGCTGTGTATTATTCACGTAAAAATGTCGTTATTAAAACCGTAACACAAAACTGACTTCCATTCTCCTTGACTGACACAGTGCATGTAGATGGCGTAACTCAGCTTGTCCACTTGCTAGAGTTGACAGTAAACACATGGAGAAATAAAAATCCGCGCCACTCGTTCTCCATAAATTAGTAGCATTTCTACCTTCTCTTTGTTGCTGTTCATTGCACTCACAAAATCTTCAACTGAAGATGGTTCACTGAGTGACTAGTGCGAAATATCGGTCGTGCGGTAGCGTTCTCGCATCCCACGCCCGGGTTGCCGGGTTCGATTCCTGGCGGGGTCAGGGATTTTCTCTGCCTCGTGATGGCTGGGTGTTGTGTGATGTCCTTAGGTTAGTTAGGTTTAAGTAGTTCTAAGTTCTAGGGGACTGATGACCATAGATGTTAAGTCCCATAGTGCTCAGAGCCATTTTTTTTTTTTTTTTTTTTTTTTGCGAAATATCCTCGTGTTCCATTTTCTTACTGTCAACTCCAGCAATAGAAAGAGTTGCGCTACCAGGATATCTGAGCTACACCTACATGGATACTCTGCAAATCACATTTATGTGCCTGGCAGAGGGTTCATCGAACCACCTTCACAATTCTCTATTATTCCAATCTCGTATAGCGCGAGGAAAGAACGAACACCTATATCTTTCTGTACGAGCTCTGATTTCCATTATTTTCTCCGTATGTTGGTCGGTGTCAACAAAATATTTTCACATTCGAAGGATAAATTTGGTGATTGGAATTTCGTGAGAAGATGCCTTCGCAACGAAAAACGCCTTTCTTTTAATGGTGTCCAGCCCAAATCCTGTATCATTTCTGTGACACACTCTCCCATATTTCGCGATAATAAAAAACGTAATGCCCTTCTTTGAATTTTCTCGATCTACTCCGTCAGTGCTAGCTGGTAAGTATCCCACACCGTGGAGCAGTATTCTAAAAGAGGACGGACAAGCGCAGTGTAAGCAGTCTCGTTAGTAGATCTGTTACATTTTCCAAGTGTCCTGCCAATAAAAGGCAGTCTTTGGTTTGCTTTCCCCACAACATTTTCTATGTGTTCCTTCCAATTTAAGTTGTTAGTAATTGTAATACCTAGGTATTTAGTTGAATTACGGCTTTTAGATTAGACTGATTTATCGTGTAACCGAAGTTTAACGAATTCCTTTTAGCACTCATGTGGATGACCTCACATTTTTCGTTATTTAGGGTCAACTGCAAATTTTCGCATCATTCAGATACCTTTTCTAAATCGTTTTGCAATTTGTTTTGATCTTCTGATGACTTTATTAGTCGATAAACGAAAGTGTCATCTGTAAACAACCTTTGACGGCTGCTTAGATTGTCTCCCAAATCGATTATGTAGATAAGGAAGAGCAAAGGGCTTATAACACTACCTTGGGAAACGCCAGAAATCACTTTTGTTTTACTCGATGACTTTCCATCAATTACTACGAACTGTGACCTCTCTGGGAGGAGATCACAAATCCAGTTACATAACTGAGACGATGTTCCATAAGCACGCAATTCCACTACAAGCTGCTTGTGTGGTACAGTGGGAAAAGCCTTCCGGAAATCCAGATATACGGAATCGATCTGAAATCCGTTGTCAATAGCACTCAACAATTTATCTGAATGAAGAGCTAGTTGTGTTTCACAGTAGCGATGTTTTCTAAACCCGTGGTGATTGTGTCTCAATAGACAGTTTTCTTCGAGGTAATTCATAATGTTAGAAGACAATATATGTTCTAAAATCCTGCTACATATCGACGTTAACGACATGGGCCTGTAATTTAGTGGATTACTCCTACTATCTTTCTTGAATATTGGTGTGACCTGTGCAACTTTCCAGTCTTTGGGTACGGATCTTTCGTCGAGCGAACGATTGTATATGATTGTTAAGTGTGGAGCTAATGCATCAGCATACTCCGAAAGGAACCTAATTGGTATACAGCCTGAAACAGAAGACTTGCTTTTATTAAGTGATTTAAGTTGCTTCACTACTCCGAGGATATTTACTTCTACGTTATTCATGTTGGCAGCTGTTCTCGATTCGAATTCTGGATATTTACTTTATCTTCTTTTGTGAAGGCGTTTCGGAATGCTGTGTTTAGTAACTCTGCTTTGGCAGCACTGTCTTCGATAGTATCTCCATTGCTATCGCGCCGAGAAGGCATTAATTGTTTCTTGCCGCTAACATACTGCACATACGACCAGAATGTCATTTGATTTTCTGCCTGGTTTCGAGACAAAGTTTCGTTATGGAATCTGTTATAAGCGTCTCGCATTGAAGTCCGCGCTAAATTTCTAGCTTCTGTGGAAGATCGCCCAAATTGGGGATTTTGCGTGTGTTTAAATCTGGCATGTTTGTTTCGTTGTTTCTCGAACAGTGTTCCAACTCGTTCTGTGTGCCAAGGAGGATCAGCTCCGTCGTTTGTTAATTTGGTTTTCCTGTGCGCTATTACAGGAGATTCAAAGTCACTTTTGTGTTACCTCATTAATAACTTCATGTTTACGTGAATGGTACACCGTCTTAGGTTTTTAAATACACTCCTGGAAATGGAAAAAAGAACACATTGACACCGGTGTGTCAGACCCACCATACTTGCTCCGGACACTGCGAGAGGGCTGTACAAGCAATGATCACACGCACGGCACAGCGGACACACCAGGAACCGCGGTGTTGGCCGTCGAATGGCGCCAGCTGCGCAGCATTTGTGCACCGCCGCCGTCAGTGTCAGCCAGGTTGCCGTGGCATACGGAGCTCCATCGCAGTCTTTAACACTGGTAGCATGCCGCGACAGCGTGGACGTGAACCGTATGTGCAGTTGACGGACTTTGAGCGAGGGCGTATAGTGGGCATGCGGGAGGCCGGGTGGACGTACCGCCGAATTGCTCAACACGTGGGGTGTGAGGTCTCCACAGTACATCGATGTTGCCGCCAGTGGTCGGCGGAAGGTGCACATGCCCGTCGACCTGGGACCGGACCGCAGCGACGCACGGATGGACGCCAAGACCGTAAGATCCTATGCAGTGCCGTAGGGGACCGCACCGCCACTTCCCAGCAAATTAGGGACACTGTTGCTCCTGGCGTATCGGCGAGGAACATTCGCAACCGTCTCCATGAAACTGGGCTACGGTCCCGCACACCGTTAGGCCGTCTTCCGCTCACGCCCCAACATCGTGCAGCCCGCCTCCAGTGGTGTCGCGACAGGCGTGAATGGAGGGACGAATGGAGACGTGTCGTCTTCAGCGATGAGAGTCGCTTCTGCCTTGGTGCCAATGATGGTCGTATGCGTGTTTGGCGCCGTGCAGCTGAGCACCACAATCAGGACTGCATACGACTGAGGCACACAGGGCCAACACCCGGCATCATGGTGTGGGGAGCGATCTCCTACACTGGCCGTACACCTCTGGTGATCGTCGAGGGGACACTGAATAGTGCACGGTACATCCAAACCGTCATCGAACCCATCGTTCTACCATTCCTAGACCGGCAAGGGAACTTGCTGTTCCAACAGGATAATGCACGTCCGCATGTATCCCGTGCCACCCAACGTGGTCTAGATGGTGTAAGTCAACTACCCTGGCCAGCAAGATCTCCGGATCTGTCCCCCATTGAGCATGTTTGGGACTGGATGAAGCGTCGTCTCACGCGGTCTGCACGTCCAGCACGAACGCTGGTCCAACTGAGGCGCCAGGTGGAAATGGCATGGGAAGCCGTTCCACAGGACTACATACAGCATCTCTACAATCGTCTCCATGGGAGAATAGCAGCCTGCATTGCTGCGAAATTTGGATATACACTGTACTAGTGCCGACATTGTGCATGCTCTGTTACCTGTGTCTATGTGCCTGTGGTTCTGTCAGTGTGATCATGTGATGTATCTGACCCCAGGAATGTGTCAATAAAGTTTCCCCTTCCTGGGACAATGAATTCACGGTGTTCTTATTTCAATTTCCAGGAGTGTAGGTCTTGAGGAGAGGATGTGGATAACCGAATAAAAAGTATAGACTGCTTTGTAAAATAGACATACTGATATTCATATCTTCGTATATAACAGAGATACAAGAAAAGCAGTTATACTGGCTTAAGTCCCCCTGGTAGCTAAATAACATTTACAATGAAATGAACACCCTTATCTGCTTACAGGCGTTGACATACGTCAACGGGGACAGATGACAATGTGTGCCCCGACCGGGACTCGAACCAGGGATCTCCTGCTTGCATGGCAGACGCTCTATCCATCTTTTTTTATTTTTAATCTCATTTTGTTCTACATTGTTCGTTGACTTTGTTCGTCCTTTACGCTCGCCCGCCATTTTTTTCCTTCTCGGCCCGGCTTCTGCGCCTTTAAGAGAGAATGTAACTTGATGATGTGGAAACGCGCTTCTTCTGACCGACAAACTAAGTATGCTCCTTCTGCTGCCTTTGTTTGCAACATGGCTTGAATAAAAATAAATGTAAATTCCATTGAGAAGGCATTCACATAATTGGTATGGAAACGCAACTGCATCTATAACTTTCTTTCTCCGTGCGTGGTAAAACGGAAAGAGGCAAACTCGTTATTGCTGATAAGTAAAATTCTCTTCTTCAGAAGGTAATGAATTAAAGTAGGCTTCTGCTGCTTGATTTTACACATAAATAACACAAATATGTCTTCCTGTGAAAAGAAGGAATGAAAGAAATAAACTAAATAAATGGTAGATACCAGTTTCATCACTGTGTCGTATGCTTCCCTCAAAACAAAGTAATATATACATATAGGCTTAACTGGTCTATATTGATGATCTTCTCTGATTACTGGCTGTTGGGTATCCTCCTCTTGCTACGTGAAGGGCACCCTTGTACCACAAAGCATTCGTCTAATAAACGAAATGCGTCGGTGGATAATGTAAATTACGCACTTCTATTGGTTACAGTATTGTTTTAGTTAAAAAATTTGCGTAGTTTTCTTTGTATTTTTTAGTACACATCAACTTTTGGTGCTCAGTTGTAAGGTATACCCAGAAGTCCTCCCTATTGCTTGATTCTTTTGTTAGGATGTAATGCATCGTTTGCCCTTTCAACCAGTCGATTGCGTTTCGTTTTGTTTTAGGGTAAGGTATACTGTCAGGGTTTAAAAATTCAGCAGGCGTAACGGCGTTGGGCGTAGTTCTGCTGACGCTCGCTATCTTTTGTCTCATGTAGAGCCATATGTCTTTTACCTTGTCACACAACAATCTATGCTCTTCGGTATCTGGTAAATTACATAACGTACACAGCGGTGACTCGGCCAATCGAATAGAGTGCAGTTTAGAGTTCGTCGTAATTTTCCTGTTTACAGCATAGTACCAGGTCGATCTAACATACGTTAGCAGGTTCCGGCAGTGAATATTTTGCCATATTGTTTCCCAGTTATAACAAGGATACTTCTGTTCTACGTCGTTTCTGGGTTTGTGTTTCATCAAGTTATTGTAAAGTTCTTTCACTTTCATGTTGTCTTTTTCAGGGATCCTTGCCTTTATGTAGCTGTATTCCACCAAAAAGTGGGGTATGTGTTGGACATTTATAGGTGCACTGATGTCATCAGGAGCTATTTCATTTAACAAATGTGCAGCAAGGGTGCCACGTGGTTCCTTCCATTGTTTGTATGTGGTTGAAAGGTATAAGGCTTGCGCTTTTTTGCTGATATCAGTGAGATTTAACCCACCGCATTTCGTAGGGAGCATCAGAATGTCATATTTACTTTGAAAATATGACCGCGGCTGACAAAATGTCCTAGTGCAGATGCGATAGTTTTCGACAAGGGCGCAGGTGGTTGCAGAACTTGTGCTACGTAATTGACTTTGGATGTGATATATACACTTGCCACTATTACTTTCTGAGGTTCATCGAGTTTCCTAATACTATGTGCTTGTACAGAGGCGCGTATGCTGTTAAGTAATTTTCGATAATTCGCAGCAATAGTGTGCTTGATATTTCTTTTAAAATCTATGCCGAGACATTTCATGGTTACAAGCTCGCGTAACAGACCCTGCGTTTGCGTCCAAATTCCACGGCCGAACTTGAAAATCCCCGACTTTATTCTATTTAGTTTTGCACCAGATGCCTGTTCATATTTTGTTACTATTTGTAGTGCGCTCTCTACTTCAGTGCCATTCACGACTAGGAAGCCAACATCATCAGCGTACGCCTTGCACACGATCTTTTCTCCATGTATTTGTAGCCCTTGTAGATGTTTCATAAGGGAGATAGGCAGGGGTTCGATGGCGATGGCGAAGAGTGCCATTGACATTGGACACCCTTGCCTAATGGAGCTGGTGACGTCAATCGGGCGGCTGATGTGCTCATTGATGACAAATCTGGCTGAGTTGTTTGTTAATGTATTTCTTACTACTGCAATGAATCTAGGAGGGAAGCACATTGCGCCCATGGTCCGAAGGAGAAAACGATGATTTACCCTATCGAATGCTTTATCAAAGTCGAGTGAGATGAGTGCACATTTTATTTTGCAGACGTCGGCCGTAGAGATTAGGTCCCTGTAATCACAAAGGGTCTGGAGAATTCTATCTTTGCCCACACTTGTTTGATAAGGGCCAGTGACGCTGGTCATTGTGGCTTTCAGCCTGCGAGCGAGGATGAGGCCAAAGATTTTGTAATCGCTGTTTAAAAGCGTAATTGGCCTCAGAGAGCTTACAGTTTTCGTGTTGGTGGTTTTTGGCGCTAACACTACGAGTCCCTCACGAAATTCTTTCGGGATGTCATTTTCAGGGTTTAGTAGTTCGTTGCAGATGAGGGTTAACTTGGCTTTTACGAGGTCACTAAATTTGCGATAAAATTCTGCCGGAATTCCGTCTGCCCCTGGAGCCTTATTTTTCATGCTTCCATATATAGCTTCTTCGACATCTTCTTCAGTCACTTCCGAGATGAGAGTTTGTTCTTCCGCGAGGCATACTTTGCCCTGGAGGTTGATCGTTAACTCGTCTTGAAGCTGTTTGTCAACTGGTTGACTGGACATTAAGGATTCAAAATGTTGTACGATTGCCGCTTTAATCTCTCTTTTCTTCGTCAGCTTCCTTCCATCATCAGCTGTTATTTCAGAGAATATCTTGCGAGACGCCCTTTTGCTTTCACGAATGACATGATAAATGGAAGTGACCTCGTGCTGTGCTATATTCTGGGCACGCGACCGTATTTGGTAGCCTTCAAGTTTTTTACGCCGAAGAGCCAACATTTTTGCTTTAATTTTTTTAATTCTTACGTAGTTGTCCACAACTGTTGCATCGTACTTGTACAAATCCCTTAGACACTGAAAGTAGTATTTTATAGTTGATTTGTACCAAAAGTTTTTGTCTTTTGAGTAATTTATGAAAAACCTTATTTTAGGTTTGGCATGTTTTAGCCACCAGTCAATGCCAGAGTTGTACGAGCTAAATTTGCTTTCACACTCTCTCCATAACTTGTAAAATGCCTCCTGACAAGCTTGGTCTTCCAGATGTGACACGTTGAGCTTCCTCGGTATGTCTCTTGTTTTGTCAGATTGATTGTGCATATGTACGCAGCATGATCCGAGAAAACAGTAGGCCATATTTCGGACTGCAAAATGTTGTGTTTCAAATTATGAGTTACATATATCCTATCTAGACGGCTCTCCGGGTGACTTGTAGTGTGGGTGAAGCCAGGGACGGCACCGTGCATATGCTCCCATGAGTCTAGTAGTCTTAGGTCATTAACTATACGTTTCAGTAACACGCTGAGCTACCGTGCCGGCATCCATCTGAGCCACCGAGGACACAGAGGATAGTGGGACTGCAGAGACTTATCTCTGGCACGCCTCCCGCGAAACCCACATTCTCAACGTACTGTCCCGCACTACATTCGTAGTGTCCCCTCCCGTTATACTCATTACTGTGCGAATGCACAAACAGTGCCCAAACTTTTACGGGAATCGGCAACGCACCGCGAGTAATGAGTATAATGGGTGGGGGCACTACGAATGTAGTGCGGGACAATACGTTGATAATGTGGGTTTCGCGGGAGGCGTGCCAGAGATAAATCCCTGCAGTCGCGCTATGCTCTGTGTCCTGGGTGGCTCAGATGGATAGAGCGTCTGCCATGTTACGCAGGAGATCCCTGGTTCGAGTCCCGGTCGGGGTACACATTTTCATCTGTCACCGTTGACGTATGTCAACGCCTGTAAACAGCTAAGGGTGTTCATTTCATGGATAGAGCGTCTGCCATGTTAAGCAGGAGATCCCTGGTTCGAGTCCCGGTCAGGGTACACATTTTCATCTGTCACCGTTGACGTATGTCAACGCCTGTAAGCAGCTAAGGGTGTTCATTTCATTGTAATTTCATTCTAACGAAAGAACAGATACCATCTTAGTAAATATACGAGGGTCAGTCAAAAAGTAATGCCTCCTATTTTTTTTCTACGTTTAATTGTCAGGAAATTTAAATGCAATTACATAGGTTGAAAACCACAACATTGAGGATCATTTTGTCATTTTTCAATGTAATCTCCGCCCATCTCTACAGTTTTGGTCCATCTTTGAACAAGGGCGTGTATCCCAGCACGGTAAAAATCACAGCTCTGCTTCCTATGCCATTGACACACGGATGTTTTGACGGCCTCATCTTCAAAATGAATCCCACGATGAGCTTCTTTTAGTGGCCCGAACAGATGGAAGTCTGATGGTGCCAGGTCAGGGCTGTATGGGGGATGAGGCAAAACTTCCCATCCAATTTTGACAATCTCGTCAGAGGTGTGACGACTGGTGTGTGGTCTTGCATTGTCATGCAAAAGAAGAACATCTGCCATTGATTTTGTTGGGCGAAGTCGCTGAAGACGTGCTTTAAGTTTTTTGAGGGTTGTGACGTATTGAACAGAATTTATTGTGCATCCCTGCTCCAAAAAATCAACCAGAATCACACCCTCTGTATCCCAGAAAACTGTTGCCATAACTTTCCCTGCCGATCGCACAGTTTTGAATTTTTTCTTCCTCGGCGAGCTTGTGTGATGCCACTCCATTGACTGCCTCTTTGATTCGGGTTCAAAAAAATGCACCCATGTTTCGTCCCCGGTCACAATTTTTTTCAGAAACTCATCTCCCTCCAAAGGGAAGCGCTGCAAGTGTTGGGAGGCTATTGTTTTCCTTGCCTCTTTATTCTGATCGGTTAACATTCTTGGAACCCACCGTGCACAAACTTTTGAGTACCCCAATTGTTTAATAATCGTGATCACACTGCCTTTACTAAGAGAAATAATGCGACACACTTCATCTGCAGTCACCCGACGGTCACCACGAATGATGTCATCAACTTGCTGAATGTTGTGTGGAGTCACTGCACTCACCGGCCTGCCGCTCCGCTTTTCGTCAGTCAACGGTGTTTGCCCTTCAGCTTCCTTACAACGACGAACCCATCGTCTAACAGTGCTGACATCCACTGTCACAACACCATACACCTTCTTCAGTCTTTCATGAATGCGTATGGGCGTTTCACCTTCTGCATTCAAGAATTCAATCACACAACGCTGTCTCAAAGGAACATCGATGTCGGCCATCTTACAAACTTCTGCTGTGCTGCCACCTGTTGACACAGAAAGTTACTACTGCAGTGGATTGCAGAAGAAGGTTTGAGGAATGGCGCCAAATTCAAATTTTTCACTTAACTTAATTTTTTTAAGTAGAAAAAAAATGGGAGGCATTACTTTTTGACCGACCCTCGTAAATAACATTTGCTCGATATATTTTTTTTCATTCATCATAATCGATGATTTTAGCGATCCTGACACTGTGTCACTTTTTATTCAAATAATAAAGCACTGCACTCTTTACGTTTCTTCCTGTACAGCACGACGAGTTTCAGGAAGTTGTTCCTAGACACTGCAGGGAAAACACAGACTTCACTGTAAATAGTGTACTTGCTCTTGAAGATGCTAATGAAATCCAGAAACATGTCGTGCTATGCATGAAGAAACGCAACTGGTGCGGTGTCATGTTATTTAAATTTTTAATGTTGCTTCTGGACAAAAATTTATGTGGGGTCGTCAGGATAAATGAGACACTCTGTAGAGACGCCGTTCAGAACGAAACAGACGCTGCTAGAAATTTAGAAATTAAAGTGCTTTCGATCTTGCTACTCTTCCAGCAGGCGAAAAATGATCAAAAGGGCCCTCGTAAGAGGTAACAGTTGTGTGAGCTGGTGTATTGCAATTACGCGCTTCACCAGACATTTCACGACAGTCAGAGGTAATGAGAGAGAGCGTTGGCGTCTTCGCGCAGACAAATGATGCAAGTGTGTGCAGCGGTTTTTTTGTTAGGTTTTGTGTGCGCAGGAGAGCGGCGGCCGCTGGCCTGGTTACGGGCCGGCCTTGAACTGCGGCCTCGACTTCCTGCCGCACCACGCATCCACCACCGCAGTTCAACCTGGGAGCACACAAGCAGCCTGCTGCATTCGTCAGGTAGTGACAAAACCTACAGAGTCGTGAGACCACATCGTACTCCTCTTTAAACTTCAATGCCCGAAGTTTCAATCCCTCTGCTGGAATCCTCTTCCACTGGTATCTGTGCATGGCTGAACAAAAATGGCTCTGAGCACTATGGTACTTAACATCTATGGTCATCAGTCCCCTAGAACTTAGAACTACTTAAACCTAACTAACCTAAGGACATCACACAACACCCAGCCATCACGAGGCAGAGAAAATCCCTGACCCCGCCGTGAATAGAACCCGGGAACCCCGGCGTGGGAAGCGAGAACGCTACCGCACGACCACGAGATGCGGGCAATGGCTGAACACTGCCGAAAGGTACTCTCGTTTTCAGTTTATAAATAGCTATTTTATCGCGCTTTTTTCCTAGAAGTGGAGTTACTAATTAAGAACTTACGGGGAGCTATTGGTAGGCTGTCGTCATTGGATAAATACTGAAAGCAGATCCTGAAAGAGACAGGGAATCCAACATACACACATCGAAAAAAGCTTTGCATCACCCCAGTTCCCAGAACACTTGAAGGTAGATGTTGACTGTGGATGCTGTATCACAGACAAAGGCCCTTTGACAGTTCAGAGATGCCACTAAACCTGCCTAAAAGTGTAAGCAACCATGCATGGGCAGCGCCTATAAGATGGAGGGGGTCCGACAGCAGATCAGTTCCAGTCATTCCACCAGGGAGGAGGTACACAGCTCGTGTTGTCTGTAGTTCAACCACGCCTAGACGGTCAATACCGCGGTTCGATCGCGTCCACATTGTTACTTTGTGCCAGGAAGGGCTCTCAACAAGGGAAGTGTCCAGGGGTCTCTGAGTGAACCGTCCGCAGCTCGTGACCTCGCGGTTGCGTTCTCGCTTCCCGAGCACGGGGTCCCGGGTCGATTTTTCCAGTGGGATCAGGGATTTTCACCCGCCTCGAGATGACCGGGTGTTTGTGTTGTCCTCATCATTTCATCATCATTCATGAAAGTGTCGAGATTGGACTGAGCAAAGTTTGGGAATTTGTATGGGTCCTGATGACTGCGCAGTTGAGTGCCCCACAAAAGTCTAAGGCGCTGCATTCATGGACTGTGCGGCTGTTCCCGGCGGAGGTTCGAGTCCTCCCTAGGGCATGGTTGTGTGTGTTTGTCCTTATGATAATTTAGATTAAGTAGTGTGTAAGCTTAGGGACTGATGACCTTAGCAGTTATGTCCCATAAGATTTCATACACATTTGAACATTTTGCCCCACAAACCAAACATCACCATCATCATCTGAGTGAGTCAAAGCGATGTTGTTCCGACATCGAGGAGATACAGAGAGGCAGGAACTGCCGATGACATGCGTCGCTCAGGCCGCGCAAGGGCTATTACTGCAGTGGATGACCGCTACCTACGGATTGTGTCTTGGAGGAACCCTGACAGCAAAGCCAACATGTTGAATAAAGCTTTTCGTGTAGCCACAGGAGGTCGTCTTACTGCTCAAATGTGCTCAGTAGGCTGCATGACTCGCACCTCAACTACCGACGTCCATGACGCGGTCCATCTATGCAACCACGACACCATGCAGCGTGATGCAGATAGGCCCAACAACATGCCGAATGGACCGCTGAGGATTGGTATCACGTTCTCTTCACCGATGAGTGTCGCGTATGCCTTCAACCAGACCATCGTCAGAGACGTGTTTGGAGCCATTCCGGTCAAGCTGAACGCCTTAGACACACTGTCCAGCGAGTGCAGCAAGGTGGAGGTTCCCTGATGTTTTGGGGTGGCATTATGTGGGGCCGACGTACACCGCTGGTGATCATGGGAGGCACCATAACGGCTGTACGATACGTGAATGCCATCCTCCGACCGATACTGCAACCATATCGGCAGCATAGTGGCGAGGCATTCGTCTTCATGGACGACAATTCGCACCGCCATCGTGCATATCTTGTGAATGACTTCCTTCAGGATTACGACATCGCTCGACTAGAGTGGCCAGCATGTTCTCCAGACAAGAACCCTATCGAACATGCCTGGGATAGATTGAAAAGGGCTGTTTATGGACGACGTGACCCACCAACCACTCTGGGGGATCTGTGCCGAATCGCCGTTGAGGACTGGGACAATCTGTACCAACAGTGCCTTGATGAACTTGTTGATAGTATGCCACGACGAATACAGGCATGCATCAATGCAAGAGGACGTGCTATTGGGTATTAGAGGTGTGGTGTCACCGCCAGACACCACACTTGCTAGGTGGTAGCCTTTAAATCGACCGCGGTCCGGTAGTATACGTCGGACTCGCGTGTCGTCACTATCAGTGATTGCAGACCGAGCGCCGCCACACGGCAGGTCTAGAGAGACTTCCTAGCACTCGCCCCAGTTGTACAGCCGACTTTGCTAGCGATGGTTCACTGCCTACTTACGTTCTCAATTGCCGAGAAGACAGTTTAGCATAGCCTTCAGCTACGTCATTTGATACGACCTAGCAAGGCGCCATTATCAGTTATTATTGATATTGTGAACTACGTACCGTCAAGAGCGACGTTCATCATTAATGGATTAAAGTTAAGTATTCCACCAGCTACGTCCGTTGTTTCTAAATTCTAATTTCCTTGTCCTGTTCCAGGCCTCACGCCAGCCTACGTGAGCTAAATCGCGTGCCTTTCGGCCTCCTCTAGTAACACGGTGTTGGCTCTCCTGCCAACCACAAAAAGAGGTACCGGTATGTACAGCAATCTGTACCACCACCTCTGAAGGTCTCACTGTATGCATGCAATGTGTGGTTTTCATGAGCAATAAGCAGGGCGGGATGTTGATCTCTGTTCCAATTTTCTGTAGAGGTTCCGGAACTCTCGGAGCCAAGGTAATACAAAACTTTTTTTTCATGTGTGTATTATTGCTGTTGTGCAGCGTTGGCTGTATCCTGGTAAACATTAAGGTTCCTCACTCGCCGTGGTCTTTCCTCCCGCGACTGCGCGTAGCCACGAAGACGGAAAGCCTGTAGCTGTCATCTGTACACAATCTGTATAATTCAGATCCCTGTCTCTTTCAATATATGCTTTCAGTAAACACCCTATGACGACGGCCACCAACAGAAATGTAAAGATTCTTATCAAGTAACTCCACTTCTATGAAAAAAGCGTGGGAAAGCAGCTTTGTATATGCGAATGCGACACTGACTTTCGACATTGTTCAGCCATCCAGGAACACCAGCGTAATCTTGAAGATATTACATCTATACCTGCATCTATATCGTACTCCGCAAGCACCTAATGGTATGTGACGGAGGGCGTCTCAGGTACCGCTAACTGATACCCTCTAACGTGTTCCACTTGCGAATGGCGCATGGGAAGAATGATTGTCAGTAAACATCTGTTAATTTCTCGCGTGGTTATTAAGCGAGATGTATGTGGGAGGTTGGTTTTGGGGAAGGAGACCAGACAGCGTGGTCATCTGTCTCATCGGATTAGGGAACGATGGGGAAGGAAGTCGGCCGTGCCCTTTCAGAGGAACCATCCCGGCATTTGCCTGGAGTGATTTAGGGAAATCACGGAAAACCTAAATCAGGATAGCCGGACGCGGGATTGAACCGTCGTTCTCCCGAATGCGAGTCCAGTGTCTAACCACTGCGCCACCTCGCTCGGTTGTATGTGGGAGAAAGTAATATGTTGTCCATTGTTCCCGGAGAGTGCTCTCTCGGAATGTCAACAGCAAACCTCTCCATAATGCACAACGGCTCTCTTGTAACGTCTGACAATGGGGTTTTTGAGCATGTCGGTAAAGCTTTCCTGCCGACTAAACAATCCGGTGAGGGAACGCGCCGCTCTATGTTGGACCTTCTCTATCTCTTCTACTAGTCCGACCTGGCAAGCATCCCACATTGATGAACAATATTCAAGAATCGGTCGAACAGCGCGTCATGAGCACCATCCCTTGTGGCTGAGTAAAATTCCCTTAATATTCTTCTTACGAATTTCAGTCGGGCATCTGCTTTTTCTATAATTGTTTTATGTGGCCACTCCACCTAAAGTCGCTATGGATGGTTACTCCTAGATATTTTACGAGCAGCTTGTAATCAGTAGTATAGTTGTCCAGTGATGGATTTCTTTACCTATGTATGCACAATGTTTTGCATTTGTTTACGTTTAGGGTCAACTGACAGAGCCTGCATTATTCATCAATCCTCTCTAGGTCATTCTGTAAATCTATACTGTCATCTGTTGTTGCTGCATTGTTATAGACAACAGCAGCATCTGTGAACAGTCTTGAAGAGAATCCGAGGCTTTCTACTGGATCTTTTATATCAAGTGTGGCGGGGCGAGTTCTGACCTCTGTTAGCCTTTTGCACGTACTTCAGATCGCAGTTCGACCTAAAAGTCCGCGTTTGGTGTTTCGGCACAGAAATTTCAGTCCACCTACCTCAACGGGCTTCTTGAAGTCCATTATCTTCACTCTTTGTTGACAGGTAGTGGTTCATCTGACAAAAAGTAGCATTGAAGAAACGTCGACTCAGTATCTATGAAACAAAGGCTACATAACTCAAGCTTGGAGGAAGTTTCTGTAAGTTCGTAAGAAATTATCAGGTGTTCGGGATTCTAATAACTTGTGTAAGAGGTTTAAAGTTCAATTAATTAGGCTTTACTGCTTTTGACACAAATTTTAGATGGCTATCAGGTCCGTATTTACGGTCGACCACTATTATCATGCCAAGTTTGTTACTGTTTTAACCCAAGTCTTCACACGAAAGGAAACCAGAACTTTTATAAGCCAGACCCAAAATAAATTCCACATTCTACACTATCACTGATCCACAGATATTCGTGAGAGCTACATCAAGTCGTTCGGTGATCTTCTGAAAAAGAAGTTCGCCATAATGTTCCGAAAAATGATTACGAAATACTCCATTAGGAGTTGTTATAGGACAAGAAAAGATCACATTCCAATAACTTCCAATCAAAAACACTAAAAATTCTCAGAGTCTCACTACAAGATTGGAAACTGTAGTCGCTTTACATTGACGGTGAAAGAACCGATAGAACGAATGAGTTTTTTCATCTTAGCCGAAATGTTTGGGATGTGGTTCCACTTTTTCTGCGCAGTAAGACGGTTAATGAGTGACTCCTCTAGTTACTGGCTGCAGAACAAAGCACTACACAGAGTGTGGGAAATGTTTAATTCTTATTGGTTGATGATTTGGACAGCGCATCAGAAAAGCTTCAGCACTCAAATACTCGCATAATTCTTAACTCATCCAATGGGATTACAGTAAGCATTTTATGGAAGAACTAAATTTAAATAAAATAAAACAAAGGCTGAATTATCCCTACGAATACAATACTAACTGATTTAATACCTCACTTCTCTTCTGGCTGCTTGGAAATATGTCAAATGACTCTCGGTTCTACAAGAAATTTCCCACACATACTTCTACATAGTTTAAAAAATGAAACAAACACTTACGTATGTCCTCCATACACTCTCTCATACTCTACACACCGAAAGATAATTAATTAATAATTTTTAAATGTTTAATTTTTACGTCAGCAAGCTATTATACCGAAAGCAAATAAAATTTTAGAAAAAAATTGATATGAAATTACTCTTTTTGGTTGTAGTTTCAGATGAGGATAAAAGTGAATTCATTACAATCCCTAGCTCTGTTTGACAGTATCAACAAAGTTATTACGTTTGTTAGCTCAGGTTATGTATCTCCGAAAGTACTGAAGATAATTGCCGTGTTTTTCACGGTACTGTTATGGTAACAACACAAGTATACAACTGGCTTGTGAAAAACGAAAAATACAAGTTAATACTATTTATTTAGGTACATAGTGAGTGTGAAAAACATATCGATCGTATGCTAGGCCAGTATACAGTCCAGCGCACAAAATCACCTGCGCAGATGCGAGAGAAAACACAACCATTCTCCCTATCGGCTACAGGGCAAGACACTCTCCAAAAACGCCTTCTTCAGTGCATGGAATAAAGACTCGGAATACTCTGTTACGTTACAAGAGGGATCGAAACGTCAGTACTGAAGAAGTCTGAAGAGTAATAGGGCATGTCCCAAGGAGCTGGATTTTATCATTAATGACAATGGCCACAAAGTTCTACAGACTTATATTTTTGAGGCACTTTGTATGGGATAAGGCTGCTATTATATCTATGACGACTCCAGGACACTTCGACCTTCAAGCATCTGCTGAAGATCATCAGATGTCCATATCATAAACTATGATCTCATCAGTTACCCTCAATACATGGCATCATCAAGATGGCAGGTGGTGGGAAATTTAAAAATTAAAGGCGGTGGATGGCAGGAAATTTCAAATCTAAAGATGGCGGATGGTGTGAGATCAAAAATAACATAGCCAGTCACATCGCTTAAAAATGCAAGATAATGCTGGTGCGAAAATTTTTAGTATCCATTAAAATGAAACAATCATAGCGTTTTAAAAATGCAAGATGCTGGTGGTGGGAAAATTTTTTATAGCCAGCCACAACGAAGTAAATTTTTTTGATAAAGTCTACCATGTTTAAAAGTATCCAGTTATACTAAAGTGTTTGTACATGCTTCTTTGGGCGCCATGTTCAAACTTATTCGAATATTTATCAAAATTTCATTGCTTTTATGCTTTATTCTTTCAACGAGAAACTATGAGTGTATGTAGTATTATTTTACACATGTTGGCTCAAGTCTTTCAGAAGAGATGATCTCTTACCAACTTCATAAGGTGTCAAAAATGGTTCAAATGGCTGTGAGCACAATGGGACTTAACATCTGTGGTCATCAGTCCCCTAGAACTCAGAACTATTTAAACCTAACTAACCTAAGGACAGCACATACATCCATGCCCGAGGCAGGATTCGAACCTGCGACCGTAGCGGTCACGCGGTTCCAGACTGTAGCGCCTAGAACAGCACGGCCACACAGACCGGCAGTAAGGTGTCAGATTAATGGACGACTTCCTATTAAACTGGAGGAACTTTCAGATGAAATAGTTAAAACTGATACACTTTAATTTTTATTTTTCAGTAGTAAATCAATTGCAAATCACATTTAATGCTTTACACTTTCACACATTTACAGAAAACATACTTAATTCTCTCTTGAAGCAAACATCTCATTTTACAGTTTCATACATACGCAATAAAATCACTCATTTTTCAGATGATAGTGAGCCCAAGCGGAGGTATTGTCTCTACCTGGCAGTTGTTGTTGTTGTTGTTGTTGTTGTTGTCGTCTTCAGTTCAGAGACTGGTACGATGCAGCTCTCCACGCTACTCTACCATGTGCAAGCTTCTTCATCTCTAAGTCTATTGCAACACACATCGTTCAGGATCTGTTTACTGTATTCATGCCTTGGTCTCCCTCTACGATTTTTATCCTCCACGCTTCACTCCAGTAAAAAATTTCTGATTCCCTGATGCTTCAGAACGTGTCCTACCAACTGATCCCTTCTTCTAGTCAAGTTGTGCCACTAATTCCTCTTCTCCTCAATTCTATTCAGTACTTCCTCATTGGTTACGTGATCTACCCATATAATCTTCAGCAGTTTTCTGTTGCACAACATTTCGAAAACTTCTATTCTCTTCTTGTCCAAACTATTTATCGTCCATTTTTCACTTCCATACGTGACTACACTCCATACAAATACACTCCTGGAAATTGAAATAAGAACACCGTGTATTCATTGTCCCAGGAAGGGGAAACTTTATTGACACATTCCTGGGGTCAGATACATCACATGAGCACACTGACAGAACCACAGGCACATAGACACAGGTAACAGAGCATGCACAATGTCGGCACTAGTACAGTGTATATCCACCTTTCGCAGCAATGCAGGCTCCTATTCTCCCATGGAGACGATCGTAGAGATGCTGGATGTAATCCTGTGGAACGGCTTGCCATGCCATTTCCACCTGGCGCCTCAGTTGGACCAGCGTTCGTGCTGGACGTGCAGACCGCGTGAGACGACGCTTCTTCCAGTCCCAAACATGCTCAATGGGGGACAGATCCGGAGATCTTGCTGGCCAGGGTAGTTGACTTACACCTTCTAGAGCGCGTTGGGTGGCACGGGATACATGCGGACGTGCATTGTCCTGTTGGAACAGCAAGTTCCCTTGCCGGTCTAGGAATGGTAGAACGATGGGTTCGATGACGGTTTGGATGTACCGTGCACTATTCAGTGTCCCCTCGACGATCACCAGAGGTGTACGGCCAGTGTAGGAGATCGCTCCCCACACCATGATGCCTGGTGTTGGCCCTGTGTGCCTCGGTCGTATGCAGTCCTGATTGTGGCGCTCACCTGCACGGCGTCAAACACGCATACGACCATCATTGGCACCAAGACAGAAGCGACTCTCATCGCTGAAGACGACACGTCTCCATTCGTCCCTCCATTCACGCCTGTCGCGACACCACTGGAGGCGGGCTGCACGATGTTGGGGCGTGAGCGGAAGACGGCCTTATGGTGTGCGGGATCGTAGCCCAGCTTCATGGAGATGGTTGCAAATGGTCCTCGGCGATACCCAGGAGCAACAGTGTCCCTAATTTGCTGGGAAGTGGCGGTGCGGTCCCCTACGTCACTGCGTAGGATCCTACGGTCTTGACGTGCATCCGTGCGTCGCTGCGGTCCGGTCCCAGGTCGACGGGCACGTGCACCTTCCGCCGACCACTGGCGACAACATCGATGTACTGTGGAGACCTCACACCCCACGTGTTGAGCAATTCGGCGGTACGTCCACCCGGCCTCCCGCATGCCCACTATACGCCCTCGCTCAAAGTCCGTCAACTGCACATACGGTTCACGTCCACGCTGTCTCGGCATGCTACCAGTGTTAAAGACTGCGATGGAGCTCCGTTTGCCACGGCAAACTGGCTGACACTGACGGCGGCGGTGCACAAATGCTGCGCAGCTAGCGCCATTCGACGGCCAACAGCACGGTTCCTGGCGTGTCCGCTGTGCCGTGCGTGTGATCATTGCTTGTACAGCCCTCTCGCAGTGTCCGGAGCAAGTATGGTGGGTCTGACACACCGGTGTCAATGTGTTCTTTTTTCCATTTCCACGAGTGTATGATGTCGTTTATGACCTTGAACACATGACGTCAGCAAAGTGGTGGGTAGAGTGAAATTTAAAACTCTAAGACAGTGGATTAATTTAAATACTGGAGATGGCAGACGTCGGAAATTTAAAAATGCGCAAGATGTCGTTGGAGGGAAATAATACATGTAACTGCCAAAAGAACTCTTAAAAATCCAAGATGGCACTGGCCGACAATTTTTTAGTACCAATTAAAAATGAAACAACCAATCACAGTGCTTTAAAAATGCAAGATGGCAGTTATTTTTACAGCTAATAACAGCACAGTATATTAATTTATATTAATTTTGCCAAAGCCTGCCATGTTCAAAAGTATTAGTTGCACTGTCGTATTTCCACAAGTTTCTTCAGGTGACATATTGAAAAGTATACAATTATTTATCTACGTTATGAAACCACATACACTCCAGAATTTAACACTGTTTTCGAAATTATTCTCCCTAATAGTCTTTGCAGCATCAAAAATACATAAGCAACTAAAATAAATTACTAATCACCTACAGGTGGTACACAAAAATATGGAAATACCACAAACAAAACACTTTACCATGCCTAATACATTCTAGAAAATCGGTTGGCATTCAAAACAGCTTCCAGTCGTCTCGAATGGATAAATACAGGTCCGGTATGTTTTTCAAAGGAATCTTATACCATTCGCCCTGCAAAATAATGGAAAATTCAGCTAACGTTCATGGACGTGGATATCAATCACGCACCCTTATTTCCCAGTAGATTAAAAAAGCTCAATAATTTTGAGATCTGATTACTGTGGTGGCCAGAGGAGATGCGACAGTTCATCCTTGTGCTCACAAAATCAGTTCTGGACGATACAAGCTGTGCTAACAGGGCTCCTGTCGTCTTGAAAAAAATAACACCACTGGAGGAAAAACATTGTACCATGAGATGAACTTCATCATCCAAAATGGTCACATAATCCTTGGCAGTAATGTGACCTCGCAGACTATCGATGTGGCCCATGGAATACCACGATATGGCTGCCCATTCGTCACCAAACCTTCTCCATGTTTCAGCTTTGGGACAGAAATTCGTCCAGAATTAGGAAGCTGTGTGAAGCATGACTTATCCGACCAAATGACATTATTACATTGCTCCATAATCCAGTTCTCCTTACAGATGAGGTACCGTCAAAACAGAAGTAGCAGTCACCCGATGCAGAAATATTATAATCATACGTACAGTCTACCCAAATACGGTAGTAAGTATGTCAGTGTGGGTATGAAGATGGATCGTGAATGCTACGCAGCAGTGGTATATGGTTCAAATGGCTCTGTGTACTATGGGACGTAACTTCTAAGGTCATCAGTCCCCTAGAACTTAGAACTACTTTAACCTAACTAACCTAAGGACATCACACACATCCATGCCCGAGGCAGGATTCGAACTTGCGATCGTAGCGGTCACGCGGTTCCAGATCGTAACGCCTAGAACCGCTCGGCCACCGCAGCCGGAGGCAGCAGTTGTATACAAAAGCCCATTGTTTAGTGATGTCAACGTAACATTATCCCTGGGTCAGTGAGCCGGACGTTGTGGCCGATCAGTTCTAGGCGCTTCAGTCAGGAACCCCGCTGCTGCTACGGTCGCAGATTCGAATCCTGCCTCAGGCATGAATGTTTGTGATGTCCTTAGGTTAGTTAGGCTGAAGTAGTTCTAAGTTCTAGGGGACTGATGACCTCAGAAGTTAAGTCCCATAGTGCTCAGAGCCATTTGAACCATTGGTACAAACATATCCAAATGATCTGAATTTCTGTAAATTCCTATTATGTCAAAATTTTACTGAACGATTTGTTGGCTCTATTACTTATCATAGTCAACTCTCATACTACTTATGCTATGGATGTAGGTTAAAGAATTAACTGGTGATTGACGAAATAATGTTTGATGTCTCTGTAAAGTGTTTTGGAAACTATTGAAAATTTCGCTATGTGGCTCACAATTCTCGTCAATGCATTTGACTGGGCTTGGCATGGTTTGCTAAATTCTTTGCGCAGTCAGAAATGCATAGGATAGACTGACCTTGCTGGCAAAGCATTTTTGCTTGTTGAAACAAGCCGCAGCTTGTCCTGTCTTGTCTGTCTAAGAAAGCACTCATGCATCTTTGTTGAGTCGGTGATAAATGCCATCCTTGGGGATTGTGAAAGTATTGACTCGCTGACCAAGCGAAAATATAGTTAAAACGAACAATGAGAGCAGGTCTCGGGCAGTGAGAGTTCAAAACAATTTTAATTACGTATGTAGACAGTTCATCCATTCCGGGAATCGAAAATCTCGAACATGTTTGCATGTTACTGGCATTGATACTGACAAGATATCGGTCCCAGGGATTCCCAGATTTTCGAAAATGATCATTATTATAATAATCAGCAGTTCTTCATTCAGGCTGACTGGATCGCAATGGTAAAAGTCAAACATCAGGCAAGGAATGATTTTACTGCTCGTATGACGGGTTTCGGAGTTTATCCATCATCGGATATAGAGGAGAAGTAAATTTATTCCTTACCTGAAGTTTGACTTGTAACATTGCGACCCAGACATCATGAATGCAGGTCTACTGACTGTTTTAATTTCGAGTTTGGCGTCGCATAACAAATGGCAAAAGAAATATTTTTTCGTGTGATATAATTCCAAATTAACAATTTTCAGATTTTTTTCTGTCCTTGAACTGTGAAACTTTTTTTGTCGGCAAATTTCGTGGTTCTGGGTCAACGGGAAGGGCTCTATAGGTCTTCATGAGGCAATTTGCGAGTATCAAAATATGTGACATAAATGGCCATATCTTTTGACTTCACTGACTTAGAAGCTGATGGTTATTATACCACCAAGGGACCGTAGACCTCAGTAAGTGACGTCAGTTTCTACTTGATACGTCCACACGTTCCTGAGAAAAATGCGTCTTAACAAAAGGACGAACAGACAGAAAGTCAGATAAGAAACGACAAAGAAATTTTTAATGTGATATAATTACAAATCTATAATTTTCGGATTTTTCCCGCGTTGTAATGAGAAACCTTACTTCTTGCCACATTTCATTATTCTAGGCCCACTGGGAGTACCCTACATGTTTTGATTAGTGATTTTGCATGTACCAAAATATATTACATAAATGTCCGTATTTTTTGACCTCATTGACTGAGAAGCTTCAGTTCTTAGACAGCCAAAAGACCGCAAGCCTTAGTATGGGACATAAATTTCAACTTCATGCGCCTACTCGTTCCTGAGAAAAAGGATTTTTAGCTGACGGACAGACAGACAAACAAATGGACAACAAAGCGATGTAATAACAGTTCCAGTCCGCCACCGGTAGCTGAGAGGTTAGCGCGACAGACTGTCAATTCTAAGGACCCGGGTTCGATGCCCGGCTGGGTCGGAGATTTTCTCCGCTCAGGGACTGGGTGTTGTGTTGTCCTAATCATCATCATTTCATCCCCATCGACGCGCAAATCACCGAAGTGGCGTCAAATCAGTGAGAGTTCCGCTTGTATCGACTAAGGTACATAGCCCTAAAAGCGAGGCAAGCACAGGCAAAAGTAAATCATCTAATGATGCTGTTGTTAGTGTATGTGTCATCAAGAGATCTTGCACATTGGAATACTGTGATATGCCCATTATGCTATCTCTTTGTAATGGTGATGGCTGCAGCCTGCCTACGTTATAACTGATGGTTGTGTCATATATTAAGACTATTACAATTTATGATGATAATCAAGAATGTGTTTGTGAGGATTCAACTTTTAAAAAGGGTTAGATCCCAACGGCCTCGTATCACTAGCAGTCAAGATGACAGGAATCTTACCGCATGGCTGTAACGAATCGTGCACCCACGTCTCCGTCCCTGAGTCAACAGATGGGGACGTTTGCAAGACAACAACCATCTGCACGAACAGTTAAACAACGTTTGCAGCAGCATGGACTATCAGCTGGGAGACCATGGCTGCGGTTAACCTAGACGCTGCATCACAGACAGGAGCGCCTGCGATGGTGTAATCAACGACGAACCTGGGTGCACGAATGGCAAAACGTCATCTTTTCGGATGAATCCAGGTTCTGTTTACAGCATCAGGATGGTCGCATCCGTGTTTGTCGACATCGCGGTGAACGCACATTGGAAGCGTGCATACGTCATCGCCATACTGACGTATCACCTGGCACGATGGTATGGGGTGCCATTGGTTACACGGCTCGGTCACCTCTTGTTCGCATTGACGACACTTTGAACAGTGGACGTTACATTTCAGATGTGGTACGACCCGTGACCCTACCCTTCATTGGATCCTTGCGCAACCCTACATTTCAGCAGGATAATGCACGACAGCATGTTGCAGGTCCTGTACGGGCGTTTCTGGATACAGAAAATGTTCGACTGCTGCCCTGGCCAGAACATTCTTCAGATCTCTCACCAACTGAAAACGTCTGGTCAATGGTGGCCGAGCAACTGGCTCGTCACAATACGCCAGTCACTACTCTTGATGAAATGTGGTATCGTGTTGAAGCTGCAAGGGAAGCTGTACCTGTACACGCCATCCAAGCTCTGTTTGACTCAATGCCCAGGCGTATCAAGGCATTGGTTATGAGCTATACTGAAGAAACTGCAAAGGGGTGGGAATTTAAGGCGATGGGACCTGGATAAACTGAATGATCCAGAGGATGTAGAGAGTTTCAGAGAGAGTATTACGGAACGATTGACAAGAACGGGGGAAAGAAATACACTAGTAGAAGAGTGGGTAGCTTTGAGAGATGAAACAGTGAAGGCAGCAGAGGATCAAGTAAGTAAAAGAAGAGATATTGAATTTAATTGATGAAAGGAGAAAATATAGAAATGCTGTAAATGAAGCAGGCAAAAAGGAATACATACGACTCAAAAATGAAATCTAAAGGAAGTGCAAAACGGCCACGCAGGGATGGCTAGGGAACAAATGTAAGGATGCAGAGGCATATATCATTAGGAGTAAGATAGATACTGCCTACAGAAAAATTAAACAGACCTTTGGAGAGAAGAGAACCACCTGCATCAATATTAAGAGCTCAGATGGAAAATCAGAGCCAAGAAAAGAAGGGAAGGCAGAAAGGTGTAAGGAGTTTATAGAGGATCTATAGAAGGGCGATGTACTCGAGGGCAATATTATGGAAACGGAAGACGACGTAGGTGAAACGGGAGATATGATACTGCGTGAAGAGCACTGAAAGGCCTAATCGAAGAAGGCCCCTGGAGTAGACAACATTCTACTAGAACTACTGATAGCCTTGAGAGAGTCAGCCATGACAAAACTCTACCATCTGGTGAGCAAGATAAATTAGACAGGCGAAATACCTTCAGATTTCAAGAAGAATATAATAATTCCAATCCCAAAGAAATCAAATGTTGACAGGTGTGAAAATTACCGAACTATCAGTTAAACAAGTCACGGCTGCAAAATACTAACTGTCTTCAAACTCCCTGGCACATTATTGGGTTCGAGTCTCGCACCTGTACACAACTGGACCGTGACTTGGACCCACAACGTTATCTTGCGCCAGCAATGAGCTTACGTATTGATCTGACCAGACACAATAGATAGACCGCCCTGACAGTTTCAGTTCTCTCAGTACCTCTCTACTGCTTTCCAAACGCCACACATCTCCCTTGCATGCCTCACTGAACTAGCAATCCAGGAAAAAAGGATATTGTGGTTAGTGTAAGTAATAGTAGCAGAAATAAAGGAAGATCAGAGTTTAGTATTCTGTCGATGAGTATGTCATTAAAAATGGAATACAATCTCGGACTGGTGAAGAACAAGGAAGATAATCGGCCTTGGATGGCGCCGGCCGCGGTGGTCTTGCGGTTCTAGGCGCTCAGTCCGGAGCCGCGCGACTGCTACTGTCGCAGGTTCGAATCCTGCCTCGGGCATGGATGTGTGTGATGTCCTTAGGTTAGTCAGGTTTAAGTAGTTCTAAGTTCTAGGGGACTGATGACGTAAGATGTTACGTTCCATAGTGCTCAGAGCCATTTGAACCTTGGATGGCCGGATCGTGATTTGAAATGTCATCCCCCTAAGAGAAAGTAATGTCTTACTGTGCCACCTTACTCGGTAGATAGTAGCTGCAGTACAGTAGTACTAGTTGTAATTATAGCACAAGTAATGGTGGTGGCGGCGGTGGTAGCAATAGAATAGTAGTAGTACTTACAGTACAAGTAGGAACAGCAGTAGTAGAAATGGTAATGGTTAACATCAGTAACGATAGAAGTAATAATTGTTGTTGTTGCAGTTGTACTGGTGGTCGTAATACGAGGCGCCTTTCGCACTGAAGTACACTTTATTTATCGTGGTGCGCTCTTTGACAAACCATTACAGTGGCGAGTATACAGGGTGTTACAAAAAGGTACGGCCAAACTTTCAGGAAACATTCCTCACACACAAATAAAGAAAAGATGTTATGTGGACATGTGTCCGGAAATGCTTAATTTCCATGTTAGAGCTCATTTTAGTTTCGTCCACCTACGCTCAATGAAGCACATTATCATGATTTCATACGGGATACTCTACCTGTGCTCCTAGAACATGTGCCTTTACAAGTACGACATAACATGTGGTTCATGCACGATGGAGCTCCTGCATATTTCAGTCAAAGTGTTCGTACGCTTCTCAACAACAGATTCGGTGACCGATGGATTGGTAGAGGCGAATCAATTCCATGGCCTCCACGCTCTCCTGACCTCAACCCTCTTGACTTTCATTTATGGGGGCATTTGAAAGCTCTTGTCTACGCAACCCCGGTACCAAATGTAGAGACTCTTCGTGCTCGTATTGTGGACGGCTGTGATACAATACGTCATTCTCCAGGAATGCATCAGCGCATCAGGGATTCCATGAGACGGAGGGTGGATGCATGTATCCTCACTAACAGAGGACATTTTGAACATTTCCTGTAACAAAGTGTTTGAAGTCACGCTGGTAAGTTCTGTTGCTGTGTGTTTCCATTCCATGATTAATGTGATTTGAAGAGAAGTAATAAAATGAGCTCCAACATGGAAAGTAAGCGTTTTTGGACGCGTGTCCACATAACATATTTTCTTTCTTTGTGTGTGAGGAATGTTTCCTGAAAGTTTGGCCGTACCTTTTTGTATCACCCTGTACAGTACTTTGGTCCAACCGTAGATGGCAGGATAATCACTACAGGTGTTAAACCTGAACAGGATAGTCTGTTTTCCCTAATGCTGTCATTACGTTTGATGGATAACACGGAGTGTGATCAACAAGAACAGCACTGAACGACATGGTTTTGGAGGAAGAATGGTGTAAACACTGTGGATATTCACAGGCGATTGGTGGCAGTGTGTGGGTGTGATAGACTCTAGAAAAGTGGTCGGAGGAGGGGCTACAGCAATTAAACAGTCAAGTCAAGAGAATATGGTGAGTGTGGCAGTACCTGAAACACCATTTCAGCGCTGGCAGCTATGGTTTTCCGACTCGAACCAATATTCCGAGATGCAGAGGGTCAAGAGTATGCTGTGAATACCAAATTTCAGGCATTACCTGTCAGCATGGACAACACAGTGGCCGACGACCTTCACTTAACAGCCGAGAGCAGCAGCATTTGCGTAGAGTTGTCAGTTCCAATAGACAAGCAACGCTGCGTGAAATAACCGCAGAATTCAATTTTAGACGTACGACGAACGTATCCGTTAGGACAATGCGGCGAATTTTGACGTTAATGGGTTACAGCAGCAGACTATCGATGCGACTGATTTTGCTAACAGCATGACGTCGCCTGCAGCGCCTCTCCTGGGGTCGTGACCCTAGACAACTGGAAAACCGTGGTCTGTTCAGATGATCCCGATTTCAGTTGGTAAGAGCTGATTATAGGGTTTGAGTGTGGCGCAGACCCCACTAAGCTATAACCCAAGTTGCCAAAAGGCACTGTGCAAGCTGATAGTGGTTTCATAATTTTGTGGGTTGTGTTTACATGGAATGGACTGTGCCTTCTGGGCCAACTGAAACGATCATTGAGTGGAAATGGTCACGTTCGGCTACTTGGAGACCATTTTCAGCCATTGACGAACGTCATGTTCCCAAACAACGACGAAATTTTTATGGATGACAATGCGCTGTGCAACCGGGCCGCAATTGTTCACGACTGGTTTCAAGACATTCTGGACAGTTCGAGCGAGAGATTTGGCCTCCCAGATTACACGACATGAACCCCATCATACATTTATGGGACATAACTGAGAGAGCAGTTCGCGCAATAGTTTCGCAATTAATGACAGTTATAGAGGCATATTCTGCATATTTCTGCAGGCGACTTCAAATGACTTGTTGAGTCCATGCCACGTCTAGTTTCTGCACTACTCCGGGCAAAAGAGGTCCAACACAATATTAGGAGGTATCTCATGAATTTTGTCACACAGTGAAGTAGTAGTGGTTGTGACTATTGAAAATAATATTAAAGCAAAAGACAGGGTACAAAAGTAACAAAATCTCCATGTTAATGAGACTGAATTAAGTGAAATCCAGAGATATTGTTCTAGCTGCGAGCTTTGGCAAATGAGAAAGGTCTGATAGGGTGATTGTTAAAAATAAAGGAAAAAGTTATTATTAATTTAGGAGGTGGGTCATTGTCTTTGAGATGTGAGTCGGTTACATGATACTTTGAGAGAATTTTCCCAGAGTAGTGTTTCTGCTACGAAAAAAGGTTTAGAAAAGTGGGTGTGCAATAGAGGGGACTTCAAGGTCTTGGCTTTGTTGAGAATGAATGTTTCTGCTGTGGTGTTGTGATAAGAGTGCTAAATACCACGAGAATTTGGAGTTGGTCAGAGAGTAAGACACACACAGAGTAGAGGGAATTCACTGCACTTGTCCGCAAGATGCTCAGACAACTGTGCATCAGAGAGTGAAATGTAACCAAGATGATGAACGTCAAAGATAAGTTGTAAGCTGCCATTCTTGATAAGTTCGAAGCTCGTGGGAAACTCATTGCAAGATCACATCACTTATGCATCTAGTAAGTGGAAAGGTTAGCATAAGTTTTTTTCAGGTTCGAAGGGAAGAGCTTTTTATATTTTATAGTATGCGAACAGATGCTGATGCCTTCCTACAGGTTGAGCTGTGAAATTAGTCTGAATCCTAACGGTGGGCAAAATTTTGATTGGCCGTAGTTCGCAGGTAACGGGTGAATACGTGTTGACGTACGCACACTGATCATCAGATTGTGTTCCAGAAACTTTAAAGTGCCCAGCAGAATATCTGATGCTTGTGTTATCACGAATTTCTGACAACATAAACATCCGTTTCCTACCCATGCTGCTGTTTTCCCGTGAGACGTTATTCCTAAGGCTAGAGAGAATGACTTGAACCTTCAAACTTGCGAAAAAAAAGCCCGGAATCCTAATCACCTTCATTGACCGCCCGTGATATGCATTGGCTTCATGAAAAAGGTGGCATTTGGAATGTATAGTTTTTTATGTCAGAGGACAGCGTCGAATCATTCCCACTCAGTGAACTAGACAAATATCACGTGTAGCGTCTACTACGTTTGAAAATATTTCGTAAACATTTTAGAGGAGTTAGGTACATCGCGAAAAGAAGTTAGGCTGGGAGGGACCTTGAAAATCCCCCCTCCCCGCACACACACACACACACACACACACACACACACACACACACACACACACGTTTATTTCTTTTTTAAAAAGTCTAATTTCCATAAGCACTCAGTGAGGTAGGTAAGTCACCGATATTTTACTTCTTACAGGAGAAACGGCAACAATCTTTTACATTCTATATAGTACGAACGAAACAAGGTAAAGGAAGCGTGCCATGTCGTTCGGAGCAAGCCCACTGTCTACGAGACATTTCCACTAAGCTGACATTCTGCAACTAGGTCAAAGTTGTTACGTTACGCAGTCACTCTCCGGCAATATTTGACTTCTCACAACTACATACCGCTTACTCGTCGCCAGTCCTCACATGTGAAGTGTGACGGCAATAACTCCACGTACTTTATTAGCTTATTAATGTTCATACACCTCTGTACGTGGACCGTACACTGTAAGTAACATTTACATTTGTAGTTGGCTTACCACGTCACTGTGGACGATACTGCGTAATATTTTAAAGACTGAAAACCATTTTTTGTTACTATTTCAATGAAATCATTAATGCGTTCATCTTTCACTGTCCACGTGCTTTATAACATTACTGCTTTTATCTTCCTCTACCGAAGCAGAATTTTTTAATGTGATGCTGATTTTCTGGTGTGTGCCGTTCACCAAAGTGTACCACTGCTTTATTACATCATCTTTATTATGGTATATTACAGCATCTTATGTCTTCACCTCCTTTTCTATTGACTTTTAGTTGGAATACACATCTGACAACCTTATTAAGCGGATACATCCACAGAAATAAACACAAACTGAAATGTTCGCTGCCTTTTTTTGACCAACAAGCGTATGCTTCAATCCACAAGTAAATGTCAATGTAGATATTCACAAGAACAATTGCTCGTTTCTGGCGCATGATCCTGTCACATTAATGTGACCACCGCCTATGTTCGACGTCAAACTCCAATAACCAGTCACAGATGGCTGTAGCAGCGCTAGGAGTGGAGGGTACAGAAAGCGTGTCGGGAGAACTCGGGAAACAGTGCAGTCGATGTCGTAATACGAAAACAGGAGCCTGCTACGGTCGCAGGTTCGAATCCTGCCTCAGGCATGGATGTGTGTGATGTCCATATGTTAGTTAAGTTTAAGTAGTTCTAAGTCTAGGGTACTGATGACCTCAGATGTCAAGTCCCATAGTGCTTAGAGCCATTTGAACCATTTTGAACGAAAACAGAGCAATTTATTTGGGGTCCAAATGGTCATGAACGTTGGATTGCGGTCCAAGGGTGGAAGCACTTCCAATACGGCTAAGTTTGTAAACTGCTCATGTGTCGCTGTGGTTGAAGTATACGCTGTATGGCAAAATGGCGCTATCCAAAACCGGCCCTAACACAATTGTGGTGCACCTCGGAGCGTAGATGACAGGGGTGAATTATGGCTACGGTGATATGTACGGGGCAATAGACGTAAAACTTCTCAGCAACTGATCTCCTAGATGATCAAGGGGCTACCAACAGCGTCTCGTCAGCGACCGTTCAGCGGACGTTGCTGCGGTTGGCCTTCCGTATGAGGCGCATGGTTCATGCACCCATGCTGTCTGCTGCTCATCAGCTTCGTAAGTACAGCAACCGGAGTGGCTACAGGCAGTCTTTTCAGATGAATCCGTTTTACACCCCATCGGACAGATGACCGTTTGCGTGTACGGCACGAAACGTCTGAAAACAAAGGCCCTGCGGGCGTTATGGTCCGGGGAATGTTTTCGTGGCATTTCCTGAGCGATCTCGTAATTCTGGAAGGCACAATGGATCAACATAGGTATGCATCTATCCCTGGAAATCATGTCCGCCACTACACGCATTTTGTTTTCCCTCGTCGGGATAGTATCTTCCAGCAGGACAATGCAACTTGTCACACAGCTCGCAATGTACGTGCGATGTTCTAAGAGCACCAGGATGAGTTTACTGTACTGCCCTGGCAACATAACTCTCTAGATTTAAACCCACTCGAGACTCTGTGGGGCCAACTCAATCGGAATGTTCTCGCTGTGGATCCTCAACTAAGAAGGCTAGAGCAGCTGTCTACAGTATTGGAGTGGGCATGGCTCCACATCCCATTCGGTACCTTCCAGAACCTCATTAAATCTCTTCCTGCACGTCTCGGAGTGGTCTGTACTGCGAAATGTGGTTATTTAGGCTTCTGACAGGTGGATATCTTAACGTGACTGGACAGTGTATTTGTTATAAGTTCCTGTTGTTGTAGCCACTCACTTAAAGTACTGAACTTCACACAGCTTTCGTTCAGAGATCAACGTGCTATGAATTATACGGCTCTAATAATTCCTAGCGTTCAATTTTTATAGTACTTATTATCATACTAATTACATATGGGCCCGCCTGGTTAGCCGTGCGGTGTACCGTAAAGCTTTACGGATTGGGAAGGAGCGCCTGGTCCCCGGCATGAATCCACCTGGCGGACTTGTGTCGAGGTCCGGTGAGCCGGCCAGTTTGTGGATGGTTTTTAGGCGGTTTTCTATCTGCCTCGGCGAATGCGGGTTAGTTTCCCTAATTCCCCCTAAGCTATGTCGGCGATTGCTGCGCAAACAAGTTCTCCACGTACGCGTGCACCACCATTACTCTACCACGCAAACATATGGGTCACACTCGTCTGGTGTGAGACGTTTCCTGGGGGAACGGGGGGGGGGGGGGGGGGGAGGGGGCGTCCACTGGGGACCGAGCCGCACAATAACCCTAAAAGAGTGGTTCGGTGTGGGGCGGCGGAGGGGTGAAGTGGACTGCGGTAGTCGTAGTGAGATTGTGGACCATTGCGGCTGTGGCGGGGACGGAACCTCTCCGTCGTTTCTAGGCCCACTGTTAACATATAATACAATACAATACAATTACATATGGAAATTCTTGCTAAGACTCAGTGAGAGCTGAAGATTCAGTCGCTATCGTTAGTAAGAATTAGTCCTCTAATTTACCATCAGGTCCTTCATTTAGTTATAAAATAGTATAAAAACAGTCTAGATTGCGATGGTTATTTTATTAAAATGACCGG
Organism: Schistocerca gregaria; assembly: GCF_023897955.1. Lineage (NCBI taxonomy): Eukaryota > Metazoa > Arthropoda > Insecta > Orthoptera > Acrididae > Schistocerca > Schistocerca gregaria. The sequence goes on along the minus strand of NC_064931.1, from coordinate 180,174,450 downwards.
TTTCGGGCTAGTCTTAGTCCACCTTTAGAACAGCACCATCAGCTGAAGCTGACGACGCCTGGAACAGTCAGTAGACATCAGTCGCTGAAACCGGTCATTTTAAATCAGCAGTTTCAATGACTGAGGTTAGTGACTGTTCTAAACATCGTCAACTTCAGCTGATGGTGCTGTCTTCAGAAGACGGCCTAAGACTAGGTGGATACCTGTCATTTCAATAAAACAACCATCGCGAACTAGACTTTTTTTTACATTTATTTTAAATAGCTTACAAATTCGCTGCTTCCCAAAAATTTAACCAAAAATTTGGAATTTCGTTGTAAATTGTCTACAATTAGCAATACGTGACCAGGAGTTTAGGAACCCTGTATCAGTCAATCTATTTGGAGATAGTAATGTTAGATATCGTATACACACTGGCTGCATGTTGAAAAAGTACAAAATAGATGCCTCAGGTTTGTAAATCGTAAGAAATGTCAATATACAGTGATGAGTGAAGTTGTTGTCAATGTATTGACAAATCTCCAGGGGAAGCGAATAACGTTATTCTTGTTATATCGGCCTGAGCGTGGAAGAGGTGTAGGACGAGGATCCGACCACACACTCTGGATTTCAGGTCGGGAAATTGAACTGTCCCATCCATGTATTAAATGGTTCAAATGGCTCTGAGCACTATGGGACTTAACTTGTGAGGTCATCAGTCCCCTAGAACTTAGAACTACTTAAACCTAACTAACCTAAGGACATCACACACATCCATGCCCGAGGCAGGATTCGAACCTGCCACCGTAGCGGTCTCGCGGTTCCAGACTGTAGCACCTAGAACCGCTTGGCCACTCCGGCTGGCTCCATTTATTAAACCGTTAGCAGTTGGAGATAATCATCCTTGAGACAAACGTTGTGTGGTCCAGCAATTTCATACTGTAATACTGTACCGTTTACTGGTAAGCACGAAAGATCCCATCAATATAGGCGTGGATATTCACAATTCCAAGTGAAAAAACAAGAAGGCCTATGCGTCTACATGAAAACGCACTATTTCACGGAATGAAATTCCCTCATTTAAAGATAGCGTTATTTAACGCGTGATTATAGGTTTTTGATTCTCACTATAACACGACACGTCACTTTGCCAAACCAGAACATTATTCATTGCGAAGAGAACGGTTCCGCATTGCTCTGTGCCTGCTGTACATGCTGGCGTACCCGCTGTAAACATTCCCGCTTGCGGTGAATGGTACACACGTGACTGTTCGTCTTGCATACGTATCTCCTTCATGAATAATTTGCGATCGATATCAGCCTTCCGATAGTTGTGGTAAGGTCAGACTGTAGATGGGATCGGGTCACGATTCTGTTCCTTCGATGTATATAAAACAGTTCTACAACCATCACCTCTTCCTTTGCTGATTCTTTTATACGAGCATTTTGGTACTGGTCATACAATACAAATGAGAATCGGGTTGAATCAATAATAGCACAGTTATAACTACAAAGTTCTCAAGAATAGTGGTTAAATGCATGCATAACACCTAGAGAATACGGTGGTCTACCAACAAAATTAAAATTATGGTGCCGGATTTGAGAGACGATGGATGCTTACAGCATTCCACGTCTTGTGTGGAAGACCGGGAGTATCAGAGATTAATCAGCGTTACGTAGAAATATGAGTTATGAGTCAGTAGTTTGCAAATTAAATAAAAAGGTTATAGGTAGAGACACCTATACTGAACTGACTTCCAAGACAGTTACGTATAGTAAAATAATAGAAAAATTCAGTGAGAAAAGTAAATGAACCGAAAAATAGAAGGGAGGGGGCAGAAATAAGCTGATTTCAGGCATGTACAATGAAGTCATTAGATGATAAGGGAGTTGGACAATAATATGGAAACACATTGTAGGCATTACTCGCATTCAGAACAGTGGTATGTGTAGTTGTGAATGCAGAATGTTGCAGTAACTTAGACGCACCATACAGAATATTTTACCGCATGCAGGGAAAGCTGGATAGCATCATCCGCTCAGTTACAACGCAGGCAAAAGTGTGAGTGATTGTGACCGACGGTCATAGAAGATGATTGTGACGAAAAAAAGGGTCGACAGTTTTAACAGTCGCTGCAGAACTAACGTCGCATCTGCGAAACCTGTCTGAACGAAAACAACAGGAAGTGAGCTCCATAAACAGGGACCTGCAGCTGCAGCTGGAACTCCGGTACCACTCATCAGCGATGCAAATCCCGAAACAGGAAAATGTGGTGCCGAAGCCACAAAATATGGATGGCTCTGAGCACTATGGGACTTAACATCTGAGGTCATCTGTCCCGTAGACTTAGAACTACGTAAACGAAACTAACCTAAGGACATCACACACATCCATGGCCGAGGCAGGATTCGAACATGCGACCGTAGCAGCCACGTGGTTCTGGACTTTAGCGCCTAGAACCGCTCGGCCACAGAGGCCGCGATAAAATCTGGACTATGGAGCAATGTAGTAATGTCATTCGGTAAGATGAGTCGTGTTTCGCCGCGCGGGATTAACCGAGCGGTCTAGGCCGATGCAGTCATGGAGTGTGCGGCTGGTCCCGGCGGAGGTTTGAGTCCTCACTCGGCCGTGGGTGTGTGCGCTTGTCCTTAGGATAATTTAGGTTAAGTAGTGTGTGAGCTTTGGGACTGATGACCTTCGCTGTTAAGTCCCATACGATTTCACACTCATTTAAACATTTTTGAAGTCGTTTTCACAATATTTCCTACTTCTGGACGACTGTATGTCCCAAAGCTCAAACATGGAGAAGGTTTGGTGACGAATGGGCAGCCATATCGTGGTATTCCATGGCCCACATGGTTAGTCTGCGAGGTCACATTACTGCCAAGGATTATGTGACCATTTTGGATGATGAAGTCCATCTCATCGTACAATGTTTTTCCCCCAGTGGTGTTAGTGTTTTCCAAGACGACAGGAGCCCTGTTAGCACAGCTTGCAACGTCCAGAACTGGTTTTGTGAGCGCAACGATGAACTGTCGCATCTCCTCTGGCCACCACAGTAAACAGATCTCAAAATTATTGAGCTTTTTTAAACTATTGTGGAAATAAGGGTGCGCGATTGATATCCACGTCCATCAACGTTACCTGAATTTTCCACTATTTTGCAGGGCGAAAGGTATAAGATTCCTTTGAAAACCATATTGGACCCATATTTATCCATTAGAGACGACTGGCAGCTGTTTTGAATGCCAATCGATTTTCTACAACGTATTAAGCAGGATAAAGTGTTTTGTTTGTGGTGTTTCCATAGTTTTGTGCACCATCTGTAGGCGATTAGTAATTGTATAAATAATAGATTTCCTCTATTTAATTATATAATCGCCACATCAACCAGGTAAACATGTAGAGTTTTCTGGCTAACGAAGAGATGGAAAAGTGGCAAGCAAATATAAAATGCAAACATACGAGGGGCACTCAATGAGCAATGCAACACATTGTTTCTGAAAGCAAGTTGGTTGTATTACGGAGCTTAATACACCATGTTATTGACCACTCTTTTGGCTACAAAACACTTTTTTTTTTGACATAAACTCAGTTCAACGCGACGACCTTATGCCACCTGTCTGGGAGGGCTTGTATTCCAGCGTGCAAGCTGTGCTAACAAGGCTCCTGATGTCTTGGAACACAATAACACCATTGGAGGAAAGACATTGTACCATGAGATGGACTTCATCATCCAAAATGGTCACATAATCCTTGGCAGTAATGTGACCTCGCAGACTAACCATGTGGGCCATGGAATACCACGATATGGCTGCCCAGTTCGTCACCAAACCTTCTCCATGTTCCAGCTTTGGGACAGAAAGTCGTCCAGAAGTAGGAAACAGTGTGAAACACTTCTACTAGTCGACGTCGGAGCCATCGTCTTGCTGCATGAATAACCTCTCTATCATCCACGTTCTGTTTCCCGCGGAGTGCATCCCTCATTGAAACTAACCGATGAAAGTCGGAAGGAGCGAGATCCGGGCTGTAGGGTAAATAAGGAAGAACAGTCCAATGAAGCTTTGTGAGCTCCTCTCGGGTATGCAGACTTGTGTGAGGCCTTGCGTTGTCATGCATCAGGAGAAGTTCGTTCGCATTTTTGTGGCGACGAACACGCTGAAGTCGCTTCTTCAGTTCCCTGAAGATACTCAGAGCTCATCGTTGCGCCACGAGGGTGGACATCAAACACAATAACCCCTTCAGAGTTCCACAAGGCATGACTTCACTGGCTGAGGATGCGGCTTGGTACTTTTCTTCAGAGTTGAGGTGGTGTGGCGTCCCTCCAGAGATTGTCGTTTTTTTCCGGGTAGAAGGGATGAACGTATGTTCCATCGTCTGTGTCGATGTTCGACAAAAAATTATTATCACCAACCTCGTAATGCGTAAGCAATTCCGCCCAGACGGTCCTTTGTTGATCTTTATGGTTTTCTTTGAGGTGGAGGAGAGCCCTGTGGGCACATAGCTTTGAATCGTAGAATACCCCAACTGGTGAACGAGTGTGTCAGCACTACCAGTAGAGACGCCCACTTCTCCAGCGAGGTGTTTGATTGTGATCCGTCGTTCACCTAGAATGAGAGTGTCCGCACGTTCCAAAATTCTACTGTTACAGCATGTGCGGCAGGCCGACAAGCTGGAGATCGGACAGGTTTGCGCGACCTTGTTGCGACAATGACAGACGCCTCGCTTCGTGATTTTGTTCATTGCCAGATCTCCGTAGAGATTTTTCCAGAGCCTATGAATATCTGTGATGCTCTGGTTTTCCACTCAAAGAAACTCAATGATATCTCTGTTCTTGGAACGCACCTATGTTGGACGCTATTTGGGAAGGCTGCGTATAGGGACGACACCTATCGGAACTTCACGGAACTATAGGGACTGAAGCGGGAATATTCCATGATGTCCCACAACAAATTCTACAATTTTTAAATCGAAACTGGCCGTGAAAAAAATGTGTTGCACTACTTATTGAACGCTTCTTGTAGCTTCGCTGTTATTGCAAATGAGATAACATGTGGCAGTCTTAGATCGAGAAGTACACACAGAAAAAAAGCCAGGAGGATGAGTTCTTATCCTGGGGTTGTTGAGCTGGAAAGCATGAATGTTTTGAATATAACGCTAGTCAACAAATTTAAACTTTTTTCCTGCATCTGGTTTGTAAATGGGTGGATTTACCTAATTCTGGGATTCTGAATACCCTGGTAAAATCAGTTTTTCTCTATGACGTCACATTTCCTAGATACACAGCAGAATAAAAAATGGTAATAGCGAAAATTGACACAATGAAGTCAAACAAAAATACACATTCAGAACGTTTGAAATCAATACTATTTTGTATGCATAAATGGGTAAGATGCCATTAACAGGTCCAAATGAGTTCAGAAGATATTTTCACCTTTAATCGTCTTTGGTTTTTGAAAAATGCGGCGACGGAATTCTTCTTTTGTTTGCCGTTTCATCACTCTCCCTAACAAGACCCCAGCAGTAGTCACCCATCATCGAAACTTTCCAATGGCCTTGGTAACAGTGTTCCATGGTAAGAATGTCTTGGGGAAAGCAGTCACCATGCTCATCTCTTAGGGCTCAAATTTTCCAGGAAGAAATTAAGGTGAGAATGTAAAAAGTGTATTTTAAGCCACCTTCTACACTCCATGTTCTTATAGTTGTCCAACAGATCATTCACAATGGTAACATAGTTTCTGTCTTTTCTGTTACCCAAAAAGCCCTTCACAATTGCTTTAAAAGAAGACCAAGCTGCTAATTGGATATCTGTGAGTTTGGTATCAAAGATTGGATCTTTCAGCGATTTTCTTATTTGTGGCCCAACAAATATACCCTTTTTCAGCTTTAGCTCACTTAATTTGGGAAACTTTTCTTTAAGTGATTGAAGGCCTCATCTTCTTTATCCAAAGCCTTTACAATGTTCTTGATAAAGCCCAACTTGATATGAATGGGAGGCAGAATGATTTTATCGGGGTCAACCAATGGGGTATTGTTCACATTTACGCCGCGCGGGGTAGCCGAGCAGTCTAGGGCGCCTTGTCACGGTCCGTTGATCTGAAACAGGAAATTTTTGTTCCTGTAGCTTGAAAGTTCCGTTGTTGCAGTTTCGACCCCAAGAGTTCAGCTTGTTGTTTCGAAAGTTTTAGATCGCGAACCAAAGCCTTCAATTTGTTTTGATTAAACAGCTGAGGCGAAGTGTCATGATATTGAGGGCAGTACTCTCCTATATGTTCAATACTTTCTGATTCACTTGACATGGTGTCTGGTTCCGACGCTTTCAAGTTACAGACAGGAACAGGCAACCCCTCACCACGGGGCACAGGCAAACCCACTGAAGATACATTTGGATATTTTATTTCATGTCTAGTTTTGGTTGAATGTCCCGAAATATTTATAAGATAGAAGTAACAGTCTGAATAATGGTCTTTAGGCTCACACCACACCATCGGCACAGCGGATGGCATCGCTCGGAGTTTTCCTGTCAACCACTCGGTTAAGATTTTACTACAGATTATGTAGGCAATATGAGGTGCAAAAGTTTTATCTTGATCACCAACAGGACAATCAAAATACAATTTATATGCCTTGTTAACCAAATCAGTGATTGGTTATGTTTGGGATTTTGGAGTGAATATCCCACACACAAAACAAAAGTTATGGTGGTGGTGGTTAGTGTTTAACTTCCCGTCGACAACGAGGTCATTAGAGACGGAGCGCAAGCTCGGGTTAGGGAAGGATTGAGAAGGAAATCGGCCGTGCCCTTTCAAAGGAACCATCCCGGCATTTGCCTGAAACGATTTAGGGAAATCACGGAAAACCTATATCAGGATGGCCGGAGACGGGATTGAACCGTCGTCCTCCCGAATGCGAGTCCAGTGTGCTAACCACTGCGCCACCTCGCTCGGTAACAAAAGTTGACGGGGTGGTTTAGACAGCAACGAGATTTAGAAGGTCCATTTTTTAGTGTAACTTTTAAACACAAAAAAGTTGCACTATCTTTCACAGGAAACACTCATTGAGGATCTCTTTCACACCACTCGATTACCTCACCAACCATTTACTGCCGCAGCAAATTTTTAACGCCAAGACGCTTATAGTGAGAACTTCAGAGTGAGCACCTCGGAATGTCTGCCACAAAGATGTTGCAGTCTGGACCCTGATTTCCCCGTTGGTGTTATTCTGTGAATCTGCAATAGGAGTCGCTTTTGCGGTAGCGACGAAGCTTATTTGAGGCGTGATTGTGGACATCCTGGTTACTGATAAACGTTCGCCCACTCGGTGAATCTTGCTCACAGATTAATATCATTGTGAGAATACAACATCTACACCTACCCCCTGCAAACCATTGTGAAGCGCATGGCGGAGGGTACTGCTCATGTGCTACCTATCAGAGCTCCTCCGAGATCCATTCGCGTATGGAGCGTAGGGGGATTAATTGCGTGAATACCTCTGTGCTTTCTGTAAATAGTGTACTCTCGTTTTATAGTTCCTACAGGAGCGATACGTAGGGGGCTGTAGTATACCAGGTTTCACACTGAATACTGGTTCTTAAAGCGTAGTAAGAATGCGATCGCGGAATAATTGAGACCTACTTCACAAAAGATAAGAAAATTAAATACAAATATTTAAATTTCATTTTCCGTACTACAAGTGTTTTTGTAGATTCCTGAGACAGCTGTGTACAAATTAGTCGCAACACTTGTCAGTATACATAATTTACCATTAGATGCACAGTTTGGTCTCAGGAAATGATCAGAAACACAATATGTTATTTATTCTTTTGTGCCTATGACATACACAGAGTTAAAGCTTAACTTAAGGATAGTAGGTAACATTACTGATTTAACAAAGTATTAGATTTTTTGGATCATCTAATACTTTGCGTAAGCTGGAGCGTTATGACTAGTGGGAAGATAAAAAAATTATTCCTTTCGCATGCGGTAAATAGAAAATAGTGCGTTATGATCTAGTGTAGACCAAAATTGGAAAATTGCTCGATATAAATCAATGATTTGCTACTAACAAGACAGATGAATTTAAAAAAAAACTGTTGTCAAATGATAGGGTCTTCAGATATCACTTGGAAAAACTTGGAACGTGTAAGGGGCAGTCAAATCAAAAGGAGAGAGATGGAAAAAGTAAGTAAACTGTTTATTATTTCAAAAGGAGTCGCCATGACTATTAACAGATTTATCTCACTGTGAGACAAGACGGTCAGTGCCTTCATGGAACAATGTTTGCGGTTGTCAATGGAACTATGATTGTACTCAGGCGTGTATCTCTTACTCCCAAGCAAATAGACGGTCACGAATGTCTTTCATCAGGACTCCAAAAATAGAGATATCGCATGGGAAGAGAGATCGAGACTATATGGAGGATGTGTAAGGGTTTCTCAGCGAAACTTCTGCAGCGTAATCAAAACGAGCTTGGCAACATGTGGCACCATCCCTTATTCATGAAATTTTACAGTTATATTTTAGCACAAAATGTAAACAAACAGCGTTTTATAGCAATTCTGTCATTCACAAAGAACTGTCGTAGCTCAGGAAGGAGCAATCGAAACGACCTGCGGTGTCAGTTCGTGAACTTCGAGCAAGCATATGAGTAAATCCGAAATTATTACTAATCCATCTCTATACGTACGATCACATACATACGCATTTAGTTATCCTGTTACCGTGAGTTTTTAAATCTTTGTAAGTTCAACTAAGTACGAAGTTACTCATTCCATGACCAAATAACTTCAGTTGACAACTCATGAATTGGTTTGGTGACTTTATTGTGAATTTGTGGTAATTTCTTTCCGGTGGGTTATTACTTTTTTGTTGTTATATCTGATTTTCATTTCTGATTTCAACCGCACGGGTAGAGACGCCATGTCACTGACTGCGCGGCCACACCCGTCGGAGGTTCGAGTCCTCCCTCGGCCATGGGTATGTGTGTTGTTCTTAGCATAAGTTAGTTTAAGTAGGGACCGATTGCCTCAGCAGTTTGGTCCCTTAGAAATTCACACATATTTGAACAATACACTTATTTCAAACAGAAATTGGTTCTGATGTACCAAATAGTTCAAATGGCTCTAAGCACTGTGGGACTTAACATCTGAGGTCATCAGTTCCCCTAGACGTAGAACTACTTAAACCTAACTAACCTGCGACCGTAGCAGCAGTGAGGTTCCGGACTGAAGCACCTAGAAACCCTCCGCCACAGCGGCCGTCTCTGATGTAACCCATTAAAATACACTCCTGGAAATGGAAAAAAGAACACATTGACACCGGTGTGTCAGACCCACCATACTTGCTGCGGACACTGCGAGAGGACACACCAGGAACCGCGGTGTTGGCCGTCGAATGGCGCTAGCTGCGCAGCATTTGTGCACCGCCGCCGTCAGTGTCAGCCAGTTTGCCGTGGCATACGGAGCTCCATCGCAGTCTTTAACACTGGTAGCATGCCGCGACAGCGTGGACGTGAACCGTATGTGCAATTGACGGACTTTGAGCGAGGGCGTATAGAGGGCATGCGGGAGGCCGGGTGGACGTACCGCCGAATTGCTCAACATGTGGGGCGTGAGGTCTCCACAGTACATCGATGTTGTCGCCAGTGGTCGGCGGAAGGTGCACGTGCCCGTCGACCTGGGACCGGACCGCAGCGACGCAAGGATGCACGCCAAGACCGTAGGATCCTACGCAGTGCCGTAGGGGACCGCACCGCCACTTCCCAGCAAATTAGGGACACTGTTGCTCCTGGGGTATCGGCGAGGACCATTCGCAAGCGTCTCCATGAAGCTGGGCTACGGTCCCGCACACCGTTAGGCCGTCTTCCGCTCACGCCCCAACATCGTGCAGCCCGCCCCAAGTGGTGTCGCGACAGGCGTGAATGGAGGGACGAATGGAGACGTGTCGTCTTCAGCGATGAGAGTCGCTTCTGTCTTGGTGCCAATGATGGTCGTATGCGTGTTTGGCGCCGTGCAGGTGAGCGCCACAATCAGGACTGCATACGACCGAGGCACACAGGGCCAACACCCGGCATCATGGTGTGGGGAGCGATCTCCTATACTGGCCGTACACCTCTGGTGATCGTCGAGGGGACACTGAATAGTGCACGGTACATCCAAACCGTCATCGAACCCATCGTTCTACCATTCATAGACCGGCAAGGGAACTTGCTGTTCCAACAGGACAATGCACGTCCGCATGTAGCCCGTGCCACCCAACGTGCTCTAGAAGGTGTAAGTCAACTACCCTGGCCAGCAAGATCTCCGGATCTGTCCCGCATTGAGCATGTTTGGGACTGGAAGAAGCGTCGTCTCACCCGGTCTGCACGTCCAGCACGAACGCTGGTCCAACTGAGGCGCCAGGTGGAAATGGCATGGAAAGCCGTTCCACAGGACTACATCCAGCATCTCTACGATCGTCTCCATGGGAGAATAGCAGCCTGCATTGCTGCGAAAGGTGGATATACACTGTACTAGTGCCGACATTGTGCATGCTCTGTTGCCTGTGTCTATGTGCCTGTGGTTCTGTCAGTGTGATCATGTGATGTATCTGACCCCAGGAATGTGTCAATAAAGTTTCCCCTTCCTGGGACAATGAATTCACGGTGTTCTTATTTCAATTTCCAGGAGTGTATATTCCTTATTCGTTTTCGCAGTTTAGGGATTTGAAAGTTTATTCGAGGGCTGCTGGAAGTGGTTTTACTCGAATGGTACTTCCTTCCCTGAGTCCATTTTCACTTCTGAATTTTCCACTGCACTGCGACGAATACAGTCGTTATGAAGCACATGAAATGTTTTCGCAGTTGCGAATACGAGCAACTATCAGCTGTACAGGGGAATGACGAGAGTGAAAATCTGTGTCAGGCCGGGGCTCGAACACGCAATTTGTGCTTTATGCCAGCGGTCACCGTAAGAGCATTGGCTATCCGTGGAAGAATCACGGCCAGACCCAAACATCCGTTGTCATGTCGTCTCTTCTGCTTCACAAACTGTACTCGTACACACCATGTAATTCCTGTAAAGTGGGGCGGGGGGGACATGCGACATTTTAATTGAAAATTATTGTCTGCTATCGGCGGATAAATACGATATTGCAGTGCCTGTGTTATTTATGAAGAACGATGGAATATTCATTCGGACATGTATGCATACATTACGGAGAGGAAGCAGGTAGACTGACATACGTAAATAAATGTTATGCATTGCCTGTAGAAAGATGAAAATACCAACGTCATTTGAATAGACAATCGCAACAGAATAACTAGAATCGGTATTTTGTTTTGGTCTCGAGGCCTCTTCCACATGCGCAGTTTTACAAGTAAAATGGATTCTATTCAGTTTTTTGCGACAGTGTAGAGTCTTATTTGGACCAGAGGTGATTCGCTTTATCTAAAACACATTCTGTAGTCACTGTAACAGATGGGGTTTTGTTTACAGGTCTGTTTAAGATGATACGAAACAGTCCTCGTGTGTAAAATTACTTTTTTATTTCTCTCTTTTTTTTGTCCTACATTATTTTCACACACTCTTATATACAAGGGAGTTCGGTTTTCAGCACAAGGCATTACACTGACACACAGTATGGAAGTTTTTATACATCCATATTCACCTCGTGTACGTTGTGTACTTTGTTTCGATGTATTCAGGTTTGTAAAAAGGGACGGATGACGGAGGGGACATGATGATGTGTCCTGATTTGCGTGTGTTTTCCAATCATTTTTATAGTGAAGCTATTCGTTACGGTATTGGGATGGGTGTTCTTGAGGAGGAACGTGGGCTGGTTTTAGTGATAATGATTATACGATAGGTAGAGGTGGTTGTTATTTATTAACAGATGTTTTATTAGCTTAAATAACGTTTGGTTGCTAATGTTTGTTCGGTCGTTTAGTATTCATTTCTTTTATGACATCATCGTTTGGATTTGGAAATTTTATTGCACTGTTGAGAGATGTTTTTCTTTACTGAATCTGGTTACTTTCGTGTCTGTGTCTATTGTGGTAGGATGGTGTCGGAGACGTCCTCCGAATGTTGAATGACTGGTGTTTCCAGTTACATCTATCGATTTGACGTTGAACGACCACCTAAGCCTAGCTGTGGTGGAGGTAGATACGTGACAGGCTTATTGGAAGAATCCGAAGGGAAAGAAATTCATTCACGAAATAAGTTATTTGTGAAAATCTTATTCGAGCAATTTTTGAGTGTCTTTCATTGGTCTGGGATACTTACCAAATTGGATTAGAGGAAGAGATAGGGAAATTCAAAGAAGAACTGTGCCTCTCGTCACTGGTTTATTCAGTTAAGGAAAAAGGATCACAGAAAATATATAAAAAAATCAATGGGAGACGTTCCGGGGTGCTGCTGTATGTCAAGTGGTATCCCCAATCTTCTTTCCCGCTCATCATGCGCAAATGGAACAGGAAGTGGGAATATGATTTTGGCACAACACGTACCGTCTGCCACCAACACTACGATATTTTGCAGGTTACACGTGCAGATGACATAAATGTTTGTGTATTGTGGTATATCTAATAATGTTGCCACGGAAGTGAGTGAGTTTGGCGAATGACTGATGAAGGGGATTTCACTGACGTGCGTATAGCCTACTGTGTGGTCCAGCCTGTGTTGGAGGAAACTTGAGCTCTTCTCACCCCGCGTGATCTTGTCACCCCAGTGAGTCACGACAATGTTTCTACGGCTTACTTGCTGTCTGCTTGATCGTCTGTAAACGAGAGTTGACTTAGAAGGATACCTTTGTGATTCTACATAGAGTATGAGATAGAGCATGCTCCTCTTCTAGCAGCAGTTTACCGTACACAATGTGATCAAAAGTATCCGGACACCCCCAAAAACATACGTTTGACATATTAGGTGCAATTCGCTGCCACCTACTGCCATGTACTCCATATCAACGACCTCAGTAGTCGTTAGACTTCGCGAGAGAGAAGAATGGGACGCTCCGCAGAACTCACGGACTTCGAACGTGGTCAGGTGTTTAGGTGTCACTTGCGTCTTACGTCTGTGCGTTAGATTTCCACACTCCTAAATATCCCTAGGTCCACTGTTTCCGATATGATAGTGAAGTGGAAACGTCAAGAGACACGTACAGCACAAAATCGTAAAGCCCGACCTCGTCTGTTGACTGACAGAGACAGCCGACAATTGAAGAGGGCCGTAATGTGTAATAGGCAGACATCTATCTAGACCATCACACAGGAATTCCAAATTGCATCAGGATCCACTGCAAGTACTACGACAGCTAGGCGGGAGGTGAGAAAACTTGGATTTCATGGTCGAGCGGCTGCTCATAAGACGCACGCCACACCGGTAAATGCCAAACAAGGCCTCGCTTGCTGTAAAGAGCGTAATCATTGGACGATTGAACAGTGGAAAAACGTTGTGTGGAGTGACGAATCACGGTACACAACGTAGCGATCCGATGGCAGGGTGTGGGTATGGCGAATGTCCGGTGAACGTCATCTGATGGTGGTGGTGGTTAGTGTTTAACGTCCCGTCGACAACGAGGTCATTAGTGACGGAGCGCAAGCTCGGGTTATGGAAGGATTGGGAAGGAAATCGGCCGTGCCCTTTCAAAGGAACCATCCCGGCATTTGCCTGAAACGATTTAGGGAAATCACGGAAAACCTAAATCAGGATGGCCGGAGACAGGATTGAACCGTCGTCCTCCCGAATGAGAGTCCAGTGTGCTAACCACTGCGCAACCTCGCTCGGAACGTCATCTGACAGCGAGCTTAGTGCCAACAGTAAAATTCGGAGGCGGTGGTGTTATGGTGTGGCCGTGTTTTTCATGGAGGGGGCTTGCACCTCTTGTTGTTTTGCGTGACTATCACAGCACAGGCCTACATTGATGTTGGTTCAAATGGCTCTGAGCACTATGGGACTTAACATCTATGGTCATCTTAGAACTTAGAACTACTTAAACCTAACTAAGCTAAGGACATCACACAACACCCAGTCATCACGAGGCAGAGAAAATCCCTGACCCCGCCGGGAATCGAACACGGGAACCCAGGCGCGGAAAGCGAGAACGCTGCCGCACGACCACGAGCTGCGGACATACATTGATGTTTTAAGCACCTACTTGCTTCCCACTGTTCAGGAGCAATTCGAGGATGACGACTGCATCTTTCAACACGATCGAGAACCTGTTCTCAATGCACGGCCTGTGCCGGAGTGGTTACACGACAATAACATCCCTGTAATGGACTGGCCTGCACACAGTCCTGACCTGAATCCTATAGACACATTTGGGATGTTTTGGAACACCGACTTTGTGCAAATCATCACCGACCGTCTTCGAGACATCTCCTCAGTGCAACACTCCGTGAAGAATGGGCTGCCATTCCCCAAGAAATCTTCCGGCACATGATTGAACGTATGCCTGCGAGAGTGGAAGCTGTCATCAAGGCTAAGGGTGGGCCAACACCATACTGAATTCCAGCATTACCGATGGATGATGCCGCGAACTTGTAACTCATTTTCAGTCATGTGTCCGGATACTTTTGATCATATAGTGTATATCACTGGAGGCGTGAAGGGTTACTAATGACTGGAAGAAAGTGCAGATCGTTCCCGTTTTCAAGAAGGGTCATAAAACAGGCGTTCAAATGTGTAGATCTATATTACTGACGTAGGCAAGTTGTTTATTTTTGGAACATATTTTATGTCCGCGTATTCTGCCATTTCTTCAGACCGAAAATATCATGTGTAGGAAGTAATGTGGGTATCTTCTCAAAAGTAGACGTATTTAGAACCGTGGCTGTAGTTCAGTTACAAACCGTAAAATCAACATGGGTTCCGCAAATAACGTTCTTCTGAAACACAGCTCCCTCTATTTGTCCATGACACACAGAAAGCAGTGGATACCGGCGCTCAGGTTGATGTCGAATTCCTTAATTTGCAGAAGGCGTGCGATTCATTTTTGGTCTGCCGGCAGGTTAAAAAATACCAGCTTAAGGAATATCAGAGTAGATATATGACTGGACCGAAGTGATCCTAGCAAGCAAAACACAGCAAGTCATTAATAACAGAGAGAAATCTTCTGACGTAAGAGTAACTTCGGGCGTAAACCGCAGGAGCCTTACAGGACCATTACTGTTCAAAATATGTACAAATGACCTTGTGTAAGCTCGGCAGTTCCATAGGGCTTTTCACGGATGAACTGTGGTATACGTAGAAGCCTCCACGCTAGAAAGTAGTAACTAAATGCAGGAAAACCTGAAGATGATCGATGCCTCGTGCAGCAATTGGCAGCTGATGCTCAACATAAATAACTGTAACCTATTGCTCATAAATAGCAAGAAAGACGAATTTTCAATGATTATAGGATTGCGAAACAATCACTGCAAGTAGTCGCGTCCATTAAATGTGTGGATGTATGAACTCGAGGCGATTTAAAGTGGAACGGCCGCCTCGCCGGTAAGGCAGATGGCGGACTGAGATTCACTGGAAGAATCCTCAGGAATCCTAGAACACCTACGAAGGAGGTAACTTCAAAAGCCTTGTTCGAGCAATACTGGAATATTGCACATCAGTATGAGGTCATATAGCAGGCTGTCAACAAAAACATGGAAACACCGCGAGAAATGCATGCTTAAACACAAATACGGATGCTAGCCAACCTTGGTGGTTGATCTAATTTATTTAATCACAAATGGCACCTGTGCAGTGTCCCCAATACGCTGCAAGTATCAGCCGTGTTCGGACCAACGTTCTGTGAAGTAATGAGTACATTATGTCGAATCTCAGTGCATTCGAACGTGGGAATATCGTTGGTGCTCTTATGGTGGCTGCTTCCGTAGCCGAGGTAGCCGAAGTGCTGGGTGTTTCAAGACGCACTGTATCTAAGATTTATATCGCATACAGGCAGGGCGGGATAGTATCATCCACTAAGTCACAGCCGGCCGCAGTGGCCGAGCGGTTCTAGGCGCTTCAGTCCGGGAACGCGCTGCTGCTACGGTCGTAGGTTCGAATCCTGCCTCGGGCATGGATGTGGGTGATGTCCTTAGGTTAGTTAGGTTTAAGTAGTTTCTAAGTCTAGGGGACTGATGACCTCAGATGTTAACTGCCATAATGCTTAGAGCCATTTGAACTAAGTCACAAAGCGGACGAAAGTACCTGTTGTGTGATGGTGACGAAGGGTCGTTGAAGAGGACTGTGACGAAACATTTGGGGACAACAGCTGTAGAAGTATCTGCAGAACTGAATGTCACACTCTAGGACCATGCCAGCACCAATAAACACCATGGGAAGTCCATAAACAGTAACTGCAGTGCGATTTGGAATTCCAGAACCACTCATGAATGATGCAAATACCCGTAGCAGTAAAACAGGGTGCCGAAGTCATGAAATCTTGACTATGGAGCAATGGAAGAATGTCATGTAATCAGATCAATCGTGTTTCACACTGTTTCCAACTTCTGGATGTGTTTACGTCCGAAGAGTGAAACGTAACGGGAATTCGATGAAGAATTGGGCAGCCATGTTGTGGCATTCCATGGTGCCCTGCAATGTCGTATTACTGCCAAGGATTAAGTGACCCATGACTCAAAGTTTGTTCCGCATTGTGGACGCTGTGTTCCATGAAGACAGGGCTTTGTTCACACAGCTCGCATCGTCCAGGACTGTTTTTGTGAGCACGAGGATGAATTCTCGCATCTCCCTTGGCCGTTACAGTCACCAGATTTCAGTGTTCTTGAGCCTTTGTGGTCGGCTTTGGATAGAAGGCTGAGTGATCGAAACACACTTCCATCATCGTTACCTGATCTGGCCATTATACTACCCTAAAAATGAAGCAAATTTGTTTTGAAAACTATACAGGACCTATTTTTATCCTGTTTGTCTCTTCCCAGGTGACTGGAAGCTATTTGAATGCCAATGCTTTTCCTACACCTTCCTAGTCATGGTAATGTGTTGCATTTTTGGTGTTCCCATATTTTTTACCACTCCCAGCACATACATACACGACTATTTATGTGCCTCTGCACCAGCCCTAACTTCCCTTATCTTGTCTTCGTGGTCCTTATATGTTGTCTTCGTGGTCCTTATGTGAATCGCTCTGCAGTCAGCCGCAAATGCCGGTCCTTTCCATTATATAAATAGTGTTTCGTGAATAGAACGTCACATTCTCTGCAGGGATTCCCATTCGAGATCACGAAACATATCCGTAATACTCACGTGTTGATCAAACCTACCTCTGAATTGCTTCAATGTCTTCATTTAATACTGCCTGTTTGGGAATCCCAAATACCCAAGCAGTACTCAAGGAGGGGTCGCACTAGTGTTCTATACGCAGTCTCTTTTACAGATGAGCTACACTTTACTAGAATTCTCCCGGTAAACCGATGTCGCTCATTCGTCTTGTCTACTACCAGCCTTTCGTGGTGATAGTGGTAGTTGTAAGTTCCTATGGGACCAAACTGCTGAGGTCATCGGTCCCTAGGCTTACACACTACTTAACCTACCTTAAACTAACTCACGCTAGAGAACTCGAACCTCCGACGGGGGCGAACAGCGCCAACCGTGGCAAGGTGCCATAGACCGCGTGGCTACCCCGCGCAGCCCAGCCTTTCGTGCTCGGTCCACTTCATTTTGCTTTGCAACGTTACGCCAAGATATTGAACTGTCAAGACTGTGTTAAGCAGCACCCCACTAACACCGTATTCGAACACTGCAGGGCCGGCCGCTGTGGTCTAGCGGTTCTAGGCGCGTCAGTCCGGAACCGCGCGACTGCTACGGTCGCAGGTTCGAATCCTGCCTCGGGCATGGATCTGTGTGATGTCCTTAGGTTAGTTAGGTTTAAGTAGTTCTAAGTTATAGCGGACTGATGACTACAGATGTTAAGTCCGATAGTGCTCAGAGCCGTTTGAACCATTTTGAACACTGCAGGATTGTTTTTCCTATTCATCTACATTCATTTACATTTTTCTTCATTTAGAGCAAGCTGTCATTCATCACACTAAAGAGAAATTCTGTGTAAGCAAACCTGTATCCTCCTACAGTCACTCAACGACGAGCAACTTACACTACACCATCATCAGCAAGCAATCGCAGATTACTACTCACCCTGTCCGTCAAATCATTAATGTAGACAGAAAATAACAGCGGTCCTGTCACACTTTCCTGGAGCATTCCTGACGGTATCCTTGTCTCTGATGAACACTCGCCATCGGGGACAACGTACTGGGTTGTGTTACTTAAGAAGTCTTGAAGCCACGCACATTTCTGAGTACGTTTTCCGTATGCTCGGATCTTTGATAGCAGCCTGAAAACATGCAAAATGTTCCTACACCGCAAGCACGGCAATATCAACATGAATAATCACACAACTAACAGAAGCAAAAATAAATAAGTCTTCCACATCTGGGCAGCTCACAAAAGCAAGATAAGTGCGACAAATATTCAACATAGATTAGTGAGCATGCAAGATGCATAACCAAATGAGTTAAATGCGAGCTACTCAGAAGATGGAATGCGCTACAGACTGAAAGAAACATTCATTCTTGAAGTATACAGAGAGGGTGCGTTCCTTTCCTATGTAAAAAAAAGTGGAAAGCAACAGAAAGTTCCAACTCAAACCTTGCAAAAAGCATCATTACGATTGATTAGGTTATATCCGAATTTAGAATATGCTCAAGAACTCTGCAGCAAACAGACATAGAAGGTATTGATCTAACTTTGCGTGTCTGTACTTTTGTCCTTTCTACATGTGTGAGCAACCAGTGTTTTTCCCCAGACGTTTGGAACTTTGTGCTGGGATAGAGATTCGCGATAAATGTAAACGAAGTAGGAGGCCAAACCCGAAGAGTAATCGCTGTGTAAACGAATCGGGGTACCATCCGGACCTGACGACTTCTTGGTTTTCAATTCTTCTAGTTGCTTCACAAGTCAGGGATGCCTATTTCTATGTCCTCCATACAAGAGACTGTGCGACAGTCAAAAGATGGTATGACTTTACGACCTTCCTGGACGAATGATTTTTTAAAAACGAGATTGGTAACTTCAGCTTCCCTTTTGCTGTCATTTAATGCGAAATCAGACTGGTTGACAAGTGACTGAATAGAAGCTTCCGACGCGATTTGCGATTTTACCTGTGACAAGAATTTTGCCTATGACAAGAATTTCCTCTGGTTCTTTTTGTAAGATCTTTCGCCAACGTATGACAATAGAAATTTTTTCTATTTTTCACGAATCGATCTTTTTATAGGCGCACGAATTTCTACTGCGGTAACCTTTCCCTGTCGTTATTTCCACGTTCTTTTTTTGAAACGGGAGTGCAAAATCTCTGTTTCCCCCAGCATTTTCTAAATTTTGTTATGAAACCACAGTGGGTCTTTCCCATCATTAGCCCAGTTACTTGGACCAAATTCTTCAGAGCACGATTTGCAATTAGTTTATACTTTCCTCGTATGTCCATCATACAGAGTGTTTCAAAAATGACCGGTATATTTGAAACGGTAATAAAAACTAAACGAGCAGCGATAGAAATACACCGTTTGTTGCAATATGCTTGGGACAACAGTACATTTTCAGGCGGACAAACTTTCGAAATTACAGTAGTTACAATTTTCAACAACAGATGGCGCTGCAAGTGATGTGAAAGATATAGAAGACAACGCAGTCTGTGTGTGCGCCATTCTGTACGTCGTCTTTCTGCTGTAAGCGTGTGCTGTTCACAACGTGCAAGTGTGCTGTGGACAACATGGTTTATTCCTTAGAACAGAGGATTTTTCTGGTGTTGGAATTCCACCGCCTAGAACACAGTGTTGTTGCAACAAGACGAAGTTTTCAACGGAGGTTTAATGTAACCAAAGGACCGAAAAGCGATACAATAAAGGATCTTTTTGAAAAATTTCAACGGACTGGGAACGTGACGGGTGAACGTGCTGGAAAGGTAGGGCGACGGCGTACGGCAACCACAGAGGGCAACGTTCAGCTAGTGGAGCAGGTGATCCAACAGCGGCCTCGGGTTTCCATTCGCCGTGTTGCAGCAGCGGTTCAAATGACGCCAACGTCCACGTATCGTCTCATGCGCCAGAGTTTACACCTCTATCCATACAAAATTCAAACGCGGCAACCCCTCAGCGCCGCTACCAGTGCTGCACGGGAGACATTCGCTAACGATATAGTGCACAGGATTGATGACGGCGATATGCATGTGGGCAGCATTTGGTTTGCTGACGAAGCTTATTTTTACCTGGACGGCTTCGTCAATAAACAGAACTGGCGCATATGGGGAACCGAAAAGCCCCATGTTGCAGTCCCATCGTCCCTGCATCCTCAAAAAGTACTGGTCTGGGCCGCCATTTCTTCCAAAGGAATCATTGGTCCATTTTTCAGATCCGAAACGATTACTGCATCACGCTATCTAGACATTCTTCGTGAATTTGTGGCGTTACAAACTGCCTTAGACAACACTGCGAACACCTCGTGGTTTATGCAAGATGGTGCCCGGCCACATCGCACGGCCGACGTCTTTAATTTCCTGAATGAATATTTCGATGATCGTGTGATTGCTTTGGGCTATCCGAAACATACAGGAGGCGGCGTGGATTGGCCTCGCTATTCGCCAGACATGAACCCCTGTGACTTCTTTCTGTGGGGACACTTGAAAGACCAGGTGTACCACCAGAATCCAGAAACAATTGAACAGCTGAAGCAGTACATCTCATCTGCATGTGAAGCCATTCCGCCAGACACGTTGTCAAAGGTTTCGGGTAATTTCATTCAGAGACTACGCCATATTATTGCTACGCATGGTGGATGTGTGGAAAATATCGTACTATTGAGTTTCCCAGACCGCAGCGCCATCTGTTGTTGACAATTGTAACTACTGTAATTTCGAAAGTTTGTCTGCCTGAAAATGTACTGTTGTCCCAAGCATATTGCAACAAACGGTGTATTTCTATCGCTGCTCGTTTAGTTTGTATTGCCGTTTCAAATATATCGGTCATTTTTGAAATAAATGACATCCATTCATTGTCTAAGTAGGATGCTAAAGAGGCTTAGCCACACTTTCCATTAGAACATCTTAACTAGTCTTCTTAATGGATTTTTAGCTTCAGTGACCATCGTTGCTATCATGACATCATGGTCACTAATACCTGTCTCTCTACTAACAATGCCGAGACGTTCAGGCCTGTATGTAGCTACAAGGTCAAAAATATTTCCATTGCCTGTGGGTTGTCTAAGTAGCTGCTCAAGACAGTTTTCTGAGGATGAGTTCAGAAATATTTGACAAGAGTGCCTGTCTGTACTATATGCAATGAATACATAGACGCCACAGTCTATACACGTTTGGTTGAAGTCGCCTCCAATTAGTAATGCACAATTGGTTCAAATGGCTCTGAGCACTATGGGACTTAACTGCTGAGGTCATCAGTCCCCTAGAACTTAGAACTACTTAAACCCAACTAGCCTAAGGGCATCACACACATCCATTCCCGAGGCAGGATTCGAACCTGCGACTGTAGCGGCAGCGTGATTCCAGACTGTAGCGCCTAGAACCGCTCGGCCACTCAGGCCGGCAATGCACGATTGGGATACTTCCGCTCTTCCGAGTGTAGAGGTTTTTTGAAGGAATTTACAACGGTTACTTGGAATCAGCTGGCCGGCAAAAATTTCCGATGATTATCACGAGTTCATAGACCTATCATTCGCATCTAGATTACTTCCCAGTCAGACTCAATTTCGACCTTGACTGACGCAATACTCCTTTGGCTGCCATCAACGGCAGCACAGCGATATGTCGAAGACATTCTACAGTCCGTTTTGCTGCCCTTCACGGCAAGCCGTCCTCAACTTATACTTCAGAAATTTGATAATGCCCACCCGCACATGGCAAAAGTTTCTACTGACTGTCTTTGCCTGCAAGATTATCGGATCTCTCCCCTATTGAGAACGTTTGGAGCATTATGAGCAGGGCCTTCCAACTAGCACAGAATTTTTGACGATCTAACGTACCAACTGGACAGAATTTTGCACGATATCCTCAGGACGATATCCGAAAGTTCTATCACTCAATGCCAAGAGGAATAACTGCTTGCATAAGGGCCAGAGGTCGACCAACGCGTTACTGAGTTGCTCAATTTGTGAAGCTCATTCTCTTGAATGAGTCCTCCATTTTTTCTGAAACTGTAATCATTTATTTGTCTGTTCATGTACATCACATATATCACTTTCCGTCCAATTCAGATAACTGCTTCGTGGTGCTTGTTGTTTCTCCTTTTTTGTCTTAGAGTATTTTTTGTTGATTGCAATGAAGACTCCACCTTCCTCCCACCTTCCTATGACATCTAGTCCTTCTATTCGTTATAAGCCCTCCGTTCGATGCCTCGTTATACATTTTGGAGCTGTCTACTGCCAGTTTCATCCAACTCTCGGTTCCAAGTAAGCCTGAGCGCAAGAGCTTTCAGGGACGGTGGTAAATCCAGGGACTTTGCAACGAATGCTTCTGCAGTGCACGGTTAAAATTCTGACATTAAAAGAGTCTTTACTTTGCGCGTGCTCTGATTTTGCTCTCTGTGTTTTTACTGGCGAGCGTTGATCTGAGGTCCACAAACTATCGCCTAGCCTCAAAAAACCCATGTGTACTCCACAAGCACTCTGCTGTCGAATGGGTCACGATACCCTGCGCAGAGCGCTGTTCCCTCGCGTCGTGTGCGGAGGGAGGTGCTTCGGCAGCAGAGCCCATGAGAGAAACAAGCAACACCATAGGAGCCCCATGTGAAGCACTAGCTTCCCACCAGCCCTCCAATCTAAGGCAGACCGCTTATCACGGACAACAGCGTCCTCAGCTGCTCGCCAACTACTGTCAGCTACTCCAGCGTCCAGACGTATCGGGAAGACTCCATCCTGCTACTAACCCTCCAATGAAAAAAACAGCTAAAATAAGAAATAAGCAAGAAACCTGTGGTCTTTTAGAATAGCATTTGCTCTACCAAACTTGTCTAAAACATAAACTCAAGGTACTTGAAAACACCGAGCCCGTCACTGACACTAGTTCACTGAACGCTGGCAGACACGGACAGTAATGGCCGTGTTTCATACAGGAGGAAATTCCATATTTCTAGGTTTCCGGAGCATTCGGCACGGTGCCCCATTGCATGCTGTTAACGATGGTACGAGCATTTGGAATAAGTTCACAGATATTTGAGTGGCTCGAAGACTTCTTAAATTATAGAACCCAGTATGTTGTCATTGACGGCGAGGGTTCCTGAGAGTGAAGAGTATAGTCAGGAAAGCCCCAGGGAAGTGTGATAGGACTTATGTTGTCCTCTGTACAGGGTAAAGCGAAATTCGCGCACTCGGGCTACATAGCGCTGTCACAAAATTTCGTCCGGCGAGTAGATCAGGCAGAAAATGGACGTTAACAAGTCTGCCTTTGGCAGGGCAACAGAGCAGACGCGTCCGTGTTTTCCGTGAGCGGAGCGCGAGCTAGCCTTGTTTACATTCTGACGGACGTTGAGTAAGTGCCGGCTTACCGTCTACGACACATAGCGAACCGTTACCGTAAATCTACACTCCTGTTTACTTTCTGAAACGATTATGCCCGACCCAAAGCGCTCGTGGTGGAGCGTTTTGTACGAGAGGAAGTGAAGATCCCGGCGACCGATATTATCGGCATACATTTGTTGATCGTGAGCAGCACGGTCTATGTTAAAATTATTAACGACGCGGCAAACAGACGCATCCTACTTGAGACCAAACAGGAGCTCCGCTTCTGTCATACTGATGGCAATGTCAGGACGGTAACCGTCGACCACGCGGGCTTAGGTATGCGTACGATACGCATTTTCGAATTGCCATTCGAACTTCCTGCAGAGGAAGTCGTCGCGGCACTCAGACCATATAGCACAGTCCACGACCATACTGCGGAGAAGTGGACACCGAGCCGGACATATCCTGTCCTGAACTGCGGTCGAAAGGTCACCATTGATCTCCGAAGCCACGACCCGTTCTACTTACTGATCGGCGGATGCCTTGAAATAATTATATACGACGGCCAGCCTCGAACATGTTCCTCGTGCGACACAGAAGGCCACCTGAGATCTGAATGCCTACAACGGCGTATTACGTAACTTCCAGCTGCCGAAGGACCACCCACGTCGCAACCTACGGTGCTACCGGTGACCTACGCCGCTGCTCTAGCTTCACCTGTTGCTTCACACCGTCGCACGGACGCCACAGACGAACCCGACCAGACCCCGGCGGAGAGCGCCTCGGACCGCCCGCCACCTTGGCCGGCCATCGACGCCACTCGGACGATGCCGACGCGGCCGGCCGCTGACCCTACCCTAGGCAACACGATGGAGATCGACTCGCTCATCGTTCCTACGGCGGCCTTCCTGCCAGAGCGACGCGACTCCCTTCCGTCGTCGGACACGGAGGGTCGCATAAGGAAACAACGTCTTCGAATCGTGGCAAGAGAAGGCACCGCACCGTTTCAGGCCAACAGGAAACATTGCAAGTCTTGGATGACGCAGACGAAGACTCTACGAGCGAGGAGACAACCACTGGTGTGCCTGCGCCCGTCACCCCGCGCGCCCCATGCGGACGCTGAACTAATTAATAGACATCTCACAGTCGACACTACACCATGAACCATTACATCATCTTCTGCAGACAAAATAGACGATACACCGTTGCCCATCTCCACGGCGTGGCACGTGGAGGAGGTCGAGGGGCAGGACCCGTTACGGAACCCTGTGCCGTCGGGGCCGATCCACTAATCATACTCTCCCCAGAATCCCCTGCGGGCCAGCGGGATAACGTTCCACTGCGACGCCCACGCCCTTGCGTCGACGGTGGAGTGGACCAGCCTCCAGCAGTCCGCCACCAGACCTACCGGATAGCAAACATCAGCACCAACAACATCCGGTCCAGGGTGGAAAATACGACTTGTGCAGGAGCTGTTCTGGGCTTCTGATATTGATTTCACTTGGCCAGTCTCCCGGATATCAATGGCTGTATCGACCACGTCTCTGCGAGTGATCCTATGGGCCGTGTTATGGTCATCTACGTCCGCCACGGGATTTCTGTCACCCACGTCGCCTTCGTTCCATCAGCTCGGGGCATGGCACTCACTGCCATGGGGACACTCATCATTAATGTCTGCGCTCCTTCAGGCACCGACCAACGACATGAACGGGACCAGTTTTATTCAGATGAAATGGCTACCCTGTTTTTAGGACGATACGACCACTGCCTACTACGAGGTGATTTTAACTGCGTTCTGCACCCCAAATATCAGATTCCACACTATACTACATGCCAGGAAGTGCGGGACCTCCTGCTTCAGGGTACCTGGGAAGTTCAACACAGCGATCGTTCTGGCCATACCTGTCTTACCGGCATTCCACAAACCGTCTAGACAGGATATATGCCTCACATACTCTTAGACCTGCGATACGGGTCGCCGAACGCTGCCCTCTGGTCTTCTCCGACCATTGCTCTTACACCTGTACGGTCGTCCTTCCGCAGCAATCTGTATGCCGCAGCCGTGCGCCATGGAAACAATGCTTCTCATGTGCATGACCAGACTTGTCACCAACAAGTCACTGAGACGTGAACAGCCTGCGAACGACGCCTTCCCCGCTACCGCTCGACACTGACATGGTGGATGGACTACACCAAAATGGTTCAAATGGCTCTAAACACTATGGGAGTTAACATCTGAGGTCAGCATGTCTCCTAGACTTAGAACTACTTACACCTAACTAACCTAAGGACATCACACACATCCATGCCCGAGGTCAGCATGTCTCCTAGACTTAGAACTACTTACACCTAACTAACCTAAGGACATCACACACATCCATGCCCGAGGCAGGATTCCACCCTGCGGCCGTAGCAGCCGCACGGTTCCAGACTGAAGCGCCTAGAACCGCTCAGCCACAGCGGCCGGCGACTGCGGCAAACCAGCCCTTCCTCCCTACGGACGTCCGGGCACTGTGGTTTCACATAGTCAACATGAAAATTAGCCGGCCGCAGTGGCCGAGCGGTTCTAGACGCTTCAGTCTGGAACCGCACGACCGTTACGGTCGCAGGTTAGAATCCTGCCTCGAGCATGGATGTGTGTGATGTCCTTAAGTTTGTTAGGTTTAAGTAGTTCTAAGTTCTAGGGGACTGATGACCTCGGATGTTATGTCCCATAGTGCTCAGAGCCATTTTTTGAACAGGGAATTTGCCACGAAACAGCGACTGCACAACATTGGCTTGTCAGATTTCCATCTTTGTATCCTATGTCACCAACTGACTGGACACAGATGACCACCGTCCGCCTCTTCGAAAGATGTCTGGCCATTCGTGTAACAAATCGTTGCCTGCTATCTCCGAGTACCACCAGACACAATCGAACCTCGAATGTTTCTTTACTCAGAGGACACTACCGCCCCCAAATGTTCGAACAACACGTAATCGTTAAAGAGATGCTTTGAAATTCAAGAGGGAATCCCTGGAGGAAAGGAGATGTTCTTTTCGAGAAACACTATTGAGAAAATTTAGAGAACCGGCAATTGAAGTTGACTGCCGTACGATTCTGCTGCCTGCAACGGACATTGCACGTAAGGAACACGAAGATAAGATACGAGAAACTAGGGCTCATACGGAGGGAGGCATATTGACAGTCGTTTTTCCCTCGCTCTATTCGTGAGTGGAACAGGAAGGAAATGACAAGTAGTGGTACAGGTTGCTCTCCGCCACGCACCGAACGGTAGCTTGCGGAGTATTTATGTGGATGTAGATGTTTGGTCGGCCCGATAGTGGGTGCCAAGGAGGTGGTGGGTTCTAGAACAGAGAGAAAACTAATTAGATTTTATGTAGTGTTTGATAACTTCTTTGCTTAAATTAAATGACGGCAAGTACAGAGAACCGTCCAAAACGAGTCCTTGAGATGGGGCAGTTCCACATCCACATTAACAACAGAGAGTAAATGACAACACACTGATTGACTAGACACGCAAAACTAAACCAACGAGTTGAACGCAGCTGACACACTCGATTCTAGGTCGAAGTGGCGGTGGCCGTGCGATATGTACAGGGTGTATTTTGGAGCGGGTCCGCAGACTGGCTTCGCTATCGCGTGGGCTGCTGCCAACTTCTAGACGTGGGCAAGAGTGGCATGGTATTGATAGCGCTCAATACCACAAAGAGTCAGTAAGTTGGTTGAGGCCTACAAAATCCAGCCGAAGCGAAGCCTCTCCCTGTTGATTAGATCCCGTAGAGCATACGTAGGGTAATTGCTGCGGATCGGAGGCTACATTGTGGAAGCGTAGGTTAGTGGAAGGGCGCACATTTTAATGCAGTCGATTTCAGAAAAGATATAAATTGTACCATAAAAATCTAGAAACTGAAATTAGATTAAAAAGCGGCAGTTTTAATCAACATATTTGTTGTGCTAATTTCATATCATCTTTGGTTGCAAGCACATTTAAGTTTAGAATCAGTTTAATAAGACAAATGTATTCTTTCATCCTTTTCTACATATTTTTAGAAATCAACACTGTAATTGCTTGTTGAGATTCCCATCATAGCCTGCAAATTAATGACTGTCAAAGAGGGACCTGAATTTGCCCTTGTTCTTCAACAAGAGAAACGTCGCTCACAGACATATGTAGACCCAAATATAGAGAACATTTTCCCAGCAAATTTCTTCATACATGTAAATTTTGCGGCAGGCAAAGATTTGCAAAAGTCAACTTACGTCACAGCATTAAGTGTGTCATTCACAGTGCGATTTGACTGCATGTCAATAAGTAAATGGCAAATGCCTTTATGTTCGCTCCCGTGACCCATCACACCGAGTTTCAACTTTGTTTGTACGATTAGTATCTACTCTACGCAGTCCACATGTATATCGAGATAGCCATCCAAATGGAAGTCCTCTGTTGCCCCCGGGAGGGAAAGAGCAGCACAAAAAACCTTAGCGAGGCACATGTTGCCTGCGGGCCGCTTTTTGTCCACCCCCGCCATAGAGTTATCAAACTGCTGGGAAGTTGATTGCTATGTTCCACACGATGTTCCAAAAATTCCCTGACTTTTCTATGAGATTACGATCGGATGATTTAGCAGTCCAGTGGTGGTGCAATACGGCACTGGTGCATTCGTCGAATTAGGAACGCCGTGTGCAACCATACAAAAAAGGCTGTTGTCGTCTTGGAAGACCGTAGTGTCGGCATCGGACTCATCATGAAGACGTAGAAGAAAGAGCAACACAAGGATTAAATAAACATCGCTGTAAACTGAATGATTGGGTACAGGTCAGATATGCAAAATCCCTCAAAACATATAATGAACCACTTCCAGCTTAAACTAAACACTTCAAACATACGGCGGATTAAAGTCCTGGACCGTCGCTGCACTCGACGTCTTCTATGGTTTGAAAAGAGCAAAATTACGACTTGTAGGATTACACTATACGCCTACAGTCAGCTATTGTCCGCTTTATGTGTGCATGGTCGAATTAAGACCTGTAGCTTTAGGTACCGCTCTTTCAAATAGCCTTTTGCGAGGTACCCGACTCCAAATGTCTATTACATGTAGTTCCCTTCGCAATTTTCCCTTGAAAACTGGTTGAGATAGCTCTATATTTATTGACACAAGCCTTTCCTACTGGGTAGGTAATTGTCTCTGACGACGAGTGGCACTCGTCCGGCGGCCGCTGTGGCCGAGCGGTTTAGGTGCTTCAGTCCGGAACCGCGCTACTGCTACCTCGGGCATTGACGTGTGTGATGTCCTTAGGTTAGTTAGCTTTAAGTAGTTCTAAGTCTAGGGGACTGATGACCTCAGATGTTAAGTCCCATAGTGCTTAGTCGTCTCCGGTAAGGAACTTTTTACGCCAGTTGCTCTTAGGCCGTATTCCTGACCGCGAGTAGCAAATCATCTCTTGTAGAGACGTTGCAGAGTCCGCGCTGATACACCAACAAATCGTAGAACTTTATTATCGATTAGACAATGAGCACGTCTAAACATGGTACCTCCTTTCTGTTATTCTGTCGCGTCTCCACATTGACCCATCTTAACTGCGCTGATCACACTGACTTTCTCCTCTTAGCTTATGCTTCGCGTGTCAGTGTCTAGATAGATCACAGAATTAATGTTCGCTTCAAATTCTGCTCTAGTTGTCGCGCTTTACGAAGAATGGATTCTGATCTTCAATGAGGGCGGAGTTTGCAGTAAATGTAAAGAGGTTTGGAAAAATTACTATTACACTCTTATCTCAACACTTACATTCTGTTGAGTTGCTGGACACGCACTGGCGAGGAGCAGAATTCAAATCTCGCTCAATCATTCAGTCTTCCATATTTCGTAGTTTTCGTTATAACTTAAGGTGGAAGTTGGAATATAAGTTCGCAAGCTGCCACGGCCGGTGTCATTTTGGATAAAATAATTTGGGTATTAGATCGTGTTATTGTAAAGCAGTAAAATAACTACATTGCCGACGTTTAGGCCGACTTCCTGCGGTCATCCTCAGGGCGGTTCATTGCTGTATATTGGTGAATGTCTTCCTTTACATACGGTCGCCGGCCGCTGGTCGCCGAGCGGTTCTGGGCGCTCCAGTCTGGCAGCGCGCGACCGCTACGGTCGCAGGTTCGAATCCTGCCTCGGGCATGGATGTGTGTGATGTCCTTAGGTTAGTTAGGTTTAAGTAGTTCTAAGTTTTAGGGGACTGATGACTTCAGATGTTAAGTCCCATAGTGCTCAGAGCCATTTGAACCATCAAATACGGTCATCATCGGTTATATGGTGGCTACTGACGTCACATAACTGAGGTGTCATGGGAAAATTTGAAAAGATTGTTATGGAGGGGGTGGCTGTACGGTGCGCTGTTGCCTCTGCTATACTGGTAGCTGACTGGGCGCCAACTCTAGTATGTGACTGGTAGAAGCTAGTATATCGGCTGGCTGTTGCCTCTGCCACTCTGGTAAGTGACTGGTAGGCAACTTGCCGTTGGTGCTAGGATGGTAATAACAAATCGACAGCTTGTATGTAGGGGGACACATTAGCACTAGCGTTTCGGAGCATGTGAGTTACGTACTACTAGGACAGAACAACAAGTCAGCTGTAGCAGAACATCACCAGGCATGTGGGCGTCTTATCAGTTTTCAAGAACCGCGCCTGTTGGCTCGGCAGCCGTGGATGCAGCAACGGAAAATAAGAGAACTGGGATGATGGCAGCGAGTAACCTACGGCCTGGCTGCCACTTGTGTTCACCAGCCAGCAGCAGTATCTGACCCCGGGGTTTAACAGTATGAAAAGCGGCTGCGAGAGAACTGCCGTATGACCTTAACGCCTCGCTGCAGGGAAACATTACCCACTGGATACGAGCTGCCGAGTTACTATTGCCTTCCAATCACCAACGACAGATCGTCTACCAGTCACTTAATGGAGTGGCAAATTCATAAGCCATCCGATATGCTACAGTCTACCATTCACTCACTGGAGTTCCTTCCAATCGGCCACAACGGTAGCACAGGCAATAGCGTAGCGAACAGCCACCCCTTACATAACAACCTCTTCAAATTATCCAATGACATCTCTGATATGTGCTGTCGTTAGCCACCAGATAAAACGAAAATAGCCGAATACAAAGGAGGCATTCACCAGCATACAGCAGTGAACCGCCCTGAAGAGCCCGCAATAAGTCGGCCGAAACGGCGGAAGTGTAGTTGTTGTACAAGTTTACAAAGACGAGACGTAGTACCCGAAATTATTTTACCCCCTCCCTCAAAAAAAAAGCTGGAATAATTCCTCGCAACAGGCAACGTCCGATTGCTTTCCTCATACTTGTCGAATTCAGGTTGATGCTTGGTCTGTTTTATCTCTAATTGTCTCGTCGTGGAGGGTAGCTTAAACTGTAATCTTCATTTCTCCTAATCTCTATACCGAGTGAAGCACTGCACTGATTAAAACAGTGGACTTCTATTTGGGATGAGTGAACTTGAAATTCCAGTTCAGCCTTTCATGTTTAGTTTCCCCATATTTCTCTGAATCAGTATTGGTGACTAGTGGGGTCGTTCCATGCGTAGGTCACTTTTGTTCTCTTCCTCCTCCTTTTTCCACTGAGCTTCTTATCAGTTTATAATGATCTCAACGTATACTATAAGATAAACTCTAGACATCTTTCCTTTCTACATTTAATGGAAGTAGTTATAAACTACGGTGTCCCATTTTTTATGATACAGTGTAACACAGATCGCCACAAATCTTTTCGAGAGTTTCAGACAATTGTTTAGGCAAAGATTTAAGCACTGGAAATGATTGGATCACTTTATTCCACTAAATATACCCTTGACTGCAATAAAATGTTCAAATGTGTGTGAAATCTTATGAGGCTTAACTGCTAAAGTCATCAGTCCCTAAGCTTACACACTACTTATCCTAAATTATCCTAAGTACAAACACACACACCCATGCCCGAGGGAGGACTCGAACCTCCGCCGGGACCAGCCGCACAGTCCATGACTGCAGCGCCTTGACTGCAGATTGTCATAGACACGCGTAGGTTCCAGATCTAACATACTATAAATAGTAGTCTCAGATATCTGCGATGAACTAATCGAGTACTTTTTGTGGAATTTTTCTACTTGCAAGTTGTAGCAGGTATTAGTTATCAGTGCGCCCAACGTTAAATATCAGTCTGAAATATGTTCCTCTATCATACACTTAGATAAACGAACACCATGTAAGATGTGTGATAACGGCTGAAAAAAATGAATGAAAGTGTGAGAACCGTGATTTGTGTCACAATAAGGACAGATATATGTTTGAACAGGCTCAGTGACGTTGAAATGTGACGATTATTAGAGCAAAGGTGAAGGCAAATGTGTTGACCATTCTGTGTTACAGTGCAGTCTGAAGCACAAAACAAATTTGCTAGCAGTTTTGCAGCGTGACTCTGCAGTCACTGTGTTGCTGACATGTGGATAATACGTACAGTTTGTAAAAGGTGTATGCGTGTAGCATGCGGCGTGGGACGCACTCCATCGTGTCCATTATTGGGGCTGTGGCAAGAGAGGGAAACACGCTACCTACGTCAGCGAGTCCAGAAAGACCTTCCTGGCTTACTCAGTCACTCAGGAGTGTAATTAAACGCCAACGTACTCCAGGCTGGCAATTTTAACGACTTGCGAGTCGTCGTAAGAGTTCGCAAACAAGAAATTATGTAAGACGGTCATGCTAGTCGCTGCCTAGGGCAATAGCCACGGGTCGTCGTACAGTGGCGTGTTTTCTCCTTTCTCTGTGAAACAGTCGTGTAAGGAAGTCTCAAGACGAAATAATTGACTTCTGTAACGTCCAATTTATACAGATTTCTTCTTCAACAACCCCTCACAACTTAGTCGTAGTTTTGTCCTTTCACTTGGAGATAGGCAAGCTAAATTTACCAGTTTCAGGAATTAAATATTCAGACAAGCCTGCTGTGAACTGATTCAGATCCATTGTTACTGCCAGAATACATTATCATCAAATTACGGCCACAATACCAGGCACCTCGTGTATGTGTTGTGTTAGCTTCATTTAGTCGTGAGACAGGCTGTTTTGAAAATGAAACGGACCGAAGAATTTACAGAAATTGGTGAAAGACACGTCGTGAACAACAAGAAGGCGACTGTCTAAGGATAACAAGTTACATCCCTGAGATGTTCGAGAGCTATTGCAGTCAAGTGGAGTATTATGTTCGCCGATTGGTACGTCGAAAGAAACGCAGTGCGTACAGAAGCTAAAAGATGAACGAGTCGGTGATTGAGCTGATAAGCGTAAACTTACACACCTACATCTGAGCTATCCCTTCTGACTACCGCATTTTGGTCGCATAATTGAGGTTCATGAACGAAAATTATTAGGCTGGTGCCGTGTTCATACCACGTTCGCTACTGACGTGTGGAAAATGTATCTGTTAAAGCTCTAGCTTTAAACCCCTTCGTGTATAACTGTTTACCTGTTAAATGACAGCTGCATGGACCAATCGAACCAACATCTATGGCTTCTAAAGCAGATGGCGCTGATGGAGGATGTTCAGTGAAGTGTTGTAGCAGTAACTTAGACTACAGAGGTCCGCACGCCTGGTTTCTATGTCGTGATCTCTTAATATAACGGGTGCACGACGAAAAATTGTTTATTTTTCCGAACAGAGGCGACATCTTCCAAGACAACGATACATTTTCTGTTTGCGTACAATTCGTGCACGGTGCTCCGAAGGGTAGTGTGTGGACTTGTATAGGGGGCTATCATAAAGTTTCCGGTCGAAGGCCGCACAGTCCAAAGCCCATATGCCAATCAGCGAAAATCGCCGTGAGCATTTAGGCAATCTTCTCTCCGACGCACCAGATTGAAGATAAGCGTTTGTCAAAACACCGTGTCCTGCTGCGTGACGAAGTCCGTAACTACCTGCTGCACATCTTCGTCCGATAGGGATCGTCGACCATTTTAAGGCCATTTTCAAGGGACCGTAGGGGTGATAATCGCATGGGCAGAGACTATAGGGAGGGTGCACGAGTGTCTCCCATTTGAGTTGGCATAACTTCTGATCTCTTGCAGATCGACCGGCATCTTGTGTCGAATTGCGACCAACACGGAACTTGGTGCACCATTCCAAAACAGTGGTTTCCGCAGACATGCTGCCCCATACACATTCTTCATTCTCAGATGGAGGTCAGTCGCTGCTTTTCCTTCGACAGCCAACAAAATAACAACAGCACGTTGGTCCTGTTTGGACGTATTTGATAATAACGATGCCGCAGCTAAAGTTTCTGCATTTTCTGCACGCACGCACGTCGAAAAATCACGAATGCGATATTCGGTTGCCTACATGTCGGTAATTCTATCAGAGACAGCAAAGGACTTGGAAGAGCAGTTGAACGGAATGGACAGTGTCTTGAAAGGAGGATATAAGATGAACATCAACAAAAGTAAAACGAGGATAATGGAATGTAGTCGAATTAAGTCGGGTGATGCTGAGGGAATTAGATTAGGAAATGAGACACTTAAAGTAGTAAAGGAGTTTTGCTATTTGGGGAGCAAAATAACTGATGATGGTCGAAGTAGAGAGGATATAAAATGTAGACTGGCAATGGCAAGGAAAGCGTTTCTGAAGAAGGGAAATTTGTTAACATCGAGTATAGATTTAAGTGTCAGGAAGTCATTTCTGAAAGTATTTGTATGGAGTGTAGCCATGTATGGAAGTGAAACATGAATGATAAATAGTTTGGACAAGAAGAGAATAGAAGCTTTAGAAATGTGGTGCTACAGAAGAATGCTGGAGATTAGATGGGTAGATCACATAACTAATGAGGAGGTATTGAATAGGATTGGGGAGAAGAGAAGTTTGTGGCACAACTTGACCAGAAGAAGGGATCGGTTGGTAGGACATGTTCTGAGGCATCAAGGGACCACCAACTTAGTGTTGGAGGGTAGCGTGGAGGCTAAAAATCGTAGAGGGAGACCAAGAGATGAATACACTAAGCAGATTCAGAAGGATGTAGGCTGCAGTAGGTACTGGGAGATGAAGAAGCTTGCACAGGATAGAGTAGCATGGAGAGCTGCATCAAACCAGGCTCAGGACTGAAGACCACAACAACAACAACAACATGTCGGTGCTTCAATATCCGCAACGGTGTCGCGAGACGTTGCATATACGCTAAGTAACGCCTTAAACGGAAAATTTTTGATTGCCCTTTATACAGGGCGTCCCACATAAAACGGGTACACCTCATGAGCGAGATTCCAGTATTTGGGTATTCATTGGACAAATATATTATACTAGAACTGACATGTGATTACATTTTCACGCAATTTGGTTGCATAGATCCTGAGAAATCAGTACCGAGAACAACCACCTCTGGCCGTAATAACGGCCTTGATACGCCTGGGCATTGAGTCAAACAGAGCTTGGATGGCGTGTACAGGTACAGCTGCCCATGCAGCTTCAACACGATACAACAGTTCATCAAGAATAGTGTCTGGAGTATTGTCACGAGCCAGTTGCTCGACCACGATTGACTAGAGGTTTTCAATTGTTGAGAGATCTGGAGAATGTGCTGGCCAGGGCAGCTGTCGAACATTTTCTGTATCCAGAAAGGCCCGTACAGGACCTTTAACATGAGGTCGTGCATTATGCTGCTGAAATGTAGGATTTCGGAGGGATCGAATGAAGGGTAGAGCCACGGGTCGTAACACATCTGAAATGTAAAGTCCACTGTTCAAAGTGCCGTCAATGCGAACAACAGGTGACCGAGACGTGTAACCAATGGCACCCCATACCATCACGCCGGGTGATACGCCAGTATGGCGATGACGAATACACGCTTACAATCTGCGTTCACCGCGATGTCGCCAAACACGGGTGCGACCATCATGATGCTGTAAACAGAACCTGGATTCATCCGAAAAAATGACGTTTTGTCATTCGTGCACCCAGGTTCGTCGTTGGTTACACCATCGCAGGCGCTCCTGTCTGTGATGCAGCGTCAAAGTTAACCGCAGCCATGGTCTACGAGCTGATAGTACATGCTGCTGCAAAAGTCGTTTAACTGTTCGTCCAGATGGTTGTTGTCTTGCAAACGTCCCCATCTGTTGACTCAGGGATCGGACGTGGCTGCACGATCCGTTACAGCCATGAGGATAAGATGACTGTCATCTCGACTGCCAGTGATACGAGGCCGTTGGGATCCAGCACTGCGTTCCGTATTACCCTCCTGAACCCACCAATTCCATATTCTGCCAACAGTCATTGGATCTCGACCACCGCGAGCAGGAATGTCGAGATACGAGAAACCGCAATCGCGATAGGCCACACTCCGACCTTTATCTAAGTCGGAAACGTGATGGTACGCATTTCTCCTTAGACGAGGCATCACAACAACGTTTCACCAGGAAACGCCGGTCAACTGGTGTTTGTGAATGAAAAATCGGTTGGAAACTTTCCTCATGTCACCACGTTGTAGGTGTCGCCACTGGCGCCATCCTTGTGTGAATGCTCTGAAAAGCTAATCGTTTGCATATCCGAGCATCTTCTTCCTGTAGGTCAAGTTTCGCGTCTTTAGCACGTCATCTTCATGGTGTAGTAATTTTAGTGGCCAGTAGTGTAGTTACCTGTTTATAAGAGATACTGGAAATGGCGCACATGGGCATTTTGAAACAGTGTTGTCATTAGAGGACCAATCCTACTAGAGACGATTAACCAGTGCGTGAGGCGTACCGGTTTTATGTGGAACACCTTGTATTATCTCGAACGATCTATAAAATAATTAGATTTCAGTTCCAATGAACTCTCGTATGATTAAATGGAACGGCCGTATCGGCAATGAACGCAGCAACGGATTTACTGTAGCAGGTAATATCGCAATATTACTACTGGAAAATCGTTGTAATACTGAACGTCATAAAAAAATAAAGATGCAGTTGATTGTTTTTCAGTGATTACAAACTGCACTGTAATCAACACGTAGTCTGTAGATATTATGTCATACTGATATAAAAGAACAAGGATTAGATCTGAAGGGCATGTGGAATACGAGATCATTACTGGCAGAGCACAAACTCACAGTGCACAAAGAAGGGGGAGAACGTCTGCGTAGTCCTCAGCCGGAATTTTCCTTAAGCGATTTAGGGAAACCTAAATCCAGATGGCCGGACGGAGATTTAAATTCCGATGCTCCAGAACGCTAGTCCAGTGTGCAGAAAGGGTTGGTGGGAGTGGAGGGGGTGGGATCAGGAACTACTCGATTCGATTTGGTAGCTGGCAATTGGAAAATTTGTTGTGGAAGTGAAATCAACCCACAAGCAACTGATATGATTAAATCTCTTATGATATGCACTGGCAATGCGGACTTCTTAGCCTAACTACGGGAGGAGCTCGCGTTCTGAAATTAATTTACTTTTGGTGACAAAGTCATGCAAGCATCAGTTAACTCCTTCCTATCCCCGTTACGCAATAATAAGACAAAATTTTCGTTGATAAACAATTATCTGAAATTTATTACGGAATTTAAACAACAGCAGACAAATATTCGATGACAAACAATTGCCTGTAGTTTATTACGGAATTTAAACAACAGTACAGCTTTTTTTTTAGTGAGCCATGTACACTATTTTGTGTTAGTACCTAGCCGTGGGAAGGGGTGGTTTGAAATAGATTAAAACACATACACACAAACATACACAAATGTTACACGGAACGAAATAACACCCGTCGGTACAGAGGTTGTTCTTAGCTTTATTCCTCGAGCGGGCCTATAGTGCTACAACACATAAAATATTAGATCACTTCATTACAACTTGGACAAAATTCTTAACTTAGTCGCAATCCATGTGCACAGGAATATCATGAGTACTTGGACTGTCACTGAACTTTAAGGTATCACCTGATACAGAATAAGATACTACTCTCTTCTCACAGAGTACCATTGACTATAAACATTTATGCAGAGTTTCGTCTAATACAAATGTGGCACTGCTGGTTCGGTAGGGAGACGATGCTGTCGTCTTCGACGATGAATGCACAATGGGTTGAGCGGAACTCCGCTCAGACGTAAGTAAGGAATCCCATGTGGTGGCATTTTGAAGCTTTTGCGGACTTGTTAACGCCACCGACTCTTATTCTTTGTTGCTTCCAGCAGCGACTATGTTTTCTTGCGGTTTTGTCGCGAGGAACCAAACTTGCCTTGGCACCTCGCTCTTCAGAGGACACCACAACACACACACACACACACACACACACACACACACACACACACACACACCCACAAATGATCAGAGGCAGTACATGGCACAACTGCAACTACACGCCCGGCCTAAATCGGGTAGAAGCGACTGAGTATGCCGCAAGAGAGAGTAATGGCGGGAGGGCTCACTTCATGGTAGCAGCTTACATATCGGCGCAGCGGCGGTGGACACGGAACGTGGGCGGTCACGCAACTCGACTAATGTCTGTGAATGTATTAGAGATAACAATGGGACGTTTTTCGGATTTTCCATTCAGCCAGGCCCCCACCAGCTGGCTGCAGTGCCAATACAAGCACGACCTGCAAAATCCGCCCTCGACTCTTCTCTCTAGCACATGCCAATGGCGGGCATGGTCTAAAGTTAGCAGAACGTGGACAAGAAGTGCTGAAGGCAGTGGAGGAGTATAGTGTTCAGGGCCCTGGCGTCAGCCTATTGGGAGTGTGGTGTATCCCTCCGCTTAACAATGGCGGCATTTCTTATCGGCGTGATGTCTCCGAGGAAGATTTTCCGCTGTTATCTGCAACATTACCGTTTACTCGAATAAATGCGCTATTAATATCGCAGTACATGCAACGATATTAGGAGCAGGGGACACTTTAGTGGGATGACTAGCTGGTCTGATCATTCACAATTAATTTCGATATTTAAGTAATAATTTTTATAAGAGAGATCGGCAGCTGATCCTCCGCACCCATGTCAGGAACGAACTACACGTGTTTTACTCACTGCACCACTTTGTTCAGTAACTGCCGCAAAGACTGTGATGCAGGTGAGCGAAATCGCGTTTTGTCTATATCGGGATATAGTAAGTTGCGTAATTATTGACTAGAATTCGTGCCCTCCTGTATATTTTGATGGTTGTATTTGTGTCGTTTATGGGTCGTCGTGATTCATGTCTGCCGGCCGCTGTGGCCGAGCGGTTCTAGGCGCTTCAGTCTGTCGCAGGTTCGAATCCTGCCTAGGGCATGGATGTGTGTGATGTCCTTAGGTTAGTTACGTTTAAGTAGTTCTAAGTTCTAGGGGACTGCTGACCTCAGATATTAAGTCCCATAGTGCTCAGGGCCATTTCAACCATTTGATTCAAGTCTTTGTAAACAATCAAATTTGCTTTCCAGAAATACCAGACAACGTTTTTCAAGCGTGAAACACATTACACTAAGTTACTTTGACTAATTATTTTTTTTCGATTGCTTTATAGACAAATTTCAAGAATAAAAAAAATATTTCATGTTTGTAATTTCATTTTTAGGAAAACCCATAGTTTCTATTTCATCTGTTTTTGTTTAAGTCAGGTTCACGTAACTAGATTTGTTTAGGTTTTCAAATCTGGAACGTTTGATTACAAAATCAACCATGGGTGAAAAGCACGCCATCCTAATCGTCATATATTCGTCCACTGCTTAACAATTTTTGTGATGCTCAAGTTTACATTAAGGTACGAGAGAGCTAAATCTAATACATTGACGAGCCAAGACATTATGACCACCTACTTAATAGCTTGTTTGTCCGTCTCTGAAACGAAATACATAACTGATTCTGGGATCCAACAGTTTGCTGGTAGGTCTGTGGAGGTATGTGGCATTAGATGTCCACGCCCAGTTCATGTAATTCGCGTGTATAACGGCCAGCTGATTTGCGTACGCGGTGATGGTGCCTGATAGCGATCCACATGCGTTTCATAGGATTTACATCAAAGAAATTTGGTCGCCGAGACATCAACATGAGTTCACTATAATGCTCTTCAAACCACTAGCACGGTTCTGACTCCGACATACGGGCAATTATACTGCTGAAAGCTGACACCGCTGCAGCATCAAGCACATCAAGCATGAATGAATTCAGGTGGTTTGCAGCTGCCAGCGTGTCTTCGATTACTACCACAGTTCCCATGGAAGAGCGGGAGAATGTCTCTCATAATACTGCTCCCACCAGCCTCCGACATTGTCACGCTGCACGTTTCGAGCCGCTGGTCACGTCGATGACGGCATTTGTGAAGACGACCAGTCACCTAATTTAGCAAACATGTGACTGACCCGAAGAGCCCACACGTTCCCGTTGATCGAAGGTCGTATGACGATGATTTCGTGCCCACTGCAACAGTAATTGACGATGTCATTGCGTCACCATGTGAACGCGTAGAGGCAGTCTGCTGCGGAGCTCCATGTTCGACAATGTACGTTGAACGGTGTGCTCCGAAACTCTTGTGCGTGCACCAGCATTAAGCTATTTCGGCAGAGATGCCACAGATCACCATCTGTCATACTTTACAGAGCAGACAAGCCTCCGAACCCCACGTTCTGTGAGGAGTCGTGGAGGCCCAACCCTTTAGCACTTCGCGGTATTTTCACTGTCCTTCTACCTCTTTCCGTAGATGCTCGAGACAGTACCACGTTAACATTCGACCAGCTTCGCCGTTTTCGACATACTTGTTCACAGGCTCTGCGTAATAATAATCTATCCTCTGTAAAAGTCGCTTATCTCAAAGGATTTGCCCATTTGCAGCCCATATCTTCGCTCCGGTGAGCCCCGTCCGTGTCCGCTCCGCTTACATACTGTTGTTACCGCGTCACGTGCCCGAAACGCCACCAGGCAGCATCCTACGTCGCGGCAGGCTGTCGTCATAATGTTCTGGCTTATCAGTGTAGGTCGGACTATATCGCTATTAAAGTTATATGAACGTCAGTATTCCATCCGTAGTTTAATGTTTACGAAAGCACATAAAATAGGCTTTAGAACCGGCATATAGCGGACGCTTGGCGGGGCTCGTGGAAGAGGTCGGACAAGTCACAAGCCCTGATACTATTCCTATCTCGTGTATTCTGTTCTCAACCAGACAGTCCACAGCTGTTTCAAATAGAGCTCGATCTCCTGGAAATCATTAACAGATTGTTGACTCGCATTCGATACTGCACGGTTCTAGGCGCTGCAGTCCGGAACCTGCCTCGGGCATGGATGTGTGTGATGTCCTTAGGTTAGATAGGTTTAAGTAGTTCTAAGTTCTAGAGGACTGATGACCTAAGATGTTACGTCCCATAGTGCTCAGAGCCATTTGAACAATTTTCTTTCGATACTGTACCACGTCGCCTATTCACACAGGGTGTTTCAAAAATGACCGGTATATTTGAAACGGCAATAAAAACTAAACGAGCAGCGATAGAAATACACCGTTTGTTGCAATATGCTTGGGACAACAGTACATTTTCAGGCAGACAAACTTTCGAAATTACAGTAGTTATAATTGTCAACAACAGATGGCGCTGCGGTCTGGGAAACTCTATAGTACAATATTTTCCACATATCCACCATGCGTAGCAATAATATGGCGTAGTCTCTGAATGAAATTACCCGAAACCTTTGACAACGTGTCTGGCGGAATGGCTTCACATGCAGATGAAATGTACTGCTTCAGCTGTTCAATTGTTTCTGGATTCTGGCGGTACACCTGGTCTTTCAAGTGTCCCCACAGGAAGAAGTCACAGGGGTTCATGTCTGGCGAATAGCGAGGCCAATCCACGCCGCCTCCTGTATGTTTCGGATAGCCCAAAGCAATCGCACGATCATCGGAATATTCTTTCAGGAAATTAAACACGTCGGCCGTGCGATGTGGCCGCGCACCATCTTGCATAAACCACGAGGTGTTCGCAGTGTCGTCTAAGACAGTTTGTAACGCCACAAATTCACGAAGAATGTCCAGATAGCGTGATGCATTAATCGTTTCGGATCTGAAAAATGGGCCAATGATTCCTTTGGAAGAAATGGCGGCCCAGACCAGTACTTTTTGAGGATGCAGGGACGATGGGACTGCAACATAGGGCTTTTCGGTCGCCCATATGCGCCAGTTCTGTTTGACGAAGCCGTCCAGGTAAAAATAAGCTTCGTCAGTAAACCAAATGCTGCCCACATGCATATCGCCGTCATCAATCCTGTGCACTATATCGTCAGCGAATGTCTCTCGTGCAGCAATGGTAGCGGCGCTGAGGGGTTGCCGCGTTTGAATTTTGTATGGATAGAGGTGTAAACTCTGGCGCATGAGACGATACGTGGACGTTGGCGTCATTTGGACCGCTGCTGCAACACGGCGAATGGAAACCCGAGGCCGCTGTTGGATCACCTGCTCCACTAGCTGAACGTTGCCCTCTTTGGTTGCCGTACGCGGTCGCCCTACCTTTCCAGCACGTTCACCCGTCACGTTCCCAGTCCGTTGAAATTTTTCAAAAAGATCCTTTATTGTATCGCTTTTCGGTCCTTTGGTTACATTAAACCTCCGTTGAAAACTTCGTCTTGTTGCAACAACACTGTGTTCTAGGCGGTGGAATTCCAACACCAGAAAAATCCTCTGTTCTAAGGAATAAATCATGTTGTCCACAGCACACTTGCACGTTGTGAACAGCACACCCTTACAGCAGAAAGACGACGTACAGAATGGCGCACCCACAGACTGCGTTGTCTTCTATATCTTTCACGTCACTTGCAGCGCCATCTGTTGTTGAAAATTGTAACTACTGTAATTTCGAAAGTTTGTCCGCCTGAAAATGTACTGTTGTCCCAAGCATATTGCAACAAACGGTGTATTTCTATCGCTGCTCGTTTAGTTTTTATTGCCGTTTCAAATATACTGGTCATTTTTGAAACACCCTGTATATGTTATTAAAAAGAAATGTCTAATTGGTTCTAAGAGGTCTTTAGTGATGGAATCTAGTACGTTATCTGCTACGACGTTTGTGCATCATAAACATAGGTAATGTGAGCGGAATTCCAAATAACTCTGATACGACCACTCTTACAAACGGAGTTTCGTTTACACTCCCGTTTCTGCTGCGAGAAAGACCGAGAGTAATCTAAGTGATTCTGGTTAAATATTATATTTTAACCAATTATCTAAAGTAGCAACAATACCCACTACGAAACGCTCATGCAGTATTAGACTGCTTGTGGACAATTAATGGAAAAGAGACATCGAGAGAGTAGTATGACTTGCTAGTATGGTACGTTTCTTGTGTACCTTGGCACTGAGCAGTACTACTGTATTGGACTATTGATTACATACCTAAGGTGTTTCATTACCCCAGCTATAAAATTTGCGAAATACATGCCACGCGTAGAGGATATTTTTAAGTCGAGGTACAATTGTTTTTAACCAGACGTTTATGAACCACGTTTATGAGTAGGATGCGCTCCCTAGAAAATTTGTGGTTAGTTGCTATCCTGCTTCTAAGCCTTCAGTATGCGCTGCCTGTTATTTTTTACATGCAAACACGGGCTATGAATTGTTTGTGACCTCTGATATGGTGCGCGAAACAGTCGGGCTAGCCACAAGTGAGAATACGAACACGCACAATAAATCGCTGTTAGATTTCACTAACAAGGAGTTTCCCGTAAGTATTTGTGGTGAATTGTTAATGGTCTTTTATGGCCTGTGCTTCTGACAGCATACTTAACTGGAGCAGCGTCCCACCAGTTTCTACAAGCTACGCTTATCCCACTGCTAGACACAGTACCTCGTGCTGTGTGGTGTAACCTCCGGTCACTACCTAATGAAGCCTAGCACACTTGATGTGGATGTGAGAGGACGTTTAACTGCCCAATTAAGGAATGTGTGATAAGACGAGCGCGATATGTTGCGTGATGATCTAAGTTTTCATTGGTTTCCACTGAATCACTAAAGGAAAATGCCGGGATAGTTCCTTTGAATAACATAGAAAGTGTTCACGGCTGTTTTCCTTCTCCATACTCCTCCGATCCAAGATTTTTCACTGTCTCGTCGTCAATGAGGCGTTAAACCTTAATATTTATTCATCTTTTAGAATTTTGGCGAATGGGAAGGTAGTTTTTCGCGATTGCATATTTTCATAAACTTCCGGTTTTCTGGTATGGTAATTATTGACGATAACTCGAGCTTTCCACTGCTTCCGCCATCGGCAATAGGAAAACAATGACGTAATGTATAAAGCAGCGGAATTTTATGTGTAACAGTCTGATGAATTACTTTGTGGTGACGTTCTGCAACGTGCGAAGTTCTCTCGAGCGCCAACGATCTAGTTGGAAAGTAAACAACTCGTCATATTCGTCTGCTGTCTTTCAGCGTCGAGTGCTTGCTTCCACGGACGACTACGGGTATAACCGCAGTCTCGATCGCACATCCGAGCTCAACGATGACAGAAAAACAATAGGCTGATCCATGATACACACAAAGACATAACATCTGGCCGCCTCAGAGTAAACCCGAGTCGTTCATTTAACGCGCCAGTAAAACTGGCCGCCCATCAGAATTCTAACTCCAGATGAACACTGAGGTGACATTCTTCCTCTATAGCGGTCTATAATTGCTAAAGTGTTGCCAGTGCAGGCTTTGTGCACTAACTGACCTCTCGATTATGTCCTGTAAATGTTCGATGGGATTCATGTTGGGCGATCTGGGTGGCCAAATCATTCACTCGAATCGCCCAGAATCTTCTTCAAACCAATTGTGAACACTAAGAATTTTTAGCATAATTTCCCTAGATAGTCGTTAACAAATATAGGGATCAGCTTCGACTGTTTACACTGGTTAATAAATGAAATTGCCATACTAGTTTTTGCGATTTTAAGCATGGTATCTAGATACTTGTCCGCTGCGTTTGACACTTCGGCAGGTAGAAATCTAAGACTTTTTAGCGCATTTCAGTCCCGTCAGCAACCGTGA
The DNA here is from genome assembly GCF_023897955.1 of Schistocerca gregaria. NCBI lineage: Eukaryota > Metazoa > Arthropoda > Insecta > Orthoptera > Acrididae > Schistocerca > Schistocerca gregaria. The sequence continues at coordinate 180,130,014 of NC_064931.1, read as the reverse complement.
TACATTAATATATTGAAAAACCAGCCTCAGTTGCGAAGATTTTCTGGTCGTTACCTAGGTTTCGGCTAGAATAATCTAGTCTTCTTCAGAAGCTTAAAATTACTATACCTTGTCAGAGTAAGGCACAGTAAACATTAAAAATTAGAACCTATAGTACCGTGGTACCACGTCGAATTAAAACTACTGAACTGAAGTCCACCCCGGCATCACTTCACCACGCGGTCGGTTGGCAGAGGCAACTACGTTGGCACTAGCACTGTAGAGTGGTATGTGACACATGTGTTGAACTGCAACCATTACACTTTTGCATGTCATTTGTATTCATTATGGCTCATTAAGGTTCGGAAGTCGGCAGTAGGAGTATTTAATGATCTAATTCAAAGCAACAAAAATCGAAAGGGTGACTATTACTGCAGTTTTGCTTGAACATAGTCAGTTCGCTCATTGAACATTCCTATACGGTATTGTTACTGGTGATGAGTTATGATGCGTTTATATTAACTTCTTCAAAAGAAATTAATGGCTGATCCCTAACGAATGACCGGGCAAAGGGCGTCAAAAAGTGTGTTGTGTAGTATGAACTTATATGCAAGATTTAGCCCATCGCAGTTGGCGTTTGTTTCTAACAACTGAGACACCTCTGAGTCATAAAACTGCATCAAGTGTAACTACTACATGCAACATGGTAACCCACTCTCCTTATTTCACAAAGAAAACTACACTCCTGGAAATGGAAAAAAGAACACATGGACAACGGTGTGTCAGACCCACCATACTTGCTCCGGACACTGCGAGAGGGCGGTACAAGCAATGATCACACGCACGGCACAGCGGACACACCAGGAACCGCGGTGTTGGCCGTCGAATGGCGCTAGCTGCGCAGCATTTGTGCACCGCCGCCGTCAGTGTCAGCCAGTTTGCCGTGGCATACGGAGCTCCATCGCAGTCTTTAACACTGGTAGCATGCCGCGACAGCGTGGACGTGAACCGTATGTGCAGTTGACGGACTTTGAGCGAGGGCGTATAGTGGGCATGCGGGAGGCCGGGTGGACGTACCGCCGAATTGCTCAACACGTGGGGCGTGAGGTCTCCACAGTACATCGATGTTGTCGCCAGTGGTCGGCGGAAGGTGCACGTGCCCGTCGACCTGGGAGCGGACCGCAGCGACGCACGGATGCACGCCAAGACCGTAGGATCCTACGCAGTGCCGTAGGGGACCGCACCGCCACTTCCCAGCAAATTAGGGACACTGTTGCTCCTGGGGTATCGGCGAGGACCATTCGCAACCGTCTCCATGAAGCTGGGCTACGGTCCCACACACCGTTAGGCCGTCTTCCGCTCACGCCCCAACATCGTGCATCCCGCCTCCAGTGGTGTCGCGACAGGCGTGAATGGAGGGACGAATGGAGACGTGTCGTCTTCAGCGATGAGAGTCGCTTCTGCCTTGGTGCCAATGATGGTCGTATGCGTGTTTGGCGCCGTGCAGGTGAGCGCCACAATCAGGACTGCATACGACTGAGGCACACAGGGCCAACACCCGGCATCATGGTGTGGGGAGCGATCTCCTACACTGGCCGTACACCTCTGGTGATCGTCGAGGGGACACTGACCGTCATCGAACCCATCTTTCTACCATTCCTAGACCGGCAAGGGAACTTGCTGTTCCAACAGGACAATGCACGTCCGCATGTATCCCGTGCCACCCAACGTGCTCTAGAAGGTGTAAGTCAACTACCCTGGCCAGCAAGATCTCCGGATCTGTCCCCCATTGAGCATGTTTGGGACTGGATGAAGCGTCGTCTCACGCGGTCTGCACGTCCAGCACGAACGCTGGTCCAACTGAGGCGCCAGGTGGAAATGGCATGGCAAGCCGTTCCACAGGACTACATCCAGCATCTCTACGATCGTCTCCATGGGAGAATAGCAGCCTGCATTGCTGCGAAAGGTGGATATACACTGTACTAGTGCCGACATTGTGCATGCTCTGTTGCCTGTGTCTATGTGCCTGTGGTTCTGTCAGTGTGATCATGTGATGTATCTGACCCCAGGAATGTGTCAAGAAAGTTTCCCCTTCCTGGGACAATGAATTCACGGTGTTCTTATTTCAATTTCCAGGAGTGTATATAGGAGTGTGTCTGGTGAGTGATCTCTCATTCACTTATTCTTCTGATCTTGTGCCCTGAAGTGTTTACCTTTCCCATTCCTAATCGAAAAACTACGGACAAAATTCCTTTCCTGACCAAACCAGGCTTGACAGGAACAGTAGGATTCAAATGGTTGAAATGACTCTGAACACTATGAGACTTAACATCTGAGGCAATCAGTCCCGTAGAACTTAGAACTACTTAAACCTAACTAACCTAAGGACATCACGCACATTCATGCCCGAGGCAGGATTCGAACCTGCGACCGGAGCGGTCGCGCGGTTCCAGACTGAATCGCCTAGAACCGCTCGGTCACAACGGCCGGCTGAACAGTAGTATTCTGTAAGTGCGGGATCGGTAAAATACCTAAGCACCGTGAGCCTGTTTAAGATAATGTGTGTGTGTGTGTGTGTGTGTGGCGTTTACGGGCGCTCAAAGGGGCGAGGTTATCAGCGCCCTTACAAATTCGTGGAGGCATGTACCGTCTGTGCAGCTAAATGAAGGCAGTTTGTTTCTTTCCATTCGCGTTTCGAATTTTTTAAATTTGGGAAGCATCATCAGTGGTTTGAAATACATGTTTCTTCTTATACTTAAACGTATTATGTGATACATATAATATGCTGCTATATTACATTTTGTCGTGTTTTTCTCTTGTTTTTTAGGTTAGAAGCAACTTTTGTAGCACAAATTCCGTAGAGTACACACATGCGCACGCGTGCGTGCACAAACACACACACACACACACACACACACACACACACACACACACACACACACAACAAATGTAAAACATCAAACACAACAGAAACAAAAGACAGACAAACACACAACACCAGTTGGCAGCACTACTCATCGAAAACACACATATGTTGATCATCAAATGTAAGTGAAAGTGAAACATGCGATGTGACAAATGTGGATTGAACAACACCAAAAATCGGATAGCTGGAGTATGAAGACTAACAAATTCATCTCCAAGACCACACACATGTGTTAATAGCGCTGCAAATCGTAAGTAACACCGAACGATACATTCATAATGCGGAACATGTGCTACAGAAGTTGCTTCCAATGTAAAAAGCAAGAGAAAAACACGACAAAGTATAATATGGCAGCATATTATATCTACCACATAATACGTTTATTGTACGTATAAAAAGAAACATGTATTCCAGGCCACTGATGATGCTTCCCAAATAAAAGAAGCGAAACGCGGACGGCAAGAAACAAACTGCCTTCATTTAGTTGCATAGACGGTACATAACTCCACGAATTTAGAGCAACTAAAGGAAAAGACGGAAAACAGATAAAAATGATGGCCCTTACAAATATTTAAGAAAACGAATGTGGATAAAAGGACTAAAAAAGTTGTCACACCCTCAGGAGTAAACCAACAGAAAGACGATTATTCACTCAGTCCCACCTCACTCACATTGACACAAACAGTCGCTCCATTCTACGCGTTGTAAGACAACGGAGAAATGTACCAGACTTGTGACTAAACCATAAAGAAACCAACAGAGGGACTAAAATGACAGTGTAGGGAAATACGACTGAATGACCTCTTACAAAAAACATGGGTGAGCCAGTCAGCCTGTTAATACATTACAAATATCTTCCTAAAACTTTAGGAAACAAGTTGGACATGTTATGAAACCTTCAAACTCGAACAAAATTCATTTGAATGAGACAGAAGAGACAAAGTGCATATCTGTCGGGATATCTGCCGCTGCAGTCTGATTTGAAAATAAAACTCAGTCTGGAGCAAGAATCCATGCATCATAGGGATGCGGCCTATGTGAAGATGAGTAAGGAGGCATCATCCCGCTTGCGTGACTGGAATGAGATATGCCACAGCCTCGTTGAGGACATTATTAGATGTAGCTTATTGTCTGTTACTTCCATCTATTCTTCTTTCCATCGACACATGACTTTGTACCTCAAGAGCGAGGTGGTAGCATGTAGGGGAGGGGGGGGGGGCATACTGAACTAACTGAGGGTCACGACACGCCTCCTGGGCTGCTACATCCGCCCTCTTGTTCTCCGCAATACCCATGTTCCCCGGCACCCAGCAGAAAAATACAAACCGCCTGCGTTTATTTACTGCACTATGCATTTCGAGCCCTGGAGGCTCATCTTCAGGTGCTTTTTAGTGATTTACATCAGGTTTTTAGTTGTTTGCCTGTTGATATTACATTTTTGTGTTACAACACACATAGATATAAGTTTAACAGCGTTAATAATATGAAACTAACTTACGGTTTAACATTGTATGATGTCTGCTTCTGTTGTGCAGTTGGTATACACAATACACATCTTTAATTTTGCAGTACATACTGGGATATATACATAGTCACACATTTTTCGCACATTGTAGTAGCAGAACGTAAACACGCCAAAGATTCTCGTTCATACAGATGTTCTACTTCTAAATATAATAGATTTTCTTGTTTCACAGAAGATAATAGGGTGTAGTATTACTAGTACACAGGTATTATTAAAATAATTATTTGGCATCATGTTGTAGGTTGTCAGCTGTTTGTTTTATTATAGATTTGATTCCTCAGGAAAAAATAAACTTTTACAGGTGTAGAAAAAATTGTGGCTGTTGAAATCTGTTTGTTCATTCAACAAGTTTTCGGAATATTTTTCTTTGTGAAGCATTATTTCTAACTGTTCTAGTAGATTAAGTTTTTTACTGTTGGGTTCTGTGTGAAGTACAGTTAGGCTGTTGTGGATGTCGTCAAGTCTGTGTTTATTATTATACATGTGGTTAGCTATTGTACATTTTTCAAAATGGTTTAGTCGAAAGGCGTCGGTGTGTTCTTTATACCGTGTGTGGAAGGTTCTTCCAGTGTTTCCTATGTAAAATGCAGGGCAACTGTTACAGTGAAATTTGTATATTCCACTGTGTTGTGTTCTTGGCTTGTTTGTCTTCACTGTGTGAGGTAAGTGGGATCCAAGTTTTCTGTTTGTGGAGAGAGATATTTTACGAAAGTAAAACAGTCGCGGACGAAACACTGAGAAGCAATGGATAAAATTAAGAAAAGTACATTGTTTCCCAGCCTTTTTAAGTGGAGAAGGGCGTCCTATATATCCCGGCTACTTTATCGGCTGGATACAGGAGTTGTAGAGACTGAAGGGCTCTTGGGGAGTCGGAACAGACCAGGAATTTAGCAGGCACGGTACATCTCATCTGCTTCGGCGTCCTCAAGACAGCGGATGATTCGACAACGAAGATAGTGGATACTAGAGGCAACCTAATCTTGAGGACACGAACTGGTAAAACAACAGAGAAGTCAATGGGACACCTCTGTTTAGACCCATCCGTGAATGATAAGAAATAGTTGTGGTGCTCATTTGAAATGTCGGAAAATATCGTATCAAAAACATGAGAAGTGCAATCTCTCCTGCACTGCACTTAATCTAAAATCACTTTGGGGCTTCGCAGCAACCATAGTGGCAGTTAGTTAAAACGCCGGATTTGAGCCTGGACATGCTCCATACCAAGGGACTCCAGCACACATTTTGCATGGATCCGAGACGGCCTCGTTGCCCATGGAAGATTGGTAAGGAGGTGTTCCATATGTTGCCGAGCAACGTTATCGTATGCTGGGGAAGTGGGAGTAGCAAGAAATTTTAATTCATAACATACCACGAGGAGCTGAAGCTAGATGATAACTGGTGGTTCAGCAACCTCAGCACAGAGACTGGGTATGGGACTGGTCCTGTAATTGCCTGCGGCCAGCCTGATCCCCTCATGGTGTATAGCGTCAATGATCTTCAGGTAAGAAGTCCTTGCTGACCTGTACACTGTGCACCCATAGTCCAGCCGCAATCGCACTAAGGTCCTATAAAACTGGAGCAGATGTGTCCTGTCCACTTCCCAGGCCCTTTGGTTAAGGCACTCCAAGATGTAAAGTGCCTTCTATATCCTTGCCTTCAGATCCTTTAGGTGCGGTAATCACGACAATTTGGTGTAAGAAATGAGGCCCAGAAACCTCACAGAATCTTTAAAAGGAAAAATGGTGTCCCACATACGCAATTCTGGTAAATTAAAAAGACAAGAGAACTATTAAAATTAACACGGACACACTTCTTTGCAGAAAATGTGAAACCAGTCTTTGTAGCCCACTCCTCCAACCTTTTCACTGTATGTTGCAATTGATTACTCGTTTCTGCAGTAGTGGAGGAAGAGCACAAGACCGCAAAATCGTCTACAAACAAGGGGCATTGGGCAGGAGTCATTACTGTGGACGTTATATTGTTAATGGCTATGACAAAAAGGATGACACTTAAAATACTGCCCTGGGGAACATTATTCTCCTGCACAAAACTATCTGACAGTACGTCACCGACTCTGCTCCTAAAAAGGCGTCTTGAGAGGAAGGATCGAATGAAGATGGGAAGGTGTCCACCAACGACTCATAGGTGTAGCTCACTGAGAATAGTGTGTCTCCAGCAAGTGTTGTATGCCCTACTGATATAAAAAAATGGGCACGAATGTCTGGGAAGCTAACAGCCTTCTTTCAGAAATTATAAATGGTTGGCCAGGAAAGATTAGATCTCTCCATAAATGAGGGGCTATAGTCCCGTCTAGGTAGACGTTTTTTGCCGAAACATGTCCATGTTTACCCTGAGAACGAAGCCTCTCTGGTCTAAAATCTTATTTTTTTCAGACAACAGAGATTGTGAGTCTCTGATTGGTTCCCCTCACGATGTGCAAAGCAGAGGCTTGCTCCTCCAGCGTGGGAACCCTGGTGCTGTTTCTGGATTGGCTACCAGGCCAGCAGAACAGTGAAGAGGGGAGATTCAATGAGTGGAGGATAGTTCGATTGGTTTGTACAACGTGGAGGAGGATTTTTTCTGCTTATTCGGCTCCTGTACCAAGGCTTGGTGGAAAGTGATTGTGATTCTTTGTCTTCTTCGTCTTCTGGTCCTCCCGTGCTGGAGAACCAGGTCTTTCCCTAATGGGTGAGACTTGTGGTCTGCAACTTGTGGTGGACTAAGAGCCAGTGACAGTTTCCAGCTGTACCGACAGTGGAACTGCATATCCTCTCGGACGTATCGTGTGTCACGAGGGTGAACTTATTCGTCCTGAAATCAGCCATCTGACGTTTGACAATTCCAGCACGCACCGTCGTGCCTGTGAGTCAAATTTGTTTGGCCAGACCACCGAACGGGTGTACCTCACACTGGAATCTACCCAGATTTCAGGGCTCTGATAGGGAAGTTTCCCGCGTTCTAACAATCAGAAGGCCAATCCGCGTATTTTGCAACTTTTCATGGACGCGTCAGAACGTTACAAATGCTGCAGCGCGCCTCTCATCGGCCACAGCGGGCCATTTTTGCTGCCGCCTGAATCAAGGTAAAAGAAAGGGGAAAGTATTGCTGCACAGGCGCAGGGTTGTTAAATGATATTCACAGCTCCCTGTTCTCCGTGAACCGTAATTTGTGGTGCAATTGGTTGTAGTCGGTTCCATTTGAATAGAATTTGGCCTCACAGTCATTTCATGTAAACAAAGTCAGATTTTATTAATTCAAGGGAGAATTTATGTAGTTTCCACCGCAATGAATGCTTTGCCAATGTAAGACCATGCCTTTTTCTGATTTGTGTTTGTAATTTTTTTTGTATGATGTATCAGTTCATTGTGACTACAAAAGGATTAATAAAATTTTGTCATGATTTTTATAAACTTAAATACCCCACTGTTCTCGTTCATACTCCGTCAACTATTCACCATTTTCTTTTCTTTTGTTGTAATACAGGGGTACACCAGCAATTCAAGATACAATCTTATTAAATTAATTAATTAGATTATTAATTTGAGTTCAGACAGGAGACACAGGCAACAAAAGTGCCATGAGTAAATTCACTAATTTCGTATATAAAAATTAAGGATGTAGCTCAAAATTTGAAGATTGTTGGGGGGATAATACTTTTCTTTATGTAAAAACAATAACATTTACCATCACTTGGACATATATTTATGATTAAAACAAGTGACCACTTGCACAGTACATTTGCAGCAGCACACAGCTATTGAGGCATCAAAAAGTGAACATTCGTCCATTATTGTATTAGTGGCTAAGGCAGACAGTGAATCTACACACAGACAGACGCAACAGTTGTGGGTGGGGTAATACTAGGTCGGCAGCAGAATGATTAGAAACGTACACTGTTGAGCCAAAACTTCAAGACCATCCGCTTAATAGCATGTTCATCCACTTTCGGATCGCAGTACAACAGCGATTCTCCGTCATGGATTCGACAATTTTTTGGTAGGTTTCAGGTGGTATGTGGTACCAGTTGTTTAGGCACAGGTCAGTCAGTTTCCACAAATTACAGGCCACTTGTTCGTGGGCGCAAAGCTGGCGACCAATAACGTCACAGATGTGTTCCATCGGGTTCAGGTCAGACGAATTTGGTGGACAAGACGTGAGTTAACAATAACGCCCCTAAAACCACTGTATCACCTTTCTGCCCTTGTGATACTGGCAGTTATGCTGGAAGTGTGAAGGGATGCAGGTGGTCCACAGTAGCGTTCATGTAGTGTATCAGCTGTCATTGGATTACAAACGCAGGTCCCATGGAAGACCAGGTAAAGGTCCCTCTTCGCACAATACTGCCTTTACCGGCCTGTGTTGGTGGAATGGTGCATGTTCCTTGCAGCCAATCGCTTGCATGACGCTGCATCTGGACACAAGAAAATGAATCATCCCACCAGGTGACACATTTCCAGTGATCTACGGCCCTTCTCCATCATTCTGCACCAACCACAATCGTAACTGACAACGTCGTTGGGTCAGAATGCGAACACATAGGAATCGTCTGCAGCGGAGCCCTGTGGTCAAGACTGTACTTGCGTCGGCACCAGCAGTGTACACTGTCATCAAATCTGACACAGATGGCGATTTATTCTGCTTTACAGAGCGAGTAAACCTCAGTCCTCAACGTTGTGTGATGGAGCTTGGACGTCCATCACCTTGTCGCTTACTCGTGTTTTCACCATTCTTATATCACTATTTACAGCTAGCGGGCTGCTGACTAACTTCGCCGTTTTCGGAATGCTCTTTCTCAGACGCAAGACCATAACAGTCTGCCTTTCATCAAAGTCGCTCTTCATACCACGTCAAATGCCAGCAACGACTCCAGCTGTATTCAGTCTCACAATGGGCACTGATTATAATGTTTGATCAGTGCCTTCAATTGGCGTAAAAAGGTAAATGTTGACCGGTAGTAACACATTTCAGTCAACGAATTATCGGACAAGTACGAGGAGAGTTCAATGGTTAATGCAATTTTTTTTTTCTGAAAGCAGGTTGGTGTTATTAAGGAATCCAGTACACCATATTATTGCCCAATATTTTAGCTAGAAAACCCTATTTTTCAACATAATCTCCGTTCAATGAGACTGCCTTACTCCACCATCCTGGGAAGGCCTGTGTGCCTGCAAGCTACTGGTCGACAATGGAGCCAATGTCTTGCTGCATCAATAACCTCCTCATCATCCACGTACTGCTTCCCGTGCATCCTCCATTGAGCCAAAAAAAGGAAGTCGGTCTTCTTTTAGGCGGCGAGGAATCTAGAGGACAGACACTTTTGAGTATTCTAAAGTCAGAGCTGTGTGCGGTGGTCGGCATCAGAAGACACGTTTGTGCGGCCTTGTTGTGGTGATGTCAGACGCCTCGCTCAACAACTCACTGTGCTTTTGTTCACTACCAGGTCTTCGTACACATTCTGCAAGCGCCTGTGAATATCTGCGATGCTCTGGCTTTCCGCCAAAGGAAAGTCTATGACAGCTCTCTGCTCTGAACGTACCTCCGTTATATACCCCATTTTGAAGGCTACGTATAGTAGGGCCACCTATCGGAACTTCATGAAACTATAGGGACTGAAGCGGGAATATTCCGCGACGTCCCACAACAAATTCTATATTTACATCATCCGAAATTGGATGAGAAGAAAATGTATTGCATCGCTTATTGAATGCTTCGCGTAGAACAACAATTAACGACAAAAATAATGCTCGTGTCTCCAGGTTACGAGATAATGCAAAATGCTAAGAGATATGAGCATTTAATCTGCTGCCAGTTTCCGAACCACGATTGCGGGATGTGTGCCCGATACATAGTTCTGGTTGGCAAATGTGGAATTGATCTGAATGCATAGTCCATGCGCACGATACGGCACACGTCCCTTTGTGTGACCAGAGTTAGTCTACCGGAATCTTTACAGCGTATTTCGTGCCTTCACGTACCTATCGGATCAAAGGTCGAGCCCTGGCGATACCAGAATGTAAAATGAGCCTGCCAGCTGCACGTGCGGCCGTCCATCCACATGCAAACAATCAGTGATGCCCTTGCAAAATGCTAATTTAATGCTGTGTATTGTGTCTAAAAGGTACTCGTGGAATTCCTTCCTTTATACTGACTGAATTTCTGAAACCATACTAGCGTGTTACCCATACTAAATGGTTCAAATGGCTCTGAGCACTATGGGACTTAACTTCTAAGGCCATCAGCCCTCTAGAACTTAGAACTAATTAAACCTAACTAACCTAAGGACATCACGCACATCCATGCCCGAGGCAGGATTCGAACCTGCGACCGTAGCGGTCTCGCGGTGCCAGACTGTAGCGCCTAGAACCGCTCGGCCACTCCGGCCGGCGTTACCCATACTACCAGCCCCAATAATACAGTCGCAATGACGGTTCCACAACTGCCCCGTAACAATCGTTCTACATGTTTTAATTACGAGGGTAATCCCAAAAGTAAGGTCTCCTATTTTTTTATAAGTACATAAACCTGTTTATTTCTAGAATGGTTTACATCAGTTTACAGCTTGAACATTTAGCGATTTTTCGACGTAGTCACCATTTCTACCGACGCATTTTTGTAAACGCTGTGGCAGTTTTTGTATGCCCATGTCATACCAGCTCGCCGCCATGCCGTTCAGAAAGTTATGAACCTCTTCTTTCACGTCGTCGTCGGAGCTGAATCGCTGGGACCACAATTAACATTGACAGGTAGTGTGAGACTCTGAAAAAACTCAAACGGGCAATTCAGAACCGGAGAAGAGCAATGTTGAGCAAGGGTATACACATTCTACATGACAACGCTCGCCTACAAATCGCTCGACAAACCGTTGCTCTCCTGCAACTGTTTCAGTGGAACATAATCACCCGCCCATCCTATAGTCCTGATTTGGCGCCGAGTGACTATCACCTGTTCCCTAGGTTAAAAGAAAATGTGGCCTGAAAGCGATTCACTCTGACGACGAGGTGAAAGAAGAGGTTCATAACTTTCTGAACAGCATGGCGGCGAGCTGGTATGACATGGGAATACAAAAACTGCCACAGCGTCTAAAAAAAATACATCGACAGAAATGGTGACTGTCGAAAAGTAGCTAAATGTTCAAGCTGTAAACTGATGTATACCACTGTAGAAATAAACAGGTGTATGTACTTATAAAAAAATAGGAGACCTTAATTTTGAGATTACCCTCTTATACAATGGCAAATTGAATCGTTTACGTACTCATAGATGGTATTCACGTATAATGAGTGATCTTGAAATTGCGCAGTTATTGTAGGGTACTTAATACATTCTAAAAAAAAAGACACAATAAGAAGAGATTATCGAAATGGGATGGGAATCGGTAGATGTGATTTACGTGTACAGACAAGTAAATGATTACAATTTCAGAAAAAAACTGGATGATTTACCCAAGAGAATGAGCTTCAGAAATTGAGCATATCAGTAACGCATTGGTCCAAAAAAAGTGGTTCAAATGGCTCTGAGCACTATGGGACTTAACAGCTGAGGTCATCAGTTCCCTAGAACTTAAAACTACTTGAACCTAACTAACCTAAGGACATTACACACATCCCTGCGCGAGGCAGGATTCGAACCTGCGACCGTAGCGGTCGCGCGGTTCCAGACTAAATCGCCTAGAACCGCTCGGCATTGGTCCACGTAGGCCCCTTATACAAGCAGTTATTCGGCTTTGTATTGATTGATGGAGTTGCTGAACGTCCTCCTGACGGATATCGTGCCAAATTGTGTCCAATAGGCGCATTCGATCGTCAAAATCCCGAAATGGTTGAAAATATCTGATAATAATGTATCAAAAAATCTCAGTTTGGGAGAGATACATCAAACTTGCTGGTCAAGGTAGGGATTGGAAAGGAGGGTAGCAAGCACCTCTCAAACTGTCGGGGCTGGGATTATCTTGCTGAAACGTAAGCTAGGATGTCTTGCCATGAAGGGCAACAAAACGGAGCATTGAACATCGTCAATGTACCGCTGTGCTGTAAGAGTGCCACGGATGACAATCGAAGAGGCTGTGCTGTGAAATGAAATGGCACTGCACACTGTGCCCCCTTGTTGTCGAGCCGTATGACAGGCTATAATCACCCCACTGCTGTCCACGGCATCTCCAGACAGGTCTTCGCTGTCATCGGGGCTCAGTTCAAAGCGGACCACGAAGAACAGTTGTGCTTCAGGTCTTAGATTCCAGGCCTGAGACGTGTATGGAGACACCGTGGATAGCAGTGGGATCCTAACCTGCCTGCCGTCCGCCACACGGCCCGACAATCAGGAGTCATGTTGTGGAGTGCCAATTGCTTTCACAGCAGAACCCCTCTCGTTGTCATACGCAGGGCCCTTACAGCACATCGGTACGTCAACGAAATTGCGCACCCCGTTTTGTTGCTCTTCATGGCAAGCCATCCTTGCCTTGCATTTTAGCAATAATATGGCAGCCCTAACGTGGCGGGAGTTTCTACTGGTTGTTTTCATGCTTGCCGAACATTACCTTCGACAGCAAGGTTACCGGATCTCTCTCGTATTGAGAACGTTTGGAGCATTGTGGGTAGACCTCTGCAACCAGCTCAGGACGATCTAACACACCTATTGGACAGAATTTGGCACGATTTCTCTCAGGAGGACAGCGAACAACAACGTCATTTAAATTAATATCAAGCCTAATAGCTGCTTGTATAAGGGTCACAGGTGGACATGTCCTAAATAACCATAGATACCATCTCCATATATATATATACATACCATATATATCTCGAGGGCTGTCCAGAAAGTAAGTTACGATCGGTCGCGAAACAGAAACCACAGTGAAAACCAGAAACGTTTTATTTGCAACAGTTACTTCTCTACATAGTCGCCGCTCCAACTTCGAGTTTTGTCGTAGTGTTGTATCAACTTTCCAATGTCTTCGTCAAGGAATGCAGCCGCCTGTGCTTTCGGCCAGGTCTGCAGCTCGTTGTCTGTCGAAAAATTTTGTTTTCATGGCCAGCTGTTTTTGTGAGCAGAAATGAGACTCAGGGGGAGTCAATTACGGACTGTATTGTGGGTGATAAAACACTTCTCATCGGAAACGCTGCAGTAGCGTCTTCATTGCCCCTGCAGTGTGCGGCCAAGAATTGGCTTGGAGAAGGAACTGCTCGACAGTTGTGTTATGTGGGCTGCATGACACAGGCGAAATCTCTAACCGGGCCCTCATGCTTGGCGGGAGACGCTATTCCCTACGCATCTTTACGTGCTCACTGTTCACTCAAAACTGAAAAGAGCGTCGCGACACGATTGACGGGCATACTAGAGACACTGACCAACACATCTGTGTTAAGCTTTACCGGATTTTCCCAGTGGTTTCCATTTCGCGACCGAGCGAAACTTACTTTCTGGACAGCCCTCGTATATAATGTCGATCTCACGGGAGGCGTGCCAGAGATAAGTCCCTGCAGTCGCACTGTCCTCTGTGTCCTCGGTGGCTCAGATGGGTAGAGCGTCTGCCTGTAAGAAGGAGATCCCGGCTTCGAGTCCCGGTCTGGGCACACATTTTCAACTGTCCCCGTTGACTTATATCAAGGCCTGTATGCAACTAGGGGTATTCATTTTATTGTAATTTCATTATTGACTGGTTAGTTTGTGAGGCTCTTTCTCTTGGATAAATCATCCAATTTTTCTGAAACTGTAAACATTTGTTTGTCTCCACATGCACATCACATCTACGGATTTCCGTCCCATTTGGACAATTCCTTGTTTTTTCTAATGTGTCTCAGAGTGTATTTTAGTCAGTAGACGGGGCCGCTATTGCAAGCTACCAAGGTTTTCTCCACCCGAATGCAAGGAACTCGATCTCTAGCGCTGAAATAAATTGTTATCAGCAGAATTATGTTCTTAAATGATGGAGAGATGACGACATAAGGTTTCTGTTCAGCAATTTGTTCGCCAAAGTCCTCGGTAAATTTTAAAACGTATTCGTGTCGTGACATGGAGTGAGAGCATGTCACATTGTTGACGGTGATACGTTCATCCAATGGAATAGTTAGAGTTGAGGGGCCCACCTGAATTGTCTTCGAGAGTACGAAGCTCTATGCCAACACAGAGTTTCATTTTCTTTTTTCACTTCTATTAGGGCGTGCTGAAAAGTAGTGCCTCAGACTTTTTTATGTGAAATCTCTTAATACTTTTTAAATAAAACAAACGTTATTAACATTCTACATGCCCCCCCCCCCCCCCCCCCAGCTTAGCAGTGCAGTCTCACGCACGGCTTTTCGGAGTGGGAAAGAGCGCCTGTTTCCCGGCACGAATCCGCCCGGCAGACTTGAATCGAGGTCCGGTGCGCCGGCCAGTCTGTGGATGGTTTTTAGGCCGTTTTCCATCTGCCTCGGCGAATGCGGGCTGCTTCCTCTTATTCCGCCTCATCTACACTACGTCGGCGATTGCTGCGCAAACAAGTTCTCCAAGTACGTGCCGGCCGGGGTAGCCGACCGATTCTAGGCGCTACAGTCTGGAACCTCTCGAACGCTACGGTCGCAGGTTCGAATCCCACCTCGGGAGTGGGTGTGTGTGATGTCCTTAGGTTAGTTGGGTTTAAGTAGTTCTAAGTTCTAGGGGACTGATGACCTCAGAAATTAAGTCCCATAGTGGTCAGAGCCATTTGAATCCACGTACACGTACACCACCGTTACTCTACAACGCAAACACAGGGGTTACACTCGTCTGGTGTGAGACGTTCCCTGGGGGGTCCCACCGGGCGCAGAACCGCACGATAACCCTGAGAGAGTGGTTCGGTGTAGGGCGGCGGAAGGGGTGAAGTGGGCTGCGGTAGTCGTCGTGGGGTTGTGGACCACTGCGGCTGCGGAGGGGACGGAGCCTCTCCGTCGTTTCTAGGCTCCCGGTTTACATATAGTACAATACAGCATTCTGCATTTTTATTCTTCATGTCTACATATTTATTTCTCAACGTAGTCACTCTGGCGGCGAACATATTTCTCCCAACGAGAGACTAAATAGTTGATACCATCATTGTGGAATGTTTTACTTCTTTGACGCAGCCAAAAACCTCACTCCTGATTGCACTGCGTCATCGTTGTCAAAGTGAAGTTCTAGAAGGTGCTCTTTAAGTTTTGGAAACAGGTGAAAATCGGATGGGGCCAAGTCGGGACTGTATGGAGGATATTCGATGAGATTGAACTGAAGGTGTCTGATTGTTGTAGATGTGGCAGCGTTCGTGTATGGTCTGGCAGTGTAATGTTATACGCACAGTGCATCATGTATCGACGAACTTTTCGAATTCGAAACGAGATTACAGCTCGCCGCTTCTCACGCACCGACACAGTTACGTTACAAACTGCCACGTAACTCTCTGGGCACTATGGGACTTAACATCTATGGTCATCAGTCCCCTAGAACTTAGAACTACTTAAAGCTAACTAACCTAAGGACAGCACACAACACCCAGCCATCACGAGGCAGAGAAAATCCCTGACCCCGCCGGGAATCGAACCCGGAAAGCCATGTAACACATTACAATTCGGAGCCCTCTAGCAGCAAAGGGCTGCAATGGTTTGAATGGTTCAAATGGCTCTGAGCACTATGGGACTTAATATCTATGGTCATCAGTCTCCTAGAACTTAGAACTACTTAAACCTAACTAACCTAAGGACATCACACAACACCCAGTCATCACGAGGCACAGAAAATCCCTGACCCCGCCGAGAATCGAACCCGGCCGCGGGAAGAGAGAACGCTACCGCACGACCACGACCTGCGGACAGGGGGTTGCAAATAGGTGGACATGAATAATAAAGATGTAGAATGTTAATAAAATTTGTTTTGTTGAAAATGCTTTGGAAGTTTTCAGATAAAAATACGGGAACGTTACTTTTCAGCACGCTGTCCTATTTCGTAGTCCTCCATTAAAAAACAGACACTATATTACACTGCACAAGAACTGTCCCAGAGACTCGATAGGCAGTAGAACGCTCCATTCACACCATCAACAGAACAGGCTCTGCTGACGGTATACTACGCCTTCCACACTGCTGGCAACGTATTCTACACAACGCTGTTGACTACTTTGAGTAACTGTTTTGTATCGGTTGTGAATAAATACACTCCTGGAAATGGAAAAAAGAACACATTGACACCGGTGTGACAGACCAACCATACTTGCTCCGGACACTGCGAGAGGGTTGACAACCAATGATCACACGCACGGCACAGCCGACACACCAGGAACCGCGGTGTTGGCCGTCGAATGGCGCTAGCTGCGCAGCATTTGTGCACCGCCGCCGTCAGTGTCAGCCAGTTTGCCGTGGCATACGGAGCTCCATCGCAGTCTTTAACACTGGTAGCATGCCGTGACAGCGTGGACGTGAACCGTATGTGCAGTTGACGGACTTTGGGCGAGGGCGTATAGTGGGCATGCGGGAGGCCGGGTGGACGTACCGCCGAATTGCTCAACACGTGGGGCGTGAGGTCTCCACGGTACATCGATGTTGTTGCCAGTGGTCGGCGGAAGGTGCACGTGCCCGTCGACATGGGACCGGACCGCAGCGACGCACGGATGCACGCCAAGACCGTAGGATCCTACGCAGTGCCGTAGGGGACCGCACCGCCACTTCCCAGCAAATTAGGGACACTGTTGCTCCTGGGGTATCGGCGAGGACCATTCTCAACCGTCTCCATGAAGCTGGGCTACGGTCCCGCACACCGTTAGGCCGTCTTCCGCTCACGCCCCAACATCGTGCAGCCCGCCTCCAGTGGTGTCGCGACAGGCGTGAATGGAGGGACGAATGGAGACGTGTCGTCTTCAGCGATGAGAGTCGCTTCTGCCTTGGTGCCAATGATGGTCGTATGCGTGTTTGGCGCCGTGCAGGTGAGCGCCACAATCAGGACTGCATACGACCGAGGCACACAGGGCCAACACCCGGCATCATGGTGTGGGGAGCGATCTCCTACACTGGCGGTACACCTCTGGTGATCGTCGAGGGGACACTGAATAGTGCACGGTACATCCAAACTGTCATCGAACCCATCGTTCTACCATTCCTAGACCGGCAAGGGAACTTGCTATTCCAACAGGACAATGCACGTCCGCATGTATCCCGTGCCACCCAACGTGCTCTAGAAGGTTTAAGTCAACTACCCTGGCCAGCAAGATCTCCGGATCTGTCCCCCATTGAGCATGTTTGGGACTGGATGAAGCGTCGTCTCACGCGGTCTGCACGTCCAGCACGAACGCTGGTCCAACTGAGGCGCCAGGTGGAAATGGCATGGCAAGCCGTTCCACAGGACTACATCCAGCATCTCTACGATCGTCTCCATGGGAGAATAGCAGCCTGCATTGCTGCGAAAGGTGGATATAAACTGTACTAGTGCCGACAATGTGCATGCTCTGTTGCCTGTGTCTATGTGCCTGTGGTTCTGTCAGTGTGATCATGTGATGTATCTGAGCCCAGGAATGTGTCAATAAAGTTTCCCCTTCCTGGGACAATGAATTCACGGTGTTCTTATTTCAATTTCCAGGAGTGTAGTTGCCACTATTTAAGTTCCATCCCTCGTAATTATAGTCCGACAGATGATTGTGCTGATTTATTTTAGTGTGCCCTTGTTAAATTATTAACGACCACTTGTTAAACACATGCTGCATCAAGTTGTCATTTTATTTTGGAACCCTCGTGTATAGTTAATCTGTGCCGAAGCAAGATTGTGTTACTTATATGAAGTGTGGATGTATTTTAGCCTGCGTTGTGTTTGGCACTGAGAATGTTACACACCGTTTGTCAAACACGTGATATTTTTTTCCACAACATGTTTCGGGACTGTTTTATCCCATTATCAAGAACTATAAAACAACGAAACTAATCAATAAATCGCAGTACCATACGTAGCGACAACCAGATATACACTGATCAGCCAGAAAATTATAGCCGCCGACCTACTTTCGATATAAACCTTACGGCCGGAGTGGCCGAGCGGTTCTAGGCGCTACAGTCTGGAACCGCGAGATCGCTACGGTCCCAGGTTCGAATCCTGCTTCGGGCATGGATGTGTGTGATGTCCTTAGGTTAGTTAGGTTTAACTAGTTCTAAGTTCTAGGGGACTGATGACCTCAGGAGTTAAGTCCCATAGTGCTCAGAGCCATTTGAACCATTTGATACAAACCCTTTCAGGCGATAGCAGCTTCACCTGGTGAGGAATGATTGATAGACATACGCACGGTGCATGTAATTTCAGTGAGCGTGCTGTCCGTGTGTAGACTGAGGAAGGTGCGCAATCTGAGTTTGACCGAAGGCAGATTGTGATAGCTCGGTGGCTCGGCACGAGCATTTCGCAAACTCCACGACTTGTCGGGCGTTCGAGGAGTGCTATGGTGACTTCAACACGTGGCGAAACCGAGGTTTAATCACTTCGAGACGTCGTAGGGTTGGGCGGCCACCCGCTCATTACACATGATGGACGTCCTAGTCTGGGCAGACGGGTAAAACAGGGCATTCGGCAAACTGTGGAGGAACTAACATCAGACGTTAACGCTAGGCAGTGTACAATTCTGCTCGAAAACACAGTGCTCCGAAAACTCCTAATGATGGAGTTCAGCAGCAGGCGACCCATGCCTGTGCCAGTGTTAACACTGTTAACGAAATCGGCATATACGACTGAAAAGGACACGTGACCATCGGCACTGGACGTTGGCGCACTGGCAGAGCGTTGCACGATTTGATGAATCCCGATACCTTCTTCGTCATGCCGATGGGAGGCCGCAAATCGGTCGTCTTCCAGAGGATTTTAAATGGGTCTGAGCACTATGGGACTTAACATCTTAGGTCATCAGTCCCCTAGAACTTAGAACTACTTAAACCTAACTAACCTAAGGACATCACACACATCCATGCCCGAGGCAGGATTCGAACCTGCGACCGTAGCAGTCCCGCGGTTCCGAACTGCAGCGCCTAGAACCGCACGGCCACCACAGCCGGTCTCTTCGAGAAGAACAGTTCCTCGTCGCCTGTACTGCAGGACTGAGACAAGCTGGCGGCGGCTCCATTATGCTCTGGGAAACATTCGTGTGGGAATCCATGGGTCCAGTGGAGCTCATGCAAGGCATCATGAAGGCGAAGGAGTATCGTACACTGCTTGCAGACCACGCACACCCATTCATGACGGTCATGTTTCCCGACAGCAGTGGCATTTTTCAGCAAGATAACGCGCCACGTCACAAGACCAAGAGTGTAATGGAGCGGTTTGAGGAAGACAGTAGCAGGTTCCAATTGATGTGCTGGCCCCTCATTTCGCCAGATCTAAAACCGATCAAACACAAATGGGATGTGATTGAACGTGGCGTCAGAGCTCATCGTCTCCTTTCCCGGAGTTCACGGGAACTCGGTGACTTTTGTCTGAAAATGTGGTGCCAACTCCCTCCAGCGACCTACGAAAACCTGACTGCTTCCATGCCTTGTCGCGTTACCGCTGTTATCGGTGCCACACCAGATATTACGCCGTGCGGGATTAGCCGAGCGGTCTAGGGCGCTGCAGCCATGGTCTGTGAGGCTGGTCCCGGCGCTGGTCGAGTCTTCCCTCCGGCATAGGTGTGTGTGTATGTCCTAATTTAGGTTAAGTAGTGTGTAACCTTAGGGACTAATGACCTTAGCAGTTAAGTCCCATAACATTTAACGCACATTTCAATATTTAGATATTACGTACGTGGTCATAATGTTCTGTCTGATCAGTGGAAATATTTATATCATCCTGTACTATAACATACCTTAAACTTCTGTACCATTATTCACCGTCAAAAATAAAACATAAGCAGTGAACATGCATTGTCGAAAATAAAACGTTCAGAGAACATCTCGTATTAGCGTCTTGCACTCTCAGTTGTAAACTAAAGACAACTTCTTTCACCTACCGAAGACAGTACTTTATTGCAACGCATACGCCACAGTCTACAACGATGGTACTACTGTCTTTCATAAAATCAACGAACATTGTATGTCATGTCCTAGTAAATTCTAAAAACCAAGCTTGGCTGCTTGCCAAGGATGACGTCGCCAAAGTGGGTCCAGGAATGCTCCTTGGATACTGCTGGCTTATCATTGAACACGCGGTCACATTCATTTCCTAAAGCGAAAATTTCTCCACTTTATCTAAATTTAAGATCATCACCCTTTGTCCTCCACCTCATGTTGTCTATGATGTTACCCAACGAATGCTGCTCAGGCTTGAGGTGCTTCGCCACCTCCGACGACCCATTCTCTTTATTATTATGCTTTTTAACCACTACTTTAAAGTTTCTACCCATTTGGCGCACATAATTCATTTCACAATTCTGACACTTTATTTCACAAACAAATATCACACGTTTGACAACTGGTGTGTAACGTTGTCAGTAACGGTTCATGAGACAGTTGTGCGATGGCTTCACAACAGATAATAAGTTGTGTTGTATGTTATTGTGGCTCACTGTGAGCTAAGATTATCGTACTAATACTATTACGCTTTAAGCTGAAATTAAATGTGAAGTCTTAATATTTTGTACGTATTCTGGTGTTGTAATATATTATTTAATAAAGGAGCTATTAACAGTAAGGTCAGGCTTGCAAAACACGCAACTTAACTCCACTCCAACCAAATCCTGCGCCACAGTACGGAGCTTTAAAAGAATAGAATGTTGCGACTCGTCTCAGCTCATATCAACTTTCTCCGTCTCTGGCGGATTTCTAAATGAAACTAACTCAACCAAATATAATATCACATAATACGTCTTGTACTATCAGTTGTACACATCTTGAACTGAGTGATGTGATTAATGGAAGTAAGCATTTCCTCTCGCGATACTTGGCTACAATAGCGCAGAACCTGAGGACTTTTTTGTGTACGTTCTGTTCCACGTAAGATCTGTGGAATGAATATTAAATTCCAGCATATCAGTCACTTTATGAAAGACAGAGGTTGGGCAAAAATGTGGAAACACCAGAAACATAACACATTGCGATGCCCAATACGGTCTAGGAATCCTGTTGACCTTCAAAACAGCTTCCATTGGCGAGGCTATTTTTGTTCTGTTGTTGCAACTAAAAAATGCCTGTTTTTTTCTTCACCAGACGTGTTTCGCTTTATTGAGGTAAAGCATTACTAGTGGTCCATAATTAAGTTATTTACATTTTCATTTGTTTTAACATCGAAAAATAGTTCGTTAACGTTATACTGGTTTGTACTTACGGTGATTTTGATTTGATTCTCGTTTACACTGGGAAATGTCGTCTGCTAGTACATCGTTTTTCTTCTTTAGACGCTGATAATTGTCTAATTTTTGGTTGTTCTGCAGCACTATGCGTTTCTTATGGTTTTCACAACACATTTTTTCGTGCACTACTCTTTTTTGTTTGTTTTTATGTGTTGTGGTTTGTAGTGTTGTCAACATAACCTTGCCAATAGTTTGCTTACAATCTTTTCTTATTAAGATTATTGTATGTTCTTAATTCTATTTAAATATGTTGCTGTGTATTTATATACTGTGTAAGAGTAGGGAAGGAATAGTAATAGAGTTATTTGTGTGTGTCGGGGGGGGGGGGGGGGGGAGGGAGAAACCACCATAAAAGGACTTAAATGTATAGCAGTGTGATGGAGTGTGAGTTGGAGGAGAAGGCGAGGAGCAAACAGTGAAATGAAATTGGGAGGGAGGGGGAGGGGTTTCATCAGTTACTTCATATAGAGTCTGGCTTATAATATTTATTTGGTCATTGAGCAACTGTTTATTTTGTGTTAATGCTTTCTGTATGCGGAAATTTTCTTGGAAAGGGACGAGGTGTCTGTCTTTACTAGTTCTTATGATATTCATATCTTTTTCAATACTTGCTAGGTCTATGGTTTTGTTGTTTTAGATGATTTTCAAATACTGATTTGTTAGCACCGTATTTGAGTGCTCTGACGTGTTCTTTATGTCTTGTGTCGAATGTCCTGCCAGTAATTCCAATGCATATCTTTTCGCAATCTGTGCAACTGAGCTGATAGGTATCAGATTATAGGTATCTGTCTGGTTTTGATTTCAGCTTTGAGGTGAGGTTTTTTATTGAATTGCGTGTTTTGTAAGCAATGTTCGTGCCTTGTTTTTTGAGTATGTTACCTATTTTATGTGTGAATTTGTTGTGGTAGGTCACTGTACGCCATTTCTTGTAGTAGTGTAGGTTATATGTGTTGGTATGATTTGGTTAGTTTTTTTCATTATTTGTCTCTGTATTTTTCTGTTTAGGTTGTCTAACGTTGTTTGTTTGTGCCCATTTTTAATGCTATTTGTTTTGAAATGGCTAGCTCTGTCTGATAATCAGAAGTGTTTAGAAATGTATAGTGCTGCAGAACAACTAAAAATTAGACAACTATCAGTCTCTAAAGAAGAAAAACATCAACGATGTACTAGCACACGGCATTTCCCAGTCTAAGAGAGAATACTGTGTAAGACTAGAAGGTACGAACCAACATACTGTTAACGAACTGTTTTTCGTTCTTAAAGCAAAGGAAAATGTAAATAACTTAATTACAGGCCATTGATGATGCCTTACCTCAATAAAGCGAAACGCGTCTGATGAAAAAAAAGTCATTTTTGTAGTTGCAACGACAGAACAATAATACTCTCAAGGATTGTAAAGCAACTACGGACAATGTAGCCACACAGATGAAGTATTTAAAGACGCCTTGTCAAGTTTTCGTCTCGGAATGGATAAGTACAGGTCCTTTATGGTTTTCAAGGGAATCTCATATCATTCTTCCTGTAAAATACTCCTGTCGTTTCCTGCCGTTATGTAGACAAGAGTGACAGCACCAGCAGTCGACCAATGGTGTAAACGCCCAGAAGATGATACCAACGTCGGGTTGAAACCGGTTGGCGGTATAATAACAATAATAAATGCGATTAAGACTGTTTTTGAATAATTGATTAATCATACTAATAGCTGCTTCATCTCCACAATCATGATGTCCTAAAATAAGTGATGATGGAGATGGAGAGCTATCGTGCACCCTTCTCTCCAAAGTAGACTACAATCGGTCGATAATATTGAGATCTGGCGACTGTGGTGGACAGAGGAGATGTGACGATTCATTCTCGTGCTCACAAAACTAGTCCTGGACAATGTAAGCTGTGTCAACATGGGCGCTGTTGTGTTGGAACACATCATAACCACAGGGGAAAGAACATTGTACCGTAGGATGGATCAGATCAGCCGAAATGGGAGTAATGCAACGTTTTAAAGTAACCATTGAGCTCATGGAATGCCGCGATATGACTGCCCAAATTACCATAGAACCCCCGCCATGTTTCACTCTTAGGAACTAAATTAGGCCAGAAGATGTAAACAGTATGAAACAAGACTCATTGGAACAAATGACTTTCTTCCATTGCTGCATGGCCTAGGTTTTCTGGCTTTGGCACCACGTTTCCCTGTTACGGGCATCTGCGTCACTGATGAGTGGTTTTGCAATTTCAGCTCGCTCTGCAATTCCCTACTTATGGAGCTCTTTTCGTGTTGTTTCGGTGCTGACACGGTTCGCGAGTGCGACATTCAGTTCTGAAGTTCCATTTACCGTTGTCATCCTCTTATTTTTGTCACAATCCTCTTCAGTCACCGTCTGTCACGATCTCTGAACACACACTTTTGTCCGTGTTTTGTCTTAGCGGAAGATGTTTATCCGCTTTCCCTGTATGTGGTATAAATCTCTGATATGGTGCCTCCTGAAACATCAAGCACTTCTGCTCCGTTGATCAGGGAAGAACCAACCACACGAGCACCAACAATTTGGCCGCTTTAGATTCACTTAGCTCCGACATAGCGTACTCACAACTACACAGAACCCTGTTCTGACCACGACTGCCACTTGTGGCCCACTGAGTAACTTGCGCAGGTGCCGTTCTAGGTCAAATAGAACAGAGCAACCTGCATTTATGTTCAACCGTCCCTTACATGTTTCCATATTGTTGACCAACCTCTGTATGTGGTCAATGTTTTTTTTCCCTACATGTTCCACAGCCACAAGGATATACTCCCTCTGCGATTATGAAGCGAACAACGTACTTAGCTTACAACGAGACGACACAGCAATCGGACTTTTGTAATTTTTTACATTTGTGATACCTGCTGTTCATCAATTCCACAAACCAATTCGATGCAACGGTGTAAAACTCTCAAGAAAATCGTCTTTGAAGTTAGTCCCAGCGTCTTACCGTAAAGTAAGACCGATTTTTCGACAGGCTTCATGGCTGTGTGGTGGAGTACTTGCCGCCAGGTGGGCGACGGGTGTTAGGCTGTTTTCCCGGGCACGGTAAAATTTTAAACATAAATACGTGGTCTACGTGTATTTTCGTGAACAGTAAGACACGTGAAGACGAACAAATTTAATCTGTAATGTTTTTCCTTAATTGAAACAAACTTATTAAAAGTTCGACAGTTCAGAAATTACATCTGCAATGAAAACTGGATTTTTGCGCGCGATATGTAATTATAAATGAGAATACCTAAATTTGTCATAAAAATACGATTATTATACATGGTGTAATTAATATATCGAAAAACTTCGGGAAATGGAGGGAAAAAGGTCGTATGAACATGTGTCCGGAAATGCGTCAACTGCGTCATTGTCATGGTAGATGGCGCCAACGCATGAAAGTTCCTCTGACAACGTGCCTCTCTGTGGCCACCATTGACGATTGTGCAGATTGATGATGCCAGTTCTGATAAAGGTTGCTTCGTCTGTAAAGACGACTAATGACAGAAATCCCATATCTGTGATGGTCTGGTGCAAAAAGCATTGACAAAAACCTTCACGTAAAGGGAAATCTGCTGCTGATAATCTTTGCACTCGTTGCAGGTGAAAGGGCTGTCATGCAGGATACATATAATAGAAATTTGGCTTACACTATGTTGGCAAGCCACTTTCCTGGAGCTTTTACTAGGGTTCATCTCAATGTCCTCTAGAACCCGCTCCTCCATATCTGTTGTACGCACAGTCCACCGCCTCCCTGCGTTTGTCTGTCTGGAAGGACACATGATCACACAGACGTCCAGGAAGGGCTTGAAATGTTGTGCGATGTGGTTGGTGTCCTTGAGGGTACTTGTTTTGGTATAGTCTGTAGGCGTACTGCATCTCGACCGTTTTCATTTGCTTGGACGTACACGAACACCATCCCGACATGAATACCGGACCATTCTGCTGCTTACAGTACGCTGCGTCAATCACACAGATTGAAACACACAAGGAAAATATTGCACGTGGTCACAGGAACTTTCATTATTGAGCTCAACCTGCCGTGGCAAAGATGCATTTCCGGACACATGTCTACAGGACCTTTTTTCTTCCATTTCCAGTCAGGAATCCTTCCCGGTAGTTTGCGATTTTATTAACGTTCATCCTGTATGTGTTAACTAGCATAATGTTGACGAATTTTATATGTAAATGAACTGAACGAAAAAGAAAAGAATCATGATAAAACGGAACTCGATTACCACTCTCGAGAAGTACTGATTTTTTTTTTACCCTTATGCATTTTAACACCACGGAAATGATCATGCTCCCTCGTTTAAAAAAACAGAATCGGCCAATAATCGAAGCCATACCGCGCAGGTGGCACACGAGCACTGTACCACATAGCCAAGTTGCCTGTCGAAAAATTGATCTTATTGTATTGTACTAAGGAGACTCGAATGATGTCGAAACTTCAAAATCGATTTTCTTGAGAGTTTTTGATAGTTCCATTGAACGCTTTGTGTGACTAATACTTGAGTACTGAATTTCACCTACGGTAAATATAAAAAAATTACAAAATCCGATTGCTGTGTAGTGTTCTTGTCAGACCAGTGTGTTCTCCGGAACTTCCCACTCTACAGGCTATCTTCGTTTGATCTGTGTGCGTCTCTCTACTGCCTAAGGAACTAAAGATTTAATGTTGGCGGCTGCAGTATCAGATACGGTGTACGAACCACAAAAGATGGTCGTTAATTTGAAAGTGTGGTTTTGTATATCATCCCGGCGGGTTGTCCCATAGCGGTCGGAGGCTGGTTGCAAGTTTCTTTCAGTATTCGATCATTTCCACGTCAAATATTAGTGTATGTTCTACGAGAAGTTGTGAATGTGTACAGAGTGAAGGGTTGCGTGGACAGGCCTCTTATAAGGGTATCATGATGTGTAACGGACAGCGGGAGCTACAGGTTTAGAAGGACTAAATGGGTGGAAGGTTACATGATCTCTCTGTAATTTTTTTCTGTTAACGTCCGTGGGAATAAAGATGATAGGTAGATAAATAATGGCAATGATCAATGTAAATATTCTGACAGAATATTTAAAAATCAAGGTCGCTGATACCTCAGCGGAAGATAGACGTTGGTTTTCTTTGCATTCTAATGAAAATGACTTAAAAATGTTACATTTTAGAGCAAAGTGCTTTGTGATTGTAGATACGTACCGTGAAATAAAAGGGAGACGCAGCGTCTGTGCTTTCTTTTACAGGTGTATTGGCAATCCATTTCTTCCTAAGACTATCGTATTTAAACTTCACTTTCTGACTCATTTCCAGATTTTCTACTGCACCTACATTCGACGCTTCATGTCTGTACAATGCTATGTATTACGATGAAGCTAGAACGTGTTGTACCTAGAGGATAGTACACCTAGGAACACACACTGGTTTTAGTCGCTACTTCAGACTAGTGACTGATTTTAGAGGCGTATGAAGGAATGCGCACCAGAGACCGCCATAAGCAGTTCCTGACACGGCAAGTTCTACAATTTTTGTTGTTGCTAGCCATTAGGTTGAATTTTGTGCTATATTTGTACGTGTGTGTTATACATATTTCAGTGCTGTACAAAAATTAAAGCTATTTGGAATTTGTTGTTAATTCTGCAGGTACCGATTTTTATGGAGACTAAAATACTGTATACAGGGCGTAATGGATACAAGTGCAAGTATTTATGTTGGTGGCTTAGAATGGTGTACTGAACAACGCTGTATCGGTATTTACGTCATTTACAGACTTACAGTTATTATGCGTCCTATGATTTTAGGTTGGATAGTACCTCCAGCTACATGTGGCAAAAGCAAGCCACTAATGCTTATTTTCTGTTGGGCAGCAGGTCAGGAGTTGAAGTGTAGACGCAGAAAGGTTAGTTTATGCTCACATGTGCAGTCCAATTAGTAGTGTAGTTACGACTATGCAGAAAACATCAGGTAGTAAATTATGTGACGTGTTTGTGGGTGACTTTTAGATTCAGAGACAAACAACCAATACACTGAGTGTACAAATTAGTGTACCATATGCAAAAATATCTGCACTTATACCCATCAAACCCTGTATATTTTAGAACTATTTATGTAACATGGGGACAGTTAGGCCATGCTTTCTCTGTCGTGCGCTATCTTGTAACTTGAAACAGAAGAGAGACTTTTACCAGGAACATGTGATATTTGCAAATGAACTGAGTTTCTTTAATCTTTTATCAGTTTCACCCTTCTTGAGAACAGAAATTTGCGTTAGTTTTCAATACCTTCCGTTTCAAAATATATTAAGTTGTAACTGGTTTTTGACAATACGACTGATTAATTTGATTTCATTTATTGATAAATGGTGTGTAGCAGAGAAGTAATGTAACAGATAGACTGTCGGACATAGTACTGAAAAATTTTCTCGATTACAACGCATTCAAATTTCAATTGAATATTTGTTTTTAGGTACCTGATCATGTTGTACCTTGGGACGTGTTTCACATTCGGAGAAACATTAATTTTTCGGAGTAATTTTTATAAGTTAGATAAAAATTTAATGCCATCACTTAAAAATGGAATAAGAAAGTATATTAAACTTCTGTTACTAGGCTGTATAGACTCGAAAATGTGACAAATGTGTCACGATGCAACACTCCCCGCAACTTAAGGTCTTTGTGGGGGAGAGAGAAAAATGAGAAGACATTAACTGTGATTAAAGCTTACAAGTGTAGTACTGGATTTCCTACAAAACTTCAGCTGCATAGTAGTTACTCTTTTGGCAATGAAACACAAACAATCCTGTGCTTCTTATTACGACAAATATTCTGCCTCTTCCTGAGAGAAGCACTTTTTTCTCTGTATCAGCGTCTACTGTATGCTGGGTAACTATTCAGGAAATCGCGCCGTAAGCATTGATATTCAGGCACATGACAGGAGAAGCAGCCTCACACCCTCCCGCTGGAGGTTCGAGTCCTCCCTCGGGCATGGATGTGTGTGTTGTTATTCGCATACGTTAGTTTAAGTAGTGCGTAAGTTTAGGGACCGATGACCTCAGCAATTTTCATTTGAACGCTCTCACATAGTTGTCTGTAGTTTCTTATGCATGTTTGCGTTTATTACGCTAGTTACGTAACAAGAGAATTAAGACTTACTTCTTGGAAAAATCTTCACGTCAAATGAAAGTCTAACCTTTACGTAATTCATGGTGGCGTGTACCTTTCAACATGGCAATATACCTGCTCAAAAATATGCTTCCGTAATGGTAAAACTAAAAGTGTAATTTGGTGGAACATTCGATCTATCCCTGTTCGCCACATTTGGCAACCCCTAACTTCCACATATTCCCACTTTAGCAAAAGCAGTAGTAGTAGTAGTAGTAGTTTTATTCACCAGTGGATGGCTTTTACAAGAATACTGGACATATCACGCTATTGCAATTCAAGGACAACGAAAAGAATTTAAAGCCATATATGTAGGCATTATAATTAAAAGTCTAGTTTGACGGGCTTGGCTGTATGGTAGGAATCATCCCGATATTTGACTGAAGTGATTTAGGGAAACCAAGGAGAACCTAAATTAGAATGGCTGAACAAAGGCTGGAACCTCCACAGTCCGCAATATAAGGCCAGTCTGCTTTAAACAGTGCTACCTCATTCGGTTTATCCTTAGTGTACAACCATGTTTTAGAAATAACTTATTTGTTGCTACACTGCTCATTCTTTTCGGACTCCCACTCACTACATACACGGTGAACACTAATCACATATTATTTTACGACGTAACAACACATAAACTATCAGCTCGCATCAGGACATAGGTGACGATATTTGATGACCATTTCGTGTACCGTAACTCCCCATTTACTAGCCTGAAATATTGAGTCAGTACCCCTCCACAACGAGTTAGAGGTTGAGCTCAGAAAGAGGATAAGGTGGTAGAATACTCCGGTGCATAACTTTCGAAGTCGTATCTTCCAGAAAAGAAACAAAAATAAAAATGAATGAGAGAAAATATTGTGGCACTGTTACGTGAAATGATGGATTTTTTATTATTACCGTTATTAATTCCTTACGTTACATTTTTTACAAAATACCTACTCTGTGTTATGTAAGTACTTCCTCATTGAAGAGAATCTATTGCTTAACACGTATTTATGCAATATCATTTTAAAGAAGGTCGTTTTAGTAATATCTTTAATTTCCTTGACCAGTGTATTGTATAGTTTCACTCTTTTCGTAGAAAATGCTGTTTTCGGCTTTATGTTTATTTTTTCTTGGTGTATGTAAATGCAGCATACGGTGTGATCAGAACGCTTGTAAGGATGTTGCAGAGTAGATTGTGCTGAGTAATAATTGTTATGAAAAAAATTTTATACGTTGCGCTGCTTCAGGGTTAATTAGTATTGAAGTTAGTCAATGAGGCCGTTGCATGTGCAAACTCTGGTGACCCACCAGAGATGGTGTCGTACGAGTATTCTTCGTTTGCTTTCCTAAAACCGATCAAGAAAGTGATACAGAAAAGGGATATGAGACGGTAGTAAGGATGCATTCCGAGCCAAAGGGTGAGCTGTCTCTTGCGCTATTAATCTACGCTATGAGAACATCTGACACTACCTGTGTCTGTCCGGCCGCTTGAATGTGGGCGAGCAACAGCCTGATGGCTAACTTCAATGATAATTAACTTGGAAACCGCGAAATGTATCGAATTTTTTCTTCAAGATTATTTCTCAGCACAACATACCCTGTTACACTCTTAGTGGCTTTCCAGTCTCTTTCTGATCACCCTGTGTATTTTGCTAAATGGTAACGGATAGAACTGATTGTGCAGTAATTATCAATGTTATTTTTCACGTGCACAGTTGACTGGTGAATCTACTGACATGTTGTAGTTAAAATCTCCCGTGTTTTCAATATTTATTTACAATGAACTCTGCTACCGGTTTTGGATATTACTCATATGACTCTTGTCTCTATTTTGAGACTGTCTTTGTATGAATTTCTGTGGATCAATTATCTACTAGGACGACAACTTTTCATCTAGCCCTAAGATCGCGCAAGTTTGTAATTGCCTAGTATGAAACTCTTAAATATGCATTGTAACATCGATCTGCAGTATTAAAAATGGCTTCCAGGAACAAGTTGTTGCTTGATAACCTTTACGAGGTTAATTTACACAAAAATAAGCACTCCTGACCAAAAATTACTCACCCCCTAGGAGACATCACGATAATACCGTGCAACTCCCGATCTAACTTACGACGATGAAAAGTAATGCCTCCGAATATTACATGTGAAAACTCTTAAACCTTTTTAAATAAAACAAACGCTGTTGACATTCTACATCTTTATTTTTCATGACTAAGGGTTTGCAGCCTTCGGCGACCAGAGGCTATGAACTGAAGCGTATAACATGGCGGTCTGTAACGTCACTATGTCCATGCGTGAAAAACATACCCGGATCTAGGGGATGTGGGTGGGGGGGGGGGGGGGGCAAACCGGGGTATCTTTCCCAGTCGACAATTTCAGGGGGGCGCCCAGTTCATATTCTTGAAGGAAAAAAAAAAACCTTGTTTAACAAAGCGCCTAGCATCCAGCTCATATGATTTTTGAATATGTTTGAACACATCCTAAATTGATTTCTGATCGAATTATAAGTTGATTTTTGAATGAGTGGATAGTGTACGTGATCTCTCTGCCAGGGTATCCCCGTCGCATCTAGATATAAAAAACTTTCCCGCAGACAAAAGTGGATGGGGCTCTACGTGCTGAGTCGGATAAACCCGAGGTAGTGAATGGCAACTTGTGTTTATCTGTTGATTGCGTGAGCAAATGATAAGTGTTGTTATAATTATCAGCGAAATCCATAGATTCAGACTGCGCGGAGTGGAAGTAAACGACTCAAAGGAATGGTACGTAAGAAATACTATCTTTTCGGTGTATCCAAGAACATGTAATTTTCACAGAAAATTTTCTGCCAGATCGCTACACTTGGTAGGGCCAGTTGCACAGTCCCTGGTTACCTGTCGCTTAATTCTGTTCTCGGAACAGCGCGGAAAACATGTTGTACTAACATGTAATAACGTCTAACTGGAGAATAAACGAGAGATGACTAAACCGATACTGAAGTTAACCGGAGAATAGGTTTGGCCAATTGCAGGAATAGTTACAGAATTAGTGATGATAAGATTGTTAGAACGGTGAAGGAGAAGAAACGGGAACATTACACAAATAATACGGAAGAATATGACGAGTCCCAATTTATATAAACTTTTCGTACTACTACTACTTTTTGATGTCATGCTTGAGGAACTGCAGCAAATGAATGAAATGTGAAACTATTTTCTAACATAAAACCTCTTGCTTGTAGTAGGCCTAATAAGTATTTGATATAGGTACTTCGAGAATTATATTCTGTCGTATTATTTATGTAAAGGATATAGTTAAAAATTACCATTTATGCCAAAATAGTCTCGCTTATTCGGCATGTGTTACAATTGCTGAGGTATTAGAAAGGACTATTTCGTTTTATCTGGTAGACAGTGACAAAATAGACGCAATAAAATCGAGAAGCCACTCCAGTCTTGCGTACTACTCGTATTAATAGCTTTTTCAGTATTAGATAATGACATTTTGATTTTTCATATAGCAAAACGTTTGACGAACTTTGATGAGATAATAGACTCTTTTTCAGAAAGGAAAGTACACCGTGTAAAGTTGTAGCAAGGTTATAGAGAAATAAATGCTGGGACCTAACGACAGAAGAAATGTGTACTGTTTCGCTTGCCTCTTGTCTTTGCTGCTATAATGTTTCCTATATTTAATTTTATGTAACACAAAAGAGAAACGTATCAGCTAATAGGCAATAAGGAGTGCAAATTTTCTGAAGAGTTATTATTCTGCCAGTCACAAATAACCCCACCTAGTAGTAATTGTGAGCTTTTTAAGGGGGCTAGGATGTCAAACCTGCTGACTGGAAGCTGTCCTAAATATAGATTTGATGGCTTCCATTACAAAATATTTACGTTTGAATTCCACAGAGAGAAATACAGTGCGTCCGATAGAAGAATGCTGTGTGAAGAGGCGTGACACTGCACTCTAGCACACTTGCATTTCCTCGAACATATATGTTTTATACATCAAACTCTTCAGAAAGATGTACTCTATAAAACTAACATGTTTTTGAAAAATCCATACATTTTTAAATTTTTACATCCTATCTGAAGCGCTAGATTGGGGGGGGGGGGGGGCGCCACTATCAAGTTTTTGTCCCGTTTCGGAAATGTTGTCGATCCGGAGCTGGTGGGAAACAGCATGCTGTAATCGAGTTTCTAATTCGAAGAGTTGGTCCACATATGGAGCCCACTCTCCTTCCGAATGACAATTCCAGACCACACACGAGCACTACATCTGCAACAGTCCGACGCCTTTGGTTCACTGTCATCGATCATGCTCCATAAAATCCCGCACCATCAGATTTCTTCTGTTTCCAAAACTGAAAGAAGACCTTCGAGGACTTAAGTTTCATAGTGATGAAGCTATGCAAGCAGAGGTCAGTTTGCGGTTATGTGTACGTAGTCCAACGTTATACTATGGCTGAATCAACAAAATGGTATCTTGTTGGGAAAAATGTGTTCGTCACTAGGGTGGCTATGTTGAGGGATAAATATATAGACGTGAAGAATAAAGATGTAGAATGTTAATAACGTTTGGTACATTTAAAAATTTTAAGAGTTTTCATATAAAAATTTCATAGTCATTACTTTTCGTAGGTGCTGGTTTCAGTTCGGCGAGGAAGAGAGACCACAAGTTTCCTCAGGTTTGCCGCATCAACCAGTCATTGTCGATTAGATCCCGTAGAGCTACCAAACTGCGGGGATGTTTACTGTCACGTTTCACGGGTTTTACCAAATAGACTCAGACATTTTAGGTAGTATTAAGATCGGATAATGTAACTGGTCAGTTGAGTTGCGAGAAGCTGACCAAGTATTCGTCGTACAAGGAACGTATTCATCGGGACTTGCGAATTTGGCTCTTCTCATTTTGGAAGACGGGAGTGTCCATAAAACAACAGCCATAAAGATATAGAAGAGAGGGCAACACTCGGTCATCGAGAATGTTGAAATAAACATACTGGTTCATGTTCACAGCACGCTGAATGAATGTGCCCAAGTCATGGTACGAGAAACACGTGCAAAACATCACAGAATCATATCCGACCTGAACTAAACTCTCCACAGTTTGGGGGTAAGCTCCTCAGTGGGCCGTAGGTGGACTAGACGTAACCGACTGCGATTCGTCGAGCCACACTGAAAGTCTCCGGTCAGCTACGTCCAGTTTCTGAACAGTCTGCCCCACTGAAGCTTCATATGTCGCTGTGGGCAATGTCTTTTTGTGAGGTATCTGATCCCAGAGTGTCCACTGCATGCTGTGCTCATCGACAGCAACAATTCCTGTCAGATTTCAAACCACTGTCATAGACAAGGCACGATAGTCATCTCAGGTCCTTGTCGGTTTCGATATTTTTACGATCACTGTTCTACCTCTGTGTTACATGACTGCCAGTGATACACCATTCCCTGCTGACATACTGAGAATCATTCCAGTGGTGAATAGAGTAGCCGACGGCAGAAACCAAAAAGCTCTCTAAAACACTATCAAAACAATAACGCTAAAGGTCGATTAAAGACGAATCAAAGCTTAATAGAGATGTACAGAGACAGAGATTCGATCGCGAAGATACAGGAACTCTGTCAGTTTTCTTTTGGTGTAAGCAGTGGAATGCGAAAATTGTGTGCAGTTTAGTAGGACACCCTTTTAGGGTAAAACACCAGAGCCTTCAGGAAGCCGGTAAGAGCAGTACTCCGAGGAAACCACGTCCCCAGACCTCTGCCACACAGAGCTAAGCGGCATTTCGAGGCGCATCCTTAAGACTAGCTATTAACTGTTCCAAAATGTTGACCGGCATTATTTAAATCCGTGTGGGAAATAAACGAAATGGTTTTAGATAATTTAAATTATGTAATATGTTATTGAGAAATTTATTGTAATACCGGATGATCAAATAGTCAGTATAAATTTGAAAACTGAATAAATCATGGAATAATGTAGATAGAGAGGTACAAATTGACGCACATGCTTGGAATGACAAGGAGTTTTATTAGAACCAAAAAGATACAAACGTTCAAAAAATGTCCGACAGATGGCGCTTCATCTGATCAGAATAGCAATAATTAGCGTAAAAAAGTAAGACAAAGCAAATATGATGTTCTTTACAGGAAATGTTCAATATGCCCACCATCATTCGTCAACAATAGCTGTAAACGAGGAATAATGTTGTGAACAGCACTGTAAAGCATGTCCGGAGTTATGGTCGGATGTTGTCTTTCAGCATCCCTAGAGATGTCGGTCTATCACGATACACTTGCGACTTCAGGTAACCCCAAAGCCAATAATCGCACGGACTGAGGTCTGGGGACCTGGGAATCCAAGCATGACGAAAGTGGCGGCTGAGCACACGATCATCACCAAACGACGCGCGCAAGAGATGTTTCACGCGTCTAGCGATATCGGGTGGAGCGCCATCCCCCATAAACATCGTACATTCCAGCAGGTGTTTATCAGCCAGGCTGGGGATGATGCGATTCTGTAACATATCGGCGTACCTCTCACCCGTCACGGTAGCGGTTTTGCGGTCCAGCGCCATCTGTCGGATATTTTGTGAACTTTGTTTTTTTTTCGTTCTAATAAAACCCCATGTCATTCCAAGCATGTGTATCAATTTGTACCTCTCTATCTACATTATTCCGTGGTTTATTAAGGTTTCAAATTTATACTGACTTTTCGATCACCCTGTATATATTTTGGGGCGGCTCCACCTCAGCACCTTTATTTATGAGCCGCGACTGGTCACGGCTCCATGTCGATCCATCGTAACTGCGCTTATTCCTTACAAGAGAATGGCACACAAATACTCAAATATCTTCACTGTGATGACTTACATCAGTTTTAGAGGGCGACATGAGTGCCTGGTATCAGTTGTGTACCATTTACAGGACTGCATAGCGACCATTGTGTTCTTTTAAGGAAGTGTCTAATGTTTTGTCGGGTGAATGCATAAATATTTACATTACTGCCACACGCTTGTGAGCTACAAACACAAATAAATAGTGAACTAATACAGAAATGAATGAATTGCATGAATCGGTGGGAGTGTAGGTAAGCCTGGGAGCATACCGATATAGTCTGCACAGTTGAGATAAACACTGTATCCAGGTGGCACAGAGGTTATCACAACTGCCTAACAAGCAGGAGATCCCAGGTTCGAGTCCTGGTCCGGCACGCATTTTCACTCGTCGCCGATGATCACGCATGAAGTCCTGATGCAGCTGGTATCATCAGTTCTTTCCCTTTCCCTTCCTTTCTCCGACTCTACCTTCAATTACATAACGCATATTACAGTTCTGGGTTCTTTCGAACATACATATAACTGATTCTCTCCCATGGGCAATTAATCCACAACCTGCAGTGTAGGTGTACATTCACGTTCGTTCGACCTCCAATGGGAATCTAAAAATTAGCGAACATTGGGGACATGGATGGAGACTACGGATAGGTGGCATTGGCTGGGAATGTGGGTCAGCCAGGGAGCATACAGTGATAATAACTGCGTCCGGACAGCGCACTGGTTGATGCAATTGCCTAGTAAGCAGGTGATCCTGGATTCGAGTCCTGGATTGGCACATATTCTCACTCGTTGCGGCTGACTCCACATGATGTCCCGATGCAGCTGATATCGTTAGTTCCTTTTCTTTCCCTTCTTCTCTCCCCCCTCCACCTTCAGTTCCAGAGCATAATACATATAAACTAACAGTACCAAGACTGGAGTAAGGTAAAGTTTCTCCTTTTGCTCTAGTTTTACTGGGCTACGAAAATCACTGCGTATCAGTTTCGTTACGGTATCGGTTGCTCCATATAGCTATAATGTGTTTAATGCAGGTTTGCCGCTAAAGATTCCTTCACTTTCCCAAGGAAACCATTCTAGTAGTACATAACTTTAGACGCTGTGAACAATCAGGAACACTGCTTAATAAAATACCAGTTCCACCCAATGATCTCACGAATACAAATGCGTTGTGCACTTCCCCTATTTTACTGACATTAACAGAATGTATATATTTCTTAATTCTCGTATCTTTGTAACTACCATAAAGTCTCCTCACGCTGATTTCAGCTTAGAAAGATTCATTCACGCCTCATCAGTCCTGAATAATTTTCTGGTCATAAATGGTTCAAATGGCTATGAGCACTATGGGACTCAACATCTGAGGTCATCAGTCCGCTAGAACTTAGTACTACTTAAACCTAACTAACCTAAGGACAATAGACACATCCATGCCCGAGACAGGATTCGAACCTTCGACCGTAGCAGTCGCGCGGTTTCAGACTGAAGCGCCTTGAACCGCTCGGCCACACCGGCCGGCTTTCTGCTCATAGCTCATATGTACTTACTTGTTTTGCCCCTGTCGGCTAGTTTTCCCGAAGCCTTGTGTATGTCAGATAGGCCACTATTTTACCATATTCAAAACTACTTTCCAACAAGTTAATGACTGTTGAATACTTTTCTTATTGCCCTCCACACTATCAGAAATCAAATGTATACTTTCAACAATCTACTGTAGTTCCTCGAATCCATCCGTACACTTGCTGTGATTTAACGATTAGTTGCAAAATAACGGGTCACTTTCGTTAATTTACACAAAAATTTGATATTTCTTAAAATATTCCGTTAACAGGACAAAATGAGAGTAAACAAAAAAAAAAAGAAATATGAAGAGAAGCTACGCATCATAAGCTGTCTTCGAGAATAATTATGGGACGCTTATAGTTGACATAAAGAATCATAATAATCAATTACTTCTTTATTTCACTCTCTAATTCAGTCGGTCTACACATCCAAGGCAAAGATTATTCGCAAAATACATAAAATGTAAATGACAACAGTGCAGTATAACCGTGTGCAAAGGATGCAAGTAACCAGTGGAATCTTAGGGGCTTAATAATACGAGTAGATAAACGGTTTAACAATATTTCATTAGTGAATACAACTTCACAAGATGATAATAGAACTTACTTCCCCCTTAATACTGCTAACCCAGCTGGTCTAAGGCTGAAGAGTTTTGCATAACTTGTAATATTGCTGGCTTATTCAGTCATCATATTAGGCTCCAGGAAGCAGGGCGGTGGAGATTCAAGAAGATTAGAGATGACGCAATGTGGGATGAGGTAGCGGTGACAGATGTTGGATTCGGTACCATTCCCGTGAGAAAGACCGCCTGCATGTTGCTGCTGCTCTGTGATTGGCTGCTATGTTCGGCGGTAGGACGCCAAAACGTTAAACTTTAGTTGCTATTATTAATTAAACCTGTCATCCAAATTACTTACTTTTTTTAAAATAAACTTCTCTCAACAGCCAGCTATCAATCAGTCATTTTACAATTATTAAAATCAAAGTATTACTAAAACAAAAGACTGACGATATTACTGCCGATGTACTTCAGTGGCGTTCTGGTCACGCCTTGCTGGATTGGCGCGCGAAGTGTCTCGGGCAGTCCGGCTCTACAGTTCTGACCGTTCCAGTAGACAGACATGTTATCTGTTACAGCAGTATTTGTTTCATGCAATTTTATTTACTACAGTTCCGACCGTCGCTAGGTACAGACATGTTGTCTGTAATAGTAGTATTTGATTCATGTAATTTTATTCTCCAGTTCTGATGGTTCCAGTAGACTGACATGTTGTCTGTGGCAGGACGTATTTCATGTTATTTTAGACAGATATAATCACTGTGGAAAGATATGTTCAATACGATGTGATCAAGAATAGTTTCTCGTGTTCATATCAATAAAATCGCGAGTGGCATCCCAAATGAGTTATAGTTTATTCGTAGCAGCAGTTCCTTGCGAAGTTAATTTCAGCCTCAAGAAAAAGAATCTACGACCTGCGTGCTGTTTTCTGCGCTGGAGACATCATCATCATGAAGACAGCAGGTTAGTGAAGTGTACAAGAACTTATGTATTCCACACAGGGCAGTGGAAACAACTAGGCACCTCTCGTGTACTGCATGCACAGTACAAATGTGCTCAGTGACATGTCATCTGCAGTAATGCAGAGGAGGTAAAGAAGGATGAAAGTATTAACACTATCTCAATTTTATTCCTTTTTTCTTGCTGTAAACTCATAAACGTTAACCAGACGTGTTATCATCACAATCGTTCACAGGAGCAGTTGTGAACATTAGATGATTGGCATTTTGCAATTACAATCGTTAACAGGTTCAGCCTAGCTGTCCAGTCACGATAAACTAGCCGTACTCATAGTTACAGTATTGCCAGTACTTCTCGTCTGCTTTCAAAATTATACAAAAGCTGTCTGCACCATCGTCCAACCAAACGTGGAGCAGAATTTCTGTGAAGTTTGCAAAATACAAAGGAAGTAGTCGCAGTATCGAGGCTGTGAGGATTTGTCGTGAGTCCCAAAGGAAGTAGTCGCAGTATCGAGGCTGTGAGGATTTGTCGTGAGTCCCGACGGGTAAAAGCCTCTTCCACGTCAAACAAGTTTCCGAGTTCGAGTCCTGACCCGGCAAACAGTTTTAATTTCCCAGGAATTTTCAAAATAGCGTTCAGTGCGCTGCAGAGAGAAAAAGTCATTCTGGATATTGTATAGAATATTTGCATTACTAACTACAGTGTATCAAAAAAATCAGTTTGTGCATATTTTATTCGATTGAAATGAATGTTTAGTTAAAAGGTATATTGAACTTTTCCACTTGCTACAGTTATTTCGGTGAGGTTAGGGAGCGAGTAGTTCAAATACCCTAGAAATGCAAGCCCGTCTACATAAAAGTAAATAAATAACTGAACAATAAAGCTATGACGATGTAGAAATTTTAGTCAAAATGTTTATGGTTGTTGGAGAAAGTAAGAGCCAAGCTCCTTTGGTTTCCGAGCTTGTGGAATGTATACGTTCGTGAGTAATCTGGGGTATTTTACTTCTGTAACGAGTTTCACGTTCAGAGCTGCTCTGTCGGACATGGATGCCACGCCGAGGACCATAAATGGTTTGGATAATGAGGCTTACTCTTCTCATCGTCGATAGGTTAACAGTTCACCGACGCTTTCTTATAGGCTCTGTAAGTCACTCACTGTCCACACACATGGAGCAGGGAGAAAGCTATGTCCCAGTTTCTATGATGTTATGACTGAGACATCTGTGTTAGAGGTTCGTAGAAAAATAACACAGAGTCACTGAAAAGAGTTCTTCCGAATCTATAGAACAGTTTTGTAACTTAATTATGTCATCTTTATTGTAAAGTCATTTGAAAGTGATTTGCTATATCCGCAAGACAACTAATTCTCTAAACATTCCTGTCTTGAAACCGACAGTCCACTTTGGGCTTTAACGATCTTTAGAATAATCAATACGAGCAGAAATTCCTCCCGCATCATTGTTTTTTCTGTTTTTTGTTTTTTTTTTCATAATGGGCAGTAAAATGCAAACAAGGCAGATGGAGAAAAAGTATTTAAACTGATTATCATTGCAAATGTAGTCGCCGTAAGTGTTAATACATTTATCCCACTGTGAGACAAGACGACCTACGCCTCCATGGAAAAATGTTTTCGCTTACTCACTGTGGTGGAACGTATTTTGCGTAAGTTACAACAGGATTCTTACTGCCCCATTGTGTCCAGATGGCAAGATAATGATACGATAGCTATTAAGTTACTCAATTTTGAATTTGTTTTCTTATTTAAATAAGTCGTTGGATAATTTTTGTGCCTAAATGTATGTTTCTATTTGTTTCATGTCGTAAGGAACAATGCAGCATTATCATCGCTTCCGCCAGAGATAATAAGTTGTCCACTGCCACACAGTAACCGACGGCCACCGCGAAGATGACGATGCTGTCGAAGACTGTTGCTGTTCTCTGCCCTCAACTGCATTCTTTAAAAGAGTTATTGAAACTGAAAAATAAATAAATATAATTGTGTGAATTGAGTAACTGTAATAAGAATATCTGACAGTATGCCTGCTATCGTCAACTGCTAGGATCTGTGCGATGTTACTACGTGGTAATAAACGTGACAGGAAGTGAGAATTCTCGTTTAAGAAGCATCGGGTTTTTACTTATTTTAACACAGTTTATAGAAAATTGTTTTCCAGTTTTGACCGGTGCTTTCTTCAGAAAAAAATAGGGTGAAATTTGTGAATTACGAAAATTTGGCAGTTCATCCACAACTTACTTAAGATGCAGCCCATTTCAGAGACTGGAATCTCTGGATGCTTTTTAGAAAACTTAAAAAAATAGTAATAGAAATCCGAAAACGGTTAAGAAAGATTAAATCAAATATTTAGTTCAGTGCAAGGGTGATTAATTGAAAGATAAACTTCTGCTATATTTATACGTCTGAACCAGAGGCTGTAACGCCGCACTACGGAACCATAATTGTACCAAGGCGTGCTACACTTCGTCCGAAGCAAATTTACACCCACGAATGTCTTTCTTCAGAGCTCAAAAATCATGGAAATCGCATGGGGAGAGATAAACTGTATGGAGCCTGCAGAATTTCAACTGGGAAGCCCTTACACATCATGCATTCAATCCAGATCTCTCACCATGTGGTTTCCATATTTTTGGAGCCCTTGCCATCGATTTGCGTCTGACGAAGGAGTACACTCCTGGGCACATTCAGGGTTCCGTAGGTAACCGAAAATATTTTTCATGAAGACATTGGCCGTCTTGTTTCACACTAGGACAAATGCATTAACAGCAAAGACGATTACTTTTGAAATAATAGCCGGCCGCTGTGGCCGAGCGGTTCTAGGCGCTTCAGTCCGAAACCGCGCTGCTGCTACGGTCGCAGATTCGAATCCTGCCTCGGGCATGGTTGAGTGTGATGTCCTTAGGTTAGTTAGGTTTAATTACTTCTAAGTTTAGAGGACTGATGACCTCAGATGTTAAGTCCCATAATGCTTAGAGCCATTTGAACCATTTTTAAAAAATAATAAATAGTTTACTTAATTTTTTTTCACGTATCTCTTCTTCATTTGACTGCTCTTTATAATTAGTAAGAGATGGTTCAGTAACAAAGATAGTGGCGTAATAGCAGACGATGGGCTTTTGTGTAATGTACAATGAACAAATTTTGTATGACAGTGTCACAGCGTGTCTGGTTCCTGAAAAGTATCAGAAAAAATGTTCGCTTGGTGTACTTCAACGGCGGTACGCATGCGCGATACACACGAAACCATGCTCAGCCTGTGTTGAGAGCAATGAATTTCAATGTTTGAAGATAGCCACAGACAGTCACCGAATATTGACTGCCCTGGAGATACCCAAGGCATGATATGCCTGAACTTTATCTAGCGTCACATCACATTTAATGTGAACACTTCAAGACGCCTCGCACTGGAAAGTCTGCCTTACTGACTGCCACTGCGTGCTCTCATATTAACACTTGACACTTCATCATCCACTCTTTCATTTTTCTGAGTTTGCAGCTTACAAAATCGCGGAATTCTAGAATACGATGATTCACCACCTTTAGTTTTTTATGGATAAATGGCCATGACGGCAGAGTTTAAGGGCCTGCAAATATGTAATACAATTGAAGCTTCCCGTTATGGTTTCTCAAGTTGCCTACTGACAACATGGTGGTGGCAGCAGCCAGTGTACTACAAATTATTACTTAGAACACATTTTACAGTAAGAATTAATACCAGTATTACGGGAAAAGAACGATGAATGTTCGAATGTATGCTCCATCAGATCCTCCTACACAAAAAGCAGAGGACACGAAAGTTTAAAGTACCGCCTACGAAGACGTCGTTAGAGAGAGTGTTCAACCTGACTAGGCGTGGACGGGAAAGAAAATCAGCTGTGTCCTTTACAGAAGAGCCACCTGAATGTTTGACTTAGGGAAACTACAGAAAACCTAAATCTAAGGGCAGACAATGATGTGAACCCCACTACTCCTCTCGGTTGACGGGAAGTGACTGGATAAGCTGATAGAGGATCATCGTTATCTTAAATGAATCTATAACACTTACTGAAAAAGAATTTTTTATTCCTTTACGACGGTTGTATTTTAAGGGGAGCTTGCATTCTGCAAGAGTGCCTCTTTCCTAGTTACATGGAATTTTCCATTTGACTGAAAACTACGCGATGATCTGCAGTCAACGGCCCAATAACGATTATCTGTTTTTTCACAACTCAAGTGAGCCACTCACAGAATTAGCCGCACACTTTACGAAGTATCCACATCAAAGAAAACTGCAAAACATGTCTTCAGCTTCTGTTCATTTACGGACAGAACCCAAGTTAATTAAATGTCATTGTGGGACATGAATGAAGCTAACATAAGAAAAGGAAAAAAAAAACATTTCACTTTTATGAATTATGGTATGCTGCAGCCTGTATCTATCGGTGAGTTGCCTTGTTTTACACTATAAGCGTTGTAGAATATTTCAATGATTTTTAATTTGTTGTCGTGAACAACAACTCATACTACAAGCAGCCATCAGTTATACTGGCCTATAACCTTGCACATGCGTTTCGCTCTACCTCTTAAAAGCAGGAATGACTTGCGATACTTCCCATTGCTTGATAAATTGAGCCGCTCCTCCGCCTCAAAGATGGTGCAGGTGACGCTGCAGAATCAATACAGCATCCATGTGAAAACTAACTGATGAGTAGAAATGAAAAACGTTGTATGTGCCACTTTTACACTTAGGGCGTTTTCATTGCTACTGTGTTCTCGGCATTCTGTTGTATGTACGTGTGCGAAATGTCAAATTACTGAGAAAATGTTTTAATCATTCATTACTAGATGGTGCATGGTCGTGGTGCTACGCAGTTTCTCTGCAGTTCCAAGTGCCACGCGTCAAATTCTCCTCGATTTAGCGTAAGATGGTTTTCGGAGATAACACACACGTTTTTTGTGAGTGGGAACAGTTTTTTGAACTGTGACAGAGATTTTTCTGTTATAGAGGAAAGTAGAAAGGTAAGTTGTTTGTTCCGCAAGATTTACACATTGTGTCATTTAAAGCTATGAACTAATTCCATTTAATTACAATACATGCAACTGAGTTCTTCGATTTTAAAGATGCTTCTGAAACATTTTTGTCAATGCAGATCTGTAAGATCGACAAATGCAGTGTGATTAAAGTGTCTCATACTCATTTGTCTCAAATAGCTATTAAACCTCCTTACTCTGAGAGAGACAATCGAAAACCACGTCAATGTATTCAGGAGAGGAAAGACCATGACCGATGTAAGCCAAGCCCTACTTCATTTGGAAGAATAGCTAAGTTTGTCAGTTGCAAAACAGAAAGAACTGTTGACAATGTTGCCATTTCTGCTTCAACAGCACGGGGAGTTTTTCAGTAAACTTTGTAACATTTGGTCCCAAGAATCTACTTGTGCAAGAAAGAGAAGAAAACATTGAGCGATATTTTCATGAATTTAATGTTGTTATCCTTTTGTAAAAAATGTAAAAGAAATGAGAAATGCTTTTTGTTAATTACATTTATACTAGTTAAAATATTACTACTGCATTTCTGTACTTTTATTGCCACAAATAAAACTCAGTGTCTTAGTGCTGATAGCACTGGAAACAAAATATTTCTTATTGGCACTAAGTGCCAGTCAGTTTCCTGATAAGACACTTCGAATGTTCTTCATAAATTATTTATTTTATAACTAGCTGAACACCTGGCGTTGTCCAGGTATGTATTTATTCCAGTCTTCTATTAGTCCATCTCCTCCTTCTCCCTCTCGCTGCCCAGCTCCTCCTACCCTACCTCTGTTAATCTCCTCCTCCCCCTCACACTGACCATTTCTTCTTCCCCCTCCCTATGCCCATCTCCTCCTCCCCCATCTCTGTCCATTTCCCGCTCTCCCTATCCATCTCTTCCATATCTCTCTCTGTGCCCATCGCCCTCTCCCCCTCTCCCTGTCCATCTCCTTCTCCCCACTCCCTCTGCCCATCTCCTCCTCTCCCATCTCTGTCCATCTCCCCCCCTCTCCATCTCCTCCCTCACCCGCTCTCTGCCCATCTCCCCCTCCCCCTCTCCCTGTGCATCTCCGTCTCCCTCTCCCTCTGCCCATCTCCTCCACCACAGTCTCTGTCCATCTCCTCCTCCTCCTCTCCCTGTACATCTCTTCTTCCCCCTCTCTCTACCCACCTCCTCCTCCCCCATATCCATTCATCTCCCCCTCCCCCTC
This sequence comes from Schistocerca gregaria, assembly GCF_023897955.1. Classification (NCBI taxonomy): domain Eukaryota; kingdom Metazoa; phylum Arthropoda; class Insecta; order Orthoptera; family Acrididae; genus Schistocerca; species Schistocerca gregaria. Next base: position 180,085,035 of record NC_064931.1, on the reverse strand, counting down.
TCCCTGCCCCTGTCCATCTCCTCCATCTCCGTCTCTCTGCCCATCTCCACCTCCCCTATCTCTGTCCACCTCCCCCCTCTCCCAGTCCATCTCCTCCTCCTCCCTCTCTCTGCCCACTCCCCCTCTCCCTGTCCATCTTCTCCTTCTCTGCCCATCTCCTCCTCCCCATCTCTGTCCATCTTCTCCTGCCCCTTTCCCTGTCCATCTCCTCTTCTCCCCCTCTCTCTGGCTATCTCCTCCTCCACCATCTCTGTCCACCTCTTCTTCCTCTTCTCTCTCCCCATCTCCTTCTACCCCTCTCTGTGTTCATCTCCTTCTAGCCCCTCTCTGTCTGCCCATTTTCACCTGTTCCTTCTTTCTCCACATTATCACCCCCTGCTCCCAGTAGGAGGTTGCTGGTTCTTTCCCTAACAGTATTTCTTTCCAGGTAGTAAATAATCTTTGTACCAAATTTGGTTGAAATCAATCCAGTAGTTTAGAAGGAGTTTTTACTCATATCTTTGTCCATGTACCCACATGTCACATATTCCAATCGTTTTAATTTTATCCATATTTCACATCTTCAAACGTGACTGTATTCAATACACTGGAAGTATGAATTAAAAAAGTCTTCAGTCACAACTTTTCATACTTTATTAAGTGCAATATGCATTTCGGACCCTGTGAGTCCGTCATCAGGTGTAATTTGTCTTAGTACATGCTTTATTTTTTCTCTTGAATGAAGTGAAATGGATATTCCTGTAATGAAAAGGTTTGATGTTAGGTTATGAATATCGTAAGTCAAAATCGGAAAATACGTGCGAAATAGTGGAAAAGATGAACAGTGTAAACTTACCACATAATTCAAGAAAAGCGTTTTTAACGTTTAGCACCAGCATACCAGCATACATTCTTTTCTTCGTCTTATTTGTATCTATGTATTTCAGTAATTTTAAAGACTTATTCTAAATTTATTTCCTTCATATGTCAATAGTTTGATAATTATATCTTTAGCACTACGAATAAATTCATCTTTGATTACACTATGTACGAAAACATCTGTGAAGTATTTACAAACATGTGTATGCAAATATGCCTTTTGAATGAAGTGATAAGTCCGAAAAGGATGGAGAGAAGAATGTAAGCTGGTGCTAAAACGTTAAAAACGTTTTTCTTGGATTATGTGATAAGTTTACACTGTTCATCTTTTCCACTATTTCGCACATATTTTCCGAGTTTGACTTACGAAATTCATAACCTAACATCAGACCTTTTCATGACAGGACTATCCATTTCACCTCATTCGAGAGAAACAATAAAGCATGTATTAAAACAAATTACACCTGATGATGAACCCACAGGGTCCGAAATGCATCGTATACTTAATAAAACACGAAAAGTTGTGACTTAGTCGTTTTTTAATTCATACTTCCAGTGTATTTCACTCGTATTTATGCGTATGTTACACATCTATCTAGCGAATTTCACCCTGCATTTCCGTTTTCGCACAGCTAAATATTTATGAAGAAGGAAGACCAAGAGAAATACAAGAGTCTGAAAAATAGAATCAACAGAGAGGCAAAACAAGCAAGAGAAAAATACCTTGATGATCTCTGTATTTCAGTTGAGGACAACATGAGCAAGGGAAATATCGACAAGGCCTATAAATGTGTGAGACATTCCTTTGGAGACAGAAGAAACATGTATAGGGCTGTGATGGGTGAAAATGGCAATATGTTGGATGACGATGATGAAGTTGCAAGAAGATGGAATAATATATAGGAAAACTGTACAGCGGACCAGACCTGTCTGAAAACATCATGGAAGAAGAAACAGAAGTAGATGCACACAACAAAGGTGAATCTATATTAAAGGAAGAGTTTGAAGTAGCTCTGAAAAAATTGAAAAACAACAAATCACCTGGTATAGACAACATCCCAGCCGAACTTCTGAAATCTGGAGGAGCAAAACTGAATCAGGAGTTGTATAGTCTTGTTTTCAACATGTACCAGCAGGGTAGAATTCCTACAGACTTTGAGAAAAACATTATGATCCCCATTCCAAAGAAGGGAATTGCTACAAGATGTGAAAATTATAGGACGCTCAGCCTAGTTACTCACGCCTCTAAAATATTAACCTCAATCATCCTAAAACGCATAGAACAAAGAGTCGAAGCTATACTCTCCGAAGACCAGTTTGTATTCCGGAAAGATAGAGGAACCAGAGAAGCAATATTTGCTCTAAAACTAATGATAGAGAAACGACTAGATAAGAACCTGAAAACATACATAGCTTTCGTAGATGTAAGGAAAGCCTTTGATAATGTTAAATGGTATAAGATGTTTGAGGTACTCAAGAAAGTAGGAATAGACCATAAAGATAGATAAATAAAATGGAACCTGTACAAAAATGAGACAGAAGTTATCCTTGGACGGACAAAACAAGAAGAGGTGCAGATACGGAAAGGTGTCCGAAAAGGTTGTGCGCTATCCCCTGTTATCTTTAACGTATACATTGAAGAGGCGCTGAAAAAAGTAAGGGAAAATTCACAGACAGGTGTAGTAACTCATGGCCAACGAATAGATATGATAAGATATGCCGATGATATAGCTGTCCTGGCTGATAGTGAAGAAGATCTTGTAGTCCTACTGAATAGAATGGATAACGTTATGGGTGAAGAATATAATATGAGAATTAATAAAGCAAAAACAAAAGTCATGGCATGCGACAAAGAAGATCAAGTGAAAGTCCAAGTTCATGTAGGCAATGAACTGCTTGAACAAGTTGATAAATTTACTTATTTGGGCAGTAATATTACCAGTGAAGGGAGGAGCAAGGCAGAACTGAGAAGTAGAATAGCTCAAGCAAAGGCTGCTTTTAACAAGAAGAAAAAACATATTAACATCTAAGAGCATCAGCCTTGACTTCAGGAAAATATTTTTGAAATCATATGTGTGGAGTGTGGCATGCTATGGGTGTGAAACATGGACTCTCGGGAAAGAGGAAGACCAGAAGCTAAATTCTTTTGAAATGTGGTACTATAGACGCATGCTCAAAATAAAATGTATCGACAAAGTCACAAACGAAGTGGTTCTGGAAAGAGCAGGTGAGAAGAGAAGCTTCTGGAGTTTTATTGTTAAAAGAAGAGTTCAATTTACAGGCCACCTATTAAGACATAAAGGACTCCTGAACACAATCATAGAGGGATATGTCGAGAGAAAAAGACCAAGAGGAAGACCACGGCTGAGGTACATGGATCAAGTCGTGAAAGATGTGGGATGTAACACCTATAGAGAAATGAAGAGAAAAGCTGAAAGACGCACAGAATGGAGACAAGCTGCCATTGCAGCTGTTGCAAACCAATCCTTGGATTGACCACTACAGAAGAAAATATTTATGATGCCATATCTCCTGAATTATGTAACGTACCATAAAACAATTTTGTAGGTACATCCAGTGGTGTATGTGGATATTATCTGCAAAACGTGTCGCGAATACAGTTTATAGTACAGAAGTAATAAATTAAAACGTTATGCCTAATTCGGCAGTTTTAGTGCATGAACAGCAGAAAGGTAGTAAACGGTAAAATTACTTCCGTTCGTCATATGTGGGAGCCGTCAGCGAGAAAAAGTGTATTAAAGGCTTGAAATTATGTGTTAAGATTGTTTAAATTCCCTAAGTGCTCTCGTTCTCATATACTGGATGAACAAAATCTACGTAACCGGGCGTCGTGGGCTACGCTTTTTAACTCCCACCCACCTGATAGGCAGCGATTCTTTCCATACAATAAGTTATATGTGTTCCAAGGTTCACTGAAATCAGTACAGTGGTATAGGAGGGGATGCGGAACATACATACATACATTTTAATAATATTTATGGATTTGTCTCATTATTTTTTGCAGTGATGAGGTGGCCAATATAATTCTGTGGTATCAAAATACCTTCTCAATATTTTGACACAAATAAGTTATGTACAAACACACATACATTGGTTTTTTATTCTCTTGCTAGATTTGAGATTTGGCACTTAGAATGTTTTACAGTTGAACTCTTGATTTATGCACTACGGCTTCAACACGATCATTTCCTTGCAACTCTCTCAGACGAATACTAACTTTCCTAATGGGACAACCACACGACAAGTGCGTTTATAACGATTTTATTCCGCGGATCTCAGCTTCTTCTCCTTGAGTTAATAAAAAAAAGTTTTACTTAACTGCCACATACGTTTCACTTCTTTTACTTATGATGTATCATGAGCGACCTGTAATACATTTTTAGGAGGTTGTTGGTGGTGGTAAGTTCCTATGGGTCCAAACTGCTGAGGTCATTGGTCCCTAGACTTACACACTATTTAATCTACCTTAAACTAACTTACGCTAAGGGCACCGTACACACCCATGCCCGAGGGAGGACTTGAACCTCCGACGAGAGCAGCCGCGCAGCTTCCCCACCAGCTAGGAGGTTGTTCAGGGATATTTTCTGAGTATTTTGTCATATGGGCCCCGTGGTCTCCAGTACCTCGTTACAGATAATTGCATTTATCTTTGCTTCTATGTTGCAGTGAAAATGTGCGCACAACAGAGCAAATGGGGACAGTATTCACTGTGTGTCTTGTTTCGGAAGAAATCGGTTCCGTTCGCTCACAGTACTTACTAAAAACAGGAATGTCCACTTCACGCTTCGCCCTCAAAATTGCATTCAGTACTTCTCTGATTTATTTTTCCGGCTGTGCTACCTGTAGATTAACAGTCACATATGGCAGTTTGGGTACGTTTATTGATGACGGGCTGGTTTATACGCACCTCACATAGGGTTCTCTGAGTGCACTGGAGCAACCGTTCGACGGTGCTATGCTGAGTTGTTCATACAAAGATGACAACCACATCAGAATGCTTACGAATCTGAGTATGTTGTATGAACCTGTGTTTTATGTTTTTCGTTTCAGTAATTGAAAAATACAAGATTTTTCACTGTTGTGGGGATGTTTGCACAGAAACAAAAGGAACTGGGCAACAAGCCGAATACATAATTGCATTATTACTCTGTAACGAGTCATTGGAGACCACATGTTCCTTATACCAAAGTCCTAAGAAAGCAGAGGAGTTACTGAGAGCTTTAACAATTTTTGGTTTCACTTACGAGTTTCTGCAAGTCATTCTACACATCTTTGTCACGGTTAAGCTATATTTTGTTGCCCCGTACGAATCAATTTATTCTATCATTAATATTTATCTGTATATGTAAAGCATCTTTTCACTAGACGATTCACTAATATGTTAGTAAATGCGCGTTATTCTGCCTGTAGTGTTGCCAGCTGCCGCGATGCTCCCCTTCTGATTTCTTACATTTATATTTCAGTGTGTATACAACTCTAGTTTCCGTTTGTTTGTCATGTGTATGTGTGTGTGTGTGTGTGTGCGTGTTTGTGTGTTTTATCTCAATTCAAAGACAGAGATACAAATTTATTTTTGATGACCTCGAGATCCAAACTGCCGTTCATGAAGATCCCTAACCAATATAATCTGCTCACCACTACGATATTTGTGAGCTTTGGGCACAAATTTAGGTTCGATTAGTCATACACTCTGTGTGTAAAATAACAGATCAGTTGAGTGTGCTGCGAAGCAAACTGTTTGTACGTCCACTGTTCGGGCATTACAGTATTAGCTAATCAAACGCGTTATTTATGCGTCCATAGGAGCAGTCTTGGCGGATCAGGAGTCCTGTAGTTGGTCGGAAGGTTCCTACTGGAGTTTCAAGATTTGTCGAACCTTCAGGAAATTGTGTATGGACGACTTATTTGCTAATAATTGGTAATACCAGTGACTCTTTTTCGTCAAATCAATAAGAACTTAATAGAGCTGAGATCTGGTCATCACATGAAACGAAACTAAAGCTAAAGTAGTTACTGATGGCGGTAATTGATGTTCAGAATGGGAGCGCAGAAATTTTTTTTTATCTTCGCCGTCACTTTCACGAAACACATCAACCTAACTGTCCGTGATGGCACAGTTAGTTGCAGAAAATATAAACCTCAGCTGCAGAAACATTATCCACTTCAACAGAAATTCCTTCCAAACAATGAAAAAGGAGATTCCGGCGTTATAGAATAACAAATTTTAATTTGAGCGAAATTGTGTTAGAGTTAAAGCGAGAACAAAAACACGTCCCTTCTTTCATCCTTAGAAGAAAAAGTTGCGTATATGGAGATCTGAGAGGCCAAGAACGTAAGGCAGTGTCTTGGAGTTCTGTGCACCGTATCAAGCTATGGAGCAGTGTCTCAATGAGAAATTGTCCTACGTTGTTGTGCCAGTGTTGGTATGCTTTATTCTGTTGGAATATGAAATCAACAGAATCCTCATGAACTTGTGGAGACAGCAACGTTTGTAGCATTTCCGATAGCTCATTTCACTCCTTGAGCTCCGCTAAAAAAAGAATGAGCAATAAATCTTTTCATAAGAAATGGCACAAAACATGTTTTCTCCAAGTGAATCGCTTTCGTGATCAACGTTTCCTGAGCGATTTTGGAGCTCCCATATATTCAGCTACTAGACTTTCATGAATTACGGTTATAAAAGGCTCTCCAATCTTTCATCAGAAATCAGAGGTCGACTTGAGCCTAAGTTTTGTAGAGACATCCTGTGTCTTCATACTGGCGACACCTACGACGAATGGTTTTCACCACTAGCAGAACAATCGGCAAATGCCAACAAATAGCTCAGTGGACTGCAATCACTCACTCATACTTGTTCAACTGCAGCAGATAAAAAAGCCTTCTGTTGAGCATGCTTCAGACTGAGGCTATACGTAAATGCCGTTAATGTATGCCCATTCTAACACATGCATTCCGAAACTGACTTGCAGATTAAAACTATCTGCTGGAATGGGACTCGAAACCAAAACCATGTCTAGCACAGTCTTACTGACTGAGGTATCCAGGCGCAATTAGCAACCCAAGTATAGAAATTTCTGTGAAGTTTTGAACGTAGTAGAGACATATTGAAAGTAAAGTAAAGCTGTGAGGACGGTAGTGAGAGGTGACAGAAAACTCAATCGGCAAGAGTTGCGCCCACAAAAGGCAAGAGCTTCGCCTTTGTGACAAGCGGATGGGGTGCTGTGTTTATTGACAAGCAGTAAATTATATTATTACGAACAGAGCGTCCGTTGAAGGTAAGACATTAGCAGGGTCTAATTACAGAACTCATTTGGAAGAAGATTTATTTGTTTGATACGGCCTGTACCATGCTGGGGACACTTGAAATGAGGCGTTTTAACCTCTGCGGAGAAATGGTAGCCCATTATTGTTCAAGAGCCGTAACCAGAGAAGGTACTGATGTCGGACGTTGGGGTCTGGAGCGAAAGTGACGTTCTAATCCATCCCAAAGATGTTACACTGGGTTCATGTCGATATTCTGGGCAGGCTAGTCCATTTTAGGAATATAATTATCCACAGACTATTTCTCTACAGATATTACTCTATGACAGAATGCATTGTGATGCTGATACAATCAACCATCCTCTCCGAACTGTTGCTCTCCTGAACCGAAGTTCACAGTGCTGTAAAATGTGTTCATATCCTTCCGCATGTAACGTTTTCTTAGTCGCAATAAGTGGACCACATACTAACCACGAAAAACCCTCCTCCATACTTCACTATGACACTATAGATGATGTCAGGGAACTTCCTCCAGGCATTTGCCAAAACCAAACACTTTCAAGGATTGCCGCAGCGTACAGCTTGCTTCATCAATCCAAATCACTCGTTTCCAGTGATCCATTGTCTAGTGGCGTCGCTCGTTGCTCCACTTCCGTCGTCGCTTAGTATTGTCTACAGAAATGTGTTGCTTATGAGGAGCTGTTCGACAGTTGTAGCCCATTCTTTTTAACTCCCTGCGCACAGTCATTGTGCTAGCTCGACTGCTGGCAGCACTTTGGAACTCACGAGTGATTCTTTCCGCTTATGTGAAGCGATATTTTACAACTGACCTCCGCAATGCCCGACTGCATAGTAAAGGGTACCCTCCGTCACGCACCGTATGGTGGATTTCAGAGTATGTGTGTAGATGTTGATGGTCCCCGTCAGTCAGTACAGGATGTCTGCCTGGTCTCGGTTTAGCTAGCGTTGTTCCTTCGCGTTTCCAGTTCACATCCACATCACTAACAGTCGATTTGGGCAGATTTAGATTGGCTGAAATGTCCTTGATGGATTTGTTATTCAGGTGACATGCAATGAATAATCCGTATTCTAAGTCACTGACTTGTCCAGACCGACCCACCTGCTGCTACCGCTTCTGTAATGACAACACAATGTTCCTTCCACCTTTTATAGAAGTGTACCAGCCTCTCGTGACATCTAGCGGTATAATCCGTATTACATATGGATGTTCGGATGATTCTGATCAGACAGTGTATAAATTGTTAAAATCCAAGCACACTCTTTGAACCTCTCAATGCCTTGACAGTATGCTCTCTCTAAGAGCTATTACTCCCTTTTATTTTTCTTAGGTAAAACCGTATATACTATTCAAATTGACTAGTGTTGGCATCGTTAACATTTTCTGTTGAATATCAAGCAAACTGGTTCATAGATAAATACTTACTTTTTGTTCTTTGGAGCCCGCAGTCCAAAATACATCTTGAAGTGACGCTGGTGTTACACTGCTATTTATATGAGTTTCACTGCGTAAGTCAAAATGAGCTCATTTCACCATGTTGCCATCGTGAGGTGTTCTTACTTGTAACATGGCTGCTGCCGTATGCTGTCATTGCGGGAATTTGTATTTAGACTTTACTTGGACGTTAGTTGTAGATGTACTGTTATATCTAATTTTCAGATATACGTTAGTCAGTTTTTGTGCGTTAGTTTCCCTGTTCAAATGTGTGTGAATTTCTAAGGGACCAAACTCCTGACGTCATCGGTCTCTAGACTTACACGCTACTTAAACTAACTTGTGCTAAGAACAACACACACACCCATGCCCTAGGGAGGCCTCGAACATATGGTGGGAGGGGACGCACAGTCCTTAGTTTCCTTCTTTACAGCTTGGATGCAGTGGATATTACGTGTAACAGATATAACAGTACGTCTACAATGAATGTTCAAGTCATCTAAAAACAGCCGATGGAGGACACAGAAAAATGGACTTGCACAGGGTAGTGTCTTGGCTCCAATATTATTTAACATCTATACCAATGAGGTTCCCATCAGCGACCAGACACGAATGTTCATATATGCTGATGATGCAGCAGTGGCCACACAGGATAAAACCTTTGAACACGTGGAGGAGAATCTCACAGGAGCCTTAACAGAACTTGCTACCTATTACAACGGCAATAATCTCAAACAAAACCCTAGTAAATATCAAGTATCCGCCTTCCATCTTAGGAACAAACAAGCCAAACGGAAATTCCGAGTCATGTGGCAAGGGGAAGAGCTGAAACATACAAACAGCCCAAAATACCTGGGAGTAACATTGGACAGAGCACTTACTTTTAAGCAGCACTGTCACAACACTAAAAAAAAAGGTCTGTGCCAGGAACAACATACTGCGCAAGCTAACAGGTTCATCGTGGGGAGCTCAACCACATGTTTTGCGCACCATGGGTCTGGTGCTGAGTATCTCAGCAGCGAAATTTGCGGCGCCAGTTTGGAGGAACTCTGCTTACTCTAAGCAAGTTGACGTCGCCGTAAACGAAACTGTACGTATTGCCACAGGATGCCTCAAACCAACTCCCACAGACATCATTTATCCCATCATAGGCATAGCACCACCCACTATCCTCAGACAAGTAGCCGCCGAGATCTAAAGATCAAAACAAATGAATGATCCTCGACACCCGATGCATATGCATCGAAAACAACGTGTCCGGCTGAAATCCCGCAGGAGTTTCATTGAAACTACTGAAGAGCTCGCCACCAAGCCAGTCGCAAGGCGGCTATCTCTTTGAGAAGAAATGGTGCCACACTCCACAATGGAACTACTTGAGGAGGGATCTGCAGGATTTCAACTACCTTTTACAACTTGGAGGTCATTAAACCGGCTGCGTACTGTTGTAACTGGGTGCAAATCAAACCTATTTAAATGGGGTTACAGTGATAGCGATAGGTGTGAATGCGGAGCAATACAGGACTTGGATCACTTACTGATTTGCCCAGATATGTCTATAACATGCACTAAAGATGCTATTTTGAAAGTGAATGACAAAGCAAACTACGTTGCTAATTACTGGGAAGGGAACATATAATTGGTGCATCTGGATACGGAAGAAGAAGAAGAAATGTTCGAGTAATGTCTAAATACAAATTCCAACAAAGACAGTATATGACAGCATCGATATTACACGTAAGAGCACATGACGATGGCAATACGCCGAAATGAGCTCATTGTGATTTACGCAACAAAATTCATATAAAGAATAACATAACTGGCATATCATTAGCTCCCCAAGCCGCGCAGGGTAGTCGTCTCGTCTGAGGTGTCTTGTACTGGTCCACACGGTTCCCCCTGTCGGACATTCGAGTCTTCCCTCGGGCATGGGTGTGTGTGTTCCATAGCGTAAGTTACTTTGAATAGATTACGTAGCGTGTAAGGTTAGGGACCGATGACCTAAGTAGTTTGGTCCCATATGATCTTACCTCAAATTAGCACCACTTTATCCTCTTCCTTCCACCCCCCCTAGCCCTACCCACTGCAGCTTCCTCCCCTCTTTTTCCATCCTCTCAGGCCTCCCGTCCCTGGTCCCTCAGCTGGTCCCTACCAGCTGTTTTTATTCTTCGTGTGCGCTCTGTCGTTTATAGAGTTTTTTTAAGTGTCTCTCACCCTGTATATTTTTTTACTGTGGCCGACTTTTAACATGTGTATGACTCCATGTATTTTAAGGGCCAGCTGTGTTCTTTAAACTTTCTGTCGACCTTTTTAACTGTCCTCCAGTGAATTTCCCGGTGTTATTGTATATTATAACTTTCATTATCTCCATTTTCTGTGTTTTATATGCCCCTTTCATCGCCCTTTTTATGTATGAGTTCCCATTTTTTAATTTTTTTTTATAAAGCCACTCAGCTGAAGAGTGGCGGACTGTGCCGCTGTCAGCAGGATGAAATTACAATAAAGGAAAAAACATATCATTATCGTAAATACTTATTTGTTCATTGAAGAATTCAAATAAAGGACAAAATTTATTCGGAAATCTGAACGAGCATAAAGCAAACACGTTTGCCTTTCTGCACTGCACATAGATTTATTATTATAAGTAGCACAATTCACAGATGGTCAATAGCTTTCCTTTATATTGCTTAAGGGAGAACAAAAGGCCCGACCTATGACGTTTGCCATTGCTGATAATGATTGAAGGCATTTGCATCAAGGATGTGTTATGAGTACTTCAATTTCAATGAAACATCTGCCATCACAGCAGACTGTCTTGTTCATCAAAATATGAATTACGGCAGCTTGGTGTCTGTCCTATTTGAGCAGACATATGGCAGAGAACAGTCTTCTCAGAGGTTCCGTCGTACCACACGTGTGCCTATGTTAAACGCAAATTTCAGTGCTTAGGAATTGTCATTGCAGACTCCAGAACCACGAAACAAAAGTAACTTCGAGTGATCAGTTGCGTAATATCAGGGTACAAGTATACCAAAAAACCGGTGTAAAGCAATCTGATTGAAGTATCTTTGCATGGTGAATACACGTGTGTGTTGATCTTCCGTCCAAAGACTGGTTTGGTGCAGCTCTCCATGTTATCCTAATCTTATGCAAGCCTCCTCATCAGTGAATAACAACTGCAACCTACATCCTTCTGAATCTACTTACTGTATTTATCTCTTGCTCTCTCTCTACGATTCCACTCCCGCCTTACCTCCCGCTCCCCCCCCCCCCCCCCCCAATTACAAAATTGAGGATCCCTTGATGACTCGGAATGTGTCCTACCAATCAATAACTTCTTTTAGTCCAGTTATGCCACAAATTTCGTTTCTCCCCAATTCTATTCAGTACCTCCTCGTTAGTTGTATGATCTACCAATCTTAATTTGAGAATCTGCAGTATCACATTTCAAAAGCTTCTACTCTCTTCTTCTTTGAATTGTTTATCGGCCGTGTTACAATTCCGTACAAGTCAATATTCCAGACAAATAGCTTCGTGAAGGACTTCCTAACACTTAAATTTATATTCGGTGTTAACTGATTTCCCCTCTTCGGAAACAATTTTCTTGCCATTGTCATTGTACATAATATATCCTCTCTACTTCAGCCGTCATCTGTTATTTCACTCCCCAAATAGCAAAACTCACCTACTACTTTCAGTGTATCATTTCCTAATCTAGTTTCCCCAGAATCTTCTGATTTAATTAGATAGCATTCCACGACCCTTGTTTTGCTTTTGTTGATGTTCATCTTATATCCTCTTTTCAAGAAGTTGTCCATTGCTTTAAACTGCTCCTTTAACTACTTCGCTGTCTCCGACAGAAATGCAGTATCATCGGCCAACCTTAAAGTTTTAAGTTTTTCCCTGAACTTCAATTCCTACTCCAAATTTTCATTTGTTTCCTTTACTGCTCGCTCATTATAAAGATTGGATAAAATTGTGATAGGCTTCACGCCTGTCTCACCTCCTTCTTTTCATGCCCTTCAACTCATGTAACTGCCGTCTGGTTTCTGTACAAGTTGTAAATAGCCTTTCGCTCCCTGTATTTTACCCTGCTAGCTTCATAATTTCGAAGAGAGGATTGCAGTCGACAGTGTCAAAAGTTTTCTCTAAGTGTCCAAATGTATGAACGTAGGTTTGTCTTTCCTTAACCTATCTTCTAACGTAAGTCGTAGGGTCAGTGTTGCCTCACATACTTCTAAACTTCTCTGGAATCCAAATTGGACTTCCCAAGGTGGGTTTCTACCAATTTATACAATCTTCTGTAAATAATTCGTGTTAATACTCTGAAATCGTGAGTTATTAAACTTATAGTTCGGTGATATTCACATCTGTCAGTACCTGCTTTCTTTGGAATCGGGATTAATATATTCTTCTTGAAGTCCGAGGGTATTTCGCCTGTCTCATACATCTTGCTCACCAAATGGAAGAATTTGGTCGTGGTTGGCTCTCCCACGGTTCTGATGGTATGTCGTCTACTCCCTGGACCTTGTTTCGACTTAGGTCTTTCAGTGTTCGGCGAAATTCTTCTCGCAGTATCGTGTCTCCTCTCTCATGTTCATCTACATCCTCTTCCATTTATATAACATCTATGAAGAAATGAGACTTTTTGTACTTCTACCATAGCTCGATACATACTAATGCTACAGACATCTGCTGACAGATTACGTATAATTGTTTCGTCATACAATAGGAAACATGTACGTTTAATAGTAAAATACAGAATTTCATCGTTCTCGAATTCGTGTGTTGTGGGCGGTTATTGTGCGATCATGGGTCAGATCACACTCACACACATTGTGGAGTTAAAGCCACGAGATGTCCAACAGCGAGATGAGGGTAACAGGCAGTGTATGATGTCAGGGATATTTATGTAATCAAATTCGTTATCAACATATAGTCCACGAGAGACGTTCTTAATTGTTGATGTCCAATGAGGCAAATGAAGTATCTCAAGTGTACGAGCGATGAAAATCACGAAAGTACTAAATTTCGTAAGATCATTCATCTCGGATTAGCGACATCTTGGGATATTATCATGACAATTTTCGTAGTCACTATTTTCTTCATTAACTCGTCTTTTCAAAGGGGAACTAGTTTTACATTTGTAAAGAGCTTACATAAATCAATAACAGACAGCATTATAATCACTTTCTCCCTTAATGAAAATTTAGGCTAAGTCAACTAAGATTTTTTTCAGTGTGCGAATTAATTGTAAACACCAAGGAAGAAAATGTTTTCTTTTGTAAGGCTGTGCTGAAATCATGAACGTAACTGAACAGTTTCTGTCTGGATGACTGGCCTGTCAGCAACTGGATCTAATCTTAGAAATAAAACATGACTAAAAGTTTTAATATAGTAAAACTTTATTCTAAGCTACAGCAATATGCATATATATATCTTACTGTACAACTGAAGCAAGTAGCAAGAGAAAATTAAACATAGTGTTATTGAACGCAGAATCAGTGAACGAGATTCTATTCAAAACAATTTAGACAACAGTGAAACCCGTCACACTTTCGAGCCGAAAGTGATCTGTTGCCGAAATATGAGAAGTGTTAGTGTGGTACAAAAGACCTCAAGTCATGTAGTAAGATGACATAACCTTCATCTTCATGACGTAACTGTTTTCAGTCCCAAAGACCACACAGACACTTCCAAATTCCCTGTTTGACTACAGTTGCCTTGCAGAGAAAGAAACCTATACGTTACATAGGAATAACTACAAGGTGTGCCAAGCATAGTCCACTTACAAATAAATAAGTATAATAATCCCATTGTACTCTTCAGGAAACGCCACAAAATAAGTCAGCGCAGGAGACGTTTGGCTGGACAGTTCAATATCACTACGGTATACACTAAATTTTCACGATATATTGTCTCTGATCCGTTCTCAGCCACTCCGCGAAGATGTGTCCCTGCCTGCGGCAAGAGAAATGATGCGTTCAGAAGTCATAGGAGCTGGCTTCGTCTTCAGGTTTCCGAGCCTGGAACAGGAACCTGTAAATGACTCCAGCCACGATGCCTCCTCCAAGAGGTCCAGCCCAGTAAACCTGCAAAAGAAGAATTATGTCAGTATAGTATGAGGCTGGAAGAACACTTAACTACAGGTTTAAATGATCAGAACTGTTTAGAAACATGAATGGCAACTTCCAATAAATATTTCTTTCATGTATGACACATTTGTACAACACATCTACTGCCGACATACATCTTAATCAGTGAAGAAATTCTGCTGGTTATCAGATACTTATTTGAAGGCAAATCGTTGTGCTAAAGTTTTAGCTTTCAAGTCTTTAATTTCGGTGACTATGAGACGAGTGAGTTTTATTTATTTAACCTGATATGATTAGGGCCGGCCCATACTAAATTTTTTACATCGTAACAAGAAATAACGTTTCATATGACAGAGTGTCTATTAATGAAGTTAATACAGGCAGTAGTTATAATGATGACCATAATAACAACAATAATGATAGTGGCAGATATAAAAAGAATTTATAGATGTAAAAAATAGATATTTTCTGATCCATCGAGTTCCGGGGAAAAGAAATTTAAGGAGCCTGCAGCAGCTAAGAATGCTGGAAAACACTAAACAGTATAAAGCGTAACAGTTGTTCTCTGATGAGGAAGCAATACACAAATGGATAAAAAAAGTGGAATTATAAGAAAAAGGTATTTTGTTACCCTTTCAATTATATTTTACATTAATCAACCATGGAAAGCATTGCTTACGAGCAGGCTGGAGACTGCTTTGTCGAGCGAAAGGAACAGTTATTTTTAGTCCAACCCATTTTTCATAGTCGTCTATCATTGAAATTATAAATCGGTGTGAGGTAAAGCTTTCGCTGTGGTACAGAGAAATTTGTTATCTGAGGAGAATTCAGAAGAATAAAGAGATTAAATAACACAATATTTCGTGTTCGGAAGTGAGATATCTGTGTAAAGGGGAAAAGAAATACGTATGGTAATGGAATGTACCTATTGTATGGCTGTTAAGAGATCTTTCGTCTTCCCTGCTATCGTACTTACACGCTCGTTTCATCCCATATCGCTTCACAACCTTACGCCTAAATATTTTATCGAAGTCACCGTCAATTAGCACACCACTAATACTGAATTCGAACGTTACAGGTTTGTTTTTCCTGTTCATCTGCATTAACTTGCATCTGATGGTATGGTAAGAATTTATTTATTCTAGCGTGATACGGCAGCTTCATTTTTTAGTATAAAACGGTGGAGTATTGTATAGCGGTACAGAAATACATGTTTAGGAATTTTAATTTCAATAGCAAAAACATCTGTTTCTCTCTCCTACATGAGGATAGTGTTACACGAAAGACATTACGTCAAACAGATTACATTCTAGACGATTGTCCGCAGTAACTTACGAAGAAGAATATGTCAGTCTTCAAAATACAGTTCATGACAAAGGAATCGTCAACTCACCTAGACACCTGGAAAGCCACGTACGTCACTGCGCGTCGTTATTTCCCAACAATTCCGATATTATTTTGACATAGTTATATAATGTTGCATAGAAGGTCTTCTAGGTTAGGTTAGGATAGGTTAGGTAATATTGCATAGAAGGTCTTCTTTATATATGAGCCACACCTGCCTAAAATTCTCCCAATAAACCAAAACCGATCTTTCGTCTTCCCTGCTACCGTCCTTACGTGCTCGTTCCATCCCATATCGCTTCACAACCTTACGTCTAAACATATTATCGAAGTCACCGTGAAGAAGCACACCACTGATACTGAATTCGAACGTTAAAGGTTTGTTTTTCCTGTTCATCTGCAGTAACTTGCATTTCTCTACATTTAGAGCAAGTTTCCATTCATCGCACCACATCCTAATGTAATAATCGTAATACCTTCGGAATGAGATACTGCCACATTCATGTCAGTGAACCCGTTTCCGAAATTTCATAACATGCACTTTAGAGACTATAATACTGTTCCTTCGGGTGTCTGCCAGTGCAATGTAGCACTCAAGCGAGTCCATCAAATCTGTAACCACTCATACTGCCCTACTTTGTATGCGTGCATCGTAGTCCCCTACTCCAGCCTGATACGGTTCTCCACACTATGAAGAAGTCAATTTCGCAGATAAACTTCAGTTTCATGGTAATGACAAATGAGCTGAACTTCACCAGGAGCTTAATCACTTCACACCGTCGTGAACTTCAGCTCTGTAACATAACTGACTACCCGCGACATTAGTGATCCTCTAATCGAAAGTCATTTAGACCTAGTTACCAATTTTTCCACCTATTTCATTAACACGTTTTTTCCAACATGGACGCCGTTCAGTACTGGAACAGCGAAAGATGTTGACCATACTACCAGCGTTTTCATTCTAAGGACATTGTACACTGAAATCTAACACCACCTGGTGCTAATGATATGGTGCACGAAGTCAAATGAGCGTAATATGAAAATGACATCCCGTTGACGGCAGAAAGAACAAAAAAGATACCGCACTTCTAAGAAGGACCGGCCTTGTAAGAATGGCCACAGAATCCTTAAAAACAGGGATACAACATAATTTGTGTTCAGAATGAACACAGGAAGTTCATAATTTGGGTTGATTGATCATGTGAATAAGACTTATTTTCGCGTATGGGATTCGTGAATTCACACACGCACTGTGGTTCTACTGATGATATTCGGTGGCTTTATGGCAGCCTTCATGGTACTCGCACACGCACACACACCCACTGACCAAACAGTGGCCGCGCGGTCTAAAGGCGTCTTGTCACGGCCCGCGCGGCTCCCCACTTCGGAGTTTCGAGTCCTCCCTCGGGCATGTGTGTGTGTGTGTGTGTGTGTGTGTGTGTGTGTGTGTGTGTGTGTGTTGTCCAAAGCGTAAGTTAATTTAAGTTAGATTAAGTAGTGTGTAAGCTTAGGGACCGATGACCTCACCAGTTTGTTCCCATAAAATCTCACCGCAAATTAAACAAAAAAAGTGAAGCACCCAGAAGACATAGTCGGATGTCAGCGTAACTTCCAAAACGTACACACCATCGGCGAATATGTAAATGGTTAGAGTCGCAATTCTCTGTGACAAGAACCGCCACCAGAAGATTACATTAGAGTTGTTTATGCTTAGCGTCGTTACCAGGCCAGGTAGGGTATATAAAGGGCATGAACTGTGTCAGATTTTGAGAGATGTCTGAGAAGGACACAGGATGCTGCATACTCCTATGAGACGGCGTTGTCAGTACCTGACAGAGTTTGAAAGTGGCCTCATTCTGGTTCTTCATTAATCCGGTTGGCCGTATAATGCAGTATCCAGCTTAATGGGGCATTCGGATGTGACAGCGGCCCGATGATGGACTCCATAGGAAATGAGGGCAGGCATACTCGCGCCAAAGTTCCAGTCGGCCACGCCTGACCACCACAAGGGAGGATCACTGTATTGTGCGCTACGCACTTTGTAGCCCCTTCTCATCTGCGCTTGCCGTGCCGGAACAAGTAATGGACACACTGCAACGCTCTGTCATCCTGCATCAATAGCTGAAGATTAGCAGTTTCCAGACTGGGAATGACCATTCCATGCGTTCGATTTTACGAAGAGTACTCTACGGTATCGGGCCCGTACGTAGCTTGAATTTGTCGTGAATCTCTCGCCCAGCACCAAGTCCCAAGCGACTGGAAAAAAACGCAGGTGACTCCAATACGTAAGAAGGGTAAAAGTAAGGGCCCGCAAAATTACAGACAAATATCCTTAACTTCTGTGTGGTGCAGAATCCTTGAACATTTTCTCAGTTCGAATATATTAAACTTCTTTGACACTGAGATACTTATGTCCACGAATCAGCATGGTTTTAGAAAGCATCGCTCGTGTGATAATCTGTTTTTACTTTTCCCACATGATATACTGCGAACTATGGATGAAGGGCAACAGGCAGGTTCCATATTTCTAGATTTCTGAAAACCGTTTGACACGGTTTCCCATTGCAGGCTGTTAACGAAGGTACTAGCGTATGGAATAGTTCACAGATATGTGAGTCGCTCGAAGATTTCTTAAATAATAGAACCCAGTATGTTGTCTTCGACGGCGAATGTTCATCAGCGACAAGGGTTTCGTCAGCAGTGCCCCAAGCAACTGTGATAGGACCGCTGTTTTTCTCAGCATACATAAATGATTTGGCGGACAGCTTGGGCAGAAATCGGCGGTTGTTTGCTGGTGATGTGGTATATGATAACGTGTCGAAGTTGAGTGACTGTAGTAAGATACAAGGCGACTTAGACAAAATTTCCAATTTGTGTGATGAATAGCAGCTAGCCCTAAATGTGGGGAACTGTAAGTTACTGCATATAGGTAGGAAGAGCAAACCTATAACGTGCGGATGCAGTATTAGTAGTGTCCTGCTGGACTTAGTCAAGCCGTTTAAGTATGTGGGTATAACGTTGCAAAGCGATGTGAGGTGGAACGAGCACGTGAGAACTGTGGTAAGGAAGGCGAATCGTCGACTTCGCTTTTTTGGCAGAATTTTAGGAAAGCCTGCATGTAGGACGCTGATGCTACCTATTCTTGAGTATTGCTCGAGTGTTTGGGATCCGTACCTGGTCGGATTGAAGGAGGGCATCGAAGCAATTGAGAGCCTCGATTCTAGATGTATTACCGGCAGGTTCGAACAACACGCAGGTGTTACGGAGAATTTAAGGAAAGCCTACATATAGGACGCTGATGCTACCTATTTTTGAGTATTGTCCAATTGTTTGGAATCCGTACCTGGTCGGATTGAAGAAGGGCATCGAAGCAATTCAGAGCCTGGCTTCTAGATGTATTTCCGGTAGGTTCGAACAACACGCAGGTCTTACGGAGATGCTTTGGAAAGTAAAATGGAAATCCCTGGAGGGAAGGCGACGTTCTTTTCGAGAAACACTATTGAGAGCATTTAGAGAACCAGCATTTGAAGCTGATTGCCGAATTATCCCACTACCACCAACATACTTTATTCGGGAGGACGACGGTTCAATCCCGTCTACGGCCGTCCTGATTTAGGTTTTCCGTGATTTCCCTAAATCGTTTCAGGCAAATGCCGGGATGGTTCCTTTGAAAGGGCACGGCCGATTTCCTTCCCAATCCTTCCCTAACCCGAGCTTGCGCTCCGTCTCTAATGACCTCGTTGTCGACGGGACGTTAAACACTAACCACCACCACCAACATACTTTGCACTTAAGGACCACGAAGATAAGATACAAGAAATTAGGGCTCATACAGAGGCATAGTTGCTTTTTCCCTTGCTCTGTTTGCGAGTGGAACAGGAAAGGAAATGATAAGTAGTGGTACAGGGTGCCCTGTGCCACGCATCGGACGGTGGCTTGCGGAGTATTTATGCAGATGTAGATGCGCCTGCAGTTGTTAGCACAACAACACAAACTTCTGCGTCTGAAGTGGTGTCGTCATCGGGAAGCATGTATTGCGGCGTTGACTGAGTTCAGTGACAAATCGCGATTCTGCACTGCCCCTGATGACCATCATCGGCGAGTATGGCGGCGTCCTGGCGAGAGGTCACATTCTAGGAATGCTTCGGAGAGGCACAGCGGTGGTGCAAGAAGCCATCGGGCATGACTCCATGCCACGGCTGGTACCGACTGAGGAAACTTTGACAGCATAACGATAGGTCACGGACATCCTACGGCTTCATTTGTTACGTCTTATGCGATAGTATGGTGGTGCCATTTTTCAACAAGACAATACTCGTGTCTCTATGAACTGTCTGCGTGATGCTGAGGTACTTCGTGGGCAGCAAGCTCCGCAGATCTGTCCCAAGCAGCTCGAACATCAAATCAGTCCCTGTACCAGTATCCAGGATATCGGATACTAGTTACAGGGGTTGTGGGCCAGCTTGCCTGGGGAAAGGATAGAACGGCATTATGGCACTGTTCCCATCCGAATAAGTAAAGTACTGGCCATTAAAATCGCTACACCACGAAGATGGGGAGCAAAATAACTTATGATAATCGAAGTAGAGAAGATATAAAATGTAGACTGGCAATGGCAAGGAAAGCGTTTCTGAAGAAGAGAAATTTGTTAACATCGAGTATAGACTTAAGTGTCAGGAAGTCGTTTCTGAAAGTATTTGTATGGAGTGTAGCCATGTATGGAAGTGAAACATGGAAGATAAATAGTTTGGACAAGAAGAGAATAGAAGCTTTCGAAATGTGGTGCTACAGAAGAATGCTGAAGATTAGATGGGTAGATCACATAACTAATGAGGAGGTATTGAAAACAATTGGGGAGAAGAGGAATTTGTGGCACAACTTGACGAGAAGAAGGGACCGGTTGGTAGGACATGTTCTGAGGCATCAAGGGATCACAAATTTAGCATTGGAGGGCAGCGTGGAGGGTAAAAATCATAGAGGGAGACCAAGAGATGAATACACTAAGCAGATTCAGAAGGATGTAGGTTGCAGTAGGTACTTGGAGATGAAGAAACTTGCACAGGATAGGGTAGCATGGAGAGCTGCATCAAACCAGTCTCAGGACTGAAGACCACCACCACCACCACAACAACAACAAAAACAACAACAACAACCACGCGAAATTTAAGCAACAGGAAGAAGATGCTGTGATATGCAAATGATTAGCTTCTCAGAGCATTCACACAAGGCTGGCGCCGGTGGCGACACCTACAACGTGCTGACATGAGGAAATTTTCTAACCGATTTCTCATACACAAACAGCAGTTGACCGGCGTTGCCTGGTGAAACGTTGTTGTGATGCCTCGTGTAAGGAGGAGAAATGGGTACCATCAAGTTTCCGACTTCGATAAAGGTCGGATTGCAGCCTATCACGATTGCGGTTTATCGTATCGCGACATTGGTGCTCGCGTTGGTCGAGATCCAATGACTGTTAGCAGAACACGGAATCGGTGGGTTCAGGGGATAATACGAAACGCCGTGCTGGATCCCAACGGCCTCGTATCACTAGCAGTCGAGATGACAGGCAACTTATCCGCATGGCTGTAACGGAACGTGCAGCCACGTCTCGATCCCTGAGTCAGTGGATGGGGACTTTTCAAGACAACAGCCATGTGCACGAACAGTTCGACGACGTTTGCAGCAGCATGGACTATCAGCTCGGAGACCATGGCTGCGGTTACCCTTGACTGTGCATCACAGACAGGAGCGCCTGCGATGGTGTACTCAACGACGAACCTGGGTGTACGAATGGGAAAACCTCATTTTTTCGGATGAATCCAGGTTTTGTTTACAGCATCGTGTTGGTCGCAACCGTGTTGGGCGACATTGCGGTGAACGCACATTGGAAGCGTGTATTCGTCATCGCCATACTGGCATATCACCCGACGTGATGGTATGGGGTGCCATTGGTTACATCTCTCGGTCACCTCTTGTTCGCATTGACGGCGCTTTGAACAGTGGACGTTACATTTCAGATGTGTTACGACCCGTGGCTCTACCCATTATTCGATCCCCCGGAACCCTACATTTCAGAAGGATTATGCACGAACGCATGTTGCAGGTCCTGTACGGGCCTTTCTGGATACAGAAAATGTTCGACTGCTACCCTGGCCTGCACATTCTCCAGATCTCTCACCAATTGGAAACGTCTGGTCAATGGTGGCCGAGCAACTGGCTCGTCACAATACGCCAGTCACTACTCTTGACGAACTGTGGTATCGTGTTGAAGCTGAATGGGCAAATGTACTTGTACACGCCATCTAAGCTCTGGTTGCCTCTATCAGGCGCATCATGGCCGTTATTACGGCCAGAGGTGTTTGTTCTGGGTACTGATTTCTCAGGCTGTATGCACCCAAATTACGTGAAAATATAATCACATGTCAGTTCTAGTATAATATATTTGTCCAATGAATACCCGTTTATCATCTGCATTTCTTCTTGGTGTAGCAATTTTAATGTCCAGTAGTGTACGTGCATCCAAGCCAGAGCGGGTGCAACATCATGCAGGTAAATGTGCTCATACTGCCAAGAGCTTGTAAATTTGACTCGATTTTGTAATCACTGAAAACATCATATACCCTCTCAACACGTGAAGTTCGTTTCGTTTCGTCCTCCCCTTGTGGATGCTTTCCCTTTTTTAGTCAGGCAGTATATATCATTAGTTCGGCAGACCGTCGAAAGGACTAAAAATATTTAGAAGGTGGTTCGCCTGTGACTTTACGTCCAACCAGTAGTTTCACTTCCACGTTAATAAATTTTTAACATCAATTACTTTCAGTACACGGCTTAGCTTGCAACACTGCTTACAAGGAGAGGCCACGATGTTGGCACCAGAGATTTACTTCAGACTTTGTACCCCTTTAGTAGTCATAAGCACAACATAATGTGCAAGTAGAATGGTGCACTATTGGCAATTCCGAGAAAAAGCCAATAGAAGTTTCACGCGTATACGTGGCTTATATATCTGTGCGTAGACACCGGGTGTTAGAGTTAATGGTGGTCAAGCGATTAGCGTTCGCGCTAAGGCGAATGTGTACAAGGGAGAGGTTAGACTTCCGCTCGAAGTTAATTACTAACTATTTTTGCATCATTCGTTATATTATTTAATTTACATGACAGTTGAGAGTTAATATAATGAAAAAAAAACCACGTGGATTTGCATGAAGTATTTGCATCAAGTTTAAGTTTATGTTTTCTCTGTCTGTATGACAAATATAATCCTGCAGCGTGTGACAGCGAGATAAAATCTGACGAGTGATTGATTATACATTACTCTTGTGGTCTAGCACATTGTGACTTACTATATTACTGATTGTGAATAACGTCATTTGCATCATTATTTGTCGAGGTTTGACTTGGGATTTACAAGCTTGTCCGTCGTCCTTGAAAATTTAATTAGAAATAGTAAATACTCAAATAACGTATTAAATTCACTAAAACTTCATGAAAATGCATGTGTTGTTTTCATGATCTTACCTCTCAAATGTCATATAATTTAATTAATGTAACCAGTGTGGAAAAAAATATAACTTCAAAAAAATGAAGTTCTCGCGATTCGAACCGTCGCCTCGCCCACGATCTTCTTGCTAAACGCGAACGCTGCCCTCTTCACCACAGTGACGTCCAACAGTCGACAATTTCACACAGCCACATCAGTTACATAAATAGACGCGTAAAACTTCTCTCACGGTTTTCTCGAAATTGCCAGTGCACGTAACTATTTGCAATTCATGTTGTTTTAATGGCCTACTAAAGATCTATGGCGATGGAAGTAAATCCATGATCCCAACGTCGTGGCCTCCTCTCGTTAGAGCACAGAGCACTAGCTTGTGGAGCGAGGGTTGGTTCCGCGTACCAGATAGATCGCTGGTCCATTACAGCGACAAGCAGTATGGCGGTTTTCTGTTTGTTTCCCGCATGCGTCTAGGCAAATACCTTCCAGTTTCCGCTGCACAGTCTAAGAAAAGCACTAACAGATGAAACGGGGAATCACACAGAACAAAAGCTACACGACTCGCTGTCAAATGACATACACGAACATGCGCTCCTCTTTTGGGGAAAATTACTATGTCGGTAAGGAATAGTATCCATCTGCAGATGAAACTGCCAAATACAGGATGAGCAAAAAAATGTTCAAATGTATGTGAAATCTTTTGGGACTTAACTGCTAAGATCATCAGTCCCTAAGCTTACACACTACTTAACCTAAATTATCCTAAGGACAAACACACACACCCATGCCCGAGGGAGGACTCGAACTTCGGCCGGGACCAGCTACACAGTCCATGTCTGCAGTGCCCTAGACCGCTCGGCTAATCCCGCGTGGCAGGATGAGCAATCGGACCATAAAACTGGATTAATGCAAGGAAAAAGTGACTGTCAACACGCAAGGATCCTGCTATAACTTCGGGTTGTAATGTATCGAGTTCCACACACAATGTTGACAGGAAACGGACTGTGTTGAAAATAAAGTTGATTACTATGTCACCGTAAACTCTCAGAGGATTGTAAAAGGAAAACTGGGTAGATAAAATAATTCAGGCTTTCACGGCAAGTATTTTTTTGCAATGGGGTTTTTGGTGTATGGATGGATCATATACCGACGATCTGAGAATAATACCCATAAAATACCATACGCATTTTAAGATTTTTACGTACACTGACGGAAAAAAATCACAACACAAAGATAGAGTTGTGTGACGTAAACGAAAGTTGGTAGGCGTGTTTCTACATCTGAAAGATGGGGTCTATTTCGCGCTAGCCGCATAAGAGTGGCGCCAGCAGTGAAACTATGAGGAAGCAAATCAGGTTTGCTTTAAATACACTCTGTAATGGTCTTGAGCGTTAGTTCTCTTTGACACTCGACATGGGTGACGTGACGTTAGTAAAGAATTCCTTTCAGGCGACATAGACACCATTATTAACACCTCACTTAGTTTGAACAAAGTCTTGTAGTAGGGCTGTGAGAAGTAGATGTTGGCTTTGCGATATTCCAGCAAGACTCGGCAGGAATGTAGCCACTGTACATGAATGCTGGCAGCGGTGGTCATGGGAATGTACGGTCTCAACAAGACCGGACTCCGGACGGCCACGTGGCCCTACCTAGAGGGATGACCATAATGACCAGCGTATGGCTCTGGCGCATCGTGCTGCATCTGCAGCACCAATTCGAGCAGCAGTAGGCACCACGGTGACACAACGCACTGCTGTAAATTGGTTACTTCAAAGACAGCTCCGAGGCAAACGCCCTGTAGAGCCCATTCCATTGACAGCAAACCACTGCCATTTGCGATTAAAATGGTGTCAAGCGAGAGCTCACTGGAGGGCAGGATGGAGGTCCGTTGTGTTTTCTGATGAAAGCTGTTTGTGCCCCGGTTCCAAAATGGTTCAAATGGCCCTAAGCACTATGGGACTTAACATCTGAGGTCATCAGTCCCCCTAGACTTAGAACTACTTAAACCTAAGGACATCACACACATCAATACACGAGGCAGGATTCGAGCCTGCGACTGCAGCTGTGGCCCGGTTCCGGACTGAAGCGCCTAGAATCGCTCGGCCACACCGGCCGGCGCCTCGGTTCCAGTGCAGGCCATGTGTTAGAAGGAGGCCAGTCCAGGACCTGCAACCAACCTGTATGCGTGCTAGACGCACTGGACCTACATCTGGAGCTATGGTCTCGGGTGCGATTTCGTATTACAGCAGGAGCACTCTCTTGGTTATCCCCACGCACCCTGAGTGCAAATTTGTACGTCAGTCTGGTGATTCGACCGGTTGTGCTCCCATTCATGAACAGCATTACATGGGGTATTTTCCAGCAGGATAACGCTCGTCCACATACCGCTGTTGTAACCCAATATGCTCTATACAGTGTCTACGTGTTGCCTTGGCGTGCTCGATCACCAGATATGTCTCCAATAGGGCACATGTGGATCATTATCGGACGGCAACTCCAACGCCATACACAACCAGCATTAACCGTCCTTGTATTGACCGACCAAGTGCAACACAAACTGAAAAATCGACATCCAGCAGCTGTAAGACATAATGCATGCATCTTTGCATACTTGAATTCACCATCAGGGCGGTTACACAGGTTATTAATGTACCAACAATGGCTTCTCTGGTTCAAATTGCTCTAAGCACTATGGGACTTAACATCTGAGGTCACCAGTCCCCTAGCCTTAGAAATACTTAAACCTAACTAACCTAAGGACATCATACACATCCATGCCCGAGGCAGGGTTCGAACCGACCGTAGCAGCAGCGCGGTTCCGGACTGAAGGGCCTAGAACCGCTCGACCACAGTGGCTGGCATGGCGTATCTCGCGCGTACATAAACCTGTGATCTAGTAATGTTAATCACTTAAATATTTTACCTAGACAAATGAATTCCCTAGATTTCTTTACTCTACATTAATAACTGTTTGGTATTGCAATTTGTTCCGCCAGTTTAGTTGTCTGCACTCAGCAATTTTTTTCCAAAAAATGCAATAATTTCGTTAGAACACTCTATATTCTCTCCGATACGTGGTGCAGAGAATACACTAAACGTCAGGTGCCTCTTCGGCATAATGCGCATTATCCGTGTGCAGTTCCTATGGCATGGAATTGTGTCGTAATGTAGGTGACTGGCGGAACGAGATAAAGCGATCTCCAGCAGGAAGGGGGCTGCATAGAGACAAAGCAGCGCTGCACGTGCGTGTCGTACTTGACCCAGTAAAACATGTTTGTCGCTCCCTATTCGCTTAGCTCCATTGACACACGAGGACAAGTCAAAACGAAATGTTTTCTCGTTTAGCCGGATGTCAACACTGATGGCAACATTATTCATAACCTCCACGACTTCTTTCGCAATCAAATTCAGTTACATCACGCGGCAACCTAGGAGGACTTAGAGAAATGACACGAAATGTCGTGACCTTTTTACGAATAGTCCAGTAAGTGTAAATGAAAGTTTTAAGTGCACTGTTCCTCTTTTACGCTGTGAAGTGTGATGGGTATACCGTCACCTGAAAGTAATGGTGCACTTCCTCCCTCTGCAACCGAGTTAACTAACACCCGGCTCTGGGATGATGCTGGACTCGAAGGTGAACCGGTTCGAATCCTGATGAAGGATGAAATTTTCGCTGTGGAGATGAGGTGACGGAAAGTGTCTTGTCACCACGCTTGGCATCAACATCCTGAATTAAATTAAAAACCTACCTATAGTGTCTCATGGAAATGGAAATGTCGTGTGGCTAGGGCCTCCCGTCGGGTAGACCGTTCGCCTGGTGCAAGTCTTTCGAGTTGACGCCATTTCGGCGACTTGCGTGTCGATGGGGATGAAATGATGACGATAAGGACAACACAACACCCAGTCCCTGGGCGGAGAAAAATCTCCGAACCAGCCGGGAATCGAACCAGAGCCGTTAGATATGAGATTCCTTCGCGCTGACCACTCAACTACCAGGGACGGACATAGTCTCTCATGAAGCGATGACATGGGACGCAGTTGATGGTGATCCGTCCATTGGATGCGGACACTAAGCTCGGCGACACCCTTGGTGCTCTTCGAAAGGAACAGGTTATGTGTGAGCAGAGTGCGTCACCCTCTGCTTTCTCTCTTCACCATCATCATCATCAGCATCAGAATCATCATCATCATCATTATCATCATCATCGGCAACAACAACAGAAACGCAAACAGAACAGCACGCTGTACACACATCCGTTACACTCACCTACCCTCCACAAATGCACATAAGACAAACATCTCACATATCCGTAAGGAAAGGGGCCAATGTGAGTGAGGAAATAAATCATTTTCTGACTATGCAGATGAATCTATCCCTTGGGGTCAACCATCGAATACTGACAAACGATTTTACGTTTAATGATGCATTAAAACGTAGCCTGGAACAACATGGATGCTGCTGAAGCAGTTTGCAGTAGTACAAGTCCAGTCTACCGCGACAGTAGTCATTCGTTGACCATACTGCTACGGATACCAAGCGGACGGACTGGATGTGGCAGTGATCAAGTCTGTTCCCACAAGTCGTCTCATGAAAGAAGATTGTAATATAGTTGTTCCTTTCGATTGTCACCTGAACGACAAAATGAAAAACGTTAAAATATGTGACTGCACAATTGAAATTCAACCAAACTCACTCATTCGAAGAAAGTCCACTGTACCCGACGGGATATCTGTTTCATTCAATGTGGATTACGTGAAATAACGTTGCCTTTGTTGGAATAGTTAATAATAGACAACAGGAGCAACGAGTTACTGTAAGCGATTCGAAAAAGGCGAGGGTCATTTCCATTTTCTAGCGGGTTCGCCAGGGAGATGCGCATAAATACAGCCCTGTACTGCTGCCGCTAATCTTTTGTAGAATAATGGAACACGGTTTACATTCGGATTTGTAATATTTCTGAAGGTCGAAAATCTCTTCTGTAGGAATCAATTTATGCTCTGCAAGCTGCGATAGATGGTAACTCAGTTCACTCTGTCCCTTCCACGTATGAGATGCCATAGTGCTTAAAGGTACTGGACTCGCACTAAGGGGGCGAAGAGTTAAAGCCATCGTCAGATAATCAGTTTGTGCTCTGGCTGTCATGATCTCGTCGTCAACGGCACGTCAAAAATATAGTCCTTATAGCATCCTTCACCGTGCCCATGAAATTCAGAGAAAAGAAATTAGGGTTACCAGACTGATCCATTTTTCCTTGGTTTTCGGAGGGCATTTGGTATGGTTACGAACTGTCATCTAGTTACGCGCATACGGAATGTTAGACCACTTTACAGGCTGAGTTTGCCGACCGCTGTGGCCGAACAGTTCTAGGCGCTTCAGTCCGGAATCGCGCTGCTGCTACGGTAGCAGGTTCGAATCCTGTCTCGGGCATGGATGTGTGTGACGTCCTTACGTTAGTTAGGTTTAAGTAGTTCTAAGTCTATGTGATTGACGACATCAGATGTTAAGTCCCATAGCGCTTGGAGCCATTTGTACCATTTGAATAGGCTCAGTTGACTATTTCTTAGCAAATAGCACTCAGTACGTTGTACGCAACGGGGAGAAATCGTTAAATATGGTGTCCCAGGAGGGATGATCAGTATTCCGGGATATGGCAGGAACGATCATTTGAAGTACACAAGTCTAGTAAACATAGGCTCCAAAATTGATACCTTAAGAGCAATGGGCACGTGTTCTGTAGAAGAGATGCTCATAGGTCTTAAGGTAAGCAGTCCATGTTTATTGAATATTTTTTTTCTTGTTTTGGTCCGTACTACTACGTCTCAAATTTTGGAAAGCGAAGAGCTTGCAGTACAACAGATTTGTTTCGGAACATCGCAGATTAAGAAGCGATCCTAGCTATTAAGGTATGCTTTTAGAGCCCATGTCTTCTAGGCCTTCTGCTTGCAATGATGGTTCCTATCATATCCCCGAATACTGACCATTCCTTTGGATTACCTTGTGTATGGCTGTAGCCTTGGGTATACCATAGTGGGTTTTGTATGTTCGAAACCGTTAGCGATGTACACGATAGAAATGATGTGATGGAGAACGTTGGCAGTTGCATTCAAGAGAAGAATCCTAAGTAAATGTAATTCACCCACGCAGAAGGTAGCTTACGAACTCTCGTACGATTGAATCTTAAGAAATGAGATTTAGTCTGAGCCCCTTAGCTTAAATAGTAATAGAGGAGGTATAGCAGATTCAAACAAGAGCTCTTCGTTTCATTCCGGGGTTGGTTCAGACAGCGGGAGAGTGTCACAGAGATATAACTCTAGTGGCATATATTACAAGAGAGGCATTGCCCATAACGGAATGATTAGATGTTGAAATTCTGAGTCCGCAGCTCGTGCTCGTGCGGTAGCGTTCTCGCTTCCCACGCCCGGGTTCCCGGGTTCGATTCCCGGCGGGTCAGGGATTTTCTGTGCCTCGTGATGACTGGGTGTTGTGTGCTGTCCTTAGGCTAGTTAGGTTTAAGTAGTTCTAAGTTCTAGGGGACTGATGAGCATAAATGTTAAGTTCTATAGCGCTCAGAGCCATTTCTTTTTTTGTTTAATTCTTAGGACGAACGCTACAAGAAGAGACAAGCAATACATCGCTTCCTCCTCCTTTATCGAACGAGGTGACAAAACTGTAAAGAAAAGAAATTCGAGCTTGTACGGAAACTTACCGACAGGAGGTCCTGAAGCACGACATTCACGAGTAATGTAGGTAGAGTAGGGAGATAATAGTGCCACACAACATACTCGCTAAGGTGACTTCCAGAGTAGGATTGTCGATGAAGATGTGCTCGAACGTGTTCAAACGTTACACTAATAGGGCCATTAGTGTTGTAAATAATAGAACAAATCTTGCTCTTAGTTGTACACAGCCTACTATGTCTACAAGAAGGCCTATATTCTGTAAATCAATAACGTTCTACTAGTTTAATTTCATCTGAGCATTATGTACGGCAGCCGTGTAATACTTATAAATTCGTCCCCGAAAATTAGTTTTAGATTTTTATCGATATAATAGGTGTCTTTCTTCAAGTGAACATATTATTTTACGATGAGGGCATCTACAGCTTAGACGCATAATATAAATATTTCAAATTTTCTAAAAAAACTATTAAAGTTGCATTATGACCGTTGCCCACAGCGAGATTGAATGCTTCCTGATGGCGCTGCGAGCACGTGTCGCGGTACGGAAACTATACAGGGTGGACATCAATAAAGCCGACAAACTTCAGGGACGGATTCATGACTGAAAATTGAGGGAAACAGGTCCTATGGACATGTGTCCAGAAATGGACGGTGTGCGTGCAAAGACAACAAATCGCCCAGGAACACAGCACAGAGCTGCATCGCAACCACTACAGAACAAATGTTCAAAGTGGTCTCCAAGGGATGCAGTGCACACGTTCACACGTAGAATTATGGATTGCCTCACTCTTTCGCAGGTTCCAGCCTCTCCCCGAATAGCGTCACAGGTGTCGTGAAAACGCTGTTGAAGGAACCGGTTCAGCATACACAACGTTTCTCAGATGCCCTTAGAGATAAAAATCCAGGGGTTTTAAGTCATGTGATGTAGCAGATCATGCTACAGGGCCTCCGCGTCGTGTCCAACGTCCGGGGGAGATGTTGGTGAGGTGTCGGCGAACCGTAATGCGGAATTAGGGTGGTGCTCCGCCATGCAGGAACCGTATAACCTGTCGTATTGCCAAAGGCACATTCTCAAGCAGCCCATGCAGAGTATTCTGAGGAAGTCCAGGTATGTTCCTCCGTCGAGGCATTGTAGAATAATACCGGTGCTGATGAGGTTCCTCGCCATTCGCCGAGGATTGTCTGTAGCCCACAGATGACGATTATGCAGATTGATGATGCCAGTTTGAGTAAAGGTTGCTTCGTCGGTAAAGAGGGCTGACGACAGAAATTCAATAACTGTGATAATGCAAAAACAATCGACAAAATCTTTTCTATAGTGGGAAATCTGCTGCTGATAATCCTTGCACTCGTTGCAGGTGATAGAGATAGAATCGGTTGTCATGCAGGATACCAATAATCATACTTTGGCTTGTTCCATGTTGGCAGGCTACTTTCCTAGAGCTTGTACTAGGGCCCTCCAAATCTGGTGTACGCACAGTTCGACTCCCCCCATCCCCCCTAAGCGTTCGTCTGTTTGAAAGGACACATGATCATACAAACGCCCAAAAAGGATGTGAGATGTATTTGTGCCTGTGAGGGTAGCTGTTTTGGTGTAGCCGTGATGTCTCTCTACCGTTTTCATCTTCTTGGCCGTACGCAAACACCATCTCGACCTGTTCCCGACATGAATAATGGACCATTCTGTTGCTTACAGAACGCCGCGTCAATCACGCAGCCTGCAGCACAAAAGGAACACACGACACGTAGTCAAAGGAACTTTCATTCGTTAGCGCCATCTACTGTGGCAACGATGCATTTCCAGACACACGTTCAACGCAGGTTCTTTCCTGCATTTCCAGTCAGGAATCCGTCCCTGCAGTTTGACGGTATTATTGATGTTCGCCCTGTACAAGCGGGGCGGAGACGAATGGGAAGTCATTCTAGCAGCTATACTGGCCGTAAATGGGGAAATACGCTCACATAGGCGACTAAGGCAAAGGTTAGATTGTTATAACCTGGCGTCATGGAACGAGCATCACGGAAACGGCGGACGCTGTCGGCTGTGTGCTTCCTACTGTCGTGTCTGTTCAAATGTTCAAATGTTCAAATGTGTGTGAAATCTTATGGGACTTAACTTCTAAGGTCATCAGACCCTAAGCTTACACACTACTTAACCTAAATTACCCTAAGGACAAACACACACACACCCATGCCCGAGGGAGGACTCGAAGCTCCGCCGGGACCAGCCGCACAGTCCATGACTGCAGCGCCTCTGACCGCTCGGCTAATCCCGCGCAGCACTGTCGTATCTAAGGTAAGTTATTGAGGGACGGTGGAACAACGAGTAGCCAACAAGGAGTTGGGTGTCACGCTTCTTCAGAGAACGTTATGGTCGGTTTCTTATCTGCCTATAAAATATAATAAGCGGCCATCTGCGGCAGATCTGACGATAGAGTTCAGCGCTGGTGCAGGAGCAAATGTTTCGGAACAAACCGTTCAGTGCACACTGCTAAAGGTGAGGCTACGCAGCATACGACCCCTACATATTTCCTTGTTGACCCAACGATATGATCATTTGCTATCTCAGTGGACACGGTATCATCGCGATCGATGATGGCCCATTTGTGATCGGCAGGAGACAGATCTGGTAACATGTTGACTCTCTGTAAACCATGTTGGGTTATAACAGAGGTATGTGGACGAGCGTTATCCTGTTGGAAAACGTCCCCTGGAGTTCTGGTCATGAATGCAGCACAACAGGTCGAATCACCTGATTTGCAGCCAGGGTCTCCTTCCGACCGTATATTCCCGCGACCATCGCTGTCAGCAACCACGTGCAGTGGCTACATTACTGCCAAGTCTTCCTGGAACATAGCAGAAGGAACATCCAGCTTTTCGTAGCTCTATTACACGACCTCGTTCAAACGCAGTGAGGTGTCGATAATAGCGTCTTTGTTGCCTTAAAGGCATTCTTGGCTAACAGCAACTCACCGCGTCGAATCTCGAAGGTAAGTAATGTTCATGATCGTTACAACGTGTGTTTACAGAAAACATGATTTGCATCCTCATATGATAGTAACAGCGCCCGTCTTTTGTGACTGGAGTGAAATTTTAATAAACATCAGCTTTCATATGTAGGAACAAGCCTACGAACACCCCGTTGTGTCTCACAACTCCTTCTTGGCCTTGCGACTTTTTTTCTGTCGGAGTATTTTCAGAGTATTGGTGAGTGTATAGTGTAATGTGATGTCTGCCGTGTATTATAGTGATGATAAGACTAGGGACGGGGTGAAATCTGGTGCCATTTCAGAGCCTACTCCTTTCGAATAGTACCAAAGGAGCAACTGACCTTAACGTCCCCATCAGACGGACGGATCATCATCAAAAGTGTCTCACTTCATGAGAGATTGCGGAGAGGCTTGATTTAATGAGGTACACTGGTGAACAAAATATTACACCACTACCTCTTCCCCCTTCGCCCACCAGAAACTGATATCGAAAATTTCTTCTACCACCGGGATTCGAACCAGCTTACCTCCGAGTCGAGCCCAACCGCACGGACGTGCATTAGCGACGTCAGTTACGGAGGCGGGACTGAACAATGATTCAAAAGAAACGTGTCACCTGGTTGGGCGAATCATGTTTCTTGTCACACGAGGTGGATGATTGCACCCGAATATGCTGTCATCCATCCGAAAGGCTGCCCAAATCAAGCCTCGCTCCATGAACGAAAACTAGTAGTATTTCAATAGGATGTGGGGGCAATTGAAGACACCATGGCGGATGTGGACTGTATGAACACGACTGCAGAATCACTTGCATCCGTTCATATTTGATGACTTTCCAGATGGTGAAAGACTGGACTCGCATTCGGAAGGACGACGGTTCAAACCCGTGTCCCACCATCCTGATTTTGGTCTTCCGTGATTTCCCTAAATCGCTCCAGGCAAATGCTGGGATGGTTCCTTTGAAAGGGCACGGCCGATTTCCTTCCGTAATCCGATGAGACCGATGACCTCGCTGTTTGGTCTCTTCCTCCAAAGAACACAACCCAACCCCAGATAGTGAAGGCAACTGGGCTGGCCGGAGTGGCCCAGCGGTTCTAGGCGCTTCAGTCTGGGAGCACGCGACGGCTACGGTAGCAGGTTCGAATCCTGCCTCGGGCATGGATGTGTGTGTCGTGCTTAGGTTAGTTAGGTTTAAGTAGTTCTAAGTTCTAAGGGACTGATGACCTCAGATGTTAAGTCCCATAGTGCTCAGAGCCATTTGAACCATTTTGAAGGAAACTTGCAGCAGGGTAACTGTCCGTGTCACAAGTCCGGAATCGTGTTTCAGTGGTTTGAGGAACATGATAGTGAACTCACGTTAATCACCAGAGTCAGATGATCTGTCCGTGATGGAATACATCTTGGACGCTTTCGGGTGCCAGCTCTGCGAATACGAAGCACCGGTCTGTAATTTACGGGGACTGCGTTTCCTAAGCGTAGGCATCTCGTGCAACATACCTCCGGAAACTTACCAACGACTTGTGGGATCCACATCACACAGAATCGCAGCTGTGTTGCGTGTCAAAGGTGGACCAACATGCTATTAAGCTAATTATTTTCGATCACTGGTGTAAACTACCTGTTTTGTAGACAATTTACTGTTTCCCAATATCCAACAATTAACCGCAGCCTGCTGTTTGCCTAACCTAATACTGAATACATGTGCTAGTTACAATTCATATCCCTATACTTTCACGTTTGTGTGTTGCATAACTTAGAGTTATTCATTGCACCCAGCTGACAATCTATTACGAACAGAGTGAATACTGCTTCACAGCACTTCCTCATAGACAACAGCGTCAATTGCGAAAAGTCTGTCATGACAACCTAGGTTAACCGCTAAGTGGTTAATGTGCAGTGTAAAAAGTATTAGTGATACTGGAGACTTTGATGTCTGCTCTAGGTTTAGTAGCAGAATAGCGCAGAACCGAAACATGCTCCGTCGTTTGCACAGTTCGTTTGCTTGACTAGCAGTGGAGACGTTTCCTTTTACAATTTTGAAATGAATTTCCGTGTTTACTCTCAAAGTACGCAGCGGCATCATTCACAGAAGCATAACAGTTGGTTTTTATGTATCTAGATGTTTGCTTCAAAAAAATGGCTCTGAGCACTATGGGACTTAACATCTGAGGTCATCCGTCCACTATAATTTAGAACTACGTAAAGCTAACTAACCTAAGGACATCACACACATCCATGCCCGAGGCAGGATTCGAACCTACAACCGCAGCAGTCGCGGGGTTCCGGACTGAAGCGCCTAGAACCCCACGTCCACCGCGGCCGGCAGATTTTTCCTCCTACTCGTTATATCCATTGTGAATGACGAACTGTAACTGTTCTTTAAATTACATTTTTTATGAACATGATTTATTCATACACTCCTGGAAATGGAAAAAAGAACACATTGACACCGGTGTGTCAGACCCACCATACTTTCTCCGGACACTGCGAGAGGGCTGTACAAGCAATGATCACACGCACAGCACAGCGGACACACCAGGAACCGCGGTGTTGGCCGTCGAATGGCGCTAGCTGCGCAGCATTTGTGCACCGCCGCCGTCAGTGTCAGCCAGTTTGCCGTGCCATACGGAGCTCCATCGCAGTCTTTAACACTGGTAGCATGGCGCGACAGCGTGGACGTGAACCGTATGTGCAGTTGACGGACTTTGAGCGAGGGCGTATAGTGGGCATGCGGGAGGCCGGGTGGACGTACCGCCGAATTGCTCAACACGTGGGGCGTGAGGTCTCCTCAGTACATCGAGGTTGTCGCCAGTGGACGGCGGAAGGTGCACGTGCCCGTCGACCTGGGACCGGACCGCAGCGACGCACGGATGCACGCCAAGACCGTAGGATCCTACGCAGTGCCGTAGGGGACCGCACCGCCACTTCCCAGCAAATTAGGGACACTGTTGCTCCTGGGGTATCGGCGAGGACCATTCGCAACCGTCTCCATGAAGCTGGGCTACGGTCCCGCACACCGTTAGGCAGTCTTCCGCTCACGCCCCAACATCGTGCAGCCCGCCTCCAGTGGTGTCGCGACAGGCGTGAATGGAGGGACGAATGGAGACGTGTCGTCTTCAGCGATGAGAGTCGCTTCTGCCTTGGTGCCAATGATGGTCGTATGCGTGTTTGGCGCCGTGCAGGTGAGCGCCACAATCAGGACTGCATACGACCGAGGCACACAGGGCCAACATCCGGCATCATGGTGTGGGGAGCGATATCCTACACTGGCCGTACACCTCTGGTGATCGTCGAGGGGACACTGAATAGTGCACGGTACATCCAAACCGTCATCGAACCCATCATTCTACCATTCCTAGACCGGCAAGGGAACTTGCTGTTCCAACAGGACAATGCACGTCCGCATGTATCCCGTGCCACCCAACGTGCTCTAGAAGGTGTAAGTCAACTACCCTGGCCAGCAAGATCTCCGGATCTGTCCCCCATTGAGCATGTTTGGGACTGGATGAAGCGTCGTCTCACGCGGTCTGCACGTCCAGCACGATCGCTGGTCCAACTGAGGCGCCAGGTGGAAATGGCATGGCAAGCCGTTCCACAGGACTACATCCAGCATCTCTACGATCGTCTCCATGGGAGAATAGCAGCCTGCATTGCTGCGAAAGGTGGATATACACTGTACTAGTGTCGACATTGTGCATGCTCTGTTGCCTGTGCCTATGTGCCTGTGGGCCTGTCAGTGTGATCATGTGATGTATCTGACCCCAGGAATGTGTCAATAAAGTTTCCCCTTCCTGGGACAATGAATTCACGGTGTTCTTATTTCAATTTCCAGGAGTGTAGATACATGGAGTCTGGGCAATGTGTACAGGTTGGTCAGAAAATGTCTGAAACGCTTTTAGGGATGTTGCAAGTCAGGTTGCACTGAGGCATTGAGAATTAGTTAGCTAACCGGAGCCTCGCGCACTCACATTCAAGCGGCCTGCCAGAACGGTCTTGCCCAACGAGTACTTTGTTTGGTTAGCTGAAACTTGAATTTGTGCGTGTGACGACTTGATTGGCTAACTTCAATGCTAAATAACGAGGAAACGGCGCAGCGTGTCGAATTTTTTTTATTTCTCAGTACTACCTGTCCTGCAACGTACCTATAAGCGTTTCAAACATTTTCTGACCATCCTGTATATCTTAAAATATAACTATATTTTCGTTCCATAAACATTTCATTAACATATACCTACATTTCCGTTATTTCCTCCAGTGCCACAACCCTGGCCCCATCTAAGCCTACACTGGCTCGAAAACTAGTTAATGGTTCAATAAATAGTAAGAAATTCAAAAAGCAACTAGTTGAATATTATACCTACATAATCTGTCCAGTTTCCTTCTGTTTCTCACGGTGTACTCGGGTACCTCTTTCAATCACACATGGCAATGATAAAACAGCTAACGTCATAACTTAAGATAACTACAATTGGGTTTCACTTTTGCGCATAACTGTCCCCGGAAGACACCACATGACATTAAAAAGCTTAACGTCATACGGATTAAAAACCACGTTCATGAATTCCAATCACAAATCTTTGCAAGCATAGCTTTTTCGGATGTGACAGTAGCCTGATGTTGGACTGTATGGTGTAATGAAACGGTTATGGTGAGATAAAATGCACTAACCAATCTTGAATAGTATGAAATGACTGATTCCCAGGTTAAAGAATCAAAACCCAGAAGTGCACTACCAAATAGCTACACGAAAATGTATAAAGGTCAACATATATAAGCAGTTTATATAATTACTATGATTGTTATGGACTTTTTAAAAAGATAGGCACTGATAAACAGTTGTACTCTGTTGTTGTAATGTATGTTCCAAATATGATTTTGCATAAATAGATCGACATACGATAGTATTTTATTTGCTACATATTTGTCGTAAGTAAACCTTTGTTCTTGTTCAGTACGAGTATGGAGTACGAGTT
This sequence comes from Schistocerca gregaria, assembly GCF_023897955.1. NCBI lineage: Eukaryota > Metazoa > Arthropoda > Insecta > Orthoptera > Acrididae > Schistocerca > Schistocerca gregaria. The sequence continues at coordinate 180,046,870 of NC_064931.1, read as the reverse complement.
ATGTATGTGTTGCGTTAGCATGGAGGTTGAACTTAATTGTACTGTGAAGTGAAATAACCAAAAATAAATCTATTCCACAACAGGAACTAAACCAGTGTTCACAGCATTTACGAAAATTAGCCGGTCGTTGTGGTCGAGTGGTCCTAGGCGCTTCGGTCTGCAACCACGTGACCGCTACGGTCGCAGGTTCGAATCTTCCCTCGGGTATGGATGTGTGTGATGTCCTTAGGTTAGTTAGGTTTCAGTAGTTCTAAGTTCTAAGGGACTGATGACCTCGGATGTTAAGTCCCATAGTGCTCAGAGCCATTTTGAACCATTTACGAAAATGAAGCCGAGCATTTCAGAATCTACCATGGACATGTATTACGAACTTACAACTTTCGACAACAACGAAGAACAATAACACATGAGTACTATGAAAACTGTTTACTTAAATTCTGCCGTTGCTATCTCTCTCTGCAGTGCGTCACTATCTCTACTATGAAAGTGTGACAAGCCGGCAAAACTTCAACTTGCTTCTGAATTAACTACTTCATGTTATAGAATGGTGGTGACGGTTACACTGGGAACGAGAACGCAGGTATACTCGTTGTCAACATTCCGATCGACCACATCTGACTACCACAAGGGATGACCGTCGAATAGTGAACCAAGTACGTCGCAACTAATCTTCAGCTGCGCCTGCCGTCCGGGAACATATAATGGACTTTCTTTAGCATTATGTGCCACCCCGCACTAAGCGTAGGCTCTCGTTAAAGATTTGGAGTTGTGCTTGACTGGGAACCATGGAATGCTGATGAATGTCGACCCAATGTGTTCAGTGATGAACATAATATTCATGCAAGCGGTACTTCTCATGTCTAGCACAAATGCTGTAAACCTACACCAGTATTAAGTTGGATTTTGCAATGAACGATGGTAGTGGGGATTTATAGAATTCAGGTGCGTAAGGCTTTTTGCGAAAAAAATATGTTTTTGTGTGTTTCTAAGATTAAATGAATAAACATTCACTTGACGTGAACATTTTAGAAAATTAACAAGTGATTCGATATGCTATCACTACGTAGTAGTTCAAGATTCAGACATACTTTTGAAACTGCGATTGCCTTATTAGATTACATTTCAGATACTTCAGCTAAAAGTGTGAAGAAAACGTTCTGGTTGTTTTATTTTGTTCATTATAAATTCGTGATACGCCCCTGCTACTTGTCTGATCCACAAAGTGCAGACTTTAAAAGGTGTACATTTGTTTAAGGGTCGTTCTCATATGACTGGCCAGGTAAATTTAATGCCATACAAAGGCAATGGCATACCACAAACTGGACCCTATCAAGTCAAGTCCTCCCATTCAACTCTAGACCGGTCTTGTAGATATCATTCTATGAGGTCTTCCACCTAACACTATTTCACCTGCAAGGAATTGTAGAAAATGAATTTTATGACAGACAACGTCCAAAAAGACAAAAGAAATAGGGTGCCATGAAGCTGTATTCGTATATGGACTTGAAAATGTGAAACCATTCATTAGACGAGACTAACGTTTGTCTCGTAAAGGTTAATGATGGTCGTAGTCTGACAGGTGGAACATTACTCTTCACGACTAATTATAAGGGAGTTAATTGTCGAATTTTCTTAATTTCAACAACATTGTTCTATGATCTTCTCTAAAGCCTAGAGAATGTCACGAAACAATGAAAAAGTTGTCTGTAACTTTGGATGAGAATCTCAGCTGTGAAGAAAATAATGCCGCTACGCGCAGGTTGATTTCCACTTCCCTCTATGTCCTCCAGATTTTTCGGTTATGAAACGTGTTGTTGTTGCTGTTGTTGTTGTTTTGTTGTTGTTCTTGTTGTTGTGGTGGTCTTCGGTCCAAAGACTAGTTTGATGCCGTCCTTCACGCAAGTCTATCCTATGAAAGCTTCTTCATATGTGCGTAACTGCTGCAACCAACATCCGTTTGAAACTGCTTACTATTTTGAAGCATTAATCTCCCTTTACAGTTATTAAGCTCCTTGATTTCCACAATTTCCAAGTTGAAGATTGTGATGTAAGCTTGTGCAATAATTATTTCTGTGTACCTCCACTATTTCGGTGTTGTCCTATACTGCACGACTAGTAAAAGCCCTATACAGTTACAGCTTACGTGAGTCACCCCTACAACATCCGTCTCTTTGACTATGTCAGTGCATCATGCGCCCAGTTAACATCATGGCGCTCAGACAGGTTACCTAACTACCACATGGTATGTTTATTTCACCTGCTGTTTAGTGCGCATGCACCTCATATCAGAAATGAAGTACCTATTATGTCATCATAATCGCAACACAAGATCTCACTTATCTAGTACTCTAGCTGAGCTCATCGACAAAACAGTTCTTTCTCTGTTGCTGCTGTTCACTCTGGAACGTGCTGCTTTGGACTCTGCTCACAATACAATGATTTATTGAGAGTATTAAGCATCTGAAGCATTCCTATTGTCAAAGTTAAAATTTCCATAAACGTTCGGCCTGATCGGCTAACTTCAGTGGTAATTACGAGGGTAATCCCAAAAGTAAGGTCTCCTATTTTTTTTATAAGTACAGAACTCTGTTTGTGTAGCAGTTGGTCACACTGTTATGAAGAGTGATTCAAGCACTGTGTGTAAACATGCGCACGCCGCTCTGAGGCGCTCAGTCTTGGCTTGGCAGTCGTTGAGAATGGATCTCCCGTTGGATGTTACCGCCAAGTGCGAATTGCGCGCAGTTATTCGTTTTTTGAACGCAAAGGGCACTGCGCCGATTGAAATCCATCGCCAATTGACGGAAGTGTATGGTCAGTCGTGCATGGATGTCAAAAATATTCGTAAGTGGTGTAGACAGTTTGCAGTTGATCGGACCAAAATTCATGACGAACAAAGGAACGAGACACCGTCAATTTCTGAGGAGACGGTGTTGAAGGTTGAGCAAAGCATGCGAGAAGATCAGCGGATCACCCTGGATGATCTCTAACAGGTACTGTGGGACTCTGAAAAAACTCAAACGAGCAATTAAGAACCGCAGAAGAGGAATGATGAGCAAGGGCGTACACATTCTCCATGACGACGTCCTCCCACACATCGCTCGGCAAACCGTTTCTCTCCTTCAACAGTTTCAGTGGAACAGAATCACCCACCCACCCTATAGTCTTGACTTGGCGCCCAGTGACTATCACCTGTACCCTAAGTTAAAAGAACATTTCACTAGAAAAGCGATTCAGCTCCGACGACGAGGTGAAAGAAGAGGTCCATAACTTTCTGGACAGCATGGTGGCAAACTGGTATGACATGGGCATACAAAAACTGGCACAGCGTCTACAAAAATGCATCGACAGAAATGGTGATTAGGTCGTAAAGTAGCTAAATGTTCAAAGTGCAGAATGATGTAAACCATTGCAGAAATAAACAGGTCTATGTACTAATAAAAAAATAGGAGACATTACTTTTAGGATTACCCTCGTATCTCGGAAACGATGCAAAGTATCGATTTTTTTCTTAACAGTTATTCACCAGCACAGCCTACTCTGCAACACCCTTACAGCTTTTCTGACTGGTTCTGGCCACCCTGTATATGGTCATTTGTTTCTGTCAAGCAATAGAGTAAATGGTTTCATTTTCTGTCAGTTACACTCCTCTTCCTCTCCGTTTGTCAGCCATCCACGTTACTTGTTTTATTTGTGTTTTATCAAGTTCCTCTTCTGTCCCCCTCCCATCCCCTTTCCACTTCCATTCCTACCAGTGCTCACAATTTAAACCAATCTGACTGTAATTTATCTTTGTTCAATTTTTAACGAACGAATATAATCTGTGTTTTACCCCTTATGTAACTGCTATTGCTTCCATTATTTACATCAAATTATTTCCAAGTGTTGTATTCCATATAAGAAGTAAGACCTCTTATTACATGTGTGTCGTGGTAAATGTTATGCAAAACGTATAGGATGCCTGGTTAGATGCTGGAGAGACCCAGATTGTTTTCATTTTGCCAAGATAAAAAAGTGAATAAATAGAAATAAATATATTTGGTTTCTTATTGAGCGGTGGGTGGTTTTCTTTTTCAAAATCTTCGTCTCATCGTACTCTTGTCAACTAGTACCTACGAAAAATTCCCCAATATGAGAGGCAGGTAGACAGCGAAGTCATTCGAGGAGGGTTACGTACTAAGTTGCAAGAATGCTGTAAGCAGCTCTCGAACATCGCGTGGTTAAGTATTCATCGCAAATGGTTCAAATGGCTCTGAGCACTATGGGACTTAACTGCTGTGGTCATCAGTCCCCTAGAACTTAGAACTACTTAAACCTAACTAACCTAAGGACATCACACACATCCATGCCCGAAGCAGGATTCGAACCTGCGACCGTAGCGGTCGCGCGGTTCCAGACTGTAGCGCCTAGAACCGCTCGGCATTCATCGCAGCTTGCAGCATATCTGTTTCATGGAAACAATGGAAAATCAAAATCAAGATGGAAGGAGTATTTCTCACAAGCTTTCCTTTCATTAACTACTGCACAAATGTGGCTCTTCAGTTAATGGACATGCATTAAATCAGAATGTCTGACTCTAAAACTGGTTACAGTAAGAATTAGATATAAAAAACGTTGTCTTTCGAGGCCAACTTTTAGCGAAATGAAATGATCGTATGGCACGGATGGTCGGGAGTCCCCACCCAGGGACGTTCGGCCGCCGAGTTGCACGTCTTTTCAGTTGACGCCACATTGGACGACTAGTATGTCGATGATGATGGATTGATGATGATAAGAACAAAACATCGAGGCTCCGAGAGGAGAAAAGCTCCGGCCAAGAATCTAAACAGGGCAGGAGTAAATCACTTAGACACGCTTACCACTCAGCTAAGGAGGCTAACACTAACGTTTAATTATTCTGATGAAACTTACAGTACTATTACAATGAAAATTTCGACGAGATATTACGGAATATTTCTAGGCTTCCCATACAGCTTCAGCAAGTCGCCGTATGTTTAATCACAATTCATATTATTTACACTTTTCTTCTCTCATTCTGCGATATAAGGTAATTAAAACTGGTAACTTTGTGACAGTTCTACTACACGACTGTGAATGAATATTACCAGCATTATGGAAATTTTCAAACTAAGGCCCACATTGTAACTCTACAACGTGTGCTACTTTTAGAGTGGCGACATATTTCACTGCAGGTCTTTAGCCCTCTCTCAGACGTTCCAAGCCTTTATGCTTACGCCCTGAGATACAGCCACATGACGCCACGAGTAAATAGTTTCTTTCTCTGTACATTCCCAATGCTGCTGCCAAAGTGGTTTGTAGAGAATTGGGAAAACAGCTATTTCTTCAAATGTTTCACGTCAGCTCTCCCTAGCTGACTAATGTTTCAGATTTATGACAGACGTTTTCTTCACAAACAGATTTCACTTCAGATATATTCATCTTCGAAAAGCTGCGCTGCAGATTTATCTTTCCTAATATTATGGTGCTATAAGCGGAATCGAAATCTATCAGAAGTGGTGTTAAATGCAGTAAGCGGCCTAATATCCCATAGATAACAGCTAGCACCCCATTTAACTCTTCTGTCAGTGACAGATAAGTCACCAATAAAGTCTTGAGACTGCTAGAAGAGGTTTTGTCTAAGCTCCACTTGTAAGTACTTCTCACTGGACGGAATAATATACAGCCTCTGGTACTCCATCAAGTGGAAGTGCAGCGGGACTGCAGCCAGCACGTAGTACTTGAATAATGATGACAAAACCAGCGGCTGTATTTGAATCCAACGTCGTTTATTTTTTGTTAAAGATGCCACACGGTGACGAAACTGGTAGCATGGTTTTTTAAAAAATAAACGACGTTAGATTCAAATACAGCCGCTGGTTTTGTCATCGTTATTCAAGAATAATAAACAGTTCTGCTGTCACATTGATATAATTTTAGCTTCTTTCCATCTTCTTGATTTAAGTGCACAAAGAAGTGACGTACATTTCAGCGTCTCAGCTCAGAAATGACAGTCCATTTTTAGTCTCAACAGAGTGATATATTCGATTTTAATGTAAATGTAAAGTCACTGTCGCAATACAATTATCCTAACACAAAGTACAGTAAGTGATAACCTAACCGCATTTATATTGTTGTAACCGGAACTATTTTTCAATTACATATTTTGTTTCCAAATGAATGTCTCAGCAACGAACCTGAATGTCTTCACTTACAAGACCTTACAAGATAATTGCATTCAATAGGAAAATATTAGAAATGAAATTACAAATTACTTTGAAGGAAATAGATTATGTTACTGTAATTATTGCATAATTATGCCTAAAAATTAAAATTACGAGTATGTGAAATCCGAAAATGACTACCAGCACTGCTGGGAGGCTTCATCTGTGGTAGTGGACAATTACATGCTTATGAATGAATGTTCGATGTCAGTGAACTTAGGCGGCAGCGATGCGCATTTCTTTTGTCTTTGGTTGAGCTATCGACCATTACTGTTGGGTATTCTAAACTGATGAAATTATTCGGGTTTAGGAACAGCGTTCCGTGTTTTTCCTGTAATATAGTTGTTAAATTAAACTGTGTGTTCCCCATATAGGCTTCGACGTTCCCTATATGTCGTTGTTCTTAAAGTTCTTTATACATTCGACTTACCTCTTCACGAAGGAGAATAATACAGACTAAACCATTCTTCAGATCGCTCTGACAAGGACTCTCCCATTCTCATCCCCTCTGCGTGGTCAAGGTGTTAGACTGGAAAGCGGGTGATACGACTTCAAACTACCATCGCGCTCTCACTTTTTTTTCGCAATATTATGAACTTCCCATCCGGTCATTGACGTAGCTGTTCTCATTTTGTAGCCTTGGCAATTGTAATACTATACATTCGTCCTCGTAGAATATGAATCATTTGGTAAGAATGTATTACCGTCGCAAGTAAATGTGATGAATAGAGAGTGCAGGTGAGATGTTACATAGACTGTGAACTACGTTACAACAAAGGAATTCTCAAGTCAAAACTTCCAAATCGGAACGTGAAGGTCATAACATATGATACTTGGGTTGCAAAAATAGGATTTATGTACGTCTGCAGGTCCCCTCCTTACCTCTCGCTGTTGCAAACGGACGTTACACCACGACACAGACACAAATTTGAATACAGCGAACAGATACGTCGATGACGGGACGGACAGTTCACAATTTTGTGAAAAAAAGAACACCAGGGAGGTTTAAACACGGATCTCTCTCTTCACAACCCAACGTCGTGACCACATAACAACGACGCCGTGGCTACTCAAATTTCCACGATGTTGCATATCTTGAGTTTGGATCTATCAGTGTTTCTATTTTGCTTCTTTTTTCACAGTTCACTATACCTTCTTCCTGTCTTCATGCGTGATCTGTATTCAGTTTTTTTGACCGACTATCCTTTGGGTCATCTTACCATTAAATCTGAGAAGGAGGAGGGGTGCTGCGTTAGGGAATTTCCCTTGTGAGTAACATGTCGCTCTGTCTCTCACTACAGTAAAACGCGGCTCAGTGCTCAGTGTCATGTATACCCCGGTTCGTCGATCTGTACAACGTTTCATTATCGCTTTTCGTTCTTTTTCTTATTTTCCAAGAGCTTAGTTGTAGGATTAGGAAACAGGAAAAATACGTTTTCCACAGGTGTATACGTACCCAGTGGTTGTCCCAGTAGCTGGTGATGACTGCCGGGCCGAACGTCCGCGCTGGGTTCATGCTGGCGCCGGTGTACTGGATCTGCAAACAAAACACACTCATGTCAACACGCCGCTCATGCTTGTCAGGATCGTCACATGTTTATCGCTCTGTTTATCCTAGCTTCGAGCAGAATCTATGCTCTTTTCTCTTTAGCGGAACACCAGGATCTAAATGAAAAACAAGCACCACGGAATTGGTCTTGTAAGCACTAAATTACGTCATTCACGTTTCCTTAGATCCATCTTCATGTGGCATTCAGAATGTAGGCTGTTATTTACACACTCAAATTTTTGTGTATTTACTATTCCAAAGTATAAAAATATGAAACAGCTTATAAGCAATTTGCAGTAGGAAATCATACTGCCAACCACACGTATGATCACATCTGATGCCAATAACATGTACGCTAATACACCTATTGTTCAGATTCAAAGTATTGTAGCCGAGAATCTGAGTACCTTTTCGAAGAGACCATCAAAGATGGCGGAATAAATGCTGGTTTTATTAAAAACTGTTTTACCTTTTAATTACTTTAAATTCGGGGATGATTTTTATTCACAACAAGAAGGCTTAGCCATGGGCTCTCCACTTGCCTATTGCTTAGCAAATATTTTTAACTTTGAGCAAGAATTAATGACAATATTCCCCCAAGATGCTAGAAGATTAATCTAATCGAATAGATATGTTAATGATGTTTTTGTATTCTATTAAGGTAATAACTTTGAAAGTGACCAGTTTCTACGGGATCTAAACAGTTTGAACCAAAAGATACAGTTCACTGGGCAGTGAACTGAGACTGGCACTTTACCGTTTTTGGACCTCCACGTTACCATAAAAAATGCAAATACGGGCTTCGATATTTACCGAAAGCCAACCACGACAGATCTTGTTATACACAGGCAGTCATGTCACCCAATGTTAAACGGTATGTATGAAGTGATCCTTACAACAGAAGCTCAAGTGGCTGAATATAAGGTTATACAGTATATAGCGTATAAAACGTTTACGATCCAGAATTTGTTAACGTAATTAATAGAAGTATATTGAAAAAGAAAATTCTTCGTTTCCATAGTGGATTAGAGGCAGATTTTACAACGCGCAGACCAGCAGAGCAGACAAACGAAGGCTATATTTTTTGTAGAATACCATATCTGGATGCAATATCCGAAAAAAAACGGACAGACGTATGAAATCCACAAACATTATTCCAGCGTATTTTACATTTTCATATCTAGACAGAAAATTCAGACACAGGGAAAAAGCTTTGATAAATAAATATAATGGAATGGGTGTATACTGCACTATATGCAATTATTGTCCTAAGAAATATATAGGACAAACCGGCAGGTCATTTCGGAGAAGATTTCAGTAAGACCTTAACTTAAATAATCCGCTATCTGCTTAACACCGCACTTACGCGACGAGGGCCACAGCATCACAAGCCCTTCAGAAAATTTAAAAATACTTCAGAAGAAATAAAAAAAGCCACATTTTGAATAAATCAGAGAAAGTGGAAATTTTTAGCTATAAAAAAGAAAACGCACAATTCACGTGGAATAACCAACTGGAATTAAAACACCATAGCACTAAATTCGGTAGTTTCTATGATTACGTATTAGCATGTAATAAAATTCCGAATTATTCTCGCTTGTAAAGGTAGCGACACAGCGCTCCTAGTCCGCAGCTCGTGGTCGTGCGGTAGCGTTCTCGCTTCCTACGCCGGGTTCCCGGGTTCGATTCCCGGCGGGGTCATGTATTTTCTCTGCCTCGTGATGACTCGGTGTTGTGTGCTGTCCTTAGGTTAGTTAGGTTTAAGTAGTTCTAAGTTCTAGGGGACTGATGACCATAGATGTTAAGTCCCATAGCGCTCCTAGTCAGGAGTAAGTATATGATGTCACACTGTTCACATGGATAGCTTCCTTTCCGCCAGCCAGCTAGTCTCTCTTTGTCGTTTGTGCGTGCCGTTTTTGCCCGTCCTGCGCTGACGTGCCCTGCTGTCATACTGGTAAGACACTGTTACCTGATACTTTCCATATCAAAGCGTCCGCTCATTATAAAATATTTTCTTTTCAGATGCAGGCAAATTTTAAAGAATGGAACATGTCTGCTTTATGTTTCGCTCGCCATAGTATCGACGATTTTCTCTGAATAGTATATTCTGACTTCGAGCGATGAGTATGCCTGTGACCTTTTAACGTTGTAAGTATATTTTAGACATCCCTTTATTAATTTTAATACGCACAAGATGTGGTGACACTGTACTTTGCTTTTTACCGTGTTGGTTCACCTGATGATGCGTCTTGAAGCCGCGAAACCAGTCGTATTTTAATGAACAGTTTTACCAGCTGTAATCGGAGTTCTTCCTAACATTCAACAGCTGCGGTTGCCGGAATATAAAATGGTTTGGGATTACTCCAAAGGCTTAATTTGCTGCGAAGAACGATACAGAAGGACCGAAATTTTGGTATATGTAATAGACATTCAGCTGTCTCAATATACTGTATGTATCAATGATGATGCATCTGCGTTACATCCTCTTAACTATGGCTTTATGCTGATTAAATAGAGCTGTATATAAATACCAGCCCTATTAATATAGCTTCTGTCATATCAAGCTTGAAAGGTGTGTATTCAGAGTTTCAAGGTTGTCAAAATCTGGACCTCGCAGTAAACTCATGAAAGTTACAGATCATCCTTATATCTCACCCAAATGTGATCAGTGAACTCTCCTGAAGCAGTTTCTCTAAGATTCCTTGAAGTTACTATGAAACAGTATAAGAGCTCCGCCTAATAAGGATAAGAGAGAAAAAAATTGCCAGAATGACTGCTGCAGCGCAACACTTGCTTAAATCTGTAGATTCGGTTATTTAAACATTCAAGTCATTGAAATGACCAGATGCAAATGCCGTATGGCTAGGGCCTCACGCCGGGCAGACCGTCCACCTGGTGTAAGTCTTCCTATTTGACGCCACTTCAGCGACTTGCGTGTCGATGCAGATGAAATGATGATGATAAGGACAACACAATACCCAGTGCATGAGCGGAGAAAATCTCCGACCCAGGCGGGAATCGAGCCCGGGCCGTGAGGTATGACATTCCGTCGCGCTGACCACTTTTTTTTCTTTTTTAATCTCATTTTGTTCGTTTCTGTTCGTTGTATTTGCTCAAGGCGGACGTCACAAGACACTCGTTTCAGTTCGTCATTGATCCATTAACACAGTTTTTTTTATTACAGGGCGCAGCTAACCCTCTGACCGAACACGCAGAGTTACCGTGCCGGCATACTGTATATATCAATGATGTTGACCACTCAGCTACCAGGAGCGGACATGACCAGATGAGCGACGAATTTTTAACACAATATCAGTTGATCCTCTGTTTGCTACCCACTGGACTCATCAATTTCTTTCTTCGCATTACAAATATATTTTATTGTTCCAATGCTGTAAGTTATGTATACAATGATGAGCCAAAACAATCTGGTCACCTGTTTAAGAGTGTGCTGATCCACTTTTAGAGCACAATACAGCAGCGATTCTGCGTTGCCTTGATTCGAAAAGCCCTTGGCAGGTTTACGGAGGTATGGGGCTCTAGATGTTTACGAACAGACGACACCGTCCCCATTAATTTTTTCGCCGACGTTCGTTGACGTTCTTCTGCCAAGTTCCCGAGGTTAATGGGAGAGTCTAAGTCGACCCGTCTGCTGTGACCCGTGACGTAACTGTCTTGTGTTGTTTGAAGTCACTGAGATGCAGCGTGTTAGAAATAGATTATGTTTGCAAAGAGCGTGTTGTAGTAAGCGGTGGCGCACTCTTGTGTATGCTTTTTGTACCTAAATTACTTGTGAGTAATGTTACTGCAGTATTGACCTTAGTGCTCCGTGTTACTCGATGCTGTTGTAGTTTGTTTTTTTGCTGCCGTGGCAGTATGTTATTTCAGAGTCGTTAGTTATTCGCTACCGATTTATTTTTGGTTTTGAAATCGTTAGTTCGTCGCATTGTTAATGGCTTGAAAGATTTTTTAGTTTGGTTTGGTACTATTTATGGATGTTACAACAAAGTTTACTAGTCATTGGTTGGTTGTTGCTATGGTTGACAATATGTCTTATACAATTGAAGTTACCCAGTTACATGGCCGCCTGGCGGAATGTTCGAAGTGTCAGCGTTGCGCGGAAATTACAACATTGAGCCAAATCTCTGCTTCTCAAACCAAGTGCATCTGTACGCGATAATGTTTTCACTGGGTTTCAGTAATGGTCTTTTTTTTATGGTGTGTGTGTGTGTGTGTGTGTGTGTGTGTGTGTGTGTGTGTGTGTGTGTGTGTGTGTGGTAGAGGGGGGCAGTGGAGTGCCTGGCAACGTTGCTTTCCTTTGAGCTATATATATCAAACGAAATATTCGATTCCGGATATTTTAGTGTTTTTTTGGTTTGGTTTATTGTCGAGGATTTAAAGTTTATTTTTCGGTATTGTTTTAGAATGATGACATTCTTATTGTATATTTAGCTTGTCTCCGTCCAAGACCCTCTACTTTCCGCCCCATTAGTTTCATTTCATCGCTGAAGTGAAATATTTCGCTTGGTTAAATATCTTTGTTCATAGGTGTATTTAGTGACTTTGTGGTTGCCATACTGAGTACACTGGGAATAGGTGTGGGCGCCACATTGATGTGGTCACGGGTCAAAGCAGACGGGCGGAATCGGACACTTCTGTATTGCCAGTTTCTGTTGTTTCGTTTAGTCTGGAAGTTGACGATTCTCGACAGTCGTTCTTAATATAGATCTATTTTGTACCCTGTCACCTGTGAGTTCAATTTCCTGCAGATGTTTTCAGATGTATTTCAGTTCCAAAGAGCCAATTGGTTTAGTTTTCACTGAGAAGACAAAACTGAGAATTCTTGCAGTTATCGTATCATCATGCATTCTGCGAATATTACCATAAAATATTAATCGTCTCTTTCTGAAAACGCTAGAGATTTTCTCAGTATTCAACATGCTGGCCGGTGTTTGTAGGCGTGGAGCTGGACCGATAGCGTACCGTACCAGGTGTGTTGCATGAGGCTGAAATCATGCGAATTTGGTGACCGAGACATCAAGACGAGTTCACTGCCGTGCTCCTCAATAACTGTAACATGATTCTGGCCTTCTGACACCGACAGATGTTCTGCTAGCAGATGCGATCGCTCTCTGGGAAGACGACAAGTGTGAAGTGATGTGGGTGACCAACAAAAATGTTTACGTAGTTCACAACTGTCATGGTTTCTTTGATTACTACCACAGCTTCCGTCGAAGCCCACTTGACCGTCCCCCATAATATAATCCTACCCCCACCGTCCTGCGTCCGTTACGCGGTGCACGATTCAAGCAGACGTTCGCCTGGATGACGTCTTAACAGGGCACGACCATCGACCTACTGCAACCAGAAACGCGGTTCATGCGACCAGGTTGTTAGTTTTCATTAATTCAATGTTCAGTCGCTATCATCCCGTGCCCACTACAACACGTCTGGATCAGCTGCAGCGGAGTTCCGTGTTCAACAACGTACACTGAGCGTTTTGCGTCGAAAGACCTGTGTACATACCAGCGTAGTACTCTGTCGTCAGACTGCCAAAGATGCCGCCTATCGTACTTTACAGAGCGTACACTGCCAGCCGAAGTGGCCGTGTGGTTCTAGGCGCTGCAGTCGGGAACCGCGAGACCGCTACGGTCGCAGGTTCGAATCCTGCCTCGGGCATGGATGTGTGTGATGTTCTTAGATTAGTTAGGTTTAACTAGTTCTAAGTTCTAGGGGACCTCAGAAGTTGAGTCCCATAGTGCTCAGAGCCATTTTTGAGCGTGCACTCCTCCAATCTCCATGTTCTGTGACGAGGTGTAGATGTCCAACACTTTGCTATCTACTCTGATTTTATCGTCCTTCAACCACTTTCCTAAAGATTTTTTTTCAACTGGAAATGGCGGGTTACTTTCAAATTTCAGCGATACGATAAAACTGATAATTCTTTCGGTTAGCCTATCGTCATTTTGAGAAAGTGATCATAAACTATTAATCGTCTCTTCCTGAAAGTATCAGATTTTTCCAGTGTGCAGATATAACTACTGAGAGTTTTCCCATAAGATTCTACCTGTGCAGATGGGACCAAAACTTGTTCTTCGAATGTATCTTTCTTGCTATTCTGTGTTTTCAACTGGCAAACTATCTCGAATTATCAAGATTTTATAACCGTATAATGCTTTCGGTTTAATTATTATTGTGCAGTATCGTAGTTTTGCGTTACGGTATATTGATTTTTCGTTACATCTGTTTTAGGCTTTTCTCTAGGCCCTTTCTAACGTTTTTGTTTATTTCGCGATTTAAAGCTGAAGACTGGATGATTTCCTCTTGGTAGCTAAATTCAAGTTCCTAATTTTTCTCACCGAATTATTATACATTATCCATCAAGGTACATGGGAGTTACTTCCACGTATTGAGTTTTTAGGCACACGATTCGAAGTCAGTTTTCGGCATTAACTTTATTAATTTTTCCTAGGGAGTGAATAGCATCTTTTCTATTGTTAGAGACAATTGCTGAGTCGTCTGCGTGGGCCAAGCACTCCAAATGAATTTTATTTTGGAGTAGTCGGTGAATAACTATTCCTTTTACTTATTATCCCGGTTTTGATTATTTTCTGTTCAAAAATTTGGGATATTTTGCCTAAGAATTTAACTTTTAACATGGTAAATGTTTGTTTGATCAGTTACGTTGTTTTTATATCTATTCTGAACCCTTGTACGGATTGAACAGTGCCTGTCTGTTTAACGAATCAAATGAATTTTTCTAAGTCAATAAAGATGCTCCACATTTGCCCCCCCCCCCCCCCCCCCTTGCGGATTTGTAAGACGGTCTTGAGACTGGGAATTTGTTCTAAACATAATCTACTTTTCATAAATCCTGCCTGATATTTAGCCTGCCCATTGGGTGGTCTGTTTGTGCCTCTAGTCTCCTGAGCAAGATTTTTGAAAAGATTTTGTAAGTAAATGTTGGGTAGGGCATTGCCACTTTAGTTATTGACGTCTGTTTCATTTCCTTTATTATGTAAACGGAGGATTAGGGAATATTGACAGCCTTCATGGACTTTTTCCCTGAGCCATATATCTGTGAGAATATGTCATTCAACAGTCTTTCTCTGGAACTTAAATTTTGAGTTAAGGTATTATCTGCTCATTTTATTTTAATGTTACCTTATTGTAGTCTAAGGTGTTGATTAATTCAGCATTTATTTCAAGAGGAAAATTTGCAAATTAAATCAAAGAAAAAAGTGCAAAAAGATGTCAGTATTAATAACATGCTATGTAAATCTCTTTTGGCCCACAGCCAATGTCGTGAAACGACGGCGTCCGCACCTTTGCTCGTTGTAGTACTTATACTATAAAATTTGTGATTGTTGGGAGAGGGCCTTTAGAGTACGAGAAGTAAAATAAAACTGTCGTGCTGCCTACAGTCTGTTACACAGATTTCGACGTGACATCACTATGGTGGTTTGTTTGTCAAAGTTGCTGTTTATTTACTCAAGCAGCTTTTCAGTTGGCCTCGCGATGCTGAGCGTATCCCGTTCTAGATCTTTCCACCAAAGAAGCTCAAGTCAACGTGAATCGTACACGGAAACTCTAAGCTGACAACCTAAGGTCCCTAATCGCCAGACTATGTGCAAGTCTACTGAGTTAAATCTTAGACCTCTATACCACATTTTGTATAGTGAAGGCACCAAACAAAGTAGCCACTCCTCCGCGACAATGATTTTATACAGGAGTACTGCAAGCGTCGAGTGCGAGCTGAATAGTCTCCTTTTTCAAGTTCAATAGCCACCATAACAGTACAGAAACTGCATCTGATCGCAGGCTCATCACATTCGTCAGAAATATGCAGTCGAGCATTAACTTTAATGTTCAACGACCAGTAAAAGCACGACTAATGGGATCTAGAAGGACTTTTGTTAGAACGACGTAGTCTAATATTCCCATTGCTTTTCGTCTCAATCCTGTTATCTGTTAACATTTTTCTTTGATGTAGCGTTTTATTGGTTCAAATGGCTCTGAGCACTATGGGACTCAACTGCTTTGGTCATCAGTCCCCTAGAACTTAGAACTACTTAAACCTAACTAACCTAAGGACATCACACACATCCATGCCCGAGGCAGGGTTCGAACCTGCGACCGTAGCAGTCGCACGGTTCCGGACTGCGCGCCTAGAACCGCGAGACCACCGCGGCCGGCTAGCGTTTTATTGACAGTTTAATTTTTACTGCTATGGTTGAAGACGACACGTTGCTCGAGCTAGAGGCAGCCGATTCTATGCCTGTGATGAGAATAGCTTCAATCACCACAGGTTCATCTACGTGGAGGGAAGGGGTCAAATCCTAAACTCTATGCAATACCATATTTTTGGAACGAGTGCTACGACACTAAACCATGTAAGAGTCACATCTGGACGATAAATGTAGCATTCTCTTTGATGTGGCTCGCGAGCTTCAGCTCTGTGCCGGAACTATAGTTTTCCTCTCTCCCTTCGTTTCATTACTATCTTTATCCAAAACACACTCTGTTATAACAGCCAGTACCCTGTAGACTACGCGGCTGGATCCTCATCCACAAATCGAAAGTTGTAAACGGAATAAATGTCGCCACGTGAAATGGTCACATGCGAAGAGAGTAAAGGATCAATTATCGCTAACCTCGCTCACTGAGTTCACAGACTAGTCTTTAGTATTTAGTGTCGTCGAAACATCAATGAATTCACAATGTAGGGCAAGTGAATAAAACCAGCGAAGATTGCGTAGAGAGCTTAATGTATCATTAGCCTAAATGAGAGAGAGAAATCCTTTAACGTTCCACATCTGGACGAATCAAAATTATGTGTGGTCCAGTAGATAACTAAATCTGATAGCACCGCTTATTCTCAAATGAAGAATTGAATTTCGTAGTACATTAAGCTCTTGTCCAAGCTACATATCAGCTGATTCCGCTGCCTGGAATTACTACCCATAAAAATAGTTAGTACGCAAGGCGGTAATTTGGAAGAATGCCTGCAAGCGGTATATATTGAAGGTGGGACTTTCAAGGAGCTCATACATCGATTGTGAGAATCGACACAAAGTACACCGCCGTGAGCGACTTTTCCAATACATGAAACTAATATTTCGTGCTATGTTAATATCAAAATACAACAATAACTGGGACGATATCATATACTTAAATAAACACGGCTTTTACAATGTTGGAGGTATTTTTTATTACTTCTAAAAAGTACAGTGGCATAATTAACTCCGAAAGACGAGCTGACCTGCGTATGTAATAGTCTTCTATACACCATACACACAATGAAGACCACACGGCTGTCGTCCCAAGCAATTACCGTTTCAAATGATCAGTGTTTGAAATGACTTTTTTTAATTAAATCATCGGTCTAGATAGGTGGCTGGGTGAAGGTAAGTGGATCAGGTTTTACTGTGGAGAAGCAGGACTGTAAATATTTCTCGTTTCAGTCGCAGCAATTAAAGCTGTGCTGTTAGGTTCCTGCCTAACTGCATCCTGGAAAACCGTGATATATTGCAGCGACTGAATAAAAATTGATCCACTTACCTTCACCCATCCACCAATCTAGCCGCATGATTAAAACAAACATTTGAAAAACTGATAATTTGAGATGGAGATTATTTGGCAGGCTGTACACAAAATCCACATCGTTCATTTTTTGTCGTTGTAGTTGTCATCGTGCCAACAAAATCTATAGCTGGCTCCGTAACACTCGCACCTTCGATATATACCGCTTGCAAGCGTTCTTCCTAATGGCCCGCAAAGCCGGCGCGTTAAGACAATAGATGCTTTTTTCTGCATAAATGAATTTCAAAGTTCTCCAAATACTACGCATCATTATAAAATGATCAACACTGTCAAACAGTTATGTCATATTTGTCCGAAAGGTTTTTATTAACAAGTAGAAGCGTTTAACATAAAGTAAGCATCAAGTAATCGTTGCCGCCTTAGAGCAGAGCGGAGGCAATGTGAATTTAGATACGTTGAATATGCCAGCTACTCGACATTTCAGGAATTTACACAGTGAAAATGATAAACTGCATTATGAGGGGTCTTCAATAAGTGATCCAACACTTTTTTCTGAATGAATGTTGGTTTTATTCAGGACTCCAATACATCATATCAGTTCCCACTCCTTTGGCTACAAAATCCTGTTTTTTAACACAAGCTCCGTTCGATGCTACGATCTTGCGCCACCATACAGGGGGGCTTGTATTCCCGCAGGTACCAATCTACTGGTGGAGGTCGGAGGCATCGTCTTTTCACATCCGTAACCTCCCCACCATCCACGTACTTTTCCCACAGAGTGCATCCTTCATTGGGCCAAACAGACGGAAGTCGGAACGTGCGCGATACGGGCTGTAAGGTAGATGAGTAAGAACAGTTGGTTGGTTGGTTGGTTTTGGGAACGGGACCAAACAGCGAGGTCATCTGTCCCATCGGATTAGGGAATAATGGGGGAAGGAAGTCGTCTGTGCTGTTTCAAAAGAACCATCCCGCCATTGGCCTGAAGCGATTTAGAGAAATCACGGAGAACCTAAATCAGGATGTCCGGACGCGAGTTTGAACCGTCGTCCTACAGAATGCGAGTCCAGTGTGCTAAAAACTGCGGCACCTCGTTAGGTGGGAAGAACAGTACAGTGAAGTTTTGTGAGCTCTTCTCGGGTGCCCAGACTTGTGTGAGGCTTTGCATTGTCTTGAAGAAGAAGTTCATTTCCATGTTTGTGGCGACGAACACGCTGAATTCCTTTCTTCAATTTATTGAGAGCAGCACATTACACTTCCGAGTTGGTCATTGCAACACGAGCACGACATCAAACAGGATAACCCCTTCTGAGTCCCAGGACACCGTTGGCATGGCTTAACAGGCTGAGGGTGCGGCTTTGAAAGTTTCCTTCGGAGGCGAGATGACGTGGTTCCACTCTATGGATTGCCGTTTTGTTTCTGGTTCACCGAGCGAGGTGGCGCAGTGGTTAGCACACTGGACTCGCATTCCGGAGGACGAAGGTTCAATCCCGTCTCCGGCCATTCTGGTTTATGTTTCCTGTAATTTCCCTAAATTCTTTCAGGCAATTGCCGGGATGGTTCCTTCTAAAGGGCACTGCCGATTTCCTTCCCCATCCTTCCCTAAACCGAGCTTCTGCTCCCTCTCTAATGACCTCATTGTCGACGGGACGTTAAACACTAATCTCCTCCACCTGAGCAGTCTGGTCCCTTGAATCCCCCAAACCAACCAACCAATCCTCCTCCTGTTTCTGGTTCGTGATGAACGCATGTAATCATCGTCTGTGACGACATTCGACAAAAACTGTCATGATCGGCCTTGTAAAGCACAAGCAATTCCGCACAGATGGGAATCGTTGCTCTTTATGGTCTTTCGTTAGGCGGTGATGAATCCAACGGACACACAGTTCTGAGTACCACAACTGGTGGACGAGTATGTCAGCAGTATCAACAGGGACGTCCGGTTGAGCAGCGAGTTGTTATATTGTAATCCGTAAATCACCTCGAATGAAAGTGTATATAGGTGCAGAACTCACAGCAGTCTCCGGCCAGCCGGCCGGCAAGCGGGAGATCGGGTGGTTTGTGCGATATTGCTGCGGTGATGACAGACGCCTCGCTCAACGACTCACTGTGCTTTTGTTCACTGCCAGGTCTCTGTAGACAGTCTGCAAGCGCCTATGAATATCTACTATGCTCTGAGTTTCAGAAACTCAATAACAGTACTCTGCTTGGAACATATCTCTGTTAGACACTATTTGAAGGCTAAGTATGGTGCTGCCACCTATTGGAACTTCATGTAATTCCAGAGTCTAAAGCGAGAATGTTCCACGATGTCTCACTTATAAATTCCACAACTGTCCGAGGGAAAAAAAATGCCGCATTTATTATTGAACGCCCCTCGTATTACGATATTATGTAAAAAAAAACAAAAAAAAACGCGACGTCTCAAGAAATGGTTGTTCTTTTGGACCTACAAAAACGAGAGGTGTATTATGTAAGCTACGCCCACCAGTCGGGACATTATGTTATTTCTAAGGTTTTCCCAGTGTGTGTGATCCTCGAACACCATGCATTCCACCTTGTCTTCCATATACGTCTCCCCTCCCCCATATAGATCCTCTACAACTTGATTCATTTCCCCCATCTGCTCCTTTTCCTCGAACATATCCACATCCTCTACACCTCCCGCCGCCTTGATCCCCCTCATCCCCTGGTTGCTCCTCTCCTCTCCAATTCCCAACGTCTGCCGCGCCTTAACCGTCGTGTCCCCCCTACCCTTCACCTCTACACCCTTCATCTCCTTTCCCAAGGTGGCTTCCGTCAACTCCCCATCCCAGATGACTCCCTCTTTCCCTCCATTTATCCCTCCTATCAGCTCTGATACCACCTCCCCCTCCTTTCTTCTTTTCTTTTCCCAGGCTCCCTCTTCCCCATCTTCCATCCTGTTTTTCCCCCGCCTACCCTCTCTCTGCCATCCTTCTCGCCCCCGAGTCCTTTTTGCCCTCCCCTCCACTGCCTTTCCCACTCCTTCTCGCGTCCGCTCTGCCCCCCCCCCCCTTTTCTATGTCCTCTCTCTCCATCGGCTCCCCCTTTTTTCTTTTCCTCTCCTCCCCCTCTTTTCCCTCTCATCGGTCCGGGTCCTCCCCCTTTGCTCCCTCCATCTGCCAATGTCTCACCTGTATAGTGCTGTTTTAAGTGAGTGTTCGGTGTTGTGCGTCCCCTGTCAGTGTTGTGAACAGCCACCATACTGATTAAAATTCTTCTGGGTATTATGCTGCGTCATTGCTAAAAACTAACAACAATAATAAACTAAAACCGACGTTTTGGCCGAATTGCAACGGCCTTCCTCAGGGCACGGCTGGTATTACATGGAGATAGGAGCTTCTATTTACTACAGACTATCGATGACTGACGTCACTGTTGTGAAACTTTTTAAAAGTTTTACAACAGTGACGTCAGACATCGATAGTCTGCAATAAAAAGAAGCACCTATCCCCATGCAAAACCAGTCTTACCCCGAGGAAGGCCGTTGCAATTCGGCCGAAACGTCAGTTTTAGTTTATTATTGTTGTTAGTTTTTAGCGATGACGCGGCATAATACCCAGAAGAATTTTAATCGCTATGACGCGGGTCGCGGAAGCCTACGTTCTTATATCAGCCACCATACTGTCGCTAGTTGTGTTTTTTATCTCGTGCGAACAGAAACCAGACTGTCACCTTTTTTTTAATTGTGTCTGTCTACTTATTGTGTGTCTTCATCCGCATAGTCACTGCAGTGTTTTTATATTTTAAATTGCACAACTTTCCGCAATTTTGCAGTTTTTTTATAATGTCACCGTTTTATCGCCCTATTTCTTGTTTGTTTTTATTCACATTATGGTTTTTAACTTTTATGTAGGCTGTAGAGCAGCATATTACACTGCTGCCAGTCCGCCCCCCCCCCCACCCCCTCTGGGGAGGGGAAGGGGGAACGAAATGCAATAAACGAAAAAAAAAGTGAGTGATCGGTGGCACTATTTTGGGTGTCCAGTGGGGTCGACATGTCAGTCACAGCTTGTCGCAAACAGTAAGGCTGACAACGAATTCCACTATTTATCAGGCAGCAAAATACGGCTTGCCCGTCAGGCAGGCACGGTTGCGGCGGCGCTACTTACGGCGAACAAGTGGCACGTCGAGATGGAGAGCCCGATGGCGAGCGGCGCAGAGCCCTTGACATCGCTGCGCGCCGCGTCGCACACGCCGTGCACGGTCAGCACCAACACGAACGTGATGAGCGCCTCCACGAACACCGCCTGCGCCAGCGACAGGTACGGGTTCACCATAGTCATCCCCAGCGCCGCTGCCGTCGCCTTCGGCGTCAGAACCTGCAGTACACAAAAAGGGCGTCTCGAGCTGCTACGGCGAAAAAAAGCGAGGCACTCGCATCCATTAGGATATTCGTGATCCATTAACAACACGATGCACAAGCGATGACGCATGCTCTATAACATGCCCTGCTAACTTTGTCTTATTTATTCTATTTTACTGCGTACTCCATAAATTCGTGACAGTGTAGATAGCAAGGATGAAGAATTTCTTTTTTTCCCCTTCATAGGTATTTCAATTCTTCACGAAGGGGTGGGATTGCAGCTGGTGAAATCCGCTCTTCAACCAGAAGTTACATGCATTTAACAGATGGTTAAAATATTTATAAAGATGCCAAAAACACGATTTTTGTAGAAAAAAAACACATTGCTGGACGATATTTACGTTTCTTGTGTAAAAACAAATGACAATAATTAAAGAAGAAAAGGAAACATATAGTTGTAAACATTAATTTTTTTAAAACTTGTTTGAACGAGTTTATGTTACAGTTAAAATACAGGGTGTTACAAAAACGTACGGCCAAACTTTCAGGAAACATTCCTCACACACAAATAAAGAAAAGATGTTATGTGGGCATGTGTCCGGAAACGCTTAATTTCCATGTTGGAGCTCATTTTAGTTTCGTCGTCCACCTACGCTCAATGGAGCACGTTATCACGATTTCATACGCGATACTCTACCTGTGCTGCTAGAACATGTGGCTTTACAAGTACAACACAACATGTGGTTCATGCACGATGGAGCTCCTGCACATTTCAGTAGAAGTGTTCGTACGCTTCTCAACAACAGATTCGGTGACCGATGGATTGGTAGAGGCGGACCAATTCCATGGTCTCCACGCTCTCCTGACGTCAACCCTCTTGACTTTCATTTATGGGGGCATTTGAAAGCTCTTGTCTACGCAACCCCGGTACCAAATATAGAGACTCTTCGTGCTCGTATTGTGGACGGCTGTGATACAATACGCCATTCTCCAGGGCTGCAGCAGCGCATCAGGGATTCCATGTGACGGAGAGTGGATGTATGTATCCTCGCTAACGGAGGACATTTTGAACATTTCCTGTAACAAAGTGTTTGAAGTCATGCTGGTACGTTCTGTTGCTGTGTGTTTCCATTCCATGATAATGTGATTTGAAGAGAAGTAATGCCCGCATCTCGTGGTCGTGCGGTAGCGTTCTCGCTTCCCACGCCCGGGTTCCCGGGTTCGATTCCCGGCGGGGTCAGGGATTTCCTCTGCCGCGTAATGACTGGGTGTTGTGTGAAGTCCTTAGGTTAGTTAGGTTTAAGTAGTTCTAAGTTCTAGGGAACTGATGACCATAGATATTAAGTCCCATTGTGCTCAGAGCCATTTGAACCATTTGAAGAGAAGTAATAAAATGAGCTCTAACAATGAAAGTAAGCGTTCCCGGACACATGTCCACATAACATATTTTCTTTCTCTGTGTGTGAGGAATGTTTCCCGAAAGTTTGGTCGTACCTTTTTGTAACACCCTGTATAGTCACTTACGATAATGTGAATGGTGAAACAATGAAATAGTGGTGCTGGTGATCCACAGAAACGATCATTGTAACGATCATGGTGGAATTACTATGATTATGGGGCCATGTAGAACCAAAGCACCGACTAAAAGTCAACAAGCTGGAGGAAGGGGGAAGGAGAAAATGGAAGGATGGTGTGAAGTGGAATGTTGAGTTTAAACTGGGAAGAGGAAGTATATCTCGTGGTAGATTTCATTGTTGGGGAGTGGGAGTTTGTTGAAATCCCGGCGGGAGAGGATGGATAAGGTACGAAGGTGCATGTAAGATGATAATGTGGACGTATTGTTGCAGCAGGGAGCCTGGTTGGATTGGTGATTAGTGGGTGGGAAATCGGGTGCCAGAACTGGGTTTTGGGAATACTACGAGGGTCAGTCAAACAGTAATGCCTCCTATTTTTTTTCTACGTTTAATTGTCAGGAAATTTAAATGCAATTACATAGGTTGAAAACCACAACATTGAGGATCATTTTGTCATTTTTCAATGTAATCTCCGCCCATCTCTACAGTTTTGGTCCATCTTTGAACAAGGGCATGTATCCCAGCACGGTAAAAATCACAGCTCTGCTTCCTAAGCCATTGACGCACGGATGTTTTGACGGCCTCCTCATCTTCAAAATGAATCCCACGATGAGCTTCTTTTAGTGGCCCGAACAGATGG
Source organism: Schistocerca gregaria (assembly GCF_023897955.1). Classification (NCBI taxonomy): domain Eukaryota; kingdom Metazoa; phylum Arthropoda; class Insecta; order Orthoptera; family Acrididae; genus Schistocerca; species Schistocerca gregaria. The sequence continues at coordinate 180,023,022 of NC_064931.1, read as the reverse complement.
AAGTCTGATGGTGCCAGGTCAGGGCTGTATGGGGGATGAGGCAAAACTTCCCATCCAATTTTGACAACCTCGTCAGAGGTGTGACGACTGGTGTGTGGTCTTGCATTGTCATGCAAAAGAAGAACATCTGCCATTGATTTTGTTGGGCGAACTCGCTGAAGACGTGCTTTAAGTTTTTTGAGGGTTGTGACGTATTGAACAGAATTTATTGTGCATCCCTGCTCCAAAAAATCAACCAGAATCACACCCTCTGTATCCCAGAAAACTGTTGCCATAACTTTCCCTGCCGATCGCACAGTTTTGAATTTTTTCTTCCTCGGCGAGCTTGTGTGACGCCACTCCATTGACTGCCTCTTTGATTCGGGTTCAAAAAAATGCACCCATGTTTCGTCCCCGGTCACAATTTTTTTCAGAAACTCATCTCCCTCCAAACGGAAGCGCTGCAAGTGTTGGGAGGCTATTGTTTTCCTTGCCTCTTTATTCTGATCGGTTAACATTCTTGGAACCCACCGTGCACAAACTTTTGAGTACCCCAATTGTTTAATAATCGTGATCACACTGCCTTTACTAAGAGAAATAATGCGACACACTTCATCTGCAGTCACCCGACGGTCACCACGAATGATGTCATCAACTTGCTGAATGTTGTGTGGAGTCACTGCACTCACCGGCCTGCCGCTCCGCTTTTCGTCAGTCAACGGTATTTGCCCTTCAGCTTCCTTACAACGACGAACCCATCGTCTAACAGTGCTGACATCCACTGTCACAACACCATACACCTTCTTCAGTCTTTCATGAATGCGTATGGGCGTTTCACCTTCTGCATTCAAGAATTCAATCACACAACGCTGTCTCAAACGAACATCGATGTCGGCCATCTTACAAACTTCTGCTGTGCTGCCACCTGTTGACACAGAAAGTTACTACTGCAGTGGATTGCAGAACAAGGTTTGAGGAATGGCGCCAAATTCAAATTTTTCACTTAACTTAATTTTTTTAAGTAGAAAAAAAATGGGAGGCATTACTTTTTGACCGACCCTCGTATATAAGATCTGACGGTACTCTAGGAAGCGAAGCTGTGGTTAGTGGATGAGTTGGTACAGGATCTGAGTAAGGATGTATAACTTGCCACACATCTGTACATATTATAAAATACGAGGGTTGGAACTTTAATAGTGGCAACTATTTATTTACAGCTCGTACAAAATAGATACGTGTTTCAAAGTTTTACTGACCTTCAAAGTAGTCGCCAGCATTGTGTATAACCCGTTGCCAGCGATGTGGAAGTAGTAGAATATTCTTAGCAGTGCCAGTTGTGTTGACAGTTCGAGCGGCGCGGTCTATTGCCCTACGAATTTGTAGCAGTTCTGAAGTGAATGTCGTGTAGTGTTCCCTTCCGTTTGGAAATCAAGTTTAACTCAAGAGGGCTTAAGTCAGGCGAGTGCAGTAGGTGGAATAGCACTTAGCAGCCCCATCAGTCAAACAAATCACTGACAGGCTTGCACTGTAGTTGTTTGAGCGTTCTCCTGCAAAATGATAGTCAGGTCCTGCAGAAAGTGTCATCACTTCTGTCTCTAAGCTGGTCGTAGGCTGTGTTCAAAAAATGAACTTGTGCTACAGATTAATCTCAGCACACCTACATCGGCACTCATTTTGAAAATGAGGAGGAGATGATGTCAAGTGGCGGATTATGCCCAAACTGTCATGCAGCATATTTTGTAATGTAATATGCATCCCAGTAGTCCATATAGTTGACTCTTTAATGATGCATGAAAACTGCAGAGAATACTCACTACTACCATTGATCGCACAGCTAAATGCTTCTGCTCCCGATTTGCTTCTGCTATGGAGAGGAGGACCTGTTATTTTCTGCAGCCTTGGGTGCTTTCTTTTGCTGGCTCATGACAGGGGACTGAACTTAGAAGAACCAGAGTGTCATAAACTTGATGCCCAAATAACAAAACTCATCTATTGCTTTTAGTGTTTCATTTTCTAATCTCATCCTTTCAGCATCACCTGGTTTACTTCGATGACACCCCATTTCCTTTATTTTACTTTTGTGGATGTTCAGCTTACGACCTCTTTTCAAGACACTATCCTTTCCAGTCAGTTATTCTTCAAAGTCCCATCCTGTCTCTGATAGAATTACAATGTCATCGGCACTCCTCACAGATTTTATTTGTTCTCCCTCCACTTTCATTTCGTTTCTCAGTTTCTCCTTGGTTTCCTTTGCTGCTTGGTCAATATGCAGAATGAATAACATTGGCGATAGGCTACAGCACTGTCTCACTCGCTACTCGGCGACTTCTTCTTTTTCATGCCCTTTGACTTTTATAGCTGCGTTCGTGATTCTGTTCAAGTTTTAAATAACCCTTCGCTGTTTGTATTTTAGCCCTGCTAGACCTAAGTCGAAACAAGGCCCCCGGAGTAGACAACATTCCATTAGAACTACTGACAGCCTTGGGAGAGCCAGCGTTGACAAAACTACCATCTGGTGAGCAAGACGTATGAGACAGGCGAAATACCCTCAGACTTCAAGAAGAATACAATAATTCCAATCCCAAAGAAAGCAGGCGTTGACAGATGTGAAAATTACTGAACTATCAGTTTAATAAGTCACAGCTGCAAAATACTAACGCGAATTCTTTACAGACGAATGGAGAAAGTGGTAGTAGCCGACCTCGGGGAAGATCAGTTTGGATTCCGTAGAAATGTTGGAATACGTGAGGCAATACTGACCCTACGACTTATCTTAGAAGATAGATTAAGGAAAAGCAAAACCTACGTTTCCAGCATTTGTAGACTTAGAGAAAGCTTTTGACAATCTTGACTGGAATACTCTCTTTCAAATTCTGAAGGTGGCAGGGGTAAAACACAGGGAGCGGAAGGCTATTTACAATTTGTGCAGGAACCAAATGGCAGTTATAAGAGTCGAAGGGCCTGAAAGGGAAGCAGTGGTTGGGAAGGGAGTGAGACGGTGGTAGCCTATCCCCAATGTTATTCAATCTGTATATTGAGCAAGCAGTAAAGGAAACAAAAGAAAGGTCGTCCGGAGTGGCCGTGCGGTCTAGGCGCTACAGTCTGGAGCCGAGCGACCGCTACAGTCGCAGGTTGATGTCCTTAGGGTAGTTAGGTTTAATTAGTTCTAAATTCTAGGCGACTGATGACCTCAGAAGTTAAGTCGCATAGTGCTCAGAGCCAAACAGAAGAAAACTTCGGAGTAGGAATTAAAATCCATGGAGAAGAAATAAAAACTTTGAGGTTCGCCGATGACATTGTAATTCTATCAGAGACAGCAAGGACTTGGAAGAGCAGCTGAACGGAATGGATAGTGTCTTGAAAGGAGGATATAAGATGAACATCAACAAAATCAAAACGAGGATAATGGAATGTAGTCGAATTAAGTTGGGTGATGCTGATGGAATTAGATTGGGTAGTGAGACACTTAAAGCAGTAAATGAGTTTTACTATTTTCGAGCAAAATAACTGATGATGGTCGAAGTAGAGAGGATATAAAATGTAGACTGGCAATGGCAAGGAAATCGTTTCACAAGAAGAGAAATTTGTTAACATCGAGTATAGATTTAAGTGTCAGGAAGTCGTTTCTGAAAGTATTTGTATGTAGTGTAGCCATGTATGGAAGTGAAACGTCGACGATAAATAGTTTGGACAAGAAGAGAATAGAAGCTTTTGACATGTGGTGCTACAGAAGAATGCTCAAAATTAGATGGGTAGATCACATAACTAATGAGGAGGTATTGAACAGAACTGAGGAGAAGAGAAATTAGTGGCACACCTTGACTAGAAGAAGGGATCGGTTGATAGGACATGTTCTCAGGCAGCAAGGTATCACCAATTTAGTATTGGGGGGTCAGCGTGGAGGGTAAAAATCGTAGAGGGAGACGAAAGAGATAAATGGCCTAAGCAGATTCAGAAGGATGTAGGTTGCAGTAGGTACTGGGAGATGAAGAAACTTGCACAGGTAAGAGTAGCATGGAGAGCTGCATCAAACCAGTCTCTGGAATGACGACCACAACAACAACATCTTCAGAATTTCAAAGTGTCTATTCCAGTCAACAATTACAAAAGTATTCTCTAAATCTACAAATGTTCTAAACATAAATTTGCCTGTCTTTAACCTTTGGTCTAAGGCACGCCAAAGGGTCTGTATAGCCTCGCGTGTTCCTGCATTTCTCTGGAACCCAAACTGATCTTTCCAGCGTTTAGTTTCTACAAATTTTCCCATTTCTCTACAAATAATGCATGATAGTTTTTTGTAACCATGACTTATTTACCCATTGAGATCGTAGTTCAATACTTTAATAAATATCAGCCAGTATGACTGTTTTGCATATCAGCTAGAATGATTGACAGTGTTCTAAATGCAGAGCGACACCACATTTTTCACGCTGCCCAGCAATTCCTCATCTTTTTCCTGTTGAGTAGTGCAGAACACTCTTACGACTATTTTTCTCAGGAGGTGGTATGTGAATCGGGAAATGAGCTCATGTTTTTACCTGAAGTTTTATTTGGGTGGTACTCGCTGATGAACGCCCGCGAACATAGTACCCGGGTAACTGTACTCTCTAGCAGATGCTGAGCAACGCGTTGGTCCTCAAGTCGTTGTAGCAGGTATTTGTCTTTGCACCGATCATGACATACAAAATAAAGGAGTTAAAATGCACTTACCAAGGAGATAAAAATATGTCACTCTTCACTGCGCGTCGTATGATTGGAAAGAGAACTGTCATCTAGTCTTGAAGGTTTACGCTACCCATCTGCTTTTCACTTCGTTTCCTAAGAACAGCAACCACATGACAAACATTGCTTGTGACTCGTTTCTGAATACATTTAAGAGCCATCTGATAGCTGGAAAGTGAACTCTGTGCACTCATTTAGTGATGTCTGCATTTGTGAGGTTAGCTAGACGTAAGATTTAGAGAGACTGCAGTGAGACTGCAGTTTGTCATTTGATGTGATTGGGTTGAAGTAATTGTTCAGTAGTAGTCCCACCCGATAGCACCTACCTTCTTTGGAACTGTCATTGTTACAGTCTTTTTGATGAGGATGATACTTGGTTTGCGGGGCGTTCAACTGCGCGGTTATCAGTGCCCGTACAAATTTCCAGTCTTTACACAGCCCAGTCTCGCCACTTTCCGGAATGATGACGAAGTGATGAGGACAACACAAACACCCAGACCCCGGGCGGAGAAAATCCCCGACCCGCCCGGGAATCTAACCCGGGAATCCGTGATTCAGAGGCAGCAACGCTGGCCACTAGACCACTAGCTGCGGACATTCTTTTTGAAGAGCTAAGATATTTCGCCTGTCTCAAATATCTTGCACACGAGGTGGAATAGTTTTGTCATGGCCGGCTCTCCTAACGGTATAATAGCTCTGAAGGAATGTCGTCTGCTCCAGCGTTTTCTTTTCAATTTAGGGCTTTCAATGCTGCGTGAAATTTTTTTCGCTGTATCAGATCTCCCATTTCATCGTCATTTAGTACCTCATACCTTACTATAATATCACCTACAGGTTCAGTTTCCTTCCACAGCCTTTCAATGTGTTCCCTCCGTCTTTCAGCTTTCCCTTCTTAGCTCAGTAGTGGCTTTCTGGCTGAGCTTTTGATATTCAGACAGGTACTTCTCTTTTCTCGAAAGGTCTCTTTAATATTCATAGAGGCGGCGTCTATCTTTCCATAAGTTATGCATTGTTCTATAGCCTTGCTTTTGTCCTCTAGCCACTCATCGAAGGCATTTTGCACTTACTGTCAGTCTCATTTTTAGTCGTTTAGACGCACGTTCATCTACTACATTAAAGCATTTTTATATTATTTTATCACTTAAATTCCATATCTTCTGTCTAATCGAAAGATTTATACTATATCTAGTATTTTTACATATTTATTTATCTGTGCATTCGCAATTTCTTCTTTCAAAGCTCCCGATTGGTCCTTTAAGTTTGACAACTCGTGAAATTTTGTTCTCCGAATGGAACCCTTAGCATCTTAAAATGGCCACTGTAGGTCGAAACCGGTTATTATCGTGTCATAAAAAAGCGATTGTTTCAAATATAAAAAAACTAAAAGTATGTTAATCGCCATCTCCTTAAACTGAATGTCGTTTCCTCCATTCGTCTTCTATTGTATTCCTTTCCAGTATTTCAGTCAAGTGTTGCATAATGCCCCTTCTGGAACTCTCAACCACATCTGAATATTACTATTCATCTCGGTCTCATATCCATAATTTCCTATCGTTTTGCAATCTCATAAGTTTTATTCTGCAATTAATAGGCAATAACAATGGCTAGTCCACACCTCCCCCTAGAAATGTCTTACAGTTTAAAACATGGTTTCGAAAACACTGTCTTACCATTATATAATCGGTCTGAAATATTCCAGTGTTTCCAGTCTATTAGGGGTTGTTCAACCTCCTTGTTTGATTCCTAAACAAGTGTTAGCAAAAATTAAATTATGCTCTGTGAAAAATTCTACCAGTCGGTTTCTTCTTTCATTCCTTTCTCTCTGTTCATGTTTTCTTATTGCTTTTCCGTCTCTTCCTTCTCCTACTTTCGAATTCCAGTCCCTTATCACAATTCAATTTTTGTCTCTCATAACTATATGAATAATTTCTTTTATAGTTTCATTAATTCTTTCAATATCTTCATCATCTGTGGAAGTAGTTTGTGTATAAAATTGTACTGTTGTTTTAGGTATTAACTTCGTGTCTCTCTGAGTTCATTGTGCTGTTGATATCAACGTGCACATATCATATTCTTATTCATTATTAGACCCACTCCTGCGAAATCCCTATTTCTTTTGTATTTAGAACTCTGTGCTCAGTTGACCAGAATTACTGTTCTTCCTGGTACTTCACTAATTCCCACTGTATCTAAATTCGACTTCTCCATTTCCCTTATTAAACCTCTTACCTACCTGTTGACCTGTAGAAAGCCAATCCTGTGTCTGCTTATGACGTCTTTCTGAGTAGTACGCGTACAGAGATCCGAATGGGGAGCCTCCGGAATATTTTACCCAAAACGACACCATTATAATAGAACTATACAGAAGGACTTCTTGCCCTCGGGAAAAATAGCGGCTGTAACTTCTCCATGCTTTCAGTTGTTCGCAGTATCAGCTCAGCAAGGGCACGTTGGCTAATGCTACAGACCAATCAGTCAAGTACCGAAAAGGCTGGTGCTCCTCTACGGGAGCCATGCGTTAGTCTGTCGTCTCCGGAGATACTGCTTCGTTGTGTTACACCTACAATGCAGCTGTCTGTATCGATGAGGAACGCAACCCACTTTACCTTGGCAAGGTCCTGAGCTGAAATGCAACATATAGGAGAAAGCGTAAGACAATGAGAAACTCCCAGAATGGTACCACTTCAGACGAACTACGAGAAGAGGTGAAAAACTAACTAGAAAAAACCAACCTGGTTGAAAACAGAACATATATAGCGGATGTATGCTACATCACTTCGAAAATCTTTGCGGGAAGTGAAGGCAAATGCAATCCATTTTCTTATTACTAGCGAATGCTTACCTCCTACTCACTCACTAGTCTTGTCGCTATGCGCTCCAAGGACATACGAAGAACCTTTGTGAACATGAAGTGCTTACAAGACAAGTTTAGCGACTGGTGAGGTGGTCATAGTTCTTTGATTGTACAGCACACATATTCTTGGTAACGCAGACACAACAGGACTGGTGAGACGTCTGACACGCGAGCGCTAAGTTAGACATAACTGTGCAACCTAATCCGAAAAACGTTATAGGCGGTTCGCCGAAGAATGGTGATAAACCAACTGGATATGAGCAGTCGCTACAGCGTTCAGAGCCAATTAAAAAGGAGTTAGTGATCGGATAATTCAAAGGATAATTGAAATAAACAAAGCACGAAGTCATAGGTATGGAGAACTTGAAAATTTCCTGGATGGATATTTGACTTTCTTTTTCTTATTTACTAAAACTGCTACTAAAATATCGTGCACGTGCGCTATCGCCTAGATTATTATGACTACTTCGTATAGCGTGTAGCTCCTACGTATGTCACGTGACGTGCACTGGCAAAGTAGATAAATAAGGCTGTTTCGCATTTCGCTCATTGCTGACATGGGCGAGGAAACGATTTATGCAAGTTTCAGAATTTGAGGCAAACTTCAGATTTCGAGTCTACGGGGCAGCAGTCCAGAAACAGCGACTGTTATGAAATCCCACATGTCTCTATAGTGAAAGTATATGGTGAAAAGACTAATGGAACCAATCTGAATATCCGCATTGTTAACAATGGTGTTCCAGAGACCACTGACGTCCGAGGTTAACGTCGCAGCATATTGCAACGCAGTTGCTAAGTATTAAAAAAACGCAACTAGAATCACGTCTATGCAGTAGTTTAATTTGATGTCGGAATTGACGCTAACGATACTGCAGCGACTGAAAAATCTTCAATTTGCTCGAAACCGTCACTATGAGCTGCTGGTGATTAACGATGGATACCACCCTTCGATTAGTCACGTTTTCAAAACGCTAGAAGTGTTAGAATTGGTTGGAGGAACTCGTCTAGACTTCAAAAAACTTCCTCGGTTCGCAAATTACCTATATCATAACCCAAGTTGGCCTGCATCTCGTGGTCGTGCGGTAGCGTTCTCGCTTCCCACGCCCGGGTTCCCAGGTTCGATTCCCGGCGGGTCAGGGATTTTCTCTGCCTCGTGATGGCTGGCTGTTGTGTGGTGTCCTTAGGTTAGTTAGATTTAAGCAGTTCTAAGTTCTAGGGGAGTGATGACCATAGATTTTAAGTCCCATAGTGCTCACAGCCATTTTTAACCCAAGTGAAAAGCTGTAGGACAACCTATATTGTCGTGTCCGCTATGTGAATCCTCCACTACGCACCGTTTACCGACCATGGCAAACACAGGCGTGAAGATGGTTTCACACACCATCGGCGGCGCTTCAGAATCCGACTAATTCTCTTTAGCTTGGCTAGCTCCAACGTTGGCTTATCAAAAGAATGCATTTGGGAGTAGCAGTAATTTGTGATAATGTTACTTGATAGTGCATGTAATATGTCGTCATGTCAATGTACTGCACGGTTATTTAAGACCAGAACAGGATGTGTATAAAGTAATTGTGCCAGTTATTTTACCTGTAGTACGGCTGAGCCAGCAACAGCGCCGATGCATTGGACGACGATGTAGAAGAGCGCCCTGAGGATGGAGATGTTTCCACTGGCCAGCAGTCCAATCGTCACGGCAGGGTTTACGTGGCCGCCGCTCACATGGCCCAGCGCCTGCAAAACACACCGCATCGTAACCAAGCGGCACATAATGCGCTGCAAGATTCGTACACTGAGTCGACAAAAGTTACAAAATGGCTTGGTTCAAATGGCTCTGAGCACTAGGGGACTTAACTTCTGAGGTCATCAGTCCCCTAGAACTTAGAACTACTTAAACCTAACTAACATAAGGACATCATACACATTCATGGCCGAGGCAGGATTCGAACCTGCGACCGTAGCCGTCGCTCGGTTCCAGACTGTAGAGCCTGGAACCGCTTGGCCACCTCGGCCGGCCAAAAGTTACAAGATAGCGATATTCACTTACAAAAATAGCGGTTGTATAGCGTACACAACCACTGGTGGAAGCATAGGCGACCAAAGACACTGCTAGCTGAGGCATAACCACATATGGCGAACTAACACACTCTCACAAGCGATAACATCGTCGACTCCCTGCACATCAGCAATGCTGACTGGGTATGTCAGTTGGATACGCCAGCTGCTATCACATCCGACCAACAGGCAACAACAGGTGTAAGTAGGCTGTTTAGGTTTTTATTTTGGTAACGCCGCCGCCACGTAGGCTTTGTATGAAAATCACTGGCTGTGACGTGTGCAGTCTGTGGCTGGTTTGCATTGTTGTCTGCCATTGTAGTGTTGGGCTGTTGGCTGTTAACAGTGCGTAGCGTTGCGCAGTTGGAGGTGAGCCGCCAGCAGTGGTGGATGTGGGGAGAGAGATGGCGAAGTTTTGAAATTTGTAAGAATGGATGTCATGAACTGCTATATATATTATGACTATTAAGGTAAATACATTGTTTGTTCTCTATTAAAATCTTTCATTTGCTAACTATGCCTATCAGTAGTTAGTGCCTTCCGTAGTTTGAATCTTTTATTTAGCTGGCAGTAGTGGCGCTCGCTGTATTGCAGTAGCTTGAGTAACGAAGATTTTTGTGAGGTAAGTGATTGGTGAAACGTATAGGTTAATGTTAGTCAGGGCCATTCTCTTGTAGGGATTACTGAAAGTCAGATTGCGTTGCGCTAAAAAAAATATTGTGTGTCAGTTTAAGCACAGTCATGTACAATTTTTCTAAGGGGACGTTTCACAGGGAAGCCGATAAACTCGCACCCTAAAGCACAAACAATCCGCCAACACTACCCTACACTGTGAATCCGGTATATGACCTATCGGACACTAACCGATGATGAGCCCAACAGTTACAGACATGTTGACGCGGGTAGAGAAGTCAGTGCCAATATTCAGCTGCATCCTCCGAGTAACAACGCCTCACATCGTCTAAAGTATCCACCGAACCCTTGCATCCGCTACTGCTCTTACTATCCGACATGACTAACGCAGAGGTTTTCCTTTCTTGCATCTTGCCTTGGTACTTTTTTTCCCCTGCCGTTCAAACCGCTACCCTTCGTTTAACTTTCGACCCAATCTATCCTCAGATGAGCGCATATTAATGGTTAACGATAAACAGACGTACGCAAACATCACAGTAGCCACATTCTGGCCGGCCGGTGTGGTCGATCGGTTCTAGGCGCTTCAGTCTGGAACCGCGCGACCGCTGCGGTCGCAGGTTCGAATCCTGACTCGGGCATGGATGTGTGTGATGTCCTCAGGCTAGTTAGGTTTAAGTAGCTCTAAGTTCTAGGGGACTGATGACCACAGATGTTGAGTCCCATAGTGCTCAGAGCCATTTGAACCACATCCTGCGAAGACCTCACTTAGTGAAAACTAACCACTATGCAAAGACGGCAGTAGACAAGATCCTCTCCCCATTGACAACGCAGTGACTGGCGACCTTTTCTTAACGACCGAGAGCACTGGAGTTTGAATAGAGTTGTCAGTGCTAACAGACAAGCAACAATGCGTGAAATAACCGCAGAAAACAATGTCGGAGGTACGACGAACGTATCCGTTTGGATAGTGTAGCGATATCTGGATTTAATGAGCTATGGTAGCAGATTAAAAATGACTCTGAGCACTAAGCGACTTAACTTCTGAGGTCATCAGTCGCCTAGACCTTAGAAGTAATTAAAACTAACTAACCTAAGGACATCATTCACATCCATGACCGAGGCAGGATTCGAACCTGCGCCCGTAGCTGTCGCTCGGTTCCAGACTGTAGCGCCCAGAACCGCTCGGCCACTCCGGCCGGCTTGGTAGCAGAGGACAGACAAGAGTGGCTTTGCTGCAGCGCTTCTCGTGGGCCCGTGACAATATAGGTTGGACGTTAGACGACCGGAAAACCGTTGCCCGGTCAGACGAATCCTGATTTCAGTTGGTAAAAGCTGCTGACAGGGTTCGTGCGCGACGCAGACCCCAAGTAGCCATGGACCCAAATTGTGAACGAGGCACTGTGCAAGCTGGTGGAGTCTCCATAATTTTGTAGGCTGTGTTTATACGGAATAGACTTGGTCCTCGGTTACGTTTGGCTACTTGGAGACCATTTACAGTCGTTGGTGTACTTCATCTTCACAAACATGGATAGATTTTTTATCAATTACAATGCGCCATTTCATTGGGCCACAATTGTTCACAACTTGTTTGAGGAATCATTCATGGGCATTTCGAACGAATGATTTGGCCATTCAGATCGCCCGAAATGAATCCCATCGAACGTTTATAGGATATAATCGAGACGTTAGTTCGCGCAAAAAATCCTGTACCAGCAACACCTTCGTCATTATGGACGGCTGTAGAAGCAGCGTGGCTGAATATTTTTGCTAAATACTTCCAACGATCTGTTGAGTTCATGCTAGTTTGAGTTGCTGCACTGCGTCGGGGAAAAGGAGGTCCGACACGACATTGGGCGGTATCTCATGACTTTTGTCACCTTGGTGTGTTTTGTCGGTGAAAATATCTAGTAATTTAAAAACTTTCCTTGAAAAGACCCCAACGAGCGACTGACTTGGTGACGCTATCTAGTTGTCCTTAGAAAACTAGGATAACGTACTGGTAATTAACTGGCATTCTTAGAATTCCGGTTTTAACTGACAGGAATAGTCACAACGGAGAAAACGTTAGTTACTCCGAGGAAACATCATGTTATTATCATGATAATGGCGTGTGTTAGGAGAGGAAGGGTATGCCATTTCAGTCGGCCGCGGTGGCAGAACGGTTCTAGGCGCTTCAGTCCGGAACAGCGCGACTGCTACTGTCGCAGGTTCGAATCCTGCCTCAGGCATGGATGTGTGTGCTGTCCTTAGGTTAGTTAGGTTGAAGTAGTTCTAAGTTCTAGAGGACTGATGACCTCAGATGTTACGCCCCATAGTGCTCAGAGCCATTTGAACCAGGTATGCTTGGGTACCTCAGTTGGTGGAGCACTTGCCGGCGAAAGGCAAAGGTCCCGAGTTCGAGTCTCGGTCCGGCACACAGTTTTGATCTGCCATGAAGTTTCAGGTGACTTTATTCCACGCATACAGGATGGCATAACTGCTCACGCATTGTTGTCATGGAAGATTGATTTGGCAAATTTGGTGTTGCATTGTGTATCAGCTACCTAGTGCTAAAACCGTAAGTGGCACAATTATCGCAATCTACATATTTATTGCATGGATCGAATCAGCCTTTGCGGTACTCGAAAACTAAGTAGTTCAGGCAGATATAGAGCGTAAAATATATTCAAAAACAGTGTTTTTGGTTTTCGAAATGTAAATTCTTCTATTTCCCTTAAATTTTGCGATTACCAAGTATAAATCTCTGCTTAGTTTAGGGCGCTACCTCCGTAAAAAGACGGACTATGAGACCCCACTATGAAAGCCAGTAAGCCGTTTGAAGACGAACTGTTACAGATGGAAACTGGTAATAGTGGTTCTTAAATAAAGTTACTTAAAAAGGAAGTTATATTTTTAAGCATACTTCGTATCATATGACCTCGAAGGAAACGAGGAAAGTGAGATAATAAGCCACAAGTGACGACAGCTACGCTGCTAATGTGGAGGTATGCAGTGAAAATTTATTACTTCGAGATTACGTTGTCACACGGCGTACTATTACGTAGATACAGCGCGGTACAAGACGGTACGAATTCAAGAACTGTGCGCTAGACAACCGTTGAGTTTAACCGCGGTTTTAACCGCAAAGCAAATAAATCATTACATATTCTAACGTATAACAGACATTAGCGACAGAGAAAATGAAATTGACTTTTAGTTTTATTCGTTACCTCTAGTTAATTTCAAACAGTGGGCCGTCCTGTCTTACTCTTTTGTGTTTTATTAAAGATTTGTTGTGTGATATTGTGTTTGGCTTACAACGCATGTGACAGCGCATAGGACATTACTACTTAAGCATTACTACTTAATTATTGTAAGGTTTACACGCATCCGATGCGTGCGCTCAGTTCTCTATACGCGCCAGGAGAAATGAACTTGGCATTACCCAAATTCTGTTGCTAGAAATTCTTTGTCAATCCACACTAATCAATGTACACTGATATCCGGTATATCCACCTCTGTCACGTATAACAGCGGCGGAGCGTCGTGGCATTAAAGCAATGACGCCTTGGCACTCCGCTAGAGAGAGTTGGCACCACATCTGCACACACAAGTCACCTAATTCCCGTAAATTCCAAGTGGGGGGGGGGGGGGGAGGGGGCATTAGCTCTGCCGTCACTTCATACACGTCCCAGATGTGTTCCATCAGGTTCACATCTGTTAAGTTAAGGGGTCAGCATATCAATTGGAACTCGCCACTGTGTTCCTCGGACCACTCCATCACACTCCTTGCCTTATGACAGGGCGCATTATCTTGTTGAAAAATGCCACTGCTATCGGGAAACATGATCGTCATGAAGGGGTGTACGTGGTCTACAACAAGTACACGATACTCCTTGGCCGTTATGATGCTCCAGTGGACCCCTGAATCGCCACGTGAATGTTTCCCAGAGCATAATGGAGCCGCCACTATGTGCACGAACTGTTCTCTGTTCTCCCGGAAGACGATGGACTCGCGGTCACTTTCGCTACGATGAAGAAGATATCGGGATTCATCAGACCATCCAACGCTCTGCCACTGCGCTAACGGCCAGTGCTGATGGTCACGTGCCCATTTCAGTCGTATTTTCCAATGTCCTGGTGTTAACATTGACACATGCATGGGTCGTGAGCTGCAGAGGAGCATCGGCAGATGTGTTCGGCGCACTGCGTTTTCAGACACACTTGTGCTCTGCCCAGCATTAAAGTCTGAATTTAGTTCCGTCACAGTTCCTGTTTTACCAGTCTGCGCAGTTTACGCCGTCCGACATCTGTAGTGAGAGGTGGCCACGCAACCACACGACGTCTGGACCTGGTTTCGCCACGTGTTGAAGACAGCACTTGTGCAGTTTCGGAAATGCTTGTGCTGAGCCTTTGGGCCATCAGAGTCTACCCTCGCTCGAACTCCGATAGAGCGCGCGCCTTCCCTGTTCTATACACGGCAGTATCCTCACTGATACTACATACACCGCGCGTGTGTCTGACAAGCAGTCATTCCTCGCCAGGTGACACTGCTAGCGCCTGCATGGATTTATATCGATCGTAGGTCAGTGGTCATAATGTTCTAGCTGATCAGTGTATATCTTGCTCCATTTAAAAGAAAATCAATGTGTGCCACTCGTTCGTGGAATTTTTTTGGTATAGTCTGTGTAGACGCTATTCTTCGGTCACACCATCTCTTGGAAGTGCATGCAATTTGCCGAATATTTCATTGCGCTTCCAAGTTTGAATAACAGAGAACGCAAGGGTATGCTCAGCTCCGTAACAGGTTTGTTAAAAGTAAAATATCATGCATAACTGCACTCTGTGCAAAGCGTTCAACTAGAAGTGACAGAGCCAACCTTATCTGAATGGATCGGACTATTCATTAGTCTTGTGCTAAGTTATTACATCCTCTTTACCATAACCGAGCGAAGAGGTCCAGTGTTTAAAGCACTCCAGTCGCTTTTATGGGAAATATGGTTCAAATTCACGTCTGGCCATTATGAGTCAAGATTTCTTCCATTTCTCCAAAATCATTTCTGCGAATGTCACTTTGGTTCCTTAAACACACCTGATTCTTTTCCTCATTCGTGTCCAATTCCAATTACTATTTCGTCTGTAATGAACCACACGTCAAAATTTTATGTACCTCGTTTTATTTTCAAGGCAAGGGTTGCCCTCCTGTTCTTTGCTGAAATGGTGCGAGCTTCACCATCCCTGCGAAATTCCTGAGGCTCCTTAAATCACATGGAATGGAGCAGCTGCTTGACAACTTATCACAACTCATTGCCGAAGAAAATGTCGCTTATCAGTTTCTAGTCTCCAATTTTCCGTGTTTATACAAGTTATTTTTAGTTACCTGGTACAGTGTCAACAAATTTTGGAAGTAACGCTGAAAACCTACTGCATATAGCCTAAAATATTGTACGACCAGCTCATCGAAAATAAAGTAATGCAACTAAAAATTGAAGCTGCAGGAGCACTCATGGAAACTGAAGGCAAGGACTGCATGGCTAGGAAACGAAATAAATAAGATAGCTAAAAATTGGTGGAGCGCTTTGGTAAACTAAATAACGTTTTCCAAATGAAGATGCCAATGCATCTGAAACGGCACATGTACAAGTAGAGTGCTTGGTCAGTTTTTACATATGACAGTGAGACACGAGTTTAAAGATATAGTCTTAGTAGTATGAAATTTACGTACCGTCTTTTGCCTGATTTTTTTCAGGAACGTTCCCTTTATCGTATCTCACATCTGTAAGGACCTCTGTAGTTCCTTTTGATTTTAGCACGTTGCTAAACTAACAACACGAGCAGGGGGGCGCAGTTGTTAAGGCCAGGACTCGTATTCTAGAAGAGAGGGTTAAAATCCCCGTAGAGTCACACACATTTATGTTTTCCATCGTGTCCAAAAATCATTTAAGGTTAATGACGGGGTGAGTTTGCTGAAAAAAAAAGAAAGGAAGATACTGCCGGTATCCTTTGCCATTTTTGTTCAGTCCCAGTTTATGTCGTTTGTATACACTTTGAAGTATAAATTTTATGACGAGCTTTTGATGTGTGTAGATTTTCCAGTCTTGTTAGCTGAGAGTGTAAGTTATTGACATAAAATGAAATTTTTATTTCGGAATGGGACTACAAACGTCAAGGAACACAGGTTTATAGGAGAAATACACAGATGTAAAAAATGTATACTGCGGAATCATACAGGAAAATTCCCTAAGTTTGAAATGGATCTTGTCTGTTTAATAAGTCGGCGTTTGAGAGTATGGAACATCATACTGCACAGATGACAGATGTGATGGAATTAAGTGTCTGATGTTTCACCAGTGAAGTAGACCATTAAAATAATGAGTGTTTCCAACATTAGTCGTTACGTCTGGGAAGTTGGAGGGGAGAAAATCATCCTTTTCTTCTGTGCGTTATTAAAATACAAAACACATGTCACTGCGAACTCTTATTTGCAACACATCATGTGTTATTCCCTTCCTGACTTACAAGCTGACTCTGACGCTTCACCAGTTCAGAAGCGTATGTCTGTGAGAAAGAACTCAGCTTCGAGTGGAAAAAAGGCCTAACAACCCTCATAAATAAGTCAAGTGACCATCTGATTTGGTATCTTAATGAAAAGTAGTTTTTACTTAAGCTAGAAGAAGCGCCGCGGGAAGGCAGGCTTTTAAGTAGTAATACTAGTTTCTTTAGCCAGAAATTTAAGGTTGGTTGGTTGATTTGGTGGAGGGGACCAAATAGGAAAGTCATCGGTCCCATCGGATTAGGGAAGGATGGGGAATAAAGTCGGCCGTGCCCTTTCAAAGGAACCATCCTGACATTTGCCTTAAGCGATTTAAGGAAATCACGGGAAACCTCAATCAGAATGGCTGGGCGCGGATTTGAAGCGTCGTCATCCCGCATGCGAGTCCAGTGTGCTAACCACTGCGCCACCGCGCTCGATGCCAGAAATTTAACAAAGATCTATTATCTACTACTAATATGTGGCACCAGCTTTATATATATCTGGTAATTCCTTCCTAGTATTTCAAATTTTTCTTCGTAGTACGAGGGTTGGAACTTAAATAGTGGCAACTAATTATTCACAACTGATACAAAAGAGTTACATGTGTGCACCTTTTACTCTCCTTCAAAGTAGTCACCAGCGTTGTGTAGAACCCGTTACCAGCGATGTGGAAGGCGTAGTATACCGTTAGAAGAGCCTGTTCTGCTGATGGAGCGAATGGAGCGGTCTACTGTCTGTCGAATCTGTGGAAGAGTTCTGAAGTGAGTGCCACGAAGTGGTTCCTTGATCTTCGGAAACACATCAAAGTCACAAGTACTGAAGTCCGGGGAGTATGGTGGATGGTACAGAACTTCCCAGTCCCATCGACCGTGCAGAGCAGCCACAGCTTGCGCTGTATGTGCCCGCACATTGTCGTGCAAAATTGATGGGTGAGTTGCTCAGAAAGTGTCGCCGCTTCTTTCGCAAAGCTGGTCGCAGTTGATGCTCCAAAAACGCACAGTAATGCTGTGCATTGACGGTCTGCCGTGGAGGAACATAATTCGTTAGGATAACACCATCACAGCCGTACACGAGAATCACCATAACTTTAGACCGCTCCATTCGCACCATCAACAGAACAGGCTCTGCTAACGGTATGCTATGCCATCCACATAGCTGGCAACTGGTTCTACACAACGCTGGCGACTATTTTGAAGAAGAGTAACAGGTGCAAATATGTAACTCTTTTGTATCGGTTGTGAATAAATAGTTGCCACTATTTAAGTTCCAACCCTCGTAGAAGGTTAACATTCATAAGTACAGTAATATTATACGGTTTTCATCATTAAACAGCGCTGAATTATAGTTCTCCGTATATAGATGTAGAATTTGAGCAATTTCTTTTTCCCCTTTAATAGCGACATGATCTCGTGCGAATACCGTGACCATGATTTGATCATTATAGAATTCATCGGCCAGATCGCAAAAGAATATTGATCACCAGTTTCAGTTCTAGGTATTGATCATCTCAAGATTTAAAAGCGTTAAAGAGGCAGTTTTTTCTCTTAAGATCTGAAGATGACTGATGCACTGGATTAGAAACCATTACAATTGAAGAATTGAAGAATGAGATTTTCACTCTGCAGCGGAGTGTGCGCTGATGTGAAACTTCCTGGCAGATTAAAACTGTGTGCCCGACCGAGACTCGAACTTGGGACCTTTACCTTTCGCGGGCAAGTGCTCTACCTTTTTTTTATCTCATTTTGTTCGCTTTCTTTCGTCGAATTGGCTCGGGGCGGACGCCGTAAGACATTCGTTTCAGTTCGTTGTTGATCGGTGCACTCAGTTTTTTTTTTTTTTATTATTACAGAGGGCAGCTAACCCTCTGACCGAACACACTGAGCTACCGTGCAGGCTTTTTTTTTAACCTAGAACTACTTAATCCTAACTAACCTAAGGACATCAAACACATCCATGCCCGAGGCAGGATTCGAACCAGCGACCGTAGCAGTCGCGCGGTTCCGGACTGAGCGCCTAGAACCACCAGACCACCGCGGCCGGCATACCATCTGAGCTACCGAAGCACGACTCACGCCCGGTACTCACAGCTTTACTGCTGCCAGTACCTCGTCTACCTCTGCAAGGTTCGCAGGAGAGCTTCTGTAAAGTTTGAAAGGTAGGAGACTAGGCACTGGCAGAAGTAAACCTGTGAGTAGCGGGCTTGAGTCGTGCTTCAGTAGCTCATATGGTAGAGCACTTGCCCGCGAAAGGCAAAAGTCCCGAGTTCGAGTCTCGGTCGGGCACACAGTTTTAATCTGCCAGGAAGTTTCATTATATTTGAAGTTTCCACCATCCACATGGTGTGATGTTATATACACAGGAGTATATCAATTCATATTACAGTTCTGTTTACCCTACAGACCAATCCAAAACTGTTGTATAAAACATGCTCGGAGTTTTTCAGGGTACAACCTCGAGCTTTCGACGATTACCTCCACTGTCTTCGTAAGGAGAAACTGACTGTCAAAACTGGTGCTGTCGTGGCCTTATACAGCCAAAAGACGTCTTCTGATTGGTCGGTAATTACTTCACGCTGCCACAGATAGTGTTAACGTCTGGACTGCTGGCACTGCCGCTCCCGCCGTAGCGTAAACATGCCGACAAGTATCTGTTGTTCTTCTCTGCATCGACAGCTCGCTTACATGCACCGCTAAGATTGTGTCCGCTGATATGGTAGGAAATCATCTCACACGTTCTTTCTCACGAATCTAAAACTGTAGGAGAGAACGTATTAGACGGAGAGAAAAAGGGAAAGAAAAGAAGAAGGCAAATGAAAGAGGGAAAGAGGGGCTCGAGGGAGGAGGAGAGAGAGGACGAGAGATAGATAGAGAGAGAGAGACAGAGAGAGAGAGTGAGAGGGAGAGAGAGAGGGGGGGCAGGGAGTGGGACAGAGAGAGAGAAAGGGGGGGAGGGGGCAGGAAACAGAGAGAGAGAGAGAGAGAGAGAGAGAGAGAGAGAGAGAGCCAGGAGGGAGGAAAGTGCTGCATACTCGTATATCGTATTCCATCTGAGGAAGTTTATAGAGGGACTTCGTTATAACTCCAATTGGTATTCTGAGAGACCACCTCAGTAACACATCACCAGAAGGTGGTGAGAAGATCACTGCAATCTCAGAATTAATGAGAGGGTATTCATTGGCAAGAGTTCCACAAAAACAGGTTAACGAGGCAATGTTCCCCGCTAACTGTCACGGCAATGTTATCGTTATTACATGGAGCATTCCTGGCGAAAGATATCCAGACCACTAGCATCTCATGAATGTGCTCTTCTAATGAATATGTTTAACCTCTATTACTGTCACAGCGTATTTTCTCAGTAGTGTCCATTTCAAAATGTGACCTCATGTGAAATTCTTAATTTCTTAGCGAATCGATATACGGTAACACCTGACTGAAGAAATCAACAAAACAAATAGACAATTGCATTCGTACTGACAGGTCAAGCGCTGTGGCATAGTTACATAAAATTACGGCAGCAAACGTACTATACAGGATTCAACCGCTTGCTTACACCCAGCAAATGCCGACTACGTCACTTATTACAAGGCATTGCCATCCTAAAGGGTCCGAGTCGAGTTTGATGATGGGCGTCAGACTGAAGAAATTTCATGTACAAATCTGTGGAATCAATCAACCCTCCTTGAACTACGGTTTCATGCATGTACCGGTAACAAAGAAATGTGATAGTTACCACAACTAAGCACAACACATTTTCTACCAAGGGTACATTTAAGCTTTTTCTCTGCAACTAGTGAGAACGGTCCGAAGCAACGACGAGCCACTATGACTAACATGACATCTCACTTTAATATAGGAACTGTCAGATGTGTATCCAAAGAAAAATGATGTATTTATAAGCTGGGATGGCATAAGGAACATGAAGATGCACGCAATTAAGGTTAGAGGATAGGAAGAACGCTCCTAATTTGGGTATCATACAGCTATTGCCACCTAGAATAACTCCAAAAGTGTAATAGTAGCTGAAAAGTTGTAGGACAAATGTTGCATGGGACAACGGCGGCCATAATATGACGTTGTTTTTTTGTTGCTAGGTAGGGTCGCGTCAGAGATACGGTCAACCTTTTTTTTTTTAAATGGGATGCTATAGCGTAGTACTTATTCTCTGATAGCGGCTGTCGAGACGAATCCAATGATGTGTAACAATAAGAAGTTGAAGTTCAACGAAGGTCACAAAGGTGGCATGAACGTCTATTTATAGAAGGTGTTCGACGTCATGATCATTGGTATCAATGCAGTGCTGCAATCTTATTATCATGGATTGAGTGATATTCCTTATCACTTCGGCACTTACCGAAGCACATGCTCTAACGATTCTGCCTCGTACATTGTGCAAATAGTAAATATATTCGCCGAATACGGCTTATCCATCTAACGTGCCATTGATATGTAAACACCATTCGACGGTTTCGCAATACAACACTAATAGGAACGGTAAGACTACTATCGTCGAATCAAGCGAATGTGAATGATGTATTCCTTGGAAGTACAAGTCGATATGCTTCTCATTTACGGAGAATGCCAACGAAATTCAGTGAGAACTAGAGACTTATACGCTGAAAGATATCCTCAACTTACCCATCCTCCACTTCGTACATTTAAATATGTGTATGATAAATTGAGAACAACTGGATCTTTAACGCACTGGAAACATATCTGGCAAAGGAAAGTTACTAACGAGGAAACGGAAATTGGTGCTCTTGCCGCTGCGGTTCGAGATCCTTGTGTTAGTTCCCGTCAAATCGCAAGTGAATCTGGCAAGAGCCAGAGTTGTGATGTTCGAGTTCGGCATCGTCATGAATATCATCCTTACCATATCAGTCTCCACCAAGAATTAACTGGTACGGATTGTTTGCGTCGTATTGAATTCTGACGAAGGGCTCAACTTCATATTCAGAGGGATGACACATTTATTAACTTGATTTTATTTACTGACGAGGCTACATTCACAAATCCATGGAAATGTTAATTTGCAAAACATGCAGTATTGGGCAACTGAAAATCCATGTTGGCAGCGGCAAGTTGCACACCAAAAACCGTGGTCGGTGAATGTATGGTGTGGGATTCTGGAGGACAGAATTATAGCCCCTATTTCAAAGAAGGAAATCTTAATGGTAGGAAGTACACCACATTCCTGCAAGAAAGGTCTGTTATTGGAAGAAATACCTTTAGGAATAAAGAAAAGAATGTGGTATCAACACGATGGATGTTTGGCACATTTTTCGCTGATGCCTAGAAATGAGTTTCAGAAACAATTCCCAAATTGTTGGATAGGACGCGGAGGAGATGTGTCGTGGCCGACTCGTTCGCCAGACTTGACGCCTCTGGATTTTTTTCTTGTGGGGATTCGTACAAGACATTTTTTATAAATACGTTCCAACTACACCTGAAGATATGTGAGAGAGAATTGTCAGAGCATGTGCTTCTGTAAGTGCCGATATGATAAGGACTACCACTCAATCCATGATAAGAAGACTGCAGCACTGCATTGATACCAATAGTCATCACATCGAACACCTTCTGTAAATGGACGTTCATGACACATTTGTGACCTTCGTTGACCTTTAAAGACCTCGCTGTTACACATCATTTGATTCGTCTCGATTGCCGCTATCAGAAAATAAGAACTAAACTATAGCATCCCATTTAAAAAAAAAGTTGACCTTCATATATCTGAAGCGACCCCTCCTAGCAACAAAAAAACATCGTCATATTATGGCCCCCGTTGTCCCATGCAAATTTTGTTCCACAAACTTTTGTTCAAATGTGTGTGAAATCCTATGGGTCTTAATTGCTAAGGTCATCAGTCCCTAACCTTACACACTACTTAACCTAAATTATCCTAAGGACAAACACACACGCCCATGCCCGCGGGAGGACTCAAACCTCCGCCGGGACCAGCCGCACAGTCTATGACTGCAGCGCCAAGACCGCTCGGCTAATCCCGCGCGCCCACAAACTTTTCAGCTCCTACCATACTTTAGGAGTTATTCTTGATGGCAATAGTTAGTGACTCACCCTGTATATTGATACGGTGTAGTGCTTATGGCACCGGACTCTTTCTGGTGAGCGGGTGGATTCAGATCCTCATTCGATTTTCAATTGTTTACCTAAACAGACTAAAGGGAATAGGGGTATGACTTCCTTGGACGTGGCCGATTTCTTTCATAATCCTTGTCTATTCCGAGCCTGTACTCTGTCTCTTATGACCTTATCATCGACAAGACATTATACCCATCTCCTACCCTTGTTCTGAGTATTACTGGTGCAATTTTGATTACAATGACTTGGTTTCTTTTCGCAAAAGGTCTACACAGATCATTAAGAAATAACAACATAACGGAGAGAGTCACACATTTGTTTTCTTACAAAAGAATTCAACATACAGCAACAATATCACGGAAAACAAAGTGACGTGGGACTTCAACTGAGACGCCGAGTGGTTTGCGCCGCGAACTGCTCCATGGCTCAAAACATGACGCGCTTGGGGCGCTGGGTGCGGTTGACCGGCAACAGAAGTGTGAGTTGTTCAAGAGAAGCCCTGCGTCTAATGTAGTGAGCTAATGTACAAAACATTGCACCCCTAGTGAGTGTCAAACTTCGTAGACACAAAAATTCGTTAGACTGGCCAGTACAAAATGTTACACATTAATTTTGCCAACATCTACCCACTGTTTGATAGTATAGGAAGTCACAACTTTCGGAAAATGGTCCGATGATCCCCTTATCATACAATAATGTTACCTACGCGTATTTTTTCCAATTGAGCTAATGTGCCGTCTCCATTCGTGAATGGTGCACGTATGTGGGAGCAGCTGTTTCTAGAAGCATGTACATGAAATGTTCTCGCAGTTGCGAATACGAACAACGATCAGCTGTATAAGGGAATGACGACAGTGGAAATTTGTGCCGGACCAGGACTCGAACCCGGATTTCCGCTTTACACGAGCGGTCACCTTAATCGCTTTTACTATCCGTGCACGACTCACGAAGAAACATAAACGTCCAGATGTTGTTGTTCCTGAGTCTTTACGTAATTTCCGTAACGAGGAGAACATTTTAATTGAAAGCCGCTGTCTGGCATCAGCGGATATATACCATACTGCAGTGTCTGCGTTGTTAAGAAGGAAGATGCAATGTTCCTTTGAAAATGCTTGCATATCGGAAGGAAAATTGCATCATTCTTCTTAACAACACAGGCGCTGCAACACCGCATCGTTTCTATAAGCAGTCTCTAAAAACTACTTATTTAAGGACTTCCACATTACCCAAATGTGCTTGACCGACCTTCTCTCCGTTGAATGCTACTGATAGCATGTATCGATTATCTTGAAATGCTACAGACGTATAATTTCCTCAGTTCTGGTGGAAGGAATTCCTGTATTGCAACTCCACGCAGTACGAAACGTTACATAAGGATTTTTGCTAACATCACGCCAATGCTAAGCATTAAGGAGCTCCCAAGTTTGAGAGAATACTCTGATGGTTCATTACACAGTAACATGTGATTCCTCCTCCTATATTACTCCTGGTGAACTAGGGCTTCTCCTGTAACTACATCTACTTCGTGGACTGTCAAATTCCTACAAACTTTCTGAACTGCACTCTGCTCCATCGCTCCGAGTGGTCAGCACACTGGACAAGCATTCAGGAGGACAGCTGTTCAAATCCGCGTCCGGCCATCGATAGTTAGGCTTTCCGAGATTTCTCTAAACCGCTTAAGGTAAATTCCGGGATGATTCCGATGAATGTGCACAGCTGCCATCGTTCCTCTTCCTTCTCTAATCCGAACATGTGCTCCGACTAATGACGTCACTGTCGACGGGATGTTAAACTCTAACCTTCCTACGTTTCCACTCTCCGCCGCCTGAAGTGTTTTTAGGAGCAATCTCTAATGCTACGCTAATTTCCGAGAAGCGTTGCTTATAGAACACACGGGCTCCGAACAACATATATCGAACGACGAAATAATCGAAAGTACGGCTGTCGTGGCGGGAGATATCGAAAGTGTTAAGTGCTTTGCCAAGTGAACAACGTTTAGCGTTATGAACAGGAATGAGTGAAGCCGTTGTAGTCTCCAGGCCTGATATTTTTACCTAGTGAAAGTCAGTTCCTCGATTGTGTAATGTGGAGTCTTGTATGGATTACTGTTGGGCTGGCTCTGAGCTCTATGGGACTTAACATCTGAGGTCATCAGCCCCCTAGAACTTAGAACTACTGAAACCCAACTAACCTAAGGACATCACACACATCCATGCCCGAGGCAGGATTCGAACCTGTGACCGTAGGCCTAGAACCGCTCGACCACCACGGCCGGATTTCTGTTGGGATTATCGATTGCTGCCAACTGACTGTTTCTGCAATTGTGTGAATTGACATGGAGACAGCTGTGTAAAACTTCGTAAGAAATCCACCGATGCTGATTTCCTATTTCAACTGTACTGCGCGCCACGTCAGAAAGGAACATCGATAAGGAAAAGCACCTTGTTAGTTAATTGAAGGTTGGCCATCTAAAAGAGCATTGTTTTT
The DNA here is from genome assembly GCF_023897955.1 of Schistocerca gregaria. NCBI lineage: Eukaryota > Metazoa > Arthropoda > Insecta > Orthoptera > Acrididae > Schistocerca > Schistocerca gregaria. The sequence continues at coordinate 179,997,683 of NC_064931.1, read as the reverse complement.
CTCTCGTGTTGGGTAAGAGAGTATACCTTACAAGCGACTGCTTCCGAAATCGAGTTATCGAGAACACCATTTGTGACTACTATGGGTTTTGTTGAGAAGTCTGCTATGTGTCACGAAGGTCAGCGTTCCTATCGGTGGACAAAATAAGATAGTGGAAATAGGCGAAGAACATATAGCCACCCGGAAATACAAGAAAGAACGACCGGTAAAACAAGAATTTGAAAACATGTGGATCCTTTGGAGACACTGAAAGGAAATCCCGTAAGTGCTTCATAGTTAGAGTATATTCGATGGGCAAGGAAACTTCGTGTCTCTTGCCCAGGACAAGAGTTATAGTAGACGGCTTTAAGTCCTGCAGCACCTTGAAGAAAGAAGAATTGCAACATGATTTTGTAAATGATTCTGTTTCTTTGGACGATCCATCTTTCCACACACAGAAATCTGCCAAATCGTCGATTAAAAGAGAGGGCCGACCGAGAGACAGGGACGAACTGTAGCTCTTCCAGTAATTGTACTGTTGAATCCTAGTTGTCACAGATGGTACGTCTAGGAAACCTGTTTCTCGGATACCAAGACAGCAATTCAAGAAAATCCCATTAATGAGCTTTTTTTCGAAAAGTACATGACAAAACTTAACTTTGTGTTAAACAGACATGCCGCAAGCAAAGGGCGACAGACAAAGTAAACCATGTTTATCGGTACATACAATTCCTAAGTCGCTGGTGTTGAATGGTCTTCTAATTTTGATGCTGCTGTAGAAGTGGGTCGCGGCCAGTCGGAGAGGCGCTTATAATCTCTTCGCATAGAGGCCGCTACCATCGCATTGTCGTCCTGGAGAGGAGTCGGTCAGCGTGCAATCGAGGCCTACGAGAAACACAGGCTGCGGCGCGTACGTCACGGGGGTAGGCCTGAGCTAGCTCGCTCGCTCAGCTCAGCAAACGAAATGCGTTTCAAATCGTGTTAAGTCGTAACTGGGTGTTTATGTACTAACAATAATTGCGTATTCTACTCAAATCTGCTTTTAGAGAGTCCTACTGATCACTAGTACTACAACAAAATACACGACTGTGCAGTGACTGTAATTTAAGATCTATGCTCTGCATAAATGGTATAACAGCATTTAGTCTCTACTGCTTAACAGTGCTCATTTCATACAAGATGTGCCTCATCCAACCGATTAAAGCTTTATTATACCCAGTACAGCCGTAACAAATCATTAGTAGGCATATGGACTTTCGAACGCTGTAGTTCTAATAAACAATAAGACTCCATAATAGCGGATTCACAGCAGAAGATGCAATTCTCATTTGTAGATAAACATGCAATTGCGAGTGAACAGTTGCAGAAGCGTAGTTTGTCTGTTAAGCTGAGCGAGAGAGAGAGTCAGGCCTACCTTCGTGACGTCCGCGCCGCGCCCTGTCTTTATCGTGGGCCGCGGCATGCAGTTGGCTGACGTCTTCTTAATAGCCCTCTCTGCTCCCTCGTCTCCGACTGGTGTGTCGGCGCTTGACTTTACGCCGTTACATGTACTTTAACAGTTTGCGGTTGCATGGGAAAGTTCAACCTTTCGGGGCTCTCCCAGTATTCCTCAGAGACCTATCTATACCGTACCTGGGTTCGGAGAACAAGGATTGCTCCCGACCGCGTATACAGTACGCGGAATAGTCCATGAAGAAGACGTGGCTGACGAGTAAAGTAAGTGAAATTACTAGTTTCAATTTGTAATTAATGTCAACTTAGTAAACGTGCGTCTTTTGTCATCCCTCTAATCACCGCAATAAACACTGTCCATATTTTGCCTCCACGAGAGTCGCGCGCTCGATATATATCGTTTGGAGCCCGAGCGTTGCATACACAACCCTTCTTAGAAATTACCAGTGCCACACTATGTGATCAAAAGTATCCGGACATCTTGCTGAAACTGACTTACACGTCCGCCTTACAAGTCGGCGTTCGAAAACATCCCAAAAGTATTGTATACGATGCAGGTCAGGACTGTGCAGTCCAGTCCATTACAGGGATATAATTGTCGTGTAACGACTCTGCCACAGGCCGTGCATTATGAACAAGTGCTCGATGGTGTTGAAAGATGCAATCGCCATCAAAAATGGTTCAAATGGCTCTGAGCACTATGGGACTTAACTTCTGAGGTCATCAGTCTCGAAGAACTTAGAACTACTTAAACCTAACTACCCTAAGGACATCACACACATCCATGCCCGAGGCAGGATTCGAACCTGCGACCGTAGTGGTCGTGTGGTTCCAGACCGCAGCGCCTAGAACCGCTCGGCCACTCCGGCCGCAATCGCCATCCCCGAATTGCTCTTCAACAGTGGGAAACAAGAAGGTGCTTAAAACATCAATGTAGGCCTGTACGAGGGGTGCAAGCCCCCTCCATGAAAAACACGACCACACCATAACACCACTGCCTGGAAATGTTACTGTTGGCTCTACACACGCTGGCAGATGACGTTCACCGGGCATTCGCCATACCCACACCCTGCCATCGGATCGCCACATTGTGTACCGTGATTCGTCACTCCACACAACGTTTCTCCACTGTTCACTCGTCCAATGTTTACACTTCTTACACCAAGCGAGGCGTCGTCTGGCATTTACTGGCTTGATGTGTGGCTTATGAGCAGCAGCTCGACTATGAAATCCAAGTTTTCTCACCTCCCGCCTAACTATCGTAGTACTTGCAGTGGATCCTGATGCAGTTTGGAATTCATGTGTGATGGTCTGGATAGGTGTCTGCCTACTACACATTACAACCATCTTCAACCGTTGGCGGTCTCTGTCAGTGAACAGATGAGGTCGCCCTGTTCGCTTTTGTGCTGTAGGTGTCCCTTCACGTTTCCACTTCACTATCACATCGGAAACAGGGGACCTAGAGATGTTTAGGAGTGTGGAAATCTCGCGTACTGACGTATGACACCCAATCACCTGGCCATGTTCGAAGTCCGTGAGTTCCGCGGAGCGCCCCATTCTGCTCTCTCACGATGTCTATTGACTACTGAAGTCGCTGATGTGGAGTGTCTAGCAGTAGGTGGCAGCAAAAGGCACTTAATATTGAAAACGTATGTTTTTGGGGGTGTCTGGACACTTTTGATCACATAGTGTACTTCTGTAAGTACCTCGAACTTGAGGAAATGTGAAACTGACCTTCGAACTACACTACAGGCCATTAAAATTGCTACACCACGAAGATGATGTGCTAGAGACGCGACATTTAACCGACAGGAAGAAGATGCTGTGATATGCAAATGATTATCTTTTCAGAGCATTCACACAAGGTTGGCGCCGATGGCGATACCCACAACGTGCTGACATGAGGAAAGTTTCCAACCGATTTCTCATACACAAACAGCAGTTGACCGGCGTTGCCTGGTGAAACGTTGTTGTGATGCCTCGTGTAAGGAGGAGAAATGGGCACCATCACGTTTCCGACTTCGATAAAGGTCGGATTGTAGCCTATCACGATTGCGGTTTATCGTATCGCGACATTGCTGCTCGCGTTGGTCGAGATCCAATGACTGTTAGCAGAATACGGAATCGGAGGGTTCAGGGGTAATACGAAACGCCGTGCTGGATCCCAACGGCCTCGTATTACTAGCAGTCGAGATGACAGGCAACTTATCCGCATGGCTGTAACGGACCGTGCAGCCACGTCTCGATCCCTGAGTCAATGGATGGGGACGTTTTCAAGAAAACAGCCATGTGCACGAACAGTTTGTCGACGTTTGCAGCAGCTCGGAGACCATGGCTGCGGTTACGCTTGACTCTGCATCACAGACAGGAGTGCCTGCGATGGTGTACTCAACGACGAACCTGGGTGCACGAATGGCAAAACGTCATTTTTTCGGATGAATCCAGGTTCTGTTTACAGCATCATGATGGCCGCATCCGTGTTTGGCGATATCGCGGTGAACGCACATTGGAAGCAAGTATTCGTCATCGCCATACTGGCGTATCACCCGGCGTGATGGTATGGAGTGCCATTGGTTACACGTCTCGGTCACCTCTTGTTCGCATTTTGAACAGTGGACGTTACATTTCAGATGTGTTACGACCCGTGGCTGTACCCTTCATTCGATCCCTGCGAAACCCTACATTTCAGCAGGATAATGCATGTTGCAGGTCCTGCACGGGCCTTTCTGGATACAGAAAATGTTCGACTGCTGTCCTGGCCAGCACATTCTCCATATCTCTCACCAGCTGAAAACGGCTGGTCAATGGTGGTCGAGCAACTGGCTCGTCACAATACTCCAGTCACTACTCTTGATGATCTGTGGTATGGTGTTCAAGCTGCATGGGCAGGTGTACCCGTACACCCAATCCAAGCTCTGTTTCGACTAAACGTATGAAGGCTGTTATTACGGCCAGAGGTGGTTGTTATGGGTACTGATTTCTCAGGATCTATGCGCCCAAATTGCGTGAAAATGTCATCAAATGTCAGTTCTAGTATATATTTGAAGCATACCCGTTTATCATATGCATTCTTCTTGGTGTAGCAATTTTAATGGCCAGTAGTGTACGTTTGTGATTTTGGGGTGAAACAATCTCGAACTATCTCAAAAGTATCGATTACTACGGATAGCAAGAATCGAATTTCTGTTAATTTCAAACAACAAATGAAGTTTTCTTATCTTCCGTTACAGGTGTGTCAGTTTGTCCGCTCTGTTGGAGGAGAGGCCGCGTTGCAGCTCTACTCGGGCGGCGCGGAGCTGCACGCACCGCGTGGGCAGCGGTGGCGTGGAACTGGGAAGCTGCGGCTGCGGAGAGCGTTGCATGAATGAGAGTGAGCCAAGAAAGGGCGGGCGCGCTCGGCAAGTGGGTCACTCGGTGCGTGGGTCATCTACCTTGAATGAGAGCGCCTGCGCTGCGCCCGCCGCCTGCCGCCGCCGCCGCTGCCGGCTACACTCACACATCGCCGGCTCTCGTAACACACGCTGTCGCTGCCTCCACGCCTGCCCGACCGGCTACAATCGCCGGCGACTGACTCGGCCCTTCCTGCAACTTCTTGCCGCGTGCAGCTTTTGTCGACGAGGCGACCTACAAATTGCCCAGCTCTTCGTGGGAGGTCCCACTACATTGTCCTCGTTCTGACATTTTTTTCTGCTCTCGCTGTCTACTTCTTTTTCTCCGGTAGGCATGGAGCTGTCGTCCCTCCACATGTTTACCAATGTGTCCTCTCTCTCTCTCTCCGAGCAAACGATACTAAATATAAGATTGGTGCATAGCTCGTAGCCTTTTTTGTTTTACATGTCGGTATTCCCGTTGCAATGGGTTTATTTACTGTGGTGTGCGTACTGTACAAGGTGCATTAAAGTTCTAAGGCCTCCGATTTTTTTTCCAATTAACTACTCACCCGAAATCGATGAAACTGGCTTTTCTTTTCGACGTAATAGCCCTGCAGACGTACACATTTTTCACAACGCTGACGCCATGATTCCATGGCAGCGGCGAAGCCTTCTTTAGGAGTCTGTTGTCCACTGGAAGATCGCTGAGGCAATAGCAGCACGGCTGGTGAATGTGCGGCCACGGAGTGTGTCTTTTATTGTTGGAAAAAGCCAAAAGTCACTAGGAGCCAGGTCAGGTGAGTAGGGAACATGAGGAATCACTTCAAAGTTGTTATCACGAAGAAGCTGTTGCGTAACGTTAGCTCGATGTGCGGGTGCGTTGTCTTGGTGAAACAGCACACGCGCAGCCCTTCCCGTACGTTTTTGTTGGAGTGCAGGAAGGAATTTGTTCTTCAAAACATTTTCGGTGGATGCACCTGTGCGAGCCCGAGGTTGTTTCGGTTTTTTGTACCACGATGCTCTGCCTTCATTAAACTGTCACACCTACGAACGCACTTTCGACACATCCATAACTCCATCACCACATGTCTCCTTCAACTGTCGATGAATTTCAATTGGTTTCACACCACGCAATTCAGAAAACGAATGATTGCACGCTGTTCCAGTAAGGAAACCGTCGCCATTTTAAGTATTTAAAACAGTTCTCATTCTCGCCGCTGGTGGTAAAATTGTATCTGCCCTACGGTGCTGCCATCTCTGGGAGATATTGACAATGAACGCGGCCTCATTGAAATGCGCATGGTTCTATCTCTTTCATGTCCGCAGAAAAAAAAAAAAATCGGAGAACTTGAATGCACCTCGTAAGACCATCGGTACACACATCATCAGATGATCTGACTTGTCACTCTAACGAAGTAGGCGAGTGTCAGCAATATGTCTCGTGGTCTTATCGTGGCGTGTTTATCTTCTACCGTTAGGTCAGACGATAGAAACGCCACTTGCACGCTTAGAGTAGCAGATTGACGGTTACCAACTTTAAACAGAACTTGATTAATTTTCACACACATTTATTAAAATAATAAAAATCACAAACCTTACTTAACTTGATTCTGGATGCTATTTACAATTGACAATCTGAAGTTCCTTTGGTCTTGGTACGTTAATCTTATTCTTACATGTGTCTGATACTTGACAAAGGGGCTATACATTTCTCTTCATGGCTATGTGCAGGAATATGATAATCTTATGAGGTGCTGACTAAAACTTGACTATAGACTGGTACAGATACAGGGTGTTTCAAAAATGACCGGTATATTTGAAACGGCAATAAAAACTAAACGAGCAGCGATAGAAATACACTGTTTGTTGCAATATGCTTGGGACAACAGTACATTTTCAGGCGGACAAACTTTCGAAATTACAATAGTTGCAATTTTCAGCAACAGATGGCGCTGCAAGTGATGTGAAAGATATAGAAGACAACGCAGTCTGTGGGTGCGCCATTCTGTACGTCGTCTTTCTGCTGTAAGCGTGTGCTGTTCACAACGTGCAAGTGTGCTGGGACAACATGATTTATTCCTTAGAACAGAGGATTTTTCTGGTGTTGGAATTCCACCGCCTAGAACACAGTGTTGTTGCAACAAGACGAAGTTTTCAACGGAGGTTTAATGTAACCAAAGGACCGAAAAGCGATACCATAAAGGATCTGTTTGAAAAATTTCAACGGACTGGGAACGTGACGGATGAACGTGCTGGAAAGGTAGGGCGACTGCGTACGGCAACCACAGAGGGCAACGCGCAGCTAGTGCAGCAGGTGATCCAACAGCGGCCTCCAGTTTCCGTTCGCCGTGTTGCAGCTGCGGTCCAAATGACGCCAACGTCCACGTATCGTCTCATGCGCCAGAGTTTACACCTCTATCCATACAAAATTCAAACGCGGCAACCCCTCAGCGCCGCTACCATTGATGACGGCGATATGCATGTGGGCAGCATTTGGTTTGCTGACGAAGCTTATTTTTACCTGGACGGCTTCGTCAATAAACAGAACTGGCGCATATGGGGAACCGAAAAGCCCCATGTTGCAGTCCCATCGTCCCTGCATCCTCCAAAAGTACTGGTCTGGGCCGCCATTTCTTCCAAAGGAATCATTGGCCCATTTTTCAGATCCGAAACGATTACTGCATCACGCTATCTAGACATTCTTCGTGAATTTGTGGCGGTACAAACTGCCTTAGACGACACTGCGAACACCTCGTGGTTTATGCAAGATGGTGCGCGGCCACATCGCACGGCCGACGTCTTTAATTTCCTGAATGAATATTTCGATTATCGTGTGATTGCTTTGGGCTATCTGAAACATACAGGAGGCGGCGTGGATTGGCCTCCCTATTCGCCAGACATGAACCCCTGTGACTTCTTTCTGTGGGGACACTTGAAAGACCAGGTGTACCGCCAGAATCCAGAAACAATTGAACAGCTGAAGCAGTACATCTCATCTGCATGTGAAGCCATTCCGCCAGAGACGTTGTCAAAGGTTTCGGGTAATTTCATTCAGAGACTACGCCATATTATTGCTACGCATAGTGGATATGTGGAAAATATCGTACTATAGAGTTTCCCAGACCGCAGCGCCATCTGTTGTTGACAATTGTAACTACTGTAATTTCGAAAGTTTGTCTGCCTGAAAATGTACTGTTGTCCCAAGCATATTGCAACAAACGGTGTATTTCTATCGCTGCTCGTTTAGTTTGTATGGCCGTTTCAAATATACCGGTAATTTTTGAAACACCCTGTAAATGCAGATTGGTACAGACTGGTGCAGACAAATGCGAACTAATACAGACTGGCTGATCGGAGGTATGTACACTCATTATAATACGTCGCGCGTTCAGGTATCACTGCGCGAGTGTGATCCGCGAGGAGAAAAGGTTCTACGTTAGCAGCAATCTCATTAGCTGCGTTACATATTAATACGCGGATCGGCGGAAGCAGAATTTGATCCGTCTCTATGACAGTGCCATCTCGTAGTGCGGAGACGGACGAGCGCTGCGTCTGACCTGTTGTGCTTAGCGGGGCGCGCTCCATTGGGAAACTTGTGTACGCACTGACTATGCGGAACTATGTACACAACACTTACCGATTTTCAAATTGATTCCATATTTTTAGATTTCCGGAAGGCTTTCGAAACCGTTCCTCACAAGCGTCTTCTTACCAAACTGCGTGCCAGTTGTGGGACTGGATTCGTGATTTCCTGTCAGAAAATTCACAGTTCGTAGTAATAGACGAAAAGTCATCAAGTAAAATAGAAGTTATATACAGCATTCCCCGGCCGTCTGGCCGTGCGGTCTAACGCACGCTTTTCCTGGCGGGAAGGAGCGCCTGGTCCCCACCACGAATCCCCCCGGCGGATTTGTGTCGAGCTCAGCTCAACAGGCCACTCTGTGGATGGTTTTTAGGCGGTTTTCCATCTGCCTCGGCGAATGCGGGGTGGGTCCCCTTGTTCCGCCTCAGTTACACTATATCCGCGAATGCTGCGCAAACAAGTTCTCCACATACGCGTACACCACCATTACTCTACCACGCAAACATAGGGGTTACACTCGTCTGGTGTGAGACATCCCCTGGGGGGTCCACCGGGGGCCGAACCGCACAGTAACCCCGGGTTCGGTGTGGGGCGGCGGTGGGTTGAAGTGGACTGCGGTAGTCGTCGTGGGGTTGTGGAGCACTGCGGCTGCGGCGGGGGCGTAACCTCTCCGTCGTTTCTAGGTCCCCGGTTAACATATAATACAATACAATACAATATACAGCGTTCCCTAAGGAAGTGTTACCGGCCCTCTATTGTTCCTGATCTATACTAACGACATAGGAGACAACCTGAGTAGCCCTCTTAGATTCTTTGCAGATGAAGCTGTCATTTACCGTCTTGTAAAGTCATCAGATGACCAAAACGAATTGCAAAATGATTTAGATAAGATATCTGTATGGTGCGAAAAGTGGCAATTGACCCTGAATAAGGAAAAGTGTGAAGTTATCCATATGAGTACTAAAAGAAAGCCGGCCGGTGTGGCTGAGCGGTTCTAGGCACTACAGTCTGGAACCGCGCGACCGCTACGGTCGCAGGTTCGAATCCTGCCTCGGGCATGGATGTGTGTGATGTCCTTAGATTAGTTAGGTTGGAGTAGTTCTAAGTTCTAGGGGACTGATGACCTCAGATGTTAAGTCCCATAGTGCTCAGAGCCATTTGAACCACTAAAAGATATCTGCTAAATTTCGATTACGCTATAAGTCACACAAATCTGAAGGCTGTAAATTCAACTAAATACTTAGGGATTACAATTACATATACACTACACTGAAACGATCACGTAGGTAATGCTGTGGGTAGAGCCAACCAAAGACTGCGATTCATTGGCAGAACACTTAGAAGGTGCAACAGGTCTACTAAAGAGATTGCTTACACCACGCTTGTCCTTCCTACTCTGGAGTACTGCTGTGCAGTGTGGGATCCGTATCAGATGGGACTGACGGAGGACTTCGAAAAAGTACAAAGAAGGCCAGCTCGTTTTGTATTATCATTAGGTAGGGGAGATAGTGCCACAGACATGATATGAAAATTGGAGTGGCAATCATTAAAACAAAGGCGTTTTACGCTGAAACGGGGTCTTTTCATGAAATTTTAGTCACCAGTTTTCTCCTCTGATTGCGAAAACATTCTGTTGGCACCCACCTACACAGGGAGAAATGATCATCACGATAAAATAGGAGAAATTATGGCTCGCACAGAAAAATTTACGTGCTCGTTTTCCCCGCTCCTAACGGAGATATGAAAACATACACACAATTAAAAAGTGAGTCCTATTTGACAGCTGATAGCCAAAGATTCGAAAAATTACCTGAAAACATTTTTGTGAATATCTTAGGAAACTACTGTAGTCTCGGTTAGACAAGATGAGTGCTCTTCTGACAGAGTAAGAAAGCAATCTCGACATATATCTCCTCTTTTGTAGAATTCTAGATTCCTCCTCCCCGCCCCATCTCCTTTGGTGCTCTTGATTTTTCTAATATAGAAAAATTTGGCATCGATATTCAGACAGTTACACGACATCTCTTCCAGTCTCAGCATATCACATCCCATCCGTACCTTCTCATTTTACGGCAACATAACACAACTCATATTCCCATTCTCGTCCATCCCATATTTGTGGTGCACGTCCTGTAACATTGTTATAACACACAACAGCGGGCACAATCGTTCCAAAGAATCAACTATAGGTACCATCGTTGCACATCAGCAAGTTCAAAGTAAAGGCGAATCATCGTTGGTTTCTGTAGTGACATATACTTTAGCAGTTTGTATTTACCTTCTTACTTGTGCAGCGTCATACGACTGAAGAACAAAATATTCATGCTAACAATCATTTCTCGTTTTTACGGAGCGGGAAGAATTAAAACATAAAAATTAAAAAGATTCTGAGTGGTTTCAAGTCTATTAATGAAGGCAGCTGGATCTTATTGAGGAGTAATAAAAGCAGAATATGAGTAGAAGCAAACCAGTTTGTATAGCACAACGAGAAGGGTGGTGATTTGTGAGACGAGGGGGCGAGGTGGAACCGAGTAATTCCACGCGCATAATTAACGAGCGTTGATCGAGCACACAGACCGGTCTGAGATTTCCACCACACGTTTAAGTGAATTTCGAACCAAGTCCTCATGTCCACGTACACCATGTAGTTCAATTCAACATGCAACCACAAATAAAGTTTACACGATTTACAGGTAGGAGGTAGCGATGCATTGTTAGAAAAGGCATTTGTGAAGGAAACAAACGCCAAACTCACGATGAGCAAAGAATCAACAGGTGCAGACTTTGCAAAGCAAGATAATTATTCGGAGGAAACTGAGCTTGGGTTCATTGAAGCAACATTCCTTGTATTGCCTGGAGAAATATAGGTATAGCTGTACCATGGAAAAATCTTATTTAGGATAGCCCGGCTGGAACTTGAAAATACTTCTCGGGAATACGATGCCAAACGGAACGGGGGACCTCAGCTGATATCCAAGAGGGAAGCAGTTTCTATGTTTCTAAACTCAGATGAGCCCATCGCCTACATCAGGCCCAGCTCCAGTCGAACTATATGAGTTGAAACAAGAAAGAGGATGTATTACGTAAACAACATACCAGGGCCCTGGTAGATGATTTAGGTATTAGAAAGATTAAAGAAGCTAAGCATGCAATATAAAAGCTACACAGGGTAGCATCGCAAGCAAACTTCCAAATACCGTATCAGAAAACATATTGTGTGAAAAACCCATATCAGTACTTAAGCATTGTTTCACTGGTGATGGAGAGTTCAAGTGCCTTAGAGAGCTCCTAGTACCATGCGGATAGAGCAGTGCGACCAACATAGAAAGAGACATCAAATTTCAAAAGATGTAAGTGCTAACGTGGAAGCACTAAAACAGCAAAATTATACAGCACAATGTACTATTTTAGTTTTAGAGCCGGCCGGGTGGCCGAGCGGTTCTAGGCGCTTCAGTCTGGAACCGCGAGGCCGCTACGGTCACAGGTTCGAATCCTGCCTTGGGCATGGGTGTTTGTGCTGTCCTTAGGTTAGTTAGTTTTAAGTAGTTCTTAAAGTTCTAGGGGACTGATGACCACAGCTGTTAAGTCCCATAGTGCTCAGAGCCAATGGAACCATTTTTTTAGTTTCAGAAAACAATAGTTTCGGTGGAATCATGTATCAGAAACCGTCTCCTTTGGCAGTCAAAGCGAGATAGGAAAATTTCGATTACAGTGTATGCCCCTCGCAGGAACATGGAACTTAGAGATAAGAAGAAGCTACAGACAACATCATCGGCACCGTGCGTGAGAGTCTCTTGAAACCCTATCCACATATCTAGAGAGTGGATAGCAACACACAAATAAACTGTTTACGATGAACAACGTCAAAATCAAGTGAACTACAGAATCTAAAAATATGTTCAACACATAAATATCACAGAAGGCATTCTATGGGATGTAAAGACGAAAGAATCGCGGCTTAGCCACAAGATGGTGTTCATATGAATCGGATTTAGTTTTTGCTATGTTGGTAGGTGTAGCACAATAAATTAAGTTATGTATCAATGTTCTCAGTAGAATTGTTTTGTTTATACGTCTTTCTAAAACAACCGTGTTATACGCGTTTCGTTCGAATGGATAAAATGAAACACTGCGCTGCCACGAATTTTTGCTTCCTTTTGGACGGTTTACATTAATTGACGTTCAGCTTAAGTTAATGCGGGTTATAAGCTGTATGGTCCTTTATTTTCAACGTTTATGAAATGGACCGCAGAGATCATGTAGGCGTACTTCTCTAAAAAGTGATCCACCCAAATGATGTTTTAAATTGCAATCATAAATGTAAACACGAAGACAGTGCAAACACGGTTACTGATTAAACGTGTCAAAGAAGAAGACGGCATTGGCATATGAGAAACAGTACGTTTCCCACAAAAAATCAGCTGTGATAACACAGGAGGAAGTTAGGTTCCACCATTTCAAGCAAGGTACCAAACAGAAACCAAAGCAATGTGATGAAGCCGGTGGCGCTGTACCACAAGAGACGAAGTCGATTTTGCAATTCGAAAGGTAATGGCCAGTATTGTCTGAAACACAAAGTGGGTTCTACTTATTGATTGCCGACCGCGGTAGCCCAGCGATTAAGGCACTTCAGTCCGGCTGCTGCGGTCGCAGGTTCGAATCCTGCCTCGGGCATGGATGTGTGTGTCGTCCTTAGATTAGTTAGGTTTCAGTAGTTCTAAGTTCTAGGGGACTGATGACCTCAGATGTTAAGTCCCATAGTGCTCAGAGCCATTTGAACCATTTGAACTTATTGATTACCTAAAAAAAACACACAATTAACTATCGAATAGAACGCAAGTCGCCTGGATAAGAATCCTTTAACGTAAACACATCGCGAGAATGTACTAACCCACAAAAGTGCTTTGACAGTGGGGATATTGAGGGATCTGACGTACTGTTAACTGGAACATCATCCATCTATTCGCGAAATTTCCTATGCTGTTATTCCAGAATCGAACTTCAGGGGTACAACATACTCAGTAAAAAAAATAATTCCGTAAGCAAAAGTCGGACTACATCGGAAAAATAAGTGCGTTTTAGCTCTAAAAATACAGTCTTCACTCATGGGCGAGAAATTTAAAACATTCTTCGTAAGAAATGGTGTAGGAATGTTAAGCCCGGGTCACACGGGGTAATAACTGCTGTAATTTTATTTGATGCCTCGCGCGACGACTCTCAGGCAGGCAGTGTTGAATGCCAGAGTGCCTGCCTGCAGGGAGCTTCGCATGTTTTCGGGTGATAGCCCCAGTGCTATTTTCCTTGTACGATTCTGTAAATGCTACCTTCGCTCGGCAATTAGGAGACCAGCCGCCGTCTGACGTCACAACCTACATGGCGGGGCCTCACATCAGGCGCGACCGCGCTAGGGAGGCACTCAGCTGGAACTTAACAGTTCCTCTTAATTAACGCGCTTGGGTCCAAAGTGGAGGAAAGAAACCAATATTTATTTAGTTGATGCGTATAGGGAAGAGCCTTGTCTTTATGTTAAGAAAACTCCCAATTATTACAACAAACGTCCGCACTAGAAACATACATTTTCCCACCAAACAACGGGGCGCTGGTCTTACTACACCTTGTTTTCCTTGTACCTGGTTACGGTATTATTGAACTTGACCGCCCGTGTCCATTATCGTAAACACGCGATGATGTCATAGTAAAGAAGTACTGTGATGACTAAGGAAAACGCATCGTACTGTGAATGATTTCAAGATAGTTGTGCATGACACTGAGGTGACAAGTCACAGGACAGCGATATGCACATATACAGATGGCCGCAGTATCGTGTACACAAAGTACAAAAGGGCAGTGCATTGGCGGAACTGTGATTTGTACTCAGATGACTCACGTGACTCCCGCCGGAGGTTCGAGTCCTCCCTCGGCCATGGCTGTGTGCGTTGTTCTTAGAATATGTTACTTTAAGTAGTGTGTAAGTCTAGGGACCGATGACCTCAGCAGTTTGGTCCGTTGGGAATTCACACACGTTTGAACATATGACTCACGTGAAAAGGTTTGGCTCTGGTTCTGAGCACTATGGGACTTAACATCTGAGGTCACCAGTCGGCTAGAACATAGAACTACTTAAACCTAACTAACCTAAGGACATCACACACATCCATGTCCGAGGCACGATTCGAACCTGCGACCGTAGCAGCAGCGCGGTTCCGGACTGAAGCGCCTAGGACCGCTCGGTCACAGCGGCCAGCAATAATTAAGGAATTCAGTATTCCGAGATCCACAGTGTCAAGAGTGTACTGAGAATACCAAATTTCAGGCGTTACCTCTCACCACGGACAATACAGTGGCCGACGGCCTTTCACTTAACGACCGAGAACAGCGGCGTTTGCTAACAGACAAGCAACACTGCATGAAATAACCGCAGAAATCAATGAGAGATGTACGACGATCTTATGCGTCAGGTCAGTGAATCGAAACTTGGCGTTAAAGGGCTATGGCAGCAGACGACTGACGGAAGTGAATTGCCAACAGCACACCACGTGCAGCGCCTTTCCTGGGCTCGTGACCATAGCGGTTGGACACCAGACGACTGGAAAACCGTGGCCTGGTCAGATGAATCCCGATACCAGTTGGTAAGAGCTGATGGTAGGCTTCGAATGTGGCGCAGACCCCACGGAGCAATTGACCCAACCTGCTAACAAAGCACTGTGCAAGCTGGTGGTGGCTCCTTAATGGTGCGGTCAGTCTTTACCTGGGTCCTCTGGTCCAACTGAACCGATCTTTGACTGTATATTTTATGTTAGGCTACCTGGAGACCACTTCCACCCATTCAGGGACTTCATATTCCCAAACAACGATGTCATGTCAGCCGGCCACAGTTGTTCACGATGGGTTCGAAGAGCGTTATGGACAATTTGGGCGGATGACTTGGTCATACAGATCGCCTAAGACGAATACCATCGAACATTTATGGGACGTAATCGAGAAATCAATACTTGAACATCATCCTGCACCGGCAATACATTCACAGTCATGGACAGCTATTGACGCGGCAGGGCTCAATAATTCAGCAGGGGACTTTCAACGACTTGTTGAGACCACTCCACGTCGAGTTGCTGCACTACATGGAACAAAAGGAGGTCGGACACCATATTAGGATGTATCCCATGACTCTCGTCACTTCAGTGTACTATCACGTGTTTGAGCATGAGATCGTGAAATATCACGATAAAAACTCTCGATCAGCCGACCGACGAGCTCTCACTCCCAGGTGAAATAATATTGTTGTCGATTAATACACTACTGTCCATTTAAATTGCTACACCAAGAAGAAATGCAGATGATAAACGGGTATTCATTGGACAAATATATTATACTAGAACTGACATGTGATTACATTTTCACGCAATTTGGATGCATAGATCCTGTGAAATCAGTACCCAGAACAACAACTCTGGCCGTAATAACGGCCTTGATACGCCTGGGCATTGAGTCAAACAGAGCCTGGGTGGCGTGTACAGGTACAGCTGCCCATGCAGCTTCAACAAGATACCACAGTTCATCAAGAGTAGTGACTGGCGTATTGTGACGAGCCAGTTGCTCGCCCACCATTGACCAGACGTTTTCGATTGGTGAGAGATCTGGAGAATATGCTGGCCAGGGCAGCAATCGAACATTTTCTGTATCCAGAAAGGCCCGTACAGGACCTGCAACATGCGGGCGTGCATTATCCTGCTGAAATGTAGGGTTTCGCAGGGATCAAATGAGGGGTAGAGCCACGGGTCGTAACACTTATAAAATGTAACGTTCACTGTTCAAAGTGCCGTCAGTGCGAACAAGAGGTGACCGAGACGTGTAACCAATGGCACCCCATACCATCACGCCGGGTGATACGCCAGCATGGCGATGAAGAATACACTCTTCCAATGTGCGTTCACCGCGATGTCGCCAAACACGGATGCGACCATCACGATGCTGTAAACAGAACCTGGATTCTTCCGAGAAAATGACGTTTTGCCATTCGTGCACCCAGGTTCGTCGTTGAGTACACCATCGCAAACGCTCCTGTCTGTGATGCAGCGCCAAGGTTAACCGCAGCCATAGTCTCCGAGCTGATAGTCCATGCTGCTGCAAACGTCGTCGAACTGTTCGTGCAGAAGATTGTTGTCTTACAAACGTCCCTATCTGTTGACTCAGGGATCGGGACGTAGCTGTACGATCCGTTACAGCCATGCGGATAAGATGCCTGTCATCTCGACTACTAGTGATACGTGGCCGTTGGGATCCAGTACGGCGTTCCGGATTACCCTCCTGAACCCACCGATTCCATATTCTTCTAAAAGTTATTGGATATCGACTAACGCGCGCAGCAATGTCGCGATACGATAAACCGCAATAGCGATAGACTACAATCCGACTTTTATCAAAGTCGGAAACGTGATGGTAAGCATTTCTCCTCATTACACGAGGCATCACAACAACATTTCAGCAGGCAACGTCGGACAACTGTTTGTGTATGAAAAATCGGTTGGAAACATTCCTCATGTTAGCACGTTGTAGGTGTCGCCAGCGGCGTCGACCTTGTGTGAATGCTGTGAAAAGCTAATCATTTGCGTATCCCAGCATCTTCTTCCTGTCGGTTAAATTTCGGGTCTGTAGCACGTCATGTTCGGGGTGTAGCAATTTAAATGGCCAATAGTGTACATTGTGTGACAGCTTCGGCAGGAGAGCAAACCGTCCCCGTTACCTATAAGCCAAAAGACATGCACCTCGACAAGCAAACTTACGGCGCGGCGTTGCGCCATGTGACAGGGGCACGAATTGAAGCAATAACTGAGAAATAAAAGAGGTAACAAATGGTCAGAAAAACGAAAAAAGGTAAACAGTCAAAGTCTTGAGGGATTTATGTCGTGCCGGAGACGTGATAATCGAGGAAGAAGAAGGAACGGCTGAGAATGGATAAACAGGGAAAGGCAGCTATCAGTTTTAAACGCACAGTGAACGAAACGAAGATAGAAGAGTAGTTGGCAGAGTACTGGAGCGTAATAGTTCTTGGCAGTTTTGCAAGCAGTTTTGGAACGGGCCACGCGATATTCGAGATGGGTCTTAATGAGAACCGGAATGTCTAGGCCACGTAGAGTGAGAGACGCACGCAATGACGGGGCGGTCCGGCGGAGTGGAGAGGTGTTTGTTGCTCAACAGGCTGCCTTTCTCCGGCTCGGCGGCCCATCCGTCGCGTTCTCTATGTAAAATGGTCCATTAGAAAAAGAGCCGGGCTGTACGAAAGGTCTGCGGCTGCGCTAAGTCAATGGCGTGACTCACAGCGGCCGGACCCAGACCGTGGCGTGGCGTAATGAACAAAGGCTGCCGACGGCGGATCAAATGCGCAAGAAGCGCCCCGGGCGTTGGGCAAGGGGCCGGCCGCCAGCCGCGGGCGTCGCTACACTTTCTACGCTCTTTCTACCTCTGACACGGGCCCAGCACTATCCGCCCATCTGGCCGCCCGCACTAAATCTCTACGCGGGTCGCCTGCGTTCGCCTCAAACACGCAACAAGGTCGTGCCGCGGGCCAGATAAGCGAAGAAAAGAAAAGGGAGCGCCTAATCGGGCTGCTACGAATGTGTCCCTTCGGAGTAGCCCCGCTGCTGTGTAAAGCCATAACTTCCGTTTAAGTCACTCTGTAGCCATTTAAATGCCGCTGCAGTAAATTTTGCCCCGTGATAAATACTACTGTCGGTGGTTACGACATAACGCACGCAGTGCTGTCAGATGAATGTTGCTTCAGGGCCTGAGTCATCACGGCGAGGTACTACATTTTTATTCTGGTTTAGTTCTTATTTAAGTAATAGTATGCAGGAGTCCGAGATTTTTTATGGACTCCTGAAAGTCCGCGTGAAAGATGTTCCTATGGTGTCAGTAGTGAGTAATACTGAGTTATTATGTAAATTTAAGGGGGAGGGGAGAAAGGAAATGAGAAGGAAGGAAATAATGATATCAGCTGCATCGGGACCTTCTGTGGAATCAGCGCCGACGAGTGAAAATGTTTGCCGTACCGGGACTCGAACCTCGGATGTCCTGCTTACTAAGGAGTTGTTTTAACCACTTTTTTTCCCCCTTCCATATTGTCTGATGTAGTACGTTGCGTTTTGTCTGGGCAGACGTCGCAAGACATCCGTTCAAGTTGATCGTTGATTCTTTGACTCAGTTTTTTTATTACAGAGAGCACGCAGCCCTCTGACCGAACACGCTGAGCTACGCAGACACTGAGCTTACAGCAGATGTGCAGACTATCTCGACACGCCCTCCCACCCATAGAGGCCGATTACAACTTGTCACTACCTACCCGCAGTTCCTGTCCATGTCCGAGTCCACTAATTGTAAATTCCCACTGGAGGTCGAAAGCAAATGTGCATCGGTACTGAAGATTGTGGATTCATTATCAAAAATGGCTCAAATGGCTCTGAGCACTATGGGACTTAACATCGGAGGTCATCAGTCCCTAGAACTTAGAGCTTTTGTCTTAGCAGAAGAGCCAACACCGTTTTACGAGTGGAGGCCGAAATGCACGCGTTTTAGCTCACGCACGCTGGCGTGAGAATGGAAGAACTATACCGACCTGAGGTCTGGAACGTGACAAGGACTGAGAATTCAGAAAGCGGACGTAATTAGTTTCATACTTAACTTTAATCCATTAATGATGAACGTCGCTCTTGTCGGTACATGATTCACAATATTATCTGTTCAGAATACATTCTTGAAGATAGTAATTATAGTAACTGAATATGGCGCCTTGCTAGGTCGTAGCAAATGACGTAGCTGAAGGCTATGCTAAACTGTCGTCTCTGCAAATGAGAGCGTATGTAGACAGTGAACCATCGCTAGCAAAGTGAACAACTGAGGCGAGTGCTAGGGAGTCTCTCTAGTCTAGACTTGCCGTGTGGCGGCTCTCGGTCTGCAATCACTGATAGTGGCGACACGCGGGTCCGACGTATACTAACAGACCGCGACCGATTTAAAGACTACCACCAAGCAAGTGTGGTGTCTGGCGGTGACACCACAAGAACCACTTAAACCTAACTAACCTAAGGACATCCATGCCCGAGGCAGGATTCGAACCTGCGACGGTAGTGGTCGCACGGTTCCAGACTGAAGCGCCTAGAACCGTTCGGCCACCTCGGCCGGCGATTCATTATCCATCGAGACGAGTCAATTATATGAATGCATCTTTTCTATTGTTTAGGGCAAGTAGTTAACTAAACTATTGTTTTCCAAAAGTAAAATTACACATTGCGCTGTATTATTTTGCTGTTCTAGTGCTTCCGCGTTAGCAATTACGTTTTTTGAAATTTGATGGCTCTTTCAGTGTTGGCCGCACTCCTCTATCCTTATGGTAGTAGGAACACGCTAAGGTATTTGAAGTCATCCCACTTTCCATCACCAGTGAAACTTTACTGCAATACTGATATGGATTTTCCACATAATATGTTTTTTGATACGGTATTTGGAAGTTAGCCTGCGACGCTACCCTGTGTAGTTTTTATATTGCAGTCTTAGCTTCTTCATTAATCTTTATAATGTCTAACTGCTCTGCCACGCCATGTACGTTGTTTACACAATAAAGCCTCTTTCTTGTTGCAACTCATTTACTTCAACTGGAGCTGGGCCTTGTGTACGCGATGGGCTCATCTGAGTTTGTTTCTCTCTTGAACATCAGCAGAGATCCCCCGTTCCGTCTGGAATCGTATTCATGAGAAGCGTGTTTCAAGTTGCCGCCCGGCTATACTAAATAAGGTTTTTCCATGGTATACTTATACCTATATTTCTCCTGGCGATGCCCTTCCCAATATCGCAGCGCTATCTGCTGCCTGTAATCGTATAAACTATATACGTGGTTGCATCTTATATTGCAACTACATGGTGTATGTGGCCACTAGGACCTGGTTCGAAATTCACTTAAATTTTTGGCGGAAATCGCCGAAGAAACCACTCTCAGGCTGGCCAGTGGGCTCGATCAACGTTCATTAATTATGCGCGTGGTATTACTCGGTTCCACTTCGTCTCCTTATCTCACAAATCACCACCCCAGTAAGCAGGAGGTTCCGTGATCGACTCCCGGTTCAGCGCACATTTTTCTCTCGTTGCCGCTGATTCCGCTCTAAATCTACTCTAAATCAACAGGAAAGAAATACTCAAAATTAGAATAAATAGTTCCATGGAACTGAACCGATTTTGAAAGAATGTCGGCTAATAGCTTTCTGGACGGTCAGAATGCGACTCGAGGGATACACATTACTATCCCAAAGTGTTCCGAAAACCTGTTCCTTTATTCATTAAAGCTCTTGGCTTGCTCGTATTCTGTCTGCGTTTCATTTGCAGCATACACACGCGCCGGGTAACATTGTGGCACACACACACTAGGTTCCGTCTTTAAGTAACACAAGTGTCCAGGACATGTCCAGCCATACGATCCCTTGGCCTAATTTTCCGATGTGACTTGTGATCTGGTTATATCTACAGTAAAACAAATATTATAGAAATCGACCGGAGAAGCACGAAATATCAATCAGTAAATTAAAAGATGACAATATTTGATGAATTACGCGACAGATAAGACGTGCACTAGAGTATCGAAACGAAGTAGCGCAATAGCCAAGGAAGAGGACTAGCATTCCAGAGGACTACGGTTCCAATCCCTTTTTGACCATCAAGTTTTAGCTTTTAGGTTTCCCGGCAATTCCTTAAATTATTTTAGCAAATTCCGCGATCGTTTTTTCGCAAAGGTCACAACCATATAATATCAGCGAGTGTACTCCATCTCCTGTGACCTAGTGATTAGTCTTTCTTAATTTTAAATATCCGTGACAAATCAGAATGGATGCCAGAAATTTGAACACTAGCAAGGTGGCCCTCAACCCCATCAAAAGTATGAATCCGAGTCTTTATAAAACTACCAGATTATTAGTGGAAGGTAGGGCCGACTGGTTACGTTATTAGGCTAATGAAACCTTGGGCCATTTTTGGAAGAACCGGCACTCGGAGAATGTTAGACAAGGAAGCCATTTTAACGAACTGTCCTCGAATTCGCCCAAAGTAATTCCATAAATTACAAAAAGAAACTTAAATTTAGACAAAATACAAATATTTGAATCCGCAGTCAATAGGACTACATTGTCTTAACGTCGGGGGAGTGCTACCAGCAAGATTATGGAAGAGATATGGTGAAGCCATGTGTTAGCTAACTGAATAACTCCCTATCAGTTGTTAGAAGTAGGAATGGATTGCGTGTCTGAAACATAAGCAGTAAGTGATCCTGCAAATCGACTAAATAACGAGGGCGTGCTGGGATGTAGCGCCTCTAAATATTTTACGACATTGCAGAGCCTGTAGTGTTACGTATAACGATACAGTACCCTTCGGACACGCATGCATGATGACATTGAAAATTTGTGCTGGACCGGGAATCGGATCCCAGTTTCCCGCTTTACGCAGGCGGTCGCCTTAACCGCTTTGATTATCCGTGCATGACTGACGGCCAGATCCAAACTTCCCTCTCTTGTAGTTCGTGCGTTAGAAGCTATATTCGTACACACATTATGAAATTCCCGTATATAGGAGGGCATCTTTAATTGAAAGTCGCTAACTGGTATCACCGAATAAATACGATAATGCAGTGCCTGTGTTGGTAAGAAGGCGATGCAATGCATGCGTGCATGTATGTTCATATGCTGCTTTTAGCTTAAAATAATAGTTTTTGTCATGTCCCTGAATAATGAACCTTCCTTCCGGGGCATCCTGTATAATCTCGGGGTGTCTACAGCGAAGGCACAACTGCATCAGTGCTAAGCTACTTCCCATGGCTCACTAATTGATTTGGTGCCGGTGAAGAATAAAAGCCAGTGAATTCACTATTGACGAATCAGAACTTATAAGCAGGTTGCTGTTCACTACCGCTTTAAGAATGTTGGACGACTGAGCCTGTTTAGTGAAGGAAGTGTCACTTATTGCGCAAAAATGGTACTTGAGCTGTTACTGAAGAGTCAAGAATACCTTGCGATATTGATTATCCCCTTGTTTTAACAGCACGTGGAGCGTTATCTAATGTGATAACGTTAGTTGTGGAAAGTGCCCGTCGTTAACCGCCGTGACTGGCATGAAGTACCATCATACGAAGGCAACATACTACAGGAAAACTGGCGGAATTAAAGAAGATGATACACTCTCCTATCATATATCTCCCACTCTCTCTCTCTCTCTCTCTCTCTTTCTCTTTCTCTCTCTCTCTCTCTCTCTCTCTCACACACACACACACACACACATACACACTCACTGATAAGCCAAAACATCATGACCACTGCTCACCGCAACGTTGGACGCTGCCTGGTGGTGTTGCAGGCACGTGATACGGCAGCAAAAGTATGTAAGCGCAGCGGACTCGGTCACCCTAGCGAAGATATGAGCTGCAAATAGGAAAATCTATTGACATAAGCGACTTTAAGAAAGGACAGACAATTATTACGTAGAGCCTGTGATGAGTACCTCGAAAACGGCGAAGCTGATCGAATGTACACGTGCTACTGTCGTAATCATCTCCGCAAAGAGGCAGAAGCATAATGAAAGTACCACTATGCGCTAAACGGTTGGACTTCTACGTCTCTTCACAGAACGTGGGGTTCAGAGGCTTGTCTGTACTGTAAAGTAGGACAGAGTGTGATCTGTGGAATCTCTGCCGAATCAGCACAATTCTGGTGCACAAACAACTATTTCGGAGCACACCGTTCATCGTACATTGTTGAACATGGAGCTCATTAGCAGACCACCCATACGTGTTCACATGTTAAACCAGCGACATCGTCAACAAAGATTGCAATGAGCAAGGGGCCATCGGGATTCGACCGTTGATCAATGGAAACGTGTCGACTCTTCGGGTGCATCACATTTTGGATACATTAGGTCAGGTTACAAAATGACAAGTAGCGGTACAGGGCACCCTCCGCCACGCACGCTTGCGGAGTATCTACGTAGATGTAGATGTAGATGGTCCTCTCCATAAACGCCGTCATCGAGGTGGACGGCGGCTCGAGAAGCGCGCCACGGGCGCAGGGTGGTTGGATCAGGGCAAACATCTCCTGCACTTGCTTGGGACCTGTGGTGGTAATCGAAGACACGCTGACAGTTGCGAACCACCTGCATCCTTTCATGCTTGACTTATTTCCCGACGACGATGTCATCTTTCAGCAACATAACTGCCCGTGTGTTGGAGCCAGAACCGTGCTACAGTAGTTTGAGGATCAGTATAGTGAACTCACGTTGATGTCTCGGTGACCAAATTCGCCTGATGTAAATCCTATGAAACCCATCTCGGTCGTATCGGATGCCATCACCGCATACGCAAGTCAGCGGCTCGTTGTATACGTGAAGTAAATGGAGAAGCTGGAGCTAGCCACCGGTGCATAGAAAAGCCTTGTCTCCAATGAATGCAATGCTCTATTGTGGATTATGGTTTCAGACACGGATTTATATCCGTAGTTTTCTCTCTTGGAACCCTCTAAATTCTAAAATGTTTTTCGGTATACAAGAGAAAAATAAACTGCGGGCGGAAATACGTGTCCGAAACTTTACCATGGGTGTACGAGTAGATAACTGTCTTGTGTACGGAGTCTTCATCAGAGGAAGTTACCCGCCGAATTAGCGTACATCACAACCACGCCATTGGACTATGCAACCATTATCGTGAGACGCAAAACATTGAAGCTTTTCCTCGTAGTGAACGCCCTCGCTCACAGAAACCAGCTGATGGACACAACCTAAAAATTATTGTTTATCGGTACTCGTAGGAGAATGGAACAGAATATCGCGCTGCTCTTTTGAAGGCAACTTGGAAGGCTGTGTCGATTCAGATAGTAGACAACCATCCCCACAGGATCAATTTGGCCTCTGGATATCGGTGACTAACAATAGTACAAAGCTCCCTGCACCAGTGTCTACGAAGAAGGCGGTCTATGGAACACCTGTAATCAAACTTGGCCAGTGACGTACAGATCTCTTCACTTATAAGTACTTGTTGAAACTATATGATCTCCGTAAATACTGTGGAGCAGGCCAGGTATCAATGGAAGTCTCTGGCATATAGTCCGAGCAGGGAGAGGGGTCTGTCATATTTTGAGTATATTCCATGTACGAATGTCGGACACCTCAAACAGCTATCAAGAGTAATTTGAGAGTTGTGCGTTATCGGGACATGATCCTCCAATCTATTGTCCAGCATTATAATTAACATTCCAGAGATAGGTTCTATTTTCAAGAGGATAATACACGAGCGCACCGCATCCATCTCGCGAATACCTTCCTCCAGGAGGTGGGAATCAGTCGACTGGAATGGCTTGCAGTATCTGCTAATATGAACATGACTGGGAACAGATGAAACTTGTAGTGTGTCACCGCAGGACCTCCTCACCCCTCACACCCCAGATGACTTCAAATGGGCCACCGTCGAATAGTAGGGAGGTTTGTTCAGCGAAATTTCGAATACATCATGGACAGCATGCCGAGGAGGATCCAAGCGCGGTCTGGGCTCGAGGCCGGGCAACACGGTATTGCATGTTACGCAGCAGCAGAATACGACTTCACAGATGGGTAAAGATGTGAACGTTCCAACACATACTGGTTGTTATTCTGGTTTTTGTTTACATTTTGTTTCAACGTAATGTTATTTTATTAATTTCGTAAGACTTATTCTTTCATTCGCTATTCACTTGAATCTAAGCTCGTGAATATTCGGCACACATGCAGGTGGTGCAAAATTTATTCAGCACTTAAGTTTAACTTCCTGGCAGATCATAACTGCGTGCCGGACCGAGACTCGAACTCGAGACCTTTGCCTTTCGTAGGCAAGTGCTCTACCATCTGAACTACCCAAGCACGACTGATAACCCGCTCTCATAACTTTAATTCTGCCAGTACCTCGTCTCCAACCTTCCAAACTTCACAGAAGCTCATCTGCGAACCTTACAGACCTAGCACTCCTGGAAAAAAGATACTGCAGAGACACTGCTTAGCCACAGCCTGGGGGATGTTTCCAGAATGAGATTTTCACTCTGCTGCGGAGTGTGCGCTGATATGAGCGTCGCCGGCCGCAGTGGACGAGTGGTTCTAGGCGCTACAGTCAGGAACCGCGCGACCGCTACGGTCGCTGGTTCGAATCGTGCCTCGGGCATGGATGTGTGTGATGTCCTTAGGTTAGTTAGGTTTAAGTAGTTCTAAGTTCTAGGGGACTGATGACCTCAGAAGTTAAGTCCCATAGTGCTCCGAGCCATTTGAATCATTTTTGATATGAGCTTCTGTGAAGTTTGGAAGGTAGGAGACGAGTTACTGGCAGAATTGAAGCTGTGAGGGCGGGTCGTGAGTCGTGCTTGGGCAGCTGAAATAGTAGAGCACTTGCCCGCGAAAGGCAAAGGTCCCGAGTTCAAGTCTCGGTCCAACACACAGTTTTGATCTGCCAGGAAGTTTCATATCAGTGCACACTCCGCTGCAGAGTTAAAATCTCATTCAGTTAAGTTTATGTCTTTAATCTTATATACTTTTTTGGGAGCATATGAATATACGTAACTACCCCATCGAGTGAGTTGGTGCATAGGAAGACACTTTACTCGTATATACGGGAGGATGGTGCTTCAAATTCCCTCACGACAACATCCAGATTTAGGTCTTCTGTGCTTTCTCTTAATCGGTTAAGGCAAATGCCGGAATGGTTCCTTTGAAAGGGTTTGACTTCGATACACTGGGAGATATTTAGGAAAGTGTGGCACGTCTCTAAAGACATCCGCACATATAAAACTACTACTATCCATTCATGAAATCTGCTCGAATGTTTTGGATCCCCACCAGGTCGGATTCAAGGAAGACATCGAAGCAATTCAGAGGCGTGTTCGATCAACATGCAAGTATTACGGAAATGCTTCGGGGACTCAAATGGCGATTCCTGGAGGGAAGGTGACACTCTCTTCGACGAGCGCTATTGAGGAAATTTAGAAAACCGGTATTTGAAGCAGAATGCAGAACTATTCTACTACCGCCAATGCACATTTCGCGTAAGAACCACAAAGATGAAATACGAGAAATTAGGGCTCGTATGGAGGCACACAAACAGTCTTTTTGCCTCCCTCTATTTGCAAATGGTACAGGAAAATAAATGACTGGTAGTGGGACAGGATACCCTCCACCTCGCATCACGTGGTGGATTGCGGGGTATATATGTAAATATAGATGTAGAGGTAAAGGGCGCGGCCTATTTCCTTCCCCAATCCGCGCTTCGTGCTCCGTCTCTAATGACCTGGTTGTCGACGCACGTCAAACTCTAATTTCCTTCCTTCCTACCTTCCATCCTTCCTTGCACCTACTTAAATGCCGAAAATAAAGTAGTTCATTTGTTCCCAGTGCGTGGGAAAAGGGGAAGCAGAGAGCACACGATACTTTAAGGCTAAAAGAAAATCTAAATATACGTAGGTGTATCAGAAAGTAAGGTACACATTTCGTCCCATGCGCACCACAGTCTGCGATGGAAACTGCGTGGCAGATGGAAACGTACTCCATAGTTGAAGTAAGCGTGAGTCTTCTGGGCAAAACGTCTAAAGTGGATACAGATCCCTCGCGAAATTATGGTGGTGCGTGGATCAAATGCTGTGTCGTGTTCATCTATATTGAAACGGCGCCAGCAAACCGACCAACGCCGCACAGAAGTCAGTAATGTTCATCGGGAAGTCCAGAACTCGCACCATGCGGTTTCCATCTTTACGGTAGGTTGAAAATACATCTAGAGGAAAAGAGATTTGCCATCGAAGAGAAAGTTCCCACAGCGGTTTTCGAATGGCTGCATTGTCAAGAGCGGGTTTCTATCGTCGACGAATTGAGAGACTGGTAGAATGTTTCAACCGCTGTTTACAGACTATATTGAAAATATGTAACGTATCTTTGCCACATTGTCGCGTATTCAATGAAACTTACTTGGCTTCCCATAATAATGTGTAACTTACTTCTCGAAGTCCCCTCGTAGATATACATATTTATTGTGAAAGCCACTGTGAAGTAAATGACAGAGTGTATTTGAAATGACAGCACGTTTTAGGGTTTCTTCCTGTTCCAATCGCGATGGAGGACTGGCTGTTTAAATGCCTCCGTGCACACTGTGGTTAGTCCAATCTTGACTTCACGGTCCTTCCGGAACGAATTTGAGACCTCTCCCTCTCTCCTCCCCTTTTCATTGATGGTTTCATTCTATTGGGACGTTAAGGTGATCTGGGGGAAGCACGAATTACATAGCATACGCCGGATGTCAGTGATATGGAGCAGATGCTGACAATTCTAATCACTCTTAGGAACAGCAGTGTACAAATCTCAATGATTTATATTTTCTGTGGTTCGCTTTAGTCATATGAGGGGAATTGTACGATTGCTCCTTCAGTAAGATCACGACATTTTCCTTGTCTCCCATTCTCGTACAACTGATCTATTATTCGGTCTCTAATGACCTCTACAACACAAGAAATAAGTGATCAAATTCTTTTTCACTTCTCCTTATATCCCCCTCAAACCCAAAGCGGGCTAGAAGTGTTGTAATTTAAACATGACGGTCACCGACTAGAGGTCTCAATATCAACAATACTGCACTGTAACACTGGTTTCTAAGACACGGGTTATGGCGTTGATAAATTTTGAAAATAAGCATATTTCTGAGGTCATATACACTGATGAAAAGTATCCTAAACGCCTATGTAATGCGTAATTGACCATGAGATGTCACGAAACACGGTACGCCAGTATAAAATGAGGCCGGGCGTATTGGGTTGTCAGTAAAAAAGCAGTAAGCGAAATAAGTCAAATACGTCAGTCAGAAGAGTTCAGCGATCTCAAACGTGAAACAGTCATTGGACATCTCCTGAAGGAAGGGAGGATGGAAGAGTATTTAGCATACCGTCGATAACGAGGTCATTACAAACGAATCACAATCTTGGATTAAGGGAGGATGGGGAATGAATTCGACCGTGACCTTGCAAAGGAACCATCTTGATATTTGCCTTAAGCGGTTTAGAGAAATCACGAAAAATATTCTCAGGATGGCGAGACGCTGATTTGAACTGTCGTCTTCCCGTCTGCGAGTCCAGTGTGCTAATCACTGCGCTTCTCTCTCAGTGATGTCATCTGAGTAACAAATCCATCAGGGATATTTCAGTCCGTCTGTAGCTGCCCAAGTGGAGTGTTAGTGATATAACTGCGAAGCAGATAAGTGAAAGAAGAATCACAGGTAAACCGAAACCAGGCAGACCTCATGTACTGACGTGAGGGACCATCGAACATTGCCGAGAGTAAATATAAATATCGCATGGAATCAGCGGAAGGAATGACTCGTGCATGCCAGAGTGATACCAGCATTGCAGTAGCAGAACGACTGCGTGTAGGGAGTTAAAAAGAATGTGGTACAGAAGTCTAGCACCTCACTAGCCACAGATTTCTGCAGTCAGTGCTAAGCGACGCTTAAGGTTGTGTAAAGAGCGTCACTAATAGACAGTGGATGACCGTAAACAAGTGATATGGAGTGATGAATCATGCTGTAACTTGTGTCAACCAGATGGAATGGTTCGCGTTTGGCTAATGCCTGGAGAACGTTACTTGCCATCATGTGTACTGTAAACAATGAAGTACGAACAAGCTGGTGTTACGATATGGAAGTACTGGGTGATCAAAAAGTCAGTATAAATTTGAAAACTTAATAAACCACGGAATAATGTAGATAGAGAGGTAAAAATTGACACACATGCTTGGAATTACATCGGGTAGTATTAGAACCAGGAGCTCCACCTCATATTGCTAGACGCGTGATACATCTCCTGCGCGCGTCGTTTGGTGATGATCGTGTGCTCAGCCGCCACTTTCGTCATGCTTGGCCTCCCAGGTCCCCAGACCTCAGTCCGTGCGATTATCGGCTTTGGGGTTACCTGAAGTCGCAAGTGTATCGTGATCGACCGACATCTCTAGGGATGCTGAAACACAACATCCGACGCCAATGCCTCACCATAACTCTGGACATGCTTTACAGTGCTGTTCACAACATTATTCCTCGACTACAGCTATTGTTGAGCAATGATGGTGGACATATTGAGCATTTCCTGAAAGAACATCATCTTTGCTTTGTCTTACTTTGTTATGCTAATTATTGCTAATCTGATCATATGAAGCGCCATCTGTCGGAGATTTTTTGAATTTTTGTATTTTTTTGATTCTAATAAAACCCCATGTCATTCCAAGCATTTGTGTCAATTTGTACCTCTCTATCTGCATTATTCTGTGATTTATTCAGTTTTCAGATTTATACTGCCTTTTTGATCACCCGGTATATTTTGTGTCTATGGTTTGGTCTCCTTGTTGGACTTAAAAAAATATTAAATGCGGAAGACAGTGGACTGTGGACAGTAACTTTCTTGAAATGAACTACCTTGGCCAGATTCCCCGATCCGAACCCAACCGGATACCTTTGGGATGAGTTAGAATGTCGATTTCGCTGCACGCCCCACTCTCTAACAGCCTCCAACAGTGCCTTCTCTCGTTTCGGTTCTTGAGGGGTCATTCTGCCACACGCATTCAGACACCTCACTGAAAGAGTTCCCAGCTGAGGTGAATCCGTCGTAAAGGCTGGACACATCCCATATTTATGTTAACTAATAGATGTCCGGATACTTTTGATCAGATAGTGTACAAAAGACGACATAAGAAGAAACCTATGGCTGGACTTATCCAAGGAAATTTCCTTTTGATATTTCAATTGACTGATCACCAAGAGTCACGTAACTCTACTGCACGCTAACAGCTGACTGTCCGATAACAGTTGCTCCTTAACGTGTTGGTAACTGGAGACGCCTTCCTTGCAGCTATTGTAGCCGGCAAACACGCAGAAGTTTAGTCTTTCGTGGGAACGGCCCCATATTATAATACTCGTTATTACGAAAGCGTGTCACTGTCGGTACTTTTACAGCCGTATCTAGCAGAGTGTGTCGCTTGTGAGTGTAGGAGCTTTGCTGTATGTGAATAGCGTTGTCGTAATACCGTGTCGAGCATCGCTCTGTCAGGCACGTGCATCTTGGCGTGCGCAGTTTCTTGCCTCCCTTCACGCAATTGGACGGAGTGTGTCGACATTTTACTGCCGGCGCCCCGAGCCATGCTCGCCGGCTGCTCGCCGCACGCAGGGCGAACTCTCAACGCGGCCGCCACGGTAGCCAGACCTCGCCACTTCACATTATCAGTCGGCTGTGCCTCTTCAGATTATCTGCCACTTAGAAGCGGTTCAACGGCATAGGACCGCCATCGCTGTGTGTCCAACAATTTTAAGGCCCTGCTCCTCTAGCCAGCAGAATGAAGATTTACTTAGTACTAACTACACTGATGAAAATGCAAATTGTTGTACCATTAACACCTTGACCGAATGCCACCAAACTGGTACTCCAATTTTTCTATGGCTTTGGGATACGTTGGTTAAAACTTCACCGTTGTGCGAGCTTGTTTTCACTGTTTTCAGCAAGAAAAAAGCAATTCCTACAGGTGTACAGTGGTGTGAGTACATGATGGTTAAAAGGGGTGTCTAACCTTAATGGAACCTTTCAGGTTGGGATCGCAACGCAGTATGACACGTACAGCTTATCGCCACCTTTCGGACTCTGAGCCGGCCGGAGTGGCCGAGCGGTTCTAGGCGCTACAATCTGGAACCGCGCTACCGCTACGGTCGCAGGCTCGAATCCTGCCTCGGGTATGGATGTGAGTGATGTTCTTAGGATAGATAGGTTTAAGTAGTTGTAAGTTCTAGAGGACTAATGACCTCAGAAGTTAAGTCCCATAGTGCTTAGAGCCATTTGAACCATTTTTTTTTTTTTTTTTTGGACTTTGAGAAAGGTCGGATCTTGGGCATGAGAGAATTGGGAGCATCATATGGGCAGGTCACACAGATGGCTGCGGTGCGATATTGCAGAACGTGTAGTGAACAGATGGAACCAGGACAATAGTTTGGCAAGAGGAGCAGGATTGTTCCACTGGCTCTGACGAATAGACAGATGACAGCAGTTGAAACCTACATCTACATATACATATATGCAAGCCACCGTATGGTGCGTGGCGGAGGGGACCTTGTATCACTACTACTTATTTCTTTTCCTGTTCTATTCACAAAAAATGCGAGGGAACAATTACTGTCTATGTGTGTCTGTATGAGCCCTAATTTCTCGTATCTTATCTTCGTCATCCTTACGCAAAATGTATGTTGGTGGCAGTAGAATCGTTCTGCAGTCAGTTTCAAATGCCGATTCTCTAAATGTTCACAACAGCGTTTCTCAAAAAGAACCTCAGTTTGCCTCCAGGTATTCCCATTTGAGTTCTCGAACCATCTCCTAACAGAATGAGATTTTCACTCTGCAGCGGAGTGTGCGCTGATATAAAAGTTCCTGGCAGATTAAAACTGTGTGCCCTACCGAGACTCGACCTCGGGACCTCTGCCTTTCACGGGCAAGTGCTCTACCAACGGAGCTACCCAAGCACGACTCACGCCCGGTCCTCACAGCTTTACTTCTGCCAGTATCTCGTCTCCTACCTTCCAAACTTTGCAGAAGCTCTCCTGCGAACCTTGCAGAACTAGCACTCCTGAAAGAAAGGATATTGCGGAGACATGGCTTTGCCACAGCCTGGGGGATGTTTCCAGAATGAGATTTTCACTCTGCAGCGGAGTGAAAATCACAGTTTTAATCTGCCAGGAAGTTTCATCTCCTAACATTTGCGTGTTGTTCGAGTCTACCAGTAAGAAATCTAGCGACCCGCCTGTGTAGTGCCTTGATGCCTTCCTCTAATTCGAACTGGTACGGATCCCAAACACTCTAGCAATACACTGGAGTTCTAGATGCGGTATTTTTCACAGATGGCCCAAGTTTCCAAAAATCCTCCGAATAAATTGAAGTTCACCACTCAACTTTCCTACCACAATTCTCACATGCTCGTTCCATTTCATATCGCGTTGCAACCTTACACTCAGATATTTAAACAACGTGATGTGTCAACCAGGACTAATGCTATCTAAGAAGACTAAGGGTTTGTTTTTAGCACCCATCCGCATTAACGTTCATTTTTATAAATATAGAGCCAGCTGTCGTCAATAACACCAATTAGATATTTTGTCTAAATCATCGGGACCGAAGGCCTTTGTAGTCTGGTGCCTTCACCCCCACAAATCAACCAACCAATCTAAATCATCTTGTACCTTTCTACAGTCACTGAACTTCTACACCTTACCCTACACCACATCATCATCAGAAAACAACCGCACACTGCTGCTCACCCTGTCCACCAGATCATTTATGTATACAGAAAATAGTAGCGGTCTTATCACACTTCCCTGTGGCGCTCCTGACGATACCCTTATCTCTGATGAATAATCACCGTCGATTGGACAGAGGTTACAGGCAGAGTGTCATCACGAAACGTCGGCAGCGGATTACCGGAAGCTGAGTTGAGATCTCGAGTTGTCAGACGTCTTTTACCACTGACAGTATACCACAGGCACGGTGTAGAAACAGGGTCATTTGGAACTTTGAGTGTCATTTCGTGTTCTCTCTTGCTTCTTTTTGAGCAGATCAGATCGACGACGACTTGTTCGTAGACGACCCTGTGATACATCATCTAAAGCAACGATTCTCGAGACCCATTCCTCTTTTAGTCTGTAGCTATTATCCACATCAGTCTTTTATGAAGATTTGAGAAGAGCGTAGATTACAAAAAACTTTCTAGTTTGATTATCTTTTTACATAGAGTTGGCTCCAGTTCTTCTTGTCTAGGGGTCTGATTCTTGAACTTGAAATTCTCGCATTTTAAGTCCTCATGGTTGAAGTGATCTAAATAAATTCAAAGACTTTTGTTGCAGAATTTTTGTTGTTACGTTACTATATTTTGTCACATTTTAGTATATCATACAGTCTTTTGATTTTTCACATTAACAAGGCCGAAATTACATTGTTCGCACAAAATACAAAATTAGTCCGATCACATCAGAGGCATGCTTACTACTCTCTCACTCCGTAGGAAACACAGTATTCCAAAGGCTTTACAATTTTTCTTGCCAAATAAATTTCTATTAGTTTCGATTACTATTTCATAAATGAATTCAGAAATAAACATATTAAACAGTATTATATTGCAAGACAATATAAATTTTAAGTGTGCCAAATAATTTGTAATTTAAAATGTTTCTAAAAAGATAATTTTAGCTGTACATTCAGAACTAGTATTTATCGATTATAACGACCAAAATAAAGTAATTCCTCTTCATAAATTTTAGGTTGAAATATAACATACTGTGTATAAAATTATATGAACAGCAGAAAAACAGCTGAGATAATAATGACCTGTCTAAAATTCGAAAAATAAAACTAGTATCGCCAACTACTGTTGAGGAAAAGCAATGCCAGAGGAGGATGTCCCGTTACACTCTCCAACCCTTAATTGTGAAGGGAGACTGGGTGTTCGCCAGTATGTGGCAAGAATGATAAAACTTGTTGTCATTCGTTTCATGACCATGGCACAAAACGGCGTACTCCAGCAAGATAACGCAAGATCCACACTTTTGTTTCGACCACAGACACCTTGAGGAATGAACGGATTCTTGACTGATCTGGCGAGGTCCTTGATTTTTCACCCAAAGAGTATTCCTGGGTTGCGATGTAAAGACGTATATTTCCATACCTGACTGCTGCCACCAATATTCCTGAACTGACACATCTTCGCTTCAGGCATAGCAATAAATTCCGCAAGATGATTCTCGGAGGATTTTTGTTTTCATGCCCACGAATACAATTGTGTGTTCGTGTCCGTGAGGGTCACACACCATATTGAAGTTGACGGTAGGCACTAGCTCCAAGTGAAAAGAACGTTTAATGATTTAATACCTGTTATGTAATGAACATCTGCACATTCTGAGAGAAAATTCGGACTGGTGCTTCACGGTATAATATTTTTCAATTTCGTCGTTATAGTTACTACCCGTAGACCACCTACAGAAGTAACCCCACACATATCCTGCGGGGAAACAGATAAAGCTAGGATACTAGTTGCTCGACAACCTCAGGTTTCTAACGATTCTCTACTTTCGACATAGTCCTCTTTAAGGAAAGTGATCTTTGTTCTACGTTTTCCCAGTAAGACGATTTCATTCATAAAGTGCGATTGTGTCTGATCTACGAAACACTCCTCTATGGCTTCCGTAACCTTCCCATTAGATTCAAAATAGCTTACAGGCACAAAGTGTGGGAACACGTGTACATGGATATAAAAATGGGAAAAATTTAATGACAGGGTCGCCATTCCAACAATTCACGCATTAAATCAGTCAGTGTACCATTACCGCAGCACCTTACAGGCACCTTTGTCTACTGGAAAACAACATTTTCTCTTTTTACGTATTTAGCTAATTAGTTGGTTCAAAAGACTTTCTTTAGTGTTTGACAATCAATGTTTTGTCATTTTAAAGATAATCAATAACTGCGATTCTTTTTGTTTGTCAAAAGATGCAGGTGTAAACATTGCAGTAGGTAAAATTATCTTCGTCTTTTCTGCACAAACATTGAAAATTACGTCAGCGATAAGTCGTCCGTAACTAACAATTTAATGACGACAAGATATGGGAGTTTAGCTATTCGAAAGAAACACGAACAACGAGAATAGTTTAATAAGCCTTATAAACAAAACTATTCTGCAGGTGAAGTGTATACTCTAGTTACGTTAGTGTGCTACATGTACCAACTTGACAAAAACGAAATGCCACGCATGTCAACGCCGTCTCTATCAGTGGCTGAGACATTATAGCCGGTATCTCAATGTAAGTTGGAATTTTTGGTCTCTTTAAAATACTACGCCATAAAATATGCTCTGAAATGGGTGGCTCAATGGGGCTGAAATCAATATAGATGTATTGAAATGTATTATTAGGCCAGACCATAAATGTATGCTGAACCTGTAGTGTAATGAATAAGTAGTGAAAACTGAACATTTGTGGCAGACCGGGACTCTATCGTAGTTTTCCTGCTTATTGTGAACAATCGCTTTAACCATTAGTCTATCTGAGGATGCTTCTAGGCCTGACTCAAACTTTCACCTTACAAAAAAAGTGGTTCAAATGGCTCTGAGCACTATGGGGCTTAACTTCTAAGGTCATCAGTCCCCTAGAACTTAGAAATACTTAAACCTAACTAACCTAAGGACATCACGCACATCCATGCCCGAGGCAGGATTCGAACCTGCCAACATAGCGGTCGCGCGTTTTTCAGACTGTAGCGTCTAGAACCGCTCGGCCAGCCCGGCCGGCCCTTTCAGCTTCACTGTTGTTCCCACACGAGAAACTGTTTTAATAGTAATGAATCAGATATATTTGAGAAGCCAAACTCTTCGTAAAGTCATTTTCCTGTTGATCTTAGTCTCACAGTTCCTTGAGAGAGGCGGTCCGTAGAGTTTGGAAGAGCGTTTGTGTCGAGCTCAAGTTAATGGATCAGTCAGTGGGTAATGCAACTGATAGCGCTCTACTCGCCAATAACAGATATGGAGATTCTCAATACAATTCGGTAGAGCCTGTATGCTTGACATATTCAAAGAAAATTATCAAAAAAATATAAAAAAATGTCAAGCACGGTACAGTGTGTAATGGCCGTACGTCGAAGGGAAAGCTACACAGTTGTGTGGCAAATTTTATTGACTCAACATTTCCGGCCGGGAACGTTTACGAGATAATCCAACTGTTTCGTGTTTCGATGGCAATATCTCGAAAAAATACATAAAGTAAATAAAGAATAAAATATATAAGTTAAATCTGTTTTCGTGCGTAAGTCTAACATATTTCGCGTTTAGTATAGGATAGTAGTTTTTGTACTCCAACGTGGCTGGCGATATAACTGGAGTTGTCGGATCTGAAGCGCGGTAACTTACTTGTGCCAATAAAATGGGAGTGGTGCCGATTCCTCATATGTCCCACTATTAACGTTAACCTACTAATCAGTTCTGTGTTTCGAGCCAACATTACAGAACGAGTATGCGCATAGCTTCGGTAACCATATATCTAATGAAAGGGTGCAGATGGCCTTCCGAACTGCTAACCAGATTTCCCATTCACGGCGCACCTCTTCCACTTTCTCCACCAACAGAAAACATTCCTAAAGTTGAAGTTTCTGCAACGAGACTTTGAATATTATAGTATTGTAAGCGATGATCTTTCAGCCTGCAATTTCATCTGTTATTCTGCTAAATTACGAAACATTTTGAGGAAATTGTTTTTCATTGTAACTAGTACCGCGAAGATACCGTAAGTAATAAAACGTATGCAGTAGCTGCAGCTAATGAATCTGCGTTACATCATATACTTAATTCCTTTATTAGCCCAAAAACATATTTGTTACCTCCCAATGTTGTCTCCAGATCATAGGTATCGGGTACTGTGTGGGTTGGATATGGAGGGTAAGAGAATTACCGGAGTCTTGAATGAGGGTTCACCTAAAATGATTACTAAGTATCGTGTTGAAGCTAAGTGTCGGAATGGGTTTAGAATCCCGAACACAGTTACTACCAGTTGAATATTCTCACGACTACCCTATCTCAATCGTAAATTGTGGAAAGGGATCTTTCAGTACAACCGCACACCCATATAGACACACACACACACACGCATACTCTCTCTCTCACACACACAGGTAGATAGATAGATAGAGAGAGAGAGAGAGAGAGAGAGAGAGAGAGAGCTACGTAGAATACAGTGGAATGTCCCGTTATGTACGAAACAGTTCTCATTGCTTTTGCTGATTGCAGGAGTTTCCAGGGGGCCGTGAACTACCCGAAAGCAAGCGATGGCTCGTGGCCTTACGAAAACTCTTGTAATCACCAAATCCACGTACAACCGTTCAGTAGGTATAGGTACACTCGACTTCATTCTACATAGTTCGGTGATTGTGATTTGTGTGTGTGTGTGTGTGTGTGTGTGTGTGTGTGTGTGTGTCCGTCTGAATGTATGTGTGTCGGATTGAGAGATCAAATGTAGCTATCTACACTCTGATGTTAATAGGGCGTTTCTATTTATTTTCATCTTCAGCACTATAAACAATTCAAAAAACTACGACATTTCCTATGTCGGTGTAATAGGATTCTATACTATTTGATCATACGGGTTTTAAATGATTATAAGTCTATCGAAGAATTGCGATACGTCATTTTAGACTTCCTACAGCGTTCTGGTTATCATATTAAAGTAAAGATAATAGCAAACAGTCAGAAATCCGAACGTTAGTCTGATACCGCAGCGTTTTACCAAGCATGAATCTAAAGATGACCTTCCCCTGACATTTGAATTGTCTTGCACAGCCAGTTATTAGGGGAACTACAATTTAGTGACGGCTCCGCATCACGCCACATCTTGGTATTTTTTACATAACAAATTGAGAGTTGATTCCCAAAATTTGATTTTTATTTCAATGTTTACCGACTTAGCCATTGAAACATTGCCGGCGGCTGTGGCCGAGCGGTTCTAGGCGCTTCAGTCCGGAACCGCGCTGCTGCTTCGGTCACAGGTTCGAATCTTGCCTCGGGCATGGATGTGTCCTGTCCTTAGGTTAGTTAGGTTTAAGCAGTTCTAAGTCTAGGAGATTGATGACCTCAGGTGTTAAGTCTCATAGTGCTTAGAGTCATTTGAATTTTTTTTTTGAACCACTGAAACAAATCAGGTGGATCTAAGGATTAAATCAATTAACATCGCTCTAAATTTGTAAAAGTTCCTTTTACTTTTTCCAAGATAAATTTCGTGCTCAACACGTGGGTATTATAATGGCAACGACGAAGCAGTGTTCCCGTTTGGAAAACACCTGAAGTCTTTGCTAATATACGGCTCTTTTTAGCACCTACAAGTGCCGACTGCTGCATGAACAGTTCGTTACGGCATTCATTACCAGGTCATCAGTCAATGTTCCGTGTGCATGTTTCAGCAGATATAAGTGGCGGCAGCCGAATGGACCGGTTTTGGCGGCGAGCTTTCGCTGCAACGAAAACGCTGAGGATACTCATTGGTGTAATGGCAATGGCGGCGTCTTTGAAGCTTAATGTTCTTTCGCCGTTGAGATTGTAAGAGATGAATGATTCCCGAGAGAAGTTGATAGATTCGTGCAGCTAACCAGCGTCTGGCTTCATTAAGCGCAACGCTGACATATGCTTCTAATACGAGAAGATATAGGTAATATAGGTGGAGAGAAAAAACGATGGCCGAGGGGGGAAATTATATCTTGCCGTAAGGTACAAGCGATACGCTTTCCATTTACTACTGATCTGATTATGTACCGGTCTTACCTACGTCTTCGAACAGCGATAGATTATGAGAGATAGGGGTACGACAAGCTGAGCTTGGCAATGGCAGAAATCTTGATTTAGAGCGAATGTGAAGAATAAAGTACCGTCACATTATTTATACATATACTGCATTCTCTGCCTAACGCGTTGCCTGCGCACAAATAATCGAATGTCGTAAACACGACAGCCTTTTGTTCGGAGTAGTCCAGCCGCTTTTGCTGTAGGTCTTTGTATGCAAACTACCTAGGTGATGAGTCAATAACGTGAAACAGGTTGATGTTAAGTAACGACATAAGTGAAACGCCGACAAATGCCTGGTGTACCGTTGTTCCGTTTGCCGTGTAAAATAATCGCCCGAATCAAAAGCGGTGTAGCTAGTACGTAGAGTATGAGAGTACTAGGTACTAAAGTGCACTGGCTGACATTAACTGCCCATTGCGAGTTTTCCTTCATGCTGTACTGTCTGTAAGCCGCATAGCTTCTAATAAATTACTGTAAAGGAGAGGAGGGGCTGTGCATCAGAGAAAGGTCTTTGAACTACACTTCCAACTGGTGATCAATGTCTATCGTTGTACTGGGAAGCATTCGTGACTACTGAGAACTATTTTTTTACTCCTTGTAAGTTAAAATTGTGCAAAATTTCAAATGTAAGCAAGTTTACAGGGTGACCAAGGAGGATGGTTAATATTCAGAGATGTCTCAGAAAATATCATCTGAAGTAAAATCCCTGATAATCACATATGCCCTATTCCGAAGAGCTGCCGAGACAGAACACATTTAATGTATATTTTTATTTATTTTATGTATTATTGAGTACATTTTCAGGCTTACACATTTACACATCCACAGCAGCAAACATTACGACATGCGTTTTACAAACTACAAATAGAAAAATAGGCCCTTTTAACATATTCTCCTCTAAGCATTATCATGCACGTCACATTACAGATGTTTTACAGTTCACAATAAATGTTCGAATATCCCACCATCAACTTCAGTACATTTGTGTACTCCTAAGAGAACATGTTGTTTGCTTGTATGAGTGCCTCTGCACATTTCCCAATGAGGGAACCAGCGTCCATGATACGACCAAGCAGTTGATCTCACGTATTCACTTTTTGTTTGTACACTTGAACACCTCAGACTTCATCCAACCCCACAAATAATAATCTAGTGGCATAAGGCCTAGCGATCTTGGTGACCAGACAACTGCGAGTCCAGTGATTAGCGAAAGACACGTAAGTGTGCGCTGCTAGTCCAAAACAAATGTACATTAAATGCGTTGTATCTCAGAAGCCATTCGGAATAGCTCATGTGTCTATATAAAGTTCTTTGCTTCAAGTCAGTGCTCCTGTCTTGTCTCTGAAGAGTGACCATTCCTCCTGGGATAACCTGTATAAAGCGTGTGACTTTGCTGGTGCCGAGGGCACAGTACCGTAACTATGATTCACCATCCAGAAACCACACTGACCAGCCGGAACATTATGACCACCGACCTATTGTAGACATACATCCGTCCAGGCGACAGCAGTGTCATATGCCGGGAAATGACTGCTAGTCAGCCACACGAGAGGTACGTGTAGTATCAGTGAGTGTGCTGTCCGTGTGTATAATGAGGAAGGTGCGCGATCTGTCGCAGTTTGACCGAGGGTAGATTGGGATGAACCGAAGGCTCGGAACGAGCATCTCGGAAACTGCACGACTTGTAGGGTGTTCGAGGAGTGCTGTGGTGAGTGTTTTCAACACGTGGCGAAACCAAGGTGAAACCACGTCCAGGCGTCGTGAGTCTGGCCGGCCACCCCTCATTACAGACGTCGGACGTCGTACGGTGGGCAAACTGGTAAAACAAGACAGACGGCTAACTGTGGCGGAACAAACAGCAGACTTTAAATTTGGGCGGAGTACAAGTGTGTCTGCACACACAGTATCCGACCCCGGTAGCTGAGTGGTCAGCGTGACAGAATGTCAATCCTAAGGTCCCGGGTTCGATTCCCGGCTGGGTCGGAGATTTTCTCCGCAAAGTCACTGGGTGTTGTGTTGTCCTAATAATCATCATTTCATCCCCATCAACGCGCAGGTCGCCGAAGTGGCGTCAAATCGAAAGACCTGCACCAGGCGAACGGTCTACCCGACGGGAGACCTTCGCCAAACGACATTTCATTTTTTTTTTGCACACGCAGTGCACCTAACACTCCTAACGATAGGCCTTCACAGCCGACGACCCATGTATGTTCCAATATTAACACCACGACATCGGCAACTACAACTTAAATGGGCAAGTGACCATCGGCACTGGACGTTGGAACAGTGGCAGAGCGTTTCATGGTCTGATGAATCCCGATACCTTCTTCATCATGCCGATGGGAGGGCGTGAATCCGTCGTCTTCCAGGGCAACGACCCCTTGACACATATACTGGCGGGACGGAGACAATCTGGTGGTGGCTCCATTATGCTCTGGGCAACATTCACATGGGCATCCATGGGTCGATTGGATCTCGTACAAGGCATCATGACGACCGAGGAGTATCATACACTGGTTCTAGACCACGTACACTCCTTCAGGACCATCATGTTTCCCGACGGGTGTGGCATTTTTCAGCAAGATAATGCACCATGTTACAAGCCCAGCAGTGGTGAGTTACGATTGATGTGCTGGGCTCCAACGCGCCAGTTCTGAACTCAATTGAACACATCTGAAATGTGATTGAACGTGGTGTCCAGAGTGGTGCAAACTCCTTCCAGCGACTTACCAAGACCTCATTCCTTCAACATCACGACGCGTTGCCGCTGTTGTCCGTGACAAAGGTGGGCATACCGTCTATTAGGTACATAGTCACAATGTTCTGGCTGATCAGTATAAATTTCGTTGATACATTATAGGAAAACTGCGGATCAGATACTAGTTTTACATGACATGGTCTCAGCTATACTTATACACTTTTTTTCGTGTAGTTATGTCTATGTAAAAACGCTGAGAGGTTTTTTAGTAGGTAAACACAATCAAAATGATCTCCACATTTCACACTGAGGTGCGAGTGTGTTTTTGATCGTGCACCAGACTTTCACTGTCAAACTTGTGATGTTTTCCGAGACTATGAAATTAGAGAATCAGTGCTGTGAAGGCTTGTGTTAATAGACTATTTGGGACGCGGAAGTGATTAAGAAATTTAATGAAATGGTTATATTGCTCGCAGCTACAATATACAACATAGTCTTGGCGTTTCTTAAGCCACTATGGAAAAAACGTACGTTATTCTGCTGATAACACTGAAAATTCAGGTTCAAATTTTTTAATGTGTAAGATAACAAACCTCTCTGTATTTTTAGGTCAAAATAATAGACTTTTCGGGTGCTCTTTGCACAAGTAACTTTCTCGTTTGACAGTGTCATACAAAAGGGGTTGGTAATAATCGAGGATGGAATATGTTGTGGATTGTAACAAGGGCGAATGTTTTAGAAGTATGGGGCGTTCTATCAATCTATAGTGCTGTGTCCAGATTATCTACGAGAGTGGGAGGATGATTAAGAGTTCAAAATGTCGTTGTTGTAGGATTCAGTAGCGACGGAGCACTTGCTTACGTG
Organism: Schistocerca gregaria; assembly: GCF_023897955.1. Taxonomy (NCBI): domain Eukaryota; kingdom Metazoa; phylum Arthropoda; class Insecta; order Orthoptera; family Acrididae; genus Schistocerca; species Schistocerca gregaria. The sequence goes on along the minus strand of NC_064931.1, from coordinate 179,955,328 downwards.
AAAAACGATGATACAGGAAGGAGACAATATTACAGGAACCATTTTATTTGTTATTTTTCTTTATCAACTTCGACGCCGTTGTCTAGTAGCTATGGCATTTCGTAAATATCAAAAACTTTGCAGGTTGTATAAAAACAGTATTTCAAGTATAACTATATAATCGAGGCAATTGAAAGATCATCATCATTTTCTTTGGGCCTTTGTCCCACTTCAACGCAGGGTCTGCCTTATTACTATGGATGTTAGTTTCAGAGGGTGACCGGATGCACTTTCTGTCGCCACCCGTCTGCGTCTAGTGTAAACCATGAAATAGTGCGAACGTTTTCAAATGTCTGCAAGTCGTGTAACTGAGGCGGGACCTGGGAACCAGCCTGGTATTCACCGAGTGGGATGTGGAAAACCGTCTAAAAAAGACATTCAGGCTGGCCGGCAAACCGAACCTACACCGGGCCTACACTAGTCCAGGAAGCAGTGCATAAGCGCCCTCAGCTAACCTGGCGGGTTAGGCAGTTGAAAGATATTTATGAATAAAAGTATTATGTGCTACTGTCGAGTAAGAGGAAGCGTCTCACTGTCTATGCAAACGCCCAACAGAGAAAAATGACTGACGGATATGAGCTGAAGAACTTTGACTTAATCCCCTCCCTATCTGTCGATACAGGTCCGTTTCGGAAGATTAAGATATAACGTCACTTCGACAAGGGGGTCATTGGAGACGGAGGTCAAACTCCTGCTGAGGAAGGAAATGGACCGTGTCCTTTTCAAAGAAACCATCTCATGATTTGGCGTAAGAAATTAATAGAAACTACGTAAAACCTAATTATGAATGGCCGAATGTCGGTTTAAAATTCTTTACTACAGAATACAGGTCAGACTGGGAATGGACATCGAGGCTTGCACCACAGTCGTCTTTCCTTTATTTAATATTCCTCATTTTGACCTGAAGATTCAATCCTTCTTCAGTGTAGTAGCAGGTCCATTTACAATCAAATCTAGTATTTGTTTTTATGTATATGTTCACCTTATGAATAATGTAACAGATGCATAAACCAATCACACTGATTATAAATAAATCACTATAAATTAAATTAATAGATTTATAAATAAAGTTAGTGTTTATCATACTTTACTTTTAGCTTCTGTGGTTGGTCATTATTACTACTTTTACCAAACTTTTTTTTTTTTTTTTGCTTTACCAATTTCTGATAAGGTTGAGGCATCTCTTACGGATATGGGCAAGTCGTTATATTCATCTCCTGTTAGTCACCCCCTTTTTTTGTTACTGTTAAAAAATAGATATACACGAATTCCCTCTCTTCCTATGGAACATACTGCTCTCTGATTGAGTTGAGATCGCTATGTGCGAGATACTAGTTATGTCCTGTTAAGAAATGTAACCTGCCGCTGTATGGGAACTAAAGGAAATCTAAGCATTTATGGCCAGACGAGAATTTGTATCGCGATCCTGTAGAAAACAAAATTAGCTCTAAGTATTACGTCATCTATCTCGTACGGATTTCAGAAGAAACTCGGAATGTTTTAAATTAGGGGTTAACCGAAAGTAATTTCGATTTTGCAGAATAGTTTGCACCAAAATTCTTGACAATTTAAAAGTGGATAGGATTTAGATGTCCAACCTAGATCATGGGTATAGCTGGCCAGACGAGATCACGTAGTCAGAATCCTGTCTTACATATATTCACTGGCCTTATACCGGAGACTCTGTAGTAGAGACGACCATCTCTCAGGAGAAGCTAGAGAAAACACTTTGCGAGCTAGTATATAACACAACCTGTAGAGAGATTGTAATGTCTGCGTCGTATGAGGGGAAGATAAGAAGTGGTGCTCCGGCCAGAGTGATGTGTCTAATATGAATGAAATGTTTTTGTTGTAGTGGCACATATTGTGCCATAATGTAAACAAAACACTAACGCGATCTTAGTACTAGTTCTGTTTATATGGTTTTTTTTAGAGTAGTTGCCTAGTGTTGTGTGAGTTTCGTTCTCATATAATATGTGATATATTGTGCCGCCATAATTCATTTATTTTGAACGCTTTGTCATTCGAAGCAGTTAAATATTTAGAAGGTGTCTGTTCCTACATTTTCGGTGGTTAAGAAATGAATGATTGAATTTTAAATATGTGTATGTATTGAGCACGATCCGCATGAAAGGTGAGTGGAATAGCTGAACTCATAGTATTGTCAGAAGAGAGAGTACAGTGTTTTACGTACAGAATCAGCTATAACGACACTTCATGCAATGTGGATCCAGCATTTGTGAATGTTAACCAACAATGAATGTGAAAACGAATTTCTCGACGATGTTAGAATCGTTTTAGAAAGATTTCAGTTGATTTTTGCCCCGGTTTATAATTTTTAATGAGACGCCGGTGGAAGCCACTGGTCTTTGACCTAAGAAGTCGAAGTATTTCTAATGTGCCCAATTGTTTATAGGGAGCGTTAGATTTGACACTCTCTGACTTTCACTTATTGATCCAGTTACAGATATTTGTGGCTGAATAGTTCAAATGGCTCTAAGCACTATGGGACGTAACATCTGAGGTCATCAGTCCCCTACACTTAGAGCTACTTAAACCTAACTAACCTAAGGACATCGCACACAACCGTGCCCGAGGCAGGATTCGAACCTGCGACCTAGCAGTAGCGCGGTTCCGGACTGAAGTGCCTAGAACATTTGTTGTTGAAAGATGCTCTGAGTCCACTGAAGAGATTACAACAGCTGAAGACGGGTATTTTACAACCCTTATTGAACAGCATCCCCAGGGAAGGGATCTATCAGTGGAAAAAGTTGGAGAGACTACTTTGACCTATAAGGGGCTGTGTCGAAAGAGATGTGTAGTTTTCTTTACCTGCCAAGCTTTTCACTTTTCACCTTTCGCTGTTCGCAGCCTCGTTGTAGACTTAAGGTGAAACCTGATCCAAAGACACAAATACAGAACTAGTGGTCGTCACAGACTCAGAAAAGCCTTAACACAGTCACTTCTTCCCCAGCCCGAACCTCTAGAAAGAGCGCCTCTGAAGTGTGCAGCTATCGGCCTCAAATGAGTGAAGTAACCCGCAAGCTAATTCGCCGTACGGCGCGCGCGGAGTGGTTGCCTCAAGGTGGCTGGCGGCTACTCACACGGGACGTTCACCGACGCCTGGGGCGCCCATTGGAAGACGCGTGCGCCGAGAGACCGACTCGAGTGATTCACTTCAGCGCTGCGGCCCTGACATGTTTCACAACGAAACTGGTTACATGTCGAAACCGGTGCTCTTACCTACGGACAAATGCAGCTAAGCGGTGAACTGTGTCATCTAGAAATCCGTTCAATTTCTGAAATAATACTATCGTGCTTATACAAACGGGCTCCACACCGGAAAATGTAGGTGTGGGAGAAACTAAATATCGAATTTCAATTCGTAACTCGTTGCAAGTTCGCAGTAACTGTATCGACGTATACGTCAGCCACAGGTTATTTAAAATAATGAGGCCTGTACTAACATATCAAAAGTTTCATATTCCAAAGGTATGTTACGTATTACAACAGGTTTTGTTCTGCAGTTACACAATGTGATCAAAAGTATCCGGACACCCCCAAAAACATACGTTTTTCATATTAGGTGCATTGCCCTGTCACCTACTTCCGGGTACTCCATATCAGAGACCTCAGTAGTCATTAAACATCGTGAGAGAGCAGAATGGGGCGCTTCGCGGAACTCACGGACTTCGAACGTGGTCAGGTAATTGGGTGTCATTTGTGTCATACGGCTGTACGCGAGATTTCCACACTCCTAAACATCCCTAGGTCCACTATTTCCGATGTGATAGTGAAGTGGAAACGTGAACGGACACGTACAGCACAAAATCTTACAGGCCGACCTCGTCTGTTAACTGACAGACACCGCCGACAGTTGAAGATGGTCGTAATCTGTAATAGGCAGACATCTGTACGGACCATCACAAAGGAATTCCAGACTGCATCATGATCCACTGCAAGTACTATGACAGTTAGGCGGGAGTTGAGAAAACTTGGATTTCATGGTCGAGCGACTGCTCATTAGCTACACATCACGCCGGTAAATGCCAGAGGATGCCTCGCTTGGTGTAAGGAGCATAAAAATTGGACAACTGGACAGTAGAAAAACGTTGTGTGGAGTGACGAATCACGGTACACAATGTGGCGATCCGATGGCAAGGTATGGGTATGGCAAATGTTGGGTGAACGTCAGCTGCCAGTGTGTGTAGCGCCAGCAGTAAAATTTGGAGGCGGTGGTGTTATGGTTTGGTCGTGTTTTTCATGGAGGAGGTTTACACCCATTGTTGTTTTGCGTGGCACTATCACAGCACAGGCCTACATTGATGTTTTAAGCACCTTGTTGCTCCCTACTGTTGAAGAGAAATTCGGGGATGGCGATTGCATCTTTCAACATGGTCGAGCACCTGTTCATAATGCACGGCCTGCGACGGAGTGGTTACATGACAATAACGCCCCTGTAATGGACTGGCCTGCACAGAGTCCTGACTGAACCCTAGAGAACAACTTTGGGATATTTCGGATCGACGACTTCGTGGCAGGCCTCATCGATCGACATTGAGACCTCTCCTCAGTGCCGCTCTCCGTGAAGAATGGGCTGCCATTCCCAACAATCCTTCCAGCACCTTATTGAACGTATGCCTGCGAGAGTGAAATCTGTTATCAGGGCTAAGGTTGGGCCAACACCATATTGAATTCCAGCATTACCGCTGGAGGGCGCCACAAACTTGTAAGTCATTTTCAGCTAGGTGTCCGATTACTTTTGATCACATAGTGTATGTTTACTGAGTTAGAAACCTACCAGTAATCGAATTTGAGACCTAAGCTACGGCATCCAAGAGGGAAAATACACTCCTGGAAATGGAAAAAAGAACACATTGACACCGGTGTGTCAGACCCACCATACTTGCTCCGGACACTGCGAGAGGGCTGTACAAGCAATGATCACACGCACGGCACAGCGGACACACCACGAACCGCGGTGTTGGCCGTCGAATGGCGCTAGCTGCGCAGCATTTATGCACCGCCGCCGTCAGTGTCAGCCAGTTTGCCGTGGCATACGGAGCTCCATCGCAGTCTTTAACACTAGTAGCATGCCGCGACAGCGTGGACGTGAACCGTATGTGCAGTTGACGGACTTTGAGCGAGGGCGTATAGTGGGCATGCGGGAGGCCGGGTGGACGTACCGCCGAATTGCTCAACACGTGGGGCGTGAGGTCTCCACAGTACATCGATGTTGTCGCCAGTGGTCGGCGGAAGGTGCACGTGCCCGTCGACCTGGGACCGGACCGCACCGACGCATGGATGCACGCCAAGACCGTAGGATCCTACGCAGTGCCGTAGGGGACCGCACCGCCACTTCCCAGCAAATTAGGGACACTGTTGCTCCTAGGGTATCGGCGAGGACCATTCGCAACCGTCTCCATGAAGCTGGGCTACGGTCCCGCACACCATTAGGCCGTCTTCCGCTCACGCCCCAACATCGTGCAGCCCGCCTCCAGTGGTGTCGCGACAGGCGTGAATGGAGGGACGAATGGAGACGTGTCGTCTTCAGCGATGAGAGTCGCTTCTGCCTTGGTGCCAATGATGGTCGTATGCGTGTTTGGCGCCGTGCAGGTGAGCGCCACAATCAGGACTGCATACGACCGAGGCACACAGGGCCAACACCCGGCATCATGGTGTGGGGAGCGATCTCCTACACTGGCCGTACACCTCTGGTGATCGTCGAGGAGACACTGAATAGTGCACGGTAAATCCAAACCGTCATCGAACCCATCGTTCTACCATTCCTAGACCGGCAAGGGAACTTGCTGTTCCAACAGGACAATGCACGTCCCCATGTATCCCTTGCCACCCAAAGTGCTCTAGAAGGTGCAAGTCAACTACCCTGGCCAGCAAGATCTCCGGATCTGTCCCCCATTGAGCATGTTTGGCACTGGATGAAGCGTCGTCTCACGCGGTCTGCACGTCCAGCACGAACGCTGGTCCAACTGAGGCGCCAGGTGGAAATGGCATGGCAAGCCGTTCCACAGGACTACATCCAGCAACTCTACGATCGTCTCCATGGGAGAATAGCAGCCTGCAGTGCTGCGAAAGGTGGATATACACTGTACTAGTGCCGACATTGTGCATGCTCTGTTGCCTGTGTCTATGTGCCTGTGGTTCTGTCAGTGTGATCATGTGATGTATCTGACCCCAGGAATGTGTCAATAAAGTTTCCCCTTCCTGGGACAATGGATTCACGGTGTTCGTATTTCAATTTCCAGGAGTGTACATTCATATCTACGTCTATACTCCACAACACCCTTATGGAGTGTGGCGGTGTTTGTTTTGTGTACCACGCACAGTTCCAGCCTTTCTTGTTCTGAGCGCAAATTGTTTGCGGGAAAACGATTACTGGTAAGCGTTCATATGAACTCGATTCATTCTGATTTTCCTTCGTTGTATCTTCGTGAGGTGTGCGTAAGAGGAAAAAATGCATTGTCTGACTGTGTAAGAACGTCTGCTCTCAAAACTTCTCATGACCTCGATGCCTACGGGACGTTAAATTCTAATCTTCCTTCTTTTCCTTCGTGACTTTAGCAATAACCTACACTATGATGCAGAGCGCCTCTGTTGCTGCGCCTGCTACTGCAGCTGGATGAGCATCTCCCTGACGCTTTCGCGCTTACTGAATGAAGCTGTAACGAAACACGTTGCTGTTCTTTGGATCTTCCCTATTTCCTCTATCAGTCATATCACGTCCGGATCCCAGACTGGCTTCCAGCGGGCCTATTTTTGGTCGAACAAGGGCTTTGTAAGATACTTTCTTTGTTGACGGGCTACACTTCCTGATGATCCTTCCACTGAATGTGAGTCTACCATCTGCCTTACCGACAGTTAGTTGCATGTGGTAGTTCCACCTTAAATCACTCCGTTCGCGTTCTGAAAGATATTTACTGGCGTTACTACTTCCAATGATTGTTCCGAAATCGTGTAATCATACAATAGTGGATCTTTCTGTCTATTTAAGCTCAATAAGTTAAATTTGTTTATGATGAGGGTAAACTGCAAATTCCTGCATAAAGAGTCAATCCTTTGCAAGTCTTCCTGCATTTCGTTGCAGTTTTCTAGCGTTGTGACCTCTCTGTATACAACAGCATCATCCAAGTGGACGTTATCCACAAGGTCACTTATAAATATTGTGAAAAGTAGTGGTTCTGTAGCACTCCTTCGGGTACTCCCGAAGTTACTATTAAGTGTGAAGATTTCTCTACGTTGAGATCGACAGTGGGTTCTCTTGGCTAGAAACTCTTCAATCCAGTCAAACAGTTGGTCTAATATTTCGTACATTCATATTTTGTTCATAAGGCGGCAGTTTGGAATTCCATCGAATGGTTGTTGGAAGACAAGTAACACAGCATCAGCCTGGGTGACGGTATGTACTGCTTTCTGAGTCTCGTCGACTAACAGAAGGAGCTTGGCTGCATTCACAAATTGTTTCCGGAACCCAATTTGGTGCCTACAGAGCATATTTTCGGTCTCCAGGAATGTCGTAATACATGAGACTAAAACATGTTCCAATATTCTACAACAGACCGACGTCAGAGATAAAGTTTTGTACATTTGTTCTACGACCGTTATTGAAAACGGAATTGATCTGCGGTGTTTTTCAATCATTAGAAACGTTCGCTTCTATAGCGACTTCCAGAACTGTAGACCTACGAGGAGCAAGAGAGCAAGTAGAAGAGAAGCAAGTTCTTTCACATTCTCTATGTAGAGTAGTACTAGTATACCCTCATATCCAGTGACATTTCATCTAGTAAGATATTCCATTTGCTTTTCTATCCCACGGTCACTTTCTGCGACGCCTGTGAGTTTGACTTAGTGCTACGATTTATGGGAGGAACTACAGTTCTCTTCCTCAGTGAAACAATTTTTGAAAATGGTGTTTATTGTTTCGGCCTATTCTCTGTCATCTTCCTTTTCGATGCCGTTATAGCCATAGAGTGTCCGCATAAACTACTTCGAACCGTATACTAATTTAACGTAGGGCCAAAATCGCTAAGGTTTTTCTGTCAGCTGAGTGACTAGAAGTTTAGTTTTGAATTAGTTGAACGATTCACGCACGGCTATCCTTTGCTACGTTTAAATCTGCAGTGAATCTCTCTGTGCTTCCAAAGCAGCTTTCTAACATGGCTGTCGAATGACAGCGGGTCTTTCCCATCCCTCACTTTGCTGGGCATATGCCTGCGTAAAGCGTATTGTACATTACTCTTGAGGCTCAACTTCGTCTTTGCCGAAGCTGAAATTTTCATATTGACCGTTCAAGTAATCTGAAATCTGTTTCTAGTAGCTCTTGTTAAGCAAAAATATCTTCCAACCTATCTTTATGTTCTTACCCGCTGAACAGCCTAGCGTAACCTGGATATTTTATTTATTCCAATCCTCTATTAATGCATCACCTCGTCCCTCCTCTATCTGTCCACTCCTCCTCCGTCTCTCTGTCCATCTCCTCCTTCCCTTTTCTCTCTGTCCATCATCTCCTTCTCCCTCCCTCTCCATCTCCTCCTCTCCCACTTCACTTTCCATCTCCTCCTCCCATCGTATCTGTGCATCTTCTCATCCTCCATCTCTTACTTCCCTCTCTACCTGCCTTTTCCCTCGTTTTCCCACTTCCTGTTTACCTTATCTTCCCAACTTGTCTTCCCATCATACTGTAATCACCCTCAGCCTCATACCATGGGAGGTTGGTGGTTTTTACCCCCATAGGATTTATTTCCAGATAATACGTAATATATGTGCGAAGTTTGGCCGAAATCGATCCAATAGCTTTGGAGGAGTTGTTGAACATTTATATATGCGACATATGTTTCATCTAATCCTCTGCTGTTTTACACCATATGACTTCAGAGGGGTTGTTAAATTTACTCATGGAATTCAGTAGTGAGGTTTGTTCTGACATACTGAAATACGTTGACAGAATTATTGAGTCGCTTCAGGGATCATTCTCGTGACCTGATTGACACACTGAACAGCACAGCTAAGAGACAAACTACACTTCATACCTTTAAAAGTATTCCGAGTAAATTAAATATAGGAAATACACTGATAAGACAGATCATTATAACCATTTCGCATCGCCACATTTGATGCGTCTGGTGGCGTTGTGGGCACGTGACGCCGTAACAAAAGTATGTAAACGGAGTAAACACGGACGGGAGGGGGGATGGGGTCAACCTAGCGATGATATGGGCTGCAAATGGAGAAATCCATTGAGATAAGCGACTATGACAAAGGGCAGATTTTTATTACGCAGACCCTGTGAATGAGTATCTCGAAAACGGCCAAGTTGGTCGAATGTTCACGTGCTACTGTCGTGTGCAGCTACGGAAAGAGGTAGAATGACAGTGAAACTACCAGTAGGCTCTAAATGGCTGGACGTCCATGACTCTTCATAGGACGTGGGGTTCGGAGGCTTGTCTGTTGTGTATAGTAGGATAGATGGTGGTCTGTGGCATCTCTGCCGAAAGAGCACAATGCTGGTGCAATCGCAAGAGTTTCGGAGCACACCATACCTCGTACACTGTTGAACATGGAGCTTCGAAGCAGACCACCCCCACGTGTTTACACAATGAGCCTACGACATGGACAGTTACGATTACAGTGGGCACAGGACCATAGGGATTCGACCGTCCATTAATGGAAACGTGTCGGTTCGTCGGGCGAATCACTTTTTTGCTACACTAGGTCGATGGTCGTCTCCACAAACTCCATCATCAAGATGAACCGCGGCTCGAAACGTGCCGTTCCAAAACATTGGAAAAATGGGAGCTATCCAAAGTCACCGCGATACTCGCGACGATGGTCCCACTGTAACCGCCATTCATCCCCGTACACAATGTCATGAGCAGTCCGAACTGCACGGTCATGGCATCATTCCAGATAGATCTTTTTGTGCTGTGGTGTCAACGGCAGTCTACGCATGTGTGGTAATTTCCTACTCTGGTTGCTGCTTGTCTCCGAACAGTGGTGCGGAATGACACAAACTTTTGCTGGAAATCCATTATTTGTTCTCGGACGGCAGGCGCAGATGTGAAGGGATTATAACGAGTTGGTGAACATTACGGCGATCCTTCTATGTCATGGTCAGACGTGGCCGACTGGAACCTTACGACGAGTATGCCTGCTCTCACGTCCCCTTGTAGTTGAACATGTAGCCACTGTCACATCCGAATGCCACCAAATCTGGATATTGCACGATTTGACTAGCCGTCGAAATGGGAAATCTAAAATGGGGCCCCTTTCAAAATTAGACAAGTGCTGATAACGATGTCGCACAAGAGTTCAAGGCATCTCCGTGTCCTTCACAGTGATCACTCAACACATCTGACGCTGTACTCGTACCTTATATTCCTTACCAGGCCTGGTAACGGCGCTAAACCTGACGAACGCTAATGCATTACCTCGGCTGTTCCATTTGCATCTATTATTTACTTACATACCCGCGATGGTTGACACGTTTACGAAGTTACGTTGACGTCGATCATGTGTTCTGGGTGCTTCAGATTTCTGTCAGGCTCAGTATTTTATCCTTGGTACGTTTGGCAGAAGAACGAGTGTCAACTTAATCTTCGGGACAATTTTACTGTGTTATGAATGTTTGTTTGAAATGGGTAAAGTGTCACTGTGAAATAGTTACGGAGCTTGTCATATTTTGAACAGCTTTTTTTATACAATGGAAGGAAATTCAACCAAATTTGGGGGAAAGGCCCGTAAGCATAATTTTTTATTTCCAACAGTTAAGTAATGGGCTGCTGAAGTCAAAAGTACCTGATCAAACAGAATGATTTTATAAAACTGCAACCACAGCTGAAAATGTCGAGAAAGTGCACAATATAGTATTGAACGATTAACTAGCTGATGTCATAGCCATGTCAGAATAAAGGTTACGGTATATTTTTCTGGCTTTTTAGCTCATTGTGTGTGTTTCAATGTTCTGGTGCGGCTGCGCAGTGGGTATGTCTCAGACTAAAAAACTAAAGCCGCAGATTTCAATCCTTGTTAGGTTCAAGGAGTGTTTCTGTCTCTTACTACTCCTTTCACCTCTGAAAATAATTCTTATGTGCGTAAAATTCCGAATAGCATGTCGGTTCTGAGTCTGTATTAACCGTATACTACCCTGTAACTGGCTGGATACATCAGGTCGTAATTTGAAGGAAGGCAACGGCATACCACTTCTAGCAGGATATGCCAGGTAGAGCACTGTGCTATTCAAACCAACCATTGGATTGTGGACAGAGATATCTCTTCAGGATTTGTCTAGCAGCAGGAAAGAGAAGCTGCTTTCGTTTGCCAGATAGACTATGAGCAGCTTTTTCTGGGATGTAAAAGGGATTGCCAGCCGCTGTGGACGAGCGGCTCTAGGCGCTTCAGTCCGGAACCACGCAGCTGCTACGGTCGCAGGTTCGAATCCTGCCTCGGGCATGGATGTGTGTGATGTACTTAGGTTAGATAGGTTTAAGTACTTCTAAGTCTAGGGGACTGATGACCACAGATGTTAACTCCCATAGTGCTTAAAGCCATTTGAATTTTGTAAAAGGAATTCTACCCAATGATGTCCTCGAAAATTCAACGAAAGTCTTCTGGGCCAGATAAGGGGGAAGTATACTTGGGAAGTCTCCTGAAATGAATACACACACACACACACACACACACACACACACACACACACACACACACACACACACACACACACAAATCAGAGCTGGGCCCAACAGCGTCCCAGATGTACTCTGCCACTTTCAGATCAGGTGATTCTGTATGCCAAGGCATCGACATGCGTTCACTGTCGTACTCCTCAAACCGGTGTCGTACGATTGTCGCCTAGAGGCATGGATTGTTAGCCTGCTAGGAAATGCGAGTTCCATCGTGGAATACATCAAACGCGTTGGGATGCAAATGGTCAGCTAAAATGTTCACGTCGTCCACAGCTACCGTGGTGCCTTCGACTACCACCACTGGTCCCATGGAAAAGCCAAGTGAATGTCCACCATTGCATCATACCACCCCCACTGGCCTCTTTCCTATCGATGCGTGTTCCGAGCCGCCGTTCGCCTTTATGACAGGGTGTCCGGGCACGACCATTGACCCGATGTAACCAGAAATGTGACTCAACTAACCAGGCTACACCCAATGACCCACAGTCCAATCATGCTGACCCCGTGCACACTGCGATCGTGATTGTCGTTGTCGTTGGGTCAACATGAGAAAACGCAATTGTCATCTGCTGTAGAGCACCATGTTGAACAATGTACGTGGAACGTAATGGTCCGAAATAATTGTGCCGGCGCCATCATTGTACTCTGCTATCAGATCTCCCACAGGCAGCCATCTTTTCTGCTTTACAGAGTGGGCAAGCCGATAACCTTAACGTTTTGGCATCAAGTTTCAATACCCAGCACGTTGTCTACTCATGGTTTCACCGTCCTTCAACCACTTCCCATGAAGCTCAAACAATATCACGTGAACACTCGATCAGCCTCACCACTCCCAAAGGCCGGTCCGTAACATTCTGCACATTGTCAAGGTCGCTTATGTCAGTGGATCCACCGGGCGAGGTAGCGCAGTAGTTAGCAAAAAATAAAAAAATAAAAAATAAAATTAAAAAAAAATGGTTCAAATGGCTCTGAGCACTATGGGACTTAACATCTATGGTCATCGGTCCCCTAGAACTTAGAACTACTTAAACCTAACTAACCTAAGGACAACACACAACCCCCAGCCATCACGAGGCAGAGAAAATCCCTGACCCCGCCGGGAATCGAACCTGGGAACCCAGTGGTTAGCAAATTGGACTCACATTCGGGAGGACGACGGTTCGAACCCTCTTCCGGCCATCCTGATTAGGGTTTTCCGTGATTTCCCTAAATCGCTTCCGGAAATGCCGGGACGGTTCCTTTCAAAGCCCACGGCCGATTTCCTTCCCCAATCTTCCCCAATCCAATGATCTCGCTGTTTGGTCCCCTCCCCCCAAATCAACCAACGAACATACCATGGATGTCCAATTTCCTTACTGTATCACCAGTGAAGTGATTCCACATTCATCTCTGCTCCAAAAGAAATAGTTCAAATGGATCTGATCACTATGGGACTTAACATCCGAAGTCATCAGTCCCCTAGAACTTAGAACTACTTAAACCTAACTAACCTAAGGACATCACACACATACATGACCGAGGCAGGATTCGAACCTGCGACAGTAGCGGTGGCGCGGTTCCAGACTGTAGCGCCTAGAACCGCTCGGCCACTCTGGCCGGCCATCTCTGCTCCGCTTATATACTTTCCTTATCGCGTTACGTGTACAAAGACACACATGCGCGCGAGGCGGCATTCATTTTCTCAATGGTCAATGATTATAACGTTTTGTCTCCTTAGTATGTATAATGAAAGAATCTCGCTTCATTCCGACAATGCACATGGCCACAAATGTGCTTGGCAATAGCAAAATTGGCGCCTTTGAAGTACACATAATTGGATGATACCTCCTCCTCCCCCCACCGTCCCGACGCATACACACTATTGGGCACATATGTCAACCTTAGATTTACAGATAGGGTCTTTTCGTAAGAGCTTGCCAAAATGTAACAGGACATAGAGAATGCTCCACTGAACAATTTAAGGTAGGAAACCTGGGGTCCGAGGTGCCAGCTTATGGAAGTAAACTTGTTTACTGCATTGTCTAACATCACTGTTTTCCAGGTTACTTACAACTAACATGCGTACAAGTTTCCACGTACTGTGATGTTTATTTACATGATGTACATTCCTTACTTCCTGCAAGGAAACAGGGAGGAAGAGCCTGATTACTAAGAAGTCATGACACAGTAGACCGCCTGAATGGCAACCTGTACTTGAGATTCGTGAGAAGAGAGCCTGAGTTGTCGGAGATCGTACCCTTTGCTGTTTGAAGAGGATGTGGCTACAATATGACGGTGCACCGCCTGTGGATGTTCGCAGCCGAAGAGGATGTGGCTACAATATGACGGTGCACCGCCTGTGGAAGTTCGCAGCCATCTCAGTGCTGTATTCCCTGGTCTCTGGATTGGAAGCGGAGGTCCTATTCCATGGCCTGCGAAGTCACCTGACCTGAAGCGCCTTGATTATTTCCTATGGGGATATCTAAAATCGCTTGTGTATGAGACGCCAGTGGATAAGGACATAGTATTAATTTCCAGAATTGTAACTGCCTGTGATGTGTTGAAACACAAAAAAATAGCTCAAATGGCTCTGAGCACTATGCGACTTAACTTCTGAGATCATCAGTCACCTAGAACTTAGAACTAATTAAACGTAACTAACCTCAGGACATCACTCAGTCGGCCGGTGTGGCCGTGCGGTTCTAGGCGCTTCAGCCTGGAACCGCGTGACCGCTACGGTCGCAGGTTCGAATCCTACCTCGGGCATGGATGTGTGTGCTGTCCTTAGGTTAGTTAGGTTTAAGTAGTTCTAAGTTCTAGGGGACTGATGACCACAGATGTTAAGTCCCATAGTGCTTAGAGCCATTTGAACCATTTGACATCTCACACATCCATGCCCGAGGCAGGATTCGAACCTGCGACCGTATCGGTCGCTCGGCACCAGACTGCAGCTCCTAGAACCGCACGGCCACTCCGGCGTTGAAACACACCAGGAATATTTTTCAGGGTACGTCAGAATCTTGTTCGCCGATGTCATTCTTGCACTGAAGTTGATAGCCATCAGATTCAGCACATTTTGTAAGATACTGTACAAATGATTCGTTCATAGTGTCAGTGAGGGTATTTGCAGTTAACTGTAACTATCATAAATAAAAAATTCACAGTCGTGTTTTTTTGTTCCTTTTATCTCCTTGAGCTCGCTTCGCCGACCCCAGTTGCTCCATCTCAGATTGTTCAGTGGAGCATCCTCTACGTCCTGTTAAATGTTGGCACGCTCTTACGGAAACACCCTGTATACCTCCCAGTTTAAAGACACATGAAATGTATTCGCAGTTGTACGATCAACCATCTGCTGTATAAGCAGCATGCATGCACGTCCGAAGGAACAGTGCATCGTTCTTCTTAACAGCATAGGCATGCAACATCGTGTCCAATTTGAAGATATATGTGACTGGAAAAAGTAAGAGATAATGACAGTAATAGGCGGATATTTTACAGACCCTCCAGGGTGGCACTACAGGAATGGAATCGACTCAATGAGTAAATGCTGGACAACGTACAATGACCTAAAAGCAGACAGTATATGAAAAATATGTACATTTACACCAAAATACATATTTTTTACTTGCCAGGCTGTAAGAAGTTTTGTTTTCGTTTTCATACACAGATTTCATAAAATATATATAAATTTAATTCTTGATTTTCTAGCGCAACCCGCAGATTTGCACAGTGAACAGTTGCCATTCGTCAGACTGTAGGTGCTGAAATGGTAAGAGCAGATTTCAGTTGCTCTGTATTTGAGTGTCATGCTGGTAAGCAGTTAGAATAGAGCTGAGAGTATTTAGCACAGTTCGACGTGTGATTAGAGCCAATGACCGGCGACAACGCTTTCGTCGACTCCAGCTGGCAGCTCGCCTGCGGCTAAAACGAATAGGCTGCGCAACAAAGCCCGTGCCCTGAGAAGTAGCTCATGGTCCCAACAAACTGAATGGAACGGGGTCAAATTCTCCCCGGCGGTAATCCCGCCTCTACCCCACCTCCATCCTATTCTTTTCTCCTGTCAGGCACCTGTGAGGCTGACACGAATGTGCTCCCATTTCTCTAAACTTCTGATTTCTTGGAATACGTAATCTCGAGGTATCCTAAAGCGCTCCGTGACGTTCAATCTAACGTGATATCCTGTTAGAGAAGTATGAGAAGACTTCGAACACTTTTTTATGAAATGCCATTGCGCGCACGTAGATACTGTTACTGCAACGTAGGATCTATACGACACATCGTGATTTTTTCATTTTTTTAACTATTTTTTGTGGTTACGTACAATATAAGAAGCGTCTGTTGGAATATTTCAACCTTTTTCTGGCCCTGAAGTTGCCCCCTGTTCTAGTTCTCTCGAATCTGAGGTAATTGTTGTATTTCTTAGTACATGTCGAACTGCTATTTGCATTCTTTGGTAAAGATTATTCATAGGCTGCAATCCTCGCTTATTTCGTAACTTTTCATTTCATTTTTTCTCTTTCCAATTATTTTTCATAACACTTTCTGATGCGTAGAGTTGCTCATTCTCCTCGCTAAACTTCTAGGCATTATTTAGCTTCAGGTATGCTATCTCAGAAGCATCTTACTCAATTACAACTTAATATTTTGTACGCGTATGGTTCTTTTCCTTCGCCTGCGTCAGTCTGCTTCCGTATCATAATTTTTTTTGACCACGACGTGAGTTCTCGCTTTCTAGGAAGGAAGATTGGATTGAAGTTAACGCCCCGTCTACATCGTTGTTTTAGACTCAGGAGCTCTAGCTCGTTTGGAGGAGGACAGATAAAGAAATCGGGGTAGTATTGTTGAGACCGTCCCAGCAGTCTTACTAACTCACTTATGGTAACAACAGGACAGGTAAATCGGGGTTGCTGGAATTGAATTCCTAAATGCTTACTTCACTCGAAAGTAAATTTTTACCTTCTCTAAATTTTGATGTTAAGTAATCTGGTTGCTTACTTTTTCTTACTGTTCAACACTT
The DNA here is from genome assembly GCF_023897955.1 of Schistocerca gregaria. NCBI lineage: Eukaryota > Metazoa > Arthropoda > Insecta > Orthoptera > Acrididae > Schistocerca > Schistocerca gregaria. Next base: position 179,938,594 of record NC_064931.1, on the reverse strand, counting down.
TCCTCTTTCTTAATTAAAATTATGTCCTAAGGAGGAGAAACTAAGCATATATTAGTGGAATAATAAAGGTTCGCCTCCGACAGTTCAAATGCCCGTCCGGCCATCGTTGTTTAGGTTTTCCATTGTTTCCCTAAATCGATGTGGGGAATGCTGGGATGTACTCGTATCCTTAGAAACGGACGATGCTGACTTCCTTCGTATTCCTGTTCTCTTTGAACTATTAGTCCATCATTAATGACATCGTCGCACACGGGACCTCAGACCTTATCCGCCCTCACTGTAAGATGTGATTACCAGAATGCATGTTTCATCCAAGAAAACTCTTCATCACAAAAGTCAGGAAGGATATGCAAGCTACATTTGTTCTTCGCCGGCCGCTGTGACGGAGCGGTTCTAGGCGCTTCCGTCCGGAACCGTGCTGCTGCTGCGGCCGCAGGTTCGAATGCTGCCTCGGGCATGGATGTGTGTGATGTCCTTAGGTTAGTTGGGTTTAAGTAGTTCTAAGTCTAGGGTACTGATGACCTCAGATGTTAAGTGTCATAGTGCTTAGAGCCATTTGAACCATTTGTTCTTCAAATAAAACTATGCTCTCTACTGGGACACGTTTACCGTGAGGAGAGAGATTATGTTGTCAATTCTTTCTGATATTGTGTAATGGCGTAGTTAGTTTTTAATATTTCATTAGTACTTCCATAACTACATTGTAGTGTGGTACTTCACTGTGTCACATTAACCTAATTTTAATTTAAAAATTAGAGCCTTTAAATCTCTGAAATTCTAGTGCAGCTGAGAAAATATTCGAGAAACAAAACTACAGTTTCAAGATTCAGTTTTATTGCGCGAATGTTGATTCACAGACTATCGGAAGAAAATAAAACCAAACTTGACATACTCTCTTCCACTGTGGTCATCCTGGCGAAAGTATTGTCACTGAAAACTATGGATAAATGTAACATGATGGCTATAGTATGCGATTAGGAGATTAATAGTATACGACTGAGACAATGGGGTACATTGAGAAGCGGTATGAAATGGGACGATCATGTGAAATCAGTGTTAGGGTCAGGTAATGGAGGACTTAGATATACTGGAAAGTTTCAATGAGAAAGTAATGAATCTGTGAATGAAAACGCATTTAAGACTTCAGTCAGACCAATTACTCGAGTATTTTATGTCCTAGTTTAGTGAACGTGGCAGTTAACACAGAACTATTTCAGAAACAGGATGCAAGGATCGCAATAGGTCTGTCTAGCTCAGACGAAATTATAACAGAAATGCTCGCGGAACTTACGTGTAGAAACATGGCGTAGTTCTCGCGAAATTCTTCAGGGTGAGTTTATGGAATCTGTCTTGCAGGAAGATTGTGCAAACCATTATGCCCCCAACATCGCGTACGCCGCGTAGGTTCATAAGAATAAGATAGGAGCGATTAGAGCATGTAGATAGGCATACAAAGATTGTTAATTTCCGTCGCTGAAAAGGCCTATGGAAAGAGAATCAATAATATTGGTAAGATACACTCCCCGCCGTGCACTGTACAGTGGCTTGGGGAGTATATGTGTAGATGAGGATGCAAAACTGCAAAAATGTTTGAATTACAGTTTCAAAATAAGGTGTGTTTTTCGAGGTACATCTTCAGTTGTTTCCGTTTATAGAAAATTTACTTCTCTATTGATTCTGTGTAACTAATGTGCTGCTCGGCTTTTGGGCGTCGCTCAGGCAACTACACTTTCTACCAGAAGTAGAAGAGATGCTCAGTTGCTGAGGACAATAGAAAACAGGCCTTGACATTTGTTGAAAGAAGCTGCGCAGCGCCTAGTGGCTGCGTCTCCCTGAGGAGACGCGTTCTGACCCCATAGTTTATCTCCTGTTGAATCCCGCCTGCAGACTTCGGGACTGCCTCGTAACAATCGACTGTACTTTGCTTGCATAAAATAAGTCACATGCTGCGCACAGTATCTGAAATCTACTTGCATTTCTCAATTTAAGAATGTGTGTACTCTCAATCTCCGCTTCACAGAATACAAGAATAAACTGTGATCAGAACCTGTCACTTTTTTTCTCTGACACGACACCAGTCGGAGCTGAACGAAATCTTTGGCACACTTCGAACAACTATTATTTGCCTACACCAAATTTTCGTTTACATTTTATTGTTACAGGACTACCGCACTTGGACTTACTTATTTATAATGTCAGTAAATGACAGAGTTGTGACGGTTAGCTATGTTCTACTTCTTTGCCACTGTAGCTTTTATATCATGTGCTGTCATCAGCTTGTTTAAAGATACATTCGAATAACCCCTTCATCCTGTATCTGGGAAATTACGGTCACAACCACAGATGGAAACATAATTGATCAAGAATACTATTTTATTGTGAAAGCTGTTCACTTATGACAAGTTCAAACCCAAAAACGCAGACACAATGACGTCAGCGAGTCTCCGTATTGCAACAACACTGGCTCCGTCAGTTTCCGTTACACAGCCTAGCATCACGCTGCCACAGCGAAGTTGACAATACGCAAATCACAAACAAAACCCGCACGATAGTATACAGGGAGTGCTCGATTTTACAATCAGATTGGCCTCTCTGACGATAATGATGATTATTATTTTGGCATGTTGTAGGACGGAGGGTGCTTCACGAGGCCTAAGAGGCATCTTCGGTGCTCAGAAATAATGGGAACTTCCCTATAACTAACAAGTTTCTGGATCTTAGCAGTGACTGTCGATTCTTCCCACTGCTTGCCATGGTACTATTTCCCTTCTGCTCTAAACCGTTACCTTTCGAAAGCTTCTGTCCACTGTTTCTCAGATGCGACTATATTAATGAGTGGATATTTTGATTATCAAATACGCCGGGAGAAACTCAAGAATCATATATTAATGAGCGATCGCGCCTAGACGTGTGGACAACATCGACGATCCACAAACTGTGAATCCAAGATAGCAAACTCCTTTCCAGAGGTGACAGTAGAACTTCTGATGATGGTCACTATGTAAGCGTGGGTGTACAAAGGCTCCATTTCCTTTAGTTTCTTTAAATCTGTCTTTGGTGTGGAGTGTAGTTGAGAGGATGGGGACCATCAGGTATGTCTTATGTCCTACAATATGCATGAAACCATGGCCGGATTAAAGGAGGTCTTGTAAGAACTGGTGAATCACTGGGTGCTTAAAATGATAGGAACGTGAAACTCACACGATATAAAAAAAAACAAGTCGTCTATAATACCATTAATATTAAATCAGTTTTAAATGAAAAAAAGGCCGAGAAAACGAAACAAGCGGGATAACTAATCATAGATATATTGTCAGAGATGTTTTTGTCGCCCAATTATATTGTCTGCCGCTACTATCATCGACAGTGTAGGTACTGGAAGTTGTGAATTTGCACATAACATATTACTGAAATGAAAACAAAACTTGGCGGTAACAGTTCACTCATTTTAGGGCAGCAAACCTGTTTCCGGTTTCTAATCTGAAATATTCATCATCAGACAACAGTAGACGTTCTGCATAGTCTCTCATAAATTTTGTTATTGTGTGGAGTTTCATATTGGACATTTTGCGCCAAAGTAATCAACATTTTTGAAAACAACAATGCCATATGCTAGGCTATGCTTTTACAATTACTGTACCATATCTGGTAACGAACCATACTCCGTCATGATTTTTAAGGAATAAATGACCTCTCGTAGGTGCTAAAAACATGAACGATGATATTAAACTTCTTGAGAATAACAATTTAATTTAATGCCGGCTTCACTTCGTTAGCAGCGCCGAATAACACAAGAAAATACATCGCTTTTGTGTATAATGTTTGATTATACGCTAGTGATGTTCAGTTTATTTAATAATCTTAATTCATATCCTCAGTAAGTAAGATTCATTTGATCATCTACGTAATTCTGCAATTAGTGTTACACAGCGGTAAACTTTTAACGATGTCGAATCGATTGCGTTAATGGGAAATTCCTGAATGCGACTTGATGCTCTGTTATTCACAAGTTAACGACGTAATCTACAGTTTTAGATTCCCAGTAGCATAATCACAACTGCATAAAAGAGTGCCAAACGGCAATGGAATAGGTGGTTCGCGTATTAGCTTGTCTGTAATTGTCGTATAATTTCAGAAAGCAACTGCAAGTGCGCTGTGGTGCAACCGGTTAGCAGCGAGAGTTGAGTAAGTTAGATACGGTACATTCATTACTGTTTCGTATTATAGCTACAAGTTTTCTGCCAGATCATATTTCTTCGGTTCATTGGCGCAGTTTACAAATTTATGTATGATTAACGTTTTCGCAGTTTACTCTCGCTGTCGGGGAACTAAATACGTAAAAAGTTACCCACATTTTCTCCGATTCATATTGTAATCCTTAATATAAGGTTTCGATTTAACACCAACTGAGAACTCTTGAATCTGATTGTAATTTAACCGTATAATCATCTATAATTCACACACGTTTGAAGTAACAATGTACTATTTTCCGCAGAGATGCCGATATGACTTTAACAAGACCGTCATTTAACGTTTCGCGTAGGACCTGGACATGCTTCTTCAAACTCAATCTTATCTCTTGCAAAGCGGAAGACGATTTACAGCTCATAGCTGCAAGAAAATGGTTTGTCTGCATGAAACACACGTTTAACGAATTTCTTGCACCGTCTGTTTACAAAATTTCTCTCAGCTTCTAGTTAGTTCCTGTACAGATATCAGTTACAAACGCTGTTGAATGCTTCTCATAGCAGCTAAGCAATTTCTTCAAGAACCTCGCTGACGGCGTCGCAGTTTGCAGTTTTGAAGTAACATAAGGCGTATTTACGGTCAACGCCTAACGCCAAGTCGACATTTATGTGGCAGTACAGATGAAACTGAACATAAATGTCCTGCCAAGAGGTTTGTAAAGATTAGTGCTGCGCGTATCAGTGTCCTCGACATCGTAAAATCAAGTGAAATCCCGAAACATTTGCTTTGGTGAGGGATGCTTTTTTAAATTAGGTAAATGCACACTTCGCGGACGCGACGAATTTCTAGTACCCAATACAGAGAAATGAATACATATCTGTGTGCAACTCTAATGTTTGTAAATTTTGTATAAAAGTAAGCTGCTATTTTGTGGAAAATCAGTATGCATAAACCCGGAGTCAACTCTACTACAAATGAAGGGAAGTTATAGTTCGACACCGACGTAATAAGAAAAGGAGCGTAGCCTCAGCTGAGTAAGAATTGAGAAGGAATCTGACATGGCCTTCTTCAAGGCTGGTCATCTCCTGGATGGCCACACGGTGACACATGTCAAATTTCTCTCAAAGGCAAGTCCAGAATCATGTTCAGAGCACTATCTCTCTTGTCGAATGTTGTTACAAGCGAAAAATGTTGTACCTCATTAAACTGTTTGATTCGTTTCCTTCCCTTTAATTAAAAATCTCTTTTTGTGTTAATGGAAATAGAGAGAACTTTCCAGAATGACGAGGTACTGGCAGATGTAAAGCTGTGAGGAGGGGGCCTGAGTTGTGCTTGGGTAGCTCAGTTGGCAGAGCACTTGCCCGCGAAAGGCAAAGGTCGCGAGTTCGGGTCTCGATCCGGCACACAGTTTTAATCTGCCAGGAAGTTTCAGAGGGAACTTTTTTAAACATATACTATAAGATTCACAATTGTATCAAGACGGACTCACAATAATTGTTCTAATATACAAAAGTAAATGTGCTAACGACGATATGATTGAGTCAAAAAAGGATTTTTGACGTATCTAGGTAACAGTGGCTTGACCTATGTCAGAAAATTACGCATATGTGGTATTTGTGCAAATGGAATGACGGTCCATCTTCGGATTCCTGTATTTTTTTCTCTCTCCCCTCCCCCCTCCCAAATCCTCCTCCTCCTCCTCCTTCTTCGGCAACACCATTTTATAGTTTCAGACTGTTACAGAACACATCGCTGGAGCCAAATGGTTTTTGGCTTTAGTTTTCATCATTTTAATTCGTATCTCTTTCTTTTTCTCTGTTCGCAGTGTTTCCAATTCAATAATCTGCAGCATGCTCGGTGGAGCACGGAAGATATGGACTGAACCTAGTGACATGTAGAAGCTTCGTATCTCTCGTTGAGGTGTGCTCGGATTCATCAACCGGGAACACACTGACCGCAAATGCTAGGAATCCAGTTGCGAGGTCCAGTTCGGCACGAACTTATAAGGTGCCACAAGTATTTATCGCTGCGTATATTCCACTAAAAATCTACGACATGTCACTTCAATCTGTTAGTAATCCTGCATAACCCAACTGTATTTGCCTTATTCTTCACTTTGTTCATGTTGCTCTCATATCGCCTTCTGAGGCACATAAGTTATGTGGAATCTGTCTGTTTGACGCCTGATTTAATTTTGAATGGGCACTGTAGTGTTTCCTCAAATTTGACTTTTCACGCATTCATTGTTTATCCACTTGTCCTCTAGTTTTCGTATTTATTTCGCTTATACACTCTCACAGCTGCGAAAATATAAAATTACTTTACAGTGCTGGTTTCATTCAGACACTGAATTTGCCATGTGTAAGTATCGAAACGTCACTTAGAATGTATACCAGAAGTGTCACTTGAAATAACCCTTACACTGTAGTCAGGCTAGCCGGCCGGAGTGGCTGAGCGGTTCTTGGCGCTTCAGTCTGGAACCGCGTGACCGCTACGGTCGCAGGTTCGAATCCTGGCTCGGGCATGGATGTGTGTGATGTCCTTAGGTATAGTTAGGTTTAATTAGTTCTAAGTTCTAGGCGACTGATGACCTCAGAAGTTAAGTCGCATAGTGCTCAGAGCCATTTGTAGTCAGGCTATGGGATATGGGTAGTTGAGGGGGTCACTGTGGCCCATATATTTTGTGACGATCAAAAAATGGTTCAAATGCCTCTGAGCACTATGGGACGTAACATCTGAGGTCATCAGTCCCCTGGAACTTAGAACTACTTAAACCTAACTAAGATAACGACATCACACACATCCATGCCCGAGGCAGGATTCGAACCTGCGACCGTAGCGGTCGCGCGGTTCCAGACTAAAGTGCCTAGAACCGCTTGGCCACTCCGGCCGGCTTTGTGCGGACCTATAAGGCCGTTCCGAATAGATGAGCCGGTGGACCAGCACCCTGAAAGACGGAAATTTGGGTTTGTGCATGGTTCCAAAAGCCAGCTTTAATTTTTCACCGAAATTTAAGGCCATTCATGAACAATTTTTTCAGTGACACGCTTAACTTAGGTTTTTCATTAAATTTGGTTCACCCGTAGAAAAAGAATTATGTATGTTATGATGAATACACAGAGCAAACGTGCATGAATCATTTTAATAATACGTAGTGTTCTTTCCGTTTTCAACCACTATTGTGTGTTTAATATCTGTCGTTTCCATAACTGACACAATTTTGTGTTCCAAAAATTTTATTGTTCACCCGGTTTGAATAGTAATTTATATTTTGCTATGGCTCAGTGTTGAAATAAGGACATAGCTTATTGTGCCAGTAAGCCTCGTAAATCTCGTATTGTGAGACATACCGTTCGCCGAAAGCTAAACAGACGTCCGTCTTGTTACAGAACTGCAGTGGCACGTTCCGTTAAACGTATACAGGAGTCTTTGTCGCATCGAGAAGCATAGACAGGTACTGTCGTTCACTCGACTGATTTTATGCAACAGAATGCAATTTGAAAATGAAGGTCGCGTCATTTAGGTTTATTACGTTCTCGCCATGGCGAGTGTGATGTTCAAAAATGGCTCTGAGCACTATGGGACTTAACTTCTGAGGTCATCAGTCCCCTAGAACTTAGAACTACTTAAACCTAACTACCTAAGGACATCACACACATCCATGCCCGAGGCAGGATTCGAACCTGCGACCGTAGCGGTCGCGCGGTTCCAGACTGAAGCGCCTAGAACCGCTCGGCCACTCTGGCTGGCGTGTAATATTCCTTATGTTGCACAGATGGTTTCTACTGGCGAAAGAGTAATGCTGGTTCCTTATCACCTCGTCGTCATCGGGACGCTAAATCCTAACTTATCTTTGTACGATTAGTAATTTGTCAATTTAAGTGGTAAGGTTTTCTATGGAAATTTATTTTTCATTGTCCAAAGACTTTAGCTGACCAACTTGTGTAATTTTGACTCAATCGTCAATCAAACATTCACTTCCGGTTCAAGTACTTAATGCATTCAGGATAGTAAAACAGCTGTCGACAACATGCCTCTGGTTTGCAGTCATTTTATGCATTTGGTGATCCGTTTCGCTTCTTTTAAGTAACTGTATAGCTCTTTTGGGAAGCCTCATGTCATACAAAGAAGCACCTGAATGGTAAAGGAGTGGGTAGCAGATGGAGCACTTTGAATAGCAGTTTCAGTCGTTTCTTTCCCTATTACTGAAGGTACCCTAGATTTTGATCAGTACTGAACATTACGATTTTAAATGTACCTTATTTTGGGGTTGCAGGTGAAGTCTGAGTGCCATACTTGATAACATTTACTCTAATCGCTTCTTCGATGACTTCACATTGTGAGGACCGTGAGCTTCCGCTGTCGGATGTAACTGTTTTGGCCTCTTGACTTACAAGGAGTGACAAATACATCAGGGAAGCGGCAAGCCCACACTGAGCTGTCCACACGACCCGTTGAGCATAATAACATACAGTTCATTGTACTTATGTGTACTTCGTAAGCCAGACACGTACACGTGTGTCTACGTCTCGTACAATGTCAAGGACAATTCCTGGCAGATAGGCAGCAGTAACGTCTACTTCTCTGTATAAAGAGAAACAAAGAAATTCTTTCACCTTCACTCATGAGGACGCCACGCATTTGTTGTCGCTTTAAGAAGAGAAGTATATCAAGACCTGTTCATGTTCACAAGTTTGAGAAACTGCGTAACTTATAACTACTGCTACAATCAACTCGTGGCCTTAAATCAATGCACAACGGACTGCTTCCACACGAAAGATTAATCCACACAGTGCCCTATTACGTGTCCAGTGCCTGAATTTACGAATTATGGGCTCGACGATCACATAAGAACAGTTGGTAACTGCCAGAGTTCTGGTTGCACTGACATATCTTAGTGCTAGTCTCTTCAGCAATGAGCTTGTATGCTGCAAACAAATCGTGATGCAATTATCAAACGCGATCTGAGTAACAGATATTGAACATGGAAGGCGCGAAGCTTGCACTGTAACCTCCTGTCGTCATCGAGGAGGTCATTAGGGACGCAATACAACCGGCCCGGGAGGGGGGATGACGGAAGTGGCCGTGGCCTTGCTGAAGAAAACAGCTCGGCATTTTCCTCAAGTTACTGACGGAAGCCAGGGAAAGTTTTAATCAAGATGAGGAGGAGAAGATCAGTGTTTAACGTCCCGTCAACAACGAGGTCATTGGAGATGGGGCACAAGCTCGGATTAGGGAAGGACGGAGAAGGAAATCAGCAGTGCCCTTTCGAAGGAATCATCCCGGAATTTGCCTTAAGTGATTAAGGGAAATCACGGAAAAGCTAAATGAGGATGGGAGACGTGGGTTTGAACAGTCGTCCACCCGAATGCGAGTTCAGTGTGCTAAGCACTGAGTTACCCATCACGGTTTAATAAGAGTGAGGAACTAAATACTCTTTCTACGAAATAATGGTAAATTGTCCTACCCACTGTTCCAGCTCGCTCGGTTGAATTTCCGGAGGACTGTCTGTCCTTATGAACAATATTGGAATACTTTAAATGCAACTAGCGACATACCAATATTTTTATTTATTATTTGTTGTTTTACTAGAACCAAGAAAAGCTTGCTTGCCACATTTTCGACTTATAACTGCTCCATCACCACCCACAGACAAAAACTTCTTAAGTTCTTCTCGACATGAACAGAAAGAACAGATTCGGACGAGACGAGCTTAAGGATGACGCTGCTTGACGATGAAACTTATGTTTTCGTTTTGTAACCTTTTTCGTTCGGCCTTGTTGATAATTACAAGACAGGTACTGAGTTGTGTCTTGAACGATGATGAGAATGCGAAAAACACGAAGCTTCGACACATTTGAAAAACCTAAGTAAAACTAAGGTACAGCTGAAAAAGTCGTTAGAAAACGTAGGACTATAATACTCAGCGCGAGAAGAAAGTTATCATTTACGGTAAAGCGAAACTGATAGAAAATTATCTTAAATTAAATTATGAGCTATCATGTAAGTTTTGATAACGGTTTGAGAATATTCCAATATCATACTAGCTACAGATAACAAATACATTAAAAGTGTGCAACAACAGAAACGAGTGGTCAGTGTTATTAGTCATAGTACTTTTGATGACGTCATATTTCCATGAGGTAAAAGCAAGCAGGAAGTTCTGTTTGTCTGAACGGTACCAAAAATGACATTAAATGGCAGTCTCAGTCACTCGAAATGAAGTCAACTCTGAGTGATGGGCAGCGATCTTAGTGGTCTTCAAAAGTTCAAGAGAAAGTCCTTAAATATTAGTCACTTGAAATTCGCTAATACCCAATAGCAGTTCTCGCCAGAACGCATTTCGAACGGGTACAGAAACGTGGACAAACATAATTGATACACCTTTCGACCAACCCTGTGACGCTGGACCACGAAATCGAGGCCTGTGAATGGCAGACCTCACTACGTTAGGAAATAATGTTGTGAAGGCGACGCCTAAGCTTCTTTGGACACCACCCATCCATAAATCATGCAGATATCGAGAACAAGGAAATGGCACATTGATTCGTACCTCCCTCTCCCACCTGATGGTCCCCATTTATTGAGCTAAAGCTGGCGATCATCAGAGGTTCAAAGATAATTAAACTTCAGTTGCGAATCTCGCGGCGGACTACAGCTTCGTAGGTAGGTCAATACAGACGCCGATGGAGTTTTTCATTTTCTGACTCGGACGCTGAGATGTTGTAATCCAATGACACTTTATGCTGAGGATGAAGCAGCGACCAGTGAGTATCGACGAATATTCTGAACTTGATTCAGCTGTTGGCTATTCGGAAACTATAGTTAGTAACAGTTAATAACATACTGAGGAAATGAGCGTTGTGGGTAGACGTCCTGTGGACGTCATCTTGATCTAACCTGTTATGAAGTGTCATGAATGTACCTTTGTTCGTTACTGAATGTTTGTGCATTGTAGTACCATATAAATGCAGACTGAAGTGAAGGCGTGATTCGAACCCAAGTTCCCTGTTCACTAGCCACATGAATTCACCACTACGCCACCGTGGCACAGTGGCGTTGCATAGTTGCACAGACTACCCTACCACGGCTACCTCCCCAATCTAAATTCCCATTCACGCCTCAGCCCACTAAGTAACTCGAACGGCATTGCACAGGTTCTCCAGTTGTTTGGGAATAGCATCTCAACAACGAACGAAATGGGGGATCCTGCCTCGAATCCAGGCGTAGGTGCTTTAATCAGATGAAAATATATCGTTCCAGCGATCTTTTCAAGTCTCAAACATCGATGATGTACATATGCAAACTGTACCGACGAATGAAAACTTGTTTCATGGCCAGTTTCGAACTTGGGTCTGCTGCTCACTAGGAACATGTGCTCAGTACTACACCACTCTGGCACAGTGGCTTTGTTCAACTGCGTGGACTACCCTAGCATGCAAATCCAAATTACCGTTCACTCTTCAGCCCACTTGGTGTTCCCCCCAAACTGGAACAGCATTGCTACAGCTTCAGTCACTTCAGTCAGCATTTTGTTTTATTTATTTATTTATTTATTTACACGTCAAGTTCCGTAGGACCAAATTGAGGAGCAAATCTCCATGGTCATGGAACGTGTCAGTACATGAACTTAAAATATAAAAGTAATAACAGATAAAAATAAATGTTCATGAACCTGAAAAAAAGTCAGTCCATAAGTTTAAGTAAACGCTATCAGGAATACAATAAGAATCAGCTTAATTTTTCAAGGAACTCCTCGACAGAATAGGAAACTCTTCAGTTTCGATTAGAAAGCGCGTGGATTACTGCTAAGATTTTTTAATTCGAGTGAAAATGGATGCAGCAGTATACTGCACACCTTTTTGCACAAGAGTTAAGGAAGTCCGATCCAAATGGAGGTTTGATTTCTGCCGAGTATTAACCGATTGAAAGCCGTTTATTCTTGGGAATAAACTAATATTGGTAACAACAAAAGACAATAAGCATATAAACATCATAGATGTTTGAGACTCGAAAAGGTCTCTTGAACCATATAGTTTCATTTCATTGTGATGTTGTTTCTATTTTGCAATGGGTGAAAGGAGTGGAGAGAGTGAAACATAATGTTAGCTCCCCCATCCCCTCCCTCCCCAGAATTCCGGTAATTACTAGCGACTAAAATTTGTTACATCACCTGAATACCACCGAGTCTAGAGTTTCCACATAAGGGATGGTTCGCGACTTGTGGCTCAACAATGGTAAAGTTCCCTAATTCGTGTACACCGTTACCACAACGGACAATGTTGCACTCAATACCAGAGCTCGTAGTCTTCGAAATAAATGTTCCAACAATTTATCCTTGTCTAAAATCAGAGGGGTCTGTCATATCTTATGAACTGGCCACTTGCACGGACTAATACCAAATGTACGTCATGCCTACTGCAGATTAACGTGTCATCGCAAGAAAAATAAAGGACAGTTTCAGAGCACATTAGATTGGCGTTGTTATCTTGTAGAGTTGATGAGCTCACGCAGATAAGTGCTCTCGTTGTTTTGATGCCCGGCTGTATGGCCTTCTTACGACGGACCGAGTCAATGACGGCAGGTGCTCGATTTTCCGGAGACCGGTGCACCCCGTCTATAAGAAGTGTGCAGGAAATGTCGAGATCTTTTAAGAGTGGAGGCTGAGAGCGGCACACCATTTGTCTCTCAGCCAGGAAAAAAGTACTGAAGTCAGATGGAGTTGAAATTAAAAGTAGGCGGTTGAAATGACGCGAGGAAACGCGGTGGCCAGTGCGATGTGGTGGTCGTGGAGTGACGGGGCTCACCTGTGCGATCGTGGCGACTGCGAGGCCGAACGTGAGCGCGATCTGCACCGTGGTGGGCGCGTAGCCGTCCGTCCACTTGGCCGTCGTCGAGCCGCAGCCCAGGAGCACCAGGAAGAAAGTTCCCACGAATTCGGCAGCCAGTTGCCGCCAGATGGTCCGCGTGTCCGTCACCTCGTGAAGTCCGATAATCGCCTTAGCACCTGCAAAAGCCACACGCACAGCTTCAGAAAAAGTAGCTCGATCATACGTATATCGGCCTCCGTCTGAGAGTGGAAAAAGGAAGGAAATTTTGAGTTAAATGTCTCCTCGACATCAAAGTCATTAGCAACGTAACACCACCTCATTAGGAGATGGATGGGGGCAGGAAGAGGTGGAGCGATGAAAAATTTTAGTTAACTATGGTATGGCTAAATCAGGGTCGTCGGACGCGCTTTCGGGACTACACTTCTCCTGAATGCGAAAGCGTGCTCCAGGATCTCTTTGAAGTAGTTATGCACTTTTAGATTTGTAATGGCAGTACCACTAGAACTAAGGTCGATGAGTCTCATTAGGTTACTTTTAGACATTTGGTTCTTGCTTGTGACACTGGAGTGTATCGAGCTGCTTCCACGCAGCATCTCTGTCAACAAGAACAACTATTACGTAACTGCACTATCAACTAATACTTCAATCACTGAACTGAAATTTTGTCACCAACAGATTTGCTGATGCCGCATATGTCGCAGCGCGCTTGCTAGCGAGACACGGATGTGATCTAGAAAAATGGTTCAAATGGCTCTGAGCACTGTGGGACTTAACATCTGAGGTCATCAGTCGCTTAGAACTTAGAACTACTTAAACCTAACTAACGTAAGGACATCACACACATCCATGCCTCAGTCAGGATTCGAACCTGCGACCGTAACGGTCGCTCGGTTCCAGACTAATGCGCCTAGAACCGCTCGGCCACTAAGATCTAGATCTGGATCGAATTCGCGAGTCGGAATAACCGACTGTTGTTCCTGTATAGAGGGCAGCCAGAGTGTGCCTTTTCGGAGACTGCCGTCCTTTAGGCTAACTGACGACTGTGGTGATAAGAAGGATACCCGGCCACAAAGATAAAATAAAAACCAAATAATAAAAACAAAGGGCCTCGTGCGACTGGATGAACGTTTGGAAGGAGAAATCTTTTTCATCTGTAACAACTGCCACATGTTAATATACACTGGTGTGAAAAATTGAAGGCAAAAGTAACTTACGCATGCTGTGCCACTGCCAAGTAACATAGCTCGATGAAGCTTTGACCATACATAGAAAGAACTGATATAATATAGTACAGAAGCTAACTGGTAGAAAAACGCATTGAGAGGAACAGAAATGAAAGTTTCATTCAAAGACAATAGTTACATTGAAGTCACTACGATTCATGATGATCCACTGGACATTACAAAAGGCATAGGCTGAACATAACGAAAGGGACAGGCTGTGTAATCACCACGGATGGAAACGTGCTCCAATGTTGGCCACAAGACTGGTAATGAGTCCTTGTGGTAGGACGTTTAAATCTTCCACCATCGCGGTTGATAACTGCTCGCTGGTCACCGGAGTGTGTGGACGTACTGCAGTACGTATACCCAACGCGTCCCACACATACTCGATGGGATTTACGTCGGGGGTATCGTCAGGGCAGACCATGCACTGAATATTTTTTATTCCAACTGCCCCTACGGTGTACCCTTCACCATGCACTATACAGCAGCTTGCAGGGTATTTGTTTATTTGTAGGATGTTTGCATATTTTGCAGTTGTCTATAAGAAAGCAGTAGAGGCAGGAAGACCTATTGGGGATCGATCATTTCTGGTGCAAGGACTGTCAGATGACGTGAACGTAAATGAATGTAACTATTGTACATAAATCGTCCTAGAGTCCTCTACTATATAATGACACTGTCGTAGAAAACATTAACTACAGTAAAATACCTAGCCGCAATCATCTGGAGCAATCTAAAGCAGGATTCATAGAGCAAAAGCATATTTCAAACTCAGATTTATTTGCAGGAGTCCTAAGGAAGATAATCAACCCAAGAAAGAAGTCGGTTACAAAACACTACTACTGATAAAATCGTGTTAAGTGGTTGGTTGTGGCTAACATGCTAAGCAGCTGCTTCAACATAAATGACGCATTGGGTAGGTAGCGTCAGAAGCTTCAATAGCTCGCCTATGATCATGTTATGTTAGTATGCCACCATTCGAAAAAAGAATGGCATATTTTTCTCAAAACACTTTTGGGCAAATTTAAAAAAACTTCATTAAACTAAGAACCTGACTGAGAACTCCATGTATGGATTTACGACCTGTGTGTACACCACATGTGTCCCATCCACATGTCACTTAAAATTTCTAAACCAGAATTTACTTCTGTCTTCGGAAAGAAATGTTTTGTTTCTAAAATAAGTGCCTCTACGTCCATATGCACTGTCTGTATGAGAGAACATATACAGGGCTCAACCCTAAATCTGTTGCCGGGGATGCCAGTACTTTGGAGATAGCATCATGTGCGAATGACATTTTGCTACATATAGCGGCTCTTCACTGTCATGCACAATCATAGGAACAACCAATTTGCTATTTGTGGAATGAGTTTACAAGTATAGAAAAAACAACGACAGATTAAAACACTGTTCGATGACTGCCAAATTATGACAATGTAAATACTACATGAAGAGGATAAACATGTTGCATTTCAAAATCAGGAAGATGGAAGTTGGGGTTGCAATACGCAAATTACATTTCAAAATGTTGGAGATGCAAATGCTGTATACAGAAGACTGTAGTTTTAAAGGAACATCTGTTAATGGTAGGAATCAGAGGAAAAGTGGTACCACACAACAATAATCTAAAATGGAGGTGAGAAGGAGTATTATAAATTATCTGTTTGTAGTATAGAAATGCTATTGAGAATATTACAAAACATCTTTTTGCTTAAAAAATGGATGGCTACATCGCATCAGCATGTGGTGGACTGGACACTACATCATGTTATCCGATAGGTGTTAGTAGAAAGCATCATAAACTGTTCTTGCAAAAATACAATAAATGTTGTGCCATCACTGTCCACAAACTTAAACTTTAAAAATGTTGTTATTCTTATTCGTTATATATATATATATATATATATATATATATATATATATATATATATATATATATATATATATATATGGTGCTTGGAGGAGGGTGCTTGGTACAGATTTTAATGTCCCTGGTTATACATATTGAGTGAACGTATTGGGGCCTGTAACTTCGAAGTGCTCTAAAGCTCTGTACTCAGGAACATTGTTTAACACATATTGCACATTAGTTGTGTTGAGAAAAGATGAATTACTTATAGCAGTGCACTATCAGAATGAAAATGACGTAGCAATCATTACTCATTTAAATATAGTACAACTGATGTAAAAATGCCTACAGCACAGGTATTGCGATGGAAGAAAGTATGCCAGGGTAATAACATTCCACTTTTCGGAAGGAGAACATGTATCTCCTATCATTTAAATAATGCTACTGTTATTGGTAGGTGTCTGGATTTTAATGTTCCTGACAATACACACAGATTAAATGAATAAAGCACTGTCAAATGGGCATATACAAATCGTTTGGTGTGTAATGGGGAAAAACAGAACTTTCTGCCGACACTAGGCATTGCGTGAAAGACTTGATGAACAGTTCTTCTTTGAGTAAACTCTGGGTAAGAAGTGCAAAAAAGGAAATTGCAAATATACATAGAAACCGTAGAGCAAAATGAACCTGGCGACTCTTGTGCATTGTCAGACAACTACGGGGAAAGCCTTGTGCTGTAATTGTATCATCAGTACCTGGATGATACATTACTTAAAGGTCGTTATAGTAAAATGGGGGGGGGGGGGGGGAATTGCTATAATTTCAAAGCCATAATTGGAAATGAATTTTGTAAAAATGTGAAGTCGTGTACCTCTGGTAACCTATAAAGGTAGGATCGATGTTGTATTCAGTGTAAATGTATAACAATGTGCTGTTAAAGTGGTGGAATGAATTACGTCAGTACTACGCATCTCTCTAACATCCATTCGTTTAATATATACTGTGCATTAACATTTTCATAAACGATGAATTTTTAAGGGACTTACACAAGAAAATGGCCGAAGCTATCATTATTCGTTGAATCATGAGAATATGTACGAAATGATCTCGTAAGGGGTTGGCCAGAGAACTGGATGGTACCGTGGTATCTCGCCTATCTGCATTAGGCGTTGGGTGGTTGGCGGGGGATAGGATGAAGAACTCAGTCCCCAATCAAGACAATGTGAGCTCTGTGCTTATAGTGAACTTACGCATGTGGTGTGCCAGTGGCAGGCTCAATGCACACAACAGTGACATACTTTCAGTATACTGCAGGAGCAGCCGTGGTGAGGACAAGTACAGCTTCCAGTCAGTTTTGGGTAGTACAATGCATTAAGAATACACTGCACAGAATATAGCCATCTAATTTTCTTGTTTTAAATAAAGTGCACAGCTCTCCCCTTCCTATCACAGAGGTGGTAGCAGTGTGAGTGTGGTAAATTGCTTAAAGTGTACTTTATTAATGTCTTGTGTGTGTGTGTGTGTGTGTGTGTGTGTGTGTGAGTGAGAGAGAGAGAGAGAGAGAGAGAGAGAGAGAGAGAGAGAGAGAGAGTGAGAGAGAAAGGAAGTGGGCGCGTTCCTTGCAATGGAACACATACTTGGTATGTAACAAGACTGTATTTGTTACACTGTGATGATTGTTAAACATTAAACTATTGGGATATCAGTGCATTTTTTAAATAATTCGCTGTGGTGATAGATGTTAAACATTTACAGTTTCATATTTACATGCACTTGTGTAATACTGGGAGAAAATCAACAAAATTGTAATGAACTAGCCCAAAACTATAAATATAACTTGAATTTGTGCTGGTTAAAGATGGAATATCAATTGTTTAAATCATGCAGTGTGAGGGTACTTGTTAAGAATTTAGAGTCTCATATTTATGTATGTCTTTGGAATACTGAGGGAGAACCTACAAAACTGTAACCAATTACCACCAAACTATAAATAGCATCATGTGTTGATGTACTAGTAAAAAATAACATTGAGCGATACTCTCCAAAATAGAAATTGCAGATATCATTTAAGTTTGCTGTTGCTGTTGCTTCTGTTGACTGACTGACATACAGATCGATGAAGAGTGATGGTTGAGTGCCTGGTGATAGGGGGGTCGAATTCGACTAGTAGGAAAACATTTAAGTAGTAGGGAAGGGGAGACAATCATTTGGGTCATAAACTACAGTCATTAATTTATAGTATTTTGTTATAAATTGGACTTGCATCAACGTAATTAAGAAGAGAAGAGAGCAGTTTTTTACATTAGGCTAAAAGCATCTCAGGGCCATTTCGTTACAAGGTCACAGCTCAATGAGCGGTTTGTTTACATTAGGGTCGTTAAAGTAAAAACATTTGGTCACGACTGTGGGGAACTGTATCGAACGCCTTGCGGAAGTCAAGAAACACGGCATCTACCTGTGAACCCGTGTCTATGGCCCTCTGAGTCTCGTGGACGAATAGCGCGAGCTGGGTTTCACAGGACCGTCTTTTTCGAAACCCATGCTGATTCCTACAGACTAGATTTCTAGTCTCCAGAAAAGTCATTATACGCGAACATAATACGTGTTCCAAAATTCTACAACTGATCAACGTTAGAGATATGGGTCTATAGTTCTGCATATTTGTTCGACGTTCTTTCTTGAAAACGGGGATGACCTGTGCCCTTTTCCAATCCTTTGGAACGCTACGCTCTTCTAGAGACCTACGGTACACCTCTGCAAGAAGGGGGGCAAGTTCCTTCGCGTACTCTGTGTAAAATCGAACTGGTATCCCATCAGGTCCAGCGGATTTCCTCTTTTAAGCGATTTTAATAGTTTCTCTATCCCTCTGTCGTCTATTTCGATATCTACCATTTTGTCATCTGTGCGACAGTCTAGAGAAGGAACTACAGTGCAGTCTTCCTCTGTGAAACAGCTTTGGAAAAAGACATTTAGTATTTCGACCTTTAGTCTGTCATCCACTGTTTCAGTGCCATTTTGGTCACAGAGTGTCTGGACATTTTGTTTTGATCCACCTTCCACAATTCCAGACTGACTTCTCTTCTGAAATAAAAGCTAAGAACATCTTTTTACATAAAGTGAGGAGATTTTTCAGAAAATAGATATATGACAGGAAAAATCATACAGAACAAAACTGTATTCTAAATTTTAATGGATACTTATCGACATATAGAAAAGCCAAGCATCAGATCTCTTCTATACAAGAACGTAGAGTCGTTTTGAGCCAGAGAATGAGCTGGTTTTGGATCCATAAGCCGGCCGATGTGGCCGAGTGGTTCTAGGCGCTACAGTCTGGAACTCTGCGGCCGCTGCGGTACAGGTTCGAATCCTGCCCCGAGCATGGATGTGTGTGATGCCCTTAGGTTAGGTAGGCTTAAGTAGTTCTAAGTTCTAGGGGACTGATGACCTCAGAAGCTAAGTCCCATAGTGTTCAGAGCAATCTGAACCATTTGGAACCATAATGGATTCTAAGTACATCAAATAATTACGTTATTTGCGGTACTCAGTTGGCTAAAAAACGCAAAATTCAAGAGCTACAATAAAAGGTATTCGCGTGTCATAGGAGACAGGATTGATAATAGTCTTACGTTACTTACTGGGTGTGCTGGCGAAATGTGTAAAGCCATGTGTGCTGCTGTGAAGAGTGTAAAACACGGCCGTTTATCACCTTGCTGGCATCATTTAGTGGGCGCTAATGCAACGTTATATCTTGTCACGGTGCTGTCAAGCAGCGGGGAGCCGAGTGGGTGTATTCACCCGCAGCGGGCAGTGGCTCAATATTCGTTTTATGAGAAGTTATAACGCGAGCAGACAAATGGGCGGCATTACTTGTCACCGGCGGATTGTCGCTCGACAGCCGTAACGGTCGGGACGGGACAGGCTTCAAACGCGGAAAGAATGAGCAACGTGCCGTACCTGGCCGCTGGCGGCTGGCTGTTGGCCTAAAAATGGCCACTCTCAGTGTTGCGCATGCGCCTTAAGTGCGCCATTTATCGGAAAGGGGAAACGCGACGTGACTTGATTCGAATCTGGAGCGAGCCGGCTACTAAACAGCCGGTCGTTGTGCGAGCCTCTTTTTCACATTTATGGTAGCAATTTCGCCAATTATTCAGATCTGCTCTAACGAAAACATATTTTTTCATAATGCCTCGACAAGCACATATTTTAAAATCGTTTATAGGTGTGGATGTGACGAAGCGCAAGCGGAAAGCATCTTAGATACGCTGAAATGAAGGAAGAGCGTACTGTAGATTTACAGCTGATTCACACCAAGTCAGCGATTTAGTTCTGTACCGAATAATTTAATATATTTTTGAAATGAGGAAACAGCAAGCAGGGAAGAGTGTTTTCAGATGTCAGATGTGGTTTTCTTGATGGTCTAGTGTCGATTGATGTGAAGTGTGCACCACAAGTTGATCTGCAAACGGTGTGCGGGCCGTAGTTGAGGACTTTGTACACCTCTGTCACTGTGTGGCGCTGAAGAACTATAAAAAACTTCTTTCTGCTGGGGCAGTCAGATGTTTCTGTATTTCCTGTTTAATCCATTCGCCCTTAACCATTCCCCATTCAACCGATTGCGGGTGTCTTGACTGTATTTTTTTATACATTTTTTTTTCTTTTTACTACAGAACAGGCATCGCACATTCCACAAGCACGAAAGGTGCAAGTAAACAATAACTAATTTCACTGTCGTGATATCACTTCTGTCAATTATGTTACCAATACCCAACAAATGGATGCGACTGATATGAGACAGCGGAATGATGATACACTTGTAATGAACGCAACAGAACAGACGGTAAATATACTTATCAAATGACGTATCATTGGAAAGTGAGTTGGAATGGGGGATACCACCCGATCATCTACGTTTCAATAAACAAATTTAATGAGCTATCGGGTTGAATAATTCTTGCCGACCACATTTCGTTACTACATCATTCTCCACAGGGCTAAATTACCGGCGTAGCGTAAGCACCCCTTAGTTCGTACGGTAACCATATTATCCAATGATGTGTCATTAGAAAGTGAAATGCAATAGGGATACCATCCTATCGCCTACTTTTCATTGAACCATTTTAATGATCTACCTGGTTAAAAAATTCTGTCCGCCACATTTAGTTGCTAAACCATTCCCCACAGGGCTAAAATACTGACATAACGTAGGCACCCCTAAGTCCTGACAAATATCGCACATTTCCAAGTAGCTGACTTCTAAAGAGCCAGTATTCAATTTCGTGCTCCTCACTCGGAGAGGAAGGAAGTAACCAAACACAAAATCATTTTCGGTCATTTCTTTTCCATTTCGTTAAATAATGACCCTTCTCTCGAAGAACATCGAAGCTTTGCGATTGAAATCTTTCCAGGCGAACGTCTAGAAGTAAACTGCTCAAGTAACATACAGGGTGTGAATGGCAAAATGACTTGACGTTTCGACGATAAGCCGAGGCGCCATCATAAGGAGATATGATGTACTGATGTGCTATCTCGTTATTTACACAATATCTTCATCTTCCCTCCGAAAGGGGAACCAATGACTGATATAAAAATCACTGTTGTATTGATAGCAATGACTCACATTTTCTTGTAGTTGGGAAGTGCACAGTACTAGAAACAACAGGAGAAAAATCAACCGTTTTAGTTAACAAGTATGGAAAGACTATCGGTTATTATTGGATCTTTATATTCCACGCGAGAATATAATCATGGACAGTACTGATTGAAGTTAGGATGAGTAATAGAAAGCGACAACAGATAGCTTCCAACTTAGTATTCTTGTGATTATTTTCCGTTTACTTGCGTCCACAATGCTGCAGTATTTTACAAACGACAACGTATGTCCGCCTGGACTGTTATTAATTTTCTGTTTCTGCGATCGCGATTTTGACTATTGTGCCTTTCCCAAGTAACAGCCTATTATGAAGTGCTTCAATGCATATTCATTACTGTTAAGAGGACATCGTCCTCGTGGGGCCCGTATTTACATATTTCCCTTCATATGCATACGAAAACAGGATTTCTCGTCATCTACATAAAAGAACTTGGTGTTTCATATAATAACTCCTATCAAATTCACGTATATACTTACGCTTATTTATCACTGTGCGAGGACCAGCAGTGGCATGTGACAAACCTTAGGAGTAATGAATATGCATTGGCGCACTCAATAGTGAACTATTACTTGAGAAACCGACAATAGTCAGAAACGAGATCGTAAATAAGTAAACAAATGTAATAAATGTCCAGATCAAATATGTTGTTGTTTCGAAGACAACTACATATTTTAGAGGCTATCGAACGTTGATTGTTGATACACTGTAAACTGTACTTCTGATTTTCTCTCTTAAAAGTGTAAAAAGTATTTCTGCATAGTGGACTGAACTTTGCTTGTTCATCTGATTGTCAGAACAGTGCTTCACAGTTACAGGGTTCAAAGAGCAAATACACTGGTGTGCAAAACTATCAGACGAAAGTTACTTTCGCAAGATGTGTCCCTGTTAAGTAACGTACTCGATAAAACTTGGACTGTACATAGAAGGAAATGCTGCAGTATAGTTCAGAAGGTAACTGAAAGAAATATGCAATGGGACCAATAGAAATGATACTTTTATTCAAAGTCAATAATTACACTGTAGTCACCGCGATACATGATGGTCATCTGGACATTACAAGAGGCGGAACACGGTTGCTCACAGGGTGTGTGATTACCACACACGGCAATGCATACGCTGAAAAGTACTCCTATGCTGGCCCTAAGGTTAGTAAAGGGTTTTTTGAGATAGAGAGTTCCAATGCTCAACGCATTCCACGCGTTCTGGGTGGGATTTAAGTCGGAGGACGGGAGAGGCCAGTCCATTCGCCGAATATCCTCGCGTTCCAAAATCTCCGTCACCTTCGCAGCTCGATGCGGTCGTTCGTTGTCATAAATAAAAGTGAAGTCACGGCCCATAGTAGCCTTGAAAATACGCACATGGGGAAGGAGTACAGTGTCACAAGAACATTAACCTGTGGGGGTACTGTGTTCAAACGTTTGGAGGTCAGTATACTTATGGAACGTTACACCTCCTCCACCATAGCACCTGGACTACCAAAACGATCGTGTTCAACATTGTTACTAGTTGTATTACGTACGTTCATATGGTGAGAGGTGTGAATACGTAAAGCACTCAGGGACATGGACGAATATGATCGTTTTTTTGACCCAAGTGTTATGGCGTCGGGAGGCATAATGTTGTGTGGTACACCTACTGCTTAAGTTATTCCGACGCTGTACTCATTTCCCATGTGCGTCTCTTCTGGGTGCTTTCGCCCTTGACTGCCTTTTTATGGATGACAATGCGTAACCGCATCGAAGAGCACAAGTGGAGAAGCTCTTGTAACGAGAGGTTATCCGCTGAATCGACTGGCCTCCCCGTTCCCCAGACATAAATCCCACTGAGCACGTGTTGTATGCGTTGGGGAGACGTTTTGTAGTATGTCGTTGCAGAGCTTGCTTTGCCATTCTTGGTGATTGTACAGCTTGCTACGAACCACGTCCCACGTTTGGTTATGTCCAGGGAACTATAATGAATCGTGGTGACTTCAGTGAAACTACTGTCTTTGAATAAAAGTGTCATTTCTCTTCGTCTCATTGCGTATTTCTTTCAGTTATCTTCTTTGCTATACTGTAGCAAGTCTGTCTAACGCATCGTCAAAATTTCATCGGGCTTTGTTAGTTGGCAGTGACACATCATAGGGAAGTTAATTTATTCCTTAAGTTTCGCATACCAGTGTAATACCAAGCATTTTGCTGTCACTTAGTGCTCCAATAACGCCCAATATACAAGTGAAATGCATGTCACACGTCATAGTTCTGTCTCCAGATGGAGCAGTGGTAGATGAGACGATTTACAAAATTACCAGTATGTCGGTCACCGGAGAAATCTTCGGGTTCATGAGCCTAGTTTCCTAAAGTGTAATAGAACTTTGACATCAATATTAGAGAAGAAATTTCTACTGAAACTTTTTCCTATTGTAACAATTGTATTAAACGTGAAAGATAGTTAACGACATGCAAAGCAAGTAAGTTAAATTATTTCTACACACCACCGACAGTTTTTTGTTATATGTTACACTAAAGTCATGTTTGTGAGAAGAATCACTCGAATATCTGAAAGGTTTCTTTGACCTACTTTGTACAGTTTTGCTGAAATTCTAGCCAACTACATATTGAAGCATGTAATAAATAAACTTCATTATCGTGTTTTGCATGCCGCGCGAGTAGTGGAACAGTGGGCGTCCTGGATCAATGAGTGAATTATTCTTCTTATGCAAACTGTCCACTTGGCCTAGCGACCTTATGTAAATAAGTCAGCCTAATTTATGGACCTAATGTCAGCAAACTGTTCGTTTATGTACTCTGTTTTGCTTATTTAGGATCTAATTAATGACCAAATGTTTTTACCTTAATGACCCTAATGTAAACAAACCGCTCATTGAACTGTGACCTTGTAACGAAATGGCCCTGAGATGCTTTCAGCCTAATGTAAAAAACTGCTCTCTTCTATTCTTAATTACGTTGATGCAAGTCCAATTTATAACAAAATACTATAAATTAATGACTGTAGTTTATGACCCAAATGATTGTCTCCCCTTCCCTACTACTTAATTGTTTTGCTACTAGTCGAATTCGACCCCCCTAACACCAGGCACTCAACCATCACTCTTCATCGATCTGTATGTCAGTCAGCAACAGAAGCAACAGCAGCAGCAAACTGAGGTGATATCTGCAATTTCTATTTTGCAGAGTATCGCTCAATGTTATGGACTATCAGACCAATTGCGTGATTGGATTGAGGAGTTCCTAAATAACAGAACGCAGCATGTCATTCTCAATGGAGAGAAGTCTTACGAAGTAAGAGTGATTTCAGGTGTGCCGCAGGGGAGTGTCATAGGACCGTTGCTATTCACAATATACTTAAATGACCCGGTGGATGGCATCGGAAGTTCACTGAGACTTTCTGCAGACGATGCTGTGGTACATCGAGATGTTGTAACAATGGAAAATTGTACTGAAATGCAGGAGGATCTGCAGCGAATTGACGCATGGTGCAGGGAATGGCAATTGAATCTCAGTGTAGACAAGTGTAATGTGCTGCGAATACATAGAAAGATAGATCCCTTATCATTTAGCTACAAAATAGCAGGTCAGCAACTGTGATCAGGTAATTCCATAAATTATCTGGGAGTAGGCATTAGGAGTGATTTAAAATGGAATGATCATATAAAGTTCATCGTCGGTAAAGCAGATGCCAGACTGAGATTCATTGGAAGAATCCTAAGGAAATGCAATCCGAAAACAAAGGAAGTAGGTTACAGTACGCTTGTTCGCCCACTGCTTGAATACTGCTCAGCAGTGTGGGATCCGCACCAGATAGAGTTGATAGAAGAGATAGAGAAGATCCAACGGAGTGCAGCGCGCTTCGTTACAGGATCATTTAGTAATCGCGAAAGCGTTACGGAGATGATAGATAAACTCCAGTGGAAGACTCTGCAGGACAGAAGCTCAGTAGCTCGGTACGGGCTTTTGTTAAAGTTTCGAGAACATACCTTCACCGAAGAGTCAAGCAGTATATTGCTCCCTGCTACGTATATCTCACGAAGAGACCATGAGGATAAAATCAGAGAGATTAGAGACCATACAGAATCATACCGACAATCCTTCTTTCCAGAAACAATACGAGACTGGAATAGAAGGGAGAACCGATTGAGGTACTTAGGGTACCCTCCGCCACACACCGTCAGGTGGCTTGCGGAGTATGGATGTAGATGTAGATGTAGATATTCTGATAAAGTGGCCTTAAAAATTCCGCCGAGTCTTCTTGAATCTGTCACAGATTTTCTTATAATGCTGGTGCACACTGAAACAATAGTTTTTCAAGGGCTTACATCTCACACTTGTTTATACCGGGTGATCAAAAAGTCAGTATGAATTTGAAAACTGAATAAAACACGGAATAATGTAGGTATAGAGAGGTACAAATTGACACACAAGCTTGGAATGACATCGGATTTCATTAGAAATAAAAAAAATACAAAAGTTCAAAAAATGTCCGACAAACAGCGCTTCATCTGATCAGAATAGCAATAATTAGCACAATAAAGTAAGACAAAGCAAAGATGATGTTCTTTACAGGAAATGCTCAATATGCCCACCATCATTCCTCAACAATACTGTAGTCGAGGAGTAATGTTGTGCACAGCACTTTAAGCATGTCCAGAGTTATGGTGAGGCATTGGCGTCGGATGTTGTCTTTCAGCATCCCTAGAGATGTCGGTCGATCACGATACACTTGCGACTTGAGGCAACCCCAAAGCCAATATTCGCACGGACTGAGGTCTGGGGACGTGGGAGGCCAAGCATGACGAAAGTGGCGGCTGAGAACACAATCATTACCAAACGACGCGCGCAAGAGATCTTTGACGCGTCTAGCAATATGAGGTGGAGCTCCTCGTTCTAATACTACCCGATGTAATTCCAGGCATGTGTGTCAATTTTTACCTCTCTATCTACATTACCCCGTGGTTTATTAAGTTTTCTGATTTATACTGACTTTTTGATCACCCGGTATCTTAAATTGACGATCTACCTACATTAATGAAGATTCTGTGTAAGTAAATGTTTCATGCATAATTTTAGTCTTTCAAAGTCTTATATTCCGTTCAGCATTGTTGGCTTGTTGTTGTATGTGATCCACGTGAGTTTATAGTGAATTTGTAATTCAGATCTTTATGATTTTGACGGCTTAATTCCAAGAGTTGAACGATTACCATTAAATACGTAGCATCTGAACAATAGTATCCACCCAACCGATGTGGCCGAGCGGTTCCAGGCGCTTCAGTCTGGAACCGTGCGACCGCTACGGTCGCAGGTTCGAATCCTGCATCGGGCATGGATGTTTGTGATGTCCTTAGATTAGTTACGTTACGTAGTTCTAAGTTCTAGGGGACTGATGACCTCAGATGTTAAGTCTCATAGTGCTCAGAGCCATTTGAACCAACAGTATCCAGACACCTCTATGCAGTGCTTTTTTTTAAAAAAAAAAAAGTGTGAGGATACTCCGACATTGGATATAATGCTGAGAAAATTAATTATAACTGAAGCATGGGATACCACCTAAACTAAACTTCCTACTTTCTCGCAATTTCTGCACCCAAGTGTTTTGTTTGAAACAATCAACCAGCCATTTTTCGCAGAAACTGCGATTTCTTGTTCCAAAGTCCAACATTCTGGACGATCATTTAATTTTCTATCATGCACACGTTTGTACACTGCATTTTCACTCGTAGGTTCAGGCTCAAGTTTACAGTTTCACTTTCGTCATCCATTGATGTTGAACTTCCTGGCTTTTCACTCGCACAGGAATTATTGACGGTTTTTGGTTTTTTAGATGCAGGAGAACAAGTAAAATAGTTTGTTAGTTTTCTGCTCATCTCTCGCCTCCAACTCAAATTACAAGTTGCAATGAAAGACAGGTCACACTGTAAATTTTGGCACAACCAACAAGAACGGAACAGCAAACGTAAACGAATAAAGAACAACAAAACTAAGATGGCAATGAATCGCAAAGGATCATGGTAGTGGGACCGTAAAGACATCTATGAGTATCTCGGCGTTTGAGCGTACGCCTAATCGCTTAGCACTAACATCCCCCCCACTATTGGCGGGCGAGGGCACTACATGATTGTCGAACTGCCGCAGCTTTGGAATGCTTGAAATAGTCAATGACATTGCTTTTACCACCAAAAACTGCACTGGCATGGTTCATATTGCAATTGCCAACACGAGAAAATGAAACAAAAAAATTACGTCCGTGAAATAAATCTTTGGCACTCTTCCAACATCTCAACATTGTAAAAAAAAATACTTTGTCGACGAAAAAGTTTAGGCTTACGCATCCCCCAGCCTTCCCCCAGAGCAACAGCACTGCCTCTATGTAATACGGAACTGTCCACAAGTTGTCACGATGGGTGATCCCGCCAATATACACTCCTGGAAATTGAAATAAGAACACCGTGAATTCATTGTCCCAGGAAGGGGAAACTTTATTGACACATTCCTGGGGTCACATACATCACATGATCATACTGACAGAACCACAGGCACATAGACACAGGCAACAGAGCATGCACAATGTCGGCACTAGTACAGTGTATATCCACCTTTCGCAGCAATGCACGCTGCTATTCTCCCATGGAGACGATCGTAGAGATGCTGGATGTAGTCCTGTGGAACGGCTTGCCATGCCATTTCCACCTGGCGCCTCAGTTGGACCAGCGTTCGTGCTGGACGTGCAGACCGCGTGAGACGACGCTTCATCCAGTCCCAAACATGATCAATGGGGGACAGATCCGGAGATCTTGCTGGCCAGGGTAGTTGACTTACACCTTCTAGACCACGTTGGGTGGCACAGGATACATGCGGACGTGCATTGTCCTGTTGGAACAGAAAGTTCCCTTGCCGGTCTAGGAATGGTAGAACGATGGGTTCGATGACGGTTTGGATGTACCGTGCACTATTCAGTGTCCCCTCGACGATCACCAGAGGTGTACGGCCAGTGTAGGAGATCGCTCCCCACACCATGATGCAGGGTGTTGGCCCTGTGTGCCTCGGTCGTATGCAGTCCTGATTGTGGCGCTCACCTGCACGGCGCCAAACATGCATACGACCATCATTGGCACCAAGGCAGAAGCGACTCTCATCGCTGAAGACGACACGTCTCCATTCGTCCCTCCATTCACGCCTGTCGCGACACCACTGTAGGCGGGCTGCACGATGTTGGGGCGTGAGCGGAAGACGGCCCAACTGTGTGCGGGACCGTAGCCCAGCTTCATGAAGACGGTTGCGAATGGTCCTCGCCGATACCCCAGGAGCAACAGTGTCCCTAATTTGCTGGGAAGTGGCGGTGCGGTCCCCTACGGCACTGCGTAGGATGCTACGGTCTTGGCGTGCATCCGTGCGTCGCTGCGGTCCGGTCCCAGGTCGACGGGCACGTGCACCTTCCGCCGACCACTGGCAACAACATCGATGTACTGTGGAGACCACACGCCCCACGTGTTGAGCAATTCGGTGGTACGTCCACCCGGCCTCCCGCATGCCCACTATACGCCCTCGCTCAAAGTGCGTCAACTGCACATACGGTTCACGTCCACGCTGTCGCGGCATGCTACCAGTGTTAAAGACTGCGATGGAGCTCCGTATGCCACGGCAAACTGGCTGACACTGACGGCGGCGGTGTACAAATGCTGCGCAGCTAGCGCCATTCGACGGCCAACACCGCGGTTCCTGGTGTGTCCGCTGTGCCGTGCGTGTGATCATTGCTTGTACAGCCCTCTCGCAGTGTCCGGAACAAGTATGGTGGGTCTGACACACAGGTGTCAATGTGTTCTTTTTTCCATTTCCAGGAGTGTAAAAGGAGGCGGTGGAGGAGCAGTAACAGCAAAATGGGTTGGTCAACGTGGACTCGTCTCTGGATGCCACCTGAGAAAATTCTTCAAGGGCATCTTAACCCTTCAGAAGCTGCCTGAGTCGACTGTTGGCGATTGCAAAGTGGAAACGCAAGAAAGAACCACAGTTAAACCGAGACCAGGCAGCCCTAATGAACCAACGGAAAAGACAGTCGAGAATCATGGAACATGGTCGCAAAAAATTACACACAATCGGCGAAAGGAATCACTCGAGAGCTTCAAAGTGGTACCAGCAGTCAGGTAGCACAATAACTGTGAACAGGCAGTTAAAAAGAATGGGGTACAATTGTCGATCAACTTCTCAAAGGCCACACGTTTCTATAGACAGCGCTAAGCGCTAAAGAGCGGTACCACTGGGCAGTTGATGACTAGAAACGAGTAATTTGAAGTGATGAATCGCGATATTCCCTATGGCATTCCGGTGGAAAGGTTCGGGTTTGACGAATACCTGGAGTACATTACCTAGCATCATGTGTTGCGTCAACAGTGAAGTATGGAGGAGGTGGTGTTACAGTGTAGGAGTGTTTTCGTGGTTAGGTTGTGGTTCCCTTATTGCGCTTAAAAAAAAGTAGAGGAACGTAGGTGAAGATTTTTTTAAATATATATATTAGCGTATCAGTGCATTCTGTGATAAAGCAGCACATACGAGGCAGTGGTCTGTGGACAATAACATTCCTGAAATGGATTGGCCTGTCCAGATTTCCCAGCTGAACCCAGCTTGACACATTTGGGACGAATTAGAACGACCGAGCAAAGTGGCACAGTGATTAGCACACTGCACTCGCATTCGTGACGACGACGGTTCAAACCCGCGTCCGACCATCTTGCTTTCCGTGATTTCCCTAAATGGCTCCAAGCGAATGCCGGGATGGTTGCTTTGAAAGGGCACGGCTGACTTGTTTTCCCATCCTTCCCTAAATCCGACGGGACCCATGACCTCGCTGTTTGGTCCCTTCCCCCAAATCAAACAACAACAAGTACTACTACTACGAGTTAGAACGTCGACTTCTCCCCATCCCCAGCGTCGAATGTCGGCACATTCAGCCGCCTCACTACAGTTCAGGCGGTCATAAAGACAAAGTGTGGACACACCTCATATTAATGTCAACTAACAGGTGTTGTAATACTTTTGATCAGGTAGTTGACAAATCTAGGTAGCTGGCCGATGTGGCCGAGTGGTTCTAGACGCTTCAGTCCGGAACCGCGTTGCTGTTACGGTCGCAGGTTCGAATCCTGCCTCGGGCATGGATGTGTCTGATGTCCTTAGGTTAGTTAGGTTTAAGCAGTTCTAAGTCTAGGGGACTGATGACCTCAGATGTTAAGTCCCATAGTGCTTAGAGCCATTTGTACCATTTGAATGAAACTAGGTACATGAATTTTCTTGCGAATTGAATTATTAAATGCTGAAGTATCGTGGAGTTCTTTATTCGGGCAGTA
Source organism: Schistocerca gregaria (assembly GCF_023897955.1). NCBI lineage: Eukaryota > Metazoa > Arthropoda > Insecta > Orthoptera > Acrididae > Schistocerca > Schistocerca gregaria. The sequence goes on along the minus strand of NC_064931.1, from coordinate 179,907,518 downwards.
CAGGGATCACAGTGTACTGGTGCCAGATCTGAATTGACCTAAGAAACGACACATCAACTGAAGCTGTGGAACAACAAATTAGTATTTGCATTTTGGTCATAATTAATGGGAAAAGAAGTAACGTCAGTTTCACAACCACTGCACTGATAAATTATCAAAATAGCCATCAGCAGCAGAAGTACACACTGTGCAAGTGTAGGTCAGAAATAAATAATGGTTCCGAGAATCTATTTACAGTAAGTCACAATTCCGTTCTCATAACATCCGGTTCCGTAGATTCTTGACGTTTTCATCGTCTTTCAAGCACACTGACAAAAACGTAACCTCCGTCGTTCACCTATATATCTCGAATTATTTCATTCATGAATGGCAGTGCGTTTCAGTGGTAATGTAGTGGTGCAGTGTCCTTAAGGAAAAAAGAATCTTCATTTCGAAAGAGTTGGTAAACATCTGACACATTACTTCCTTGGAACACGATATAGAGCTGTTCAGCTGTTGCAGTTCTTTCAAGAAAGAATGGACCCACAGTATATTTGAGTGAAATACGCCAGCATACTCTTGACCTAGTGATTTTATCCCTAACGGTTTCCTGACTACACAAATTGTTACGTGCCCAAGAACATTGTATTGCCTTCGAACACAAGTACTACCACTGAAATGCCTTCCGTACTTTTGATTTTTGTAACGTTCAAATAGAATAATCTTTATTTGCAGTCGGACATGTTCGTGACGAATATGTAACAAACTCCTTCACTTGTGTAGCCAAGATTTTCTTCATTGCTACTAGTTATAAAGACGAATTCGAAATACTTTAGGCAAGAAATGTCACCAGAAAACGGCAGAAAGTGTCGTTGCCGAAAATTCGTGCTGTGTTAACGATTATACCGGGCTGCATACCCGAGAAGAAGTTAAATTAAAAAAGAGTAAACTTTACTCTTGGGTAAACATTTTCCATTTACCTTCAAGGGAGGACTACGGCTCAAACCCGCGTCCTTCCATCCTGATTTAGGTTTTCTGTGATTGCCCTAAATCGTTTTAGGGAAATGCCGGGATGGTTCCCTTGAAAGGGCACGGCTGACTTCCTTCCCCATCCTTCTCTAATCCGATGGGACCGATGATCTCGCTGTTTGGTACCCTTCCCAAAATCAACCAACAAGCCTTTACCTTCCAAACTGGAATATGTATGCATTTAAATTTCTGCACAACTTCGATTAAAAATTTCTGTGCGCCAAGAAGAAATATGCGACGTCATAGTGAAAAGCAATGCGTCCGAATTTTTTATGTGAAAAGCCTTAAAGCTGAAACTTCCTGGCAGGTTAAAACTGTGTGGCGGACCGAGACTCGAATTCGGGACCTTTGCCTTTCACGGGTAAGTGCTCTACCAACTGAGCTACCCAAGCACGACTCACGACCCGTACTCTTAGCTTTAATTCCGCCAGTACCTCGCCTCCTACTTTCAAAACTTCACAGAAACTCTTTTGCGAAACTTGAAGAACTATCACTTCTGGAAGAAAGGATATTGCGGAGACATGGCTTTGCAACATCCTGGGGGATGTTTCCAGAATGAAATTTTCACTCTGTAGCGGAGTTTGCGCTGTTATGGAACTTCCTGGCAGATTAAAACTGTGTGCCGGACCAACACTCGAACTTGGGACCTTTGCCACTCGCGGGAAAGTGCTCTGCAAGGAAGTTTCATAACAGCGCACACTCCACTGCAGAGTGAAAAATTCATTCTGGAGAGTCTTGAAGCTTTTTAAATGAAATCAACTTTATTAACATTCTACATATTTACTGTTGATGTCCACATATTTATTTCGTAAAATAGCCACCATGGAGACGAACACATTTCTCCCAACGAGAGACTGGTTTGTTGATATCCTGTAGAATGTTCAAATTTGACGACAAAGTCTCAGGCTCAGCTCTGCTTGCACCGCTTCATCATTGCCAAAGTGAATACGTCGAAGGTGTTCTTCAAGTGTTGGGAACAGATGAAAATCGGGTGGAGCCAAGTTGGGACTGTATGGAAGATGATCGATGACACTGAACCCTAGGCATCGCGTTGTTGCAAATGTCGCAGCGCTCGCGTGTGGTCTGGCATTGTCATGCTGAAGAAGATGGTGCTCCACGCGTGGACAAGCCCTTCAAATTCGTGCTTTCAGTTTTCTAAGGGCTATCTCATGCACCGACATAGTTACGTTACACACCACCACGTTACTCACTACGTCTGGGTACCCTCCAGCTGCAGAGGGTTGCAACTTCTGCTGGCGTAGAGGGAAAGTCGACCGAGTAATTTGTATGACACGTAATACGTCCGCAGATATTGACAGTGCCATAATAAACTCGAAGGCATTATTTTCAGCACACTCTCGTAACCTCCGCCTTAGGTCAGTATATTAGGCATCTGAACAGCGCAGGACTACAAAAGTATGATCTCTACGTCTTGTTAAACGCATACTTTCTGTCAATTTCCCATTCAGATTTTTATCGAATTTTATTGCATGGTATGATGTATCAGAAGTGCACAAAGCGCTAGGTCAGGCGGCGCTTTAACAAACACCGTAAAATATTTCTATTGTTTTTTGTTACAATATGTCGAACTTGTTCTGTGCCTGCAAATAGATGACTGAAATCTAAAGCGTGGTTGACAAAAATCCACATATTTAGAGTTCAGTACAAAAAAAAAAATGCTCTATCCTTTCATCTCTCGTGAGGTAACTGATAGGGTTCGGCGAACAGACTATAAGAGAATAAACATGACAGTTTTTAACGCTCTATGGATGGTGAGGACATGAGAGATGGAGCACTATCTCAAAGTGTACAATGCAGTGGCAGGAAATCGATTGAGAACATTTGAAAACATTATCCGTACATTAGGCAACGGCCTTGCTGCAGTGGAAACACCGGTTCCCGTGAAATCACCGAAGATATGCGCTGTCGGCCGTGGCCAGCACTTGGATGAGTGACCATCCAGACCGCCATGCGTTGCTGCCATTTTTCGGGGTGCACTCAGCCTCGTGATGCCAATTGAGGAGCTACTCGACCGAACAGTAGCGGCTTCGGTCAAGAATACCATCATAACGATCAGGAGAGCGTTGTGCTGACCCCACGCCCCTCCTATCCGCATGCTTCACTGAGGATGACACGGCGGTCGGATTATTCTAGTAGGAAAGAAAATCGGAGAAAGAAATTGTATGTAAATATTGCGTTTTGGATCAAATACGAAACTGGTACAATACTCGTTCAGTAATACGGCAACATATCTAGCCATAAATAGCCCGCGTGTCTGGGACAGCGAGCCCCATTTGTTCGTTCATGAGATCTAGAACCTACGGTACTACCTTACTGAAAACAAATGTGTGTTTCAACGTCATGTATAATCTCGCGCTTAGATATGCGTTGAAAACTACTGAATTTAATTTACTGATATTCCGGATGATAGTGGAATGAGGTTAGGGGATCGTAGCACAAGAATAAGGAAAGGAAATTGGTCATACTGTTTTCAAAGGAACCATCTCGACGTCAGCCCTAAAAGATATATATAAAACACAGAGAAAATAGATCTTGATCACCAGATGAAGTTTTGAAAGCCTCTCCTTATGCGAGTCCAGTTCCACAGCCTCGGGTCTATTTAGCTTGGTCCAAACTGTCGTAGGTTATAAGGAAAGAAGTGGAAAGCGGGGATGCGGTTTTCCACGACTACAATCTTCGAAAAAATTTTGTCAGTTTTCTTGCTGCGTTATGTTTGAAAATGGTATCTCAAGCTGTAGACGACTTACTCCTTTGTCATACTAAGTAAAATTGTATTGCTGCGTAAAATGTTTCTCAAAATGTAATTCGTAAGTTAATCGATACGTTGTAAATGACCAAGTGATAGACGAAAGATAACAAAAGCGTAATTACGAAAAATGTAATATCCAGAGAAGTTACACATCTACTCAGGGATATGCCTTGTATTCAGTAGGATCAGTTTTCCTGATTTAGGTTGTATGTTGGTTTCGTAAATCACTGGAAGCGGATGGCGAGATAACTTTTTAAGCAAAACCGATTCCCTTCCTCACCATTGTTCGTTCCTCGGTGTCCAGTGGACATCATTTTTTAAAATACCTGTCTTCCCCAAGTTTCCATTATACTGCATCCGAAAAAACTACGTTTGAGGGATTATTATGTAATAAGCACCGGTGTGGCCGAGTGGTTCTAGGCGTTTCAGCTTGGAACCGCGCGACCGCAACGATCGCAGGTTCGAATCCTGCCTCGGGCATGGATGTGTGTGGGGTCCTTAGGTTAGTTAGGTTTAAGTAGTTCTAAGTTCTAGGGGACTGATGACCTCAGCTGTTAAGTCCCATAGTGCTCAGAGACATTTTTGTAATAACTAGTCTGTTTCCAGAATGAGATTTTCACTCTGCACCGGAGCGTGTGCTGATATGAAACTTCCTGGCAGATTAAAACTGTGCGCCCGACTGAGACTCGAACTCGGGAGCTTTGTCTTTCGCGGGCAAGTGCCCTACCATCTGAGCTACCGAAGCACGACTCACGCCCGGTACTCACAGCTTTCCTTCTGCCAGTATCTCGTCTCCTACCTTCCAAACTTTACAGAAGCTCTCCTGCGAACCCTTTCAGGAGTGCTAGTTCTGCAAGGTTCGCAGGAGAGCTTCTGTAAAGTTTGGAAGGTAAGAGACGAGATATTGGCAGAAGTAGAGCTGTGAGTACCGGGAGTGAGTCGTGCTTCGGAAGCTCAGATGGTAGAGCACTTGCCCGCGAAAGGCAAAGGTCCCGAGTTCGAGTCTCGGTCGGGCACACAGTTTTAATCTGCCAGGAAGTTTCAAGTAGTCTGTTCGTACTGCGCGACGCACGGCACGCTAGCCTGGGAGTGAGGGAGATGAACCAGACCCATATCGAATCCACGCAGAGTATTGACGATCGTGGTCTCATACGCCAGCCTGACTGTGGTTGTTAGGCGGTTTTCCACACTCGTTTAGTCAAATGCTAGTCTGATCCACTAATTTCGCTTCAGATAACACGAAGCCTAAGCAGTTATAATAGTATGACACACAGAACCAAGTTTGCACGATTAACAGACAGATGCCGCACACGACTTCCTTCCCTTAGATTACCTTGATGACTATATGTCAGGAAAGGCATCCAGGCACATAGTCAGATGCAAATTAAATTTGCCAGATACTGAAAACGCAGACCGCGTACTAGGATGGATAAATGCTATGGAAAAGAAATACTTGTGTAACAACCTTTGAAAAGGATGCAGCGTCCCCTTCTGAATCGTATCTGCATAAAAATACCATAGATTGTTTAACAGCTAAGATGTTTTTACGGTCTGTGGATGTCTGAAGACAAGGCCTCTAGTTGTACTTATAGTATCGGTATTCAGAAGTGAGTGTAGAAACATTACTTGAAATCATGTAGAAAACTATCTTATCGTTGAATTTAAATATATTTCAAGCACAGTTTTATGATATTTCACACAAAATGAAACAGAAAAAAAACAACGCCATCATTCATTTATGCTGGATCATAGATACAAGTTCAGTATAAATTGTTTGAAATTAATGTTTTCATATACGTATGTATTTGTTATCAATATAGTCTCCTTTTCCCAATAACGAACAAGGTAAACGAAGAACTGAAAAATATCTAGGCCAAATTTAAAAGAAAAAAAATCCTACCTTTTTGTTCCAGTCAGCAACCTTAAAATATTTCAAACCTAATTTCGTTTTCTGCAGGGCAGTCCCTGATACGAGTTTTTGTGCTGCAGTTATAACTAACTTTCGAACGGAATGATGACATATACCGGCGAGGGGAGAATACAGCAAGTTATAATAAGGTGCACACTTTCCTGTTTAACGAGCTGGTGTTTCTTTGTTCAGCTTGCACGCGGTTCGACGTTCCCGTGCTCCTTAAGTTCAACAACACGCATTGCGTAAGATGACATTCGGCACTTAAAGGGGCAGCAGGTGAATGTATTTCAAAGCGTTACCTTTCGCGGCGTGTACTGTCGCACACAGCTGTTGCAGAATTATAGCTCAACAATAACGTACTTTTCTCGATCTAGCTGTTATTGTGACAATAGGAAAATAATACCACCAAAGTTTCATAGCTGAGCAATGCTTGCAGACGACGAGAGGGCCAAACGTCAGAAAATTCATTAAACCTGCTTTATAATCCTAAGATACAGAACAAATACATCAAATATCCACCGTCATTATATAAAATATTGCGAGATATAATATGAAAATATTTTTTCCATTTTTGAGCAAGAACAACTTGACCTTGCGTGATTATAGGAAGAAAAAAAAAGTTAGGCTGGTTATTTTACTACTGCTAAACGCTTTAAGTGGCTGTCGACATACACACCAATATAGTAAAAACTGAGAAAAGAAATATATTACAGTATTTTCGCATATGAGAAGTAGTACACTAGAAGTTAACTAAATTAAGAAACTTAGCTCAATGCAAAGACTGATATGCGGTAGCGCGACGTTTCCCTTCCAGAAACTGCATACATTTCCATGAGGTTCATTGTCTGGCTAATCTTAGCGATACCACTTCATTTATCCAGTTTGTGCCTTATCGCTTTCCTGAACCTGTTTTGTCGAACGACATTTGCAGTGTTTGAATATACTCTCGTTCGGGTACGATCTGAGTAGTCTCGGGGTAGCGCCGGGCATGAAAATGTATATTATATGTACGTGTGTATAAAATTAAAACATAACTCCTTACCTGCGTGAGTTTTGAATTTAATGTGAAATGTAGACTATACATAAAAATAAGAGGAAAACAGTTGAGATTTGCGATAAGACGGAGACTTCAACACTGGTGTGCTGACTGTATGGACTACAAGCCAGAAATCAAATAAAAAGCATTGGCGGAATTAGTATATTTCATATCGTTACAGCTGTTAATTGTTATTGATGCCTTTAATGTACAAACGGCAAAAAAATCTTACATAACTCTATCAGTTCGAAATTCCTGCATCGTACAATTATTTTTGTCCTTAAGGCTTATCAAAATCACCCTTACATCTTGCTGTATACTCGTCTAACAATTTCAAATGTACCCATCTCATCTCTGTAGCTAACATTTCTGCCAATAAAGTACTCTATGAAATATTTCAAGGAGAAACACCTAGTCTTAAGTATTATTCGGCAGATTAGGCTTACCATCTGTATTGCGAGCGTAAGAAGTGCGTTGTAATCAGGAAACGAGGAACATTAAGTTTCAAAGAGACGTCCGGATCAGTAGAGAAGGTGACCGTTCTGCGTCATAATCTGTAAGCTACATCCTGTACACCTTACAAATTTTTATTTTCTTGAGTATATTCATAGGAAGAGTTGTGTCTCAAGGAACAAATGAAAGATTGAATCTCGAGAATTTTAATCCAGAATCATGTACCACTACTGACAAAAAAGACTGTTCACAAACATGGAAAACATTAATTTTAGCACCCAAAACATGCGATTCAAATTCCAGTTTCGAGTACTCCAGTCAGTTCCTGTTACAATTCTGTCGTACTCGAACCAAATTCTTAGACTAATGTTTTGTTTCTGTGAGTAAATTTTTGAATTATTTCTTCATTATATCTTACTAAGATTTAAGACGCAATTTCATCTCTGCTGACTTTCATATCTGCAAATTAATAAATATTTGTGACAGTAACAGTCCGATGCATGTTGAATGAGGAAAAGTGTTAATTTTATTTTACAGAGACGACATGTACTTTGTTGGTTTTATGAATGAGGCAATGTTCTTTCACTTTGGCAAGACTGAATATCTCGTTCTCTTACTGACTTTGTTTTGGTGGTAGAGTATGTGGCCGTTCATAATAATTTTATCACTGCTGCTCAGTGTCCGTTGACCATTGAACTTTCCATTATAACTAGACAATTAATTATAGATTAATCTAACAATATTTATCGTTGATGGAGTCTGCTAGTGAGATGAGTGAAAGTTTTATATCCTAATGAATAGCCTACGCCAAGACAATTGCAAGAACCGGGACAGTATACGACTGAACCTTGTAAATGAGCTACATCCTGTTTGAACTAAATAACTCAACATGTAGAGGAGATTCACACTTATGAAATTCCCTGAAATATTAATAGTGCCTTAGACCTGTACCTAACATTTCGCAAGTAATGTTCCTAACAACTGAACAATTTAAGCACCTCTTAGAGATTTCGTCTGTCAATGTTTCTTTCTATGTTTTGGTCGCGCTGTAGTTTCGAATCCAGGTTGGAAAAGTGATTTTGATCTGTTAGAGCGCTTTATTCGTGCTCGTCAGCATGCTGCCGATTTCATTACAACTGTCACTACCAAATCAGGAAGAAAATGTTCTCAGGATTCATCGGTAGAGTGAGATGGATGTATTTTTAAAATTTGGAGCACTTCCGGCTAGATTCTAGAAAACAAGAACGGCGTATTTGTTCACAACGATATTAAATAAGATCTCAGTAGGCTTACTGTTTATAAAAACTTAATTCTTCACTCATACTACCAGCCTCACATGTCAACATGTTATCGGTTGGTAAATATAGATTCTTATTTTTGGCAACTTCGAAAGAGGCTACCGAGAGAGGTGGCGTTGTGATGAAGTCTGTCAGAACTGAACGTCTCTATTGACGTCGACGATTATTTACACATTAAGAGAGGAAATTTTTCTGTCTGTCTGAGTCATTTTATTTTTAAGCACCACCAAGTTCTCATTTCCGAACAAAAGTTTTTTTTTTTAACATGAAAATTAACGCTCGAGGTAATCACCTCCTTACTATTGTCCTAGAACGACAGAGCTCCAGTAATTCCACAATACTAAAAGCCCGACAAAAATATCGGGAGGCTAGAATTTAACTTCCTCTGTAAGTGTAGATCGTTAGGGCTGGAGACAAAGAGGTAGGTGGCAATTGGCTTTCGATTTTCCGGAATATCCGTCCCGACTTGCTCTACGACTATCGTAGGGAAACCATGGAACACATGAATGTGTATGCTCTAACAAGATTTCAACCCGATACTTCAAAATACGAATCTATATCTCCTCGAGTGAGAAAATCATTGGGCTCGCGTTCGGACAAACGTGGTAAGAAATTTCTTAAAATTATGTTACGGTTCATCTGTTTCCTCACCTTTTACCAAACCGAGAATGTGATCCATCTCTAATGACCTCGACGCTGACGAGACCTCCCGTTATTCCTTTTTTAATGTCTTAAGCCGGTCGTTAGGTTCGCCAGTGTAAAATTATAACGTGCTCTACACGTTTCCTATGGCTTAGTTTTTTTTTCAAGTGTCTACTTTGAAGTATACGTTGCGGTTGCAATGAAGCTACGTGATCATTAATGTAGCGTGTTCAGTTGATCACGACTTGCAGCGAAACATTCTCAAACGATTTCGTGTCAGAATATGTATCCGAAAGTCAGTTTCACTTACTGTCTATGTAAACTACTTGTCTTTTGACGAAATATATGATCATTTGGATGCGAAAATAATGAACCGTTCGTACAGATGGTTCCACCACTAAATAACTTGCAGCCTCTCGAAGTATGGCAGCGAAACAGATGGCCGGTACTGCGAGATGTTTGCTTAGAAAATATTGGGTTTCTAGCTCTACCTAAATCTTTCATTCTCTACGCTAAGTAGTCCTCTCATAATTTCAACACTGGCGGCCGTAACACGTACTATAGCACGCAGGCCATTAGCTACCGTACACTGCAAATAGAGGCAGAAGTTACGTGAGCGGTCGTGTTTACGCAGTGAAGAGGCGTATGCATTGCGCGGTACGGGAGCTGATAAAACGCTGGTAGCAGCCTCAGCGTCGCAGGACCCGCTGCCTGGAGCCGGTTCTGTTATCTTACACGCAGGGGTGCTTACGCCTTCTTCGCTCACGCTGAAACGCGATACGGTGCGAAACAGATTAGAAGCTGACAATACATTCAGGTGATACAGAAGAGAGATACTTAAATACATTATAATCGCAAAATCACTTAACTTCAAGATATCAGTGTGCTATGTTAACTGATTGTGTCTATCTTGTTTGTATAGTTCAACTTTCCAGTTATAGCCATCATGTGTCCAAGGAACTCGAGAAAGGCAAAGGAAAAAACGTTCATTCAGCGTGGAACAGTTTGTTACTGGAGTAGGAAAGCAGTAAAGCCCTAATAGGTGCTTTATCATCCAACAACGTTTTTGATATTTTTCATATTTTTTTACTATGCATTATGGTTGATAATATTTTTAGGGATTTGGCTTAATAACAAAACAAGGTAGACAGTTAGAAATTTCCTGACTTATTACGTGTACATTTTACGAGATGACGATAGAAATTTCCATTTTTACACTACAAACGTAAATTTGACTATTGAGAGCACTGAGAAAAGATTTATTACGTTTCATTGTGACTCCGACGAGAAAAACTAAATATAGACGTTATATATAAACAAATTTGTAAATTTATGAGTCATTAAATTCTAGATTCTAAACTATAGGCAGCATCAATTTCTTCTTCTAATAAATGATTGTGCTCATGAAAATCTGATGATATCAGACATTACTACATTTACTTAGCTTCATGGCGCACTTAAAAGTACGAATTCAATATCATCAATATACTAAATGACCAACTCGTTTTTGCGTGAACGTAAATACTCGAAATTATTATGACACAAACAAAAAATGCCAGACAGATTGTATGAACTCTCTTGTTAGGAAATTTAAAAATCCAAACAAGCTCTTCAGTTAATGTCTACTCGAAAAAGCAGGAATGTGTTGTGGGACGTAAGTGTACCTCGATATAGTTCTCAGCAACAACTCCACCGGAAAAATTCGGAGATTGGCCAAGGATAATTTCTGAGTATTTTGGTGTAAGTGAATCGTGGCCTCCTCTGTCTTGTTATAGAGTATTTTCAGTTGTTACCACAATTAAATTTTGTATCTGTATTGGCCTGAAAATTGCGTCAGAATATGGTTCAAATGGCTCTGAGCACTATGCGACTTAACTTCTGAGGTCATCAGTCGCCTAGAACTGAGAACTTACTAAACCTAACTAACCTAAGGACATCACACACATCCATGCCCAAGGCAGGATTCGAATCTGCGACCATAGCCGTCGCTCGGCTCCAGGCTGTAGTGCCTAGAACCGCACGGCCACTCCAGCCGGCGGTGTCAGAATATACTTTGTGTCTTGGATGAAAAGAGACTTGCTCCATTCACACGCTGTTGACAAAGTCATACCCACTTCAAGTTTACAAATAGCACTGACCGGTTCTGTCTTAGCTTTCTTTTTTGAGGAGTGTTAGTCTTATGTTAACATTGATCGCAGCGATATGGATAGGCTTACGGGTGAAGAGTCGAGCAATATGCGCCTCGTGTATGGATTGACTGAGTGCAGTGGAGGAGTCTAACAACGGCGCTATGTTGAGCTGTTCCCGCAGCGACGGCAACCTCATCGCAGTACTTTTGGATCTGGCTCTTGTGGTATTGCTATGTGTTATGTGTTGGGCCTTTTGGTGATTGGATATTGCAAGTTTCTCACTGTTGTGGAGGTACTTGTAAGAGAAACAAAGGTAATTTGGGTAATAAACCGAATGAATTTTCGCGACTGCATATTGCAGGTTTTTTTCACTGTTGTGGAGGTACTTGTAAGAGAAACAAAGGTAATTTGGGTAATAAACCGAATGAATTTTCGCGACTGCATATTGCAGGTTTTTTCACTGTTGTGGAGGTACTTGTAAGAGAAACAAAGGTAATTTGGGTAATAAACCGAATGAGTCGTTATTCTGTAAGAAGCCACAGGAGCCCACTCGTCTCTTATATCAATTTACCGCAAAATACTCCTAAATAACCTCCGTAATTTTGTCGGTGGCTTGCTGGTTCACCCTGTATCTTTCATGTGAGTGGTTTGTGACAATTTTGTGCTGGCTACGGAAAACTGTCAGCGCAACAAACGATGAGTAACAGAGAAGGTCATAACTGAGATATATCGTACGAGAGCTATAGAAGGATCTTTATTTATGTCTCGTGAGAGGGAAAAAAGAATTTCAGAAGAGGACGCTGGCAACAATGGGAGCGCGAGCAGAGGGCAGTGTGAGTGGCGTCGGCGCGGACTCACCTGTGGCTTTGCCCATGTTGGCGGCGTGGCGTCGGGTCGTAGCACTAGCGCGGCGCGCGCTGCGCTGCCTCTTATAGCTCGCCCCCCACCCGCCACCGCACGCCGGCCGGCAAGCTCCACAGCCGTGCCATCCTCTCGCCGCCGCTATTCAGGTTGCTTTTTGCACCTACGTCCGCAGCCCTTTCTTCGCCGGCGAATCTACACTCGGCGTCGGACGGATTCGAGGGTGGGTGCCGGATGCTACGCAGCGGTCGTCCTGTGTTTGGCGTCCCGGTCGGAAGCTGCATCGACGCTACTTCTGCCCTTAATGTTTATCATCTCTTTCCCTACCAGTCTTTTTCTTAGCCATTCTGCCCTGAGGTGACAGAAGTCGAGGGAGAGCGATATGCACATGTACAAATCGCGCTAGAATCGCGCACACAAGGCATACAAGGGCAATTCATTGGCAAAGCTGTCATTTCTACTCAGGTGATTCGTGTGAAAAGGTTTCCGACGTAATTGTGGTGTCACCGCCAGACACCACACTTGCTAAGTGGTAGCCTTTAAATGGGCCGCGGTCCGTTAGCATACGTCGGACCCGCGTGTCGCCACTATCAGTGATTGCAGACCGAGGGCCGCCTCACGGCAGGTCTAGTCTAGAGAGAATCCCTAGCAGTCGCCCAGTTGTACAGCCAACTTTGCTAGCGATGGTTCACTGACTAGACACGCTCTCATTTGCAGAGACGACAGTTTAGCATAGCCTTCAGCTACGTCATTTGCTACAACCTAGCAAGGCGCCATATTCAGTTACTAACAGATAATATTGTGAATCATGTACCGTCAAGAGCGACGTTCATCGTTAATGGATTGAAGTTAAGTATCAAACAAATTACGTCCGCTTTCTGAATTCTCATTCCTTGTCATGTTCCAGACCTCACGTCAGTATAGTCCTTCCCTCCTCACGCCAGCCTGCGTGAGCTAAAACGCGTGCCTTTCGGCCTCCTCTAGTAACACGGTGTTGGATCTTCTGCCAACACAACAGCAATTATGGCCGCACCACGGGAATTAACAGACATTTAACGCGTTATCGTAGTTGGAGCTACGCACATGGGACATTCAATTTAGGAAATCGTTAAGGAATTCAATATTCCGAGATCCACAATGTCTAGAGTGAGCCGGAATACCAAATTTCTGCCTCGCGGGATTAGCCGAGCGGTCTTAGGCGCTGCAGTCATGGACTGTACGGCTGGTCCCGGCGGAGGTTCGAGTCCTCCCTCGGGCATGGGTGTGTGTGTTTGTCGTTAGGATAATTGAGGTTAAGTAGTGTGTAAGCTTAGTGACTGATGACCTTAGCAGTTAAGTCCCATAAGATTTCACACACATTTGAACATACCAAATTTCTGGCATTACCGCTCACCACGGACAACACAGTCGCCGACGGCCTTCACTTAACGACCGAGAGCAGCGGCGTTTGAATAGTGTTTTCAGTGCTAGCAGACAAACAACATTGTGTGAAATAACTGCAGAAATCAATGTGGGACGTACGAGGAACATATCTGTTAGGACAGTGCGTCGAAATTTATCGTTATTGGGCTATGGCATCAGACAACCGCTTCGAGTGCCTTTGCTAACAGCACATTGCCTGCAGCGTCTCTCCTGGGCTCGTGACCATATCGGTTGACCATAGGCGACTGGAAACCGTGGCCTGGTCAGGTAAGTTCCGATTTCAGTTGCTAAGAGCTGATAGTAGGATTCAAGAGTGGAACGTACTCCACGAAGCGCCGGCCGGAGTGGCCGAGCGGTTCTAGGCGCTTCAGTCTGGAAAGGCGCGACCTTTACGGTCGCAGGTTCGAATACTGCCTCGGGCATGGATGTGTGTCATGTCCTTAGGTTAGTTATGTTTAAGTAGTTCTAAGTTCTAGGGGATTGATGACCTCAGATGTTAAGTCCCATAGTGCTCAGAGCCATTTAAACTCCACGGAGCGATGGACCCAAACTGTCAACAAGGCACTGTGCAATCTGGTAGTGGATCCAAAATGGTGTGGGTTGTGTTTACATGGGATGGACTGGATGATCTAAGTCAACTGAACCGATTGTTGACTTGAAATGGTTATGTTCGGCAAGATGGAGATCATTCGCAGCCATTTATGGACTTCATGTTCCAAAAGAACAATGAAATGTTTATGGTTGACAATGCCATTGGGCCAAAATTCTGTGCCACAGGTCTGAAGAACATTGTGGAGAATTCGAGCGAATGATTTGGCCACCCAGATCGTCTGACATGAAAGCTTTAGAACATTTTGGGGCGTAATGAAGAGGTCAGTTGTTGCACAAAATTCTGAACCGGAAAATTTCCGCAATTGTGACAGGTTACAGAGGTAGCATGGCTCAATATTCCTGCATGAGACTTCCAGCAAATTGTTGAGTCCATAACACGTCGAGATGCTGTACTACACTGGGCAAAGGAAGGTCCGACACGATAACAGGAGGTATACCATGACTTGCGTCACCTCAGTGTATACTTACAGGATACTGAGTAACACATTCGTGCAATGTTGGAAAGAAAGTCTGTGGTATCGTCCAGAGATCATAGTGACACAGCAAAGTCAGCAACGCGAATCGATACCACATACGTTAGCGAGGGCTCGTTGTAATCAACAACGACGTACGAGAGGCGCTGCAGAAGACCCCGACTCCCTCTCAGCAACAGTGAAGTACTCACGCTGAGGTCAGTATACGGTTGAGAATGCAAGAGCTCGGCCTCAGTCTGTGACCTCATACGAAGGAAATTTGATCATAACTGGCTCCACAAGCCTTGTGAAATTTTTAAATGAAATCATTTCCACTTTTGTTTGTTAAAACATTATTTATTGTCATTTTCAAGCATTCTATAAACAATCAGTCATAAATATAATACACGTAATTATGAAACTGACAAACAGTGAAAGTGAAAATTTTGAAGCTATTTACGTGTGATATTGTAACCCATTCAATAATATAAAACTGTGACATGCTGTGTAAAATCATTTGCGTAAGGTGTTGTACGTTTATCAGCTATACACATTATAGAGCGGATGAAATAACGATGTTAACACTGAAGTTTAAATTTCATGTAGTAGGCATGGTAATTGGGTCACAGAAGTGGCAAAGATGTAGACATATAAAGAGTATGAGCTGTGGAGTCCAAAGATGGTAATATATGAAGTCGATGTCATGTGGTTTATGAGATGTATGAGTAGAAAAGTGACAGAAATATATGTGAAATATAAACGGAATCTGCCAATGATACTGAGAATAGTGATTAAAATTAGGTAAAAAGATAAAGTAACTTTCCGGTCAAAATAAAACAATATGCAAATGTACAAATTTAGGACAGGGTCTAAAACGTCAAATATGGATCAAACTAGCGGATAACATATGTAAAACAAGCGTAAGAAATACATAAATGTAGGAAAGGTGTGAAATAGTTACTAGTGTAGCATGGTCTAGAATATTTGCCAGGATTATCTGGATTATAAGATGTTCCACAAGCAGGCCAGAAACTGCGTATATTTAAGGTCAGTCTTGTCATTAAAAACGTATTCTGGCTTGTCTCGAAATGCTCTATAAATTTCGATCTCTTCTAAATAATCAAACGGTCTTCCTTTTCCAATTTTATGGAGAATTGCTAAAGAGGTTTCAGTGTGATGCAAACACACACACACACACACACACACACACATATATATATATATATATATATATATATATATATATATATATATATATATATATTACTAGTAAGATGATATGTAAACAATAAATAAAAATTATGATGCCTACTGCAAATGAAATGTTTTACAGAAGGAGTAGCAGTTTCTGTGGCCCATTAAATAAAAATTAAGGAAAAAGTTACTGAAGTGTTTTTGTGGAGTCTTGCCCCGTATGGTGCCGAAATACAAGGCAGCGGACAGAGTAGAAATGTTTAAAGCTTTTTTTTCAGATGTGAATCTGGATGAGAATGGAAGATGAGAAATGGACAGCTAAAATAAAGACAGAAAGCTGTGTTGCCAAATGTTAATGAGAAAACACAAATTCTGGAAACAGTTAAGAGGAGGAGAAAAAATTGGGTAGAACGCTGGATGAGGAGACACTGCATAATAAGGGATGCACTAGAAGCAATGCTGACTGGGAAAAGGACCATAGGAAGAAAAAGATATCATTTAACTGACATCATCAAGATAAGAAAAAGATGGTGGAAAACTGGAGGACTGGAGGATGCTGGACTTGCAATGATGAACAAGTCTAATGGGCAGAAGACATCGTCGTCGACATCATTATCTTCTCGTTCTTCGACTTCTTTGTCATCTTCATCACATTCATCATCATTGTCATATTGACTATTCTTGGAAAAAGCGACACAGTTAAATAAATGGAAAACTTAATAACAAAATCCGCCTACTGTGTTTTCAATAGCGTTTCACTTCATCTCTGTTCTCTCCCAACATTTTGCTCTTCCCCACCTCCGACGAAAGTCCAGTCAGTATCTCTCATAAAACTCAATCTGGTTAGACTTAAATTTACTATTAATAAACTCTGTTAATTTGTCATATTAATGAACAGTCATTGCATATTGTATAAAAACTTTGTACAATTTATTACAGTACAATATACTTGCGTTTATTCCTATATGAAAGCCACATTATTGTTAAATAAGAAGATTCAGAAGGATGTAGGTTGCAGTAGGTACTGGGAGATGAAGAAGCTTGCACAGGATAGAGTAGCATGGAGAGCTGCATCAAACCAGTCTCAGGACTGAAGACCACAACAACAACAACAACAACAACACACCTATGTTTTATAGTTTCTGTAACACTAATATTCATCTTTAATACCATTTCTGAAAACCGTGCATGTTGATAATAACTGTGTAGACAGGTATCGGAGTTACTTCATTGTGATGTTATGTACAAAAGAAATGGATAAAAGTCGTAGGTGTACAATAACTTTTAACAAAAATCTATACACATATTGTGCTGAAGTTCTGTATTATATTGCACCACAACTTCGAAAGAACTGAAGATCTTATTATTAAGCTGCGAATTTGAAATGTACATTGTCATAGTAAAAACTATTGGAAAGATATTAGACCGGTTTTATGATTAAGTACATCTGTTTCCTTAGCAAACAGAAATTGTATTGACTGTCAGAATGACAGCTATAAGCTGGATAGGTGAGATACTAAATCCACGCACGCTTGATTGCTGCACATTATTCCTGTCAGGTTGATGGAGAAATCGATGTCTGGAATCCTGAAGACACAAAGATTTCTTATGGGCGACTTTCTCAAAGATTTTGCTAGGAGTACTTCAATGGTTACGAATGCCTCTCTTGCCGTGAGTACCTCACTTGGCAGTGGAAATGAAATTGTTAACAATTTGTAGGAGCTAGAGCGCACTGTTGGTTAGCTCTGATTGTAATAATAGACACATTGACCACATTGCTGAAGACGACTTGCCAGTGGGGTGCTAAACAGTAACTAGCATATCGGGAACATTTGTGACAAGTTAAAATTATAAACTATATCGGAACTCGAGCCTGATTCTTATTCCTGAATAGTACGCTACCAAATGGTCTATCGACGCAAGCTCCTCAGACTGACTTACGAGCTCCAAAGAGACTTCCTGCTATGCTGATAGACTAACACCTCTGGAAAAAAAGATTAATATGAGAGATCCTCACAACTAGAGTGTCAGAGATGTTACTGAGATGACATTTTTCTTCTTATGAGCGGAGTGTACGCTGCAATGAACAATACCAACTTATCAGCAATCATAGCATGGTGATGTGCGCAGAACCATCGGCTAACATGTATCTATCCTCATCAAAAGTCGCAAGGCACATTTGCATAGATATTTAATTCCGGCTCTGGATACTCGAGAAACTTGGAAGAAGATATCCTGGAATGGTACAGGCCCATACTGATCGGAACATTGCAGGGTGAAGTTCAAGTTCATGGTTGTACTGGAATATTTCCATGGAATGAATTGAGGGTCTTGGTACTTTTTCTGACATGCCCTACAGACAAACGAATCGATGCCGGGTAGGATGATTTGCGAATCAGTTTGCTTATTTGTAATATCCTGTTGACATATACAGTCAGTAAAAAACGAATCATCCCATTTTTCCTATTTTTGAAGGTAAGTTTAGAGTGACACTCCAACATCGAAACATTACAGACGGAATGTAAACTCAAATGGACGACGATGGGGCCGAAACTAATCAGTGACGCACTGAACGAATCGTCTCGATATTCGACTGAAACAGTTTCATGCTGAACATATCAGGATTGGCTCAGGCATTCAGGCAATCCTATAACTCGTGTGGTAGACCCTAATTGAGTCAGTGGTTCGATGGGACATTCAATATGGACGAGAGAGGCACACTAGGTCTTCGACATCAACTGAACTGTGTCCTACTGAGCACGCCTGAAATGGCTCGCAGCAGTTATGCACTATCATCTCGATCACATCTCAGTACGGCTGTTGAGCTTCTGTGGATCAGAGCGTATCCCAACCATTTCTACTGTCTTCAGGAGTCTACGCTACTGTCATAGCCAATAACACGCGTATCTAATTCGGTTGATTATTAGTTTGTTTGTGTGTATTAGAGAATTCAGGAGACACATACCAGCATACTGGCAATAAACATTCGCGTACTTCAACAGATAGAATAGAAAGGAGAATAGGCGATAGGGTTACCTCCACGTGGTGCAAAGGTCGATTTAGACTGTCTCAATTATGAACATGGGTATCATAGCACCAATCAACGGAAGATTGTGGTGGATTCCACATATCCTCCTTTATGTAGTAATGAAACAATGAAGCTGTGAAAGTCATGTCATTATTTCCATAAGTTTGGAGTCAATAAACCATTCACTTCATTTAATTGGGGAAATCAGCTGTATTCAAACATTTTCAGTACATTTTAAATGTGATCGGAAAAGATGAATGTGTTTTGTACTGTTCTCTGACTAATATAACGGAACAGGATGGTCCCGACCATGGGTCCAATACTGGAACCGCGGTTCCACTTTTTCCGGTGGTGACATCATCAGGAAACAATTGGCGATAGTATCTGAAAACATATTTCTCAAAGATAAGTATTGTGTCAGAAGCTTAATACAAATATTCTATATTGTATAAAGGTGATTGTGGTCAGTTAGAGAAATGCTTTTATTGAAAAAAGAACTGTCATTACTGCATAATATGTGAGGAACCAAATTAAATGATGGAGACATGAGGGAACGTAACGTATCTGCTAAACCACGATCAGAATAAGTTTAAAAGATATTTAATCTGCATTTTTGAGGACTACTACTGACAAAAAATATATGCAGAACGTGTTGTTGCCGTCGAAGTTATTTGACTCGTAGTCGTAACTTAGTTGGGCAAATACAAGGAAAGCAGTTACCTGTTTCCCTTGTTGAAGAAATTAAGCCAACATTCCTTTGAAGAATCTCACGAAAGATTGGGTTTACTTTACCTCTTGCTAACTGAGATGGGATGTGGACAAGGTCCTTTTCGGACGCTCTGTCACTCTGGGTTAGTGATTCCGCTGCTTCCCCTGAGGTGGAAATTTATGACTTCAAGCGTTCTGATACAGTTTCCCGCGAAACTAGAGGGGACAAATTCTCTGACAGGAAATAGCGTAGTTTTTACCAGACGGAAGTACGTTAACTCTGTGACTACAGAAGTGACTAAGTATGAGACAATTTGCAGCACAACTATTTTGACCAAGAGAACATAAACTGTGGTACCTCAGAGAGCGCTAGGAATGTCTTTTAATTGGTTATTCGGCTACGCAGCTATTCAGTTAACTCAAGCTGCTTGAAGATTAGTTTCAATGGAAATTCATTTGTAAATTATTAAATAACTATATCCAACACTCCCACCCATATCCGAAATGACACTAAGCTCAAGTGCGCAGCGTCACGAAATACAAGCTGTGTATCACTAAGCCAAGGAGTATGCAACATCTGCGGCCGTAAGTACTAGAAAAGGTAGAATACGTTTCGTTGCAGGGCCTAAATTCATTGCCACCAGAGAGGATAACTTCTGACACAACAGTGATAATGCACTGTTCAACGCTAGATGTTACAACGTTTGTGACATCGACGGACAGTGCATAATCTTCACTAGATAAAGTAAAGTGTGCTACAATTGCAACGGCAGAATTTATAGCAGTGGAGGAGACGTTACGTCTTCGACAGCAGAGAAAGTGAATTCTGTAACATCTTACAGTGCAAAACAACCAGTATCCGCAAGAGAACATTTTTCCGCACCAGGAGTAATTTATCTGTGCTATGTTAGCTACCGGTACCAGCAACGTGATTCTTAGTGACAGGTCGATCATGGAAATTGCATCAGTATTTATTTTGCTTTGCCGTGTTAATAATTTCATTATTGGCTTGCATTATTAGAGATAAACTTTATTATACCTATAGAACCAATACGAATGACTGTCCCTAAGAATAATTAATTCTAGTTCATGATAAATTTCTAATTTGTAAATGACCTGCTGATTTTATGTGGTTAAAATTTTATGTGCAGTCGATTCGGTGTTGGTGAATCAGCCTAACAAATGAAACACTATGTCGTAATGGTAAGACGTCCTGTTGGCTCCTAAGAAACTTTGACTCTTCTAAAAATGCCTCATAAGTTTTTAGTGGAAGGTTTTCTTTGTCATTGATTACACTATATCAGGACACCATATAATGAAAGTGATACTGTGATCTGAGGACTAGTCGTCGAAAATAACATATAATGCGTTATTTTCTACCAAGATAAAGCATAAAATTTCTGAAAGTGCCCATCGAGTTGTGAGACATCTATGGACTGAATCAGCAGTAAACTAAACAAGTATATATGAGAGTGGAAAACCGGCATTCTTCGGCATTAAGACGAGCATGAGCATTCGATTTTAGCTTCTGCGTTCTGGAATTCAAGCCTACTACATCCCTAACGACATAGCGTGGTCTGAAACCGCCCACAAAAAAGTCGTCAAATTTGAATGGCTATTATTTTGCTACCGATCACTATCTTTATGGAATGATAAATAACAATCAGTTTAAATCGCAGATGAACGGATAAAGATCCTCGTATATTATCAGTGCATTATTAGATATTGTGTAAGATATAATATTTTTGTTGTTGTGAAATTTCTATGGGCCTCCGGTTAATTACAATGTGTGTTTGCTACGTTACAAGACGTGTTATACAAGGCTACTTCTCATACGTGAGAATTTGACCATAAAAGAAGGAATTAACAAGTCGTATATACAACTCCATGTGTCTGTGATACTGTCGAATGCTGAGTGCTTCTAGAAACGTCTCATCATTTTGCTGCTTCCACAGCGCAATTTAAAATTGCATCAGCGAATCCTTGCGAACGCAGTGTCTGCTGAGCTGACCATCTGTCTGTCAGACGTTACATATGAACGCATCTAGCAGTACATGATGTATACTGACCTGTGTACCGCTCTCACCGACGTGTCCTTTGCAAGTTACAAAGACGACCTCCTAGAAAGGAAAATGTACATACACACTTGTAAGGAGACAACAGGATATATTTTAGATTTTATATGAAAAAGTCTATCGTTTGGTTCTCTAACTTGGTATGTGCTGTCTAGGGTATGACTCCACCAAATAATGTATTTCTTAAAAATACCTTGTGTCATAATACAGTTATCCATTTTCGTGATCGTCATTTGTCCTCTACCCCAATCCTCGTCTCTCCTCCCCCCTCCCCCTTCTTTTCGTAAAGTTTGTGCTTATGTAGTCGAATGAAGTGACTATGGTGAAAGTGCTAAAACAAAAGAAAGCTCACTTACTTTTGTGTGGGACACTAAAAAAATTTTAACCTGTTGCCTGCGATCTTGAGCTGCGCTGGACTGTTTGCACGTTCTACAAATAGCTTTTTGCTGCCTTATGAAGTGTAGGACATAATTTACGTAATTTATGAAAAGCAATTTATCTGCATTATTTAGCAGTAGCAGTACTTATATTCGGAGAAAGTGCCGTGGATATTACTGAAAGACGCACTGTGAACTTAAGCGCAGTCTCGCTGCCTGTTGAGTCTTGTAAACGGACGCCTGTAGACTTCAGATAGGTATTTTATGTTCTTACTGGGACACAGTAGCTAATTAAATAGTCATCACAATAAAAGGTTTTACCGGGAGGTATTACTGTTTTGGAAATGAATCGGTTGTTAAGAAAAATACAAGAAGTGACTGCAGTAGGGAATCGTATTCCCATGAGAGGAGAGCTCGCTCCCTGAGCTTGGCTAATGAGGCAATTAAAGGTCTACGTTTAACGTAAACAATATATTTTTCTTCTTTTTTGCCCGTGGACCTGTTTTTGTGACTACGTGTTTTCAAAACATTAGTACTGGGGAGAAACGAAACACAAGGCCAATAGTCCATTTAATGATGGAGGAGGGAGGGGAGAGTGTTACACCTAGAGGGTAATGTACATAGGAACACACGATATTTATTGTCGGTATATTAGTTTAGTGACTGATTTTAGAATCACATAAAATAATGCACTCTACAGACCACCATAAGCAGCTCCAGCCATTTTGAACAGATTTTGTTGATGTGTTTTGCGCAGCATCTGTAAATATTTTACGTTCTACACATTTAAGCGCTGTATAATATATTAAAGCTATGTGAAATATACTGTTAATCCTTCAAGTACACAATTTTATGGTAAGTAAAATACTGTATATTTTAGAATACCTTATATAATACGTAGACGTTTACGTTATACTCTGTCGGTCATGAACCATCTTGTACCTTGAAACAGAAGAAGGTATTTTTACTGTGGACTTGTGATACATGCAGATGAACTGACCTTTTTTAATGTCTTAATGATTTTACCGACCTTGAACATGGAAATATTTCTTAGTTTCCGGTAGCTTCAATTTCAAAATGTAGTTAACTTGTAAATGGCTTTCCGTAAGAAAAACAATGCAGCTCATAAAAAGTAAATACCATGATTTAAAAATGGCGTAAGACAACATATTAAACTTACATTACAGGGCGGAAATCTGAAAAGTTTACCAAAATACAGCACTCTCCCCTACCTAGAGATTAGACTGAAGTTAGTTTGGAGAAAATGGAGAAACGACTAGCTAAAGTAACAAATGTCCACATGAAAGAATACTCCCTAGAGCCAGTAAAGGAAGTCTAAAGGTTATTACTTATGGAAAAAGTGGAAGATTGTGGCAGCTTCTTGCAAATATTGATTCACAATAATCAATCCAACGAAGAGAATGAATTTTTTCAATCAATCTAAAACTCAAGAAGAGCTATTTAGGAAAAATAAATACATAAACACGAACACTTGCGAGGAGGGCTCGCCCTCTCAGGGCTCATACAAACGTAATTATGTCTATAGAAAATTCATCCATAGATTTTGGTAAGAGAGTTTTCCATTATCATCGTATGTGACGTAAATGGCCTTATATTTTGATTGCAGTGACTTCGAAGCTTAAATATTTTACACGGCTAAGGGGCGGTAGACATCATTATTTGGCAGAAATATCAACGTGATACCATTACCCGTTAGGAAGAAGGGACAGACAGACAGACGAGCAGAAAGAAGGACAACAAATGGAGAAAAAAATGCTTTAGTGATGTAATTAAAAATTAACAGTTTTAAAATTATTCTCTACTTGTACTGTGAAAACGTTACTTCTCGCCAAATTTTATGACCTGTGTCAACGGAACGTAAGCTATAGATTTTGATGAGCGACTTTCAAATGGTTCAAATGGCTCTGAGCACTATGGGACTTAACATCTGAGGTCATCAGTCCCCTAGAACTTAGAACTACGTAATCCTAACTAACCTAAGGACATCACACACATCCATGCCCGAGGCAGGATTCGAACCTACGACAGTAACGGTCGCACAGTTCCAGACTGAAGTGCCTAGACCGCTCGGCCACACAAACCGGCCTGAGTGACTTTGCGGGTATCAGTAAGTGTGACATATACAGCTCTATCTATTGAATGCACTGATTTAGAAGCTTATGTTTTTGCACCACCAAGGGACCTTAGACCTTAGAATTTGACAGAAATTTCAACTTGATACTACTATCGGTTCCTAAGAGAAAGAGGTCTTAACAGACGGTCAAACAGTCAGGGAATAAGTGAAAATATTTTTAAAAAAACGAGCAGAATAATTTCGTACTTAGGAAATCAGTGAAGATGTACTAGAATCAGTAGGATGTTACGAGAAAATTGAAGGAGAGAAGTGAGTTGAGGTACTAGCATTCACTATAGAAGACATGAAGAAGATCAACAACAGATCGATAAACAAGATTCCTGGAGAGGAAGGGGGTTAGGAGGGGAGGAGTTTTACTGCATCCTGAAATAATGCATACAACATATAAGGTCTGGAACACAGAGAAAATACATAACAACGGAAAGGAGCTCTGATATGCTAAATCCGTAACGAATATCAACAGACGGATTGCAACAAGAAGCTAGATCTTCCTCTGGTTAGACTGGTATTTAAAACGTCCTGCATCTCTTTCTTTTTTATTTAAGTAGTAAGAAAGTACGTATGGTGGACGTCGAACCGTAGGAGGAAGTCGAATCACACGGTCATCTCGTTCAGTGGACTTGGAGCTCCGTGATTGTATGTTTCGGGTACGTACATTTTGTCTACAAAACACTAGTCAACGAATAGAAACTATGGTAGCTAGAGAAAATTTCAGCGTATGAGATCCTTTCTCATATACCTGTAAACTTAAGCACATAATAATACAGTGAACCAAAAACACATGTAGAGCTCAACAGTATTTTATTCATAACTAAACAAACCTGTGTACTAGATCCTTGCAGTCAAAACGATGAAATGAATCAAGATCAGGATAAAGAACGTAGATATTGTTGATGTTAAACTTATCTGTTGTTTTCAGAAACATCCTGCATATACTTTACGCGTCTATTCTTGTCTGTTATCTATGTACCTTACACCACTTTCCTACGCGTTTTTGTTTTTGTACATGACTTGTGATTGTAGGGCCCTATTTAATGGCTGTGGGGTCCTGTCAGGCATTAGATCATATCCACACTTATTTTTGTAGGGGAATGCTGATAACTCGGAAAGAATAAACTACTGAAAAGGCTTTAGACAGGAAGTAATAACTGCTGTTTAACGAAAAAGAGCTACTTTACACGTCTCAATAACATAAGAACAAAGTGAAAAATATACATGAAAAAAAGTGAATAGAGTGTTCTCTTACACAGTTCAACTGAAATGACACACATTATCAGTTAACTGAGAATATTAGTTAAATCGTAGTAGAGAATGAGATATATGTGTGAATATGTCGCGCTTTCAATGGCGATGTACGACTTCGGATATAAAACAGTTTATTAGGAAGATACTCACTACCTGCATCACAATACGTTAGTGCGGCCACACATTCACGAACATCAGCTTCCTACGGTCCCCATTGTTAATATACTTCACTTTATGATTCGAGGTGAAGAAATCTGATAGATCTTGTGTTACAGTGTGCTACTGTAAATCATACAATTCTAGAGAACATCATTTCGAAAGCCTATCTAGTTTTCCTACCGCATTAAGTACTTCCGCTGACGGTTCATCAACAGATGAAGCTTCAGTGCGTCTCTAAATTAAAACAGTGCATAGGTGCATCGGAGACGTTTCATTTAAGTTTAGTCAAGGAGAGTTGTCTCTTGGGAAATCAGGCGCTGACGTTTCGGAGTGGGACATCTCAAGGTGGTGCAGAGCACTGAGGTCCACTAAGCTCTCATTCAAGTTTTTAGAGCTCGATTTTTAGAAAAAAATTCAGGTTAACATTGTAAAGTTGTGATCATCACAGACAGTAGATTGCGTCGGATGGTGTTGCTCAGTGGTAGAAAAGTAGTGTGTTCTAGGCAAGGAACCGTAAATTATTTAAAGAAAACCATGATAATCGGATTCAATAGGATCTTATTTGAACTGCGTTCCTCTCGTTTATGAGTTCATTTTGTGTACACTGTGACAGTTCGATCCTGGTTCATATCATTAGTAACGTATTCAATCATTCGGGTAAAAGTGCTCTGGGAATTCACAGTTTACATCTATACGTCAAGTACTGCTGCCACTGTCTGGTTCCGGATGAAAACACGTACCTACGTTCGCTTACTGACCGAGGGCTATGAAGGAAACCAGGAAGCTATTTGACCAATCACTATGCAGTAGACGCAAGCGTCTACGTCGACGAGTGATTTTCCTTGATCAATAACTGCTCTGTTACCGAAACCGATTGGCGGATTGTATCTGATACGGATGTGGTTGCTAGCCGAAGTTTATCACTGTCAATTTTGTAAAAATCTCACAGTCGCGAAAGCTAGCAGAGAAAATAAATGGGAGTACAAGCAGTTTTACAATGTTCTACGAATGAAAATAAATAACCAGGGAGCAGACTGACGTGAGATAACTTTTTTTTTTTTTACTTTTGGTGGAACACTATTCGTATCTTAACGACATGTGTACACATTGTTAACACCTTCATTCTCTCTGACTTTAAGCAGAAAAATACCGCAACTTAAATGTTAATAAAGGATAAAAATCTAGCCGCAACCGTACATATCTTTATTCAGAACGATTTTCCTACTCTTTGCCTCAAATTTGAATGATAGCGATGTATTCTAGTCCATCTTCTACCATTTTTGTTGTACATTTATTTACATTGCATGTAATTTCTACTCTCTAATAGGAAATACATGTTAATTCATTTGAGGTGCAATTTTTGCGTGTTTTAGATCCAGAATACTGAAATCTTCTTCCGTTACTCAAAATAACTAGAGAACGTAACACAACTGTAGTCGATCATTCGTTTTATTTATATTTCGGTACTGAATCAGAAGTATTATCAAATTTAATAATTTAATTATATATATATATATATATATATATATATATATATATATATATATATATATATACTAGGTAATTTACAGCCGACTTCATCTCTATACGTTACCTCGTTACGTTGAGTGACTGGATTAACATTTAGTCCTCTAGATGGAGAACTTCCAGGCGTAGTAACTCAAAGTATTAACATGTATTTCCAATAAAAGGGAAGAAATGTTATGAAATTTAGGAGACTGTACAACAAAAAGCCATTACAGCAACGACATTATTCTCTTAAATCTTAGCTGTCTCGTATGCTTTAAATAATTTGTTTCGGTGCAGGTCAGATATGAAATTTACTACAACCAACTTGGAAGCGTTGTATCAGCAAACATTTTTGGTTTACGCTGTCACCGCTTCTCATGCCGATGGAGCAGTCGCTTCCGTTTCCAGCAGCCTAACTGGTGACCACACGCTTCTCGACAGAACTGATGAATAATAACCAAGGATTGCACGTATAATTTGCAATCAATTTACTCACAACAGAAAAATTATACTCAATTATTACAAAATGTTCGTTTGTAACACACAGTTATCTCCCTATCTTTTCAAATACGATACCTTCAGAATTTGCAGTCTCTAACAACCAGAGCAACAGTGGGCGTTTACGTAGAACGTCTTTACACTGAATCACAGCCTTTTCCAATATAGCTGGCTCTATTTGGACAGCGTCACTTACATTGATCACATGCTCCTTTAAGGTAACTAAATTGTCGATAAGTTGGTATTATACAAATGTATGTATGTATGTTCCACATATCCTCCTAAACCACTGGATCGTTTTCGACGAAACTTGGTAGACAGATCACTTATTGTCTGGAAAGAACCACAGTAGGCGTAAGTACCACCTATCTCTCAAAGTGGTGGGATTAGTGGCGAAAAATGAGCGCGTCTCACAACGCTCAAATAGCCAGAATCTATTCACCCAGTATATGAGAAGAAGAGCACTTGTGACTTTACACATAATTTCTAACCTTTTCGAGAATTTTTTGTTCTGACACAACCTACAACATGATGAAAGGCTAAGACTTTATCGTTTACTACATTTTCGCTGCTCATGATGTAAAACCGTCGCATCACGCATGACCTCCAAATTTATCAGTTTCTGGGAACCATATGTCAAAAACTTTCTGAATTTTAACGACAATCAGTTCTTCGTGCACCACGCCTTGAGGCTACTACCTATGTCAGTATATTTTGGTATGACCTATCGAAGAATTAGTCGAAGTTTTTTGAAATTATGAACGTACGTTTTAATCCCCCGTCCATACAACAACGGTGTGAGAAACTGGTATCGACAGACCTTACTGATTATCACTAATACTTTAATACTGACGTTGCTGTGAGAACCAACAATTTGTTCTTGTACTCTCAGCAATGGATGTAACCAGCAATTCATGTCATGAAAGATGTAGGCACTTGCACGGAGGGAGGAGGCAGGAAAACAGGAAATTAACTAATACAGTTAGGGAAGGGGTGGGGGCTTAAGAACCCTCACCCCTTCATTAAATTGTAAGCATTGATTTCCTGTTTTTCCTACCTAGTGCTATTGCCTACATTTTTCATTACAAATTATGAGTCATCGATATAACGATGTTTATTTTGGAAAAGAAGTGTTCGGTTCTTAGGACGCATACGGGATTATCAAGAAATCGTCTTTTTGGTAATGGAGGGAAGTGTGATGGGCGTATATTATGCATTAGAGGGAGACTGAGGTATGAATAAAGTAAGCAGGTTCAAATGGATGTATGTATGAATCGTTACTCAGAGGCGAGAAGGCGTCACAGAGCAGACTGGCGTCGGGAGATAGACCAAATCATACACAAAAACGACATAGAATAGTTTTTCAATAAAATAGAACACCTACAGCCGTCCTTACGATGTTATTTATTATGTGGCTACCAGTTTCGGTGCTTCAGTATACCATTTTCAGGTCTTAACTGACGCCGAGGGGCTTAACTCAAATCATATATACGGTTCCATCAGCGGCCAACATCTATGAATTTCTTTTCGCAAACTACCTGTAGCGCGTTTCCAACTATCAACTACAAACTGATTTAACCCCTCAGCGACATTTAAGGCCTGAAGGTGACATACTGAAGCACCAAAACTGGCAGCACCGTCACAAGGACGGTTGAAGGCGTTCCATTTTATTACATAAGTGAACGGCCGAAACCCCTCAAACGTTCAGTCAAAAGGAAAACTAGAATAGTTTTAGTTTCCACAAAGTCATCTATCTCTGATTTACCAGCTAGATACGTTGAGTACGTGTGTCCAACAGAGACAATTTTCCTATGTATTCTTATAGGTTTTGTGCGTCAGTCCAACTTCGAAACGTTATGACTTATTACCAACTACGTATTGCAGTAATGCTTTTGTAAGGTATGAGAGATGGTTGTCAGACTTTTATAGTTATTTTAATACGTTAGCCTGGGTAACAGAAGGCATAGAACTCACTGCAACCTTCTGTTCTACTAGGGAATGATTCTGAAAGAGTGTAACCATGACCCAACAAGCCAGTACCTACCTCTGCGCTCGTTTTGGTCAGCTAAGGTCAACAAACGCAGTCGGGCACGAGCGAAATACGAATGAACGTATCCAACATACGACACTCGGATTGCACAGATCGGTGTGTTAGCGCCTGTAAGTAGTTTATAAACCAGTGGAGTCGTTTCATTTTTTCAAGCATCTATAATTGCCACGTTAATTATAAATACACTATTTCGTTGACCTTAATTTAATTCTGATTTAATAGAGAAAAGTGGAATTCTGTGGCTAATTTTCAAAATCAAACAAGCCATAGCCACTTCGGTTCCATTTAGATTGGAATGCAATTGCTTGTGCTGAGGGTCAGCTGGTAGTCTTTAGTAGATGAGTTGATTATCTGCAGATTCTCTAATACTGCAATCTTTATATAGCTGAGCGCTTCGTCAACGAACAGTTACATAGGGAAAGATAATGACATTATCTTCCGAGTGATATGTATCTGACGAGTAATAACAACTCTCTTAATCTTTCCTGAGGCATAAGTGGTTCAAACTGGCAATATCTCCCCACTAAAAAAACATAATATGTTCCGTTTGGTGAGTGGTGAAAAGTATCCATTCGGATATTTATTTATTTATTTTTTGCAACACAGAGTCGTATGTAAGGTTTTCCGAGTGTCTGGAAATACGGAAAACACCCGACATTCACCATATTTACCCTTCTTCATATCGTGACGAACCAGAACGATATGGTGAACACACGATCAGTCCTTGCGGAATCCGTTTTGATTACAGCTGCAGAGTAGTTGTTCGTTTGGTTCTGCAACGAACTGGAACAACCTGTCTCTTCGTGCAATCAATTGCAACGCTTCGTAGCTTCAGAGATCTATGATTGTCTCCTGTTAGACAATTAGACAATAAAATATGGGGGGGGGGGTTGTTTCACAATATCGTTCTTTTTCTTAGTTTGTATTTTGTGCATGGGATGAAGTTATCAAAAACTGCTTCACATCAAACTGTTCGATAACTCATGTTCAAATTATGGATTCTAGTGCAAGCACCACAGTCTCTTTGAATGAAGTTTAATATTAGGGCGTGCTGAAAAGTAATCACTCTGAAACTTTTATGTGAAAGCACTTAAAGCTTTTTTAATAAAACAAACGTTATTCACAGTCTACATCTTTATTCTTCATGTCTATATATTTATTTCAACATAGACATCCTTAAGCCGGCCTCTGTGTACGAGCGGTTCTAGGCACTTCAGTCCAGAACCACGCTGCTGCTACGGTCGCAGGTTCGAATCCTGCCTCGGGCATGGGTGTGTGTGATATCCATAGGTTTAAGTAGTTCTAAGTCTAGGCGACTGGTGACTTCAGATGTTAAGTCCCATAGTGCTTAGAGCCATTTGTACCATTTGAACCATTTGAACATTCTTGCGACGAACACATTTCTCCCAAAAAAGAGAGCAGTTTGTTGATACCGTCGCTATAGACTATCTGATTCTGTTGACGGAGCCTCAACCTCAACTCTGCTTGCACCGCTTCATCACTACCAAAACGAAGTCGTCTAAGATGTTCTTTAAGTCTTGAAACCAGACGAAAATGGGATGGGGCCAAGTCTGGACCATGTGGAGGATGATAGACGACTGTGAAACCATGGCGTCGGCTTGTTGCAGATGTCGCAGCGCTCGTGTGTGGTCTAGTATTGTCATGCTGAATGTGAGGGTTCTCCATGTGTGGACGAACTCTTCGAATTCGAAACTCGTTTACAGCACAGACATAGTTATATTACACACCGCCATGTTACAGGCAACAATACGGAGCCCTCTGGCGGAATAGGGTGGCAAATATGAATGAAATGATAATTAAATCAAAACCCTACGCTGCCGAGAGGCGTTGATATACATCAACGGGGACAATTGAAAATGTGTGCCCCGACAGGGACTCGAACCCGGCATCTCATGCTTACATGGCATCCATCTGAGCCACCGAGGGCACAGAGGATAGTGCGACTGCAGGGACTTTCCCTTGCACGCTCCCCGTGAGACCCACATTCCCAACTTAATGTCCACAACTACATTTTTAGTGCCCTGTCCATTACACTCATTACTCGCGGCAGACAATCTTACCAAGTCCCGTAGGAGTTCGGGAAATACGTGTGCATCCGCACAGAAGAAGATTGTGAATGGCCGGTTAGCCTTAACTATATGAAGACGTGAAGAATACAGCTGTAAAACGTTAGAAACGTTTGTCTTTTTTAAAAGGCTTTAAGAGTTTTCACGTAATAAATTTGTGGGCATTACTTATCGGCAAGCCCTCTTAATTCGTTTGCTTAAAAAATTACTAGATATTTGATAATTAAAATCTTCTACATAAAATTTCGTAAATTTAATAAGCTGTCGATATTGGCTTAAAAAATTAATTTCAGTAACTGCGACTTAACTGTCATTTCGCAGACTGGTTACGGCCCTATTTCGATATCGTATGATTTCTTCTTTTATACCCGTCATTTAATGGTCTTGTTTTTCTATGTTTACTACGTTTTAGTTGGGACATGTGTTAATTTGAACTACACATGGGCCGGCCGCTGTGGCCGAGCGGTTCTAGGCCCCTCAGTCCGGAACCGCGCTGCTGCTATTGTCGCAGGTTCGAATCCTGCCTCGGGCATGGATGTGTGTGCGGTCCTTAGGTTAGTTAGGTTTAAGTAGTTCTAAGTCTAGGGGACTGATGACCTCACATGTTAAGTCCAATAGTGCTTAGAGCCATTTGAACTACACATGTGCACGCCTAGATTTGAGCTTGAGCTTCCTCGTCCGAGTTTTGAAAGTTTATTTGAATCAGTAACTATTAATTGTCTCAGTGCCTGCTACAACAGAATGTTTGCATATTGCCATATTGTGAATGCAAACGTGTGATGCTTGATGGAAGTCGTGGCAAAACTCTTCCGCTACATGAAGGGGTGAGGCAATTCTCTTTCTCTGACAGAATTACAAGTTACGTTTGTGCTAAATGCTTATAGCACTAAATATATGAATAAATTTCAGACATAATTATTTTCTCTGTCGCATACACGTATTTTTGTAGTTACGAATTGGAGATTCATCTAATAGTGTCATCATCTACCCCAAAAATGTAGGCCGGTGTGGCCGAGCGGTTCTAGTCGCTTCAGTCTGGAACTGCGAGACCGCTACGGTCGCAGGTTCGAATCGTGCCTTGGGCATGGATGTGTGTGATGTCCTTAGGTTAGTTAGGTTTGAGTTGTTCTGAGTTCTAGGGGACTGATGACCTCAGCCGTTAAGTCCCATAGTGCTCAGAGCCATTTGAACCAAAAATGTAGTATAAGTTTACTATGTATTAAACTATTACCATATTCACAGTCAGGAAGAAAATTTATTTCTTCATGTCCCTATATAATACACACTGCACTGCATGAATAGCTTACTGGTTCCCAAGGTCGAATTCATCTAATTTCGTCAGAAATACGCATACAGCGGGTTACATTACAACGTATTCAGTTACTGAACAACACGGCGTAACAAGTGCTTCTGTCTCTTCAAAACACTACACCCGTTAAGTGACAGGTAATTCGGTTCGTTTGTTATATTCTAGGTGTCGACAGGATGTGAAACTATCAACTAAGAGAGAGCGAAAACTTTCCATGAACTTTAGGAGAGGCGCAACGAGAATGTACGTTCTCTTAGCGCATAGAAGATAGTCAGCAGTGACGGAAGGCGAGTGTGACGTATAAGACAACGATGGGGCTTGCTGCGCCTGGGAAGAGTCTGATGCAGTTGGCCTTGCTATTGTGGCGCCTGCAGCCTTCACGGTATTCTGAATTACTCAGAAGTAGTGCTTTCGGAAAAACCGAATGCGGGAACGCGATACTGCAAAGTTCCAGGCAAGTCTGCCTCACAGTAACAGCAGCACTCGGCACTGACTCATGAATCGTGATTTCGAGCAAAATACTAGCAGGTTACATACGCTGGCCTCGCAACAGCAGGAGAGCTTAGCCGCTCGTGAGATGTTTTCCGTGCTGCGCAGACTGTTTTGACAGCGTTACGCCACTGTTTACAAGGATGTTTATAGCTTGTTAGCTCTCAGACGGACTTGTTCAATTAATGAGCTCTGCAATACTGGCACAAGTGTGAAGAAACCGTTCACGGCCAAAATTCTTGCATCTAGTCAAACTTGCTGGAATTGAGTTTCGCACAAGGGCATTTTACGCAAACTACAGTTTTTTCTTAAAAAAAAAAGAAGTCTTATTTACGTACTTTCGAGGAAAGACTTGGGTTGAAATACCGGTACAGTCATTCTCAGCTTAATTTGGGTTTCACGACAAAGCAGTGTTACATGCCACACTGATGTTGATAAACAGTTTCTGACGTAAAATTTCGAGGTTTTAATCCGTAGTAACTAATAATGAAATTAAGTCCGAAGCTGGAAGTGCATTATACACTGAATAGCCAAAGAAACTGGTACACCTGCCTAATATCGTGTAGGACCCCCCGCGAGCACGCAGAAGTGCCGCAACATGACTTGGTATGGCCTCGACTAAAGTGTGATGTAGTACTGGAGGGAACTGATTCCATGAATACTGCAGGGCTGTCCATAAATCCGTAAGAGTACTATGGGGTGGAGATATCTTCTGAACACCCTGTTTCAAGGCATCCCAGATATGCTTAATAGTGTTCATGTCTGGGGAGCTCGGTGGCCAGTGGACGAGTTTAAACTCAGAAGAGTGTTCCTGGAGCCACTCTGTAGCAATTCTGGAAGTGTGGGGTGTCCCATTGTCCAGCTGATATTGCCCAAATCCTCGGAATGCCAATGGACCTGAATGGATGCAGGTGATCAGACACGATCCTTACATACGTGTCACCTGTCAGAGTCGTATCTAGATGTATCAGGGGTCCCATATCACTCCAACTGCCCACGCCCCACACCATTTCAGATCCCCCACCAGTTTGATCAGTCTCTGCTGAAATGCAGGGTCCATGGATTCATGAGGTTGTCTCGATGCCCATAAACGTCCATCTGCTCGATACAATCTGAAACCATACCCGTCAGACCAAGCAACATGTTTCCAATCATCAACAGTCCGATCACGGTGTTGACGGGCTCAGGAGAGGCGTAAAGCTTTGTGTCGTGTAGTCATCAAGGGTACATAAGTAGGCTTTCGGCTCTGAAAGCCCGTATCAATGATGATTCGTTGAATGGTTCGCACGCTGACACTTGTTGATGGCCCAGCAGCCGGCCGCGGTGGTTTAGCGGTTCTAGGCGCGCAGTCCGGAACCGCGCGACTGCTACGGTCGCAGGTTCGAATCCTGCCTCGGGCATGGATGTGTGTGATGTCCTTAGATTAGTTAGGTTTAAGTAGTTCTAAGTTCTAGGGGACTGATGTCCACAGTAGTTAAGTCCCATAGTGCTCAGAGCCATGGCCCAACAATTTTCGGAGGGTTTGCACTTATGACATGTTGAGCGATTCTCTTCAGTCGTCGTTAATTCCGTTCTTGCAGGATCTTTTTTCGGCCGTAGCGATGTCGGAGACTTGATGTTTACCGAATTCCTGATATTAACGCTACACCCATGAAATAGTCGTACGGGAAAATCCCCACTTTGTCGATACCTTGTAGATGCTGTGTCCCATCGCTTGAGCGCCGACTATAACACCACGTTAATACCCAATTAAATCTTGATAACCTGCCATTGTAGCAGCAATAACCGATCTAACAACCCCGCCAAACATTTGGCTTAAGTAGGTGTGCCGACCGCAGCGCCATCTTTTGCCTGTTTATATATCTCTGTATTTGAATACGCATGTCTATACCAGTTTCTTTGGAGCTTCAGTGTGTAACTGTTTATCTATAATTGAGACATAGATCATTAGAAGCATCGTGCGAGGCGTGATTGTATACCGCAATTAGTAGTGTATTGCGTCCTAAAGGCTGGAATCCGAGATCGAGTTCCAATCTACACACTTTTAATTCATCAAAAGCTTTTAGTATGTTTTTTATTGTGAATATTCGTATTTATATTCAGTTACGATTAAGAAAATTACCGTTTGGCTGTTAATATTTTAATACAATCTTGCCAAGATAAATAAATCAAAAAATAAATATAAGTAGCGAAAAAAAGTGTTAAATTCTGCTTTAGTTTCTCACTTGACTGCGCGGCAGTGACGGAACGGTTCTCTCACCACATTCGACAGTAGTTAAGATTAAGGCAATACTGATGACCAACGGGGTAAAAAAGTCCTTCCGTTAATTTTACTAGATTTACCAATATTTCCCTAACGGCATGAGGTGAATGGCAGTATGTTACCAGCCGATAACTGCTCAGTTGTTCTCCAACAAATGAACTCGAACGTATACTCTAACCTTATAAAAAGACTTTACGTCCGATTTTGTCTTTGTGTGAAGCGACCGATCTCTGTAGTCCTATTACCTATTGAGGGAAAAAGATTGTCTTTGAGAGTGGTGTATAATTATATAATTAAGTATGAGGACAAGAAGAAAAATTCTCCACCTAACACACAGATGCCGTTCATTTAACGAAACATGAAAACCTATCATCAACCTGAAGGTTGTTTTGAATACCACATAAAACATGAAAACCTATCATCAACCTGAAGGTTGGTTTGAATACCACAATGCTTTACTAGCTGTAGTCGTGTTGTAGGTGGTATGCAGTTGGATTCCTCCGACCTTGAAACTGACTTATCCAGCCAATTGTAGGGACACCTACAGTTTTAAGTGGATACCGAACCACCGAACAGTATTTTCGTATTACCAAACACTTGCAGAGGTAAAAGAAGTGAAAAGTAACAGATAAAAATCACAGGATTGACCAGGGAATGCCACCCAACTAAAGGTAGTCCAATATAAACTTCATCTGCCTCATAATTTAGTTTACACGACCTTTGAAGAAAGCCGTGTAGTGTGTGTTTCCTATAAACGATATACTAGAGTATCATGACACCAATGTGTTAAATATTTTGAGCCGTTTATTGTCAACTGAAATTCCTCCAAAGTCTGAGAAGGTTTATAAAGCTGTGCTTGTTCAGTTACAATAGTGCAGAAATTGACGACTGAATTCAACATGACAGTAATTCGGTTGAGGTTGATCCATGTCAAGGACGTACCAAAACTGCAAGAACCACTGAGGAAGCGCATACAATGGCATTGAAACATCGGCGCTTGAAGTCGACGCTGTAGACATATCACAAGGTAAGAAGATAGAAAACAATATACACTCCTGGAAATTGAAATAAGAACACAGCGAATTCATTGTCCCAGGAAGGGGAAACTTTATTGACACATTCCTGGGGTCACAAACATCACATGATCACACTGACAGAACCACAGGCATGTAAACACAGGCAACAGAGCATGCACAATGGCGGCACTAGTACAGTGTATATCCACCTTTCACAGCAATGCACGCTGCTATTCTCCCATGGAGACGATCGTAGACATGCTGGATGTAGTCCTGTGGAACGGCTTGCCATGCCATTTCCACCTGGCGCCTCAGTTGGACCAGCGTTCGTGCTGGACGTGCAGACCGCGTGAGACGACGCTTCATCCAGTCCCAAACATGCTCAATGGGGGACAGATCCGGAGATCTTGCTGGCCAGAGTAGTTGACTTACACCTTCTAGAGCACGTTGGGTGGCACGGGATACATGCGGACTTGCATTGTCCTGTTGGAACAGCAAGTTCCCTTGCCGGTCTAGGAATGGTAGAACGATGGGTTCGATGACGGTTTGGATGTACCGTGCACTATTCAGTGTCCCCTCGACGGTCACCAGAGGTGTACGGCCAGTGTAGGAGATCGCTCCCCACACTATGATGCCGGGTGTTGGCCCTGTGTGAGTCGGTCGTATGCAGTCCTGATTGTGGCTCTCACCT
Source organism: Schistocerca gregaria (assembly GCF_023897955.1). Taxonomy (NCBI): domain Eukaryota; kingdom Metazoa; phylum Arthropoda; class Insecta; order Orthoptera; family Acrididae; genus Schistocerca; species Schistocerca gregaria. The sequence goes on along the minus strand of NC_064931.1, from coordinate 179,870,070 downwards.
GCACGGCGCCAAACACGCATACGACCATCATTGGCACGAAGGCACAAGCGACTCTCATCGCTGAAGACGACACGTCTCGATTCGTCCCTCCATTCACACCTGTCGCGACACCACTGGAGGCGGGCTGCACGATGTTGGGTCGTGAGCGGAAGACGGCCTAACAGTGTGCGGGACCGTAGCCCGGCTTCATGGAGACGGTTGCGAATGGTCCTCGCCGATACCCCAGGAGCAACAGTGTCCCTAATTTGCTGGGAAGTGGCGGTGCGGTCCCCTACGGCACTGCGTAGGATCCTACGGTCTTGCCGTGCATCCGAGCGTCGCTGCGGTCCGGTCCCAGGTCGACGGGTACGTGCACCTTCCGCCGACCACTGGCGACAACATCGATGTACTGTGGAGACCTCACGCCCCACGTGTTGAGCAGTTCGGCGGTACGTCCACCCGGCCTCCCGCATGCCCACTATACGCCCTCGCTCAAAGTCCGTCAACTGCACATACGGTTCACGTCCACGCTGTCGCGGCATGCTACCAGTGTTAAAGACTGCGATGGAGCTCCGTATGCCACGGCAAACTTGCTGACACTGACGGCGGCGGTGCATAAATTCTGCGCAGCTAGCGCCATTCGACGGCCAACACCGCGGTTCCTGGTGAGTCCGCTGTGCCGTGCGTGTGATCATTGCTTGTACAGCCCTCTCGCAGTGTCCGGAGCAAGTATGGTGGGTCTGACACACCAGTGTCAATGTGTTCTTTTTTCTATTTCCAGGAGTGTACTTTGGTCTAGGAATTAACTGGAAATTGGGGGTAAGCTTCTATGGACCCAAACTGCTGAGGTCATCGGTCCCTAGACTTACAGAGAACTTAACCTCCGACGGGGCAGCCACGCGTTTCGTGCAAGTCGCCTAAGACCGCGCGGCTACCCCACGCGGCAGGAATTAACTGTGCGAAAGGTTTCCCAGCAATGTTGGGTTAAAATCCAAATGATATGGAATAATGGATGTACTTCTAAGTAATTACCGTGCTCTCCGAAGAATTTCGGGTCATCTATAGACCTGTGGTAAGGGAGAATATGTTGCTGAATAAATTAATCCCTCACACGGAAGATACCGTATACGGCTTAACATTATGTCTCCAGACGAATACGCACCTAAATCGTTAAGGAATGATTTCCATATGAGGCTGGATAATATCGCCAGCCATTCCCCAGACCATCATACTACCTCCACAGCCATATGTCCTGCAAATAATTTTTATTAGACGTTTCACGTACGACTTTCTGACATCTATCCGCTTTACGAACCAATTTCATAGGAGTAGGCTACAGTACCTGATCGTCAACAGTCGAGTTTCCATACTGTACAGCTACACCGTCCAGTCACCTTAATGTGAGAATATGTCAAAAGCCTGAATAACTACACTCCTGGAAATGGAAAAAAGAACACATTGACACCGGTGTGTCAGACCCACCATACTTGCTCCGGACACTGCGAGAGGGCTGTACAAGCAATGATCACACGCACGGCACAGCGGACACACCAGGAACCGCGGTGTTGGCCGTCGAATGGCGCTAGCTGCGCAGCATTTGTGCACCGCCGCCGTCAGTGTCAGCCAGTTTGCCGTGGCATACGGAGCTCCATCGCAGTCTTTAACACTGGTAGCATGCCGCGACAGCGTGGACGTGAACCGTATGTGCATTTGACGGACTTTGAGCGAGGGCGTAAAGTGGGCATGCGGGAGGCCGGGTGGACGTACCGCCGAATTGCTCAACACGTGGGACGTGAGGTCTCCACAGTACATCGATGTTGTCGCCAGTGGTCGGCGGAAGGTGCACGTGCCCGTCGACCTGGGACCGGACCGCAGCGACGCACGGATGCACGCCAAGACCGTAGGATCCTACGCAGTGCCGTTGGGGACCGCACCGCCACTTCCCAGCAAATTAGGGACACTGTTGCTCCTGGGGTATCGGCGAGGACCATTCGCAACCGTCTCCATGAAACTGGGCTACGGTCCCGCACACCGTTAGGCCGTCTTCCGCTCACGACCCAACATCGTGCAGCTCGCCTCCAGTGGTGTTGCGACAGGCGTGAATGGTGGGACGAATGGAGATGTGTCGTCTTCAGCGATGAGAGTCGCTTCTGCCTTGGTGCCAATGATGGTCGTATGCGTGTTTGTCGCCGTGCAGGTGAGCGCCACAATCAGGACTGCATACGACCGAGGCACACAGGGCCAACACCCGGCATCATGGTGTGGGGAGCGATCTCCTACACTGGCCGTACACCTCTGGTGATCGTCGAGGGGACACTGAATAGTGCACGGTACATCCAAACCGTCATCGAACCCATCGTTCTACCATTCCTAGATCGGCAAGGGAACTTGCTGTTCCAACAGGACAATGCACGTCCGCATGTATCCCGTGCCACCCAACGTGCTCTAGAAGGAGTAAGTCAACTACCCTGGCCAGCAAGATCTCCGGATCTGTCCGCCATTGAGCATGTTTGGGACTGGATGAAGCGTTGCCTCACGCGGTCTGCACGTCCAGCACGAACGCTGGTCCAACTGAGGCGCCAGGTGGAAATGGCATGGCAAGCCTTTCCACAGGACTACATCCAGCATCTCTACGATCGTCTCCATGGGAGAATAGCAACCTGCATTGCTGCGGAAGGTGGATATACACTGTACTAGTGCCGCCATTGTGTATGCTCTGTTGCCTGTGTCTATGTGCCTGTGGTTCTGTCAGTGTGATCATGTGATGTATCTGACCCCAGGAATGTGTCAATAAAGTTCCTGGGACAATGAATTCACGGTGTTCTTATTTCAATTTCCAGGAGTGTAACTTTTGCAGCGGGAGCCGCCGCAAGGCGTGCAGGAAGAGTTTCAGTGAGATTCTGAAAGGTACAGACATGGATGTGGAGCCATTCTGACTCCAATGCCTTGGACAGCTGCGCTGGGTTCCTCGTTTATGGATCCATGGTGCCTACAGCCCGATCGAGGAGGTCCCACATATACTCGATTGGGTTTAAATACGGGAAATTTTGTGGCCAGGGGAGTACGATAAAACTCATCCTGGTGCCTTTTGAAGCACGCATGTGCACTGCAAACTGTGTGACACGTTGCATTGTGCTGCTGGTAGAGGCCACAGTGCCGCAGAAAAACAAACTGCTTGAGGGGGGTGGACATGGTTTTCAGGGGTAGATGCATATCTGTGTGCCTTCCAGAATGACAAGATCACTCAGGGAATGCAAAGAAAACATTCCCCAGAAGTAGGATACAGTACGCTTGTTCGCCCACTGCTTGAATACTGCTCAGCAGTGTGGAGTCCGTGCCAGATATGGTTGATAGAAGAGATAGAGAAGATCCAACGGACAGCAGCGCTCTTCGTTACAGGATTCTTTAGCAATCGCGAAAGCGTTACGGAGATCATAGATAAACTCCAGTGGAAGACTGTGCAGGAGAGACGCTCAGTAGCTCGGTACGGGCTTTTGTTGAAGTTTCGAGAACATACCTTCACCGAAGAGTCAAACAGTATATTGCTCCCTCCTACGTATATCTCGCGAAGAGACCATGAGGAGAAACTCAGAGAGATTAGAGCCCACACAGAGCCAAACCGACAATCCTTCTTTCCACGAACAATACGAGACAGGAATAGAAGGGAGAACCGATAGAGGTACTCAAGGTACCCTCCGCCACACACCGTCAGGTGGATTGTGGAGTATGGATGTAGATGTAGATGTAGATCCTGCAGCCTGGACTCTTCCAGCGATTGTCGCAGGGTGTTTGCTTTTAGACTTTTCACGCCGTGCTCGCCAATGGATGTCCATCATCTGGAAAGGCTACCAGACACCACTCAGTAGACGTCCAATTAAATACTGGCATGCAAGTTCCAGCCTTCGTCACAGATGAACAACAGTAGCATGGGTGCATGAACCAAGCTACTGCAGCGGAGACCAATACGCATCAACGTTGGCTGAACTATCGTTGAGGAGACATTGTCTTGGTTTATCTGTGGGGTCAGTTGCTCAACAGTTGCTCACCTATTCGCGTGCACCCATCTCCGCATCCGTCTTTTACTCACGTCAGCTACGGCTCATGGTGCACCACGGTTGCGTCGGCGCCGGTTTTGAATAGGACTGTTTGCCATGCTCGATATACTTTAACCATGGCGGTATGCGAACAGTTTACAACCTTAGCCGCTTAGGAAATGCTTCTACCCTTGGCCTGAATGCCAATGATCATTCTGTTTTGGACGTCAGGTAAATCATTCCGTTCCCTCATTTCGAGAACGACTTCACTGTATGCCGCGTCCCTACCAACACGCTTTATCTACTCTCCACTGCTAGTGCTACCATCTGCGGTCTGTGATTCGTTACTGCACGTTGACGTCACACATAGACGGTGGTCACATTAACGTAACTGGACCGTGTAATAAAAGTATATGTATGTCACTAGCATGTGTCCCGCCACTATCTATTTGTTTTGTAGCACCATACGCCGCAGCGTTCTCTACAATGTTTTATTAGAAGGTGTCTCGCTGTCCTCTACTCTATTTGGATGGTGAACTATCACATAGTAGGAAGACAGCTATAGCCGACATTCGCCTCGCTCATCAATGGCACGCAAAGCGCCGCCATTTCCACAACTGTTATTCAAAAGTACTATGATTTGTCCATTCACAGCACACTTTCACCACAGAGGCACGAAATAGTTCACAAACTCCTTTGCTTCAGAGCCACCACCCAGCGAATTGCGTCAGTGGTTAAGTCACTGGTCTTCCATTCATAATGAACAGCGTTCGTATCATCCCTTGGCAAATCAAATGTATAGTCAGTATTTTATGGAATACGAAAGAGATTATTTACTGTCTTAACCGTTGCTTTGTTATAAATTAGAATACCACAATTTTTTTTCAAATTGAAAAAAAATGCTGAAAGGATTTTCCTTCAGAGCAGGGCTTCAGTCTATCAAGTTACTTTGGTAGGAAATCTTAGGGAAACTTCTAAGCTGATCACCATATCTGGCGCTCTACGACTTCCATCTGTTACCATATTTAAATATATCTGCGGTGGACATTTTTTGAGTAGAATGGAGAAAATATGGTGGTCGTAGAGGGTGATTTAAAAGACCTCCCGGAGTCGTACTTCCTGGTTGTAATACACTCACTGGAAAACATTACGCAAAGTGCTACGTGGATATAACGTCCACAATGAAGTGCGTTTTTGACGTAACAAACAAGAAACTGTAAAAAATGTGCTTATTCTTGATTTCTTTGTTAAACAGTAAAAAAAAAGTCACCTATGAATTCCTGTTCATTATTTCATCACATGATTTATTTAGATTCATAAGCTATCATCGTTCGTTTGTGCTTTATGAACTCATTCGTATACACAGTTTTTGTTGTTTGTTTTCTCTGCTTCCTCAGACAGACCCGCGCAGTATGTGCACAGAGTTGTTTGTTGCGCATTATCTTTACATAACTGGTTGTAATCGGAGTCGCGGACGTAGCAAGCGACACCTAATTACTAGACACGCTCCTAGTCACTCAGCTGATATTATCACCTGCAGCCAATACGGCCGAGCGGCACACTGCGGTACGTGCAACAGACCAAGGCGTAGCGTGGAAAGTTTTCAGTTCTCATTTTGCGATGTACTAAAGCCAAGAGGAGAGGCGTTCAGAGCCCCGTCGAGCCATCCAGATTTATGATTCATACAGTTTTTTACATCACTTAAAGTGAATGCCGATATGGATGCTTAGAAGAAAGCCATGACCGATATCCTTCCTTCATTGTCCGGCTAATGTTAGTTGTGACCAAGCCGTCGGCGGGACCTTAAAGTTTTCTTTCCTTCCTATTCTTCTATGACTTTCTGATAAATCAGCGAATCGAAGATTTACCACAGAGAGCTGAAGGCCAGTGCTAAGATCGCAAGCATATGCAGCGACTGCTTTTGCAAAAGTTGCGACGCATCACGTCGCCACGATATTACTCATTTTTTTCTAGTCCACTGACGATTCGTCATTATGTTTTAACAACTATTTTTGTTCCTCTTATTCAAAGGTCCTTGTTTTACCACATGGGCCTTGTTGTGCTAGTTGCAAAATTGACTAGGGGCTCACAATACTCCAAAAGTGTGCAGCAAATTATTCCAATATAGAGCTTAAAAACGCAGAAATGTTTTGGAGATATCACAGAATTACTTTAATGACTAAAAAAGTATTTACACTCTAAAGAAAACTCTGGGTGTAATCGCACAAAATGTGATGCTGTAAGTGTATGGTACAATGGTAAAGGCATTTGTTTCATGTAATATTTAGTATTGTGTTCGAAACAGGATTTTCCTTCGAGGAGTATAGAGAACAGTATTAAACTGGTACACTTGCCTTTCAGAAGCACTGATACGCAGAAATGAAAGCGTCATTTCTTTTTTGTAATCATAGTCCACATAGTCGTTTTATTATTACTTTTTTTCGTAATCTAATGATTACATCACAGCCTAGAGAAGTGACTGTAGAGGTTACTGTTGTGCAGGAACAATCGTCACTAACGCTTTGAATAACGAAAGAGAGGTAAACAACGTAGTACAGGTGCCAAGTAACAACATGCAAAGCAGTCGGTCTTCATTGTGCGTCAATAGTCTCTATCCATAGCGATACAGATCAACGTCCTAAAAAGTAACTTATGACAGCATAATTTTGTAATTTCCAGTTTCAACCAATTAGCTATAGTATCAGAAATTATGTATATGACATTAATATTGGTTATAGTTGACCTGTACACAGGAAATACCACTGAATTGGTGTCCGACGATCTGTGGCCCTATGTAAAAGCCTCTTGTGAAAATATTTATGATTTTAAGATTTTGTACCTGTATCAACAAACCGTCCGATGCAAAACTGGTGGTCGTACAAAGCTAGGACACTGTTGTGCTGGGATACGAAATGTTTCGTTACTGTAAATATGGATGCAAAAATTTTAAATAAGTGCGTCACCAAATAATAATGCTTGCCAGGTAGATACTTCGAAAAAAAAGTAAGTTCACGAAAATTCATGTATTCATCTATCGGAGTTGCAGTTCAAATCAATTTGATGGGCTGTATTAAAATTAAAATACGAGGGCTGTTTGGAGAGTAAGGTCCGATCAGTCGCAAAGTGGAAACCACACTGAAGTACCGATGAAGCTTTGCACAGATGTATTGGGTAATGTCTTTATTATCTCTATCGATGGTGTCACGCCCCTCTTTTCAGTTATGACAGTGCAGTTATCACGTAAAAGTTTCTAGAAAATAGTGTCTTCCATAAAGTATGACTGCCTGCTCAGAAATTTCTCCTGATTTCATGCAGCCCACATAACGGGAGTGTCATGCGTTTCCTTTTCCATCACAATTATTGGCTGCACACTGCAGGGGCATTGAAGACATTCCTGCAGCTTTTGCGATGGCGTGTGTTTGATGACCCACCATACAGACATCTGTGATCACATACACCGCTGGCTATAAGACAACATTTTGGCACAGGCAACGAGCTGTAGACCAGCTTAGAAAATTTTCGGTAAGAACAGGCGACTTCCTTATATGACGAGGGTATTGGAAGGTTGGTACAACGCTACGACAAATGTCTAAGTGGCAGCACCGACTATGTGGAGAAGTAGCTGGATGGTGTACCTAACTGATCCTGATAAAACGGGTTTAATTTTCATTATGGTTTCCGTTTCGTGACCTATCGGACCTTAATAAATGAATAACCCTCGTATTAGAGCAACCTTCAACTCAATGTAAAAAGTGTGACCAATGGAAAATGTGTTTCTTTTTATCTAAATTAGTTTATATGATTTATCATTATTTAATGTTTATACAAAAATCATTAACACACATATTGTAGGCTTTCATGGCCGTTATTTACACCTTTCGTGAATTTTATTTTATTGGCATTAGGCAGTAGTCCAAGGATTATTCCTTTGACTAACGTTTCGTGTCCTAATGCTGGAGAAATCATCAGAGACTACAAAGACTCAAATGGCAATTTCAAAATTAAACAAAGTCAGTTAACCGGCCAGTTTATACGTAACCACGCAACGATTCCGTTGTGAAGTTATCAAACCGCTGCTCAATATCGCGGAGTCGTTTCGACATGTGTTACGGAGCTTATCGTGGGAAGCTCTTTGATTAATTTAGACTAAGGCCCACAACTTTTCTAGCCTCAAACTTTTTACTTTTCTGTTAAAGGTGTTTTTGTGCTTATACATTTCTATGGCCTCACTGTACAGCCTAGCGTTGTAATGACTACATCTTGATAAAGCAATAGGATATAAAATGAACTTGGTGGTACCCTGGTCACAGTGTATGATCTGCTACTGCCGATTTATACGTGTTTCCTAGACGACACTTTCCCTTGCATTAATGCTTTTCTTATATTCTTCTATTCTTCTGATGCGATCCGTGACTGTTTTTAAGAATGGGAGGAAAACGTCCCTTTATTAGGTTTTTTTTACCAGATGCTCCAGATCTTTTAGGATATTTATCACTTTGTCGGAGTAACTTTCTTCTGATAGTAGAATTTTAATGATCGAGCTCTTCCTGTGATTCAGTCATTCCGTTAGCTCAGTGCGCCAATCACTTACCTTTCCAGCTTGGGATAATAATCATAAATTTGGGCTCTCTGGACTTTCTGTCCTAAAGTTTCGTTGGGTTTTCTAACTACTTTTACATAAAAACTGGCGCTTTTAATGATTAAGTATTATGATAACTAACGAGGAAATATGCGCCTTCCGAATCATGCCGGGTTCCGTTGCAAACTGCTTCCTCGTGAAAGGTTTCGTCTCCGAGAGCGTGACCTTGCGAGTGTTGAGCTGGATGCAGTGATTCATGTTTGACAGCCCTTCTAGTGAAAGAATGGATGAAACCTGGACGGTGATAAACACTTCTTTCCTGAATAGCAAAAGACGTCACCACCAAGTCTAAAATTACAGTCCAGCTTACAAACTGAAAACACGTTTCAGATCGTATTTAATACGATAAGATCTTTTTAAAAGGTCATGTGTGACACTACTACTTCACAAAAACATACGTTTTAATTGCGAGATGAAAGTAAAAGTGATAATAACACAACACTAGCTACCGTGTATTTGCTTACACCTGATCAATCTTGGAAATAGAAAACGATAGTGGCAGTCATACGGCTTATCAGTATATTTGGTGTGGCCGTCAGGTCTGCAGTAGATATATGCACAACAAACAATACTTTGTGCGCAGCCAACAGAAAATAACCATAAATACTGCCATAACATACATCCTCGAGGCATTTACATAAAACTCGTTGTCACATACATAACGACGAACCGATATGAAATTTAATGGAGTTAATGACTAGAGCAAAATAGCTGACTAAAATTGCCAGTCCGGAAACAATATTTGCTGGCACTTAGTATCATATATCAGGGCGTTTTTTTTTCTTTCTAGCTTCTCGTATATTCAACCGACGATCTGCAATCGGAAAGACATATTCTTAGTAACACCAAGGTCACCAAATATATTTCTCGCATGAGTATGCATTTCAGTTTGCGAGAGGATGTTGGGTTTTCGATGGCTAGAGTGGGAACTTCGTAGAAATGGAGGCTCGCAACTGGGTCAGTATCTATGAGTTAAATGATCTACACCGAAGTTTATTGAACTGGCAAACAGTAATTTGCAATAAGGCAGTTGCAGAACGTTAGACTAACGCTTTTTAAAAATTTCAAATCAAAAATTATGACATGTGACGGAGATGAACTTTATATCACAGATTAGGTCCGTTGCCAATATACAAATGAGGAGTGTCCCAAAATAGTGTGTTTTCTCTTAATATCAATGTAGTGTGAAGCTTCTCCTTAACCCACCCACCCCCCACGCGCTCCCTACGCACTGGAACCTAAACACTGTGAAAGGTGAAATAAACGATTTTTCAGGTAGTGCAGTGGCTAACGTCATTTCGTTTCTTACAGAAAATCAATTGTTGCCTAACTACAAGGAAAAACACAGCGCATTCGACTTCTGACACAGCGCTTATAGAAGTGAATTTTGACTGTCTCTAGATGATCAAATAATTAGTGAAGTAGAACATTCTGAATTCTTGGGACTGCGAACAGATCAGACTCTCTCTTTGAAGGATCGTATTCGCATTCACAAATAGTGCAGCTATCTTTGCTATAAAAATAATATCCCAAGTAGACGACACTGCAGAGAGAAAGCTCAGTTACTATACGTACACTCACTCTATTACATCCTGTGATATATTTTGGGAAAATTTTGACCATTCACAAGAAATATTATTTGTCCAGGAAAGGGCAGTCATGACGAATGCAGTTTAAGTTCGTAAAGTTAGTGTAGATCGTCTTCCAAACATCTTAGAATTCTTCCGTCCCTACACACATACTTCTGTATACAATTTGTGGTTAATAATGAGGACTTATGCAAAAGGAATTTTCACACTAGCTCAGTGATGAACAGACGGATAATGATTTGTATATGGACAACAGTTCTTTAGCCACTGCACAAAATAGTATGAACTAATATACAGAATTGGTTTTCTGTAGGTTTCCAGCAGAACTGGAAAATTTGAATCATAAACCCCATATTACCAAACCGCTGAAAGGCTACCTCTTCCCATACTCCTTTTATTAAGTTATGGGTGTTCCTCGCTTACTTTAGAGACTTGGACTGTTTATTTATCATCGTGGTATTATTAACTTCTTTGTATTTTTTAAATTTTACAGTTTCCATTCCTGGTTTTTACAACTTCATATTGGCTTTCCTGTAACGTTCTGATGACTCATTCCTTGACGAAACAGCCTTGGCTCAGATGATTCCGCGAAACCCGATAAACTACATTAAATTACGAAGATCTTCAGTCTTTGTTCGGCGTGGCTCGATATTGTCTAGCTGGAGTATGACGTGTTCATTTGTCTGGAGAAGTCTCAGCTCCTCAGGTTCTAAATTCCCCGTGAAGTAACAGTTACTGTTCAGACTGGAATCAGTACTAGGAACTGACAACAAACGCTGTTTTTAATGGCAAGCCGATTCACTAAATTTAGAGCGTGCCCACTGGGGCGCCCTACGTTGAAGGCTGTTAGAGTATGGTTACCACGCTAACATGTAGCAGGTACGCAGCCAACTCTCTAAGACAGATTGAAGATGGATTAGCCAGAAAACACCGCGTTTTGCCACACAATGTATTCATACGCACTTGTAGTCAGTAGCGTTTCACTGTGGAAGCGGATGTAACAACCCGAGTGCTACCACTCTTAACCGAAGGAGTCAAGTTCAACAGTCGACGTAGACGGGCACACCCTTCACAGTGCTCAAGTAGCGAGCCAACATTCTGGACAAGGCCATCAGGCCCATTTCGTCCATGACAGGAAAGTAGAGGTCGGCCTATGTTTTGGTCACGGTGCATGGTCCCATACATGCGTTTCACTATGTACATTCCTCCTTGAACACGCATTACTGTCATAATGGTGTGTTTCCTACAAACAAAAATATCACTGTACGCCAAATTCTTGTATCGGAGACTGAGTGTTTCGGATGTTTCTAAATTATATACATACTTTGCCACTGACGCGACAAACCGTCACTTGCTTCCACGTTTCCACACCGTTTGACAGCTCGTCACTAAAGAAACTTGGCGTAACACTGACGTTTTTGGTCTCACAAAAGATGGACCTGCTGGTCCACATGTATGACGTCTCTCTATAGTCTTGATTAAGACTGTACATCTATTTACGCATCCTATGAGTATCGGTTTTTCCGGACACTTCTTTATTGGTACTTTATTGTTTGGAATAATTTGTGCACATAAATGTATAAATTTTATGTAGTGAAGACAGTAATAGCTTCAAAAAATGAGATCACTTAGTTTTTACTTACTGTCTGAAGATTTGGGTAAATTTAAACTCTTCACAGCGAACTCACAAATATGTAATGAAATAACTGAATGTGATACTGCATTATCCTTATCACCTCTATAGCATACGTTATTCAGAATCCAAACGATGAAAGCTGCACCGTTTCTTCGTTTAAGATCTTGGCAGAACGTCCCTAAAAATGGAAGTATGCTATTATGGCATTAGATGTTAATTATCTCTCTCTCCTGTCATTTTTCTCCCTCACACCAGCTTCCTTGCCTGTTGTTTTAGTGATTAGGAGGAAGCAACTAAATCATGACCCAATCAAGAATAATCTAACAAAGTGCAATTGAGTAACGACTTATTAGCAAACAACTGTTGCAAAGTGTTTTGGGGTAGTGGAGATCTCATACTGATACGTTCCACATGATTTAACTCTGACATGATTCAACACTGAAGGTTTCTCCAACTGTTTGCCATTGTCCAAGCTGTGCTGAAAATACCTTAGGAATGCTTGGAATATCTTTGCATAAATGGTGAGATGCTTTCATAATTTACAAAAAAAGTTAACTGGTTCAACATGCATTTTCACAATCACTGCAGCAAAATCACAACAACAAAGAGTGGTCCTCAAACACACAATAGTTTGAGATTCAAAGATGCTCTCATCTGTGGGGGAACTGTGGTAATCGGTAGTGATAAAAGAAAAAAATATTACTCTCTCCCACTCCTCACAGATACGCATGGAAAACATGATTTTCCGTTAATTACCATTCACTACTGTAAAACACTGGTGACAGAGGAGAGACGTAGCACTGCATAATGCGGAACTGAGAGCCTATTAAACAGTTATTAAATTCAAAAATCACTGTGAAGTGTAATAACAACACAACCTTCTTGTCTCTCACAACTGAGCTAAAGTAAACGCAATTGAAAACGATAAATCACAAAACCAACACATTCTGATACCTTTCTCCCAAGACCATACAGAAATGCTCAAACAGATAAAAAGACAAGGCGTTGTAGAAATGCTTGGATAACGTAGGAGATGTTGAATTTAATTGATGATAGGAGTAAACATTAAAAAAAAGGCATCTGCTAAACCTACATGCTGTTAGTAACATTTCCCACTGAAACTCAAATAACTACAAAATAACACTAATAACCTAAACACTGTGACTAGTTGTGGTACATACATATCCAGTCAATTGAAAAAGCGTCGGGGCTGGATTAAGAACAAAATGGCGAATCGTTAAGGTGCTTGTTTTAAGGCTTCAGGTGTTCTACGCAGTCTCCGGTCATTTTAGTACAACGCACGACAATGTGAAATTGTTAGAAAAGTCCTTCTTTGGGATGTTCTTCAACTCACGCGTCACACTGGCTTGAATGTCGTTTATCGTCAAAGCGTTAACCTTCATGTTAATTTCTTAAATTTCTCCTTTCGACATAGTTTTCATACGTAATGACTTTTTCCAGAAAATATAATTACCTCTGTTTTGCATTTCAGTCAAGTCGTGCCAAGCGTCCACGCTCGCGTCATTGTTGTAGTTCGGGAGAGAAGGTGTGTGAAACAAACTTTGCACAAGCTTTTCTCTTATTCAATACATTCTGGAGAACGTACTGAACACTTGATTTAGTGAAGTTGCTCCACTGCGATTTGTGACACAAAAAAGTTGACACACTACGGTCGATGTCCACTGCTGAATGATACCTCCAAACTAACAGTCGCTAGGTGAACATACCATCGTAGTTACTACACTGACGGCGCTTATACGCCAGAAGCAAAATCAGGCTTTTTGGATGGACGGTGTATACGTTGTCTGACAAAAACAGAAGCTCCAAGAAGTGGAGGAAAAAACGAAATGAAATTTCACGGATTGAAAGGGTATGTCACGTTATTTCAGCGAATAAATATTTGAGTCAAATTTACAAAGAAGGTGGCAGTATCTTTTAGCTGGAAAGGATGTCATTATGCCCTTTATCCTCTCCTGAAGCAATCTGGCCCGCAACGATTGTAACTGGTCGTTAATGTTATGGAACTGACACTGGAATGGAAATGACGTCCTAGCTGGTCCCACACATTTTTCGCTGGGGACAGATCTGGGGATCTTGCTGACCACATGAGAACACCAGCATCAAGCATTGTGTTCATAGAGATAGGTACGATTTGGGGATGAGCAGTGTCCTGAAGAGAAGTGGAACTCCGGTACTGGCACATGTGAGGTAACACATCAGGATGCATGATGTCTGTAATGTACTTCTGTGCCATCAGAATTCCCCAAATCACTATCAGCCGTGACCTGAAGTCATATCTGCCTGTTCCCCACACCATAATGTCGCGAGTAATACCGCTATGCCTTCAGAAATATTGGACGAATGGGATCTCTCTCCAGATAGCCTACACAACCAACAACAATGGTCACCCAGACAGTACAATCTTATAATTCATAGCAGAACACAGTCCAACACCATTCATCAACACTCTATGCTTTCTGCTCACAACGCCACGTCAAACATAGCCGTTTGTGTTGTGGGGTAGGTGTCAGCCTAGGCGTGGGACAGTAATTCTCTAGGGTGGCTGCTAGTGGTGTGGGATGACACAGTAAGTTGCAGGAAGTCCATTACTTGTCCTTGGCTGGCAGGCACAGGATTTACGATGTGCCTGGTGCACAATACAGCGATCCCAACTTGTGGTGGTTTGGCATGGTTGATTGGATACTAGATGACAAGTATGGCTGCTCTCACGCTTCCACACAGTCCAACAAATGGCCACTGTCTCACCCAAATGTCCCATAAATCCAGATATTGAACAATTTGACCAGCCTGCCAAATGAAGACCCACAATGAGACCCTTTTCAGACTCTGTCATGTGCTGATAATGCTGCCTCAAACGCGAGTATGCGTCATCTCTGAGTAATCACAATCATCATTCGACATTTGATGCTGTTCAGTTCTCTTACATACCCTAACAGGCCTGCTAAAAAAACTAAACTTGAACGTCAATATTGCCATCTGGCGGCTGTTTTACCTGTCACAGAAAATTGCAACTCTAATCATTTACATACTAGTTGATAACGTCTATGTGTACAAAATTACATTGATATTCGAATGTCTTTTGGGTAAAGCAGAGTATGGCATGAATCGTTCAGAGACCCCGAAGGGTATCATTCGCGCCTGCAAAATCCTTTCCTTCGCGAGGTATGAGCTGTGTTTGCAAGTGTATCTGCTAAGTGTAGGTGACTGTGATGAGTGCGTATGGAGTGTTGTGTCATGTTTGTGTTGGAGATGATGGGAGAAGGGAGAGGTTGAAACATGCTGCCGGCATATTGCCTACTCCTCTCAAAAAGCACCTACAGGACCTCAGAGGTTAACGTCCCCATCCGACTAATTGTCACGTGCCCATCTATTCATGAAATATTGCAGACAGGTTTGGAATTTAATCCAAGGCATTGGCACAAAGAATGGTGGTCAGAAATTTACACCTTCACCTGCCCTTTCCTTGCCGTCCAAAGACTGGCAGCGAAAATTTCATCCACTATCAGGATTCAAATCGCCTTACCTCTGAGTTGGGCCCCACCACACAGGCGTGGATTAGCGGTCTTGGCTAAGGAGTTGGTTATGTATTCTGTGTGCTTTACTTTCTTTTTGAGGCAGTGTGTCATTTATTGTAACACAGTCACAGGAAAACAACACTACTGGCTATTAAAATTGCTACACCACGAAGATGATGTGAAACAGACGCGAAATTTAACCAACAGGAAGAAGATGCCGTGATATGCAAATGATTAGCTTTTCAGATCATTGACACAATGTTGGCGCCGGTGGCGACACCTACAGCGTGCTGACATGAGGAAAGTTTCCAACCAATTTCTCATACACAAACAGCAGTTGACCGGCAGCGCCTGGTGAAACGTGTTGTGATGCCTCGTGTAAGGAGGAGAAATGCGTACCATCACGTTTCCGACTTTGATAAAGGTAGGATTGTACCCCATCGCGATTGCGGTTTATCGTATAGCGACATTTCTGCTCGCCTTGGTCGAGATCCAATGACTGTTAGCAGAATATGGAATCGGTGGGTTCAGGAGGGTAATACGGAACGCCGTGCTGGATCCCAACGGGCAGCGAGGTGGAGCAGTGGTTAGCACACTGGACTCCCATTCGGGAGGACGACGGTTCAATCCCGCCTCCGGCCATCCTGATTTACGTTTTCCGTGATTTCCCTAAATCGTTTCAGGCAAATGCCGGGATGGTTCCTTTGAAAGGGCACGGCCGATTTCCTTCCCAATCCTTCCCTAATCCGAGCTTGCGCTCCGTCTCTAATGACCTCGTTGTCGACGGGACGTTAAACACTAACCACCACCACCCAACGGGCTCGTATCACAAGCGGTCGAGATGACAGGCATCTTATCCGCATGGCTGTAACGGATCGTGCATCCACGTCTCGATCCCTGAGTAAACAGATGTATACGTCCGCAAGGCAACAACCATCTACACGAACAATTCGACGTTTGCAGGAGCGTGGACTATCAGGTCGGAGACCATGGCTGCAGTTACCCTTGATGCTGCATCACAGACAGGAGCGCCTGGGATGGTGTACTCAACGACGAACCTGGGTGCACAAATGGCAAATCCTCATTTTTTCGGATGAATCCAGGTTCTGTTTACAGCATCATGATGGTCGCATCAGTGTTTGGCGACATCGCGGTGAACACACATTGGTAGCGTGTATTCGTCATCACCATACTGGCGTAACACCCGGCGTGATGGTATGGGGTGCCATTGGTTACAAGTCTCGGTCACCTCTGGTTCGCATTGAAGGCACTTTGAACACTGGACGTTACATTTCAGATGTATTACTACCCGTGGCTCTACCCTTCATTCTATCACTGCGAAACGGTACATTTCAGTAGTATAATGCACGACCGCATGTTGCAGGTCCTGTACGGGCCTTTCTGGATACAGAATATGTTCGACTGCTGCCCTGGCCAGCACACTCTCCAGATCTCTCACCAATTGAAAACGTCTGGTCAATGGTGGCCTAGCAACTGGCTAGTGACAATACGCCAGTCACTACTCTTGATGAGCTGTGGTATCGTGTTGAAGCTGCATGGGCAGCTGTACCTGTACACGCCACTCAAGCTCTGTTTGACTCTTTTCCCAGGCGTATCAAGGCCGTTATAGCGGACAGAGGTGTTACTCGGGATACTGATTTCTCAGGATCTATGCACCCAAACTGCGTGAAAATATAATACAAAAAAATTGTTCAAATGGCTCTGAGCACTATGGGACTTAACAGCTATGGTCATCAGTCCCCTATAACTTAGAACTGCTTGAACCTAACTAACCTAAGGACATCACACAACACCCAGCCATCACGAGGCAGAGACAATCCCTGACCCCGGTGGGAATCGAACCCGGGAACCCGGGCGTGGGAAGCGAGAACGCTACTGCACGACCACGAGATGCGGGCGATGTAATCACATGTCAGTTCTAGTATAATATATTTGTCCAATGAATACCCGTTTATCATGTGCAATTCTTCTTGGTGTAGCAGTTTTAATGACCAGTAGTGTATATGCCATTTACTGCTCAAAGACTGGGCTATATGAATGAGACCAAGGAAGGAATCAAATACGACGAAGTAAAGAGACTAGCTAGTATTGTAACGAAGGGAATGGCAACATCCGGGTTGTAGTTACAGAAAGTGCTGCCCACTTGGCAACTCACTTAAAATGAGGCTTGGACGGAATAACAAACGCTGGACCGAAGTGAACTTCTACAAGAATAGAGTAAACGCTACATAGATGGGAAGAAAGAAATTGAGACCTTTGGCACGTTTGCGAGGATGTTGATGTTTTGAGCAGCGAGCAGACGGCAGTCAGGGATAGGCCAGGTGCGCTCGCCGGCGCCCATTCATAAGGCGCAGGCGGCCGGCGGCCCCGGGCCGCGTGGTCAAGGCCTCGCTCCTCGCAGCTGGCAGCTGGCAGCTCCTCCCGGACGTCCGCACGGCAGCCACCTTCCGAGGACGTAACCGCCGCCACCACGCCGTCCTTCTGCTCCGTCTGTGCACTACGCTCTTTAAAGCTGTAGGCGTCCCGAGCGAGGAGACGCAGCGGTTAAGGCATCAGACCCGTAATCAGTGTGAGTGGAGGTGAAATCCCTGACCAGCCGTCCTGATTTCTTTTCCACGAGCCCGAAAGTCACTTCACAATTTCTCCTAGTGGACGTGAGGATGTGACTGGTTGCAAGCGCAGAACAATTCACTTGGGAGTTGCAGCTGGCCGTGTACACATCAGGAACACGTCGCCAAAGTGTTGGTAGCTCGTCTTGGGCCCTCTGCAGCTGCCGGCCGGGGTGGCCGAGCGGTTCTAGGTGCTACAGTCTGGAACCGCGTGACTGCTACGGTCGCAGGTTCGAATCCTGCCTCGGGCATGGATGTTTGTGATGTCCTTAGGTAAGTTAGGTTTAAGTAGTTCTAAGTTCTAGGGTACTGATTGTTGTGTTGGCAGAAGAACCAACACCGTGTTACTAGAGGAGGCCGAAATGCACGCGTGTTAGCTCACACAGGCTGGCGTGAGGAGGGAATTACTATACTGACGTGAGGTCTGGAACATGACAAGGAATGAGAATTCAGAAAGCGGACGTAATTTGTTTGATACTTAACTTTAACCCATGAATGATGAACGTCGTTCTTGACGGTACATGATTCACAATATTATCTGTTCAGAATAGAATCTTGAAGAATATGGCGCCTTGCTAGGTCGTAGCAAATGACGTAGCTAAAGGCTATGCTAAACTGTCGTCTCTGCAAATGAGAGCGTATGTAGTCCGTGAACCACCGCTAGCAAAGTCGGCTGTACAACTGGGCGAGTGCTAGGGAGTTTCTCTAGACCTGCCGTGTGGCGGCGCTCGGTCTGCAATCACTGATAGTGGCGACACGCGGGTGCGACGTATACTAACGGACCGCGGCCGATTTAAAGGCTACCACCTTACAAGTGTGGTGTCTGGCGGTGACGCCACAATGATGACCTCAGAAGTTAAGTCCCATAGTGCTCAGAGCCACTTGAAACTTTGCAGTTGAATCTCTATGGCAGAAGATGACGCTCGGTTATAGCTCCGTTGATGGTTTGGCTATATGAATCTGTTATAGCACTTTGCATGTCCACTTGTCAGTAATGAGTGTAATTTTTAAGGGATGCTAGGAATTCATTCCACAGTTGCAATGCTTGATGCAGCGTTTATCACAGTTATACAATGAAGAGACAAAGAAATTGGTACACCTGCCTAATATCGTGTAGGTCCCTGCGAGCACGCAGAAGTGCCGCAACACTACGTGGCATGGACTCGACTAATGTCTGAAGTTTCCAGGCGGGTAGGAGCGTCTGGTCCCCAGCACGAATCCGCCCGTCGGATTTATGTAGAGGTCCGGTGCACCAGCCACTCTGTGGGTGGTTTTTGGGCGGTTTTCCATCTGCCTCCGAATGCGTGCTGGTTCCTTTTATTCTGCCTCAGTTGCACTATGTCGGCGGTTGCTGCACAAACAAGTTCTCCACGTACGCGTACAACACCATTACTCTACCACGCAAACATAGGGGCTACACTCGTCTGGTGTGAGACGTTCCCTGGGGAGTCCACCGGGGGCCGGACCACACAATAACCCTGGGTTCTGTATGGGGCGACGGAGGGGTGAAGTGGACTGCGGTAGTCGTCGTGGGGTTGTGGACCACTGTGGCTGCGGCGGGGGCGGAGCCTCTCAGTCGTTTCTAGCTCCCCGCTTAACATACAATACAATACAATAAAATGTCTGAAGTAGTGCTCAAGGGAACTGTCACCATGAATCCTGAAGGGCTGTCCACAAATTCGTAAGAATACGAGGCAGTGGAGATATCTACTGAACAGCACGTTGCAAGGCAACCCAGATATGCTCAATAACGTTTATTTTTGGGGAGTTTGGTACCCAGCGGAAGTGTTTAAACTCAGAAGAGTGTTCCTGGAGCTACTCTGTAGCAATTCTGGATATGTGGGGTGTCGCATTGTCCTGCTGGAATTGCCCAAGTCTGTCAGGATGCACAATGGCCATAAATGGATGCAGGTGATCAGACAGGATGCTTACGTACGTGTCATGAGTCAGAGTCGTGTTCCATATCACTCCAACTGCCCACGCCCCACACCATTTCAGAGCCCCCACCAGCTTGATCAGTCTCTGCAGGATCCATGGATTCACGAGGTAGTCTCCATACCCGTAAACGTCCATCCGCTCGACACAATTTGAAAAGATACTCGTCAGACCAGGCAACATGTTTCCAGTCATCAACGCCGGTCGGAGTGGCCGAGCGGTTCTAGGCGCTACAGTCAGGAACCACGCGACCGCTACGGTCGCAGGCTCTAATCCTGCCTCGGGCATGGATGTGTGTGATATCCTTAGGTTAGTCAGGTTTAAATAGTTCTATGTTGTAGGGGACTGATGACCTCAGAAGTCAAGTCCCGTAGTCCTCAGAGCCATTTGAACCATTTTGAAGCAGTCATAAATATTCCAATGTCGATGTTGACGGACCCAGGCGAGGCTTAAAGCTCTGTGTCGTGCAGTCATCAAGGGTACACGAGTGGGCTTTCGGCTCCGAAAGGCCATATCGATGAAGTTTCGTTGAATGGTTCGCACGCCGACACTTGTTGATGACCCAGCATTGAAATCTGCAGCAATTTGTGGAAGGATTGCACTCCTGTCACGTTAGAACGATTCCCTTCAGTCGTTCTTGGTGCTGTTTTTGCAGGATCTTCTCCCAGCTGCAGCGGCACCGGAGATTTGATGTTTTACTGGATTCCTGATATTCACGGTACACTCGTGAAATGTTCTTATAGGAAAATTCCCACTTTATAGCTACCTCGGAGATGCTGTGTTCCATCGTTTGTGCACCGACTATAACACCACGTTCAGACTCACGTAAATCTTGATAATCTGGCAGTGTAGCAGCAGTAACTGATCTAACAACTGCTCCAGACACTTGTCTTATATAGGCGTTGCCGAACGTAGCGCCGTATTCTGCCTGTTCACACATCTCTGTATTTGAACATGCATGCCTATACCAGCTTCGTGTATATATTCAAATAAATGACCGTTTCGTTCGACCTTGTCATTTGGACTCAATCACCACGAACTTACTGTTATGCAGTTTAAGTAGAACGACACTGTACTAAAAATAAATATCCTGACCAGTAAGGCATATGTGCTGAAGTGAATCCTGGCTAACGACCTCTCTCGGCAGCAGTTGCTCACGAACTTGTTGTCACTCGGCAGTGGCGTGTCTGTCTCTTTGTTCTGGGCAGTCGGAGGCCGCAAAGGCAGCGCTACCATATAAGGCCATGCCATGACCAATCAATGAGAGGGGAGAAACAGTCTTCACGTGAAGAGCCACGCCTTAGCTCGTGATCACGACGCAATAGACTGTGCAATAGTAGCGTGTAACCTTATTGCGCAACATCGCAGCAGGCTAATTATCAAGAAATGTTACAAGTTCTACGTCCACGCCTAAAGTCTGTGGATCACTGTGAAGTGACTGGCGGAGAATACTTTTTTTAGTGCCATATTAAAGTTTCTAGGTGTTCTATTCACGGACTGAGCTTTGGAAGAATAACTATTTGTACGCTTCTGGGATCTATAGCTATAGTCTGTGAAGCACTGTGAAGTGCATGGCTGAGGGCACTACTCTATGTACTTCTAATTATGGGCTGTTCCTATTCCATTCGCATATGGAGTGTAGGAAGAATAATTGCTTAAATGCTTCTACGCATGCTCTAAATAGCCCAATACCTTCTTTGCGGTCACTATGGGAGCAATATTTAGACAGTTATAGTGGATATATTCCTAAATTCTTCGCTTAGAACTGGTTCTTTAAACTTTAAAGTGGGCATTCGTGTGATGCCTGACTTTTATCTTAAGGCATATGTCAGTTCAGGTTTCTTGGCATCTCCATGCCGCTCTCTCCTGTGTGAAGCAACCCCTTACCATATATGCTGCTATTCTCTGTATACTTCCAGTCTCCACTGACAGTTCTATTTAGTAAAAGTCCCACATACTTTAGCAACATTCAAGGATGAGACGCAGGAGTGTCTTGTAAACAATCGCTTTTCCGGAGTTACTGCATTTTCCCAATATCCTACCAATGTTTCGAAACCTGACTTCTGTTTTACCTATGAATGAGTCTATGCGATCATCCGACAACATATTCCTACAAATAGTAGCACCTCTGTCTTTATAGGAGCTGACTGATTCCAACTATGACTCCCTCGTAGATACGTGGCATACTGAAGAATATGCGTACTTCCTGCCCTGAAAAGCGATCACTGAGATTTCTTAAGCAGGATTTCATGCAATGTACGTCATATTCCTTAGAGTGTCTGTCATTTAAGGTTTTTCGTCCTTTCTATTACACTTTCTCTCCTGACAAACAAGCATATGACCACTCGTGTCGCCTTTCCCTGCATACACTCTCTGTCCCCTGTTAGATCAACCTCTTATGGCTCGTACACAATTTAATAGTGTTAAAGTATCATCATCGCCGAGGCATCAACAAAAATGCCCAGCCGTCAAGAGAAAATTAGCATACATAAAAACAGAATAATGCCAGATATACGTCTCCTATGTACATCTAAGGAGAAACTAACAATACTAAAAAGACAGGATATGGCAGAGAGGATACTACATGTAAGAGCCCATGATGTTGGCAGTATGACGAAATGGGCTCATCGTGATTCATAAAATAAAAACCATTTAATGAGCAGTGTAACTGGCTGATATTCATAACATTCGTGTCATTAAAGTACACATTTTGCATTCCGCGCACCAAAGAACAGAACTTATCCTCAGTAGTTACTTCAAGACAATGGTATGTGACACGCCAATAGAAACGGATGAAGACCGGCTTGCTAGGGTCCAAGCTCCCTGTATCCTTGTACAACAGACACAAGGTATCTTTGACAGAGTTCAGCAGAACTTCATGCGCTGTTACCATGCATGCTTTGAGACTGGCGGTCGTCAGGCTCAACAATTACTATCAACTACGTTGTTGTTATGCGTTGTACGCTGTGTATATCCATAACGCGCTAAATAGGCATTTCCGACATTGGTACCCTATGTCAGTATAATCGGTTGTGGACCCATTATCTGAGGTTTAATTTTGACCAAAAGGGTTTGAGACAGACTGCGTGCTCCAGTGTGTCCACGGGACAGTTTCACATAGTTAAGATTACCTTTAATCAAAGAAACAGCACTACTTGTTATTGAGCCCTACTCATTACAAAACAGAGAATTTATATGATCCGGAATTATGTAGTCCCGTGAAAGTCGAAAGAACGCACGGACAAAAGTTCCACAACAGGTTCAATAATAGTTCAAATGGCTCTGAGCACTATGCGACTTAACTTCTGAGGTCATCAGTCGCCTAGAACTTAGAACTAATTAAACCTAACTAACCTAAGGACATCACACACACCCATGCCCGAGGCAGGATTCGAACCTGCGACGGTAGCGGTCACTCGGTTCCAGACTGTAGCGCCTAGAACCGCACGGCAACTTCGGCCGGCTCCGCAACAGGTGACATCCAAATAAGAAGACGTTTAACAGCATGGGTAGAAATGAACGAGAAACTACACCGTTCAAGCATAGAGAGCTAGCTAATTTTCTCCACATAGGCTATTTCGTACAACAGACTTTGAGGATATACTGACGGAACAAATCGCAACCAAAAAATACACTACTGCCCATTAAAATTGCTACACCAAGAAGAAATGCAGATGATAAACGGGTATTCATTGGACAAATATATTATACTAGAACTGACACGTGATTACATTTTCATGCAATTTGGGTGCATAGATCCTGAGAAATCAGCACCCAGAACAACCACCTCTGACCGTAGTAACGGCTTCGATTCGCCTGAGCATTGGTTGGCGTGTACAGGTACAGTTGTCCATGCAGCTGTAACACGATACCACACTTCATCAACAGTAGTGACTGGCGTATTGTGACGAGCCAGTTGCTCGGCCACCATTGACCAGACGCTTTCAATTGGGGAGAGATCTGGAGAATGTGCTGGCTAGGGCAGCAGTCAAACTTTTCTGTATCCAGTAAGACCCGTACAGGACCTGCAACATGCAGTCGTGCATGTTGCTGCTGAAATGTCGGGTTTGGCAGGGATCAAATGAAGGTTAGACCCACGGGTCGTAACACATCTAAAATGTAACGTCAACTGTTCAAAGTGCCGTCAATGCGAACAAGAGGTGACCGAGACGTGTAACCAATGGCACCCCATACCATCGCGATGGGTGATACGCCAGTATCAAAATGACGAATACACGCTTCCAATGTGCTTTCACCGCGATGTCGCAAAAAACGGATGCAACCACATGATGCTGTAAGCATAACCTGGATTCACTCGAAAAAATGACGTTTTACCATTCGTGCACCCAGGTTCGTAGTTGAGTACACCATCGCAGGCCTCCTGTCTGTGATGCAGCGTCAAGGGTAACCGCAGCCATGGCCTCCGAGCTGATAGTCCATGCTGCTGCAAACGTCGTCGAACTGTTCGTGTAGATGGTTGTTGTCTTGCAAACGTCCGCATCTGTTGACTCAGAGATCGAGACGTGGCTGCACGATCCGTTACAGCCATGCGGATAAGATGCTATTTTCCGCACATGTGTCAACGTCGGCGTCACCGCCCCCCCCCCCCCCCCCCGGCCACCCTCTCCGTGCCCATGCCTCAGGAGAGCATAAAACGAAAGGGCTGAAGAACGATGAGCACCATTCGCTGTTTTGGATCATATTCAATTTTCACCGAATGATTTTGATCGGTCCCTAGTGGTTCCACCATGTGTGCCAGAAGAAAAACTGCAGTCACACTGCACTCCAAAGGGGATCACGTTCGCCGCGGTTTGTTGGCCCACGATGTCCTCAAAGAAGGGTTAAATTGAGCAGGGGGTGTCAAAAGTGTCAAGGTCGCTAAGAATGATGTTCTTCTGCTCACCGCACTGTGAACTGTCGTTTTCGACCTCGAAATGTGTAGGAATCAACGCCCCAAGGGAAGGGGCGGTTTCATCGACGATCCTTATGCCACCCCCTGAGGCGTTTTCGTGTCAATTCTGAGTGGCGGTGTGTCTGAAATGTTTTCTTCGACCACTCATTAGAAAATCACATGATTCCAGTGCTGGGCGTCGTTTGTGATTTCCATCTGTGTGGTGTCAAAAGAAGGGGTGAAGAAGGGGTGAAATGTAAGACGGGGTGTGAGGACCGCCCCATCATGTGACACATCCACTGTGCCGTTTGGCAGAATTGTGGTGAAATTGGGTGCCAACGTGACATCATTAACCCACCTTATACCACACATGAACTTCTGAGAACTGTTCGTTTTTTTTCTGTCATATACAGGGTGTTACAAAAAGGTACGGCCAAACTTTCAGGAAACATTCCTCACTCACAAATAAAGAAAAGATGTTATGTGGATATGCGTCCGGAAACACTTAAATTGCATGTTAGAGCTCATTTTAGTTTCGTCAGTATGTACTGTACTTCCTCGATTCACCGCCAGTTGGCCCAATTGAAGGAAGGTAATGTTGACTTCGGTGCTTGTTTTGACATGCGACTCATTGCTCTACAGTACTAGCATCAAGCACATCAGTACGTAGCATCAACAGGTTAGTGTTCATCACGAATGTGGTTTTGCAGTCAGTGTAATGGTTACAAATGCGGAGTTGGCAGATGCCCATTAGATGTATGGATTAGCACGAGGCAACAGCCGTGGCGCGGTACGTTAGTATCGAGACAAATTTCCAGAACGAAGGTGTCCCGACAGGAAGACGTTCGAAGCAATTGATCGGCGTCTTAGGGAGCACGGAACATTCCAGCCTATGACTCGCGACTGGGGAAGAACTAGAACGACGAGGACACCTGCAATGGACGAGGCAATTCTTGGTGCAGTTGACGATAACCCTGATGTCAGCGTCAGAGAAGTTGCTGCTGTACAAGGTAACGTTGACCACGTCAATGTATGGAGAGTGCTTCGGGAGAACCAGTTGATTCCGTACCATGTACACCATGTACAGCGTGTGCAGGCTTTATCAGCAGCTGATTGCCCTCCACGGGTACACTTCTGCGATTGGTTCATCCAACAATGTGTCAATCCCCATTTCAGTGCAAATGTTCTCTTTACGGATGAGGCTTCATTCCAACGTGATCAAATTGTAAATTTTCACAATCAACATGTGTGGGCTGACGAGAATCCGCACGTAATTGTGCAATAACGTCATCAACACATATTTTCTGTGAACGTTTGGGCAGGCATTGTTGATGATGTCTTGATTGGGCCCCATGTTCTTCCACCTACGCTCATTGGAGCACGTTATCATGATTTCATACGGGATACTCTACCTGTGCTGCTGGAACATGTGCCTTTACAAGTACGACACAACATGTGGCTCATGCACGATAGAGGTCCTGCACATTTCAGTCGAAGTGTTCGTACGCTTCTCAACAACAGATTCGGTGACCGATGGACTGGTAGAGGCGGACCAATTCCATGGCCTCCACGCTCTCCTGACCTCAACCTTCTTGACTTACATTTATGGGGGCATTTGAAAGCTCTTATCTACGCAACCCCGGTACCAAATGTAGAGACTCCTCGTGCTCGTATTGTGGGCTGTGATGCAACACGCCATTCTCCAGGGCTGCATCAGCGCATCAGGGATTCAATGCGACGGAGGGTGGATGCATGTATCCTCGCTAACGGAGGACATTTTGAACATTTCCTGTAACACAGTGTTTGAAGTCACGCTGGTACGTTCTGTTGCTATGTGTTTCCATTCCATGATTAATGTGATTTGAAAAGAAGTAATAAAATGAGCTCTAACGTGGAAAGTAAGCGTTTCCGGACACATGTCCACATAACATATTTTCTTTCTTTGTGTGTGAGAAATGTTTCCTGTAAGTTTGGCCGTACCTTTTTGTAACACCCTGTATAGGAATCTTGCTGTTTGAAGCATTGTCAGTCCAGAGGGTAATATCTCAGGGTGCCACGCTTTTATATCATTACATAGGATGGACGTAGGCACCTTTGATTCAAATTTCAAATTTCTGCGTCCTAATCGGAGACAATTACGGGCTGTTGAGAAAGGACTCCTTGAATTGTGTTTCGCAATGTAGTTCTTATCTCCAAAACGTAAATTGCTTCGTTCCGAGAAAGTCATCCGTGGTTATCTTTGATTGGTTGGCAAAATGCTGAACGTCTTCCTCGATTCTTCATGAAATGAATAAGTGGTCATTTCAAATAAGAAATACACTAACTAGATAACAGCAGCACTGTTATTATTGGCTGTTATAACATCATAGAAAAGCTCACAGTTACTCTAATGGAGTCCCCCCCAGCCTCGTTAAGAACAACTGAGGAGCTACCTAAAAGGGAAAGTAGTATCCCGGTTTCGAGAGGAGACATTGATGACTGAGAGTTCGTGATGCTAATCGCACGACTCTTCGACATTGCCTTCCAATAAGGCATTAGGATATAAGATGAAGTAGCGGTCGGCCAGCATCTCTCGACCGCCAGAGCCTCGTCTTGGAGTTCGCAATACCTGACAATGCAAGGCATCGTCTCCACTGTAGCGGGAACTGAAATTATCACACTCTTATAGATACAGCCACGTAATGGCTCAAAGAGGTGCTCATGGTTATCTCACAACGTAGCAGGTTAAGTGATAGGAGAAAATTCTTCGTAGACGGGCGCAACGTTTGATACTAGCGTCATATTCGGTTGGTCGGTTCGGGGAAGGGACCAAACAGCCAGGTTAATGGTCCCATCGAATTAGGGAAGAATGGGGAAGGAAGTCGGCCCTTTCAAAGGAACCATTCCGGCATTTGTCTGAAGCGACGTAGGGAAATCATGGAAAACCTAAATCCAGATGGCCGGACGCAGGTTTGAACCGTCGTCCTCCCCTATGCGAGTCCTGTGTGCTAACCACTACGCCACCTCACTCGGTTAGCGTCACGTAGGAGGGAGCAATATACTGCTTGACTCCTCGGTGAAGGTATGTTCTCGAAACTTCAACAAATGCCCGTACCGAGCTACTGAGCGTCTCTCCTGCAGAGTCTTCCACTGGAGTTTATCTATCATCTCCGTAACGCTTTCGCGATTACTAAATGATCCGGTAACGAAGCGCGCTGCTCTCTCTTGGATCTTCTCTATCTCTTCTATCAACCCTACCTGGTACGGATCCCACACTGCTGAGCAGTATTCAAGCGTACGGTAACCCACCTCCTTTGTTTTCGGACTGCATTTCCTTAGGATTCTTCCAATGAATCTCAGTCTGGCATCTGCTTTACGGACGATCAACTTCGTATGATCATTCCATTTTAAATCACTCCTAATGCGTACTCCCAGATAATTTATGAAAATAACTGCTTCCAGTTGCTGACCTGCTATATTGTAGCTAAATGATAAGGAATCTTTCTTTCTATGTATTCGCAGCACATTACACTTGTCTACATTGAGATTCAATTGCCATTCCCTGCACCATGCGTCAATTCGCTGCAGATCCTCCTGCATTTCAGTACAATTTTCCATTGTTACAACTTCTCGATATACCACAGCATCATCCGCAAAAAGCCTCAGTGAACTTCTGATGTCATCCACAAGGTCATTTACGTATATTGTGAATAGCTACGGTCCTACGACAATGGTAAGCAAGGAGTACAGTTGAAAAACATAGTGACTGGTATTTATTTCCTGGTACATGTTCAGTGTGCGGCAGTGCTCCTTTTTAAGAATATCCGATCTCATTTCTCCTTCTTCGACGTAATGGCGACTGTGCTTCCATCTGCCATTCTGGTTAAGATCTGAATTAAGCATATAGGAATTGTTAACACTGAGGAGAAGGTACTACCAGCTTAAGGGGGGTAGGATGTCAAACAGGCAGACTTCGAGAAGGAGAGGCACCACAGGACATTTTAATTAGCACTATCTATACTTTTACAAATAAATTCATAAAGCTTTGTCAGCATGACCAGGAAGGATTCCGGATTCACAGTCATAGCAGTGGAAGTTCAAAAACACGAAAAAATAATATTTTTTAAATGTGAAATTTCATGATTTTTTTCACTTACTGCTGGCTGCATTTGTCGCTGTAGGTACACTTTTCTTCATAAGTAAGAGAGATTCTTCGATGAATTTTGCACAGCTTACAAACCATACTTACAGGTATATGAAACTCTAGACTTTATATAATCTATGGAAAAATGAATGGACTGTTACGTTTTAAACTTCGTGTTTAGAGAAAACTCGAATTTTATAGCTAATTGTCTCAATTTTTACCACAGTTTTTAACAGATTTGGGAAATTCTACAGTTTCACGCACCTGTAAGTATGGTTTGTATGCTGTGCAAAATTGATTGAAGAATATCTCTTACTTATGAAGAAAAGTGTACCTACAGCAACAAATGCAGCGAATACCTACTGAAAAATGATGAAATTTAACATGTAAAAAAAAAAATTGTTTTGTTATATTTTTGAACTTCCTCTGCTATGAGTGTGAATCCTGAATCCTTACTGGTCATGCTAATAAAGTTTTACGAATTTATTTGTAAAAGTATAGACAGTGTAAATTAAAATGTCCTGTGGTGCCTCTCCTGCTCCAAGTCAGCCCGTTTCACGTCTTCCAAACTGGAAGCGGAGGCTAGGTTTTTCCGCCGAGTAAAGCCGCACGAGCGGTGCAGGTAGAGTGTGGAGGTTGTTAGGCGTAAGACCAGTACGGGGAAAGCGCGGGTGTCGTTGGCGCCGACTTGCGACACTGGCCGGTGCGAGGGACGGTCAAGATCAGCGGGAAACACGAGGCGAGCCGAGGTGCAGACAGCCCGATTGCCAAACGCGCCGCAGGCTGCCGTGAATGGCGGGCGCGCTCAGCGCGAAACCCAAACCAGCGGCCTGCGGTAACCTTAGTCGCCACTGCCGGCAGCCTGGGTTCGGTTCCCGTCCGAACAGGCCCGTCGTGCTTTTCTGTCGTTTCTCTAATGAATTCGTGTTCAATGGTTGCTTAGAAGAGGTCACCCTTGTTTGCTCATAGGTCCGTCGAGCCCAGTGAGATGTGTGACTGCTACTATAAACCTGTTAATCTACATCTACATCTACATGGATACTCTGCAAATCACATTTAAGTGCCTGGCAGAGGGTTCATCGAACCACATTCCCAACTCTCTATTATTCCAATCTCGTATAGCGCGCGGAAAGAATGAACAACTATATCTTTCCGTGCGAGCTCTGATTTCCCTTATTTTGTATAGGTGATCGTTGCGCCCTATGTAGGTCGGTGTCAACAAAATATTTTCACATTCGGAGGAGAAAGTTGATGACTAGAATTTCCTGAGAAGATTCCGTCGCAACGAAAAACGCCTTTCTTTTCATGATTTCCAGCCCAAATCCTGTATCATTTCTGTGACTCTCTCTCCCATATTTCGCGATAATACAAAATGTGCTGCCATTCTTTGAACTTTTTCGATGTACTCTGTCAGTCTTACCTGGTAAGGATCCCACAATGCGCAGCAGTATTCTAAAAGAGGACAGAAAAGCGTAGTGTAGGCAGTCTCCTTAGTAGGTCTGTTACATTTTCTAAGCGTCCTGCCAATAAAATGCTGCCTTTGGTTAGACTTCCCCACAACATTTTCTATGTGTTCTTTGTCGTAATTGTAATACCTAGGTATTTAGTTGAATTTACGGCTTTTAGATTATACCGGTTTATCGTGTAACCTAAGTTTAACGACTTCCTTTTAGTACTCATATGGAAGAGCTCACACTTTTCGTTATTTAGGGTCAACTGCCACTTTTCACACCATTAAGATATTTTTTCTAAATCGCTTTTCAGTTTGTTTTGATCTTCTGATGACTTTATTAGTCGATAAACGACAGCGTCATCTGCAAACAACCGAAGAAGGCTGTTCAGATTGTCTCCCAAATCGTTTATATAGATAAGGAACAGCAAAGGGCCTATAACACTACCTTGGGGAACGCCTGAAATCACTTTTGTTTTACTCGATGGCTTTCCGTCAGTTGCTACGAACTGTGACCTCTCTGACAGGAAATCGCAAATCCAGTCACATAACTAAGACGATATTCCATAAGCACGCAATTTTACTACGAGACGCTTGTGTGGTACAGTGTTAAAAGCCTTCCGGAAATCCAGGAACACGGAATCAATCTCAAATCCCTTGTCAATAGCACTCAGCACTTCATGTGAATAAAGAGCTAGTTGTGTTTCACAGGAACGATGTTTATTAAACCCGTGTTGAGTGTGTGTCAATAGACCATTTCCTTCGAGGTAATTCATCCGTCAGATATTAGGAAACCACCAGGTTGAACGGTTCCGGCGAAAAAATATGTGACACGATACCTGAGAGAAGATACGGACAAATAACATCCTATGGACATAGACTCATGAGGCAAAACACTACAACCACTTCCACCTCGCTTCCACCCAGATCGAATGCCACCTGGTGGCGCTGCGGGCTCGTAATGCGGTAAGGAAAATAAGTAGCGGAACTTAGTAGATATGCTAAAGCGTTAATGCAAAATCGATTTACGCTGAAAAAAGTAGTTCCATTTTGGCCCCGAGGTGTGAATCTGGCGTTATACAGCATCTCGTCGATATCTCTGGTGCTGATATTGAACAAACTGTGTAAGTGGCGGTTAATAATAAAATCAACAATATTTCTTCCGCACTTGTTCGACCTTCTCTGCTCAGGTACCGTTCCTTTTTCATTACATACGGAAATATTTCTATACATCTCGTACGTCTTTCTTGCATTCACAGAGGCAGATTTGCAAGTGGTGGCCAAAACTGGAACTCGGCTCGAGTCATACCTCAGGCGTGTGTGTGTGTGTGTGTTGTCCTTAGCTTAATTTGGTTTAATTACTGTGTAAGCCTAGGGACCGATGACCTCAGCAGTTTGGTCCCATAGTTCTTACCAGAAATTTCCATATTGTAGATCGGTTCCGCACTGAGGCATTAGAATATCCACCGAGTTTCGCCGCCATACGATAATTACAGCCGACAGTGGACCTTTAATTATAACCACCCAGTATGTAAGCGAAGTGGAGGGAAATGGGGAACCCATCTGGCGACGGTACGGCTTACAAGTTGAGACATTCACTTACATAAGCGACTTTGACAATCGTCAGATTTTTGTAAACCAGCACCTGACAATGAACATCTCGGAAACGGTGAAACTGCTCATCTCTTTGTATTCTGGCGTCGAGAGAAGCCACGGAAAGTGGTTGAAGGACTGTGAAACAATGAGTGGACGAAAACATGTTGGTTGTTGACGCTTCATCACGGAACGTGGAGGTCGGAGGCCTGTAACGACATTATCAATTAGCAGAGCAGTGGGCACAGAACCATCGAAGTTGGATAGCGGATCAATAGAAAAGTGTCGTCAGGTCGGATGAATCGCGTTTTTTGTAATATCTGATAGATGATAGCGTCGTGATACGCCGTCATTCATGCTTGATGTCTTCCGCGACAGCGATGGCATTTCCCAGCACGACAACTGCTTTAGTTACGAGGCCAGAATCGTGCTAAAGCGATTTGTCAAGCACGATAGTGAGTTCATGTTGATGTCTGGCCGCCGGCTGCTGTGGCCGAGTGGCTCTAGGCGCTTCAGTCCGGAACTGCGCTGCTGCTGTGGTCGCAGGTTCGAATCCTGCCTCGGGCATGGATGCGTGTGATGTCCTTAGGTTAGTTAGGTTTAAGTAGTTCCAAATCTAGGGGACTGATGACCTCAGATGTTACGTCCCACAGTGCTTAGAGCCATCTGAACCATTTTTGGTGTCTTTCCACCAAATTTGTCTGATATGAATCCAAAGGAACTAATCTGGGTAGCTAATGGGTGCCAGTTTCGCACTCACAAAACACTGACCCGTAATTATCGGGAGTTACGTGACCTATGAGTAGACATTTGGTGCCAAATATATCCGGAAACCAACTGAAGACTTGCCGTATCCATATCTTGTAGAATCGCTTCTATACTGCGTTATAAAGACTGTCCAAACTGCTGTGAAGCAGATGGTCGTAATGTTTTGGCTAGTCGTTATAAGACCAGAAGTGCATGGTTACCTTGGTAGAGGCCACTTCATCCATTTCATGCTACACCCAGTACGAGGAGTTGTCATAAGATTTTAACTACCACACCGAAAAATGAAGCTCCCACGATGAAATTCAGTGAATGTGTCCGTTCTTCCCTACATATTCATCTTTCAATGCAATACATTTTCTTTCGGAACTGTGGCTGACTTGGCGTAGACATTGGTTGTTCCACCTCGAAAATTACCTCATCGTCAATCTGGAAATGCCTGCCACGTAACAGTTTCATTATCTGAGGATAGAGGAAGAAGTCACTGTGTTGCATGTCAGGAGAATACAGAGTGAAACAAAATTTGATAGCCAAAGAAGCAGTGGGTGTGACAGTGTCCTGTAGCAGGTTGGTTAGTTGGTTTGGGGAAGGAGACCAGACAGAGTGGTCATCGGTCTCATCGGATTAGGAAAGGATGGGGAAGGAAGTCGGCCGTGCCCTTTCAGAGGAACCGTCCCGGCATTTGCCTGGAGTGATTTAGGGAAATCACGGAAAACCTAAATCAGGATGCCCGACGCGGGATGTAGCAGATTGAGCTGGAGCGTTGCTGTGGACCAAAAACGGTCCTTTGGACAGCTTCTCACTATGCTTCATCTTTACACCCTCTTGCGACCTCCTCACCAGACTTCGTTAGTATGCTCCGGTGACGGTTTGCCTCTCACAAGCATAATGCGTTTGCACCGCACTTGGCAATACTATAAAAAGCTCAACTTCGGTGTTCCCTATAGTTATGTAATAATTCCGTGTGGTTCAACGGCCTGGTGCAATCCTGTCAACTGGTCGTCACTTCGGCGACTTGCTTGTCCCTAC
Organism: Schistocerca gregaria; assembly: GCF_023897955.1. NCBI lineage: Eukaryota > Metazoa > Arthropoda > Insecta > Orthoptera > Acrididae > Schistocerca > Schistocerca gregaria. Next base: position 179,836,241 of record NC_064931.1, on the reverse strand, counting down.
CCTACAACAGTACTTCCACCGGGGAAAAGGACCTACAGTCTGAAGTGGAATCCGAGCGACGTGCACCGCGCGACTGCTATGGCCGCAGGTTCGAATCCTGCCTCGGGCATGGATGTGTGTGATGTCCTTAGGTTTGTTACGTTTAAGTAATTCTAAGTTCTAGGGGACTGATGACCTCAGATGGTAAGTCCCATAGTGCTCAGAGCCATTTGAACCGAGCGACGTGTTGTTCGTGGCGAATCTTCCCATCATCGAGAGGTGAAGCATAGATTAAAGGCAAAGTGAAATATTCCGTGGTTCGACCGGTACTCGATCCCACGAGCTTTCGGTTTTCCAGGCGTGTGCTTCATCACCAGATCACAGAGGCGGTGATGAATCCTCATATTTCCGTTCTTGCTTTAATTCTTCGTGTCGGGGTCACAGTGGTACAACAAACAACTGTCTGTGGTAATTAGAGGCTAAAGAAATGGCCTGGATTGGCCTGACACAGCTGCAACACTTAACGCTGCTGCCTCGGTTTGGCGGTCATCTTGAATGACTGTGAGCAGCTGCAGAACTCAGAGGCCCGAATTTCAACAGAAAACTCTCCGTGTTGCACAACGTCCCTCTTGTAGCGTCTGCCACTGGTATTTGTGGAGAACATTTTGTTCAAAATGTTGTACAAGGTGTTGAACAACTGATTCTTCACTGGTTTCCTCTTTCCCCACTATCGCCTCGATTGAGGTTCACCGATGATGGAGCGCCCGGGCCTCCACTTCTCTTGGAATTCTCAGTTCTTCACAAACAGATGGTCTGCTACATTGTTCTTCGTCGTTGAGACATTTTTGGCCACAATGGGAGCGTCTGCGCCATGTAACCACTTTGTCATATGGTGCTGCACTGTTGCTGTACACCTCCACCAACTCTTCATGGAGGATTTACCATGATGGCTGGCGAGTCAGCCAGTCTGGATGTGGTTTTCAGGAGACTTCCCATGTCCCACTAGGTAAATAACTGGCTGGTACCCCCGTTCTGAAATGTGAACATGATATTTAACTCTAGACATAGACAGATGGGGTACACAGATTCCGTCTGGGGGGCGGGGGGAGACGGGAAAGGGGGGGGGGGGGAGGTGAGTAAGGGACTGATGACTACACATGTTTAGTCTCTCGAAATCCATAATCAACAACACCATCATCAAATCAGCATGCATGGTTATAGCGTTGTTGCCCTTCAAACGCAGAAAACGAATTACCATATAATACTCCACTATAGATATTGTCTGCGCCACTTTGTTTTGGCTCCAGTAGTGGTGTACTGCAATTCTGTGGAGTAGGGGTACTGAGATGAACGAGAGATGCAGCCGTGTACCTGCAAAGGAACAAATAAATAATTTCATAATTTTTTGAGATGATAACTAAAACTTTATGAAGAAAAGACTCGAAAGTGTTCAAATGTGTGTGAAGTCTTATGGGAAGGTCATCAGTCCCTAAGCTTACACACTACTTAACCTAAATTATCCTAAGGATAACCACATACACACCCATGCCCGAGGGAGGACTCGAACCCCCGCCGGAACCAGCCGCACAGTCCGTGACTGCAGCCACTCAGACCGCTCGGCTAATCCCGCACGGCAAGAGAAAGACTTTTCAGATTTTTAACACCAAAACTGCAGTTTATGTATTAGATGACTAGTTTCGTGCTTTGCCCATTTTCACAAGCTACGTATTTGTATTTCGAATATGTTTGGCGTAGATACTTCTATAAATATCGTCAGACTTCAAGGTATCTCAGATCTTCATTATCCAATGTGGTGTGATTCTGTGACAACTATACTTTATATACAATGGAAAATTTGTTGTTATAGTACTGTCCACACCAAGCAAATCCTGAAAATAAATACGTGGCTTCTGAAAATAGGCAAAGCCCGAAATTAGTCGACCATAAAATAAATAGCAAATTTGGTGTTGAAAATTTAAAAATGTTTTTTCTACAACATTTTATAACTTGCAGGATGCGACGTACTGAAAACGTTTACAAAACTTTACAACTACCTCACGTAAAATGATAATCTACACTTATTATAAAGCCAGGAGGTTTAACTGAAGGTAGCAAGAAAATGTGTGGGACAATCTCTGAGACAGGATATGGAAAAAATAGAGTCTAATGGACACGCATGCTTTTCTTGCTAGAGGCCACGTCATTCACACCGTGCTGCATCTTGTACAGGACACTTTTGTGGACAAAGCAATGTTTTTCCCTGAAATAGGTAGAAAATTGGCAGAAGCAATATCACATTGGAACCATTAGAATCCTCCCTGCCGCCAAATGCGGTTACTTACCCAATTCACGATTTAACCTGCCCGTGGTATAGAATGAGGAAGGTTACGGAGCAACATAAATCCTCAGTTGCTTCCTACTGCATTGAAGACGTTAAATTTACGACAGGTTTAGAAAAGAAACGAAATAATTTAACATTAAAATCATTTCACTCTCCCCGTCTTTCTCTCTCTTTCTCGTTGGGGGAAAACAATCTGGTAATAGGATCAAGGAACGTCGAATCGGGGAAAATTTTCAAACAACATTAATTCAGAAAAGCATAGTTGTGGAGCTATTTTTGGTTTAAATGTTATTTTTATGTTTTTCAGTTTCTTTGAAGTTTCTTTTTGTTTTGCAAATTGTCCAGGGTTAATTCTAGCTCTTAAATAATCATGTTGCTTCATGTTCCAAAGTTTCTCTGCAATTTTTCTTGGTAATCTGATTTCCAGTGTCCTCATAATATGACCAAAAAAAGACATCTTTTTTTCCGTATAGTATCTGTAGTGGTCTCCAGATCGCTGTACACCACTTCATTTGCCACTATCCGCCATTGCTCGCATTTTTGATATTTCTTATTATTGCATATTCTAACTATACTTCTCTCTACTTTTAGGATTTTTGGCGTTTCATTATATTTCAGTTTTCAGTTAAAGTTATAAATTCACGACTTACAGAACCTTATATGCTATAAAACCATGAAAGCATGGTGCGGCAAATAATAGTAAATCACAAGCAGAGCAAACAACTTTTGTTCTCTTTCATTTTTGTGTTACTGTATCTCGTATCTAGTGTGACTGTTTTTTGTAATACGTTTGCCTACGTTCACTAACCGGACATCATGTGACACACAAGAAACTCCTCTCTTTGCTGGAAAGAAAGTGGGCATTCAACTCCTAGTCTCTCTGAATGAAAACTCAGCAATCAGTTGTCTTGTTAATCTGAGACGAAAGGGGAACTAAGCTATCTTTTGCCATTCTGTCTGATGGAATACGTACGAGCTGATAGTAGTCAAACCACCAGCAAAAAATGAACTGGACGATGCTACCATTTTACAAGTCATCCTATTATGAATCTTTCTCGAAGCTGATTCAATCTGTCAACTCCACCCACTGTGTATTTGTAATAGCATACAATGCCAGGACAAGACACAATTATCTTAAAGCCATATTTCGTTTTACTTCCAATAAAGACAACGTGCTCTGCTTTCTTAAAAATAGAAAGCAGATAAATTGCTCTGTTGTCCTGTCACTTCACAGAAGCAACACTATACGTCACCGCAAACTGACAGTCTCCACGTTTGAGATCACTTTTTTATTTTCTGACATTTCTGGTAACCCTTTCCTGTCTCCTCTTAAATTCCACAGCTTTAAAATCCATTTTTTCTCAGTCCTTTCCTCACATATGTTTCGCTAACTTCATTCGGCGCACAAAATAATACAATCGCTGGAAAGTACGTTCGACAGTGGATTTGTAATAACAAATGATCATGAAGTAGTAGCAAGAATAACTGCTTACTTCAAAAATATCTGGGAAGTGTAAAACGATGAAAACCGGCGCACGACAGAAAACAGTGAGGTTGCAGCGCCCATTTGTTCATGCAAGTCCACATGAGCAGTCATACATCCTCTGTTGTCTATTCAGTGCTGTTCAGAATTTCTCTCAAGTTTAGTACAGATGACAACACCACGCAGAAGTGGTTAATATGTGCCCCCACACTCAATTTGTTGCTCAAAGATATTGCGATGTATATGGCCCAGGGTTGAAATGTTATTGAAATAATATCCCAAATAGCCCTGGAAAATGGAAAGGGCTAACTAAAAATTATTTTACCCCAATTTCCCATTCCGCTAGCGAAATACACTCCTGGAAATTGAAATAAGAACACCGTGACTTCATTGTCCCAGGAAGGGGAAACTTTATTGACACATTCCTGGGGTCAGATACATCACATGATCAAACTGACAGAACCACAGGCACATAGACACAGGCAACAGAGCATGCACAATGTCGGCACTAGTACAGTGTATATCCACCTTCCGCAGCAATGCACGCTGCTATTCTCCCATGGAGACGATCGTAGAGATGCTGGATGTAGTCCTGTGGAACGGCTTGCCATGCCATTTCCACCTGGCGCCTCAGTTGGACCAGCGTTCGTGCTGGACGTGCAGACCGCGTGAGACGACGCTTCATCCAGTCCCAAACATGCTCAATGGGGGACAGATACGGAGATGTTGCTGGCCAGGGTAGTTGACTTACACCTTCTAGAGCACGTTGGGTGGCACGGGATACATGCGGACGTGCATTGTCCTGTTGGAACAGCAAGTTCCCTAGCCGGTCTAGGAATGGTAGAACGATGGGTTCGATAACGGTTTGGATGTACCGTGCGCTAGTCAGTGTCCCCTCGACGATCACCAGAGGTGTACGGCCAGTGTAGGAGATCGCTCCCCACACCGTGATGCCGGGTGTTGGCCCTGTGTGCCTCGGTCGTATGCGGTCCTGATTGTGGTGCTCACCTGCACGGCGCCAAACACGCATACGACCATCATTGGCACCAAGGCAGAAGCGACTCTCATCGCTGAAGACGACACGTCTCCATTCGTCCCTCCATTCACGCCTGTCGCGACACCACTGGAGGCGGGCTGCACGATGTTGGGGCGTGAGCGGAAGCCGGCCTAACGGTGTGCGGGACCGTAGTCCAGCTTCATGGAGACGGTTGCGAATGGTCCTCGCCGATACCCCAGGAGCAACAGTGTCCCTAATTTGCTGGGAAGTGGCGGTGCAGTCCCTTACGGCTCTGCGTAGGATCCTACGGTCTTGGCGTGCATCCGTGCGTCGCTGCGGTCCGGTCCCAGGTCGACGGGCACGTGCACCTTCCGCCGACCACTGGCGACAACATCGATGTACTGTGGAGACCTCACGCCCCACGTGTTGAGCAATTCGGCGGTACGTCCACCCGGCCTCCCGCATGCCCACTATACGCCCTCGCCCAAAGTCCGTCACTGCACATACGGTTCACGTCCACGCTGTCGCGGCATGCTACCAGTGTTAAAGACTGCGATGGAGCTCCGTATGCCACGGCAAACTGGCTGACACTGACGGCGGCGGTGCACAAATGCTGCGCAGCTAGCGCCATTCGACGGCCAACACCGCGGTTCCTGGTGTGTCCGCTGTGCCGTGCGTGTGATCATTGCTTGTACAGCCCTCTCGCAGTGTCCGGAGCAAGTATGGTGGGTCTGACACACCGGTGTCAATGTGTTCTTTTTTCCATTTCCAGGAGTGTATGGAAAGGATGTTAGTAGAACGTTTTGCATCATAAATACGCGTAACAGCGCTACCTGGGACGGATCAATCTTCAGTAAAGAGTAAGGACAATAGCAATCTTAACATACGATAATGATGCAAGCCACAGATAAATTTGGTATCTGTCAATATTTTTTTTGCCCGCCCTTGGTAGCTGAGTGGTCAGCGCGACAGAATGGCGAGCCTAAGGGCTCGGGTTCGATTCCCGGAAATTTTCTCCCCTCAGGGACTGGGTGTTGTGTTGTCCTAACCATCATCATTTCATCCCCATCGACGCACAAGTCACCGAAGTGGCGTCAAATGGAAGGACTTGGACCTGGCGAACGGTCTACCCAACGGGAGGCCCTAGTCACACGACATTATTATTATTATTAGTGATTTTTTTGATGTGTTTATTGCCAACTGGTGTCTTCCCCCATCATACTCAACCACCCGGTTATATGTCACACATGAAGATACGCTATACATGGTGTAACGGAGATAGGTACATTTGTCACTCTTTGCTTGCAGATTCCTCAAACCAAAACAAGCAAATAAGTCTATATAATAATGTGTTAAAAAATCCTTCATTTAATTATCAATGAAAGATTACGTGCACTGCTTATTGAAACAAAATATGACTAGTGAAATTAATTAATTCACTGACGGAGATGTTAAATTCTACACCACGACCACCTTGACTGAGCGCTACCAAAGTGAAACTCCAGTCTTACGTATGTGTGGGATATACTGATTAAAATTACATCCTTGATCGAGACATTTTCATTACAGAAAGGATTCATTCTTACAGATGAAGAATGATGCGTGTATGTGATGGCCATACGTATAAATTTTCGAGTGGATATCGCAACTTAATATACCCAGAGGACGTGTACGTGCAGATTACCGCCAGAATTCGTACTTTGAGAAAGGTCGAGTCATAGGCATTTGGTACATGGGAGGATTGCACCGACACAAGCAATGACTACAGAATGAGTGGTGATGACGTAGATGCAAGAAAACACTGTGGCAAGGAAGAGTAGTCCAGAGGCACCACGAGAAGATCCTATGTTTGTTTGAATGATTCTGACTAATAAAGAGATGCCAACAGTTGAAACTCCGGCTGAGGTTGTAGGTAGTGTGTCACCACGAACCATTTCGAACAGAGTATTGGAAAATGAGTTGATATCTCGAGTTGGCATATGTTGTGTTATTTAGCGCCTATATCATACTACAGACATCAGAGACTTCCGTAGTGTATATCCCGAGTGAACTGGGAAATAGAGTAGCATTGCGTGGTGTTAAGCGATTAGCCCCGCTTCCACTTGCGGTGATCATATCGACGCCTACTTATCCGTAGACGACTGGTGAAATGTCACAGGAGGCAGAAACTCTCGAGACACATTCTTCTGAAACTACTAGAATCATGGTGTGGGGAGCTGTTGGATATTCGCTACTGGCCATTAAAATTGCTACACCACGATAGGACGTGCTACAGACTCGAAATTTAACCGAAAGGAAGACGATGCTGTGATATACAAATGATAAGCTTTTCAGAGCCTTCACACAAGGTTGGTGCCGGTGGCGACACCTACAACGTGCTGACGTGACGAATGTTTCCAATCGATTTCTCATACACAAACTCCAGTTGACTAGCGTTGCCTGGAGAAAAGTTGTTGTGATGCCTCGTGTAAGGAGGAGAAATGCGTACCATCACGTTTCCGACTTTGATAAAGATCGCATTGTAGCCTATTGCGATTGCGGATTATCGTATCGCGACATTGCTGCTCGCGTCGGTCCAGATCCAATAACTATTAGCAGAATATGGAATCGGTTGGTTCAGGAGGGTAATACGGAACGCCGTGCTGTATCCCAACGGCCTCGTATCACTAACAGTCGAGATGACAGTCATCTTTTCCGCATGGTTGTAACGGATCGTGCATCCACGTCTCGACCCCTGAGTCAACAGTTCGACGACGTTTGCAGCAGCATGGACTATCAGCTTGGAGACCATGGCTGCGGTTACCCTTTGACGCTGCATCACAGACAGGAGCGCTTGCGATGGTGTACTCAACGACGAAACTGGATGCACGAATGGTAAAACATCATTTTTTCGGATGAATCCAGGTTCTGTTTACAGCATCATGATGGTCGCATCCGTGTTTGGCTTCATAGCTGGGAACGCACATTGGACGCGTGTATTCGTCATCGCCATACTGGCGTATCATCCGGCGTGATGGTATGGGGTGCCATTGGTTACACGTCTCGGTCACCTCTTGTACGCATTGAACAGTGGACGCTACATTTCAGATGTGTTACAACCCGTGGCTCTACCCTTCATTCGATCCCTGCGAAACCCTACGTTTAAGCAGGACAATGCACGACCGCATGTTGCAGGTCCTGTACGGGCCTTTCTGGATGCAGAAAATGTTCGACTGCTGCCCTGGCCAGCTCATTCTCCAGATCTCTCACCAATTGAAAACGTCTGGTCAATAATGGCCGAGCAACTGGCTCGTCACAATACGCCAGTCACTAACCAGGGATCGAGACGCGGCTGCACGATCCGTTACAGTCATGAGGAAAAGATGCCTGTCATCTCGACTGCTAGTGATACGAGGCCGTTGGGATACAGCACGGCGTTCCGTATTATCCTCCTGAACCAACCGATTCCATATTCTGCTAATAGTTATTGGATCTGGACCGAAGCGAGCAGCAATGTCGCGATACGATAGGCTACAATGCGACCTTTATCAAAGTCGGAAACGTGATGGTACGCATTTCTCCTCCTTACACGAGGCATCACAACAACGTTTCACCAGGCAACGCCTGTCAACTGGTGTTTGTATTTGCGAAATCGGTTGGAAACTTTCCTCATGTCAGCACGTTGTAGGTGTCACCACCGGCACCAATCTTGTGTGAATGCTCTGAAAAGCGAATCATTTGCATATCACAGCATCTTCTTCCTGTCGGTTAAATTTCGCGTCTGTAGCACGTCATCTTCGTGGTGTAGCAATTTTAATGGTCAGTAGTGTAGCATAATACGTTTGTCCAATGTATACCCGTTTATCACCTGCATTTGTTCTTGGTGTAGCAATTTTAATGGCCAGTGGTGTATATTCCGTAGTTCTAGTAGCAGTGACACAATTGATGAGTGTTCTGTTTCATCATGGATCGATATTAATTTTTTAAGGAGGTAGACGTGAATTTTGTGCTCAACTACGCAAACTGTAATATGTACAAGGCTTGACGGTTGTACCAAGAAACGTTTATATACGTAAGACAGCAACATCATCCAACCTTTACTGTACAGTCACTTTGCTATGAATGGATCCGTAACTCATAAACGATGGATCGTGATAGAGCAAGATTCACTAGTACGCTTGACCAGGAAGAATGAGTTTAGTAGATTGTAGAAGAATATCCAGGCTTCATCATACTAAACGTGTGTAGTTCGTGAGATGTATCATAGCACCGCATATAAGGTTTTTCACAGGAAGTTTGTGTAACTATATCATCTTCAGTGTTTACACGTTCTTACGGCTGCCAATCACCGTTCGCGGAAAGCGATTGCCAATAGCAAGGTTCGCAAACTACCTATTTGCTATTGTATCTTCAAAAAAATGGTTCAAATAGCTCTGTGCACTATTTGCTACGACCTATCAAGGCGCCATATTCTTCAAGATTCTATTCTGAACAGATAATATTGAAAATCATGTACCGTCAAGAACGACGTTCATCATTCATGGGTTAAAGTTAAGTATCAAACAAATTACGTCCGCTTTCTGAATTCTCATTCCTTGTCATGTTCCAGACCTCACTTCAGTATAGTAATTCCCTCCTCACGCCAGCCTGTGTGAGCTAAAACGCGTGCATTTCGGCCTCCTCTAGTAACACGGTGTTGGCTCTTCTGCCAACACAACAATCAGTCCCCTAGAACTTAGAACTACTTAAACCTAACTAACCTAAAGACATCACACACATCAATTCCCGTGGCAGGATTCGAACCTGCGACCGCAGCGGTCGCGCGGTTCGAGACTGTAGCGCCTACAACCGCTCGGCCACTCTGGCCAGCGATTGTGTCTTCAATCCTGTTTACAGAAGAGCCGAAATTTGGGAATGATGGAACAATAACGTTCTCCAAACATCGTTTGCTGCGGAATGAAAATCCTCATGGTACATCTGAGTGTAGACTCCAGTGACAATCTAAAATAAATGTGTAAGTTAGAATTGTACGCAACTGTATGGCAGGTCTATATTTTCTCCCACAACATCTTATGTGTGCTGTTTACAATTTACGTCGCTCAGAATACTCTTTCACAGCATATTCCCCGGCGAATAAAATGAATTAATGTGGTTTATGTATCATGGGATTTCAGCATATTTCAGCTACATTGTTCAATGTACGCTCGATGATGTCCGCGAGGACAAATGGATAGTTACGGGACGATAAGTTCCTCAGCCTACTTTTTCCGCCTGTGATTGTCTGTGGACCACACAAAATTTGTAATTTATGCAGCAAACATTCTTAAGAAGAAAAGCGTCAACAGTACGAGATGGAAGATTACGAAACCATTCGACACATTCTGGGTGTATTTTACAGTGTGACAATCTAGAATACGACTAGTGCACTCGTGTTTTGAATCAAGAACATTTATGATGAGTACATAACTAAATTTTGTAAAATATTCTTTCATTAATAGGTCAGAAACGAAGAACTGTTGGAAATGTGTACAAGGACTTTTTCTCTAGTATTAGTACGTGGGATTCGCCCTGCTCTACACCCACTCCAAAACATGCAATTTTTTTTTTTTACATTTGTAACTTCCTCTTTAACCTTCACGTAAAGCTTTGGTTTAGACATACTTCGTAAATCTACCACTACAAACATAGCTATTGGTGCTGTTTCGTGCCACCCCCGGGCACGGAAACGAGCATTTTTTCATGTAATGTTTTATAGACTTGCAAAACTAAACAATGATAGGGTTTGAATAGACAGAGAAACTAATGTTATTGTGTATTTAGGTACGAACAGTGGGAATACAGAATAGTTTATTCGTAATATAGGGAAAGCTGTTTTTGGTAAGCAGCCGTCAAGTCGGGTTCCAATGGATGACAACATTATGTATGCTTTCATTTTATTTTAAGGTCAATTTTGTGAGCGAATCGTTAGCGCTTCCAGAAAAGCTTAAGTACATATTGGCTTCAGAACACGGAGGAAACTCAGTTCCGTCTTACGTACTTCAGTAGGCCAAATGATACATAAATTTTCAAAGCTAGGCGTTTACAAAATTTTATGCCGATCATGTGTTCTTATATCTGTGGGGCAGACTGGTCTTGACTTTAAAACTTGATTTAGAGAGTGTAATTCCATGAACGCTACTGCCCTTGAATGTCACTTAGTTGGCGAGAATCATTCCCTAGGACCAACTGAAAGTGCGACGTATGTCCTGCACTTTGAGTCGCAAGGTATAGGTTTAGATATACTTGAGGAACTTGAAATTTACAAGCATCGTAGGAATAATCCACTTCCTGAACTTATCAAATCAACGCGAATCGTAAAAAGTTCTTTAACATTTATAGTGATGTACTGGATATACAATTCTAGTTTTCCTCTTCATTGTACACCATGTCAATTCTCTCGTGCATCTACTTGTCAAGATGTTATTTTTAATTAGCCCCTCCCCATAACCCCCCCCCATCCCCTTCCCCCTCACCTTTTGTCACATTATTTGCACTTTACATGTCTACTAACAACATAGTATGTTTACGGCTTTTATTTTTAGTTTTGTCCATGGACCTCTCATCGTTTACACATTGTTCATCTGTTATAAACAAAATGTTACATATTATCTGTTCTGATTATTGTACTATAATATAGGCCAAGTTGTTCCTGGTAAACATGATTCCAGTTCTATTCCAGTGGATGACATCATTACAGCTCTACTTACATCTATAAAAACTTTTGTTTTATTGTGCTAATACAGGGTGTTACAAAAAGGTAAGGCCAAACTTCCAGGAAACATTCCTCACATAAAAATAAACAAAAGATGTTATGTGGACATGTGTCCGGAAACGCTTAATTTTCATGTTAGAGCTCATTTTAGTTTCTTCCACCTACACACAATGGAGCACGTTATCATGATTTCATACGGGATACTCTACCTGGTTGGTTGGTTGGTTGGGGAAGGAGACCAGACAGCGTGGTCATCGGTCTCATCGGATTAGGGAAGGATGTGGAAGGAAGTCGGCCGTGCCCTTTCAGAGGAACCATCCCGGCATTTGCCTGGAGTGATTTAGGGAAATCACGGGAAATCTAAATCAGGATGGCCGGATGCGGGATTGAACCGTCGTCCTCCCGAATGTGAGTCCAATGTCTAACCACTGCGCCACCTCGCTCGGTATACTCTACCTGTGCTACTAGAACATGTGCCTTTACAAGTACGACACAACATGTGTTTCATGCACGATGGAGGTCCTGCACATTTCAGTCAAAGTGTTCGTACGCTTCTCAACAACACATTCGGTGACCGATGAATTGGTAGAGGCGGACCAATTCCATGGCCTCCGCGCTCTCCTGACCTCTACCCTCTTGACTTTCATTTATGGGTGCATTTGAAAGCTCTTGTCTACGCAACCCCGGTACCAAATGTAGAGACTCTTCGTGCTCGTATTGTGGACGGCTGTGAGACAATATGCCATTCTCCAGGGCTGCATCAGCGCATCAGGGATTCCATGCGACGGAGGGTGGATGCATGTATCCTCGCTAAAGGAGGACATTTTGAACATTTCCTGTAACAAAGTGTTTGAAGTCACGCTGTGTGTTTCCATACCATGAATAATGTGATTTGAAGACAAGTAATAAAATGAGCTCTAACATGGTAAGTAAGCGTTTCCGGACACATGTCCACATAACATATTTTCTATCTTTGTTTGTGAGGAATGTTTCCTGAAAGTTTGGCCGTACCTTTTTGTAACACCCTGTATGTCGGCACTAAATTGTTTAATTCATTATAACTATTTACGCCATGTAGCTATTTTAACCCTTTTGTACGCTACTTTTGATTTAGAGCAGGCAGAGTATTGTACTGTTCAGATTATTTGTTTTGCGCTTATCATCTGCAGCCATGCTTATTTTCTATTAAGATAGCTGTTATTATTCTATTTATTATATTTGGATTTGCAACCAATAAAAGCTATGTCACTATGTAGCGTCATACTTGGATGTACAACGGTATCTAACACCAAAAATTTGTACCATCGTCAATAGTCTCACTGAAAATGCTGTGAATTTTACTGTGTAATGATTTTACATCACGGTCGTCTTCTGTCAACATTTCTCTGTTTTATTGTAAACTCCTTTGTATTCTCTTGGTTTGAATGCTGTTTTAAGTCTTACGTAATCTCCCACTTTTGCAACGCCATCTTGTGTTCAAAATTTGTGTCTTCGTATAGTGATAAGTATGCTTGTATCAGTTTTTTCATGTTAGTCACCAGTGCGACATGTAGCTGTTATCTCCGCTGGTTGCTGGACGTTTCAGGGTATGAGTCTTCTTACGATAGTAATGTTTTCATTGTATGTCTACATCGCTTTGGTAACCCCTTTTTTTCCCATGCGATACGCCCCGGTAGCTGAGTGGTAGCCGGCACGGTAGCTCAGCGTGTTCGGTCGGAGGGTTACGCGCCCTCTGTAATAAAAAAAAAAAAAACTGAGTCAATCGATCAACAACGAACATAAATGGATGTCTTACGACGTCCGCCCCGAGCAGATGCATCTAACACAAGCGAACAAAATGAGATAAAAAAAAGTGGTTAACACAACAGACTATCAATCCAAAGGGCCCGGGTTCGATTCCCGGCTGGGTCGGAGATTTTCTCCACTCAGGGACTGGGTCTTGTGTTGTCCTAATCATCATCATTTCATCTCCATCGACGCGCAAGTCACCGAAGTGGCGTCAAATCGAAAGACTTGCACCAGGCGAACGGTCTACCCGACGGGAGGCCCTCGTCACACGACATTCCATTTCATTTTACATGCAGTTAAGTGATTTATTTCACTTCGTCAGATATCTAACAATGGAAAACGCCGAAAAGCGTAATATAGGATTAATAAAGTCGTTTTGCACATAAAAAATACGAAAGATTCCAGCTCAAGATGATTTTACACAATATGAGGTTATATTGTCCATTTTTTTCGCGATGATTCCTACGCTTCTTAGTTCCATGAGTATCCAAGACATGTGAGGTCGTTGCTGGGCATGAAATGTGAAAGATACGCAACTCATAGGTCAGGATCGATCAAATGGAGACCATAGCCTACATTGCTAACCCGGGCTTTCCTAGGAGGAGAAATCTTGCGTCGCGCAAACAGGAGAGGTCGTCTTGTGTCGGCAGGGACGCAGAACTTAAATACGAAGCACATTTTTGTTTTCCCAGGAAATGAAATTGCATGCGTGTTAACTAGTCAGTCCACTCGTACTGGCTCGGGAGCACCATTGAGTTTTACATAACTAATAAAGTATGAAACTATACACAAAACATTGTTCTGTATTATTTGTTGTACTAGTACTTCTAATGAGTAAGTTCATTTAATGAAAAACCTAGCAGTTGGGTGACAATGCCACTTGATTGAGTAACTTCAAAAAGGAATGTTGTAGGAGTGTCAGTGATGGACCTGAGGAACTGTGTAGACGAGTTCTGCGAGGACAAATGACTTTGAATATGATCCACAGTTCCTGAACTATAACTGCACTGACACTATCCATTTAACACTTCCACCTCTGTGATGATTCGGAAAACTCCAATCTTGGTCTCCATAATGAGATATGGCCGAAACGTTTTTTACGGTCATAGCCATAGTTTTGAAGAACATGTGTGTTTCATTCTGTTGTAGTAATTTCGACAGCTCCTCCAGAATATTTTTAAAGTGAGGTCTGTCTTCTTTGTTCTAACTTAATTATTTGAGAATGACATCTCTTTCATTTCTCTTTTTGCACGGCGGACGTAGGCTTATCGCTGAGATTCGGGGGGAAACTGGGTCACACTTATTTGTTTCTGGACATTTACCACTGACTGCGCGGGATTAGCCGAGCGGTCTTAGGCGCTGCAGTCGTGGACTATGCGGCTGGTCCCGGCGGAGGTTCGAGTCCTCCCTCGGGTATGGGTGTGTGTGTTTGTCCTTAGGATAATTTAGGTTAAGTAGTGTGTAATCTTAGAGACTGATGTCCTTAGCAGTTAAGTCCCATAAGATTTGACACACATTTGAGCATTTGAATTACCACTGGCGTTTCTGCGGAAGCCATTATTGGGTTCCATCGACACGTTAGAGCAATTTTCCATATATTTAGTGGTTGGTATTACATTTAAAACAAGTGTTCCTTTCATCTCGCACACATTCTAGAAACCTCAGCCAGTCACAGTAGCTGTCTCGCCTTTTTTTTTTTCAGAAGACCTTGTGATACCTTTTTCTTGTTTTGTCTGTCTTCTGTTTTGATCACTCACACTCTTCACCGCCTTGGCACTCATTCGTTAGAAAGCAGATTACAAAGCATTAGACTCGTTCAGAACTAGTTGACCTCGGGCACGTGACGTAAAGCGTTGACATACTACGCATTGCGCTCTGTCGGAAAACACCATCATTACTTTGTCACTTTTGAGTGGACGACTCAGTACTCAGAGTGCATTGCGTACTCCATGGCGCAAAATTCCTGCTCCAAGAAAAACCCGCCTTTAGGATTCGATTTTCTCCTGCGTGCGGGATGGTGATAATTGGGACATGGGACAGGTAGAGCCTTTGGAAACCAGAAGCGGAGGAAGAACGTGAGAGGAAGGATAGTGGTGACTTGAAGCTGGTGTGTACTTGCAGTGGGGCATTCTTTTTGAAAATGTGGACATTCCCAATATGTACAGGGTCGGAGGTTAATTGGCCGATACAAGCCAATGAGACTGGGGAATGGAATGAAGGTCTCTGCTTTATAAACATAACTGCAGATTGGCTGCGAAGCTTTTAATAATATGAGGACATTGCCTAGGAAATGGAGTAACGAGAGCACCCACGTGGTCTGCCAGAACTGTAAAGGCAGTAAAGGATGATGACAGTTCCAAATCTATTCACACATATTTTCATTGTGTTTACAATTGTTAACGTACGAATACTGAGTGAGATGACTCATGATTTATGATACAGGACTTATATTCGCAAGGAGAGGAATTCAAATCGCCGTTCGGTTATAGTGATGTAGGTTTTTCCTGTTTTACAGGAAGTCATTTCAGTGAAACCTTGGACGGTTCCATTAACAAGCCCCAACCAATTAGTTATTCATCTCTATTTTGAGCTAATTATCCATATTTAATTACCTTGTTGTTAACGAAACATTATAAACATAACCTTCTTCCCCTCCGTAACAGTACGTTTCAGAGGGCGCCGATTTGCACCGCAAAGCCGGCCGGGGTGGCCGAGTGGCTCTAGGCGCTACGGTCTGGAAGCGCGCGACCGCTACGGTCGCAGGTTCGAATCCTGCCTCGGGCAGGGATGTGTGTGCTGTCCTTAGGTTAGTTAGGTTTAAGTAGTTCTAAGTTCTAGGGGACAGATGATCTCAGAAGCTAAGTCCCATAGTGCTCAGAGCCATTTATTTGCACCGCAAAAATACATACAGCACCGAGCGTAAAATTTGATGTTGCAGCATTGCACTGATAAGCTTAGATCTCATGGGTCCCCAGTTGGTTTCAGTTAAGATGATATAGTGGCGATTCTCTTCTATTCAGTGAGATCTAGCTGGAGCACTTTATACCCACGGCTGCTAAGTTACCGCAGATGTGCAGGATAGTTTTGAATTCTAAGAACTTTTAACAAGTTGCAGCCCTGTCAGCAACTGTGATAAATTAATATGTCAAAAATCCGCCTCAGTTGCGAAATGTTACTGGTCTTTACCCAGGTTTAAGCTAGAGTAATCTAGCCTTCTTCAGGAAGCCTTCTTACTCTAGCTGAAACCTGGGTAAAGAGCAGTAACATTTCGCAACTGAGGCTGGTTTTTGACGTATTAGTTTTGGATTCGTTTGGCCTTTATGTATGTATTTCCAAGACTTCTGGGCTGCAACATAATTTCTGCGACAAATTTCTTTTTTTCATAAAAGTCATATTTAATCTCATTCTTTAGCTGCTTCCAGTATTATTAAAATAACAAATATGATGTATCTAAAGTGTACACCACCCAGTCACGTAAAGCAACTGAATAATTAAATACGACGTGGGCCGTAAGTCAGTTGTCTCTAGCAACCCTTGGACTTTGTTTCGTCTAGCGTGGTGGCAGTCAGTTGCGAACTTCATTAGTGCATAGTATCCATAATTCACTTGACACTAGGTTACGTTACTTGTTGTTATCTGAGAAAGGAGTAATAGAAAGTTAACTACAGAAAAGCGTTTATTTGTTTTGCAAACATGTTGGAAACATGACCATAATTACAGTGACGTATGTGATTTGTTCCTGAAACATTTTCCAAACATCAAACCTCCATCTCGAGAAGGTATACACAAATCAAATTTAAAATTTGAAGGGGCTGTGTGGTAGCGGAGCTCCCTTCTTGAGACCAAAGTCTGTTACTGCAGAAGAGAATTTTCAGGTTGTTGCCCGAAGATTTGTACTATCACCGATTAAATTTCAAAGGAAAGCGTCCAAGAATGAAGGCATAGCAAGTACAAGCTTACGAAGGAATCAGAAAAAGCTGAAATTGAGACCTTGTAGGCCCACTTTACATAAAGTCCTAAATGAGGGTGATCCGGACAGGCGTACAGAATTGTGTGAACTGCATACAATCTAACAAGAAGTTGATCCCAAGTCGTACAAAAGCGTTCTTTGGAGCGACGAAGTGTCTTTCACCGCGAACGGCAGAATGAACAGACGCATCTGTGTCTACTGGGATTCTACGAAACACCATGTGGCGGCGGAGACTGAGTTAAACTCTCCAGGCGTGAGTATATGGGTAGGGATTTTAAGCGGTGAGCTGTTCGGGCCACATTGACGTTAACGATACAGTCAGTTCTGTAAATTACCCAGTTATCCTTCAAGAAGTGTTGTTATAACTGCAAAATATACCACTTTTTAAGCGTTTGCAGCCGGGTAAGGAAAAGCTGAAATGGCGACAAGATGTTGTACCAATGCCTTATGGAGTTATTGTGAGAGACTTTGCAGATGAAAACTTCGATGAATGGACCGGCAGACAGGGTACTGTTGAGTGGCCTCCAAATATCACACAAATCTATTTTTTAGTCTGTGGTTTACTGAAGATTGAGGTTTATTCCGTTAAGATTCGTGATGTTAAGCATTTGAAGGAACTAATCTTGTCAGAATTTGAAAATTTGCTCAAGATTGAGGTTTATTCCGTTAATATTCGTGATGTTGAGCATTTGAAGGAACTAATTCAGTCAGAATTATAAAACCTACAGTCCCGTAAGATTGACGACAAATTCGTCAATCAGTATTTAAAAGACGCAGCGTTTGCATGAAAACCACTTTGAGCATCTTTTGTAGGTTCACTGAACTCTACATGCATTTCTGAGTTGATAATAAACTTTTATTTTCATTTTTTTTTAGTGTTGGTGTACAAAACGTATTTTTCTGAACCGACTCATAGCTCACCCTGTATATTATTTCTACGATTCGCACCATGGGCTTAAGTAACAGATGGTCAAAGCGAAACAAGTATCTCTCCTACCGCAACAGGTTCGAAGGTTCTGCTAAAATCATTACTTCAGACACATTAAAATTACGACAGTCTCGTTAATTCCGATGAAGCTTACAGCTGCTCCATTCGAAATAATGGGGTGCTAGTCTTTAACCATCCTTCTTCTTTCTCTTCAAACCAGTCGCGATACATTATTCCTAAATCCATCACACTAATGCCTATGATAATTATAACACCCATGAGGAAATTCCCACATTATTTCAAACCATGTGCCTGCAGTAAGTGGTTAAGGTTACAGAGAAGTCTTTCACACATAGGTCCAGCAGCACCACGTCTCGTATGGGCAGAATGATCAACATAACACAAAGCTGTCCACGTCACAATAATGAACCGTGACAGCATGAGCCAGTATACACAGTTGGCGCCCAAGGACGGAATATAAAAGTAAGATTGGCTCAAAAATGGTTCAAATGGCTCTGAGCACTATGGAACTTAACATCTTAGGTCATCCGTCCCCTAGAACTTAGAGCTACTTAAAACTAACTAACCTAAGGACATCACACACATCCATGCCCGAGGCAGGATTCGAACCTGCGACCGTAGCGGTCCCGCGGTTCCGGACTGCAGTGCCGAGAATCGCACGGCCACCGCGGCTGGCTAAACATAGGATTGAATCCAAGCTGAACAGAATGAATGGACTCTAGGAAAAGCGCTTGCCTTATCGTGGCATTTCTAACGATACATGGTATGTTGTCATGACAGCGTTTTGTACATAGTCATTAGATAGAAAGTAATCGTACAGAACGACGCAAAAGGTACTGCAATACGGGACCAGTGCGCGATAATCTCAATATTGCCAGTAAGAATGTAATGGAAAGAAAGGAAGATTAGAGTTTATCGTCCCGTCGACAACGAGGTCATTAGAGATGGGATGTTAACTCAAATTCGGCATGGATGGTGAAGGAAATAGGCTACGCCATTTCAAAGCAACCACCCAGGCTTTACCAAAGCGATTTAGGGAAATTACGGAAGCCTAAATTTACCTGTTTGGACGGGGATTTGAAACGCCATCTTGACAAATATGAATGAAATATCTTACCACCGAGTCATTTCTCTCGGAACGTACAGCTCGGAGCTGGTACACTGCACTGGAAGTGGATGTTTCTGCATCGACTGTTTGAGGCTGTCTGCTGCACTCCGGACTAGAGTCACGCATGCCACAACGCAGACTGCAGTGGGCACCCGGAAGCCCACTCTGGCCCATAAAATGGCAAAATGTAGTGACTTCATATGATTCACGTTCCAATGTGTTCTGCATTGCTTGCCGCACTCGCGCTAGACTCCACGATGGTGAGCTTAACCTTGCACTCAATATCGCTGAACACCATATTGGAAAAATATCATGTATGATAGTTTCAGACGTAATTGGTTACAATACGATATCTCAACTCCGCAGCACTGGGACAGTTCGATCAGAAACAATGCATACATTTATAGATCGGGGTATCGTCCATTTACATCTACATCTAAATCTACATCCATACTCCGCAAGCCACCTGACGGTGTGTGGCGGAGGGTACCTTGAGTACCTCTATCGGTTCTCCCTTCTATTCCAGTCCCGTATTGTTCGTGGAAAGAAGGATTGTCGGTATGCCTCTGTGTGCCTCATGGTCTCTTCGCAAGACATACGTAGGAGGGAGAAATATACTGCTTGACTCCTCGGTGAAGATATGTTCTCGAAACTTCAAGAAAAGCCCGTACCGAGCTACTGAGCGTCTCTCTTGCAGAGTCTTCCACTGGAGTTTATCTATCATCTCCGTAACGCTTCCGCGATTACTAAATGATCCTGTAACGAAGCGCGCTGCTCTCCGTTGGTCTTCTCTATCTCTTCTATCAACCTTATCTGGTACGGATCCCACACTGCTGAGTAGTAATCAAGCAGTGGGCAAACAGTCGTACTGTAACCTACTTCCTTTGTTTTCGGATTGCATTTCCTTAGGATTCTTCCAATCCTTTACACAATTACACGTGCCATATCTTAGTGGACCAACGTCGAGCCACAAAAATGGTTCAAATGGCTCTGAGCACTATGGGACTTAACATCTTTGGTCATCAGTCCCCTAGAACTTAGAACTACTTAAACCTAACTAACCTAAGGACATCACACACATCCATGCCCAAGGCAGGATTCGAACCTGCGACCGTAGCAGTCGCGCGGTTCCGGACTGAGCGCCTTAACCGCGAGACCACCGCGGCCGGCTGTCGAGCCACATGTGGTCAGGAAATGCAAAGCTTTTTTCCAAGTCCTGCTACTGCTTCCATAATACGTGCGTCCTCTCGATACGTTATCTACCGAAGGAGTATTGGGTTTGGTCGGTCGGCTGCAGGTTCCTCACTATTCTCTAGGAACTAGTGTTAATGGCTAGTGATGTTACATACGAAATGCGGTGATAGGAATTCCCCAGGACCACTGTGATTTCATGGCACTGCGCTTAAGAGCTCTGATTGCATCACATCGATGATTCACATGCTATTCATTTTTCAACGTCAGAAACAGAGTACATTTCTGAAGTCATAATAATTTGTGTTTGTCATGCACCTAATCATTGGTATAAAGATCATTCCAGTCATATTTGTCTCTCGTGGTGTTGCAATCCTCACAAAAGTTAGTGTAACCTTCTACTGTTCAAACGCTATAATGTATTATTTCCAACTCAAATTTTAAGGTTGCGTGTATATTTAGAGTTCTCCTTTTTTCTTTTTCTTCTTTTCAATGAAATGCCAAAGTGCGTGTACCAAAGTGTTTGTCATTATCAAATATTTGGTGCTGTCACTCTTACTTCCTTCCAATCTGTGAAGAGGCTTGGCCGGACGGAGTGACCGAGCGGTTCTAGGCGCTACAGTTTAGAACCGCGCGACCGCTACGGTCGCAGGTTCGAATCCTGCCTCGGGCATGGATGTGTGTGATGTCCTTGGGTTAGTTAGGTTTAAGCAGTTCTAAGTTCTAGGGCACTGATGATAGTGCTCAGAGCCATTTGAACTTTTTTTTACCGTAGCAACCTTCAGTAAAATTAGAATCCAGACCAAGATGAAATGACCAAATGAGGTGGTGTAATATTTAAGGCACTGGATTTGTAAACAAGAAGATAAGCCTTTTGAATTTTGTCTGGTTGTTCTGGTTCCCCCAAATCATCTCAGGCAAATGTCTGGGGATTCCTTCAAGAAGAGCATGGCTAATTTCCTGCCATATATTTGTCGAAGCCGAATCAAGATTAATCTCTTATTATCTATGCGTTTAGATGGTAATAAATCGTAATAATTCTTTCTCACTGCACTGTGGTATTTTTCACGTTCACAAATACTAATTGGATATTAAAATGTAGATCAGTGCTAGGGAAAATAGATGATTGCCCGGAGAAGGAACCCAGAGCCTTCTGCTTCATAGCAGTCAAGTCCTCCTCCAGTTACTGGAGAAGATTTGTTGATTTTTAAAATGAAGTTCCATAAAAAAATGGTTCAAATGGCTCTGAGCACTATGGGACTTAACATGTTAGGTCATCAGTCCCCTAGAACTTAGAACTACTTAAATCTAACTAACCTAAGGACATCACACACATCCATGCCCGAGGCGGGATTCGAACCTGCGACCGGAGCAGTCCTGCGGTTCCGGACCAAAGCGCCTAGAACCGCTCGGCCACCGCGGCGGGCGAAGTGCCATCAGCGACTGGTGTTGCTTATCTGCGGAACAGTGTCGATTTCATAATAATCAAAATCTCCATTTTCGGCGCTTTTGTTTATGAATAGGGTAGGTGAAGCAGAATTCAGAAATGACGCTTTCTGCACTGAGAAGATGAAGGCAAACTATTTGAAAAACTACGCTGGTGTAGATAGGTGCGACTGTTGAGTCACATGCGAATGGTACATTCAGGCCAATGCGGACTGTGCTTTCCAATATAGGAAAAGCAGTGAGAGGAATCCTTCTCATCGGTTGTGATAAACCAAAGCTGAAGAGTATTTAGGTCGACGGATTACTGTTGGCTGCCGCGCAGGAGTGCTTCCCGACAAGAAAACCACCACAGTCATTATTTAGCTGCTCACAGCGCAGCAAGCTTTCTTCGGCCTTGAGAAGAAGGATGTTTCCAGACGAGTGACTGGCCTTCGTTCCGCACTGTTCGAGTAAATCCACGAATCCCCGGCGACAGTGTTTTCAAAAGAGTTTGCTTTTTCAGTTCAGTGCATCGGGCCGTGACTACGGAGAACTCGCTCTGTTTCTGTCCAAACAGTATTCATGAGAGACGGTTCCAGTCACTTAGCCGCCGGATGTTCAACATAGAACTAACGGTGAAAAGTAAATCCTATCGCGTCGCATTTTTATTTATCTCTTTGCATTTACAGGGCTTGGGTGAAATATCATGACAACTACTACATTCTCGTTCAAATTAAATCTTTAGCGGCTATGTTGGAAAACATGCCAACCATTGAAACCTAAGTTACTTAGTTATTCTTACAGGTCCAAATTTCGAAAGCGGCTCTACGATTTTGAATAACACTTTCATTCAGCGTAATCCGCCAAATTCCTGACTTCGCATGAATCGAACTAACAAATCGAAAGATTTATCTCTGACGTTCGTGGTTTCAATTATACATCTACATCTAAGTGATTACTCTGCTATTCACAATTAAGTGCCTGGCAGAGTGTTCAATGTACCACCTTCAAGCTGCCTCTCTACCGCTCCACTCTCGAACAGCACGCGGGAAAAACGAGCAATTTAATTTTTCTGTGCGAGAACTGATTTCTCTTATTTTATCGTAATGATCATTTCTCCCTATGTAGGAGAAAGTTTTCGCAATCGGAGGAGAAAACTGGTGATTGAAATTTCATGAGAAGATCGCATCGCAACGAAAAACACCTTTGTTTTAATGATTGCCACTCCAATTCACGTATCATGTCTGTGACACTATCTACCCTATTTCCCGATAATACAAAACGAGCTGCCCTTCTTTGTACATTTCGTTGCCATCCGTCAGTCCCTCCTGATGCGGATCCCACGCTGCACAGCAATACTCCAAAATAGGGCGGACAAGAGTGGTGTAAACAGTCTCTTTAGTAGACCTGTTGCACCTTCTAAGTGTTCTGCGAATAAATCGCGGTCTTTGGTTTGCTCTACCCACAAGATTATCTATGTGATCGTTCCAATGTAGGTTATTTGTAATTATACAGGGTGTCCATAAATTATCTTTGCAAATTAAGACTCCAACAATGTTAAAACTGTGCTACATATTAACAAATGTTTTTCAACATATGATAAGATAACTCATAAAGTTATTTTTTCATTTCAGGTGACGCAGTTTTAATGCAAATTTGAACTTGAAAATCCGATAAACTGTGGACGCCACAAGGAAAGCTCAGCGTGCGGCGTTGTTCCCACAGAAGACACTCGAAACCCAAGTGAAACGAAACTTTCGAACACACTATGGGAGGCAACGACCGTCCCGACCAACTATTCGGCCTTGGAATACGTCATTTGTGGAATCAGATGGTGTTCTCTATAAAAAGAGAGCGGCTCACCCATCTGTTTCAGACGTCAACGTGGACAAGATAAGGCACTCGTTTACAAGGAGTCGTACGAAATCGGTGCCAACGGCGGCCAGAGTTGGAAATGGGACGATCAACAGTGCACAATGTCTTGCGCAAGAGGTTAGGGCTTTATCTTTAAAAGATGCAGTTGGTTCAGGCATTAAAGCCTACGGACCAAGCTCAGCGCGAACAGTTTGCAGTGGGTATGCTATGCAAGATTAAAGCAAACAATAACTTTTTGTAAAAGATTTGTTTCTCCGATGAGGCAGCCTTTCATGTATCCGGCAGATTGAATCGCCATAACATTCGTATATGGGGTTCACAGCATCCTCGTGTTACATGTGAAATGGAAACAGACTGTTCCAAGGCCAATGTTTGATACGGACTGGTGCACAATTGCATCATTGGTGTATTCTTTGTCATCGAATGTGCCGTCAACCTTGGTGTTTAACTGGATACGTTACAAGAGTTTGCCGCGTCACAACTGGAACAGATACCACACGGTGTCATATTCCAGCAGGAGGGCGCACCATCCCAACGGTCCCTAAATGTCCTTCAGTTTCTATACGAAATTTTTCCGGATAGGTGGATTGGACGAGATGGTTCAATTTGATGGCCGCCACGATTCCCTGACCTCACACGACTAGATATCTTCCTATAGGGTTCTGTAAAGGATCTGGTGTACCGAAAACCAAGGTTAGAGACCGACAGGACTTGAAGGCACCCATTCGCACTGCATTTGAACATGTCAACGTGGAGGTCTTGAATCATACGTGGAGAGAAATGCCGGTCGGGGTGGCCGAGCGGTTCTAGGCGCTACAGTCTAGAACCATGCGACCGCTACAGTCGCAGGTTCGAATCCTGCCTCGGGCATGGATGTGTTTGATGTCCTTAGGTTAGTTAGGTTAAAGTAGTTCTAAGTTTTAGGGGACTGATGACCTCGGAATTTAAGTCCCATAGTGCTCAGAGCCATTTGAACCATTTGGAGAGAAATGGAATTACGAATAGACATTAACCTTGCTACTAATAATGCACACATTGATATGTATGAATGAGGAAACATAACTTTATTAGTTGTCTTATCGTATGTCCAGAACTATTTGTTAGTATGTAGTATAGTTTTAAAGGTATTAAAGTTTTAATTTGTGAAGATAAGTTATGGACATGCTGAATTTTACTATCTGAAGCACGTCTGACTTGACAAAAATGAAGCAAGGATTGCTACACTCTCCCTACTTTGTCGTTTGATAATCCTAATTATCCTCGCCATCCTGGAGTCTATCACGTGTCGGGTAAACACTACAGGATAGGGAGGTCTGTGCGGAGAGAATGGAGAAATAAGATACAGCCAAGGGCGTAGGCACAGAGGGTGTGCAAAAACTAATACAAAAATTAAACAGGAAAGGGAAGCAGTTTAAGAATTAACCGGAACATATAGTGAACTCTGCCACCCTGCGTTCTCCAAGCTTTTGACTACGAGCAGCAAGTTTTCCCTCGGCCTGCGACTATAGGCGCACGCTGTCGTAACAGTGCCATAAATCCAGGTATCACTATAAAGAGACGACTACGGCTGAACAGACGTCAATCCCTAACGTGGTTTATGAAGCAGCAGTGCTCTTTAGTCACGCAGTGGCTGCCTACACAGCTTGCTCATGTACAATAATGAATTTCTTGGTGCTACGCGAGCGGATGATGCAGCAAATGTGTCATTTGACAGAAAGCTTTAGATTTTTACCGGTTTCTCCAGCAATACGCTAATGTGGTGGAAGAAAGGAAGCAACAAAGTGGAGGGGATATGTAATTTACTTGCCTCCGAGTTTCACTTGGTACAGTCTGCCGTACAAATAATAATTATTTAAATATTTTTTTTTTAATATAACGAGTTTTTAAAACGGATTAAGAAGTATAAAATAATTCATCCTAACCTCATCCAGGCTACCAACATCATACATACAGTTCTGAAAAATTGTGCTTGTGCATTTTTAATAGCTACGAATATACTTGTCGAAATTAAAACGAAAACTTTGGGTGCATGCAATAGATAATAGGTCGGAGGTGAATTATTCATGCATCAATGATGCAGCCCATGCACCCACGTTTTTAGTTTTAAATTGTACAAGAATCTTCATGCCTATGAACAGTTCAGGAGCACAAATTTTCAGAGCTACCAGCATGAGTTTAGGAAGCTGTATGGAACTAGGAAAAAATATTTTATACTTCGCAGTCCGTTAGAAAATCGCATTATATTCAAACGTTTCTTATTTAAATAACTGTTTTCTCCTTTTTAGTCTTATGTGTGTCAAATTCTTCAGACGATGTCAAACATTTTGATGAGATTACAACAAAGAAAAGTGGTAAATTTTAGGATTATTTCAGTTTCTTTTCACCTGAGTCAACAAATACATTGCATCCTCCTACGATTAACTCACTAAAAGATCTCAATGGCAAATTTGGGGAGAGTCGGGCGTACACGGGGACTTACCAGCAACCGCTCCTACCACGAAAACGGGAAATTAGCAGTGGTACATTAAGGTACCCTCAGCCACAAACCAGACACGAGAGCGGGTTAATATTGTACGGTCATCTAGTTTTGAGCTTTATTGGAAGTTTCATGTCTTTAACCCATAGGGAAATGATAATGGTGAACAGATTAGCCGGCCGAGGTGGCCGAACGGTTCTAGGCACTACAGTGTGGCACCGCGCGACCGCTACGGTCGCAGGTTCGAATCCTGCCTCGGGCACGGATGTTTGCGATGTCCTTAGGTTAGTTAGGTTTAAGTAGTTCTAAGTTCTAGGGGACTGATGACCTCAGAAGTTAAGTCTCATAGTGCTCTGAGCCATTTTTGTAAACAGATTACCCTCCACCAGACACCAGGCAAGAAAGAAAGTTAACATCGCTTTGCCATCCAGTTCAGAACTATGTTGAAAGCTTCAAGTCTCTAGCCCATCGGGCTTTTAGTTTAAAACCAATTGTAAACATTGCACCGAACAAAGAGACAAGAGAGCGACCTGATAAAACATGTTAAAATGAATTGAAAATAACCCCTGCTGTGGCTGATTAATGATACTGCAGGAGTTGCCAGTCGTTGCGTCTATAGACAGCCCTACTCTATTCATCTAAGCTGACCCCTCACGTATCCTGCGTTGCTGCCCATGGACTGTATTGTTCAATCGTTTGATGTCGTAAGGCCTCCGGAAGCAAGCATTACTTATCCATTAGGTATTTTGTTGTTATTCTAGCACGAATGAAACTCTGACACATACTACAGAATCAAAAGTTTGTTTGTTAATCAGTTCAAAAATGGTTCAAATGGCTCTAAGCACTATGGGACTTAATACCTGAGGTCATCAGTCCCCTAGAAATTAGGACTACTTAAACGTAATTAATCTAAGGACATCACACACATCCATGCCCAAGGCAGGGTTCGAACCTGCGACCGTAGCGGTCGCGCGGTTCAAGACTGAAGCGCCTAGAACCGCTCGGCCACACTGGCCGGCTTGTAAATCAGTATTCTACAAGTATAACCCGTGTAGTTCTTGTATTAAATATCACTGGTCATTTGGCTTCTCAGGTCTGTCAGTCGTCCACATAAGAACCAATTCCAGCAGCTGCCATTAACAATTAGGTATAGATGTTGTTTTACATTCGGTTATCTTTATAAAATTTTATATGTTTTATGATTTATTTCACGCAATGATACATTTAATTGGTAGTGTGCAATAATTTTTCATCAGTATATTTCACTTAAGTAATATTTTTCAATATTGCATCATTTTCGTAAAAGTAACTTACAAAGCTGGAGAAAGATAGGTTTTCAGGAAGGGAAGGGGGTGAAGTGAGCGCAGCTTTAGCAGTCGTGCCAGGGACGCAGGATCAAACGGTATTAGGCTGAAACAGGACTCGAACGAGGACACTACATTTTGCCACTCTGCGCCACAGAAGGTGTTCGCTTGTACGTTTGCAATCTGAGGTGTTTGTGATTTTTGGGAAAATGAAACCGACGCAGAGGAATGTATGACACCAAACGCCAACAGAGGGAAACTTCTCCATTCGATTCTCAGAATGCCGTATTTTCTTAATGTTTTTCAGTGGCAGGAATCTGACTCCGGGTCGAAGTCCTTGACAGTACCAGAAAAACGACTTGCGTCTCCAGAACACAGCCTTTAATCAGCCTCTGTAAATAACAACAAATCTCTCCCATGGTTTTGAACGCGTTAGATACAGAAGTTATTTACGATTACCCTTCTCTGCCATCACATTTATTCTAGTGCCCCTTGCTGAAATACCCAGTTGGCTCTAATCTATCTTCATTTTCCATGTTTTCTCACCTTATTATATTCAGTTAATCATTACTATTATTATTGTTACCATTACTACTTAGTCAACCTATACGGATAGCCGCTTGAGTTAGCATGCTGCACCCGGGATTTGGAAAGCGCGCAGGTCCATGATCGAATCCGCTCGGTGGATTAACGATGAGGGTCGGTATGCCGGCCAGCCTGGCTATGGTTCTTAGGCGGTTTCCCACATTCGACGAGGCGAATACCGAGGTGGTACCCATGTCCTGCCTGTTACAAGATTCTCAAACATGCTCACACTTCCACATGGAGTAACACTAGACGCAGACTGCTGGGGTACAAAAATTCTGTCCTACGGGGAAAAGAGTTGGCGAAAAGAAGGGCATCAGGCCACCTTCTAACACTAATATTGCCAAATCCAATAATTGACATGTCGATCCCGTGAGGATATGAGATAAAGGCCAGGAAAAAGAAGAGAAGACTACTTCTTAGTCACTTTTGTTCTTCGAATACCATCAGTTACTGCAACTGTCTTCGGGTTACATATGCCAGAGGCTGGGCAAGATAATATGTTCAGTACTATTACTTTCATCATCACTATTTTTGATATATGTCATGTTACTGATATTACTGATTTGTTGAGTGATCATGAATGATGTTTTGTATGTAGCTGTAAGGTGATTAGATTAAATGAACAAATAACTAAGAAAGTAAAATCTATCTTCGATTAAATGCTATCGATCGGGTTGCAGATGCTACACAGATTCTCGGAATATTCAGAATCTGTTGTGAATCGTGTAAATAGTGAAACAATAAGCTATCGCGTGCTGTTGTTCGTGATGTTTTTTATTGCAGTACTCCTTGAACTATCTGACATTAAATCGGCTGTACCATTCAGTATGGTAGTATGATTTGGGAATTCATCAAACAACTAACGTGTATGGCGAAGTTAGGATTCGAATTTATGCACTTCGGGGGCAAGAGCGCAATATATTCCCACTGGGCAATAGCGATGGTTTCATTCTTTTGATAATGCAAATTGTTCATTTGGGCACTGTGACAGTACACTGGCATATCACGGAATGATTCTAGATTTATAAAAAAAATTTGTAATGACAGCATTAATTGAGCAACATGCTGTTTATTTCTTTGATGTTTAACCTTCATTCCGCTGAGAATGGTACCTGTTAGCGTCATTTGGCAAATCTCCTAGTGCCATATTTTTTAATATACTTTGTGCACAAACCGCAGAACTAGTTTCGTGGTACATTAATCGACAGTCATACATATCAGTATGACACGAAAATGAGTTCATCATATACCTCACCGAAACTGGAACACACTAAATGGCCGAAATCGTTTAAAATATTCCAAATTCAGCTTACGTATACAGGGTGAAAAGTATTTAAACCGACAAACTCTGGGAGGTTGTAGGGGACATCAAAACAAATATTTTTCCCTAATGTCATTTTTTTCTTATGAGGAGTATTTAAACCGGTAGAGGAAGATTTCTCTGGTGGTAAATTAATTAAAGCAACAAACACTTTTCTATTTTTTTATGACCAAGAGACAACACATTAACACAACCCAGTTTCAATTACAGTAGATTTTCAAAAATGCCTCCATTGACACGTAAACAAAGGTTACACCGTCGGATCATGTTCCGTCTGACACGGCAAAAACACCAGGAGTATCCTGGATTGTTCCTGCTGCTGTTACTATCCAGGCAACCAGATCCTCTACTGATGCAACAGGAGTTGCGTAAACAAGGTTCCGCATCTCTCCCCACACAAAAAGTCCAGAGGGGACATATCTGGGGATTGAGCAGGCCATGGTACAGGACCTATTCTGCCAATTCACGTTTCTGGGAACCGTCGATCCAGGAATCGACGTACACGACGACTGAAATGTGCCGGCGCCCCGTTATGCTGGAACCACATGCGTCGTCTTGTAGGGATCTGGACGTCTTCCACCAATTCTGGCAATGCTCTGGCGAGAAAATTGTAATAGTGCCTGCCATATAATGGCCTAGGTAGCAGATACGGCCCAATTAAACAGTCCCTAACAACACTGACCCACACATTAACGAAGAACCGAAATTTATGAGCGCTAGCAACTGTGGCATGTGGGTTACCCTCACTCCAAACATGCGAATTGTGCATGTTGACGACTTCATCACGCCTGAACATTGCTTCATCGGTAAACAACACAGGGGATGGAAATGTAGGATGCACTTCACACTGTTCCAGGTACCATTGCAAAACTGTGCTCTGGGTGGATAATCAACTGGTTCCAGGTTGTGGACACGCTGTAAGTGAAATGGAAGTAACAATTGCTCTTGAAGGACTGTTCTTACTTTCGTCTGATTCGTCCTCATGTTATGTGCAATTGCACGAGTGCTGATTGAAGGATCCGCTCCACATGCTACAAGACAGCTTCCTCAAATTGCAGCGTTCTTACCATGCGAAGGCGTCCCTGTCCAGGTAATTAGCTAAATGACCCGGTCTCACGCAGACGTTGGTGCACAGCAGCAAAGGCCGTATGATGCGGGATACGGCGATTAGGATATTGTTGTTGATAAACCCGCTGTGCAGCTCGTCCGTTGTGGTACGCTACGTAGTACGCACCAACCATATCAGTGTACTCACACCAGGTGTATCGCTCCATTAGTAAACAGAGACAATGCACTGCTACACTGATGGACAGCACTTGCCTACTCGTAATACGCCGTCTAACAACTGAAGATCGTAATACGGCCTCTCACAATTGAAGAGCGTAATTCGGCCTCCTCCGGTTTAAATAATCCTAATAGGAAAAAATGAAATTAGGGAAAAATATTTGTTTTGATGTCCCCTACAACCTCCCGTAGTTTGTCGGTTTAAATACTTTTCACCCTGTAGTTCTGGATCTACCTTGACGCGAAGCAGAAGTGATAATTAAAATAGTGATATTTTTTGATACGTTTAGATCTCGTCGCTAACGATGGGCATATGGAATTCCTGGTGGTACTCTTCACAAGTGAAGGATGGACAGAGGTAACCAGACGAGTCTATGTTTGTAGATTGAGAAGAAAAGGGTTGCGCAGACACAGAAGTAATTACGCGTATTGCCCTGGGAAGCGTGGTAGTATAATTACTGTCCTGATATTTGTTAATGAGTTTCTGGACAGTATTCGTTGCAATCTCAACCTTCCCGCAGTTGCTGCTGTTTTTTCATGAATCACGCATAACCTGCAGAAATATCCAATTATATCTTTCGTAAATATCTGGCTGGTGCAAATAGGTAACGCAAACGTCAGGAGTAGATTCATTTGTAGAATACAGGGCATCTGCCATTTGTTGGACTGGCTGAAAATCACTGCACGATACGTTATGGACTATTGATCGAGTGTGTAGGATCCATATCAGGTTGAGGTAACAGGGAGCATCGAGCGAATATACACTCCTGCAAACTGAAATAAGAACACCGTGAATTCATTGTCCCAGGAAGGGGAAACTTTATTGACACATTCCTGGGGTCAGATACATCACATGATCACACTGACAGAACCACAGGCACATAGACACAGGCAACAGAGCATGCACAATGTCGGCACTAGTACAGTGTATATCCACCTTTCGCAGCAATGCAGGCTGCTATTCTCCCATGGAGACGATCGTAGAGATGCTGGATGTAGTCCTGTGGAACGGCTTGCCGTGCCATTTCCACCTGGCGCCTCAGTTGGACCAGCGTTCGTGCTGGACGTGCAGACCGCGTGAGACGACGCTTCATCCAGTCCCAAACATGCTCAATGGGGGACAGATCCGGAGATCTTGCTGGCCAGGGTAGTTGACTTACACCTTCTAGAGCACGTTGGGTGGCACGGGATACATGCGGACGTGCATTGTCCTGTTGGAACAGCAAGTTCCCTTGCCGGTCTAGCAATGGTAGAACGATGGGTTCGATGACGGTTTGGATGTACCATGCACTATTCAGTGTCCCCTCGACGATCACCAGAGGTGTACGGCCAGTGTAAGAGATCGCTCCCCACACCATGATGCCGGGTGTTGGCCCTGTGTGCCTCGGTCGTATGCAGTCCTGATTGTGGCGCTCACCTGCACGGCGCCAAACACGCATACGACCATCATTGGCACCAAAGCAGAAGCGACTCTCATCACTGAAGACGACACGTCTCCATTCGTCCCTCCATTCATGCCTGTCGCGACACCACTGGAGGCGGGCTGCACGATGTTGGGGCGTGAGCGGAAGACGGCCTAACGGTGTGCGGGACCGTAGCCCAGCTTCATGGAGACGGTTGCGAATGGTCCTCGCCGATACCCCAGGAGCAACAGTGTCCCTAATTTGCTGGGAAGTGGCGGTGCGGTCCCCTACGGGACTGCGTAGGATCCTACAGTCTTGGCGTGCATCCGTGCATCGCTACGGTCCGGTCCCAGGTCGACGGGCACGTGCACCTTCCGCCGACCACTGGCGACAACATCGATGTTCTGTGGAGACCTCACGCCCCACGTGTTGAGCAATTCGGCGGTACGTCCACCCGGCCTCCCGCATGCCCACCATACGCCCTCGCTCAAAGTCCGTCAAATGCACATACGGTTCACGTCCACGCTGTCGCGGCATGCTACCAGAGTTAAAGACTGCGATGGAGCTCCGTATGCCACGGCAAACTGGCTGACACTGACGGCGGCGGTGCACAAATGCTGCGCAGCTAGCGCCATTCGACGGCCAACACCGCGGTTCCTGGTGTGTCCGCTGTGCCATGCGTGTGATCATTGCTTGTACAGCCCTCTCGCAGTGTCCGGAGCAAGTATGGTGGGTCTGACACACCGGTGTCAATGTGTTCTTTTTTCCATTTCAGGGAGTGTATAAAGGAGCGACGCGAATTCCGCAAGTTTGTTCGCTTCACAGGAGAATGCAATGTAAACGCTGTCAAATCCCAAATGTTAGTTACTCGAAGCAAGGACGCTCAACAACTCGTGAAAATATAACAATGAATTTCCAAAAAACTGTTTTTATCTATTTGAACTCTCTGACCGTAAATGAAAAGGGAAAGATCATTAATATATGGTTCAGCGAAAGCTACTCTATGTTGCGCACTTTATAGGGATTTGGAGTTTATACTCTCTCTTCCTGACCCATAAGATCAAACTTACACAAGCGGCAGAGAACTCTAAACACAGCAGAAAAAGCAGATGGAAATGCATGTTTTATATGTCACATCATCTTGAAAGAGTAATGTGTGAATCTGTGATGTTTGGAAACTGTTTTAGCTGTTAAATCAAACAATAACCTGCCACATCGACGTTGGGGAACTCGTAAAACAATACACAATCGCCTGTGATGTTTTCGCTGAGGAGTATGCAGCTGCACACAGTTTGTGCCTGGCCATCAAACTTTACTTTTCGTAGGAGCTTGCTGTCACGGTATAATCACGTCTAGCATGGTGAAGGCGGCTTCGACTACCCGTATTTCTGGTGTTAGCAAGAATTCTGTATGAACCTGTGGGAAATAATTTTACAAAATACGTCAATGTAAAGTACAATCTATGACTGGTCCACGTTATCTGGACTTCACCAGAGATGTGTTGCCAGAGATACTGGACGCAATACCTCTTGTTTTCCGCGAAAGTGTGTACTCCCTAAACGACAGTGCAACAGTCCAGTTTAATATCTACGTGCAGTAGTGACGAAACTAAATACAAGAAATGAAGGATACGAACAGGGTGAGAGAATATGTTTATTATGCTTAGTACTATCTTAGAAGAAAGATTAAGGAAAGGCAAACCTACGTTTGTAGCATTTGTAGACTTAGAGAAAGCTTTTGGCAATGCTGATTGGAATACTCTCTTTCAAATTCTGAAGGTGTCAGGGGTAAAATACAGGGGGCGAAAGGCTATTTACAATTTGTACAGAAATCAGATGAAAGTTATAAGAGTCGAGGGGTACGAAAGGGAAGCAGTGGTTGGGAAGGGAGTGAGACAGGGTTGTAGCCTATCCCCGATGTTATTCAATCTGTATATTGAGCAAGCAATAAAGGAAACAAAAGAAAAGTTCGGAGTAGGTATTAAAATCCATGGAGAAGAAATAAAAACTTTGAGGTTCGCCGATGACATTGTAATTCTGTCAGAGACAGCAAAGGACTTGGAAGGACAGTTGAACGGATTGGACAGTGTCTTGAAAGGAGGGTATAAATGAACATCAACAAAAGCAAAACGACGATAATGGAATGTAGTCGAATTAAGTCGGCTGATGCTGAGGGAATTAGATTAGGAAATGAGACACTTAAAGCAGTAAAGGAGTTTAGCTATTTGGGGAGCAAAATAACTGATGATGGTCGAAGTAGAGAGGATATAAAATGTAGACTGGCAATGGCAAGGAAAGCGTTTCTGAAGAAGAAAAACTTGTTAACATCGAGTATAGACTTAAAAGTCAGGAAGTCGTTTCTGAAAGTATTTGTATGGAGTGTAGTCATGTATGGCAGTGAAACGTGGACGATAAATAGTTTAGACAGGAAGAGATTAGAAGCTTTCGAAATGTGGTGCTACAGAAGAATGCTGAAAATTAGATGAGTAGATCACATAACCAATGAGGAGGTATTGAATAGAATTGGGGAGAAGTGGAGCTTGTTGCACAACTTGACTAGAAGAAGGGATCGGTTGGTAGGACATGTTCTGAGACATCGAGGGATCACCAATTTAGTATTGGAGGGCAGCGTGGAGGGTAAAAATCGTAGAGGGAGACCAAGAGATGAATACACTAAGCAGATTCAGAAGGATGTAGGCTGCAGTAGGTACTGGGAGATGAAGAAGCTTGCACAGGATAGAGTAGCATGGAGAGCTGCATCAAACCAGTCTCAGGACTGAAGACCACATCAACAACAACAACAACAACAACAACATCAACAACAACAACAACAACATGCTTAGTACAGCAGAAACCAAGAAATAAGAACGTAAACAGACAACAGTCGTCATCGAAGGAGCTGCCTTTATGTGCGTCGCTACCTGAATGCAGCGTATCGTCAACATTGCATCGGCCGAGATGGTCCGATGCGTTGACCAGCGAGATCGTCAGACGTCACTTGCCTTGACTATATCCTCTGGGGATATGTCAAGACACCGGTGTACGAAACCTCCATGAACAGTGCTGAGGAACTTGCTGCACGTATCGTGGCAGTAGCTGGGGAAGTCCGCGGCCTGGTATTTTCCAGGACATCAGACTTTCCATGCGCTGCAGCTGTGAGGCCTGCGTCACAGCGCTTGGCCGTAATTTCGAACACCTTCTTTGATGACGTTAGTTGTCTGTTTTTATTCTTATTTCTTGGTTTCTGCTATACTAAACATAATAAATAAGTTTCCTCAACCCGTTCGCGTTCCTTTTTGTGTTTTGTGCCGCCACTCCCGCAGATGGAAAGGGTTTGCGACCATGCATTTCTATGTTATTCTCCATTGTTTAGGTGTACTCTACCTCTCCTTAAAGTTTGTAGCATATGTGCTAAAGCATCCTGTATGTCTGCGAGCTGCTGGGCAACGACGCGGTCGTCGGAATTGGTATTCCATACTTTTTTCCAAAGGACGTAAAAGATGTTGTTAATATATTAAAAACCTCAGTCGAAACTGATGAGAGTCCTAATTGTCAGGTTGTGTGAGATACTGCGGGAATAATAAGGAGAATGCGGCAAAATTTCATGCGCGGTTGCAGTGCATATACTGAGAGATGTGGTTAAGGGCTTGCACATTTATAAGGAGCTGTTGCAAAGAATTTTAACTCGTTTATGCGTATAAAACAGTAAATAGGCGTTTTCGACTATTTATTTAATCATTTATATTACTCCTGTACGGTGACGGATTAAGAGTTGACTAGTTACTGCTCTTCAGAATTTAAATAAAGTTAAATAATGTTGAAAAATATTTATGAGGCAAAAGAATGAAAACTGGATTCTTTATGTGATGGTGGTGCGCGTAGTTCCATTACCTATGGAGAAAGAGTTCCTGGTAACCGCAGGGTGATTACTTGAATGCGGATAGGATTGGAGGACATGTTACATTAAATAATGATGTGCAGAGTTCGGCAGGAACAAAAAAATGGCTCTGAACACTATGGGACTTAACAGCTGAGGTCAGTCCCCTAGAACTTAGAACTACTTAAACCTAACTAGCGGTCGCGTGGTTCCAGACTGAAGGGCCTAGAACCGCTCGGTCACAGCGGCCGGCTCAGGCAGGAATAAGTGGGTTGCAGGTAAGGTGACATATGACTGATAGGGTGGGTATATTTCAAGTTTTATTTCACGTTTTGGAGTCTAAGGCGATAGAAGTTACCCTGGGAAAGAATGTGGAGTGATTTGAGGTGAAAGGAGAGTGAGGTATGTCAATACTGCCGAGGCTTCACGCCAAGGTTGTCAAAGATGAGATATACGTTGCGATGTTAGGCTTAAGTTTCCAGAAGTTGTAGGACAGGCGCAGTTGTCTGAGGAGGGTTAAATACTGTATGAGCTTTCTTTACTCGATAAAAAAAATGTTTTCGTCTATAAAGTAGGCGACCATTCATTCCATTAATTATGGAATACCTTGGTCGAAATTTAATTTATTGACTCTTTTTGATATATCACCATTATAACATGCCTGTCTTAAAAAGAGAAAGAAGGTATTACAATATTAGTGCCACTGAACAGTTATATGCACAACAGTCACACTTTGGATCAATAATCACATCTTACACAAAGTACAGATGTAACGCATGACCATTGTGCATATAATTGTTCTGTGTCGTTCCCTTTTCTTATTAACCCAGCTATGTTCTGATGCATCGTAACGCAACAATAAATTCATTTGCGACCAAGACATTCCACAGTTATGAGCTGGTACAAGGAGAGCTAGCAGAACATAGTCGGATATGGAATGCGAAGTGAAGTACACGTCATTCAAGGTTTTGGAGGGTGGCAAAAGCTAAAGTAGGTGTTGCTCAGCATTACAGAGGAGGGAACAAGCGCATACCCATGGTGTTTTAACAGGTGATCAGAATGCCGTACGTGGTCATATGAATTTTCGAACAGGGACGGTTGACGCTTATAATAATGTCAATGAAAGAGGTGGACCAGGCATACGTGTTGAATGTCTGCCGAGAAGTTGGGAGGAAAGCCATACAAGGCCGTAGAGGGAGGGAGGTGTCGTCTGAGGTATTTACTGGTTCAAATGGCTCTGAGCACTATGGGACTTAACATCTGAAGTCATCAGTCCCATAGAACTTAGAATTAAATAAACCTAACTAACCTAAGGACATCACAAACACATCCATGCCCGAGGCAGGATTCAAACCTGCGACCGTAGCAGTCGCACGGTTCCGGACTGAAGCGCCTAGAACCGCTCGGCCACCGCGGCCGGCGAGGTATTTAATGTTACGATTGTAGAGGGTGAAGTCGAAGACTTTGTCGAATACGAATGATGTTTCACTTGAAGGATTGTTGTGTTTTTAGAGAGAGAAGGGATTATGATGACTGACACTGCTCTGGGTAGATAATGCTCGAGAGGATCTACATATTAAACTATATTATCACGTATGGCGGAGGATAGGTTCGGTTCCTCGGTCACTTCCTATCCGATTTCCAATGCTGTGGGAGAAGAACCACTATTGGAAAGCCTCTTTAATGAACTGGAGTTCCTGTACTTTTACCTCAGTTAATTAGTTAGTTTTATTTTCTTCCTGTGAGATATGTGCAAGAGGAAAGCAATAAGATGGCTAAATATTCTAGGAACGTACGTTCTCGCATTTTAACAGTCAACGTCACTGTGATCTACGAGGGTCACACAGAAAGTTTTTTTCTGAGTCGAAAACAATGTTACGAATGCGAAGCGTTACGTATGTATTACTTGAAGTCTCCCGAGTGAGCGCGCCAAGTTTTCGTCACTTCCAACAGAGAGCGTAGCTGCAAGACAGTTTCAAAAAGGCGTCTGTAGGTGATGTACGTTACAAGCAACGTTCCGTCATTGAATTTCTCACTGCAGAGAAAGAAACTGTGCCGAATACTCACAAATGCTTGTGCAAAGTCTATGGAGCATCTGCTGCCGACAGAAGTACAGTTAGTCGCTGGGCACGGAGGGTGAGGTCATCAAAAGGCGGTTCGGCGAAGCTCCACAAGTTGCAGCGGTCGGGGAGACCATCCACGGCTGTCACAACTGACATGTTGCAGCGAGCTGATGTCATTCGCGAGGACAGACGCATTACGACTCTGCTGTTGGCGTTGCATCTGTCAATCAGCCAAGGAAAGCACTGTCTCCGCCACCAGGACAACATTGGTACAGATAGGGTGTACACGCTCTTGTTTCGCGCTGGAGGAAGGCCACAGAACGGTATGGATATTACGTGGAAAAATGAGGCGTGTAGATAAAACACCATTCTTTCGTATGGGTAATTCTCATTATGTTCAATAAAGAATTGTTGAAGAAAAAAAATGCGGCGCATACTTTCTAGGCAACCTTCGTACAACACGTCTCTTGTTTTCCTCTCTGAATCGTATCTGGTAAGGGTCACAGAGCGAGGAGCAATATCTAAGTAGCAGTTGAATGGCGGTTTTGTAACCTACTCCACTCGTAGGTGGACTGCGCATCCTGAGGATTCTTGCAATGAATCTGTCTTAAACCTAACTTTCCATAATTACTTTTATGTGGTTGTTTCACTTGAAAATTGTCCGTACATAAAATATCAGGTGTTTAATCGATGTGAGTGTCTCTTGTGACTCCCCAGCAGTCATGTAATCAAACAATAACTGGTCTTTCCACCTATATAAATAGGGCTGCCTAATCCCTCAGGGTTATCTTGAGCTCAAAAAGGAAAAATTTCGGTCTGTTGTCAGAGCCAATAGTTACTCAGGAGAGTGCTGTTACTAAGTAGGTACCAACAGTGTTGTGCCGACAGATTTGTTTGTTCATATTCATCACCAGATGATCTATCCTAACACGTTTGTCACAATGGAAAGTTATTGTTTTGTTTATTCCTCAAACTTTCGTCTCTATACAAGCACCTTCAGGGAACACAGATTGTTGGTGACTGCTTTTTTTTTTTTAATTTCACGCCTTTTACAACTTTATCCATACGCAGTTTAATGTTTTTCTTTTTCAAAGTAAACTATATAAACACTCTGATTTTAAAAAAATTGTCAACATAACCAACGAATGTGGGATACTTCTGACCATAGTTTTTCCGATTTGCTTTGTGTTCCAGTAACCATGAATCACATTTCTAATCTTCAAATTCGATTTAATGTGTGCTAAACTAGCCCACAAAATACATTCGTTTACAAAACAGTTTCGCTCTTTTTTAAATATAGTTTATTAAAAAGGGTTCTTGCTGGAGAGAGTAAGCCGTCGAAGCACAGAACAAGAGAGTTAATGCTGACGTGCACACAAACAGAATATTCAGCATCACGAGATGCAGAGCCGTCGACACACGGAAGGAGCTGGTTAACGTGATTTTGCGCTGTCAGCGCTCGCCAGCAGCAGTTGTCGGTTTATTTGCCAAACTGTAGTTTGCCCACGAAAATGGATACGCATAGAATTCTTATGGAGGCTCTCTTAAAATGCACATTTCCTATCTTGACCCTATGCTAGTCATGTTATTCTGTCTGTAGTACACAAAAACCAAAACTTCAGTAAGTGTTACCATGTAATAAGACAAAAATGAAGGATACATGTCCACTTAGTAAGGACATCAGCTTATAAAAATATACCAAATCGAACAAATTCGTTCCTGAAGAGAGTGCGCTTATACACTATTGGCCATTAAAATTGCTACACCACGAAGATGACGTGCTACAGACGGGAAATTTAACCGACAGGAAGAAGATGCTGTGATGTGCAAATGATTAGGTTTTCAGAGCATTCACACAAGGTTGGCGCCGGTGGCGACACCTACAACGTGCTGACATGAGGAAAATTTCCAACCTATTTCTGATACACAAACAGACGTGCACACAAACAGAATATTCAGCATCACGAGATACAGAGCCTGGTGAAACGTTGTTGTGATGCCTCGTGGAAAGAGGAGAAATGCGTACCTTCACGTTTCCGACTTTGATAAAGGTCAAATTGTAGCCTATCCCGATTGCGATTTATCGTATCGCGACATTGTTGCTCGCGTTGGTCGAAATCCAATAACTGTTAGCAGAATATGGAATCGGTGGATTCAGGAGGATAATACGGAACGCCGTACTGGATCCCAACGGCCTCGTATCACTAGCAGTCAAGATGACAGGCATCTTATCCGCATGGTTGTAACGGATCGTGCAGCCACGTCTCGATCTCTGAGTAAACAGATCGGGACGTTTGCAAGACAACAACCATCTGCACGAACAGTTCGATGTCGTTTGCAGCAACATGGACTATCAGCTCGGAGACCATGACTGCGGTTACCCTTGACGCTGCATCACAGACAGGAGCGCCTGCGATGGTGTACTCAACGACGAACCTGGGTGCACAAATGGAAAAACATCATTTTTTCGGATGAATCCAGGTTCTGTTTACAGCATCATGATGGTCGCATCCGTGTTTGGCGACATCGCGGTGAACGCATATTGGAAACGTGTATTCGTCATCGCCATACTGGCGTATCACCCTGCGTGATGGTATGGGGTGCCATTGGTTACACGTCTCGGTCACCTCTTGTTCGCATTGACGCCACTTTGAACAGTGGACGTTACTCTTCAGTTGTGTTACGACCCGTGGCTCTACCCTTCAATCGATCCCTGCGAAACCCTACATTTGAGCAGGATAATGCACGACCGCAGGTTGCAGGTCCTGTACGGGCCTTTCTGGATACAGAAAATGTTCGACTGCTGCTCTGGACAGCACCCTCTCTAGATCTCTCACCAGCTGAAAACGTCTGGTAAATGGCGGCCGAGCAACTGGCTCGTCACTATACACCAGTCACTACTCTTGATGAATTGTGGTATCGTGTTGAAGCTGCATCGGCAGCTGTGCCTCTACACGTCATCCAAGCTCTGTTTGACTCAAGGCCCAGGTGTATCAAGGCCGTTATTACGGCCAGAGGTGGTTGTTCTGGGTACTGATTTCTCAGGATCTATGCACCCAAATTGAGTGCAAATGTAATCACATGTCATTTCTAGTGTAATATATTTGTCCAATGAATACCCGGTTATCATCTGCATTTCTTCTTGGTGTAGCAATTTTAATGGCCAGTAGTGTATTTATGTATTACAAAAATTATTTCTATGACTCTGATAAGAGACTTCCACAACTTCTTAGAAAATGCGTAGGTGAAAAAAAATTCTATACAGCATGACGAAAACCGTCTAATGAACCAACCTCCGTCTCATAACATGTTGCCTCAACCAACTATGTTATGCTGAAACTCAGTCTCTAGTGACCACATATTTTATGTTACAGCATTCTAAAGGCTTTAATCGCCGAAATGTTACTTGTATTTAATTACAAAAATCCTTGCAAGAACGAAGCGTTTTCCTGGATCTTCAATTGGTTGTTGCCTAAAAATGGCTTACTCTCACAACACGCGAGGTATAACGCGAAAATAACTAAATAAAAATCTTCTTTAACCAGTAATATGATCTTTCCCGTCATATTTTTACAACAAACCGTACCAATAACAATTGGTTCTCGTGATATACAGTGTGCTGGTTTATAGAAACAGTATATATCCATAGGGTGTAACGCATCACATAAAACCCATTGAGTATGGGCTTCTACTCAACACGACAAACATAGCATGGCGTCTGCTTTCAGCTAGTGATGTAGGGGGCGTTCTTACTACCTATTGGTTGTACTTTATGTGGTACATTTCCGAAATATCGCAGAAATTATTTTGTGTCTCACGTGACGAAATAGCTTCTCAATGATAAATAGCAGGAAGTGATGTGACAAAACTCGTAGAGCGCCACATCAACGTTAGCTAACTCGTTCCATGTGCCGAAGGTTTATTTGTGTAGCCCACCGAAAAGGATCAGGGAGTAAAACCGATTCTTAAGAACCTAGCCCTCGGTCTGAGTATCAATATCTAAAAATAAACAGAAATGTAAGCTTTCCGAAGAGAAGAAGGAAACAAAATGGAAAGAAAAACCGAAGAAGAATGTGGAGTGAAACTAGTTCAGATCACAGAGCTGACATCTTTAGCCTGCACCTGGATGAAGATATTAATATCACACCATACAGCAACGATGAAGAACATACAGACCACATGCCATTAAATTCTGTAGCACCGTTACTTCTCATAGGAAACACATCAAAGGTAAAAATCTACAAAAAAAAGTCTTCACAACCTCACCGATAAGAAGAGTATCTAAATATAGGAAGTCT
Source organism: Schistocerca gregaria (assembly GCF_023897955.1). Lineage (NCBI taxonomy): Eukaryota > Metazoa > Arthropoda > Insecta > Orthoptera > Acrididae > Schistocerca > Schistocerca gregaria. The sequence goes on along the minus strand of NC_064931.1, from coordinate 179,793,792 downwards.
GGATACAGGAAACTTCAATTTTGTAAAACTGAATTACAAAATTTACCCAGGAATTGTTCTCCGAATACAAGTTACTCTAACTCAATACACGGAACCAACTAACATCATGAAAAAGGCCAGCATCAGAGCTATTTAATTCTACAACTTAGAAGACATTTTCGGAAAAATGAAACCTCCAAAATTCGAAGAGAGGCATTTTTAGAGTCACTTTGAAGGACAACATATAAATCCTTAAAATTATTCCCAGTTCTTCGTAGTTTTTCAGTGTTTTTATGACAATAGCTGTTGTTTCAACAAAATACAATGGTCAGTAAAGTTTTTGCTAGCCATCTCCCACAAATATGTGCATTATTCGCTTGTTGCCTTTTGTCCTGCTTAGTAATATTTTTAAAGCAAACTATATTTGTATTCTTATTTTGTAACTCTAAGGCGTTCCTTTAATACTAAATTTCTTTCCTACTTGTTCGAAACAGTAGAAAGGGTTACTGAATCAACGAAAAAAATGACTGGTCTCATGTCACACATCTGTAACATGGACCCAAAGTAAATAGACTTAAGAGAAAACTGATTCGTGAAAAATTAATAAGTGATAAGAGTCGTTCTTTGCAAATATTCTGTAATTTTGAACACAAAAAACTTATATGATGTGAAAAACTTATTTATTCCTAATATATATAAAGAATATAGGAAAAAATATACGAATTTGGACTCTCCAAGCCCTAGTTTATGGTCCTTTTTTATTGGGGGGGGGGGGGGGGGGGAGTGCCAATCCGTGGACCAAGTGTTGATCTTCTGCTAGTCTTCCTACAATTCATTGTAATTTTCTACCGTTGCGACTACTCTGTATATTCTCTGTTAAGTAAGATCGTGGTCAGGTTCATCAGCGGGAAATTATGTTTGACAAACTAAAACGTATGCATACGTCGTAAATGAACGAAAGAAAAATGCAGTCATTCGCAGAGTCAATAATTGCTTGGCATCTCCGAGGCATTCTTGAAAGCAAGTTTTCAGCGTATTCGCGTGTACATATGGGACATTGTCAGAATTGAGATTATCAAGGATGGTAAATGCGTCTTAGAGATTGATTGAAAAATTGGCATTCGTTAAGTTTTCAAGGAGAGTTTGGTTGTTGTATGCGAGTGTGTAGTGTGGAGCGTGATTAATGCATGAAACTTGTTGAAAGCTTTCCAGTCCTTACTGGAGTTTATGAAGTGCTGTATTGAGTTCAGTGGACGTTGGTCACCTGTTCCAGCTTCCTGTACATTTAGCAAATTGCAGACTGGTCTTTGTAATTGCCACTGACGTGTTAGTGTGTTCCACCTATGCTTTTGGAGGAAAAAGCGCTGAGATTACAGGACCCTACGAAAGTTTCAAGAACTCGTTGGGTGTTGGACGGTGAGGTTGGGGAAGGTGGCAGTAAACTCGGACAAAAGAGACGAGCGCTTGACTATATTTGTGGTTGCTGCTTCAGTCATAAATTCTGATACGAAGTAACCGATGTACGAGTTATTTTCGGAGATTTGGACGGTAGGCTTTTCAATGGGCGTGGTGATAGTATTACATTAATTTGGGTTTGGTTACTGGGAGCATAGGTAGTTATAGCTTTTAACCGTATCGATGACCTCTACAGTTATGCTTCCAAGGAGGTTGGCAGATGCTCTTGTGGTATCTGCTATGGATTCACTTTCGGGATGATTTTGGCGTGATAGACTGTCTATGTCATCAAAAAGGAAGATACTAATCTCACGCCACTTATTGATTTTAACGATGCGGTGGCTATGCACTTTACGGAACAGACTATAACTCCAGTTCTGGCTACTAGATGGGGCTTGCTGGTTCGATGGAGGTTGTAGAGAGAGGTGTGGATGGTGTGGTGAAGTTGGATAAAGGTTAGTTTACGGAAGTGGCAAAAAATTTTGCACTGTTTGCTTTTAGGGAGCAGATATAGAGGATACCGAGCGATGTGCTCATTAGTTAGCACACTGGAGTCTCATTCGGGAGGATGTTGGTTCAAATAACAGTTCAGCTATCCGGAATTAGGTGTTGTGTGATTTTTCAAAATCGCTTAAGGCAAATGCTGGGAAGGTCCATTTGAAAAGGCACCACCGATTTCCTTCCCATCCTTCCCAAATCCAAGTTTGTGCTCGGACAGTAGTTGGCTGAAACCAGACGTAAACAGTAATGAAATCCTAAACTCAAATTGGAATGTATACCGCAGAGACAAGCTGGACAGTGAAGGGGGAGGCGTGTTTATAGCGGTAAGAAGTGCAATAGTATCGAAGGAAACTGACGGAGATCCGAAATGTGAAATAATTTGGGTGAAGGTCACGGTTAAAGCAGGCTCAGACGTGATAGTTAGATGTCTCTATAGGCCCCCTGGCTCAGCAGCTGTTGTGGCTGGGCACCTGAAGGATAATTTGGAAAATATTTCGAGTAGATTTCTCCACCATGTTATAGTTCTGGGTGGAGATTTTAATTTGCCAGATATAGACTGGGAGACTCAAACGTTCATAACAGGTGGCAGGGACAAAGAATCCAGTGAATTTTTTTTAAGTGCTTTATCTGAAAACTACCTTGAGCAGTTAAACAGAGAACCGACTCGTGGCGATAACATATAAGACCTTCTGGTGACAAACAGACCCGAACTATTTGAAACAGTTAACGCACAACAGGGAATCAGCGATCATAAAGCGTAAATAGAAATAATAAGAAAGGTAGGAAGATTTTTTTTGTTTAGCAAAAGTGACAAAAAGCAGATTACAGAGTACCTGACGGCTCAACACAAAAGTTTTGTCTCAAGGACAGATAGTGTTGAGGATCAGTGGACAAAGTTCAAAACCATCGTACAATATGCGTTAAATGAGTATGTGACAAGCAAGATCGTAAGAGATGGAAAAGAGCCACCGTGGTACAAGAAACGAGTTAGAAAACTGCTGCGGAAGCAAAGGGAACTTCACAGCAAACATAAACATAGTCAAAGCCTTGCAGACAAACAAAAATTACGCGAAGCGAAATGTAGTGCGAGGAGCGCTATGCAAGAGGCGTTCAATGAATTCGAAAGTAAAGTTCTATGTACTGACTTGGCAGAAAATCCTAATAAATTTTGGTCTTATTTCAAAGCGGTAGGTGGATCAAAACAAAATGTCCAGACACTCTGTGACCAAAATGCCAAAATGGTACTGAAACAGAGGATGACAGACTAAAGGCCGAAATACTAAATGTCTTTTTCCAAAGCTGTTTCACATAGGAAGACTGTACTGTAGTACCTTCTTTAGATTGTCGCACAGATGAGAAAATGGTAGATATCGAAATAGACGACAGAGGGATAGAGAAACAATTAAAATCGCTAAAAAGAGGAAAGGCCGCTGGACCTGATGGGATACCAGTTCGATTTTACACAGAGTACGCTAAGGAACTTGCCCCCCCCCCCCCCTTCTTGCAGCGGTGTACTGTAGGTGTCTAGAAGAGCGTAGCGTTCCAAAGGATTGGAAAAGGGGACAGGTCATCCCCGTTTTCAAGAAGGGACGTCGAACAGATCTGCAGAACTATAGACCTATATCTCTAACGTCGATCAGTTGCAGAAATTTGGAACACGTATTATGTTCGAGTATAATGACTTTTCTGGAGACTAGAAATCTACTCTGTAGGAATCAGCATGGGTTTCGAAAATGACGGTCGTGTGAAACCCAGCTCGCGCTATTCGTCCACGAGATTTAGAGGGCCATAGACACGGGTTCACAGGTAGATGCCGTGTTTCTTGACTTCCGCAAGGCGTTTGATACAGTTCCCCATAGTCGTTTAATGAACAAAGTAAGAGCATATGGACTATCAGACCAATTGTGTGATTGGATTGAAGAGTTCCTAGATAACAGAACGCAGCATCTCATTCTCAATGGAGAGAAGTCTTCCGAAGTAAGAGTGATTTCAGATGTGCCGCAGGGGAGTGTCATAGGACCGTTGCTATTCACAATATACATAAATGACCTTGTGGATAACATCGGAAGTTCACTGAGGCTTTTTGCAGATGATGCTGTGGTGTATCGAGAGGTTGTAACAATCGAAAATTGTACTGAAATGCAGGAGGATCTGCAGCGAATTGACGCGTGGTGCAGGGAATGGCAATTGAATCTCAATGTAGACGAAGTGTAATGTGCTGCGAATACATAGAAAGATAGATCCCTTATCATTTAGCTACAAAATAGCACGTCAGCAAGTGGAAGCAGTTAATTCCATAAATTATCTGGGAGTAGGCATTATGAGTGATTTAAAATAGAATGATCATATAAAGTTGACCGTCGGTAAAACAGATGCCAGACTGAGATTCACGGAAGAATCCTAAGGAAATGCAATCCGAAAACAAAGGAAGTAGGTTACAGTACGCTTGTTCGCCCACTGCTTGAATACTGCTCAGCAGTGTGGGATCCGTACCAGATAGGGTTGATAGAAGAGATAGAGAAGATCCAAGAGAGAGCAGCGCGCTTCGTTACAGGATCATTTAATAATCGCGAAAGCGTTACGGAGATGATACATAAACTCCAGTGGAAGACTCTGCAGGAGAGACGCTCGGCCGGCCGCGGTGGTCTAGCGGTTCTAGGCGCTCACTCAGGAACCGCGCGATTGCTGCGGTCGCAGGTTCGAATCCTGCCTCGGGCATGGATGTGTGTGATGTCCTTAGGTTAGTTAGGTTTAAGTAGTTCTAAGTTCTAGGGGACTTATGACCACAGATGTTGAGTCCCATAGTGCTCAGAGCCATTTGAACCATTTTTTGAGACGCTCAGTAGCTCGGTAAGGACTTTTGTTAAAGTTTCGAGAACATACCTTCACCGAAGAGTCAAGCAGTATATTGCTCCCTCCTACGTATATCTCGCGAAGAGACCATGAGGATAAAATCAGAGAGATTAGAGCCCATACAGAAGGATACCGACAATTCTTCTTTCCACGAACAATACGAGACTGGAATAGAAGGGAGACCCGATAGAGGTACTCAGGGTACCCTCCGCCACACACCGTCAGGTGGCTTGCGGAGTATGGATGTAAATGTAGAACTCGTCGTCGACGGGACCTTAAAACCCAGTCTTCCTTTTTTTGTTGGTAAAGGGGATGTAACCTTGCTTTTGCTGAGTTAGGAAGTTAAAGAAGCAGCTAGGTTAAATTACTGTGGGTAAGGGATTTAAAAAATCTTGCCTGATAGGGGGTATATGTGGCAGTTACCTTGAGGTGAGAAATGTTTGGAAAACCAGGCAAAATATGGGAGCAATCAAATTGATAGATGTTTGTAGAACTATTGTAATAATTCGGATTATGTCTTCAACACTTGGATTGAGATGGAGGGAATCGTTTGAATGCATTGGGATGTAAACTATGAGACTTGGGGGTGGCGAGTTCGGGGTTCCTTGTAACAGGCACAGCCTTCTATTTGTGGGAGTATGTGGGTGGGAATCATTACCTATGTTCCCAATGGGATAGAATTACAAGTCTAAGAAATGCTTATGGAAGTGTTTGGACCATTTCTTCCCAACCTTAAACTACTCAAGTAATGGTTGACTGTCACTATTATAATTTTGACCCTAAACGAATATATAAATAATGTGTTTGAGAAGTAATGAGTCGTATTTCCCTTTAGGACCAGTGTTAATATTCTCGAGGAGTATTTAGAAAACTCCGAAAAAAGGAAACGAGGATGGCGGGGTTGGGCCCCTCGCAACTGGTGTCCAGTAGCGGTACGCCACCTTTTTAGGAAAGAGAGTAACGACTGCGAACAGGTCCAGGCGTGACAGAGAACTCTCGTAAGAGGGCGCGTTCCTGCACGCCGGTTCAGATCGGAGGAAAAACCAGTCCGGGTGCGCTTGGAACAGACAGCTCTGTAACACGGGATGCTGGAGTCGAGAGTGAACGCTCTTTCTGGGTACGGCGGCGCGCCGCGTTGTTGCACAAACAGATCTCGCCAGGGACTGCGCGAATCAGCTGCCCAGTTCCATCTGCCCACGATCTGCACTCTTTGGAAACGCTCATCGTCCTTAATCCCTTCAAAACCTTACTATAATCTGTTTTTAATTGCTTATTTCATTTCCTTGTCCTACAACGTATTTTTTTTAATATTACAGAAAATAAATGCCAGAAATTGTAAGTAGGTAATCGCATGTAGAAATTGTTTTCGGTCATATAATTTCACTGTTTCAAATATTCTAACTCACAAATGTAAATATTTTTTCCATTCTTATCGCATACAGGAAGCCATGACTTTAATTTTGGTTGCTTTCACATCGCTGAAGTTGCAGCACATGTGAGCTTCATTCCGTGCCCAATAGCCAAATAGTTACCAACTTAAACATTAGTGTCATGCAATATTTTGTGCAATGTAATAGCTTGTACAGACATCTTTTATTAACCTGGAACGTTCCACATCATTACGAAGTGTCGTATTCATGATCCATGGAACAAGTATTAATCTAATCTAATCAACTATTTCATTGTTACAGAAATACCACGTTTAGAACAAAGCCCAAGGGCTACAGGACTCCTTTCGATTAGCGACAGCTGCAAGTCTATCGCCAAGCGAAGACTATTTCGAATAGACAAATAGTGCACTTATTCAATATACACTAACTAATTATTCATTATATAGTAAGTCGATGCAGCTTAAGCTGTAGTGCTATAAGTTGTGAGATAGGGAGGTAAGCCAGTTTTAGCACATCACCCAATCTGAGTGTGCTTTTTAGAAATTTTTCATACTCATCTATACCCCTCAGAAAAGGAGCACGCATACAGCTTGAGCATGATAACACACAGAATAAAATTTACATTTTCATGAGACACATGAGATGCACTTTCCACATAATATAACATGCAAACGTAGAATGCGCGCTTATGCGTTATGTGTGGATCCCTGTAACTTGGATGAAAGCCATAAAAGACATTGTCATTCTTTTACAGCAGGGAAGCTACACTCAAAAATGGTTCAAATGGATCTGAGCACTATGAGACTTAACATCTGAGGTCATCAGTTCCCTAGAACTTAGAACTGCTTAAACCTAACTTACTTAAGGAAATCACACACATCGATGCCCGAAGCAGGATTCGAACCTGCGACCGTAGCGGTCGCTCGGTTCCAGACTGAAGCGCCTAGAACCGCTCGGCCACAACGGCCGGCTAGCTACACTCAAATACTATGAAATAAATCAGTTCTCAACTGGAAGACGGACTGGTTACATCAGTACCCTTCCGAGGCATGAATGTATTTGTGGTGCATCTTCCACAGGCCTATGAAGAAACCCACCCGTGTTCATAGAATCCGCAGAACAGTGAAATTCGTTGTCTCTTACGCTCACAAGTGGTTGTTAGAATCAAGTCCAAAACATTTTAGTTTAAAGTCGGAAGTATATGATATATAAAGCAGCTACGTGTGGCCTTACAGTAACGAGAAGATGCAAAATAACTTACGACCTTTGAGTAACGATCGAGATAAATTTCATTACCATAATTCTTTATACTGCCTGTTCGATGAATGCATTTTGTTTCGAGAGGTCTCAGTCAGTTAATATAGCCATAAATTAATTTTATACGATTTAAATTCCAAGGTGTGTATTTTATTAAATGATATCGTGATTTTTTCCTTCATTTGCAGTAAGCTTCATCAAGCCGTTTTTTTCCTAATCTGTAAAACCTATGAAAATGTAGTGACTTAAGCACCCAGATGTCATTATAGAAACAATAGGACTATTTGAGCAGTTACTATAGTGCTGATGCATCACATAGTGGGCAAATCCTTACAACAAGAAAGACTTTCTGACTTACAGAATGTGGCACTAAGATAAAATACAAAAATACATTAACATTTATCAGTGTAACATTTCAGTTATAACTATGTAGATCTTTGACAAGCATTTCTCAATCTATTTATCCCAAAAACACTATAGTATCCTTGCCACAAGATTTTACTTTTTCATTTTCTTTTACCTTCCGACGGCTGTATGCCGTTGAAAGCGTAAAATAACAACTACCAATTGCTGGACGTTGTTATTTATTGTCGGTTTTCCAATTTTACTTCTCTCTATGTGGCAAAATTTCTTCTAATGGTTGTAGGAAACAATAGGTATTTGACATGTTCCACACCCACGAGAATCATCTCATTTCTTGGGTCTATGGAACGAAAAATGAATCTAATTTAATCTAAACTTTATCACTTTATATAGGAAACCGCCCAAACTTGCATGGCATGCATGGTATGTTTGCTATACTGTATGTTCTACAAAACGATTCCTATTTTCTAGGTATTCCAGGAGCTTTAATGAGTCATCTGGGTGCAGCATGCTTCCCTTCTCGTTTGTCGAGAAATATTGTAGACTGTTATACAAAGAACTTCTTGAGGAAAAAAAAAACGGAATATGTACGTTCACATCGATTGAAGAGTCATTCAGCTCTTTTTTTAATTCAAAAATTGGTTTCAGTCTTTTCAAGTCTACTTTACTGTAGTGAATTAATGAGACATTATAGGATAGCACTGTGCCTGATCGGAAGTTGTTATGTGGAACTGTGTATTTTACTCTTGGACCCATGCTAACCACATGGCAATCATTCAAATGATCAATAAATTTCTAAGGTGATGATAGAAAGAGATCCACAGTTTCTTGTCCCGCTTTTACAATTAATAGTGTTAGGAATATTTTTCATACAGTGAAATTAACAGTCGTGGGATGTATGCTCTTGATTTATTTATAATTGAGAGTATAATTTCAAGAAATATAATTTCATGAAAGATATTAATTGATGATTCTAAACTGACAACGCTTATGCAATTTCCTAGTTTGCTACTCCAAGATGAAAGAAGCACAAGCCTGACGTTAAATACCCACTGCTTTATTCTGTTTTGCGCACTGGTCATGAAAATGTAATGAGCTTAGTATCAGTTACTACAGATCTGTTAACACAGTCAGGATTGTATTATTGTTTATGATCCAAGAAGCTCTCCGAAGCCTGCTAGGTCTTACGTAAGCCACTGGAGCTTCTACGACACTACAGCAAAAGTGACTGCCTTGGAGAACGAGATCCAGTGACAACGGACATGTTACAGTCTGGCAACCACACCGAGAGATCGTCTTGCAAACAGTCTTTCGTATCTACGTATACGAGAGGAAATCTAGCACTACGTAACTCCCTAGGTCACTGACTCTTGTCACCTCTGCCAAACTGACTTCTTAATGACCCTGTTTTCAGTGAATAATTGTCTGCTTCAAAAGTTAGAGGTATTTGCATTATAGTGACTAGCGTTTTTAGATAAACAAAAAACGTCTGTCATTTAAATAGAACTGCTGCAGGTTGCAGAGTCCTGGGTGCCTCTCTTGGACAGCTGAACTTCAGCGAAGTACGTGTCTCTAATGGTGACAACAGCAGAAAATGAATTGTTTTTATCACCTTCCTGCGAACAAGCTGCCAATTGCTGCGTGTCATCTACAAGTCGCTGGACTGCTGCACTTGCAAGATATGAAGCTCCATCTGTGTGTCTGCTCTACTGAGTGTAATTCCGTGAGTGAAATGAAATAAATTATATGTCCGCCGTACTGTGATGTAACCTCCTGCGTAACCGAGGCCGCCTGCGTACGTTCCCTTGGCAGCGCTGCACTCGCAGGCAGGCTTGGAAATCTCAGTGGTGGAGTAAATATTCATCGCCAGTATTCGACTAAAGAGAATGGAAGAGGTGGTCACCAGAATTCTTTCTGTGTTGGAGTTCAAATTCCTTCAAATTGCATCAGGAGTGAAGATACGTGGCACTGATAGAGATGCGCTCTATCAAAACTACCACTCGGTAGCTCTGGTACAGTACATCAATGGCGCAGTAAATGGAAGGACTACAGGTAGTGCCGGCCGGTGTGGCCTAGCGGTTCTAGACGCTACAGTCTGGAACCGCGCGACCGCTACGGTCGCAGGTTCTAATCCTGCCTCGGGCATGGATGTGTATGCTGTCCTTAGATTAGTTAAGTCCCACAGTGCTCAGAGCCATTTGAACCATTTTTGAACTACAGGTAGTACTGGTAGGGAAAGAAACATAAATAAATGTGTAAGAGAGGAATTGGGGAACGACGAATTCTCTTTGGTGTTTTGTTTGCTTGATTGTTTGCATTGCACGTAATTAGAACTGCACATCGTTAAGTTTTAGTTCATTGTCCATTTTATATCTTGACAGAACATAAATTGCATTTAATAAGTAATAAAAATTAGCGGGTCGGCAACTTCTGCGCCTTTATGAAAGCGTAGCAGTCATTATTAATGCAAGTGCAGTTCGCATGCGCAAACATAAAAAAATCTTTATAATTATTGCTGTTATTTTGTTCTCAATAGATCATTTTTCATCACGATCAAAGGCAAGAGTTTCGTGTTATTATCGATAAATGCGAAAGTTGTTTGTGAATAACAGAAACATGTGTTGTATAAGCTCGACAAAGTATTGAAGTAATGTTTGATATATTTTTGTATTGTGATATTTTTATTTCAGTCTTTTTTCGGAAATTGAGTTTCTAGCGCTAAATATATGTACATATATTTTTTAATTTTTACAACATTCCTCACTTTCACATTAAAAATCAACAATTTCTGAATTAAACATTGACAATCTCAACTTCGCTATAAATACTCTTTATTTTTAAGTAACAGTCAGACAACGATGCAGAACAAAAATGTTCCTTAGGTTGCGTCGCCCGTTACATATCCTCAGTCAGTTTGTACACGGTTCACCGCTTCTAGTTTCTAGGGGACTCTAGTTAAGACATTGATGGCAAACGTTAAAAAAATGATTGATGTGAGGCACAGCCCGATAGGTATGCAACTCACCTTACAACAGTTAATGCGGGTGTGATCTTAACTGACCAACGCTACTGGGAAAAATACCGTAGTCTACGCTTAATTATGATAGTATACGGTAGTTTTACAACTCCAGACACGAGTGATGGTCATCCGTCCACCGAAGGTTAGGTTAAACTTGACGGCTTCCGTGATAGTACTCGGGTGGAGTAGGGTAGTCCTTGCATCGGCTTTCAGCCTCTAAACCCGCAATAACCTCTCTCACTTCTTTTGAATATATAAACCCATACATCAGGTATTGCCTGCAGTAGTGTCCTTATTTAATTTTTAAAAGCGTCTTTCTTGGCAATCATCGCTTGTAACTTTACAGCTACTCGCCATAGTGATTCATCTCAATAATTACTATTTCTCTTCAGAAACTCGCCGGCCGGAATGGCCGAGCGGTACCAGGCGCTACAGTCTGGAACCGCACAACCGCTACGGTCGCAGGCTCGCCTCCTGCCTCGGGCATGGATGTGTGTGATGTCCTTAGGTTAGATAGGTTTAAGTAGTTCTAAGTTCTAGGGCACTGATGACCTCAGAAGTTAAGTCCCATATTGCTCAGAGCCCTTTGAACCATCTTCAGAAATTCGATTGGTTAGCTTCATGGTGTAGAGTTTTATGTTGTGGTCTTTAGTTCGAAAACTGGTTTGATGCAGCTCTCCACACTATAGTACATCCTGTGCGAGCCCATTCATCTCCGCATCTTACATCCATATAAATCTACTTACTGTAGTCATGCCTTGGTTCACCCCCCCCCCCCCCCCCCTTGATTGATACAAACACACATACACACTTCCCTCCGTTACTAAACTGACGATATCTTAATGCTGCAGGATGTGTCCTATCAAATTACCCCCCCTTTATCAGTCAAGTTGCGCCATACACTTATTTCCTCCTCAATAAGATTTAGTAACTCTTCATTAGTTATCTGATACGCCCACTTAATCTCTTGTAGCAACGAATTTCAAAAGTTTCTATTATCATATTGCCTCAATTGTTTATCGTCTACGTTGCACTTCCATTAAAGGAAACACTTCAGACAAATATCCTTAGAAAAGCTTTCGCAATACTTAAATTCATGTTCAATGTTAACAAATATTTCTTTTTAAGAAAATATTTTCTTGGGAGGCAGTATGTCCTCTAAACTTCTATCATTATCTTTTTTTTTTTTTGCTTCCCAATTAAAGATCTAATTGATTACTTTTACTGTCTAATTTCCTAATCTAATACTCCCAGCATCGCTTGATTTAGTGTGACTACGTTAATGTACCCTAATTTTACTCTTCAAGACACTATCCATTCTGTTAACTCTCTTTAATGAGCCAATTTGCGCAGTGGTAACACACTGGACTCGCAGGGCGATGATTGAAATCCCCGTCCCGCTATCCAGATTTAGGTTCTCGTGATTTCACTAAAGTGATTGAGTCAAATGCTGGTATGGTTCCTTTGGAAAGGACACAGTAAATTTTTCTTTCTTATCCTTTCCTAATCCGAGCTTGTAGCACGTCTCTAATGACCTAATTGTCGACGGGACATTAAACTCTAATCTTCGTTCCTACACCTGCTCCTCCAACTCCTATGTTATCTCTCTGACAGAAATAAAATATTAGTGTATTAACTTTTCTTCATCGTTTTGCTTAGATGACAGTAGATGCAAGTTGTGGTGCAGGCCGTAGGTAGTAAGTGTGATACAATAAGCTTAGGCATTTATAAAGATAACAAGTCGATTTGTCATGGCATCATAAGGTTATTCTCAAGTATGCCAACTTACGAGTACATTTCTCATCATTTGCGGGAAGTTTTAATTTTTTGTTTTAACACGAAAAAAATCTGATTCTGAGGCTCATAAAATGCTAGGTAAGGCCATTGGTGAGGCACCTGTTAGTGAAATAACGTGCATAGAACGGTTTCAACGTTTCAGTAACGGTGATTTTGACGTCGAAGATGAGCATGACGGTGGAAGAGAGAAGACTTTTCAATGCTACTGAAACCGACGGGAAGAATCACAGGAGATCTTTATCGAAAGCAATTGATGAGTTTGAACCAAGCACCGAAAGACAAACGGCCACGCATCGCGGGACTAGTCGAGCGGTCTGAGGCGCTACAGTCGTGGACTGTGCGGCTGGTCCCGGCGGAGGTTCGAGTCTTCCCTCGGGCATGGGTGTGTGTGTTTGTCCTTAGGGTAATTTAGGTTAAGTAGTGTGTGAGCTTAGGGACTGATGACCTTAGCAGTTAAGTCCCATAAAATTTCACACACATTTCAACAACAAACGGCCACAATACAGTGATAGACATGGAAAGATGATTAGCAGCATGACCGTGCTTGGCCCCACGTGGCAAATCTCGTCAAAGCACACGTGGAAACGTTAAAATGTGAAGTTATACCCCACTGCCGTATTCTCTTTCTGACTTTCACATTTTTCAATCAGTGGCACACGGCCTGGCTGACCAGCATATCCGGTCGTATGAGCAAGTGCAACATTGGGTCGATTCATGGATCTCCTTCAAAAACGCAGAGTTCTTCTGCCACGAGATTCTTATGATGACCGAAAGATGGGAGAAAGTTGTGGCCGGCGATGGCGGATTCTTTGATTCGTAAATTTTTGGTAAGTTTTTACAGTAAAACCTCAAACTTGAAGACTCAGAGAAAAAATGGCGGAAGCAAAATTTTAGACCTATTACCAACGACAATCTCGAAGTTTTATTGAAGGTATATTAAATCCGTCTGTGCAACTACAAAAACATGTGTATTTTCACTGCCAACCGCGTCTCGTTTTATTTATGTAACACTTCGTCAGTAGTCTGTAATGAAACACAATACAATTTAGCTTATACAATTTAATTTCTTTTGTAGGTTTAAAAATATTACATGAGAAAACATACTGAGATGTGATTTTACTTACGGTATTTTATGTCCGATTTTCGCAAGCATCAGGGAGTGAAGTCTGCCAGCAAATTTTTGAGGTATTCCCTTTTTGGAATTGCTGTTTCTACCTAATTCCGCATGAATTGCGGCAACAGAAATTTAGTGACGTGGAAAACGACATGTAGCACCGGAACTGTTTGTTTGTATATGTACGGTTAAACGTGTAGTTGTGTCTCTCGTGTGAATAGCTTTGCAACTAAACCGTTACTTTTGATCACGCAAATAAACAATCTCTATACATACATGAGAACGAAATAAAAAAAAAATCATGTGAAAGAAAAATCGCTGTTGATTTTAATTCATATTAGTACCAGAAGTTTTATTAATTTACAAGTGCGAGCTGAAAAGTAATGACTCCGATTTTTTTTTCCTGTCCTCAACATCGGTTGAGGTATTACAGGTAATGCATATTATTCTGTCGACTTTCTCGCTTCGCTGGCGCAAGTTGGCAACCATCTGCCGCTAGAGGTCTCTGAACTGTAGCGCGTAACATTACGGAGTGTAACGTAACTATGCCGGTGCGTGAGAGACCTTCAGAAAATTGAAAGCACGAATTCGAGGAGTTTGTCCTCACATGGAGCACCCTCTCCTTCATCATGACAGTATCAGACCACACACAAGCGCCGAGAAATTTTAAAAAATCCAACGCCTTGGTTTTACTGTCATCGATCAACCTCCATACAGCCCCGACTTGGCCTCTTCCGATTTTCCTGTTTAAAAACTTAAAGAGCGCGTTCGAGGACTACACTTTGATAGTGACGAAGCAGTAAAGGCAAAACATTTTACACTGACGGTAGCATCAAACAGGTCTCTCGTTGGGAGAAATGTGTTCGTCGCCAGGATGACTATATTGAGACTACGCAGACATGAAGAAAAAAGATGTAGAATTTTAATAAAGTTTGTTTCTTTTAAAAAGCTTTAAGAGTTTCACATAAAAAATTCTGAGGTGTTACTTTTCAGCGCGTCCTCGTAGTATCAGTTTTCTGGAGATTTTGCAACGTCATGGCGAGCTCGTGGTTAACACATTTGTGAACTGTGTGTACTGGCTGTTAGAGACGTCTAGAGGCTGTAGTGGTGAGTTAGTAGGTTCTAATAAGGAACTCACATCTGGAAATGAACCATTTGGATGTAACATTGGTTTGAAAATGGGATTACTTTTAAATCTCCAGCCGAAGCTAAGAGGAGTTCTCCGTTGGTAGTCTCTTGTTCTAACCATGACATTACCTATCATTTTCATCCGACTCCAAACACTGCTGAGAGAAACTAGTACCCTTAGAAAACCTTGTCTACTAAGTCCCTTCTACAGCCCCTAGAACTCTATAACCCTGTAAGCCTGCGAAACATACTTCATAATGAGCGGCGTGGGTTTTCGTTAACAGCAGAAAAGTATCGTATCTATGCTGCGACTGTTGCTGTAATTGGGAGACGACGATGTACGAGGCTGTGCTGGAAAGTAATGCTTCCGATTTTTACTGTGAAAACTCTTAAAGCTTTTGAATAAATTCTTAACATTCTAAATCTTTATTCTTCACGTGCACATATTTATTTCTCAACATAGTCACCCTGGCGAAGAAAACACTTCTCCTTACGAAACCACAGTTTGCTGGTACCGTCACTGTAGAATGTTTTATTTTGTTGACGGAGCTACAACCTCACCTTTGCTTGCACCGATTCTTCATTATCAAAGTGAATTCATCGAAACTGTGCTTTAAGTTTTGGGAACAAATGGAAATCGGATGGGGTCAAGTCGGGACAGTATGAAGGATGTTTGATGAGAGTGAACCCACGGCATCTGATTACTGCAGATGTCGCAGCGCTCGTGTATGGTCTGGCATTGTTGTGCTGAAGGAAATGGTGTTCTACTTGGGGACGAACGTTTCGAATTCGAAACTCGATTACAGCATGCTGTTTCTGAAGCACAGACAAGGTTTCATTACACAACGCCATGTTACTGTCTACAATTCGGAGCCCTCAGAGGACTGTAGATATGTAGACATAAAGAATAAATTCTTCTTCCGTATCCGAATGCACCAATTATATCTTCCCTTCCCAGTAATGAGCAACGTAGGTTGCTTTGTCATTGACTTTCAAAATATCATCTTTAGTGCATGCTATAGACATATCTGGGCAAATCAATAGGTGGTCCAAGTACTGTATTGCTCCGCATTCACATATATCGCTATCACTGTAGCTCCATTTAAATAGGTTTGATTTGCAGCCAGTTACTCCAGTTCGCAGCCGATTTAATGACCTTCAGGTTGTAAAAGGTAGTTGAAATCCTGCAGATCCCTCCTCAAGCAGTTCCATTGTGGAGTGTGGCACCATTACTTCCCAAAGAGATAGCCACCTTCCGACGGGCTTGGTGGCGAGCTCTTCAGGAGTTTCAATGAAACTCCTGCGAGATTTCAGCCGGACACGTTGTTTTCGGTGCATATGTATCGGGTGTCGAGGATCATTCTTTTATTTTGATCTTTCGATCTCGGCGGCTACTTGTCTGCGGATATTGGGTGGTGCTATGCCAATGATGGGATAAATTTTGTCTTTGGGAGTTGGTTTGAGGCATCCTGTGGCAATACGTACAGTTTCGTTTACGGCGACGTCAACTTGCTTAGTGTGAGCAGAGTTCCTCCAAACTGGCGCCGTGTATTCCGCTGCTGAGATAGTCGGCGCCAGACTGTTAGCTTCCGCAGTATGTTGTTCCTGGCACAGACCTTTTTTAGTGTTGTGACAGTGCTGCTTAAAAGTAAGCGCTCTGTCCAATGTTACTCCCAGGTATTTTGGGCTGTTTGTATGATTCAACTCTTCCCCTTGCCACATGACTCGGAGTTTCCGTTTGGCTTGTTTGTTCCTAAGATGGAAGGCGGATACTTGAGATTTACTAGGGTTTAGTTTGAGATTCTTGCCTTCGTAACAGGTAGCAAGTTCTGTTAAGACTCCTGTGAGATTCTCCTCGACTTGTTCAAAGGTTTTATGCTGTGTGGCCACTGCTGCATCATCGGCATAAAAGAACATTCGTGTCTGGTGGCTGATGGGAAGGTCATTCGTATAGATGATATTAGAGCCAAGACACTACCCTGTGCAAGTCCATTTTTCTGTGTCCTCCATTGACTGTTTTTAGATCGTAAGGTTACATAGTAGCGTCTGCTCTGTAGCATGCATTGCACGAACAAAGAAAGGGTGTAGTCCTTAGTGACATTATACACTTTCCGGGTGAGCAACTTATGGTTAACTGTGTCATATGCGGCACTGAGATTCAGGAATGCGAACCCAGTTACTTCTCCTCTCTGATAGTCTGATAGCCGTCTTCGATGTACTGTGTGAGATTAAGGATTTGGCCACAGCATGATTTTCCTGGTCGAAATCCAGCTTGTTCATTAATGAGGACTTTGTCCACATAATCAGCTATGCGTTTTAGGATCATTCGTTCCAGCACTTTAAATAGATGACAAAGAAGTGAGACAGGCCGGAAATTTTTAGCTTCAGCTGGGTCTTTCCCTGGTTTTATCAACGCAACAACCCGAGCTTCCCTCCACAGTCTAGGAATTTGCATTGTTATAATACAGTTATTCATTAGCTCTAGGATCCATGCTTGTACTCTCAGTCAGAATGTTTAATTTGCTCAGATCTCAGATCGTCGAGGCCAGCGGCCTTATTGTTCTACAAATCGTTGATGGCGTCCTGTAGCTCCTGAATGAAGAACGGGCGAGCTAGGAAGCTTATCTCCTAGTTCAATTTTCTTTTGATTTTGCCATTCCTGATCTTCCTTTTAGTTTTTCCGTTCATGAGCATTCACTGTAATTTGGTTGTGGTTCTGTTGGGCCGTTGCTGAGACTTTTAAGCAGTTTCCATGCCTTCCTACTGCTGTGCTTCATGTCCGTCTCTTGTAGGAGGTTGCACCACTTTTCCTTTCTCGGTTCGGAGATACCAGACATCAGTACCTCAATTGCCTGGATCGTTTCCTCTGAGAAGGGGTCCTTATTGTAAAGTTCTTCATACTTTTTCAGAGTCCAGCAATATACTGAGTGCGGCACCCTATAGGTATGCGCCGTCGAGAGACTTTCTTGACGAGGTCTATAAAAGTTTCATATGATTGTACTTCTGGTTTAATTTCCAAGATCTCCTTATCAAGGTCCTCTGTGAAGAGTTCCCAATGAGCTTTTTTGAAGTTGAAGCGTCTCTTGATGGGCATTACATCTGATTTGATTACTGTCGTAATGCAGCAAGTTATTGCTCTGTGTTGCGATCTTGGAATTGGGTCCTCGATTTGCTTTACAGTTTACAGGGATACCTTCTCGGTGACAAAGATGTTATCTGCATTATATCCTCGTTTCCATCTTCCGCTGTTAAATGATGCAGGCAACTTTGGGTCATGTATCAATTTCAGTTTAGCCTGGTCTGCTCAGGTCTCCAGCATTTCGCCATCGTCATTTGTCTCTTTATGGACCCATGCGAGACCGTGACAGTTAAAATCTCCTAGTAAAACTTTAATGTTCTTTGAATGGAAATTTCCAGGCTCCGTAAATTTGAATCTTGCTCTGGGTGGTTTGTACACGGATGTTACAGTGCATAAATGTAGCTCAATAGTTAAAATTTCTATATTTTCTAAGCAGGTTTCACAAATATAGCACTTCCTTACCTTTCGTGTGGTCTCTCAAGAACTAGTTTCATGCCTTGTATTTTTGGTCTATGGCTAGTTGGTGGTCTGTGTGTTTCTTGTATCACTAAAACATCACAGTTGTTTCGTTTGCACATGTCAGATAATAAAATTTCTTTATTTACATATAAGCCTTCAATATTGCAGGAAGTTGTCACTAGTGATGGTCTTGATAAAGTCCTTTTTTGGGGCTCTTTGGACAGCTTCTTTGCATCTTTGGTTTTGGTGCTCCGGTGTTTGCAGGATTGGCCGACTAGGTCGTTTCCAGGGGACGCCCGATTGCTTGTTGTTCGTGTGGTGAACGCAATCTTCGTGGAGGCTCCTGCAGTGTCCCCCTGAAGGATCGGCCGACTAGGTCGTTTCCAGAAGAATAAATAACGATGTATAATGTCACTAGCCTACGTTTTATTTTAAGATCTTACAGAGTTTTCACATAAAAATTCGGAGGGATTACTTTTCAGCACCTCTCGTAATAACCACGATACGTATTTCATTAAGAGGGTGATAGAATAGATGCGTTTCTTAGAGGAAATGTAAGGGAGGCGTCCAGTACACAATTCGAAATTCATGTAATTAATTACTGGTGTCAGAGGCTCACATTTTTTACTTTATGTCTACATCTACATCTACATACATACTCCGCCATCCACCATACGGTGCGTGGCGGAGGGTACCTCGTACTAAAACTAGCATCTTCTCTCCCTGTTCCACTCCCAAACAGAACGAGGGAAAAATGACTGCCTATGTTCAAAAATGGTTCAAATGGCTCTGAGCACTATGGGACTTAACATCTGTGGTCATCAGTCCCCTAGAACTTAGAACTACTTAAACCTAACTAACCTAAGGACAACACACACACCCATGCCCGAGGCAGGATTCGAACCTGCGACCGTAGCAGTCGCGCGGCTTCGGACTGAGCGCCTAGAACCGCGAGACCACCGCGGCCGGCGACTGCCTATGTGCCTCTGTACGAGGCCTAATCTCACTTATCTTAGATTTGTGGTCTTTCTGCGAAATATACGTTGGCGGCAGTAAAATTGTACTGCAGTCAGCCTCAAATGCTGGTTCTCTAAATTTCCTCAGTAGCGATTCACGAAAAGAACGTCTCCTTTCCTCCAGAGACTCACACCTACCAGTAACAAATCTAGCAGCCCGCCTCTGAATTGCTTTTATGTCCTCCCTCAGTCCGACCTGATATAGATCCCAAACGCTCGAGCAGTACTCAAGAATAGGTCGTATTAGTGTTTTATAAGCGGTCTCCTTTACAGATGAACCAAATCTTCCCAAAATTCTACCAATGAACCGAAGACGACTATCCGCCTTCCCCACAACTGCCATTACATGCTGGTCGCGCTTCATATCGCTCTGCAATGTTGCGCCCAAATATTTAATCGACGTGACTGTGTCAAACGCTACACTATTATTGGGGTATTCAAACAGTACGAGATTCTTTTTTCTATTCATCTGCATTAATTTACATTTATCTATATTTATAGATAGCTGCCATTCTTTACACCAATCACAAATCCTGTCCAAGTCATCTTGAATCCTTCTGCAGTCACTCAACGACGACACTTTCCCTTACACCACAGCATCATCAGCAAACATCGCCCTATGCTATCCACCCTAACCAAAAGATCATTTATGTAGATAGAAAACAACATCGGACCTACCACGCTTCCCTGGGGCACTCCAGATGAGACCATCACCTCCGATGACCACTCACCATCGAGGACAACGTACTGGGTCCTATCTGGGTTTAAATCCAGATCCGAAATTTGAGAAGAAGTGGGTAATAGTTTTTAGAAAAGGAGAGTGCGTTTGTTTCGTCAGAAAATTAGAGAATTTAAAGAAAGGTAGGTGAACCTCTGATATGTTTCGCATATTTGTAGAATTCTGTCCTAGGTGAAAGATCATGTAATGTTAGGAACAAAGGCGTTAGATACTGATGAGTTTTTACTGCTCACAGCGGACCCATAGATTACGAGGGTCTATTGATAGTCCGCAAAGGCAATTGGCGCTTCGTGCTCTATACAAAGGATGGAGGCGGGCGCTGCAACCAACCGCAACCAGCCGCCTATATCTTTGCTGTTGCGGCCTTCGAGAGCCAGTTCTCGTCGTATCTGTATGGCTTGAAACTCTTCTGCGTTCATCATCGAACTTGGACGGTATCACGCTGTGATTACGAACTTTTGCTTTGGATTACGATTTGGACCTGTTTTGTCAATCGCTGACATCCTTGCTTGTTATTGTGCTTTCTCGACCGAACGGAATAATTGCATTCACTCACAAATTTGAGTTATTTGTTATTTTGGATTGATTTATTTCAATAAATTTGGCTTACAGCGATATAATACTTTTAAGTTACCATCCTCTTCATTTAGGTCGAATATGGGAAAAAAAACTAGAATGGGAATTCAAAATTATCGTAACTGGTAATTTTCCGTAGATCATAATCTAGACGTATGTGTTGTGAAATTGTTCGGAATAATTTTAAACATGTGCTGACCTCCGTTAGTAAACTTTCGACTGTTTAAAAAAATCTAGAGCATCTTAGCAGACAAGAAGAAACATTTAAGAGTTTTTAGAGACATGACCTTAGATTTACTAAGAAATTGAGACAAAAAAATTGTGAGTATGAAGCCATTTCATGCCTCATGAACATAATTCCACAGTATATGCACAAAACGTACTGTATCCCAAAGTTTTGATAGGTATTTCCTTAATATTAGCTGTTCGGTGACTACTATGACACTTAAAAATTATACCTAATGTCATTAGTAAACAGTATGTAGATCCGGTCATAAAACTAATAATTTTTAACAAACCATTAAAGCTGATTTCGTCACATAATCGAGTGAAAATTTCTATAAAATCAATCTGCTGATCCACTCGTCGTATCCTCAATGGACACACTTTTGTATCTGAAATTGCTGTCCGTTTGAAAATAACCTCTTATAGAGTATTTATTTGTAGTGAGGTACCTGAGAAGTGTTCGAGTTAAGCGTAGCAAGAAATCCACTTCATATGCGGAGAGATGTATTGTTAATGTTCGACCACGTGAATTGTGACCGTCGCGAGCTGGACGGTTACATCAAAACGCGTTTTCAAAACAAACTGTGCTGCTGCTTATCATTGTGTTGCTGGTACAAGGTACATAATAGTACACATCATGAATCTAGATAGACCAAGATTTACTCCAGCGCATTCTCAGGAAGAACGTGTTATGTGGGCTGTTGGACAAGAGCTACATATACACGTCATCTTAGGATGACATGTTCTTATAGTACCGCATGGAAGGTGCTTCAAGCTTAGTTGATTTATTTCTGTCCTCTTCGAAGTGGATGCCAATCAGAACTACAGGAGAGTTTTAATAGTGTTTTTTTTCGCAAATTGCCAGTCTATTGTTTTAATCTTCACTCTTGTTTCCATATGAAGCAAGTTTATGAGAGATACAACAGGAAATTTCGAAATAATTTTTATTTGATCGATGAAGGTCATGATGGAACAACTAAACTAAGTAGGCACGGGCAATAGTTCAGATTGCTGTTATAGCTCGTACTGAAATGTAATGGTGGTGTGGCATTGTTGGCCGGGACGACCCATATGGCCAAGTTCGGCCGCTGAGTTGCATGCCTTATTTTAGGTGACGTCACATTGGGCTATTTGCGTGTCGATGATGATAACACAACACCCAGTCCACGGGCAGAGAAAATGTCCATCTCATCCACGAATCGAACCCAGGCCCTCTGCATGGTAGGTAAACACGTTACCATGCAGCTAAGCATTTGGACAGCGCTAACATTGTGAGCTACTGATTATTATCGTCTCCGACAACGTCTTACAGGTGGTGTTTACAAGGATTTTAGTCAGAACAGTGTTCCACACAAGTAATAAGAGATAATCCTAAAAACAGTGTGAAGCATGTGGGGTATGACTGTGAGGGCTCCAGAACACGTCGTCCTAACTGTTCGTGATGCTCTGGAAGGGATCTACCAAAGCACATGGGCGGGAAGGAAAGGACCATGGATGTATGTGAAATCATTCGAGACCATCCACCACTTTTGAAAGTATGCAACGGTTTATGATACTTTGAATCCATCCATTAGTTTATCATAACCTCAGTGCACGCATTTGGAAGCTGTTTTGGACATTATCTATCTGTTCCTCGCTTGAGAATATGGAAAAATGTTCTTTCATTAATAGCTGAAAGTTCAAGGATATTTGAATCTATATTTATTTGGACGCTTTTCCTTGTGTATGGGGTGGTAAGAAGGGTGGGGGTTCTGCTCCACTTCATAAAGTTTGTAAAAGTAGTACAATGAAGAATTTCACCGACGATGCTTACTTCGGTTAAGACTTCCATGTTGACAAGGAGAGGACGCTTAATCGTCATCACCGAATTCGTCCGAATTCATAGTACATGTAAGGAGTTGTGAGACAAAAAAGCGCCCCAAGTGGAAACTCCAGGTGGCCAAGCGTTACGAAATAAAAGGAATTCTGGTACCGATCTGTCACCATGTGCACCTTATCAATTGGCCCTGCGAGAGTATGCTTAGGAAGCGGTGTTTGGCTCAGCGGTAAGCGATTGGATTTAGCATTCACAGCGTCGCAGGTTCGACTCTGTCAGGTAGCAAATATTTTTGTGCTCCTTGGCAATGCGTACACTACTGACATCACAAATAACCGCAACATCATAGAGATTATTTTATTAATTTATACAAGCACAAGACATATACGCACATGATGAAATGCGGGACTGCAAACATTTAACAAGGGATTGTAGTTAACGCGTACACGGGAACGTCGTGTATGTAAATCGACGTTTCCCTGTACGTATGTAATATGTTCAAAAACGCCGCGAATAATGACGGGATTTTTCGGTGCACGTACTTCGGATACTATTGGTAAATAATAGCTTTGGTTAAGTTTCTCGGATAGCCGCTGGGCTAGGGACAATTTTTACACCCAACAGAAGGATCTTCTTAGATTCACTATCCTATAGTACAAGATCAAAGTATGAATTTACACGCATCCTCCTGCTTAGACCGATGGAGCTAATCGTTTGATTCTTTTTGCATTTAATGTGGTCTACGGTGGGCTTGATGGGACTTACAGAGGCACCATTAGTTCATGGGACGTTTCTCGGTAAACCCCACAAAAATATTTTTTTACTATATTTTCTCCGGCGGCAACGGACCAAAACCCAACCGAGGATTCCAAGACGGCTATCCAAACCAAACGGCTGCCATTTTCCCGATGTATTTCTAAGATCCTGATCTCAAAGAACGTCGAAAATTTTCTTCATAACTTTTTCCGTTTCCAAGATACAGAGGTTCAAAGTTTCCCTACTTCTACACCTGAAATCAGGTATGAGACAAAATCTAAATAATAAATACTCGCAGCAATAGGCTCATGTCTTAACAGCATATTATCTAGGCATTAATCTAAAAGAGGCATCTTCCGGTTTTCAAAAATATTTGCGCGCCATCGAGAAACACCACAAAAAGTTGTTTTTTGGGTAGCAAAACTCTGCTGCGGATTTGCACAGCAAATGGCTGTTATTCGATGTATTCATAAATTCCGATGTCGAACAACCTTGAAAATTTTCTTCATATCTTTATCCATTTCTGAGGTACAGAAGTTCTAAGTTACCCTACTTGAACACGTAAACTACGCATCGAAAATCTAGTGTGAGTCGCAACGTAGTTTATAAAGTGACGTAAAACGGAGAAATGTGGTGTAAAGTGTATCCATTACCATCTGGAAAGTGAGAACCTCATGTCGCAATACTGAAGCCATGCAAAGTTATTTTCCGCGTAATATCGGGTCTGAAGTGTAAAATTAGTTATGCATTATTTCAGCTTCACGTAAGTAAACTATCTACATTTGACTGACCAAGAAATTTCTTTTCATATACGTTTCCCTTCTGCAGCAGGGAAAATAACGAACCAGGGGGAAAGTGCTCGTATCAGAGCACAAAAAATGCGAATATATTCCTGTTTATTTTAAACACGGACTGAAAAATGCGGTACCAGGTGTTTCATTCTACCTTCCTTAGCACCTTTAAAAATTTTCCCAAACATTGTGGCATGTGAACATGCATATTTGTGCTGAGAGATAAGAGGATAGTGGCAGTGGAAAGGAAATGAAAAAGTAATAATTACTGGAAGATAGTAGGCAGTGTTTGTGTTACAGAAAAAGGGAAGGAGACAATGGCAATGTGAGAGAAAGAGAGGGAGACAGTGGCAGTGGAACACAACTGACAGTGGCAGAGCAGTGATAGGTAAAAAGTGAAGGAGACAACACAAGAGGGGAAGAATAAAGATAAAGAGAAAGTGGAAGTGGGTGGGAGCCAGTGATAATGAGAGACAGAGAATATGACAGCTACAATGAGGAAGAGACAGATAGTGACAGTGAGAAGAGACATCAACAATATGAGGGAAAGACTGAAATAGTAGTAGTAAGAGAGAGCAGGAAGGAGACAGTGGCGGTGGGAGGAGACTGTAATAGTAGAACTGAACGAAGAGGGCTGTGGTTGTGACAAAGTAGACAATGACAGAGAGACAGAAAGAGATATTGTCAATGAGTTTGGCTTAATGAGTGAGTGAGAAAGAGCGAGTGGAAGTGGATGTGTGTGGGCGACTTGGACTAGTGGGTATGAGTGAGTTGCAGTTAGGGGTGTTCGTGGGAGTCTGAAGAGAGTTGCATGTATACAGGGTGTTACAAAAAGGTACGACCAAACTTTCAGGAAACATTCCTCACACACAAATAAAGAAAAGATGTTATGTGGACATGTGTCCGGAATCGCTTATTTTCCATGTTAGAGCTCATTTTATTACTTCTCTTCAAATCACATTAATCATGGAAAGAAAACACACAGCTACAGAACGTACCAGAGTGACTTCAAACACTTTGTTACAGGAAATGTTCAAAACGTCTTCCGTTAGCGAGGATACATGCATCCACTCTCCGTCGCATGGAATCCCTGATGCGCTTATGCAGCCCTGGAGAATGGCGTATTGTATCACAGCCGTCCACAATACGAGAACGAAGAGTCTCTGCATTTGGTCCCGGGGTTGCGTAGACAAGAGTTTTCAAATGCCCCCATAACTGAAAGTCAAGAGGGTTGAGGTCAGTAGAACGTGGAGGCCATGGAATTGGTCCGCCTCTACCAATCCATCGGTCACCGAATCTGTTGTTGAGAAGCTACGTACTGATGTGCTTGATGCTAGTACCGTAGAGCAATGAGTCGCATGTCAACACAAGCACCGAAGTCAACATTACCTTCCTTCAATTGGGCCAACTGGAGGTGAATCGAGGAATTACAGTACATACTGACGAAACTAAAATGAGCCCTAACATGGAAATAAGCGTTTCCGGACGCATATCCACATAACATCTTTTCTTTATTTGTGTGTGAGGAATGTTTCCTGAAAGTTTGACCGTACCTTTTTGTAACACCCTGTATAAAAGAACCAATACGTTTGCATGTCAAAATTTATGGGAAAATTATCAAAGGTGCTGAGGAAGGTAGAATACGGCAGCTGGTATCTCACTTTTCAGTCAGCCTATTTCAAATAAAGAGAAACATGTTCGGATTTTTGTGGTTCGATAGGAGATTTTTCCGCTGGTAAATTAATATTTGGATCCTTTTACTGACCCCCTAACTCAGATGATTCAGTTGCTGAACAGTTCAAAGGAAACGTGAGTCTCACTTGATATAGGTATGACATTCACACAATTATAGTTGGCCGTGACTTCAATCTACACTCCGTATGTTGGTGAAAATACATGTTTAATGTCTATGGTAGGCATAAAACGTCGCCCGAAATCGTAACAACTGCCTTCTCCGAACATTATTTCGAACAGTTAGTTCGGGGGTCCACTCAGAGTCTAAATGGTGGAGAAAACATGGTATGGTATGGTATGGTATGATATAGAACTGGGGACCTAGAAACGACGGAGAGGCTTCGTTCCCGTCGTGGTACACAACCCCACAACAGGCTACAGTAGTTCACTCACCCCACCGCCGCCCCACAAAGAACTCAGGGTTACTGTGTCGTTCGGCCTCTAGTGGATCCACCCGGGAACGTCTCACCCCAGACGAGTGTAATCCCAATTCTTGGGTGGTAGAGTAATTATAGTGTACGTGTACGTGGAGAAAGTGTTTGCACAGCATTGCCGACAAAGTGTAACTGAGGCGGAATAAGGGGAACCAGCACGCATTCGCCGAGGCAGATGGAAAGCCGCCTTAAAAACCATCCATAGAGTGGCCGGCACACCGGACCCCGACACTAATTCTACGGGCCGATTCGTACCGGGGACCGGCACGCCTTCCCACCCGGAAAGCTGTGCGTTAGACCGCACGGCTATGAGAAAACATACCTAACCTCTTAGCAACAAATAATCCTGAGAAAATAGGGAGCATCATGACGTATACTATGTGCCGGCCGTGGTGGCCGAGCGGTTCTAGGCGCTACAGTCGCAGGTTCGAATCCTGCCTCGGGCATGAATATGTGTGAAGTCCTTAGGTTAGTTAGGTTTAAGTAGTTCTAAGTTCTAGGGAACTGATGACATCAGAAGTTAAGTCCCATAGTGCTCAGAGCCATTTGAACCATTTTGACGTACACTGGGATTAGTAACCACAAGGTTACTGTAGCGAGACTGAACACCATAACATCCAAACCAACCAAAAATAAACCCAAAATATACCAATTTTAAAAAACCAGATAAAAATTCGCTTGACGTCTTCCTGATCAGAAAGCCTCCCCGGTGCGTCTGACAAACCGGTTTCAGGCACTGTCTCTGGCTGAGCCAGATGCAGCCGCCTGCCCTGTTTCAGAGGATCATTCTCAGCCTTCAAGGTCCGGGCAAGCGCAGAGGGTGGGCTTACTGGTAGTTGGGAGCTCCAATGTTAGGCGCGTAATGGGGCCCCTTAGGGATACGGCGGCTAAGGAGGGGAAGAAATCCAGTGTGCACTCCGTGTGCATTCCGGGAGGAGTCATTTCTGATGTGGAAAGGGTCCTTCCGGATGCCATGAAGAGCACAGGGTGCAACCAGCTGCAGGTGGTGGCACATGTCGGCACTAATGACGTGTGTCGCTTTGGATCTGAGGAAATTGTCTCTGGATTCCAGCGGCTATCTGATTTGGTGAAGGCTGCCGGTCTTGCTTACGAGATGAAGGCAGAGCTCACCATCTGCAGCATCGTTGACAGAACCGACTGCGGACCTTTGGTGCAGAGCGGGGTGGAGGGTCTGAATCAGAGGCTCAGACGGTTTTGCGACCGTATTGGCTGCAGATTCCTAGACTTGCGCCATAGGGTGGTGGGGTTTCGGGTTCCGCTGAATAGGTCAGGAGTTCACTACACTCAGCTGGCGGCTACACGGGTAGCGGAGGCTGTGTGGCGTGGACTGGGCGGTTTTTTAGGTTAGAAGGTCTCGGGAAAGTGCGGGATGGGCTGCAATGTCAAAGGGTGCTCGGCAATTACAGGACGTGCTTGGATCAAGGAACAGTCGGAATTTTAGTTGTAAATTGTTGTAGTTGCGCTGGAAAAGTCCCTGAGCTTCAAGCGCTAATAGAAAGCACAGAAGCTGATATCGTTATAGGTACAGAAAGCTGGCTAAAGCCTGAAATAAGTTCTGCAGAAATTTTTACGAAGTCTCGGACGGTGTTCAGGAAAGATAGATTAGGCAGAATTGGTGGTGGAGTGTTTGTGTCTGTCAGTAGTGGTTTATCTTGTAGTGAAGTCGAAGTAGATACTCCGTGCGAATTGGTGTGGGTGGAGGTTATACTTAACAGCCGAATTAAGTTAATAATTGGCTCCTTCTACCGACCCCCAGACTCCGATGATACAGTTGCGGAACAGTTCAGAGAAAGTTTGAGTCTCGTAACAAATAAATACCCCACTCATACGGTTATAGTTGGTGGGGACTTCAACCTACCCTCGGTATGTTGGCAAAAATACTTGTTCAAAACCGGTGGTAGGCAGAAAATATCTTCCGAGATTGTCCTAAATGCTTTCTCCGAAAATTATTTCGAGCAGTTAGTCCACGAACTCACGCGAATTGTAAATGGTTGCGAAAACACACTTGACCTCTTGGCCACAAACAATCCAGAGCTGATAGAGAGCATGACTGATACAGGGATTAGTGATCACAAGGTCATTGTAGCTAGGCTCAATACCATTTCTTCCAAATCCATCAGAAACAAACGCAAAATAATTTTATTTAAAAAAGCGGATAAAGTGCCACTAGAAGCCTTCCTAAAAGACAATTTCCATTCCTTCCGAACTGACTATGCGAATGTAGACGAGATGTGGCTCAAATTCAAAGATATAGTAGCAACAGCAATTGAGATATTCATACCTCATAAATTGGTAAGAGATGGAACGGATCCCCCGTGGTACACAAAAAAGGTCCGAACGCTGTTGCAGAGGCAACGGAAAAAGCATGCGAAGTTCAGAAGAACGCGAAATCCTGAAGATGGGCTAAAATTTACAGACGCGCGAAATTTGGCACGTACTTCGATGCGAGATGCCTTTAATAGGTTCCACAACGAAACATTGTCTCGAAATTTGGTAGAAAATCCGAAGAAATTCTGGTCGTATGTAAAGTACACAAGCGGCAAGACCCAGTCAATACCTTCGCTGCGCAGTGCCGATGGTACTGTTACCGACGACTGTGCCGCTAAAGCGGAGTTATTGAACGCAGTTTTCCGAAATTCCTTCACCAGGGAAGACGAATGGAATATTCCAGAATTTGAAACACGAACATCTGCTAGCATGAGTTTCTTAGAAGTAGATACCTTAGGGGTTGCGAAGCAACTCAAATCGCTTGATACGGGCAAGTCTTCAGGTCCAGATTGTATACCGATTAGGTTCCTTTCAGATTACGCTGATACTATAGCTCCCTACTTAGCACTCATATACAACCGCTCGCTCATCGATAGATCTGTACCTACAGATTGGAAAATTGCGCAGGTCGCACCAGTGTTCAAGAAGGGTAGTAGGAGTAATCCATTTAACTACAGACCTATATCATTGACGTCGGTTTGCAGTAGGGGTTTGGAGCATATACTATATTCAAACATTATGAATCACCTCGAAGGGAACGATCTATTGACACGTAATCAGCATGGCTTCAGAAAACATCGCTCTTGTGCAACGCAGCTAGCTCTATATTCGCACGAAGTAATGGCCGCTATCGACAGGGGATCTCAAGCTGATTCCGTATTTCTAGATTTCCGGAAAGCTTTTGACACCGTTCCTCACAAGAGACTTCTAATCAAGCTGCAGAGCTATGGGGTATCGTCTCAGTTGTGCGACTGGATTCGTGATTTCCTGTCAGGAAGGTCGCAGTTCGTAGTAATAGACGGCAAATCATCGAGTAAAACTGAAGTGATATCAGGTGTTCCCCAGGGAAGCGTCCTGGGACCTCTACTGTTCCTGATCTATATAAATGACCTGGGTGACAATCTGAGCAGTTCTCTTAGACTGTTCGCAGATGATGCTGTAATTTACCGTCTAGTAAGGTCATCCGAAGACCAGTATCAGCTGCAAAGCGATTTAGAAAAGATTGCTGTATGGTGTGTCAGGTGGCAGTTGACGCTAAATAACGAAAAGTGTGAGATGATCCACATGAGTTCCAAAAGAAATCCGTTGGAATTCGATTACTCGATAAATAGTACAATTCTCAAGGCTGTCAATTCAACTAAGTACCTGGGTGTTAAAATTACGAACAACTTCAGTTGGAAGGACCACATAGATAATATTGTCGGGAAGGCGAGCCAAAGGTTGCGTTTCATTGGCAGGACACTTAGAAGATGCAACAAGTCCACTAAAGAGACAGCTTACACTACACTCGTTCGTCCTCTGTTGGAATATTGCTGCGCGGTGTGGGATCCTTACCAGGTGGGATTGACGGAGGACATCGAGAGGGTGCAAAGAAGGGCAGCTCGTTTTGTATTATCGCGTTATAGGGGAGAGAGTGTGGCAGATATGATACACGAGTTGGGATGGAAGTCATTACAGCATAGACGTTTTTCGTCGCGGCGAGACCTTTTTACGAAATTTCAGTCACCAACTTTCTCTTCCGAATGCGAAAATATTTTGTTGAGCCCAACCTACATAGGTAGGAATGATCATCAAAATAAAATAAGAGAAATCAGAGCTCGAACAGAAAGGTTTAGGTGTTCGTTTTTCCCGCTCGCTGTTCGGGAGTGGAATAGTAGAGAGATAGTATGATTGTGGTTCGATGAACCCTCTGCCAAGCACTTAAATGTGAATTGCAGAGTAGTCATGTAGATGTAGATGTAGATGTAAGAGACAATCTCCACTCCTTCCAATTTATGTGAATGTAAACAAGATGTGTTTTAAATTCAGAGAAATAGTATCGACGGAAACTGATATAAATAACAGAGATGGCACTGATACCACATGGTACACAAAACAGATCAAAACACTTTTGCGGAAGCAACGAAAAAAACGTGCCAAACATAAAAGAACGCAAAATCTCCAAGCTGGGCGACAATTTACTGAGGCCCGAAACGCAGCTTGGGCTTCAGTGCGTGATGTATTAATAGTTTCCACAACAAAACTCTGTCTCGAAATCAGGCAGAAATCTAAAGAGTTTTTTAACATATGTAAAGTACACCAGCGGCAAGACAATCAATACCATCACTGCGCGGTAGCAATGGTAATGTTACTGCTGACAGTGTCATTAAACCAGAGTTACTAAACACAGTTTCCCGAAATTCATTCGCCGAAGAAGACGAATCATATATTCCAGAATTCGAATTAAGAACAGATGCCAAGACACGTAACTTAGAAGTAGATATTATCAGAGTAGCGAAGCCTTACTAAAGGCAAGTCTTCCGGTCCAGAGTGTATACCAATTACATTTGTTTCAGAGTATGCTAACGCAATAGCTCAATACTTAGCCATCATATGCAACCGCTCGCTCGACGAGAGGTCCGTACATAAAGACTGGAAAGGTGCGCAGATCACACCACTATTCAAGAAAGTAGGCCCATATCACTGACATAGATTTGCTGTACGGTTTTGAAAAAATACTATGTTCGAACATTATTATTACTTCGAAGAACACTATCTATTAACACATTATCAGCACGGATTCAGAAAATACCGTTCATGTTATAAAGAAGTAGCTTTTTATCCACAAGAAGTAATGAATGATATCGAAGGACCATCTCAAATTGATTTCATATTTCTAGATTTCCAGAAGGCTTTTGACATTGTTCATCACAAGAGACTTCGAGTGTCAGGTATGACCTCTGCTCTTACTAACTCACAGCAACTATCTACTTCAATTTCACCACAAAATAAACTACTTCTCAAAGCAACAAATACTCTACCACCAATAGTATTTAATCTATCCTTTCTGAATAACGTTATATCCTACGTAGAAATTTCGGCTGAGCTTATCTCCAGCTTTAGCCATATCTCGATACCTATAACGATTTTAGTGCCAGTGGCTTCTATTAGTACTTCAAGCTCTGGTCGTTACTCAAAACAATTTACAACTACAGTACAGTTTATTGTTATGTCCAACCACGTATTGTGTCTTTCCTGCAGCCTCTGAGACTGCAGCGCTTTCTGTACTTTGCTGAGACCCTCCAACATAAAATGACCACCCATTCCATGCCACACAGCCCTTGCTACACATGCTGCCACCTCCTGTGTAGTGAACCTCTGACCCATCAAGCGGAACTCGAAACCCCTTCTCCATATGGCGCAAGTCGAGGAATCTGCAGCCTACACGGTCGCAGAACCGTCTGAGCCTCTGGTTCAAACCGTCCACTCTGCTCTGTACCAAACGTCCGCAATTGGTCCCGCCGACGATGCTGCACATGGTGAGCTCTGCCTTCATATCACTAGCAAGACTGGTAGTCTTTACCATTTCGGATAGGCGGCCGAAACCAGGGAGAATCTCTTCCGATTCAAAATTATATTATCATTAGTTGCGGCATGAGCCATAACATGCAGATGGCTGGACACTGCGCTCTTTATGGTATCCGGAAGTACCCGCTCCACTTCTTGAATAATTCCACCTAGGATGTGCACAGAGTACATACTGGACATATTCCCCTTCTTGGCTCCCATATACCTAGGGGTCGCCTTACTCTGGAGCTCTTTATAAGCAACAGATAGCGCCTGAAATTTGTTTTTCAGACGAACTGGGGCGCTGGTATTTCACAATTGGCCCCCTTGAAGGTCTTTCGCTGCTTGCCACACTTTGAAGCTACCTCCCCATTGACCACGGGTGAGGGGTCACCCTCAATGGGGCAGTAACCAGAGCGGCAGAAATAGTAGACCGATCGGGGGAAGCGTGGTACCTGCTGGACATCCCTTGGATCGCCATGTTCACCCCCCAGCCTCCCCCCCCCCCCAACCCCCACACCACAATGTTGCCCATTGACAACAGCCTGAATCTGCGTACCGAAGCCAAGGCCTCTTGAGTGACGGGCCACCAACTGTGCTCGCATCTGAACGTAGCAATCACATTCCCTGTCGGTATTAAAGACGGCGGAACTACTCACTACACAGTAACTGAAACACGGAACTGTGGCCACTAGATACACACATATGCAAACAATTTAAGAATTAAAACTAATATGCACACAATAAATTTAAATAAATCGCATCGTGTCCTCACAAACTAAACGCTGCACTGTGGTGTGCTGCTGCAGAGACGGAAGCTGCCGCTCAATTGACGCTTTGTACGACTAACTGCCTGTTCACAAGAACACAAACGACTGTCGCAAGACAAACTCTTTTTTGTTCGGGTAGGCTATTGTTGAAGTTTCTGAAACCAATTCAATCGAGAATGAATCGAAAAGTGCACATTTCAAACACATTTGTACTAAGTAGAGAACTATTTCATACTGAAAGTAGTGACGGCTCGTAATCACACATTTGCAATTATCTAGCAAACGGACCGTTTTTACCGACGCTTATTGGAATATTTTTTAATCTATTATTGTATTCTTACATCTGTGACAATTTGCGCTAGTGATTATAATACACTGTTAGTATTTGGTCACAGCTGCATGGAATTCTATATACACTAGCTGTCACCAGTGAATGACGTACATTTTTTAAAGATATATGGAAGTTATCTATTGTCCCTGTATGCTTAAAATCGCTTTAACCTCATACTTTGACAAAAACAATTCCAATGACTTCAGTAATATTGTTTACAAAAGGTGTAGAAATGTTATCCGTTGTTGACTGTTGTTCCTTATTAATCCTTGAATTCTTTCTTCTTGGCCGACTGAGAATAATGGAGAAAGAGAGCAACAACCATCTTAATTTCCTACAAGCGTCAGTAATTAAACATGCTGACCGAACTTTGGGACAAAACGTATAAAGACAACCAACACATACAGATCGCTACGTCCACGGAAAATTCAACCTAGATATAGAACAAATAAGAAGTACAATTAAAGGCTTGATGGGTGAACAAATACAAAATATGATACGGTTTGCTTACAAGAGAAGCTCAATTACTTGTTTCCAAGTGGGTCCGTAGGTGAAGTGTAGAACAGCACACCTTCCGTATAACATGGTGTGTTCACCATGATCTGCAACTTTAACAGGGTTAAAGTAATCTCAGAAATACGGTTCCGATAAATGTTTCGTTAATTTCTGAGGTGGTTGAGTTGTTCAGTTTGGGCGAAGAGGGGGGTGGTGTAGAGAGGGTGGTTGGTACTGGAAATTGGCTTCAGTCGGTCGCGACAGATAAAGAAATTGTCTGAATTGGCCTTACACAGCGGTAACGTTTACTCAGTTCTCGCTTACCGCATGATACTAAACTTTATCAACAACTGTGCCATTTTGTTCTGGCCCATCGAGAGGCGTGGTATGGTACTGTTAAACTGGAATTTCATTCTATAACAGGACCGCAAACACATACCAGAAAAAAGTAACTCATTTTTCGAGATGATAATTTAAACCTTATGACAACTACTTGTATATTAAAAGCCATGTTTATGTTGTCCTGGTGAGTAAGGGTAGGGTTGGCTAAGGAATCAAATCGATGCAGGACGACCCAAACAATCTTCGACCCATAGAAAACGGCATAAGTTCTTGCACTGTTTGACGTAATATGTTGTACTGATTATTTAAGTTAGTGATCTGATGATGGCCAGAACGCACAATAGAACAAAGCACGAAACATTTTGTGTATAAGTGAATTGTGGTCTCAGACCTTCCTGTCCTCCATTTTTGAACATAATACGTCATGTTTTAACAACGTATATCATGCACCACAGGTAATTTTTCGGGATGCATTAAAATATGTCATTGTTAAACCTATTTATTAAATTATATCTAAAAATTATTTTGCATTTTACTTGCTAACACATATTTAAAAATACTTGAAACAGAAATGAATTCACGAGCAATGTTACATTTAAGTGGACAGGGACTTCTTACTATCTCACAGTCGATATTCCAAATGGTCTGCATGACTGTGAATGCCATTTGCAAATGAATTCACAAAGTGTTACGAGCTATAAATAAGAAAATATTTCCATCTGGATTTTTTATATAGTCTCTCCACAGTACTTCATTGCTCAGATCATGAAACTTTCTTAGAAATAGTTTAAATTCCATAAAATTACTACTATTACAAAGAGCTGGTCTGAATCACACCTAAGAAAAAGAATGCATAATGTGACAATGAGTAATTCAAACCATTCTAGAAGAAGAGGAAACTACAGAACTGGGAAAAACAGTGTAACACCACATATTTCAGTTTTTGGATAATGTTAATATCTTGCATATTGGATGACCATCCACTTATAATGCAGAAAGCAGAACTGATAATATTTGCAGAAGACAATACTATCAGATTGAGTACTGTTGGGAAGAAATCATCAGGAGAAATTGTTG
Source organism: Schistocerca gregaria (assembly GCF_023897955.1). NCBI lineage: Eukaryota > Metazoa > Arthropoda > Insecta > Orthoptera > Acrididae > Schistocerca > Schistocerca gregaria. The sequence goes on along the minus strand of NC_064931.1, from coordinate 179,758,460 downwards.
ATCACACATGTCAAAGCATGAATCAGTGGTTCTCTGCAAAGAGACTCTCTCTTCATTTCGATAAAACACATTACATGCTATTTAAAAAGTCAGCTCAACCACCTGTTTATAGACTAAAAACACATGAATTTATGTGTACTGTTCTTATTTATATTTTATATCATATGCTCTTTAAGTTTTCTTGTACAGTAATTCTGGAGGTAAAAGCTTGACCTTTGAAGTGTGCAAATTCTAATGTTTTTAGCCTTTAAATTGATTTTTAAAACTACAACCTCATATCCATTATGAAAAAATCAAAATATCATAGACAGTTTTACCAAAACAGGGTATGACAGCATTTGTTAATGTATCACAGGGAAAGTAGCCAATGAATAAGTCAGATTGTTTCAAATTTTTCACTGTAAGTATTGGTGAATAAATGCGTTGGAATAAACATATTGTTCAGCTTCTCAAAGAGCTACATTTAGTAACATTTGGTATATGCATTACATACTAGTTTCAGAAACAAAAAAATGGACATCCTAATTTATTATGAACACTTACTGTCATTAATACTATTGGTATAATTTTCGGGAGACTAGAATTAACTCATTAGTTGAAAAGAAAATGTTTACTGCACAAATTTGTCATCTCTTGTCACAGACACCTGTTAAAGGAGATGACCTTTCTAACCACAATTTCAGTATAGAATTTCAAACAGTCCATTAACCATATTTTATATTCTAAACTGAAATTGTTTCTTCTGGGAAATTTCCTTTAGTTTATTGCCAAATTGTCAATGAAATCTAGTAATTGGGTATCAGATAATGGTATTTACTTTTATTCACCTTAAGTCTGTTTCATGAATAACATGGGTAATATCAAACATTCAAGTTTTATGTCAATTTATACCACTGTACCCTTTAGTACCCTATAAATGGTCATCATGAAGAATCTATAGATAACAAATCATACACAAATAGCTCATAAACTGAGTCATTCAACATCATTTTCATAGAAACTCTACCAGTAACCTATGGAACATGGAATTAACTAACTTACATACTGTTAACAGATTTTTTTGATATCCACACACACTCATCTGCTCATTTAGAATGGGATGTGATAGCTGATGTTTAGGAGAGATGACTACATATCTGGGTGTTCATTAATGAAACTATGCCAACTGCAACACTTACAAGCTCTTGAATTGTTTTTAAAGAAACACATCTAAATCATACATGATTTGTTTTAAATATTCAGCTGCATTTACTGTCTCCCTTAGTATGACACAGTAAAAATGAAATAACAGACTGATCAAGATAATACTTACTTATGCACTATTTACAACATTCAGCATTTCAGTGTTAACAATGATTGAATATGGCAAAAGGTATTAAACTATTAGAAACTTGCAAAGTATTATATCAAAAGCTTGTAGTAATTGTTATGGATAGTTAACCAACTGAATCATTGTTAATATCAGTCGATTTTCTTATTTCAATGATCTGTTTTCTGTGCATTAGACTGAAAACAAGCTCAGTACTAAATAATGTTATGTCTTCTGATGTTTATAATATCTTTTATGAAGTTGTAAACAAAGGTGAATTGCTTAGGAGTTGTACATAATCAGAAACTTTTGTGTGTCTGCTCTTTGGGCTGCTTGCAATCCAGGCAGCATTAATTAAAAAAAATTAATACTTTCTTCTAAAGTAATATTTCCTCAGTGAAATTCTACTCAATTTTATTGACTGACAGTTGAGCTTTTTTCAAACTCTCTTCTTCACATAAATCTTTGTTCTTCACATGATAGGAAAATGCAAAATGGCTCTGAGCACTATAGGAGAATGCACATAATAAAGAAACATTCTTTAAGAACTTCTAAGTACCTTAGATTTCCTTTGTATAATAAAGGGTAATACAAACCGCCCAGAGATGGGTTTCGGTTTAAAGCTTAGGAAACTTAAGGCTGAATTCTTAAAATTGTGTTTTTAAAATATATAGTGCTTCAGTTGTTGACTATATCTTATTATTTACTTCGAATACAACCACTGGATTAATTAGAAGACAAAATATAGCTCCATTTATTTGTGCAAAATTATCATCCTTTTCATTGTAATATAACCATGAAATAATTATCCTTTGCCTTTTATGCAATAAGAACAGCCATGTTTACAGATATTATTTAATTTTTGTTTTTCTTTTTCTTTTGAAACACTGATCTTATTACTTTGGTATTCTTGCACTCAGTACTTCTATGTTATCATCACTGAAATTGGTAAATACAAAATTTTTAAGGCAACAGTTATCGGTGAAAAATAGGCTGTGGCGTAGCATCATTTAATCATTCATTATGAGGCAGCATTTATTGCCTGTGTATATGCTGTGCAATGATATAGCCCAAGAGTTCCTTTTCTGTACTATGCACAAATCATATGGCGTGTCAGCGAGCAAGCACGTATCGATGTCACTAAACCATATATTAACATCTACATCTACATTTAAATTTCTACTCCGCAAGCCACCCAACGGTGTGTGGCGGGGGGCACTGTAGATGCCAGTGTCATTACCTTTCTTTTCTGTTCCAGTCGCGTATGGTTCGCGGGAAGAACGACTGCCAGAATGCCTCTGTGCGCGCTCGAATCTCTCTAATTTTACATTCGCAAATTCTATTCTATTTTTGCCTATTTCAATACAACTATTGTAATAAAACTTGAGACAACGCTTTGAAATGGTAATAGTGATACACCATTCAAGTGTCAAACAGATAACTTTAATAGTTGCTGAGTTACAGAAGTGTGCATAAAACTCGAAATCTCCAGTCTTGTAGATGGATTCATTCCTTGATACATTGACACGACATTGTATACAAATTAAAGAATAAGGCTAATTATGCAGCTGATTGTCAAGTAGACAAAAATTGTTTTTAACTGCCAAGGAAAGATTTACACTGTAGTTAATATTTTGGAACATTTTTTTTTCATGTGAAGCTATTTTTGATAAATAATGTACTGTTGTTGAGATGTAATGTGGTGCAATGAATGAACATTGTATGTGAAGAATGAATCTTAAAACTGTTAGTAATTAAGCATTGATGAGTATGTAAGTAATTAAGCATGTATGAGTGTTACCTAATGTTGTTCAATCATGCAATGAATGATGTACAGAGTATGAAAGGCATTTGGTAAAACAGCTGATATTTTTCTTAAGCAAGTTCTATCTTTACTTCCGTCCTTCAGATATGTAAATACTGTATATAATCATTTTAAGTTTGTACAGCTATCTGCGCGCCTGTAATTTGGCAAAATTCGAAAATTAATTACAGGCCTTAGACTGGTCTGGAAGAGGAAGTACCTAACTATACGAGGGCAGCAACAAACCTCATTGGCCGTAGTTCACCTCAGTCAATAAAAAAGACTGAGTACGTGGCTCAGTCATTGAGGAGCGATATGCCTCCAAAGGTCCTGGACCTTGGTAAGGTGTTCAGTACTCTATTTTGGTGAGAAAAGGTGTGATAGAGGTGAGTATAAAACGGGCATGATTACTAAAATCTGATTTCGACGGTTTCCGACAAAGTTTTGTTAGCTAAACTAAAAATTGTCTTTCAGTAACACAGGTTACCATAGCAATGAAATAACGTGGGGAATAAGCAGCCATTGCTTAAAGACTCTAACACGCTAAGCAGTAAGGAACTGTGTAACACTGCAGTGAGCAATCTTAATCACTGAATATCATACGAACATATGACTATTAACATACTAATTCTGTTGTGGTTTCTAATCTGAAGGTCGTGGATTCGATATGGATGCTGACTGTAAGTGACGGGGTATAGCTTAAACAAAACGGTGAAAGAAATGCGTAACAATTTACGTTTTTACGAAGAACGAAACACTGAAAAAGTATACTTCTTATTTAATACGTATTTGGTGGAAGTGCATGTAGTTATGAGCTTACCAGTGTAGAACATACATGCAGCATATTAACAGATAATACAGCAGTTTAGGGACACGCCCATTAAATTAATTTTTGTACAGCTTCTCTTGAATGAGTCATATTGTTTGCAGTCCTAGATCAAGCAACGGATTTTGGAACTGACTAACGTAAGAGAGCAATAAGAAAAAGCAGGTGACGCCGTGAAGCTCTGTAGGAATAATGTTACTTTGATGAATAGCTTTATACCTGTAATGGCATGAAATTTTTGTGTACCTAATTGGGAGGCTAATAAAAAGCACTTTTTACACTCTAATTGTTGTTTGAAAATATTTCGTGAATACTTACAATTACTTTGGACGTTCTTATCATCATACACATGTTCACCCGTGAATATAATGATGTCAAAACGCTGCAAATACTATTTTTAATTAAAACATTCACAAAGCTGCTCAGCAGTAGGTTCCAATGCAGTGTTTATACTCTTACTCTATGCGCAGTTGCAGCCGATTTATAATTTTTCCGACTTAGTTTGGCTTGGCATCTGAATCTGAGCTAGTTCGGATATACAAGTAACCTATGATTTAAGCAGTGAATCCAAGGTACACTGTGTGATCAAAAGTATCCGAACAACTGGCTGAAGATGACTTACAAGTTCGTGGCGCCCTCCATCGGTAATGCTCGAATTCAGTATGGTGTTGGCCCACTCTTAGCCTTGATGGCAGTTTCCACCCTCGCAGGCATACGTTCAATCAGGTGTTGGAAGGTTTCTTGAGGAATGAAAGCCCAGTCTTCACGGAGTGCACGCCTGGCCCGAAGTTGGCGTTCCAAAACATACTAAAGGTGTTCTATAGGATTCAGGTCACGACTCTGTGCAGGCCAGTCCATTACAGAGATGTTATTCTCGTGTAACCACTCCGCCACAGGCCGTGGCTTATGAACAGGTGCTCGATTGTGTTGAAAGATGCAATCGCCATCCCCGAATTGCTCTTCAACAGTGGGAAGCAAGAAGGTGCTTAAAACATCAATGTAGGCCTGTGTTGTGATAGCACCACGCAAAACAAGAGGTGCGAGCTCCGTCCATGAAAAACACGACCACACCATAACACCACAGCCTCCGAATTTTACTGTTGGCACTACACACACTGGCAGATGACGTTCACCAGGTATTCACCATACCCACTCCCTTTCATCGGATCGCCACATTGTGTACCGTGATTCGTCACTCCACACAACGTTTTTCCACTGTTGAAACGTCCAATGTTTACGCTCCTTACACCAAGCGAGGCGTTGTTTAGCATTTACCGGCGTGATGTGTGGCTCACGAGCAGCCGCTCGACCATGAAATCTGCGTTTTCTCACCTCCCACATAACTGTCATAGTACTTGCAGTGGATCCTGAAGCAGTTTGGAATTCCTGTGTGATGGTCTGGATAGATGTCTGCGTATTACACATTACGACCCTCTTCAACTGTCGGCAGTCTCTGTCAGTTAACAGACGAGGTCGGCCTGTACACTTTTGTGCTTTATGTGTCCGTTCGCGTTACCAATTCACTATCACATCGGAAACAGTGGACCTTGGGATGTTTAGGAGTGTGGGAATCTCGCGTGTAGATGTATGACACAAGTGACACCCCATCACCTGACCACGTTCGAAGTGCGCTAGTCCCGCGGAGCGCCACATTCTCCTCTCTCACGATGTCTAATGACTACTGAGATCGCTGATAGGGAGTTCCTGGAAACAGGTGGCAGCACAATGCACCTAATACGAAAAACGTATGAGTTTGGGAGTGTCCAGATACTTTTGATCACATAGTCTATGTGAGATACGTGACTTTAGCTAGAATATGTACGTACATTAAACAAGTTGACATAAACTTTAGTCCACATTTTGACAAACCATAACAGTGACAATATAACGGAACATTTCAACTTTTGGACGCGCTGTTTCCTGGTAACGAAAAACACAGATTCGGTAAGTTTAGTATGCTGTTAAATACCTTGCAATGTCATGTAAAACAGACAGATTAACAAAGTTCTATGGATTAATTTGAAAACAGAATAGATTTTTTAAAAGTCTCTCTCAGTGGAGTTCGACAACGTAACTATGGGCTGGTATTTTTTGTATATTATGTATTTTGCTAATAAAAAATGTTTTTTGCAATTTCAAACACATTTTTTGTTCAAGCGCACATTAAAAGTTTCTAAAATACAAGAGGAGAACAATTTGTTCAACGTGAGGTGATTTTTATTACTCTACATCACTATGTAATAATAATTATGTTCAAAAGCATGTACTGAATTCTAGTAGTCTATTTCCTAGTATCACTCTTATATTTTGGTCTTTTGGTACTGGATATTGTGACTTCTTGTTTACACAAATTTGAATTTTTGTTCGCATCAGGATGTTGAGTGAATCGGGCGTTTAATACCCATATGTAAAACGCATATTTTAGTAGTTTCTCTTATGAAGCATGTGATTTATACATTTCTCTGCCAGGCACCTGTGTGAGTGAATCAGTAAAAGTGGGCATACGTTTTGATAAGCACTTTATGACTGTCTGAAATGTACATCACGTTTTAGTATTTTAATACTCTGGCTGTATCCGAAATGCTTTACTGTTACAGATAATAAACAGCTAACAGTAACTGATAATGAGTGAAATATTATAAGAGAATAAAATCTGTAACTGACAGCGCTCTCAGGCATAACATTCAGTAAATTACATGACTACTGAAGTGCATAATGATGTTTTATAAATACGTAGGTACACTGAAAGCCAAGGATGTATACAATTGCTTCAGACTGAAAATGCGACGAAAATGGTGTCCATGGCACGAGGTCGTTGTAATGGAGATATTTACAGACAATAATCATTCTTCCGCCCGGTGTGGTCGTGCGGTTCTAGGCGCTTCAGTCTGGAACCGCGTGACCGCTACGGTCGCAGGTTCGAATCCTGCCTCGGGCATGGATGTGTATGATGTCCTTAGGTTAGTTAGGTTTAAGTAGTTCTAAGTTCTAGGGGACTGATGACCTCAGATGTTAAGTCCCATAGTGCTCAGAGCCATTTGAACCATTTGAATAATCATCGTATGAACTGATGTCTCTATAACGTTTATTCAAATTAAACATTAATTTTCCGTAACAAACGTTTGACATCTTGTAAATACTCTAAAGAGCCCAGAATGTGCAGGTAGGGGATATACCTGACAGTGGTCGGGGACCTTAGTGTAGGTTGTGGTATTTTACCAGGTATAGTTAAATGAAGCTGGTCCAGCAATTGCCTTGCGTTAAAAAATATCAAATCGTTAGTTTTAAGTTTAGAGTATCACAAAAATTAGGAAGAATCGGGTCACATGATAGAGATTTCGATTGTAAGAAAAATTTCACTTTCTTGTTAGCTGCATAGTGTTTCGCAGTGTTTATGTCTTAGAGAAAAATATTTTTGATTATTCTTCAGTTACAAAGCGATGGCTATCGTAAATAAAAGCTACGGGTTACTTATATGGTTTTCATTCAGACTCTTACTACTCTTCGTTGTTGTATATCAGCCGATAAATCACCGCTTGGGTGTTGAATTATGACCAGCGAGGGCATTCATTGTTAGAGATTATCTTTAACAGTTGTTTTACCTCCAGTGATGGTACGTCGGCTTAAATGTGAGTAATGTGTTCAGACGCAGCAGTATCTCGGTAGGTAAGATCCTATAATTATTAAGTCTAGAAGCAGAGATGAGAATCGGCATTGCTTATCGTTTATCCGGAGGATACGAGCCTGAACTACCATTAATACGTCAGAACACCTGCTAATTATGATAGAGGGTTGCGCCGTGTAAACGCTCCAATCACATGCAATGATGACATACTCCGGCAAGATCGTTCACAGAGGAAATTTATGATCGCACATCACGTATTGCAGCACTTTCGCTTCGCATGCAATGCGCCACAAATAACAAATCTTCGATCCAAAAGTGACAGACGTGTTGGACTTTAGTACTTTGTGATCTCAGTTACGGCATGTCCATTATATCTGTTATGAAACAGAAAATTCAGGGATGTAGATAGTTTGCTGAACCTTTATGTTGCAGTTACATCACACGTACTACAGTAGCTCACTTTAACATGAAATGAACTTGCGTACCAAACAAGATGAGTTAAAAAATAGTATAATAATATTCGCTGTCCACAAAAATATGTAAGGTGTTTCACAATTAGATATCGACAGATGATCCCTCTGGGGTGATCGACGTGGATCCATTATCAAGTGTAATTTGCGGCTTTCTGTATCATTAAGGATATGAAATGAAGACGTGAGTGAAATGATAAGCAAATTCAGAAACATAGTGTTCCAGGCTAAGCACACTATAAACTGCGATGACAGTTCATCCCATGTTCTCTCGGATGATGTTTTCCACATTTTCAAATAGCTCGATGATACCAGAAGAAAAGAAAATTGATATAATGGATTTGTTTGTTAATACCTGGTTGCATAATTTCGTAATTTCATAATTTTATTTGAAAAGTTAACTGTTAATATACTCCAGTATTTCACTTTCGCTTTACAGACTGTCGATTTTCACGGTAATTGAATATCGTAAAGCCGGCCGGTGTGGCCGTGCGGTTCTAGGCGCGTCAGTCTGGAACCGCGTGACCGCTGCGGTCGCAGGTTCGAATCCTGCCTCGGGCATGGATGTGTGTGATGTCCTTAGGTTAGTTAGGTTTAAGTAGTTCTAAGTTCTAGGGGACTGATGACCTCAGACGTTAAGTCCCATAGTGCTAAGAGCCATTTTTTTTAATATTGTAAAACACGTGCCATTTGAATTCTCATTCATAGAAATGGTATAAGAGCAGGAGAACGGGCAATGAAATAATTGTAGACTTGCTAATTTTGGCATTAACTATTCCTATGATGTTATAAGGCAGTTTGATGTAAATGTGATGAAATGTGGGTCCGCTTGTTGGAATAAGTTGCACTTCCCAGACCTAATGTTCGTCTCTGCGTCATTAGGGTATGGCGGGGAATACAACAAACCTTATTATCTGTTGTCTGTAGCGGTAAGTATACATCCGTAGTGAATAATGGAAAGCCGTACATGTCAACGTTACTACCAGATTTCTATAGGTCAACGAATGTGATATTTTCCCTGGCTGGAAGCTCGACTAACTTTTGCTAGAAATCCTCTTATTTCTTAACCTCTGAAATGTAACAAAAGTTTTGAAAAACAATAATACATTGATTTTTTCTTACGTTAAGGTACTTCCGTTATTCGTGGTGAGTTCTGTTATTGTGATGACACTTCATAAGTGTTTAAAACAGATTTATCGTCTTTCCCACTAAAGAACTTATTTCTGTCCAGTAGTCTACACGCCGATTATATAACGATATTATGTGAGGCTCGTGTAAAGGAGAGTAATCTTTTTTTCTCTCCTTTAACTCTGCTTTTACATCTGCGTAAATACTCCTACAGCCATTGTATAACGCATGGTAAATGGTACTTCTTGCTTCACTCGCGAATGGGACGCGAAAAAGGAAGTAAAGAAAGGATTCTGTGGCACGCCTCCGTATCCACTCCAAACTCTTGTCATAAATGTATTGTAGTCTCTCGGGAAATACGATAAAGGCAGTTGTGTTCCACAGCGAGTCAAGAATATTGCTTCCACAAACACTTTCGATAGCAATTCGTGGAAGTAAGCTCGTATTTCTACTACTGTTTCCTATGTATTGTCGCCCAGCACTGCTGTAAAATTCTCGTACCGACTGAAGCGGCTGGTTACAAGGACTTCCTTCTGCTTAAATCCTACCTGCTGAGGTTCCCAGCCATTGGACTGGTACTAATGAATAGGTCAGGTAAGATTCTTATACGGCATCTCACCTTCAGTTGCACTGTACTTCTCCAAGATTCCCCCAATTTGATTCTTATGAGAATTCGCAGTTTAGGCTAACGTACTGAGCTCTACATCAGTTAATGGTCACTATAATTACTGTAGCAGGAAAGAAAGCAAATAAGGAAATGTTACTTATTGTGCATATAAAGTAAAACAGGAATAAGACTCGTCTCAAACTACGTCCGAACAGGCCTCGGAAGGCCCAACGGTACCGACCGACCACCGTGACATCCTCACACATAGGCGTCACTGGATGCGGATATGGAGGGACTTGCGGTCAGTGCAACCATCTCCCAACCGTTGTCAGCTTTTCAGACCGGAATCGCTATTTTTCAAACAAGTAGCTTCTCAACTGGCCTGAATCCACCCCGCCTGCCAACACCGCCCGGCTGACGTGGACGGTCTCTCAGCGAAGTACTAGCCAGACTCGACAGCGCTTAGCTTCGTGGGTCTGACAGGAACCAATGTTACCACAGACGCGAGGCCGTCGGCATAGTAGGAATAATATGTGATTAAATTTGTAGGTGATCTGGAAGTGTGCAGGGTAAGAAATTTAGTACACAGAGCTGCCATCTCTGGCAGCCATAACGCTCTAACCTGATTGGACATTGAGTCAAGGTGAGCTCGGATGATAGATATTGGTACGTCGTTCCACACTGGTTCAGTGCTGTTCCAGAGTTCATCCACTGTAGTGGCTGGTGAGTAGTAATGTGTTAGTCTCTCAGCAACCCATGAACAGGCAGGCCGGAGTGGCTGATCGGTTCTAGGCGCTACAGTTCGGAACCATGCTGCTGCTACGTTCGCAGGTTTAAATCCTGCCTCGGGCATGGATGTGTGTGATGTCCTTAGGTTAGTTAAGTTTAAGTAGTTCTAAGTTCTAAGGGACTGATGACCTCAGAAGTTAAGTCCCATTGTGCTCAGAGCCATTTCAACCATTTTGAACCCATGGACACCTGTTTTAATAGACTGAGAGGTCTGGAGGACTTACTGGCCAGGCCAATAGTAGAACACCTCTGTATCTGGATGGGTGAGGACAGCACTTTAAACATGATGTCTTGTGGTATCTTGATGAAAGGTAACTTCACGGAGGCCCTGAATATAGGGTGCAGTCACCGGTCTTATCGCAGCAGAAACGAAGCCCTTTCTGTCCAAATTACCATCATACCATCCCGCTAAGTGCCGCACCGGCATAAGGGTGACGAATGAAATAAAACAACGTTAGTTCTCACCGGAGCCTCCACACAGGGGTACGTCCATCGTGCTGCTATATGCAGATCAAGGACACAGCTGCACAGCCGACAGGGTGCCACTCCTGTGTTGGGCGCAACACTGCTAGCGCGCTCTGTCTGCTGCCATCTCAAAGGAAGCCACAACAATGTCCACCGTGGTAACAGTCCGTGGTGTTCCAGGCGTTGTCGTACTGTGCGCGTGAATTGTTGTTGGTGAGATCGCTACTTTCTTTTAGCTTAAGTGACGCTTTGCGTTTAGAATCGTCTGCATACATTGAGGACGAACATATTTCTCCAATATCACGGTTACGCACAGTAAACTTTTAACTTTTCTTTGACATCTTGATTGAAACCGCAGTTTAGTTTTCGTGAAAGTTTGAGTCCAGAATATCGATGTATTCTGTCATCAGCATCCATGCCAATACTAGAACCTATTCCCCCACCCATTTGGTAACAAGTCAATCTGACTCTGAATTATTTTTTGCACTTAGTTCCGATTCATATGTTGATCAGTGACCATCGCCGTACGTCTGTTCGCTCTGTAAATGGAGTGGATTTTCTAATGCACCAATTTGTTGGCAAATCTTCGTCCAAATAACAGTTTTTCGAAGCTTCCTTTGCTTTCGCCTCAACCACGTGCTTATGTGACATCACGGTCTGCAGCAGAACATGTTGTGATCCCATGTTCTGCTTCCTATACGACTACCCACAACAGTTGGCTTTCAGCTCAACCAAGATTAGTACAATTTTTAAGTTGTTTGCACCCGTTTTTCCGACAAGCCTATGTAATTTCCAACTGACTAAAGTTTGTGTGGCGACAACAGTTAACCTTGACAATTACTTAAACAGACAAACAATTATCTCTGAGTACAAATCGAGCTTTCACATCAGACTGTGGTGAGAGCCGATCTGTAGCGTGTGCTATCTGAGCTGCTGCTTTTATCATCACTCTACTGTATGGTTACTTACTGAAAATTCTGAAAACAATATTTAGCAATACGCATAACACTGCAGATTTTTCATATTATTTGTGAACGTGATTGACGATCAGGAAGGAAGTTTGGAAAAACCGTTACATGGGCAACAGATTGCCTATGTAACTTACTCTGTTAGAAAAACTACTACTTTTATTATGCAATTGTGTGAACAGTGAAGGTCATTGATCAACATAAAAATCCATACTAAGTACAAAAAGTAGGTTGCTTTACATGATACTTAAAATAATGATGTCAAAGTGTGTGACTGAATTATTACCAACTGGGATTTAGAATCTAGTATGAATATGGATATTCCAAAATATTCCAGAATTCGAATCAAGAACAACTGCCAACATGAGTGACTCAGAAGTAGATAGCCCCGGAGTAGTGAAGCAACTTAAATCACTTAGTAAAAGCAAGTCCTCCGGTCCAAACTGTATACCAGTTAGGTTCCTTGTAGAGGATTCTGATACAGTCGCTCCATACTTAACAATCACGTACGACAGCTCGCCCGACGAAAGATCCGTACTCAAAGACTGAGAAATTGGCCAGGTCACCAGCAAGAAAGGCAGTAGGAGTAATCCGTTAAATTACAAGCCCATGTGATTAACGTCGATATGCAGCGGAATTCTGTATCATATATTGTGTTGGAATATTATGAATTACCTCGAAGACAACAGTTTATTGACACATACTCGATACGGATTTAGAAAATATTTTTTATGCGAAACACAACTAGCTGTTTACTCACACGAATGATACCGATAAACGATTTGAAATTGATCCATATTTCTAGATTGCCAGAACGCTTTTGGCACCGTACCTCACAAGTGGCTTGTAATGAAATTGCGTGCTTATGGAATACCGTCTCAGTTATGCGACTAAATTCGTGACTTCTTGTCAGAGAGGTCACAGCTCGTAGTAATTGATCGAAAGTCATCGAGTAAAACAAAACTGATTTCCGGCGTTCCCCAAGGTAGTATTATAGGCACCCTGTTGTTCCTTATCTACACAAAAGAAACCGTGCGACTGCTACGGTCGCAGGTTCGAATCCTGCCTCGGGCATGGATGTGTGTGATGTCCCTATGTTAGTTAGTTTGGCCGGCCGCGGTGGTCTAGCGGTTCTAGGCGCGCAGTCCGGAACCGCGCGACTGCTACGGTCGCAGGTTCGAATCCTGCCTCGGGCATGGATGTGTGTGATGTCCTTAGGTTAGTTAGGTTTAAGTAGTTCTAAGTTCTAGGGGACTGATGACCACAGCAGTTAAGTCCCATAGTGCTCAGAGCCATTTGAACCATTTTACACAAAAGATTTAGGAGATAATCTGAGCCGCCATCTTAGGTTATTTGCAGATGATGCCAAGGGATGCCAAAGGAAAGTGAAAAATTTACTTTACGTAACTGTGACACTGGAAAAAATGTTCGTCCTAAATGAGTGCAGCCGACTGTAATCGCAATGTGTTACTTTAAACCAAAAGCATGTAGCGATCTGCCCAGTAATTGCAGTGACATAAATTTAAAACATCATAGTGACTGGGCATTGACGACCACGCAGCCGACCAGAACAAAGTCAGTAAGGGTATTCAGTAAGGGTATCTCTACTCCGAAGTTTAAGTGTAGTGAACCGAAGTATCGCGGCAAAGCGCCTGATTGGCTGCCACACCGAATGAGGCAGCCGTAAGATACGTCAATAGTCTGGCTACCTGCTACTCCAAAAACTTATAGACCCTTCCAGTCCGTGTTCATACAGAGGGCAATATCGATATTTGTGTATATATTTACGCGTACCTCTTTAGAAGGAAGGAAGATAAGAGCTTAATGCCTTGTCGATAGTGTGGCCATTAGAAACGAAGCACAAACTAGGATTACGAAAGAATGGGCAACGAAACCGGCAGTGCCTTTTACAGAAGAACAGTTCCGAAATTTGCCTGTAGTGGTTTACAGAAATCACGGAAAACCTAAATCTGGATGGGTGGACGGAGATTTGAACTGCGTTTTCCAGAATGGTAGTCCAGTGTGCTAATCACTGCACCACCTCGCCCTGTCATGCTTCTTTGAAGTTTCCAAAATACAGTCCCCTGTATGTGTTAATGACACGTGACGAAAAACAGTACCGTTTCAGTTCGAAATAAATGATCTTACTGGCGTGTCAGAACGAAGACTATGGTACATTACAAATGAATAATTAGCCATGAGAAAACTTTGTGGAAGATGGGTGCCGCATTTGTTGACTATTGTCACAACCAAACACGAAAAGGAACTTTTCTAGCGTTAAAAAGCAATGCATTAGGTTTTGTTTGCCGAATTGTTACTATGGATGAAATGTGAGTACACTACTTATAGTGCTCGTTGCGAAGCAGCAATCCAAGTGTGGAGTGGAAGCCGCTGGCCGTGCGCCAATAAATGCGAATTCCATTTCATCATGAGGAGAAGATACAGCTGGTGTATTCTTGTAAGCAAAAAGGATTCTTGTTGTTGACTACCTGCTCAAGAATGAAAAAAAAATAGCTGCTACATGTTACACAAAATTTCTGAGTTAACGGGAGCAAAAATGCCAGAAGAGTTTTTCAACGGGATAATACATCTACGCTTGGAGGTACTAAAGCATTGGTAAAGCAAAAACATTTCGAAGTAACAAAAAAGTTTCGAGCTCTATGAAGAGATTATGGCATAAGTAGAGATATTTTTGCAGATCTTCCAGAATCGTCCTTCGTGGACAGGAAATTCTCTCACGCCGGCCGCTGTGACCGAACGGGTCTAGACGCTACACGCCAGAACCGCGCTGCTCCTACGGTCGCAGGTTCGAATGCTTCCTCGGGCATGGATGTGTGTGATGTCCTTAGGTTAGTTAGGTTTAAGTAGTTCTAAGTCCAGGGGACTGATGACCTCAGATGTTAAGTCCCATATGGCTTAGAGCCATTTGTACCATTTTGAACGAAATTCTCTCAAGCTAAACGATGGTTAAAATTAATTGATCTAAAACAACTGCATCTTGATAAAATGCATTTTTTTACCTCAAATGAACAAGCTTTTAATGGCATGAAGAGAAATTTCCATCGCTTCTTCATAGTTCCACTTAAGTACGTTCTTAGGTGTAATAACTACTCAGGTCTCCCTTTCTGGTAATCCACTTGTGAATCACGAGGGAAGAGCAGAGCAGCAGAAAAAGCGGCTGCTTCTTGTGCACGGCGTGTTTTCCAGCGGACGATGACTGGAACGGAAGATTACCGCAATTGTGGCTGCTGCGGCGAGTTTCCCGCTAGGTCACTGCCGCTGCAGCGGCGCATGCGCGGAACTAAGCTGACATAACGCGGCGCGCGCCTCAGGCTTACTGCCGTAATCACCAGCTCTGTAGCGCAGGGACGGAACGAGCAGCTGAATGCGGTATCATAAGCAGTCATTCTTTCTCTTTGCTCGTTATTTTCTACTTTTCGTCGCCGTTGCTGAATAGATGCAGCCACTTGCGGGTGTCTCCTGGTTGCTGTTGTATTAGCGCCCAAATACACTGAGGTGACCAAAGTCATGGGATAGCGATACGCTCATATCCAGATGACGGCGTTATCACGCACACAAGGTATAAAAGGGCAGTGCATTGGTGGGGCTGTCATTTGTTCAAAATGGCTCTAAGCACTATGGGACTTAACATCTTAGGTCATCAGTCACCCAGTCATTTGTACTCAGATCATTCATGTGAAAAGGTTTCCGACATGGTTATGGCGGCACGACGGCAATGAACGGACTTTGAAGTGGAGTAGTAGTTGGAGCTAGACGCATAGGACTTTCCATTTAGGAAATCGTAAGGGAATTAATATTCTGAGATCCAATGCGTGAAGAACCTGCCGAAAATACCAATCTCCAGCCACTACCTCTCACTACGAACAATGCGTTGGTCGACGGCCTTCACTTAACGACCGAGAGCAACGCTGTCTGTGTAGAGTTGTCAGTGCTAACAGACAAGCACCTCTGCCTGAAATAACTGCAGAAATTGGTGTGGGACGTACGACGAACGTATCCGTTAGAACAGTTGGCTAAATTCGGCGTTAATGGGTATGGCAGCAGATGAACGAGACGAGTGCCTCTGCTAACAGCACGACATCACCTGCAGCACTTCTCCTGGGCTCGTTACCATATCTGTTGGACGTTAGGCAAATGGAAAACCTTAGCCTGGTCAGAAGAGGCAGTTGGTAAGAGATGGTATTAGGGTTCGATCATAGCGCAGACCCCACGTAGCCACGGACCAAAAGATGTTCAAATGTGTGTGAAATCTTATGGGACTTAACTGCTAACGTCATCAGTCCCTAAGCTTACACACTACTTAACCTAAATTATCCTAAGGACAAACACACATACCCATGCCCAAGGGAGGACTCGAACCTCCGCCGGGACCAGCCGCACAGTCCATGACTGCAGCGCCTTAACCGCTCGGCTAATCCCGCGCGGCTGCCACAGACCCAAGTAGTCGCCGGCCGCTGTGGCTGAGCGGTTCTAGAGGCGTCAGTCTGGAACTGAGCTGCTGATACGGTCTCAGGACCGAATCCTGCATTTTTGAACCCAAGTTGTCAACAATGCACTGTGCAAGCTGGTGGTATCTCCATAATGGAGCTGCAATGTTTACGTGGAATAAGATGGGATCCATGGTCCAACTGAACCGACCATTGACTGGAAACGATTAGGTTCGGCCACTTAGATACCGTTTTCAGCCATTTATAGTCTTCATGTTCCCAAACAACGATGGAATTTTTATGGATGGAAACGCGCCATTTCACCAGGCCATAACTGTTCGTGATTGGTTTGAAGAACATCCCGGACAGTGAAGGATTTGGCCACCCACATCGTGTGACATGAATCTCATCGAACATTTATGGGACATAATTGAGGTGTTAGTTCGCACATGAAATCCAGCACCACCAACACTTTCGCAATTATGGAGAGCTATAGAGACAGTATGACTAAAATATTTCTGTAGGGAACTTACACCGACTTGTTGAGTCCATGCCACGTCGAGTTGCTGCACTACGCTGGGCAGACGGAGGTCCGACACAATGCTGAGAGGTATCTCATGTCATTTGTCGCCTCAGTATAGTATTCGCCTGTATCCTTTAGCTTCCTCTAGAAGATCAGTTACCACAGCCATTTGTTTATTACGGAACGGGATTAACGTAAGTCGTAATGCCCATAATGGAAAACATAATTTCACCACCACTCAGATGCAATTATTCGGTTCCCTGTTTGAGATCTGAAGCACCAGATGCAGTTGGTGTAGAAGTCATCCCCCACTACTGAAAGAAATACACCAAGTAATAATGAAACTAAAAAGTGACTAAGCCTGCAGAGAAGATAATATTTTTGCTCACCAATTAAAAATAGATAATTCAGAAGTACAGTCTTGAACAGAATCGGTCAGAGAGGCTCAAAACCTACAGATTGGAGAATGACAACTATTTGCCTGCTATTAAATGAATAATCCCCTTGTGTCTGGTTAAAATAGAAGGGATGCATTGCTTAATGTTGCTTATAAAATGCTTTCAATTTGCGTTTTAAAGAGACTGATCCTCATAACGAATTAACGACTATGAATGTGGCTTCCGTAGCAGTAGGTTATCCTTTCTGGTGCGCAGAGTACATTCAGAGGGTGCCAAAGCATGATAACTTGCAATTTCTATCACTTGAATTTTGATAACTCATCGGTTGACTGACGACAGAAGCACTGAGACAAAATAGACTTGTTGTTTTAGTTAATACTTTTTCGTCACACAATTCTATAATACACTACTAGCCATTAAAATTGCTACACCACGAAGATGACGTGCCACAGACGCGAAATTTAACCGACAGGAAGAAGATGCTGTGATATGCAAATGATTAGCTTTTCAGAGTACTCACAGAAGGTTGGCGCCGGTGGCGACACCTGCAACGTGCTGACATGAGGAAAGTTTCCAACCGATTTCTCATACACAAACAGCAGTTGACCGGCGTTGCCTGGTGGAACGTTGTTGTGATGCCTCGTGTAAGGAGGAGAAACGCGTACCATCTCGCTTCTGACTTGGATAAAGGTCGGATTGTAGCCTATCGCAATTGCGGTTTATCGTATCGCGACATTTCTGCTCGCTTTCGTCGAGATCCAGTGACTGGTAGCAGAACATGGAATCGGTGCGTTCAGAAGGGTAAGACGGAACGCCGTGCTGGATCCCCACAGCATCGTATCACTAGCAGTCGAGATGATAGGCATCTTATCCGCGTGGCTGTAACGGATCGAGCAGCCACGTCTCGATCCCTGAGTCAAGAGATGGGGACGTTTGCAAGACAACACCCATCTGCACGAACAGTTCGACGACGTTTGCAGCAGCATGGAGACCATGGTTGCGGTTACCCTGCGGTTTACGCTGCATCATAGACAGGAGCGCCTGCGATGATGTACTCAACGACGAACCTGGGTGCATGAATGACAAAACGTCATTTTTTCGGATGATTCCAGGTTCGGTTTACAACATCATGATGGTCGCATCAGTGATTGCTAACATCGCGGTGAACGCACATTGAAAGCGTATATTCGTCATCGCCATACTGGCGTATCATCCGGCGTGATGGTATGGGGTGCCATTGGTTACACGTCTCGGTCACCTCTTGTTCGCATTGACCGCACTTTGAACAGTGGACGTTACATTTCAGATGTGTTACGACCCGTGGCTCTACGCTTTATTCGAACCCCGCGAAACCCTACATTTGAGCTGGATAATGCACGATCCAAACTGCAGCAGGGTCCACTGCAAGTACTATGGCAATTACGCAGGAGGTGAGAAAACTTGGATTTCATGGCCGAGCGGCTGTTCATAGGCCACACATCACGCCGGTAAATGCCGAAAGACGCCTCGCTTGGTGTAAGGAGCGTAAACATTGGACGACTGAACAGTGGAAAAATGTTATGTGGAGTGACGAATCACGGTACACAATGTGGCCATCCGATGGCAGGGTGAGGGTATGGCGAATGCCCGGTGAATGATGATGGCGCATCGAGGAGAGTGGGAGTCGGCTACATAATGACAAAAATTCTAAGACCAAGATGGACGATGATTCGCGACCTGTGGAACTGAATATTTGAAGACTACGAGGAAGAAGGAAGGAAAGGTTACAAAATCATTATAGGGTAAAATTCTTTGATTTCAAGTTAGAGAACAAACCAAAATGGAAAGCACACACTGAAAATCAGACTGTGCAACAAAAATTAATTTGTGAAGCACTTAAAAGTATCTCTTATTAAAATACAGAAAGCTATTAAAATGTTTTTCACTCCATTTTTTGTACAGAATCATTGTTTTATGTTTAGTAAAGCTAAGCCTGACAAAGGAATCCTTTTGCAAGAAGACACACTGCAGATGTCGTGGGAAACAGACTTTGGGATAATGATCCTCTTAAAAAGCTATGTATTTTTAATGTTCGTTAGATTTGTGTGTCTGAATCATGCTGCAAAATAAAAGAAGTCTTACATATTGTATCGCTGGCAAAGTTGACAATGGAAGTCTGTATTCGCACAAAAAACTCTTTATCACTGTGATAGCGCGCATGAGAGGGGAAGCTGAAATTCCTCAGCCCTGCGTTAGGTCCTGTCTCGTGAAGAGCAGTTTTCCTTTCTTTTGTTCTAATAAGCTGCTGGCAAACGGTGAACATTATTAAACGACAGCCTACTTCCATTAACTTTGACTAGCTTCTGGTTTCCGATAGTGCGCTGAACTGATGAAGACTGAATGTCCTTCAAGAATTGCGGTCACTCGCTCCTGTGCGATGTTAAGATATATTATTGATACGTATATGTAGGTTTAAAATGTGAAAAGTCAGTTTGCTAAAAGTATAACAACCTTTTCAAAATTCTGTTAAATTTACAATTTGTGTATTCCTCATAATACTTCCTTGTAAAACGCCCGTTCGCCACCAAATCAGAGTAGTCAGCGTGTCTGACACACACGCGCGATATGGCGGAGTACAAAAACCGGTCCAGTGATGCGGAGTTGGGTTTTCCTTGTTTTACATAAATTCCTTCAGCTGAATATCATGGCAGTTCTTTGAAAACACCCACGATAGAATTTCATCCTCTTTTTTATCCGATCTGAGTGCATCGTCTTCCCAGGGTTTTACCACAGTGAGAGAACTGAACCTAACACTTCTCAGTGTCGTAAAGAGCAGCTAAGTAACAACGTGATGAAAACGTAGCCGAATCTGTTTGAAAAGCTGTCACTAATGGCCAGAAGAGGCGTATTCTCATTACCTATTACTCTACTCCAATGTTGTGCGCTGATTTTCTTTTATGGCTATCAAAGGAGTGTGACACCTTAATGAACATGGATATGGTAGCTTCGGTTTCTGATCAAGTTTAGCCAATCTATCGGATTATGTTGCCTGCACAACAGATACGTAAATGTTGTATCAATCTTTCAAGGAAATCAAAGATAAATTCCCTTTAAACCATAGGGACGAAATCTGCTGCAAGTTCTATCACTAACCACACATCCCCCAAATTGTTTAATTTAGATTCCTGTGCTACCTAGGATAGGTGTTACAGTTCGTGGACATGTTCGTCAAACCTAATGTGGGTTTTTTAAACACCGCCTTATACAAAACATATGTATTTCTTTTTTGTTTACTAAGACATATTTCGACAACTATGTGTCACGTTCTTTGGGTCAATTTCATTTTTGCAAAATATCATATAAAGTTTTGGTCGTTTATCTATTTTAGGCCTAAAAACTAATATATGCACATTGTATTTAGTTCGTTTCGATTGCTGACCTGAAAATGAAATTTCTACTGAAAATAAATATTTACACGTCGAAATTCTTTGTGCTCATTTTTGCCTAGCGTTTTGACATGATGTCGTCCGCAAAGTAGTCATGAAGAAATTTACTCATTTTTTAAATACTTCCCCGTGAGTAGTGATTGTGTAGGTCACTGTGCTTAGATTTTCCGTCCAATTGTGCATATTGTGCATCTCGGATACATTTTATTTTTTCATTGTATACGCTGCTTTTCATACATTTTTTTTTTAAATTTCACTCTCAACTTTTTTTCTCTTGTGAGTATTTTATACAAAGTGAAATCTGAACAGTTGCGTCTCCATATTCATTTAGAGGCGATATGTTATTGCGCAGCTCGTGATCTCGCGGTAGCGTTCTCGCTTTCCGAGCACGGGGTCCCGGGTTCGATTCCTGGCGGGGTCAGGGATTTTCAACCGCCTCGAGATGACTGGGCGTTGCGTCATCTTCATCATCATCATTCATCCCCATTATGATCGGAGGAAGTAAACCACCTCCACCAGGACCTTGCCTAGTACGGCGGTGCGAGTCTCTCGCATCGTTCTCCTACGCTCTGAGTTCATCATCATCATGTTATAGACGTTACTCACATGTTCATCGTTTTGCTTCTGATCATTGGTGCGCTAACTTTGATGTTCGTAGGAACTGTTGTGGTGTGTCTACTGGGAGAGAAAGTGTGTGTGTGTGTGTGTGTGTGTGTGTGTGTGTGTGTGTGTGTGAGTGGGTGTGTCCGTATTTGTGTGTGTGTGTGTGTGTGTGTGTGTGTGTGTGTGTGTGTGTGCTGTGTGTGTGTGAGACAGACAGACAGAGAGAGAGAGAGAGAGAGAGAGAGAGAGAGAGAGAGATCACTATGTTTTATGCGGAAAGTGTCTATACAATTTAATGCGTGCTGCAAACAGTGTTTTGTTGCACAGTGTTGTATTTTCATTCAAGACTTCCTTTCCATCACACAAGAGTATGATGTAGCTCCTCTCTATTGTGAGTTTTGATAGAGACTATAGCTTTCTCTCAGGATCTCAGGATTAATGTCAATGCTGCTTGGTTGTCTGCTTTTTAGTGTCTGGTTATTTGCGAAAGTGGTGTGTGCACTGTCACTTTTAAGGCTCTGAGGTGTTCAGAATATCTGGTTATAAAATTTGTGCATGTTTTGAGTATGTAGACAGATTGGCATGAGCCACAAGTTAACTGATAGATTCCAGTTTGTGAAAATTTGGTTATGAATGTGTTCTTACGAGGTGCATTCAAGTTCTAAGGCCTCCGACTTTTTTTCTAATGAACTACTCACCCGAAATCGATGAAACTGGCGTTACTTCTCGACGTAATCGCCCTGCAGACCTACACATTTTTCACAACGCTGACGCCATGATTACATGGCAGCGCCGAAGGCTTCTTTAGGAGTCTGTTTTGACCACTGGAAAATCGCTGAGGCAATAGCAGCACGGCTGGTGAATGTGCGGCCACGGAGAGTATCTTTCATTGTTGGAAAAAGCCAAAAGTCACTAGGAGCCAGGTCAGGTGAGTAGGGAGCATGAGGAATCACTTCAAAGTTGTTATCACGAAGAAACTGTTGCGTAATGTTAGCTCGATGTGCGGGTGCGTTGTCTTGGTGAAACAGCACACGCGCAGCCCTTCCCGTACGTTTTTGTTGCAGTGCAGGAAGGAATTTGTTCTTCAAAACATTTTCGTAGGATGCACATGTTACCGTAGTGCCCTTTGGAACGCAATGGGTAAGGATTACGCCCTCGCTGTCCCAGAACGTAGACACCATCATTTTTTCAGCACTGGCGGTTACCCGAAATTTTTTTGGTGGCGGTGAATCTGTGTGCTTCCATTGAGCTGACTGGCGCTTTGTTTCTGGATTGAAAAATGGCACCCACGTCCCATCCATTGTCACAACCGACGAAAAGAAAGTCCCATTCATGCTGTCGTTGCGCGTCAACATTATTTGGCAACATGCCACACAGGCAGCCATGTGGTCGTCCGTCAGCATTCGTGGCACCCACCTGGATGACACTTCTCGCATTTTCAGGTTGTCATGCAGGATTGTGTGCACAGAACCCACAGAAATGCGAACTCTGGAGGCGATCTGTTCAACAGTCATTCGGCGATCCCCCAAAACAATTCTCTCCACTTTCTCGATTATGTCGTCCGACCGGCTTGTGCGAGCCCGAGTTTGTTTCGGTTTGTTGTCACACGATGTTCTGCCTTCATTAAACTGCCGCACCCACGAATGCACTTTCGACACATCCATAACGCCATCACCAAAAGTCTCCTTCAACTGTCGATGAATTTCAATTGGTTTCACACCACGCAAATTCAGAAAACGAATGATTGCACGCTGTTCAAGTAAGGAAAACGTCACCATTTTAAGTATTTGAAACAGTTCTCATTCTCGCCGCTGGCGGTAAAGTTCCATCTGCCGTACGGTGCTGCCAGCTCTGGGACGTATTGACAATGAACGCGGCCTCATTTTAAAACAATGCGCAAGTTTCTATCTCTTTCCAGTCCGGAGAAAAAAATCGGAGGCCTTAGAACTTGAATGCATCTCGTAGAGTTTACATTCTTCTGTGCGGTATTACTTGCGCGGAAAGATTTTTGTTGTCCTCGTCTCTTCAGAATTTCCCCCACCCTGTGTAAATTTTTGTAGCTGTATGTTAGTATGTGACATGCAGCGTTCTTTTTAAGGTGTTTATGGTTCCCTGTGTTTGACATGTGGTGGTGTTCCTGGTTGCTTGTTGCAGGTAATTCATTCATGGTTTGTTCTTTTACAATTTGCTCTTTTATTTTGTTGTTTAGTTTGTTTGTTATTTAAATGTTGCATTCATTGTCTCTAGCTATTTAGTGTGTTGTGTTTTGTTCCTGTGTGTGGTTTGGTCAAATCCATTTGATTTCTGTTAAGCCTGTGTTGTGTAGCATTTATCTGTAACTTGACAGTTTGTTTGTCTGTATGTGACTGGTTCTACTTGTTGCTGTCGGTTTCCTGAAAATTCGAAAATTGTGTTTGTTGTTGATTTTGTGTATGGTGGTATCTAGGAAATAAGTTTCATGTGTACTTCTGTTTCAGGGGGAATTTTATTTAAGAGTGAATTTTGTCACTGTGCAATTGTTTTATCTGGGTGTCTGTTTCATCGACCAGATAAATAATATCATCAGCTACGGACTAATATATAATCTTGTATTGTTTTTGATATTTAATTTCAATGAATAATTTGTTTTCAACGTAGCTCAGAATTAAGATTTGTAAGTAGACCACTTACGGGTGAGCTCATTGGTAGGCCTTCTTTTTGTAGATAGAACCCCCTATTGAAAGTGAAGTAGTTCTGTTCTGTTATTACCTTTAGAATGGGTTCAGTTTCATCCATGTGAGCATGTGTTGTCTTTCCTTGTTTATGCAATTGTTCTTTAATAATGCTGATTGTTTCTCCTACTGGCATATTTCTGTACATGGATGTGATGTCAAAACATATAAGGTTTACTGTTGGTGGTATATGTATATATGTTATCTTTACATCAGTTTGCTGGTGTTTTGTTGTCTTCTGTTCGTGAAAGAGTATGATGTCTGTAGTATTGTACATGTGGGTGCTGGGTAAAAATGCTGCATTTTTAAGCTAACTACTGGTCTAATTACATAGATGTGCTTCTGTATTTTTGGTAAAGTATTTATATTCTGTGCTTACAGAAATAAATTTCACCCACAGAAGATGACACATAGGTGTCCAACCATGTAAGAGTAAAAAAAATTACACTGTGTTCTTTATTAGGTGGAGTTCAAAAAACTAATTTATTTTGCAAACACGAAAGAAACGGTGACAGGAGCTTCCAGCACTAGCGAGATATAGTCTCCCAAAGCCATGCCTAGAATTTATCACGAATCTCAACAAAAAATTCAAGACTACAACAATATAGTTGCACAGAATTATCCTCGAAATTTCGAAATTAGATTTAACAAGTTTTGCCAAGGTGTAATATTTTGTAAAAGTCTGTGTGAACAGAAAGTCACCTGCATCACAAGGGGCCAAAAGAAAAGCAGAAATTATTTGGTTAAAATAAGAAATTCGGTCTCTGTATGCTAAAACCAAGTTGCACAATTTGTAGTTATGTAAGACACACTAACGAAAATGAAGAAAGGAACACAAAACAAAAACTGGAAACCATGATAAAATCCATCACACCAGTTAATACAGAAGACAGAGTGGGTGGCCAAAAATAGTTACCCCAAACACAATACAAAAATGTCACACAAAACCATAGAGAACCTGATCACAGAAATATAGCAGAGAATAAAACAAGAAGAAAAGTTGTAAAACCCAAAATTCCACTGCTAACTCGAGAAGGAAACTGGTAGCAGCAGAGGTGAAACATAATCAAGGAGAACAAGCTCCACATCAACTCAAAAGCGAAAACATTAGAAAAGGCACTTCCAGGAAACTAAAGAAAAAACTACATGAACATGAAGTAATCATCATCAAAGCAGACAAAGAGAATGCCCTGGTACTTATGTGTGAAACTGAACAGATCGAACCTAAGAATTACCACATCAAAATGTGTGAAACACATGATTCCCAAAACAACCAACCTAAATAGTTTACCAAAAATACAGAAACACAACTATCTGCTTACATGAGTAACTAACTTAAGATATGCACCATCCTTACCACCTTGTACGAAAAGGTAAATTTTCACAAACACGTTGTGGCCGGGCGGTTCTAGGGGCTTCAGTCTGGAACCACGTGACCGCTACAGTCGCAGGTTCGAATCCTGCCTCGAGCATGGATGTGTGATGTCCTTAGCTTGGTTAGGTTTAAGTAATTCTAAGTCTAGGGGACTGATGACCTCAGATGTTAAGTCACATAGTGCTCAGAGCCGTTTGAACCATTTTTCACAAACAACAGGAACTTACAAAACATCAATGAAATAACAGAAAGGTAAAACACATAAACAAACCATCAACAGTAACCTCATATCTCCTGACGAGACACCCGTGTATAAAATCGTGCCAGTAGACGAAACAATCAGTATCATTCAAAAACAACTGCAGAAACGAGGAAAGACAACAAATGCTCATATAGGTGAAATCGAAGCCATCCTAAGGATTGTAAAAGAACAATATTACTTCACTTTCAATCCTTTAAAAGGGAGTTCTATCTACAAAAATAAGGCCTATCAATGAGCTCATCCGTAAGTGGCCTACTTGCAAATCGTAATTCTCAGCCATCTTGAAAACAAAATAGTCATTGAAAGTATACATCAAAAACAATACAAGAATATATACCAGTCCGTTAAGTAGACAATATTATTTGTCTGATCGAGGAAACAGACGCCTATATAAAGCAATTATACAGTGACAAACACAATTCACCCTAAAATAGTATTCACCACTGAAACACAAGCACACATGAAACTTATTTCCTAGCTATCATCATATACAAAATCAAAGGCAACATAATTTTCGAATATTTAGGGAAGCAACAGCAACAGAAACACCAGTCACAACCATACCAAACACACACAGACACAAAAGTTCCTGATACATGATACATAGGCTTAACAGATGTTCCCTGGGTGCACGGAACTACACCCAGTTCCCAAACACAGTACACTAAATAGGCAGAGAGAATGGTTACAAAACGCAAATACTAAAGAAACTGAAAAACAAAATAAAAGAGCAAATTAGAAATTATGAACAAACCACGAGTGAATTACCAGCCGCAACAAACAGCCAGGAACACGAGCACATGCAAACACAGAGAATCAGGAACACCTTACAAAGAACGATGCGTGTCACATACTAACGTACAGCAAGAGAAATATGCACAATGTGAGGAAAATTCTGAAGAAACAAGGACTACAAAAATCTTTCCGCAGAAACAATACAGTACAGAAAAATGTAAACACTAAAACACCTTCACAGACAAACTATACAAAGCTGGAATCTATCAATTAACCAGCAGTTCACGCCAATCTCTCCTCGTAGGAAAAACATGCAGAAATTTTATAACTACATATTCTGAACACCTCAGAGCCTTAAAAAGTGACCTTACACATCCATTTTTGCAAATAATTTCAAAGTGACCTTACACATCCATTTTTGCAAATAATTTCACAGTAAAAAGCAAATACCCAAACAACATTGAGACTGGCCTTAAGATCCTTAGAGGGAAGCTCACAATAGAGGGGAACTACAACATAAATGGAAAGAGAGTCTTGAATGAAAATACAACACTGTACAACAAAACACTGTCTGCAATACTTTATGAATTATACAAAGACACTTCTTAAAATAAAATGTAGTAACTAACAAAACACTGTTAGCAATACCAAGTGAATTATGCAAAGCCATTTCCCCATATAAAATAGAGTAATGAAAGAATCGCAAATATTCAAAACATCTCCATCTCAACCCCCTCTCCCCCCTCGTTTTAGGCCTCTCTGTTTTACTCTCATTACACACACACACACACACACACACACACACACACATACGTCAGTACGCGAGACTTCCACACCCCTAAACATCCCTAGGTCCACTGTTTCCGATGTGACAGTGAAGTGGAAACCTGAAGGGACTCCTACAGCACAAAGCGTACAGGTCGACTTCGTCTGTTGACTGACAGAGACCGCCAACAGTTGATGAGAGTCATAATGTATATTAGGCCAACATCTATCCTGACCATCGCACAGGAATTCCGAACTGCATCAGGATCCACTGCAAGTACTATGACATAGGGGGAAGGTGAGAAAAGTTGGATTTCATGGTCTAGCGGCTGCTCATAAACCACACATCACGCTTCTAAATGCCAAACGACGCCTCGCTGCGTGTAATTAGCGTAAACATTGGACGATTGAACTGGGAAAACGTAGTTTGGAGTGACGGATCGACCGCTACGGTCGCAGCTTTGAACCCTGCCTCGGGCATGGATGTGTATGATGTCCTTAGGTTAGGTAGGTTTAAGTAGTTCTAAATTCTAGGGGACTGATGACCCCAGATGTTAATTCCCATAGTGCTCAGAGCCATTTGAACCATTTGGACACGATGTGGCGATGCGAGGGCAGGATGTA
The DNA here is from genome assembly GCF_023897955.1 of Schistocerca gregaria. NCBI lineage: Eukaryota > Metazoa > Arthropoda > Insecta > Orthoptera > Acrididae > Schistocerca > Schistocerca gregaria. The sequence goes on along the minus strand of NC_064931.1, from coordinate 179,730,600 downwards.
GGTGTGGCGAATGCACGGTAAAAATTATCTGCCAGCGTGTGTAGTGTCAACAGTAAAATTCTGAGGCGGTGGTGTTATGGTGTGGTGGTGTTTTTTATGGAGGGGGCTTGCACCCGTTGTTGTTTTAGGTGATACTATCACAACACAGGCCTACATTGATGTTTTGAGCACCTTCTTGCTTCCGTCTGTTGAAGAGCAATTCGGGGACGGCGACTGCATCTTTCAGCACGATCGAGCACCTGTTCATAATGCACGGCCTGTGGCGGAATGGTTACACGACAATAACATCCCTGTAATTGACAGGCCTGCACAGAGTCCTGACCTGAATCCTATAGCTCACCTTTGGGGTGTTTCGGAACACCGGCTTCGTGCCAGACCTCACCGACCGACATCGATAACACTCCTCAGTGCAGCACTCCGTGAATAATGGGCTTCCATTCTCCAACAAACCTTCCAGCACCTGATTGAACGTATGCGTGCGAGAGTGGAGGCTGTCACCACGACTAAGGGTGGACCAACACCATATTGATTTCCAGCATTACCGATGGAGGGCGTCACGAACTTGTAAGTCATTTTCAGGCACGTGTCTGAATACTTTTGACCACATAGTGTATATCACATTAACATCAGCTCGGACGCGGTCGTCACAAACAGCAGCATACATAGCGTTATGTGGAGCTGCCACTGTTTATAACCTTCATAGGAAGTAAGTGTTATGCTGCTTACGAAGACGATATTAGTGCTTCTAGGATCTATGAAGGAGTCTGGGAAAGAAAAGAAGGTTAGAATTAAACTCATCTCAACGTTGAAGTCATTATAGACGTAGTGCTTACTCGCGCTGGACATGAAAATGGAATGAAACTGGCAGTGTACTCTTATGAGTCATCATGGCATTCGCCTGAAATGGTTAGGGAAAATTATCTGTATCAGTATGGACGAATGGGTACCTGAAACCTTCGCCTCCTCAAAAATACGAATTTACCATATTACCCAATTCACATTCCCACTCAGTTAGATCCGTCTAGAACAATGACGCGATTTCTGAGAGTACTAACGCATGATCATCTGGATTCTAGTCTGGAGATGGAGCTAAACATTCAGTGTACTTAACTGTATGCAAGGCGGTTCTAGACATTTTCTGCTACTACTTTTACCTCTGACGATGATTTGTGAATGTGAAAAGTGCCAAACTGTTCGTGGTTTGGGGTATTTGTTAAGCAGTTGGTCTCTTTATAACAGACTCGACGAAGTAGTTCGGAGATCAGAGAAAGGCAAGGGGTTAACGTCTCTACTAGGTACATCTGTAGTAAGACATTGATATGATGATGATAAAAAGTCCGCAAGCTGAAACCGCTCTGGGGACTGAATCATCCGTTACTGGAATGTTAGCGAGCGAGATGGGGCAGTAGTTACCACACTGGACTCGCATTCGGGAGGACGACGGCTCAAACCCGTGTCCGGCCGTCCTGGTTTAGGTTTTCCGTGATTTCCCTAAATCGCTTCAGGCAAACGCCTGGATAGTTCCTTTGAAAGAGCACATCCGACTTCCTTCCCCATCCTTCCCTAGTTCGATGGGACCGATGACTACGCTCTTTGATCCCCTCCCCCTAAATCGACCAACCAGCCGGAGTGATTCTGTATTTACCTGTTGACGGGATGCGTGTTGGCAAGCCCAGTGAAATGACTTCCTTTCGTGGAGAAACATGACCAGACCACTCGTGGCCGGTTGCCTTAAATACGTACCCTATGTCAAGCTTGCTATAAAAACACTGGGTGATAAGCGTTTTTCAGTGCCTGAAACAAAACCGTCCAAGAGGAGTGGTGCTCAAATCTTTGCCCGATGATCCTCGTTTAAAATCTTTATGGTATTCCTCAGTTACTTCAAATGAATATCTTGCTAGTTTGAAAGAAGTCCATCGTTGATTTTCTTCACCACACTTCGTTTAATCGAAGCGCGTGTAGCCACCCGCTACGATTAACTGAAGATGAATACTTAAGCACTTTTCTAGCTCTGACTGACTCTAACCTGTCTCCAGATTCTCAGGAGCAAAAAATCACACCTTTTCTCTTACTGTCACCATACCAACTACAGTTCGTCTCCCAAACATCAACTGTTTGCTAGGTACTGAAAACGTAGAAGGACGGCTGCCCCTCTAGTTTTTCTGTGGTGATTTCCTGCAGAGTTAAAATGGTAAATGCAAATGCCGTGTGGCTAGAGCCTCCCGTCTGGTAGACCCTTCGTCTGGAGCAAGTATTCAGAGTTGACGCCACTTCGGCGACTTGCGTGTCGATGGGGATAAAATGATGATGATAAGGACAACACAACACCCAGTCCCTGAGTGGAGAATACTCCGACTCAGCCGGGGATCGCACCTGGGCTGTTAGGTATGGACCGGCCGCGGTGAACTCGCGGTTCTAGGCGCGCAGTCCGGAACCGTGCGACTGCTACGGTCGCAGGTTCGAATCCTGCCTCGGGCATGGATGTGTATGATGTCCTTAGGTTAGTTAGGTTTAAGTAGTTCTAAGTTCTAGGGGACTAATGACCACAGCAGTTGAGTCCCATAGTGCTCAGAGCCATTTGAACCATTTTTTTTGTTAGGTATGAAATTACGTCGCGCTGACCCCTCAGCTACAAGGGTCGGACGTTAAAGTGGTAATGACGTACTTAACATCTCTATTAATGAGTTTGGTTACCACCAAGCTAACTCTATAGAATGCGTTGGTTCAGTTTTGGTTAACTGCGTTCACATTGTGTCGTTCTCTTGAGCATATTAGCTAATAGTTGAACACAGGTTTGATGATAATTCGAAACAGAAGAAGTATTCACGGATAGCTGTTCCTAATGCCGCTCATAACGACTTTGTTGTGTAACTTACAACCAATCTCTCTCTTACAGGCTGTGACTGAAGACTGGCCGTCTGTTTTAACGTTCAGATTCCTGTATATTTTGGAGTGCTTAGTGACAGCGGCTTGTCATTAATTTTCTACATGTCTGAAGAAACGGATTTGTGTTTCCTTTGTTAAAGTATCAATATGTCGATCATACGGAGAAATCTAGGGAGAGGTATGTCAGTACAGGAGCAAAGGAAATGGAGCACGTGATCTGACGTTCTAAGGCCCGACAGCGTCGCACGATCTATAGGCGACGGTGGCACACAGGAAATCACGTAACACCGTTAACAGGTTCCTACTTTCTACTGGATGTTCGTTCCTTACTTTGAGGAAGCAGAACAAGAACTCTTTATACTTTTACCGGTGCTAATTTCCAGATTTCTTCCGCCAGCCGCTTTACAAAATCTTTAAACGTGGAGTGGTGCATTTTGCAGCGGCTTACATAGCTGAGCAAGTTCCACGGGGTACGTGATATTACATTCTGTAAGACTTCACATCCTTTTTCCTAGCAGTAAAGTAAAGGGCAGAGATTTGTTCGCCTCAAGGTGATTCCTAGACACAGTAACAGAATTTTTTGATCTCTTGGTTCAGTTCAGTTGTATGTGTTACATGGCTTACTTTCCACGACCCAGGTAGCAGATACAAGAATTGTTGTACGGAGAACTGATTTCGAATCACATTTTACATCTGATTTCTCTAAGTCAGGGTATGTGATTGACAGGTCGCACTGAAGGCAAGGCTAGAGTCTATCTAACGAGTCTGATGATGTACTTCGTTGCTAATGCCAATGAATGCCAGTACTATAGAATAAATATAGAACTTAAAAAGAAGAAGTGAACAGCTAATGACGAATTCTGTGACCGATGGTAAACGTAAACTTTTCGGAATTAGAAACAATCTTTCACTCTGTAGCGGAGTACAATAAAAATTTCTGACAGATTAGATGTGTGTGCCGGACTGGAACCTAATCAGTGGCCTAATTTCAATATGTCAAGATATTAATTTTAAACTTACTTCAAAAACATTGATTATTTCTAAATTGGTATCATATTATCTACAAACCAAGGATATTATTAAGATTAATACCATTTAAGCACTGTTATTGAAATTTGCGGTTGTAGTGGTCTTCAGTTGCTAGAATAGTTTCATGCAGGTCTCCACTAGTCTCTTCAGAGCAAGTCCCTTCGTATTTACGTAACTGTTGCAACCTAAATCCATTTCAGGCTGGTTACTGTATTCAAGCCCTGGTTTCCCATTACAATTTTTATCACCCAAAGTTCCATCCATTACCTAAATGACGATTCCTTGATCGCTCAGAAGTACCCTACCAAACGATCCATTGTCTTAGTCAAGTTGGACCATAACTTTCATTTTCCCCTATTCCATTAATTACCTCCCCATTAGTTATTCGATGTAGCCATCTTATATTCAGCATTCTTTTGAAGTAGCAAATTTCGAGAGCTTCAATTATCTTCTTGTCTGGACTGATTACCACATTCACCTCATCTTCAAAAAGACTTCCTGACACACACATTTCTGTTCCGTGTTAAAAAAAGTTCTCTTTTTCAGAAATGTTTTCCTTGGTATTGCCAGTCTGCGTTCTATATCTTCACTACTTTATCCATCGTCAGTTTTTATCTTCTCCATGGATTTCAATTCCATTCACAAATCTATCTTCGGTTTTGCTTACTGGTTGCTCACTGTTCGGATTAAATATCATGGGGCAGGCTAAAACCGTGTCTCAGTCCATTCTCAAGTATTGCTTCCCTTTCATGACCTTCGACTCTTACAACTAAGTGTGGTTTCAATAAAAATTGTAAATAAACTTTCGCTCCCTGCATTTTATTCCTGATACCTTCAGATCCGAAAGAGTATACTCCAGACGACAATGTTAAAGGCTTTCTATAAATCTACAAAGCTTATAAACGTAAGTTTCGTTTTTCTAATTCTGTCTTATCGTCTCAGTGTCAGTATTGCCTCGCATGTTCCTACTTTTATTTATTTATTGTTCCAGGAGCTCCTCGACAGAATAGAAGGAGTGAGCCATGGGGAAACTCTTGAGTTCAGACTTAAAAGTGTTTGGGCTACTGCTAAGATTTTTGAGTTTTCTCCGCAAACCAAACGATCTCTCCAAGATGGACAAAATTTGGTCATATATGGTCACACAAGTATCTGAGTGATTCTGAGGAAATGTTACCTACTCACAGGTGCCCTTGTTTCGACTCATGTCTTTCAGTGATCTGTCAAATTCTTCACCCACTGTCGTATTTCCCATCTCGGCTTCATCTACTTCATCGTCCTTTCCATAATACTGTCTTCAAGTCACTGTCCTTGTATAATCTCTCCAAACACAGTGACGGAAAAAAGTCACAGCACCAAAAAAAAAGTAATATAGAGTAATGAAATTTCGGAAATACATTTAATTAGGTAACGTACTTAAGTGATTAACGTTGTTGCAAGATTACAGATTAATGTAAGCTCGAGATAAGCCATTGCAAATGTGAAATGCTACTACATTAACAACCCATGTAACCGCCAGAATGTTGAATGCAATAGTGCATGCATTGTGTTCTCCAGGTACCGGATTTCAGTTTGTGGGGTAGAGTTCCATGCTTGATGCACTTGGTCGGTCAATACAGAGACGGTTAGTGCTGTTTGAGGATGATGTCCCATATGTGCTCGACTGGAGACAGATATGGTTGTCGAACAGGCCAAGGCAACATGTCGATACACTCTAAAGCATGCTGAGTTACAACCACGGAATATGGGCGGGCGTCATCGTGTTGGGAAACACCTCGTGGAGTGCTACTCATTAATGCCAGCACAACCGGTCGAATTACCAGACTGACGTACAGATTTGCAATCAGGGTGCGTAGGATGACCACGAGAGTGTTCCTGTTCTCATACGAAATAGCACGCCAGACCATAACTCCAGGTGTAGGTTTAGTGCGCTCAGCATGAAGCTAGGTTGGCTGCAGGCCCTCCGCTGGTCTACTTCTAATCAACACACAGCCATCACTAGCACCAGGGCAGAACCAGCTTTCATCAGAAAACACAACTGACCTCCACCTCACCATCCAAAGAGCTGTCACTTGACACCACTTACGCCGCGAACAGTGGAATGCACACTACATCGCGTTTGAATCGGAGCTGTCCTTGAATTAACGGACTTGTAACAATTCGTTGTGTCACAGTGGTGCCAGCAGCTGCTCAAATTGCTGCTGCAGACGCAGTACGATGCGCCAGAGCCGTACGCCGATCACGGTGGTCTTCCCTTTCGGTAGTGCTACGGGACCGTCCGGAGCTTGGTCTTCTTGCGAACGTACATTCCCGCGATCACAGCTGCCATAAGTCATGAACAGTTGCTGCATTCCTGACAAGTCTTTCTGTAGTGTCGCAGAAGGAACAACCAGCTTCTCGTAGCCCTATTAATCGACGTCGTTAAAACTCAGTGAGGTGTTAATAATGGCATCTTTGTCGCCTAAAAGGCATTTTTGATTAATAACAACACACCATGTCCAGTCTCAAACCGAGTGTGGTGGCGCAGTGGCTAGCACACTGGACTCGCATTCGGGAGGACGACAGTTCAATCCCGCGTCCGACCATCCTGATTTAGGTTTTCCGTGATTTCCCTAAATCGCTACAGGCAAAAGCCGGGATGGTTCCTTTTAAAGGGTACGGCCGACTTCCTTCCCTAATCCGATGAGACCGATGACCTCTGTGTCTGGTCTCCTCCCCCAAACAACCCAACCCAACCTCCAGTCTCAAAGGTAACTAACGCTCATGACCGTTACAGCGTGTAATTAGAGCAAAACTGATTTGCATTCTCATAGTGGCACTAATAGCTCCACTCTTATGCTATTGGCACGAAATTTTAATAGACATAATTTTTCAGATATAGGAACAGGGCTATCAACTTTCATTTATGTCTCACAACTCCTTCATGGTGTAGAATTTTTTTTTCCGTCATGGTATATTCTTTCCCCCTTTCAGATTTCTTTGCTTAGTTCTGCTTACCATCTGAGTTCTTCATTTTCATACATCTGCTTCTCTTTTTCTTCAGATATCTCTTTAATTTTCCCATGGCGTCATCTATCTTTCCCACAGCTATGCATGTTTCTACAACCCTGAACTTCTGTTCTAGCCAATCCTGATTAGCCATTGTGGAACTTCCGTCAGTCTGCTATCGAGTACAAAATTACAGCCTTTCTTAGCTTTCATTAAACTGTTTGGTCTGTTATGGCATTCTTGATTGAAATTATTTTCTCCACCCATCCAAACAAAGTTAAAATTTCGACCCTCGATCAGTCAAGAAGCCAATATAGACACATCATCTAGATAATTATACAGGTTGGCGTTATGAATCCTTAGTGACTTTCTTCAGGAACCATTCTAGTACTCATGAACTATATTCGCAGTTGCGAATATGAAAAACCATCAGCTGTATAATGGAATGACGACAGTGAAAATTTGTGCCCGACCGGGATTCGAACCCGGATATCCAGCTTATCGCGAACGTGTCCCCTTACTTTTTGGCTACCCGAGCACGGCTCACGACCAGACCCATGCATGCATGTCCGAAGGAACACTGTTCGGATAGCTAAATTGTAAGGCGCACCAGCCTTCAGCGGTGCAGGGGTTCGGACGATGTTTACGTCCCTGCCGCACGTGTGAGCGAGAGGTGCCTACGTTAAGTGTGTAGCGATGTGCCGCGGTAATAAATAGACCGAATCATGACTTGTCGTTCCGCAAATCGACACTGAAATTTAATTTTGTTAACGAATATGCTCAACCGAGGGCTTACGAGATCGAACGTTATTTACGGGACGAGGTAAAAATCGAACCTGACGTTCTAGTTGAAATACACTTATCTATAGTAAGCAGCGTGGTCTATGTAAAGCTCATCAGTGAAGCGGCATGTGACGAACTACTACTTCCACACCAACAACAACTTCGTTTCTGTCATTCGGACGGAGCGGTTACAGTTGAACACGCCTGCATGGGACTACGAACGATCCGCGTCTTTCAGTTTCCATTCGAAGTGCCAGAAGAATTGGTGACTGACGCCCTGCGTCCTTTAGGAACGGTCCTATACCATGTGGCTGAAAAATGGGCGATTTTGAGAATGCAATCTGTCCTCAATGGCGTCAGACAAATACGGATCCGAACATATGTTCCGTCATACTTGTACATCGCTGGTTGTAGAGCGATTGCCATCTACGACGGACGTGCTCTGGGTGTGGGAAGGAGGGAAACGTACGTTCTGAGTGTACTCAACGAAGGTTGTTACAGCTGCTACGGGATGATCCACCACTCACATCGCATCCGACTGTGCTCCCCATGACCTATGTCGCCGCATTACGCGATGACGTAGGCCGCGAGACTGGAACGTACAGACAGAGGCAGATCGTGGCGAGCCACGGAAGGATGACGTTGCTCTGGACCGCCTGGAGCAGTCATAGGACGCCCTCTCTTCCATGCCGCTTGCGGGCCCTTCAGATAAGGCACTTAGACGTCGATAACACGACGGCGCACGATTCCGACGTGGACCACGAACAACCAGAGGCCATGTCGACCTCTGATTCCGAGACTCGGCAACAACAACGGCGATCACCAAAACGCCGGAAGAAGTGCCGCCTCACGGTGGAGAACAACCAATGTGACCCAGCAGGCAATTCTGAGGCGTTTCCGGGTACAGAGCAGACGACCATGCACAGAAGGACTGCCTAGCGTAGATGCAAGGGTGGCCAGCGGGACGGCGACACGACCTTCCGATGACGATGCTCCAGAAACAGCGGAGGAGTTCGATCGACGGCAACAGCCTACTTAGGGGGCTACAGCGCCTACAACGCACAACGATTGGACGCTTGGCTACTGGTCAGAAGACCCACCACCGTGGGGAACAGATGATGCTGGTGGAACTGTTCCCACACACTCTCCTGGTGTAAGACCGGAAGACTGCACGGAATAACGGCAGACCGTATGAGGGGACAGCGGGGGACGTTAGAAAGAAAGCAGCCTGTGTACAGAAGATTAGCGAACGTAAGGTGCCTTATCTACGTTAACAGCCATGCAACAAGCTTAGCGGATAGGGTCTGTTAACAGCAACAGCATTGGGACGCCAGTAAAAATCAAGATGCTCAGTGAAATGATAAACGCTGCAGATTTAGTCACAGCGCTATTACAGCAAGCTCGGGCGATTCCCCCATCGGACTTTTACGGTTACGATATTTACTGTTCCCCGTGCGACGGGAGGGGCGTTGGCACTGCGGGACTATTGAAGGAGGGGATACGTACAGGAGAAGTAGAGTATCTGCCTACTGCCCGTGGTAAGGCCGTGACCATAAGTGGAATACGTTTGATCAATATGTGCGCACCGTCCGGCTCGGATAAGAGAAGGGACAGAACAGATTTTTACGCCCATGAGGTTACACAGTTGTTCCGGGGACGATACTCGGAGAGGATTTTAATTGTGTGTTCGACAGAGTGGACCAACATCCTAACTATACTCCTAATTAAGAACTTTGGGAGCTGGCCAACGGGATGGAATTAATCGGTACATGGGACCTGAAGTTTCTTAACCAAGTAGGACATACATTTTTTACGAGCTATTCCGCGAGCCGTTTGGGTCATATCTAAGTTTCAAGGACGTTAGCAATGTCGACAGTGGACGCAGAAATCTGGCCGACAGCGTATACAGACCATGAGGCATACATTTGTACGGTTAACCTTGATAGGCAACAGGTATGGAGGCGGAGGGGTAACTGGAAGATGAACGACTCACATCTGCGTGATGCAGAATGCCGACGCATGGTGGAGGACGCGTGGCATGGCTGCATCCGTCGACGGAATTCTTTAGGTTCTGTCCTACAGTGGTGGATCGAGCCAGGTTTATGGAGGACGTTAATAGGTTATGCGAAGGGGGTTTCTCAACGGCAGCGTACGACCACTGACTTTTCCTTTATTGCTGTTACTGGTTGCTGTAGCTTTCGATCATGCTTTTGATCGAGTGGATCGATGGATATGCTGCAGCGAGTGTCACTTCTCAACCTTATCTCGTTCCCATCCACTTGAGACACCTTCTCCCCCGCACGATCGCTTTGAGGATTCAGGCGGCTTTTGGAAACTATGTAAGCCTGGGAAAGCTCTTTAAGGTACAGTACAACACCCTTACCCTCCCAGCGCGAGAAGGGGGCGTTGGTTTAGTGAACGTGCACGAGGAGGCGCGTGCCATGTATATTAATACTACTACACTACTGGCCATTAAAATTGCTACACCACGTAGATGACGTGCTAAAGACGCGAAATTTAACCGACAGGAAGAAGATGCTGTGATATGCAAATGATTAGCTTTTCAGAGCATTCACACAAGGTTGGCGCCTGTGGCGACACCTACAACGTGCTGACATCAGAAAAGTTTCCAACCGATTTCTCATACACAAACAGCAGTTGACCGGCGTTGCCTCGTGAAACGCTGTTTTGATGCCTCGTGTAAGGAGGAGAAATGCGTACAATCACGTTTCCGACTTTGATAAAGGTCGCATTGTAGCCTATCGCGATTGCGGTTTATCGTATCGCGACAATGCTGCTCGCATTGGTTGACATCCAATGACTGTTGCAGAATATGGAATCGGTAGGTTCAGGAGGGTAATACGGAACGCCGTGCTGGATCCCAATGGTCTCGTATCACTAGCAGCCGACATGACAGGCATCTTATCCGCATGGTTGTAACGGATCGTGCAGCCACGTCTCGGTCCCTGACTCGACAGATGGGGACGTTTGGAAGACAGCAACCATTTGCACGAACAGTTCGCCGACGTTTGCAGCAACATAGACAATTAGCTCGGAGACCATTGCTGCGGTTACCCTTGATGCTACATCACAGACAGGAGCGCCTGCGATGGTTTATTCAACGACGAACCTGGGTGCACGAATGACAAAACGTCATTTTTTCGGATAAATCCAGGTTCTGTGTACAGCATCATGATGGTCGCATCCTTGTTTAGCGACATCGCGGTGAACGCACATTGGAAGCGTGTATTCGTCATCGCCATACTGGTGTATCACCCGGTGTGATGGTATGGGGTGTCACTGGTTACACGTCTCGGTCACCTCTTGTTCACACTGACTGCACTTTGAACAGTGGACGTTACATTTCATATGTGTTACGACCCGTGGCTCTACCCTACATTCGATCCCTGCGAAACCCTACATTTCAGCAGGATAATGCACGACCGCATGTTTGAGGTCCTGTACGGGCCTTTCTGGAGACAGAAAATGTTCGACTGCTGCCCTGGCCATCACATTCTCCAGATCTCTCACCAATTGAAAACGTCTGGTCAATGGTGGCCGAGCAACTGGCTCGTTACAATACGCCAGTCCCTACGCTTGATGAACTGTGGTACGTGTTGAAGCTTCATGGCAGCTGTACCTGTACATGCCATCCATGCGCTGTTTGACTCAATGCCCAGGCATATCAAGGCCGTTAATATGGCCAGGGTACTGATTTCTCAGGATATATGCACCTAAATTGCGTGAAAATGTAATCACATGTCAGTTCTAGTATAATATATTTGTCCAATGAATACCCGTTTATCATCTGCAATTGTTCTTGGTGTACCAATTTTAATTACCAGTAGTGTATATTAATACTGTGTTAAGACGGTGGCGCAACAGGAATCACTCGCTTACGGGGACGGTCATCGAAGAACTAGTACCTACATCGGATCTTCCTCCGGTCAGTGTCGGTCATATATCGTCCCCGTTAACGTATGCGTGCCCGTTCATTGTTGAACACAGTTACGTTCGAGAGCGTTTGCCGACGTCCCTACAGTCGACACCGAAGGACGTGTACCATCTGCTTCTTCGACAGATCGCCCGGAACAGGGTGGAACGGAAACATCCAGCCGCTAATTGGCACGTGGTGTGGCGCACGGTACACCAGTCCCACATACCTACATCACTCAGGTCAACGTGGTTTATTGTAGTGAACCAGAAATATCCAACGAATGACGAAAGGTACTCAATACATTTAGCGGATTCGCCCATGTATCAGCCATGCGGCATGCTGGATACGGACGACCACCGGCTGGTCTGCGGCGAGGCATTGGCTGTCTGGACTCTAGCAAGGAAGATAATAGCGTTCATGCGGCGCACTATATATACAGCAATATCTTCCGACAGTATTTTTTCCAGAGGAAACGTATTTTCCGCATCATAAGACGAACACAGTGGTGTGGATCACAGGTATGACGGTCCATTACATATATAGAGACACACGTCTGAACGTACTGGATTACTGGCGATACTTACACGATGGACAGGCAAAACTGTTACGGCTACGAAAGTACAAGGACTGGTATGCCAATTTCCTAGGCACGGTTTTTGCAGACGCGCCCTACACTTGGGGTGTGCCGGGTGCGTAAAGATGAGCGGCGGTGCTGTCGTTGTTAAACCGACCAAGTGAAGTGATCAGCTAAGAAAAACTACGCGAGTATACGACCCGGAAAGAACTAACACTTGCACAGTTAGCGACGGAATGGTTCTTCAAATTTTGTTTTAATATCTATAAATAATTTTTTTTAAGGGTGCCGAAGGTGGCCCCACTTTGACTTTGTTGTTATTTCATGCTGCATGATAGGACGGCAGCGAGGATCCTCCCAGGACAGTTATAATGTATACGGACGTACTATGGTTTTGTGAATAATGAAGCTTTCTGTTTCTCCTACCTTCCCTAAAAACAAAATAAAAATAAATGGTAAGGCAACTGCCTGGGCTAAGCGGAAAACCCAAGTTCGACTCCTCGTCCAGCCCAAGTTTTTAGTGACGTCATTCCATAAAACAGCTAATGGTTGTTCATATTAGCAACTACAAATACATTTCACGTATTTCATAACGGCTGTAGTGACCTCACTGCCTGTTCCTTCGGACATGCATACATGTCCGAAGGAACTTTGCATCATAATTCGGAATAACACAGGCATTGCAACATCGAATTCTAATATTCAGCTAAACAGGTTTGTGGAAACCAAAGAAAGCCCAAATGAACATTTCGAGTTACAATTCAGATATATTTACACTAGCGTATACTCATTCTTGAACGTCTAACAGACTTCTTGATCTCTTTGTCACTAGAAGTTATTTTCAGAACACCTTTTTGCTCGTTGCCGTTCCTTTGTGTGTGAGCCAGCACGTGCGCAAGGCAGTTTATTTTTGTGTGTTTTGTAAACAGATTCTTAGTGGAGATCAGCCAGCCTGATCTCATGATACGAATTCACCCTTCTCTATTTTACACTTAATAGTTAATTATACACTTTTTGGTAAAAACCACTTGCGTGTGCTGCGGTACAACGAAATATTTCCCGAAAAGGCACAGTGTTCCCATTTTATTTACGGAATATAGGTGGAGTACAGTTGTGATATCAGTAACTAATTTCCAGTTCTAAATGTGGAACTATGTTTTCATATTATAATATGTATAAAACATTTTCGGTTTTCCTTTTGCGTCTAATGTGGATAATATATAGAGCTTTCGAGGGAGGATTTCGTCGAAAGCTCGAGGTTATATCCTCAATCGACGCGGCAAGTAAGCAGAGAATGTTTCCTACGAAAATGTTGGCACTCGAAACTTCGATATCATGAGCTTTAGATAATTAAAACAATTTACTCAGCGGATTTTTTCCTTTAATACTTATCTTGTTCTTTAGTGCTAGTGTCCCTTCGCGTGAATTTATTAATCGCTCTTGTAATGTATACTTTTCAATTTTTCATACAGTTATGGTTTATCTTTTATTTGGCGTCTGATTTTGTAACTACTTACTTAGCGTGTACAAAGACTGTAGTGGAGGAGCTGTAAATCTGAACCACAGCTAGTTATAGAATTGAATAGACTAAAATTAATAGACCTTGAAGCAATACTACAGACGATCAATTCTAAATGAAAAAAGTGAAACCGACTAGACAGGACATATTTATTTGTGTTTTAGCCTGTGAAACGCAGTATGGCCCAAAATAGACGAATAGTTAAATCATATCGAGATTCAAGCAAGGTGAAGTGATTAAATTTCTGCGAGCTTTTGACCAATTACTCCTCGGCCGTTATTAAACGGTAAATGACTGCCGTGTGGTCGATGGTCTCGTCCTTATAGAGCTGCGTTTACTGCTGTGACGTCAGTGGTGCTCAGCTCCTCACCAAGTAAGATAATTACTTACTATGCTCCATGACTGCTATGCCTGTTTCAACCTCCTGATGGCCGCAGACATCGTCTTCGTTGCGGGAACTTTTCAACTGTTTATTTCCAATTTCTTTTTTTATTATTACGCTTCCCCAGATACCATTTGTCCGTGTGATGACAGGGGTATCCTCAAATGCAATTTTAGATCTACTTTCCAAAGCACTTACTACCAGGGCTGACATAAATCATACGAAATAAAGCTCAACTTCCGAAATTCGAATGGTGTTTACAGCATTACACTATTCTGCTTGTAGCTGCGGGAGCAGAACGCCTCGTTTCCTCACTAGTGGCAGTTGGACAGCAGGTTGTTCCAGGTCACTGTAAATGTGTCCTGCAGGAGACAAATTCGGCGACCTTGTAGGCCAAGGAACGGTGTCAGTGCCACGTTGAGAGAGGCACGCATCGCGTGTTGTAGGCGGTCCACGAGGTCACCGGATCTGTCTCCAAAAGACCACTTTTTGGACGTCGCGGGATTACGTGTGTCCCGAGCTGCAAGTCGTAGATTCTTACAAATGCTGTAACTAGAGCGCGTAAGTGGATGAAATTAACGTTTAAACGAACCTGTTATTACACATCACTTCTCTTCAGTATGTGACAGGCAACAGATTTGGATACAGGTATACCAACTATCTCGCTTATGCCTGCTGGATATATCTGCACCGTCTCGCTACGTAAACGAGGATTCATCTGTTGGTGTATTTTAAAGGTTCGTACGTCCCTCTGTCAAAGTGTTCCCCTCTACAACGCAAACTAGCTTAATGGAAATATTTAGAAGTGGGTAAGGGGGCCTTGAAGTGCGCTGCTGCAGGCGCGGACGCTGTTGCATCAGTAGAAAGCCACGTGCCGACCTTTGCTGTGCCGTCAAAGCAACCGCGCCGTTTCTTGTCTTCCTGACGCCACTACGAGACCGTCTGTCGTTCCAGTTCCTCAAGGAATTAATATGCCCGCCAATGTCGTCTGGAAGGAGCTCACCGTGTCTGATACCTGTTACCTAATGACAAAATACACTACCGGCCATTAAAATTGCTACACCACGAAGATGGCGTGCTACAGACGCGAAATTTAACCGACAGGAAGAAGATGCTGTGATATGCAAATGATTAGCTTTTCAGAGCATTCACACAAGTTTGAGGCGGGTGACGACACCTACAACGTGCTCACATGGGGAAAGTTACCAACCGATTTCTCATACACAAACAGCAATTGACCGGCGTTGCCTGGTGAAACGTTGTTGTGTTGCCTCGTGTAAGAAGGAGAAACGCGTACCATCACGTTTCCGACTTTGATAAAGGTCGGACTGTAGCCTATCGCAATTGCGGTTTATCGAATCGCCACATTGCTTCTTGCGTTGATCGAGATCCAATGACTGTTAGCAGAATATGGAATCGGTGTTCAGGAGGGTAATACGGAACGCAGTGCTGGATCCCAACGGCCTCGTATCACTAGCAGTCGAGATGACAGGCATCTTATCCGCATGGCTGTAACGGATCGTGCAGCCATGTCTCGGTCACTGAGTCAACAGATGGGTACGTTTGCAAGACAACAACCATCTGCACGAACAGTTCGACGACGTTTGCAGCATCATGGACTATCAGCTCGGACAACCATGGCTGCGGTTACCCTTGACGCTGCATCACAGACAGGAGCGTCTGCGATGGTGTACACAACGACGAACCTGGGTGCACGAATGGCAAAACGACCATTTTTTCGGGTGAATCCAGGTTCTGTTTACAGCATCATGATGGTCGCATCCGTGTTTGGCGACATCGCGATGAACGCACATTGGAAGCGTGTATTCGTCATCGCTATACTGCCTTATAACCCAGCGTGATGGTATTGGGTGACATTGCTTATACGTCTCGGTCACCTCTTGTTCGCATTGATGGCACTTTGAACAGTGGACGTTACATTTGAGATATGTTACAACAATTGGCTCTACCTTTCATTCGATCCCTGCGAAACCCTACATTTCAGCAGGATAATGCATGACCCCATGTTTGAGGTCCTGTACTGGCCTTTCTGGATACACAAAATGTTCTACTGCTGCCCTGGCCAGCACATTCTCCAGATCTCTCACCAATTGAAAAGTCTGTTTAATGGTGGCCGAGCAACTGGCTCGTCACAATACGCCAGTCACTACTCTTGATGAACTGTGGTATCGTATTGAAGCTGCATGGGCAGCTGTGCCTGTACACGCCATCCAAACTCTGGTTGACTGAATGCCCAGGCGTATCAAGGCCGTTATTACGGCCAGAGGTGGCTGTTGTGGGTACTAATTTCTCAGGATCTATGCACCCAAATTGCGTGAAAATGTAATCAGATGCCAGTTCTTGTATAATATATATGTCCAATGAATACCCGTTTATCATTTGCAATTCTTCTTGGTGTACCAATTTTAATGGCCAGTAGTGTACATTGACCGAAATGGAAAGTGTTACGCCATGAAGCACCAGTCCGATATTTATCAAGTTATTAGATGTGCACCATCCAACTAATGTCCATCACGCAGTGGCTCGGGACACCAACACACTCCCCTACACTGATCAGGCAGAACATTATAACCACCAACCTAAATGACATCTACCTTTGGTGCGGATAACAGCATGCAAGCAATGAGGCCCTGGTAGGTCACTGGAGGGAGCTGCCACCACATCTGCACAAACAAGTCACCTAATTTCTGTAAAATCCGGGGCAGGGTGAGACCAGCTCTGACGCCACGTTAAATGTGTTTGATCGGGATCAGATCTGGGGTGCTGGGGTGGCAGCACATCAACTGGAACTCGTCACTGTGTTTCTCGAACCATTCCATCACACTCCACGCAGTGTGACATGGAGCATTATCTTGCTGAAAACTGCCACTGCCGTCGGAAAACGTGATCCTCAGGAAGGGATATACATGGTGTGCAACCAGTGTACAATACTACTTGGCCGTCATGGTGCCTTGTATGAGCTCCACTGGATCCATGGATGCCCACGTGTATGTTCCCCAGAGCACAAAATGGTGCCGCCTCCAGCTTGCATCCGTTCCGCAGTACAGGTGTGAAGGAGCTGTTCCCCTGGAGACGACGGAATCACGCTCTCCCATCGACATGATGAAGAACATATCGGGATTCATCTGCCACTGCACCAACGTCCAGTATCGATGGTCATGTGCCGATTTCAGTCGTAGCTGCCGATATCGTGGTGTCAACATTGGTACATGCATGGATCGTTGGTTGCGGAGGCCCATCCTTAGGAGTGTTCGATTCACTGTGTGTTCAGAAACCCTTATTCTCTTCCTAGCATTAAAGTCTGATGTTAGTTCCGCCACAGTTCCCCCTGTGCTGTTTTACCTTGGTATCGCATGTGTTGAAGACACCCTGCACAGCACTCCTCGAACACGCTAGTCGTGCACTTTCCGAAATGCTCGAGCCGAACCTCTGGATCGTCGCAATCTGCCCTCGGTCAATCGCAGATAGATGGCGTGTCTTCTCCATTCTACACACGGACAACCCTCTCACCGATACTACATACACCGTGCTTATGTCTGACTAGCAGTCATTTGTGGCCAGGAGTCGTTGCTAACGCGTGGACGGATTTATATCGCTAGTAGGTCGATGGTCATAACATTCTGACTGATCAGTGTGTTCCTTGTGAAATGGAAGCAAACAGCCTCCAAATATAACCTTGACGAACATCTTGCCATGCCCAAGACGCATACTGTGTCATTTCAAGAAGAATACCAAATGGAGATTGGTATGAAAGTAGACATACTGTTTTGCTGTGTCTGTATTTTACAATGTACAGCGCAGTGTCCTTCAGACATGCATGTATGTCATAGGACACTGACAAATAGTATTACATGCCTAGACGTACCGCAACAATAATAAATAATATATTTATACACTGCGGCAAAAAAATTAGTACATCTGGAAAAACGATGTAGATTTTCATCCGATGACGGCATATGTTCAAATAGCTCTGAGCACTGAGGTCATCAGTCCCCTAGAAGTTAGAACTACTTAAACCTAACTAACCTAAGGACATCACACATATCCATGCCCGAGGCAGGATTCGAACCTGCGCCTAGAACCGCTCGGCCACCCCGGCCGGCCACGGCATATGTCACCTGTGGTATAGCAGATGTACTGATAATGGTTTCAACGTCATCCGCCTTCAGGCAGCGTAGTGGTATAGCTGTCAGAGAGCCATCTATGTCTACCCTTTAACAGAAAATTCTCACAACCAGAAGGCCCATGTTGTGCAAAGGAGTGAAACAAGCAACAGCTATGTCACGGAGACGCACTCGTGCTTCCTGTAACCAAATAAGCGAGTCTGAAAGGAGTCAAATTGTGAGCTTCCAACTGGTGGAATGAGCCTTTCGGAGAACTGCCACACAAGTTGGACGTTCCGCGTCAGTCGTGTAATGATACTAGTATCAGCGGTCACGTAAACATTCTCACACCTGCAGACGAGATTCTGGACGTTCACGCAGCACAGATGCCAGCCAGGATCGTCGTATTGTAAGGGCATCAATGGCAGACCGTACAGCTACCACAGCACATACAAGAGGGCTTGTGTGTCCAGACATGTCAACACAAGCTGTTGCGAAGCTGTTATTTGCAGTGCGATTACATGTACGCATATCTATTGCCCGTTTTCCCCTCACGCAAAAACATCGACGTGCACGGTTCGATTGGTGACGTCAGAGGATCGCTTGGAGGTTGAAATGCCTTGCCGCGGTCTTCAGCGATGAAAGCAGGTTCTGTCTGCAAGCAAGTGATGGTCGTTTGAACGTACGATGTAGACCTGGATAACACTGTCTCGTAGGTATCTGTTCTGTCACACAAGACTAGCGTGTAACAAGCTGAAAATTTGGGTAGGGAGGGAAGTATGTCCAGATGACCGAGGCAGTTGAGGCAACTGCTGGCGTCAAGTGGGATATTCGAGTTCGATGCCCAGTATGGCACAAAGTTTTAACTTTCACCATCGAATTAATTCGATGCCAAACTGCAGCTGGCGTCGGTCTTTCCCTCGAAATTGAATAATAAATAAGTCTCTCCCTGAGTGGGAATCACAGCAACTGGTGAGGGCAGGATGTGGACACACAATGACATGTGGGGATATAGGTCGGTCCGAGAGGAGTCCTCGGATAGCCACTCGCACAAAGCGGGAAATCCGGCTTCGAGTCCCGGTCCGGAAGAAATTTTCATGTATCACCAACGAACTGTGCAGCTGAAGTCTATGAAAGTATACGTCTTCCCGTCGCATCCCACAGATGCCTCATAGGTGACAAATCAGAGACCAGGCTTGTCAGGGAAGTCTACGTACATTCCTAAAGGAGTTTGTGGTCTGAACTGCAGGGAGGGGCCTTGCATTATCCTGCTAGAATATGCAATTTGATGTCCTTCTCATGAAATGTTTTCCGACATAGTTTAATGTAGTTGTCACATACTGTGAGCATTCAGCTTCCTTTCACCAATTACCAAATCAGTCCTACTACTATATCCAAAAACTTCTCACATTATGCTTCTAAGAGTTGAAGAGGTATGGGTTGCAAGGATCGCTGCTGTTTGATTGGTTGTCTGTGGAAACGATGGCGTCAATCTGATCGCCACATACATAAGCGAGATTTTGTGCTGAACACCACAAGCTGCCACTCAATGTCCCAGTTGACTCTGGCTGTACGCCATGCATGTGTCTGTTGTCTGTGGTATGGTGACAGTGGTAAACGACGCATGGCAAAGCGAGACCTTAGTCTAACTTCCAGTAACCTGTTCCGGCGGTTCATGGTGACACTTTGTCAGTAATGTCTGCGTAGAGACTATTTCCATCTGTCTATTCGCCAGGGCCAGTCGAAACAATCGTACTATCTTTTTGTGGATTAGTCCCTCTGCTGGGGTAGCATCTCCACTTACAATAACTTCAAACACCATATAATAAGTAGGACATAACCAGGTAGCTTAGCGCTTGGATTGCTATACATGAGGCGAGCCACATGTTGGCTTGTCGGGGGTTATCTGAGTCAAATATTGAATGTTATGGCAGCACCGCTCTCGAGAATATGATTCAGTGGAGCACTTTACGTTCTGTTTATAAACTGTATTTATGTCATGAACTAGTTTAACAAGTTGGAATTTCATTCACCTAATAGACTGTGTGCCTTACATGTATTTCCAATGTTTCCAATGTGAATTGAAAAACTGGTGTTTGCATGGGTGTGCAAACGACAGCACGTGATTCACCTAACTTAATTAATGTGGGATATGTAATTTTTGTATGTTCCAGGCATAATAATAATCCATCGTCAATGAAAATCTTAAACCTTTACTTCAAATCCATACCATTCATGGATTTAGTTAACTGAAGTACATCGTTTGTGATATAATACATATGAGAAACTATAAGGCCTTACACAAATGCTTTAAGCAGAAGCAGCTAAAATAAATATTTTCCTGGTTAATTCAATTAATGTTTCACTCAGCATCACTTTTGCTCGTAATGAATATTCATAAATAAGTCACTCTTTGCATTAATAAGCTACGTTCAGGTCAGAGAAAGTAAGTTCGTCCCGAGAACTTCGAGAAGATGTGTAACATTCTGATTACATGTTTTGTGATACGATGGTTTTTCAAGCTCGCCACAATGAAGTATATTCGCTTTATATATGAATGCTCAAAATTTAATCTGTATCTTACTACCTACTTACAGAAAGACTAAATGTTGATATGAAGATTCAGTTTGGTTTCAGATAATGGAAAGTCAACCAGTGAACGATATTCACATATGTAGGGTATTAACTAAAATATTCCATTGTACTATTTACGCATAGCTGTTTGAAGAACCGATTTGCTCTTGGGCCTTTTCCAACTAGTCCACAAGGCAGAACGAGAAAGGATCCCTGATCGTGAGGCATGTGATCAGCATGTCGTCAATCTCTCCAGCCGTTGTTGCCAGTAGCTGAACCTTGGTGATGTCGCTATTTCGTTTTTCTGGCAACGATTTGCTTCGAATCTATCCTCTGATTTAGCGTTCTGCCGTAGATCATGATTGTCTTCACTCGGAAGAACGGAAACGTTCAGTAAGATAATGTGATTTAACACAACTACCGAAGTGTCTTAAAATGCTACGAAGAGCACAGTAATGAATTCGAAGTTTATTGTATGGATTTCAACCTAATACAGTACTTATACGGCAAATTCGACCGTTGTTTTCCCCGTTTAGAACTTCCAAAATGCACCCTCCGTCAGCCGTGGTAATCATTACTTCTGCTCTGGTTCCAGATGTCTGTGGTGACCTATTAGCCCGCATCTCCTGGTCGTGCGGTAGCGTTCTCGCTTCCCGCGCCCGGGGTCAGGGATTTTCTCTGCCTCGTGCTGGCTGGGTGTTGTGTGTTGTCCTTAGGTTAGTTACGTTTAAGTAGTTCTAAGTTCTAAGGGACTGATGACCATAGATGTTAAGTCCCATAGTGCTCAGAGCCATTTGAACCATTTGACCTATTAGCTATATTTCATTGACCCGATTCCAATCTGTTTAACTATTGTACGTGCGCAGAAGGTAATGCCTTTGGTTATTAGCGTGAGGTCAGTAAAACATGGACTCGATAAGTGACTGAATATGATTACTTGGCCGCATACATTCGATGAGTACAAACTATTACTTTTTAGCTCCATTATGAATTCCATCTCTTGTATTTTGCCTTATCGAGGAGAACATGATATTGTTGAGTTTGCTACTACATCGACAGCAAAGCTCCCCAGAAATTGTTTAACAGCAGTCACGTTAAGAGAATACGTGGACGGATAGTAAGCGAGGAGTTAACGAGCTGTTGTGGGAAGTTCACTGTGAGCGGCGGAAACTGGCAAGGTCGTGTGTAGCGAGCAGAACGGTCGGGGCGGATTTCACGCGGAAATATATGGAGACACGCTTGTTAGACACAGCATTTATAAGATACAATGACCGTACGAAGGACAATGCAGTACTAAAACATTGCGCTTATTACGAAGTTCTACTTCCGCTCTGTCATTCATAAGAAAATGTTATATGCATAAAATTCTTTCGATTCTTTCGCTTACAAGCGTCATGCTCAGAGATTTTCTCACATAAGCGATATTGCAGCAGTCACAGACGTAATTATATATCTCGCTTCCGTTCAGTACGGACTTAACTACATCGTAAGGCTACGAACGTAATGTGTGCTGTACTTCGGAGGAGAGAAGAGTATATCAATGTTATGGCCTTAACAGTATTAAAAATTATCAGCAGTAGTTTACCAAAATGCTCTTTGTTGGACCGAAGTCGAGCATAGAGCTCAACGAAGGCTACGATTTGCAAGCAAAGAGATTTCAAGGAAGGTTACGTTTTAGTATCAGGAAGGGAGACTGCTTTGCTACTTCGCTGAGACATTAAAAGCACACAACCACGATGACCTCAGACCTCGTGCGCGCTCCCTCGTAATAAATTAGCAGGTTACGGCGGAGGAGACTTCGCGTTCTTGTGGCCATCTGCTTGCCTGTCGTCCTTAAAAACCTGTACTGGATGAACCTTCTCTTCCTTACAGCGGACTCTCTGCACCAACTTAATCGCGGAACAACCCGTAGAAGAAATGGCCCGATAAACTTCTAAATGACCTAAGATGATCAGCCTGCCGAAGTGAATGACGAAATTTCTTTGTCTAGATAATACACAACTGGAAACTGAAATAAGAACACCGTGAATTCATTGTCCCAGGAAGGGGAAACTTTATTGACACATTCCTGGGGTCAGATACATCACATGATCACACTGACAGAACCACAGGCACATAGACACAGGCAACAGAGCATGCACAATGTCGGCACTAGTACAGTGTATATCCACCTTTCGCAGCAATGCAGGCTGCTATTCTCCCATGGAGACGATCGTAGAGATGCTGGATGTAGTCCTGTGGAACGGCTTGCCATGCAATTTCCACCTGGCGCCTCAGTTGGACCAGCGTTCGTGCTGGACGTGCAGACCGCGTGAGACGACGCTTCATTCAGTCCCAAACATGCTCAATGGGGGACAGATCCGGAGATCTTGCTGGCCAGGGTAGTTGACTTACACCTTCTAGAGCACGTTGGGTGGCACGGGATACATGCGGACGTGCATTGTCCTGTTGAAACAGCAAGTTCCCTTGCCGGTCTAGGAATGGTAGAACGATGGGTTCGATGACGGTTTGGATGTACCGTGCACTATTCAGTGTCCCCTCGACGATCAGCAGAGGTGTACGGCCAGTGTAGGAGATCGCTCCCCACACCATGATGCCGGGTGTTGGCCCTGTGTGCCTCGGTCGTATGCAGTCCTGATTATGGCGCCAAACACGCATACGACCATCATTGGCACCAAGGCAGAAGTGACTCTCATCGCTGAAGACGACACGTCTCCATTCGTCCCTCCATTTACGCCTGTCGCGACACCACTGGAGGCGGGCTGCACGATGTTGGGGCGTGAGCGGAAGACGGCCTAACGGTGTGCGGGACCGTAGCCCAGCTTCATGGAGACGGTTGCGAATGGTCCTCGCCGATACCCCAGGAGCAACAGTGTCCCTAATTTGCTGGGAAGTGGCGGTGCGGTCCCCTACGACACTGCATAGGATCCTACGGTCTTGGCGTGCATCCGTGCGTCGCTGCGGTCCGGTCCCAGGTCGACGGGCACGTGCACCTTCCGCCGACCACTGGCGACAACATCGATGTACTGTGGAGACCTCACGCCCCACGTGTTGAGCAATGCGGCGGCACGCCCACCCGGCCTCCCGCGTGCCCACTATACTCCCTCGCTCAAAGTCCGTCAACTGCACATACGGTTCACGTCCACGCTGTCGCGGCATGCTACCAGTGTTAAAGACTGCGATGGAGCTCCGTATGCCACGGCAAACTGGCTGACACTAGCGGTGGCGGTGCACAAATGCTGCGCAGCTAGCGCCATTCGACGGCCAACACCGCGGTTCCTGGTGTGTCCGCTGTGCCGTGCGTGTGATCATTGCTTGTACAGCCCTCTTGCAGTGTCCGGAGCAAGTATGCTGGGTCTGACACACCGGTGTCAATGTGTTCTTCTTTCCATTTCCAGGAGTGTACAATACTAAGTCCTTTAAGAGACGTAACAAGAAAGAATAGCTGATTCTGGAATGAAAATTAAGTAGTAATACGGGAAAGTTACGGCAGTGTTAAGAGACTGGAAATTTCAGATTCGATTTTCGACCTAGCGAGATGGCACAGTAGTTAGGGGTTGGTTCAAATGGCTCTGAGCACTATGAGACTCAGCTGCTGTGGTTATCAGTCCCCTAGAACTTAGAACTACTTAAACCTAACTAACCTAAGGACATCACACACAGCCATGCCCGAGGCAGGATTCGAACCTGCGACCGTAGCAGCAGCGCGGCTGTTGCATCCTTGAGCCCCCCGGCTCGTGATGTACCCATGTCCGGTTAGTGGCTGACGCTACAGATCAGTTTGCATAAAGATGAATTTATTTATAAAAGTACAAAGTACAGTCACCAAAAAACTTTACATATTCACATACTTCTTTACCTTTAACCCAAATGAATACAGACTCATTTACAGATATTTTTCTTTTATTACGAGTATACAAAGACAGTGCAGGAGGCGACATAGAAGCTGATTTACCAAAGTCTTTATTAGCAAGTTCTGCCATATGGTAGGTACGATAGGCAATAATGTCTGTATCAACAAAACTTTCAAGGCCAGGTACGTTAGGAACTCCAGTACCTCGACGTACAATGGTTACAGTGAGCCCACCATAACCATGATCAAAAGTATCATTAATGTCAATACTAAAATTAAGTCTACAACCACAGAACACACAAGGTCCGTCGACAAGTGCATTAGCAGCAACACTCTTAACTGGTATGCGGTTCTTCTTGTCTCCAGATGTTGAGGCGAACTCGATGTTCTCGATCGTTTTATAAACTGTCTGTTTAGAACGGCGACGAATTCTCCTGTAAGGCCTAGAACCGCACAGCCACCGCGGCCGGCAGTAGTTAGAGCCTTGGGCTCGCACTCACGAGGACGACGGTTCAAATCCGCGCACGGCCATGCTGATTTAGATTTTTCGTGATTACCCTAAATCGCTTCAGGCAAAATCCGGCATGGTTTCTTTGAAAGGCCCATTTCCTGTCCCCATCACTCAAACAATCCGAGCTTGTGCTCCGTCTCCAGTTATTTCTATATCAACGGCGCGTTAGACCCTAATCTCCCTTCCTTCGATTTTCGGCCCGTCTTGGTATTCAGGGATTCTTATAACTTGCTGTGTGCGACTACAGTCTCTCTCTCTCTCTCTCTCTCTCTCTCTCTTTCTTTCTTTCTCTCTCTCCCTCTCTCACACACACACATTCGTGCAAACAATGGAAAGAATGTGCAGGGACCGATGCATATACTGAAAAGTCTGATTGCGTGTTTATAAACCTTATAATTATACTGTAGCCATCGTTCTTATAATGCCTATTTTAGACATGAGAGCGGAAAGTAAGGTGATATCGAGTATAAGAAAACGAATTTCTTATAGCATTACCAGAAGGTCATATTTTACACGAATGGAACACTCTGGTAGCGCTGCGAGCACGTGACGCTGTAACAAACAATACGTAAGCGGAGCAGATACGGACTTGGGATCTCCCTAGCGACGATATGGGCTCCAAATTGGGAAATCCATTGAGATAAGTGTATTTGACATTGGGCAGATTATTATTACGCAGAGTGTGTGAAAACGGTGAAGCTGCTCGAAACCTCACGTATTACTGTCACCAGCATCTACGGAAAGAGATGCAAGGACAGTGAAACCACAACTAGGCGCTAAATGGTTGGACGTCCACGACTCTTCACAGCACGTGAGGTTCGGAGGTAGTGATCTGTGGCATCTCTACCTAAAGAGCACAATACTGGTACGCGCTATTTCGGAGCGTACCGTTCATAGTTCATCGGTGAACACGGAGCTCCACAGCTGACCAGCCATATGTGTTCACACGTTGACCCAACGACTTCGTCAGTTAAGACTGCAATGAACAAGAGGCCATCGGGATTGAAATGGATCAAATGGCTCTGAACACTATGGGGCTTAACATCTGTGGTCATCAGTCCCCTAGAACTTAGAACTACTTAAACCTAAATAACCTAAGGACATCACACTCATCCATGCCCGAGGCAGGATTCGAACCTGCGGCCGTAGCGGTCACACGGTTCCAAACTGAAGCGCCTAGAACCGCACGGCCACAACGGCCGGCGCCATCGGAATTCGGCCGACGTTCAATACGTGTAGGCAATTCGGGTGAATCACATTTTCGCTACCCTAGGTAGATGGTCGTCTGCACAAACGTCGTCATCGAGTTGAACGGCGACTCGGAACGTGCAGCGCGCCACGGAATTAGGAGGGTGGGAGCAGTATTATGCTATGGGAGACACTATCCTGTCGTTACATGTGGTATTATCGAAGACACACTGACAGCTGCGAACCACCTGCACCCTTCCATCTTTGATGTCTTCGACGACGGCGATGTCATCTTTCAGCAGTATAATTGTCCGTGTCTCGGAAGCAGAACTGTGCTACAGTGATTTGAGGGGCATTATAGTGAACTCACGTTGATGTCTCGGCAACTAAATTCGCCTGATGTAGATGCTATGGAACATATCTGGGTCGCTATGGGGCACCATCCAGCGTACGCAAATCAGCGGCTCATTATTTACGCGAATTACACGACTTGTGTGTAACATCTAATGCCACGTACCTCCAAAAACTAACCAACAGACTGTCGTATCAGTGATGTATTTAGTTCCAAAGACAGACAAACAAGCTATCAAGCTGTTGTGCAGGTGGTCGTAATGTTTTGGCTCATCAGTGTATCCTCAGGTACTCTTTAAAATGCTTTAACTGTATGTTAATAATTAAACTTTAAATTCTCAATCGGTTCGTCATTCGCTATGCATGATTTCGAGCATCTTTCAAAGATGCGTATAATTTCACAAAACATTCGAGAGTCGTTCAGAAAGCATGAAATATAATATATTCAAATATCGATCGATATTTTAATATCAATGACAGTGTATAGAAAATAAAGAAAGCAAATACAGTATCGACTGAGAAGTTAAAGTTCATATCAAACTTAGAATTTTAAAGACAACTAGAAGATTTTGTGTGGGGTATTTTTCCTACTTACCCTGATTACCTTCGAGCAATTTAATATTTTCCAAAATTAATTTTCGCTCTGCAGCAGAGTCTTCACTGATATGAAACTTCCTGGCAGATTAAAACTGTGTGCCGGACCGGGACTGGAAACTGAAAGCTTTGCATTTCGCGGACAAGTGTTCTGCACGATTACGACCCGCCCTCACAGTTTTACTTCCGCCAGTACCTCACTTCTACCTTCCAACTTCGCAAAAGTTCTCCTGCATACCATGATGGACTAGCACACCCAGATGAAAAGATGTTATGGTGACGTACACTATGTGATCAAAAGTATCCGGAAACCTGGCTGAAAATGACTTACACGTTCGTGGCACCATCCATCGGTAATGCTGGAATTCAGTATGTTGTTGGCCCTCCCTTAGCCTTGATAACAGCTTCCACTCTCGCAGACATACGTTCAATCAGGGGCTGGAAGGCTTCTTGAGGAATGGCAGCACATTCTTCACGGAGTGCTGCACTGAGGAGAGCTATCGATGACGGTCGGTCAGGCCTGGCACGAAGTCGGCGTTCAAAAACATCCGAAAATTGTTTTACAGGATTCAGGTCAGGACTCTGTGTAGGCCAGTCCATTACAGGGATGTTATTGTCGTGTGACTATTCCGCCATAGGCCGTACGTTATGAACAGGTGCTCGATCGTGTTGAAAGATGCAGTCGCCATCCCAGAATTTCCGCTCAGCAGTGGGAAGCAAGAAGGTGCTTAAAACATCAGTGTAGGCCTGTGCTGTGATAGTGCCACGCAAAACAGCAAGTTTTATAAGCCGCCTCCATGGGAAACACGACCACACTATAACATCGCCGCCTCCGAATGTTACTGTTGGCACTACACACGCTGGCAGATGACGTTCACTGAGCATTCGCCATACTCACACCCTGCTATCGGATCGCCACATTGTGGACCGTGATTTGCCACTCCACAAAACGTTTTTCCACTCTTCAATCGTCCAATGTTTACGCTCATCACACCAAGCGAGCCGTCGTTTGGCATTTAACGAATTGATGTGTGGCTTATGAGCAGCCACTCGACCATGAAATCCAACTTTTCTCACCACCCGTCTGTCATAGTACCTGCAGTGGATTCTGATGCCGTTTGGAATTTCTGTGTGATGGTCTGGATGGATGTCTGCCTATTACACATTATGACCCTCTTCAACCGTCGGCGGTCTCTGTCAGTGATCATATGAGGTCGGCCTGTACGCTTTTGAGCTGTAGGTGTCCCTTCACGTTTCAACTTCACTATCACATCGGAAACAGTGGACCTAGGGGTGTTTAGGAGTGTGGAAGTCTCGCGTGTAGACGTGTGACGCAAGTGACAATCAATCACCTGACCACGTTCGAACTCCGTGAGTTCCGCGGACCGCTCCATTGTGCTCTCTCGTGATGTCTAGTAACTACTGAGGTCGCTGATATGGAGTACCTGACAGTAGGTGGCAGCACAATGCACCTAATGTGAAAAAGTATGTTTTTGGGGTGCCCGGATACTTTTTATCACATAGTATAGCTTAGCCGGCGCCTGGGCGACTTTTTTCGCAATGATTTTTCACTCTGCAGCGTACTGTGGGCTGATCTGAAACATTCCGGAAGATTAAAACTGCGTGCTGGACCGAGACTCTAACCTGTCTGACATGCTTCTCTGTTTTCAACGTTGTTGGAAGACCTTTCGCGTTTACCAGGTATCTTTGTGATTGGCTACGCTTTCGCACCTAAGGTGATGATTGACAGTATCTTGCGCAGAATTTTCCATTATCTTTGACACACATATTGTTATCTGATTAAAGTTAAAGAATCCTTTTTATTTGCACGCCGCACAAAAAAATGTGGAAACATTTATCAATCGCAAAAACGGCAAAGTTGGGAAAGTGTCAATCCCTGACTACTCTTGCACGTACTTCCGCGCCCAACCTTCGACGTTCCTGGAAGACATTCCACGTTTGGCAAGTGTGTTGGTGCTCGGCCACACTTGCGCACCTCAGGTAATGCTTGATACACTCTATGGTCGAGTAGGCATAAGATGTTAGTAGAGCCGTTGCCAGTTTTCAACGAGAAACAACCAGTAGATATTCATAGTGCTACGACCAAAGTGAGGCATTGCCATAGAGACGTTTACAAAATCGCTTTCCTCCCATCTCATATTCTCTAAATGTTCAGAATTTAGTACTTGGTTCGAAGGACGCCATTTTGACAGTTAAACATCACACTAATTCATCTTCTTATCTGCGAAGCAACTAGATCTTCAAGAAATGAAATTTTGTTACCTTATTTGCTTTCCTACAATGTTCTGTTCTCAGAGTGTCCTAAATACAATGTCTGATGCGAAAGAAGCCCTTTTGACCACACCAATGCAACTTTTTATGTGCAAAATGGCTAGACCTTGAAGAGATAAACTTTTTGACACTTCATTTAAGTCAGTATCAGTAGTTGGTGAACTATTTCAATTTTCCGTCACATCACTCAGTTTTCCTTAATTGTTGTGATTACTTTCACCAAAATTCATTTTTTTATCAATTTGATATCCCATTTGTCCATTTCCCACTGTTCGTTTAGCCATGAAAATTCGGACAAAAATTTTCCCTTTAATGCATATCTAATTTTGGTTAATTACCATGATTACTTTCAACCATTTAAACACTTTTTTGCACAACTATATTTGTTCATTTCCCATTCTTCGTTTGGATATGAAAATTCAGACTAAAACTCATTGTGTAATTTACACGCATTCATGTTTCGTTGCTCTGAGACATATAACCAACAAAGTAAATCATCCAGAATGGTAAGAGAATACGAAATTAAACTTCACAGGTTGAGAGGATACGTGATGCTATGTCACTGATTGCAAAATAGAGTCAAATTTACGGAGAACTTGGCACTATGAGACCACTTATCAACACACCGTCCCTGGCCTGGAATCATGCATTGATTCGGTTGAGAAGAATGTCATAATGCTGTTGTATCCTCTGCTGAGGCAAGCTGGCCCACAACTGTTGTAAACGGTCACCGATATCCCCTATACCGGCGTTGGGTTAGAATTGACGTCCGAGTCGATGCCATACATTTTACCGGGCGCAGATCTGGTGATTTTGTTGGCCGCGGCAGTGCCTCAAATCACGCAGATGTGGTGGTGGTTAGTGTTTAACGTCCCGTCGACAACGAGGTCATTAGAGACGGAAATCACGCAGACGATTCGTAGAGACGCTTACCATGTGTGGTCGAACACTGGTTGGTTGGTTTGGGGGAGAGAACCAAACAGGGATGTTACCGTTCCAACGGATTTGGGAACGATGGGGAAGGAAGTCGACCGTGCCCTTTCGAAGGCAGTATCCCGGCATTTGCCTGAAGCGATTTAGGGAAGTCACGGACAACCTTAATCAGGATGGCCGGACTCTCGTTTGAATCGTCGACCTCCCTAATGCGAGTCCAGTGGGACGAGCACTGTTCAGTTGAAAAATGACACCTCGATACTGTCGTATGAGAGGTAACACATGAGGACCAAATACGTCCGTGACGTACTGTTTTGCCGTCAGAGTTCCATCTGTCACCACTAACTGTGACCTGAAGTCATAGCCGACCGCTCGTTACTCCATAACTCCAAGAGTACCGCCACTACGTTTTTCCAGAATTTTTGACGAATGGAACCCCTCCCCAGGTCACCACCATACCCGTCGACGACGGTTACCTGATTTGTCTCTGAACACAACGCGACACCAATCATCAGCAGTGTTTGTTTCAATGTCACGGCACTACTTTAAACCCAGCCATTTGTATCGTTGTGTCAACAGCGTGAGATGGTAATTCCCTGTCAGGGTGATGCTAGTCTCCGACCAATGGTGTGGGATGAAACTGAATGTTCCAAGGAGTCTGTTGTTGTTCTGGGATGGTAGGCGCAGATGTGAAGGAGTTACGATACGACTGATGCTCAGTAAGACTATCCTCTCTTGTGGTGGTCAAACGTGGTCGGAACTTTGACGACAAATATGCCTGTCGTCACTTTCCAGCGCAGTCCAACACACTACCACTGTTGCTTTCAAATGCCCCACAAATACTGCACGATTTGACCAGCCTTCCAAGTGGAGATCCCAATAAGGTTCCTTTCAAACTGTCAGGAGCTGATAATGCGGACTCAAACGAGTTATGAGGCATTTCCCTGTCCTTCACAGTGATCACTCAACATCTGATGCTATTCACACCTCTTATGTACACTGTCAGTCATCATACAGCACGGTCGGCCGCTGTGGCCGAGCCGTTCTAGGCGCTTCAGTCCGGAACCACGCGGCTGCTACAGTCGCAGGTTCGAATCCTGCCTCGGGTATGGGTGTGTGTGATGTCCTTAGGTTAGTTAGGATTTACGTAGTTCTAAGTCTAGGGGACTGATGACATCAGATGTTAAGTTACCTAGTGCTTAGAGCCATTTGAACCATCATACACGAAGAACACTAGAGCACTGTGGTGGCCGTTCTGCCAGAATCATTTACATACCCTCTGACAGTGTCTACGTATTCAAAGTTACAGTGATGTTTGGCAGTGCTGTCCTACGATACTAATCTTCTTCACATATGTGTCATTATCAAAAGTTACATAGCACAAATCAGCAGTACTTGATGAATCTGAGTAGACACCCTTTCTGCAAAATATCAGCTTTGTGTTCCAAATTTTTATGTGTTATATTCCAGCCGACAGCAAGGAACATTGGTCAAAAAGCATTGGTGCTGTTTTAAGAAGGTATCAGCTGTTGTCTTCTGAAGGATTAATCCTGGAAACTAACTAGAATGAATTAGGCTCTACTTAGAAAACGGAAATGGTATGGGTGCAGTCTAAATTTTGGACAGAGGAGGAACATTTTACAGTTTACATCTTGAAAGCATAGTCATTTCAGACGGAAACTAGATCAGTATATCAGGGATAGTTGATCAAATACGTACTGAAGAAATTTTTGTATTCTGATTAAGTGTTTTTGAAAAAAAAGAAAACAAAACGCTGGTCATGTGGTGGGGTGGGGTGTGCGTTACAATGAAACAGATAGCCGTACCGTAGGTCCATCCACATCAGACAGCTATCTGTGGAAACGTGAGACTGATTTATGGTTCGTGAAAATAGTTAGCCTCTTCCTTAGCTGTAGAGACAACCGACTAGATGACTGACTGATCTGGCCTTGTATGACCGCGTTGTCACAGTCAGCACGGATGGAAAGTAGATAGTCTACCTATCATAAAAGTGCAATCTTATTTGTCTGCTAGCTACGCTGATGATGAAGCGACTGGAAGATTGTATGATGGGATAAAAGGAATTATTCAGGTCGTTAAGAGAAATGAAAATGTAGTTATGATTTAGGATTTGAATCTGACAGTTGGAAAAGGAAGAGAAGAAAAAATAATAGGAGAACGTGGACTTGGGGGATAGGAATAAACTGGGAAGCAGCCTAGTGGAAATTTACTCAGAGTGTAATTTATATCATTTGTACTACTTGATTTAAGAGTAGTGGAAGAATGTTCTGCACTACGAAGAGACCGCAGACACGAAAAACTTCTCCAGTGGCAGATGTGGAGTCTGACCACAATTATTGGGTAAGAACTGAGGATTAAAACTGAAGAAATTGCAGAAATGTAAGAAATGGAGGAACTGGGCCCTGGGAGCAAAATCAGAGGATGCTGACAGTTTCAGAGACAGCATTAGGCAAAAATTAACTGAAACAGAAGAAGAATGGAATAGACGACGAATGGGTAGCTCTAATGAACGTGAATAATGATGGCAGCAGAGGTGCAACAAAGTCACATGTGTAAATGTTTCGATAAAACGCGAGATACTGAATTGAACTGAAGAAAGGTCGGGTTGCCCAAAGGGATGTTGGTCGGTTTCAGATAATAGAGCGGGGTTATGCAAAAAGGAGAGAAACATGTAGTTATCTCAAAATCTGTACAAATAGTCGGTGGCTATTCACAACCGCACCATGGTTAACGCACACTGCCTTAACATTACACTGCTGAACTTAGAAATCATAAGGCACCATGCTGCATAGCGATACATCACCTCAAAACCTATCGCTCTCGAATAAGTGTTCTTTAAATTCTTTTCTTTGTCTACCTCTCGATGAGTTTTGCTCTGCTGTTATCTTGACTACTTCTTGGACACAAAGATAAGTTTTGCTGGCATTGTAACATTAACTTCTCTGTCATAAAACAGCACCAATCAAATGCTCACAATACACAAATTCCTTGCTGGATCGAATACAGTAGTTGATATAAAAATACTAATCGTGATAAGTGTGTCTGTAATAATCCTATCCGGATTAACCACCGATAAGCGGCCTTATACGCATTAGATATGATATCTGTTCCAAAAACCCTGATTTGGTAGATAAACAAGCACTGACTAACCTGTGGAACGCAACGCAAATATCAGTTTCTGACATCTGTGACATATCGTTCGGAAGCCAGAAGATTTAGACGTTAGACTTATCGTAAAATTATTTAGAATAAAAGAATTAATTAACGCGTTTTATCGGTGAAGTAAATGTTGATGCTAATAAATGTTAGCGGCCAAACATCTAACGTCATGAGTCTCCTATTCACCTCTAAGGATAGAAGCTATGCACCCAATCTGTCTACGTATATAGTAAACTGTTTGCGGAACTGTGAGAAAGTGCACTAAATGTTTGAGTTGCGTGTAGCTGAGGCGGGACATAGAACCTTGCCAGTATGCACCAAGTGGGACGTGGGAAACTGCTTAAAATCCACATACAGGCTGAGCGACACATCGACACTTGTCGCCAATCCTCCGGGAGGATTCGAACCGGGGCCGTACCGGAAGCGGTCGCGTTAACACGCGCGGCTGCTCGGGCGAGTGTTGAAGTAAAAACAGTACTGAAAGGACGTGGTCTTTGTGCAGATTATAATTTCCAGTGAAAGGTTAGTGCAACAAATTTTTTATTATTACAGAGATGGTGTTAATAACAACAAAATTATGTTTTTGTTACGTAGGTGCATGCTGCGCAGAAGCGTAACTAAATTGTAACCTAGGTCTACGGAATAATTTTGTTCACATTGCTTTTTCATACTTTTGTTGCCTCCGTTTCGTCAGGGAATACTTTCATAAATTTCTTTGTTTTGAAATGGTCATCGCTAGCTAATTTCCTCCAAGTTACTGGACATGTATAAAGAGACTGCTCCTTCCAGTTCCACGTAAACGAGTGGACAGCAACAAACAACTTGGCCTATTCCTGCTGAAACTGATTCGTGCGAAGGACATCCTACAACGGCTACCACAACTGGAAACATAAAGGCGGTGCACTGCGTGGTATTAGACGATTGGTTTTTGAAAACGTTTGAAACCTCTTTAGGCATGTCATTAGAAACTTATGGTACATTCGAAGGCAAGAATGAACTGTGGGATGATTTTCTTGAATGTTGACCAAAATCAAATGTAAATACGAAATTCTCAGCAACATTTCAACCGCTTTAAAAATCGGTCAAAGTGTTTTGTACAGCAGTTGCCACTATGGGTGAGAGACAGGGAAAGAAGACAGAAGATTAGGCTTCAACCTACTGTCGAAGGACATGACTGGGAAGGGAGTTGAAGGAATCAGGCCTTGTCTACCTAACTCAAATCTCGATGGCTGGATGACGAGTAGAGTGTCTTACAACTGCGCCACCCTGTTCGGCCATAACAGATAGGCTCACAATTTATGCCAGAAAAGAAACACCTTTCAAAGCAGCTGCCGCTAAGTCTATAGTTTGTGATTTCTGGATAAAATGAGGTTCTCCTTACTGATTACTTTTCAGACGCAATAAAATTATTAGGAGAGTCTGTTGGAGCAACGAGATTAACAAATACTGGATAACAAACTCGACTGGAAAAAACTGTTTCATGAGGACACTGCACATCATCACAAAGATGCTTTGGCGTTTGATAAAATTAGGGATTTCCACATATAAAAATATTTGTTACTGGAAATGTTTTGAGAAAAAAGAAGATGCTATGACTGTGGTGTCACCGCCAGACACCACACTTGCTAGGTGGTAGCCTTAAAATCGGCCTCGGTCCGTTAGTATACGTCGGACCCGCGTGTCGCCACTATCAGTGATTGCAGACCGAGCGCTGCCACACGGCAGGTCTAGTCTAGAGAGACTCCCTAGCACTTGCCCCAGTTGTACAGCCGACTTTGTTAGCGATGATTCACTGTCTACATACGCTCTCATTTGCAGAGACGACAGTTTAGCATAGCCTTCAGCTACGTCATTTGCTACAACCTAGCAAGGCGCCATATTCCGTTACCATAATTACTATCTTCAAGAATGTATTCTGAACAGATAATATTGCGAATCATGTACCGTCAAGAGCGACGTTCATCAATAATGGAATAAAGTTAAGTATCAAACTAGTTACGTCCGCTTTCTGAATTTCAATTCCTTGTCATGTTCCAGAACTCACATCAGTATAGTTCTTCCCTCCTCACGCCAGCCTGCGTGAGCTAAAACGCGTGCATTTCGGCCTCTACTCGTAACACGGTGTTGGCTCTTCTGCTAACACAAAAATGACAGTAGTGCAGCATCTGATCAACAGTATCCAGACACATATTAGTGGACACTGATGTGGAATGCGTCCACCCTTCGCCTTTGTACCGACTTGAACTCCGCTGAGGACACTTTCAGTGAAGTGTCTGAATGTTTGTGGAGGGATACCAGACAAGTCTTCCTCAGGAGCCAAAACCAATGAAGGTACTGATGTTGGAGGCTGGAGACTGAAGCGAAATCTACCTTCTCATTCATCCCAAAAGTGTTGCATTGGATTTAGGTCGACACAGTGGGCAGGTCAGTCAATTTCAAGAATGTTATTGTCCGCAAAGCATTGCCTCAAAGAAGCTGCTTTGTTATAGGGTGCGTTGTCATGCCTATGCAAACAATCGCCGTTTCAGAACTGTTTCTCGACTAAATGCAGTACACATTGCCGTAAAATGTGTTCATATCCTTCCATATGCAGAGTTTACTTAAGAGCAATAAGGTGACCACACCATAACCACGAAGAACACCCCGATACCGTAACACAAACTCCTCTTCAGTTCACTGACGGCACAACACATGATTGTCCAGGGCTTCACCATACCCAGATCCTACCACCGGTGTGTATAGCGTGAATCAGTACGCCAAATCACTCGTTCCGACTACCCAGTGGCGTCATTCTTTAGGCCACATCAAGCGTTGACTACAGAAATTTGTGGCTTAGGAGAAGTTGCTCGACCATTATACCTCATTCTTTTTAACTCCCTAAGCACAGTCATTGTGCTAGCTGGGCTGCTAGGAGCATCTTGAACTACTTAAACCTAACTAACCTAAGGACATCACACACATCCATACCCGAGGCAGGGTTCGAACCTGCGACCGGAGCGGTCGCGCGGTTCCATACTGAAGCGCCTAGAACCGCTCGGCCACAACGGCCGGCGGTGAGCTTGTTACTATAGTTCAATTCTTTTATCTTGGCGGTCCGCGCATGCGCGACTAGACGCGGGAGATTGCTGCGTTGCCAGTTGCACGCGCCAAGAGAAGTAGCGCCATAGTATAGTATAGTTCGCGAACTTACGATTAGGGGGGAGAGCGCAGTTTATGAAGTAAAGCCATCACGGCCGCATTAACCCTTTCGCTGCTACAGAGACATGCTCCCCGCATTCCGCGCTGTGCGCGATTTTGTCATCACTGCACTGCTCGCCTGTGCAGACACATAGTGTTCCGACTGCTTTGACACACTTAGCATTCGATTTCACAAAAACTATTTGGCTCAAAAATTTGATTTTTACGCATCTTCTTGACTGATACCCTCCCCCCATAAATGACTTAATTTTGTTCCAATGTTCAACGCAGTTATTGTGCAGCATTAAATGTAGAAAACCATTGCACGAAATTTTAGAGTTTGCAGAGGTAAAAGTCCATAGCGTATACTTTCCGTATGTTCGATTTTAGTTGCCACTAGAAATTTAAAAGAATTACATTCAAACGAATAAAATTCATGAAGTAAGACATTTCGATATTGTTTTTAAATAAAGAAAATATTAAGCAGCGAACTAGGTTTTATCTCACAATCTTTCCTTTAGTAGCCAAACACATTATCCATTACGCTAACGCAGCTCGTCTTTCAATTGATTTCTTGGAGATCTTTAAAGCATTACGCAAAATACCGCCAAACACTGTTGGTACGACTATGAATTACTCACGTTTCGTCGAAGTACAATAGGAAATAAACAATTACCGCTGTTCTTTATTGCGAAAAAGCGGTTAGTGAGAATGATACTTACACCTTTCCTTGCTATCGCCTGATTTAGAAGGCTTATTGCTTGTTTGGTTTAATTAATTAATAGAATATGAAGCAATTGGTATAAAAAATGCTTTTTCCAAACTTCCTATAAAAGAAATTCTGCTATCAAGACATTGCTGTTGTTCAATTACTTTATTTATGACTGAAAGTTTCTAAAAACTGTGCTCTGCGCTGCAGTCGAGCTCTGGCATCGTCGTTCTATGTTCATTGGCTGAATGTGTTTTGTGACGTCAGATTCGCAGAACGAACCTTAACTCGGCCGTCGTCGTAAATGACGCTCACTTTAGTGACATC
This sequence comes from Schistocerca gregaria, assembly GCF_023897955.1. Taxonomy (NCBI): domain Eukaryota; kingdom Metazoa; phylum Arthropoda; class Insecta; order Orthoptera; family Acrididae; genus Schistocerca; species Schistocerca gregaria. The sequence goes on along the minus strand of NC_064931.1, from coordinate 179,692,692 downwards.
CAATGACTACCGTAGTCTACGTTCGATGTCACTGAGCTCCCGTGACCAACCCGTCCTGCTGTTATTGCTTCTCTACTGACAACACACCACTCCACACACACTTTTACACTGGCAGTTACGCCTCTCGTGACATCTAGAGGTCAATTCCGCATTACGCAGGGTGTCTCAATACGTCTGCAGTGTAGTTGAATATTTAGCAGAACATCCAAAATCTCACTGCAGTGGAGGAATCTACTCAGTGAAAAATAGTTGTGCACAGTGCGATTACGTAAAAGTTATCTTCGAGGAAATATAAGAGCCTTTTAATCCAAATGACACAGGCCTCGCTTAAGCTAAGAGCGGTCCACCTTGTCGTCGTACGTTATCTTACGATGTACCCATATGATATACAATCAATCTGTATAACCACAATCATATATCAACACATGTGTTACGTTGTGCAGACGTACTGTTTTGAAATGTCGTTCGCCAGAGTAGTCAGTTACTTCGACGGAAATACACACACACACACACACACACACACACACACACACACACACGCTCGCACACACAAGCCTTGAATAACTGGAGCTTTAGATGGTTTTGCAATGCTCGAACTTTATGATTTAGTTTTAATTGCCTTGGTTCCTTTGAGGAAAATTTTTATCATGGCTTACTGCTGCTACACAATTTCCACGACATACATGGAGCCAGAAGGTAATGAATTTACAGATGGCTTTAAGAAAATAGTTTTATACTTTTTAGCGATGTTGCTCAATTTATCGATACTCTGTTCAAACAACTTTCAGAAATGCAGCCGTGTGATGTCATCGATAACCGCCGATATTACGACAGGGGCACAGACTGCCATTTTCGAGGCAAAACTGCAATAAGTAAGCACTGTGCAAGCGAATTTAAAAACTCAGTTTTCACAGAAATTCCGTAAAGTTAACACACACTGTAAATACTAGCGCCATCACAAACCAAAGATGACCGACGGCAGAAATTATCGATAGTGAAATTAATAATCAACATGTGAGGTACTATAAACTCTGTCCCTCTGTTTTTTGATATGTAAGAGAGCAGGGTTCCATGCAGAGCTCTGCATGGAATCCTACTCTCTCATTTGTCAAAAAACAGAGGGACAGAGTTTATGCTACCTCACCCGTTGAATATTAATTTCACTATGGATAATTTCTGCCGTCGGTCATCTTTGGTTTGTAATTCCGCTAGTGTTTACGGTGTATGTGTGTGATATATTTACGGAGTTTCTGCGAAAACTGAGGTTTTAAATTGGCTTGCACAGCACTTACTTGTTACAGTTTTGCCTCGAAAATGGCAGGCTATGCTCCTGTCGAAATATCGACGCTTGTCGACCACGTCACCCTGCTGTATTCCCGTGAGTTATTTGAACATTGTATACGCCAGGAGAAATTAATGTCGCATGTCGATACTCTGCTCATTCTTGGCTTATAGCTTTTGGAGGATTCGTGCTATGGGTGTCGTAGTTTTTTAACTTGTGGCCTTTTGTTAAACAACGTCCCGTGGCTCATTTCACATTTTCTCGAATAAAATTCTTGTACATCACAGCAACCGAATCGTGTCGTATGTTCGAGTAGAAGATTAGAATTTAAGGCCAAGTCGAAATACCGGCCATTGTAGGCAGAGCACTGCCCCTGTTGGTAAAGTATGGAAGCTTCACAAAAAACCAGTGAGACATTCGACTACATGGGCGAGGAAAGCCGATGAAAATCTGAATCAGGATGGCTGCGAGCTATCTTTTAGTTCCACAATCCATCGATCATCTTTAGGATACCTCGTTATTATAAGGGATCAGAAAATCGTTTACAAAAATAAGTATTCTCAGCAAAAATTTGGTTGCGTTTTAACCAATTAAGTGTGTGCTTTAATAAATTAAAAGCACCAGTTTGACAAAAGCAAACTGGTGATTTTCATTTATTATAATGTTGTTCTACGAAGAACCGACGGAAGATTCTGTTAATGTGTGCTTTAACTTAAATTTAATTAATATATCTACATCTATACTCTGCAAACAACTGTGAAGTGCACCGCTGGTGGCACTTTTCAGAGTACTGGTTATTAGGGCTTATTCCCGTTCCATTCACGTCTGGCCCATGGGAAGAATGATTCGTTAAACGCCTCTGTGCAAGCTACAATTAATTTAATTTCGTCTTCACGATCATTAAGGAAGAAGTACATAGGGTGCTGTAGTATATTCATAAATTCCTTACTTAATGTTAGTTCTTGAAACTTTGTAGGTATTCACTAATGGGACACTTTGTGTCTACCTTCTGACGTCTGCCAGTTAATTTTTTTCAGCATCTCCATGACGCTCTCCCATGGGTCAAACAAACGAATCTGTGACCATTCGTGCTGTTCTTCTTCGTATACGTTCGTCCTATTTCCTAAGGGTCCCACACATTTCAATAAATATGTAGGGTAGTTCGCACGTGTGTTTTGCAACCAATCTCCTTTCTGCGCCGATTGCGTTTCCCTAGCACTCTATCACTACATCGAATTATGACATTTGCTTTACTTGCGACTGAGCGCATGTGATTGTTCCATTTCAAATACCTACGAATTGTTAAAGCTAAGTATCTGTATAAGTTGACTAACTCCATTTGTGGCTCACTGATATTGTAATCATAGAATAATACGTTTTTGCATTTCGTAAAGTGCACAGTCTTATATTTCTGAACAGTTAAAGAAGGATGTCGATGTTTGCACCACTTTCAAATCTTATCAAGATCTAATGGGATACTTGTGTAGCTTTTGTCAAATAGTGCTTCATTATACTTAACTGCATCATCTGCGGAACGTCTGAGGCTACTATTAATATAATCTGCAACATGCAACATCAACAGTAAGGGTCCCAACACACTTCTGAGATTCAGCTGAAGTTACTTCTAAATCTGTCGATAACTCTCATTTCAAGACAACACAACCAAGAAATCCTCCCTCCATCACAAATATCGCATGACTCCTCACGTAGTCGTACTTCCGATAACAAGTGTATGTGTGACACCGAGTCAAATGCTTTTCGGAATCAAGAAATATGGCATCTGCCCGATTGTCTTGATCTATGGCTTTCAGGTTGTCATGTGAGAAAAGTTCGAATTAGGTTTCGCATAATCGATGTTCTCGGAATTCATGCAGTCTGGTATGGATGGGGTTATTATGATCAAGATATTTCACTATTTTTGCGCTCAGAATTTGTTCTAAGATTCTACAACAGATAGATGTCAAGGGTATTTGATGTCGGTTTTGCGCATCAATTCTGCTGTCGTTTTTTTTAGACGGGTGTGACTTGTGTTTTCTTCCAAGCAGTGGTCATTATAACTTGTTCGGGAGATGTACGGTATATGGCTACACGAAATGGTTAAAAATTAGAGTAGAGGGGGATTACCCATCGGCAAATTCTACATAGAATCTCATAGGGATGTCATCTACTCCTGAAGCTATATTCAATTTTAGCGACTTCAGCCGTTTCTCATCGTCTCTGACACTAATATCAATATCACGCACCTCTACAGCGGTGCGAGAATTGAAAAGGGCCAGTACTACGGGATTTTTCTTTGTAAAGGAACATTTGAGAATGGGGTTAACATTTTTACTTTTGCTTTGCTATGTTCAGTTTCATCTCTTCTGAACACTAACTTTGGTTTCAATAACAGCCCTTTAATATGATCAGATTTTCCTTAAGTCCTGTGCCAGACCTTTCGATAATATTCAGCTACGGTAGTGGCTGAATACTTCACACATTGACCTCTTGACTGTTAAACGCGAGTCTGTCTGCATCTCTCTATCGTGTACCCTATGCTATGTTTTACATCTGTTATGCCTTTATGAAGTCTTCACGGGTTGTCAGCCGAGTAGCATTGTCGTCTCGTAGGCATGCTACTGGGCTGACAGCCCGTGAAAACTTCATATATGAAATTCGCCGAGAAGCCTGCACTCTGTTACGCGTTGTCTATGTTTCGTACTTTATCCATCATGAAAAATTGTAAGAAGATTTGTTGAAAGATAAAATTCCTTTTATGCAAGTAGTTGCTAATTTTTTCAACGAAGTTACTGTTTTCCTGTTTCTTTAGATGTGCCTTTACAGTGACTGAATACCATGAAGGGTGCTTCCCATCATGAACTGTTCTACTAGCTACATGTCATCTAGTGCATGGTCAACTATTCTTTTAAAATTTGGGCACAGTTCTTCTAATTGCCCCTGTCTAGAAGTAAATATTTGAAGTTCAACATTGATTTATGACACTACTACCACTTGATCAAGTTTCTTGCACACATAAACATTTCTACTCGTTCTTGTTGTCCTTTCAAATGGCTCAAATGGCTCTGAGCACTATGGGACTCAACTGCTGTGGTCATCAGTCCCCTAGAACTTAGAACTACTTAAACCTAACTAACCTAAGGACATCACACACATCCATGCCCGAAGCAGGATTCGAACCTGTAACCGTAGCAGTCACACGGTTCCGGACTGCGCGCCTAGAACCGCGAGACCACCGCGGCCGGGTGTTGTCCTTTGTCCACTAATCATTGTTGCTAAAACTTCCTCATGCTCACTGACGCCACTTTCAATTTGGGCATCCTCGAAGAGGTAAGGTCTATTTCTTGCCATTATATCCAACATATTTCCGTCATAAGTGAGCTTCTGAACTATCTGTTCTAGACAGCTTTCATAGGAGGTATTTACTATTGTTTAGTTGGTTGTTTTGTCACACTCACCACTTACAAAACAGTAAGTATCTCATTTTATTAAAGTCTCTGATGATGACAGTATGATTGCCGGCCGCGGTGGTCTCGCGGTTCTAGGCTCGCAGTCCGGAACCGTGAGACTGCTACGGTCGCAGGTTCAAATCCTGCCTCGGGCATGGTTGTGTGTGATGTCCTTAGGTTAGTTAGGTTAAAGTAGTTCTAGGTTCTAGGGGACTGATGTCCACAGCAGTTGAGTCCCATAGTGCTCAGAGCCATTTGAACCATTTTGACAGTATGATTGGAAAAGTACATACTATCGAACTGGGGTTTTTCTCTAAGGCTTTAGGTCACATCTGGGAATGAGTCTGATGGTCAATAAAAGGAACATAATAAGAGTATGCCCACCCATGATATTGAGTCTTACCAGAAAATTCTCGCATGCAGCTTGAATTTCTATCTCGGTGAATTTGAGTTTCTTTTCTACCGCAAAAAATATACCACCTACATTTACAATTAGCCTCTCCTTTCAAAATGACTCTTAAATTGTCCCCAAAAATCTCACTGACATTAATTTTGGGTTTGATCCAGCCTTCTGAACCTAGTATTATATGAGCTTCATTGGGTATTAGGAGCGCTTCAAAGTCTGGCGCTTTTTTGCTAATATTTCGTCTGTTGATCACCATGATTTTAACACTTTCGCCTAAGGGAGGCATTCCTTAGGATCCTACCCTGATACGCCGGGGTCTCCTGCAGATGTTCAAATGGTTCAAATGGCTCTGAGCACTATGGGACTTAACTTCTGAGGTCATCAGTCCCATAGAACTTAGAACTACTTAAACCTAACTAACCTAAGAACATCACACACATCCATGCCCGAGGCAGGATCCGAACTTGCGACCGTAGCGGTCGCGCGGTTCCAGACTGAAGCGCCTAGAACCGCTCGGCCACTCCGGCCGGCCCTGCAGATGTCTTTATTTGGAATGGATGGAGAGAAACCGAATTTTTTAAAAAATCTTGTGTATCCAACACACAGTCAGTTACATTGGTAGCTTGTAACATGTGTGCCGCACATGTCGATAGTCCATCGTCAGCGTCGCATTTGTTTCTTCGGCGCGAGAGCTGTGCCGGTTGTTGGAATTTGGCCGAGTTGTGATCCCCCCAATACATAGTGATTTAAACCTGTTAGCTCGTCGGAGCATGGAGCTGGACATGGAGCCTGTAAGTCAATTTAAGTGATAAAAGACAGTTATTTGGCGGAGCGTGTACGCGTGTGTCACGCAACAGCACAGACTATACTTTTATTGCACAAATTAAGCCGAATCGTGCATGCTATAAACCTACGTTCACGAACTATTGATCGAAACAGGAAGATTGTAGTTATGCTCATGAATAGGCAATCTGGATGTGAAAGTGACTAGCATAAACGTGTGAGAACAATGTGTTAACAGTGCAGCCCTGTTTCAGAATAGGTTTGAATGTTATCGAAAGAGTGTTTCTTTAATACAGGGTGTCCAGAAAAGGACTCCTTGATTTCAAAATTAAATATCTCGAAAACAAAGATCGATAGAGGAATGCAGTAAACGATATGTTTATTGTGAAAGCTGTAAGAAGTTTATACAGCAGTTTGAAATAATAGTTACAAAAGCTGCTAACAGATGGCGCTGTAATCGCCTTACGTAATGCCTAGTATAAATAGTGATCCGAAGCCCAGAGCGATCAGTTCCACTATTGAAACGTGAAAGGAGGTTAGCGTACTGAAGGAAGAGATTAAAACCATGTACTCCATTGAACAACGCGTTTTCCTGGTGCTAGAGTACCACAGGTTAGAAGAGAGTCCTACGGCAACAAGGCGAAGTTTTCAAGCACGATTTAATGTTCAAAAAGGACCCGATGCAAAAACCATTCGTACGCTCTTCGCAAAATTTCAATGAACAGGCAGCGTAACTGATGATCTAGTGGGGCATGTTGGCCGCAGCAAACCGCAGTTACGCCTGAACATATTGCCACAGTTTCTGGGATTATTCAGCGAAATCCAATGTCATCCGTCCGTAGAATTGCATCTGTGACTGGTTTGAAGCGTTCCAGCACGCAGAAAATACTGAGAAAGAACCTACACATGTTTCCATTCAAAATTCAAACGCACCAGTCCATACCCGTACGAGCTGCGCAACAAAGGGTTCCCTTTGCTAATCAGATGCTCACAATGATTGATAGCGAAGGATTTGATGTTTGCTGCATCTGGTTTACAGATGGAGCACACTTCCATCTGAATGGATACGTGAATAAGCAGAACTGGCGATTTTGCGGTTCCAAAAAGCCATATTGGTGTGAAGCGAAACCCCTGTATTCTGCTAAAGTTACTGTGTGGGCTGCAGTATGCAGCAGTGGCATTATTGGCCCTTTTTTCATTCGAGAAACGGTCACTGGTGCACGTTACGTTACAATTTTGGAACAATTTGTCGCTACACAGCAAGCGTTAGAGGATCGACCAGTTACTGAATGGTTTATGCAAGATGAAGCCCGACCACATCGGACCGAACAAGTGTTTCGCTTTCTTGAGAAATACTTCGGGAATCGAGTCATTGCTTTGGAATATCCCAAATTTACTGGTGCAAGCATGGATTGGCCTCCATATTCGCCGGATTTGACTCCCTGTGACTATTTTTATGGGGCACAGTGAAAGACATGGTCTACCCGAAGCATCTCGCCACGCTGGACGAGCTTGAATGGGCGATCTCTGTGGCATGTGAATCCATTTCGGTTGAGACACTACGAAATGTGATGGCGAATTTCATTCTTCGTTTGCGCCACCTCTGTAGTGCCAATGGTGAACATTTTGAAAACATTGTGATGTGATTGTTTGCAAAGATTGTTTTCATACGATTATTTCACTTATGTATGCTGATATGAGCTGTACAGCGTACAGCTCCATCTGTTAGCAGCTTTTGTAACTATTATCTCAAACTGCTGTATAAACTTCTTACAGCTTTCACAATAAACATAACGTTTACTGCATTCCTCTATCGATCTTTGTTTTCGAGATATTTAATTTTGGAATCAGGGAGTCCTTTTCTGGACACCCTGTAGGTAAAACAATGGAGAGTCCAGAATGGAATATAACCATATGATGAACAGGAAAGCTGACACTCTCTATATAGCGGACGACGACCTTACGGACCGAAAGCTGTATTTGTGACAGTCTTTTTCTTGTGCCTTACTTTAATAGCTGTAATATCTCCTGTTCATTCGCTCCGTGTTGAACTACATATTTTGTTGAAACATTTCACTATATCGACAACGACAGTGCCACGGAGGATGGAGCTGCCTGGAGTTGCAGGTGGGTGTTAAAGGCTACGGTCCCAAAGTATAGACGTCCCTATCACCTAAACCCATGTGATTCCAGCCGGGTGGCTTACAAGCAGGTTCTGATGTGTAGCGCACACCTAACCCGTTTGGGGAAACCTACAGTTCTCAACCCTCCTGTGCAACTCTAGGAAGTCGCAGCTTAGTTTGTCACAGAATTTTCAGATGATTTAGTTATCGCCTTCCACTGCACTCAGAACCGAAGACCGCGATCAGCTCGGACAGTAAGGCGTATTGTGTGCTTCATTGAAACTCAAAGAGCTGGGCTGGTCTTCCCAACCTTCTCAGCCAGTCGCTGGTATGATCTATGTGCGAACTCGAACCACAGATGACAAGAATTGTTTGTTCCAACGTGCGCCACAATCTGCAGTTGACTAACCCCTTTCCCTCAATAGTTGCTGGAAAAACCTCTTCAGAATGTTCATTTAGACCTCCAGGCATGCAAAATGAGTGCACATGGCGGCAAACAATGCAGTTCTTTATGTATGTCGCAGACACACACACACACACACACACACACACACACACACACACACACACAAAATACAAAAAGCGAAATTATCTATTCAAGTATTTGCGTAAAGTAGTTTATTACATTGTTCATGTACTTCTCCTTAACGTCTGTCTACAGTAATTGCGATGCAAGGTTATATTCAGCAGCTGTTAAGTGGGAAGTATAGATCTTAAAACAAGCGTATACAAAAACATGAGACAGAAAATGACCAACGGAAAGGCGCTGTGGCAGTAAACAGTATTCAGTGAGGTGCAGTTGCAACGGGGTCAGTGCGACAAGAACTAGGCGACACGGCAGTGAACACAGAACAAAGGCAAATCAAGCTATAGTTTTGTTTGTCACATGGAAGAATGGAAAAGATACCAAGGTAAAGAAGCAGTGCTTGTTCGATACTACAGAATACATGGACGATAAAAAGTACGAGGACTATCCGGAAAGTAAGGAACGATCGGTCGCGAAATGGAAACCACAGTGTAAATGAAAACTGTTTTATTTGCAACAATTAGCTACAGCTTTCAGCTACTTCTCTACAAAGTAGCTGCTCAGTCTGAGACATTTGTCGTAGCCTTGTACGAACTTTCCGAACCCTCTACGGCAGGCAGCTTCCAGTGTTTTACGACAATTTTCTATCCTGGACTGCAACTCGTTGACTGTGCCAAAATGTTGTCTTTATAGTCAACGGTTCATGTAAGTAGGGATGAGAATAAGAGGGAGCCAAGTCCGGGGGCGACCAGTGTGGCCGAGCGGTTCTAGGCGCTTCAGTCTGGAACCGCGCGACCGCTATGGTCGCAGGTTCGAAACCTGCCGCGGGCATGGATCTGTGTGATGTCCTTAGGTTCGTTAGGTTTAAGTGGTTCTAATTTCTAGGAGACGGATGACCTAAGATGTTAAGTCCCATAGTGCTCAGAGCCATTTGAACCAAGTCCGAGCTGTATGGTGGGTGATCGAACTCTTTCCATCGAAAACGCTGCAGGAGAGTCCACACTGCCCCTGAAGTGTGTGACCGAGAAATATCATGGAAAAGGACATGCATGACAGTTCAGTTATGTGAAGTTGCATGAAAGCAGGCGAAATATCTCAGCAGGCAGTTATACGTGATGGAAGACACTATTTTCTCGCCACACTTACGTTCTCACTGTGCGCTCAGAACTGAGAGAAGCGACGTGATGTTATCTACGGGCCTACTATAGACACTTCCCAACGCATCATACAAAGCTTCAGTGAATTTTTACTGCGGGTTCCATTTCGCGAGTGATCTTTCCGTACTTTCCGAGCAGCCGTCGTACACCGGTTTTGTTAGCAGTTTAATTAACTCAAAAAACGATGTGCATAGGTTGTTTGCTGATGGAAGATACGACATAATTTCCAGTTGGTGTGATGAATGACAGCTAGCCATAAATGTGGAAGAATGTAAGTTAATACGGATGAGTAGGAAGATCAAACCTATAATGTTCGTATACAGTATTACTAGTGTTGCATGACACAGTCACGTCGTTTAAATATCTTGGCGTAACATTGCAAAGCGATATGAACATGTTAGAACCGTGGGAGGGAAGGCGAATGGTCGACTTCGGTTATTGGGGAATTTTAGGAAAGAGTGGTTCACCTGTAAAGGAGATCGCTTATGGGACGCTTGTGCGACCTATTCTTGAGTACCGCTCGTGTGTTTGGGATCTGTACTAGGTCGGCTAGAAGGACGACATCGAAGCAATTCAGAGGTGGGCTGCTAGATTTGTTACCAGTAGGTTCGAACAATACTTAAGTGTTACGGAGGTGCTTGAGGAACTCCCTGGAGGGAAGGCGACTTTCTTTTCGAGAAAAACTATTGGGAAAATTTAGAGAACCGGCGTTTCAATCTGATGATCTGCCGCCGCCAACATACATTGCGTTTAAGGCCCACAAAGATACAATAAGAGAAATTAGGACTCATACGAAGCCACAGAGAAATTCGTCTTTTCCCTCGCTCTATTTGAGAGTAGAACAGGAAAGGAAATGACAAGTACTGGTACGGAGTACCCTCCGCCAAGCACCGTACGGTGGATTGTGGAGTATCTATGTGGATGCAGATGTAGATGTAGGAAGATAGTTAAAATCCCAGCAGTATCGAGCTTCCTAGGGATTACCAGTGGCTACCTTGGAGAGGGACGTGAAAAAAAGTGACATTAAATTGAAGGGGGTTCGGAAAATTGCTAAAAACCTAAGTGATAAGTTTGAGGCCGGCCGTGGTGGCCGAGCGGTTCTAGGCGCTACAGTCTGGAACCACGCGACCGCTACGGTCGCTGGTTCGAATCCTGCCTCGGGTATGGATGTGTGTGATGTCCTGTGATGTCTTGTGATGTCCTGTTAGGTTTAAGTTCTAGGGGACTGATGACCTCAGAAGTTAAGTCCCATAGTGCTCAGAGCCATTTGAATCATTTTTTGATACGTTTGTAAGAGGATTTGATCACTGCATCTCACAAATATGAATCCCTCATTGCCATTACCGGTGTAGCCTTCCTCGGTAGACGAAGTCACTAACGAGCTCTAGTGCTGCAGTGCGCAACCTGGCTGTAGTCCGTTCGAATGCTAGGGCCTGCAGAAATGTTTACCAGTAGCACTTGACCGGCAAGAGGATGAGAGATACTGGCATACAGAGTATATGCGAATGTCCCTTCCACGGTGAAGTCATTAGAGATGAAACAGAACCTCGCGATGGACTAGAATAAGGAAGAAATTCGTCCGTGTTCTTTTTTAAAACAACCATTCCACATTTCACCCTAAGCGATGTAAAATTAAATATGGATGTTGGGTGGGATATGGATGCCACCCTTTGCGATTGGGAGTCCAGTATCTCGACAACGGCGCCGAATCATTGTGTTTTGTGGCACGTGGCTTGATGACTTGTGGCACTGTTGATGGTGATATGGGGACGATATACTGAGTTACCCTTTCAAACGTCAGTGTTGTAGGTTAGTAGGTTTTCTCTTCTCACATTACTGAGAAAAACTCGACATTACACTCTACACGTACTCACCACATGACACCTACTCTAAACACTGTTATTTAGAAAAAGAGTTTTCAATAGTGCTGTGCCACAGTCAAGCAAAACTTTTTGAAAAACAAATCCCCATTGGACTGTGTATTACTCATTTATCTTCTGTACTATCAAGACGGCTTTTATGCCATTATGCTAAAAGTTCTTAGACCATTAACACGTCATATCTTTTAACTTCTGTTTAGAGAAATACGAACATATTTCGACAAGAAAAACGTCAAAGTGTGCGAAGAGAGAAAAGCTTTACATCGGTGTTTTCCGGTCAATAGCGCGACACATTTCATTAATATATTGTAGGTATGTTTTGTACCATTAAAATCTCAACACACGAATGTGGCGTACAATAGACGTCAAATTCACATGAATTGTACTACATACTTTCTTGCTTTCAAGTGATTAGTATTTCACTGCAGTCGGACAAAGTAGACAAGAGAACTGCTATCTACAAGGTGGTGGTGGTTGTTAGTGTTTAACGTCCCGTCGCCAACGAGGTCATTAGAGACGGAGCGCAAGCTCGGGTTAGGGAAGGATTGGGAAGGAAATCGGCCGTGCCCTTTCAAAGGAACCATCCCGGCATTCGCCTGAAACGATTTAGGGAAATCACGGAAAACCTAAATCAGGATGGCCGGAGACGGGATTGAACCGTCGTCCTGCCGAATGCGAGTCCAGTGTGCTAACCACTGCGCCACCTCGCTCGGTGGCTATCTACAAGCTTTATACAAGCAAAGATTACGCAACGGGTTTCTCATTCCGAAACTGCATTTCAGTGTTAGTTAATTCTACTAAGGTCGTGTTTCGAGTAATAAAGGGAAACGTCTTCCAGTACTTGTCGGTATTTGACAGTGGATCGTAGCCCATCGACACTACGATTTATCTTTCTGCGACATTGCTGCTGGCGTTTGTCAGGATCCCACGATTGTAATGGGCTTATGGAATCGATGGATGCAAGTGGACCACACTCAACACCGAGCAGAATCTAGACGGCCCCATGAGACTAGCGTCCAAGAGAGCAGGAGGATTGCAGAAACACTTCAGTGAGTCAGCAAATGGGCTTCTTTGCTGCAAGAAAAAAGTCTACATGAACAACGCGACATTCTCTGGAACACCACGTTGACCATCGTCGAGGGATCCTTGAAGCAGCAACAAAGACAGGCACGCGAGCAATGGTACGCTCAATGAGCACACAAGACACAAGAGTGTCACCATGTTATATATTGAGACAGCTCTCAGTTCTGCGTACAGTATTACGATGGACGTAGCCATGAGTGGAGGCCCCGAGATGGACGAATGTTGCCAGACTGCATTCGTCATCGGGCCTAGCACGTGGCGCGATGGTGTGGAGTGCCATTGGACACATAAAACGATCTCCTCTGGTTCTGACGTATTAAGTGCGTTGGCTGTGCACTATCGTCAGATATCCATGACGTTTACCTTTCAACAACATAACACAAGACCACATGTCGCCCAGACTATCCTGACCTAACTCGATAGAGCAAGTGTTCGATGTTGGTCTTGTCAGCAGGTTCTCCACATCTCTCACCTACTGAAAACATGTAATCATGAGTTTAGGAGAAAGTGGCACGGCACTATTCGCCAGTTACTATGATGAATTCTGACACTCAGATAAAACAGATTGAGGTACCTACATTTTTAATCCAAGCTCCACTCGACCCCTTATCCAGTTGTGATATTGTTGCTGCCGGAGACGAAATGTCGCACACTTCATACCTCCAAATCACGTAAACATTTAATTGTACATTCTGCCTCCAATGCCGTATACGCACAGGAAGTAACTGGACCGTTGCGCTGTCGATAGCTCATCTCTTGAAACACAGTCTTTGTCGGGAAGGCACGTTTGACGCGAGTGCCGGTAGACCGTTTTCCCTGGTAGAGACAGTCAGTGAAGCTGCAAGGGCAGCGCAGGTCTGCGGGGCAACGGGCTAGTTACTTGTTCTACCGCCTGTGTGACTTCCAAATTGGTCTGACTGAGCATCTTCTGGACACGAAGGACGTGCATCGGAAACGGTAATGGACGTATTATTCCTTTGGGCAACCAGGCCTGGTAGCGAGAGGTTGGTCGTCCTCATCCACACACTGCCTGGGGACTCCAAGTTTTTCCATTGTTTGTTTTCCCACAGCAGCTTTGTATGCTCGATGAGTTACCTTTAGTTCGTTGCTTCGGTACCGAGCCGACGTGGTATTCGTAGAGACTGATCTTCCTCCCATTGTGAGCGTGATACTTGTCACTGGTGCGCTTCCTGCGCGTGTTTGTGTACGGCTTCTGCTTTACGAGACTCGGTTGAGCCTTCTGTTGTTGTTGTTCCCTGTTCCTGTGCCCGGCCAGGCGATTTGAGGATCTTGTTGCTTATATCAAAACAAAATATCTCCTATTTGGTTATTTCATAGAGTTATAATTTGATTGTGTGTTTTAATTTACTGGGGTTTTGCAATGTCCTTTATATTCAGTGTCATTAATTACAACGTCCAAAATATTTTTCTTGCCTAGTAGATAAACACATCAAAAAAAGTTTTGCATCACCTTGGTTCCGTGAGTTCCGGAAACTATATAGAAAATTGCTATAGCGATGCAGTCTGCCCTTTTTATTGCTTATGAAAACCACACACTGCATGTTGTACCATCATACAGAGAGGTGGTGGTCCAGATTGCTATACACACGAGTACCTCTAATACCAAATAGCTCGTCCTCTTGCATTGATGCATGCCTGTATTCGTCCTGGCATACTATCCACAAGTTCATCAAGGCACTGTTGGTCCAGATTGTCCCCCTGCTCTACGGCGATTCGGCGTAGATCCCTCAGAGTGGTTGGTGGGACACGTCGTCCATAAACAGTCCTCTTCAATCTATCCCAGGCACGCTCGATCCGGTTCATGTCTGGAGAACATGCTGGCCACTCTAGTCGCGCGACGTCGTTATCCTGAAGGAAGTCGTTCACAATATGTGCGCGATGGGGGCGAAAATTGTCGTCCATGAAAACGAATGCTTCGCCAATACGCTGCCGACATGGTTGCACTGTAGGTCAGAGGATGGTTTTCACGTATAGTACAGCCGTAACGGCGCCTGTCATTACCACCAGCGGCATACGTCGGCCCCACATAATGCCACCCCGAAATAGCAGGGAACCTCCAACTTGCTGCATTCGATGGACAGTGTTCAGCCTGACCGGGTTGCCTCCACACATGTCTCCGACGGTTGCCTGGTTGAAGGCATATGCGACACTCATCGGTGAAGAGAACGTGATACAAATCCTGTGCGGTCCATTCGGCATGCTTTTTGGGCCCATCTGTACCGCGCTGCATGGTGCCGTGGCTGCAAAGATGGACCTCGCCATGGACGTCGGGAGTGAAGTTGCGCATAATGCAGCCTATTACGCACAGTTTGAATCTTAACACGACGTCCTGTGGCTGCACGAAAAGCATTATTCAACATGGTGGCGTCGCTGTCAGGGTTCCTCCGAGCCATAATCCGTAGGTAGCGGTCATCCACTGCAGTAGCAGCCCTTGGGCGGCCTCAGCGAGGCATGTCATAGACAATTCCTGTCTCTCTGTACCTCCTCCATGTCCGAACTACATCTCTTTGGCTCACCCCGAGACGCCTGGACACTTGCCTTGTTGAGAGTCCTTCTTTGCACAAAGTAACAATGCGGACGCGATCGAACGGCGGTATTGACCGTCTAGGCATGGTTGAACTACAGACAACACGAGCAGTGTACGTCCTTCCTGGTGGAACGACTATAACTGATCGGCTGTCGGCCCCTCTCCGTCTAATAGGCGCTGCTCATGTATGGTTGTTTACATCTTTGGGCGGCTTTAGTGGCTCTGAGCACTATGGGACTCAACTGCTTTGGTCATCAGTCCCCTAGAACTTAGAACTACTTAAACCTAACTAACCTAAGGACATCACACACATCCATGCCCGAGGCAGGATTCGAACCTGCGACCGCAGCAGTCGAGCGGTTCCGGACTGAGCGCCTTAACCGCTAGACCATCTCGGCCGGCTGGCTTTAGTGACATCTAAGAACAGTCAAAGGTACTGTGTGTTGAGTACAATATCCACAGTCAACGTCTATCTTCAGGAGTTCTGAGAACTGGGGTGATGCAAAACATTTTTTTGATGTATACTTGCCTAGTAGTTATAGCTGATGTAATAACAACGAACATTTAATGGTTATTTTATATCTTGGTTTCATTAAATTGTGTGTCGAGACCAAAATAATAATATATGGACTGACAATGTAGTATTGTTTATGAATATTAAACGTGAGTAAAAATTGTTATGTACTGGCGATGTCGACAAAGATGTGGACACATTGAAGTAATAGCCTGGATTTGCGCACACCGCCAGCTTGAGGAAATGATGGATGCCCAAACTACCTGGCAAGGGTAGTATTCGCAAATCTCCGGCAAGCTCCGCTGTCCGCATATCTCCGTGTCCGCATTTCTCCGACGCTCTGTGAGATGTTTCCATTTGGCAGTTACAAAGTTAGGTTGCACTGTGGTAAAGACGTTAGTGTCACATTTCGGAGAATGGTAGTACAAATCCCCGTCCAGCTATCTTCATTTAGGCTTTCCGAGAATTCGCTAAACCATTTAGGGCTATTACCGAACTTGCTACTTTGAAATGGACACAATAGATGTGTTGCCGCTTCCTAGCTCCAGCCTGATATTGTGGTCTAGCTCATGTGACTTTCTTGTTAATGGGATTCCTTTTCCGTTTGACAAACATCTTACCTGTGCACCTGTATGTAACTCCTGAGAAATTACCGTAACACAATTTCCGAAATTGTAGGCCCTGTGATCAATAACTCATTCGGATCAATTCATTTCGCACAATTGCATTATTCTCATGGAAAACACCTGTATTATGTTGATACGACTCCTCGTACAAAACTACGGCTGCACAAACTTCCTCCACAATGTTCAGTCCGGAAATTTTTGGTGAAATGGTGAATTGTTGCTGCTACGTGTGATAGGTATAATAAAAGAGGGTAGAAATTATAAAAATGGATCAAATGGCTCTGAGCACTATGGGACTTAACATCTGAAGTCATCAGTCCCCTAGAACTTAGACATCTTAAACCTAACTAACCGAAAGACATCACACACATCCATGCCCGAGGCAGGATTCGAACCTGCGACCGTAGTAGTCTCGCGGTTCCGGACTGAAGCGCCTAGAACCGCACGGCCACCGCGGCCGGCTTAGAAATTATAGAAATGAAATACAGGTAGGTTTGTTAGTTTCCTTCATGTAATTGAAATACTTAATATAGTAAATAAATTGTCCGCCATTATGACAACATATAATTTCTGTGTCTAAAAATCTATATATTAAATCTCATATTAACATTGTCACTCTAACGCAGAAGTGTCGTTCCCAGAACCCTTAAAATAATTACAATACAAAACTTCATTTCTTTAACAAAAATCAATTATGTTTTATTGCAGGTAATTGGTATACAGACTAATTAATTCCATTTTCAGTCAAAGTGGGAACCCACGAGAACTTATTAGGAATAGGGGTTGTGCAAAGCTATTTACAGATCTGAAAGTGGCCAGTTCGCAACCTGTTAGGAGGAAGACACTTGTGTCGAAAGAATATGAAGGCACACGAATGTTTATGAAACTTGCAGCATTCCGAAAGAATGGCCCGAATGAATAGGTCATTAAGATTACAGAGAGATGAGTACGCGTAGGTTCTGTTGTATTAGCAGAAAGGTCAGTGTTACGCCAACCTCATAAGAAGTGGAAACGTGAAGTCGAGTGCTAGAGTGCCTCATTGATGTCAAGGATACAGTATCAGTTTGTGAATTCTAACGATGCGGTACATTCGATCTCCGGAAAGCAGGTTTACAATATTGTAAACATTACATTCTGCTGAAGCATAGACATGTGGAACCCGTGGATGGAAAAGGATCATTCGCTCTGAGGGACGAAAACTTGAACATTCACTGAGACTATAATAGACGATGACTACTATCACATCGCGTGGGTAAACAAACCATACTACTTCGTCTACAGAGCTGGAACAGTGAAACACGTCCAGACTAGTTTGTGTCGACTGCACGACGAAGATGGTTGCGGATTGGACTCGAGGCACACATTTCATTGCGTTGCTCTCCACTTTTCCAGAACCCTCAAACACATCAGAAGTGTTGAGTGGTCAGCGTAGTGTTGCCAATTGAGTCTCGTTACTACACCCATACTGATGATCGCATACATCAGATACTACCGTGGTGACCGCAGCCTGAAAGCCAGGAGCCTGCATTGTTTAGTGGCATAGAGAGTAAACACAAAGGTTCTAGTTTGGAGCACCAGCGGAAATTGGAAATTTGTGGTAAGGTCTTATGGGACCAAACTGCTGAGGTCATCGGTCCCTAAGCCTACACACTACTTAATCTAACTTAAAGTAACTTACGCTATAGACAACACATACACCCATGCCCGAGGGAGGACTCGAACCTCCGACGTGGGGAGCAGCACGGACCGTGACAAGACGCCCTAAACCGCGCGGCTACCCCGCGCGGCGCACCTATGGATACAATATGCGACATTAGCTCCTACACACTGACGACAACCGGAATAGCAACCGTTACACCTGACAAATTTTTGGAGCTACTCTCCGTGCCACATTTCAGGGGGGCGAAATGCCTAGTCGAATTCGGCGAGGAATGCGCATACTTTCCCCGAAGAAAGGCGGCTACGGCCACTTCCGATACTTGCACAGTCGTGTCACACGGTGCCGGTGGGATATGTTCGCACGACCGGTTCGTGAACATTTTTCGACACAAGTGACATATTCGCGCCTTCCCCCCCCCCCCCCCCCCCGCCCCCCCCACTCCCCCCAATTCCCTTTTACATTTTCACCCGTTTCGGTTTTGGCTAATTAATCACGTGGGCGCTGAATACAAATATTGCACTTGGGTGTCCCGATCGGCCCTCTCAGAGTGGCGCTTCAGGTACCCACTACTAATTCTGATGCGTCCTCTATAGAACTCTAACAGTTGTGGCACCTCTGGCGCCCCTCTCGGTTTGGCGCCCCAACAGTATCTTGTGTCACTTGGGCTAAACTGACCCATTACGTCCAGGATATAGTTGGCAGTCAAGCTGCTCACCACGTATTTTCAGCTACAGCTGTCGAGTCCTTATCGTTCTCATACATACCGCGTTGAGTGAGATTCTTTAGGAACGTATCCCAACCCCTCCCTCCCCCAAATTTCAGTACCATATAATTTATACATTCTGATGCACCACGTGGGCACTCACGTCCTACTAGTTTCTGAGTCAGAGACTATATAAATTTGTACAATCCTAATCATTGCTGTAATGCCAAATACAAATTTGTGGGATACACTACCGGGCATTAAAATTGCTACACCACGAAGGTGACGTGCTACAGAAGCGAAATTTAAACGACAGGAAGAAGATGCTGGGATATGCAAATGATTAGCGTTTCAGAGCATTCACACAAGGTTAACGCCGTTGGCGACACCCACAACGTGCTGAGATGAGGAAAGTTTCCAACCGATCTCTCATACACAAACAGCAGCTGACCGACGTTGCGTGGTGAAACGTTGTTGTGATGCCTCGTGTAAGGAGGAGAAATGCGTACCATCACGTTTCTGAATTTGATAAAGGTCGGATTGTAGCTTATCGCGATTGCGGTTTATAGTATCGCGACATTGCTGCTCGCGTTGCTCTAGATCCAATGACTGTTAGCAGAATATGGAATCTGTGGGTTCAGTAGGATAATGCAGAACGCCGTGCTGGATCCCAACGACTTCGTATCACCAGCAATCGAGATGCCAGGCATCCGCATGGCTGTAACGGATCGTGCAGCCACGTCTCGATCCCTGAGTCAACAGATGGGGATGTTTGCGAGAAAACAACCATCTGCACGAACAGTTCGACGACATTTGCAGTAGCATGGTTGCGGTTACCCTTGACGCTGCATCACAGACAGGATCGCCTGCGATGGTGTACTCAACGACGAACCTGGGTGCACGAATCGCAAAACGTCATTTTTTTCGGATGAATCCAGGTTCTGTTTACAGCATCATGATGGACGCATCCGTGTGTGGCAACATCGCAGTGAACGCACATTGGAAGCGTGTATTCGTCATCGCCATACTGGCGTATCATCCGGCGTGATGGTATGGGGTGCCATTCGTTACACGTCTCGGTCACCTCTTGTTCGCATTGACGGCACTTTGGACAGTGGACGTTACATTTCAGATGTGTTACGACATGTAGTTCTACTCTTCATTGGATCCCAGCGAAACCCTACATTTCAGCAGGATAATGCACGACCACATGTTGCAGGTCCTGTACAGGCCTTTCTGGATACAGAAAATGTTCGACTGCTGTCCTGGACAGCACATTCTCCAGGTATCTCACCACTGAAAACGTCTGGTCAATGGTGGCCGAGCAACTGGCTAGACACAATATTGTTGATAAACTGTGGTATCGTGTTGAAGCTGTATGGGCAGCTGTACTCGTACACGCCATCCAAGCTCTGTTTGACTCAATGCCCAGGCTACCAAGGCCGTTATCACGGCCAGAGGTGGTTGTTCTGGGTACTGATTTCTCAGGATCTATGCACCCAAATTGCGTGAAAATGTAATCACACGTCAATTCCAGTATAATATATTTGTCCAATGAATACCCGTTTATTATCTGCATTTCTTCTTGGTGTACCAATTTTAATGGCCAGTAGTGTAAAATTCTTTCCAGTTACTTGTCCTATATCTACACCCATACTCTGCAAACCACGGTAAAGTGCATGATTAAAGGTTCTTCCCTCTGTACCACGTGTGAGGGTTTCTTCCCATTCCATTTACGTATACAGGGTGAGTCACTAACTATTGCCACCAAGAATAACTCTGGAAGTATGATAGGAACTGAAAAGTTTTGTGGGACAAAAGTTGCATGGGACAGCGGGGGCCATAATATGATATTGGATTTTGTTGCTACGTGCGGACGCTTCAGAGATATGAAGGTCAACTTTGCTGTTTTTAAATGGGGTGCTCTAGTTTGGCACTTATTTTCTGATAGCGGCTATCGAAACGAATCCAATGATATGTAACAGTATGGTTTTTGAAGGTCAACGAAGGTCAAGAAGATGACATGAACGTCCACTTACAGAAAGTGTTCGAAGTGATGACCATTGGTATCTTCTTATCCTGAGTGGTATACCTTATCACATTGGCACTTATTGAACTACATGCTCTGAAAATTCTCTATCGTATGTCTCCAGGTGTCGTTGGAACGTCTTTATAAACAATGTCTTTACGAATCCAAACAAGAAAAATCCAGAGGCGTCAAGTCTGGTGAACGAGCCGGCCACGACACATCTCCACCGCGAACAATTCATCGATTTGGGAATTGTCTCTGGTACTCATTTCTAGCCATCAGCGAAAAATGTGCCGGACACCCCTCTTGTTGGTACCACATTATGTTCTTTGTCCCTAAAGGTATTTCTGCCAATAACAGACCTAATACCTCTTGCAGGAATGTGGTGTATTTATTTATTTATACGTCAAATTGCGTAGGACCAAACTGAAGAGGGAATCTCCAAGGTCATGGAACGTGTTAGTACATGAAATTACAACATACAATTAATAACAGATAAAAATAAAATCTATATATGCTCGAAAAAACTCAATCCATAAATTTAAGTAAACACAATGAACAATACAATAAGAATCCGCTTAAATTTTCAAGGAACTTCTCGACAGAATAGAAGAAGTGACCCATGAGGAAACTCTTCATTTTCGATTTGAATGCGCGTGGATAACTGTTAAGAGTTTTGGATTCGAGTGGTAGCTTATTGAAAATGGATGCAGATCTATGCTGCACACCTTTCAGCACAAGAGTTAAGGAAGTGCAGGACTGATTTCTGCCAATAAGCTGATATTGTTAAGAAGAAATGACAGTAAGGAAGATATATATTGAGAGGCCAATGTCAAAATACCCAGTCTCGTGAACAGGGGTCGACAAGAGGTTCGTGAACTTACACCACTTATTGCCAGATTCGCCAGTTTATGAGCCAAAAATATCTTTTTAGAATGGGGTTACCCTAAAATATAATAACATAAGACAAAGCGAATGAAAATAGGCAAAGGAGTGTAATTTTCGTGTCGAACGATCACTCACTTCCGATACGTGTCGAATAGTAAAAATGGCAGTATTAAGTCTTTGAACAAGATCCTGAACGTGGGCTTTCCACGACAGCTTACTATCTATCTGAACACCTAGAAATTAGAACTTTTCAGTTTCAGTAATCGTACTTCCTACCATGAAGATTTCTTTCGATGAAATAAGGGCGTATAATTGTGACCTCCAAAAATCCACACCATACGTTCACCGACCACGGTTTTTGGTGTGCAACTTTCCGCAGCCAACATGGTTTTTCAGTTGCCCAATAACACATGTTATGCAAATTAAAATTGCCATGGTTCTAGAATGTAGCCTCGTCAGTAAATAAAATCATATTAATAAATATCCCATCCCAATGAAACTGAAGTTGAGCCCATCGGCAGAATTCAATTTTTGAAAAGTTCTCCAGTGTTATTGGTTAACCATTTACACTGTGTGATCAAACGTATACGGACACTTGGCTGAAAATGACTTACAAGTTCGTGGCGGCCTCCATCGTTGATGCTGGAATTCAGTATGGTGTATGTATGATGACTGCTTCCACTCTCGCAGGCATACTTTCAATCAGGTGCTGGAAGGTTTCTTGGGGAATGGCAGCCCTTTCTTCACGGAGTGCTGCACTGAGGAGAACTATCGATGTCGGTCGGTGAGGCCTGGTACGAAGTCGGCGTTCCAAAACATCCCAAAGGTGTTCTATCGGATTCAGGTCAGGTCCTTGTGCAAGCTAGTGCATTACAGGGATGTTGTCGTGTAACCACTCCACCACAGGCAGTCCATTGTGAAGAGGTGCTCGATCGTGTTGAAAGATGAAATCACCATCCCCGAATTGTTCTTCAACAGTGGGAAGCAAGAAGGTGCTTAAAACATCAATGTAGGCCTGCGCTGTGATAGTGCCTCGCGAAACAACAAGGGGTGCAAGCCCCCTCCATGAAAAACACGACCACACAGTAACACCACAACCTCCGAATATTACTGTTGGCACTATACATACTGGAAGATGACGTTCACCGTGCATTCGTCTTACCCACATCCTGCCATCGCATCGCCACATTGTGTACGGTGGTTCGTCACTCCACACAACGTTTTTCCACTGTTCAATCGTCCAATGTTTACGCTCCTTACACCAAGAGAGACGTTTGGCATTTACCGGTGTGATGTGTGGCTTATGAGCAGTCGCTCGACCATGAAATCCAAGTTTTCTCTTCTCCCGCCTAACTGTCACAGTACTTGCCGTGAATTCTGATGCAGTTTGGAATTTCCGTGTGATGGTCTGGATAGATGTCTGCCTATTACACATGACTACCCTGTTCAACTGTTGGCGGTCTCTGTCAGTGAACAGACGAGGTCTGTCTGTAGGGCTTTGTGCTATACATGTCGCTTCACGTTTCCATTTCACTATCACATCGGAAAAAGTGGACCTAGGGATGTTTAGGAGTGTGGAAATCTCGCGTGCAGACGTATGAGACAAGTGACACCCTATCACCCTACCACGTTCGAATTCTGTGAGTTCCGCGGAGCGCCCCATTTTGCTCCCTCACGATGTCTAATGACTACTGAGGCCGCTAATATGAAGTACCTGGCAGCAGGTGGCAGCACAATGCTCGTAATATGAAAAATGTATGTTTCGGGGATGTCCGAATACTTTTGATCACATAGTGTATATTCCCGACCCATTTTGTACGCATTATTTCTCATGTACCACTGAATGTGCAAACAACGCTGCATCATTTTACGACTTACGGTTGATGAGAAACTTCATAAACATTAATCTTCTGTCTAGCATTTATGCCAGAACAGAAAAAAACCATATGTAAGCTTGGCTGTTATGATATTCTCAGTGTGGATTCACAACAGGGTCAAACCTCATGCGGAAATACAGGACACATTGCCAGCAAATAAGATAAATGGAGAGTGACAGCCGGCCGTCGTGGCCGAGCGTTTCTAGGCTCTTCAGTTTGGAACCGTGCGACCGCTGCGGTCGCAGATTCGAATCCTGCCTTGGGTATGGATGTGTGTGTGTCCTTAGGTTAGTTACGTTTAAGTAGTTCTACGTTCTAGGGGACTGATGACCTCAGATGTTAAGTCCCATAGTGCTCAGAGCCATTTGAACCATTTTGGAGAGTGACATTACTTCATAGTGCACAATACGTTGATAATTTGATTCAGACGGTAAGCGTTCTCGGATGGCTGAAGCGCGGAGTTTGGCTCGAGGAGCAATGCGACGCGGACGTGCTGTTTGTGTCCTTGCCACAGAGTGCTCGCTACATGTTTGTCAACTTGGTTAAGTCATTTCATGTGAACTAAATTTCTCACCATTATAATAGCCAACTACTACAGAAAATCGACGTTTAAACTCATTTTCAGAAGTGAATTTGCTTGAGAAAAATCTCTTGGATTAGAACGTTTTCTCCGAGATGAAGTAAAAATCCAGAGTGATAACTTGTTGGTATGCACTTTCCCATAATCGGCAGTGTGGTGTATGTCAGGCTTCTCATCGGGGAGTCTGTGACAGGATCCTTCGAGGTACTAAACACTGGCCCAATGTGTGCCACTTGGATGGTAATTTGAGTGCTGTGGAGATCTATCATACTGGGCTAGGATTGCAGACAATCCGTACCTTCGAACTTCCTTTCGACCTGTTCATCGCTGAGGTGGCGTCTGCTCTTCATCCTCACAGGACAGTGCATGCATGGACATGCTGCGGAGGAATGGAGTGATTTCAGCACATAAAAAAACACCCTCCAGAACAGGCCTTGAAGGCCATACGCTACCGACTGGCCGCCGTGTCATCCTCAGCCGTTAGGACTCACCGGATGCGGATACGGAGAGTCATGTGGTCAGCACACTGCTCTCCCTGCCATTGTCAGTTTTCGTGACAGGTATAGCTACTTCCTAGTCAAGTAGCTCCTCAATTGGCCCCACAAGGGCTGAGTGCACCTCGCTTGCCAACAGCACTCAGCACACCCGGACGGTTACTCATCCAAGTGCTAGCCAATCCCGATAGTGGTTAACTTTGGCGATCTGGCAGAGAATGGTATTACCTCTGTGGTGATTCAGTTGCCTCACTTCAGCACATATCTCATCCTTAATGGCGTGTGTCAGGTCCACATAAACACGTTCAGTGCTATTTGTACATTGGAGGATGCAGACAGCCAACCAAAGATATGCCTGGGATGCAGCAAAGAATGCCACGTCCAGTCTGAATGCCTGCAGAGGACAGTGCAACAGCCACCAGGTGGTGTGGATCCCTCCCCCATTGCTGACAACATATGTTGCAGTGCTCAAGAGACATGTTGGCACGCTGCCACCACTGATAGGCCCTAGCGACACGCTGCAGATGACTAGGCACTTCAACGGAAAGAGATAACTCATGCACCCACCACAGCCCTAGTTCCTATCCCGACAGAATGACGACAGATGATGATAATGCCGCAGGAGGCACAAATGTTGGCCCCATGATAGGGCTCATGGCACCGTTCATGCCAGGCCATCAGGACTCATTGGCATCGACACCCACTCACGTAAACAACAATAGATGAAGAAGCTCAAAAGTAGATGGAGAACATGCTTTGACGAGTGCGGGACTCAGTCACAGGCAGATGATGCTTCACCTCACCCAGAATATAACACGCTGCGTCATTATTCCCTCTGAGTAGCCTCGATCGCATTTGTCTCCTATGAACTAGCAGCGTCAACGATGGACGCAGAAACGACTGCTAGCCATTTCAGATCATAGAGTGTTCATCAGCACTGTCCTGCTCCCATGTTGGAAGGTATGGGGGAGTCAAGGCTGAAGGAAAATGAATGAAACATAGCTTCAGTAATCGCAATGTTGTCGACTGACAGCACACACATGGACTGGCTGCATAGTACGACTGCTGAGAGAACCCTTTACTCTGACATGGTGACTCGAATGCACCAAACCGGCGCTACGGCGCAGGATGATGAAATGCGGTAGAGAACAGTTCCTTTGGCATCACCATATGGCTGAATATTGCTTTATGTTATTCCGAGAACTCATGATATGCTCAGTGTCCCCTGAGACTGACAAGCGGAGAATCGTTGCATCAAGACGAAGATCACATGGAGCCATCTCGAAGATGTCGTTGTGCGATTACAGCGTTAAGGTCAAGTCCCACAACATCATTCGCGAGTGACAACAGCGACAACGAACGATGATCACGTTTTTCACACGTCAGATAGTCACCGTTTGCCTGCACAGGCAGATATTGTGAACGCATTCGATGATCACAACAGACGTTTCACAGTGTGGAGCATTACGAGGGTGCAGATTTTGCTGAAGTGCCACAGTCGACGTCGGGCATCCTCAATGTCCCAGCAGTGGAATCTCATATCCCAGTTACCCACTCAGATGTCGACGAAGCCATAGCAAATGGTGCAAGCAACAGGTCCCCTGTCTCTGACGGTATCCCTTTCAAGACCTCATGATTCTTAGATAAACGACGAGGAATTGATGACACCTACTGAGCCATTGCCCAGTCCTTTGTTTGAGGCCTGATTAATAGGATCCTCAACCAACAGGGGGATGAGGCATCCAGCATTACCGCCCACTGACCTTGCTCAACAGCGAGTTTAAGTTCTTCACAAGGCTTCTGGCGGCATGCCTGAAGAGGGTCTTGCCCCAAGTACCTTTTATGGAACAAACGTCCAAGGGAGGAGCTAATAATATGCAGATGGTACTTAGTGATTGTGGGGATGTGATAGCCCTCACAGTGGCTTGTCGTCTTCGAGGTGCCCTGATAACACTGGACTTTGAAAATGCTTTTGACAGAGTGGGCCATGGTTTCCTTGGTGCCGTGAAGCCCACCTGACTTTTCTCCAAGCGAATTCTCCAAGGTCCATCATCCAAAGTGCTGATTAATGGACATGTGGTGGGCACCCTGTCAGTTTCCAGATCGGTCTGTCAGGTTTGCCCACTTTCAATGATTTTATTTGCAGTTGTTCTTGAACCATTTATCCGTGGACTGAAGCGTTTTCTGTCAGCGATAACGCTAAGAGGTCACACATTTCATTCCAGGACGTATGCAGACGATCTGCTCTTTGTGGTCCCATCGGGGTATGAGATCAGATCGTTACTGGAATGGATCGCGCGATACGGGACGGTGACGAATAGTTGTATGGACATGAAAGAGTCTGGGGGGATGAACATTGGTAGAGGCTTCAAGAAGAACTGTTTAGCCACCCTGCAATTGATGGACACTCTTCAGTTCCTGGGAATTCTCTTTATCCGCGATGTCCGCCACGAGCGGCGATTAATTATAAATGCCTTCTACATGCAGCCCGAACGGGCGTCAGGAGGCAGTTTTTACGAGAATTGGATGTAGTCCAACAAATCACCTTCATTAACAACCTTGGCATTTAGAATACCACACCTGGCTCATATTTTCCTGATGATGGCCCTGATGACACAACGACTATTGGCGGCTTTAGGTTATTTCATCAGCGCTGGGAATATCCTCAAGACATTATACGAAACCCTCACTCTCCCCATACACAACAGTGGGTTAGTAGGGTTTGTCAAGGTTTGTGCAAGGGTAGCAGCACTGTATGTCAGCACTGTAATAATGCCACTTTTCTCCTGACTGAAGTACTGACTCGTGCCTCGCATCTTGCCCATTGCTGTTGCACACATCGCGCACCTCTCTCACACGTAGAGACCTTTTCCCTTGAATATAACTATGAGTATGTTGATTTTCCCAGCACCAGAGCATCAATGACGAGGTACGTATGTTATCGAATGATGAGGAACCATGCCCAGAATGTGACAGTGTGTCCCCGTCCGACGGATATATGGCCTGTGGTGTGGCGCCCCATCCACGCTGGTGGCATGTATAGGGCTCTCTACAGCGAGGTCATCAGCGACCATCCACTGTGGTTTTCTTGGTACAATGGGCCGCATCTCCTGTTTCCTTGTCGTTAATGAGAAACACGAGACGCGGATTCGACTACGCAGTATTGTCAGTGTTGACTGCCCCCTCTGCTCTCAGCTTCGCCTGGTGGATGCGGACGGACACAGCCTAGTGTGTGCATCCTCAGCGGACGTGTGGCTTCTGGTTCGAAGGATCTTCACCTTTTCTCTTCTAACTGCGCTACACGCGATCGAGTCACGGATGTTGCTCTGCCCGAAGATAAGTATTTTCGATCTATGAAGGCCCACGCTCTGACGGGGATCGAAGGACTATCAGTTTACTATCCTTTCGGAGACGGTACAAATGATGTGCTCGAGTATTGCGCATTCCTACAGGAACTTCTTCGATGGAACTTTCTCTATACCGTCAGCTACTTGACTATTATTTGGATATTGTTTCCGCGGAGTCTCGCCCCCCCCCCCCCACCCCAACCCCCTCCTCACCAATACGGAGTCCCGTTTCGGCACAAACTTTCAACCTACTGCGTTGACTTATTTCAGTGCGTAACTGCGACTGACGTAAGTACCTTCCTCGAAATACAAATATTAATGGTGATTTTGGGAATACTCATATTAATGTAGTCAAGCTATTTGAAAATGCATTCGAAGAGAACGGAAAAGCTTTTTATGCACAGTTATCCAGCCACTGGAAACCAAAATGGCAACAAGTTGCAGGCATTGAAATTGTCTTTTCAGAAAGTATGTAGTTTTCACATCTACCTTAGTTAATAAATTCCCTAAAATACTTTCTTCCTTCAAAATTTATACGACCAGAGAGTAATAACTAATTCGAAACTGTGTCCTGTTTGTGGTAAGTCTCGGATCATTTAAATAAATAAGCACGTATGATTGGTTATAACGATCTCTCGCGTGGATTAAGATGGAAAACTACTTTCGTGGAGTTGTGGTTACATCTTAACTTAATAATGACTTTATATTAGTTTTTCCTCCCTTTCAATCTTCCGTGTGACACACAATATATTATCGAGATCGTCCGATATTGATTTCCGACGGGAATATCAATTTAAACAGCATGAAGAAGAAAATAGTAAGTCGCACTCATAATCCATCACACCGGTCGTCAATAGCAGACTCTCGCTATGATACCCTGCGCTCAGTATCTGAGTGTTGTACACAAAAAGGAAATAATTCGACACACTTGTAATATTGTACCAACCCATATTTGTAACATCTGTTTTCATTGTATAGTTAGCGAATCTTGGTGACAAATCATCTAATGATTTAGTATTGAAACTAAATTGTTCATATGGCAGTTAATTGCATTACGTTTTACAAAAATGTAATGTAAGCTGCATCGATAGCTAGAGATCCTGATATTCACTGAAAAGTAGCGAACAGAGGACCCTGACTAAATAAGCCTCATCGACAAAAGAGTAGATATCAAGGTAGCATTACTGATTAGGCTATGTACTGACCATGGGCAGAGCTTCCCTTGTTATCAGATAATTACAATGCTCTTCTTCGTGGGTTTAAACAACACTCGACTTCAGGGACAGAAAGAGTTACATATTCCGATTGTGGGTTTATTGCATGACAACTCGATACGCACAACTCACTTACATTCTAGAGATTATGTCAGTCAAGTTTAAAGCTTAGTATCCACCGAAAGCCAACACAAGAAGGTCATCTTAGATAGGTAAGGCGGCTTTCTTACTTTTCCATTCAATTTCCTGTCGGAGGATTTTTCTCCTTAGAAAGTGCTGTCATTCACCTTCTTCTTTACAAACACCAACATTATCTAGACCACCCTATTAATCTTAGAGTAAATCTTACAGAAACACGGTTACTTTAGGCGGTTTCCCAGTGGAGATATCAGGATATTAGTCAAAATTATGGTGACATTTACATGGAAACCGACTTAAGAGTCAGGAACTGACAACAATATTTCAAGAAGATACTACCGATAAAGTGACAATGACAGCATGAGGAAGGATTTGAGTGCTGTGTGTACCAGATAACAAGGACGAATGAAAATGTGTATCGCATGCTGTACTGTCAGAAGAAGCAGGACCACACCTGAGACAAATAGATTGAATGACGTCACCTGTCAGCGGGAAATTTGAGGAAAGCACTCACACAAGGAATCCTTTGAGTGCGACACCACAAATTCAGTCTTCACTAAGGCTCATCTGAAAGTATCGTGTTAACAATTATGTTAAGTACTAATGTCTCATCACGTGCATCAGGAGGGCAACAGAAACTGAGTGTCCGGCAAGTGCAGAGATCCACCTTCTATGGGATGTACGTATCACATTTGACAAAACGGACTTCGTCAACATTCAAGAAATTTTCAGATCAAACCATTAACTTGCACCACGAACAACGAATGAAAATGGCGCGCCACAGTGACCACAAAGGTTCGCTCCGTCAAGATCAAAGGCGAAATCCATGGAAGCTACAAACCGTGCAGCACGCTGAGTTCGGTATATCCACTTTTAAAGGATGCATATATTGGTGTAACGGACTGATGAGAACTGATGGCATCCAGTCGACTGTGAGACAGTCTGCCGTGATGTTTATCGTGAAACTGGCTGGCTACGTAGCTGCAGGTTGTGAGAAAATACGTTTTATAGGCACAGAAAAAACAAACCTCGAGAGGCAGAATTTGTCCAGTGGTTCCAGGTGGTATGAACTCCAATATCATACACTTTTAAAGAAGGATAGTTTGCTCTAATGCAATATGATTTTTATACACAGACCAGGAATCAAGCAAAAGCAAGTTATTTTGGGCAGCTATTGGCCAAAGCAGTGCTCATGCCATAGTTGTAGTTCTCTTACTCTTATTTTCCCCCTTTTGCTTGCTGTGACTTAAATATTCGCTACTGCGATTCCTAGTTACGCACACAATAAAGAATCGAAGGAGGCAGAGCACCTCCAACCTCTCGTATCACAATAAGTAACTTTACAGCCAATTTACCATCCAGATTAACAGTCGGCACAATTCTATACGAATGCGTTAAGGCATTGATGTTAGTTGATCTTGATAAAAGCCGGCCGCAGTGGCCGAACGGTTCTGGGGGCTTCAGTCTGGAACCGCGTGACCGCTACAGTCGCAGGTTCGAATCCTGCCTCGGTCATGGACGTGTGTGATGTCCTTAGGTTAGTTAGGTTTAAGTAGTTCTACGTTCTAGGGGACTGATCACCTCTGATGTAAGGTCTCTTAGTGCTCAGAGCCATTTGAACCATTTTTGATCTTGATAAAACTCTGTAGGTACCTCTTATTTCCAGGGTTCCTTGCATATGCATTTCCTCTCCAGATTCTCATTCGTCGGAGATGTAAACAAATTCCTAACTGAACGATGGGGTCACTTTGTTTATCTTGTCTACAAATTTTCGGGGCGATTTCGCATACTGCTGTGCATCATCAAGTTGACGTTGTTTGAAATTTCGTTGTCTTCAATCTTCCAATTCTGTAGCATTATCTAAAGTTATGCAACCATCCACTGCTCCTCTTGAGATCACTGTAATCTATTTCTGGAGCAATTTGATGTGCTTAACGTAGTAGGTCACTATCATAAACATTCTGCACGAACTGTATAGAAGATCCCTGAAACGCGCAAACACCAGTTTTTGTAGCAAGTGCGCCTGGTCCTCTCTTGTCTGTGTATAAAAGTCATATTGCATTAGAGCAAAATATCCTTCTTTGTAAGTGTACGACATTGCAGTTTCTCTTATGCATTACACGGTCGTATTCTGCAGACTTATTCGAAATCTGTACATAATTGCTTTTTAATATGCTGCGGCTGATCCTCCATGTACGTAATTACGTTTAGTACCCGCTCCGTGGACACCAGCTGTTCTTTACTACGTTTCAGTGGAGACGGGATTTGTCTCTCCCTGTCCGACGAGGATGATGAACTACACGGCTCGAAACCTGTTTCGATATCACTTTCACTAGTTAAGCACGTATCGACGTTATTGTGCTCATCATGTACATTGTCCGCATAGTAGGGCGTTTACGACACCACGCATTCCACTGACTCATCTCGCAGAAACGCTAATGCTTAGTTTGCCACTTCTTCCTCGCTCTGCGAAATTATTTAAGTTTTTTCTGATGAAATGTCAACTTCTGCAACTGTTGTTGTGGATATTATACAATATTTGTTTTGTTTATCGTTTCCTTTGGTGTCATTGTATCAACACCACTAACACTGTTGCACTGTTGTGAGTTACTCGTCGACGAAGCTCTGCGAAATTCCTTAAGTTTTTTCTGACGAAATGTCAACTTCTGCAACTGTTGTTGTGGATATTATACAATATTTCCTTTGTTTATCGTTTCCTTTGGTGTCATTATATCAACATCACTAACACTGTTGCACTGTTGTGAGTTACTCGTCGACGAAGCAGTTCAGCTACGCTCCGTAGCCTCATGTTGAACTCATCACTGGATACCTCCAGTCCCGCCCTCTGTTGCCATTAGTAGCCAATACTATGGATACATGTTAGGCAATATGAGCGGCGCCGGCGTTTTGTGACCTCGCACTCAAGGGTTCTTGTCAGGGTTCCACCTTTGCAGCCAACGTCACAAAAAGACGACAGTTTCACCGTACTTTACTTGGAATTAGCCAGTTCGAACCCTTAGATGGACGCAGAATTTGACCGACGACCGAGAGGAGGCTGAGGTTGGAGGCGTACATTTCCTGGTCTTTAGACCTTCCACCAACTTCTTGTATTAAGTCTCTGTAATTTCCACAGTGTCCCATGGGGTAAGACGGCAGTGATGTCTCTGTTGGATGATGACGTTAGGTTCGATGGTGGATTTGTTGCTATTCAGATGGAAAGTTTTTCCTACTCTCTTTCCGATGTTGTCAACGGTAACACAACACTACATTGTATAAAAATCACAGTCATCGTCCCTGAACAGATGATATTTAAAACGTCACTTCTCAGGGTCTCAGAACTAATCATGGTTTCCTCCCTTTAGTCTTCGCAGACAAATCTTGACAGCTTTAAGCCACAACGGGGAAAATGTCATGTATACGGAGTTCCACTCATATTTAGTCAGTAGGTGCCATAAATGTATTATGTCGCTAGGAGAAATTTCAGCCTTCCTAAGCAGACCCAGTTTTGTTTCCGGAACCATAATGAAGCGAAATATTAAAGGAATTTCCAACTAAAAAAAATTAAAGATGGGGTGTAACCACTCCCGATGCGAGACCAGAAGAGGCGAAACACAAGCTCACCTAGTGTATGGATACGGAAGGCTAACAGCTATGTAATTTTCAAGTGAATCTTCCTGCTATTCGTCATAATCTATTCAGGATAACTACGGAAAACCTAAGTCAGAATGATCAATCTGATATGGACCCTGATCTTCCTGAATGGAAGTGCAGTGTGCAAACTAGTGCGTCACCTAGCGCGGAATGCCTTTCCCACGACTCAGAACCCACAAGGTCGACCTATGCAAAATTCTCGAACGCTGACGATGTCTACTCGGAGAATTCTGCATTCATGGACTGTCGTCTTCAGTAGGGAATTTAAAGGTGCATCACGATTTACAGCTCACACCCTGACCGTACGGTATAAGGAGCGTGAAACTGATTTCCATAAATCGTAAGATCACAAACACCGCTAAAATTAGACTTATGAAAAGATTCTACAAGAAGATGAAACAGTAGAAAGACACCTCATACGGAGATAAATTTGCCACCCCGACCGGGGTGGCCAAGCGGTTGTAGGCGCTACAGTCAGGAACCGCGCGACCGCTACGGTCGCAGGTTCGAATCCTGCCTCGGGCATGGATGTGTGCGCTGTCCTTAGGTTAGTTAGGTTTAAGTAGTTCTAAGTTCTAGGGGGACTGATGACCTCAGAAGTTAAGTCCCATAGCGCTCAGAGCCATTTGAACTATTTCTTGAAATTTGCCACACTTTCAGTTAAAGAGTGTGTGTTTGGTAGTCAACTACTAAAAACTACTGCCATCGTTTACAGTGCATAGAGCTAAATTTACTGCAAGGCAACACAATTTTCTGGAGCCGAGCGACCGCTACGGTCGCAGGTTCGAATCCTGCCTCGGGCATCGATGTGTGTGATGTCCTTAGAATAGTTAGGTTTAATTAGTTCTAAGTTCTAGGCGACTGATGACCTGAGAAGTTAAGTCGCATAGTGTTCAGAGCCAACCAACACAGTTTGGCTCCAGTTTTCACGCAGAGGGCTTGGACCTACTCTTTGTCAGCATGCTGACGTTACGACTAAGGTTTAAATAGGCATTCTTTGTGCGTGTTTACTCCATACCGTCGCACACCAGATTGCAAATGAGTATGATGTGTAGGCTACATGTGTTTTGAAGCTTGCTCCTTTTGTATTCGTAATGCAGAGGTATGACTTCTTGTCAGTAGGTAACCGATGTTGAATGACTAACCCAAGTTGCTGATTTGGAAGAGACTGACATTGTTTTTAAATCCCTGATTCTACATCATGTAACGTCAATACTGCAATTCGCTACGAACATTGCGGTGCCATTTTTCAGAAAATCATCATTTGAGGGCATGAATGCACACTGGTTTATGGACCACCATAGTATAAATCTTGGACGTATTAGAACGGCATATAGGCAAGCATTGGATACAATTATTAATTTTTACCACATGTCTATTACTATTCTTAGTTTCATCGATAGCAGTGCTGGTGAGACACAGGTCAGGAATTCCTGCAACGTCAGCGTTATAACAGCAAACATCTACGAACTGATGAGCGATCGGATGGAAGATACACTCCTGGAAATTGAAATAAGAACACCGTGAATTCATTGTCCCAGGAAGGGGAAACTTTATTGACACATTCCTGGGGTCAGATACATCACATGATCACACTGACAGAACCACAGGCACATAGACACAGGCAACAGAGCATGCACAATGTCGGCACTAGTACAGTCTATATCCACCTTTCGCAGCAATGCACGCTGCTATTGTCCCATGGAGACGATCGTAGAGATGCTGGATGTAGTCCTGTGGAACGGCTTACCATGCCATTTCCACCTGGCGCCTCAATTGAACCAGCGTTCGTGCTGGACGTGCAGACCGCGTGAGACGACGCTTCATCCAGTCCCAAACATGCTCAATGGGGGACAGATCCGGAGATCTTGCTGGCCAGGGTAGTTGACTTACACCTTCTAGAGCACGTTGGGTGGCACGGGATACATGCGGACGTGCATTGTCCTGTTGGAACAGCAAGTTCCCTTGCCGGTCTAGGAATGGTAGAACGATGGGTTCGATGACGGTTTGGATGTACCGTGCACTATTCAGTGTCCCCTCGACGATCACCAGAGGTGTACGGCCAGTGTAGGAGATCGCTCCCCACACCATGATGCCGGGTGTTGGCCCTGTGTGCCTCGGTCGTATGCAGTCCTGATTGTGGCGCTCACCTGCACGGCGCCAAACACGCATACGACCATCATTGGCACCAAGGCAGAAGCGACTCTCATCGCTGAAGACGACACGTCTCCATTCGTCCCTCCATTCACGCCTGTCGCGACACCACTGGAGGCGGGCTGCACGATGTTGGGGCGTGAGCGGAAGACGGCCTAACGGTGTGCGGGACCGTAGCCCAGCTTCATGGAGACGGTTGCGAATGGTCCTCGCCGATACCCCAGGAGCAACAGTGTCCCTATTTTGCCTGGAAGTGGCGGTGCGGTCCCCTACGGCACTGCGTAGGATCCTACGGTCTTGGCGTGCATCCGTGCGTCGCTGCGGTCCGGTCCCAGGTCGACGGGCACGTGCACGTTCCGCCGACCACTGGCGATAACATCGATGTACTGTGGAGACCTCACGCCCCATGTGTTGAGCAATTCGGCGGTACGCCCACCCGGCCTCCCGCATGCCCACTATACGCCCTCGCTCAAAGTCCGTCAACTGCACATACGGTTCACGTCCACGCTGTCGCGGCATGCCACCAGTGTTAAAGACTGCGATGGAGCTCCGTATGCCACGGCAAACTGGCTGACACTGACGGCGGCGATGCACAAATGCTCCGCAGCTAGCGCCATTCGACGGCCAACACCGCGGTTCCTGGTGTGTCCGCTGTGCCGTGCGTGTGATCATTGCTTGTACAGCCCTCTCGCAGTGTCCGGAGCAAGTATGGTGGGTCTGACACACCGGTGTCAGTGTGTTCTTTTTTCCATTTCCAGGAGTGTAGATTAACCAAACACAGCAGTGAAGGGTAAAATGGCAGACGTACACGTACACTGCACAGTTGTGACTGCATGATTACAAAGATATTCTGAAGTTTAAAAGATATTTGAATGAATAATTTATGTATTGAGTATGATTGCAAACGAAGCTTCCCAGACATCCAAAAATAGTTCTACCTGACTAATTTTTTATCGTAATATTTTTGTGTGCTAGGGAAGCCGACGATCTACAATAAAAATACGAGGATAGGCTGAAAAGTAACACACATTTGATTTCAGAACGCGACTCGGGCGACCTTGAGAAATGCACCAGGCGGCACGTGGAAGGTAATTACCCCCTCTATATTTATTGCAATTTGAAAACGTTACGTTCAGCCAGTGTGTATTGTGGAGGCGCGTTCTTAGTGCTTTGTCAACGCGAGTTAATCAACGTGCTTCAAAAGTGAGGCTTTACAGTATAGATCCGAGTTCATATGCGCACGACAATAACTTCTCGCACAGATACGATGCTGTTGCCAATATACAGGACAAGGTTTCGCAACAGCAGATAATTCATTTCGGCCCGTCGGTCGCGAAGTTAAAGCCCATTCGCTTTTAGCATCAGTA
The DNA here is from genome assembly GCF_023897955.1 of Schistocerca gregaria. NCBI lineage: Eukaryota > Metazoa > Arthropoda > Insecta > Orthoptera > Acrididae > Schistocerca > Schistocerca gregaria. Next base: position 179,656,216 of record NC_064931.1, on the reverse strand, counting down.
CCCATATAATGAACTCACAGGGCTGGCGAAAACAGTATAACACGTAGTAAACTACTGTGCGGAAGTCCGTTAAGTTGCAAACAAGATAAGAAGTACAGTACATTGTCACTTCTGTTTATAGCGTGCAGTATTCAAACTGTCTAACATTTTCTTTAAAAATGTTCCAGTCGAAAATCAGCTCAGACCGTGACCGAAATATAACAGCTCGACCCTAACTTTTCGTGCGTTTTTACAATCCCGTTAGTAGCCTGATTACACAATACACGCGTGTACACACCACGAGACTGCACACCCACTGACTGTCACTGTTTGACTGCAATTATCCATATCGCTTTAGCGTGACAGTTTCCGTATTACATTTACAGTGATTTGGCAAAAGGCATAGGATATGAAGACGGTATCTGTTCTTTCGGACATCTATGGTCATCAGTCCTCTAGAACTTAGAACTACTTAAACCTAACTAACCTAAGGACATCACAGAACACCCAATCATCACGAGGCAGAGAAAATCCCTGAGCCCGCCGGGAATCGAACCCGGAACCCGGGCGCGGAAAGAGAGAACGCTACCGCACGACCACGAGCTGCGGACCCACAGTCCCGTAATTTGCGGGAAATTAGTGACGTGTGAGTAGACATCTGGTCGCACATACTTTCGGAAACCTATCATGGACTTGTAGAATCCATGACAAGCACAATCGCTGCTGTTCTATGTTGGAAACGTAGACCGATACGCTATTAAAAAGAGAACGCTACCGCACGACCACGAGCTGCGGATCCGAAAGAACAGATACCATCTTCATATACTTAAGGCTAACCGGCCATTGACCTCCTTCTTCTGTGCTGGATGCACACGCATTGTCGGAACCCTTACGCGACTCGGTAAGATTGTCTACCGCGAGTAATGAGTGTAATGGGCAGGGGCAATACGAATGTAGTGTGTGGACATTAAGTTGGGAATGTGGGTCTCGTGGGGAGCGTGCAAGGGATAAATCCGTGCAGTAGCACTATCCTCTGTGCCCTCGGTGGCTCAGATGGGAGCCGGCACGGTAGCCCAGCGTGTTCGGTCACAGAGCTGATGGCCTCTGTAGTAAAAAAACTGAGTGAAAGGATCAACAACGAACTTGAACGGATGTCCTGTGACGCCAGCCACGACCAATGGATAGAGCGTCTGCCATGTAAGCAGGAGATCCCGGGTTCGAGTCCCGGTCGGGGCACACATTTTCAACTATCCCCGTTGAACTATATCAACGCCTGTCGACAGCTTAGGGTCTTGGTTTAATTATCATTTAAAAGTCATGGGATGTTTCCTAATATCGTGTCGCATCTCCTTTTGTCCGGCGTAGTGCAGCAACTCGACTTGGCATGGACTCAAGTCGTTCAAAGTCCCTTGCAAAAATATTGAGCGATGCTGCCTCTATAGCCTTCCATAATTGCGAAAGTATTGCCGGTGCAGGATACTGTGCATGAAATGAGCTCTCGATTCCGTCCCATAAATGTTCGATATGATTAAATTTTCCGATGGGGGTTGTCAAATCATTCACTCGAATAGTGCAGTACATGACCTCAATTCATGGCTTGTAGAAAATAAACTAACGCTAAATCACAGCAAGACTCAGTTTTTACAGTTTCTGGCACACAATTCAACAATACCTGACGTTTTAATCTCACAGAACGGGTATATGATTAGTGAAACTGAACAGTTCAGATTTCTAGGTGTTCCGATAGATAGTAAGCTGTCGTGGAAAGCCCACGTTCAGGATCTTGTTCAAAGACTTAATACTGCCATTTTTACTATTCGAACGGTATCAAAAGTGAGTGATACTTCGACACGTAAATTAGTCTTCTTTGATTATTTTCATTCACTTATGTCGTATGGTATTATGTTTTGGGGTAACTCTTCCCAGCCGCCATTTCCCTATAGCCTGGCCGTGTGCTCACCTGATCTTAAACTGTGTGACTTCTGGCTATGATGTTATATGAAAGCTGTTATGTTCAGTGCTCCAATTACGAACGTAGCTGAAGTGAAGGCATGCATTGCGCACTGTATTCCCAACGTGATCCCCGAGACACTCCGATCTGTTGTTCAATATGCTGTTTCTCGATTTCAACATGCAGCAGAAAATTGTGGGCAATATGTTTAACATGTCTTGCGCCAGTCTCACGACAGATAAAAACCGACATCATTGTGGTTTTTATTTTATACTGTTTTTGGTCTCATGACAATTAAAAAACTGATTTTACCCACCCTATGTGGTACGAAGTTTCCGTGGTGGATGGGCTTACCTAACTGACAGTGTCATAACTGTTGACTGCCGAAATTTAGCAATCTTGCACAGTGAACTGTATGGATGACGTGATGCGCAATTCACACCATAGCCGTCGTATTGCGATTCATGTCATTTGTCGTCGACTCTATTTGCAATAAGACGCCTACAGCGCCATCTATTGGTGAAATTTTCGTTAAATTTGTTTTGTTCCTCACCGGCCATTTGACCATCTTCTTCTGTGCGGATGCACAAACAGAGCCAGAACTCTTACGGGAATCGGCAGTAAAGCCGTGATTAATAATGGGCAAGCGGACTATGAATATAGTGCAGGACAATAAGCTGCGCATATGGGTCTCACGGGAGGCGTGCCACAGATAAGTCCCTGCAGTCGCACTATCCTCTGTGTCCTAGTTGTCTCAGATGGATAGAGCGTCTGCCATGTAAACAGAGGATGCCGGGTTCGAGTCCTGGTCGTGGCACACATTTTCAACCATCCCCGTTGACTTATATCAACGACTGTATGCAGCTAGGGGTATTCATTTCATTGTTTTGTTCCGTATCGTTTCTTCCTGCATCAATAACATGCCGCTCAAATGTGAGGTCATTCTGAGCGATAGTTCTCGTTCTATAGAGCTTTGAAACGAGAACTTTAATTACGGACTTCCTTTATGTTCACAGTAAATGAAGAAAAGAAAGAAGAAACAATTTATTCTTCGCAGTTAGCACTAAATTCACAGCCCCCCCCCTCCCCGGCCATCTTAGAAGCAAACATAGCATGGTATGTGTGGTTACCGGTAACCCCCATTGATTTCTTGAAAATGAGATTTAGAGACCGCGGAGTTGAAATGTGTGGAGCGGTTGTCCCTTGGAATCACTTTTTCACACACTGCTCCATGAGTGCCAACAAAAGAGGAACGTTTGGTGACACGATGATTGCACAGTTTTTAATGAAGCACGTTCTACAACCTGTCATGAACAAATGACTGCAAAGTGATAGATTGGGCGAAGGGAAAGGGAACATGTAAACTGTTCAGATCGTTCCACCAGTTTGACGAAATAGGGTTGTTTGTATGGGGACAGGTAAATAATGTGATTTACGAGGAAATACCGACTATAGAAGATTATATGGTACCCTGTATCAGAGCAGTCTTTATGGTCATTCCATTTCAAATGTTGCGAGCTAAAATCATCTACTGCAGCTACCTGCATTTATTTTGTAGCTCTCCTGCGTAGAAGACACACATTCACTGATGAGCCAAAACATTATGACCACTGTCAACCACGAGTTTGAATGACTCCTCGTGATGTTGCGTGCACGCGACCCTGTAAGAAAAGAATGTAAACGGCAGAGAGACGATTAGGCAGTCATTATAGCGAAGACACGGGCCGCAAATTCGGAAAACCACTGATATAATGACAAAGGGGCACGTTGTTGTGGCTCTGCGTATTGAAACGAGAATGTTTGAAACGGCGAATCTGGTCGGCTGTTTGCGTACTGCTGTCGACTGTCGTGAGTACCTATGGAAAGTCGTTGAAGGACGATGGATTAACACGTAGGCCGTATGGTGCCGGACGTCCACGTTTCATCACAAAACATGGTGATCGGCGGATCCCCTACTGTTTAATCCAGGATAGGCAGCGATCTGTAGCAGTCTTGACGTCAGAGTACAATGCTGGTGCAGGCACAAGTGTTTCGGAGCCCGATGTTCAAAGGCCACTGTTGAATATGGAGCTCCACATCACACGACCCCTACGTGTTCCCGTGTTGACCCATCGACGTCGTCAGTTACGACTGCGGTGGGCACAGCATCACTGAGTGTTCACAATGGATCAATAGAAACGCGGCGCCTGTCGAATATACCCATTTCGTGTTGCATCAGGACGATGGTTGGGTCCTTTCACACCGTCACCTAGGCGAATGGCTGCTTTAAACGTGCTCCGCCCCACAGATGCAGGGCGGAGACAGCAGAGTTATGCTATGGAATACACTGAGTTAGGCTTCTGTAGGACCTGTGGTAGTACTCGAAGAGACCATGACAGCAGTGAACTACGTGGGCTTTATTGGGGACCATCTGCGTCCCTTCATGGTAGAAGTCTTTCCTGATGGCAATGCTACCGTCCAGGAGGATAACTCTCCGCGACAAAAGGCCAGAATCGTCTGCAGCGGTTTCAGGACCATGATACTGAACTCAGAGTGATGTCTTAGCCAATGAATGCCACTGATCTGAACCCACTGGAACGCATATCGGGAACGTGTCCACAAACCACCGTCCCGTGGCTCACTCTGAGCACTATAGGACTTAACATCTATGGTCATCAGTCTCCTAGAACTTAGAACTACTTAAACCTAACTAACCTAAGGACATAACACAACACCCAGTCATCACGAGGCAGAGAAAATCTCTGGCCCCGCCGGGAATCGAACCCGAGAACCCGGGCGCGGGAAGCGAGTACCCTACCGCACGACCACGAGCTGCGGACCCACCGTCCCGTAATTTGCGGGAAATTAGTGAAGTGTGAGTAGACATCTGGTCGCACATACTTTCGGAAACCTATCATGGACTTGTAGAATCCATGACAAGCACAATCGCTTCTGTTCTATGTTTGAAAAGTAGACCGATACGCTATTAAAAACGTGGTCATAATGTTTTGGCTCATCGCTCTAGGTACGGGAGCTGCATAGATTGCGAAAGTGGTAATTCTAAAGTGGCAGAATATTCGAAAAGTTTAATGAGGATGCCTCATGCACTGTTTGGACAAGAATACTGTACCGCACTCCACTGTGATACAAACAGCCTGCCGCGGTGGTCTCGCGGTTCTAGGCGCGCAGTCCGGAGCCGTGCGACTGCTACGGTCGCAGGTTCGAATACTGCCTCGGGAGTGGATGTGTGTGATGTCCTTAGGTTAGTTAGGTTAAAGTAGTTCTAAGTTCTAGGGGACTGATGACCACAGCAGTTGAGTCCCATAGTGCTCAGAGCCATTTTTTTTAATACAAATAACGTTTGTTGTCATTTTTGTAATGAAAACTGAGAGCGTTGCATTTAAATAAAACTAAAATTAGGTACTATCAAAAACAATTCAGTGTTATTAGAGGTAGTCTACGGGCTGTCTTTGTGAGCCATGGAGTATAATGTCGTTATGTGAAATTAGCAAAGAAATTTCACATAACGACTGGAAAACATTAGAAGTGATTCACACTCCACGGCGTAAGGTCAAGCCATTTTAACTCTTCCAAATAGTAGCAAGCAGTAAAGGAAACAAAAGAAAAATTTGGAGTAGGTATTAAAATCCATGGAGAAGAAATAAAAACTTTGAGGTTAGCGGATGACATCGTAATTCTATCAGAGACAGCAAAGGACTTGGAAGAGCAGTTGAACGGAATGGATAGTGTCTTGAAAGGAGGATACAAAATGAACATCAACAAAAGCAAAACGAGGATAATGGAATGTAGTCGAATTAAGTCGGGTGATGCTGAAGGAATTAGATTTGGAAATGAGACACTTAAAGTAGTAAATGAGTTTTGCTATTTGGCGATCAAAATAACTGATGATGGTCGAAGTAGAGAGGATATAAAATGTAGACTGGCAATGGCAAGGAAAGCGTTTCTGAAAAAGAGAAATTTGTTAACATCGAGTATAGATTTAAGTTCTGAAAGTATTTTTATGGAGTGTAGCCATGTATGGAAGTTAAACATGGACGATAAATAGTTTGGACAAGAAGAGAATAGAAGCTTTCGAAATGTGGTGCTACAGAAGAATGCTGAAGATTAGATGGGTAGATAACATAACTAATGAGGAAGTATTGAATAGGATTGGGGAGAAGAGAAGTTTGTGGCACAACTTGACCAGAAGAAGGGATCGGTTGGTAGGACATGTTCTGAGGCATCAAGGGATCACCAATTTAGTATTAGAGGGCAGGGTGGAGGATAAAAATCGTAGAGGGAGACCAAGAGATGAGTACAGTAAGCAGATTCAGAAGGACGTAGGTTGCAGTAGGTACTGGGAGATGAAGTTTGCACAGGATAGAGTAGCATGGAGAGCTGCATCAAACCAGTCTCAGGACTGAAGACCACAACAACAACAATAGTAGTCCAGTACATTAATCAATGTACCACCATTCTCGGTACACTGAATGAACGCACTACCATGTATAGTGTCTGTCAAACAAATAATATACAAAAAGTACGTACGTTTTGACTGTGCAGTACTGATACTAGGGCGGACTGATGACGGACTTGGAACTGTGCACGGAAGTGCAATGCATTTCAACAACGGTTCGTTCAGTGAACCAAGCAGAGTGTGGGAATGCCAGATTTCTTTAAATAGAAGACGGCGGAAGAGAGACGCAACCAGTCTCGCAAAAATCCACTGAAAGATTTACGAGTACCTGTCAGCAGTTAGGATCCGAAAGTATCATTCGTAGACATCCCGCTTCCTGTTTGTTGTTATACGATTCCTTGTCGAACTGTTTGCGAAATACAGTGCGAAAATTCAGAAGCTCGTTTCTGCTAGCGGTGTTGACAGAAGGAGTTGTTCACAGCGTTTCTCCGCCCAGCTGTAAAAACAATCGTTAACACTTTCAACACAAACACGGCTGTTTTACGTACTTTCCGATATTTTCATAACAGCAGCGATTTTGTTGTGAAATATGAGACACCGCAATACGGTGCTTAAAGAGAAAAATGGGTTACTACCAAGGGTATGAAATATAGGAGGATAAACAGGAAATTTTTGGACCTTGTACAGAGATACAGTTTCTATGGGCGAAATTTTAATTTTAATATGCTGGTACACGTTATACAATAACATTAGTCGAGTCTCAATGCGATCTGAGGAATAATTTTACTCGTACACTTTTCGTTTAGTTGAAATGAATAAACTGGAATACTGTGACGTCATAAAGTTCTTTGTTTTTCATTGCACATTGCTAACGGAAACATAGTAAAAGTTGCTGAAGATTAATTATGAGTTCGTATTTTCCATTTTTCATCGCCCATTAGTAACATGGGGTTCAAATGGCACTGAGCACTATGGGACTCAACTGCTGTGGTCATTAGTCCCCTAGAACTTAGAACTACTTAAACCTAACTAACCTAAGAACATCACACACATCCATGCCCGAGGCAGGATTCGAACCTGCGACCGTAGCAGTCGCACGGTTCAGGACTGCGCCCCTAGAACCGCGAGACCACCGCGACCGGCAACATGGTGTTATCGGTAACGTGCACCAGAAAGACTACCACGTTATTTAGTGTACCTTAGGTCCTTCTATAAGATGGAGGTCGCCTAAATCATTCAATCGTAAATAGAGAAAAAGAATAGCTTAAAATTACTTCCAATTGAAATAACTGTGTACACTGAACAAGAAGGAAAATGGTCCCAAAGGAGAAGTCGAAGACAGCTGGAATACTGCAAATGAACTATTTAGCAGTATCCTCTAAATTTACTACACATGTCAGTGAAGCAATTTCTAATACACTCTTCGAAGACTACAAACTATTGACGGAATAGCCAATGTGAACCTCTGGTGATCGGAAAAAGTAATATGGGAAAATGAAATGTCTTTCAGTTTTCTTACAGCAGAACGTTGGGGTCGGAGGGTGTGACAAAGAGAGACTCCCCAAATGAGTTAATATTTCGTGCGAGAGTTTCTGACCATCTAATAGTCATCCTATTTTGCAGTTCGCCCAATGAAGGAACCGTTGGCTAGGAAGAAGAATTTTTGTGGGTGGAAGAAGCGATCTAAGACAAAAAAAAAAAACACTATAATTATTTCCTTCACGTCTGTTCGGGAGTAAACATATTTTTGAATGTCTTATTACTGTGAAGCGACAAAGTATGATTTCAAGCGACATCTGATTATCTGAATACTACTTCAAGTACGAAAAGCTCCACGAAACCCTTCACTGTGGCGTAAACAGTGGTTCTATTTAAAGACCTCATTATCGATTGGAGTTAACAACAGCCAGAATGAAAGAAATGATCATTTACCTTCTTATCGGTAGAATTAGAGATGGCGATGGAAACGCCATGCATTTACTGATATAACTAGCCGCCTCGACAGAATGTGCCAATACGCTGTCGCCATAAACGAATTCAGTTTGTGAGGAAAAGTGTTTCACGTATTCCACAAAGTTTATATTGTTGTGTGTAAGAACCACTACTCTAACAGTCATATTGCTGAAGTCAACTTGTGTAAGTGCCGGAGTGCGTGCGTTGAGCAGGCGTTCTGCAGGTCGGCACATCCTGGCCCGTCCAAGGGGTGTTGCAACAGGAAACTTCTTTTATGCGACAGACAGTTCCATTGTTCGGTGGTCCAGTCACGATGTTCGCGTGCCCAGTTCAATCTTAACAATTTGTGTTACTTATCAAGAGTATTCCTACTCCTCGTCGGCTGCGGAGTTTCATTTTCAATAATGTTTTATAAACTTGTGGTTTCCCCACCATTGTCCTTGGCTCACAGCATATGCCTGATTTTACTTTACAGAGTGCGGCAGCCTCTAGCGCTTGTGTCCTATGATGGTCCACAGGCTACTTGTCGTATACCGTTTCTGAGTCATTCGTCCACTTCATCTACGAGTACAGTAACACTAGTAGTTATTTCCTTTGCTGTTCTACTCGCATATAGAAAGAGGGAAAAACGAATGTCTATATACCTCCCTATGAGACCTAATTTCTCCTACCTTATCTTTGTGGTCCTTACGCACAATGTGTATTGGAGGCAACAGAATCGTTCTGCAGTCAGCTTCAAATGCCAGTTCTCTAAATTTTCTCAGTAGTGTTCCTCGAAAAGAACGTCGCCTTCCCTCCAGGAACATCCATTTGAGTTCCTCAAGCACCTCCGTAACGCTTATGTGTTGCTCGAGCCCACCAGTAACAAATGTAGCAGCGTGCCCCTTAATTGCTTCGATGTCTTCCTTTAATCCGACCTGGTACGGATCCCAAACACTCCAGCATTACTCGAGAATGGGTCGCACTAGCGTCCTACATACCGTCTCTTTTACAGATGAACCGCATTTTCCTAAAATTCTCCCAATAAACCGAAGCCGACCATTCGCCTTTCCTAACACAGTAGTCACATGCTCGTTCCACTTCATATCGCTTTGCAGTGTAACGCCAAGATATTTAAACTATGTGACTGTGTCAAACAGGACACTACTAATGCTGTATCCGAGCATTACGGGTGTGTTTTTCCCACTAATTCCAATTAACTTACATTTTTCTGCATTTATAGATAGCTGCCATTCGTCACATCTAGTAGAAATTTTGTCTGAGCCATCCTGTATTCTCCTACAGTCACTCAACTTCGACACCTTACCGCACACCAAAGCATAACCAGCATACAATCGCAGATTGCTACCCACCCTGTCCGCCAAAATATTTGTGGATATAGAGAATAACAGCGATCCTATCACACTTCCCTTGGGCACTCCTTACGAAAGTCTTGTCTTTGATGAACACTCGTCCTCAAGGACAACATACTGGGTTCTATAGCTTAAGTTGTCTTACAGCCACTCACATATCTGTGAGCCTGTTCCATTTATGCACATATCTTGTTTAACAGCCTGCAATGGGGCACCATGTCAAACGCTTTCCTTAAATCTAGAAATACGGGATCTGCCTATTGCCCTTCATCCATAGTACGTAGTACATCATTTGATGAAGGGCAAGCTGAGTTCTGCACGAGTGATTCTTCCTAAAACCATGTTTATTCGTAGACATAAGCTTCTACGTCTCAAGAAAATTTATTATATTAGAACCGAGAATGTGTTCAAGGATTCTGCAGCAAACCGATGTTAGGGATATTGGTGCGTAATTTTTGCGGGCCCATTCTTTTGCCCTTCTTACACACAGGTGTCACCTGCGCTTTATTCCGGTCTCTTGGGACATTGCACTGGGTGAGAGATTCACGATAAATGCAAACTCAGTAAAGGGCCAATGCCGTAGGGTACTCTTTGAAAAACCGAATCGGGTTTCCATCCGGACCTGGTGACTTACTTATTTTCAACTGCTTCAGTTGTTTCTCTAGGCCAGGGATGCTTATTGATATGTCGAGCACACGGGAGTCTGTTAGATAGTCAAACGGCAGTATGTGTGTACGAGTCTCCTGCGTGAACGATTTCTTGAACGTGAAATTGAAAACTTCGGCTTCCACTATGCTATTTTCAACTGCCACAGCAGACTGGTCAACGAGTGACTGGATGGGAAGCCTTAGACCAACTTAGCGATTTTACATAGGACCAGAATTTTCTCGGGTTCTCTGCCAGATCTTTTGCAAGAATATTACGGTGGTAATAGTTGTATGCGTCGCGCATAGACCTTGTCACAGACGCACGAATCTCTACTAACCTTTGACTGTCGTCATTTGCGTGTTCTCTTTTGAACCCGAGAGTCCAAGAGCCTCTCAAAAATGGTTCAAATGGCTCTGAGCACTATGGGACTTAACTTCTAAGGTCGTCAGTCCCCTAGAACTTAGAACTACTTAAACCTAACTAACCTAAGGACAACACACACATCCATGCCCGAGGTAGAATTCGAACCTGCGACCGTAGACTGAAGCGCCTAGAACCGCTTGGCCACCCAGGCCGGCGCAACAGCCTCTGCTTCCTCAGCATTTTCCGAATCTCGTTATTGAACCATGCTGGGTCTTATCCGTCCTTCATCCGTTTACTAGCACATAATTCTCCACACAACGATTTACAGTCTGTTTAAGCTTTGCCAATAATTGCTGTACGTCCTTCTTAGTGGAACTAAGTGATGTCATTTCACAGTCTAAGTGAGGTACTAACAACTGCTTATCTGCTCTCTCTAGTAGAAACACTTTGCTGTCCTTCTTAACTCCCCTTTAGAAACTACGGCATCAGCACTATAGAATAAGATGTCACAAGCCAAGGTTTCAGAGATACCTGTAATCAACTGCAGAGCTACCACAACCTGTTCTTGGTCAAACGTCCTTACATCAACGTTCACCTTCAATCCCTGAATACATAGTCGGACGAATGCTGACTGCGCGTCCATGATACCTGTTATGTATCTTTCGTACCACATGACATACTCTGGATACAATCAAGGCAAGCTCAGTCCCATGGTAGAGGGGAGTCGAATGTTTCCACTGAACGCTGTATGTTCTAGGCCGTGCCTCTTGTGATCATCACCACCTCATTAGGTCAAATGCATAGAAACAAGACACAATAAGCATCAAGCAATACGCATTGTTCTTAACAGTATACCGACATCTTTAAATCTTCTAGATTTATTCGCCGTTCTGGCGGATCACCGAGCCTTCCTTAGCTGACATAATTCACATTCGGGAGGAACGGCTACACACCTTGTTCCGGCCCTCCTGATTTAGATTTTCCGTGGTTTCCCTAAATGAACTAAAGCTGAGACGGTTCCTTTGAAAAGAACACGACCGAATTCCTCCCTCATCCGAACTTAAACAACGTGTATGATGACACAGTTGTTGACGAGTTGTTAAACAAAACACCAAGTTTATATTTCCCGTCGAGAACACATGAAACAAGACGGTAGAACAGATGAATATCTCTGATCAGTAAAACATTGTGTGTCAGAAAGTACAGTATGCATAGAAGCATTGAAACGTGGAAATAGCAAAAAGTAAGTATGCACAAATTCCATACACAACTCTCCACCCACTTACCAACTTACAGGTCCTAAAAACATTATTAAAAGATATTACATTAACCTAGCACACGATACTTAAAGAATAAATAACAAATCGATGTTGACAGCAGAATATAAGATAATGGTAGTACCGTAATCTAACATTAACAAAGTGGAGAAAAACGCAACAGTTTTCTCTTAGGCTTAATATTTCAGTAAATAGATGCTGTACACTATCGAGAAATTTCGACTAATATCATATGCCAAACTGGAGCAAAACATCAGCCGTATGATGAATAACAGACGGCCACTCAAACATAAAAATGAAATGTATTAAGATACATATTTTGCTAATAATGTACTGAATACAAATACAATAATCCCAAAATTACCATTATGTCAAATAAAAAATGTAAATGTCGTGTGGCTAGGGCCTTCCGTCGGGTAGGCCGTTCGCTGGGGGCAGGTGTTTCGAGTTGAGGCCACTTCGGCGACCTGCGCGTCGACGGGGATGGAATGATGATGATTAGAACAAAACAACACCCAGTCCCTGAGTGGAGAAAATCTCCGACCCAGCCGGAATTAGAACCCGGGCCCTTAGGATTGACATTCTGTCGCGCTGACCACTTTCTTTTTCAATTTTGCTCATTATTTTTCGTTGTATTTTATGGTAGCCGACGTCATATGACATTCGTTGATCCCTTCACTCAGTTTTCTTTATTACAGAGAGCAGCCGCCGCTCGGATCGAACAGGCTGAGCTACAGTGCAGGCATCACTCGGCTACCGAGGGCGGACATTTTACATGTTATTTGATGGAAAATAAAATGAACCAAAAAATATTTCAAATGGCTCTGAACACTATGGGACTTAAAATCTCAGGTCATCAGTCCCCCAGAACTCAGAACTACTTAAACCTACCTAACCTAAGGACATCACACACATCCATGTCCGAGGCAGGGTTCGAACCTGCGACCGTAGCGGTCCTACGGTTCCAGACTAAAGTGCCTAAAACCACTCGGCCACAGCGGACGGCTAAAATGAACCGACGGACAATGGTGAAACTTCACCGACATCTGTATGTAAGTTAAAGAACAATATGTATTTGCTCAAGGCAGAATGTTGTTTTCGTAATTATTCAGGATGAAGAAAAATTCGCGCACTCGGACTTTGCAGCGCGATTCCTCACATACTAGCAATACAAAATTGGCTGTCATAAAATTTTGTCCTGCGCATATTTTCGGCAGTAAATGGACGTTAAAGACCGGCAATCTAGCAACACTGTAGTCACATGTACAGTAAGTACGTCTGCAGTGCTGTTCAGTGCAGTGGATAGAGTTTGGGTTAGTACGCAGGAGCTCAAGACTTCGATTTTGGGTCGAGTTGCTTTTCTTTGCTACATTTAGTCTGAGTGGTACGGTATTTGGCGTCTTAATCGTCATACAATGATTACAGTGGGTCTTCTACAAAAACTTTGCTCTTACATTCTACGTACACAGAAATGGATGTACAATCGTATTCACTGGCCATCTTTTAACGAAGTCTTTCGCATGTCGTGGATGCAAATTGTTTCACACCAGTGCATCTACTAGATTCCAAACCTGTTTTCTGTGTACACTCCCATAATGGTCCTAACTATTAGTATCAACTATTATTCGTGCCACGTTCAGGTCCAATACATTTCGTTATGGCCTGACGCCAACAATAGGGCTAGCAACGTGCTTAGCATATAACTTCCAAACGTGTACTATGTGAACGTTGGCCAGATGTGGCTTAAGAAACGATGTATACTACAGTATTATATAGTGGACTGAAACTGGCAAATAAAAAAAATATATGCCTCGACCCAGAATCGAACCCTAGATTCCAAAATGCTACACCCTGTACCAACTGCACAACAGCACTGCCAGATGCTGACAGAGGTACCTACCGTACATGTGATTACAGTGTTGACAGATCGCCAATCTTCAATTCCTATTTAGTTCCGGAAATATGTGCAGGAAGAAATTTTGTGTGAGAGACATTTTTGTTTTGCTGTTATATCCAGAATCGTGCAGCGAGGTCTGAATGCGTGTATTTTTCTTCACCCTGTACATAGCGGCTGAGAAAAAAACGTGAAGCACCCAGAAGGAGAGCAGGAAACAGAATGAAATTTAACGGGTTGAGAGGGTATGTGATGTATCTTAGTGAATGCAAAATCGAGTCAGATTTGCAAATAACTTGGCAGTGTGAGCCAACTTATCAGTGTGGCTTAGCACCCCCTGCGGCCTGGATACATGCATTGATTCGGTTGGGAACGGTGAATAAGGCCGATCTAACTTCTCCTGAGACGTGCTGGGCCAGAACTGTAGTGGCTGGTCCTTAATATCCGTGACAATGGGATGGAGTTGACGTCCATGCTCGTCCCACACATGTTATATCGGTGATAGATCTGGCGATCTCAATGGCCATGAGAGTACCTATATACTGTCGCATGGGAGGTACCACATGAGGACGCAGGATTCCATGACATAACATTGCTCAGGTTCTCTCAGTCACTACCAGCTGTGACCTAATGTCATATTTCATGTCTCTCCACACAATGATACCAGGAGTAACATCGTTCTGCCTTTCCAAAACACTGGAAGAACAGAGACTCTGCTCACGTCGCCGCCATACTCGAAGACGAACGTCATCCGTGGTGTGGTTGTACAGATTTATGAGTCATTGCTGTGCACAGTGCGACACCATTTGTCAGCGTCATATGCATCCCGGTTATGACACCACTCTAAATGCAACCATTTGTGGTCTGATGTTAATGGCAACCTACATATGGGACGGTAATTCCCTAGTCCGGCTGCTGGTATTTTCTCACGACTGCAGCGGGGTTCGTGTGTCGAATCTGGGACTCCAGATGGCAGAGCTGAAGCTGGAACCCACCGCTCCGTATTTTCTCAGGAGGTCAAACAAGTTCAAGAGCGTCAAGGGGCAGTGCGGAGTGATACAGCGGTATCGTTTATTCAGATAATTTACAGTACTCGATGGGTGAAGCGTAGTGTCGGCGTGCCGTGTGCCCGCTGTCCTGCGAGTCCAGGCGGCTCAGCAGACTCCCACTGCTGCCATCATCACGGCCGCCCCGCTGGAAGTCGGCTGTGCCCTCCCAGCCGCCACTCGCCTATGCAATGCAACTTGCGCCAAGCTGATGCCCGCGATTCTGGAGACTGATGCAGCCCCTGGTCCTCGCTGCCGTACGCCCCATTTGGCCCGCTCTGACTGACCATGGGACGAAGGTAGGTGTACTGATCACCCGTGCCCATCGGGCCGTCAGTGCTCCCAGGGCAGAACCGAACTCGAATCCGTGCTCTCCTGTGCCGCAACTTGCCGCCAGTGGTGCTTTCCGGATGGCAACACCCACCACCATCTCCAGCGCTGTTGCAGCGTACGCCTCGCCCTGACCCTGGTACACAAGGTGGAAAGCGAACATGGCCCGTACACTCCAGTGGAACCGAGCCCCTCCGGGACCCGCTGCAGACCGTTGTCACTACCCTCTTTCAGGCAGACCGTGCGATCTCCAAGTTCCAGGCTGCCATTCTGTCCCGCCCTGTTGTGTCCCCGGAGGCAGAATATATCCCGAACAAGCACATAGAAAACAGAATACAAGTTCATACAGAATACTTATAACATTGCTGCCAAACTGGCCTCTATAAGCGAAGACCAGAGCAGTTCTGTCCCAATGCTCGACTGACCTGGCACACTCGACATCTACATCTACATATATACTCCGCAATCCACCAAACGGTGAGTGGCGGAGGGTACCTTTAGCATCTTCTCTCCCTGTTCCACTCCCAAACAGAACGAGAGAAAAATGACTGCCTATATGCCTCTGTACGAGCCCTAATCTCTCTTATCTTATCTTTGTGGTCTTTCCGCGAAATATAAGTTGGCGGCAGTAAAATTGTACTGCAGTCAGTCTCAAATACTGGCTCCCTAAATTTCCTCAGTAGCGATTCACGAAAAGAGTGCCTCCTTTCCTCTAGACTAGAGACTCCCACCAGAGTTCCCGACTGAAGCATTTCCGTAACACTCGCGTGATGATCATACATACCAGTAACAAATCTAGCAGCCCGCCTCTGAATTGCTTCTATGTCCTCCATCAATCCGACTTCATAGGTGTCCCAAATGCCCGAGCAGTACTCAAGAATAGGTCGTCTTAGTGTTTTAGAAGCGGTCTCCTTTACAGATGAACCACATCTTCCCAAAATTCTACCAATGAACCGAAGACGACTATCCGCCTTCCCCACAACTGCCATTACATGCTTGTCCCACTTCATATCGCTCTGCAGTGTTACGCCCAAATATTTAATCGACGTGACTGTGTCAAGCGCTACACTACTAATGGAGTATTCAAACATAACGGGATTCTTTTTCCTATTCATCTGCATTAATTTATATTTATCTATATTTAGAGTTAGCTGCCATGCTTTACACCAATCACAAATCCTGTCCAAGTCATCTTGTATCCTCCTACAGTCACTCGACGACGACACCTTCCATTACACCACAGCATCATCGGCAAACAGCCGCACATTGCTATCCACCCTATCCAAAAGATCATTTATGTAGATAGAAAACAACAGCGGACCTACCACACTTCCCTGGGGCACTCCAGATGATACCCTCACCTCCGATGAACACTCACCATCGAGGACAACGTACTGGCTTCTATTACTGTAACCCAAGCTAAAATTGTCCGTCTATTTATATCAGTTTTCCCTCGCTCCTGACGTAGCGTCAGAGACAGACAGAAACTGTGGCAGGGATAAATTCCCACACGTCAGCTACTTACAAATCGCCACACTTGGCTCTGGCCTAGTGCCCCACCTCATACATCGCAATAACTTAAAGCAACGCTGCAGTTTTCTGCCTCGTTGTTGCTCCACTCAAAACAAATTGTGCGTGCAATACTGCCATCACAGCTCCACGCCTGTGAGTGCCCTGTTTACCTTGCCTGGCCCACTGGCTGTTGACTGTTACACACTCTGCCAGCGGCCCCAGATTTCATTGCCCAAACCGTGCCATCACTGAATGGTGACAAAATTTCCCTTTCCTTAGACTAGGACTAATACTAGCGCAGCACACCTACCTCTTTCAACATATAACAGACGTGGTCTGTTGCAGCGTAAACATACTTTGTTCCCAAAACTTACTGTCTACAAACTAAAACTATCGAGAACGTCAAAACATTAACTCTACACCTGTACATTGTTTACACTGGTTACCCATGCCGTAGGCAACTGATGTGTTGCCACCTCCTCTACTGGTGCACGTTTCCACATTCTCCACGAATCTATACTTAATAAAAATAGAAAAACGGCACATCCTGTGGCTGAAATGCTCACAGCCATTATTCTGTCGCTACGATGCTGTTGTAACGTTCGAACGTGCTAAAAAACTTCATTAACCGTGAAAGATCCATCCTGTTGGATGGAGTCCATTACTTGTTGTCTGTGGGAGGGCGCGGTGGTCAGATATGACTGACTGGAACTTTGACAAAGAGGATGCTGCCTTCACGTCCCCATGCCACTTTCTAATCTGAAAGCCCCATAAATCTGGATATTGCAAGATTCGACCGAATGGAAACCCACAATGATACCCGTTTCCTACACTGTCAGGTGCTGATAATACTGCCTACTCAAGTACTCACTATCTCCGTGTCCTTCACAGTGGAAACTCAACATCTGATACTGTCCACGCTTCCTGTACCCTGCCAGGCCAGGCAACAACACTAAATACGAACAACACTAATGCAGTGTGGCTAGTCTACCTGTCACAGACAACTGCAACTCTAATTACAGGGTTATTCAAATGGTGGACCCATTTTGAGAACCTCGTATTTATTCAAGCGCAAATCCAAAAAGTACAAACTTGATACCAATGAAAGAGGAGGTTTCAAAGTTTTTTCATTATGTTTGATGTCAACTTAATAAATTTAATAATTTGTAATTATTTACACAACTGGCCAATAAAATTGCTACACCCCGAAGATGACGTGCTACAGACGCGGAATTTAACCGACAGGAAGAAGATGCTGTGATATGCAAATGATTAGCTTTTCAGAGCATTCACACAAGGATGGCTCCGGTGGCGACACCTACAACATGCTGACACGAGGAAATTTTCCAACCGATTTCTCATACACAATCAGCAGTTGACCGGCGTTGCCAGGTGAAACGTTGTTGTGATGCTTCGTTTAAGGAGGAGAAATGCGTACCATTACGTTTCCGACTTTGATAAAGGTCGCAATGTAGCCTATCGCGATTGCGGTTTATCGTATTGCGACATTGCTGCCTGCGTTGGTCGAGATCCAATGACTCGCGGTTCTAGGCGCTCAGTCCGGAACCGCGCGACTGTTTCGGTCGCAGGTTCGAATCCTGCCTCGGGCATGGATGTGTGTGATGTCCTTAGGTTAGTTAGGTTTAGGTAGTAGTTCTAAGTTCTAGGGAACTGATGACCTAAAATGTTAAGTCCAATAGTGCTCAGAGCCATTTGAACCAGTTTTAGATCCAATGAGTGTTAGCAGAATATGGAATCGGTGGGTTCAGGAGGGTAATACGGAACGCCGTGCTGGATTCCAACGGCCACGTATCGCTAGCAGTCGAGAGGGCAGGCATCTTATCCGAATGGCTGTAACGGATCGTGCAGCGACGTATCGATACCTGAGTCAACAGATGGGGACTTTTGCAAGACAACAACCATCTGCACGAACAGTTAGGCGACGTTTGCAGCAGCATGGACTATCAACTCGGAGCCCATGGCTGCGGTTAACCTTGACGCTGCATGACAGACAGCAGCGCCTGCGATGGTGTACTCAACGACGAGCTGGGTGCACGAATGGCAAAACGACCATTTTTTCGGATGAATCCAGGTTCTGTTTACAGGATCATGATGGTCGTGTCCGTGTTTGGCGACATCACGGTGAACGCACATTGGAAGCGTGTACTCGTCATCGCCATGCTGGAGTACTACCCAACGTGATGGTATGGGGTACCATTGGTTACACGTCTCGGTGACATCTTGTTCGCATTGACGGCACTTTGAACAGTGTACGTTACATTTCAGATGTGTTACGAGCCGTGCGTGGCTCTACCCTTCATTCGCTCCCTGCGAAATCCGACATTTCAGCAAGATAATGCACGACCGCATGTTGCTGGTCCTGTACGGGCCTTTCTGGATACAGAAAATGTTCGACTGCTGCCCTGGCCAGAACATTCTCCAGATGTCTCACCGATTGAAAAAAATCTGGTCAATGGAGGCCGAGCAACTGGTTCGTCACAATACGCTAGTCACTACTCTCGATGAACTGTGGTATCGTGTTGAAGCCGCATGGGCAGCTGTACCCGTACAGAGGTGGTTGTTCTGGGTACTGATTTCTCAGGATCACCCAAATTGCGTGAAAATGTTATCACATGTCAGTTCTAGTATTATGTATTTGTCCAATGAATACCCGTTTATCATCTGCATTTCTTCTTGGTGTAGGAATTTTAATGGTCAGTAGCGTAGTTTTTATTAATTGTATAACAATTACAAATGTGATAAATGTTACAAGCGTTCAATGTTGCTACCGTTGTCTGCACGGTAAACATCTACGCGGTAGCCAAACTCGCCCCACATAAGCGAAAGCACATCTGTTGTTACTGAGTGCATTGCAGCAGTAATCCGATTCTGCAGATCGTTCAGAGTGGTTGGCAGAGGCGGGACGTAAGCAGCTTCCTTCACGTACCCCCATAAAAATAGTCGCAGGGTGTAAGATCAGGAGACCTCGGTGGCCAGAAGTGCAGAGTCAGGTTCTCAAGTCCCCAGCAACCGATCCAGCGCTGAGGAAGGGAGTCATTCAAATAGCCTCATACATCACGGTGCCAATGGGGCGGAGCTCGCTCCTGATGGGAAACGAATGTCTGGGAATCTTCCATAACTTGAGGGAACTGCCATTGTTCCAATATGTTCAGGTACGTGATTCCCATTACAGTTCTTTCCGCAAAGAAAAGTGGTCCGTACACCTTTGTACGGGATGCAGCAGAGAAGACGTTGATCTTCGGTGAGTCCCTTTAGTGTTCCAATACTGAATGTGGATTTTCCAAACACCATATGAAAACATTGTGCCTGTTGACTTTTCATCGCAAAAATTTACACGCTATAGAAATGCGTCATCCTCCGTCTTTGCTAGCACATAACCACAAAATGTGAGATGCTTCTCTTTGCGGTCCTAGGCGCGCAGTCCGGAACCGTGCGACTGCTACGGTCGCAGGTTCGAATCCTGCCTCGGGCATGGATGTGTGTGATGTCCTTAGGTTAGTTAGGTTTAAGTAGTTCTAAGTTCTAGGGGACTGATGACCACAGCAGTTGAGTCCCATAGTGCTCAGAGCCATTTGAACCATTTTTGCTTCTCTTTGTCATTGGGGTTGACAGTCTGCGCCAGTTGTAATCGGTAGGGCTTGTACAGCACACGCCGTCTAAGAACTTTCTATACAGTCGGTTGGGGTGTTCCAAGTTCTCTACTGGTAGACTTACTGGGACTGCGCACACAACTTTCTTGAATCCGTCGGCCATCATCCTCTGACACACGCGGTCGGCTTTTGCTTTTTTCTTTGAACACCCTCCCAGTATGTTTAAATTGCTTAAAGCAAAGGTTAATGCTTTAGTGAGCTGGTGGATGAATCCCGAATTTGGTACGAAATGCCCGCTGCACTGCAATTTGCGACTCACTTTTCGCGAACTCAACAACGCAGAAAACCTTGTGCTCCATAGTCGCCACCTCACTCAACTGACAGTGAAACGGAATGACGGCCCTATTGCAGCGCGAGCTCTACCAGATGACGGTAGTCGTAGTAGAGTGGAAACAAAACTCACTGAACCACAATTTGGGTCTGCTAAGCAACATATCCAGTTGCGCGTTACTGGACACTGGGTAATGACAATAGAGAGAAGGCGTCCGTTCTCATACTGGTCTAACACTAGCCCAAACTAAAATGAATCTCTTTGGAAAAGTCAATGCTCATTTGTACCTTAACTACTATTCCGCTCGGTAATCTGTAGGCGATAAGAGTTGTGATTTCTGCGGTGGTAACATATTATGATTATTTCAGATTCACCAGACCGGAAATATTTCCTACAGTTAGAAGCGTAATTATAACTGCCGTAAAAGGTCTTAGGCAATTATTTTGAAATGTTTCCGACAGTGCGTCAAGTGCTTGTTGCTTTGAGGTCAATGTAGCAATCGTCTTTGGAAACCAGAGAAGTACTTTGAAAGGAGCGTGGAATGTATTGATTGGCGAGACAGCGAACAATATTTTCAAGCGAAGACAATTGGCCGTCGCAATCAAATTCACTACGTAACTTTCGTTTCGTGACGACAGCTTTTTACAGAGAGAATAAAAGATGTATTCTCAGCAGAAGAAGGAGGTTGTGTTTTTTAATTGCGAAATGCCAACTGCGACGCATCCGCTTTCGCAATTCCGAGGAGGCAGAAATCATTACAGTGCTCCCTCGCGCTGTGCTTTGTTGACTGTTAACCTGCTCGTAACAAGTCAGATCAAATCTCCACCAGCACGAGAAACATTATGGAGGTACAGTGCGGGCGTGACAAAACAACTTAAGTTTCAATGTCATTCTCAAGATAAAACGCTAATGAGCACAGAATTTCCTTTGGTGAAGCGAAATTTTAAGTATAACCTTTATTTGCAGAAGGACAACTAACTAAAATGTCATTTACTTAAATATTAGAAGTATACCCACAATAATCACCAAATGCATGAACAATTATTGAACCCGTCCAGATAGCCGAGAGCGTCAAATCGCCGCTTCCGGGATATAGCGAGGCGGTATCCCCAGATCGAATTCCCCTCCTAGATTTATGACGAGGGCTGGTAAGTTGGCCAACCTGAATGTGGTTTTCAGGCGGTTTCCCACATTTATCTAGATGAATGCTGGGCTGGTACCCACATCTCGCCTTAGGTATTCGTCACGCAATCATTTAGAAAAAAGTTGACACAGTTGAACATAGATTTATTGTTGACGCAGGGAGCCGCATTAAACAGATCTCGATCCGTGGGAAGGTGAGGGGGGCGCGTGGTGGCATCAGCAAGGGAAGAGGTAAAAGGAGGAGAGTATGAACATTTCTTGTCTCTTCTTCAAGGATTGGCCTGATTTTGCAATGAAGGATCAACTTAACTCAGAATTATGAATTTTAATCAAAATGGAATTACGAGGGCGTTCAATAAGTAATGCAACACATTTTTTTTCTGAAAGCAGGTTGGTTTTATTCCCCACTCTTCTGGCAACAAAATATTGTTTTTCAACATAATCTCCATTCAATGTGATGGCCTCACGCCACCTTAGTGGATTGGTCTGTATGCCCGCATGATACCACTCTGCTGGTAGACGTAGGAACCAACGTCTTGCTGCATCAATCCACGTACAGCTTCCCGCAGAGTGCATCGTCCATTCGTCTAAACAGATGGAAGCCGGAAGGTGCGACATCCGGGCTGTAGGTTGGATGAGTAAATTTTGGAAATTTGTGGTAAGCTACTATGGAACCAAACTACTTAATCTAACTTAAACGATCCTACGCTAAGGACAACACACACACCCATGCCCGAGGGAGTACTCGAACCTCAAACAGTGAGGCTACCCCGCGCGGCGGTGGATGAAGAACAGACTAATGAAGTTCTGTGAGTTCCTTTCCCATGCGCAGGCTTGTGTGAGGCCCTGCTTTATCATGGAGAAGAAGTTCTTTTTGTGGCGACAAACACGCTAGAGTCGTTTCTTCGATTTCCTGAGGGCAGCACAACACACTTCAGAGTTGATTGCTGCACCATGAGGGAGGATATTAAACAGATTAACCCGTTCAGAGTCCCAGAAGACCGTCGCCATGACCTCACCGGTTGAGTCTGTGGCTTTGAAAAAAAAATTACGATCAGCCTCGTAACACGCAAGGAACTCCGTACGGATGATCCTTTGAGTTCCCCAACAGGTAGACGAGTGTGTCAGCACTACCAACAGAAACGTTCAGTTGCGGAGGGAGGTGTTTGACAGTGATCCGTCGGTCGCCTCGAATGAGGAGCCACAGCTGTGTGCGGACAGGTTTGGGTGTCCTTGTTGCGATGATAACACACGCCTCGCCCAAATCCGTACCGTGATTTTGTTCACAGCCAGGCCTCCGTTGGCAATCTGCAAGCGCCTATGAATATCTGCGATGCTCTGGTTTTCCGCCAAGAGGAATTCAGTGACAGTTCTCTGCTTGGAACGTACCTCCACTACAGACGCCATTTTGTAGGCTATGTATAGCGCCACCACCAGTAGGACTTCATAGGACAATAGG
Organism: Schistocerca gregaria; assembly: GCF_023897955.1. Lineage (NCBI taxonomy): Eukaryota > Metazoa > Arthropoda > Insecta > Orthoptera > Acrididae > Schistocerca > Schistocerca gregaria. The sequence goes on along the minus strand of NC_064931.1, from coordinate 179,632,971 downwards.
GGCTGAAGCGCAAATATTCCACGATGTCCCACAACCAACTCTATATTTTTTTAACTTAAATTGACCGAGAAAAAGATGTGTTGCATTACTTATTGAACACGTACAAGTAAAAGGCGTAATGACTACCGTGCTAAAGCAAACGTAGATATTGTAAAATTTGTGGATTTAATATCATGACGCTATTCAGCAAAAACAGAAACAAAAAAAAAAGGTTTTCGTAAGAGCACCACTTGACGGAGTTTACAAGGCAGCAGCCGATCTCAGCGGCCTTTCCTACAACGCTAACATTAATGAGCACTATAGTATTATATTCGTATTTCAGAACCTTTTCAATGCTGTTAAAACGGGAATATCGTTACGTTTGTAAAGAAAGCCATAGTTGCGTCTATATCTCGGTTGATACAAGAGTTAAGATTATTAGCCATGCAATAAAATTTTGTGAACCTCTGTGTACTATAACTTATCCATAGTCTCCTTTCGATATCGTGAACCGATCACGAAGTAATCGCGTTTTAAGTAGTTCACCCTGTGTAGGTACAGTAAAGAATTTTGTTGAATTCTAAAGCACTTGATGTGATTTTGAAATCAGTATGCCCAGAGTGAGTCCGAGGTCAGCCCATAATAATTGCATTGGGGCCGTACAACGTCACGAAAGTAAGGAGGTAATGACAGTTACAGCGCAGGTCCTGTACGTAGCTGCCATTATCTGTGGACTGACTAAAATATGTGGCTTTTAGAAATTATAATTCGTGTGTACAAATAAGTAGAAGGAATTGCAAAGCTTATCCAGTTTTATTTGGATTTCTGATTTAAACATACATATTTTAGAATTGTTGGTGCCAAATCAGAATCCACAGATGAAACTTCAATGTAATAGTAATTATCCCAGAAAAAACTGAAAATTGATTCCGGCATTAAGATACATACCCTTGTGACCAAACAAGCGATATTTATGTTCAAAGTTATTTTACAGCCAATTTAACTCTAAATTCAAGAACAAAGCAAAATTTAGCGTCCATAGTGCAGTACAGTGTGATGCAAATTGAAATGTGAAGAGATACTAGTCCAACATTACACTCACTGGAATCATATGCTCGGATTGATTTCCTGATTTACCTGCAGGAAAATGCTTCATAACAACACAATCTGCGAAAATAATTGGATAAAAATGAAATCTGAAACGTCATCTAATATTTTGTTATCATCCGCAGGCTTGTCAAGGACTTTGTAAATAATTTTTTCACTGCCCATTTTGAACACAAAAGCAACACAAAATCACAAATAACGTAGGGAACAGAGAGAACTTGAACATCACCTAATACCTACGAAACAAGAGATGATAACAAAGGTTTCAAAAACGACATATTCTTCTAGTGATATCGTTACTACGATCTAGCAGAAAGTACGAAGCCTGCAGACCTGACTGATGCTTGCGGGAGCCGTAAATATACGTCTGACACCGCGGAAAATGATCATAGCTGGTGTGCTGTAGTATTACTTCCACTTCACATTCCGATTTCCCACAAGCGCCGTAAAATTACGTCAGCCCCACGGTAAGTGTTAATACTTCTTCTGAATCGTTTATTTAACGTGTATGCAAGGAAGCACATAATTAATTTTACTGGAATAACCTCATTATTGAGCAAAGTCAACAACCGCTTTTTTCCGACAGTACCCATTTACCCTCGGCGACAACAGCAACGAAATTCTCGGAAATTTGCAACCGAGTCATTTACATTTATATGAAAACTCTGCAAATTACTGTGCAGTACATGGCGGAGGATATAACGTACCAATAATACTCATTCGTTTTTTCCAGTCCACTGGCGTAATGAGCGGGTGAGAAGTGACTGTATGTAAGCCTTTTTTGAACCCTAATCTCACTTATCTTGTACCTATGATATATATGCGAGAAACACACCGTTACTAGTATTGCCGCCGCCTACTCTTTTTCGAATATAGTTTCTCTAAATTTACCCATAAGAGTCGTCTTTCGTCCAAGGATTCCTATTTAAAACATTACTGTCACACTTCTGTATGGACTATCCCGACCAGTTACGATCCTGGCAGCACGCGTCTAAATTCGTTCGGATTCTTTTGTCATGCCTGCTTGATAAGGTCTCAAAGCACTGCAACAATATTCCGGAATTGATCGCACCGTCATCTTGTTTGTGGTTTCCTTCACAGACGCACCGCTCTTTCTCAGACCCTTCCGTTTGCCTCCCATAGTCCTGATTTACCCGATCATATCATTTCATATCGCTTTAAAGTATCTGTAGGTTACAACTATGTGAAGCTGCTTAGAGAGGTCCAGTGTGGGCTGTAATTATCGGTATGGTAGCGAAACTTTGTAGATATTCTAAGGAGCTAATGCGGAACAGATTTACGCTGGAAAGAAATCAGTACCAATTTTGGCCATCAGGTGCTAATCTGGCGCTGTGAATGCAATAAATGTAGAAATATTTCCACACGTAACGGATTAGGAAGGGGACGTTGGCAGAAAAGGTCAAGCAAGTGAGAAAGGAATAATGTTAATTTTATAACCAACCACCCCTTACGCAGTTGTTTCAGCTTGCGGAGCGGTGACGTTGACGAGATACTTCATCCGTGAAAGGACCTGAAAAACACACTCCTGGAAATTGAAATAAGAACACCGTGAATTCATTGTCCTAGGAAGGGGAAACTTTATTGACACATTCCTTGGGTCAGATACATCACATGATCACACTGACAGAACCACAGGCACATGGGCACAGGCAACAGAGCATGCGCAACGTCGGCACTAGTACAGTGTATATCCACTTTTCGCAGCAATGCAGGCTGCTATTCTCCCATGGAGACGATCGTAGAGATGCTGGATGTAGTCCTGTGGAACGGCGCCTCAATTGAACCAGCGTTCGTGCTGGACGAGTAGACCGCGTGAGACGACGCTTCATCCATTCCCAAACTTGCTCAATCGGGGACAGATCCGGAGATCTTGCTCGCCAGGGTAGTTGACTTATACCTTCTAGAGCACGTTGGGTGGCACGGGATACATGCGGACGTGCATTGTCCTGTTGGAACAGCAAGTTCCCTTGCCGGTCTAGGAATGGTAGAACGATGGGTTCGATGACGGTTTGGATGTACCGTGCACTATTCAGTGTCCCCTCGACGATCACCAGAGGTGTACAGCCAGTGTAGGAGATCGCCCCCCACACCATGATGCCGGGTGTTGGCCCTGTGTGCCTCGGTCGTATGCAGTCCTGATTGTGGCGCTCACCTGCACGGCGCCAAACACGCATACGACCATCATTGGCACCAAGGCAGAAGCGACTCTCATCGCTGAAGACGACACGTCCCATTCGTCCCTCCATTCACGCCTGCCGCGACACCACTGGAGGCGGGCTGCACGATGTTGGGGCGTGAGCGGAAGACGGCCTAACGGTGTGCGGGACCGTAGCCCAGCTTCATGGAGACGGTTGCGAATGGTCCTCGCCGATACCCCAGGAGCAACAGTGTCCCTAATTTGCTGGGAAGTGGCGGTGCGGTCCCCTACGGCACTGCGTAGGATCCTACGGTCTTGGCGTGCATCCGTGCGTCGCTGCGGTCCGGTCCCAGGTCGACGGGCACGTGCACCTTCCGCCGACCACTGGCGACAACATCGATGTACTGTGGAGACCTCACGCCCCACGTGTTGAGCAATTCGGCGGTACGCCCACCCGGCCTCCCGCATGCCCACTATACGCCCTCGCTCAAAGCCCATCAACTGCACATACGGTTCACGTCCACGCTGTCGCGGCATGCTACCAGTGTTAAAGACTGCGATGGAGCTCCGTATGCCACGGCAAACTGGCTGACACTGACGGCGGCGGTGCACAAATGCTGCGCAGCTAGCGCCATTCGACGGCCAACACCGCGGTTCCTGGTGTGTCCGCTGTGCCGTGCGTGTGATCATTGCTTGTACAGCCCTCTCGCAGTGTCCGGAGCAAGTATGGTGGGTCTGACACACCGGTGTCAATGTGTTCTTTTTTCCATTTCCAGGAGTGTAGTTGCTCGCAGCATTTCCAGTGGCTCGAACAACGTATTGCTGTATACTGGCCCAGAGGTCAGATAGAGATCGGACGAGTCTTTGGTAAACGCGTTCTTTTAGATACGTCTAGAGCCAAAAGCCACAAGGATTCAGATCAGCAGATATTGCAGGCAGTGCATTTGGAAAACATCTGGAGATAACAAGTTCGTAAAAGGCTGCATTAAGCAGATTTTTCACTGGGTGAACGATATGACGTGTTGCCCAGTCTTGCGTTAGAACAGCGGTTTCCACACAGTTTTGCTCTTCCAAAGCAGGAATCGCACACTGTACAAGGAGGTTTTGACTACGCTAGACGTTATGGTTCACGTAACAGGCCCTCTGGATGTATTCTCCTCAAATAAGAACGGAACGAGTATGTGAATCCATACTATACAGGGTGGTCCACTGATAGTGACTGGGCGAAATATCTCACGAAATAAGCATCAAACGAAAAAACTACAAAAAACGAAACTCGTCTAGCTTCAAGGGGGAAACCAGATGGCGCTGCCATAAGTCAAACGGATATCAACTGCCTTTTCTAAAATAAGAACCCCCATTTTTATTACATATTCGTGTAGTACGTAAAGAAATATGAATGTTTTAGTTGGAGCACTTTTTTCGATTTGTGATAGATGGCGCTGTAATAGTCACAAACGTAACATTCCGCCAGTGCAGACTGTATTTGCTTCGTGATACATTAACTGTGTTAAAATGGACCGTTTCTCAATTGCGGAATAGGTCGATATCGTGTTGATGTGTGGCTATTGTGATAAAAATGCTCAACGGGCTTGTGCTGTGTGTGCTGCTCGGTATCCTGGACGACATCATACAAGTGTCCGGACCGTTCGCCGGATAGTTACGTTATTTAAGGAAACATGAAGTGTTCAGTCACATGTGCTCAACGGGCTTGTGCTGTGTGTGCTGCTCGGTATCCTGGACGACATCATACAAGTGTCCGGACCGTTCGCCGGATAGTTACGTTATTTAAGGAAACATGAAGTGTTCAGTCACATGTGAAACGTCAACCACGACCTGTAACAAATGACGATGCCCAAGTAGGTGTTTTAGCTGCTGTCGCCGCTAATCCGCACACCAGTAGCAGACAAATTGCGCGAGTATCGGGAATCTCAAAAACCTCGGTGTTGAGAATGCTACATCAACACCGATTGCACCCGTACCATATTTCTATGCACCAGGAATTGCGTGGCGACGACTTTGAACGTCGTGTACAGTTCTGCCACTGGGCACAAGAGAAATTACGGGACGATGACAGATTTTCTGCATGCGTTCTATTTAGCGACGAAGCGTCATTCACCAACAGCGGTAATGTAAACCGGCATAATATGCACTATTGGGCAACGGAAAATCCACAGTGGCTGCGACAAGTGGAACATTAGCGACCTTGGCAGGTTCATGTATGGTGCGGCATTATGGGAGGAAGGATAATTGCCCCCCATTTTATCGATAGCAATCTAAATGGTGCAATGTATGCTGATTTCCTACTTAATATTCTACCGATGATACTACAAGATGTTTCACTGCATGACAGAATGGCGATGTACTTCCAACATGATGGATGACCGGCACATAGCTCACGTGTGGTTGAAGCGGTATTGAATAGCATATTTCATGACAGGTGGATTGGTCGTCGAAGCACCATGGCCCGCACGTTCACCGGATCTGACGTCGCCGGATTTAATTCTGTGCGGAAAATTGAAGGATATTTGCTATCGTGATCCACTGACAACGCCTGACAACATGCGTCAGCGCATTGTCAATGCATGTGAGAACATTACGGAAGGCGAACTAATCGCTGTTGAGAGGAATGTCGTTACACGTATTGCCAAATGCATTGAGGTTGACGGACATCATTTTGATCATTTTCTGCATTAATGTGGTATTTACAGGTTATCACGCTGTAACAGCATGCGTTCTCAGAAATGATAAGTTCACAAAGGTACATGTCTCACATTGGAACAACCGAAATAAAATGTTCAAACGTACCGACGTTCTGCATTTTAATTTAAAAAACCTACCTGTTACCAACTGTTCGTCTAAAATTGTGAGCCATATGTTTGTGCCTATTACAGCGCCATCTGTCACAAAGCGAAATAAGTGGTCCAACTAAAACATTCATATTTCTTTACGTACTGCATGCATATGTAATAAAAATGGGGGTTCCTATTTTTAAAAAAATGCAGTTGATATCCGTTTGACCTATGGCAGCGCCATCTAGCGGCCTAACCATAGCGCCATCTGGTTTGCCCTTTCAAGCTCGACAAGTTGACAAGTTTCGTTTTTTTTGTAGATTTTTCGTTTGACGCTTATTTCGTGAGATATTTGGCCCGGTCATGATCAATGGACCACCCTCTACAGTCACATACGAAGTGTGCAATGGCTATTCGTGCTCAAAACGCGGTTTAACGTTACCCCAAATTAGGCATTTCTGTGTATTCGCTGCACCCTGTAATGTACAACGTGCCTCGTCACTCCATAGAATATTACCCACTCCATGTCATCAACTTCGATGCGTGCCAGAAACTGTAGAGCAAATTCATAACGTTGCTGCGGATCATGAGGTTTCGGTTGCTGTACCGTCTGGATCTCGTACAGATAGCAGTGTAAAATACACCGCAAAACTATCCATACTGGTGATCATGCGCCCGCATCTCGTGGTCGTCCGGTAGCGTTCTCGCTTCCCACGCCCGAGTTCCCGGGTTCGATTCCCGGCGGGGTGAGGGATTTTCTCTGCCTCGTGATGGCTGGGTGTTGTGTGATGTCCTTAGGTTAGTTAGGTTTAAGTAGTTCTAAGTTCTAGGGGACTGATAACCATAGATGTTAAGTCCCATAGTGCTCAGAGCCATTTGAACCATTTTTGGTGATCATGGGATGGCAAATTCTTGTGACACAGAACGAGCACTAGCACAACTCGGGGTACGTGCTGGATAGACAGTTACAATAACAGAAACTCGACAGTTACTTCCATGGGATAGGACGCCTTCCTCTTTCAGGTGCCCACCAAGCTCTCCTGTTTCCGAATTTCATTATCATCTTCTTTAAACCATTTAACGACTCCACGCCTTCCCTTAGACCTTTCAGTCGGTGAGACACTCGCATTGCAGCGCTATAGCTGATGCCTGTTACGTAAAACAGTTTCAATAACAGCGCACGGTCTCACTTCCAGATAGCCATGCTGTTTACTCATGTTATGGCTTGTCAAGTGACAGTGTGAATGTCATACCGTCATACAAACGGTGTACGGCAGCAGATTTGCAGCTGGTGGCCAAAACTGAAACTAAATTGTTTTCCAGCGTAAATCGGTTGCGCGTAAACACATTAGAATATCTACCAGGTTCTGGTGCCATACGATAATTGCATCCTATAGTGGACTTCCGTGAGTAGCTACACTTTAATTACACACTACTGCCCATTAAAATTGCTACACCACGAAGATGACGTGCTACAGACGTGAAAGTTAACCGACAGCTAGAAGATGCTGTGAAATGGTGGTGGTGGTGGTGGTTAGTGTTTAACGTCCCGTCGACAACGAGGACATTAGAGACGGAGCGAAAGCTCGGGTTAGGGAAGGATTGGGAAGGAAATCGGCCGTGCCCTTTCAAAGGAACCATACCGGCATTTGCCTGAAACGATTTAGGGAAATCACGGAAAACCTAAATCATGCTAGCTAGAGACGGGATTGAACCGTCGTCCTCCCGAATGTGAGTCCAGTGTGCTAAACACTGCGCCACCTCACTCGGTGCTGTAATATGCAAGTGAGTAGCTTTTCAGAGCATTCACACAAGGTTGGCGCCGGTGGCGACTCCTACAACATGCTGACATGAGGAAAGTTTCCAACCGATTTCTCATTCACAAACAGCAGTTGACCGGCGTTGCCTGGTGAAACGTTGTTGTGATGCCTCTTGTAAGGAGGAAAAATGCGCACCATCACGTTTCCGACTTTGATAAAGGTCGGATTGTAGCCTATCGCGATTGCGGTTTATCGTATCGCGACATTGCTGCTCGCGTTGCTCGAGATCCAATGACTGTTCGCAGAATATGGAATCGGTAGGTTCAGGAGGGTAATACGGAACGCCGTGCTGGATCCCAACGGCCTCTTATCACTAGCAGTCGAGATGACAGGCATCTTATCCGCATGGCTGTAACGGATCGTGCAGCGACGTCTCGATCCCTGAGTCAACAGATGGGGACGTTTGCAAGACAACAACCACCTGCACGAACAGTTCGACGACATTTGCAGCAGCATATACTATCAGCTCGGAGACTATGGCTGCGGTTAACCTTGACACTGCATCACAGACAGGAGCGCCTGCGACGGTGTGCTCAACGACGAACCTGGGTGCACGAATGGAAAAAGGTCGTTTTTTCGGATGAATCCAGGTTCTGTTTACACCATCATCATGGTCACATTCGTGTTTGGCGACATCGCGGTGAACGCACATTGGAGGAGTGTATTCGTCATCGCTATACTGGCGTATAACGCGGCGTGATGGTATGGGGTGCCTTTGGTTACACGTCTCGGTCACCTCTTGTTCACATTGACGGCACTTTGAACAGTGGACGTTACATTTCAGATGTGTTACGACCCGTGGCTCTACCCTTCATTCGATCCCTGCGAAACCTACATTTCAGCAGGATAATGCACGACCGCATGTTGCTGGTCCTGTATGGGCCTTTCTGGATACAGAAAATGTTCGACTGCTGCCCTGGCCAGCACATTCTCCAGATCTCTCACCAATTGAAAACGTCTGGTCAATGGTGGCCGAGCAACTGGCACGTCACAATATGCCAGTCAGTACTCTTGATGAACTGTGGTATCGTGTTGAAGGCGCATGGGCAGCTGTACCTGCACACGCCATCCAAGTACTGTTTGACTCAATGCCCAGGCGTATCAAGGCCGTTAGTACGGCCAGAGGTGGTTGTTCTGGTTACTGATTTCTCAGGATCTATGCACCCAAACTGCGTGAAAATGTAATCACATGTCAGTTCTAGTAGTATATATTTGTCCAATGAATACCCGTTTATCATCTGCATTTCTCCTTGGTGTAGCAATTTTAATGGCCAGTAGTGCAACTACCCGGTATTTCCCCTAAATACTTAAACGATGTGACGCGGTGTTGGGAAACTGCAGGCCACAGTAAACGGCGTGTGGAAGGTTGGTGTGCCCGCAGCAGCAGAGCGTCCCCGACAACCCGCGGCGCAGGTGTCTGGCGCTGGGAATGCGCAGCGGCGCTTCCGCACGCGAGGGCGCTGCTTGATAGGAGAGGCGGCGCGGCGTGACATTGGCCTGGCCGCGTGGCTGTCCCACGGCCGCCGGATGCACTCAGGCTGCGCACGTTCCCACCCAAGGACTAGGCCGCGCCGGCGCCGGCTCCAACTCCTTCTTCCACCTCCGTATAATCGGAGCGCACAAAGTACCTCAGTTCAGCTTCACCTACACAAGTACGGTAGATATGTAAAAGTCCACAGTCTTAGTATGGTACTCGTCATTAAAACCGCAACAACATAGAGAGGGTATGCAACAAACACCAAATTGGTACGAAGCTTACTACATGCTTGTACACTATGTGATCAAAAGTAACCGGACACCCCCGAAAACACACGTTCTTCATATTAGGTGCATTGTGCTGCCACCTACTGCCAGGTACTCCATATCAGCGGCTTCAGTAGTCATTAGACATCGTGAGAGAACAGAATGGGGCGCTCCGCGGAAGTCACGGACTTTGAACGTGGTCGGGTGATTGGGTGTCACTTGTCTCATACGTCTGTACGCGACATTTCAACACTACTTAACATCGCTAGGCCCACTGTTTCCGATGTGATAGTGAAATGGGAACGTGAAGGGACACGTACAGCACAAGAGCGTACAGGCCGACCTCGTCTGTTGACTGACAGAGACCGTCCACAGTTAAAGACAATCGTACTGTGTAATAGGCAGGCATCTATCCAGACCATCACGCAGGAATTCCAAACTGCATCAGGATCCACTGCAAGTACTATGACAGTTAGGCGGGAGATGAGAAAACTTGGGTTTCATGGTCAAACTTCTGCTCATAAGCCACACATCACGCCGGTAAATGCCAAACGATGCCTCGCTTGCTGTAAGGAGTGACGAGTGAACAGTGGAAAAAAGTTGTGTGGAGTGACGAATCACGGTACACAATGTGGCGATCCGATCACTGGGTGTGGGTAAGGCGAATGCCCGGTGAACGTCATTTGCCAGTGTGTGTAGTGCCAACAGCAAAATCCGGAGGCAGTGGTATCATGGTTCAGTCGTGTTTTTCTTGGAGGGGGCTTGCACCCCTTCTTGTTTTGCTTGGAACTATCACAGCACATGCCTACATTGATGTTTTAAGCACCTTCTTGCTTCCCACTGTTGAAAATCAATTCGGGGATGGCGATTGCATCTTTCAACACTATCAAGCACCTGTTCATAATGCACGGCCTGTGGTGGAGCGGTTACAGGACAATAACGTCCCTGCAGTGGACCGGCCTGCACCGAGCCCTGAGCTGAATCCTATAGAACACCTTTGGGATGTTTTGGAACGCCGACTTCGTGCCAAGCCTCACCGACAGACATCGATAGCTCTCCTCTGTGCAGCACTCCGTCAAGAGTGGGCTGACATTCCCCAAGAAACCTGCCAGCACCTGATTGAACGTTGCGTGCGGGAGTGGAAGCTATCATCAAGGCTATGGGTGGGCCAACACCAGCAATACCAGGATTACCGATGGAGGGCGCCACGAACTTGTTAGTCATTTTCAGCAAGGTGTCCGGATACTTTTGATCACATACTGTATATGTTTTCGTGCGAGTTCTGATTTCCCCCATTTTATTATAATGATTGTTTCTCCCTATTTAAGTCGGCGTCAACATAATGTTTTTCGCGTTCGGAGGAGAAAGTTGCTGATTGAAATTTCGTGAGATGATCCTGCCGAAACGAGAAATACGTTTCTTTTTCTGATGTCCACCCCAAATTTTATATCATGTCCGTGACACACTCTCAGCTATCTCTCGATAACACTAACCGTGATGCCCTTCTCTGAACTTTCTTGATGTACTCTATTAATCCTATGTGATAGAGTCTCACACCGAGTAGCAGAACTTCAAAAGAGGACGGACTAGCGCACACTCCGCTGCAGAGTGAAAATCTCATTCTGGAGGACGGACTAGTTTGGTGTAGCCACTCTTTAGTAATCTGTTGCAGTCAATAAAACGCACTCTTCAGTTCACCTTCCCCACAACATCTTCTATGTATTCATTTCAGTTTAAGCTGTTCCTGACTGTAACTCTTAGCTATTTATTTGAATTTACAGATTTTAGATTTAATTGATTTATCGTGTAACCTATGTTTAAACGATTCCTTCAGCAAGCATGTGGATGATCTCACACTTTTCATTATTTAGGGTCAATTGCCAATTTCCACACCATACAGATATTTTTTCTAAGTAGTTTCGCAATTTGTTTCGGTCTTCTGATGATTTTACAAGACGATAAACGACAGTATCATCTGCAGGCAACGTAAACCGGCTGCTCAGATTGTCTCCTAAATCGTTTGTGTAGATAAGGAACAACAGAGGGATTACAACACTACGTAGGGAGACGCCACAAATCGTTTGCCTTTTGGTCGTTGATTTTCCGTCAGTTACTACGAACTGTGATTTCTCTGCCATGAAATCACGAATCCAGCCGCATAATTGAGACGATATTCCATAAGCATGTAATTTGATTACAAGCCGCTTGTGATGTACAGTGTCGAAAGCCTTCTGGAAATCTAGAAATATGGAGTCAGTTTGAAATTCCTTGTCGATAGTACTCAACCCTTCGTTCCAAAATGGCTTTGAGCACATCTGAGGTCATCAGTCCCCTAGAAATTAGAACTACTTAAACCTAACTAACCTAAGGACATCACACACATCCATGCCCGATGCAGGATTCGAACCTGCGACCGTAGCAGCAGCGCGGTTCCGGACTGAAGCGCCTAGAACCGCTCGGCCACAGCGGCCGGCCAACACTTCGTATGAGGATGTTTTCTAAATTCGTGTTGACTATGTGTCAATAGACCATTATCTTCCACGTAATCCATAATGTTCGAACACAACATATATTCCAGAATCCTGCTGCATTTCGTCGTTAATAGGCTGGTTATTTAGTGGACTACTCCTATTGCCTTTCTTGAATACTGGTGTGACCTGTGTAACTTTCCAGTATTTGGGTACGGATCTTTCGTAGAGCGAACAGTTGTATATGACTGTTAACTATGGAGCTATTGTATCAGCATACTCTGAAAGGAACCTAATTGGTATTCAGTCTGGACCAGAAGACTTGTTTTTATTAAGTGGTCTAAGTTGCTTTCCTACTCTGAGGAATTCTCCTTCTAAGTTACTCATATTTGCAGCTGTTCTTGATTGGAATTTTGGAATATTTACTTCGTCCACTTAAGTGAAGAGATTTCGGATAGCTGTGTATAGTAACTCTGCTTTAAGAGCAATGTCATAGAGAGTACTTTCATCGCTGTCGCGCGAAAAAAGCCGTAATTGTGTCTTGCCGCTAGTATACTTTACATTCGAACAGAATTACTCTGGCTTTTCTGCCAGGTTTCGAGACAAAGTTTCGTTATGTAAACTATTACTAGCATCTCGCGATGAACTGCGCGATAAATTTCGAGTTTCTGTAATAGAACGCCAGTCTTGGGGATTATGCGTTCGTTTAAATCGGGTATCTTTATTTCGTTGTTTCTGCAAGAGTGTTCAGAGCACTATGGGGGATCGGCTCCGTCGTTGTTAATTTATTTTGTATAAATCTCTCGATTGCTGTCGATACCATTTCTTTGAATACTGCCACACCTGTTGTACGCTTACACAGTTCATCTGGGAGGAGTGGACATTGTCTCTCAGGAAGGCATCATGCAAACTTTTATCTGCTTTTTTGGGTAGATATATTTTTCGTTTATTTTTGGAGGACTTGGGAGTTACGATATTCAGTCTCGCTACGACAACCCTGTGTTCACCAATCCCTGTATCCCTTTAATGCTCGTTATTAGCTCCGGATTATTTGTTGTCAAGTGTTTTCACAACTTTTACCATTCGAGTGGGGTCAAGAATTAATTGCTCTAAATAATTTTAAGGGAATGTGTTTAGCACGATTTCGGATGATGTTTTATGCGTCCTCCGGATTAAAACATATCGAGGGTAGATTGAAGTGACCACTAAGCCTCAGTTGGGAGGTCGGTAAAAGAATTCAGTTATTATTTTATTCCTGTTTCTAAGAATGACCTCTACCCGTAATAACCCACAGGAAATATCTACTTCTATTTTGCTACCTCTAACAGAACACGCCACCGCCAACTGTATTTGGCCCATCCTTTCTGAACAACGTTAGGTCCTTCGCAGAAATTTCGGCTGAACTTACCTGCGGCTTTAGCCAGCTTTCAGTGCCTATGACAATTTGAGTATCAGTGCTTTTTCTTTGCGCTTTCAGCTGTGTTACTTTCCCAACAGAACTACAATTTGCAGTTGTTGTATTGATGGTTCCTAGCTCTACGTTCTTCCTGTGTTCGGCTTTTTGAGGCTAAGGCCCTTTCTGTGTTTCCCCGAGACCCTCTAACCTATTAGATCGTCCAGTACACGTCACACAGCCCCTGCTGCCCGTGTAGCCGCCTCCTGCATGTAATGTTCTCCTGACTTATTTATCGAAACGCAACCCCCCCCCCCCCCCCCCCAGACTATGGAGTGCAAGTCAAGGAATCTGTAGCCTACATGGTTGTAGAACCGTCAGAGCCTGCGATTCAGACTACCCACTCGGCGCTGTAACAGAGGTCCTCAATCGGTCCTGTGGACTATGCTGCAGATGGTGAGATTTGCTTTCATGTTGCAAGCAAGACTGACAGCCCTTACCACTTCTGGTAACCAGTCGAAACCAAAGACAATCTTTTTCAGTCCAAAGCGACACACATCATTGGTACCGACGTGAACCACCACCTGCGGTCGGCTGCACCCTGTGCTCTCTGTGGCATCCAGAAGCACTCATTCTATGTCTGGAATGACTCCACCCAGTATGCACACGGCGTGCGCATTGGCTTTCTTCCCCTCCTTTGCAGTCATTTACATAAGAGGGCCCATAATGCACCTAACATTGAAGCTCCCAACTACCAATAAACCCACCCTCTGTGACTGCTCGGCTTTCCTCTGAAACAGGGCAAGCGACTGCATCTGGCTGAGGGACAGTTCAGCCATAGACAGCATCTGGAATCTGTTTGTCAGACTAACGGAGAAGCTCTTTTGTTCGGCACTCCAGGAAGTCTATTGCAGCCTGCCACGCACCCACGCGACCACCCTCTCAACCACAAGTGAGTTGAGCAGTAACTAGGCTGGCCGCTGGTGTGGACCGATCAGTGGACTCGTGGGAAGTGCTGGACGTTTGTTGGATCCACACGGCCGACCCACAGCAGTGACGCCCATCCACTGGAGCCTCAAGCTACGTAGCCGAAGCCAACACAGCCTGGAGCTGAGAGGGAAGTGTCACAAACACGGCTCTCATCCGTACACAGCAATCAGACGCTGTATCCATACTAAAGACCATGAAACCTACACTACACTGCAGAAATCTACTATAGACACTGACGAAAACGCAAAAAGAAGTCTAATAAAGTAGACTGGAACGCAGAGACAACAAAATTCAACTACCAAACTACACATGTGAGACTAAATAATTTGCCACTGATTAGGAACTTGTAATATTCCACAAAATCGAATTACTTTCAGACACAAACTAAAATGCATTTGTGTCTGTTAAATATTAAATTAACATGCGGAAGTTCAAAAACTATGCTACCAAAGCACACAGATGAAACTATATAATTCGCTCCTGGTTAGGGACTCGTAAACTGTCACAAAACCGGTTACTTCACTGCTGCTGTTCTGTCTTGGCCGGCGCCTGCTGCCTGACTGATACCGTTACACAACATTACGCAAGATAGCTTGTTGCTCTTGCTATCCTGACCTACCTCGATATAGAGTCTGTTCGACTGTTATCCTGGCTAGCATGTTCTCCAGATTTCACTCTAAAACATGAGATCATACAGTGTCGAAAGACAGACACACCACCACACGTAGCCACTATGACTGAAGGACTCTGCAGTAGAGTTTGCAGCAGCGTGGAGTGACGTACCCATCCTTGTCATCATATTTTAGTTCGTCTCGATACCAAACAAGGTTAGAGAAATTGTTGCTGCCAGAGGTGGCATCTTTACATACTAAAGTTCGCGCTCTTTAGACCCTCATATAGTCTGCAAATTTAACCTTGTACTCTTTCTACTATACTGTCTGCACACAATAAGTAAAATTTTGCTGTTTGCTAACCTTCCTGGAGCAGCTGTGCATATCTTTGTACAGGGAATATTTACTATTAAAACTGTAAATGTATAAAGTAAAATTCTCGATGCACAAGGATAAGCGTAAAAGGACAAACAATTTTAACAAGTAACTTGTTTCGTTATTTCCACAACCATTCACTGTTGTTGTCGCCAGAACACCACTGTTTTAAATTAATGTTTGCAAGGAAAAAGGATTGGGATTTTATATATAGTCGCCGACGAGATCGTTATGACGGAGTAAAACGTCGGATTGGAGGAGTATGTGGATGGAGACACAAAAGACTTGGAAGATCAGCTGAACTGACTGAATAGTGTCGTGAAAAGGAGATCATAAGATGAACATCCACAAAAGTGTAACGAGGGTAATGTAATGTATTTGGAGTACATAGGGCGATGTTGAGAAAATTCTATTGGGAAATGAGACCGTAAAAGTAATAAGTTTTGCTATTTGAACAACAAAATAACCGACGGTGACTGAAGTAGAGAGGATATAAAATACGCAGAATTAATAGCATGAAAAACGTTTCTACAAAGAAAAAACTGTTAACATAGAGTATAAATACACTCCTGGAAATTGAAATAAGAACACCGTGAATTCATTGTCCCAGGAAGGGGAAACTTTATTGACACATTCCTGGGGTCATATACATCACATGATCACACTGACAGAACCACAGGCACATAGACACAGGCAACAGAGCATGCACAATGTCGGCACTAGTACAGTGTATATCCACCTTTCGCAGCAATGCACGCTGCTATTCTCCCATGAAGACGATCGTAGAGATGCTGGATGTAGCCCTGTGGAACGGCTTGCCATGCCATTTCCACCTGGCGCCTCAGTTGGACCAGCGTTCGTGCTGGACGTGCAGACCGCGTGAGACGACGCTTCATCCAGTCCCAAACATGCTCAATGGGGGACAGATCCGGAGATCTTGCTGGCCAGGGTAGTTGACTTACACCTTCTAGAGCACGTTGGGTGGCACGGGATAAATGCGGACGTGCATTGTCCTGTTGGAACAGCAAGTTCCCTTGCCGGTCTAGGAATGGTAGAACGATGGGTTCGATGACGGTTTGGATGTACCGTGCACTATTCAGTGTCCCCTCGACGATCACCAGAGGTGTACGGCCAGTGTAGGAGATCGCTCCCCACACCATGATGCCGGGTGTTGGCCCTGTGTGCCTCGGTCGTATCCAGTCCTGATTGTGGCGCTCACCTGCACGGCGCCAAACACGCATACGACCATCATTGGCACCAAGGCAGAAGCGACTCTCATCGCTGAAGACGACATGTCTCCATTCGTCCCTCCATTCACGCCTGTCGCGACACCACTGGAGGCGGGCTGCACGATGTTGGGGCGTGAGCGGAAGTCGGCCTAACGGTGTGCGGGACCGTAGCCCAGCTTCATGGAGACGGTTGCGAATGGTCCTCGCCGATAGCCCAGGAGCAACAGTGTCCCTAATTTGCTGGGAAGTGGCGGTGCGGTCCCCTACGGCACTGCGTAGGATCCTACGGTCTTGGCGAGCATCCGTGCGTCGCTGCGGTCCGGTCCCAGGTCGACGGGCACGTGCACCTTCCGCCGACCACTGGCGACAACATCGATGTACTGTGGAGACCTCACGCCCCACGTGTTGAGCAATTCGGCGGTACGCCCACCCGGCCTCCCACATGCCCACTATACGCCCTCGCTCAAAGTCCGTCAACTGCACATACGGTTCACGTCCACGCTGTCGCGGCATGCTACCAGTGTTAAAGACTTCGATGGAGCTCCGTATGCCACGGCAAACTGGCTGACACTGACGGCGGCGGTGCACAAATGCTGCGCAGCTAGCGCCATTCGACGGCCAACACCGCGGTTCCTGGTGTGTCCGCTGTGCCGTGCGTGTGATCATTGCTTGTACAGCCCTCTCGCAGTGTCCGGAGCAAGTATGGTGGGTCTGACACACCGGTGTCAAAGTGTTCTTTTTTCCATTTCCAGGAGTGTATAAGTGTTCGGATATCTTTTCTGAATACCTTTGTCTGGCGTGGAGCTTTGTAGGGAAGTCAAACGTTGACGGTAAGCGGTTCACACAAGAAGAGAGAGGAAGCGTTCGACATCTGGTGCTACGGAGGAATGTTGAAGATTAACTGGACAGATAGAATAACTGACGAGAAGTTATTGAATCAAATTGAGAAGAAATATACTTTTTGCACAACTTGACAAAAGAAGAAGGATTTGCTTCGGCGAAGTAGTGCGCCCCTGGGTACAATCATGGTTTCCTAGGAAAGCGCAAAAAATTTTCCGTCGAGGCACTGACCGTCTTCTAACACAGTAGGATAAATTTATTAACAGTTATAGCGATCAGTTTTAAAATAATAAATAGTTAATTTATTTTCTTCCGTTTCGTTTTCGTTTCACTGTACCTTATACCAACCCTAAAAATACCTTTTGCTGTCAGAAATCATTACAGGCTACCCTCCGGTCACTACAGTAACGGCAATATTACCTTGGATACAGAAGCTGGCAGTCTGGTGGAGAAACCAACCACAAGGTTTCCTGAGGGTTTCTTAGACTGATAAATGTCACATTTTCGGGTCACATTTTCGGGTCTCAGATAAGGTTAACGATCCCGATTTCTGACCAATATTTTGATGACGACAGTGTAATTTTCAAGTGCAGCAAGCGACATTGATGTGTTCCCTACCAGGACTCCCACTAGCTTTCTACGACGATAGACGTCTGCTGCATCTCGAATTTCATAGTTTCCTACTATATGACTGGAGAAATTGTGATTGTTTAATAAACTAGTTTTAATAATTTAATTAGTTGCAGGACTCATTCGATTTATTCCTTTAATCCTCAGCACTGTTCTGCAAAATCAAAATTCAAAACCTTCTGTCCTCTTCTTGACTGAACTAATTATTGCCTGCGTTTCAATTCCATACTAGGCTTCTATCCAGAAAAGCTTTGCTGACATTTAAATTTATATTAGATGTTGACATTTTTTCAGAAATGATTTACTTGCTATTGTTTGTCTCCATTTTCTACCCTCTCTACTTCGACCATCACCACTTACTTTGTTGCCTAACCAGCAAAACTCATTTGCTACTTTAGTGTATCATTTTCTAAACTAATAAACTCAGTATAGTCTTATTTAACTCAAGTACACTGTTTTACATTTGTTGATGTTCATATTATAAACTCATTTGAAGACACTATCAATTCCGTTCAACCACTGTTCCCACTCCTTTGCTGTCTCTGAGAGAATGTCATCCACAAACCTCAAAGTTTTTATTTCTCCTCCATGATCCTTACTCAACTTTCAAAGTCTCTGCTTGGTTTCCTTTATAGCTTGTTCAATGCACAGATTCAGTAACAATGGGTGTAGGCTGTAACCCTCTCTCACTCCCTCCTTAACTACTACTTTCCTTCAATGTCCTTCGAGCCTTATAACTGGAGTCTGGTTTCTGTACAATTTGTAAATAAACTTCTGCTTCCTGTATTTTAGCCCGGTACCTTCAGAATTTCAAAAGAGTGAAATCCATACAGTATTATCAAAAGCATTCTCTAAATCTGCGAATGCAATGAACGTAGGTTTACCTTCCTTTAACCTATTTTCAAAAAAAAAAGTGCAAACGGTTGAAATGGCTCTGAGCATTATGGACCTTCAGTCCCCTAGACTTAGAACCACTTAAACCTAACTAACCTAAGGATACCACAGACATCCATGCCCGAGGCAGGATTCGAACCTGCGACCGTAGCGGTCGCGCGGTTCCAAACTGTAGCGCCTAGAACCGTTCGGCCACAGGGGGCGGCTCCAAAATAAGTCGTAGGTTCAGTATTACCTTGTATGTTCGTACATTTCAGTGGGATCAACCATTTCAATATGATCGTACATTTCGAAGTGATATTTTCTGAGGACATACTCCACCAGTCTTTTTCATTTTTCTGTAAGTAATTCAAGTCAATATGTTGGAAACATCACTTATTATGCCAACAGATCGTTAATATTCATATCTGCCAACCCCTACCTTTTTCGGAATTCGCGTTATTCAATCCTCCTTAATGTTTAAGGGCACATCTTGCAAACCAGGTGGGATAGTTTCGTCCTGACTAGCTCTTCTACAGCTCCCACTAATTCTGCAAGAATATCGTATACTCCAAGGCCTTATTTCAACTTAGGTCCTGCAGTGCCCTGCCAAATTCTTTATGCAATGTCACATTACCCACCTCTTCTTCTTTGCTTCCTTTTCTCTTTCTACAATATCGTCTGAGAGTTCATTTGTTACAATGGTCACTCTATAAATTCCGTACACCTTCCAGTTTCCCCCTATTTTTCTTAATGCTTGGTTTCCATCTGACTCTTGGTATAGATACAGTTGCTTCTCTTTTCTCCAAAGGACTGTTTAATTTCCCCATATCCACCGTTTATATTTTCCTTAGTCACGCATGTTTCTACAGCGTACCATTTCTCCTGTACACATACACTGCCTGACAAAAAAGTGATAAATCAGAAGGAGAGGAGAAAACGGAATTAATTTTCACGGATTGAGAAGAATTGAGATGCTGTTTCAATGATTACAAAATCGACTCATATTTACAAAGAATTTGATATCCCATTTATTTGTGTGAAGTTGTACCCCTTTGGCCTAGATGCATGCACTGATTCGCCTGGGAAGGCAGCCATATAGCGGCGTATCCTCTCCTGAGGTAAGCTGTCCCACAACCGTGATAAATGGTCTTTGGTATCATGGATGCTGGCACTGGAACGGAGTTGACGACCGAGATGATGCTGCACATGTTCTATCGGGGACAGATCTAGGGATCTATTGGCTACAGAGTACCTCAACATCGCGCAGGCAGTTCAGAGAGATACGTGCAATGTCTGCAAGTCCATTGTCCTGCTGAAAAATGGCACCAGAATATTGGCACGTGAAAAGTAGCATATGAGTGCGCCGGATTCCCGTCACGTACCGTTGTACCGTCAGAGATTCCTCAATAACTACCAGCCGTAACCTGAAGCCGTGCTCGATGGCTCCTCACACAATAACGCGGGAATAACTCCGCTCTGCCTCTCCAAAGCCTTGACAGAATGGGACAGTGGTAATCCGGGGTAGTACAGAACCGCGATTCATAATTGAACATAACGCAACGCCACTCATCAGCAGTCAATGCTTCCCGGTCACGGCACCATCCTAAACGGCGTCGTTTTCACTTACGCCCAGTTTCATTTTTTTTAGATGTCTGTATTCCGTGCTGCCTATTTCACTTTTTACATTCTCTCCTACCCTCAGTTAAATTCAATATCTCGTGTGTCATCCAAGGATTTACACTCAGCCTTGCCTTCCTCACTTCATGGGCGTTACCTTGACATGATAAGTGGAAAGCTGGCTCCTGTGTAGATTCGGGCCAATATTTCAGTCTCAGAAGCTGCTCGACTAGTTCCACCATCTGACTGTAACGCGTGCCTTATATGGACCTTTTATGCAAACAGGTGCAATCTTATGTGTAGAATTCTTCGTACTGTGGCCCTAGGAATCCCTAATTCACGAGATGAGCGTCGAGGAGATATGGATGGGCATCGTAAGGACACCAGTTACACAGCCCCGACACTTTGTGCACTGATTGAAGGCTACCTTGTTCGCCGAAGATCCAACACAATGCCTGTCTGTTTAAATTTCATGCACGACACAAGAATGCTTCTATTAATCGCTTCTCTTCTGCATTGTCTTCGAAAATTTCGCTGCACAGTAATTGGAGATTTTGTCTCGTGATACCACAGAACACAATGTGCGTTCTCCTCGCGCAAGCACCATTGTACAACAGATATTACAGTGCTCCCTGCTCAGCTTCTAGCAGCATCAAATATCTGCAAACAAACTTGATGATTTACTCTTTCATTTGTCACAAATCACAAATTTGTAAGTTTTATAGTTTTTGTAAAATAAATATTGGTAAGTGTACAAAGACTTTTGCTGGTAATACGAGTAGTTTACTGCTGAAGTGCATATGCTCATGAGGAACTGTTCAGTGAGTGCTCTGGCCAGAGATACAGATGAACCGCGTGTATGGAACATATTTGTTTGTGTGGCAGGAAGTGTGTGTTATTCTCACAACGGTGTTTACGCTGTCAAGGCTGGGGAAGAGCGTGCTTGCTTCTGACAGCTGGTACGTTGCGCTGTAGCAACTCACGCGTGATGCTGTTCTCCTGCAGTTTACTTAGCTGCCGTTGTTATGCGTAAATTTCAGTCGTGACCAACATGTCACCAGTTAATGTGTCCAACCTACTTCCCTAAGTAGCCAAGAATTGTTAACCACTTACAATAACTGAATGATCAAATATCGCTACTTTACTTCTAGTTTCATTACACTGTTTAAGAGTGTGTGTGTGTGTGTGTGTGTGTGTGTGTGTGTTTGTGTGTGTGTTGTTCTTCGCATAAGTTAGTTTAAGTCTAGGCACCAGTGACCTAAGCAGTTTGGTCTCTTAAGAATTCACACATAATTCAACACAATAAAGTCCACTTTATGCTTCATGGGCTAGAAGGCATACCAAATTGAAAAGAACATATATGTTTTACGAAAGCTTTATATTTAAGGCGAACTTCAATGAGAGATTCTTTTAACACTTCCTACAACGAAAGTATATCTCTAAATCTGGCAGAAGATTTAAAGAGGTTCTGGTGGTATGTGAAGTACACCAGCGGCAAGACACGATAAATACATTTACCGTACGATAGCATTGGTAATGTTGCTGATGGCAGTGTCACTAAAGAGGAGTTTTCCGAAATTCCTTCGCCAAAAAAGCCGGCCGCGGTGGTCTCGTGGTTCTAGGCACGCAGTCCGGAACCGTGCGACTGCTACGGCCGCAGGTTCGAATCCTGCCTCGGGCATGGATGTGTGTGATGTCCCTAGGTTAGTTAGGTTTAAGTAGTTCTAAGTTCTAGGGGCCTAATGACCACAGCAGTTGAGTCCCATAGTGCTCAGAGCCATTTGAACCATTTTTTTCCGCCAAAAAAGACGAAGTAAATAGTCCACAATTCGAATTAAGAACAACTGCCAACATGAGTAACCTAGAAGTAGATATCATCGGTCTAGCAAAGCAGCTTAAATCGCTCAATAATGGTAAGGCGTCCGGTCCAGATTATATGCCAGTCAAATTCCTTTCAGAGTATACTGATACAATGGCTCCACATTTAGCAATCATATACAACAGATCGCTCATTAAAAGATCAGTAACTAAAGTCTGGAAAGTTGCAAAAGTCACACAAATACCGAAGAAAGGAAATAGGAGTAATCCACTGAATTGCAGACCCATACCGCTGACGTCGATTTGCAGTAAGATTTTAGAACATACACTATGTTCGAACGTTATGAGTTACCGTGTAGAAATCGATTTATTGACAAACAGCCAGCATGGATTCACCAAATATAGTTATTGTGAAACACAACTAGCTCTTTATTCTCACGAAGTAATGAGTATTATTGACAAGGGATCTCAAATTGATTCTACATTTTTAGATTTCCAGAAGGCTTTGGACACAGTACGTCACAATCGAGTTCGCATCAAATTGCGTGCCTATAAACTAACGTCTGAGTTGCGCGACTACATTTGTGACTTCCTGTCAGAAAAATCACAGCGCAACCTTCCAGGGTAGTCCAGCGCGCTAACGCGATGCTTCCTGGACTCGGGTAGGCGCGCCGGCCCCGGATCGGATCCACCCGACGGATTAACGACGACGGCCGGTGTACCGGCCAGGGAGGATGTAATTTTTAGGCGGTTTTCCACATCCTACTAGGTGAATACCGGGCTGGTCCCCACATCCCGCCTCAGTTACACGACTCGCACACATTTGAAACACATTCACGCTATTTCACGATTTACACTTGTCGCAGACAGGTGGGATACACTAATTCCGTCCCGGGGGGTATGGCGTGGTGGGAGGAAGGGCATCCGGCCACCCCTTAAGATTAACATGCCAATTCCGATTAAACATGGCCGACCGTGCGTCACCGCGGGACAAGGTGCAAGCGATAGATAGCTAGACAGAAAGTTCACAGATCGTAGTAACTGAGGGAAGGTCATCGAGTAAAACTGAAGTAATATCTGACGGTTCTCAAGAAAGTGTTTAGTCCCTGCTGCTCCTAATCTATGTAAACGGTTTTGGAAACATTATGAGCAACACTCCAAAGTCATCATAAAATTAAAATCATTGCAGAATGATTCGTTAAGCTACCAGTATGGTGCGAAAAGTGACAATTGCCTCTACATAATGAAAAGTGTGAAGTCATCCACATGAGAACTAGAAGGAAGCAGATAAATTTCGGTTACTCGATAAATCACACAAATCTGAAAGTTGCCAATTCAGCTATATACCTAGGGATTACAATTACCAACTACTTAAATTGGAACGATGACATAGGTAATGTTGTAAGGGAGGCGAACCAATGATTGCGTTATATTGGTGGCACACATAGAAGATTCATCAGGTCTACAAACGAGACTGCCTACAGTACGTACAATACACTCGCCTGTCCTCTTCTGGAAAATTGCTACGTGGTATGGGATCCATACCAGGTAGGAAAGACGGTGGACATCGAAAAAGTTCAAAGAAGGCTAGTTCGTTTTGTATTAGGGCGAAATCGGTGGCAGAGTGTCTTGGACATGATTCACGAGCTAGGATGGCAATCATTTAAACAAAGAATTGAAATTTATTCCTGAAATTTAACTTAGCTGTAAGTATATATGAAAATTTGTGCCCGACCGGGATATGAATCCGGATATGCCGCTTATCGCTAGCGGTCGCCTAACCACTTAGGCTATCTGAGCACGCTCCCTGAACTGGTCCAAACTTTCACTTGTCACCACACCAATCTATTTCTTCTCACAGACTATTAATTCATTTACTCATACGCGCACATCTCATGGGTCCCTTGCAAGTTTTAGAATCGAGACAACGAGAAGTCATAGACTATCGTTGCAATTTTCGTCACAGGCCCGCCTTTGCGAGTTTCATATGTCGCTTTATGTAGCACATCTACAGATGAGAGACATGAAGTATCGCCAGGCTTAATTTTTTTGACTTCACTGTTTAACTGTGATGGTTAATCGGAATATTAATATGCTACTCTCTCACATCAAGACATGCTCTATGAATAGCATGATGTAATGATTTTTTAATTTTATCCATTGTTTACCAGTGTTTCGTCCGCGACTGTTTTACTTTCGTAAAATAAAGAACAAACCGCCTTCAGTCACAAGTTGCATTTATTTATTGCACTATGCATTTCGAGCCCTGGAGGCTCATCTTCAGGTGCTTTTTAGTGATTTACTTCATGTGTTTTAGTTGTTTGCCTGTTGATATTACATTAAACTTATATTTACAATATACCATGTTGTAACCAAAAATGTAATATCAACAGGCAAACAACTAAAACACATGAAGTAAATCACTAAAAAGCACCTGAAGATGAGCCTCCAGGGCTCGAAATGCATAGTGCAATAAATAAATGCAACTTGTGACTGAAGGCGGTTTGTAATGATTTTTATTTTTTATAAATAGTACTTAATTACATGCAAAGTAAAAGAGCTGTAATTACAAGGCTTGTAGAAAGTGTCTTGCAGTATCGGTCGTTGTCTTTTCTGTGATGATATCGGTTATTAACGATACGCTGCACTTGTACTTATTGAGTAACGATAGAACCCATAAGCACGGGTACTAAATGTTACTATTTTGACTGTTTTCACCAATGTTTAGCTCACTGTTTTACAGAGATCACAAATAAAATACAAAAAAAATTCTCCTGGTCCACACACCCAACACGTGTCCGGCCTCTACAATTCATACAGAGCACCCAGTCTTCTTCAAATGACTCTAAACAGATAATGCACTTTTCAGTCTCTTCTGGTGACACATTATTTCCAGTAAATTACAATTTTGTTCGCTGCTTAGTAATTGGCGCTACATGGCGATACTTTGCGTGTATATTTTATTTTGGGAGACTTGACTTAGGTTCAGCTTCGTACGATTCCTTTTCAGATTTTTTTCTGCTTTTAATCTCTTCTCTTCGGTGGCGATCTTCAAATGGTTCAAATGGCTCTGAGCACTATGGGACTTAACATCTATGGTCATCAGTCCCCTAGAACTTAGAACTACTTAAACCTAACTAACCTAAGGACAGCACACAACACCCAGCCATCACGAGGCAGAGAAAATCCCTGACCCCGCCGGGAATCGAACCCGGGCGTGGGAAGCGAGAACGCTACCTCACGACCACGAGATGCGGGCCGGCGATCTTCTTCTTGTCTTATTGTTGAAAACGTTTCAGCTGCCTACTTCTAGATAATTTTGCTAGCCATAACCTTGCCCAGAGCCATTTTCATACACTTTTCAGTCCATTTTCCTCTCTCTTTTTTTCTCATTTTCCATTTCCCCTGAAAAGAGTAACATGAAGAAAATATTATTTAAAAGTTGAACTTAGTTCTGACCGGTACTGAAAGACAATCGACTGGTTGGTATTGCACTACAGACATGCCGTAATATCAGGTTATATTGTATTTTATTTTATACGAATTATCATGAACGGCTTGTTAGATGTCACTCCTTACATACCATACATAACCGAAATATAGCAACAAAATCAATCATTTGCCTTAGAAGCATATACCAGAGATCTCAAAATAATTTCCGTGAGCTAAGATCTACAGCAACATCATTAAGCACTCAGAGCAGACAAAGCACTGAAGAGAAGAAGGAGATATCCGACCCCAGTGCGCATGGATACACAAGCTTGCTTGTGCTTACTGTAGTACCCTTCTGCCATTTGGAGGCGGAAAGATAAATCACAGTAGTGGCCGGTACTGTGAGCCGGCCGATACCGCACGACTCTTCCCTAAGTATTACAGTTAAATTGTGATCAGCGAGACGGATGGCCGTCCTACGGGCCCGGGTTCGATTCCCGGCTGGGTCGGGGGTTTTCTCCGCTCGGGGACTGGCTGTTGCGTTGCCTTCATCATCATTTCATTCCCATCCGGCGCCCAGGTCGCCCAATGTGTCGTCGAATGTAATAAGACCTGCACCAAGGCAGCCAGACCTGCCCCTTGAGGGGCCTCCCGGCCAATGAAGCCAAACGCTCGTTTCTCATTTCCATTTTCCAGTTAATTTGAAATAAAGAATAAATTTCAGTATTTGAAATTTAGTTCGTAATCAAATATATATAAGGCGAATACGGGCCTGTGACGAAAATGTCAACGATAATCTATAACTTCTCACTGTCTTGATTCTCTGCTATGGTCGCAGGTTCGAATCCTGCCTCGGGCATGCATGTGTGTGATGTCCTTAGGTTTAAATAATTCTACGTCTAGGGGACTGATGGCCTCATATGTTAAGTCCCTATAGTACTTAGAGGCATTTGAACCATTTTTCTTTATTCTAAAACCTGCACGGGAATCACGCAATGTGTGAGTCTGGGTAAATAAATTAATTTATGGTTCAAATGGCTCTGAGCACTATGGGACTCAACTGCTGTGGTCATTAGTCCCCTAGAACTTAGAACTACTTAAACCTAACTAACCTAAGGACATCACACACATCCATGCCCGAGGCAGGATTCGAACCTGCTACCGTAGCAGTCGCACGGTTCCGGACTGCGCGCCTACAACCGCGAGACCACCGCGGCCGACAATTAATTTATCTTACCAAATATAAATGTAAAACAAAAGAGTCTGTTATAACGTAATAGAGATCAGAGCTCGTTCAGAAATGTTTAAGTGTTCATTTTTTTCCATACAGGAAGTGGAGAGTGGAACGATAGCGAAAAAATGTGCCAGCTACTTAAGCGTGAGTTTCAGAATAGTGATGTAGATGTTGCAGTATAATTTTTAAGTAACTGTTGAAAACGATTGTAGCTGGTTAACTGAATTTATAACTATGCAAAAGAGAAAATTATCTTACCTATGTGGGCTTTGTAGCATTTTAAAACTGTGCCCAGGATTACTACTGAAGCCTGGATCCCCCCCTTCCGTGAGCAGTGTTTTACCATCTGAGTTATCCGAATACGCCTAACGGGCCAACTCCAAACTTCGACTTACAAATAATACCTCTCCGAGCCTTCCAAGTTCTAACAGAATCTCACGCTGCGCTGATTGACTGGCGCCTTCTGGGGAGTGGATATCACCAAGAGGTCGACTTAATCATAGGCTCAGAGATGTTCCCAAAATGTGACTTTTCTGGTCTTCAGCGGAATATACAATGCGATGAACATTTTTAGCTATGTTTTGTAGCCTGATTCGGACCCCTACCTTCCCCTGAATTGTCGAGCAATATAATCTCACCTTATAATTGTCTTATTTGCACGATGTTTATTGGAACCACTTCTGTTAACTTGAATAGGACCACAAAAAAGCTCATAAAAGACCGATGCAAAAATTTGAATTTCAGTATTTGATATAAGGACCAATCTCGTAACAAGTTGTCCAGGTGCTGTTGACAAAAGTAAAAAGAAGTTGTAATTTTGTGTATAAGGAGTTCCACCTTCTTGATATTCAGCATGAAGAAGAAAAAAAAACTAAAGCACCAAAGAAAACTAGCTCCGTTAGTTCCTTGATATCACAGAAGTGGAAAATAGACTTGATGTTGTTTGGTGGACTAGTGAAGGAACTGTGGCGAGAAATACCTGGACTTCTGAGTGTCGAGAATGATGGCCTGAGACTTCAGAGGGCAAGTCGACAGACTGGACTGTGGTCACAAAATGGCAGTGTTTGGTTCGCATACGAATTTCATCAAATGCTTGATGTTTCTAATTTAATTTGCTTCATGTGCAGCAAACAAAACGTTAGGAGCTTTTTAGCCATTTATTCCGGTCTCTAAAAGAGTACAGCACGTGATTAGTCCACCACATAATATCTCGGCCAAAAGTCATCAACTTCAATGATCATTTTCATCTTGCGAAAGAGTCTTTAAAATGGGAAACAAATCATCCGTTGCTCTCATCTCCTAGTGTTCAGCTAGGATGAGTTTTCCAAGGTCATCTCACGTCGTATGTGTTTACGCATATCGTCTCCTCCGAAGGAGTCTTTAAAATGAGAAATAAATCATTCGTTTCCCTCACGTCCTAGCTTTCAGCTAGTATGAGCTTCCCAACGTCGTCTTGGGCCATATGTGTCTCCGCACATCATCCGTTTCGTCTTTGTGCATATGACTTTGATGAGATTGTGGTCGGGGGAAGAAGAAGGTCTGTTACGAAATGTCTTCCGTTTTATTCTAGTTTCGCTGGAAACGTTCTACACCCTCAGAAGAAAGCGATCACAGTAATTATTTTACAGTATAACTAAAAATATGAGTATACTGTGCAATATTAATTTAACCATCTACACTGTCAAGCGTTTAAAGTACGTGGGGGGACATCTAAAAACACACAGCTCAGAAATACAACCACTGTTAGGTAAATATTAGATGTACCGTATTGAGGATCGAAACGATTGCCTTGCAACCATCGAGCCTTAAGGAAAGTTCCTCCTCGTCAGAAAATGTTATTTTTAACCACTTCACTGTCTTCACGAAATGATACATCTACATCTACATCCATACTCCGCAAGCCACCTGACGGAGTGTGGCGGAGGGTATAGTTGGTATAGACAATCGTTGTTAATCAGGGAATCTCTCTTTGTGCTACACATCACAGGAAACCATATCCACCTATTGGTAAACGCTGTGTTGATTTAAATTCCCTAAAGCCATCTTATCCGCGACTCGTCTGGCATTAATAAAAGTTAAGTTTTAATCCAGTCCTTAGAAATAATATGAAAGACGGGATAATAATGCTGTAGCTTGTTCGAACACACATCGACCCAACACACAGGCAGACGTAGAACTAGGCCTATGTCAACTTACACCAGGGTGATTTTACAGTAAAGCTGATTGCACTCAAAGTGCAATACGTACTTTATATTTATGCCACCGATGTGATCTTGCTGTATGAACTCGAGGTTCTGGTGGACAGTGTCCTGAATTTTGCCCAGTATACGAACTTTTTCTGATGCAACATGGTTATATATGTGGACGACTCATTATTCAGTTTCTGATGAAGGACCGCGATTAGAGTGTATAAACTCTCTGTAGTGCTTCTATCTCGTGATATTAGCTGTGTCATTCAAACAGAGGAGCAAAATAGTCAAATACAATTGCCATGTTCTATACAGCCATTCACTGCTTAACTTGGAGAGGTCGCTAGTGAGAAAATGCAACGTCGGAATTTGAAAGTCCAGTGGAGAATTCATGTCAAATTAGAAACTCAACAGATTTAGAGAAACTTGGAGAGATTTATTCAATCATGAAAAATTCTAATAAGAGTTTAGTACAAGTGAAGATCACAAAAATAAAATATGTGAGAGAGAATGTGGATGGCGGTTGATGTTCCAAATCGGAAATACTGCCCCGCGCGGGTATGCGATGAGTCAAGTCGTGTATACGCTCACATCAAAGGTCGAGGTAGCTAGCCTCTCGTTGTAACGGCTCGAGAATACCATGAGGCGAACACGGTCCGTGATCGGATATAAGAAGTAGCTCTGGCACGATAGCAACGTTAGGTTCACTTTTAGATTTATTTCCACACTGATGTAACAGGACTGACGCTGTGCTGTCACTCCCTGCTACGCATACTCGCACGCGCACATGAATACACTAGTAACGACTCTACAGACCATGGACACATCGAACACAAAGTCTTCCTTCCCCAAGGCAGAATATCTGGCGCAATTTCAATTTGCCTGTGGGAGACAGTTATAGACTCGCGACCGCATTTTAAACTGGAAGGTGATTATAAGATTCCAGCCACGTTTTAAGCTTAGTGATAGAGATCGTATAAGACAAAACACCGGCGCACCATAATAGACAACAACGCTATTATAGACACTATAGTACTGGAGATAGGAGATAAATATTGTATGTTACCATGTATGCCGGACTGTATAGTCGAACTGCATGCCGCTGGAAACGTGTGTATGTCTACGCGGATGGTTGTCTGCCTTTTCGGTTCGCCGGGGAACCGCGACAACTACGAAATTCCGAGAGGGATGTGCATAGTTTTTCGTAAGTTAGCTGATGACCGGCCACTGCGTGTCTTTAAAAGAAACACGAGAAGATTCAGTAACGGACACCGAGTTCATCTGACAGTTTCCTTTAAATGCCCTTCCGATTTTAAATTTCAGATGCTTGACACCTCAGAACAATGTCAAATAACAGGTCAAGCAAACCTTAGTACTCTCGACTGAGCTCTAATGTTGTTCCTTTCAGATTACGCTGATACTATAGCTCCCTACTTAGCACTCATATACAACCGCTCGCTCACTGATAGATCTGTACCTACAGATTGGAAAATTGCGCAGGTCGCACCAGTGTTTAAGAAGGGTAGTAGGAGTAATCCATTTAACTACAGACCTATATCATTGACGTCGGTTTGCAGTAGGGTTTTGGAGCATATACTGTATTCAAACATTATGAACCACCTCGAAGGGAACGATCTATTGACACGTAATCAGCATGGCTTCAGAAAACATCGCTCTTGTGCAACGCAGCTAGCTCTTTATTCGCACGAAGTAATGGCCGCTATCGACAGGGGATCTCAAGTTGATTCCGTATTTCTAGATTTCCGGAAAGCTTTTGACACCGTTCCTCACAAGCGACTTCTAATCAAGCTGCGGAGCTATGGGGTATCGTCTCAGTTGTGCGACTGGATTCGTGATTTCCTGTCAGGAAGGTCGCAGTTCGTAGTAATAGACGGCAAATCATCGAGTAAAACTGAAGTGATATCAGGTGTTCCCCAGGGAAGCGTCCTGGGACCTCCACTGTTCCTGATCTATATAAATGACCTGGGTGACAATCTGAGCAGTTCTCTTAGATTGTTCGCAGATGATGCTGTAATTTACCGTCTAGTAAGGTCATCCGAAGACCAGTATCAGCTGCAAAGCGATTTAGAAAAGATTGCTGTATGGTGTGTCAGGTGGTAGTTGACGCTAAATAACGAAAAGTGTGAGATGATCCACATGAGTTCCAAAAGAAATCCGTTGGAATTCGATTACTCGATAAATAGTACAATTCTCAAGGCTGTCAATTCAACTAAGTACCTGGGTGTTAAAATTACGAACAACTTCAGTTGGAAGGACCACATAGATAATATTGTCGGGAAGGCGAGCCAAAGGTTGCGTTTCATTGGCAGGACACTTAGCAGATGCAACAAGTCCACTAAAGAGACAGCTTACACTACACTCGTTCGTCCTCTGTTAGAATATTGCTGCACGGTGTGGGATCCTTACCAGGTGGGATTGACGGAGGACATCGAAAGGGTGCAAAAAAGGGCAGCTCGTTTTGTATTATCGCGTTATAGGGGAGAGAGTGTGGCAGATATGGTAAGCGAGTTGGGATGGAAGTCATTACAGCATAGACGTTTTTCGTCGCGGCGAGACCTTCTTACGAAAATTTCAGTCACCAACTTTCTCTTCCGAATGCGAAAATATTTTGTTGAGCCCAACCTACATAGGTAGGAATGATCATCAAAATAAAATAAGAGAAATCAGAGCTCGAACAGAAAGGTTTAGGTGTTCGTTTTTCCCGCTCGCTGTTCGGGAGTGGAATAGTAGAGAGATAGTATGATTGTGGTTCGATGAACCCTCTGCCAAGCACTTAAATGTGAATTGCAGAGTAGTCATGTAGATGTAGATGTTACGAGAGTTGATTTATAGCCCCTGCCTGTAAGAGATAGAGTACATTCAGCGACTTTACCTGATAATTAATGCTCATACACAGACCCATCGTTGTAGCTTCTCTAGAAGCAGTTATAAAAAGATGTAAGCTCCATCGTTCACGGTTAACCAAAGGGAATATTCCCAGGTCGCTCGAGGAAACAATAAAAGAAATAAAGGTCAGATTAAACGTCTCGTCGGCGCTACGACGATTTCAGACGGTCTCTGTCTCGGACTGAATAACAGATGGGATAAATAATTGGTTGTGGCTTATTCAAGGAATCATCCGGGTTCTAGCATGAAGCGTCCGTGAGAATAGAGAGCTCCTCAGTTTCATACGATTATCGCCAGTTTCACACTGCATTGCGTAATCTAGCGACAAGTAATAAGCTAGGTGACACAACCTAACACGGGTCTAAGGAATTTCAGCTTTCCCTCTCATGTGCACTATCTCAATGATAAAGACTTTTTTGCGGGAATACGGACTTCCACTGTCAACTTTGCCAGCGATACAATATCTATCTTGCAGCATGGTTCAGACAAACTGATCTTTAGCGAAAAGTAAAAACACATGGTTCTCTAAGAGGCTCATTATTCCGAAGTCTGGTTCCCACGACATTTGCAGTGTGTCTCCTTGCACAAGGATTTCTTTATTAACCTTAGCTATACTAAACATACACAGATCAAAAAAAGTTTTGCAACACCCGGATTCCCAGAACTCCTGGAGACTGACGTTAACTGTGGGTATTGTGTCACAGACACAGTCCCTTTGACTGTTCAGAGATGTCACTACACCCGCTCAAAGATGTAAACAGCCATGCATGAGTAGCGCCTATCAGACGGAGGGGGTCCGACAGCCGATCACTTCAAGGCATTCCACCAGGAAGGAGGTACACGGCTGTCTGTACTTCAACCATGCCTAGGCTGTCAATACCGCGGTTCGGTCGCGTCCGCATTGTTACTTTGTGCCAGAAAGGGCTCTCAGCAAGGGAAGTGTCCAGGCGTCTCGGAGTGAACCATAGCGATGTTGTTCGGACATGGAGGACATACAGAGAGACAGGAATTGTCGATTACGTGCCTCGCTCAGGCCGCCCAAGGGCTACTACTGCAGTGGATGACGGCTACCTTCGGATTTTGTCTCGTAGGAACCCCGACACCAACTCCACCGTGTTGAATAATGCTTTTCGTACAGCCACAGGACGTCGTGTTATGACTCAAAGTGTGCGCAATAAGCTGCATGATCCGCAACTTCACTCCCGACGTCCACCTGTGCAACCACGACACCATGCAGCGCGGTAGAGATGGGCCCAAAAAGCATGCCGAATGGACCGCTCAGGATAGGCATCACGTTCTCTTCACCGATGAATGTCGCATATGCCTTCAACCAGACAATGGTCGGAGACGGGTTTGGAGGCAACCAAGTCAGGCTGAACGCCTTACACACACTGTTAAGCGAGTGCAGCAAGGTAGTGGTTCTCTGCTGTTTTGAGGTGGCATTATGTGGGGCCGACGTACGCCGCTGGTGATCATGGACGGCGCCGAAACGGCTGTACGATACGTGAATGCCATCCTCCGATCGATAGTGCAACCATATTGGTAGGGCATTCGTCTTCATGGACGACAATTCACGTCCCCATAGTGCACATCTTGTCAATGACTTCCTTCAGGAATACGATATCGCTCAACTAGAGTAGCCAGCATGTTCTCCAGATGGGAAACCTATCGAACATGCCTGGGATCGATTGAAAAGGGTTGTTTATGGACGACGTGACCCATCAACCACTGTGAGAGATCTACGTGGAATCGCCGTTAAGTAAAAATGGTTCAAATGGCTCTAAGCACTATGGGACTTATCATCTGAGGTCATCAGTTCCCTAGACTTATATCTACTTAAACCTAACTGACCTAAGGACATCACACACATCCATGTCCGAGGCAGGATTCGAACCTGCGACTTCAGGCTTTGCTACAACTCAGTCTGCCAACTCACAACCAGATTTGTCATATTCTAACGTAACAATGAGTCGACAAAGCGAAGCGATAAAGAAAACATTAACTTCTAACGAACCTGGCACTGAGCTATCGAACAGCACATACTCCATCGCCCATAGTTCCTTGATTCCGGTTCCATGGGGAAAAGAGAGATTGCCACCATAAATAGGATAAGAGCAGGCCGCATGACTACCGACAAAGTGAAACACTTATTGAATTTAATACCGCCTCCGAACATTTTGCAGTTGAACAGGCTATCATGTATTTTCAGTGGAGTGTGAAAGATTTGATGATGATGAAGTCCCATACTCCTTGACAGAGCGTAGGGGACGATGTGGGAGACCCGCACCGCTGTACTAGGCAAGGTCCTAGCGGAGGTGGTTTGCCATTACCTTCCTCCGATCGTAATGGGTATGAATAATGATGATGAAGAAGACACAACAACACCCAGTCATCTCGAGGCAGGTGAAAATCCCTGACCTCGTCGGGAATCGAACCCAGGACCGTGTGCTCGGTAAGCGAGAACGCTACCGCGAGACCAGGAGCTGCGGACGTGAAAGATATAACACAGAGAAACTCTTAACGAAGATCTCAACTTTTTATTATTACTCAATGCAATAATTTCGAAGTACATTGGACATAAGGCCTGTAAGTGCATTTTTATAAGAATGAGATTTCACTCTGCAGTGGAGTGTGCGCTGATATGAAACTTCCTGGCAGATTAAAACTGTGTGCCGGACGGAGACTCGAACTGACGAGTTGGAGTGTCGGTCCGGCACACAGTTTTAATCTGCATTTCTTAAGTTCATTCCGCTTTGTAAAAGTGTTCATTTATGTTAATGAAAGAGTTTACTTCATACATGCTTGAATCTTCAGTTTGACTGTTTACCGATAAGACCTTCTCTTCGAGGGTCATAATGTTCATAGTGTTTGTATTAATGATAACAAAGTGTAAAGATACTAAGTTTGAAAGCGCTCAGCATGGTATATCCCATACATGAAGTATCATCAGTTTTATGGTGTCTCGTGTTTTCATAATTTTGTATTTGGTTATATGCGCCATTGTCTGAAACCATTTAAAATGAAACATAGAAAAAAATAACACTTTTTAAGTCGCCATTCTGGCTGCTTTTAGTCACATGATGGCCGTCGGAATAGCACAATATTTGCCACTGTTATGGATTGCAGGAAGTGGAGGAGCTGTGCGCAATGTCCTTTACAAGGACTGCGAAGCAGATCGCTTGATATTCCGCGAAGAAACTGCAATTTGAGAATTCAGTTGGGGTCCAATGGAAATTACTCCTTTGGCGGCACCATGCACTCTACGTAAGTAGGTGAGTCACAGATCATGAATTCCAGGAACAGACTCCCGGACTGTGGCTTGCATTTCCAAGTACACTGTGCATCACAAATACTCTTACGTACTCTATCGACGGCAACGAGAAGAATGCGAAGATGAAAGATGGATCTAGTGATTTGACTTCTACGGCTGCAGCCAAGATGTCTTATTTTTGTGCAATAAGGAAAAACTATGGCTCACGTGTCAAGGGATATGTGCAATATAGCTCTCGAATAATACATGTCAAACTCGAAACTAAACCAAAGGACACTGTGATAATACAAATATACATGTGAACATCCAAAGAAGAAGATGCAGTCGTTGACGAAATATACGAAGAAATAAGTAATGCGATGAGAAATGTTAAGGGAGGTGAAAATCTGATTGGTATGGGGGACTGAAATGCGATTGTGGGTGAAGAACCACAGGAAGGAAATGTTGGCAAATATGGACTTGGAAGAATAAATGAAAGAGGAGATCGACTAATTGAGTTCCTCTCGACGCACCAATTAGTTGTTGCAAACACACTTTTCCAACATCACAAACGCAGAATACACACATGGAAGGCCCCTGGAGACCTGAGGAGACACCAGATTGATTACATTCTAGTGAAAGCACGTTTTAGGAACCAGGTAAAAGATTGCAGGAGCTATCCATCTGCAGAAATAACAGTGTCCTTAATCTGGTACTGATGAAAAGTTCACTCAGATAAAAATGTTTGAAGAAGAAACCAGTAAAATCAAATGGGAACTAGAAAAACTGAAAACCGAGGGACTGGCAAAGCTCTATGCTCACGAAACAGACAACCTAGCTAAAAATTTTATACATGGTAGAGTCAGTGAAGACTGTGATCAAATTAAATCTTGAATACAGGGTGTTACAAAAAGGTACGGCCAAACTTTCAGGAAACATTCATCACACACAAAGAAAGAAAATATGTTATGTGGACATGTGTCCGGAAACGCTTAACTTGCATGTTAGAGCTCATGTTATTACTTCTCTTCAAATCACATTAGTCATGGAATGGAAACACACAGCAACAGAACGTACCAGCGTGACTTCAAACACTTTGTTACAGGAAATGTTCAAAATGTCCTCCGTTAGCGAGGATACATGAATTCACCCTCCGTCGCATGGAATCCCTGATGTGCTTATGCAACACTGGAGAATGGCGTATTGTATCACAGCCGTCCACAATACGAGCACGAAGAGTCTCTACATTTTGTACCGGGGTTGCATATACAAAAGCTTTCAAATACCCCCATAAATGAAAGTCAAGAGGGTTGAGGTCAGGAGAGCGTGGAGGGCATGAAATTGGTTCGCCTCTACCAATCCATCGGTCATCGAATCTGTTGTTGAGAAGCGTGCGAACACTTCGACTGAAATGTGCAGGAGCTCCATCTTGCATGAACCACATGTTGTGTCGTACTTGTAAAGGCACATGTTCTAGCAGCATAGATAGAGTATTCCGTATGACATCATGATAACGTGCTCCATTGAGCGTAGGTGGAAGAACATGGGGCCCAATCAAGATATCACCAACAATGCCTGCCCAAACGTTCACAGAAAATCTGTGTTGATGACGTGATTGCACAATTGCGCGCGGATTCTCGTCAGCCCACACGTTAATTGCGAAAATTTACAATTTGATCACGTTGGAATGAAGCCTCATCCGTAAAGAGAACATTTGCACTGAAATGAGGATTGACACATTGTTGGATGAGGCATTCGCAGAAGTGTACCCGTGGAGGCCAATCAGCTGCTGATAGTGCCTGCACACGCTGTACATGGTACGGAAACAACTGGTTCTCCCGTAGCACTCTCCATACAGTGACGTGGTCAACGTTACCTTGTGCAGCAGCAACGTCTCTGACCCTGACATTAGGGCTATCGTCAACTGCACCAAGAATTTCCTCGTTCATTGCAGGTGTCCTCGTCGATCAATGTCTTCCCCAGTCGCGAGTCATAGGCTGGAATGTTCCGTGCTCCCTAAGACGCCGATCAATTGCTTCGAATGTCTTCCTGTCGGGACACCTTCGTTCTGGAAATCTGTCTCCATACAAACGTACCGCGCCACGGCCATTGCCCCGTGCTAATCCATAAATCAAATGGGCATCTGCCAAATCCGCATTTGTAAACATTGCACTGACTGCAAAATCACGTTCGTGATGAACACTAACCTGTTGATGCTACGTAGTGATGTGCTTGATGCTAGTACTGTAGAGCAATGAGTCCCATGTCAACACAAGCATCGAAGTCAATATTACCTTCCTTCAATTGGGCCAACTGGCGGTGAATCGAGGAAGTACAGTACATACTGACGAAACTAAAATGAGCTCTAACATGGAAATTAAGCGTTTCCGGACACATGTCCACATAACATCTTTTCTTTATTTGTGTGTGAGGAATGTTTCCTGAAAGTTTGGCCGTACCTTTTTGTAACACCCTGTATACAAAGCAGCAGAGACGATAGTCGGAAAAACTAAACCCAAAAACTAGAGGAAATGGATTTCAGCAGATACTATTGAACTTATAGAAAACAGGAGCTTTTACAAAAATGCACCTGATGAGCAAGGAAAGGCTAAATACAGAAGACTAAGGAATTTAGTCAATAGAGAAGCTAGGAAAGCAACAGAAAATTTTCGTGAGGAAATGTGCAGGGGAGTGGAAGAAAATATGCAAAAGACAAGAACTGATTTAACCTACCGAACAGTAAATAAATAATTTGAAAAACGTAAAATAACCCTCTCAAGTACAATAGAAAATAAAGAGGGGAAAATGCGGCTTGGTGAAGATATGGTGATGAGATGGAAACAATACATAGGGGAGTTGTATGCCGGAACACCTCTTCCGGAGGAAGTAATAGGAAGAGAAGAGCAAGTAGACGAAGATGGCAAAGGAGATGACATCCTGCAAGAAGAATTTGACAAGGCTCTAAAGGAACTACAGGACAACAATGCAACGGGTATTGATGATATCCTTGCAGAACTAATAAAGAATGCTAGTGACAGCATGAAAACGATGCTGATTAAACTTATTAGGTCCATCTATAACATAGGAGTGACACCGACAGACTTCCAGAAATGTATCATTGTTCCTATACCAAAGAAGGCAGCAGCTACAAAATGTGAACAGTACCGAACTTTAAGCCAAATATCACATGCATCAAAAATTCTCATAAAAATAATTCTGAAGTGAATTGAAGAGGAGGTGGAGGATATGCTGGGTGAAAATCATTTTGGTTTCAGGGGACTGGGAACAAGAGTAGCGATTCTGGCACTGAGACTCCTTATCGGAAAGCAATTACAGAAAAATAAACCAACTTGCATTTCCTTTGTAGATCTGGGAAAGGCATTTGATAACGATACCTAGCAAAAGATGTTCAGAGTGCTGAGTAAAAGTGGAATGAAGTACAAAGACATCCGTTTGATACTAAGTTTCTATAAGAATGAGGTAGCAGTGATTAGGAACTGTCACCAGGAAGCAAATATTAGAAAAGAGGTAAGACAAGGATGTGCTTTCTCTCCTCTTATACTTACTGCTTACATTCGGGAAGCTGTCTACCAAGTTCGAGAAACTAGAAAAAAAATTAATGGGCAGAAGGTAGACATGCTACGTTATGCAGATGATATTGCTATAGTCACGGAGACAAAAGAAGATGTAGAGGAAGTCCTCAGAACAATGGAAAGGATTCTATGCAATCAGTGTGGAATGAGAATAAACAAGAAAAAGGCTGAGGTGATGGTATGCAGTACAGGGGCAGAATATGAACCTCTGAGAACAAGAATTGGAAGAGAGGAGCTGGAAGTGATAGAGGAATTTACTTACCTGGGACACAAAATCACAGTGGATGGTAGAAGCCGGAAAGAATTTGCGAGCAGAATGCAAAAGGCCAAAATTGCATTTAATCGGAGGCAGAACTTACAAACCAGCAAGAACATCAGTCTGAAAATAAGGAAACGTATCATGAAAGGTTTCGTTTAGAGTGTCTCCCTATACAGATGTGAAACTTGGACAATGGGAAGAGAAGAGAGAAGACGGCTAGAGGCCCTGGAGATGTGGTGCTGTAGAAGGATGATGAAGCAGCTGGAGAGACAAAGTAACAAATCAAGAGGTGCTTAGAAGAGTGCAGGAAACCAGATCTCTGTGGAGGCACATCCAAACAAAAAGAGACAAACTTCTATGGCACATCTTACGACACAACATCATTGGAACAATAGCAGAAGGAACTATTGAGGGAAGAAATTGGAGGGGGCGACCAAGGATATTTTACATGCAACAGATCATGAATGACGTTGGATGTAACACACACGTGGAAATGAAAAGGAAGGCAGACAGAAAAGAGGAATGGCGCTGTGCTGCAAACCAACCGCAGGGTTGAACACTAAAAGAAGAAGAATAACCACACCATCTAGGAACCAATAAATATATTGCCTAACATCAAAAGGCTTTTAATTTTTAATCTCACAAAGAAGAAGCATGTAATCCACATATATACCTATATTTTGCAACTACCGTTTAGTGCGTGCCGGAGAAGGCGATGTATTGTACGTACCATGATGATGATGATGAAGTCCCATACTTTTTTTAGAGGAACGATGCGGGAGATCCGCACCGCCAAACTAGGCAAGGTCCTAGTGGTTTGCCATTGCCTTCCTCCGACCGTAAGGGGATGAATGATGATAATGAAGACGACACAACGACTGGAGATGTACCATATGTCAAAATATTTCCTCACTCCAATCACGAATAAATGAACTGTTGATACCCGTCTGTGAAATCTGCCGAACAAAATCTACGAATAAAATGCGAAATTTCAATCCTGTTAACTCAAAGAGCTTCGGAACTTCCAGAACGATGCCGTCTGACTATAAATGGTGATATGTTTATAATATCCGTATTTTAAAGACCAACTAGGGAACTGATCACATAAAAGACGAGGGTGATCAGTTTCAAAACTGTAGTTAAACGTATGTATAGGATGCCATTGTGGTACATGTGCTGCACCGTCATTATGAATAGTTGGTGAACTTACACTATGAGTGAACTGCCTGTCAGACAGCGATTAGAATCTGGAATTTTGCAGCTGCGAGTCACTTAGTGGATACAAAATCTTGCATATTAGTTATTTCATTAGTATCACGTTCCGTGGATCATTTTGCACGATAAATAATGACGTGGATTGGCTTGTTAATATGGTTATATGCTGAATATTTCTAAGCTTTTTTAATTAATTAATTTCTTAAATATACAGATGTGAGGAATTCCTCCCCACCTTCTGCTACACATTAGAATAATAGAAATTGTTCCCTCAAGTAGGAGTTGTCAAGGAGAAATCTTTTCAGTTCGTTTTCAAATTTCACTTCGCTGTCTCTCCGACATTTTATATCACTGGGTAAACGAACAAAAGTTTTTGTTTGTGCTAAAGTCATCTTCGATGGTCGAGTAATGAATGTCATTTTTCCTTCTGGTAGTGTACTTGTGTACATCACTGGTCCTTTTGAACTATGGTGGATGATGTGCAAGAACCATCACGAGGCAATAGATATATTTGAAGTAGTAGTCTGAATGCCCAGTTCCTTAAACAGATGTCTAGAAGATGATCGTAAGCGAGCACCGCATATTACTTTTACAGCAGGTTTTTGGGATTCGAAAACTTTCTTTCCAGAAAATGAGTGATTGAATGAAAATATGTAAAATATGTCAAGTTACTGATTTGCCTCTCCTCAAGATTTGCAAATCATTCTCAATGCAATTGTGACTGGACTGAGTTGTTTTAGGAGTTTCAAATTGTGCTTTTCCAGTTAAAATTCTTATCAATATGGACACCTAAGAATTTGGAAATTTCCACTCTATTTATTATTTCATCACCATGTGTTACACTTTTAACTGGTGTAGTACTCCTACAAGTCCAGTTGTTGTCGTTTCGAAACTGAGAGTGAGGCCATTCGCAGAAAACCAGGTTTCGAATTGCTCAATGACAATTAAATGGAAAAGAAACAGCAAACCAAATTCAGATTATACCATTCGTAAAAATGGGATATCACATTGCATCAGAGAGATGCTGCGAGAAAGTGTAACGAACATGAATTGACAACTTAAGGCAACGAAGAGTTACTTCATCTGAAATAGAGTAAAGAAATCTACAAGCTACTCTCTCGTTCCAGAAGACACAATATGTGTCCATTGTGTTTATCTAAAGGAGAAAGAGTCCAAGGTGTCTACGGCAAGACCACTAAACTAAACCCAATGATTCAGTAGGAGCCGGCCGCGGTGGTCTCGCGGTTCTAGGCGCGCAGTCCGGAGCCGTGCGACTGCGACGGTCGCAGGTTCGAATCCTGCCTCGGACATGGATGTGTGTGATGTCCTTAGGTTAGTTAGATGTAAGTAGTTCTAAGTTCTAGGGGACTGATGACCACAGCAGTTGAGTCCCATAGTGCTCAGAGCCATTTGAACCATTTGAACCATTCAGTAGGACGTAAGACTTGGAGCCATATGTATAAGTTATTTCAATTTCAAATTGTGTGGGCGTTTAACTTTCGTTGAGTCACAACGTCGACTGTGTACTGTCGCGAACAAAAGTCTGTTTTGTTGCCAACTGGTTGGAGATAAAACTGTGGACAGCGTTAGTTTCTTCCGGTACTGATGTGAGAGGATTCCTGAAGTATTACAAGTGAATTGCGTCAATAGCTATACACTGTCGAGGACATGAATAACGGAAAGGAAATCATTTCGAACCGAACCTTACTTATCTGAGGTAACTTAGGGCCCTAGTGTTAGTATACAGAATATGGTCTCCCAGTCGCTCTTACTTTAGACGCCACTGGTGATTCAACAGAAAAAGTAAGAGACAGTCATTGCATTGGCCAATGACAAAGATGTCAGCATCCAGAATCTGATCATGCTACAGAAGTGGATAGGAACCTCGATCTGCCATTGTGTGCGATAATTGTCTACTGATGTCTTCGTACTATTGGTTCCCATCACAAAAGGGCAGGAAGCAAACAATTTATTACATTTAGTCATCGGAAAGAACCCATTACGTTTTGTATTTAGTACCTCGCAGCTGGCAAAGACTCAAAGGACTTGGCGCTCTGGTCCGAAACGACAATTCTGGGATCAAATGAGGAATGCAGGCTATCGTCATGAAGACACGATGATACATGCTATTCTCCAAGTGACACTGTTGCCACAGGTGAAAGGTCGGGATGACATTGTCAACAATGTAAGCTTCGTGCGGCTCTGGCGTGACGGGTATCAGACAGAGAGATGGTTGAGCCGCTGAAAGCCAAAATGGTATAACTCAGCTTTTTGCAATTCCGAGAAATGAAAGGTACTGCGTTTCGTTTTGTATAAATTCTTGCTGTACAATAATTCGTGATTCATCTGATGAAATGTACTAATGAAATATAATAATTACTTTTACTAAAAAACATTTTCTTTTTTTGTACCTTAAACTCCTTTTTATAGTCCCTAAAAGTAGGAACACCACTTTTCCTCTCAGAAATTTACTCATTGTGAAAAGTAAAGTGGTATAAATCAAGAGTTGTTCGACTCTTCTTATAAACTTTTTGGTGAAGTTGAATACCTGAGAAGAAATACTTTGTCTTTTAATCTCCATAATTGCAATTTAGTTATGAAACAAACATAATATTATATAGTTAATGCGAGTATGCACATACGCAATTTTCTCTCACAAATTGGGTTAAAATAATTGCAACGTTGTTGTTAATTAATAGGATGCTACCTTCTGCGTCTGCCTAATAGCTCAGCAGTGCGGATTATAAATAAATTGTTGTTTCTAAATGTCGAAATTTCTTAAAATGTAATTCTTATCATGCTTATATTTCAAGAGGCTTTATAATGGAGTAGGTCTGTTTACTCGATTTCACCGTCCACATCATCTTCCTCTGCCAAAGGGTCAACACGTCTAGGTCCGGATTCCTGAGTGGAACTTACAGTTGTCAGTTGGCTGAAGGAAGCATGGTGCAGCGGAGGGATGTACGGGAGAAGTATCACCGTGCCTTTCCTTTTTGACGCGGTGACAGGTCCCACAGCATTGTTGAAACCTAAAGCAAGAAACAAACACTAATACTTACTAGCACTGTTACTGTAAATAAACACGAAAAACAACACAAACAACAAGACCACATGCCCTTGCCGCTTGACTCATACCACTATTCCCGCGAACGGACTTGTCTCTGGCGTGAGAGGAAGAATGCATTTGGAGCTCTCAAGTGACTCCAGTGAGAGTTATTGCTATACGACTTCTCCACAACAAATTTCTGTGCACTGGGTAAATTGAGTGGTATAACTCAAAAACTAGAATTCTCTGTCTTAGACCACTTTGGTTCTCAGCAGCTCAACTATTATTGCAGAACGCTTACGAAACCTCACAAATGTCGTGAACGTTCTATAACACTACTAACGAATCACTATTGTTTTCGTAAATATTTTGCATCGACAAACAACATTAGTGACGACGTACTAATGCTATGGTTTGGTTAAGTGCTGCAAATTGTGTGTCTAGTTAAATTAAGAGCACACTAGCTGTAGATCGTGTACGACTGCTACAAGACTTTCATGTGCCCCTCGAACGCTTTCACAAGTCACTGCGATGAAGTGTTGTGTGAGTCAGTCATCTGGGGTCAGTGAAATCTGATGTAAATGCGTTACAGAATGATAGCAAGGAAGTATCGTGTTTAGAGAGTGTCCTTGACCACGCAGTGAATTGAGTTGCCCCATTTGTTGGTGTATCAACGCGGACAGTTTGTCGTGTCTACAAAGAATAACGTACCAATCGCAGCTATGTGGCACAGAAGTTAGAACAGACGAAGCAAAAAGATCATAACTGAAAGGGACGAAGACGAGTGTCACGCTAGGTTAATGACAGTAGGTTTCAAATTTGTTAGGAATTGCTGCTGTTAACATGCAACTATGTCACCCAGTTTTCGAGCAAACATTGCGAGTGGAACTGCATACAATAATCATTTCGAGTCGAGTACCTCGTGCTCAGAGTGGGACAAAAAGTTGTTTGTGTCCAGTGGTTTAAATAACACAGAAAGTGGACGGTACCTGATTGGAGCCGTGCAGTGTGGATTCAGTATACAGTCAACATGAACTTGGAGAACGAGTTTTGCCTTTTCTTCCACATCTACAAGTCGAGTAGGCTGCACACACTGCCGTCTTCTACGACGACAACACACATGTGCACATGGCCACTCGTTATGTACCTGGTTTGAAAAACTCTGAAGCACCCTATTGCCCTCCACAAGCCTGATAAATCGCTTAGTTTTAATCGAACGGAAAATATCTGGAAC
Organism: Schistocerca gregaria; assembly: GCF_023897955.1. Lineage (NCBI taxonomy): Eukaryota > Metazoa > Arthropoda > Insecta > Orthoptera > Acrididae > Schistocerca > Schistocerca gregaria. The sequence goes on along the minus strand of NC_064931.1, from coordinate 179,588,166 downwards.
TATTTACTAAAGCGCGTGAAACGTAGCAGTCATCATCCTAATAATTTCGTAGTTTTGTGGGACTGGCATCATCTGGTTATAGCACGCCTGAAGAAACTTAAGGATTCTGTTCCTCGTTAAACTGAGGCCATTATCAAGGCTAGAGGAGGTTAAGAGCGACAGCTGCAGGTATGTGAACTGATAGTTAATTTCACACGAAAGAATCAGTATCTCAACTTCTCTACAAAAATAGTAAGGAACTTTAATTAGTGTTACCCTGAGGCAAACTGGTCTTTGGCAGCTTTACTGTAATGGGTCATAGTGGGTGTGGGCAAAGGTGTCATTCACCACGGCTACACCTGCATCATGAGTGTGCAGATTGCTTTATGAACCCCTCCCTCCTCACTTCTCCATCACCTTCCCCGTCCCCTCCCTATTGGCCAGTTGGGTAACGTATAAATGGCGGGCTGTTCTCCTGTTTGCTGAGGCATCCTGCATCAAGTGGTTTTCATTTTTGTGGTGCATTGTAGCAAGTCTAAATGACTTCAGAAGCAGGCCGGGGTGGCCGATCTCTTCTAGGCGCTACAGGCTGAAGCCGTGCGACCGCTACGGTCGAAGGTTCGAATACTGCCTCAGGCATGGTTGTGTGTGATGTCCTTAGGTTAGTTAGGTTTAAGTAGTTCTAAGTTCTAGGGGATTGATGACCTCAGAAAATAAGTCCCATAGTGCTCAGAGCCATTTGAACCATTTGACTTCAGAAGGCGGTTGAGAACATAGTAGAACACACACACACACACACACACACACACACACAGAAATTATTAGTGTTGTGGACGACTTCGTACACGAGAGTAAGGAGAGGTGGGCTACAGAGTGGTGCGGCAACTGTCGTCGTAGGAAAACTAAACAGGAACTTCCTTCCTCGCTTCCTATTCCCTTCCACATAACCTTTTAAAACTGTTTTTATCAGTCTGTCATTCTTTCTTACTATATGCCCAATCCAATTTCTTTTTCTTCTTTTTATTACAATTAGTAACTGTCTTTTTTCTCCCACTCTTCTCAGTAACTCTTCAGGTTTTACTCTGTCCATCCAACTTATTCTTTCCATCCTCCACCATGTCCACATCTCAAAAGCCTCCAGCCTTTCTCTGTCTTTCTCCTCAAAGTCCATGTTTCAGTGCCATACAGAAGAACACTCCATACAAGACATTTTATGAGCCTCTTCCTGAGTTCTCTGCCCAGACCGCTGCAGAAAAGTCTCCTTTTCTTATAAAATTCCTCTTTGGCCATTGCTACCCTTGTTTTAGTTTCTGTGGTGCACTTCCGGTCGGTCTCTATCCTGCTTCCAAGATACTTAAAATTTTGGATCTGTTCTAATATTTCTCCATTCAGCATAATTTTTATTTCCTCCTAGTGCCAATACTTCTGTTTTCTTTGTGTTAATTTTCAGTCCATAATTTTTTCCTTCATCTTCAATGGTGACCACCAAATTCTGTAATTCTTTTTCCCCTGTGGCTAGAAGAAACATGTCATCAGCAAACCTCAAACACCATACTCTTCTTCCTCCAATTTCTACTCCTTTGTCATCTAATGAGCATTGGTCAATCATATTTTCCAAGTAGAGCTTGAAAAGGGTAGGTGATGGAAAGCATCCTTGTCTTACTCCTTTTCCTAGTCTGATCCAGATTGTACTTTCTCCTCTCACTTTATCTGAGGCTTTTTGATTAAGATATAATGACTTTACAAGTCTTCTGGTTTTCCAGTCCACTCTCTTTTCCCTCATTATGGTCGCCGGCTTGTCCCAAACCACACATTCAAATGCTTTTTCTAGATCGATGAAGCACATATATTGGTCTCTACCTTTTTCAAAAAACCTTTCTCCCAAGACTCATAGGAGCCCTCTTGTATCTCTGGCGCCCGTATTCCGTCTAAAGCCAAACTGCTCCTCGCCAAGATTCTCCTCCATTACTTTTTCAAGTCTCTTATTAATTAGTCTTAACATCACTGTGGCTGCATGTGAAATGAGGTTGATTGTCCTGTGCTCACTGCATTTCTTGGTTCCTTGTTTTTTTTGGTAATGGAATCATTACTGTTGTCAAAAAGTCCTCAGGCCATTCACCACTGTCATACATTTTATTACATAACCCTAATATTTCTCTAATTCCATCTTGGTTTAAACATTTTAATATTTCTCCCGCCATCGTATCTGTACCTACCGCGTGGCCATTTTTCATTGCAGCTACGGCAGACTTTACTTCATCCATTATGATGGTTGGTCCTTTCTCGTCATGACTTACACTGTTCAGTGATTCAAGCTCCAGAGTTTCTGGTTTCCGATGTTTGTCATATAGCTCTGTTCGATATTCTTTCCATATCTGGAGGACATCGTCACGATATTTGTACACTACCTCTTCGCCTTTACTCAAAATTTCCATAGTAGCACTTCCTGCTCTGTTTTGATCCCATGCCATTGTATTTTCTCTGTTGTATAGTAAGTCATATCTTCCCTTCCTGTCCAGTTCTTCAGTTGCATCACATTCCTCTTTCAGCCATTTTTTCCTAGCCTACTCTGTTTCTCTTCGCAGTTCATTAATTTAGCATTCGGTATATCTTTCTTGCATCTTCAGCGTTGTTGTTTTTAAATTTTCTTCTCTCCTCCATCTTGGAAATCATTTTTGTGTGACTCATGGTTTTTTGGCCCTTTTCCCTTTTACATATGCTATATTTTGCTGTCGTGCTTTAATAATTCCTTCTTTCAGCATATCCCAGTACTCACTGGCATTATCAGGTGGTTCTTTGTCTCGTAATGTGTTTAGAAACTCACGTGACAGCATTTCTGTAATTTGTTCTTTCTTGAATCTTATCTTCTCTAGATCGCACTTCTTCACCATGGTCGCCTTCTTCAGTTTTTTTTTTTCATTCTTATTTCTATTTCTGGCATAAGTAAGTTGTGGTCACTATTAATATCTGCACCTGATAATGTGTGCACCTTCTTGATTCCATTCCTGTATCTTTCTTCTACCAGTATAAAATCGATTTGGTTTCTGTACTTCTCGCATGGTTATTTACAAGTGTAGAGCCTCCTCTTGTGGTTCTTGAACCATGTGCTTTTCACTATCAGCTGCCTTTCCCTGCAGCATTCAATTAGACATTCACTTCTGTCATTTCTCTTTCCAAGACCATGACTGCCTACTATGCTTCCCTTTTTCCCTTTTCTCACATTGGCGTTCCAGTCTCCCATTACTATTTTGCAGCATTTTTTATTTTCGTCCATTATTCTCTCTATTAAGTTGTACGTTTCCACTACAATTTGGTCATCATGTTCTGAAGTTAGTATATACATCTGGACAATCAGTAAATATTTTTGTGCTCCTTTCAGCCTTATACCAATAACCCGGTCATTTGCATAATCCACATATTCCACACATTTAGCCAATTCCTTTTTCATAATCATTCCTACTCCATTCATTCCTTCTACTTCTCCTCCCGAGTAGTACAATACATATTCATCCTACTGTAACTCTCCACATCCATTCCATCTTACCTCAGCAACTCCTAAGAGGTACATATGATTCTTTTTCATCGATGACAGCATAGCTCTGCAGAAACCGGTCATCCAATAAAATGCTTTCTTAGTGGTTGTGACTTTGAATTTTTCTTCAGTTACCATACACTGCAGACCGCCTCCAGACTAGCTATGATGGGAAAATATTACATGAAATTAATTAAAATTATGCACAGGGTATCATGGTTTCTCGTTCTTCATTATCTGGAAGTTTTACTGTATACCAATTAACTTTCGAGTGCTCTTAACGCTTCAGTAGACAAATTGCAAAATACTGTTAAGTACAACACAGTAGCTGTTTTGTAAGCTATCTGATAATAATGTCACAGATCACAGTGGAACATGTAAATACTATTGATAGCATTTAATACGTAGTCAGTCTTCCACAGGATCACACTCACAATGCATTCCACAATTACAGATTATAGTTTCTAGTCAGGTAACACTATGTTTTTTACAGGAAGATGGTGCATATCAAGCGACATTATTAAATCGTTGCAATGGTTTCCGATAACGTTTTTCAGCCCTCGGCTCATGACTGACATATATTTTTATTCTACCGTTGGAGCTCGTACCCGTTGAATATTCTTACTTTTAGGATTTCTGATGGTTATAGATAAGCAGACAAAAGAGCAACAATTTACTCTGTACATCATTATCTTACAGAATAATAGTTAAAAAACTACTCCTATGACAGTAAGAATTTTGTTTCGAACATTAAGGGTTATGTAGTAGAATACTACACCCTCTAAGAATTAGATTTTAAAAAAATGAGCACCATCCCCTTTCTTTAAAATTGGAGTCGTTACTGCTTTTATAAGCAGGAGAAAGAGTGGCTGAATGGCAATGAACCGTAAACAATGACACGAGGGATATTCTCCTTCGATTCTTGTAACTAAATTTAAAATGTGCTACATAGTTCAGAACACTGATCAGCGACACAGGACTCAACACAGATCGCAATACCAAAAACAATTAATGTATGATAATTAAATTTCGGGAATATATTAGTCTAAGTAACATATGTAAGTGATTAACAATGGAAGATGACAGGTTAACGTAAGCGCGAGATAAAACATTGAAAACGTGAAATGATGGTACATTAATAATCGGTGAAACCGCCAGAATGTTGAATGCATTGTGTTGTACAGGTTCCGGATGTAGGTTTGTGGGATGGAGTTCCTTTCCTGTTGAACTTGGTCGGTCAATACAAGGACGCTAAATGATGTTTGTAGATGATACAGGAGTCGTCCGATGATGTCCCACATGTGCTTGTCGAAAGGCAGATCTTGTGATCGAGGAGGCCAAGGGAACATGTAGACACCCTGTAGAGCAGGTTGGGTTATAACAGCGGTATGCGGTTGCCCTCTTGGGAAACACCCCCTGGAATGCTGTTCATGAATGGCAACTCACAGGTCGAATCACTAGACTGACGTACAAATTTGCAGTCGGGGTGCGTGGGAACACCGCGAGAGTGCTCCTGCTGTCATACGAAATCGCACCCCAGACGGTAACTCCAGGTGCAGGTCCAATGCGTCTAGCACGCAGACAGACTGATTGCCGTCCCTAAACTGGCTACCTTATAACCAACACACGGTCATCATCGGCACGGCGGCAGAACTAGCTTGCATCGATGAACACCTCTATCGTGCCCTCCTGTGAGCACTCCCCTACTACTACCGAAGTCGCAAATGGCGGTCGTTTGGATTCGGTGGAATGCACGCTACAGGACGTCTACCTCGGAGGTGTCCTCGAAGTAACAGATTTGGAACAGTTCGTTGCGTCACTGTGGTTCCCACTGCTGCTCAGCTGTTGCTGCAGTTGTAGTACGATGCGCCAGAGCCATACGCCAAACACTGTGGTCTTCCCTCTCGGTAGTACCACGTGACCGTCCGGAGCCCGGTCTTCTTGCGACCGTACATTTTCGTGATCACCGCTATCAGCAATCTTGTACAGTGGCTACATTCCTGCCAAGTCTTTCTGCAGTCTCGCAGAAGAACCATCCAGAATCTCGTAGCCCTATTACGCGACCTCACTCAAACTCAGTTGAGTTGCCGATAACGGCGTGTTTCTCGCCTTAAAGACATTATTGTCTAACATCAACTCACCACGTCCAGACCAAGGGCAACTGTCGCTCACTACCGTTACAAGCATGTATTTAAAGTAAACCTGATTTGTATCATCATAGTGGCGCTATTAGTGCCACCCTTATGCGACTGGTGCGAAATTAAAATAGTCATGATTTTCCAAATATAGAAACACGCCTACCAACTTTCGTTTACGTACTTCTTGGTGCTGGGATTTTTTCCGTCAGTGTAGTCTGGGGCTTTGCAGAACGAATCGTTTCACTGTACAGTATAAATAACTCTCAAGCTACAGTATAAGTGTCAATTTCATGATTTTCCAGATATAAAAACACGCCTACCAACTTTCGTTTACACCCTTCTTGGTGCTGGGATTTTTTCCGTCAGTGTAGTCTGGGGCTTTGCAGAAGGAATCGTTTCACTGTACAGTATACATAACTCTCAAGCTACGGTATAAGTGTCAATTTGATACACATACACATGGATCACCGAGCGAGGTGGCGCAGTGGTTAGCACACTGGACTCGCATTCGGGATTACGACGGTTCAATCCCGCATCCGGCCATCCTGATTTAAGTTTTCCGTGATTTCCCTAAATCGTTTCAGGCAAATTCCGGGATGGTTCCTTCGAAAGGGCACGGCCAAATTTCTTCCCCATCCTTCCCTAATCCGATGAGACCGATGACCTCGTAGTTTGGTCTCTTTCCCCAAATAACCCAACACATGGATCACACATTGATACTACTGATGAAATCGTGTTACGTGACTGATCGACTGTGGCTGTCCCAGGAAACAGCCGCACCAATATAGAGTATCCAGTGCATAAAGTTGGAAGCTCCATGAGGCTACTAAGCTCGTATCAAGTAGATACACGATATTCGAAAATGTAACAAAAAAGTGGTTATCCTTGGGAAACAGACGACGTATTTCTCGTGAAACACAGTCGGGTAAATTTAAAAGAACTGCGTGTAACGAAGAGTGTGACACAGTTTTGCCAGCGCCATCGTATAATCTTGCATAGCAATCGTAAGAATAAGAAAAGAAAGACTGATGCACATGCAGTGGTATGTAGTCAATGTTTTCGTTCTCCCTCGATTAGTACGTGCTTAGAATAGTGTTGAGTTTAATCAAAAGCACTCATTTGTGAACTTGTTTGAGCCATGATTTTTGTACCTCTTTGCTTTTATGCACCACCGTGTCTTTGCTCTGGGTCAAATGGCTCTAAGCATTATGGGACTTAACATCTGACGTCACCAGTCCCCTAGACTTAGAACTACGTAAACCTAACTAACCTAAGGACATCACACACATCCATACCCGAGGAAGGATTTTTACCTGCGACTGTAACAGCCGCGTAGTTCCGGACTGAACCGCCTAGAACCGCTCGGTCACAGCGGCCGGCGTCTTTGCTCTGATCAGTCACTGTACTCGTCCACTTAATTATTCTCTGGCCCAGACCAGGATACTATTGCTTAAGAGAAGAAAATGGCGAAGATTTACTTGATTAATGTGATGAAGCTGAAAGGATGCGAAAACCACGGAGACTGATCTTTTGCAATCGAAGGACTGGCAAAATCTATGTCAGAAGTGGCTGTAACAATGACATTATTGAAATCGGACAAAGCATGGTTTCATACGTCTTCAGTACACGGATTTTAAGTGGTTGTTTTAATCGAAGTAAATGGTATGTAGATTCGGGTGCTAGTGCGCATCTCACAGCAAATAAAAATTGCTAAATAATATAGTGAACGATGTTAGCATGCACAAAATTGTGGTAGTGAATCAAACTCAAATTCCAGTATTATTTTCTGGATAAATTGACCTAACAGTTGTTGGAGAGATTTGCTACGATATCACAGTGAAACCAGTTGTGTGTGCCCCAGAAATGACAAAGTTATTGTGTGTGAGTAGATTGATCGACCAAGGTAACTCAGTTGAGTTTAGTAGCGATCACTGTAGTATTTTTAACAAGAATCAAGAATTAGTTGCAACTACAGATCTTATTAATGTTGTTTATGAGCTGAACATTGACGGGAGAAGTTCAAACGATTCAAAGCACTATGGGACTGAGATCATCAGTCCCCTGGACTTAGAACTACTTAAACCTAACTAATCTAAGGGCATCACACACATCCATGACCGAGGCAGGATTCGAACCTGCGACGGTAGCAGCGCCACGGTTCCGGAATGAAGCGCCTAGAACCGCTCGGCCACAGCGGCGAGAAGTAATTTATTATGAATGTTTACTGTTTCTAGATGGCACAGAAGATTAGAACAAAGGATCACGCAAAAATGAAAGATGGTGCCGCTGAACGAATAGGGTGTGAAGTTGTTAACTTCAATATTAGTAACCAGAATTGTGTGATGTGTAATGAAGGCAAACAAACAAGACAGCCTTTTCCGGACGAAGACATTAGAAATCCTCAACCACTTGCCGTTATGCATGCAGATGTGTGTGGACCAACGTCTAAAGAAAAAGTATGAAACTTGTGAAAACTTTCAAGAATTTGAAAAATGGCAGAAAATCAGAAAAAATGGAAAATCAAAATTATGAGAACAGATAATGGCAACGAAATCTGTTCTGTGAGGTTTGATGGGTCAGTAGTAAAATGACTTACAGTTATATACCAGAACAAAATGTTGCAGTAGAGACGTTGCACAGAACTGTAACAGATACGGCAAGGTGTCTACTATATGATGGTGAACCTGATAAAAAGTTTGGGCTGGCGCTGTTAATGACGCACTATATTTGCATAATGGGTCTGGCAAGAAATCAAACATTAGTCTTCTCAAGATAATTGGAATTGAGGTCATTATGCATATTCTTAAAGTAAAGAGAAATTAATGGGATAAAAACGCAGAAGAAACGATCTTAGTGGAATACAACAGTAGTTCAAAGGACTATAGGCTTTATGATCCTGAAGGAAGTGATAGGGAGAGACGTGACCGTTACGAAAAATATCAATAATGTAAGAGCTGAAATAAAATATCAGCAATAAATTATGAGTTCAGTGTGGGATGACGAAGAAAAAGAGAAGTCTGATCCTATATCAAGAGACGGGTTACATGATGCTTAAGGAAACTCAGTTGTCAGAGGAAGAAACAGATCATCAAATACTTGTTTCACAGGAAGATGAAGTGAAAAAGAATAGAAGATCACAACGGCAGTTCAAATTAAATAGCAGGTTTGATGATTGTGAGACTTATTTTTCTACAGGAAATTCAGGTCAGATGGAGGATCCAGCAACGGAGGAGAATGCTCTTTCCAGAACTGCCGCAAGGAATCAAGACGTGCTAGTGATAAAGAGATACAGGCTTTAGAATTCAACGAGGCTTGGAAAGTGGTAGATCTTCCACAAATTGCTGCTATTGTGCATTTATATGGATGTTTAAGACAAAAAATCAGCTGTTAGGGTAACGTGAAGAATCGTTCCAGGGACGTAAAGAATCGTTCCAGGGTAGTGGCAAGAGGATTCACTCAGAAACTTGGAATTGATTATGATGGGACCTTCTCACCTATTGTAAGGTATTTTACACTTAGACTTTTAATGGCTTTATCTGCTGAAATAGGTTCAAACATCACATACCTTGCTGTGAAGACAGGTTTCTTAAATGGAACTTTCAACGTAGAAATTTTTACAGATCTACCAGAAAGTTTGATAAGTGAAACTTTTTAAAATTAAAAAGTGCTACGTGTATTAAAATAATCACCCAGAATATCGAATCAAAGAGTAAACGATACTTTAAACTATCTGAATTAGAAAAAGGTTATACTAAAATCTTACCTGTTTTTAAAACGTAAGAACAAAGGCTTTGTTACCATGATAGATTTAGACACTAAGGTGACAAAGGTTGTGGGATAGCGACATGCACATATACAGATGGAGGTAAAATAACGTACACAAGGTATAAAAGGAAAGTGCATTAGCGGAGCTGTCAGATGTACTCAGGTGATTCGTATGAAAAGGTTTCCGACGTGATTATAGCCGCAGGACAGGAATTAACAGACTTTGAATGTGGAATGGTACTTGCAGCTAGACACATGGGACATTCCATTTCGGAAATCGTGAGGGAATTCAGTATTCCGAGAGCCACAGTGTCAAGAGTACCGAGAATACCATATTTAAGGCATTACCTCTCACCGTGGACAACACAGTGGCTGATGGCCTTCACTTAACGACCGATAGCAGCTGCGTTTACGATGTGTTGTCAGTGCTAACAGACAAGCAACACTGTGTGAAATAACAGCAGAAATGAATGTAGGACGTACGTCTAACATATCCGTTGGGACAGTGCGGCGAAATATGGAGTTAATGGGCTATGACAACAGACGAGAGTGCCTTTGCACCTCTCTGGGGCTCTAGACCTTATCGGTTGGACCCTAGACTGCTATAAAACCGTCGTCTGATCTAATGAGTCCTGATTTCAGTTTGTTAGAGCTGATGGTAGGGTTCGAGTGTGGCGCAGACTTCATAAATCTTTGCTACAAGTGTGCGTGCAGGGAGACCGCCCTCGTCTGTCACACCCTCGGTGTTCTCACAGTAATGATCACTGAACAAGGGACGCCTTTAGTGGACTTTGTTCAACCTCCTAGGCCAATGGAGTATCGTAAGAGGGGTCAGATGGTGCCCCGGACGCGGGCGCACAGGGAAGGGCTCAAGACGCATCACTCTCTCACTTTCCAGCGTCTGAAAGACTAACATGCACGTCTCCCACTCTCGCATGGCATCAGTTGCATTATGGTCTGTTCAATCCCGCGTCCGGCCATCCTGATTTAGGTTTTCCGTGATTTCCCTCAAATCGCTCCAGGAAAATACCGGGATGGTTCCTTTGAAAGGGCACGGCCGACTTCCTTCCCCGTCCTTCCCTAATCCGATGAGACCAATGACCTCGCTGTTTGGTCTCTTCCCCCAAACAATCCAAAATCCATTATGGTCTTTGTGAACACCTCTGCACTTTTCTGAAAGCCACCAATGTATACACTTTACCGCTGGATGTACACTTCCTGTCTGCTCATGCCACCTATTGCACTCAGATGAACATTTGTGGACTCGTCTGAGCCGCAATCTTTGTACAAAAAAATGGAATCATCCGAATGTGACGGAAATCGGTAGACATGAAGTGCATGCGCAGCCAAACAAATTATTATCATTTCAGAGAAATTGGACTATTTATTCAAGAGAAAGAGCTTCACGAGTTGACGAATTCAATAACAAGTTAGTCCACCTCTGGTCTTTAGGCAAGCAGTTATTCGGCTTGACATCGAGTGATGGCGTTGTTCAATGTCCTCCTGAGAGGTAGCGTGCCAAATTTATTCCAACTGATGCGTTAGATCGTTCAAATCCCTGGATGGTTGGAGGCCATGCCCATAATGCTTTACACGCTCTCAATTTGGGAGAGATTCACGAGCTTACTGGCTGAGGAAGGGTTTGGCAAGCACGAAGACAAGGAGTAGGAACGCACATCGTGTGCGGGCAGGGAGAAAGGAAGGTTGTTGTTGTAGTGGTCTTCAGTCCTGAGACTGGTTTGATGCAACTCTCCGTGCTACTCTATCCTGTGCAAGCTTCTTCATCTCCGAGTACCTACTGCAACCTACATCCTTCTGAATCTGCTTAGTGTATTTATCTCTTGGTCTCCCTCGACGATTTTTACCCTCCACGCTGCCCTCCAGGACTAAATTGGTGATCCCTTGATGCCTCAGAACATGTCCTACCAACCGATCCCTTCTTCTGGTCAAGTTGTGCCACAAACTCCTCTTCTTCCCAATTCTATTCAATATCTCCTCATTAGTTATGTGATCTACCCACCTAATCTTCAGCATTCTTCTGTAACACGACATTTCGAAAGCTTCTGTTCTCTTCTTGTCCAAACTATTTATCGTCCATGTTTCACTTCTATACATGGCTACACTCCATACAAATACTTTCAGAAACAACTTCCTGACACTTAAATCTATACTCGATGTTAACAAATTTGTCTTCTCCAAAAACGCTTTCCTTGCCAATGCCAGTCTACATTTTATATCCTCTCTACTTCGACCATTATCAGTTATTTTGCTCCCCAAATAGTAAAACTCCTTTACTACTTTAAGTGTCTCATTTCCTAATCTATTTTCCTCAGCAGCACGCAACTTAATTCGACTACATTCCATTATCCTCGTTTTGCTTTTGTTGATGTTCACCTTACATCCTTCTTTTACACACTGTCCATTCCGTTCAACTGCTCTTCCAGGTCCTTTGCTGTCCCTGACAGAATTACAATGTGATCGGCGAAAATCAAAGTTTTTATTTCTTCTCCATGGATTTTAATATCTACTCCGAATTTTTCTTTTGTTTCCTTTACTGCTTGCTCAATACACAGATTGAATAACATCAGGGAGAGGCTACAGCTCTGTTAAAATCGCCATACGTGTTTTAGATCTTTGTTGGTTATATAACATATTCAAGGCGAGAACTTGTGCAGATTATACTACTTAACGAACATTTGTTATTTGCAGTACACGAAGGTGAAAGGATCAGAATGCAATAATTTTGGCTACCTTTCGTTTCTGAAACTTATGAGAATGGGGTCATAAAATACCGATTGCGTTGTTGTAGGCCCTAAAGCAATATTCACTACCCATTTGTCACTTCATGGCAAAGGGAGTGCTACTCGTAGTACCTGACGTTTGATGATATTGGTCGTCCAGGAAAGGCCATATTACGTCTGACACTAGGAGATGTTGGTGATATATTGGCGCTCACTTTTGTTGTGAAAGTGTCCTGTAAAACAGCGAGTGTGATCTTATAAGGCAAGAAAAAAACTGGATACAGAAAGTATGTAGTGGTTCATACCAGGTACTTCACAATATATGCTACCATCTTTATTTAATAATTGCTAGTTTTATAGCCTTCAGCATTTTTTCAACTGCTTTATTTACATTTGATGTACAGTCTTTCTTGGTTTTTCTTTTATCTTACACATATCTTAACTGGTTTTCCTTTTTGTGCTGTACATGTCATTCGTCATGTTTCCGTATTGAGGACCGCTGTTTTTTGCTTGAGAATTATCTGACAACTGAATTCACCTTGGTAATTTCTGTCACTTTACTATTCCATTCTACGAAAGGAAGACTCAAAATATCGTTTTACTGGTCACTTAACTTATGAAGCCCTCATGCAGGTTTTTAACACAAACTGTTTTTGAACAGACGGAAGTAGTGATGCTTATAAAAAGAGATTGCTTTCCTAATTGTTAAATATGATTCTCGCATATACAAGCAGTTTTTACATGTCAGATTTATGTTTCTCTCTTAAAACGTGAAATAGGCCATGTATACAATGCCATTAGTTCGACTTACATTTGTTCTATGTCATACTTATGACTGGCAGCTTTCTGCAACATAGCCTCTTTTCGGATTGAGAACTTAGGTATGCATTACCACGCAATTTTTAGCAATACATGTTACTTGATTCATCAAAACAAGTTGCAGGTGTCCTCTTCAAGGCTTCTCCTCGAGTTCACCTTGCTATGTTACTTTCGTTATGTAACGATGACTTAACAGTTCCCCTCAGACCTATGTTATATTCCATTTGCATCTCGTTTTAACGTAGCCAGGAGAATGAAGCAACGTCGTAATTAACACATAAATATCGAAGATCATAGATTTTATCATCTAATTCCAACTTCAGAGTTATACTTCGACACCCATTTCCATCTCATTTTGCACTGGTGTTAATTTTTTCATGTTCTAATGACTGTAATACATTCAGAAATATCATTATTTTATTCCTACATACCTATATATTCTTGAAGACTATTTTCCTCACGTTTATAATGTTGTCTGAATATGACTTTGCTACTCTTATTTCGTTTGCTATTTTCTACCACCACATTTTCCTAAGAAAGATCCAGTAACGTTTGAGAAAGTGTCACAATTAGAATGTATGCCCGGCTAAATCAAAACCAGTAGGTTGTGTTCCACAGTGCTTCAACACTAAGTGATTACGATTGCTGAATTGTGGTACAAACAGGACAAATGGTGGCCTCCTTTATGCAGGTGGGTACTTCCGTGTTACGTCAAACTGATGCAATGAAGAGCCTTCAGACGTGACAGCATACGCCAGTAAACCACATAGATGTTGTACCACGTTATTTCAATGTTTGGAACATCGTATACTCCAAAACGGCCATGGTCCAGGAAATGACTTAGCCACAACGCGGCATTTATATTTACACGATATTATGATAACGATGAGTGTGTGACCAACTGATAGTAGAGTCTCATGCGCAGCGACGATTTGGACAAACCCACGTAATGTTTCTCCAGAACTGAATGATCAGGATTTTGACCCCACGTCCGTAACGGACCTTACTGCTTTGTTTGTTGTGTTGATTCGGCACTGAAACATTGCAAATCCCCAACGCCTCAAGATAATGGGTGCGACAAGCGCTACATAACAAGGCGAGAGGAAAATAAGTTTTTAAAATCTGTTTACGACAAGAACTGCTTTAAACTGCCATACCGTCCAATAAATACAATGGCTTAACGTTCCCTTCACAACGATGTCGCCAGAAACAGAGTACAAGTGGGATTAGGTAACGAAATCGGCCATATCATTACAAAGGAACGACTAATACATGTACCGTATGTTGTTTAGGGGAATCAAAACCCAAAATTTCGATGACCGGAAACAGACTTCATCCGGTGGCATCCCAAATGTCAGTCAAGCGCCGGAACCATCGAGCTATCTCGATCGATGCAGGGATGGTCCCACAAGTGTTAGGCAACACCACTCTGTCACAAAGAGGCAGCCTGCGTTATTGAGAGGCATAACAGAAACACGCAAAGTCTGATGATTTACAGCGCCTTGGATATGACGCCCTGTCTCTATTGGACTGGGGGAAATCTGAGTATCAGTTGTTACACCAAGAAGAAAGGAAGGATGTAATAAAGGAAGAATATCGTACATGACGAGATCAACGCTCATGCACTCACTGACCGCGTCGTAGGCAGGGGCTCGGCCACTATAAATAACGTAGCTTTCGGAGCACCAGAACACGCTCTGTCGTGCTGAAATTCTGTCCGTGTTGAAGAACCAGGGAGAATGACAGTATAATGAGTTTAAGTGAAACTATGACGAGATGTTCGGTGATGAGCAACCTGCTGCCTGCCTGCTGACTTCAGCACCAAGAGAGCCAAACCTCATACATACTACAGTTGTGACCTGGCATTGCTGCCTAACTGGGTTAACATGGGAATACTGGTGGGTAGTCAGCCCTCCTCCTCAAATGAGTAATTATGGCTGATCTACGACGTGCCGTATGCGCACCGACCAAGGGAGGCGCGTCCATGCAGCCTCCTGGCCGACTCGTGATCATCTGCTGCTATCTTAGTCGATCCATGGTGGGTGACCATGCACGAAAACCAGCATCCTGGACAACATCCGGTAGAGTCAGCCTACGTGCATGACTGGATTGTCTTCGAGAGCGCTGAGTTCGTTGCCAGTGTGGGTCACTGTAGTATGTCAGGCGGGACGTGGCTGTTTTCCCCACTACTGTCACCAGCACCACACGCAACCAAGGCACTGACCTGCGGCAGCAACATCACCACACTCTGAAGAGGCATCGCCGGCCGCGGTGGTCTCGCGGTTCTAGGCGCTCAGTCCGGAACCGCGCGACTGCTACGGTCGCAGGTTCGAATCCTGCCTCGGGCATGGATGTGTGTGATGTCCTTACATTGTTTAGGTTTAAGTAGTTCTACGTTCTTGGGGACTGATGACCACAGATGTAAAGTCCCATAGCGCTCAGAGCCATTTGAAGAGGCATCAGCATTCCTGTGTTCTTCCGTGCTTGTTAACCGCTCGCAGCTTTGAAGCTATAGCTTTGTGAACTCTGCCTGAGCAATAACGTTGTAGCAGTAATGATTCCGAGCGTGTACTGAGCCACTCACCCTCACACTTCTCTCGATCAGCTGATTACATTGCGACCCAAGGTCGCTACAACGCTATACAGGCAGAATTTAAGGCTTGCACAGGGTGGCCCATTGATCGTGACAGGACCAAATATCTCACGAAATAAGCGTCAAACGAAAAAACTACAAAGAACGAAACTTGTCTACCTTGAAGGGGGAAACCAGTTGGCGCTATGGTTGGCCCGCTAGATGGCGCTGCCATAGGTCACACTGATATCAACTGCGTTTTTTAAAAATAGGAACCCCCATTTTTATTATATATTCGTGTAGTACATAAAGAAATATGAATGTTTTAATTGGCCCACTTTTTTCGCTTTGTGATAGATGGCGCTGTAATAGTCACAAACATATGGCTCACAATTTTAGACCAACAGTTGGTAACAGGTAGGTTTTTTAAAATTAAAGTACAGATCGTAAGTACGTTTGAACATTTTATTTCAGTTGTTCCAATGTTATAAATGTGTCTTTGTGAACTTCTCATTTCTGAGAACGCATGCTGTTACAGCGTGATTTATATGTAAATACCACATGAATGCAATAAATGCTCAAAATTATGTCCGTCAACCTCAATGCATTTGGCAATACTTGTACGACATTCCTCTCAACAGCGAGTAGTTCGCCTTCCGTAATGTTCGCACATGCATTGACAATGCGCTGACGCATGTTGTCAGGCGTTGTCGGTGGATCTGGATAGCAAATATCCTTCAACTTTTCCCACAGAAAGAAACCCGGGGACGTCAGATCCGGTGAATGTCCAGGCCATGGTATGGTGTTTCGACGACCAGTCCACCTATCATGAAATATACTATTCAATACCGCTTCAACCGCACGCGAGCTGTGTGCCGGACATGTATCATGTTGGAAGTACATCGCCATTCTGTCATGCAGTGAAACATCCTGTAGTAAAATCGGTAGAACATTACGTAGGAAATCAGCATAAATTGCACCAATTAGATTGCCATCGATATAATGGGGGCCAATTATCCTTCCTCCCATAATGCCGCACCATACATTAACAGGACAAGGTCGCTGATGTTCCACTTGTCGCAACGATCGTGGATTTCCCGTTGCCAAATAGTGCATATTTTGCCAGTTTACGATACCGTTGTTTGTGAATGACGCTTCGGCACTAAATAGAACGCGTGAAAAAAATCTTTCATCGTTCCGTAATTTCTCTTGTGCCCAGTGGCAGAACTGTACACGACGTTCAAAGTCGTCGCCATGCAATTTCTGGTGCATAGAAGTATGGTATGGGTGCAATCTATGCTGATGGAGCATTCTCAACACCGACGTTTTTGAGATTCCCAATTCTCGCCCAGTCTGTCTGCTACTGATGTGCGGATTAGCCGCGACAGCAGCTAAAACACCTACTTGGGCATCATCATTTGTTGCAGGTCGTGGCTGACGTTTCACATGTGGCCGAACGCTTCCTGTTTCCTTAAATAACGTGACTACCCGGCGAACGGTCCGGACGCTTGGATGATGTCGTCCAGGATACCGAGCAGCATACATAGCACACGCCCGTTGAGCATTTTGATCACAATAGCCATACATCAACACGATATCAACCTTTTCCGCAATTGCTAAACGGTACATTTTAACACGGGTAATGTATCACGAAGCAAATACCGTCCGCACTGGGGGAATGTTACATGATACCACGTACTTATACGTTTGTGACTATTACTACGCCATATATCACAGAGCGAAAAATGTGGTCCAACTAAAACATTCATATTTCTTTACGTATTACACGAATATTTAATAAATAAAGGGGGGTTCCTATTTTTAAAAAACGCAGTTGATATCCGTTTGACCTATGGCAGCGCCATCTAGCGGTCCAACCATAGCGCCATCTGGTTTCCCCCTTCAAGCTAGACAAGTTTCTTCTTTGTAGTTTTTTCGTTTGACGCTTATTTCGTGAGATATTTCGCCCGGTCACGATCAGTGGACCACCCTGTATAAGGCTACTGTTAGCGAAGTAATGCGCCACTCAGCGACTGTAAAAAATGTAAATAAAACAGAATATGTTTTTTTTAAAAGTTGTACTTATTTCTTGCCTATCCTAAAAAATATTGCTTGTGCCCATCTCCTGCCATAGCCTCAATCGGCCCGCGTCGCAGCTGTCACTGATGCTGTATCCACATTTGTCGAAGTCTGTAATGGAGTGGTGTTAGAGAGATACAGCCTCACCATAGGCCAGAGCAGTGGGCCGATAGGCCACTCACCTTCATAACGACTGGTACATGCAGCTACAACGCTTCCACAGCAGTAGTCAAGTATGAAATAAGAATTCATGAAATAATGTAGCCACTGTGGATAAGTGAGTAGTGTGACTGATACCCAAATATCACCATAATCCCACCTATTTGCTATGCTGCCTTGTCCATGCAAACTACACTCCTGGAAATTGAAATAAGAACACCGTGAATTCATTGTCCCAGGAAGGGGAAACTTTATTGACACATTCCTGGGGTCAGATACATCACATGATCACACTGACAGAACCACAGGCACATAGACACAGGCAACAGAGCATGCACAATGTCGGCACTAGTACAGTGTATATCCACCTTTCGCAGCAATGCAGGCTGCTATTCTCCCATGGAGACGATCGTAGAGATGCTGGATGTAGTCCTGTGGAACGGCTTGCCATGCAATTTCCACCTGGCGCCTCAGTTGGACCAGCGTTCGTGCTGGACGTGCAGACCGCGTGAGACGACGCTTCATCCAGTCCCAAACATGCTCAATGGGGGACAGATCCGGAGATCTTGCTGGCCAGGGTAGTTGACTTACACCTTCTAGAGCACGTTGGGTGGCACGGGATACATGCGGACGTGCATTGTCCTGTTGGAACAGCAAGTTCCCTTGCCGGTCTAGGAATGGTAGAACGATGGGTTCGATGACGGTTTGGATGTACCGTGCACTATTCAGTGTCACCTCGACGATCACCAGAGGTGTACGGCCAGTGTAGGAGATCGCTCCCCACACCATGATGCCGGGTGTTGGCCCTGTGTGCCTCGGTCGTATGCAGTCCTGATTGTGGCGCTCACCTGCACGGCGCCAAACACGCATACGACCATCATTGGCACCAAGGCAGAAGCAACTCTCATCGCTGAAGACGACACGTCTCCATTCGTCCCTCCATTCACGCCTGTCGCGACACCACTGGAGGTGGGCTGCACGATGTTGGGGCGTGAGCGGAAGACGGCCTAACGGTGTGCGGGACCGTAGCCCAGCTTCATGGAGACGGTTGCGAATGGTCCTCGCCGATACCCCAGGAGCAACAGTGTACTTAATTTGCTGGGAAGTGGCGGTGCGGTCCCCTACGGCACTGCGTAGGATCCTACGGTCTTGGCGTGCATCCGTGCGTCGCTGCGGTCCGGTCCCAGGTCGACGGGCACGTGCACCTTCCGCCGACCACTGGCGACAACATCGATGTACTGTGGAGACCTCACGCCCCACGTGTTGAGCAATTCGGCGGTTCCTGGTGTGTCCGCTGTGCCGTGCGTGTGATCATTGCTTGTACAGCCCTCTCGCAGTGTCCGGAGCAAGTATGGTGGGTCTGACACACCGGTGTCAATGTGTACTTTTTTCCATTTCCAGGAGTGTATTATTACTACATATTTTGAAAGGCAGTACACTGAGAAGACAACGCAATTTATTTTCTATTTTACAGCCAACACAATGCTGTTAAATAGGTCGAGATCTATCAGTCTGGCATTATGCATTAACTTAATCATGTTTATAGCAAGGCTCATAGTTAGAAACAAGGACGTCATTTTTAAATACTTAAGGCAGCCATATGAATATGTGTGAAATATCACATAGCAAAGGTATAAGCTGTGTTGTAAACAAATAATAATCTACAGCATTGAAAGTGCGATGCCTTTCAGTAAGTCTCCCTTAAATGTCCAAAACCAGTTTACAAATATTTCATGATTTCAATCACTCGAACACGTAAGCAGCAGTAACGCGAACGTTGCCTTCATCTTAGAAACTATATTACGCCAGATGAAGCATAGTAGCAGAATCGGGAATATAAATAACTTCTGCGTTAAGCTGATTTCTTGATCGCCCAATCTAGTACCTAGGTTTCCCATGGACCATTTTTTTGTGGTGGAGCCCCTCCACGCCCACACCGGCATGTTGGCCAACACAAAAGGTCTACTGCCATCTCTGTATAAGGGTTAGTTTTCACTAAAGTGAGGTGTCGCTGGATGTGGGTACTGCGATGTTAGCGTACGTCTGGTTAAGGTTAACCATTAATACGCACTCATCTGGTGATAGATTGGGTCTAAAGCTGAAACAAGGGTAGCGGTTTGAAGGGCAGGGGGGGGGGGGGGGGGGAGTGCCAAGACAAGAAGCAAGGGAAAAAAACCTCTGTGATAGTTGTGTCGGGTTGTAAGAGAAGTAGCGGTTTTCTTGCTGCCTGCGACAGGTCATCCAAGGGTAGGCTTTGTTGGTAGTGGAGGTCATGTATTTAGGTGGATACCTTTGTCGTTGTGCGGTGATGTTGCTCGGCGGCGGCCGCTGGGTGCCGGTGTTGATTTCGCGGTCAGCGTCAGCATACCTGAAACAGCTAGGTTCATCATCGTTTTGTGTCCGACAGGTCATGTACAAGATTCACAATGTAGGGTAATGTTGGCGGTTTGTTTGTGCGTCAGTGTGCGAGCTTGTCGGTTTCCCTGCTGTAGCCTGTTGGTCGACTTTAATAGCACCTGGCCTATCCAGTCAACCTTACTGATACTCAGGAGCTTACCGATGTTGTTGCTTGTGGGTGTATGTTAGCTTGCCATAGGTGGTTATGCCCTAGCTAGTAGAACCTTGGGGCAATTATGCATTCACCTATGATCGTGATCATAATTTCCCTGGCTAAGGATGCATGGTTTGTTCGAGTGTCTCGAGTTCCTGTATAGTCTTGTGGAGTGTTTCTTGAGTACTTCCTTGAGGGTTTCAAGGCGGTATTCATTGTGAAGATCCACGGTGCGTGTGTAGCGTGGAGCGTTGCTAAATTATGCGTGGCACTTTGTTCTGTGTGATCTGCAGGCGTGTAGGAGCTGCCTATCCAGAGGCGGGAGCTGCGTCGGTCATCAGAGGTCTAATCAGTGTCATGTATATGGACCTCGACACCCTCCTATTCAGTATTCTTTCCATTCTTTCCCTGTCGAGCATTGGGTAGAGTTGTTTGAGCCTCGCGTACGCTCTCTTGGCAACGTATTCAATGTCGTACCCCAATCAAGTTTCAGGTGCAGCCAGACACCGAGATATTTGACTTTCTCTCGGAAACGTAATGGGCGTGCATGTAATTTTACCTGTTGAGTGTTGTTGTCTGTGCAGTAGTTTCGGTCTGTGTGTGAACAGAACTGCTTCGCACTTGTTGACGTTTACTTTAATACGCCTTCGTTCAAATCAAGAATCGGCAGTTCTGAGTGCTATCTGAATTCGTCATTATATGTTCGACGGTTTCCAGTCTTGCGCAACGATGTCTGTGTCATCCCTATAGATGGTGAACGTCGTGTTTTGTGTTGCTGGGAAGTCATCAATGTATAAGTTGAACAAGATGGGCATCAGGATGCTTCCCCGAGGTACTCTAGCTTGGATGCCGTGTTGTGTCGATTGTTTGCCCTGCACGTCAGTGTTAAAACATCTGTTCGTGGAGTGTATGAGACGTACGAGTTAATCTGGGAAACCAGCATCGCTTAGTTTGCATATAAGGCTGTTGTGCCAGAGACGGTCGAAAGCTGTTTCGATGTCCAGGAACACTGCCCCTGTGGCTTTGTTCGTGTTGTAGCCGTGTGTTATATGTTCGACTACGCGGAGGGGTTGTTGTGTTGCCTTGGATGAATTTTGCACAGTATATAAAAAAGGCGACAAGAATGAATATAACTTTTCTGCAGTTCCAAAACTGGTGGTGCTAGAGCAACACATCAAAATGCACGAATTCAACAAAGATGTAACGAATGATTATCACAGGGACTGAACAGACGTTTTGGATTGACCTCTCGAATTTATCGTTGGACTTCTCCACATACACTTGACACTGTAGCGACGTTGTCACAATTTAGCCCAGCACAACGCAATATGCAGCGCTTCTTTTCACACGCTGTTAAATATCTTTTGACATTATCCTCTGCAGCCTTTTCCGATACAAAAAGAAACCTAAGGATTCTCGAATTTACAAAATGTTGTCTTCTATACGTATGTATCTAGTTATTTGATTCATTTGGTCAGTTTGCTTTCATCGGAGTGCTGCCAAAAATTATCGTGCCACACTTAGCCTTTTTTAAGTCTGCAGCAATTTTTTCCTTAACACGTTCACCGAAAATTCGTTTATCTTACTTTTCGACAAACAAGAAAGTACTCTCTTTGGCTCATCAGCGGGGTCTTCAAGTTTTAAACAATGCTCTTTCAATACTGGATCATATTTTCCTATCAACTGTATCAATTCTAAGGAAATTCCTCTGTTTTCCTATGAAATGTCTACACGATGAACGCGGGGAGCGAGTTTTTCTGGGCTAAAATAGTGTATTATCTAAAAGGCGATATAAAATGTTTGTCCATTTCTTAGTCTTATCCTTAACCACCTTCTGATTATCTTTGTCAACGGTTTTATTAAGTTTAAAGCCCATAGAGAATGTTTCCCAAGTTTTCTAAATTTCTACCTCTACATCTACATCCATACTCCGCAAGCCACCTGACGGTGTGTGGCGGAGGGTACACTGAGCACCTCTATCGGTTCTCCCTTCTATTCCAGTCTCGTATTGTTCGTGGAAAGAAGGATTGTCGGTATGCTTCTGTGTGGCCTCTAATCTCTCTGATTTTATCCTCATGGTTCCTTCGCGAGATATACGTAGGAGGGCGCAATATACTGCTTGACTCTTCGGTGAAGGTATGTTCTCGAAACTGAGCGTCTCTCCTGCAGAGTCTTCCACTGGAGTTTATCTATCATCTCCGTAACGCTTTCGCGATTACTAAATGATCCTGTAACGAAGTGCGCTGCTCTCCGTTGGATATTCTCTATCCCTTCTATCAACCCTATCTGATACGGATCCCAAACTGCTGAGCAGTATTCAAGCAGTGGGCGAACAAGCGTACTGTAACCTACTTCCTTTGTTTTCGGATTGCATTTCCTTAGGATTCTTCCAATGAATCTCAGTCTGGCATCTGCTTTACCGACGATCAACTTTATATGATCATTCCATTTTAAATCACTCCTAATGCGTACTCCCAGATAATTTATGGAATTTACTGCTTCCAGTTGCTGACCTGCTATTTTGTAGCTAAATGATAAGGGATCTATCTTTCTATGTATTCGCAGCACATTACACTTGTCTATATTGAGACTCAGTTGCCATTCCCTGCACCATACGTCAATTCGCTGCAGATTCTCCTGCATTTCAGTACAATTTTCGATTGTTACAAACTCTCGATACACCACAGCATCATCTGCAAAAAGCCTCAGTGAACTTCCGATGTCATCCACCAGGTCATTTATGTATATTGTGAATAGAAACGGTCCTATGACACTCCCCTGCGGCACACCTGAAATCACTCTTACTTCCGAAGACTTCTCTCCATTGAGAATGACATGCTGCGTTCCGTTATCTAGGAACTCCTCAATCCAATCACACAATTGGTCTGATAGTCCATATTCTCTTATTTTGTCCATTAAACGACTGTGGGGAACTGTATCGAACGCCTTGCGGAAGTCAAGAAACACGGCATCTACCTGTGAACCCGTGTCTATGGCCCTCTGAGTCTCGTGGACGAATAGCGCGAGCTGGGTTTCACACGACCGTCTTTTTCGAAACCCATGCTGATTCCTACAGAGTAGATTCCTAGTCTCCAGAAAGGTCATTATACTCGAACATAATACGTGTTCCAAAATTCTACAACTGATCGACGTTAGAGATATAGGTATATAGTTCTGCACATCTGTTCGACGTCCCTTCTTGAAAATGGGGATGACCTGTGCCCTTTTCCAATCCTTTGGAACGCTACGCTCTTGTAGGGACCTACGGTACACCGCTGCAAGAAGGGGGCCAAGTTCCTTCGCGTACTCTGTGTAAAATAATTTGATAGATGTTCAGGCGATGATTCATGCTTTGCTACCTTTCGATTGAACTTCTAACACTGACGGAAGCCAGAAATAAATTTATTTTTGTCGGTATACTTTTCAGATGCAAATAATCGGCAGCAGAAACACTACAATTTCTTTGTTGATGGTGAGTATAGCATCTTTTACCTGAAATATTTAGTCTCATTTCAGTGTGAGTAAAAGCACAACGAATTTAAACAACGATGTGTTCCTTTAGTGTTCTCTTGGCCTTTCTATAGATTCAAACTGTCCCTCTCTGTTTTTAATGTTCTTTGCTGCCCTTTTCGGCGAACACAATTGTAATATTTTCTGTAACAGATATTGGTGACTTTGCAGTATCAATGGATGAAGAAGTGTAGAAGTTAAATTCATCTGAAATGTGTTCAATCTCAGCAATTTTCTCTTCATTAATCGCATTATCCTTTTCTTCAGTGCCACTTACGTCAAAGTCTTTATTAAAATCACGTACTGTAGGCTTTGACTCTGAGCTTGTAGTTTCAGAATCAATAATTATCTGTATGATGGGGCCTTCTTTATTTTCTCCATGAGTGGAAAAGTATTTGGATAAAGATCCAGTGGGTAATTTATCCTCTTCAGTCTTTACTTTTCTTAGCTTTATTTTCCGAGAATCAGATGGCTGAATTCTTGTCACTACGAAAAATATTCGCAAGATTATTTCGGTGACAGATAATGGTGTAGACGTCCGTTAACAGTAATTTTTCTCTCCGTGTAGCCTGTAGGTTCGTGGATACGTACCATCATGATCATAAATGCATGGTAATATTAAAATTAATACTATGTGTAACGTGTATATAGAGGTTGACAATAAAGTCAGTTTGTTGTGGAGCAAATGATTAATTTTGTTTTGCTATTTGATAAACTATTATTTTTTTAACACCATGATTCTCGAGTTCGTAGCACTTTTTTATTTTATATCAAAGCGTTATTAGCTGTAAAATAGTGTGCAGAAAGACTCTAATCCTTACCAAGGATTATAAAACTTCAAGTGTCCATGCATATCTGATCCTGATAGTATGTGCTAAAAAAATTTCGAGATAACAATAACCTTAATTAGAAAGGTAGGTTAGTGTTATCCATACTGAATGCTGTTCCATTATAGGGTGTAGAATAAGATCCAAATTTCGACTTTTACGAGTTCATGCCTTATCTATAGTTATTAACATCTAAAGTGGCATTCGTGCATTAAAGGCGTAATATGACAGTTCTATTAGCTACAGTGGTGTTGAACGTGCAGTTAAAGTATGAAAATAGTAATGTGTTGGTAATAAATGTGACAAACGTGCAACTAGTATCTGCATACTCCACCTACATGTAAGTACACAAATATTTTCAACTACTGCCATGTGCATGAGGATGTTAGGAAAGTTGAAATGTTGTTTGACATAACTATAACCGCCTGCTTCCCATTGTCTTCAAACACAGGGTGCTGGTGATTCGGAGAAACATGTACATTTCGTAGAAACTATGTCAAGAACAGATACAACATCTTTTGTCCGTCAAAACACATTTAGGCCTGAAAAGCGACAGCTGAAAACTGCGAGAGAGCGCTTCAGATCCTCGAGGCAAAACACGGACTTACAGTAATACTCTAGATGTATTAGTCTCAGTTCAACTATTTATGTATTCCTGCTTTATTTCTCTTGTTCAGAACGTACATGTAGCATCTGAATTCATATTTAGTCATAAAATGTTATTTGTCATGTAGCTTAAAGGGGTTCGTACCATATTGAAATCGCGGTGGACAATGGTCATCAGGTGCCGTTTTGCTTACATGGATTGCCACTGGGCGCCTAGTCGACTCTCAGAGTTAGTGAAGTCACTTTAATTTAACAAAAAACTTATTTGTACATTAAAAGAGACCCGGTCAAGTTATTCTAAATGTGTGTTAATTATTAAATTGCACACCTGAACGTGCATAGAGGCAAGTGACTGTTTGGTAATCACAAAGTACTATGAAACAGTTGTTAACACATTGTTCAGAAGTAAAGCTGTTCAGAAGTCTACATGATATACTGATTTCAGATATCCAAAATTTTTCCGAGTCCCGTGATCCTAAAAAAAATCAAGAATGTCGCACCACTAATGCCCTTGATATCGACGGTCTGCTAAATATTGCCCGCATCTCATGGTCGTGCGGTAGCGTTCTCGCTTCCCACGCCCGGGTTCCCGGGTTCGATTCCCGGCAGGGTCAGGGATTTTCTCTGCTTCGTGATGGATGGGTGTTGTGTGATGTCATTAGGTTAGTTAGGTTTAAGTAGTTCTAAGTTCTAGGGGACTGATGACCATAGCTGTTAAGTCCCATAGTGCTCAGAGCCATTTCGCTAAATATTAACATTATTTTCCTCGTTCTGTATTATTCTTCATTAGGATGCTTCTAGAGCTGTTGACTCAAATTGGCATAACCATTTCTGTGAAGAATACGCGAAACCTGTTAGATGATCTCCTCTTTCTCATCTTATCACATTGACGACTGATAACGAAGATGTAGTTATTACACCGATATCTCCACGTTTCACTCCTAATATACGTTGTTTTCGATGAAAAGAATGGTCACATCACATAGGATGTATGGTCCGTTCGATTTCGAGAAAAGGGGCACTGTTACACCCCGTTTCAATTGATAGCTGCACCCAAAGTACACCGATTCAAGTAACTCATGGAAACTACAGGATGGGGAAATAAAAGTAGCCCGGAGAACAGAGTTCCAGGGTACAAAGAAACACACCGGAGATAAAGTAATACAGTACTTAACTGACTATAGCAGATATTGAAAGTGACCCCATCTCTTGGCACTTTTGGGCCCCAGTCAGCAAGCTGCTGAATCGAAGCTGTAATACCTGTAATCTCATCCGAAATGTTCTACTGCAGTACTTGAAGACTATGAGGGTTGATGCGATACACCTTAGGCTTGAGGACTCCCCTCAAAAAGTAATAGGACGCTGACAGTTCAGGTGATCTGGCTGTCCAGCTAGGGCCGCGACCAGACTCACTGCTAACAACTGTTTTCAGACATGACGATTTGATCCAAGGTTTGGCCGGCTGTATGGGCAGTTGCTCCATCCTATTGAAAGTAACTGTAGGTCTTTTACTTCTCCGTTAATGCATACATTCACGTCCAATCGTATGCACACGTCCAGGCCACTTTTATTTTCCCCACTCTGTATATGCGTATGGGAAAGCTGGGTCTCATATAAGCCCCGTCTAGGTTATGAATGATTGTGTTGTAATGCTCACCTCTTTGAGGCGTCTATTCGGTTGTCCTCATTAGCAGAAATCTAATATACTGGATACCTGCCTTTCCCTCAGTCTTCGTCGATTCCTGCGTCGCAAAATATGTGGAGCTACCACCCAAATAATGCAGCCGTATTTGTGAGTTACAATCGAAACACTCCCATTCAGAAGATTTCAATATTACTTATGCAAAAATAAAACAGTCTATGTAGCACACGTTACATGCGTAAAATAACCTAAGTAAATTCAGATCTATTCTGTGCTAGATCATTAAAATATGAACTAAACATGCTAACGCTTTTTCTTAGTCTGTAGTTAGAGGATTGAATACGAGATACTTATACTACCTGATAAAAAGTATCCAGACACTTATTAATGGACACTAATATGAGATGTGCCCACCCTCAGCCTATAAGACGGCTTGAAATACGCGGCGGACACTTTCAATGAAGTATCTGAATGTCTGTGGGGGAATGCAAACCACTGTTTCTCAAGAGCCAAAACCAGAGAAGTCAGCGATGTTGGACACGAGTGTGGAGCGAAGTCGCAGTTCTAACTTCTTCCAAAGTTGTTCTTTTTGGTGCAGATCGGGATTCTGGGCAGCCCAGTCGATTTCAAGAATGTTTTTGTCCACAACCATTATCTCACAGACACTGGTTAATGACAGGGTTCATTTTCACGCTTTTATAGACAATTATCGTCTCCGAACTGTCCTGTACTATGTGCAGTACTTAACCGTTTAAAATGTGTATATATCCTTTCGCATTTAGCCGTTCCTTTAGCACTTAACACCCTAACCATCAAAAGCACCTCAAAACGCAACGCTACGTCCTCCACACTTCACTGTTGGTATTTCACATGATGGAGAGTAACGTTCTCCAAGCACCCGCCAAACCGAACCCTTCCATCGGATAGCCACAGCGTATAGTGTGATTCACAACAATAAATCGCTCCTTTTCAGTAATCCGCTGGCAGTGGGGTGGCTCTTTCAAACCACCGCAAGCATCCCTTAACGTTGACTACAGAAACGAGTGGCTTATGAAGAACTACTCGAGCACTGTGCCACATTGTTTTTAACTCCCTACACACAGTCGTTGTGATAGCTGGACTGTTGGTTGCCCTTTCGAACTCCTTCAGCTCATTTTATGCGATTTTTTACAACCACCCTTCGCTGTGCTCGATGTCCCTGCTCGTCAGTACATGAGGTCTACCTGGTCCTCCACTTCACACGCACATCAGCAGCAGTCGACTTGGGAAACTTCATAAGGGTTGAAATGCCACTGAATGATTTGTTACTCGATTCCGCTGTTCCTCCTTGTCTACTAACAACACGATGTTTTTATAACAGCGGGGTACGCCTCTATTGACATCTCGTGATCTGTTCAGCATAGTACACAGAGGTGTCTAGATATTTTTGAGGCGCAGTTATTATCTCATTTACAGTTTAATTTTATCCATATTTTGCAGCTTCAAAACAGAGCTCAAACAAGATCCAGCAATAAAATTCCAAAACAAAATCAGAAAATCCAACGATAAAATTCCAAAACAAAATCAGAAAATGGCCAATATGCAATTTCCTCTTCACAGAAAAACAAGCAAAAACGTGCATTTTAATAAACCCCACAGCTCAAAGACTATGAGCTCAACCTAAGACCCATAAAACTCATGTTCCATTGAGGCCCATTGTTAAATCTAATAATACACCCGCTTCCAGTGTCTACCAGTTACTGAATGACATTTTGAAACAGTACTATACGTTTGATAAATCATACTCAGTTAAGAACACAAATGAACTAGCAACTAAAATTAAGGATATAAATATTCCTGCAGATGCTAGGTTTGCTTCTTTTGATGTAATTAACCCATTTGCAAATGTAATAACTGAAGAAACAATAGACATAATCTCTGAAAACTTAATAAAACATAAAAAATTGTTAACTGAAGAAATACCAGAAGTCAAGGGTATGTTACACCTAATAATTTCTCACAACTACTTTACATTTAATGGGAAAGTTTACCATCAGAACAAGGGTCTTGCTGTGGACAGTAGCTTATAAAGTTTTCTGGCAGACATATTTCTCAATCATCTGGAAAGTAAGTTCTTTAATGAAGACAATAGACTCAAAAGTAAAATATATTACTGTGGATATGTTGATGACACCCTGCTGCTATCTGATGAAATAAAAGATGAGATCGAAAAACTACTAGAAGTACTCAGTTCTTTCTACAAGAACATAAAATTCACAACAGAACGTAAGTTCAACAAAAGCATAAAATTCCTGGATCTCTAAACAAAACACAAGTTCAGCATGCACAGAAAACGCATATACACAGACATAACACTGGACAACTCATCATGCCATCCCACCACACAGAAACATGCTGCATTTACGTGCTACACAGAGAACACTCCCTTGATTTAGAAGCAAACACCATCATGAATGTGATAGATACAATAAAGAGCATTGCCATAAGCAATCCTACACAGACAAAACAATTGACAATTTAAGCAGACAAATACACAAAACAAAAACAACTAATGGCCACACTGTGAAAGAAGAGAAAATATTCGCCGGTGTCCCATACCTGAGCCCTATATCACAAGAAATCGCTAACCTTTTCAGAAAACAAATGTAACAATTGCATTCTCAACTAAAACTAAGTTAGGAAACTTACTCATCCATAATGTAAAATCAAATAGGCAAACATACAACAGCGGAGTGTACAAAGTGTCATGCCCCAGTTGTCTTGCCTCTTATGTAGCGAAAACAGGCAGAAACTTCAAGACCCGTTTTCAAGAACACGTAAATGCTTTCAGGCTCAACCGTTTCGAAAAATCAGTCATTGCACAAAATATGTTGAAAACGAAACATGTCATCAACAGACTAGAAAACAATTTGGTAGTACTACATAACGAAGCCAATGGTAAGACCTTAAATCTGTTAGAACAACTGGAGATACACCTCCACAAAACCAAAAAAACACAATCTATGTTAAATGAACAAACAGATTTTGCAAGCCATAGTTATTTCGGTAATTTTAAAGACCTATTCTAAAGTTATTTCCTGCATATGTTAACTTTTTAATAGTTATATCTTTAGCACTACTAATAAATTCATCTTTCACGACACCTTGTACAAAAATATCTGTGAAGTGGTTACAAACATGTGTGTGCAAATGTGCTTCTTGAATGAAGTGACATGTGCGAAAACAGCGGAGAAAAGAATGTTTACCGGTGCTAAAACGTTAAAAAGGCTTTCCTTGGAATATGTGGTTAGCTTACATTCTTTATCTTTTCCACTATTTTGCCCACATTTTCAGCGATTGACTTACTAAATTCATAACCTAACATTATACCTTTTGTGACAGGAACATGCATTTCACCTCATTCAAGAGAAGAAATAAAATATGTATTAAGACAAATTACGCTTGATGATGGACCCAAAGGGTCATAAATGCATAGTGTATTTAATATAACACGAAAAGTTGTGACTGAAGGCATTTTTAATTCATACCTACAATAATTAACAGTTGTTGTATTCATTATCAGGCAAAATTCTCATGCTTTTCTCTTGTCGATTAACTGAGGTATTTACCTTTGTAATCTTAACGAGCATAGAACAACAATCTTATGTAAGTATATGTGTGTGTGTGAGAGAGAGAGAGAGAGAGAGAGAGAGAGAGAAGGATTTGCTCGTGTGTGTGTGTGTGTGTGTGTGTGTGTGTGTGTGTGTGTGTGTGTGTGGGTGGGTGGGTGGGTGGGTGGGAGGGAGGGGGGGGAGGAGGAAGAGAGATAGATCGCTCATTTAACCACTAACCGCGATTACATAAAGGTTGAGGCAGGTAAGATAAGACACAAAAATGTACCTAGAAGGGAAAGACACACTAAAGAGCCAAAGAAACTGGTTCACCTGCCTAATATCGTGTAGGGAACCCGCGACCACGCGGAAGTGTCGCAACATGGGCTCAACTAATGGATGAAGTAGTGCTGAAGGGAACTGACACCATGAATCCTGCAGGACTGTCCATAAATCCGTAAGAATACGAGGGGATGGAGATCCCTTCTGAGCAGCACGTTGCAAGGTATCCAAGGTATAATGAATAACGTTCATGTCTGGGGAGTTTGGTGGCCAATGGAAGTGTTTAAATTCAGAAGAGTGGAGCCACTCGGTAGTAGTCCTGGGTGTCGCATTGTCCTGCTGGAACTGCCCAAGTCCGTCGGAATGCACAATGAAGATGATTGGATGCAGGTGATCAGACAGATTGCTTACGTACGTGCCACCTGTCAGAGCCGTATCTAGACATATTAGGGGTGACATATCACTCCAATTGCACTCGCCTCACACCATTACAGAGTCTCCGCCAGCTTGAACAGTGCCCTGTTGAAATGCAGCGTCCATAGATTCATGAAGTTGTCACGATACCCGTACACGTCCATCCGCTTGATAGAATTCCAAATGAGACTCGTCCGACCAGGCTACATGTTTCCAGTCATCAACTGTCGAACTCCGGTGTTGACGGGCCTAGGCGAGGCGAAAGGCTTTGTGTAGTGCAGTCGTCAAGGGTACACGAGTGGACCTTCGGCTCCGAAAGCCCATATCGATGATGTTTCGTTGAATGGTTCGCACACTGTCACTTGTTGATGGCCAAGCATTGAAATCAGGAGGAATTTGCGGAAGATTTGCATTTCTGTCACGTTGGAATGTTCAAATGTGTGTGAAATCTTGTGAGACTTGACTGCTAAGGTCATCAGCCCTAAGCTTACACACTACTTAACCTAAATTACCCTAAGGACAAACACACACACCCATGCCCGAGGGAGGACTCGAACCTCCGTCTGGACCAGCCGCACAGTCCACGACTGCAGCACAGTAGATCACTGGGCTAATCCCGCGCGGCCTGTCACGTTGAACAATTCTCTTCAGTCGTCGTTGGTTCCGTTCTTGCACGATCTTTTTCCGGTCCCAGCGATGTTGGAGGTTTATGTTTTACCGTATTCCTGATATTCACGGTACACTCGTGAATTGGTCGTACGGGAAAATCCCCACTTCATCGCTACCTCGGAGATGCTGTGTCCCATCGATGCTGCGCCGACTATAACTCCACGTTCAAACTCGCTTAAATCTTGATAACCTGCCACTGTAGCAGTATTAACCGACCTAACATCTGCACCAGGCACTTGCTGTTTTATAAAGGTGTTGTCGGCCGTAGTGCCGTATTCTGCCTGTTTACATATCTCTGTATTTGAATACGCATGCCTACACCAGTTTCTTTGACACTTCAGTGTAAGTTTTGCTAATCAGTTATGACAGCACCTTGTATCTGTATTTTTTCTAAGAGGTGACGACGCATGAATTGTTCGTCGTATCCTGCGTAGAAGTTCGGTCGCCGTACAGTTATATTGACTTCATTTACTTGTGGCAGAACTTTTTCCCCGTAAGGCTCTTTTGGGACACAACTTGGAATGAATTCTGTTACGCGTTTTACCTCACTTATTATTTCACTTCATGGAAGTACATAATTTTAAATTAACTTCCGAAGAGAACGCACAATTGCAGTTATGCATACTACGAGGCCACATTGCCTCCCTTCTTCATACTGCCCCGCTTACCGACAACTCACGACTGGCTGTTCGAGACCTCTACCTGGGCTCAACAACCACAATAAGCAGCTCAGCTCAGAGATATACCTATCTTATCCAAAGACTACTCGTAACTCGTTTTTAATCCACAACAGCACGATTTTTTCTGGCGTCCTCAAGCTAAAGTTGAATATATCTACACTCATGCTCATAAATTAAGGATAATGCTGATACATGGTGAAACGACGCTCTGGTGGGCGGTTTACGGGTTTCAATCATCGCAGGGTATGGCCATGCAGTGCATTTGACCTGCGGTCGTCGCACGGTGACGCTGGCAGCAGTCCACATACTCAGAGGTGTGTTGGTGCATGTTAGAGTACGGTGCAGCGAGTAAGTGTGCAGACGTTTTCAGAAGTGCTAATGGTAACTGTGTGTTGAAAATGCCTCAAAGAACACATATTGATGACGTTATGAGGGGTACAATACTAGGGCGACTGGAAGCTGCTCAAACATGGCAGGTCGTAGCACGGGCCCTCCATGTGCCACAAAGTGTGATCTCAAGATTATAGCAACGATTCCAGCAGACAGGAAACGTATCCAGGCGCTACAGTACGGGACTTCCACAGTGTACAACACCACAAGAAGACCGATATCTCACCATCAGTGCCCGCAGACGGCCACGGACTTCTGTAGGTAGCCCTGCACGGGACCTTACCGCAGCCACTGGAACAGTTGTTTCCAGACACACAGTCTACAGACGACTGAACAGACATGGTTTATTCGCCCGGAGATCTGCAAGGTGCATTCCACTGACCCCTGGTCACAGGAGAGCACGTGAAGCCAGGTGTCAAGAACACAGTAAACGGTCATTGGAACAGTGGTCCCAGGTTATTCACGGACGAGTCCAGGTATAGTCTGAACAGTGATTCTCGCCGGGTTTTCATCTGGCGTGAACCAGGAACCAGATACCAACCCCTTAATGTCCATGAAAGGGACCTGTATGTAGGTCGTGGTTTGATGGTGTGGGGTGGGATTATGATTGGTGCACGTACAACACTGCATGTCAGAGGAACTGTAACAGGTCAGGTGTGTCGGGATGTCTTTTTGCACCAGATGTCCGCCTTCTCAGGGGTGCAGTGGGTCCCACCTTCCTCCTAATGGATGATAACGCACGGCCCCACCGAGCTGCCATCGTGGAGGAGTACCTTAAAACATCAGTCGAATGGCTTGGCCTGCCTGTTCTCAAGACCTAAACCCCACAGAGCACATCTGGGATGCTCTCAGTCGACGTATCGCTGCACGTTTTCAAACCCCTATGTCACTTCTGGAGCTCCGACAGGCACTGGTGCAAGAATGGGAGGCTATACCCCAGCAGCTGCTCGACCACCTGATCCAGAGTGTGCCAAACCGTTGTGCGGCCTGTGTACGGATGCATAGTGATCATATCCCATATTGATGTCGGGGTACAGGCGCAGGAAACAGTGGCGTTTTGTAGCGCATGTGTTTCGGGACGGTTTTCTCAACTTATCACCACTACTGTGGACTTACAGACCAGTGTCGTGTGTGTTCCCTATGTGCCTATGCTATTAGCGTTAGTTTTATGTAGTGCCACATTGTGTGGCACCACATTCTGCAGTTATTCTTAATTTATGAGCATGAGTGTATTTACTAATCCAGGTTATTTAATTTAATTAAATTTCAGTGGGATAATAAAAGCATTTAAAGGAAGAAGTGCGTAGATAATTTTTCCTTCAGGTCGAGATAATTATTTCTTGTCATTGCGACCTAAAGTCCCACTTCATCGCTGTTCAGGTCCATGTTTGGTAACAACACTAAATATGAACAACACTAATGCATCCTGGTAGCCGTTATACCTGTCACGTAGAAATGCAACTAAAATGATTTTTATACCCGCCGATGGTGTCAACTTTTACGAAGTTCCAGTGACACATGAGGATGTCTTCTGGGTGCGTCACTTTTGTGTCAGGCTGTGTATGATTCGGAAGTCACTGCGCAGTACATGGCACTCTAAGGGACTGTTTGTTGTGGAATGTTAGCACCCAACATCTCCTGTAATAAATTCATCAAAATCGATGGATCCTGTAGGATAGACGAGCATTACTGGCGCGTTGATGAGGTCTCTACAAAAAACGTAGTGGCATATCCGACACAAAAGATGGAAGGTAATGCTGAAAAATGTTTTACTACTGAATATGTCCTTTGGTAGCCTTTAAATCAGTATTAATTTTAGACTAAATTCGTCTGCGTTTGTTCTTTTCAGTGCCACAAATTTAGTCGATTTCGGAGGAACCTAGCCACAGCGCAAGGAAACAGATCAAGATCGAAAAATAGTCTCATAACAAGACGTGACGGCAAACATCTCCCATTAATGCGAGCACTTTCTTTCTATTTGTTGCAGATTTAATATTTAGGAGACCAGGCACTTCCTTTATATTATTTTCCAGGGTTCTAACGTTTTACTGTTGTTAGACTTGTATCGAAATTCTTTGTATACCCAGTAAGTCACTTGTGTTACGTCACGAAACAGTTTCTCTTCCTCTTAATGACATGTTATGACACAACAACATGAAGTAAAGGCAATGGTAATTACGAGCAGAAACGATGAACCCGAAAAATTGCCGAAAATTAAAACACGTTGACTCTGAGGCAGAAGAATTAAGAAACCAGCAACAAATAACATGTATAATAAACGTAAAGCTTAAGAGTTAATTTTCACAAAAATAAACGGAGAAACTACTGTTCACTTCGAAATAATGAAAAATTATCTGAGCAGTAACTTTGTAACTAAATGGAAGCAACATAATTGAACTACAGAAGGCGACTAAATGAACAGGTACCAAAACTAGGGAAAGAAACTAATGGAAAAAAGTAGCTTACGTAATTTGTAGGAGGAAAATTGAAAAATAAGGAAGAACAGCAGAGTCAGTAAGTCTGTAATTACCTTAAGCAGCTACAATGTCACAAATCCGCCAAAGCACGCTCTCATAACCACTAGTAATACGTCTAACATCTTTCTTAATTGGTATCGTGTACATCTCATGACTGAAACGTTTTGCAAACAGAATAAGAGGTTCATTAGCACAAACATGTAGTCAGCTGGAACTCATTCATCTCAGCGTTCATTACACGTTTTGGAGCCAGCACTTTACACAATATGAAAGATCCCTTATTATTATACGTTAGTGTCGTCTAAGAGTTCACAACATGAATGAAAACAGCGTAAACACAAAAATATAATGTAATACTCTTGTACTACGGAGTAATAGGCATCGTATGACACAAAAATAGAGATTACAGTTTATAAATATAACCAGTTACTACATCAGCTGTTTGCCTCTAAAAATACACTTGCAGCATTGTTGAAGTGGCTAATGGAGAAACTGCCACATTTAAACAGCTTAAGTTTTAGTGAAGGTTAGCCATTAGATTCCAGGAAAATTCAAAGCACAGTACTAGAGGCCTTCGTTTTAAAAATATGAAATGTAGTGACCTATCTGGTACTATATTTTTCTCTGGTGAAAATTGTTTCTAACAATACTCTGAAGTTTGCGATCATAACGAGCATATAAACACACCGAACAAAAAATTAGCGCCCACCCAGGAGATGTCACGCTAATATCATGTAAGAAGGCCTCTAGTCTTGATAAGGTCCAAGCTCAGCGAGAAAGAATTTCCACAAGTTTCTTCATGTATACCATAACCAGCTGAATGCACTCGATGATGATTAGATCCCGTGGAGCTACGGAATTTAGGGAATATATAGGGTGATTCAGGTGCCACTACCGCTGTCGTTTTATGCAACCCGCCATGTTTCAGCTGGTCTTCATAAGCCATGCACGAGATTTCCATATTCTCTCGCTCGCTGTGCGCAAACTATTAGTCCTACAGAAAAAATGAACAGAATCTTTTTGTAGAAAATTTAATGTAGTTAAATTTTGTGCTGGGATGTGTTTTCGCTAGAGGCTGTAGTATTCGATTTATTCAAGAAAAACGTACAAACGTGACATGAAAACGTACCCCCACTTCCACACAGCCCCCACCGGTCAGGATTTCTAGTATGTTGTTCATGGCATTCCCTCCTACCACAGTATAAATATTTGCGACTGCATGAATTATTTCTCACATTCCACCTTTTTTGGTCTTCGCTGACTGGCATTATTACACCATCGGATTAGTCGAGCACTTAAAAATTGTAAAGTCGACGTTTGTGTAAATTTTATCTAACAATTTTGTGAATTTTAACAGTATAAAATAAAAAATTACCTCGTTGTATTCGTCAGGCCTTCACACTATGGAACTGCTGTGCTCGTAAGGGCTATGTTTGAATGGCGTTGTCAACGTAATTAGTTACAGCGCAGCGTTTACAAAAGGTGTTTTTCTTCGTTACCCTCTTGGGCACTTCAAATATTAATAATGTTAAAGAAGTAGCCGAGTATGCTAGTGGTTTAATAGCTCAAGCAATAGAGACTAAAAGAGGTCGAATATCGGGAATAGTACATATAGTCGGAAATTTTTGTACAGTGGTAGGAGGAAATGCTAGCAACAACACGCTACAGATCCTGACTGATGAGGAATGGATATCGGGCGTAGGTGCGTTTCAAGATCACGTTTGTTCGTTATTCTTGAATAACTCGAAAACCGCGGCCACCAACAAAAACGTATCCCAGTACAAAATTTAACTACATTAAATTTCACGCATAAATTTCCTGTTAATGTTTCCTGCAGGACTAAGTTTTAGCGTGATTTATGAAGGTGTCCTCCTCGGTAGCTGCGAGGTCAGTGAGGCAGTTTCCTAACTGAAGAGAAATTTTCTCCTTTCGAGGACTGGGTGCTGTGTAGTCCTTCCTATTGTCATAAATGACTTTTAATTGTTGAGGTGGCTGTATGGGTACGTACCGAAAGCCAATAAATCAAAAAAAGGTCAGTTATTACATTGCGGGTTGCATAAAATGACAGCGGTGGGGGAAGCTAAATCACCCTGTAGTTTGTTATGTTTCACTCGCTATCTTCAACAGTCCTAGACGTTTTCCGTGGGATTGATATCGGGTGATTTAGAGGGCTAGCCAATGTGCGGTATGATGCCTAAGTATTCCTCCAACCAGGAACTTACGTCTGTAACCCGATGGCCCTGTGAACACTGCTCTTGTTGTGCTGGAAAACGGGAGTGTCCACAGCAAACTCATCGGGAATATCTAGAACAAAGGGTAACACATGGTCAGCGAGAATACTGAAGTAAAAATTCTGCTGCATGTACACGGTAAACTGATTGAGTGGGTCCAAGTCAGGTTACAAAAAACATCCCGAAAACATCACAGAACAGCTTTCGGCGCGAAGTACACTCTCCAAACATTGCGGGTTAAAATCACCATTGGGCCGTTGGAGCACTCGATTCCTTGGATCATTTGCAGAGGCATTATCGGGACTCGTAGGACCATAATACATGCCTCCACACAGCTACCGGCCAGTTTCTGTGTTCTTTAACCTATAAAAAACCTGCAGCTTTCGTGAGCCCGAGTGAGCAATTTGCCTTCTGCAAGGTACATCGTTGGTTCGCTAACTTGTTGCGATAGATGTACACTTACTGACAGGAGCAATTCCTGTCCGTTTTTAAATAGGTTGTCATTAACAATCTGTGACACACTTCTCTGGTCTCTGTTGTTTAGGATCTTTTTACGTCCATTGTTTGACCTCCGTGTTACATAAGCTCACCGCACAAAAACGTAGCTATCATAGTGCTCACGCACAGGACAGTCGTTGAGCTTTTACAGATGGCGCCGCGATTAATTCACGCGCTCAACCGCTCGAGCACTGCCTCTGTGTGAGCATAAGGCAGTACTATCAGTGAGAAATCCATGTTTCAACTTGTAGTTGAACATAAACATGGCTAAATGTAAGGACGTGACAGAGTGGCAAAATGGGGCAATCGAGTTCGGCCGTGCCCATGGACGTACGATGAGTGAAGTTGGTGGATTTCTTGCTGTTTCGCAGAGAACTGTCCAACGTGACTAAAGGAGTGTAACACACGTCGCCACGAAACATAACGTCAGAATTGTGGTTGGAAAAGACCCTGGCTGAGAGAGATCGGAGACACGTCGCGCGCCTTGTGAATCATTATCGCATCCATACCCGACAGCAAGTGAGTGTAGATCTATTCCGACCTTTTAGCTAGAAAAAATAGTGACGAGAACTGCTTGCAATGAACTTGCGGAGTCGGTCACCTTGCAGGAGGCCATTGCTCGCACAAGCACTTGAAGGTAACAACAAAGTTCATCGGGCTGGAAGAATATTTGACAGATTTTCTGAACACTCCTTCACTCTATTAAATTTCGGTTGGCCTGCGAACTCACCTGACTTGGGCCCCGTAGCACTCCTCCACCCTATTAAATTTCCATTGGCCTGCAAACTCGCCTGACTTGGACCCCACAGAAAATCTGTGGGACACGTTGGATCAGCGAGTGAAACCTTGACACGAGCATCCTCGCAATTTGGTGGAATTTCGCGATCAAATCCTCAGCAGGTGGCTTAACCTTGATGCGACGTTGCTCTAAGCACTATGAGACTTAATATCTGAGGTCATCAGTCCCCTAAACGTAGAACTATTTAAACCTAAGTAACCTAAGAACATCACACACATCCATGCCCAAGACAGGATTCGAACCTGCGACCACAGCAGCTTCGTGGTTCCGCACTGAAGCGCCTACAGCCGCTCGGCCACCACGGACGTGCTGATGCGACGTACCTGCTCAACCTTGTGGACTCACTTCCTAACCGAATCCAGGCTGTTATCAAGACCAGGGGCGGAATGAAGCGGTATTGAACGTAGCTGCGACAAGTCAGACAATCCGCATCGGCAACTGAACAAATCGGGCAACTTTATCGATGATGTGGTCACGGGCACCTCGAAGCACGATAGCTCCTTTCTGTTATTCTGTCGCGTCTCCATGTCGACACATCTTACTTAACTGATTCCCTGCAGCT
This sequence comes from Schistocerca gregaria, assembly GCF_023897955.1. Taxonomy (NCBI): domain Eukaryota; kingdom Metazoa; phylum Arthropoda; class Insecta; order Orthoptera; family Acrididae; genus Schistocerca; species Schistocerca gregaria. Next base: position 179,548,654 of record NC_064931.1, on the reverse strand, counting down.
GACAGGCACACATCACGACACTGCCGGTGTAGGATCACATGGCGACCTGGTATCAGATTACACCACTTACAGTGCTCCAAAGTGACCAACGTTTTCTTTAAAGATGGGTGACTAATATTTTATCGGCTGAGCTCAAACAAACAAGACTAGAATGAATTATTGTGTAGGTACGTGAATTAAATAAGTGAAGAATACACGACTGAAAATAGGTATGATAGTCCATATTTGTTTGTGCTATGCTGTAGGTTGCTGCGTTCGTGTGTAATGTTAATATTTAGTAGTTGTGAATAAAGTACCTGTAAATGTGGAAATATGTCCATACATTATTTTGTAATGATATCATTATGTATTCACTTCGCAAAGCAACATGATCTATTACATTGCAACAACCTATCGTCACATACCTGTTACGTCACTATGTGATGGTAGCAGTTATTACAGAGGCGCCATTAGGACCAATATCTCACGAGATGACATGGAAAAGTTGGAGTTTACGTTTCATCAAGCAACGTCATTATGAAGATTATCACGCTTTTCGAAACATAAGTTTACGCCATCATAAGCTTATCCTCTCTGAAAAGCTGGTTACGGAATGAATAGAGAAACTTAAGGAAAAAACGCAATAAAAGGAATACTAATTTTAACTTTATATAGAAAAATTCGGCGATCCTTCGCAATTATGTCCTCTTTCATTCCGGTTACGCTAATGTAATGCGATACTGTTCCTGTGACACCCTCATACGTCGAATTAGCTTTGAAAACTTCGAAATCAATCTGTATCACTGCACACTGAGATCGACCTACCTAAGTTCAATAGCCTGGATACAATTAAGTCCACGAATACCGTAGAATCTTCAATTTCGATGCAGCAGCAAGAAACTCACATTGTGCTTTAAAAATTACGCGTTAATCAAATGGTTCAAATGGCTTTGAGCACTATGCGACTTAACTTCTGAGGTCATCAGTCGCCTAGAACTTAGAACTAATTAAACCTAACAAACCTAAGGACATCACACACATCCATGCTCGAGGCAGGATTCGAACCTGCGACCGTAGCGGTCTCTCGGTTCCAGACTGTAGCGCATAGAACCGCACGGTCAATCCGGCCTGCCCGCGTTAATCCGGTCTGCTTTTGATACTGAATTTGCCAGTGCGATGCCACAAAGAAATCATAATACAGAGCATTGGTGATTAAGTCCTCGTCCATCCGTATCTATTTAAGTTTTCAGTGGTTTCCTAAATCATTCTTGGAGTATGTGAATATGATTAATTAGAAAGGGTTCTGCTGATTTCTGTTCCAGGCCTTCTCCAGAACACTTCGATCAGCTTAAACATCTCGAAGTGACAATAAACTATTATGTAGTAAGCGACAATACTTATGTTTCTTCAGTTAGCTCGCTCATACAGCATGTTCTTCAATAATGTTTTTGAAATACTTATGTCCCATCTTCGCAAACACGATACCGGTCAAGCTTTGGTGGCTCAGAAGATCGCAATGACCACTAACCGGAGCCGGCCGTTGTGGCCGAACGGTTCTAGGCGCTCCAGTCCGGAACCACGCGACCGCTACGGTCGCAGATTCGAATCCTTCCGCGGGCATGGATGTGTGTGACGTGCTTAGGTTAGTCAGGTTTAAGTAGTTCTTAGTTCTAAGGGACTGATGACCTCAGATGTCAAGTCCCATAGCGCTCAAAGCCATTTTGAACTACTAACCGAAAATCGATCAGCATGTAAGCAGTTTTGCTTCTAGTTGGTATTTAAGAATCCCGAAAACGATTGCATATAAGCTCATACATTTTGCAAGAGAACTGAAGCAAACGAAGTGAAGAGACAAAAAGATACGTACTAATTTTATTTTATGGGGGTTGATAATTTAATTTAAATTGCTAAATAGGTACTGGTTTATCAAGGTTGGTGCTAATACTTTTCTGGTTTGTTCTCTTGATAGTAGTGTACTGTTTAATGTTTCTAATTGCATTACGACTGCACTGCCAAAGATGACTTTTACCTTGTGTTCCTACCTTACTTGCGTTGTGTAACATCTTTTTGAGTGTTGTTCACTAATATTGTACCCTTTTTACGACGATAGTCAGTTAAACTCTGATAGGGGCCTCGTACACGGATAACCGGTTAACAAAATAAATTGATACTGTAGAACATGCACAATATTGGGCGTTTTATTTATAAAAAAACAACAAATTCTAAAATTTCTTTTCTTGCAACTTGAATCTGCTCTGCTATTAAAGCTACTATTCCACTATGTAGTAACGTATTACTCATGTCACCAAAAATCTCCAAACAACTCAAGTTATGGGAAGGTTCATTAGAAGAAAGGGACCGCCGGTATCATTTCACGTATTTGTCAACCAGAGTTTGTCCTACGTCTGTAAGACCCTCGTGGACAACATCATCGCCCCGTATCTGTCAGGTACTGAATCTTACTATGTGGCCATCAGACCTGTTAATCATGGATTGTGACTAGTCTTACGTACGTTGTAGAGTCCTGAGTGCCTGGGTAGCTGCGCTTATTGTGAAGGCCCCGGTTTCCGACAAAATCGATGTTGAAGTTGTATGCACAACTCCTGTATCCATCACGTTTTGACTAGCGAGTGCAGCGCTGTGATTAAGGTTGACACCTACCATGCTGGCGGTACGGGTTCAAATCCTGTCCCTGTTCTTTTTTTAAATTTCATCCTACAGGATATCATTAAATAGTATACGTTACGCAAAAGTATTAAAAATAGTCATTTTACGCAGCAGTAATTTCGTTAATAAATCAATCACTACAGTAAACTTTCTTCAAATGTGTCTTTTGTTTGTTACTTACTCGCTATCGCTTGCATCTCTTTCTGTGCTAGAACGTAATTCCGGATGGTATTTGTCGCAGAGAAAACCGGAAAACAAATTCGTAGAACACCATGCATATATAATGAAAGCTACTACCTTGCAGGCATACGTATTTTTCAGAAGCGATACCGAGAAGAAACCTGATTGGTTAAATTAAAAAGGACTGTTCTTTCTTCGGTCACCTTCGAAGCGAATTACTTGTATTTTATCATTACTTTGAAAGCAGGTGCACTACATTGACAAAGAACTAAATGTCATTTTATGGACTCTTCTCTCGAAGCGATTTCTCTACCGGTCTTTAGCAAATCAGGAGAATTTTGAATTTTTTCGTGAAAATTTTAACCTGCCTGTAATAGGAAACGTTACAGGGTTGACAAAGAAGGGTAAATTTGGGTGCTTTTCTTTCATCTTGAAGGATTTGATCGTAAAGTTTCTGATCAGTCTCATCTCCCCACGAATCAATATTTTAAAAAATGAGTTCTCGGGCTGGTTCTGAACCGGTAGTGTCAGAGTTTTAGCCGCGAACCTTAGCCGCTGCGCAAGGCTCGCTTGGTCAAAACTCGACTAATGTTGCGTTTGTAAAAGGTGCACATAAAACTGCAATATCGATTTTCTCTGAAACTAGGAGTCGTCGCATGAAAAGCAGGTTGGTATTCAGGGTAGATCCCACTATAACATATCTAAGACTCGTCAAAATCCGTGATTAACTGATCAGATGGTCCCCTTGTAAAATATGAGAGGCATCGGAAGTATTACACAGTAAAGTCCCATTTCACTATTCATGTAGCTTTGTGGAGATGTTCATCACGCAATGGCTGTTGAAATACTAAATTTTCAGTCCATTCGGAACTGATGTCTATGATCAAGATGAGGAACGTGACTCATCACGAGCACGAATACACTTTTGTATTTGTTTGACACAGATGCGAACAGCCTCAAAATGTCATCGTGAGGAATTTTTTGTCATACCTGAAACACATGCAGCCTCAGTTAATAAATTGTGATGATGATGTTTGGTTTGTGGGGCGCTCAACTTTGCGGTCATCAGCGCCCATACGAAGTCCCAATTTTTACACAGTCCAACCGAGCCACTGCCGCGAATGATCATGAAATGATGAGGACAACACAAAATCCAAGTCCCCTGACAGAGAAAAATCCCCAACCCGGCCGGGAATCGAATCCGGGACTCCGTGATCCAGAGGCAGCAAAGCTAGCCACAAGCTGCGGACTCAGTTCACAAACTGTGCTGGATGGAGGCTAGTATGAAAATAAACTGCCGGAAAAAAATTAGTGCAGACAACGTCGATTCTCATCCGATGACGACATATGTCACCTTGGGGACAGTAGATGTACTGACAATGTTTCCAACGTCGTTCGCCGACATATAGTGTAGTGGCATAGCTACCAGAGCGGGATCTGTGTCTACCCTTTAACAGGGAATGCTCACAGCCGGAATGCTCAGTGTGGTGCAAACGTGTGAAGTAAGCAGGCAACCACGGTACAGAGATGCACTCGTGCTTCCTACAGCCAACAGAGACAGTTTGAAAGGGGGTCAGATTGTGGCCTTCCGTGTGGCAGCATTGTCCTTTTGGAGAATTGCCACAAAATCTGGACGTGCTGTGTTAGTTGTGCAACGATGCTGGTAAAAGTGGTCACGTGAACACTCTCACACCCGTAGACGAGGTTCTGGAAGTCCACCCAGTGCAGCATCCCCCAGAATCGTTGCATTGTAAGGTCAGCAGTCGCACACCATACAGTTACCACAACACAGATAACTGAGATAAGTGGGCTTGTGAGCCCAGACTTGTCAATACGAACTGTTGCGAACTAGGTATTAGCAGTGGAGCTACGAGCACGCACACCTTAGCCCATCTTCTACTCACGCCACAGCATCGACGTGCACGGCACGAATGGTGCCATTAGAGGATCTTTTGGAAAATGGAATGGCTCGCCATGGCCTTCAGCAATGAACGCAGATTCTGCCTGCACGCGAGTGGTGGGGTCGTTTGCGTGTACGACGTAGACCTGTTGAGCACTGTTACTGGAGTGCATTCGTCCGAGGCACACCCAGGTCTTATAGTCCAGGGTGGGATAAGCTACAACTTCTCGTTCTCGTTTGGTGTTTTTGGATGGGACGCTAACCAGTGCTCTGTACGTGCAGAATGTTGTTAGACCCGTCGTTTTGCCGTTCTTGCAACAGGAAGATGATGTGTAGTACCGAACAAGATAACGCTCGTCCACACTCTGCCCGTGAAACTCAACGTGCTCTGCAAGGCGTGCAAAAACGTTCCTGGCTATCACGAACTGCGGACTTGTCTCTAATGGAGCACATGTGGGGTACGATGAGCCAAAAAGTGACTCGTGCCACTCGTTAACCAACAACTCCTACAGGGGTAAATGAATAAGTTGAACAGGTGTGACCCAACATATCCGAGGACAGTGTCCACCATCTCTACGATCGACTGGATGCCAGAGTCAGCATCTGCATTGGCGTCCATGGAGTCTACACCAAGTACTAACGTGCGTGTTACAGCATGGGTCGATACCTGGTGCCTCAGAACCGTTTGTGCTATTGATCTATAAATGGAAGCATTTCAGGTAGTCCATATGCACTGTTGCAACAATAAATCTTGAATAAACTGGAAACTAAACGGGTGTACTTTCTTTTTTCTAACGGCAGTGCATGTCATCCCATCACCTCCTAGGCACAGTCGACACGAGACAAATTACGCTAACTACCAGGCCAGTCAAAAATATGTGCATTCCTCAAAGCGTGTGTGTAGCGTGACGTCATGCATTATCCTGCTGGAATGTCCCAATTTGGTTTCGTAGTCTGTGATGTTTATGACAAGCGATATTACCATTCTTGCCACTTGATGGCGAGCACTCAGCTTGCCTTCAACAGTTGCCAAATCAATTCTATGGCATATTCTGTAGCTCCCCACGACGCGATTCCAGAAGTTGGAAATGTGTGGATCTCAAGAATTGCTGCCTCCTGTTACGTTCACGCCTATCTGACCGAAAGAAAACAGAAGCGCGGCTCTTGGCTGAATACCACAAAATCCCCTACAAGGTCCCAGTTGACTCTAGCTGTACGTCATGAATGTCTTTGTTATTTGTGGTATGGCGTCACGCGTCGGTGGTAAGAGATCCATAGTAGACCTAGCTCGAAATACCAACTCAGCTTGCAGTTATCTGATATAGGCGGGTTGTGGTAAGAATCTGCCTGTAATTTATGCCCAGATTTTAGCTCTTACCATCCAGCTTTCCGTCAGAGATAGTTGAACAATCCTACGGTCTTCCCATGGTGTTGTCTTTCTGGAAAAACCTGTGCCTACGATACGTGCCACATCGTCCATATCGTCACCAAATGATCTACACGCACTGTACTACAGCCATCTGTCGGTATGATGCTCCCATGTCCCTCATGGCAATGATTCACGCTTCCTCAAAGTCCGAAAGGTGATGAGAACCTTGACGGTCATGTCCTGTGTGATAATATCGAGTTCAAAACTCCAGTAACGTTAGAAGCACCAAACGGCCATCACGTACTCATGCCACCTTGAAGAATGGTATTTTTTAAAAACTGAAAATAAGCTCATATAAGGATGAAATTTTTAACACCATACTCCAGAACTACGGAAATACTGAAGTTTGGCAGCGTTCTTTCATGATGTAACACCTTCCGTTTACGTCGTGGTAAGAACAGCAGCAAACCGTTAAGAGTCCCTTGGAAGCCACAGAAGCCAATTTTAAAATCGCCTTACGGATATCTGAACTTAGCCCCATGGTTCAAAATCTGTATATTTGTCTGCCACATACGAACCAGCTGAGTTTCTTCACCTTTCTCGATTTACCGACAAAGGTCTTGCGGGTGAATGTTTCATTAAGAGCTTTGGATATTAATAGTCCGTTTGACGACTCAGCATATCATAACTTCCAATAACCGGTGTAACGGCTCCATTCCTGTAATTGGTTCAGTGCTCGTTTAACCGCAATGAAATCCGCCAAGTATGGGAGAAAGGCGCCAACCGGTCCTGACAGCCCGTGGGAGTTCCCTCTGACCACACAATCGCTGTCTCGCTGCCATTTGTTTAAACTAAAAAATATTCTACCAGCCTTTACCCGTGATAGGTTACAGCGAAATACTGCGATAAGTTGTAATATCGGAATAAGGCTGCGTAGTACCTTCATCAAGCAATCCGTGATTCATACAGTTGAACTCTGTGCCTCTCTCTACAAAAAAGGGCGAGGTGAACGTCGACAAAGCGAAACTCATGCCAGTAAAAAATTCAAACCTCTTCTATAATGTCCCACTCTCACTAGCCATGAGACGGAGAGAAACGACATAATCGTTGTGTTACGAGATTCACATTCGTGGCAATCATTTGTCAAATCCCCGTTCGCCGACCTCGATTTAACTTTCCTACCTTTTCACTAAATCGCTTCATGCAAATTTCGGGACGGTTCACTTGAAAAAGGAAACGGACGATTTCTCCCCCATCCTTGTGCAGTCTGAGCTTGCGTACTGTCCATAATGACTTTGTAGAAGACTTGTCGTTAAAATCAAATCTTACTTCGTTCTATAAGTAAGTTTAGTTTTAGTTCAGTTTTTGTGTTTACGGGACAAAATCTTTTCGCGAACTCGTATGCTTTCGTGGCAGTAGATAAAATAACTCTAGATTTCTTAACAGTTTCCAATTGTTATCACGGATGCTTCAATTAAGTTACTACTAATAACTAGGCCGCGTACGAAATCTGTAACATCCGAAAAAGCAGTAAACGAACACAACTTCTCTCAGAGAATTTCCCAAGTTTGCAGAAGGTTGATAAATAAAGTGATCAACAGACTAGTACATCATAAAACGTCAGTGTGGTTAAGATAAATCAGAAATTAATTTCCGGAAATGAATTTTTAGTACAAGTTTGCTACAACACAATTTTCTCCGCCCGCTTTTGCGTAAGTTTTTCATAATACGCAAATATATTCGGGTGATAAGAATGCATGTCGATGGAAATTCCCTTACCAGCCAAGTGTACTAACTCGACGTAATTACACTTAAATTTAGGCGAACTCCTCATTTTAAAACTATTTTATGATATTTCATATTCATCAAATAAATCTTCGCCATTTACTTGAAAGTTTAACAGACAGTTATTATGTCTATACCTTCAAACTTGTGACAAAATCAACCACACGGAGAAACTGAACAATACCGGTAAGTGTATAAAAAACTCATATATTTTAATTATTTAGTTATTGAAACATTTACGCAATATTACGGCATGTCCCAGAGAGATTGATCATTATTCAGAGATATGAAAAGTATTATGATCAAGCAAAAAAGTCTGCTTCACGTGTGCTCTAAAATGCATACCTTAGGAGATATGAGAGCTTCATAATCTTCGATACTGTGAAAAAAGGTTATTTAAGTGCAAGCTCTTTGCTTTCCATATTTTGGGAGGTGGTAGTATGAACCAAAAAAAGAAAAAAAGTCTACTGAAATGGGCTCTAAAGTGCATACCTTAAGAAGCTGTGAGCACCTGTTCATCTTCGCTACGTGAAATACATCTCTTCTATTGAATAAACGCTAACAGCTCTTAAGGCATGCATTTTAGACCCATGTTTACTCGACATTTTTTTCTGATTTTGATCTATACTGCCTCCTCCCAAAGTATGGAAAATAAAGAGCTTCCGTTGGCAGGCATTTGCTTCACAGCATCGAAGATGGGGAAGGACTCATGGTAACTAAGGTATGAATTTCGGCGTCCATGTTTAATAGATCTTTTTGTTTCGTATGATCATTCCTGGCATACCGTTGAATGTCGACCATTCCTCCTGGGACCTCCTGTACGCATTATGGTCCAAACGAAACTCGCCTGACAATTATTTTCGGAATTTCGTGACAGTATAATCCAAACAGCAAGATGCCATTAGAGGTAGGCGCAAACACAGTTGCGTGTTCTTATTCCCTGAAGAGCAATTCTCCTCTTGATTAATTATGGCGTCTGATTTTGTTTTCTAGACAAGTTTTATTTTGTCCATCATTTCCGGGTGAAGATCCTCCGCAAAATAATGGGTCAAAAGATCATGGGTTGACTGTACCAGAAAGGAAGAACTGTACCAGGGAAAAGAAAGATTAGACGAGTCAGATAGGAAAAGAAGGCACAATGTACGGGCATCTGTTTAGGATAGACGAGTCGAGGCTGACAAAAGAGATTTTTGATATACTTGACAGCAGTCTTGAGGCTTTGAACGTACGGCTTAGAGCGGTGAGAAATGCTTTTGAATGGACTGGATTAAAACGAGGAACTGGCGGTCTCACACAGGACAAATAGGACAAAATGTAGGTCAGTGAAGAACAGCTTTAAAGGCTTCCGTGATGAACAGGAACTGAATAGGGAATAGGCACAGGAATTAACACAGTCTCCCAGGGGAAAATTGCAAACATTTTGAACTGCGAACAAGGTTTCCAGTAACTAACGTAGTCTTCAACTGCCGATATCATATACAAATAAACACAGTAATAGGGACGCTTTCAGTAACAATTAGGTGCATTTATCTATACTTCCATCTAGCACTCTTTGGTAGAATGCGTTATCATTCCTACATCACAAGCAAACAGATTTACTCCTGCTACATCGGTATTAGATAGAAAGTTATTTACGCAAAAAGAATAGCAATGGACACAGTATCACATCCTGCGAAATATTTCCTGGTTCTAAGAAGATACGCTGTGCGCACTAGTGAAGTTGCATCACATCACTAGTAACTATCTAGTTGTTACATAGGAAGTAAATGTTGTTGTATTGAAATTATCGCTTTCAGTTTCATAAAATGTAAGTAACTACAAAATACAGTTTTGGTAAACAAAATCAGATTACAGAAAATGTCGGTAGATAATATTTTAAATTTTAAACATTTTATATCCTTGACGGATGAAAGTTCTGTGGGAACGCCACTTTCAAATGCAAATTTGTGTTTCAGTTATTAGGTTCTTAGAATAAATGAAGATTAAATTTTTATCGCCGTCATTACATTTAGAAACAGGTCCTTTTAGCAGCTTAAAATGTGGCTTTCTTGTGCACGTGTGCAAAGTTTAGAATAATTCCGACCGATGACAGAGCCGTAGTGAACCATCAAAATGGCGTCTATTTATGTTACTCGTTGCAAGTAACGTTCCATAATTGAATGCTTAGCTGTGGAAAAGTAATCAGTGGTGAGCATTTATTAACATTTGTGTGTGGTGTATGGTAAGAATGGAGTTTATAGGAGTAGTGTTGGGCGATGGGTGAAGATAAGTAAAGCGTCAGCAAGTGCAAAAGCTGGGTTCCATGATCGGCCACGTTCGTGACGTCAGTTAGTATTCAAAGGGCATGTGCAATGAAGGAGCCTCTTGGATACTGAAAGGTGTACTCAAGATGGGTCCCACGGCTTGTCACAACAGACCACAAGAATCACATTCTGAAAAGCCAATTTACCTGAACTTTTGGTGCAGTTTGGATGCAATGTAAAGGTCTTTCTCTTACGAATCGTTACGCATGACGAAACCTGGGTGCATTACTTCCTGCTGGGAACATAATAACAGTCGCCTAAAGAGAAAAAAATTAAGCCATCTCACTCTGTAGATAAAGTAATTACAACTATTTTTTTGGAGTGGCGATGGTGTCATTCTGCTCTGTGTTACCAAAAGGATCAACCACTGGAAGGCAGATATGAAACTGTGAACAAACTCAAGATCTGTTTTCGACGTTTTCGGTCTGGCAAAAATGCAAAAGAAATGTTACTATAACACCACAGTCCTCGCTCACACATATGTCTCAGAATTGATAACACATCGTCAAATTGGGTTATACTTCCATGTGTTTGAGCCACTTAGGGAAGACATTAGGAGCGTAATTGAAGGAGTGGCTGCAAGCACGAAACAAGAGTTTTTACCAACAGGTAATACAGGCTGTTGCAGGACATTGATTTAAGGTAATAGAACGTGATGGAGACTATCTAAAAGAATACCGCATGTTATACAAATACTGACTGACATTTTCACAGAATTATGGCTCTTAAAAATAAATATGTTCTGAGGAAAATTATGAGGGTCTTCTGATCACTAGCTATAAATGTTTGTAAAGAGCATGACACATGATGATATCGGATTGTCTTTCATTCAAAGCGCTAATGATGATTATTTCTAGTTTATTTCTAGTCATACATATTTGTTCACAGTAATAGGGCGTGACGTTGAGGACAATTACAGCCCACAACTTGAAGGTAACCTCAAGAACACGAGGGTCTCTGGAAATTGTAGTTTACAGTTATTCAGAAACAGCGAACATCATTGCGAGCATACTCTAATGTTCCCTTCTCGAAAGTTAAGCATTCTAGATCAGTGATACGTTATATTGCAGTTAATACGTCAAAAATATTGTGCAATGAAAATATAGTATACCTTTGTTTTCTGAGAAGCAGCGAGCACTGTTTTCATAGTCAGTAGAGGGCAAATGTTACATATGATGGATAACAAATAAACGAATGAATAAGCATCCTGCAGTCTGACGAAGCTGATTAATGTTCTCTGTTATTCTATGAAACGAAAAGAAGATTCAGTGGGTCAGGGATTAAACATCACGTCGACATGGAGAACATTAGTAACAGCAACATTTTCGTAGCTTTAGCCGCGGTATAGACAGATTACTTATTTCTGACGTTATCGTTTCAAGGCGTTATTGACTGTTCAGCACTAGAATCGATATTTGTGAAACAAAGTTTTCTAAACATCTGTCAGTCACACTTCTTCGCATCAAACGTCTTCATTATTTAGATGTGCTGAGCGAAGTGACACAGTGGCTAAGACACTGGATCCGCATTCGGGAGGACGCCGGTTCAGATCTTGTCTAGCCGTCCAGATTTAGGTATCTCGTGGATACCGATTTCACTGAATGGGGGATGTACGTGAGTGCGACCAGAAGTGTGTAAAATTTTTTGCTGAATCTTAATTTACTACATGGTACTGAAATTTCAGTTCCACAGTATTACATTCCAATTCCACTCCTAAGTATGAAAAAAAATAATAATTAACAAAATGCTCCTTTCTTGTTCTATATTTCCTCATATTACTTATACTTGAGGTGTTTTCTTCCACTTTTATGCAGTCAGAATGTGGGGAATATTTCGGTGTTCAGAAGATCCAGAATTTTTACAAAAGTGTGTGCATGGAAAACCTCAAAATCCTAATGAAAGTTACTTCTCTCTGATAGGAAAACCATACCCCAAGACAATATACATTTCCACAATTGCCGATGAAATTGCACCGTATGATGCTTCAAATGGTTCAAATGGCTCTGAGCACTATGGGACTCAACATCTGAGGTCATAAGTTCCCTAGAACTTAGAACTACTTAAACCTAACTAACCTAAGAACATGACACACATCCATGCCTGAGGCAGGATTCGAACCTGCGACCGTAGTGGTCGCGCGGTTCCCGACTGTTTGCGCCTATAACCGCTTGGCCACTTTGGCCGGCGTATGATGCTTGTCCAGATTTTCATTGTGCTAATCTTAGCAGACTACCGACCCTACAGAGGCTAGGACCTGATGCAGGAGCTTCCACACTGGCGATACTGAAGGAAATCGAGCCGGATTGTGTGGCCGAGCGGTTCTAGGCGCGTCAGTGTGGAAGCGCGCGACCGCTACGGTCGCAGCTTCGAATCCTGTCTCGGGCATGGATGTGTGTGATGTCCTTAGGTTAGTTAGGTTTAAGTAGTTCTAAATTCTAGGGGACTTATGACCTCAGATGTTGAGTCCCATAGTGCTCAGAGCCATTTGAACCATTTTTTTTTTTTTTTTTTTGAAGGAAATCGATAGCAGAAGAACTGATACAGCTGACATCATTGTTACTCCATTGGGAAATTAGGTTAACCTAGGAGGATCAACAAAGAAAAGGCTGCTTGAGGATGAAGAGGAGAACGCATTTTGTTTGCACTAGTCCACCGAGATTAACGTAAATCTTTGATTCAGGTTTCCTGTAATTTACGTTTTGGCAGCTTTATGAACCTTTTCCTCCCTAACGATTGAAATTATGGTACTTAAATTCGGCGTGCAGTTAGTCAATGCTATAGTGCATTCCGACGGACTTGGGTTATTCCAGCAGGACAATGTGACACCCCACACGTCCAGATTTACTGCAGAGTGGCTTTAGGAACACTCTTCTGAGTTTAAACACTTCCGCTGGCCACCAAACTCCCCAGACATAAACATTATTGAGCATATTTGGGATACCTTGCAACGTGCTGTTCAGAAGAGATCTCCACCCCCCATTTATGGACATCTTGGCAGGATTCACGGTGTCAGTTCCCTCCAGCACTACTTCAGACATTCGTCGAGTCTATGCCACACCGTGTTGCGGCAGTTCAGCGTGCTCGCGGGGGCCATACACAATATTAGGCAGGTGTACCAGTTTCTTTGGCTCTTCATTGTTAGAAAACGGCTATTTCCACAATCCTTGTAAAATTTTGTAAAACTACATGGACAACGTTGTTAACAAAGCAGATTTCGGAGCCAACAGCAAATGACTAAAATTATAGCATATTGTTTTTGGGACAGATGGGAATTCCCTGACAGTCTTTAAAGTACTGATGGCAAGCACGTTTGAAAGTTCACACGTTCCGTGTAGAACGGGCTTAACAGTCACGGCCTCGCACTCTTTTCTTATAGGCAACTATATATAAAATGTAAACAGCGATACTACGTATTGGCTACACTACAATGTACAGCTTGTTTTAATTGTAATGTCTCACTTGTTTTTATAAGAATCTGTAGAAAAGCATATCTAGTATGACGCAGATTCGTGCTATATCAAAAATGTAAAGATAAAAAGATAACTTTAAAGTTAATAATTTGTTTTAATTTTATTTTGATTACGTCGATAAACCTATGGACTATTCAAAAAGAATGCTGTTGTACGTAGGGGCTTCAGAAAATAAGTTACACGTGTCGTCCACAGCTACGTTCACTGCCCATAAAGAGTGGGGAATTGCCAGAAGAGAGAGTTCTTGTTCCGGGTTTCCTGCAGACATAGTTCCGCTACGGTATGGATAATAAGTGCATCACAGTGTCGGGGCGAAATGGCGCGGCATATGGAAACAAGCTGCAAAGTTGTAAATCATAGGACAGTACGATTCTTATGGGCAACAGTTTCCCTGTGAAATTCTGGCGATATGTGGACCAAATGCAATGTCGCTCCCGGCCGTACTGAAACAGTCAGCAATTTCAGCAAGGCTGCATAGGCGTGGATGATGCTGATTGTGAATTCCAGATCATGCACCATGCGATTTCCATCTAGTGCCCCAGCTGAAAAAACGTGTATGGGAAAAGAGGCTTTCCAACGATGAGGACGTTCACACAAATGTTCCCGAATGCCGAAGGGACCAAGGAGTGGATTTCTGTCGCCAAGGAATTAAACGATTGGCGGAACGTTTCGACCGTTGATTACAGAGTCTTCGTGATTATGTTGAAACATAGTGTCATGTATTTGTAGTAGTTTCAAGTGTAGTACAGCCTTTAATAAAAGTTACTTGGGCTGCCATAATAATGTGTAACTTACATTTTGGAGACAAAGTTGTAGTTCGATGCAGAAAAACACGAAGAGGATCGACGTTTGGTGCTGGAACTGGCAGGTGAGTCGTCCCCCCCCCCCCCTCCCCCCGCCCCAGGCCACACACACACACACACACACACACACACACAGAGAGAGAGAGAGAGAGAGAGAGAGAGAGAAATAAAGGAAAGAATAGGAAAGATCCAAAGCGGAACTATGGGAGAAATTCCGAAGCAGACAGTGAGCTTTACGGAGAGGCTTACTGGTAAAATTTCGAGAGTGTAAGTACCAACAAAAGTCAGACTACATGCTACTTTTTACCATACATCATTCTAAATGGCGAAGAAAAAGAAATCAGAGATACACAATGTGATTAAAGTATCCGAACACCTGGCTGAAACTGACTTACAAATTCCTGCCGCCCTCCATCGGTAATGCTGGAATTCAATGTGCCTCACCCTTAGCCTTGATGATAGCTTCCACTCTCACAGGCATATGTTCAATCAGGTGTTGGAATGTTTCTTGGGAAATGGCAGCCCATTCTTCACGGACTGCTGCACTGCGGAGAGGTATCAATTTAGGTTGGTGACGCCTGGCCCGAAGTCGGCGTTCCAAAACTTCCCAAAGCTGTTCTATAGGATTCAGGTCAGGACTCTATGCAGGCCAGTCAATTACAGGGATGTTACTGTCGTGTAATCATTCCGCCACGGGCCGTGCATTATGAACAGGTGTTTGATCGTGTTGAAAGGTGTAATCGCCATCCCTGAATCGCTCTTCAACAGTGGGAAGCAAGATGGTGCTTAAAACTTCAATGTAGGCCTGTGCTGTGATAGTGCCACGCAAAACAACAAGGTCTGCAAGCCCCCTCCATGAAAAACACTACCACACCATAATACCACCGCCTCCGAATTTCACTGTTGGCACAACACACGCTGTAGATGACGTTCATCGGGCATTCACCATACCCACACCCTGCCATCAGATCGCCACACTGTGTACCGTTATTCGTCACTCCGCGCAACGTTTCCCACTGTTCACTCGTCCAATGTTTACGCTATGCCAGGCGTCGTATGATATTTACCGGCGTGAAGTGTGCCTTATGAACAGCCGATCGACCATGAAATCCAAGTTTTCTCACCTTCCGCCTATGTGTCATAGTACTTGCAGAGGATCCTCAGTTTGGAATTCCTGTTCAAATGGTTCAAATGGCTCTGAGCACTATGGGACTCAACTGCTGTGGTCATTAGTCCCTTACAACTTAGAACTAATTAAACCTAACTAACCTAAGGACATCACACACATCCATGTCCGAGGCAGGATTCGAACCTGCGACCGTAGCAGTCGCACGGTTCCGGACTGCGCGCCTAGAACCGCCAGACGACCGCGGCCGACGGAATTCCTGTGTGATGGTGTGGATAGATGTCTGCCCATTACACATTACGACCCTCTTCAACTGTAAGCGGTCTCTGTCAGTCAACAGACGAGGTCAGCCTGCACGCTTTTGTGCTGTACGTGGCCCATCACGATTCCACTTGACTATCACATCGGAAACAGTGGACCTAGAGATGTTTAGGAGTGTGGAAATCTCGCGTACAGAAGTATGACATAAGTGCACAAATCACCCGAGCACATTCGAAGTCTGTGAGGTCGTTGATATGGACTACCTGACAGTAGGTGGCAGCACAATGCATCTAACGTGAAAAACGTATGTTTTTGGGGGTATACGGTTACTTTTGATCACGTAGTGTACTCGAGATTATACAAACGATTATTTACTGTCGTTTTAACGCACACCACTCACAAATAGACCAAGATGGACGAAAAGTGATCATGTTTTATAGTGTACTCTTCGTCAAACCACCTTTAGTTGAGTTTTGAATTACAAATTGTAGCATGTCTATTTAGGCTCTGGCTCTACATGAGTATATCATACGTACATTACGTGATCAGCAATATCCGGACAGCTATTATGACAGCTTGAACTTTCAATTAATAGCCTAAATTTCTGTGGAGGAATGACATCCCATTCTTCCTCAAGAGCCGAACCAGAGACTGCAGTGATTTTGGACGCTGGGGTCAGGAGCGAAGACGACGGTCTAATACCAAAAGCGATCCATTGTGATCAGGTCATGACTCTGAGCAGGCTAGTCCATTTGTTGAATGTTACTGTCCACAAACCATTGCCTCACATGTGATGAGTCTTTATGACGGGATCCATTTTCATGCTGGTCGTCTCCGACCTGTTCCTCGGTTATACACAGTTCAAAATGCTGTACAATGTGTTCATATCTTTCTGCATTTAGCGTTTTCTTAAGAGCAATATCGGGACCTAACCCTAACCATGAAAACACATCCATACTTCACTGTTGGCACGACACATGATCAAGGACGCCCATACGATACTTTCTAGGGATGGCCTAGACCTGAGGGTATGGATCATTTTTAATATGCGGTAGCGTTCTCGCTTCCCGCGCCCGTGTTTCCGGGTTCGATTCCCGGCGGGGTCAGGGATTTTCTCTGCCTCGTGATGACTGGGTGTTGTGTGATGTCCTTAGGTTAGTTAGGTTTAAGTAGTTCTAAGTTCTATGGGACTGATGACCATAGATGTTAAGTCCCATAGTGTTGAGATTCATTTGAATCATTTTTAATATTTTGGAAAACAAATAGTGACTTGTAAGCAGACAAAAAAAAATTTCAGTTCCGATCACGTTAAAAACATGCGTAATACCGACTTCTAAATCATTTTATTGAAAGAAAAACACCTGACTACACTATATTTTCCTTTCCCTGAGTGCTAGGGGAGGCTCGCCTCTCCGCCGACCCCCACCCCCCCCCCTTCCCCCCAGCTTCAAAAAATGGTTCAAATGGCTCTGAGCACTTAGAACTACTTAAACCTAACTAACCTAAGGACATCACTCACATCCATGCCCCAGGCGACTGTAGCGGTCGCGCGGTTCCAGACTGAAGCGCATAGAGCCGCTCGGCCACACCGGCCGCCCCCCTCCTCCCCCCAGCTTCCCCACAGGTACAGGCGCCCACACTGGTTGGCACTTGATGCAGATTACAGAAAAAAAACAATAGGAAGAAAAATAGGAGCAAATAAAAAAGTTTGCACGATTATGAAAATGACGCGGCAAAGTATTGTAAATTTAAATTTAAAAAATTACATTTAAACCATTTAATCGGACAAAAAAGAGTTATTTGATCAGGTTTACAAATGAATAAAATTGCTGCATTTGACGAGGTTCGAACCTACGACCTTCAGCCCTACGCCACTGCACTGTGGAACAAATGCTTACGACTCTGGTGACCCAGTCGAAATGACGACTTGAAACCTTCAAAAATTCGACTTGCACCGTCTTGCACTGTGCATCGCAAGCACGTCAAATGAAATCTGATTTTGGACGGTCATGTCGTCATACCTAATAGCAATAAGTTGGATAGTAGACGAGCGTTCCGTGAGCACTGTTACATTAATAAATTTAATTACTATACAGTTCATGTCTATGTCTACATCTACATCTACATGGATACTCTGGAAATCACATTTAACGACCTGGCAGAGGTTTCGTCGAACCATCTTCACAATAATCATCTTGGGGTTGAAACTCTTTTTTCCGTGTTTGCTTTAGCAATACGTATGTTTCTGGATAGGGTCCGCCTTTAGCAAAACACAATTATATTTTTTAACCCACACATGTTTCACTTCAGTTTCAGCATCTTCATGAATTCATAATTTATTTGTTTTTTCAAATATCTGTAATTTAGATTTGAAAACAAAAAGTTGCATGTATACAAACAGTAAAGAACATTCTTTATCTTTAACAGATGAGGAATAAAAGCCCACCGAAGATGCTGCAACTGCAGTGAAACGCGTTTGGGTTAAAAAACAAAACAGTTTTTTGCTGAAGGCGGACCCTATCCAAAAACATACGCCTTCACAATAATTCTCTATTATTCCAAGCTCGAACAGTGCGCAGAAAAAACGAACACCTATATCTTTTTGTGCGAGCTCTGATTTCCCTTTTTCATTTTAATGTTCGTTCTCCTTATGTAGGTCGGTGCCAACAAAATATTTTCACATTCGGAGGATAAAGGTGGTGTTTGACATTTCATGAGAAGATTCCGTTGCAACGAAAAATGCCTTTGTTTCAATCATGTCTATCCCAAATCCGGTACTCTCTTCCCTACTTCTCTTCTTTGAGCTTTCTCCCACTCCCTCAATCCTATCTGCTGAATATCACGCGAGCCAAAAGAGAACGGACAAGCGTAGTGCAGGCAGTCTCTTCAACAGATCTGTTGCATCTTCTGAGCGTTCTGCTAATAAAACGCAGTCGTTGGTTCGCCTTCCCCACAGTATTTTCTGTGTGTTCTCTCCAGTTTAAGTTGTTCATAATTGTAATTCCTAGGCATTTAGTTAAATTTACGGCCTTTAGATTTGACTGATTTAAAGGTGTAATCGAAGTTAAACGGATTCCTTTTAGCACTCATGTGAATGACCTTATACATTTCATTATTTAGGGTCAATTGCCAATTGTTGCACAATACGGATATCTTTTCTAAGTAGTTTTGCAATTTCTTTTGATCTTCTGATGACGAGAAAGAACAGCGTCATCTGCAAACAAAGTAAGAAGGCTGCTCTGATTGTCTCCTAAATCGTTTTTATAGATAAGGAACAGCAGAGGGCCTATAACACTAACTTAGGGAACTCCAGAAATCACTACAAGGCACAGTGCTTGTCAGAGTGTATTTGTGGAAATAATATCAAATCAGCTCGGAGCCTTAATACCAGTACAAGATTTTAGTAATGTGCTATCGTGCGAATTTTCAAGCAGTTTTATTAGAAACCCAGATGCGTTAATTTTTATGTTCAGTTCTGGTACTGTGATTGTTTGCAAGACTAAAGATAAAGATTAGAAATACTCAGGGCAAACATTTTAAACTGAGTCATTTTGTTTTGCAAATGGCACATGCAAAGTTTATTGAAAACGTATTGCTTTCTCGCAGACGAATTGTTTGATGTACCGGTTAGTCTGGATTCCGCATCGTGTAGCATGAGCTCCACATATTTTTGTTCAAAATTAAATTTTCACATAGTTCTGTAGCCCTGCACCGATGCTTACATATTTCGGTATCAAAATAAGATTTATACATTTCTCAGACATCACTTACGAACACGAATTTAAATATATAATAACTTTTCACTGATCGACCTTTTCTGTCAGGATGCGTATTTATATGAAAGTTGTTCTGCACAACATTACATGCTTTGATGTAGCGACTGCTTTCAGAATTTGTGACGTAACAATGGGGTAATCATACACTGCTTGCTACTACAGGAACATAATTTGATTTCCACATTTATTACCAGTGAACAATGTAAACAAATTTTCTGGAGAACAGTTAAAATTTGCTTATGCAGGAACAGATCTATGGTGTATCTCTGCAACTTTGAACACCGACTTTGTGAAAAATATTTTATCTACAGTTGTGAACTTCTGAAATCCTACAAGTCAGATATGCATTTTTACTGTTATATTGTGCTTAGAATAAGAGATTTTGCTGTTGATCTTTACTGTTGATAATGATATACTCCTAGTCGAAAGTATTCTTGTGTATTGTGTTATATAGTTAGACATACAATGATTTTTATGTTATATGCTAATAAGTGTCCTTCGTTGAAGTGTAGATATTTTATTGCTCACTGATATTATCAGAAGCTTGGTTTTACATTTATTTAGTGAATTCTGTCAGTAGCAATTAAAGTATTTCTCTATTTTCTTTAATATGTATAGGAAGTGATGTTAGTAGTTATCTATATAGTATAGATACTCAGTGTATGAGTGATTTCGTTTTTGTTTGCTGCTTTACTATAACTGCTTTAAAGTGTAAAGTGCTTAAGTGCTTCCAGAGCTATTTCAAATGTTAGAACCGTAGCTGATGCAACTTATGATGATTCTGTGGACAGAGAAGGGACACGTGAACAGTGATGCTTTCAGAATACTGTTTTAATTAAGACAAATAGGTCAATGTCTCACAGGAATGACCAGGGTAATTTTTCAGCAGCAAAAATTGAACAAGGAAGTGCAGTTGGGTATTCTAGACTGGAAACAGTGTCTGTAGGATGTAACTGGTCACAACCGTCAGCTTCTGTAGCTAAGCATTCAGGTTTTGCAACCACAGTTGTTGATCAAAGTGAGCCAGTCTCTAACCCTTCCTGTAGTAATGCAGACGATGCGAACAATGATTTTTTGCAAAGTACTCTGAAGGGGTTATCAGAGCACAATGAAGAAGAGGATGGAAAATTTTAAGAACGTAGCAGAAGACTGGACAAAAAGTGAAATGATATGCCAGTGATCTAGAACAAAATAGTAAAAAATTAAGGAGGAACTTTTGGCTAATTTAAATGAGAAAACTAAACAGGTTAAGCAAGACGCACCTACAGAGTTCAATCCTGTAATAAATGCAACAGCGAGACAATGAGTTTGAAACTCAAATACTAAGTGCACTGGTACTACAAGACAACTCAACACATCCTTGAAAAACCTAAACAGTCAACATAAAAATATCCAGTTCACTATGGAAATTGGCAACAAATCCATAAACGTCTTAGATCTCACCATTGACGTCAGTACACACACACATTGTTTCAAAATTTACAGAAAAACAAAATCTTCAGACACAGTAATCCCTTCTTGCTCACAACACCCCATAGCTCACAAACATGCAGCTTTCCACTCAATGGTACACCATCTCATATCTATCCCCATGTTCAGAGATGATTTTAAAGCAGAGTTAGATACAATAAAATATTGCCACAGTCAATGGCTACAATCCAGTTCGTATTGACCACATCTTGCACAGGAAACAAAAACGGAAAATTATACCCCTCCTCTATGCCCCACCTGCTCCCCCATCCACTGTCTGCAAGAAATGGCGTACAGCCGGCAGCGGTGGTCTCGCGGTTCTAGGCGCGCAGTCCGGAACCGTGCGACTGCTACGGTCGCAGGTTCGAATCCTGCCTCGGGCATGGATGTGTGTGATGTCCTTAGGTTAGTTAGGTTTAAGTAGTTCTAAGTTCTAGGGGACTAATGACCACAGCAGTTGAGTCCCATAGTGCTCAGAGCCATTTGAACCAATGGCGTACACTACCATTTCTAGGTCAGGTATCACAGATTGTAGCCAAAGCACTGAAATCCTGCAAGTATAGGCTTTCCTACTATGTCAGGAACACGACAGCCTAGTGTGTTTTTAATAGCAAAGACTAGATCCAGTTATTAGCCAACAGTGGAGTATATAAAATCACCTGTTCTGATTCTGACAAATTTTACATTGGTCAGTCAGGAAGAGACATAACTAGGCTGGCTGAACATGAATGCAGATGGAGGTTGCAGAATTCAGACTCTGCATTTGCTGAGCATGTACTGAGTGAGGGTCACAACTACCAGCCAGTGTCCCATGTACATCACTTAGCAAACAAAGGCCATAAACTCAACCTGCTGGAGGCCCTGGAAATTAACAAACATCTTGCACACAGTCCAGATCTCATCCTCAATTACCAGACACAGCTCAACACTTCCCCTCTCCTAAACTTCATATAATCATCTTTGTTGTTCATTACTTCCCACACTCTCTATTCCTACATATTCCCATTTTCCTATATTCATTAAGTTGTTTTGTTTGTTGAAGTTGTCTTTGTATTCCACATAGACTGTAGTTTCAATAGTTAAGGCTTTCTTTTAACTTGTGCTTGTATTACTGCATATGTTTAACACCCCTTGTAGTTGTCTCATCTAATACTGTTCATATTTTACTTTGCTCATTTATTTTATGAAAACTGGTACACATCCACTGCTTTGATTATAATGTTAATGTTAAAATGCAGTACCACCACACTCTCAATCTGTAGGTTCTCTCAAACACCTCTATTTTCCTGCATTTATTAATTTCTCTTTATCTCATTGATGTTTCTTTAGTTCCATATGTATCCTGTATTTACATTGATAACTGTCTCTTCTTTTAATTGGTTGTTACTCACTCTCCACGTTTCATACTTCCTGATGCAGCCTTGTCAAGTACTAATTTTATTAGTTTTGTTTATTAATAGAAACTGTTATGTAGGCATGTTATTCCTATTTTGTGCTAAAGGTTTTCCTGTCTACTCCAGTGTTATTTATGTACTGTTCAGTTTTTACTTTTTCATTACAAAGATGTTACTTACTGTATGTTTCTACTTCAGTCTAGATGTGTTACTTCTCTTCCAATGTTGTCTGCTAACATTTAACTCCTTTGGTGATAATACTCAGTAAATGTCTGAAGATGGCCTTGTAAGCCGAAAACCGGTTAACAATAAAAGTAATAGAGCAGAACAAAAGCAAACTGGTGCTTTTCATTTATTATAATGTTGTGTTACCAAGAACCGACGGAAGATTCTGTTAACAGATACTAAGTCTTCAAAAGGAATGCACATCATTTAAGGCTAAGTTACTCCTGAGCTGTTAAATACAGTTACCAAACAGGTAGAGGAACTTTCTGTTACCGTGACCCAACTGACTAGCAATGTAGACACAAATTCTCTTCCTTTCGCAGAGTCGAAAGAACATCTTTCTCTTCATCATTTTAAACAGGGACAGATGACCATTAATCAAGAGCACAAGTCTGACGTAAGGGAACTGGGTGATCGATTTCGCACACTGAATGGAAAATCAGTCACGGGCATAATGATGGCGACAGCTATACTTTGCATTTTAATACTCCTGACGAACTTACTGATTTGTGTCATGTAGGTGAACTGCTACACGAACCCAGAGCGTTACGCGTACAAGACAGCACGGATGCCCCACACACAACGAAAAATAATTTGTCCTCCCACCAGAATGATTCATTTGATTAAAAACCTTTTCTCACTGTTCGAAAGTTTAAGATTTTCGTAATTCTCGCAGAGACATGCACCCCAGAGAGTGGCTACAAGAATTCCAATGCTGTCTCGCACTTTTATGGCCAATTGGTCATGAACTTAAAATATATGTAGTGGTTTAGAATCTGGATCAGCCACAAGAACGAGAGCAATCGGACAAGAATGAGAGACTGAAGGTGAATTTTGACATGCAGTCTTGTCGGCGTAATGGTCTGAAGCAACACAAAACAGAGTCAAAAACAGTATCACTGCGCTAAAGAATTTTGTACAGTCAGACTCTTCCAGCCTGGCAGACTATTTTCAGCACATGACACGTAAGAATCGCTTCTTATCGAATCCGTAGAGTCCCTCTGAATTAATAAGAATTTGTTTGACTAAACTACTGACAACCTTGCTACACATTATTGTGGCAGGACGCTGTAAGATGACATTAAGGCTTTTCAAAATTTATTGCAAAAACTCGAAGTTGACAGTGAGGATTTCTTCTCGCGAAATAAGTACAGAGATGGCATCTGACAAAATTTCCAATCACAACTAAACATATCGGGTATGAGTATTCTGAGAATCGGAACAACAGTTATGAACAGAATAATCTATTGTCTAATAGTCGTGATCAAAATTATTCAACGTATTGGCATTCTAGAAACCAGTGTAAGTAGTGGATCCAGCTCTCTTTGATAAGTACATCAACTGGCAACTGATGCCTTCTAGAGTTGGGTGTTACTATTTCTTCCTTTATTTCACGGTGTACTCACCGTCTCCTACTGTCCTATTTGGGTAGTAAGTGAAAGTAATTCTCTTCTGCTTTCCTAGTGTAAGTACAGTAAAGTAAGTTTTGTGATTGGTTGACGTTCCAGTACAAGAAATTATTTTCCTAACTGGTGATAAATGTAGTGTGCTATGAACTTCAGGTAATTTCTGAATTATTTTTCAGAAGATGAGATGTTTGAAAATAGTTATATGAAGCTACCAATCCTCAACTATTGACTACTGGTAATACAGAGAAATAACCTTCCAGTTTGAAATGAATATTTATATTGCATAAAACTGGACACAGTATAAGAATGACAGGGTATAGTTAGACATTTATGTAAAAAAATTTATACTGAGACGAAAAGGTAAGAAATCACGTGCTTGTGATGTACCTGTATTTGTGTGATGAAAGAAGAACTTGGTATTATGCAATAATGTAAATGGCACTTGTGCTGAGGATTAATGAAGGAATAATATGTACTGAATTATAATGTGCATCTAAGTGAACATATTTTTTTAAGAAATAATACACTTAAGATTCTTGCTCCAATAGTATAAGATGTTGACTGATACATGACCGACATTAACTGAACTCTAATCAGGTTTCCTATTCTTAGAGTGAGTATACAATAATTATCTATTTTTGTGATTGATCATTAATTGCTTACTTATATAATCAATTCGTTGAAATGTCAACAAAACTTTACAGACAAGCCTTATATGCAATTTATATGATGTTCATGTTATAAGATAACCATTCCTGCTGTATGTATATGAGATAAGGATTTTTGTGATTTTCAGGACAATTCATTTTGTCACTAAAATGTATGTATTCCTTTGTAAATTTGTTTAATGTATTATGGATGAGCATGGGAGATGATATTCGTTAACACACACACAAATCTTAATGGAAAGATTATGCTGGATGGCTTGATATAATTTTCTGTGGCACTTAGCTGAGTGCCACACCATCTCTCAGCTAATGAAAGATTGACTAATGACAGCACTGCTCACTATAGCAATTTTACAGCAATGATTGTAGCTCTCAAAATTCTGTGTTGTCAGTGGATGTTGTGACAAGACTCTTCATCCGCCCTTAGTCTGCCTGGATAACATACTTATTTTGAGCTCTGTGGATTGTCAGTAGAGAAGCTGAAGGCAAAGTACTATGCTCCCTGAGTCTGCCCCAGGAATATGTTCCTGCTCCTGTGTTGGTGCAACTCTGATAAGCGTGTCTGTGACAAAACAGTGATGCCTGTGACATTTTGCTATGACACTTTTTCCCTCCTATTGCATGATGTTGTCCTCATTTGTTTTCTCAATAATTCTGAACAGACAATTGTGAGCATTTTTATACCATACTGTAAATGTACGTATCTCTCTTGCTTTATTTGAACTGACAGGAATATGTACTTGTCTATAAGATTTTCTGAAACATCTCAACAAACAATTGTAACTGCTTTGCAAGGTCTTGTACCATGTTGCATGAAATGTGTGCATCTTTCTTACTTCATTTGAACTGACAGGAATTCTACCTTCACTATATAGGTTTCTTTCAAACATTTGTACAGCTTATTGCAATGACATTTAATACTCGTACTTTGTACTTTATTGTAAAACTGTACGTATTTAGACCACTGTATTTGACTGAGCTACGGTCGCGGGTTCGAATCCTGCCTCGGGCATGGATGTGTGTGATGTCCTTAGGTTAGTTAGGTTTAAGTAGTTCTAAGTTCTAGGGGACTGATGACCACAGCAGTTGAGTCCCATAGTGCTCAGAGCCATTTGAACCATTTTTGACTGAGCTAGATTACTGATTTACCACAGCAAGCATCTTACGCCACGTATTCTGCATCATGACAAATAAGTTAAATTGACATATTACAGGAAACTTTGTATAGTTTTCTGGGGTACTGTAGCCGAAGCGCAGTGACCAGTTTTCGTCCAAAGCGCTGGTCGAGTTCATCCGTATGTTCAGAAGGGGAGGTCGACGAGCGTTTGCCGGTTGACCATAACAGAATCGAAGTTTACGTCCTGCAAGCTTTCTCAAGCGATTTTACAGAAACTATTTCGTAAAAAAAATCATTTTGCTTTACTTTTAGCTTTATATGTCCGGATCATTATGATGTGCCTATCATTTCGTTAATGGTCATAGTTATTGTGCTATTTAAGTGGAAGTTATACACTGTGCGGAATTCGAAAAAGTTTGCAGAGAAAAACAGAGGTCACTATGATTTTGCGTTTGGTGCATATTACATAATATGTTTGCAGCGCAGTTTGAGGCGCCATATCACGGATTGCGCGGCCCCTCCCGCCGGAGGTTCGAGTTCTCTCTCAGGCATGGCTGTGTGTGTTGTTCTTAGCATAAGTTTATTAGGTTAAGTAGTGTGTAAGTCTAGGTACTTTTAACCTCAGCAGTTTAGTCCCTTAGGAATTCACGCACTTTTGAACATAATATGTTGCTGCATACGAAATTTAACTAACACACTGAATTTTTCTTTAGACTTTGGTGGAGCTCTATCTGTCAGCAATCTCGAAAAAATTGATCTGACGTAGCACATTCAGTTTCTATCGCACTGCTCCAGCGATAAAACCAGGATGAAATAGCCACAACATTCTTCATATTTCATGTACGGTTTGCGATATCGAAATGAGATTTTGGCTAATGTTAATACACAAAGAGGAGAGTATTTTTCCATATGGTTATTATGCAAAACTTCGTTATCTACTTTGTTATTCCACTAATTCAGACTTTTCCGACGAAAGAATGTAATTTTTAAAAGCCATCGATAGCTGGTGAAACGGGAAATGCTATGGCTTTTGGAACAATGTAAGTGAAGTCATTACAGGATTCTTTTGTACCGAGGATGTGATTTTTCATAAGATGCTGACATTTTTCCTCAGTTACTCGCTTAATAAATTTAATAAACCACTGTTTCAGAAATTTCTCACAATTGCGTCTGCACAACAACTAGTGAAGTGAGACTGTATAAACTCCGCTGAGTTCTGGCACAACAATCAAATTTTAAAATGGCAACAAGAGAAATGTGTAGGTTTTACTCAAAATTCCCCACTTGTGACACTTCTCCGAAAATCACAAATGGCTAATAAACCAGGCAAAAATAAATCGCTGCATTTTCGGCACAGTTCTTTTTAGATACTAATCAAAGAAGCTCTTTTTGAATGGTCACCATGCAAGTGTGGGCATGAATGGGTCCATTTAATATTTACAAAAATGTGAGTGTAGGCTTCAGTTTAGAACGGCAATTCTCATCCAGCTCTCGGCATTTCCTCTACAGCGCCTTCCTACAGCCCCCATCACTACAGCTATCCCCATGAATGCCATGCCACGGTATTCTATGTGTACTATACACTTGTTTGCATGTGTGCATAGCTGTCTCTACTTCAACTTATGTACCATATTTTCATCACTTTGCGCCTGTTCACTGACATTTTGTATATATTGTGACCCACACCAGGATTTTGCAACCACACACTTCGTACCACGTTTTTGTGATTGTGTCTTTTGAAAAATTTGTTGAGTACCACCTGCTACTGAATCAGCAGAAACCACTCTGCAAAATTCTTGTTTAATAGTCGACGGATGATAAATGGTGGCTGTCCCATTTGCCATGACGAGTTTCGGGAAGTTTTGGCCATAAAGGTGAATGGAGTTGCGAAGTTGATAGATGCGCTCAACCTCTGTAACATAGATATAATCATATCCTTTGTAAAGCTGTGTCTGAGAATAGAGACGTTTGTCAGAGTAAGTCAGAGAGAATCAGTAACAGTGTGTGCTGGATAATCTACCAATGTACTTGGTTTAAAAAGAAGGGAAGCTGGCCATCAGTTTTTGGAGGCAGCATTATTTAAAAAGGCTTTTGTAATAATCTATTGTGAGGACAGATATTGAGTATATGAGATTAAATTAATGGAAGAACCATAAAAGCCAACTTTTATGGAAGTCCAGTTTTTTTAATATTTGTGACCGTAATTTCTTATTATTAGAACACGGCATTTGATTTAAGTTTGCTGTAGAAATTTTTTAATGAAGCAGATGGCCTTGTGTTACAGTTGAAACATGTGTCGGGGAAGGCAATTGTACACTAGAGAGTTATTAAGAAATATTTATATTAACTTGTCTAGGTGTGAGAACTTTTGAAAAGGTGTATAGTTGTCATTTTTTAATGAAGCATAGTTAAACTTGGAGTCTTTGTTCTCATTTATCAGTCGGTAAGATTAGTTCCCCACTTTCATTTTACTTTCATGATTTTGGTTGCACACTCACATTGCACATTGCAACAATTTGTGTACTGAGAAACATTTTACGAAAACTGGTAAGATGCCGTCTTGCATTGCGCGTCGCAGGTACGGCAACTGAAATTTGAATTTTGCCAGTCACATCATTATTCATAATAGGAACAAGTTAGAGCAGACGAGCGTTCCGTGCGGACAGGTAGGTCAACAAATTTCATTACCATCAAAGTTCATGTCCATTGTAAGACACAGTGATTGCCAGAGTGCATTTGTGAAGACAATATCATATCAGTTCAGAGGCTTAATACCAGTAGAAACTTTGAGTAAAGTGCTATCGTGTGAATTTTCAAGCACTTTTATGGGAAACTCAGATGCGCTAGTTTTTATGTTCATTTGCTGAGTAAATACAATAACAATTCTTGTACGATGATTGTTTGCAAGACGAGAGGTAAAGATCAGCAATATTCAGGGCCAACATTTCAAACTGAGCCTTTTTTTTTTTTTTTGTACTCAGATAGAATTTGTAAATTGTATTGAAAGCGGATAACTTCCGCGCAGACGAATTGTTTGATGTACTGGCTAATCTGGATTTCGTATCGTATAACATGAGCTGCACAGGTTGTCATTCAAAAGTAATTTTTCACCTAATTCTGTCGCTCTGCATCGAGATTTACATAATTTCTCAGATATCAACTTGACACTTACTAACACGAGCTTAAATATATAAGAAACTTCCGAGGGCCAGACCCAGGACTCATCCAAATACATTTAGAAAGGAAGCCAGACAAGGAATTGGCAGTGAAGTGGCCAATTGTTGTGGTGGTTTGGTAACGGCAAAGGGTTCGGACGTTACGCTGAGCGTTCTAGTTGGAGAAAACCAGCTCCGACGCTTGAAGTGTCAACTATCAAATAATTTGAATCGAATTACAGTGACTGCTGAATGCACTGAGCTGCATTCTATTCTGAGTCGCATTTTATTCTATGACCAACAACCATGAATTTTATTAAATCAATAGTTTCTAAGTGAGGTATTACCTGTACTGTGGTCAAGCACCTTGCAGCACCAAATTTGTTTTATTCCGTCCCGATGAGACTCAGCCGCTGTTTTCTTCATATTTTAACATGACAGTAACACCTCCCGCAAATGACGACAATTAAGCTCGTAAACTGACATTTTCAATCAAGAACAACTTCACGATGCCGGCATAAATCGACTAACGTTTGAATGAGGTTATGTTGACCGAGCTAACTGCCTGACGTCTGCGATCTGTTTCTTTCGACCGCTACTTACCGTTGTCGCCACCTATCGGCAAATGGCGGAAGCAAAGTTGTACACCCTGCAATTCATGCTTGTTGGCCTTAGTGAAGTGGAATGTAACTGCATTCGGCGGTCTCTGCAGAATATAAAAGAGTCGGGAAAGCGAACGGTCCTGGTAATTGGACGAAATAACCCATGAGAAGATTATACTTTGGACGTACCCTCTGAATCGCCACATGGATATTAGGAAAGAAGACGCGAATAGGAAGCCAGTTTGATATTAGAGGATGTGCTCGCTAAACATCACAAAACAGCATTTGTTATGCGGATTAAAAAAGACTTTGACGAGGATACGTTTGTTTGCGTGGCCATCTTCCGCAGCAGCTGTTAAAATCTGTTACCATTTTTTATCCGTTTTGAGCTGACTGCAATTTAATTAAAAAGAATTACACCAGACGCGTTTCCCTTTTATTTATAAATCATCTTCCCTGGTTATTCTGCAGATTGTATACTTACGTTTGTACACTTTTGGTTGTTTTAGATTAAAAACAGCGATTTTGTTTATAAAGTTGGTGCGCAAGTTACGGTGTTTCTTCACATATTCTGTTCCTTCCTCCCTTGTTAGTAGCGATTGACGTCGAGAGACTTCGATTCACAGTTCCACTTGGCAGCTTTTTCCATTGTGCAGTATATATTGTGCCACATTATTTATACTTCACTTTTGTAAGCTCACACACATAAAGTAGTTTCAGAGGTTGGGAACACTCACAACGTGAACGAAAACGAACGAACAGATATAGACACTGTGACTGTGCGGAATGAGAACCAGTTTACGAAAGTGTAAATAATGCAGCACAAGAAACACTGCCGAATGGCAAAAACTGCCAAGTGCAAATGTAAATCGAAGTCTTTCGACGTCAACCGCTGGTAACAAGGAGGGAAGGCGTAGAATATGTAAAGAAACAGCGTAAGAAACTTTCACACCAACTTCATAAACAAAACGTTGTTTTCAACCTAAAACGACAAAAAATGTACAAATGTATGTATACAATTTGCAGAATAACCACGGAAGACATTTTATAAATAAACGCGAAACACGTCTGGCGTAATTCTTTTTAATTAGATAGCAGTCAGCTGAAGACGGATAACCAACAGTAACAGACACTGGCGAGGAGTTTAGAGCCCTGGACTGTAACACGAAAACAAGAAAAATCAAGAAGGTCTTACTGTGAGAAACTAACTCATTGTACATGTATGTGCTGCCTGTAACAAAAGAAAAGTACAGTCGTTTGATGTCCGTGTTCAAGTCGGTGCTTGCCGCTCTAGGATAGGAATATCGGTCATTTTACGCGTACGAAAACGAACCACATCAAAGAGATCCTGAAGGATGTGAATCTTCATCTGCAGATTCTATAAATGACTCTGACAATGACATTTGTTTTTGAAATCTTTGGTAAGTTTTAAGGTGAAAATGTGAATGAATAACAGCGTGTTCCACAAGAATTGACAAAGCAGCTTATGATTAAAACAGTTCCTGCATATTATGTGTTTCTTTGCATATAAATGTGAGCACCTTAGCAGTCGGCTTATTCTGAAAATCAAAAGTAGGTAACTCGGCTTCTGGACCAGTGCAACAGGTGGATATCTCCTATTTTAGTAAAAAGAAATCGAAGTTATCAAATTAAATAAGCACATCAGACCAGAATTACTTCAAACACTTCGTGTACAGTGAAGTTTTATAGTTACTAGCAATTTTCAAACACGTTTCTTTCAATAACAGTTATTTACAGTTATCTAGTTGTTGTACTACGGAGACGATATGCTGTAAGATTCTAGAAGAAACAGACGTCAATGACGTTGGAGGATAGTCTTGTGGGCCACTTTTGCTGTCGTCCTTGTAGGAGATTCTGGACTGTGCTTTTCTTTCAACAGCTGGGAATGGTTCTTTTTCTTGAAGGTATCTATGGTAGAAAATAGTTAAAGCAGAGGTTAACGCAGCCGCAAATTCGGTATAGGGCTTCAGTCGGACACAGGAGCTTCGTTCAATTTTACTGATTTCTGCTGTTTCTGAACAGTACTGATATCTTTCTGTACAGCTCGTCTTTGTATTGGCGCTGCAATTAAATTAGGGAAATACCTCTGGATTTTTATTTGTAAAGGAATAAAAAGAGAAAGGTCACAAAACCAAGAATGTGTATTGTGGAAACGTAATAAAAATGTTGTGTGGTGGAACGTCATCAACGGCGCTCTCACGTGTTCGTTTGCCTGCCTACCAGCGTTAACGCCTATATCCCGACCTCTGTCTCTATTTTACGTTATCGACTGGTGCCTGCTCAGTTTCCCGACTTGACGTGAGAAATTGCTTCTGTTTTAACACCAGCAGCAACAACGCCGAAGATACTGCGGACGTTTCTATCACCACGAAACGCCCAAACGTGATGTTGGTTCTTGGACATCGCCCACACAACGGCTTCCCAGTCGCTTGGATTACAGGAGTACGCCACAACTCCCAGCCGCTACAGTGTCTGCTCTTTCCGGGTGACTTCCCGTTCCCGCTTCTCAAACCGTACTGTCCCTGCCCGCCTCCCCCTGCTGTCCATGATATTTTCATTGGCGTTGACGACATTTTAAGTATCATCAACCTCACTGGATGCACCCAACAGGTCGAAGGCGAAACGAATAAGGAAAATGTGAAGCATTTTTTTTAAATTATAAAATAGTCAAAACTGTCACAGTCATCGTTTTATCGATCTCACAGGAATTAACGTTGTAATCTACTACTACACCAAGAGTGCAACGTGTGTTTCTCAAAAAATGTCATTCTCTGTTTGTCCCATTTGGTTGTTTCCGTTATTACCAACTACATAAATAGCGAGATCGAGCCATGACAGTTGAGGCTTGCTATGATTACAACTTCGGCGTGCAGAGAGCGCGCGCGTCGTGGCACCTATAACCAGAGCCCCTTGTTCATTCACATAAGAACTCCCTATTTATTGTAAGATTCGGAAAAGCCACTAAACGTGCATCCACACGTTGCCATTTGCTTTTGAGTTTAACATACGCACGCGATTCTTCCAAACGCACAACCATACATGCTTATTTATAGATGCACAGTATCTTCAGTTTGAAGCTATGTGCACGGGTTGGTTATACGAAGTACCTTCGATAAGTAATGCAACACTCCATTTTCTCGGCAATTTGCAACTGACAAAATGCGGAGTTTCTTGTGGGACATCGTGGAATATTCCCGCTTCAGACCCTATAGTTTCATGGAGTCCCGATAGATGGCGGCGCTATACCAGGGGCAAATTTAGCTATTTGCCACCCATGAAAAAAATACTTCACACCCTCCTTTCGACATACATGTGCCACACAGTAACTTATATCTGCACGTAACTGAATACTATGACTGATGCTGCTGCTGCTAATAATAATAATAATAATAATAATAATAATAATAATAAATACAAGCATGTTGATCTCACCACACGGACGTCAGGCAAAGTTGTTTGCTACTGGCTTTCTTGGTATAATCCGTTTATCATAAGAATAAACCTGATATAAACATTGCATTATGTATTCTTGCGCGTTTGCTGGAACCTAAATTGGATTTCCGTTTCACGTCGGACTACACCCAAGCCATCTCGAGTACTGTCAAGTACGATAATAATGGTACGTTTTGTGCTCTGCTTTACTTGCACATCGACTTAGCGATAATACGGGACAACAGCCTTACCCTCGCATTTAACTTGCCGTCCATCTGGGACAGCTAGCCTGCAGTGGTGTGGCCATCTGCAGCTCACACGTGAACAGAGACGAGCAGAGGAGCAATACAGCTTCGAATGTCATTTAATTTCTAAGCAGAATGAAATAATACACTGCAAATCTCCCACAATACGCTCCTTAGACGACTAGACGAAAACCGTAACACGTTATCGTCTTAGCTAACGTACTATTGTAATTAAAAACAAGAATGATGAAAATTCTCGACTTAACCACAGTGTAATTTTTTTGCATAAGCTGTGTGTAGCGTAAGAGAGTATTGAAGGTTTTCACAGTATAGTTAAATATAGAAGCCAATGAAGGTATTACTTACAGTCAGTCGTCTGGTAATCTCTAAGCTCCGTCCTTATCCGAAGCAGAGAAATACATTTCAGTTCTGAAAGTGTCACCTACTGCGTTGTTAACGAGCCTGTCAACAACAGAATCCACAAACACAACCAGGCGCAGCATTTTCTCTTCTTATTTTATGACAACAGTTCTATATCCCGCCAGTGTTCGGCAGTGACGTGTGAAAAAGCAGCTCCAGTACGCTTGGCAGCTAATCAGTCTTGTTACTTCTCGGGTCAGATCTCGCAGCTTGGCTCGAGATCAGTTCTGTTGGGTTCATATTGTAATGGTACAGTAGCAAATGTAAAAATGCAGCGATGCTGTGAAAATGATTGTTTTTCATGTTTCTACGATACGTACCTACCTCTGTGGTATAAAACGAAGGACATGGTCCAAATAAAGAGCATTTTGTTTTTCATTTTTGCTTTAACAAATTAAATTGCTATGTTTTCTTAATTTAAGCAACTTTTATGAACAGTCTTTCATAAAACATCGATAATTAAGAATTTGTATTGGAAATGGAAACAGGAATTTCGCGTCCAATATGTAATTAGAAACAAGAAGTCGTGTATTAGTCATAAAAAATGGCGATGAGACATCACGAGATATAGGTCTTTTAAATTGAACGAGAAAAAGAAAAGAAAAGAAAATGATACCGTCTGTTTTTTGTGCTCCACCAACGTTTTTTTTAGGATGCAATAATCTTTACTGAACAAACTAACAGTACATATATATGTTGTTGTTGTGGTGATCTTCAGTCCTGAGACTAGTTTGATGCAGCTCTCCATGCTACTCTATCCTGTGCAATCCTCTTCATCTCCCAGTACCCGCTGCAACCTACTTCCTTCTGAATCTGCTTAGTGTATTCATCTCTTGGTCTCCCTCTACGATTTTTACCCTCCACGCTGCCCTCCAATACTAAATTGGTGATCCCGTGATGCCTCAGAACATGTCCTACCAACCGATCCCTTCTTCTGGTCAAGTTGTGCCACAAACTTCTCTTCTCCCCAATCCTATTCAATACTTCCTCATTAGTTATGTGATCTACCCATCTAATCTTCAGCATTCTTCTATAGCACCACATTTCGAAACTTGTCCAAACTATTTATCGTCCATGTTTCACTTCCATACATGGCTACACTCCATACAAATACTTTCAGAATACACACACACACACACACACACACACACACATATATATATATATATATATATATATATATATATATATATATATATATATATATATATATAATGCAACTGTTCTTCAAGGTACAATTAAAGCATATACAAATGATTGTTTTTAGTTTAACAAAATATTAGAAAAAATTAAATGCAACAAAATATAACACATTCTGTCTTCTCTTTTTCTTGTCGATGCATGAGAACGTGGATAAGGGTGTTGCATCATGTGATTGGTAGGCATGGCACGTCCCAACTTTGAGGGGGGTCAAGGAAGACGCTGCGGAGATAACCGGCAAAAGTTTGTCTTCGAAAGTAGATGAGTATATGGAGCTTAGCAAGAGGGTAGTCAAATGTCTGGGGCAACAACAAGAAATCTGGGGTTACCGTCGTTGGCGGGGCACGGAGGTAAAAGCTCGTGATTCTTTGGATCAGGAGCCTGTTGCAGTTTTATATCACATTTCTGTAGTTTACAGGTGTCTCGTCCAGGAAAATTACTTAGGAACTAAAAATTACTATAAAGATTCCTTATGGTTTTTTTTTCCTTTCTCCAGTTCACATAAATGTATTCACCCGAAAATCATCCTTTCCTTCAAAAGTGATATCAAGCTCGCTGTTTCTTTAACTTCCAGTTTTCTTTACTTTCTCCATTTTCTAGCTGTTATGTACATATTTATATTATTCTTTCCGAAGCCAGCGTTTTGGTATATGTCGTACATAGAACATAGCTCGATTCTGACGGACGTATCCCGAGTAACGAGTCGCACAACTTGTAGTCCCAACATCGGTACCAACACTTTGCAGCAATTTACACTACTGGCCACAAAATTTGCTACACCACGATGATGACTTGCTACAGACGCGAAATTTAACCGACAGGAAGAAGATGCTGTGATATGCAAATGATTAGCTATTCAGAGCATTCACACAAGGTTGGCGCCGGTGGCGACACCTACAACGTGCTGACATGAGGAAAGTTTCCAACCGATTTCTCATACAGAGACAGCAGGTGACCGGCGTTGCCTGGTGAAACGTTGTTGTGATGCCTCGTGTAAGGAGGAGAAATGCGTGCCATCACGTTTCCCACCTTAATAAAAGTCGGATTGTAGCCTATCGCGATTATGGTTTATCGTATCGCGACATTGCTGCTCGCGTTGGTCGAGATCGAATGACTGTTAGCAGAATATGGAATCAGTGGGTTCAGGAGGGTAATACGGAACGCCGTGCTGTATTCCAACGGCCTCGTATCACTAGCAGTCGAGATGACAGGCATCTTATCCGCTTGGCTGTAACGGATCGTGCAGCCACGTCTCGACCCCTGAGTCAGCTGATGGGGAAGTTTGCAAGACAACAACCATCTGCACCAACAGTTCGACGACGTTTGCAGCAGCATGGACTATCAGCTCGGAGACCATGGCTGCTGTTACCCTTGAGGCTGCATCAAAAACAGGAGCGCCTGCGATGGTGTACTCAAATCCCTTATCAATAACATTCAACACTTCATGTGAATAAAGAGCTAGTTGTGCTAGTGTTTCACAATATCGATTTTTTTAGAACCAATGTTGACTGTGTGTGAATAGACCGTTTTCTTAGAGGTAATTCATAATGTTCGAACACAATACAGCAGAATCCTGCTGCATGTCGGCATTAATGATATGGGCCTGTAATTAAGTGTATTATTCCTACTACCTTTCTTGACTATTGGTGTGACTTGTGCAACTTTTCAATCTTTCATTGCTATCGCGCAGCGAAGACATTGATTGTTTCTTGCCGCTAACATACTTCACATATGACCAGAATCTCTTTAGATTTACTGCCAAGTTTCGAGACAAAGTTTCGTTGTGGAAACTGTTATAAGCATCTCGTATTGAACTCCGCAATAAATTTCGATCTTCTGTAAAAGATCACCAATCTTGGGGATTTTGCGTCTGTCTCTCAGGAAGGCATCAAGTGAATTTTTATCTGGTTTTCTGAATAGGTATATTTCTCGTTTATTTTTGGAAGATTTGGGGGTTACAATATTCAGTCTCCCTACGACAACCCTGTGATCACTAATCTCCGTATCCCTTTTGATGCTCGTTGTTAACTCAGGATTATTTGTTGCTAAGAGGTCAAGCGTGTTTTCACAACCGTTTACTATTCGCGTGGGCTCATGAACTAAATGCTCGAAATAATTTTCAGAGAATGCGTTTAGCAAAATTTCGGATGATGTTTTATGCATACTTCCGGAATTAAACATGTATTTTCGCCAACATATCGAGGGTACACTAAAGTCATCACCAATTACAATCGTATGAGTCGGGTACGTGTTTGAAATCAAACTCAAGTTTTCTTTGAATCTTTCAGCAACAGTATCATCAGAATTGGGAGGTCCTTAAAAGGATCCAATTATTATTTTATTCCGGTTGCCAACAATGACATCTGCCCGTACTAACTCACAGGAACTATCTGCTTCAATTTCGCGAGAAGACGAACTACTTCTAACAGCAACAAGCACACCACCGCCAACCGTGTTTAGCCTATCCTTTCGGAACACCGTTAGGTACTTCGCAAGAATTTCGGCTGAGGTTATGTCCGGCTTTAGCCAGCTTTCAGTGCCTATAACGATTTGAAAATCACTGCTTTCTATTAGCGCTTGGAGCTCTGGTACTTTCCCAACAAAGCTACGACAATTTACAGAACAATGGGGTTGATTTTTTAATTCTAGGGTGGGGAGCAGAGTAAGCGCCAGCCATATTGCTAGCGTTGTCATATAACTGACCCTTGCCTAAGTGATTGTCCAAATCATATTCACGTAATGAACTCATTAATGAATCAGCTAATTCTTCTGATTTTGGACAAAACAGATAAATATTTCAACAGCAAATTCATCTTTTGATAAATACTTTCTCAGAAAATAAAACTGATCCACACGTGTAATATCAGGGGTGGAGACAGAGTGGAAAAATATTTAGTTTCCTTCACTTCATCTACAATATACTCTATCACACTTTCTACAAGAATGAAACCATAGATAGTCCGAGAAGAGTACGTGGTTCTGGTCCCGAAAAATTTGAAAACGTTTGAATAGTTTCAAACTTAGAAAAAAAAGATGTGGTGAGCACGCTCTTCCTTTGTTCCTACATATCAAAACATATGTTTAAGTAGAAAAGGATGGAATTCTGAAACCAGCTGTAGTGCCATCTCTAACTTTCCACAATGTTTTGACCCCAACCCATAGCCGTGATCTCTGAAAGACAGTGGCTGTATGGAAACGTTTTTGATAACAACAATTCGTTTTGACATGTCCCTCCAGCGTTTTAGCTCTTTCTGAAGCTGAGATGTAGTTTCTTACCTATTATCGTTTAGCTCCTAAAGTTAAACACATATTTCCTGTGTTCAGCTGAATTTTCATGGGTGGTTAATCGGGAGTAATGGTTTTTCCAGCCATTAAATCCCTCATTAGCTTCATTAAACATTAAACGTGGGACACAACCCTTGCTTAGAGTGTACACTAAAAGTAGCGTTCGCTGTTTCTCGCCATTTTCCGTGGTTCTGGAAAGCGAACTCCAATTTAAGTACCTCGGAAAGTCAGTATTTTGCCTGCATGAATTACTGAAGTCACCATCCATATTATCTGCCCCATGACCTCGTTTATCGCAAAAAAATTAATTTATAATCATGTTCGCAGGATCGTCAGAAACCGAATCGCTATCATCATTCTCTTAATATACGTCATTAGGGTCAACTAAAATGACTGTTACCACGACGTTACATCGGAAACATATGACTCCGATAAACTACACGGTGCACTATTTTTGATACTGCCACCATATTATTAAAGACCACATTATCACACTCTGATATTTATAGACTCGAGCACGAGTTAGAATTAGCTGGTTTTGTTTTATTTTTAAACACCACATATCTTTTTGAACTCTTTCTCTCAATATCCTTTTCCTTATTGCCTTTTCTTTCGCGATTTTTCGTTACCAGAACCACGTACTCTTCTCGGACTATCTATGGTTTTCATTAATACTGGAATATAAACTGAAGAGTCAAAGAAACTGCTGGAAGAAGAGTGCTGGAGGGAATTGACACCACAAATCTTGCAGGGCTGTCCATAAATCCGTAAGAGTACGAGGGAGTGGAAATCTCTTCTGACCAGCACACGCTGCAAGCCATCCCAGATATGCTCAATCATGTTCATGTCTGGAGAGTTTGGTGCCCAGCGGAAGTGTTTAGACTCAGAAGAGTGTTCCTGGAGCCACTCTGCCACAGTTCTGGACGTGCGGGGTGTCGCATTGTCCTGCTGGATTTGCCCAAGTCCGTCGGACTGCACTATGGATATGAACGGATGCTTGCCTACGCATCACCGTCAGAATAGTATCTAGACGTATCAGGGAACCCATATCTCTCCTCACTCCAACTGCACACACCCCACACCATTACAGAGCCTCCACCAGCTTCAACAGTTCCCTGCTGAAACGCAGGGTCCATGGATTCATGAAGTTGTCTCCATACCCGTACACGTCCATACGCTCGATACAGTTTCAAACGAGACTTGTCCGACCAGGCAACATGTTTCCAGTCATCAACAGTCCAATGTCGGTGCTCACGTGCCAAGGTGAGGCGTAAAGCTTTGTGTCATGCAGTCATCAACGCTACACCAGAGGACCTTCGGCTCCGAAAGTCCATATCGATGACGTTTCGTTGAATGGTTCGCACTCTGACACTTGTTGATGATTCAGCATTGCAACCTACTTCAATTTCGGGAAGGGCTGCACTTCCGTCACGTTGAAGGATTCTCTTCAGTGGTCGTTGGTTCCGTTATTGCAGGATCTTTTTTTCGGTCGCAGCGATGTCGGAGATTTAATGTTTTACCAGATTCCTGATATTCACGGTTCATTTGTGAAATGGTCGTACATCTGAGATGATGTGTTCCATCGGTCGCGTGTCGACTATAACACCACGTTCAAACTCACTTAAATCTTGATAACCTGCCGTTGCAGCTGCAATAACAAATCAGACAATTGCGCCAAACGCTTCCTGCCTTATATAGGCGTTGCCGACCGCAGAACCGTATTCTGCCTGTTTAGATATTTCTGTATTCGAATACACATGCCTATACCAGTTTCTTTGGCACTTCAATGTATATCGGAAACTTAATACCAAACAACTGCACTTTCTGCAGTTTCATGTTAAAACTAATACCCAAGTGGCAGGCTGTTAGAATGACTGGCAATTTTTTCTTCGTATATCGAATTTTAAGTTTGAGTGGAAATTTTTGAGTGTCAACACTGACTTACTCCTATGACAGTGTTACAGGGCGTTTCCCATCGCAAAACTTAATTGCGAGTAACGAGAGTTGCATTCCTGACGCATATCACATGACAATACGTGACACTGAATAAAGTGAATAATAGTGACA
Source organism: Schistocerca gregaria (assembly GCF_023897955.1). Taxonomy (NCBI): domain Eukaryota; kingdom Metazoa; phylum Arthropoda; class Insecta; order Orthoptera; family Acrididae; genus Schistocerca; species Schistocerca gregaria. The sequence continues at coordinate 179,508,325 of NC_064931.1, read as the reverse complement.
TTGTCACGACGTAATTTCATTACTAAAACAAATATTGTCCTTTTTACGTTGGCTGACAAGCCCAGTGACGAAGTTTTAGCTGATTATTACCAGTGTTATTCAAATTCATTTCATTGTGAGGTAAGTTCGCATTCTCTCTTTAAGAGTTGTAAATAAAATATTTTAAAAAAAGTAATAGCTTATAAAACCATTCCTTAAAATGCACCGCCTCATAAAATCCACCTACTTAGGCAGACACCTAGTCTGCCTTGGCCTAAATACCCCTCTGGCTCCCGTACACTACAAAATGGCGTCTGTAACGGACATGAGTTCCAAGCAGAGAGCTATCATTGAGTCCCTTTTGGCGGAAAACCATAGCGTCGCAGATATTCATAGGCGCTTGCAGAATTTCTCAGGAGACCTAGTAGTGCATAAAATCACGGTGAGTCGTTGAACTAGCCGTCTGTCATCAGAGGAAACCAGTGCGATCTCCCGACTGCCGTTCGGCCGCACACAACTGGGACTCCTGCACTGTTGGAACGTGCGGACACTCTCATTCGTAGCGACCGATGGCTCACAATCAAAAATCTCGCTGCACAACTCGACGTCTCTATTGGTAGTGCTGACACACTCTTCCACCAGTTTGGGTACTCAAAGGTGTGTGCACGGCTGGGTTCCTCGCACCCCAACAGAAGTCCATAAAGAGCAACAATGGAGCATCTGTGCAGAACTGCTTGCGCGTTACGAGGTTGATTGTGACAATTGTTTGCCAAATGTCGTCACAGACGAGGAAAAATGGGTTCATCAATTGGATTTCATGGAGTGGAGCCACACCACTTATCCTCCGAAGAGAAAGTTTCAAGGGCAACCTCAGACGATAATGTCGCGGCAACAGTCTTCTGGGGCTCTGGAAAGGTTATTCTTTTTTATGTCCTCCCTCATGGTGCAACGATCAACTCTGAAGTGTATTGCGCTACCCTCATGAAACTGAAGACACGGCTTTAGCGTGTTTGTCGCAACAAAAATGGAAACGAACTTCTCCTTCTCCATCCCAGCACAAGACCTCAGACAAGTTTGCGCACCCGAGTGGCGCTCACAAAACGTCACTGGACTGACCTTCCGCATCCACCCTGCAGCCAGGATCTCGCATCTTTCTGTCTGTTTATCCCAATAAAGGATGAAGTTTGCGGGAAGCAGTACGTGGGTGACGGGAAGGTTATTGATGCAGCAAGACATTGTTATCGTCGACCAGTAGAGTGGGCATAATGACCTTCCCAATAAGATGGTGTAAGGCTGTAGCATTGAACGGAGATTATTTTCATAAACAAAAGAGTGGAGGATAATATGGTGTATTGCAATCCTGAATAAATCCAACCTGCTTTCAGAAAAAAACAGTGTTCCCTTACCTACTGAAGGTCCCTCGTAATTAAATTTACGCTATCTGAAATGGCCCCCATGAAAATCGAGTGATCGTAGGACAATGAAACTTTATGGAAACACTTGTAAGGATAAGCGGAAGAGAAATAACAAATAAATCGTTGAAAGAAACACGTTTTAATGTCCAAGTGAGAGGATAACATTTGTTAATTGAGTACCATGTTTACGTTCCAGGCTACAAACGTTACTCAATGTGACGACCATCTGCAACCACGATAGCCTGGAATCACGCTAGAATCACAACTGTTCCCAGCACTTTTCAATCGATAGATAATGGAATGTTCATCTCGTAATGGTACTTGAATTACGTAAACATTACGGCAGCTCACCAGAACCTCTCGATACCAGCAATATTCTACAGTGTTTCTGTAAAGTAGTTAACATGTTTCTGAGACAACATTCAGATTTGATTTCCTTAATGTAGAGGTACTTTGATACATCGATATATTTATGTTGCAGTGATATTATTCTGATGTGTATTCTTTATTTTGTCACTATGATCTTTGACGTACTTGTAACTCTTGACTTTTGGGCGCGTAAGCAGTTACTTTTGTTAGAGAGTCGGACCTTGAAAAAGTCAAGTGTTGGACGTCATGTTGGAAAGACGCATATTGTAGTTAGCTTATAAAATGTGAGGAAGATGTTTTCAAGGATGTTTTGTATTGTGAAGATGTTTTGTGTGTTACGTGATATTGCAGCAAAAGTAATAAAAAAGAAGTGTAACTTAAATTCGGAGTGCTGATTATTTTTTTACATCGCCCATTGTCCTGCAAAAGTGTCTTCAAGAATGCTTTGTGAAGCGCAGCTATAAAACTTTTGACTAAAGCAGAATAAAACCTAGGCCTCTTTTCATCCGATCTTGGAATCATCACCACCTAGATTTTTGACGATTGAGCCATGATTTTACAACGAGACCAGCGTGGGAAATACGAAAAGATGAGTGCCTAGTTTTTTTATTATTACATGAAATGACTTTATTAACTGTTTTCTAATGACACCTGCCACATAATAACTTTGCAGTATTTAGCAGCGTGAGAAACACCACAAATTTTGATCTTTATTGTGGTAGGGTTGTTAGAATCTGTCGTCACACAGCTCGTGCACTGCATGAAGATCGCATCCTGTGTCCAACATTCTCAGCCACGGCAATAGTAACTTCTTCAACAATTTGTGGCTCAATTGACCGTCGGCCTTTCCAAGGAGCAATTCTCAAGTGGCCAGTTAATTCGAACTTCCGAATCATGTATTTCAAGACCGGTGCGGAGAGAAGAGCTCTCCGTATTCTTTCAGTCTGTCAATACTCGCGAAGAACAGCAAGACATTGCTGTTTTTTTTTTGTTTTTTTTTGTTTTGTTTTGATGAAACAGCTTCACGAGTAAAGACTGACTCACCTCGTCCATTTCAATGATGACTATCTGCAACTGCAATGCATACTGTTGCAAAGACGGCCGTACGATTGTTTATGGGAGGAGGGGAGCAGGGGAGGGGGGGGGGGTTGAAGGGGATTGACGTGGGGGCATAGGGTACAACCCTGTTACGGATGTGCATAATACCGACTTTTAAATCATTTTCTTGAAAGAAAAACATCTGCCTGTACTATTTTTTTCCTTTTCGAAACCAAAACCCTGCCACCGTATTGGTACGGAGTAGAGTGTGATCCATCACCCCACATCACTTGCTTCCAGTCATCCACTGTCTGTGGCTTTCCTCTTTACACCAAGGTCTCTTGGCATTGAGTGCAGAAATATTTGCTCAAGAGGAGCAGCCCGCACATAGCAAGCCATTCTTTGGAAAGTTTCCATTTATTTAAACTCGTGTTCGTACGTGTCAAGTTAGTATCTGAGAAATCTGTAAAAATTATTTTCATATAGAAATTCGTAAATTTATGTGCGGTGCAACAGAGCCGTTTGATATTTTAATTTTGAACGGAAACATATGGAGCTCACGCTACACGATGCGAAATCCAGACTAGCCGGTACGTTAAACAATTCGTCTGCGAGAAAGCAATCCGTTTTCAATAAAATTTACATATGCCATCTGACTGCAAGACAAAATGACTCAGTTTAATGTGTTGGCCCAGAATAATACTAATCTTTACCTGTAGTCTTGCAAACATTCGCTGTACCAGAGCTGCTATTGTAGTTACACAGCAAATGAAGAATAAAAATTAACACATCTGAGATTCTGATAAAACTACTTGAAAATTCACATGATAGCATTTTACCGAAACCTTCGACTGGTGTTAATCATCTGAACTGATATGATATTGTTTTCACAAATATACTCTGGCAATCACTGTGCCTTACAATTGACAATAACTTTGGTGGTAATGAAATTTGTTGGCCTATCTGTCCGCACGGAACGCTCGTCTGCCTCTAACTTGTTCCTATTACGAATAATGATGTGACTGTCAAAATTCAAATTTCATTTGCCGTACTTGCGATGTGCAGTGCAAGACGGCACTTACCCATTTTCATGAAATGCTTCTCAGAATACAAACCACGATGTGCAATGCGAGCGTGTAAATAGTCATGAAAGTAAAAGGAAAATGGGGAACTTATCTCTTCGACTAATAAATGAGAACAAAGACTCCAAGTTGAACTATGCTTCATTAAGTCATCACAACAATACACCTTTTCATAGAGTTCTCACACCTATAAAAGTTAGCAAAAATCTTACTTAATAACTCTTCTGTGTACAGTTGCCTTGCTTGACACTTGTTTTAACTATAAGAGAAGGCCATGTGCTTCATTACGAAATTTCTACAGTAAACTTTAACCATACATAGTGCTTTAACAATAAGAAATTACACAGTCACAAATATTAAAAAATATAGGATTACAGTAAAAGTTGGCTTTTATAGTTTTTACAGTAATGTAATTTCATATACTCACTATCTTTCTTCCAAACATGTTATTACAAAATGATGCCTCAACTAAATGATAGGTTTTTTTTTATATACAGATGGAGCCCCTCCACGCCCACACCGGCATGATGGCCACCTCAAAAGGTCTACTGCCATCTCTTCATAATGGTTAGTTTTCACTAAAATGAGGTGTCGCAGGATGTGGTTACTGTGTACGTCTGGCTAAGGTTAACAATTAATACGCGCTCATCTGGAGATAGATTGGGTCGAAAGTCGAACGAAGGGTAGCGGTTTGAAGAGGAGAGGAAAAAAAGTGCCAAGGCAAGATCCAAAGGAAAAAAAACCTTTGCGATGGTTAGGTCGGGTGGTAAGAGCAGTAGCGGATGTCTTGCTGCCTGCGACAGGTCATGCAAGGGTAGGCTTCGTTAGTAGTGGGTATCATGCATGTCGATACCTTTGACGTTGTGCGGTGTAGTTACGCGGCGGCGGCCGCTGGATGCCGGTGTTGATCTATCGGTCAGCGTCAGCATACCTTTTTAAAGGAAGTACATTGGTAGACTGCCCAACACACACTGCTTTTACTACCCTCACACGGCCGGGTTCCCGGGTTCGATTCCCGGCGGGGTCAGGGATTTTCTCTGCCTCGTGATGGCTGGGTGTTGTGTGATGTACTTAGGTTAGTTAGGTTTAAGTAGTTCTAAGTTCTATAGGACTGATGACCATAGATGTTAAGTCCCATAGTGCTCAGAGCCATTTTACTACCCTCAGACTTACCCTGTCCAACATCTCTGGTCTCAAGCACAGTCTTTCAAAGAATATCATTATATCAATATTAGAGAGGTCGAGTACATTAATCAAATTTGCAACTTCATTCACATTTATGGCAAAAACTTACTGAAAACCGTCATATCAAATAGGTTAGCCCCTGTTCCCTTATTAATTCCCTACGCACAGGCACCGTGCTAGCTGGACTGTTAGTAGCGTTTTAGAACGCACAAATGTTTCCTTCCGTTGATTTCACATACGCTCACTGCTCTTCGGTACACGAGGTCTGTTTGGTCCTGGTGTTGCAGTGATTCTTCCTCCGTGTTTCCACTTCACAATCACAACACCTATAGTCGACTCAGGCAGCAGATATCCTGACGAACTTATTACTGACGTGACATCCAACACCTAGCCCACGTTCGAAGTCTCTCAGCTCATCTGGATTATCCTCTCTATTGTTACAGTTCCTCTAGTAACAACACAATAGCCGGCCGCGGTGGCCGTGCGGTTCTGGCGCTGCAGTCCGGAACCGCGGGACTGCTACGGTCGGAGGTTCGAATCCTGCCTCGGGTATGGATGTTGTGATGTCCGTAGGTTAGTTAGGTTTAAGTAGTTCTAAGTTCTAGGGGACTGATGGCCACCGATGTTAAGTCCCATAGTGCTCAGAGCCATTTGAACCATTTGAACAACACATTATTTCCCGGCTCATTGTATACTGGCGGGGCCGCCTCTCGTGATATCTGGTGGTCATTTCCTTTTTACGTATGGGTGTCTGGATACCTCTGAGCAGATAGTGTATATACGGTTTCATATTATAGGTTAAGGGTGTTCATATCGTAACTACACTGAATTACTGTGCACTGTGGACTGATTCACCAAACCTACTTGCCTATTTCTATATCAGTCTGTAACACCTGTACGACCAAACGTTCCCAGTCAAAACACTAATGATTGTCCGAATTCTGCTATAAAGCTTCACCAGACCATTCTTAGAGAATCTTAAATAATTTCTGAAGTGACAGTACACTGAGGTGACATATATCAAGGTACCGGCTGATCCAAAAGTCAGTATAAATTTAAAAACTGAATAAATCATGGAATAATGACACAGGCAGATATGAGGACCATAGCACGGGTGCTCGAGTGTCTCTAATTTAACTTGGCGTAACTTCTGCGTTACGATACGGGGACATGCGTTATCATGAAGCAGCTGCATCCTCTGTCGGAGTTAAACCATACTCATTCTTCCTTCTCCGATGGATGTCTGCCGGTGTTTGTCCTTCGGCAGCCAAGAAAAGGAAAACAGCATGCTGGTCCTGTCTGGACACATTCGTTAACAACGTAGCTACAATTCACGTTTCCACATTTATCTCACGTCGGAATGACATGAATGCCACACAACTCCCTTGCTCCTCGTAGGTGCTTTACACCCGCATCGGAATTGCGCTAGATTGCTTAGGCGATGCAGCAACGCCCATAGACGGAGACTGTTTGCTAAACCTCTGCAATATATGCTGGTTATCAGACTGTCTGTCAATGTGGATCAAGACACAGAAAGGCCAACCATTTAAAAATCAGTCACCTTTAAGAGATATCACGGTAATACCATGTATCACAGCCTCTAACCCAGACGATGGTCTCAGTTCGACGAGTAAGAAAGTTCACGAGCTTCTTCAGGTCAAAATTGCCAGGATGTTGATTCTGCATTTTCACCTGCTGTAGCAAACAGTGCGTGACTTTATCTGTGCCACTAAGATTGGGCGATTTAGAAGGCCAGTCGAGATGTGTTAGTATGCCTGATTATTCATAAAACAAGGAAGGTTTGTTGAACTGGTTCATATTCAAATGGCTCTGAGCACTATGGGACTTAGCCGGCCGGTGCGGCCGAGCGGTTCTAGGCGCTTCAGTTTGGAACTGCGCGACCGTTACGGTCGCAGGATCGAATCCTGCCTGGGGCATGGATGTGTGTGGTGTTAGGTTTAAGTAGTTCTAAGTTATAGGGGACTGATGACCTCAGAAGTTAGGTCCCATAGTGGTCAGACCCATTTGAACCATTTTTGCCGGCCGCGGTGGCCGAGCGGTTCTAGGCGCTACAGTCTGGAACTGCGCGTCCGCTGCGGTCGCAGGTTCGAATATTGCCTCGGGCATGGATGTGTGTGGTGTCCTTAGGTTAGTTAGGTTTAAGTAGTTCTAAGTTCAAGGGGACTGATGACCTCAGAAGTTAAGTCCCATAGTGCTCAGAGCCATTTGAACCATTTTTGAACTGTGGGACTTAACATCTGAGGTCATCAGTCCCCTCGAACATAGAACTACTTAAACCTAAATAACCTAAGGACATCACACACATCCATGCCCGAGGCAGGATTCTAACCTGCGACCGTAGCGGTCGCACGGTTCCAGACTGAAGCGCCTAGAACCGTCCGGCCACACCAGTCGGTGTTAAACTGGTAAAAAGACCAATTAGCCCGTCGGTGCCCTCGAAACTGCCCATCACTTCAAAAGAGGCAACATCGAAACTCATCGGACCACAGTACACTCCTCTAGCCAGCTAATATCTAGTTCTTAGTTTCTTGCCCCACTGATGAAGTGGGGCAAGAAAGGTATCCGACGCCAAATTTTCAGCACGTAGTTTCCCTCGCAACTGTGCTAGCTGAGCTGGACGTGTATTCACAGACAGCAGCAGTTCCTGTCGAGTATGAAACTCGTCTATGATCTCTGTCGATTAGAATCTTTCTACGACCACTGTCGTTAGCCGTGTTATATGGCTGCGATTGGTCTACATCGTGGTGACAAAAGTCATGGGATGCCGCTTAGTATCGTGTCGGATCTCCTTTTGGCCGGCGTAGTGCAGCAGTTCGACGTGATATGGACTCAACAACTAGTTGGAAGTCCCCTGCAGAAATATTGGGCCATGTTGCCTCTATAGCCGTCCACTATTGCGGAAGTGTTGCTGGCACAGAATTTTGGGCACAGACTGCACTCTCGATTATGTCAAATAAATGATGGATAGGATTCTTGTTGGGCGATCTGGGTGGCCGAATCATTCGCTCGAACAGCCCAGAATGTTCTTCAGACTAATCGCGAACAACTGTGCCTCGGCGACATGGCGCATTGTCATCCATAAAAATTCCATCGTTGTTTGGAAACATGAAGTCCATGAATAGCTGAAAATTGTTTCCAAGTAGTCATTGATCGGTTCAGTTGGAGGAGCCGCCACCAGCTTACTTGTTGACGACTTGTATCTATGGCCTCACTGAGTCTGCGCCACACTCGAACCCTACTGTCAGCTCTTACGAACTGAAATCGTGACTCATCTGACACAGGCCGCTGTTTTCCAGTCGTCAAGAGTCCAATCGATGTGGTCACAAACCCAGGAGAGTCGCCGCAGGCGATGTCGTGCTGCTAGTAATGGCACTCTATTCGATCGTCAGCTGCCATAGCCCATCAACGCCAAGTTTCGCTGCGTTGTGCTAACAGATATGATCTTCGTACGTCCGACATTGATTGCACGCAGTGTTGCTTGTCTGTCAGCACTGTAGTTAAGTTAAGACCGTCGGCCACTGCGTTGTCCATGGACAAAGGTAATGCCTGAAATTTAGTATTTTCGGGGCGCTCTTTACACTGTGGGTTTCAGAATACTGAATTCTCTAACCGTTCCCGAAATTGAATGTCCCATGCGTCTAGCTGAAACTACCATTCCGGGTTCAAAGTTGGTTAATTCTCGTCATGCCGCCATAAGCACGTCGGACTTCATTTCGCATTAATCACCTGAGTACAAATGACAGCTCCGCCAATGCACTGCCCCTTTACACACCTTGTACGCGATACTACCTACAACTGTGCATGTATTTTACTGTCTCCCATGAATTTGTCACATCATTGCAGCATACAATGGACAGACCTCAAATCGAGAAACTTCAATCAGGCTAGTCACCGGCACGTCCAAATACGACAGCTCCTTCTCCTGGTTGGTTCTGACTCACCAGAAACTTCTCGAAGTCGACCCATCTTACTGCACTGACTCTACCAACTGCTTGGCCCATACACTTCACGTTACTTCCATGACTTCGTTCAGTATGGTGGATTACATGACCACCTGCTAGCAGTTATACGCCCTCTATAGTGCTCCTAACTGACCAGGCTGCTCTGGAACTTTTGTTCGATGACATTATTATAAAATGAGATATTCTGCTTGCACGTTGTTGTTGGTGGTGTGACCCATACCTCTTGATTAGATACTCTGATTGCGATCTGATGGAATAGCATTCTGTATCTTGCCCATTCTGCAGGCAACTGTCATAATGAGTGACATTTTAATCGCACGTAACATCACATAATACTCTGCCAAAGAGGTTGCGCAGAGGTTAATGCGCTGAAAGCGTATTTAAATACCTAGGCTGGCTGAGGGGAGCTCTTCAAATAATGCCATTGCCAGCGTCATTCACCATGCTTGGCCAAACCGACCTTGCACTGCGTCTGTAACAATCTTGATAGCGACGTCATGCTCAACTCTAACCTTCTTCCTTTCCTTCAGATTATTGATTTCGATTTCTATCTAGCATGATAAGTACAGTGCACTTATATTTCAGCATGATTTTAGCAGCAATGTTTTTAGTATTATTAGCTAATTTTCGTGGTGTTTTTTACAGGTAGCTTGCATCAACATACAGGCTCGACCTCGCCGATTTGATTCATATTGATAGTGTGTCTAGATCGTGGCTACCACTTAAACATTTGTAAAATGGAAGGCGCAACTCGCAACCGTTTTCGAGAAAACCGAGTCTGAAAGTTTTAGGCATGCTATATATTGATGTGTGGTCGGTAGCAGGCTTGGAGTCCGTATCCGACTGAGTAAGCGCCTGGTTTCACGAGATGGAGGAGTGTGGATCGAATTTCACTCCAGCTAATGTGGTAGTTTTTATCCGTATCTATGGACTCATCTATTGTTAAGATAATCTTCACATTGAAAATCGCTACAGTCTGGAACCGCACGACGGCTACGGTCGCAGGTTCGAATCCTGCCTCGGGCATGGACATGTGTGATGTCCTTAGGTTAGTTAGATTTAAGTAGTTCGAAGTTCTAGGGGACTGGTGACCTCAGAAGTTAAGTCCCATAGTGCTCAGAGCCATTTGAGCTATTTTGAACCTTGAAAATTCTAGTTTTTCTCTAGCATTTCGCAAGTAGTTCACCATTACAACCATATTCGTACCCGAATATTTCAACCCACTAAGAGCCCATTTTCCCGGCAGAGGTGCAGGTACGGTACGAGTCACCCTGCGAACCCATTCTCCCGGTAATCCTGCAGTTGGTTTTGACTCACCAGAAACAGCTGCATGTGCACAAACAACTTTCGGTTGGTGGAGGGAGAAAGGGAACAGTTTTTACAAACAAGAAAACTACTTCATTCGTATATTAGCCCCCGAGGTGGTTACATGTCAACGCTGCAAGATATCTGATTTTACGAGAAAATGTGTTAGGGAGCCTGGTACTTCGAAAGCAAGAGAACGTGAACCTGATTATGAAACCGAATCGCTTTATAGTGATGTTTCAAAAGTTTGACTAAAAACTGCACTTGTGTGCAGTGAACAGAACAGCTCCTTCTCCAAAATAACATCATCGCTTCTAAAACCTCTGCAGTAATAACACAAGAATACGTGGATATTACAGAAGAAAGATTCTGTAGAATTGTCAAAATGCTAGCGGAGAAACGACTCGTTGTACAAGACGAACTAATATCCCACCTAGATATCGATGAAGAGAGTGTGTTTGAAGAAACTGAAGAAGTCGCTTCATCTTCATCAAATGACTAAGAGGCCGAAGACAAGCAGTCGAGAATGGGCATCGATTACGTTCCGCAGTATTAAAAGATTAGGGCCGTCAGTCTAGCGAGAGATCATCCAGGATGGAGTTTGACCACTCGTCGTAGAATGGGAGCTTAGCGCCTAAAAAGCATGAAAGATTTTTAAAAAAAGTGAGAAGAACATATAAAACAAGGTGAAACAAGGCATGAACAACTTAAAACAGTTGATTCGTGAACTTACGAGTGTTTCATAGAAGCTCGAGAATGGAATCAGCAGGTGACGACGAGAAACCTGCATCAATTGGCTCTTGCTACTGCTAGCCAATTTCCTGATTTAAATTTTCAGGTTACTGACTCGTGGGTCATGCTCTTCAAATGAAGACATTTCGGTCGTCCGAGAAAAATCATAAGATTTGTGTTCGAGATGGAAAGCGTTTCACTGCAGCAAGTTCTTGTTACACCACCAAATTTTCGAATGCAAACTCGAACCCTCATACCAAAATGCGATAAGGATTTTATTATTAGCACTGATCAAATATGTGTTACACATAAACGTACCTGATTCGTTTCCATCAACTGAAATACTGTTGTTGTAGACCATACAATGCTAATTTGTGAATGTTTGTTCTAGCGTGCCAATATCAATCAATTTACGCCAGAACTCTCGCCGAACGTGGAACTAAGGTAGTTCTTGTGCAGCGAAAGTATGTATATGCACAAGGTGACACACTCGTACACTGCACAATATGCGGTTACCTTATCTGGAAAATTACTACCAGTGGTCTTTGTTTACAGGAAACCACTGTCTCATTTGCACCAAGGGTGCAGAAAGCTGATGAGTATACACATACATACAAAAACGTTATGATAATGTCTTCAAATTCAGAAAAACTACCAACAGTACTATACAGGAAACTTCTATTTGACGTCTTGAAGTCATAAGTGAGAGGAGAACAATTTGTTTTACTCCTCGGATTCATGGGGAGAGCAAACGAAACCGATTTTGCACGACGAAACTTTTAAAGATAGAGAAGTTCTCCCAACGTGCAGTATTATAGTAATTCCTGCAAAATGTTCTCCGTTGGTGTAGGCCTGCGACGTTTATATTTACATGCAAGTGAGAAACCTTATAAAGTGACTACAAAATTGCTAGCAACACAACTGAGACATAGCTTCAAGAGAAGATTGCTTAAAAATTCAATCAGTCGTACACCATCAGTTGTCTGCACCAAATTCGGTGATGCGATCAGATATGTGTGGTACGCCACGAAACCTTGTGATGACCGAGAACCGCTTATGAATGTAAACCAAATATAAACACTGATAAAACCATGCTAATCCAAAAACTTGGCGTTCATTGCGTGTGCTGTATGCCACAATAATTACAGTTTACGTGTTTCTATGATCAGTATCATCCTGATTCGTGCAGTGCTCCACATGTGTCACAATTGTAGGTACAATAATGTCAGTAAAAAGATTGTACTGATTTGACTCAGAATGGTCGTATTTCCTTTTACATTTGCAATGCCCTTACAGAAATATGTTGTTTTCCTTTTTTCAGGATAAATATTACGCAAATAATAAATGAATCATTAAATACTTATAATTTGGTCAGTCATAATGAATCTGTTGTTAGCGTTACGTGGGAATAAAACAAAAAGCATCGGCAGAGACCTTGTGCTAATGAACCTAAGCACTTAGCCACTTGGCGACGGACTTACTGCCTGTAACAGCGGTTCCAGGCGCTCAGTCTGTAACCGCGGGACTGCTACGGTCGCAGGTTCGAATCCTGCCTCGGGCATGGATGTGTGTGATGTCCTTAGGTTAGTTAGGTTTAAGTAGTTCTAAGTTCTAGAGGACTGATGACCACCGATGTTAAGTCCCATAGTGCTCAGATCCATTTGAACCATTTTACACCCCCTGTCAACATGAATCAAATCGGATTCGGGTGTTGATCTTACGTTAGAGTTAGTGACGGCGTAGTACGTCAGCATAGCAGTAGATGGCGCTGGTAGTTTCGTAGTACACCAAAGAACCGACAGATAACGTTGTTAGTACAAATAAAACGGTTTTGTGCGCCATTCACGTGTTTATTTTGCCAAAACCGTGGTTAGTGCTGTAGATTTATTTATATTTATCAGTCCACTATGGTCGAAATAGTTCTTTTGCCTCAGCGCCAGAAATATTTTCCGAGGTGAACGTCAGTGACAAAATTAAGTACCGCAATCTTACTTTTGGAATACGAAAGAATATTAAATTTACATGGCTAGGATAAACCGATTTATTGATTTCGCTTTATGTATTAAAAACTTAACGAAAATACTATGTTTGATTTGAGAGGTTTCATTTATGTTTGACTTCTTGGCTAGGAGAAACGAATTTATTAACGAAGTGATCGTGCAAGGGAGCTATGAAACCCTAAAAAACGACAGTAAACAAAAACCCCTTTTTAACGTCCCTTGCGAAGCAGGGGCGTATACATATTAACCAATAAAATTAAGCATGGAGATAATTAGAAATATGAATAGACGAAAAAATTTTCTGGAAATATCACGTTCGTGATCTCATTGAGAGAGTAAATGCTGCTGTCCTCACTACATGAATAATCTTTATATCCACTGACAGGGAAGCATGACAGCTTGATTACTCTTTTCATATTTAGTCGTGTACATCTAATGTTGTCCTGATTTGGGCCACTAAGTGCATCCAACAAGTATAGCATTTGTATTGTATTTTAACCGGGGACCTAGAAACGACGGAGAGGCTCCGTCCCCGCCGCAGCCGCAGTGGCCCACAACCCCACGACGACTTCCGCAGTCCACTTCACCCTTACGCCGCCCCACATCGAACCCAGAGTTATTGTGCGGTGGACCTCCAAGGGAACGTCTCACACCAGACGAGTGTAACCCCTATGTTTGCGTGGTAGAGTAATGGTGGTGTACGCGTACATGAACTTGTTCATGCAGCAGTCGCCGACATAGTGTAACTGAGGCGGAATAAGGGGAACCAGCCCGCATTCGACAAGGCAGATGGAGAACCGCCTAAAAACCATCCGCAGATTGGCCGGTTCACCGGATCTCGTCACAAATCCGCCGGACGGATTCGTGCCGGCGACCAGGTGCTCCTTCCCGCCCGGAAAGTCGTGCATAGACCGCACGGCCAACCGGGCGGGCTATGTATAGGCTTAGTACAGCAAAGAGATTTCAGAGTCATTTCGTGCATTTCATAAATGTCGATAATGCGTTTCAGAGATCTAACCTTTACATCCCCATCCACATATGTCCTCATGAATTTGTGGTGAATAATATTAATTAGTTCAGCGGGATTTAGACTATTCACTCAAAGAACACAAGTGAGAGAGAGAGAGAGAGAGAGAGAGAGAGAGAGAGAGGTATGCATTATTAGCTGAAAAGTAGGAGGGCGTGCTGAAAAGTAAATAATCCGAATTTTTTTATTTGAAAACTCTTCAAGCTTTACAAATAAGACAAACGTTATCAACATTCTACATTTTTAATTTTCATGTCAAGAAGTTTATTCCTCAACATTCAACATCTTCACCCTGGCGTCGAAAACATTTCTCCCAAACGCATTGTTGATAGCGTCACTGTGGAATGTTTGACTACGTTGGCAGAGCCACAACCAAGCCTCTCATTGTTCCCCTTCACCACTATCAAAGTGAAGTCCTCGAGGGCGATCTTTAAGTTTTGGATAAAAATCGGATGGGACCAAGTGGGGACTGTATCGAGGGTAATCATTGACAATGAACTTACGCCGTCGGCTTGTTGCAGATGTCGTGGCGTTAGTGTGCGGTGTGGGATTTTCATACTGTCGTTCTGAAGAAGAGGGTGACAGATGTTTGGACGAACTCTTCGACCTCAAAACTCGATTACAGCACACTGTTACTCACGCGCCGACGTAGTTACATTTCACACCGCTATGTTACGCGGTACAATTCGGAATCCACTAACGACAGTCCGCTGCAAATATGTAGACATGGAGAATAAACATATAATTCTTAATAACGTTTGTTTTATTTAGAAAGCTTTAAGAGTTTTCACATAACATATTCAGAGGTATTACTTTTCAGAACGCCCTCGTAATAAAAGACTTCGAGCTGTAAAATGTAGGCGCTTCAATCTACAACTGGGCGACCGCGACGGTCGCAGGTTCGAATCCTGCCTCTGGTATGGATATGCGTGATGTCCTTAGGTTAGTTAGGTTTAAGTAGTTCTAAGTTCTAGGGAACTGATGTCCTCAGATGTTAAGTCCCATAGTGCTCAGAGCCATTTGAACCATTTTGTAAAATGTAGTAATTCTCTATCACGGACTCCTTTTCCTCTGTACAGGAGTTCCTCGTGGTAGCTTGCAGTCTATCGGTATGCTGTGCTACTTACACGTATATAATATTGAAAATCTCTCTTTTTCATGTTTTTTAAATCAGCGTTTGCTGAACAGTATAAACTAAAGTGACAAAAGTGATTGGATACCTCCTAATATCCTGTCATACCTGATTTTCCTCAGTGTAGTGCAGCAACTCGACGTGGCATGGACACAAAAAGTGGTTCAAAGTCTCCAGCAGAAATTCTGAACCATTCATAATTGTGTAGGTGTAGCCCTTCCAGGATTTTGTTCACGATCTGACCTCTCAATTATCTCCCATAAATGTTCGATTGAATGCATGTGAGGCGATCAGGGTGGCCAAATCATTCGCTTGAATTGTCCAGAACAACTGTGGCCCGACGACATGGTGCATTCAAATGGCTCTGAGCACTATGGGACTTCCATCTGGGGTCATCAGTCCCCTAGAACTTACAACTACTTAAACCTAATTAACCTATGGACATCACTCTCATCCATGCCCGAGGCAGGATTCGAACCTGCGACCGTAGCAGTCGCGCGGTTCCGGACTGAAGCGCCTAGAACCGCTCGGTCATCGCTGCCGGCCATGGTGCATTGTCACCCACAAAAAATGCGTCCCTGCTTGGGATCATCAAGTTCATGAATGACAGCAAATGGTCTCCTTAGTAGCCAATCTAAACAGGACCCACTCCATTGTATGTAAACACAGCCTACATCATCAGGGAGCCACTACCAGCTCTCACATTGTCTCGTTGGCAACTAAGGTTCATGGATTTTTGTGGTCTATGCCACCCTAAATCAGTTCTTACTAACTGTAATTGGATTCATTTGACCAGGTCACGATTTTTCAGTCACGTAGGATTCAAGCGATATGGTCTGTAGCCCAGGAGAGGCGCTGCAGGCGCTGTCGTGCTGTTAGGAAAGGCACTCGCGTCGATCGTCTGCTATTGCCCATTAACGCCAAATTTCATCGCATTGTCGTAACGGATATGTTCTTCTTACGTCCTACATTGATTTCTGCTGTCTGTTAGCACTGACGACCCTACGCAAACGCCGCTGCTCACGGTCGTTAAATGAAAGCCATCGGCCACCGCGTTGTCCGTGGTGAGAGGTAACGCCTGAAATGTGGTATTTTCGGTACACTCTTGACGCTGTGAACCTCGGATACTGAATTCCCTAACGATTTCCGAAACGGAATGACCCAAGCGTCTAGGTCGAACTACCATCATGTCTTCAAAGTCCGTCGTGCGGCCACAATCATGTCGGAAACATTTTCACACGATTCATCTGACAAGGGAACCTCCCCATCGCACCCCCCACAGATTTAGTTATAAGTTAGCACAGTGGATAGGCCTTGAAAAACTGAACACAGATCAATCGAGAAAACAGGAAGAAGTTGTGTGGAACAATGAAAAAAATTAGCAAAATATACTAACTGAGTAGTCCATATGTAAGATAAGCGTCATCAAGGATAGCGTGAGCTCAAGAGCGTCGTGGCCCTGTGGTGAGCGTGGGCAGCTGCGGAACGAGAGGTCCTTGATTCAAGTATTCCCTCGAGTGAAAATTTTAATTTTTTATTTTCAGACAATTATCAAAGTTCAGGCACTCACCCAAAATCAACTTCGCTCTCCAAAATTATGTTTTCTTCACTTTTTTTGGAGTGATTATCGCATCCACAAGAAAACCTAAATCGGGCGAGGTAGAAGAATCTTTTTACCCATTCGCCAAGTGTACAAGTTAGGTGGGTCGACAACATATTCCTGTCATGTGATGCACATGCCGTCACCAGTGTCGTAATAGAATATATCAGACGTGTTTTCCTGTGGAGGAATCTGTTGACCTATGACCGTCCGATCAAATGTTTTCGGTTCCCATTGGAGGGGCACGTCCTTTCTTCAACTAATCGCACGTTTTTGCGGTGCGGTCGTAAAACACAGACACTAAACTTATTACAGTGAACAGAGACGTCAATGAACGAACGGACAGATCATAACTTTCGAAATTAAAGAAAGTAAACTCTCCACTCGAGAAAAGACATGAACCAAGGACCTCTTGTTCCGCAGCTACTCACGCTAACCACGGGGCTCTTGAGCTTACACTCTCCTTGATGTTGCCTATCTTGCACATGGACTACTCAGTTTGTATATTTTGCTTATTCTTTTCATAGTTCCACACAACTTCTTCCTGTTTTCTCGATTGGTCTGTGTTCAGTTTTTCAAGGCCTATCCACTGTGTCAACTTATAACTAAATCCGAGGAGGGTGCGATAGGGAGGTTCCCTTGTGAGTACAAATGACAGTTCTGCTAATTCACTGCCCTGTATACCTTGTGTACGTGATACTAACGTCATCTGTATATGTCCATATCGTTTTGTTACTTCATTGTATGTGACGGTAAAGTTCATGACTGGACGGGTTTGGTTCACATAGTTTTACGGAACCTGGGAGAAAAATGAAAAGAAAATTCAGACGCTGTGCTGGTCCCCAGCACCAGATCGCAATAACAGACACTGAAGAACCTTGGTGGTAAAGTAACACTAATTAGTTTGGTCATCCGAAAATATATGCACTGTCGATCAGAACCAGTGTACGAAAGGAGGGTACGAATTGGCTGTTATTTCCTCTGGTTTGAAGTGAGGGGAAGGCGCTGGTGAAGTGCAGAGTACGTGAACTAGTCCACGCATTAATTGGTGATCCGCGCGAACGGGGCAGCGCGCTTGTAATTGGCGGCGCTGACGCAACACGGCAGTTGCGCTGGGTTACGTAAGGCCGCGCTGCCGGCCACCAGCGTTTAGAAGCTTTTTGCTCGCGTCCCTCTCTGTGGGTTATCAGGTGCTAACTCCTGCTTCTGCCACCAGGTCATTGGCAACCCGCTCTTTCGTTGCAGTGCATCAGGGCAACAGCGGGGATTCGTGATGCGAGCTATTATTTCACTGATCAGCTGTCATATCATTGACCTTCGTAACTTTTCTTTAAAACCTGGAAAGCTATACCACGCCTTTGGTTTTGTATTCGACGGCTCACTAAAGTGATCGTTCAAAATGGCTCTGAGCGCTATGGGACTTAACTTCTGAGGTCATCGGTCCCCAACAACTTAGAACTACTTAAACCTAACTAACCTAAGGGCATCACACACATCCATGCCCGAGGCAGGATTCGAACCTGCGATCGTAGCGTCGTGCGGTTCCAGACTGTAGCGCCTAGAACCTCTCGGCCACTCCGGCCCGAGCAGTGATGATTAGAATTGATAACTTCACGGAGCGCAACTGAGCTACGATAGGAAGTGTTATATCATACACTTGCACGGCATTTTAAACATATACCCAAGCTGAATAGTAAATTTTATGTAAATTTATCAATTTGTGCGTATCTTTTAACACAGGCCGTTGAAATGGCTCTGAGCACTATTCGACTTAACTTCTAAGGTCATCACACACATCCATGCCCGAGGGAGGATTCGAACCTGCCACCATAGCGGTCGCTCGGCTCCAGACTGAAGCACCTAGCACCGCACGGCCACTCCGGCCGGACAAGCCGTTGATACAGACCGGACTGTACTGTTTTCCAAGGGGAAAAAAAAGCATACTTAAGCGAAGGAAAGTTAGTAGTTAGTTACATGTTCCATGTGTATCGAAATGATGTGAAACGAGTCAGTTTGCAGGCTATGGATACACGATTAGTGTTAACATTAATAAACACTTTATTATTTTAAGTCCTATTTATGCTAATATACTTTTTTTACTGGAAAGGTAGTAATTCGTCAGCAGAATAGAAGAAATTGTCTAGGAGAAACAATTTTAAATTATAATTAAAACTTGCTGCGCTACCGGTCAGACATTTTATGTTATTGGATAAATGGTCAACAATTTTCATTGCCACATATTGAAAACCTTTCTGACCTACTGACAGCTTTTACACTGGGTAATAATGGTCATTTTTTCCTCTAGTGTTGTAGGTATGGACATCACTGTTTTTCTCAAATTTTGATGGATTACTTATGACGAATTCATTACTTATATGTATTAAAATGCGGGGTTAAATGCCTAGTTCCTTGATGAGGTACCTACATGATTTTCGTGGATAAATACCACATATATTCTTACTGCTCGCTTTTGTGCAATCAATACTTTCATTTTAAGTGATGCGTTACCCCAGAACATTATTCCGTAAGACATTACTGAATGGAAATATGTAGAATCTGTCAGGAGGTTGATACGTTTGTTTCCAAGATTAAAAATTATACGAAGAGCAAAACTAGCTGACCTTAACTATTTGAGAAGCTCAGTAACATGCTTCTTCCAGTTCATATTTGGAGCACTCTGCCCTACTTACTGGCTCTCGCTCTAGTGCTACATAAATGAAAGGACGACTGCAGTTTGCTCAAGGATTTGCGAAAAGCACAGTGAAAATACACTGAAGGTTAACCAAATAAATTTGATTTCAGTTCGTCTGTGACTTGAATGACAAATTCTCAAAAACATCTGATGTAAGTTCAAATGGTTCAAATGGCTCTGAGCACTATGGGACTTAACTACTGAGGTCAACAGTCCCCTAGAACTTAGAGCTACTTAAACCTAACTAACGTAAGGACATCACACACATCCATGCCCGAGGCAGGATTCGAACCTGCGACCGTAGCGGTCGCGCGGTTCCAGACTGTAGCGCCCAGAACCGCTCGGCCACCCCGGCCGGCTCTGATGTAAGTGATTTGATTTCCGAGTGCTGTTTACTTCCACATGTATCTGTATCTACGCTTTAAAAAATTTATGTAAATTGTGCCATTGCCAATATTTTCATCCCTTAAGGATTAAAGTTGGATCGTGTGACGAATAACGCATGTTATGCGACCAGTCTGATTCTTGTGATACCTAAGAGACTGGAATGGGAACTGCTGGACGTAAGATTAGGATTTAACGTCCAGTCGACGACCAGGTCACCAGAGATGAGTAGCTAGTTCATATTGGACAAATCTTCATCTAGGTCTTTATACTGAGTACTGCTTTCACCAATGAAGAACTGGAAGCAACTTCCAGTCTGTGAAGAATAATAAAGCTGCAGGATTATATGATCTAAGACCATAGAAAATTAAAATGTTTAGGCCAGCACCAAACTGAAACTTAATGAACACCTGCGTTTAAAATTACGGATTCCTAAGATCTCTCACAAAATCTAAATTGTAGCTCTTCTGAAGCCCGGGAAAGAACTGAAGGATCCTAATAATTTTCGATCAGTTCCTCTTCTTTCCCAACCGCATAAAATCTTGGAAAGCCTCATCCTCAGCCGTATTTCACATCATTTGGATAAAAATCTCATAAATTAGCAATCAGGTTTCCGCCAGCAAAGTCATACTGCGGCCAAATCCTTAATGTGGCTCAGTACATAGAAGTGGATACAAAAGAATAAAAGCTACGGGAGTAACATACATAGCTCTGTCTTCAGCGTACGACACCGTCAACCACAAAAAGTTGATGAGAGAGGTATATTAAACCAAGACAGACGACAGTTTAGCATAGTTTATCCAGAACTTGCTGCGAAACAGGACTTTGTCACGTTTCAAAATAAGAAGAACAGACGAAGGACCTTGAAGAATTGTCTCCCTAACGTAGTGTACTAGCACCCCTGCTGCACAGTATCTACACAAACGACCAAGCAGTCCAACATGGAACAAGAACATTTATTTATGCAGATGACACAGCAATGGCAGGTCTAGGCAAAACATTTTAACGAGTGGAGATGAAGCTGACAGCAGCTCTCGAAGTACAATGCTGATAACCACCTACAGTCAAATCCTCGAATGAATCAGGTATATGCTTTCATCAGAGAAATCCAGAAGCCAGAAGGAAATCAAATATCATCTGGAGAGGGCATCAACTATTCCAGTATGATACTCCAAAATACCTGGGTGTAAAACTGAGCCAGCAATTTGATTTGTAAAATTGAATCGTAGGCTCAAATTCAAATATCATTGCGAAGAAACAAAGCTAAAGGTATCTGCCCGGAACAACATTACATCTACATCTACATGGTTACTCTGCAATTCACACTTTAGTACCTGGCAGAGGGTTCATCGAACCATTTTCATACTGCTTCTCTACCATTCCACTCTCGAATGGCACGTGGGAAAAAAGGAACACGTAAATCTTTCCGTTCGAGCTCTGATTTCTCTTATTTTATTATGATGATCATTTCTCCCTACGAAGGTGGGTGTCAACAAAATATTTACGCATTCGGAAGAGAAAGTTGGTGATTGAAATTTCGTAAATAGATCTCGCCTCAAAGAAACCAGCCTTTGTTTCAGTGACTGCCACTCCAACTGACGTATCACATCGATAACACTCTCACCCCTATTGCGCGATAACAAGAAACAAGCTGCCCTTCTTTGCACTTTTTCGATGTCCTCCATCAATCCTATCTGGTAAGGATCCCATACTGCCCAGCAATATTCCAGCAGAGGATGTAAAAGTGTAATGTTGGCTGTCTCTTTAGTGGGTTTGTGGCATCTTCTAAGTGTTCTGCCAACAAAGCGCAGTTTTTCGCCTTCCCCACAATATTATCTATGTGGTCTTTCCAATTTAAGTTGCTTGCAATTGTAATTCCTAGGTATTTAGTCGAATTGAAAGCCCTTAGATTTGTGCGATTTATCGTATACCCTTAATTTACCGGATTTCTTTTAGTACCTATGTACTTTTGTTTAGTGCTGATTACCGCTTTTCGCCCATACAGAAATTCTCTCTAGATCATTTTGTAATTGGAATTGATCTGTCTGATGATTTTACTAGACGGTAAATTACAGCGTCATCTACAAACAATCTAAGGGGGCTGCTCAGATTATCACTTAGGTCATTTATATAAATCAGGAACAGCAGAGGGCCTATGACACTACCTTGCGGAACGCCAGATATCCCTTCTGTTCTACTCGATGATTTACCTTCTATCACTACGAACTGTGACCTCTCTGAGAGGAAATCACGAATCCAGTCACACAACTGAGACGCAATTTGTATAACAGTTGCTTGTGAGGAACGGTATCAAAACCCTTCTGGAAATCTAGGAATACGGAATCGATCTGAGATCCCTTGTCGAAACCACTCATTACTTCATGGGAATAAATAGCTGTGTTGCACAAGAACGATATTTTCTGAATCCGTGTTGGTTATATATCAATAAGCCATTTTCTACAAGGTGATTCATAATGTTCGTGTACATTATATTCTCAAAAATCCTACTGAAAATTGAGGTCAGTGATATTGGTCTGTAATTCAATGGGTTACTCCTATTTCCTTTCTTGAATATGGGTGTGACCTGTGCTACTTTTCAGTCTTTAGGAACAGACCTTTCGTCAAGTGAGCGGTTGTATATGATTGCTAAGAAAGGCAATATTGTGTCTGCATACTCTGAGAGGAACCTGATTGGTATACCATCTGGACCGGAAGACTTGCCTTTCTTAAGTGATTTGAGTTGTTTCGCACACCTAAGATATTTTCTTTTATGTCACTCATGCTAACAGCTATTCTGGTTTCCAATTCTGGAATATTTACTTCGTCTTCTTTCGTGAAGGAATTACGGAAAACTGTATTTAGTAACTCCACTTTAGTGGAACCATCATCGGTAACATTCCTATCGCTATCACGCAGTGACGGTGTTAACTGTTTTTTGCCACTGGTGTTCTTTACATACGACATTATTTGCAAATTTTTTGGCACCAGCTAGGGCTCACAGCCAAACGCGCTCCTTACATCTGGTCTGGCACCATGCTTCTCTGTAGCGGAATATGGAGCACCAGTTTGGCAAAACTCCACACATGCCAAATGAGTGGATACGGCGTGCCTGGCTGCCTACGACCAATTCCCGTCATCAAAATTTATGGGTATAGCTCCACCTGACATCCGTAGAACAGTCGCAGAAATAGAGAAAAAGAAGTAGGAAATCGATCCCAGACAGCACCTATTTCGATACGAATCACATGTCCACATCAGAAATTCCATCAGCACCTGAAACTAGCCCAACGGAGCTATGGCGAAATTCATTAACCGAAAGAGCTGGGGAGAACATCAAAGGGAAATCTGCTGCGATCTTTCGTCCATCGCATGTGACATGTATGCACCAAACCGATTGACGGGGGTGTCACGATGCAAGGCGAAAATTAGGAAGTGAAGCTTCGTGACTGAAGATGAGTCCTGTGAACGTGGTGACTTGCAGGACCAACATCTCCTGGTGTGCAGAAAGCTGCCAAATCCTTGCATCTCAGAAAATCTATGCGTATCAAGTGATACGGCCATCAAGACAGCGGATTACTAGAGCTTACGGTCCATTTAACAGAAAATCAGCAGTACCTGGCAGAACTTTGTTATTATTTTGGTTGTCTAAGTCCTGGACACGTCAAATAATTAAATAGGCAATTATGAGGCTGGAAACTGGACGTGATCAGTGCCAGTGCACCATACCAAAATTCTTGTTAGGCAATCTAGGAAATTTACGGGAAAACCAAATCTGGTTATATGGACTGTTATTTGTAGCAAGCACCTTCGGAATGCGAGTCCAGAGCATCAACTACTACGCCGACCCGCTTCGTAAAGTCGTATGATAAGCGAGTGCGTATTTTCCCATTAATCCCAAGACTTCTTTTGCCAAAAATAATGTCACTATGAACTAGAAGCCCACTTGGAAGAATTTCCATTGACATGCTGCAGTTGATCAATGATACAGTTCTAGTCTCCCAGCGAGATGCCGGCTTGTGTAGTAACCCTCAGCAGTGAAATGGTTCAGCTTTTACCTAGTGCAGCAATTCTTACCTATTGAATTCGAGATCAGACCCTTGGGCCAGTCATTCCAATTCATTAAATATTTAAGACGTTAAAATCATGGCAATACAGAAGGTGTCCAGCGAAGGAGTCTCCGATTTCAAAAATAAATGTCTCGAAAACTAAGATCGACAGGCAAGTACAACAAAATGAAAGCTGTAAGAATTTTGTACATAAGTTGTAAAAAATTTTCGAAGTAATTCGAAAAGCTTATAACAAATGGTGCAGTACTCTGTGCAGCTCATACAGTATCAGGGTGCATAATTAAACTCGTTCTCTGCAAGCAGTCTTTGTAATAATCACATTACAATCTTTCTAAATGTCCAACACTCCACACAGGTGGCGCAAACGAACAGTAAAATTTGCCATCACATCTTCACTATCCGGCCGCGGTGGCCGTGCGGTTCTGACGCTGCAGTCCGGAACCGCGGGGCTGCTACGGTCGCAGGTTCGAATCTTGCCTAGGGCATGGGTGTGTGTGATGTCCGTAGGTTAGTTAGGTTTAAGTAGTTCTACGTTCTAGGGGACTTATGACCTAAGATGTTGAGTCCCATAGTGCTCAGAGCCATCTTCACTATCTTAACGGAAATGTATGCAGATGCCACACAGGTCGCCGATTCAAGCTCGGACAGCGTGTTGGCATGGTTCCACTAGACAATGTCTTTCAGTGTGGCCCACAAAAAGTAGTCAAAAGGGTTCAAATCGCGCAAATATAAAGGCAACTCCACCGCTGCGCCAGTAAGTTTGCGCTAATCCAATTCAGTGTCTCTGTTACCGAAGTATTCACGAAGAAAACGACACACCTGCACACCTGTTCGGTGTGATGTGGTTTGGTCCCATCTAGCATGAACCATTTGGTGCCTGGTCTCTGTGGTGACAAATTGTTCCTAACCTGCAACGTAACTTTCTCTAGTGATAGTTTTTCGAAAGGAAAAAGGTCCTATAGTGCCTCTAACGCATACCGCAGCCCAAACATTAACCTTGGGAGAATACGTTGGTTCGCTTCATAAAAAGGGGATTTTTGGATCCCCAAAATCACCAGTCCTGTTTATCCACGATTTCATTCAGGTGGAAGTGTGCTTCTTCTGGGAACCAAATGCAGCAAACACCAAATCCTTCATTATCAATCACTGTGAGAATCTGATTCACAGAGTCAGCTCTCTGTCGTACAGCTGGTACAGGTATGGCCTGGTGACTTTGGATTTTGAATGGAAACATGTTTAGGCTCTGTCTCAGTATCTCCTGCATGCTGGAACGCTTCACAACAGTTTCTGTTGCAATTATTCAGACGGATTTCCTTAGATTTTGTTGCATAATAGCAGAAATTGTGGCGACATTTTGCTTGGAGCCAACATTCCCCGTTAGATCATCAACCATGTTGGCTGTCCGTTGGAATTTGCGAATGGTTTACACATCGGTTCCTTTTGGAACACTAAATCGTGTTTGAAAACTGAGCCTATTGCCATAGTAGACCTGTGTTCTAACCTGGGGTATTACAGTACCAGGAAAACGCATTGTTCAATGGAATAACTGATTTTAACCTCTTCCTTAGGTACGCTAATCTCCTACCACGTTCCAGCGATGGAACTGATCGCTCTGAGTTACGGTACACTATTTATAGGCTGTACGTGTTGCGATTACATCCCAATCGGTTAGCAGCTTTTTGAAATATTTTGAAAATTCTGTATAACTTCTACATAAAATTCTTACAGATTTCATAATAATCGTAGCGCTTGTTGCACTAGTCTATCTATCTTAGTTTTCGTGATATTTAATTTTGGGGTCAGAGACTCCTGCGATAGACACCCTGTAAATTCTCAAGAACAGTAGAGATTTAAAAAATCTAGTTATTTGCGATAGGGGACTCTGATCTGGAACTTTATGTATACCACATCAGACAAAGTAACGGATACAGAGCAAGATGCGAGAAACTTTTATGTGTAATTTAATTAAGTTTTCCATCAGAATTATAAATAATATTTTTATTAGTCACTAACTTCATTCTCAAACCATTACCGATATTACAAGATACAATGCTGTTAACAAAACATGAAATACAAAATATTTAAACATTTTGTGTGCGTAGATTATAGTAGTGAAATAAATCTTTTGTGACATACCTTTTGTTAATAATATTGTATCGTCTAATATCGGGAATGGTATCAGAATGAACAAGAAGTTCGAAACTGGCCAGTAATAAATATGTTATTTGCAACTTCGACGGAAACCTTAATTAGTAAATTACAGGTATATTGAGTCTCTGATCCTGATACCAACACAATGTTGGAGTTATGTAATATTTTATGTGGCAAGGGAAAGGACGAATGTGCTGTACGTACATCTACGGGAAAGGACGAATGTGCTGTATGTACATCAACATCAGTCTGGGAGGACGAGCAGAAATTGCCGGCCGCTGTGGTCTCGCGGTTCTAGGCGCGCAGTCCGGAACCATGCGACTGCTACGGTCGCGGGTTCGAATCCTGCCTCGGGCATGGATGTGTGTGATGTCCTTAGGTTAGTTAGGTTTAAGTAGTTCTAAGTTCTAGGGGACTGATGACCACAGCAGTAGAGTCCCATAGTGCTCAGATCCATTTGAACCATTTGAACGAGCAGAAATCGAGACGGATTACACAATCTGAAAATGCTAATCAGTTGTTTAATTGCGAGATGATATTGAGAATATGTAGTTGTAGACTTCAGTGGTATGGCTGTAAATTAAGGGATGAAAAATAAGTTTTGCGGCTTTAAATTTAAATAGATACAGACTTCTCGAAAATTCTGGTCCTCTATGATCTGGAAAATTTTGTAGAACCTATCGGATATGGAAATTTAGTGGACGATGAGAAAAGTAAGAACTAGTTTTGTAAGTACGTTAAACCATGGGGATGGAACAGTGTTCCCCCTTTTGTTTTAACTATAGTGGCCACGATACTGATGAGTTGCGTAAGTCTACCTTCCCTTTCCTTCATTTCATCGTAACACTCTCGGTTACGCACCTCGCGTTGTGACGTCGTGTCTATAACGAAACAACGAATTCCAAACACATTATTGAATGCAACAGCTAAAATTTGCCCGTAATCTCGTCGGTATGACTACTGAATCAGTGCACGTCGATAATTGTGAAGTTATATCTTCCTCAGTAACGATAGACTCTCGCCAGACCTTTGACCTCTGTTGCATGTAAAATTTTCTGATAAGTATATACGGTATTGAACAAGTTGACGACGGTTTTGAGTGATGCATGAGGTTTTCCTAGTGTTGCTTCTGAAATGGTTGACGGGGAGGGTGCGGGGCGGCCAGGGCACATGTATTAGTGGCAAGGTAGTAGATTAGTATACGTCTCCCCTATACAGGTTTTGATGGCATGCATCACAGTGGAGGGGTTCGTGAGAGCTCCTTACGCATGAGCTGGCTCATTTACATAGCACTTAGCTCACCCAGATGTTTTCCGGCGATCTGCGCGTCCCCACGTGGCGCTCCGTGTGTTCGCTTGTTTATCCAGCTAGACACTGAATCAAGTGTAGGGTTCTGTTTTACGTAGCAGTGAACAGCGTATACAGTCACGTTTGTGAAAAGCTCCAACACATTTTGCTGAAATGAGCTATAGTCCATAGTTGTTTAGATTTGTTTCAAGCGACAGTGGACAAAACAAAGCGATAATCAAAAAAATGGTCCTGAGCACTATGGGACTTAACATCTATGGTCATCAGTCCCCTAGAACTACTTAACCCTAAATAACCTAAGGACATCACACAACACCCAGTCATCACGAGGCAGTGAAAATCCCTGACCCCGCCGGGAAGCGAACCCGGGAACAAGGGCATGGAAAGCGAGAACGCTACCTCACGACCACGAGCTGCGGACCAAAGCGATAATCAATACTAGGTTTTTTGAAAAAGAGTGTCACGTATTCTTCCACAAGGTAGTGCTGATTAAAAGAAGAAGAAATGTTGCTATAATGATATGTCCGGAAACCAGTACCTGTTGGCTTACGGGCTGTACTTTGATTCAAGTCTCTGTCTTACGTAGAAGTAGAACTAATAGGCATTCCTGCATGTATTTACCACTCATCTCGACTCATCCTTCAACGCTTCTTCGCAATGAATCACGCACTCTTTCAGATAGATCTCGCTCAATTCGTATTGCGACACATGATATGGCCCTGAGCACTATGGGCCTTAACTGCTGAGGTCATCAGTCCCCTAGAACTTAGAACTACTTAAACCTAACTAACCTAAGGACATCAAACACATCCATGCCCGAGGCAGGATTCTAACCTGCGACCGTAGCGGTCGCGCGTGTTCCAGATTGTAGCTCCTAGAACCGCTCGGCCACTAACACCGGCGTCGTCACATGTTAAATTGATCACACGCTCCTGCAAAACCTACACATTGTCGGCGGGTTGGGCATGCACCTATGTCTTCAAATCTCCCTATAGCCACAAATCCAACGAATTTATGCCCGGTGAACGACGCCAGCACGGTAAAGGACCTCCTCGACCAACCCGTTGCACATGAAACAATGAGCCGAGGAACTTTAGCACGATCCGTAGGAAATAGGGTGGAGTCCCCGTCGTGGATATGCCGTAGTCGTTGTCTTTCTACAAGTGGTAATGTTCTCGTTTATTTCCAGTTGCTGTGATCAGAAGAAACTACTTTCGACCGGCCATAACTAAGTTTTTTGACTTCTCTGTGAGGTGTCACGTAGGAAGTGTAACTTTTAACTTTGTGTTCTGCCTTACGGCAGGTCTTGCCATGGGGCAAGCCTCGTCAGAGAGATCCACCGCATGAGCGTCTATGGAAGTGATTCCAGTCGTGGTTTGCCGTTGCCTTCCACTGGTGATGATGAAATGATAATGAGGACATCACAACACCCAGTCCCTGAGCGGAGAAAATCTCCGACCCAGCCAGTAATCGAACATCAGTGTGTATCAAAAAGAGTCATCCGGTTTGGTACATCTATATTTCTGAAACTAATTAACGTATGCAATGAATTTTGTTTTTTGATGAACAGGAAAGTCAAAAAGTTTTTTGTCATACCTTTTGATAGGTGTTCAACATGCCCTCTTGAGATGCACGGCATATTCAATGCAGCAGTCAAGTCGTTCCCACACTGCAGCGAGCATGTCTTGAGCTACAGATTCCACAGCTGCTGTTATGCACTGTCTCAGTTCATTGTTGCTGGTAACGGAGGCACATAAACAGTCTTTATAAACCACCACAAGAAATAATTGCATACACTCAGGTCCAATGACCCTGGAGGCCAGTGATGTAAGACTCAGCCATTTGGTAAATGAAGTCGTTCGAATCAGTCTCCAACTGCGTGAAAAGGAAGTCCTCAGGCATATCGAGATATGTGTTCCCTGTAATAGTGTTCTCTGTCGGACACTTTCAGTGTCTGCCTCAAACACTCGGTGACGGCCAGGCGATTTGCCTTTATACAAACGATCTGTTCCTTGGAATTGTTCATACCATCATCTAATGCTCTTTGCCGTAGGAGGATCCACACCATACCACGTACGAAAGTCACAAAAATGTTCAAATGTGTGTGAAATCTTATGGGACTAAACTGCTAAGGTCATCAGTCCCTAAGCTTACACACTACTTAACCTAAATTATCCTAAGGACAAACACACACACCCATGCCCGAGGGAGGACTCGAACCTCCGGCGGGAAGAGCCGCACAGTCTATGACTGCAGCGCCTTAGACACGGAAGTCACGCTGAACAGTTATTACTGACCCCTTTCTGTTGTCCTCATAGCATTTTTAATAGAACTAAAGTGGGCGCACACTACTGCTACCTAACGGGAACCACGTAAAACTCGAGAGTTTGCTCTTTACCACTACGTTGTTCACTCAAATATCTCAGATAACATAATAGTTATGTTTTTTTTTTAATCGGATGATTCCTTTTGATACACCCTTTATATAGATGATTCCTTTTGATACACCCTTTATATACACTCCTGGAAATGGAAAAAAAGAACACATTGACACCGGTGTGTCAGACCCACCATACTTGCTCCGGACACTGCGAGAGGGCTGTACAAGCAATGATCACACGCACGGCACAGCGGACACACCAGGAACCGCGGTGTTGGCCGTTGAATGGCGCTAGCTGCGCAGCATTTGTGCACCGCCGCCGTCAGTGTCAGCCAGTTTTCCGTGGCATACGGAGCTCCATCGTAGTCTTTAACACTGGTAGGATGCCGCGACAGCGTGGACGTGAACCGTATGTGCAGTTGACGGACTTTGAGCGAGGGCGTATAGTGGGCATGCGGGAGGCCGGGTGGACGTACCGCCGAATTGCTCAACACGTGGGGCGTGAGGTCTCCACAGTACATCGATGTTGTCGCCAGTGGTAGGCGGAAGGTGCACGTGCCCGTCGACCTGGGACCGGACCGCAGAGACGCACGGATGCACGCCAAGACCGTAGGATACTACGCAGTGCCGTAGGTGACCGCACCGCCACTTCCCAGCAAATTAGGGACACTGTTGCTCCTGGGGTATCGGCGAGGACCATTCGCAACCGTCTCCATGAAGCTGGGCTACGGTCCCTCACACCGTTAGGCCGTCTTCCGCTCACGCCCCAATATCGTGCAGCCCGCCTCCAGTGGTGTCGCGACAGACGTGAATGGAGGGGCGAATGGAGACGTGTCGTCTTCAGCGATGAGAGTCGCTTCTGCCTTGGTGCCAATGATGGTCGTATGCGTGTTTGGCGCCGTGCAAGTGAGCACCACAATCAGGACTGCATACGACCGAGGCACACAGGGCCAACACCCGGCATCATGGTGTGGGGAGCGATCTCCTACACTGGCTGTACACCTCTGGTGATCGTCGAGGGGACACTGAATAGTGCACGGTACATCCAAACCGTCATCGAACCCATCTTTCTACCATTCCTAGACCGGCAAGGGAACTTGCTGTTCCAACAGGACAATGCACGTCCGCATGTATCCCGTGCCACCCAACGTGCTCTAGAAGGTGTAAGTCAACTACCCTGGCCAGCAAGATCTCCGGATCTGTCCCCCATTGATCATGTTTGGGACTGGATGAAGCGTCGTCTCACGCGGTCTGCACGTCCAGCACGAACGCTGGTCCAACTGAGGCGCCAGGTGGAAATGGCATGGCAAGCCATTCCACAGGACTACATCCAGCTCTCTACGATCGTCTCCATGGGAGAAAAGCAGCCTGCATTGCTGCAAAAGGTGGATATACACTGTACTAGTGCCGACATTGTGCATGCTCTGTTGCCTGTGTCTATGTGCCTGTGGTTCTGTCAGTGTGATCATGTGATGTATCTGACCCCAGGAAAGTGTCAATAAAGTTTCCCCTTCCTGGGATAATGAATTCACGGTGTTCTTATTTCAATTTCCAGGAGTGTATACAAAGTCCAGTCAGATGAACGTGACCATCGCCTAAGTTCGACGTGAACGTGCAGTAATCACTCACAGATCTCAGATGGCACCTTTAGCTGTGGAGGATATGAAGCGGGTCGGGGGGACACAAACAACATCGCAGATGTCGTAATGGGAAAACGGAGCGATTAACCTGCCATCCAAATGGCCATAATCGTTGGCTTTTAGGTCATGGGTGGAAGCATTTACAAAATGGCTAAGTCTATAAACAGTTCGTGTGCCGCCTTGGTTAAAGTACACCACGGATGGAAGCGGCGACTGAGGTTCACCACGGGCCATAGATATGAGTACGACTGAGCAGACGTGCAACTGTTGAGCAACTGTCCGCCCAGCCGAACCCGGGGGCTACCAACAATGCCTCCTCAACGACTGGTCAGGGACCAGCTACGCGCAAATTAACTAGTTTGTGGACATCTTATCTGTAGTCACATTGTGCGATGCAGTACCTACTAATCACTGTGACCAAATATCTACTGGCATCACATACGTGACAATACTGTAGCAGTAGGGTAGACCAGGGCACATTTACGTAATTTGTTTTCTGAAGTTTTTAAATTTTTTTGTTACATTTATCTTCTTTAAAATTGTCTAATCTTATAACATGGCTATTAAAGTACGACTTGGTGTAAGAACTCTAACTCAACATTACATTTAAGAGTACAAAATACTTTTATACGGGTTCACGTCGAGTACGTAAACGTGCCCTGGATAGGGGGAAAGTTTACGCACCTAAGAATGCACGTTTACGTGTATCATGGAACACACTAATGAGTAAACAAAACGGACTGTTAAACTTTTCAAATTATGTTCTGTTGGAAGTAAATAAAATTACAGTCTAACTTACACCAATTAACATTGTATAACACAACAATTTTACTGGCAGTAAACAAATTTTTTGGCGAACTTCAGACCTGTTAGCATAAAATGGCTTACAAAGAAATTTTAATATCAGTTGACGGTATATTCATCATTATTTCTACCTTCTGTTTTCTTGTGCTTTAATTTTGTTAGATTACGTCTCCATCTGCTGTTCTGTCAAAGTTTCCTCGACTGGGGTGCCAGTTAGGATGGCAATAAAAAATAATGCGGAAACGTGCCTCAATAGAACTGCGTAAATGTGCCTCGTCGCCAAGACAACCAGAGACAATCAGGTAGACCATTCTGGTTGATCGCGCTGATTTGGTTAGCGCGTATAAAGTCGTTGGGAATACTGATCTGTCCCGAGAGTTCAACACCAGCATTATGAAATAAGCGTTGTTAAGTGCTGAGGCACATTATTAAGCATCGCTTTTATCTAAATTTATAAGCAAGAAACACTTGTATGTTATAGTAACAGCCACCTCAAAAGACTTACTATGGAGAGCTAGAATAGCTTTATGCTTTCGTATATACTCACTGTAGCTCAGGAAGATGACGACACGACCCACTGAAGATCTTTCTTCGCGGAAAGTTTGTTTCTGTGTTTTCTGTTTTAGCAGTTGTGTTCAGAAGCCTTATTCTAGTGAGGGGTCTTGTTGTTACATAGAGAGAAGACAACCACAGATGAATTTCGAGAAACTTTGAGGTCTTTTGCATCATTCCGAAACACTTAGCTACATGAAAGCTGCAGACTATCCATTCAAAACTCCTTTATTTTATTGAACCAATCAATTGAAGCAGAAGTGAGCCAACGTCTGGGATCCAGTCATTGCCGGTGAGGTAATCTCGATACGGAAACCGAGCCCATGGAACTTTCAATGTGCTTGCATTTAAATTCTATGCAGCTTGTAAGATATTTCAGTGCATCTTGGGATCCGCAATCATCACTGATTGCTGTCTCATCACTAGGATTCTGCAAGAGCTCTAGTTCTTGTTCGCCGAAATAAGTGAAATCCAAATCAGCAGTCATATTTCCAGTTACATTAATAAGCAACTCTCTTGTTATGAGCTTTATTAAGTCATTTTCAGTTTCTTCATTCGGGGAAACCTTTGGCGGCATCTGACTAATACGCTCCATAACGGATGTATTTTTCTACAAGGGTATGTCTTCTGTCCAGTCAGTATTAGAGGTCGCGGTCTACTCTTCACTTCGAAAGGTGTTGTAAAATGCTTCCAGACCACGAACCCTGGAAGAAAGTTCTCTAAAGATGCACGAACCTCCCTCATTCTTCATGTCATTGTAAAGTGGACAGAGAGAATTTATTGAAATTATGAAACCCTTCTGGGAAGGCAGCAGGCATTGCTTTTCTCCACAGCGCACGTTACAGCCATCCTCGAGGAAGCGTTTTAGCGTGTTCTCCTATCTTCGAAAATTAAGGCCATAGCCACTTCGAAAAGGTGTCTTGTTGTCCTTACGAACCTCTGAGCTTAAAATATCAAAGGTGTCATTCTCCAGTTCCATTAAATTTCCTACGTGTTATTTGTTTAGCAGATATTTAACAACTGGGGTCAACAGTGTGAAAACAGCTGTGCTGCCATTCGTACATTCTGCCAAGCTCGTCCTCTTAATTCTACGTGATCCTCCGTAGTCTGATGTATGGTGGCTAAATGCGTGCTCTGTGTTGTTAATATCTTTTCAAAAAGCTTCTTGTTGAAGACTGCGATGTTGGACGAATTACTCCTTTATCTAAAACATAGTTCATAAGCAATCTAAGCGAATGCGGAACATTGAAGAACACACTCGTCTCGCTGGATTCACATGGTTTGGAAAGTAGGGTTTTACTGTGGAAACTGCAAGTTTCTTCCAGACCTTTGAGTTCTTGACCTCCATATCACTAATTACTGTTCCAGATTGGGTGCCAGCTGCCTTCAACTGCCTTACTGTGTTCAGGAGTGGCTCACCAGTCGTGGCGGGCGTTGTGGCCGAGCGGTTCTAGGCGCTTCAGACCGGAACCGCGCTGCTGCTACGTTCGCAGGTTCGAATCCTGCCTCGGGCATGGATGTGTGTGATGTGCTTAGGTTAGTTAGGTTTAACTAGTTCTAAGTCTAGGGGACTGATTACTTCAGATGTTAAATCCCATAGTGCTTAGAGCCATTTGAACCATTTTCTCTAACACAAAGCTCACTCGACAAAATTAATACGCTTATATAAGACGTACTTTTTCGTTATTATCAGATGTTTCTGTCGGACAAAGTGTCGAGACGAAATGCTTCCTCGGTTTGTACAATGACTGGAGCAATAATGTACCGCGACCATTCGAAGATGCGTTCTGGAGCCCCAAAAGCATATATAGGTTAATAAAAGCAACCAACTCAAAATGAAAGCGGATGTATTGCCTTTCATATTATACGAAAGTAACGAGATCATCTCTCTAACACAGCCGGCCGCTGTGACCGACCGGATCTAGGCGCCGCTGCTACGGTCGCAGGTTCGAAACCTATGTCGGGCATGGATGTGTGTGACGTCCTTAGGTTAGTTAGGTTTAAGTAGTTCTAATTCTAGGGGACTGATGACCTCAGATGTTCAGTCCCATAGTGCTTAGAGCCATTTGAACCATTTTCATTACTCATGGTAGAATTGAAGTTAAAATACAGTGGTGTCAAAAATTAAAGCAACAAACCGCGATTTACCCGTCCTGTGTCTAATGCGCGATATAATCTTTCAGACTGTCAACAGATGTTCGTACGATCGTGTTCTGCACGGAAGACGGCATTTCAATCGACGAACAGCCTCGCCAATGATGACGTCAGGGTATGTGTCAAACGGGTCAGTGTTTGTCGGGTATTCCCACATCCACAATCGCTGTAGACACAGTCACAGTATGGTACAGAGAAGACGCCTCCTAGTCTCTCTGCAGTTGTGGGCTACAGGAAGAAAAATGCAGAAGGATCGCTAACTGATGTGGCCCAGTGGCTTAATGTAAATCGCTCTATTGTTTCTCGGATCTGGTGACAGTTTATAGAGGCCAAAACTGTATCCCGAAGAACAGAGCAGGGCCGACCATATGTGACATCACAAAGGAAGAACCGTTATTTGGGTGTAGGGGCACGACGGTACCTCCTTAGAAGTGCATGGGAACTGGCAGACCTCGCAACGTCTACTGGACGTTTTGAATCGAGGCAGACGGTATACAGAAGGCTTCGGCAGAATGGTCTTTATTGACGGACACCTGCTGTATGTACACCTCCGACGCGTCTTCATATAAGGGAAAGTATAGAATAGAATCGTCAGGTGCCACTTTGGCGGACGAACAGAGCGCCAATGTCCACAGATGAGTCCCAATTTGGTCTGGAGAGTGATACTCGACGGATTCGCATCGGAGAAAAAGTGGAAGACGTGTTCGGGACCCAAACATTGTGGAAAGAGGCCGATATCGAAGAGCGGCCCCAATGGTGTGGGTAGGGATTATTTTGATCACCTGAACAGCTCTTCATGAAATTTTACGGGTGTATTGGCAAGGTTTACGTGCTGTAAGGCATCGTGACGAGATCTTGGAACTTCATGTGCGGTTGTTGCCTGGGGCTGTGGGCCCAGACTTCATATTGATGGACGATAACGCTCGACCTCATAGAGCACGGCTGGTCAGTGTTTTCTTAGGCACGGAAGATACTGCATGGCTCCACACTCTCCCGATTTGAATTCCATAGAGCAAGTCGGGATACTCTATGGAGACGGGTTGCATCACATAAGCTTTCACCAACACCAACCACTTCCCAAGACTTGGGAGCAGCTTTGCGGGAAGAACGGGTGTTACTGACTCAACGTGAATTTAATAACATCATTAACAGCACAGTTCGTCGTCCTCAGGCCTCTATTGCTGCCAGAGATAGTCACACCCCCTATTTAGGAAATTAGCCAGTTGTCAGAATGTAAGTGCTAATCTACTTAGCTGGAAAAAACGAAGAATATTTTTCTCTACCTTTATGCGTATTGCCGTTTCTTACGTTTTATATTCTTTAGACTGTTTGTTCCTACCAGACCTAACGTGACACGCGAGACGTGTTGGCCGCACACATGTGTTTACCTGCCCAGCGAGGCAGATGTCTCACAATGAGATGTGAGCGTAGCCTGGCTGGAATTTTTGGTGTCCTACAGCTATTGGTCTGGAGATGTTCTGATACCACAATGTCGGATGAAAGACAGCATTATGCCAGAGATGGATGGTTTGCTTCAACTTGTCTTTGAACACATTGACAAAGAAAAAACATCCTTACACTCAGAACTTTCCATAGATAGACCTCGCAAAAGTTGACTACAGATCATCAAATATATATACAAGACTCACAAGAATATTGGAAAGCAGGAACATATTTACTAGTGTAACTACAATTAAATATTACGATTGCTGCTGCAGTCTGACTCCGACTGATGTACAGGTAATATCTCCTCTTGACAGCTGTGGTTCTGGAACTAATCTCAGTATCTATAGTTCACATAATTTTCCACATAAAAGTCTCTCTCATACCCTCACAGTTATCAATACGCTGAATCTATACATAACTCACAATAGGACACACACTCATTTTCTCTGGTCATGCCACAACATACGCCACAGTAACATAAACTGCAATATATACACATTTTACGGAAACAGTGCAGTTAACTATTATATCTGTACAGTGCCCAAAAAAAATATGGTATGCCTACACTCACACCGGCTATATATCTCGATTCTGCTCAGTCCTAGGAAATTATCTGACAAAGTCTTTGAATCAGGACTTCTGGAAGGTGCTGCATTCTGCCAAAAATCTCTCAAACAAGTGTTATGAAGGACAGGCGTCCAGCACTATGTGGTAATGAGTGGAGGGAGGGTGGGAAGGGGAAAGGTTAATTAATTGATCAGTTTAATTAAGTAGTCAATCACATTGATAAGAGTGAGAGGGGCTATTCCAATAACTCAGACCTGAAATTGTACACGTAGCAGTGAGAGAGGAGATTTCCTGAGGGGGAGGGGAAAGTGGTGGGGGAACAAAAGGTTAAGGTCCTCTCAATCAAAAGGAATGATTATTTTAGCAGACCAGTAGGTTAAGAACCTGTCAATCAAAGGAGAACAATAGGTTAAAGAACTGTCAATCAAAGGAGAACAATAGGTTTGCCCCTAAGTGCATACGTGTCCCTGATGTAGGCAACCCACGCTAACAAAATGGACCAGCTCTCTCTCTGGTCCACTACTCACCAGTGAATACAGACTGTTTCAATGATGGCAGCAAATAAGGTATCACGACCACCATAACGTTTTTGATTTGTTCTAAAATTACATCATCTGATGAGTCATAGCAGACGCGACCATCTATATTAATCTCGTCAAAACATAGGACTGCTGTTTTCTCTCGAGGTTCGAAGGTTGCTGTCTCAGCTTTCTTAAGTTCCAGCTTTTCTTTCAGAATTTCAGGTATGCTCGTGTATTGTTTGGCTCATTTCTGAAATGTTGACCAGCAAGGAAAAGGGTAGTTCTTTTTCCGCAAGTGTGTGTAAGCTTTGGGTGAGAAAGCTCTTAAGATAGGAGCATTAGCAATATCTTTTGAGCCCAACTTCACTTCCTTTTAATTACTACGTAAAAATCGAATCTGGCTTGGTATGAAACACTGAGACAAAGCCTCTAATTTGCTGTTTTATTGCAGAAGAAGCACATCTATTTACTTGCACAACATACTCTGAACACTTGCCTTTCAGGATCTTGTTACTTCTATTCAAAGCGGAGTTTTATTTCCTCGGCAGTTGTACTACAGTTTTTAATCTGTCTATTTTCTCTTTGACAGTGATGTCTATGTCAAAAACAGCCTCTGTGGTGGTCGACTGAAAATTTAAATTTCTTCCGAGATAAGGCTTCCAAATAGATAGCGCTCACATTCGCACTCTTCTCTTTTCACATCGGCGACCTCTTGCTGACGTTAGCTATTAATAAAACAAATCTACTTTAGAGTAGCATTAGTATTGTCATTATTATTATTCATTATGATGGTGATTTTGTTGAAATGAAACGGTTGTAATTGCCATAAAAAACAATGCTTAATTCACAACTCTGAAATACATAGAAACGTTTTTCTAAAGGGAATGAATATATGGGAATTACCTGGACGTTGGCTTTGCTGCTTTCTGCAACAGCATCGAATGCATTTCCATACCAATTTGGAATGTTTTCCAACGGTACAACGTAAGCCTGAATTTTCTTTTCAATGGCAACTCCAGGAGCTCAGTTTCTTTCCCGGAGAGGAAATGATAGCTACAAATCATTGCATTATTCACATTAACAGCTTCCACTCTTTTACATGGTGACACCTATTTCAGCAGAAATTCTCTGCCTTTCAGAAACCATGGAAAATTTCATCCGCAGTTTTATATGAAGCCGGCCGGAGTGGCCGAGAGGTTCTAGGAGCTACAGTCTGGAACTGCGCGACCACTACAGTCGCAGGTGCCAATCCTTCCTCGGACATAGATGTGTGTGGTGTCCTTAGGTTAGTTAGGTTTAAGTAATTCTAAGTCTAGGGGACTGATTACCTCAGAAGTTAAGTCCCATAGTGTTCAGAGCCATTTTATATGAAGCATTTTTGTATTCAGCAATAGCAGAGTGTTTTCTGGTTTTGTTCGCAGTTTACAAAACAGTCAGCAATAAGAATAGGTAACAAGGAACTGCATTCTATGGGGATCATCCGGAAAGTTAGGTCATATAGGTCGCGAAGTGGAAACTGCGCGACCACTACAGTCGCAGGTTCGAATCCTTCCTCGGGCATAGATGTGTGTGGTGTCACAAATGGTGTGTGGTGACACAAATGTGTCGGGTAGTGCCTCTAGTATGCCAGTCGTTCGTGTCAAGTCGCTCTTTTCAGTTCTGAGCACACAATGAGCTCGTAAATATGTCTAAAGTAATGGTATCTCTTGCCAAGTACAGGTGCCTCCTGAGAGGTTTCGTTTGATTACATGCGACGCCCCATAACGTACCTGTCATGCATTTTCTTCTTCATAACAATACTGCACGGACAAAAAGAGAACGCCACTGCAGCGTTTTCGGTGGGAAGCGTCCGGTTACCCAACATACAGCCCGGACTCGGCTCCCTTTGATGTTCATCACTTGTCACATGAACCGCTGACTATGAAGACAACATTTAGGCACAGATTAAGGACTGCAGATCAGCGTAGAGAAGTTGCGGAAACTTTAGCGGCTGCCTTCTGAGACCTAAGACCTAAGGGCCTTGGAAAGTTGGTACAGCGCTGCGACAAATGTGTAAGTTGGAGCGGCGACTAAGTTCAGAAGTAGCTGGAAGGTGTAGCAAACTGTTGCAAATAAAACATTTTTGATTTTCACTGTGGTTTCCAATATGGGACCGACCGGAATTACTTTCCGAATAGCCCTTGTATTTATAACAGCAGAGAGATTTGATAATTTACTTGCATTAACAATGCACTTTTAATGTTTTCGCTTCCCGGTTTCCGTTTCTGGCCTCTCGCTTCCCTTAATCCAAATGACACGACGCCGTTACGGCAGCAGACTGCTCGTGAAGTCAAGACGGCATGCACTGCCCCGTAGCCAAGTTTGCGTTAGTTTCGAAACTATAGTACCAGCAAAATGGCTCTGTGCACTATGGGACTTAACATCTGAAGTCATCAGTCCCCTGGAAATTAAAACTACTTAAACCTAACTAACCTAAGGACATCACACACATCCATGCCCGAGGCAGGATTCTAACCTGCGACCGTAGCGGTCGCGCGGTTCTAGACTGTAGCGAGCGCCTAGAACCGCTCAGCCACACCGCCCGGCTACAGTAACAACTTTCAGACTTTCAAGTTATACAAATGAAAGTACAATAATCTCCTTTTAACAAACATATATTTATCTATTCTCAATTCTAAATGGTGTGCTCACAAGGTGCTTTGATAGTCGAGCAACACAATTTAGCGCCCCCTGAAAAGAAACACAAGTATGTTCTTCGTACTAAGACGTTCATTCAAGTGGTGCAGTGATGGTTGTGAAAGCCCTCAGTAGATGGCAGTACTAATCTTCCACTGTCGGTAGCGCTCTGACAGGAATGGTTCTCGAGAAAAGTGCTCTGCGCGACCATACCCTGTGCATAAACTTGCCCCGGTCTTTCCTATGCCCCTTATGAGCGGAAAATTCTAGCTTGCTGGTCTAGCGGTAAATCACGAGTGTAGCGATTATAAGGTCTCGGGATAGAATTTCGGTGAGATCCAGGAGTTATTCAGTCAGCCATTACCCTAGTGTTCAGCTTTCAAAGATGTGAAAATACGCCAGGAACGACACATGGTTAGTATTCTATGTCAAACTGTAGATTTTTTTCTCATCGTATGAGTACTAGGTCGGGTAAATTGCGAGCAATTTTTCGAAGTGGCGTTTGATTGAAAGAACTTACAAACAGGTGGCTGAGCATCCTTGTTGAAGGTTTTCCAGCCAATCATGCCATACGAATCCACCTCTTTCAACCAAAACTCACGGTCTTCCAAGTCTATTTCCAAGTTACCGAATGTTCTGCCCCATTCGAACTCACTACCATGTCGATATTGCTCTTTTTGCTGCTAACTAGTTATACTGGCACATTGTCACTTCGGATGGCTGTGCTTGACATGAGACTGACCTGTCCAGTTACACTGCGGGGCTCCCGTACACATCATCTCCTTTCAGCCCTTATAATGTATTGTCGGTACACATGGTCCAGCTTGGATTCATTTCGGACATTTTGTCTGAGCGCTGTCATACTCAAAATCGTTAGGCTATGTCCAGCTGCCAGCCCGCAATAACCTTTTCCGCCTTTGGCATAATTATGACCGTATACGTATGATAATTACACAACTGGCCATTAAAATTGCTTCAGTTGGTGAGAGATCTGGAGAATGTGCTGGCCAGGGCAGCAGTCGAACATTTTCTGTATCCAGAAAGGCCCGTACGGGACCTGCAACGTGCGGTCGTGCATTATCCTGTTGAAATGTAGGGTTTCGCAGGGATCGAATGAAGGGTAGAGCCACGGGTCGTAAGACATCTGAAATGTAACGTCCACTGTTCAAAGTGCCGTCATGTGAACTAGAGGTGACCGAGACGTATAACCAATGCCACCCCATACCATCACGCCGGGTGATACGCGATGACGAATACACGCTTTCAATGTACGTTCATCGCGATGTCGCCAAACACGGATGCGACCATGTAAACAGAACCTGGATTCATCCTAAAAAATGACGTTTTGCCATTCGTGCACCCAGGTTCGTCGTTGAGTACACCATCGCAGGCGCTCTTGTCTGTGGTGCAGCGTCAAGGGTAACTGCAGCCATGATTTCCAAGCTGATAGTCCATGCTGCTGCAAACGTCGTCGAACTGTTCGTGCAGATGGTTGTTGTCTTGCAAACGTCCCCATCTGTTGACTCAGGGATCGAGACGTGGCTGCACGATCCGTTACAGCTATGTCATCTCGAATGCTGGTGATACGAGGTCGTTGAGATCCAGCACGGCGTTCCGTATTACCCTCCTGAACCCAACGATTCCATATTCTGCTAACAGTCATTAGATCTCGACCAACGCGAGCAGCATTGTCGCATTACGATAAACCGCATTCGCGATAGGCTACAATCCGACCTTTATAAAAGTCGGAAACATGACACTACGCATTTCTCCTCCTTACACGAGGCATCACAATAATGTTTCACCAGGCAACGCCGGTCAACTGCTGTTTGTGTATGAAAAATCAGTTGGAAACTTTCCTCATGTCAGCACGTTGTAGGTGTCGCCACTGGCGCCAACCTTGTGTGAATGCTCTGAAAAGCTAATCATTTGCATCTTCTTTCTGTCGCTTAAATTTCACGCCTGTAGCACGTCATCTTTGTGGTGTAGCAATTTTAATGGCCAGTAGTGCAACTGTTACAAAAGTTTACCAACAATAGAGGAACAGAAATTTAGCAAGATTATTTAAAAACTTATCACTCCTTTCTCGGTCTGAACCGCCAACAGTCGGTCAATGACTCACTGCCCGATTTGTACGGCAAATAACGCTACAATGCCAGTACAGCAAGTTGGTTATACCAGCTACCTCCTATTTGTCTCACACCCATTAGCGGCTCCATACACTCAAGCATAGAGTTGTGTATAAATTTCGTTAGTGCGTCAAAGATATCAGTACTTTTTCTTCCAGTACTTCGGGAGAAGTGTATGTCTTGATGCACGCCCGACATATGGTGATATATGCAATCTGCCAGGAATACTTGCAAACATGAAATGCCACTGTCTCTTACGAAAAAAACGACGTAAACACAATGTAGCTACCTGTGGTAAGTTAATGCGGAATTTTTGTTATAAAAACGTGTAAACCTTTGTTTTCCCGCTTGTGCTGTGTTCCATCTAGAGTTCTGTTGCTTTAATTTTTCACTTATCTGTGAAAACTTATGTATATGCGCATATCCAATAATATCTGCAGAATACCAGAAGATTTGTTACCCGATTCAGCGGTAGTATAATGTGTTTATAGTTAGTAAAACGTTTATTTTGCCGGCCGCGGTGGTCTCGCTGTTCTAGGCGCGCAGTCCGGAACCGCGCGACTGCTACGGTCGCAGGTTCGAATCCTGCCGCCGGCATGGATGTGTGTGATGTCCTTAGGTTAGTTAGGTTTAAGTAGTTCTAGGTTCTAGGGGACTGATGACCACAGCTGTTAAATCCCATAGTGCTCAGAGCCATTTGAACGCTAATTTTCCATGGCTGTTGTTCCATGCATTTAATACACGTTAATAGGCTTTCATCATACGAGGGGGCCATCAATCGACGGATACACTTCCCTCAACAGTCTCTGACATTTTGTTTCTTTGCTCTAGTGTTTCTTAAATAATAAAAAACGCATTTTACTAAAAGCTCATAGAATCCTTTTCCATACTCAGGAGTGCATGAGATAAACGGGGTTTCTTGTGTATTTGCTACAACAGTGTTGTTCTTTGATGTTTTAAGAGAGCGCTTTTGGAAAGTTATTTATCATAAGATGATTTACAAGATCACAGTTCTCACTAACAAGAATGTAGAACTTCAATCTTCGTACTATATCACTCGATTTCTCATCTAAAAGTTCTTACACGGTCATCACTCGCCTTACAAGTAACTCGAGTCTTACCTGAGCGTAGTGTACGGTAAGTTGCACTCTTCAGTGGGACGCAATTCTATGATTTTATGTCACCAAGACCCTCCGACAGTACGCAGTTAGCTACGTGTAGCTGTAGCTTAGAGCAGCTGCTGCACCTGCTCTTGAATACCCTGCAACGGTTGTTCCTTTGAAAAGAACACAGCCTAATATCTTTTTCGCCTTTTATAAGTCTGAGTTTTAGCTCCATTAATAACGACACCATTGATTACGGATCACGCTAATCTTTCTTTCCCTGTCTTGTCATAACCTCTTCTTGTGGTAGGTCAGTAAAATGTTGTTCTCCACATCTGCTCACTATAGAATGCTGTAAACCATAGTTCACTAATCCTCAACCATTCTGTATATAGTGTTCAGCCGTAAGATTCTACATAATTGTTAGCGTGACTGCCATCTACCATGGCCGATGACACAACTTTCGTTGCATAGCGTGCATTTATCTCACTCTCTATGTTAACAGGACCTACATACACTTACTACCAGTTCGTTATCAAGAAATTCATGTACAACGTCTCTTCACTCCACCAACTAACCGCTGTGTCGTTACACAAGGCTTGCAGAAAGCGATGTAGGACAAGGACACAGTTCTGTGAAAAATGCGACGACACGACCTGGTACTGGAACACTATATGCTTACACAACGCACTGAGATGGAACAATTGATTACACTCAGGGGCAGCGCGCACACGTTTACGGAGCAGCCACTGAACTGTCACTGCAGGCTACTGAATAACGGTGCAACGAGAAGCCAGCTGCGAGAGAAACAAATACTAAGTCGAAATAGAAATTACTATGTTGAATTATGTCCTATTGGCGACAAAGTTCCTCCG
This sequence comes from Schistocerca gregaria, assembly GCF_023897955.1. Lineage (NCBI taxonomy): Eukaryota > Metazoa > Arthropoda > Insecta > Orthoptera > Acrididae > Schistocerca > Schistocerca gregaria. Next base: position 179,464,029 of record NC_064931.1, on the reverse strand, counting down.
AGGGTTATCCTACAAGTAATGGTATGAACGTAATTACAGGGAGAAAGTAAAAAATTGTCGGCCCTGCACAATCAATGAAATTTTGAAATGATGGTACATAGAAAGAAATTTTCACTCTACAGCCGAGTGTGTGCTGATATGAAACTACCTGGCAGATTAAAACTGTGTGCTGAACCGAGACTCGAACTCGAGACCTTTGCATTTCGCGGGCAAGTGCTCTACCAACTGAGCTACCCAAGCACGACTCACGCCCCGTCCTCACAGCTGCCAGGAAGTTTCATATCAGCGCACACTCCGCTGTAGAGCGAAAATTTCATTCTAGAAATGTCCCCCAGGCTGTGGCTAAGCCATGTCTCCGCAATATCCTTTCTTTCAGGAGTGCTAGTTCTGCATGGTTCGCAGGAGAGCTTCTGTGAAGTTTGGAAGGTAGGAGACGAGGTACTGGCGAAACTGAAGCTGTGAGGACGGGGCGTTAGTCGTGCTTGGGTAACTCAGTTGGTAGAGCACTTGACCGCGAATAGCAAAGGTCCCGAGTTCGAGTCTCGGTCCGGCACACAGTTGAGGATGCGGATAGGAGGGGCGTATGGTCAGCACACCGCTCTCCCGGCCGTTACGATGGTTTTCTTTGACCGGAGCCGCTACTATTCGGTCGAGTAGCTCCTCTGTTGGCACCACGAGGCTGAGTGCACCCCGAAAAATGGCAACAGCGCATGGCGGCTGATGGTCACCCATCCAAGTGCCGACCACGCCCGACAGCGCTTAACTTCGGTGATCTCACGGGAACAGGTGTATCCACTACGGCAAGGCCACTACCACGTAATTTATCTAACAAAAATGCAATTGGGTACCAAGTTTTCTTAACTGTCGAAAATAAAAGCTCAATGGCTGGCTGAATTTGAACATGGAGGTATTTTCCTTGAATATGGCCCAATGAGGAACATCTCAAGGCTGCACCTACAGAATAGAAACAGAGGAAATGCTCAGTATTATTCTGGACATCGGAGAATAAAGGTGGCCGGCCGCTGTGGCCGTGCGGTTCTAGGCGCTTCAGTCCGGAGACGCGAGACTGCTACGGTCGCAGGTTCGAATCCTGCCTCGGGTATGGATGTGTGTGATGTCCTTAGGTTAGTTAGGTTTAAGTAGTTCCAAGTTCTAGGCGACTGATGACCTCAGAAGTTAGGTCCCATAGTGCTCAGAGCCATTTGAACAATTTTTTGAATAAAGGTGAACGAAGGAGCTAATCCAATAGGCGTATTTGGTCAAGAGGATCCGGCCACCACTATACAATATAATGCGGAGTTGGCCACTAGATGCTACGAGATGCGGAATTTGGTAATGTTTCGCCCGCAGAGAAGCAGTAATAGCAGAGTGGAAGGGCAGGAGAGCTCAGTGACTTCGAAGGTGGACTTGTTACTGGATGTCACCTAAGTAACAGATCCATCAGAAACATTTCAACCCATCTGTACCTTCAGTATTTTGAACATGGCAGCACTTCAGCAACTGTTACAGAATTGCAGGTGAATACGACAGACAATCAGTTGCAGAAAATGGTGGTATTCATGTAACCTTAACCATGGTTTCAAAGGATTTAAACCCGTCTTCTTGAGAAGGACAAGAAACCTTCATACAACGCGACAGCATACATTAGAATCAAAACATCATAGAACAATATTACGCGTCATGCTGAAACTACTACCTATAATAAGTGTTGGCATGTCACAAACAACGTGATGTATGCCAATAACGGAAAAGTAGTACTTACAAACTTCACATTAGCAAAATGTCAGTCAGCAAAGCGATCTAACATCTCCACATGAAATTTATGGGCAACGATCTGTATATCCATTTGTAAAAGTTAAGGCTTTTCAAATCAGCCAGATAAAAGTCAGACCATGTTAAGAGCTACAAGTCCTGAGAGAGAGTGGAGAGCGTGGATACCAGGAAAACAAATCCTGAAGCGCGTGCGCCGATAAATATACGCTTGGTAGTATGAACTGCCAGTGGGCGTAAACGCGTTGAAATTAGTGACAGAATTACAAAAATACATCATGAGAATGAACGAGTATAGAATTAAATGTTGAAAAAGACAAATACAAAATAAAATATATTAGCATACATTGTGGCCCTTACAGGACCATCAGTATGTTATCGTACGGAAATAATTATGTCTGTGCATAAGTACGTTACTACAAGCATAATCACAAAACAGATTAATATAACCTCTAGTACATCATCACACGAAAAATAATAACGCCAGTGCATAAGCACGCTTTGAAACGTAATGACAGCAAAGAGCTAAAATTCATAGATTCCTGTATAGTGACAAATGTGACTGCAATGCCATTACTACTAGTTGCCCTATTACTGAGCTTCAAGTATTTATTTTCATGTCTAGATGTCTAGACATAATTTCAGCGTGGTTTGAAAGAACAGTCTTCGACTCCTATTCGAAACTCGTCAAAATAAATAAATAAATAAATCTTTTATGCGGGACATGTTGACGATATCGTCATTGCTTTTGGCGGTAGTTATGACGAGCTGGAGATGCTTTTCAATGCATTTAACGACTTCCACAAGAAAAGTTTACTTCGCGAAAGAATTTAAAAATGAGAAAGGGTAACTAAATTCTCTGGACTGAACAATTTCTGTAGAAAATGCTTCTTTCAGTTTCAACATCTTCCGTAAGCGTCTTCTGGCAATATTATCCTCGCTGTTTCGACGCATCCGGAAGCTCATAAACTAGCGCTTTTTCATTCAGCCATGCACCATATTGTACTCCTTTATTGCCTGCCAATCAGCTGAATGAGATAAATGTCATTAGATCGATCGCAGTCAATAAGGGGTGTGACCAGAGCATGGTAGATTACATCTTCAGAAAGAAAATCTTTCAAAACTGTTCGACGGTTGCCACGACCTTTCCTCCCACAATAAGAAATCTATATGCATTCCTTTCTTAGCATATGTTTTTATAGGATTAAACTTCTTTTACTAAATAAATATAACTGCAATGTCTCTTTCTCCACAAACAATAGTTTCCAGAGAAGACTTTTGCGTACCACGGAAAATACTGGTGACTCGTTTTCCAACACAGGTGTCTATAAATTAACTTGCAACAATTGCCCATGCTATTATATTGATAAAACAAGCAGAGTTGTGAGGACAAGATACAAAGAGCACCTCTTAGGAAAGAAAGGGGCAAAAATACGTAACTCTGCGTTTGCTGATCGTCTACTGATTTTCAACCAAAAAATTTGGAAGACACAGTTACTCTTCACAGAGAAGTCAAATGCGTTACGCAACTAATTACGATATCAAAATCACTCTGAAAAAGCATTGACGCCACAGCTTCAGAGCCCCACTGCGCTGAAACTGTGCATTTATGGTCAGAGGTTGTCTCGTGAAAAGTGACCAGTATACTATCCCGTTCAACATACAAAGGATTGTCGGGCTTTTTTATGCACTATGTATTATTAAATACTTTTTATTAGCATATACACTGACGGAGAAATTCGCAGTACCAAGAAATATTTAATCTAGAGCAATGACATTTAGGGAATACATTTGTGGGTAACATATTTAAGTAATTAACATTACAAGATCACAGTTTAATGTAAGCGCGAAATAAGTCATTCCGCCTGTGAAATGATAGTACATTAATAATCGGTGTGGCCACCAGAATGTTGAATTCAAGCATGCAAACGTGCATTCGCTGTGTTCTCCAGGTGCCGGACGTCAGTTTCTGTGATGTAGATCCAGGTCTGTTGCACTAGTTCGGTCAACACAAAGGACCGTTCAAATGGTTCGAACGGCTCTGAGCACTATGGGACTTAACTTCTGAGGTCATCAGTCCCCTATAACTTCGAACTACCTAAACCTCACTAACCTAAGGACATCACACACATCCATGCCCGAGGCAGGATTCGAATCTGCGACAGTAGCGGTCGCGCGGTTCTAGACTGTAGCGCCTAGAACCGCTCGGCCACTCCGGCCGGCACAAGGACGGTTTATGCTTGGTTGTGGATGACGCTGGAGTTGTCGTTCGATGGTATCCCACATGTGCTCCTCTGGAGACAGGTCTGGTGATAGAGCAGACTGAGGCAAAATGTCGGCACTGTAGGGCGTGTCAGGTTACAATAGCGGTATGTGGGCGAGCGTTATCATGTTGGAAAACATCCCCTGGAATGCTGTTCATGAATGACAGCACGAGAAATGGTTCAAATGGCTCTAAGCACTATGGGACCTTACATCTGAGGTTATCAGTCCCCTAGACTTAGAACTACTTAAACCTATCTAACCTAAGGACATCACACATATTCATGCCCGAGGCAGAATTCGAAACTGCGACCGTAGCCGTAGCGGTTCCGTACTGAAGCGCCTAGAACCACTCGGTCACAGAGGGCGGCCGGCAACAGAAAATGTCGAATCACCAGATTGACCTTCAACTTTGCACTCAGTCTGCGTGGGAACCACGAGAGTGCTCCTACTGTCTTACGAAACCCAGGTTTAAGTCCAGTGTGTCTAGCACGCTGACAGGTTGGTTGCAGGCCCTCAAATATCCTCCTTCCAACCCACACACGGCCATCGCTGACACCGTGGTAGAACAGCGTTTCATCACAAAATACAGTAGCCCTCGCCACTGCCCTCCAGTGAACTCTCGCTTGACACCACTGAAGTCACAGATGACACTAGTTTTGGGTCAGTGGAATGCACACTACAGGACATCAGGGTCGAAGCTGTCCTTGAAGTAACGGATGTGCAACAGCTCAGGGTGTCATTGTGGTGCCAACGGCTGCTCAGATTGGCGCTACAGATACAGTGCGATGTGTCAGAGCTATTTGCCGAATACGATGGTCTTCCCTCTCGGTAGTGCCACGTGACCGTCCGGAGACCGGCCTTTTCGCGATCGTACATTCTCGAGACCACCGCTGCCAGAAAACATGTGCAGTGCCTGCGTTACTGCCAAGTACCGGGTGATCAAAAAGTCAGTATAAATTTGAAAACTTAATAAACCACGGAATAATGTAGATAGAGAGGTAAAAATTGACACACATGCTTGGAATGACATGGGGTTTTATTAGAACCAAAATGCAGGATGGCGCTCCACCCCATATTGCTAGACGCGTGAAAGATCTCTTGCGCGCGTCGTTTGGTGATGCTCGTGTGTTCAGCTGCCACATTCGTCATGCTTGGCCTCCCAGGTCCCCAGACCTCAGTCCGTGCCATTACCGGCTTTGGGGTTACCTGAATTCGCAAGTGTATCGTGATGTACCGACATCTCTAGGGATGCAGAAAGAAAACATCCGACGCCAATGCCTCACCATAACTCCGGACATGCTTCACAGTGCTGTCCACAACATTATTCCTCGACTACAGCTATTGATGAGGAATAATGATGGACATATTGAGCATTTCCTGTAAAGAACAACATCTTTGCTTTCTCTTACTTTGTTATGCTAATTATTGCTATTCTGATCAGATGAAGCGCCATCTGTCGGACATTTTCAAACTTTTGTATTTTTTTGGTTCTAACAAAACCCCACGTCATTCCAAGCATGTGTGTCAATTTGTACCTCTCTATCTATATTATTCCGTGATTTATTCAGTTTTCAAATTTATACTGACTTTTTGATCACCCGGTATTTGTGCATTATCTTGAAAGAACATCCAGTTTCTCCTAGCCCTATTACGCTATTTCTTTCACAGTTCATGAAAAGCTGATAATGGCGTCTTGGTCATCTTAAAGGCTTTCTTGACTGACATCAACTCATCACGTCCAATCTCAAAGACAACTAAAGCTCACGATCAGCATGTATTTAAAGTAAACCTTAGTTGCATCCTCATAGTGGCGCTGCTAGTTCCACTCTTATGCAAATGGTACGGAATCTCAATAGGCACCATCTTTCACAAGGGGAGGCCGCCAATTGTGAAATTCAGATTCGATTCACACTGCGCATAATAAAAGCTCATGGCCAGAGGTGTAATGTGGCAAAGCACCAAGATGCACTTCTCCGCCGTTGTCGAGAAAATCGACAGTTAAAAGAAACCGTTGCAGTGCAATAATCTCTACGATTAAAAATTTACTACAGCGTCGTGGCGCAGCGGTAAGCCCTCGCGTTTGTAATCCTAAGGTCGCCGGATCGAATCTCGTGCCATGCAACTTGTTTTTATTATTTGTTTAGTGTAATTTGTATACATTTGAATTACAAAAAATAAATAATAATAAAAAGTTGCATGGCACGATATATATATATATATATATATATATATATATATATATATATATATATATATATATAAAATTCTCGACAATCTGTTGCAACAAATATGCGTATAATAAGTTGTTGAAAGTCGCTTGTCGTGGAAAAATAATACTTGAAATAAAACACAATATCACAAATAATATTCAAGTGGATACAATTTATTGAAAAGTTCGGTATACACTCGCACATAATTAACAATTAGTGACCAGAAGTAGCTGGAGTATCACACGAACCAGAGTGATAGTTATCATAGAAACATGGAAAGCAGGAAACAGCACGACATCGAGCACATCTGATAAACGATGCGTTTTTACAAGAACAATTGTTTTTTAAATTATGTGTTGGGAAACACACCTGATTGATATTCTGAAAAATTGTTCTATCGTTCGCCAGGTTTGATGCATATCACGCGTATCGTATCATATCGGCAAAATCTGAGAAGACAATTGGTGGTGGACGATGGATTGGATTTTTATACAATCGTCTCTAGAGTTGATGTCACGGTTTCGCTCGATTAAAAAAGCACAATTTTGAAGGCGCTTGATCAAAATTTTTACCTGCCGGTAAAAATACACGTCACACGGTTGGACGAGAGGAGTGCCCTTTGGAGAAATTACTTTTATAGTGCACGTTGGTAACTTCTTATCGTCCTGGGACATCTCATAGTATAACGCCGGGTTCGTTTGCCCACCCCAGGAATCGATCACAAGAAGAAATTCTTTCTCTTGTACGTATGGTTGCAAAGACGTCCATGAACAAACCCATTGTTACTTTACCGGATTTGGAGGATGTAATAACAACGTAGGTATACTTCTTGGCGTACTCGCCGTCTGTCTACTGTACTCTGGATCCAAATGTACCTGTGGACTCATGGAGGCATACGAAAACAAGAGGCAAGACTCGATCAGACATCGTGATTGAATATTGTGCCGTATACGAATGCGTCACCTTGTTCATGTCGTGTCGGGTTACCAGGACAGCCTTTGACCCTTTTACGGCGAGAGCTCTGTTGAACAAAATATAAAAATATCGTTTATATAAGAAATATGCGAAATCTGTGTTGTCTAGCATATATCAGATTATCATATTCTATCATCATGTCATATGACATTTGTGAACAGCTCTTTACGTACCTGTTCGATCAGTATTAATTATGAAATCTTTGTCGAAGTTAGTTATCAACATTTGCGTCTGGATCCTAAATGTGTCCGCTGCGGCCAAAGTTTCGTCTTGGGTAGCCGTCTCTTTCCGGGAAACAAATTTTGTGATTTTCCGTTGCCGAATCCCATGCTTCTTTTTAAATTCGGTGACCCATGTTTTTGAAGCTTTGAAGTTGAAATCTGGGAACTGACATGCAGCACCCAAGGCCCACTTCTGCAGATTTCTGGTAGTGACTTGCTGGAAGTTTTGTCGAGCTTCTACGAAGCGATCATGCACCAATGAATCGATGGTACAATATTTATCAAATTTGCTACGCCACAATTGATTTGCTCTTCCCATCTGGATAAATAGCCCTCGAATTACAAAAAACAAACAATAAAAAAAAGGTTGCAAGATGGCCATCGAATTACGAACCCGATCGCTTACCGCTGCGCCACGACGCTGCAGAAAATTATTAATCGTAGAGAGTATTTCACTGCAACGGTTTCTTTTAACTGTCGATTTTCTCGACAACGGCTGAGAGGTGCATCTTGATGCTTTGCCACATTATACCTCTGGCCATGAGCTTTTATCATGCGCAGTATGAATCGAAACTGAATTCCACAATTGGCGGCTTCCCCTTGTCAGATGTAAACAAACGCCCACTGTTGTGTACATAGTTCCGCGTAGTCAGCGCGTACAAAACTTTCCCACTAGAGCGCGCCCCGCTAAGCACAACAGCACCCGTCCGTCTCCGCACTACGAGATGGCGCTGTCTTAGAGACGGACCAAATTCTGCTTCCGCCGATCCGCGTATTAATATGTGATGCAGCCAATGAGATTGCTGCTAACGTAGGACCTTTTCTCCTCCCGGATCACACTCGCGCAGTGATACCTTAATGCGCGAGGTATTATAACGAGTGTACAGACCTCCGATTAGTCAGTCTGCATTAGTCTGCATTTGTCTGTACCAGTTTATAGTCAAGTTTCAATCTGCGCCTAATAAGATTATCATATTCCCGTACATAACCATGAAGAGAAATGTATAGACACTTTGTCAAGTACAGAGATATGTGAGAATAAGATTAACGTTCCAAGACCAAAGGAACTTCAGATTGTCAATTGTAAACAACATCCAGAATGAAGTTACGTAATATCTATGATTTTTATTATTGTAATAAATGTGTGTCAAAATTAATCAAGTTCTGTTTAAAGTTGGTCATCGTCAATCTGCTACTCTAAGCGTGCAAGTGGCATCTCTATCGTCTGAACTAAGGGCAGAAGATAAACACGACACGATAAGACCACGAGACATATTGCTAACACTCGCCTACTCCTTAGAGCGACAAGTCAATCTGATGGTGTGTGTACCGAAGGTCTTACAGTACGCACACAACACCTACCAACTTTCGTTTATACCGCACAGAACGTTCTTAGTGTTTCGGTTTTTCTTTAGTCAATGTAAATGGAAACTCATCTGTATATGTTTCAGCATGCAGCCTTAGAATCATGTTAGATACCATGTAAACAAACTCGTTTCACAACATTATGACATACTGCACAAACCAAAATAAATATTTTCTCGTGAGATGCGACTGATGAGATGTTTGCACGTTGAGTCAGAGCACTAACTATATTCAGAATATAATGAGCGGAAACAGTAACAAGTAACTGCTACGACGCATTGCACCGAGAATCCGTAAAGTGAGGTCGCAAGAAGTCGCTTCTCACGAGCAGCAAAAACGTGGCGCCGGCTTGACCCGGCGTTAACCTCGCCAATAGACAGACAGAAGACGGGCGCCTGGATCCCGCTTCGCGCTGGACAGCGTTCATTACCCGCGGCAGATATCATCTGCGCCGCTCACTGACACTCCCAGTGGGAAACAACGCACATCCTGCCCGCAGCCAAAATGTCAAAGCCTACTAACTCCAGCCCGCGTGCTAGCTTTTCCTTCTTTCTCTCGTTGCCCATTCTACTTAGCGTGTAGCCTCCGCCGACAGAGGCATCATTAAAGGCAAATCAACCGTGACACAGGTGCAGCGTAGCTGAGGAGGGAAAGTGCACCGATCGAACAAAAATAAGGAAACGCCGAACCGAATCATGTAGCGTTGTGTAGGATTCACCCGCCGCCTCTAATTCACGCTCGTGTGGTGCTGTCGTCCTGAAGGTAGCCGGATTAGATCCTAATAGCAAAAGAAATATCTTTGTCAGTGTTTTAGCTGATAAGAGTGGTAAGTTTCATGCCAACTGTGCCTTATCGCAAGATTGTGCGTTGATTTACATGGTTGTAGTCTAAAAAGATTCAAATGGCTCTGAGCACTATGGGACTTAACATCTGAGGTCATCAGTCCCCTAGAACTTAGAACTACTTAAACCTAACTAACCTAAAGACATCATACACATCCATGCCCGAGGCAGGATTCGAATATGCGACCGTAGCAGTTGCGCGGTTCCGGACTGAAGCGCCTAGAACCGCTCTGCCACCGCGGCCGGCCTGTTGTGGTGTAGATCTATTTTCAGTGTCTCATGACATGAAGAAATGCTAGAATTAATGATGACCGTCCACTCGGAACGTTAGCCCTTTAACCCCGGTGACAGCCGTACAGTGTGACCTCATGTAGAGCGGATTCGTCAGCTCGAGTGAGCTCCAATATACAGACGATACGAGACTAAAGTACATTTTTCCCGTCTTTCAATTGGATCCATTCTGTGGACCGGTAGCGGCTGAGTTAGAAGTACGTATTTCTTTTGCTTGCTTAGTTATGACTTACAGATTATTGTATATTACACGCACTTTTCACATGAAAAATACGTGAGTAATTTTGTATAACAAAGGCGAGTACATGTTACATTTCCGTTCTGAACAAGAACACCTATCTACGCTCAAAAGTGAAAGAAGCTTTTTCATTTTATGTGATGGATGGTTGAGTGACTGTTTCATATGAGTTAATTTTGGTATATTTCATACACATATGTTATTACACTGTCGGCCGGGGTGGCCGAGCGGTTCTAGGCTCTATAGACTGCAACCGCGCGACCACTACGGTCACAGGTTCTAGATGACTGATGACCTTAGAAGTTAAGTCCCATAGTGCTCAGAGCCATTTGAACCTTTTTTTTTGTTATTACACTGCTGTACAGAGTAAATGAAATAACGTAATTGTATCTCAAATAGATCATACAAGGCAAGGGAAAAAATTACTGCACAAAATATTTCATAAATCTTAAAATAGGCAATCCAACTTTGATCATCCACTCCCAGAGTTGATGATGTAAGCTGTGTTGCCTATATTATGCTGGATGAAATATTTTAATTGTCATTTTTATTTTGCTCAGCCTGTACGATCTATTGTAGCTATATTATAAATCGACAGTCTAGTAAAAAGATAAATTAACAGAAATATGAGCGGAATTGTTCACTTCAGTAATGTTGAGTTTATATGATACTTCTGTCTGATTGAAAATAAAGAAATTAAAGATGGAAGGGTAATGCTGAGTAGTTTAAAGATTTGTTTCGTCTCGTAGTGAGGGCTCTCTTTCATTGATCCATCACATCTCGGGTCTCGGCATGCCCATCTGGCACACTCAGTGTTGAGAGGAATAGGTCATGTGCTGACACTGTCGTTTATCCGCCCTTTTTCTTTAGCTTCCATAATTATACACCAAAACGCAGACGGATAAATACACAGCAAGCAGACTGAACAATTACATACTTCAAGACAAAAGTTCATTCACCGAGTATCCACAGTTGAAAGACTTCATGTTGAGTAAACAACACTGCTGCAGCTGTAAGGTTACTTTACTTAAAAAGCACGACCGGTTTTTTGACGTCAGTTACACCATCAACTGAAGTCTTGAACAGAGAGAAACTGTGAAATAATATCAGGAATTGACAAACTTGGACTGAAAGAATATCAGACTATTGACAACGATGACTGAATGCAAGTAATATAAAATGCGACAATGTCCAATATTTAAAATTACAACATTACACTGGAGTACAACTGATACTAAACTTTCCCCCGATTCCTAGAATTTCACTGCATGCTAAAAATCATGGCGCAGCCTAATACAGACTAATGTAGGAGGGTGGTCAGTTGCCAGGACCTAAGAAGGAATATAAACAAAACCCTAAAATATGGTGCAGTGAGGGGAATGCCATTTATGTCTTCCAGTATTACCCAAAATGGTTCAAATGGTTCTCAGCACTATGCGACTTAACTTCTAAGGTCATCAGTCGCCTAGAACTTACAACTAATTAAACCTAACTAACCTAAGGACATCACACACATCCATTCCCGAGGCAGGATTCGAACCTGCGACCTTAGCGGTCGCTCGGTTCCAGACTGTAGCGCCCAGTATTATCCAGTTTACATTTAGTATTGCAAGTATTTGACTTTGTAATAGCGTGTGACCCGATTCCTAGTATTATTCACGAAGTCCTTAGCTCTTCTGCGCGTGCGCCACATGTTTTACGGTCAGCCGCAGCGCTTCCGTGAACTCGACTCGTCATATCGACTGGTACGTGGTATGGTTTTCTTCTTTTTTCCCAGTTCGCAGCTCGTGGTCTAGTGACTAGCGTTGCTACCTCTGGATCACGGCGTCCTGCGTTCGATTCTCGGCCGGGTTGAGGTTGGTTCAAATGGCTCTGAGCACTATGGGACTTAACTGCTGAGGTCATCAGTCCCCTAGAACTTATAACTACTTAAACCTAACTAACCTAAGGACATCACACACATCCATGCCCGAGGCAGAATCCGGGTTGAGGATTTTCTCTGCCCGGGGACTGGGTGTTTGTGTCGTCCTCATAATTTCATCATAGTTCTCATCATTCATGACAGTGGCTATATTGGATTGTGAAACAAGTGCTAAGCGTTGATGACTGGGCAGCTGAGCGCCCCACAAATCAAACATCATCATCTTCCGCTTTCCCCACTGCACCGTATTTTAACAATAAATTTATATTCTCCTTTAGGTTCCAGATATTGCCCCCCATAAACATTGGTCTGTTGTGGGAAGCGACATGTCTTTTAGAACTGAGTGAAATTCTAGCAATCAGGGGAAACTTTAATACCAACTATACTCCATTATCATGTTGTAACTGTAAGTATTGGTCATTGCTACATTTTATGTTACTTGCATTCAGCCATTTTTGGCAATGATGTGACGTTCTTTTTATCTAAGGTTGTCACTCTCCTGGTATTATTTTGCAGTCCCTTTCTATTCAGGACTCCACCTCATCATGTAACTAACGTTATGAAACCGGTCGTGCTTTTTAAATGAAGTAACCATAGAGCTGCAGCGGTATTTTTTACACAATTATCGACCTGACATTAATACGCACTTGAAACATTATGTAGAGAAAAGTAGAGGTGCTCTACTTCATTATTTCAATTTGTCTCTAGAACACATGAAAATATCTTCACAGAGTTTGGACGTAGATAATAGATTCGAATTTATGGCAAAGCTCACACCACTGAAGTGAGGATAGTACATGTTCACCATTTCTATAACTGAAGGTTCACAATGACGGATAATGTAATACTGGATCACACTTAATGCCGCAAATCGTTGAAGATCGTGAAGGTATGCGAGAAGGGTGAAAGGAACGACAAAGAGTTCATTAAACACGGAGGACAGGCTCCGATTATTTTCAGTATGGGGAAGGTAATCGGCCGTGCCCTTTAGAAGGTCCCATCGCGGAATTTGCCTGGACTGGTTGAGAGAAATCATTGAAAACCTTAATCTGGATGGTCGGACACGTATTTGAATCGTCGTCGTACCGAATGCGAGTCCAGAGTGCTAACTACTCAGCTACCTCTCTTGGTGGCACGCAAGAAGTCATTCAAACAGGTGCCCAAACGTTTGGTATTTGCATTCTATTCATTAATATTTGAGTATTTATTTCCATGGGCGCTATTTTAATAGGCACATTTTCCGAAACTCTTTTAAATTTGTCACAGATGTCATTATTACTGCACATTTACGTCTTGAGATAACCCGTATAATTGTATAGACCTCAGTCTTTCTTTTCGAGATCGTGCTCATTTATCCGATGTTGTTATTTCAGCTTTTGTAGGCTACTTGGTCTTGCGATCTCTGGAATACAGAACCGGCTATATTCCTAATAAGAGCAATACGTACACCATCTAATCAAGTATTCGGATACCTGTTATTCGATATCAAAGTGGTATGTGTCAATAATTCGTCTTTATGTCGGTTTGAACTCTAATGGGTACCATTTCAATGAGGTGTCCGAGTGCGTGTGTAAGAATAACAGCCTATTCTTCCTCAGGAGCCGAAACCAGAGAAGGTTGTGACGTTGAACTCTGGGGTCTGGAGTGAAATCGCCGTTCTCAACCTAAGGCCCCGCGGTGTAACCGCATGGTCTTAGGCGCCTTGAACGGTTCGCGCGGCTTCCCCCGTCGGAAGTTCGTGTCCTCCCTCGGCCATGGGTGCGTGTGTTTTCCTTAACGTAAGTTAGTTTAAGTTAGATTAAGTTGTGTGTAAACATAGGGACCGATGACCTCAGCAGTTTGGTCCCACAGATACTTACCTAATCTAAAGGTCTTCCATTGGTTTCAAGTCGCGCCTATGGTCAGGCCAGTCCATTTCAAGAATATTATTGTTCACAAACCAATGCCTCATAGATGCTGCTTTATGAGAGGGTGCATTGTCATGCTGAAGCAATGAATCTTTCTCTCCGAACTGTTCCTGTACTTAGGTATAAAATGTGTTCATATCCTTCCGCATTTACCGCTTTCTTGACATCAATGAGGGTATTAGACCCTACTCGAAAAACACCTCTATTCCGTAACATCACCTCCACTGTTCTTCACTGCTGGCATTACACATGATGGCAGTTAACGTTCTCCGGGAATTTGCCAAACTGAAACAATGCTGTCGAATTGCCACAGGGCGCAGCGTGATTCAACTCTGAAAATCACTCGCTTCCAATTATTCATAGTCTAGTGGTGTCGTCCTTTACGCCACCTCAAGTGTAGCTTATCAGTGTGTGGCATATGAGATAATGGTCTACCAAAGTACTCCATTGGTATTAACTCCCTACGCACAGGCTAGCTGGGCTGCTGCAAACTGTTCAGAATTCACGAATGATTCCTTTGGGTGATTTCCTGCGATTTTTTACTACCTCCCTCCGCAATGCTCGATGGTCCCTGTCTGTCAGTACATGAAGTTTACTGATCTTGGTTTGATTGTGGTTTTTTCTTCGTATTTCCACTTCACAGTCACATCACGAACAGTCGTCTTGGGCTGCTTTAGAGCCCGCATCTCGTGGTCGTGCGGTAGCATTCTCGCTTCCCACGCCCGGGTTCCCGGGTTCGATTCCCGGCGGGGTCAGGGATTTTCTCTGCCTCGTGATGGCTGGGTGTTGTTTGAGGTCGTTAGGTTAGTTAGGTTTAAGTAGTTCTAAGTTCTAGGGGACTGATGACCATAGATGTTAAGTCCCATAGTGCTCAGAGCTATTTGAACCTTTTATGAGCTGCTTTAGAAGTGTTGAAAACTACCTGATGTATTTGTTACTCTGGAAAAACCACAGAATAGTCCACTTTCAGTCACCGAGCTCTCCTGAGCGATCCACTCTGCTATTACTGCTTCTTCACTGACAACGCAATACTCCCTGCCACGTTTTGCGCTGGCGTGTCCGCACGTAGTGGTTCATTCCACATTCCATGGGGATTTTTGGATAGTTTTGATCAGATAGTGTATACAACAACATGATTCCTTCCCTTCGAAACTGTGTACGTTTTGACGTGATTCAATGTTAGCAATACAGGACAGTGTCATTAGACAGTGGGAATCGTGCCAACGGAACTAACGAAACAGTCCCGCACCTTGTATAATTACAAGAGTTGTTTGTTGATAATTTAAACCATTCTAATACTCTAAAGTTTTCAGCTTTTGTGTATCTCTTTGCCTAAGTGTTGCTGTTTATACTCCAGATGACTTCAGCTGGAAAGTGTCCATAATTGAAGGACAAATATTTTTGAGCACCTTTTAATGAATGTGTCATTCATAATACTGCATAATTTGAGTTCTCTGTGATACTTCTGCACTTTTCAAGTGTAGTAACATGAATGACTGTACATACTAACTACTTCATTATGTTTGCCTACAATTGTCTGTAAATCCCTTTACATACTTTAATATGTATACACTTATATTTTACGTCAAATTTTAAGACCTGTTGGACATTAATAAATTCAAGTAAGATCTGTCGAATAAACATTAAATTCAAGATTTCAGTGCTTCTGTAAAATTTGTTTGCTGTAATTTGTAATCTGTTTTTCTGGAATGTTAAACGTTTCTTCACAATGACTCCACAGGGAGAATAATACATCTAACCAATTCTAAAATAATGATAAATTAACTGTCACTCGTACGTCGCAAAATCTAAACGTCACCAGAAATATTAATTCATTGTTTCTAATGCGTAGTACTGTTCCGTAGCTACTATCTTTTAGTGATGAAATTCACGTCCGGGAAGATAGCTTAGCTTTGAGCCTAGGTTGTTTACGTCCTGCCATTATTATCAAAAAACGTAGAATGAAGCATCTTTACAACGAACTGTTACAAAATATGTGTTGACGTACTAACCTAATGTGAAGGAGACGAGATAAAACACAACCTTCATTATGGGCCTAATACACCGTGAGAGCTTACATATTTCAGCGGGAAACCGGGATAAATTATGGTCTAACTGATTCCTCTTGCTGTGAAATATATTGGAACATTAGCAAAACCGTCCTTTTGATGTCCCTAATTTTGAATAAATGTAACTTGTTGGAAATTATATTGAAATAATTCTCGAGCCTATCGGATGACTTCTCGTCGATTTTAATCGTCGTCAACAGATAATAACAGTGATGTTGATGTAGCCATCCTTCTGTCTCTCGTCATTTGTGCCATATGACGGTAGTTACTGTAGTTCATTGCACTGAAAGATAACATTTTGTAATATAGATATTCTGGGCCCACTGCCAAGATATTTCCTTGTCAGACTTTTTTACGAAACCGTTATGTCGAATCACGTGTCCATTAATTTAGTTTTTCACCTGTGTATCATGTTACTCAAAGTTATTTTCTCTTTAATTTCTCTTAGCATTTGTTCATTAGACTTTTTTTTAACTGTAGGTTCTCGTTGTTGCTCTTCTCAATACCCACATTTCTGTTGCATCTATGTTTTCTTTACGCGTTTCCCCATATTCCAACTTCCACAACCATAGCTAAAAATGCAGCAAATAAATGCTTCAGTTTGCATGAAAATGCTATGAGACGAAGCGACCATTTCAATGCACTTTCATAATTATTCTGATATCTTGACCACACTTTTTAATATATCCCAAATCACATTGCACGTTTCGACATTCCGTCACATTGAAATGCTATAAAATGCAACACAAAACTTGTATCAGATGATATGAAAACGTTACATCTCACCATTGATTAGAGACATGGTATAATTTGTAGAATATGGATTTCTAGCTTACCAGTATTATGTCAAATATAAAAATTTGTTCATTAAATACATTGTATCTCGTCAACATTCGAAATCACGAGAGCGGGCCGGAGTGGCCGTGCGGTTCTAGGCGCTACAGTCTGGAACAGAGCGACCGCTACGGTCGCAGATTCGAATCCTGCCTCGGGCATGGATGTGTGTTATGTCCTTGGGTTAGTTAGGTTTAATTAGTTCTAAGTTCTAGGCGACTGATGAACTCAGAAGTTAAGTCGCATAGTGCTCAGAGTCATTTGAACAATTTTTTAAATCACGAGATAGGTGCTTACATTAATAAAATCTTGCAGTATAGACTATGGTGCTCTATCATCTTGTCTGTCCCTCTTGTTGTAGTGGAAAATAATACTAAGACTTCACAAAGAATGTCTTAAGTTCTCAAAATCAGTTGGAAATACGTTTATACTAATTATATTCTTTTCTGTAAAACATAAGAAATCACGGATATTGGTTCGTTGCGTACCATTAACCTGCCGTCGTGTAACAAGACTGATATCGCGTGAACGACAATAGACGATCGAGTGGAACAAACAGAATCAGGATAGAAGACATTATAAGGCAAAGTTATCAACAGGCGACTGGGGCATAGAAATCTTTATGTATTTTGCACTAGTTAAGTACTGACGTCACCTACTAAATAATTAGTCGCAAATAATTATAATGAACTTTATAACAGTCTAAAGTAAAACTGCAGGACAGTAGAAACCTACTAATCAGGGCTGACCAGGAGACAAGCTTTTAAGTATAAACAAATAAATGAATAAAAGGATTTCAAATTCGAATTGATACAGACGCTACCTGAATGTGAGGAGTTACGTTGCTCTACGATATAGGAGAAAGGGCATTGCGTCAGTGACCTAATGATATTTATTAGCGAGGTGCATTGCTCATGACTGACCCTATCATACAAAGAGGAAATCTTAATTCAGCTGCGGGAATGGTAATTCTGTGTTTCGAAATTCTCTGGAGAATAAGAGAGATCGTTATTTCTCAACGGGATATGAGTTACGATGAGAGATAAGAGACGATTTTTAAATATTATTTATTATTCGTGTTGTTTCTGGCATAATCCTGTACAAAGACAGCTTCTACGCTGGAGACCGTGAGGAGCGATAGGTTAAATTTACAAAATTGCTGCAAAGTGGCGTGGTTTTAGATTTTTATCTCGGTTCGTCTTCACCGGCTTACCTCTGAAGACGATACTGGTCAGCTGGGCTCATCCTCCAAATGAATTTCGGGAAACAAAAGACAGCCACTCATATAATTTGAGTATTTTTTCGAACTGTCACGAGAAAGAACAAGGGTGTGGGTCTGGGAAGTATGGAGGCAAATGTTGCGTTGGACAGTATTTTCATATGTGGAAATAGGGTCAAGACAGCTTCTTACTGCAGTTGTTTGCTTTCTCTCTCATTCCTCTTACACGATTCGAATACCTATTAGGGGGCATAAACCGTGGTTCATTACAGGACGTAAGATGAATGGTCGCGGTACATTTTTGCTCCAGTCATTGTACAAACCAAGGAAGCATTTCGTCTCGAGACGAAACACACATATGTTGATCGCCAAATGGCAGTGAAAGTGAAATGTGATGTGACAAATGGATAAACAACACCTGATTCGGCTAACTGTAGCATGAAGACCAGCAAATACATTTCCAGAAACACATATATGTGTTAGCAGTGCTGTAAATCGCCACTGATGATGCTTCCCAAATAAATGAAGCGAAACGCGTATGGCAACAAACAAACTGCCTTCATTTAGTTGCATAGACGGCACATACCTCCACGAATTTAAAGCAACTAAAGGATAAGACGGAAAACAGTTAAAAATGACGATGGTTGTTTTTATTAACGTACACATGCTTTTGGGGCTCCAGAACCCATCTCCGGATGATTAGCATCACTGTTTGTATGTAGCAGTTTTTAGTGTCCTGAATGAGTAAGAGACTTGGGTGCTACTGTATTTTTTTCCATGTTGCAGAATTTTCCTTACACACGTTAACACTTAGAATGCTTGACCACGTTCCAAAATTATAAACATGTTAAACAACAACTGCACGCCATCAACGATATAAATATTTTTTGGAAAATGTGTTGTGGACAACAGTATTTAGTGTTCCGCCGTTTTCGGGAGTGCATCCAGTATTTTATTAACTCTTGTACCGATATTTTGATTGAATCAGTATCTCGGCTGACAACATGAAATGTTGACAGCAGGAATATTGGTACGGGAATTAGTAATATCTCGGATGCACTCCCGAAAAATGAGGAAATATTCGGTCCGCCGGAGTATCTCAAGAAACACAACAGTATTTGTGATTGTTCTCACACATCAAGTTCATTCTCTTTGAAACGTATGTGAAATTAAGGTGAAACTATAATGTACGCCATTTCGTACGTGTCCCTTCTTAGTTTATTTTATTGCCCACGTCAATTTTTGCTAACAGCTGCGCCTCAAAGCTTTGATGCGCTCTTTGTAGCTAATTTGGAAAGTCCTTCGTCTTTCTGTCCGTTAAAGGTGGGACAAAGGCTGCAATGCAACTGATAGACAGTTATGTGTTCTGATATGAGGATGTTTGTGTTTGTAGTTGATTTCTAGAGAAAGATAGCTTAACATTACAGTTATTAAATAATTATTCAATTTGTGTAAAATGTGTGATATGCTAAATTTAAGCGAATTTGCACTTTGTCCTTGTCTTTCCTGCAGCGTTTTTGTTACTAATATTGTTCTGTATTCTGTTTGCCAATCTATCATTTAATTTTTAGTGTGTTCAGTGCTTCTTTCAGTTTATTTTGCAGTGTCAATTTCTTTTGGTCATGACTTCTGATTCGGTGGATGTAAGTGTGCTCTCTGTAGGAGGGATCTTAATGCAGTATTTTATTTCTGTTTGTTTGGATTGTGGTATTAGATGTGTGTTGTTACGTTAATACAGGCTGGTATGCTGTAGATATGAACGTAGTGTTGCTAGTGTTCATTAATATTCTGTATGTATAGACGTAGAGAAACTGAGGCGAGCTAACCTCGGATGGTATACAAGCCCCGTTGGTCCGAATTCTTGACGTTCACAATTACACAACCTTGATACTTAGTGATGCAATTAATACTTTGTTTCCGAAGAATGCTGAATTACATGTTCGTCAAAAATGTTTATTGTTTTGGAATATCGGCAAAAATGATTTTATCTCCATTTAGTAATAAACACTAAATAAAGATTTTGGTAGTGTCTGCGCAGTTGATTATCTGCTACCATAGGAACCAGAGATAAATATTACATGCACTCCACAATATAGAGTAACCTCTGGAGAGACGTTAAGATTCTCACACAATTTCAAATTAACATTTAAAGTTCGTTATCGCTATCATTATTTTATTGAAGATTAATTAGCGTAATATACACTGTCAGGTAACTTAATGCTCCTTTACTTTCAAAAATTTTCAGATAAATTGTCATAGATTCACCTTGCCGTAATATATCATCAGAGATCAATTAATTATTTCCGTTGTGCTTCGTATTTGATTTTTCGTGTTGATTTTGGATGATGAATGCCTGTTAAGTTAATCTTTCCATAACAGCGGGCAAAACAGTTTCAAGGAGCCTGTCTTCAGTAAAATGCACCACACAAACACAGTATTATATTTCCTCCACATCAAAAAAAAAAATTATGCATACTGAAATATACAAGTAATTTCCACATAATTAAATCTTGCACAACATATATCTGAAAGAAAGCGTGGCTAAATCAGAACTGAAACAAAAGTGTCGTTAATATCTTGTCTTATTGAAATTTAGGAAAGGATAATACATTTTTTGAAAAAGCCTCAGGAGCCTTTCCCAGAGAATTGGAATCGGCTCGACATAATTCAATCTAGCAACTTTGTACGGCACCCAGAAGATCCATTCTCTTACGCAAAATCTATGAGTCGGGCATGCAACAAAGAAAAGCAACAACACACATTTTGTAGTGTTTTGTGAATAACAATAACACAACGTGGATCAACATACATAAAAACAGGTTATAAACATTTTCCACCATTTATCGTCGATGCATCACTACAAAACCTTAAAAATTGAATACAGAAAGCGACAGAGAACAGAGATTCTGGCCCTCAGGGAAGATTACATACTCGATCCTAGCCCCTCGGCGTAGAATACCTTAAAGTAACGTTGTGTAAGATAGGTAATCCGACCATCGAAAATATAAGTTTAAAATACATTGCAGTCGTGCTTGCTAAGTGAAGATTAGACTACGCGAACTTTTATTCAGGTATTGCCGTAACGTAGTAAAAGTAAGGAGCGGTTACAACATGATGTGCAGATGACATCATACATCCAATAAGGAACAACAATAAAGAACGACATAAAAAGAAGAAGATGGAGACTGAGTGAAATTAGAGTATATACAGGGTGTTACAAAAAGGTACGGCCAAACTTTCAGGAAACATTCCTCACACACAAAGAAAGAAAATATGTTATGTGGACATGTGTTCGGAAACGCTTACTTTCCATGTTAGAGCTCATTTTATTACTTCTCTTCAAATCACATTAATCATGGAACGGAAACACACAACAACAGAACGTACCAGCGTGACTTCGAACACATTGTTACAGGAAATGTTCAAAATGTCCTCCGTTAGCGAGGATACATGCATCCACCCTCCGTCGCATGGAATCCCTGATGTGCTGATGTAGCCCTGGAGAATGGTGTATTGTATCACAGCCGACCACAATACGAGCACGAAGAGTCTCTACATTTGGTACCGGGGTTGCATGTACAAAAGCTTTCAAATGCCCCCATAAATGAAAGTCAAGAGGGGTGACGTCAGGAGAGCGTGGAGGCCATGGAATTGGTCCGCCTCTACCAATCCATCGGTCACCGAATCTGTTGTTGAGAAGCGTACGAACACTTCGACTGAAATGTGCAGGAGCTCCATTGTGCATGAACCACATGTTGTGTCATACTTGTAAATGCACACGTTCTAGCAGCACAGGTAGAGTATCCCGAATGAAATCATGATAGCGTGAACCATTGAGCGTAGGTGATAGATCATGGGGCCAAATGAAGACTCACCAACAATGCCTTCACAAACGTTCACAGAAAAACTGTGTTGATGACGTGATTGCACAATTGAGTGCGGATTCTCGTCAGCCCAACATGTTGATTGTGAATATTTACAATTTGATCACGTGGGAATGAAGCCTCATCCGTAAAGAGAACATTTGCACTGAAATGAGGGTTGACACATTGTTGGATGAACCATTCGCACAAGTATACCCGTGGAGGCCAATCAGCTGCTGATAGTGCCTGCACACGCTGTACATGGTACGGAAACAACTGGTTCTCCCGTAGCACTTACCATACAAATGGCTCTGAGCACTATGGAACTCAACTTCTGAGGTCATTAGTCCCCTAGAACTTAGAACTAGTTAAACCTAACTAACCTAAGGACATCACACATATACATGCCCGAGACAGGATTCGAACCTGCGACCGTAGCGGTCTCGCGGATCCAGACTGCAGCGCCTAGAACCACACGGCCACTTTGGCCGGCTCTCTCCATACAGTGACGTGGTCAACGTTACCTTGTACAGCAGCAACTTCTCTGATGATGACATTGGGGTTATCGTTAACTGCATGAAGAATTGCTTCGTCCATTGCAGGTGTCCTCGTCGTTCTAGGTCTTCCCCAGTCGCGAGTCATAGGCTGAATGTTCCGTGCTCCCTAAGACGCCGATCAATTGCATCGAACGTCTTCCTGTCGGGACACCTTCGTTCTGGAAATCTGTCTCTATACAAACGTACCGCACCACAGCTATTGCCACGTGCTAATCCATACATCAAATGGGCATCTGCCAACTCCACATTTGTAAACATTGCACTGACTGCAAAACCACGTTCGTGATGAACACTAACCTGTTGATGCTACGTACTGATTTGCTTGATGCTAGTACTGTAGAGCAATGAGTCGCATGTCAACACAAGCACCAAAGTCAACATAACCTTCCTTCAATTGGGCCAACTGGCGGTGAATCGAGGAAGTACAGTACATACTGACGAAACTAAAATGAGCTCTGACATGGCAATTAAGCGTGTCCGGACACATGTCCACATAATATCTTTTCTTTATTTGTATGTGAGGAATGTTTCCTGAAAGTTTGGCCGTACCTTTTTGTAACACCCTGCATAAAAGATATGACCAACTAAAGTAATGAAAACTGAAGTTGTATTTTGTGTATGCCCCTTCATGAAACTTCAGGTTCCAATCTTCGTAAGCAGGTCCAACAAAAATTTCCACAAGTCTTAGTTTAATGGATTACAGCACAATTATTTTTGTATCTGCGGCATGTACGACGTGGATAAACAAAAGTTAATGCAGAATATGTATAATTAATGGCAATGCATAAAAGACAAAACTTAATTATTGCATAAGAAGAAACGTTTCCTGCATTTAGGCAGATCTTCCAAAGTCGAAGCATTCTGTTCGAAAATACTTTTTTCTTTGGCTAAGTTCGTGAGTTTGAGATATTCTGTAAAATGAATACAAATACTCACTCTACTGCAGCACCTTTTGCTTTAGTTATTAATATCAGTTTTTTTAAACGCGCTGATTCGGATTAAAGCCGGGTTACCGGTTTCGATTCACGACGGGGTCAGGGATTTTCTCTGCCTCGTGATGACTGGGTGTTGTGTGATGTCCTTAGGTTAGTTAGGTTTAAGTAGTTCTAAGTTCTAGGGGACTGATGACCTCAGATGTTTCGTCCCATAGTGCTCAGAGCCATTTGAACCCTTTGAACCATCGGATTAAAGGTTAGGTTTTCAGTCATACAACACCAGTGCATTCCATGTCGCACACTAATCCAGGGCAGAAGCCAGCTAGACAGAACCTGTTAAGTGCGATCACCTCCAGACACGGAGTACACCATCCCAGAAAGTGTCTGCTGGCCAGTCGCATCTCATAAGCTTCATCACCTTGAGCGACGCATACTAATCACTGTTTAAGTTAGGTTCCTTTCAGAAATGATCGAGATATAAGGCTTCTTCCTGATCAGAAAACCAACCCTTAAGTAACGGGTTTATAAGTGATCTGAACAGATACAGCTACAGCGGACCGTTGGACATTCCATTTAGTTCCATTTTAATAGTTTTAACTTCTATATTAAAAAAAACTGTTCACTGTATGAAATGTCAAGCAACCATGCATTGACTAATTACTACTCCAGAAGGATGAGAGATCTTGCCAGAACTGGATCGCTCCTAGAGGATGTCTTATCCTTAGTCTGAATCACATTACACGTTCTGGTTCCTCTATAAGATACACACTCCAGATTGGGATATAAGTATTTTGATGTAGTCTCAAGAACGGGGTGCCAAAGCAATGTTGGCACCTCGCAACGAAACCACAAAACAGTGTTGTCGCTACATGCCGCATCGACGACTTGGTAACGACGGAGTGACCACGCCTCCTAGAGCTCTGCTACCCCTTCACAATCGATGGTCTAGGACGACAATCGATAGTCTAGGACGACTGAGCAGAATGCTTGGCCCGATCAAGAAGGCAGCATCGCCTTAGATTGACCGATAGTATACTAAATGTCTTAGGCAGACCCTAATGTGAACATTATATCAATTATATTTCGCGTGAAGACGTTTCTAAACTTGGGTGTATAAACTGATATTATAGTATTCAGAGACAGCGGTAAACACTCACAACATCCTGTGGCAAATGGATTATACGAACTTGCGTAAATCTTAATGTCTATATTGTAATGAAGTGAACTAATGTCCCAAGCGACTATAAAAAAGTGCAGGCGACTAGAGTATATAAGAAATGTAAAATAACGGACCCGTAGAATTACCGACCAATACCCCTACCTTCTGTTTGCTGCAGAATCCTTGAACATATTCTCAGTAATAAAAAAAATAAAAAATAAAAAAAATAAAAAATATTGCATCACCTCGGTTCCGAGACTTCCGGAACCTGTACAAAGAAATGGAGTGATGATCAACGTAAACATCATTTCCGCCCTTTTTATTGCTCATGGAAACCACACATTGCGTGTTGTACCACCATACAGCGAGACCTTCAGAGATGGTGGTCCATATTGCTGTACACACCGGTATCTCTAACACCCAGTAGCACGTCCTCTTGCAATGATGCATTTCTGTATTCGTCGTGGCATACTATCCACAAGTTCATTAAGACACTGTTGGTCCAGATTGTCCCACTCCTCAACGACTATGCGGAGTAGATCCCTCAGAGTGCCTGGTGGATCACGTCGTCCATAAACAGCCCTTTTCAATCTATCCCAAGCATGTTCCATAGGTTTCATGCCTGGACAATATGCTGGCCACTCAAGTCGAGCGATGTCGTTATCCTGAAGGAGGTCATTCACATGGGGGCGCGAATTGTCGTCCATGAAGAAAAATGCCTCGCCAATATGCTGCCGATATGGATGCACTATCAATCGGGGGATGGCATTCACGCATCGTACAGCCGCTACGGCGCCTTCCATGACCGTCAGCGGCGTACGCCAATCCCACATAACACCACCCCGAAACAGCAGGGGACCTCCACCTTGCTGGCTCGCTGGACAATGTGTCCAAGGGGTTCAGCGTGATCAGGTTGCCTCCAAACACGTCTCCGACGATTGTCCGGTTGAAGGCATATGCGACACTCATCGGTGAAGAGAACATGATACTAATCCTGACTGGTCCATTCGGCATGTTTTTGGGCCCATCTGCAGTGCGCTGCGTGGTGTCGTAGTTGCAAAGATGGACCTCCCCATGGACATCGGGAGTGAAGTTGCGCATCATGCAGCCTATTGCGGACAGTTTGAGTCGTAACACGAAGTCCTGTGGCTGCACGAAAAGCATTATTCAGCATGGTGACGTTGCTGTCAGTGTTCCTCCGAGCCATAACCCGTAGGTAACGGTCATCCACTGCAGCAGTAGCCCTTGGACGGCCTGATCTAGGCATGTTATCGACAGTTCCTGTCTCTCTGTATCTCCCCCATGTGCGAAAAACATCGCTTTCGATCACTTCGAGACGCCTGGACACTTTTCTTGCTAAGTGCCCTTCGTGGCACAAAGTAACAATGCGGAAGAGATCGAACTTCAGTATTGACTGCCATGGCAACACAAACCGTGTACTTCCTTCCTGGTGGAATGGCTTGAACTGATCGGCTGTGGGACCCCCTTCGTCTAATAGGCGTACTCATGCATAGTTGTTCACATTTTATGACATCTCTGAACAGTCAAAGTGACTGTATCTGTGACACAATATTCACAGTGAACGTATATCTTCAGGGGTTCTGGGAACCGGGGTGATGCAAAACTTTTTTTGATGTGTGTAATAAATTTCCTTGAGACCGAGAAGCTTACGCCCACGAATCATCATGGTTTTAGAAAGCATCGCTCGTTCGAAACGCAGCTTGCCCTTTTCCCACAGATATACTGCAAACTATAGATGAAGGGCAACAGGCAGCTTCCATATTTCTAGATTCCTGTAAAGCGTTTGACCGGTGCCCATTTGTAGGCTGTTAACGAAGGTGTGAGAGCATGGAATAAGTTCACAGATATGTGAGTGGCTCGAAGACTTCTTAAATAACAGAAACCAGTATGTTGTCCTCGAAAGGCGAATGTTCGTCAAAGACAAGGGTATCTTCAGGAGTGCCCTAGGGGAGTGTGATAGGACCGCTGTTGTTCTCTGTATACATAAATGATTTGACTGACAGGGTGGGATGCAACCTGCGGTTGTTTTTGATGATTCCGTGGTGCAGGGTAAGGTGTCGAAGTTGATTCTCTGTAGGAAGATACAAGACGACTTAGACAGAATTTACAGTTGGTATGATGAATGGCAACTAGTCGTAAATACGGAAAAGTGTAAGTTAGTGCGGATGTGTAGGAAGATCAAACCTGTAATGTTCGGATACAGTATTACTAGCGTCCTGGTGGCACAGTAAAGTCGTTTAGATATGTGGGTATAACGTTGCGAAGCGATATGAGATGGAAAGAGCATGCGAGAACTGCGGTAGGGAAGGTAAATAGTCGACTTCGATTTATTGGGAGAATTTTAGTAAAGAGTGGTACACCTGTAGAGGAGACTGCATTTAGTACGCTTGTGCGACCTGTTCTTGAATACTGCTGTGGTGTCTGGGATCCGTACCAGGTCGGATTGAAGGAAGACATCGAAACAGTTCTGATGCGGCTACTAGATTTGTTACTGGTAGGTTCGGACAACATACAAGTGTTTAGGAGATGCTTCTCGAATCCAAATGAGAACCCCTGGAGCGAATGCGGCGTTGTTTTTGAGGAACGCCATTGAGAAAATTTAGAAAACCGGCATTTGAAGCTGACTGCAGAACGATTCTGTTGCTTTCAGCAATGCACGAAAAGACCACAAAGATAAGGTACAAGAAATTAGGTCTCATACGTAGGCATACAGACATTCGTTTTTTGCCGGCCAGAGTGGCCGTGCGGTTCTAGGCGCTGCTGCCTGGAGCCGAACGATAGCTACGGTCACAGGTTCGAATCCTGCCTCGGGCATGGATGTGTGTGATGTCCTTAGGTTCGTTAGGTTTAATTAGTTGTAAGTTCTAGGCGACTGATGACGTCAGAAGTTAGGTCGCATAGTGCTCAGAGCCATTTGACCCATTTGACCCACATTCGTTTTTCCCTCTTTCTATTTGCGAATGGAACAGGAAAGGAAGTGACTATTAGTGGTACGGAGTACCCTCCACCACGCGCCGTTAAGTGGATTGTGGAGAATCTATGTAGCTGTATAAGTAGGTGTAAAATATTTTATGTGTTATAGTTCCACACATTCTCCTTGCAGAGAAAACCAAAGAACCCATCGTTGTACCGGAGCGTGTATTTTCGTTCGTCACAACAAGTATGATTTTTTGATGGAGGTAGACACGTAACGTGCGCCGAACGTGGTCCCTAGTGATCTATGCAAACGGAATTGCCTATCCACTGTACAAAATGTTGCCTCATTACTAATGAACATTGTTAGATACGTCAAGAACATAAAAGTATATTTTGTGATCACATAGTGGAAAGTAGTGGAAAACAGTTTTTCGCGCGAGAGTTCAATTACATAAACGTCTTCCCACTGTGTTGAAACATGCCACAAACCAATGTTAATAATCCTCAGCAGTCATCCTACATAACGCTACATTCCAGCCTCTGCATCCTGAAGTATGGAATACATAGTCCTTACAAATTCCAAAATCCTGTCCTTAATTTGGAGTTTTGTTGTTGGCTGTTGTTAACGTTACGTTGTCAAGTGTGATGCAGGTATGTCCAAAAAAATTTAATATTCCAATAAAGCGCCTAGATTGTAGAAACAATTTAACTGACAGTCGCTGTCACCAGAAGGCTCCAGGGTTTGTGGTTTTGCAGATAACAAACTGAGTAACATGTTCACAGCCCGAAATAATCGCAATTTTTTAACATCGTGTGTATGTAAACCGTTACTGTAGCAAGCATTCAAATGTTGTCGTCAGTAGGGTAGCATCCTGGTTCAGGTCAGAAAACTGCTGACATCAGCACATTTTTCTGGTCAGCAAGCTCAACATCTGGTGTCAGATTAAAGCTGAGGCAACTGTTCTCGTCACATTTCAGGTCATATCTCTCTCCACTCCTGGCCTTCCCCACATATCCCTCCCCCTCCAAAACCCTCTCCTGCCCACTCCTCTCCTTCCATTCTCTTCCCCTCCCCTCATTTTCTATTGGCCAACTTCACATCAGCATCATCACGCTCTTGGCCAACTTGTGGTGAGAGGATCATAATTCCATTTGGGCTGGGCTCAAAAGTATCAAAATGACCTGGATTACTTATCAAAATAATACATTGCACACCTTTCCCCACCAATCATAGCCTAGTACTAACATTTCAGTGTTGCCCCATCTGGGATGTACTCAAAGGTATGCCACCTATTTGTCAAAATATTTGTCAAAGAAGCTGAATTGTGCTAAAAATGACGAACTATGTTTACATTACTGACTTTCAAAAACCGGTAAATTTCATTGAAGTCTATATATCATTCACTATGGAATAGTGGAATGTGTATATAACATACTCTCTACAATTAATTAAAAAGCATTATTTCTTTATAAAATGTGATTAATTAATTACTAGTTGTCGAACATGAGATTTACTTCCACAAACCCTGAAAACCACAAAATTAAATCAACTACTGTATTGTGTTCCATTACCTTACTATCACCAACAGATGGCTACATTGCTTAAAATATGCATTATTCGTTCTTTTTACCACGAGTTTCTAACTGTTAGCAACAGATGAATGCACTGTTAAACCATAAATTTCTTACTGCCACCGAAAGCCATCTGCAGTCGCAAAAACCGATAAATGTTCATTCTAAGTACAATGCATCGATTTAGATACTACAGAGCCTTCAATCAATTATTTCATTCATCTATGATGCTTCTAAAAAGCTAAAATATTCTTAAATGTCTGCAGGGAAATGCCTGCAACGACACATAATCCAATATGTATGTCCATTATCATAATGTTAATTTCTGTGTACAAACCTAAAGTAAATACTAAAGTGCTGTTTTCATGCCGAATAACATCTGACCATTCTCCACATCAGTGATTATAGTCTAGAGCCACAGTATTCTAAGATGTTTCAAATGGTTCAAATGGCTCTGAGCACTAACGGACTTAACTTCTGAGGTCATCAGTCCCCTAGAACTTAGAACTACCTAAACCTAACTAACCTAAGTACATCACAAACATCCATGCCCGAGGCAGGATTCGAACCTGTGATCGTAGCGGTCGCGCGGTTCCAGATTGTAGCACCTAGAACCACTCGGCCACTGTGGCCATCTAAGATGTTTGTCAAGTACGATAAAATTAATTTCCACATTCACGCAGTCGTCAAATTAGTGCCTAAAACTCTGAAGTAAATACTGAGTACCATCTCCATGCCTAATAAAAGCTGACACTTTAGAAGTTAGGCATAGGCGATCGATGTCATAAAACTAAAAACTTGACCAGGCTTATAACTGCAAAAAAAATGCTTACTAGGTGAAATACCACACTACACTCGCAAGCAGTCGACCATTATTGCTATTATTACAAATGACATAGGCATACTGGCAGTAACACTCAGGTGGAAAAGTAATGCGATACCTTCTATTATCGTGTCGAATCTCCTTTTCCTCGACATAGTTTAGCAAACTGACGTGGCATGATCTCAACAAGTCGTTGGAAGTATCCTGCAGAAATATTGAGCCATGTTCTATAACTGTGCGTAATTGCGAAAGTGTTCCTAGTGTATGATTTTCTGCACGAACTGACCTCTCAATTATGACCGATAAATATTCGATCGGATTCATGTCGGACGAACTGAGAAGCCAAATCTTTCGCTCGAATTGTTCAAGATGTTCTTCAAACAAACTGCGAACAATTGTCGCCATGTGACATGCCGCATTGTCATCGAAAAAAAATGCCGTCATTGGGACACGAAGTCCATTAATGGCTGAAAATAGTCTCCTGGGAGCTAAACATAACCATAACCATATCCAGTCAATAATCACTTCAATTGGACCAGAGGGCACAGTCCATTCCATATAAATACAGCCCACACCATTGTGGAGCCACCACCACCTTGCACAGTACCTTGTTGACATCTTGGATCCATGGCTTCGTGGGGTCTGCGCCACACTCGAACCCTACCATCAGCTCTTACTGCCTGAAATTTTGACACATCGGATCAATCACGGTTTTCCACTAGTCTGGTCACAAGCCCAGGACATGCGTTGCGGGCGATGTAGTGCTGTCAGCAAAAGGTACTCGCGTCGGCCGTCTGCTGCCACAGCCCATTAACGCCAAATTTCACCACTGCCTTAGGCCGATATTGATTTCTGCGGTTATTTCACGCAGCGTTGGTTGTCTGTTAGTGAGTGACAACTTTACGCAAACACTGCTGCTAACTATCTTTAAGTTAATGCCACTGCATTGTCTGTTGTGAGAGATAATGCCTCAGATTTGGTATTCCCCTAACTGTTTCAGAAACTGAATGCCCCATGCGTCTAGTCAAGTCTGTCAACTCCCGTCGTGCAGTCATAACCACGTCAGAGACCTTTTCACATGAATCACATGAGTGCCAATGACACTACCCTTTTATACCTTGTGTACGCGATACTACCACCACCTGTGCATGTGCATATCGCTATCCAATGACTTTTATCATATCATTTTATGTGCATTAAGAAATTTTGACAAAGTTTGCAATCAGAACTATGGTGGGGAGGCACTCTGAAAGCTTTATAGACCATATTTCCTATGATCATCTGTTACATAACACGATCATCTCAAACAAAAAATACGTGACACACACACAATGTAGCTAAAAGACGAACACAGTCCGTTTCGGGAGAGAAGGACGTGATCGATTTCAGGAAGGAAGAATGTGTTCGATAGGAAGGAAGAGCTTTTTACTCGCAATAAAATGTGTTAGGGACAGAGCATCAAGTGACATTATACTGAGTCCACTATCCGAAAATTACCTCGAGCAATTAAACAGAGAACCGACTCGTGGAGATAACATCTTGGACCTACTGATAACAAACAGACCCGAACTTTTCGACTCTGAAAGCGCAGAACAGGGAATCAGTGATCATAGGGCCGTTGCAGCATCCCTGAATGTGGAAGTAAATAGGAATATAAACAATGGGAGGAAGGTTTATCTGCCTAGCAACAGTAATAGGAGGCAGATTTCAGACCACCTAACAGATCAAAACGAAAGTTTCTGTTCCGACACTGACAATATTGAGTGTTTATGCAAAAAGTTCAAGGCAATCGTAAAATGCGTTTTAGACAGGTACGTGCCGAGCAAAACTGTGAGGGACGGGAAAAACCCACTGTGGTTCAACAACAAAGTTAGGAAACTACTGTGAAAGCAAAGAGAGCTTCACTGCAAATTTAAACGCAGCCAAAGCTAAACGATATCAAAGTTAGCGTAAGGAGGGCTATGCGTGAGGCGTTCACTGAATTCGGAAGTAAAATTCTATGTACCGACTTGACAGAAAATCCGAGGAAGTTCTGGTCTTACGTTAAATCAGCAAGTGGATCTAAACAGAATATCCAGACACTCTGGGATGATAATGGCATTGAAACAGAGGATGACACGCGTAAAGCTGAAATACTAAACACCTTTTTCCAAAGGTGTTTCACAGAGGAAGACCGCTTGCAAGTGTGGTCTAGCGGTTCTAGGCGCTCAGTCCGGAACCGCGCGACTGCTACGGTCGCAGGTTCGAATCCTGCCTCGGGCATGGATGTGTGTGCTGTACTTAGGTTAATTAGGTTTAAGTAGTTCTACGTTCTAGGGGACTGATGACCACAGATGTTAAGTCCCATAGCGCTCAGAGCCATTTGAACCATTTGAACCGCACTGCATTTCCGTCTCTAAATCCTAGCACGAACGAAAAAATGGCTGACATCGAAATAAATGTCCTAGGAATAGAAATGCAACTGAAATCACTCAACAGAGGAAAGTCCACTGGACCTGACGGGATACAAATTCGATGCTACACAGAGTACGCGAATGAACTTGCCCCGCTTTTAAGAGCTGTGTACCGCAAGTCCCTAGAGGAATGGAAGGTTCCAAATACTTGGAAAAGAGCATAGGTAGTTCCAGTTTCCAAGAAGGGTTGTCAAGCAGATGGGAAAAACTATAGGCCTATATCTCTGACATGGATCTGTTGTAGAATTTTAGAACATGTTTTTTGCTCGCGTATCATGTCATTCATGGAAACCCAGAATCTACTCTGTAGGAATCAACATGGATTCCGGAAACAGCGATCGTGTGAGACCATATTTGTTCATGAGACCCAGAAAGTATTAGATACAGGCTCCCAGGTAGATGCAATTTTCCTTGACTTCGGAAGGCGTTCGATACAGTTCCGCACTGTCGCCTGATAAACAAAGTAAGAGCTTACGGAATATCAGACCAGCTGTGTGGCTGGATTGAAGAGATTTTAGCAAACAGAACGCAGCATGTTGTTCTCAATGGAAAGACGTCTACAGACGTTAAAGTAACCTCTGGCGTGCCACAGGGAAGTGTTATGGGACCATTGATTTTCACAATATATATAAATGATCTAGTAGATAGTGTCGGAATTTCCATGTGGCTTTGCGCGGATGATGCTGTAGTATACAGAGAAGTTGCAGCATTAGAAAATTGTAGCGATATGCAGGAAGATCTGCAGCGGATAGGCACTTGGTGCACGGAGTGGCAACTGACGCTTAACATAGACAAATGTAATATATTGCGAATACATAGAAAGAAGGATCCTTTATTATATGATAGCGGGAGAAACACTGGTAACAGTTACTTCTGTAAAATATTTGGGAGTATGCGGACGGAACGATTTGAAGTGGAGTGATCATATAACATTAATTATAGGTAAGGCGGGTGCCAGGTTGAGATTCATTGTGAGAGTCCTTAGAAAATGTAGTCCATCAACAAAGGAGGTGGTTTACAAAAGACACGTTAGAACTATACTTGAGTATTGCTCATCAGTGTGGCATCCTTACCAGGTCGGGTTGACAGATGAGACAGAGAAGATCCAAAGAAGAGCGGCGGGTTTCGTCACATGGTTATTTGGTAAGCGTTTCGGAGATGTTTAGCGTACTCAAGTGGCAGACTCTGCAAGAGAGTCGCTCTGCATCGCGGTGTAGCTTGCTGTGCAGGTTTCGAGAGGGTGCGTTTCTGGATGAGGTACCAAATATATTGCTTCGCCCTACTTATACCTCCCGAGGAGATCACGAATGTAAAACTAGAGAGATTCGAGCGCGCACGGAGGCTTTCCGGCAGTCATTCTTCCCGCGAACCATACGCGACTGGCACAGGAAAGGGAGGTAATGACAGTGGCTCGTAAGGTGCCCTCCGCCACACACCGTTGGGTGGCTTGGGGAGTATAAATGTAGATGTAGATGTAGATGCAGATGAACTTCAGAACGACGTGCTATGTTTATTCACACTCATGATACGACCAAAGACCGTAACAGAGAGATGTGACATCTCCAAGGACGGTGAGAAAGTCGATATCTCGAAAATAAATAACAATTACTGGAGTAAATGTAATGTACCACATGTCCGTGCTATTTTGAGCCTCAAACTAAATATTTCCACTTCTAAAGTGTCTAAATAACTTATAGTATACATGCAGCTTGCATGTTCGTCGTAATGTACGAGCCATCTGTGACAATTCGAGCAAAAGATAAATGTCTATTATATATAAGGTTTCGCACAGTTTGCAAAGAAAAATGAGACATTAAATATTTCTACATCTAAATGGTCCGCCTCCGTAGGTGAGTGGTCAGCGTAGCTGGCTGGCAACAGGGATGCTGGGTTCGACTGCTGGTGGCGTACGACATTTTAGCTACTCGTGGGCAGCGTGTTGTGTAGTCGTCGTCATCATCATCATCATCATTTCAGCATCATCGACACCCTAGGTGCTGAGGTGGCTTCAAGTAGAAAGACTTGCACTAGGCAGCCGAGCAACTCCAATAATGTCAAACGAACGTTTCATTACACTTAAATTGTCTGTATCAGTTAAATAAATTGTAGGTAAGCAGATGATAGCAGTTCAATTGCATAAAATTCATAAGACGGTATAAATGTAGGTTACAGACGGATAACAGAAAAAAACATGTCGAGCGTAAATGCAGCGTATACAGGGTGGTCCATTGATAGTGACCGGGCCAAATATCTCACGAAGTAAGCATCAAACGAAAAAACTACAAAGAACGAAACTCGTCTAGCTTGAAGGGGGAAACCAGATGGCGCTATGGTTGGCCCGCTAGATGGCGCTGCCATAGGTCAAACGGATATCATCTGCGTTTTTTTTAAGTAGGAACCCACATTTTTATTACATATTCGCGTAGTGCGTAAAGAAATATGAATGTTTTAGTTGGACCACTTTTTTCGCTTTGTGACAGATGGCTCTGTAATAGTCACAAAGGTATAAGTACGTGGTATCACGTAGCATTCAGCCAGTGCGGATGGTATTTGCTTCGTGATACATTACCCGAGAAAATGGACCGTTTACCAAATGCGGAAAAAGTCGAAATCGTGTTGATATATGGCTGTTGTGATCAAAATGCCCAACGGGCATGTGCTATGTATGCTGCTCGGTATCCTGGACGACATCATCCAAGTGTCCGGACCGTTCGCCGGATAGTTACGTTATTTAAGGAAACAGGACTAGTTCAGCCACATGTGAAACGTCAACCACGACCTGCAACAAATGATGGTGTCCAAGTAGGTGTTTTAGCTGCTGTCGCGAGAATCGGGAATCTCAAAAACGTCGGTGTTGAGAATGCTACATCAACATAGATTGCATCCGTACCATATTTTTATAAACCAGGAATTGCATGGCGACGACTTTAAACGTCGTGTACAATTCTGCCACTGGGCACAAGAAAAATTACGGGACGATGACAGATTTTTTGCACGCGTTCTATTTAGTAGCGAAGCGTCATTCACCAACAGCGGTAACGTAAACCGGCATAATATGCACTACTGAACAACGGAAAATCCACGATGGCTGCGACAAGTGGAATACCAGCGACCTTGGCGGGTTAATGTATGGTGCGGCATTATGAGAGGAAGGATAACTGGCCCCCATTTTATCGATGGCAAACTAAATGGTGCCATGTATGCTGATTTCCTACGTAATGTTCTACCGATGTTACTACAAGATGTTTCACTGCATGACAGAATGGCGATGTACTTCCAACATGATGGATGTCCGGCACATAGCTCACGGGCGATTGAAGCGGTATTGAACAGCATATTTCAGGACAGGTGGATTAGTCGTCGAAGCACCGTACCATGGCCCGCACGTTCACCCGATCTGACGTGCACGGATTTATTTCTGTGGGGAAAGTTGAAGGACATTTGCTATCGTGGTCCACCGACAACGCCTGACAACATGCGTCAGCGCATTGTCAATGCATGTGCGAACATTACGGAAGGCGAAATACTCGCTGTTGAGAGGAATGTCGTTACAAATATTGCCAAATGCATTGAGGTCGACGGATATCATTTTGAGCATTTATTGCATTAATGTGGTATTTACAGGTAATCACGCTGTAACAGCATGCGTTCTCAGAAATGATAAGTTCACTAAGGTAAATGTATCACATTGGAACAACGAAATAAAATGTTCAAACGAAACTACGTTCTGTATTTTAATTTAAACCACCTACCTGTTACCAACTGTCCGACTAAAATTGTGAGCCGTATGTTTGTGACAATTACAGCGCCATCTGTCAGAAAGCGAAAAATGTGGTCCAACTAAAACATTCATATTTCTTTACGTACTACACGAATCTGTAACAAAAAATGGTGGATCCTACTTTTAAAAAACGCAGTTGATATCCGTTTGACTTACGGCAGCGCCATCTAGCGGGCCAACAATAGCGCTATCTGGTTTCCCCCTTCAAGCTAGACGAGTTTCGTTCTTTGTAGTTTTTTCGTTTGATGCTTATTTCGTGAGATATTTGGCCGGGTCACGATCAGTGGACCACCCCGTATATTATAAATTGACCTCATGATCATTACGTCACTTCCATTATGAGTACTGAAATTCGAATGCATAATGACTCTACTGATAAAACTCGCGTTACCTGACTGGAGGAATACTACGCTGTCGCACACAAAATGCCCTTAGGACAAACATTTTCCAGCATTTGGCGGAATATGTCATGACATTGCATTTAATTATACGTCTTAGAACGGAAATGCTGGTTTTTGGGTGAAAATCCGTCTGAATATTTAAATAGCTATGGGAGGCACAGTGCTTGTTCCCTGGTTTTTATCATTCTATGATGCAATCACATCACTATGGCAGATGCTGAGTCGAAGATGCTGTTTATGTACCGGGATTATGCATAACGTCACTTGTTGGACCCAGACAAATATTGAGTGCCTGAGTTGAAAGCATAGTATGAAGCGCAGCTGATCCCAGAGCAGTACGTAGAACAAATATTGCATCAACCGCAATGCACTACTTCTGCCAAAATGTGAAGGAAACTGAATGGCTTTTTCTTCCAGGCTAACTTTGTATTGTATTGTATTGCATGTTAACTGCGGGCCTAGAAACGATGGAGAGGCTCCGTCCCCGCCGCAGCCGCAGTGATCCGCAACCTGTAAGGAATTATATAAATTTTTTTATGAATATATATATAGACACTAGTTCAACAACCAGAGATTAATGCGGAAAGCATTTGCTGAACAAAAGAAGCTTTACACTCTTCGTTTATTAGTTCTAGAATAAGTTACCTTTCGCTGTTATCCTATCCTAGTGTTAAGAAGTGTTGTGCCTTTTCTTACTGGTCAAATTGGGTTAAATAACGAAAGTGATTTTGAAGCAGAGCGATTTCGTCTTTTGTAATACCATGGGTCCCAGCTCCTGAAATTCTGGAAAATTACTACTTTTATTTTAATTTTATACAGAGAATTTAGATGGAGGCGACGCTGCTCTGCAGTAGAGGTACGTGAATGTGTCCATCCTTTTCCTTTCGTGGCCTCTACCGTCAATTGCAATATATTTGCCGCGACATTAGAACCTCCAGTCCTTCCTTTCATTTAATATCGAAGTCCAAGCATTTACGTTCTAAGATGAATAAATGCATTTACTGTAATTCTTTTTATCCAATCCACGGGGGATGATTTCACTCAAAATGTACGTGCCTCTATCCCGTTCGTATGTTCGCATACATTTGAGTGTGTACGCTCGTCACTATATTTAATACTCATTTTCTACACAGTATTAACGCTTTTTTTAAATCTATGTGCCCACTTATTTGATGGTCCGTCGACCGTATTATTCAATAACATTATTTGTAATGTTCAGTGGCAATTGATCTTTGCTGTGTCACAACAGCACATCATGCAAAATATTTATTACGCGACATCCACAATAACTTTTATTTCAAAATTTCGACGACCGACTGAATAAAGATTTTTCTAACAATAACAATAGCAAAACATAATAATATAAGAGGATGCGTTACAAATGACGACCGAGTGCCATGACGTTTGTTAATTTTCAGAAAAAATTTGTACAAATTTTAAGTGGAAATATATAAGTAATTTTTCCCATTCATTATTGCGACTATAAACAATTGTTTCCGTTACATGTTACGCTAACTGCGTATAAGATCACCAAATTTACTAATGAAATCAACCCATAAAATTCACATACATCCATAAAATAAAAATTTTGAAAAAAAGGAGGAACTTCTGGAATATCAAATTTTTAACCGACTACTAAGAAAACGACCGGCAAAAGAAAATACGTAAGGTAAGAGCAACAGCACTACTACGCTTTTAATTGACCGTAAATGTGGGATTGAATAGCATTTTTCCGGCACCCACAGCGTAGCACGCATATTTTTCAAAATTTCAATTTTTTTAGATGATTTTTAGATTGTTGTTAGTAAAATATACGTGAATGCGTCACGAGATGGCGGATCATTTTCATTGATTGCGCGCGTAAAAGTCATTTATCAGTCTACTGTTTTACCAGAGACATATTTTACTACATGGAATTACGCGACGTCATCTGTGATTTGTTTACGTGTAGTACGAGCCGCAATAGTAGTGAAGTTCGGCTGCAGGCTGGTTTACGACTACATAGAGCTATGGTGAAATTAAGATCGCCGGCCGCGGTGGTCTCGCGGTTCTAGGCGCGCAGTCCGGAACCGTGTGACTGCTACGGTCGCAGGTTCGAATCCTGCCTCGGGCATGGATGTGTGTGATGTCGTTAGGTTAGTTAGGTTTAAGTAGTTCTAAGTTCTAGGGGACTGATGACCAAAGCAGTTGAGTCCCATAGTGCTCAGAGCCATTTGAACCATTTGAACCAAATTAAGATCACAAACCAAAACGATGGATAATTCGTCAGATGAGGAATCCGTTGCTCAACCTATACCTGACACAGAGATAGAAAACATTGCAGATACAGATACCGCAGTCGCAGCGACTAGTGGTACTCAGTCGCAAGCGACAGACGAAAATATGTCAACTCTAGTAACTGTTTCGTATTCCGCAGATGTATCAGCTCCAGCAGAGCCAGGCATTATGCAGATATTAAGAATAATAACAAGACAGATAGGGAATGTACCAGTCCAAATGAATGTGCAGATAGAAAATGTCACAGCGCAGATACGGAATGTAAAACACCAAATAAACAGGCTAGACAGTGATGTAAAAAACCCTTACTGAAATGCACAACTGGCAAAAGTAAAAAGAGAGGTAGTGGATCAGGTAATAGACGTTGTGCGTGAAGATCTAAACTGTATGAATCGGGATATTGATAATTTGAAAATTACAGTTAAGAATGTGCAAAATCAGATAAGTAAATTAACTGAAAATTTCAATGCAATGAGTGTACAGCAGACCGAGCTCAGTACCAAAATGCAGGAAGCTGAGGACTTGACAAAACAGCAGAAATAGCAATTCGAGGACTCTTCAGAAGAAAAAGACACACACATAAACCGTACTCCAGAAACAGAGCTACAAAAAGCAATAAGTAACAGAATGGAGTAAATATGTTGTTGTTGTTGTGGTCTTCAGTCCTGAGACTGGTTTGATGCATTTCTCCATGCTACTCTATCCTGTGCACGTTTCTTCATCTCCCAGTACCTACCGCAACCTACATCCTTCTGAATCTGCTTAGTGTAATCGTACCTTGGTCTCCCTTGACGATCTTTGCCCTCCACGCTGCCCTCCAATACTAAATTTGTGATCCCTTGATGCCTCAGAACATGTCCTACCAACCGATCCCTTCTTCTAGTCAAGTTGTGCCGCAGACTCCTCTTCTCCCCAATTCTATTCAATACCTCCTCATTAGTTATGTGATCTACCCATCTAATCTTCAGCATTCTTCTGTAGCACCACATTTCGAAAGCTTCTATTCTCTTCTGGTCCAAACTACTTTTCGTCGATGTTTCACTTCCAAACACGGCTACACTCCATACAAATACTTTCAGAAACGACTTCCTGACACTTAAATCTGTACTCGATGTTAACAAATTTCTCTTCTTCAGAAAAGCTTTTCTTGCCATTGCCAGTCTACATTTCATATCGTCTCTACTTCGACCATCATCAGTTATTTTGCTCCCCAAAGAGCAAAACTCCTTTACTACTTTAATTGTCTCATTTCCTAATCTAATTCCCTCAGCATCACCCGACTTAATTCGACTACTTTCCATTATCCTCTTTTTGCTTTTGTTGATGTTCATCTTATATCCTCCTTTCAAGACACTGTCCATTCCATTCAACTGCTCTTTCAAGTCCTTTGCTGTCTCTGACAGAATTACAATGTCATCGGCGAACCTCAAAGTTTTTATTTTTTCTCCATGGATTTTAATACCTACTCCGAATTTTTCTTTTGTTTCCTTTACTGCTTGCTCAATATACAGATTGAATATACACTATACAAAACACATCTGTAGTTAAACTGCAAACTGACACAGGCCAGATACAGAAAACTTTGACACAAGACTTACAGGGTGGCACAATCAAATAGTCGAGCAACTAACCAGGGGACTTGATACAATGAAAGAACGAAATCAACATGCAGCAGAAGAACTTGACAACATACCCACAGGTAAGAGCGAGAGTGCGGTCAGTGGATATCCTTCCCCGAATGTCCATGTGTCTTCACCAAACAATGAGGTGTACGGTAACCAACGACACCGTGACGAAAGAAGGGAACAGCAGATAGCTGAACCTACTTTGTCATCAGTATTCTTAGAAGAGAGTCTTATAAAAAACCGTCAATTTCAAGTGTTTATCCCGGAAAAAGGTCCGTGCTTCCGGTAATTTTTATAAAGTCATTCAAAAATATGTTGCCTAACACGTGGTCGGAACAGCAAAAGATACAATATGTGAAGGGTTATATCCAAGGCGATGAAGCGTTATGGGCGACGGAAATGTCAGAAACTTGTCACACATTAGAACAATTTGCAAACGCGTTTCTTTCAAAGTATTGATCACATGGCGTATAAGAGGGATTAAGAAAGCCTTATTCAACCCTGAACAATATAATCCAAAATTTGGATCACTTCGTAAGCACTTTGAAAAATATTTAAATAAAACAAGATTCTGGTTTGAACCTGTGATACACACAGACGTCTTACGCATTCTGAAAGCTAAACTACCGTTAAATATTCGGGAAAAGCTAGTACAAGTATCCGAAATCAATTTTGAGTATTTTCTATCTGTCTCGGACTCTATTGAGTTAATTAATGAAGACGCAAGACAAAGCCACACCAATCAAAATAATTTCCGAAGCAGCGGTAGCAACCAGCCTACGCAGCGCCAGCCGCAGTACGGCGTCAACAATGTAGCGTGCGCGGCTGAATCACGACCGGCATTTGTCGATTCCGCCGCAGCAGCACATATGCCAGGCCTGAATTCGGGAGGCAATTTCACTACCAGCTATAATCAAAATTTTAGTCCAGGATTTAAAAGAAAAAGAAAATAAATGGGTTCAGAAACTACTCAGGCTATTCCGGTAACCGGAAGCGAAACTGGAATAGGAACGATAACAAAAATGCTACCATGGTAATAAATTGCTAAGATATCAAGATCAAACGGACATGTGTGATTTTTTAACCAATGAGGGAGAACCACAGTTATATGAAGAGGATGGTATAGTGCAAGCTAGCATACAGGCTATAGTAGGAAAAATACCCACTCATATCTTTGTGGATACTGGCGCAAAAATTAGTGTTATGTCGAAACCACGGTTTAAAGAGATTGACAGCCACAAAGCTTTACCGACCTATTCAGTGCAGAACTGCAGGATATTAGGAGCCATAGGTGCAAAATCTAAATTAAGGTACAAACCATGGTCTAAATGCAATTTGTTTTTCAGGCAATTTTTCTAATAGTGGAAGGACTGACGGAACGGTGTATTTTTGGCATGGGTTTCTTAAGGGAAAAATGCGCAAAAATTGACGTAAGAACTGGGAAGTGTTATCTGTTTATAAATGAGAAGAACTGTACTGTAGATGTGATAAAAGTCAAAAGTAGCAACGCCAAGCTTTGTCAAGCTATACACATCCAAATTTTAAAAGTCAACACCTTTCGACGCCATGACTCGAACGAAATGTGGTGTCAGCATGTAGAGCAGCACGAATTTGAGGATAAAATATCAGAATGCACAGGAATCTCTCAGCAACAGAAGGACGACATCAGAAGTGTATTGCTAAGTTATGTACGCGTGCTCGACAAGAAACCTGGAGTTATTAGAACGTATCAATAACGCATGGATGTGCAGCCCCACGACACGTTCTACAAAAACACCTATTCCACACCGTGGTCACAAAGAGAGGCAGTGGCACAGGAGATAAGAAGGATGCTTGCATGGAATATTATAGAGACCTCCTTATCGCCATATTGCAGTCCATTGCTTGCAGTAAAGAAAGCGGATAAATCGGTAAGATTTCTGTCGATGCCAAGGAAATCAATAAGATTATTGTTCCTGTAACCACTCGACCTGAAAACCTAGAACAATTGCAGCGGTTCCACGGAGTACAAGTTTTAACTATTGTCTTCCTCCGTAGTTCGTGTTGGCAAATTCCCCTATCACCTGAAAGTAGGAAATACACAAGATTCTTATTTGCAGGCAGGTCCTACCAGTATTGCGTTTTGCCCTTCGGGTTAAACGCGAGTGCTGGTGTTTTCATCACTGCACTCGACACCGTGTTGGGGCCTGACCTCTTAGACAAACTCACAGTATATATAGACATCTTAATAGCAACACCTAATTGGAATGAACATATAGAACTTTTAGGCAGGAAGTTACATAGGTTTTCAGCAACTGGTGTTACAGCTACCTTAAGGAATCTAAATTTGTAAGAAAAGACATCAAATTTCTTGGTCACATAATTTCGCCTGCTGGGATAAAGCCTGACCCTGAGAAGCTATTAGCGATAAAAAAATTCCCAGTCCCTTGCACAAAGCGGCAGCTAAAGGTATTCGTAGGATCGTGTTCATTTTTGCGCCGGTTCGTTCCGAACCAGTTGCTCAACAGCTCTGCATTATTAGACCTATGAATGAAGGAGACATAGTGGAACTGGACGCAACAGTGCCAAGCTGTTTTTGATAGTATAAAAATTGCTTTGGTAAACTCCAATAATTTAGGACATCCTGACATCAGCAAAGATTTTTTTATAGCGGCAGATGCTTCATTTTCGGCAGGACGAAGGTGGGGGCAGAGACAAAGTTAAAGTTATTGGTTTTGCTAGCCGCACACTATCAGAATGTGAACACAGATATTCCCGTAGAGTTAGAAGCCCTTTCTATTGTGTGGGCAGTCAAGAAATTTAATTATTATCTACTTGGCAAACATATACGGGTCTACAGTGATCGCCAGGCGTTAAGCTTTTTACTTATACATGTAAGTTATTACACAATCGCCTTGCGCGGTGGACTTTGTTTTTGCAGTCTTACGATTTTGAAACTATATATGTGAAGGGCAAAGACAACGTAATCGACGATGCACTGTCACGGTAACCCCAAGGATTACCCGAGTTTGAAGACCTGATAGAACAAAACACAGAAATTATGGTTATGCTCATAAAAGACACTAAATTTAGAAAATATTTTATGGATATCTGTAATAACATGGCGAAATTGCAGGAAGAAGATAAGTGGTGAAAGAAAGTCAGATTTCAATTAAACAATAACCCACCATCACCTGTACGACAGCATTACAAGTTGTATAAAGATGTGATACTCTATAGGAGAAACCTAAGCAGCGATGTGTGGTGCGTTTGTGTACCCGAAGCGTGTGAGAAACATAGCATACTCATTTCACTTGGGGACACTACGGTGCCCGCAAGTGCTGTAAAAAGTTGAATGTGTACTGCTATTTTCCCAATATTCTTCGACTCACACAACAGATTTTGAAAACTTGTATTGTTTGTCAAAAGGCTAAGCCTGTGAATCTGTACTGCGACACAGAGTTACATCAAATTTTCCGAAAAAACCTTCTAGAGCTGGTATGCATAGATGTTATGGGTCCTTTACCTTCTGCAAGACGAGTGGTAAAGTATATAATTGGTGTATATGATGTATTTTCGAAATATGTGAAACTGTATGCCAGAAAACAACCGCAGCTAAGCCTATTATTAGACGTATGCTAAATGACTACTTTCCGTCTGCTGGAAAACCGCAGGCGATCTTATCAGATAATGCAACCAATTTTTCATGCCATGCATGGAAACAATTTCTAGACGAGCAGCAGGTGAAACAAATTTTGTTATCCAAATATACCCCGCAAAACAACCCGATAGAAAGAGTTTCTCGGAAATTGTACAGGTTTACGAGGACGTATGTAGCAAACAAACACTCTAAATAGATTAAATACTTAAACTTTATGAACAGGTAGTAAATAATCTTCCGATTTACGAAACAACAGTTACACTGTCGGAATTAATATACAATAGGAAAGAAAACAATTTAACCATATCCCAATGAAAAGGTAAGGCAGGTATTGATCTCTATTACAGAACAAGCTCAGCGCCGTGAGAAACATTTTGACAAACAGTTACATGGTGTTACCAGATTTGTGGTTAGAGAAAAAGTATTACTTAAGACCCATGTGAAATCTTCTCTGTCAGCCAGGAAAAGCGCTAAGTGGCAAATATGATATACTGGTCCGTATATTATTGTACATATTCCGCATGACGGATGTTCTTTACTTGCGTATCCTCACAATGGTAAAAATCAAAGGACTCTATGCACACCGAGACTTGAGGAAATTTCACCATGTTTAAGTATCACACTTTATATCTATCTATGCACACGAGTGAAATAAGTCAACTATAGTAAAAAGAAGAAATATGATTAGGTTAAAGCAGGTATATCTTCCTACGCAGCTACG
Organism: Schistocerca gregaria; assembly: GCF_023897955.1. Lineage (NCBI taxonomy): Eukaryota > Metazoa > Arthropoda > Insecta > Orthoptera > Acrididae > Schistocerca > Schistocerca gregaria. The sequence continues at coordinate 179,419,158 of NC_064931.1, read as the reverse complement.
TGGATCAGAGCATTTCACTACTTCTGTTTACATTTGTCAGTGATTGTGGATTCAGTACACAAGCAAGCTAGGACATACCCGCCAAATGATGACTAGCAGTGTTAACATAGGATGTACTTGGAAGGTTGACTGAATAGTTTCTGATCACAGCGGTATTTTAAGGATTCTAGAGCGAACAATTAGAACAAACCTCGGAACAAAGTAGATGTAAATCTTTTTTTTATCACTTGTGTTTCAAAATTATAAGGTACAGGGTAAGTTACAGAAAATATTGGACTCCCTAAGGTACATAAGTATACGGTCAAGCAAGTACATGCTATGTATCAGAGAGAATATATATTTTTTTTTTTTTTGACGTGTCCACACCACTAGGCTGTGTCTTTGTATACTCCTGGAAACGGAAAAAAGAACACATTGACACCGGTGTGTCAGACCCACCATACTTGCTCCGGACACTGCGAGAGGGCTGTACAAGCAATGATCACACGCACGGCACAGCGGACACACCAGGAACCGCGGTGTTGGCCGTCGAATGGCGCTAGCTGCGCAGCATTTGTGCACAGCCGCCGTCAGTGTCAGCCAGTTTGCCGTGGCATACGGAGCTCCATCGCAGTCTTTAACACTGGTAGCATGCCGCGACAGCGTGGACGTGAACCGTATGTGCAGTTGACGGACTTTGAGCGAGGGCGTATAGTGGGCATGCGGGAGGCCGGGTGGACGTACCGCCGAATTGCTCAACACGTGGGGCGTGAGGTCTCCACAGTACATCGATGTTGTCGCCAGTGGTCGGCGGAAGGTGCACGTGCCCGTCGACCTGGGACCGGACCGCAGCGACGCACTGATGCACGCCAAGACCTTAGGATCCTACACAGTGCCGTAGGGGACCGCACCGCCACTTCCCAGCAAATTAGGGACACTGTTACTCCTGGGGTATCGGCGAGAACCATTCGCAACCGTCTCCATGAAGCTGGGCTACGGTCCCGCACACCGTTAGGCCGTCTTCCGCTCACGCCCTAACATCGTGCAGCCCGCCTCCAGTGGTGTCGCGACAGGCGTGAATGGAGGGACGAATGGAGACGTGTCGTCTTCAGCGATGAGAGTCGCTTCTGCCTTGGTGCCAATGATGGTCGTATGAGTGTTTGGCACCGTGCAGGTGAGCGCCACAATCAGGACTGCATACGACCGAGGCACACAGGGCCAACGCCCGGCATCATGGTGTGGGGAGCGATCTCCCACACTGGCCGTACACCTCTGGTGATCTTCGAGGGGACACTGAATAGTGCACGGTACATACAAACCGTCATCGAACCCATCGTTCTACCATTCCTAGACCGGCAAGGGAACTTGCTGTTCCAACAGGGCAATGCACGTCCGCATGTATCCCGTGCCACCCAACGTGCTCTAGAAGGTGTAAGTCAACTACCCTGGCCAGCAAGATCTCCGGATCTGTCCCCCATTGAGCATGTTTAGGACTGGATGAAGCGTCGTCTCACGCGGTCTGCACGTCCAGCACGAACGCTGGTCCAACTGAGGCGCCAGGTGGAAATGGCATGGCAAGCCGTTCCACAGGACTACATCCAGCATCTCTACGATCGTCTCCATGGGAGAATAGCAGCCTGCATTGCTGCGAAAGGTGGATATACACTGTACTAGTGCCGACATTGTGCATGCTCTGTTGCCTGTGTCTATGTGCCTGTGGTTCTGTCATTGTGATCATGTGATGTATCTGACCCCAGGAATGTGTCAATAAAGTTTCCCCTTCCTGGGACAATGAATTCACGGTGTTCTTATTTCAATTTCCAGGAGTGTATATATGCAGGTGCCTGTGATACAATGAGGCACACAAGTAAACATGAGCAAACAAAGACACAGACTCAGAAAGCAGTGTTGCGTATAGCGGCCAAGCTTCATTATCAATCTGTAGTTCATACTACCTAACATTTTAATATTTCTATTTATGTATTAATTTTAGTATACCGATTTATTTATTTATATGTTTTTTTTATTTTTTTCTACTTGTTCTTGGTGTATACCATGCGTTGTTACAATCTTGGGTGACGTAAAGATGAAATTCTTCCCCATAGTAACTCGCGGATAGTAAATGAACAGATTTTGCCTTGTTTGGAGACAAATTCTATAAGCACTTTTTTGCATTCATTTTTCGTAGTGCCATTTCAACGTGTAAGTACGTCTATAGCACGATGCTAAGTTAGGGAAGTGCTGTTGTTCACGAAAACGTGTTCTCTTATGCCCTGTGAGATGTCACATTCTATCGCGATTGCGAACTGTAGAACCAGAGGCACGTATGTTCTGTGAACACATTCACCTACCAATTTCCATAATGAAATATTTTGAGCAATATGTGCCCCGATAAAGTTTTGAAAGAGAATACAGGCGCAAATAGCGAACGTGGGCATAAACTACTAAAAACTAGCCAGTGGTCTTATTCGCTATAATTATTTTCTTTTCTTTTTTTTGGGGGGGGGGGGCAGAAAGAAAATCAACGGGACGGTGTATAGTTACCCAACGACAGTGAGTTATTTAGTGTCAGTGACATGTGAGATATACGCAGAGGAACCAGTGAGAATACTATTACACCACAAGCTTTTTCCTTCGAAATAAAGAAGACTTGGTAAATCGAGAAAGCCTGTTACGGCACGAGTGTTTGTGCAAAGTATAGACAGTGTGCTGTTGGCAAGCTAAATAATAAAGTGCAGTACTTATCTTCGTGCAGTGACCGTAGGAGGTGCCCCGTGGTCTCTTCTCACAGCCAAGGTGTACCACGAGTGGAAGCAAATGCAGTAGTTTCGTAAACGCTACGAACACTGCACAAAACACTTCACGGAAATGTATTGATCGGCGCGCGCGACATCGCTATCCGGCGGTGTTTGCACGACTACTGGACTCCAAACGGCGCATAGCGTGCCGCCAAACTCATTGTTGCGCGTGCGGTTGCTTGGAACTAACACATTATTGACCGACAGCGTGAAGCTGGAGGGAAATATGAATAAGAAGCAAAACTCTACGTTCAAATGGACGCTCACCATAGTGCAAAGAGGTGTAGAGACTCGATTTCCTGACCTTCTCAATAAAGTCTTACCACTACAGCTCATGATTTACGTCCTACGTTACAAAACAAAATATAAAAAACCACACCCATGTTCATTGAACAGTACTTATGTTTGTGTATATGTTAGTGTTAAGCTAGAATAAGTCCTAATCTCTGTGAATTTCATTTGTTAAATGTTTATCTTGCCCATGAAGAGACAACTGTGAAACCCAGAAAGGACATTATCAAATAGATACTGGTATGAAAGAGGGAGGAAGTGGAGAGCATAAGCAACTATAAGGAAGAATTTCTCCCACTTACTACTCCAGATACCCTTGAAGCCATACAGCCTAGGATCGATACATTAAAATATACGACGTTCTTGTAAAACTTTCTTGTTTTCAGCAAAAATGTAACTGCAGATACATAGATAAGACGTGAAATGTAATGTTGTCAACGTGCGATTGAAGATGTTTTTTGTACGTAGAAACAGCGACAGTGTGAATCGTCGTATAGAACTGAACTATAAATTTGATGTAAAAGACGATGTAATGTCATATTCAAGTATTTGATCTAAAAGACGATGTAACGTAATATCCATGTATTTAATGTAAAGGACGATGTAGTAATTTTTGTATCTAGTATGTAAGTATTTTGTGTGCCCTACTGTGTACATTTTGTTTTCTTTGCTAAGTAGCAGTGCCAACACCAGAAATATATAAACTAAGTGATGAAGAGAACTCAATTAAAGAAATGAACAATACCATTTAAGTGCATGTGTAGAGGAGTCAAGAACTACCAATGTGTTAAGTGGTTGGGCTCATTGCCCGGAATATGACATTTCTTCGGACAATTAAAGGAATTATATAAATTTTTTATGGATATATAGACACTAGTTCAGCACCCAGAGATTAATGCGTAAAGTATTTGCTGAAAAATGAAGCTTTACGTTCTTCGTTTATTAGTTTTAGAATAAGCTACCTTTGGATGTTACCCTCTCCTAGTGTTAAGACGTGTTGTGCATTTTCTTACTGATAAAATTGGGTTACATAATGAAAGTGATTTTGAAGCAGAGCGATTTCGTCTTTTGTGATACCATGGGTCCCAACTCCTGAAATCCTGGAAAATTATTACTATTATTTTAATTTTATGCAGAGAATTTAGATGGAGGCGACGATCTTCACGGCGACGCTGCTCAGCAACAGAGGGTATGTGAATGTGTTCATCTTTTACCTTTCGTGACCGCTATCGTCAATTTCAATATATGTGCCGCGACATCAGAACCTGCAGTCTTTCTTTTCATTTAACTTCAAAGCCCACGCATTTACGTTCTAAGACGAATAAATGCATTTAACTGTATTTCTTTTTATCCAGGCCACTGGGGATGATTGCACTCAAAATGTACGTGTCTCTATCCCATTCGTATGTTCGCATACATTTGAGAGTGTACAAGTGTAGCAATATTTAAGACTCATTTCCTACACAGTATTAACGCTATTTTTTTTTACTACTTGATGTATTCAGTCGGCCTTATTCTTTAATAACATTATTTCTAATATTCATTGGCTTAGGTTCCATAATTGATCTTTGCATGTGTCGCAACAGCGCTTCACGCGAAATATTTATTACGTGACATCCACAATAACTTTTATTTCAAAATTTCGACGGCCGAATGAATTAAGATTTTTCTAACAATAACAGTAGCAAAACATAATAATATAAGAGGACGCGTTAAAAACCCCACGACGACTACCACAGTCCACTTCACCCCTCCGCCGCCCCACACCGAACCACTCTTTCAGAGTTATTATGCGGTTCGGCTCCCAGTGGACCCCCCCCCCCCTCCTCCCTCCTCCAGAGAAAGCGTCACACCAGACGAGTGTAACTCCTATGTTTACGTGGTGGAGTACTGGTGGTGTACGCGTATCTGTGGAGAACTTCTTTCCGCAGCAATCGTTGACATAGTGTATGTAGCTGAGGCGGAAAAGTGGAACCAGTCCGCATTCACCGAGGCAGATGGAAAACCGCCTAAAAACTATCCACAGACTGGCTAGCTCACCGGACCCCGACACAAGTCCGCGGGGCGGATTGGTGCCGGGGACCAGGCGCTCCTTCTCAGTCCGGAAAGCCGTGCGTTAGACCGCACGCCTAACCGGGCAGACAGGCAAACCTTACCGAGGTGATGGGATGGACACTGAAGGATGGCCTGAAGAATTCTGCGGCCACGTTTGCTCGTAGCAATGGTTTATTTGCTGCATAGTTGTGTACTTAGACGTAATGGCAGGTGGACTGTTTACAAAAAATGTTCAATGTTTTGCTGCTAATTGTGTCAATTATGACAACAAAACATGAAGCTGCTCATTTTGAAGCATTAATTGTGGTAATATTGGCTATCATTTTTAAGTAGAATGGGCCCCAGTCACACACAATTCACGTAGAGGAGTGGATGGAGTAACATTTTCCGCCATTTTGTAGACGACAATCTACAAAATCTAGTGAAAAGTTGATTCGAGTTTTTGTTGTTGTTGTTGTTGGTATTGTTGTTGTGGTCTTCAGTCCTGAGACTGATTTGATGCAGCTCTCCATGCTGCTCTATGCTGTGCAAGTTTCTTCATACCCCAGTACCTACCGCAACCTACATCCTTCTGAATCTGCTTAGTGTATTCAACTATTGGTCTCCCTCGATGATTTTTACGCTCCACGCTGCCCTCCAACACTAAATTGGTGATCCCTTGATGCCTCAGAACATGTCCTACCAACCGATCCCTTCTTCTAGTCATGTTGTGCCACAAACTCCTCTTCTCCCCAATTCTGTTCAATAGCTCCTCATTAGTTATGTGGTCTACCCATCTAATCTGCAGCATTCTTCTGTAGCACCACATTTCGAAAGCTTCAATTCTCTTCTTGTCCAAACTATTAATTTTCGTCCGTGTTTCACTTCCATATATGGCTACACTCCATACAAATACTTACAGAAACGACTTCCTGACACTTAAATCTATACTCGATGTTAACAAATTTCTCTTCTTCAGAAACGCTTTTCTTGCCATTGCCAGTCTACTTTTTATATCCTCTCTACTTCGACCATCATCAGTTATTTTGCTCCCCAAATAGCAAAACTCCTTTACTACTTTAAGTGTCTCATTTCCTAATCTAATTCCCTCAGCATCACCCGATTTAATTCGACTACATTCCATTATCCTCTTTTTGCTTTTGTTGATGTTCATCGTATATCCTCCTTTCAAGACACTGTCCATCCCGTTAACTGCTCTTCCAAGTTCTTTACTGTCTCTGACAGAATTACAATGTCATCGGCGAACCACGAAGTTTTTATTTCTTCTGCATGGATTTTAATACCTACTCCGAATTTTTCTTTTGTTTCCTTTACTGCTTGCTCAATATAGAGATTGAAAAACATCGGGGAAAGTCTACAATCCTGCCTCACTCCCTTCTCAACCACTGCTTCCCTTTCATGTCCCTCGAATCTTATAAGTGCCATCTGGTTTCCGTACAAACTGTAAATAGCCCTTCGCTCCCTGTATTTTACCCCTGCCACCTTCAGAATTTGAAAGAGAGTATTCCAGTCAACATTGTCAAAAGCTTTCTCTAAGTCTACAAATTCAAAAAACCTAGGCTTGTCTTTCCTTAGTCTATTTTCTAAGATAATTCGTAGTGTGAGTATTGCCTCACGTGTTCCAACATTTCTACGGAATCCAAACTTATCTTCCCCGAGGTCGGCTTCTACCAGTTTTTTTCTATTCGTCTGTAAGCAATTCGCGTTAGTATTTTGCAGCTGTGACTTATTAAACTGATAGTTCGGTAATTTTCACATCTGTCAACACCTGCTTTCTTTGGGATTGGAATTATTATATTCTTCTTGAAGTCTGAGGGTATTTCGCCTGTCTCATACATCAGTACTGGTTCTCCCAAGGCTGTCAGTAATTCTAATGGAATGTTGTCTTCTCCCGGGGCCTTGTTTCGACTCAGGTCTTTCAGTGGCTTGTCAAACTCTTCACGCAGTATCATATCTCCTATTTCATCTTCATTTACATCCTCTTCCATGTCCATAATGTTGTCCTCAAGTACGTTGTCCTTGTATAGACCCTCTCTGTAATCCTTCTACCTTTCTGCTTTCCCTTCTTTGCTTATGGCTCAAATTGCTCTGAACACTATGGGAATTAACATCTGAGGTCATCAGTCCCCTAAAACTTAGAACTACTTAAACCTAACTAACCTAAGGACATCACACACATCCATGCTCGAGGTAGGATTCGAACCTGGGAGGTAGCGGTCACGCGGTTCCAGACTGAAGCGCCTTGAACCGCTCGGCTACACCGGCCGGTCTTCTTTGCTTAGAACTGTGTTTCCATCTGAGTTCTTGATATTCATACAAGTGGTTCTCATTTCTCCAAAGAGGCAGAATCTATCTTAGCCGTAGCGAGATAAGCCTCTACATCCTTACATTTGTCCTCTAGCCATCCCTGCTTAGCCATTTTGCACTTCCTGTCGATCTCATTTTTGAGACGTTGTGTATTCCTTTTTGCCTGTTTCAGTTACTGCATTTTTATATTTTCTTCTTTCATCAATTAAATTCAATATTTCTTCTGTTACCCAAGGATTTCTACTAGCCCTCGTCTTTTTACCTACTTGATCCTTTGCTACCTTCACTACTACGTCCCGGAAAGCTACCCGTTTTTCTTCTACTGTAATTCTTTCCCCCATTCCTATCAATTGTTCCCTTATGCTCTCCCAGAAACTCTGTACAACCTTTGGTTTAGTCAGTTTATCCAGGTCCCATCTCCTTAAATTCCCACATTTTTGCAGTTTCTTCAGTTTTAATCTACTGTTGGTAACCAATAGATTGTGGTCAGAGTCCACATCTGCCCCTGGAAATGTCTTACAATTTAAAACCTGGTTCCTAAATCTCTGTCTTACCATTATATAATCTGTCTGATACGTTCTAGTATCTCCAGTCTTCTTCCATGTATACAACCTTCTTTAATGATTCTTGAACCAAGTGTTAGCTATTATTAAAGTATGCTCTGTGCAGAATTCTACCAGGTGGCTTCCTTTTTGATATCTTACCCCCAGCCCATACTTACCTACTACGTTTCCTTCTCTCCATTTTCCTACTATCGACCTCCAGTCACCCATGACTATTAAATTTTCGTCTCCCTTCACTATCTTTGTCTCATCATACATTTCATTAATTTCTTCGTCATCTGCAGAGCTAGTGGGCATATAAACTTGTACTACTGTAGTACGCGTGGGCTTGGTGTCTATCTTGGCCACAATAATGGGCTCACTATACTGCTTGTAGTAGCTTGCCAGCACTCCTATTTTTTTATTCATTATTAAACCTACTCCTGCATTACCCCTATCTAACTTTAACCTATCACTTTCCATTTTTAAATTTTCTAATCTACCTGCCCGATTAAGGGATCTGACATTCCACGCTCCGATCCGTAGAACGCCAGTTTTCTTTCTCCTGATAACGTCGTCCTCCTGAGTAGTCCCCGCCCGGAGATCCGAATGGGGGACTATTTTACCTCCGGAATATTTTACCCAAGAGGACGCCATCATCATTTAACCATACAGTAAAGCGGCATGCGTTCGGGAAAAATTACGGCTGTAGTTTCCCCTTGCTTTCAGCCGTTCGGAGTACCAGCACAGCAACGCCGTTTTGGTTAGTGTTACCAAGGCCAGATCAGTCAATTATCCAGACTGTTGCCCCTGCAGTTAGAGAAAAGGCTGCTGCGCCTCTTCAGGTACCACACGTTTGTCTGGCCTCTCAACAGACACCCCTCCGTTGTGGTTGCACCTACGGTACGGCTATCTGTATCGCTGAGGCACGCAAGCCTCCCCGCCAACGGCAACGTCTATAGTTAATGGGGTGGGGTGGGGGTATTCGAGTTTAGGATTGTATAATTTGCTACGGTCGCAGGTTCGAATCCTGCCTCGGGCATGGATGTGTGTGATGTCCTTAGGTTAGTTAGGTTTAAGTAGTTCTAAGTTCTAGGGGACTAATGACCACAGCAGTTGAGTCCCATAGTCCTCAGAGCCATTTGAACCCTTTGATTGTACAATTCTAAGCAATATGAGGGTGCGAACAAATGTCTCAACTATGAAGCTGTGTACTGTCTGTAACGCCTGTATGTGTAGTAACGTGTCTAGCGAACGTCTTTAAAATGTCCTCCACATCTTCAAGATAATGTGCGAAAGAAATTCCGACAGCACCAAGAAGCTGCTATGTAATCAGATTTTATTTTACAGCTGGCATTGACATAACTGTCATCATCGGGAACACTTAAGACATATTACACAAGAAGACTACGCAATGACTTAACAGGCGTCTGGTAGTGTAAGAATATCTTCCATAAAATGTCTTGAGAACTTTCTCCTTTATGCCAATTTTCGTTGCCTTATCGGAAGTGGCTTCCTGCTTATTACTGCCAAACACAATTCAAAGCAGCACCTTTCGGACACCCACTTACGAAATAAATCACTTTCGACGGTATAATCTATAAATGTTTCCCTATTTATTTGCTCCAAGGAATATTCTGTCCGCATGTTATTATACTGGGTGAACCAGAATTACACTGACATACTTTCAAAGGTGGTAGTGTAGACGACAACAAGGAAAAAAGTGTCTTGTAAACATGGGTTCTACTATGCGTAACCTAAGATCTATGAACATTTGTTCAGTAGAAGAGATGTGTTTCACATTAACATAGATGAACAAGTGTTCATAGCTCTTTAGGTATGCGCATCAGAGCCCAAGTGCACTTTACATTTTTTATTGTTCTGAGCCATACTATTACCTCTCAGAAAATGGTAAACAAAGAGCTTTCAGTAGAAGAGGTGAATCACACAGTAGGAAAGATGCCCTTATGGTAAGATTTTTGGAACCTTGTTAACGAACTTTTTTTTAATGGTTGCTTCAGAAAGATGAAAGTTTAAACGAACTAGGAGTCGGTTTTCAAGCAGGGACGTATTACAAACGGAAATTTCATCTTCAGCAAGATGAAAGTTTAAACGAACTAGGAGTCTGTTTTCAAGCAGGGACGTATTACAAATGGAAATTTAAAGTGTTTATTTTATCTTCTAAACGAAGTATATTGAGCATTTAAGTCCGATATTCCTCGCACAAAAAATTATACAATACAAATTTTAAAAAATGTTTAATTTGCTATATCATAAAAATATTGACAGTCATTATATCTGAATCCATATTACGAAGCAATGAATATAAAGAACTATGTAATAAGCTCTTTACATACATAATCAAACTCTCTGCGGGCTATGTGCCATTAGTTTACCGCTATGCGTACACGTCTTTCCATATACGGATGGTAGTCAACACTCCAGCATAGAAGACCTCATGATTACTCCCGTGAAATAACATTCTTCTTAATTTTCCTGAGAAAGATAACGGCATCAATACCACAGTCGGCAAAAAAAAGGCATCGATCAGATGTGTCTGTGAATGCCGATATTAAATTTCTGATGATTATGAAAGTAGTGTTTTGTACGGTACATAATTTTGACCAGTGCGTTCTTGGTAGCCTCCCTGGACCTAAAAATCTTTGTCGTCTGACTTTCACGGACAGGACACTGACCTTAATTGTCAGTCTCTCACCCATGAATGATATCCAGCATCTCGCTCGTTCACCTTAGCATCTACAGTCGATGAGATGAATCAACTGTGATCAGTATATTATCCTCTCTGCCACTTAGTAAACTACGAGGATTGGAACTTTGCCGGCCGGAGTGGGCAAGCGGTTCTAGGCGCTACAGTCTGGAACCACGCGACTGCTATGGTCGTAGGTTCGAATCCTGCCTCGGGTATGTATGTGTGTGATGTCCTTAGGTTAGTTAGGTTTAAGTATTTCGAAGTTCTAGGGGAATGATGACCTCAGAAGTCCCATAGTGCTCAAAGCGATTTGAACCCTTTTTTTGATTGGAACTTTAATAGTGGCAACTATTTATTTACAGGTCGTACTAAATAGATACAAATAGATACGCGTTTCAAAGTTTTACTGACCTTCGCAGTAGTCACCAGCATTGTGTATAACCTGTCGTCAGTGATGTGGAAGTCGTAGGATACTCTTAGCAGTGCGAGTTGTGTTGACAGTTCGAGCGGCGCTATCTATTGCACGACGAATTTGTAGCAGCTCTGAAGCGAATCCCGTGAAGTGGCTCCTTCAGTTTAGAAATCGAGTTGAACTTAAGAGGGCTTAAGTCAGGGGAGTGCAGTAGGTGGTATAGATTTTTAAGAGATTTTCGACAGGGGAATTGACATCAACAGAAATACCCCCGTGACCTCCCTTTCATGTGCAGACGGCGGAGAACGAAAATGACCTGCAAAGGGGAATACATTTATTAATTAAAATTTATGAGTACCATTTGATGATTTCAAAAAAGAAGACAAAATCAATAACTGTCAAGAGGACAAAAAATTGGCTCTAAATACTATGGGACTTAACATCTGAGGTCATCAGTCCCCTAGACTTAAAACTACTTAAACTTAACTAACCCAAGGACATTACACACATCCATGCCCAAGGCAGGATCCGAGCCTGCGACCGTTGCAGCAGCTTGGTTCCCGACTGAAGGGCCTAGAACGGCTCGACCACAGCGGCCGGCTGTACAGACAAAATGTGTGGTTAGCACTACAACAATAGAACATATGAGTATGACGAAGACATAGAGAAGAAATAAGCAAAGGGTAATATACGTGGAACAATAAGCAGATATCTAAGAAATAAAACGAGGAAAGAAACAATACTTAAATTTTATACGACGATGGCTGTTTCAGTGCTTGTTTATGGACGTGAATCGTGGGTTATACGTTTACGTCAAGAAAGTCGCATACAAGCACCAGAGGTGAGAATCCTAGGAGCAGTAGAGTCACGCATGCCTATGGAATATCGTCTCAGTCATGTGACTGAAGTCGTGATTTCCTGTCAGAGGGGTGACAGTTCGTAGTAATTGACGGAAGGTCACCGAGTAAAACAGAAGTGATATCAGGCGTTCCCCAAGGTAGTGTTTTAGGCCTTCTGTTGTTCCTCACCTATAGAAATGATTCAGGAGACAGTGCGAGCAGCCGCCTTACATTGTTTGATGGTGTCATTTATCGTCTAGCAAATTCGTCAGAAGATAAAAAACAATTGCAAAACGATGTAGAAAGTACATCTGTATGGTGCGAAAATTTGCAGTTGACCCTAAATACTGAAAAGTGTGAGGTCAATAACATGAGTTCTAAAACGAATCCTTTAAAATTCTGTTAAACGACAAACCAATCAAATCTACAAGCTGTAAATTCAAGTAAACACACAAGAAGACATAGCAAATATTGTGGGGAAAGTGAACCAAAGGCTGAGATTTATTTGCAGAAAAAAAGCTTCAAATGTGTGTGAATTCCTAAGGGACCAAACTGCTGAGGTCATCGGTCTATAGACTTACACACTACTTAAACTAACGTAAACAAACTTACACTAAGTACAACACACACACCCATGCCCGAGGGTGGACTCGAACCTCCGGCGTTAGCAGCCGTGCAATTCGTGACATGGCACCTCAAAGTTCTTAAAGAACACTTAGAAGGAGCAACAGATCTACTGAAGAGACTGCCTACACTACGCTTGCCCGTCGTCTTTTGGAGTACTGTTACGTGGTTACCACATAGGATTAACGGAGTACATCGAGAAAGTTCAGAGAAGAGCAGAGCGTTTTTATTATAGAGAAATATTGGAGAGAGTATCACGGACATAATACAGGATTTGAGGTGGGCATATTTAAAACAAAAGCGTTTCTCGTTGCGACGGGATCTCACGAAGTTTCAATCACCAATTTTCTCCACCGAATACGCAAATATTTTGTCGACGCCGACCTACATAAGGAGAAACGATCACCATAATAAAATAAGGTAATGGAGAACTTGCACAGAAAAATATAAGTGTTCGTTTTTTCCGTGCGCTGTTTGACAATGTAATAATAGAGGATTATTGTGAAGGTGGTTCGATGAACTCTCTGCCAGGCACTTAAGTGTGATCTGCAGAGTATCCATATAGATGTAGATGTAGATGTGCACAAGAGCCGCCAGAAAGATTAAAATGGCTTTGCGCACTATGGGACTTAACATCTGTGGTCATCAGTCCCCTAGAACTTAAAACTACTTAAACCTAACTAACCTAAGGACAGCACACACATCCATGCCCGAGGCAGGATTCGAACCTGCGACCGTAGCGGTCACACGGTTCCAGACTGTAGCGCCTAGAACCGCACGGCCACACCGACCGACCCAAGAGCCGACAGATTTCGATATTTGCAAATTAGGGAAGAGGTGAATATATAACAATATTCTCAATAAAATACAAGAAAATGGGAGAAGCTGGAATGAACGTATCGAAATAAAGAATGGGAAAAGATTACCTCTCTAGATAAGAAGATTTAAGCCAGTTGGCAGAAGAAGTTAAGGAAGAGTGAGAAGCTATGTGTACCGTAAGAAGCAAAAATAAATAAATAAGGAACCGATGTTTGGCGTGGAAATTAAATAATGCGTCTCAAAAGATGAGCACATATCACTAAATAGGCGCCTTTAAAACAACAGAACATAAAAAAAATTCAGTAAGCATAGAGGAAAGATTTGTCGTATGTTTGTTTATTTACGATAGAGCGTCACAAAAAAATCGTCAACAAACGCCAGATGCGTAAAGGCGTGTTGCATAACGAATAGATTTACTCAGAAAAATTCAATATCTGATGTTCCAAGAGGGTCAGGAAACACTTTAATACCGAGACAGTAACTTGGAGAAAATCTGACCCATACCTGGACGTACTGCCAGAAGAATTTCCTGTGGACTATCCGTCTAAAGAATAGACTAAAAAGGAGAAAATAACATTGATGAATTCTGTACCATCCATCACATAAATCCGATGACTCAGTAATTGCAAACATAGTTACGGATGCAGTAAGAGTCTTCTTGTGTTTGTTAGTTTCCAGTTTAATGAATCTGTGGCTGCTTTGTAACACCATGTTACTGAATGTTCCTCCAGCACACGAGGGGACATCAAAAAGTAAGTTACACATGTTGTCACACGCTAAGAATATAGCGCTACAAGAACGACGAATTGTCAGAAGAGAGTACACATTTTGAGTTTCCTGCAGACATAGTTCTGCTGCAGTAGAGGTAACAGGTGCATCACAGTGTGGGAGTGAAATGGCGCAGCAATTGGAAGCAGATCCAAAGTTGAAGTACGTGGGTCAATACGATTCTTGGGGCCAAAACGTCCACATTGCCCACAGATTCACCGTGAAATTCTGGCGGTGTATGGACAAAATTCAATGTCACATTCAGCCGTAATGAAATGGTGCCAACAATTTGACCAAGACCGCACAGACGAGGATGATGCTGATCGAGAAGCAAGGTCATCGACGTCGACCACATGCAACAATGTCCAGGCTATCGAGGAACTGATTCGCAGCAGTCGCAGATTTTCCGACGATGAGGACGTTCACAAAGCGATTCTCGACGGGCTCCATGATCAAGTACCGGTTTATATCGTGCACGATTGGTAGAACGTATCGACCATTGTGTACAGACACTTGATGACTGTGTTGCAGAATAGTGTTATCTATCTGTGTCACTTTGAAATGTAGCGCAACATTCAATAAAAGTTATTTGGCCTGCCACAATAATGTTAGATTTACATTTTGAATACCTTTAGTATTTAATTTCAATGAGGTCTAAGTATCAAGGGAGAACCTCGTGCTTAGCCCCTGCAGTTTTACTCGTAATCTCCGAAGCGAGGTTTCGGTGAGCTAATGTAGAGGAAAATCTGTCTTCTGTTAGCTAATGGTTCCTCGTGCCACTCGTTTTAATCTCGTAGTAACGTATCCGTTGCCCTAACGACTTCTCTATCCGGAAACCCATCCGCATTCGGCTGTCTCTGTGTTATCTCCGTTGGCAGTTTCCTCTAGAAGTGGAGTCGGAGCATGTAGCTTCTCTGGGTCGCTAGAACAGATTGTTTCTTTTCAGTGACACGACACAAGATTTTAGGGAAGACACTTCCCTACGTGTGTCGCCATAGGTTCTTTGTATAGCATCGGATACCAATGAATAAAATATCGTGATATACGTGTTTTTGTATTAACCTTATATTTTCATCGAATGGAACGTATATCGTGAAGAAACTTCAACACAAGGTGAATGTTGTCACCATCACAGCATTTTTATTACGCTGAATACTAGAGAGCTGATTGAGAACTGAATCAAACGAAATTATTACTCCACTATCCTTATTTTTGCAACAATTATTCTGACTTCGCTGATTGCAGGAACAATAAAAATATATCTGCTATAATACTTGTCTCGTACAACGGGAAGTGCTCACTAGCAGACAAATATTAGCCTGAATTTGGTGTAGTTTCCCTTACTCTAGACCAGTGCCCCAGGAATCCATTTCTTGCAGCATGCAGAACCGTTCTAATACACAGAATAATACTATTAGAGACTTTGTGTGTGTTTCATACAAGAAAATATATTCGAGATGTCTAGTCAAAAACAGGGGCCGGTAAGTCCAGCGTGGGCAGCCAGTTTCAGTAGACTGTCGATCAAGCGTAGCGGTAGAACTTAAGTTTTGTTGTGATATGCATGGTGACACGATTCTATTTGAAACGTTACATTTGGTGGAGACTTACTTCACTGCAGATAGTTGAAACTGAAATATTTATTTCTAGCTATGCAAATTAGAGTCGTCTTGGTAAAAAACTTGGAAAAAGATGAAAATAGAAGACGAGTGCAGCGTCTTTTATGAATAATGGATAAAGAGACATCGTATGTTTTAGAGCAGCATAAGAATAATCCACTTCGACTGCTTTGTGGAGTAAGTGTGATTGTTGTGACGGAGTAAAATTTGAAGAGTCACTACACATGTCTACGAAAGAACATGGGTCCATCTGTCAGAAATGGTACCCATCGGAACGAAATTTTATCACTGTTGTGCCAAAAACAGAATTTTATCACCCATGTTGACTCTGATGCCACAACAAAATGTGCTACAAAAAAGTAAATTTTGGAGCTTTGCTAGCCAACTGCCACTTAGACTGCTCAGAATCTCTGTTAAGGTCATTATTGGGGAGAAGTGTTGAGAGAAGTTACCAGCAAGTGAAAACGGTTAGCGTGTCTGCCAAATGAGTTACGAGAAGAATAGAGGAAATTGGTGACAGATTATTTAGGGAAAGTGCAAGTGAATTTACCTACCTTCCTCTCCCTATGAATGACAGCACAAAAGTTTGTGAAAATACGCATTTTGTTATTTTAATTTGCAGTATTGACAATGACTCTGTAATAAGTGATGTGTTTACTGTTTTCAGAGTCTTAAAGTTGCTAAAAGTCAGGAAACGACTTTGAAAATATGTTTAAAATTCTCAAACTGGTCCCAATTACAAAATCTTAGCTATAAATACGGTAGGAGGCAAAACTACTAGCTAAAATGGAAAATGAAGTTTTATTCTGATCCTCCACATTTGTTTCGTTGTATTATGCGGCAATAATCAGTTCGAAGTAAACTCTTAGAGTGAGACCATATGACGAGTTTGGACGTAAAACCCGCTAACTTAATACAAAGTCATGGGTTTGCCAGCAACGGTCTCAAGGGTTATTGGACGATATGCGCAGTGAATATGTAGACGTAATGTGCCATTGCAAAATGCTCTGACCTAGTCGCGGAAAATTACATGACAGATTTTTCAGCTTACGTCGGAAATTAAATCCGTTTTACCGTAAAAAAGATATGTCCATGGCAGAGTTTTTTTGATGATGTATGTTTTGTCATTTGGTACCTTTGACTAGTAATTTGAATGGTTTAATTTAAATTTAAAACTATGGGGCTAGATAACTTTGTGATATGTACTCGGATGTGAAAGCATATCGAAATAAACTAAAAATGTTATATACCAAGTCAAAAACAAACATTTTGGTCAGTTTCCATCCTGAATTTTATTCCATGAAACCGAAGGATAAATAATGTGATTTTCATGTTAACGCTTATGTTAAGACAACATGCTTTTAATGCGCTAGTTATCGCACTACATAATTGTGTAAATGGCATCAATTTGTTCTAAACTGCGTTTAGAAGGTATGTCTCGAAAATTTCGGAAATTTTACGTATGTTGTTAACCGAGGTAGAGGCGAATAATGGCTTGAAGAGAAATGATAAAGATATGGTATTATTTTACTCCAATCTTCTAGCCGGCCGAAGTGGCCGAGAGTTCTAGGCGCTACAGTCTGGACCCGAGCGACCGCGACGGTCGCAGGTTAGAATCCTGCCTTGGACATGGATGTGTGTGATGCGCTTAGGTTAGTTAGGTTTAAGTAGTTCTTAGTTCAAGGGGACTGATGACCTCAGAAGTTAAGTCCCAAAGTGCCCAGAGCCATTTGAACCAATCTTCTAGTCCTTTCTGGAGCTAAATGTTTGTAACTAACATGTTCATTATCTTTGGTAGCACTTATATTTGTGTAAAAACGTTTCCTCTAGTAAACACTCAAGAATGCGTGTAACTATTGCTGAAGTTAATATTCTCAAAGTGACGTCCAACGTACAAGTCCAAGCACCTTATCGACTGTACGTCTCGAGTTATCTGTTGTTTTTAAAATGTAAACAGTACAGAATAGATGCTGATGACAACGTTTTTATATAAATTATTGGAATGGAAGAGTTTTCTCGTTTTATAATGCAACCACGAGACAAATATTGTAAAGGAAGTTTCTAAACAAAGTGAGTGCCATTTTTTTCGACTATCTTTTCTGACTATTGGGGTAACACATAATGAAGATGCTTTACAATTACCATGATTTATGGGCGAAACTTTGTGAAAAATATTTTCACAAGTCAGCGTTATACTATTATGGGAAAAAAGTGTTCTGATAGTGCAAACTCACGGCTGGAAGGTGGGATATCGACATGACAGACAAGTTCTTTCGGTTACAGATATGTCAGCTAAAATGTGTATATGAAGGGCTTTCAATAAGAAATGCAACACGTTCTTTTCTGAAAGCAGTTTGGTTTTAATCAGGATTTCAGTATACCGTACTATTACCTACTCTTTTGATTACCAACCCCTCTTTCGATTTCAACACAATCGCCGTTCATTGCGACGGCCTTACGCCTCCTTACTGGGAGGGCCTGTATGCCCAAACTGGTACCACTCTATTGGTCGACGTCGGAGCCAACGTCTTATTGCATTCAGTAACCTCCTTATCATCCACGTACTGCTTCCCGTGGAGAACATCGTTCATTGGATCCAACAGATGGCAATGGAAAGGTGCGAGATCTCGATTGTCGGGTTGACGACGAAGAACGGTCCAGTGGAATTTTGTGACCTCCTCTCGAGGTTGCAGACTTGTGTGACGCTTTTTGTTGTCATGGAAAAGGAGAAGTCTGTTTGCGTCTTTCTGGCGACGACCATGCTGAAGCAGTTTCTTCAATTTCCTGATGGTAGCACAGTACAGTTCAGAGTTGATCGTTGCACCATGAAGTAGGATAGAACAGCTCTTTCAGAGTCCCTGAAGACCGTCGTCATGACCTTATCAGCTAAAGGAACGGATTTGAACTCTTTCTTTGGGAAGGGGGGGGGGGGCACTCCATGGATTGCCGTTTTGTTTCCGGTTCGAAGTGATGAACCAGTGTTTCAAAAAATGGTTCGAATGGCTCTGAGCACTATGGCCATCAGTCCCCTAGAACTTAGAACTACTTAAGCCTAACTAACCTAAGGACATCACACACATCCATGCCCGAGGCAGGATTCGAACCTGCGACGGTAGCAGCAGCTCGGTTCCGGACTGAAGCGCCTAGAACCGCTCGGCCACAGCGGCCGGCTATGGACTTCTGTTAGGTGTTGAAGAACCCAGCAGGCATACATCTTTGAGTACCCGAACCGGTTGACGTGTGTGTCACTACTGCTGACAGAGGCGTGTGGCTGTGCAACGAGTCTGATTGTGATCCGTCGCTCACCTCGAATGAGAGTGTCCACACGTTCCAACTTTGCAGGAGTCACAGCTCTCACAGTTCTCTATAGGCAGCCGGCACACGAGATATCGGTCAGGTTTTAGCGACTGTGTTGCGACAATGACAGTTGCCTTGCCCAACGACACAATGTTACGTTCACTGTCAGGTCTCCGTAGACATTCTGCAAGCTCCCATGAACATCTGCGATACTGTGGTTTTCCGCCAAAAGTCACTCAATGACAGCTCTCTGCGTCGAACGCCACCTATCGGAACTTCGTGAAAGTATAGGGGCTGAGGCGGGAATGTTTCACGATGTTCCGCAGAAAATTCTATTTTTTTTCAACCGATACTGGCCGAGAAAAAAAAATGTGTTGTCTAACTTATTCAACGCCCCTCGCATGTACCACTGGCGCAATAGAAAACAGCGCTGCGCATTTCTTATTTATGAATTCTGGTTGATTTCTCAGAAATTATTAGCAGTCTCTATCCATCTGTTACTAATAGAGTTTAGAATCATACCTTTGAGCTGAAAGTGGTGACCTTTTCTTGCTTTGTCTTGGAACATAGTGCTAGACCTTACTTCAGCGACTAACCTTTCCAGACATTATTGTTGTACACTAGCAATTCATTTTACTCGTAATGAGTTACTTCATAAAGTGTCTAAATTAGTTCCGTTTCTTCAATTCTTCATATATTTAATCTCAATATACCGTCAGACCAGAACTGTTTATATAATCCTTTATTTTAATGGTTTAAAACTGTTTCGTGATCAACGTTAACTTTCCTGCAAAGATCGATCCCGCTAATTTGCCAGTTTTGCTGGACTATTCTAGTGGTTCCATCGATTTTTTCAATGAATTATTGACAAGACTGAGATAAATGTTTGGGATTAAAATTTCCAGACAGAGATTACATTAATCACTTTGTGCCCTATGTACTGATGCTATATCATGTTCAAAAAGTTTCGGTATTGTGAACCACACTCATCCCTTTTTGTAAACAAAACTTCAAAATTTATCGTTTTCCTCACTCGCACTGAAGACACAAAAACATTTTTGGTAGCACTACTCTTAGGTAATGAAACATCGGAAGAAAATTTTAGCATCATGCGATTGCCTGCCATCTGTTCCTGAACACTAAAAAACCTTCGTTCCAAATGTTTAACTTTAGTTCACTGTTTTTTTCTTAAATTGCAATACTGCATATCTATATGTGCAAATTATCCCTTCTGAGTAACTATAAAAGCCTATGTATTTTGTTCATATATCTTCCATTTTAAGTTACTTTATTGTTAAGCTACTTATTAACTATGTTACTAAGAGAATATAAAAGTTTTTCAATATTGGCTTTTATTCAACACCTTTAAAATATATGCAGCACATAATATGATGAGGTTTTGACAACGCGGTCTGCAGGTACTTAAAGTCTGGTGACTCCTGCTCAACGCAGTTTGTTGGCTGACTGACTTCTTTCAGATTAATTATTATTCGTTTCTTTCACTTACTTCACATTATGCAAACAGTAAAATTACTATTTGTAGAAAATGTTTTCTTTCTTGTATTACTGCTTTCTCCAAACTCTCTTTGGTGGAACTGTTTCATTTATAAAACTCAGATAAGAACTGTGAATGTTGTGCGGATGTTTAGGAATAAGGCGAAACAACTCTTGGATATATTGTATTCATCAGGAGTCGAATTTGATTTGGTATGTGAGACTAAACCCGTACCGTTTACCGTAAAGAAGCATCAGTAGAAAATTTTATATTAGACAAGAAGTGATTCTGACCTGATTGTTTTAAACTGTCAGCACAGGATGGACGAACGACTGTCTGCGTCCTAACATATCATGATCCTATTTGCAATACGTGTGGGTTTCAGCTTTTTGTAGATAACTTGTCATGTGTGATTGTTTCAAATGGATAACTCGTAAACTGTGCATCTATAAAACCTTTTTTTGTACGTAAATTCATCTTTTTTTAGTGTAGGTTTCTGTGGAATCGACTTCTACACTTTCAGCAACTGAGAAACGTGTAGATGAAATGTGGTCTTGCTTCCTTTATGGATGATCCGTTGTAGGATGTCCCATAACTCCATAACACCAGTTTCGGATTAAAGCTGCATGGAATGGCTTACATCATAGGCATATTAAAAGAAAGAGTATGGAAAATTTTACACGAAGAGCTGCCTACACGAAAAAGTTGTACAAAATTTATGGAACACTTTCTGAATTGTAGCCATTATAAAATGCCTTAGTGAGTTCCTCAACAATGTGTTGATTATTTTCGAAAGAAATGCAACTGATTTTGGGAGCGATCTGTAATTAAGCATGAGATGGAAGTCTATCACTTCACTTCAGAAACGAAACGGTAATACACATTAAAACTGCTACATCACGAAGATGACGTGCTACAGACGCGAAATTTAACCGACAGCAAGAAGATGCTGTGATGTGCAAATGATTAGCTTTTCAGAGCATTCACACAAGCACTTTGAACAGTGGACGCTACTTTTCAGATGTGTTACGAGCCGTGACCGTACCCTTCATTCGATCCCTGCGAAACCCTACATTTCAGCAGGATAATGCACGACCGCATGTTGCAGATCTTGTACAGGCCCCTCTGGATACAGAAAATGTTCGACTGCTGCCCTGGCCAGAACATTCTCCACATCTCTCAGCACTTGAAATCTTCTGGTCAATGGTGGCCGAGCAACTGGCTCGTCACAATACGCCAGTCACTACTCTTGATGAACTGTGGTATCGTGTTGAAGCTGCATGGGCAGCTGTACCTGTACACGCCATCCGGGCTCTATTTGTGTCAATGCTCAGCGTATCAAGGCCGTTATTATAGCCAGAGGTTGTTGTTCTGGGTAGTGATTTATCAGGATCTATGCACCCAAACTGCGTGAAAATGTAATCAAATGTCAGTTGTAGTATATTATATTTGTCCAATGAATACCCGCTAATCATCTGCATTTCTTCTTGATGTAGCAATTTTAATGGCCAGTCGTGTAAGAGAATGAGTGACAACAGGTATCTCCTGTAACATAACATGCGAAGCAACTGTTTTATGTCGAATAGGTTGAATATTGTGGGATGCGAAAGGTATTTTTATATACTACCATGGAAGAGCTAAAATAATTATTTTCGAATATAATGCACGTCTTCTGAACCATTTGATTAAAAAGTACGTGGTATAAAGCATCAGTTGCAAAAAGTAGTGTCTGTTAACAGTAAAAGTGGTGTCTCATTCGACATCAATAACATGCGAGAGAAAGACTAACCTAAAATTTTCGTTTTTAAATTTCAAAAAACATTAAAAATTATCTTTCATAATGAAATAGAACTTTCCCACAAATATTATGATTTGAAGTACAGATTATTAGAACATAAACCCTTAGAAATTGATATGGTTGCCTTGTTCTTTTCCCAGATCTATAGAAATTCGTGACTGCCAGAATTTTGCGGGACCTACGAAGTGGTGATAGCAACGGTAGATGGAAATTTTTAAACTTTCCACAATCGCAATGCAGGTACGGAATCCAGTCAGTGGAAAAATTTTGAATAAAATGTGTTGGCTTAAAAGAGACCTACATCGAAAAATAAATGTATTTATACCTAAAAGGCATTGCCATTTACCACCAAGCAAAGAAATTTTCTGCATAATCTTTCAACGCATAACACAAAAACTGCAGTCACTTACATCTGAAGCTGTGAGCTGTTGACAAGGCATGAGCTTTTGTTTCTTTTTGTTCGTGCTGACCACTGCATCTTTCTATATACACTATGTGAGCAAAAGTATCCGGACACCAAAAAAAAAATCCTTACGTTTTTCATATGAGGTGCATTGTGCTGCCACCTAGTGCTAGGTACACCATATCAGTGACCTCAGTAGCCATCAGACATTGTGAGAGAGCAGAATAGGGCGCTCATCGGAACTCACCGACTTCGAACGTGGCCAGGTGATTGGGTGTCAGCCGGCCGGGGTGACCGAGCAGTTCTAGGTGCTACAGTCTGGGACCGCGCGACCGCTATGGTATCAGGTTCTAATCCTGCCTCGGGCATGGATGTGTGTGATGTACTTAGGTTAGCTAGGTTTAAGTACTTCTAAGTTCTAGGGGACTGGTGATATTATCAGTTAAGTCCCATAGTGCTCAGAGACATTTGAACCATTTGATTGGGTGTCACTTGTGCCATACATCAGTACCCGAGATATTTCCACACTCCAAAACATCCCGATGTCCACTGTTTCCGATGTGATAGTGAAGTGGAAACGCGAAGGGACACGTACAGCACAAGAGCGTACAGGCCGACCTCGTCTGTTGGCTGACAAAGAACACCGACAGTTGAAGAGGGGTGTAATGTGTAATAGGCAAACGTCTATCCAGACCATCACATATGAATTCCAAAGTGAATCAGGATCCACTGCAAGTACTATGACAGTTTGGCTGGAAGTGAGAAAACTTGGATTTCATGGTCGAGCAGCTGCTCATAAACCACACATCACGCCGGTAAATGCCAAACAACGCCTAGCTTGGTGTAAGGAGGGTAAGCATTGGACGACTAAACAGTGGAAAAACGTTGTGTGGAATGACGAATCACGGTACACAATGTGGCCATCCGATGGCAGGCTGTGGGTATGACGAATTCCCGGTGGACGTCACCTTCCACCGTGTGTAGTGCCAACAGTAAAATTCGGAGGCTGTGTTGTTATGGTGTGGTCTTGTGTTTCATGGAGAGGCTTGCAGCCCTTATTGTTCTGCGTGGCACTATCACAGCACATGCCTACATTGATGTTTTAAGCACCTTCTTACTTCCCACTGTCGAAGAGAAATTCGAACATGGCGATTGCATCTTACAACGCGATCGTCCACCTGTTCATAACGCACGGCCTGTGGCTGAGTGGTTACAAGACAATAACATCCCTGTAATGGACTGGCCTGCACAGAGTCCTGACCTGACTCCTATAAAGCACCTTTGTGATGTTTCGGAACGCCAACTTCGTGCCAGACCTCACCGACCGACATCGATACTTCTCCACAGCGCAGCACTCCGTGAATAATGGGCTGCCATTTCCCAAGAAACTTTCCAGCACCTGATTAAACGTATGCGTGCGAGAGTGGAAGATGTCATCAAGGCTTAGGGTGGGCCAATATAATACTGAGTTCCAACATTACTGATGGGGGATACCGCGAACTTGTAAGTAATTTTCAGCCAGGTGTCCGGATACTTTTATCACATAGTGTATACATTACATTGTCATATATGTGGCCTCCCCTACCAGTGATGCAGTTAAATGCATATATTTGCAAGATAAGGCCACCAAGGTAATGTATGTTCAAATGCCTGTATATTATCACGATCACTGCTGGAAGTGGATTTCAGTCCGAACCACGTTCATTACGAAATATTGAAGACTGTAGCTCAGCCACAGGTGTCAGGATTGTACTATTTAACCTATTTTCAAACATTACGAAATATTCTCTGTTCACCACCTAGTCATTGATGTGAAAAGTTGCTAATGTATTCCGCTAAATATAACAGAAAATAGATAACTTCTATGTTGCTTAATTAACTTTTCTTCGTCCCTTTCCTGTCCTGCCCCCCTCCGAGTAATATGCTCTGACCCTGCTCCAGTTCCTCGGACCTCCAACATCCCCATCCCTTCTGCCTGCTCTAACACTCCCTCCAATTAATCCGACATCAGTCTCATCTGGCCCATCCCTTCCCTTAGTGGCGTCCCTTACCCCTTTACATCTATCCACCTCCCGCCCCCTCCCTTCCCCAATACGTTCAGAAAATTTGTTATTTATGATTTCGTGTGCTTTAGACGTGACCCATGTTTGGTCCCAGTAGATCGTAGCTTTATAATTCATTTTACATTTTATTTCAAACTTAAAGAAGTCTACATTTATTTATTGATATATGTGGGTTATGCAGACAACGTTTCCTCTTCAAATAATATGTATTTGAATAATGTCACATAGTGGCATATTGTATTTGAGTAATTTTACGTTCTGCATATTGTGTCGTATCGATAGCTACGATGCCACAACGCAGTTCCGCTCTGCTAGGTTGGCACTACGAGAGACAGCGACGATAGCACCCTCTAGGCGGCGCTGTCGAGGTCTGTGAGCTCCGGGACTGTTTCGCCCCTACAAATCAGGTGCAGCCAGCCAGGACACTTCGCTTCAAATTCGCACCACCTTGCAAGTTATGTAATATGTCTGCGTATGTTTATCCACTAGTAAAAGTGCTTAAGCCGTATTTGCATTACCGAGAGATTAGTACCTTTTTCCTGTTCCTGTTTCTTACCCACGCGCCGCCTCCCAGGCGGGATACAAAATATTGCATTTTTCATTCCCTCTTTATCCTCTTCCTCCCCTTCTCTCCTCTGTTTCCCACCCAGATATGTGTGCTTTAATGAATATGTTATACCTATAAATTTATATACGAGATTTCAGCATGATGGTCTAAACCGAAAGATAATAATGTAAGGGAGAAAAATATGGTCAGTTCTGCTGTAATTTTAATGTTATTATGTTTGTTATATAAAGTTAGGGAAAATCTACCCTTGGAGCAATACTATTTCTTCCCCCCTTCCCTCCCTCCCTCCTCTCCTCCCCCACCTGGTAATACGCTTTAATGGCAATGTTATTACTTTTTAACATATTCAAGAAGATTCAGCATAATGGTCTACTTTGAAAGATACTAATGTAGTGAAAACAAAATCATGGTCATTTCTGTTGAAACGTAATTTTAACGTCACTAAGTTTGTTATATAAAGTTAGTGAAAGTGAACCATTGGAGCAACATTCCCCCCTCCCCCCTACCTTTCTTTCTTTGTTCCGCTCCATCCCTTGACGCACCTTTTCATCCAGTTCCTCAGTTTCTCAACCCCTCCACAAACGCTACCTATTTTCATAAACACCTCCCCTTGTCCCTCTCCCCCCTCCAAGCAATTCAACATCTGTTTCCATTTGATCCCTAAACTACCCTTTCTGCCACACCCCCTCCCTCCCTCCCCCTCCCCACCACTCCCCACTCTCCCCATTTCACCCTGACACAGTTGGAAAAATTTCTATTTTGTCATAGGTTTTGACATGACTTGCTTGCTTCGTTTGGACAACTGTAATTAAAATGTTGTAATATCTTCCTTTATAATGGCAGCATTTCCGTTGCTTTTTCTCTCGATGTGCCTCTTTGCCCAGTGTGTTGCACGATCTTTGTATGTAGAGGTGTAATGTGGTAGGAATATTTATGGTGGTTTGTGTATTATAAAAGCCATGTCCTGGTTTTTTCGATCTTTAACATCAACGCCATCTGGGGCCAAGTTAACATAGTAAGTACCTCGAGTCTGCTGTCTTCCAGACAGAAGCGCCTAGATCCGGTCGGCCCCTACGGCTGGCTTTGTAGAAACAATTGTAAGTGTTTGTACCTACTATGTACTTCCATTCCTGACGTTACTTCGGCCTCATAATTGTTTATCATGTTCAAAATTGTTCAAATGGCTCTGAGCACTATACGACTTAACGTCTGAGGTCATCAGTCGCCTAGAACTTAGAACTAATAAAAGATAACAAACCTAAGGACATCACACACACCCATGCCCGAGGTAGGATTCGAACCTGCGACCGTAGCGGTCGCTCAGTTCCAGACTGTAGCGCCTAGAACCGCACGGCCACACCGGCTGGCTGTTTATCATGTATTAGATTTTATAATTTGTCTTTTGCGTAAATTTTACCACAGTTACCGGATGATGATGACATGTAACACGTCATGAACAAAGGTTTTAGCGATCAAGACATTTACATGGAATTACTACATGCCAAATCTGGGTGGTCGCATATCTGACAAATGGAAGACTTCATCAGTCAAATGGAGAAAAATAATTTCCACCTTATGATGTCTACAGTGACTGTTTAGACACATGGTGAATGTAATAAAAATGTAACTGAAGACGATAACTCTTTCATTTTCATTCATTTACAGCATATCAACATTTTCTGATCTCCTAATTAATGATATCATTCTGTATTAAGTATAAAGATGCCGTAATACCTATTTTTCATGATTTCAACTATTTCCCCAAAACTTTTAAGTAATTAGGACTAATGGAGTGAAGTTTGTTTACTTAAAAATGATTAACATCTCTTACGAAAAACAGTGAAGTCAAGAGTGCTTTAGAGTAGGAGGAAGATAAAAGATGGTGCATTAATGGTGTATTAACGACATTAAAAATCATTGAACCTAAATAACTACCACAGTACATGTCACTTAAGAAGATGAGGAGCATCTACACAAAATGAGAAAATAGACATTAACAAAGTGGGGGAAGAATAATTCGTAAAGTACTAATGAAACTGAAAAAAATAGAAGTTAGGCAAGTGCTGAAAGGATAATAAGTAGAAGACCGAGTTATATTAATATGTTGATCAGCTTTACAATAGTAAAGTACTTTCATAATTCAATTGAATGAGTTGGTCAATTCTCATTAGATAAGTCTTTTTTAATTTGGCTCAGGAAAATATTAACAATTTAACCAGCTAAGACCTATGTTTTTTGAGGTAACATGGAAATTCAAATTTTAATCCAATAGCCATTAAGCCACATATAAGAAACTAAAACTAAACTAAATTCTCTCCAAACAGGCCTCACAAAGCCGAACGGCGTCGACCCACCGCCGTGTCAGCCTCAGATTATAGGCATCACTGGATGCGGATTGGAGGGGCATGTGACCAGCACACTGCTCTCCCTGGTGTTGTCAGTTTTTGTGATTGGAGTCGCTACTTCTCCATCAAGTACTCTTCAGTTTTCCTGACAAGCTGAGTGCAGCTCACTTGTCAACCAAGCTAGGCAAACTGGACAGTCACCCATCCAAGTGACAGCGAAGCCCGACAGAGCTTAACTTCAGCGATATGACAGGAACCAGTGTTATCACTGTGGCACGGCTGGTGGCAAAATAGGAAGATAAATCGAGTTAAGTACTCTGGGAAAAGTAAACTTATCTTATGTAAAACATCTGAAATTACACGATTCACAAAAGTGCACTTTGATCAGCTAGAGGAATGCACATACGCTGACTGACAGAAGTAAGGATATGTAGAAAACGAGAGCCATCTCTTGGTGCCCTACTGAGCTGTAGAAGTGAAAAGTTTAGCATAGTATATTGATGCATAGCGATTGTATTATTTCTGAAGTTTCTACACCAAAGGAAATATACATGTTAATGGAAAATGTAATGTTTAAAGGCTTAAAGGATGAAAGTAAATCATAGAATTGCCTGAAATGAAAGTCTTTAAACCTGGAGGAGAACATAAAGTCTACAATGTTCATTTAGAGTTAGTTCAGAGACGTAATATAGTATACTACCTGCTCTGACCACCACATTTACAAGCAGTGTACTCTGTTCCCCTATTGCAATTCATTTCAGTTATCAATTTGTTTAACAATGTAACTGCCATATTTCATCAGAAATGTGTCTAAACAGATTCAAAAATAGTTGTATGGAAACAGTTGTTTTGTATGTACTCATGAGCAAAGGGTAAATGAAAGAGAAACGTCTTAATTCTACACATCCAAAATAAAACGAAACCTGTATCAAAAGTCTTTACTTGTGGATTTCAACTATGTGGAGTTATTCCTTGAGTAACAGTTGTGAATTAGTGTCTCATAATTGTTTGTCTTTCACATGTGGTGTTCTGTACTATATAGAAATATAAGCCATATCAATCATTAATTGTTTGACATAAGCTGCATGTTAGTGATAGTGTACGAGTATTTTACAAGACTAGTTTCAGGCATTGCCCATCATTATCAATATATGTATTACACAAAAGACACATATTTATTATAATGCATTACTTACATTGTATATAGTAGTGTTGTATGCATTTATGATTTTCCAATTAATTGTAATATGACTTGCGTTATAGTACCGTTCTGTAGCGTATGCCTATGACGATATTTCGTAATATTCATAAGAGAATACAATTATTTGATTTATATGTACATATATAGGGTGTTAGAGGTATAAGTACAAATATTTCTATTGACGTCTGAGGACAATGTACTGAAAAACATTTCTTTATTAATTACTTAATTTACAGACTAATAACTATGCTACTACGAGTATTATGTTTTAGGTTGGTTAATATCTCCAAATACATGTGGCACAAGTAAGCCATTAATGTTTATTTTTCACTAAGCAGGAGGTTAGTTACTAAGCATGGGTCCATGGATGGAAAATGGATAGCCTATATAGACAAGCTTAGTCCACTTCTGTGCTGTTACAACCATGCAGAAAACATCAGGTAGTAAATTACATGTTTTGTCTGCAGGAAGTCTGTTACACAGAGAGAAAAAACAACAAACAGTGTGGGTATGTATTAATGTACCAATTATCACAATTTATGTACCTACCCCCTAATACTTTGTATGTAATCAGGATAAAGAATTCTTTACGAAATTATTCGCAGTTATCATTGGCAATTGCTGTACATCATAGAACATATATAGTGCTACATCTGATTTGAATTATTTCCATTAGCCAAACAAAGCAATGTGTTGTCAGCAAATAATACTAACGAAATTTTCAACAAATTTTTGTTTTTCAAGTGGGACTGTTCATTTAAAATAATATCAGTATATTATGTCAGATATGTGAAAATTTCTATTTCTTTTAAAAGACTTAGGAACCTGCCTTTTTAGGCATTGTGTCATATTACTGTCTGTGTGATTTTAGTCTTTTAAATAAGTACTAAATGAAGATACGTTCCTGCCAGTTACATTCAGATGTTCTTTAAATTTTGTTCTAAAAGTTTGTCAGATTTGTCGTATGTAAATTTCCTCACAATTATCATGTATTAATTCCAACACCTGAATGTTCAGATTTACAGAATTGTTCCATATTATGCCAGATCTCTGATTACAATGTGTTTGGAAATCTACTTTTAGGGTGCTTTTCTGAACTGCAAGTCTAATGTTATCGGAAATTTTTCCTCAGTGTGATATAACACTGAACTGTGTATGTGTGCGAACCAAGTATATATATATACACTTCGGTGGTGTTGAACTCAAAATAGTTATGGGACAGTGTCAGTATTAACAAAGTTATAAATTCTTTCCATTTCAATTGCACACATTTTATCATGAGTATGTAAATTACATTCGATAATTTTAATAGATTCACGAGATGGTATGTTATTGTATGTGTTGGTTATGTCCAATGAAATAAATTTTGTATTCTCGGCAATGGAAACATCTTCAGTTTGTTGTATCAAGTCTCTTGAGTTCGTCATGTAGTTGTAAGTCAGAATAGAATTCAATTTTTTGCTAATTCAGTTTACTGGAATGCTCATATAATTAACTAGTAGTCTGACAAGAGTGTCTGTTTTATAAAGTTGTGGCTGGCATCATAATTTGGGTACAGATGGGTTCATCATGGTTCAGAACTCTTGTTTCCTTTTATCAAGTAAAACACAAGTTTTATTTAGGACTTATTTAATTATGGCTTCAAATCGATTGTTTGGGTCTTTTTCTGTGTGAGTGAATGTATTTATTGCTCAAAAATTGTAAGGTTTATTTATGCAGTCTGCCTGGGACTGTGTCACTACTTTTATTCCCTTTCCTGCTTTGAGTACTGTAGCCTTGTTTGGCTCTATTTTCTCACCATTTGTATGGATACTTTCGTGTTCTTTTCCATAGAATTAATTATTTTTCATTTTATAATTTTGTTTGCTAATAATTTTGGATATCTTTCAAATGATGCCGTTTTGATCCGCAATAGAAGTGTAACTGTATCAACTGATTTTTTTCACACATGCAGTGACGTTTCCTATATTAGTATGAGTATATTTATTTGATAAATTATATGATAGGCGTTTCTGTAATAAATCTATTTTAGTCTATACCTGTCAAATTTTTTACTCTATCGAAAAATTAAAATTTTCATTAGTATTTTATTGCTCTTTTATTGAATTACAATTATGAATTAATGCATTACTCTTTCTCTTATGCCTACGTCTAATATTCTGATACTCTTTTTTGTGGTATTCGTTAGTTAGTTTCATAACTATGTCAAACATAGGATTTTGTAATAGCTTTCCTATTTCTAGATATGCTAAATATAGCTTTGTCTTCAACAAGTCATTCTTTTGATATTTGTGTTAGAGCTCTTGTTTAGTCCACATCACTTCACTGTTTTATTTGAAACACCTGGCTACCTTTGTCATTTTTTTAAATATTTTCATATGCACATTTTGCTATAACTTCGTTGGATAGGTATTTTATATTTCTTGTTTTCTTTCACTGTGGCTTCTGGTATGACTAAACAGCGCCTATTGTCCTGTCTAGGACTGAACAATCACATAGGCATAAAACACTGCTATATGCACTGTAAGTAATGTTTTATTAGAAATATGTATTTTTGCATGATACTGTATATATACCACTGCCTAAGAAGCTTGCACAGGATAGAGTAGCATGGAGAGCTGCATGAAACCAGTCTCAGGACTGAAGACCACAACAACAACAACAACATACGACTGCCTATTGACAACCACTGAAACTAGTCTGCTAGAATAGACTACTACTAATAAGTAGCTTATGTCGAACAATTAATGACTAGTGTACCTTATTTATAAGTGTTTTCTATTAGGTTTTTGTGTGGGCTATGAATAAGATATATTTGCAAATATTGGAAGTTTGTAATAAAATTAGAAGAGCCACTTCGTTTACAGTATGTATTACTGTGGACATTAGAACAGAAAACTATTCTTTCTGCATTCATGCTTTATCAAAACTGATACGCTTCCTTATATAAGGATTGTTATTAAGATGTTTTGATGTGTACCTTAATAATCTGATGGCGCAGTGGATGTCAGACTACAATTTCCAGACTCTGTTATTGATCCTAGAACTCTTCAGATGACTGGCCTCAAAATAACTAGCACTGTCAGTCGTTTTACACTAAGTTGGAAGTAACGAGTATGATGTCAATTAAAGCACATTACTCCCATAAATTGAGCCAAATTAAAATTTCATATGATTCAGGAACGTGTGGACATATCTGCTACTTCGTCAAACGCTGATTTTCTTCTGAAATTAATTCTAGAATTAATAGAATGACTATGTTGCTGATAGATTGGCTGTCAAGCAACCGGTGACGTATTTCAAAATGCCTAGCTCACATTTTTGTTGAACTGTTACGCTGTACAGGATTTTTTGCATGATAGCATGTAGTTTTTCTTCCTTATCCAGAATAGCTGCTGTCTGTGTATAATATGTTTTTGTTCACCATGTATGTGTAGATATGCAATTTACTTACTTAGCTCATCATCCAAATGAAACATAGTATATAGCAGCTTTACATCAGCTCATACCTTCGCAGAAATATATGTGCTGTTTGTGTGATACCCGACGTGCAACAATAACATTGCCTATAGTAAACAAGTAAGTTGAAAGTTGCCTGTCACAATCACATCTTTCGATCTTTTTTTTACGTATTCGAAGTCACAGGTATACTACAAAGATGTTTCTGTGGGAAGAAATAGACCACTGAAGGAATCACACTCTTTGAGGAACTTGGGAGGGATATCTCAAGTGAAGAACTTTGGCCATCTATAGGATTTAGCGTTTCCCGCTGTGTGCGGGTGCTTTAGAAGGCACAAAGGCAGTTTAGTCTTGTCTGGGTCTTCCTTTCGACGTGTTCCGGATGCAGCAGCGCTGCTGCGGATGAGTAATGAAGTAATGTATTAAGCTGCTTTGATGTCGCTTTCTGTTGACCATTCTCAGATTACGTGATACAAATGTATGGCGAGATTCTAGCTCGCATCGTGCAGCTGGACGTAACATTATGAACAGCATTTCCAGGTGCACAATGATTCCTCTACGTTCGAAATTAACGTTCGTTGTTCGGTGAGGTTCTCAGATTTCAGTGCACATATTAAAGAATCGGTTTTCCATTAGTCCGTCTGAAAACCAGGGCTGTTTTGTTCATCAAACTCTCGTCTAGTAAATGTTTCAGTAGTTTCCAAAGCACCCACGATTCTTGTTGTTGAACTCTTTCTTTTGTTGTGATCCATTATACCATGTGTTTCACGCGTAGATGATTGTATATTGTATGCAATGACTATGTTTTAGATAAAACAATTATCACGTGAATCAAAGTCTATGTTGTTTTTCATAGTCCTGTGGCACTGTTAAATTTACGTTTAAATTTTCTATCGTTTTTACGACATTGTTTGCATATTGCAACCTGCATCTACCTACAGCACAGAACTTTACAAACAGTCTGCCTTCAGCAACGGTACCATGCATAGAGAGACACTATTCTAATCTATAGATACGTTTCTCAAAACGGCAGTCAACACCACACTACCGCCATATCTTTGCAAGCTTTTCAGGTCATTAGGTAAGTCATCATCTGGAGACTAAGAGAGAGTTGGTCGTAAATCATGGTGTATACAAGCTTATAAGTGTTTATCTTTAGATTTCAGAGATTTTAGTTTTGGAAATAGTAAAGGTTAAGTGAACAGACTGAGCCACACATATACATACATTCCACGTAACTTCTCGATGAGGTGGATTACCTACACATCTTTGAAATCAGATTATGAACATACATGTCAGTATGATCATAGGACTCATTCACATTTTCATTTGTGCCTGGTACTCATTCGTTACACAAAGTCGTACCTACCATTCAATATGTTCGTTTTCTTTTAATATACAGTCAGACTGTGTTACAAATCATTTCTTAGGTCTACATTTTATGTAGAAGAGGAAATTGTATTCAGGGTATGTTTCTGAATGAATATTTCCATGTACTTCGAACACGAGCAGAAGGTCAGGCTTCTTGCATAGTACAGGGTGATTATAATTAAACTTTTGCTGCTTGAGGGAACCCCATGAAAAAAGAGAGATCGTATGCCAGTGAAACTTTCTAGAAACGCTTGTAAGGCCACGTGGAAGAAAACGAATAATCCATTTAAAGAAAACAAATTTCATTTCCACATCAGACGGTAAGAATTGTTAATTGCGTACCATGTTTTCTGTCCAGGTTACAAACGCTGCTCAGTGTGACAGCCGTCTGCATCCATGATAGCCTAGAAACATTTCACAGTTGTTCACAGCTCTTTACGAATGGTGGGCTATGGAATGGTAAGTTTTCGCAATACAGCTCGTGCACTGCTTCACGATCGCACATTGCGACCAGCATTCTCAGCCACGGCAAAAGCAGCTTGAACAATTTCTGGCGTACTTAGCCGTCGGCTTCCCCCAGGAGCAATTCCCATCTTCTTCTTGTGGTCTTCAGTCCTGAGACTGGTTTGATGCAGCTCTCCATGCTACTCTATCCTGTGCAAGCTCCTTCATCTTCCAGTACCTACTGCAACCTACATCCTTCTGAATCTGCTTAGTGTATTCATCTCTTGGTCTCCCTCTACGATTTTTACCCTCCACGCTGCCCTCCAATGCTAAATTTGTGATCCCTTGATGCCTCAGGACATGTACTAAAAGCCGATCCCTTCTTCTACTCAAGTTGTGCCACAAACTTCTCTTCTCCCCAATCCTATTCAATATCTCCTCATTAGTTATGTGATCTACCCACCTAATCTTCAACATTCTTCTGTAGCACCACATTTCGAAAGCTTCTATTCTCTTCTTGGCCAAACTATTTATTGTCCATGTTTCACTTCCGTACATGGCTACACTCCATACAAATACTTTCTGAAACGACTTCCTAACACTTAAATCTATACTCGATGTTAGCAAATTTCTCTTCTTCAGAAACGCTTTCCTTGCCATTGCCAGTCTACATTTTATATCCTCTCTACTTCGACCATCATCAGTTATTTTGCTCCCCAAATAGCAAAACTCCTTTACTACTATAAGTGTCTCATTTCCTAATCTAATTCCCTCAGCATCACCCGATTTAATTTGACTACATTCCATTATCATCGTTTTGCTTTTGTTGATGTTCATCTTATATCCTCCTTTCAAGACAGTGTCCATTCCATTTAACTGCTCTTCCAAGTCCTTTGCTGTCTCTGACAGAATTACAATGTCATCGGCGAACCTCAAAGTTTTTGTTTCTTCACCCTGGATTTTAATACCTACTCCGAATTTTTCTTTTGTTTCCTTTACTGCTTGCTCAATATACAGATTGAATAACATAGGGGAGAGGCTACAACCCTGTCTCACCCCCTTCCCAACAACTGCTTCCCTTTCATGCCCCTCGACTCTTATAACTGCCATCTGGTTTCTGTACAAATTGTAAATAGTCTTTCGCTCCCTGTATTTTAGCCCTGCCACCTTTAGAATTTGAAAGAGAGTATTCCAGTGAACACTGTCAAAAGCTTTCTCTAAGTCTACAAATGCTATAAACGTAGGTTTGCCTTTCCTTAATCTTTCTTCTAAGATAAGTCGTAAGGTCAATATTGCCTCACGTGTTCCAACATTTCTACGGAATCGAAACTGATCTTCCCCGAGGTCGGCTTCTATCAGTTTTTCCATTCGTCTGTAAAGAATTCGTGTTAGCATTTTGCAGCTGTGACTTATTAAACTGATAGTTCGGTAATTTTCACATCTGTCAACACCTGCTCTCTTTGGGATTGGAATTATTATATTCTTCTTGAAGTCTGAGGGTATTTCGCCTGTCTCGTACATCTTGCTCACCAGATGGAAGAGTTTTGTCAGGACTGGCTCTCCCAAATCGCCAGTCAATCCGAACTTATGAATCATGTTCTTCAACCTCGGTGCGAAAAGAGAACTTTTCGGTATTCCTTTACTGAGTCGATACTTGCGAGGATCAGCAGCGCTATTGCTGTTGTTTTGATAAAACAGCTTCACGAGTAAAACCCTTCTCACCTTCTCCAGACCCATGTTGGCTATCTGCAACTGTAATTCACCCTGATGCCTGTGTTTCAACCCCGCGTCGCCTACCAGTAACGGCGAATGTGGCACTAATACTATTAACAACGCAAATTCTGCAGCGCACAGTCTGGACGTCATTAATATTAACGTGGGTTCCTATACGGAAAGTAGTTCTCCATCTACACTGGCTCAAGTAGCGAAAGTTTAATTATAATCATCCTGTATATTTACATCAACAGACAGTGTATCACAGAAAGGTACGAAGCAACATGTACTTCAACGTTGGCATCCGTTAAGGTTTGTTCTTGGTGCATTCATGGGAACAACGAACGGTGAATGAATACTTGCATGCCTCTGAGCGACATATTATTTGTCTAGTTTATGTTCCTTGAGGCTATAGATAGTCTTTCATTACCTAGACAATGAATCGAAGACGGATACTTGATATTCCAGGTGTGAACGTATGTGTTCATTCGACTTCATGTCGAAGGCCAGTATTGTCTTCAGCTATTTGTATGAGAAATCAGACTCCAGTTATGATTGATTATGATGTAGCTACAGTTATACACACATCAATAAAACTTTTGTATCACCCCGGTTCCCAGAACTCCTGGAGACAGACGTTGACTGTCGATATTGCATAACAGACACAGTCACTTTGACTGTTCACAGATGTCACTAAACTCACCCAAAGATCTAAATGACCATGCATGTGCAGCGCCTATTAGACAGAGGGGTCCGACAGCAAATCAGTTCCACCAGGAAGGAGGTACACGGCTCGTGTTGTCTCTAGTTCAACCATGCCTAAACGGTCAATACCGCGGTTCGATCGCCTCCGCATTGTTACTTTGCACCAGATAGGGCTCTCAACAAGGGAAGTGTCCAGACGTCTCCGAGTGAATCAAAGCGATGCTGTTCGGACATGGAGGAGACACAGAGAGACAGGAACTGTCGATGACATGCCTCGCTCAGGCCGCCCAAGGGCTGCTACTGCAGTGGATAACCGCTACCTACGGCTTATGGCTCGGAGGAAGCCTGACAGCAACGCCACCATGTTGAATAATCACTTTGGTGCAGCCGCAGGACGTCGTTTCACGACTCAAACTGTGCACAATGGATTGCATGATCCGGAACTTCACTACCGACGTTCATCGCGAGGTACATCTTTGCAACAACGACAACATGCAGCGCGGTACAGATGGACCCAAAAACATGCCGAATGGACCGTTCAAGATCGGCATCACTTTCGCTTCACCGATGAGTGTCGCATATGCCTTCAACCAGACAATCGTCGGAGACGTGTTCTGAGGCAAATCGGTCAGCTGAACTCTATAGACACACTGTCCAGCGAGTGCAGCAAGGTGGAGGTACCCTGCTGTTTTGGGGCCGACGTACGCCCTGGTGGTAATGGGAGGCGCCATAACGGCTGTACGATACGTGAATGCCGTCCTCCGATCGATAGTGCAAACATATCGGTAGCGAGGCATTCGTCTTCATGGACAACAATTCGCGCACCCATCGCGCACATCTTACGAATGACTTCCTTCAGGATAACAACATCGCTTGACTAGAGTGGCCAGCATGTTCTCCAAACATGAACCCTGTCGAACATGCCTGGGATAGACTGAAAAGGGCTGTTTATGGACGACGTGACGCACCAACCACTCTGAGGGATCTACTCCGAATAATCGTTGAGGAATGGGACAATCTGGACCAACAGTGCCTTGATGAACTTGTGGATAGTACGCCACGACGAATACAGGAATTCATCAAGGCAAGAGGACGTGCTACTGGGTGTTAGAGGTACCAGTGTCTACAGCAATCGGACCACTACCTCTGAAGGCCTTGCTGTATGGTGATACAATATGCAATGTGCGGGTTCCATGAGCAATAAAACGAGCAGAAGCGATGTTTATGTTCATCTCTATTCCAATTTTCTGTACAGGTACCGGAACTCTCGGAACCGAGGTGATCAAAAACATTTTTTGATGTGTGTGTTTTCACATTTCTCAAAACTCGCTACTCTATACTTTAGTCTCAATTGAAGTTAGTTTGCCAGTCTTTGTACTAGACTCATACCTCACAACTTTTTAACACAATTATTTTAGTTCGCTACCTTACCTGTAAGGAGTGTTACATGGTAACAAACTGAAATACATAATGTGAATACCAGTGGACGCGTCAGATTTTTCTTAAGTTGGTCTTGTTTCTGTGAATGACCCTCCTCCCACGATATCAGACCACAACAAATTTTCCGAGATGGAGGTAACAAGAAAATTACACGTTTATGTATCCATGTGTGCTATAGTTACACCTGCATCAGCGTTATTTATTAGAAATTTATTGCAAAAATTAATATAGAAATGAAAGATACAGTAGGCAAATTAAAATAAGTGCCCCTGATTCTATATACCTGTAGAATATTATACACTGTCTCTGAACTAAAATACAGTTTATGGTGGGTTAAGGAAGAGACGAAGAAATTGCAGATATGTAGACGAAAAGGGGGCATCCTCCTTCACATTGTGTAGTCTTCTGGTGGCACTTATAATTCGTGGAAATGCTGTTAGTTGAAAACGGGTACACGTGGTCAGAGAAAGCAGTTGTGGTTTTGGAGGAGGAGAAGGATGGGCTCTGCAGCGAGAAGGCGTATGAGTCGCCGGACTTCCCGCATCGGGTGTGGGGGCCGTTCCCATGAACCCGTGCATCTACGCCGCAAACAGGTTGGCGGGTACTTCGCACAAAAAACTCTGAGGTAACGACGGCTCAAAGTCGTAGCAGACACTGACCGCAGCTGCCACGGCCAGATGGCCGGACTTCCCACACGGCTGCAGAATGAAAGCTCGCCGCCTGACAGCTGCCAGCACACGGCTGGCGAACATCGTTTGCCATGGCATTACAGTATAGTAAAAGCTCGTAACAATACAGTCTAGATCTGAGTGACATTTCCACCTCTGAAATCACTTGTGCTCTTGGCTTCCATTTGCATTAAGGGGTCCGGGCAGGTTGATAAACCCTGTCTTAAATACTGAAAAATTTATTCATGTACCTGCACCCTTTGTCAGAAACTGTTGGGAATAAAAATTTGTAAAAAAATATGGCTTATGAATCTTACATTTATCACTTTAACGGAAGGATTTCTAAAACTATTCAGTAATTTTGTGATAATAATTATTCATATAAAAAGTGGACATTAAAATAAGAAACCGTCTACATTTTTCTATGTGCAGTTGGCTCTAACTTCTTTCAGATTTGTATAATAGACAAAACCCGGTGTTAAAATATGCCCAATACTCAGTTAGTGTATCCTGTAATTCTGAACAATTCTGGCAAGTAGAAGCTGAGAAAAAGTACACTTTATTCTTTAAAATACAACTTCAGGGTAACAGCCACTGAAGTTGTCAGTGTATTCCAGCTCCATAAGATGGGTTGTCTGCATCATCTTCTATCTCATAATGCAGTGCCCTTTGTCTTGCTCGTCTGCGTTGTCGGCCCTTGTTGCCCTAACTCCTTCATTATCTAAACGTTTGTTTCATTGTGAAACGACAAACCGTTTGTACTAGTCTTTTTAGGACTTCACATTTAGAACATTTCCTTCATCCATCAAAGACTGCAGAAAGGAGTGTGCTAATTTACTCAAACAATATCTTCGGAATTCTGGCCCCGATTACGCTGTTGGTAGACTAGTTAGGATTCTGAGTGCGGTCATGAAGACATTTCTTCAGTAGTCTTACGTCTGGCAAATCGCTAAAAGTTTCTTTCAGGACCTCCACTATGGTGAAAAGTATAGCTAATTCGTGAATATATTTCTTGCCATTTTGCTGTGCTCTGTTCTATTTGCGCAAAGATACACTTCGTGGAGGGCATAGACCATGAATAAGTTTTTTGTCCGTTGAAGAGAGGTGAAAAAAATACCGACCATACAGCTTTTCTCATATATTCTATGGCACAAACCATTTGTCTGATGACCATGCTATAATTTTGGATTTTATCTATGACAGACTCTGTGAGTCTACTATTACCATCTAACCCTCTATCACCTTCCAATTTCTTTTCCTCATATGCAATTTTCAGTCGTTGCAGCCTTGTACCCAATTACTGCTTTTGTACATGACCTGTGTACTCCAGTTAGTGACTGTTACATTTTCTCCATATGGTTTCTCTTCCTAAACAGCCCTGAAAGATTTTGAACCTTATCTCCTAAATGACTGACGAAGTTTACCTTCTTCAACTGTACAGACTCTTGAACAATGGTCACACCCACACAGTGGTTTGTTTAAAGGAATGAATAAGCCAGAAATAAGGTGAAAATAAGTGTGTATTATACATAATTGGAAAGGGGAGATTCTGTAGATTAAGATCACTGAAAAAACAAATTGGAAGTTTCACTATATCAGTTGGTACAGAGCCCATTAATGATCTATCTTTTCTGGATGTTTATCCAATGCTAATTACATGCTAAACGTTATCTCCACTAGCTTCATTGTTTATGGGGAGGCTTTCGACAAGATAAGATACCCTTAAATGCTTAGTACACAGAAGGTGATGAGAGAGTTATAGGTATTATCAACAGGTACCACTGGAATAAAGTAGCAGATAACCGATATGAAGGATCGTACTCAGAAAAGCTCGGTACTCGCCGTGGTGTACGACAAAATAGCGTATTTTCACTCTCCGGTCTTAATTTAAACTTAGAGCCAACTATCCGAGAAGATTTGTGAGATATTTGCAAATGTTTTTGTTATGGGTGAAAATCACAGCACTATCAAGTATGCGGACAATATTATAATGTTCACATATTGTTAGGGTTCTTTGATGGATGAAGGAAATGTTCTAAATGTGAAGTCCTAAAAAGACTAGTACAAACGGTTTGTCGTTTCACAATGAAACAAACGTTTAGTGACTACAAGCTAGGATGATAACTGTACAAGTAAATTACTTCTGGGCGGTGCTGTAAATTAGATTTGACGTGTTTGGTGACCACTGTTAGTTCAGTTAGGGCTAGTTTATTTGAAATTAAACATCGTTCGGAACAGGCATCTAAGCGAAAATAACGGCAACTTACGATACTGTGTCTTCCGAGTTAATTGTAACAGGAAGGAACATGGATTTTGATGAGGCAACGATGTAAAAAAATGCTTTTGAGATGAAGAGATAATGACATACAAGAAGAAGCTGTGAAGTGTCCATGTTCTGAATTGTGAAATACTGGAGAGAATCTCAGAGTATTCTAAATTGTAAATACCGTCAAGAAAAGAAGAACTGAGTATTTCGGCCATATGAGGCAACCTGAAATGTACATA
Source organism: Schistocerca gregaria (assembly GCF_023897955.1). NCBI lineage: Eukaryota > Metazoa > Arthropoda > Insecta > Orthoptera > Acrididae > Schistocerca > Schistocerca gregaria. Next base: position 179,377,923 of record NC_064931.1, on the reverse strand, counting down.
TTCCTTACGCTAAAACATGAAGGTAAAATAGTAGGCAGATTTGGAGGTAGAAAGAGAATCTCATGGAACAGGAATTTAATAACTTGGTCTCTGGCTTTATCTAATGACCTTTTGCAAACTTGGAGAAGGCTTAGAGTAAATTTCCTGGTCGCATTATAATATTAGAGGGCGATTTGAACTTACCAGGTTCAGATTCGAAGACTCACGAGATTGAGGGGGGTGGGGGTGGGGGAGGGGTAGAATGGGGGGGGGGGAGAGGTAATAGACACAGCGACTCGTGTAAACTAGTCTTAAATTACTCGTCCGAAAATTACATAGCGCAGTTAATCGGAGCATCGACTCTTGAGCGTAACATATTAGGTCTCCTGTTTATAAACAGACCTCAATGATCGACTCAGATACCATAGTACAGGAAATCTGTGATCATAATGCGGTGATTGCATCACTGACTATGAGTGTAAACAGACAAATAAAGAAAGGTAAGAAGTTGTTTCTGCTTAGGAAGTGCGACAAGAAACAGATTTCAGATTCTGTTGGCAATCAGCATGAAATATACATCCCTGAGACTGAAACGTTGAGGGTAAGGCAACAAAGCTCAAGATTATTCTACAATACGCCTTAGACCAACATCGCTTTTGTGCAGACAGGTACAGGCGTTGCACAAAAATACTGAAACTTGGGGAGGAATGCACGCCGGTGGCGACAGCTACAACGTGCTGACATGGGGAAAGTTTCCAACCGATTTCTCACACACAAACAGCAGTTGACCGGCGTTGCCTGGTGAAACGTTGTTGTGATGCCTCGTGTAAGGAGGAGAAATGCGTACCTTCACGTTTCCGACTTTGATAAAGGTCGGATTGTAGCCTATTGCAGATTGCATTACTGCTCGCGATGGTTGAGATCCAATGGCTGTTAGCAGAATATGGAATCAGTATGTTCAGGGGAGTAATACGGAACGCCGTGCTGGATCCCAACGGCCTCGTATCACTAGCAGTCGAGATGACAGGCACTTTATCCGCATGGCTGTAACGAATCGTCCAGCCACGTCTCTATCCATGAGTCAACAGATGGGGAAGCTTGCAAGACAACAACCATCTGCACGAACAGTTCGACGACGATTGCGGCAGCGTGGACTATCAGCTCGGAGACTATAGCTGCGGTTACGTTTGACGCTGCATCACAGACAGGAGCGCCTGCGATGGTGTACTCAACGACGAACCTGGGTGCACGAATGGCAAAACGTCATTTTTTCGGATGAATTCAGGTTCTGTTTACAGCATCATGATGGTCGCATCAGTGTTTGGCGACATCGCGGGGAACGCACATTGGAAGCGTGTATTCGTCATCGCCATACTGGCGTATCACCTGGCGTGATGGTATGGGGTGCCATTGGTTACACGTCTCGGTCACCTCTCGTTCGCACTGACGGCACTTTGAACAGTGTACGTTACATTTCAGATGTGTTACGACCCGTGGCTCTACCCTTCATGCGATCCCCACGAAATCCTACATTTCAGCAGGATATAGCACGACCACATGCTGCAGGTCCTGTACTGGCCTTTCTATATACAGAAAATGTTCGACTGCTACCCTGGCCAGCACATTCTCCAGATCTCTCACCAACTGAAAACGTATGGTCAATGGTGGCCGAGCAACTGGCTCGTCACAATACGCCAGTCTCTACTCTTGATGAACAGTGGTATCGTGTTGAAGCTGCATGGACAGCTGTAACTGTACACGCCATCCAAGCTCTGTTTGACTCAATGCCCAGACATATCAAGGCCGTTATTACGGCCAGAGGTGGTTGTTCTGGGTTCTGGTTTCTCGGGATCTACGCACCCAAATTGCGTGAAAATGCAATCACATGTCAGTTCTAGTAAAATATATTTGTCCAATGTCAGTTGTGATGATAGCAGGTATTTTTAAGAATACATTAAATGTTTAATTCCACTGTAGTTCACTGTAGTCACAAAAAACATTGATGTGACATACCTCCGCGATAACAAAAGAGAAAAAACATAAGATTTTGTCTGAGCAACGATTGTTGTCTATCTGTTGCAGTACTCACTACAGAAAAATATTCACGGCATCCAGATTTATTTCATGGCTCCTGTTATATTGCACCAAGATTCGTGAACGGGAGTTCACTTACAACTCTGCGTCCTGATATACAGCTGAAAACATTCGATGATGGTAGCACCAGTTACAAGTCTGGTTGGTTGATTTGAGAGAAGTGACCAAACAGCGAGATCATAGTTCCCATCGGATTAGGGAAGGATGGGGAAGGAAATCGGCCGTGCCCTGTCAAAGGAACCATCCTGGCATTTGACTGAAGCTATTTAGGGAAATTACGGAAAACCTAAATCAATGTGACCGGGTTTGAACCGCCATTCTCCCGAATGGGAGTCCAGTGTGTTAACCTCGCTGGGTGCAGTCAGAAGGCACTGCTTGTTAATGGCTGATCCCGGAGGAGGTTCGAGTCCTCCCTCGGGCATGGGTGTGTGTGTTTGTCCTTAGGATAATTTAGGTTAAGTAGTGTGTAAGCTTAGGGACTGATGGCCTTAGCAGTTAAGTCCCATAAAATTTCACACACATTTGAACATTTGTTTTGCTTGTTAATGTAAGGGGAAACGCAGAAGTCACGCTCACGTCTTTGTTCGCGGAATGGAGCTCAACATTTTTTTTTTCAATTAGTCCATAGACGTCCACTCTTCATGCCAGCCGATTGTTAACTATTCCTTAGGTGCCTGCCGCTCAGTTTTGGTGGTAATATTTGTGATTGAAACTATAAAGGATTCAATGGCTGCAAGCCTTTTATAATGGTGATAAGCTACAAAATATAGGTGTCTCTGAATTGGTATGTGTGGTGTGTTGCCAACTGTCCTGCCGCAGTGGTAACACCGGTTCCCGTCAGATCACCGAAATTAAGCGCTGTCGGTCTTGGCTCGCACTTGGATGTGTCACCGTCTGGGTCTGACGAGTGCTTTTGGAAAGCGGGATGCATTCAGCCCTTGTGAGACCAATTGAGGAGCTACTTGACTGAGAGGTAGCGGCACCGTTCACGAAAACACAACGGCCAGGAGAGGGGTGTGTTGACCACGTACCCCTTCATGTCAGCATACGGTGGCGTCTAAGGGCTGACAATGACACGACAACCGGTAGGTACTGTTGGGCCTTTATGTACAGTGTGCTGACTAGTTGAGAGGAACAAGGAGCTCTGCCCCATCACCGTTTCCCCTACCATCACCGAGCGAGGTGGCGCAGTGGCTAGCACACTGGACGGTTCAATCGTGGGTCCGGCCATCCTGATTTAGGTTTTCCGTGATTTCCCTAAATCGCTCCAGGCAAATGACGGGATGGTTCCTTTGAAAGAGCACGGCCGACTTCCTTCTCTGTCCTTCCCTAATCCGATGAGACCAATGACCTCGCTGTCTGGTCTCCTCCCCAAAATAATCCAACCCACTACCATCAGATTAAAATGATTTCATCTGTTAATCTTCTGCTTCCTGCACCTTGGAGACATCAGAAAGCTTCTCTTGCAGCAGCAAATTCAATTGCTGTGATGGATAACTTGATTAATGAAGGGAACTAAGACCAATTACTGACAGACAGCTGTATTTAAATCAGTTATATTTTTCATAAAACTCTGAAACGCAAGGCAGGCTCGCTACAAAAAGTGGGATTTTGACAGTTTACAAATCTGGACTCGATGGCGATTTGCAGGCTTACTGTGGGTCAAGTCAAATGTGCATGGAAAGGCATAGAAACACATGAGAAATAACGAGAGTATTGACCAGAAAACAAGAGATGAATTTTCAGAAAAGTAATGAATTTTGAGTAATCACGTAATGCGAGCACGCAGACAGGGCCAGCATAACAAAGCTTAATGCTCTAAGAGTGATCGATGCTGATTTCTCGCGGTGCTACTCCCGTGTTAGCATATTAATCACAGGCCGATTTGCTACGAGTATTCTGCAGCGAATCTCATGACAAAAGCTGGAAGTAACAGTGCATGGTTGCTTCCAGGTTGGTGGAAACCAACAAATGTTTCGCGAGGAAGGCGGCAACTATCGTACTCATGCTAGCCGCTAAGTGATGTCTGCCAATAATGAGAATGAATTGAGACTGACAAGCGTCCCCCAAGTTGTTTGTTTCCTCGGACGCCGGTCACGGGGTGCATCCTGCGATAGGTAAAGATTCCTGCAACGAATTTGCCTAGGGGGAGGTAATGCAGATCGATGGTGCTGCTTTATTGCCAAGAAAAAGTTGCCTTGGCTTGAATTTGGAACTGACGGGCCCCGGAACTTCTTCAGATTTATGCAGTTTTGTGCAGTTTATGAATTAAATTACAGTGATGATGAGAATTGCCCTGCCCAACCAGCCAACAGTCCGTTCCTTAGGCAAGCTATTGGTGGTTTCAGTTGGCTGGGAAAAAATTTTAATGTTTAAATAAGCAGATTAAATTCATGCAATTTTGAATTCATTGATTTTCTGTCCTGTGCTTCCTTCCATTGAAATAATAATTGCATAATCATTCCGAATCTGTGACTGGACGCGTGGTTATAATTTTATTTAGCTTTCTCTCTTGGTGATGGGACTAGATTGGACAGCCGTGCTTTAAACGTCTCCGAAAACTCTTTGGGTTAAAAATTCATTTTCAATGTGGAGATGGAAGTTTATTGTTCAGTAATGTGACTACATTAAAATTACAAAGTGAACCACCACAACATAAGAATGTGTGGAGTACAGCAGACACATACCATAGTCGGGCACGAATGAAACTCACCGAAGCTTCACATGGTTTGTGCCATTAACCGAGGAAAGATTTACGGACTGCTCTTTTTTATTTGTTGGAGCTCAAACTTCTTCCATAATTTCGAGAACGTGATGAACATTTTCTTTTTCAACAGTGCTGACCACCGCCACACTAGTCTAAGAACATTTCTTGAGTGCTGCCTCAGTGATGGATCTTGCCACTAGGGGCGTATCGGATCTCGCATTGCACAATTCACCTCCGAGCTCGCCTGATCTCATTGTAGATGATTTTTATGGGGTTTTGTGAAAGTTTCCATCTATGTACCACCCCTTCCAGCAAGATTGGGTGAACTGCAATGTTGCATAGCTATACCAGTGAATGACGTAACTCCAGATATACTCGAAAAAGAATAGGACGAGTTTTCCTATCGTTCAGATGTCTGTCATGAGTCTGGTACATGGTACTTCGATCATTTGTAAAAGATAAATGAAAACTTAGATCTTACACGTAACTGCAAAAAAAGTACCCCAAACTTGTACATAGATACATGAAAAATGTAAGTCCTTAGACAGTCAGATGTTTATTTTGGAAGACTGCACGCAAACTGGAAAAAAGGAAACATCCGTTCACAGTTCCAGTACAGAAGGATACATCAATACCGGAAATCAAGCGGGCGTCTATCTGCAAGGACAAGAGTCCCAGCTCTTGCCACGTAAACGTGTCCTACATCTTACAGCGGCCGCCACCGGCCCCTACCGAGGCAGCATGCATAATGGATCCACAGCTTCGTGCAATCGCTGCCAAATTTGCAGTCGCATCGGAGCGGGGCAAAAAATCCTGACTCATGTCATGAGCAAAGCTTTTACAACTCAGCTAACTAGCTGCCATGCTCGAAAAAGTCTACTTCGTCTCAGCGGATGAAACCACATGATACGAGGGTCTCCAAAAGAAATGCACACAATTTTTTTAAAAATCCATCTTTTATTCTACATGTTTGAAAGTTTTACAGTGTGTAGATACGTCCTTTAGGAACAATATTTTCATTTCTCCACATAATTTCCATCCATCTCAACTGCCTTACGCCATCTTGGAACCAGCGCCTGTATATCCGCACGGTAAAATTCTGGACCAACCTGCTAGAGCCACTGTTTGGCAGCGTGTACCAGGAAGTCATCATCTTCAAACCTTGTTCCACGAAGAGAGTCTTTCACTTTCTCAAAGAGATGATAGTCACATGGAGCCAGGTCAGGACTGTAAGGCGGGTGTTTCAGTGCTGTCCATCCGATTTTTGTGATCGCTTTCATGGTGTTTTGACTGACATGTGGCCGTGCATTCTCGTGAAACAGCATAACATCCTGCTTTTGCCATTGTGGTCGAACACGACTCAGTCGAGCTTGAAGTTTCTTCAGTGTCGTCACAAATGCATCAGAATTTATGGTTGTTCCACTTGGCATGATGTCCACAAGTAAGAGTCCTTTGGAATCGAAAAACACCGTAGCCATAACTTTTCCAGCAGAAGATGTGGTTTTGATTTTTTTTTTCTTGGGTGAATTTGCATGATGCGGCTCCATTGCTTGCCTCTTCGTCTCTGGTGAAAAATGATGGAGCCATGTTTCATCACCTGTCACAATTCTTCCAAGAAATTCATATCCATCATTCTCGTAGTGTTCCAAAAGTTCACTGCATACAGTTTTTCTTGTTTCTTTATGAGCCACTGTCAACATCCTGGGAGCCCAATTGGCACAAACCTTTTTTAACGCCAACACTTTCAGTATTCTGCAAACACTTCCTTCCCCTATCCCAACGTAGCGTGACAATTCTTTCTATGTGTTGCGTCTGTCAGCAGTCACCAGTATGTTAACTCTCTGCACGTTGTCTGGAGTGTGTGCACTACGATGCCTGCCGCTGTGAGGACAATCCTCAATATTGCCGTGCCCGATTTCATCACGTAACCTGGTTGCCCACCGACTAACTGTACTGCGATCGACAGCAGCATCTCCATACACCTTTTTCAACCTCTTGTGGATGTTTCCCACTGTCCCGTTTTCACAGCACAGGAATTCTATGACAGCACGTTGCTTCTGACGAACGTAAAGTGTAGCAGCCATCTTGAAGACATGCTACGACGGCGCTACTCACAGGAACAGGCTGAACTAAGTTCGAAAGCAAGCGGGAAGGATGTATCTACACACTTTAAAACTTTCACACATGCAGAATGAAAACTGTATTTGTACAAAAATAGTGTGCATTTCTTTTGGAGTGACCCTCGTATATCTTTGGGTTTGACGGTCAGCTGCATTGTCAGTCTGTACGTACCGGTCACCGTGTCACATGTTCGGATGACATGACGTCCGCAATGAGGTCGTAGAGACGGAGCTCTCGCTCGGTTTGTCAAGAGACAAGGACGGTAATGGCTTCGGCCTTGTTCAAGAAATAAGCCTGCTGTTCCACTCACTGTACGTGTTTCTTTGGAAATCAGGATGGTCCGAGGGGAATTGGACCGTCTAACACTCAGCTTGATTATCAACAACTCTCTGTTTCCCATTGTCGCGCTGGTGGTTCGTTTTTATTAAACGTCACTTTTTCCCACCCAGACAATATTATCACTTTGAATCAATCCAGTTCCAGGCATTCATTACTTCGAGTATTCCTCCTGCGTGTCGGCAGTAAGGCGTAAACAGTTTTAGATGTTCGTTATATGCCACCGTATTTTCATACTCTGCTAATTTGTTGCATCAACGACGAATGTTAACTAAAATCTTTTCCGTGGATATAATTTTTCGTATCTTATTCCGATATGAAATTCCTTCGTCTGAAATACCAATTTTTCAGTTCGCAACAAGTCGACCACTGCACCCATTTATGATATCGAGGCACTATCTACACTCCTGGAAATTGAAATAAGAACACCGTGAATTCATTGTCCCAGGAAGGGGAAACTTTATTGACACATTCCTGCGGTCAGATACATCACATGATCACAGTGACAGAACCACAGGCACATAGACGCAGGCAACAGAGCATGCACAATGTCGGCACTAGTACAGTGTATATCCATCTTTCGCAGCAATGCAGGCTGCTATTCTCCCATGGAGACGATCGTAGAGATGCTGGATGTAGTCCTGTGGAACGGCTTGCCATGCCATTTCCACCTGGCGCCTCAGTTGGACCATCGTTCGTGCTGGACGTGCAGACCGCGTGAGACGACGCTTCATCCAGTCCCAAACATGCTCAATGGGGGACAGATCCGGAGATCTTGCTGGCCAGGGTAGTTGACTTACACCTTCTAGAGCACGTTGGGTGGCACGGGATACATGCGGACGTGTATTGTCCTGTTGGAACAGCAATTTCCCTTGCCAGTCTAGGAATGGTAGAACGATGGGTTCGATGACGATTTGGATGTACCGTGCACTATTCAGTGTCCCCTCGACGATCACCAGAGGTGTACGGCCAGTGTGGGAGATCGCTCCCCACACCATGATGCCGGGTGTTGGCCCTGTGTGCCTCGGTCGTATGCAGTCCTGATTGTGGCGCTCACCTGCACGGCGCCAAACACGCATACGACCATCATTGGCACCAAGGCAGAAGCGACTCTCATCGGTGAAGACGACACATCTCCATTCGTCCCTCCATTCACGCCTGTCGCGACACCACTGGAGACGGGCTGCACGATGTTCGGGCGTGAGCGGAATACGGCCTAACGGTGTGCGGGACCGTAGCCCAGCTTCATGGAGACGGTTGCGAATGGTCCTCGCCGATACCCCAGGAGCAACCATTGTCCGTAATTTGCTGGGAAGTGGCGGTGCGGTCCCCTACGGCACTGCGTAGGATCCTACGGTCTTGGCGTGCATCCGTGCGTCGCTGCGGTCCGGTCCCAGGTAGACGGGCACGTGCACCTTCCGCCGACTACTGGCGACAACATCGATGTACTGTGGAGACCTCACGCCCCACGTGTTGAGCAATTCGGCGGTACGTCCATCCGGCCTCCCGCATGCCCACTATACGCCCTCGCTCAAAGTCCGTCAACTGCACATACGGTTCACGTCCACGCTGTCGCGGCATGCTACCAGTGTTAAAGACTGCGATGGAGCTCCGTATGCCACGGCAAACTGGCTGACACTGACGGCGGCGGTGCACAAATGCTGCGCAGCTAGCGCCATTCGACGGCCAACACCGCGGTTCCTGGTGTGTCCGCTTTGCCGTGCGTGTGATCATGGCTTGTACAGCCCTCTCGCAGTGTCCGGAGCAAGGATGGTGGGTCTGACACACCGGTGTCAATGTGTTCTTTTTTCCATTTCCAGGAGTGTATTTTGGTGTCAACGACCAGTCCGTTATCATAGCTCGATAATTCCTTTACTTTCTCAAGTACGAATGAATGTTCTGTACAGACTACCTTAATAACCCCGTTACTGTGCGATCTGGAATTGTGTAATGCGTCGTCTCGAAAGTAATGCGGCAGTTTAAGGAAGTTTACTGTTTGTAGAGAAGGTCAATAATTCATTGATCACTTGAGTTTTCCTTGCGAACACTTACAATACACATACGATAAGATTTATGTAATTTAGATAAACACTTATGACATTTAAAAATTGGATTTCTAAATATCGAAAATAGGCATCAATAAAGACGAACTGTTGTTCTACATCTGCATCTACGCGACTGCTCTGCAACTCATACGGTGGTCTCGCGGTTCTAGGCGCTCAGTCCGGAACCGCGCGACTGCTACGGTCGCAGATTCGAATCCTGCCTCGGGCATGGATGTGTGTGATGTCCTTAGGTTAGTTACGTTTAAGTAGTTCTAAGTTCTAGGGGACTGATGACCACGGATGTTAAGTCCCATAGTGCTCAGAGCCTTTTTTTTTTCTTTTGCAATTCATAATTAAGTGCCGGGCAGAGTGCTCGTAGAAACGCTTTAAAGTTATTTCTCTACCGTTCCACTCTTGGACAACGCCCGTAAAAAATGAACACTGCAGTTGTTTCGTCTCCCTAATTTCGTTACCATGATCGTTTCTATCTATGTAGGTGGGCACCAACAAAATATTTTCGCATTCTGAGGAGAAAGTAAATGACTGAAATTTCGTAAAAAGGTCCTGCCTCAACGAAAAATACCTTCGTTTTAATGACTGCCACCCTAACTTGCGTTATCACATCCGTTACACTCTCTCCCATATTTCGCGATAATACAAAACGTCCCACCTTTCTTTGAAATTTTTCAGTACCCTCTGTCAATTCCATTTGATTCGGATCCCGTACCCTGCAGCGATGCACCAGGGAGGAACGGAGAAGCGTAGTGTAAGCGGTCTCTTTTGTAGACTTGTTGCGTCTTCTTAATGTTTTCCCAACAAAATACAGACGTTCGCCTTCCCAACAATGCCATCTATTTTTATCATTCCAACTGAAGATATTCCTAATTATAGTTCCTAAGTATTTAGTTAAATTCAAAGCCCTTGTATTTGAGTGATTTATCGTGCAACCGAAGTTTAGCGGATTCCTTTTAGTACTCATATGGGTGACGTCACATTTTTGATTATTTATGGTCAACTACCACTTCTTGTGCCATATAGATACCTTATCTAAATCTTTTTACAAATGGTTTTGATTTTCCGATGACTTTACGAGACAGTAAATGACAGCACCATCTGCAAACGATTTGAGTGGACTGCTCAGTTTGTCTCCTAAGTCATTTATGTAGATTAGGAACAGCAGAGGGCTTATAACACTGCCGTGGAGGACGCCAGATATCACTTCTATTTTAATCGATGACTTTCCGTCAGTTATTACGAACTGTGGCCCGTCTGACAGGAAATCGCAAATCCTGGCGCACAACTGGGCGGATTTTCCATACACAAGCATTTGGATTAGAAATCGCTTGAGAGGAACGGGGTCAAAAGCCTCCTGGAAACTTAGGAATATTTAGATCCCCTGTCGATAGCATTCATTACTCCGTCTGAGTAAAGAACTAGGTGCTTTCCACAAGAACGATATTTTCTTAATATGCTCTGACTATTTGTAAAACAGGTCATTTTCTTTGACGCAATTCACAATATTCGAACGCAATATATGTTCCAAAATTCTCCTGCCACTCAACGTTAGTGGTATTTGTCTGTATTTCAGCGTTCACTCATTTCTTTTCTAAACTATTGGTGTGACCTGTACAACTTTCCAGTGCTTGGGTACGGATCTTTCGTCGAGCGAGCGGTTGTATGTACAATCTGGACCGGAGGACTTGCCTTTATTAAGTGATTTAAACAACTCCGCTTTACCGAGGATATCTGCTTCTAAGTTACTCATGTTGGCAGCTATTCTTGCCTTTATTAAGTGATTTAAACAACTCCGCTTTACCGAGGATATCTGCTTCTAAGTTACTCATGTTGGCAGCTATTCTTGACGAAAGAATTTTGGAAAACAATGTTTAGTAACTCCGCTTCAGTGGCACTGTCATCGGTACGTTACCACTGCTATCGCACAGTGGAGGACAGAGTGGCGAAGGTAAACAAATGAACTCTTTTTTCTGGTTAGCACGCTGATGGTGTCATGAAGAAAACTGAAGTTTAGAGCAGTAGGTTCAAGTAGGGATTACAAACGTAAATCGCCTCAGTGTATCAGTAAGACGACAAAAATGGAAGGGACTTTTTTTAATGCAAACTCAGTATTTAAGTTGTTACAGACGAATTACTAAACCAGCTTGGACAGGTCTGAAAAGCGAAATACCCCATTATAAATTATACACGAGAGAAAAATCAGCAAATGAACAGAATACTCTAAATTCTTTAGCTTTTAAACTGATACGATTCTATTCGGAAAGCACGAGCTATAGATCGTCTTAATCATCTAAGCTTTTATTTACAAATAATAGCAGATATCCGAAGACGAAAGAATATTAGGGTTTTAGCAGATATTAGAAGAGGAAAGAATATGCCCATCAACTATAGGTCCTTAGAGGTGGAGCACAAGCTTGGAATGAGAAGAAGGGGGTGGGATATCAGCAATGGCATTTGTATTAAGTGGTTTAGGAAAACAATGTAAAACCTAAATCTGGTTATTTGAATGAGGATTTGAACCAGCATCCTTCAGTATTTAATTAGTGTGTCTTACAACTACGTCACCTTGCTCTGTGCACACTTCGGAGATGGAAATTTTAAATAACAGACTTAATTTTCCTATTTTTACTCAGTATTGTCTAATGGCAGAATACTATGGGACAGTTCTTTATTGAGGTAGAAAGTGTTCGTTACATGGAAGTACGTGGTAGGGATAATATGTGCTTTAGAACACCCAGCAGATGGCTCTTTAAAGCATTGTGAGTATCTACAACCTCCTCAGAGTATATTTATTTCTTTAAGAAGTTCTTGTCAATATTCAATCATACACTCCTGGAAATGGAAAAATGAACACATTGACACCGGTGTGTCAGACCCACCATACTTGCTCCGGACACTGCGAGAGGGCTGTACAAGCAATGATCACACGCACGGCACAACGGACACACCAGGAACCCTGGTGTTGGCCGTCGAATGGCGCTAGCTGCGCAGCATTTGTGCACCGCCTCCGTCAGTGTCAGCCAGTTTGCCGTGGCATACGGAGCTCCATCGCAGTCTTTAACACTGGTAGCATGCCGCGACAGCGTGGACGTGAACCGTATGTTCAGTTGACGGACTTTGAGCGAGGGCGTATAGTGGGCATGCGGGAGGCCGGGTGGACGTACCGCCGAATTGCTCAACACGTGGGGCGTGAGGTCTCCACAGTACATCGATGTTGTCGCCAGTGGTCGGCGGAAGGTGCACGTGCCCGTCGACCAGGGACCGGACCGCAGCGACGCACGGATGGACGCCAAGACCGTAGGATCCTACGCAGTGCCGTAGGGGACCGCACCACCACTTCCCAGCAAATTAGGGACACTGTTGCTCCTGGGGTATCGGCGAGGACCATTCGCAACCATCTCCATGAAGCTGGGCTACGGTCCCGCACATCGTTAGGCCGTCTTCCGCTCACGCCCCACCATCGTGCAGCCCGCCTCCAGTGGTGTCGCGACAGGCGTGAATGGAGGGACGAATGGAGACGTGTCGTCTTCAGCGATGAGAGTCGCTTCTGCCTTGGTGCCAATGATGGTCGTATGCGTGTTTGGCGCCGTGCAGGTGAGCGCCACAATCAGGACTGCATACGACCGAGGCACACAGGGCCAACACCCGGCATCATGGTGTGGGGAGCGATCTCCTACACTGGCCGTACACCTCTGGTGATCGTCGAGGGGACACTGAATAGTGCACGGTACATCCAAACCGTCATCGAACCCATCGTTCTACCATTCCTAGACCGGCAAGGGAACTTGCTGTTCCAACAGGACAATGCACGTCCGCATGTATCCCGCGCCACCCAACGTGCTCTAAAAGGTGTAAGTCAACTACCCTGGCCAGCAAGATCTCCGGGTCTGTCCCCCATTGAGCATGTTTGGGACTGGATGAAGCGTCGTCTCACGCGGTATGCACGTCCAGCACGAACGCTGGTCCAACTGAGGCGCCAGGTGGAAATGGCATGGCAAGCCGTTCCACAGGACTACAGCCAGCATCACTACGATCGTCTCGATGGGAGAATAGCAGCCAGCATTGCTGTGAAAGGTGGATATACACTGTACTAGTGCCGACATTGTGCATGCTCTGTTGCCTGTGTCTATGTGCCTGTGGTTCTGTCAGTGTGATCATGTGATGTATCTGACCCCAGGAATGTGTCAATAAAGTTTCCCCTTCCTGGGACAATGAATTCACGGTGTTCTTATTTCAATTTCCAGGAGTGTATTTTGAAAACAATGGTAGGATATAACACTAGATATATGCATATAATATCTAAACGTTAGGCTAATAGGAAATGGAGGTCGCATTTTTGTCACTATAGACGAGAAACTCTAAGCCATTGAGTTATAAATTGAAGCTGCATGTGAGACTATTTATGCAAAACTCACAGGAGAAAATTCCCAGGTGTAAATAAACGATCTCGATGAACCTTGACGGGTACGCAGAGAGGTGAAAATAATGCAATACATATTTTTTCATTTTTGTTCAATTTCACTTTCATGGGATAAAACACATCCCGAACGGTAACTTGGCTTAAACTGTAACTACGTCAGCTGATAGTTGGATGGTTAGTCTTCTCCGACGATTACAGTACTATTGGAGAACTTATGTACAAGCGAACTGGGGTTTTCTCTAAAGTTTTCGGTTACATAGGAATGTGAGTCTGGTGGCCGATAGAAGGATCCACTCTTATTTTACAAAGTATGGGCACCCCAGAGGGCATTCCCTGGTGTAAATAAACAATCTTGATGAAAAATTGTATCTATGGAGGAAGGTCAAAATAATGTAATACATATTTTCTTGGTTTTTTCGCAGTTTCACTTTATGTAGATGTAGATGTAAAAGAATAAGACACACCCTGAAAGATAATTTGGCGTGTTAGGTTCAGGGGGTGCAGCTTAGAAAATATGGTATGTAAAAATATGTGTTTCATATAAAACTTGAAACATAATTAATGTTCTTGAAAACTGTATAATCAACATTTGTAATACTTTGAAATTTTTCAGAATACTTCTAGTTGAAACACGCAAAAACTGGTAGCTGAAATTATTATCCCTATAATACTGTGCCGACGATTTTCTTGAAAATTTTGAACGTGGTATAACATCTGCTCCAGTGAAACTTTACGCCGCTCTGACTCGATAAATTTGGTTAAGGAACGTATAAGTTCAGGCTTGAGGATGACATTAAGATAATTTACATTTTTAATGAGTCGTACGCTTAGTGGCCCTCTCGACCAATACAACGCATTCATAGTCAATATCACGATAGTAGTGCCAATGAGTGTAGTCTAGTAGGAAGGTGGAAATCCTTCCCAACTTTCTCACAAGCCACCCTCAACAATAACACCGCCTCCTTGCATGTCTAGCTACCTCAACGACTCGGGTCTCCCTTTCGGTAGCAATCTTTCAACACAGTTTCTGATGAGAAGGTCGGCTACAGCCAACGCATCCCTACCCGTTAACATTGCTCATGCACACTATGCTACTGTGCACAGAACAGTGTGAACCATCCAACACCTGACTGCTTGAGAGTGACCCAACCACGTACAAAGCGCCATAAGAAAATCGGTACCGTATGAAACCCACCTATCTTTTATCCTGTTCAACAATCTTTAACGAAATCGTCTACAGTTCAGTTTGTATCACCTTCATAACAGAGGAGCCTTGCAGCATAGCTTAGTTTGCAACTGTATCATCCACTGAAACAAAGTTTCACTGAGCATTGCCAAAGATTAATACTAGCACGATGCTTCCTAGGAAAATCTAGGCCGAGACCCACTGAATACCCTTCGATTGAATTTTCTCTTGTTGACAAATGAGAAGCACTTGTTTGTTTTACATTGTAAAAAACTTCCTATAGGTAAAATCGCATGAAAGCTTTATTGTCGACAACCGGTTTCAACAGTCTTTGCTGTCATCGTTTGGTATTAAACATCTTTTTTTAAAAAACGTGTTCATTGTGTGTTGAAACTACATACTAAGTTGTCATATTAGTGGATTAAATGTAGCACGTAATGTGCTGCAATTTATTAACTAATATCACAACTTGGCACGAGATTACTGCTCACGATGAATACGTTTTGTACCAAAGCTTTCGAAGACCAAAAGATGACAACAAGGTCTGCCGAATCCGGTTGTCGAATACAAAAAAGTATTTTCCGATCTTGGCTATAGAAAATCTTTCACTGAGCTCAGCCGTGTGTTAAAGATCAGTCCTAGCACGATAATTGTTGAATAAATCTAGCCCAAGAATCACTGAATATCCTTCACCCATAAACGGGAAAAGTTCCATATGTTCCGTAAACTTTGGTTTCCTAATAATGAACTCAATTACCGCCGTACCAAACGAGTCAACACTGTTATCGCCAAACGCACATAACTTATATTGTGGTGGCCCAGGTCTGTCCTGCTCGCTAGGTTCAGACTGATAACGGACACACGTGTCCCGTGTCCACAGGAAACCTCTATTCCACACCACTCAGTAATCCCACTAAACAGCATTCCCTTTGTGCCCTAACTTTTGTAGTGTTACGGTCTATAGGGACTGCTTTCCGACAGTCAATGCATTCCCGTTTGGGTTTTACGGCCGCTTATCCCGACGGCCTTCCCTTTCTGACAATCCGATTCTCGGTGGCCCACGTCACCACACGAGTAACACTGTTCTTGCCTAGACTCTTTCTGCATACGGCCCTTACGTCCACACATGTAACATTTGACTTCCGAAGCAAATACACGATGGTCTACCGTTGCTTCGTGGCAAAATCTATCTCCTCCAATTGCGCTGTCATTCTTTGAGCTGCTGTTAAATCACCTTAATTCCCATTGCAGACTATTCGCGACATTTACACAGGTATTGCGCACAAGAAAATGTATAACGCTCTGTTTTATGATTTCTGCAGTAGCACCTTACTGGCCTCCGCATTCTCTGTAGGCACACATTTACAGGGTGGTCCATAGATTGTGACCGGGCCAAATTCTCACGAAATAAGCGTCGAACGAAAAAACTACAAAGAACGAAACTTGTCTAGCTTGAAAGGGGAAACCAGATGGCGCTATGGTTGGCCCGCTAGATGGCGCTGCCATATTTCAAACGGATATCAACTGCGTTTTTAAAAATATGAACCCCTATTTTTTATTACATATTCGTGTAGTACGTAAAGAAATATGAATTTTTTAGTTGGATCACTTTCTTCGATTTATGATAGATGACTCTCAACTGCGCGGTTACCAGCGCCCGTACAAATTCCCAACCTTTGCCCAGTCCAGTCTCGTCACGCTCACGAATGATGGTGAAATTATGCAGACAACGCAAACACCCAGTCATCTCGAGATAGGTGAAAATCCCTAACCCCGTCGGGAATCGAACCCGGGCCCCCTTCTCGGAAAGCGAGAACGCGACCGCGAGACCGCGAGCTGCGGATTCAGCTATTAGACGTGTTAACTATTAGGTATTCCTCTCATTCCTTCTCTGATACAGTACGTCTACATCTACATCTGCATGGGTACTCCGCAAATCACACTTAAGTGCTTGGCAGAGGTTTCATCGAACCACCTTTATAATAATTCTCAGTTATTCCGAAATCGAACAGCGCGGAGAAAACGAACACCTATATCTTTCCGCTCGAGCTCTCATTTACCTTACTGTATTATGATGATCGTTTCTCCCTATGTAGGTCAGCGTCAATAAAATGTTCTTGCATTCGGAGGAGGAAGCTGGTGACTGAAATTTCGTGAGAAGATTCCGCCGCAACGAAAAATGAATTTCTTTTAATGATGTCCACCCCAAGTGCTGTATCATGTCAGTGATACACTCTCCCCTATTTTGCCATAATACAATACGTACTGCTCTTCTTAGAACTTTCTTGAGGTACTAGTAAGCATCCCAGACAGCTCAGCAGTACTCCAGAGAAGGACGCACAAGCGTAGTGTTGGCAATCTCTTTAGTAGAGATGTTAATTTTCTCAGTGTTCTACCTATAAAACGCAGTCTTTGGTTTGCCTTCCCCACAACGTTTTCTGTGTGCTCTTTCCAATTTAAGTTGTTCGTAAATGTAATTCCTAGGTATTTAGTTGAATTTACGGCCCTTAGTTTTAACTACTTTATTGTGTAACCGAAGTTTAACAAATTCCTTTTATAACTCATGCGAATGACCTCATAATTTTCATTATTTAGAATCAATTACCAATTTTTGCGCCATACAGGTATGCTTTCTAAATCGTATTGCAATTTGTTTTGATATTCTTACGGCTTTACTAGACGATAAACGACAGCATCATCTGCAAACAACCTAAGACCGCTGCTATAATGTCGTTGTCTCATTAATGTAAGCGTTCCAGAGAGATAGATGCAATTCACTGATTATGATGCTGAGGCAGATGTTAAAACATTGTACGTAATTTTTTAATGTTATGTGCCCGCATGTGACATGAAATTCAATGACGATGCAGTACAGTAGAAGTGACAAATTTGACAATATCTGACCCTGCATACATATGGTGGAGAATGATTGGTCAGTGGAGAATTATGATCAGTGGAGAATGATGGTCATTTTACAGTTTGGAGAACTTTTTTCACGTGTCGTACTTGAAGCCATGGATCGAGGCAATCAGGTCTATGCAGTAGTTTTCGATTTCCGAAAAGCATTTGAATCGCTGACATATCGACGGGTGCTATAAAAAATACGATCGCATGGCATATCGAAAGAAATTTGTGAATGGATTGATGATTTTTTTGGTGGTGAGTACGTAGAAAGTTATCTTGGATGGAAAGTCAACGGCAGGTGTAGAAGAAACTTCAGGTGTACTTCAGGGAAGTGTTTTAGGACTCTTGCTGTTCACATTTTCTCTAAATGACCTTGCGGATATTATTAACCTTAACCTCAGGCTCTTCGCAGATGATACAGTTATCTATAATGAAATAATATCTGAAAAACGCGGCAGAAATATTCAGTCAGATATTGGTAATCGACCAAAATGGTACAAAGAGTAGCAACTTGCTTTAGAAGTGCAGAAATGTAAGACTGTCTTCATAACAGAACAAAAAGTAGTAGCCGCATATGACTATGACTCCAATGCGTCGCGGTTGGAATTGGTCAACTGATACAACTCCTACTTTGCGGGAATATGAAATTGAACGCTCACATAGGTACAACTGGTTACAGTGGGTGGCAGACTCCGGTTAATTGGTAGAATACTAGGGAAATTCATTTGGTGAACAAAGGAGATTGCTTACTAGTCCGCCGGCCGGAGTGGCCGTGCGGTTCTGGGCGCTACAGTCTGGAGCCGAGCGACCACTACGGCCGCAGGTTCGAATCCTGCCTCGGGCATGGATGTGTGTGATGTCCTTAGGTTAGTTAGGTTTAATTAGTTCTAAGTTCTAGGCGACTGATGACCTCAGAAGTTAAGTCGCATAGTGCTGAGAGCCATTTGAACCAGCTTACAAGTCACTCATGCGACCCATCATAGATTATGGCTCAAGTCTGTGGGACCAGTACGAAATATCACTAACAGTGGGTATTGAACACACACAGAGAAGGGCAGCAAAAATGGTAACATGTTTCTCTGATCTGTGGGAGGTTCTCACAGAAAAGCTGAAGAAACTGAACTGTCAGACTTATGAAGATAGACGGAAACTATCCCGAAAAAGCCTAATTACCAAGTTTCAAGAAGCAGCTTTAAATGACGAATGTAGGAATATACTACAACTCTATACGCATCACCGCCGTAGCGATCGTGAAAGCAAGGTCAGATAAATTACAGCACACACAGGGGCATTCAAATAGCCATTCTTCCTGCGCACCATGCGTGAATGGAAATAGTAAATGCCCCAATAAAGAGTGCAATGTATGTACCCTCTGGCTTGCAATTCACAGTGGTTTTGCAAATTCTAGAAGTAGATGTAGATAATACTAGAAGGAGAAATGAGGATGTGCAAAACATTAGGAGACGAGACGTTAGAAAGAGAAACGTGGCTTAGACCAAGGTCATCGCGAAGGGGTGTACGTGGTCTGCAACCAATGTACAATACTCTTTGGCCGCCCGCATCTCGTGGTCGTGCGGTAGCGTTCTCGCTTCCCACGCCCGGGTTCCCGGGTTCGATTCCCGGCGGGGTAAGGGATTTTCTCTGCCTCGTGATGGCTGGGTGTTGTGTGATGTCCTTAGGTTAGTTAGGTTTAAGTAGTTCTAAGTTCTAGGGGACTAATGACCGTAGATGTTAAGTCCCATAGTGCTCAGAGCCATTTGAACCATTTACTCTTTGGCCGTCATGGTGCCTTGTACGAGTTGCCCTGTACCCACGGATGCCCACACCAATGTTCCCCAGAGGAAAATGGAGCCGCCGTGAGCTTGTCACCTTCCCGTAGTATAGGTGTCAAGGAGTAATTCTCCTGGAATACGACAGATTCGATCCCTCCAATCGGCATGATGAAGCAGGTATCAGCACTCATGAGACCATGCAACACTGCACCAACGTTCAGCGCCGACGGTCACGAGCCCATTTCAGTCGTAGATGCTGATATTGTGGCGTTAACATTGGCGCTTGCATGGGTCGTCGGCTGCGGAGGCCAATCGTTAGGAATGTTCGACGCACCGTGTATTCAGATACACTTGTACTCTGCCCAGCATTAAGGTCTGATGTTAGTTCCGCCACAGTTCGCCGCCTGCCCTGTTGTAACAGTCTGCCCAGTCTACGACGTCCGACATCTACAATGAGGGGTGGCCTCCCAACCCCACGACGTCTGGACGTGGTTTCACTTTGTTTTCGCCACGTTTTGAAGACACTCACCACAGCACTCCTCGAATACCCGACTAGTCGTGTCGCGCCTCCGAGCCATCACAATCTGTCCTTGGTTAAACACAAAAAGCACGCGCCTTCCCCATTTTACACACGGACTGTGTTTACTCAGGGGGAACTGGGTTCGGTCGCGGCGGCGGCCGATTTAAATACCCTCCGCCCGCGGTGCGCTCCCTCCGCCGTCCGCGCCCCGCGAAATTCGCACCAATGACGACCTCATAAACCGTGACTGTGGCTATAATCTTAGCAAGGCTTGGGAACCAGCGATTGGGTTAATCAAGAGTAAATCGAGCAAACGCATAGTTGTGACGACCACGGCGGACAGAGCCATCACACCGACGTCATCTCAGACGCCATCGCAATCTGTTCCACCGCGCTACCGTGGCGCGGGGCGCGGACGGCGGAGGGAGCGCGCCGCGGGCGGTGGGTATTTAAATCTGCCGCCGCCGCGACCGAACCCAGTTGCCCCTGAGCAGCCATAGCGTACGGATCTCCGTGCCGGCACGTTCACAGGAGCTCAGTCCGTCAGTTCACCTGATGATGACGACATGTTTGATCGCCGAAATATTGTGCCCGTTGGACTCTATAGACCGGCAGTACACCCGTGGATATTTTGATTAGGATGCTTACTGATACTACATGCACAGTGCGAGTGTCTGACTAGCAATCATTCCTCGCCAGGTGACGCTGTTGTCGCCTCTACGTGTTTACGTAGACATTAGGTCGCTGGTCATAATGTTCTGGCTGATCAGTCTATACAGTATTGTAGGAAGAACACGTGATTAAATTTAAAGGTGATTTGGTAGTAGGCCTGTACTGTTTGCGAAATTTAGTACACCGAGCTACCACATATGGCAGCAAAAATGAGGCAAATTTGACACGGAACGGAGGCAAACTGAGCTTGGATGACACATATGTTAGTCAAAAGTCCATCAATCGTAATGGCTGGCGAGTGGTGGTGTGCCCGTCTCTCGTCAGTCCGTGAGCAGACGTTTCAGAGATCAGGAGAACGTGTTGACCAGGGCAACAGTAGCAACCCTCTATATCAAGGTAGGTTAGGGCAGCACGGGAAACACCGTCTCACGTTATTTTGTCGAAAGTTAATGTCAAGAAGACTTTAAAAATACGAGGAACGATCGGAAAGTAAGGGACAATAATTTTTCTCCCATGGTATTTCAGCTGGAATTTCACGACGACGTACTCTGAAAGTTGCGCTACAGAGCGCATTTTGTTTTCATGTGCAGCTCTAGTGAGAAAAGCCTGAACTACGAAACAAACAAGGCGTGCATGTTGCTGTTGTCAACATGTGGAGAGCAGCGGAGTGTAGTTCGATATTTGTGGGCCATAAGGCATAAAGAGAGTGAAATTCAAAGGGACATGCTTGGTGTTGTAAGTAGGCTGCTTAGGTTTTTTTATTGGTAACGCAACGTAGCGCTCTGTATGAAAATCACTGGCTGTGCTGTGTGCAGTCTGTGGCTGGTTTGCATTGTTGTTTGCTGTTGTGGTGTTGGACAGCTGGATGTGAACAGCGCGTAGCGTTGCGCAGTTGGAGATGAGCCGCCAGCAGTGGTGGATGTGGGGAGTGAGATGGTGGAGTTTTGAGAGCGGATGATCTGGACAGAGACAGTAAATTTTTAAGACTGGATGTCATGAACTGATATATATATTACGACGTTTGAACACTATTAAGGTAAATACATTGTTCTTTCTCTATCAAAATCTTTCACTTGCTAACTATGCCTATCAGTAGTTACTGCCTTCAGTAGTTCGAATCTTTTATTTAGCTGGCAGTATTGGAGCTCGCTGTATTGCAGTAGTTCGAGTAACGAAGATTTTTGTGAGATAAGAATTCATGAAAGTTATAGGGTATTGTTAGTCAGGGCCATTCTTTTGTAGGGATTACTAAAAGTCAGATTGCGTTGCGCTAGGAATATTGTGTGTCACTTTAGTGAATGTCTGAGTACGTTCAGTTTTGCTTAGCTGTTTGAAAATCAAATAACGTAGGGGTTTATCAGCACAGAAATTTATTAATTTTTCTAAGGAGACGTTACAGTGTCTGTGGAGACGACTGTGTGGACCTTAGCAATGTCTGTAGGTGGTGTGCATTCTTCTAAGAGAGCCGTGTGGACCATAGTGATTCGCTACGCTTCGGGCGGTCAATAACAGTTGCAACCCCGCAGAACGTAGGTGCCATTGAGGTAGAAATTTTGGACACCGGCGTGGATCAGTTAACGCGTTACGCAGCAGAAGGGCATCACTTTCTGAAAGGCATCGCGACTGGTGATGAGTCGTGGGCGTATCACTAAACTTCCAAAATCAAGCACAATTCTATGGAGTGGCAACATGCTGGTTCCCCAGTAAGAAAAAAATTCGAAGTGACTCATTCTGTTAGGAAAGCGCTAGTGACAGTGTTCTAGGATGTGCATGGACTTTGCTGAACACGGGACCACTGCGAATGCTGCAGCCTACATTAAAACTCAGGTTAAGTTGCGTCGTGCCCTTCGTGGTGGTGGTTAGTGTTTAACGTCCCGTCGACAACGAGATCATTAGAGACGGAGCGCAAGGCCGGGTTGGGGAAGGATTGGGAATGAAATCGGCCGTGCCCTTTCAAAGAAACCATCCCGGCATTTGCCTGAAGCGATTTAGGGAAATCACGGAAAATCTAAATCAGGATGGCCGGAGACGGGATTGAACCGTCGTCCTCCCGAATGCGAGTCCAGTGTGCTAACCACTGCGCCACCTCGCTCGGTGTGCCCTTCGTGACAAACTCCACAGCGTTAAAGCTGACAGTTTCAAACTTCTTCATGGCATGACAATGTTCGCCCCCCTGTTGCTGCTCCTGTTCGTGAGGAAATCGCCAAATTTGGGTCGGAGGTGCTCCAGCATCCACCACACACTCCGAACCTTGCACCGTCTCACTTACATCTGTGTGGTCCCATGAAGAAACTCTCGGCCGGACAATAATTTGCGACAGACGCGGAAGGGAAATGAGTAGTTCGCAGATTGCTATACGCCAATCAAACGAACTTCTACGAACGGGGAATACTGAAACTGGCACAATGTTTGGACAAATGTGCTGAGAACGTTGGTGACTAAGTAGAAAAGTAGGTAAAAGATCCAGGTTCATTTATGATTGTTTTGTTACCTAATAACATTTTTGATAATAAAATTACTTTCCGATCTTCCCTCTTAGTACCCGACCACCGGCCTTACCTCTTTGGAAATGTAATAGCTGATTTCCAAGTTATTGGATACGCGAACTACTGGTGATCGCGTTTTGCACGTTAAAGCACCCCACATCATCACACCCGGTGTACGGCCCGTACGTCGATGACGAATGCAATCTTGCAGCTTTTTTTCTAACATGAGCCTCCCACATGGATGCGTCAATCGTAGTGCTGTATGTAGAGTCGGAACTCGTCGAAGGAGACGAGATGTGACTCCTATCTTGTGTTGTTGTTGGGTGCACCAGCTTTGGCACGCCTCTTTCTGGAGCCACGTCAAGGGAAGCCGCAACATCGATAGTCATGCTGACAGTCCATTGTGCACAAGACGTCATCGCATTGTTCGTGTGCATACTTGTCTTTCTGCAAAAAAAAAGGCAATTTCCTGGATCAAGATACGTGACTATTGACTGCACGAGTCTGAACGGACGATAAAAGAGTATATCTGCTGCCTCACTCAAGTCGCGTGGGAGCGTTGAGATCCCGCACGGCGTGAAGTAGGGCACTACCACACCAATCGATACCATATTCGCATGACAGTCGCGGGATTCAGACCAAAGCTATCATCAATGCCGCGGAACATTAATTTAGTCTCGAGTGGTCACTATCCTGCTGCTTTCGAATTGTGACACGTGGTGGTAGATGCTTCTCCTTGTTCGCGATTTTCTGACAAACAAGCAACATTCAAATGTCATTTCTGAATAAGAAACTACTGGGTAATTTTTACTTACATGCAGAAAATAAATGGCGTTATTTGACTTATTATCTGAAAGATAATTATTTCCATATCCATGCATGTAGTATACTTCATGACATTTTGAGGTTTGTTAGGTGCTACATTCATTGGATTGCGAAGTTATGATCCAGCAGTGTAGTAAGTGGATGTTTAGCCCGCCCGGTTAGTCGTCGGTCTAAGGCACTGCTTAGCAGGCGGGACGGCGGGACGGTCCCCGGCACGAATCTTCATGGTGGATTAGTGTCGAAGACCGGTGTGTCGGTCAGACTATGGATGGTTTTTAAGACGGCTTTCCATCTGCCTCGATGAATCCAAGCTGGTTCCCCTTACTCTGCCTCAGTTACACTGTGTTGGCGATTGCTGCGCAAACACTGTCTCCTCGTACGCGTACACCGTAATTACTGTACCACGCAAACATTGGGGTTGCACTCGTCTGGTGTGAGAAGTTCCTGGGAGGGGGGGGGGGGGGGGTCCACTGGGGACGGACTGCACAATAACCCTGGGTTCGGTGTGGGGTGGTGGTGGGGTGAGTGGACTGATGTAGCCTGTTGTGAGGTTTTGACCCACTGAGGGCTACGGCAGGGACGAAGCCTCTCCATCGTTTCTAGGTCCACAGTTTCATACAATACAATACAATAAAAGTCGATGCTTCGTTTGTTCGTCTGCTGTATTGGGGAAACTAAACTCGTACGGTGCCATTGGTGCTTTTTGTGAGTAGATTACTATAAATTGGTCCTAATATTCACTCATTACGCCTCGCAGTATCAACGTCAATTACACAGCACTGCACCGCCATGTAAATTTAGAATACATTATTTAGAATATGAGAAGGAGAGGCACTAATTAGAGAAGGCACAGATAAACCCTTCAGTATGAACCATTAGAACCTCCTCACTTGCTTACACCACGAAGCTATAAGGCTTTGTTCTTATTTGAGCGTATGACGCAGTTGGAACTTGTCACATCAGTCGTATTTGTATACATAAGTACTCATGTTGATCACTAACATGTGCACCAGTATCCATGCAAATTCCCTTTTCAAATGATTGAATATGGAATGATTTAGTTATCAAATTGTTGTTTACATAGTTCTGCGTAGTCAGCGCGTACACAACTTTCACACTAGAGCGTGCCCCGCTAAGCACAACAGTGTGCAGGCGCAGCGCTCGTCCATCTCCACACTACGAGATGGCGCTGCCATAGAGACGGACCAAATTCTGCTTCCTCCTATCCGCGTATTAATATGTAACGCAGCCAGTGATATTGCTGCTAACGTAGAACCTTTTCTCCTCGCGGATCGTACTCGCGCAGTGATACAGGAACGCGCGAGTTATTATAACGAGTGTACAGACCTCCGATTAGTCAGTCTGCATGAGTCTGTACCAGTCTGCATCAGTCTGTACCAGTCTATAGTCAAGTTTCAGTCTGCGCCTAAGAAGATTACCATATTCCTCTACACAGCCATGAAGATAAATGTATAGACACTTTTGTCAAGTATCAGAGATATATGTGAGAATAAGATTAACGTACCAATACCAAAGGAACTTCAGATTCTCAATTGTAAATAGCATCCAGAACCAAGTTAAGTAATTTTTATGCTTGTTATTATTTTAATAAATGTGTGTGAAAATTAATCAAGTTCTGTTTAAAGTTGGTCACCGTCAATCTGCTACTCTAAGTGTGCAAGTGGCATTTCTATCGTCTGACCTAACAGCAGAAGATAAACACTCCACGATAAGACCACGAGACATATTGCTGACACTCGCCTACTTCGTTAGAGCGACAAGTCAAATATTCTGATGGTGTGTGTACTGAAGATTTTACAATACGTACATCACACAAATATCATTAGGAGCTAAAGAATGACTGTGTTCCAGTAATTACTAATAGCACCAAGCTCTACATAAATCCCAACTAACGCTTTGTAAACGAAATACATGTTTAAGGATTTTCAAAGAAAGTACACTAAATGACAAAAAATTGAAGCATCCTGAAGGGGAGGAGAAAACGAGACTTAAATTGAGAATTCGACCTGCAGGCCAAGTGGAGAACAACGATGAGACCTCTTTCAAACTCTGTCAGGTGCTGATAACGCTGTCCCGCACTAGTACACGGCACGTCTGTGTCATTCACAGTGATCACTCAACACACGACGCTGTTCAAGCACCTGATATACCCTACCAGGGCTGGCAACATCTCTGACACAAACAGCATTACTGCACTCTGGTTTCTGTTCTACCCGTCACAGAGAATTCCAACTCATAATTTACATACCCGTCAATGGTGTGTAGAAGTTCCATTGACATCCCACCATATGTGGGTGCTTCACTTTTTTCTTGTCAGGCTATGCATGTGGTCAGACTGAAAACATCTTATGCGCTGAGTAGAGTATGATAAGAACTGAAACTGCGTCTGAGGCAACACGATAGCAGGCGGTGTAGTTGTATACATGAGGTCACACCAATGGAACGAGAGTTTACTCTTCATTACTACTTCAATTGCTTTAAATACAGCTAGCGACTCACCTTCAGAATGGGTAATAATTTCATCCATAGTATCGAATAAAGAAACAATACTGTCCCAGATGAACGCCCGTGTGTTGATGGAATATTCTATCCGTAGGAGAAAACTTCGAGAAACGCCGCGAACATTGTTACAAATGGAGGAATGTCATGTTGAATAGCCCCAGCTGACCTTATAGTAAGCAAATGCAATGACATTCGCTTAAACAGGTTAAAAAGCCCGATATTGTTTGATTACATAATTGCTAAACAACTACGAAATTAGACACACCTGTCTCGTACCTATGGAAATTAATTCAGAGCGATTTAGGGTGAAGCAAGCACGTCGCACCGAGTTGTGGGAGTGGCAGATTTCAGACTGATTCACTGAAAGCGTAAAGAGGAAGTGTACTTGTAATTCGCACTCGGAAGAGGATGCTGACAAATTTTATTCATCAGTGTAGGACTCTTTGAAAATGGGTTGCCTGAAGCGAGAGGATAAGCAAAGGAGAGCTACGTGATTCGTCCCGGTTTTTTCAATCAATATAAGTGCGTCACAGGAATGTTTATGCTTTTAGCGTGGGAGACGTCACAGGAAAATCGTTCTGTAACACGTGTAGGAGCACTTTCCCACATATCTCCCAAGCCACGACCATAACTACAAAATTAGAGGTATTTGGAATTTTATGGAGGTGTACCAAGTGGAACAGAAATGAAAGCAAATAACATTGTTATACTACACACCCTTCATCATAAACCGTTAAGTGTCTTGTGCAGTTTTGCTGTTAACGTATTTGCAGTGATTTGTGGTGTATGCAAAGCCAGTAAAGTGACGTCTATTGAAAGTAAGGAACCATGATTATCATGGCGTTGAAAAGTAAAGAAGCAACAGCAAACTATGCGCGTACAACTGTTCAAAATGGTTCAAATGGCTCTGAGCACTATGAGACTTAATTTTTGAGGTCATCAGTCCCCTAGAACTTAGAACTACTTAAACCTAACTAACCTAAGGACATCACACACATCCATGCCCGAGGCAGGATTCGACCGTAGCGGTCGAGCGGTTCCAGACTGTAGCGCCTAGAACTGCTCGGCCACAACGGCCGGCAGTACAACTATATTTTTGAGTTATCTCACTACGGACACACTATGAAAGATATTAAACCTGTGTACCGATTAAATGTTTGGCAACTTACATGTAATGGTTTATGAATGTTTCTAGACGTACAGGGACATTGTAGCTAACTTTTCTTTTGTACCACCATTGTTCAAATTTCCTTAGACGACTCTATATATAAATGGCACACTAGTCCGCTAATAATACTACGCAGAAGAGATAGCGTGCTAGTCACAGAACAGAACATTCGTTAGTCTATTTTGTTTTAAGAGTCGGTTTTTCGCTGTTGCTTCCTTGCCGTTTTGATTCCGTAAAAACAATACGTGCTGTTGCTATAAACGGCAGTCGTCTCCCGCCGTCTGGTACAAAGATTACGGCAGCTGAACAAGCATTGCGTCGACAGCCGTAAACTGCAGAATGTTCTCGCTTCCTACAAAACTCTGAGATCATAACAGAAAACAACAGCGAATTGTGAGTCAGCTAAGAGCTCATTTTCTGGTGAGATGTCTTGTATAGTGATAATCATATTCGCAGCCAACGAATGCTCTTCAGGTGCAGCCGGCGGAACTTACTTGATTTGCACGCTTCGTTGCTTCGTTGCTCAAGCGACACGCGCTTTAAACTGAAATGTTACACTAATCTGGAGCTTAATTTCCACGGAAAAACATAGGCAATCGATTTATCTGTGTATAAATCAGGATAACTAATTTATACTGTGTTGATAAAAGTTCATGTCACCTCAGTAGCTACTACAGTACAAATCATGTTGTTCAGATTTTAAAATGAGCCTCCGCGTAAAGATGGTTATTACGATATTTTACCATCGCTTATATTGCTTTTTCAACGAATTTCGTCACACAGACGTTCTCTTCTTAATGTCGGAAACGGTTATGTCTTGCTCTATTAGTGTAAGGCTTGAAAAAATACTGGATGATATTGCAAGATTCCTAGTTGAATGAACAGACAATGCCACGAACCAAGGGATGTGGAGCAAAAGGCTTAGTAACGGCAAAAACAGTAACTATCTGTTCAAAATGAACTGTTACTACTAAAATACGCCAATAAAATCAGCGCTTAAAGCTGTTATGCTACTAATCTATATGTTGTGAGGTGAAAACACTCTCATAGTTCTTTCAGATGGGCTCTTTAAATAAAAATAATAAAATAATATAAAAATATCTGTCGTGAATTTCCATACTTCATTTAGTAATATGTTTCTGCTTCTGTCAACATTTACTAGAAAAACATATATATCTGCTTACCATCTTTGTAATAATGAAATGGTATAACATTTTTGCATTTTTTGTTTTCTCCTCACTAACACAAAAACAGGTTTCCTTGCAGTGAAGCTCGCTTACTCATAATCCTGTCAGCGAATCCATAGTGTTTCATTACTCTTAGTGTGAAAGCATGTAGCACCTCGTTACTTAAGCAAAACAGTCAGTCACAAAAAATTAGTTTCTAAAATATTGTGCTTCCATTGGAAATGATATCTGCCTGTCTTTAATCGCCTTGAGAACAGCTCCGGCCCAACAGCACTGGGTAATCATCGCTGATTCTGAACCAAAGGAGAATGTCATTTCAAGCATGACGGTAAATCCGTCTACCGACTACAGCCCGAGTCTCGAACGCCTGGGTTAATTCAAAAAAATGGTTCAAATGGCTCTGAGCACTATGGGACTTAAGTTCTAAGGTCATCAGTCCCCTAGAACTACTTAAACCTAACTAACCTAAGGACATCACACACACCCATGCCCGAGGCAGGATATAACCTGCGACCGCAGCGGTCGCGCGGTTCCAGACTGTAGCGCACTTCGGCCGGCTATCTGGGTTACTGATCTGACATTCAACAACTGAGCTACCCTGTATATGGTCATTATACACTGAAAAAAATAATCGGAACACAAAAAAGAACTTGCGCAACATCAACGAAAGTTGGTAGGCGTGTTTCTACAGCTGAGAAATGATATGTATTCAAATTTCGCGCCTTTCGCGTGAGAGTGGCGATAATGCCGTCATTATGAGGTTGCAAATCAGGTTTGCTTTAAATACACGCTGTAACGATGGTGAGCGTTAGTTACCTTTGAGTTTGGACGTGGTGAGTTGATGTTGGTCTCGAATGCCTTTAAGGAGACAAAGACGCCGCTATTAACACCTCACTGAGTTGGAACGAGGTCGTGTAATAGGGCAGCGAGAAACTGAATGTTCCTTCTGCGATATTACAGAAAGACTTGACGGGAATATATCCGCTGTACATGACTGTTGTCAACGGTGGTCAAGACAATGTACAGTCGCAAGAAGGCCGTGCTCCAGACCGCCACTTGCCATTACATCTACAGCTACATCCATACTCCGCAGGCCACCTGACGGTGTGTGGCGGAGGGTACCTTGAGTACCTCTATCGGTTCTCCCTTCTATTCCAGTCTCGTAGTGTTCGTGGAAAGAAGGATTGTCGGTATGCCTCTGTGTGCCGAGAGGGAAGACCATCATCTACGGTATTTGGCTCTGGAACATCGCACCGTATCTGTGGGAGCAATTTCAGCAGCAGTTGGCACCAAAATGACACAGTGAAGTGTTAAATTCAGTTACGTCTAGGACAGCACAGAGCCAGACCACCTGCGGCGTGCGTTCCACTGACCCGAAACCATCGCCATTTGCGACTTCAGTGGTTTCATGTGAGAGCTCATAGGATGGCAGGGTGGAAGCCTGTGTGTTTACTGATAAAAGCTGGATCTGCCTCGGTGCTGCTGGTGCCTGTGTGCTGGTTAAAAGGAGCCCAGTTGAGGGTCTGTAACCAACTCGTCTGCATGCTAGACACGCTTGCTCTACACTTGGAGTTATGGTCTAGGGCGCGATTTTGTATGGGAGCAGGAGCCCTCTCGTGGTTATCCCTCCCACCCTGACTGCAAATTTGTAAGTCAGTCTTGTGATCCGACCTGTTGTGCTGCCATTCATGAACAGAATTCCAAGGGGTGTTTTCCAACACTATAACGCTTGCCCACATACCAATGTTGTAGCCCAACGTGTCTACAGTGTGTCGACATGTTGCCTTGGCCTGCTCGATCACCAGATCTATATAAAGACAAGCACATGTGGGACATCATCGGACGATAACTCCAGCTTCATCCACAACCAGCATTAACCGTCCCCGTATTGCCCGAACAAGTGTTATACGCCTGGAACCCCATCACACAAACTGACATCCGGCACAGCGCCTGCACGTTTGCATGCTTGCATTCAAAATCCTGGCGATTACACCGAAAATGGCTTATCTCGCGATTACATTAACCTGTGATCTTTCAGTCGTAAATAGGTTTTCTACCCAAATGTATTCCCAAAATTTCATTGCACTACATTATTTTTGGTGTTGCAATTTTCGTCAGTGTAGTACGTGTTTTGTACTTGGTACTAGTTGTCACCTAAAACTATTCTTATTCTAGTTAAAGTCATTCACTTCTTAGTAGGTAAGGTGGTTGCTGCTAACATGAGATTTCGTGAGATGCGGTAGACAGTTTTAACATATGACGGGAAGTGATCAACGAATTGACACGTCACCGGCGTTCTCTCACTTCTGCATCTGATCCTAGTTGGTGTGACCTACGTAATCCAGGAAAAAGAGTACGCTGATGCACGTAGTCTGCCTAGTCTCTTTGAATGACATCATCTGAAATGATACTTTTTGCTCCAGGTTTCTTAAAACAGTCTTGTGTGGTTTTCCAGTAGCTGTTGTAACAGGTATTCTCCACTGCAACCATTTCCAGTTACTGTGTTTCCAGAGAGTAATAAAGGATAATTTATGTGTCACGATATTACAGAAACGAAGTATACAAACATTTGAGAATTTGCTACCGTTAATGCTGAATTTCTTAAGTTCCTTAGAAACTTCAAAGGAGTTCACATTGTCCAGATTTTTAATTTCCCTTGTGTAGTCCCGTGATAAATTAACGCTAAGTTACTATAAATGAACACGTAATAAATGAGGAATTTTCAGCACGTAATAGCAGAATCTCCATATGTCAGATGCAAAGTACGGTTTGAAGTAAAAGTATTGCAATACGACGTCCCTAGTCTCAAAAATAAGCCACTCTGAAAATGAAAGTTCTTAAGTTGTCCAAAAGCGTGTTTGCTTACCGCATCCACGAATATTTGAAGCAGCCTAAAAGGGTAGTACAAAGCAGCAAAAATTGACAGAAACTGTATTCCATCCTCTTCCCTTGAGATTTTTTTATGGTGGTTTTATGCTCTTTAGTTTTTCTCTTTTTTCTTCCTCTTTACTATATCTTTCAAGGCACAACTTATTTTACACTAAAGAGGCAAATAATCTGGTACATCTGCCTAATATTGCGTAGGGCCCCCGCGTGCACGCAGAAGTACCGCAACACGAAGTGGCATGGATTCGACGAATGTCTGAAGTAGCGCTGGAGCGAAGTGACACCATGAATCCTGCAAGGCTGTCCATAAATACGTAAGAGCACGAGGGGATGGAGACCTCTTCTGAACAGCACGTTGCAAGGCATCCTAGATATGCTCAATAATGTTCCTGTCTGGGGAATTTGGTGGCCAGCGGAAGTGTTTAAACTCAGAAGAGTGTTTCTGGAGACACTCTGTAGCAATTCCGGACGCGCGGGGTGTCGCATTCTCCTGCTGGAATTGTCCAAGTCCGTCGGAATGCACAATGGATATGATTGAATGCAGATGATCAGACAGGATGCTTACGTACGTGTCACCTATCAGAGTCATATCTAGACTATACGGGGTCCCATATCACTCCAAATGTACACGCCCGACACCATTTGAGAGCCTCTACCAGCTTGAACAGTCCCCTAATGATATGTGTGGTCCATGGATTCATGAGGTTGTCTCCATACCCGTACAAGTCCACCCGGTCGATACAATTTGAAACGAGGCTCGTCCGACCAGGCAACATGTTTCCGGTCATCAATAGTCCAATGTCGGTGTTGACGGGCCCAGGCGAGGTGTAAAGCTTTGTGTCCTGCAGTCATCAAGGGGACACGAGTGGCCCTTCGGCTTCGAAAGCCCATACTGATGATGATTCGTTGAATGGTTCGCACGTTGACACATGTTGATGGCCCAGCATTGAAATCTGCAGCAATTTGCGAAAAAGTTGCACTTCTGTCACGTTGAACGATTCTCTTCAGTCGTCGTTGGTCTCGTTCTTGCAAGATCTTTTTCCGGTCGCCGTAATGTCGGATATTTTATGTTTTACAG
This sequence comes from Schistocerca gregaria, assembly GCF_023897955.1. Classification (NCBI taxonomy): domain Eukaryota; kingdom Metazoa; phylum Arthropoda; class Insecta; order Orthoptera; family Acrididae; genus Schistocerca; species Schistocerca gregaria. The sequence goes on along the minus strand of NC_064931.1, from coordinate 179,344,999 downwards.
GATTCCTGATATTCACGATACACTCGTGAGTTGGTCGTACGGGAAAAGCCCCACTTCATCGCTACCTCGGAGATGCTGTGTCGCCCGTATCTCGTGGTCGTGCTGTAGCGCTCTCGCTTTCCACGCCCGGGTTCCCGAGTTCGATTCCCGGCGCGTTCAGGGATTTTCTCTGCCTCGTGATGGCTGGGTGTTGTGTGATGTCCTTAGGTTAGTTAGGTTTAAGTAGTTCTAAGTGACTGATGACCATAGATGTTAAGTCCCATATTGCTCAGAGCCATTTTAACCATTTTGATGCTGTGTCCCATCGCTCATGCGCCGACTATAACACCACTTTCAAACTCACTTAAATCTTATTACGTGCGATTGTAGCACCAATAACCGACCTAACAACTCCGCCAGACGTCTTATTTAGGCGTTGCCGACCGCAGCCCCGTATTCTGCCTGTTTTCATATCTCTGTATTTGAATACGCATGCCTATACCAGCTTCTCTGCCGCTTCAGTGTATATTGATAGAGAGAGTGAAGACTTTCACGATGTGATGGATTTATCTCAAGAAGTCTAAAGAAACCAATATTCTGCCGTCAGGCCCTGGTGTCCGTTCGATGCCAGCGTTCCAATGCTGCATCTGATAAAGTCATCAACGAAAGACAGGCCGCGCGGAGTGGCCGCGTGGTTTGAGGCGCCATGTCACGGATTGCGCGGCGGCTCCCGCCGGAGGTTCGAGTCCTCCCTCAGGCTTGGGTATGTATGTTGTTCTTAGCATATGTCAGTTTAAGTAGTGCGTAAGTCTAGGGACCGATGACCTCAGCAGTATGGTCCCTTAGGAATTCACACACATTTCAAGATTCGAAAAGACAGTATAGGTGGTGAATGTTGTCAGCACATAGCCCTCACGACCGTTCATATCCTCCCCGTTAAAGCTTGTTTAAGTAGCGTTGCAAGACTCCTTACGTGTTCAAGTCGACTTTACTGCAGTCCCGTCACCATATCATTGGCGCTGCTGCTCACTGAATATGGATAATCCTTGTGGCAGTCTGACACCCTCACCACACAACCAAGAAAGCAGTCTCTTACTGACAGGGCAAGTAGTAAATGAAAATCTTTATATATCTGCAATACTGTGATATTAGAGATATGTGTGTTGCTGCAGATATTACACAGAATGTGGCGTTTCTTCTATCAACATTTTCAACAGTTTCTCTTGAGCAATATTTTTCAGTAGGCAATCGGTTATAGAACGTTTTGCCAGCATCAACTGTAGAATTTGAAGGAAATTATTGGGTCGGCCGGGGTGGCCGAGCGGTTCTAGGCGCTATACAGTCTGGAACCACACGACCGCTACGGTCGCAGGTTCGAATCCTGCCTCGGGCATGGATGTGTGTGATGTCCTTAGGTTAGGTATGGTTTAAGTAGTTCTAAGTTTTAGGGGACTGATGAGCTCAGAAGTTAAGTCCCATGGTGCTCAGAGCCATTTTTTTAGATTTTTAGGTCACCCTCAAAGAAGAATGTACCAAAGAAGAATTATAGGTAATTGTAACCTTTCTAACAATCATTTCACAAAATCGAATGCATGCATTGTGTATGAATGTTGAATGCAGCACAATTTTTTCAACGCGATAGCATTTGTGCCGTAAGAAATCTCAGACTGGTCATTGCAGGATCTAACTCGATGTTTGCTGGCTGATTAGTCTGGGGGGAGGGGACCAAGCAGCAAGGCCATCGGTCCCATAGAGTGAAGGAAGCACGGGGGAAGGAAATCGGCAGTGCCCTTTCTAAGGAACCATCCCGCCATTTGCCTTTTTCGATTTAGGGAATTCACGGACAACCTCAGGACGGCCGGACGAGGGTTTGAACCTTCGTCCTCCCGAACGCGAGTCCAATGTACTACCCACGGCGCCACCGCGCTCGATCGATGCTTACTCCAGGCAGCTGTATTGTGAGAATGCTTACTAGTAAGATTCAGCGGAGCGTTTCACTTCGATACTGGCCTTGGAGGAGGAGACGTAATTCAACATTCTTATGCGAGTGTTCGTCGGACGCCTTGCACGACGCACTTCTGGGTGTGCGCAAATATTGCTGCAGCCTCGCTATACAAGCACTGTTGATACTGAATTTAGGACAAGCATCCATTGGCCAATCTAGGCACGTTTATTTACAATTTACATTTACTTTTCACTACATAGCAGCTCCAACCAGTTGGCACAAGGAACTTCTCTTGTTACATGCAAATATCTCCTTCAAACATAAACCCCTTACACACACACACAAACACACTCACACTCACACTCACACACATACACAAACACACACTTCTCGAATTGCCGGCGAAACATTAAAAAAATTCACTGAGGGGCGATTTTATATCTATAAATACCTATCCACCGCTGCCATAATCTCTTCATTAAACTAAAAAAGTTTTCCAGATACAAATTTATTTAGACAAGTGCATTGCTTGATGCGAGGGGCTGTCACTTACAGCGAACTGGGCCGATATTAAAAAGATGATACTTCAACTCTCTCAGTACTTCTTTTGCCAAAGCAGCTTTCATAATGGTGATAATGCAGTCTATTTTTCTGTTTGCACATAGAGCTGCTTCTCCCTTTTATTCACTTTAGTTAGCTTAAAATACTTGTGTGGTAATCGTTAGTTATTGTTTTATCCTCTGCGAGAAACCTTGTTCCATTTTAGAAAGTCTTGGACACAATACTTTCGTCAGCTTTCGCGAAATTTAGAGGTTACTTTGATCATGGCCTAGTGCTAAACTAGTTGAAACGAGTAAGAATTTTAGCATCCTCTAGGAGGGCCATGTCATGCAAAACAATCTACGAAAGGAGAATGTAGTAAGGCAACACAGGAGCTTGTATTACTGAATGGTGTGAAGACTGTACACCATGACTAGACAAAACAAACACTGATATAAGCGCTTCGTTACCATAGTTGTTTAACTGAATTATCTTTATCACACTGACGTTATCTTTTATTTAATGCTTGCACTACATACCTCTAAGTTTTCTGAGCTATGTGATGTCAACGTGCAGTGTAGTGTTCTATGGACTACAACCATATAACATGCTACACTCATCCAATGAACGGCCAACTGTAGATACCTGCTTAGCTTGTGCACTATGAAAATATCCGAAAATATAGAAGTACCTAGAGCACGGGTGACCAAGAATTCAGCTATGACCTGGCACGAGTGACATAACGCTGCGAACGTGCTGAATTTATATGGTAGCGCAGTCACACTGCGTACGACTTGGTTTTATATTTCACATTTATCAAAAACATAGATCGCAAACAAAAAATGTTTTTAGATTATTTAATTATTTTTGACGTGCTGAAGACATAATAGAATTGTTACATGGTGCTAACTGTCGGCATACAGACAGACACAGTCAATTTTACAGGTTTTCGCACTCATGTTACCACATAATCATGATATATTTAGTTTCGCAATCGAAAACAGTCATTCACCTACATACGTTGATCGAAATATTGTGGCACTTTTACAACCTCATTATGGAGACGTGGAAACTCTAGACGAGGAAAGCAATGTAGATATCCTGGACAGTTTTAATGCAAAAGAATTCGCTTTTAACACTGGAACTACCTTTCAGATTCATCAGTTTCATCTGCATATGCACAGGGGCACTTTCGACTGAACAGGCAAGCGGTCTCGAAAACAAATGTAAGATTGGAAGTGTGCTCAAACAAAACGTTTAGGAAAGTATTCTTGTAATTCTTTCAAGGCCACAATGAATTCTTCAAACCTCGCATTTTCTTCATCGCCATTGAGTTCAGGAAACTGGACCGTGTCAGTCAAGTCCACTTAAAAGGCGGGGTCTGCGATCCAGTCTGGATGTTATTATTGTCGTCGGTTCACTCCCTTTATTCATAAATTCAACAATAGAGAGTTTTAAATTGACAAATCTTTTCAGGTATTCCCCTTGACTTAACCATTGTACTTTGCAGTAATATATAAAGTCTCCATACTTTTCGTCCATTTCCACATAAAACTGTTGCAATTGACAATGGAATAATGCATGCGACTTCATAAGTCTTACTGTTTGTACCACCAGTTTCTTTACTTGCTTCATGCCTAAAAATTTATCACGAAGTGAATCTTGATGTGCAGAACAATGAATTCCGTCTATCGATCATTGTAATTTTTTGCTCTTTGATTGTCAGCAAAATCTTTAAATTGCTTCGGAGTGGTATTCTAATGTCCTTTTATAGCAAATTTGCAGTACCTGTGTCGCTCAAGTGATTGACTGATATACTGGGTGATCAAAAAGTCAGTACAAATTTGAAAACTTAATAAACCACTGAATAATGTAGATAGGGAGGTAAAAATTGACACACATACTTGGAATGACATGGGGTTTTACTAGAACAAAAAAAGTAAACAAAGTATTGCTAGACGCGTGAAAGATCTCCTGCGCGCGTTGTTTGGTGATGATCGTGTGCTCAGCCGCCACTTTCGTCATGCTTGACCTCCCAGGTCCCCAGACCTCAGTCCTTGCGATTATTGGCTTTGGGGTTACGTGAAGTCGCAAGTGTATCGTCATCGACCGACATCTCTAGGGATGCAGAAAGACAACATCCGACGCCAATCCCTCACCATAACTCCGGACATGCTTTACAGTGCTGTTCACAACATTATTCCTCGACTACAGCTATTGTTGAGGAATGATGGTGGACATATTGGGCATTTCCTGTAAAGAACATCATCTTTGCTTTGTCTTACTTTGTTTTGCTAATTATTGCTATTCTGATCAGATGAAGCGCCATCTGTGGGACATTTTCTGACCGTTTGTATTTTTTTGGTTCTAATAAAACCCCATGTCATTCCAAGCATGTGTTTCAATTTGTACCTCTCTATCTACATTGTTCAGTGATTTATTCAGTTTTCAAATTTATACTCACTTTTTGATCACCCGGTATAATGAGAATTCCCAACCTTCTTTTCTGTCATTCCTATTCATTTTTAAAGGACTGTGACGATAGGTCGCTAGACTATCCCTTTTAGTGCAAATAGCTCCTGGATTTGTGAACATACTTGATACCACGAACAAATAGCGATAGGTGAACAGTGCTGACACCACAATTCTGCCCAACTGAAGAGAGGAAGTGCCGACCGAAAAATGCCACACTGCAATACTAAATGAAATGTCATGCACTTCAGTGATGAGTCTTGCTTCGAACTGAGCCCTGATGATCCGCGAAAACGTGTCTGGAGATAACCTGGACAGCAGTGGAATGCGAATCTGACTGTCGCCCGCTATACAGCCCGACATGGAGAAGTGATTTTTTTTTTAGTTGTTTAAATTCCCGTCGACAACGAGGCCATTAGAGACGGAGCGCAAGCTCGGGTTAGGGAAGGATGGGGAAGGAAATCGGCCGTGCCCTTTCAAAGGAACCATCCCGGCATTTGCCTGAAACGATTTAGGGAAATTACGGAAAACCTAAATCAGGATGGCTGGAGACGGGATTGAACCGTCGTCCTCCCGAATGCGAGTCCAGTGTGCTAACCACTGCGCCACCTCGCTCGGTGGAGAAGTGATTGTCATTTCGCTTCATAGCACGTCACCTTTCGCTGTCATTCATGGCACCCTTACAGCACAGCGGTACGACGGCGATATTCTACGTCCCGTTTTAGTTGGCCTTCATGGCAAACCACACAGGGCTTTCACTTCAGCAAGATAGTACCCGCCCGCACACGGAGAGAGTTTCTACTGCTTGTCAAACCCTACCTTGAGCAGCAAGGTCGTCCGATCTCTTCCAGACTGAGAACGTTTGGAGCATTATGGGCAGGGTCCTCCGGTCAGGTCAGGAGATTGATGATCTAAGGCATCAGTTGGGCAGAATTTGGCATGATATCCCTGACAAGGACATCCAACAACTCCATCAATCAGATCCAAACCGAATAACTGTTTGCATAAGGGCCAGAGGTGGATCAACGCGTTATTGACTTGCTCAATTTGTGAAGCCCGTTCTCTTTAATAAATAATTCAGTTTTTCAGAAATTGTCATCATTTTGTTCTCTGTACGTGTACATCACACCTATCGATTTGCTTCCCATTCGGAGAATTCCTTCGTGGTGGATCTCAGAGTACGTAAATAAACAAATAAGTAGAGAAAGAAACACAAAATATAGTCTACCGACCTATGGAGGCATGTAATGTTTTTAGTCAAGTTTACTTTCACGGTGTTTCTGTTTGTAAGAATTGTGTACGTATTTAGAAGAGTGGAATAAACAAACATTCGAGGCTTTCTTCAAGAAACAGAGAAACAAGTTAGAAGTTCTGTAAGTCTTTTAACTGTCAGATATTAATTTCATGTGTCTAATGTCACACTGCGAGGAAAGGGAACGGTAGGTCTGTATATTAAACAGGAAAACTACGTTTGTTAAATGCTGAAGATATAGTTTATAGATATTGCATGCTGAAAAATAATACCACCATTAACGCGACTGAAATTTTTTTAGTATTGCATAGCGTAAGGATAAAATTCAGTTTGTCTGGATGCCACTTGAAAATTACTTGGCAGCTACAGTCTCTATCGGAAAGGCAATTATGCTCCATCTATACAATACAATATCTTACAAGCTTCTTTGCGAAGAGTGGTATAAAATCCCATTGATGTGCAGGAAGATTCTGGTTACTTTGGATACCAAGAGTGAACCGACGTTGTTGATGTTGTGGTCTTCAGTCCTGAGACCGGTTTGATGCAGCTCTCCATGCTACTCTATACTGTGCAAGCTGCTTCATCTCCCAGTAACTACTGCAACCTACATCCTTCTGAATCTGCTTAGTGTATTCATCTCTTGGTCTCCCTCTACGATTTTTACCCTCCACGCTGCCCTCCAATACCAAATTGGTGATCCCTTGATGTCTCAGAACATGTCCTACCAACCGATCCCTTCTTCTAGTCAAGTTGTGCCATATCCTATTCAATACCTCCTCATTAGTTATGTGATCTACCCATCTAATCTTCAGCATTCTCCTGTAGCACCACATTTCGAAAGCTTCTACTCTCTTTTTGTCCAAACTATTTATCGTCCATGATTCACTTCCATACATGGCTACACTCCATACAAATACTTTTAGAAACGACTTCCTGACACTTAAATCTATACTCGATGTTAACAAATTTCTCTTCTTCAGAAACGCTTTCCTTCCCATTGCCAGTCTACATTTTATATCCTCTCTACTTCGGCTATCATCAGTTATTTTGGTCCCCAAATAGCAAAACTCCTTTACTACTTTAAGCGTCACATTTTCTAATCTAATTCCCTCAACATCACCTGAATTAATTCGACTACATTCCATTATCCTCGTTTTGCTTTGGTTGATGTTCATCTTATATCCCCCTTTCAAGACACTATCCATTCCATTCAACTGCTCTTCCAAGTCCTTTGCTGTTGATCGGCGAACCACAAATTTTTTATTTCTTCTCCATGGATTTTAATACCTACTACGAATTTTTCTTTTGTTTCCTTCACTGCTTGCTCAATATACAGACTGAATAACATCGGGGAGAGGCTACAACCCTGTCTCACTCCCTTCCCAACCACTGCTTAATTTCGTGTCCCTCGACTCTTATAACTGCCATCTGCTTTCTTTACATATTGTAAATAGCCTTTCGCTCCCTGTGTTTTACCCCTGCCACCTTCAGAATTTGAAAGAGAGTATTCCAGTCAACATTGTCAAAAGCTTTCCGTAAGTCTACAAATGCTAGAAACGTAGGTTTGCATTACCTTATTCTAGCTTCTAAGATAAATCGTAGGGTCAGTATTGCCTCACGTGTTCCAATATTTCTACGGAATCCAGACTATTGTTCATATTATTTTGCAAAATAATACACATTACACGATTCAATCACATTAACATGTGCGCCGCATATGTTCGATGTCAACGTGTAATAACTATTCACAGACGGCAGGTGGCAGCACTAACAGTGGAAGGTACATAAAGCGTGTCGTACAGATGGCTCCACTGTTCAGATGGCCGTTGACGTGTACGGCGTGAAACGCAAGAAAGCAAATACCCTGCAGCTATTGTCGGAAGGGTCCAGGCCGGGGAAGGGAACTATATGGTGTGAGGAATGATTTCGTAGGACTCTCTGAGTGATCTCGTCATTCTGAAAGGCAAAATGTATCAATACGGTTACGCAGCTATCCTTGAGGGACCATGTCCACCCGTAAATGTAGTTTGTTTTTCCTCTTCTGTGAACGTGCGTGTTTCGATGAGCACCAGGATGAGTTTACCGTACTCCCCTGGCCACCAATCTCCCCGGATATGAATCCAACCTAAAATCTGTGGGACAACCTTCATCGGGCTGTTCATGCCATGGATCTCTCAAATGAGAAACGTAGCGCAGCTGTCCACGGCGCTGGAGTCGGCATAGCTCCACAATCCTGTCGGTACCTTCCAGAAACTCATTGACTCTCTTCTTTCTTCCTCCACGTCTTGAAGCGGTCTGGGCTCAAAAAGGTGCTTATTCAGGTTTTTGACAGGCCACATTAATTATATACATACAAATTGTTGATCCGTGTGATGACGAGAAATGGCAAGAAAGTAAAAGAGATAACAGTAAAGAAGAACTAAGTTAAGTCCTGTTAGGTTATGATCTTACCTTTCTGATAGTACATGTATCAACAAATATGGAATACCATTTTCTTTCTTATTCATAAAATTCTCAGTTTTCACGGTAAGAAAACGAAATATCTGTAGCACATACTTTAGGATATGTTTTAATGCTTCTTATATTTTCGAATACAAACTCATTAGGAACATTTCTAAATTAGGCTTAATACAGAGTTTGATATTTTTGGCACTTCAGATTATGGGGTATAGATACGGAATACTCCATTCGTTTCAAGTTTGTTAAAGTTAAAAAAAATTATGAAAAATATAATAATGCATTGTCAAAGAAAACACTACAAAACATAATAACACAATTGAAAAACACCATACACCATTTTCAGTTGCCATATTCCTTATTCTAAATCAGGGATTCCCAACAAAATTTTCTCGAGGACCCCCTCATCGAGCATGAATTATACCTTGTCATATCACAGTATCAAGTACCTAAAGAAGCCAAATTAAGAGTCTTTTTATACGTTTTTTATTTTTGGTACTTAGAAAAAGCATAGACATGTTCATCATTGAAAAAATATTGAACTTTTTCAATTTAGGCATCATTGTTATTGTTAAATTTTTGATTATTCCTCAAAATCTTTGTCCTCAAATCTGCGTGTTTAGTATAACAAATGCATTATCTTCCTCTTCATCTGTACGCCTCTCTCGTTTTAACGAACCACTTTTTAACCAACGTTCTATCTTTAACTACGCGAACTGTAGCTTCCACAAAAAACAACGCTTTACAAACACTGCTGTTTTAATACAGAATGTTGAATATGTAAACAATACGGTCTGTGAAAGCACTGGAAATAAATTAACAATGGCCGATTGTCGTCTGAAATGCGAGTTTCTGTGTAAAGTGACTGTCAGTTGTCAGCTGCGAAGAGGCAGCGCGAGTTGTCTAACGGCATACAGCAGAACTATTTGCCTCTATCTAATTCTAGTTTTGCGCTAGAGTGTGCTAGTGTCAGTTGGCTCTAGCAAGACGCTAGACGCAGAAGCTAGCGTTCGCTAAAGCTCTGCCCACACACGAAGCGGCCAAAACAAAAAATCTGTTATCATACGAAATATATTTAATATATTTTTTATTTTAATAGCATCTTGCGGGCCCCTCTGGAATAGCTCTTGGACCCCTGGGGGTCCGTGGACCATCTGTTGGGAACCACTGCTCTAAATAATTTCCCTTGCAGAAGTCACACACTTATCGTCCTTCACCGTAACATGCAAATTCAGTGTGCGTCCACATTTTGCACGTTAGACACATTACCCCATTCTTCCATTGTCTCTTTCTGCGAAAATTTACCTGAGCAAAAGAGACAATTTCCCTCTTCATTAGTGGGTACACTGTTGTCCAGAACGCTAATAAGGGTGAACGTGTCATCTGTTACACTGAAAACATCATCCTCGGATGACTCTTTGTTCCTAGGCTTTGGTGGCCTCTGCTTCTTTTTCTGTGGTTTATTTGTTGCTGTCGTGGATACTTCAAGAGATTTGTACGGAGACAAGGTTAGGACTGCTGAAGGACTTGCTTTCTTCCCTTTGTTCCTGGCCTTTCGTTATTTGTGCAATGGGTGACATTTGTCGGATGTGGCAGTAAATGTTCTTCCCTCGATTTCAACATTAGCATTTCCACTTTTAGAAGCCACAGCTCCTGCAGATGGTTGATTTACTGAATAATTAGGTAAATCCTTAATTATTCCTTCATTGGTGCCAATGTAATATGAAGGTTTAACGGATATATTCCTGTCATCCTAAACCCATTGACCGCTATCTCCCCTGTCTGGCACTTGATGTAGACCCTCCCATTCAATTCGGCGATGTCCATGTTTGTTACTGGACCTGCATCTGCCTCATCCATGCATGTACCAGCTCAACATAATAGGCTTTCAAAGAACTCATGAAAAATCTTTGCAGCGGTTGCATCTTGTGGGAGGCATGAGGCAGACACAAGGTTTTGTCATGGCTTCGCCTGCGAGATTTATAACATCCAGAAATCTGGAGTGGCCCATTTTCTTTCCTCTAACATTTTTAATTTTTATCATTAATTTTATCATTCTCTTATTGCAAACCGAGTACCGCAGGGTACGAGGGACCCTCTGCCGGTCACGTTCCTCCAACAACTTCCCATCTGTGCGAATTCTGGCGTTAGAGCTAGCAGAGGGCGCTGATTATGTGCACCACTACGTTTTCTTTCATTTGTGGCTCCTTTAGCGATTTGTTTTACGGTTGTTTAGTATTACCCGGTACACTATCAACGGAGTTTAATATTTATGTCATTATCTAGAATATTGGCACTAGAGCACATGTCAGCCACTGTTTTTTTAACTCTTCCTTTTTTTAACAATATTACTTCTGTCGTGTTCTTCTTTTTATTGCTTTTTATTACTGTAATGCCTTTTATACGTTATAAGCTTATTATAGACTTCAACTATTGTATCCCTTTATTTTCGGTGTTTCGGTCAATTATTGAAAACTAGTGTATGCCGACAGTAGCGACATCGGGTGAACTTACAACACAAACATCTTGTGGCTACTGTACGGCAACTTGTTTTAAACATTAGCACTACTGACAACACGACTCGTGCATGTCATGTTATCTATATGTATTTGACGATGCTGGTGCTGATTCCGCACTTAACATTTGACGACGCCACTATGGCTGCAGTACATTACGACTTTGTTTTTATGGTTCAAATGGCTCTGAGCACTATGGGACTTAACATCTATGGTCATCAGTCCCCTAGAACTTACAACTACTTAAACCTAACTAACCTAAGGACAGCACACAACACCCAGCCATCACGAGGCAGAGAAAATCCCTGACCCCGCCGGGAATCGAACACGGGAACCAGGGCGTGGGAAGCGAGAACGCTACCGCACGACCACGAGATGCGGGCTTGTTTTTATGAAACAGGTATGTCTCTTCATATTTAAAGCGCACAAATGTAAATTTTGTCAGTACTACTTTTCATTATGGTCTATGTATTGTTCTTAAGCTGTATACAGTTTGCGAATGTATTTATGTTTTTCCCATTTGCTGCCGATCTGATGATGGTCACTAAAAACCGAAACCGGTAATCTGTTATGAAACAGTTTGTGACCATAGACGTAAATTAAAGGAAACTTATTACATATACGGGTCACTGTTTTTTCGCGACGATGTCGCAGCTTGTGAAATTTTTAATTGTTGTTTGCGTAGCAGACTCATCCCGCTGCTTTCGAGCTCGTGAAGTCATTTCTGAAGCAATTCCTATAATAATAACAGATTGTGAAAGTGCGGTTTAAATATGGAACGCTAGGGTACAAATATCATATACTAGTATCCCATATTAGTGACACAGCCACCTTAAAATCCAGAAACACAAATAAAATCCAAAACTAAATTTAAATAAGCAACAAACACACTGTTTTACAGCTCAGTGTATTAGCTAAACGTCTGTTTACAAAGTATTTTAATAATATATGTATTATGACAGGGATGAAACTGAAAACCACCAACCTGCAAAATTATGCCTCAAAGCGAATTCCTCAAAACGGCTTCACTCACTCGCAATGGCTGCTAACTGAAATATAAATGTATCCCAAAGCAGCCTACAGTTGCTACACGTAGTTTTTAAGCAGCTAACGAAAGTACAGCACCTACAAGGTGCGAAATCATAGTATTGCATATTACTACATAGCACGGCATATTACTACACCTATTCCACTTTGTACGTGTTCCTCTTACGTCCTCCATTTCTAAACCACAGAATGAGGTAGCTGTGCTGGGTGTCCACGTTACCTAAATAACGTCACCGTTACTGTTCTAACAACTAAATAATTATTTATTAATTATTCTGTCTGTCTTAGAATTAAGTTAATAAATCCATTTTAATTACATTATACCGTAATTATATCGTACCCAATAGCGACCTTTGACCAAATGACTTCCATGATGAACCAAGGGGCTACCAACCTCAACGACTGTTCAGCGAAGGTTGCTGTGTAAGGGCTTCCGTAGCGGGTGCCAGGTGGCTTATTTACTAATTATGCCACCCACCACTATTGCCTATGATAGAATTAGAAAATAAACACAAGCAATAGCGACAGGCAGCATAATTAACAAATATTTTTTTTTAAATTTATGGCGACCGCTACGGTCGCAGGTTCGAATCCTGCCTTGGGCATGGATGTGTATGATGTCCTTAGGTTAGTTAGGTTCAATTAGTTCTAAGTTCTAGGGGACTGATGACCTCAGATATTACGTCCCATAGCGCTCAGAGCTATTTGAACCATTTAATTTATGAAAAAGTGTCAGCTATAAATATCAGTCAGAAACAAATCATCATTATTCATCAGAAGACGTAGAACCTGGAGAAAAACTGAAAGCTCTAATGCGGGATACGACACTAGTTCAGCAGGAAAAGAAAATGGTTTGAAATCGGCCTCATGTTGTATCAAAGTATGAACTAAACATTCGTCTGAAGTGACTTGGGCATAAGACGGAAGATCTGAATGAGAACGGTAAGAAAGGTACCCGATCCATATCGCTAATGGCGAGTTAAGAGCCTTAACCAACGCGTCAGCTCGCTCTGATGGACCATAGTTCGCGAGAGGAACATATGTATTCAGTACAACGCTAATGTTGCGCTGATAAGGTTCCTTGATGATTTTCTTTGATTCTGGGTCCATAGATGCTACGAATTTTTGAAGGTCGGCTTGATGCGTTGATGCCTATTTTATATCGGTAATATTATGCAGTTTCGACCTTGGGTAATTTTCGAGTAGCTACATACGTTTGATAACTCTTTGATCATAAATTAATTTAGATGGCAAATATTAATAGTTTAGCGGAAGGTACTTTGTAATGTCACCATAACTGTTCCAGTTACCGTCGGTCTAAAATGATTCGTTTTTCATAATTTCCGTTAATTAATTCAGTCCAGTGTGGAATTCTTCCTTCAGCGACGCCCCGATCAGTTCCATCCCATCCGGAATACTGCTCCGCCTCTGACAACCTTGATGTCGACTGAATATTTTTACCTTTCTTCGTGATTAACTCACCTCTTCATCTCTGTAGGGTAAAACTCAGCCCCTGTTCTTCATCAGAGAGATCTAGAAGGTTACCGGCCGGTGTGGCCGAGCGGTTCTAGGCGCTTCAGGGAATGCACTATGGTCGCGGGTTCGAATCCTGCCTCGGGCATGGATGTGTGTGATGTCCTTAGGTTAGTTAGGTTTAAGTAGTTCTAAGTTCTAGGGACTGATGACCTCAGATGTTAAGTCTCATTGTGGTCAAAGCCATTTGAACCAAACTGGAAGGTTATAAATGCTGGTGATCAGTTGAGGACAGGCTTATTTATATTTTCGTTTGGTTTTCAGTAGACGTCCTGTCGAATTAGTAATATACTAATGACCCACCCCGGCTCGCAAGGGTAGTACTAAATATCTATGGCCGGGCGACTTGTCTGGCGTAGTATGTACACAAAACTTACTCGTGAATTAGCCTATTAATGGAAACTGTATCAAAATACCTACTGTAGTTCCTAAGATTAGTATTTACAGACAGAAAAACGCGACGGAGGACTTTATAATACGAATACAATAGGTATTCTCGAAAAATTCGTGAAAATGTGCATACCTGGCTTTGAAGGACACATTATCACTGCAACGCTGTAACATTGGACATGTCGCTTTAATGTGTTCCGGGGCACACATCATGTAGTAAGTGGACGAAACTGTCGTTTATAAATGCGGCAAGGAAACTCATGGTTTAACGTCTCGCTACCATTAAGGTCATTAGAGACAGACCACAAGCTCGGACTGGACTGTGATCAGGAAGAAAATGGACCACGACCTTTCAAGCGAACTTGCCTTGAGCGATGTAAAGAGAGAGAAAGGAATTAATATGTTGATATTCAGATGGTGGTTTTAACTTTTTCTCACCAAATTCGATTACATTGTCGTAACCACTACTATAGCCTCCTCACCGTCATATATACTGCCACTATCATAATTTTCAAAAATAATTATTGGCTTTTGCACAGAATGGTGGCTGGCCCTACGTACAAGCCAATCCCTGTAACGTTTGAGTAGATTCTATGTGACTGTCAGAAGTCAGTTTTATCAGTGGCATATCTTCGCACCATTCTTCAAAGAAATATACGGTGACGCAGTTATATTTATCTTGTACTGAGAAACAACTACCGCCAATGAAAGAAGTTTTAAGAGAGACAAGTTACCTGCTTGTAGAGACCGTATGTTCTTCATACTTGTTATTAAACGTCAGTAAATACATGTGATTAGGCGGATTTATTTGGTCGTTTCGCTTTATTGAGGTAAAGCATCACATTAAATTTGATGGCTTCAACTGTTTAATACAGATTAAAATGAACCTTCTCAAACTTGTTATAGAGGCCAGTTGGGAATGCTTGACAAGGCGTCGTTGAATACTTCGTAAGCGAAATGTGTCTGGTGAGGAAAAAAACGCGCTATCTTGCAGTTGTGACGATGGAACGAAAATACCCTCAGGAACTGTAAAACAATTACAGACAATATGGCGACGCTAATGATGAAATTAAATGTACCGTCTTTCAGCATCTGGTCTCAAAGGTACAGTGAGCGACGACGTCGTTTCTTAAGGATACATCGGTCGATTTCACCACCAGATATAAAAAATTTGATAAAGAAGAAATTTATCTAATCGCTTCTATGTCAACTATACACTGCTGACTTCATGTCTACTGCCTCTAATGATTGGAAGCGAACGTAGTATTACTTCAGTATTGTCGACGTTACGTGGTTAAGCGTACGACTCTGGCGCCATCTGTTAACGGCTGCCTGCCGAAGTGAGCTGTCACACCGCAAGATAGCGCGCATGATGCTACTTTGCAACGGCTACACGCAGAACGAACCTGCAAGTAATTCCCCACACGCCTCCTCGTTTAACATATGATGCTTTGTCCGAGAATATAAATGTACGTATATTTTTCTCCTTTGGCTCTGATTCAAGTTCACGCTAATACGAACCTGACTGGTGTTGTCCATATCCAGAATACGTCTACGACACTAATCACAGATTCGTAGGCAACAACATTCGTTGCATAAATACGAACATCAGTTAACAAAACAGTATGAACAGTGTAATTGCTTGCAGTCCATTCGACATCCTTGGTCGTTTGCGGTTTACGCATGTTGTATTTGACACAGCACTGGAGGAGGAGGAGAGGAAAGTCTGACATTTAAGAGCAAAAAAGTGTAGTGCCACGGAAGTATGCTTGCGAAGTTGCTACATGTTCACTGCCGGGAAAAATATTAATCCGTAATCTGATAAACACAAACATGTGACACCACGCGAACGGGGTAACATCACAGACAAGGCACCACACTGAAAAGTCCAAGAATAACCGACGTGTGTGCAAGGCATTGCTCTGTAATTATATAGGACGAATAATTCGTTGACAGTCATCAATACTGACAATTTATTGAATGAATGTCTGATGCGGCACATAATGTAAAGATACAGTGAAGATGTGTTGAAAAACTTTTTCTATATTCATCTTTTTTGCGCAAAATCAGTTTACAGAAAAGCTTTAAAGGCGTTAATACGCATTGAAACACCCACAATACTTACTTTACTTTATGGGACATGTTATTTGAACCGAGTTTGAATTTAAAAATATACTTGAAGCGATGGTACAGTGCATAGTGAAGCGCCACAAACGAACGAAAATTCTGACAGTAATTTTGCTAACCGTATGCTCATTTCTTGCTACCTCAGCTCGTAGCTTCTATATGAAGTGACAGCTTACACAAACGTTCAGCCGGCCGTTGTGGCCGAGCGGTTCCAGGCGCTTCAGTCTGGAACCGCGCGACCACTACGGCCGCAGGTTCGAATCCTGCCTCGGGCATGGATGTGTGTGATGTCCTTAGTTAGTTAGATTTAAGTGGTTCTAAGTTCTAGGTGACTGATGACCTCAGATGTTAAGTACCATAGTGCTCAGGGCCGTTTGAACAAACGTTCACTGTGTATTGTCCTTCCTTTTACTGCCATTTGGGCGGGCTGACAGCAGCAAACTGTCCATTTTTTTTTGTCGAAACAATACAAATAACAATAGCGGTTTATGTTGTACGATTTAATATGTATATAACGTGTGTCAAAAATATAGGGTGGTTATAATTAAACTTTCGCTACTTAAGAGGGCACCTACGAAAACCGAGTGATCGTAGTGCAGTGAAACTTTGTGGAAACCTTAATAAGGATATGCGGAGGAGAATTGACGAATAAACGGTTGAAAAAAAAAACACATTTTAGTTTCCACATGAGAGGGTAACATTGGTTAATTGCATACATATTTACGTTCCCGTTACAAATGTTGCTAAGTGTCACGACGGTCTACATCCACGGCAGCCTGCAAGTTTGTACTGATTCCATTTCACAAACGTTCCCAGCACTTGTGGAACACTGACACAGCACGTTCATTGCTTTAATATCGTAAATTGCTTCCACCATTCTCATCCATTACAATAACTTCTTCAACACTTGTGGCGCAGTTGATCGTCGCCTCTCCCACTTCGATTGGGAAAAACCGCCCGGTTACACCCGATACCGGTATTTAGTTCTGAATAACCGGTAATTTTCGGTATTTGGTTGATCTCGCTTATAACGGTTGTTTTTTATTTTTACTAACATCCGGGTAAAGAAACCGAAATATCAGTTTCCGAAAGCAACAATGCTGAAATACTGCGTTATAGTAAAAAATGTGAAAAGCGATCAGTGCTGTTTTAATAACGATGCCGACAGAAACGAGCAAGAAACACATGGCATTGGTACAGCATTGCTGAGATAGTGGTGTATCTGTTACCATGTGGAGTGGCCTATTAGATGGTACACGTGTATATGCATGTGCAAGACTTGCCCCATGTGGTCTATCATTGTGGTCGTAGGACATCAGTTATATTACAGGACGGCACCATCCCTGCTCTGGATGTATTTTACGAGGTACGGAGGCAATAAAGTAGAATGCTGAATTTACTGTAACAGATTAAACGCGAGAGGAATCACAACAAACTGCGTTATAAGGAGAACACTGATAAGTTAACTGAACTGAAAAGTTCATTCATAGCTTACAATAAAAATAGAAGCAACTAATCTGCTGGCTGTGTCTACACAATATGACTTTATCAGCTTGTAGTCCTTGAAAACGGACAAATTAACAGGAAAAATTGAGTTCGTTAACGTCAGTTTTAACCTTTTGCAACTGACTATTCGTCATGTCCAAATAGTGGTGTGATCCCCGATTACATGTTTTTTTTAGCAGAGTTTCAAAAAATTAGAGTCAATAGGAGAATTCTGGTGATTTTTTTGTGGTAGTCAAACACTTATAGCAGGAACAGTGGATGGATTAAGTTTCCCTTTATTTGCCTGTTTAATTTAATACTTTGATTCTATGTATTTTGAAACCAGTGGAGTCAAAATATCTCAGTCTTTGTTCGATTTCTACGTTTATTACAGGAAATAATAAGAATAAAGAACCGAAGATCAGTTATTTTGAGCGGTTTTAACAGTCCGGTTAAAATGGCGTTGGAAGAAACCGATATAACCGAAAAGAGATTGTTACAGTGATAAGCGCCATCACTATCTAGCAGCCGCAATTCTCATATCGCCAGTTACTTCGAACTTCCGAATCATGTCCTTCATGATGAAAAATGACCTCTCAGTATTACTGTAATGCGACGATACTCGCGAATAGCAGAAACACTATTGCTATTGTTTTGATATGACAGCTTTACGACTAAAGCCCTGCTCATCTTGTCCAGAGCCATGTTGACTGTCTGCAACTGTTATGCACACTGATGTTTATGTTTCAATCCACCTCACCGTACAAGTGCCGGCACATAGCGGCAGGTTATGGCACTAACAGTGCTAACATCGCAAATCTTGCAGCGCACAGTCTGATCACCATTCCTATGAAGTTGGGGACCCGTACGGTAAATACACTACTGGCCATTAACAGTACGACACCAAGAAGAAGGCCCGCATCTCGTGGTCGTGCGGTAGCGTTCTCGCTTCCCACGCCCGGGTTCCCGGTTCGATTCCCGGCGGGGTCAGGGATTTTCTCTGCCTCGTGATGGCTGGGTGTTGTGTGATGTCCTTAGGTTAATTAGGTTTAAGTAGTTCTAAGTTCTAGGGGACTGGTGAACATGGATGTTAAGTCCCATAGTGCTCAGAGCCATTTGAACCAAGAAGAAATACTGACATGTGACTACATTTTCAGGCAATTTGGTGGTGGTGGTGGTGGTTGGTGTTTAACGTCCCGTCGACAACGAGGTCATTAGAGACGGAGCGCAAGCTCGGGTTAGGGAAGGATTGGAAAGGAAATCGGCCGTGCCCTTTCAAAGGAACCATCCCGGCATTTGCCTGAAACGATTTAGGGAAATCACGGAAAACCTAAATCAGGATGGCCGGAGACGGGATTGAACCGTCGTCCTCCCGAATGCGAGTCCACTGTGCTAACCACTGCGCCACCGCGCTCGGTACGCAATTTGGGTGCATAGATCTTGAGAAATAAGTACCCAGAACAACCACCTCTGGTAGTAATGACGGCCTTGATACGCCTTGGCGTAGAGTCAAACAGAGCTTGGATGGCGAATACAGGTACAGCTGCCCATGCTCGATACCACAGTTCATCAAGAGTAGTGATTGGCGTATTGTGGTGAGCAAGTTGCTCGGCCACCATTGACCAGACGTTTTCAATTAGTGAGGGATCTGGAGAATGTGCTGGCCAGGGCAGCAGTCGAACATTTTCTGTATCTAGAAAGGCCCGTTTAGGACCTGCAACATGCGGTCGTGCATTGTCCTGCTGAAAAGTAGACTTTTGCAGGAATCGGATGAAGGGTAGAGCCACGGGTCGTAACACATCTGAAATTTAACGTCCACTGTTCAAAGTGCCGTCAGTGCGAACAAGAGGTGACCGAGATGTGTAACTGGTGGCACGTCGGGTGATACGCCAGTGTGGCGACGACGAATGCGTTCACCGCGATGTCGCCAAACACGGATGCGATCATCATGATGCTGTAAACGGAACTTGGATCAATCTGAAAAAATGACGCTTTGCCATTCGTGCAGCCAGGTTCGTCGTTGGGTACACCATCGTAAGCGCTCCTGTCTGTGATGCAGCGTTAAGGGTAACAGCAGCCATGGTCTCCGATATGATAGTCCATGCTGCTGCAAACGTCGCCTAACTGTTCGTGCAGATGGTTGTTGTCTTGCAAACGTCACATCTGTTGACTAAGGGATCGAGACGCGGCTGCACGATCCGTTACAGCCATGCTGATAAGATGCCTGTCATCTCGACTGCTAGTGATACGAGGCCATTGGGATCCAGCACGGCGTTCCGTATTACCCTCCTGAACCCACCGATTCCATATTCTCCTAACAGTCATTGGATCTCGACCAAAGTGAGCTGCCGTGTGGCGCATTTCTCCTCCTTACACGAGGCATAACAACAACGTTTCACCAGGCAACGCCGGTCGACTGCTGTTCGTGTACGGGAATTCGGCGCCAACCTTGTGTGAATGCTCTGAAAAGCTAATCATTCGCATATCACAGCATCTTCTTCCTGTCGGTTAAATTTCGCGTCTGTAGAACGTCATCTTCGTGGCGTAGCTTTTTTTTTTTTTTAACGGAAAAGAGAGAAACAAGCAAGCGAAGGACTAGTATGCAGTGGTTCAAAAGCTGTATATTAATATTAAGGGTCGCACTGACATCACGGCGAGACAAGACTCCGCCAAGAGCGTATCGACGGAGGAAGCGCAAAATCTGGCACAAAAATCTAAGTACTGACCGGAAGCGGTACATGAGTTCACCTGCCCTTTCCTACTCAGCCCTGCCCTGCCCTGCGAGAGAAGCCTTTCCCTCGTCACGAAACTGTAAACGTACACTGGTGTCATAGTGACAATTCGACCACGTAGCACACAAAGAAATGGCTCCTATCGACTAGGCGTCCCATGGGTTGTGTGTCCATAGTGCAGTCGGTTCATACAGCTGCTGATTGCGCAGCTAGTTTATGTTGCTTCCATTTCGCTACAGTACTGTAGGGGCGCTGGAACAAATATGGTATTTGACCGAAGTCGATATTTGCCAATTTCTGGCAACTGAGGGATTCAGCAAAAATGTTTAAGTTACAGTGATTCAAATTATTTAGTAGAACAATAAGTGAAATAGGAAACAGGGCTTGCATGTAAGTACCATTCCAAACCGCTTAATTTTTTGTTAGAAATGTCTTAAATGAAAATTGAGTATCCCGTTTTGAAAAATATACAGCGGATTTGGGTGTGTAATATAGCAAACGTATCGATAAGACTGAACTAGCTAACGAAATTAATGCTTCCAGATTCTAGTAGAAAGAGCAAAAACACAGCTTACCATCTGCATACTTTTTTCCTCTCAAACTACGGACTACGAGAAGCTTATTCAACCATCGAAAGAGCTCTGAGAAGGTTTATGACAATTCCAGTGACTGCAGTATCTTTCCAGTGCAACGTAAAAATGGTACAAATGGCTCTAAGCACTATGAGACTCAACATCTGCCGGCCGCGGTGGTCTCGCGGTTCTAGGCGCGCAGTCCGGAACCGTGCGACTGCTACGGTCGCAGGTTCGAATCCTGCCTCGGGCATGGATGTGTGTGATGTCCTTAGGTTAGTTAGGTTTAAGTAGTTCTAAGTTCTAGGGGACTAATAACCACAGCAGTTGAGTCCCATAGTGCTCAGAGCCATTTGAACCATTTGAACTCAACATCTGAGGTCATCAGCCCCTAGACTTAGAACTACTTAAACGTAACTAACCTAAGGACATGACACACATCCATGCCCGAGACAGGATTCGTACCTGCGACCGTAGCAGCAGCGAGGTTCCGGACTGAGGCGCCTAGAACCGCTCGGTCACAGCGGCCGGTTCAAAGCAACGTAACGGAATTTAAATGAGATGAAACAATTAAGATCTCGTATAGGTGAAGTAGATGGCAAATTTAACTTTCTTGTCGATGGAATTCGACACAGTTGCTTAAGTTGACTTCAGTAAGAGAATCAATGAGTTTGTTTCGCTCAAACCACGGAGATGGAAACTAAAATTATACTAAAAACACATTTTTTTAGACAGGAATATGTTCTCAACACTTACTTATACCCCTTTTTCTTTCATTTCCAATCAACAGTTTATGCGCTATTAATAATTTAGGAGGAGCGAATAAAATCTGCACTGTCTCGTCATATTAGTGTCACGACCTGTCCAAGGCCTGAATAACCTTCTGCAGCATGGGCCACTGCGAGACCCGAGTCAATGAAACTCTGGAAGGTACCGACAAGGATGTGGAGCCATACGAACTTAGTGGCGTCGACAGCTGCACTGGGTTCCTCGGTTGAGGATCCACAGCGCGAACAGCCCGATCGAGGTGGTCACGTACATACTCGACTGGGTTTAAATCTGAGAGTTGGGCGGCCAGGAGAGTACGGTGAACTTGTCCTGGGGCTCGTCAAACCACGCACTGCAAGCTGTGTGACACACCGCATTGTCCTGCTGGTAGACGCCATTCTGCCTATCAAAAAGCCGCATGCAGTGTGTTTCGTTTGAAACGTTTCACGTTTTTCACGGCAACGACATAAAATTTAGACCTTCCTGGCAGATTAAAACTGTGTGTCGGGCTGAGACTCGAACTTGGGACCTTTGCCTTTCGCGGGCAAGTGCTCTACCAACTGAGCTACCCAAGCGCGATTCACGCCCCGTCCTCACACCCTTACTTCTGCCAGTCCCTCGTCTCCTACCTTCCTACCTCCTGCGGAGAGCGTCTGTAAAGTAGAGGAGACGAGGTACTGGCAGAAGTAAGGCTGTGAGGACGGGGCGTGAGTCGCGCTTGGGTAGCTCAGATGGTAGAGCACTTGCCCGCGAAAGGCAAAGGTCCCGAGTTCGAGTCGCGGCCGGGCACACAGTTTTAATCTGCCAGGAGGTTTCATATCAGCGCACACTCCGCTGCAGAATGAAAATCTCATTCTGGACATAACATTTGATTCATCTATGAAGGCCACCTTTCAGCACTCAGTTGACGTTCACTTGCGGCACTGGCGTGCTGATTCCAACTTTCGTCGCCTATGAACAGCAGTCAGGATGGATGCGTGAACCAGGCGTCTGCTGCGGAGATGAGATAGAGAAGAGATAGAGAAGATCCAACGGAGAGCAGCACGCTTCGTTACAGGATCATTTAGTAATCGCGAAAGCGTTACGGAGATGATAGATAAACTCCAGTGGAAGACTCTGCAGGAGAGACGCTCAATAGCTCGGTACGGGCTTTTGTTGAAGTTTCGAGAACATACCTTCACCGAAGAGTCCAGAAGTATATTGCTCCCTCCTACGTACACCTCGCAAAGAGACCATGAGGATAAAATCAGAGAGATTAGAGCCCATACAGAGGCATACCGACAATCCTTTTTTCCACGAACAATACGAGACTGAAATAGAAGGGAGAACCGATAGAGGTACTGAAGGTACCCTCCGCCACACACCGTCAGGTGGCTTGCGGAGTATGGATGTAGATGTAGATGTAGAAGTAGACCCATGTGCAGCAACATTCGCTGAACGGTCTTGAGGAGACCCTGTTGGTAGCCGCTAGTTCATGTGGGCGATCAGTTGCTCAACAATTGCGCGTCTGTTCGCCCGTACACATCTGCAGAGCCGTCGTTCACACCTGCCATATACGACCCTCAGTGCACCGCAGCTGTTTTGGATAGCACCATTTTGCATGCACCATTTTGCAAGCGGCTCGTAGTGCAATTGCGTGCTTATGGAATATCGTCTCAGTTATGTGACTGGATTTGTGATTTCCTGTCAGAGAGGTCACAGTTCGTAGTAGCTGACGGAAAGTCATCGAGTATAACAGAACTGATATCTGCCGTCCCAAAGGTAGTGTTATAGGGCCTTTGCTCTTCTTTATCGATATAAACGATTTGGGAGACAATCTGAGCAGCAGTCTTTGGTTGTTTGCAGATGATGCTGTCGTTTATCGACTAATAAAGTCATCAGAAGATCAAAACAAACTGCGGAAACGATTTAGAAAAGATATCTGAATGGTGCGAAATGTGGCAGTTGACCCTAAATAACGAAAGTGTGAGGTCATCCATATGAGTGCTAAAAGGAACTCGTTAAACTTCGGTTACACGATAAATCAGTCTAATCTAAAAGCCGTATATCCAACGAAATACCAAGGTATTACAATTACGAACAACTTAAATTGGAAGGAACACATGGGAAACGTTGTGGGGAAGGCTAACCAAAGACTGCGTTTTATTGGCAGGACACTTAGAAAATGTAACAGTCCTACTAAGGAGACTGCCTACACCACGCTTGCCCGTCCTCTTTTAGAATACTGCGCGACGGAGTACATCGAAAAAGTTCAAAGGCAGCACGTTTAGTATTATCGCGAAATATGGGAGAGAGTGTCACAGAAATGATACAGGATTTGGGCTGGACATCATTAAAAGAAAGGCGTTTTTCGTTGCGACGGAATCTTCTCACCAAATTCCAATCACCAACTTTCTCCTCCGAATTCGAAATTTTTTTGTTGACACCACCGTACATGGGGAGGAATGATCACCACGATAAAATAAGGGAAATCAGAGCTCGTACGGAAAGATATAGGTGTTCATTCTTTCCGCGCGCTATACGAGATTGGAATAATAGAGAATTGTGAAGGTGGTTCGATGAACCCTCTGTCAGGCACTTGAATGTGATTTGCGGAGTATCCATGTAGATGTAGATGTAAATGTATACTTAATCAACTGCGGCTGGTGGACAGTATACAAACTTAGCCGTTTGGGAAATAATTCCAGTCTTGACCCTAAAGCCAACGATCGTGTCGTTTTGGACGCCTGATAAACTACTGCGTCTCCGCATAGCGATAGCGAATTCACTGTTTTCCAAATGCCCTCGACACATTTTATATACCTTCCGTGCTGCTACATGCCACCTGTGAGTGGTTATTGCACGTTGACGTCGAACATAGCCAGTTGTCACAAAAATATGATTTAACCATGTACATCACACTAAAATAACTGTGCAGCCGCTGAAAAAAAAGTTATAGCTTTTTTTTTACTGTAAACAGTTTTAGGAAGTTTATACAATACAATTGCTGTTTTATTTACAACAATGATGCATTCAATTAGTTGCGGGCAATACTTTCCGTCTGTTTTTGTTGTGGTCTTCATTCTGAAGCAGCTCTACATGCTATAGTCCTATTAAAATTGCGTATTAGTTGACATCTGTCAGTTACCCGCTACAGCATTCTCACACCCGCTGCCACTCAGTTAAAGGTGATATACAGGAAGGGCGGGTCGCTTCTCAAGTGCTGAAGTGGTGTTACGTGTAACACGGAGCAGTGCTGAAAGCGGCTGCCGTGATGTATGACGGGAACGTAACTGATTGTAAGTGACTGGTGACTGAACTGTGGCTGACGATACGTTCTGTTGTCCTGAATTCGCGCTCATGTCCCAACCAAACCACAACCTCCTGATGTGCAACGTATCCGAGAAAACAGCGGTCAACGACCTGTGACAAAACTGTTAATCACACTCGCTTTGTTCACGGCGATTAAAGCTAACTTTCACCAGCAAGCTCAAGACAGGCTAATATCAGTTTCAGCCCTAAAAGCGAACTGTAATTTCTCGCTTTTATTGTTTATCAGAAACTACCCTCAATCTGCGTAGACGAGATAACTTGACACCAACCGCTGAGCAGTCCTCATTGACATTCGTTTACAGGTCGTGGGCTGGCACAGGCAGAGCCCAAGCGAAAAACGCATGAGAGGAAGAAGAAATAAGAGAAAATAAAAGTCTTTACGATGATGAAAATGATGCGATATAGCCTTAAAGATAAAAGGAACTATGTTTAAGCAAGTTAATGGAATAAAAAAAAAACAAAGGTCAGTATGATAAAGATTTTAAAAAAATTCTATCACCTGATGAGATTCGAACGAACAACTTTTTGCTAGTGAGGACAGCTTTTTTATTTTGGGAAAAGGGTGGTCGGGGTGAAAGTAGGCAGTGGTCGCAACCCGAGGCCACGCCACGATGTCCCGTTTTTCCTCTCTGAACTAAGAAGTGTGGAAGACACAGCATTCAAGAGGTCCAAAATGGATCAAGGAAGAGGAGAAAAGACTTTTTTTGTACCATCAGCAATGTGTTCCAAAAACCTGTGCTACGGCATGCCACAGAATACAGACAGAGTGGAGGGTAAATGAAAATGGGTCGTCGTTGGCTACCAAACGGGAAGAAAAACAGAAGAGGTCTTCTCGTTACGACGTGAGGACGGCTCCTCTCTGCGGAATTATAGATGCGTCCCTTCTCGTAGCAATAAGGTCGCTGTTGGTAGTTCAGTCCTAACAAAAAGCGTTCGTGGTTCAACTTCTCCTGTAATAGGTAATCCAGCTGTGAGGTGGGTTATGGAAAGCACTCCAGAGGAAATTTGAGAAATATTGCTGGTGCTTGGGGTTCCATACGGTCGCTCAGTGTCGTTCGTTCAGGTAGCGCCAAAAATCTACGAGTTTCTTCTCATCGACACCAAACAAGCAATGGATGGCCTGTCTGCAGACAAGGCGATGGTCATCCGTATCCATCACTCCGCAGGTGACACACAATGGAAAGTCCGCTAGGTGAGTTTGATGAAGGCCAGAGTGGCACACCTGCTTCCCGTTAACCATCATGTGCCAAGCAGACTGAAAGTCCATATCAGCCAGCCGGTCTGGCCGGTCAGAGCCATTTGAACCATTTGAAGTCCGTATCAAGAGTAGCGGCACTATCGCATGCTACACAACACACCTGTCTATATGGATGTATTTCCATTCAATCATGTTCGTGGCCCCATTCAGTTGCAGGTTGCCGTCATCGCCCTTGTTGCCGTCAAGTGGTGGGCAATAGTGTCGTGCGGATGTAACTTAGTTCAAATGGTCCAAATGGCTCTGAGCACTATGGGACTGAACTTCTGAGGTCATCAGTCCCCTAGAACTTAGAACTACTTAAACCTAACTAGCCTAAGTACGCCACACACATCCATGCCCGCGGCAGGATTCGAACCTGCGACCGTAGCTGTCGCGCGGTTTCAGACTGAAGCGTCTAGAGCCGCTCGTCGACATCGGCCGGCAGAGGCGCTGCAGCCGATATCGTGTTGTAGGAATGGCACTCGCGTTGTTCGTGTGCTGCCATAGCTCATTTCTGCCTCATTTCTCCACACTGTCCTAACGGATACGTTCTTCGTACGTCCCGAATTGCTTTCAGCGGTTATTTCACGCAGTATTGCTTCTCTGTTCCGAGCGGTCCAAGACGCTGCAGTCATGGACTGTGTGGCTGGTCCCGGCGGAGGTTCGAGTCCTCCCCCGGGCATGGGTGTGTGTGTTTGTCATTATGGGACTTAACTGCTATGGTCATCAGTCCCTATGTTTACACACTACTGAACCTAAATTATCCTAAGGACAAACACACACACCCATGCCCGATGGAGGACTCGAACCTCCGCCGGGACCAGCCACGAAGTCCATGGCTGCAGCGCCCAGGACCGCTCGGCTAATCCCGCGCTGCGAATAACGAATTCCCTAACGATTTCCTAAATGGAATGTCCCATCCTAGCTCCATCTACCATTCCGCGTTTAAACTATGTTAGTTCCCGGTGTGCGGCCATGATCAATTCTGGAACCTTTTCAAACGAGTCACCTGGGTGCAAATGACAGCTCCGCCAATGCACTGCTCTTTAATACCTTGTGTACGAGACACTACCGCGATCTGTATATATGCATATCGCTATCGCTATCCTACGTCAGTGCATGACTCCCACTGCTAGTTCTGCCACATACCGTCTATGAATGCTTATTGGACGTTCACATCGAACGTAATGTGACTAGACCGCGTATATTGTAATTGCCCGTTCTCGCTTAGGACGTCTAATAGCATATTATTCGTGTTCAGCGAATGGCTTAGCTTGGTAGGGAAACAGAATGGCACAGCAAACACATTCCTATGAAGTTATGAGCGGGAGGTCACTGGAAGAGTAGACGTCAGCTACCCCCAGTGTGACACGTACTGGAAGTCGATTTTTGTACATAAAATTGTTTCACAACAGTGTGCAGGACTCCAGTAGGGAGGAATCACGACAGCAGAATAGGCAGGGTTGACAACGTCCAACAACCAGGCTTCAGGGTCGTTATCTTATTTTAAGTGTCAGAATGGGTGTAACCTGCACAGCACACTTTGCGGCTAGAGAACTGGCCGTAGCGCCCGCGTCACATTTTCTCCCACCGGAGTGCACCTCGTCGCCCCGAAGAGGTTGCTCTGTACTCGGCGACCTGCCAAATGCATTCCTCGCAAACAGAGACTGCGTAGCTCGGCGAATGTGGTGTATTATCCACAGTAAGTGGAATCAGAAACAGTGGAGTAGGGTCTTGTTTACGAATGATTCGATATTTAGACTGGAAAGTAATCCTTGACTTCCTTCCATCTGGCGAGAATCTGATGCTCGATCCACGAGACAGAACCCTATCAAAACTGATTGGTACTTTCTAGCTCTAAGGATTTATTTTGTACGGCTTCTATCAGATTGAATAGATCTTTACGTATAACTTCCTTTAAAAATGAATAAGGCACGAATTAACAAAATTAAATCTACATCTACATCTACATGACTACTCTGCAATTCACATTTAAGTGCTTGGCAGAGGGTTCATCGAACCACAATCATACTATCTCTCTACTATTCCACTCCCGAACAGCGAGCGGGAAAAACGAACACCTAAACCTTTCTGTTCGAGCTCTGATTTCTCTTATTTTATTTTGATGATCATTCCTACCTATGTAGGTTGGGCTCAACAAAATATTTTCGCATTCGGAAGAGAAAGTTGGTGACTGAAATTTCGTAAAAAGGTCTCGCCGCGACGAAAAACGTCTATGCTGTAATGACTTCCATCCCAACTCGTGTATCATATCTGCCACACTCTCTCCCCTATAACGCGATAATACAAAACGAGCTGCCCTTCTTTGCACCCTCTCGATGTCCTCCGTCAATCCCACCTGGTAAGGATCCCACACCGCGCAGCAATATTCTAACAGAGGACGAACGAGTGTAGTGTAAGCTGTCTCTTTAGTGGACTTGTTGCATCTTCTAAGTGTCCTGCCAATGAAACGCAACCTTTGGCTCGCCTTCCCGACAATATTATCTATGTGGTCCTTCCAACTGAAGTTGTTTGTAATTTTAACACCCAGGTACTTAGTTGAATTGACAGCCTTGAGAATTGTACTATTTATCGAGTAATCGAATTCCAACGGATTTCTTTTGGAACTCATGTGGATCATCTCACACTTTTCGTTATTTAGCGTCAACTGCCACCTGACACACCATACAGCAATCTTTTCTAAATCGCTTTGCAGCTGATACTGGTCTTCGGATGACTTTACTAGACGGTAAATTACAGCATCATCTGCGAACAACCTAAGAGAACTGCTCAGATTGTCACCCAGGTCATTTATATAGATCAGGAACAGTAGAGGTCCCAGGACGCTTCCTTGGGGAACACCTGATATCACTTCAGTTTTACTCGATGATTTGCCGTCTATTACTACGAACTGTGACCTTCCTGACAGGAAATCACGAATCCAGTCGCACAACTGAGACGATACCCCATAGCTCCGCAGCTTGATTAGAAGTCGCTTGTGAGGAACGGTGTCAAAAGCTTTCCGGAAATCTAGAAATACGGAATCAACTTGAGATCCCCTGTCGATAGCGGCCATTACTTCGTGCGAATAAAGAGCTAGCTGCGTTGCACAAGAGCGATGTTTTCTGAAGCCATGCTGATTACGTGTCAATAGATCGTTCCCTTCGAGGTGATTCATAATGTTTGAATACAGTATATGCTCCAAAACCCTACTGCAAACCGACGTCAATGATATAGGTCTGTAGTTAAATGGATTACTCCTACTACCCTTCTTGAACACTGGTGCGACCTGCGCAATTTTCCAATCTGTAGGTACAGATCTATCGGTGAGCGAGCGGTTGTATATGAGTGCTAAGTAGGGAGCTATAGTATCAGCGTAATCTGAAAGGAACCTAATCGGTATACAATCTGGACCTGAAGACTTGCCCGTATCAAGCGATTTGAGTTGCTTCGCAACCCCTAAGGTATCTACTTCTAAGAAACTCATGCTAGCAGATGTTCGTGTTTCAAATTCTGGAATATTCCATTCGTCTTCCCTGGTGAAGGAATTTCGGAAAACTGCGTTCAATAACTCCGCTTTAGCGGCGCAGTCGTCGATAACAATACCATCGGCACTGCGCAGCGAAGGTATTGACTGCGTCTTGCCGCTTGTGTACTTTACATACGACCAGAATTTCTTCGGATTTTCTACCAAATTTCGAGACAATGTTTCGTTGTGGAACCTATTAAAGGCATCTCGCATCGAAGTACGTGCCAAATTTCGCGCGTCTGTAAATTTTAGCCCATCTTCAGGATTTCGCGTTCTTCTGAACTTCGCATGCTTTTTCCGTTGCCTCTGCAACAGCGTTCGGACCTTTTTTGTGTACCACGGGGGATCCGTTCCATCTCTTACCAATTTATGAGGTATGAATATCTCAATTGCTGTTGCTACTATATCTTTGAATTTGAGCCACATCTCGTCTACATTCGCATAGTCAGTTCGGAAGGAATGGAAATTGTCTTTTAGGAAGGCTTCTAGTGGTACTTTATCCGCTTTTTTAAATAAAATTATTTTGCGTTTGTTTCTGATGGATTTGGAAGAAATGGTATTGAGCCTAGCTACAATGACCTTGTGATCACTAATCCCGGTATCAGTCATGATGCTCTCTATCAGCTCTGGATTGTTTGTGGCCAAGAGGTCAAGTGTGTTTTCGCAACCATTTACAATTCGCGTGGGTTCGTGGACTAACTGCTCTAAATAATTTTCGGAGAATGCATTTAGGACAATCTCGGAAGACGTTTTGTGCCTACCACCGGTTTTGAACAAGTATTTTTGCCAACATACCGAGGGTAGGTTGAAGTCCCCACCAACTATAACCGTATGAGTGGGGTATTTATTTGTTACGAGACTCAAACTTTCTCTGAACTGTTCCGCAACTGTATCATCGGAGTCTGGGGGTCGGTAGAAGGAGCCAATTATTAACTTAATTCGGCTGTTAAGTATAACCTCCACCCACACCAATTCGCACAGAGTATCTACTTCGACTTCACTACAAGATAAACCACTACTGACAGACACCAACACTCCACCACCAATTCTGCCTAATCTATCTTTCCTGAACACCGTCTGAGACTTCGTAAAAATTTCTGCAGAACTTATTTCAGGCTTTAGCCAGCTTTCTGTACCTATAACGATATCAGCTTCTGTGCTTTCTATTAGCGCTTGAAGCTCAGGGACTTTTCCAGCGCAACTACAACAATTTACAACTATAATTCCGACTGTTCCTTGATCCTTGACTGCCGTCAGGGATTAGCCGAGCGGTCTGAGGCGCTGCAGTCATGGACTGTCCGGCTGGTCCCTGCGGAGGTTCAAGTCCTCCCTCGGGGTGTGCGTGTGTTTGTCCTTAGGATAATTTAGGTTAAGTGGTGTGTAAGCTTAGGGACTGATTACCTTAGCAGTTAAGTCCGATAATATTTCACTCACATTAAGTATGACTGTTTTCACGTGTGGCTCTACAGACACCCATTCTTGTGTAGTGCGGCAGAACATTTTATTTCATTTAATGTATCCTAGATTAACGTGACAGACTCTCAAATTTACCCTTTCATGTATAACGTTGTTTCGTCTTGAAGCTCTCGAATTGTCTTACCTCATCTGACATGAAAATAATTTACTGCGCCAAGAAGTTTTTCTTCGTGAGTACCTACTACAAGCAGACATTTTTCTCTTAGTTGAGAAAACCATCTTTGATTAGGTATTACAATATTTAATTTAAGTAATCCGCATAGGTTCAAATGGTTCTGAGCACTATGCGACTTAACTTCTGAGGTCATCAGTAGCCTAGAACTTAGAACTAATTAAATCTAACTAACCTAAGGACATCACACACATCCATGCCCGAGGCAGGATTCGAACCTGCGACCGTAGCGGTCGCTCGGCTCCAGACTGTAGCGCCCAGAAAATCCGCATAGGCATTGGGCTACTCCACACCCTACTCACTTCTACTCTGTGATAAAACTGATGCTTCAGTTAATTAAATTTACGAAAGGTCCGAACTTGAAATAAAGATGTGTGATTTGCCCTTAGTTTATAATTATTATTGTACATAAAAACTTTCAAAATTGCTTGCATTGTTCAACAGATTAATGTACAAGCACCGGCGGCTCTCAGGAGTCGTACAAAGAACGATCCCTTATTACACGATTGTAAATGGTATCAAACGTGCAACATCTATTTGGTGAATGAAGTACCAAGTTACTAAACCAGATCACAGATTCAAGTTATGAACAGAGCCAAATCCGCCACACGTTGATAGTAGCCCTTGGTGCCTTTCTACTGCGAATCCACAAGAAGACCTTGTCAACAATTTTGCTCCAATGTAACGTGCCAAGTCGTAAAGAAAAAGCACACATTAGCGTGCGTTGCTCAGGAAACAGAGAGGAGAGGTATATGCTTATTGTTCCCACGTCCTCAATGAGAACTTATTGCTGCACTCATGAATAGCTCTCTCTCTCTCTCTCTCTCTCTCTCTCTCTCTCTTTCAAAGGATGGTATTGTAGTGATGGTCATTACCGCTTCATACCAATGTCACGCCTTGTATCCACAGCAGTCCAAAACGGAATACATCAGACAACTGTCTGACCGTCACCTGCGACTGCGACTTCTAGCGATCACTTCCTGGCCACCACTGTATTTAGCCACTAGTGTCTGCCTGCTCGCAAACACAGCTGCTAACACACTCCAACTGACTGCTACACTCCAATTTCCTGCTGCTCTCTAACTGCCACTTCCTCGTTTCGGGAAGTAGCCTGTCCAAGTAGAGCGACCAAACTCTCAATATTCATCGGCTGAGCCAAACCTCGCTCCAAAGACCACATGCAAAGACCTAAGTGTAGCCAATGGAGTAGAGAAGATGCGGAAATCGATGGGTGTGTTACCGATAGAAAACCAAAAGTGCGTGCTTGCAATCGATATGTAAATAAATGGTACTTATGAAAGACGGCTGATTAGACATCTTCCGATATCATACTTCACCTACTTTCATTCCATAATGTCATATGGTATAATATTTTGGGGTACCTCTTCAAGTCAAAGAAAAGTTTTCAGAGTCCGAAAGCGTGTAATACGTATTATTTGTGGAGTAAATTCACCGACGTCCTGTAGAAACCTCTTCAAAGAACTCGGTATACTAACTACTGCCTCTCAGTATATTTAATCGTTAATGAAATTTGTCCTAAATAATATATCTCTTTTTCCAACAAACAGCTCAGTTCATACATACAATACCAGGAACAAAAATGATCTGCACAAGGACTTAAAAGCACTTACTTTAGTTCAAAAAGGGGTCCACAACTCAGGAACACTCATCTTCAATAATTTGCCAGCGAACATAAAAATTTTACTTACAAATAAAGATCAGTTTAAAAGGAGTCTGAAAGATTTACTAGTGGCCAACTCTTTCTACTTCACTGACGAATTTTTTAATAGAAACAAATGATGTATATGTTGATACTATCAGTATTATAAAAAATTTGACATGTTCCAAGTCCACGAGGATCTCCTCAGCACGGATCTATGCAACGAAAAACTAATCTCATCTAATCATACTTCCTGGCAGATTAGAACTGTGTGCCGGACCGAGGCTCGAACTCGGGACCTTTGCCTTTTGCAGGAAGGTGCTCTACCAAGTCTCTCTGCAATATGCTTTCTTCCAAGTGTGCTAGTTCTGCAAGGTTCGCAGAAGAGCTTCTGTGAAGTTTGGAAGGCAGGAGACTAGGTACCGGCAGAACTGAAGCTGTGAGGACGGGGGGGTGAGTCGTGCTTGGGTAGCTCAGTTGGTAGAGCACTTGCCCGCGAAAGGCAAAGGTCCCGAGTTGGAGTCTCGGTCTGGCACACAGTTTTAATATGCCAGGAAGTTTCATACCAGCGCACACTCAGCTGCAGAGTGAAAATCTCATCAGGAAACCTTCCGGTATCAATAAAATTGCTGCTAATGACTATTGCTGACCTCCGCATAATGCCTAGATCAGCTGTAAGTAGTGCTACCATAAGCCATGCTGAACGGCTTCTTCCATACTATTGCGACCTAGCCTGGATCACAAGTCATATAGACATTCTGAATGCCAAAGGCGGAAATTTGTGGTAAGAGCCTATGGGACTAAACTGTTGAGGTCCTCGGTCCCTAAGCTTACACACAACTTAACCTAACTTACGCTAAGGACTCGATCCTCCGACACGCGACCGTGGGGGTGGGGGGGGGGGGAGGGGCGAACCGTGACAAGACGCCTGAGACTGCGCAGCTAAACGACGCGGCGCCAACGGCGAGGCAGCTGTCATATTGCCCGAAGATGATCTTGAATATCGCTGTCTGATGAGTACCGGTTACTACCCCTCTCCTTGTCGACACCTCATGTACGGTACTTTGGCAGAGGCAGAAAGCTCTCTCATAATCTGGAGAGTAAAACTTCAGAATGCAAGTAACTTTCGTATGACGTGTCACTGGAAAACAACATAACTCGATGAAACTTGGACCAGACGTAGAAAGAACTTCTACTGTATATCACAAAAGGTAACTGAAAGAAATACGCAATGAAACGATCAGGTATGACGCTATTATCTAAAGAACAATAAGACTCAAGTCACCGTGATTTATGATCGTCCCCTGGACAATACAAAAGGCGGGACATGGTTCGTAATAAGCTGTGTGATCAACCATGTACGTCAGTACATGCTCTGCAACGTGCTCACAAGCTGGCTATAAAGCTCGAGAGGAGTTCTTGAGGTAGGGCGTCCCCTTCTTCCGCCAGCACCTTTGGCAATGCTGGATGGGCGTTGGCGTGTATGACGTACTGCAGTACATCTCCACAATGCATCGGACACATGATCGATGAAATTTAATTTGGGGGAATGGGCAGGGCAGTCCAGGCCAGAGCTCCTCTACATGCGTTGTCATCCATGAAAATGAAGTCAGTGCCGAATCCGCCCCTGAAAAGACACACATGGGGAAGGAGTACAGTATCACAATAACGTTGACCGGTGAGTGTGCCGAGTTCGAAGATTTGGAGGTCACTACACCCGTGCAACAATACTCATCCCCACACCATAACAACTGGACAACCAAAGCAACCGTGTTGGACTATGTTCCTAGGTGCATTACGTATTTACAGCTCTCGTCATATAAGACTGCGTCCAAAATAACTACTCAACTGAATCTGCTCTCATATGAGAAGAGCACGCGACCACACTCCTCGCTGGTCCAGTTCCTGTGTTCTTCGCACAACGATGTTCAGATGTCAACGGAACACAACGTACTAGTCGTCGGGTAAAGAGGCCATTCCCATGCAGTTACCGTGCCACAGTGAAGCGTGAGATTGCGTGCCTTGTAGTCCTGTTAAATGTGGCTGTAATTGTACTCTGTTTGACGTGGGTTTCTTCTTGCCTGTTGCAAAATGTAACGGTCTTCCGCTGCTGTAGTTGACGGTGATCGACCATCTCCTCACCTTCGGGCTGTAGTGCATGGTTCAGAACATTCCTCATTCCTGTGAAATAATGCTGTGAGGAATACCAAATTTCTGGGCTACACTCGTCGCATTTCGACCTTCTCACAATTTCTGTTGATTATTCCTCGTGTGAAGTAATTATTTAATTTTTTAATCTGCTACTGTCATTTACAAGTAACCTGCCACCTAGTTACTAAGACAGGTCGTATTTTCACAATATCAAATTGTACGCGTACACAGTGTGAAACGTATTTGATTTTCTTATTTGTAATAAGGATTAATAATATAGTAGCTGTAAGCACTTACAGACTTAAAAGTAATTAAGAAAAGAAAAATCTTAAAATTATCGGTTTATGAAGAGAAGATAGAAATTTAGAAATATGGAGAGAGGTTATGACATATTATCACTTTATGACATATTACAGATTCGGAAAAATTATCTAAAATAACAAAAACCTTTCAATTAATAAGGAGAAATATCTCGGGTGTGAGGGCAGATCGTTGAGCCTGTCATATTTGAGGTAGCGTACAAAATATGTTTAACATTCATTTCATAAATTTATGTTTACAGACATTTGTTGTATTACTCTTACATTACAATTGTTACAGGCCATATGTGCTTTATACAAGGGCGTAATCGTTGCATTATTTGTGCATCTTTCAATTCCTTATTTCTGAATGTTGTATGCGGGATATTTGTCTTGTCTGTTAGGTAAAGCCTTATCTAAGTTTAATAACTAATTGCATCTTTTTCATTACAGATATTATTTTACATTAACTTATCTGTTTCAGCACCTGAGTCTATTTCTGTGTTTGTGTCTATGTATACGTCATTCCAAGTATTCTGTTGCCGTATTTGTGTGCTTGCCCTTATTTGTGTAGGTGTTTGTCCTTGTTTCTATAACTCCTGTAACGTACGTGACACGTTATTGATTATATATCATTCAGTATGCTTCAATCGTACGGCTGTCGTAGAATTTGTCCTATGTTGTCATACTAAGTTCGCGATCGGATGTGCATGAGTGTGTCACAGTGTAAAGTCACATGTTCAGGAGTTCCTAGTTCTCCACAAGCGCACATGGGTCTTCGGCTGAGACCAAACCAATAAAAGTAGGACCGCCTTCAGAGTAATGACACTTCGACCGTCAAAATTTTATCAGTAAATTGTCGAGGTATTTTTAATAAAGTTCCCGAACTTACTGCCCTCCAGGAAAGTTCTCGCGCTTAAATTATACTCGAGACCGGGAGCTGGCAGAACCCCAAAGATACTTAGCGCGTCATGGAATGTATATCGGAAAGACAGATTACAGGACGCAGCAAGGGAAGGGTTCATTGCAACTGACAAAAATATTGTCTCTTTTGAGGTCGAAGTTATGTGTGACAGTCAGTCATCTGGTAGCGTGTAACAGATCTACGTAAAACCGAGTTAATCGTTGGATGTTTTTACCGGCCACCTGACTCTGCTATGACAGAAAATAGTTCAAATGGCTCTGAGCACTATGGGATTTAACTTCTGAGGTCATCGGTCCCCTAGAACTTAGAACTACTTAAACCTAACTAACCTAAGGACACCACACACATCCATACCCGAGGCAGGATTCGAACCTGCCACCGTAGTGGTCGCGCGGTTCCAGACTGTAGCGCCTACAGTCCTAGAGTCATTCAAAGTAGGTCTATGGTCAATAGTGCGCAAATACCCAGGTCATGCAATACTAGCTGGAGACGAATTTAATCTCACGAGGTACAGACTGGGATGTCTATAGACTCATTGCGTGGGGGGGGGGGGGGGGGGGGGGGTACAGAAAGATAGTCATGCGAAATACTTTTGGACACTTTTCTTCTGAAAATTGCCTTGAGCAGCTAGCTCGGCAGCCCATATGCAATAGAAATGTCTTAGGCCACGGAGCTACAAACGCCAACGGCCTTGCCACAGTGGTAGCACGGTTCCAGTCAGATCACTGAAGTTAAACGCTGTCGGGCCTGGCACTTGGATAGTCACCGTCGGCATCTTGCGCGTGCTGTTGGCAAGTGGGGTGCACTCAACTCTTGTTAGCTACTTGATCGAGAAGTAGCGGCACAGGTTAGGAAAACTGACAACGGCTGGGAGAGCGGTGTGCTGACCACATGCCCCCCTGTATCTGTGTCCGGTGAGGCCTACGAGCTGAGAATGACACGGCGGTCGTTGAGCCTTCAAGACCTGTCCGTATGATGTTTGTTTTCGACTATAAATAGGCCGTACCTTCTCGACAACGTCAGTATAGATACGGGTGCTAACGATCAATGATAGCATTACAGCAATTGTGATTAGGAAAGTTATTACATCAGTCAAGAAGGATAGAAGAGTATTTCTGCAAGAAAGAGCAGTTAAGGAGTTGTTAGCATCTCACTTAGACAGTGAACTAACATCACTTAGTTCCAGTAAGATGGACGTAGAGGAATTATGGGCAAAGTTTAAGGACACTGAAAATCCCTGTCTAGAGAATTATGTGGATTACGGACGGAAAAGACCCACCGTGGTTTAATAACGAGATTGGCAAACTGCTGACGAAGTGGAGGCTGTTGCACCCTCGGTTTCAAGGAGAACGCGCAAATGACGACAAGCAAAGGTTGGGACAGATTCGTACGTCTGTGAAAAGGTTTGTGCGCAAAGCATACAGCTACTACCACCGTCATACCTTATCAACATATCTGGCAGAGAACCCGAGAAAATTCTGGTCCTATGTAAAATCATTAAGTGGGTGCAAGACTTCCGTCCAATCACTTGTTGACCAGTGCGGTGTTGAGCTGAAGATAGCTAAACATAAACATGAAGTTTTAAATTTCACGTTCAATAAATAGGTAAGGCAGGAGACTCATAGAAATATATCGTCTTTTGACAATCGAACAGACTCCTGTATGGGCGACATAGTAATAAGCATTCCTGGCGGAGAGAAACTCCACAAGGAATTGAGAACAAATAAGTCACCACGTCCGTACGCAATACCAGTTCGGTTTTCCGAAGAGCACTCTACAGCACTGGCTCCTTACTTAGCTTGCATTTATCGCGTATCTCTCGCCCAGCGCAAAGTCCCTAGCGACCGGACGAAATCGCAGGTGACTCCAGGGCAAAAGAAAGGACCAACAAAATTACAGACCTATATCACTAACATCGGTTTCTTGTAGAATCCTTGAACATATTCCCAGTTCGAATATAATAAATTTTCTTGAGACCGAGAAGCTTACGCCCTAGAATCAGCATGGTTTTACAAAGCATCATTCGTGCGAAACTCAGCTTTCCCTTTTCTCACATGATATACTGCGAATTACGGATGAAGGGCAACAGGCAGATTCCATGTTTCTAAATTTCCGTAAAGCGTCTGACAAGGTGTCCCATTGCAGGCTGTTAAAGAACGTGCGAACATATGGAATAGGTTGACAGATATGCGAGTGACTGCAAGAGATAGTAAGTTATAGAACCCAGAATGTAGTCCTCGACGGCGAATGTTCATCAGAGACAAGGGTATCGCCAGGAGTGCCCCAGGGAAGTGTGGTAGGACCTATTTTATTCTCTATACACATAAATGATTTGGTGGACAGGATGGCAACCAATCTGCGATTGTTTGCTGATGATGCCGTGGTGTACGGTAAGATGTCGTCGTTGAGTGACAGTAGGAAGATGCAAGATGACTTAGACAAAATTTCAAGTTGGTGTGATTAATGGCAGCTAGCTCTAAATATAGAAAAATGTAAGTTAATGCGGATGAATAGGAAAAGCATACCCGTAATGTTCAGATACGGCACTAGTAATGGCCTGCTTGACACAGTCAAGTCGTTTAAATATCTGCGAATATTGTTGCAAAGCGATATGAAATGGAACGAACATGTGAGGATTATAGCGAGTAGTCGACCTCGGTTTATTGGGAGAATTCTAGGAAAGCGTGACACATCTGTAACCCAGACCGCATATAGGACGCTAGTGCGACCTATTCTTGAGTACTTTTCGAGTGTTAAGGATTCATACTAGGTTGGATTAAGAGAAGATATCGAAGCAATTGAGAGTTGGACTGCTAGATTTGTTACTGATTGGTTGAAACAACACGCAAATGTTAAGTATATGCTTAGGAAACTTTAATGCGACTCCCTGGAGGGAAGGCGACGTTCTTTTCGGGGAACACTACTGAGAAAATTTAGAGAACCGGCATTTGAAGCTGACTGCAGATTGATTCTGTTGCCTCCGATATACATTGCGCTGAAGGACCACGAATATAAGATGCGAGAAATTAGGGCTCATACGGAGGCATACATGGAGTCGTTTTTACCGCGCTCTACTTGCGAGTGGAACAGGAAAGGTACCAGCGATGGTACAGGGTACCCTCCGCCACGCACCGTAAGGTGGATTGCGGAGTACCGATGTAGATATAGACGGAGGTGTTCTGAGTACGGACCATGCCCCGTGAGGAAATGGACTACATCACGTGCGGGATCTGAATGTTTTAACCTCACTCGTTCCGTGATGTTTGGGAAAAAGTTGTAGACGCGACGCACCTTTTCTGTGGAATCTCATTCTCTCTGCCAGGTATCGTTACGCCAGAGGTTTAGTTGGCGCCTTTCTGTGATGTTTTCTTCTACAATTTCAAATTCCATGTCACGTATGCCTTTAATAAACCAGTACGCTTTTGCTTCTTGACGGATGATCATCTCAGTGGGGCACACTCCCATCACCGATGTTGAGCCGAAGGCTCCCGACAACCTGAGCATTACAGTTCTTGGCCACGTCTCACACTGATTTTATGTGTTGCATGCCTCAGTTGAGGCTCCCCGGCACTCGCTAAAAAGCATACTATGGATTCGAATAGTGCGAGATGAAACGTACATATCGTCTTTATGGATAGTCTATATTTTGTTATATTTACCCTTGCTAATTAATGCATTATTTTCATTGGTTTTTCGGTTGTTATGTCTGATATGTTCAGTGATCTTCAGTTTGTCGCCGGCCGTTGTGGTCGAGCGGTTCTAGGCGCTTCAGTCCGGAACCGCGTTGCTGCTACAGTCACAGGTTCGAATCCTACCTCGGGCATGGATGCGTGTGATGTCCTTAGGTTAATTAGGTTTAAGTAGTTCTAAGTCTGGGGGACTGATGACCTCAGATGTCCCATAGTGCTTAGAGCCATTTGAACCATTTTCAGTTTGTCGTCAATGCGTAAACCTAAATATCTTGTTACTCTTTTGCGTTGCAAGGTTGTGTCATTTAGCTTGATCCTGGGGTTTCTTTTATGTTCACCTTCCAGTAGTAAGTACACCGTTTTATTAACTGAAATTGGAGGTTTATTGTTGTTGCACCGAACACTGATGTCTACAGGAGCTGCATAGTCTTTTGTTCTAAGTGACTTCTTAAGTTTCCTGCTACCACTACCAACGAATCGTCAGCGAACGCCACTATCCCCTTTGCTCTGAGAACTCCAGTGACCTGCTCCCTAGTCCGCAGCTCGTGGTCGTGCGGTAGCGTTCTCGCTTCCCGCGCCCGCGTTCCCGGGTTCGATTCACGGCGGGGTCAGGGATTTTCTCTGCATCGTGATGACTGGGTGTTGTGTGATGTCCTTAGGTTAGTTAGGTTTAAGTAGTTCTAAGTTCTAGGGGACTGATGACCATAGATGTTAAGTCCCATAGTGCTCAGAGCCATTTGAACCATTTTTTTGAACCTGCTTGCCATTCTACAACTCTATTTCTGCAGTAGTCGACGAAACTGATGTATGAAGCTTGTCAAAAGCGCCAGAGATATCAATAAATATTGCCACCACATATTTGTCCTGTGTACTCTGAGTTATATGCAGAGCCCTATTTAGTTCTAATGGCTCTGAGCACTATGGGACTTAACATCTGTGGTCATCAGTCCCCTAGCACTTAGAACTACTTAAACCTAACTAACCTAAGGACATCACACACATCCATGCCCGAGGCACGATTCGAACCTGCGACCGTAGCGGTCGCGCAGTTCCAGACTGTAGCGCCTAGAACCGCTCGGCCACTGCGGCCGGCCCCTATTTAGTGCATCGTCGACAGACTTGAGCGACATGAACCCAGACGGATGTGGATTGAGACCCATAAGCTGTCTGTGTGACTTTCAGTAGACTTATCGTTCTATATGATTTTGAGTTTGCTGAGTCATTGTCCTCTGATTTTTGATAATCACTGCATTGGCCGTTCTCCAACAGGTGGGTATTCTCACTTGTAGTAATGAGTGATTGAGTAAGTCCGTCAGGTAGGGCAACAGCTTTAATGGGTTCTGAGTGAGCACCATCTGGGCGCGGAGCTTTTCTGTCTTTAAGTTTCGTTATCGCCAGTGCATCCTCCTTGCGAGCGAAAGGAGAAGTGATTCCAACATTTACGTAGTTAATGCCCATTTGTCTGCGTAGGTCTATGTGGTGGTGTTGGTTGTGTGAAGGGTCATCGTCTGGCAGTAGCTCGTTCAGCAGGTATCCTGCTGAGCATCTCCAGCCGTGTGTCATTGTACCATTGTACCGTTTTATCGCTTTAATATTGGCATTAGTGTTGGTGTTTTTACTCTCTCAGTTTCTATTTTGAGGAGCTCTCCCCATATGTTATTCTTTAAGTTGATCCCGACAAAATTGTCTCAACGGTCCTGCCTTGTTTTTTTTGTAATTCGTCCTTGTATCGTCGTTTGGTTTCAGGTTTGTAGCCTGACGTCTTTCTCTTGTGTTGTTTTTGCTCGTTGTTAGTATCGTCTTTTTTTTCGTGAGTCCTTCGTTAGTTCTGTTAATAATGTCGACCACGGTATACTTTGGTTACGTATGTCACTGATTTGTAGGATTGCAGCAATTTGAGCTCTCTGTAGTAGATCAGTTAATATGCATGCTCTGCAATCAATACTTTCTCGGATGGTGTGCGAGGGGAATAATTCTATAGCATCTTTTAGTGCCTGCCAGTTTGCTCTGTTCAGCAGCAGTCGCGGGCGTTTTTGAGTGAATATGTTTGTGTTTATGTATGTAGCAGTGTGTATAATTATTGCATTGTGATCACTGTGTGTTGCTCTGTCATGTACGTGCCAGTCGATGATATATGTTACAGATGTTCCGTTTGCTAAAGACATGTCTATGTTACCTCCGGCATTTCCACGGTCTGTCGGTGCTTGCCCTACATTAGTGAGCACAAAAGGGCTGCACTCATTTATGATGTCTGTTATTATTTGTCTTTTGGCTTCTGTCCTATCAGCATGTGAGAGTGCTGAATGTGCGTTAATGTCCGCGAGGATGTGTAGTCTTTTCCGGCCGAGGCGGGAGATATTCTCCCCTCAGGGAATGGGTGTTGTGCTGTCCACATCATCATTTCACCTCCATTGTCAACGCGCAAGTCGCCGAATGTGGCGTCGCTCTCAATAAGACTTGCACTTGGTGGCCGAACTTTCCGACTGGGAACTCTCGGACACTTACGCCATACGCTCATTTCCATTTCCATACCTTGTTATTGGCACATACTTTGTTGGGAGACCAGTCACGAATGTAGGGTTCCTGCAAACAAG
The DNA here is from genome assembly GCF_023897955.1 of Schistocerca gregaria. Classification (NCBI taxonomy): domain Eukaryota; kingdom Metazoa; phylum Arthropoda; class Insecta; order Orthoptera; family Acrididae; genus Schistocerca; species Schistocerca gregaria. The sequence continues at coordinate 179,302,140 of NC_064931.1, read as the reverse complement.
CGACATCCATCTCTAGCTCGTCCATCAACTTATTTAGTTCTGTACAGACCATTCAACTTCTCATACAGTTCAATTTTACATACACTCCTGGAAATTGAAATAAGAACACCGTGAATTCATTGTCCCAGGAAGGGGAAACTTTATTGACACATTCCTGGGGTCAGATACATCACATGATCACACTGACAGAACCACAGGCACATAGACACAGGCAACAGAGCATGCACAATGTCGGCACTAGTACAGTGTATATCCAACTTTCGCAGCAATGCAGGCTGCTATTCTCCCATCGAGACGATCGTAGAGATGCTGGATGTAGTCCTGTGGAACGGCTTGCCATGTCATTTCCACCTGGCGCCGCAGTTGGACCAGCGTTCGTGCTGGACGTGCAAACCGCGTGAGACGACGCTTCATCCAGTCCCAAACATGCTCAATGGGGGACAGATCCGGAGACCTTGCTGGCCAGGGTAGTTGACTTACACCTTCTAGAGCACGTTGGGTGGCACGGGATACATGCGGACGTGCAGTGTCCTGTTGGAACAGCAAGTTCCCTTGCCGGTCTAGGGATGGTAGAACGATGCGTGCGATGACGGTTTGGATGTACCGTGCACTATTCAGTGTCCCCTCGACGATCACCAGAGGTGTACGGCCAGTGTAGGAGATCGCTCCCCACACCATGATGCCGGGTGTTGGCCCTGTGTGCCTCGGTCGTATGCAGTCCTGATTGTGGCGCTCACCTGCACGGCGCCAAACACGCATACGACCATCATTGGCACCAAGGCAGAAGCGACTCTCATCGCTGAAGACGACACGTCTCCATTCGTCCCTCCATTCACACCTGTCGCGACACCACTGGAGGCGGGCTGCACGATGTTGGGGCGTGAGCGGAAGACGGCCTAACGGTGTGCGGGACCGTAGCCCAGCTTCATGGAGACGGTTGCGAATGGTTCTCGATGATACCCCAGGTGTAACAGTGTCCCTAATTTGCTGTGAAGTGGCGGTGCGGTCCCCTACGGCACTGCGTAGGATCCTACGGTCTTGGCGTGCATCCGTGCGTCGCTGCGGTCCGGTCCCAGGTCGACGGGTACTTGCACCTTCCGCCGACCACTGGCGACAACATCGATGTACTGTGGAGACCTCACGCCCCACGTGTTGAGCAATTCGGCGGTAAATCCACCCGGCCTCCCGCATTCCCACTATACGCCCTCGCTCAAAGTCCGTCAACTGCACATACGGTTCACGTCCACGCTGTCACGGCATGCTACCAGTGTTAAAGAGTGCGATGGAGCTCCGTATGCCACGGCAAACTGGCTGACACTGACGACGGGGGTGCACAAATGCTGCGCAGCTAGCGACATTCGACGGCCAACACCGCGGTTCCTGGTGTGTCCGCTGTGCCGTGCGTGTGATCATTGCTTGTACAGCCCTCTCGCAGTGTCCGGAGCAAGTATGGCGGGTCTGATACACCGGTGTCAATGTGTTCTTTTTTCCATTTCCAGGAGTGTAGTTCTTGGATGTAATTTCTTTAAATTCAAACTGAAATCACCGTGTGCTCTCACTAAGTGCTTGTACACGCTGTTTAGGTCCAAACAGTCTCTCCTTCGTGTGAATACCACCACAGTAGTCAGCAGAGTTCTCGTTTGTTGGAAATTGGAAATTTGTGGTAAGGGCTAATGGGACCAAACTACTGAGGTCATCAGTCCCTAAGTTTGCGCACTACGTAATATAACTTAAACTATCCTACGCTAGGGACAACACACACACCCATGCTCAAGGGAGGACTTGAACCTCCAACTGGGGGAGCCGCGCGGACCGTGACAAGGCGCCCGAGACCGCGCAGCTCTCGTTTATCAGTCAGGTTTTCTGTTCGCAGGAACATGCGATCAGTCTGTTCCATAGTTAGGTAACATATTTTCGTCCCTACTGGGTGGTTAAGCAACGTTACTAACTGTAGGGCAGTTTCAAATACATCTCTATTTTCGAGTCTGTTTAAGCGTAGATTCTCCCCAAGGTCCCTGTAGTCAACTGTTGTTCCTTTATCGTGTTCCTGTTTGTTGTTCGAATCTTGTGATATGTAGATTTGTTCATATGTGTTTGTTGTTAATGCTGCTGTGGCAGTCGCGTTTCCTTTCTTATTTATTCTCTGTTGTTTGTCTTGTAATATGTCGCGTTTGATGTCTGGGTTTGCTATCGGAGTATCTGTAGCACGTCTGTTTATCTTTGCTGCTTGTTGATGGGTAGGCGGTGCATGAGTTTTTGGTTTGCCTGATATGTTTATGGTTTCAGTATGTTGCTTGTCGCCGGTCGGGGTGGCCGAGCGGTCACTACAGTCTGGAACCGCGCAACCCCTACGGTCGCAGGTTCGAATCCTGCCTCGGGCATGGATGTCCTTAGGTTGGTTACGTTTAAGTAGTTCTAAGTTTTAGAGGACTGATGACCTCAGAAGTTAAGTCCCATAGTGCTCAGAGCCATTTGAACCATTTTCTGTTGCTTGTCACTTATAGTTTCTGTATTTATGTCGTCACATTCTTATTTGTCTGTTTGTATTGTAGGAGTCTTGGTTTCATGTGCAATCTGTACTTTATGATGCCGCATCCGGATTTCGTTGTTGATGGTTCAACATGGTTCAAATGGTTTCAATCACTATGGGACTTAACATCTGAGGTCATCAGCTCCCTAGACATAGAACTACGTAAACCTAACAAATGTAAGGACATCACACACATCCATGCCCGAGGCAGGGCTCGAACCCGTGACCGTAGCAGCAGCGCGCTTCCGGATGAAGCGCCTAGAACCGCACGGCCACACCGACCGGCGTTGTTGATGATACTGTGTTTATTTTTGTACGCTTGTCTTAATTGTTGCGTTTATTTGTTTTGAATCTTATTGTGCTACTTGTTATTCTGATGTTTGGTGTGTTTCATACTCAAGCTGTAAATGTATATGAATGTTTCCCAGATGCCTTGATGTATTTGCATGTTGTCTGATTTATGTGATTTCGTTGACCTCTCGTTGTCCCTGCAGACTGATTCGTCTTCCAGCTCCGCTATTCTTAGAATAATCGCAGTCTGGAAGGACGCCCAGTTAAACATGACTTGTTTAAGCTGCCTATCTACACAGTAGTCAATGATACCTTGTATACATGCGTCATCAATGTATCCTGTGATATGAAGCTATTTGTTTATTGTACGTAATGATATTGGTGGCACTGTCTCAATGTCTGGGTTAGTGGTTTGCAGTAGCCCCATTTTTGCCCTCATGGTACCGCATGCTGTCATGCTCTTGTTCTGCTGCATGGTAATTTGTGTTTACACTTAATGTTGTGATAGGGTAGTGATGTGTCTCCCATTTAATCTTGTACCTTCTCAGTGAACATTGTTGACATCGTATTCTGTCGGCTGAGTTTGCCTTTCATATAGCCGTTTATGTATTGTTCATTGTGGTCCCCCTTCTTCATCGCGGACTGTGTTTCGGTATTTTCATGGGATGCACCCTATGGTTGCCTCTTCCTGACAGTCTTCCTTTTTGTGTCCCAGCTTTGCACATTTGCCACTCACCTGTTGCTTGCACAACGTTTAGGTGGATGTCCAGCAGCTCAAACATTTTTGTACAGTTACATATTCTTTAATGGTCAGTTCTTTAAACTGTATGCAGACCCTGTCTCTTTGGAGTAGCAGTAAGCCAACCATGGGGGAGACCTCAACTATGTTCACGCGTCCCGTTTGGTGCCGGTTGCGGTGGCCGTGCGGTTCTGGCGCTGCAGTCCGGAACCGCGGGACGGCTACGGTCGCAGGTTCGAATCCTGCCTCGGGCATGGGTGTGTGTGATGTCCTTAGGTTAGTTAGGTTTAAGTAGTTCTACGTTCTAGGGGACTTATGACCTAAGATGTTGAGTCCCATAGTGCTCAGAGCCATTTGAACCCATTTGGTCCTGGATACTTCTTGGTTAATTTCTTACTTTAAAATGTGTTCACTCAAGTTTATCTCGTATATTTCTTCTAGGAAGTCCTTATTTGTCAGTGTAGTAGGTATCTGATAGATGGCGGAAGTATTCTAAGTTTTCTGGGTTCAAATGGTTCTGACCTCAACTATGTTAACTATACGCATCCCATTTGGTCCTGGATACTTCTTCGTTAAGTTCTTCCTTTTAAATGTGTTCACCCAAGTTTATCTCGTACATTTCTTCTAGGAAGTCCTTATCTGTCAGTGTAGTAGGTATCTGATAGATGGCGGAAGTATTCTAAGTTTTCTGGGTTCAAATGGTTCTGACCACTATGGGACTTAACTTCTGAGGTCATCAGTCCCCTAGAACTTAGAACTACTTAAACCTAACTAACCTAAGGACACCACACACATTCATGCCCGAGGCAGAATTCGAACCTGCCACCGTAGCGGTCGCGCGGTTCCAAACTGTAGCGCCTAGAACCGCTCGGCCACCCCGTCCGGCTTTTCTGGGTTCCTGGTATTTGATATTATTTAGTTGTGCAGTTCTCGCTATGATTTTTTTTTCTCCTGTGTCTCTGTTTTCAGAATTACTGTATTTCCTGTCGACCTGATGGCCTTGATTTTGATCTGTCTTTTCTGTGATTAACAGTCTTCGTAGGATTTATCCTACAGCCTTTGCATCTTGATTATACGCAGATTTGAAGAAAAGAACACTTGTTTGTTTGCCTTTAGCTTAGGCAGTGCATCTTTAAACCTTAGGTTTTGGTTTAAATGTTGCGCCGGTTCTCTTCTTCATAGTCTGTTATTTCTGCGTCTAGGCGGCGGATTCTGTCCTACGCGTCTGGGGCAGTAGCAGCAGCCGGTACTTTCCGCAGTCTGCGAAGTAATCCAAATATTGTCTTCTGCCAGGCTGTAATGAAGAATGCATCCCGGACCTGCCTCATTTGGAGCTATACACACGGTGTCCTTACGCCATGTGGGATCCAGCTCTCTGTACACGACCGAAAGAGTTCTGGGAACATGCTCCAGCACTTTCATTCATTTTCAACGAGTAGTTCATATTTTACGTTACTTTGTTGATCTCCTTAGATTTTATAGAGCAGTGTATAACTTGGGAAAATTCCTCCTTCCGTTGCGTCTTTCAATAGAAAACAGGTGGAAGCTTGGCTGGCAGTAAGGTTGCCTGTTACGCTGCCTCCACTAAACAATTCCTGATGCTTCTGGCTGAAACTTGGGTAAAATGTTGCCCTTAATTGGTCATACGGTTGCGGTGAGATTAGTAATGTCTACTCACCTGATGCAACAGCATGACATGTCTGTACAGCTCCCTTGGACTATGGACACCAAAACTGATACACGGCTGCCACAACACGTCCAACGTCGTGGACAGCTCTAAAGGGACAGTCAGTCTCTCACAGACGCACAGTACGCTTAAGCTGACTTTCAGATAATGACACAAATTGCTTTTGTCGATGTCATCTTCAAATGTCTAAAACGTTTATTAATCTAGCACAATTGTGTAAACAGTAGAGCACTCTTTTGGTAAAACAAATACAGTTGTTAGTGACTCACGATTTTACGTGCTGTTTGTGGTTGAACAACAAAAAATGGGGTATGAGTTTGAAATTATCAAAAAATTAGGTATACGATATAGGGACAGTCGCGTTATATACAATAAGTACAAGGACTGAGAGGGAACAGCAGTCATGGAAGACCACGAGACGAGTAATCCGATTAAAAAGGACGTATCCCAGCCATGAAGTTTCTCCTGTACTTGTAAAATTACCTTAGGCTCCTGTAGACCATCTCAAGTAAGTGTACACAACGGTAGATTTCCCATTAGCTTTGGTCAGTTAAGATCCTACTCACTTACCTATACATTAGATGTATTGCATATTCATTGAACTTTACCTCAAGTCGGCTGCTTTGTTTACGTTTGCGATCAGTTTCTTACTACATTTCCCTACAAACCGGAAGCGATAAGCCGTCTAGGTTTTAGAAATTGAGTGAGACTATATAAAGGGCCGCGTAATCCACGGAACATTTTTGTTCTACATAGTAATCCTCGTGCCTGTTACTTAAAAATGAAAGGTATTTATAGCAAAATTGAAATTTTCGATGTTTGATTTAGGTTTTATTCTAAAATTGTTGATTTCTAACGTGAAACAGAGGGATGTTGTTGTGCAAATAAAAGAACACAGATTTATCATAAAGCAGCAGAAAACGCAATTTCGTAAAAAGCAAAACAAGATAAAACTTACACGACACCATGAAACAAAGGTATATCGAATATCGCATCATTACTTCGTAGAGTTTGTATAAAACATGTTTTTGCTATTCATAAACAACTTTCGTATTCAGCAATTATGGCAGGAAACTCTTGCCCTTGATCATGATGAAGGACGTTCTAGTGAGTACAAAATAATAACAATAATTATGCAAATTTTTTTATGTTTTCTCATTTAAACTGTACTTGCATCAAAATTAATTGCTTTAGTTATATAAAGCGCAGAAGTTAGCGATCAACTAATTTTTATAGCTTATAAAATGCAATTTATATTCTGTAAAGATATAATGGACTAACAATGTCCTCTAATTACGCGCAAAACAGACAACCAAACAAAAAACGACATTAAAACACCGGCTCCCAGTTGCTCTCTTATACATTCATTTCTGTTTCTTTGCCAATGGGTGCTACCAATACTACCTGTAATCCTACCATTTACTACGTGATTTATGTGCTGTACAAAACTATTGAGCTGTAGTTCGGCGAGGACACTGATATCCTCAGTGAAAGTGAGGAAAGGGACCTCTTGAACGGAATCAACAGTCCGATGAGAGCAGGATGCGGACTGAGAGTAAAAAACGAAGGAAGTAATGAGTAGCAGCAGAAATAAGATTACCGACAGACGTAACATGGAATTTGAGGCTAACGTAGTAGAGGATGTGAAGGAAGTCTGCCACCCATGAGAGAAAATAATATACGACGGCGAAGCAAGGAAGATTTAAGAAACAGAACTGTGCAGGCGAAGGGGGCATTCTTCTCTAAAGGAAATCTGCTAGTATCAAACGTAGACATCATTTTAGAAAGAAATTTTTGAGAATATTCAAAGGAGCACAGCATTATATCTGAGCGAACCATTGCCTATGGTGACACCGGAGAAGAAAAGATCGGAAAGCTCTTGAGAGTCATGATACACAAGGACACTGAGAATTAAATGGACTGATAAGATATAAGGAATTTCTCTTCAGAACAAGAGAGGAAAAGAATATGTAGGTAACACTGACTACAAGAAAGAACAAAATGATGTAACATGTGTTAAAACATAAGAGCCATAAAATGGAGAAACTTCTGTGGAAGATAGAGATTGGTATCTGTTCAACAAATAATGAAGCACGTTGTGCGTAAGTGTTTTTCTGAGATGTGGAGGTTGGACCGGGAGAAGAAGTCGTGGTGAGCTGATGAAACCAATCAGATGACTGAGGACCCACAAAAAAATTGTTCCACAGTCCGGCGGACATTTAAGCTCTATGTAAGTTCAAAATGGCTCTGAGCACTATGGGACTTAACAGCTGAGGTCATCAGTCCCCCAGAAGTTAGAACTATTAGGACATCACAAACATCCATGCCCGAGACAGGATTCGGACCTGCGACCGTAGCGGTCGCACGGTTCTAGACTGAAGCGCCTAGAACCGCTCGGCCACTCCGACCGGCCTCTATGTAAGTGATAGTGATACAAAGAAAAGAGTAGAAATTTCAGACAACTGGTATATTAAGAGAGGTGCTTGTATACGGACTTGCATTTAGTTGAAACTTGGCTTAAATTCCAGTCCAACAGTCCTTATTGCCAACTAATCCAGTTGAATGTCGTAAAGGTTCTATCAGAAAGGCTAATTCCGTCCGTTGCCTGTGTGAAGTTTTAAGCTAATGTTCCATCTCATATTGCGTTATTCTTGACTGGCAGGGCATAAGATTACAAGAAAATCTGAAATGGTATTACTGGCAAAAATGAAGGATTTTTTTTCAGCATACCAGAGTCACACTACCGATATAATAAGAAGGAACGATGAATGTTGTTTATGTATTATTCTCTGGTACGTTGTTAAGAATCCAATTATTTATTGCTATACATGTAGCCGACTTGTTGATCCCACACAGTTTCAGTCAGTGAGAAGTCTAGTGAACAGACAGCTAGAATATTCCTTAGAATGATGGTGGCTTTGACCGTTAAGATGCCCTGCTTATAGCAACAAAAGTGTTCTGTATGGAGGAGCAACATCGAATATTGTGACATACCTTCTACATCTACATTTACATCTACATTTATACTCCGCAAGCCACCCAGATGTGTGTGCGGAAGGCACTTTACGTGCCACTGTCATTACATCCCTTTCCTGTTCCAGTCGCGTATGGTTCGCGGGAAAAACAACTGTCGGAAAGTCTCCCTGCGCCCTCGAATCTTTCTAATTTTACATTCGTGATCTCCTCGAGAGGTATAAGTAGGGGAAGCAATATGTTCGATACCTCATCCAGAAACTCACCCTCTCGAAACCTGGCCAGCAAGCTACACCGCGATGCAGAGGCCTCTCTTGTAGAGTCTGCCACTTGAGTTTGCTAAACATCTCCGTAACGCTATCACGCTTATCACATAACCATGTGACGAAACGCGCTGCTCTTCTTTGGATCTTCTCTATCTCCTCTGTCAACCCGACCTGGTACGGATCCCACACTGATGAGCAATACTCAAGTATAGGTCGAACGAGTGTTTTGTAAGCCACCTCCTTTGTCGATGGACTACATTTTCTAAGGACTCTCCAAATGAATCTCAACCTGGCACCCGCCTTACCAACAATTAATTTTATATTATCATTCCACTTCAAATCGTTCCGTACTCATACTTCCAGATATTTTACGGAAGTAACTGCTACCATTGTTTGTTGCGCTATCATATAATCATACAATAAAGGATCCTTCTTTCTATGTATTCGCAATAAGTTACATTTGTTTATGTTAAGGGTAAGTTGCCACTCCCTGCACCAAGTGCCTATCCGCTGCAGATCTTCCTACATTTCGCTGCAATTTTCTAATGCTGCAACTTCTCTGTATACTACAGTATCATCCGCGAAAAGCCGCATGGAACTTCCGACACTATCTACTAGGTCATTTATATATATTGTGAAAAGCAATGGTCCCATAACACTCCCCTGTGGCACGACAGAGGTTACTTGAATGTCTGTAGACGTCTCTCCATTGAGAACAACATGCTGTGTTCTGTTTGCTAAAAACTCTTCAATCCAGCCACACAGCTGGTCTGATATTCCGTAGGCTCTTATTTTGTTTATTAGGCGACAGTTGCGGAACTGTATCGAACGCCTTCCGGAAGTCAAGGAAAATGTCATCTACCTGGGAGCCTGTATCTAATATTTTCTGGGTCTCATGAACAAATAAAGCGAGTTGGGTCTCACACGATCGCAGTTTCCGGAATCCATGCTGATTCCTACAGAGTAGATTCTGGGTTACCAGAAATGACATGACACTCGAGCAAAAAATATGTTCTAAAATTCTACAGCAGATGGATGTCAGAGATATAGGCCTAGAGTTTTGCGCATCTGCTATACGACCCTTCTTGAAAACTGGAATCACCTGTGCTCTTTTCCAATCATTTGGAACCTTCCTTTCCTCTAGAGACTTGCGGTACACGGCTTTTAGAAGGGTGCAAGTTCTTTCGCGTACTCTTCATGAGAACTTAGTGACTGTAGTTGCTAGCAATTCAAATGATCGGTGGAATATAACAGTAATCGAAAGCCTCCTGCCGGTTGTTTGTCTTTATGATACTATGTAACGCATATTGTAACATCTTCCTAACTATGTACAAGGTTTTCTTACTCATTGCAATCATTATTTTAGTCGTTATACAGGCACTCTTGTACCTAAAATACCAACTATCACCAGTCTGCTCGATTTTGGCTACACTGAGACATGTACGGTTGACATTACTTTGTAATAGGTTGCTTCGAATGGGAAAAATATATTATGAATCGTTACAAGATGTGTATGTTACTGTAGAACTTAATTTATAATATCAAACTCGAGGAAACATTCCCCAATTTGCCTACATGAGTAGAAAGAAAATGAACAAGATCATTGCTAAGTCTGCACTTACTTGACAGAGCGCTTCCGTAGTCTACGAAATCTTGGATATTGAATTGTCGCGTCCAGTCTAGCGCATCAACATAGCCATCAGTTTTAATGTGTTTTGCGTCACGGGTTGCAGCTTCACCGCGGGCTAAATTTAGCTTGGAGCGGGTGAGGCGAGTGGGTAGTTGGTGATTGCTCGAGCGATAACAGCTACGCCGTGGGCGGCAGGCGCGCTCCACCAGCTCTTCGGAGGTGTCACGGCTTGCTAACAGGCACAACATAAAAAGGAAGTGGTCGTTGTGCTGCACTGCCTCGGGCCGCCGCGCCGTATTAGCTTCAAAGCCACTTCGCCACTTCTCGCAATACGATACTTCCGGTCCGCTAAATCGAATGCAGCCGGCGACCGCCACCCTGTTACCCATCTCCGTTCTCTCGACTATGGAACGCAGCCTATACTTCGTGCAAGTTACAAGATGACGGCTTGTATAGACATAAGTGGTGTTCATACGAAAAACAGTGACAAGTATACCGGCAAAAGCAGCGCGTGCAGAAATTTTAGTGACGTAATCAGACAGTTTAATTAATGCTCATAGGAATCTTCAACTATACGTCAATGTCCTAATGAGCGATATAAAAAAAACTTACATCTGAAAAGTGAACCGTCATCGTCACAAAAATTGTGTGCACTTTCGCGTGGCGCCGAAACCCGAAATTTAAAAAAAAAAAAAAAAAAAAAAAAAAAAAAAAAAAAAAAAAAAAACTCTGAACACTATGGGACTTAACTTCTGAGGTCATCAGGCGCCTAGTACTTAGAACTAATTAAACCTAACTAACCTAAGGACATCACACACATCCATGCCCGAGGCAGGATTCCAACCTGCGACCGTAGCGGTCACTCGGTTCTATACTATAGCGCCTAGAACTGCACGGCCACTACGGCCGGCCAAATATAAAAAAAGCTATGGTCTGAAAAGTGTGAATTGTTATCGCTACGAAAATCGCGTACATTTCAGGATGATAGCGAAACATATCCACGTAAGTGGTCTGCAATAACGAATGAAACAAGTGTTAGTGATAAACATGAAAGTGTAAGCCGTGATCACAACCAACTTCATAAGCAAGGCATCGGTGAACAAACGAAACAACAGCGAGAGTCACGTAATAGGTACAGCGTTCTTTCCATAACAGACAGCCACGGCAGAAACTTGGCGAGTGCTTTACAAGACAATAAGAAAGACTCCCCATCAATGGGAATAGTAAAACCGGGTACAAGTGTGATAAATCTTACCGGTGTCGACCTGCACGAAAAAATGAAAGACGGAAATGAATAAGTCGTTTGCATGGCTGGTGCCAACGATAACACAAGAAACGAGGAACAAGTTAGCTTAGCGAACCTGCAAAAATTCTTAGAAATTAATAAACCTCGAGCCACAATAGTTAAGACGCTACCTCAGTAATGATGTAGTATACATTTCGTGTGTCAGCAAGGACATACGAAACACGAACATTAAAATGAAATAGATGTGTGCTTCATCTGGAAAATGTACAGTAGTGGATATAGGTAACCGGCACAAATACCTACATACCAAACATGGGATGCATCCAAATTTGGGAGACAAAAAAGTTTTATGTGACAAGATAAGCAAAATTATCGTATAAAAAGATGACTTACACATATTTCTCAATCACAGAGGTAACAGAGATGCTTTCTTTTTTTAGAGTAGAACGTGGCAAATTAACCTTTACATACGACAATCTTCAGTATTGAACGAATGAAACAGAACACTTGAGGGCGAATGTAAACGAAATTAAACCACATTTCGTCATAGCGAGCCGGCCGTTCTAGGCGCTTCAGTCTGGAACCGCGCGACCGCTACGGTCGCAGGTTCAAATCCTGCCTCGGGCATGGATGTGTTTGATGTCCTTAGGTTAGTTAGGTTTAAGTCGTTCTAAGTTCTAGGAGACTGATGACCTTAGATGTTAAGTCCCATAGTGTTTAGAGCCATTTGAACCATTTTTTTCGTCATAGCGAGTGAACTGACTTCCAAGGAAGAGGAAGCATGTGGATTCTGGCTAAATGACTACTAAATCATAAACCTGTTCCGTAGAAAAACACATAAAGATGGTGGGGCAGGTATTTACAGTAGAAACCATATAGCACGTAGAAAAGTCAAATGGACTGCGGATATGAGTACCGATATGGTACTCGAGGTCGTAGCAATAGATTTATAACTAGGGAACAACAGCCTGATTATGGTAGCTCTGTACAGGTCATCAGGAAGCAGCAGTGAAGATTTTTTTAATTCTCTGGAGGACTTGCTGGAGAAGACATCAGCGTATAAAAAATATGAGCTGCTTGTTGGAGACATCAACAGGCACTCATTAAATAATAGCCTTAATTATTTCCGTTATATCGACTTATTACAGTATTATAGCTATAACCACATGAACTCAGAACCTACAAAAGTTACTTTGGATACACATACATTCATTGACCACATTCTAATAACCATAACATAGGAACACGTAAACATAATCACCTTAGAAAACCATATACGTGACCACAGAGCATTTATTATGGAAACTGATATAGGGTATGTAGTCATAACTAAAAGTGATACATTTATATATAAAAGAAAATTTAATCGTAATAAAATTAAGTGGGCATTAGCGAATGAAAATGGGAACCAGTATGCAATGAAACTGATGTGAGTAATAAATGGGAAATTTCTGTAAACTATACAATAAAACTTAATAAATGAAACATGTCCTTTAGTAAAAGAAGTAAACATAGCTATAAATCTTATAGCTGAGAATTCACTCCTGAAACTGTTAAATGAGAGAGAACATGAGATACTGCTGTATACTCTTTAGAGATACTAAATTACAATATGTTTAACAAAACACAAACTGCTCAGGAAAATACAGATATTTCTTGATAACCATAAAGTTCAGAAATCTGACTGTTAAATAACCAACTCCAATTGTGTTAGTAAAACGGCCAGGAAAATAATGTATACAGAATGTGGGAAACAGAAATCTCGTGAACACGACAGTGTAACGTTAAAAGAAAATGAAGAAATAATAAATGACCAAAAAGAAGTTTTCATACAGAAGCTTAGTACAATTGGCACAAAAGAAGCACTTGTCTGGATAACCAATTTTAGTGGTAGAAATACTAGCCAATCCTTTGTCATGTATGGCATTCTAGAGAGGGAACTCCTTACAATAATTTCAAAACTTCAAGCTAAAATGTTTTGTTGCTGGGATGACATTTCACCTCAGCTGATGACGGTATGCAGAGGAGAATTAGTGAAGCCTGTGACACATCTAATAAAAGCCTCCATCGACATTGGAGAATTCCCCAATCTTTTGAAAATCACTGAAATTCTACCGGTTTATAAGAATGGAATAAAAACTGGTACAAAAAACTATAGGCCTGTATCTTTAACTTTAGAATTTGGAAAATTGCTAGAGAAAGTAGTATTAAATTAACTTCAGGCATATTTCATCAAACAATCTATTCAAAAATTTACAACATTGTTTTAGAAAAGGAAGAGACCTGTAACAGGAGTAGCAACTTTTATACATGAAATATTAAAGAAGCTGGATGAAGGAGAAAAGGAAAAAGGCACTTTCCTGGATGTGAGTAAAGCTTTTGATACTGTGAATAATCATATACTTTTAGTGCATAAATTAGAAAAATATGGGATGAGAGGAGTACCCTTGCAACTATTTACTTCCATTTGAAAGACAGGAAACAATGTGTCAATCTTAATTATAAAAGGAATGACCAGTTGGTAACAACTAAATTAACCCACAGAATACATCAAGTTTGTAAGCTATGCTAACGAAAAATCTTTTGTCAGCTAGGGCCGTGATATGAAAACTGGTGCCAACAGTAATGAAATCAATAACATTTTCTGGCAACTTACCTTACTTCAAATAACCCAGTTGTAAATAGTGAGAAGATAGTGTCAACGCAATTCATGTTTAGCTCTAATCACAACATAAATGGTACACAGTTCACATCTCCATTGGCACTTAGCTAAACACAAATTTTTGGGTATTATTGTTGATGAACATCAACCATGGAAAGAGCGTATACATCATATTTGCAAGAAAATCAGCACAAATGTGTATCTCCTGAAACAGGTCTCACCCTTCCTGGGATTGATACATTCGGATCTTCAATACGATATTGAGATGTGGATTGGGTCACCAGCACTCTGTATAGACTTTTAGACTAAAAGAAAAGGCAGTAAGACTGGTAGCTAGGGTAAACTAAAGAGAGCTTTGTAGAGAAATTTTCAGAAAAGATAAAGTTCGTATCACCTACTGAATGCAGGAAATCATGTTTGTGAAACTAAATCCAGAACACAATGTAATAAATAGTAATTTACATAACTACAATGCACGACGAAGAGAAAACCTCCACAGAACAGTAAAAAAAAGTGCTGTGGACTGTAGTCGTATACAATAGGAACAATGTTTTACAACAGGCTACCAACTGGGCACAAGGTAGCTAATTCAAGCATCTTACAGAATCATCTGAAACATTTATTAATAGAGAAAATCTGTTATTCAGTAAAAGATTTTAAGGTGTAATGTCTCTTTGTAAAACAGTGTATGTAGCTATAAGTTTCCTTTTTTCAAAAAAACCTGATGATTTCACACCTTTACTCTTTATATCAGCGTGTACATTTATATATATGTGAACTAAATCTATGTCACTGCCCGACAACTGATTATTATACGAACAGCAAATAAATGAATAAACTCTACAATTTTTCACAGTGCCTAGTAAGCAAATTGAGCGCAAACTTCACGAAGCCTCAAGGGGTGAACGAAGAAAGGATCAAAATAACCGGAATGAACAGCGACTTTTGCTAACTCCTGCAATGCTTAAAAGGAGGATTGTAGAATAAGGACGTTCTTCTGTAGAATTTGAAGACATAATGACCAGATGAGCTACGTACTGTTGTTAAATGTATAATATAAAATACCGTATTGGCACGGTGACACAATAACACGAGAAATGCACATACGTTTCCTGATACATCTTTTATCTGCTGTAATTCTCTTATGCAAATTCTTTGTCTTCAAAATTATTGACGAGGAAATGCAACTTCTTTGCTACGCAACCACAATATTGTGCGACAGATGTGCAGTGAGAAATATTTGCGATTTTCGACGTCAGAATGCAGTGCACGAATTCTTCTCGCCGCTGTGTGTGTTTCACATCTTTAAATTATTCGCTATGCTACAGCTATAAATTCTGTGGCTAATGCATTTAAATATTACTAGTACAAAACTAACCTTGTGGCCACCTCACATGCTATTACAAGGAATCACTAATGCTTTCCACTAAGAGAATTTATGTAAAAGATACATTCCAACTGGTGGTAATGGCTGACTATGGAAACGCGCAGTAAATGAAATAAAAGCCTTATGGCTGACGCTGGATCATATACATTTTGTCATTTTAATTTACAGTCGCAGTTCTCACAACATTATGTATAATGGATGAAAATGATAAATAGTAAAATAACCTACACACTGAGTCATCAAATAGCACATACACGCCTCTTCCTGTACGGTGATTATTTACTGTAACAAGGCAGTACTGCAAGTAAGCTTGGCTTCCTACGCTTCAACGGCGCTAGAATCACAGTCAGGAGTGTAGCATGCGCGCAGAATAGCAAAACTGATCTTCACTACAATATGAATCTTGCATCTTGTCACGTAACCAGTTGAGTTACAAATAAAGCGAGGCATAGGTTGGTACAGTGGTGAACTCTGATTACTGTGTATAACAGAATAAAATTTGGAAAAGAAGCTTCTGACCAGCTGATTAACTCAGTTCCTCTCAACATGATGAATATACTCTTCTACTCGTAGAACAAATAAACTTCTCAAAAAATGTTCGTAACCACCTATTTAACATGGAACGAGTCTTGGGTTGGATTAAGAGAGAGCAGGGAATAAAAGAAAAGTCTTATCAAACTCAAGAAATAACTTCACTACGAAATAAAAAATAAAAATAACCTCAGTTAAGTCTGTTGGAAATAGTTGTACATATTTTGGACATCTATAAAAGCTGAACATGCTGCTAGATCATATTCAGTATTGTGTTGCTTGGCCCTAAATTGGGATCCTACTTGGCATGCAGTCCAGAAGATGGTAAGGACATTGATGCTTGAAAACAGCTCTAAGCACTATGGGACTTAACATCTGAGGTCATCAGTCCCCTATACTTAGAACTACTTAAACCTAACCAACCTAAGGACAGCACACACATCCATGCCCGAGGCAGGATACGAACCTGCGACCGTAGCACAGCGCTGTTCCGGACTGAAGCGGCTAGAGCCCCTCGGCCACAACGACCGGCACATTGATGCTTGAGCCTGTACCGATCTTTGAATGTGAACTGGTCAGTGGGTGCCACCTTAGTAACAAATCCATCATAACCATTTCAACCCTTCCAAAGCTGCCCAAGTCGGCTGTTGGTGGACCGATTGCAAAGTGGAAACGCGAAGGAGCAACCATAGCTAAACTAAGACCGGATCGACCTCATGTACAGACGGACACATACCATCAAGCCTTGCAGAGAGTAGCTGTGAAAAAATTACATAAATCAGAAGAAATAATCACTCGTGAGTTCCAAAGTGTTACCAGCTGCTAGCGCAGTGACTGTGGGTTGGGAGTTAATAAATGGAGTATATGGTCGAGTAGCTCCTCATCACCCACGCATTTCTTTAGTCAATGTCAAACGACGCTTTATGTAATGTGAAGAGCCAGCCACTGGAATGTTAATGACTAGAAACGAGTGATTTGGAATCATGACTCACGCTATGCCCTGTGGTTTGGTCCCCTTACTGCGCTTAATGAAACACTAAATGCGGAAGGACAGCCTGCGAAGATATTTTCGGGCATTTTGTACTGCGTACAATAGAGGAACGGTTGGGAGACGATGATTTTGTATCAGAAACACAAAGCACTCTCTCATAATGCAGCGTCTGTGGGGCAGTTGTGGGTAGTGACATTCCTGAAATGGACTGTCCTTATCAGAGTCTCGTACCTGAACCCAATGGAGCGCCTTTCGGATTAGTTAGATTGTTGACTTCACGCAAGACCCCAGCGTTTAACATCACCACCTACTCTGGTTTCGACTATTGCCGAAGAATGGGCTGCCATTCGTCCACAGACATTCAGACGATTCATTGAAAGCGCCTCCGGCAGGGTTCAAAACGCCATAAAGTCTAGGGGTGAACATTTCCCACATTAATGTTCATTAACAGATGTCTGCATACTTTTGATCAGATAGTGTACCTTGGCACCTGATCGCGCCCATACTCTTCTGCGACGATCATTAGACGACAAGCAAATCTTGCAGTCTTTTCTGAAGAGAACCCGACTCTTCTGACACAGGTTCCCTTCCAGTTGTTCCATTGCCCATTATCGTCGAACAACAGGATGCTGGTTTGTTTCTAATGAACTCTTAAAGGCCATATTGATTGTATGGAGCCGGCTGTGTACTGTTTGGGTCGACACAACCCTCCCAGTTGTTCATTGTCCTTGGGGTACCTACGAGCCATAATTTGTAGGTAATGGTCATTAACTGGCGCCGTTGTCGGCGGGGATCACGACAGCGGCTGAATGTTCGAAGATGGTGGAGTAATGTACGCCAACCTCCCGTGTTGACATCCCTTGCCGTAAAATAACAATGTGCGCACGGCCTAAACTTCAAGTTACTCTGCTTGTTTTGCTGACAAACTGAACAGCATACACAAACCTCACTGTCTTTTTCACTTTTGGATACATCTACATCTACACAGACATTCTGCAAATCGCACCTAAGTGCCTGGCAGAGAGTTCATCGAACCACCTTCACAATACTTCTCTACTATTCCACTATCGAACAGCGTGCGGAAGAAAACGTACACCTGTATCTTTCTTTGCGAACTCTGACTTTCCTTATTTTATTATGATGACCGTTCCTCCTTATGTTGGTCAGCGTAAACAAAATATTTCCACATTCGGAGTTGGTGATTGAAAACTCGTGAGAAGATCTCGCTTCAACGGAAAACGCCTTTGTTTTAATGATTTCCACCCCAAATCCTGTATCATGTCCGTGACACTCTCTGCCCTATTTCTCGATAATACTAAACGTACTGCTCTTCTTTGAACATTCTCGACATACACCGTTAATCCTGTCTGGTAATGATGCTACACAGCGCAACGGCAGACATGTGTAGAGTTAGCAGTCTCTTTAGTAGATCTCTTGTATCTTCTAAGTGTTCTGCCAATAAAACGAAGTCTTTGGTTCGCCTTCCCCACAACATTTTCTATGTTTTCTCTCTAATTTAAGTAGAGAATGCAAGTTTACTTTTTATTTCATTACACACGTGGCTGTACGTAGACATATGCTGTAGGCGAAGAGCATTAAGAAAGAGATTTTCAATTAAAACAGCACAATCAATGAAAACCATAAGAGTAGTGCATAAGGGTTTTTGAGCAGATTACTTGGCGATGCCGAAAACAACAGACGTCAAAACACTCATAATACTTTTTCCCATTGTGCGGAATCTTTTCAGTTGACGAACCAGTGTCACTATGACAAGACAACGAATCGAGCAACAGGAACTATGATCCCTCTAGTTCAGATTACAGTAGGTTAGTAAGAGGTAGGAAGATAACTGTTGAAAGTCCCATTGGAGAATAGGTAATTAGCGTAAGAGCAAAAGCTCGCATTAGCCATGGACAGTGAAAGCAATTACGACGATGGTTTGAAAAGTTCTTGGAACGGAATAGAAAAGACGTACTTACATCACGACAACATTTTAAATTTTTCAATGTAGTCTCCTTGTAGATTAATGCACTTGGTCCAACGATGTTCCATTGCCTTGATCCCACCTCGAAAATGAGTTTCCTCCAATCCTGCAAAATAGTTGTCAATTTCGGCTGTTAATTCTTCGTTTGAAGTGAATGTTCGTCTACTAAGAAAAATTTTCAGTTGGTTCAAATGGCTCTGAGCACTATGTGACTTCTCATCAGAGGTCATCATTCCCCTAGAACTTAGAACTACTTAAACCTAACTAACCTAAGAACATCACACACATCCATGCCCGGAGCAGGATTCGAACCTGCGACCGTAACAGTCACGCGGTTCCGGACTGAAGCGCCTAGAACCGCTCGGCCACAACGGCCGGCTTCAGTTTTGGGAAGAGATTGAAGTCTGATGGAGCCATATCAGATGAATAAGGCGGGTGTGGCAACAATTCATACCTTGGTTCACGTAATTTTGCCATAGTGACGGCACATGTGTGCGGGCGCGCATAGTCTTGATGGAAGAAGACTTTCTTCCTTGCTCAGCTTGGCCCTTTTTCGCGTATCTTTTGTTGCAATTTGTCCAGGAGGTTAACACAGAATTCTCCAATAATTGCTTGCCCAGTGGGGAGATAATCTACAAACAGAATCCCCTTCGCGTCCCAGAACACTGATGCCATGACCTTTCCTGCCCTAGGAATTGTCTTTGCTTTCTTTGGTGGCGGAGAATCAGCATGTTTCAACTGCTTCGACTGTTTTTTCTTTGTCTCTGAGGTACAGTAGTGCAACCAAGTTTCATCTGTGGTTGCAAAAATGGTTCAAATGGTTCTGAGCACTATGGGACTTAACATCTGAGGTCATCAGTCCCCTAGAACTTAGAACTACTTAAACCTAACTAACCTAAGGACATCACACTCATCCATGCTCGAGGCAGGATTCTAACCTGCGACCGTAGCGGTAGCACGTTTCGAGACTGAAGCGCCTAGAACCGCTCGGCCACATCGGCCGGCGTGGTTGCAAACCGCCACAAAAAATCTTGTTCGTTTTTGCTAAAACGGGCCGAACATTGTTCCGATATGTCCATTCTCATGCGTTTTTGTTTCATCGTCAAGCGTCGCGGCACCCATCTTGGAGATAACTTTTTCATTCGTAATTCTTCAGTTAAAACGTGATGTATCCTTTCAGATGACCTCTGGCAAGCGAGGGCAATTTCACGCACTTTCAATCGGCGATACTCCATGACCATTTCGTGCACTTTTGCAATGATTTCTGGCGTAGTGACACAGCTTGGTCGACCACTGCGCCGACCAAATTTAAATTCGTTTGTCCACTTGGCAACAGTTGAATATGAATGAGCAGAGTCCCCCAGTGTATTATGGAAATCGGCATGAATTTCCTTTGCTTTCATACCTTTCTTTACGAAGTACTTAATCACTGCTCGAATCTAGATTTTTTCTATCTTTGCAAATCACTACGTGGGAACAACAGAGAGTCTCGTCACTGCCACATCTCTCTTCCAAGAGCACTGACGTGGCACGTGTTTACAGGCAACAGCCCAATGAGAATCACGTGAACAACTCGTAGCGCTAGTGGTGACCTCTCGTGGTGGTTCCGAGAACTTTTCAAACCACCCTCGTAGACGCCTTGTCAGGGATATTGCCTAGTATTCTTCCTAATTTATTTTAGAAAAGCACGGCAAACCTAATGCTGGATGACTGAGATGTCTCTGAACGTGCTCGTCGTGAATGTAAGAGGAGTGTGCCAGCTGCTGATCAATCTAATTTAACAACTTTCAAATGCAGGGTAACAAACGAGCTGTTGAAACGTTATTCACGGTGCAGCAGTAAGTTCTATATTTTGGGATTGATTACGTTGTAATGAATGAGAAATATAGTTGTCAAATTTGCTGCTAGCTTTCTGGAACTTTAAATAGAGTTGATTTGTGAAGCGTCCTGACATAGAGAGAAATGCATAACTGCCATAGCAGAGTATAGTGGATGCAGAGCTTTTGACAGTCATCTTTTTCTACCCGGTCATTGACAATGTCCTATCTGCTGTGAATAGCCCAAATTCTGTAAAGAAACTTTGTTTTTCCAAACCGTCGTTTCTGAGTGAGTTGGTCCACAAGACATCCATGAGAAAGAATAACAATCTTACAAAAATTACATTGTGTTCAAGGCATGTTTGAATATACTTAAAAGGTGTTCATTGATTTTAAAGTGAACTTCATTTTATGACTGATGTCTTCGCAGCAATGACCGTTCAGTTCCGTCGAAAATGGCAGGAGTGTGATTATGCCGTGAAACGCATCTTTGTCCCAGGCAATCAACTCAGAATGGTTGTCAGTTGGAGTAATATGCACCATACTCTTGACATACTCAGAAAGAAAAATATCAAAGGGATTTACACCAGATAAACGCTCTGGCCATGTGGCTTATACTTGTGGAAATACTCATCGTAATAGCTCATTCACAATGAAGTTAGGTAGGACTGTATTATATTGGAACCAGTTTTATGCCCACAGAAAGCATCACTATGTGCAGCTTTACCGAGCGCCAATGTTACTGTTGTTGTAACTTGACACAGTGCTCCTAGTTAAGTTCTTTTATCTGATATTCTAATGATGGACTACGTACGAAACACGTAAATAAAAAAAAATGTTTAACAACACGTGGACTGTTGTTTTCACCAGCCAAAGAGCGGTGTTAAGGACGTGCTCGTAACTTGGTTCTCCTGCAAACAAGCAACAAGCATTGAATTATATTCACCCATGACAGAAAAATAGTTCGATGTCCACCGCTCTAAAACTTAGAGGTACCTCGAACGGAATGACCTCCTAATTCCCGACCACTGTGGATTCCCAAAAAATCGGCCGTACGAAACCAAACTTGCATTGCTCTTTCATGATATCATGACAGCCACGGGCAGACGGGCAGCAGATATCAGGTAGGAGAAGCATTTCCTGAGTTTTGAAAAACAATCTCTGCGGTAGCACCCCAATCGTATGAGGCACAAAAAGAGAGAGAGAGAGAGAGAGAGAGAGAGAGAGAGAGAGAGAGAGACAGAAAAGAAAAGCTGTGACTGAACTGAGGATCCCTTGCTAGCGAGGACCCACGCACGTTTTCTTGGATGGAGAGCCGTCGACATTTGTAGAAGAAACTTCGCGTGTATTCCAGGGTTAGTACACGTGCTATTGACTTTGTATGTTGATGACCTGGTAGAGAATATTAATAGTGAAAAATGGTTCAAATGGCTCTGAGCACTATGGGATTCAACTTCTGAGGTCATCAGTCCCCTAGAACTTAGAACTACTTAAACCTAACTAACCTAACGACATCACACACATCCGTTCCCGAGGCAGGATTCGAACCTGCGACCGTAGCGGTCGTGCGGCTCCAGACTGTAGCGCCTAGAACCGCTCGGCCACTCCGGCCGGCTATTAATAGTCACATCAGTCTTTTCGCAGTTATCCACAGTGTAGTATGATATGAAAAAATACTGCACAAATACTCAGTGAGGTCTTGATAACATTTCAGAGTGATGCAGAGATTGCCAATTCGTTTTAAATATTCAGAAATGTAAAATTTTGCGCTTCACTAAATAATTTTAAAAAAACCGTATTGTCTCCCATGACTAAAATATTAAAGAATCACAACTAGAATCAATCACATTGTACATATACCTGGGAGTAATAATCTGTGGAGATATGAAATGGAATGATTATAGGTATGTATGTAGGTAAAGCTGGTGGTGGACTTTGGTTCATTGGTAGGATATTGAGAAAAAGAATTTATAAGATATTGGGAAAAATCTATTACAGAAATTACGTACGAAACACTTGTGCGGCTGAGCGTAAAATATATAACTCAAGAGTGTTGACTGTATACAAAGAAGGGCAGAACGGATTGTCACAGGACTTTTTTTGCAGAGACGTACGTTGAACCTGTGCGGCCCGCCTGGTACCGCAGTCATGGCTGCCGTGGGCACCCCGACTCGCACTGCCCGGTCAGCCAGTGCAGCCGCACCCAGGCCTCCCTGCCCGTACGGTGCCCGTCACAACTCGAGTCTGCCCTCGTGCCAGTGCTCTTTCAAGCCACGCACCCGCCAGGCACTGCACTGTTGCGGGCGCAAAACGAAATCCCTTTGACCCGTTTGCACGCAGGTTTTTGCTTTGATTACTATTTACCGATGAAGTACACTCCTGGAAATTGAAATAAGAACACCGTGAATTCATTGTCCCAGGAAGGGGAAACTTTATTGACACATTCCTGGGGTCAGATACATCACATGATCACACTGACAGAACCACAGGCACATAGACACAGGCAACAGAGCATGCACAATGTCGGCACTAGTACAGTGTATATCCACCTTTCGCAGCAATGCAGGCTGCTATTCTCCCATCGAGACGATCGTAGAGATGCTGGATGTAGTCCTGTGGAACGGCTTGCCATGCCATTTCCACCTGGCGCCTCAGTTGGACCAGCGTTCGTGCTGGACGTGCAGATCGCGTGAGACGACGCTTCATCCAGTCCCAAACATGCTCAATGGGGGACAGATCCGGAGATCTTGCTGGCCAGGGTAGTTGACTTACACCTTCTAGAGCACGTTGGGGGTGGCACGGGATACATGCAGACGTGCATTGTCCTGTTGGAACAGCAAGTTCCCTTGCCGGTCTAGGAATGGTAGAACGATGGGTTCGATGACGGTTTGGACGTACCGTGCACTATTCAGTGTCCCCTCGACGATCACCAGAGGTGTACGGCCAGTGTAGGAGATCGCTCCCCACACCATGATGCCGGGTGTTGGCCCTGTGTGCCTCGGTCGTATGCAGTCCTGATTGTGGCGCTCACCTGCACGGCGCCAAACACGCATACGACCATCATTGGCACCAAGGCAGAAGCGACTCTCATCGCTGAAGACGACACGTCTCCATTCGTCCCTCCATTCACGCCTGTCGCGACACCACTGGAGGCGGACTGCACGATGTTGGGGCATGAGCGGAAGACCGCCTAACGGTGTGCGGGACCGTAGCCCAGCTTCATGGAGACGGTTGCGAATGGTCCTCGTCGATACCCCAGGAGCAACAGTGTCCCTAATTTGCTGGGAAGTGGCGGTGCGGTCCCCTACGGCACTGTGTAGGATCATACGGTCTTGGCGTGCATCCGTGCGTCACTGCGGTCCGGTCCCAGGTCGACGGGCACGTGCACCTTCCGCCGACCACTGGCGACAACATCGATGTACTGTGGAGACCTCACGCCCCACGTGTTGAGCAATTCGGCGGTACGTCCACCCGGCCTCCCGCATGCCCACTATACGCCCTCGCTCAAAGTCCGTCAACTGCACATACGGTTCACGTCCACGCTGTTGCGGCATGCTAACAGTGTTAAAGACTGCGATGGAGCTCCGTATGCCACGGCAAACTGGCTGACACTGACGGCGGCGGTGCACAAATGCTGCGCAGCTAGCGCCATTCGACGGCCAACACCGCGGTTTCTGGTGTGTCCGCTGTGCCGTGTGTGTGATCATAGCTTGTACAGCCCTCTCGCAGTGTCCGGAGCAAGTATGGTGGGTCTGACACACCAGTGTCAATGTGTTCTTTTTTCCATTTCCAGGAGTGTATTTCACCTCTTACGTTAAATTAACTGATGGCTGTATACCACCAGGAACAAGATGACTGCTTAAGTCTCCTCCTTTTATTGTAGTTGGTAAATCGATATACTGTTAAGAGAATACGAAAAACCTCTGCACCTTACGATGTTGTGACAATAGTCAATTTGGTTAAAGATCGTCCTTCTAATTATCAAAATTTTTTAATACTCTATGATGAAATGGTAAGTATTGACACATACGAAAGTTAGGTGGTCATCCCGCGGCAGAACTGTACTCACATTGTATGAAGTTTATCTTTTTCTCACCAGCTACACCTTGCGCACGGCAAAGTCTTGCTTCAGACTGTTGCTTATTTGGCACAAATTTTCTTAAAAACCAAAAGTTTAAATTTATTGCTTCAGTGATCAAACACGAACCTTTTTACTGTGCAATACCGTACCGAATCGTTGATTAATAAGCTTGCGGTTCGGGAAATCTGTTTAAATTCCAATCAGATTTAGTAATTCGAAGGCCTATACCATTTCCTAGTACAAATTCGTCTTTCTTCGGAGAAAAATGTCAAGAACACAATTAAAGAAAATTCGAAGGTACTTGGAAAAACTTCCAAGACTATTTCCTTGCTCTGTCTAGTAATAACAACCGAAATTCGCAATTTCTTGGAAGAGACAACAATTCCGGAATACACAAGAATTGTAAATTAAAACGAGCACCTTCTGGAAACTTACACTGACGTTAACTTACAGGAATGTTATAAGCCTTCTGCCCACAAGGTGGACTGGAAAGAAGTCAGCAACATTTGTATTTGTAAGCATAATGAAATGTACCATAATTGGTAATCATAATTCAAATCTTTGTTGATATTGTTGGTAAGAAAGAAACAACAGAAAAACAACATTTTATTGAAATATGTAACATGTAACTATATGCCCGAAAATCTTCGGTCACACGTGTATTATTTTGATAATGGCAGGTTACGAAGAGCTAGGTGATTTCATGACATCACTTGACTATCAACTATACCTCGACAAAATACACAGTTTATTATAAAATAATTCAACAAAAACAGAAAATAAAGTGACTATTGTTATTACTTTCCTACATGTCAAGATAGTTGAAACAAACCACATTCTTATGTTCACCACACAAACGGCTTTGGCATGTTATACAAAAGGAATAACCCTTTCTATCATTATAACACTTACTTTCATTGCAAACATCACATCGAAGAGGTTTTTTGGCAGCTTTCCATATTACGGCTCACCTTCTTCTTCCCTGTGATAAGTCTTGATAGAATGTTGAAGTTCTCTTGGTAGACGAGAATTATAAGCTTTTTTCATCATAAGTGTTTCCGTTAGATCAATGGGAAGTCTTTTAAGGAATCGGCCACATTCCCTACTGGAGAAACTACGTGTAATGGGGGCGATTCAGTTTTGAAAGTACAAGTGCATTCACACCACATTTCATCTGTACGCAAGTATTCAGACGGCGTAAAATTACCTATATAGTGAGTGTTAAAAAGAGTCCAGAACTCTCGAAAGGCCATAGATTTGTCGTTTTGTTTCCCTCGCGTTTCCTTGTCGTCGAATCTAAGGGCACGGATAACAAATTCAAACCGGGCTTTAAACACCGTACACTGAAAAATCGGGGATCCACAAATTTATAAAAACATTTTCTAGGCGTTCAGTCGCAAATTCTGCATCTATCCGCTCCAGTTTAGTATTCCACAAGCCCTTTCATATCAGGTTTGTCAGCAGGTGTGATATACCACTGGACAGACCTGAATCAACGGCTATTCGATTTTATCATTTGTGTATTTCACCAAACTATCAATCATACCTTCAATTACAAACAATGAAAATAGTTTTGCCTCATCCGTCACGCCGTTAGCGATACCCTTACGCGAGAGAAGGTGTAATACCATTGTCACGTAGAAGACGGTGTAATTAGATGAATGACGAACACTAACTTCACTTAACAAAGGTTTATTCAGCACTTGCACATACAAGACCGCGCAGCGAACTGCCTCCGGCCAGAACACATACAGCATATACACAGCTACAGAACATTCCAGTACAATGATGCTTGACATTTGTGGATACGTCTAGAATGTACTTGCATCGAATACAGAAATTGAAATTGTACAGTCCAGGGGAGTTTTGAACTCACGACCCTCCATGCAACAGTTAAGTATCATAATGGCTACTTCACGTTGCTACTCAGCTTCTTCTACGACTCTTATGTTCAGATTCGTGGCCTCCCATTGGCATGGTGATGAATGTATTGGGATTCATCAGACCATGCAAAACTGCGCCAACGTCCAGTGTCGATGGTCACGTGCACAGTTCAGTAATAGTTGCCAATATCCTGGTATTAATGCTGGCACATGCATGGGTCGTCAGCTGCAGACGCTCATCGCTAGGAGTGCTCTGTGCACTGTGCGCTGAGACACGTTTGAACTCTGCCCATGAATAATTCTGATGCTAATTCCGCAACAGTTCAACGCCTTTTTACCAGTCTGCACAGACTACGACGCCCGAAATCGGTAAAGGGGGGTGGCTGCACAACCCTGCTACGTCTGGACGTGGTTTCACCTTGGTTTCACCACGTCTTGAAGACACTGACCACAGCAGTCCACGAACTCCCGACAAGTCACGCATTTTCCGAAATGCCGAGCCTCCACGTCAACAAATATACCCTGGAAATTGAAATAAGAACACCGTGAATTCATTGTCCCAGGAAGGGGAAACTTTATTGACACATTCCTGGGGTCAGATACATCACATGATCACACTGACAGAACCACAGGCACATAGACACAGGCAACAGAGCATGCACAATGTCGGCACTAGTACAGTGTATATCTACCTTTCGCAGCAATGCAGGTTGCTATTCTCCCATGGAGACGATCGTAGAGATGCTGGATGTAGTCCTGTGGAACGGCTTGCCATGCCATTTCCACCTGGCACCTCAGTTGGACTAGCGTTCGTGCTGGGCGTGCAGACCGCGTGAGACGACGCTTCATCCAGTCCCAAACATGCTCAATGGGGGACAGATCCGGAGATCTTGCTGGCCAGGGTAGTTGACTTACACCTTCTAGAGCACGTTGGGTGGCACGGGATACATGCGGACGTGCATTGTCCTGTTGGAACAGCAAGTTCCCTTGCCGGTCTAGGAATGGTAGAACGATGGGTTCGATGACGGTTTGGATGTACCGTGCACTATTCAGTGTCACCTCGACGATCACCAGAGGTGTACGGCCAGTGTAGGAGATCGCTCCCCACACCATGATGCCGGGTGTTGGCCCTGTGTGCCTCGATCGTATGCAGTCCTGATTGTGGCGCTCACCTGCACGGCGCCAAACACGCATACGACCATCATTGGCACCAAGGCAGAAGCGACTCTCATCGCTGAAGACGACACGTCTCCATTCGTCCCTCCATTCACGCCTGTCGCGACACCACTGGAGGCGGGCTGCACGATGTTGGGGCATGAGCGGAAGACGGCCTAACGGTGTGCGGGACCGTAGCCCAGCTTCATGTAGACGGTTGCGAATGGTCCTCGTCGATACCCCAGGAGAAACAGTGTCCCTAATTTGCTGGGAAGTGGCTGTGCGGTCCCCTACGGCACTGTGTAGGATCATACGGTCTTGGCGTGCATCCGTGCGTCGCTGCGGTCCGGTCCCAGGTCGACAGGCACGTGCACCTTCCGCCGACCACTGGCGACAACATCGATGTACTGTGGAGACCTCACGCCCCACGTGTTGAGCAATTCGGCGGTACGTCCACCCGGCCTCCCGCATGCCCACTATACGCCCTCGCTCAAAGTCCGTCAACTGCACATACGGTTCACGTCCACGCTGTCGCGACATGCTACCAGTGTTAAAGACTGCGATGGAGCTCCGTATGCCACGGCAAACTGGCTGACACTGACGGCGGCGGTGCACAAATGCTGCGCAGCTAGCGCCATTCGACGGCCAACACCGCGGTTCCTGGTGTGTCCGCTGTGCCGTGCGTGTGATCATTGCTTGTACAGCCCTCTCGCAGTGTCCGGAGCAAGTATGGTGGGTCTGACACACCGGTGTCAATGTGTTCTTTTTTCCATTTCCAGGAGTGTATATCAACGGGGACAGGTGAAAATGTGTGCCCCGACCGGTATCTCCTGTTTACATGGCCGACGCTCTATCCATCTGAGCCACCGAGGGCGGGGAGGAGAGTGCGACTGCAGGGAGTATCTGGCGCACGCCTCCCGCGAGACACATTCTCACTTTGAATGTCCACACACTACATTCGTAGTTGTCCCGCCTCAGCACACTCATTTCCCGTGGAAGACATTCTTACCAAGATCCGTGAGAGTTCGGGGAATATGTGTGCATCCGCACACAAGAAGAAGGTCTTGGCCGGTATTGCCTGAAATATACACTTATCTGGATATGATGTCTGTTCTTTCGGACATGCAGAAAGAGTGCTCGGTCAGAAGCAGGCTCGGGCGGGTAAATGTGGCGGGATGCACGGCTCTGTTTGACTCAAGCAAGAGCGGCATGGAGATTTTGATAATGTGGGCTGGCAAATACTTGAAGATAGACGTCATCCATTCCTCGAAAGTCTGCTCACGAAAATGTAAGAATCAGTATAAGGTGTCTAATCTAGAAATATACTAAAACCCGGAACGTATCACTCCCGTAGGTACCACAAAGACAAGGCTCGAATAATTACAGAATCCATAGAGGTATTTAAGCAATCATTCTTCCCGCGCTCCATATGCGAGTGGAAAGAAAAAGCCAAGTAACTGGTACAATGGGAAGTACCCACTGCCAAATGCTTCGACGTGGTTAGCAGAGTATGTGTGTGGACATAGACGTCCGTAGATGTATGAGATATGCTACCTGTCTGTCTACTGAATCTTTAACAGTCAGTTCGCGTTATTTTCAGTGTGCAGAAAGAAGCCAATTGACAGTTTCTTGATGTCTCGCCAATCCTCGTTATTTGTGATTCTTATAAATGTTGCATTTCGCAGAGATTTCTTTTCAGGATGATCGTAAGTGATCGCCACGCATTACCTTAAGAAATTTGAAATTTTCAGCTGTCTACATTTACTCCGTGTACAAATCGCATGTGTGTCTGGCTAGTGTCCGATTTTGTGCTCAACTTCAGCTTTCATTTCTAGACGCCCCTTGATTTTCATTGCATCCAAGTCATCTGTGTGTTCTAAATTTTTCATCATAGTTTTGATTGTCGAACAAGACATCGGTCCCTTTCCATTTATTTCGCACCATACTGAATAATGAGGGCGCATACCTGTGTTTGAACTTTTGAAGAATTCCTATTATACAGTGCAGCTTCAGCAAAAGAAATTCATTGCAAGTAGATAATGTAATTTACCTTGATTAGGACGTTCAATTTCAACGATAAAATGTTAAATTTAAAAGATAGTTACTTTAATAATCCATTACAAAAGAAGACTGTGTCCTTCATACCAAAATTTGTTTGTTCAGAGTTCTCATCCAAGTACAGTGTGAAGAGCGACAGCCAACAAATCCGTTTAACTACTGAACAAGGCGGGACAGTGGTTAGCACATTCGATACATATTCGCGAGAAGTGGGATTCAGGTCCTCGTACAGCCAACTTGAGCGTGTGCTCCATCTCTATTGACCACGTCGTTGATCTGAAGTTAAAGCATAATTTACCTTTCTCTCTAGCTCACATTTAGTTAACACCGTAACAGACGCTCAGGAACCGTTACAGCTCTGAAAAAAGAAGTTGTTGTTGTTGTGGTCTTCAGTCCTGAGACTGGTTTGATGCAGCTCTCCATGCTACTCTATCCTGTGCAAGCCTCTTCATCTCCCAGTACCCACTGCAACCTACATCCTTCTGAATCTGCGTAGTGTAGTCATCTCTTGGTCTCCCTCTACGATTTTTACCTTCCACGCTGCCCTCCAATACTAAATTGGTGATCCCTTGATGCCTCAGAACATGTCCTACCAACCGATCCCTTCTTCTGGTCAAGTTGTGCCACAAACTTCTCTTCTCCCCAATCCTATTCAATACTTCCTCATTAGTTATGTGATCTACCCATCTAATCTTCAGCATTCTTCTGTAGCACCACATTTCGAAAGCTTCAATTCTCTTCTCGTCCAAACTAGTTATCGTCCATGTTTCACTTCCATACATGGCTACACTCCAAACAAATACTTTCAGAAACAACTTCCTGATACATAAATCTATATTCGATGTTAACAAATTTCTCTTCTTCAGAAACGCTTTCCTGGCCATTGCCAGTCTACATTTTATATCATCTCTAATTCGACCATCATCAGTTATTTTCCTCCCAAAATAGCAAAACTCCTTTACTACTTTAAGTGTCTCATTTCCTAAACCAATTCTCTCAGCATCACCAGACTTAATTAGACAACATTCCATTATCATCGTTTTGCTTTTGTTGATGTTCATTTTATATCCTCCTTTCAAGACACTATCCATTCCGTTCAACTGCTCTTCCAAGTCCTTTGCTGTCTCTGACAGAATTACAACGTCATCCGCGAACCTCAAAGTTTTTATTTCTTCTCCTTGGATTTTAATACCTACTCCGAACTTTTCTTTTGTTTCCTTCACTGTTTGCTCAATATACAGATTGAATAACATCGAGCATAGGCTACAACCCTGTCTCACTCCCTTCCCAACCACTACTTCCCTTTCATGTCCCTCGACTCTTATAACTGCCATCTGGTTTCTGTTCAAATTGTAAATAGCCTTTCGCTCCCTGTATTTTACCCCTGCCACCTTCAGAATTTGAAATAGAGTATTCCAGTCAACATTGTCAAAAGCTTTCTCTAAGTCTACAAATGCTAGAAACGTAGGTTTGCCCTTCCTTAATCTAGCTTCTAAGATACGTCGTAGGGTCAGTATTGCCTCACGTGTTCCAACATTTCTACGGAATCCAAACTGATCTTCCCCGAGGTCGGATCCTACTAGTTTTTCCATTCGTCTGTAAAGAATTCGCGTTAGTATTTTGCAGCTGTGACTTATTAAACTGATAGTTAGCTAATTTTCACATCTATCAACACCTGCTCTCTTTGGGATTGGAATTATTATATTCTTCTTAAAGTCTGAGGATATTTCACCTGTCTCGTACATCTTGCTCACCAGATGGTAGAGTTTTGTCAGGACTGGCTCTCTCAAGGCTGTCAGTAGTTTCAAAGGAATGTTGTTTACTCCGGGGGCCTTGTTTCGGCTCAGGTATTTCAGGGCTCCGTCAAACTCATCACGCAGTATCATGTCTCCCATTTCGTCTTCGTCTACATCCTCTTCCATTTCCATAATATTGGCCTCAAGTACATCGCCCTGGTATAGATCCTCTATATACTCCTTCCACCTTTCTGCTTTCCCTTCTTTCCTTAGAACTGGGTTTCCATGTGAGCTCTTGATGTTCATACAAGTGGTTCTCTTACCTCCAAAGGTCTCTTTAATTTTCCTGTAGGCAGTATCTATCTTACCCCTAGTGAGATAA
Source organism: Schistocerca gregaria (assembly GCF_023897955.1). Taxonomy (NCBI): domain Eukaryota; kingdom Metazoa; phylum Arthropoda; class Insecta; order Orthoptera; family Acrididae; genus Schistocerca; species Schistocerca gregaria. Next base: position 179,270,111 of record NC_064931.1, on the reverse strand, counting down.
GCCTCTACATCCTTACAGTTGTCTTCTAGCCATCCCTGCTTAGCCATTTTGCACTTCCTGTCGATCTCATTTTTGAGACGTCTGTATTCCTTTTTGCCTGCTTCATTTACTGCATTTTTATATTTTCTCCTTTCATCAATTAAATTCAATATTTCTTCTGTTACCCAAGGATTTCTACTAGCCCTCGTATTTTTACCTACTTGATCCTCTGCTGCCTTCACTACTTCATCCCTCAAAGCTACCCATTCTTCTTCTACTGTATTTCTTTCCCCCATTCCTGTCAACTGCTCCCTTATGCTCTCCCTGAAACTCTGTACAACCTCTGGTTTAGTCAGTTTATCCACGTCCCATGTCCTTAAATTCCCACCTTTTTGCAGTTTCTTCAGTTTTAATCTACAGGTCATAACCAATAGATTGTGGTCAGAGTGCACATCTGCGCCTGGAAATGTGTTACAATTTAAAACCTGGTTCCTAAATCTCTGTCTTACCATTATATAATCTATCTGAAACCTGTCAGTATCTCCAGGCTTCTTCCATGTATATAGTCTTCTTTTATGATTCTTGAACCAAGTGTTACCTATGATTAAATTGTGCTCTGTGCAAAATTCTACCAGGCGGCTTCCTCTTTCATTTCTTTGCCCCAGTCCATATTCACCTATTATGTTTCCTTCTCTCCCTTTTCCTACTACCGAATTCCAGTCACCCATGACTATTAAATTTTCGTCTCCCTTCACTACCTGAATAATTTCTTTGATTTGATCATACATTTCATCAATTTTTTCGTCATCTGCTGAGCTAGTTGGCATATAAACTTGTACTACTCTAGTAGGTGTGGGCTTCGTATCTATCTTGGCCACAATAATGCGTTCACTATGCTGTTTGTAGTAGCTTACCCGCATTCCTATTTTCCTATTCATTATTAAACCTACTCCTGCATTACCCCTATTTGATTTTGTGTTTATAACCCTGTAGTCACCTGACCAGAAGTCTTGTTCCTCCTGCCACCGAACTTCACTAATTCCCACTATATCCAACTTTAACCTATCCATTTCCCTTTTTAAATTTTATAACCTACCTGCCCGATTAAGGGATCTGCCATTCCACGCTCCGATCCGTAGAATGCCAGTTTTCTTTCTCCTGATAACGACATCCTCTTGAGTAGTCCCCGCCCGGAGATCCGAATGGGGGACTATTTTACCTCCGGAATATTTTACCCAAGAGGACGCCATCATCATTTAATCATACAGTAAAGCTGCATGCCCTCGGGAAAAATTACGGCCGTAGTTTCCCCTTGCTTTCAGCCATTCGCAGTACCAGCACAGCAAGGCCGTTTTGGTTAATGTTGCAAGGCCAGATCAGTCAACCATCCAGACTGTTGCCCCTGCAACTACTGAAAAGGCTGCTGCCCCTCTTCAGGAACCACACATTTGTCTGGCCTCTCAACAGATACCCCTCCGTTGTGGTTGAACCTACGGTACGGCTATCTGTATCGCTGAGGCACGCAAGCCTCCCCACCAACGGCAAGGTCCATGGTTCATCGGGGGAGGAAAAAAAAAAGAAAAAAGAAGATGCAGGCAAATGAGAAAAGCCAACCGAATAATTGAAGAGCCGAATAAAGGGCTCCAAACCCACAAAGGCGGAAACTCCATTCAATAAAAGGTGCAAAACAAAACTCAAAGTAAATGAGTCGCTGGTTCGCGACCTGACGATCTGACAATTTCCTTTTATTGTTATAAAATGTCTTTCGTCTTTTTGTGGCCTTTCGACGAAATTGCATTATGCTTCTGGCATGTTTCTTGAAATAACGCGTATTTCAGTTCCTCTATTGCTGTTAGAGTACCTACTATGCCACATTGAGTACATGGATAACTTATTTGGTATATTTCTGATGCTAAAAGAAATTAAGTAATTAAAAAGGCCGATTCCATTTACGTCTTTTTTGTCACTTTCCCAGCTAATAGAACTAATGAAGTCTTCTTATAAGGTCGTATTGTCGACGGGATTCATTTTCATCATTTCCACTAGAAACACACGAACTTCAAAGTAGTGAAATTAATAAACTGGAGTACTGAGTCGTCATTACATTTCATGTTATTGTCGGTTTACTGGCACCTGAAGCTATTCCAAAATTAATGAAGTTTTCTATGGGGACAGCTGATATGTATTCGACTTCTCTTGAAGATGGTCTAGGTGAAGGACTTTCGAAAACTGACACCACTATTGAAGGAATTGAGAAATCGCGCAGTTTGATTCAGAAGTAACTGCCGCGTTTATCATATCAGAAAAAAACGTACAAAACATTTCAGAAGCAGAATCAATTATGGGAAAGCTTCGCGTGAGATCGGTACTGCATCAGCTACATACCGAGCAAACGAAAATATCACAAGGAATTTCTCAGAGATGTCAGGGTCGTTTTAAAAAGGATCCAGGACAACCGAGTTGCACACAAAGCTGCATTGCTGATTGGAAAACTGAAGGATTAGAAGAAGAATTGCAGGAGCATCCAACAAAATCACCAAATTTGTCAACGTCTAAGCTTCACCTATCGTCGCTTGTAAAGAAATTTTTGGCTGGTAAACGTTTTGAGCCTTACGAAGGTATTCATACAGCCTTAGAGGGTTATTTTGCTGACCTTTCAGAATGACAGTTCAAGGATGTAACTACCCATTAGAAAAACGCGCGATAAACTGTAGAAATGTATTTTTGACCCAAAACATCCAGCCTGTCACTGTTACTGTGAGTGTCACTATCACTTTATAAATACCCTTCGCATTGAACAGTTTCCGTTTACTGTTCGTGGCCACTAAAGCCCCGGCTGCGTTACAAGGATGGCTGAGACAGCTCTTCTGCGAGTATAAACAGTGGCTTACGTCCAAAGTAGCAGCTAATCATAGCCGTTAGCGTGGCCAAGCACCTCTTGTCTGTGGGAAGAATACAATGTCACAGGTGTGCGTAGGTCTTCGGCAGAACCGGTTTCACACTAAGCAGTTCCAGAAAATTTACGTCTGTACACCGCAAGTCAGTGTACTGTGTGTGTAGTGAAGGACACAGAATCATTATCCCCTCATTAGCTCAATCTAGAAGCCTGAATTTCTCTAATTTTACCGTTGTGCTCATCACACGAGATTTTAAATCAAGCAGTACGCATATTGACTTCTATTGGAAATTGAGATTTCAGAATTTAATAAGGTTCTTCGTGACGTACAACGCCTGTATTGTAGCGTCTCCCATTAGACTTCGTTGAGTATGTCTGTGATACTCGCGCTTTGGTTGAATAAATCCTTAGCGACATGCGCGGCTCTTCTTTGTGTCGTCTTGGTATCTTCCATTAAATATATAAAATAAATTCTAGCGCTTCAGTCACTTTTGACTAATATTTATTAGCACGTCACGTTTCAGCAGCAATATGCCATCGACATGTGTGTTATAATTATTTGTACAATAAGCTGAAATGTGATGATTGCTTTCTGTGTATGCCAGTGAGGCTATACAATTGCACTGATGTCTTTATTTACATATTTATTCGTATTTTATTTGTGTGGAAAACACAGCGCAGTAATAACACAATACGATCTCAAAAACTTTCACATACAGATGTTTACATTTTAAAGGCTCTTAACTGCTAAGATAAATTTATTTAAAATGCTGAAGTGGTACAAGCAATGAAAATAAAACCTTTTTATGAAATCATATTTATGTCATGATACATATTAAATATCGTGATTGTTTGGCGATCGTCATTCAATAATGTTAAGACATTATATATTTGTTGTTGTTGTTGTGGTCTTCAGTCCTGAGACTGGTTTGATGCAGCTCTCCATGCTACTCTATCCTGTGCAAGCTTCTTCATCTCCCAGTACTTATTGCAACCTACATCCTTCTGAGTCTGCTTAGTGTATTCATCTCCTGGTCTCCATCTACGATTTTTACCCTCCACGCTGCCCTCCAATGCTAAATTTGTGATTCCCTGATGCCTCAGAACATGTCCTACCAACCGGTCCCTTCTTCTTGTCAAGTTGTGCCACAAACTTCTCTTCTCCCCAATCCTATTCAACACCTCCTCATTAGTTACGTGATCTATCCACCTTATCTTCAGTATTCTTCTGTAGCACCACATTTCGAAAGCTTCTATTCTCTTCTTGTCCAAACTAGTTATCATCCATGTTTAACTTCCATACATGGCTACACTCATGCAAATACTTTCAGAAACGACTTCCTGACACTTAAATCTATACTCGATGTTAACAAATTTCTCTTCTTCAGAAACGCTTTCCTTGACATTGCCAGTCTACTTTTTATATCCTCTCTACTTCGACCATCATCAGTTATTTTGCTCCCCAAATAGCAAAACTCCTTTACTACTTTAAGTGTCTCATTTCCTAATCTAATTCCCTCAGCATCACCCGACTTAATTTGACAACATTCCATTATCCTCATTTTGCTTTTGTTGATGTTCAGCTTATATCCTCCTTTCAAGACACTGTCCATTCCGTTCAACTGCTCTTCCAAGTCTTTGCTGTCTCTGACAGAATTACAATGTCATCTGCGAACCTCAAAGTTTTTATTTCTTCTCCATGGATTTTAATACCTACTCCAAATTTTTCTTTTGTTTCCTTTACTGCTTGCTCAATATAAAGATTGAATAACATCGGGGAGAGGATACAACCCTGTCTCACTCCCTTCCCAACCACTGCCTCCCTTTCATGCCCCTCGATTCTTATAATTGCCATACGGTTTCTGTACAATTTGTAAATAGACTTTCGCTCCCTGTATTTCACCCCTGCAACATTGAGAATTTGAAATAGAGTATTCCAGTCAACATTGTCAAAAGCTTTCTCTAAGTCTACAAATGCTATAAATGTAGGTTTGCTTCTCCTTAATCTATTTTCTAAGATAAGTCGTAGGGTCAGTATTGCCTCACGTGTTCCAACATTTCTACGGAATCCAAACTGATCTTCCCCGAGGTCAGCTTCTACCAGTTTTTCCATTCGTCTGTAAAGAATTCGTGTTAGTATTTTGCAGCTGTGACTTATTAAACTGATAGTTCTGTAATTATCAAATCTGTCAAGACTTGCTTTCTTTCGGATTGGAATTATTACATTCTCCTTGAAGTCTGATGGTATTTCGCCGATCTCATACAGCTTGCTCACCAGATGGTAGAGTTTTGTCAGGACTGGCTCTCCCAAGGCCGTCAGTAGTTCCAATGGAATGCTGTCTACTCCCGGTGCCTTGTTTCGACTCAAGTCTTTCAGTGCTCTGTCAAACTCTTCACGCAGTATCCCATATCCCATTTCATCCTCATCTACATTCTGTTCCATTTCCATAAAATTGTCCTCAAGTACATCGCCCTCTATATACTCCTACCTTTCTGCTTCCCCTTCTTTGCTTAGAACTGGGTTTCCATCTGAGCTCTTGATATTCATACAAGTGGCTCTCTTTTCTCCAAAGGTCTCTTTAATTTTCCTGTAGCCAGTGTCTATCTTACCCCTAGTGAGATATGCCTCTACATCCTTACATTTGTCCCCTAGCCATCCCTGCTTAGCCATTTTGCACTTCCTGCTTCATTTACTGCGTTTTTATATTTTTTCCTTTCATCAATTAACTTCAGTATTTCTTCTGTTACCCAAGGATTTCTACTAGCACTCGTCTTTTTACCTACTTTATCCTCTGCTGCCTTCACTACTTCATCCCTCTAAGCTACCCATTCTTATTCTACTGTATTTCTTTCCCCCATTCCTGTCAATTGTTCCCTTATGCTCTCCCTGAAACTCTGAACATCCTCAGGTTTAGTCAGTTTATCCACGTCCCATGTCCTTAATTCCCCACCTTTTTGAAGTTTCTTTAGTTTTAATTTACAGTTCATAACCAATAGATTGTGGTCAGAGTCAACATCTGCCCCTGGAAATGTCTTACAATTTAAAACCTGGTTCCTAAATCTCTGTCTTACCATTATATAATCTATCTGATACATTTTAGTATCTCCAGCATTCTTCCATGTATACAACCTTCTTTTATGAGTCTTGAACCAAGTGTTAGCTATGATTAAGTTATGCTCTGTCCAAATCTCTACCAGACTGCTTCCTCTTTCATTTCTTACCCCAATCCATATTCATCTACTATGTTTCCTCATTTCCCATTTCCTACTCTCGAATTCCAGCCACCCATGACTATTAAATTTTTGTTTCTCTTCACTACCTGAATAATTTCTTTTATCTCATAATACATTTCCTCAATTTCTTCATCATCTGCAGAGCTAGTTGGCATATAAACTTGTACTACTGTAGTAGGCGTGGGCTTCGTGTCTATCTTGGCCACAATAATGCGTTCACTATGCTGTTTGTACTAGCTTACCCGCACTTCTATTTTTTTTTATTCATTGTTAAACCTACTCCTGCATTACCACTATTTGTTTTTGTATTTATAACCCTGTATTAACCTGACCAAGTCTTGTTCCTCCTGCCACCGAACTTCACTATTTCCCACTATATCTAACTTTAACCTATCCATTTCCCTTTTTAAATTTTCTAACCTACCTGCCCGATTAAGGGTTCTGCCATTCCACGCTCCGATCCGTAGAACGCCAGTTTTCTTTCTCCTGATAACGACATCCTCTCCCTGCCTGGAGATCCGAATGGGGTCTGTTTTACCACCGGAATATTTTACCCAAGAGGACGCCATCATCATTTAACCATACAGTAAAGCTGCATGCCCTCGGGAAAAATTACGGCCGTAGTGTCCCCTTGCTTTCAGCCATTCGCAGTACCAGCACAGCAAGGCCGTTTTGGTTATTGTTACAAGGCCAGATCAGTCAATCATCCAGACTGTTGCCCCTGCAACTACTGAAAAGGCTGCTGCCCCTCTTCAGGAACCACACGTTTGTCTGGCCTCTCAACAAATACCCCTCCGTTGTGGTTGCACCTACGGTACGGCTATCTGTATCGCTGAGGCACGCAAGCCTCCCCACCAACGGCAAGGTCCATGGTTCATGGGGGGAGTATATGCAGGGTGTCCCAGATATCTTGTCCACACAAAATATCTCTGGAATAATAACAGCTATTGGAAAACGGTATCAATGTAGGGCCGGGGCCCGTGAATGTACGTATTTGGAGACATTCTAAAACGAAAGCATATGTATTTTTAACACAAACTTATGTCGTTTTTTTTAAATTGACCTCCTATATTTTTTCTTCAGCAATCCATAGCATGACAAAGCACATTCACAATGGCGTTGATTGCATCGCAATATTCCCATTACATCCCGAGATATTAAGACGCGAAGTTGACGCTTGAAACACCCGACATGCGCTGCTAGCGCACGTCCTGAGGCTCAGGCTTGAATCCCATGCTGCCCGTAATCGCGATGTGATTGACATGCGTAATCACACTTACATACTTATCAACAGGTCCGAAACGAATAATACGGTCTTCTGCCATCCTACATTAATGTCGTATATTCCAGCAGGTATTTATCCCATAGGCTAGGTGTGATGCGGTTCTGTAACATCTCTGTGTACCGCAACGTTAGTTTCAAAGTTAACTTCGCTTATCGTTTATCCGTTACTAAAAAGGTAATGCCTTTCAACGTTAAAGCTTTACTTTACTGTAGATCTAGCGTAAGTGACAGTTAATCATTCACTCGTAATAGTAAAATTCATGTTGATGGTTTTAGTGAAACGAGCAAGTGGACTAAAAGTTTTAACGTTGTTTAGGTAAAAATGTTTTGGTTTGGGAAGTTCAGGTAGGACATATAAGATGAATGTAAACATGTTTAACCAATTAGTTTTATTATCACATAATTATCAATGTTATGTTTGTCTAATGCGTTAAATGACAAATTGTTGCAAACAAATGTTTCTTAACATCACTGGGTAAAATTGCCCTTTGTAGAAACTTCCACTGTGATACCAGCACTACATACTAAACATAGCGTTCACATCTCATGCTCAAAGTGATGCCCATTGGCTTGCATACATAGGGTCACTCTGCGGATGAAGGATGCCCTACTTCGTGCTACTGTTTCCTCTTTGATGGCTATACAAGCATCAATAATGCGTTGCTTCATGTCCTCTGGTGTTGTTGGTTCATGTTGGTAAACAGCATCCTTCACTGCTCCCCATAGAAAATAATCCAGCGGTGTAAGGTCCGGAGATCGAGCAGGCCACCTAACTGGGCCACCTCGTCCAATCCACCTACCAGGGAACTTACGGTTCAGAAGTCGTCGTGCTCGTAAGGCAATATGTGCAGAGCATCCGTCATGCTGATACCACATGACCATTCTCCGATTCAGAGGTACGGTGTCCAAGAGAACAGGAAGATTGTGTCGTATAAATCTGGAGTATTGTCTGCCATTTTGGATGCCATTTATAAAGAAAGGCCTTATAATGGTATCTCCAATAATCCCACACCAAACATTAACTTTCCACGGACGTTGATGCTCTACCTGAGGAAGCCATTTTGGATTGTCTGCGGACCAATAATGCATATTCCTCATATTGACAATTCCTTTATTGGAGAATGATGCCTCGTCGATAAAGAGAACATCTGCAAAAAAATTTGGATTAGTCAGAAGTTTTTGCTGAGCCCACCGATAAAATGTTACCCTATTGCGGAAGTCATTATCATGAAGATCCTGGTGTAAATGAACACGGTAAGTATGAAATTTATGACGTTTAAGAATACACTGGGCACTTGATTTCGACACACCAATTTCACGTTAAATTTTGACGTGTGCTGAATTGAGGATTCACAGCTATGGTAGCGAGCATAGCAACTTCAGCACGTTCATCTGTGCGTGTTCTAGGATGATGTCGAGGTCTTGGATTTAAGCTTTCCGTTTCACGTAGACGAGATGTGAGACGACCAAACATCCGGCGCAAAGGCGATGGCTTGTCAGGGAATCGTCTTCTGTACAGTCGTTCAGCCTGAAAAACATTTCGTCCACCTACAACAGAGTACAGTACAGGTTTGTAGAGTAGGGTATAAAACAGACATATTAACTTAATAATCATAATGTTCGCTAACAGTACTATCAACAAACATGCAGTCTCATAACGTATTTCCCGTCAACGTACATTCTCCATAGATCGGCACCATTTCTACCATATCTTCATGTGTGTACATTATACTGTACAGTATAAGTTCCACAACACAACGGTTCTTCACAATGTGTACTACCTCCGTGCCGCCACTAGATTACTCTGATGCACGACTACACTGGCAAGCGGTGTACTGCACGCCAAAGCAACAACAAATGGGATGCTCGGAGGGTGGTGGAGTACAGGAGTTTGCATGGGTCGCTAATCATAAACAAGGCAAAGTGGTAACTGTGGCAGTAGTGGGAACTACGTTGGACACTTGACTAGGTAGAGCCAGGCCCTGCGCGACAGGCACAATGGGTCATATAACGCATTAGATAAACCTTATTTTGGGTGTGCAAAATAAATAAGACAACCTGAAGGGTGTACACCGATCGGTACTGTTTCATATTGAGTACATAGACACGTAAAACGTGCAAGAGGGAAACCCTTATGTGCTTATGAGAGTTGATGGCAGCAGACCGCATTATTCGTTTCGGTCCTCTTGATAAGTATGGAGGTGTGATTACACATGTCAATCACATCACGATTACAGGGTTCACGCCTGAGCCTCACGACGTGTTTCAAGCGTCAACTTCGTGTCTCAATATCTCGGGATGTAATAGAAATATTGCGATACAATCAACGCCATTGTGTATGTGCTTTTTCATGCTATCGATTGCTAAAGAAAAAATATAGGAGGTCCATTTAAAAAAACATAAGTTTGTGTTAAAAAACACATATGCTTTCGTTTTAGAATGTTTCCAAATATGTACATTCATGGGCCCCAGCCCTACATTGATACCGGTGAAAGTCGTTTTCCAATAGCTGTTATTGTTCCATAGATATTTTAGTGGACAACATAGCTGGGACATATATACACCTTACTAGAGAAATTTTTGAAGAAATTTACGTCGTTACTTTCTAGCTTATCATTTAGCAACTTTTTACAACGCACTGGGCCATGAATGCAAAGTTCTAGCACTTCATAAAAGTCCATTTGGTATCCCTTGTACATGTTATGTAACATAGGAAGACAGTGCACGATATCGTGGAATGGGTGGTAAGCGCCCATAATGTGGATGGCTGTTACTAATTTGACATATTTGTCCGGCATTTTTGTCTTCGTTGTATCTCTTTCGGAAGTCTCTCCCAGTATGATCTGCATAGAAAGCTTTGCATGTACTCCACACTGTTTTGTAAAGTACTGATTGTGTGTGTATACCCAGCGACAACAAAACAATGACACACAGACATACAGTCAGCAAGCGAGCAACTCCAGCACACACACCACGCCACCCCCCACCACGTCTGACACACAGGCACCTCAAAATGTTCCACATAACAGCAACACAAGCGCCAGCCCACACATAACACCAACACCCGCACCAGCGGCCGCCAACACCACAACTGAGCCACAGGCCGACACACACAACACCAACACAACATTTGAGGGTTTATTGGAAACAATATTCCCCGATCACACGACCGCTCAGATCTTTAACAAGATCATGGCGGCCGTCGCCACACTCTTCACACAGTTCATGTCTGCTCAACCTGGGCAGAACTTGGCCGCCATAAAAACAGCATTCACCATACTGTTTACAACCATACATGGATAACACTCCACATCCCGCCCCCAACGCAAACAACCGAACACTAACACGGATCCTGTTCTGGAACGCAGACGGGATCAACAACAAAAGGGCGGAATTTGCCGCGCTCATGGAGCGTAAGGGTATCCTTATCGCACTACTGAGCGAAACTAAGCTCAAACCACGCAACCAACTAAACTTCACCGGCTACTGCGTCTATCACACCGACAGACCGGACGGGTCTTTGTCATGGCGGAACAGCCATCATCATCCACAAAGACATAGAACACACAAACATAGTACTCCCTGAACTTGAAAAACTAGAGGCAACCGCCGTTAGGGTCAAGTTCAACGGAGCCTACACTGCACTGGTGTCAGTATACAACAGCCCTAAAAACATTATAACACGCGACATCAGCACAATACTCAACATATCACCGCGCGTAATAGCCGCTGGAGATCTTAACGCAAAACACCCGGATTGGAACTCACAAATACGAAACTCCAACGGCAAGAAACTATACGAACACGCACTAGGACGAAACTACATCACACTAGCGCCGACCGAACCGACGCACATTCCCTACCGGAGGGGACACAGGCCAGACGTGTTAGACATGGCCCTCATCAAGGGCGTAACAACGACACTCAACGTTACTGTTGAAAACGATCTGCCCTCAAATCACCAACCCATTGTACTGTACATTGAAGAAACACTGCAGCACATGGAACAACGCAGGATGTTGGACTATAGGCGCGCGAATTGGACCCAGTTCAAGGAAACGCTTGACAGTCAGATCCCACCCACCCACGCGATTAACGAGACAGCCCAAATTGACGAGGCAGTTGACACCCTACCGGCGCCGTCCAGGACGCAATAGTCGACACCATACCAATCCGCACGCCGCAACAACACAGTGCAGCCCTGCCCCAGGAAATCCTGGGCCTAATCTCAATGAGGAACCGCCTCAGGAGACACTGGCAGCGTACCAGGCGCCAGCACTTCAAACAGCACATTAACAGGCTCCAGGGTATAATCCGGGAAAAAATACAAACATTCAAAACACAACAGTGGGACCAGAAACTCGCAGGGCTGGACACCACGCGACCTGGCGTGTGGCAGATGGCCCGACACTTCACCAGGGAGAAACTGTACACCCCCACGCTACAAGGGCCCGACGGACCAGCATATTCTGCGGAAGAAAAAGCGGAACTGATGGCCCTCACACTCGCAGCGTCATTCACACCGAACCTGGATCCCTCAGACCCAGCGTTCACACTTGCTAAGGACCAGGAGGTCACACGCATCTTGGCCCAACCAGCGCGCAACAACATCCGACAAGCTAGTACTGCAGAGATCAAATGGGGCATCATGCATACCACCGCTGGGAAGGCCCCTGGTCACGATGGCATTCAAAACCGTGTCCTCCAGGAGTTCACGGACAAAGCTGTAGAATACTTAACACACATCACGAATGCCATACTCAAGCACCAACACTTCCCCGCCTTTCGGAAGACGGCCAAGGTCCTGATGTTCAGGAAGCCGGGGAAAGACCACTCCCTCCCACAAAATTACCGACCCATCAGTCTGCTGAGCGCGCTCAGCAAGATCGTTGAGAAGGTAATACTTAAACGACTCACCAGGCATTGCATCACAATTGACACCCTGAGACCGGAGCAATTCGGTTTCAGGAATCACCACTCAACAACACAACAACTCCTGCGCGTCGTTGAATACATAACACACGGATACAACACAAACAAGACAACTGGGGCGGTATTCTTGGACATCGAAAAGGCTTTCGATCGTCTATGGCACAACGGCCTAATACGCAAACTTAGTGACGCAGGGTTCCCCGACGGGCTCGTACGTCTCATACACTCATACTTCACGGACAGGAGTTTCAACACCGACGTGCAGTTCAAACAATCGACACGACATGGTATACAGGCAGGAGTACCCCAAGGAAGTATCCTAGGGCCCTTACTGTTTAACCTCTACATTAACGACCTCCCAGCTACACATAACACGACGGTAGCAATCTACGCGGATGACACTGCCATCCTCGCGCAAGACTGGAAGCCGTACTGTACACAGCACGCAAACCAGCCACACACACCCCCTACACCGTCTGTGAGCCGATCTATGGCCGATCGCCCACTAATGTACAACGACCTTGAACTGTTGCAGGGACGCTGCAACCGCAGCAACCGCCGGAGCAAGCTCCAACAACGACAAAGGTAATGATGCACGATACCTCGAACTAACATAACCACACCTTGCATGCACTGTCGCAGATAGCAAGCCGCTACTGCCCTTACTACCCGTCCTACTGTCGCAGAGGTTTTTTTCCCTTGGCTCTTGCCTTAGCACTTTTTTTCCTCTGCCCTTACAACCGCTACCCTTCAATCGTTTTCGACCACTTCTATCTCCCGATGGACAATGTTAATGAGTAATCTTACCCAGACGCATGGACAACATCACAGCCCGCATCCTGTGTCGCCTGATTCAACAAACTAACATGTTTACGGAGGTGACAGTAGAACTTTTGGTTTGGTCACCACGTTGGTGTGGGCGTGGAGGGACCCCATCCATAAAAAAAAAAGATTGTGTGTGTTAACAGCCGAATTAAGTTAATAATTGGCTCCTCCTACCGACCCCCAGACTCCGATGATACAGTTGCGGAACAGTTCAGAGAAAGTTTGAGTCTCGTAACAAATAAATACCCCACTCATACGGTTATAGTTGGTGGGGACTTCAACCTACCCTCGGTATGTTGGCAAAAATACTTGTTCAAAACCGGTGGTAGGCAGAAAACGTCTTCCGAAATTGTCCTAAATGCTTTCTCCGAAAATTATTTCGAGCAGTTAGTCCACGAACCCACGCGAATTGTAAATGGTTGCGAAAACACACTTGACCTCTTAGCCACAAACTATCCAGACCTGATGGAGAGCATCATGACTGATACAGGGATTAGTAATCACAAGGTCGTTGTAGCTAGGCTCAATACCATTTCTTCCAAATCCATCAGAAACAAACGCAAAATAATTTTATTTAAAAAAGCGGATAAAGTGTCACTAGAAGCCTTCCTAAAAGACAATTTCCATTCCTTCCGAACTGACTATGCGAATGTAGACGAGATGTGGCTCAAATTCAAAGATATAGTAGCAACAGCAATTGAGATATTCATACCTCATAAATTGGTAAGAGATGGAACGGATCCCCAGTGGTACACAAAACAGGTCCGAACGCTGTTGCAGAGGCAACGGAAAAAGCATGCGAAGTTCAGAAGAACGCGAAATCCCGAAGATGGGCTAAAATTTACAGACACGCGAAAATTGGCACGTACTTCGATGCGAGATGCCTTTAATAGGTTCCACAACGAAACATTGTCTCGAAATTTGGTAGAAAATCCGAAGAAATTCTGGTCGTATGTAAAGTACACAAGCGGCAAGACGCAGTCAATACCTTCGCTGCGCACTGCCGATCTACATCTACATCTACATCCGTACTCCGCAAGCCACCTGACGGTGTGTGGCGGAGGGTACCCTGAGTACCTCTATCGGTTCTCCCTTCTATTCCAGTCTCGTATTGTACGTGGAAAGAAGGACTGTCGGTATGCTTCTGTGTGGGCTCTAATCTCTCTGATTTTATCCTCATGGTCTCTTCGCGAGATATACGTAGGAGGGAGCAATATACTGCTTGACTCTTCGGTGAAGGTATGTTCTCGAAACTTCAACAAAAGCCCGTACCGAGCTACTGAGCGTCTCTCCTGCAGAGTCTTCCACTGGAGTTTATCTATCATCTCCGTAACGCTTTCGCAATTACTAAATGATCCTGTAACGAAGCGCGCTGCTCTCCGTTGGATCTTCTCTATCTCTTCTATCAACCCTACCTGGTGCGGATCCCACACTGCTGAGCAGTATTCAAGCATTGGGCGAACAAGCGTACTGTAACCTACTTCCTTTGTTGTCGGATTGCATTTCCTTAGGATTCTTCCAATGAATCTCAGTCTGGCATCTGCTTTACCGACGATCAACTTTATATGATCATTCCATTTTAAATCACTCCTAATGCGTACTCCCAGATAATTTATGGAATTAACTGCTTCCAGTTGCTGACCTGCTATTTTGTAGCTAAATGATAAGGGACCTATCTTTCTATGTATTCGCATCACATTACACTTCGCTACATTGAGATTCAATTGCCATTCCGTGCACCATGCGTCAATTCGCTGCAGATCCTCCTGCATTTCAGTACAATTTTCCATTGTTGCAACCTCTCGATACACCACAGCATCATCTGCAAAAAGCCTCAGTGAACTTCCGATGTCATCCACCAGGTCATTTATGTATATTGTGAATAGCAACGGTCCTATGACACTCCCCTGCGGCACACCTGAAATCACTCTTACTTCGGAAGACTTCTCTCCATTGAGAATGACGTGCTGCGTTCTGTTATCTAGGAACTCCTCAATCCAATCACACAATTGATCTGATAGTCCGTATGCTCTTACTTTGTTCATTAAACGACTATGGGGAACTGTGTCAAACGCCTTGCGGAAGTCAAGAAACACGGCATCTACCTGTGAACCCGTGTCTAAGGCCCTCTGAGTCTCGTGGACGAATAGCGCGAGCTGGGTTTCACACGATCGTCTTTTTCGAAACCCATGCTGATTCCTACAGAGTAGATTTCTAGTCTCCAGAAAAGACATTATACTCGAACATAATACGTGTTCCAAAATTCTACAACTGATCGACGTTAGAGATATAGGTCTATAGTTCTGCACATCTGTTCGACGTCCCTTCTTGAGAACGGGGATGACCTGTGCCCTTTTCCAATCCTTTGGAACGCTTCGCTCTTCTAGAGACCTACGGTACACCGCTGCAAGAAGGGGGGCAAGTTCCTTCGCGTACTCTGTGTAAAATCGAACTGGTATCCCATCAGGACCAGCGGCCTTTCCTCTTTTGAGCGATTTTAATTGTTTCTCTATCCCTCTGTCGTCTACTTCGATATCTACCATTTTGTCAACTGTGCGACAATCTAGAGAAGGAAGCACAGTGCAGTCTTCCTCTGTGAAACAGCTTTGGAAGAAGACATTTAGTAATTCGGCCTTTAGTCTGTCATCCTCTGTTTCAGTACCATTTTGGTCACAGAGTGTCTGGACATTTTGTTTTGATCCACCTACCGCTTTGACATAGGACCAAAATTTCTTAGGATTTTCTGCCAAGTCAGTACATAGAACGTTACTTTCGAATTCATTGAAAGCCTCTCGCATAGCCCTCCTCACACTACATTTCGCTTCGCGTAATTTTTGTTTGTCTGCAAGGCTTTGGCTATGTTTATGTTTGCTGTGAAGTTCCCTTTGCTTCCGCAGCAGTTTTCTAACTCGGTTGTTGTACCACGGTGGCTCTTTTCCATCTCTTACGATCTTGCTTGGCACATACTCATCTAACGCATATTGTACCATGGTTTTGAACTTTGTCCACTGATCCTCAACACTATCTGCACTTGAGACAAAACTTTTGTGTTGAGCCGTCAGGTACTTTGTAATCTGCTTTTTGTCACTTTTGCTAAACAGAAAAATCTTCCTACCTTTTTTAATATTTCTATTTACGGCTGAAATCATCGACGCAGTAACCGCTTTATGATCGCTGATTCCCTGTTCTGCATTAACTGATTCAAATAGTTCGGGTCTGTTTGTCACCAGAAGGTCTAATATATTATCGCCACGAGTCGGTTTTCTGTTTAACTGCTCAAGGTAGTTTTCAGATAAAGCACTTAAAAATATTTCACTGGATTCTTTGTCCCTGCCACCCGTTATGAACTTTTGAGTCTCCCAGTCTATATCCGGCAAATTAAAATCTCCACCCAGAACTATAACATGGTGGGGAAATCTACTCGAAATATTTTCCAAATTATTCTTCAGGTGCTGAGCCACAACAGCTGCTGAGTCCGGGGGCCTATAGAGACATCCAATTACCATGTCTGAGCCTGCTTTAACCGTGACCTTCACCCAAATCATTTCACAATTCGAATCTCCGTCAATTTCCTTCGATACTATTGCACTTCTTATCGCTATAAACACGCCTCCCCCTTCACTGTCCAGCCTATCTCTGCGGTATACATTCCAATCAGAGTTTAGGATTTCATTACTGTTTACGTCTGGTTTCAGCCAACTTTCTGTTCCTAGTACTATATGGGCGTTGTGACCGTTTATTAATGAGAGCAGTTCTGGGACCTTCCTATAGACGCTTCTGCAGTTTACTATTAGCACATTAATATTGTTATTCCTTGTTGCATTTTGCCTACTCCTGCCTTGCCGCGTCTCAGGAGGCGTCTTGTCGGGCCTAGGGAGGGAATTCTCTAACCTAAAAAAACCCCATGTGCACTCCACACGTACTCCGCTACCCTCGTAGCCGCTTCCGGCGTGTAGTGCACGCCTGACCTATTCAGGGGGACCCTACATTTCTCCACCCGATAGCGGAGGTCGAGAAATTTGCACCCCAGCTCTCCGCAGAATCGTCTGAGCCTCTGGTTTAAGCCTTCCACTCGGCTCCAAACCAGAGGACCGCGATCGGTTCTCGGAACGATACTACAAATAGTTAGCTCTGATTCCACCCCGCGAGCGAGGCTTTCCACCTTCACCAACTCCGCCAACCGCCTGTACATGGTACTGTTACCGACGACTGTGCCGCTAAAGCGGAGTTATTGAACGCAGTTTTCCGAAATTCCTTCACCAGGGAAGACGAATGGAATATTCCAGAATTTGAAACACGAACATCTGCTAGCATGAGTTTCTTAGAAGTGGATACCTTAGGGGTTGCGAAGCAACTCAAATCGCTTGATACGGGCAAGTCTTCAGGTCCAGACTGTATACCGATTAGGTTCCTTTCAGATTACGCTGATACTATAGCTCCCTACTTAGCACTCATATACAACCGCTCGCTCACCGATAGATCTGTACCTACAGATTGGAAAATTGCGCAGGTCGCACCAGTGTTCAAGAAGGGTAGTAGGAGTAATCCATTTAACTACAGACCTATATCATTGACGTCAGTTTGGAGTGGGGTTTTGGAGCATATACTGTATTCAAACATTATGAATCACCTCGAAGGGAACGATCTATTGACACGTAATCAACATGGCTTCAGAAAACATCGCTCTTGTGCAACGCAGCTAGCTCTTTATTTGCATGAAGTAATGGCCGCTATCGACAGGGGATCTCAAGTTGATTCCGTATTTCTAGATTTCCGGAAAGCTTTTGACACCGTTCCTCATAAGCGACTTCTAATCAAGCTGCGGAGCTATGGGGTATCGTCTCAGTTGTGCGACTGGATTCGTGATTTCCTGTCAGGAAGGTCGCAGTTCGTAGTAATAGACGGCAAATCATCGAGTAAAACTCAAGTGATATCAGGTGTTCCCCAGGGAAGCGTCCTGGGACCTCTACTGTTCCTGATCTATATAAATGACCTGGGTGACAATCTGAGCAGTTCTCTTAGACTGTTCGCAGATGATGCTGTAATTTACCGTCTAGTAAGGTCATCCGAAGACCAGTATCAGCTTCAAAGCGATTTAGAAAAGATTGCTGTATGGTGTGTCAGGTGGCAGTTGACGCTAAATAACGAAAAGTGGGAGATGATCCACATGAGTTCCAAAAGAAATCCGTTGGAATTCGATTACTCGATAAATAGTACAATTCTCAAGGCTATCAATTCCACTAAGTACCTGGGTGTTAAAATTACGAACAACTTCAGTTGGAAGGACCACATAGATAATATTGTCGGGAAGGCGAGCCAAAGGTTGCGTTTCATTGGCAGGACACTTAGAAGATGCAACAAGTCCACTAAAGAGACAGCTTACACTATACTCGTTCGTCCTCTGTTAGAATATTGCTGCGCGGTGTGGGATCCTTACCAGGTGGGATTGACGGAGGACATCGAAAGGGTGCAAAAAAGGGCAGCTCATTTTGTATTATCACGTTATAGGGGAGAGAGTGTGGCAGATATGATACACGAGTTGGGATGGAAGTCATTACAGCATAGACGTTTTTCGTCGCGGCGAGACCTTTTTACGAAATTTCAGTCACCAACTTTCTCTTCCGAATGCGAAAATATTTTGTTGAGCCCAACCTACATAGGTAGGAATGATCATCAAAATAAAATAAGAGAAATCAGAGCTCGAACAGAAAGGTTTAGGTGTTCGTTTTTCCGGCTCGCTGTTCGGGAGTGGAATAGTAGAGAGATAGTATGATTGTGGTTCGATGAACCCTCTGCCAAGCACTTAAATGTGAATTGCAGAGTAGTCATGTAGATGTAGATGTATATCTCTCTGTGTCTTTGTGTTGCGTTTCAGTGTGTGCTGCGGTTTGTTATGTGTTGTGAAAGCGATATTAATGCTACGCGAGCTGAAAACATTTGCTATTCCGAAGAAGAGTTAGCTTGAGAATGGTATGCAAGCAACACGATACTTTTTTATTTTCTGTGTATCAGTTGGTTTGTTACTGTCTTCTCTTTTCTGTACGAGCTTTCAACAAATGTGTCACTATGTTCTTCCTTTATTGAAGTTGGTGAGAAGAAAAGAGAGTTTGTACGTGGTTTCATTGACTGAACTATATTTATTTTACTGATAAATTTCAGTCTGAAATATGCATACTCTGCGACTAAATCGATGTGATTGCTCCATCTTAAATCGCTCCGCGAAGATTGTCCTAAGTACTTGACTGTTGTGACTGATGCTAGAAAATCATCGATGGCTGTATATTCGGACAATGTCGTATATTTTTGTTTCTTTTATCACATTTTGTTTAATTTACTTATGATGATAGGTAGGTGACCAGGAGCCGAACTTGTGTAAGTCTTCCAGCATTTCATAGACAACTAATCGTCTGAGAGAGCTATAAACTTTGTCAGCCACATCGTTACATACACTGAAGTGACAAAACTCATGGTATAGCAATATGCACATTTATAGATGGCAGTGGTATCGAATACACAAGGTATAAAACGGCAATGTATTGGCAGAGCTGTCATTTGTACTCAGGTGATTCATACGAAAAGAATTTACAATTAAATCAATACAATGAAATGAATACCCTTAGCTGGATACAGGCGTTGATATAAATCAACGGGGACAGTCGAAAATATGTGCCACGACCGGCACTCGAACCCGGAATCTCCTGCTTACATGGTAGGCGCTCTATACCTCTTTCTTTTTATCTAATTTTGTTCTATATATTGTTCGTTGAATTTGTTAGTGGCGGACGTTCGATGACACCCGCTCAGGTTGTTCGTTGATCCGTTCACTCATTTTTTTTTTATTACGGAGGGTAGCTAAATCCTCTGACCGAACACGCTGAGGTACCGTGCAGGCTCCATCTGAGCAACAGGGAACACAGAGGATAGTGCGACAGCAAGAACTTACCTCTGGTATGCCTCGCGTGAGACCCACATTCCCAACTTATTGTCTCGCACTATATTCGTAGTCCCCCTGCCAATTACACTCATTACTCGCTGCTTTACCGATTCCCATACGAGTTCGGGCAGTGTGTGTACATCCGCACAGAAGATGGTCAAATGGCCGGTGAGCCTTAACTATATATGTGAAGATGGTATCTGTTCTTTCGGACATGTAAGCAGGAGATCCCGGGTTCGAGTTCCGGGCGGGGCACACATTTTAGCTGTCCCCGTTGTCGTATATCAACGCCTGTATGCAGCTAAGAGTATTCATTTCATTGTATTGATTTAATCGTAAATTCATTTTAACGAGCTGCACGGCCACGGATGATATCTGTTCTTTCGAACATGTCTGAAAGAACAGATACCGTCTTCATATATATAGTTACGGCTCACAGGCCATTTGACCATCTTCTTCTTTGCAGATGCAGAAACAGTGCCCCCGAACTCTTACGGGAATCGGCGATAAAGCCGCAAGTGATGAGTATAATGGGCAGGGGCACTATGAATATAGTGAGGGACAATAAGTGGGTCTCACAGGAGGCGTGTGAGAGATAAGTTCCTGCAGTCGCACTATCCTCTCTGTCCCCGGTGGCTCAGACGGATAGAGCGTCTGCCATGTAAGCAGGTGAGCCCGGGTTCGAGTCCCGGTCAGGGCACACATTTTCAACTGTCCCCATTGACGCCTGTATGCAGCTAAGGGTATTCATTTCATTGTATTGATTTAATTGTAAATTCATTCTAACGAGCTGCACGGTATTCATATCATATGAAAAGGTTTCCGATGTTATTATGGCTGCACGGCGGTAATTAACAGATTTTGAGCGAGGAATGCTAGTTGGAGCTAGATGTATGGAACATTCAATTTCAGAACCCGTGAAGGAATTCAATATACCGCGTTCGAGTGTCAAGAGTGATCTGAGAATACCAAATTTCAGGTATTACTTCTCCCCAAGGACAACGTAGTGGTCGACGGCCTTCACTTAATGAGCAGCGACGTTTGCGTAGAGTTGTTAGTGCTAACAGGAAAGTAGTACTGCGTGAAAGTACCGCAGAACTCAATGTGGGACGTACGACGAACTTATCCGTTAGGACAGTAGGGCGAAATTTATCGTTAATGAGTTGTGGCAGCAGACGAATGACATTAGTGTCTTTGCCAACAGCACGATATCGCCTGTAGCGCTCTTCTAGGCTCGTGGCTATATCGATTAGACCCCTGACGACGGGAAAACCGTGGTCTAGTCAGATGAGTCTTAGACTGGGTTGGGTTGATGTGGGGGGAAGAGGCCAAACAGCGAGGTCACCGGTCTCATCAGATTAGGGAAGGGTGGGAAAGGAAGGCGGCCGTGCCCTGTCAAAAGGGTAGAAAATCGAATGAACGTAATTACCTGCCAATTTCACTGACATCTATTTGTTGCAAAATCATGGAATATATTTTGTGTTCAGACACAATGACCTTTCTAGACTCTGAGAAGCTCATCTGCAGAAATCAGCACGGTTTTAGGAAACAATGTTTATGCGAGACACAGCTGGCCCTCTTTGTGCATGATACACAACAGGCTCTAGATACCGGCTCCCAGGTTGATGCTATATTTCTCGACTTTCGAAAGGCATTCGACTCAGTTCCACACTGTCGCTTGCTCCAAAAAGTGCGCACTTATCTATCCGATGACATATGCGGTTGGATAGAAAG
The DNA here is from genome assembly GCF_023897955.1 of Schistocerca gregaria. Lineage (NCBI taxonomy): Eukaryota > Metazoa > Arthropoda > Insecta > Orthoptera > Acrididae > Schistocerca > Schistocerca gregaria. The sequence goes on along the minus strand of NC_064931.1, from coordinate 179,248,293 downwards.
TTTTCTAACAGACAGAGAGCAGTATGTCGTCCTGAATTGGGTGACTTCAACAGAAACAGGCGTAACTTCAGGTGTGCCCAGGTCAGCGTAATAGGTTCGCTGCTTTTTACGATTTACATAAACGATCTGGTTAATGATATTGACAGCGGCATTGGACTGTTTGCCGTTGATGCTGTAGTCTACAAGCATGTAGTATCACACGAAAGTTGTGAACGAATCAATGAGGATTTACAGGAAATAAACGCATGGTGTAATGACTGGCAGTTATCTTTCAATATTAGTAAGTGTTACCTACTGCGTATAACAAGAAGAAAATCCCCATTAATGTACGAGTACGAAATGGATGCCCAGTCTTTGGAAGCGGAAACATCCGTCAAGTATCTGGGTGTGTCTATTTGAAATGACCTCAAATGGAATGATCAGATTACACAGGTAACGGGCAAGACGAATTCTAGATTGCGGTCTATTGGTAGAATCCTGAAGTGATGCAGTCCTTCAACAAAAGAAATTGATTACAATACATTAGTTCGTCCAGTCATAGAGTTTTGTTCGTCTGTATGTGAATCTTACCCGTTGGGTCTGATCCAAGAGACTGAGAAAGTCCAAAGAAGAGCGGCAAGATTCGTGACTGGTACATTTACCCATCGTGAGAGCGTTACAAATCTTATAGAAAGTTTGAAGTGGGACACACTTGCAGACAGACGACGCGCTAAACGGAATGGGCTGCTCACTAAATTCCGAAATACGATATTCGCCGTGGATGTAGAGCATATACACTCCTGGAAATTGAAATAAGAACACCGTGAATTCATTGTCCCAGGAAGGGGAAACTTTATTGACACATTCCTGGGGTCAGATACATCACATGATCACACTGACAGAACCACAGGCACATAGACACAGGCAACAGAGCATGCACAATGTCGGCACTAGTACAGTGTATATCCACCTTTCGCAGCAATGCAGGCTGCTATTCTCCCATGGAGACGATCGTAGAGATGCTGGATGTAGTCATGTGGAACGGCTTGCCATGCCATTTCCACCTGGCGCCTCAGTTGGACCAGCGTTCGTGCTGGACGTGCAGACCGCCTGAGACGACGCTTCATCCAGTCCCAAACATGCTCAATGGGGGACAGATCCGGAGATCTTGCTGGCCAGGGTAGTTGACCTACACCTTCTAGAGCACGTTGGGTGGCACGAGATACATGCGGACGTGCATTGTCCTGTTGGAACAGCAAGTTCCCTTGCCGGTATAGGAATGGTAGAACGATGGGTTCGATGACGGTTTGGATGTACAGTGCACTATTCAGTGTCCCCTCGACGATCACCAGAGGTGTACGGCCAGTGTAGGAGATCGCTCCACACCATGATGCCGGGTGTTGGCCCTGTGTGCCTCGGTCGTATGCAGTCCTGATTGTGGCGCTCACCTGCAAAGCGCCAAACACGCATACGACCATCATTGGCACCAAGGCAGAAGCGACTCTCATCGCTGAAGACGACACGTCTCCATTCGTCCCTCTATTCACGCCTGTCGCGACACCACTGGAGGCGGGCTGCACGATGTTGGGGCATGAGCGGAAGACGGCCTAACGGTGTGCGGGACCGTAGCCCAGCTTCATGGAGACGGTTGCGAATGGTCCTCGCCGATACCCCGATGTCCCTAATTTGCTGGGAAGTGGCGGTGCGGTCCCCTACGGCACTGCGTAGGATCCTACGGTCTTGGAGTGCATCCGTGCGTCGCTGCGGTCCGGTCCCAGGTCGACGGGCACGTGCACCTTCCGCCGACCACTGGCGACAACATCGATGTACTGTGTTGACCTCACGCCCCACGTGTTGAGCAATTCGGCGGTACGTCCACCCGGCCTCCCGCATGACCACTATACGCCCTCGCTCAAAGTCCGTCAACTGCACATACGGTTCACGTCCACGCTGTCGCTGCATGCTACCAGTGTTAAAGACTGCGATGGAGCTCCGTATGCCACGGCAAACTGGCTGACACTGACGGCGGCTGTGCACAAATGCTGCGCAGCTAGCGCCATTCGACGGCCAACACCGCGGTTCCTGGTGTGTCCGCTGTGCCGTGCGTGTGATCATTGCTTGTACAGCCCTCTCGTAGAGTCCGGAGCAAGTATGGTGGGTCTGACACACCGGTGTCAATGTGTTCTTTTTTCCATTTCCAGGAGTGTATTATTACCACCAACTTTCAAATCGCGCAATGATTACCATTCAAAGATAGGCAAATTAGAGCTCGTACTGAGGCTTTCAGACAATCGTTTTTCCATCGCGCGATCTGCTAGGCGAACAGAGGGGGGGGGATGACTTTGGCACTAATTGTGCCTTCCGCCACACACCGCTTGGTGGCTATCAGAGAATATATGTAGATGTAGGAAGGAATCATCCCGGCATTTGCCTGAAGCGATATAGGGAAATCACGGAAAACCTAAATCAGGGATGGCCGGTCGCGGGATTGAACGGTCGTCCTCCCGAATGCGAGTACAGTGTGCTAACCTCTGCGCCACCTCGCTCGGTGGATGAGTCCTGATTTCAGTTGGTAAGAACTGATTGTAGGGCTCGAGTGTCGCACAGACAACATGAAGCCATGGACTCAAGTCTCAACAAGACGCTGTGCGTGCTGGCGTTGGCTCCATAATGGTGTGAGCTATGTTTACATGTAAATGACTTGGTCATCTGGTCCAACTGAACCGATCATCGACTGGAAATGGTTATATTCGGCTACCCGGAGACGATCTGAAACCGTTCGTGGATTTTATGTTTCCAAACAACGATGGAATTTTTATAGATGACAATGCCCCAGGTCGTCGGCCCACAATTGTTTGCGACTAGTCGGCGTAAAACATTCCGGAATAATTCGGGCGAATGACATGGCCACCCAACACCCGACATGAATCCCATCGAACATTTATGGAACATAATCTGGATGTCAGTTTGTGCAAAAATCCTACACCGGCAACACTTTCGCATATTATGAACGGCTATAGAGGCAACATGCCTCAATATTTCTGCATGGTACTTCCAACGACTTGTTGAGTCCATGCCACATAGAGTTTCTGCGCTACGCCGGGCAAAACCGAGCGAAGTGGTGCAGTGGTTAGACACTGGACTCGCTTTCTGGTGGACGACGGTTCAATTCCGCGTCCGGCCATCCTGATTTAGGTTTTCCGTGATTTCCCTAAATCTCTCCAGGCAAATGCCGGGACGGTTCCTTTGAAAGGGCACGGCCGACTTCCTTCCCTAATCCCATGAGACCGATGACCTCGCTGTCTGGTCTCCTTCCCCGAAACAACCAACGCAGGGCAAATGGAGGTCCGAAGCGGTGTTACAAGGTATCCCATGACTTTTGCCACCTCAGTGTATGTCGTGAAATGCAAAACTTTAATAACATTTTATTTTGATATTCAGTCTCTACTTTGGCTTCTAAATATGTTTCTCAATTAAGAACAACGCACTGTGTTACGTTTTTTATTGTTAGGAATCGTCACAGAAGTGTTTAATGCTTTCTGGAAGTCAAGCAATACGGCATCAAATTAGGCACCACCATTTGCAGCCGCCTGAATCTCGTAAAATGACTATTTACTGTTTCGTATGTTCAGTGTTAGTGGAAGCCGTATTGATTACTAAAGAGGTGGTGCTCGGTCTCCAGAAAGAAATAACATATTCGAGTAAAAAATATGTTCCGTTATCGTAAATCAAATTGATGTCATTACTGTAGTTCTAAAATTCTGAGTATTTGTGCAACTACTTTGCTTAAGGTCAACGTTCCGCTGTTGTAACAAGGAATATCATGAAAAATAGGAATAACAGGAAAATTCTCTTCATGCAGATGCAAATGTCACAGTATCAGATAAGCCTGCCTCCTTAGCAGAGCTTGCTAGCCATCACCACTGTAGTGGATGGTGATGGCTGGGTGTTGTGTGATGTCCTTAGGTTAGTTAGGCTTAAGTATTTCTAAGTTCTAGGGGACTGATGACCATAGATGTGAAGTCCCATAGTGCTCATAGCCATTTGAACCATTTTGTAGTGGATGTCAACCTCTTCATAGCCTGGTGGTAGAAGGAACATTCGTCAGCACAACTCGGCAAGGGAGTGGAGGTGGTGAAGTACTGTACTGGACTGAATTGCAGATCTCTTAGCAGCGTATTGGGAATGGTGATATGAATACAGTATGGTGACAATGTTCGACAAATCTGTTAGTCCTATTCGAAGTGTGGAAGGAATGGTCTGGTTGGTAGAATTTGGCTTGCGAAAGACGAAGAACCAGGTTTACGAGTCAATCGTAAACAATTTGATGTTTCTTACCATAGCAACAATAATTACAGAGATATCGATATCAATACTCTTTTTTTCATTTTCAAATTTTATCATACAAGTGCAACTATTTCACTAAACGATATAGGGATCGCCGTGTGCCTTGTCTCATTATCACAAGTCATAATATTCTCATCCTAATATAGCCCAACTCGATAGCCAATGACGTAATACAAATAACCATTTTCAGTACCAAATTAACAAAACGCTTATTTAGAGACGCAATTTTTCCTTTACGTAGCTGTGAGAATTAGACAAAAGCCTATGTATCTAATACTTGTAGTCAAATAAGAGAAAATTACATTATTTGACAATTTTTTACAGTCTATTGGCCTCGTTTGTAGCCGTCATTAAACACAGTACAATCTTAGAAAACGACATACGACACTCCTCATTCAAGATAATTCGTCATATAACAATTGCAAAAAAAAAGATGTAGCTGTAAGTCCCATTAAATCTTTTAATGTGGAACTTTATTCATATTCGCCTTTTCCCCTATCAACTGAGGTACGCCTACTACTACGAAGACTGGCTTCCTGCGTAAAGACACTGCTAAAGCTATTCCCCTTCACTGTCCGCGTGTATATCACTTATTCTAAGGTATGTAATTTTTGCATCTGTAATTACTCTATGAGTTCATTTGATTTTACTAGCACTGTAACACTAAAGATTTTTGCTGTCATCTAGTGCGTAAAACTATCACCTTCACCTTGGTCTGTAAAAAGACCTGTGTTTTGAAAATGTCAGTAATTTGCGGGTTCCGTAAATTATTACTGGTTATGTCGAAAACATATCTAATACACTCGAATGCAATGTATAGAGATAAAAGTAAGAGACTGACCTACAATGAAGCTCCACAGAAACAGGTATAGGCATGCGTATTCAAATACTGACATATGTAAACAGGCAGAATACGGCGCTGCCGTCGGCAACTCTTATATAAGACAACAAGTGTCTGCCGCAGTTGTTAGATCGGTTACTGTTGCTACAGTGGCAGGTTATCAAGATACAAGTGAGTTTGAACGTGACGTTATAGTCGGCGCACGAGCGATGGGACACGGCATCTCAGAGGTAGCGATGAAGTGGGGATTTTGCCGTATGACCATTTCACGAGTGTACCGTGAATGTGAGGAATCCGGTAAAACATCAAATCACCGACGTCGTTGCGGCCGGAAAACGATCCTACAAGAACAGGACCAACGACGATTGAAGAGAACCGTTCAACGTGACAGAAGTGCAACCCTTCCGCAAATTGCTGCAGATTTCAATGCTGGGCCATCTACAAGTGTCATCGTACGAACCATTCAACGGAACATAATCGATATAGGCTTTCGGAGCCAAAGGCCCACTCGTGTACCCTGTATGACTGCACGACACAAACCTTTACGAGGCGCCTGGGCGCGTCAGCACAGACATTAGACTATTGCTGACTGGAAACATGTTGCCTGGCCGGACGAGTCTCGTTTCCAATTGTATCGAGCGGATGGATGTGTACGGGTATGGAGACAACTTCTTGAATCCATGGACCCTGCATGTCATCAGGGGACTGTTCAAGCTGGTGGAGGCTCTGTAATGGTGTGGGGCGTGTGCAGTTGGAGTGATATGGGACCCCTGATACGCCTAGATACGACTGTGACAGATGACACGTACGTAAGCATCCTGTCTGATCACCTGCATCCATTCATGTCCATTGTGCATTCCAACGGACTTGGGCAATTCCAGCAGGACAATGCGACATCCCACATGTCCAGAATTGTTACAGAGTGACTTCAGTACACTCTTCTGAGTTTAAACACTTCCGCTGGCCACTAAACTCCCCAGAAATGAAGACTATTGAGGCTATCTGGGTTGCCTTGCAACGTGCTATTCAGAAGAGATCTCCACCCCCTCGTACTCTTCAAAATGGTTCAAATGGCTCTGAGCGCTATGGGACTTAACATCTTAGGTCATCAGTCCCCTAGAACTTAGAACTACTTAAACCTAACTAGCCTAAGGACATCACACACATCCATGCCCGAGGCAGGATTCGAACCTGCGACCGTAGCAGTCCCGCGGTTCCGGACTGCAGCGCCTAGAACCGCAAGACCACCGCGGCCGGCTCTCCGTACTCTTACGGATTTATGGACAGCCCTGCAGGATTCATGGTGTCAATTCCCTACAGCACTAATTCAGAGCCGGCCGGTGTGGCCGATCGGTTCTAGGCGATACAGTCTGGAAACGCGCGACCGCTGCGGTCGCAGGTTCGAATCCTGCCTCGGGCATCGATGTGTGTGATGTCCTTACGTTAGTTAAGTTTAAGTAGTTCTAAGTTCTAGAGGACTGATGATCTCAGATGTTAAGTCCCATAGTGCTCAGAGCCATTTGAACCATTTTGAACTAATTCAGACATTAATCGAATCCGTGCCACGTCGTCTTGCGGAACGTCTGCCTGCACGCGAGAGCCCTACACGATATTAGGCAGGTTTACCAGTTTCTTTGGCTCTTCGGGGTCAATGATTCAGTTTTAACTATAACCGATATAACCATCAGGACAGATTCAGCAATTGTATAGATACTTAAGATAAGTCTCATATTGTACCCTCTTAGTTGCACATTTTAATTGGATTACCAGTTTCGATCACTATGGATCCATCTTAGTATCTAAATATGTACCATCTAATATTTTGCAATAGGTAGAAATAAGAAGGGTTGTATATAAATGTAGAATCTACCTAAGTAGTTGCATCAGCAACCTGTTTTGTCTATTCAGAACCACATAACAGGGTACCGTGTTTTGCAGCTGTGGTCAGTGTTTTAAATAGATACATGTTGGAAGTAGGGGGGAGGGATGAAGGGGAAATGGAGTGAGGCTAGTTGGGGGAGCGGAGAGAAAGCAGGCAGGGGGTTATGGTGATGTCATGAGTTTAAGAAGAAAGGTCGTGCTAAAATTATAGAACGTATAATTATGTGAAAATTCTCCTTGAAACGCTAATAGTGTAGAACAACTGTACGTGAAAATGTAAGCGGCATAATGGTGTGGAATTATGACATGGAGCAAGGGGGAATTGAGAAGAAGTAAAGAAGGCAAGGGCGAGGGGGCAGGGAAGGGGTGGTGGAAAGAATAGTGGTAGAGACGCTAGGGATTTAAAACGAGAGGGTGTTATACTAAAACTGCAAAACGTCAGTTGTGTTAAGATACCAGAATGGGTGCTTAAAGAGGTGAAACTGGGATAAATTAGTAGTTAATAAAGTAGCGAAAACTAAATTAATCTCCTAAAAAATTCAAACTGTGAAACTTTGAAACTACATAGTCATATGGTATTACTCTCAAAGTATAAAAATAAAATTGTATAAAAGTTTCTAGAACAGTGGATGTATTAATAATGAAAGGCATATGGATCATAATATTACAGAAGTGGAACTACGAAGAGGATCTGGTACTGCATGAAGTTTCATTAAATATTAAGAAGTCGAAAAAACATTTAACGTAGAAAATCGCAAAAAAAACGATAAATTATAAAATGAAACTAAGTGCAGCAACTAAAGCTATGGGGCACAGGCTGTGACAGCTATGGTTAGGTGCATTTGCTTCTGCTTGGTGGCGTTGTACGGAGCGCAGTTCTGCAGTATGTACGGAAGCCAGCCTGCACGCCGGCCTGTCGCTAGGACGGTGTATGAATCGACGCGTCGTCGCTGCCTCTTCTTGGTGAATACGGCTGTTGATTACACATGCGCTGGAAGAGCCTTTCAAAGTTTCTGAAAAATGTACTGTTAATAAAATCGTTGTGCTTATTTAATGTGTGCAAACGATGTGCAAAAATATGTTTCTTCGAACTCCGTCAGGAGGTTTCCCTCAGGTTCCTTGTGCAGCACTTTCAAATGCGTATCAATAGTTGCAAGACCATGCATCGATGTTAGAGGATGCTCACCAAACGCTGTTCTATTACTATGAATTAAAGCATGCTCTTTGAAACATATTTCAAATTTCCTGCCTGTTTGATCTACGTAATTTTTCGGACAGTTTCCTCACTTTTCTTTACGTACGCCTGCCGCCGAGAATTTTGACGCTTTTCCATTCACACGGACCCCCAGACTGAAGTGGATAATGTCATTTGTTTTAAACCCTATGCGAAAACTTGAATTGCAAGTTGCTTAGCAGTAACTTCCAAAACCCACCTTTGTAACTCATGAGCATGTACATGACTTTCTGGTCTTCTGTTCATCTGTTAGCGTGCTGCCTCTGATATTACGCTGTTTTTGGCTTTTAATTTTCTGTAGTAACTCAGTTAGTGTTGAGACTGGATACCGATTGCTTATTATAGCTTCCTTTATAATAGCGATTTCTTTATTCCTCTCATGCTCGCTTAGTAGCAGTTTTAATAACCTGTTTATTATGTATCAAAAATATGCTGTCTTGACTCTTTCAGAATGCCAAGACTTATAGTCAACCATAATGTCTGCACAAGTCGGTTTTCTGTAAACGCTAAAACGGTGTTAACCCTCCTCTCTTGTATCTGTAATGTCAAGACTTGATACCTTAATAATTTTCGTGCTCAATTATGAACCTGATTTTTCGGTCAATAGCTCTCTACTATGGCTTTAACATCACTTTCATCTCTTTTAACTAAAAAATAGCATCTTACACATAGCGGTAATATTGAGAACTTTAAATCTGCATACATAATCTCCAAGCCAAAGCACGGTGCGTGGCGGAGGGTACCCTTTATCACAATTAGTCGTTTCCTTTACTGTTCCAGTCGCAGACAGAGCAAGGTAAAAACGACTATATACTTTCCACTACACGAGCCGTAATTTCTCGTATCTTATCTTCTTGATCGAAATGTATGTTGACTGCAACAGAATCGATCTGCAGTCAGCTTCAAACGCCAGTTCTATGAATTTTTTCACTAGTGTTCTTCGAAGTGAACGTCTTCTTCCCTCCAGGGATTCACACTTGAGCTCCTGAAGCATATTAGTAACACTTGCGTGCTGATCAAACCTACCGGCAACAAATCTAGCAGCTCGCCTCTGAATCTGACTTCTTCTTTCAATCCGACCTGGTGAGGATCCCACACACTCAAGCAGTATTCAAGAATAGGTCGCACTAGCTTCCCACATGCTGTCTCCTTTACAGATGAACCACACTTTCCTAAAGCTCTCCCAATAAACCAAAGTCGACCATTCGTTTTTCCTGCCACAGCCCTGACATTCTCGTTCCATTTCATATCGCTTCGCAGCGTTACGCCAAAATATTTAAACGACGTGACTATTTCAAGCATGACACTACTAATACTGTATTCAAACATTACGGGTTTGTTTTTCCTACTCATCCACGTAAACTTACCTTTTTCTGCATTAAGAGCCAGCTTCCATTCGTCACACCAACTAGAAAGTTTGGCCTAGGTCATCTTGTATCAACCTATAGTCACTTACAGTCTACACCATCCTGTACACCACACCGTCATCAGTTAACAACCGCAGGTTGCTGCCTATCCTGTCTGGCAGGTAATTTATGAATACAGAAAATAGGAGCGGTCCTATTACACTTCCCTGGGGCACTCCTGATGTCATCCCTGTCTTCTATGAACACTCGCTGTCGAGGACAACATACTGGATTTTATTACTTAAAAGTCTTCGAGCCATTCAAATATCTGGGAGCCTATTCCCTATGAACGTACCTTCGTTAATACCCTGCAGTGGGGTCCATGTCGAATGCTTTTAGGAAATCTAGAAATTTGGAATCTGTCTGTTGCACTTCGTCCATAGTTCGCAGCATATCATGTGACAAAATAGCAAGCTGGATTTCGCATGAGCGATCCTTTCTAAAGAACATGAGCTTTTCAGTTTCTAGGAAATCTAGTATATGCAAAGTCAGAATATGCTCTAAAATTCTGCAGCAAAGCGATGTTAAAGATATCGGCTTGTAATTTTGCAGGTCCGTTCTTTTACCCTTCTTATATACAGGAGTCACCTGCGCTTCTTTCCAGTTGGTTGGTACTTCGCGCTGGCTGACAGATTCGCGATAAATGCAAACTATGTAAGATGTCAATGACGTGGGTACTCTTTGGGATTCCATCCGGACATGGTGACTTATTTGCGTTCAACTCTTTCAGGTGTTTGTCTACGCCAGGGACGCTCTTACTGCGTCATCCATAGGGGACTCTGTGGGATGGTCAAACGACGGTACGTTTATACGATTCTCCTGCGTGGAGAATTGGAATTTAAAACTATCTTTCGCTATCTTCTAATGCCAAACCAGATTGGTCAACGAGTGATAGGATTGAAGCCTTAGACCGGCTTAGAGATTTTACATAGGACCGGAATATTTTCGGGTTCTCCGTCAGATCTTTAGCCAAGGAATGACGATGGTAGCTGTTGTATGCTTCGAGCAAAGATCTTTTCACAGACGCACGAATATCTACTAACCTTTGCCTGTCGTCATTTTTGCGCCCTCTTTTGAACCGAGAGTGTAACAGCTTTTGCTTCCTGAGCAATTTCCTTATTAAACCACAATGGGTCTTTACCGTCCTTGATCCACTTACTACGGACATACTTGTCCAGAGCACGATTTACAGTATGTTTCAACTTTACCCATAATTCCTCTGTGGCCATCATTCTGGAACTAAATAGTTGCAGTTCATCGTCCAAGTGAGATGCTAACTGCTTATCTGCTCTTTCTGGCAGAAACACCCTCCTAGGCTTCTTGACTGTTTTATTAACGTTCGTAAGCATAGTCGCTATGATGGCATCACGGTCACTAGTCCCCGCCTCTATACTGACGCTATTCATCAGTCCGTCCTCTTTGTAACTACAGGATCGAAGATACTTCGATTGCGTGTGGGCTGCAGAACTACTTGCTCAAGACAGTTTTCAGAAAACGTGTTCAAAAGTACTTCACAAGACTGTTCGTCTGCACTCCCTGCAATGAATCCCCAAACGTCCCTGTCTATACTTGGTAGGTTAAAGTCATTCTTTGAATGAGCCTAGAACTGTCACAGAGGAGTCGGGTGGTTGGAAAAAACATCCAACAATTAGTCTGGTTTCACTTAGACTTGTTACGCGTGGCCAGATGACTTCACTACCACGCTCAGTTTCAACCTCAGTAGAGACAATATTTTTGTCGACTGCAATGAACACACCCCCTCCTTCGGCGTCTAATCTGTTTTTCCGATAAACATTTGCCGGCCGAGGTGACCGAGCGGTTCAGTCCGGTTCAGTCCGGAACCGCACGACTGCTACGGTCGCACGATCTAATCCTGCCTCGGGCATGGATGTGTGTGTGATGTCCTTAGGTTAGTTAGGTTTAAGTAGTTCTAAGTTATGGGGGACTGATGACCTCAGATGTTAAGTCCCATAGTGCTCAGAACCATTTGAACCATTTTTTGATAAACATTTCAGGACTTGCTATATATCTCAGAGCTTCTTACTTCGGGTTTCAACCAGCTCTCAGTCCCAAGAATAGTTTGTGGTTGAGAACTCCCTTGGAGGCCAGTTAATTCTGGAACTTCGACAATTTACTCATAAAAATTTAATAGTCGAATTGTCTTTATTATGAACGCAGTCAGGTTTCCCTATATGAGTATCGACTGGCGAATGTTTGTGAAGGTACCTCAGACTACCGCCTAACGTAGAAGACCTCCATGTGCACCCTAAAAGAACTCTGCTGTCATAGTAGCTGCTTCCCTTGCTGGCTATTTCAGCTTTGTTTCTAAACTTATTTTTTACCACAATCGTCAGCGAAGGGATCATTACTAAAGCATGGTTACAGCCTTTTGCAAATGAGGTAATGCTTCGTCTTTGGCAACGCTGATTTCGACACGACGTCGCAGTTTAATCGTATCTTTTGCACAGTAGCTACTACGAGCTTATCGTCACAAGATTTCGATACATTCTAGCATGGGGGAGCATCCTCTATGTAATGTATTATTTTATAAACAAATGCTAGCATGATTGCCGTCCTGCATGATGGAAGACGCACTAGTAGCAGTGTTATACATGCAGGTCTTGCAGGAGAACGAGAAATTACGGAACCATATGCATCTGATTGCTTCAGCGCACAGCTGGAGTAATAGGAAAATGTGACTTCAACCTCTCATATGCTCTTACACAAATATTGGTGATGAAAATGACTTTCCCTAATGGGAATGTAACGTCTTCAGTCAGCCGTTAATCATCGACGCAATCCATTCAAAAGTGGTTCAAATGGCTCTGAGCTCTATGAGACTTAACATCTGAGGTCATCAGTCCCCTATAACTTAGAACTACTTAAACCTAACTAACCTAAGGACATCACACACATCCATGCCCAAGGCAGGATTCGAGCCTGCGACCGTAGCGTTCGCGCGGTTACAAACTGAAGCGCCTAGAACCGCTCGGCCACACCGGCCGGCCGCAATCCATTAATGTTTTCATTGTTATCAGAGATGATGTATTTACTGTGGAATTTCTTTTTTTTGGAAACTATTTACAATATAAATATTAATTCGTTACCTCCCTCCCTCCTACCCCTGCTAGGTTGTGCAGTCGAATAATCCATACTCCCACGACGTCGCTAGCGCTGTGGTGTCTTTCGATCACTATACACACAAGTACCGGTCAAGCATTTCTGAGCTTCGTGGGATACGTCTGGAGGCACACACACCTGGTGAGAAAGACTGCTCTTCTCGATTTTCAAGGAGTAAAAGTCGACCAGAAGCTTGAAAGAACTGATGCAATTTAGACACAGTAACATCTCTCGGGGAATAATATTTATATGTACCTTTCAGCGATCACTCTGACCGACAGGGAAATACATGTTACGAGGTGCATAGGTGCAGAGAAGCAGCCACCTCTTGACTATCATACTGAGCTGTCTGTGTCCAGTTTTTTTTTCCTTTCATCTCGGAAAGAATAAAGAGAACGAGAAGTGCTTTCTAACAACACTGCGGTGATTACAAAAGAGCGGATAGTACTGGAATTTCAGCAGGAAACGCGATATAAAAACCGCAACCACGGAAGCAGTAAGGAAATGAGTCCTCGAACGAACAACAGAGCGTTTGGTTTTACACAAGAATGTCTACATCAGGACGAGCTGGAGGATATTATATCACTTGGGACTTTCTCACAAATCCCATTTTGTATGAAGTTAATGCCTATGAAACTGTGTGCAATTGAAGCATCCGAAAACGTTATACAGCGTGAACAACTTGATGCTTGTCCAGTCTGCGATATAGATCGCTTACAAACTAGTTTTGCAGCCTATACGTTCAAATGTGTGTGAAATGTTATGGGACTTAACTGCAAAGGTCATCAGTCCCTAAGCTTACGCAGTACGGGACCAATCGCACAGGCCGTGACTGCAGCGCCTAAGACCGCACGGCTAATCCCGCGCGGCTGCAGCCTATATCGGAAGATTGCTAATGTGTTTTGAGTCCATTTAAGTCTGTAAAGTTTATAGCTAATTAGAAATTCAAATAATCTAAAAAATAGCAAAGTTGTGTAAAGCAATCTGGGACTTCCTGCCACGTTAATTCAGGGTAAAACCTCGAGCTTTCGACGATTGCCTCCATCATCTTAGTCAGACGTAACTGACTGTCTAAACTGCTACCGTGACAGACTTACGTAGCCCAGTGAAGGCTTGTGATTGGTCAAAAATTGCGTAAAGCTATCGCAGACGCTGTCAACGTCTGCTCTGGTGACGCCACCGCTCTCATAGCCTTCGTAAACATTGCAAAGAATATCTCTCTCTCTTCTCTGCATTGACAGCTCACTTCCATGCACCGCTAAGATGCGTGGGACAATATTTTTATTCCGTCAAATACTATTTTGTGTTAGTTTGTGAGACCGTGCTCAGCAATTGCAGATTTCTCCAACTGAAAAGAACTAACACAAAATATTGTTCGACTATACAAAGTTTTGTCCCAGGCTCCTACACACTGGACTTTTGTAATTAGACTGTAGAAATAAGAACTTCAACGTTGGCGGTGAATATAATGTTAGCGTTGCATAGAAGCGAGCTCTCGATTCAGAGAAGAGGCAGAGATATTCGTCCCAATGTTTACGCTACTACTGGAGCGGTGGTGCAACCAGCGCGGACGTTGACACCATTTGCAACAGCTTTACGTAATTTCCGGCCAATAACAAGCCGTCTGTGGGCTATATAAGGCCATCACAGCAGCAATTTAGATCCCACACCTTGTTCTCTTCCTAGAGCACCTTCGGATCATATACATTAATCGCAAAAGAAAGTACCAACCCATTTCCCGCCCACTAATAACCAATCGAGGTACGTGCTGCGCCACTACATCCATATTCCACCTTCCGTGCCTTATCCATCCTCTCCCGCCGAAATTTTAAGAAATTCCCACTCCCCAACGATGAAATTCCAAACTTAATCACAACGTTCCATCTGACACCATTCTCCCATTTTCACCTTCCCCTCCGTCCGCGGCTCGTGGTCTTGCTGTAGCATTCTCGCTTCCCGCGCATGGGTCCCGGGTTTGATTCCCGGCGTGGTCAGGGATTTTCTCTGCCTTGAGATGACTGGGTGTTGTGTGCATTTCATCCCCATTTCATCCTCATTCACTCGCAAGTCGCCGTAGTGGCGTTAAAGAACTAGTGGAGCGGCGGCCGAACCGCCCCGCCAGGGGTCTCCCCGCCACCAATGCCATATGTGTATATATATATATATATATATACCTTCTCCTCTTATCAACCTTTCTTACATCCAGTCGCTACCTGCCATTCTACATGGCCTCATAGCCATACTCATCATCGCACCTGCATCTTGACAATGTCACCTAGCATCACCATTGCACCATGGCATCATTCATGTTCATTAGTGACTGTATTTTAACTGTAATATAAAATCTTCAAACGAGTTTTACCAATCATCAGTATTTTCCATCTAGGTGTATTTCAGAAAATCTTCGTCTATTGTCAACTGTCTTTATGTAAAAATCATCAATGCCGTTCACCTATGTATTTTTTACAAAATCATCTGTTATTTCCATCTCTTATACATTTTAACCATCTCTGAATACAGTTTTGAAATCTTTGACTGAAGAACAGTTTATCCGCTGCTAGCTCACCCCCGTTGTGGGGAATTGAAATAGCAATAAGGGAAAAACAGAGTCAGTTGATCCTGGCGACGACGATGGAGGTAGTCGTTGAAAGCTCGAGGTTTTCCCCCTGAACTGACGCGGCAAGAAGTCCGAGATTCTTTAATACAACAATGCCTTCGCGACAGTCATCATTCTCAGATGACAACATCTTAGATAAAAACAGACAAAATTGTCCACTAATAATTTTGAGTCGTTCAGATAAACCATTCTAATCAATAGCAGGGTCGTGTAGCCGAAGACTGAAGTTGACTAAGAACATACGTAAGAGTCTGTATATTTGTTACTTTATCTCCAGTCATAACGTTATTGAAGTTGGCGGAGGACAGTTCAGCTTCAGTTGATGTCGCAACAGAGTATTTGTCAAATTACGTTGATTACACAACCGAACATCAGTCAGTACTGTCACCGTGTTCACTACATAGACAGATCGGGTTTGGTGTAAGAACGATACTGTGGAGGCGATGCTGGCTGGAACTTTAGTTGAAATTCAAGAACGAAGCAGCAAAAAATGGTTCAGATGGATCTGAGCACTATGGGACTTAACTTCTAAGATCATCAGTCCCCTAGACTTACAACTACTTAAACCTAACTAACCTAAGGACATCACACACATCCATGCCCGAGGCAGGATTCGAACCTGCGACCGTAGTGGTCACGAGGTTCCAGACTGTATCGCCTAGAACCGCTCAGCCACCCCAGCCGGCTCGAAGCAGCAATCCTTGAACGTAGATAGTTGTGATACCAGTGTCGCAATGTTGGCGAAGCGCATTTTTTTCACCCACTAATGTCACAGATTTTCCTTGTTCAACCAAACCTCTTCCTTAGAAACTGATAACTGGATTTTCACAATGACTCAGGGCTTGATTTGACATCTTTGCCTACCTGGAGATTGTTGCAGGAATGCAAAAACTCACATTGCAATCATCTGGAAACAAATGGTAATAACTCATGGCAACCCCAGATTTTCAGAACGGTGTCGATGAATGCTTTCATCCACTTACGTGTCACTTATGTAGACTTCACTAAGGTAAAATTACACTAATAACCGCCCGCATCTCGTGGTCGTGCGGTAGCGTTCTCGCTACCCGCGCCCGGGTTCCCGGGTTCGATTCCCGGCGGAGTCAGGGATTTTCTCTGCCTCGTGATGGCTGGGTGTTGTGTGTTGTCCTCAGGTTAGTTAGGTTTAAGTAGTTCTAAGTTGTAGGGGACTGATGACCATAGATATTAAGTCCCATAGTGTTCAGAGCCATTTTTTTTACACTAATAACAACACGCATGAATAATGTAGGAGTGCACCAAATCACGTGCCATTAGGTACACTTAGCATCAATATTCGAAATTTGTGCATTGCGCATTGTTTAGTATTTTAGGTGCTTCTCTTTGAACGTAAGCAGATTTCAGTTTTTTTAAATAGTTTTTCGTTATTGTACTGTCACCAGGTGAGGTGGGGCAGTGGTTAGCATACTGGGAACATATTCTGGAGGACGACGGTTCAAATCCGCCTCTGACCATCCAGATTTACGTTTTCCGTTATTTCCCTGAATAGCTTAAAGCAAATGCCGTAGTGGTTGCCTTGGAAGAGCACGGCAGATTTTCTTCTCCATCCTTGAAAGGATCGGAGCTTGTGCTCCCTCTCCAATGACCTCAATGTCGACGGGACGTTGAACCCTTATTTTGCCTTCTTTTTATCTTACTGTCCTTATTTTTTATGTTTCTGTGAACAACGCTTATGCGTAGTTGACTCTTTAGGGTTTCTGAAGGACGCCTAAAGCGCCACTGTTACCTTATTCAGTTCGAACCAGTGATGTTAAATAACACTCAATTGTGGTTCAAATGGCTCTGAGCACTATGGGACTTAACAGCTGTGGTCATCAGTCCCCTAGAACTTAAAACTACTTAAACCTAACTAACCTAAGGACATCACACCCATCCATGCCCGAGGCAGGATTTGAACCTGCGACCGTAGCAGTAGCACGGTTCCGGACTGCGCGTCTAGAACCGCGAGACCACCGCGTCCGGCAACTGTGCGTCAGATCCCGAGACATCCGAAATAGTTAGCAACAAAACTTGGAGCAATCACACTTTTAAGTTTGTGCATTTCACTTAGTTTAGTTTCTTAAGTGCTTCTCTTTGGAAGTAAGTAGCAATTGATTTCATATTTCAACTCTCTGCTCCTTTATAGTCTTTGAAAGGGCAAGGGTCACGAGTAGATATGACTAGTGGTTGTGGTCGTTGGGATTTCTTGCAGCACGAGCAGTGTCCTTCCACGAAAATCAGAAAGCTGCATTAGCAGTTGCCGGTCGGGTTTACGTTGCCACTCCGAATTGCTTATAGTTGCAAATGCGGTGCGGAGCTCGCCAGAAACTCATGTTGTCGACGTGGTCTGCACAGGAATTCGATCTTACCGTAAAACGTCACCTGATGGTGGCTGCATGTCGGGCCCCATCTGAAGCCGTTTGGGGGGGAAGATTGTAGGTGGCAAATGGCGACATACTTCAGGAACTGCCTTGCTCTGATAGTGAAACAGGGCCAGCAGATCTTGTTTCTCCAGTTGCAACAGCGGTCTTACATCTGTTGAGATTCTACTAGCCACAGAATTGAAAAAAGAGACCGTCAGTTGTAGGCAACTAATGTTGGGAGCATGTTAGCCCCTCTTAGGTAATCAGCTTATGGGAAGGCACAAATTCACATTCGTTGTGCAGCCCAAGAAGGCTGCATGTGGCTGCTTACATGACGCCAAAAATGTCGGTCATCTAGGATCTGAGGCCAGCATCCTTTCTTTCTTAAGACTGACGATATGTAGACAAACGTAATGTGCTGCGAATATATAGAAAGAAAGATCCCTTATCATTTAGCTACAATATAGCAGGTCAGCAACTGGAAGCAGTCAACTCCATAAATTATCTGGGAGTACGCATTAGGAGTGATTTAAAATGGAATGATCATATAAAGTTGATCGTCGGTAAAGCAGATGCTAGACTGAGATTCATTGGAAGAATCCTAAGGAAATGCAATCCGAAAACAAAGGAAGTAGGTTACAGTACGCTTGTTCTCCCACTGCTTGAATACTGCTCACCAGTGTGGGATCCGTACCAGATAGGGTTGATAGAAGAGATAGAGAATATCCAACGGAGAGCAGCGCGCTTCGTTACAGGATCATTTAGTAATCGCGAAAGCGTTACGGAGATGATAGATAAACTCCAGTGGAAGACTTTGCAGGAGAGACGCTCAGTAGCTTGGTACGGGCTTTTGTTGAAGTTTCGAGAACATACCTTCACCGAGGAGTCAAGCAGTGTATTGCTCCCTCCTACGTATATCTCGCGAAGAGGTCATGAGGATAAAATCAGAGAGATTAGAGCCCACACAGAGGCATACCGACAATCCTTCTTTCCACGAACAATACGAGACTGGAATAGAAGGGAGAACCGATAGAGGTACTCAAGGTACCCTCCGCCACACACCGTCAGGTGGGTTGCGGAGTATTAATGTAGATGTAGATATAGATTCACAGAGGACGTCAATAAAGTTCACAGAAGGGCAGATTGTTTTGTATTATCGTGAAATAGGGGACAGAGTGCCAAACAAACATGGTGAGCGAGATGGGGTGCCAATCATGGAAACAAAGGCGCTTTTCGTAGCGGCGAGAGATTTTCACGAAATTTGAATCACCAACTTATTTTGACTCTCACTTATGTAGGGAGAAATGGCCAGCGTAACAAAGTAAGAGGATTCAGAGCCTGTATGAAAAGGTTAAGCCGGCCGCGGTGGTCTCGCGGTTAAGGCGCTCAGTCCGGAACCGCGTGACTGCTACGGTCGCAGGTTCGAATCCTGCCTCGGGCATGGATGTGTGTGATGTCCTTAGGTTAGTTAGGTTTAAGTAGTTCTAAGTTCTAGGGGACTGATGACCACAGATGTTAAGTCCCATAGTGCTCAGAGCCATTTGAACCATTTTGAAAAGGTTAAGATGTCCATTTTTTGCCGACGGTATTCGAGGGTCGAATGATCAAGAAATACTCTAACGAGAAAGTGATTCTGTGAACCTTCTGCCAAACATTTAAGTGTGGATTGCGGTGTAATCTTGTAGATGTAGAATAGTTGAAAAAAGTCTTACTCGTCATGTTTCATTACGATCGTTAATTTGCCTCATCATTATGAGGACTGAGAAGTGACCGATTTTCTGGATCCAAATCGAGGGTCTAAGCTAGAGAATTCTTCGATTCTGTGATGAACTCTGCTCTAGAAGCCTCGATTTCCACTATAAAATGGAGACATGTAAAGTAACTCTCGTGTGCAATAAACACTGCAGATGGCCACTCAGGTGTCTAAATATATGTGGAACTCACATTCTCTATAAAATCTTAGGCAAAGTTTCGAGATGATCAATAGAAAAACTAAATTCTGATAAACCATTCCCAACAGCAAGTGGTGGTGGTGGTTGTTAATGTTTAACGTCCCGTCGACAACGAGGTCATTAGAGACGGAGCGCAAGCTCGGGTTAGGGAAGGATTGGGAAGGAAATCGGCCGTGCCCTTTCAAAGGAACCATCTCGGCATTTGCCTGAAACGATTTAGGGAAATCACGGAAAACCTAAATCAGGATGGCCGGAGACGGGATTGAACCGTCGTCCTCCCGAATGCGAGTCCAGTGCAACAGCAAGTCAGGTAGCATAAACAGAGTGTGTGAATTTCAAAATGTTAGTTAGTAGAGGGAATGGAGCATACTGGCACAGTCTCCATTGTTACCAGATTCGTTCCAAGACGGTGGAACTAGCCCTTACAGTCATAGCGTCACCAGGAAATCCTAAATGGTGGCCTCTATGATGCCACAATGAAAGGGAGAACGTGAACAGCCAACATTATTATCCACAGTTTGTAGGTTAAGGGGACACTACTGGCTGAAACGAAATTAATTGTAACCCAGACGAATTTTTGTGTATAAACTGTCACAGGGGACATTATTATGGCCTTTTTGTGTTGTTGCACTATACCACATCCAGGAGTAGAAGGAAGGGCAAAGAGCTCTTGTTTATAAACAGTCACAGGGTGATGTTATTTCCACATTTTCATATGGTCTTGCTACACTGCCTCCATATATGTAGCAAAGACATCTGTTGCAAACACTTACAGTGTTTAATTATAAACATTTGTAGTGCACCGCGGTATCCTGCCCGCCAGTAGTGTTGCACACAGATGAATGCCAGCCATTATCTGGCATGCATGCCCTCAAGCAGACCAGCAGCAACATGAACCCTAAGCTATGAAGTGTGGTGTGTGAATGCACTATCCTCGGGTCCAAACCAGCTCCCCAGCACCCCATGCCTCCCCACAGCCATTCGCAGCATTCTTGTGTGCCACCCATTCACCCTCGCAACAACGTTTCAACAACATTTCTGACATCTGTCAGTGCCCTGTCACATTATATCTGTGGGCTCACACATGATCCCTGTACCTGAAATTCTAGGTTGGCAGTGGAATTAACTGCGTGGCCTGCAGATAGGTAATCCTAGAATTTTATTTAGTCATTCACAGCAAGGCGCAGCAACATTTAATACAACCACCAGTGCCCCAAACATCTGTCCGATCAGCTTTCTGGCAGCTTGACTGAAGTTTTTTGGTGCCCCATGGTGCTGGAATCACATAAGTCGATGGACTGCAAATGGTAACTCTCCCAGTAATTCCAGCATACTTCCTGGATGAAAGTTGTATAGCTGTCGCCTGTGAGTTTAGGGGGAAGCGTGTAGGGGGCAGTCAAGTAATCATGGACCATACCAGCCCATATATTTATGGTGAACTTCTCCTTATAACCTCATTCGTGGGAGACAATGGGTTTCACCTGTGCTCACACATGGAAATTACGGGTGTTGAACACAGCCCCACAGACGAAGGATATCTCATCTGTGAACAATACGTGTGCAATGTAATATGAATGCCTGGTCCATTGCTTCAGGAATCACTGCTCAGACTCCATACACGGACCAAAATCGTTGGCCAACTGCGCCTGTGACAGCTGAAGATGGAATATATGCCTTCCCTCCTCATACAGCACCCACCAAGCCGCTGAATTGCATTGCGTTGCATGTGACACAGATCAGGTGTTTGCAGGTGGGTTTGCGTTAAACACCTCTAGTAAGTCCTCCGTAAATCTTGGTGTGCATACTTACTGCGTACGACCTCTGTCCTGCCGACGCCCTATGAAACCATCAGTTTTACACAACGCCGATGGATGCCTGCAAACGTGGAGTGGTACTTCTGACGCCTATTGAGATATCATGACTCATAGATGCGTAACACTGCTTGCCAATTGCCTATCATCTCACCATACGCGAAATGTATGTCACGCTGCTCGGACCACGTGAATCTCTCCATGATGCAGCGCACCAGCATGCAACAAACTATGACTAAACACTGTATTTCTACTACATTAGTTTATCCTTCCCCTCAGCTGCTACTGCTGTTAGCAGCCTCTACAGTGTTTGCGTGACAAGTGTGGCCACCTTCAGTGACATCTAACATCCAGACTGCTGTTTGGCACATTGCGAGTCATTCTGCCCATGACCTGTTTGTGTTCCAAGTCATACCTGCCGCTGAAAGAGATAACTAGAGGCAGGTGCCGGAGCCTATAACTTTGAAGCTCTGCAGGGTCATTGGATAACATTTCCTGACATGGGTTACTATCCTTATTAGGTTCCTCAACAATCTTTATGCACCCTTCACAGTTTATATGTATAATTTGAAACACCTACTTCAAGGGGTTCTAGAAGAGTGTCTTGGCAACAAATCGAATATAGGAATCCATTTCAAGAAAAATTATCTTACGACACCACAGAGCGTCGAAGGTACAGTTGCCAGTCCCTGCCACCAGGCCACCACTTTGCAGTAAACGTGACTTTGTAATGTCATTCGTCATTTAGCGATTGTGACTGATTGTCACGCTTGGAAATTGGGAAATGGAGCTAGCTGCTGTGTAGACAGGCCTTTTCTGCTATAAATGCGTGAAGCCCTGGTGGATGATGGTTTCAGAAACGGGTTTCCATCTGCAGGTTGTTTTACTTCTGCATACCGAAAAACTTTGGGCATTTGAGAGGGTTCCAGGAGAAAAATAAGCTGTGTATGGAAACTGTTGCCCAAAACCGTCGTCTAACAAGGCAACAGAGCATCGCGTTCATAGGAGACAAGGGATTTCTACGCAGCAGGCAGCTTCTCCTTCGCCAATGCTGACCGTGGCAATCAGTAGCAGTCGCTGAATAACAAACGACACAGTGAGACGTTCCGCGTCTGTCCGCCTATAACCTCGACGTCCTGTAGCGTCGTTGGATGACGATGCTGGACATGGGCTCCTATCCTCGATTCGTTCCTCAAGACAACCTCTACAACACCAGGAATTTGTCGCAATATTTCTGGGACACTCTAAGAAAATAAATAAATACACTGGCTTATAGTACTTATTTGACATTATTTTTCTTTCGAGGAATGTTGGATAATGAAACAACACAAATATATCGGAACAGATTGAGGCAGAAGCAAATGATTTTGTACAATTACAGCCAGAAATGAAGTCCAAATGATCTGTTACAGACACAAATGATTACATACGATAGTACCAGTTCATGAATAAATCTAAAAAAAATAACTCTTGCACATGATTCTTATCAGCCATTTACACACTCAATACTTATTAATTCTGTTTTTTTCCTCGGAATGTTGAAATTGTCATTATATATCTCAGAAAAAGGGGCTATGCACCAACATCACAGCTGTAGACGTCATGATCACGAGATGGGACCATCTACATTTTCAGTGTAGTCAACCTCTGCCAGACTATCAACCTCTGATAGTTCTAATAATAATCTATCAGTTAGCAGCAACTCCTCGGCCTATACTGTTAGTGTTGTCGGGCGCCAGCCAGGGTGGCCGAGCGGTTCTAGGCGCCAAAGTCTGGAACCGCGCGACCGCTACGGTCATCGTCGTCATAGAAAAATCAGAGATGACTTTGATATCCAGAGTCCTCTGCTGAAGAAACGAGCCACGGTCTTTGCACGAAAAAGTGAGGCTGCAAATAATGGCCCAGAATGCACACAGGTAGTGTGTTGGCACTCAGTTTAAGAATCCTGATTTCGATTAACCCGTCTGTGTTGACTCACTGAATTCGTTCGTCTGCAGCTGACGATGCCTCAGTACCGCGAATGTTAGTTCCCATCCCTTGCTAAGTTGAAATCCCATTTTTCTATTAATCAAATCGTTAGTTATACGTACTTCTTTAATTACGGAGTTCCAGTACACAGAAGCAAACGAAGGGATCTTTCTCTCTCCATAGTTCATGCTATGTTCCATATCAAGTCAGTGTTCAGCAACAGCAAACTTTTCTAGCTGACCTAATCTGGTGTGACATCTATCTTCAAGAGTGTGACACGTCAGGCCAATGTATGATTTCCCAGTCTAACATGAGATTTTATACATTTCTCAACGTTTTAGACCCAGGTTGTCTTTAACAAAATCCAGTTGCTAAACGTCAATCCCCGTACGACGACCTAAGCAAAAATATTTCCGTATTTAATCCTGTTTTTCTACAGCAACATCATCAAATATAAAAACAATGTTCAGCTTTACTGATTCTGGTGTTGGGATATCGCTGTTTTTGCTGTCTCTACGTATGTTTCACCGCAAGTGCCAGATAATAACTCCTGTAGTAGCTTGTATTAGGAATGAAGTAATGTTTCTGAGATTACAAACGCATGCATGAACTGAATTTTATCTGGATGTGTTAGAAATACTATAATAACATTCATCTTTCCACAGTCTGATAGACCTACAAATATCAATCTGTATTGTCAAGCAGGAGTGTACCAATCTTCTACTTCCTCTTCTTCTCCTTCTTCTGTACTACTAGGGTGTTTTGTCCGTTCAGCCATAGTACTGACTACGTTTTTATAGTGGCATACAAAGGATTTTGTAAAGGAAACACGTACAACTCACTCTTACACGTTTTATTTATTTATAAATTCTTACATATAACTGACATGTGAACACACTTAATTATTCGTTTTCATAAGCAGCTGGTACCCTTTTTACGTGATATTTCACAAAGCTTTCAGAGTTCTGGTGCTAGGCCGGGATGATGTATTTTGAGACACTAGTGGTCACATGATACATATAAGCGAAGATTAACATTCTG
The DNA here is from genome assembly GCF_023897955.1 of Schistocerca gregaria. Lineage (NCBI taxonomy): Eukaryota > Metazoa > Arthropoda > Insecta > Orthoptera > Acrididae > Schistocerca > Schistocerca gregaria. The sequence goes on along the minus strand of NC_064931.1, from coordinate 179,223,715 downwards.
AAATAAGTTTTCTAGATAGGTGAACTGCCTGACACCAGTGTAATACCTGCCATCTTTGCAACTGTCATTCTGAATCTGTCATGTTTGATCTGCCATCTCCGATCTCCCATCGGGGATTATGACATTACAGAGGCCGCAATCTTGGCTCCACCAACTTGGATCGCCCACCACAGACAGATGAGCCAGTTCCACCATCTGGAATCTGCAATCTTGGATTAGCTGGAAGTCTGAAATACGACAGTCACCCATGATGGATTTAGTATTTCTCACCATTTTGTACTTACAGCAATTGACGTGTGATATCAGGGGTTGGGGAGGGGGCCTGTGGAGGGGGGGGGGGGGGGGAGGGGAGGGAATGGTGTGCAATGATTAGCAAGGACGTCTCTCAACACTGCGGATTGTCTTGCAAATCGCAATTCCCGACTACTCCAGTTAACTGCCAATGTATTCTCAGCAGAGTTCCTAGATTCACATCTCTTTTGGCAAGCAGTAGTCCCAACATCACATTGGGAACTGTGAACTGGTTTAAACTTGAGCTAGCCTCTTCAGTCCCTATGCAGCATATATGGTATCTCGAAATTTTATTTTTTCTATCTCAAGGAATATACCAAACTTGCTGTGCTTAATTGTAACATATACTTAACGCCACGTGCTTTCACTGCATCACTTGTTTTCTGCCTCTGCATGTTCCCAGTAGGGTGCACCATTTGCTAGAAAAAGCTATTAATCGCAGTGTCAGCAAGTCGTCGAAAAATAATGATAATTTCTGTTTCTTTTTAGTCATTTTGGACAAGAATGCTTTTAGACCGTGCTGTAATATGCTAATAGGCCAGAACTATCGAGTAGGTGATTGTTTATTTCATCACAACAATACAGCGATGTATTGTTTTCGATGCAGCACTGGGACTACATTTGGCAACTACTTATATTTTCACATCGCAGTAATGTTGAATTCATAACTTTTAGGTGTTTAATATTGAATTTTCCGGATACTGCACATATTTTAATTATTTTCTAACATAAATAGTTTTTACTCTGAACACGTTCAAAAATTTTTATGAATCACAACAATTTTTAATTTCAATATTTCAATCTTATTTGCTCAAGAACAAAGCACTGAACAACAATATAAACACTTCATTAACAAAGGCTAAGCTCAGGACCAAGGAGGCTAGACAGTAGAGAAATTTTCGATAATGCTTGGAACCTATAGTGGTAAGGCAGATTAGAATGAGATTTTCATTCTGCAGCGGAGTGTGCGGTGATATGAAATTTCCTGGCAGATTAAAACTACCGGCCGGTATGGCCGTGCGGTTCTAGACGCTTCAGTCTGGAACCGCGTGACCGCCACGGTCGGAGGTTCGAATCCTGCCTCGGGCATGGATGTGTGTGATGTCCTTAGGTTAGTTAGGTTTAAGTAATTCTAAGTTCTAGGGGACTGATGACCACAGATGTTAAGTCCCATAATGATCAGAGCCATTTGAATCATTTTTAAACCATTAAAACTGTGTGCCGGACCGAGACTCGAACTTGGGACCTTTGCCTTTCGCGGCCAAGTGCTCTACTATCTGAGCTACTCAAGCACGACTCAAGCCGCCTCCTCACAGCTCTACATCTGACAGTACCTCGTCTCCTACCTTCCAAACTACACAGAAACCCTCCTGTGAACCTTGCAGAACTAGCATTCCTGAGAGAAAGGATACTGCGGAGACATGGCTTAGCCACAGCCTAGGGGATGTTTCCAGAATGAGGTTTTCACTCTTCAGTGGAGTGTGCGCTGATATGAAACTTCCTAGCAGATTAAAATTGTGTGCCGGACCGGCACTCGAACTCACGACCCTTGCCTTTCGCGGGAATGTGCCCTACCACGTGTCTGCAATATCCTTTCTTCCAGGAGTGCTAGTTCTGCAAGATGTCAGATGTAGAGCTTGGGTAGCTCAAATGGTAGAGCACATGCCTCTGAAAGGCAAAGGTCTCGAGTTTGAGTGTCAGTCTGGCACAGTTTTAATCTGCCAGGAAGTTTCAAGGTAGATTGGACATTCCAGGAAGTAAAATCTTCATAGCAGCAACTACAAACGTTAGATTGCCAAGATCCAAAATTAATCCGGTTACGAACTCATAATCTACATCTACATGACTACTCTGCAATTCACATTTAAGTGCTTGGCAGAAGGTTCATCGAACCACAATCATACTATCTCTCTACTATTCCACTCCCGAACAGCGAGCGGGAAAAACGAACACCTAAACCTTTCTGTTCGAGCTCTGATTTCTCTTATTTTATTTTGATGATCATTCCTACCTATGTAGGAAGGCTCAACAAAATATTTTCGCATTCGGAAGAGAAAGTTGGTGACTGAAATTTCGTTAAAAGGTCTCGCCGCGACGAAAAACGTCTATGCTGTAATGACTTCCATCCCAACTCGTGTATCATATCTGCCACACTCTCTCCCCTATAACGTGATAATACAAAACGAGCTGCCCTTTTTTGTACCCTTTCGATGTCCTCCGTCAATCTCACCTGGTAAGGATCCCACACCGCGCAGCAATATTCTAACAGAGGACGAACGAGTGTAGTGTAAGCTGTCTCTTTAGTGGACTTGTTGCATCTTCTAAGTGTCCTGCCAATGAAACGCAACCTTTGGCTCGCCTACCCCACATTATTATCTATGTGGTCCTTCCAACTGAAGTTGATCGTAATTTTAATACCCAGGTACTTAGTTGAATTGACAGCCTTGAGAATTGTACTATTTATCGAGTAATCGAATTCCAACGGATTTCTTTTGGAGCTCATGTGGATCATCTCACACTTTTCGTTATTTAGCGTCAACTGCCACATGACACACCATACAGCAATCTTTTCTAAATCGCTTTGCAGCTGATACTGGTCTTCGGATGACCTTACTAGACGGTAAATTACAGCATCATCTGCGAACAATCTAAGAGAACTACTCAGATTATCACCCAGCTCATTTATATAGATCAGGAACAGCAGAGGTCCCAGGACGCTTCCCTGGGGAACACCTGATATCACTTCAGTTTTACTCGATGATTTGCCGTCTATTACTACGAACTGCGACCTTCCTGACAGGAAATCACGAATCCAGTCGCACAACTGAGACGATAACCCATAGCTCCGCAGCTTGATTAGAAGTCGCTTGTGAGGAACGGTGTCAAAAGCTTTCCGGAAATCTAGAAATACGGAATCAACTTGAGATCCCCTGTCGATAGCGGCCATTACTTCATGCGAATAAAGAGCTAGCTGCGTTGCACAAGAGCGATGTTTTCTGAAGCCATGCTGATTACGTGGCAATAGATCGTTCCCTTCGAGGTGATTCATAATGTTTGAATACAGTATATGCTCCAAAACCCTACTGCAAACCGACGTCAATGATATAGGTCTGTAGTTAAATGGTTTACTCCTACTACCCTTCTTGAACACTGGTGCGACCTGCGCTATTTTCCAAGCTGTAGGTACAGATCTATCGGTGAGCGAGCGGTTGTATATGAGTGCTAAGTATGGAGCTATAGTATCAGCGTAATCTGAAAGGAACCTAATCGGTATACAATCTGGACCTGAAGACTTGCCCGTATCAAGCGGTTTGAGTTGCTTCGCAACCCCTAAGGTATCCACTTCTAAGAAACTCATGCTAGCAGATGTTCGTGTTTCAAATTCTGGAATATTCCATTCGTCTTCCCTGGTGAAGGAATTTCGGAAAACTGCGTTCAATAACTCCGCTTTAGCGGCACAGTCGTCGATAACAGTACCATCGGCACTGCGCAGCGAAGGTATTGACTGCGTCTTGCCGCTTGTGTACTTTACATACGACCAGAATTTCTTCGGATTTTCTACCAAATTTCGAGACAATGTTTCGTTTTGGAACCTATTAAAGGCATCTCGCATTGAAGTACGTGCCAAATTTCGCACGTCTGTAAATTTTAGCCCATCTTCGGGATTTCGCCTTCTTCTGAACTTCGCATACTTTTTCCGTTGCCTCTGCAACAGCGTTCGGACCTTTTTTGTGTACCACGGGGGATCCGTTCCATCTCTTACCAATTTATGAGGTATGAATATCTCAATTGCTGTTGCTACTATATCTTTGAATTTGAGCCACATCTCGTCTACATTCGCATAGTCAGTTCGGAAGGAATGGAAATTGTCTTTTAGGAAGGCTTCTAGTGGCACTTTATCCGCTTTTTTAAATAAAATTATTTTGCGTTTGTTTCTGATGGATTTGGAAGAAATGGTATTGAGCCTAGCTACAATGACCTTGTGATCACTAATCCCTGTATCAGTCATGATGCTCTCTATCAGCTCTGGATTGTTTGTGGCTAAGAGGTCAAGTGTGTTTTCGCAACCATTAACAATTCGCGTGGGTTCGTGGACTAACTGCTCGAAATAATTTTCGGAGAATGCATTTAGGACAATCTCGGAAGACAAGGCTATCCGGAAATGGAGGATTTAAATTAGTAATCGGATTTTCCTATCGGTCTGCAGTTCAGACAATTCGGTTGTAGGCTCATTAAAAGATAGCCTAGCCTCGATGACATGGAACTACGATCAGCATCCAGTAGTAGTAGTAGTAGTAGTAGTAGTAAGAGTAGGTGGTTACTTTAATTTTTCCGGCACCGACTGGTAAAATGATGGCTACGTTGGGTATCTTGTAATTAACACATTATCACATAACTTCTTCGAATAAAAAGTATGATAATCCACATGTGAAATAAATACACTGGCTGACAGCAAAAGTGAAATAGACAAAAAGGGAGGAGGAAACTAAATTAAACTTCAGATTTTAATAGGGTCTGTGATGTTATTTCACTAATTAGAAAATCTAGCCAAATTTACAAAGTAGTTGGCGGTATGAGCCCACATGTCAGTATGTCATTGTACCCCTTCTTGCCTGGATGCTTCTACTGATTTATCTGGGAATGTTGTAATAAAGTCGTTGTATCCTTTCCTGAGGCATACTGCCCCATAAGTGTTGTAACTGGTCCTTGATATCCCGGATGCTGGCACTGGGATGGAGATGACGTGGTCATCGGGGAAAGTGCAGAGCCACTGTTCACTGCTCAACACAGTGTGATACCATTCATCAGCAGTCCATACTTCCTGGTCACAGCACCACTCCAAAAGCAGCCATTTGTGTTGTGATGTTAACGAAAGCCTGCGCATAGGAAGGGAATTCCTCAATCTGGCTGATGGTAATATCCGACTAGTGGTTCCTGATAACACAGGAAGATGTAGAAAATCCTTTCCTTGTTTTCAGGCGGCAGGCACAGACTCGAAGGGATTCATTGAGCCTGGAGTACAATACGGCCATCCTGCCTTGTCGTGGACAGACATCGACCTCAACACTGACGATGAGTTGCCTGCCCTCATATCTCCATGCACCCATCACCGAGCCACTGTCATTTCTGAACGCCCCACAAATCTGGATATTGTATAGTTCGACCATCTGGGCAAATGGAGACCCACAATAAGGCCCCTTTCAAACTGTCTCATGCACTGATAAAGCTGTTCCGCGCCAGTATGCTGTATCTCTGTGTCCTTGTCAGTGATCACTCAACATCTGACGGTGTTAACGCGTCTTATACGCCCTACCATGCCTGGTGTCAACACTAAACAAAAACAGTACTAATTCTCTCTGGTCGTCGTTCTGAAAATCACTGAGAATTACAACTCTCTAATCATTTACATACCTGTCAGTGGTGCACGCGTATATGAAGTTATACTGACGTCCAATCTCATGGCTATAAGTACTCCTCACATTTTCTAAGGACGAAAAATTTGTCACCTAAGTGTGTACGTACAGTTGAATCGTTAAGCCTTTACGAATGGTGAAACAATCGAGTCACGTGCTCAACCGCACGCTCATTGCCTATATGTCAGCGTACGGAAGTAGTGATCAGTGTGACATTTACGTTGTAAGCGTACATTGTATATAAACATGGGTAAATGAAAGGACATAACACCACGTAAGCGTACAGCAGGGGCCAAACGGCACAATACCCCCGGGTTCGGTGTGGGACGGCAGTGGGGTGGGTGGACTGCTGTGACCTACTGTGGGGCTGTATAACACTGAGGGACGAAGCCTCTCTGTCGTTTCTAGGTCCCAGGTTCAGTACATACATTCATACAAGGACATACCAGAGTGGCAATAAGGAGAAACGTGTTTGGCTGTGCCCATGACCATACATTTTGTGAAGTTGCTGAATTTGTTGGGGGTTCGTGGCAGACTTTTCAGCGTGTCTACAGGCAGTGGTGTAACACACGTTGCCACTGAACATGACATCAGAATTGTGGTCGGAAAAGGATCCTGACTGGGAGGGACCGGAACGCGTTGCAGTGCTTGCGAATCAAAATCTCTTTCAAACCCGACAGAAACTGCTGTAAGTAGTGAATGAAGGTCCATGCCCACCTGTTAACGAGAGAACATTGCTACGGGAACTGCATGCAACGAACATTTGGAGTCGATCACGTCGCGAGAGGCCATCGCAGACACAGGTGCGTAAAACAGCCCGTCCTTAATGTAAGCAATTATCGATCGTGAACAGTAGCTGACTGGTGGAACGTGATGTGTGACGAATCACATTTTTGCCTATATTCGAATGACGCACGTCGTTGAGAGCTCCGAAGGCCAACTGAAGGATTTTATCCAGAACTTGAAGTTAAGATTCAAGCCAGAGGTAGATCTGTGATGTTTTGGGGGTGCTTCTCTTATCATGAATTAGTCCTGCTCACAAACATGAACCAGAAAGTTTATTTAAACGTTATGAATGATGTGGTGTTGCCTTTCAGCCAGCATCTGCATAATGAGTTCATCGGACTGGAAGAATATGTGACTGGTTTTATGAATACTCCTTCACCATATTAAATCTCGAGTGTCCTGCAAAATCACATGACTTAACCCCATAGAAAATATGTATGATATGTTGGAACAGTCGACAAAACGCAGTCGGCATCCTCGAACTTTATTGGAATTGCTCCATCAAATCCTCGCTGAAGGACTTTGCCTGTATGCAGCATACCTGCACAATCTTGTGAAGTCACTTCCTAAATGAATCCAGGTGGTTATCAAGTCCAGTGGCGGAATTAGCCGGATTAAATGATGCTTGTAATTATTTCTCTAGGGGCGACTGCGTTTATGCCCAGTGAGTTTTATATTACGGGGTTGCTGGTCAGAAAGTTAAAAATTGCAACAATCAAGCTAGTAGAGTATTTGTGTTTGTTAGAAATGATTAACTTTTAGAGAGCTTCGTACGAAATGGGTGAACGTTTGTTGAATTCTGACCAACAGCAAATGCGAACATTAATTTCTTAGGAATGCTAGGAGATAGTTTCAAAAAGTCAACTAAGCTTGTACTCTGATTTCTTACTGCGGACGATACTTGAGATCATTTCAAGAAAAAGATGAAACAAACAAAAAGATACGGCAGGCGTTGAAGCTGATGGTCTGCTCTTTTATCGATTCCCAGGTCTTAAGTGATCTGTGCCTGGAAAACATTTTGACGTCAATTAAGAACTACGGCAGAGGGGTATTTGGCAGTCTTAGCTGAACAGCTCTTCGCGGTTTGAGTGTACTCACTCGCATATGAACGAGTAAAAGATTAAAAATTATAAGATACAGGAAATTAACAAATAAATGTGAAGCAGTTGTATGTCTACGAAAAATACTAAGCCTATTCAGCAGTGGTTAAGCAGATGTCGGAGAATATGTTACGCCGCAAGATGTGCAGAGCACGCTGAACTAGTGGACAGGAAGCCTGAGCTCGGTGCCAGCGTGCACGGAACTGGAGCTAACTTACACCGACGTCGGTAGCAACTTATAAGCACGACGTGTTACGCTCAAAATAGCGCCAGGATACGCATATGCGACACGCTGTCTAAACCATTTTCGCACAGAAAAGAAAGAGCAAACCAACTTCTAGACGGGAGAGCTGAAGCAACTTTCCATATCAAATATAGGAAAAATCTTTCAGACGGTGTGTTACGAGGGAAACACGAAAATAATTTAAATCCCAGGCTTATTAATGCGTATATTTTAATATATCTTCTACATTAAAAACGAAAATAACGTATCAACTGTTTTCCACAATAATTATCTCAGTTTTAATTCTTAGTCAAAATACTATGCATTTCTTGCCTAAATGTGGGGAACTACAGCAGTAGTGACGGTTTCATCCGTTTCAATAGTTTTATGGAAGCGGGATCCTTGGTTTAAATTTTTGTTTTCCGTGTCCCCTTTCTGATCTGTCGACTCTGAATTTATTTTGTTGTACGCGCATTTCCATTTAAATTAAACAGTAATGATGTTTTTAGTGTCACTACTGAGTAGGCGGTCAGCCTGTTTTCCCTCCGCCTGGTCGAATCTACAGGGGACAGCATCAACGTTTGTGAATATATAATTCCTAACTACAACCAAACGTTTAAATGTTTGCGAGGTGTTGCATCCCCAGTGGAAGACAGTACTTGTAACTGAATCTTTCAAAGACATAGACTCACGTCTATTTCTGCGATTGAACAAGGGAACAGATTGATAAAAAGTACCTTCTACTTTAGGATAAGTCAGTTTCACCAATCGTTCTTTCATCACAATTAAAATTTTCAGTAATTCATCTAATTTTGTAAACAAAATACTGCAGTTGTTTCTCCAGTACGATGATTGCTGATTCAAAGCACATATTTATCCATACCAAGCAACTAAAACAGTTCCACTGATCTCTGCTATAATGAGACTTCTTACCAGAATATATCATTCCCTCTTGAGGGTCCTTTCTTAGGCAGCTGTATTTCTGTCCCCGGTGACGCACACTAATGAAGTAGCACCCGAACGAGCAGTAACGAAGCCGAATCGTGCAAGTGGAAGAAATTTCCACCCGCTTGTTAGAGAAGAAGTAGCCAGGAAGTGCAATTTCCGATCACCAGACTGTGCTGTGTACAACTTCATATACAATGGCAAGGAGAGGTCTCATTGAGTGAATGCACGATAAATTATTGACGGTAATACGGCCGTCGGATGTAAACGATAAGTTCGCCACTACACAGATGCACTTCAGACACAATAATCCTGTCTCACAAGGGAAATGCGCCTGTTTTCGAGATGAAATTAACACTTACAAACAGGCTGCTCAGTTAATCTATCTAGGCTTCCCAACAACAGTTTTCTCTGAAACGTCCATGTAATTAGCCACTAGGATAATGTCTGTAACAAAAAGAAAGACCCTGCCAGTGTATGATGACAAGATCAATGGTGAGCATCCCTGATCACATCTTATCGTATGAGTGCTAGAAGGTAATTCTAAGAAGTGATATGAAATGAGACTATCACGTAAAATCATTATTAGGGAAGGACAGTGGATGACTTAGATTTGTTGGAAAGGTTTTGTGGAAATGCAGTTCATCTGTAATGGAAGTCGCAGGTATGATGATAGTGCGATCAGTTCTAGAGTATTGTTCCAGTGTTTGGAGTCTTGGCAAGTAGGCATGACAACAGACGCGGAAGGATTTCAGAGATGCGCTGCTAAGATTGTAAAAGATCGGTAGATCCCTTGCGAAAGTCTACCAGAAATCCTTGAGAAATTTGAATGGAACTCCTGGGAAGAAAGACGAAGTGGTTCTCGTGAAACCCTGTTGTGTAAATTTAGACAACTTTCATTCGGAGACTACGCGTTGATTATGCTCGCTTAGATTCGTAAGAGAACGCTGTACCGTGCACTATGCAATTGCTTGCTGTGTACGTATGCATATGTAGAGCTCTGTGCCATACGTCATATAATTTCTTTCTCGTATTTTAGCAGTCCTATAATTTTATCTATTCACTAAATGACTCTGTATCACTATCTGGTGGTAGTTTCAAATACCTGTAGTATTTTCATAGCACGGTTTGTTTATCAACAGTACAAGAGTAAGCAGATACTGGTGGTTCAGTTTCCAAAATAAGTTACGAAAACGACAGTATGGACTGAAACGAAATTATCAAATACATTGATGGTAAACTGTCTGTGTGGTGGGAACGTCAAACCTGCTAGCCACTTTGAAGCCTTTCGAGAGATTTATGATAAGTACTATGATTCTTAATTTTACCCCTACTTTTCTCTATTTCTTTTATTTCCATGTTCGTCAACGATAGTACACATACAATGCTACACTCTAGATCCACTTACTGTACTGTACGCATACTATCAAATGTTATGAAAATACAGAATGAATATGGTCAACTGGAGCTAGCCTTCTATTAGACATGTATCGAAGTTCAACGTTATTTGGTGCATAGCGTACCTTTCTGAAGGTAAAATCATCCAACTTCGATAGAGCAGTCTTACTGTGGGACATCGAAACCAGCTTCTCTTTTTCACGTACGTTCTCTTGCTTTCAATCCTAAGCCCTGGAAACATGTAAGTTGTCGCACCATTGAATATATGAATTGTTTTCTTAGTGTTATATATTATACTTCAGCTTTCCATCTGTTCGCTCAGCAATAGAAACATTTGGTAACGTAGCAACTGAAATGAACTCTTCTGTTGTCCAGAATCTCCACCACCTTGTTAGGTTTATTAAATTGGAACTGAGAAATAGAAAAATGTTCAAATGTGTGTGAAATCGTATGGAACTTAACTGCTAAGGTCATCATTCCCTGAGCTTACACACTACTTAACGGAAATTATCCTAAGGACAAACACACACATCCATGCCCGAGGGAGGACTCGAACCTCCGCCGGGACAAGCAGCACAGTCCATGACCAGCGCGTCTTAGACTGCTCGGGTAATCCCACGCGGCTGAGAAATGGAGTTCTGCAGTTAAGACACTGGACTCATTTCCGTAACTCGCGTAAGATGAATACCGGGCTGGTTCTTTTGAAGGAGCAATCCCGAATTCAGGTCTCATGCTTTCCCGGTGTTATATCATGTTCCTTCTGTAACGACTTGTAGTCAAAGGGATGTTATGTCCTTTATTTTTATCAGACTGGAAGTAAGTATGCCTTGTTTCTTCGATACAGGAAGAGAGTATAGCATACGTTCAGCTGAAAAGGCGGAGTTGTTACCAGTGGAATGTAATTAGTATTTTTCCACGCAAAGCTGGCACGTCCCATTACAGTATACATAATTTCTATCAAATAACAATATCTTAATCAGTGGTTCCAAAATCATTTCGAATTTTTCTCGTCATGAATTTATCACTTCTGAAGCTAGTGATAGATTAGATTTATTTTCATTCCATTTGATCCATAGTGAGGAGGTCCTCCAGGATGCAGAACATGTCAGAAAAACAACAATACATTACAAATATTAACAACTAAAACAAATTAGCTAATGCACCATTCCACAGGTCCCAAGTGGAATTATCGTCATTTTTTAATGAACACTATATGAAATAGTCATTTTACAAATACTAATGCACTGAATTTAAAATAAAAAAGTTTTTTATTTATTTATAAGGTAATAAACGTGTAATACAACTACTATAATATTTATTTACAATGAACACATTAGTGCACTGAAATGGTGTAGAAGATATATTGTGCTTACACACACAAACACACACACACACACACACACACACACACATATTTACAATGAACACATTACTGCACTGAAATTGTATATCAGTTGGTTTTACTGAGAAATTCACCAATGTTGTTGAAGGAGTTGGCCACCTCTACCGCACCGTAAAATAGCCTCCAAAGAATATTTATAGTGTAATTACTGACAGATAGTAACAGTCAATCTCTGACACGTTTGGATAGCTAAATTAAAGCAACATTAACCACGAAATGCAGGTAACTATAAATAAGAGAATGTTTCACCAATGATAATTAATGCCTATAGATGGCTTTCCAGTCAGGTGTTAGACTACAAAGTCAAAAGTTGTATATCAAAATTCTATTGATCCTAGTATGTTTTCGTGACATTAGGATTTCGTGGTAAAGCATAAGTTCTCCTACAACTGTCTGGCTGAGTTGTTTCGTGAGCCAGAGAAAGGAAAGATATTCTCATTTCAAATACGACTATATGTGGGGATGCATTGCAGTTTTCACATAAAATTTCGAAAGGATTTATGGTTTACTTTTACCCTTAAGCCACTTGTCTTATGGTTCCGTAATAAAACATTCTTCATTGTGTCCAATGACTCTTCTGCGGTTGCGTATACTCTTGGAAGTGCTAACAAACGTGCCAAATGGAAGTGTAAATGCGCTGGCAGACGAAGAAGGCGCCAATGCATCAAATGTGTAAAAAGAGAATAAGCATCGTGTGGGTAATTGATGTTTTTCTATTAGTGTTCACAGCGTTGTTTGATGTTTGCCAAAGTCAACCGCAAAGTGGAAACACAAACAGGTCATAAGCCTACAGTGTCGTATAACATAGCAAACAGATACGTTTCACACAAGAAAAGGAATAGTACCGAAGCAGCTCTTCGCAAATACAATCCAGTGCGTCTGCCATGCATAATATAACACTTATCCAACGACTATTTTTTGTACTATCGGGCAATTTAAATTTTAAAAAGGCAAATTAGTTTTACTCCAAATTGTTGAGAATTTTTGGATACTGAAAATAAAAGAAAGAAATTAAAAATACGTCTTTAATATACGAGGGACATTTAGTAAGAAATACCACGCATTTTTTCCTCGGCCAATTTCGGTTGGTAAAATGCTGGATTTGTAGTTGAAATATTCCCGCTTCAACCCTTATAGTTTCATGAAGTTCCGATAGGTGGCAGCGCTATATGTAGCTATCAAACTGGCGTCTGTAAGAGAGGTGCGTTTCAAGGACAGAGCTGTCATTGAATTTCTTGTTGCGGAAAACCAGAGCATCACAGGGCTCGTTGAATGTCTGCAGAGACCTGGAAATGAAAAAAGTACGATGACTCTTTGGGCGAAGCGTCTGTCGTCATGGCAACAAGGTCGCTCAACTCTGTCCGATCTCCCGTGTTCCGGCCGGCTGCACGCAGCCGTGACTCGCGCTATGTTGGAACGTGCGGACACTCTCATTTGAGATGATCGACGGATCACAATCAAACATCTCGCTGTGCCTGCTGCGTTTCTCGTCGCCTAAGCGAAGACATTATAAAGCAACGAAGGACCATCTGTGCGGAAGTGCTTGCGCGTTTTAGGGTCGATCGTGACAATTTTTGTCGCACATAGTCACAGGCGATGAAACATGGGCTCATCACTTTGAACTGGAAACAAAATATCTACCTATTCTTTAAAAATGGATCAAATGGCTCTGAGCACTATGGGACTTAACATCTTAGGTCATCAGTCCCATAGAACTTAGAACTACTTAAACCTAACTAGCCTAAGGACATCACACACATCCATGCCCGAGGCAGGATTCGAACCTGCGACCGTAGCAGTCCCGCGGTTCCGGTCTGAGCGCCTAGAACCGCGAGACCACCGCGGCCGGCAATACGGTTTTGTAGCCAAAAAATGGGGAATAATGTATTGGAATCTGAATAAAACCTAACTGCTTTCAGAAAAAAAGTGTTGGATTACTTATTAAACACCCCTCGTGTAAGCGGTAAAACGAAAATTTTTTAATGCGAGACTAAGAAGAACTAGCATTGCACATTAGAACTCAATTGCATAACAAACAATGCGTCAGACTTCAACAAATACCGCAACCAGAAAAGTACATTACACTTACTGACATAAGAGTCGAACTTTATTATTCTGTTGCCACGTAATGCTGTACCTCCTTTGCAACCACTCCATATTTCAAGCCCAGTATCTGTAGAACCCATTAAAAATACCCTTCGACTGTTAAATTTAAGTGTCCTTCACAAATCTGTATCATTTATTTATGACTAGGACGTTATGTATCAGTCGTGGATAGAGTCTGGCATCTCTGCCGATGTATGTTTGGCGACAACTTCAGTCAAGCTGACCGTGTGCAATATCAAATGTTCAAGATGTTCAAATGTGTGTGGAGTCTTATGGGACTTAACTGCTAAAGTCATCAGTCCATAAGCTTACACACTATTTACCCTAAATTATCCTAAGGACAAACACACACACACACCCATGCCCGAGGGAGGACACGAACCTACGCCGGGACCAGCCGCACAGTTCATGACTGCATGTGCCATATCAAACGGATAGAGAATTAAAATCAGATAAAATGGTGTTTTTCATCAGAGTAAAGCTTAATTCATTCAAATATATGTCCCATTTTGCACAGCATAAGGCAAATGCATATGATAGCACGTGAAGACAACATGGTATGCTCGACACGTTGTCCATGTTGAAAGAGTGTTTTCCGTTGCACACTTTACCCAGCACAGGTATTCGAATGCGATCTCAAGCACCCACAATCAACAATGTACGGCTGACCCCACTTTTCCGTGCGAGGCTGTGAATAGTGCTCTCCGAACTGTTACTTAACGGTGGCAGAACAGCGGTTGATGTTGCTACATCTGTAGCCGTTTTCGATGGTTCATCTTTCGGTTTCTGTGCAACAAAGTCAGTTTCACGGAATTAAGCGAGATGTTTTACCAATGCACTGTGGGTAGAGGTGGTGAGTCAAGGTGGCACTGGTTGAAATCCTCCGCGATAACACAGGTGTTTCTGTTTCCTAATATCAAGACGATCGGATTGCGATAACGTCATCTGCTTTCGCGTCACCTGTAAGAAAGAAGTATGAGTTATAATTAAAAAATGAATGGAGTTTTACTCACATGAAAGTCATCGTTTTTTTATGAAGTTCCAACGTAATGCAGGAGCTAGGATCAGCAACTTGGATTACTAATTACTTTTAGTTTATGTCACAATTGCGTCCGAAACTTTTTATTTTTGTTATATCACCCCACACTTCACTTTTGGAGGGAGCTGTCGCTACCTGTCTTTGTGAAGATACTGGATCTTGGTTAAGCGTTACTACGCCATACCTGTAACAATGCATTTATGGCTGATGTGTATGTGTGTCCTGGTAGAAATATATGTAAACATTTACAACCGAGGCTATGGTTTGAGAATGGACAATGTAGTCCCAAACTACACTGCAAATAAAAATTTTCCAAAGCAACTGTGACAAAAACTGAAAAAAGCATAAGTGGCGCCGTTATGTATTCTCTTGTAATTATCGATCTATTTGCTACGTAACATAACCTCCTCCCTTTCCATGTGAAAATTACGAGTTGCATGAAAGACCGTTGCTTCCAAAATGGCTGCCATGTTAACAATATTTCCTTCGTCTTTCTTTAGACGTGTGGTTTTACAACGATGTTCCCCAATGCAGGTTTAAATTTTAAATTTTACTGTATCAGATCTAATGACTACCTGGGATTTGAACAATGTCTTCAACCAGCATATTTATTTTCCTAGTAAAAGCTATTTCCAACTTATATGTCTTGATATTAATTTATAGCACTTTCAGGATTTTCTGCACTGTTGCCTAATGAACTACTGAATTCCAATACCTTACTTTTTGTCTGCTTCTCAAGTTGTATACGAGCCGAGAGAATTTATACGAAATAACGTCGATTAAATATTTAGGTGTAACGTTACAAAGCGATGTGGAATGGTACAAACATGTAACTGTTGTAGTGGGGAAGGCGAATGGTCGACTTCGGTATTTTACGAGAATTTTAGGAAAGTTTGGTTCATCTGTAAAGGAGACCGTATGTAGGTCACTATTGCAACCTAGCCTTGAATACTGATCGGGTGTTTGGGATCCCCAAACGGTCGCACTGAAGGAGGACATCGAAGCAACTCGAGGTGAGCTTCTGGATTTATTACCGATAGGTTCGAAAACACGCAAGTATTATGGAGATGATTCGGAAACTCAAATGGAGAACACTGAAGGAAAGGCGACATTTTTCTTTCGAGGAATGCTATTTGGAAATCATATGAGTGCATGATGCCTGTTCTTTCGCACAGAATAGACACCAAACGAACCGAAGCTGTGATACATGTTACGTAAATTGAAGGTGGAGGGAAGAGAAAGGGAAGGAAACGGAAATAACTATTGATGTCAGCTGCATCTGGACTTAAAGTAGAATCAGCGGCAACGAGTGAAAATGTGTGCGAACCGGGTATCGAAGCCATGTCCGGTACACGCTTTCACTCACCGCCGCTGATTCCGCATTAAGTGCCGACATCAACAGTTCCTTCTCCTTCATTTTATTTCTCCCACCTCCACCATCAACTTCCATAGTATTGAGAAAATTTGGAGAACTTGCACTTGAAGCTGACTGAAGAACGATTCTACTGTCTCCAAAGTACGTTTCGCGTAAGGACCTCAAAGATAATACAGGAGAAATTAGCGCCCGTACGGAGGTATGTAGACAGTAGTGTTCCCTCCCTCTATTTTCCAGTGAGACAGGAAAGGAAATGACCAGTAATGGTGCAGAGTACTCCCCGAAACGCACTTTATGTTGGCTTGTGGAGTATGTGTGCAGATGTAGACGTACATGTAAATGCAGATCTTGAACAAAAAGTTAGTAATTATGACGAAATCTATTAACGCTCACAGAACTCTAAAAATCTTTAAGAGCAGAAGAAAGCGTCCTCTTGTTTGTACAGTATACGAACAAGTTGGTTCAAGTGGCTCTGAGCACTATGGGACTCAACATCTGAGGTCATCAGTCCACTAGAACTTAGAACTACTTAAACCTAACGAACCTAAGGACATCACACACATCCATGCCCGAGGCAGGATTCGAACCTGCCAACGTAGCAGTCACGCGGTTCCGGACTGAAGTGCCTAGAACCGCACGGTCACCGCGGCCGGCTATACGAACAAGTCACTCAGTTATCTTCTTACTGAATTTAATATTTACTTTGGATATTTTTATACGAAATATAAATTTTCTTTCAGTTCTGTCGTTATATAGAAAAACAGCAAATGTATTTCTGTCTCCTGTTCATAAACGGATGTCTTGTAACAGTCCCTAATTTTATTGACTCCACTTGGCTTTTACAGGCGCTGTAAGTTACATGTCTGTCTATACACTATGTACTGTCGATATCGACTCAGAAATCGCAATACTCCAAGTGCCTTGAACTTTCCATTGAACAGCTGACGGGAAATACTTCGACACTATGTCATCGCATACAGGGTGTAAATTTTAATTTGACAAACCAGAATAACTGGAAAAATAAGCTTCACACAAAAAATGTGTAGAATCCAAAGTTGATTATTTTTGAGAGGGACATCTGCTGATACTAAAATTAGCCCGCCACCCCAGCCCCCTGGGGGTGGGGCGGGAGGCAACTTTAAAATTTCAAATGGGAACCCCAAATTTGGGTCAACATTTGTAAAACTCTAATTCCTCTCTCCCAAACAACACTCTATGGGGAAAGAGGGAGAGTTTTAGTTTTAGCAAATCAAAATTTACGAAGTAAATAAGAATTTTTTATTTAACTGTAACTTTTTTCCAAGCAAAAATGAGAACATGGATTTTCTTGAATTACAGCGTCAACCACCAAGACTCAAAATAAATGTTTAAGACAAAATGGACGAAGATTTGTATGTATAATCTGATTGTGCAATAAAAGATGTGGAGTCTCATTTGAAATTTTAAAGTTGCCTCCCGTGCCACCCCCAGGAGGCTGGGGTGGCGGGCTAATTTATCACCAGCACATGTCCCCCTCGAAAATAATCGACTTTGGATTCTACTCATTTTGTCGTGTGAAGCTTATTTTTCGAGTTATTCTGGTTTGTCAGCTTAAAATTTACACCCTGTATATCGATTGAATGTTCACGCTATAAGCACTGGTAAATTTGCTAGAGTATGTAGCATATTACAAATTAATCCTTTCATCTTAAATTCAAAATCATGAACCTACACCAGCCCACTCACTAAACTATGACTATAGTTTTACAGTTTCAAGCGTAAAAGAGGCCTTTTTACACTAGTCAGTAAGAAACAGTCAACAAAATAATAAATGTCGGGGTAACCGTAAAATTTGATATTAGCCTGCAAATTTCACTTCCTACTTTATATGACATAAAAAGGTTCTACAGGGTCATCCATAGACTATACAGCTTACAACGCTTGTAAGAAATTTTTTGTAGCATTTGCAATGCTCGCATTAGTCCTTAAAGGAAACTTGTATATTCAAAATGTCAAGAAGCACCTGTGTCTCCAATAACTGTGCATATATAGGTGGCGCAGTGGTTAGCACACTGGACTCGCATTCAGGAGGACGACGGTTCAATCCCGCGTCCGGCCATCCTGATTTAGGTTTTCCGTGATTTCCCTAAATCACTCCAGGAAAATGCCGGGATGGTTCCTTTGAAAGGGCACGGCCGACTTCCTTCCCCGTCCTTCCCTAATCCGATGAGACCGATGACCACGCAGTTTGGTCTCTTCCCCCAGACAACCCAACCCCAACCCCAACTGTGCGTATATAGTCGTTTATCTACCGCTGAAAACTTTTATCTCAAAATCAGCCATAATATCCGAGGAATGAATTCACTTGATGCCAGACAACGGGGAGCTTTAGCTTGCATCTGGTGCTGCAGAGCATATCAGCTGGAATATGCACTGACGTCTTCACGCTGAATGATTCAGTTATGAATATTGCTATTGAAAAACTGTTAGTGTTACGTAGTGCAGTTCCTTTTCTGTGACGATTTAATATCGCAGTTACAAAGAAATTATTATCGTACACCATGAGCCACCTCAAAAGAGTGAGGAATCTGGCGAGATTTATCGAACAAACTGTCTCTCTATTCATTAGAAGAATTACTTGGAAACAACTAATTCATAACTTAGGATCAGGTATTTTAATTTCCTTCCTTCTTCTCCTACTTCCAAAACGTGGCCTAACACGTTCTGCAAGCTCGTCCTTTCGAAATAAATAATGCAGTGCCGTAAGGTCGCACATTCCAGTTTGACTGTTGTTTAAAGCTGCTGAGCCATTCAGTTACCATCAAGGACACAACGCCACGTGTTAATGGCTACATGCCGCCGAACATTATTACCCGCAGCAGCATGAGGATTTGCATCTGGCAGTACGTCATAGATTCGTGTGTTGTTGATTCAGTTGAAGGTAAACATTGATTCATCTGCAAACAAGAAGTACGCAATCAATTCGATATTTATAAGTACCAACCGACAGAAATCCTCACCTACAGAAACTATGTGAAATGATTCTATTTTTAGTCACCTTTTCAGGAAAAACGGAGCTCCAATGATCCTCCGACTTGACTTTTCTCAGCTGTAATGACGTACCGGATAACCACAACAACTTGGTGTGATGTGATCTCTGATGGGAGCCAACAGTTTCTATCAATGATTGCCACTTCCCTTACATACGATACTTTCTTGAATCACTCTCGGCATTCTGCTGGTTGGCGCTGTCTAGATTTTGCGATGCTTCGGCAGGATAAATTGCTGCTGTCCTTAGGCGATCTTGACGGCTGAAAAACTTGCCGAGATGCTGAATAATCTGGAAGAGGCTACCCGGTCGAATACCCGAGCACTGATCAAAATCATCGTACGCCGAAACACGGCTTCTCCTTTTCTTTAAGGAGTTTTCTCCTTCCATTGCCCACGAAAATATTGTACCAGTGTGACATACGTCCACAGCATCGGCTAGCATCCGTCGATCACGTCAAAACTGTGCCATCTGGTGGTATCTAACGAAATAACTTAATGAGTTTTGCTACGCTTCAAGCACGATGGTCTGAAAAGCCACAATGGGTTTTCGTGGATTCTCTAAATCACACGATACCCATAGCGAGATTGTTCTTTGGAGTCTGTAGTAGATTTGCATGAGGTTTGGTGCTTTGTCTTTTGACCTCGATAACTGTGGGATCCTAATCCGCATTATTACGTCGTTTCACTTGTCTGGTATATGTCGGAATAGTCTGTGACGGTAACGTGACGATCAGTCACATATTCTAAACCAGATGACCTCATGTTTGCCGGCCGCTGTGGCCGTGCGGTTCTAGGCGCGTCAGTCTGGAACCGCGTGACCGCTACGGTCGCAGGTTCGAATCCTGCCTCGGGCATGGATGTGTGTGATGTCCTTAGGTTAGTTAGGTTTAAGTGGTTGTAAGTTCTAGGGGACTGATGACCTCAGATGTTAAGTCCCATAATGCTCAGAGCCATTTGAACCATTTTTTGAACCTCATGTTTGGGTTGGACTCTGGTCTTTCAGTGTCAAACGATTTTAAGAAACTGACGTAATCGTATAATTTGTGATAGTAAATAAGTTTTCAAATTCTACGGAGTGAAACAGCTTTTAAACGTAAGTATTATCATAAATTTTATTAAAGATTGTTGTTTAGAAAGGTACTCTTATAAATATTGCTTTAGTGACAGCTGCTGTACTGAAGAGAAAGTTGATCTTCTAATGAAATAGTTCGGTGTACCATGTGGCTGAGATGTCGTCAGACCCTGTACTGGCCATCGTCATGAGACCTGAACGCGAAATGTGTAAGATGTGTGGAGTTAGCGCAACTTATCGTGGTCAGATTGTGGCTGCTCGAAACGTGGAACACTCATTTTGCGATGTCCTGGAGGCACGGAGGTTTTCACATGCCAACGTCTCAAAAGTTTATGGGGAGTACAAATGTAATGTATTGCGAAAACATAGAAAGAAGGATCCTTTATTGTATGATTATATGATAGCGGAACAAACACTGGTAGCAGTTACTTCTGTAAAATATCTGGGAGTATGCGTACGGAACGATTTGAAGTGGAATGATCACATAAAATTAATTGTTGGTAAAGTGGGTACCAGGTTGAGATTCATTGGGAGAGACCTTTGAAAATGTAGTCCATCAACAAAGGAGGTGGCTTACAAAACACTCGTTCGATCTATACTTGAGTATTGCTCATCAGTGTGGTATCCGTACCAGATCGGGTTGACGGAGGAGATAGAGAAGATTCAAAGAAGAGCGGCGCGTTTCGTCACAGGGATATTTGGTAACCGTGATAGCGTTACGGAAATGTTTAGCAAACTCAAGTGGCAGACTCTGCAAGAGAGGCGCTCTGTGTAAAATTAGAGAGATTCGAGCGCGCATGGAGGCTTCAGACAGTCGTTCTTCCCGCGAACCATACGCGACTGGAACAGGAATGGGTGGTAATGACAGTGGCACGTAAAGTGCCCTCCGCCACACACCGTTGGATGGCTTGCGGAGTATAAATGTAGATGTAGATGTAGAGTAAAATCGTCACCGCTGCCAAAGCCAACAGGTCGCTGGCAAGAGTTGCCGTCGACTATCTCAGATTGTAATAGCGAATACATGGGCCACTAGCCAATTCAGTGCCAGAGAACAACTGATGAGCCGCCATACCACACCGAACATTCTCGTAGCTTTGCGCCAAATAATTCACGACCACACAACTGTATCTTTTGCTCACCACCCGTCACAAAGCTCGGAGATTAGGATGGGTGCAGAATGCGGAACCTAAATCAAGGCTCAGTACGCCTTGCTACTCGCCGATGCTAAGGTCCAAGTACGTCTGAAAACACATAAGACGACACTTCCTGTCTGCCAAAAGTGCGCTGTTTACACTGCTGGTGGAGGTATTCTCGCGTGTACTTTTCACCCCACTGTACAGTCTCCATCTCTTTCTGCGTTTCCCACACCTCGTTAGAGACCGTTAATGATAGGCAATTGTCCATCAGTGTCATGGCAATCTTTTTCTTTTATTCTCTGGCAAGCTACCCTTCCTGCCACTATAATTGCAACTTACGCAATGGTAAGAAATTTGTGTCTCCTACTTGTATGTGAATCCTGTGAACTTTGTTCAATGAATTTTAAAATATTTCCTACTGGTGGTGTTCCACAACTTCTGTGTAACTGAGAAATGAGATCTCGTAAATCACCATTAATAGTCATTAAAATACACTTATCTTTTATTGTGTGACCACTTTCTCACGGAGCATCGTCGGGCACCAAGGGTAGAAACAAAATACAAGGAAATACAGATGACAATGTATCTCACAAACAATCTAAACATACAGGCAAAATTCACGTGTTATATTTATCACCATATGGTTACATCGGTGCATTAATTACATACATCGTTGGCCCAAAAAGTTAAGAGACTGGATTAATAAAAAAAAGAGGTAAGTTAAGATGGTGGTTTTAATCCTTCAGCTATTTCAACAGCATCTTATGTTGGTCTACATTGCTAGTTCTCTATGAGTCTTTTGAGTTGGTGAAGCGGAGATACACTACGTGATCAAAAGTATCCGGGCACTTGACAGAAAATGACTTACAAGTTCGTGGCGCCCTCCATCGGTAATGCTCGAAATCAATACGGTGTTGGCCCACCTTTACACTTGATGACAGCTTCCACGTTCCCATGCATACGTTCAATCAGGTGCTGGAAGGTTCCTTGGGGAATGGCAATCCATTCTTCACGCGGTGCTGCACTGAGGAGAGGTATCGATGTCGGTCGGTGAGGCATGGCACGAAGTCGGCGTTCCGAAACATCCCAATGGTGTTCTACAGGATTCAGATCAGGACTCTGTGCAGGCCAGTCTATTACAGGGATGTTGTTGTGCAACCACTCCGCCATAAGCCGTGCATTATTAACAGGTGCGTGATTGTGTTGAAATATGTAATCGCCATCCCTGAATTGCTCTTCAACATATGGAAGCGAAAAGGTGCTTAAAACATCAATGTAAGCCTGTGCTGTGATAGTGCCAAGCGAAACAAAACAACAAGGGGCGCAAGCTCCTTCCATGAAAAACATGACCACACCATAACACCACCGCCTCCGAATTTTACTGTTGGCACTACACATGCTGGTAGATGACATTCACCAGGCATTCGTCATACCCACACCCTGCCATCGGATTACGACGTTATGTACCGTGGTTCGTCACTCATCAGAACGTTTTTCCACTGTTCAATCGTCCACTGTTTATGCTACTTACACCAATCGAGACGTCGTTTGGCATTTAACGCCGTGATGTATGAATTATGAGCAGCCGTTCGACCATGAAATCCACGTTTTCTCAGCTCCTGTCAAACTGTCATAGTATCTACAGTGGTTCGTGATGCAGTTTCGAATTCCTGTGTCATGGTCTTGATAGATGTCTGCCTGTTACACATTACGACCCTCTTCAACTGTCGGCAGTCTCTGCCAGTCAACAGACGAGGTCAGCCTGTACTTTTCAGTATCACATCGGAAACAGTGGACCTAGGGATGTTTAGGAGTCTGGAAACTGCGCATAGAGACGTATGACACAAATGACACCAAATCCCCTGACCACGTTCGAAGACCGTGAGTTCCGCCAAACACCCCATTCTGCCCTCTCACGATGTCTAAAGACTACTGAGGTCGCTGATATGGAGTAAGTGGCAGGAGGTGGCAGCACAATGCACATAATATGAAAATCGTATGCTTTTTTGGTTTCCCGGATACTTTTGATGACAAAGCGTAGAAAACCATCACGTCATTTACGTAGGCGAGTGTGAAAAAACTGCCTGATACACTCATGCTGACTGCTACCCCACAAAAGTAAATATTATCCGCAACTATCTTACAAACCAACCTTAGTATGTTGCACGTTAAACTATCGACCTGGTCACGTATAATTCTACATTATTTGACACTGACGCGCCAAAGAAACTAGTATAGGCATGCGTATTCAAACACAGAGATATGTAAACAGGTAGAATACGAAGCTGCGGTCAGGAAAGTCTACATAAGACCACAAATGTCTGGCGCAGTTGTTAGATTGAGTACTACTGCTACAATGGAAGGTTACCTTGATTTAAGTGACTGGTGTTATAGCCGGTGAATGAGCGATGGGACACAGCATCTTCGAGGTACCGCTGAAGTGGGCATTTGCCCGTACCACCATTTCACGAGTATACCGTGAATACCAGGAATCCGGAGAAACATCAAATCTCCGACATCGCTGAGGCCAGCAAAAGATCCTACAAGAACACGACCAACGACGACTGAAGAGAATCGTTCAGGATGACAGAAGTGCAACCCCCCCCAAATTGCTGCAGATTTCAATGCTGGGCCACCAACAAGTGTCAGCGTGCGAGCCACCCAACGAAACATCATCGATATGGGCTTTCGGAGCCGAAGGCCCGCTCGTGTACCCTTGATGACTGCACAACACAAAGCTTTACGCCTCGTCTGCGCCCGTCAACACCGACATTGACTACTGAGGACTGGAAACATGTTGTCTGGTCGTACGGGAATCGTTTCAGATTGAATCGAGCGGATGGACTTGTACGGGTATGGAGATAACCTTATGGATCCATGGACCCTGCATGACTGCAGGGGACTGTTTAAGTTGGTGGAGGCTCTGTAATGGTGTGAGGCTTGTGCAGTTGGACTGATATGTGACCTCTCATACGGCTAGATACGACTCTGACAGGTGACACGTACGTTAGAATCCTACCTGATCTCCTTATCCATTCATGTCCATTGTGCATTCCGACGGACTTGGGCAATTCCAGCAGGACAATACGACACCACACATGTCCAGAATTGCTACAGAGTGACTTCAGGAACACTCTTCTGAGTTTAAAAACTTCCGCTGGCCACCAAACACCCCAGGCATGAACATTATTGAGCATATCTTGGATGTCTTGCAACATGCTGTTGAGAAGAGATCTCCATCCTCTCGTACTCTTACGGATTTATGGACAGCCCTGCAGCATTCATGGTGTCAGATCCCTCCAACACTACTTCAGACATTAGTCGAGTCCATGCCACGTTGTGCTGCAGCATTTGTGTGTCCTCGCGAGGGCGCTACAGGACATTAGGCAGGTGTACCAGTTTCTTTTGCTCTTCTTTGAATAAACAAGAGAGAAGAGAAACAGAAGAGAAATGGTATCCCTCATAAAAAATGGCTCTGAGCACTATGGGACTTAACTGCTGTGGTCATCAGTCCCCTAGAACTTAGAACTACTTAAACCTAACTAACCTAAGGACATCACACACATCCATGCCCGAGGCAGGATTCGAACCTGCGACCGTAGCAGTCGCACGGTTCCGGACTGCGCGCCTAGAACCGCAAGACCACCGCGGCCGGCTATATCCCTCATACTTTCCAGAGTCGCAGAATGGATTATTGCTGGTACCAGCCGGAAAAGCGTCAAGGCCTTTAAACTCATCTATCTAAATATTGAGCATTCATGTAAAAGAGCGTACTGATCGCTTTGGAGTGCTGTTGATGGCGTAGAACTGGTGTCAGATGGTCGTTTGATCCTCCAACTCTGTTATGCCGGTGAAGTGGTGTGCATGTGCCAGTCAGTTGTTCGAAATCAACGCAGTGACATGTGTGAGCCTGGAGATGCGACAGAATGGCAGAAAGTGGTTTTATTGTTTAGACGTGCGTATGTACAAACCATAAATGACGTTGCCCAACGTCTTTTCAAGGAAATGTGTACTACTCGCAGCAATGGAACGTGACGAATGAACAGTGATCGTCTAAAGATCCTAACAATCTGGCGTCATGTCAGAAATGGTTCTGTGATGTTTTATGTAGAATCTGATTCTGCAATAAAAAATGGGCATTCCCATTTGAAATTTTAAAGTTGCCTCCCTCCCCACACCCAGGAGACTGTGGTTTCGGGCTAATTTTAGCACCAGCAGATGTCCCCATCTAAAATAATCAACTTTGGATTCTACACATTTTTTCGTGTGAAGCTTATTTTTCGAGTTATTCTTCTTTGTCAACTTAAAATTTACATCCTGTATATGTGGTGTATCATAATTAATGGAGTAAACGCATACCGTTGAAAGTACACAGTTGAAAGTCTCAGTAAAGATAGGTCGAAAATGCATACCTTAAGAGTTACGAGCAATTTTTCAATTTCGATACTGTGAAACAAATCTCTTCTTGTGGAAGTTCTTTGCTTTCCATATTTTGGAGAGTGGTAGTGTGGACCAAAACAAGAAAAATAGGCCAGTAAACATGTGCTCTAAAATGCATCCCTTAAGAGCTATGAGCACTTGTTCATCTTTGCTATTTTTAAACATGGCTCTTCTAATGATCAAGCGCTCGTATCTTTTAAGGTGTGCATTTTAGAGCACATGTTTGCTGGGCGTTTTTTTTCTTATTTTGGTCCACACTACCAGTTTCCAAAATATGGAAAGAACTTGCAGTAGAAGAGATTTGTTACACAATATCGAAGATGACAAATTGCTCGTAGCTCTTAAGGTATGCATTTTCGACCCTGTCTTTACTGAGACTTTTTTGCTTCTAGTATCGTGTAAGTTCAACTGCATGCGTTTACGCCATTAATTATGATACACCCTGTGTATAAAAGTTCTTTTCCTAGTCTGCTGTGGCACAGATTCATAGCTGGATGATGAATGAGATGATGGAAACCTGAATTCTGATAAATCAGGTAGATACTGTTGAAACTCGAATAGCTCCGATAAATCTGCTAGGTTGATTGCATCACCCTCAGGGGTCCACCGAACTGTGGGAAAAAAATAATAATAATAAGTGAGAAACACATATGGTAGAAATAATGATAATAATAATAGTTCATTTATACATAACGTATTAAATATAATTTATCATACATAGCATATCATAAATGGCATACCATTCATATATATTTCAAGTATTCTACATCTACATCTACATCCACGTATATACTCCGCTAGCTACCAAGCGGTGTGTGGCGGAGGGCACAATTCACGCGAAAATCATATTTTCCACCCTCTGTTCCACTCGCGGATCGCGCGAGGGAAAACGACTGTCTGAACGCCTCAGTACGAGCTCTCATTTCCCTTATCTTTGAATGATGATCATTACGCGATTTGAAAGTTGGTGGTAATAATATATGCTCTACATCCTCGGTGAAAATTGGATTTCGGAATTTAGTGAGCAGACCCTTCTGTTTAGCGCGTCTATCTATCTGCAAGTGTGTCGCCCTTTAAACTTCCTATGAGATTTGTATCGCTCTCGCAATGGCTAAATGTACGTCATGAATCTTGCGGCTCTTCTTTGGACCTTTCAATCTCTTGAATCAGACGCAACTTGTAAGAGTCCCATACAGACGAACAGTACTCCAAGACTGGGCTAACTAACGTATTGTAAGCTATTTCCTTTGTTGAAGCACTGCATCGCTTTAAGATTCTACCAATAAACTGCAATCTAGAGTTCGCCTTACCCGTTACTTGTGTAATCTGATTATTCCACCTGAGATCATTTCGAATAGTCACACCAAGATACCTGACTGATGTTACCGTTTCCAAGGACTGATCATTTATTTTGTACTCACACATTAATGGAGATTTTCGCCTAGTTAATCGCAATAGGTTATACTTACTAATATTGAGAGATACCTGCCAGTCATTACACCACTCATTTATTTTCTGCAAATCCTCATTGATTTGTTCACAACTTTCGTGTGATATTACTTTCCTGTAGACTACAGCATCATCGGCAAACAGTCTAATGCCGCTGTCGATACCATCAACCAGATCGTTTATGTAAATCGTAAAATTCAGAGGATCTATTATGGTGCCCCTGGGGCACACCTGAAGTTACTCTTGTTTCTTTTGAAGTTACCCCGTTCAGGACGACATACTGCTCCCTGTCTGTTAGAAAACTTCAAATCCAACCGCATATGCCATTGGATAGACCGTAAGCAAGTACGTTTTGTAGCAAGCGACAGTGTGGAACTGAGTCGAATGCCTTTCGAAAGTCGAGAAATATGGCATCAACCTGGGAGCCAGTATCTAGAGCCTGTTGTATGTCATGCACAAAGAGGGCTGTGTCTCGCATGACCGCTGTTTCCCAAAACCGTGCTGGTTTCTGCAGATGAGCTTCTCAGAGTCTAGAAAGGTCATTATGTCTGAACACAAAATATGTTCCATGATTCTAAAACAAATCTATGTCAGTGAAATTGTCCGGTAATTATGTGCATCCGATTTCCTACCCTTTTCATAGATTACTGTGACCTGGGCCTTCTTCCAGGCCCGTGGAACTTTCCGCCGTTCCAATGATCTCTGATAGATGACGGATAAGAATGGTGCTATATTTGTAGCATAGTCAACATAAAGTCTTACGGGGATACCGTCTGGGCCAGATGCCTTTCTGGGGTCTAAGGATCTTAACTGTTTTACAATCCCACATACACTAAACACTACGTCAGCCATCTTTTCGTTTGTTCGATAATTGAAAGGGGGAATGGTGCTGCAGTCCTCTATCGTAAACTAGTTTTTGAAAGCTAGGTTTCGAATTTCGGCCTTCTGTTTATCATCATCAGTTACATTACCCATACTGTCAGCAAGAGAATGTATTGAATTATTTGTAGCGTTTACAGATTTTACGCACGACCAAAATTTTTTGGCGTTATTTGGGGTTATTTTATTACATAGAATATGTGCATATTTATATTCCATGTGCTGCCCAGAATTCCGCTGCACAGACTACCTTATAACTGGCAATAATCAGATCGTTTATGGACACAATTTCCGACAGTTTCCTGCAGTTGAGTAGGTGATGATGGTCTTGGACTTCACTACACTCACATAGTTCGTCCCCTGAGATGTATCCCCATTTCTCCATGTTCTCCTTGCACCGAGATACTCCAGTTCTCAAGTCTATTGAGTATCTTCCATTTCGTGTATGGGAGATGATGACCTGTAGCAAGTTCTTCCTTGACGTTGTCCCAATATTTCTCTGATGATGAGCTACACCAGAGTTGTATGCTATGGTCTGCAGGTGATGTCTGAATTGGTTGCGTTGTCCGGAGAAAACTTTTTCTCGACTTGAGTCTTGGTGTTTGATGTCCGCATCCAAACAGGGGGTGTCTCTGATCCGTCTCCTGCTTCTTTCTTTCCACTTCAGCTGCTGTTTTCCTTTGGATGTCTGAAGGTGCTATGCCCATGAGGTGGTAGATTTTGTCAATAGGGGTTGCTGATGACACTTCGCGGTGTTGATCGACTGACATACTGAGACAAATGCTAAGTCCATCTGATGATTGTGGGTACCTTAAAGAGTGGCACTAGAGGGGTTGGTGGATGGTGGGGATGTCGTGCTACAGGGGTGGCAGAGGAGAGGCGGCTATTTTGGGTCATAAATTATGGTCTTTAAGATTAGGTTACAAGCATTTGTTCATTAATTATACTTGTGTAAACATAACTAAGAGCACATGCGAGCAGTTCGTTTACATTAGGTAGAATCATCTGGTGGCGACTTTCTTTATATACATGGTGAACATTAATAAAACGGATAAACTATTGGGACGGATTCCTGACTGGAATGCATTGTTGCCACGGTAGATGGAGGACTGGGTTCTGCAAGGTATTGCGACAAACCCTAATACGAGCTCAAGGTAAGTGACCCACCAACATGATGTAAACCAAAGGACGATGATGTATATCACATATGACAACCATTACTATCCCTACAACCTGCAATACACAAAGAGCACATGACACCTGGGAAGTGGAGCTGTCATTTGTCAGTGCCATCTACTGTGTCAAAGATGCATTTCTGGACACATGTCCATAGGACCTATCTTCCTCCATTTCCAGTCAGGAATCTGTCCCTGCAGTTTGTTGGTTTTATTAATGTTCACACTATATAAGGTCACTGAAAAGTGAGTGGTTTACTTATATACAGGCCGTTAAGCTTCTATTTGGTCATTAATTTAGTTGTAAACAAATATTACTAAGAATGCAGGTGAGCAGTTTGTTTATGTCAGCGTCATAAATTACTTCAGATTGTTTACACAATGATGGTAGTTACACAGGGATGCTAGGCAACGTGACGGGTTTGTTTACATAAGGGAAAGAATGCCCGCTCTGGTCCAGGGCCAGCACTGTTACTCTGCTGAACGTAAGCTCGGATAGTGCAATGAAGGGAAAGGGATTATCCATGGTTCAATTGGCTCTGAGCACTATGGGACTTAACTTCTGAGGTCATCAGTCCCCTAGAACTTAGAACTACTTAAACCTAACTAACCTAAGGACATCACACACATCCATGCCCGAGGCAGGATTCGAACCTGCGACCGTAGCGGTTGCGTGGTTCCAGATTGTAGCTCCTAGAACCGCTCGGCCGGCTGGAATTGTCCATGAATTCATCTTAACTGTAGTGCACTTCGTTACCTCGCAGCCCAGCAGTGGTAACTGATGACACAAAAGTCTATACGGGCAGTTACGCCTGCTTGTAATTAACGTCATTCAGTTTATTGACTATGGGAAAGAGAAACCAGTGACAGTCGCAATGGAGAAAGTAATGGAACGAGGTTGCAAAATCTTGAAGTTGAGTAAGTCGATAGCAATGTAATTACGGAATAAGAAACATGATGCCGAGTTGAGTGGGATACTCCAAAAAGAAAAAAAGTAACGTTCTCACAATGATTATTACGATATTGATGATCGTAAATTTGCTACTGAGTACCAATTTCTCCGATACTGAGGAGAACGTGGCCAATACTAACTTCAGAGTTTCATTTGAAAGAAACTAGGCTTCTGTGTTAGAAAACTCTCTGAAAATTATTCTATCTACGGAAATCATCTTTTAAAATGTGCCATATTAAACATATCATCATGAGTGAATAGCAAAACGTAGTTGGAGTGGGGTGCACTACATTAGAATTTTACGAAAGAATGTAGTAGCCCAAGATTTAAAAGCCAGTGGGTTATTGAGGCACGATGTGATGTCACACTCCTTATAATGTGGTAGAAAAGAGTTAATGTGCGAGAAGTATATTCGAATAAAAGCGTCGACCTCCGTGTGAACGCTCTACTTCGAAGAATACCGGAGTATACGGTCCTGCGCTGTTTTCAACTCTATTCCTCTCTTCGTCGGGCGTAAAGAGTACGGTACTGCAGCCGAGCAACTGTGGGTTGAGTGTGCCTGCTCCGATAGTAACCATTTGCGGATCGTGAACTCTGATAACACAAGTGCTCCAGTTTGCTTTGTAAACGGTAGCTGTGGAAAACATTACGCGCTGCTGCAAATACAAGTGCTACGTGTTTCACTAACGAGCATTAAATGCACCTCCTCAAAACTCACACAGCGGTCTTACACATTACCATTAAAATAGATTCTAGAAACTCGTTGTAAACATTGGTCAGTGGTCGATTGCTTCAGTAAATCACTTACACGCTTTTGGTAATCAGAGCCTGTATTTCACAGCCTTAGCTTTCGGGTCCAGACCTACTGTACATACACTATTTTATTTACTCTGGGGTCATTTATATTCACGAACATTTCCTTAAAGCTTTGATAAGTTACATACACCTTGAGAACAGTATTTGAAAAACTCTGTGGCAGCATCAAACAGATTTTGTGCGAGGGTGCTACTCTAGAAACATATTAAGCTGTTATGAATGCGAAGGTCCAATTGCTAATATACTCAGCCGTCGAAAATATGGCCATAATCAAACTGGCCCGAAAAGTGTCTTCGGTGTTCTGAGAGCAAGCAAAGCAAACAGCAAAGATATCATTGCAAAACTGTCCTAAACGAGTTTAAGAAAATAAAAATATGCTGAACAATCCGACGACAGTTAGATGTGCAAGGGCGAATTAAACATTTTCCTGTCAGAATAACACCAAGAAGAAGCTGCACCTTACGCATATTTAATTCTGCCGGTGCCTTCTAAATGAAGTAGTATAGGGCAACAGTAAACCTCAGTTTCTTTTTTCTTTTGCGTTTTTTCGGCACTTAACACATGACACAACGCGTCAGAAAATGCTTATCACTACACTGAGCAGACGCTACACTTGCTAAGGTCGGTCTGTACGTACGTAATTTCCAGCTCAATTTTAGATCGGCCACCCTGTATAAGAGTGACTTACTAGTTTAAAGTGAAAAGCAAATCATGTTGCAAGTTGATATTTTTATGTATGCAGACTTCTAGTGGTGAAAGTTGCGTTTATTATCAGAAAAAATAAGAACCTTCTCTAAACAGAGGTTTTAACGCCAAAGCTTTGGATTGCTAGTTCTATACAATAATAAACGATATGTCCAATAGAACGGAACGCTCATGTTTGGCTAAAAGTTCGTGTGACCTTTTTTATCAATTTACTGGTCATTAAAAGTTATACCGAATGTACGTATCTAAAACATAATAATACCGGTACTGTTCCCGTGTCACTGAACGTGTTTGCTATGGCGTCTTCGGCAGCTTTTCTGGAGGGATCTGAGGTTGTATGCTTGCATTTTATGGTACTGTTCATATGATTCTAAAAACTTATTTCGTGTGTCTGTGTATTAACAATGGATATTACGTTCAAATGACATTTCATTTATTACAATAAGCTTGACTTCGTGTGTTAATGATCCTAGCAAACAAAATTGCAAGAGGAAAATACCATATTGCTAAAGTGACCACTGAAGATGCTTTAGAATAAAGAGAAACGTGTTTGGCATTAATGAGACTTTCATTACAGTTACAGAAGACGATATTTAACCTATGCAACTCATATATATGCAACTACGGAAAAAAGAGGCAAAAAAAGAAAACAACATGTTGATTAATGTAATGTGAATGTGTGAATCTCATGAGAGAAGTCTTTTATATTTACTTAATTTTTATTTCATTTTATTTCATGATTCAGTGGTTAGCTAATTTTCCTCCCTTCGGCAATTTCAAGCTGTCTGATGGTAAATACAAAATTAAAAGCTACAGAAGCTCCAATAAGAAACTACAAACAAACAAAACTTCATATACAAAAATTTACACAGCTCTGTTAGTTGCATCATACTAAGGAATTTTAAGCATATACGGTCATGATGGAATTTATATCTGATGCCGTCCTTAATAATGGTTTGTCGCAATCTTGGTAGTTAAGGGCACAGCCTCCATGTGTAAGGGGCAGCCAAATGAAAACGATAAAGATGGAAACGAAATCATTATTTCAAAAATAATGGCAATAGCTGTTAATACATGTATCCCACTGTGAGATAAGGCGGTCAATGCCTTTATGGAAACATCTTTGCGGTTGCCCACGGAGCCGCAAATGTACCCAGGCGTGCACATCTTCTGAAGCAAATCGATAGCCACGAATGTCTTTCTTCAGGTCTCCAAAACCATGGAAACTGCGTGGGGAGAGATCGAGACTGTGTAGAGTATGTGCAAGGGCTTCCCAGCGAAACTTGTAGGGGGTAGCTGAAACAGCCTCGGTAAAATGTGGGCCCACCCCCACGCGATTTCCATATTTTTGGAACCCTGAAGAAAGACACTTGTGGCCGTCGATTTGCTTCGGACAAACAAGTGCACGCCTGGGTACATTCATGGTTTCGTAAGTAACACCAAAAGTTTCGTCCATGAAGGTGTCGATTAACTTGTCTCACAGTGGGACAAATGTATTGGTAATTATGGCGGTTACCACTGAAGTAATAATCAGCTTACTTATTTTTAGGGTTCCGTACCTCAATCGGTAAAAACGGCACCCTTATAGGATCACTTGTTATCCGTCTGTGTGTATGCCTGGCTGCTAAGATCCCTGTTTTTCGAAAATGGGTGCAGGTTTCGAGATACTAACAAGGGAATATTCCCAAGCGGCAATAAACGATCTCAATGAAAATTGGTGGGTGTGTAGAGGGAGCAAAATAGTATAATACGCATTTCTTTTTGTTTGTACCCAGTTTCATTTTTAAGGGGTAAACCATACCTCGAGAATTAATGAATTAATTTGGCATTTTAGGTTTAGAGAGAATATCTTCGTAACTATGATATATAACAAAATGCTTTTCGCATAAAAGTTAATAGTTAATTAATGTTCTTGAAAACTGTATAATCAACTTTTGTAAGAATTTGAAATTTTATGAAACACTCCACAACCATTAATTATTTTGAAAAATGAAAACTTTTGTTACAACATCAATTAAAGAAGCTGACAACGACATGATTATTACAGGAGATGCACCAAATAGCTGCTTATGATAAGTGATGTTTATTTACGGCAGACTTGTTCGGCTATATCGCCATTTTCAAGTTCCTGTGATTACAATTTTGATGAGAAAATGTGTGAATATGAATGTCATTTATATTAAAGTAGCTGCATTGTACTCACGTCTAGATTGATTTGATGTCCATATTACATCGTTCGCACCAAAGCTGTAATCGCAATCACCTGAAAATGGCTATGAAGCCGAAACAGTATGTCGTAAATAAAGATGACCTATTATAAGCAGGTATTTGATGCATCTATTCTAATAATCATGTCGTTATCAGACTTATATTATGCTGCTGGCCCTAAAGAACAAAAATTAAAGAAGTTTTCAGGCCTCGTACATCCGTGTGTAATTAAGCTGATTTTGGAAATCATTTTTGGAAAATAAGCGTACACAATATGCTGTCGGAGTATTTTCAACATTCCTAATAATATATCTAAACATTCATTATTATTCAACTCATTTATTTGCTTATACTTGTTTTATGCTTTAAATCGTCATTTTACGTTTTACATTCAGGAAATGTGAAAAACATAACCTTTTTTACACCATGCACGTAATATGAACGAAATTTCTTTACCTAACATTCACCACACAGAAGTCAATATAAAACAAACTCCACTACGTTTTCAAATTGTCACGGGCAATCTACTTACTATCCTGATTTGTATTAGGCATATTTAAGTATAATGGTAAGCCTTGGCGAAGAGAATTAATTATATACTAGTGACTGCAGCTTGATTGTATTTTTTCTCAAGTGGAGATAGACATTATAATCATTCAGCAGAACTAGATCTGAAAATCGTCTCACGCACTTCTTCCAGTATCGCTAATTTTCTTCTTTTCTTATCAGTCCCTCTTGTTAAGATCCCTTTTCTCAGGAACGGCTACACGTATCAATTTCAAATATATGTCACACACTACGGTCGATGGTGGCTTGAAAGTGTAAGAAATTTAAGTTTCCAAGTCAGTGCAATCAAAAGACACGGCCATTTGTGTCACATACTTTGACACTCGCAAATTCACTCATCAGCATCTTTAGGGTACTTCCCGCTGACCTATAATCATGAAATTTGACAAGGAGCAAGGTTTTACGGTACAAGTAAAGGAAAAACCCAAAAAACTGTTAAGCTGTAATTATATCACACAAAACAAACGTTCTACATATTCTTGGAATTCCTGGGCCGATTTCCTGCCACTTTCGATACCCGGAATGGATGAACTACCTACATACATCATTAAGTTTGTGAAGAACGTCCAGAGCGCGTGTCCTTCTCGCATGTGTCCAATTATTTTCATCTGTCTCGCTTTCGTTTGACTGCCCCTTTACATCACAGTTTAGCATAATTCACATTAAGAAAGAAAAAATACAAATTTCATATGATATTACCGTTAAATGATTTTACAACTTGCTAAGTGGTGAAATCCGTACTTACAAAGAGAAGAAGGCAGGTTTCGTCACGGTTTCAGCGTGCAACACATTGAAGTACGTTAGTTTAACTTTTAAAATGAAGCTACGCATGGAGTGATCAACGTTTTAAAATCAAATGGATTGCATGTCAACGAATGTAACAGCACTACTGTATCGACAGAGGTATAGAAAACTTATGGGAAATAAAATACATACTTGGTCAAAGGCATTACAACATATGCTTAATCTAAAAGTTTTACCGAAAGTCTCATAGGCGAAATATGATTGTGTGGTAGACACTTGAAGCTTAAAAGTGTCCGAAGATACGGTCATAGGGGCTCCATTTGAAACGGGACTACCAATTAAGACAATTCTTGTCCAGTCAATGAAATTCCAGGTCGAAGACATGGCTGGAGACGCCCCAGGCAGCGGTTTGATAACAACCAGACCGTCGATCGCCATACGGCCGGACAACCAGGAGTGATGGTCTGGAGTGACAATTCATTTCATAGCAGGACGCCCTTGGATGTCATTCGCGGCACCCTTACAGTACAGCAGTATGTCGACGATATTCTACGTCCCACTTTATTTGCTCTTCATGGCAAGCCATCCTTGGCTTACACTTCAGCGAGATAATGCCCACCCGACCACGGCGAGAGTTTATACTGCTTGTTTGATGCTTGTGAAGCCCTACCTTGGCCAGCAAGGTCGCCGGGTCTCCCCCAACGATGAACGTTTGGGCATTACGGGCTGGGCCCTGCAACAGCTCGGGATTTTGACGATTGGACAGAATTTGGCCCGATATCCCTCAGAAAGACATCCAAGAACTCTATCAATCAATCTCAATCGAATAACTGCTTGCATAGGGGCCAGAGGTGGACGAACGTCTTACTGACCCGCTCAGTTTGTGCAGCTCTTTGCCTCGAATAGATCATCCAGTTTCTCTGAAGTTGTAATCATTTGTGTGTCTGTACATGTACGTCACAACTACCGATTTCAGTCCCATTCGGATAACGCGTTCGTGGTGGAATTTTTTTTCTTTTTGCCTTAGAGTATACATGTATGGAACGAAGATCTATTACTTCCTAGTACTGTGCCGGCTCGACGAGCGACTGCGTGAAATATTCTCACAGTCAGTGAGACCTTCTCATCATAGTCACAAAAAACTTTCGGTGAATTTGTGCCTGATGTATGTACGTCATAGCTATATTTCAGTCTCTATCGTCCTAACACGCAGGATGTGTAATACACCTCTTTAGAATATGGCCGATTCTCTCAGAAGCACGACGTAAATCGGTTATGAAATAACAGTCACATTCCCCAAACGCCCCCCCCCCCCCCACACTCACATATACTCTCTCTCAACCCCCCTTCGCTCATGATGCCATAAGAGTTAATGTACTACCACTTCCCCATCCTCCCCCTCCCTCTCAATTTCATATTCTACCGAGTGAAACGGCGCAGTGGTTAGCACGGTGGACTCGCATTCGGGACGACAACGGTTCAAATGTCCGTCCGGCCTTTCAGATCTAGGTTTCCCGTGACTTCCCTACTTCGCTCCAGGCAAACGCCGGGATATTTCCTTTGAAAAGGGCACGACTGATTTCCTTCCCTATCCACTCGTAATCCGAACTTGTGCTACCCCTCTAATCATCGCAATGTCGACGGGACATTAAACTCTTTATCTTCTACTAGTTATTCGGAATCTGTTTCATGAATTGGGGAAAGCTTTCAACGTCCAAGAGCGCTGTCCACAATACAGCATCCAACTGTTGCCGCTAAAGTACTCAAAACCAAATTCGTAGCACAGATTTAACACTTCTGTTATTTTATTTTGTTTGGTTCGTCGAAAAGAATTAATATTCCCTTTTCCGTGCAGTTGTATCATTGCAAGAGAATGGGCCGCTGAAACATAGTAGTAAGTCATGAAACAGAAAATGTTTTAATGGTTCGTGGTTAATTTCAGAACAGAGGAGTGGCAAAGTCATCCTAATAATGGAACAAAACTACAATGAAAGTAGCCAAGCTTTCACTGGCTTCGAGATGTAATGACGACGGTCGTTGAAACATTCGTGGACTTAAAAATATGGGAAGTGAATTAGGTTCCACGAGCTTTCGAACGAGTACTGCTTTGTCATTATCATCTGGTAATCGACTGCCGCGCATTTGGTTTCCTGCCTTTCGGTACTGCTGTAGTGCCCAGTACGTTAGTGCTCATATAACATCTTACGCTTTTGTTTCTTGTGAAAGCGCTTATCAGTATATCCATTACCACCATTTAGAAGGCGCCAGGGCTAGAGTTCTTTCCTTCTTTTTATTCTGTATAAAACATAATTTTACTAGTGTAGTTTTTGAAGCGCCTATAGCACTACAAACTAGTAGTTCGCCCTCTTGTCGTTGCGATTTGCTCGTAGTTTATCAATTAATCTACTACTGAGAACATTATTTCCTATTACTACGTAGCTTTACGTAAAAGGAGAAGTATAGAGTCTGTGCTTTGTGTAGGCTAGAGGGAAGTGATAGCCCTCTAGTAACAGCTTGGCCACTGTCAACAGGCTTCAGGCTGCTGCTCCGGGATGCAGCAACGTTTTTTCACCTGTGGTGAAAACGGTAGTACTTCTGATGCATATGCTTCACTCCGGAAACTTCAGTGTTGCTATGCCTCGTAGTATGCATGACCTCACGGATTTGGCTTCAGCCGAATGAGAATCGTTGAAAGCGACCTGGCTCAGTTCAGAAGGCGAGTGTGTGTACTAGTTGCACCATTGTCACCATACGTCTTCAGCAATTAGTGTGTGGTTATGTCCAGTACTGAAGCTCATCTGACGCTATTGGGCCCGTGGCTGTTTTCCTGCCGATGGACAAGCTCAGAGGGTTAATATGTTCGTCACTGGTATATCCAATGACATGTGGCAAGCACTCTCGCCGAATGCCGAATAGGCAAGGTACTCGTCGTGGCGTCGAGTACTCGCTGGATTGTGAGCTCCATGAACCAAATATGCGCACATTATTGTGCATCGAGTCACTTTGGCAACAACGTATACTCGACAGTCAGTAGCTCTACTGAACAGGAAGCGATTTGGAACAGTTAATTGTGCAGGTGCTCTTGCAGTGGTGTCGTGTGCAGTATTTTAAGACGAATAATACAATGGATGCTGCCATTTGAGCAGAGAAGCACAGAAATGCAAGTATAAAATTGTTAAAATTAAATTACCGTTCGTAATCTGCTTTATGAACTTACTTTTATTTGGGAAACCTGTTGACATTTTTTGTTGTTATGGTTGTTGTTGCACGTAGAGTGGCAGAAACTTATTGGTATACTTGCTAATAGGAACATCTGGAAAATTTCAGCAGAACATCTACTCAAGATATTAACTAGGTTACTTATAACGATCATGGGATTACCGCTCTTTTTTACTTCAGTCTTACAGTTAGCTTCGAATAAATTATTTTTTAACTTCTTTGGAAATTTTTTAGGTTAAGTAATCACGCGGTGGGATGCCGCCAGCATGTTTTCCTTTCTGAATGGAATAAAACAGTGAACATATTCAGCCACGCACTGTACTTGCAGAGCATGTAACGTTATCTGATCAAAAATATCCGGATACCTATGAATGGACATTAATAAGGCGTGTGTCCATCTTTCGCCTTTATGATTCCTCGAGCTGTGCTCCGGACACTTTCAGTTAGGTGTCTGAACCAGAGGAGATAGTAACGTTGAACGCTGGGAGCGAAGCCTACGTTCTAACTCATCCCAAAGGGATTCCATTGTCCTGAGATCGGGTCTCTGGGCAGTTATGTCCACAATCCATTCCGTCACCGATGCTGCTTTACGACAGGGTTTATTGTCTTTCTGATAAAAATAATCAGCCTCTTAGAAGTGTCCTCTTCTGTACACACTATACGATTATGTAAAATGTGTTCATATACTTTTCCATTTTGTGTT
Organism: Schistocerca gregaria; assembly: GCF_023897955.1. NCBI lineage: Eukaryota > Metazoa > Arthropoda > Insecta > Orthoptera > Acrididae > Schistocerca > Schistocerca gregaria. Next base: position 179,184,541 of record NC_064931.1, on the reverse strand, counting down.
TTCTTGATCATAATTAGGGGACCACACCGTAACCACGAAAAATGCCCTCATACCCTAACCCAACCTCCATCTTACTTCATTGGTGGCACTACACATGGTACACAGGTAAAGTTATCCAGGCATTTCCCAAACCCAGACCCATCCACTGCGTTGCCACAGCGTACAGCATGATTCATCACTCCAAATCACTCGTTTCCAATCATGTACCGTCCAGTGGCGTCCCTTTTCACACCACCTCAAGCGTCGCTTAGCATTGACTACAGAAATGTGTTACTTATAAGGAGCTGTTCGACCATTGTACCGCATTACTTTTAACTTCCTACGCACAGTCATCGAGATAGCTGAGCCGTTGATAGAACATGGGAAGTCATGAGTTATTCCTTCTGATTATTTAGTGCGATTTTTCATAACCAGCCGTCGCAGCGCTCGACGGTGCCTGTCCGCGTTCTTGTTTTAGCTGTGCTTCTTCCTTTTCCGCGGCGTAGAGTGGCCGCGCGGTTTGAGGCGACCTGTTACGGGCTGCGCGGCCACTCCCGCCATAGGTTAGAGTCTTCCCTCAGGCAAGGGTGTTTGTGTTGTTCTTAGCATAAGTTAGTTTAAATAGTGTGAAAGTATAGGGACCGATGACCTATGCAGTTTGGTCCCTTAGGAATTCAAACTCATTGGAATATTTTTGTTCCTTTTCCTTTCCGCTTAACAATGACATCACCAGCAGTCGATTTGGGTAGCTTTATGAGAGTTGCAATGTCCCTGATAGATATGTTATTCAGGTGACATCCAATGATAAATCCACATTCGTAGTTACTGAACTCTCCTGACCGACCCATTTTGCAGCTACTGCTTGTCTACTGGTAACACAATCTCCCCGCTCTCATTTATACTGGCGGGTCTACTTCTCGTGACATCTAGTGGTCAGTTACACATTACTTAGGCATATCCCTATCCTTTTGATCAGACAGTGTCTGTAGTTGTAGAAATAGATAATTGATGAATGATAATTTCAAAAGTCAAAGAAGGTACCAATGAAACACAAATGAAAATAAATTTAATCAGGCAATTTATTGTATGACTATATTATGTACTCATGAGCTTGAATAAACTGAGCTCCGCCCGAACGGGACATAAAGGCCGAGCGGTACCGATCGGCCGCCGTGTCATCCTCAGCCCACAGGCCTCACTGGATGCCGATACGGTGAGGCATGTGGTCAACACATCGCTCTCCCGGACGTATGTCAGTTTACAAGACCAGATCCGCTACTTCTCAATCAAGTAGCTCCTCAGTTTGCCTCACAAGGGCTAAGTTCCCACCGCTTGCGAAATGAATGAAATAGTTCAAATGGCTCTGAGCACTATGGGACTTAACATCCGAGGTCATCAGTCCCCTACAACTTAGAACTATTTAAACCTAACTAACCTAAGGATATCACGCACATCCATGCCCGAGGCAGGATTCAAACCTGCGACATAGCAACCTCCCCACCCCCTCCCCGCTTGCCAACAGCGACTAGAGTGAATGCAACAACAAATTATTATGTCGATGAACAGCTGTTCAATGAAGACCGCTCGCGAGCGGGGCCGATGTGTGAACGGCGTTCACGAGCACGTGCAGACAAATATTCGTCCACTTCGATGTGTCACGGAAGACCGACACGGCATGGGAAAGGGCTACACCCATCGTCGGCGCTCTGCGAATCGCTGTTCAACCGTTCGCACTGCTCGACATTCGGCAAACGCCCGTTCGGTGCTCGTCGAATGCATGTCCCTCTCAGCCTTCAGGAGGATAATGCAGTATCACAGGTAACTAGCTACCAGGCCTGGAAGGAACGCGAGTGCGACCTTCGTATGTTTTCCGTTAAGTATCGTCCGATATGAGCAGGAGGCTCTGCCGACGGGTGTTGAACATGCTGGGTGCAACTAGCTGTATATCGTAGCTCATGGCGAGAAGAACGACGCCTGCCACATGGTTTCTAAGGCCATCCTCGGCTACTTTAGCCAGCTGACAATCTCTCAATACAAACCATATGGAATTGCGGCACACTTTTTGAAGCATTTCGCGGAACGTATAGCATTCTTCTGCTTAGTAGCCAAGTGGAAGACTAAAACCAACGGCTCAGACTATTATGTATCGGTCTTGAATACGAATCTCTGGCTAAATTAGGCGTGTACTGCCTAAGGAAGCGGCTAATCCTGCAACAGAATATGAATGGCCCGTTCATACTGATTGTTCTATGTTAGAGGAACTACTCTATAGCCTTGAGGATGAATTACACGCGGTAATCGGAAAAAGCACAGAAGTGAAGATTCGTCCTCGCTGATCAGCAAGAGAAAATGTTAATAAGGCATTAGTTAACTGTAGGAGCGACTGCTGCGTACTATGTACAATGGTGATAATTTCTCATTGCTGAAAAGGCAGCGATAAAATGATTTATCTGATCCCGCAGTTTAGACACTTCTATCATCTTTCGGAGAAAAATTACGAGCAGTATGGAGACCGTAATTTCGTAAAATAGCGTACACGACTGTGTGTTTCATGTAATGTGATATTTAACACATTAATATGAGATTATTATTTTGGGTTTTGCATAATATTTCCTGCAGCTAATTTCTTTAATGAGCATAATGGCTTGATAGTGTCATTTCCTGCAGCTCATGCGTGTTGGTTATTTACAGGAACCATCATTATAACTTCATTGCATGTGGGTCATTACATATTCATGAACTCTACACAATAAACCGGATTCCTTTACGGTACTAAAATCATTATTAGCGTTACAGTGATACCAGAGAACATTGATGCTAACAGGCGATACACATATTTTTTCACCTTTGTAAAGTACTGCAAGCTACGGTAGGTTACGACTTCAGTAAGGTACTACGAAATACAAGTATACGCAAATCGCTCGCAGTTATAAAACGGAATCAGGGCGTCAAACCGACAGATTTAAAAAACCGGATACGGTATGGAAATGAGTACTGAAAGCGAAAGTCGTTGAAGATTCGGACACTGTCCATGAAGGGTAGAGTGCTGAGCTCAAATTGCAGATATTTTAAATACTGCACATCTGGGTATTGATATAAAGATCTCGTGTCGTGTGCCACAAGCTGTCGGCACTGAATCGTTACTGACCAAACAAGTGAAGCTCGCTTTCCGCTAGCACTCCTTCGCATCCATATACAGTCACAGCGTCCGATTCCTGCGGTCGCTTTCTCCAGGTCAACGCCCTACTGTGCCAACACGCCCATGAGGGACTGCCTCGCTGGTAAGCACTTCTATAGCATCCCCGAACTTCTGAAAGTGCCCTAAGCCACAGTGGCATCAAACTCGAAGAAGTCAAGTTACTTCCGTTACAGAATCACACACATCACGTCACTTTCGAGTAACTCTAACAAATAAACGTTGAACATGAAGGAATTCACTGAACCAGCACTCCCCCTAACCTTACACCTACACACTTTCCACACCCTTTCCTAACGAAACACGTAATCGGCTTACATATCTACCTGTTCTTTAAAAATGGATCAAATGGCTCTGAGCACTATGGAACTTAACTTCTGTGGTCATCAGTCCCCTAGAATTTAGAACTACTTAAACCGAACTAACCTAAGGACATCACACACATCCATGCCCGAGGCAGGATTCGAACCTGCGACCGTAGCGGTCACGCGGTTCCAGACTGCACCGCCTAGAACCGCTCGGCCACGCAGGTCGGCAGCTATTCTTTAACAGAATACTTTTACTTCTCTCGGTGCCAGGCCTTCTCTTCCCACTGCCCCTGTTTTGCACTTTGGTCGGTTGGTTGGCTGGTTGGTTCGTTGATTTGGGGGTGGCGAGCAAACAGGGAAGTCATCGGTCCCAGCGGATTGGAGAAGGATGGGGGAGGAAGTTGGACGTTCCGTTTCAAAGGAACCATCCCTGCATCTGCCTGAAGCGATTTAAGTAAATCACGGAAAACCTAAATCAGGATGGCCACGGGTTTGAACCGTCGTTCTCCCGAATGCGAGTTCAGTTGGCTAACCACTGCTCCACCTCTCTCTCGGTTTTTATCCCTTTCCAGATCTTGGTTCCGTTTAGTTCGTGCTATCATTCCCATTCCAAATCGCTTACAATACAATTAACTGCAGAAAACCTCATCACTTATCACTCATTTCTTTCTCAAATCGAAAAATTACATTTTTCATCCATCTATACTCCCTGACAGGCTCAAGCCATACATCACCATCAATACCAGCAATACTAAACATCACTGGAAGGTACGAGTGTTTTATACACTTGTCAAAAAATAAAATCTTATCTTTTAAGAAAATCTCAGCACAATTCATCGGTATTTTAACTTGTAAACTTTTGTTAACCACATCTTTATATTTCAAATTCTGCTGGCATAGGCTTAAGAGAGGATGCAAATGTTCTTATTGACATTTGTGGGGCGAAATGGATGAAATAAATATAAAGAAAAAAAGACGAAATTATTTAGGTAGAAAAGCAATGAATCCACTCACCAATGAAAGGACAAAACTGCCTTGTTGTTTAGGTTTCTGTAAAGGACGTTTGTGCAAGGTTTGCACACTGATCAGCCACAGTTCTCCTTTCAGCATGGCTAATAGGTCGTTTTGGATGACACTGTGGTGACTTCAGAGGTGCATAAGTTGCTGGGCGAAGCGTTCTGAGGTCTCAGCTACCATACACCTAGCGGTTCAGCGACATTTGGATGTAATACTATACCACACACGCATTCGGAAAACATTTGAAATGTAATATCGAACTGACTGCCCAGAGTAAAATTTACCATTGTTTCCCGCCTCCGCCGCTAAGTTTGGTAATACACGGTTGTACATTCCCGTTCGTCCATTCGTCTTGGTTGTAGGCGGAGTAAATTTCCATTGCTAACATGAATTTCAACAGAACATCTTCGAGTAAATTTCACATCCATAATCTGTGACTCCTGTCCTCCTCCCCCCCCCCCTTTTAGTGCCATTCGAGAGGAAAGAATTATGTGCTCTCCTTTAATCTCATTAGTCGACAAAGGCATTAGAGTGGTCATCACAGTCATCGACATTATACAGTTTCACATCTGACTAACTGGCAGAGTGGGCCACAGAACGATATCCTGATATGAGGATTGATCCAGGCAGCAAACACACGAAAAGTAGTTAGGTAAATGTGGTTGAGTAAGGGCGCCATCGCAGGTGACCTCGGATACCATCTCATTTGAGGGAGAGTAATCAACTCAAACAGCGCACCATCTGAAGCACCACATACAGCGTCGCCAACAGGTGTGGCCACCATCCGTGTGACGTAAGTTCACGAGAACAAATATTAGTCCCTCATTTCAAAGACCACGCTGGTAGCTCTGGAGCACTGCAGATGGTGTAGAACTGGAATCAGGGAGGTGATGTGGCCCTCCACCGCTGGTCTAGATCATGGCAGTGAAGAGGTGAGTATGTTCTAATCTGTTGTATGGAATCAGCGCAGTGTTAAGGGTAGACGTGGAGACTTTACAGCATGGCAGAAAGCATTTGTCATGTTTGGAAGTGCATTTGAGCACGCCGTGAGTGGAATTCCCAAACGTCTCAACAAGAAATTGTGTACCACTCGCTCGTAGCTATGTAACACAGTATATATATATATATATATATATATATATATATATATATATATATATATATATATAAGGAGAGAGAAAGTGGTCGTATGAAGATTCTAACCGACAGGGTCCAGACACAAGTGTCTCGTCTTGTCAATGATAAAGGCTTTAGATCCAACGGCTTTTGCTGGCTCCGGTGGATGCACGTGCATATCATCCCGTTACCGCGCTGACACCTCGATCAAGGCATCGGATCAAGCAGCAAAAATAAAAAAAAAAGAACTGGGGACTTCAATGAGCCAACGACACAGGGAGTGGGCACTAACTGATTGTGGGCGTATAGTGTGGTCCGACGAGTTGCAGCTTCACACCTTTTCAAATGATATAAAGGGTTGAGTGTATCGATGACCAAATGTGGCATTTAACCCTCAGTATGTGAAGGGTGTAGTTCAGTCCAGAGGTGTTTTCGGGGTGTATCACGTATCGAAACATGGATCCACTCGGCCAGGTTACCGTGTACATGAACCAGGAGTACATTTAAGGTGGCATAAGAGAAAATACACAGGTACATATAAGCTAAAGTAACTTTTTAAGTTTGAGAGATAACTGAATAAAATTTTGCTCATGTTATCATTATTTTATTGGTTGTAATTGGGATTTTTCAATTTTTTGTCAAATACACTCCTGGAAATTGAAATAAGAACACCGTGAATTCGTTGTCCCAGGAAGGGGAAACTTTATTGACACATTCCTGGGGTCAGATACATCACATGATCACACTGACAGAACCACAGGCACATAAAAAACAGGCAACAGAGCATGCACAATGTCGGCACTAGTACAGTGTATATCCACCTTTCGCAGCAATGCAGGCTGCTATTCTCCCATCGAGACGATCGTAGAGATGCTGGATGTAGTCCTGTGGAACGGCTTGCCATGCCATTTCCACCTGGGGCCTCAGTTGGACCAGCGTTCGTGCTGGACGTGCAGACCGCGTGAGACGACGCTTCATCCAGTCCCAAACATGCTCAATGGGGGACAGATCCGGAGATCTTGCTGGCCAGGGTAGTTGACTTACAGCTTCTAGAGCACGTTGGGTGGCACGAGATACATGCGGACGTGCATTGTCCTGTTGGAACAGCAAGTTCCCTTGCCGGTCTGGGAATGGTAGAACGATGGGTTCGATGACGGTTTGGATGTACCGTGCACTATTCAGTGTCCCCTCGACGATCACCAGAGGTGTACGGCCAGTGTAGGAGATCGCTCCCCACACCATGATGCTGGGTGTTGGCCCTGTGTGCCTCGGTCGTATGCAGTCCTGATTGTGGCGCTCACCTGCACGGCGCCAAACACGCATACGACCATCATTGGCACCGAGGCAGAAGCGACTCTCATCTCTGAAGACGACACGTCTCCATTCGTCCCTCCATTCACGCCTGTCGCGACACACTGGAGGCGGGCTGCACGATGTTGGGGCGTGAGCGGAAGACAGCCTAACGGTGTGCGGGACCGTAGCCCAGCTTCATGGAGACGGTTGCGAATGGTCCTCGCCGATACCCTAGGAGCAACAGTGTCCCTAATTTGCTGGGAAGTGGTGGTGCGGTCCCCTACGGCACTGCGTAGAATCCTACGGTCTTGGCGCGCATCCGTGCGTCGCTGCGGTCCGGTCCCAGGTGGACGGGCACGTGCACCTTCCGCCGACCACTGGCGACAACATCGATGTACTGTGGAGACCTCACGCCCCACGTGTTGAGCAATTCGGCGGTACGTCCACCCGGCCTCCGGCATGCCCACTATACGCCCTCGCTCAAAGTCCGTCAACTGCACATACGGTTCACGTCCACGCTGTCGCGGCATGCTACCAGTGTTAAAGACTGCGATGGAGCTCCGTATGCCACGGCAAACTGGCTGACACTGACGGCGGCGGTGCACAAATGCTGCGCAGCTAGCGCCATTCGACGGCCTACACCGCGGTTCCTGGTGTGTCCGCTGTGCCGTGCGTGTGATCATTGCTTGTACAGCCCTCTCGCAGTGTCCGGAGCAAGTATGGTGGGTCTGACACACCGGTGTCAATGTGTTCTTTTTTCCATTTCCAGGAGTGTAGTTTTATCAGGATACTGCCGGATACTTTTAGAACACATACAACCACATGAACTTTTTTTCAAAGGTTACTGTACTTATATTTTCAAAATTTTGTAGGTTATTATTAGTAATTAGACAAACTAAACTATGTACAATTTTTAATATTAGTCTTAGAATACTCGAAACAATTTTTAAAATTATGTTTATGATACATAGTAATTTTGTTTCTCAAAAATTTAAATAAATTCTCCAACAACGCACACTGAAAAGTTTTGTACCATAAGAAGTTGTGTTATAGTATTTACACAGGCTGTAGCAAATTTTACCTTTTCATCTGCAATGGTTCAGAAGAAAATGTTTCTTATACGCAGAAAAATGAAAGTTGCAGGAAATGTAGAAAACACTGATTTTATTAGCATTTATGCCATAAACAAGTACCTTAATGTTCTGCATAACCATACATTTGGTCTTTTTGGTCTTCATGTAGCACTTGTCTTCTAGCCTGATCCTTCTGGCATGCCATTTTTGCAATATCCTCCACTGACATCTCAGAACTAGGAGTACGCAGTTTATCGGTCTTCTTCAACAGGTTTTCAGTGCAGCAGCATGCATCAACTGGAAACATCCCCGAGGCTAAGCACTGTCTCCGCAGTGTCCTTTCTTCCAGTACTGCCAGGTCTACAAGGTTCACAGGAGAGCTTCTGTGGAATTTGGAAGGGAGGAGACGAGATACTGGCAAAACTGAAGCTGTGACGACGAGTCGTGAGTCGTGCTTGGGTAGCTCAGTTGGTACAGCACTTTCTCACAAAAGGCAAAGGTCCCACGTTCGAAACTCGGTCTGCGACACAGTTTTAATCTTCCAGGAAGTTTCAACATGCATCAAATCCTAGACTTATAACGGTCGTGATTCTTTGACTGTTACCATCATTGAACACCAGACAAGCAACTCATCAGCTTACAATACTGGATGGTAAGGCGTCCAGATTTTACGGACCTTACATGAGCCTGATCCATAACGACAGTACAGTACAGTATAAGATCCTCAGAAAATAATAATTATATTACATTAACAAAAGGCATTTGCAATAATCTCTTGTACCAAAAACTAACAAAGCAATATCTACCAATATATGGCCAGGGGCATGAATAAACAAAGTGAAATGCATTTTGGAGATGAACTGAGCAGGTGCTTAATGCCATAAAAAAAAACCACTTAATAAGAGTACAGCGAGGTTCAGTACAGAAAGGGATTATTCCTTTTAACGTAAATACGGCTGGGACCGAGGGTAAGTGGCACGACGGCTTTAACAGGACTAGGCTGCGACCTGGCAAGAAAAATAAAATTCACCTGTAACGAGGCGGAGATTGGCTGAAGCAGACGCGGCATGCTGAGGAGATCCCCATCACATGAAACCATTTTGAGAACTAAAATTTCTAGATATCTCTCTCGTCCTGTGGTGGACTTCTCAAGTATGTGGAAAATAGCTAGGGCGTTGAGAGCTTTGCTTTCTGCAAAGTGTGGACGATACGCTACACGTATTGTAGCGACAGATAGCAAAGATGTAGTTAATTATTCCGGAGGGAATTTTTGCGGGCAAAGAAGTTGTGCATGTCACTCCAACCCTTAACGAGTGTGCAATTGCCATTATTTCGACCAGGGAAAAATTAACTTTCTACAGAATGCAGGAAAGTTGAGACTGAGTGAATTTTGTCAGGGCCAGAGTGGGGAATTAGCGTTTCAGATCCAGCACAGAGACAACGTCATTGCAGATGCTGCTTGGCAAGGTACTATCGCACATTAGGCCACAGTAAATATTGAGTAGAGATTTTGTTCACTCCAACTTACATACGCTTTGACCATTGAATATTAAAAGCTAGGACACTAACCTATTGACCTACCATCACATTGAGTACATGAGTGTTTTCATTGGTTCAAAAAGTAAATTTCTTCTCCACCAACTCAGTGCATTGACCAGCTATGACATCGTAGATGTAAATGAGCTAATGAAAATTTTAATCATTCTTCCCTGTGATAAAAATTTCTTCATATGTAGAGATAACGATTTTAATAATCATCAATTCAATATGTCCAAGAGTTAAATTTTTTGTTAATGAGTGTTGAAAGTAATTGAACATGATTTTTGTGTATCACTTGACCCCTGTAAACACAGCTGATAAATTATATGTAGGATAAGAAAGGGAATAGCTGTTTTGTCTTTCTAGAATAGACGCCAAACTTTCACTTTTATTAATTCATGTACTCTAGTTAAGTGACAGCAGCATTTCTAATGATTTTGTTACAATCCAAGCATGATATTAGCTGACTTACAGTGCCAGGTATATATTTTTATAGAATGTCTGTTTAACACGACAGTTCAGATGTTTTGTCCATTTGCGCGCTATGTGGTAAGCTACGTTTGCCCATATTAGTACACTCGCTGTGCAGACACAGAAGTGCGGACAATCTCACAAATGACGACGCTGCCCGGATGCGAATTTACAGCATTCTGATAGATTGAGGGTTTGTTTTTGGTAAGTATAAAACACATAATCCTCCTAAACAATAAGCTGAAGCAAATTGGAGAAAAAATGTAAATGTAAATGTGACTCAACTCTATAGTAAGAAAACATAGAATTTTATTCATGTATTTCTTATTTGCTGGCGCAACACATCGTTGAAATGGGTTGTGTTGAGTTCTGACTTAACTCCATTAACCAAAAGGCTAAATAAAAGACGAGGTAATGGCTTCAAATATTGAATATAGGACTGCGGATGATATTTTAGGGTAGAATAAAGTCTTATAATCAGATGTTAATGTGTAGTCAGGTTCGGAAAATTCGCGAACAGCAACGCTCAGTGGAACGCTCAAAAATGACAGAATATGTCATGGAAGACTTTTGATAGGATCGAGTTGGACACGCAACAGGCAAATCAGCATGAACAACACGAGACAGAACACGTAGATATACCGAAAAAAATGGCTCTGAGCACTATGGGACTCAACTGCTGTGGTCATTAGTCCCCTAGAACTTAGAACTACTTAAACTTAACTAACCTAAGGACATCACACACATCCATGCCCGAGGCAGGATTCGAACCTGCGACCGTAGCAGTCGCACGGTTCCGGACTGCGCGCCTAGAACCGCGAGACCACCGCGGCCGGCAGATATACCGAATGAAACCGAAAATGCAATAAATGATGTTCAATATGGTCCAAAGAATGGACATGAGAACGGTATTACTAATGAATTTGAGTCCATAGATAGTGATTCACAGCATATTGAACCAAACGTAATCATATTGAATTAGTTAGGCTCGCAGTTGTGTGAAAGAACGAGCGTCAGTGCTTCTACACTATGTTCGGAAGTGAAGGAAATGGTTCAGGAAAAATGAGATAGGGAACGGTTAAATCAAATGGCAACTGACGAAAATAGTGTAGATGAAAACGCCAACATAGAGTGTTGCAGCATTTATTACAACAATCTCAGGAATCAGAAAGCCGTATAGATGGGCGCACAATACAAGGGCAAAAAGAATTAGAAAGGCGCATAATAAAAGGGCAAAAAGAACTAACACTCGGGCTGAAAGAAACAAACAAGGAAATACAAAAAACCCGTGATAGTTTCCAAGGTCAATTAGATCAAATACGAACTGAAGCTAAGGAAGCGTAAAGCATAATTCAAACGCTCGTTACAGGGCACAAACAACTGAGAACAGACATTGACACTGTCCAAACAGACATGATTAGGTTGATTACATTGCGTGAAGCTACAAAACAAAGTGTCAAAAACGTTAAACAACAGGTCGAAGCTTTTGCCATGAAAGCGACAACGAAAGCGAAACATGTTATCGCTGAGACGACGTTTCACAAAAGAACGACAAAAGTAGCATTAAAGAAATTCGATGTTCGTATTTTAAAGATACAATAGAAAAACGAACACCAATTTCAGCGGCTGAGATCGGAAGTTTTACATTCGATCGAAAGTCGAGGTGACGCAGAAAGCGTTAGTGACGAGTCGCAGACGACGACAGAATCCACTTTAGTGTTGGTAGATACTACTGCGAAGACTGGAAATCAACAGTTACCGTTAATACTACAGAAAGGGTGCACGAAATTACGTGTGACATAAGACGGAAAGGCACATGTGGATGTCAGTCCGAAACCGCAAACAGCGAACGCGAAATTAGTCCAAACCAGCGTATGCCAGAACATCACGGTAACCGTAGGGAACAGTATGGATTACGACCACTTCTTGAAAAGAATAATAGGTCAGTCGGGAATACAAGACTGAGGTTTGCAGCCAGCTTCAGTACGTCAAGCACAAATCGTGGCATACACTGATCAAACCATAGAGACGTGTTACGCAACGCTACAACCTGTAGGACGAATACCGATTGGTTACAGTACGGCGTCTAACGAGCCAGAATTGCTTACACGTCAAGATACAGAGCCGGTAGCGGGCGGTATGCACGCATATTCCGCAATGAGACCTGCAAGTCATTCTACGGCACAAATGTCACAGAATGAACCAAGTTACACACGTTTGAGTAGATCTGACGCAAACCAAGGACAGAATTCCAGTCTTCAAAACCCAGAAGGTACATCACAGAGAGAAGCGAGAGGTTTTGATGATAACCACTTTCTCACAATGCGGAAATATCAGTACTATAAGGAAGATGCAAATATTTTCCATTCCCGCACATTTATTGACCAATTTAAAGTAGGAAAACCGACACCTTGGCCATTGAAACATAAGTTAGATTTCATTTGTGCGCACATTGGGGGAAGTGTTGTTGAAACTATGCAGAAGGTAGCAGAAACTTGCGATTCGTATGGTTCGTTGAGAGTTGCCTTTATAGCAACATATTGGTCGCCTGAGGCTCAGATGAGAATAAAATATGGATTATTAAAAAACTCCCAATAAAGTATCAACAAGCCTTGATAGGACGTGGAAGCGATAATGTAGAAACTTTCAAAGGTGTTTTGAGAGAAGTAGAATTCGTGTATGAAAACGACGCTTAAAGGCGTCGCGATTCAGGACAGAATAATTTTGAACGAACACGTAATAGTAAGGAGACTTATAATAATGGTGGCGATGGCAGGCCGGTATAGGAATTGAATTCTGTGCGAAATGGGAATAATTACGGAAATGAGAGTAGTGGAAATACTAGACCACAGCATAATGGATATGGTTTTAATAGTGGTTGGAACAGGCGAAATATAGACCAAAATAGGAATGGAAACTGGAGAATTCGGGACAACCGGCAGACTGATTTTAATCAGCGATCTCTAGGTCCATGGAGAGAAAGCAGATGTGGAGGTGGTGCGAGGACACAGCCACAGGCAAATAATTAGGGTAATTACAGGAGAAACGAACCACAGATGGAGGTTGAATTACGACCACCAAATACTGGGAAGCGTGAGGATCGACTGACGTTACGTGTTGCAGAAGTTCAAGCAGATAATATACTTTCTGCAAAAACAGATGACAAAGCGACCGCAGCAACAAATAGGTTAAGGTGGGCCGTACAAGAGTCGGAATTGGGAAGAGGAATGACAGAACAATCATCAAAAGTATCCGTACAGATACTTCTACTCATGATATGCCGTGTTCGCATCGACCTTCTATTCATAATTATGCTGTACAAATGGAGGTGATATTTTAACTACTGACGACGGCTTTGGCACGATTGTTTTATGTATCACCACTGCAGGATGTGATATTAGTGTATTTTTACTTCTGATGAAGGTATATTTGTGTATACCGAAACCGTGGTCAAGGATTTCAGTAAATGGTTCAAATGGCTTTGAGCACTATGGGACTTAACTTCTGAGGTCATCAGTCTCCTAGAACTTAGAACTACTTAAACCTAACTAACCTAAGGATATCACACACACCCATGCCAGAGGAAGGATTCGAACCTGCGACCGTAGCGGTAGCGCGGTTGCAGACTGTTGTGCCTAGAACCTTTCGGCCACCCTGGCCGACATTTCAGTAAATCTTTATCCTGCAACTGTTTACCGCGAAAAATGGTATCACATATAAAAAGAACTATCCAAATGCGTAATTAAATATTTAATTTGTAAAATATAGAACAATCGTCTTAAGCCCCAGGACTCTAAATGAATCGTGCATTGAAATAAAATCACTAATGTGGCTGATCTTCAGGTGCTTTAACTGCCCACATCAGTCTTTTTTTTCTCTTTTCAGATTTAAGTTAATTCTGGTCCTGGTAAGATTACTATGGTATAATACATAGTGGCACATTGAGAATATAAATATACAAAACTAAGACAAATCGAAAGATAAATTACTGTTTCCAGCAGTAGATACACAGTTTTGAAGCACAGTAAGAGTAAGCATGTTTATGTGCATATATGCACGTACATCCATAAGTGTATTAATGTACTTAAACATGCGTATTTATGCTGTACTTCAAAACTATATATTCACTACTGGCAACAGTAAGTTATTTATCGATTTGTCTTAGATTTGTAAACTTATATTCACACTGTTCCATGATTTCAATATGCCGTTGTAATCATTCCAGGACCAAAATTAACCTAAATCCGAGAAAAGAAAAAAAAGTGATGTAGCCTGTTAAAGCACCTGAAGATGAGTCCCCAGGGCTCGAAATGCATCGTGCATTGAAATGAAATCGCGATTGTGACTGAAGGCGGTATGTTCTTTATTTTACAAATGTAATATAGTCACGGAAGAAACACTGAAAACTGTGGTTAAAAATATGTAAAATACTTCTTTATTTGGCTACATAATAATTTCACTCTATTGCCAAACTAAGTGCTAACAAAACACAGCGCAGTCTTCTAATATATGGTTCCTGTCGCACAGCAGAAGAATCATAATGCTGGGTTCAATAAAGTTAAACAGATTCATATCTTTTTTGACAATAGCTATCTTTCTCCTACAAACTTGTATAAATTAACGACTTATCAGGAACCAAGGTAGAATTTGTTCAGCACGTCAAAGCATCCTCAGTTCCTCAGTTCAGTCTCACATTTTATTTAAGTATCTTTAATTTCATTAAAATTCTTTGGTTTCCCTAAGTGATTTTTTAAATTTATTATTTGAACAATCAACATGGAACTACAACAACCTGATTTATTTATAGAACAAACCCGAATACACACATAATATGAGCTACAGTTTAGGGATCTTAAAATTAATTCTTGCATATATCGAAATAAGCAGCAACCATTTGCATAAAAAATTAATTTCTTCACTGGTTTCGGGCACTTACTGCCCTTCTTCAGAAGGTTAAACGTATCGCATCATTTGAGAGTGTCAGCAATAAGATGCATACAGCAAAATACCGTGGCCATGCGATAGGTATAATCTTCTGAAGAAGGGCGCTACGTGTCTGCCGGTACAGAATTTAAATTGCTTTCATATAACTGGTTATTTCGATATACACAACTTCACTTGCTAAGGATGAATAAAAGACTATTGTTTCATGCATTCATTTTACCTCTACTTCTAATATAGGCGAGCACAGAAATGAGTTTATATTTATCAATTATAATATGGTCATAAGGTCTCTATCGCTAATAAATTCCTCTACGATGTACAACGTACGTTTGTATGACGTTTACTTACAAATTTATTAGAGCTGTGATGGTTGTACTCACTGTTACGAGGATATTACGAGTAAGACATTTCACAATAGAACATACTCTTGTAGCAAAACTTGAAAGCATGATATATCGCCGTTCCAGAAGTAAGCCGTCTTTATGCATAGAATCACAGTATAAAATGACGATCGCCAACCGCCTTCCAATGTAAATATGGCTTTTAGTGCCAGGAGTCTCCGAAGAAATGGTCTGCTCGCCTTCGATGCAGCTCTTTTCATTTAAGCAGAGAGACTCCATTTTTAAATGAACTGGAATTTGTCAGGAAAGAAATGGATTCAGAAAGAACAGGCTGTAGTCTATAGTACGGTACCAACTCCGGCATTTGCCTAAACTGAAAATGGGAAACCGCAGAAAACCATATACACGGTTACCTGCAGATGGATTCGAACAACCCTGCCTTCCGAATCCAGGAATTGCTAGCTCAGCACTTCAAAGCGCAGAGCTATCCCGGTCTGCGGAGAATGTGAAAAAACTGGTTGTTGCACATTGTTTTCAAGTAAATTCAAATGCATCACAGCATGAGATGGAATTATAATATTACATGTTTTTCCTTTTTTGTGCATGTTTCGTCATTTGATAGTACATGTATTTTAAGATTTAATTGTTCAGGGAATTCATGGCTTCAGTCACAAGAGCGTCAATAGATTTTGGACGAAAGCGGTGGGAATGCAGGGTGCAGTCTGTTCGGAAGAATTAAAGCAGCATATTGAAAAAAATATTTTAGAAACGAACGAACTACAGAATTTGTCGACAATACATACCCCTTTTGCTCTACACAAACGTCTCACCGTAGTTCAGTATCGGAATCGTTTTCGTAATTGAGTGCCGTCCATGACCAGATTTGGGAAATAAGTATAGAATTTTCAGCAAATTTTTTAAAGAAATGCAATAGTCGCCGCTTGGGTGATATTTTTGTCAATCAACACGATTTTTGAGCGTCGCAATCAAATTTAAGTGTATTTTTATGCTCTGATTTTAGTTTAATGTTATTTGCAATGATGGCTTCGCTTTCATGTGAAATACTGAAATATTTCAACCCATTAGTTTTATCAGTCTCCAAATAACCACTCCAGCGCCACCATTAAACTGCTAGAGATGGGTAATTAGCCTGTTATAGTAGTGCGTACACATTTTAAGGTATCATCACGTTAGTTGACAAATCAAAATGAGCTTTCCTTCTTTATTGTTACAGACTGATCCATAACTGGAAACTATGAGTACAGAACACAGCACGTTAAATTAAACAGCAAGTATGAACTGAACTGATTTACAAAACAAAAAGTGAAGTCAAGTGAGACCAGCAATGTACAGTAGTTCATCTTGGCAACCTTAGGGACAGGCAAAAGTCGGTATTTCTATCGATATATCGATAGTTTAAATCTATCGATGACCTTGCTGTTTACCGATAGTGGTTATCCCTTTTTCGTCGTATCATTCAATATCAAAATATAAGGGGCAATCCAAAAGTTTCCGTCCGATGGCCGTACAATCCAGAATCGGTATGCTACTCAGGCCAAATTGCAGTCGATACTGAGGCAGTTATCCCACTGACGCACGAAGCTGAAGATACCAATTACGTAAAACACTGCTACGTGAAGAAGTCCGTAACTGACTGTTGCACAGCCTTGTCCGACAAGAGTTATGGACCCTTTTTTGAGGAACCGTGGGTGTGGTAACGGATGAGGAGAGATCACGACTATAAGGCAGGCGCTCGAGTGCCTCCCACTTGATTTGGCGTAACTTCCTCGTTACGAGATTAGCGATGGGGGACACCAGTTATCATGAAGCAGCAGAACCTTGTGTCTCACCATTCCACAAAGGTGCTTTTCAACAGATATCCTGCCTGCCCCAGGCAAGTTATTCATTCTCTGCTCAATATCTACAAGTATCTGTCATTCAGCATCCAAGAAAATACACTCCTGGAAATGGAAAAAAGAACACATTGACACCGGTGTCTCAGACCCACCATACTTGCTCCGGACACTGCGAGAGGGCTGTACAAGCAATGATCACACGCACGGCACAGCGGACACACCAGGAACCGCGGTGTTGGCCGTCGAATGGCGCTAGCTACGCAGCATTTGTGCACCGCCGCCGTCAGTGTCAGCCAGTTTGCCGTGGCATACGGAGCTCCATCGCCGTCTTTAACACTGGTAGCATGCCGCGACAGCGTGGACGTGAACCGTATGTGCAGTTGACGGACTTTGAGCGAGGGCATATAGTGGGCATGCGGGAGGCCAGGTGGACGTACTGCCGAATTGCTCAACACGTGGGGCGTGAGGTCTCCACAGTACATCGATGTTGTCGCCAGTGGTCGGCGGAAGGTGCACGTGCCCGTCGACCTGGGACCGGACCGCAGCGACGCACGGATGCACGCCAAGACCGTAGGATACTACGCAGTGCCGTAGGGGACCGCACCGCCACTTCCCAGCAAATTAGGGACACTGTTGCTCCTGGGGTATCGGCGAGGACCATTCACAACCGTCTCCATGAAGCTGGGCTACGGTCCCGCACACCGTTAGGCCGTCTTCCGCTCACGCCCCAACATCGTACAGCCTCCAGTGGTGTCTGCACAGGCGTGAATGGAGGGACGAATGGAGACGTGTCGTCTTCAGCGATGAGAGTCGCTTCTGCCTTGGTGCCAATGGTGGTCGTATGCGTGTTTGCCGCCGTGCAGGTGAGCGCCACAATCAGGACTGCATACGACCGAGGCACACAGGGCCAACACCCGGCATCATGGTGTGGGGAGCGATCTCCTACACTGGCCGTACACCTCTGGTGATCGTCGAGGGGACACTGAATAGTTCACGGTACATCCAAATCGTCATCGAACCCATCGTTCTACCATTCCTAGACCGGCAAGGGAACCTGCTGTTCCAACAGGACAATGCACGTCCGCATGTATCCCGTGCCACCCAACGTGCTCTAGAAGGTGTAAGTCAACTACCCTGGCCAGCAAGATCTGCGGATCTGTCCCCCATTGAGCATGTTTGGGACTGGATGAAGCGTCGTCTCACGCGGTCTGCACGTCCAGCACGAACGCTGGTCCAACTGAGGCGCCAGGTGGAAATGGCATGGCAAGCCGTTCCACAGGACTACATCCAGCATCTCTACGATCGTCCCCATGGGAGAATAGCAGCCTGCATTGCTGCGAAAGGTGGATATACACTGTACTAGTGCCGACATTGTGCATGCTCTGTTGCCTGTGTCTATGTGCCTGTGGTTCTGTGAGTGTGATCATGTGATGTATCTGACCCAAGGAATGTGTCAATAAAGTTTCCCCTTCCTGGGACAATGAATTCACGGTGTTCTTATTTCAATTTCCAGGAGTGTAGTTGATCCGGACGCATTTGTTAATAACGTCGCCATATTTCACGTTTCCGCATTTACCGCATGCACGTCGGAAAGAGACAAATACCACACAAATCCCTTGCCTATATAATGGTGCTTATATATCCGCATCGGAGTCGCGCTACGTTACAGTTACGCTGCAGTAATGCCCTGAAACGGAAACTTTTTGATCGCCTCTTATATCTGACAAATTTATTACACGGCAACTAGGTTCTGTTTAATTTCATTTAGGTGATAGGGGGGAGGGGGTGGGGCCCGGACCCCCTGGACCACCCTTTGGCTACGTCCTTGCGGGTACATAGCTGCTGTAAGACGTTTGTCCAGTAAGTCGAAAAAAACTGACCTAATAGGTAAAAAAGTATATTTATGTATAAGACATCTAATGTTTTGGGGTAGATCCTTTTTTAAAGATGACTTTTCTAAAGATGATATTACACTATTGGATGTAGGTCGCCTTTTATGCAGAAGCACCATTTTTTTCTTGTTACCCAATCATGTTTCAGCACCTCTGTGACATCCTCAGCGGGTTTTGATTGTTGAAAACTGCAAAAAGTGAATATATTTTAGGTTGTAACTAATCTAACAAAGTGAGGCCTAAAGAAAGTTTTTGTTCGTTTTTCTTCTTAGCGTGAATTTACATTATACGGTTTCGCATCTGTATGGTGTCCTGCACTGATAGCTTGTCATATGCAAACCAAGCCAAGTAAATGTGAATTTCATTGGCAAGTTAACACATTCCCTGATTCTTAAAAAAAACGTGATTTTAGAGTGGCAATACGTTTTGCGTATATATTTGTTATTACTTACGTTTTGTTATGACTGATCCTTCTTCTTTTGCGTTATGAGGGCACTGCGCACACCTTGTGTAATTTCGTTCTTACAAAACGCCTTTTCACTTCGTAAACCGCGGTGGGCACCATGTTGTAGTGTTTACTAACTTCGTCGGCGTTCGTTTGCTACCGAGAGAGTATTGGTTCAAATGGTTCAAATGGCTCTGAGCACTATGGGACTCAACATCTTAGGTCATAAGTCCCCTAGAACTTAGAACTACTTAAACCTAACTAACCTAAGGACATCACACACACCCATGCCCGAGGCAGGATTCGAACCTGCGACCGTAACAGTCCCGCGGTTCCGGACTGCAGCGCCAGAACCGCCGGCGAGAGAGTATTGTTTACTGTTCCTCTGTCTTTGTGTGTGTGTGTGTGTGTGTGTGTGTGTGTGTGTGTGTGTGAGAGAGAGAGAGAGAGAGAGAGAGAGAGAGAGAGAGAGAGAGAGAGAGAAACATATATATAAATAACAAATATATGCTGAAAACATGTTGCCACACCAAAGTCACGTTTTTTAAAAATCAAGGGCTGTGTTACCTTACCTATGAAATTCACATTTACATCGTTTGGTTTGCAGATGACAAGCTTCCAGTGCAGGACACCATATAATGTTATATCACGGTAAGAAGAACAAAGAACAAAAAATTGCTGCAGGCCTCCCTTTGTTAGGTCAGTTACAACTTAAAATATGTTCACTTTTTTCAGTTTTCAATAAACAATACCCACTGTGGTTTCCACAGAGGTACCGAAACATGTTTCGTTGACAAGAAAAAACAATGTTTTTTACGTAAAAGGCGGATCTATATCCAATAATTTAACAGCAAACATGGAAAGAAAGACAAGAACTGCAGATCCAAAAAATGAATATGATATTAGGCACTGAAACATAAGGCTGCTACAGAGTACACATCGAAGCTACTGAATTGAAAGCTACAATCCGTTTGGGAAACGTTAATTTGTATTGCAACCAAAAAAGAATTTCTTAGGGTATTCGTCTCTAATCAGCGTGAAAAATTAACTAACTGAAAGGGCAACTGAGACTGAATTCACACCTGGCGGACTACACTACAAGAGAAAGACGTGTGGAACGTTCTCCGCTGTGGTCGAAGTTATGACTGCTCGCAATAACTGTGATGCTTGGAAGTAGCCAATCGCCATTGCCTTCAAAACATAAACGCCTGCACGGATCAGTTGTGTGCAGATTTTAAAAGCAGTCCTTAACCTGTGGGCAATACAGTAGATAAATTCCGTAGTTTCCTGTACGGAAATAAATTTCATTTGCTTCCAAACCAGAAGCCGCTTACGCAACTAGCGGTTCTTAGAAAACAGAAAGACTAGGCTCCAGTGTGAGGCTCGTTTCTGAGCAACTGCTTCGAAATCTTAATATATGTATTACAAATATGGAAGTGTGTGTGTGTGTGTGTGTGTGTGTGTGTGTCTGTGTGTGTGTGAGAGAGAGAGAGAGAGAGAGAGAGAGAGTAAAAGTTAGTATGTTTGTTGCTCCATCCTGCTGAAACGGCTGCACGAATCTGCATGAAATGTGGATTGGAGACAGCATATACACTGAATTGACACACAGGCTACCTTACACGTACCTATCTATCAAAGAGATGCTGCTTATGAAAGTTTAGCCATCGCATATGTCAGACACGAGAGTTCTCTGTTCGAAGCTGGCCTCTGTCGACTGTACTCTCCTACTAAGCACAGGAAATAACTAACATTTCGTAGCAATTCCTCCCACCTCCTCCACCCACTCCTACCCTAGAGGCCGCAATGCTTATATCCATGAACAGGAATCGCTGGGTAATGACCTTCGTCCTTCGCCACCCGTAATGACCTAACATAAATTAAAAATAGAGCGTCAACGTTAACGCTTATTCTGAGACCCATTTTTCAACAGCTCTAGCATCGTTGACCCGCAAACTCGACAACGCCTTTCTAAATTCGTTGTAAATAGTGATGCAGACACTGTCACTAACTAAATGAATGTTCGAAGCAGATGGTCTACCACCACATTTGCAGGCTATAGGGCTATATGATGTTTACACTTTAATACAAGCCAGCAGGTCACCCCTGACCCCCCCCCCCCCTTTCCTCACCCTCCCAACGCACTGTTTCAGGACTTCTGCATCCACAGCATAGCACAATTTTTAATAACTGCTCTACTTTACCTGCATACTGAAAGGGGAAATCAAACTGCTAGACAAATTCAAATAAAGAAGTATATAGGACACGCCTACAGGTGTAACACTAATTCTGTTTCTATGCGCGTACCGAGTTACGCCAATAAATGGGAACAATCTATTCACTGATGCGTCTGCTGCGCTCTTCATAGCGTATCGAGTTACAAGTCCAGCCATGCCCAACACGCACGGGAAGGAAATCGACCATGACATTTTAGAGCAACCATCCCAACATTCACTGTAATCTACATACATAAAAAAAGCTTTGTATCACCTCCGTTCCGAGAGTTACGGAAGCTGTACAGAAAACTGGAATAGAGATCAACATAAGTATCATTTCCGACCTTTATATTGCTAATGAAAACCACGCATTGCATGTTGTACCACCATATAGCGAGACCTTCAGAGGTGGTGATCCAGATAGCTGTACACACCGGTACCTCTAATACCCAGTAGCACGTCCTTTTGCATTGATGCATGCCTGTATTCGTCGTGGCATACTATCCGAAGCTCATCAAGGCACTGTTAGTCCAGATTGTCCCACTTCTCAAGGGCGATTCGGCGTAGATCCCTCAGAGTGGTTGGTGCGTCACGTCGTCCATAAACAGCCCTTTTCAATTTATCGCAGGCATTGTCGATAGGGTTCCTGTCTGGAGAACATGCTGGCAACTCTAGTCGTTCTCCAGAAGGAAGTCATTCACAAGATGCGCACGATGGGGGCGCGAATTGCCGTCCATTAAGACGAATGTCTCGCTAATGTGCTGCCGATGTGGTTGCACTATCGTTCGGAGGATGGCATACACGTATCGTACAGCCGTTACGGCGCCTTCCATGACCACCAGCGGCGTATGTCGGCCCCACATAATGCCACCCCAAAACAGCAGTCCACCTTGCTACACTTCCTGGACAGTGTGTCTAAGGTGTTCAGCCAGACCTGATTGCCTCCAAACATTTTTCCGACGACTGTCTGGTTGAAATCATATGCGATGATGCCAGTCCTCAGCGGTCCATTCGGCATGTTATTGGGCCCATTTGTACCGCGCTGCATAGTGTCGTGGTTGGAAAGATGGACCTCACTATGGACGTCGGGAGTGAAGTTGCGCATCATGTAGCCTATTGTGCACAGTTTGAGCCGTACCACGACGTCCTGTGGCTGCACTAAAAGCATTATTTATCATGGTGGCGTTGCTGTCAGGGTTCCTCCGAGCCATGATCCGTAGGTAGCGGTCATCCACTAGTGTAGTAGCCCCTGGGCGGCCTGAACGAGGCATGTCATCAACAGTTTTAGTCTCTCTCTGTCTCCTCCATGTCCGAAAAACATCGCTTTAGTTCACTCCGAGACGCCTGGGCACTTCCCTTGTTGAGAGCCCTTCCTGCCACAAAGTAACAATGCGGACGCGATCGAACGGGAGTATTGACCGTCTAGGCATGAATGAACTACAGACGAGCCGTGTACCTCCTTCCTGGTAGAATGACTGGAGCTGATCGGCTATCAGATTCCCTTCGTCTAATAGGCGCTGCTCATGCATGGTTGTGTACATCTTTGGTCAGGTTTAGTGACATCTCTGAACAGTCAAAGGGACTGTGTCTGTGACACAATATCCACAGACAACGTCTATCTTCAGGAGTTCTGGCAACTGGCGTGATGCAAAACTTGTTTGATGTGTGTATTTATCGAAATCACGGGAAACCTAAATCTGGACGGTAACGTAAGTAGTTGAACGACTAAACTTTCGGATTCGTGTCCAGTGTCTAACCTCTGTACAACCTCATTCAGTCTTGAATTAGGAGAATTTAAATTCAACCTAACAGCCAAACACTCTTTCGTAGGGAAAGGTAACTGCTTACTGCAATCTGAAACTCAAAACCACAGACAACTTGGCGTCGGCGAGTCCATGTATTTCAGCAAATTTGACTGAGTCTAAAGGTTAAGATTTTGCAGCCCAGCGGACGGCTGCCACCGTGAAGCTGATGACAAGTGCGAATCGTTGAAAATCAATTCCTCCGAATTGTCGTATGAAAACTCTTAATTTTTAAAAATAAGACAGACGTTATTAACATTCGTCTACATACTTCATTGTCAATACAATCTGAAAGGAACATATACTACAATGAAGAGCTATCCATGGAGATTTGTTCTAACTCAGCACATGCTCAATATGTCCACCATTTTGTTCCCCAGCTTCCTTCAAACGAACACTGAAGTTAGTGATTACCCTACGACACATGTCTTCCGTAATTTCACTGCAAGCTTGAGGAATAAGTCTTCTGAACTCCATTAAATCACGTGGACGTTTCAGGAAAATTTTTTCCTTTAGCTATCCAAAAAGAAAAAAGTCACATGGATTGAGGTCTGGACTATTGGGGGCCAATTTTGTCCGTCATTGAGCTACCTGGAAACCTGAGTGAAATGATCCGCATGTCGAAATGCTCGTGTAAAAACTCTACCACAGCATTTGCATATATATTTTTCAGGACTGTAAAAATACGAAAATCGCGTGCGGAAAAGCCGCCATGTTGCTCAGGTTGTTTCGATTACGCTGCACACGTTCCGCTGGGAAGCCCTTACCCATTATACGGTCCCGATCTCTCCCCATGTGGTGTCCATAGTTTTGGAGCCTGGAGGAACACATATGTGGTCGTCGATTGTCTTCGGACGAAGAGATTCACGCCAGGGTACGATCATGATTCCGTGGGCAACCACAAATAAATGTTTTAATAGTCATGACATTTACTTACTAAATACTAAACACATAAGTTACTTTTTTCCCATATGTCTCGTTTTCATTTTACTGTCCCTTATAAAACTACAGTATTCCCATTTTAATAATTAATAAACATATTATAAATTTGAAAGTTTGTGTTCGTTGTATGTGTGTGTGTTACAGAGAAAGAGAGAGTTAGCGTGCGTTTTATTCCTTAACGCTGAAATAGGTGGACGGATATTGACGAAATTTGGAATGGATATGGTTTATACCCTGAACTAACACAGAGATCACCTGATACTCGAACATAACTACCGATCAAATGGATGGGGTTGAAAAAGAAGTGTAGCACACGACGCTCGTATACTTATACTTTATTCATTAAGTATTTGAGAATGGCAGCACTTTGGGACTTGCAACGAACGTTATACATAATTCCACACGTTGAAGAAAATTTTTCTCACTGACAATCCCACAAAATTATAAAAAAAGAAAGTTATCCATTAATACATTTTCGCTGTTCATGCAGGGAAACTGCCGCACTAAACACGATGTTTTAAATTATTGCTTTTTTACTGTTAACTGTACTCACGACATATTTTGCAGTGTTCACATATACCACTGGATATACATGCAGAATTATGTCATTGTACGACACATAGTTCAGGAGATACGACGCCATAAACATTGAGCTCCGTGAAAATGAAACTCAGGGTGAAATTCGCTAGAGATACAGGTGAAATATGTGTACAAATATGTGTGCAATATGTTAAACACATGTTAAATATCTTTGGAATGTGCGTACGTGGGCAAAGGTACCGGCAAAAAGCTGGTACTGTGCCCTTGGAACTATTTCAACCAAATTTGGTGCATATAACAGTTGCAATCTTTAAAGAAATAATGTGGTCGTTAGATCCTCAAAATCTAATGATGGGGTGGTGCGATAATGTGGAGAGAGAAGGAGGAGGAGGAGCAGGACAGAGAGAGGGGGAGGAGTAGATGGGCATAGAGGGGGGAGGAGAAAATAGGCAGAAAAAGAAAGTGGAGGAGATTGACAGGGACAGAGGAGAGGAGAAGATGAACAGAGAAACGAAAGAGAGGAGGCGGACAAAGAATAGGGACAGGAGGAATGGGCATAGAGGTGGGAGAAAGTAATAGACAGAGAAAGGGAAGAGGAGGAGATAGACAGGGGGCAGGGGAGAGGAGGAGATGAACAGAGTAGGGAAAGAGAAGGAGGCAGACAAAGGGTAGGGGGAGGAGGAATGAGCATACAGGAAGGAGGACGAAATAGACAGAGAAAGGGAAGAGGAGGAGATAGACAGGGGGAAGGGGAGTGGAGGAGATGAACAGAGAGAAAAAAGAGTGGAGGCGGACAAAGTATAGGGGGAGGAAGAATGAGCATAGAGGTGGGAGGAGGAAATAGACAGAGAAAGGGAAGAGGAGGAGATAGACAGGGGGCAGGGGAGAGGAGGAGATGAACAGAGTAAGGAAAGAGAGGAGGCAGACAAAGGGTAGGGGGAGGAGGAATAAGCATAAGGGGGAGGACAAAATAGGCAGAGAAAGGGAAGAGGAGGAGATAGACAGGGGGAAGGGGAGTGGAGGAGATGAACAGAGAGAAAAAAGAGTGGAGGCGGACAAAGTATAGGGGGAGGAAGAATGGCCAAAGAGGTGGGAGGAGGAAATAGACAGAAAAAGGGAAGAAGAGGAGATAGACATGGACAGGGGAGAGGAGGAGATAACCATGGAAAGGAAAGGGAGGAGGCAGACAATGGATAGGGGGAGGAGGAATGGGCATAAAGGGGGAGGAGGAAATAGACAGAGAAAGGGAAGAGGAGGAAATAGACAGGGACAGGGTAGAGGAGGAGATGAACAAAGAAAGGAAAGAGAGGAGGCGGGAAAAAGAAGAGGGGGAGGAGGAAATGGACATAGAAGGGGAAGCAGGAAATAGACAGAGAAAGGGAAGAAGAGGAGATAGACATGGTCAGGGGAGAGGAGGAGATGACCAGAGAAAGGAAAGGGAGGAGGCAGACAATGGATAGGGGGAGCAGGAATGGGTATAGAGGGGGGAGGAGGAAATAGACAGTGAAAGGGAAGAGTAGGAGATAGACATGGTCAGGGGAGAGGAGGAGATGAACAGAGAAAGAAAAGAGAGGAGGCGGGATAAGGAAGAGGGGGAGGCGGAATGGGCGTAGAGGGGGGAAGAGGAAATAGACAGAGAAAGGGAAGAGGAGGAGATAGACAGGGACAGGGGAGAGGAGAAGATGGACAGAGAAAGGAAAGGGAGGAGGTGGACAAAGGATAATGGGAGAAGGAATGGGCATAGAGGGGGGAGGACGAAACCGACAGAGAAAGAAAGATGAGGAGACAGGAACAGAGGAGAGGACAAGTAGAACAGAGAAAGGAAAGAGAAGAGGCTGACAAAGGTAGAGGGGGAAGAGGAGATGGAAATAGAAGGGGAAGAAGGAAATAGACAGAGAAAGGGAAGAGGAGGAGATAGACATGGTCAGGGGAGAGGAGGAGATGAATGGAGAAAGGAAAAAGAGGAGGCAGACAAAGGATAGGGGGAGGAGGAATGGGCATAGCTGGGGGAGGAGGAAATAGACTGAGAAAGGGAAGAGGAGGAGATAGAGAGGGACAGGGGAGAGGAAGAGATGAATAGAGAAATGAAAGAGAGGGGGCAGACAATGGAAGAGGCGGAGGAGGAGGTAGGCATAGAGGGGGAGGAGGAAATAGACAGAGAAAGAATGAGGAGGAGATAGGGACAGAGGAGAGGAGGAGGTGAACAGAGAAAGGAAAGAGAGGAGGCTGACTAAGGATAGGGGGAGGAGGAGTGGGCATAGAGGGGGAGGAGGAAATAGACAGAGAAAGGGAAGAGGAGGAGATAGTCAGGGGCAAGAGAGAGGAGGAGATGGACAGAGAAGGAAAGAGAGGAGGTGGACAAAGGAAGAGGGGAAGGAACAGATGGAAAGGAAGAGGGGGAAGGAGAAGATGAACAGGGAGATGAGGGAGGAGGAGATGGAGTAATAGAAGATTGGAATAAATACATAGCAAGGCTCATTTTTTAAATAATTAACTATGTGAGAGTGTATAACACCATAGGGAGGAGCCAGTTAGTAAATAAGATCCTCTCAGTTGTTGCCATGATTTCAATAGTGGTTGCTGTGAGGGAAACAGGACTGGCAGGGGGACTTCGATGGGAGATTGTACTGGTCATTTGTCGGGCGATGGTCAGCTGGCAGCGTCTCACGGCAGCAGCGTGGTTGCGGGGGCGGTGTGGGTCAGACGGTTGCAGCCGCAGCTGCTTTAACTGGCAGTGACGCTTAGAAAACAAGTCTCATCACGGCTCTCATCAAGCTGTTGTCTGCATCTGATGACTCTACTAGAGTGTCTCGTCAGGAGTGACCACTGCAGCCACCTAGCCACGTCTCCCATCCCAGGGTCATGTCCTAACATTTTGCAGAGCTCTCTCTCTGTTCACACTCATGCGTACAATTTACCAGCTAATTTTCTTCATCGCGCCAGTCAAATTATTTTTAAACGTCTTTGTTAACTATTTCTTACCGCCAACAATTCTAATGGCTGAAAGACCACACAAAAGAAAGTTATTTCTGAAGTGAATTCCCTCGGTTAGCAAAGTGCATGTTGTCCGTTAAGTTTTGATGTCCTGTGTCCTGTGGACAGTGGCCTAGCTATGTAGTTTGATAACCGGTGCGGATATTTAATTTGTTACCCTCCATTACCCCCACCAACTCCAAATAAACAGGGAATAACTCTTCCGTTTTTGGGAACCACTTTTTTATATAAGTGGTTAAGTAAGCAAAATATAATGTTAACTATTTTGTAAACTGGTCTTTAATGTTAAAAATTAAGTAAAAAGCATAGTTTATAAATAACGCAGTTTCACTGATATTAATGAGGCAGTAGAAACAACCAATGATATGTTTAGTGGTAGCTGACTTTAACATGCAGCCTATGATCTCTTCCTTCGAACTTTTTTGAGCAGCAAATTTTGAAACTGCGTCATCAATGTCAAGATTTTTAGCTGCGCTACTTTCGGTTGACAGAATAGGTCCACTAGAGGGTCACGCTTGAATCATAGCGGACCTATGAGAATTCTTAATTAGTTTGAGTTTCGAAAAACTCCTCTCACATGATGCCACAGAACCACATAAAGTTATCACCACGTTCAAGTTCAGAGAAACATCTCACAGATTCATCACCATCGTTGGAAAGTAATCCCACGGGTATGTACGGGTATGTTCAAGCATTTTGCATCATGGAAAAAGAAGCCACTTGTAATCTTGCTTACAACTAAGAAAAGAAAAAAAGTAATTTACAAAGAAATTAGTAACTAATTCCATTTACTTATGTAGCACAAATGAATAAATATTTTTTTCGATTTTCTGTAGACTACGTCTTGCTGCAGAAAAAAACTCACACGGGTCGGGTCACGCGCGATAATGGAGGAAACACACACTAATGGCAGTATCATGTGAAAGAACAATACCAACGAATACTCCGATTACCCTATTCCAAACATGTAGACAGTAGAAGGAAATACAGGCCAGTAGAGTTTCAGAATATGCAAAAGGAAACTCTCTCTGGTCACTTTCATCCGACGCGAATATTTATCTATTGGTATTACATAATTAAAAAAATGTAAAACGATTCTGGATAAACCGTCTCATCCATGAACGTGTTATACAGTTACGTCATTTATACAACGTAACAGCCGTGTCTTTGTTGCAAACACATGTGGAAGAAACAATAATTTAATATACATAACACAGGTACATACATACATACAATTATCCATTTTGCAGAAAAACACATCTTTTGAATCGAGATATCTCCTCCACCCAAGACCTCAGTTTTTTACGGTCACACTATCTTCTTTATTTTATAGTCTCAAATTTCCATTTACCACAAAATAGTAACAGCACGAAAACCGTGAAAACACAACCAAACAGTTTAATGACTAAGAAACTATGTTAACAATACCTCCTGTACAAAAATTGCCTGTATATCAATCTAAGATAATTTCCATCACTGTATCACGTACTGTTTGAGTATAGTTTTTGTTTACACACTATGTTAGTGGTAAAATTCGTGTATATATCCAGAAGCCCACCCGCTCCCAATTGTGTCACGGATGAAACGACGAAACTCGTGTCAAAGAACTCAGCAAGTTCTGTCATCCCCAATGGGCTGGTAACCGCGGCGGATCGCACTCCCCGTACCCCCGTAACTACGCCGCTGTCTGTGGACGTGTCCATTTGTGATCTCTGCCTTTCTATTTCCAAACGTGGCTTGCGCTCCAGCTGGACAGTGTGTGTTTGGGTCTGCGACAACTCCCATACCTCTTCAACAGCAGCTGAGTTGAACGCCCTGGGGCGTCCCTCGGCGTACGACCTCAAACTGCACAGGTGCTTGCCGCAGCCCGTGTCGGGCGGCTATTGCAGCAGCGCCGCAGGCTGAGCGTCTCGTCTGGCCAATACATTACAGACTACACGTCGAAGTTAACAGGTTCTCTCCTTGCATCAATGATCAGGACCCCTTAAGTACGTACCATTATTTTCTGCTTGCTTGTATCCTCACACTGCATCTAATAATCTACTGTGTCTCTACAAAGAAATTATAATGGTATCAAACTGCATTCATTATTACATTATTACATAAAAATCAGGGCAGCTGCATTACTAATAACTTAAAGAAAAAAATATCTTACCTAACTGTTGTTCATAAAATAAAATTTACAAATTACCATCACAGTGGGTTTAAACTTACAGTGAAGCGCTAGAGAAACAGGTATAGGCATGCGTATTCAAATACACACGTATGTGAGCAGGCACAATACGGCGTTCCGCTCGGAAACGCCTACATATATGACAACATGTGTCTGGCGCATTTTTTCGATCGGATACTGCCGCTACATTAGAGAGGTTATCAAGATTTAAGAAAGGTTGAACGTGGTGTTATAATCGGCGCACGAACGATGGAACACAGCATCTCAGAGGTAGCGATGAAGTGGGGATTTTCCCGTACGACCATTTCACGAGTGTACCGTGAATACTAGGAATCCGCTAAAATATCAGATCTCCGCCACTGGGGCGGCCGAAAAAGACCCTGCAAGAACGGGACCAACGCCGACTGAAGAGAATCGTTCAACGTGACAAAAGTGCAACCCTCCGAAAATTGCAGCAGATGTCAGTGCTGGGCCATCAACAAGTGTCAGTGTTGGAACCATTCAACGAAACGTCATCGATATAGACTTTCGGAGCCGAATGCCCACTCGTGTACGACACAAAGCTTTACGCCTCGCCTGGACACGTCAAAACTGACACTGGACCGTTGGTGACTGGAAACATGCTGCCTGGTCGGACGATTCTCGATTCAAATTGTATCGAGCGGGTGGACATGTATAGGTATGGAGACAACCTCATAGATCCATGGACCCTCCATATCAACAGGGGACTGTGCAAGCAGGAGGCTCTGTAATGGTGTGAGGTGAGTGTAGTTGGGGTGATATGGGGCCCCTGATACGTCTAGATACGACTCTGACAGTTGGCACGTACGTAAGCATCCTGTCCGATCATCTGCGTCCATTCATGTCCATTGTGCATTCCGACGGACTTGCACAATTCCAGCAGGACAATGCGACACCCCACACGTCCAGAATTACTACAGATTGGCTCCAGGAACACTCTTCTGAGCTTAAACACTTCCGCTGGATATTAATCTCCCCAGACATGAACATTATCGCGCATATCTGGGATGCCTTGTAACGTGCTGTTCAGGCGTGATCTCCACCCCCTCGTACTCTTGTGGATTTACGGACAGCTCTGTAGGATTCATGGTATTAATTCCCTGCTGCGCCACTTCAGTCATTAGTCGAGTCTACGCCGTGTATCAATCACATAATGCAATTAGGTAAACGTAAATTCTAAGGTCGTTTTGAATACCATAATGCTCTATGAGGAGTTGTTCTATTGGAGATGATGAACCGTTGCATTCCTCCGGCGTTAGAACTGATTTGCCCATACTGTTATAGGGGGACCAAGCAGTTTGAAGTGGGCTCCGAACCACGGTACAACACGGCATTGTTCGCATCAACAAAAGCTTCTAGAGGCTACAGAAGAGGCAATTAATGGATCAAAATTCTAGGACTGAACCCGGGAATGTTCTATCTGCTGTCTGGCATTTTGCCACGGAGCTAACGCGCCACGCAGTGTAACACAACTGCAGATATTAAATCCACCGTGGCCGGATTACGCACTCTTACGGTCAAAGAGTCCCGTCAAGTCAGAATACCATAGACAGGACCGTATGTGACATTACGCTTCAATTTCGGGAGGCAGGGAGCTCATAGTACTCCAGCAAGTTTCCGACGGTTCCGACGACCCGTTCGACACTATGGAGGCTGACTGTATACAGAAGTTTCGCCCATCGCAGAGTGCAAAAGCAGGTTCAACTGGGCTATTCTAGTGATGCAATGCAATGCAGCTATCACGACCCGATGTTTCCAGCGGGTACCGCCCTTCGCCACTGCACACGCTAGTCAGCATCTCATCAGTCGAACCCAACGGCGGCCCTGGTGATATAGCCCCGCGGAGAGGAGAGCAGGACGGTGGCGAGTTGTACAGGCTGCCACCGTCACAGGTGATTTCGGGTCCCGTGTTTCAACTGAATCGCGCGTGCAGCACCAGGCAGCAGTCTGTGTCTGCGCAACCAGAGTCATGCTGGACCCGTATACCATCGATGTGATCTGCCATGAAACCCAGTGAAGTGATAAAAGGCCAGGGCTGACAAGAGGGAATCTAATTCGTATGCTTTTCTAGTCGTCGTTCTTTCTTTTACTCTTCTGATTCGTGTTCTGTTGTGCGGTTCTAGACTAACATTCAAAAGAATCTCCAAGGCACGATTGGCGGGTAGTTTACAAAGTCTGAATGACGTTGCAAACACATGCTGCGTGCAACGGGATATCCTCCTCTAGCACTACTTTTCCTCAGCAGTAGTTGTCGATACCAGTACTATTTTTCGAATTTTGCACAGGTCAGTTTTATCTCAGTTGCTTTTCTGAAAACTTTCATATAATTTTATACACAGTATGTTATATTTCAAGCTAAAATTTATGAAACGGAATTACTGTATAAAATACTTTAGTTTTGATGTTATAATCGATGAGCACTTGCTCTGAACGCAAAGTTAACATTGTTTTTTTCTTTTTGGAAACATTTGAAATTACGAATTACTTGCACACTTAAAATTTATATTATTAATACGCAATCCTGTACTGTTTACTATGTTTACTTCTGAATTCATTTATGAAATAATAATCGAAATTAATAATGTAACAAAAACTAGTAGGAATTAATTTTTTAATAAAAATTGTAAACCCTTTGGAATATTGTTATTTTCGAAGAGTGTGAGAGTCATAAATTTGCCTCTGATGTCATCGGACGTACTTTTGTGTAATAGGTGCGAACAATGAAGTTTCGACTATGAAAAATCGAAATATTGTATGATATACTAAAATATGAGAAAATCAGTGGTTAATATATTTACATAAAAATTCTACAACAACGATCTTAAGATTTATTTAGTACAAACCAACCGTGAGAACCTGATTTTAGATTTTTAGCTTCAAGAATCAGACCCCTAGACAAGAAGAATAAGAGCCATTTCAACATGACAAGCTAAGTTAACTTAAAAGTTTATTTTAATCTTCCCTCCTCTCAAATATCCATAAAAGACTTTACTTATTACTTACTTTGACTGGGCATTGTTTAATGTGTACAATAGATGGAGGAAGAAAAGAGGGGGATTTTACATGCGCACGTCTGTACTCATTGTATTGCCACAAGGGATGACCTCGCGTAGCACGTATAGGAGAGCGTTCTATCGTTTCAAAAAGCTTTACCAAAAAACGTGAAGCATTTTGCGAAAGTTTCTAGAAGCCTATGACATAACCATTATTGTTTTTGTCTTACTATTAAACCGAAAAACAAGAATAATTACAACATATTTTTTTACAAAATAGGAATTTCAAATTATAAACCAGTCTTTTAGTTGTAAGCAGGTGCATCGTAATTTATCAGTACAATAGTGTTTATTTACTTATTTCCGTTCCAGGGAGCTCCTATACAGGGTGCATCATGACTGATGGCGTAAACGCATACAGTTGAAAGTTCACGATACTAGAAGCAAAAAGGCTTAGTAAACATAGGGTCGAAAATGCATACCTAAAGAGCTAGGAGCAATTTTTCATCTTCGATACTGTGAAACAAATCTCTTCTACTGCAAGCTCTTTGCTTTCCCTATTTTGGGAACTGGCAGTATGGACCAAAACAAGAATAAAATTTCCAGTAAACATTTGCTCTAAAATTCATACGTGATGAGCTATGAGCACTTTCCCATCTTCACTACTTTCAAACATAACTCTTCTAATGATCGAATGCTCATAACTTTTAAGATATGCATCGAAGATGAAAAAATGCTCGTAGCTCTTAAGGTTCTCATTTTCGATCCTGTGTTTACTGAGACTTCTTTGCTTCTATTATCGTGTACTTTCAACTGTATTCGTTTACGCCATTAATTATGATACATCCTGTATTTATAACACATGGTCATGAAACATGTCTTTGCATATCCAGAAGTGTTGTAAAGAGATTAATGTTTGTGTGTGGCAATAGGAATTTCCAGGTGCGTCGTTAGAAAGAGAAAATAAAAGTTTATTAAAAATGAGACTCATAAATATGCGTACTTTTCGCAGTCTACACACCGAACTTCATATAGATGGCAGAGACAAAGCGATGAGATGAGATGTCAAAGTTAAGATATGCAATTTTAAGTTGTTTGTTATAGTAATATTCGCATTTATAATTTATAGTAATACTCGTATTTATAATATGAAAATATTAGAGTCACTTGTAAATGTGAGGACGATATATTCATGATCTCTGAATACTGATAAGAGTTTTATAGTACAAGGTTCTTATAAGAGACTGGTTGCAAGATTTTGCTCCAGAAATCAATTGCCTGTTTTATATATTTGATAAGCATGCATAATACGAATGAGATCAATAAACTGTTCAGTTTTTAGCTAAATTATATTGAGATGGAACATGTAATTATAAAGTAAACATTAGTATAAAAAAGCGTTGTTTTCTCTACATCTGAAAGATATATCGGAATTCGATCGTAAAAACAATGAGAAAAGAATATGTTTCTTCCTGTGGGATTAATGATTTGTCATTATGAAACAACATAAATAAATAAGATGAAACTGAGAAATTTTAAATGTATTACATCCTTTTGCCCATTTTTTATTAGGAACTTCATTGTCCAGAACTTTCGTTGCGAGATTGATGGTACAAAACACTGTCTGGTCATCCAGGTTTAGATTTTCCACGTTTTATCTAAATTTGTGGAGAAAAAATTATTCATTTGAAAACGCCACCGTCGGTTTTTCTCCCCAGTCTTATTTTGCAAACCATCTCTAACGAACCCATATGCAACAACTCAGTAGTGACTGTCTGACCTTGTCTTGCGAGTCTAAGGTAGATGGTGAGCAGTATTAAAATATTTCATAATTATAGAGGTGCAGGAAGTTGATTCAGGTCCTATGATTAACCCTCCACCGACCAAGTTGGAAACTAAATCACCTGCTTCACACATGATCTGGACCACGCTGACTACAATATTTGACGTTTTTGTGGCGACTTCGTGACAAGTGGCGGAGAAGGAACATTTCAAGACGAATTAACACTGTGATTCTCGTCTTAGTTAAATGACAGTAGTATCAGATATTTTCAGCAAAGAAATTGGAGCACGACTTTCTTCCATATGGTGCAACTGGATTATCTACAAGATCGAGATACGTGTCAACTATTCACCATATATAAAATAGAGTTTAAGTTCGCAAATCAGCGAGTATACTGTCGTAATGGGTTCCAGAAGTGGCAGTATCTCTTTTTTTAACTGTTGCTAATAGGTTTATTTTTAGCCGCCTTGTCGATGAAGCCGAATGCTAAGCGTGGAAACATCGTCAACGATAGAAGAGAGCCAGTTTTACAGTGTTGCGTAGGATGAAAGCTGTAACCAGCGACCAACCTGTCTGCAGGTCGTGTCGCTTAATCGCCTAAGTCACCTTCAGCTCCCCGAAAAGAGAATGAACTAGTCCCGACAAACGTGTTGGCGGCGTCATGGCATGACGTCACCGGCAGCGTAAGCGGGTCAGCGCGCCCCACGGTGGGCGCTGCAGGACTGGCTGGCTGGCTGCCTTTCCCCGCCTCCCACTGCTCGTACTGGCTCATTCCACAGCCCGCCAACACGTCACTTTCCCGCTGCACATTCAGCGTATACGCCTGTACTTACACTCCGATAGTTAACTCACATAACCACTGTACATGACCATCGGGATTTTCCATTCATAGATGAAGCATGTCGGTATTGCCCATCATGGCGAGCGGACGGCAAAATTTCTCCCTGATTTTTGGGTAGAGGTATAGGAGAAAGTAGTACGTCCTTAGAAAGATCGGTATAACTGTTTCCCGTTAATTTTAAAGCAGTTTCTCGTGAGGATCCACCGTCTTTCTTTGTTAGGTCTCTATTGAAGTCCTTTGTTACGCATCGTAATGCAAACGACTGAACGGTGCCTACAGTAAGTTAAATGTACCACCGGAACGAAGAATTTGCCGCTGTTATGGTACACGCGTATTTTACACTACTGGCCATTAAAATTGCTACACCACGAAGATGACGTGCTACAGACGCGAAATTTAACCGACAGGAAGAAGACGCTGTGATATGCAAATGATTAGCTTTTAAAAGCATTCACACAAGGGTGGCGCCTGGTGAAACGTTGTTGTGATGCCTCGTGTATGGAGGAGAAATGCGTACCATCATGTTTACGACGTTGATAAAAATCGGATTCTACCCTATCGCGATTGCGGTTTATCGAATGGCGACATTGCTGCTCGCGTTGGTCGAGATCCAATGACTGTTGGCAGAATATGGAATCGATGGGTTCAAGAGGGTAATACGGAACGCCGAGGTGGATCCCAACGGTCTCGTATGACTAGCAGTCGAGCTGACAGGCATCTTATCCGCTTGGCTATAACGGATCGTGCAGCCACGTCTCGATCCCAGAGTCAACAGATGGGGACGTTTGCAAGACAATAACCATCTGCACGAACAGTTCGACGACGTTTGCAGCAGCATGGACTATCAGCTCGGAGACCATGACCTTGACGCTGCATCACAGACAGGAGCGCCTCTGATGGTGTACTCAACGAAGAACCTGGGTGCACGAATGGCGAAACGTCATTTTTTCGCATTAATCGAGGTTCTCTTTACAGCATCATGAATCGTCGTATCCATGTTTGGCGACATCGCGGTGAACGCACATTGGAAGCGTGTATTCGTCATCGCCATACTGGCGTATCACCCGGCGTGATGGTATGGTGTGCCATTGGTTACACGTCTCGGTCACTTCTTGTTCGCATTGACGGCACTTTGAACGGTGGAAGTTACATTTCAAATGTGTTACAAGCTGTGGCTCTACCCTTCATTCGATCCCTGCGAAACCCTACATTTCAGCAGGATAATGCACGACCTCATGTTACAGGTCCTCTACGGGCCTTTCTGGATACAGAAAATGTTCGACTGCTGCCCTGGCCAGCATATTCCTCAGACCTCTCACCAATTGAAAACGTCTGGTCAATGGTGGCCGAGGAACTGGCTCGTCACAATACGCCAGCCACTACTCTTGATGAACTCTGGTATCGCGTTCAATTTGCATGGGCAGCTGTACCTATACACGCCATCCAAGCTCTGTTTGACTCAATGCCCAGGCGTATCAAGGCCGTTATTACGGCCAGAGGTGGTTGTTCTGGGTACTCATTTCTCAGGATCTATGAACCAAAATTGCATTAAAATGTAATCACATGTCAGTTGTAGTATAACATATTTGTCCAATCAATACCCGTTTATCATCTGCATGTCTTTTTGGTGCAGCAATTTTAATGGTAGTGTAACGAATGTCATTCTCTGAACGTATTATCCCAAAAATATGGAGAAAATGTCAAGTTCTTGCAATTTTGAAACCAGAAAACATCACGATGCTAGGTATAGACCAATATCTCTACTATTCCATCTGTTCGAGTTTTATGGGAGATTACTAATGGAAAGAGTCCAGCCACTAACAGAACTAAAACTTATGCAAGTTTCAACAAGGAAAGAGCGGAACAAGACAAGTTCTAAGCTTTACGGAACCCACTGAGAATGAACACAAAAATAAGTTGATCACAAGAGTTGCTCCCGTTGACGTGCCTTGTCCTTATTATAGAATCTTACTAAACAAGTTATACAGTAGTTTCAAAGACTTCCATTTGGTTAAAGTTATTCATTCGGTTCTTGAGAACAGAAGATTATTATTTAATTTGTATACAAACGACCAACCAATCGCCAGTAACATTTCCTCTACGCTGATGGTATTGCTCTTCCTGCACAAGAAAAAGTGTTGAATTCATTGAAGAGCAGCTAACAAGGGCCCTGTCTACTATATCATAGTATTACTGACAAAATGCGTTGAGAGTAAAGGCTTTAAAAACACAAGTTGGTCCATGTTATTTAAGATCTACTGCAGTCCTCGTTCCTGAGCTCACTAATTCCTACGTTCCCTCCAATGGTCTCTGTGTTGCCGTCTGTCAGGAGGTAGTGTCCCTTTGGCATCGCCATTGGTCCTCCCTTCACGGGAATAAGCTCTGGATTATTAACCCTCTCTCACCGGCTTGGACGACCACCTTTCGGCCCTCCCGCCGGGAGGAGGCCATTTTAACTAGGTTGTGTATTGGGCACTGCCCTTTCAGCCATCGTCATTTGATAATGGCGCTCCCCCATCACTTTGTACACATTACGCCCAATTTTTAAGTGTACGGCACTTCCTGACGGAGTGCCCATTTTGTAACCGTTTACGATTTCGCTTGGGTTTGCCGTCTAAGTTATCGGCCGTTTTAGCAAATGACGCGCGGGCTGTCGTCTGCGACTTACTTTTTATCTGTCAAAGCAATACGGTGAAGGCCATTTAATTTTTAGTTTAGGACCTCCGTTTCTGTATGGTTTCTTTTGCAGCCCCTTCTCAACGTCCCTGTTTTTAGCTGTCCTCTCTTATGTCTGTTGGGACTGACGTATAGTCGTTTTTTAATTCCCCTCTGTCTTCGTGTTCTATAGTTTTGACTGGGGCGCGTATGACCCCAGTTGTTTTTGCGCCCTAAAACAAAACAAACAAACAATGAAACAAACTTAAGATCTAGACTGGCAAGAGAAACGCTCATAGTATATTGGGAGACTTAGCAGCAGGAACACAGACACTTCTAAATACTCAGGAGTATCCCCTGAGAGGTCTTTGAGCTATAAAAATCACTGCATTCAAATTGCTGAGAAAGTTGCAACGAGGAGCAATATTTTCAAGAAGCTTACTTGCAGTGAGTGAGGAGCAAATAATGCTGCACTCAGAACAGCTGGTAAAGTCCTGTGCTTTTTCACTGCAGAGGACACCTGCCCAGCCTGGAATAGATCTGGCCACACTGGATGTCTTCCTGAATAAGACATGTCATTTAACAATTGGCTGTATGAAGGCTACACCACTAGACAAGCTGCACAAAGCAGCTTGTTTCTCTATTTTATGTAATCGCCGATCAACAAATAATACACTGTGAAGTTCAAACAGATCTTCAGTGAAAACATGTAATTTAGTACATCGCCATATCGTGCAGAGAGCAAGTTTCCAGCAAGGTAAAAACCCAGAAGAAACTTCGTGAATAGTGTGGACATAGAACCTCCCGAATTATACGCACCACTAGGAACTGAGCCAACGTGCATCCAAATGGAGTGGGGAACTTGGAGCACCCTCAGCAGAATGTGAACAGGTGTTGCACCAGTTATTCTATGAAGATAGGGGTTCAACATAACAGAGGCATCTTCTATGATTGTGGCGAAGTGCAGGATATGGCAAACACATTAGATTGTCGCACCAGTCCTTACGAGTACTCCCTCGAAGATTTGTGGTTGGGAAACAATGCAGCTGTGGCGTCGAGGGATATTGGGCTGAAACTTTTAGAAGAAATCACAACGATCAAAGACCATGGTTGAAAACTCTCCCGGACACGAAAGATTTTAAAAATCTGCTATGTGATTACTGTACTAAAATATTTTTAAACACTTAATTTGTCTTCACAGTTTTATATCGCTCTGGATTTCGCTGATAGTTCAATCTCTTTCATCATCCTTCACAAGACATTTGTTGTTCCGAATGTGATCTAAAATAAGAGCTATGGGCTCCAACTAACTGGCTCAGGTGCATTACACACACATCTCTATGTGTAGCTGACCGTATGTGATAAGCACAAAATTGTCTTATCACGCCACTCTCCGGAAAGTCGGAATGAACGCAGCAACAGATGGTTCCATCTTAATTCCTAATCATTAGAGACTGGATATCTCCTACTCTCAAATATATTGGAAGATTAGAGTTTAACATGCCTTTGACGAGATGGTCATTTGAGACGAAGTCAAGTTGGGAACGGGCAAGAATGGAAATGGGAATAAGCCGTATTTTTTTTCTTGTTCTCAAGTGAACCATATTCTGGCATTAGGCCTTAATTATACTCAAATAAATGGCATTGTTCCATGTGACTATTAAAATGGGCTCCTGCTTCTACAGGGTTCCTTCGTTACGTTTAGAGGTTACCATGGATGAACGTGGCATGCTCGAAGTTAATGGAATATTATTGTGTATTTAGAACAACGACTGTTTAAATATGCTCTTTGCATTTATCAACGACAATGGGTCGAAAATGATAAGGAAAAAGTTCACCATTAGGTAGAAGCTCAGGAGGAGTCGGGGCACAACACCAATTGTAATGAAATAACAACGACACAAAACATCGAATACAAAGACAGGCTTATTAATGTAGACCCTCCAATTGATACAGACACTCATGGCTTATCAGCTGGTGAAACGAACAATGTATGTGGTACATGTAGGAGTGCAGAACCCGATGTGTGTCCCAAGTCTCATAGGACCACCCATCAGCCACACCCGTCTTAACAACTTCCCCAAATACTAGTGCGTGTGACAATGTAAGAAAAAATATTCTGATGTCTAGAGAAGATACTACGAGTGACAACACACAATCTTCCCCCAACATCACAACAAGCACAACACCACTCAATATCGGTAAGATTAAAACGCAAATGAATTACAGACACTGGCTGCGAGCGAGGACTGATTCATGTCAATGGGGAAACTTGGAAGTATGTGCTGCGTACTGGGCAGATGGTTTGACAACCAAGCCATCTGGATACAGTGGTCATTGTAACTGCGCGAACTACGCTAGCAGATCTTCTATCATACTCAACTCTTCAACTTATCTACATACTACTAGTGTAGTGCTCATTGCCCATTATCTTCATTACTCGCGGCATTTCGCCGATTCCTGTAAGGGTTAAATGCTGATGTCCATTTGCACTGAAGAGATCTCGAAAACTACACATCGGATCAAAAAAAGTAATAATGGCGATTTATTTGTCTCGGAGGGGGACATCCAACGATACCACACTCGACCCGCCACCCCATCCTGTGAGTGGGTGGCTGGAGGGAACTTTGAAGTCTTCAACGGGAACCCCCGTGTTTTATTGTATATTACGATTCTACGGAAAAATCTACATATGTTTTGTCTGAAACATTTTCTTCGTTTCGGCGCAGATGGCGATGTAATGAGAGGAATTGAAATGGGTACACAGTCGTAATATACGACTTGCTTCTCAATGGCCCTTGAATATCCAACGGTACTTGGGACCCACCTCCTTTCAGCGAGGGTAGGACAGGCCAGTATTTCATACCTTCTAATTGGAAACCCTATTCACAACGTTGTATTCCTCCGACATATCGAACGGGGGCTACTTAGACGCGCCACCGTGGCCGTGTAGCGAATTACGACGTATCTTAACAGACAGTACACTGCTACCGCAGCACACGTATCGTGCATACGTAGAACAGATAGCGGCTCTAAACCTTACAATATGTGCGCAGTGTTTATTGCCTGCACACCTACCTATCGTTTGGAGAACAGACGTACGCGTAGACGATGAATATTGTAGCCACAGAAGAAAAAACAGAAATGATACTGATAAATAGAGAATACGGGAAAATGTAGCGGCTGCTGTTGCCTTGTATGTCGAGCCTTTTCCAGAGAAACCTCGCTCTCGATCGTTCTTTTATAAGGTTGTGAATGCCTTTATGTCTGATGGCAGCGTACAGACCGCCAAAGGAAACGAAGCAAGCGTTGATTAGTTGATTTGGGTGAGGGGACCAAACAGCGAGGTTATCGGTCCCACCGGATTAGGGAAAAACATTCCTTTCAAAGGAACCATACTGCCTTTCTGAATGCGAATCCAGTGTGCTAATTACTGCGCCACCTCGCTCAGCCGACTGGAGCGTGTTACAGGAGAAGCTAACTAAACAGCTGTACTAACAGCAGTGCACGCCACCCACGGACAACCACCCGGCGATTACACTGCGATTTTCGTATGTCCGTAAGTTGTGTTGTCACAATATTGCATCGTCATAAGTATCATCCATACCACGCATCGAGAACTTCATGGCTCCGGTTCCCATAACCGTACAGTGTTTTGAGAATAGGCACGTAAAAAAGTGCTAACGACCACCACGCTCTTTGCCAAGGTACTATTTTCCGATGAGTCTACATTCACAAACCATAGTAGCGTTAACCGGCATAACATGCATTACTGGAGTGTAGACAATCCCCACTGCTTACGGCAAGTTGACTGTCAACGTCCTTGGTCGGTTAACGTATGGTATAGCATCACGAGGAACAAACTCATTGGTCAGCACTTTATCAAAAATGGTTCAAATGGCTCTGAGCACTATCAGACTTAACATCTGAAGTCATCAGTCCCCTAGTACTTAGAACTACTTAAACCTAACTAACCTAAGAACATCACACACACCCATGCCCGAGGCAGGATTCAAACCTGCAACCGTAGCGGTCGCACGGTTCCAGACTGAAGCGCCTAGAACCGCTCGGCCACACAGGCCGGCAGCACTTTATCGAGCCGGTCGCGGTGGTCTCGCGGTTCTAGGCGCGCAGTCCGGAACCATGGGACTGCTACGGTCGTAGGTTCGAATCCTGCCTCGGGCTTGGATGTGTGTGGTGTCCTTAGGTTAGTTAGGTTTAAGTAGTTCTAAGTTCTAGGGGACTGATGACCACAGCAGTTGAGTCCCATAGTGCTCAGAGCCATTTGAACCATTTGAACCACTTTATCGATGGCACGTAATGAACACAAATATCGAACGTTTTAGGAACAGGGACTACCGTTATCACTGGAGGATGCTGCCCTGGACGTTCGACAACATTTGAGGTTGCAGCATGACGGTTTCCCAGCTCATTACGCAATTGAAGCACGGGAGGTATTAGAACGTGTTTACACTAGTCAGTGGATCGGAAGAGGTACCCTGTTAGTTGGCCCGCTAGGTCCCCGGATTTGACCTCACCGGATTTCTTTCTGTGGGTTATATAAA
Source organism: Schistocerca gregaria (assembly GCF_023897955.1). Classification (NCBI taxonomy): domain Eukaryota; kingdom Metazoa; phylum Arthropoda; class Insecta; order Orthoptera; family Acrididae; genus Schistocerca; species Schistocerca gregaria. Next base: position 179,141,549 of record NC_064931.1, on the reverse strand, counting down.
AGATAAGATGTACCAGGAAGTGCCAACAGTCCGTGAAGAAGTGGTCGACCGCATTAGGAACGCCTGTGCTAACATTCCCGCAGGTACGCTTCTGTCCTGTGTACAGCCAGTTGAAGGGTGGATCACTAAGTGTATTGAAGTTGGCGGCACTACTTTTGCACACTCACTCTAACTGGAAAAGTAGAGTGGCGTTCGCCTCAAATCACGGCCACAGTGGCGCGTCGAGTAGTCCCCTGTTAGATATGTCGGAGGAATACAACGTTGTGAATGGGGTTCCAATTAGAAGATATGAAATACTGGCCTGTTCTACACTCGCAGTATATGTGGCGTCCCACGTGCAATTGGATATGCATGGGCCATTGAGTAGCACTTCGTAAATTATGATCGTGCACCCATTTCTCTTCCTTCGATTACAGTGCCATCTGTAGAGAAACGAAGAAAACGCTATAGACAAAACGTATGTAGATTTTGCCATAGCATCATAATCTGCAATTAAAAAAAAACTGGGGTTCCCATTGAAGGTTTCAAAGACCCCCCACCCGCCACCCACTCATTGATGATGTGAGAGTCGAGTGTAGTATCATTGGATGTCCCCCTCCGAGACAAACAAATGGGAATTATAACTTTTTTTTGGTCCGATGTGTAGTTTTCGACATATTTCAATGTCTTCAGGTAAATGAACAAGCTGCGTATATATCATTATGATTTCTAACTCGCCGACATGCAATGCAGAGTGTGAGAACTTAAATCTACAATTAAATAGGTTAAGGAGAAAAGAAAACTTCCAGACATCCCACCACGTGTTCAAAAGGTTGAAGCAAACGATAGGTGATTCTGTGTGCTTCCTGACAATGGAGCAACCAGACAGAATCATCATAAAGAAAGCAAATAAGATAACTCCTGCAAAACCGCTTAATGCAACAGCTGCGCATAAAAAATTCGAACACCTTGCTTTAGATAAAATACACTACCGTCAATTAAAATTGCTACACCAAGAAGATATGCAGATGATAAACGGGTATTCATTGGACAAATATATTATACTACAACTGCCATGTGATTACATTTTCACGCAATTTGGGTGCATAGATCCTGAGAAATCAGTATACAGAACAACCACCTCTGGCCGTAATAATGGCCTTGATACGCCTGGGCATTGAGTCAAACAGAGCTTGGATTGCGTGCACAGATGCAGCTGCCCATGCAGCTTCAACACGATATCACAGTTCATCTAGGGTAGTGACTGCGTATTGTGACGAGCGAGTTGCTCGGCCACCAATTGACCAGACGTTTTCAGTTGGTGAGAGATCTGGAGAATGTGCTGGCCAGGGGAACAGTCGAACATTTTCTGTATCCAGAAAGCCCTTACAGGACCTGCAACATGCGGTCGTGCATTATCCTGCTGCAATGTAGGGCTTCGCAGGGATCGAATGGAAGTTAGAGCCACGGATCGTAAAACATCTGAAATGTAACGTCCACTGTTCAAAGTACCGTGAATACGAACAAGACGTGACCGAGACGTGTAACCAATTGTTCCAGGGAGCGATTAGACTCTCAAACGTCTATGAGGTGTAGGACCAGGATTTGAACCCAGCTCTGCATTTCACGAGGCAGATACACTAACCATAACGCAGTGTCTTTGCACAACTACACGGAGTAGCCAAGCACGTCTCTCTCCTGAATTCGAATTCCCATTCACGCCTCAGCCAGTTTTGTATTCCCTCTAAACTTGAACAGCATTGCAGAGTTTCTGAAACTGTATTGGGATAGCACCTCAGCATCGAACGAAACTGGGGATCCTGCCTTAAAAGCATCGAAATGCAGGGAAATGGAGGAAAAAAGGCCCCCTTAAACATATGTCCAGAAATGGGCAGTATGCGCGCAACGATAACAAATCGTCCTAGAACACAATACATAGCTGCACTGCATCGACGTCACAACACATGTTCAAAGTGGCCTTAATGGGATTACAAGTGATAGAGATAATAGGGGTTGTCATGCAGGATACAATAATCGTACCTTGTCTTACATCATGTTGGCGGGCCACTTGCCTGGAGCTTGTAGAAGCCGGTCCTCCAGACCTGGTGTATACACAGTCCGCCCTCTCCCCGCATGTTCGTCTTTCTCAAAGGACCTGTGCTGACACAAACTCCCAAAATCAGCTTGAAATGTTGGATGATGTGGTTACTGACTAAGAGGGTAATTGTTCTGGTATAGCCGTGCTCACTCTCGCCCGTACCCATCTGCTTGGCGGTACACAAACATCTCTCGGCTTGTTCCAGATAAGAAGACCGGACCATTCTACTGCTTACACTACACCTGCAACACACAAGAAACACACAGCACGTGGTCAGAGGAATTCTCATTCGTCAGCGCCATCTACCGTCGCAACGCTACATTTCCGGACACATGTTCATAGGAACTTTTTCCTCCATTTCCAGTCAGGAACCCGTCCTGCAGTTCGTAGGTTTTATTAATGTTCACCCTATATACATCGTATTCGAGACTTGAAAAGGTCTATGGAACCCTCTAGTTACATTTGGTTAAAGCACGTACGCCTGTGTTTCAGGCAGGATTCCCCGTTTCGTTTGATGCTGAGGTGCTATTCCAATACACATGGAGGGCCTCTACAATACTGTTCGAATTCATGGAGAATACCAAGACCAAGCGTTCCAAGGCGCTGCAGTCATGGACTGTGCGGCTGGTTCCGGCTGAGGTTCGAGTCCTCCCTCGGGCATGGGTGTGTGTGTGTTTGTCCTTAGGATAATTTAGGTTAAGTAGTGTGTCAGCTTAGGGACTGATGACCTTAGCAGCTATGTCCCATAAGATTTCACACACATTTGAACATCTTTTGAGAATACCAAGAGTGCTCAGGTGTGAGACAGAATTTGGATTGTGGAGGGAGTCACGCAAGGGTAGTCCGTGCAGTTTTGCAAAGTCAATATGCTGGGTTGGCGTAGTGGTTAGTGAATTAGTGGTATTCCCTCTGAAATGTCTAGAGAGCAGGAGGCATGAGTCCGAATCCCGGCCTTGATACAAATTTTCATTCTTCACTGCAGTCTGCATGCACATGTACACATCAGTGGGAAATTGTGCTGGTCAGTCAACAATGTAACGATCATATTGTGGCGGTTGAAGTAACACGTGGCTATGAAACATGGGCTGTGGCATCCATTTAAGTGACCTACCAAGACATTGCTTCCATGTCACGAGGCGTCGCAGGTACTAGAAACGGTTCGTGTGGTGGTTTTGTGTTGGGATGGCTTTTCTGTAACATCTATGCACACTACCAGACGCAGAGGCTCAGAGACCTCAACGGCCGGCAATAAGAAATGAGGCAGCCGCCCACAAAAAAATTCAGCATCAATGGAAAAAAAAGTCCCTACGCTCTTGGCACCATTGCAAACGGTGTCACCGACTTGTGGGTGTCAACGGAACACAACGAACTGGTCGTTGTGCAAAGAGACCACTTCATCCAATCACCGTGGCATTGTGGAGAGTGAGATGGCGTGCCTTGCAGTCCTGTTAAATGCGATAGCAATTGTATCCACTGTTTGACGTGGGTACCATCTTGTCTGCTGCACAGTGTAGCGGTCATCTGCTGCTGTAGTTGATCGAGGTTGACCACGTCCTCTCCTTCTGCCAGCAGTGCTGTGGTCTGGAAGACTACCGAGGCACTTGAAACAAAACTGTGAGCAGTACCAAAGTCATGGGCTACACTCGACCCACTTCGTCCTTCTACAAGTTTATCGATGGTTCATCCCTGTGTGAAGTCATCCACAACTTGTCTTCGTGGCATGTTGTATTGAAGAACACCACCACAGTGCTCTGTAACCACCCGGTGACTGACACACACTGTCTTTTCCTGCTCCTCCAACTGCCTTGTGTTGGGGGAACAGCCACATTTAGCTCTGTAGTCAAGTTGCCCTCATTCCATGTGACGTCCACCTTTCTGTGCATGCCTGGGAGACCTCTGCCAACATTCTCCCGCAATTTCATCCATTTCCAGTGAGTTGTTAATATGCTATGTTTATTTATCTATCTGGTCCTTAAGTTTCGCTGAGTAGTGCATATTATTTCTGACGAAAGCTGTCTGCAAGATGAACTTTCCCACTTATAAAGAGTGTTTGAAGACAATGGGAACTCTCCACAACAAATACAGAGGGCACTGAAAATGAAACCGAAAGAGGCCACAAAGAAAGAAGAAGCAGATGAAGAAACCTTTAAATCGATGGCCTTCCTGTCATATGTGGGTAGCCTCTCATCAAAAATAGGACGCATTCTCGGCAGACACAAAGTAAAAGTGATTTTTGGTCCTCCACCCAAGACAGCTGCACTCGTGGGCTCCGTCAAAGATGATTTGCTTCTCCGAAAATCTGGAGTTTACAAAATTCCATGTGAATATGGCCTTTCTTACATCGGACAATCAATTCTTACTGTCCAAGAAAGATGTACAGAACACCGGAGGTACACACGACTTTTACAAACTAACAAATCGGCAGTGGCACAGCACTGTATTGATAATGGTCACAGTATGTTGTATGACAACGTCGAAATTTTGGCAACCACCTCATCCTTTTGGGACTCGTTAGTGAAGGAGGCAATTGAAATTCGCTTGACGGCGAATTTAATTAATAGAGATAGTGGTTTCAATCTTGATAAATCATGGAATCCGGCACTTGCAGCAATAAACTCACAAAGACGTCGTCACAGTGCAGCTCACAATGATATATCGATATGTCAACACAGATCAACTGCGGAGTCATAGATACAACTCGCGAATTATACACGTCTCTGCCGCCGACCAACGTCTCTGGCACATTTGCATCTGTGGCCGCATGCGCAGTCGCGCGGTACAACAGTATAAAGGGACGAAGCGAGCACTGGAGCGGCAATCTTGCGGCTCACTCTGAAGATGGCTGAACGTTATACAGCCTAAATATTAGAAGCAGAAGGAGATTTCTTGCGGCGGCGCACCCGAAACTTAATGGAACTATCCCAGGCATGTTCGACAGCGTTCATGTCTGGAGAACACTCTGGCCAATCTAGTCGAGCGAGTCGTTATCCTAAAGGAAGTCATTCACAAGATGTGCGGCGATGGGGGAGCGAATTTGTCGTCCACGAAGACGAATGCCTCGCTAGTATGCACCCGATATGGTTGCACTATCGGTCGGAGGATGGCATTCACGTATCGTACAGCCGTTACGGCGCCTTCCATGACTACCAGCGGCGTACGTCGGCCCCACATAATGCCACCCCAAAACAGCAGGGAAACTCCACCTTGCTGCACTCACTGGACAATGTATCTAAGGAGTTCAGCCTGACCGGGTTGCCTCCAAACACGTCTCTGGCGATTGTCTGGTTGAAGGCATATGCGACAATCATCGGTGAAGAGAACGTGATGCCAATCCTCAGCTCATGTCACGGTCCGCGTGGCTTCCCCCATCGGAGGTCTGAGTCCTCCCTCGGGCGTGGGTGTGTGTGTCGTCCTTAGCGTAAGTTAGTTTAAGTTAGATTGAGTAGTGTGTAAGCTTAGGAGCCGATGTCTTCAGCAGTTTGGTCCCACAAGACCTTACCACAAATTTCCAGTTTTACAGTCCTGAACGGCCCATTCGGCATGGTGTTGGGCCCATCTGTACCGCGCTGCATGGTGTCGTGGTTGCACAGATGAACCTCGTCATTGACATCGGGAGTGAAGTTGCGCGTCGTGTAGCCTACTGCGCACAGTTTGAGCCGTAACACGACGTCCTGTGGCAGTACGAAAAGCGTTATTCAACATGGTGGCATTGATGTCATGGTTCCTCCGAGCCATAATCCGCAGATAGCGGTCATCCACTTCAGTAGTAGCCCTTGGGTGACCTGCGCGAGATATGTCATCGACACTTCCTTTCTGTCTCTGTCTCCTCCATGTTCGAACAACATCGCTTTAGTTCACTCCGAGACGCCTGGACACTTCCCTTGTTGAGAACCCTTCCTGGCTCAAAGTAACAATTCGGACGCGATCGAACCGCGTTATTGACCGTCTAGGCGTGGTTGAACTACACACAACACGAGCCGTGTACCTCTGTCCTGGTAGAATGTCTGGCACAGATCGGCTGTCGGATCCCTCTGTCTAATAGGCGCTGCACATGCATGGTCATTTAGATCTTTGGGTGGGTTTAGTGACATCTGTGAACAGTCAAAGTGACTGTGTCTGTGATGCAATATCCACAGCCAACGCCTGTCTCCAGGAGTTCTGGGAACCGGGGTGATACAAAACTTTTATTGGTGTGTGTATATAAACGGGCGGACACGACTGAGGAAGCACTGAGCGATGACCCGGGCCGAAAATGGGAAAATCTTCCGACTATAAACAGCTTTGAGGAGGTGTAGGTCGTGGTAGCCCAGCACTTGGGAGTAGGCATCCCGGACACGGCGAAGATGATCTGCTGTGCACATGATGCTGTCGTGAGCATCTAAGGAAAGAGGCTGAATGACGGTGAAACTACGAATAGGGGACAAGGTATTGGAGTTCCATGCTTCTTCCCAGAACTTTGAGATCAGAGGCTTGCCCACGCTGTAAAGCAGGATAGGCGGCGATCCTGGCAGATCTGACTGCAGAGTACTATTTTGGTGCAGGAAAGGGCGGTCTCCATTGGCCAGAGCACATTTTTGAACATCGGACTCCACAGCAGAAAACCCCTACGTGGCCTAATGTTGACCCAGCGGCATCGTTGATTACAATTGCAGTCGGCACGGGATCATCGAGATTTGACAGTGGATCAAAAGCAACTTATCGGCTGATCCTATGAGTCATGTTTCTCGTTACACTACTTCGATGGTCCTGCATGGATACGCCGTAATCCAGGGCAACGGCTGCTCAAAAATGCACTGAGCAGCAAACGCAGGTTGGTGAGTGCAGTATTATACTTTGCGAGACATTCACGTAGGAATCCATGTGACCTGTTGTAATCGGAGATATCATGACAGCTCTTGACTAAGTGAATAATATTGTGCACCACTTACACTCCTTCATGGTAGCTGTCTTCCCCGATGGCAGTGGTATATTCCAGCAGGATAACTGTCCTTCTCACTGTAGTGAAATCGTATTACAGTGAACTGAGTAGTGTGACCCTGAAGTCACGTTGATGTCTTGGCCATCAGGTTCACCTGGTATGAACCGGGTGGAACACATCTCGGACGGTGTGGGGCGCCACTCCTGTGCCCACAAACTACTGGCTAGTAATTTACAGGAATTGCATAACCTGTGAATAGATATATGGTGCTACACTCCTGCAGGAAACTATCAAGGACGTGTCGAATCCGTTCCAGGCAAACCCGCTGCTGTACTGCCTTCCAAACGAAAACCATCACGCTTATAAGCAGTTGGTCATTATACAGGGCAACCCAGCTGCCCTTATCCATTGGTTTTGTGCAACCCGCAAGGCCTTCAAACTCCACACACCAGATTTTTATAATGTCTCACTCTCCATGTGCTAACTATTAGTGCTACAGGAAAAAAATGGACAGAATCTTTTCTATAGGAAATATGAGGTAGTCAAATTTTGTGCTGGTATACGTTTTCGCTAGAGGCCATTGTTTTCCAGTTATTCAAGCAAAATGTACCAAAGTGACCTTCAAACGAGTTTTTCTTGTGTAATTCGAAAACCGTGGCATCTAGTGAAAACGTATCTCAGTACAAAATTTTTTCTGTAGGACTAATAGTTTGCGCCCAAACGAGAGAATATGAAAGTCTCGCGCATGGTTTTTGAAGGTGTTGTGGGTTGCATAAAACCTATCAGCTGCATCACCCTGTATAAATTTACGGGTATAGATATTTAAAAGTTTTTGGATCAGACGTCTAGGGGTGATAGCACACTACATGGTGAACAACTTCTGTTGGAGAGAAAATGTTCGCTGACACTTCATGACGACACTAGGTGTCGTTTAATATCGGCTGTGCCCCTGAGAGGCAGTAGGGCGTAGTTACTCTGCAGCGCGCATAGGCAATGCGTGTTGCCTATAATCCAGTCTTCTGCTCTGTGTGGAACGGGGTAGGACGAGTTCCTGATTCGTTTTTGAAAAACCTTTCTCGTTTTTAGATACTCACCGCTAAGGTTTTCTTGTTGATAATCGCACTACCAATTTACTTGGGTAGATAGTACCCAGATGCAGTATACCTGGTTATTAGACCCTGCTAGTTCGCTAAAATCTCGTCGACGCCGCGTCAGTGAATTCAATAAAAAGACACCGAGCATTGCCAGAAAGCATCAGCGAACATTTTGTCTCTGAAAGTTTTTTCCCATGAAGTGATCTGACACCGCTAGATATTCGATGCAAGGAATTTTGAAACACATCTTAAGTAATAGAACCAAGTATACTCACTCGACGGCGAGTGTTCACCTGAGACAAGGGTATCGTCAGGAGTGTCCCAGAAAAGTATGATACGACCGATACTATTTTATGTACACATAAATGATCTAGCGGACACGGTGAGCAGCAATCTGCAATTTTTTGCTGTTGATGCTGTGGTGTACGGGAAGGAGTCGAAGGTGAGTGACTGTAGGATGATACAAGATGATTTAAACAAACTTTCTAGTTGGTGTGATGAATGGCAGATATCTCTAAATGTAGAAAAATGTAAGTTAATTAGAATAGTAGGAAAAACAAACCGGCAATGTTCGGATACAGCATTAGCATTTCCTGCTTGTCACAGTCACATATCTCGGCATAACGTTGCAGAGAGATATGATGTGGAACGAGCATGTGAGAACTGTGATAGGCAAGGCGAGTGGTCGACTTCGGTTTATTGGGAGAATTTTAGGAAAGTGCCGTTCATCTGTGTAGGAGACCATATATAGGACTCTGGTGCGACCTATTCTTGAGTACTGCTATAGCGTTTGAGATCGGCCATAGGTCTCATTAAAGGAAGACATCGAAGCAATTCAGGGGAGAGCTGCTAGATTTGTTACCGGTAGGTCCGAACAACACTCAAGTGTTACGGAGATGCTTCGAGACCTCAAATGGGAATCGCTGGACGGAAGGCGACGTTCTTTTCGATGAACACTAATTTTCTGCAAGTGAAACAGCAAAGGAAATGACTAGTAGGGGTACAGGATACCCTCCGCCACGCACCGTTTAGTGGCTAGTTGAATATGTATGTAGAAGCAGATATAAGAGTGGCGAGGACGAGAGTACCTTCGGTTTGTTTACTAAACAGCAGAATATTATAGCATTTTATCAATGACAAACAGGAACTGTTGATGTTCCGTAGTTTGTGTTTCTCATTGACAAATATGTAACTGTCCTATGAACGAACAACGGATAAATCCATTAATGTGACTAAACAGAAGTGCTGACGTCTTTCACCTGACAATAATCCTCAGAAAGACAAATATGTAACTGTCCTATGAACGAACAACGGATAAATCCATTAATGTGACTAAACAGAAGTGCTGACGTCTTTCACCTGACAATAATCCTCAGAAAGACGTCTAATATCTCACGAAAATGAAGTTACATAATTTCAAAAAATGATTTGCAGAGCGATGTCTGCGTAATTCTTCAGCATGTTACGTATCACTTCCATAGAACTAACCAAGTAGCGTTCAATTACTCATTATTCTTATTCTTGTTAGAGAAGGAGTATAAGCTCCAAATGGACAAGGATGGAAAGGGAAGCAGGTATACCACACCGCTTTCGGCTTAATCAATACAGAAGAAATCAGAGAGAAGCTTATCTGTGATTTAGTCTCTCCGTTTCCCGAATGCAGGATTTTTATCCGATTAGAACTCTGTGTTAATTTTCGAAAGGCACAGAGTACACACTCTGATCAAAAGCATCCACACATCTATTAGTGGACATTAATGTATTGTAAGTCCAACTTCCGCTTTCATGATAGCTTGAACTGTGCTAGGGCCTCTTTCAGTGTTGTGTATGAATGTCTGTGGAGAAACCACAACGCATTCTTCCTCAAGAGCAGAAACCAGAGAAGATTGTGGCGTTGGCCGCTAGGGTCTGGAGCGAAGTCAACGTTCTAGCTCATCCCAAATGTGTTTCACTGGGCTCAGATCGTGACTCAGGACCCGCTACTCCATTTCAGGATTGTTATTGGCCACAAACCATTGCCTCACAGATGCTGCTTTATGTCAAGGTGCGGGATGCTGAAACAAATAACCATTGCCTCCGAACTACTGTATGCACTACACAATGTGTTTGTAGCTTTGCGCATTTAGCGTTCTCTTCAACGCAATAGGGGGATCACTCCACCAGACTGTTACACCATCTCCTCCGTACTTCGGAGCTGGCACTAGACATAATGGCAGGTAACGTTCTCCAGATATTCGTCAAACCCAACCCGTTCCAAAGGATTGTTATAGCGTGATTCATTCTCTACAACACCTCAAGCGTCGCTTAGCATTGATTACAGAAATGTGTGGCTTGTGAGGATTTGCTCGATCGGTGTAACCCATTCATTTTAACTCCCCACGCACTTGCACTGTGGTTGATGGACCACTGATAGCATTGTAGGACTCATGAACAATTCCTGCTTCTGATTACATACGAATTCTTACAACCCTCCGCAATGTTCGACGACCATGTGCGTGATCTTGATTCAGTTGTGATTTTTCCTTAGCGTTTCCACTCACAATCACTGTTTACATGGGTAGCTTTAGAAAGTTATAAAGTGGGCCGTTGTGGCCGAGCGGTTTTAGGCGCTTCATTCCGGAACCGCGCGGCTGCTACGGTCGCAGGTTCGAATCCTGCCTCGGGCTTGGATGTGTGTGATGTCCTTAGGTTAGTTAGGTTTAAGTAGTTCTAGGTCTAGAGGACTGATGACCTCAGATGTTAAGTTCCATAGTGCTTAGAGCCATTTGAACCATTTTTAGTTGAAGAGGGTGGTAATGTGTAATAGGCAGACATACATCAGGGCCATCACACAGGTATTCGAAACTGCATCAGAATCCACTGCAAGTACTATGATAGTTAGGCGGGAGGTGGGAAAACTTGAATTTCATGGTCGAGCGGCTGTTCATAAGCCTCACAGCACGCCGGTAAATGCTAAACGACGCCTCGCTTGGTGTAAGGTGCGTAAACATTGGACGATTGAACAGTCGGAAAATGTTTTGTGGAGTGACGAATCACGGTACACAAAGTGGCTATCCGATGGCAGAGTGTGGGTATGGCAAATGCCCGGTGAACGTCATCTGTCAGCACGTGTAGTGCCAACAGTAAGACGGTGGTGTTATTGTGTGGTCGTGGTTTTCATGGAGGGGGACTGCCCCCCTCGTTGTTTCGCGTGGCACTATCACAGCATAGGCTTACATTGATGTTTTAAGCACCTTCATGCTTCCCACTGTTGAAAAGCAATTCACGGATGGAGATTGCATCTTTCAACACGATCGGGTACCTGTTCATAATGCACGGCCTGTGGCGGAGTGGTTGCACGACAATAACATCCCTGCAATAGACTGGACTACACAGAGTCCGGACCTGAATCCTATAGAACACTTTTAGGGTGTTTTGGAACGCCGACATCGTGCCAGGCTTCACCGACCGACATCGATACCTCTCATTAGTGCAGCACTCCGTGAAGAATGGGCTGCCATTCCCCAAGAAACCTTCCAGCACCTGATTAAACGTACGCCTGTGAGAGTGGAAGCTATCATCAAGGTTAAGGGTGGGCCAACACTATACTGAATTCCAGCATTACCGTTGGAGGTCGCCAGGAACTTGTAAGTCATTTTCAGCCAGGTGTCCGAATACTTTTGATCACATAGTGTAAATTGGCTTCGCATTAACACTTTTTGGAAACTGAAAGTCATTTTATCGATTTACAATTTGCATAACACAATGAAGTGTACCTAATGTAGTCATTTATGAGCTTTTTCTCTGATATTGTCTTAATTTTGGTCAGCTAAATTCTTATTCAATCTAAGTATTCTCTGAAATGCGTAACAAGGCACCAGCTCTAGTCATTGCACTACACCGACGACTACTGTTCTCTTATTTCACTGTCTTGGACGGGTAAACTCTAAAACGTATCTTGCATGAATATAACTCCCCTCCTACCAAACAGGTCTAGAAAGGCCCACCGGTATCGACTGACCACCGTATCATCCTCAGCCGATAGGTATCACTGGATATTGATGTGGAGGGGCATGTGGTTAGTACACCGCTATCCCGGCTGTTTTCAGCTTTCGTGACCGGAGCCGCTACTTCTCAATCAATTAACTTCTCAATTAGCCTCACGAAGGCTGAGTGCACCCCGCTTGCCAACAATGCTCAGTGGGTACGGACAGCCACGCATCCAAGTGTTAGCCAAGACCGACAGTGCTTAACAGGTGTTACCACTGCGGCACAGACGGTGGCCTTCTGTGAATATACCTAACAATACAATGTGGTGATAAGGCTACTGGTATCGATTTCGAGATGGGTGGCATTATCACCCGTTTACTCATTCTAATTGTTTCCACGGTTTACCTATGTTAACCTAAGTAAATCAGGCGAACGTCTACTTGTTTGCTTCAAATGACCACTGACGACTACCATCCTGTCGTTGACCATATGAGCTTGTGTTTTAACTCCAGACACCACGAAAAGTCAAATCTAATACTCCTTCCTTATATGACAAAGGAAACGGCCGTAATAAACCACTAAAGCCTGATGAATGATCGCTTCGTTAGGTGACAGGGAATTATTGCTACGTTAATGTCACCTGCACACTTATTAATCTGGCGAAAATAATATGAATCACGAGAATCGTCAATACAGGCGGAATCTGCACTGGGTAATGGTTTGGAATGTATTACAGAAGTGTTGGGTCCACTGACAGTACTAAATTCGTGACTGAAGGCCACCGCGTACGTAATCAGCATGTCCGAGCAACTGCAACCGTTCATGTTCTCAGTTTATCTTCAGCCTCATGATTACTGCCAGGGGAATAGTGCACCCGCGCACGTGGTCCTCTTTGCTAAGAAATGTGCGGCCCATCCTGGCACACATGTGTGTTCTCCTGCGGTGCCCCAACGTTCCCCAGAGAACATTTATTTTAAACATCACTAAAATTCGACTGGTGGCATGAAAGTTCCAAGACTAGTATAACATAGTCATACAAATTTCCAACACAGAGTTTACATATTTTGGTCGTACTATTGAATTTATGCATAGAAACGTTCTGAAGTCCTGAAGAGCGAAGTACATTCTTCATATTTTCAGATAGAGCTGTTTTCTGCAGTGGGCATTAATTTAGCGTTCGTTGCACCTAAATTCCCTGTTAGTAGTGACGTGGTTTAAAGCAAACGCGGTGGGACATGGTAAAAAGTGTTGCGCTAGGGTATAAACTCAGAGAGATGACACGGTGTTTAGGGTACTGGAGTCGTATTCCGGCGAAATGGTGCTCAAATCTGGATTTAAGTTTTTCCTTTCTTCCTGTACATTACATTGCGAGTGTTGGGAAGTCTCCTTTAAGCCTCTGGGTTCCAAAACAAATACATAAAATATTAATTTCAAAAATTTTCACAAAATTGACCTTTATCGTCGTAGTAAGAAGAAATTGGCAAAAAGTAAACAGTCAGTTGTTTTAAAGAGGTGGCTTCACCTTGGAAAATAATGTTAAAATTTTTCACAAAATTAACTTTTATTGTCATAGTAAGAAACGAACGCAAGAAGAAGTTGGCAAAACGTAAACAGCCAAATGTTTAGAGGAGTTGGTTTCACATGGGAAGCAGTTGGACATATAGGTTTCCACCAGCCATAATTTCATGAGATATATTTGAAATCAGTTCTATCGTCAGATATGTCTCAAACTATCAACGCCAAACGTTAATATCAAACACCACAATGCCGTCATTCGGCTGGAAGTTCCATTCGCAGAATGGTCGGTTGTAATGAATACGAGAGGTCAGGCAGAAGAGCTATAAACTACAGACAGAAGATTTATGATAACAAGTACAGAAGAGCACAGAATCGTGAGCTTCACATATTACATTGCGAGTGTTGGGAAGTCTCCTTCAAGAAAATAACAGATACCATACATGAAAAGAGGCTACCATTTATATTCATCTGACTTGAATTACATATGCAGTTCTTTGCCATGGAATCTTCGTTTATATTCTTAGTACAGAGACCAAAGGGGTAGAATTCACAGACGTGGAAAAATCCAATAACTGCTCGGAATCTCCCTTCAGGAAACGTGAATGTCTAAAAAAAAGTGGTTCAAATGGCTCTGAGCACTATGGGACTTAACTTCTGAGGTCATCAGTCCCCTAGAATGTAGAACTACTTAAACCTAACTAACCTAAGGGCATCACACACATTCATGCCCGAGGCAGGATTGGAACCTGCGAACGTAGCGGTCGCGCGGCTCCAGACTGTAGCGCCTAGAACCGCTCGGCCACTCCGGCCGGCGTGAATGTCTAAAGAAGAAAACTGAGCAACAATAGTTTTCAACTTAGTCCAGACGTCGCTTGGTGATGGGAAAGAAGTTCACCTAAGTATAATCTCAAGGCATGAAATGGTTGAAATAGTATAGTCTATGGTTTACAGAAACGTTAAAAAGATAGACAGAAAACTAACTGTCACACATATTAGTAAATTTAAAGAGCGTTAGTCATTTTTAATTAAATGTAGTACACGGTAATGACAGAACTTCACATCCAGTCTCATTTCAGTTCCAGCTTCAAGTACCAGACAGAGCCAAAGTTGAAGTGCTCTGCATTCAGTCTTCCTTTCATTATCTCCTTCTTATCCAAAGACAGTTCAGCAGTACTGTAACTATTCCTCTATAGAAGTTTAATCCTTAGATTTATTTTGTATTTTAATAAGCAATTTATTTCGTTATTTAGAAATTGTCTGCTTTTGCCCCTTCGGCATTATCAAGCTGCAAAAACGGTTACGCTTGTAGCAACATGTGTACCACATATCAACGTATGGCAAAGCAACACGTGACTGTGTACCAAATAAGAGTTTGGAGCAACCATATTAGGTACGGGGACAGCTATTCCACATGTGAAATCCATACGTAAAATGGAAAAAGGATAATCAACTTTTGTCACTTTTCTACCATATATGATTCTAGAACACTAAAATACAGTAGCGTAACTACTGAAATGAAAACACGAATGGAGTACTTAGCATCTTAAAAGCAAACATGTCAAAGAACTTAATTGTTCTGTGCTCTCCAGCTCGACCGTTCTTGCCTCCATGGTTCTTCTGTCATGGGCAGTCGTTAGGTCGTCAGCATACGCTCTCTTTACCTTTTATGGAAACCATTCTGTTTGAAAACTTAAATTTCACTTCATCTGAGAGGTATATCGGAATGGACGATACGAGACTAATTCGAAACTGGTGAAAACATCTCGTAGCGACTTGCTATAAAGACGTCTAGAGAAGGTACGGGGTAATCAAAGATGCTGCACAGTCTACACTCTGATTCCATTTGGCTGAGTAAGCAGAACAAAAGAACAACACGAGAAGCAGTATGCGCAAAAGCAAGCGGGCGCTGCGTCACAGCGATGTGCCTGGCTTGGCTATGAGTGGCTGGCGGCGAGGTATTGCAGCAATGAGGTCGTTCCTAGTAGCACTCTTTGCATGTTTGCCTTCAGGACAAGTCGGGCAGCACGTGACAGTGCGATGTGGCAGAAGCAACGGCAGGTGAATTGCGTCACTGCTGGGAATAAGGCTTACCGCGGCGGGTGGCATTGATTTTCTTTTCTCCACTGTTGGGCCGCGACCGTGCAGTGCGCTCTCAAGCGAGAAACCACTAACTACAGTGACTCATTCTCGTCTACTGCGCAGTAATGTATTCCCCACATTATGCTTCTACGATATTCGTGTCTTGTCACCATGATCACCACCTCCACGTACACGAATTGTAAGAATATGTTGAGTATTATGAACACACATACACTACTGGCCATTAAAATTGTTACACCAAGAATGCAGATAATAAACGGTCATTCATTGCACAAATATATTATACTAGAACTGGCATGTGATTACATTTTCACGCAGGTTGTGTGCATAGATCCTGAGAAATCAGTACCCAGAACAACCAACTCTGACCGTAATAACGGCCTTGATACGCCTGGGCATTCAGTCAAACAGAGCTTGGATGGCGTGTACAGGTACAGCTGCCGATGCAGCTTCAACGCGATACTACAGTGCATCGAGAGTAGTGACTGGCGTATTGTGACGAGCCAGTTGCTCAGCCACCATTGACCAGATGTTTTCAATTGGTGAAAGATATGGAGAATGTGCTGGCCAGGGCAGCAGTCGAACATTTTCAGTATCCAGAAAGGCCCGTACAGAACCTTCAACATGCGGTCGTGCATTACCGTGCTGAAATGTAGGGTTTCGCAGAGATCGAATGAGGGGTAGAGCCACGGGTCGTAACACATCTAAAATGTAACGTCAACTGTTCGAAGTGCCGTCAGTGCGAACAAAGGGTGACCGAGACGTGTAACCAATGGCAACCCATACCATCACGCCGGCTGATACGCCAGTGAGGCGATGACGAATACATGCTTCCAATGTGCGTTCACCACGATGTCGCCAAACACGCATGCGACCATCATGACGCTGTAAACAGAATATGAATTCATCCGAAAAAATGACGTTTTGCCATTCGTGCATTCAGGTTCGTCGTTGAGTACACCATCGCAGGCGCTCCTGTCTGTGATGCAGCGTCAAGAGTAACCGCAGCCATGGTCTCCGAGCTGACAGTCCATGCTGCTGCAAAAGTCGTCGAACTGTTCGTGCAAATGGTTGTTGTCTTGCAAATGTCCCCAACGCCACCGGCGCCAACCTTGTGTGAATGCTATGAAAAGCTAATCATTTGCATATCACAGCATCTTCTTCCTGTCGGTTAAATTTCGCGTCTGTAGCACGTCATCTTCGTGGTGTAGCAATTTTGATGGGCAGTAGTATATTTCATAAGCGGTTCGAGACATGGAACCAAATTTTTGTACCTGATAAAAATATCCTCTTGCATGCCAGGTTGAAGAACCTGAGTGGCCGCATGCGAAATGGAACGGAGTAGAGAGGGTGGCAACTTTATCGGTAATGTCGACTAGGCTTCAGGGTGTCCTCAGTGAGTCTAGGCCTCCCGATAACATCGGTCGACAACTTGCTCTCAGTGCGTCCGATCGTCTCAGCTTGTAATCTGTTTTACGTATGAGGCAGGTTACAGGGGGTGGATTGGGTGACTGATACTACGACGCTTCTATGCTTGGAGACGAGTCTGCATTGCGGTCTTTACTATTAAAAAGACAGAGAATGCATCTGAATGAGTTATATATCTCCCGAAAAGAACGTGGCAGGTACTGTACACTTCGTGCCAGTTATCGGAATATCCAGACAAGTTTTACGAATATGTAAGGTGACAGGAAATTCTATCTTACAATCTCGAGATGATTTGTGCTGACCTTGAAAACCAAACAGGCAATACCTGTCCCATTCATCCCGTGACGGAGAGGTGAAAGTTGGTGACTGGTTCCGGGCCTACCAAGGGTAGTTCAGTAAAGTAAATCATAAAATTAACTCATATCGCCGCGTACTTGCCTTCCCGTAATTACAGCATTCTGTAGATTATTTTAATCTACCAAAACCAATAGTCTGTGTGTGTGTGTGTGTGTGTGTGTGTGTGTGTGTGTGTGTGTGTCACGGTTCGTAGCATAAAATCCTCCCATACAAAGTACAAAGTAAGAGTTGCTGCAGGACTCCAAAACTGGTCTTTTCCGACCTCTCGACCCGTTTTGGAATTAGTACTCTACTGGGAATTATATTAGGTTTCGGATTTCGTACTGCGTTTTCAGGGAACAGTGGACCATTGAAGATGTGTGTGTGTGTGTGTGTGTGTGTGTGTGTGTGTGTGTGTGTGTGTGTTTGGAGCTTACGAACGCTGAACGGCGACGTTATCAGTGGTGGTCAATAGAGAGCTAGAAACATGTTATAGACGCGGGTGAGTCACCTTTTTACCTTTATATGAATTATATGACGCCGAAAACGGTCCTTCGATCCATACTTTGTATTACAACTACCACGCGGGAACGCTGAACCACGATTTTTCTGTTCCCCCGTAGTCTACATCCCAGATGACTCTAGTTGTGTCCACAGGGATAAACCTGTCACTACTTGTTACTCCATTACACACGAAAACCATACACCTTGACCTGTCTACAAAGTTCCTGAATCTTAAAATGTCTAAGATTATTAAGAGAAAAGCACCTAACGTCAGTGATAACATTTACGCAATTTGTTCCACCTTTGTAGCTTGTTATCAAGGACAGTTGAAGAGCTAGATGCTGTTAGGAGAGAGGTGGCTGATGTTTCGTTTGGTGAGTTTTTTTTTGGTCTGTGGTTTCTTTTAGCTTTTTATTTACCAAGATATCGAAATACTCAGGATATTTTCGTTTTTAAATGGAGCGAAACTCTTTTAACGCCGTTTGAAAGCGCCACATAAGAGAAGTACAATGATCAAACGCTCTTCAGTGATTGCAGTGATCCATTTTCCACGCAGTATCTTGGAAAAGTTCTACATTTGATTACAAAGACATTGTTCTAAGCCCTATGAATCTATGTTTAAACAGCAGTAGAAGTGAAACTGGATTGTCCTGTCTCTCACGTTTTGCTTATTTCCCGATTTCTTTTCTTTTTGCTAACTCCATTGCAAACTTTAACGCTAGTTTACGTGTAATGGTCAGACAGAAATCCTACCACGCTAGAAGATGCTCTCAAAACGTATGCACGTGCTGTGTAAGATTCGCGTGTCAGAAACAGAGTAAATAGGATTGCCATCCCCTGTGCTCACTGCCGGTCTCAGCGTTAAATGAATCGTTATCGGGGCATTAGATATTTTCAGTTACGGGTAACACTGGAAGGACATTCTGGTAGGTTTAGAGGGCACATTGGGGCCTCAGTGAATGTTATTGACACATCGTGTGGGAACATAACGCGTAGCAGAGCACGTCTCTTCTCTGGGAGCGTTTAGGATAAACAAAGACGGTTTGTCTTACGGCGCTGACCATCTCTAAACACGCAAACACTGCGCCGGGCAAACAATTGCGTGAGACGCCAGCAACATCGTTAGGGTAGCCAGTGAAAACAAGCGTCGATATCTGTACTATACATAGTGAGCCAGGGTCAGCAAGTTACTTAACTCAGCTTAATGAGCAAATACCGGAAGTGTTACTTGGAGACTCAAGAAGGGTAGGAATGTTCTGATAACAACAATTAGCTGCGTCTGGAATGATGGTCCCCACAGAAACAAAGCCACAACCAGTTTACGAATTGGTAATTATTTGTTGTCTTTATGCTCCTCGACTTTTACATGACATCCTCATTTACACCGAATGGTAATATTAACGTGTAGACAGATAGAAAGTGCGTTAATATTATTATCTTAACGCCTCTTTAAAATATCTGGAGCGTCATGAATGGATTAGTAAGAGGAAACTTGATCTCTAGAACATTAATTAAGTACACAGATAATGAGTGTAGAGCGTGAGTAAAGATGGATAGAAATGTCTTCCTTTACAAACAACGTACACATGTATTGATCTACAACACGTTTTCATTTTACTTTTATTTTACTTTGTACCATAGTTTTAATTCTTGTTTGAGGAGGACGTATAGCAGTCCATTATTTCCCGTATGTCGATTCACGTGAAAGTTAGTCCTGTTGTTGTAATGAGCATTGGGAAGGGTGTGGGGATGCTGGACTGCTATCGCGGACAAGATCCATATTGAAGTGGCTTAGCGTTGTTTTTCTCCGAACTATTGCGAATTGTCATGTGTATCTCTATCGTTCAGAAGAGAGTACTTTATGAAAAAGAACAAGGTTAAGGCCGTCAAGACACTGGACTCGAACACAGCCGGATTGATCTTCAAATCCTTATCTGGCGAGCAAGTTTACGGTTTTTCGTGATTTTCCTGAATCACCTAAGCCAAATGCCCTGATGCTTCATTGAAATGCAGGTCCAGTTTCCTGAACATCTTTCACCAATTCGAAATCGCGCTCCGTCTCATGACCAATTGAAGTTAAACTCTAACTTTCATTTTTAATAATTGCTTCACAGACGTTTGTTTCTGCTATTCTGGATGAAAAGTGAATGAAAGAAAAGGAAAGTGAAAGAAGTCTTTTCCCCTCTAAAAGTGCCAACAGCGCTGCCGAGCTCAATTCTCCATCTGACGGACTTATCATCAAATGTCACATGCCATCGAGACAAGTTAATCCCCGAGAAGGCGTAGGACTTCAGGTAAAATGTTGGGGTGTGGTATGGTGATCAGGAACTTTGAGTAGCTTTCTGTCTTACTATACAGTGGATTAGCGAACCCTGATATGCAGGCTTGTCCATATCTTTTGAATTATTTCAGATATTCGGACACTAAACAAACTGGAAGCACCCAATTAACTCCTTAGTGGTACCATTTCAATGCATGTAGCGGGTACAAAGAGAAAGAGAGAGAGAGAGAGAGAAATTGAAACTGGTCTGACATCTCCTGCATACAGATGCTTTGGACAATTGTCTGTAGCTATGTAGAATGAAAAAATGTTTTACTCCCTAGGAGCTGAATGTGACTGTGTATAGAATTAAATGAAAGAAACTTATTCTGAAAATGTTTATTACTGTTTTGTAAGTCTCTTTCAAAAGACTGTACTGAAGAATTTAGCAGTGATTCGTCTCTAATCACTGTGACTTCTCCAGGGAAATAAACGTTTATCTTCCTTTACTACAAGAATTTATTTTGGACTTTCAGGTTAATTTCTGTCTGGAAACAAAGAACGAAAGTTGCCTAAATGTTCCCTGCTTCTTATCTTGTCAGAAAGTTGCTAAAATGAAAGTACGAGTGTTAACTTGTCAACCGTCGCTCTTTCCTTTTGATATCCTCGCTCAAGACATCCTCTTTGCCTGCTGCTTTAGTGATTAGTATAAAAGAACTAAACCACGGTCCTATAAACAATACATAGCCTTCTGATACGTCACATGTAATTTGAGTCCTATATGATTCTATAATATAATCACTCTCCTTCTCTTTCTCATTATTCATGTTGTGGTGTTGCAAAAGCCTTTGGAATGTTCAGGTTCTCTTTGCGTAAATGATTAGATGCATCCCTAATTTACAATGACAATCTCTTTTTGTTCATGGAGACTGACACCTGGTTCAATAGCCCGCATCTAGTGGTCGTGCAGTAGCATTCTCACTTCCCGCGCGCGGGTTCCCGGGTTCGATTCCCGGCGGGGTCAGGGATTTTCTCTGCCTCCTGATGGCTGGGTGTTGTGCGTTGTCCTTAGGTTAGTTAGGTTTAAGTTGTTCTAAGTTCTAGGGGACTGATGACCATAGATGTTAAGTCCCATAGTGCTCAGAGCCATATGAACCATTTGAACCTGGTTCAATACTAATTTTTTGCGATCACAGTCAGAACGTTACAACAACAAGTGATCCTGTAACATGCAGCAACATTACGACTCAACGATACACTCATTAGTGCAGGAAATGAGGTAATCATCAGTGATAAAGGAAAAATATTACCCTCTCGCTTTCCTCACAGATAGACATAGAAAACATGCCTTTGTGTTACCATTCATTACTGTAAACCGTTAGTGACAGAGTAAAAATGTATCACTCCTCTTATTAAATCCAAAAATCACTGTTGAACGTGATAACAGCAGAAAATGCATCCTTATTGTTACTGAAGTAAACTAAATCACAAAACGAACACATTATGATACATTTCCGTCAAGACCAGAAGAAATACTCTGACGAACACGCCCACAAACTTACCCAGTTCAGCCAGAAGTGATTCGAAAACACCATCGTTAGCTAATAGACTCCTCTGTCCTTAAGAAAGCGGAGAGAGATTCCTTGAGTTTAAAGATGACGATTCAAAATATCTCTCTCTCATTTTAATTTCCTCATTCTTGTCTGAGCCCTTCTCTACCTCTGGTCTACCTACCACCACGCTACCCAGAGAATGGTGCCTCCATTTTAAAAAGTATAGGGGAGAGATTCGTTGAGTTTGAAACTACCAGCCAACTTCCTTTCTCCGCGCATGACATGACCCATTTGCTTCTCTGTCTCCATGCTACGTAAATTTTCAAACGCTGACACAATCACTCAACAGCAATCATAGGATAAAGACATTAAAAACACTGTCCGTAGGTTTCAGTGCAGTTTTGCGAAAGTAAAAATTTAGCATGCCAGATTCGATAATGTTGCAACAAGTGACACATTTAGACAAGTTATATGAAAAGAATCGATGGGGACGTTTCACTATTCCTATAAAGTGAACTGAAGAGTACGTTTCCAGATCTCTCTATATTCCAGTAACTCGAAACCTATAGTAGTTATCATGGCTGAGCACAAGAAGTGTAGTTTTCTGCCGCTGTTCACCATTGGCAAATTGCTACCCACTTTCCTCTTGTAGTGCACTTATTAATCCCTGCCGCAATTGGGATAAAAGTTGTTTGGTTCCTCCAATTAAAACCAATTCATTGAACATGTGTCAGGCATTTGTTGTAATTAACATTTTGTATCTTCTCCGTGACCCATTCATCTCACACACTAAAGATTAGATTTCAATGTCTCTTCAGTACGGAGGTCATAATAAACGTAACAGTAGCTCACATGAAGGTACAGAAAAGAAATGGTCGTCGCCATAACATAGGAAACATCCAAAAATTTGCCTGAAGTCATTTAAAGGAGTAGCGATGAAAACTAAATCAGAAACCTTAACTAATAGTTTACTAGCTGAACTACACTCGTTAAGAATCTTTTATCATTATCTTAACCACTGTGCAACCCCGGTCATTCACTAACTTTGTGTCATGAAACATTTCTCCATATTAGTATACGGGTATACAAAGCATGTTTTCGAATCGTCCTGATGGTAGATGTCAAGTAGGCAGTAAGAACGATCTTGTCGAAACAGGATACATACAACCCCAATTCCTCAAATCGAGACCATTACATCAGAACTTTGTATCATGTAACGAAATTCAATACGCCAAGTTAGTTAGTTACGTGTCCCGTAGGTCATACAATGAACGTTATCATGTGGAACGTCTCAGATAAATAAACGTAGAATACCTACTAGAAGCCTGCATCTCGTGGTCGTGCGGTAGCGTTCTCGCTTCCCACGCCCGGGTTCCCGGGTTCGATTCCCGGCGGGGTCAGGGATTTTCTCTGCCTCGTGATGGCCGGGTGTTGTGTGATGTCCTTAGGTTAGTTAGGTTTAAGTAGTTCTAAGTTCTAGGGGACTGATGACCATAGATGTTAAGTCCCATAGTGCTCAGAGCCATTTGAACCTACTTGAAAAAAACATTCAGTGCATGACAAAACAATTGAAGCACCCAGGAGGGAAGAAGGATACGAAACGAGACTTTTCAGGTAGAGACGGTTTGTGATATTGTTATATCGAGTCAAATTTACAAAGTCGTGGCAGTATAAGCTCATGTACACTGCGATGTCGCACACCCTCTGGCAAGGGTGCATGCACTGAGTGGCTTGGATAGGTTGTCATAAAGCCGTCGTATCCTCCTGATAGCCGGCCTCTGTTGGCCGAGCGGTTCAAAGCGCTTCAGTCTGGAACCGCGCGACCGATACGGTCGCAGGTTCGAATCCTGCCTCGGGCATGGATGTGTGTGATGTCCTTAGGTTAGTTAGGTTTAAGTAGTTCTACATTCTAGGGGACTGATGACCTAAGAAGTTAAGTCCCATAGTGCTCAGTGCCAGTGCTTCTTGATATTCTAGATATTGGTACTGGGACGGAGTTTACATCCGAACTGCTAGTACAAATGTTCTGTCGGGGATAGATTGGGAATGTTGCTGCCCACGGAAGTGTGGTCGAGCGCTGTCCAGTTGTTAAATGACATCACAATATTGTCACATGAGAGGTGAGACGCATGATGTCCGTGATGCGCCATTGTGACATCAGAGTTTCCTCTGTCACTACTACCCGTGACCTGAAGTCAGACGTAGAGGTGCTGATGACCGCGATGTTGACGCCCTCCAGATGCACCAACAACAGTAGTTACAACAGCAGTTGAGTCATATCCGATGGTCCCCACACTGTAACGTCAGGAATAACACTTCTGTGCGACCCAAAAACATGTTCTGTGCCTCCCCAAAACATGTAAAAATGCGTCCTCTCCCCAGGGCGCCGCCGTACTCAATAACACTAGTCATCCGGGATCTTCTAAATCTGCATCGACACTCCACAATCCACCTTACGGCGCGTGACAGAGGCTACCACAACTATTCATTTCGCATCCGGTTTCACTCGCAAATCGAACGAAGGAAAAACAACTGTCAATATGCCACCTATGAGCCGTAATTTCTCCTATCTTATCGTCGTGGTTCTTACGCTCAGTGTATCTTGGAGGCAACAGAATCCTTCTTCAGTCAGCCTCAAATGCCGTTTCTTGAAATTTTCCCAACAGTGTTCATAGAAAGGAGTGTCCCCTTCCCTCTAGGGATTCCCATATGAGTTCCCAAAGCATCTCCGTAACACTTGCGTGTTGTTCGAACCTACGAGTAACAAATATAGCATCCCGCCTCCAGGAGTACTCAATAACAGTTCGCACTAGCGTCCTATATGCGGTCTTCTTTACACATGAACCACTCTTTTCGAGAATTATTCCAATAAACTGAATTCGACCAATCGCCTTCAATACCACACCCCTCACATGCACGTTCCATTTCATGTCGCTTTGCAACGTTACACACAGATATTTAAACGATGTGAATGTGTCAAGCGGGACACTACTAATACTGTATCCGAATATTACGGGTTTGTTTTTTCTACTCAAAATGGTTCAAATGGCTCTGAGCACTATGGTACTTAACATCTGAGGTCATTAGTCCCGTAGAACTTAGAACTACTTATACCTAACTAACCTAAGGACGTCACACACATCCATGCCCGAGGCAGGATTCGAACCTGCGGCCGTAGCGGCCGGCCGGCCTTTTCTACTCACCCGCACTAACTTACATTTTTGTGTATTTAGTTGCTAGCTTCCATTCATCACATCAACGAGAAATTTATTCTAAGTCATCTTGTATCCTCCCATGCTCACTCATCTTCGACACTTTCCTGTAGAATCAAATGGTTCAAAAATGGTTCAAATGGCTCTGAGCACTATGGGACTTAACATCTATGGTCATCAGTCCCCTAGAACTTAGAACTACTTTAACCTAACTAACCTAAGGACAGCACACAACACCCGGTCATCTCGAGGCAGAGAAAATCCCTGAACCCGCCGGGAATCGAACCCGGGAACACGGGCGTGGGCAGCGAGAACGCTACCGCACGACCACGAGATGCGGACCCTTCCCGTAGACCATAGCTTTATCAGCGAACAACCGCAGGTCGCTGCACGCCCTGCCCGCCAAATCATTTATGTATATAGTGAATAACAGTGGTCATATCCACTTCCCTGGACACTCTTGATGATACCCCTGTCTCTGACGAACCACAATTCATCGCTAAAAAATAACTTGACGCCATTCTTCAGCGGTCCATGCAGTCACGACACAGCTCCAAATGCAGCTGCTGTTCTGGTGTTAACGGCAGCCTTCGCGGGGGAGGGTTATTTCCTAGCCCTGCTGCTGCTAGTCTCCGACGAATGGTGTGGCATGACCCGTCACGTTGCAAGAAGTCCATCAGATTTCCTTGGATGACGGACACAGATGCGAAGGGTTTACCATCTGCTCGGTTCACAACACGACGAGCGCCGCTTGTGGTGTTCAAACGGGGTCGACCTGAAGCTTCACGACGAATATGCTTGCTTCCACGTTCCGATACAGCCAACAACGAGTCACTGTCACATTTTAATGCCGAACAAACAGATACATTACACATTTCGACTAGCTTGCCAAACGGAGACCGACAATGAATCGCCTTTCGAACTCTGTCAAGTGTTAATCAAGCTGTCTCAGACGAGTACGTGGCATGGCCGTGTCTTTCACAATGGTCTCTCAACATCTACCGCTGTTCAGGCCCCTTACAGTATCTACACTACCAGGTCTGATAACAACTCTAAACTCGAACAACACTAATATACTCTGATGGCCTTTCTACCCGTCACCAAATCTTGGTGTCAGAATAGTGTGAGCTTCACTTTAACGAGATAAATGTACAAAAGAAAGACCAGAAGGGAAACACGTTTATCGAAATAGCTGCTTGAGTGCCTTCCTTAAAAGATAATATCAGAAACTGATATCATCATTGTACAATAACGAGTAAGAATAACAGAATTGACTAAGTAATAGGCTGGTGACAGTGTTACAATCTGCCCCAACTTGGCTGAAAGCAGTGTAGAATTTACCACAGTTTATGCAACCAGTTCAGACTAGATAGCTGTGAAAGGAAATAATTTACACTACTGGTCATTACACGTCTTTTGAAAACCGCCGTTGTGGAGCTTTATCATATTATCGTTATTCTGTTCTTAAATAACAACAGACAAATGTCGGTTTGGGTTGGGGTGATTGGTGGGAGGAGACCAAACTGCGAGGTCAGGGATCGAAAGAAAGGTAGAGCCACGGGTCGGAACACCACTCCACAACGGCGGTTTTCAAAAGACGTCATGCCCCATACGCTTTCTTCCTTCTCCGATGCGTGTCTACCGTTGTTTGTCCTCCGAAAGCAGAGAGGAATAAAAGCTCGTTTGTCCAGTTTATACGCATTTGGTAACAACATCATAATTCACGTTTCATCATTTACCGCACGCACTTCGGAAAGACATGCATGTCACGCTAATACCAGCATCGGAGTCGCGCTATGTTGCACACTCGCTGCAGTAACGTTTCAGGAAAACGGAAACTTGTTGATCGCCCCTTACACTTCAGCCACACATCTATTTGTGCACACAGCTAGCACGCAAACACTACCCGGTCAATGTCATAGATGTTTGAATACAAGCGGCGTTGTCATACTATTGTTATTCTGTTCTTAAATAACAAGAGACAAATGTCGGTTTGGGTTGGGGTGATTGGTGGGAGGAGACCAAACTGCAAGGTCATCCGTCTCATCGGATTAGGGAGGTATGGGGAAGGAATTCGGCTGTGTTCTTTCAAAGGAACCATCCCGGCATTAGCCTGCAGCCATTTAGGGAAATCACGAAAACCTAAATCAGGATTGCCGGACGCGGGATTGAACCGTCGTCCTCCCGAATGCGAGTCCAGTGTGCTAACCACTGCTCCACCTCGCTCGGTCAAATGTTTATTTACATGGTGGATTGAGCTTAGTATAGTTCTCTCCAACGTTTCTTTAGCGCTTAAATAGCTTTAAAATAGAAAGGATATTATCTCTCTAAAATTTCAGGTTAGTATGTGCATGCACTATAAGGCTCGAAAGCAATTTTTGTTGCAGTAACAGAGATAAAAATTAGTCTCACAAAATGGTTACCGTAGTTACAGCGAACCATTTACGTATTGCGACAACGCAAAAATGGCTCTGAGTTCTTAATATCCGAGGTCATCAGTCCCCTAGAACTTAGAACTACTTAATCCTAACTAACCTAAGGATATCACACACATCCATGCTCGAGGCAGGATTCGAACCTGCGACCGTAGTGGTCGCGCGGTTCCAGACTGAAGCGAATAAAACCGCTCGGCCACAGCGCAACCCATTTTATCAGCATTACAACAGTTCATGCAACATAAACCTGGGTGGAATAGAACTTGTAACCCTCAGCACTCCTACTTTCTCTGCGATGTACCTGTTACGAGGATGCTGATCTGAACCTCACTTATGACAAAGAGAACGACATTCCATTCTAGACATCTCTTCCCGACTGTGTTCCAGCTAGTGATTGCAAGAAGAGATCACTCATTACTCCCTCTTTCTGAACACAGTTCATCCCACGAACGAAGCTGGATTTGCTCACAGTGTGATTTTCAGTTTTCAATTTCCGCAGACGTGATATTTGAACGTAAAATATATCCCTTACACTATTTTTTATAGTATGGGGAAATGGAAAGTGCCTGGCTACAAACGAAAAATACAATATCACACGTCACGTGGGCGAAATAGGAGTAGCTACTGAGGCCAAAAATGTTGGTTTTGTTGAGGGTCTGTGGTACCATGAATGTCGCTAGGTTAACACTGCTGTAAACCGAACAAAAACGGACCTGTGGGGGCAGGGTATGCATAATCTCTTATTGGTGCTGTTCCAGTAGTTGCTGTAGGAAGATGGGTATGTACTTGTCATGGCCTACATCAGAATACGTTAGCAAATATATTAGTTATCACCTCGGTAAATACGAATGTATTTTAGGATATAGTCTGTCTCTGGTCTGTAACTCGCAACTGATGCAACAGATGATATGTACGCATGGATTAACTCCTTCATCCACCGAGCGAGGTGGCTCAGCAGTTAGTACACGGGATCCGTATTCGTGTGGACGACGATTCAGATCTGAATCCGGCCATCCAAATGTAGGTTTTCCGTAATTTCCTTAAATCGCTCTAAGAAAATACCGACATTGTTCCTTTGTTTCTACGTCTTTGAAACAATCCCGTTTTTTGCTCCTCCTGTAATGCACTCCTTCTATAATGTCGACGGAGCATTAAACACTGATTTTCCTTCTGTCTTCCTTCAGTCATACACCTCGGTGAATGTAGGTTGAGGCGGCTAAAGGTGTGAATATTGCGTTAATCTCGTATGGATGGAATGAATTTCAAATCAATAAACTCTCTGCAGCAGAACGGAAATTCATTCTCGTGTTTACTACCCAAGGACGATATTATTGCACTTGGCCTCCTACGGCCCTTGTCGGAAGCGCGGGATAACGTTACAGTAAACAAAAAACATCTAATTTTCTTCGACTGTCGTATACACTGTGCAACTTTGAATACATACTCGAGCAAATTGTCTGACTGTTAGCACAGCAGAGCATATTCTGAACGGCTTCAAGCGCACAAGTAAACACACGAGCCAACGGAAACGCCCTCTTCCCAGATGCAATAATATTGTGATCGATTAATACGTTGTTTGGTTTTGGTACGTAGTTTAAATAGATCTATCTGTAAGTATAGCCTATCAGACAGTGCTGGAACAAACCATCATATCCACACTGTGATCCTTTCTGTTCTCAAAATAACAACGCTCATTAATAGAAACCTAATTTATGATGAATAGTCGGCCGCGGTGGTCTCGCGGTTCTAGGCGCGCAGTCCGGAACCGTGCGACTGCTACGGTCGCAGGTTCGAATCCTGCCTCTGGCATGGATGTGTGTGATGTCCTTAGGTTAATTAGGTTTAAGTAGTTCTAAGTTCTAGGGGACTAATGACCACAGCAGTTGAGTCCCATAGTGCTCAGAGCCATTTGAACCACAGCATGAATATTTCTGCCAACATTTATATCGCAAGCTGGCAGACCTTCGAGCTCAAATCGTGTTCACCGTGTTTCGGGAGGAACAGAAGGAAATATTTCGCGACACGACAGTAGTATTTGACATGTTATCCAGACATCCGAAGCTTTGATAGAGATACTAACTTGTAACGTTAAGACATAACATATGTTACACTGCGCAGGATGCAAATAACAGTTCTTAAAATAAGTCATTAGGGTGAAGTTGACAAGAATTAATTCTGTTAAGCAGACCTCGGCAAGGTCGCAATGGGCATGGTTTTCCGTTTCCTGCTTTCGATATATCATAATATGTTGAGTGTGTAATTGTAACGTGTAAATGGCTACGATGAGTGTTCGTGAAACATAATGTAGTGTTTGTGTTGTTATGTATGAGTATTGTGATCGGAAACTTCATTACACATAATCTTCATCCCTAATTGGAGAAATTCCTACGAAGAAAATTTCTCCTACCACCAGAATTGAAAGCAGATTCCTCTGGGTTGAGCGCCACCACACTGCCTGCGTTACTGACTTTGCCTGCAAAAGAGACTGTCTCCTTCTAATTGCCCCATTTGCACATAACAGATATGGTAGACGACGTAAAAGTGAGTAGACGTACAGACAACACAGGGAGGTCAGAGACAGCTTCGAAAACTTCTAATGGTGTTGCAGGCTAGGTCGGGCAGAGAAACAATTGTTAAGGAAAAATTCGATACGTTGCACCTTTCCCGACGTAATTAGCTCTGATGTTAACCATTCAGGTCGTCGCGCGTGCAAATTCAAGCAGCCTGCCAGACTGTCGACAAACTTGTTCTTCTTTTGGGTTTCTCAGAGCGAACAAACGTAGCTTTTGTTCACCTAGCTTAAATTTATCACTTCTGAAAATGGCACATTTCAACTGATGGCTCTGAACAGTATGGGACATAACATCTGAGGTCATCAGTCCCCTAGAACTTAGAACTACTTGAACCTAACAAACCTAAGGACATCACACACATCCATGCCCGAGGCAGCATTCAAACCTGCGGCCGTAGCGGTCGCGCGGTTCCAGACTGTAGCGCCTAGAACCTCTCGGCCACTCCGGCCGGCTTTTAACTGATAGTGAGCATTTGAACAAGTGGTACAAAAAAAATGGTTCAAATGGCTCTGAGCACTATGGGACTTAACATCTATGGTCATCAGAGGGTGTGCGACATCGCAGTGTACATGAGCTTATACTGCCACGACTTTGTAAATTTGACTCGATATAACAATATCACAAACCGTCCCTACCTGAAAAGTCTCGTTTCGTATCCTTCTTCCCTCCCGGGTGCTTCAATTCTTTTGTCATGCAGTGAATGTTTTTTTCAAGTAGTTTCAAATGGCTCTGAGCACTATGGGAGTTAACATCTATGGTCATCAGTACCCTGGGAACTTATAACTACTTAAACCTAACTAACCTAAGGACATCACACAACACCCAGCCATCACGAGGCAGAGAAAATACCTGACCCCGCCGGGAATCGAACCCGGGAACCCGGGCGCGGGAAGCGAGAACGCTACCGCACGACCACGAACAAGTGGTACCTCACGCAGCTATGACGTCTATACATTACCGCATTTTAGCGCGTGCAAGAGCTTGTGTTTTGCACCCGCAACCTTGTGATTCGCTAACTTCAAACTCGGAAACGGCGCAACGTAACGAATTTCTTCAACAATTATTTCTCAACATTACGTACCGTGTAAGCTTTTCAGACTGTTTCTGGCCGCCCTATACAAGATATTCAAAGAAAAATATAAGCTCGAAAATAAATCACAAGAAAGTGGGAAATTTTGTATGAACGAAATAGGAATTATAAAAATAAAGAGCATAACTCTGACGGAGAGATGCTGAACCGAGTCACCAGCTTTAAGCACATAGTTATCAGAGGAGAGACTGGATGTGGTGTGTATTGTCAGGAGATTAAATACAGAATTGAAATCTAAAACACCACTCAGTATGAAGAAGCAGCTATAACCATGTAACAAAAGTAGTTTTTGAGAACCGCCTGTCTTGCAGAGACATGGATAGTGGTGGAGCTAGACATGAGAAAGCAGAACTGCAGGACTATGAAATAATAATTAAGACTTAATGTACAGAAATAGTTATAAATGAAGGAGTCTGCACTATCAAAGGAGAAGAAACAAAGATGTAGAGGTATATCAAAAGATTGACGGACTGTTGAACTTGGCACCTTCATAAGAAAACGAGGTTAAAAATTCTGCCTGGGAGTGCAGCGTTGTTTTTAAATCAATGTGCACTTACTTTTTGCACTTAGTTACCTCTTAGACAATTACACTTTGGCCGTAGCGTCAATAGTTACTATTATTTTTCCACTGAACTAAAAACTTTTCCCACACAAATTTCTTTAGACATGGCAAAAGTTGGAAGTAAGAAGTTACCACATATTTCGAAAGGGCTCCAACATTCGTGACATTTCCTCAGTAACTTTGTAGGGAAGTGTGTTGAGTCGATTGCTTTACAATTGAGACCTCTTTCTTTGCATTTGTCCCGCTATTTGGCCAACAAGACTGAATAACATTCACTGGGGATTACTGTATCCTTTACGAGATAATCAGGAAATGGAATCCACTATACAGCCCAGAAACGCCTGGCGTTATCATTTTCCGGAAGATATAATCGGCCGCGACAGGTTGATGGAGGACTACCAGCTTTCGTCTCCAGCTTTGGCTGATATTTGGTTTCTGGCGGAATCCGTGGACGTATGTACGAGTATCATCCACGGGTAGATATTCAGGAGGTACCTTTTTCAGCTATCTAAGCATTGTCGAGAAATTAGTTTTCAGATTTACTTTAGGTTGGAACACGACTTATGTAGCGCCCTTTTTGGATAAAACTTGATCATGGTTTATATTTAAAATTGTTAAAGCACGTGTCTAGAAACCTACAGATCATGGGTCGAATCCAGATCGGACTACGAAAATTTTCAGTGTGCCTTTGATCTAGTTTTCACTTCTCAACGTCGTCAGAAGTCGGATTCCAAGTTAAACTGTAGGTCCTCTTTACAAAGTTGGAAAATTGGGGAAAATTAGGGATACACAAATCGTCAGCGTGGTCTCCAGTTGAAACAATTGCACATGGCCACTGAGACACACGAAATTAATTAGTAATTAATTGATTGAAAGCGATGGTTCCATCTGTGGATGCAGTTTAGGGACGTATTTAGCGAGGGTCGCCTGCTAAGGAAGTACGGCAGCATTTGAATTCAGTCACCGATTGCGTAACTCTCATAAGTGAAGGAGCAGACTCTTTCATCAACTTACGCTGAATTCCAGTTTGTTGCAAACTATCTGAAGCGAACAATTTTAAGACGGTGTCATTGTCTATTTTGTTCACTTGATCTAAAACTTAGAACATTAAAAGGGATGGCTGTACAACTAAAATTTCCACAAGCTGAAATTATAACTTCACTTACGTTATTGAGTAACCTGTACGAACATAACAAAATCGTTATTATCATTGTGACAGGTGGAGAACTACTCAATTAACCTTCGTAGATATTACCATTCACCATAAATATCACAGAAGGAAAAATCTCAGGAATACACATATGAGGTGGATCAAGACCTCAGTGCATGAAGCAGACAACATCCAAAATTAATAACACATTCAGAACTGAATAGAATTGTAAGGGAATCGATAAATAGGGGACGAAAGATGCTACTCACCAATTTGCAGACAGAAAAAGTAAGAAGGCAAAGTGCGCACCTGCGTCTTTTGACGCAACTAGAGTTACAGGTGAAAACTTTCCCACCGTTACTGACTCTTGAATGAATATTATGTACTTTTGGAAGTTTAATGTGATCTAGGAGAGAGTAACGACAGGGAAGCAGAATAAATGGGACATATTACCAAGCATATCGAAAATAGAAACCTAAAACATGCCACCTTTTCGTATGCACCTCACGGTCGATCCACTGCTGTGACTGTTGGGGACTCTCCCAAGCAAGACTAGCAGGTGTTACTGAGCTTAAGACTCTGCAAACATTCCAGGCAAAGTAGCGAGTGTAGAACAGCTGCTCCCATGATGCAACACGCGTCCTCCACGCGCCGTACCCCGTGACCTGCCCCCGATACAACGTGCCACACATCTCTGCTGCACACACGCAATCCCAGTTGAGAAATCTCTTGACATGTGAACCGAGCTATTTCTGTAAGCATAAGTGCTACATTTAGCTGTTTTATTTCTTGAACCACACAGACGGATGTTTATTGCTAACAATGAAAATGACGCTGTTCTATTTTGATGTAGTGGTCTGTGTCATATTCGTTAACTTTATGTCTTTGTTACAGTATGATGGACAAGTTATTTGAGGTTCTAGGAAAGTGTAATCAATGTCCAATACTAATATACAAAAGGAAATCTAATATAGTTCCGTTTGAACTTTGACGAGACCAGAATCAAAATGCCTGTTCTAAAGACATGAGGAGTCAAGTTAAAAAATTATTTGCTATTATGTATACTCACGCCCCTGTAATTACAAGCTCGTCATCGACATGTAGCAGGCAAAATGAAGTAAATCATTCTCACTTCATGGTATTCCTTTAACTGTTAATCATTGACCTCTACCGAGTGATGTAGCGCAGTGGTGAGGACACAGGATTCGCATTCGGAAGAACGACGGTTCAAATCCGCGTCCGGCCATACTGATGTAAGTCTTCAGTGACTTCCCTAAATCACTTCAGTCCGGGATGGTTCCTTTGAAAGGATGGGACCGATGACGTCGCTGTTAGGTTCCCTCCCTCGAATTAACCATTAACCTGTCTTACCGGAAGTGGTAAATTAATGATACATTTTTTTCTGCTTGAAAAGTACTAACATGCACACGAGAGGGCGCACATAAAAAATCTGCATTTCTCTATGCACCCCAGATTTTCAACGCAGCATCCGTCAGCTGATGAAAAAACTATCAGCTTTCGTTGGATATAAAGAGAGATAATGTAGTTTTATCCATTTACGAATAATGGACGTTATCAGTGGTAAATACATTCAGTTATATACGTATGATACTTGAGTCACAAACTATTACAAAACTAGTTCAAATTGCTCTGAGCACTACGGGAATTAACTTCTGAGGTCATCAGTCCCATAGAACTTAGAACTACTTAAACCTAAGGACATCACATACATCCATGCCCGAAGCAGGATTCGAATCTGCGACCGTAGCGGTCGTACGGTTCCAGACTGAAGCGCCTAGAACCTCTCGGCCACACCAGCCGGCACAAACTATTACATTTAGCTGTTCAACACACAATGATATTTCAGACTGTGCGCAGATATAATAGGCTGAGATGACGAAAGTCATGGAATAGCGATCTGCACATATAGAGATGGTGATAGTATCGAGTACACAGGGTATAAAAGGGCAACGCATTTCTGAACTCAGGTGATTCGTGTGAAAAGATCTCCGACGTGATTAGGCCGCACGACGATAATAAACAGACTTTGAACGCGGAATGGTAGTTGGAGCTAGATGCATAGGACATTCGATTTCTAAAATAGTTGGGGAATTTAATATTCTGAGATCCACAGTGTCAAGAGAATGCGATGGATACCAAATTCCATGCATTACCTCTCACCATGGACAACGGAGTGGCCGACGGCCTTCTCTTAACGACCTGGAGCAGCGGCGTTTGCATAAAGTTGTCACTGCTAACAGACAAGCAACACTGTGCGAAGCAATCACAGAAATCAATGTGGGACGTATGATGAACGTATCCGTTTGGACAGTGCAGCGATATCTGGACGTAAAGCGCTATGGCAGCAGATGACCGACCTAAGTGCCTTTGCTAACAGCACGACATCGCCTTCAGCGCCTTTACTGGTGTCTTGACCATATCGGCTGCACCCTAGACAACTGACAAACCATAGCCTGGTCAGACGAGTCCCGATTTCAGTTGGTAAGAGCTGGTGGTAGGGTTCGAATGTGGCGCAGACCCCACGATGCCATGGCCCTAAGTTGTCAACTAGGCACTGTGTGAGGTAACGGTGGCTCCATATTGGTGTGGGCTGTGTTTGCATGTATCACTTACTGCAAATAGTTACGTTCGTCTAATTGGAGTTACTTTTGAGCCATTCATGTTCTTGATGTTCCGAAATAACAATGAAATCTTTATGGATCTAGCTATCTAAGGTATTGTAGAATCAAGGAGCAGTAATCAGAAATTAAAATGAAATAAAATTCTTTAAAATGAAGTGAAAGATTCGCCGAGCTCTTTATCCTTTGGTTGGTTGTCGGCTATGAAACGGTAGTTAGTTTTCATCCCACCGTTGGCATAGCTACTGCATCTATGTGTTCTTCGTCTCTGTGGTTTACTGTATTGTCTTGTAGTGGCGTCTAGGAAGAAAAAAATGATCTGAAGGAACCATAGTCGTTTCACGCTGCCTCTTGAGGCAACAGCCGCACATTCACGAATTAAAAAAATAAATAAAGTGTCTATTGTTCATGAAATGATTTGTCTAACAGTAAGAAATAAAATGTAGACTATTAGAGAAACATTTGACACTCGTTTTAATTATGTTGGGGATCGTCTACAGCAAATAAGTCTCACCATAGGCCTTTATTTCACTAATATTATTTGTCCATTACTTTTAGACAAACAATTTCACATAATATAAGACAGTTTTTCCAATTTTTTCGTTTTAAAGTTTTGTTGAGAAAGTAGTAACATAATATATTTCGATATCTATCGGTATCTATTATCATTATTGAGAGTTCGTAGATCAATAAGATGTAGACAAGATTCAATTCACGCCATAATTTGATACATATTTTACTCGAAAGAGATGGGAAATATGATACCACGAGAAAAAATTGACAAAGCTCTGGTCTAAGTCGAAAAAAGGCCTCGCGAAAAGTTGAAAATTTGTGGTAAGGTCTTATGGGACCAAACTGCTGAGGTCATCGGTCCTTAAGCTTACAGACTACTTAATCTAACTTAAACTAACTTACGACTTACGCTAAGGACAACACACACACCCATGCCCGAGGGAGGACTCGAACCTCCGACGGGGGGGGGGGGGGGGGGGGGGGGGGGGGGGAGAGAGCCGCGCGGACCGTGCCAAGACGTCTAAGATCGCTCGACTACCCCACGCGGCAAAGGCCCCGGGAGTAGACGATATTCCGTCAGAACTACTGATAGTCTTGGGAGAGCCAGCCATGACGAAACTATTCCATTCGGTGTGCAAGACGTATAAGACAGGCGAAATACCCTAAGATTTCAACAATAATGTAGTAATTTCAATTTCAACGAAAGCAATTGCTGACAGGTGTGAAAATTACTGAACAATCAGTTTAATAAGTCATCGTTGCAAAATCTTAACACGAATTCTTTACAGAAAAATGGAAAAAACTAGTAGAATCCGACCTCGTGGAAGATCTGTTAGGATTCCGGAGAAATGTAGGAACACGCGAGTCAATATTGATCCTACGACTTCCCTTCGACGGCAAGTAAAGGAAACACAAACCCACGTTTATAGGATTTGTAGACTTAGAGAAAGCTTCTGACACTGTCGACTGCAATACTCTTTTTGAAATTCTGAAGGTAGCATGAGTAAAATACGGGGAGCGAAAGTATATTTAAAATTTGTATAAAATCCAGAAGGCAGTTATAAGTTCGAGGAGTTTGAAAGGGTAGCAATGGTTGAGAAGGGAGTGACACAGGTTTGTCGTCTATCCCCGATGTTGTTCAATCTGTACACTGAACAAGCAATAAAGGAAACCAAAGAATTAAAGCTCATGGAAAAGAAATAAAAAGGTAGAGGTTTGTCGATGACATTGTAGTTCTATTAGCTACAGTAAAGCACTGGGAAGAGTATTTGAACGGAATGGAATTGTCTTGAAAGGAGCACTAAGATGAACATCAACAAAAGGTAATCAAGGATAATGGAATGTTGTCGAATTAAATCAGGTAGTGCTGAGGAAGTTGATTAGGAAACGAGATACCTAAAGCAGTAGATGAGCTTTGCTATTTAGGTAGAAAAGTAAGTTATGATGGCCGTATTAGAAAGGATATAAAATACAGGCGGACAATGTGAAGAAACATGTTTATGAAGTAGAGTGTAGCCATGTATGGAAGTGAAACATGGGCGATTAACTGTTTACACAAGAATAGAATAGAAGCTTTTGAAATGTGGAGCTACAAAAGAATGTTTAAGAGTAAATGGGTAGATCACGTAACTAATGAGGAGGTACTGAAGACAATTGGGGAGACAAGAAATTTGTGGCAGAACTTGAAAAAAGAAGGAATCGGTTGATATTACACTTCCTGATGCATCAAGGGATGACCAAATTAGTGTTGGAGGAAAGTGTGAGTGGGGTAAAATGGTACAAGGAAAACAAGACATGATTACAGTAGGAGATTCAGAAGGATGTATGGTGTAGTAATTATTCGGAGATGAAGGGGCTCGCACAGCATAGTGTAGCATGGAGAGCTGCATCAAACTCGCCTTCGGACTGAAGACCACATCAACAGCCACCACCTTGGTCTTGAAGAGGGACCTTTTGAACCTTTATTTACATAGCTAGCAGCAGCTATTCATGAAATATTTCAACAATCTCTCAAATAAGTAATTAAGCTTTGCTCAATTACCCTGATTACTTTCAAGCATTTAAATCTTTTTGAAAAACTAGACCTGCCGGTGTTCAATTTGATACCACATTTGTCCATTTCCAACTCTTCGTTTGGCTATGACAACCTGGTAAAAATTTTCCCTCAAATCACTAATTAAATTTTTCTTTGTTATCCTGATCACTTTCAAACAATTAATTTTTTTAAATGTAAACGTCACCTTGGTCAATTTGATATCCTCATTCTTCATTTCCGATACTTCGTCTGGCTAGGAAAATTCTGACGAAACCCCATTGTGTATTTCTAGGGAGTCTTGATTACGCTCCGCTTAAAACCCGTCAAAACTATGGAGAACTGGTCTTTCTGACGGTGTAAGAGCTAGCATCTTAACTGCATAGTTGATTAGTGTAAATAGGTCGACACTTACAAATAACACGGTGTAAATTATTCCGTGTTGATCTCTAACTTACTTAGGCGAGATGACGTACGAGATGACATTATGATCATGTGCAGGTTGAAACAATCACAGCCCGGATGGTGATACAATAATTTCTTCGACTTGTAAATGCATCGAGCGCTCTCAAATGACCTCCTGAAAAACGGAACTTCTCCTCCAATCTTCCACCTCTGTATATTTCTTCTGCTTCTTCCTCTTCATCTTTTTTTTCTTTGGTTCACCGATAGTTCGTTATTTTTGTAACTGAGTCGAAACGATTGTGGCCCAATAATGTGCTTGTACTTCAGGAATAGATGTTTCAGCAAGTCGAATCATTCTACGTACTTAATCCATCAGTTAACACAGCAAGGTTCTTTTAGGCTGCATGCATCGTGAATAGATGTAGCTGGCATCGAAGCCGGTGATTCTACTGTAGTTGTGCTGTGTATCATGTACAATCGAAACCTGCGCCAAGCTGAAATGCGACGTAATATACACGCGGTGCACGTACGATATAACAGCTGCTTCGTTTCCAGCATTTTATGTTGTATTCTGAAGTCGTATCCCGCTAGTGAGTTATAAAGTGGCCGTACAGGCAATAAAATCACGCCAGATTCGAGCAGCATGTGAAAGACTTCCCGCACTTTATATCTACACGTGCAGGTAATAGCTAACCTCATAGGAATGTTGCCTGAATTCCAATTCAGAAAAGGTTTCAGCTACCATAAGAGTTTTCTTTCTGACGTTAGCCACCACTTCATTTATGATCGTTAAAAATAATGTTCCTATAATAGAACCTTGGAAAACTCGCTCGAAATTATTTTTATACTAGACGATTTGGCCCAGTCAAGAACGATGTGTTGAATTCTATCATCTGGAATGTCTTGAATACATTCACAATGTAAGTAGGCTGTTTAGGTTCTTGTATTGGTAACGCCACCGCCGCGTAGCGCTCTGTATGAAAATCTCTGGCTGTGCTGTATGCAGTCTGTGGCTGGGTGGCATTGTTGGAATTTGCTATTGTAGTGTTGGGCAGTTGGCTGTTAACAGCGCGTAGCGTTGCGCAGTTGGAGGTGAGCCGCCAGCAGTGGTGGATGTGGGGAGAGAGATGGCGGAATTTTGAGAGCGGATGATCTGGACGTGTGTCCATCAGAGACAGTACATTTGTAAGACTGGATGTCATGAACTGCTATATATATTATGACTTTTGAACACTATTAAGGAAAATACATTGTTTGTTCTCTATCAAAATCTTTCACTTGCTAACTATGCCTATCAGTAATTAGTGCCTTCAGTAGTTTGAATCTTTTATTTAGCTGGCAGCACTGGCGCTCGCTGTATTGCAGTAGTTCAAGTAACGAAGATTTTTGTGAGGTAAGTGATTTGTGAAAGGTATAGGTTAATATTAGTCAGGGCCATTCTTTTGTAGGGGTTATTGAAAGTCAGATTCCGTTCCGCTAAAAATATTGTGTGTCAGTTTAGTGTTGATCACATTAGGTAAAGAGCGAAATGTCTGAGTACGTTCAGTTCTGCTCAGCTGTTTGAAAATCAAATAATGTAAGAGGTTTGTCATAACAGTAATTCAATAATTTTTCTATGGGGACGTTTCAGCAAAATAAGACCGATACAATGTAAACTTGAATTTAGTTCACTAGGTGACATTACGGAATTATCTAGAATACCTTCCAAACGTGATACAACACATCAACCTCGGCACTGTTATTTGTTGCCCGTTGTATCTCATCGGTCAACAAAGTGAGTTAGGTGTCGGGAGTCCTGCTGAATATCCAGCAGAATACCCGACACCTCAAGGTGTCAGCAGATTGCTCCTGAAGAATTACAGAGTGAATTAAGTTTCACAAAATCGCTGTTTGCAGAATCGATATTTATTCCTACGGAGAAAGTTTTCGTTCTTCATAGAGATCATAATACACTGGCATAAAACTTCTCCATAATTCAGATTGACGTAAGTGATATACGTCTATGATTATGAACATCTGATCGATAACCTTTCCTGAAAACTGGAATAACTTGCGCCGTTTTGCGATTTGTTAGAATCCCAGAACCCTTCGTTGCTCCAGCGGCCGACGGTGAATTACCTCTAGAAGCTAAAAAGATTTTCCGCAACAATTTGTGCAAAGTATTTAAAGAAAGCGTTCCCCATTCTTGCAAAAGATGGTACTAGTCAAAACTAGAAGAGATGTCCTGTAAAGATACTTTCGGAAACAAATATTATTTGAGATGTGAGCCATTTTTCTTGCATTGAGACGAGTCAGTAGGAGTAGACTATTCAGTGCTCATTTCTCAATGGATAAGTTGTTATCTGTATTGAGTTGTCTGACTGTGATGCTACTGCCGATCATAGCAAGTACAACTGTGTCCTACAGCGGCCATTCTACAGGGTTCAGCAGAATGAATAGTAGGATATAATTAGGACAGAACTTCGAAACGAACTGACAAATTTATCGAAGCGCACATCGAAAATGAAGGAAAATATTACATATCACATACGCCATTTAATTGGGTTTTGGATATATCGCTATAAAGATGGTCACCATTCCGTTCTGTGCATTCCTCCAGGCGGCGAAGAAAGATTCCATCACCCGATTCAGCACGTTAACGGGATCTAAATGGTTCAAATGGCTCTGAGCACTAGGGTACTTAACATCTGAGATCATCAGTCCCCTAGAACCTAGAACTACTTCAACCTAACTAACCTAACGACATCACACACATCCCTGCCCGAGGCAGGATTCGAACCTGCGACCGTAACGGTCGCGCGGTTCCAGACTGAAGCGCGTAGAACCGATCGACCACACCGGCCGGCAACGGGATCTCCTCCGCATCTGTACGTACCATTTTCTTGAGCTCAGCCACAGTTTGACGACATGTAGCGTATTCTTGACTCTTCGAGAACCTATACACCAAAAGACAGTGCCAGTTAAATCGGGCGATCGGGCTGGTGAGTGAATGTCTCCAAATCTGTAAATCAATCAACCAGAAGAACGACGCCTCAAGACGGTCATGGACTGGCGTGCACTATGAACTGTTGTCCCGTCCTGTTGGAACTATATGTCGTTGTTCAACCTCATTAACATCACTTAATGTGCAGACATAAAGGTCCACTAAGTACGCCAAACGAAGCCATGCTGTACCACACGGTCGCACGTTCACAGTGTAGTGGTTTCTCATGCAGCCGACGAGAATTAACTTTGTTACGTGCTGCCCAGTGTATGCAATTCTGTCTGTTTATACAACAGTCTGAATGAAAATGAGCACCATTCGACATCAGCATGTTGTTTTGCATCTGCGGGTCAGCTGCAAAAATTTCCAGGAAGGGCAGCTTTATCTTGTTCGTTTAGTTTCTGTACGGCATACAATATGTGTGGGTGGAAATGTAGGTTAACACGGATCATGAATCCCAGGCAACGATCTGATGTTATTAGCACCGAGGTAAATCCGGCAGCAGAGCGGTGAGGATTTCGGATGAGTGACACATCCACTCCACTCTTTCCAATGACCCTCTGCCATGTTGCACCCACCATACTAATGCCTGAGGATACAGAACTGTATCATGGCATTTCAACTTGAAGGCGACGAAAGAGTTGCTGAACTGTGATGGGAGATTCGTTATTTTTGAAGTACGCCTAGAAAGCGAATGCTCTATCCTCTGAAACCCATAGGGCATTAATTGCAAATAGATACCCTACCTAGATGCAGCGCATTCATACTTATTTCAGGCATGCGCAACAGCAACACAACACTACGTGAGTTAAATCCTACTATTAATTCTGCCGGACCCTGTACGAGCATCAAAACAACATTAGGGATTCCGTAGCGTACGAACAACATAAACAGTGGAATGGAGGCCTATTATTCCACGCGAGTTACAGATACTGTATCCCGCCACCAGCGACATTAACCGACAGTCCCGTGTCCTACACGACTAACGATAGCCTCAGTGTGACAGTATATATAGACAGTAGGTGCTTTCAGTGATTTGCAGACATCGGATCATTTGGAACAAGGACAAAACATCGCGACAGATCTCACACAGTTTGCTCGGCAGATATGAAGGGCCAGTGTTGCGACGATTGGAAGATGGCTCTGTATGTCCATTTTTATTGAAATGGTTGCGGAAGCTCGGCTGTTCAATATTAAATGTCGAATCAAAACACCTCTGTGCCGTCTAAATCCCAACTGTTATTTTATTTGGGCAACCAGTTTCGGCGCCACATTACGCCATCTTCAGATCCCGTGACCAACGTGCAAAAGAATCCCACTTCTGATCAAGTCAAAGTAGGGACCAGCATTCAGTGACTGACATTCGTAGATTTTTTGACACAGCGATCGCTTCGATCATCACTTGCCGATTTTAAAATGATCCCGAACCAAGTTTTCGAAGCATTGGTGTTGCTGAAAGCATAAGAAAAGCTCTTTCGTGTTCAGTTCTTAACGATCAGTTACATTATCCACATCGCTCAC
Source organism: Schistocerca gregaria (assembly GCF_023897955.1). NCBI lineage: Eukaryota > Metazoa > Arthropoda > Insecta > Orthoptera > Acrididae > Schistocerca > Schistocerca gregaria. The sequence continues at coordinate 179,098,677 of NC_064931.1, read as the reverse complement.
AAGGTGTGCTAACTCTCGGGCCACTATGTAACTGGGCCAGATTTCACTTCTCCCAATGGATTCTAAGCCGGAGCACTGAATTTCCACAATTACACGACTTGCTGTTTTTAAGGAAGAGGTTAAAAAATGGGTGTGCTTTATTCACGAAGGGGAACCATCCATTTTCTATCCAGCACAAACGTTTAATGAGCAATACTGGTCGAGGAGGTTTAGGTCTCTCGGTCTCCTGACCTCAGTTTCCTTGATATCTGACTATGAGTACAAATAAAGGTATTGGCGTGTTACACTGACATAGACAAGGTGGACACGTTACAGTATCTCGTGTGACGTATATGTTACCAATTTCGAGCGATTACTGGTGTGTCTGCGCGATGTTTGAGGATGTGCGAGAACGAATGGTATATATATCAAGCATCTCCTATAGTGTCAATATGCAGGTGGCTAGCACAGGGCGACATAGCACGTACTTCAGTAAGTATTTATCTCTAAGCATAGCACGTTCTTCAGTAAGTATTTATCTCTAAGCATTTGTTTGTAGGAATCTTTTTCCTAGTTTTTATCAAATTATCTCCTGTAAGAGTATTGGATAGGCTTCTTTGGAACAACCGGTCGTGTTTACTGCCGGCCGGAGTGGCCGAGCGGTTCTAGGCGCTGCAGTCTGGAACCTCGCGACCGCTATGGTCGCAGGTTCGAATCCTACCTCGGGCATCGATGTGTGTGATGTCCTTAGGTTAGTTAGGGTCATGTAGTTCTAAGTTGTAGGGGACTGATGACCTCGGCAGTTAAGTCCCATAGTGCTCAGAGCCATTTGAACTTTTTTGTGTTTCCTCTTCTTCTTCACGTAAAATACTCTTTTCTTTAGTGATAAGCCTGTGGCTGTAGGGTTTGCACATATCTAATTAGTGGCTTTCCGCAGGAATATTGCGCTCTTTCTTGATGTTTTATATGCAGCACACGTATGTGAGCGTCCTCGCGTGGGTCAACTTCAAGATAAACATGGCCAAGTTTGAATGTATCTACAATCATTAACGTTAATATTGGGACACTATGAGTTTTTTACTTCGTAGCATTATAATTTTATTCTTAGCCGAACAAAAATAAAAGATAATCAACTACTTTTATCAAGGTAGATGTCCAGTAAATAAAAGTATGAACTTTTTTACCCAAGTTACAACAACTGTTAAATAATACGTTTAAAAAAACGCTCTTTAATTTTCACGTTACTTTAATATTCGGACAGTTGTCGGTGTAGTACTTGTTTTGATTGTTCACGCCAAGTTATGTACTCTGAGCTAGAAGGCAGTGGAGTACTTTGGCACGTATAATAAGAAGACTGAAAAACGAGGACCTTATAAACTCTGCCGGCCGATGTGGCCGAGTGGTTCTAGGAACTTCAATCTGGAACCACGCGATCGCTACGGTCGCACGTTCGAATCCTGCTTCGGGCATTGATGTGTGTGTTGTCCTTAGGTAGTTATGTTTCAGCGGTTCTAACTTGTAGGGGACCGATGACCTCAGAAGTGAAGTCCCACAGTGCGCAGAGCCATTTGAACCATAAACTCTGTACCTCAAAAAGGGCAGACCAAGGAAGTTGGATGCACGTGACAAGAGAAATCTAATACGAAAAATAAAGAAGGACCCTACACTCAGAGCACTCATATTAGCAGGTGAGCTTTTAAACGAGACTGTAAAGAAGGTACATCACGAAACCATTTAAAATTTTTGAGTCAGATGGACGACGAATGGCGTGGCAGAAGAAGTATAAAGAATTTAAAGTCACAAATGTTAAGCTGACCGTAAAACATTGAGATGGCAATGTTATTGTCTGGAGCTGTATATCCACTTGAGGAGTGGGCGAATTGTGTTCATCGACAGTATTATGGATTAATATGTCTGTTTGAAAACATTAAAAAACAATTCGCGAAAAGTGCTGAGAAAATGGATATATCAAACACGTTTAAGTTTTACTAGGACAATGATCCGAAAAATAGGGCCTCGTATTGTGCAGCAATATTTGTTGTACCACCTCCCGAAAGTCTTGCAATCATCACTTCAGTTATCAGAGTTCACTCCTACTCAGAATGTATAAGAACTAGAATGACGTATTAGAAAAACACCGATATTTTCCAAAGAAACTACGAAGGGTCGATTAAAATCAGGGGGGGGGGGGGGGAGTTATATGTACTGACTGCTTAAAAAGATCGTTAGGAGTATGTCGCAGCGCTTGAAAGAACTGATACAACAGAATGACCATCCGAAAAGATATTGAAACATATATTTTTCACAAAAATTTGTCTAGAATCAATTAGCTCTGAGAGGTGCCCGAATATTAAGGTAACGTGAAAACAGGACCGATTTTTATTTAAATTGTATTATTAAAGAACTTTTGTATGTTACATTAATAAAGTTTATGCTACTATTTACAAGAGATATAACTTAAGATAATGCTTGGTTACGTTCTTTGTTTGTTTTGTTAAAAATAAAGTTATGGTATTACAAAGCAAAAATCTTATATTGTGCGAATATCAAGTTTACTCACTGTACGTAAGTATTTATTGATTCGAATGAAATAACAGACTCCTTTAAACCTACAGTAACTATGTATTGACTTCGATTGCCGTATATCATTCAAAATATAAGATTTTATGATGGCACACCATTCCAACTTACTATTTTCAAAGCTACGCGTGCAGCATGACCACATAAAAGGTCGTATGAACATAACTAATCAACAGATTAAGACTTTTGTTAGCAGTGAACCAAAATCAAAATTTCGCCAATGTAAACACCATCTATTTCTTTCCGGTAATATTTCAAATTTGCCTAATAGACGTCGATCTTACGTGAAACTATACTTTCTTTCCATTTCACGGAAAAATTGTTGTCGGACAGTTACACGTAAATACACTGACGGAAAAATACTCAACACCATACAATAATTAATGTAAAGAATTGACATTTCGGGAAGGCATTTGTCTAGGTAGCATATTTAAGTAATTAACACTGTAAGATCACAGGTTAATATTAGCGCAAGATAAGCCACTGCAAATGCGAAATGCTGGTACTTTAATCACAGGTGTAGCCGCCAGAATGTTGAATACAAGCATGCAGATGTAAATTCATTATGTTCCACAGATGTGGCCGTGCGGTTCTAGGCGCTACAGTCTGGAACCGCGCAACAGCTACGGTCGCAGGTTCGAAACCTGCCTCGGGCATGGATGTGTGTGATGTCCTTAGGTTAGTTAGGTTTAAGTAGTTCTAAGTTCTGGGGGACTGATGACATTAGAAGTTAAGTCCCATAGTGGTCAGAGCCATTTGAACCATTTGTTCCACAGGTGCCGGATGTCAGTTCGTGGGACGGAGTTCCATGCCTGTTGCACTTGGTCGGTCAAAACAGGGAAGGTTAATGCTTCTCCTGGATGACGCTGGAGCTGGCCGCGGTGGCCAAGCGCTTCTAGGCGCTTCAGTCCGGAACCGCGCGACTGCTACGGTCGCAGGTTCGAACCCTGCCTCGGGCATGGATGTGTGTGATGTCCTTAGCTCGGTTAGGTTTAAGTAGTTCTAAGTTCCAGGGGACTGATGACCTCAGAAGTTAAGTTCAAATGTTCAAATGTGTGTGAAATCTTATGGGACTTAACTGCTAAGGTCATCAGTCCCTAAGCTTACACACTACTTAACCTAAATTATCCTAAGGATAAACACACACAAGAAGTTCTAAGTTCCAGGGGACTGATGACCTCAGAAGTTAAGTTCAAATGTTCAAATGTGTGTGAAATCTTATGGGACAGAAGTTCTAAGTTCCAGGGGACTGATGACCTCAGAAGTTAAGTTCAAATGTTCAAATGTGTGTGAAATCTTATGGGACTTAACTGCTAAGGTCATCAGTCCCTAAGCTTACACACTACTTAACCTAAATTATCCTAAGGATAAACACACACACCCATGCCCGAGGGAGGACTGGAACCTCCGCCGGGACCAGCAGCACAGTCCATGACTGCAGCGCCCTGACCGCTCGGCTAATCCCGCGCACCTCAGAAGTTAAGTCCCACGGTGCTCGGAGCCATTTGAACCATTTGATGACGCTGGAATGGACGTCCGATAATGTTCCATATGTGCTCTAATGGAGGGAGATCTGGTGATTGAACAGGCCAAGGGAACATGTCGACACTCTGTAGAGCATTTTTTGTTTCAACAGCGATATGTGGGCGAGCGATATCCCGTTGGAAAATACCCCCTGAAGTGCTGTTCATGAAAGGCAACACAACAGGTCGAATCACCAGATAGACTTACAAATTTGCATTCAGAATGTGGGATAACCACGACAGTGCTCCTGATGTCATACGAAATCGCACCGTGCATTATAACTACAGGTATAGAAAATGGTTCAAATGGCTTTCAGCATTATAGGACTTAACATCTGAGGCCATCAGTCCCCTAGAACGTAGAACTACTTAAACCTAACTAACATAAGGATACCACACACTTCCATGCCCGAGGCAGGATTCGAACCTGCGACCGTAGCGATCGCGCTGTTTCAGACTGAAGGGCCTAGAGCTGCTCGGGCAGAGCGGCAGGCACAGGCATGGAACCAGTGTGACTAGCACGTAGACAGGTTGGTTGCAGATCCTCAACTGGCCTCCTTCTGACCAACATATGGTCACCACTGGCACCGAGGCAGCGCCAGCTTTTATCAGTAAACACAACAGACTTCTACCTTGCCCTCCAATGGGTTCTGGTTTGACGCCATTGATGTTGCAAACGGCGGTGGTTTGCGGTCAGACGGGTCTGGATCGGAGCTGTAACAGTTCGTTGTGTCAATGTCGTTCCAACTACTCCTCAAATCGCTGCTGCAGATGTATTACGATGCGCCAGAGCCAGACGCTGAACACAATGGTCTTCCGTGTTGGTAGTGGCAATTGGCCGTCCGGAGTCCGGTCTTCTTGCGACCATACATTCTCCTGATCACCGCTGCCAGTAATCGTGTGCAGTGGCTACCTTCCTGCCAAGGCTTTCTGCGGTATCCAGGAAGGAACATACACCGTCTAGTAGCCCTAATACACAATCTCATTCAAATTCAATGAGGTGTTGATAATAGCGCTTTTGTCACCTTAAGGCATTCTTGTCTAACAAATTCATCATCTCCAATCTTAAAGGTAGCTAACCTTACGATATTTACAGCGTCTATTTAAAGTGAACCTGATTCACGCCACTCTTATGCGACTGGGGTGAAATTTGAATGCACATCATCTTTCAGATGGAGAAACAGCCTACGAACTTTAGTTTATGTGGTACAATACTTTCTTGATGTTGAGATTTTTTTCTGTCAGCGTAAAGCTTGAGATTTATGAGTCCATACAACTAACCCAGATCGTTCCTTTTACATCGCGTGCCGATTTTATTTGTCAACATCGATCATCTTTGCGCAAATTCATAAACACCAAGCTTCCTTGCATTATTCGCACAGAGATTGTTGATGATTTGACAGCTTCACAACTAAAGAAAATATTTCATTACTGGCTGAAGTGTCAATATTAAAACTCTAACCTCAAGTTTCACAGGTGTTACAATCACATGAGACGATTGAGAAGTAGTTTGCGTTTCTTCGGGGAATGGCGACCAGAGTTGGCAGCGAATGGACGCACAGCCGTCGGGCACGTGGGAGGCGCTAACAGGCCACAAATTAACAGGGCGCCCATTATCGAACAGTGTGCCTTTTGTTTGCGCACCCCCCACAGGCAACAAGCTTGACGCCAGCGTTAAGTAGCAATTAACCCAAACCACCAAGAGGCCGCCACGTATTTGGCTTCTTTCTCTGAGCTCCAAAATAAATATGTTTGTTTCCGCATTTTGTGCTGCCGTATCCGGTTACGTGGACGTCCAGAAAAACTCATATGCTTGTCGCCGCTGCCGTTACTTTGCAAGAACTTGTATGGAAAAGACAAACAAATAAATGGAAGAATAGTACCTTTGGTATGCAGTGAAATGATGAGATTAACTATTTAGAATGTCTGCTGACACGACTTTGAAGTGGGTCGGAAGAGACATGATTCCAAACGTTAGGTTTCGTGAGCAGAAAAAGATTCCATAACTGCTCCCTGTAAATACTTCAGTGAGTATATACATTCCTGGAAATTGAAATAAGAACACCGTGAATTCATTGTCCCAGGAAGGGGAAACTTTATTGACACATTCCTGGGGTCAGATACATCACATGATCACACTGACAGAACCACAGGCACATAGACACAGGCAACAGAGCATGCACAATGTCGGCACTAGTACAGTGTATATCCACCTTTCGCAGCAATGCACGCTGCTACTCTCCCATGGAGACGATTGTAGAGATGCTGGATGTAGTCCTGTGGAACGGCTTGCCATGCCATTTCCACCTGGCGCCTCAGTTGGACCAGCGTTCGTGCTGGACGTACAGACCGCGTGAGACGACGCTTCATCCAATCCCAAACATGCTCAATGGGGGACAGATCCGGAGATCTTGCTGGCCAGGGTAGTTGACTTACACCTTCTAGAGCACGTTGGGTGGCACGGGATACATGCGGACGTGCATTGTCCTGTTGGAACAGCAAGTTCCCTTGCCGGTCTAGGAATGGTAGAACGATGGGTTCGATGACGGTTTGGATGTACCGTGCACTATTCAGTGTCCCCTCGACGATCACCAGAGGTGTACGGCCAGAGTAGGAGATCGCTCCCCACACCATGATGCCGGGTGTTGGCCCTGTGTGCCTCGGTCGTATGCAGTCCTGATTGTGGCGCTCACCTGCACGGCGCCAAACACGCATACGACCATCATTGGCACCAAGGCAGAAGCGACTCTCATCGCTGAAGACGACACGTCTCCATTCGTCCCTCCATTCACGCCTGTCGCGACACACTGGAGGCGGGCTGCACGATGTTGGGGCGTGAGCGGAAGACGGCCTAACGGTGTGCGGGACAGTAGCCCAGCTTCATGGAGACGGTTGCGAATGGTCCTCGCCGATACCCCAGGAGCAACAGTGTCCCTAATTTGCTGGGAAGTGGCTTTGCGGTCCCCTACGGCACTGCGTAGAATCCTACGGTCTTGGCGTGCATCCGTGCGTCGCTGCGGTCCGGTCCCAGGTGGACGGGCACGTGCACCTTCCGCCGACCACTGGCGACAACATCGATGTTGAGCAATTCGGCGGTACGTCCACCCGGCCTCCCGCATGCCCACTATACGCCCTCGCTCAAAGTCCGTCAACTGCACATACGGTTCACGCCCACGCTGTCGCGGCATGCTACCAGTGTTAAAGACTGCGATGGAGCTCCGTATGCCACGGCAAACTGGCTGACACCGACGGGGGCGGTGCACAAATGCTGCGCAGCTAGAGCCTTCGACGGCCAACACCGCGGTTCCTGGTGTGTCCGCTGTGCCGTGCGTGTGATCATTGCTTGTACAGCCCTCTCGCAGTGTCCGGAGCAAGTATGGTGGGTCTGACACACCGGTGTCAATGTGTTCTTTTTTCCATTTCCAGGAGTGTATGTGGTGACCGGTGGAATCTTTTTCTTTGAAGACTCGAGCATACTCGCCAAATAATTTTTGTAGGTTATTTTCTGTGAGCGGGTGCATTACCCGTCTTAATACCGTACCGGATGATTCAAAAAGGAAGAACAGATTCCAGTAGCTTATTAAAAATAAGTTGTAAAAGTGAAAAACACGCCCGTTCTCCATATAGCTGAGGACACTATTTCCGGACGAATTATCGGAGGTTTCGAATTTTCATCTATAGAGTAAAGTAAATCTCCATAACGTAAGAATTTGGGGCTCGCAAAGTACTAGCGTCGTCGTCGAACATGAAACGGAATGATCAAAACTAAATGTGTTTTGTGCCATTTCTGTTCACCAAGCTTATGGACTTCTCTTTTTTTGAGGAGAAAACAGTGACAGGAATGTCATACATGGACATAATGGTTGTATTCTCAACTTCACAAAGATTCCAATCATTTCATTTTTATGCATGACGGCGCCCGCCTCACTTTCACTTTGAAGTGCGCCGTTATCTTGACAACACCATCTCACGACATTGGGTCGGAAGAAGTGGAGAACCTCCCAAATCACCGGACCTCACACCTTGCGAGATTTTTCTGTTGGAGTACATACTTTGTCCCATCTATGGCCGCTACTCTTCAAGAATTGAGAAATCATATTGTTGAAGTTGTCTATTCAATACACAACGACGTTTTGATTCATGTGTGGATTGAAAGGGACTACTGTTTCCATGTTTCTCGAGCAACGCGTGATGCTCATGTTGAGTGTATGGTATAGTGTCTGAGCGAACACAAAACTTTGAATCTTCCTCTACCCAGTGACATGTGCAATGTATTGGTATTTTTCATACCTTGTCCGTAATAAACAACTGCAGTCCGTTCTTTCCACACTGTGTTATTGAGGGTAATGATAAGGCTCGACTGGGCACGTATTGAATGTTAGCAGTTTCTTCAACTTTTCGACACCACTAGTTCTGATCTTTATAGGCGTACGAGTCTAAGGCTGGTGAATGGCGGCAACATTACTAGAGTTACTCTCCTTGAATGACAGGAATTCGCGACAATTCGGTTCAAATGGCTCTGAGCACTATGGGACTCAACTGCTGTGGTCATTAGTCCCCTAGAACTTAGAACTATTTAAACCTAACTAATCTAAGGACATCACACACATCCATGCCCGAGGCAGGATTCGAACCTGCGACCGTAGCAGTCGCACGGTTCCGGACTGCGCGCCTAGAACCGCGAGACCACCGCGGGCGACAACGCGACAATTCGAACTTGTTTTTTTTTATCGCGAAGTGAAACGTCGCCTTACTGCACCGGATTCTATTCGCGACAAGCTCATTTGCTGTAAAATGCTGAACACATTCCATCCCTTCACATTCGTTCAGCCGTGGCCGATAATGAGTACTGTATGTATCAAGCACAAAACAAAGTCAGGCCTACTCATTATCTGAGTGGCAAGTTGTGTTAAATATTATCTCTATGACCATTTCAAATTTTATGAAAGTTTCACAGATTACAACGCAGCAGATGAAACGAGTCTTAGGATCAAATATAAAATGTTAAGTTTAGAAGACAAAATGAGAGAGCCTGCTAAAATCCTAGAAAGTACTTCTACCCAGAGCGTTATGACAAATTTGACCCTGATAGGTTTACTTTTTATAACATCAAGAACAAATGCCGCATAACTTCGAACTTTTGCGCTAAAGCAAGACGAATTACCTGGAAAACTAAAATGGACATCTGCACTAAAATCGACCGCTATTGATGGTACCGGGTACATTCAAAGCTTTGGCTTTAAATAAAGTGATCTTGGAATGCAAGACATAATCAGAGAGTTTCGCTATTCATTTTATGAGTGTCACAATAAAGTATGCCAAGATTCATTCATTCCTCTTTACGTGACGCAAGAATGCCCATAGCGTAGACCATCGGTACGAAAGAAATAAAAACAAAGGTGTCACATTCAGATACTATATACCTAAATTTATTTCTGGAAATGGAGAAATATTCAGAGTGTGTCAAAATACGCTTGTTTACATGTTGGGAATTTCAAAATTTACTGTTCGAAGGTTTGGTAAAGATCATTTGAGGACTGATTTATCGCTACGAGAAAGAGGACGGGGTGATACCCTTTAATACCTTTTCAGAACATCATGCGAAGCAAATAGGTGGTGTAAAGAAACCCAACTTTGACACCCTTTAAGTCACATTATTGCCATGATCATTCAACACGCCAGTACCTAGCAAGTCAGATGCTCAGAATGTTCTGAGTTATAAGAACGCATTAAAGGAGTCAAAATAAGAGGGATGTTGCATGAAATGGTAAGTTGCTCATTGAACTTGGTTATCATAAAATGTGAGCGAAGGCGTTTTTAAAACTGCTGAAAATTCAGAATGAGCGAGAAATAACGATGTCTTTTGACTGTGGCAAGAATTCTTCTTACCTAAACTACCGGATCAGAAGGCATGTTATAGCTGCCACCGTTATTTGTTTAACTTATTTACTAAGAAACTAAGAGCACAAAGCAGTCTAAGGAAAATAATTTATATATTGCTGGACATAAAATGAGGGTTTCAAAAGTTCAAATGAAATACTCTTCTGTCTGGGTCATAAATTAAGAAATAGATTTTTCTCTTCAATGGTGCACACTGCACACCTTCTTGCCGATGGATGCGCTGTCAAAACAAAACTCAAACAGTGATGGGTATGCTAAATGAGTGATTGGCAACTGAAGCACCAACATAATAAAAAAATAGTGTTAATTTTTCTGGTACCCGGCCACATTTATGTGCCATCAGTTCGAGTTTTTGGTCTATCGAGAAAGATATTCGACGAAGGGAAATTCTAAATCCGCAAGACTGCAAAGAGATATTTCATGCATTTCGAAATGTTATTCAACTGGATGGATTCTACAATTGGAAAGAGGCAGTGACTGGCGTAATGAAACCTCCAGCAAACTGACACTTAAAGTTTGCCTTCTAAAACAGATTCATTATCCGCAGAAGGAAAGTAACAACAATCCAAGGTGAAACAAGCCATCTTACAGATCTTGGAGTGCCAAGGGGTATTTGCAGAAAAGGCTGAGGCATTAAATAGCTGGGCGTTGAACCGCAACTTTTAATTTTGTACCTAAATCTTCAAAAATATAAGACATTTTGAGCCTGCTAAATAAGCATTTTGTTGCTGAGTGGGACACTAATCCAGAGCTTGTTTTACAAAGAGCTGCTAGAGTCTTGCAAGGTTAACTTAAGACAAGAAGAAGAAGAAGAACCACTGATTGACAAAGACGCTATTTAATTCCATACTTAACAGAAGCAATGTTTTGTGCACCGTAAATCGTTCTTTTTAAGCTATTTTGAGCCATTATCTATGTATTCAAAATGCCATGTTTCATTTCTGATTAATCTGCCTGACCGAGACGTAAAGTAATTAAAATTATTTTCATATTGTGTTAGAGCATTCTTTAATAGGCCTGAGAGTGGACAAATAATAACTGAAGCCTGCAGAAAAGCCTCCCAGCACCAAATACATATGGCAGCATTTGCAGGTCTGCATTACAATATATTTGCCATCGATTACTCCTGTACAGTTTGAGAACTGTTAGTGAATTCGAAAGTCATCGGTAATACATAACTAGTCACTTTTAATGCAGTTTAGGTATGTTACCTGCATTTCATACCTAACGTGACATGGGGCCTGCCAAGATGTACTGCCGAGTTCGTTTCCATGGCAGCTCTGCCACTACCACCCATTTTCAGCATGGCAGCTCTTAGTGGGAACTGATCATTAGCGATATGACACTGATGCCTGCGTCCATAGTGTCCTAATTTGTGACGCAATGCCACAAGCAGTGGGTACAATGTTGTTTTCAAATGAGTGTGCGTCGCTAACCAATGTACAACCTTAACAACAAACTGCACGAGGGCTAAAATATCGTTGATCCGTAGTCTCACTGTGAATTTCGATGTGTTGTAATGTGAAAAGTTGTCATGAATGATGTAGGACCAAGCATGCGTAATTTTAGCATATGAACTCGTGATCTCTGGTTGCTTGTTGGAGAGTAATTATATTTCGCTTGATTTCTTACTTAAATTTATCTTTGTATCTGTACTGCACTGAAAATATGTGCACAACAGTCCAGAAGTCGACGATATGTCGTTTGTCTAGTTTGGAAACAAGCTGATTCCATTGGGTCTTGTTATTTGCTGGTGACAACACAAGTGCACACTTTAGTCTTTGCCCACAATCTTGCATTCGACACTGCTCTTTTCTGTATCGGGTCTGTTATTTCAGAAGTGTTAGGTGTATGTTAATAGTGATACACAGTAGAATGGATAGGTTTACGAATGGATACTTGACCGATATGCATCTAATGTGTGGGCTCACTGAATATATTGGAAGACCTATGCTGAGCTACTGCCCCAACGATGGCGACATCGCAGTACTTTAGCATCTATACGAAGGCACCTACGAGAAACCAGATCATGCAGTGTTAGAATGAAGGGTACTTGTCCTGCGAGGTATGACAGAACGCCAGATCTGGAAGAGAATGTGTTATAGACACTTGAATACAATCGTACCACCAATAATGGGCGCGTTGCACGAGCTCCGAACACAAACTAAACAACTAATTTAAGAATCTTATATGTACAACAGCTTCACCTGCATCATCCAGCCGGCCGCGGTGGTCTCGCGGTTCAGGCGCTCAGTCCGGAACCGCGGGACTGCTACGGTCGCAGGTTCGAATCCTGCCTCGGGCATGGATGTGTGTGATGTCCTTAGGTTAGTTAGGTTTAAGTAGTTGTAAGTTCTAGGGGACTGATGACCACAGATGTTAAGTCCCATAGTGCTCAGAGCCATTTTTTGCATCCACAAAACCACAATTTACTTAGTTTCGTGCTGTTTAAAGACGAGGCCATATTTACAAGAGGGCATTTTCAACAGTGGGAATAGCTATGTACTGGATGACGAAAATGCACGTGCACTCTTCTGTCGAGCCTATCAACATACATTTGCTATGAATGTATTGGGTGGTGTTGTCAACAGTTATTTGACTGGACCTTATTTACTTTGTGATAAACTGAACAAGTCGCGTACAGATCGTTGCTTCAACATGTCCTCCCAGAGTTCCTAGAAGATGTGCCACTGACAATTCGTCAACTAAAGAGGTTTCAGTGTAACTGGGTGCCGGTACACTTTGCACTAGAAACAACAAAGGTGTTAAGCTTGGCAAACAATGGACTGGTTGCGGAGTCCTGTTCCATGGTGTAATGGTAATTGAATTACGTAACCATTACGGCACCTCATCTCAACCTCTCGATACCAGCAATATTCTATTGTGTTTCTGTAAAATAGTTAACATATTTCTGTGACATCATTCAGATTTGATTTCATTAATGTAGAGGTACTTCGATACATCGATATGTATACATATATTGCAATGATATTATTCTTATGTGTATTCTTTCTTTTGCCACTATGATCTTTGCCGTACTTGTAACTCTGATTTTTGGGTGCGTAAGCGGTTATTAGAGAGTCAAGTTTTGTTCGTCATGTTAAAAAGATGCAAATTGTAGTCAGTTTATGAAATGTGAACTTTAACAGTGAGGAAGATATTTTCAAGTATGTATTATATTGTGAAGTGATATTCTGGAACGAGTTACGTGATATTGCAACAAAAGTAATAAAAAAGAAGTGTAACTTAAATTCGGAGTGCTGATTACTTTTTTACATCACCATTGTCCTAACTTGCTGAAGTTTAATCTTCAAGAGTGGTTTATGAAACACATCTATAAAACATTTGAATATCGCAGAATAACACCTAGGCCTCTTTGCATCCGAGCTTGGTCATCACTACCTAGATTGTCGACGATTGAACCATGAGTTGACAACGAGACCAGCGTGGGAAACACGAAAAGATGAGTGCCTTGTTTATCCATTATTCCAAGAAATGACTTTATTAACTGTGCTCTTATGACACCTGCCACATAATATAACTTTATTGTTGCCCGAAAATGCAATATTTAGCAGCGTGAGAATCACTACAATCATAATTAATTTTTGAACTTTGTTGTGGTAGGTTTGTTAGAACGGCCAGCTCGATCATCACACATCACGCAAATGGACTTCTTCCTCTAGAAGAACCTATGTTAGGAGAAACTAGCCGATACTGATGTGTGTCGTTGTTAGATATTTTGTAGCAGTGGAAGTAGTAAGCCAAACTCATTGGTTTTTGAATGTGTGGAACAGTAGATGGAGAATACTTGTAACGAAACTGTTCTGCATTTGTTATGTACCGTACTGTAAACTGACAGAACCGATAAGAAGCTCTGTGTTTCGTCTGAGTGTTGTTGCATTACTCTGTGTTTTGTATTCTATGTTTTGGTGATTGAAGGTATGCTTTTCGAAGAGAATGCATTTGGGGTAACAAATTGAATAAATCATAATTACATTATTAACCTGCAGTGTGTCACTGGAGGCCACAGGTCCCTTATGCTAAACAAGTCTGCCTGCTCAACAAACTACGAAATTTTGTCGGTGGAGCTCTATCCCACCTTATATAATACAGGCGTTTAAGTATCCATACCGTTTATTGAATGCAAGACCTCGCCTGCTGCAAATACTATTATTTCACGTGCACCACGCTGCCAACAGTACTTCTCGTCCTCTGTCTCTTCCTGTAACCAACTTCTGTAAACGCTATCCAAGCTTGACGCCTCTATAATCGCTGATATTAGAAACCATCATTCTTACGCAAGGACTATCCCATACCTACCCTGTTTTGGTCGCATACTTCTAGAGAGCCAAACACCTGTGTCTATCTAAGTAGGTTTCACTGTATATACTGCCTTCATATTTTAAAGTATTGTTATATGGGGTAGTATTTCACTAATTTTGTTGTACTGTTATCACTTCATTCAATTTATACAAAGGCCACGTTTTCTTTGACATTTGTAAACCATATTGAAAAAATTCTTAAATGGTGTCAGTTTAAAACAGTTATAAACGTGAATATATGACTGATTGAGCAAACAGTGGAATACCACTGAAATACGCTATAATAATTGCTTCCTTTTAGCGATCCACCGACTCAGATGGTACAGCTCCTGAATCCCTTCTCGGAAATCATTTTGAACAACTATTTCAGGTGCCCACTCGAATAGTAAATGGTTGCAAAAATACACTTGACCTCTTAGCATCAGTTAATCCTGACCAGATAAGGGGCATCGTGGCAGATACAGGGATTAGTGCCAACAAGATTGTTGTAACTAGACTGAATACCGTAACATCAAAACCCACCAAAAATAAACATAAAATACGGGTATTTAAAAGTGCAGGTAAAAATTCTCGTGACACGCTGCTAAGAGATACTCTCCATTCCTTCCTATTGAACTAGGTAAGCGAAGACCACACGTGGTTTAAATCATGCCAAATTTAAAACAACGAAATCCTCCAAGATTGATGAAGTTTTACAGAAGCTCAAAATTTAGCTCTGACCTCAATTGGAGGTCATTCTAGTAGTCTCCACAACGAAACTCTGTCTCGAAATCTGGCAGGAATCCCAAAGCCATTCTGGTCCTATGTAAAGTGTGCCTGTAACAAGACGCAATCAATACCTTCACAGCTCGATAACAATGGTGATCTTATCGTTGATAGCCCCACTAAACCAGAGGTACTAAACACGGTTTTCACAATTTCCTAAACAAAACAAGACGAAGTAAATGCTTCAGAATTCGAATCAAGGGCAAGTTGTAATATAAGTAACTTAGATGCAGATATCCTCGGGGTAGCGAAGCAGCTTCGAACACTTAAGAAAGGTAAGGCTTCCGGTCCACATTGTGTACTAGTCAGATTACTTTGAGTATGCTGACACAATACAACCATACTTAGCATACCGTTCGCCTGTAGAAAGACCCGTACCCAGCGACTGGAAAGTTGCACAAGGCACACCAATACTTAAGAAAGGAAACAGAAGTAATTCGCTCAATTACAGACCCATATCACTAATGTCGATTTGCAGTAGGATTTTAGAACATACAGCCGGTCGCGGCGAACGAGCGGTTCTAGGCGCTTCAGTCCGGAACCACGTGACTGCTACGGTCGCAGGTTGCAATCCTGCCTCGGGCATGGATGTGTGTGATGTCCTTAGGTTCGTTAGGTTTAAGTAGTTCTATGTTCTACGGGACTGATGACCTTAGATGTTAAGTCCCATAGTGCTCAGAGCCATTTTTAGAAGGTCGCGGCGAACGAGCGGTTCTAGGCGCTTCAGTCCGGAACCACGTGACTGCTACGGTCGCAGGTTGCAATCCTGCCTCGGGCATGGATGTGTGTGATGTCCTTAGGTTCGTTAGGTTTAAGTAGTTCTATGTTCTACGGGACTGATGACCTTAGATGTTAAGTCCCATAGTGCTCAGAGCCATTTTTAGAACATGCACTGGGCTCGAACAGTATGAATCACCTCGAAGAAAACGATTTATTGACAAACTGCCAACAAGGACGCAGAAAATCTCGTTCTTATGAAACACAGACAGCTCCTTATCCTCACGAACCTAACCTTATAGAACATGCCTGGGATAGATTGAAAAGGGCTATTTTTGAACGAGGTGACTCACCAACAACTCTGAGGGATCTACGCCTAATCGCCGTTGAGGAGTGGGACAATATGGACCAAAAGCGCCTTGATGAACTTGTGGATAGTATGCCACCACGAATACAGGCATGTATCAATGCAAGAGGACGTTCTACTGGGTATTAGAGGTACCGATGTGTACAGCAGTATGGACCACCTCCTCTGAAGGTCTCGCTATATGGTGGTACAACACGCAATGTGTGGTTTTCATGAGCAATAAAAAGGGCAGAAATGATGTTTATGTTGATTTCTATTCCAATTTTCTGTACAGCTTCCGGAAATCTCGGAACCGAAGTGACGCAAAACTTTTTGTGATGTGTGTACTTGGTTAAGTCTAACTTCTGCTCTTGCTTATGACAGGTGATTTAATTTCACACACGCTTGCACGCAGTGATACTTCCATAAAACGTTAACAAATATAAAATCACAATAACATTCATCTAGTATCTAGATAGGTTACTTCTCTAATCTCATGGTTCAAATGGCTCTGAGCACTATGGGACTTAACATCTGAGGTCATCAGTCCCCTAGACCTTAGAACTACTTAAACCTAACTAACCTAACGACATCACACACATCGATGCCCTAGGCAGGATTCGAACCTGCGACAGCGGCAGTCGCGCGGTTCCGAACTGAAGCGCCTGAGGGGCCAGAAGTCATAGGATTTCGATGTGCACATATACATTTGGTGGTATTATCGCGTATACAAGGAGTAAAAGGGCAGTGCATTGGTGAATCTGTCATTTGTACTCAGGTGATGCATATGAAAAAGTTCACGTCGGAAACCAATTCACGAAGGGAATCAACAGGATTTGAATGCGGAATGGTAGCTGGAGATAGACACGTGGGACATACCATTTCGGAAATGGTTAGAAAATTTAATTTTCAGAGATTCACAATGACAAATAGTGTGTCCAGAACACCATGTTTCAGGCATTACCTCTCACCACGGGCAAAGCAGTGGCCGTTGGCCATCAGTTAACGACCGAGAGCAGCGGCGTTTTCATAGAGTTATCAGTGTAACAGACCAGCAACTCTACGTGAAATAACGGTAGAAATCAATGTGGGATGTACGACGAACGTAACCGTTAGGACAGAACGGTGAAATCTGACGTTAATGGGCCTTCCTAACAGCACCACATCGCCTGCAGCCTGGAGATAGGACAAACTGAGAGACTCACACAGTTTTCCCCACACATCAGTGGAAGCCCACGTAAAGATTTATTTGATAACGTCGCTTCCATTTATTAATATTTCACTGTCAGCTTTAACGCATGCATTGATCCTCACAGCAAGTAATTTGACAAAAAATAATCTGTTGTCAGTTCACCTCCTCAGCCGTGGAAATCAACTATCACTTTCTATAAGTGCGTCCGCACCGCCACTGCATTCCACAGTCTCACTCTAGCTTCTCCGACGAAAAACGCCGTTATCTCCTTCATACACTCCTCTGCCGAAATATCTAACATTCGAATTTTTGTGATCAGGTCTGTCTGCGGCCCTCTTCTTTCCGGTGCCTTGTAAATCTTGACCTGCTGTTGCCTTCTGCGCTGCCCCTTTCACTAAGTCTTTAGTCTCGAGTCCTGACTTTTGCAATCTTCTCTCTCGGACTCCTCTTCTCTACCGACATTTTCAAATTGTTATCTCTTCTTAAAATTTAGTAATTTGTTGAAGCACTGCCGTTATGGTAACCTGCTGGCAATTTCATTCCGCTAGTCAAAAAAAAAAAAAAAAAAAAAAAGGTTCAAATGGCTCTGAGCACTATGTAACTTAACGTCGATGGTCATCAGTCCCCTAGAACTTAGAACTACTTAAACGTAACTTACCTAAGGACATCACACAACACCCAGCCATCACGAGGCAGAGAAAATCCCTGACCCCGCCGGGAATCGAACACGGGAACCCGAGCGTGGGAAGCGAGAACGCTACCGCACGTCCACGAGATGCGGTCATTTAGCTACTTCCTATACCTTGAAACTACTTCCACTGTTTCAGTACTATAATTCTCCTCTCTACGTTGCGCCTTCCGACAGTAACCACAAGGAACACTACCTCCTTTCCGCAAAATAGCACTCTCCTCCATTAATAAAGCGACACCATCCTTCAGTCCATCTTTATACTTCCACATCCCATATTCAGCTGTTCCTCTTCATTTGTCACTTCCACCTTAATAAAAATTTGCAAGGATTACATTTCTCCTGGCGAACCAAACCATCCCCTTTTACATATACATAATACATAAAGCACACAAAGCAAGACATAGGTATGTATATGACACTTGTGTTGAGACGTACGTAAATATATAAACAAAAGAGATATTTAATATGACGCAGGTTTCGTTAAAATTCATGTTTTGAATGAGCAGTGGAGAGAATCTCTGTTTCATCTGACTCCCAAATTCTTATGGGATACAATTATTCTTGATAGACTTTCCGACAGTTATATAAATGTATTGCAGTCGGATTTACTCCTTTTAAAGAATAAACAAATTGAATCAGCGATCATAAAGCGGTTACTGCAGCGATGATTTCAGCCGTAAATAGAAACATTAAAAAAGGTAGGAAGATTTTTCTGTTTAGCAAAAGTGACAAAAAGCAAATTACAGAGTACCTGACGGCTCAACACAAAAGTTTTGTCTCAAGTACAGATAGTGTTGAGGATCAGTGGACAAAGTTCAAAACCATCGTACAATATGCGCTAGATGAGTATGTGCCAAGCAAGATCGTAAGAGATGGAAAAGAGCCACCGCGGTACGACAACTGAGTTAGAAAACTGCTGCGGAAGCAAAGGGAACTTCACAGCAAACATAAACATAGCCAAAGCCTTGCAGACAAAAAAAAAAATTACACGAAGCGAAATGTAGTGTGAGGAGGGCTATGCGAGAGGCGCTCAATGAATTCGAAAGTAAAGTTCTATGTACTGACTTGGCAGAAAATCCTAAGAAATTTTGGTCTTATGTCAAAGCGGTAGGTGGATCAAAACAAAATGTCCAGACACTCTGTGACCAAAATGGTACTGAAACAGAGGATGACAGACTAAAGGCCGAAATACTAAATGTCTTTTTCCAAAGCTGTTTCACAGAGTAGTTCCTTCTCTAGATTGTCGCACAGATTACAAAATGGTAGATATCGAAATAGACGACAGGGGGACAGAGAAACAATTAAAATCGCTCAAAAGAGGAAAGGCCGCTGGACCTGATGGCATACCAGTTCGATTTTACATAGAGTACGAGAAGGAACTTGCCCCCCTTCTTGCAGCGGTGTACCGTAGGTCTCTAGAAGAGCGAAGCGTTCCAAAGGATTGGAAAAGGGCACAGGTCATCCCCGTTCTCAAGAAGTGACGTCGAACAGATGTGCAGAACTATAGACCTATATCTCTAACGTCGATCAGTTGTAGAATTTTGGAACACGTATTATGTTCGAGTATAATGTCTTTTCTGGAGACTAGAAATCTACTCTGTAGGAATCAGCATGGGTTTCGAAAAAGACGATCGTGTGAAACCCAGCTCGCGCTATTCGTCCACGAGACTCAGAGGGCCTTAGACACGGGTTCACAGGTAGATGCCGTGTTTCTTGACTTCCGCAAGGCGTTTGACACAGTTCCCCATAGTCGTTTAATGAACAAAATAAGAGCATATGGACTATCAGACCGATTGTGTGATTGGATTGAAGAGTTCCTAGATAACAGAACGCAGCATGTCGTTCTCAATGGAGAGAAGTCTTCCGAAGTAAGAGTGATTTCAGATGTGGCGCAGGGGAGTGTCATAGGACCGTTGCTATTCACAATATACATAAATGACCTTGCGGATGACATCGGAAGTTCACTGAGGCTTTTTGCAGATAATGCTGTGGTGTATTGAGAGGTTGTAACAATGGAAAATTGTACTGAAATGCAGGAGGATCTGCAGCGAATTGACGCATGGTGCAGGGAATGGCAATTGAATCTCAATGCAGACAAGTGTAATGTGCTGCAAATACATAGAAAGATAGATCCCTTATCATTTAGCTACAAAATAGTAGGTCAGCATCTGGAAACAGTTAATTCCATAAATTATCCGGGAGTGCGCATTAGGAGTGATTTAAAATGGAATGACCATCTAAAGTTGATCGTCGGTAAAGCACATGCCAGACAGATTCATTGGAAGAATCCTAAAGAAATGTAATCTGAAAACAAATGAAGTAGGTTACAGTACGCTTGTTCGCCCACTGCTTGAATACTGCTCAGCAGTATGGGATCCGTACCAGATAGGGTTGATAGAAGAAATAGAGAAGATCCAACGGAGAGCAGCTTGCTTCGATACAGGATCATTTAGTAATCGCGAAAGCGTTACGGAGATGATAGATAATCTCCAGTGGAAAACTCTGCAGGAGAGACGCTCAGTAGCTCGGTACGGGCTTTTGTTAAAGTTTCGAGAACATAACTTCACCGAAGAGTCAAGCAGTATATTGCTCCCTCCTACGTTTATCTCGCGAAGAGACCATGAGGATAAAATCAGAGAGATTAGAGCCCACACAAAAGCATACCGACAATCCTTCTTTCCACGAACAATACGAGACTGGAATAGAAAGGAGAACCGATAGAGGTACTCTAGGTACCCTCCGCCACACACAGTCAGGTGGCTTGTGGAGTATGGATGTAGATGTAGAATTAAGTCACACTCATACACAATCACATTCTTTTGCGTTCATATAACCAAGTGTTACAAGCGCGTCATGTTCGGTTTCTGTTCAGTGTCCGGTGCAATGCTTATAAACAGTCTGTAGCGCAGCGTCACTGCAGATTTTAGCGCCGGTGCCCAGCAAAACAAGACGGTGCAGTCACACACCTCTTCGTTTATGCGCTCTCACTGCTGCATCTGGCGCTCTCTCCTGGCAGACAAACCCGACTATCTACTTACAGCACTGACATCTGGTGCTCTCACCTATCACTAGCATGCTGCGTCAGGTTGAGCATTATATCTGCAATTCTGGCTACGACCTCACTGGACTTCACTTACCTCCACACATCAGTATTACTATACTGAATCATTATGCAATACATACATAGAACAAACTAGTAAAATAACACTGTAAAAGTCTTTATCCTTTATACAGGGTGATTCACGAAGATGTGCAAATATTTTAATATATTATTCTACAAGTAAAACTAAAGGAACAAGTTCATACAAACATAGGTCCGCAAATGTTTAGTTACGGAGTTACGGCTAATAAAAGATTTGGCCTGAAATTTAGCAAGTTCGCTTATATGAAGCCACGGAATAACTGTACGAGGTAAAAGTATAGCACAATTTCCGTTTATTTTGTTGTTACTGAAGCGGTGAATCTAATAGAACATATCGCAGACGTGTAGCTGCATTAGTTTTCCAGAACATCCAGAGAAGCAAAGAAGTAATTTCGTAACATTTTTAAGTTATTAACTACTTAACCCAATTTGTTTTTTTAAATTCCAAACAATTGCCCAAAGTTTTCAACAGAATTTGTGGAGAATTTAATTTTGCAAAAATGATGGTAATAACGCTAACTGAAACTGTATGAATGTGTCAGATAATCGGCTTTTATTAATACCATAGCACGCGTGCATTCATATTAAACAAAGCTCAGTGTCAAAGATGTTGTACAGAGCACACACAATTTCGCAATACATTCACAATAAATGTTCAAAAAGTCCCCATCGAGTTCAATGCATTTAGTTGCACTTGTAGGAACAGATTTTGTTGCTGGTGTCAGTTTCACAGGGTTGTTCTTAATTTCGTCTATTGTATTCATGATGCGAGCAAGTAGTACCTTACATGTACTGACTCTGTCCCCATAAACTATGTCTTTCATCCATCCTTACACACAAAAATCCATTGGTGTTAAATCCGGCGGCCTGGGTGGACACAGGCGTGTAGCACCACGACTAGTCCATTTCTGTGGCAAATGTTCGTTTATATGTGTAGTAACGGCGTTGGTGAAATGTGGAGGCGCGCCGTCATGTTGAAAATGTGGAACTTCTTCGGGCAAGCGGGGCATTTCTTCTTGAAAGAATTGTAAGTACATCTCGCCACTTAGACGTCCTGGGAAAATGAATGGTCCAATAAAGTGTGTGTTGATTATACCACACCTTACATTTATGCTAAATCGATGCTGGAAATTGCGTTGCACTGCTGCACGTGGGTTTGCTTCAGTCCATACTTGCTCGTTATGTAAATTGTTTATACCATCTCGAGTAAACTGTGCCTCATCAGTAAATAAAATGTATTTATGAAAGTGCCGATTAGTATTTAAGCAGTTGCACTACTCCAAACGAAGGTCAGGATCTCCCGAATGTAAATGCACTTTTTATTTATGGTAAGGTTACAGATTGTTGCACTTCAGTTCACGCCATACCTTAGACTGTGAAATGCCAAATCGTTGAGAGATACGTCGTGTACCCGGGGTACGTTGAACAGCATCCATAATATCCTCATCATCGTCTTCATGTATCGAGCGCTCGTACTGATTATGAACGCTAGGTACATCTACATCTACATGACTACTCTGCAATTCACATTTAAGTGCTTGGCAGAGGGTTCATCGAACCACAATCATACTATCTCTCTACTATTCCACTCCCGAACAGCGAGCGGGAAAAACGAACACCTAAACCTTTCTGTTCGAGCTCTGATTCCTCTTATTTTATTTTGATGATCATTCCTACCTATGTAGGTTGGGCTCAACAAAATATTTTCGCATTCGGAAGAGAAAGTTGGTGACTGAAATTTCGTAAAAAGGTCTCGCCGCGACGAAAAACGTCTATGCTGTAATGACTTCCATCCCAACTCGTGTATCATATCTACCACACTCTCTCCCCTATAACGTGATAATACAAAACGAGCTGCCCTTTTTTGCACCCTTTCGATGTCCTCCGTCAATCCCACCTGGTAAGGATCCCACACCGCGCAGCAATATTCTAACAGAGGACGAACGAGTGTAGTGTAAGCTGTCTCTTTAGGCAGAGACGCTGTCTCCCGTAACATTCGAAATACTCCACTAATGTTTCGTGCATTCGGAATCCTCCGAGGTGGGTAACGAACGCGATATTCGTTAACTGCAGCCGTAGCATTACCATCACTTTTGCCATAAATAAACACTATATCGGCGTAGTCCTCTGTCGTAAATCTGAAAATCATCCCTATTTCATAAATAATCTACAAATTACAACAGTTACTATGTGTTTTCACTTAAATACACTGTTGTTATTATGTTCTTTCACTGAAAAATACAGAAAACTAACTCGTTTCAAGGTTAAGAAACGACTGAAACAACTCACTAACGGTTGCCAACAATGACATAAGCGTTTCTACATTCTTAATAGAAAGTAAACAAATTTACTTGTGTAATAATTTTTGCTTCTCTGGATGTTCTGGAAAACTACTGCAGATACACGTCTGGGACATGTTCTATTAGATTCACTAGACCAATAACAACAAAATAAATGGAAATCATTCTTTACTTTAACCTCGCGCAGATTTGCGATGGCATCATATTAGCGAAGTTGCTAAGTGTCAGGCACAATCTTTTATTAGCCGTAACTCCGTAACTAAACTTTTGCGAACCTATGTTTATATGAACTTGTTTCTTTAGTTTTGCTTGTAGAATATCGTATTAAAATATTTGCATATCTTCATGAGTCAGCCTGTAAATTATTTTAACATTTCGTCTTTTCACCGTAAATGAACGTTCTTAGTTGATATCTCATGCCTGCTATTTCCTTTTGTCTATCTTGTGGCTTCTTCACTCGTTGTTGTGATATATCCATCGGTACTTCGTCTCGATAGTAACTATCCCCGCCATTTGCTCTTCCTTCTTCTCCTCCAGTATTTTGTGATACATTCGATTTCGTGTTATTGCTCTAGTTCGACTCAATATGGTACTCGGAAAATTTGTCGCTCCTTTCGACTTCCACAATTCTCTATTAAGGCTAGCACTTCCCAGATTCTTCTTTAGCAGAATCTTTCATATCACTGTGTCTCCCTCGCCTCTTCTCTTCCTCCCTTTTACCTAGGTTCTTTTTCTTCTCGTCATCTTTTCCTTCCTACTCCTGACAGTCTTCCTTCTCTTTGCAGAAATTTTCTCCTCCTCCTCCGTCTACACCCTCTTCCTTCTCACTATCTTTGCCCTCCTCCGTTTCTTCATCATCCAATCCATCTGTCGTACCTTCTTGATCATCTTTTCCCACCAGAACCTCTTCCTTTTCTTTCCACTTTTCTTCTGCCTCTGCATCTTCGTCTCCACCTTCCTACATCTACATCATCTACATACATGCTCCGCAATCCACCATACGGTGCGTGGCGGAGGGTACCTCGTGCCACAACTAGCATCTCCTCTCCCTTTTCCACTCCCGAACAGAGCGAGGGAAAAATGACTGTTTATATGTCTCTGTGCGAGCCCCTATCTCTCTTATCTTATCTTTGTGGTCTTTCCGCGAAACGCTTTGCGGATGTCAAGGAATATGGCATCCGTCTGATACCCTTCATCTATGGTTCGCAAGATATCATGTGAGAAGAGGGCGAGTTGCGTTTCGCAGGGGCGATGCTTTCTAAAGCAGTGCTAATGCATGGACAGTAACTTCTCTGTCTCAAGGATATTCATTATATTCGAACTGAGAATATGTTCGAGAATCCTGCAACAAACCGATGTTAAGGATATTGGTCTGTAATTTTGAGGATCCGTCCTTCTACCCTTCTTATATACAGGCGTCACCTGCTCTTTTTGCCAGTCGCTCGGGACTTTACGTTGGGCAACAGATTCGCGATAAATGTAAGCTAAGTAAGGAGCCAATGCTGTAGATTACTCTCTGTAAAACCGAATTGGAATCCCATCAGGACCTGGTGATTTATTTATTTTCAACCCATTCGGCTGCTTCACAACTGGTTGACGCATTCATTCTCTCCCTCTTCTCTTTTCTCATCAGTAGCTACTAATCCTACAGTTTGTTCATGGCTGACCAGCGACTGAAATATCGCTTTTTGGATCTCTCCCTTCAGTATAATTTTAGGTATTGTAAGTTTTTTCCCCTGCGATTACTTTCGTTTATATCTTCATTCATCTCCAATCTCCCTTTCTCTAAAGATCTGAAATGCAACGATTCTGCCTTCCACGGGTCGTGACATTTGTCCCATACGGTCCGCCTCCCACTCTGTCTTGTCTCCAGTGACGTCACCTCGACTAGTGTCAGTGCTGTATTCTGCGCTAACTGTTTCACTTGGCTTGCAGTGGCGCGTGATGTCACTCCTGTCGACATGATTGTCCTTTGTTTTCGCAGTCCCTCACTCCCCACTCGCTACAGCCACCGGTGACGTCACCCCATCCAGCTATATTGTAGACGTGCTTCCTGTTCCTCTCGGCGTTCAGTGTTACCATTAATGTTTGCAAACAAATTCCTGTATAATCACACTGGTCACTGTGCCCGCATCGGTCTCTTGAGCGGTGGTACTGGTGACGTTGTCGTTACTGCCTACACCATTTGTTTGGCCATGTCTGCAATCTCTTGTATGTGCAGACCTTCAGGTACGTGTCATATAGCCTTCCTGTCGGTTTGTGCTTTGATTTCTTGTCCTTCTTCTCCTTCTTCTATTCTTCCATTCCTTACTCCACAGTTAACGTCGTTCTCGTTCACTCCTGCCACATCCTTCTTGTCCGTTACAAATTGTTTCTAGTTTAGCCGCTGATATATCGTGTGGTTATAATTAAACTTTTCCTGTTCAACACGTTATAACACGGAAACTAATTACCGTACGAGTAACAAACTTATTAGCATTAATTTCAAGGACATGGGGAAGAGAAACAATGCAGAATCAAATCAGTTGAAACACTGTTAATGTGCTGCTGCGGTACATCATACCATTACATAGCGGTATCATTACTGCTACAAAAGGGGCACACTATGGGGCCCATTAATGCCCGGAAGAGTATGAAAGCGTGGGATTGGCTTCTGCACATCCGAACGAAACATGTCCGTAGGTATGCTGGCATCTCTCTTAATATGCTACGCTTCAGATCAGCACGTGTGTGACTGCTCTCCCGGTAAACCCTGTCCTTCAGGTAGCCCATCAACCAGAAATCATATGGAGAGAGACCAGGTGATCGTGCCGGCCAAGCACTTGGAAACGACCGGCTGATAATTCAATAGTTTCCAAATTTGTTTCAGAGAAGCAGGTGAACTTCACGAGCGGTGTGCGGTGGAGCCCCATCTTGCAGGAAAGCTGTTGAGTTCAATGTGTCTCACTCCTGCAGGGTGGATATGACATGCTGGTGAAGCATATCGCAGTAACGTTGGCCAATCACACTGCAAAGCTTTGGACCTTGAACGCCAACCTGTTCAAAAAAGAGTGGGCCAATGATGTACGCAGCCGTGAAGCCACACCATACGGGGACAGGTTCACCATACAGAGGAACTTCATGAACAGTGACTGGAATGAAGATCCCCACACTCAGCAATTCCGTATGTTCACCTTATCCGTCAGAGGAAAATAAGCTTCGTCTGTCCATAGGATGGTCCTGGACCAGCCCTCGTCAACGCCAGTCTTTGATAGGAAGTGGAGAGCGAAGTCAACCCGTAGCTGCGCATCATGTGGTGCAACTTAGTGTACGATATGGATCTTGTATGGATACCATTTGAGAATGGTTCGATGCACCTTCCGTACAGTGAACCACGAGATGTTCAAGTGTTGTGACACAGCACGCGCAGTGTCTGACGTTCGGGAATTGCGCACAGCGCTGTCTACCATAGCAACAGCGATTTCACCAACAACCTGTGGTGCAATTGGTCGTTGGCCTCTTTCCGGATCAACGCTCAGTTCTCCTGTTGATTCGAACTTCTTCTTCGTGCTCCACACAGCAGGTGGAGAAAGAGGACCCTTCCGTAATCCTTGCAGCCTGCGATATACTAGAAGTGCAGCTGCAGCATTACTGCTGTTTTGATAATAGAGCCTCGCCGATAATGCCCTGCTCCTTTTGTCCAAGCTCGTGTTGACACGTCAACAAGTGCACTGCGACTGGTCGGGTGTGTGAGACTACGGATCACGATGACTGACCACTGCACCTGGTGGCCGTAGTTGGAACTGGCCATTGGCACTATGACGCATCCCATACTCTGAACATTAATGCTATCAAGTTTGGTGCTCATAATGTAGTTAGTTTCCGTGTTATAACGAGTTAAATAGGGGAAGTTAAATTATAACTTTCCAGTAGTTCCTGCATGGTTCGAATGTTATGCTGTTGTTTAAGCGTGACTCCGTCCATTCTACTCTCCTCAGAAAACTATTTTCATTCTTCCACGGTCCTCCACCAACTAAATCTTTTACTAATCGAGGCAATGTCCATAATACTAAACTCTCCACTTCCACACTATCAAACTTGACAGTATAACGTAGCTTCCTGAGTATCCACTGGCAATATGCTGACACACTTCCACTATTGGGACCCTGGCTCCACATAAACTTCATCCCTCCATTAGCTTGTACTGAAGGTGATCAAAATTGTGGGTTAAATTCCTGAATAAACTCTTCAGACACTTTCAAAGATGGACGTTAATATTTCTATGAAAAGTTAGCCACTGATTCTGTTGTGGTGTGCATACACCGCCTCTGAGTCTAAGATACTATTATCGCGAGTAGTAGCGACCGAAAAGTTGTTGA
This sequence comes from Schistocerca gregaria, assembly GCF_023897955.1. NCBI lineage: Eukaryota > Metazoa > Arthropoda > Insecta > Orthoptera > Acrididae > Schistocerca > Schistocerca gregaria. The sequence continues at coordinate 179,070,861 of NC_064931.1, read as the reverse complement.
GAGGAGTCGAAAGGTGTCGGACGTAGCATGAGTTGGAGACAAGCCGAGCGATATGAGAGGTCGCAGCTAGTAGGAGTGGGGACTTTGCTGTTAATTGACTATTTTTGGTAATTTGCCCTTTTGCTGCACGTAATTGTTGGTAGCTTCGGCAATGGAGGGATTTTGGTCAGATTTTTTTATGCAAACATCGAGAATAATATTTGATTTTTGTTGTGACTATAGATGTGATTATTGATTATAAACGTTATGGAGTAATTGAAGTTGTTACTAAACCTAGAGTGGAGTGAAAGGAAAGGTCTTTGTAAAGTTTGTCAGCGTTTAAAACATCGATTTTGTGAATATAGTAAGTTAAAGTTTTTGTTGGTTTCTTTCATTTTTTACACCGCTTAAGAGTTGTTGAACTGTCATTCTTATTTCAAGTTCTGCTACAGTGGTTCGTTCTTGTAGGGACTCCACCTTCGTCTTGGTGGCCTCTTGCTTTTGTTCTACTTGCCTAACTTGTTCTGCTTCCTTGGCTCCCATGTAGCCCGTGACATTTGCAAACCTATTTTTTCTGTCTTTTCCCTTACAGCATCGATTTTCTTATCAGATTCCTGCAGTATAGTTTTAACCTCGCTCTTTACGTCTAACTCCATTTCAGCAATGACTCCCACCGATTTTGTCCGCCCTACTTTCATTTCAGTTTTTATTCTGTTTCGAATTTGTTCTACGATGCTTGCATTTCTGTTTTCAGCTCTATTTTAACTGCTTCTATTTTATTTTTTCAGTTCGTATTGATTGTTTACTATTGCACCCAACTTCTGTAGCTTACCTTAACCTGCTTTCACTTTGCTTCTCGGCTCTTCTTGACGTCCTACCATTTCTTTTATTTCTGTTTTATCTATTCTACTTTCCATACCTGCTTTTATTTCTTTCATTATACTGAATAACTGATTGAATATAAAATTAGTGTTCATTTCTCATGGTTGACCTACCTCTACCGATTGTACTTCCGATTCGGTAGTTTCATTTGCCCTTTTCTCTTTCTGCACTCTGTTACACCGACAGCATCTGTCACCGTACCAACTAAAACGGTTACAAATGTGAACATATTCCTGACTGGCAAAATAACATTGGAATATCACTTAAGTACCGTTGAATGCTGCTCTTTCACCGATAAAAGGTATGAAGTGGTGACTCACGGACTACTAACTGTCTGAGTCAATAAATTCCATCTTGAAGTGCTACCTCCAATCCCGCTACTGTTTCGACGGAATATGTTAGTACTAAACAAACCGCCTTCGCTAAATCTGTATGTGGCTAATTCTCACTACAGCTCTTGCCTCTAACGGGTGACTTAATACTACACACGCATAAACACAGTCGCCCTACATGTAAAAGATACAAATATAAAATCAAAATTGTATTTATACAAGTATTTAGATAGATGAGTTACTTCCCTGTTTTGGTTGAAAGGTTGTATATCAGTGTAGCTAGAGTGTGTTGAGCATTAACTATTGCGATCATTGCCACTTGGTCCTCTTACTCACCGATAATTTTAAATCGGTGTTTCTTCTTAAATTTTAGTAATTCATTGCAACACTGCCATTATGATAATCTGCTGGCAAGTTATTGGTTCCGCTCGCCTCTGCACTTTCAAACTACTTCCACTGTCTTAATACTATAATCGTCTTCTCCAACTTACATCTTCCGAGAATTACCGCAAAACATATGGCTTCACTCCACGAAATACACACAACTCTTTTCCACTAATATAATGATAAGTCCCGTCCATCCATCTTTACACTTCCATGTTCTCGATTCACCCTCTTCATTTGTCACTTCCCTCTTAACAAAAATGTACATAAATTACATTTCTCCCATCCAACCAGGGCACTGACTTTTATATACAGATAATACAGAAATCACATAAAACGAGACATACGTATTTTTGTTACCCTTTTCTTACATTTGTGCCGATAAATACATAAACATACACAAAAAATTAATATGATTCAGGTTTCACTAAAATAAATGGCGTTAATTAGCAGTGGATAATATCTCTGTTCCAAGTTTCGTGTGAAAAGTTCTGCAAAAAAAGCTAGAACTGTTCTCGTTTGTGTGTAACGCACACGTCTTAGAATCATTAATAACCTTGTGGAGGAAAGTCAGTCCAACAAAGAGTAAATGACGAAGTATTCTACACGTACATGTAGAGGGCAGTAGCAGAAAATTGCAGTACGACCCATCGACTTTTTTTATTCACTGTCTTTTCCAAGGAAATCTTTTGCAATCACGTTAACTGGAATTGTCAATAAATTTATCTATGCGAATTACTTATTCAGTTATGTGCAACAGAAACAAAAGTATGAGAAACGATAAAGAGAAAGATCAAAACGATAAAATCTGTGAAAAGTAAGATTACTCAGACAAGTAAAGCAAATTTCATACAGATTTCGTGAGTAGTCCAGTCTGTAAATAAATTTAAAGTAACGAAACTCTGGGAAGTCAAATTCTATTCCAGGATCGAGAGACATGTCCTAGCTTTCGGGCACCTAGCCAGGTCTCCGGCACGTCTTGAGTATACAACCTCTCTCTCAAAAGCACTGCTGTGGGCCTCCGTCCAAATCTGTAACACGTTTGTGCCCAAGAACTATTGCGTCCTCCAACTAAGCAAGACTTTCGCATACTTCCAAGTGCTTCTCTATACATACACTTGTGGGGCAGCCGTCACGTTTCAAGGAATGTCCTGAATACACGGATCTTTACGTTTAACACAGTTCTGGGTCGACGGTACATTCATATATGGATCTACAAGCTACATATACTGAGGTGACAAAGTCATAGGATGGCGATATGTACATATACAGATAGTGGTAGTATCATATCTACACAGTATAAAAGGGCAGTGCATTGGCGGAGCTGTCATTTGACTCAGGCGATTCATGAAAAGGTCTCCGACGTGATTATGTCCACACGACGGGAAGTAACCGACTTTGAAAGTGGAATGATAGTTGGTGCTAGGTGCTGGGACATTCCATTTCGGAAGTCGTTAGGAAATTTATTATTCCGAGATCGACAGTGGCAAGAGTGTGTTGCGAATACCAAATTTCAGGCATTACCTCTAACGACGGAGAACGCTGTAGTTGACGTCCTTCACTTAACGACCGAGAGCAGCGCCGTTTGCGTAGGGTTGTCAGTGCTAATAGACAAGCAGCACTGCATATAATAATCGCAGAAATTAATGTACGACGAACGTAACCATTAGGACAGTGTGGTGATATTTGGCATTAATGGGCTATGGCCGCAGACGACCAATGTCAGTCCCTTTGCTAACAGCACGACATCGCCTGAAGCGCCACTCATGGGCTCGTAACCATATTGGATGGACGATAGACGACTGGAAAATAATAAACTTGTCAGATGAGTCACAATTTGAGTTGGTAAGATCTGATAGTAGGGTTCAAATGTGGAGCAGACTCCACGAAACAATGGACCCAAGCTGTCAACAATGCACGGTGGAAACTGGTGGTCGCTCCATAATGATTGGGCTGTGTTTACACGGAATGGACTGGATCCTCTGGTCCACCTGAACCGATCATTGACCATCTTCAGCGATTCACCGATTTCATGTCACGTTCCCAAACAGCTATGGAATTTGTACGGATAGCAATGCACGATGTCACTGGGTCACAGTTGTTCGCGACTGGTTTGAAGAACATTCTGCTAGCTGTTGTGGCCGAGCGGTTCTAGGCGCTTCAGTCCGGAACTAGGCTGCTCCTACTTTCGCAGGTTCGAATCCTGCCTCGGACATGGATGTGTGTGATGTCCTTAGGTTAGTTAGGTTTAAGTAGTGCTAAGTCTAGGGGACTGATGGCCTCAGATGTTAAGTCCCATAGTTCTCAGAGCCATTTGAAACATTTGAAGAACATTCTGGAAAGTTCGATTGAATGATTTGGCCACTCAGATAGTTCGACGTGAATCCCATCGAACATTTATGAGACATAATCGAGAGGTCAGTTCATGAACAAAATCCTGTACCTTCAGCACTTTTGCAATTATTGGAAGCTAAAGAGGCAGCTTGACTCAGTATTTCAGAAGAGACTTGCAAGGACTTGTTGAGCCCATGCGACGTCAAGTTGCTACACTACATTGGGCAAAGGGAGGTATGACACGATATTAGGAGGTATCCTATGACTTCTGTCACTTCAGTGTATACACTGCGGACCACTCTATAGCCCATGGAAGTAGGTATGTCCTACCGTAATTTACCTCTTGCTTTCCTGTTCCACTCGCAGATGGAACGAGGGAGGAAGGGGTGGCTCATTCTTCACGTTCCCGAAGTTTTTGTTTTTATACAAATGAGGGTTTTCAGTGGGCGAATATGAATACAAACATTTCAGATAACAACGTCACAGAAGAATCGTAAGGGAACCATGAGCAACACCAGACAGCCCTTTGTAATTATTTGCTTTGCCATCTTCTGTACATTTCGGGACACCTGTTTCTCCCATTTTTGCAACATTGGGCAAAACTATTATCTCATTCTGCCTGTGGGACAAGGTGTTGCTGCTCGTAATAGGGGAGAGAGTGTGGCAAATATGATACGCGAGTTGGGATGGAAGTCATTAAAGCAAAGACGTTTTTCGTCGCGGCGAGATCTATTTGCGAAATTTCAGTCACCAACTTTCTCTTCCGAATGCGAAAATATTTTGTTGAGCCCAACCTACATAGGTAGGAATGATCAACAAAATAAAATAAGAGAAATCAGAGCTCTAAAAGAACGGTTTAGGTGTTCGTTTTTCCCGCCCGCTGTTCGGGAGTGGAATGGTAGAGACATAGTATGATTGTGGTTCGATGAACCCTCTGCCAAGCACTTGAATGTGAATTGCAGAGAAATCATGTAGATGTAGATGTACACTCCTGGAAATGGAAAAAAGAACACATTGACACCGGTGTGTCAGACCCACCATACTTGCTCCGGACACTGCGAGAGGGCTGTACAAGCAATGATCACACGCACGGCACAGCGGACACACCAGGAACCGCGGTGTTGGCCGTCGAATGGCGCTAGCTGCGCAGCATTTGTGCACCGCCGCCGTCAGTGTCAGCCAGTTTGCCGTGGCGTATGGAGCTCCTGCGCAGTCTTTAACTCTGGTAGCATGCCGCGACAGCGTGGGCGTGAACCGTATGTGCAGTTGACGGACTTTGAGCGAGGGCGTATAGTGGGCATGCGGGAGGCCGGGTGGACGTACCGCCGAATTACTCAACACGTGGGGCGTGAGGTCTCCACAGTACATCGATGTTGTCGCCAGTGGTCGGCGGAAGGTGCACGTGCCGGTCGACCTGAGACCGGACCACAGCGACGCACGGATGCACGCCAAGACCGTAGGATCCTACGCAGTGCCGTAGGGACCGCACCGCCGCTTCCCAGCAAATTAGGGACACTGTTGCTCCTGGGGTATCGGCGAGGACCATTCGCAACCGTCTCCATGAAGCTGGGCTACGGTCCCGCACACCGTTAGGCCGTCTTCCGCTCACGCCCCAACATCGTGCAGCCCGCCTCCAGTGGTGTCGCGACAGGCGTGAATGGAGGGACGAATGGAGACGTGTCGTCTTCAGAGATGAGAGTCGCTTCTGCCTTGGTACCAATGATGGTCGTATGCGTGTTTGGCGCCGTGCAGGTGAGCGCCACAATCAGGACTGCATACGACCAAGGCACACAGGGCCAACACCTAGCATCATGGTGTGGGGAGCGGGAGCGATCTCCTACACTGGCCGTACACCTCTGCTGATCGTCGAGGGGACACTGAATAGTGCACGGTACATCCAAACCGTCATCGAACCCATCGTTCTACCATTCCTAGACCGGCAAGGGAACTTGCTGTTCCAACAGGACAATGCACATCCGCATGTATCCCGTGCCACCCAACGTGCTCTAGAAGGTGTAAGTCAGCTACCCTGGCCAGCAAGATCTCCGGATCTGTCCCCCTTTGAGCATGTTTGGGACTGGATGAAGCGTCGTCTCACGCGGTCTGCACGTCCAGCACGAACGCTGGTCCAACTGAGGCGCCAGGTGGAAATGGCATGGCAAGCCGTTCCACAGGACTACATCCAGCATCTCTACGATCGTCTACATGGGAGAATAGCAGCCTGCATTGCTGCGAAAGGTGGATATACACTGTACTAGTGCCGACATTGTGCATGCTCTGTTGCCTGTGTCTATGTGCCTGTGGTTCTGTCAGTGTGATCATGTGATGTATCTGACCCCAGGAATGTGTCAATAAAGTTTCCCCTTCCTGGGACAATGAATTCACGGTGTTCTTATTTCAATTTCCAGGAGTATAGATGGAAGCATCTTACTTCTTGGAGTTTATTGGCAATTTCTGCACAGAGAGTTGCTATATTTGCAATGGACGCCTAAATAAATCACCCTAGAAAGTTTTATCGCTTGCCAGGTGGCATACATACTTTCATATAGTCAATGTGGACTGTGTCCAATTTCGAACCAGGCATCACAATATCGCTGCACTATATAGATGACAAAACAGCACATTGGACTTCTATTGCTACCACACCGTCCGATGTCTAGATACCCGCGGAAACTGAAAGCGACTGTAAGGGAGCGAAGAAATCAGTGGTTGTAAGCGACCGTCCCTGTCTTCAGAAAGTCTTGGGATTCAACGCGAATCGACGAAAGACGCTTGGAAGCAGTAGTTTTATGACTGCCTTGTTGACACGGATTGATCGCTGTGTTGATGAAAGCAGTCCTCACACAAAATGAGAGCCAGAATTCTTGAGCATATCCTAAATTGAAACACAATAAATTACCTTGATTGAGAAAAAAATTTTATTCACAAATCAATACGGATTTAGAAAGCATCGCTCGTGCGAAACTCGGCTTGCCCTTTTCTCATACGATACCTTGCGAATCGTCGATGAAGTGCTACCAGCAAAAATTCGTATTCCAAGACTTCCGGAAGGAGTATGACACAGTGCCACACTGCAGATTGTTAACGAAGGTCTGAGCATACGGAATTGCTTTCATATACGTGAAATGCTCGATGACATTTTAAGTAATAGAACCAAGTATGTTCTCCTCGACGGCGAGCGTTCATCATGCATCAAGGTATCATCAGTAGTGCCCCAGGGAAGTGCGATAGGCCCGCTCTTGTACCCTACGTATATAAACGATGTGACGGATTGGATGAGCAGCTATCTGTTACTGTTTCCTGATGTCGCTGTAGTGTAGAGGAAAGGGTCGTCTTTGAGTAACTGTAGCAGGATGCAGGAAGACTTGAATAGAATTTCTGTTTGGTGTGACGAATGCAGGTTTATATATATATATATATATATATATATATATATATATATATATATATATATATATATATATATATATATATGGGAAGATCTAAGTTAAAGCAGATGAACGGGAAATTTATCGAATACGATTGGAATATAATTGACACAGACACGTCGATGAAACATCTAGGCGTGCCTTTGCATAGCGACATGAAATGGACGAGCACATAGGTCGGTAGCAGGGATAATGAATGGTCCATTTCCAGAGCTCATCTGTAAACGAGACCACGAACAGAACACCCACGCCACCTATTCTTGGGTACTTTTCGAATGTTTGGAATCTTCACCAGGACGGATTAAAGAATGACATCGATGCGGTTAAGAGGTGTGCTGCTAGATTTCTTAAAGGTCGCTAGTGTTACGGAAATGTTCCTTGAAATCAAACTGGAATCTTTGGAGGGTAGGAGATGTTCATTTTGTGAAACAGTATTGATAAGTTTAGTGAACTGGCATTTGCGGCAGATTGCAGAATGATCCTACTTCCATCAGACTACATCTTGCGTAAGGACCGTGAAGACGAGATGAGAGAAATCAGAATTGGCACAAAAACATGTAAACTGCATATGTAGATGTAGACATCACATAGGATTTAATGGTAGTTGCATTTTGTTAAATTAAGATGTCGTTTTATAGTCGTTATTCTAAATTGGATTTTACTTACTCAAAAATAACAATTTCTCTGTAGACAAGTGTGTACGCAGCAAACTTATAGAGTGCGTGTTCACATTGTCTGGCAGGTCGCTTATGTATGACAACGAGAGAGGTCCTACAATCCCTTCTTGGGACACTCCTACAGTTCAAACAGGAGCTTCAGGTGTGACCCATTACTATTCTGTCTCCTAATTCATAAATTTTAAACATTTTTTTCACTCTCCTGTTAACAAATGTTCGACTCTCTCAAAGTTTCACATACTTTATTCTGTTTAAGAACCTGGGAAAGTAAAGATTTTTAAAACTGGAACACGACGGGATAGCGATATTGCCTTCATTTATGGTTCTTCGTTTTATTCTATTCCCCTGGTTGGTCGTCATGAGTAGAAATTTACAAAATCCGTCGAACTACTGCAAACATACAGTAGTTCTCAGATCGTCACTAAAGTAAAAATATTTTATATACTCCACCCATAAACTGTGTTTTATGTATGTTTCTGCCACGAGAATAATAATGTATTCCATCCAGTGGTCAGTGAAAGACCTGTGGATCCTGTGTAACGTGTGAGAACGTTATTTACATTTACCAGTGGTTCGTTGTAACTTCATCAGAATTCATGGAGAAAATCGTTGTTTGAACACTTTCGTGATGGTACCTGCTGCCCGCAGATAAATGAAACAGATAAATGAGGCACTTTAGCAGATAGGACAACAACGCCCATTGAATTTTAACTCGCCGTCTGGAAAACGAAGAGTCTGCCTTGGCGTGAAACTGTACCAGGTAACAGTTTTTTCTCTCACGACCTGAGATAGATTGTACCAAGGCAACGTCAGCATTATAATACCTCAGTTTACTGTTGCAAAAAACTGAGAAAGCTAGTAAGTAGTCACCGTAAAACAAAACAGGATGTAAGATGGGTTTGAGAGTACTGATAAATAATTTGATTAATTTTGCTGTGTATCTAGCAGACTGCAGCTGTCTCAGTTGGAAGACTTCTAAAACATGCTTGAACGTAACATGAAAACTGCATTTGGGACTAGTTCAACAAGAGATGCGATATTTGAAACATTCAGAAAACTGCAACGCCAATGAAACTCTTAGATAAAAATGATGAGTTATGCAGTGAGAGACATTGGCAATTCTTCATTTCATATAAAATGTCCATAGTAGTGATGTAAGGATAGGTTGCTACATGTGATCACATATCTTAAAAAACATTTAAGATGTTTTATGGGAGAGTGTAAGCCATAGATTTTCAGCTAGTGCTACAATTTGAGAAAGTCACCAATAAATTAATTCGAAAAATGAAGGATTTTTGAAGAAGATGAGAGCTTCGTAATAACTGTAGGTAATTTGCTTACCAAGTCCGAATATTGTTGAAAGGAAAGGCAGAAGAAGACTATAAAACAAGATGTCATAAAAAACTTCATCAAGCAGTTCAACAAGCGCTCATACACTACAATAAGCCGCAGATGAAATGCGTTCTATTATTATTTAAAGCGTTGATAGTCATGATGATGCAGCCATGCGATAGTTAAGACTTTCATTTTAAGCACTCATATTATTTATAGGCAGTTAACATCGAAATACTGTTCAACTAAGTTCAAAAAATGGTTCAAATGGCTCTGAGCACTAGGGGACTCAACATCTTAGGTCATAAGTCCCCTAGAACTTAGAACTACTTAAACCTAACTAACCTAAGGACATCACACACACCCATGCCCGAGGCAGGATTCGAACCTGCGACCGTAGCAGCCTCGCGGTTCCGGACTGCAGCGTCAGAACCGCATGGCCACCGCAGCCGGCTGTTCAACTAAGTTGCAGAAAGCATAGGGAAGGGGCAGTTGCAATATTCACAGGTATGTTTTACTACAACTCTCGCAAAATCTCATCTTATAGCAGACAATAACCCATTTATAGATGAACTTCAAAGGAGTGCAATGAACACAGTGAATCTTGCTGATCAGACAAGTACAAATCACATGTCAATCGCCAACATACACTGATGAGCCAAAACATTGTGACCACCTGGTTAATGACTTGTTTGTCCGTATTTGGAACGAAATACATCACTGATTCCGTTTATCACTAATCTGACGTTTTTTTTTTTTTTTTTTTTTTGGAAATTCGTGGTAAGTTTCTATGGGACCAAACTGCTGAGGTCATCGGTCCCTAGACTTACACACCACTTAATCTAACTTAAACAAACTTACCCTAAGGACAACAAACACACCCATGTCTGAGAAAGGACTCGAATCACCGACGGGGGGCGCCGCGCGAACCGTGTCAAGGCGCCTTAAACCGCGCGACTACCCCGTGCGGCAATCCGACAGTCTGTTGGTAGGTTTATGGAGATATGTAACATTAGATATCTACGCACAGGTCATGTAATTCGTGTAAATAACGGGCTGCCGATTTGGGTACATGGTGACGACCCCGATGGGTTCCATAGGATTTACATCAGGCGAATTGGGTCGCGGAGACATCATCGTGTGTTCACTATAATGCTCTCCAAACCACTTAAGCACAACTCTGGCTCTGAGACACGGACAGTTATACTGCTGAAAGATGACATCGCCGTCGTGGAAGACGTCAAGCATGAAAGAATGCAGTGGTTCGCAGAGCTTGTCTTCGATTACTATTATACGTCCCATGCAAACGCAGGAGAATGTGTCCCATAGCATGATACTGCTCTCACCAGCCTACGTCCGTGGCGGGCTGCAGGTTTCGAGCCGCCGTTCACCTCCATGATGGCGTCTGTGGGGACGACCATCGACCTAGTGTAGCAAAATGTGCTTCACCCTAGGAGGCGACACGTTTCCATTGATCGACGGTCGAATCGCAGTGGTCCCGTGTCCACTGCAATCATTAATGAAGATGTCGTTGGGTCAGATTATGAACACGTAGGGGCGGTCTGCTGCGAAGCTCCATGTTCAAAAATGTACGGTGATCGATGTGCTCCGAAACAGTTCTGCGTGCACCAGTACTGTGCTATTTCGGCAGAGATGCCACAGGTCATCATCTATCCTACTTCACAGAGCAGACAAACCTTATAAAGCCACGGTCTGTGAAGAGTCGTAGACGTACAACCACATAGCGCCTAGTGATAGTTTCACTGTCCTTTTACTGCTTACCATAGATGCTCAAGACGGTAACACGTGAAACATTCGACCAGCTTCGCCGCCATTTGCAGCCCATATTTTTGCTAGGGTGATTCGGCGTCCGTGTTTACTCCGCTTACATACTTTTGTTACAACGTCACGTGCCCACAACGCCAACAGGCGGCATCCAGCGTCGCGGTGGGCACTGGTCATGTTTTACCGCCTCAGCGTATTTGCTGCAATGCCCAAGGAAGTAACCTCGAGTATATTCCTCTGGTATTGCAAGTATATGAGTATGTCCCAACTAACTGCTGATGCATTATTGGAGTCAGGAAAGACTACTTCGCTGAACTCGTTGACATGAACTACACTACTGACCATTAAAATTGCTACACCAAGAAGAAATGCAGATGATTAGCGGGTATTCATTGGACAAATACATTATACTAGACCTGTCAGAGAATGACATTCGTTACACTACCATTAAAATTGCTGCACCAAAAAGACATGCAGATGATAAACGGGTATTGATTGGACAAATATGTTATACTACAACTGACATGTGATTACATTTCCACACAATTTGGGTGCATAGATCCTGAGAAATCAGTACCCAAACTAACCATCTCTGGCCGTAATAACGGCCTTGATACGCCTGGGCATTGAGTCAAACAGAGCTTGGATGGCGCGTACAGGTACAGCTGCCCATGCAGCTTCAACACGATAGTACAGTTCATCAAGAGTAGTGACTGGCGTATTGTGACGAGCCAGTTGCTCGGCCATAATTTACCAGACGTATATAATTGGTGGGAGATCTGGAGAATGTGCTGGCCAGGGCAGGAGTCGAACATTTTCTGTGTTCAGAAAGAACCATACAGGACCTGCAACATGCGGTCGTGCATTATCCTGCTGAAATGTAGGGTTTCGCAGGGATCGAATGAAGGGTGGAGACACAGGTCGTAACACATCTGAAATGTAACGTCCACTGTTCAAAGTGCCGTCAATGGGAACAAGAGGTGACCGAGACGCGTAACCAATGGCACACCATACCCTAACGACGGGTGATACGCCAGTGTGGCGATGACGAATATACGCCTCCCATGTGCGTTCACCGCGATGTCGCCAAACTCGGATGCGACGATCATGATGCTGTAAACAGAACCTGGATTCATCCGAAAAAATGACATTTTGCCGTTCGTGCACCCAGGTTCGTCGTTGAGTACACCATCGCATGCGCTCCTGCCTATGATGCAACGTCAAGCCATAGTCTCCGAGCTGATAGTCCATGCTGCTGCAAACGTGTCGAGCTGTTCATGCAGATGGTTGTTGTCTTGCAAACGTCCCCATCTGTTGGCACAGGGATCGAGAAGTGGATGCACGATCCGTTACAGCCATGCGGATAAGATGCCTGTCATCTCGACTGTTAGTGATACGAGGCCGTTGGGAACCTGCAAGGCTTTCCGTATTAGCCTCCTGAACCCACCGATTCCATGTTCTGCTAACAGTCATTGGATCTCGACCAACGCTAGCAGCAATGTCGCAATACGATATACCGAAATCGCGATAGTCTACAAACCGACCTTTATCATAGTCGGAAACGTGATGGTACGCAATTCTCCTCCTTACACGAGGCATCACAACAACGTTTCACCAGGCAACGCCGGTAACTGCTGTTTGTGTATGAGAAATCGGTTGGAAACTTTCCTCATGTCAGCACGTTGTAGGTGTCGCCACCGGAGCCAATCTTACGTGAATGCTCTGAAAAGCTAATCATTTGCATATCACAGCATCTTCTTCCTGTCGGTTAAATTTCGCATCTGTAGCACGTCATCTTCGTGGTGTAGCAATTGTAATGGGCAGTAGTGTTCTAAGTAGGAATTCACTGAAAGACGTAGGCAACTTACGAGAAACATAAATGTTAGAGCTTGGAAATAACCTGCGACTTGACTCATAAATCACGAGGAACATCATAGGATTCTCAGAGACGTAGCTCGTGTAACAACATGCAAAATACACCCAACCTTTGAAATCATCTTGCGTAAAAGCAAAAAAAAAAAAAATGGCTCTGAGCACTATGGGACTCAACTGCTGTGGTCATTAGTCCCCTAGAACTTAGAACTACTTAAACCTAACTAACCTAAGGACATCACACATATCCATGCCCGAGGCAGGATTCGAACCTGCGACCGTAGCAGTCGCACGGTTCTGGACTGCGCGCCTAGAACCGCGAGACCACCGCGGCTGGCTTGCGTAAAAGCAAGTGCGTAACTGAGTCGTGCAGTTAGTGGAAAACTCATGGGTTAGTTACCCACACATTGTAACCGTGTGTTATGAAAACTCCTCTTTTCTATTCAAAAATTTGTATCGTCTAGAGAACGTAAATTCTACGGTACAACATTATCTCTGTGTATAGAGAAAGAGCGCCGTGGTACAATGGAACACACTCGACTTCATGTTAGGGGACAATCGTTTAAATTTCCACCCGTTCTTCTAGAGTTGCGTGTTCCATGACTACTATAAATCAGTTAAGGCGAATGCCGTGGTGGCTTCCTCGAATGGCCGCCACCAGTTTTCTTCCACGTAATTCTTTAAACTGAAATTGTGCTTCCTCTCTAACGACCTCATTGTTAATGTAGCGTGAAACCCTGGTCTCCCTTTTTCTCTTCCATATTGAGGTACTAACTTCAACACACGAGCAGAGTTACTTGTCCCACACATAGAGACGAAAACGTATAATTTTCTCAGAGATACAACTAACTACAGTAGCAAAAAATGTTTTTAAACGTTTATAGGTATCTATTAATGCAGTTGCACTAGTTGGTTAGATAAATGAAACTTATATGTAGTTTTATTACAAATGATTATGCTCATGATGGACTCATGACTGTAAGACACGCTGATAGCTGCGAACCACCTGCATTCCTTCATGCTTGATGTCTTCGCCGAAGGCATGTCGTCTTTCAGCAGTATGGTTGTTCGTATCTCGGAGCCAGAACCGTGCTACAGTGGTTTCAGGAGCATTATAGTGAACTCACGTTGATGTCTCGGCGACCAAATCTGCCTGATGTAAATCCTATGGAAACCATTGGGGTCGCTACAGAGGGCCATCACCGCGTTCACAAATCAGCGGCCCGTTATTTAAGTGAGTTACACGATCTGTGCGTAGACCTCTAATGCCACGTACCACCACAAACCTACCAACAAACTGTCGGATCCCTGATACTCAGGATCAGCGATGTATTTCGTTCCAAAGACGGACAAACAAGCTGTGAAGCAGCTGGTCATAATGTTTCGGCTCGTCAGTGTAAGTAAATAACTGGTCAAGCACTAAGAAACGAAAATTTGAGTAATTGGTGAAATTTCATTTTAAGTCCAAGGCTAAAATAAATATTCTGACACAAGCCCCAAGACATGAGAAACAGCTGTCACAAAATGGCACTCGTGTGTAACGCCAACATCGATGTTCATACAATGAGTCATACTCCAAGTATCTGTTTATTTTTTGACGTACGCTTGTGTGAATTGCTGACAACTGAAGTAGCTCTGTGTTTTTTTTGTTGTTTTTTTTTTTTACGGAACTTGAGCATCGCTGCAGTAGTTATTACAGATAAATAATACACAATATTGCAAAACTGAAAGAAAAATTGCACCAAAATGGAGGAAGACAAGTGAAGGGGTGCACAAACAGAAAGAAAGTATAAATCGATGGAAAGTAATATACTCTTCCTTTACTAAGGCACATTGAAATGTACTATTTATGGCAGCTCTCAAATTAAAACATTTGCATTCATGTTGGTGGTAATCAAATTGGCCACACATTCCTCTGGCATGAAGCAGTACTTGGCAGGGATGGGAATGGAATTTCTTCCTATGTGCATAAAGCCTTTTCTTCGAAACTTACTTGTAAGGAGAAACTGATAATGTGGAATGACAGCTGCTGTGGGCAGAAAAAAAAATAAAATGACCTTTCTTTGGGTTAACTAACGGCAAAGCGGATAAAGTGTCACTAGAAGCCTTCCTAAGAGACAATCTCCATTCCTTCCAAACGGACTATGCAAATGTAGACGAGATGTGGCTCAAATTCAAAGATATAGTAGCAACAACAATTGAGAGATTCATACCTCATAAATTGGTAAGAGATGGAACTGATCCCTCATGGTACACAAAACAGGTCCGAACGCTGTTGCAGAGCCAACGGAAAAAGCATGCGAAGTTCAGAAGAACGCGAAATCCTGAAGATTGGCTAAAATTTACAGACGCGCGAAGTTTGGCACGGACTTAAATGCGAAATGCCTTTAATAGGTTCCACAACGAAACATTGACACGAAATTTGGTAGAAAATCCGAAGAAATTCTGGTCGTATGTAAAGTACACAAGCGGCAAGACGCAGTCAATACCTTCGCTGCGCAGTGCCGATGGTACTGTTACCGACGACTGTGCCGCTAAAGCGGAGTTATTGAACGCAGTTTTCCGAAATTCCTTCACCAGGGAAGACGAATGGAATATTCCAGAATTTGAAACACGAACAGCTGCTAGCATGAGTCTCTTAGAAGTAGATACCTTAGGGGTTGCGAAGCAACTCATATCGCTTGAGACAGGCAAGTCTTCAGGTGCAGATTGTATACCGATTAGGTTCCTTTCAGATTACACTGATACGATAGCTCCCTACTTAGCAATCATACACAACCACTCGCTCACCGATAGATCTGTACCTACAGATTGGAAAATTGCGCAGGTCGCACCAGTGTTTAAGAAGGGTAGTAGGAGTAATCCATCGAACTACAGACCTATATCATTGACGTCGGTTTGCAGTAGGGTTTTGGAGCATATACTGTATTCAAACATTATGAATCACCTCGAAGGGAACGATCTATTGATACGTAATCAGCATGGTTTCAGAAAACATCGTTCTTGTGCAACGCAGCTAGCTCTTTATTTGCACGAAGTAATGGCCGCTATCGACAGGGGATCTCAAGTTGATTCCGTGTTTCTGGATTTCCGGAGGGCTTTTGACACCGTTCCTCACAAGCGACTTCTAATCAAGCTGCGGGCCTATGGGGTATCGTCTCAGTTGTGCGACTGGATTCGTGATTTCCTGTCAGGAAGGTCGCAGTTCGTAGTAATAGACGGAAAATCATCGAATAAAACTGAAGTGATATCAGGTGTTCCCCAGGGAAGCGTCCTGGGACCTCTGCTGTTCCTGATCTATTTAAATGACCTGGGTGACAATCTGAGCAGTTGTCTTAGACTGTTCGCAGATGATGCTGTAATTTACCGTCTAGTAAGGTCATCCGAAGACCGGTATCAGTTTTAAAGCGATTTAGAAAAGATTGCTGTATGGTGTGGCAGGTAGCAGTTGACGATAAATAACGAAAAGTTTGAGGTATCCAAATGAGTTCCAAAACAAATCCGTTGGAATTCAGTTACTCGATAAATAGTAGAATTCTCAAGGCTGTCAATTCAACTAAGTACATGGGTGTAAAAATTACGAACAACTTCAGTTGGAAAGACCACATAGATAATATTGTCGGGAAGGCGAGCCAAACGTTGCGTTTTATTGGCAGGACACTTAGAAGATGCAACAAGTAATCTAAAGAGACAGCTTACACTAGACTCGTTCGTCCTCTGTTAGAATATTGCTGCGCGGTGTGGGATCCTTACCAGGTGGGATTGACGGAGGACATCGAAAGGGTGCAAAAAATGGCAGCTCGTATTTTATTATCACGTAATAGGGGAGAGAGTGCGGCAGTTATAATACGTGAGTTGGGATGGAAGTCATTAAAGCAAAGACGTTTTTCGTCGCGGCGAGATCTATTTACGAAATTTCAGTCACCAACTTTCTCTTCCGAATGTAAAAATATTTTGTTGAGCTCAACCTACATAGGTAGGAATGCTCAACAAAATAAAATAAGAGAAATCAGAGCTCGAACAGAAAGGTTTAGGTGTTTGTTTTTCCCGCTCGCTGTTCGGGAGTGGAATGGTAGGGAGATAGTATGATTGTGGTTCGATGAACCCTCTGCCAAGCACTGAAATGTGAATTGCAGAGTAATCATGTAGATGTTGATGTAGAAAGCATTACCTTACGGAAATAGTACACAATTTTTTGATAAAAGTACACTTTTTTATATCTTGCGATTGTGGTTTTGCTCACATTGAGAAACGAAAGAGGCTGATTGTGTGTGAAGCTCCAAAAGATTTAATTCTCCTCATTACTGAAGCTAAGCACACAACACCATTCACAGAGGCTATTATGCAAGGCAAATTTTTGCAGCTTTAAATCAGCTGCTGAAAAATATAAAATTTCACCAATGTGCATATTTCAAAAGCACAGTGGATCAGACTGACTGCTGAATAGATAGGGGTACTGCAACTTTGTTCAACTCTCACTTTAACAGAAGAGTTCATGAAAAATTCCATCCTAAAAAGGAACGTGAAGCCACCCTATCTTCAAAAGGTGTAGCTGGAAATACTGCACTGTGAACCTACGTCGTCTGAAAGGAAGAGAAGAGATTTAGCTAAAACGTTCCCATTTGTAAAAGAAGAGAACAAGTGGTTTTATGAGAAATTTGTTAAATTCATGAAAATGGGTATGATGGCACTAGCATCATAATGTATGTTGAAGGCAATGCATACAGAACGTTTCATTTTCTTCAAAATTTTTATTCATTTGTTCTTAAAACTATTAACATTGAATAAAAACACATACATGACAAGAAACTTGTATAGCTTTTGTGCTTGAATTGTGATTCCCAACTTTTGTACTGCTTTTCTAAACTGCTAAATACATTTTGTTGATTTTCTGTAAATTAGTTTTTGCACTTGACCCAGTATTTACTTACATGCCACAAATGTAATGCAAAATTACTTTATGATTAATTTGAGAAAGGGTGACTTTAAGGATTGGACCCTGAGGGGACCTGTAGGGGAGTGACCTTGAATGGTGGTTGGAGGTGTGCTGTTGATGCAAAGAAGGTAGGGGGGTAGACTTGGGGTGTTCTTGAACCCCATTAGGTAGACCTCTACTATTATTTCTGTCTTTCCGGACTCTCGCTTTTCCTCATATTCAGTCTTTATCAAGACTGTTTCAAATTACTAAAGTTACTGAAATCGTTATCTTTCTTAAGATATTTGATCTCATGAAATATGTAACGAAATATGACGTAAGCTATTCTTTTGTATTTGCTTTCAGTTCATTAGCTGATTTACTCTTGTTCTTCATTCTCAGGAAGTATCAGTGATGGCATCAATTGAAAACCCAATGAGAGTCACTTGTACACTCCTGGAAATTGAAATAAGAACACCGTGAATTCATTGTCCCAGGAAGGGGAAACTTTATTGACACATTCCTGGGGTCAGATACATCACATGATCACACTGACAGAACCACAGGCACATAGACACAGGCAACAGAGCATGCACAATGTCGGCACTAGTACAGTGTATATCCACCTTTCGCAGCAATGCAGGCTGCTATTCTCCCATGGAGACGATCGTAGAGATGCTGGATGTAGTCCTGTGGAACGGCTTGCCATGCCATTTCCACCTGGCGCCTCAGTTGGACCAGCGTTCGTGCTGGACGTGCAGACCACGTGAGACGACGCTTCATCCAGTCCCAAACATGCTCAATGGGGGACAGATCTGGAGATCTTGCTGGCCAGGGTAGTTGACTTACACCTTCTAGAGCACGTTGGGTGGCACAGGGTACATGCAGACGTGCATTGTCCTGTTGGAACAGCAAGTTCCCTTGCCGGTCTAGGAATGGTACAACGATGGGTTCGATGACGGTTTGGATGTACCGTGTATTATTCAGTGTCCCCTCGATGATCACCAGAGGTGTACGGCCAGTGTAGGAGATCGCTCCCCACACCATGATGCAGGGTGTTGGCCCTGTGTGCCTCGGTCGTATGCAGTCCTGATTGTGGCGCTCACCTGCACGGCGTCAAACACGCATACGACCATCACTGGCACCAAGGCAGAAGCGACTCTCATCGGTGAAGACGACACATCTCCATTCGTCCCTCCATTCACGCCTGTCGCGACACCACTGGAGACAGGCTGCACGATGTTCAGGCGTGAGCGGAATACGGCCTAACGGTGTGCGGGACCGTAGCCCAGCTTCATGGAGACGGTTGCGAATGGTCCTCGCCGATACCCCAGGGGCAACAGTGTCCCTAATTTGCTGGGAAGTGGCGGTGCGGTCCCCTACGGCACTGCGTACGATCCTACGGTCTTGGCGTGCATCCGTGCGTCGCTGCGCTCCGGTCCCAGGTCGACGGGCACGTGCACCTTCCGCCGATGTACTGTGGAGACCTCACGCCCCACGTGTTGAGTAATTCGGCGGTACGTCCACCCGGCCTCCCGCATACCCACTATACGCCCTCGCTTAAAGTCCGTCAACTGCACATACGGTTCACGTCCACGCTGTCGCGGCATGCTACCAGTGTTAAAGACTGCGATGGAGCTCCGTATGCCACGGCAAACTGGCTGACACTGACGGCGGCGGTGCACAAATGCTGCGCAGCTAGCGCCATTCGACGGCCAACACCGCGGTTCCTGGTGTGTCCGCTGTGCCGTGCGTGTGATCATTGCTTGTACAGCCCTCTCGCAGTGTCCGGAGCAAGTATGGTGGGTCTGACACACCGGTGTCAACGTGTTCTTTTTTCCATTTCCAGGAGTGTATAATGCTACTGTTCCCAGCCGCATGGCTGTTATAACCTGCCTGTTGCCAAAACAACTCAAATTACAAGCACTTCCCATTCAGCACTCGTAGAGTTCACAGAAAGATTGTAGCCTATGCATCTACTTCAAAAGAAACGATTTTTGGAGTATGTAGTTTAGCATAACATTGTCGTGTTCAGTCATCTTTTTAGGGCAAATTGAAACGAGACTAACCTTAGAACATTGTAATTTTACACGTCTGGGAGAGATTGCTTTATCCTTTCCCTTAGAGATATTTTTTGTGGCAAATGGCAGCCTTTCACTGCTGGTCGACTATAAGACAAACTTTCCGGCTTTCCGTCAGTGTTTAGGAAAAGGAGGCCAACAGTGTTTGAAAGAGAGATCCACTCTCATTTACTGATACAAGGGATGAATAATTTTACCAAGGAACGAACGCAGTTCGTGAGCCAGAACGTCTACCCCTTTATTATTAAAAGTAAAACTGCAATAACAGATTTCTTATGCCACTGACAACAAAATTTCGTATGACAATTATCTTTCCCTGTTCGGAAAGCAACCTTAGACATGAGACTTTTGTATTTAGCTGTTACTGACTATCGACAGTGGAGCCTTGCAGTTTGTTTTCTATCTAAAAGACGTTTACGATTATTTAAATATTACTGTCCAGACACATATGAGATATTGATAACATAGACTATCAGTAGAAACAAATGGTTATCATTGATTCTTCTGTTTAGTCTGTAAGGAGACGTTGACAGAAAGGTTGCGAACAAAGTAACGACGATCTAGTTCAGACACTGAAAGAGTTTTCACTAACATCGTTTTAGCACAAGTGATACTCTTCTAACCAGTTGTCAGTTTTGGAAAAAAAACCTGATGTGATGCAAGTAACAAGTTGAGCTAAACGCATTTGTAAAACGGGTAATGCAATTTCCTTCCAGAGAATGTCGTTGCCGCAGTGCCTCACCGAACATTTTCGCATCTGTGCTGAACACAAATAGCCGAATACTTTCAAATACATGAAAACTGTACAGTCAGTCAAAGCCAAGTGTGTTATCAGTCGTAGCAGAAATTAAAATAATTAAATACAGCAGCTTTCACGGCCAGTACAAAGGAATTGATAACTGTGTAAGTGTAGTGGAAGGTGGTCGCCTGAAATGCCTTCACGTACAGGCACTAAGGCTTCTTGTTATTCTCATTATCTTTATTGACGACCAGTAAACGCTCAGAGAAAAAACCGACGCAAAAGGTGACAGAAGAGCTAAAATAAAGATTTTACTGCTGTTACGTTAGGTTCCGAGAAAGGCAGTAGCATTTGCGATGATTACCGGACGACACTCGCCTAGATGAGAGATGAAAGCTGAAATTAAATGATGCCGCACCAAAGTTTTCACCTTCATCCACGGCTGAATCACAACGAATTGTCTTCATTTCATGGTCACAAAGAAGATCACCATAGCAAATACTTATTTCAGCGATTGGTCGGGAGCCACAAGCAGAAAAATGCAAATGCTGAGAATGTATTCCTGTAGTAATCTGACAGCAATTGCACTGATCATCTCTTGTGACGAATGGTAACACGTCGCTTGTAACAGTGCATCAGCGCACTATTTTATGCCTACGTCTGTCTCTTTCTCAAATGTAACAACAATAGAATTTTAGAAGCAACATTTTTGGCATTGCCTGTTATTAAGTTTATTCATTTCACGTTCACAGTTTCGGCATGTGTGCCGTTGACAAATGATTATACTAAATCAGTCAATGCATACTCTTTGCTGCGCGGGATTAGCCGAGCGATCTAGAGCGCTGCAGTCAAGGATTGTGTGGCTGGTCGCGGCGGAGGTTCGAGTCCTCCCTCAGGCATGGGTGTGTGTGTTTGTCCTTAGGATAATTTAGATTAATTAGTGTGTAAGCTTAGGGATTGATGCCTTAGCAGTTAAGTCCCATAAGATTTAACGCACATTTGAACATTTGAACAATGCATGCTCTTTACTGTTAAAGAGCACATGTCCTCGTGTCTATCCGTATGGAAATATTGCACATCCTATACATAAGAATAAAAAAGATGCGTTGTTGTATATATCTTGTTTATTCTTTAGCACATGACATGACTTCTCCTCAACCGTGAAGAATATGCATAGACGCACTCGAGAATCTGTATCTGAAACACAGTAGGGCTATGGGTGCAGCTAAACAGAAAATTACAGAGTTGTTACCCTTGACGGGCCCAGTTAAGGTAAACGACAGGATGATTCCTTTGAAAAAGACACAGTCGATATCCCTGTGCAGTGGGAGCATGTGTTATTCTCTCTAACGAGCAAGTCGTCGACGGTACATGGAACCTCATTGCCTCCCCATGGAACTCATCTTTGTACTTTAATCGGCCGTAGGGCGTATTTCAGCTCCTATCGGTTCCCAGGACGCAACAATCTCGATGCTTGCGCATGCAACACGTTGTGGGCTATAGAATTAGACCGATTCCACCATAAATGTATCACTCAGACTTCAAGGAATTAATCAGTGAGATGAGTGTCATCAATTTAATAAATTATATCATATCAGACGCCGCGCGTCACCAGCGATATACGAGTTTCTCTTGCTGTCGTGTCGTTCTCACTAAGAGAGACTGCGAGAAGCGCCTTTCGCTACTGCGTATACTGCGCGCTGCCTCACTAGAAAGGCCCAAAGCTCCGCCTGTGGCGGCGGACAGAAACTGGTTCCCGTATTGGCAGGAAATCCGCGCGACTTTCGAGAAGCCTGTGGATATCCCTGCGCGGCCTGGCTTCCTGCGCAACGCGAGAAGTGGAGCGTCTCAAGGACGACCGGCGGTCGCACGGCCTCCAGCCGCGCCTGTGTTGTTCACCCGTGCCTCGTGCCGCTTCCATTAGAACTTACACGATACGCCACTCCACACACCAAGTCCATGTCCTGCGACTGCCTTCATTCCTGTTTCAGATCTGTTGACACTGGCAGTTTCGCTTCACGAATACATGTATCGTTGGCCGGCCTCTGTGGCCGAGCGGTTCTAGGCGCTACAGTCTGGAACCGCGCGACATCTCCGGTCGCAGGTTCGAATCCTGCCTCGGGCATGGATGTGTGTGATGTCCTTAGGTTAGTTAGGTTTGAGTAGTTCTAAGTTCTAGGGGACTGATGACCTTAGAAGTTAAGTCCCATAGTGCTCAGAGCCATTTGAACATATATCGTTGTAAAACATTTTCCTCGAGTAGCTTTTTGGAAAAATGGTTATTTCCCGTTTGAAAACTGTTTGTAAACACGTAATAAAATTACCAGCACAAGGTAAGAAAATAATTTTTTTAATAACTTAATGAGGTCTTCTTGCTTTCTCCTATTTCAAACACGCGTTCACACATCAAAATCTTTGGCTACCTCAGGTGTATGGGGCAGTATAATGAAAACGAGACAGATGGAGAAAGTAAGCAAACTATAATTTCAAAAGTAACAAAATTACCAGCACAAAGTGAGAAAATATTTTTTTTTATTTAACTTAATCAGATCTTCTTGCTTTCTCCTATTTCAAACACGCGTTCACACATCAAAATCTTTGGCTTCTTCAGGTGTAAGGGGCAGCACAATGAAAAGGAGACAGATGCAAAAAGTAAGCAAACTGTAATTTCAAAAGTAATAAAATTACCAGCACCAGGTGTGAAAATATTTTTTTTTTAATTTAACCTAATCAGGTCCTCTTGCTTCCTCCTAATTCAAACTACGAGTTCACACATCAAAACCTTTGGCTACCTCAGGTGTAAGGGGCAGTATAGTGAAAGCGAGACAGATAGAAAAAGTAAGTAAACTATAATTTCAAAAGTAATCATATAAGCTGTTAATAAATTTATTACACTGTGCATTTATCATACTGTGCGATAAGATTGTCAATGCCTTCGTGGAAAAATGTTTGCGGCTGCCTACAGAACCATGATTGTACCCAGGTGTGTACTCTTTGTCCGCAGCAAATCGATGGCCACGAATGTCTTTCTTCAGGGCTCCAAAAATGTGGAAATCGCGTGGGGAGAGATCGGGACTTTATGGAGGACGTGTAAGGCCTTCACAACGAACCTTCTGCAGCGTAGTCTAAAAAACCTTTGCATGACGTGGGCTGGCATTATCCTCCAACAGAATGATTCCGTCCGTCAACAATGCTGGGCGTTTGGACTTTATGGTGCGCTTCAATTTTTGCAAAGTGTCCACGCACCGTTGTACGTTAATTGTGGCGCACTGTTCCATAAAGTCAATGAGCAGCGCTCCCTTGGAGTCAAATAAAGAGGACATCGTGATTCTACCGGAGCTGTCGTGTCTGTTGTTTTCCGTAAATCGGCAACAACTGAAAATCCTCTGAAATTTAGGTAAATTTAAATAAAAACAGCGGCATCAGTTGTTTAACTAACCAAATGTCTCTATTGTTTTCAAATACATAGATTTTTGTATGGCATCGATAGTTCTGATGCCACAGCGTAGGCTGGCACTACGAGAGCGGAAGATCTTCACCGACCACAGCACCCTCTAGCCGACGCTGTACAGCTCTACGAGCGCCGCTCCACTTTCGCCCAGTTCATGAAGAGCAGACGGCCGAGAACCATCGCTTTACTATTGAGACTTTCTTATCTGGACTTTCGCTGCACATCTACGTGCTCATCACCTAAAGTTACGTAATATGCTTGCATATGTTTATACTATAGTAAAAACCTCTTTTACTTTACTTGCAATGCCGACGTGCTTTACCTCACCTGCCCCTACTCGTTTCCTTCCATTCGGCCTGTTTGTCAGATTTCAGGAGGAGACCCACGCGCCGCCTTTCACGAGCCGCCTTCCAGGCGGGATACAAAATTTTGTTTTCTATTTTTTTTCATTTAACCAGTTACGTGTCAGAACAGAAGTAAGGTGTTTCTCCGATTTATGCGATGGAAAATATTTCACGACGTCTGATCGGACTCGGCAACGCATATAAATGCCAATAGTGCTACATAATCTATACACAAAGTGCAAAGACGTTATTGGCGCGAAACTCGGTTGATTGGCTTTGACATCACACCAGTAGTTTTACACACCATTCTGAGCGGTACTATTGGGCGATACGTATTTTGCACGTTATTTTGTTTGCTTGGTTTAAGGATGCTGACTATTTTTGCTATTTCATCATAACAGTGAATAAATCTTGACTGCGATTTGTCTTTCAAGAAAATAATACATGTCATAAAAATTTTAAAAAGATGTTTTTGTTGACTGTGTTCCACAGCTCTTATAAATTGTAGAAATGACATCATGTGACGCCTTAGGCTGCTGTTCAATTTATTATTTACTGTGCTATCGGTTTCCGTCAAAGATTATTATACAGCACTGTTGTACGCACGTCTCCTATACAGGAAAATTTATGGCGAAAAGAATACTTTGAAAACTGCAGTAAAAATACTAGCAAAACTTAGAGAGTTTTGTTAACAGTGTGAGTTACATACAGACATAAAATACGCAGTGTCAAATTAGAATAGTGTAAAGTTATCAGCAGGCAGCAGATTATGATTCTCTACTCAAGTTATCCTATGACTAGCGAGACTGTCATTCAGTCGGCCTCGGAGTTGCTGACGGGATGGCCATACATTGAGACTGATGCTTCAGAAACTGGACCTAACGTCATCATAGGTGGCGATGCAGTCACTGGTCCTTATTATCCAGAGGTATAAGCAGACTTCTCCCCACTATGGCTATATTACAAGTCATACCACTGAGCAAGATACTATTGTTCTGAAATTCCATCCTTTTAACGCTGTTACACCACCTGAGGCAAAGGAACTTTGGAAGATTTATGTTTGCCAGTGGACCATGTCACGGGCCACAATTGTTCGCGACTGGTTTGAAGAACGTTCTGGACAATTCGAATGAATGATTTGGTCAGCCAGATCGCCCCATTGAATGTCTTCAAACATTTATGGGATGTAATCGTGTGGCCACTGCTTGCACAAATTCCTGCACCAGCAACACTTTCGCAATTGTGGGCGGCTATAGAGGCAGCTGGGCTCAATACTTTTGCAGGAGACTTACAACCACTTGTTGAGTCCATGCAATGTCGATTTGTTGCACTAAGCCAGGCAATAGGAGATCTGGCACGATATTAGGATGTCTCCTATGACTATTTTTACCACGTTATATTAACGCAAATGAGTGAATGACTTTCACGCATGACATGCTAACTCGTAATACATACTGTAAGAGTAACATTGCAAAACAAAAAAAATTACCAATAAGGAAAACACACTGCAACAGTCCATAATTATGAGCCATCTGTTTTGAGGTCTCAGTGCGTATGGTGCCTCGTGAAAATCACAAGTGTTGGGTAGTGCATTCCTCTCAACCCGTCTCGGTTCTCTGCTCTGCCGTGGCACTGGTACCGCAATTTGTGGTAAGGCATCGGCTGCACCACCGAGCAGTTTTACTCTGCTGATATGTACAACGGAAGTCTTAGTTGGTAATTGGGTGACGTCATTTCTATGACTTGATATGAACCATTGTATTTCATCAGAAATTTTTCGGTTTATCCCTTTCGGTGTGCAAGGTTTGGTATCCGGTACCTATCAGCCGCCTCTGAAATGTGGAAAATGACATACACACTCTCCCATATGTGCTCGTCTTTTCAGAGCTTTCGTATTTCCTCGTCTGGCCCTTTGCCAAATTTCTTGTACCCTTGTACAAAATCCTTTGCTGACTTGACGTCAGAATCTAATTTATGTTGTAATATTTCAAAGAGTGAAAGCATTTTTCTTCGATAGAGCAGTTCATACAGCGAGAAGTAAGTACTTGTATGGACCTTGCCATTGTACATGCCAGCCACAAACTGGAGATATGTGTCCCAGTCTGCATTGGCGGATAACATACTAACTCATAGTCTTCGAGACTGTTCTACGAGCTTGTTCTGTTTTCCCATTCGCTTGTGGACGAAAGGGACTTGTCCATAACTTGCAAATGTGAAGTATGCAAGCACAGGTGTTTCATCAGTCAGGTAAGAAGTTTGTACCTTGATCAGTCAGCAAAGATTTTGGTATGCAAACTTAAATAACTGTCTATTCAATAATACTAAAGTAACCATAGCGGCCTCCTGGTCAGGAATTGCTGTCGTAGATATAAAAAGCGAAAAATGAGTAATAACCGTCAATATATATTTATTACCAGATGGGATTCTCTTAAACCGCCTCAAAATATGAAGTCCTAGCATTTTAAATGGTTTTGATGCTCTGACAACGTTTGAAGTGCACTTTTTTTTATGGGTAAGATTGGCGCATTGCATGCATGGTACGCACTTTCATATATAATGATCCACATCAGCTTTTCACTTCTGCCACCAAAATTTTTCAGCTACCCTTCTATCCGTCGCTCTTTGGCCATTATGACCTGACAACAAATGGTCATGTACCTGTTGTGATACTTTATTCCTCAGCAACAGCAGAAACACTATGCACAGTCTGCATTTTGTTGACTTTCATAGTAAGCACTCGATCTGTATGTGCTGTACCTGCTACCCAAATTCCTGCACTCCCTGCATATCACTCACAGGTTTATGAATGACTTTGTAATCGAATGCACACAACTTCAGATCCCACATTGTCCACCTGCTAGAAGCATCTTTCAAATCCGATTGCCGTCTCAGTGAAGCATTGACTGTTCCAGATTTTAATTACTGCCTGTAGAGGTAACACCGTAAGAAAATGATTTCCTTCTCTGAAGTAGAGTAAGTGCGTTCTGCTCTGCTTAGCTATTGAGATACACACGCTGCTGGATTTTCTTTACTGTCTATATTCTGAGTGAGAATGCAGCCAAGAGCACAACTACTAGCATCACAGGAAAGAATCAGTTCTTTGTCAATATAAGGAAAAACTAGTCCCGCATTTTTGGATAATGCTTTTCTATTGCCTAAAAAGCACACTCACGTTATGGCGACCAATTTAATCAAATCTGACACTTTTTCAACAAACAGTTGATCATTCTGGAAACAGTTGATCAATTAGTGCAAAGTTTTCGACGAATTTCCAATAATAGTTAAAAAGGACGAGAAAACACTATAACTTTTTCGTTATTTGAAGGGTTGAAAATTCAGAAACTGCTGATAGGAAATGGGTATCTGTTCATACACCCTCTTCACTAATAACATGGCGCAAGTACTTATCTCCAGTCTGTGCCAAATTACATTTTTTCAGTTTCAGCATAAGATGCACAACCAGTAGTCTACTGAATACTTCCTCCAACTGTTTAACATGTTTATTCGTATCTTCTGAAGAAACTAAAATATCATCAAGATATACTATGCATTTTCTAGGTTTTAGGCCATGCGAAACCCCATCTAGCAATCTTTGGAATGTGGCTGCTGCATTTTTAGTCCCGATGACATCGCGGAACACTGAAAACGCCTCCTTGAGACCATAAAAGCTGTTTTAGGTCTCTCCTCTGGGACTATCTCCATCTGGTAGTAATTGCCATGCAAATCGATTATGCAAAAATATTTGCATCTGCCTAAGTTACCAAGCATCTCTTTGATACTAGGAAACAATTACGTGTTGTGGTGGTTCAAGCATTCAACTGTCTATAGTCATAAGAAAAGCCATGTTTCTTAGTGTCATACATAGATCCATCATTGGTTTTGGGGCCAGGACTACAGGTGGCCCCCAGGGACTAAACCTGGGTTCTATGATGCCTTCTACCATCTGTAGGTCAAGGAAGTCTTCCATGAATAGTTGCAGTTGCTTTGGTATATGATGCGGCAAAATGCTCCTACTGGGACACAAAGAATGTAAATATGTTTCTGTTTATTTAAAAGACTCTAACTGAAAAGTGGGGTACTAGGTGCCTCACTATACCTTCCTCAGCAGCTTTAAAAATTGTCCCAACACTTTTGGCATGCAAACATATTCGCATTTTTTTTATGCTGACAGACAAAACAGTGGCCGTGACAATGAAACGGAAAAGTAATAAATATTGGAAGACAATGACAGTGTGAGAGAAGGAGAGGCACATAGTGATAGCGGAACATAGCCGACAGTGACAGAACACTGCTAGGGAAAGAGTGAAGAAGACAGTTCGGTGGGGGAGAAGGGGGGGGGGGACGAATAAAGAGAAAGTGGAACTGGGGAGATAATGAAGGAACGAGTATATGACACTGTCAACGAAGGGGAGAGAGGTGATGACACAGAGAAGAGACACCATCATTAGGAAGGAAGCAATGGTGTATTAGCAGTAAGAGAGAAAGAGAGAGAGAGAGAGAGAGAGAGAGAGAGAGAGAGAGAGGAACAGGGAGACAGTGACAGTGAGAGGGAACTGTAGTAGTAGGACAGAATGACTGTGACACTGGAGACAATGACAGAGAAACACAAAGAGATAATGCTAATGACTTGGGCTGAATGAGTGATTGAGGAAGTGCAACTTGGAGCGCATAGGTATGAGCGACTTACAGTGATGGAATAGTAGAAGTGAGGTAGTTTCAGTCAGGGGAACTTCGAGTATAACGTGAGTTGGATGTTAAAAAAAAAGCGCCAAAATTTCTGGGAAAATTTTTAAAAGTGCTGAGTAAGGTAGAGTGAGGCAGCTGGTAGCCCACATTTCAGTCATACTTTTAAATAAACAGAAACGTATTCGCTTTTTTGTGCTCAAATAGGAGCAATTTTCCGCTTGTATCATTATTACCAACTCTACGTAACCTGTAATGCAGAAACCCCAGTCTCTTTCTACCCAAGGTATCTAGCGTGACGGGCCGGCGGGTGTGGCCGAGCGATTCTAGGCGCTTCAGTCTGGAACCGCGCGACATAGTTCTAAGTTCTAGGGGACTGATGACCTCAGATGTTAAGTCCCATGTCCCATAGTGCTCAGAGCCATTTGAACCATTTTTTTTAGAGTGACGGCCGATGCATGTGCCTCTGTACTAAAATCCTATGTTCCTTGCATCAAATGAAATTCCACAAGCAGCATTCTGTCTCTGCACCCACTCATGCAGTATTGCTCTTCTTTGGAACTCTTTTCTGACGATTGACGCGTTCCCACTTACGTTTAACGAATGCTTTTGTTGATACCTATTTCTCCGTTTCCTACTCCTGCACTCGCGTGCTGAGTGAACCACTCGTAGCATTCTGGCTCATGACAATGTTTTTGTACTTGGCCCTCACGCCCATAGCTATGACGCTTTATTACTGAAGGAAATACTCGGCGGACACCTCGCCCCCTATTCGATGTCTATCTGTTTCCATTGTGGGACAATCCTGCTAGCTGCCGCCAAATAAGATGAATTCTTTATTTTAACCTTATACAACATTTCAGCGGGGGTGTAGCGCAAAAATATTTCGAAAGCCCTATTCTTGGCTTCTTGGCGTAACACCACATTGTCTTCCTCATTCTGCGTTAGCTCATACGTTTTGACGTAGATCTTTCGGATTCCATCCGAGAAAGATTCAACGGAATCATTATGCTTCTGCGTCAGCGCATGCAACTTTTCATGAAGAAGCGAGTACTGTTCTTCTTATGATACTGCTGTCGTAATTTCTCAGCTAGCTGTTCGAATGTCTGCATGTCCTGCAAGGTCTCATGATAAGAAACGCATGCCTTAGCCTCTCCAGTCAATCGCAGACTGGTCATACGAAGACAAATTTCGTCACACCACCTGACCAAATTGACTACAGTTGAGATATCATTGAAAAATGTCTGTTTACTTACCAGAAAAATGCTGTATCAAGTTTGCTGCTGCCGGATCAATAGAAGCAGAGGGTACACTCAGTATAAGCTTAACTTCTTCAAGCTGTCCTAGTATTTGTTGCTTCTCGGCCTGTAGTACCTCTTCCTGGTTCTTGTAACGTTCTGATTCGCAGTTTTCTTTTCAAGCGCTAGATGTAACTGTTCTGTCATAGCAGCAACGGAATCACCTGTACTACCAGTGCGTGCTTCTACCGACATCTTGCGCGTTTTACTAATGTAAAACAATATAGAAGTATGCTTCACAAAAGAGAATGACAACAGGTTCACACTACAGGGTACACAATACAAAATGAGTTACTGTAGTTCTTACAGAGTACCATAGTCCACTTGCGCTCACTACAGTCTCGTGCCAAATGACACCCAATAGGTGAAACATGTGGCCGGCACAGTCTTCGTGATGCATGACAGCTTCCATTAAAAGCAGACAAGTCAGGAGGTTCTCATAGTTATACGAGAGTTATCTTCAAATTAAAATCAACGTCCCTAAGATGAATTACCCAATAAAAACGGCTAATTACAAGGTGAACAAAATCCTTCTCACTCAACACCCTCCACTGTGTGAAATGTGGACTGCAGCATGAGCGAAGGTTCTGATCACCAGTTGCAGAAGCGCGGCGTGAAGCCCATTTCGTCACCATTTCCATTTTGACGCCGGTTGTAGCGGTGTCGCCGAGGTCGTAAGGCGCTCACCTGTTGTAGCGGACACCCTTCAGCTCAAGACATGTAGTGAGCGTGGAAGCCGAGCAGGTGAGGTGGCGAGACTACTGGTGCAGGAGGATGAGTCTGGGAGCTGGTGTGAATTGCTGTCATATGTCCTAAGGCATCAGCGAGACAGCATTTGCAGGAATCATATTTATTACTGGCGATTTTACAGTACAAGTTGTTTTCTATGTCGTGGCCGTAGGCGTGTTGATTCACACACTTGAGTGCGACAAGGATTGCTAACACAGCATCCTTGTGGGCTGCGTCCATTGTGCATGTCAGGACCCAGCAGCGATGTCGTGCAGATGACTAGAGTCTGTAGGCGCAAGCCTACCACGGTTGACTGGCAGCTACTGCGGGCCGCACCAACGCTATCAAAGAGAGACGTGCGTTTAAGCAGGTGCTAGAAGCATATCACGTATGGTCGGTGTCATGAAAATGGAAGCCCAGGACTCGTATAAGCAACACAGTGTACAGCCATGGAAGCAATAATAATATCTGCAACAAGGGTGTCATGCCCAACGGGTTGTAGGCAGTAGTTTGCAGTCACTCGGTATGGCCCTTCACCAATGGAAGGCCTAGGCTCTTCTTCGATCATAGCAGTGGCCCAACAGCGGTGACAGCTTTCCGCGACTACATTCCACTGCAGCTGGATTGCTGTGGTCTCAGAAGCGAAGTCTTCTCTCTGCAGGAGGCAGCACATTCCGATACAGCACTGAAGTTATCCTGTAACTAGCAATTCTGTCATTACATCCGAATTAGAGTTCCAGATTGGATGACCAGATACTGAGACTGAGGCTTCCGAAACGGTTGCATTTAAAATGGACAAACATTATCATGACCTGCGATGTGGAGCGGAAGAGCTTGGATGTTACACGTTATGACTCTGTAGTACAAGGTTCGCAGAATGGCGCAATAGATGACGTCATACTGCGCCGTTTGCGCTTCTTGATTACGGCTCGGCTCGATGCGACAATTTATTACGAGCGGCAACACGCCTTCTGCAACCTAACACTCTTCGCGTGTCCAAGATATCGGTTGTGACACACAGTACAATCTAGAAGTGATTCTCTTCCATCCACGACAAGTATCAACTTTAAAAATATAAATGCGCACCCGGTAATTGAATTTTCTGTGCAACAGTATAGTTCAAAAACTCAGAAAACATGGCATATTTGTAACGAAGTTATAAGTGTGTGTCGTAAAGAAACGTAGGGTTATCCCTTCGTTGTTACAGGTGAATTTAATTCTGCCCTCCCTGTCTTAGCCTCCATGTCACAATGTTGTCGTGAGTGGGGGGCGGGGGGTGGCTGATTTTTTGACTGTTAATTGTTAATATTACATATTCCAAGTACCTCATTGGTTGTAAAAACTTTATTTCTGCTAAAATAATCCGAGGACAAATGTTTTAACATTCCATTTACGTGGAAATTAAATGCCGCAGTACATATAAGGTATGTTACAAAAAGTGCAAAAAAAGTGTCACAAAGTCATCCACTTTTGCGGTATTTGTATGTTTAGTTATGCAGAGGTAGATGCATCGAGCTTCACAACTGTCGAAGTAATATACGAAATAAAACAGCAAAGTATCACGAGCAACGTTAGCGTAAATATCACTAATATGTAAATGCCGAATATTTATTTGTAATCAATTGACCTTCATTGCTAGCATTACCTTCGTAACAATATATAATGAAACTGTTAACAAAAATATGTAAGTACTGCTCGTATTTTTAATACAATTTCCAAATACTCTTTCCACTTGACATTTTCCTGTATCCATGATGTGCATACAATAGGAGATGGATTTGGTCTTTGACTAAAATCGGTCGCACAATAAGGAATATACTGATCAGCAGTTTAAGATATTTCATGACGTCATTTCTACAACCTACATTAATTCTGAGATACAATGTACACACGATTTAAGAATTATAGAAGCCAGGAGCACTGTACTTTAGAGGCGTCGCTAGACAGTCACTCTGTCCCACCAAAATATTCAAGACGTACGTGCACTCTTACGGAGGTTCACCAACTGGAAATGTCTGTGGTGCCACCCATTATGTTTTACTGAGTATGGGTTTTAGGGAATTTTCACACTTGTTTACACTCTAGCTGCGTGAAACTACCAAAAAAAAAATGTTTCAAATGGCTCTGAGCACTATGGGACGTAACATCTATGGTCATCAGTCCCCTAGAACTTATAAGTACCTAAACCTAACTGACCTAAGGACATCACACAACACCCAGCCATCTCGAGGCAGAGAAAATCCATGACCCCGCCGGGAATCGAACCCGGGAACCCGGGCGTAGGAAGCGAGAACTCTGCCGCACGACCACGAGATGCGGGCGTTAAACTACCATGTTTGCAAAACAGCGTAGGATATAAATATTGGAATGAAAGTCATGCTTTTCAGAAACAAACAGCAAACGTTGTTTGCTCAAATTAAATAACATAGCTCGTGGTCAGGCAGCTGTTTCCTCCGAGATATAATATCACTGGATACTGGTAAGTCTGTCTCAGACTGAGTTAGAGAACCAACACTGTGTTTCGCGAACATACCTTCACACCACCACGTATAACAATGAAGTAGCTTTTTTTTTCATTTGAAGGGAAACACATAATCACTTTGCCTCCCACTCTTCTGGAACTTCTTGGTCCCTCTACAGCATCTACAAAGAAAGATAGATCGGAGCTTAACGTCCCTTCAGTAACGATGTTATTAAGAGATTGAGTCCTTATCCAGTTGCACATAACGTTCGGGGAAAGAGGGGCGGGGGAACGGTATGGAGAAGGCGACAACGACTTTTTGCTAAATTAAGCTACCAAATTTACCTGACACGCGTTGGCTGGCGAAACCACTGAAAACTTGCGTTCATCATGGTCGAACAGAAGTATGAACTCGGCTCCATCTGAATGTGCGTCCAGTTTATGTTTTACCCAGTGTATCACCTCGTTCAGGACAATACTGTGCCACGGTCAGAACGCAGAGCAACTAAAACTTGTATCCATATCCCTGCCTGCGTACCACACAACGTGCTCTGCTTGTCATTAGGTTAACAAGTCTTACATAAGCACTACGTATGGCGCGCAAAAGTTAAAGCTAACTTAACCTCTGCGGTTAAACGTTTGTGTTCACATCTCTGTACATCGCATGAGTCCTGTTCTGTGTGTTCTCCAATGGACTTGTTTTCGCATTGTGTAATACATGACAGAGAAACCGTGGATTATCTCCGCTTTCGACTGCAATAGAACGGAAAATAGCCTACAGTGACCCTATTTTGTAACGTTTCTACTTTTTTATTTATTTCCATTTCGGAATTCATATATGTTAGATTCTTGTATGAACGAAATATTTACAGCTACTACGGCTGCTACTGACATTGTTCTTTATTTGCATGGTCTTGTCTCATCCTAAAGCTCTTATGATATTTGCTGGTATTTCGATCTGTCAGTTGATCGCCTAGCCCATTCGTCCGAAGGAAGGGATATTGTGGTTTAACGACGATATCATCAGAAAATCAGCACAAGTTCATTTTCAAATGAACTATCTCAGAATTTCCCTTAAGGAAACCACGCGAAACCTAAACATAGATGGCCAAATGTCGATGGTCACACGGAGATTCCAACCGCCATCCTTCCGAATGTGAGTCAGAGTTGTAACAACTGTGGCACTTCTCGCTATATTTTATCTAATTTCTCTCTTCAGGAAATAAATGTATAACTCTGACGTGCTGCTTGAATCACATAGCTCTGCATCACATTGAAATGTAATAAGTCAGTGATAAAACCCATGTTCGTCGCCAGTAACACTGCAAGATTATGCCTGATCGGAGACGATTCTACGTTATATGACCAGTTTCTGTGACATCAGACGACTTTAGGTGGTTTCAGTTCTACTTCAAGCTGAAAAAATATCTCATGTGATTCTTTATGGCTGTTACAATTTTTTCTCATTATATCGTTCCACTGCTCTGTCTTCGCGGCTCTCCAGGAATCAGATGATACACTGATTTCAAGCTCGTAAAAATATATCAGAAGTACTAGTAGCGCTGAAATTGTTCTTCTATCGATAAGATAAGTAATAGAAGTTAGAAGGTTCACTCAATAAGTGACAGGAAGTTTTCGCTCTGATGTACAGAGCTAATTTATAAGGTTGATTTATAATGAACATTAATTTCAAGCTCACTGCAGAGGAAGACTATTATGTCACACGGTCACTCTCTGGGACAAACCGTAAACAAACGACTGAGATATAGTTCTTAGTACTTAACAGCACTCACGGAATCAGCGGAAAGACCTTCGCTTCGCTCAGGAAATTGCGGCGCTTGTGAGCTCAGGATACGCGCAACAAAACAGATAACATGCGCGGAAAATACATTGAGACACGTTATGTAGAAGATGTGATGAAATGTATGACAAACAGCCGTTACTGTTTACTTTTATTTTGAGTTCCTGTATCCTCTCAACATGCATCTTTTTGACCATACTGCTACTGTTGGTTTATCTCCATATAAAACTACTACTATTTGGCACTTGACTACGGACAGAGTTGGTAGGACATAGTTTCCTTCTTCTTCTTTTTCTTCAGTGGTTGACCAGTCCATTAATGGTCGACAATCACCAAATCACGAACTGTTTTTGTTGTAAGTATATGGCCATAATCCCTTTCTGTTCTTAAAAAAGTTTCTAAAACGTAGAGAAGCTACATGCACTATCTTTCGCTGAACCGTGTAAAAGTCTTTGTGTGTGTAACCGTATTTTTATTCTTAATGTGCTATATTTGTGAGATGGTGACGGGGAACCAGCCAAGCATATGTTTAGAAGAGTATAGAAAGTCATCGACAACGGAATCCAGGTCGGCCAGGTTAACAGTTGTTCATACGGTGCTATGACTCAATTCCAGCCAAGCTCAGTTCTCTGCCTCGCAAGAGAGAGTGCTGCGCTTTAGTTGTACGAACAGCTCACACATTTTTCTTCTCCATTTAATACATTCTACGGACATTTTACATGGAAATCCATAATGCAAAAGCTCAAAACATTTATTGGAAGTAGCTAATTTGCGCGTCTTCGTTTCAGGGACACCTTGTAGTGATAACGGGTGATCCATCCACTTATAACTATAATGATATACGGTTTCTCTGGCGAAGTCATTTCCTGCTTTCAATTTTAGCCTAGCTATGTATTTATGCTGATTTCAAAAGTTTTCTCAGGATGACCTATAGAAAAAACACATTTTCGAGAGTACAACCGGGATGTTACTTCCATTTTTCTACACAATATTTACAAGAATTTTCTAGTAATCTTCAAGTGTTTTGTGAGCGGTGGTCCTAGCCACGCTCGATGTCTGAATTGCTGTACTGTCGCTATTTATACCTGTGTTCGGCTTCAGCGACGTACACACCCATCGTTTCTCGTGTTTTACTGTACTCGAGCCAACGTTCCTTAAAATTAGTTCGACTTTCATAGAATAGTTAAAAGGTGGCGTCTCTGTTTTAGAGCAGTTTTCTAACTATAATTGTAAAGAACTACGAATCATGAAAACCCAATTTTGCAGTTACGTCATGTTAAAAATGACGTGTTATTTAGTAATATGTTAAACTTGATGTGATAATGCTTACAGTTAATAGAGGGTTAACGTTCCGTGAACGTCGAAGTTATCAGAGATGGGTTGTGCAAGTATGCAAAAAGGAATCACCATAATTGTTTTAATGAATCGAAACGATATTCACCTCGAATGATTTAAGTAGATCAAGAAAGACCTAAATCGGAATGGCCGCACTGCGATTTCCATCTCGTACCTTTTGAAAGTCAATCCGGTGTGTTAACCACTTCCCCGCATCATTCGATAGTGGTTACTATTGTCAAATTTCTGATAAAAAGACGTTGGTACAGATGTTTCATGTGGAGATCAAGGCTTCCAGCAAGAGTTAGAACGACTAAAGTACTGATTCGAGGCTAACTGGAACTGAAAACCGCAGTGGCTGTCATGTCTATGCTTTCCTTTCATTATGAGAAGTAATAACCTTTTCGTCAATACTGATATTTGAATAAGACATCAAAATTAGATATCTAACGCTACTATAGTTATACGCGAATTAGAAAGACCCAGGGTAAAGGTCATTTTAAGGAAGTGTCATGGTTTTCACCTGAAATGATTTAGTGAAACTACGTAAATCCTAAATAAGGATGGCAGTATAGAGATCCGAGCCCTGTTCTTCGTAAAAGCACTCCGGTAAACGTATTATTACTTTTCCTTAGGAGTACTTACACAGCTGAGCTTTTAATGTGTATTACTGGACTATCCGAGGGTTAAATGTGGGTATTTAACTAATCCTTCGAATTAGTTTTGAGTCATACAGTTCTCTGCAGATAATAGCAGAAGACTCCAAGGAAAAAAGCAGATAAGTCACTGTTTTCCTCAAAATAAGTTTGAGGTGCCATTAGATTCTCCATAAAAAGGGGTTTCTGCTAGCAACGTGGAACAGTAATTACAACAGTTCAGTCATGGGTTTATTTGCCCTCAAAGTTTTGACGTACAGGTATGTCAACTACAACACAACACATGGAAACAAGATCGCCGAAATTTTGCGCCATTATATTTTTGAAATTTTATTGTTGCAGCTGTCATTGATTTAAAAACAACGCTGTGTATTAACAGAAGGCGACCACATCACACAGAAGACAAGAAGTTACGATATGATACATTTGCGTACAGAGTTAGAGTACCTGTAGGATCTGACTACATGCGTGATGTACCAGTTTGTGCAAAAGCATTTTATGCAATACATGGTATCACAAAAACAAATGGGAATATGTACAGAAGAGTCTGAAAGTAGCTGGTTTTGCACCGCAGGTCAAGAGCGACGCACACACACATCTTCATAGGACACTTGATGAATCTACAAGATCGTTGATATACAGTCGCATAAACAGTTTCAAAGGTCAACAAAGCCATTATAGTTTGAAAGGTTCAAGAAAGA
This sequence comes from Schistocerca gregaria, assembly GCF_023897955.1. NCBI lineage: Eukaryota > Metazoa > Arthropoda > Insecta > Orthoptera > Acrididae > Schistocerca > Schistocerca gregaria. Next base: position 179,032,662 of record NC_064931.1, on the reverse strand, counting down.
CTTATTTGTCTGAAGATGTTTGTGATGTTGAAAGAACTTTATCACGCATCTGATGTTTCCTCTGAAACTTATAGATGCATTATGAACATGACTTTTAATGTATCTTTCGGATACCCACATAGTGACACGTGCACTCATTGTGACGAATTCTCAGGCAAATTAACAGCACTGTCCCCAGACGAAGATAACGAAGGAATTAAAAAGTGAATATCCATGAATATTCTTCACAAAAGGAAAACTGAAACATTCTACCAATGCGAAAGAGGTGTAAGATACAGAGATATGAAAACCAAGATGGCTTTTATTAATCAAGTCGGGAACCTACCTCAAACTGCCCTGCCAAAAACCACCTAACTTGATAGACACGTACCAACATACCCATGGTATCCATCATCATAAGCAAGCCTGACTAAGGTGCATCGTAGCATTAGACAGGAGAATTCGAGCTATGTTCTTTGTCCTACACAGGTAATAGTAAGTAGACATATTAAAGCTATCTCTCAAATTTTGTTTTAAAATTGGTTATGTGTAAAATTATGCAACAAAATTCTTTATTATTTGTAGGTCGCCTACGTGTTTCCATAGCAAAGCACCAGGATTTAATAAATCTCATTAAGTTCTGTGGCCAGGAAGCAGTAAAGTTTTTCCATGGACGGTCACAAGACTGATAACTTGGAAGATAATTTTGAACTTCCATTATTATTATTATTATTATTATGCTAGAACTGATAAAATTAATAATGATAACGGAAATTCAGAGGTATCTTCCAAGTTGTCAGTCATGTAATAGTCCATGGAAAAACTTTGCTGCTTCCTAGCCACAGAACATCATGTGACTTATTAAATTCTGGTACTATGCTCTGACAATATGTAGGCGACTTGCAGATAATATTATTATTATATTAGAACTGATGATACTAATAATAATAGAAATGATAATTATAACATCAGAAATTATAGCAAAACATTCGTACATATAAAGAGAATCAAGAGCAGGTGACTGGCATGCATCTTTCCCCTTCTGCTTCAGGAGACATAACTGGTTTCTTTCCCGGAAAATTGATAGTTTGAGTGAATTTTTGGATTTAGTTTCGTATTATTGACCTTAAGCACTTTAAAAATCATCTTATTTTGTTAATTAAACACAAGGCTTCAATATTTCACTTTGTCTGAAAACATTACTTTGTGTGAAAAGTGCTTATTCTTTTTTGAAACTGGAAGTTCGTTTTCTGAGATTCATTTAAAAAGGAACTTACCTGGTTCTTGGCCTGGACCCTTCAGGATGTCATTTTCATAAATGTTGCTATAAGGGGACGTGAAAAATGCTCAAATACAAAGAAAATACTATTAAAAATACCGTTTGTAAGTTATAATGAGATTTTGGCGCACGGTAAGAAACAATCTGCTAAGTTTACATTAAGCTCGCGAATCATGGTACGAAAGAAAACAATTAAGCTGCCATAGAGAAACTGTTTCGTTAGTCCTTAGCATTGTTTACACGAACCCCGCAACATAAGTTTCATTAAAACTTGTGCACCAATTGAACAACTACAGGGCGCAAAATCTCGTAATGACCTACTCACGTATCCTCAAACAGCCGTTCCAAAGAAGCTTACTATACCAGTTGGAAAAATATACCCTTATTAACTATAAAAATATTACCTTAATTTTGATTGTCTAATTTATGTATTTATAGTATAAAGCTATTGGTTGAAATCATTTGATTGTAGTCTACTTTTTAGATAACAATGTCATAAATGTGTGCACAAAGTTTTAAGCATTAAAGAAAAGTAGTTAATAAGAGTATAGACTTCTAGCATAGACTGGCAGGGAAAATTTTAACTTACTGACCGACATAAATTTTTATATAATAAAGTTTATATCAAAGCTATTCTGATTATTCTTATACCAAAATCTTCATCATTAAAACACTTTCATTGTCCTAAAATTTCTTTGTGTTCAGAGTTCACATTATGTAGTTAGACGCTCATAAACTTTAGGGAAATTCTTGCTGTTTTTTCCAGCCGTTCCCTGGAAAGTTACCTTAACTCTTGATAACCTGCTTTTGTAGCAGCAGTAACTGGTGTAACAATTGCGCCAGACACTTGTTGTCTTAGATAGGCGTTGCCGACCGTAGCGCTGTATTCTGCCTGTTTACATACAGTATCTGTGTATTTGAATACACATGCCTGTACCGGTTTCTTTGGCGCTTCAGTGTATAATGTTATCCGACGTTTAGTCCACTTACAATGGCCTTCCTCAGGATGCTTTGCTTACTGCCGAATGAGAAAAACTAATTTTTATGTACTAGCGTCTCGTAGGGTATTGAGGATGAGATGTAGAACTGTTAGACGTTATTTATTTGTGTATACTTTATTTCTTGTTACTGGTAGAAATGGACGCCCCTCTTTGGCGTTTGCTTTTTTTCATATAATGTATTGGGCTTTGGCATTAACCAACTAGCTAGAGAAGTGAGTAACTAAATATTGGGTATATAGTATAATACATACAGCACAGGCATTACAAATTACATTAATTCCAGGTAAACTCTGTGGTTCAGATCGTACATTCACATATTCAGTACAGTCCATAAATCATAATTTAGTATGCTGGAAGCTTTGTATCTTACTTATAACGAGATATAAGCTTCCTAAAGAAACTGGGCAATACTGACATTTTTCGCGGTGGTTAGGTGTCGAAAGAGATCCGTCACAGATGTAGGCCGGGAAATTCCTGCTCTGATCAAGGCCTTAAAACACTTGCGGCGTTGTGGCGTTTGCTGTATTTTTTACCTTTGGTGAAAATACACGAATCAGAAACGGTCGGCAGCTGTTACGTAGCACTGTTTGCTTATTGCCTGGTGCTGGCTGTAGCATGTCAGTACTCTTGTGTACCTACGGCCACTGGGGTCTCCCGTGTTCATGTATGATTTGTTTTTCGAGAGCTGGGGTCCAGTAGCGCTCCAGGCAGCTACTAAACAGCGCTATGTCACAAATGCATCCGTTTTTCATTCTCTTATTTTCACTAATGGCAAGAAATAAAGTAAAGGCCAATCAAGAGCGTTCATTTCTACCAATAACTAGAAATAATGTGAGTACCAATAAAGATCGTCTAACACCCTTCCTCCCCATCATCAATACCTTGCTAGATCACGAAAGCAACTTTTTCCACTAGCAAATAACAAATGAAGTTTTTCTCATTTTGCCGCGTGGAGTGGCCACATGGTTTGTGGCCCCATGTCACGGACTGCGCGGCCCCTCCCGCCGGAGGTTCGAGTCCTCCCTCGAACATGGGTGTGTATGTTGTTCTTAGCGTAAGTTAGTTTAAGGGGGGTGTAAGCCTAGGAACCGATGACCTCAGCAGTTTGGTCCCTTAGGAATTCACACTCATATGAACATTTTTCTCATCTGGCAGTAAGCAAAACAACTTGAGGAAGGCCTTTTGCAGTAGTGGCTGAAACGTCGGATAACTCTTATATGTTGACATACCCGAAGCATTTTATCGACTGAGGTAAAGTTAATTGTATTCAAATATACGTAGTACAATTCGGCGCGCCCTGGGGTTATAGAACAGACGACTAACCACCCATGGTCGTTGCAGGTGTCGTTAGGGAAAGGAAAAAGGCCGAGAATTATTACGAGAGTGACAGAGGAGATAAATGATGTCATGCGTTGCACAGAGCCAGAAACAAGAGTCCGGCTGTCGGTCCGACGTTCTGGTCATGTCCCGCTACCAACACGTGATTCTCCTGCCACGCTCCCTGTTACCTGTTCCGGTGGCACATGTACACTTGTCAGTCAGCGTGTGTTAAAAGAACAAACAGCATTATGGTAAACTGATTATTCTACTCGACACGTAGACCACAAGGGTTGGTACGTGGTCACTGGGCTACTGAAAGTGGAAACCTAAGTAGGGAATAATATTGAACTAACAATAAAATTCACTGTACCTCCTAGAATGGCAAGGTGACCTGCACAAAACTATATTACTCCATTAAAAAAACATACTTGTTTGAACATCTCGGTTCACACAAGAGTTAAATGGATTAAACTGCAAGAAAATTAGGTGTGCATCTGCTTGCTATCACAAGCTTGAACTGTTGATTAAATAAAAGGGTGACAAATTTTTCGTGATTTACCCTATGCGTATCATAAGTTTTCATTTTAGGTGACCTAAGTTTCGGGTCATAAAATCCTTTTATAATGTTACTGTGTCAATGATGTTATTCAGGCCGGCCGGGGTGGCCGAGCGGTTCTGGGCGCTACAGTCTGGACCCGCGCGACCGTTACGGTCGCAGGTTCGAACCCTGCCTCTGGCATGGATGTGTGTGATGTCCTTAGGTTAGTTAGGTTTAACAAGTTATAAGTTTTAGGGCACTCATGACCTCAGCAGTTAAGTCCCATAGTGCTTACAGGCATTATTGTTATTCAGGCTTTCTGGTTCATTATGAAACAGTCTGCAAAGAAGTTGAGTGGTTATTCCGGAAGCATTTCGAATTAAAAATTATTTGGAGGCTGTAGATTATTTATTTCACAGTAGACCAGGAGATGAGAATAACATATTTTAAACAGTAACATTAGTAGACGAACTTGTGCTCTAATATTTATGTCGTTCAAAATAAAAAGATGTGAAATATACGCAAAAAGTGACTTTTTCGTGTAATATTATTCCTTGTTAGTTGTATATAGGGAACAGCATGTGATGGAGTAATGCCATGTAGACTTGCATGTTTGCAAAGACCTATTGTTTTCAGTCCTGAAACATAATTTAAATTTCAAGAAAGATTCTGATGTGCAACGGAAGGAGGCAATAAAGATGAGGGCTAACCTCGCACCAGCTCGCTAAGTTGAATATCGTGCAACCTTTGCAGCCACTGCAATTGTTGAGGAACATGGTCGGCTACCGCGAGGGACTCCTGGGTACAAATACATGTAAATTACGTCGTTAAGAGTTACTAGTGAACTATGCTGGTAGATGTGCTGGTTAAAGTAGTCGCTGCTGTCCATACAACAGTTGTGGTGAGCAAAGCAGCAGCCGATATCTCTGGAACAGAAAACATCTTTTTCTGCACGTGTGATTGAGTTGTTTTTCGTTGTTGCATGCTTGGCGCCTCGCATATGTAGTAATTTGCAGGATATCCTGCGCTGAACGTTGGCAAGAGCGCCGCAGGCTCTACGATCAGCAACGCGTGCCTGTGGCGATTCACCTTCCGCTGTATCCCAGCGATATTTCCTGCAAAGAGAAGATCATTTGATAAAGCAGTTGCGCTGTTGTGCTGCGGGATGTGATGTAATGTGTTCTGTGCAAGCGTCGTTTCAAAGTGTGTCAGCATCTCAACATCAGCGAGGCTGTGCGTTCACAAGGCCCAGTCGCTAATGGTGAGGTGACGGTTCTCGATTAACAATGAGTAGGCTTCTAGTCCACTGACTAGTTACTACGATATTTGGCGTAACCAGTAAATGAAAATAGAAGCAACTAAGTTCAAGCAGACGAAAAAAATCTTCGCTTGACCTTTTAGAGCTACGTATTTTTTAAGAGAGCTGGGGAATGTGGAGGAGGACTGTTAGATTTAAACGACCCTAAGGGTACTCGGGGAACACAGCGCGTGAAACTGGCATAAAATTATATAACTTTGACTATGTTTACCAATGTCTTCCTACAAAAGCAAGTGAAGTCACAGAATTGGCGGGAGTCCACAACTGAAAATGATAAAGTGCAGCTAGCGTTTCCATTGGCGCCAAAGATGATATGTCGTCCGCAGCGACTATTTTATCACGCCTTAAAATGTGAAGGCTACGGTTATCTCTCCGCGTCAAGCTTCAACGCATCGTAATCCAGTGATCTGAAGAGTGGGCCAAATAAAATGTCTGCTCAAACAAGATCTCCTGCTTATCAATAAGCCTGTCTTCATCCACCACTGATTTCTCCCGATTTTTGTACCCGATGTGCCGGTTGTTTTAATTCATATAGAATGTACGGCGTACTACTACCAGATTTATATGGAATATTAAAAATACCTTGAAGTCTCAAGCCATGACTATCCTTTGAAATTTGTAATACTTCGACACTTGACCACTATTTTAATTCATTTCCTGTTTAAGTTTCCTATTCTACTGGGTACTGATACGCAAAATAGAAAAAAAAACTTCGTGTGTTGATTTTGTTATATCTAGCCGATGTGTCGGTACTGTCAGCTGTTTTCCCACTGATCACTATGGAATATACTGTCCAACTTTCAGAATTTTTTAGTCACTTTTCGCTTCAGTTTCACCAGGTATAGTTAATACAGCAAGTTCGTTCTTAAAGGCTTGACGATATAACAATCCAACCATGTGTTTTCCGACAAAGTATGAACTCATATTGTTAGTGACCTTGTTCAAGGAAGCAGCCCGAAACTCTCCACTAACCAATGTTGAGACTATCGAAAACTTAGCCAGCCGCGGTGGCCGAGCGGTTCTAGGTGCTTCAGTCCGGAACCGCGCGACTGCTACGGTCGCAGGTTAAAATCCTGCCTTGGGCATGGATGAGTGTGATGTCCTTAGGTTAATTAGGTTTAAGTAGTCCTAGGTACTAAGGTACTGATGACCTCAGATGTTAAGTCCAATAGTGCTCAGAGCCATTTGCACCATTTGAAAACTCAAATCAGAAGGCTAGATTAGGGTTCTAACAAGTCACTATGATGGAGCCAGGGCCATGAGTATCATGGCTTTATACCCTGGGAAATATATGAAAGTGCAAGTGAAACTGAAGAAACTGATATTATTGGCAAATAAAATAGACAATTTTTTACGAAAATTTCAACACCAATAACGATTAAATTTGGCAGTAATAAACTTAAAACAACAGAGAAGTTACATTACTGTACACAATTACAATTATAAAACTGAACATGATCTCTGATTGTGAAAATACGTTCTCATCTGAAGACCTGCGCGTGCTGCAATCAGAATCCTAAACGTCGAGGCCGAGCAGCACTGAGGATCACAGATGAGTTTTATATGTAAGAAGGGTGGTGGGGGAGGGAGGAAGGAAGGGGTTAACATCCAGTCGTCGATGGGGAGTAAGATAGGGTTGCTTCGTTATAAATTTAGAATGTCATACGGTGAGAAAACTGTTAGAGTACACTGATACCAGAGGAACGGGAAAGGTAATTCGTCCTCAAAACTGAACAATTCGCATGTGTCAACCACCATAAGATTTTATTCGTTCTATTAGCTACAATTTCACAGATGGCTCCCTCAGCATCGTCGATGAAATGAGAGAATGTGACACATGGGTCCAGTGGAAGAAATGTCAACTGTTGTTCCACTAGGTGATTGTTAAAGTTCGTTAATTTGAGGATGTGGTAAATTCAGAAACTGGTTTCAGAAATTATGCTGCTGATCGCCCTACACTAGGCGCCGGAAGACTGTAAATTGAAACTGATAAATAAGATTGCCCCACGCGGGACGCCAAAATATAATAAATTAAAAGTTTTTAAATCATGGAAATTAAAATGCAAATAAAGTCTCAGTGAAAGCAAACTTACCAAAGGATTAAAACATGGAGATATTTTCATTCATCATTATATCATTGGTATAAATATGAATGTCCGCAGCTCGTGGTCGTGCGGTAGCGTTCTCGCTTCCCACGCCCGGGTTCCCGGGTTCGGTTCCCGGCGGGGTCAGGGATTTTCTCTGCCTCGTGATGACTGGGTGTTGTGTGATGTCCTTAGGTTAGTTAGGTTTAAGTAGTTCTAAGTTGTAGGGGACTGATGACCATAGATGTTAAGTCCCATAGTGCTCATAACCATTTGAACCATTTTTTTGAACAAATATAAATCATATACCCGATTTGACTGGCTATAGGCACGACTTGGTAAGGGGCAAGTGGAGAGGTGTGGGTATAGACTATCTCATGTCACCATTCGACGGAGTCAGTTTTTAATGAAGACGTATGTGCTAAGTACGAAGTCGCTTTGACGCGTCGATTACACTCGTTGTTTGTGTGACAGCGGGTTGACAGCTGGTAGCTTTCTTCTTCCACGTTCTACGGCTCAACCTCAACTCCCTGGTCGGATTAAGAGGAGGTTCTGCTCTAGCTCGACGAACAACTGATTTTTTTTACACTATTTGCATTTTGGACGATATAGATTTTGCCTACAAAGAAGATTTTGATTGCGAAGATATTTTAAACGTTAAGCGTCCTGAATGGAGCCTTGCACCGTCCGAAACATAAGCAGCTCTAGGCACTCAATGAATTAGTTCAGGAAAAGATTCAACCACTATACGAATTTATCTTCTATGAAGATTTGTTCAAAAGATGCACCGGTGCCAATAAGCTAAATGACAACGAGAGCTTCAACGCGTGCACTTGGTTCAGATGGTTCAAACGGCTATGAGCACTATGGGACTTAACCTGTGAGGTCATCAATCCCCTAGTCTTAGAACTACTTAAACCTAACTAACCTAAGGACATCACACACATCCATGCCCGAGGCAGGATGCGAACCTGCGGCCGTAGCGGTCGTGCACTTGTTAACTGGTACCGAAACATCTTCATGGTGTGGAGAAAACTGTTGAGATAGTAGAATATATAGCTGCAAATATATTCAACGAAGGTCATTCATCTATTCTGAAGGCCGTGAACGTGTTTGGAATCGTGACAGGGACGAACAGCAAGACCGTGCAGTTATCTGACAGGAAACGCATGGCCACCGCGGAGCAAGGAATGCCTCGGTTTGTTAACGTAGCCCGGACTGAAAAACTACATCACCAAATTTAGAACAAGAGAATTTTGAGGTAGAGGAAGGCTGTCCATATTGTACTGGTATCGCAAATTAACCATAAGTTTCGAAAAAAATTTTGCTTTTGTTCTTCAACGCGTTTTTTTTTTTCTAAACAAAGTTTCTCAGTGCGCGAAATTCTCTATAACCTCAACAGATTGACCGATTCATTTGATTTTTTAAGAGAATTTAGGGGGTCTCAGCGAGCTCTTTTTTATTCGAATATTAAATATTTAAAAAATATTGAACTTACAAAAGCATGCCAAGAAACTGATATGTTTTTCCAAATACCTGACATTTTTGCGATGTATTTTTCAAAACTCCATCGTGATGGGCCCTCACATTCAGATTAATTTAAGAATCTAATTTTATGGGCTTCAGAAACAGCCACGTGTCTCTACAAAGCTTCGTGCAAACCATGACGAGCCCCGAGGAGCATACCTTGACAAAGGCTAAGTCGCCATTTATAACATGTTACTAGAGAATTTTTTTTTCATACACGAATTTGTGTATAATAAAATAATACAACCTCCAATTTAATAAAAAAAACAATCCTTGTATGTAAAGCAAAGTTCTAAACTTCATTCATTCTTCGTGCCTCTAGACAAGAACCTTAACTCATTCCTTCTTCTGTACTGACTGTTATAATCCCAAAGGTATAGCACACTTGGAGGCGGCCACGATGTTGTTGCGCTTGTGCTCTTAGTGAAGATACGAAGTACTGTCAAATTCTTAAAGATTCAAACACTGGAGAGCAAGGGGCATCCATTCAACGTGGAGACAAAACTGCGTGTGTCACAAAATGACAACAGACATCAAGATGAAAGCAAGGATCTATCTCATTGTCCAAAGATTGTGTCGACAATAGGTTGACATGCCTCAAAAATGCAAATTCACTGTTTCTCTTTTCCTGACTGCTCTCTCCCTGTCTGCATTATTAACTCATTGATTTACTAACTTTTCACCCTTCCATCTGCTTCCTCTAACTGTGTGCTGAACGTCTAATCTGCTTACATTGCTCACTGACTGATCAAATTATCCCTTGGCTGGTCCTGCTTCGTACTTTTGGTTGTTTCCCCCACTCTCTCCTCCAGGCTGCTGAATATTTCGTGGTATCATCTTTATCACTGGTGGCCCCAATTTTCATTTACACCTAAAGAACGATATACTCAGTGTAACTACACCACACATTCTTCGAGCAAAGGCAAAATTTCTGACCTTGCAGCGGCTAGCATGCATCCCCTGAACTCCCAACTCTTTCTCACGCTGTTCCTTGTTATGGCAGTTACCAGGGCTGGCTGATCCTCTCCCCCGAATTGCACTTCGCTGGACACTCATTCAAATGTTGGTCTGGATTCCCGAGTTGCCAGAGAGCAACAGGCGAACTACAAACTCACTTGTTTGCAAAGAGAACACTGTGCTCTACTGAAGTGCCCGCAGGTGCTTCTGACCCGGCTGCGTCCCTATTGTTGGCCATCATCCTTTGAACCAGTTGTTCCCATCCTCGGGGTGATTACCCCTGAGAGGTAAAATGTAATTTTCTGAGAAGTTCAGTTGCGTTTCAGTCGTGAAACAACATTATTTTTAAAATATCTATACCATTATCACTATTTCGAAAACAAATACTGACTGCATAAGTTACCAATAATTAAAAGTCTTTCAAAATACGAGCATTAACGCTTGACACAACGTGGTGAAGACTATAGCTTGTGAAACGAATGTACGAATCTTTTCTTTCTAATATACTCCATCCACTACACACATACTTTATACATTGTATCATTCATCTATGACAATAAAACGTAGACATGTATGCCAGATATGCTTAAATATCTCATGAAAATGCTTTCTCAGAGCTGTAGCTAATTCCCGCAGTGAACCAGAAATTGCTCCATTATTCACTTCACTACATATAAACCAACTAACACACACACACACACACACACACATATATATATATATATATATATATATATATATATATATATATATATATATATATTTGCGAATGAGCCCATTAGGTCTACGCAGAGTACTTAGTGGCGTGCATTTGCCTTTCTTTGTGCCCATACTTCTTATAATCTTTTGCTGTAGGCTTATTTTCTTTCTTGAGACCACGTCGTTCCAGTCTTCTTCTTTGGTTTCTCCTCTTGGTCAACTTGCCGCTTGTGAATTTTGGATCTGAAGATTTCCCTGCTTTGAATATCCTTTTGTGTAATTCCTGCTAGTTTCAGATCTGTTTTGATTTCGCCAATCCATTTCATTGGGTCTGTCTTAGATTTACTCCTGTTCTCATAGAATTCAACTATTTGCTTTGTAAGGCTGTCCGGATTCATTCTTTTGATGTGTCCATAGAATCTTAATCTGCGTTTTCTAATATCACTGTGAATATTAGAGCATTGTGTGATTTCCTGTTTGCTTCTGAGCCGATACTGTTCATCTTCAAGTTTGGGGCCTAACATTTTTCTTATGATCTTCCGTTCCTTTTTCTGAATGTTTTCTACCTCTGTTTTCCTGTTTAAAATCAGTGTCCCTGATCCATATAGGCATTCTGGTTTTAAGACGGTATTGTTATGTCGTAGTTTTGTGTCCTTGGAGAGACATTTTTTACTGTAGATATTTTGAGTGAGTCGAAAAGCAGTGTCCATCTTTCGGCATCTGACTCCGTTGGCTTTCGTTTATATTCTATTTTCCTGAATCTCTTCGCCGAGATATTTAAATTGTGGGACTCGTTTAATTTTGCCATATTTTGTCTCCATGAATTTTGATGCATGTTTGTTCCAAGTCATATATTCTGTCTTTTCAAAAGATACTTGCAGGCCGACTTTATTATTATTATTATTATCATTCTTGGTGGCAGTGGCCATACATTAAGCACTGACAGTTTGAGTTCTTCAGTTTTATGTCAGTTTACGAACATTAAGCCTAAGTATAGGGCATACATTTTAATTTGTTTGATTTTAAATGGGGTGCTGGACGTGGGTGAAACATGTGTTGCTGGGGAGAGGACTGCTGCAGAGGAAGCATATTTTGTAACAAGTGTCTATATTGAAACTGAATAGTTAGCTGTTTTCTGAGAAGGAATTATAGGTAGCACTGTCTGTACACTGAGAACGGCATCATCATTCTATAAAACCACATTGTTGTAAATAAGCACTACTAATTGTCTCACTGAGTCATTAGTTCATAGATTAATAAAACATGGCAAAAACTAAATATCGTTTATCGTTCGCAGTTTTAAAAATGAAACTATTTAAAGGAACTTATTTTTAATTCTCATATTAATGATATTTCGGGAGGGGGGGTGTGGGAGGGGAGTGAGATACTAGCTGATATCTGATTGCACTCATGGGTAATAGTCTCGAAAAAATTGAGAACCATTGATTTAAACGGAGCAACGGTTTCCGAGCGGTGCAAACACTTCAGTGAAGATGTACGTTAGTGGCTTTTGGGAAACTCTCAAGCACTGGTTTTGACTTAAGCATTCCCTCTTGTCCTGGATGCCTGTTGTCAGGGTATTACGAGGTTAGCAATGAAGTGAGATCCTTGTAATTGTTTGACTTTCTATTTGACATATACTTTTATTGAAGAATGGGTTTAGTGCCTCAGGCTGGCTTCTATGTTTCGTTCTTTAGAATGACCTATAATTCTGCGCCATTGACTGTCCATCTGTCTGTTGTAACCATATGCTTCCACTTCACATGACTGTCGCATACTCTAAACCACAATAACATGCGTTTCTCTTACTGTATTGGTGCCATACCATTCAGGAGATTCGAACATGAGAAGTGTGGATGTGAGATGAAGTTACACATGTAAGTAGCAAGCGCCATTGTCCTGTTCAAGAATGTTCATAATGCATTCGTAAAACTTATATAGTCTGTGGAATATTAAAGTATATTACTTACCGGCAAAATCACAAACGATGCCCAGTTTTTTGGCTGTCCATCATATTTGCCATATGATATACGATACCATTTGGGGAGTTAAAAACATTTGTTGCCGTCCAGAGTGGTACTGTTGGGAGACTTTTTGTTTGTTCGAAGCCCACTCTGTGTTATGCCGAGAATAACAAATATTATTGGCGAATAATGTGTTACTCGGCATTGCTAGGGATCTAATTTGATTATGCCATTATGTACAGTCTTTTGTAGTTCATAGTATTGCATGTTACTACATGGTAGCAATGACACAAATTTACTGCGGGAAATGTCTTCACCGACAGGACCGATGTCTTGCCATCAAAAGTACCAACGATGTCAAGAAGAAAAGTGCGACATTGCCGAAGGAGAATCTACCACGGAGGACACTACAGTTCAGTAAGTCGATGTTGTGCAGATTAGGCGTTGGGCGTGTGGCCATGAAGAGTGCAATTCGTAATATACTCCAACGAGGAGGTTTTGTTGAAAACAGGCACTCTATTGGTGTTGTACATAAATGTGCTTTCCAACAGAAGTTTCTGCGAATCTGTGGAGAATATGAGGAAATAATAACTCTCCGAAAACACTTCTTTTGTCTTACAGAACTTTTCATACCTAGAGGCTAAGGTTTTTAAAGATAATAGATTAAAAGGTGATTATGAGCGAACGATAGTATTAGGATGAGAAGTGGACATAGTTAGAAGATTCGTAGTGTACGGAAACGTGAAGGATCAGATTTCAGACGACCAGCTGTTTGTATACAGAAGATGTGGCTTCCGCAAATTTAAACTGCCAAAAATATAGGCGTAGTGACAGCGAGTGAAGGAGATCGTTGATCTAAAATGACGATCAGTGTCTAACGGTCGTAGTCGTTTGACGAGTGTCACTGCACCACTTGTAGGAACAACGGAGCATATGCTACCGCTATTTCTGGTCCCTAGCTTTTCCCCCTCTCTTTCCCGGTTGTAAACACGACGGTGCTGCAACTCTGACGGGAACTTCAATTCCCCTTCTCAACGAAAACGAAGAAAGAAAGGAAATACAAAACACCCATGTGTCAAAGCATTTGCCCATTCATCATTTAGTAGTTCTCCTGCGTGTAAATCTATTATCAGTTAGGCTTGTAATGGTACTTAAATTACGTAACCATTACGGCACCTCACCTCAGCCTCTCGATGCCAGCAGTATTCTACTGTAATTCTGTAAAGTAGTTGACATACTTCTGAGACAACATTCAGATTTGATTTCATTAATGTAGAGGTACTTTGATACATCGATGTGTTTATATTGCAATGATATTATCCGTATGTGAATTCTTTCTCTTATCACTATTATAAGGTGCTTACAAGAATAATATAAAGAAGAATGGAAAAGAAAATTGATAATGCGCTAGATGACGATCAGTTTGGCTTAAGGAAAAGTAAAGGCACGAGAGAGGCAATTCTGACGTTACGGCTAATAATGGAAGCAAGGCTAAAGAAAAATCAAGACACGTTCATAGGATTTGTCGACCTGGAAAAAGCGTTCGACAATATAAAATGGTGCAAGCTGTTCGATATTCTGAAAAAAGTAGGGGTAAGATATAGGGAGAGACGGGTCATATACAATATGTACAACAACCAAGAGAGAATAATAAGAGTGGGCGATCAAGAATGAAGTGCTCGTATTAAGAAGGGTGTAAGACAAGGCTGTAGCCTTTTGCCCCTACTCTTCAATCTGTACATCGAGGAAGCAATGATGGAAATAAAAGAAAGGTTCAGGAGTGGAATTAAAATACAAGGTGAAAGGATATCAATGATACGATTCGCCGATGACATTGCTATCCTGAGTGAAAGTGAAGAAGAATTAAATGATCTGCTGAACGGAATGAACAGTCTAATGAGTACACAGTATGGTTTGAGAGTAAATCGGAGAAAGACAAAGGTAATGAGAAGTAGTAGAAATGAGAACAGCGAGAAACTTAACATCAGGATTGATGGTCACGAAGTCAGTGAAGTTAAGGAATTCTGCTACCTAGGCAGTAAAATAACCAATGACGGATGGAGCAAACAGGACAGCAAAAGCAGACTCGCTATGGCAAAAAAGGCATTTCTGGCCAAGAAAAGTCTATTAGTATCAAATACCGGCCTTAATTTGAGGAAGAAATTTCTGAGGACGTACGTCTGGAGTACAGCATTGTATAGTAGTGAAACATGGACTATGGGAAAACCGGAACAGAAGAGAATCGAAGCATTTGAGATGTGGTGCTATAGACGAATGTTGAAAATTAGGTGGACTGATAAGGTAAGGAATGAGGAGGTTCTACGCAGAATCGGAGAGGAAAGGAATATGTGGAAAACACTGATAAGGAGAAAAGACAGGATGATAGGACATCTGCTAAGACATGAGGGAATGACTTCCATGGTACTAGAGGGAGCTGTAGAGGGCAAAAACTGTAGAGGAAGACAGAGATTGGAATACGTCAAGCAAATAATTGAGGACGTAGGCTGCAAGTGCTACTCTGAGATGAAGATGTTAGCACAGAAAAGGAATTCGTGGCGGGCCGCATCAAACCAGTCAGTAGACTGATGACAAAAAAAAAAAAGGGTAAACACTATGATCTTTGACGTACTTGTAACTCTTGATTTTTGGGCGCGTAAACGATAAGCAGATAGTTAGAGAGTCGGTCCTTGAGAAAGTCAAGTCTTGGACGTCATGTTGGAAAGACGCATAACGTAGTCAGCTTATAAAATGTGAACTTTAACAGTGAGGAAGATATTTTCAAGTATGTTTTGTATTGTGAAATGGTGTTTTGTGTGTCACGTGATATTGCAACAAAAGCAATAAAAAGGAAGTGTAACTTAAATGCGGAGTGCTGATTATTTTTTTATATCACCATTGCGGTAACTTTGAAAGGTTTAATCTTCAAGAATGGTTTGTGAAGCGCATCTACAAAACTTTTGAATGTAGAGGAATAAAAACTAGGCCTCTTTCCATTCGAGCTTGGAATCATCACCACCTAGATTTTCGACGATTGAGACCTGATTTTACAGACCAGCGTGGGCAACACGAAAAGATGAGTGCCTAGTTTATTCATTATTACATGAAATGACATTATTAACTGTGCTCTAATGACACTTGCCACATAATAACTTTGTTGTATCCCGAAAATGCAGTATTTAGCAGCGTGAGCAACACCATAATCATTATTAAATTTTGATCTTTGTTGTGGTAGGGTTGTTAGAGACTGAACATCAATTTTTAATATATCGGACAGTCCCATCCAATATTCTCTTCCGCAAGGTAGCCTTAAATGAAAATTGATTGAAGTTTCCGGCTGCCAGTACTACAAGAACTGCACGCTACACTTGCGAATGAAGTGTCATTGTGCTGGATTTTAACTCACATATTTCCTCCTGTGCCTTGCTACAGAAACAGCCTGTTAATCAGGCACCCGACAGTCCGGCAGTTTCAATATTCCGGCAGCGCTTCAAACATACTGAATATTTCGGACGCGTTCGGCGAAATTCGGTCGCGCTCGGCAATAAACAACAATTTCTAGTCGTGTAGTGTCAAAAATTGTTTCAGTCACCTGTCAGATAGCTCATGCCGTGCAAAAATCGTCTACAGCGATTAAAATGTGGTATTTTAATGTGTAATCAAAATTAGTGCTGTTCTGTATCGTGACTACCTTAGTACTGCGTATTGTTGCGGAATATTTTCCCATCCAAGCACATCTTAAAACAAAATGGTAGTCAAATGTAAACACGTTATGCTTACGATAAAAAAAGCTTGACACCATTAATCTAATGTAAAAAGATGAGAATAGAAATAAGATTGTGGGAAAAGTAAAGTTAGCTCCTCAAAAATCTATGACATTAAAAAAAAAATAATGGTCAACTTCAAAAGTTTGCCTCATAGACAGTTCCAATAAATGACATAGAATCACGAAAAAATTTGGAAAAACCCAAACTAGATCAATTGGATGAAAGTTCTTACAGGTGGTTCTGTGCCAAAAGGTCTAAAGGGAAAACTGAAACTGGGCCAATGATTATGGGAAAAAGTACACAGTTCCCGGATGGTTTAGGGTACCAGAAACTGTATGTGAATTTTTTCACGGATGGCTATACCGATTCAACACTCGTCAAGGAATTCGGAAGTTTGACGTAGGCGGGGAATTAAGATCGGCACATTAAAATGCAGCTGAAGAATACAAAGAAACTTTCTGAAATTAGATTAAACACCACAACACCAAAGGTAAAAAAGGGACAGTTTTATTGTGTTTAAATTCTTCAGGTGACCACACGTTTACTTATGTTATTGGCAAGTTCAAAATGCCAAGAGCTTTCAAACGCGTTTTACATTTTCTTAACATTTTCTTATATTTTATAAGCTCCTTCCAAACAATTGTTTAATGAGTGACTTTTCCCATAATTTCCTACCTTTAGTGAGAGACAACAACAAAAAATGGTTTGCCTGAACAGAGCAGGGCTGTAATGTTGTTAGAGAACTGTACAGTCCATCCTCCAGAGTCTGAAATGATCTAGGGGAATATATTCGCCATTTATCTACCAGTAAAAGTTGCTTCCTTGATTCAGCCAATGGATCAGGGAGTAATTCAAAATTTCACTTGTGTAACAGAGCTTCTTTTCTTCAAGAGAGTGTAAAATCAGACTGTTCAGTGATGAATTTTCACAACAACAAAAAAATTAATCACCGCTTTGGTGAGGAGTAAAGGTAAGCGTGCTACTCTTCGGAAGCCTTGGTGAAAACTCGGGCCAAAACCCTCCGAAGAAAAAACAGACTCCACCGTTACAATCGAAAATGATGTTGTTGTTAAACTGTTAGGTATTGCTCAAAATAAAATAAGAAATTTGCCGTCAGATGAAGTTGTGGACTGAACAGACATTGACACTAAAAATCCTGTAGTCGAAAAAATACCAGACTAATTGATAGCAGAACGTGTCAGAGCGCCAGAGCAAGAACTTTAGCCACCAGATATGGAATACGATAAAGCGAGCTGACGCAACAATCATAACACCTCTACCTACCTGAAATAAAGCAGTTGCAGCTACTGATGCATTTATAAGATTTTCTGAAAGCAGCAAATCGTACAACGCTGCAGAGCTTTTAAATTTGTGTACCATACATAAGGAGTTTTAGAAAAAAATCGGATACAAAACTCAAAAGAACGTTTGATCCTATTTCAAGTGACTAAAATATAGAAATACTGTACGTACTGTGGTATAAAACGTACACAGTATTGTACAAAGTAATAATTCTCTACTGTACTGAACTTAACAAAAAACCTTAAAATTACGTACGCGATATATGCAATAATGTTTTTCCGTCTACTCTCTAAAATGTTGTTTTATACAGTTTATACGTTTTTTATTACTTTAACGGAAGCTCAGAAAGTACGATAACAATTAAAGGTCGGTCGCCGGCCGCTGTGGAAGAGCAGTTCTAGGCGCTTCTGTCCGGAACCACGCTGCTGCTACGGTCGTAGGTTCGAATCCTGCCTTGGGCATTAATGTATGTGATGTCCTTAGGTTAGTTACGCTCAAGTAGTTCTAAGTCTAGGCGACTTATGACCTCAGATGTTAAGTCCCATAGCGCTTGGAGCCATTTGAACCATTTTTTGAAAGGTCGGTCGCCGGTCGCCATTGTTTACCTTGCGTCACACTCTCCATACACTCGGTAATCCGGCATTTTTAGTAATTCGGCACCCCCAAGGTCCAGAAGGTACCGGATTAGGGGGTTTCTGCTGTACAATTTATTTTGTTCAGTCAGCTTGCGTCCATTTTCCTCTCCATCAGGCGTCAAGATGTCACTATACCAAGACTAATGAAAGTACCTACAGAAGAAAATGCATTTGTTCCCGCCCTGAGTGGAAAGTTGATCGTTGGCGGCTTGCCACCGACGTCACAAGCCTGACCTGAACACCGCAGTTACGGCCGCGAGCTTCTGCGGCACAAACTCTCTCAAGCGTAACGAGGCCATAACTACCCCTGCACAAACACACATCCGCTGAGCATTCTACATCTACGTCTACATCCATACTCTGCAAGCCACCTGACAGTGAGTGGCGGAGGATACCTTGAGTACCTCTATCGGTTCTCCCTTCTATTCCAGTCTCGTATTGTTCGTGGAAAGAAGGATTGTCGGTATGCCTCTGTGTGTGCTCTAATCTCTCTGATTTTATCATCATGGTCTCTTCGAGAGATATACGTAGGAGGGAGCAATATACTGCTTGACGCCTCGGTGAAGGTATGTTCTCGAAACTTCAACAGAAGCCCGTACCGAGCTACTGAGCGTCTCTCCTG
Organism: Schistocerca gregaria; assembly: GCF_023897955.1. Classification (NCBI taxonomy): domain Eukaryota; kingdom Metazoa; phylum Arthropoda; class Insecta; order Orthoptera; family Acrididae; genus Schistocerca; species Schistocerca gregaria. The sequence goes on along the minus strand of NC_064931.1, from coordinate 179,013,673 downwards.
CAGAGTCTTCCACTGGAGTTTATCTATCATCTCCGTAACGCTTTCGCGATTACTAAATGATCCTGTAACGAAGCGCGCTGCTCTCCGTTGGTCTTCTCTATCTCTTCTATCAACCCTATCTGGTACGGATCCCACACTGGTGAGCAGCATTCAAGCAGTGGACGAACAAGTGTACTATAACCTACTTTCTTTGTTTACGGTTTGCATTTCTTTAGCATTCTTCCAATGAATTTCAGTCAGGCATCTGCTTTACCGACGATCAACTTCATATGATCATTCCATTTTAAATCACTCCTAATGCGTGCTCCCAGATAATTTATGGACTTAACTGCTTCCAGTTACCGTTGCCAATGCGTCTCGGCATATTTGCGAAGGTGCTGTAGTTGTGATGGTAGCTTGCTTAGTACACTTACATAAGCATCTGAATCGATTCGTATTTACATATGAAATGACTCGTACATGAAGTAGACGTTAGCTACAGGAGACATTTTAAAGATATTCAGTAATTTTGTTCTGCTTGAAGTAACTGCAGGAAAGCACATTGGACCCACAATTTTTTGCCATTGTTTGAGTAGTTACGCTAATTATCGTGGTAAAGACGACACCTCCTTGCCTCTACTTTCCCTTCCTATAATTACATTACTTTACATACAAAAACATCTAAACTCGTACGCAGTTCACCCATTCGGCAACGGCAGGGTAAGCTGATATACAAGCCGTTTCACTGTTACATGCTTCTAAGTTTGTAGAATGGCATTAATCTGCATAGCATAATATATCCAGAAACAGCCGGTTTCCATGATTCAAGTAAAACAAATCATCACATGGACACCAACGATGTTTACGTACTTCCAACAAATGGTTGGGACTTAACATCCGAGGTCGTCAGTCCCCTAGAACTTAAAACTATTTATACACCTAACTAACCTAAGGACACACACAAACCCATGCGTGATGCAGGATTCGAACCTGCGACCGTAGTGGTCGCGCGGTTCCAGACTGAAGTGCCTCGAACCGCTCGGCCACAGCGGCCGGCGTACTTCCAACGTGCTGGAATAGTTGTAGGTCAGCAACTTCTGTGTTTCAGTACAATGAAAAACCTTCCAGAGTCGCAAACTTCACTTTTCATTTATTTAGTCGATGACTCATTCGTACCGGGACCCATTTTCAAATCATCGTAACACATAGTCAAAATGGTATTTCCGAAAATGCAAAGACCATGGCAAAAATATACATGTATTATAAAGTGCCAACGAACAGTTACATTGCGTATCTGTATACAGATATGCGCTGTATTTCAAATGGGACCCGGTCCGAAACTAGCAATCGAGTAAATAAAATAAAAGTGAAATTTGTAAGTTCAGCTGGTTTTTCCTTATACTGACCAGGCATGTTGTTTTCAGGTGTCTAAAGAGGCACGTTTTGGGTGAAGCAAATCCTCATGACATATATTTTCAAGGATACCAGCACAACTTCGTCATCACTGTACGAGTAAAGACCGCCGATTTTGATGTCCGTGCACTGTACAACATTCATCTCCATCTAACAGGTCAGAGGTACCTGATTTTCCTGCAGACTGAGTTTTCGTAAAGTACGGCAATGACCATTCGTGAATACGTGTGGACTCAGCGCACAGCATGTTTTGTCGGTTACGTTCGAGACCATTTCACCACCAAATTCGGAATATCGCGTCAAATCTAACCCTACAGTGCTTAACTGGATGCTTCCTTTACAGTTCTGCAGTTTTCACAAAACGTGGTCCTTTTTCAATTACGGCAGTTTTTAGCGTTATTATGGGCCAAAACTCTGTATTTTTTAAAGCTCCGATGGAAATCAGTGAACATGAATATTCTGTATGTCGTGGAACGTAAAGCGCGAGAATTGTAAACCACGTTCTGCTTGTGCTGACGTGCAGGTGCATCAGCAATCGTAACAATGAGAACTTCCTTAACTATCCATTCCGTCGCTTGCCTCGCGGTCTCAGAAACAAGCTGTGTGGCAACGATTCTCTGTGAATTCATCCTCAAGGTTAGCGACAGCAGCTCCTCGTACCAACTTCTGAGAATCTCATTCACTGCTACTGTCATAATTTCCAGCTGCGAACGTTCTCTTCCTGCCTCTCCTTAAACCGATATCTACATAGTGACTTCAGAAAGTAAGTTACACATGTCGTCCCGCGCTAAAACCATTGTGCAACAAGATTGACGCGTTGTCGGAAGACAGTACATGTTCCACGTTTCCTGCATCCATAGTTCTGCAGCAGTACGGATAGCACATGCATCGCACTGGTATGGCTGTAGTAACTATATCTACCAAGAATGGCTAGTGGATGAGAAGCTTTCTGCAGATTCTTTCATAAATTCTTCACTTAACGATAAGAGACAAGGCTCACTCTGAAAATCTGACGTTATACGGACCAAATGCAATGTCGTGTGCAGCACTAGTGAGCGTGATCGGCTACAACAATCTGACAAAGCCTGCACAGACGTAGATCATGATGATCCACCGTACATTCCGCATCCTGCACCAAGCGATTTCCATCTTTCCAGCAGTCTGAAAGAATATTGGGAGTGGGGGCGGGGGGGGGGGGGGATTCCAGACGATGTTGACGTTCACACAGCGGTTCTCGAATGGCTCTCACCAGAGTCTGGATTTCTTTCGTCGACGAACTGAACGACTATTAGAACGTTCCGGCCGTCTTTTACAGAGACTTGGTGATTATGTTGTTTTTTAAGTATTTATTACCTCTCAGAACGTGCCAATACAGCCATCTGAACATTGGAAATGTTATATAACAGTTCACAGTTCAAAGTAAGCATTAGTTCGAGTCGTATCCTGGTACAAAGTTACCTAGGACTGACCCCGACATAAAACAAGTTTGACAACCACAGTATACTGAAAGGTGTAATAAGATAAAATGTAACACAGGACACACAGAGGAAATATGATATAAAAATTCTACTTGTAACACATTGAGAAATGATAAATTACCGTTGGTACACATGTGCGATATCGCTATTCAATCCATATTAGTGACTGTATATCGAAATTAACAATAAAATGTTCTTTGGTATGTCCTGCAAGAATTGTTTCAATAGCTGCGGATAGACAATTGAATATTTGTGTACGGCTATAATCACCATCTAGACAGACCAGGAGAACAGTTACAAGATTTGAGTATTACAGCCATGCATATACACTCCTGGAAATTGAAATAAGAACACCGTGAATTCATTGTCCCAGGAAGGGGAAACTTTATTGACACATTCCTGGGGTCAGATACATCACATGATCACACTGACAGAACCACAGGCGCATAGACACAGGCAACAGAGCATGCACAATGTCGGCACTAGTACAGTGTATATCCACCTTTCGCAGCAATGAAGGCTGCTATTCTCCCATGGAGACGATCGTAGAGATGCTGGATGTAGTCCCGTGGAACTGCTTGCCATGCCATTTCCACCTGGCGCCTCAATTGGACCAGCGTTCGTGCTGGACATGCAGACCGCGTGAGACGACGCTTCATCCAGTCCCAAACATGCTCAATGGGGGACAGATCAGGAGATCTTGCTGGCCAGGGTAGTTTACTTACACCTTCTAGAGCACGTTGGGTGTCACGGGATACATGCGGACGTGCATTGTCCTGTTGGAACAGCAAGTTCCCTTGCCGGTCTAGGAATGGTAGAACGATGGGTTCGATGGCGGTTTGGATGTACCGTGCACTATTCAGTGTCCCGTCGACGATCACCAGAGGTGTACGCCCAGTATAGGAGATCGCTCCCCACACCATGATGCAGGGTGTTGGCCCTGTGTGCCTTGGTCGTATGCAGTCCTGATTGTGGCGCTCACCTGCACGGCGCCAAACACGCATACGACCATCATTGGCACCAAGGCAGAAGCGACTCTCATCGCTGAAGACGACACATCTCCATTCGTCCCTCCATTCACGCCTGTCGCGACACCACTGGAGGCGGGCTGCACGATGTTGGGGCGTGAGCGGAAGACGGCCTAACGGTGTGCGGGACCGTAGCCCAGCTTTATGGAGACGGTTGCGAATGGTCCTCGCCGATACCCCAGGAGCAACAGTGTCCCTAATTTGCTGGGAAGTGGCGGTGCGGTCCCCTACGGCACAGTGTAGGATCCTACGGTCTTGGCGTGCATCCGTGCGTCGCTGCGGTCCGGTCCCAGGTCGACGGGCACGTGCACCTTCCGCCGACCACTGGCGACAACATCGATGTACTGTGGAGACCTCACGCCCCACGTGTTGAGCAATTCGACGGTACGTCCACCCGGCCTCCCGCATGCCCACTATACGCCCTCGCTCAAAGTCCGTCAACTGCACATACGGTTCACGTCCACGCTGTCGCGGCATGCTACCAGTTTTAAAGACTGCGATGGAGCTCCGTATGCCACGGCAAACTGGCTGACACTGACGGCGGCGGTGCACAAATGCTGCGCAGCTAGCGCCATTCGACGGCCAACACCGCGGTTCCTGGTGTGTCCGCTGTGCCGTGCGTGTGATCATTGCTTGTACAGCCCTCTCGCAGTGTGCGGAGCAAGTATGGTGGGTCTGACACACCGGTGTGAATGTGTTCTTTTTCCCATTTCCAGGAGTTTAGTTACACCACCACACAGACGCACACATATAGGACGTACGTAGTGACATATACAGGGTGATTATAATTAAAGTTAAACTTTCAAAACGCTGTAGAAATAACATCACTGATCCGAATGACGTCAAATTGCAACGGAATATTATTGGAGAATGGGGAAAACGTACGGCAGAAGAAAAAAAATGGTGCGAAAGTTGATCAATATATTTCGCTCCAAGTGTCACAATAAGTAAATTAAAACTCTATTGAATGTTTGAATTTTTTTTGGTTTGTTTGTTGAATTTGGATGTATCCATTGTTATGATTGTCGTTTTATTTCCGGCGTGTCGTATTGGATCCAAGTTTCATCTCCAGTAACAACTGATTTCAAAAAGTTCTCTCCTTCATCGTGATAACGGACGAAGAAATTCAAAGCTGATTCCATTCGATGACTTTTGTGGGCGTCAGTCACCATTTTTAGAACCCAAAGAGCACAAAGTTCTTTGTAGCCTAAATTTTCAGTAACGATGGAGTGTGGGACAGATCTTGAAACTTCTGGAATTTCCATAGAAATAGCAGTTATGGTGAACCTTCGATTTTCTCTAACGATTCTGTCAACTTGTTCAACAAGGTCGGCTGTAACGGCAGACTTGCATCCTTCGCCCCCATCATCATGCACGTCATTTCGGCCATCTTTAAACCTTCAGCACCGTTCACGCATAACACCATCAGTCATGATTCACTGTGTACTCGGCTCATTCTCCGATGAATTTCTGCTGCACTATTCCTTTCTGCTGTCAGAAACCGAATTACACTTCGTAATTCATACTTAGCGGGAGCAACAATGACGGCAGCTATGTTTACGTGGCTGTAGTGCAACGCAGACTGATGCTTTGACGTCGGCAAGGCGGAGCGTGTAGTGCGAGAGTTGCGCAGTAGCCTACAGTGCATGCCCACTTTCTGCCGCTCGCGTAACTCCTGTACTAAGCTATCATAAGTTAAAAAAAAAAATGTATTTAGAAAACAAAATACTGTCTTAGCAGGGATGGGCGTATGTGTAGTTGATCAGAAGGAAATACCAATTGCATAATAAGTTTGTATAGTACGTTATATCGGATATCACTGGCAAATCCATCGTAATCTGTATAAGATGCCACAAATTTCCATTATGTGTGAGAACGCCCTGAACACACCACACTGTACCAATTGTTTTGAGAGATAATCTCCCATAACCTAATTAAAACTTCGATGGAGAAATGTGTTCATTCCTATGTAGAACACCAGAGTGATACCAGGATTAGTAACATTTATTTTTCAATAACAAATAACCTATAAATCCAAATATACTGCGTGGTTGTTAACACTGTCATTTCTATTTAGCTTCGTTCGATGGAAGTCGATGAGATTGAGAAATATATATCATTGAAAAGAAAAGCATGTTAAAATCATTGTACATGACATAAAAGTTCCTCTTAATGGGGCGCTGCCTTATCGAAGTATCGAAGTGCTGGCAGAGAGATTTCCTTGTTCACAAAAAAAGCAGAGAGCTTCACCAGCAATGACATAGTCACTGATAGCACACCTCCCAGATCCTGCCCCACCCCGAAGCTTAATAGATTTCCAACAGGTGAACCACTGAAGTGTCTCACAACGTCCAACAGCTCACTTCCTATCCTATACAACTTAACTGTTCACGCCATAGCTCTACGTGAAAATGACCTACACAGAAATCGTTTTGGTGAACAGACACAGAACAGCAACTCTCTACCATCATCATAAACAGCGTGGAAAATAGATGCGAGCAATCGTTCAGACAGATTACATTACTTTCTACAGTAGAAAACTGACCTGCTAACTCACTGACATTGACTAACCGTAACAGAGTGGCATAAGAATCATGAAAGAAGATTGTGAACGTGGAAGAGACCTGGAGACAACTTAACGTTTGAAACAGATTACATAATGGTCATACAGGGATTTCGAAATCAGATTTTAAACTCTGAAACATTTCCTCGGACGGATGTGGACTCTGACCATTACTTTTCTGTTATGATTTGCATATTAAAACTGTAGAAAGTGCAGAAGGGTAGGAAGTTAAAGAGATGGGATAAACTGAAACAACCAGAGGTTGTTGAGAATTTCAAAGGTAGTATCGCGCAGCAATTTCGGTTAAGGGAAGGGAAAGTAATAGAAGACGAATGCGTATCTTCAAGAGATGAAACAGTGATTCCAGCAGAGGATCAAATAAGCAAAAAGACAAGGTTCAGTAGAAATTCTTGCATAACACTGGAAATATTGAATGTGATTGACGAAAGGAGTAAACATAAACACAGCAAATGAAACAGGCACAAAGGAACACAAACAGGAAGTGCAAAACGACTACGCATAAATGTCTCGACAAGGAAAACAAGACTGTAGAAGCATCCAAACTAGGGAAAAGGTAGACACCACCCGTAGGAAAATTAATGAGATATTTGAGGAAAAGAGAAGGATCTGTATGAATATTAAGAACTCAGATAGCAGGCTCGTGCTAAGCAAAGAAGGGAAGGTTGGAAGGTCGTAAGTATATACAGAGAAACAAGCTTGATGTCAATATTATAGAAAGATAAGAGGAAGTCGATGGGAAATACCATATTGCGAGAAGAATTTGACAGTTTTGAAAGAGTAGCTGTATCATATAAATTGTGATTAAAAGGTACTGCGTTTTAACTTCGTAACCTCGAACTTGCATATAACGGCGGTGACTAACGAGCGATTCACATTGGGCGGTGTCTTAACGCTAACGGCAACGAGCATCACTGTACTCAAGTTTTTAATAGTTTAAGAGAGGCGATGAAAAAAATAAACCGTTCCGTTTAAAAAAGATCGTTGACTCAGTTGTTATAAGATTTGCGATTAAACACGCAAAAAATTACGTACGTTCACGAAATAAAAGGGGTGTTACGTCTTATACGTACAAATCTGCATAACGAGACATATTAATGGGTTGTGGATCCTTCGCCGTAGATGACGACTAATGAACGGTGGCTTGATGAAATACGCTAGCCGTTGTGGCCGAGCGGTTCTAGGCGTTTCAATCTGGAGCCGCGAGAGCGTAACGGTCGCAGGTTCGAATCCTGCCTCGGGCATGGATATGTGTGATGTCCTTAGGTTAGTTAAGTTTAAGTAGTTCTACGTTATAGGGGACTGATGACCTCAGATGTTAAGTCCCATAGTGCTCAGAGCCATTTGAACCATTTTTTGATGAAATACGGAGTCGACTAGGGCAAAAACGGATGCCATGAAGCTGAAGATCATAACTTCCAGAAACGTTTGGAAGATGGCTATGACCACAGGTTGATGATAAATGGATGCTGCTGCTACTGCTGATGATGGTTATGAGATTTAAAGTAGTAACTCAAGTGGCAGTACTCGCCGTGTCAGTTGAAACAGGTATGCATTCTAAGATACTTAATTCTTTTTGGCACAGTCGTACAGAGTTTGCAAAATTTTATTAGTGATACGAATGTTAATAAATTTATAATAATTTAAAATAGTAGGCGTTAATATTTTCCCTACTAATTTATGTTATATCATAACAATGATTGTGAAACATTCAGATTAATTCAGCGAAAGTAAAGTGTAGTACATGATACACGCAAAAACTTGATTATTCAACGAAGTAGTGCTGTACACATGTACGCTCTTCCAATAGGATAGAGACTAAGCATTACACTGAAACCACTGTCTGTACTGATACTTTACTATCGCTTGCTTTTAGGAAGAAAAAGGCCACAGTTCTGAAACTTACAATGCACGAAAAATTTTGGTTTTGATGTATTTTTCAGATTATGTCTTTCTTTTGTGATATTCTTCACTTTAATCACACAACAAAGCGACACGCTGCAGCTCCTCCATCACAACAATCTGTAATTGGGATGTATTCGAAATAATACATATTCAGGATGGACTCTCCGTCTATAGAGTCTGATATGTATTCCACTTTGTCCTTCCTCAAGCCACGTAAGGATTACCCGCATCAGCAGCTGAGTTCACGGTCGCAAAAAAAATGGAAATTTGTGGTAAGGACTATGGGACCAAACTGGTGAGCTCATCGGTCCCTACGCTTGCACACTACTTAATCTAACTTAAACTAACTTACGCTAAGGACAAAATATACACCCATGCCCGAGGGAGGATTCGAACCTCCGACGGGAGGAGCCACGCGAACCGTGACGAGGCGCCTAAGACAGCGCGGCTATCGGGCGCGGCTCACAGTCGCAAACCAGAGTGATGTGAACTGACCCCCCACCCTCCTGCACCGTTCTTCCTTCCTCTCTCTAGGTATTCAGCTTGACTACATAAAATGAAGAAAAATTTTAGCATTAAAATTGGCCAACGAGGACGTTTCCTTGTTATAAGAATACAGGTCAGTATCCGTGGTTCAGTTTCAGGCCCGTTAAAAATGTTTTGCGGAATCAGTACATGGGATGGTGGCCAGTTTGCCTGATGTAACAGCTAGAGTCGGAGCTAGTTGGTCGAATAAGTGAAAATAGATTAGAATTTGGAGGTTTTGTTTGCGTCAAGGTTAATAGAGACGAAGCGCTACTTAAACTGGAGTGGGATAGGGGAAAAATGCAGCCAAAGTCTGGTTAACTAACCATTCCGATACTTTAAACCTCCTGGCAGATTAAAACTGTGTGCCGGACCGAGACTCGAACTCGGGACCTTTGCCTTTCGCTAGCAAGTGCTCTACCGGCTGAGCTACCCAAGCACGACTCACGCCCCGTCCTCACAGCTTTAATTCCGCCAGTACCTCGTCTCGTACCTTCCAAACTTCACAGAAGCTGTCCTGCGAAACTTGCAGAACTAGCACTTCTGGAATAAAGGATATAGCGTTGACATGGCTTAGCTACAGGCTGGTGGATGTTTCTAGAATGAAATTTTCTCTCCACAGTGGAGTGTGCGCTGATATGAAACTTCCTGGCAGATTAAAACTGTGTGCCGGACCGAGACTCGAACTCGGGACCTTTGCCTTTCTCGGGCAAATGCTCGATTTCGAGTCTCGGTCCGGGACTCAGTTTTAATCTGCCAGGAAGTTTCATATCAGCGCACACTCCGCTGTAGAGCGAAAATTTCATTCTATTCCGATACTTGTCTACTTGATTTTGAACTAGTGAATTAAAAGACCAACCAGCTGATAATGGTATATTGAAAGTAATTAGGTAAGGTTAATGAATTTTAAATACACTGAAGCACCAAACAAACTGGTACAGACACACGTATTCAGATACAGAGATATGTAAACAGGCAGAATATGTCGCTGCGGAAGGAAACATTTACATACGACAAGTGTCTGGCGCAGTTGTTAGATCGGTTACTGCTGCTACAAGGGCAGATTATCAAGATTTAAGTGAGTTTGAGAGTGGTGTTACAGTCGGCGCACGAGCGATGGGACACAGCATCTCAGAGGTAGCGATGAAGTGAGGATTTTCTCGTACAACCATTTCACTATCGTACCGTGAATATCAGGAATCCGGTAAAACATCAAACTCCGACATCGCTGCTGCCGGAAAAAAGAGCCTGTAATAACGGGACTAACGAAGACTGAGGAGACTCGTTTAACGTGACAGAATTGCAGCCCTTCCGCAAATTGCTGCACATTTCAGTGCTGGGCCATCAACAAGTGTCGGCGTGCGAACCATTCAACGAAACTTCATCGATATGGGCTTTGGCAGCCGAATGCCCAGTCATGTACCCTTGACGACTGCACGACACAAAGCTTTACGCCTTGCCCGAGCCCATTATCACCGACATTGGACTTTTGATGACCGCACATTGAGCATTCCGGCGGACTTGACCAATTCCAGCAGGACAAAGCGACACCTTACAAGTCCAGAATTGCTCCAGGAACAGTCTTCTGACTTTAAACACTGGCCACCAAACTCCCCAGACATGAACATTATTGAACATATCTGGAATGCCTTGCAACGTGCTGTTCAGAAGAGATCTCCAGCCTCTCTTACTCTTACGGGTTTACGGACAGCCCTGCAGAATTCATGGTGTCAGTTCCGTTCAACACCACTTCAGACATTGGTTGCCGCCATGCTACGTCGAGTTGAGGCACTTCTGCGTGTTTGCGAGCGCCCTATACTATAATAGGCAGGTGTACCGGTTTCTTTGGCTCTACAGTGTACATTTATAAGTTTGATAAATCAAAGAACTTGAAATTAATCTAAATGAGAAGTAGTAAACAATTTTTAGTTCAACTAGAGTTTTCTCCCGTTTCTATATTGTATACAGCATAATAAAAATGCAGTGTGCCATCATCAACTGTGCATTAACCACTATTTGGAGAGCGATGTTAGCCGGCCGGATTGGCCGAGCGGTTCTAGGAGCTACAGTCTGGAACCGCGCGACGGCTACGGTCGCAGGTTCGAATCCTGCCTCGGGTATGGATGTGTGTGACGTCCTTAGGTTAGTTAGGTTTAATTAGTTCTAAGTTCTAGGGGACTGATGACCTCAGAAGTTGAGTCCCATAGTGCTCAGAGCCATTTGAACCATTTTTTAGAGCGATGTTAACTTTAACAGCTACACTACGTCATCAAAAATATCCGGACACCTGGCTGAAAATGACTTACAAGCTCGTGGTGCCCTCCATCGGTAATGCTGGAATTCAGTATGGTGTTGGCCACCCTTAGCCCTAATGACAGCTTCTACTCTCGCAGGCATACGTTCAGTCAGGTTCTGGAAGGTTTCTTGGGGAATGACAGCCCATTCATCACGGAGTGCTGCCCTGAGAAGAGGTATCAGTGTAGGTCGGTGAGACCTGCACAAAGTCGGCGTTCCAAAACATACCAAAAATATTCTATCGGATTCTGTGCACACAGTTCATTACATGGATGTTATTGTCGAGTAACCACTCCGCCACAGGCCGTTCATTATGAACAGGTGCTCGATCGTGTTGAAAGACGCAATCGCTATCCCCGAATTGCTCTTCAACAGTGGGAAGCATGAAGGTGCTTAAAATATCAGTTTAGCCTTGTGCTGTGGTAATGCCAAGCAAAACAATAAGGGTTGCAAGACCCCTCCATGAAAAACACGACCACACCATAACACCACCGCCTCCGAATTTTACCATTGGCCCTGCACACGCTGGCAGATGACGTTCACCGGCATTCGTCCACACCCTGCCATCGGATCGCTACATTGTGTACCGTGATTCGTTACTCCACATAACGTTTATCCACTGGTTAGTCGTCCAATGTTTACGATCGTTAGACCAAGCGAGGCGTCTTTTGGCATTTACCGGAGTGATGAGTGGCTTATGATGATGACGATGGTGATGTTTGGTTTGTGGGGCGCTCAACTGCGCAGTCATCAGCGTCCGTACACATTTCCAGTCTGAACACAATACAGTCTCGCCACTTTTCATGAATGACGATGGAATGATGAGGAAAACACAGACACCCAGTCCCCGAGCAGAGAAAATCTCCAGGAAGGCTGGGAATCGAACCCGGCACCCCGTAGATGTGTGGCTTATGAGAGGCCGCTCGACCATGAAATACAAGTTTTCTCACCTCCCGCCTAACCGTCATAGTTCTTGCAGTGGATCCTGATGCAGTTTGGAATTCCTGTTTGATGAACTGGATCGATGTCTGCGTGTTACACATTACGACTCTCTTCAACTGTCGGCCGTCTCTGTCAGTCAACAGACGAGGTCGTCCTTTACTCTTTTGTGCTGTACGTGTCCCTCCACGTTTCCACTTCACTATCACGTCGGAAGCAGTGGACCTAGAGATGTTTAGGTGTGTGGAAATTTCACGCACAGAGGTATGACAAATGACACCCAATCACCTGACCACGTTCGAAGTCTGTGAGTTCCGGGGAGCGCCCTATTCGGCTCCCTCATTATGTCTGATGACTATTGAGGTCGCTGATATGGAGTACCTGGCAGTAGGTTCCGCACAATGCACCTAATATGAAAAGCGTATGTTTTTGGTGGTGTGCGGATAGTTTTGATCACATAGCGTATCTCATTATATTCATGAAAACGAAGTGTACAATGATTTATTTTAAAAACTTCAGCATGTTCGTGTCCTGTGCATAAACAGCCGTAATTTAACTTTATCCCATGTTTCTGAATCATATACTTGGGTGTATGGCTCTCTGAGCACTATGGGACTCAACTGCTGTGGTCATCAGTTCCCTAGAACTTAGAACTACTTAAACCTGACTAACCTAAGGACACCACACACATCCATGCCCGAGGCAGAATTCGAACCTGCGACCGTAGCAGTCGCACGGTTCCGGACTGCGCGCCTAGAACCGCGAGACCACCGCGGCCGGCTTGGGTGTATGGGTCATTGCCCGAAGCTATTTGAAATAAAATGGATAAAATAAAAACATAATAATAAAGAGAAAACATGCTTTAGATATTATGGGTGAATATATCCCTCGGAATCTCCAAATCAATTACCGCTATATGAATGTCCGTTTTACTTACCGTTTTCGTTGTTTCCTCTTTTTACTGTGGATCGTGGTTGTTTCCGACGAACCACATGACGTATAGAAAACACTAACCAGCCCACGTCTGCGAATCCGACGGGGTCGTTGAACATGAAACCTAAACTCACAACCCATACCCGCAAGTGGAACGACTTCCTCAGTATTCCCAGCAGTCGCACAGCGCACTCTTATATTCAAATAACGCAAGGAGGAAGTGGGCGCAGGCAGCAGGAATAGCAAGTGACGGGCAGCCAGCTTATTGTACTGCTCGCCACGTTGCCGTCCCGCTTTGGCCTTGCGGACTGAGACGCTGCTCATCTGTTCCTGTTGATCGATGACCGCCAAATCCGTGCTCATCGAGCGTAACGCTAACCGCGAGCTGAAGAAACACTGCACCAAATGGGCACTGCCAATTTGTTATGCTAGCACCTCTTCCAGACTGACGTTGGTTCATGCGTAATCCTGAGGGGAATAAAGGAATTAATCAATCGCGTTCTTTTCTAAGGAACCATGCAGCAGTTCGCCTGAACCGAGGTAGGGAAATCATGGGAAACCTAACTGTTGACGGACATGAATTTGAACCTCGGTGCTCCAGAAATGGGTAAAATACCTTACCCATTGTACCACGTTTCTTGATCATAGGGCTGGAATTGATAGCATAGTTCGACCTTAATCAGCAGAGCTCTATGTTGTGGTTGGCAGGAGAGCCAACACCGTGTTACTAGAGGAGGCCGAAAGGCACGCGATTTAGCTCACGCAGGCTGGCGTGAGGTCTGAAACAGGACAAGGAAATTAGAATTTAGAAAAACGGAAGTAGCTGGTGGAATACTTAACTTTAATCCATTAATGACGAACGTCGCTCTTGACGGTACATGATTTACAATATCAATAGTAACTGATAATGGCGCCTTGCTAGGTCATAGCAAATAACGTAGCTGCAGTCTATGCTAACTATCGTCTCGGCAAATGAGAGCGTATTTAGTCAGTGAACCATCGCTAGCAAAGTCGGTTGTAAAACTGGGGCGAGTGCTAGGGAGTCTCTCTAGACCTGCCGTGTGGCGGCGCTCGGTCTACAATCACTGATAGTGGCGACACGCGGGTCCGACGTATACTACCGGACCGCGGACGATTTAAAGGCTACCACCTAGCAAATGTGGTGTCTGGCGGTGACACCACACTCTAACCATTCAAATTCACTATTACTATTGCATGTCAATTGAAGAAATTCTGTAAGACAGCAAATTTGTTTCAGTGAAAGATTTTTAAGCATACCTTCAATGTAACGCAGTTAAGAAAGTCAACGTGTTCAAGCCACTAAGCTTTGTATATATACACCTTCTAATACAGTCTGTTGTCGTACATTGATACCGGTTTCATTCTTCAAGTCTACCAACACGTGCAGTCAACTGAATGTTTTTTATTTATTAGTAAGCTGAAGATCTTCAATGAAGAATGAAACAGGTTATAGTGGTGAAAATAAGTGCGAAAACAGACGTCATTAATATACATTATAATAATTCAGTTGTCGCGGATTTTCTCCACTTCACAGTATGTCAAGCTTTCATTAACTTTTTACACTAATCTTTATACGTTTCAACACAGATTTTGACTGTCTCGTTCATCCCATCACCGTACTGACGTAGATCATGACCAGGCCTGCCAAAAACGATCGTCCTCTCTCTCTCTTCCTCTGCTTAATATATCTTGTTACGCGCATAAGATGCTGAATATAGCAAAACGCTACATTTCATGGTACACGTTTAACAGGTACTATTTTTTAACTCAATAATTTTGTAAAATAGTGTCTGATGTCTATACGAATTTGTAATATGGAAGCTAAGTAAATGGGTTTCCATAAGGAAATGTTTGGCAGTTGCTCTGTCTACATTCTTCTATCTGGTATTAGTAAAAGTTTAAGTAATTTTGCAATTTATTTCAACAGCTTTTTTTTTGCAAAACTAGTTTAAATAAAGACATTCAGAAGAAATAAGAAAACAAAACTTTCGTGATCAACTTCCCGGTACTGAATTTAAATGGTTTCAACATTATAGACTCATAATATGTGCAAATGAAAAAAATAGTAACTGTATGTTAAACAAAGAGGATTTACAAGTTATAGTTCAAATGGCTCTGAGCACTATGGGACTTAACAGCTGAAGTCATCAGTCGCCTAGAACTTAGAAATACTTCAACCTAACTATCCTAAGGACATCACACACATCCATTCCCGAGACAGGATTCAAACCTGCGACCGTAGCTGTCGCGCGGTTCCAGACTGAAGCACCTAGAACCGCTCGGCCACCACGGCCGGCTATGAGTTATGCCCAGCCACCAGAATTTGTTTCGTTATCATTTCTCTTGGGTGAATATCTGCAACTTTTCTTTTAATAGCATTTGCCATGGAAATATTTTGATTCATAATATTTTTATAAATAACTAATTAAGTGTTTAAGACAATATTTCCTTATCTGAAAAACGTGACGTCTTAGTAAAGCACTTCTCATCGCTTATCCCATATGGAGTCTTTGTGATGTCTGGCCCTGAAATAAATGGCAAACGTAATACAATATTCTGTCACATTTTTGTTGTTTGTATTAGATGTTTCGATAGTCGCACATAAATTATCACATGAGTTTTTTGTCTTC
The DNA here is from genome assembly GCF_023897955.1 of Schistocerca gregaria. Lineage (NCBI taxonomy): Eukaryota > Metazoa > Arthropoda > Insecta > Orthoptera > Acrididae > Schistocerca > Schistocerca gregaria. Next base: position 178,997,946 of record NC_064931.1, on the reverse strand, counting down.
CGCATTTCTGACAGTTCATATTGCTAAAATGTACACGCTATCTGCAGTAGCATACAGCAGCATGATTATGCGTTTATGTAACGTCCTCAAAACAATAATTATAAATGCAACACTCAATGGTGTTACCATATATTTTTTGGAAAATCTAGTTCGTATTCTTAGTGCATAGTGCAATACAGCACATGTTAAATCTTGTGGTAAGGTGGTCACATGTCACAGGTTTTGATGTTTCTTTTTTCCTAAACGACTGCAAGAGGGACACATTTCAAGAACATCTGTACAAAACAGTTGTGTAACATATTATGAGTTGTTTTATATTATTCTGACAATATACAATTTATTTTAATGTTTATGTGATAACAGAAAAAGATTATGGGAAATAATTTCACAGTCTAGGGTAGGGATCATGTGTTACTGGTGGTAAAGTATTGTGCAGGCACTATATCGTGGCAGCTTTAGATGAGGAATGTTTTGATTTATGGTTGCGTAAGATACCGGTGTGGGTCGAGCTTGAACTACCGCTGCTAACAGCAGCAAACAATTGCACTGTGGGTACTTCCAAATGAATTGTGTACTACGTTTTGGTTTGTGTTGTAGAATGCTTGTTTTTCTTATTTTGAAATGATTAACAGACTAATCCTGGTGCATTAAGGGATACTAAAGCCACTCTCATCACAAAAAAAGGAAGCGGCGATCCCTATGACCGTTATGCCAGTTCTGCTTTCGTGGAAGCACAGAACACGGACGTAGGATGGCAACCCTGCGAGAGGGAGGCGGGACTAATTCCCCCGCAATGCTCCTCACCCTCCGGGTTGTCAAAGTTCTCGTTTGTTTACGGTCGCGACCGACTGGCACGATATACTGTCTACGTAACACATATACAGGGTGCAAACAATAGCTGTTTACAACGGACCATACTGCTGTAGGAGATGTAGTGACGAACAATTTGATATAAGACGCTTGTGGTCTGTCATGCTGGGAAACAACCTCAAACTAGCTTACAAAATCCACCTAAACTACAGCGAATACTCTCCGTCTGAGGTTTTATATCAAATCTCGTCTTTTCACGCAAACAGTTTATTCATGTACTTGTATTGTATTGTATGGAACCGGGGACCTAGAAACGAGGGAGAGACTTCTTCGCCGCCGTAGCCCTCAATGGTTCGCCATCCCGCAACAGGCTACAGCAGTCCACTCACCCCACCGCCGCCCAACACCTTACCCAGGGTTATTGTGCATTCATTCATTTACTAATTGTTAAACTGACGTCTTTGTAAATTTACTCCACAATTTGATTAGCTTTAACAGCGTAAAATTAACAACTAAATCGTATTGCTTCATTGGCTACATTACTATGAGAAGAGCTAACTTTAAATCGTACTGGAAATGTAATTAGTTATAGCACAACGTATTCAAAAGTCTTTTTCTTTCATTAGCCTCACAGGACTAATTTTAAAGAACCGGTGGCATAAGCGGTCGAAAGGATATTCCACATCTTGCACTGCCTGCATGCGCTGTAGTTTACATGGCTTTTGTAAGCCAATTTGAGATTGTCGAGCCGGCCGCGGTGGTCTAGCGGTTCAGGCACTCATCCGGAACCGCGCGACTGCTACGGTCGCAGGTTCGAATCCTGCCTCGGGCATGGATGTATGTGATGTCCTAAGGTTTGTTAGGTTTAAGTAGTTCTAAGTTCTAGGGGACTGAAGACCACAGATGTTAAGTCCCATAGTGCTCAGAGCCATTTGAACCATTTTTTTGAGGTTGTCGACCGGCTTGATAGACCCCAAGTGCCTTATACCAAGTTGTTTGTGTCGACTTCCCATACTTCACAGTGCTATATTGTAAACAGCAACCGTTTACACGCATGATGTCCGGGGGCTCGATTAAATGTAATGCCTCCGAATTTTATATTCTGTTGTCAATATCAGTTGAGGTGTTACGTGTCATGCACCGTACTCGGTCGATTTGTCCGCTTCGCTGCAGCCCATGCCGCTAGAGGGCTCCGAATTGATCCGACGCCTTGGGAACAAACTCATCGCTCATACATCATACAGTCATGAATTGGCCCTATCCGGATTTTAATCTGTTTCCAAAACTTAAAGAACACCTTCAAGGACTCTCTTTCATAGAGATAAAGTGTTGCAAGCAGAGGTGAGGTTGTGGATCTGTCAGCGAAGTCAAACATTTCACAGTGGCGGTATCAACAAATTGGTCTATTGTTGAGAGAAATGTGTTCATAGCCAGGATGACAATTTTGGAAAATAAATACATAGACGTGAAGAATAAAGATTTATAATGTTAATAACGTTAATTTAATTTAAAAAGCTTTAATTTTTTCATATAAAAATTCGGAGGCATTACTTTTCAGCTCGCCCTAGTAGTAAACATATTTTTAATCTGATAAGATTCATTGTTTCACTAAACACAAACGAGGATGTGAAAAATGAACGAAAACAGCTGCCAATTGCCATTTTCCAAATATATTCGCATTGCTTTTTAGGAAACGATTTGAACTTTCTACTATTCCTACGTTTTGTGGATATGAACCAGCATATTGTCATGATTTTTTCTGCTGACAACCATTCAGTCATCTTTACCGAAAGGTGGCTAAATGGTTGTCAGTCGAAATATCCTGCCAAAATGTCGACGTTGTCCGGCTGTAATACCGAAAGGGGATTGGTTCTATTTCTTCCTTTTATATGTTTGTTAATGAAATTTTGGCCGTATGATTTTAGCTTCTATGCTATGTAATTCCTGAATATGCAAATTGTGATTCTGGACTTTAGAGCACCAGTCGTTGTTTATGTAACAATGCTATGAGTGCAGCGAACAGCTAACTTATCGGGAGTGGTAGCTTTGTTTACACGAAAGTTTTTCTGAAGTGTAGCCTTCATTACAAACATATTCTAAAAGATAAAGTGCTTCAGTAACTAGGTACGAAGTAGTATTCATCTGTGATGTATGAACATTCTAAAAGGCGACTGTTATATGGGCAGAACTCGCGAGAAATTTATATTTTCTAATTTATTTATTAACCGTAATGTCTCTTTAATTGAAAAGCCATGGAGAAGTCGCACGATTTTAGCAATTATTTGAGAACTAATGAACTGGACGAAGCCTTCTAAAAGGAAGCATTGATGCAGTAGCTGGGGTGATTTTGGTCTGAATAGGAGAAAATCTTCAGATTCAGCAAACTAAAGACACGAAGAAGTGATCTGTGTTACCAATACATTACACAATAAACCTTTTCTCTTATTGCTAGTGTAAGTGATTGTCTGTGCTGATCACATATTCCCAGAAACGTTTAAGTGTGTGGCTGTGCAGTGCGTGCTCGCATTCATTGAACCTGGTTAAGAACTGACACAGTCACAATGGAAGTTTCCACGTCGACTGTATTCCTGTAAGTCTTACTCTTTAAGAATTAAATACGAGTCTTTTCCCTAGTCCTCCATTCAGCCATAAGTTTCTATTTTAATGAGAACGACGTGGAATTGTAAACGTTGCCTGAAACGAGCTCATTATCTTTTCATAAGCTGCTTGTGAGCTATTGTTTCGGGTTTAACTTGTGAAGGCCTGTTACTTTGTGTTCTTGTGCCAGTAAACTACCTTGCCCACTGTCATATTGTGTACATTCTGCACAATCATGAGACAAATGTTAAAAATAGAATCTACTATCATGAGTACGTTCTTTCTGTAACACAGAGATAAAGTGGAAATGCTGTGTAGCTAGGGCCTCCCGTCGGGTAGACCGTTCGCCTAGTGCAAGTCTTTCGAGTTCACGCCAACTTCGGCGACTTTCTTTTCAATGGGGATGAAAGGATGATGACAAACACAACACGCAGCCTCTGAGCGGAGAAAATCTCCGACCCAGCCGGGAATCGAACCCACGCCGTTAGGTATGACATTCCGTCGCGCTGACCACTCAGCTGCCAGGGGAAGACAACGAACAGATCGTACACGTATTGCAACTCTATAATCTGATTCAAGTTAGTGTGACAGGGATTATCAGGCAATGTATTTCGAGTGTGATGCAGGTATTAAGAAGTTTTCTAGCTCATTAATCCGTAATATGCAACATGCACGGGTCATTTCATGGGAACAACGATGAATGGGAGTGAAATGCGATGTGTTATCTCTGCAGAGTTAGTACAAACTAATGGAAATGAATATTTACGTAACATGCACGTTAGCTGGGGAACTTCGAGCAACAGCGCAGCAAAAATAACATGTTCTCCACTTCGGTGCTGAAGTATTAATGTATAAAGTATAAATTCTACGAAAAATTACCATGTCTCATTGATAGTATAAGATCCACAAACACGGGTTTCCTTCAGTTCCTTTTGACAGTTTAGGAATGTCACAAGAACTTCCGTTTGATATTGCAGTTAACTATCGTTCGTTGCAAACATCAATTAAAACGAAGCATCTGGTCGGACTGACAACAGCGGCAGAGAAAACCGGTCGCTGGTTATTTGAAGGAATCCCAGCAGCTGTCGCCTCAAGCGCTGCGAGAAGTCACGCAAATTGCAGTGAAGATCATTCCTCCGTCTTGCGTCGACTGACTCGATGTTGATGTTCCTTTGAAGCAAGTTCCAACTGTCATGCACAGAACTCGTATGGGAGCAGTTTCGTTTCAGAACACCGAAATCGTCAAACAGAAGCCTACATGAGCTGCGCGAAATAACACCAGGTAGCTACCGGTTAGATTAAAAATACTCTTTCTCCATGAATCAAGTTGCATAGCTTTCGCGAAAACTTACAAAATATTTTCTCGTTATCTTCTGTTTGCTCCCATGAACCGTGGACCTTGCCAACGGGGCGGTAGGGAGAAGGAGGGGAGAGGGGGGGGGGGGGGGGTAGAGGGCGGAGGGTGGCTTGCGTGCAACCACAACGAAGGAGTATCTGTTGAGAGGTCAGACCAACGTTTGGTTCCTGAAGAGGGCCGGCAGCCTTTTAGCATTACAGGGGCATCAACCTGGATGATTGACTGATTTGGCCTTATAACATCAATCAACACGGCCTTACTGTGCTGGTAGTGCCAACTGCAGAAAGCAAGGCGAAACTACAGCCGTCATTTTTCCCGAGGGCATGCAGCTCCATTATATGGTTATATGACGATGGCATCCTCTTGGATGAAAGATTTCTGAGGTGAAACAGTCTTCCATTCGGATTCCAGGCGAGGAGTACACAGGAAAATGCCGTCATCAGGAGAATCAAAACTGGTGTTCTACGAATTGGAGCGTGCAGTGTTAGACCACTTAACTGTTCAGGTAGGTTAGAAAATTTAAAAAGGAGACTGGATAGGTTGAAGTTAGATATAGTGTGAATTGGTGAAGTTCGGTGGCAAAAGGAACAGGGCTTCCGGCTATGTGAGTAGAAGGTTATAAATACAAAATGCAATAGCGGGTAATGCAAGAGTAGGTTTAATAACGAATAAGAAAATAGGAACGTGAATAAGCTACTATGAACAGCATAGCGAACGCGCTAAAATTTAATCGTTATCGGGGACTGGAATTCAATAGTAGGAAAAGGAAGAGAAGGCGAAACAGTTGGTGAATATGGACTGGGGCAAAGGAATGAAAGAGGAAGCTGCCTGGTAGAATTTTGTACAGAGCATAATTTAATTATTGCTAAACTTGATTTAAGATTCATAAAAGAAGGTTATATACGTGGAAGAGACCTGGAGACACCGGAAGGTTTCAGACTGACTACATGATAGTTAGACAGAGATTTACGAACCAGATTTTAAATTGTAAGACATTTTCAGGGGCTGATGTTGGCTTTGACCATAATGTAGTGGTGAACAGTAGATTAAAATTGGAGGAACTGGAAGAAGTCAGGAAATTGAGAAGATGGGATCTGAATCAGCTGAAAGAACCATAGGTTGTTGAGAGCTTCAGAGGGACCATTAAGCAACGGTTGATTAGAACAGGAGAAAGGAATACAGTAGAAGATGAATAGGAAGCTTTAAGAGATGAAATAGTGAAGGCAGCAGAGGATCAAATAGATAAAACGACCAAACCTGGTTGGAATCCTTGGGTAACACAAGAGATATTTAATTTAATTGATGAAAGAAGAAAGTATAAAAACGAAGTATTGGAACAATACCACCATCAACTGACATTTGAATTTCATAAATGGACGGACATCGCCTCCAAGAGCCAACAGGCAGCTAATACTGCAATCCTGACAGCTAAAACGTGAAACCATAGATGGTGGAATGATGTTCGTGATGAGGTGGTGGCCCAAAGAACAAATGCGTAGAAAAAGTGGAACTCGATCAGGAGACCTGAAGATTTTGATGTTGTTGTATTGGCAGAAGATCTAACACCGTGTTACTAGTGGAGGCCGAAATGCACGCGTTTTAGCTAACGCAGGCTGGAGTGAGGAGGGAAGGACTATACTGACGTGAGGTCTGGAACATGACAAGAAATTAGAATTCAGAAAGCGGACGTAATTAGTTTGATACTTTAATCCATTAATGATCCACGTCGCTCTTGACGGTACATAATTCACAATATTATCTGTTCAGAATACTGAATATGGCGCCTTGCTAGGTCGTAGCAAATGACGTAGCTGAAGGCTATGCTAAACTGTCGTCTCTGCAAATGAGAGCGTATGTATACAGTGAACCATCGCTAGCAAAGTCGGCTGTACAACTGGGGCGAGTGCTAGGGAGTCTCTGTAGACTAGACCTGCCGTGTGCGCTCGGTCTGCAATCACTGATAGTGGCGACACGCGGGTCCGCGGCCGATATAAAGGCTACCACCTAGCAAGTGTGGTGTCTGGCGGTGACACCACAGATGTATTCCGTGAAGTTCGAAAATATGCAGCCAGAACTTTACGAAGGGCTAAGAGATTGTATGAGAAACAGCAGTTAGAACAAAACGATCAGGATTTCCGGAAAAACAATACCAGAGACTTCTATTAGACGATCAAGTCGAATTTGAAAGTATACCCCGCCCCTAGTTATTGTTTTAGAGACGAAAATGGAAAGATCGGCCTGACTAACAAAGAAATCTGCACGCTCATGTCTCGTTATTTTGAAATCCTTCTTAATTGTGATAACCGAAAGAAAGATTCCCTGTACGTGCTCGATCCACAAACTACCCAACCCATTTCCACCTGGTAAAGAAGAGAACAAAGAGATCATCAACAATCTTAAGAATAATAAGGCAGCTGCAGAGGATTCAATAGTGGCGGAACTACTGAAGCTGGCATGCAGTGAAACTCTAGATGTACTAGCCCAAATGTTTGAGGAGATCTGGAGAACTGGGATGATACCAACTGAATGGCAGTCAGCTTTAATCCATCCTTTACACAAAAAAGGCGATAAAAATAATGTCAGTAACTATAGGGGCATCTCAGTGGTATCTGTTCCGTATAATCCATCCTTTACACAAAAAAGGCGATAAAAATAATGTCAGTAACTATAGGGGCATCTAGTGGTATCTGTTCCGTATAATATTCTCTCCAAAGCATTACAGAACAGAATAGAAGGTCATCTTGGCCAACTGATTGTGTAATATCAATCTGGTTTCCGAAAAGTATTTCTTGCCCAGAACAGATCTTTAACCTGAAGAACATCATCAGGTACAAAAAACTGGAAGAAATAACTACGTGGTAGTGTGTTTTGATTTTCAGAAGGCATATGATTCCATCGACCGAGAGGCATTAATAAATATTTTGGAAGAGTTTGGGGTGGATGACACATCAAGAAAGCTGATCAAACTCTTACTAACACAGCGTCAAAAATAAAATTTATGCGTGAGATTTGAGAACCCTTTCCAATCAGAACGGGCGTGAAACAAGGAGATGGACTATCCCCACTCCTTTGCAACTGCGTCTTGGGAAAGGTCATTCGAGAGTGGAGAAAATTGTTAGCCCAAGAAGAAATAAATGATGAGCTGTTCATACTTGGTCCTAAGAGCAACGGAGTGTACATTGACTGCTTGGCCTTTGCGGATGACCTGTCCATTATTGCTAACAACATAGAGTCAGCACTCAACAAGATCAATAGACTGTCAGAAACTGGTGAAAAAGTTGGACTCCAGATCTCTGTTCACAAGACAAAATACGAGTGTATGACGAACACCTGTGATGGAGATGAATGGATGATCACCAATCTGGGAAAAATCGGATGGGTTAAAAATTTCAGGTATCTCGGTGAAGTCATCCAGGAGAATGAATTAGAAGAAGAGGCAATTAATGTGAGGATGAGGAAGTTAGACCAGGCATACCAACTGACAAAGAATGCCTATAACAAAAAGTCTGTGAATATAGGGGCCAAGTTCCAACATTATAAGACAGTTGTAAAGCCTGAGGTCTTACATGCGGCTGAAACTTTGACCATGAATAGACAAGGTCAAGCTGAGCGGCTGGAAAAGCGAGAGCGTAGGATATTACGGAAAATCCTAGGTAATAGATGGGTTGATGGGCAATGGTGAATGAGAGCAAATGAGGACTTGTACAGCTAGACAGAACCTATCACGGCGTCCATTAAGAAGAGACGATTGTTATTTTACGCTCATCTCATAAGGATGGACGGTGATCAACTAACAAAAAGAATATGGAGTTTCATCCAATCTAAGAAAACAAGGCTGAGATGGTTCGAAGAATGTGAAAAAGATCTTAGGCAGGTAGATATCTCAGAGAGAGAAATTCCTGACAGGAACAAATTTAGAAGATGGTGAACAACTACCAGGATTTTAAAATGACATAAACGTCTAAAGGACGGAGAGGACCTTTGTCCGAAGAAGATAAACAGACACTTCTTGATGGAATCACAAGATACTGGCAGGAAGCAAAAGCTGGAACAAGAACAAGACCTGGCCAATAAAATGAAATCGGTTGCTACCACGCAGACCATAGAGGCTCAACACGATAAAGAAAAAAATGAAGTAAATGAAGCAAAAAAAGGAATACAATCATCTCAAAAATGAGATCGACAGGAAGTGCAGAACGGCTAAGCAGGGATGGCTAGAGGACAAATGTAAGGATGTAGAGGCATATGTCACTAGGGGTAAGATAGGTACTGCCTGCAGGAAAATCAAAGAAAATATAAACATATATATGAATATCAAGAGCTTAGATGGAAAGCCAGTCCTAAGCAAAGAAGGGAAAGCTGAAAGGTGGAATGATAATAAAGAGGGTCTATGCAAGGGAGACGAACATGAAACCAATAATACAGAAATGTAAAAGGACGTAGATGAAGATGAGATGGGAGAAGTGATACTGGGAGGAGACTTTGACAGCGCACTGAAAGACCCAAATCAAAACAAGACTCGAGGAGTAGAAGACGTTCTGTCAGAGCTACTGATAGCTATGGGAGAGCCAGCCATGAAAAAACTCTTTCATCTGGTGTGCAGGATGTATGAGACAGGCGAAATACCCTCATAATTCAAGAAGAATGTTGTAATCCCACATCCATAGAAATCAGTTGCTTATAGGTGTGAAAATTATCTAACAGTCAGTTTAAAAAGTCATGGTTGCAAAATACCAACACGAATTCTCTACATAAGAATCGAAAAAATTGTTGAAGCAGACCTCGGGGAAGATCAGTTTGAATTCCAGAGAAATGAACGAACACGCGAGGCAATACTAACCCTACGACTTATCATAGAACGTAGGGAAAGGCAAACGTACATTTGTAGCATTTGTAGACTTAGAGAAAGCTTTTGACAATGTTCACTGGAACACTGTCTTTGAAATTATGGAGGTAGTAGGGGTAAAGTACAGGGAGTGAAACGCTGTTTGGGCCGGCCCCTGTAGCCGAGAGGTTCTAGGCGCTTCAGTCCGGAACCGCGCTGCTGCTAAGGTCGCAGGTTCGAATCCTGCCTCAGGCATGGATGTGTGTGCGATCCTTACGTTAGTTAGGTTTAAGTCTAGGGGACTGATGACCTCAGAGTTTAAGTCCAATCGTGCTTAGAGCCATTTGAACCATTTTGAAACGCTGTTTACAGCTTGCACAGAGACAAGACGGCAGTTATAAGAGTCGAGGGGCATGAAAGGGAGGCAATGGTTGTGAAGGGAGTGAGATAGGGTTGCAGGCTGGCATCCTATCCCCAATGTTATTCAGTATATACAACGAACAAGCAGTAAAGGAAACTAAAGAAAATTTTTGAGTAGGAATTAAAGTTCAGGGAGAAGAAACAAAAACTTTGAGGTTTGTTGATGACATTGTAATTCTGTGAGAGAAAGCAAAAGACATGTGAGACCAGTTGAATGGAATGGACACTGTCTTGAAAGGAGGATACAAGACGAACATCAACAAATGCAAAACGAGGATGATGGAATGTAGTACAATGTTCAATTAAATCTGGTGATGCTAAGCGAATTATATTGGGAAACAAGACACTTAAAGTAGTAGGAGATTTTGCTTTTTGGGCAGAAGAGTAACTGATGATGGCCGAAGTAGGGAGGATATAAAATGCAGACTGTCATTGGCAAGAAAAGCATTTCTGAAGAAGAGAAATTTGTTAACGTGGAATATAGATTTAAGTGTTAGGAGGTCTTTTCTGAAGGTATTTATCTGGAGATAAACAGTTTAGATGAAAAGAGAATAGCAGCTTTCGAAATGAAAAGTGGTGCTACAGAAGAATACTGAAGATTATACAGGTCGATCACGTAACAAATGAGGAGGTACCGGTACTGAATAGAATTGGGAAGACAAGGAATTTGTGTAAAAACTTGACCAAAAGAAGGGATCGGTTGATAAGACACAATAAGAGGCATCAAGGGTTCACCAATTTAGTTTTGGAGATAAAGTGCAGGTGATAAAAGTCTTAGATGGATACCAAGAGAAAAATACAGTTATCAGAGTCAGAAAGATGTAGGTTGCAGTATTTATTCGAAGGTGAAGAGGCTCACACATAATAAAATAGTATGGAGAGCTGCATCAAACCAGTCTTTGGACTGAATGCCTCAACAAAATTTTCATTTTTGTGTTGAGAAATCCTGTGTGATGTATACAGACACCAGCACTTTATAACCTGGAAAATCTAGTCTGAATTTCGTTTCGTAGGTACTGATATGAATAACTACTTAGACTCTTCCAATAAGGTAAATGAAATATTTCTACGGTGTACTGCCCCCTAACGCAATTTCTCTGGAGGAAGTGAATAAAAAACCCGCAAATCACTGTACGGAATTTTACAAATACGAGCACACCAGCACTCCTGTTTCTTTAAGTTCACACCTAGAGACAGTCTGATTTCGCTACTGGAATTATTTATTTGTGAGTTCTTATTTGGGATTTTAAACACTTCTCACTAGGAAGATTTCGGTCGTTCTGATCATATTAAGCTTTCAAGTGATAAGAGAAGTCATTATTACTTTTGCAGATTTTTAGTGTAAATAGACGTAAGGATAATCCTCTTGACACCTACTCGGTAATGTATCCTTCTCGATCGTTATCTTTTAACGTACACTTGTAGAGATAAAACAACTATAGATACCATGGACGCGACTGAAGGAGCCATAAACTACGGTGGATGAGATAGATGAAACCTTATCAAGTGTTGTTTTACGCCGGTGGTCTCCAGCCAAAGGGTCTTTCTCAATGCGAAGGATGTGGCACTTCCCTTTTGTGGTTCGCCTTATCTACGGGGGGGAAACCGTCCGGTTTCGATGAGTATGAAACCACAGCTGTTTACGCAGAAAACGTCATTCAAAAACTGGATGCAGGGCTTCAAGGTCGCCATATCTAAATGACATTAGATTTCGCAGAAGAACCTAGTGCTGTTAGTTTACTCATCGGCCGTTCCACTGGTGTTTCACTAGCATTCACTTCTCTGTCCAGGCGATAGCGATTCTTCGTCCGGCCCATTACTAACGCTTATTACACAGCTATCTTTGTGACCACACTGCTTACTGAAGCACTGATATCTGTTTTCTGCAAATGTACATCTGTTGATATGGTGCCGTCTTGCCTGCAGTGATTTAGATATATCATGCGTCGCTCCGCTTTTTTCACCTCTTGGTTTAATTTTCATTTCCTCGGCTTTAGGTAGCCATTTTACGAATATGTAGATTTCAAACAGTTTATTAAGGTAAGATGAAAAGTTATCTTCCTGGCAGTGAACTACTACGTTTTGCGGTCAAAAATACAATTGCATCTTTTTATTATGATCTTGGGAAGTAAAGAAAATAGCTATCTATGTGTTCCATAACCATTTTATTGGATTCGAATCGTTTTCAGTCACAAATTTCCTGAGATATGATTCCAGGTGGGAGTAATAGGTTATCTAATCTTGTAAACTGTGTCGATCTTACAATAATGCGTACTCATAATCACTTTTGTTTCCCCGTAGCACAACCATCTTTCCTTGTTTCAAGTTAAGACGATTTTTAGTATCCTTTTGCAGTCCAAACCTCTTCCCGGGTATTTATTTTTTCATTCATTTCGTTCTTAATACTTGGGTAAAAAATGTTTTATCCTTATGAATAAGATGAATGCCCTTGACGTCCAAGGAATTACCGACCATAATATTTATTCACAAATGCAGTCTATCATGCCTACTTTGATGTGTGACCACTACCTTACACCTAGCTGTTTTGTTTGTCATTTTCTTTCTACTGCATAGTGGTGGAACAACGTCTCATAGTCAGCAGCGAGCTACACACATAAATCAGTTGAATTCGTTTTGAACGATCCAAACACTACTGAGAAACAAGGATTGTCATAGGCGGACAGGTGATAAAGTATCTTGCACAGGACAGTGCGTTATCAAAGGCGGGTAACATTACATCGAGTGATTTCATATGAGTGTTACTCAAATCAGGCCAGTACAGGACTAGAAGATGTCAGGACAAGAACAGGTGTAGACAAAGAGACGAATCTGTGGAGAGCCATCCGACTACAGTTCCAAAAAGTTAGTAAAGTGGGTAACAGAAAGGTACAGTACGTACCAATACTGTGTTAAAACGGCTTCGAAATTGCCAAGAAAGATAGTGCTGTGGTCAATAGTAAGTCAGAACATAATGTACGCTAACAAGCGTATTAATACTGCTGTCGTATGTGAAGGGGAGCCCAAGAATATAGTCTGTTTTAAAAAATCTGTCAACTTCTATGAATGTTCTCATTCAGATTGTGCACGAAATGTGTAATGCGTCACCCTCCCCCCCCCCCCCCCCCCACTTAATCGTTTAATTGATCCAGCTATTCTCAACGCTCACTATTAAACGGCGGCAGCTACGCTGAGCGATGCATTCGACCGTATCTGTATGAGGCCAAATTGTATACTTCTGCACATCTTCTCGCATTAAGCACCACTTCGTGGATCAACGGTAATTCTGTTACTCTCGGTTGACTATTTTTTAAGTAAACTCAGGGACGCGATATCAGTCATCCACCCAAAATAATTTCCACTGACGCAGAGTCTCTCGTTTGCGGACCAGAAGCACAAACATTTCAGATATTATTGATTGCCTAAACTTATATCAAGTCTCAGCAATTAGTCGCAATTGAGTCTTAATGAATTTCCGTTGCTATGGTTCCCACAGATAATGCTCAACACACAAACTTGTTAAAAAGCGAAATTGTCGTAGCGGTGTCCCTGACACCGCTCAGCATTAACTCTTGAAATAACGTTACCTTTTCGAAAATCAATGACGAATCATACTAATATTCACTGTTCTTCAACTTATATTCCAATTTGCATCATTTTTACTTCAGAATAAAGATTTCTCCTGTATTAAAATTCAGATATCGTAACTAGTCATAGTGAAAGATAAGCCCTTCCTAATCAACTGGCTTAATCAAATTTGCAGTTAATACTGACACAGGATATTCTTGATGACTTTAAAACAAAGTTAATCTTCTTGTATCAATTATAATTTTTAAATGAAATATCATAACATCAAGATATTTCGTTTCAAATGACAATATTCGTTACACTACTTTATTTCTATTGCGTACTACTTTATTACATTACACCTCGAACATCAACAAACAAAGATAAACAAATTATACAATGGTACTGAACATGATCTACCCTAGTCAAAAGGTTCAAATGGCTCTGAGCACTATGGGACTTAACATCTGAGGTCATAAGTCCCCTAGAACTTAGAACTGCTTAAAACTAACTAACCTAAGGACATCACACACATCCGTGCCCGAGGCGGGATTCGAACCTGCGACGGTAGCGGTCGCGCGGTTCCAGACTGAAGCGCCTAGAACCGCTCGCCACACCGGGCGGCCTACGCTAGACATCAACATACCAAAAGGGTAGACAGGGGGGAGACACGGCTATGGGAAATCCTGAGCGCAACATTGTTCAACTCCACCCTATGTCAGCTGGCGAACAAACCCGTGAGGTTGTGTCCTGAGTAAAGGATGCCAATAGCAATATATATACGGAAGGTAAAAACCTCGTGTAAATTGAGTTCAAGTCGGTGGAGTCAGCGAACGTTGTTTCCGCTATTGAAAGTCAAAAGTCAGCGAAATTTTACATCCCACATTTCTTCGTCAGAAAGGAGGATCTGATACGAGACGTAGATATTAATATCCACGTTGAAGAACTTGCGGAAGAACTGGATTCAAGAGTGAAAATTCTTGATATTCAACATATCTTGAATAAATATTCGAGACGCGAAGAAGTTAAATACGTCTATATCTATATGACTACTCTGCAGGTCAAACTTAAGTGTCCATATTTCTAGAAATATGCAATAAATTTGAGGTCCCCTATCGTGTCTCAGTTAGTTAAAACTACTTTCACTGATCAGAGACTTCCGACAGCGTTCTACGTTATGAATACGAGGCGCACTGTTCATAATTCCATGCCGAAACCGTGTAGCAGCGGTGTAGGATGTGCAAAATGTGCCGGATTGCACAACGTAACTGAAGGCATTGTCGATGGAGTTTTTCAATGTATTTGCTGCGAGGGCCCCGATTTGCCCACGGGCAAAAATATTACGCTTAATTTCTAAACCAGATGTATATTAAAAGTATTGTAATACAATCATGGAACAAGCACTGCAGTTAGAAAACGGTGGCTCGAACGCAGGACGAGCTGCTACTTCTTCGCCAGTCTTCGATGCTTTTTATTAGAGCCACTCATAAGCACGTCGTCTACCATTTGCTGGACGGCCTCGCTGCCACCGATGACGTGTTATTCCAGCACGGTTCCATAGGCACAGCCTCAGATGGCCGCGGCGCTGCGGGCCTGCTCACCGGCAACTGCGCCTTGTAATAGAACTGGCTAGTGGTTCATTTTTTATTAAGGTGAGATGTTAGGCCATATACCGACAATGTTAAACTAACTCAATTCATAACCCATTCCCTCAGAAACTTCTGAATGGATTTGTTTAAAATTTTCACTCCAAATTACTCAAAAGGGCCAAAGAAACTGGTACACTTGCCTAATGTCGTGTAGGGCCCCTGCGAGCACTCACAAGTGCCGAAACACAACGTGGCATGGACTCGACTAATGTCTGAAGTAGTGCTGGAGGGATATGACCCCATGAATTTTGCAGGGCTGTCCATAACCCCGTGAGAATAAGAGTGGGTAGAGATCTCATCTGAACAGCACGTTGCAAGGAATACCAGATATGCTCGATAATGTTCATGTCTGGGGAGTTTAGCGACCAGAGGAAGTGTTTAAACTCAGAAGATTGTTCTTGGAGCCACTCTGTAGCAATTCTGGAAGTAGGGGTGTCGCTTTGTCCTGCTGGAATTGGTCACGTCCGTCGGACTGCACAATGGATATGAATGGATGCAGGTGATCAAACAGGATGCTTACGTACGTGACACCTGTCAGAGTCGTATCAAGAAGTATCAGGGGTCCCGTATCACTCCAACGTCACATGCCCCACACCATTACAGAGCCTCCACCAGCTTAAACTGTTTCCTTCTGACATGTAGGGTCCATGGATTCATGAGGTTGTCTCCATCCGTACACGTCCATCCGCTCGATACAATTTGAAACGAGTCTTGTCCGACCAGGCAACATGTTTCCAGTCATCAACAGGCCAGTGTTGGCGTTGACGGGCCCAGGCGAGGCGAAAAGCTTGGTGTCGTGTAGTCATCAAGCGTACACGAGTGGACCTACGACTCTGAAAGTCCATATCCATGACGTTTCGTTGAATGTTTCGCACGCTGACACTTGTAGATGACCCAGCATTGAAATCTGCAGCAATTTGCGGAAGGGTTGCACTTCTGTCACGCTGAACGACTCTCTTCGGTCGTCGTTGATCCAGTCCTTGCAGGACCTTTTTCCGCCAGCGGCGATGTCGGAGATTTAATGATTTACCGGATTCCTGATATTCATGGTACACTCGTGAAAAGGTCGTACGGGAAAATCCCCACTTCATCGCTACCTCGGAGATTCTGTATCCCATCGCTGGTGCGCCGACTATAACTCCATGTTCATAGTCATTTAAATCTTGGTAAGCTACCAATGTAGCAGCAGTAACCGTTCTAACAACGGCGCAAGACACTTGTTGTCTTATATAGGCGTTGCTGACTGCTTGTGTAACTCACTAATGGCTGTGGTATTATAATTCAGAATATACTTCTAAATGTAATTTCCATGCATATCATTTTCTTGTGAAAAAATTAATAAATACATTTATTACATCACAATTACTGGTGCACTCAACATGACTTAGGGTCCACAGCTGCAATACAGTGGTGTTTACAATCTGTGAAATTTTCATTAAAGTTTCACTCATAGTTTCTGAGGAAACGGGACAAATGTTTGAGAATTTATGGTTTTGAGAAAATGAGACGTGACATTTTACAACACGTATATATTAGGAGAAACTAAGAGATCCGTTCCTAAGAAGTGGTTAGAAGCAGCTACACCATAATCAGGGTTCTCATTATCTAGGGTCCATTTGTTCGTTTCCTTTCCTTGCTTCTTGACCCTTTGGACATTTGGAGAGCAGCAAAATCTGACTTGTCAATACGCAAGGGCAAGTTCTCTTAGAATAGTTACAGTATTTTGTCTAGGTGATATACTGAACTGTACTATAGCTTTTAGTCTGCCAATGTTTCCGTTGTTCCACGTTATCACAGCATCTGACACTCCTATTTGTAAAGTTCTGTAACGAAGAAACACATTTTTAGAGATGCGGTTCCGAATGATGTTGCTGAAGGCCTCATTTACGTTTTGAGTCACCTAGCGAGACAACGCATTGGTTAGCATTTTGGATACGGATTCAGGAGAACGACGGTTCGAAACCGTGTTCGGTCATCCTGATTTAGATTTTTCGTAATTTCCCTAAATCGCTTCAGGCAATCCCGGGATGGTTCCTTTGAAAAGGGCACCGCCACCTTTCTTCCCCACCCTTCCGTAATCCGATGAGTTCGACGACCTCACTGTTTGGTCCCCTCCTCCAGGTCAACCATTCAACGTGTTGAGTCTTTCTGTGCAAGCACTTACTCAGTAGGTCAGTGTGGGCAAGATCTCTGTAGATTGGTTTGACTTGGTCCATAATTGAATCAGGGACAGACTGCTTGCGCGTGAATGCTTTGAGTTTACCAGCTGCTTATGCTTTCCTAAACTTGCGCCCTGTATCAGGGGGTGGCGGACACAGAAAATGTGTTGGCTGTAATGAAGTGATCAAGTTCTTTTGTAAATAATAAAAATGATATAATAAACATGACTGATTATTAAAAATAATTTTTCTTTTTGCAAAACATTTTGTTAAAGTGTGTTTCAGTCTTTTCTTACTAGTATAGTTCATTTACAAATATTTGTGAAGTTAATTAACAATTAATAAAATTGTACTTTAAAGCTGGGCTGTATACATATATACATTTTGTAATCTAGTACTGCCAGATACATATACAAAACCTGCACTGAAACTATTAGAGTGAAGAAGAGTCTGTATACAACGTTTCCCATTTACTTTCTGATTGCTTTTCCTTTTCACATACTGTTTTGTACAACATTTTCATGTAATCATTACTTTCTGACGAAATCCTTACTATATACAATGTTTCCAAGTATTTTTTTATTGCTTTTCCTCTCTGATTGGTTTTTCATGTAGTATGTACAACATGCGGGAAACAAGTGGACTAGTAGCAGCTGGAGATCCACACATACACACACACACACACACACCACACACACACACACACACACACACACACACACACACACACACACACTTTATATATATATACGTTATCCTCACGCTTTTCTGACAACTTTAAAAGTGTGAATATAACATTTCCCCTGATAAAACATAAAGTTCTATTGTACCACATCTCAAAACTTGCGAAGTCACTTATCTCAGTGGATTTCTCCATTCGCAGCCCAAATTTTCGTTAGGGTAATCCCCCGTCCGTCTCTGCTCGGCTTACATACTTTTCTAACTGCGTCAGATGCCTGAAACACGACCAGTAGGCATCCAAGCTTGCAGTAGGCAGTAGTTGTAATGGTTTGGCTGATCAATGTATTTACAGTGAGGTGTCAAAAGTCATGAGATAATGCCTAAAATCGTTTCGGACATCGTTTTATCAGATGTATTGCAGCAGCTCAATATCACATGGACTTAACAAGTCTTCGGAAGTCGCCTGCAATAATAATGAACACTTCTGCCTCTATTGCCGTCCATAACTGCGGAAGTGTTGCCGGTGTAGGATTTTGTGTACAAACTGACCTCTCGAATATGTCCCCTAAATGATCGATAGGATTCATGTTGGGCAATCTGGGTGGCCAAATCATTCACTCGTATTGTTCAGAAAAAAACCAATCATAAACAATAGTGGCCCAATGACATGGCGCACTGTCATCCATAAAAATTCCATAGTTGTTTGGGAACATGAAGTCCATGAATGGCTGCAAATGGTCTCCAAGTACCGAAACATTACCAATGCCAATCAACAATCGATTCAGTTGGACCAGAGGGCCAAGTACATTCCACGTAAACACAACCCACACCGTTACGGAGGCACCACAGGCTTGTACAGTGACTTGTTGACAGCTTGGGTCAGCCGACCGCTGTGGCCGAGCGGTTCTAGGCGCTTCAGTCTGGAACCGCACTACCGCTGCGGTCGCAGGTTCGACTCCTGCCTCGGGCATGGATGTGTGTGATGTCCTTAGGTTAGTTAGATTTAAGTTGTTCTAAGTTCTAGGGGACTGATGACAGATGGTTCAAATGGCTCTGAGCACTATGGGACTTAACATCTGTGGTCATCAGTCCCCTAGAACTTAGAACTACTTAAACCTAACTAACCTAAGGATACCACACACATCCATGCCCGAGGCAGGATTCGACCCTGCGACCGTAGCAGTCACGCGGTTTCGGACTGAGCGCCTTAACCGCGAGACCACAGCGGCCGGCCGATGACAGATGTTAAGTCTCATAGTACTCAGCGCCATTTGAATCATTTTGAATAGCTTTGGTCTGTGGCTTCGTAGGGTCTGCGTCACACTCCAACCGTACCATCAGCTCTTATCAACTGAAATCGGGACTCGTCTGACCAGGCCATGGATTTACAGTCGTCAACGGTACAACCGAGTTGTTTCACGAGCCACGAAAGGCAGTGCAGGCGATGTCGTGTTGTTTGCAAAGGAACTCGTGTTGATCATTTGCTGCCATTACCCATTAAAGCCAAATTTCGACATATTGTCCTAACGCATACGTTCGTGGTCCGGTCGACACTGATTTCTGCGGTTATTCCACGCAGTGTTGCTAGCCTGTCAGCACTGAACTCTCTACGCAAACGCCGCTGCTCTCAGTCTCTAAGTGAAGGTCATAGCCCACAGCGTTGTCCTTGGTGAGAGGTAATGCCTGAAGTTTCCTGTTCTCAACACGCTCTTGACACTATGGGTCTCGGTATACTGAATTCCCTAACGATTTCCGAACTGGAATGTTCCATGCGGCTAGCTCCAACTACCATTCTGCGTTCACAGTCTGTTAAGTCTCGTCGAATACCTCAATAACGTTGGAAACCTTTTTATATGATTGACCTAAGTAGAAATGATAGCTCCGCTAATTAACTGCCCTTTTATACCTTGCTTACAGAATATTGCTGCCATCTGTATATGTGCATACGGATATCCCATGACTTTAGTGACAGTGTAAATTGTGTGTATTCATGTACACAGTCTACAAAATGTACAGGGTGTAACGCGTATAGATGCAGATATTTCTGTAGGTGACTGAAGAGAGTGCTGAACTCCATTACATCAGTATTCACGTCATTTGAAGACTAATAATGATAGCTATTACAAGTAATATGCTTTTAGTTTGGTCAGCACCCCGAAGTACATGTGGTAAGAGCAAGCCATTTGTGCTTAGTTTCCCACGGGCATCAGGTCATATTTTAAAGTGTGGGCACATGGACGCAAAACAGTTTGTCTGTACTGACTGATATAATCCACGTAGTGGTGCAGTTATAACTGTGCAGAAAACATTACGCCTTGTATACAGAGTGAAGCGAAATTCGCGCACTCGGGCTTCGCAGTGCAACTCCTCACATGCCAGCGATAAAAAAATGTCTGTCACAAAATTGTGTCCAGCCAGGGCATCTGGCAGAAAAAGGTCGTTAAAGAGTGGCAATCTGGCAACACTGTAACCTCATGTATGGTAACTACCTCCGTCAGCACACTACTGTTGTGCTGTACAGTTGGTGCAGAAGATAGAGTTTTGGGTTTGTGTGCAAGAGGTCGATGGTTCAAAAAAATGGTCCAAATAAATTGTTCAAATGGCTCTGAGCACTATGTGGCTTAACATCTGAGGTCATCAGTCCCCTATAACTTAGAACTACTTAAACCTAACTAACTTAAGGACATCACACACATCCATGCTCGGGCAGGATTCGAACCTGCGACCGTAGCGGTCGCGCGGTTCCAGACTGAAGCGCCTAGAACGGCTCGGCCACACCAGCCGGCCAGGTCGATGGTTCGATCCTGGGTTGAAGCTTATGTTTTTTATTTGCTCAATGTAGTGCAGGTGGTACGGTACTTGGCATCTTAATAGTCAAGAGCGATTGCAGCGGGTCCTCCGGAAAACACTTGCACTTACATGTTACAACCGTAGAAATGGAAGATTGGTCAGCTTTGAAAGAAGCCCTTTTCATGTCATGAAATTTCGCAATTACCTCATCCCCTAGATGCGAAAGCCGTTTTCCTTGTATTCTCCTCCAATGGACCCAAGGATTAGTAGCAACTATTATTCTTGCCTCGTTCAGGTCCATGCATTTCGTTAGCGCCTTACGTTACCATTCCCAAGACTTTCAACACTGAGTCTGGCAACCGCATACTGTTTAGTATTTATTTCATTATTATTATTATTCTGTCGATGGAACTGTGTAAACATTACCGTTAGGGACGCAGTGTAATTCGAAACAGAACATTTCACAATTGTCGATGTCGGTATGAATCATGCAGAACAATATCTGTCTGAGTGGTAAAGCGCATTACATGGAACAGGTGCATCTTTAGCATATCGAAATTGATATTGTTTTTGTAGTTATTCTGTCCTATGATAGGCCATTTAATTAAACTGTCTATTTCTTATTTATCCAACCACGTATTTGATATTTTCAGAGTTACAAAATGTTGTAAATTTAGGATACATGTGACGTAAGAAACGGCGTATATTACAGTATGAAATGTCAGAATGAAATTTGCAAATAAAAAAATACACTCCAACCCAGTATCGAACCCACGACCTTCTAAACATTCATGGTGGTGTCTGTTTGTTCTATATGGTGACTCCCTACCACTTTCGCGCAACGACGCTCTGAGCGTGTTTTTTAGGGAATTAACTAGTTTGAACCTGGGACCTGTTGCTGGTAAGTAGACGCCAGACCACACATGACATGTAGAATTCAGAAGAGTTCAGTGAGACTAGCGATGATATAACCAAATACTTAATGATCTCAGCGTCAGCTCCACTGCACTCCCTGTAAAAGAATCTTAATACTAACTAAATTTAGTGGAAGGGTTCAAGGCTTTCCTATTTTTAGTTACCTGGAAAAATAACGTAGAAAAAGCAGTTAAGTTTACCATTGGAAATTTTATTCTACTCACAAAACATTGTTTATAAATTGCACTATTGATAAAAGGAGATGTTCTAATACAGGATGGTAAAAACCAACTGCGTTCAACAAAAATGTGAACGAATATTCCCTGAATGGGTTTCCAAGTTCTACAATCGATCGAAGGATGACCTATGCCATATCACATCTATAATCTATGTTTAATTTAAGTTTCACAAAAGAGAAAACTATCAAAATGTTCTACAGTGACCCTCAATTATCTTTAATTACTTATCTAACTTGTCGTAAATTACAGTGGCTGATGTGGCTTCTCAATAACTATATAAAAGAAAAATCATCGCGTTTCAGATCTGTTCTTCAAGTGGCAAATGTGAACACCATGAGTTTTAATTAACGATCGACACTAGTATTACGCAAAAAAGGGGTGTAACAGATGAGTCTTCTGCAGTTCTGAGTGAAGCCTTATGCGCTGAAAAATGTGGCATCGCGTGCGTTCATTACCTTGTCGGTGTTTAGGCAGCGTCAGGGTGACAGCGGCCGGCGCACCAGCCATCCAGCTCGCCGTCTCGGAACTAACTCTTTTAACTTCTCCTTACTACAATTTACCGAAGTTGGTTTAAAAAAACTATCTGGCTGTGTTTTCATCTGACCAATCAGGGTCTCAATCTTAACCTTAAGCTCCGCCTACAAAAAATCTGTCTATCCAATGAGAAACGTTATATTTTTCGTGGTGGGGCAATATTTTTAAAGTTTGCAACGTAACAGAGACGCTAAAAGTCTCACGCTAAAACCTGCAGCTGGTGTGGTCCTAATAGCGTTATCGTAAGATCTATACTGTTCTTCTGGAGGGCTCTATCTTTTAACATGGGCTGGGGGATGGTCCTTGACGTACCTGAGACGCAAAAAAGTCTCACGCTAAAACGTGCGGGTGGTAGTCTTATAGGTAGGCTGCCGACCTGGGTGTCCGTCCCTTATCGTAGGGCCTTCTAGCTTAACACGGTTCTGCTCTCGGCTTCTGTCCTCGTTTCTCCCCTCGGAACTGCGTCTGCCTCACGGTGGGAAGGTACGACATGCATTTAGGCATTCTTGTGTTAGTCTGTGGTATTCCATTTGCTCACTCGTTACTCGTATTACTTTGGTTAATTTAATGTCACGATTTATTCCGAGCTATGTGACATACTACTGGATTTGCTTATCATGTCAGGGTGTTCATGGAAGGTGTTTGATTTGCCTGACACCTTACAACCTCCTGCATGCTAACCCAAAACTTTGTCCTCTGCACCAACTGTGCAGCGCAACTATCGCATGCTGAAACAGATAGTTACCAAACATGTGGTGACAGTGTTGCCAGATTGGCACTCTTTAACGTCCTTATTCTGCACGATGCACTCGAAGGACGAAATTTTGAGAGAGATATTTTTTTTTTTATCGATGGCGAGTGAGGAGTCGCTCGTGAATTTCGCTTCAGCCTGTATATGCAGACATAGTGTGAACTTGATCATGAATACAATATACACACACCTATGACAAATGGTTCATCCTGATATTTCATGTACACTCGCCCATATATCCACTAATTACATAAATATACATCCACACACTCAGCCACTCAATTGAAGAGTGTGAGAACAAGAGGGTCCAGTCCCATCCTCAGAGATGAACCATTCTTGGTCATGGAACGACAGGCTGGCTTTCAGTTGCAGTGCATCAAGTACCTCATGACATTGTCATTGAAAGACTACTTGACGAACCACGTGTATAGCGCCGCCAACGCCCTCGAGCAGGCACTTCCTCCAATCCTCGGCCGTGGCAGTCATTGAGGCCACATGATGCACACCCTTAGGCCATCTTTGAGTGGCACCTGTTATCTATACGGTATGCACACATTTTAGATCTGAGCGATACAAACTCCACAATCCGTGATCCATTCACCACGTCCTTCATCACGCTGATAACCACCTAGTTCTGATGTGTAACGCTGTAAAGGTTATTGGCCCAAGATCCAGACGAGAAGAAGGACTAATCTGATGACGTGATAGAAGAATTGTAGTCGATATGGATGACATATGCGACACATTATTAGAGACAGAATTTAAAAGGGCTCCGAAAGATTTCAGATCAAATAAGGCACAAGGGGTAGATACCATTCCATAAGAATTTCTCGAATCATTGGAGAAAGTGGCACCCTAACAACTATTTTAATTGGCGTGTAGAATATATGACACTGACGACGTACCATCGGACTTTCGGAAATATTCGCACGGTTCCGTAGATGGCAACAGCGTATAAACGTGAAAACTCTCGCACAATCAGCTTAACAGCTCGTGAAACCAAGCTGCTGACAACAATAATATACAGAAAATGATAAACAAAACTGAGGATATGTTTGTTACAAGATGAGTGTAGCTTTAGGGAAATCAAACGCACTAGAAAGACAGGTTTTGCGTTGTGGCTGATGATGGAAGCAAGACTGAGGAAAAATCAAAACATGCTCATGGGATTTGTTGACCCAGAGAAAGCATTCAACAATGTAAAATGGTGCAAGACGTTCGAGTTCCCAAGAAAAATAGGGATAAATTCTAAGGAAAGTTGTGTAATATACAATATGTTAAAGGAGCAAGAGAGAACACAGGGTCTGAAAGACAAGAAAAAGAGTTCTCGGATTAAAAGTGGTCTAAGACAGGGATGTAGTCTTTCGCCCCCACAGTTCAACCTATAAATCGAAGAAGGAGTGACGGAAATAAAAGAAAGATTCAAGAGTGGGATTTAAATTCAGGGTGAAAGTATATAAATGATAAGATTCACTGATGGCATTGCTGTATTCAATGAATACGAGGAAGAGATAGAAGATGTGCCAGATGGAATGAACGGGATAATGAATACAGAATATAAATTGAGAGCAAACGAGAAAAAGGGAAAAGTAATGAGATGTAGCAGCGATGAGAATAGCGAGAAACTTAACATGGAAGTTAACGTTCACGAAACTACCGAAGCTGAGTAATTTTACTGTCTTGGAAGCAAAAATACCTGTGACAAACAAACCAAGGAGGACACAAATAGTAGACAGCCACAGGCAAAGGAGGGATTTCTGGCCTAGAGAAATTTACTGGTGTCAAACATAGGCCTTAATTTGAAGAAGAAATCCCTGAGACTGTACATATGGAGCACAGAATTGCATGGTAGGAAACCTTAGACAGTTCCCCAGTAAACAAGAGAATCGAAGCGTTTGAGATATAGTTCTACAGAAGAACGCTGAAAATTAGGTGAACTGATAAGATAAAGAATGAAGTGGATCTCTGCAAGATCGGCGAAGAAATTAACATACGGAAAACACTGATAAGAAAAAGGAACAGGACGATAGGACATGTGTTATGACGTCAGAGAATAACCTCTATTGTTACTGCAACATACTAAGCCACTGTGACTATGCCATTTTCTTTACTCTTTATTGACACATGAATACTATCGAGGTAGGAAGCAGTACAGCTTTGTGTGTGTGTGTGTGTGTGTGTG
The DNA here is from genome assembly GCF_023897955.1 of Schistocerca gregaria. Classification (NCBI taxonomy): domain Eukaryota; kingdom Metazoa; phylum Arthropoda; class Insecta; order Orthoptera; family Acrididae; genus Schistocerca; species Schistocerca gregaria. The sequence goes on along the minus strand of NC_064931.1, from coordinate 178,972,472 downwards.
TGTGTGTGTGTGTGTGTGTGTGTGTGTGTGTGTGTGTGTTACTGTGTTTATGTGTGTGGGAAGCAGTCGTTGCATACATAGGTTAATTTTGGCGGCGACACTGGAAACTCGTGCGTGCATAGAAATTGTTTCTATGTCTCTCTCCAGCTATGTATAATTTAAGACTGGCAGGACTGAGAAAAAGGAACAATTTTGTACGACACGTTATTCTTTACATATATTCTTCATTCCAGTTATTCGGTTCCGCAATAATGTCTAAATAATTGCTTTCTATATGCCTTAAATTCAGCCTGTACGGCATTCAGACCTATTTGTGCAACATCATGCATAGCTATACCATTTGCAAATTCAGTTAGTCATAGTTATCGCCTGTACACTTGTACACTTTGAAACTGGGTGAATACAAGCACTCATACACTCTTATAATTGCTTTAAATCTACAATGTTCTCGAGTGAACAGTGCACAATGTCATAGTATGCACCTCTGACATATGGATGCCAGCAACTCAGTCTGCAGGAGCGATCATTAATGCACAATATAAACCAAGCAAATTCACGACACTCAAATGTTGTATATAACTGTGCATTTCCTCTGAAGTTAATTCAAACACAGCTTTCCATATATATCCACTACTAAAACCTTCCTCCAAAACATATGTATGTTAGTTGGTGTATGATGGGCCTTATACTGTTTCAGCTTCTTCTATGTGTATTTGTACCATAAACACTGCACTCCAGTCCCAATACGTTGATACGTTGATTGATTTCTACTTCATTTACTACATCAAAGTCCCTGTCAGGTGTTATGCCAAGGCCCGCATCTCGTGGTCGTGCGGTAGCGTTCTCGATTCCCACTTTGGTTCCCGGGGTCCATTCCATGCGGAGTCAGCGATTTTCTCTGCCTCGTGATGGCTGGGTGTTATGTGATGTCCTTAGATTAGTTAGGTTTAATTAGTTCTAAGTTCTAGGGGACTGATGACCATAGATGTTAAGTCCCATAGTGCTCAGAGCCATTTGAACCATTTTTGTTTTTTTTTTGTTTTTTTGTTATGCCAACATTCAGGTGCTTAGACCTGCTAGCAGTCAAATTATATGTACTGAAAAATAACAACATTCTGTTCCACATAACTGAAGTTCGACGAGTTGTGGTAGTTCCAATGGCTACTGTGGCGGTGGTGTAAAATAGTTGAACAACAGACCTGTTAAATCTGGGAGACCACCTGTGGACTGCTGCTGCTGTGGCGGTGGTGAAGACAACATCTGAAGTTGTACTAGTACCGTACCAGGGGTTTCGTTGTGCTTCTGTAAAAAACTAACGAAACATAAGTATAAACGAATATATTATTATTAATAATTGATGGACAAATACTTACAAACAGTCTTCTTCTCCTTCCTGGAGGCAATGGCTGTCCCTGTTGTAGCACTATATGTCGATCGTTTAACTTTGACGTAAAGACCTTACAAAAGAAATGGAGGTGCCCCATCCCCCTCCCTCATTGGCCAGTGAGAGCAACTTATCGTGACTGGCCGAGAACAAAGTGGGATAGGTGGAGACAAGGGAAGAGGAGGAGAGGGAAAGGGAGGCAAAGAGATGACCTTGAATATATCAAACACAACTACTTCAGCTGTAAACTGGCACCTGCTGATACCTGAAAAAAACTGCTGATATCAGCGATTTCCGGCCAGAGTCCGCACTGATACACTGTTGAAGTACTGTCGGATTTGCACTGTCCAGTCACACCTGAAGAACCAAGTTTGTAGCACTGACCGCTGCCATACGATCAGGAAGAGAGACAATGAGGTTCTGCAAGTTGCCTACAGTGGTGTGGAGCCATGCTGACTCCCATGCTGTGACCATCTGCACTACGTTTCTCAGTTGAGGATCCATGGTACGTACTGTACGATCGATGTTGTCTTACAGTTTCTCTATTATGTTTAAATCCGGGGAGTTGGTGGAGAGGGGAGTATGCTAAACTCAACCTGGTGCTCTTCAAACCACACATGTATACTTCGAGCTGTGTGACACGTTGTATTGTCCTGCTGGTAGATGGCATTGTGCCAAGGAGAAACAAACTGCATTCTGTGGTGTACATAATCCCCAAGGATAGATACATAATTGTGTTGATCGATTGTGCCTTCCAGAATGACGAGATCATCCAGGAAATGCCACGGAAACATTCCTCAGACCATAACGCTTCCTCCTCCGGCCTGGACTCTTTGATTTCAGACGTTTACACCGATGTCGCCAATGGGTATCTGCCCGATAGAGCATAATACATGATTCATCTGAAATGGCCACCTATCTCCACTCAGTGGACTTCCAATTGCGATATTGGCGTAAAAATTCCAGCCTTCATCAGCGATGAACAGCATGAACCAGGCACTTGCTGTGAAGGCCTATACGCAACAACGTTCGCCAAACGGTCGTTGAGGAGACATTGTTGGTAGCCTTTGGTTCATCTCGGTGGTCAACTGTTCAATAGTTGCACGTCTAATCGTCCATACACAATTCCGCTGCAATCGTTCACCCCTGTCATCTATACCCCATTGTACAACACTGTTACCTCAACGCCAGTTTTGGATAGTACCATTTTCTTTGTACGGTATAGTTTAATAATGGCGAAATGCTAACAGTTTACAAACTTAGCTGTTTCAGAAATGCTTCCAACCTTGACCCGAAAGTTAACGATCATGCCGTTTCGGCCGTCAGATACATTGCTCTGTTTCCATCTCACGGCAGTGACTATACTACACTCCTGGAAATTGAAATAAGAACACCGTGAATTCATTGTCCCAGGAAGGGGAAACTTTATTGACACAGTCCTGGGGTCAGATACATCACATGATCACACTGACAGAACCACATGCACATAGACACAGGCAACAGAGTATGCACAATGTCGGCACTAGTACAGTGTATATCCACCTTTCGCAGCAATGCAGGCTGCTATTCTCCCATGGAGACGATCGTAGATATGCTGGATGTAGTCCTGTGGAACGGCTTGCCATGCCATTTCCACCTGGCGCCTCAGTTGGACCAGCGTTCGTGCTGGACGTGCAGACCGCGTGAGACGACGCTTCATCCAGTCCCAAACATGCTCAATGGGGGACAGATCCAGAGATCTTGCTGGCCAGGGTAGTTGACTTACAGCAAGTTCCCTTGCCGGTCTAGGAATGGTAGAACGATGGGTTCGATGACGGTTTGGATGTACCGTGCACTATTCAGTGTCCCCTCGACGATCACCAGAGGGGTACGGCCAGTGTAGGAGATCGCTCCCCACACCATGATGCCGGGTGTTGGCCCTGTGTGCCTCGGTCGTATGCAGTCCTGATTGTGGCGCTCACCTGCACGGCGCCAAACACGCATACGACCATCATTGGCACCAAGGCAGAAGCGACTCTCATCGCTGAAGACGACACGTCTCCATTCGTACCTCCATTCACGCCTGTCGCGACACCACTGGAGGCGGGCTGGACGATGTTGGGGCGTGAGCGGAAGACGGCCTAACGGTGTGCGGGACCGTAGCCCAGCTTCATGGAGACGGTTGCGAATGGTCCTCGCTGATACCCCAGGAGCAACAATGTCCCTAATTTGCTGGGAAGTGGCGGTGCGGTCCCCTACGGCACTGTGTAGGATCCTACGGTCTTGGCGTGCATCCGTGCGTCGCTGCGGTCCGGTTCCAGGTCGACGGGCACGTGCACCTTCCGCCGACCACTGGCGACAACATCGATGTACTGTGGAGACCTCACGCCCCACGTGTTGAGCAATTCGGCGGTACGTCCACCTGGCCTCCCGCATGCACACTATACGCCCTCGCTCAAAGTCCGTCAACTGCACATACGGTTCGCGTCCACACTGTCGCGGCATCTTACCAGTGTTAAAGACTGCGATGGAGCTCCGTGTGCCACGGCAAACTGGCTGTCACTGACGGCGGCGGTGCACAAATGCTGCGCAGCTAGCGCCATTCGACGGCCAACACCGCGGTTCCTGGTGTGTCCGCTGTGCCGTGCGTGTGATCATTGCTTGTACAGCCGTCTCGCAGTGTCCGGAGCAAGTATGGTGGGTCTGACACACCGGTGTCAATGTGTTCTTTTTTCCATTTCCAGGAGTGTATTTTCCGCACTCCTCCAACTTGTTTTATATACCTTCCACTGCTAGTGTTGCCATCTGTTGTCTGTGAGTGTGAAACACTCCCTTAGCTAACATAAAACCTAAACAGCCTACTAACTAGTGGTTATTGGACTCTGAAGTCGAACATCGGCGGTGGTCACGTTAAAGTGACTGGGCCATGCAGAACTAAGTCTGAAGAAGCAGACACAATCAGTGGCCCAAGCGCCAAGAGACTACTCTATGATCTACCTGTTCCTACATTCCTGATAGTACAGAACCCTTTCCACTTTTGTCGACATTTTTTACTTCAGACCTTATTAACATTTAATGTGTAATGTTTATGTCCATTATTAGTATAGTCAGTGGGTGGAGATCCAAAGGGTTTCAAAAATCGTATTGCGAGGGCACATAACGTTAATCTCATCCAAAATAGTGCATAGTAAACGTTTGGATATAGCTATGCTTTGTACCGTAGGCCCAGTCCGTTCTTAAAGGGAAAGTTTGTGCTATTTATTTAAGGAATATCAAATTATTATTATGAGACTGCCAGAAACTTGTTTACGGAGGCAGGAATAATTCTATGTGCCGGAATACAATATGTTTCGTGAAGGCAGAACAGAGACATGTAAGAAGTGACTATTGTAATAAAGAATGCTGTGGAATTTAACCAAGATATTAAAGATGATCCCTTGGAGGCATGTGCTACTAGAACTTGAATAAAAAATATTGAAAAAGACGCTTTGAAAGTTCATCAAGCCCCACGATCTGCAAGCGGCAGGCATGCTTTCCGTAGTCTGTTGGATGAGATCCCTTAGCCAGATCTTGGATGACTCCAATTGCCACAGTATAGCACGGGGAAGTGGTAGAATGGACCAGATGGGCTCACTTGTGATCGATTCGTGTACGATAATAACTTGGTAATCGTGAATGACGGTTCCGCCACTACAGGATCAAAACCAAGTGAAGCCCAGTTGGCAGAAGATATGGTTCTATCGTCTCCTCAGCTAACATCACCTGGCTCATGGGAGATTCTGCAAGACATTGGGAGTTCGGACCACTTTCCGATATGCTCGTTTATGCAGTATGACAATGGTAGGAATTACGGTCGAAGCCATACTCCATACGTTTAGAATCTTAAAAGTGCCAACTGGGAAAAATACCACTAGGTGGTGTTATAGTAATAGATTGAGTAAGGAGATCTATAGCAAGACTACAAAGGATTGTGAAGGATAACTGAAAAGTCCGCTACTACATCGATACCACACGTAACGGACGCCAGGTGAAGGGTGGGGTGGTGTGTGTGTGTGTGTGTGTGTGTGTGTGTGTGTGTGTGTGTGTGTTGGGGCTTATGGGCGCTCAACATCGAGGTCATCAGCGTGGTGGGGTGGTAACCCCATGGATGGGATTAAGAATGCCAGACAACGAGGGTTGGGTTGTTTGGGGGAAGAGCCCAAACTACGAGGTCATCGGTGTCATCGGATTATTGAAAGACGGGTAAGGAAGTCGGCCGTGCCCTTTCAAAGGAACCAGCGCGGCATTTGCCTGGAGCGATTTAGGGAAATCACGGAAAACCTAAATCAGGATGGCCGGACGAGGGATTGAACCATCGTCCTCCCGAATGCGACTTCAGTGTGACATCCACTGTACCACCTAGTTCGGTGTTAAGGCATCGAGTTCAGAAATGAAGCACTAAGAGCATACGAAAAAGTTAGTACAGAGGAAAGCCTCCTTCAACCTAAAGCACATTATAGACATTGGTGAAAAGAAAACTTAACTATATAGTGTGGAAGGATTATTGTCATGGCTTACCTCACGAACGGTAGATAGTGTGAGTGAAACAAATCAAGTCGAAAATGATGACCAAAAAAATTATACAACCCTTCACTTTATGTGAGCTAGGAATAGTTATCAAATCATCGAAAACTACATTTCCTGCTACCCCATGATAAGACTTTTGCCCTCACGGGGCAAACATATGCTATTACACATTTCACAGAATGTGTGGAAGGATAGAATTAAGATCGCAGATATGAAAATGATACGCCTCGTGACCATTTCAAAGAAAGGGAAAAGACGCGATGAGAACTGATTCATATAGACCGATATAGTTGTAATCATGTATACATAAATTTCTGATTGTATGCTTAAAAGGCGTTTTGAATGGTAGATACAACATTTTGAAACAGTGCCCAGTTTTCAACTAGGCTTCGGCGTGGACAGGGCACGACAGACATGTTACCGCATTTGATAGAGGACATTCAGTCGTGTTTTTCCGTGAATAAACATGTAACGGAATGTCATACGGTTTTAAGTCATGCGTACAACGAAGTCCGCTCAAAAACTGAGAAACTTGCAGCTACCACGAAGTTTCGTCTGCAGCCTCCTGTCCCTGTTACAGGAAAACAGGTGATAATAATTTCGGATTGTGGCACTATCGGTCCGAAGATGACCCGTACCTGCTTGGCACTTCCCTTTGTTGTTTGAAATTTATACCAGTGATCTACGGCATATCCTCTCAGACAGAATTCTCATGTTTCTGTACGCCGACGATCTATGTGTTTCTGCTATTGGTGATTCATTAGAGACAATGCGCAACTTCGGACACTGGCTACAGGCGAACGGATTTAGCATTATACCCAGTAAGTCGGCGGTCAGATTATGCTCAAGACACAAATTCAAAACGATTGAAGCTATATGGCTGTGTGCTTACTGTATTCCCGTTAAGGGATGTCTGAAATATCTAGCCCTTCATAAAGACAATAAGCTTCGATGGTCCCACAATACAGTCCATATCAAAGCAAAGTGCGAAAGTGCTCTGAATATACTTCGTACAATGACGGCCTACACTTGGGGCATTGATCCCATAACAGTTTTACGTATGTATCGCGCGCTGCTGTGAACTCAACCACATTACGCCTGTATGTTATACGGCACACGCTTCCGACAGCTGCCGCAGACACTTAGCAGGTATCTATACAAAGTATTTCGATTGTGCATAGGAGCTCTGGAATCCCATCCAACCAACTCACTGTTACTCGAAACTGTGAATGCACGCTTATCACTATGTACAAAATACCTCAGCAGAAAATTTATTCTGAAACACCAACAACGCTTTGTGTATGGGATGACAGAATTTGCGACTTTACAGTGAAAGACTATACGAACCCTTACTGGGGCCGTAAATCAACATCACTACTTGTGAAGGCATTTTTAAGGCTAAGCAAGTACCAGAATCACGTACAAAAAACTCGACTGCTACCCTGCTCTGAGCAAGAATACGGACATATAAGCCAGGTAATGGATGTACGTAATAGACTGATATCTTCTGAGAACCCAGTAATCAATAAAAGCATTTAGAAAGCCTTCTCAAACAATGACCAGGTGCAGCGTGTGTGTATACCGAGGAGTCTAAATACAAGAACTCAGTCAGCTGTGCCTGAGTAGACATTAACATTGGAAAAGTTAACTATTCCGTTTGCCGAAACAGACGTCAATTTACACGGTTTAACTCCAAGCTATAGAAAGGGCACTAAGACATGGCATAAGGACAGCAGATAATCATGTCGTAATAATCATGGACTCGTTCTCCTCGGTGCAAACACTGACATCAATTGGTAAGAACAAAAGGAAGTGTTATCTACCGTACCGAAGAGCTGCCGCCGTATCAGAGCTGCACGGAACGAAAATCTCGTTTTTGTGGATCAGGGGCTATGCTGGGACTGTGGGGAATGAGAAAGCTGACCAATTGGCTAAGGACGCAGCAACTAATGGAATGTAAGAGCTATGCATTCCAGCAGACATGGCGAAAAGTGAATGGAAGGAGGCCTGTGAGACCAAAGATCTGCACAAGGGCACCTGGTACAAACAAATCCACACAGATTTACCGAAGTCCTGATGGTGTGCTGAAAAGTTGGCTATGAAATGTAACTTTACTAGGACAGGAAACGAGAGACAGTGTGTAATGATCATCCCCAGGTTAAAATTCGACCACAACTGCTACCGTCAACACCTCTATGGAGTCAAATGGTTCAAATGGCTCTGAGCACTATGGGACCTAACTGCTGAGGTCATCAGTCGCCTAGTACTTAGAACTAACTAAACCTAACTAAGCTAAGGATATCACACACATCCATGCCCAAGGCAGGATTCGAACCTGCGACCGTAGCGGTCGCTCGGCTCCAGACTGTAGCGTCTAGAACCGTAAGGCCACTCCAGCCGGCTCTATGGAGTCCACGTAGTATCATTGCCATATGGCGATCGTGGGGAAATCATGGGTGTCAACCACACCTACTTTCACTGCCCTCTACAGAGAAGAGAATCAGACTGGCTGCTAACGTAGCTGGTCCACATGAACGTGTTGACACAGTTGACTACAATGAGTGTAGGTCTTTATAAAATGCTTATGGAATTCGTGTTAATACTTGGGATTAAATTCTAATCATTAAATTTGTGTGTGTTTTGCGTCATCATGTTTAAATATAACATCATCAGCAGGTCTTTATAAAATGCTTATGTTATTCGTGCTTAAATTTGGGATTAAATTGTAATGATTAAATGTGTGTGTGTTTTGCGTCATCTTGTTTAAATATAACATCATGAGGACCTCGAATGTAGGACACAGTTACAGGCCCGAACAAGACATAAATGTAACAGCTGCTGTCCAAATCACCAGCTATGTCAACTGGGGATTATCGTGTTGCGTAACCAATATCATCACGCCAGATGTTGGGCCTATATGACGATGACGAAACCAATCTGGCAATGTTCGTTGTCCTCGAAGCCTTCAAACATACACCGTGACGCTCTATGCAGAAGCAGAAAAGACTAGGTGTGTCTAATACTGTCGTTGGGCGCACCAGTGTTAGCGAGCCTCTCCCTGTTGCTGCGTCAAAGGAAGCCGCAACAATGGTCACCTTGCTGACAGGCCCTAGTTTTCTAGAATCGCACTGTCATTGTTGACACTTGCCTTTCAGCAAATAAGCCTTTTTCCTGATTCAAAAGTATATGTCGCTGGCGCACGATCCTCACGTCCAAGTGATCAGTATGCCTCTCCCTGTTGCTGCGTCAAAGGAAGCCGCAACAGTGGTCTCCTTGCTGACAGGCCCTAGTTTTCTAGAATCGCACTGTCATTGTTGACACTTGCCTTTCAGCAAATAAGCCTTTTTCCTGATTCAAAAGTATATGTCGCTGGCGCACGATCCTCACGTTCGAGTGATCAGTATGCCTGTCTCCTCGGACACCAGTCGCGTAGGTTCGTTCAGACCTCCCATTTCGTTGAATATGGCCGTCCTGAAACCCACCGATTCCATATATTCGCATGACATCAAGGGGATCGCTGTCAGCGCATGAATCAATATCGCGGAACGAGAAACCACAGTCTCAGTAGACCAGGATACTACGAGTGCTGCTTACGTGTTAACAAATGTTTCTCCTTACACGATGCATAACATGATCTTCTATCTGACAAATAACAACCAAATACGATTTATGGATGAAATACACGCTGCGTAATTTTTCTTGAAATGTAGAATGTATACGTCATTACTCCTACCTACGAGTACTTTTATGGTAGCGTTGAACTGTTAATCTGTTGCGTGTCTGTGCATGTAGCACACTATGTGCAAATTCGATATCTGTTATATGTCGTATTCATGGTGTTGCAAGTTGAATGACCACCAGTTTAAATCGGAATTTTGTATGTTATACTTTCTGTGGCTTGAATTCTCCTTAATATTTCAAGTTATTCTATAAACTAACAACCGAGTGATCATAAGTTGTTTCAAAACTTACTTGTCATTTTCCCTGTAATGCAAGGTTTCTGATTTGAGTGCATACTTCATTTGGGAATTTAGCAGGGAGCTGCAAAATTTGATTAACAGTTATTCGAATGATCCAGTGTGGCGCTAATCGCAGAAAACCATAGTTATGAAACACTGGCAGATGTGCATTTAGTGGAGAAGGGAAGGGGTAACAAACAGGTAAAATGGAACAGGATGTATAATTTCGAAACAGAAATTTTGCAAGGGGAAATGAAACCAGGTAAATGCAAAAAATTGTGAGAACAGCGAAGAAGTGAGCGGTGAAAAAGCAACTGTCGTTACACAGTGTTAAGATTTTGCTGTGCGACGTTAAAGAACGTTTAAAAACAATAGATAAAATCGCACATTTTTAAAGCGCAGGAATCGCTAGGTACGATCAATCATTAATATATAACATCTGTAAACAATTGTCTGTTAAAATAGGAAATATACATAGTTTCATTGCATCTATGCCTCCCTTACCTTCCGAGTAAAAGGTAGGCAAATGACGGGCGGTGTGGCCGTGCGGTTCTAGACGCTACAGTCTGGAACCGCGTGACCTCTACGGTCGCAGGTTCGAATCCTGCCTCGGGCATGGATGTGTGTGATGTCATTAGGTTAGTTAGGTTTAAGTAGTTCTAAGTTCTAGGGGACTGATGACCTCAGAATTTAAGTCCCATAGTGCTCAGATCCATTTGAACTATTTTTTTTAAAGACAAATTATACAATATGTAGCAATTACGTTCACGAAAACGTCACACGACCTCTCTTCCTGCGAAATGACTGAGTAATTCATGGCAGCTAGCAACCCCAGTATCTCTTTGAATTTCTCATACTTTTACTTCCAGCCCTCTACGTCCATAGGCCATTGCTGTAGTAAGTGGGCTGTTCACAATTACGAATGCTAAAGGTCAGTAATAATTAAGCGTTTTGCAGTCCTAACCGTTTGTGAAATTTCGGTTACCTAAACCGGGCATAAAATTAATTTCAGTCTCTTTCATCATTCCTGAGTTTGTATGTTTCAGAATATTTTGCGCTGTACCTTCAGTGGCGATAATATAGTTTTTTCCATTTGTTCTAACACTGTAGGAGTATAGTTTAAGAGATCTCGCATGCAGGATTTTAAAATTATGCAAGTATCTGTAAGTTGGTTACTTTACCTACTTTTGTCATGACCGTAGTTTGGTAGCAATGTCCATCGCTCTGACAACGCATCATGTTTAATTATTTTCTTAACGTTGAGAAGTAAGCAAATGGCCTTTTCTTCCACTAATAGCAGTGGAAGGCAATTTGTTGCCTTTACAGCCTATCTTCTACCAAGCAATGACAGAGATATCCAAGAAATATAACATCACTTTTTACTATTTGTTGTAAGAGAGTCACGATGTTCGTCAAAGTCATGGAAATAAAGGATGTTGTGCAAACGACATATATTTTTCAGAGGTCTTACCTTTTCAACAGAGATTGTCTCACTTAGGGAACGCGAGGGATAGTTTGTCACTATAATGAAACTATTTAAGACCTCTTAAAAATTTATGAAAGTTGAATGAATTCACTTTAGAACTATATGTTTAGGAATTGTAGTTGTTTCTCTGAACATCAAATTTATGAATCTGTATGTTAATTCAAGCTTTCTTTTCTCGTTTTTAGATGTCGAATTTATGTCCAGTATCTCATAAATGGTTTGCAATAACTGAATATCAGTTGCTGTTACGGGTGCATGTGTATTAATTATGCAGTGTTTTGAAGTCACTCCCAGAATATAATGATTATTATGTAACAAATTCTGAATATATAATTAGTGTATTTGAGATTGTTTAGTTTCCTTTTTTTGTATTGTATCTGTTGTCTCTGTTGCAGATTATGTTTTTAAGAAAAGAGACATATGGCAGTGCTGAAAATGTTTACTACAAGTCACCTTTACGCAACAGGCAGCGCTACTTTTAGACTTCAGAGATCGGCTCCTGAGCTTTCTTCACTTTACTCACTGCACGACGCTTTGCTCTGGAGACAGGACGCAGCTAGCATAGCTTTCTGGCTTAGTGACAAACCAAGTTACATAAACAGATACTTTTATTTCCTCATTCAGAGTGCGAGACAGAATATTCTTCGCAACATTTCTGTATTCCTGAACCTCGTTCGTTTAAAACCAGCGCTAGTAGTCGCAGCTGCTGCACTTGTGGCAAACACAACCTGCCTAGTTCTGCATGTACAATGGCCTAAATGAAAAGATTTAGTTTTTTCACGTTAACATTTTCTAATCTTCTGCATCCACGGCCGCTCATTAACATCTTTTTGTATTGTTCCAGTCCTCGATTTTTGTATAGTATGCATTTTGAAGGGGTTACTAGCAGCCTCTGAAGTTAAGGACTATACCGCTAAGCAGTTGATATTTTAATTGTACGAGAAATTTTCCATGTTAGAATTTGTTTGGGAACGTAAAAATAGGAAGTAGCGTCCAACTTCTGCTCAGCATTCTGTGAGCCAATATTCTGTGTTACTTACTATGTAAATTAAAGGTGGAAGGGTTGGGGGGGGGGGGGGGAAGAGGAAAGGGAAGAGAAAGAACTCATAATACTAGATGCATTGGGATTTTACGCGAAGTCAGCGACGCCGAGTGAATATGAGTGCTGGACTGGGACTCGAACGTGGGGTCCTCTGCTTACTTTTTTTAAAAAAAATCTCATTTTGTTCTATATTGTTCGTTGAATTTGTTCGGGGCGGACGTCCGGTGACAGCCGTTCAGGATCTTTGTTGATCCGTTCACTCAGTTTTTTTATTACAGAGGGTAACTAAATCTCTGACCGAGCACGCTGAGCTACCGTTCCGGCATTTTTAAAATGAAGGATATACAACACCCAGCCCCTACCGGCAATCAAACCCCGGCGCCCTGGCATGGGCTTCATAGGCATTTGCGGTAACCACTACGCAGTCCAGACACAGTGTTTACCGCTATCGCGCGGGCTGTCTCGGGACGCCCCCAGCCAACCCACATTCCTACCAAGCGCCACCTATCTGCAGTCCCCGTCCACATCCCACATCCTCTCTACTTTGGGAATCCCTCCTGCGGTCGAACGTGATTGTGCATTTGCGCTGAAGGTGGCGGATTCATAGCCCATCGATGCGACTCAATACATGGTTCACATACAGCACATATATCCTGTGTTACATCTAAAATATCTCCGTAATATCACATGGAGGCCGAGAACGGGGCATCGTTGATGATGCCTTGTAGAACTGATGGCGTTCAACGATCCACTGTGTACTGTTCTAGTGGAGTAGTGTATGTGCCGGCACTAAGTTTCACCCATCCGTTTATTTTTGTAATCATCCATTACGTTAGAAATTCAATGTACACTGTGGAAGAGCACAGATTTTCTTCGAAATACCCCTGCCTTTCTCTGTCATTCCGACCCAGGAAGGTCTCACGTGCACACACTGTCATTAATATTGGATCGAAGAAACGTTTTGCAAGGTTCCAGTTTCCCATGGAAGCTACATCTACCTGTAATCTCCAGTCAGCACCATTCTTCAGCATTTGTGCTTCTCGAAGGTTCACGTAACTGCTGAGGTCATCAGTCCCCTACAACTTACAACTACTTAAACCTAACTAACCTAAGGACATCAAAAACATCCATGCCCGAGGCGGGGTTCGAACCTGTGACCGTAGCGGTCGCGCGGTTTAAGACTGGAGCGCCTAGAGCCGCTCGGCCACTCTGGCCGGCGCTTCTCGAAGGGTTGGTCCATTTTACACTGCTACCACTGGTCACTAATTAGTATTTCAGGGTTATCATGATGATGTAATTAGTATGTGTAATGTTCCTTAGGGCACTGAGTAAGTCACAATTGTTTTCCTAAAAAGAAATTTATATTCTATATTTCACTGAAATTTAAAGGCCATGAACGCAGTTTTGTATTAAGTTCAATTCACTCACATGATCTTCTACAGTATAGAACAAATCTAGGGCTTCGTCTTTGTTACAAATTTTTTCCATAGATCAGTTAGATGCAGCTCAAAATGAAGACTTTAAATTACTTGTCGAGTACGGTAAAAGGATCAAAATATAGTTTCAGTAGTTTTGTTTGAGTTTTGAACATGTTTTGAATTTATTAGTTGGGTTTCTCGGTTTGGCATATAACAGTTGATACGGGACATGATAACCTCGAGTAGCAATACAACACGCACAGCGATTGCTGCAGCTGCTAAGAGTGGAGTGTATTAGTTTCATAGGACGTGAATGCCTTTCTCTCCTTGCAAAGTTTCTCAGAATGTGTTAGAGAAGGAAGGCTACGAGCAGTAATACGCCTCCAGAAAACGACCTAACCATATTCTGTGGCATTCAGTGCGGGAAATCGCGAAGGCGCTCATCTCTTTGCTGAAAATATTCGTCTACGAAACTAACCTCGCGTGGTTGAGAGCTACCGTCTTGTTAGGTAAAATCGTCGTCTATTGTATCTCATAATAAGTTACATGAATATCAAGAATTTCATCTAAGCATGCAGCAAGAACACCACGTGGAAACACGTGGAGGATGGTGCGGCTACCCAACAGACTGCTTACCCAAACACGACTTGGATCAAATGTTCAAATGACTCTGAGCACTATGGGACTTAACATCTGAGGTCATCAGTCCCCTAGAATTTACAACTAATTAAACCTAACTAACCTAAGGACATCACATACATCCATGTTCGAAGCAGGATTCGAACCTGCAACCGTAGCGGTCTCGTGGTTCCAGATTGAAATGTCTAGAACCACTCGGCCACAACGGCCGGCCAAACACGACTTGGTTCGAAAATATCACATTCACAGATGTTTCAATATTCATATGGGTTCCAGTTACTCACTAACTAAGAATTAATTTCATTCCCATCTACACACGCATTTTCACACAAATTGCGTCCGTGACTATATGCTTAAACTACAAACAAACCATTCGTAACCAGTAACTAATTTTGACATTTACTCATAACGACTCGTTTCGCCAGTTTTGCTCCATCGTCAGGTGATGATTTCCTTTATTTGGTCAGTTGTTTAAGCTGAGTAAAAAGAAGATTCCCTTCAAATTACACAACTGACTTTTATCCGAATTTTCAAAGCCAACTAAAGAGTGGAAATGAACAAACTGTTTATCAAATTGACCAGAATGGGCCTAATTTAGAAAACAAAGATTTAATTGATTCAAAGTAATCAGAGTAATTAAGAAAAATTTAATTATTGATCTGAGGGAAAATGGAAATATTTCACGAGCAGCTCCTGCTAAATATGTAAATGAAGTATCAGAAATTTCATGTCTTCAAGACCTACCCTAGTAGGTATTTTGAGCATAACAAGTTACACTGGTGTAGAAATTATGGAATTATTTCTTTCATGTTGAAAAAGTAAAATAAACATCTAATTACAGTATAAAATGAAATTTCTGTGCCTTTCCTTTATCTATGTACTCTTGATCGAATACTGACCGATATTTAAATATACACTCCTGGAAATTGAAATAAGAAAACTGTGAATTCATTGTCCCAGGAAGGGGAAACTTTATTGACACATTCCTGGGGTCAGATACATCACATGATCACACTGACAGAACCACAGGCACATAGACACAGGCAACAGAGCATGCACAATGTCGGCACTAGTACAGTGTATATCCACCTTTCGCAGCAATGCAGGCTGCTATTCTCCCATCGAGACGATCGTAGAGATGCTGGATGTAGTCCTGTGGAACGGCTTGCCATGCCATTTCCACCTGGCGCCTCAGTTGGACCAGCGTTCGTGCTGGACGTGCAGACCGCATGAGACGACGCTTTATCCAGTCCCAAACATGCTCAATGGGGGACAGATCCGGAGATATTGCTGGCCAAGGTAGTTGACTTACACCTTCTAGAGCACGTTGGGTGGCACGGGATACATGCGAACGTGCATTGTCCTGTTGGAACAGCAAGTTCCCTTGCCGGTCTAGGAATGGTAGAACGATGGGTTCGATGACGGTTTGGATGTACCGTGCACTATTCAGTGTCCCCTCGACGATCACCAGAGGTGAACGGCCAGTGTAGGAGATCGCTCCTCACACCATGATGCCGGGTGTTGGCCCTGTGTGCCTCGGTCGTATGCAGTCCTGATTGTGGCGCTCACCTGCACGGCGCCAAACACGCATACGACCATCATTGGCACCAAGGTAGAAGCGACTCTCATCGCTGAAGACGACACGTCTCCATTCGTCCCTCCATTCACGCCTGTCGCGACACCACTGGAGGCGGGCTGCACGATGTTGGGGCGTGAGCGGAAGACGGCCTAACGGTGTGCGGGACCGTAGCCCAGCTTCATGGAGACGGTTGCGAATGGTCCTCGCCGATACCCCAGGAGCAACAGTGTCCCTAATTTGCTGGGAAGTGGCGGTGCGGTCCCCTACGGCACTGCGTAGGATCTTACGGTCTTGGCGTGCATCCGTGCGCCGCTGCGATCCGGTCCTAGGTCGACGGGCACGTGCACCTTCCGCCGACCACTGGCGACAACATCGATGTACTGTGGAGACCTCACGCCCCACGTGTTGAGCAATTCGGCGGTACGTCCTACGTCCACCCGGCCTCCCGCATGCCCACTATACGCCCCGTCAACTGCACATACGGTTCACGTCCACGCTGTCGCGGCATGCTACCAGTTTTAAAGACTGCGATGGAGCTCCGTATGCCACGGCAAACTGGCTGACATTGACAGCGGCGGTGCACAAATGCTGCGCAGCTAGCGCCATTCGACGGCCAACACCGCGGTTCCTGGTGTGTCTGCTGTGCCGTGCGTGTGATCATTGCTTGTACAGCCCTCTCGCAGTGTCCGGAGCAAGTATGGTGGGTCTGACACACCGGTGTCAATGTGTTCTTTTTTCCATTTCCAGGAGTGTACTTCATGATTTGTGAACGAAACTTGAAAATAAAATAAAATTTGGAAAAGCGGTCAAATGTTTCTCGAAATGATTGGTTTGAAAGTAAGAAATAAAATAAATTAGAGAAACATTTGGCGCTCGTCATTTGCTGTACATGATTTCAAGCATCATTCAAAGGCGCGGCAAATGATTGTCTAAATCATTTTCTCTCTTACTTTTAGACAAATAATTTGACAAAAGATTTGACATTATTTTATCTGTTTTACCACATCAGCGCTCCAACTTTATAGCGCAGCACACTGTTTAGAAACTCTACCTGGTTTGTGGCTTACAAAAATGTTTATAAAGTCGGACACAAACTAAAATCGTTTTAGCATTATGTTAAAAACGTATTTTTGTTCATCAGTGAGACTCATTCTATGACTAACATCAAAAATTTTGGATTTAGTTATGTTACAACATATAGATTCTAAAAGATTATTTATCTCAAATTAATATGTACTCTATCTTGTACCAGACGAAGGTATGATATAAGTAATCACTGGCTCATTAATATAAGTCATTAATATAGGTCATTAGTATAGTCAACTGCGCAACTGAAAAGCGTGATGCGTATTTTACATCAGCCACTTTTCGCATTTTATTTCCAAAAGCATTAATAGTGGCAAATGTCCCTGATATGTCTACATTTTCATTAGCGGGATCCGTGTTCTTGTAGAATAAGGACAAATCATTATTTCTCCAAAACTTGGCTTCAAAATGTTGAAACCCTTTCGCAACACGATATGAGTGAATGTCTGATGAAATTCATAGTGTGCCCACAGTTTCTATCTCCATTTTCATGTTTCACTTATTATAGTTTGCACGCCACTTCTGAAATAAAAACGGCTTAGTTGTGATACTTTCGTAAGAATACTATCCACACAATGTGGAAGACACTAAACATGAGAACTATCACAATCAGCTTAACAGCTCATGCAAAAGAATGGAAAAGAAAATTGAAATTCTGTTTGGTAATGGACAGAAAAGGTAAAGGCACTACAGAACAGTTCTGACATTGCTCCTGACAACAACGGCACATCGCATTGTAAGGTTTATCGACCTAGAAAGAGAGTTCGATATCGTAAAATGGTGCATGATGTTTGAATTCTCAGAAAAATATGCACAAGCTGAAGGAAAAGACGGGTTACATACAATTAGTAGAAACAGGAGGGAACAATAAGACGAAGAGAGAAGTGTCCGGATTAAAAAGTGCGTCCGGCGGGGTTTCACTCTTTCTTCAATACCGTTGAACGTGTACACCGAGGATACAACGACAGAAATAAAGGATAGTGTCAAGAGTGGGATGAAAACTGAGGCACAATTATAAGATTTACTGATGAAACTGTTATATTCAGTAAAAGTATGGAAGAAAGACAGGATTTGTTGAATGGTATGACAGTCTATTGAGCACATAATATGTACTGAAAATAAACCAATGGAATACTGACGTAACGAGGAGTATAGAAATGATATTAGCTATAAACTTAATATTAAGACTTGGGATCACGTTGTAGACGAAGCTGAGGGTATCTGCTACCTCGGACACAAAACAACCGTTAACGAACGAAGCAAGGGTATAAGAAGCAAACTAGCTCATGCAAAAAGGGCATTCCCCCAAAAACGTCTATTACTGTCAAATATAAACCTTAGTTTAATGAAGAAATTTCTTAGAATGTACCTGTAGAGCATAGTATCGTAAGCAAGCGAACCGTGGAATGTGGTAAAACCTAGAAATAGATAGAAAAGAGAACTGAAGCGTATGAGATGCTAAAAATAAGTTAGATTTATAAGATTATAAATGAGGAGAGTCTCTCAAAATCGTCGAGGAAAGGAGTATATGGAGAAATCTAGTTAGAATAAGAGATAGGACAGCAGAGAATGTTTTACAAAATACAAGAGAAGGCAACAGAGCACAAAATTGTACGGGAAGGCAGAGCTTAGAGTATATGCAATAAATAATTGTGGACGTTGTGAATAAGTGCCACTTTGAGATGAAGAGATTGGTACAGGAGAGGAAGTCGTGGTGGGACCCTTTGTTCACGAAAACTGTTGTGATAATGATGGAAACAGTTTGAAAACGAGGAAAGATATAGTCTGAAAATTATTTAAAATATTAGCTAATGAGCACGTATATATTCCGTAGGTCCTTTGAAACATTGTTTGAGAGTTGGTGCCAGATCTGGCCTTTTAAGTACGTAATAGAATAGAAATCTGGACAGATATCCTACGAGAGTAAAGGAAGGTTCTGTTATACTGACGATCAAGAACAGTCGTGTTACGGAAGTGAGGGCAATGTACCGCATGGAAATAGCGCAGCCCAAACTAAACGCTGCTGTAAGGGTCAACGTTTCCTTCTACATATCTTGCAGATCGGTATATCTCTATGCAAACATTCCTTTAAGCAAAAAAATAGTTCAAATGGCTCTGATCACTATGGGACTTAACTTCTGAGGTCATCAGTCCCCTATAATGTAGAACTACTTAAACGTAACTAACCTAAGGACATCACACACATCCATGCCCGAGGCAGGATTCGAACCTGCGACCGTAGCAGTCACGCGTCCTTCAAGCATATTTCCGTTTGCTTGAACCATCGACCTCTTACTCTGCAACGTCTAAATACACTATCCGATCAAAAATATCCGGACACCCCTATGTAAAGCGAAATTGACCATCAGATGTTACGAAAGGCGGACCGTCAGTATAAAAGGAGGTGTGAAGTATTATGTTGTATATAGAGTTGCAGTAACAGCATAATAGGTCGGGCAGGAGAACTCAGTGACTTTGGACGTAGGGTCGTCATTGGATATTACCTGAGTAAGTGATCTATCACGGATATTTCTATCCTTCTGAAGCTGCCATAGTCTAATGCTAGTGATGTGACTGCTCAATGGAAATGCGAAGGAACAATCACAGCTAAACCAAATCCGGGAAGATCTGAAGTACTCACGGACATAGACCTTGAAGCATTGCGAAGGGTGACTGCAAAAAATGGCATGAAATCAGCGGAAGGAATCACTTGTGATTCCGAAGTGCTACCAGCATCCCAGCTAGCAGAATGGCTGCTGTGCAGCGTTAAAAAGAATAGGGTACAATGGTCGAGCAGCTCTGCATAAGCCACCTTAGTCTGTTCGCTGTGGTAAGAGACGACTGAGATGGTGTAAAGAGTGGCGCTATTGGACAGTGGATGACTAAATTGGAGTGATGAATTTCGCTATACGCTGTAACAATGGAGAGGGGGGGGGGGAGGGTGTATGCTGGAGAACGTTATCTGCTATCATTTCAAGTACTAATAGTGATGTACGAAGGTGGTGGTTTTACCGTATTTGCGTGCATTTCATGGTGAACTTGTGTTCCCTTATTGCTCTAAAGGAAAAGCTAAACGCCGAAGGATACGAACACATTTTACATTACGTATTGCGTACAGTTGAGGAATAGTTCGGAGACGGCGACTCTGTGAGGCAATGATTTGTGGAGAATAATATTCCTGAAACGAACAGCCTTGCTCAGAGTCCCGACCTAATACAATGGAAAACCTTTGGGATGAGTTAGAACGTCGCGATCGCTTCAGACCCCAGCGTCCAATATCTATTCTCTGATTTCAGCTCTTGAAGAATAATGGTCTACCATTACTCCCTAGCCATTCAGACACCACATTGAAAGTGCCCCTAGCACAGTTCAAGCCATCATAAAGGAGAACGGTCGACACACCCCATATTAATGTCCACTGAAAGGTGTCTGAATACTTTTGATCAGAAGATTTAGATACAGAATTATTCGTGAATTAGCAGCTGATCATATTTCAGAGGATTTATGCTTTAAGACAGTCTGCAGTTACGTCTGCGTATGCAGTAGACGAATTGGCGGTAAGCACCATTTTCCTGTGTATGTTCTGATGTGTCATACTGGACGAAGCTGTAAATGTGCTGTTCTTAAGGACTATTGCATATTGTCGGCGATCATATGCTACGAATTTGCCGCGTTTCAGCAGCAAGGCAGGTGTAGAGTCCGAAGTCGCGCCGTATCTTCAGAGAACTCCTTATGCTATAAAATCGCTAGATAGCATCCTTCGACGTGTTGCCTCGAATTTCCAATTTTTTCTCTGGCTCTGAGAAGAGTGGGTAAACGCTGTGCTCCCACACTGGAGCGCGACGGTTGAACTCCTCGCTTGCCCATCAAGACTGAGATTTCCTATTGTTTCGCCGATCGCTTAAGGCAAATGCCTTGCTGGTTCCTTCGAAACGGACACGGCCCAAATCCTTCCCCAAGTCGAACATATGCCCCATCTCGTGCCTCCTAATCGCCCACTGGTGGTTATCTCCTAATCTTCCTTCTACTTTCTTGTCTGACCCACCCTAGCTTCAGACATGCCAGGGTTTAGCCGGTGATCTCACATATGTTTCCAGACGATAACTGTCAGTTGTCTGCTGCTTTATAATTGGAGCCTCCTGACAGACATACCTACCACTTTGTGAATTAATTTCATGAAGAACTTGTAACTGCAGTTATAATAGCTTTCAACACACTAATTTTGTATCAGGAATGTCGTTGCTTTTGTTCTTTATTTAACTGGTTTACTTTTAGTCAAGTTTGATCTTATGATACATCTCTGTTGTTGATGATTTGGTGAACTAAGTTTTATTGGGAAGAGTGTCGGTGCGGCACACTTTCTGCTTATCTTCACACAACGACACTCACCGTTGAAATCATTAGATTAAGATGAGGGGCGTATGCTCCTTCGAAAAGTTGCTAAGCTTCAGTGGCATCATCCGACGCAACGTCCAAGGGCATCATTAATATTTACTGTGTCGGGAAGCGTTAAACAGAACGTGACCTTATTCGTAAGACAAGCTGGACTTTGGGATTACTATCTGTTTTCATTATCCGATTGGCATTGCCAGTCCACTCTTCCGAATTATGTTTTCATTATCCGATTGACATTGCCAGTCCACTCTTGAGAATGAGCTTTTGAGTCTCCCCGACTGGGAAAAAGGAAATCTCCGCCAATTTACTCCGCACATTGTTGAGAATTGGCCACACTTACATCTCATTGCAGAATTCGTAGAGAAACGGTCGTTACTGCAATTAAACCGCTTGCCGGATATGTACGGTTCTCGTGTTACTCGTTACAAACCGTGGTTAATGGCCTAGACCGCTCTGAGAGTTCAGCAGCGGAATGTTGGCACGCAGAGCTATAATTCGTTGCATCATCTCCTGAAGACCAATAGACGATCTCGCAACGAACAACGATCTTGAGTCTACGTATTTCAAAACAGGCTTATTTAGTACTCGGAGACAGTCTCTACAACATTAACTGTAACCAATAACTCACGTATATCACTCTGTCGTACGTACACACAGGAAAATAAACTTTTGGAGTAAGGACGCTATACTCAGAAACTGTACGTCACAGCATTTTTAACTCATCAGTTGAAAAGTAAAACAAAAGAACATCATTTCTCTATACGACTGACTTTCGTTGTGAGAATAAAATAATTTGAGAAAGCGGCTTTTAACTTTTAATCGCTGCATAGTAATGCTTTTTTTCATTTATTATGCATTTGGTTCCTCTGAAACACTGCTGCACTACTTCGCCTGTTCCACAACACATAGTCTAAACGTGTATTCCTAAACATATATTTTTTTTACTCTATTAACTGCCTATTTGAAAAAAATAAGTGACTGTATTAACAACAATTTCACACTCGGCACAACACGTTCGTTGACCGCAGTCTCCTCTTCAATTTTTGACTGATTAGGTGGAGGGTTTTAAAAGAGCATCTTTATAAGGTCATTGACCTGTATTCAGAAGTTTAAACTAATACACAGTGTTTCTTTATTGTAGGACCTGCAGCATGTATTATGTCGCAGTCGGACAACAGGATGCTGCTTTATATTTTATTCTAGTATATAAGCTTATTCGGGCTTTATTGTCTTCATCAGTACATCTGCAAACGATCGTATTTTCTTATAGTTTACATGATATATAATTGGAAAGGTATTTTACATTTGATGTTATACTGACGTCCTGACGTTGTAGATGGACATTATGCCAACTCTGAGCAAACCATTATTGCTGTATGTAGTTTCTGGTTGTAATATTGTTTTCAGCAGTGTTTTAAAGTTGTTCGATAATTTGCTGTTGCTTGATTATTACAATGAGTTTTTTCTATCTGACAGTAATATAAATTCAAGTCTGACAGCTAGTTGTCTGCTCAAAGATATTTTTGTAATTGTAGGTTGTGTATCTATGGAACTGTTACTGCTGTGTCTGTAATCTCTGGAGTTTTGTTATCCGTTATCCCTATACAATTTTTTTTAAATGTGTGTGCGTGAAATGATTTCCTCAAAGTTGACACATGTCCATCAACAACGTTAGGACTTGAGTACAGCATCAAATGAGTAAAAAACAAAGCTTTGTAAATTGTATATCATGTAAATTATAAATAAATGTGATTGTTTGCAGATGTACTGATTAAGGCAATAAAGCCGAAATTAGCTTATATACTAAAATAAAATATAAAGCAGCATACTGTTTTCCAGTTCTATGTATAATATAGAGACGGTTGGACAAAGAAGATGGAAACACCGGAAAAATGCATGCTTGAACATAACTGCAGTTGCTAACAAAGTCTGTAGGTTACGTTGTTGTATCTGACCAAAGAAAGCACCTGTGCAGTGCATTTGATATGTTGCAATTGTTTGTGTAGTTGTGAGGTCATAATGACGAAGCTAAGTGAATTCGAACGTGGGCAAATTGTTGGCGCTAGTATGGTGGATGCTCCGTAGCCGAGACAGGCAAAGCGTTTGGTGTTTCAAGAGTCACCGTGTCGGAGCTTTATACCACATACAGCGAAAGCGGGAAAATATCATCTGTTAAGTAACGGCGCGGACGAAAATATGTGTTGAGTGGTTGTTGCAGACGGCCAATGAAGAGGATTGCTCTGAAAAATAAAGAGTAGGACTGGTGGAAAAGCTACTGTAGAAGTGAATGCCTCACTCTCGAACTCTGTCAGAGCCAAAGACACACGAAGGAAGCCACAGAAACAGGGACTTCCAGAACGAGCTAGAATTCCGAAACCACTCATCAGTGATGCAAATGCCCCTTCTGGGAAAACGTGGCTTCGAAGCCATAAGATCACGACTGTGGAACAATGGGATAATGTCATTTAGCCATATGAGTCTCGTATCACATTATTTTCAACTTTTGGCCAAATTTACATCCCCATGGCGGAGATTCCGTGGCGATTTGGACAGCCATATCGTGATATTCCATTGGCGGTTACTTTGAAAGGTCACATTACAGCCAAGTATTAAGTGACCATACCGGGGGGATGATGTTCATCCCACGGTACAGTGTTTGTTCCTCAATGTTGATGCTGTGTTCCGAGACGGCAGGACCCGTGATTCCACGCCTCGAGTCGTCCTGGACTGATTTTGTGAGCGCGAGAATGAACTGTTGCGTCTCCTGTGGCGACCACATTCACCAGATCCCAATATTATTGAGCCCTTGTGGTCTAGTTTCCAGAGAAGGGCGCGTGATAGCCAGCCACCTTTATCTTCGTTACCTGGACTTGCGACTACTTTGCAGGAAGAATGGTATAAGATTCCCTCAGAAACAGACAGGGCATCTATTTATCTATTCCGAGACTACTGGAAACTGTTTTGAATTACAGTGTGTTTCCTACACCGCAGTACGCGTGGTAATGTGTTGTGTTTTTTGGTGTTTCCATATTTTTGTCCACCCCCTGTACATGCATATACTAATCATGAAAGTCATTGACTGATACAACTTTAACGTACACGTAAGGATCCTCAAGAATCATGAACCTTGCTGCGGTGGTGCGGTTTGTGAGCCTCAACTACACAGCTGCACTGAATATGCGGTCACATCGGAGGGTTGTATGTAGAGACGTCTCACTGTCATATGGTTCCTGAAGAGTGAAGGTAGCCTTTTTAATATTTGCACAGAAAACAGTTTGGACGATTAAGTAATTTGGTCTGCATCATTGTTAATATACCTTCGCTACCTTTGTTCTGCGAACAGCTGAAATCAATGGGAAATTACGTTAGTTATACTTGTCAAGAAATTTATATATCTGAGTGGTGTCTGTTTTGTCGGTTATGAACGACACGAATAGACACCACTCATAATAACGCGACCGGAGCATACATTTGTATGAAGCAGAGGATGGGGAAAGAAAGGGAAAGGATTGATGGAAAACTCGAGACTGCTAGGAGCACAGGGCATCGTGGTGACGCAGTGGCAAAAGTTGAAAATTTGTGCGGCACTGAGAGTCTAACACAGATTTACCGCTTCTCATGAAACGTTGCCTTAACCACTCTGGCCATCTGGACGCAATCCCTTCACCAGTCGCGTCATCACACGAGTAGTGTTTATTCTGTCGGACATGTCCGAAACCACAGACACACGTATATCGTCCAAACTCCTAGGTAAATCAATAATTTTCGAGGATAGGGTTAACGGACGCATTTCTGCCTTCGGACAATTGGAAATTTAGTCGCCTAGTGACCGTCTCCGGATGGCCAAAGTTGTTAAGGCAACCGCTCATGAGAAATGGTAAATCCGGGATCCAGTCCCTATCTGGCAGAAAGTTTTAACTTTCGCCACTGCGTAACCACAAGCCCTGTGCGACCTGAAGTCATGAATTTTTCACTCATTCTTTCCGTTTCGTTCCGCATCCTATATTTCATATAAACTTTGAAACGTCCCCTTAAAAAAATTTATGAATTACTGTGCTGATAAACCTCTTACATTATTTGATTTTCAAACAGCTGAGCAGAACTGAACGTACTCAGACATTTCGCTCTTTACCTATTCTGATCAACACTAAACTGACAGCCAATATTTTTAGAGCAACGCAATCTGACTTTCAATAATCCCTACAAAAGAATGGTCCTGACTAACATTAACCTATACGTTTCACAAATCAATTACCTCACAAAAATCTTCGTTAATCGAACTACTGCAATACAGCGAGCGCCGCTACTGCCAGCTAAATAAAAGATTCTAACTACTGAAGGCACTAGCTACTGATAGGCATAGTCAACAAATGAAAGATTTTGATAGAGAACAAACAATGTATTTACCTTAATAATGTTCAAAAGTCATCATATATGTATATATCAGTTCATGATATCCAATGTTACAAATTTACTGTCTCTGATGGACACACGTTCAGATCATCCGCTCTCAAAACTCCGCCATTTCTTTCCCCGCATCCACTACTGTTGGCGGCTCACTTCCAATTGCGCAGCGCTACGCGCTGTTAACAGCCAACTGCCCAACACTACAATAGCAAATTCCAACAATGCAAACCAGCCACAGGCTGCACACAGCACAGTCAGTGTTATTCATATGGCGTTACCAACATAAAAACCTAAACAGCCTACTTACAACATGCTCCATGGACATACAGCTCTACTATACGGTTTAATACTGATGGAGTTCTCTTGAGTAAAATATCTCGGAGGTATTTACAGGTAGGGATTACTCAACAGAATCTTGTTATCGAGAAAAAACATGTCTGGTGTTTTACAGTCGCAGGGTGGTTAGAACTGTGTTTTGGCTGGTAGGTTAGAAAATTTGAGAAGAGATATGGGTAAATTAATGTTTGATACAGTGGGAATTAGCAAAGTGTTTTGGCAGGAAAAACAAACCTTCTTTTCCGATGTGTGCTGTCTTATCAATACAAATTAAAACAGAGGTAATGCATTACTAGGTCAAATAATGAATAACGAAATAGGTATCGTTGTGAGATATTATGAACAACATAGTGAACTCAATATCATAGCCAAGAGAGATAGGCATTACCCACCACAGTCGAACAAGACTGTATGCTTGCTAGCTCCTCAGGCGATGAAGACATTAAAAGAATGCTTATCTGTAGATGAAAGAAACTCTTCTTATCGCTGACGGAGACCAAGCCTTAATGGTAATGCTAGACTTGAATCCGACAGCAGTAAAAGGGAGAGAAGCAAAAACAGTGGGCGAACACGATCTTTGGGAAAGGAATGATAGGGAAAACCACGCGGTAGAATTTTACACAGAGCACAATTTCATCATGTTTAAAACTTGGTTTAAGAATCATGAAAGACAATTGTATTCGTGGAAGAGACCCGTAAATATCGAAAAGTTTCAGACAGATTGTATAATGGAAGACAAAGCTTTCTAAAACAGATTTTAAACCGAAAACATTAACAGAGCCCGGTGTGGCACCTGATCGTCATTTATTGGTTATGAGCTGCAATGAGATAGGGATGAACAAATTGAAAGAACCAGAGTTGTTGAGAGCCTACAGAAATATTAAAGAGCTCTTTGGAGAAAAGAAGTAGCTGTATGACTGACAGGTCAGTACTAACTAAAAAATGGAAGACTGGCATGTGTAATATAAAGCAAGGTTATACAAAGAAACAATACCATAAAAGGAAAGAGGAAGCAGATGAAGAGGCGATGGAAGGTGTGGTACTGCAGGAACAATTTGATAGAGCACTAAAAGTCCTAAGTCGAAACAAGGTCCCCAGAGTAGACAACATTTCCTCACAGTTACTGAGATGCCTGGGAGAACGAACTATGAGCAAACTATTCATCCTGGCATGCGAGATATTGGAGAAAGACGAAATACCCTCGTCTTCAAGAAAAATGTAATAATTTTTATTCCGAATAAGACAGACTTGATAGATGCGCTTACTACAGTATCATTAGTTTAAAAAGTCATCGTTGCAAAACAATAACACGATTTATTTACAGAAGAACGGAAAGACTGACAGAAGCTGATTTCGGCGAAGATCAGTTTGGATTCTGGAGACTTACCTTACAAGAAAAAATTAAAGTAAGACAAACCAACGTTTAGAGCACATGTAGATATAGAGAAAGCATTTGAAAATAATGACTGGAATAACTTGTTTCAATTACTGTGGGCGGTAGGAACAAATACCGGGTAGCGGAAGACTATCTGCAACATGTACACAAACAGGACTACAGTTGTAAGAGTCGAAGGACTCGAAAGAGAAGCAGTAGTTGGGAAGGGAGTGAGACAGGGTTGCAACTTATCCCCGACGATATTCACTCCGTAAACTGAGCGAGCAGTAAAAGAAACTAAAGAGAAATTTGGGAAGGGAATTACAGTTCAGGGAAATGGAAAAAAAAATGAGGCGTGCCGATGATATTGTAACTCTATCAGAAGTGGCAAAGGGCAAGAAACATCAGTTGAGCGTAATTAATAGTGTCTTGGAAAAGGGTATAAGGAGAACGCCAATAAAAATGGAACAACGGTAATATGGGATTTCGAACTGAAAGCGGTGGTACTGAGGGATTTAGATGTAACACAGTACAGCAGAATTGAATAAGTTGATACTGAGGGTATCAGGTTAGGAAATGAGACACTAAAGGTAGTAGATGAGTTTTGCTATGGACAGGACAACAACTAATCGATGGCCGACGCAGACTGGGTGTAAAGCATAGACAAGCAACAGAAAGAAAAGCGTGTCTGAAAAACTTAAATGTTAGCAAATCTTTTCTGAAGGCATTTGTCTGTTAGTTAGCCTTGTACGGGAGTGAAACAAGGACAATAAACAGTTCAGGCAAGAAGAGAATAAAACCTTTCGAAACGTGTATGCTACGAACAAAAGCTGAAGATTAAATGGATAGATAGTACAACCAATGAAGAATTACTGAATATAATCGTGGACAAAAAAATTTATGAACAACGTGACAAAAAGAAGGGATTGCTTGACAAGACACATCCTGAAAAATTGAGGAGTCGACAGTTTGGTGATGGAGGGAGATGTACGGTGTAAAAACTGTAGAGGGAGATCAAGGCTTGAATACAGATAGCAGGTTCAAATGGATGGGGGTTGCAGTAGTAATGTAGACACGAAGAGGATTACGCAGGATAGACTAGCGTTTAGAGCTCTAGCATAACTTTCTCCCAACTGTTCGCCTCTACCTTCACTTGCAATTTCTTGTTTTTATCTGTAAAGCGACGTTTTGCAATACACGTCAGGAACTAGTTCAATTATTTAAATTTTAAACTTGAGTATCGCTTTTATCTAAATACTAGCTCAGCGCTATGAGATCGCATTGTTGTAAATATTGTTCCATTATACTTCTAGTTAATATTATCGCTATTCCAGCGTTTTTTTTCCTACTAAATGCCTGAAAACAACACTGTCCTACAATAGCCCGCTCTCCCTCCATTCGTAACGTTTCTTATGGGTGAATCATCTCCTCATCAACGTACTTTCCAGAAGTAATCATATTCAATTATGTCAATCATAATGATCACGCCAACAACAGAACCACTGTCCTCTTGGGTCTTAATTGTGTGACAGTCACAGGAGAACGTGGAAGAGAAAAGTGAAACAAATTGATATATGTATCTAGAAGAACATAGAAAAGTACGTGGACTTATTTGATTTGGAACAACAATATTTAAGCTCAAGTAAACATGTCTAGAAAGGATAGTGGGTTCTCTTACATCCTGGACAAATGCTATCGGCTCCTCTGGTGTGGCAACCATTATTTGTTACGTTATTATTGTAAAAAATTTACTTGAAGACCTTTCTGATGTTCTGTGACTGCGTATAATTACCACATATTGTTTTATAGATATACATTACTTTCCTCTGTTTGAAATGCCGAGATGCCTCTGTCTGGTATACACAAATAAGAGCAAATTTATATATTTACGTGGTATCCGCGTGGCAGTGTTTTACGCTCTGGAAATCTACAGAAGTAACTACGGTTGGCTTCTTCTTGATAACATATTTATTTAGATTGTATTGTTTGTTGATGTGTTGGAAGCGTAACACGAATATAGCCGAGGTATGCTGAACTTGAGAACGCCTTGCGTCACAGTCTTGCACGTGAAAAACAGTCATTTAATGCCAGGATGTATCAGCATACACAAACCACGAGAGATAACGTCCTGGCACTCGCCCAGTATGATAGTTTCAGTGCTTGTGAAGCGGCAGACAGATTGATTTTTAACATCGCTGAGCTCAGAAATGGATAAGCGATGGAAATTAGATGGCTTCGAGGGACAGGCGTAGCAAAGGTGTCGACGCCTCAGCAAGAAAGCGTGTTAATGCTCGCAAACCGTTCGCTACCACTTGTGGGATGCTGACCTTAGAGCCACAGGGCTTCTAATAAAGAGGCCCTCTCTGATGATGACAAACTTCATACGTTTGCCTTCGCTGTATTGAATGTAGTCCGAGACCGGCACCAGGTCATCTTTTCAGATGAATCAATGTTTATCTCAGTGAATGATGGTGCGGTGATGGTCTACAGTCCACGGGGACCACCCTACGACCTGCAAAACGTGGCACAACATTGCCATTTTGGCCCCAGTAGAGTCTCGTCCTAGAGGTGAGTGTCATCAGATGGGGCAGAGATTCTTCGTCACATTCACAGACATCTCGCCCAGTATCAGTCTGTGCATATCATGAAACATATTTTGTAGTCAAGTGTGAGGAGATGCAGTTCCAGTAGTGATCTAGTTCCAGCGGGACCACTCACGGGTTTGCACAAGTCGAATCGTTCAGCAACGGTTTTCGCAACAGATTGTCGTCGACCTGATCGACTAGACTGTCCGAGCGTCGGACTGGCATCTCATTGAAAATTTGTGGGCCAAAGTGAAGTGTCACATGAATTTCTACTGGCCTGCACCAGCCCCACGCACACCTGATGAACTGTGGTACCTAGTATTCGATAAATAGGAGAGTCTCGTGGAGGATGAGACATATTTCCAGAAGCTGACACTCCCTTGCCTACTCCGATGAGACAGGTAATTGGTGCCAATGGTGGGTGGACCTCACACTAACTTCATCTCTGATGTGAAACGTTTCTCATCTCACATTACTCCACTATATAATACATTTGGTTTAAATGTATCTTTGTTAATTATAAATCTCCGTGGAATCATTGTATTTGAAGTTGTGTTCATTGAATTCGTGCTACTTGACACTTAATCCATGTAAATCTAAAAAAAGCACAAAAAAGTCAGTTTGAGTCGACATAGAAATGGTGCCCTAACTTGAGACAGTCAAATAAGACATTTAATGTCCGCCTCTATGATAACAGGTAAATCCTAAAATAATAATATTCTCTTCATTACTGCGTCTCACACATTGTCTGCTTTTATTGTCCAAAAGAAGTGCAGTCAGGACATACAAAAGCTGTTTTTCAAGTTAACTTTCTTCAGAAGCCCAAGAAAAGCATCCCATGCACTGCGTGCATTTCTCTGTGTAGGCCTTCAGAAAAAGGACCATTGCATAAAATACTTTCATTGTATTCTTCTTCAGATTGCATATCTGAAGTATTGTTCTCAGCTAAATTTGTATCAGATCCCAAATGACGGGAAGAGTATGTTTCCTGGGTTTTTCTCTTTTTCTTTTACAAGAACAAAACTTTTAGTCCACTCAAATAGCAGATATACCTTGTAAAAGGTGGGGTAGAAGAGTTTACTTTTTTCAACTCGTACATATCGTTGGAAATATTAGAAAGCCGAGTTTTGCCAGCTAAATTTCGCTTGGGAAAACTTTCTGCAGTCTAAAAACTTGGAAAATTTCGGCCTTTTTCAGTTTTTTCAAAATATCTCAGTTTTTTTGCTCCTATCGCTTTAACGTCTATTTTCTTTTTTAAAGAGCACAAAATTCTCTACAAATTTTATTCTTGCCATTTTTTTCTACTCCCAATATCTAAGGTGCTACAGCGCCTCAAAAAATACAAATTTTAAAAATTTTGAGCATAGTGGCAAGATACCTTATTTCTGAACACTACTTTTTCAGTTTCTGTTTGTGTAGTATAAGTACATTATACATCATGTTATATGTTGAAATTTACCACCTCACTTTCAGGTATTCTATTTCTCTATGTGCAACTGTAAGGTGTCAGGCAAATCCAACACCTTCCATGAAAACCCTGACATAATAAGCAAGTCTAGCAGTATGTCACATAGCTCCGAATAAATCGTGACATTAAATTAACCAAAGTAATACAAGTAACGAGTGAGCAAATGGAATGCCACAGACTAACACAAGAATGCCTAAATGCATGTCGTACCTTCCCACCGTGAGGCAGACGCAGTTCCGAGGGGAGAAACGAGAACAGAAGCCGAGAGCAGAACCGTGTTAAGCTAGAAGGCCCTACGATAAGGGAGGGGCTGGACACCCACGCCGCCAGCCTACCTGTACGACTACACAACCCGCACGTTTTAGCGTGAGGCTTTTTCGCGTCTCTGTTACGTAAAGGACCACCCCCCAGCCCATGTTAAAAGCTAGAGCCCTCCAGAAAAACAGTATAGATCTTACGATAACACAAAAAGGGCCACTACCACCCGCAAGTTTTAGCGTGAGACTTTTTCGCGTCTCAGGTACGTCAAGGACCACCCTCCAGCCCATGTTAAAAGATAGAGCCCTCCAGAAGAACAGTATAGATCTTACGATAACGCTAAAATGACCACACCAGCTGCAGGTTTTAGCGTGAGACTTTTTAGCGTCTATGTTACGTTGCAAACTTTAAAAACATTGCCCCACCACGAAAAGTATAACGTTTCTCATTGGATAGACAGAATTTTTGTAGGCGGAGCTTAAGGTTAACATTGAGACCCTGATTGGTCAGATGAAAACACGGCCAGATAGTTTTTTTTAACTAACTTCGGTAAATTGTAGTAAGGAGAAGTTAGGAAAGAGTTAGTTCCGAGACGGCGAGCTGGATGGCTGGTGCGCCGGCCACTGTCGCCCTGACGCTGCCTAAACACCGACAAGGTAATGAACGCACGCGATGGCGCATTTTTGAGCGCATAAGGCTTCACTCAGAACTGCAGAAGACTCATCTGTTATACCCCTTTTTTGCGTAATACTAGTGTCGATCGTTAATTAAAACTCATGGTGTTCACATTTGCCACTTGAAGTAAAGATTTGAAACGCGATGATTTTTCTATTTTATAGTTATTGAGAAGCCACATCAGCCACTGTAATTTACGACAGGTTAGATTAGTAATTAAAGATAATTGAGGGTCACTGTAGACCATTTTGATAGTTTTCTCTTTTGTGAAACTTAATTTAAACATAGATTATAGATGTGATTTTGCATAGGTCATCCTTCGATCCATTGTAGAACTTGGAAACCCATTCAGGGAATATTCGTTCACATTTTTGTTGGACGCTGTTGGTTTTTACCATTCTGTATTAAAACACTTCCTTTTATCAATAGTGCAATTTATAAACAATGTTTTGTGAGTAGAATAAAATTTCCAATGGTAAACTTAACTGCTTTTTCGACGTTATTTTACCAGCTAACTAAAAATAGGAAAGCCTTGAACCCTTTCCACTAAATTTAGTTAGTATAAAGATTCTTTTACAGGGAGTGCAGTGGAGCTGACGCTGGGATCATTAAGTATTTGGTTATATCATCGCTAGTCTCACTGAACTCTTCTGAATTCTACATGTCATGTGTGGTCTGGCATCTCCTTACCAGCAACAGGTCCCAGGTTCAAACTAGTTAATTCCCTAAAAAACACGCTCAGAGCGTCGTTGCGCGAAAGTGGTAGGGAGACACGATATAGAACAAACAGACACCACCATGAGTGTTTAGACAACATGAGGATAGCTGGGCACCCAACTATGGTGATTCTTACATCACTACCTGAAGTTCACTATGGCCCACCTCAGCACTGGTATTTGTAAAACTATAAATATAAAAATATATCATTAAGAGATACACACACACACACACACACACACACACACATACACATACACACGCACACAAAATAATTTGTCTCAGGAAACTGAACTATTATTAGCTGCATAGGCTACCTAATTATCTAGGTAATTATTCTTGTGTATAAAAGCCACACAGTTGACATTAAAAATAAGTAGCTTTATTAAAATTAAAATGCATTGTCAGTTACTAAGAAATGTTGACAGTTCTGGGTGTGTAACACTTGTAATATCGCACTTAAGCGCACTTGAGACAGATATGAGCATCACTTCCAACGTTTTGATGGGCCAGGTTCCTCAGTGTCACCAGAAATACCTTGATTTACGGATTCAGGGCCTGTACATAGAGTTGATCCCAGATTGACCTCTTCTTTAAACAACGTGTCAGCCTCAGCAAGTTCGTTGATTTCGTCAGCGGTTTCCTCAACATCCTCCATAACATCTTCTTCACTGTCTTCATATAAAAATTTTGGCACGTTTCCACTGTTGACCCCAATACATTTCTATCAAATTGAAGAACATTTCAAACCCGCTCTTCTGCAGGAGCACGCTCCGCCACAGTTCAGCTTACATGAGCATGAAACAATGTGAAGAAGTGATTCAGGTGCTGGATCTTGGCTCATTGTAACGGGTATTGGACCGTGGTCACTGTGATTCCAGCCCCATTTCTCAGGAGGTTTCCAGTTTCCCATCCAACCTCCAAGTCGGACCTCCACATTATGAAATTCAGGAAGGTCAATCTCCACAATATCCCTTGTCTTCTAATACAGAGGCTGATCAAATGTGACAAAGCATGTAG
Source organism: Schistocerca gregaria (assembly GCF_023897955.1). Lineage (NCBI taxonomy): Eukaryota > Metazoa > Arthropoda > Insecta > Orthoptera > Acrididae > Schistocerca > Schistocerca gregaria. The sequence continues at coordinate 178,938,098 of NC_064931.1, read as the reverse complement.
TCTGATTATGCCTTTTACATGCATCTCTAGCTATCATCAGAGAAGTATATATGGTGTCATAATCGGTTGGTGATTAATTAAGAAATGGAAGACACTTTATTTTAGAACGTTCATATTCTTTGCCTGCCGTCAAGCGTTCCATGTAACCACTACATCCTGAAACAACTGCATTCTGTGACCATTTACAATATAACCACGTAATTTCCGCTGTTGAGATGACGATCTCGCCTTTTGCAGGAGAAATTATGTCCAAATCTTCAATTTTTATAGCCTTCAGCCCTCCAACTTGTGTTCTGTCGAATGTTTGCATGTCATTTTTTCCGACTTCACTAACAAGTTGAGCTGAGGGACGATTATTCAACTTTTAATAGTTTTCTGAGGAAGCAATGCATCGTGAGGACTAACACACATTATACCTGCCATTGCATGAAAAGTACCAGTTCCATCTAGGGTGTTTACATTGAAATCTGCATTATCAAACACAAATTGGCAAAACGCGTCACTTCGTTGTCTTTCATTGTCAAGCTGAAGGATTGAAGACACTTCGAATACGGCAGCTTCCGTATAAGATGCTGCAAAGCCAAGGGAAGACAAAACCTAGATGAGATGTTTTGAGCCAAACTTCCGCTAGAAGTATGCACTAATAGCAGTCAAAAGTGATGAAAGAAATTAACGTGGCCTCGCAGCACATATGAGTGCATGAGCAAGAGAAAAACGTATTTTCCCCCATTTTCAGGGAGACTGCTTGTGTTTCAAAATTATAGTTTCAAAGAGCAATCTTACAGATTCTGGTATGACAGACTCTACATCACATAAAAAATTATAAGAGGGAGGGTACTATTTTAATCGTACACTACTGATCTTATATCGTCTAAAACGATATTTGCAGCTGCTTTGACGATTCGTAGTCTTTCTAGCTGAGGATCTGAATTTCTTTTGGTGTACCAATTTTCACTGAGTAGTTGGTGCCCAACATTCTTGAAACTTACGACTGCTGGCTTTGAAGCTGTTTCAGCTGTCACCACATCGTCACCATATTTCTGGAACAGGCGAGCCTTGACAGTTCGAATATCAGGACGAGGTGATGTGGGTATTTGCTCTAACAGAAAACTGACATTCTTCCGTAATGGTTTCCAGGTAGGCAAATATAGCCTCCATGCCTTCTTCTACTTGTGTTTCACGTCGGTAACCTCGTTTCTGTCCAGTAGCTGAATCACGGTGACAGAACTTTCTGTAGCAAAATCTGTAGTACCACCCATCTGCAGCAACCAAAGCATTTACATTTTGAATCCGCTCTATCACTTGTTGACCAAATTCATCACCACGTCGTTTAGCCTGTTCTAATACTGCCGACTGCACTTCCAATTTCATTACTTTGTAAACAAAATTTCGTTTGGCATATGGCAATCTTAACAGCTTGGTTAAAAAGTCATCCTCTCATTATTGTACTTCTTGTAGCATGCTTCACGCACCATCACTTCACTGAGCGTTTTCAAAAGACGGGTGTGAGCAGACCAATGCGTTTAGCACTACAATCGATAAGTGTGCTCAGTCCTTTCTTTTTCAAAAAAATGGTTCAAATGGCTCTGAGCACTATGGAATTTAACATCTGAGGTAATCAGTCCCCTAGAACTTAGAGCTACTTAAACCTAACTAACCTAAAGACATCACACACATCCATGCCCGAGGCAGGATTCGAACCTGCGACCGTAGCAGTTGCGCGGTTCCAAACTGAAGCGCCTAGAACCGCACGGCCACTTCGGCCGGCTTTCTTTTTCACATTGTGTCCACCACTCACCACAGTTTTTTCGCAAACGAAACACAAATTCATGTCAGACATACTCATTTTCAGCACCACAACATATACTGAATGGAAGCGACTCCAAACTGTAGGACCCTTATTGTTGTGTCCTAATAGGTGTCAGCGCGCTGTGAACAATCACCAGAGAAAATCGCCTTCCTCCCGCCAAAGAATAAATACGCTTTTGTCCGCTAAAGAACAATTCCTACATACTTTTTCTTATAACTGATCATTAACGTCAATCAACTGTAGAAAATGTACGGCACCTGCATGCAGTCGTATTACATATTGTAACACAAATAAACTTCACGCAATCCGACGTGAATTGATTACTACTTGAGCTGTGTTAGCTGCACAATAGGTTTCTATTTCTTGGGGATGACGCGTTTTAAACGGTCCCATGAGCACACAAGAAACTGCATTGTATGTGTGGAATGGGGTCATAAACAGATAATGCGAACATGGTTCTCTCTTGCTTTGTGTACCACACTAATATGATATGATGCCTATCAAGACACGACAGGGTCATCACGAGATGGTTTCACAAAATTCAAAAAATACACAGACCACTTAGCAAAATAATGAGTCTGAATCCAGCAACTAGGTGGCAAGGTGAAGTTATTTTTATATATGAGATAGGGTGTAGCGAAATGCGATACTGTCGCATATTAGGATAGACATGGCACCACATATTAGGAATAGGCTATCTTGTGCTGGAAGCTAGTCTTATAGTTACTCTGCTCTGTTTGAGGACAATTCATTACAACGGATCAAAGAGAACTTTGAGCAGACTATAATCGTGTGAGTATTGTTGCGACAACCGCTCAACTTCTGATATTAAAGCCCTAAAAGCACATGCAAGCAAAAAATTTGAAATTGAACACTTTTAAAATCAAGGCTTCTTGACAGTGTCCAGCTCCGTGAGGGTGTTATTGTCATTGCTCTACACCTCGGGTGCCGGGAGAACTAAGTTCAGATACTTCTTAACACGGATGAACACTTACTTTAGTCGTAATCTAGCTCTCACACATTAGCGAACTTTCGCCCAATAGACAACTTTACTTTATATTCAAAATCACTTTCAGCAATGATGATATCATTTGGGTAAATGAAAAACAGTGTTACATCAGAGAATAAATAGTCATTTCCTCTTGTTAAATATTAATTGCAGAAAGGCAAAGCATAGTGCATTCCGTCAACTGCCTTCTGACGTTCCATACCGCCGGCCACTGAAATTATTGAGCTCTGTGAAATCAACCATAATTTCTGTTGGAAAACCGTATTCTACGATTGTCCTGGCAATTGGAAGTTCGTGCAATTTAGTACCTGCTTATATCTTTAGGATCATTAAATTGTCGAACCACATTTTAATAAATATTGTCTGACAGCATTTCAGTGTTTTATTCAGACACATTCCACTGAATAGTTGAATTTATTTTTCACAGCATATTTGTAATTTTACCTCTAGACCAAAATTTATGAGCTAATCATTAAACATTAATCTTTTCTAGTTAATTTCGTCATAATGATTTTTTTCTCCTGCATGTTCTTTCCTGTTCTGTCTGCACCTCAGCAAATAGGTTTATGCATACAGACAAAAATTTCTCTTCTGCAACTTAATTTGTACCTTATCTTTTAAATTGAGAATGATAATGTATTTTAGTGTTCCCGAATAAAAGAGCAAAAGAGTTTCTGTGGAGCTTGATGCTTACATTTCAGTTCGTAACTTAAAACGAAGTACATCGTTACCAGCTTTAGTCGTGTCAAAGGATTGAATAATTATTCGATTAGCTACTTGCTCCTACATTAGAAACACCATCTTAGTAAAAGATGAAATTTTCCTGGAAGCCTGATTGATCTAAAATTACTTACGCCTCAAAATAATAATATCCTCTCTCTCACTCTCACTCTCACTCTCACTCTCTCTCTCTCTCTCTCTCTCTCTCTCTCTCTCTCTCTCTCTTCCGCAAAACGAATACCCTTGTAATATGTAATAACTTACATGTATTTTGTTTAAAATTTTGTGCGTTTTGTGACGTAGTTTTCGCTAGTCCGTATTACAATATTTTTATTAAAGCCTACAAATAATCTGCACCATCGTTGTACTCATCAAAACAAGATAAGCTACCGCAGAAAGGCCATTAGCGTCTCACACGATGGGGACGTAAAATATTTTGACCAGGTGGCGGAATCGAACTGTGGTTCAACAAGTGACGACCAAGCACTTTGATCGTGAGATACTTGCACAGCTACGTCAACACTATCCTCGGACGACACCTAATGCTGTTTCTCAACTCACTACATATGTTGCGATCGCTGTCGACATCCTATAATTCGTCAATCACCTTTAACTGGTATCAGTTTCCAGTACTGCGTATAGTACTTTTCACTCGTAGGATAATATGTTGCCACTATAACCCAACATGGGCATTAACGGTGTGAAAGTGTTGTCACAGTTTGTGACGTGGTTGTAAGCGTCAAGAAAGCCCAAAGTGGGGCTTACCCATCTTTGTCGACTGTACATAGAGAACACGAACGTCCCATGGGGCACTCCTGATGATACCTCTATCTCTCGTGAACTCTCGCCGTCCACTGCAACGCACAGGATTCCATTACAATAAGTCTTCGAGCCACTCTCATATCTGAAAACCTATTTTCTATTCTCGGCTTGTCGTAACAGTGTGCAGTGGGACACTGTGTCCAACGCTTTCCGGAAATTTAAGAATATGGAATCTGCCTCTTGCCCCTCATCAGGCACTGTCTCTGTTAGTGAATTATTGAGGTATAGTGAGCGATGCATGTAAGTAAGAGGGCTGATTAAAAAAGACTGAGACTGATTTTTTTAAACAGATGTTTATTACTTTATTACATAATCTTTTTCAGAGTACTCGCCTCCTACTTGAATGTGGTCTTTATAGAGGCTCTGCTAGTCCTCGAAAGCACGGTCAGGCACTTGTTTGTCAGATCCTTGAGAATCGCCTGACTTTTCTTGAGCATTGCTTCAGAGTAGCTAAATCGAGTGCACCAGGCTATGCTTTTAGTGATGAGAATTAAAAAATGACAGGGTGCAATATCGAGGCTATAAGACGGATGCACTACACAGGTAATGTTGTATTGAGCCAGAAACTGCATGGCTCGATTTGTGCCGTGAGGCCTCATATTGTCATGATAAAGCCGTCACCCAGTCGAAGAAAGTTCTAGTCTTTTCCTTGGACTGTACTTCCTCAGTTTAGCCAATACTGTCGTGTACTACGCCGGCCGCGGTGGTCTCGCGGTTCTAGGCGCGCAGTCCGGAATCGTGCGACTACTACGGTCGCAGGTTCGAATCCTGCCTCGGACATGGATGTGTGTGATGTCCTTAGGTTAGTTAGGTTTAAGTAGTTCTAAGTTCTAGGGGACTAATGACCACAGCAGTTGAGTCCCATAGTGCTCAGAGCCATTTGAACCATTTGTCGTGTACTATGCTACTGTAACAGTAGTGGGAGGGGTAACTGGTAAATCATTCCCTGACAGCCAAATAAAGTGATCACCATCACATTTCCAGTGGATGGAAGAATCTTCGCCTATTTTAATGATGGAGAACCTGGCGTTTTCCACGTTGTATAGGCTCTTTTACTTCAGGGTCAGAGATTTTTGTTCGGAAGTTAACAAATGTGTCACCCAACGGGTACAAACACAGGTCATATCGAGATGATCGTGCATAATCGTAAAGACACTGTCATACGAAATTCTGAACAATTCATTGAGGTTATGTAAAGTTATCCGCCGGTCCTCATCAAGTCACCGTTAGGTGCGTGACGGATGGGGGGGGGGGGGGGGGGGGGGAGGGCAAATCAATCGGGATATCTGTCCCGGGCGACAATTTAAGGGAACGCTAAATTGATAGTCTTGAAGAAGAAAACCTTGTTTCACAAAGCGCCTAGCATCCAGCGCACGTGGTCTATCGATTGTTCATATGATTTTAAAACGCATCACTGTTGGTTTTTGAACGTTTTTGAACATATTCTAAGTTCACTTCTGAACGAATCATAAGTTGATTTTTGAATGTGTGCGTAGTATACGTGATGTATCTGCCAGGGGAATCCCCGTCGCCTCAAGAAATAAAAAACTTTTCCACAGACAAAAGGGGACATGGCTATACGAACTGAGGCGGATTAACCGTAACGGATGAATTCCAATCGTTGTTTATTTATGTAATTGGCTAGGTGTGCGAATGATAAGTGTTGTTATAATTATTAGCGAAATTCATAGAGTCAGACCACTAGAGTGGAAATAAACGATTAATCGGAATAACAGGTAAGAGAAATTACATATTACCCTCTCAGTGTATCCAAGAAAAAGAAATTTTGACAGAAAATTTTTGCCAGATCGCTACATTACTTAGAGCCGGTTGTACAGTCCTCAGTTAGCAGCCGCTTGAGTTCTATTCCGGAATAGGGCGGAAAACACGCTGTACGAACACGTAATAACGCCTAACCGGAGATTAAACGAGAGGTAACTGAACCGGTGATTCTGGTATAGTTAGCGAAGTTAACTGGGGAGTAAGTTTTGACAGTGGCAGGAATAGCTACAGAATTAATTATGGCAAGATTGTTTGTTAGAACGAGGACTGATAAGAAACGGGAACATCACACAAATTATATGGAGGAGTATGACGATTCCAAACTTATTTAAAAATTTCGTACCACTGCTTCTTTCTGATCTCATGGTTAAGAAACTGGAGCATGTGAATGAAACGTGAAACTATTTCCTATTTGCTTGTAGTAAGCCTAATAGGCATTTGATAAAGGTACTTCGTGTATTATATACTCTCATGTTACTTATGTAAATGAGGCAGATAAAAATGACCACTTGTGCCAAAACAGTCTCGCTTCTTCGGCGTTTGTTACAACTGCTGCAATATTAGAAAGGCCTGTTTCGTTTTATCTAGGAGACAGTGAAATAATAAACGCAATCAAATCGAGAAACCAAGCCAATCTTGCGTACTGTTCGTATTAACAGCTTTTTCAGTGATGCACAACGACATTTTTATTTGTAATGTAGCAGAACGTTTTATGAACTGTGATGAGGTAATAGATTACTTCGCCGAGAGGAAAGCACGCCAGGTAAAGCTGTAGCAAGATTAGAGAGGGAAAAAATGCTGAGACCTAAGGACTGAACAAATGTGTACTGTCTTGCTTGTCTCTTGTCTTTACTAGTTTTATTTTCCTATATTTAATTTTATGTCACACGAAAGAGAACGTTATTAGCTAACAGGTAAAACAGAGTGCCAATTTTCTGAAGAGTTCTCATTCTCCCGGTAACAACTGATCCCACCCAGTATCAATTGTGATTTTTTTTAAAGGATGTAGGATTTCAAACCAGCCGACCGAGAGCCAGAGAGGCACCTCAGCGCATTTTAACTTCCACTGTCCAGAATATGGGTTTGATGGGTCCAGTACAAAATATACAAATTTGAACTCCACAGAGCGAAATACAGTGACGTGGGATAGAAGAATGCTAGGTGAAGAGGAGTGGCACCGTACTTTGGCACACTCGGACTAAATAACATGTATTACACTTCCTCGAACAAATAACAAATGTGTTTTATACATCAACCTCTTCAGAAAGATGTGCTCCACACAACGTACATATTTTTGAAAAATCGACATTTTTAAAATTTTTTACGTCCTATCTCAAACGCCCGAGTTGAAAGGGGGGGGGGGGGAGGGGACGCCAATATCAATTTTTTACCCCGGTTCGGAAAGACCGTAGATCCGGGGGTCTCTGTATGCCTCGTAATGAGCCCTAATTTCTCGTATTCCTACGCGCAATGTCTGTTAGTGGCAGTAGAATCGTTCAGGAGTTAGCTTCTCTAAATTTTCTCAATAGTGTTCCTCGAAAAGAACGCCTCCTTCCCTCCAGGGATTCCCATATGAGTTCCCGAAGCACCTCCGTAACACGTGCTGTTCGAATATACTGGTAACAAATCTAGCAGCCCGCCTCTGAATTGCTTCGATGTCTTCCTTCAATCCGAACACGTACGGATCCTAACCACTCGAGCAGTACTCAAGAATAGGTGGCACCAGCGTTCTATATGCAGAGTCCTTTACAGGTGAACCACTATTTTCTAAAATTTTCGCAATAAACCAAAGTCGACAGTTCGCCTTTCCTACCACAGTTCCCACATGCTCGTTCCACCTCATATCGCTATACAACGTTACTCCCAGATATTTAACCTCCTTGACTGTGTCAAGCAGAGCACTAGTAATGCTGTATTGAAACGTTAGAGGTTTGATCTTCCTACTCATCGCATTAACTTAAATTTTTCCACATTTAGAGCCAGCTGCCATTCATCACACCACCTGTAAATTTTTGCCTAGTGGTCTTGTGTCTTCCTACAGTCACTCAACTTCGACACCTCACCGTATGCCACGGCATCCTCAGCAAACAACCGTATATTGCTGCCCACGAACACAGAATTTTATTTCGCCGTACTGCTCCTCTGGCGTCACCTCCATTGTCTGGTGTGTGACATGCAAAGAGCGTCTACAAAATAGAGCATTACGAGCACCTTACCGATACAAGAATGCTGCCGTCTATGGACTTTAAGCGTAAATTCCCGCTCTTTTGAAATATTCGTAGTACAGATAGTAAACTATCAAGGAAACTATAGGAAAAAATCAGTGTTAGTCTTTGTTGATCAACCCTTGTACGTTACGCCGTCAAAAAAGAAAACCGTATTGGAATTAATGTGTAAAGCGGTGAAGAGAGTGAAATCAGAGGCAGAAATGAGTGTCTATCGTTACCCGTGTTGTTCAGCTACTGTATGCGTTGTAGGTGGCATGACAACTGACATCATCCTCATGAGAAACTCTGGGCACGCCACTGACGTCATCGTCCTGACGAGGAAGACAACCCACAGTGCTACAGCAATCTCTCTCAATGTCTCTCCCGTTCCCCTGAGAGGCTCAATAAGTTCGAAGGGTCGCACGTGGAATCAACAACTGGAGCTCCCTGAGCACGGAAGATACTGATTTATTAAACGTACATAAAATCTGTCTTTGCAACTACTGAAAAATGCCTGTTTATATCGCAATACGGATTTCATTTCATTGATTTCTTTGGTTAGGGACTTATATGAAACGTTCTGACTCGATCCTTGCCGTTCAATACACTAGTGGACGCCGTTACTGGATGCAAACTGTACTGGCTGTATCAAAATAACCGGAACAGCCTTTAGGAAAGGGTTCCTTATAGTAAAAACAAGGATAAAACTTTTTGTGAACAAATGTCAGAATTGGTCTCATTTTCGACAGGTTATTGAAAGGACATTTTATGTGATGTTATTAATAAATATTAAACTCACAGTGAACTGTTCTAGATGGTCTATAGTTGGTGCCTTTGGTAAGTAAGCAGAATAGTTCTCCCGATGAGAGTACGAGACTCCATCTTCTTCCTAGACTGACGCTAACCACAGGCGACTAGTAACAGAAGGAGTCTGCAGTGTAATCATTTTGTAATATCACAAGCTGCGACATCGTCGCGAAAAAACAGTGACCCGTATATGTAATAAGTTTCCTTTAATTTTCGTCTATGGTCACAAACTTTTTGATAACAGGTTTCCGGTTTCGGTCTTTAATGAGCATCATTATGAAACAGATCTGATGATGGTCATTAAATACCGAAACCGGTAATCTGTTAACAAAACGTTTGTGACCGTAGGCGTAAATTAAAGGAAACTCATTTTGTAATAGTTGTACTAGAAGACCTTTCTCTTACAGGAGGAAGATAGAAGCGTCAGCAAAGGCAAATATAAATAAATAAATATGCTGTTATTCGAACGGAAACTGAATATGCGACAAAGACTCTTACAATAAACGAGTAAGGTCTAAACTGGAGACCAAATTAAGAAATATTTTTGAGAAAAATGTTAGGTCCCATTAAAAGAAAAGAACGGGTATGGAACGCCTCACAATCATATAACATACAAGAACATAGAGAAGATAAATGATACGGTTCGAATATAGGCCTTTGGTGGCCACGTGACACGAATGAGTCCAGGGAGGATATTTTAAAGGATATTAACTTAATATGAAAATAAGAAAAGCAAAGAGTCTTGGTTCACAGAAGTTGAAGAATGTCTGTGAAAACTGAAAATTCCTCCTGCAGACATCAAGAAGCGTGATCCTCTTAAAACAATGAACACATGGAGGTTTACAGGAAGCCCGGAGCTGAGGACAGGAAAGGCGTGTACCCAAGAGAGGAAAGAACGAAATCGGAAACGAATGCAGGAGCATTGAGCAGCGGTCAAAGCTCGACAAAAGAGTCAGCTGAATTAATGTGGCACCTGGTTGGTCAAAACAAAGAAAGAAGAAATGGTAGCCTGAGTCATCAAAGATATCAATTGCACTCTTCACTCATAAGCAAAGTCGCTCAAAGGGTGAATTTTGACGCACCGTGGTGAGTTCATCAACACACTAAATAATTGTAACTGAAATTCTCAAAGTGAACTGTGAATCAAATAAATATAAACAGAAAAAAACTGTCTACAGTCGACTTTGAGATAATAATAAAAAATTATTCGGATATTTCGTACTTAGCAAGAGTGCAAAAGGATGAGAATCAGTGGGTCAGTCTGTCAACTAAACTACTATTAAATTTCCCGTTGACCTCATAAAAGTGGGACGTAAATGTTTCACAAGGAATACAAGTAATTTCCCCACAAACTTGTCGTGTGGAAGGGCGATGAACTTACTTACGATGCATCTGATGAACTACAACATTACTGAATCTTTGGCCTATCTGTACTGCCATTCAGTCACGTTAACTTAGTTCCTGTTCATCGTACTGGTGTCGCTCTTTTATTGTTCCATTCCCGTAATCATCTTTCATGCCATAAAAATAATACTGTATCTCCGGTGCTGTTGTTCCGTCGATAACTAACACTGTGGATAAACGAGTTTCACTACCCTTAGAAAACCCAAGAGCTTGATTTAAGGAACCATTGCTCTTTTATCTACACTACTGGCCATTAAAATTGCTGCAACAAGAAGAAATGCAGATGATGAACGGGTATTCATTGGACAAATATATTATACTAGAACTGACATGTGATTACATTTTCACACAATTTGGGTGCATAGATCCTGACAAATCAGTACCCAGAACGACCACCTCTGGCCGTAATAATACCCTTGATTCGCCTGGACATTGAGTCACACAGAGCTTGGATGGCGTGTACAGGTGCAGCTGCCTATGCAGCTTCAACAAGATATCACAGTTCATCAAAAGTAGTGACTGGCGTATTGTGACGAGCCAGTTGCTCGACCACCATTGATCAGACGTTTTCAGTTGGTGAGAGATCTGGAGAATATGCTGGCCAGGGCAGGAGTCGAACATTTTCTTTATCCAGAAAGGCCTGTACAGGACCTGCAACATGCGGTCGTGCGTTATCCTGCTGAAATGTAGGGTTTCGCAGAGATCGAATGAAGGGTAGAGCCATGGTTCGTAACACATCTGAAATGTAACGTCCACTGTATAAAGTGCTGTCGAAGCGAACGAGAGGTTACCGAGACGTGTAACGAATGGCACCTCATACCATCACGCCGGGTGATACGCCAGTATGGCGATGACGAATACACGCTTCCAATGTGCGTTCACTGTGAGTACACCAGCGCAGGCGCTCCTGTCTGTCATGCAGCGTCAAGGGTGACCGCAGCCGTGGTCTCCGAACTGATAGTCCATGCTGCTACAAACGTCGTCGAACTGTTCGTGCAGATGGTTATTGTCTTGCAAACGTCCCCATCTGTTGACTCAGGGATCGAGACGTGGCTACAAGATCCGTTACAGCGATGCGGATAAGTTGCCTGTCATCTAGACTGCTAGTGATACATGGCCGTTTGGATCCAGCACGGCGTTCCGTATTACCCTCCTGAGCGCACCGATTCCATATTCTGCTAACAGTCATTGGATCTCGACCAACACGAGCAGCAATGTCTCGATACGTAAACCACAATCGCGATAGGCTACAATCCCACCTTTATCAAAGTCGGAAACGTGATGGTACGCAATTCTACTCCTTACACGAGGCATCACAACAGCGTTTCACCAGGCAACGCCGGTCAACTGCTGTTTGTGTATGAGAAATCGGTTGGAAACTTTCCTCATGTCAGCACGTTGTAGGTGTCGTCACCGGTGCCAACCGTGTGTGAATGCTCTGAAAAGCTAATCATTTTCATATCACAGCAGCTTCTCCCTGTTGGTTAAATTTCGCGTCTGTAGCACATCATCTTCGTGGTGTAGCAATTTTAATGGCCAGTAGTGTATATTAATTAGTAGTGACTGCACAACCTCAACTAAAGTATCTGGAAAGAGAGCAGCGAATGCTGAACTTACGACACTGCCATGATTTGGTCTTTTCATAGATCATTCGCTCGAACTTTTGCTTCTATCGGGGATCATTTAGCTACAGTTAAAAAACAATATTAGCAGCCTCTTAAATATGCGGTATTTCGTTTACGTCCAAATTGTTAAGTGTACCGAGACAAGGGAAGTTACAAACTCTGACGAACTACAAACAGATGTGAATAAGATCAGAAGTGTGTTTATCGAACCCGTGAAGGCAGTAAAGAAGTATAAGTGAGTTAACTGAAGATGCTGGATGATCAGAATTCGTGATTTTTGTTTTGTACAACGTAACTATGCAATCATATTTGAAAGCATGCAGTTAGCTCGCACTGGATATGCTCATTCTCAATACAATTATGTAAGTAGATCCTTGGGCGTAGCCCCAGAGTGTTTTTGCATTGTACCTGCTCATTTTCTTAAGATGTAATCCACCGCCAGTAAAATTCCGCTGCTCCATTCTGCAAAGATCTTTCTCATTTCAAGGTGACGAATAAAACTGGAGAAACGTTTCCTACCGGTAGTAATACTTTATTTTTCTCTCCGGTGCTCTCATCGTGTCGGAGTTTTTTTTTTCTTTTTTTTTGTGACATTTCTTCCGAAGGCCAACTACTGATTCAGCTTCACATCTCATGTTGTGACTCATTGTCTGGAAGCAGGGAGCAGAGTGACGTTACTACGCTAGTCTGGCGTGGCTCTGGAACCGGTTTGGCGCAATTAAATTGTGATCAGGCGGCCAAGGCGCCTAGTGGCAGATAGCGTAACGTGCAGCGAAGCTTTGTTTTGGCTTGGAATTCAACAGTGAAGACAATTTCATCTCTGGTAAAGAAGAAGTAATTCAGGCTCCGTGTGAAATCTTCTACTTGTTGCGAGTTTTCGCTGGAATGAAGGTTTGTGGCAAATTAAATCCAAATAAGCATGTAGGACACTATCCTCCATCAAGATACGTTTACTTTTCTATTACTATGATCACACAGACGTGATCTAGGATCTATAGAGCATAATCACTAAATCTTCACTCACTGATCGAATTGAAGTCTACATTTAATATTACGAAAAAAAAAATTTCAGGGCTGGGCTTTACATGTGAGTCTGTCTTTCTGCTTGTTTAACTTGTAAAACATATTTTAAATGCTTCGCCTATATTATGAGTGGTCAAAAAATGAGGCATTTTTTACCGAATGGTTTGTATTTCAATCAGTAAAAGTCTTGCTTCATATAACGCTTTCGTGACCTAATATCCCTCCTTTCGCATGTCCTGTGTGTCCTTAAAATCAGTTTCTTGGAAAGTGAAATATGATATTATATTTCGGGGTAATTCTTTCTATGCTCAAATGGTATTTTTGGCTCAGAAACGGACTGTTCGGACAATAAGTGGTGTAATTTCGTGAACCTCTTGTCGACCCCTGTTCATCAGTCTGGGCATTCTGACACTGGCCTCTCAATGTATTTACTCTTTAATGTCGTCTCTTGTTAGCAATATTAGAATATTACGGAGAATTGGCAGCTTTCACTCGGTTAATAATAGGTAGAAATCCAATCGAACAGACTAGCAGGTCTAGCTCATAATTATTATTATAGGCGACCGTCGATCCATTGTTAACATATTCTACATCCAGACAGCTAAAGAGAAGGTGGCGTTACACCTGGTGTCAAGTACAGTAAGCACAGCAGCACTAGGGAAAATTATAAACGCCGCAAGTCACAATGGATGGCTGAGAGAGAGAGAGAGATGGAGATGCAGTTGAGTGTATTGGAGTCGAAGATGAGCAGAAGGTATCTCTCATGCTTAATAAAGTCTTTTTCCAAAATGTTACTATTATTATTGTTGCTTGTGCACTCCTGTTTATTTGGGGCACGTTCTGCTTTATTGCTTTCAAAATACACTCCTGGAAATGGAAAAAAGAACACATTGACACCGGTGTGTCAGACCCACCATACTTGCTCCGGACACTGCGAGAGGGCTGTACAAGCAATGATCACACGCACGGCACAGCAGACACACCAGGAACCGCGGTGTTGGCCGTCGAATGGCGCTAGCTGCGCAGCATTTGTGCACCGCCGCCGTCAGTGTCAGCCAGTTTGCCGTGGCATACGGAGCTCCATCGCAGTCTTTAACACTGGTAGCGTGCCGCGACAGCGTGGACGTGAACCGTATGTGCAGTTGACGGACTTTGAGAGAGGGCGTATAGTGGGCATGCGGGAGGCCGGGTGGACGTACCGCCGAATTGCTCAACACGTGGGGCGTGAGGTCTCCACAGTACATCGATGTTGTCGCCAGTGGTCGGCGGAAGGTGCACGTGCCCGTCGACCTGGGACCGGACCGCAGCGATGCACGGATGCACGCCAAGACCGTAGGATCCTACGCAGTGCCGTAGGGGACCGCACCGCCACTTCCCAGCAAATTTGGGACACTGTTGCTCCTGGGGTATCGGCGAGGACCATTCGCAACCGTCTCCATGAAGCTGGGCTACGGTCCCGCACACCGTTAGGCCGTCTTCCGCTCACGCTCCAACATCGTGCAGCCCGCCTCCAGTGGTGTCGCGACAGGTGTGAATGGAGGGACGAATGGAGATGTGTCGTCTTCAGCGATGAGAGTCGCTTCTGCCTTGGTGCCAATGATGGTCGTATGCGTGTTTGGCGCCGTGCAGGTGAGCGCCACAATCAGGACTGCATACGACCGAGGCACACAGGGCCAACACCCGGCATCATGGTGTGGGGAGCGATCTCCTACACTGGCCGTACCCCTCTGGTGATCGTCGAGAGGACACTGAATAGTGCATGGTACATCCAAACCGTCATCGAACCCATCGTTCTACCATTCCTAGACCGGCAAGGGAACTTGCTGTTCCAACAGGACAATGCACGTCCGCATGTATCCCGTGCCACCCAACGTGCTCTAGAAGGTGTAAGTCAACTACCCTGGCCAGCAAGATCTCCAGATCTGTCCCCCATTGAGCATGTTTGGGACTGGATGAAGCGTCGTCTCACGCGGTCTGCACGTCCAGCACGAATTCTGGTCCAACTAAGGCGCCAGGTGGAAATGGCATGGAAAGCCGTTCCACAGGACTACATCCAGCATCTTTACGATCGTCTCCATGGGAAATAGCAGCCTGTATTGCTGCGAAAGATGGATATACACTGTACTAGTGCCGACATTGTGCATGCTCTGTTGCCTGTGTCTATGTGCCTGTGGTTCTGTCAGTGTGATCATGTGATGTATCTGACCCCAGGAATGTGTCAATAAAGTTTCCCCCTCCTGGGACAATGAATTCACGGTGTTCTTATTTCAATTTCCAGGAGTGTATTCTGTAAAGGAGTTTTCAGTCGCACAGTTTCGTAGACGCTCCTGCACTTGCTTAGATGCTGACTCAGTGTGTTGTTTGCTAGACCTTTCCTTTTTTATGTTACACAGGTGGTGGAATTCAAAGGATTTATGGCAAAAGCGATGCCGAGTTTTCTCAATTGGCGCTGTCTTCATTTTTTGTTTATTTCGAACTTGTTTTCGGCTTAATAGGCCACCTTCAGGAAAAAATTAACTAGAGTCTGGAAAGGACACTGGTTCTTAGGTAACCAAACATTATAGGCGTAGATAAAATTATTTGCATAGAGTGTTATGCATCTTAAATTTGAAATTACATTTGACACAATGGACAATGTTAAGCACAATAAATAATTAAATTACACAATATTACAGGTTAAATGGTTATAATGCTTTTTATGTAGTCTAGATATTGGATGAGGAACTGTCAAATTGAGTATTCTTCATTTATCTTGTGCAACAAATATGTTTTCTTTTTTAGGATGTAAACTAACCTTTAGGCAATGGACAGTATTATTTATAATCTTCTTCTTTTGCTGCTGCCTTTGTCCCACATCGTGCGCAGGATTGGCAAGGTTAAGTACGGATTTGGCATGGTTAATGTTTTTAAAGGGTGGCCGGATGCCCTTCCTGGCGCCACCCCATACCCCCGGGATGGAATTAGTGTACCCCAGGTGTCTGTGTCTAGTGTAAATCATAAAATAGTTCGAATGTGTTTCAGATGTCTGCGAGTCATGTAACTGAGGCGGTACGTGGGGACTAGCCCGGTATTCACCAAGTGGGATGTGGTAAACGGCCTAAAAACCACGTCCAGGCTGGCCAGCACACCAGCCCTCGTCGTTAATCCGCCAGGCGGATTCAATCCGGGGCCGGCGCGCCTACCCAAGTCCAGGAAGCTGCGCGTTAGCGTTACCGGGTACCCTGGTGGGTGGATAGTATTATATATAATAATTACAATGTATAATCTTACAATATTACAGGTTATACGGTTATGACGCTATGGTTTCTGAGGTCGTGTTATTGGGTGAGAACTATGTAACTGAGCACTAGCACCTTATGTCGAGCGACAAAAATGTTTTACATTGTAAATAATATTTTTATGCAATGGTTAATACTAAACATAATACATGGTTAAAATGTACAGTATTAAATTATTACAAGTTATATTGTTGAAGTCAATGGGGTAAGGAGCACGAAATTCTATTATGTTTTAAATTTGTGTGGCAGTATATGTCATTGTGGTGGTTTGTGGGTATGTGGCAGGTTGGCAGCATCATGTCAAACTTGGAAGTGGGGATGTACTCAACTGTAATTAAGCATTTAGGACCAGCTGGGGATTTTGAGCTAAATGTCTGTTTACCACAAGTGCTTCTAGTAGGCTTAGCTTTCTTCCCTTGTTGGCTGTATGCAGTACTCGGTGTCGACTTGGTATCTGCGTCCTTCCTTTACCACATGTTCGGCACAGGTGGACTCTTATAAGTAAACTCCAGCTGCGTTCGTGTTCAATCAGTCTTTCTTGGCATTCAGCCAATTAATGAAGATAATTCCTTCAATCTTAGTGTAATAGTGTCTTCTACTAGCATAAAAAATTATTATTTCCGTAGAATATGTAACGATGAGTGGTACTAAGATTTCACAGCTTTCGTTAGCAATTTTTAAGTACTTATCTAGTGTAGTGACACTTCACTTTACTTCTGCAGTGGAAATATTACAGTTCCGTGAATTGTACATAAGACTGCAATAATAACTTGTACCGTTTTTGAAGAGTACATGAGTCTACCCTGTAATATATATTGGAGAACGATTTTACTAATTTTAAGCTCGAACTTATACAACTCGGTTTTGACCATGATTTCCTGCATGCAAATTTATTATTCACTATTACTGAACTGAATTTGCCGAAAGTGAAGCAGTACTGACGGCATATTTTTTTTTCCATCATGAGCAACTGACTCACACATTCAAGGCTTGGTATCCTTTCCTTACCAACCTTTTCGGTACAATTTAAAACCTGATGTAGCCTTCACCTTACCTAGTTCCCTGAAGAGGCCATATGGAGAAAAGGTTTAAGGAAAGGTGAAAAGAGATTAACCTGAGGAAGAAATACTGTTCAGTGTGATTTTGGGTTGCGAGCGGGGAAGTTAATTAGGCCTGTGCGGTGCAGAGGTCCGGCGAGGGTAAACAACTTAACTAAAGCTCCTTATGTTCTCCACGATTACGTTCATAAACATGGGAAGGCCTGATAACATACCGAGGATTTCGGAAAACATTGAACCATCCAGAAATTAATGTCCTGCAATACCAGGAAAATAGTGATCTCTAAACAATAGTTCAAGTATCACGGACTGTTTGCTTCATCTTATATAAGTAAGCAATTTTCAGGGTTCAAAGTGACTTAACAGTTTTCGCTTTTAGTTCCTAAATAACAATAAAGCGATAGGTAAACAATAGCTCAACATATCACGCTATTTGCTAAAACTCACATCAGAAAGAAATTTCCATGGTCGAAAGTTTCTATAACAGTTGTCGCTAGCAGTTTCTCTATAACAATATCTTACAATTCGCTGATTTTTCTGAAAACTTAACTGTACTTCGAACGTATTTCTGCTTTAAATAAGGGAAAACCTTTCATAATTTGATCAAAATTCAGCTATTAAAAAAATAAGTATGAAAGTACATAACACCAATTAAACCAAATTAATTGTGCGACTTTAACAAACTTCAATATAGCATAAAATAATCCTACTGCAGGCCACATATTCGCCCTATTCGTTCAAGTATTAAATTCAGTATTGAGAGAATTAAGAGAAATTATAAAAATGTTTATTTACAAGTATTTTTTCCGACAGATACGTGCATTCAGTACGGATAGCTGCAAAACAAGTTCAGTATTTTTTACTCCTGCTTCTCTGAGGCACAACTGCCTCACAAAGTACTGTCATCCAGAAAATGGTTTTATGGCTCGTCAATAAAGCAATCGTTCAGCCCCAAAGTAAGGACGCAACTTGGCTCTTGTTAAAAAGCAATCACAGCAATTGTGCTCAGCGGCTCTTAATGAAACTCTAGACGCGTAAGATGGAATGATGAAGAGCTCAGCAAGGAGCCAACTGAGAAATAAAAGAATATTCTCGTTCTTTGCAGTAAAAGTTCTTGTAGCCTCTATGTTGATAAGGCGCGTTGATTGGGAGAACTGCTGAAGATTCCATAGTGAAGAGTCTGGCTGGTTCATATTTTGACAGAGTTTATATTCAGACCCAATTTTGCAAACATGGTAGTTGAAAAAGGTATATTACTATAAAAGCTCTTAGCTATGGTAATATTAACCCGCCACAAAATTTAAGGAATCAAAACAAACTTCAACAATAAACAGTCAGCCCAAAGCTAAACCATCTTCTCAAAAATCATCACAGAGCATGGTGATGCAATTCTTACTACATAACAAAGGCATTTGAAAGGGCGGCGGTTGAAACACCCATCTGGTCATCCAAATTCATGTTTCTCTAAATCACTTTTTGCAAATTCTGAAACGAATCCTTTGAAAGGGACTTTGCTGACTTCCCTAGCCATCACTTACGAAAACTGAGCTTGTGATCCATCTCTAACGACGTCATCGTCAGCGGGATGTTAAAACTTAATCTTCCTTACTTCTTTTTTCAAAAATATTATCAGAGACATTTATAGGTCAATCACGGAGAACCACATAAGTCACATTTCTGCAGGCATATATTTCCAAGGCTCACAGCAATCGGATTTTACGAAAATACACTACTGGCCATTAAAATTGCTACACCACGAAGATGACGTGCTACAGACGCGAAATTTAACCGACAGGAAGAAGATGCTGTGATATGCAAATGATTAGCTTTTCAGAGCATTCATACAAGGTTGGCGCCGGTGGCGACACCTATAACGTGCTGACATGAGGAAAGTCTCATACACATATCTCATACACAAACAGCAGTTGACCGGCGTTGCCTGGTGAAACGTTGTTGTGATGCCTCGTGTAAGGAGGAGAAATGCGTACCATCACGTTTACGACTTTGATAAAGGTGGGATTGTAGCCTACTGCGATTGCGGTTTATCGATCGCGAAATTGCTGCTCGTGTTGGTCGAGATCCAAGACTGTTAGCAGAATATGGAATTGGTAGGTTCAGGAGAGTAATACGGAACGCCGTGCTGGATCCCAACGGCCTCGTATCACTAGCTGTCGAGATGACAGGCATCTTATCCGCATGGCTGTAACGAATCGTGCAGCCACGTCTCGATTCCTGACTCAACAGATGAGGGCGTTTGCAAGACAGCAACCAACCAGCTGCACGAACAGTTCAACGACGTTTGCAGCAGCATGGACAGGAACGCCTGCGATGGTGTACTCAACGATGAACCTGGGTGCACGGCTGGCTAAACGTCGTTTTTTCGGATGAATCCGGTTTCTGTTTACTGCATCATGATGGTCGCATCCGTGTTTGGTGACATCGCGGTGAACGCACATTGGAAGCGTGTATTCGTCATCACCATACTGGCGTATCACCCGGCTTGATGGTATGGGGTGCCATTGGTTCCACGTCTCGGTCACCTCTTGTTTTCATTGACTACACTTTTAACAGTGGACATTACATTTCAGATGTGTTACGACCCATGACTCTAACCTTCATTCGATCCATGCAAAACCCTACATTTCAGCAGGATAATGCACGACAGCATGTTGCAGATCCTGTACGGGCCTTTCTGGATACAGAAAATGTTCGACCGCTGCCCTCCGGACAAGTGGCTCGTCACAATGCGCCAGTCACTACTCTTGATGAACTGTGGTATCGTGTTGAATCTGCATGGGCAGCTGTACATTTACACGCCATCCAAGCTCTGTCTGACTCAATGCCCAGGCGTATGAAGGCCGTTATTAGGGCCAGAGGTGGTTGTTCTGGGTACTGATTTCTCAGGCTCTATGCACCCAAATTGCGTGAAAATGTAATCACGTCTCAGTTCTAGTATAATATATTTGTCCAATGAATACCCGTTGATCATCTGCATTTCTTCTTGTTGCAGCAATTTTAATGACCAGTTGTGTAAAATGCACTGAGAACCTAACTCGTGATTAATCCAATAAAAATTTCAGCAGGTGACAGAAAAGTACAAATGCAGACCCATTACAAACTCCAGCAGAAGAAATTAGTGAAATTAGAAAGTTACTGAAGTACATTATAGTAACTCGACATTAACTGCAGAAGTGCATGTTTAATAAATACACATAGATCTTACAAAACATGTTGGTAATGGAAACTCACCACCAACTACAATTCAAAATGTTATCTATCGATTATAATGAAGTTATTCGAAATACGTTCAGCAAATAAAACGCAGTAAACATTCCTGAATTCGAATCACGAACAACTGCCAAAATAAGTAATTTTAATGCAGATGGCCTCGGTGTAGCAAAGCCACTTAACAAAGACAAACCTTTCTGCGCAGACTGTAAGTCATTTAGGTTTCTTTCGGCGTATGAAGACAAGATAGCTCCTTTTCCTGACATGGTATACACTCGCTCACTCGACGAAAAGCACGCATCGGAAGGGATAAAAAGTTGCATTAGTCATACAAATACAAGAGAAAAAGGAAGTAATCCACTGAATTATATACCCACCTAAGTGATATACACTCCTGGAAATAGAAAAAAGAACACATTGACACCGGAGTGTCAGACCCACCATACTTGCTCCGGACACTGCGAGACGGCTGTACAAGCAATGATCACACGCACGGCACAGCGGACACACCAGGAACCGCGGTGTTGGCCGTCGAATGGCGCTAGCTGCGCAGCATTTGTGCACCGCCGCCGTCAGTGTCAGCCAGTTTGCCGTGGCATACGGAGCTCCATCGCAGTCTTTAACACTGGTAGCGTGCCGCGACAGCGTGGACGTGAACCGTATGTGCAGTTGACGGACTTTGAGAGAGGGCGTATAGTGGGCATGCGGGAGGCCGGGTGGACGTACCGCCGAATTGCTCAACACGTGGGGCGTGAGGTCTCCACAGTACATCGATGTTGTCGCCAGTGGTCGGCGGAAGGTGCACGTGCCCGTCGACCTGGGACCGGACCGCAGCGACGCACGGATGCACGCCAAGACCGTAGGATCCTACGCAGTGCCGTAGGGGACCGCACCGCCACTTCCCAGCAAATTTGGGACACTGTTGCTCCTGGGGTATCGGCGAGGACCATTCGCAACCGTCTCCATGAAGCTGGGCTACGGTCCCGCACACCGTTAGGCCGTCTTCCGCTCACGCCCCAACATCGTGCAGCCCGCCTCCAGTGGTGTCGCGACAGGCGTGAATGGAGGGACGAATGGAGATGTGTCGTCTTCAGCGATGAGAGTCGCTTCTGCCTTGGTGCCAATGATGGTCGTATGCGTGTTTGGCGCCGTGCAGGTGAGCGCCACAATCAGGACTGCATACGACCGAGGCACACAGGGCCAACACCCGGCATCATGGTGTGGGGAGCGATCTCCTACACTGGCCGTACACCTCTGGTGATCGTCGAGGGGACACTGAATAGTGCACGGTACATCCAAACCGTCATCGAACCCATCGTTCTACCATTCCTAGACCGGCAAGGGAACTTGCTGTTCCAACAGGACAATGCACGTCCGCATGTATCCCGTGCCACCCAACGTGCTCTAGAAGGTGTAAGTCAACTACCCTGGCCAGCAAGATCTCCAGATCTGTCCCCTATTGAGCATGTTTGGGACTGGATGAATCGTCGTCTCACGCGGTCTGCACGTCCAGCACGAACGCTGGTCCAACTGAGGCGCCAGGTGGAAATGGCATCGCAAGCCGTTCCACAGGACTACATCCAGCATCTCTACGATCGTCTCCATGGGAGAATAGCAGCCTGCATTGCTGCGAAAGGTGGATATACACTGTACTAGTGCCGACATTGTGCATGCTCTGTTGCCTGTGTCTATGTGCCTGTGGTTCTGTCAGTGTGATCATGTGATGTATCTGACCCCAGGAATGTGTCAATAAAGTTTCCTCTTCCTGGGACAATGAATTCACGGTGTTCTTATTTCAATTTCCAGGAGTGTAGATTAGAAGCAGGCGTTTAGAATGTATAATGTGTTCAGAACTCTACTGAATGCCTTCCGGAAGTCAAGGAACACGGCATCTACCTAGGCGTCTGTATCTACTGCTTTCTCCAGAGCGAGATGCGTTTCACGCTATCGTTCTTTTCGGAACGCGTGTCGATTCATACAGAGAAGATTTCATCTTCAGGAATTTTATTATAATATTTAAAGAAACAACTACTTTGCGAGCTTCCACCGTGTAATAATTTTGTAAAAATGCACCTTTTTTCCTCTCATCCTCTATTTCAGTTTCATTATGGTCCATTTGCTGATTTGACATTAGACCAAAACTTCTTAGCATTATCTGTCAAGACGGTAAATATAATTTCACTATTTAAGTCGCTGAACGGTCACGCATTGCCCTCCTTACGATAGCTTTAGCAGTGTTTGGTTTTTGTTCGTCTGTGAGGCTTTGTCTACTTTTAAATTTGCAGTGAAGCTCACTTTGCTCTAACAACTTTCTAACATTGTTGTAGGACCACGGCGGGTCTTTTCCATCCATCACAATTTTGCTCAGCACATGACTGTCTAAAGCGTGTTGTACAAAGCTCTTGAACGTTTGCCCATTGACTTTCAGTACTGTCATTGCTGAAGAGATGGGATGGCAATGTTCTGTACATGTACACGCTATCGGCGGGTATGTGAACCACGAGCAGAATGACCACCAGAGTATATTAGAGTTTAGTATTGTTACCAGGCCTGGTAGGATACATATGGCGCTTGAACTGTGTCAGATGTTGAGTAAGCACTGTGAAGCGCACGGACATCGTGCGTAATCGTGTGAGTCAGCGTTATCAGCGCCTGAAAGATTTCGTAAGGAATTTCATTATGGGTCTTCATTTGACCGGATGGTCGAATCATGCAGTATCCAGATTTGTGAGGCATTCGAATGTGACAGTGAGCTGATGTTGGGCTGCATGGAAAAGTTAGTGTACACACACTCCTCGTCAAGCTTCCAGTCGACCACGTCAGTATGATCACCTTACTGGTCAACAAGAACATTTGTAACCCCTTCACATCTGCGCCTGCCATTCGAGAACAAGTAAAGTACTCCCTGCAACATTCTGTGTCATCTCATACAATTGGTCAGAGACTAGCAGCTAGACTAAGGAAACATCGTTCCATATGTAGGATGCCGTTCTGCGGTTCTGCTGTACCCTCGATGACCATCATAGGCAACTATGGTAGCGACTTGTGGAGACGTCCCATTTTTCCAAAGTTTTGGAAAGACATAGCGTTGTTACTTCTAGCCACACAAAAACTGGTTCATATGGCTCTGATCACATTGGGACTTAACATCTATGGTCATCAGTCCCCTAGAACTTATAACTACTTAAACCTAACTAACCTAGGACATCACACAACACCCAGTCATCACGAGGCAGAGAAAATTCCTGACCCCGCCGGGAATCGAACTCGGGAACCCGGGTCTAGACACACAGTTTGGGAAGAAATCGGGTAAGACTTCAGGTCACGGCTGGTAGTGGTTGAGGGAACTCTGATGGCACGAAGGTAAGTTCCGACATACTGCGTTCTTAAATGTTACCTCTCAGGCGACAGTATCGTGGAGCTGTGTTTCAGCAGCACAGCGCTCGTCCACCGCGTGGCATGTGTCTCTATAAACTGTATGCGTAATGCTGAGGTGCTCCCGTATCCAGCATGATCCCCAGATCTGATCTCGATACAACATGTGTGGGACCAGCTCAGATGTCAACCCTTTCCCAGTATCCAGGGTGCCAAGGACCAGTTACAGTAGTTGTAGGAGCTTGCCTCGGGAGAGGATAAAGCGGCCTTATGATATCCTTCACAACCAACGATGTGCCTGTATCCAGGTCAGAGTCAGAACAATCATTTGCCTCATACTGCCAAGTTCTTTGTAAACTTGACTCGATAATGTTTTCAACGAAATATCATCGCATACTCTCCCAACGTGTGAAGTTTCATTTCCTATACTCCTCCCGGTCTGCATGCTTCGCTTTTTTCTGTCAGGCAGTGTATTTACGCCACAAACCTCCATTCAGGGCTTGGTGGAGCATACATTGCAGTAGTATTATCGATTTCCTTGCCTATTCCATTCAGTGAGGGATAAATTCCCGTCCATATGCCTCTGTGAACGCCCTGATTTCTATTATCTTGTTTTCGTGATACTTTTGCAAGAAAGACGATGGTGACAGCATCATGGTAGCTTCGTGTTCCTGGAATATAGGTTATCTGAATACATACAACAGGGTTTCGCGAGAACTACTTTGTCTTTCTTCCAAGGAGTTCCATCTACCATCCACAAGTATTTCTGTTACTCTTCCGTATGGGCTATACCGACCTGTTGAGATCGTAACAGCCCGACTCTTAATTCCGTCGATGCCTGTTGTCATACCTAATTGATAAAGACTCAGAACGCTGGAACAACAGTCCACAATTCGTCGTACTAGCGTCTTGTAGCAATTTCCTTCACAGAGGCAAAGCATTTTTCCAGAACCTTTCCAACAAATTAAGTCTTCCATTCTTCTTCCGTTACACAGATTTTACGCGATCCTCCCACTTCATGTCGCTAAAACAACCTGTAACCTACTATGTGACGCGCTCAAAATGTTCACCACTAATCTTTCAATTTGATATATATTTATTTTTCCTTGCTGTTGTGATCAATTCATATTTATCTACAGTTAATGAGATCTGCCAAGTGGAATTTTGTCCAAGTCTATCTGCAGTTTCCAACGATCGGTCAACGGCTATACTTTACTGCATAACACATCATTGTCACCGAAAAATATTAGATTGCTGGTGATACCAGCTGATAAATCGTTTATTTATAATGAGCAGAAACGAAACTACGGAAAAATGCTTTGATGTGTTGAAAGTATGAAATTGTTACAACTACACTGTGATGACTGTTTTTGGAAGCTGACTGAGACTCAAAAAAGAAGAAAACTAGTGACTTGTGTAGATGACCAAGTAGTCGAACGAAAAATTAATTGAGGGAAGGGAATTTACACCTTTGCTGTGTTTGAAATTGTTATGATGCGGAGTGGATCTATTGTTAGACAAGAACAAATGTAATAAATATATAAGGATATAATATGCTCTAAAACACAATAAAAAAGACGTACCACGAAGGAATTATCCGAATGGTACGAAAATCGGTAGATGTGATGTACATGTACAGACAAACAAATCATTATAATTTCAGAAAAACTGAATGATTTATTCAAGAGAAAGTGCTTCATAAATTGAGCAAGGCAATAACTCGTTGGCCCATCTCTGGCCCTTATACAAGGAGTTATTCTGCTTGGCATTGATTGATAGAGTTGTTGAAAGTCTTTCTGAGGAATATCGCGCCACATTCTGTCGTCAAATCCTGAGCTGGTTTGAGGGCCCTTCCCATAATGTTGTAAACGTTCTCAATTTCAGAGAGATTCGGAGACCTTCCTGACCAAGGTAAGGTGTGGCAAACATGAAAGAAAGCAGTAGAAACTTTCAGCTTTCGTCGTGTGCGGGCGGGCATTAACTTGCTGAATTGTGCGCTCAGGATGGCTTGCCATGAAAGACAACAAAACGGGTCTTAGCATATCGCCGAAGTAACGCTTTGCTGTTAAGGGTGCCGCGGATGATAACCAAAGCGGTCTTGTTATGAAAAGACTGAATGATTTATTCAAGAGAAAGTGCTTCATAAATTGAGCAAGGCAATAACTCGTTGGCCCATCTCTGGCCCTTATACAAGGAGTTATTCTGCTTGGCATTGATTGATAGAGTTGTTGAAAGTCTTTCTGAGGAATATCGCGCCACATTCTGTCGTCCAAATCCTGAGCTGGTTTGAGGGCCCTTCCCATAATGTTGTAAACGTTCTCAATTTCAGAGAGATTCGGAAACCTTCCTGACCAAGGTAAGGTGTGGCAAACACGAAAGCAAGCAGTAGAAACTTTCAGCTTTCGTCGTGTGCGGGCGGGCATTAACTTGCTGAATTGTGCGCTCAGGATGGCTTGCCATGAAAGACAACAAAACGGGTCTTAGCATATCGCCGAAGTAACCTTTTGCTGTTAAGGGTGCCGCGGATGATAACCAAAGCGGTCTTGTTATGAAAAGACATGGCATCCCAGACCTTCTCTCCTGGTCGTTGAGCCGTATGGCGGGCGAGAGTCAGGTTGGTATTCCACCGCTATCCAGGGCGTCTCCAGACGCATCTTCGCGCTGGAATCTCATTCACTGGAGTAGAATTGTCTTTAGTGGTGAGCCTCGCTTCGAATTGTGCCCCGATGACCAACAAAGACATGTTCTGGAGTCGTCCTTGTCAGTGGTGGGATACCAACGTCACTGTCGCCCGCCACACGGACCGACAACCAGGAATGATGATCTGAGATGCCATTTTATTTCATAGCTGGACTCCTTTGGCTGTCATCTACGGCACCCTTAACTCCACAGCGGCTTTCTACGACCCGTTTTGTTGTTCTTCATTACAAGCCATCCTGGGCATATATTTCAGCAAGTTAAAGTGCGCCCGCACAGGGCGAGAATTTCTACTGCTGGTCTTCGTGTTTGCCAAGCACTAACTTTGCCAGAAATTGAGAACTTTTGGAGCATAATGGGCAAGGCCCTCCAACCAGCTCGGGATTTTGGTGATCGAGGGTGCCATTTGGATAGAATTTGGTGCGATATCCCTCAGGAGGACATCCAACAAGTCCGTCAATCAGTGCCAAGCAAAATAACTGCTTGCATAAGGACCAGATATGGTCAAACATGTTGCTGATTTGCTCAATTTGTGAAGCTCTTTCTCTTGCATAAAACATTCAGTTTTTCTGAAATTGTGATCATTTTTGTGCCTCTACATGTACATCAGATCTACCGATTTCCGTACCATTCGAATAATCACTTAGTGGTGCGTCGTTTTTCTGTCTTAGAGTGTGTTTTTATTGGTAATGCTAACAGTGTGAGTTGTGTCGCCATGTTTCAGGTAATTTTAGCCATATTATTCGTCTTTCTTTCTGTCGCCAAGCAAACGGTTCGCGCAGAAGATTTTCACCACTTTCCGATAAACGCAGCGGTGCCTGGGAGATCGATTCCTAAAAAGTTGGAACCTCTCGTCAGTACCACAGAAGATAACGTGGTCACGCTGCATACTTCAACGACGAATGGGAGGCGCCATTGCCACACCACCTCTCAGCTTCGCAGCGCCACTGCACCGAAGAACGATATGCAACCGGACCGAGGTACGCTCAGCCCAGTTCGTGATCAACGATGAAGACGACAGGATTGGTTTAGATATGGCACCAGTTTATATTATGTCTTATGCTGAACTTTAACTGTGAACGTCATGTCTGTGTACGTCAAATGAAGGGTCTTGTAAATCTGTCTGTATCCAGGGACAGACTAATATTAAGAGACAGTTGTAAATACTCAGAACATCCCTGTAGAAATGGATTATACTAAGTTAAGTAAATCTTCACAGCTATCCAGTAAAGGTGTTGCCCAGAAAGTAATGCACCGCATTTTTTCTTCAACAATTCTGTATCGAATATAATGAGAATCACAATCACGAAAGAGTAGTGTTTTATCTAGACACCCTATTTTTGCACGTAATCTCCATCCCGTTCTATGGCCCTCCTCCAGCGCGAGGCAAGGGCGTGTCCTTGTTGCGGTGGTGGAGCCAGTACTTCACCTTCTCACCGTCCTAAAAATGTCTGCCACGAATGGAATCCTCTAGTGGCCCAAACAAATGTAAGGCCGAGGGGGCTATGTCAGCGCTGTCAGTGTGACAGCCGTGGATGGTTACCCCAACCGCTGCAAATCGTGGAGCTCCGCCGAACCACCTTCTGATGATCTCACCATCCGTGCCCAGAGGCTAACTGTACTTCTGTCAACAGCAGATGCTCCATAGACTTTGCACAAGCGTTTGTGAATATTCCCCACAGTTTCTTTCTCTGTAGCGAGAAAATGCGACGGCACTTTGCTTTTAACGTTCATCACTTTCTAGGATTTTTTGAAACTGTCCTGCAGCTTCGCTACCTGTCGGAAGTGACGAAAACTTGCTGTGCCCACTTAGCAAACTTCAAACAATACATACGTAGCGTTTCGCATTCGTAGCATTGTTTTCGGCTGAGAAAAAAAATGCAAACTATTACGTTCTGGACAATCCTCGTAATAAACTGAATTAACATTTTACACCTTCTAGTTTCCACACGTTCGCCTTTCGGAGCAAGTAAAGAACTCACTGTTGTACTGACGATTGTATTTTCATCAGATGCAACAAAATGGTTCAAATGGCTCTAAGCGCTATGGGACTTAACATCTGACTTCCCCATGACTTGGAACTGCTTGAACCTAACAAACCTAAGGACATCACATACATCCATGCCCGAGGCAGGATTCGAACCTGTGACCGTAGCAGCAGCGCCGTTTACAAATGATCAAAGTTCCGGACTGAAGCGCCTAGAACCGCTCGGCCACGACGGCCCGCTCAGGTGTAACAGTACGTATTTAACAGTCCAAATCACAGTTCAACACACTTACGAATTCAGCAACTTGAAGAGCTAGCGGTGGTACGGAAATGCGAAAAGAGGCAATTTCTCGACAGGTTCTGTACATAAGAGCCGAATTACATTCAATTTTTACTATATCTAATGGAGATTTCTTGACAAGAGCGAAATGATGCATGGAAGTGAAGCTATGGCTGCATCGAACTACAAAAAGTGCTGCAAAATGAACAGAACTACCACTATTTATCGCCAGCGTATATCGGCGGAAAAGTACTGGAACGTGCTGTTTACTTCCACATGGTATCCTACAAATCATGACCACAATTACGTAAGGTAAAGAACATTATTAGTCAATGGATTGCCAAACTGCTCTGTTTAACCAAAATATTATGACAACCTACACTACTGGCCATTAAAATTTCTACACCAAGAGGAGATGCAGATGATAAATGGGTATTCATTGGACAAATATATTATATTGGAACTGACACGTGATTACATTTTCACACAATTTGGGTGCATAGATCGTGAGAAATCAGTACCTAGAACAACCACCTTTGGCCATAATAATGGCCTTGATACGCCTGGGCATTGAGTCTAACAGAGCTTGGATGGCGTGTACAGGTACAGTTTCCCATGCAGATTCAACACGATACCACAGTTCATCAAGAGTAGTGACTGGCGTATTGTGACGAGAAAGTTGCTCGGCCACCATTGACCAGACGTTTTCAATTGGTGAGAGATCTGGAGAATGAGCTGGCCAGGGCAGCAGTCGCACATTTTCTGTATCCAGAAAGCCCCGTACAGGACCTGCAGCGTGCGGTCGTGCATTATCCTGCTGAAATGTGGGGTTTCGCATGGATCGAATGAAGGGTAGAGCCACGGGTCGTAACACATCTGAAACGTAACGTCCACTGTTCAAATTGCCGTCAACGCGAACAAGAGGTGACCGAGACGTGTAACAAATGGCACCCCATACCATCACGCGTGACGAATAGACGCTTCCAATGTGCGTCCACCGCGATGTCGCCAAACACGGATGCGATCATCATGATGCTGTACACAGAACCTGGATTCATCCGAAAAATGATGTTTTGCCATTCGTGCACGCAGGTTCGTCGTTGAGTACACCATCGCAGGCGCCCCTGTCTGTGATGCAGCGTCAAGGGTAACCGCAGCCATGGTCTCCGAGTTGACAGTTCATGCTGCTGCAAACGTCGTAGAATTGTTCGTGCAGATGGTTGTTGTCTTGCAAACGTCACCATCTGTTGACTCAGGGATCGAGACATGGCTGCACGATCGGTTACAGCCATGCGGATAAGATGCCTGCCATCTCGACTGCTAGTGATACGAGGTCGTTGGGATCCAACACGGCGTTCCGTATTACTTTCCTGAACCCACCGATTCCATATTCTGCCAATAGTCATTCGATCTCGACCAACGCTAGCAGCAATGTCGCGATACGATAAACCGCAATCGCGATATGCTACAATCCGAGTTTTATCAAAGTCGGAAACGTGATGGTACGCATTTCTCCTCCTTACATGAACACGAGGCATCACAACAACGTTTCACCAGGCAAAGCCGGTCAACTGCTGTTTGTGAATGAGAAATCTGTTGGAAACTTTCCTCATGTCAGCACGTTGTAGGTGTCGCTACCGACACCAACCTAGTGTGAATGCGCTGAAAAGCTAATCATTTGCATATTACACCATCTTCTCCCTGTCTGTTAAATTTCGCGTCTGTAGCACGTCATCTTCGTGGTGTAGCAATTTGAATGGCCAGTAGTGTACTTAAGAACATGTTAGTTCACCTTTGAAAACAATGCAGCAGCGATTTTATGTGCCATGGATTTGACAAGGACTTGGGAGGTTTACTGCAGTTCGTGGCAATATACGTATATGCACATGTCACACAATTCCCTTAAAGAACTTTTCGGTGGTTTGTGAACATGGAGCTGGCGCCAGATAGTGTCCCTCATTTTTTCCATCGGTTTCAAATCAGGCGAATTTGGTAGTCAAGACATCAACATGATTTTTCTATCATGCTTCCCAAACCACGACAGTGCGATTCTGTCCTTGTTATATAAAAAGTTATCCTGCTGGAAGACACCATCGCCGTCGGGGAAGACTTCATACTTGAAGGTTGTCCGCAGTAACGTTCACGTAGCCTACAGCTGTCATAGTTCTACCGTAGTCCCCACAGAATACTATGTGTATATCTCCCAAAGCCTACGATGCATGTTTCGAGCAGCCGTTAGTGTAAATGACAGAGTATCCGTACATGACTATCCATTTGTCGTAATAAGAAATGGGATTAATCCGTTCAGACCACACGTTCCCATTGATCCATGGTCCACTCTCGCTGATGTGCCCGCTGCAAATGTAATTGACGGCTTGTGCGGTTCTGAGCATCATGCCCTGCGGGGTACGTTGAACGGTGTGTTCTGGAACACTTGCACCTGCACTAGCATTGTACTCTGCCGTCAGATCTGCCACAAATCACAGCCTGTCCTGTTTCAAATGATGATGATGTTTGGTTTGTGCGGCGCTCAACTGCTCGGTTATCAGAGCCCGGCAAAATTCCCAACCTTTGCTCAGTCCAAACTCACCACTTTCATGGATGATGATGACAACACAAACACAGTCATCTCAAGGCAGGTGAAAAATCCTTGACCTCGCCGGGAATCGAACGCGGGACCACGTGCTCGGGAAGCGAGAACGCGACCGCGAGACCAAGACCTGTGGACTGTCCTGTTTCATACAGCGGAAAGCCTCCTACCTCAAGATACGGTGATGACACTTGTAAGTCTACCTAGTCGTGGTTTCACCATTCTTCAACCACTTTCCATAGATCCTCACGACAGTCGGATGCGAACAGCCGTCTAGCTTCGCCGTTTCCGAAATGCTCGCTCCCAGGCGCCGGGCCATAATGATCTTCCCATTGTCAAAGTCGCTTTTGTCAGGTAGAATGGAAGAAAATTATTTTACAAAATACCTTTACAGACCTTCAGTACAATCACTATTCTTGCTTACGACGGCTTCCAAACCCTTTGGAAGCTTCTGTGTTGAGGATAGGGCACCTTCACTGTTGAAATGTCCGATTACTCGGATTACATCACTGCAAGCTTCATCCGTTGCATCAAAACTTTCTACACAGAGTTGTTCCTTGAATTTGGGAAACAAATCAAAGTGTGGTTGGCTCATGTCAGGACTATGTGGTGGGTGAGGAAGTGTTCCCATTCATATTTTTCAAACATTTCTCTCACTGGTCGGGCAATATGCGGTCTTGCATTATCATACAAAATGAGTGTACAAGCTGCAGGCATGTCAGGCCTTCTGTAACGAATTTTCTGGCACAAAACATTTTGCAGAAACAGCTTGTAGTACGCGCCTGTTACAGACGTACCCTATGGAACACTCTATTTGTTGCTATGACTCCATTCATGGCATTTTCACCTTTGATTGTTGGTGGCGGAGCTTTCAGTTTCGGCTCATATCTTGTATCCAGGTTTCATCAAGAAAAACAATTCTTTTCAGAAACGGTTTTCCTTCTATTCGATGACGTTGGAGCAATTCCTCTGCAATTCTGTTGCGACCTGCTTTCTGCTCTTCACTCAGACCATGCGGAACCCATCTGGCAGCAATCTTTCCCATATTTATCTTTTCATTTATGATTCTGCGAACTGAAGTGACAGGCATTCTGGCATCAAATGCAATTTCCTCACTTTTTTTTCGTCCTCTCTCAAAATGTCATTAACAATAACATGCAATAGTCTGTTGCACTTGATGGCCTTTCACTTCTTTGGTTGACCTCAGTGCTTACCTGACCTTCGCGGAAACAAGCAGACCACCGTGATACTGTGCTACGATTCATTACACTCTACCCACACACCTCTCTCGAGGTGTTGTAAATTTCCGTTGGGCTCTTTCCATGTAGGGATTCGATTTTTATGTAAGAACGCTGGTCACCATGTGTAATCCGACGTGATTTGGTTTAAGTTTCCATTTTTCAACTGAATTACTTACGACGCAGCCATGTGAGCCAACAAACATATACGACCATCACACGTAAAGTCTCGCTCACAACTAACATGAATTGCAACTCGATCAAGACACCGTAACGATTGCGCATGCGCAGTGTGCAAGACTTTTGAAATGACTTTCGCACTTTGTAACAAGGGCTGTACAAAAGCAATTGCTGGTTCTGAAAATATGAAGGGGAATTTGACTGCATATTTTCTGCTGCAGTGCTTAAACCTTCTCTGCGGTATGGTCGTGAAGAGACAAAATCCAACGGAGGAAGACGTGCCGCCAAAGAAATCTGGCCATAGCATCGGCAAAAGACCCTAAAACCTCCTGCTCAGCGTACACAGTTAATTTGTCCATTAAAACGCTAGTGAAAGCACGATGCGACTTGTCAATTTCTTACTGAGTTCTACAGGGCGGTCAGACAATGTCTGAAACGCTTGTAGGTATGTCACGCGTTGGTTGTAGTGATACATAAATATTAAGAAAAAAATTCGATACTTCGCGCCGTTTCCGAGTTATTAAGCATTGAAAGTAGCCGATTGGGAGTCGCATGCTCACATTCAAGCGGCCTACGAGGGTGGCGTTGCCCAACGAGTGCTCTGTTTGGCTAGCTGAAACTTGAATTTGTGGGCGCTACGACCTGATTGGCTAAATTCAATGCTCAGTAACTCGGACCCGGCAACGCACCGATTTTTTTTTCTTAACGCTTATGTCTCAGTGCAACTTGCTTTGCAACATCCCTACAAGCGTTTCAGAACATTTTCTGACTATCCTATGTATGAGTCCATACCGTGACATAATACTTTTAAGAACATGATTTGGCTTTTCGGTTTTGAAATGTTAAGCGTCTTGTGAAAAAAAATTCACTGAAGAGCCAAAGAAACTGGTATTGGCATGCGTATTCAAATACAGACATACGCAAAACGTCAGAATACGGTGCTGCGTTCGGCAACACCTATACAAGACAATAAATGTCAGGCGCAGCTGTTAGATCGGTACCGCTGCTGCAATGGCACGAGCAATGGGACACAGCATCTCCAAGGTAGCGTTGAACTGGGGATTTTCCCTACGACCACTTCACGAGTGTACCGTGAATATCAGGAATTCGGTAAAACGTCAAATCTCTGACATGGCTGTGGCTGAAAGACGATTCTGCAAGGATGGGACCAACGACGATTGAAGAGAATCGTTCAACGTGACAGAATTGCAACCTTTCGAAGATTGCTGCAGATTTCAATGCTGGCCCATCGATAAGTGTCAGCGTGAGAACCATTCAACGGAACATCATCGATATTGGATTTCGGAGCCGAAGGTCCACTCGTGTACCCTTGATGACTGCACGACACAAAGTTTTACGCCTCGCCTTGGACTGTCAGCACCGACATTGGACAGTTGATGACTGGAAACATGTTGCCTGGTCGGACGAGTCTCGTTTCAAATCGTATCGAGCGGATGAAAGTGTATTGGTATGGAGACAAACTCATGAATCCATGGACCCTGCATGTCAGCAGAGGACTGTTCAAGCTGGTGGAGGCTCTGTAACGGTGTGGGACGTGTGCAGTTGGAGTGATATGGGACTCCTGATACGTCTAGATACGACTCTGGCAGGTGCCGCGTACGTAAGCATCCTGTCTTATCACCTGCAACCATTCATGTCCATAGTGCATTTCGACGTACTTGGGCAATTCCAGCAGGACAATGCGACACCACACACTCCAAGAATTGCCACAGAGTGCCTCCAGGAACACTCTTCGGAGCTTAGACACTTCCGCTGGCCACCAAACCCCCCAGACATGAACATTACTGAGCATATATGGGATGCCTTACAACGTGCTGTTTAGAAGAGATCTCTTACGAATTGATTGTCAGCCTTGCGGGATTCGTTGTGTCAATTCCCTCCAGCACTACTTCAGACATTAGCCGAGTCCATGCAACGTCGTGTTGTGGCACTTCTGCCCGGTGGTGAGGGCCCTACATGATATTGGGCAGGTGTACGAGTTTCTTTGGCTCTTCAGTGTATATTTTTCAAATGACATGTCCCAAATCAAGTATGGCAGTTTATCGCATTCATTCTATGGAATTAAATATTTTAGAATGAAATATTTTACATATTCCTTTGAGAGCACCTGTACTGCCACGTTCTGCGCTCTTTCTCCCTCCCTCCCCCTCTCTTTCTCTCTCTCTCCCTCTCTGTCTCTCCCTCCCTCCCTCTCTCCTTCCTTCCATGCGTCTTGACTTGCAGATAAATTTCAGTGTATGGATTGCACTGCTATTCTCTATGATTGTGTTAGTATTAGTCTCATGCGAATATTTCTAGCAGTTACCGCTCCAGTTGACACAGTATTGTGCACTTTCCCGTCACCGTTGCTATGACATCAACATGATGTCAGTAGAGAGACATGATGTGGCCGCCACTGTCTGATGTAATCACGAGTTATTACTGTGGCTATTCACTCACCGTAATGGGGCATTTATTGGCAGTAAGAATGAGAAACAGTTGCATACGTCAGACGTATGAATAAGGTGGAACCTTTGAGCGCTGTGTCCAAGAAAGGAACGTCAGAATTCAAATAGGGGAACCTAAAACATAGTTTTGAATTTCGTATCTAATGCGATGTCGTAGACGAGTTTGTTGCTATACCGGTAAAAAGATGCTTAACCTCAGTCTCATTCAATAGACTGAATAATGTGCACAATGCATGACGTTCAATACGTAGCATGGTATCAGTAATGATAATAAGTAGAGGAGAGTTTTTTCCTCTCTGTAGCAACCAATCAAGCAATCCTCCTATTTTGTATAAGGTATCATCTACTTTTTCGTTTTTGCAGCATATTTGTGTCATCGATGATGTTTATTCATTTATTTAGCCGGCCGCGGTGGTCTAGCGGTTAAGGCGCTCAGTCCGGAACCGCGCGACTGCTACGGTCGCAGGTTCGAATCCTGCCTCGGGCATGGATGTGTGTGATGTCCTTACGTTAGTTAGGTTTAAGTAGTTCTATGTTCTAGGGGACTGATGACCACAGATGTTAAGTCCCATAGTGCTCAGAGCCATTTGAACCATATTCATTTATTTATTTTCTCTTGTCAAAAATGAGTTTTTCTTATCTTATAAACCATTGTTTCTATGGTTATAGGCTCTTGTATGAATTCTGAGCGACGTATCGCAGAAAGAAATCTCTTGAGTCGTTATGAGAATGTGCCAGGTTTATGTCCCGATTCAGCTATCCAAATTTTCATTTCTGTTTAGTTATCAGAAATACAGGAGACACATTTCTTCAAGGTATCGCCGAGTAAGGATCTAATTTTTTATGCAACCCTAGTTCAAAAACAGGGAATAAATTTTACGACTGTCCACGAGATGAGATGTGATGTAGTTTGTCTTTCTTCTTTGCAAGGTGTGGGTGCTCACCCCGAACAACATCCGTTTGTTGCCCAGAAATGAAGTGAAATAGTCTTTGGTGAAGGTTCTGTCCTTGTGGAGACAGTATTTGAAAACTATAGCATGAGAATTCCAGAAAATGATAGCCATGTCTATTCCTATTATTATAGCGCCAGTTTCATCCTCTCTGTAGGTCTTTCACTACGTCACTTCCTGTTTCTCATGTTGCCTATGATAACGAATTCGTATTTTATTCGCTGTTATGAAACGTCAGCGGTACACAGTAGAATAAGTCGAAACACCCTTGAGCACTGTTCATTCTAAAATGGTACTAGTGTATAGTTAACAGGACCCGCACATGTTGCGCAAACGGCTGTGGCAGAGTCAAAATTTCGATTAATGCGTTCTAGAAGCGACCTGTGTAAGGAAAGGGAAAGGTATATCGAAGCCAGAAATGAAGACGACGACGTGTTCTTTAGACAAGAGACGGTTGGACGGGAGGGTGGTAGAGATGGGCAAACTCGTTCATCCTTGGGAACTAGTTCACTGCTGATCGTTCTTCTTTGGGAACCGTTCATTTCTACTCGTTCACCGTTCATTTGTGCTTGGTATATGGTTCTTATGAAAAACTGAAAACTAGTAGTGTAGGTGACTGAAGGATGCAGGACACCAAGAGGGGGCACTTGCCTCCCCCCTGGAGTATAGAGTTTTTATTCATTACAGAATTATTACACACTCTTAGAAGTAATTTCTGTGATTCTGCAGAACCTCTTGTTTAGCCAAGCGTAGCCATGTGTAGCTGATCGCAGGGAAATAATATAGGGTGGCGCACGGAAAACCGGCCCCGAGTACAGACTGCTCGCCAATTGCGGACGATGTGTTGCCCGTTACAAGCAGATACAACAAACAGACAAACATGTAATAATTAGGCAGTGAAGAAATAACAAGCTAATGCAAGCAACAATTGCGAAACAATCGATGTCGATGTGTAGAGAGCTGCAGAAGAGAACATGAAAATCTCACGCTACGCGCATGGGCTATACCTCATGTAGTCTTGTAAACCTGTTGGTGGCTGTTTCCCAACTTAATAGACCACAAGTGTCTTGTATAAAATTCTTCGTTTCGACTTCCACTACATAGGTATGCTACGTTGTAAACAATAATCGTTTACACTCTATATATACTTCACGTTGTCTCTGAGTTCGTAGGCGAAGTAGAGACTTTATGGAAGCATAAAATAAAATGTGGTTTTCTCATACTTGCGTCACACGCTTAGTAAAAATTAGGTTTTCATGTTGCATAATTAAAGTTAATGCAGCAATAACAATAATAATAATAATAAAGTTCGCAGTAAGAAAGTTTTTGGTTTGAAGGCTCCTTCTGAACAAATGTTTTTGATATAATAAGTAAATACGATTTTATGGCAATCTATGTCTTTTCAAATGGAGAGGCACCACTTTTCCTACTCAGCCAAAATGACCCACAACCCACTTTTTTTTTTCAAAGAAACCAAATTAGCAGGTAATGCAAATTGGAAACAACCGAACTTAAAAATAATTGGAGCCTTCCTAAATGTAATGTTTTGCATATGAAAGATACATGAAAACGTTTTATATGAATTTTCTTACACTAAAAATTAAGCAAATTATTGAAAGTTAGATGCTAAATCAAGTCGATGAAACCAAATATATATGAATAACAAAAAAACTGGCCTTGTTATGTCTTCTGCTGTTCATCGATATAATGAAGTGAACAGATATGCCCTTTTGTTACCTGAAAATACGTACCTATTACATACAACGTAATTTTTATGTAATTTACTTAACTCTAAAATACTTTTTGATTACCGGTCGTGGACGCTGAATAGCCAGACCCAAGTGCAAGAACAGTTTGGAACACGTGTAAAATAGGCGACCGCAGTGAACGCAACGAACAACTGGATACTGAACTAACTAGGAGCAGTCGGCAGTGGAACTGAGACAGGTGGTCATGCGAAGAACGACGAGGGCGACCGAGGGAGACTGAGACGAGCACGCGACCGAGGCTGGAACGAGAACTGCCGAAGTGACCGCCGCGACCGAAGTGAACTAGTGAAATAGGAACCGATCGTTCCTCGTTCCCGGGAACTACAAGTAGACCGCCGCGACCGGAGTGAACTATGAACCGTTCGTTCCTCGTTCCCGGGAACTATAAGTAGACCGCCGCGACCGAAGTGAACTATCAACCGATCGTTCCCTGGAATTCGTTCCTCGGTCCTTTAGTTCATCTTGGGGAAATGTTCCTATGGACACGTTCGCTCGCGAACTACCCATCTCTAGAGGGTGGGGGTCGGAGTGGGGTGTGTCAGCTCACGTAACTTCGGTTGTCCATCACCATCTGAGGCACTATGAATTTCCCGGACAATCTCGTCATTCGTTCTGTGGTTTGGCACTGAACGCTCATTATCTTCAATAGATAGTCGATATGCTACCGTTCAGTAGTCCACTTTTGACAGTGGAGAACAAGAGAAGAGAATACTTTAAAGTCAAATATAATTCCTCTTTTAAATTAGTTAAACTCACGTGATACAATTTTTATCATTTTCCTCGACAGCCTTAGCACAGTTTTTGTTGCTTGAACGAACTCCAAAAACTACTAACTCTGTGTACGTCTTTCAAAATTGTCAGTGGGTTATCTAAAGTATCGCTCTTATCAGTAATTATAAAATTCATACCATTACCGACGGCTTCCATTTTGTTCCTAATACACTACTGGCCATTAAAAATGCTACACCAAGAATAAATGCATATGATCAACGCTTATTCATTCGACAAATATATTATACTAGAACTGACAAGTGATTACATGGGTGCATAGATCCTGAGAAATCAGTACCCAGAACAAACCATCACTGGCTGTAATAAGGGCCTCGATACGCCTGGGCATTGAGTCAAACAGAGCTTGGATGGCGTGTACAGGTACAGCTGCCCATGCACCTTCAACACGATTCCACAGTTCATTAAGAGTAGTGACTGGCATATTGTGACGAGCCAGTTGCTCGGCCACCATTGACCAAACGTTTTCAATTGGTGAGAGATCTGGAGAATGTGTTGGCCAGAGTAGCAGTCGAACATTTTCTGTATCCAGAAAGGACTGTAAAGGACCTGCAACATGCGGTCGTGCATTATCCTGCTGAAATGTAGGGTTTTGCAGGGATCGAATGAAGGGTAGAGCCACGGGTCGTAACACATCTGAAATGTAACGTCCACTGTTCAAAGGGCCGTCAATGCGAACAAGAGGTGACCGAGACGTGTAACCAATGGCACCCCATACCATCACGCAGGGTGAAACGCCAGTGTGGCGATGACGAATACACCCCTCCAATATGCGCTCACCGCGATGTCGCCAAACACGGATGCGACCATTATGATGCTGTAAACAGAACCTGTTGCCTGTTCGTTGTTGAGTACACCATCGCAGGCGCTCCTGTCTGTGATGCAGCGTCAAGGGTAACAGCAGCCATGGTCTCCGAGCTGATAGTCCATGCTGCTGCAAACGTCATCCCACTGTTCGTGCACATGGTAGTTGTCTTGCAAACGTCCCCATCTGTTGACTCAGGGATCGAGACGTGGCTGCAAGATCCGTTACAGCGATGCGGATAAGATGGCTGTCATGTAGACTGCTAGTGGTACGAGGCTGTTGGGTCCCAGCACGGCGTTCCGTATTACCCTCCTGAACCCCACCGATTCCATATTCTGCTAACAGTCATTGGACCTCGTCCAACGCGAGCAGCAGTGTCGCGATACGATAAACCGCAATCGCGATAGAATACAATCCGACCTTTATCAAAGTCGGAAACGTGATGGTACGCATTTCTGCTCCTTACACGACGCATCACAACGACGTTTCACCAGGCAACGCCGGTCAGCTGCTGTTTGTGTATGACAAATCGGTTGGAAACTTTCCTCATGTCAGCAAGTTGTAGGTGTCGCCACCGGCTCCAACCTTGTATGAATGCTCTGAAAAGCGAATCATTTGCATATCACAGCATCTTCTTCCTGTCGGTTAAATTTAGCGTCTGTAGCACGTCATCTTCGTGGAGTAGCAATTTTAATGGCCAGTAGTGTACAATGCATACACTAATTTTCCTCATAATACGTCCGTCGTTCACCTATCATCACAAAATCGGCAATTTAGCACGTCTTGGAAGGTTTAAATCGGCTGTGTATTCAGCATAGTATTCTCTGGCACCAGTGCAGTAACCTGACTACCATTCTCTTTGTGCCAGGCTGTCACCTTAGATTGGATCCAGGCTGCCTGCGCCTTCTCTCACCCGGTGTTTACAGCATCGTTAGTTACACTGGCTGATTACTTTCCTCGCAAACGTATACAGCTAGCGAAGACTGGACTCGAAAAAATACCCGCTGTCCCTTCTCAGTCCAGGCATTTACCGCCTGAGCAGATCTCCTAAAGCTCTGATTATAACTAACACAGCGGGATTCCACAGGACACTGCGCAGCGGTCGAACGATATTCTTTCGTAATATCACAGTATAAATACTTGTAAGTTTGTTGCCAGAGTTTTAGGTGGGACAGTGAGTAATCAGAAATCTGTGATAACTGTACTAGGATCGAAACTGAAGAGTTTCCTCATGTTTCACTCCTTCTATTCTGTCGAGGAGCTTCTTGAAAAAGTAAAATGATTCTTATATTGTTGATTGGGTTTACTTAAACTCATGACCTGACTTTTTTTGGGTTCATAAACATTATATTTTTATCCGTTATTCCTTTTATGTTGTACTTTCGTGTACTGACACGTTCGGTGACCTTGGAGATTTGCTCCTCAATTTGGTCCTACGGAACTTGAAGTGTAAATAAAATACAATCCGGTGACCTCTAGCGTCAGAGGACTGCAAATATGTAGACATGAAGAATAAAAGTGTTGCATGTTAACAATGTGTCTTTTATCTGATAAGCATTAAGCGTTTCCATAAAACAATAGGAGGCATCACTTTTCAGGACACTCTTGAACATACAGTTCATACAGACATAGTGTACAATCACCTTAGATGCATAAATGATACGCGATTCTACCACACACATTCTGGTCATTTGCAAGGATGGAATCAGAACCCTGCCATACACTATTCACTGCGGTGATAGAGATGTATGTGGAACAGTGGATCCATTTATGATATTGTAAACGGATCTGTCTCTGTCTCGGCCTCTCTCTCTATCTCTCTCTCTTTCTGTGTGTGTGTGTGTGTGTGTGTGTGTGTGTGTGTGTGTGTGTCTTAGAGAGAGAGAGAGAGAGAGAGAGAGAGAGAGAGAGAGAGAGAGAGAGAGAGATAAATAGGTCACATTATTCCACATG
Organism: Schistocerca gregaria; assembly: GCF_023897955.1. Classification (NCBI taxonomy): domain Eukaryota; kingdom Metazoa; phylum Arthropoda; class Insecta; order Orthoptera; family Acrididae; genus Schistocerca; species Schistocerca gregaria. The sequence continues at coordinate 178,896,244 of NC_064931.1, read as the reverse complement.
GACATCTCCATCACCCAAGCGATACTGTGAGTGTGACAGGGATCCGATCGTCGCAGTCTGACAGGCTGATCTTCAGCTACAATAAAGTATGCACCTCATAGCTTCATGACTGAATATTAACTTGGTGCACCATATGTGGAACAGCATCATCTTCACCACAACACATGCATTCTATGTAATCGTTAGATGTAGGACCCATTGAGGCCATACGCCTCACAACCTTCATCCACCTCTTCCTCATCTGTACATTTTCGATCTAAGGTCTGCAAACTCCTCAATTGCCGACCCATTATTACTTTATATCAATTACAGCCCTTCACCCAATAGGTGAAGCTGTCTGTAGCCATGTAAAATAACATTTAGTTTGCTAAATGAGTTTTTGCAAACGCATAACGAAACTGGTATATGTGGAGTTCGGTTGGGTTCAATACACACATACTGATATGAGCAGACTTTGTGAAATCTATCAAAAACTTAGCTGTTACTAGAGACGTGAATTCTTTGTTCAAATTTGTAGCCTGTTTCAAATTTGGCTTGGCGGTCAACTGTCTTTCGCCACAACGTCCCTTCCATGAACTGACTAAATAAATATTGTGACGGTTTCCAACATTCTTCACTATTTTCGAAAAACTGTGTTATTCGTATGTTTGTAATAATCTTTCTCATAATTACATGTCACAGAATTCCTCTTATAGATGTTAACATCAATATATTTCTTCAGCCAGCACGACTCCAGCTGCGAAAGAAAATGGATATATGTCGAGGTAGTTTGTAGTTCAGGTTGCATGCACTGTGTCCTGCATCACAGAACTTGCCAATACATGACAATATCCCCTATATAAAATTTCATCTTTATCATCTAGTAGCAGTCCACAACTGTAGCAGTTAACTGCATTTTTGCATAAAGATCTTTTTTCCTGTGAATTGATCATACGAATGTTGGTAACATAAACCACATCAACTTTCTTTGCTAGTTGTTCAAGCTGAGAAAGTAGCCTCTTCTCAGTACGATCCAACGTAATTAATTTTAAAAATAATTAATTAAGGCTCAGATCATATGAATGCACAACCTGATATGCTGCCACATATGGTACATGTCGTTCTGTGAATGTGGTATTTGAGACACAGGGGTCTCCATTACATTGCGCCACAGAAACAAGAAGGCACTCAGTGTCAGAAATCAGCATATATAACGAAGTCTAAAACTCCTGGTGATGAAATTTCTTGAATTTTAAGAACTTTTTCGCCTAAGTAGCATCTCTACACGTGCCTGGTCCTGCAGAGCAATTCAGAAGATTTGTTAATCAGTCGCCCATATGAAATACTTTGAGGCATCTAGCGCAATTGCGTTGTGTTCTATTATGTTTTTACACTATGGGCAGTTAACTGGGGTAGTGTCGTATATCCCCCTGAGAGAATAACACCCGATCTGTATGTTTGTGGTACTGACCAGCGAAACTGGAAAACTGAAGGAGTGCAATAAGTTAATGATCATCAAGCTTGCTTTCCTGCAAACATGAATAGATAGATCAGGATTATGCCTCTGCAATTTAGTGACGTCCTGATGTTTCTGGAGAAATCAGTATCACCAAAGTTATAATACCTATGAATATCATGCACGTGATATTAAGTCATGTCTGGCCATCTTCCTTGTGGTGTCTTTCAGAATTAGGAAGCGACTACACAAAGAAAATGTTGTGTTATTTTGGACATTAATTATACCCTGTTCTCTAGATATATTCTCTGGAAGAGGGCTAAAGAAGAAGCTCCTATTTAATGGATCAATCACATGTGAGCGAATGTCTGCTTAGAGCTTTACCGTATCCTCTTTCCTACATTTCAGAGAACGGGGCCCGTATGACATTCAAGGTTTATTCCTCAGACTACTCAGCAAATGAAGAGTCCCACAATATCACGCCTTTTTCACCCCATGTATATACAATGGATTTGTTTTCAACATCGCCATCAAGTTTTGGTGGATGTTTGAGCTCATATTGTACAACACTGCACTTAACTACAGGATATTGCAGATCATTTACGACTTTAGAAAGCTCCCTTTCCAAATTTTGGAGGCACGCATTTTGGAAAAGGATTAGATCTCGGTGCCGACGTAGAATTATCGACAAGGGAAAACAATATCCCAAAATGCACCTCTAGTCATGCAGTATGGTAAAGCTGTGGCGGAACTTAAATGATGCACGTCGCCACTAATAGGATTGGGCAAGAAAACCCTGCTGGCGGACTGGTCATTATTATAACTTACAGAGGACGACAATATCTACTGTGGTGATCATGATTTTTCCAACTGAAGCGATTGTGACTACATTGATGGCTGTAACTGGAGTAATTATGATATCGATGGCACTAGCTGGGATGATTGTGAGGTCCATGGAGTTGATGCAAGACCTACTCCTAACAATTCCAAAAGTCCTAGGAAGAAAATCACGCAATAGGTTTGTATTGGCTGGTAGGTATCATACACAAGCATAAATGATTTTTACATGAGCCTACTTATGTACGCAATCATTTGCATCAGTATTGGACCATACGGATTGTCATCATCTCAGTCAACATAGGATCATCATCTGCAACCAGTGGGTTCTGTGATCTCGTCGCATCTCAGTCAAGATAGGATCATCATCTGCAACCAGTGGGCTCTGTGATCTCATCGCATGATTCACCAGTCCTGGTAAAGGTGTAGTGGTTTCATCTTCGCTCACATCAAAGCCCTGTAGGCTAAGAGTAGTAGGTGCAGCCAGCAGACTGGTGACACTGAAAAGTCCTGGGAAACAGAAGGAAATGGAACAGATAAGCATTCCAAACAAGCGTAAATTATTATTTCAGCACATATACACTGACAGAAAAAAGTCGCTATATCAAGAAGGAATTGTGGGACATTAACGAAAGTTGGTAGACATGTTTTTAATTCTGAATGATGATATTTAAATTTCACGCCAGTCTCATAAGGGTGACGCTAGTAGCGCCACTATGAGGGTGAAAATCAGGTTTTCTTTACATCTTCGTTGTAACGGGTGTGAGCGTTAGTTACCTATGCGACTGGGATCGGTGAGTTGATGTCAGTCAAGAATACCTTTACTGCGACAAAGACGCCATTATCAGCACCTCACTCAGTTCGAACGATGTCAGGTGATAGGGCTTCGAGAAGCTGGATGTTCCTTTCCCAATATTGCAGAAAGGCATGCTGACACTGTTCATGGCTGCTAGCAGTGGTACATATACATCTACATGGTTACTCTGCAATTCACACTTAAGTGCGTGGCAGAGGGATCATCAAACCATTTTCATACTACTTCTGTACCATTCCAGTCTCGAATGGCGCGTGAGAGAAAGGAACACCTATGTCTTTTCGTTCGAGCGCTGATTTCTCTTATTTTATTATGATCCTTATTTCTCGCTATGTAAGTGGGTGTCATCAAAATATTTTCACATTCGGAAGAGAAAGTTGCTGATTGAAATTTCGTAAATAGATCTCACCGCAAAGAAAACCGCCTTTGTTTCAGTGACTACCACCCAACTCGCATATCATATCAGTGACACTCTCACCCCTATTGCGCGATAACACGAAACGAGCTGCCTTCTTTGCACTGTTTCGATGCCCTCCGTGAATCCTACCTGGTAAGGATCCCACACCGCGCAGCAATATTCCAGTAGAGGACGGACAAGTGTATTGTAGGCTGTCTCTTTAGTGGATTTGTCGCATCTTCTAAGTGCTCCGCCAACAAATCACAGTCTTTATTTCGCCTTCCCCACAATAGTATCTATGAGGTCTTTCCAATTTAAGTTGCTCGTAATTGTAATTCCTAGGTATTTAGTCAAATTGACAGCCCTTAGATTTGTGCGATTTATCGTATACCCAAAATTTATCGGATTTCTTTTAGTACCCATGCGGATGGCCTCGCACTATTTTGGTTTAGTGCCAATTGCCACTTTTCGCACCATACAGAAATTCTCTATAGATCATTTTGTAATTGTAATTGATCGTCTGATGATCTTACTAGACGGTAAATTACAGAGTCATCTGCAAACAATCTAAGGGGGCTGCTCAGATTATCACCTAGATCATTTATGTAAATCAGGAAAATCAGAGGGCCTATGACACTACCTTGCGGAACGGCAGATATCACTTCTGTTCTACTCGATGATTTATCGTCTATGAGAACGATCTGTGACCTCTCTGAGAGGAAATCACGAATCCAGTCACACAACTGAGACGATACTCCATATGCACGCAATTTGATTAATTGGCGCTTGTGAGGAACGGTATCAAAAGCCTTCTGGAAATCTAGGAATATGGAATAGATCTGAGATGTACGGTCGCAAGAAGACCAGACTCGAGACGGCCACGTGTCACTACCGAAAAGGAAGACCTTCTTATTCACAGTTTAGCTCTGGTGCATCTGCAGCAGCAATCTGAGCTGCAATTGGCGCCACTGTGACACAACGAACTGTTATTAATCGGTTACTTCAGGGACAGCTCCGAGCCACATGCCCTTTAGCGTGCATTCCACCGCCTTTTTCAACTTCAGTGGCGTCGTTCGATAGCTCATTAGAGGGCAAGGTGGAGATCTGTTGTGTTTTCTAATGAAAGCTGATTCTTCCTCAGTGTCAGTTATGGCCGTGAGTTGCTTAGGAGGAGACTAGTTGAGGCCTGAAACCAACCTGCCTGTGTGCTAGACACTTTGGACATACACCTGGAGTTACGGTGTGGTGCGATTTCATATGACAGTAGGAGCACTTTCGTGTTAATCCCACCCACCTGGACTGCAAATTTGTACGTCAGTCTGCTGATTCGACCTGTTGTGCTGCTATTCAAAAACAGCGTTCTGGAGATATTTTCCAACAGGATAACACTCGCCCACGTACCGATGTTGGGGCCCAACATGCTGTACAGAGTGTCAACAAGTTGCCTTGTCCTTTTCGATCACCAGATCAGTCTCCACCCTAGCGCATATGGGACATTGTCGGACGACAACCCAGCATCATCCACAAACAGCATTAACCGTCGCTGTATTGACCGACCAAGTGCTACAGGCATGGAACTCTATCCCACAAACTGACAAAAGGCACCTGTGCAGCACAATGCATGCACGTTTGCATACTTGCATTGTTCTGGCAGTTACACTAATTATCAATTTACTAGCATTTCATATTTGCAATGGCTTAGCTCACGTTTAATTATTCCCGAAACTTCATTGCTCTACTTTAATTATTTTCTGGTGCTGCGATTTTTTCGCATCAGTGTATATGGATTGGTAAGGACGAGAAAAATCGTGTGTAAGATGAAAAAAAATTATATGATCGTCTGTACATTATCAGACACACACACATACACACACACACACACACACACACACACACACACACACACACACACACAATATTTTTCTTTACTTTCAGCATCGAGATCAGGACATTTGCAACCATTATCATTGCCTCCATTGCTAGTATCACTGTGTGAACGTTCCATAATAAAAGATTACTACTGATGTGAATTCCAATTGTAGAGCCGTATTTATATATAGCTACAAGGGGCCGATTTTAAGGAGAGAGTGTACTCGCATATGCTTCCATTCGCCTTGCAGGTAGGGGCTACATAATGTACCTACTGGAAGTTCTGTAGATATCCGGGGTGTAAGGTCATGGCTGGCAGTCGTCTTGGGGGGATAGGTACTGCAGCTGACTGGGGCCCAAGGGGTCAGAGCCGAGAAGTATGTGGCAGGGGCCGGCCGAAGTGGTCGAGCGCTTCTAGGCGCTTCAGTCTGGAACCGCGCGACCACTACGGTCGCAGGTTCGACTCCTGCCTCGGGCATGGATGTTTGTGATGTCCTTAGGTTACGTAGGTTTAAGTAGTTCTAAGTTCTGGGGGACTGATGACCTCAGATGTTAAGTCCCATAGTGCTCAGAGCCATTTGAACCGTTTTTATGTGGCAGGGATAGCTGCCTCAACTATCTGGAAGGCCAGTGGCATGCAGCAGACCACAGTTGCTGCTCATAAGACATGGCAGAGACATCGCACGTGACCCCTAGTGGCGAGTGCAACTACATAAAAGTACTGTAATAATGTACATTCCTATATGTTTAAATAAATAGACCATGTGAGCTGCAGTGTGTTTGTGAAGCCCATGGATAAAATACTGTTACACACGTACTTAAAACGTATGATGTGCTACATTGCATCAAACATTTGTATAAACAGACCGTGGAATATGTAACTGTTTAAAACAAGCTATCTCACTTGGATATTTTATTTTTCAGTTCCCGCCGATTTTCATTGAACTGGGTGCATTGTGACGTCATAGTAATGCATTTATGCGACAGTTCACAGTTGTAAGTATCTTGGAAAGCCATCTTGGATTGTGATGCCATTGAGGCAGCCATTCCCACCTAGAGGGAACAAATAGGATATATGCTCTTACAAGGAGAGAGGTGGTTTTTTTTTTATTATTCTCATTTTGTTCGTTTTCGATCGTTTTATGTGCTCGGGGCGGACGTCGTAAGACATCGGTTTAAGTTCGTCTTTGGTCGATTAACTCAGTTCTTTTATTACAGAAGGCTGCTAACCCTCTGACCGAACACGCTGAGCTGCCGTGCCGGCAGTTGTTGGTGAGCTGGAGAATAGAGGGGGAATGGAAGCCATAAGTCATTGATGAAGGTGTGGGAGATCTGGAACCTATGAAGGCTGAGCTCATATCTTCAATCAATGGAATAACTGTCCTTGAATTTCACACCAACAGGACAAGTGACCTAGAGGGCGAGTGGGAGGGGTAAGGGGTGTAGGGTGTCCGTTGGGGCATATACGACAAAAATGCAGCCCGCGTTTCGATTCTCATATCCTGTATACTCATGTTTCACTACTACAACGACTATTTTTCGTCAAAGAAAGATACATTCGTATTTAATGTCCCATCGAAGACTAATTGTAAGTTATTAGAGACAAATTACAAGCTCAAATTTGGCAATGATAATGAAATAAATCTGTCATTTTCATACGTAAGGAACCCTGCCATTATTCAGCTCATTTAAGATAGGGGAATCACAGGAAACTTAAATCTAAATGTTTGGTCTGGGGCTCGAACACCTCTCCACCTGGATGCAAGTACAGTGGCCTCACTCAGTAAGATTAACATTTATGTCCACCCTTATCTCCTTTACTCCTTCTACATTCGTAACATACTACAACAGGTGTATGACACTAATTAGTAAGTGATGGTTAGCTGAAAATATTTGGCACATAAACTACATAAGAGATCCCAATATGCAATTTTCCACACACGTTATTACCAAAGGCTATTTACACTTGGCAATATTCTTAGTTGTGAGGTCCAGATTACTTATACACTAGATCTGGTATTAGTCAGATATTACCTGATTATTGCCTGATAAGGCCGTAGCTGGTGAACAAGAAACACACTTCAGTTGGTTGTTGTTTTTTTGTTGTTTTTGGGGTTTACGGCCGCTTGACGACGAGCCTGTTAGCGCTCTTACAAATACGAAAAGAAAAAAAAAAACGGAATAAGAGCTAAAAAGGTTGGTACAATCACTCACATGCTCACGCACTCACTCACTCATACTGGCTGTGGAAGATGGCCTTTTGCCCCGAAACATTTGAATATGTGCTAAGTTGTGAAACTGTACTTATGAAACAAAATGAGTTACGTCAGGGTTCACAATTTGACGTCAACAAAGATTGGTAAACAATTCTAAACGTAGAAGAAAGTGTTGTATTATGGGTAAGACTGTTATAATTAGTTTGAACTTATAACGTGTTACCAATGGTAACGCGGCTCCAAAGGTAAAGATCAGAACCTTCTTCGGTTTAATATGAATGATTCATTGCACTATTTGTGTGTCACTTGATGTTAAGACAAAATCAATTTCAGTCATTTAGTGGCTAAAACAATAACATTCTTTATAAAGGTAATAAGAAAAATTAAAATATATTCGAAAATAAAAATTGAACACAATAGTTGTATCTGTGAAGTACAGAGTAAGAAAGTTTAATAGAGGAAGAGAATATAGTTTCTTGTAACCGAATCATGATTTTCGAACATTTAAAATTAAAGCGAGGCAGACTATAAAACGAACATAGCATGCACGTTGGTAACATAGAGAGTTGTGTATATAGAAGTTCCTCTATTGGAAATCAGGAAGTGACAGTGGGAACGTTCCCCGCTGTGCCATTTGCCTGTTAGACGAATGCCAGGAAGTGAAATTCATGTCCGAAAGTCTGCTCTGAATCGCGGACGCAATGTATCATATGCGCATGTGTTTACGTGAATAAATGACTTCGAGAAGGTCGGGTGTCATTGAAGGACAGTAGTCGGCCAGGACAGGCTCATCGTGTCAATACCCCTTCTGAGATTCCTGCGGGGGATGCTCCCATCAAAAATAACTGCAGAAGTTGAACTGAATGTCGATATCACTTTCTTCACGAAGAAAAATATCGTGTCCTGTCGCTTATCCTCGTGGGAGATGAAAATGTTGTCATCATTTTGAGTCAGATGGCAAGTGTCAGAGCCATCACTGAATGCACATGGATTCAACCCACCAAAAAAATCCAAAACTATGTGCGGCAGCCCCTGGAAATACATTATCTTTATCTTTGACTGCAAGAAACAGCTGCTCATTGACTTGCTGGAACACGATGTCACAATTAACACACAGCGGTATGTGGATCCTTTGCAAAAATTAAAGCGTGCCATCGAGTCCAAACTCCCAGGAACGTTGACGTATAGCTTCCCTCTGTTGCAGGATAATACCCGCCCACATGTTGCCATAGTTGTTTCGACTGCACTACAGATTATTCACTAAGAACCCCTTACACATCCACCGTACAGTCCCGATGTAATGTCCGAGTCTTGAAGATAGACGCTCGTAGCCATCGATTTGCTTCAGACGAAGAAGTGCACGACTGGGTACGGTTGTGGTTCTGAAGGCAATAGCTAACTGTTTCCATGAAGCCGTTGAGCTTCTTGTTTAACAGTTGGATAAATGTATTAACAGTAATGGCGATTACTTTTGCAATAATAAACAGTTTACCTACTTTTCTCCATCTGTCTCGTCTTCGTTTGATTGCCCCCTATAAAAACAGTGTTCATCGTTGAAGTACCGGGTGATTAAAAAGTCAGTATAAATTTGAAAACTTAATGAACCAGGGAATAATGTAGATAGAGAGATAAAAATTGACACACATGCTTTGAATGACATGGGGTTTTATTAGCACCCAAAAAAAAAGTTCACAAAATGTCCGACAGATGGGGCTGGACAGCAAAACATCAGTGACTGCGCATGACAATCGTGTATAAAAGGAGCTTGGCCTCCCAGGTCCCCAGACCTCAGTCCGTGCGAATATTGGCTTTAGGGTTACCTGAAGTCGCAAGTGTATCGTGATCGATCGACATCTCTAGGGATACTGAAAGACAACATCCGACGCCAATGCCTCACCATAACTCCGGACATGCTTTACAGTGCTGTTCACAACATTATTCCTCGACTACAGCTATTGTTAATGAATGATGGTTGACATATTGAGAATTTCCTGTAAAGAACATCATCTTTGCTTTGTCTTACTTTGTTATGCTAATTATTGCTATTCTGATCAGATGAAGCGCCATCTGTCGGACATTTTTGAACTTTTGTATTTTTTTGGTTTTAATGAAACCCAGTGTCATTCCAAGCATGTGTGTCAATTTGTACTTCTCTATCTACACTATTCCTACGGCTACAGTCGCAAATTCGAATCCTGCCTCGGGCATGGATGTGTGTGATGTCCTTAGGTTGGTTACGTTTAAGTAGTTCTATGTCTAGGAGACTGATGATCTCAGATGTTGAGTCCCATAGTTCTTAGAGCCATTTTGAACCCTCCTCTATGGGCCTGTCTCCTCCTGCACCCTTCTCTCTCCAAGTTACCACCTCCACCCCAACAGGAGGGTGGTGGTTTTTACATCCACAGTATTACTTTGCAGATTGTAACTAATATGTGTACCAAATCTGATTGAAATCGTTCCAGGCGTTTAGAGTGAGCGATTTACCTGTGGCTTTTCCCCACATACGCACATGTCAAATACGTTCCACATACATTTAACACACTTCACACGTATTTATACACATATCTCACCTGTATCTGTAGCGAATTTCTCCTGTAGTTTAATTTTCACGCAGCTCAACGCTTATGACGATGAATCTCCTAAAAAATGTCTCGTGCAGTGACATACAATATGGTGGCAAAAGCGAGATACTTCCTAATATCGTGTCGAACCTCCTTTTGCCCAACGTGCCATGGACTCAACAAGTCGTTGGAAGTCCTCTGCAGAAATACTGAGCCACACTGCCTCTATACCCGTCCATAATTGCGAAAGTGCTGATGGTGCAGTATTTTGTGCACGAACTTATATCTCGATTATGTCCCACGTCGGGCTAACTGGCTGGCCAAATCATTCACTCGAACTGTCCAGAATGTTCTTCAAACCAACCGCGAACAGTTGTGACCCAGTGACACGGGCATTGTCATCCATAAAAATCCCGTCGTTGTTTCGGAACAGGACGTCGATGACTGGCTGCAAATGGTCTCCAAGTAGCCGAACGTAACCATTTCCACTCAATGATCGGTTGAGTTGCCCAGAAGGCACATTCCATTCCATGTAAACACAACCAACAAAATTATGGAGCCACCATCAGCACCACAGTGGCTTGTTGAGAAACGTGACTACGCGGGACCTGCGTCACACTCGAACCGTACCATCAGCTCTTACCAACTGAAATCGGGACTCATATGATCATGCCACAGCTTTCCAGTTGTCTATGATCCAAGCGATATGGTCACAAGCCCGAGAGAGGTGCTGTAGACGATCTCTTGCTGTTAGCAAAGGCACTCACGTCGGTCGCTTGCTACCATTGCCTATTAACGCCAAACGTCGCTGCACTGTCCTAGCAGATACTTTTGTCGTATGTTCCACATTCTTTCTGCGGTTTTTTCACGATGTGTTGCTTGTGTGTTAGCGATGACCACTCTATGCAAACGCCGGTACTCTCGGTCGTTAAGTGAAGGCCGCCGGCCACAGCGTTGTCCGTGATGACAGGTAATGCCTGAAATATGATATTCTCGACACACTCTCGACAGTGTGAATCTCGGACTACTGAACTCCCTAAAGATTTCCAAAATGGAACGTCCCATGAGTCTAGCTCCAACTACCAATCCGCGTTCAAAGTCTGTTAGTTCCTGCCGTGCAGCGTTATTAAGTCGGAAACCTGTTCACGTGATTCACCTGAGTAGAAATGACAGTTCCGCCAATGCGCCGCCCTTTTATACCTTGTGTTTACGATACTACCGCCATCTGTATTTGCACATATCGCTATCCTAAGAATTTTGTCACCTCAGTTTAATTTTGCAGGTACGTCCAATGATATATGTGGCTACTGTCTGCGGAATGTATTGGGCATAGATTTGGTAGTTAAGAAGTAATAAATTAAAACGTCAGGCATGAAGCTGCCGTTTTCAAGCGTCTCAGTGTTTATGAAATCGTATCTCCTGAACTATGTGTCGCACAGTGATATATTCTTCTTATTACATTCCGTGACATTTGTGGTTACTTTCCGCGAAACATGTTGCCAATACAGTTCGTATTAAAGAAGTAATAAGTTAAAATGTTATCCTACATGTGGGAGTTTTATTGCACGAACATTGGAAATGTAGTAATGAAAAAGCTTTTTTTTTCTTTCGTCATTTTGTGGGGTTTCTCAGGGAGAAAAATTTTCATTATGGTTTGAAGTAATGTATAAAGTTTGTTGAATGTCTCTAAATGCTCTCATTCTCAAATACTGGATGGATAACGTATGGGTATTTGAGGGTCATGGCTACAATGCTTTTTCACCCCCATCCCCACCCCTTTGACAGTTAGATGGTTTGTACTCCCACAGCGATTCTTTACAGACAATAGGTGATATGTTTATCACATTTTGGTTGAAACCAGTCCAGTGGTTTTGGAGATGTTGAACATACATGCGTACCTACATACGTCCATTTTTATAATATGTTTGGATTCATACACATACAGCCTTGGGCTACTTATTCCAGTCATGTGTAGGATGAAAATTTACCTTTCACAAATGTACATCGTGGTCTCCAAAGGACGCACATCAAACATTCAGACGATATTGAACTCCTCTCATACGTTTGAGAGCATGTCTGGATTTATAGCATTCGCAGTTGTTAATACGTATCGTTCCCCAAAGCTGTTGGATAGGTGGCCAAATGGACGGAGCCAATTTCAAACTTCCACAAAAAAGTCACCTTCTGTGAGGTCAGCCTTTCTTGGAGGGTAATGGTGCCATGAGAGATCCGTACACTCCTTATGACCGACCCATCGTTCAGGCAGCTCAGTGTTAAGAGTACTGCAGATGTCAGTGTGGTGGTGCCTCGTTCTGTTGCAAAATGAGATTTTCGTTGCTATGTTATAGCCTTCTCGACTTATATTTTTCTGTGCGAGCACTGATTTCCCTTATTTTATCGTGATGATCATTTCTCCATGTTTAGGTGGGTGCCAACACAATGTTTTCGCAAACGGAGGAGAAAACTGGTGATTGAAATTTTATGAGAAGATCCCATCGCAACGAAAAACTCTTTTGTTTCAATGACTGCCACTCCATTTCACGTATCATGTCTGTGACACTATCGCCCCTACTTCGACATAATACAAAACGAACTGCCCTTCTTTGCACTTTTTCGATGTCATCCGTCAGTCCCATTTGATGCGGATCCCACACCGCATAACAATGCTCCAGTGTTGGGAAATGAACGCGCGAGTTGGTCAGCTGCACCGGGCAGAAACCTATTGGCAACCTCATGAAAAACGTATAGCTGGTAGAGAAATAAACTTGTAGTTTCGTTGCAGGAGTTAAATTCGCACCAAGTTTCTAACTTCGCTCATATAAGTGATATAACTTGCTAAATCAGAAGAAATTTTTTGAAACATCTTTATTTCTGCGTGACTGTGTATTCCCTTTTCTATCTGTTCTGTATTTGCTGGGAGTAATTCAAAATTTTGCGACTAGAATACAGAATCTGTGTCTAACCCACTGACTACGATGCATAGTGTCCAAAGAAGTAGTTTCGTATTTTAGCTGGATGTATGTATGTCGAAGGCTACGCTGAACTGATTTCTATTGTTTGTCACCATTAAATTTACCGACATTTTATTGCAAAAACGCTACATTAATTGAACAAGCCTGTGCAGGAGCTGTAGTGTCAAAGAAAAGGTAATTCATCGACACATCGACATAAAAAAGAGGTCATTCAACTGACTGAAATGGTTTAATAAAGAACGGCGAATCTTGACGATGCTAAATGGGTAAAGTTAGAATTGCTACCATATCTGTATTCCGGAAGAGATCGTACGTTGTTTCGGGAAAGGTCAATAGTTTGGGAGAATCATTTCCCCTCTACCTGTACCATTCGCTGCTAGTGTGCAATGAGGATTGTTGGTACACGAAAATTTCGCTAATTTTATCGGCGCATCTTTACTTGAGACGTATGGTGAAAGTGGTAATATGTTTCCTGACTACTAATGGAGATGGGCTCTTGGCATTTTGAGAATAATTCAGAATTACGTAGTATACAACTCGTTTCTTACATCGTCTTCCATTGGAGGCTGTCGACATCCCTCTCGTGGTAACTCAATAAACAATTATGAGTCATGAAGGTTTTCTTTTAATCTAGGCTGTTTTTTCCGTTAGTCATAGTGACAATAGTCCGCGACGAGGATTCAGCTGAGGCATTTCAGTTGGCCTTCTCCTCGTTGGCCCCGGTGACAAAGGGACGCTGTTGCCAGTGTAACACAAAACGTTGTGGTCAGCTCTGAGGTTTGGGCAGACCGCAGTGGAAAAGCCGAGGTTCGTTGTGGACTCTACAGACGGTAGTCTTTTGTGGGATGCTTCAGAAGTAAAGTTTGGAGAGCTCACTGCTCAGGCTATGCTGCGAAGTGGAGGAAGATTGATAACTCGAGCACTTTTGTTTTCGTGCCAATCATGATACAAAGAGCATTTCTACAGCTATACCTAGACTCTCTGAAGTACTATAAATTGCTTCCCTTGGGGTTTTCTCTGGCTCCATTCATACACGGAACGTCAGAAAAATAACAGTTTATGCGAATCTCGATTAACATTTAAACCATAGTTTCTCCTTGTATAAATATTAAAATTTGTTTGCATATCACAACTTTCCAGTCTCGATCTGATAAGCCATGTTCAAGTGAAGGAAAGATATTCAAGTTGGTTAACAAGTATCTGAGTGCGCTGCCAAGAGACTATTTTTGTATTATCGGTTGGTGTCCTAGCAGTACAGAAGGAGCTGAAGAGTATTCGTAGATTCTAACCAGTTATTGGAGTCTTCTTGATTGATCAAAAGTATCTCTTCGAGTGTCTGTCGCATTAAATTTTTCGTCTGGGAGGCAAACAAGACTTTGACCACTGATATCGCCTTCGTTTGGATAACTTAATGTCCATGTTCCAATGTGGGTTCCACACCCTTGAATAGCGTTCTTATATTCGTCGTTCAACTACATTTTAAGTAATACCTTTCGCGGACTAACTTCGATGTTCATCCGGCCTACCAACACAGCGGAGCCTGTAATTAGTTTTACCTACAATTGAGCCAGTCGGCCACTTAATTGGTTTCCCAAACTTGAAAATGATCTACAATCTGAGTAACGATTTTTCTCTGAATTTGAAATAATGTGATTTCTTAGAAGAACAATGACAATTTGGACGTCCTCTAATTGTTAGAACGCGTGAAAATTTTAAATGTCAGTCGATCCATGGAAGGTGCTCTGTAAGGAAACACACAATTGCAATTGGGATTTACAATCAACATAACATGATGATGGGACCATAGTATGCGTAGCTAAATATTGTCTAAGGACTAATTGAGAGATACTAAACAATGCACCCTGTCTTTTTTCAGTAGGTGTGCGCTGTTATCTTTGTTACAGACAACACGCATTTTTATGTGCCTGATATTACAAACAAACTTAGAACGATGCTTCAGAGTGTGGGACCAGACTTGCGTGAGCTACATGAATAGCGTGTAAGTGTCCTATGCTCTATAACCGAATTTGGCACATGATTTCCGTAGGTACTCTTCGGAGGAAGAGGATATGACAGTTAACGTTACTTCGAACGAGTACAGTGATATGTTACAGAACTTTCTGAGGTCAGATTGCATAAACATGAAGAGGATATTTGATTAAAGCAGTACAGAACCATGTTGTGCAGGTCACTCTGCTAGTCTAACATGTATTCCTAATTTTTCATTAAAATATTTTCTCGTATTCTTCAAGTATAATTCTTGTGGTGTACGTGCCAGGTTCAAATGGGTGTGAATTCCGAAGAGACCAAACTGCTTGGGTTATCGGTCCCTAGACGTACACACTACTTAATCTAACTTAAACTAACTTATGCTAACAAGGGAACCTCCCCATCGCACCCCCCTCAGATTTAGTTATAAGTTGGCACAGTGGATAGGCCTTGAAAAACGGAACACAGATCAATCGAGAAAACAGGAAGAAGTTGTGTGGAACTAAGAAAAAAATAAGCAAAATATACAAACTGAATAGCCATGCGCAAGATACGCAACATCAAGGATAATCTGAGCTAAGGAGCGCCGTGGTCGTGGTTTGCGTGAGCAGCTGCGGAACGTGAGGTCCTTGGTTCAAGTCTTCCCTTGAGTGAAAAGTTTAATTTTTTATTTTCAGACAATTATTATCTGTCCGTCTGTTATGTTTTCATCACTTTTTGTGAGTGATTATCACATCCACAAAAAAACTTAAATCGGGCAAGGTAGAAAAATCTTTTTACCCATTCGCCAAGTGTACAAGTTAGGTGGGTCGACAACATATTCCTGTCATGTGACGCACATGCCGTCACCAGTGTCGTATAGAATATATCAGACGTGTTTCCCTGTGGAGGAATCGGTTGACCTATGACCTTGCGATCAAATGTTTTCGGTTCCCATTGGCGAGGCACGTTCTTTCGTCTACTAATCGCACGGTTTTGCGGTGCGGTCGCAAAACACAGATACTAAACTTATTACAATGAACAGAGACGTCAATGAACGAACGGACAGATCATAAATTTCCGAAAATAAAGAAAGTTACCTTTTCACTCGAGGGAAAACTTGAACCAAGGACCTCTCGTTCGGCACCTGCTCACGCTAACCACGGGACCACGGCGCTCCTGAGCTCGGAGTATCCTTGGTGTTGCCATTCTTGAGCATGGGCTACTCAGTTTGTATATTTTGCTTATTTTTTTTCGTAGTTCCACACAACTTCTTCCTGTTTTCTCGATTGATCTGGGTTCCGTTTTTCAAGGCCTATCCACTGTACCAACTTATAACTAGATTTGAGGGTGGTGCGATGGGGAGGTTCCCTTGTAAGGTAAACACACACACCCATTTCCGAGGGAGGACTCAAACTTCCGGCGGGATACGTGCCAGGTAATATCGTCGTTTCAGTAGAGGCTGGCTGCTGCTGACAACATGCACTCTATGTTCTCAATATGTGCAGCCGGTACAGATCGCAAGGCAGGAATCACGTGTTGTCTGCTGTTCGCCGCCGAAGGTCATTGGTTCCAAGCCACAAGCCCTTCCTGGCACCGGCTTCCAGCTGGCTAGGAAGTGTCTCCTTCCTAACTCCTATGCATAAATTAGTTTCGAAATGAATAACTTAGCTTTCTAACGCATCATCTCTCGGCCTGTAAGACTGGCTGCTGTCTTGCAAACCAGTCTGGGCGCAGGCCTACTCAGCATAAGGGAAAATTTTCCTTTAGATTTATAAAAATCTTCATGTTACTATTTTACACCCCAAAAGATATCCACACCTTGTCTATCGTGACCATGTTACCCGAAGAAAATGAGGGTCCTACTTACTTCACAAGGGAGCAGTTAAACTATTAATCCTTCGAGTACCAACAATACGAAAAAATGTTATTTTAAAATTTTTCACAAAATTAATCTTTATTATCATAGTAAGCAACGAATACAAGAAGAATTAGGCAAAAAGTAAACAGTCACTTGTTTTAATGAAATGATTTCACTTTGGAATATAATTTTAAAACCTTTCAAAAATCAGCCTCTTTTATCACAGTAAGCAACGAATACAAGAAGAAATTGGCAAAACGTAAACAGTTAAATCTTTTAAGGAGGTGATTTCACTTCGGGACCGCTGAGACATATAGCTTTCAGCCACCCATCACTTCAACGTCTTAAGTCTAGGAAACCCTCCTGGAGACTTGGGAAAAGTCTTACTTCTGAAGGATTCCAACCAGAAACAGAATGGCGGGAAGAATGGTTCGCAGCCAATCCCGATTCTGCAGGTCTCATTGCTGATCCTACACGAGTCCCTCCACTTACCTAGGAGGTCGTGGACAACCCTAAATCGCATACGCACCAAGCACGGAAGATGCCAGGACTTGAAGCATAAGTGGGGAATCGCTGGATGTGCCAAAGTGTGACTGCGGACACCACCGACAAACAATATACCACATAGTCACAGAGTGTCCCCTACGGAAATATGCTGTAACTCTGACCAGCATACATGAGGTCTCTGATGAAGCAATCTCCTGGCTGGATACTTTAGATATTAACCTATAGTTTTTATTACAACTTGAAGCTCTGTTTGTCAATATTACTGTTTATAAAAACCACATTTTCTCTTTTACATGTAACTCATCCTAGTGTTTTTATCGATATGTATATTATTGATTTATCGATCTAATCTAAAACTTTTATTGCCATAAATGAATGTAATCTATTTTATTTGTAGTATATGCATATTGTGCTACTAGTAACATCATTGCTGTTCAATTCAAGTAATGTATCCTTGATGCCAAACGAAATAATAAAAAACTTCATGTGATTTATTTGAAAGCAATTTCGCAATTTTCCTAGACACAGTTCCACACCTCGAAGCCCCTATGAGTTCATAGAGCCTAAAACAAATTTTATTCCTAAATAACAACCAAAAATGGACCTAAAATTTAATACACTTACATCTAAGGCGCATACTGCAACAGTGATTTCGAAATCACTCGCAAAATCAGTCGTAGAAACTCAAATTTACGTTCAAACAACTTTAGGTTGACTTACTTTCACTGTCAATGATCTCATCGACATGATCAACACAAAGAAAAGAAAAAAAGGATCACAATTTCCTACACTCAGGTAGGCGCCAACTGTTGCTTTGAACACTGTAAATGACTGCTGCAGTCACTATATTCGTTGAAGTTTCTCAATGTACAACTTGATGTCTTTGTCTTGCGATATCATTGGTCGTTTCATGCGAAAAGCACCGGTGCTTCAAATAAAAAATTAATGGAATGGTGGTTTGAGACAGAAACCACTGGTACCCAAAGGGTGAAAGGAAGGATTACGGCAAGAAGCTGCCACTATTCTCCTGTGTCGATCTCTAGTCTCTTCGTTATCTTTTGTGAATAGCCTCAATAGCTTGTCAACAATTACAGCCGAATCTTGAGTGAAATTATGGTTTACAATAAGTGACAAAATTACATTTTGCAAGCTTCTTATGAGAAAGAGAATTTCAGTTTTCCTTGTTTCGTATGATTCCTATTGGTCCTCAAAAAGTGAAAGTTATTTCTTCCAATGCTTCTAGTAGTAAATAAAGTTGAAACTAGTATCACCACTGGAAGCACTCACTTCATACACCAAGGAAGCACCAGTTGAACGGAGGCTCGGTTGGTGCGTTTTAACTCAACCATTGCAAGGACGGAAACGTAATCCTGAAAATGCGTACGTCACGCGCTGGTCTGTTAGCATGTCTAAGTGGCTGGGAGTGAACTTCGGCAAACACTGACGCAGTATTTCTACCGCAAATAACACTCGCTTCCATTCGTATACACGAATGTGGAGGACAAGCCAAATTCGATTGCTGAAATTTAAGCTTTTCCCTTTTCTTACTACATTTGTTTGTCATATTAATCAGACAAGGGGAAATAAGAGCATATTACATCAAAAATTTGAAATATGTAATTGCTTTTGTGTTATGATTCTATTCAACTCGCCGTTGTTTCACAAATCAAAGTCAATTGCGACTACTCAATCTATTCTAAATGGGTTGCTTCAGATGAAAACTGCAATGTTCGTCATGACCTAAATTCTACGTAATAATAGCTGATTATGATGCAACGTAATACAATATTATAAAACTGCTTGACATTATTCGTCCCTTTCCATTTACTTACTTTTACTTTATAAACTTTCTTCATGTGGCCAAAGTTTTCGTATTTGCTTCCTGTTTTAGAAATTACCACAAGCTTTAATAAAGTGTATTGGCAGTCAGAACAAGTCTTATTCGCAGTGCATAATAGGTTTTGTTGGGGATATCTTTTATAAACTAATCCTGCAAAGCCTGATGTGAAAACACTATTGACCTTAATGGTGAAACTTTTCTTAGAAAAGCTTTTCGAAGCGATTGATGTAGTGCAGTCGACGCAGGAAGTCAAAATACCTCGATTTTTATCATTAATTTTGCTAAGAATACGATGTTTTGATTACTGTTATTTGACTAAAACGCCGATAAACATACATCGACAACTTTCGTAATACTTTGCCCAGGCTAAATTAAATTTCAGTTTCGTAATTCCCTGACCAAACGGAATCTGTTGGTACGTATCATGAAAATATTCTGTTTGCATTTTATTTTGAAATATTTCTAATAATTTTTGTTTCTTTTGTGTTTATAGCTCTTCTACCACCTTTCAACCCCATTCAGTCAAAACCTTATATACACGATTTGATGCGATCAAAGCTGGCAGCTTCTGAGTGACTCCCAACGTCGTTTGGATGCACTTAAGTACTTGTATAATAAGCCGTCAAAGCTAACAAGCAAAGCTCCGCGTCTTAACCCTGATGGGCAAATCGAGACCAACCGACCACCATGTCATCCTCCGTCGATGTGTCAATGACGCCACTGGATGCGACATGTAGAGGCGTGGGGTCAGCACACAGATCTCCCAATCGTTGTCGGCTTTCTTGACCTCGCAGCCGTTACCTCTCGCTCAGCTCACTCCTCAGTTATATCACGAGGCCGAGTGCGCCCCTTTGCAATCCCCCCCACCAAGGAAAAAATCCCCGAAAGTTCCAAGAATCAAGTTAAGGTTCTCCGCATAGTTGCCAGACATGCTCAACAATGAGCTACGGAGGAGAGCTAAATGAGCCACCAACATAACTTAATGCATATTATACTTAGTTTTCGTAAGACACGGCGTAAACATGACGTGGAGCATGTCTGATGCCAGTGCAATCACGGGACTAGCCGCTAGAATAAAACTAGCAGCCTTAGCTAAAAGAGCGCACTTAGGCAGCACTGGTGAGAATCTTGATATGATATCAACTGGTGTATGAAATAGACCCTTTGACAGCTACCGAAGTACGTATGTTTCCAAGAGGGCGCTGTATTGCGGAAACACTTAGTGCATCGATCTCACTACTTTTTTTTACTACAATAATAAAAAATTATTCGAAGTTTTTGTTTGTTGCTTACTTAGAAAGTAAAAAAAAAAATCTCACTCAGCATATGAAGCTCTGGACTTGTAACCTTGGTCCACAAATACTACAAGATTAGAAAAAAGTACAAGTTCGAGTAGGACTCACTCTCCGAGGGTTCCATACAAATTTAATTGCGTATATACACTGATCATCCAAAACATTATACCCGCTGTCCCCCGCGACGTTTGATACCGCCTGGTGGCGTTGCAGACAGGTGACGAGGTAACAACAATACGTAAGCGGAACAGACACGGGCGGGGGATCACCCTAGCTAAGATATGAGCTGCAAATGCGAAAATCCATTGAGATAAGTGACTATGACTAAGTGCAGATTATTATTATGCAGAGCCTGTGAATGAGTATCTCGAAAACAGCGAAGCTGGTCGAATGTTCACGTTCTTGAGCATCTACCGGAAAGAGGCAGAAGGATTGCGAAACTGCCTGTAGACGCTGAATGGTTGGACGTCCACGACTCTTCGCAGAACGTGGGTTTGGAGGCTCGTCTGTTCTGGATAGATGGCGATCTGTGGCATCTCTGTCGAAAGAGCACAATGCTGGTAGACGCAGAACTTTTTCGGAGCACACCATTTATCGTACATTGACGAACGCGGAGCTCCGCAACAGACCACCCCTACGTGTTCACATGTCATCGTCAATTACGATTTCAGTGGACTCTGGACCATCGAGATTCGACCGTCTATCAATGGAAAAGTGTCGGCTCTTCGGGTGAATCATATTTTTGCTACACTAGGACGCTTATAGTCTCCAAAAACGCCGTCATCGAGGTGAACGGCGGCTCGAAACGTGCAGTGGGCGCTTGCATGGAACCTATGGTAGTAATCTAAGACACACTGACAGCTGCGAACTATTGGCATTCCTTCATGCTTTATATCTTCCCGGACGGCGATGTCATCTTTCAGCAGTATAATTGTCCGTGTCTGGGAGCCAGACCCGTGCTACGTTGGTTTGAGGAACGTTATAGTGAAGTCACGTTGATGTCTCTGCGCGACAAAATTCGCCTGATTTAAGTCCTATGGAACCACCTGGGTCGCTATTGGGTGCCATCACCGCGTGCACAAATCTGCGGTCCGATATTTACGCAAATTACAAGACCTGAAGGTAGATATCTAATGCCACGTACCTTCACAAACATACAAATTATCGGATCTACAATAAGCATATGTATTTCGTTCCAAAGACAGACAAGCAAGCTATTAAACAGCTGGTAATAATGTTGTGGCTCATCAGTATAGATGGTTCAACCATCCCAGGAATCGAGAATCTCGACATTTTTACCTTTTATCAATATCTATACTAGCAAGATATCAGTACATTCGTCGGTACAATGGTGGGTTCTTCGGTTTGCTATGAGAAGAGACCGAGTGGGCATTGTAACATAAAAACTATTAGCTCACTTTAATACAACATAGATTTCAAGAATTACTTAACTTCCAACTATCCATTTCCACAGGAATGTCATGAGTGGTTACAACTATCTCTGAACATTAACGCATCATTTAATACAGACAAAATACAATTCTCTCACTCAGAGTACATTTAACAATAACTTTCACGTAATGCTCTGCCTAATACATTGATCGCACAATAGGCCTAATAGAAGACGATGACGTCGTCTTAGTCAATGATCACCGTTGGACCCAGGGGTACTGTATTGGGCCGTAAGTACCGTAAGTAGAAGACCCGTTGTGGCGGAGTAGCGGAACGTTTCTGGGCGTACTTACGCCGATGCAGCTCATTTGTCGATGCGGCTTGCAGAGACTATCTGTTCTTGTAGTTGCGTTGCAAGGTACCAACCTTGCTTTCGAAAACTGCTATTTAGACACCAAGCCCGGGGATTCCAAAACTTTGGAGAATATTTTAATTTTAACCTTAAATTTCTTGAGTAATGTCGGATTTGCTGTTGTAATTTTTCATTTACTTTATTAATTCTGGGTTATATTAACATGCCATGCCAATTGGTAATTGCGGGTGCACTGACTTCGTCCCTTTTGCGATTACTGGCAAGGATTGACAGAAGTCTACAGAGAAGAAACTGGTACAGCCAGCCATAGGACTATTGTTGTTACGCAAATGTCGAATTGTTCTGTGGAATGTGCCAGTCTGTGTTTTGTGGGATATTGAAACCTGATCCCAAACAATCGAAGCAGAATCCAGCATCAATTACCAGTATTACTTTTTTACATGCCATAGGTAGGGAATGTTTGTATTCAGAATGATCCGCGATGCTACTGCCATTGTGACGCCCATCCGTGCTAGATGGCAAAGACATCGTTTTCAAAGCGGCAGGGAACTTCATTTCATTGTGCCTCAGCCAATCAGCACGAAATATTTCCAAATTACATACACTAACCTTTCTCGTGATTCACTCTACCTACTACTGAAAACCGAATCAAAATCCCTATAGTAGTTCCTGCGATTTTTGACGGATTAAGAATGCTATAGGCGTTCGTAATGGCAGAAATAGGACATCTTCATCTACGTGATTACTCTGCTGTTCACAATAAAGTGTCTGGCAGAGGGTTCAATGAACCACCTTCAAGCTGTCTCTCTACCGTTTCACTCTCGAACGGCGCGCGTGAAAAGCGAGTACTTAATTTTTTTTGTGCGATCACTGATTTCTCTTATTTTATCGTGATCATCATTTCTCCCTATTTAGGTGGGCACAAACAGAATGTTTTCGCAAACGGAGGAGAAAACGGATGATTGAAATTTCATGAGAAGATCCCATCGCAACGAAAAACGCCTTTGTTTTAATGACTGCCACTCCAATTCACGTATCATGTCTGTGACACTATCTACCCTACTTCGTGATAATACAAAACGAACTGCACTTCTTTGTACTTTTTCGATGTCATCCGTCAGTGCCATCTGATGCGGATCCCACACCGCACAACAATACTCCAGGATATATGTGTTATAGTAACGAACTGACAATGGTTATTTCTTTTTACTTGCACTTGAAACCTAGCTGCTTCCCAAACTTTATGATTCTAGGTCAACGGTAAGTACCCTACACGTTTTTATAAGTGAGTTCGCGAGTATAAAAAAAATCGCCGTATATTTTGATTGCATTGGCTTAGAAGCTTAAAGTTTCTGCACCGCCAGGAGACAGTAGGCCTTACACTGTAACATAAATTTTAGCTTGATATCTCTACACGTTCCTGAAAGAAAGCGGTCTTAACAGTCGAGCAGACAAAGAGCCGTACGGACAACTAAATTATCCTATAATGGTTCCGTTTTTACCAATTGCGGGACAGAATTCTAAAAAAGTTGTGGATTTGGGTATCTACGTTATTAGTGGGGGCTCGAATTTAAGCCGTTTGAGAACAAACTGAAGCTATATGTCACTTCAACCACATGTAAATCAGGGCAATGGATTAGTACAGTAATACCAACTAGAAAATATCGTAGCCCGTATTTCATGATGGGACAATTAATGTGAAATATCATAAACAACAATCACACAAATGAATCTAAAGCAGATCTGAAAATTTCTGTACGTCAGTATGTGTTTTTGTGTAAAATCTAATTCCTAAACTTAATTAAAAGTATTTTTTCTCAAAACATTATGTCAGTTATAACAAGACTCTAGTTCCTCCTTGAGAGTGGCAGTCGTGCTAAGACACGACAGTATCATACCTCCTCAATCTTGGACGCTTTCCATTAACTTCAGTAACCCACTTGCCTCAGAAGATTACAATTACGTTACTAATTAAACGAGAATTATAGAAAGTGAAACAGATAATGACCGTTTACTGTCACTGTTACCTATAAAAAGAGACGTATTCGACATTAATTCGGGTACTTTGTATTTACGGGTGTGCCTTAATGCGGTAATTTAAGATTTATGGGGACGATTGGATCTACAACCAGAAACTGACAGTCCTATTCATAAATAAATCACAATCAATCATTAGTGTGTGTGGTTTCTAATGACTTCACCACAACAAAACTGGCAAGTAACGAGACCCATCAATTGCACTGATATTGCCTTTTATTATATAGCTGTTATGAAGACAGCAGCTCGTTTAAATGATTCGTAATTTAGCAGTTATTTATGGATACGATGCAGACCATGTATATGATACATACTTCTTTTATAAAGATTTACGTCTTCATACCGTACCCATTGATTTTCACAAAGGGCAAAATATTCCTTCAATATGAGCCTTATAACGAAAAGAACCTGAGTTTCTGCTATAACCAGTTAAGCTGATGTAGAAGTTGAAGCACTAGACAAGTATTTTTGAAGGAGCAGGATTAGAATCCGCACTCGACCATACTTGTTTTGGTTTCTCTATGTACTAAAGGCAAATTTCAAGACAATTCTTTAAAATAGTGGCTGTGGTCGGTTTTATTCGTCATTCTCGTCCAATTATAGTTTATGATCTGTCTCTGACGTCGCCGGTATTATATACGCCAAATCTCCTTACAGAGCACACGTATGTTTGATCACAGCCGGTAACAATTACATCGCTTAACATCTTTAAAAAAGAGTCAAACCATAAATAACTCAGACTAATTTCATTCATTACCCTCGGCCACACACCGCACAGTACGGATGCAGATGATTTAAAGCCAGTGAATGCAATGCGAACTAATGCAAAATTGATGTAAATGAGTTACTGTTCCGTTATTGTTCCTATAATTTCATTATGACGAACAATAAAAATGTCAGTTGGGCTAATCCAAGATTATTTACGAATTATTGTTTGCTTAGTAATTTACGATTTCAGCCTTCTGGTGGCTGCAACAGGAGTAGTACCAAACTCAGATGTGAACATGATTATATTCGGGCGGGGGAGGGGTGGTTGTGGAACGGGGCGGGGGGCAGATGCTCGCCGCGTGCAGTAAGATCAAAGCTACACGTGACCCTCTGATCATACAAAATCTGAGCAACTCAGGTAACTTGACCAATTTAGCTACTTATTAGTTTGACGCACCCGCCTTTATCGAGCTGGGGGCTGGTCAGCGTCACCAGTGTTGCAGACTCGTAAACAATAGTCATGTTTCATGGATCCCACTGAGGAAAGCTGTATGTCCCAATTTGATAGAAAACTTTAGAAAATGCCACAACCACTATGTGGGACACGTATCGATTCTGTGGAGTTCTGCTGAGGTCAAACAATCGTCAGGAAGCAGTCTCTGAGGCACAGTTGTGTTAAGCTAGTCCACATTAGGCGGGGTTCTGTCTGGATCAACGTTCATTGCTATAGGAATTGTATGGAATTTTCAACGAAAAGCCAAAAAATCTTTTGGCCCGCTGGGCAGTAATCACAACCGAATAAACAACAGGTCTGGTGTTGTTAGTCCACCAGAGAAGCCGCCGTAGCCCACAGGTGATAATTTTAGTAACAGACTACACCTTGTGTTAAATAATGAATTGATTGCTTTTAAACAGAAGAAGAGATTTACTAAATTTCTACATTCATAATGGGTTACACCGATATGCATGGTCATTAAAAATCGTTGAAAAGGAGTCATAATAGTATATTTATGCTTTTCCGAAGCAAAAAAATTATTAATTTCCATATCTCTTGGAGAGATTTCATTACCAGCAAGTCAGCAAGTTAGACATCGTTCTAAATTACAATTATGGGATATTCAGCTTTGACGTAATGTACCTTGGCACCAGAGAACTGCTGTAAGATTGGGAAAATGTGATTTGAAACTGGACAACTGAAGAGTGGGAATGCCCAACGTTGTCAGTGGCAAATATCAAAATGGGAATAATCAAAAGAAAATCTCTTTTTGTTCATAACTTATTTATATCCAAAAACCTGAAAAGGTATTCTGAATTATGCTCACTCATCACTGCAGAAAATAATGAAACAAATTAGAGAATAAACAATTTACTACGAACGTTGCAGGTGCCATACCAGGAAACTGACTGGTTCTATCAAGGAGAAGTACTCAGACACGGCCATGTGATTCGGCACATATTCGGCAGGTCACTTGTGTATAGCCACGAAAAGTCTAACAGGGAACCCCTTGAGAGCGAGGTCGCAAGTTCAGTCTACAGTAAGGCTTATTTACAGTGTTGTGTTAACAATTATGGCAGGAAAAATACAAGCTGTTAATGATCCCCTGGCCGGGGTGGCCGAGCGGCTCTAGGCGCAACAATCTGGAGCCGCGGGTCCCCTACGGCCGCAGGTTCGAATCCTGCCTCTGGCATGGATGTGTGCGATGTCCTTAGGTTAGTTAGGTTTAAGTAGTTGTAAGTTCTAGGGGACTGATGACTACAACAGTTAAGTCCCATAGTGCTCAGAGCCTTTTGTACCATTTTGTTAATGATCCCCCATGTGCATCTGGATGGCGACAGAGAATGATCGTCCGGGAGGTGCAGAGGTATGTATTGCGTTTCACAAAATGGACATCGTCGACATTCAAGAAACGTTCAAAACAAACCATTAACTTGCACCATGAGCACGGTGTAAAAAATGGCGCGTCACAGTGATCACAAAGTTTCGCACCATCAAGATCGAGGGCTAACTCCTTGGGAGTTGCAAGACGTGCAGGAAAGATAGCTACTCTCAAAGAATGCATATAAAATCAGATTGGTACAACGCGGTGATGAGAACTGATAGAACGTGATGGCATGCAACCGAATGCGAAACAGTCTGTCGTGGAGTTTATCGTGATACCGGCTACCCTTTAAGACGTAGCTGCAGATAGTGAGATAATATGCTTTATAGGCACGGAAAAAAACAAACATCCAGAATCTGAATTTGTCCAGTAGTTGCACATGGCATGAATGGAAATATCACACACGTTTCAGGACGTATAGTTTGGTCTAAAGGAGTGTGATTTTTAGACGCAGCCTTGGAATCAAGCAAAAGCAATGAAAGAATTGTAGGGGGCAGAGCATCTCCAACCTCTCACACCACAATAAATGTAACTTCCCACCCAATATACCATCCAGATTAACAATCGGCATAGTTGTCTGCGTATATATTAAAGCAATGGTGTTAGTTGATCTTGATACAACTCTCCTGGTATCTCTAATTTCCAGGGTTCCTTTCGTATGCATATGCTCTTAAAATCCCGACTGGTCGGAGTTGAAAACAATTTGCTTACTGAGCGATGGGATAAATTTGTTTATCTCATCTACAAATCTTCGACCAGATTTCGAAATTTGCTGTGCATCGTCATGTTGACGCTTTGTTTGAAATTTCGTCTTCCAATCCTGTACCACTGTTTGAAGTTATACAACCATTCCCTGGAATCACTGCAATCTATGTCGGACGCAGTTTGCTGTGCATAACGTAGTAGGTCAATATCATGCATATCTTGTAAATTGTATCGAGCATCTTTGACATGTGCATATATCAGCTTATGTAATAAGTGCGCCTTGTCCTCTCTCGAATGTCCAAGGATTTTCTTATGTACTACACGGTCATATTGCTGCGGACTGATTCGAAATCTGTTCATGATTGTTTCTTTACTATGCTGCGAGTGATCTTCCATGTACGTAATTATGTTTAGTACCCACTCCTTGGACAAGGATTGTCCCTCACTACGTTTCAGTGGAGACGGGATTTGTCGCTCTCTGTCCGACAAGGATAACGAACTACATGGATCGGCACCTGTTTCAGTATCACTTTCACTTGTTAATTACGTGTCGTCTTCACTGTACTCCTCATGTACACAGTAGAGCGTATACGACAGCTCATATTCCACTGAATCACCTTGCAGAAACATCAATATTTCATCCGCCATGTCTTTCTCGCTCTGCGAAATTCCTTGACTTCACTTCTGACGAAATGTCAAATACGGCAACTGTTGTTGTAGATATAACGACATGTTTGCATTGTTTATTGTTGCATTTGCTCCGTTATGTATCAACACCACTAGCACTGTAGCACCGATGTGAGTTACTCATCGCTCTGAAGCAGTTCAGCTACGCTCCGTAGCCTCTTGCTGTGCTCACCTTATCTCCAGTACCGCCCCCTGTTGCCATTAGCAGCCAATCTTTTTGGTATAGCCAAAGCGATAATGCTCAGAAAAGTGATTTCTTTCGATCAATATTTTCTTGTTCATTTAAGGTGATTTTTTTCCCTTTCACGATTATTCGGTATCATTCTGTCGTAATGTATGGCTCTTTTCTACTGTTCTCCTCCTCTGTTTTAGCCTATCCGTATCACGAAACTACATAATACCTCTTCATTCCATCACAGTAATACCGTTTCCTGCTTTTAGGAATTTCCACTTTATGCTAACCGAAATATGCACGCTTTTGACATTCTAAAATTTCGTAGCTCAGAATTTTAAGGTCTATTACATATTTTAGGCTTTTATCAAAAGCGGCCTCAAACTGGTGATGTGCATTGTTAGTGGATTTACTGAGAACGAATGTATGTCGATACGACCGCTGTTATCATAGCGTTTGGCTTCAGCTTTAGGATATCTTGGTTTTGTTTGGAAACACTATCTTAGAAACGACGTCGTGGCTCTAAGATATGCTACATAACTAATGTTTATCTGTGACTTCCTTATCTATGTGTTTCAGCAATTATCTTCTATCTAGAAAGTACTGGTTATACTCAGCTAAATAAGTACGCTACAATCAGTTGCACGTGCACCATACATAGTTATCCGGACTGCCATTTAGTATGAATAGAGCGCACACTGTATTCCTTTAGAATTCATCATTCGTTTTCAGACCACATATACTGTTTCGTCCATCATTTAGAAAGTTCGCCGGCCGGTGTGACCGAGCGGCTCTAGTGGCTTCAGACTGGAACCGCGCGACCGCTACCGTCGCAGGTTCGAATCCTGCCTCGGGCATGGATGTGTGTGATGTCTTTAGGTTAATTAGGTTTAAGTAGTTCTAAGTTCTAGGGGACTGATGACCTCACATGTTGAGCCCCATAGTGCTCAGAGCCATTTGAACCACTTTTTTTTAGAACGTTCATCATTCTGCCAGAACTTCCTGAAAGACAAAATGTCACGTTATTCAAGAAAGTCAGTAAAAGTCCTTTGCAACTTTGAAGGGCATGATACATTCAATAGATGGTTGCATAAATGTATAATTAACACAAGAATTGACTCTCAAATTACCGCCAACGGCAGCCTCACAACAGGCTAGAACTCGTTCTACACGCCACGTACCTGTTATGCCCAGTTGCCTTATGAAAAGGAACCACGGAAAGTCATACTCGCTAGTATCAGCATTTTTATCGACGTTTAGAAACTGTTACAGATCTACTATAGTTTCTCGCTTTCATTTGTTTTAGATGATAAGTTGCTCATCTTCATGTCTAAAGAGTTTTAGAGGAAAATTAAATGTTCTGTTATAACAATAATAACTCCCGTACTTGTATAAACCACGGAAAGTCATACTCGCTAGAGTCAGCATCTTTATCGACGTCTAGAAACTATTACAGATCTACAACAGTTTCACGCTTTCATTTGTTTTAGTTAATAAGTTGCTCCTATTCATGTCTAAAAAGTTTTACAGGAAAATTAAATGTTGAGTTATAACAATAATAACTCCCGTACTTATCTAGGCTTGAGAGCAGTACGGAGGACCCTGGCCATAGTCTTCGCCGAATAGTTCCCCGTGCCTTCGTATATCCTGTAGCTGGTGCTTTGAAAAGTCTCCTATACAATGCGAATGACTACAGTGAGTACTTTTTCTGTCCACTTCTGTGGTTCTGATGTTATGGGTGTAAATAAAAGGGAGGATGAAGCCATGCGCTCTCACATAGTTCCTGCTTTCCAGAAGGATTGTTCACGCCATCCTGTCCCACTTTACGTCTCTATCCTAAAGGAGAATCACCGTCAGCACTACCTTATGTCGTTATTTGAGACACAAAACCGTAAGGAGATTTAGAACTTAACGTATACATTTTCGTATAGTTTTGTTTCCAGGAACTCTACAGTCTCCGGATCGCACAGCATGAGGATTGCTGCCTTTATTCACATAGCCAAAGTCGCTAATGTTACAGCTATATCGGCTCCTCTGTAAGTATAGTGCGAAGTCTTCCCCTAAGACTTTCTTTCCTGTCGGCCTTTGTCCCGCGTCAACGCACCGTCGGCCATGTTACTACGGACTGGGCAGTGTTAGTTGCAGAGGGTGACCGGATGCCCTTCCTGCCACCACGCCGAACGCCCTGGGACGGAATTAGTGTACCCCAGCAGTCTGCGTCTAGGGTAAGTCATGAAATAGCGCGAACGTTTTCAAATGTCTGGTAGTCGTGTAACTGAGGCGGAACGTGGGGACCAGCCCAGTATTCACCAACCGGGATGTGGAAAACTGCCTAAAAACCACATCCAGGCTGGCCGGCACACAGCCCCTCGTCGTTAATCCGCCGGGCGGATTCAATCCGGGGCCGGCGCGCCTACCCCGGTCCAGGATGCAGCTCATTAGCGCTCTCAGCTATCCTGGTGGGTCTTTGAAACAGAATGATACGATCAATTTAGACTGCTGGCCATAAAAATTGTAGCGTCAAAGGATAGCAAATAATGAAATTCTACATATTGCACATTTAGAGTAGACTAGTTTGAACATAAATTTGTATGTGATTTGGAGGTATACAGGATGCGAAATTTACTATTCAGAGCTTCCACCTCCGGCAGCAAAACGGTTCTAACCCGGATGAGCATCGAGTTGAACTGAGCTTGGATGACAGATGTGCTGCTTCAGCTCTCTGCCAGAGCTCTTAAACTGCAGTCAGACTCCAACTGCCGCCTGGTACACACCTGGAGACTGGTGAGTTAGGCATTTACCTTCGTGTTTCCTTACTAGCAAATTTCTTAAATTTCGTTAATGTCTCCTCTATTTAATCTCGTGTTTTGTAACTCTAACTTCATGCAACCCGTAGCGTAGTAGATACTCATTTGTTTACTTTGCAGAGCCAGGGACAGTACGTTTCAGGCTAGACTCATGGAGGCCATGTGACGTGCGGAGAATACAGGGTGAAGAAAAATTGGCGCACTCGGACTTCACTGTGCGATTCCTCACATACTGGCAATACAAAAATGTCTCTCACAGCCGGCCGCGGTGGTCTAGCGGTTCTAGGCGCGCAGTCCGGAACCGCGCGACTGCTACGGTCGCAGGTTCGAATCCTGCCTCGGGCATGGATGTGTGTAGTATCCTTAGGTTAGTTAGGTTTAATTAGTTGTAAGTTATAGGCGACTGATGACCTCAGATATTAAGTCGCATAGTGCTCAGAGCCATTTGAACCATTTGTCTCTCACAAAATTTCGCCCTTCGCATATTTCAGGCAGTAATTTGGCGTTAAAGATTGGCAATCTGGCAACACTGTAATCACATGTACGGTAACTATGTCGATCAGCAAAACCAGCGCTGATGTTCAGGTGGTGCAGTGGTTTTCTTTTTGGGATAGCATGCAGGAGGTCGAGGGTTCGATTATGGGTCGAGGCTTATTTATTTTTGTTTGCTAAAAGTAGTCTGTGTGGTGTGGTATCTGGAGTCTCAATCGTCATTCAGCGATTACAATGGGACTCCTACAAAATAATTGCAGTTACGTACTACGAACACAAAAATGAAAGTACAGTCATTTTCATTGGTCAGCTTTTAAAGAAACCTCTTGCACGTTGTGAACACGAACTGTTTCGTGCCACTGCATCTACTAGGCTCCAAACCGTTGTTCTGAGTATCCTCTCCCAATGGTAACATCGAAATTATTTGCAAATCACTCATGGTGACGTAGGGTCCTACCGAAATGTAATGGATCTGAAAGTGGTAAGAATAATAGTTCATATTAATCTATTGGACATTTGGGGAAAGGTACACGCAAGTCAGGTTTTGAATCTAGTAGATGCAGTGATGTGGAACAATTCGCGTCCACGACATGCAAAAGGTATGCTTAAAAGCTGACCAATGAAAACGACTGTTCTTCCATTTCTGTGTTCGTAGTACGTAACTGCAAATGATTTATAGAAGACGCACTGTATGACGGTTAAGACTCCAGATACCGTACCACCCAGACTACTTCCAGCAAATAAAAATTAATATGCTTCGCCGCAGAATCGAACCTTCGACCTCATGCATGCTATCCTAAAAAAAAAAAAAAAAAAAAAAAACTGCCCTTTGCATCAGCTGCACAGTAGTGCTATCTTTCCTCACAGAGGTATTTACTGTACATGTGATTACAGTGCTGCCAGACTGCCAATCTTTAACCACCATTTACTGCCCGCAATATCAGAAGGACGAAACTTTGTGAATCACATTTTTGTACTGGAAGTATGTGAGGAATCGCGCTGAGGAGGCCGAGTGCACGAATTTTTCTTCTCCCTGTACATTTAGGTGTAGATGCAGATGTAGTGGTAGCGTGAGACTCTGTGGACAAACCATGAGCAGAGGTTTTCAGCCGGTGAGACATCTGGAGAGAGTGCTATCCCGAATTTTGTTCTGATCCCAACGGCATCCCATATCATCACGACAAATGCTGGTCAAGTGTGTCGAAGACGAATAGTCTGAGCCCTGCGGTATTAGCCAAGCGGTCTTGGGCGCAGCGGTAATGGATTGTGCGGCTGGTCCCGGCGGAGGTTCGAGTCCACCCTCGGGCATGAGTGTGTGTGTGCGTTTGTACTTAGGATAATTTAGGTTAATTAGTGTGTAAGCTTAGGGACTGATGACCTTAGCAGTTAAGTCCCATAAGATTTCACACACATCTGAACAATTTTGAAGGAATAGTCTGATATCTTTCGTTCTCCTCGGAGTCTCCACACAAGGATACGACCGTAGTGATGCTGTACATTGAACTGGCAGTCATTTGAAAAGATAACCTGTTGGTGCTGCTCAGTCGAGAAGGGAGAGACTAATTACAATTGAAGCTTACTGGGAAATGACGTCGAAATGGAGTGTACTTGTCCCGCTCACTTGTCGACTGTTTAGTGGTTGCATAGAGTTTTAGGAAGATACGTTGCATCAGTGAACCCTCGGAAATCGTGACATATTCGGAAATGAGCACCAAATATTTGTGATAAGCTAGAATATAAATGTCACTGTTGCTCGTTTCCCTAGCAGCCATTTAAGCTGTACTCTCAGATTCCTGCCTAATTACTGCTTTGTAAATCGCGACATACTCTGAAAAGATAGCTAAATATTTGTAACATACAAGAATACTAATATTGCTGCTGTTCGTCTCGTTGCAGCAATTTAAACTTCCGTTTTTTCATCAGATTGAGGTCACAAAATCGAACGAACTCATTACTGAGAGAAAGCGATGTTATATATAAATGAAATCTAATATTGCAAAATATACTTTTACTATATTAATATGAAAGTCCCCGAATTTTTTACAAACTCGAAGGGGTATAAAAAATATTTCAGTATAGCAGGTACCGAACCTAGTTCTTGTCACTCCGTCAAGCGACGTCTCTGACTCCTAACCGTCAGTGAATACATACAACTTTCATCGTAGAGGCACCTGAAAATGCTTTTACCACTGATGTGTTACTAACCAACATTTAATTGTAACTTGATAAGTCTTCACTGCGTCATTGCACTGAAACAGCATACTGTCTTAACACGCAAGTTATGACATGGAAACAACGAAATATTGCGAAATCCAATATGACGTCTCCAAAGTCCTTCATTTGTCGACTGCTACCCTGTTTCGTGTTCGCATTGAGTTTTATGGAAGACACGTCATTTTCACTTCACTTCGCAGTAAGCTGTGTCCTCTGTTGTAATTGGGTGCACCACTATCGCCATGCTTCTGGATGCTGCCACGTCAAAAGCAATCACAACGATAGGCTGTCTATTGCGCTCCACTCGGCATCGCAATATCTGTGGGGATACTTAACTAGCAGAAAACAACTGCACTTCTGACACAAGATATGTGGCGTGGTTGCAAGACGCTGCACGGCCGGACAAACGATATGGGCATCCGCCCGAACGCTAACCGTATGAGGCCGTTGAGAATATACATGGCGCTTTAAGTATGGCACTTCTGCACCAGTTAATTCCATATTTACATGACAGTCGTGGAATCCCGACAATCGCGATCAATAATATAACGGAATGATAAACCATAGTCTCTACAGGCCGCAATCCTGCCACTGTAGAATTCTGACACGTATTGGTAGACGCTTCTCCTTGTTGTGCAATTGCTGAATGAGATAAATGTTCCATAATCTTTCCTTATGTGCAGAATGTATTGGCGTTACTTCTGCCTACTACTTACGTATTGCGCTTGCGCCCGAATGCAGAACAGTTCCATATCCGAGCGTGCACTACCATTAATGCCACACTGATGGTTTGAATTTTTCGCATTCCTCCTCCGTGGTGTTGCAGTTTAAATGACCAGCAGGGTATTATTCATTTTCGACATACGCTAGTGGCGCTACTACCCGAACATCCAACGAGTCTGCAATTTACTTCATAGCAACCGAAAGGCCATTGGGTCACCAGAATTTAAGAATAGTCGAAACATGTAATGAAACGACAAATGTTATGAGATACTTCCTAATATCGTGTCGGAGCTCCTTTTGCCGGCGGAGTACAACTAGGCACGTCATGGACTCAACAAGTCGTTGAAAGTCCCCTGCAGAAATATTGACCCGTGCTGGCTATATAGCTTTCCATAATTGTGAAAGTGCAGGAGTTTGTGCGCGAACTGACCACTGGATTATGTCCCATAAACCTTCGATGGGACTCATGTCGGTAGATCTGGGCGGCCATCTCATTCGCTACAATTGTCCAGGAATGTTCTTCAAACCGGCCTCGAAAAATTGTGGCCAAGTGACATGACGCGTTGTCATTCATTAAAATTCTATCGTTGTTTGGGAATATGGTGTCCATGAATGGCTCCAAAGGTCTCCAAGTAGCCGAGCTTCAAGTGGACCAGGCCCATACCACGTAAACACAACCCATACCATTATGGAGCCACCACAAGCTTGCTCAGTGCCTTGTTGACAACTTGGGTCCATGGCTCCGTGGGGTCTGCGCCACACTCGAAACCTACTGTCAGTTCTTAGCGACCGAAATCGGGAATGGGCCGGCCATGGTGGCCGAGCGGTTCTAGGCGCTTCAGTCCTGAACCGCGCGACTGCTAGTGTCGCAGGTTCGAATCCTGACTCGGGCAAGCATGTGAGTGATGTCCTTAGGTTAGTTAGGTTCAATCAGTTCTAAGTTCTAGAGGACTGCTGACCTCCGATGTTATATCCCATAGTTCTCATAGCCATTTGATTTTATATCGGGACTCATCTGATCAAGACACGGTTTTCCAGTCGCCTACGGTCCTACCGATATGGTCACGAGCCCAGGAGAGGTGTTGCAGACGATGTTATGCTGTTATCAAAGGCACTTGCGTCGGTTGTCTGTTGCCGTAGCACATCAGCTCAAGATTTCGCCACACTGTCCGAACGGATACGTTCGTCGTGCGTCCCTCTTTGATATCTGTGTTTATTCCACGCAGTGTTGCTTGACAGACAACTCTATACACCCAAACCGCTGCTCTCGGTCGTTAAGTGAAAGATGTCAGTCTCTGCGTTGTCCGTGGTAAGAGGTAATGCCTAAAATGTGGTATTCTCGCCACGTTCTTGACGCTGCGTTG
This sequence comes from Schistocerca gregaria, assembly GCF_023897955.1. Lineage (NCBI taxonomy): Eukaryota > Metazoa > Arthropoda > Insecta > Orthoptera > Acrididae > Schistocerca > Schistocerca gregaria. The sequence goes on along the minus strand of NC_064931.1, from coordinate 178,860,118 downwards.
CGGAATATTGAAATCTGAAACGATTTTCGAACTACAATTCAGCGTTCAAAGTCTGTTGATTCCCGTCGTGCGGCCTTAATCAAGTTGGAAAAGAGTTTGAAGTCATTTTGACTATTTTTCGACAGTGTCTGTCTCAAGAAATATGTAAAGGCTTTTTAAATTACCGCTACCAGTCGCAAACATTGTTAACTATTTTATTATTTATTTATTTTTCTACATGTTTCAAGGGAATACCTCATCTTCAGGCTAAATGGCATTACAAAAACAATTTCACGATAATATTATACAGATGTTACATAGTCTTTTCATAAATGCTGCAGTTATCTTTGTTCTTCTGGCGTGGCTGTCTCGTTGTGATGAGCTGAGGTGTTTCCATTTCCGTGGTTCTCTTGGCTTTCTTGGTCACTGTTCACAAAATTTCACTAATGTGACAGTAACTTGGAAACACGTTAACAAAAACAAATCTGTAGTCATTTTTTTGTGATCGTGTTTCCAAGTTACTGTTACTTTAGTGAAAATTTGTGAACAGTGATGAAGAAAGCCAAGAGAGCCACGGAAATGGAAACACCTCAGCTCATCACAACGAGACAGCCACGCCAGGAGAACAAAGATAACCGCAACATTTATGAAAAGACTATGTAACATCAGTATAATATTATCGTGAAATTGTTTTTGTAATGCCATTTAGCCTGAAGATGAGGTATTCCCTCGAAACATGTAGCAAAGCCGGCAAGTGTGGCCGAGCGGTTCTCGGCGCTTCATCCTGGAACCGCGCGACCGCTACGGTCGCAGGTTCGAATCCTGCCTGGATGTGTGTGATGTCCTTAGGTTAGTCAGGTTTAAGTAGTTCTAAGTTCTAGGGGACTGATGACCTCAGATGTTAAGTCCCATAGTGCTCAGAGCCATTTGAACCATGTAGCAAAATAAATAAATAATAGTGGGTTAGATAGAGCAGCAATCAGTCGTAAAATTAGGTTGCTTTAATATGACAACGCAGATCAGATTTCGACCTGTGTCACGTTATTATTAATGCAGTGAGGAATTGGAGCAGTTGTTCGTGTTCATGTGAATGCTTACACAGTTCAACAAATAATACATTACTTAACAAAGTCTGTGTCTGGTAGCGGTAATTTGAAAAAACCTTTACACGTACGAAAACTTTTCACATGGCTCACCTGAGTACAAATGACAGCTCCGTCAATCCACTGCCATTTTATATCTTGTGAACGCGATACTGCCGCCATCTGTAGATGTGCATATCCCTATCGCATGACTTTTGTCACCTCAGTGTGATCCCATTCAGCAGTCGAGGGGTTACCTCCATTCCGACGCCAGTTGTGTCTGTCATGCGCTGTGCTGTGACCTGCATTTGCTTAGGGTAAGCGGACAACGCTGAGCGACGAACGAATCATGACAGTGTAGTATGAGCGGCAGTCGAGCGTCGCTGGAGATTCCAGGACGGCGTCTGTGGTGGCGCAGGCGTTCACGTGCCTTCACGCCTGCTGCCCGCTGACTCGGAACGGGAACCGGTACTAGCGCGTATTCTGCTGTCTTATGCACGCCTTTATGTGACCCGCTTGATGGGAACACTTCTGTCACAGAAGATGTAACTACAAGCCGCACGCAGGAAAGCATTTTTTTCATTCTGTAATGTAAAGACAAAGTTTGTAGCTGAGTCGTGGATGTATGTACAATGAATAAATGCACTGTGTGTTTTCCCTGAGTTGCTCATTTGGACTGCTGTTAGAGATCTGGCCAGGTCATCCACTTACGTTCACACCTATTTAAGCTTGACTTTCCCTTTCAAATACGAGAGAATTGCTTTCTTGGGAACACGTATTTAGTTGAACATACTTTCTAACATTTATTTCCAGCTGGTACGAGTACATGCCATCCCTGAAGTGTGATTGTCGGAGGATCCCAAGGAGGAAATCGATGGATGTCAAATCCACAGTAATAATGGAGCAAATAAGCAGCTGGGTTCTTCTTAAAACAAAAACATTGTTGATCAACACTTCTTCACCTTTAATTTTGTTTACATACAAAAAGGGGCACTTATATTTTGCAAGAAGCTTTCTCATAATAAGTTTTCATTTGAAATGTATCAGACTCTCTCATCTGTACATTGTTTAATTTACCTTGAACTTTCGGTCGTGCAGTTCTATATTGCTCAATTCTTCGATATTTTCATCCGTGTTGACGGATTTGAGACATCATTCTTGCATTACTGTACAGTATCTCCGGATATGTAAGGCAATATTCTCATGAAAGGCATATTAAGGCAATTGCAGGAAACCAAAAAGCGCATAGTTAAAAACCGGACCTCGTGAAAATAATCCATGCGATGAACGATTGCTCCATTTCATTCACTGGCTCCTCACACCCCATAATATGTTCGAGTAACGTATCATGTCAGTCCGCTGCCATTCCATGAGAGCATTCAGCTGTTAATTCATAGCTAATTCACCTATATTACGAAACGTTTGCAGACACACTACTGGCCATTACAATTGCTACACCAAGAAGAAATGCAGATGATAAACGGGTATTCATTGGACAAATATATTATACTAGAACTGACATGGGATTACATTTTCACGCAATTTGGGTGCATAGATCCTGAGAAATCAGTACCCAGAACAACCACCTCTGGCCGTAATTACGGCATTGATACGCCTGGACATTGAGTCAAACACAGCATGAATGGCTTGTACAGGTACAACTGCTCATGCAGCTTCAACACGATACAACAGTTCATCAGGAGCGGTGACTGGCGTATTGTGACGAGCCAGTTGCTCGGCCACCATTGACCAGACATTTTCAGTTGGTGAGATCAGTCAAACATTTTCTGTATCCAGAAAGGTCCGTATAGGACCTGCAACATGCGATCGTGCATTATCCTCCTAAAATATAGGGTTTTGCAGGGATCGAATGAAGGGTAGAGCCACGGGTCGTAACACATCTGAAATGTAACGTCCACTGTTCAAAGCGCCGTCAATGCAAACAATAGGTGACCGAGACGTGTAACCAATGATACTCCATCACGGCGGGTGATACGCCAGTCTGGCGATGACGAAAACACGCTTCCAATGAGCGTTCACCCAGGTATCGCCAAACACGGATGTGGCCATCGCGATGCTGTAAACAGAACCTGGATTCATCCGAAAAAATGACGTTTTGCCATTCGTGCAACCAGGTTCGTCGTTGAGTACACCATCGCAGGCGCTCCTGTCTGTGATGCAGCGTCAAGGGTAACCGCAGCCATGGTCTTCGAGCTGATAGTACATGCTGCTGCAAACGTTGTCAAACTGTTCGTGCAGATGGTTGTTGTCTTGCAAAGGTCCCCATCTGTTGACTCAGGGATCGAGACGTGGCTGCACGATGCGTTACAGCCATGCGGATAACATGCCTTTCATCTCGACTGCTAGTGATACGAGGCCGTTTCGATCCAGCACGGCGTTCCGTATTACCCTCCTGAACCCACCGATTCCATATTCTGCTAACAGTCATAGGATCTCGACCAACGTGAGCAGTAACGTCGCTATACGATAAACCGCAATCTTGATAGGCTACAATACAACCTTTATCGAAGTCGGAAATGTGGTGGTACGCATCTCTTCTCCTTACACGAGGCATCACAACAACGTTTCACCAGGCAACGCCTGGCCGTTGAAACTGCTACACCAAGAAGAAATACAGATGACAAACGGGTATTCATTGGACAAATATATTACACTAGAACTGACATGGGATTACATTTTCACGCAATTTGGGTGCATAGATCCTGAAAAATCAGTACCCAGAACAACCACCTCTGGCAGTAATAACGGCCTTGATACGCCTGGGCATATAATCAAACCGAGCTTGGATGGCGTGTACAGGTACAGCTGCCCATGCAGCTTCAACACGATATCACAGTTCATCAAGAGTAGTGACTGGCGTATTGTGACAAATCAGTTGCTCGACCACCATTGACCAGACGTTTTCAATTGGAGAGATCTGCAGAATGTGCTGGCCAGGGCAGCAGTCGAACATTTTCTGTATCCAGAAAGGCCCGTACAGGACCTGCAACATGCGGTCGTGCATTATCTTACTGAAATATAGGGTTTCGCAGGGATCGAATGAAGGGTAGGGCCGTAACACATCTGAAATGTAACGTCCACTGTTCAAAGTGCTGTCAATGCGAACGAGAGGTGACCGAGATGTGTAACCAATGGCACCCCATACCATCACGCGGGGTGATACGCCAGTATAGCGATGACGAATACACGCTTCCAATGAGCGTTCACCGCGATGTGGCTAAACACGGATGCGACCATCACGATGCTATAAACAGAACCTGGATTCATTCGAAAAAATGACGTTTTGCCATTCGTGCACCCAGGTTCGTCGTTGAGTACACCATCGCAGGCGCTCCTGTCTGTGATACAGCGTCAAGGGTAACATCAGCCATGATCCCCGAGCTGATAGTCCATGCTGTTGCGAACGTCGTAGAACTGTTCCTGCAGATGGTTGTGGTCTTGCAAACGTCCCCATCTGTTGACTCAGGGATCGAGACAAGGCTGCACGATCCGTTACAGCCATGCGGATAAGATGACTGTCATCTCGACTACTAGTGATACGAGGCCGTTGGGATCCAGCATGGCGTTCCGTATAACGCTCCTGAACTCAATGATTCCATATTCTGCTAACAGTTATTGGATCTCGACCAACGCGAGCAGCAATGTCGCGATATGATAAATCGCAATCGCGATAGGCTACAATCCGACCTTTATAAAAGTCGGAAACGTGATGGTACCCATTTCTCCTCCTTACACGAGTCATCACAACTACGTTTCACCATGCAACGCCGGTCAACTGCTGTTTGTGTATGAGAAATCAATTGGAAACTTTCCTCATGTCAGCACGTTGTAGGTGTCGCCACCGGCGCCAACCTCGTGTGAATGCTCTGAAAAGCTAATCATTTGCATATCACAGCATCTTCTTCCTGTCGGTTAAAATTCGTGCCTGTAGCATGTCATCTTCGTGGTATAGCAATTTTAATGGCCAGTAGTGTAACTTTGACAAATACACAAATGTGTCGCAATCAAAGGGTGACACACGAAATAATGAATCATCTTTAGAACAACAAGCGCAAGTCTCAGATACGTAAAATGTTCAACCAAAGTAACTAGTGTTGACGCTTCTATACAAGTGCCTAGTCTTGAAGCTACTACTGAATGGGCCGCGACCAGTCGGGCGCGGCGCTTTTCACATAGGGGCCGCTATTGTCGCGTTGTCGTCCTGGAGAAGGGTAGGTCAGTTTGCGATTGGCTGACGTCTTCCCACAGCCATCTCTGGGTTAGGTTAGGTTAGTGTTGTTTAACGTCAGCCATCTCTGCTCTGTCGTTACGGTTGACTTCACACCGTAACAAAAAGAAACGTCACAAAAATTATAAAGAGCCCACATATTGTTTTACTATGCACTTACCGACGTGAAATAAATGCAATGACTTCCACTAGTTTAAATCGAAAGTTTTGTAGGAACGTCAGCACCTTTAATACACTTTTCAGCTCTCTTGCCCAGTTCTGTGGTCTTCTTAGCTTTCTTTTATTAGTATAGCACTATTCGTGGTCACCGGAGTTTAGTTTTTTCAACAGACTTCGATTTTTGTCGGCTTCTGCGTGTCACATGGAAATGAATAACAATAATGCCAAATGACAGTGATCGAACAATGTTTTGTTCTCTCGCAGTCACAACGTCCAGGTATTCCATCGTACAGAAAGACCCTACTTAATCTTAGAATCACAAATCAAATGGCTCTGAGCACTATGGGACTTAACATCTGAGGTCATCAGTCCCCTAGAACTTACAATTACTTAAACCTAACTAACCTAAGGACATCACACACATCCATGCCCGAGGCAGGATTCGAACCTGCGACCGTAGCGGTCGCGCGGTTCCAGACTGTAGCGCCTAGAACCGGTCGGCCACTCCGTACGCGGCCGGTTTACAATCACAGAAACGCCTTTCAGCACGACGGGAACCAAACTTTAGATAATACGTACTAACTTCCGTTTTCCCTACAGTTAAATGACTGTCAGACGCTAAATAACACCACATCCAAACAAAAGATAAAACAGCATCGGTGATTGTTTGTCTAGACTGGCACAGAGGAACTGTAGGTCATTGTAACAAACCGCACTCACACTGCACATATTGCCGATTGATTGCATCATAATACGAGCTTTTTTACTTGAAGTTTATCACTCGGTTGTCTCCTAAATATTAATTTGAGATTAAAGTACGTAGCAAGGAAATAGGAAAAAGTAAATAATACTATAACAAAAAGGGTAAAATGTATATCCACTGAGATAACACTTGACGGCAGCACTAAAACTGTCCTTGGAATCGTACCTAGTCCTACCGAACGGTGGTTTACGGGAACTGTCTTCAGGTTATAGTATAGACTGACATATCATTTACAAAGAGAACACTTCTGATACTCCCTGCCACTCTACTAATACTCTTTTTGAAGCAGCTGTTTTCGAAGGCTGTTGAGATAGCTGGTATTGCGCCCAGTAACCACAACAAATGTTTTCCACAAAATATATTATATGCGGCACACGACGATCAAAGAACAGATTCGGATGTTTTCGCCCGTCCGATAAGTGAACGTAAGTGACATAATAACATTCAAACAGCACTTGGTACCGTTTCATGTCTCCCATTTCAATCTGGATATATTACGGGGAATAAATAACTAAATAAGAAAGTAAGAGCTGTAAATTTTGAAAATTAAAATACTCATGAAGTTTTGTTTAATACTTTGCAAAGCAAAGTATTTGTAGATTATACAAACATTCTAGGAGTGGCTATGAACTGCAGACTGAACATTGAGGGTCTAAGGTCGCGGTTTTTTCTATTCTTGATGTGGATGCATGAAGCTCCCGTGAGGGCCTCAATTTTCTCTCCTGTCATTTTTACAGAATATGCGTGAAATACAAGCAAAAAAAAAAAAATCTGTCCAGAAATATTCTAGGAAACCGCCTCTTTCAACTACAACTGTTCTTCCAACGAGAATGTTGTCTATTTAGAAACCGTGTGTATTTTAGTGATGCACGCGTAATGGCTTAGCTATGCGCTCAGAATAAGTTTAAATCTCCTTATAATTTGTGAATATATCCTCATTGGGACCTTATTTACTTGTCCGTACACAACTCGCAAAAGCAGAAAATGCAAACACCTCGTAAACATTCTTCTCTGCAAGTATTCACCTACACGAGATTAATTTACTTGCACGCCTAAACTGTTTTCATCAATTACCGAGTCCACAGCTCGTGGTCTAGTGGCTAGCTGTGCTGCCTGTGGATCACGGGGTCCCGGGTTCGATTCCAGGCCGTGTTGGGGATTATCTGTGCCCGGGGACTGGGTGTTTGTGTTGTCCTCATCATTTCATCATATCTGCCAACGGTAGCTGAGAGGCCAGCGCAACAGAATGTCAATCCTAAGAGACCGGGTTCGATTCCCAGTTGAGTCGGAGATTTTCTCCGCTTAGGTACTGGGTGTTGTGTTGTCCTAATCATGATCATTTCATCCCCATCGACCAGCAAATCGCCGAAGTGGCGTCAAATCGAAAGACTTGCACCCGGAGAACGGTCTACCTGACAGGAGGCCCGAGTCACATGACATTTACATTTCATCACCATCATCATTTGTGACAGTGGCTAGATTATACTGTGTAACAACTAGGACTTGTACGGGCGCTGGTGACCGCGCAGTTGAGCGCCCCACAAACCAAACATCATGAAATACCGCCACGAGGAGTGGTCGAGCGGTTTGAGGCGCCATGTCACGCACTGCGCGGCCCCTCACGCCGGAGGTTCGAGTACTCCCTCGGGCATGAGTGTGTGTGTTTTGTTCTTAGCTTAAGTTAGTTAAGTGTGTAAGACTAGGGACCGATGACCTCAGCGCTTGGGTCTCAGGAATTCACAAACATTTTTTCATCAATTACCGCAATATAATTATGTCGTGCACTTTTGCGTGCTCGTGGGGACGCTACACTATATTAGGCAGCTGTACCGGTTTCTTTGGCTCTTAAGTATAGTATAAGTGAGCACGTTTGTGTGTAGAATGGGGAAGGTGCGCGATCTGTCTGAGTTTGACCGAGGGGCTCGGCACGAGCATTTTGGAAAGTGCACGACTTTTCGGGTGTTGGAGTAGTTCTATGTTGTGTGTCTTCAATACATCGCGAAACCGAGGTGAAACTATTTCCATACGTCATGGATTGGGCGGTCACTCCTAGTAATAGATGTCGGACATCTTAGGCTGAGCAGCCTGGTAAAATAGGGCAGGCGGCGAAATGTGGCGGAACTAACATCAGATATTAATGCCGGGCAGATTACAAGTGCACCCAACACTGCTAAAGATGGGCCTCCGCAATCGACGACACATGCATGTGCCATTGTTAACATCACGACATTGTCATCATCTACGGGCACGTGACCATCGTCACTGGACGTTGGCAGAACGTTGCATGGTCTGATGACTCCCGACAACCTACTTCATCACGCCAATGGGAGGGCGAGGAGTCGTCTTCAAGGGTAACAGCTACTTGACAATTGTACTGTGAGACGGAGACGAGGTGGCAGCGGCGCCATTATCCTTTGGGGGAGATTCACATAGGCATCCATGGGCCCAGTGGACCTCGTACAAGGCACCATGACGGCCAAGGAGTATGGTACACTTGTTGCATACCACGAACACTCTTTTACAATGATCATGTTTCCCGAGGGCAGTGGCATTTTTCAACAAGATAATGTGCCGTGTCACAAGGCCAGGATTGTGATGGAGTGGTTCGAGAAACGCAGTGGGGAGTTCCAATTGACGTGATGGCTCCCCAACTTGCCACATACGAACGCAATCGATCATATCTGGACTGTGGTTGAACGTGTCGTCAGAGCTCACCGCCTTCCTCCCTGGAGTCAGAGCTCATCGCCCCCCTCCAGAATTTACGGCAATTAGGTGACTTGTGTGTGCAGACGTGGTATCAATTCCCTCCAGCCACCTACCGAATTGGTTCCATTCCACGACGCATCGCTACTGTTATCCGTGCCAAAGGTGGACACGCAAGCTATTAGGTGGGGGGTCATAATGTTCTGACCGGTCAGTGTATACAGAATGCAGATTGCGTTACTTCTACTATCTTTGTACGGTTGCACTGATACATTTATCATTTTCAGATCCAAGCATGTAGTACATTTCATGTCTGTTTGACATTTGTGCCTGCCATCTTCAAGGTGTTCTAATGTTAACGCTCCGCAGTGTACATTCCAATCCACACTCTACTTTTCACTCATATCTACTTAGCTTCTACTATACTTCTTTTACTTCATATATACTATAAGATAGGAATGTTCCCCATCGACAGCTCCTCAAGCGTAGTACCTGACAAAGTGAAGTAGTTATTAAGGAATTGAACTCGCATTCGAGAAAAGGGTAGCTCCGCTTCCTGTTGGGTTACTATAATTTAGGATTTCTACTGTTTTTGTGAATCACTAGAGTCAACGGCAGAATTGTTCCTTAAACAAGTGCTATTTCCTTTTGCGTCCATGTGCAGGTTAAGTTTGTACTCCGTCTGTAATGATTTTGATGTTGATGATTTATTATACTCCAATTTCTTTTCTTTTTTTTTCATTTGCTAACGTTCCGTTTTGGTTGTTACTTCCCTGATTTTACGTAGAAAATTCTCGCTATTTCCCCTTCAGGTACTATATTTTCATAGAACGTTTCTTTATGTAACTGCGTCCTTTCCCACAGGGAACCTCTGATATTTTTTCGGTCATTAATTCACTGATCGTAGCCCTTCCGAGACGCTGTACATTATAAAAAGTCGGCATAACTTCACCAGCAACGGCAGAGAAATGATGCGCTCTACATCTACAAGAAATTTTCCGTAATAGTAACTTCCTCTTATTATAGGCGTGCTTTCTTTTCATAGAATAAAATAAATACATAATTAATTACCGAGAGAAGCTACCATCAACAACAATACTTACTTTAGTTTACGCAGTTGTTAAAGATCTTAATTAGAAGACTGGAATCAAAAACTGAAACGAGACAAAGTTGGAACGAACGAAATCGTCATGTTGAAATGTAAGACAGAAACGGCATAAGCTTTTCGTCAGTGCAGTAGAATTAAAATAATGTGGTATCAAAGAAAACGGCAAGGAACGCTGTTTAGCATAAATTGCAAAAGATTTGTAAATGATTCGGGGAAATAAATGATAAAGTTCAGGTCGTATGAAGGTCTCAGAAGCGAATTCTATCGAATCAAGACCTATTTCATAGCGGACACAGTCAAATGGTTTGGTACTTTATTCTGTAATCGGACGCGGCAATTCGCGTGTTTTGTTACTTCTCCGAATCGTTTCTGAAAGCCCGACTTTTATTTAGTCACAAAGGCCATGGCCAATTCAATTTGCATTCATCGCGAAATAGACGAGAGGCGCTCGTCTCTAACGACCTCTTTGATGGCTGCAGGCGAAGCGTAATGGTCGCCCTTCAGGAAGGTCACTACAATTGCTCCATCGCACCCAAACAGTTCTCACTCCGATGAACCCTGTGTCCCCAAAGACCATGTCTTTGCGTGTGACCGTTATCAGCTATCGTAGGCATACACTGAAATGCAGGAACTTCCATGTTTTTAAGGACACATTTCTAGTCGTACTAAAGAAAATTTTTACAACTATGACTCAAACTTAATACGTTCTTTCAGAAACATTTATTTGCCTCTTTGTGAAGACCGGAAAGTGATTTTAACTGCCTCCATTACCTACATCTACTCGATACTCCAAAATCCGCCTTACGAAGCGAGGCGGAGGGTTCCTTTCCTGTTACACTCGCAAACAGAACGAGCGAAAAACGACTATCTACATGCCTCCGTATTAGCCCTAATTTCTCGTATCTTATATTCGTGGTCCTATACATACAATGTGAGTTGGAAGTAACAGAATCGTTCTGCAGTCAGCTTCAAATGCCGGTTCTCTAAATTTTCTCGAAAGTGTTCCTCGAAAAGAATGTCGCCTTCCCTCCTGGGATACCCGTTTGAGTTCCCAAAGCATCTCCGTGACGCTTGGGTGTTGTTCAGACCTACTAGTAATAAAGCTAGTAACCCGCCTCTGAACTTGGCTCTGAGCACTATGGGACTTAACATCTATGGTCATCAGTCCCCTGACTCTGAACTGATTTAATGTTTTCTTTCAATCAGTACTTAAGAGTAGGTCTCACCAGCGTCCTATATGTGGTCTCCTTTACATCTGAACCACTCTTTCCTAAAGTTCTAACAATAAGCCGTGGTCGATCATTCGCCCACCCTACCACAGTCTTCACATGCTCGTTCCATTCCATATCGCTTTACAACGTTACGCCCAGATATTTAAACGACTTGACGATGTCAAGCAGGACACTAGTAATACTGCATCCCAATGTTACAGGTTTGTTTTTCCTATTCATCCGTGTTAAGTTACATTTTACTACATTTAAAGCTAGCTGACATTCATCACAACATCTAGAAATTTTATCTATGTCACCTTATATCCTCCTTTAGTCATTCAACGACACCATCTTACCGCACTCCACAGCATCATCAGAAAATAACAGCAGATTGCTGTCCATCTTGTCCATCAAATCATTTAAGTATGTAGAGAATAACAGTGGTCCTATCACACCTGCCTAGGACACTCCTGAAGATACCCTTGTCTCTGATGAACATGCGGCGTCGTGGACAACATAGTGGGTTCTATTATTAAAGAAGTCTTCGAGCCACTCGCATATCTGTGAACCTATTCCATATGCTCGTACCTTCTTTAACATCCTGCAATGGGGCACCGAGTCAACAGCTTTCCAGAAATCTAGAAATATGGTATCTGCTTGTAGCCATTCATCCATAGCTCGCAGTATATGATGTGAGGAAAGGGCAAGCTGAATTTTCAGAATGAGATTTTCACTCTGCAGCGGAGAGTGCGCTGATATGAAACTTCCTGGCAGATTAAAACTGTGTGCCAGACCGACACTCAAACTCGGGCCTTTTGCGGGCAAGTGCTCTACCAACTGAGCTACCCACACACGACTCACGCCATGTCCTCACAGCTTTACTTCTGCCAGTACCTCGTCTCCCACCTTCCACTCCGCTGCAGAGTGAAAATCTCGTTCTAGAAATATCCCCCATGCTGTGGCTAAGCCATGTCTCCGCAATATCCTTTCTTTCAGGAGTGCTAGTTCTGCAAGATTCGCAGGAGAGCTTCTGTAAAGTTTGGAAAGTAGGAGACGAGGTACTGGCACAAGTAAAGCTGTGAGGATCGGCCATGAGTCGTGCTTGGTTAGCTCAGTTGGTAGAGCACTTGCCCGCGATAGACGAAGGTCCCGAGTCAGAGTCTGGGTCCGGCACACAGTTTTAATCTGTCAGAAAGTTTCAAGCTGAATTTTGCATGCGTGATGCTTTCTAAAACCATGGTGATTCGTAGACATAAGATTCCTCCGGACTTGCAAAATTTTTGCTTGGAGCTCCTTCAGTTTTCCTCTACGCCACAGATCATTATTACCATGTCGCCCGCAGGGGAGTCTTTTTGATTGTGAAACGGCGGTATCTTTGAACGATTCTAAATTTAAGTTTAAACAATGGGGTTCATCATTTATATTTTTCATGCCTGATATAATCCTGATTAAAATGGAATCTACAGAATTGTGTACACCTTTCCTGTATTATTCAAGAAGAAACAACATTTTTTTTTTAACTACGCTCAACACGAAGTTCGCGAATTGCATTGCAAGCATTTCTGATGTTCTTTTTTTTCATTTTTGGCGTAGAAATAGCCCTTCTAAATACATAGAATTAGCCAGGCATATATTACGACAAATCGTATTAGTGTGAGAATAATAAAAGTGGATAAGCATTAGTGAAGGTCGACATATTCTTTTTCTTCATACAATCCTAAATGTGACACAAGGAAGTATTCCGTCTATATTCAGCTATATAAATTTAAAATGTTCGACATAACCGGTTACTTGATTATCATGTGACAGTAAAATATTTCTATTGTAAGAGTTCTACATCAGAAATTGTACGCAAAGTATTTTATGCATTTGAGTCTTGCGGTAACCGACGTACTGATGTTACCCATCATTCTAGTAAATGAATAAATTACGTTAAATTGAATGTCTTTCATCCCAAAATAGAAAGTTCTTTCAGCTATCAACAAGGTAAAGCACCAGATATCAAAACGATTATAATCTGGAAATTCGTCCATTCACCGCGAACGTTACATTCCGTGTGTGATGTTCTATTAACACGGGCATTTAGAACGTCACCGTAGATACTGCTGCACCCATTCTGCAATTCACGATGCACAAAATCTCTCCATTTTTTTATTTCAGGCAGTAAAATATTGTTTGCCTTAGTGCCTTCTATTTCAGGATAGAAGTTATCTAGAGGACATTAAGCTCATGATGGGAATTTTAGTGCACGTTTACACTGACTTGCGTCTGAGGAGCGAACGGGACACTAAAAACTCGCACTTTCCTGATGCAGGTACTCTGAAGGCCGAGCATTGTCACCCGTCGGATACGTATAATACTGTCCAAATGCAGCATCGAAAAGGCATACATTTCGTTGCATGATGTCATCCCGAAGACTACAACCGCCATAATACCCTCAAGAATCAGGCCCAGGGGCAAATATGCTCCTAACATGATGCTATCTCGGATGATAAATGTCACAGGACTGTGCCAGATGAACAGACGTCAATGCGAGTAATTCGTGATCTAAACCCCAATCCAATGTTACTAGGTCCCCTCGTGGTCGGCAAGATACCATTTACCTAGTGACACCCGTTACCTTTATGTGAGGGTATGGTGTATGCCGAAACGCAGTTTCGAAACGATGATACTTCCGGGGTTGAGCAAATACATGAAAACACCGCGGAAAATGCATGCTTGAACATAAACGCAGATGCTAGCCAATCCTGAAGATTGTGCTGTTGTATTTGACCAGCTGGTATGAGGGCCGGGGAGGGGGGGGGGGGGGGGGGAGGAAGGAGAGAGGAGTTTCATCTACATCTACATACATACTACACAGTCCACCCCACGGTTTGTGGCGGAGGGTACGATGTACCACAACTAGTCATTTCCTTTCCTATTCCACTCGCAGATAGGGCGAGGAGAAAACGACTGTCTATACGCCTCCGTAAGAGCCCGAAATTCTCGTATATTTTCTTCGTGGCCCCTACGCGAAATGTATGCTAGTGGCAGTAGGATCTTTGTACGATCAGCTTCAAATGCCGGTTCTCTAAACTTTCTCAATAGTATTCTTCGAAATTAATGTGTTCTTCACTCCAGGAATTCTCTCTCGAGTTCCTAAAGCATATCACTAATACTTGATGATGATCGAACCTACCGGTAGCAAATCTACACTACTGGCTATTAAAATTGCTACACCACGAAGATGACGTGCTACACATGCGACATTTAACCGACAGGAAGAAGGTGCTGTGATATGCAAATGATTAGCTTTTCAGAGCATTCACACAAGGTTGGTGACACATGCAACGTGCTGACATGAGGAAAGTTTCCAATCGATTTCTCATACACAAACAGCAGTTGACCGGCGTTGCATGGTGAAACGTAGTTGTGATGTCTCGTGTAAGGAGGAGAAATGGGTACCATCACGTTTCCGACTTTTATAAAGGTCGGATTGTAGCCTATCGCGATTGCGATTTATCATATCGCGACATTGCTGCTCGCGTTGGTCGATATCCAATAACTGTTAGCAGAATATGGAATCGTTGAGTTCAGGAGCGTTATACGGAACGCCGTGCTGGATCCCAACGGCCTCGTATCACTAGTAGTCGAGATGACAGTCATCTTATCCGCATGGTTGTAACGTATCGTGCAGCCATGTCTCGATCCCTGAGTAAACAGATGGGGACGTTTGCAAGACAACAACCATCTGCACGAACAGTTCGACGACGTTCGCAACAGCATGGACTATCAGCTCGGGGATCATGGCTGATGTTACCCTTGACGCTGCATCATAGACAGGAACGCCTGCGATGGTGTACTCAACGACGAACCTGGGTGCACGAATGGCAAAACGTCATTTTTTCGAATGAAACCAGGTTCTGTTTATAGCATCGTGATGGTCGCATCCGTGTTTAGCCACATCGCGGTGAACGCTCATTGGAAGCGTGTATTCGTCATCGCTATACTGGCGTATCACCCCGCGTGATGGTATGGGGTGCCATTGGTTACACATCTCGGTCACCTCTCGTTCGCATTGACGGCACTTTGAACAGTGGACGTTACATTTCAGATGTGTTACGGCCCTACCCTTCATTCGATCCCTGCGAAACCCTACATTTCAGTAAGATAATGCACGACCGCATGTTGCAGGTCCTGTACGGGCCTTTCTGGATACAGAAAATGTTCGACTGCTGCCCTGGCCAGCACATTCTGCAGATCTCACCAACTGAAAACGTCTGGTCAATGGTGGTCGAGCAACTGATTTGTCACAATACGCCAGTCACTACTCTTGATGAACTGTGATATCGTGTTGAAGCTCCATGGGCAGCTGTACCTGTACACGCCATCCAAGCTCTGTTTGATTATATGCCCAGGCGTATCAAGGCCGTTATTACGGCCAGAGGTGGTTGTTCTGGGTACTGATTTTTCAGGGTCTATGCACCCAAATTGCGTGAAAATGTAATCCCATGTCAGTTCTAGTGTAATATATTTGTCCAATGAATACCCGTTTATCATCTGTATTTCTTCTTGGTGTAGCAGTTTCAATGGCCAGTAGTGTAGTAGCTCGCCTCTGCACTGCTTCGATGTCTTCCTTCAATCCGACCTGGTACGGATTCCAAAAACTCGGAAGTACTCAAGAATACGTATCTCTAGTGTCCTGTATGCAGTCTCCATTACAAATGATCGACATATTCCTAGAATTCTCCCAATCAGGCTCTCCTGCCAGAATCCTCACACAGTCGTTCCAATTCATATCGCTTTTCTATGTTACGCTCACATATTTAAACAGGGTGACTGTGTCAAGCAGGACACTACTAATACTGTATCCGAACATTACAGGTTTGATCTTTCTACTGATTCAAATTAATTTACGCTTTTCTGCACTTAGAGCTAGCTGCCATTCTTAACACCAACTAGAAATTTTGCCTAAGTCATCTTGTATCGTCATACAGTCACTCAACTTCGATAACTTACCGTACGTCATAGGAGCATCAGCAAACAACAGCAGATTGCTTCCCATCTTGCCCGTCGAACCTTTTATGTACGGTATATAAAGAATAACAGCGGTCCTGTCACACCTCCCTGGGATACTGCTGAGACTTGTGTAGTCTTTGAGCTACTCACATTTCTGTAAACCTATTCCATTTGCTTGTACCTTCTTTAAGAGCCTACAATAAGGCACCGTATCAAATGCTTCCAGGAATTCTAGAAATGTGGAATCTGACTGCTGTCTATCATCCATAGTTCGCTGCATGTCATGCGAGGAAACGCCAAGCTGAGTTTTGCACTAGCGAGGCTTTTTCAACCCATGCAAATCTGTAGAACTGCCGGCCGGGGTGGCCGAGCGGTTCTGGGCGCTACAGTCTGGAACCGCGCGACCGCTACGGTCGCAGCCTCGAATCCTGCCTCGGGCATGGATGTGTGTGATGTCCTTAGGTTAGTTAGGTTTAAGTAGTTCTAAGTTCTAGGGGACTGATGACCTCAGAAGTTAAGTCCCATAGTGCTCAGAGCCATTTGAACCATTTTTTTTTTTTTTGTGGAAATCAGCATCTCGGTCTCAACAAAATTATTATATTTCAACTGAGAATATGTCCAATGATGCTGCAGCAAACCGATGTAAGGGGTATTAGTCTTTAATTTAACGTTCCGTTCTTTTGCTCTTCTTGTACATAGGACTCGCCTACGCATTTCCCGTGGCCTACAGTCATCCGATCTCAGTATTATTGAGCCTTAGTGGTCTACTTTTGAGAGAAGGGTGCGTAATAACTACCCACCTCCATCATCCTTAACTGATCTTACCACTATTTTTCCAATATTAATGGTATAAGATACCCCTGAAAACCTTACACGAGCGGTATTTATCCATTCCAAGACGACTGTGAATTGTTTTTGTATTCCAGCGATTTCCCTGCACTGTGTTAGGCAAGTTAAGGTGTTGTGTTTTGGTATTTCTATATTTTTGTCTACCTCATGTAGTCTAGCGAGAAATATGAGATCCAGAGGCTGTTGCAAGGTCTCTGAACAGTGCAGGTTTGGTGTCTTCGGACACTTTAGGTATGGTAGGATCCTTTCACTGGGCCATAGAACGTGATCTACTTCTCCATTCTGCAGTTTAATGCTATTTCCTCCCTGGAATCTCCCCCACAGTTGCGAAATGTCACTATAGGCAAACGAAACTTACTATCTGGTGCTAACTGTGTCCTGCTCCTGATCTGCCACTCATCTGTTCATAAGTAATGCCATCTAAATGTGAACTGTGACAGCCTCTCTTTCTAATACAACATGCAACAGAATCACAGAACTTATGCCCGCTACTCACATATACTGTTACTTCCCACTGTACCAGGTATTACGGTTTCTTCCCATTCCATTCACGTATAGAGCGCAGGAAAGAAACTTGCCTGAACGCCTCTGTGCGCGCTGTAGTTAGTATAAGCTAGTATTCATTAATCTTATGCGAGCACGAGGAAGAGGGCTGTAGTATATTCTTGTATTCCTTACCCAAATCTGGTTCTTGAAACGTTTTGAAACTTTCAAGGAATAGTTTGCGTCTGTCTTTAAGCGTCTGCCAGTTTAGTTTTTTCATCGCCCCCGCGACCTCTCCCGTGGGTTGAAGAAACTTGTGGCCATTCATGCCGTCCAGTTTTTGTATAATTTCAGTACCTCCTTTTAGTCTCCTATTGCTTACGGGTCCCACAGACTTGGGAAATATTTTAGGATGGGTTGCACGAGTATTTTGTAGACCTCTCCTTTGTAGATTGATATTGCATTTTCCTTGTATAATACTAATGAATCAAAGCCTCCAGTCTGACTGATCGTATGTGGTCATTCCATTTCATATCCCTACAAAATGTTATGCCCAGATATTTGAGTGAGTTAGCCGACCGCAACTGCTATTCATTGATATCAAGAGATCCTCAATCGAGACACGGATTTCAATTGATACCCTATACGATCGTACTTTCTATAATAAGCTTACCCATTGTGTCCTCTTTATCTCTGCTCTAATCTTCTAGTAAGCACATTCATTTGCAGTTTAATCCTTTCAGTATTATTTCCGTATATTAGTACGTCAACGTTGCAGTATCTACTTCCACCCTCATTTTCCCTCAAAAGGTGTTTCAGTAGGGTGTTGTTTAGCTTGGGTACTGTCACAATTTTTGGGCAAAGTTTTATCCTGTCTTAGAGCTTCATTTACGGAAGTAATAGTCCAACACGTCAATATCCATAACAGCTACAAAACAGATGCGAAATTTAGACCTTTCTGTGGATTTCAGACATTATCTATCGTCCTCCGAGATCACTATATTGAGAGGATGCTATGGTACCTTATCAAAAGAGATGTGATTCAAATGTAAAAGATTAAACGTTTTCATAACTGCAGTTTCACCAGAATGAAAAAAACTGAAGATGTGATGGTTTCCAGTAGCTCACAATGAAACTGAGAATTATTCTACTCGTTTGCGCCTGTAGTATTTTTTGAAGTGAGGGCATAGTACAGTCTTGTCTATGATCCATCCTTTGTATTACTTTCAGGTATCTTCATGGTGCTATCAAGATGAGCATTCATGTTCTGAAGTTAGGGAAGGAAAAGTCCTCCTGATCGATGCCAGAACGCCTGGGACTTTAAAAAAGTGAACTTGTATCTGCTTGCCTAAGCAAGTCTGCGATGTTGTCACTCAATGTGTCCTCTAACCACTCAGAAACATTGCTTTAATGCAAGAACATCGGTCAATGGGGAAGTGTGATTTGGAGTGAAGGACAACAGACTGCAGAAAATTACTTCAACAGTGCAGTTATGGTGTTCCTCCTTCCAACTGCCTGCATCCGATAAAATGAATGTAACTACACTGATAGAAAAAACAATTGCAACACCGAAAAATAATGAAGACAGAGTAATGAAATTTGGGGAATACGTTTGCTTAGGCAACATATTTAAGTGATTAGCATTGCAAGATCACAGGTTAATGTAAGAGCGAGATAAGCCATTGCAAATTTGAAATACTGGTACATTAATAACCCGTGCAACCGCGAAAATATTGACTGCAAGCAATCAAAGGTGCGCCGGCCGCTGTGGCCGAGCTGTTCTAGCCGCTTCAGTCCGGGACCGCACTACTGCTACGGCCGCAGGTTCGAATCCTGCCTCGGTCATGGATGTGTGTGATGTTCTTAGGTTAGCTCTAAGTCTAGGTGACTGCTGACCTCAGATGTTAAGCCAATAGTGCTTAGAGCCATTTGAACCAATCAAAGGAGCGTGCATTGTGTTGTACAGGTGGTGTATGTCAGTTTATGGAATGAAGTTCCATTCCTGTTGTGCCTGGTCGGTCAATTTAGGGACCGTTAATGCTGTTTGTGGATGACGCTGGAGTTGTCGAATGATATCCCATATTTCTTCCATTGGAGACAGAGCTGGAGATCGAGCAGGCCAATGCAACATGTCGACACTCTGTATAGTATGCTGTGTTACAACAGCAGTATGTGGGCGAGCCTCATCCAGTTGGGAAACACCCCTTGGAATGCTTTTCATGAATGGCAGCACAACAGGTCGAATCAGATGATTGATGTTCCAATTTACAGTCATGCTGCGTGGGATAACCACAAGAGTCCTCCTGTTGTCATACAAAATTGCACCCCAGGTTGTAACTCCAGGTGTAGTTCCTGTGTGTCTAGCACCAGGAAGATACCTGATAGTAATACATATGATGAATCAATCAGAAGTCTGTACTATGTTCTAACTTCCAAAAATTACTTGCAGGCCGTCAAATGACCTGCCTCTAATAACCAAAAGGCCATCGCTGACACCGAGGCTAAACCATCTTTCATCAGAGAACACAACAGATCTCCACTCTGCCCTCCAATGAGCTCTCGCTTGACACCACTGAAGTCGCAATTGTCGATGGTTTGGGATCAGTGGAATGCACTCCACAGGTCGTCTGGCTCGGATCTGGTCTTAAAGTAAACGATTTGTAACAGTTCGCTGTGTCACTGTGCTGTCAACTGCTGCTCAGATTTCTGCTGCAGATGCAGTACGATGCACCAGAGCCATACACCGAACACGATGATCTTCCTCCTCGGTGATGACACATGGCCGTCTTGCAACCGAACATTTTCGTGTCCACTGCTGCCAGCAAGCAAGTACAGGGCTACAGCTCTGACAGGTATTTCTGCAGTACCGCAAAAGGATCCTCCAGTTTCTTGTAGCCCTAATACACGACCTCGTTCAAACTCAGTGACGTATTGACAATCGCGTGTTTGTCGCCTTAAAGGCGATCTTGACTAACACCAACTCATCGCGTCCAGACTCAAAGGTAACTAACGCTCTCGACTGTTACAACCTGTATTTGAGACAAAACTGATATGCATCGTCATAATGGTGCTACTAGCGCCACTGTTATGTGAGTGGCGTGAAATCTGAAGAGGCATCATATTTCAGATGTAGAAACACGCCTACCAACTATCTTTAACGCCGCACAACTCCTTATTGGTGTTGAGATTTTTTTCGGTCATTTTAGGAATAGGATGTTGCCAAATGGCTCATGGGTTCCCTCTCCTACTAGAAGACCGACGAGTCTGCGGTTATTTTAACGTACTAGTTACAAAATGTCACTCTATAGAAGATTGTGTTTTATGTAGAAGGTACCTTCAAATTACTACATTATTTGACCTCTGCTTTCACTAATACTCTGAGGAATGTGATTCTAATTTCGACATTTTATAAGATGCTCAACCCCTTCCTATTTTGATCCGAAGATGCTATGTGTCTACTCGGAAAGGATAATTCGACAAAATTTTTTAAAGCAAAATTCAGCCAAGTAAATTTTTCTGTGCTATTATTTCAGCTCTAGTAATTTCAATCTGTCTTTTAAAGATAATTTTATACATTCACTATACCACTGTTTTTATGCGTGAGTGTGAGAGCATGTGCGTCAGTTTCTAACATATATATATACATGTACACAGCATGTGCTTCATAGCATTTTAGAAAGCTTCTATACAGTGCCTGTATCACTAAATCTTTACTATTTCTGAAGAAAAAATTGTAGGCAATGTGCCAGTTGCAGGTTCCATTTTCACTTATCTTCATTTTCTTGTTCACTTACATCAACACAAATACGAAGAAATATTTCAATAGCACGGCAGTATGCTACAGTTCGTACACAAGTCGATTAAAATTTATGGAAAGCATTGATTATGTAGAACTAGATCCATCTGATTAATTATAAAAAATTACTTGCTTTAGATAGTTATGAAGGAACAATACGGAAAGTCGCCTGGAGAGATTTAGGAAAAGCACAAGGAAATTGAGTTCAACTGTTCATGTTGGTTTGTAGAACTGTTAAACATTGTTCCACCTCCGTCAAAATAAATGTAATGGGTATACTGCTAATGGTGGTTTTCAGAGTGCTAATTACTAAGTACTATGGAACCTTACATCAAACTAGATAAAAGCAATACGTCTCGAGAATTAGAAAATAGAAAAATAAGTAAGTACACATTTCTGCATCTTCCATACGTCGACAGATTTAACATTATTACATGTCCTTCCTTACAATGCTTAGGACATATTGGTGGTTCAAAATAGTTCAAATGGCTCTGAGCACTATGCGACTTAACTTCTGAGGTCATCAGTCGCCTAGAACTTAGAACTAATTAAACGTAACTAACCTAAAGACATCACACACATCCATGCCCGAGGCAGGATTCGAACCTGCGACAGTAGCGGTCGCTCGGCTCCAGACTGTAGCGCCTAGAACCGCATGGCCACTCCGGCCAGCGACATATTGGTGAGTAAATAGATTTCCGTCATTTGTAGTCATTGATACTTTTATTTCTAGAGTAATGTGAATTACTCTACAAGCTGTCAGAACTGCATAAAATATATTCACAACCGATTGAGTAAAGTGAAGGATTCGTAAAGTTTGCACTTTACATAGCTAATTAAGTTTCATCCGATAGTTTACTTCTGTAAAAATTGTATTTTCTTGTCGTGTCAAATCAGGACATAAGTTCAACTTTGCTTGTTCACTCTGACAAATATCGTGAAATTATTCATCGAACTTCTCGGGATCATACGAATTTGATGACGAAAGACGATCGAAAATACTTTATCATAGTATTATGTCAAATCAGACTTAACAGTCAACACGTTTGTTGCCAGAAAATCAGTATTATTTCAGACTCCAATAGTTGTAGTCCTGTGTTGTCATACGTCATACCGTAACGTCGAAAAGCAGTGACCTTTGGTCGCATGCTTCCAGGTTACTTCACTTAGATCCTACAGTTCGAGGGGCGTTTAGTAATTAATACAACACATTTTTTCTCAGCCAAATTCTCAGTGGAATTTATTGTAGGACATGGTGGAATATTCTCGCTTCAGCCCCTTTAGTTTCACGAAGTTCCGTTAGGTACCAGTACCATAAGTAGCTTCCAAAATGGCTTCTGTAACAGAGGTGCGTTCCAAGCAGAGCTGGAATTGACTTTCTTTTGACGGAAAAACAGAGCATCGTAGATATTCATAGCCGCTTGCAGACTTTCTATGGAGACCGGACAGTGAACAAAAGCACGGTGAGTCGTTGGGTGAGGCGTCTGTTATCATCGCAATGAAGTCGCGCAAACCTCTTCGATCTCCAGGCATGCCGGCTGGCCGCACACTGCTGTGATTCCTGTAATGTTGAAACGTGCGGACACTCTCATTCAAGGTAATCGACAGTTCACAATCAAACACCTCGTGGTGCAGTTAGACGTCTGTATTGGTAGTGCTGACACACTCGTCCACAAGTTGGGGTGGGCCCGCTGCAATATTTCTTTCACTGCTCTAAATTTTACTGACAAGTAGTTACATGAATGAACAGGCATTACGCTCTAGTTCATGTTCATTTTTACGTAGGGTAACGCCGTTAAAAAACAATTACTGTACATACGATGACGTGAATGGCCTATAACACCGATGTCTGGAAATCAATTATGTTGTTCAAAGGAAAAATAAATGAGCCACTTGCTGGATCATTGTTCAATGTGGCTTTTCTGGAATGAGGTGATTTACATCTGTTGATTGTATTATCCCATAAAGCAAAAATACTGTGCCTTTTGGCGGACTATAATTATATTTTACCAGCGTGTCTACAGCAACTGACACATCGCCATTTACTTTTTCGAATAGTATAACGCGATTTTTCAGATTCCTTTCTGTCTGCGGCTCATTTGTGAAGCATTGGCTCTACCTCAAACGATTTTTTTTTAACAAAAATCTGCCGAAAGCTGAGAGTCTGGCCGCCTTCGATATTTTACAATCCTAGAAATATTGCGAAGCATTGGCTCTACCTCACGTGATTGTTTCTTAACAAAATGCTGCCGAAAGCTGAGAGTCTGGCCTCCTTAGATATTTTACAATCCTAGAAATATGGCTAAACTATCCTTACACAAAAACTTTCGTCTTTGACAGTTACAACTATATCTTCATTATACAGTTACGAATATAACCATATAAAAACACAACTACATAAACCACTCGGTATTTTACTTAGATTTACAATGTTTCTGGGTGTTATACATATTCGGGTAGTTGTAATAATCAGGCAGAATCGATGCTAAACTTAGTGATTGTATTCTGTAGTTGCTTTGAATGAAACCTGCCTACAAGTTTGTTTCCGGTAGCCCAAAGGCATAGGAGGGTTTTGATTCTTGAAGACTACTAAAGTTCCTTGCAAAGGTTGTCACTAATGACAAACGTAGGAGCTATGGCTACGACTCTGATACTAAACAGCATTCGTTGCAGTAGAAGACCCTTCTTCATATCACTCAAAAAAAAAAAAAAAAAAAAAAAACAGCGGTCCTATCACAGTTCCTTGGGACACTCCTGACGATAATACTCTTGTCTCTGACGACCACTCGCTATCGAGGACAACATACAGGGTTGGATTATTTAGGAAGCCTTCGGGCCACTCACATATCTGTGAACTTATTCCATATGCTCGTACCTTTGTTAACAGCCTACAATGGGACACTGTCAGATGCTTTCCGGAAATCTAGAAATATGGAATCTGCCTGCTGCCCTTCATCCATAGATCACAGCATATCAAGTGAGAAAAGGGGAAGCTGAGTCTCGCACGAGCGACGCTTTTGAAAATCATACTGATTCGTGTACATAAGCTTCTCAGCCTCAAGAAAGTTTGTTATATTCGTAGTGAGGATATGTTCAAAGATTCTGTAGCCAACGGAAGATAGAGATAGTGGTCTGTAATTCTGCGGGTCCATTCTTTTACCTTTCTTGTATACTGGAGTCACCTGCGCTTTTTTCTAGTCGCTTGGGACTTTGTGCTGGGTGAGAGATTCATAATTAATGCAGTCGAGGTAAGGGGACAATGCCGTAAAGTTATTAAACCATGTTAGATCTTTTCCGTCTTTTATCCACTTACTAGACACTTAACTCTCCAGACCGCTATTTGAAGTGTGCCTAATTTTTGCAAATAATTGCTGTACATCCATCTTACTGGAACTAAGTGATGTCAATGCACTATCTAAGTCAGATGCTATAACTGCTTATCTATCTAGCAAAAACATTCTTCGAGCTTTGATGACTAATTTATTAACTTTCGTAAACATAGTTGCTACAATGACATCATGATCGCTAGTCCCGGCTTCTGTACTGACATTGTCGATAAGGCCTGGTCTATTTGTAGCTACAAGATCTAAGAATCTCCACTGTTTGTGGAATGCCGAGCTAGCTGCTCAAGACAGTTTTCAGAAAACGTGTTAAAAAGTATTTCGCGTGACTGTCTGTACCAATGGCAATGAATCCACAGACATCCCAGTGTATACTCGGTAGCTTAAAGTATTCCAGAACTAGTATTTGCATGATCTGAGCATTTATGCGCTATTCGCCACAGACTTTCTTTGAATGACTCTTGCACTGTCACAGCAGAATCGGATGGCCGGTAAAAACAGACAGATTAGTGCATGCCATTTTATGTCTCTTTATAAGAAAGGAGTCTCCACAGATGTTAGTAACTATTAGTCGGACTCGCGTCTTACACATTTTTCCAAAATTTTTGAAAAGGAAATGTATTCCAAGTTTGTCCTTCAGCTGATCAGAAATGGTGTATTTATTCAATCACAGTTTGATCTCATAAGGATTACTCTATTGAGACAGCTATTAGTATATTTACTGAGCATATAATAAAATATTTCATTGACAAATTATCGGCAAATTATCGCCAGTTGAAAACTTCTTTGACTTATCAAAGGCATTTGACTGTATCAGTCATAAATTTGAATAGAAAAATTAAGTTTTTATGGGATTCATAGTTTAGCACATTTCTGGCTTAGTTCTTTTTTAAGAAGTACTATACTAGAAGTTACACTAGGATGTTTGAGTAATAGAAACAGAAACACCGTATAATCTTCAGTGGGAGAAATCACAATAGGCGTTCCGGAGGGTCGGTGACGAACGGATTACTGTTCCTGCTCTTTGTTAATGATCTACATTTTATTTATTTATTTATTTATTTATGCATTTATTTTACCTGGCAAGATTAGGGCCTTCAGGCCCTCTCTTACACCTAACCAGGCATACTCAGATTGAACGAGTTACAGTTTCTACAGAACATTAAGGACATATAACATATTATGCAGTATTGATGTTAAAGAAAAAAAATAGAGATTATAACAGTAGTACAATGATAATTATAACAATAAAAAATAATTATAACAATCAAGTATAATAATGATAATAATAATAATAATGATAATAATGACTATGTACATGAAAGTAAACATACTTTTCTTTTGTGAATGTCAGTCCCATTGTTAGTTGGGAATTTTCTCGTTATGTTCTTGCAGCTTGTGAGTTATTCTCATAGAGCAGAGACATAAGCCGATAGAATGGGGTGAAAGAGATATATAAGAGGTAGATAGGTTAGAAGAAGAGAAATAGAATGATAAAATTCGAAGCTGTGATGGAGAGGAGAAAGAAAGAGATGGGAGGGGCACAACAATGGTGGCTATACAGTCCCTAATATGTAAGTTTTGAGTTCCCTCTTGAATGTTGAGTAGTTTTGGATAAGACGCAGATCACAGGGGAGCGCGTTCCATAGTCGTATGGCTGAGGTGGAGAATGACACGGAGACAGATTTTGTGTTATGTAAAGGTACAGCCAAGATGCTAGACGTATCCGATCTGGTATTGCGATTGTGGAATTTTATTTCTACCAGAGGGTAAAATTATTCCTTTTATAGATGATGCAGGCATTATTGGCATGGTCATCAAAGAAGAACCCACAGGGAAAAAAGTAAATGATACTTTTGTCTAGCTATTGATGGTGTTACACAAATGGACTAGCTGTCAACTTTGAAAAAAGACACAGCTCAGTCAGTTTTGTACTGTCAAAAATACCCATTGCCCTGCGTGTGTAGTTTACAAACAAAAAAATTAAAAAAAACTGTAGAATGTTCAAAGTTACTGAGTCTGCATGGAGATGAAAAGGTAAATCGGAAAAAAACATACATTACACTAGGTAAAACACTGACGTCCAACTACTTTCTCCATAAGAGTACTTGAAAACTTTGTACATGTATATTAATTTTCTCTTCAACCTGTTAACAGATAGCCGCGCTGGGTAGCCGCGTGGTCTAGGTCGTCTTGGCACGGTCCGTGCGGCTCCCCCAGTCGGAGGTTCGAGTCCTCCCTCGGGCATGGGTGTGTGTGTTGTCCACAGCGTAAGTTAGTTTAAGTTAGATTAATTAGTATGTAAGCTTAGGGACCGATGACCTAAGCAGTTTGCTCCCATAAGATCTTACCACAAATTTACAATTTTCTTTAAACTGATATGTTCCACATCATAACGTTGATCGTGAATATGATGTGCATAACATGGAACTAACTTCGTCAACATAGCCTTCAGGCAGCGGTGTATGGATATATGGAATTCTATTATATGTATGACTGTGATACTCATCTTTCTCAGATGTTAATCAGTTTCAGTTAATCTATGGTTTTGGTAGTGTTGGGTGTAATTTCATTGCCTGAAAGAGATGAAATCCACCAACGTAAAACAGAACATGATAAACATCTGTCCTGAGCTGGAAAGTAACACTATAACCATCGTGGTATGCCTAACGAGCCTGTTATGCTGTATACATATCGTTCAGACCAAACGGGCTGCCGAAATCTGACATCCTGAGCAAGATATTCAAAATATCACAAGTGAGAACTGTTGAACATTCATAGAGTACTTCGTGGTACAGTCTGACGGTACGTGCACATTCGTTTACGGCAGGCGAAATTCTTCATAACAAACTATAACTACCACAGAATTTTGTGCACCGGCATGGCACATGGTGCATTTCTATCTATTTTACAAAATAATCGACTAAATGTTCCCCATGAGAGCATTTGGCACAGTGCTTAAGCCGAGGAATCTGCGTAGGAGAAAAATGAAATGAAATGTGCCTCTGGCATTCTTTGCCGGGTATCTCTCCTGAGGAGTTCCGCCGCATGGTGCAAATCTTCTTATTTGCCTCCACGTCGGTGACTTGCATGTCGATGAAGATGACAGCACACGCGACCAGTCCCGGACGGAGAAAATGCCCGACACACGCGGAAATTGAACCGAGAGGGGTGGGGGGGGGGGCGTGATCGACAGTAGCAATGCTGGCCAGAAGACGAAGAGATGCTGACCCATTCGGAGCAGATGAAGGAGATATAGGTTTAAAACAATGTCTGGTCATTGAGATTTCAATGTTCTGTTACTTCGTAAAATCTTTTGAGCTTTATTTGGAATATAATACCCTATAAAAATTGCTGCTTATCTAATAAAATGGACGTCAATGACGTATTAAGCTTCCTTCGTGTTCTTTGTAATCAAGGTTCGGGCTATTCTCATCAGTCCTTATTTTGGTTTTCCGGAGTTTTATTAACAACTTTAGATGAATGCTGGTTTTTCCTATACAACACAACAACGACTTATTTACTTCCCTAGTCCGTCCATCACAACCACGATTAAATTTTCCACTTATTTCCGAGTACATCTGCGTAGACATGAAGTTTTCTATACTTAAGGCGCAGCAGAGGGTGAATTAATCACAAAAGAATGTAAGTATCCATAGCGCTGCGAGAAGATTCATTTGCTGCTGCTCTGATGTAAAGCTTCTGGGCTTTCGGTAGGTGACATGGAGCATAATAGATTCAAATGCAATCTGAGTTTCTCCCGCAGCATCAAATATTTATAGAGCTCTCGGGAATGCAACCTGGTAATCACGTCGTCCATAGTTGATGCTTCGTGGGCCAAGCTTCCCAAAATTCTTCGAGCAAATTGAAGGTGACAGTGTTCAGACAACTATATATGATCTCTCAGTGGCAACGCTTCGAACGCGCTACACTTAATTTAAATGTCCCAGTGCTAAAATAATGAATGAACGGTTGATATTCAGATATTGTTGAGGGTCCTTACACCCATCGTAAGCTTCACACGATTGGGCCGCAGATATTGCTCTTCCAGTTTTTCATTTATTTTTTAAAGAGGCTGCATAAACATTATGCTCTGAAGGTCTGGCCACCACAATTGTTGCAAACGTGTATCGTCGAAATGTATTTGACAAAAAAATGGTTCAAATGGCTCTGAGCACTATGGGACTTAACTTCTGAGGTCATCAGTCCCTAGAACTCAGTACTAAGGACATCAGACACTTTCATGCCCGAGGCAGGATTCGAACCTGCGACCGTAGCGGTCGCGCGGTTACAGACTGCAGCGCCTAGAACCGCTCGGCTACTCCGGCCGGCCTGTATTTTTCAGTGTGACGTCCCGCTCCTCTATCATGGCAGTTAAATGTGAATATATACCCTCACTAGTCTTCTGTCAGATTTGTACTGATGTTATGTGAGTATTTGCTGTCACTTACCCCTATAAGCAGGACTTAGAATAGTGTGCGTTCTGAGAGCAAGGTAGTGGACATCTCCATCCAGATATACTTCGTACACAGATCAATGTAGCAATACTAAGGGCACCGCCTAGAAGACAGAATTTTATGGCTTCTGTAAAACAATTCCGGCCGGCCGGCCTGTATTTTTCAGTGTGACGTCCCGCTCCTCTATCATGGCAGTTAAATGTGAATATATACCCTCACTAGTCTTCTGTCAGATTTGTACTGATGTTATGTGAGTATTTGCTGTCACTTACCCCTATAAGCAGGACTTAGAATAGTGTGCGTTCTGAGAGCAAGGTAGTGGACATCTCCATCCAGATATACTTCGTACACAGATCAATGTAGCAATACTAAGGGCACCGCCTAGAAGACAGAATTTTATGGCTTCTGTAAAACAATTTAAACTGAAGAATGAATAAAATCGTTGTTGAGAAGCTTTTCTCCTGCTTCTCCTTGGCAAAGGAATCCTGTGGTTCCGAAACTTGAACACTATGTTCCAGGCCTCCTTGTTAACAACTCCGAGCTCGTACAGGACCTGCAACATGCAATCGTGCATTATCCTGCTGAAATGTAGGGTTTCGCAGGGATCGAATGAAGGGTAGAGCCACGGTACGTAACACATCTGAAATGTAACATCCACTGTTCAAAGTGCTGTCAATGCGGACAAGAGGCGAACGAGACATGTAACCAATGACGAACACACGCTTCCCATTTGCATTCACCGCGATGTTGCCAAAAATGGATGCGACCATCACGATGCTGTAAACAGAACCTGGATTCATCCGAAAAAATGACGTTTTGCCATTCGTGCACCCAGGTTCGTCGTTGAGTACAATATCGCAGGCGCTCCTGTCTATGATGCAGCGCCAAGGGTAACCGCAACCATGGTCTCCGATCTGATAGTCCATGCTACTGCAAACGTGGTCGAACTGTTCCTGCAGGTGGTTGTTGTCTTGCAAACGTCCCCATCTGTTGACTCAAGGATCGAGACATGGCTGCACGATCCGTTACAGCCATGCGGATAAGATGCCTGTCATCTCGATTGCTAGTGATACGAGGTCGTTGGGATCCAGCACGGCGTTCCGTATTATCCTCCTGAACCCACCGATTCCATATTCTGCTAACAGCCATTGGATCTCAACCAACGCGAACAGCAATGTCGCGATACGATAAAGCGCAATCGCGATAGGGTAGAATCCAACCTTTATCAACGTCGGAAACGTGATGGTACGCATTTCTCCTCCTTACACGAGGCATGACAACAACGTTTCACCAGGCAACGCCGGTCAACTGTTGTTTGTGTATGAGAAATCGGTTGGAAACTTTCCTCGTGTGAGCACGTTGTAGCTGTCACCACCGGCGCCAACCTTTTGTGAATGCTCTGAAAAGCTGATAATTTGCATATCACAGCATCTTCTTCCTGTCGGTTAAATTTCGTGGTGTAGTAATTTTAATGGCCAGTAGTGTAGTTCACACTGTTCGAACAGATGTTTTATATCCAGAGATGCTGGGCATACAGGGTGTTTCTGTAAGATCGTGCAAAAGTGTAACAGGACGTAGAGAATGCTCCACTGAACAATTTTAGGTAGGGAACCACGAGTCGCAGAAGCCAACTTCAAGAGATAGGGAAGTAAGCTTGTCTACCGCCATGTCTAGCATTACTGATTGCCAGCTTATTTATAACTAACATGCGTACAAGTTTACACGTACTTTGGTGTCTATTTCCATGTACGTTCTTTATTTCCTGCAACGAAGCAAGGAGGACGAGCCTGATTACTTGGGAGTCTACCTGGCCGTCTGAATGGCCACCTGTACTTCGGGTTCGTGCAGAGTTCTACCTGAGTTGTTGGATAACGTACCATTGGCTGTTCGTGAGAGGTCTGGATACAACGTGACGGTGCACCGCCTCACTTCAGTGTGGATGTCCGCAGGCATCTCAGTGCTGTATTTTCTGGTCGTTGGATTGGAAGGGAAGTCCTATTCCATGGCATGAGTGGTCACCTGACCTGAATCCCCTTGTTTATTTCCTGCGGGGATGCCTCAAGTCCCTTGTGTATGAGACCACAGTGGATACGGAGATTGAATTAGTTGTCATAATTTTAGCTGCCTGTGATGTGATTCGAAACACGCCACGGATTTTTGGCAGGGTGCGTCAGAATCTTCTTCGCCGCTGTCAGGATTGCATTGAGGTTGATGGCCGTCAGTTTCAGCACGTTTTGTAAGATACAGTACAAATGGCACGTTCATTGCGTCAGTGATGGTATTTGCAATTATCTGTCACTAATGTAAATAAAAAAAACACAGTAATGCAATTTTGTATCTATTATCTCCTCAAGCTGGCTTCTCTGACTCCTGGTTCCCTATCTCAAATTGTTCAGGGGTGCATCCTCTATATCCTGTTAAATTTTTGCACGCCCTTACGGAAACACCCTGTATATTGTGCTCTGTAGAGTAAAACCTGCACTGACAGATTTTTATAAGCAAAAAAAATGCGAGCGATTACAAGCAGACTTTCATTCAAGCATTAATTAATTTATTTATTACATACAGTAACGCGATTTACAATAAAATTATAAATATTTATAACCCTATTTTCTTCTAAATAACATTACTGTGACTAATTAATTAATTGATCAACACCGTACAATAGCGTGTAATGCCATGTTACTTGGAACATTGTCTAAGTCACACGAGATTTTGATGAGATTCATCAACAGATCTGACTTCGTATTTTATGTGTATTGTATAGAACTAAACTCACCATCTTTCAGAACCACACTGGTAAAGAAGTATATAAATGTAGAAGCTCCCTAACTCTGAAGAGCTCTGTATATTTATTTCTTAACGTTGTTAAGGGCGAAAAAAAGAGCGTTTATATCAAAGCAGCTTCAGGTCTCATAGTGAAAAACTGCTGTTGGGGAATTAAGTTTTTCTGTAGTTTCAGGTCGACTGGTGTGGCCGAGCGGTTCTAGGCGCTTCAGTCTGGAACCGCGCGACCGCTACGGTCGCAGGTTCGAATCCTTCCTCAGGCATGGATGTGTGTGATGTTCTTAGGTTAGTTAGGTTTAAGTAGTTCTAAGTTCTAGGGGATTGATGACCTCAGACGTTAGGTCCCATAGTGCTTAGAGCCATTTGAACCATTTTTGTAATTTCAGATATGCTTACTCTCATAGTCACAGGGCGAGATGACCGTCCTGGTTTATCCTGTACCACTGCAGGCGAATACTGGAATGGCTAACTCAGAAATAAAACCGCCTTGTGATCTGTTGTTCTAACCATATTCAAAAGAATTTCCTCTCTAATCTTGTGTTGTGAGTCATTTTTGATATTGACGGTTACACGCGAAGTAAAGTTGGTTTCTCAAAGATCACGGAGTCTGTGAAACATATATGTCCAGTATCGTGTTTGCTGCGTTTCTCTTAGACACGTATTTCCAAAAGCGACATTTTTAATTGTGAAGTGTAGATTTAGATGCAGCTAACTGCCTGTTCTTTTATACATATTTGTCAATTACAAGGCATGTCATTTTTAAATACATTTCACAGGGAGAAAATTGAGCAAGTTTCATCTACGTCACGAAAAAGAATTCGAAACCAAATATTGAGAGAAGGCGAATCAAATTTTGAGGAGAAACTTACTACAATGCAGGAAGAAGTAGATGGAGAGGAAATGATTATAGAGGATTTATTTTCTGACTATTCCGATTGTGATCTTTCGATTTCCCTTGTAAAAGCAATGTCTAGGTCTTCATCTGATGAACAAGACTTCGTTGCAGGTGTTGAATTTCTCCGCAGAGGTGATTAAGTAAATAATGATATTTCTGTCCCTTTTGCATACAAAGGGAAAATGAATTTTATTGGGAATCAAAAGAGCCAACTAGAGCTAAACGAGTATGGTGTTTGGTTTTTGATGATGAATTCATAGAACTAATTGTGATATACAATGTTTGTAAATTTGTAGCATATCCCAGGCATTATTTTTTTTCTTCACGCAGTTCACGTATTTTTGTAGAGTTCCAGTATACTCTACAAAAATACGTGAACTGCGTGAAGAAAAACAATAATGCCAGGAATATGCTACAAATTTACAAACATTGTGTATCACAATTCATGAAAGTAATACGCAGTGAAATCCTCACGTACTGGGGATGTTTAGTGAATTATTATTAAGTTTACTTATTGTGTAATGTATTAACCCCCGCAATACCTACGTATTTTCCGTAACGCGCAATACAAGAGGAAAGCGACGTACTTTGTGCCCACCCAAAAATGTTATGAAGAATGTAATTAGTTAATTGTTGTTGACTTGTTATTAACAACATACTTTTTAAAGAGGTATTGATGTGTAACTACAATCCAGAACCTGAAAATATCGTTTAGCACACCGTTAGCAATATCAACACCTCTTCAATAACGCGTTCTACCAAGCTGCACATTCTTGCAGACCACCACAAAAAATTAAAAAAGTGCAAATTTCATTAATTGTCGTTGACTTTTATTCACAACGTATTTTTTAAACAGATATTGATGCGTAACTAACGCCCTAGAGCTGAAAATGTTCAATTTGAAAATTTGTAGTAAGGTCTTATGGAACCAAACTGCTGAGGTCAGCCTGCTGCAGTGGCCGAGCGGTTCTAGGCGCTACAGTCTGGAACCGAGCGACCGCTAAGGTCGCAGGTTTGAATCCTGCCTCGGGCATGGATGTGTGTGATGTCCTTAGGTTAGTTAGGTTTAAGTAGTTCTAAGTTCTAGGGGACTGATGACCTCTGAATTTGTCCCATAGTGCTCAGAGCCATCTGAACCATTTTTTGTTGAGGTCAACGGTTCCTAAGCTCACTACTACTACTACTACTACTACTACTACGTGATCAGGCCCAGTGGACCGCACGCATCTACAACTTTCCTCCTCCACTGTATTCTGTCCATTGCTGCTATCCGTTCACATCTATTGATACTTGATTTAAATCTTCAAGGAGTCCAGCCCTCCAACGCTTCTTGGGTCTCCCTGGCGGTCTCTTTCCTGTAGAGGTGAAATCCAGGAGCTTCCGAGGCCATCTGTGATCCTCCATCCGGGCCACATGGCCGGACCACTGCATTCGTTTGGCTTTGACAGTTCCTGCTATGTTGGGTTGCTGGTATAGTTCCGCAAGCTCTTGGTTGTATCTGATCCTCCATTCTCCTGTATCTGCATCCAGAACCGGACCGAAGATCTTCCGAAGCATTTTTCTCTCAAAAACAAGGAGCTTATGGAAGTCCTGTTTCCGGATGCTCCATGTCTCACAGCCATATAGAACAACAGGCTGGATCAGGGTTTTGTACAGTCGAATCTTGAACTGTCTGGAAGATATCTGGAGCGAAGCAGTTGTGCTAGGCTGTGGTAAGATCGGTTTCCTGCTTGTATTCTGGCATTGATCTCTGCGTCACATGAAGAGTTCTCAGTGAAAAGTGCCCCTAGGTATTTGCACTCTCTTGTAGGAATGGTCCCCAACCTGCAGTGATTGTAGATGATGAGCAGTCTGACAATGACCACGCGTCATAACGAGGTAATCTGTCTTGGCTTCGTTTATGTTTAGCCCAAATTTGCTGGTAGCCTCCTTTGGTGCTTTGGTCATTTGCTCCAAATCCTCTTCCGACCTAGAGAGTAAACAGATGTCGTCTGCGTAGGCTAAGTATGCCTGTCTCTTTCCTTCGATTTCGATCCCTTCGTTCTCTTACGCACTACTTAATCCAACTTAAACTAATTTACGCTAAGGACAGCACACACACACCCATGCCCGAGGGAGAACTCGAACCTCTGAAGGGGGGAGTGGCGCGGACCGTGACACAGCGCCCTAGACCACGTGGCTACCGCGCGCGACGAAAATGTTCTTTGGGGAAAGCGACATTTACTACCAAGACTTCCATTTTCAGGTAAAGATTAACTGAAAAATTTGTAACATTTAAGCAATCTGAAAGAAGACTTAATTAAAAAGAATAAATACGTTTTTCAAAATTTTGTAACTGGCTAGAACACAATATTTTCAAAAGATGGACATTCAGTACCCCCCCCGCTTAGTATTGCGATTGATAATGTATTTCTTTGCTAGAAAAACAATATTTATTTGGATTTTTGGTTACCGTGTCTGTCCGACACATATTTCTTGTTAAATAATAAAAATCATTCTTCCTATTAAGGGGTAATGTACTTCGCAACTGCAGACCTCCACCAATTAATGCTTATATAGTGTGAAAGAGCAAATTATCTCCATTACAGGAAGTCAATGACTCGAGCCCTTGACAGAGCTATTGACGTGACTAGTAATTTATACCCTTACTTCACTGTGGTAGTGGTAGAAGGACGTCGTCCACCTTTTAACCCAGGCATTCATTTCATAACAGGCTGACTGAATCTGGCTACGTCCTGCTGGAAACGGGACGATGAAAAATGCCCGCCCCTGTCCGGGATTGAACCTGGCACCTCAACGGCCGGAGTTCACTGTTTTGCGCGCTAGGCCACCACGGATAACAGTTACAATAAGAAAAAGAAAATTTATGCATGCACACTACTGGCCATTAAAATTGCTACACCTCGATGATGACGTGCTACAGTCGCGAAATTTAACCGACAGGAAGAATATGGTGTGATATGCAAATGATCAGCTTTTCAGAGCATTCACAAAAGGTTGGCGCCGGTGTCCACAGCTACAAAGTGCTGACATGAGGAAAGTTTCCAACCGATTTCTCATACACAAACAACAGTTGACCGGCGTTGCCTGGTGAAACGTTGTTGTGATGCCTCGTGTAAGGAGGAGAAATGCGTACCATCATGTTTCCGACGTTGATAAAGGTCGGATTCTACCCTATCGCGATTGCGGTTTATCGTATCGTGACATTGCTGTTCCCGTTGGTTGAGATCCAATGACTGTTAGCAGAATATGGAATCGGTGGGTTCAGGAGGGCTGTAACGGATCTTGCAGCCACGTCTCGAACCCTGAGTCAACAGTTGGGAACGTTTGCAGGACAACAATCATCTGCACCGACAGTTCGACGACGTTGGCAGCTGTATGGACTGTCAGCTCGGAGACCATGGCTGCGGTTTCCCTTGACGCTGCATCACAGGCAGGAACGCCTGCGATGGTGTACTCAACAACGAACATGGGTGTTCGAATGGCAAAACGTCATTTTTTCGAATGAATACAGGTTCTGTTTACAGCATCATGATGGTCGCATCCGTTTGGGCGACATCGCTGTGAACGCACATTGGAAGCGTGCATTCGTCATCGCCATACTGGCGCATCACCCGGCGTTATTGTATAGGGTGCCGTTGGTTACACGTCTCGGTCACCTCTTGTTCGCATTGACGGCACTTTGAACAGTGGACGTTACATTTCAGATGTGTTACGACCCGTGGCTCCACCCTTCATTCGATCGCTACGAAACCCTACATTTCAGCAGGATAATGCAGGACCGCATGTTGCAGGTCCTGTACGGGCCTTTCTGGATACAGTAAATGTTCGACTGCTGTCCTGGCCAGCACATTCTTCAGATCTCTGACAAATTGAAAACGTCTGGTCAATGGTGGCCGTGCAACTGGCTTATCACAATACGCCAGTCACAACTCTTGATGAACTGTGGTATCGTGTTGAAGCTGCATGGACAGCTGTCCCTGTACCCGCCATCCAAGCTCTGTTTGACTATATGCCCAGGAGTATTAAGACCGTTATTACGGCCAGAGGTGGTTGTTCTGGGTACTGATTTCTCAGGATCCATGCACCCAAGTTGCGTGAAAATGTAATCACATGTCAGTTCTAGTATAATATATTTGTCCGATGAATACCCGTTTATCATCTGCATTTCTTCTTGGTGTATCAATTTTAATGGCCAGTAGTGTAGTACGGCAGAAATTGCACGATTAAGGTATACTCTTCTGCATCAGTAGAGAAACGCTTTGACCAGGGAAACAAGTGTGTCCAATGTGGTAAGGCGCAAAATTTGAGGTAGTTATGTCGTCCCATTACCAGCACATAGGCGCAACGAATGAAAACAAGCGTCGGTAAGCGGACAGCGCAAAGCTCTCGAGACGCCTTTTGCAGCGCTGAATTCATTTGTGCCGCGCCTGGGCCGTGCAAATTGTCGCGCTGCATTACGTTCGTCGCCAGAAATACCGCGGCCCGAGCGAAGGCGTCAGCTGTGGGCGACCGCTAAAGAGGATAGTGGGAGGGCGTTGCGTCATCAATCTGGTTAATCGCGTCCGTTTAGGCCACCAGCAATCTCGCTACAGCTGCGACCAACAGACTATGATGACGCTTATGAGTGTGATGGGGTCAGACGATCCTTTCTACTGCGTGCTGACGCAAGGAGCAGGTGGTGCAGAGATAAGGCACTGGATTCTCATTCAGGAAAAGTGGGTTTAAACTCCTCGTACGGCCACCAGATTTAGGTTTTCGTTTTCCTTAATATCTCAAGGCAAATACCGGGATGCTTCCTTTTAAAAGAACACGGACGACTTTTTTCCTCAATTCTGTTGTTGTTGTTGCGGTCTTCAGTCCTGAGACGGGTTTGATGCATTTCTCCATGCTACTCTATCCTGTGCAAGCTTCATCTCCCAGTACTTACTGCAACCTACATCCTTCTGAATCTGCTTAGTGTATTCTTCTCTTGGTCTTCTTCTACGATTTGTACCCTCCACGCTGCCCTCCAATACTAAATTTGTGATCCCTTGATGCCTCAGAACATGCCCTACCAACCGGTCCCTTCTTCTTATGCCACAAACTCCCCTTCTCCCATATTCAATTCAATACCTCCTCATTAGTTTCGTGATCTACCCATCTAATCTTGAGCATTCTTCTGTAGCACCACATTTCGAAAGCTTCTATTATCTTCTTGTTCAAACTATTTTCACTTCCATACATGGCTACACTCCATAAAACTACTTTCAGAAACGACTTCCTGACACTTAAATCTATACTCGATGTTAACAAATTTCTCTTCTTCAGAAACGCTTTGCACGCCATTGCCAGTCTTCATTTTATATCCGCTCTACTTCGACCATCATCAGTTATATTGCTACCCAAACAGCAAAACTCCTTTACTGCTGTAAGTGTCTCATTTCCTAATCTAATTCCCTCAGCATCACCCGACTTAATGCGACTACATTCCATGATCCTCGTTTTGCTTTTTTTGATGTTCATCTTAATTCCTCCTTACAAGACGCTCTCCATTCCCTTCAACTGCTCTTCCAGGTCCTTTGCTGTCTCTGACAGAATTACAATGACATCTGCGAACCTCAAATTTTTTATTTCTTCTCCATGGATTTTAATACCTACTTGAATTTTTTTTTCGTTTCCTTTAGTGCTTGCTCAAGATACAGATTGAATTAAGTAATCGGAAACTGCGCTCAGTGCCTAAGGACCGTAGGTACCGTTTACACTTCCCTCTCGTCGCTCCCGTTTTATAGGCTTCACCGCAGTCTTTACTTAGTTAAATGTTTCCTACTTTTGTAAAGCAGTTCTTCTATACACGGATCGGACCATTTCCGCTCATTGATAACTTCAAACATCAAACGAGGAGACGCAGTGGTTAGTACACTGGACTCGTATTCGGGAGGACGACAGTTCTAACCCGCGTCCGGAGATCCTGATTTAGGTTTTCCATGATTTCCCTGAATCGCTTCAGGCAAATGCCGTAATCGTTTGTTTGGAAGGGTATGGTCAATTTCCTTCCCCATCCCTTCCTAACTCGAGCTTGTGTTCCGTCTCTAATGACCTCGCTGTCGGCGGGACGTTAAACACTAATCCCTCCCCCTCCCCCCCCCCCCAAATAACTTCAATCATTGTTCTTTATTTCTTAAGGATTTTTTTTAGTTGTTTCTTGACAGCGGTATTGTCTGGATGAACAGCACATGTGACAGACTTCAATGTCGCTACTGTAATTACAATAACATTTTATATAATTTCAGGAGCAGGATTGCGTCATGTTTTTCAACTGACAAAAAAAATTACTTTGCTCGTTGCTCAACGTACAGAAAAATATGTCGTTTTATGAAATAAAAGAACATAGACGTCAACTACAGACTATCGTGTATTACACTGGCACACGGCTGTCGTCGTCGGCATCTCCAAAGAGCAAAATTTCTAGCAACCCCAGACTGTGATACAAAACATCATTCATGTGATACTGGGTTGTTGGCAGTACGAATATTAGTGCTGCTGACTACACGGGACCGAGCGAGGTGGCGCAGTGACTAGCACACTGGACTCGCAATGACGCGTCCGGCCATCCTGATGTAGGTTTTCCGTGATTTCCGTAAATCGCTCTAGGCAAATGCCGGGATGGTTCCTTTCAATGGGCACGGCCGACTTCCTTCCCCGCCTTCCCTAATCCGATGAGACCGATGACCGCCCTGGCTGGTCTTCTCCCTGAAACAACCCCAACCCAACTACACTGGAACCTTGTAAGAAGGAGATTTCCAGAATCAATGTGTGTTTCGGACTGATCTGAAAATTGGGCATGGCAGACTGTGTATGTATCACTTTGTTTTAGAAGCAAGCGAATCATAATCCTTAAGGACGAAAGAGATAATTTATACGATGCTATGTGAGCTGCATGACAGCATAGCACGACCATAACCCAGTGGTCGAAATACCTTATCTGGAATTTTGTCTGTGAACCGCGTAAACTCCATCGTCTGTGTTTACTTATTTTGCTGTTTTTGTGTACTATTTCAGAAGCTTAAACCTAGGAAGTAGTTGGTGTTCAACTAGACACGCCGGGTGAAGTCGAAAGTCAGCATCTCCGAGGCAACAGATCAACGGTCATTATGTCGATGTGTGAAATCGGCCGTGTCAATTACCTTCCTATTGCGATAGGTGGTGCTCTACCCAACTCGGTCTGCATAGAATGTGGATTCTGTCCTGTAAAACTGTTGGTGAGTTACGTTTTTCTTCTTATTTGAAACCTAAAATACATAATGGAGCTCAGTTTGATACCTAAAACTTAATTTAAGCTTTTAAAATACCACTTAAAGGTTTTACCTGGGTTATAAAATCCTTCTTTGTACCTATGAAGTAAAAACTTACCTGCTCGGAAGCTTCCACGCTTGTTATGATAACCACCGGCTTGTTTCTGAATTCGGAAAAGAATGGCAGTTGAGAGTAAATTAGCGTGTTTTTCTGGATGCAGCCTTATTTCATTGAAGAAGGTTTATTCCCGCATTTCTCAGTTGCTGAATTACCAACAGCAGTCAACAGATACTATTTTAGGTCGTGCAGCCATTATGAGAACAAATCAAATGCGACCTAACGAATAAAATAATGCTAAATCTAGAGAAAGAAACTGCTCATCTCGAGAGCGGAAAGTGATCCTGCAGTTTATGACTAGTAGTACTGCAGGAATTGAGAAGGAATGACAAACATTCCAGAGTCTCATTCTATTTTATCAAACTACAACATACTTCCGAGACATACTGCTGTATTGTTAGATACTTCACTTATTATTATTTGACAGATACCTCAAGCTCTGCCGTAAGGCTATTTGTTAGTGCCATTCTTTTTGGTCTTTGGTCTTCTGCTTTCCATCAAACAGAAGCGAATTTTCTTTCTGAATGTTCTCCCCTCTTCTTTTCCCCACGTTATTTCGGCCTGACCAAGTAGGAAACACTTACTTCTTAAACATGACATCAAGCTGTCCTCGACGCATCTCAAATATAGGAGCCCGTGTTACAAGTCCAGCGCGTTTATGGTACCGTAGCCGTTAGTTAACAACGCTACTAAGAATGAGTGGAACTTAGCATGACTGGAAGCAAATTAATGACTGCAATGGGAACAAAATCGGGGGAATGTCCCCTGACTCTGAACATTCCCTCCAGATGCCTGACAAGGACCCTAATGTTACAGTGGAGCTACTAAAATGTTTTGAAAAAATAGAAATAGGCTCACGCATGTTGCGCAAGGTGGTAACGTGGGAAGGCCTCACAGCTATCTAGGTCTGCATTCACTGACTCGTGTTTGTGTTGCTAGCATTCAACTTTCAGAGTTATGTATTCAATAAATAGGGTCGTTCGCACGATTGGACAGTATGGTGAGAGCTCCCTAGACGCCCTTTCACAGTAAAAATCTAATCTTTAACGTAATCAGGCGCACGTATCGTAACGAAGCAATCAACTGCCCGTTCGAAATACCACGTGTGCTGTACATCCACCGCCAGATACTATCGCTATAGCGGTTAGAGGCAGCAGTATATGTAAGGCGGGCAACGCATACCCTTTAGGGTCTCGTGTATTTGTCTCTCGGTGACGTAAGCTTCTAGACACGCGATTCGTGCGACTGAGTCACGATTCAAGGCAATGTGCACGACTACCTTGCTAGGTCACACACCAGAATAGCTGCGACGTATAATGACAGCAACGTAGCGAGTATTAATGTTTCATTCATATATTTTTTTCCAATACATACGTTTGCGCTAGTGCAGTAGCAAGATACCCTGAGAGTTAAAAAGAGGCCAACGAAGCGTGAAAAACTTGCGAAGACTCCCGCAAACGCAGATTTCATGGATCAAAAATGGTTTAAATGGCTCTGCACGCTATGGGACTTAACTTCTGAGGTCATCAGTCCCCTAGAACTTAGAACTACTTAAACCTAACTAACCTAAGGACATCACACACATTCATGCCCGAGGCAGGATTCGAACCTGCGACCGTAGCGATCGCGCGGTTCCAGACTGTAGCGCCTAGAACTGCTCGGCCACCCTGGCCGCCTTTCATGGATCATTTGCAATTAGGCTGGGTTTCTGTTGGGCCACGAATATTTTTTCTGACAGATTATGTCATCGACAAAAACTG
Organism: Schistocerca gregaria; assembly: GCF_023897955.1. Classification (NCBI taxonomy): domain Eukaryota; kingdom Metazoa; phylum Arthropoda; class Insecta; order Orthoptera; family Acrididae; genus Schistocerca; species Schistocerca gregaria. The sequence goes on along the minus strand of NC_064931.1, from coordinate 178,818,106 downwards.
TAAGGTAATTAAAAAGACTGGATGATCAAGGAGAAACAGGTACGAGACGTATTTAGACCCGTTGATTTTATTCTTCATTACGTGTTCCAGGCTCTGCCCTCCTCAGATGACCTGATAAAAATACAGTAAGAAATATAAAGTTATATGGTGTACATAAAACACAGGTGTCTTAAATAAGCAATGCGGTTGCAACATATCTGCACAACAATTATTTTTGATAGTGGAATACATACTATTTTAAATAAGTGTTAAATATAACTATGTCGAGTACGTTAAAAATCGTCATGAAAATCATGAAGTTAAACAAAAGCAGCCGTAACTAGATACGATGACCGAACACGGATAACACATAACAGTGGAATGATAGAAAAGGAACCTTTGCCTTCTAGGTAAACAATGTATCAACAGATGACGTAACTGTAGCGGCCTTGCTTGACAGATACATCATTTCACCGATATCATTAGTTACGTACCTGTATTTGTGTATAATAAAAGTTATTGTTAAAATGAAACATGAAATAAAATATGTATTTATAAATTTTAAGGTTGGCATGAATACCCCTTAAAATTTGTAACTACTTATCCCATATTTCATATACCATTTTAACATTAACTTTTATCATGGACAAATACTGGTATGTAGCTAATGATATATAACTAAAATGACGCTGAAATGATGTAAAGACGCGCCGCTGTAGACACGCCATCTGTTGATACATTGTTTACCTAGCAGATAAAGTCGCCGTTCCTATCATTCCACTGTAACTACAGTCTATCTTAGCTCCTCGTATCTAGTTAACGACTGCTTTTGCTTAACTTCATGGATTCTTGACGTTCTCGTCAAAGGTATATTTAACATTTCTTTAAAGCAATATATATTACAATACAAAAAATATTTGTAATAAAAATAACTTTCAACCACTTTGCTTATTTAAGTCACCTGTTGTTTTACGGTATGTACACCATGTACTTCGTATTTGTTACTGTATTTTTATCAGGTCATCTGAAGAAGGGCAGAGCCCGAAACGCGTAATGAGGAATGAAATAAACGAATCCAAAAACATCTAGCATCTGTTTTTCCGCGATCGTCCAGCTTTTTTAAATTTGTTATAGTTTCGCAGTTGTAATGGTCACACAGTTGTACCAAGACTTCCTATGAAATTTACGTTGTCGTCCCTTAATTCTCCCCCCCACCCACCCCCGATAGCCGAGAGCGGATCAACAGCCAGACTGGATGTGGTATTGAGTCGGTTTCCCAGACCCGAATAGGTGAATATTGGGCTGGTACCCACCTCCCTCCTCAGATTCTGGCTACGCAAATATTTACAAAAATTCTCTCCCAATTTAACGTGAGATTTACTGTAGACGCAGACAGATGGGGTACACAAATTCCTTCAGGGAAGAGTGGTGGCGTTAGAAACGGCATCCGGCCACCAACTATCAATAACACGGCCAAAATACTTGGAGCATTGCTGACCCCATAGAGAAACGGGAACAGGCGAGGAAGAAAAAGAAGATTATGTCATCCATTTTAAGTATTGAAAATGGTTGGTTGGTTGTTTGGGGAAGGAGACCAGACAGCGTGGTCATCGGTCTCATTGGATTAGGGAAGGATTGGGAAGGAAGTCGGCCGTGCCCTTTCAGAGGAACCATCCCGGTATTTGCCTGGAGTGATTTAGGGAAATCACGGAAAACCTAAATCAGGATGGCCGGAAGCGGGATTGAACCGTCGTCCTTCCAAATGCGAGTCCAGTGTCTATGAAAATGGTAGTGATTATACTGGAGAGGAAAAAGCTACCAGTAAAAGTGTTATTACTGCTTTTGTTATTAAACTTCCTGGCAGATTGAAACTGTGTGCCCGGCCGAGACTCGAACTCGGGACCTTTGCCTTTCGCGGGCAAGTACTCTACCATTTTTTTTCTCTCCATTTTGTTCGTTGTTGATCGTTGTGTTTGTTCGTTACGGACGTCACATGACATCCGGTCAAGTTCGTTTGTTGATCGTTTCACTCAGTTTTTTTATTGCAGAGGCCAACCCGCTCTCTGACCGAACACGCTGAGCTGCCGTGCCGGCACCATCTGAGCAACCGAAGCACGACTCACGCCCGGTCCTCACAGCTTTACTTCTACCAGTATCTCGTCTCTGCATGGTTCGCAGGAGAGCTTCTGTAAAGTCTGGAAGGTTGGAGACCAGATACTGGCAGAAGTAAAGCTGTGAGGACCGGGCGTGAGTCGTGCTTCGATAGCTCAGATGGTGCCGGCCGTTTTGGCCGAACGGTTCTAGTTGCTGCAGTCTGGAACCGCGCGACCGCTACGGTCGCAGGTTCGAATCCTGCCTCGGGCATGGATGTGTGTGATGTCCTTTTTATAAGTAAATATGCAGCGTCTTACGTGCCCCCTGAAACAAAACGTATGGCTCCTCATCCAACGAATCGTGGGCTTTTACCTCCGTGCACCGCCAACGACGGTAACCCCGGATTTCCTGTTGTTGCCCCAGACATTTTACTACTCTCTTGCTAAGCACCATACCCTAATCTGGTTTCGAGGGCAGGCTTTAGAATACCTGCTTCAGAGTGCTCCACATACAGTCCTTGAGTTCTGGTACAAAGTTGTGACCGCGCATAGCAACCTCACCCGAAAACCATCTTACCGACAATCTTTTGCCGGTTATCTTCGCAGCGTCTTCCTTGACCCCCCTCAAAGTTGGGGTGTGCCATGCCTACCTGTCACATGATGCAACACCCTTATCCACGTTCTCATGCATCGACCAAAAAACAAATAAAAAAAGGAAGAAAACAGAATATGTTATATTTTGTTGTATTTAACGTTTTTTAATATTTTTTTGTTTAACTAACAGTCATTTATATATGTTTAAATGGTACCTTGAAGAACTCTTGCGTAGTGAATAAATATGTACTTTTAGTTTGTTCAATAAAGATTATTAACAAAAAAATAAAAAAGGGAAGGAAACAGGATATGTTATATTTTGTTATATTTAATGTTATTCTAACAGTTTTTTTTACCTAACACCTACTTTTAAGAACTGTTGCTTTGTGTATGTATATGTACTCTCAGTTTGCTCAACAAAGATTTTTTTAAAAAAAGAAAAAAAAGAGGTCCGTGGATCGAAACCGCGCTCTCCTAAATATTTTTAACTGAAAAAACGTTACGGTCGAAACCGAATTCTGGTAAAAGTGTTTTCATGACAAGATAGCGATAGTAATTTATGGTTTGCTAAAAAAAAAATGGTAGAGCACTTGCCCGCGAAAGGCAAAGGTCCCGAGTTCGAGTCTCGGGCAGGCACACAGTTTTAATCTGCCAGGAAGTTTCATATCAGCGCACACTCCGCTGCAGAGTGAAAATCTCATTCTGGCTATTGTTATTGATCATGTGCCTATTTACAATATCATCCCTGAATAAGGCGTGAAGAACGGATACACGTAATTACAGACGCCCGGTAGTTAGGGACTAATGGAGTGTGCCATTTAATATTATAGCAATGAGAAACACTAACTGTGGATATTCTACAGTCATCAAATGGTTCAAATGGCTCTGAGCACTATGGGACTTAACATCTTAGGTCATCAGTCCCGTAGAGCTTAGAACTACTTAAATCTAACTAACCTAATGACATCACACACATCCATGCCCGAGGCAGGATTCGAACCTGCGCCCGTAGCAGTCACACTGTTCCGGACTGAAGCGCCTAGAACCGCACGGCCACCGCGGCCGGCTCTACAGTCATCATCGTCATCATCAGGATTCCCTTCCAGCGAGCCGGGTAGGAACTTTGTGAACAGGGTAGGAACCTTGTGAACGATATGCCTCCGTTGAATTCTGTCCTGGTGTAACTGTTCTCTCTCCACTGTATCCCACGGTACTCCTCTCCCTTTGAGATCTTTATTAACCTGGTCTGTCCATCTCTTCCTAGGCCGCCCAATCGGTCTTTTTTCAGGGACTTCCATCTCCAAATACTGACATGGAGTTCGAGTCGGGTGCATTTGATTCACATGACCTAACCAGTCCAATCTTGCAGCACTCTTTCTTTCCTCCATGGTCAAGTTCACCTGCAGGTCTCTCCTTACATATTCCTTCATGACGTTGTCCCTCATGGTTTTTTGCAGAGCTAACCTAAGGACCTGCATCTGACCTGTATCTGACTCTCTTAATTTAAGACACAGGTATCCAGACTACACGTCATAACTGGCTGGAGGCATGTTTCATAATGGTCTTTTGAGCTCTGAAAGGGAATCCTTTGTTCCATAGTAGGTTTCGCACTTGGTGGAAGAAGCTGGATCCTTTTGCACTCTATTTAAACCTTCTAGTTTGGCATTTCCATCACTTGATATGACAGTAACGAGATAATTGAAACTTTTCACACATTCAGTCTTCTCTTCTTTCAGTACGATGTCACAAGCTGTGAGTGCCCTACTCACGTTCATTGTCACTGAACTGCTCTTACTCTCAGCCATCTTCAATTATTTAAGCTCTTATTCCATTACTCCAGCGTCTTTCTGAAACTCCATTTCTGACTCTCCCCAAATGGCGATGTCATCAGCAAAAGCAAAAGCACTGGGATATTCACTTCCCACTTGTTTGATTTCTTTTATGATTGGGTTCTTAAGTGTAAACAAGAGTAATGGAAAAAGCTAGCTGTCTTGCTGAACATATCTCCTTGTGTTAAACGATGTTGGTCTTTCACCGTCTACTTGTATACTGCTTTCGCAACTTTCATACAGTAATGGAAATCAATTACTTGCGTACAAAAATCAACAACTGTGTTTTTCATCGATAAATATAAAATTCCTCTACCAAGCACCGAAAGAAGAATCCAGTAACTTTAATGACATTCCTCGAGGAAAAGATGCTTGTCTGAAAGAACCATGTCGAGTTGAGAAAGCACTAATCTTGTGAAATACACCTTCCCACTTCCCACGTACGATATTTTACAACTACCAGATGTAGCTGAGTAGGTAGATTCTGTCCTCCTAGATTCTTGCGCCTTATTGTCAACTGATAGCCAAGGTTATATCGTATGGATCATCTTCTCAGATATCTGAATAGCTCAAATACTTTTTGTGTGATACAGCGCAGTACGTTGTCCCGGACGGTAAATACTCAATAGAAAGGAAAATATCGTAGGGAGTACCCTAAGGAAGTGTTATGGGATTGCTAATATTCGCAATATACCGAAACGATTTGCGAGAGAAGATAAGCAGCTTATCGGGTTATTCGCCTACGATTTTGTTGTCTGTGGAACAATATTGTCCCTGGATGGCCTTAAGCAAATGCAGAACGAATAAGACAGTATTCACGAGGGCATGCTGAAAAATAATGCCTCAGAATTTTTTAGTTCGCAACACTGGCTGAGGTATGATATGTTTTGCATAATCGGCGGTCGACTTTCCCGCTTCACTGGCGCAAGTTGCAATCTTCTGCCGCTAGAGAGCTCCGAATTGTAGCGTATAACATGGCGGTGTGTAACGTAACTACACTGAAGTGCCAAAGAGACTGGTACAGTTGCCTGATATCGTGTAGGGGTCCAGTGAGCACTCAGAAGTGCCGCACATGACGTGGCATGGACTCTAATGTCTGAAGTAGTGCTGGAGGGAACTGACACCATGGAGCCTGCAGCTCTGTCCATCAGTCCGTAAGACTATGAGGGGGTGGAGATCTCTTCTGAACTGCACGTTTCAAGGCATTCCAGATATGCTCCATAATGTTCATGATTGGGGAGTTTGGTCTCCAGCGGTAGAGTGTTTCTGGAGACACTGTGTAGCAATTCTGGACGTGTGGCGTGTCTCATTGTCCTGCTGGAATTGCCCAAGTCCTTCGGAACGCACAATAGACATGAATGGATGCAAGTAATCAGACAGGATGCTTAAGTACGTAGCATCTGTCAGAGTTGTATCTAGTCGTATCAGGGGCCCCATATCACTCCAACTGCACAAGCACCACACCATTACAGAGCCTCCACCAGCTTCAACAGTCTCCTTCTATGAATTCATGAGGTTGTATCCATACTCATACACGTCCGTCCGCTCGATACAATTTGAAACGAGATTCGTCCGACCAGGCAACATGGTTCCAGTCATCAACAGTCCAATGTAGTTGTTGACGGGCCCAGGGGAGGCGTTAAGCTTTGTGTCGTGCAGTCATCAAGGGTATACGAGTGGCTTGGCTCTGAGCACTATGGGACTTAAGTGTACGAGTGGGGCTTCGGTTCCGAAAGCCCATATCGATGATCTTTCGTTGAATTTTTCGCACGATGGGACTTGCTGATAGCTCAGAATTGTAATCTGCAGCAATTTGCAGAAAGGTATCACTTCTGTCACGTTGAACGATTCTCTTCAGTCATCGTTGGTTCCGTTCTTGCAAGAACTTTTTCTGGCAGCAGCGAGGTCGGAGATCTGATGTTTTAGCGGACTGCTTATATTCGCGGTACACTCGTGAAATGGTCATGCAGGAAAATCCCCACTTCATCGCTACCTCGGGGATGCTGCGTCCCATCGCTAGTGCGCCGACTGTAACAAAACGTTCAAACTCACTTAAGTATTGATAACCTGCCATTCTAGCAGACATTTACTGTCTTATATAGGCGTTGCCGACCGCTGTGCCGTATTCTGGCTTTTTACATATCTCTGTATTTGAATACGCATGCCTATACCAGTTTCTTTGTTGCTTCGGTGTCTGATATTACCTCAGGAATTATAAACTCGTGCCAAATTGACAAAGAACTCGGCAGTATGAGCACACTTCCCAGTATGACATTGCACCACCTCTTGTCTAGATCCATACACTAACCTCTAACTGTTGTAAGTAGTCTTTGCTATTCTTTATACAGGCACTGGGATGCAGCTGACGTCCGAGCTGATCCCACACATTTCTGTCGGGGACACTTCTGGGGATCTGTTATCCACGGTAGTAACTCAGAATTACGTAGAGGGTCATTGAGACACGTGCCATGTGTGAACGAGCATTGTCTTGTTGAAAAAGGGCACCACGATACTGCCTCATGAGGCGTAATACATGAGCAGGCAGGATGTCCATGACGTGGCATTGTGTTGTCGAAGTTCCCTCAATTACTACTAGCCGTGACCTGAAGTCGTACACGATGGCTCCCCAAACCATGACGCAAGGAGTCTCATCGCTGTGCCTCCGCAAAATGATGCAACAATGGAACCTCTCCCCCGGTCGCCGCCATACTCGGCGACGTTGCTCACCAGTGTGGTGAAGATTCTTCGCTGAACAGAATGCGACGCCGTTCATGAGCATTCAGTGTGTCCCGGTTATTGTACCACTCTAAACGTAGCTGTTTCTATTGTGGTGATAATGGCAGCTTTTGCATTCGACGGGTAGTCCCTAATCCGTCTGCTAATTGTCTCCGACCAATTTTGCGGGATGACAGACAAGTTGCAGGGAGTCCATTACCTGTTCTGGGATGGCAGTCGCTGATGCGTAGGGGTTACGATGTGCTTGGTCTACAATAAGGCGCCCTTTCCCTGTGGTGGTCAGATGTGGTCGACTGGAACCTTGATCACAAGTATACCTATTCTCAGGTTCCAATACAGTCCAAAGTCCCACATCCAGTCACCGTCACATCCAAACGCTAACCACAAATATGGATTTTGTACTATGTGATCATCTGGCCATGTGGAGACCTACAATGAGACCTCTTTCAAACACTTTCAGGTGCTGATAGCGCTGTCTCATACGGGTAAGTGACATCTGCGCGTCCTTCACAGCGCCCACTCAACATTTGTGCTATTCGTGTCCCGCATGTACACTACCGGCCCTGACAGCAACATTATACACTAACAACGCTGATGCACTCTGATGCTCTGGTGGTCGTTCTACATGCTGCAGTGAATTGAAACTCTAATCATTTACGTATCCGCTGATAGCGTGTACTTTTACGAGTGTTCTAATTTTTTATCCGGGCAGTGTATAAGTTTATTATTGACCCTTGACCGGGAGCGCGGAGTACTTTATACACATGTAAAGAACAGCTGTCCATATGTTATCGACTTAAACGTGTATGAGCAAAATCACAGTTAAATGTTACAAGGGGAGACCACGACGTTGGGATCACGAATTTTCTTCCAACTTTGTACACCTTTAGTAGGATACTAAAACAACATAATGAATTAAAAATTTTGAGGTTTGCCGATGACACTGAAATTCTCTCAGAGACAACAAAGGACCTGGAACAGCAGTTGAACTCAATGGACATTGTCTTGAAAGGAGGATATAAGATGAACATAAAAAAAAGCGAAAATGAGGCTAATGGAATGTAGTTGAATTTAATCAGGTGATGCTGAGGGAATTAGATTTGGAAATGAGGCAAAGCAGTAGCTGGGTTTTGCTATTTCGAGAGAAAGAAACTAATGATGTCGAATTAGAGAGGATGTAAACTGTAGACTGTCAATGGCAAGGAAATCGCTTCTGAAGAAGAGAAATTTGTTAACATCGAGTATAGATTTAAGCGTCAGGAAGTCTTTTTTGTAAGTATTTGTATGGAGTGTAGCCATGTATCTAAGTGAAACTTGGCCTAGCGGTTCTAGGCGCTACAGTCTGGAACCGCGCGCCCTCTACGGCCGCAGGTTCGAATCCTGCCTCGGGCATGGGTGTGTGTGATGTCCTTAACTTAGTTAGGTTTAAGTAGTTCTAAGTTCTAGGGGACTGATGACCTCAGAAGTTAAGTTCCATAGGGCTCAGAGCCATATTTTTTAAGTGAAACTTGGACGATAAATAGTTTAGACGTAACTAATGAGGAGGTAATGAATAGAAATTGGGAGAAGAGGAATTTGTGCCTCAACTTGACTAGAAGAAGGGATCGGTAGGTAGGACATGTTCTGAGGCATTAAGGGATCACCAATTTAGTATTAGAGGGCAGCGTGGAGGGTAAAAATTGTAGAGGGAGACTAAGAAATGAATACACTAAGCAAATTCAAAAGGATGTAGGTTGCAGTAGGTGCTTGGAGATGCAGAAGCTTGCAGAGGATAGGGTAGCATGGAAAGCTGCATCAAACCATTCTCTGGACTGAAAAACACAACAACAACAATGTACAAGTAATAACGTGCACTACTTTGGCAATTCCGAGAAAAACCTAAGAGATGTTTTATACCTGCGCGACCGCCACGGTCGCAGGTTCGAATCCGCCACGGGCATAGATGTGTGTGATGTCCTTAGGTTAGTTAGGTTTAAGTAGTTCTAAGTTCTAGGGGACTGATGACCTGAGATGTTAAGTTCCATAGTGCTCAGAGCCATTTGAAACATTTGTTTTATACGGTTATTATGTAACAGATGTGTATATACGAAGGTCTCAGTCATGAGGAGTTATTGTGGGCAAGTGGCTAGCATTCGAGTTGTGCGAGAGGGTCATGGATGAGGCGACGGTTTGAATCCCTCAGACACTCACTTTTTAATCTAAATATTTTTTATCCTTTTTTTCACCACTTGTCACATTATTTAATTTATATGACATTTTAGAGTAATATAATGAAAAAACTCCACGTGCATTTTCATGAACTTGTAGTGAATTTCATGTGTCGTTTGACTATTTATTATTTTTGATTAAATTTTCAAGAAGGAGGGACAGGCCTGGAAAGCCCATGTCAAACCTCGATAAACAATTATGCTACTGGTGTTATTCAGTAGTACAGTATGTCACAATATGCCAGCCCACAAGAGTAATGTACAATAGCTCGTCAGATGTGCTCTCGACATCACACGTTGCAGGATGGCATTTGACATACAGACATGGAAAACATAAATTGAAACGGCAACTACTACATCGAATGAATGCAGTTTTCCCACGTTTACAGCGAATGTTCAGAGTTTCTAAGGGTAAACACACCTCGTTAACATTTTAAAGAATTTCTCTTTCATTCGATAGTTTCATGTGGATTAAAAACTGAGTTCGACCGGTAATCGAACGTTCGTCTCATAGAAGTTTGCGCTACGTTTCTCGAATGCTAACCACTTGACCGCCATGCTCTGAAACTGCACCCCCCTACGCACATATTCATACGGCACATAATAACGCGTAAAACTTCTGCAATTATCTCACAATTGCCAGAATAGAGCACCTTACTACGTGCACATTATGTACTACTATAGGTGTACAAAGTTTGAAGTAAATCTGTAATACTAATGTCGTGGCCCCTCTTTGTTAGTTTAATTAAACAATGATAAAATAAGCTTATATTATATGAGCTAAATCAGTGTTTAATTAAACAATAGCAGAGAAAACTTTCATTGTATCACTCTGTTGCCGCGTACAAGTGTTACCCCGAAGTAATGGAAGTTCTCGGACATTAAACGGCGCAGTTGCACCAGATCCCAGCCAAACGCTTATTCCATTGCTAATTTTCTCGTGGACATCTGCCTCATTGTGAGATTGTGCTGCTAGCTCGGAATCTGGGGCATTTTCTTGCATGGATAGTAATTTTGTTTTGCCTCGCCTAGCTCGCAATTTATTTATAATGTACTGGGGAAGAGCGTCTTTAAACGTGTTATTGAATTCGTGTGTTGGTCGTTAGCGTAACGCTGATACAGCAGCTGCGATAAAAATGATAAGCCGCTTTTATCGGTAATGCGGGCAAACACTGTCATGGGGAGTAAAGCAGTCAGGGCACATGTTAAGCAACTGAAGAGGAGCGTTTTGCTGCATAATGAAAGTTCAGAGGCAGTGCAAAATTTGGTGGGAATTAAGACTTTCATGTTTGGGATAGACGCGTTAAGAGAAAAACATGACTATTGAAATGCAAGAGTGGAAGACGAATACGCTCTCAAATGTGTTTCATTTAGCTGCCTGTTGCTTTTTCACCACCATCTATATCTACTTTCTGCAAAACACTGTTATTTTCGTGGTAGGGAGTAGCTATTAATTTACTATTTTAGGGGAGGGATGCCTAATTCGAAACACTTTCGAGATTTTATTCATCATAATCTGAAAAATAAGTTAAAAAATTATTTAAACAATGCCAAACTCAATTTCAGGATGCTGTTCTTGGTATCTGATTTAAAGAATGGAAATTCTGGGAAAAACAATCACACAACACTTAATTTTCTAAACATCTGCAAGTGGAACAAATTAGGAATCTAGTTTCTTAGCTTTTACCAGTGGGCGCATTAATTACACCATCGTTAAAAATTATGTCCCAGAAATTTAAGATGTGTGCTAGCCTAAGTTTAAGATAATGTTCCATGTTTAATTCCTGCATCACTATTTTGCAGCCACTACAGAACAACTTTATCACTCCTTTTCCCATGCATTCGCAGCTTGGATGAATCCACCCTTTTCATTTCCTACATCTTTTTTTTCAGCTCAGGTCTCCTTGGCTAGGACTTGAATTTTTGCTTCGAGCTTTTTTTTATTTCCCTGCGAATCGACGTTATTTCTTGAATGGACACCTTCAGCCCATTTTTTACCTGCCATTGCTTCCTGACTTCTTCTGCAGCGAAATTATGGGGCAATCTGTTTCGATCTACAATGTCGAAAGCAAGTTTTCTTACGTCCGACAGTCTTAAGCCGAACATGTCTCTTTAAATCTAAGAATGTTCTCTTTCAATTCAACTTCGTCGCAAAACACTTTACCAAGGCCAAAAGCTTTGTATCCTCGTGTGTATTTTTGTTTCTGTTTTCAACATTCCTTTTAATTCTTGGTTCAGGCACATGTTATACGCGTACATATTCATTTAATCCATGATCTCCTTACCTTATTGTTGCAGTTAAACTCAGTTCACGTGTGTCATACTTTCCATAACACTTCTCTGTTGCCATACTGTAACCCAAAATAATTATTTAATCAATAACATAGGACAAAGAGCTCACTAGAATATTCACCATACCATATCTAAATAAAATGTATAGGCGTGCCGGAGTTGGAGGATTAAAGAACGTGTCTCGTCCACAGTGGGTGTCATAGCTATAAATTTATGAAATAAATGCAGCATTTGTCCACTTAAGCTGTATTTATTTACACAGAGTAACTCTGTCGGTGAGGACTTGCTCGCTGAAGGCAAAGGTCCTGAGTTCGAGCCTCGGTCCGGTACATAATTTTAATGTGCCAGAAAGGTTCATATCAGCGCACATTCCGCTGCAAAGTGAAAATTTCATTCTGGAAACGTCCCTCAGGCTAAGCCATGACTCTACAGTATCCTTTCATTCAGAGGTGCTAGTCCTGCAAGTTTTGTAGAACTTCTGTGAAGTTTGGCCGGTAGGTTCAAATGGTTCTGAGCACTATGGGACTTAACATCTGTGGTCATCAGTCCCCTAGAACTTAGAACTACTTAAACCTAACTAACCTAAGGACATTACACACATCCTTGCCCGAGGCAGGATTCGAACCTGCGACCGTAGCAGTCGCGCGGTTCCGGACTGCGCGCCTAGAACCGCTGGACCACCGCGGCCGTTGGCCGGTAGGTCACGAGGAACTGGTGGAAGGAAAGCTCTGCGGGGGGTTAGTAATTCATTCTTGGGTACTTCAATTGGTAGAGTAGTTGACTGCGAGAAGCAAGGGTCACGGGTTCGAGTCTTGGTCCGGCGCACATTTTTAATATGACAGGAAGTTTCATATGACCGCACACTCCGCTCGAGAATGAAAAATTCATTCTGAAATGCTGCATTTCTTTGACAAGGAAGTGGTTTGGGCATGTCCTGGTTGTTTCCACAATGGTTGTAATAAATGTAATATTTCCTTCACGATTCCTTTGTTAATGGTATAATTGTTCAGGAAGAAATTTCTCAAATAGAATAAGTGTAATTTAACGGTAGGCAACATGTGTAAGGAATCCACTCTCTTATATTCGTCCTCATCCACCATCTGGCGTTCTTCTGAAGTTACATGTCCATAAAAATACTCTTACCACACTGCATTCCACTTACCTACCCATTAGTTCGAAATATAAGTTTGTGACTCTTTTGTACGAATGTTCATGAAACCTTATGGAATACTGAGATGCACTTACTCCTAGTTCCCCAACGAAGGATGTCAAGTGTGTGGATTTGTTGTGTGAATGTGTTGTGTGAATGACTGATTAGTGCTGGTGTGGATGTGAAAACATGGTAGCGGTAGAATTTCAGTACCGACGCATAAGCTACTTCTCTCTATGAGAAACAAGAGGCTGCGGAGCTCATTGTCACCAGGTCGGATGGACAATGATCCGTAGAGCCTCACGCCGTCACTCCATGAGCCACAATAGACAGGACTGGGACGTAAATGCATAGTCGCGTAGCCAGTCTCTGGTCTAAGTAATTTGGCTGCCCCCCGCATAAAGACACTCTTCATTATCTCAAGTGCCACTGAATTTCATCCTTCTCTTAAATCAGCAGTCAGAGGATGTTCGGTTGCTTTGATTCATACCCACTAGGAGAGCTCTGTATTGAGTGCTATTTGTATAGATATTGGTAGTTGCTTCTTGAATTCTGTAAGTAATTTTACTCTCGAGCTTACGATGTTGTGCATCAACTGTGTGTTATGAACTTCAGGAGGCCATACTTCATAGTAAAGGAGAAGAAGCCGGCCGGGGTGGCCGAGCGGTTCTAGGCACTACAGTCTGGAACCGCGCGACCACTACGATCGCAGGTTCGAATCCTGCCTCAGGCATGGATGTGTGTGATGTCCTTAGGTTAGTTAGGTTTACGTAGTTCTAAGTTCTAGGGGACTGATGATCTCCGAAGTTAAGCCCCACAGTGCTCAGAGCCATTTGAGCCATTTTGAGAGGAGAACGAGTTGGCCTTTGGCTGTGCTGCGGTGAGGACGCGCTGTTTGTGTTCCTGCCGCGGAGCGAGCGCTCGTGTTTGTTTACATCGTACTCGACCGTTTCGCGCGTGCCATACTCAGCATATAGATCACTATGGCGCACCAATACAGAAAATCGACGCTGAAATTTACGTTCCGCAACGAATTTGCACGGCCCAAAGCACTCGAAGTCGAACGATTTGTACGAGAAGAAGTTAAAATCCCGGCGACCGACATTCTCGGCATTCACTTGTCCATTGTGAGTAGTATCGTGTATGTCAAGATCATCATCGATGCAACATGTGAACGGATACTTCGGGACACGAAACAAGACCTCCGTTTCTGCCATGCTGATGGCAATGTGGGGACTGTGCAGGTCGATTACTCTGGCACGGGACTTCGCACGATCAGAATTTTCGAACTTCCTTTCGAACTACCGGCGGAGGACGTCGTGACAGCCGACGCTGCTTCCCGTGACCTATGCAGCAGCCCTCACGACAGCTACCACTTCACCACGACAGCCGACATCCACTGTTGGGTTGCTGCTCCATGCTCCAGTACAGGGCGATGATGACACACCCGTTCCACAAGCTGCGGATTCAACTCCGATGCCTCTGCCCCCGTCGACGGATAACAACATACATGACGGTGGCATGGCCGTCGACTCGCTTATTGTGCCTACGGCTGCCTTTGTGCCGGAACGTCGTGAATCTTGGCCATCGTCTGACACAGAAGGACACGCCAGGAAGCAACGCTGTCCGAAGCGAGGGAAGGTGAGGCGTAGAGCCACTTCCGAACGGGATGCGACACAGCCTCCAGAGGATGACGACTCCACCTTCAATGACGACGCTCCCACAGAGGCAGCCGCCATTTGCTGCAGTGTGGCATCACCGAACGGAACTGAGGACAAACCACATATATCTACAGTGGCAAAATCGGATGCCAATATGCAGGACAGATGCTGCCACCACCTTCTGGAGTGCAAGCACCCTTGCCGTGTTCTGAGAAAGCTAGGGAGGCCGATCTTGCTTTGAGTTCCCCGACGTGGGCGGATGACGATGACGACGACGGCACCATGCAAGTCACGCCAACGGGGCCCACGCCATTGGCGCCGGCTCTCTAGAAACGACTGCAGGTGAGGTTTGGAGGGATGCGGAGGTGTCAATACAGTTAAAAGCGTCATAGGTAATTCCAGTCTTAATGCATAACTTAACACCTGCGTTTCGGCAACAAGCTTATCGTATCGCCACGCTTAATACGATACGATACGAACGGCAGTGAAGATCCAGTTGCTGCGTGAGATGCTTCGTTCTTCGGATGTTGACATTGCCCTGTTGCAAGAAGTGTATATAGCGGCCCTCCCCGTTTTCTACGGTTATGTGGCATACGTGTCACCGGCGGACCGGAATGGCAGCGGTACGGCAATACTAGTTCGCGACGGAATTGCCATCGAAGAAGTGACTTACCTTCCGTCAGGAAGGGGGCTGGCGATCACAGCACTGGGCACGCGCATCATTAACATTTACGCGCCATCAGGAACTGACCAACGCCGCGAAAGATCGCTGTTCTACTCGGAGGATATCGCTCCCCTTTTTATCAGCCGCTTCGATCAATATATCTTCGGCGGTGACTTTAACTGTGTGCTCCACCCCAAAGACCATGTCACACATTTCTCGACTTGTCAAGAACGTCAGCTCCTGGTTCGAGATTTGCTTCTCACCGACACGTGGGAGAGAGTGCACGGTGACCGTCGCGGGCCGGCATACCTTACTAGTCACTCAGCCAGTCGCCTAGACCGCATTTATGTCTCACGAGCTTTAGCGCCGGGAGTACTGGACACCGAACGTTGGTCGCTTGCCTTCTCCGATCATAGCGCTTTCATATGCACACTCACTCTACAACAGTAGCGGATATGGCGCAGCCGAGGGCCCTGGAAGCTGAATGTGGCACATCTTCAAGCCCCGGAATGCCGTCAGATTATCGCCAACACATGGCTGGATTGCGAACGTCGTCTTCCCCGATACCCATCGACTCTAGCATGGTGGGTGGACTGTGCAAAACCAGCGTTTCGGCGTGTGCTAACACAATTCGGAAAAGATATCGCAGCTTGGCATCGTCACACATTGGACTTTTATTACACGATGCTTCGTGAACTCGACAGCCAACCACCATCTCCAAACCGACAAATGGAAAGCAGCCGAATCAAAGGTAAAATATTGTCTCTTACGAGGAAACGTTAGGAGGGGGTCGTAGTGCGAACGCGACGTCAAGATCGAGCGGAAGGAGAAAACCCGTCTATGCATCACATCGTGCTTGACAGCCGCCGACGCCGACAGCGGCTGCTCACGGACCTCGTATTGCCAGGTGGTAGGGTCGTAATAACTCAGGCGGTGGTTACAGAAGCCTTCGCAGATCACTATCGCCGGTTTTACGACGAGGTCAATACAGAGGACGAGGAAGCGGACGATCACGACATACTGCAACACGTTTCGCACACCCTCGACAATGCAGCAGCGGCGACGCTGTTAGGTGGAATTACACGGGACGACATCGGGGACGCGCTTAACAAGGAAGCACTCAACAAATCTCCCGGGCCAGACGGACTGCCCCTCGAGTTTTATCGGACTTTCCGCGATTTAATGATGGCCCGATGGATCATCGTGTACCAAGAACTGATGACCCCCGGGTCCCACGTGCCACTTGCATTCGTGGAAGGTCTCCTTATACCGATACACAAGCCTTCCAGAGGTCGGACGGTGGAGGACTACAGGCCCATTACAATACTCAACTAGGACTATAAAATCTTCGCCCGACTACTCGCCAGCCGCATAAAGAAGGTTCTGCCCCTACTCCTCTCAATGGAGCAAACGACACAGGGCGGAGTGACCAACATGCAAACGGCAACCAGTGAATGCAGGGATTTAATAGCCATCGCCACATCCTGTCGCCTTCGAGCTGCTCTGATCTGCACTGATTTCGACCACGCCTTCGACAGAGTTCACCACAAGTTCCTTCTGTCCGTAATGGCCCGCATGGGCTTCCCACCTGACTTTCTCGACATCTTTCAGCGCATTTTCCGTGGAGCTGCATCCCGTGTACTGGTAAATGGACGGATTGCGGGTCCCTTTCCGATCCGACGGTCAGTTCGCCAAGGATGCCCACTCTCCATGATCCTTTACGCGATCGCACTAGAACCACTTGTCGGAGGGTTGAAAAACAGGGTCTCGGGCATGTCATTGAAGGGATCACACCTTTCACTGCAGGATCTATGCTGATGGCCTTCTATTACTTGTCCGACCTGGTGACGAAGTACGCTCGGTGATACAATGGATCAATCGCTATGGATTGGCAGCGGGCAGCCTCATGAATGTGGCCAAGTCGGCAGCGATGCCCATTGGGAGAGGTCTGCAGAACGACGCTTTAGCCCCACTGCCACTAGTTAACAAGATCCGGTTCTTGGGCATAACATTTACACAGGATGTTCGCCTCACGGCTGCCATGAACTATGCACGATTACTATAG
Source organism: Schistocerca gregaria (assembly GCF_023897955.1). Taxonomy (NCBI): domain Eukaryota; kingdom Metazoa; phylum Arthropoda; class Insecta; order Orthoptera; family Acrididae; genus Schistocerca; species Schistocerca gregaria. Next base: position 178,800,836 of record NC_064931.1, on the reverse strand, counting down.
GCAATACGCACAGAGGTTCGCCGGAACTTACTTCGACGGATGGACCTCCTACAGTGTGTGGAACACCTCAACCTTCACGTGGCGACTAAGATGATCCACATGGCCCAGGTCCTACCAATATCGACAGCGATGGCACACAGACTGCAAGCAGCGTTTGGATATTACCTTACCGCCGGACACCTATTCAAAGTCCGCTACGAAACACTCACCCTCCCTCCGCTTGATGGCGGGCTGGGACTTATAAATGCACGAGCGAGGGCTACAGCATTATACTTGTGCAAAATGATGAAATTGTGGACCCACACAGATGCTTCCCTTACGGGACGTCTGTTAGAGGAATTGCTGCCGGCGTCTCTTCTGCCACCTGTCACAGTTGCGCACATTACACCCTCACTCTCGCACTTCTCGGCATTTATTCTTGAGTACAGTTACGTGCACCCAGACCTTCCCAACACTCGCACTCCCAAGGCGAGAGACGTTTAAAAAGACTGCTGCTAAGGTCCATCCCTCGCAATGTGATCGAGAGGAAGAGCCGTACGACCCTATGGCCTGCAGTGTGGAGAGCGGTCCAGAAGCCGTTCCTCTCCACGCGGGTACGACCTGCGTGGTACCAGGTGGTGAACGGGAAGGCTGTAACACGACAAAGGCTGCACGCTATTGGGATGACGGATTCCCCCCTTTGCTCACGTTGCCACCTCGTGGATACTGACGAACACCGTTTCACATGTGGATCGGCGTTAGAGATATGGCTGCTAGTGCAGAAGATCCTCTCCTGCTACCTACGTATCGCGCCTCGCACAATTGAGCCACAGCTCCTCCTTTGTCCAGAGGATACTTATTTCCCACCTGCGAAGACTCACGCACTCACATGGTTTAAAGGCATGTCCATATACTACCTCTTTCGAGATGATGAGAAGATGGTGCTTGATTACTGGCAATTTCTCCAGGACAGTCATAGCACACTTGAGTGTACACCCCGAAACCGACAACTATTTGCGAACTACTTGCGCAGTGTCTTCGATAACCCCCCTCACAGTTGGGGAGTACCGGGCAGAGGATGACCGCCTTCACATGGCTCCACACGCTGCGATATGTTGTACCAATTTAGAACATGGACTCTGTACGCCGATGGGCCATGCACATGGAATGGCGTGCGGGATTTGGTTACATTTTTCTTTCTTTATTATCATCACACTATTAGTTTCACATTCTATTTCATAGTTCAGAAGGAACTCTTGTTCTGTTGTTGCTACGGATGTACATTCTAATTTTGTTTGTCATAACTGAAAGACGCCTTTTTCCATACATAACAAAAAGAAAAGGTTTGCAGAGGAAGTAATTTACAATTTTAAAAAAATAAAAAAACAAAAAAGACAATGAAAAACACCCAAAAGAAGATAGAACGGCTTGATAAAAAATGTTCAACACATCTGCCTACTAAGCAGAGAAAAAAATAAAAAAAATAAAAAAAAAGAAAAAAAAGGGGTTCTAGGCACTACAGTCTGGAACCGCGCGACCACTAAGGTCGCAGGTTCGAATCCTGCCTCAGGCATGGGTGTGTGTGATGTCCTTAGGTTAGTTAGGTTTAAGTAGTTCTAAGTTCTAGGGGACTGATGACCTCCGAAGTTAAGCCCCACAGTGCTCAGAGCCATTTGAACCATTTTGAGAGGAGAACATCTTTCGACAACAATCTTTCTTCATTAGAAAAAGAAGAAAATTATTAAATGAACTCACTTATGTAGGTTAGTGTCACACTGGCTGTTTCCTGCGGTGAATCTTTTTGAGTATATTTTCCACTTATCGTATACTGAATGTTTTGTTACTGTGCCATAATTAGTAATTTATTTTTGAACATTTCGTTAATGGTTCTGTTTCGAAGTAAACAGCTTGAAAATAATTACCAAACATTAAGGGCTTAGCTTTCTCATTATTTTATGCAGTTACAGACAGCAGGTAACAACATGTTTTAGTATGAACGAAAAAAACGTATAACTGCATAGGTTTCCACGGCCAGTGTCAGTTGACATGAAATTGTTCTGAGTATGGTACCGCATCGTAAGGTAGAACGCTTACAGTGACCTTCTCCTGAGCCTACCATAAGATTGGTTTCTCTGATATTGCTTTTTTTTTTTTACACTATGACACGCTCCTATACCGATAAAACTTTATGTCAAGTAAAATGTAATTTCATGGGACGACATTATACGCAATTAAGTCGCGGCTTGATTCTCTGTACTGAACATATCAGTGAATCCGTATAAGGGAAAGATGGCCAGCAGAAGCATACTATCACCGAACCGGAGGCTCAAAATTATACCTGTACATCCGGAAGACACTCACGAGCTGAAAAACAGCGAGGTGTTTGCTTGTACGTGTTGGCTGTTTACGGCTCCGTGTGGTCTACCTAATCGATCATCCGCTTCAAGTGCTGTGAGAGGGGAGTGTCCTTCGTATCTACCCTACTGCGGAGAAGTCCTGTTGACCCGAAAACTCATTACTTAACGAGTAAGAGGACCACCATTTACTTACTTTACTTGTGGCAATGGCCTTATCGACCATCCGAGCCTCTTTCATTTCTTGGCGGCCGGAGTGGCCGAGCGGTTCTAGGCGGTACAGTCTGGAACCGCGCGACCAATACGGTCGCAGGTTCGAAACCTGCCTCGGGCATGTGTGTGTGTGATGTCCTTAGGTTAGTTAGGTTTAAGTAGTTCTAAGTTCTAGGCGACTGATGACCTCAGAAGTCAAATCGCATAGTGCTCAGAGCCATTTGAACCATTTTTTTCTTTCATTTCTTTCTGTCGAGTCCACTGTTCATTTTGTGTTGATATTCATCCTCGCCTTGTCCTTCCAGATATTGTATCTCGCCACCTAATTCTGGGTCTTCCTCTTCCTCTCGTTCCATCTGTTGCTCTGCAGAATATTATTCTAGGTAGTCTATTCATCATCATTCTTGCTATATATCCTGCCCATTTCAACCTCCGCTTTGCACTTCGACGATGTTACTGTGTTTGTACAGCTTTCTAAATTCTTCATTTTTTTCTTGTCCTGTAGTCCATGTTATTTTCAACATATACCGCTCCATAGATTTTCCTTATTATTTCTCTTTCGAATATTAGCAGTTTTTCTTCGTGTTTCTTTCTAAGTATTAATGCTTCACATGCCCACAACGTTATAGGTCTAATAGTCGACTGATACAACCGGATTTTGAACTTAGTACTAAGTGTTCTTTTCTTTAAGAATTTGATGAAACAAAAAGCGTTTTGTTCGCTGTTGCTAGACGGACATCTATTTCTATATCAGTTTTACTGTTGCTACTAAAAGGCTCTGTAAGCACTTGCAGAGGTCAGCTGTCTTGAAATTACATCCATCTACAGCCAAAGATGCATAACTTTGGATTTTTTTTTACTTATGACCAGATATTCTGTCTTTTCTTCATTGACACGTAATCCTGTTTTCTCAGCAAACTTGTAATAATTTTACATCCCTCTGATTAGCTCTGGTTCGGAACTACTTATTAATGATACATCATCTGCGTTGGAAAGCCGGCCGTCGTGGCCGAGAGGTTCCAGGCGCTTCAGTCTGGAACCGCGCTGCTGCTACGGTCGCAGGTTGGAATCCTGCCTCGGGCATGGATGTATGTGATGTTCTTAGGTTAGTTCTAAGTCTAGGGAACTAATGACCTCTGAAGTTAAGTCCCATAGTGCTTAGGGCCATTTGAACCATTTGCGTTGGAAAGTCTAGTATTGTTCACCTCTTGCGTTTGGATCCCTGTGGACTGGTTTTACTAAATTCTTGATCGAACTTCTATAAGAAGAGGTTAAATAAAATAGGTAAAATGGCGTCCACTAGCCTCAGTCCAGTGTACAACTTAAAATTTTCAGTTTGTCCTATAGGTGTTTCTGTACGACACAAAGTTTTGCCTATACGCGTTTTAACTAATCTGATTAGCTTTGAGAGTATTTCATATTCCCTCAGTATATTTAGGAGTGTCTGTCGCTGTATGCTACCGTAGGCCTTTTTGAAATCTAGAAATAATATGTGAACATCTACATTGAATTCCCATGCCTTCTCAGTTGTCTTAGAGTGAATGAATGATCTACTGTGAAAATCTTGAATACTTGGTGTTATGCAGCTTTAAGATACTTATTAAAGGACATTTGCAAGTCACCATGACCTGCACATGAAAGGTTTATTTATCAAATCCGAATACCGATTTGGCAATTACACATTTTAAGTGCAGCTCTTGGAATTTTGAGGATTTCATTTAATAAATGATCTGATGTTTATCTATTTCTATGGAAACCGTATTGGTGGTCCCAAGTTGGTGCTTCAGTTATTGGACTCAGCCTGTTTAGTAGGCACATCGACAGGATTTTATAAGCGCCATCCAGTAAATCAATTCAGCTGTACTAATTGCACACGAGGGGATCATTATTCCTAATTATGGGGCATATTTTTGCGGTTTTTCCGTCTGCACGTATGCTTTCTCGTTTGAAAACTGTTCCTGTGGAATACTGTAGCTATACTTGCACTTGTCGTTCTCTGTTCTTTAACAGCTCAACATATACTTCGTCTTCACCATAAGCCACGTTATTCTGTAATTTCTTTATTACTTGTTGTATTTCATTTATTGATGTGGTGGTGACTTGTATATTAAGCATGTCTTCCATTTGTTTGTATGTCACCCGTGTTGGTCACTATTTTCCCATGATGATCGTTTGTAAACTGTTCCCTTTTAGTGCATTTACCATAAAACTTCTTTAGACCTTTTGACACGCCTGCCTCGCCCTGTGACGCTAGAAATCATCACCTTCTTGTCTTATAATGTTGTTATAGTATTCTCTTTTCTCTTGTCATAGAGTTCGTTGTGTTTCCCGGGGGATTTTATAGTACCCTTCCTTTAGTGACATGTTGTTTTCTTCTTGTAGCCACGTTTTCCTCGCCTTTCTTCTCTTAGACATTTTTTTTTTGTCTCTTTATGTTAAACCAAATTTTGTTTGATCGGTTTCTTTTTCCTATAACTTTGGAAGTTACTTCTTGAATACTGTTTTCCTGGTGTCTCCAGATGTTTTCGATATATTGTTGCTTGCTGTTGACCAGCTTATTTTTTGTTAGATTACTTTCCGTTTCTTTTGTAAAAAAATTTTTGTATTTTCCTTCTCCAGATTTCTTTCGCTGTATCTGGTATCTTCCACTCTATTTCTGTTTAGGTTTCTTTTTTTGGTACGCTTAATATAAGTTCTGTGTCAAAATCCGCATCACTAAAGGTTCCAACATGTTTATGCTACTTTGGAATTTTTTTCAGATAACTGTGTAGCCAATCGGATTCACTGCTTCTGCATCTGGTAATATCCATGTCTCTAAATGCATACATTTGTGTTAAAATTTTGGGCTGCTTAAAGCGAGATCATTTGTCAATGCACATTTTATGAGTCCAATGCCATTATCAGAACTTTCCTCGTGAAAGCAGAAATTGCTAGTTGTTGTTTTATAAATTTCTTCATTTCCTATTACAGCATTAAAATCTCCTGACACTACTTTCACGTCATGCCTACGTGTGTCCCAGTTGACTATAGAATTCTTCCTTCATGTCTTTATCCTTACCTTCTGTGGGTGGATGTAAATTTAGATATGTAATGTCTAATCACTAAGCCTGAATTGTGATTATGATATTCGATTATTAAAACGTTGGATTCCTTTATTGAGTCATTTACTGATTTATGGAAGTCAAATCCATTTCCAAACTCATGCCGTTGACTGCAATTTCCGTACGTTGTTGTCCCGTCTCCTGTTTTCAGTGACCCCATTCATTGCCATCCTACTTCCTGGAGAGCTACCAGTTGTACCTTGTATTTTCCTAATTCGTTTATAGTATTTGGGCTCTTCCAGGGCGCTATCTTTCAAGAACCAAAAGAGAAATCCTTGCAGCTTTGCCAACTTCTGTTCCAGTAAATTCAGGCCTGTTTCCGAGGCATGTGTTGAGTATTCCATTCAGTCAGCATTTTACATCAGTGAGTTATTAGTCCTCTTCACAACTCACTATCTGGAGAACTAGAGTCTTGAGTTTGGGGAGCTCTATCCCTGGGAGATTTACCTTTACCACAGCTTGCCGACCCTCTCCAGCTCGTGCTAGTTTTGGCCCGCCCCGGGTATTTTGTTTCCTCAGTATCCTCCATATCAGAAGAAGAAGGAAAGAAGGAAGGAAGATTGGATTCAACGTCCCGTCGAAATCGATGTCATTAGATGGAGCACAAACTCGGATTGTATCAAGGATAGGGAAGGAAATCGCTTATGCCACAGATGAAATATCTCGGTATTTGCCTGGAGTGATTTAGGGATATCACGGAAAACGTAAGTCTGGATGCCTAAATGCGGGTTTGAACCGTCGCCCTCACGAATGCGAGTCCAGTGTGCTAATCACATATCAGGAGAGGTTTCCCCTGTCCTTCACCTGGTGAGACGCTCGATAGGGGACTTGCAAACCCCAGACGTGCGTTAAATGACTGTTCTTTCGTTACATGTACAGTGAAGAATGCCCAGATCTAGGGATCTAAAATGAAACATATTTCTCATTTGAACTAGTTTTCAACATAGCCATTCCCAAAGAGGATCTCTGGAGCGTAGACAGTGTTGCAATTCTCGAGCAAAGTTGACTTTATGATGTTAATATAACAGAGTAAATATCTGTGGAGTGAACATTCAGATGTGCAAAACAGAATTTTCTCGCCTACGTACGTTGTCTCCAAGATCTCGTGACTTTGTAATAGTTAAGTAACTTTTCTACCTCAGCCGTCTTTACAATTGTGTCTGTATACGTAGCAATTATTCAACATTGCTGTTACTGATAACTAAATGTGTACAAGTAGAGTACGTGGGTGTAATACTGAAGTTTGCTCGTTGGATATGTACTTTTATGTAAACGCAAACATACAGCTGTATATTGAAATCATATGTGAATTCCCATTTCATGTTGGTGACATGTCCAGTACGCCGAACTCACTCCGTTCTATAAAATACTGGTAGGGACAATAGCAGCACTTTCAGGAACGATGTGCTGTATTTTAGACGTACTTTGTGTGCAGACCGTTAGTTGAAAGTATAATGGAAATACTTACCCTATTGTTTGCAGCTTTACTCATATATGAACTATTGTATTTAGCCAATATTGAAGGCATGTGAGAAAACCGTTCGAGGCATTATGATTGCAATTATCTGGCAGGAGAGCTTTAGGCAACGCATTGCTCCACTTACCTTAACTACAACAGCGCAACAGCAGGCATGGCAGTTAATGATTGTAAAGCTGTATTACAAAACAATTGCTTTACAAACTCAATTTTAATTTATACTGCAGCTGCTTCAAAGCAGTGAACTGTTGGAAAGCCTTTCCGCAGCATATCGATACGTCTTTCAAAGGAAATAAAATTTTACGTAAATTATTTATGCAAATCACAATGCATTTATGTAATCAAATAATGTATTTTGCGAAAACAGCCATAACAAAGTTGTTGCCGTGCTTTTCCAACATTAGAAAGCGATCACCAACCAGGAGAATTCTTACCTTCAAATGGTAATGCTAAATTCACGTCCTTATCATTTTCCGTGTCTCATTATAGCATTCACGAGAATACTGAAAGCTTTTTATCTGCAGCAATGGAAGTAAAAAACCTAGCATTATATATAAGAAATAGCGTTTCGAATCCGTAAAGTGGGAGTTAGTCTCCCTAGTAAGCCATTTAGAAGTATGTGGCCCTGTGGCGCAACGGATAACGCGTCTGACTACGGATCAGAAGATTCCAGGTTCGAATCCTGGCAGGGTCGGCTAAATATTTTAACTGCTGTCATTGTTTATTTACAAACGTTTTCAAGAAACAAATGGGCTATTTATGGAGATAAGTTAAGCGTGGGGCAGGCGTTTATGCAATAATTTCGTTTTGCGTTCCGTGTGATATGGTAACAGAAATCAACAAACATGTTTTTAACTTTGATTTTGGCAGTGGAGGGAGAAATTTTCTGAAATGTCATGTTACAGTCCAGAAGACGCAAGATTTGGTGAGGTAATCCATGAATCCAGGTAGTCATAGATCATTTGGCCATTTACAACAAACCAATAGAAGCAGAATGTTACGATATCAATGAATGTTAATCTAAGGAAATGCTCTTGAGGTCTAACAATGGAGCTCAAGAGATAAGGTGGACATTAAGATAGAATGGCTCACTGATTAAGATGCTGGACTCGTATTAGGGATGGGTGGGGTTATATTACCTCAATCACACCAGGCGAAGACCTGTTGGATCCCTCAAGAAGGCCAATTTAATCCATCATCTTTGTCCAACTACGTTATTAGTACGCATCTAATGATCTCGAAGTCGAAGGGACGCTAAGCTGTCGTACTCCTTCCTTTGTGTGTGGCAAAAATTCTTAATACTTTTTCCCGGCTCCATGGCTCTCTCTTCACGGCAAATATTTGTCATCTGACAAGATTGTTGTTTATAAGGGGTGGTCAAATAAAAAAGAGACATATGGAAAAAGAACGTAGTAAACTGTTTATTATTTCAAAAGTAATCGCTATAACTGTTAATACATTTATGTGAGACAAGATGGTCAGTGTCTGCGAGGAAAAAATTTTGCGGTTGCCTACGGAACCACGATTTTACCCAGACGGACTCCTCTTCGTCCGAAGAAAATCGAAGGCCGCGAAAGTCTTTTTACAGGACGCAAAAAGTATGGAAATCGCATCGAGAAAGAGGGGGACTGTATAGAGGATGTGTCAGGGTTTCTCTCAGAAACAAACTTGGAAACATGTGGGTCTACTCTCCGCTATATTGAAGAGACGTGTTCATATCGACAATGCAAGCGGTTTAGTTGAAAACGTTGTCATCGGACCAGCTGCTACACGTCGGGCACAGTCTGATCAATACGTGCCATCTTAGTGCCTTTGATCATAGCTACAAGTCGCAAAAAACACTCCATCTTCAAGATCGTTCAGGTGCGCTGCTTCTCACGTATTGCTGAGTCAAGGGTATATTATGAGATCATCAATTAGGTGAAATCTGCACCAGTAAAATCAGTTGCTGTGGGCAACATGCTGTGGATGACAGGTGGCCCGTCGATTGTTTTGTGTTGTAACAGTAAACAGTCACTCCACCAAATCAGCCGAACTATCCTAGCTATGGGCTCCAGAAGCCGCCAACCCACGCGTGTATAAGGGGCAGTCAAGTGAAAACCAAACACCCACCGCAACGGGACCGTGGGATGGTTCAATTCAAGAGTAATCACCACACGCATTAAGACATTTATCCCATTCGGAGGCAGACGACCAATTCTTGTTTCGTAGAACTCGGTTGTTCGCTGAAGAAGCCACGACCGCATCCACTGTCGCACTTTCTTGCACAGCTGCAACCAATGTCCGTGCATGTCGTTCTTCAGGTCGCCAAAGAAGTATGAATAACCCGGAAAACGACCCGGGCTGCATGGAGGATGTTTCAGTGTTTCTCAATGAAATCACTGAACGTTGCAGCATTCTGTATACAGACCAGATCGTTCAACGTGTGATTAACACTTCTTTGGCGACCTTAAGAAAGACGTGTGGGCGACGGTTACAGTCAGACGAAAAAGTCCAACAGTGGATGCGCTTGTGGATCCACCACTGGCCGACTGCGACCTACGAAACAGGAACTGATCGTCTCGTCCCCAGTGGGAAAAATGCCTTAATAAGTGTGGTGATTACTATTGAATGGAACCATTACATGGCCCCGTTGTGGATCCTGTTCGGTTTGCATTTCACTGCCCCACATACACTGACCAGCCAGAATATTACGACCACCTACCTAGTAGTCGATATGTCCACCTTTGACATGGACAACAGCGGCGACGCGTTGTAGCATGGAAGCAATGAGACCTTGGTAGATCGCTGGAGAGAGTTGGCACCACATTTGCACACACAAGTCAAATAATTGCTGTAATTTCCAGAGAGGGGGGGGGAAGGGGGGGGGGGGGCGATAAGCTCTGACATCACATTCGATCACCTCTTAGGTGTGTGTGATCGGGTTCAGATCTGCCGACTTGGAGGGGCAGCACATCATCAGAAAATCACCACTGCTCCATCACACTCCTGGCCTTATGACATGGCACTCCGTCGTCAGGCCACGAGTGACCACCGGGACCATCCGACCGCCTTGTCATCCTTGGTGGAGGATGCGGATAGGAGGGGCGCGGGGGTCAGTGCACCGCTCTCCTCGTGGTAAGATGGTATTCTCGACCGAAGCCGCTACTATTCAGTCGAGTAGCTCCTCAATTGGCATCACGAGGCAGAGTGCACCCACAAAAATGGCAATAGCGCATGGCGGCCTGGATGGTGACCCACCAAGTGCCGCCCAATACCCGACAGCGCTTAACTTCGGCGATCTCACGTGAACTGGTGTATCCATTGCGGCAAGGCCGTTGCCCTTATGGCATGGCGAATTATCTAATTTAAAAATGCAACTGCTGTCGGGAAACGTAATCGTCATGAAGGGGTGTACGTGGTCCGCAACCATTGTACTATACTCCTTGGCTGTCATGATGCCTTGCACGAGCTCCGCTGGACCCATGGATGCCGACTTGAATGTTCCCTAGAGTATAACGGAGCCGCCACCAGATTGTCTCCGTCCCGCAGTACAAGTGTCAAGGAGATGTTCCTCTTGAAGGCGACGGTTTTGGGCTCTCCCACCGGCATGATGAAGAAGGTATCGGGATTCATCAGATCATGCAATGCTCTGCCACTGTGCCAACGTCCAGTGCCGATGGTCGCGTGCCCATTTCAGTCGTAGTTGCGAGCGTCGTGATGTTAACATTGGCATACGCATGGGTCGTCCGCTGCGGAGACCCACCATTAGGAGTGTTCGGTGGACTGTGTATTCAGACACACGTGTACTCTATCCAGCATTAAAGTGTGATGTCAGTTCCTCCACAGTTCGCCATCTGTCCTGTTTTACCAGTCTGCCCAACCTACGACGTCCGACATCTGTAAGTGGGGTGGCCGCTCAACCCCACAACGTTTGGACGGCACTCCTCTAACACCCGAAAAGTCGTGCAGTTTCGAAATGCTCGTGCCGAGCCTCCAGGCCACCACAATCTGGCCTCCGTCAAACTTAGACAGATCACGCGCCTCCTTCATTCTACATACGGACAGCACACTCACAGATATTACATGCACCGTGTCTCACTAGCATTCATTCCTCGCCATGTCACGCTGTTATCGCCAGGATGAGTTTATATCGATAGTAGGTGTGTGGTCAAAATGTTCTAGTTGATCAGTGTATATCTTCTAACAATACTCTAATTGACATAAAAGGGCACAGAGATTAGCGTGGAGAGACTGTTATCGGACGTTAGAAGCAGGAGAACTATCATTTGTGGACCCCTATTGTGAAGCTCAAGGGCGAGCGATACAGAACCCTACTGTCCGGTCACGTGCATCCATTTTTTCGCCTACAAAGGCGTGGAATTTACACAAGACAGTATACCACCCCATTGCTCCCAGATTGTGCTAAAATATCACAAGAAGTATTCTAGGAACATGAGTGTGCGTGTGTGTCTTCTCAAGTAACTCGAGCTCAGTACTACTGAGCACACTTGATTCGCCAGCGAATCACCTTGCTTCGGCCAACATTGTGAGTTAAGGGAAATGTCTGATCGTGCATAGATATAGCTTCCACAGCTCCAAAGAATTTGCTGTGTCTCATTCTGTCCATGCAACAACGCGTCGCTAACGCCATAAGGTCAAAATGGGACGCTACATGTTACTTGGTAAATGCATCAAATTCAACTACTCCTGAGTGTATAATGCACAAGATGTTATTCTGTTTATGGCGAAGGATATTTGAGTCCATCAATATTCCCTCTCTATCCTGTTCCAAACCCGTCTGGTCATGGAAAAGCTACAGTCTGCCTGCCCCAAAATGTGCCCTAATCACTCAGTATTTACTTAATCGGCTTCCGTAAAATATGCAATACAGATAATAGAATAATGCAGTCTATCTGTAACTCGATAGTCTTTTTCGCTGTATTTCTTCCAACAGCTCCCGCTTTCTGAGAGTCACTGTGACGCTTTGATGCAGACCCGTTATAATCGCATTAGCGCTTCTATGGCTTTTTTCCTATTTATTTCTTCAGGACGACCTCACGAGGGTCATAGACAACGGAAGAGTGTTCAATAATAGGTCATACAGGTGCCTTTGGTACACTTCAGAATCCTTCCTCAGCATTTTCCCAACATGTTAAAGACTTCTATCTCCCCACCCCCCCACTCTCTCTCACCTCACCATTCACTATCCAATCCCCTTTCAGTATTCGAAACCGATGTTAGTTGTTCGCTTCGCTTTATATGAGTTCATGACATTGATCCTAAATATTTAATCGGCGTGACGATGTCCGTAGTATCTGCTTCTTAACCTTCTGCGTGTAGAGTAAGTAATGCAGTATTTACGCCGCCAACAGGATATAAGTGCGGGCTTATATGATATATATTACAGTAATACGCTAAAAGCAAAACGAGGATAATGGAATGTAGTCAAATTAAATCGGGTGATGCTGAGGGAATTAGATTAGGAAATGAGACACTTAAAGTAGTAAAGGAGTTTTGCTATTTAGGAAGTAAAATAACTGATGATGGTCGAAGTAGAGAAGATATAAAATGTAGACTGGCAATGGCAAGGAAAGCGTTTCTGAAGAAGAGAAATTTGTTAACATCGAATATAGATTTATGTATCAGGAAGTCGTTTCTAAAAGTATTTGTTTGGAGTGTAGCCATGTATGGAAGTGAAACATGGACGATAACTAGTTTGGACAAGAAGAGAATAGAAGCTTTCGAAATGTGGTGCTACAGAAGAATACTGAAGATAAGGTGGATAGATCACGTAACTAATGAGGAGGTATTGAATAGGATTGGGGAGAAGAGAAGTTTGTGGCACAACTTGACTAGAAGAAGGGATCGGTTGGTAGGACATGTTTTGAGGCATCAAGGGATCACAAATTTAGCATTGGAGGGCAGCGTGGAGGGTAAAAATCGTAGAGGGAGACCGAGAGATGAGTACACTAAGCAGATTCAGAAGGATGTAGGTTGCAGTAGGTACTGGGAGATGAAGCAGCTTGCACAGGATAGAGTAGCATGGAGAGCTGCATCAAACCAGTCTCAGGACTGAAGACAACAACAACAACACGCTTCACATAGTTACCGATTGTCGTAATACGCTTGAAAAAGTTATCAGGACGAATTCTTCTTGTAGAAGTTATGACATCCCAGCCCTGTATACGACTTACAGTTCTCAAACTGTGCGACAGAGCACGTGCGTTTCGAGAAGCGCACGCACCACATCCACTAGAAGTGATACACGGCATTATGTCAGATGTTTACGACCGGGGCAGGCGTTCAGCCAAACGAAAGCGAGGCAGGCTGGCCAGATGCGCTGGTGATCATCTAAAAAGTGTAAACAAAACGGCCGTTGAGGCGATCCACATGCGGCAAGCGAGGTTACTCGAATGTAGAGTCGACTGTAAACAAACACCTGTATCAGACGAGCTGAACGAAGGCCGAAATGCGGTATATGTGTTTTTTTAGAAACTCTGCGCTTTCGTTATAGCCTCACAAACGTCTGTGACAACAGTATTTTGTATTTCCGCTCTAATACTGGTATCAGCTGTAGCCTCCAGTACTACTCAACGCTGATTGCCATAGGCACCATCGTTTGTGTAAGAATTCTCTGTTTACAGCAGTTTTTGAGTTCTTATTATACATCGAGACAACGTAAATCCTGTTTTCACTTCGGCAGCTAGCCTCAAAGCATGTCCAACTACCGAACAGGTGCTGAAAATTGAATTCTACGACTACCTGCTGAGTAACTGAAAATATTTTAACGTAGACTTCTTCTTTTTACTTTTGACAACATAAGCTGCAAACTGTTTAATTTTTGCTGATTGCATAAGTTCACGAACAGCTCATTTCGTCATATCTGCCATTATTAAATGTTCCTGTTGACATTACGCTTATGTATAATTTTATTCTACGTTTATATAATAGTACTATGAGATTTTGTCTTACATTATGCTTACGTCTAGATGGAGTGAAGTCCATAGATCATCTTAGAACGCAAATGTTTTTATGTACTATGTTGTTAACATATGTCAAGTATTTACCTTATATAGAAATTTCGCTTTTTTTTTTTTTCTTTTCAGCAGTTGTAAAATCACAGATCGTTCCAATGATGCTTTATGTTTACGAGTAAGTTACGATTAGGTAGTCAAATATATTTTTTTCCAGAGACATTGTGTATTATGTAGCTGCGCGACCTCCATGTTTTCTGTTGTTTTTTGTTTATCGTCTTCTGTTCATCCCCTTTCCTATTATGTCAATTAGGTTTTCAAGATATTTTTTATATTTTAAGTACGTCTATTCGTTTAGTATGTCATTCGCATATTATTTATGCACAAAATTCTAGTTCTTCCAAGATAGTCATGGTTTGATCTTTTGGTAGCCTATTACATTGACATTCCAACTGTCAAAAAATAATACGAAATTTCACTGCTATTCTTCTATAGGAAGTAGATACGTGACCTGTGTTAACAACATAGTACATGAAAGATATTACGTTCCAAGATGTCATTCCACCTACACGTAAGTGTAAGATAACACCTCATGGTACTAGTAACAGACGTAAAATAAGGCTGTATATAAATGTAATGTCAACAGGAGCACTTGCCGGCTGCGGTAGTCTAGCGGTTCTAGGCGCTCAGTCCGGAACCGCACGACTGCTACGGTCGCAGGTTCGAATCCTGCCTTGGGCATGGGTGTGTGTGATGTCCTTAGGTTAGTTACGTTTAGGTAGTTCTAAGTTCTAGGGGACTGATGACCACAGATGTTAAGTCCCATAGTGCTCAGAGCCATTTGAACCAGGAACACTTGATAATGGCACATGTGCCAAAACAAGATAGTCGTGAACTTATGTAGTCAACAAGACGCAAACAGTTTGCAGCTAATTTTGTCAAAAGTATATAGATATAATATTACGACCTTACACAAACTGTAGGCCCAGCAGAGAAGAGGCTGTTACGTAGACAAGTTCTACATCTTGAGGGATCTGTTCGTTATGGATCTATTGGAACGAAAACTATGTCCAATGTAATCTAATCTAACACACAGTCGCGCTACAATGTAAACTATAAGAAAACCTTTGGAATCTCCTGGGACTGGTGTAAAAGAAAACAACTTGCCGGAACAATGTGATTATTACTCTAAGACTTAAACATAGTTCTGAAGAGTGGATGCCAATAAAGGGAGTTCAAAATATCAACAGTCTCGAAAATACTTCAGGATGCGGAAAATTAAAGATAAGGTAACTTTCAGAAGAAATGAAGTTTCCAAATGATTCTTTCTTTTCTTTCTTTCACTGGTATCATGTCCCACACTGGCGCAGGGTCGGCATTGTTAGGAACGGATTTGGCAAGGTTAGTGGAAAGGGGTGGCTGGATGCCCTTCTTGCCACCACCCTGTACCCCCTGGGATGGAATTAGTGTACCCCTGCTGTCTGCGACTAGTGTAATTCATGGAATAGTGCGAAAGTGTTCAGATGTCTGCGAGTCCTGTAACTGAGGCGGAACGTGGGGACCAGCCCGGTATTCACCTAGCGGGATGTGGAAAACCGCCTAAAAACCACATCTATGCTGGACGGCACACCGGCCCTCGTCATTAATCTGTCGGGCGGATTCGATCCGAGGCCGGCGCGGCTACCTGAGTCGAGGAAGCAGCGCATTAGCGCGTTCGGCTACCCTGGCGGGTAAATGAGATGTCCAAATGATATCTACGAACTAAGTGAAATACATGGAGTTCACCTTAGATATCAATAGTATAAGTAACTCGTATATTCACTCGAGCTGTCTGCTGCACAGGGAACACAATTTTAGAAGACGACAGGTTGGTGGAAGGAACGCTCAGAGACTCTTATTCAATCTCTCCACATCTCCCCAGCTTCCAGATTTGACTTTCAAAGGTACACATACTTTATAATATCTCGAAGAGTCATTTCAAACACATAGTGAACGCAAATTGTGGCGTTAACGGAAAAAGGGCTGTCAGGAATGGCGTTGTCTATCGAATTGGCGTACACTTCAGCGACGTCATTTAAACACTTATCCGCTATCGTACGATACAAAACATTGAAGATCTGCCTCGTCGTGGTCTAAGACAGTCATCGATGCCATCCAATGACCTCTACCTACAAACTATGGCTCCTACGTATCCCGAGGAGAATGCGACAAAACTGCGCGTTGCCCTTATGTCGGTAACTTGTAGAGCTATGTCGACATTAACAGTATTCACCCGTCTTTTCACCATCAATTTTACCTCTTGGTGTCCATTACAAACAACAAAACAATACTCTCTTCCACACGGCACCATTGCGCGCGAAGGAGGTTGCTGAGGGAATTTCCAAAACTGCACCAAGATCGGTAGCGTCAGGTCCTCTTCACCAACGAATATAAGGTTTGTATGACGCCTGACAACCGCGGTAAAACAGTGCGGAAATGTTCTGATACCAAAGCAAATTTCAGGTATGCAGTCTCACGGGTGAAGCAGGGAGGTGGTTGAGTCACGATTTGGGCTGTTAGCACGTACAGGAGTCAACAAAAATATGGAAACACAACAAGCATAACATATTACCATGGCTAATACGATATACGGGAACAATTGTCATTCAAAACAAGTTCCCATAGTATGGAAATGGATAAATAAAGATCCTTTATGGTTTTGGAGGGAATTTTATACCATTCTTCCTGTAAAATAGTGGCAAGTTCAGGTAACGATGGTGGAGGCAGATAGCGGTTACGCACCCTTCTCTCCAAAGGAGACCACAAACGCTGGCTGTGGTGGCCAGAGAGATGCATCAATACATCCTCATGCTCACAAAACCAGTCCTGGACAATACGAAGTGAGTGAAAGACCATCACTACTGGTTGTTGGACCGTATGGCGGACGAAATTCAGGCTGTCCTGGGCGTCTCCAGACACATCTTCGCAAATCGTCGGGGCCAGTTAGAAGTGGGCCTCATAAATGAAGACAGTTCTACTTCTATCAATGAGATTCCAGGCCGAGGACGTCTCTGGAGACTCCATGGAAAGCGGTGAGATACCAACCTGACTGTGGCTCGCCATACGGCCCGACAACCAGGAGTCTGGGGTGACACTTCTTTTCATACCAGGAGCACTTTGGTTGTCATCAGCGGCACCCTAACAGTACAGCGGTACGCCAACTACATTTTACGCCCCGTTTAGTTTCCCTTCATGGCGAGTCATCCTGAGCTTACATTTTAGCAAGAAAATGCCCGCTCGCACACGGTGAAACTTTCTATTGATTGCTTCCGTGCTTTAGAAACCATGCCTTGGGAAGCAAGGTCACGAATCTCTCCCAAATTTAGAAGTTTGTAGCATTATGTGTAGAGCCCTCCGATCATCTCCGAATTATGATGATCTAACGCTCCAATTGGACACAATTTAGCACGATATCGCTCAGGAGACTATCGGCAACTCTACCAACCAACGCCAAGTAGAATAACGAATGGCATAAGAGTCAGGGACCGACGCGTTATTGACTAGCTCAATTTGTGAAGCTCTTTCTGTTGAATTAATTATCCAATTTATCTGAAATTGTAATCATTTGTCTGCACATGTGTACCACATCTATCGATTTCCGTCCCATTTGGATAATACCTTGGTAGTACGCCGTTGTTTTTTTCTACTGTGTTTTGGAAGACACATTGTAAAAAGGCTGTTTAGGTTTTCATGTCGGTAACGCTACGTAGCGCTCTGTATGAAAACAACTGACTGTGCTGTGTGCAGTCTATGGCTGGTTGTCATTGTTGGAATATTCGCTATTGTAGTGTTGGGCTGTTGGAAGTGAAAAGCACGTAGCGTTGTGCAGTTGGAGGTGAGCCGCCAGCAGCGGTTGATGTGGGGAGAGAGACGTCAGAGTTTTGAGAGCGGACGACCTGGACGTGTGTCCGTCAGAAAAAGGAAATTTGTAAGACTGTATGTCATGAAAAGGTACATTGATGTTGCTGTTGTGGTCTTCAGTCCTGAGACTGGTTTGATGCAGCTCTCCATGCTACTCTATCCTGTACAAGCTTCTTCATCTCCCAGTACTTACTGCACCCTGCATCCTTCTGAATCTGCTTAGTGTATTTATCTCTTCGTCTCCCTCTACGATTTCTACCCTAAACGCTGCCCTCTAATGCTAAATTTGTGATCCCTTGATGCCTCAGAACATGTCCTACCAACCGGTCCCTTCTTCTTGTCAAGTGATGACACAAACTCCTCTTCTCCCCAATTCTATTCAATACCTCCTCATTAGTTATGTGATCTACCCATCAAATCTTCAGCATTCTTCTGTAGCAAAACATTTCAAAAGCTTCTATTCTCTTCTTGTCCAAACTATTTATCGTCCATGTTTCACTTCCATACATGGCTGCACTCCATACAAATACTTTAGAAAACGACTTCCTGACACTTAAATCTGTACTCGATATTATCAAATTTCTCTTCTTCAGAAACGCTTTCCTCGCCATTGCCAGTCTACATTTGATGTCCTCCCTACTTCGACCATCATCAGTTATTTTGCTCCCCAAATAGCAAAACTCCATTACTACTTTAAGCGTCTCATTTCCTAATCTAGTTCCCTCAGCATCACCCGACTTGATTCGACTACATTCCATTATCCTCGTTTTGCTTTTGTTGATGTTCATATTATATCCTCCTTTCAAGACCCTATCCATTCCGTACAGCTGCTCTTCCAGGCCCTTTGCTGTCTTTGACAGAATTACAATATCATCGGCGAACCTCAAAGTTTTATTTCTTTTCCATGGATTTTAATACCTAGTGCGAAATATTTCTCATGTTTCTTTTATTGCTTGCTCAATATACAGATTGAATAACATCGGTGATAGACTACAACTCTGTCTCACTCCCTTCACAACCAATGCTTCCCTTTCATGTCCATCGACTCTTATAACTGCCATCTGGTTTCTGTACAAATTGTAAATACACTTTCGCTCCCTGTATTTTACCCCTGCCACCTTCAGAATTTGAAAGAGAGTATTACAGTCAACATTGCCAAAAGCATTCTGTAAGTCTACAAGTGCTAGAAACGTAGGTTTGCCATTCCTCAATCTATTTTCTATGATTAGTCGTAGGGTCAGTATTGCCTCACGTGTTCCAATATTTCTACGGAATCCAAACTGATCTTCCCCAAGGTCGGCTTCTACCAATTTTTCCATTCGTCTGCAAAGAATTCGCGTTAGTATTTTGCAACTGTGGCTTATTAAAC
Organism: Schistocerca gregaria; assembly: GCF_023897955.1. NCBI lineage: Eukaryota > Metazoa > Arthropoda > Insecta > Orthoptera > Acrididae > Schistocerca > Schistocerca gregaria. The sequence goes on along the minus strand of NC_064931.1, from coordinate 178,781,487 downwards.
TGATAGTTGGGTAATTTTCACATCTGTCAACAGCTGCTTTCTTTGGGAATGGAATTATTATGTTCTTCTTGAAGTCTGAGGGTATTTCGCCTGTCTCATACATCTTGCTCACCAGATGGTAGAGTTTTGTCAGGACTGGCTCTCCCAAGGCCGTCAATAGATCTAATGGAATGTTGTCTACTCCCGGGGCCTTGTTTCGACTCAGGTCTTTCGGTGCTCTGTCAAACTCTTCACGCAATATTCTATCTCCCATTTCATCTTCATATACACTCCCTTCCATTTCCAGAATATTGTCCTCAAGTACGTCGCCCTTTTATAGACCCTCTATATACTCCTTCCACATTTCTGCTTTCCCTTCTTTGCTTAGAACTGGCTTTCCATCTGAGCTCTTGATATTCATACAAGTGATTCTCTTTTCTCCAAAGGTCTCTTTAATTTTCCTGTAGGCAGTATCTATCTTACCCCTAGTGAGATAAGCGAGATAAGTCTCTACATCCTTACATTTGTCCTCTAGCCACCCCTGTTTAGCCATTTTGCACTTCCTGTCAATCTCACTTTTGAGTCGTTTGTATTCCTTTTTGCCTGCTTCATTTACTGCATTTTTATATTTTCTCCTTTCATTAATGAAATTCAATATTTCTTCTGTTACCCAAGGATTTCTACTAGCCCTCTCCTTTTTACCTATTTGATCCTCTGCTGCCTTCACTACTTCATCCATCAAAGCTACCCATTCTTCTTCTACTGTATTTCTTTCCCCCATTCTTGTCAGTTGTTCCCTTATGCTCTCCCTGAAACTCTGTACAACCTCTGGTTTAATCAGTTTTCCAGGTCCCATCTTCCTAAAATTCCCACCTTTTGCAGTTTCTTCAGTTTTAATCTACAGTTCATAACCAATAGATTGTGGTCAGAGTCCACATCTGCCCCTGGAAATGTCTTACAATTTAAAACCTGGTTCTTAAATCTCTGTTTAGCATTATATAATCTATCTGATACCTTCTAGTATTTCCAGGATTCTTCCATGTGTACAACCTTCTTTTATGATTCTTGAACCAAGTGTTAGCTATGATTAAGTTATGCTCTGTGCAAAATTCTACCAGATGGCTTCCTACTTCATTTCTTTCCCCCAATCCATATTCACCTACTACGTTTCCTTCTCTCCCTTTTCCTACTCTCGAATTCCAGTCACTCATCACTATTAAATTTTCGTCTCCCTTCACTACCTGAATAATTTGTTTTATCTCATCATACGTTTCATCAATTTCTTCATCATCTGCAGAGCTAGTTGGCATTTAAACTTGTACTACTGTAGTAGGTGTGGGCTTCTTGTCTATCTTGGCCACAATAATGCGTCCACCATGCTGTTTGTAGTAGCTTACCTGCACTCCTATTTTTTTATTCATTATTAAACCTACTCCTGCATTACCTCTATTTGATTTTGTACTTATTACCCTGTATTCACCTGACCAAAAGTCTTGTTCCTCCTGCCACCGAACTTCACTAATTCCCACTATATCTAACATACCCTATCCATTTCCCTTTTTAAGTTTATCTAACCTACCTGCCCGATTAAGGGATCTGACATTCCACGCTCCGATCCGCAGAACGCCAGTTTTCTTTCTCCTGATAACAACGTCCTCTTGAGTAGTCCCCTCCCGGAGATCCGAATGGGGGTCTATTTTACCTCCGGAATATTTTACCCAAGAGGACGCCATCATCATTTAACCATACAGTAAAGCTGCATGCCCTCGGGAAAAATTACGGCTGCAGTTTCCCCTTGCTTTCAGCCGTTCGCAGTACCAGCACAGCAAGGCTGTTTTGGTTATTGTTACAAGGCCAGATCAGTCAATCTTCCAGACTGTTGCCCCTGCAACTACTGAAAAGGCTGCTGCCCCTCTTCAGGAACCACACGTTTGTCTGGCCTCTCAACAGATACCCCTCCGTTGTGGTTGCACCTACGGTACGGCCATCTGTATCGCTGAGGCACGGAAGCCTCCCCCCAACGGCAAGGTCCATGGTTCATTAGGGGGGGGGGGGGGGGGCAGATACGTCAGAAAATTTAAAAAGGGAAATGGATAGGTTATAGTTAGATATAGTTGGAATTAGCGAAGTTCAGTGGCAGGAGGAACAAGACTTTTGGTCAGGTCAATACAGGGTTATAAATACAAAATCAAATAGAGGTAATGCAGGAGTAGGTTTAATAATGAATAAAAAAATAGGAGCACAGGTAAGCTACTACAAACACCTTGGTGGACGCATTATTGTGGCCAAAATAGACACGAAGCACACGCCTACTACAGTAGTACAAGTTTATATGCCAACTAGCTCTGCAGATGACGAAGGAATTGAAGAAATGTATGATGAGATAAAAGAAATTATTCAGATAGTGGGGAGACGAAAATGTAATAGTGATGGGTGACTGGAATTCGATAGTAGGAAAAGGAAGAGAAGGAAACGTAGTAGATGAATATGGAATGGGGTTAAGGAATGAAAGAGGAAGCCGCCTGGTAGAATTTCGCACAGAGCATAACTTAATTATAGCTAAGACTTGGTTCGAGAATCATAAAATGGTTCAAATGGCTCTGAGCACTATGGGACGTAACATCTGTGGTCATCAGTCCCCTAGAATTCAGAACTACTTAAACCTAACTAACCTAAGGACACCACACACATCCACGCCAGAGGCAGGCTACGAACCTGCGAACGTAGCAGTCGCGCGTTTCCGGACTGAGCGCCTAGAACCACTAGATGACCGCGGCCGGCCTAGAATCACAAAAGAAGGTTGTATACATGGAAGAAGCCTGGAGATACTGACAGGTTTCAGATAGATTATATAATGGTAAGACAGAGATTTAGGAACCAGGTTTTAAATTGTAAGACACTTCCAGGGGCAGATGTGGACTCTGACCACAATCTATTGGTTATGAACTATAGATTAAAACTAAAGAAACTGCAAAAAGGTGGGAATTTAAGGAGATGGGACCTGGAAAACTGATTAAACCAGAGGTTGTACAGAGTTTCAGGGAGAGCATAAGGGAACAACTGACAAGAATGGGGGAAAGAAATACAGTAGAAGAAGAATGGGTAGCTTTGATGGATGAAGTAGTGAAGGCAGCAGAGGATCAAGTAGGTAAAAAGGAGAGGGCTAGTAGAAATCCTTGGGTAACAGAAGAAATATTGAATTTCATTAATGAAAGGAGAAAATTTAAAAATGCAGTAAATGAAGCAGGCAAAAAGGAATACAAACGACTCAAAAGTGAGATTGACAGGAAGTGCAAAATGGCTAAACAGGGGTGGCTAGAGGACAAATGTAAGGATGTAGAGACTTATCTCGCTTATCTCACTAGGGGTAAGATAGATACTGCCTACAGGAAAATTAAAGAGACCTTTGGAGAAAAGGGAATCACTTGTATGAATATCAAGAGCTCAGATGGAAAGCCAGTTCTAAGCAAAGAAGGGAAAGCAGAAATGTGGAAGGAGTATATAGAGGGTCTATAAAAGGGCGACGTACTTGAGGACAATATTCTGGAAATGGAAGGGAGTGTATATGAAGATGAAATGGGAGATAGAATATTGCGTGAAGAGTTTGACAGAGCACCGAAAGACCTGAGTCGAAACAAGGCCCCGGAGTAGACAACATTCCATTAGATCTATTGACGGCCTTGGGAGAGCCAGTCCTGACAAAACTCTACCATCTGGTGAGCAAGATGTATGAGACAGGCGAAATACCCTCAGACTTCAAGAAGAACATAATAATTCCATTCCCAAAGAAAGCAGCTGTTGACAGATGTGAAAATTACCCAACTATCAGTTTAATAAGCCACAGTTGCAAAATACTAACGCGAATTCTTTGCAGACGAATGGAAAAATTGGTAGAAGCCGACCTAGGGGAAGATCAGTTTGGATTCCGTAGAAATATTGGAACACGTGAGGCAATACTGACCCTACGACTAATCATAGAAAATAGATTGAGGAATGGCAAACCTACGTTTCTAGCACTTGTAGACTTACAGAATGCTTTTGGCAATGTTGACTGTAATACTCTCTTTCAAATTCTGAAGGTGGCAGGGGTAAAATACAGGGAGCGAAAGTGTATTTACAATTTGTACAGAAACCAGATGGCAGTTATAAGAGTCGATGGACATGAAAGGGAAGCATTGGTTGTGAAGGGAGTGAGACAGAGTTGTAGTCTATCACCGATGTTATTCAATCTGTATATTGAGCAAGCAATAAAAGAAACATGAGAAATATTTCGCACTAGGTATTAAAATCCATGGAAAAGAAATAAAACTTTGAGGTTCGCCGATGATATTGTAATTCTGTCAAAGACAGCAAAGGGCCTGGAAGAGCAGCTGTACGGAATGGATAGGGTCTTGAAAGGAGGATATAATATGAACATCAACAAAAGCAAAACGAGGATAATGGAATGTAGTCGAATCAAGTCGGGTGATGCTGAGGGAACTAGATTAGGAAATGAGACGCTTAAAGTAGTAATGGAGTTTTGCTATTTGGGGAGCAAAATAACTGATGATGGTCGAAGTAGAGAGGACATCAAATGTAGACTGGCAATGGCAAGGAAAGCGTTTCTGAAGAAGAGAAATTTGTTAACATCGAGTACAGATTTAAGTGTCAGGAAGTCGTTTTCTAAAGTATTTGTATGGAGTGCAGCCATGTATGGAAGTGAAACATGGACGATAAATAGTTTGGACAAGAAGAGAATAGAAGCTTTTGAAATGTTTTGCTACAGAAGAATGCTGAAGATTAGATGGGTTGCTCACATAACTAATGAGGAGGCATAGAATGGAATTGGGGAGAAGAGGAGACCAAGAGATGAATACACTTAGCCGGTTCAGAAGGATGTATGCTGCAATACATACTGGGAGATGAAGCATCTTGCACAGGAGTAGCATGGAGAGCTGCATCAAACCAGTCTCAGGACGGAAGACCACTTACAAAAAGGTACGGCCAAACTTTGAGGAAGTATTCCTCACACACAAAGAAAGAAAATATGTTATGTGGACATGTGTCCGGAAACGTTTACTTTCCATGTTAAAGCTCATTTTATTACTTCTCTTCAAATCTCATTAATCATGGCATGGAAACACACAGCAACAGAACGTACCAGTGTGACGTCAACCACTTTATTTCTGGAAATGTTCAAAATGTCCTCCGTTGACGAGGATACATACATGCATCCACCCTCCATCGCATGTAATCCCTGATGCACTGATGCAACCCTGGAGAATGGCGTATTGTATCACAGCCGTCCACAGTACGAGCACGAAGTATCTCTACATTTGGTACCGGGTTGCGTACACAAGAGCTTTCAAATGCCCCCATAAATGAAAGTCAAGAGGGTTCGGGTCAGGAGAGCGTGGAGGCCATGGAATTGGTCCGCCTCTACCAATCCATCGGTCACCCAATCTGTTGTGGAGAAGCGTACGAACATCTCGACTGAAATGTGCAGGAGTTCCATCGTGCATGAACCACATGTTGTGTCGTACTTGAAAAGGCACATGTTGTAGCAGCACAGGTAGTGTATCCCGTATGTAATCATGGCGGTGAATCGAGGAAGTACAGTACATACTGACGAAACTAAAATGAGCTCTAACGTGGAAATTAAGCGTTTCCGGACACATTTCCACCTAACATCTTTATATGTGTGTGACGAATGTTTCCTGAAAGTTTGGCCGTACGTTTTTGTAACACCATATATATAGTCAGGGCCATTCTTTTGTAGGGATTATTGAAAGTCAGATTGCGTTGCGCTAAAATATTGTGTGTCAGTTTAGTGTAGATCAGATTAAGTAAAGAGAAAACTGTCTGAGTACGTTGAGTTTTGCTCAGCTGTTTGTAAATCAAGCAACGTAAGAGGTTTACCAGCACAGTAATTCATAATTTTTTAAGGGGACATTTCAACTTATATTTCAGTTTCTGTAACGTGTACGAATTCGCAGCCGGCTGTTCATCAGTCGCTTTGTACGTAACCTCAATAAAAGACGTCGTTCATCACAAACCAGTTTGATCTGACTCTACCTCCAGTTATCCTATGCTCAGCCAATTTCAGTGGCATTTCATCCATTTTTCAAACCAGTGATTGATTTCCTGAGTAATTCCCCCTTACCTCTGCTCGTTCCAGAACCACTGCTAGAGACAAACGTTTCATTAGCAGTACACTCCAGGACGTAGGGACCATAACAACCATGGGGATCTTCTTCATATTCTAATGGCGTGTTCTAGACATTTTAGAAAAAATGCTGCATCAATACCTGCGAACTAAATGGCAATTATAACATTTCTCCGTAATTTCAGAACAGGTGGAATGAGAAATTTAAGAAAATAGAAGTGCGTAGTGACACTTTTGAATAAAATCCTTGTGTGACAGGACACGTCATAGTCGTTTTATTCTACACAGTTGATGTTTCGGTCGTCTTTGCATCGTTCCTCTTTCGTTTACTTGTCCTGAAGAGAACTGCTCAAAAGATCTTCGAAACGTAGGCTTTATATTTGTTTTATTGTTTCACAATGACGCGACTTAATACCCAGAACGATTTTATTCCAAATATAAAACAGCTCTCCATGCGTCCTCGTTCATCGATACATGGAGCAACGTTAGTAAGATACTCGTATTTTGTGTGTGCCCGGAAAGCCGCGCCTTGCTGAAAACACAGAGCCAGCGTCATAACGACGGAATCCCGTCAGAGCAGACCACCTTCAGAGCGCCTGATCACGTAACGACCAGCTAAACATAGTGTAAACAGCTTCTTTTGCTCTTTTTGTACCTCGACGCGAGCTACAGCAAAACCTTCCTTTCACAGAGACGTTCCTCCGGGACCCAGTGGTATTGAGTACACTTACATGTTACTCAGTATTTCCTATACGGTAGAGTTAACAATCTGTTCGCGTGCTGCTGTTGCGGAAGTATATCGTGAGTGAGATAATGATGCCATTCTGGATAACCAGCGTAGAATCTACAAACTTTCTTCGGTCATTGATACCCAAGGTGAACGTAGTTTACCCTGAAGCACAAAGGCCCACCGATATGCTGCAGTAGAGCACAAAGTTTGTGATACTCAGTGTTTTGAGGTGCACTTCGGAATGAGATATCTTTTTCCTGCATCCATAATATGGGTGCTGGAATCTAATCCTTTTCCTAAATGTGTACTTACCCACTTTGGAAATGGAGCTTTCCAATATCAGAAACGAATCGTTACACCCTGCCGTAAAGTGCAGAGCTATCCTATGCTGTGAGTTTACTGTTCCACCTAAGGAGTGTGTCTCTGAAAACAAAAGTTACACCCTGCCGTAAAATGTAGAGCTATCCTATGCTGTGGGTTTACTGTTCCACCTAAGGAGTGTGTCTCTAAAAACATTGTTATACGTAAATAGGGTGATAATAGTGTGATATCATGGGGTAGCTCAGTTTCTGTGTGGTCTGAGATATATACTCTGAACCCATTACATCAATGGCTCTCAGATTTCCAAGAAAGCGATTCTGGAAAAGTTTTTAGAAGAGTACGGTGTTTTGACGTTCGCATGCATGTGTTGGATCCAATATATTGGACGTCTTCCTATATCCCTCTTCCGAAGGATATAGCTGGTACAAAAGACGTTATTCATGTCCAAAAAACGGAAAATATTGCTCTGTGTGGTTACTTCCAGCTTGCGAAAGAAAATTAAAACGAAAACCTGAGTGTATGAGTAAATACCAAAAGGCTATTAAAATGTATTATAAACATGACTGCACTGAATTCTCCGTGAGTCTTCAGGACGTCGGTAAATTTGAGAGACAGAACTCTGATACACTGTAAGACAATAAAAACGACGCACTACAAAGACATTATAAATGGGACGGAAGTCAGCAAATGTGATATACATGTACAAACAAGCAAATGGTTGCAGTTTCAGAAAAATTGGATGATTTACGAGACGTGTTTTTTTAAAGTAAGTACCGTTTTGAAATTTAAAAAAACGTGTTAAGATATCTCAATAATTTTATTTTTACATGAAAGCCTGTACCTTAATCTACTTTTCTACATAATTTCCGTCAATATTGAGGCACTTGTCATAACGTTGTACCAGTTTTTGAATACCCTCCTCATAGAAGTCTGCCGCCTGACTTGTTAACCACTGCAACACCACTGTTTTGACTTCGTCATCGTCTTGAAGACGCTGACGGCCCACGTGTTTCTTGAAGTGCAGGAACAGATGGTAGTCACCGGGCGCAAGATCGGTGCTGTACGGAGGATGATCTAGGGTTTCCCATCGAAAAGATGTGATGAGATCTTTGGTCTGCTTCGCCACATGCGGACTGGCATTGTCTTGCAGCAAAACGATGCCCTTGCTCAACTTCCATGGACTGTTGCTTTGGTTCTGGTGTGACGTACGCCACCCATGTTTCATTGCCCGTAACAATTTGGCTTAAGAAATCATCACCGTCGTTGTTGTACCGCTCAAGGAAAATCAATGCACTGTCTAAACGTTTGGTTTTGTGCACATTTGTCAACATTTTCGGTACCCAACGTGCGCACAATTTTCGGTAATTCAAGTGCTCGGTCACAATGCCATACAAAACACTACGAGGAACATTAGGAAAGTCATCCCGAAAGGAAGAAATCGTAAAGCGTCTGTTTTCTCTCATCTTATTGTCAACTTCCTGCACCAAACTTTCATTAACGACCGGAGGTTCAAAATGGTTCAAATGGCTCTGAGCACTATGGGACTTAACATCTATGGTCATCAGTCCCCTACAACGTAGAACTACTTAAACCTAACTAACCTAAGGACATCACACAACACCCAGTCATCACGAGGCAGAGAAAATCCCTGACCCAACGACCGAAGGACGCCCACTCCGTTGTTCATCATGCACATTTGTGCGGCCATCTTTAAATGCTCTCACCCACTTTCTTACCATCCCATCACTCATAATGTTTTCTCCGTAAACTGCACAGATCCCACAATGAATATCGATCGCTTTTAGACCTTTAGCACTAAGAAATCTTTTAACATCCCTTACTTCACAGTGGGTGGTACTCACTATTATCAGAGTCATCTTAAACACTCAGTACACAACGTAAACAAGGAAGAATCAGACTATAATGGCGTCAGTGTGTAGATTAAGGTAGAGGTTTTCATTTAAAAATAAAATTATTGAGATACCTTAGCACGTCTTTTTTTTAATTTCAAAATGGTACTTACTTAAAAAACGCGCCCCGTATTTAAGAGAAAAGATTCACAAACTGCGGAATTCAGTAACGTGCTGGTCCACCTCTGGCCCTTATGCAAGCAGTTTTTCGGCTTAACATTGATTGAGAGAGTTGTTGGATGTCCTCCTGAGGGTTATCGTGCCAAATTCTGTCCAACTGGCGCGTTAGATCGTCAAAATCCCGAGCTGGTTGGAGGACCCTGTCCATAATGCTCCACACGTTACAATTTGGGAGAGATTCTGCGACATTTCTGGACAAGGTAGGGTTCGGCAAGCACGAATACAAGCAGTAAAAACTCTTGCCACGTGTAAGCAGGCATTATGTTGCTAAAATGTAAGCCCATGAGGGCTTGTCACAAATGACAACAAAACGGGGAATCGAATATCGTTGACATACCACTGTACTGTAAAGGTGCCACAAACAACGATCAAAGGGACCTATTATGAAAATAATTGGTACCACAGACCATCACTGTTGGTTGTCAGGCGATAGTCAGGTTGGTATCACACTGCTGTCTGGCGTGTCTCCAGAAGTGTGTTCGCTGGTCATCAGGACTCATTTCGAAGCTGGACTCATCACAGAAGACAATTCTTCTCCAGTCAGTGAGATCCCAGGCTGAAACCGTGTGTGGAGACGCCTGGGAGAGCAGTGGGATACCAACCAGACTGTCGCCTGATGGCCTGGAGTAATCATCTGTTGTACCATTTCTTGTTGTTGTCCATGGCACCCTCACACCAAAGCCATATATAAACGATATTCTACGCCCTATTTCGTTGCCCTTGATGGGAAGCCATCTTGGACTTCCGTTTCAGAGACATAATGCATGCCTGAATATGTCGAGAGTCTCTACAACTTGCCTTCGTGCTTGACAAACCCTACCTTGACCAGAAAAGTCATTGGTTTTCTCTCTGTTTGAGAACATTTGGAGCGTTATGGACAGGGCTCTCCGACAGGGCTCGCAATGTTGACGATGTAAGCCTCCAGTTCGTCAGAATTTGGCATGATACCCCTCAGGAGGACGTCCAACAACTCTGTCAATCAACGCTAAGCCAACTTACTGCTTGCATAAGGGCCAGAGCTTTATTGACGTGCTCAGTTTGTGAAGCTCTGTCCCTTGAATAAATCACCCAAATTTGCTGGAATTGTAGTCATTTATTTGTCTGTACATGTATACCACATCAACTGATTTCCAGCCCAATCAAATAATTCATTCATGGTGCGGCTGTTTTTTTTTTTTTTTTTTTTTTTTTTTTTTGTCATAGAGTGTTCATCTATTCGTGTATATGTCCTGAAGGAATGCTAGTCAGATGATGGTAATATTATGCATAAAGTCAATGGACTCCTTCACTTCTCCAGATATTCTGGTCGGTGTGTGACACATGCAAGTTTGCTGTTAATCTCCTACGGTGAGACAACACTACTGGTGCATCAAAAACATGTCCTAACTTCTTCCTCCCCAACTGAGTAAACACAGTTACAAATAGAATTTTTATGCTAGGTTTATTGTGACTGAGGAACTAACAGAGCATTTGATGGATTGCTCTACACAGGACCTGGTACGTGTACTGATGTCTATTGAGTCTAGTAAGTTCTTAAAATTTAAGAATTTTCCCCACAAGGAGCAAGTGCCCTTTTCTGTATATGTCGACTTTTAGTGCCTCCTCGCTCCTGTGGCGATCCGTGATGGTGGCCTGGGTGGCCTCACATACTATTTTCACAGAACGGCACATATCGTTTGTGGCACTACGTCAGCTTTATGTACGTGCAACTGGATTCATAATCATTTTGAATCATACATTGAGGAAAATCCCATGAGATGGTTGCGCTAAGAGGCTAAAAACGTTGCAAGGAAAGTTGATGTGATTTATAGCACCAATGTTCCTGTGGTAACCACAAAGGCAGATCTTTCACTGAATGAGGATGCTTTTAATTGCTATACTTGTGGACAGTCATTATCTAATAAAGCTGAAACACCGTGTAGGAATCATTGTTATCTAACAATCAAAGTCCACAGTTCTACACACAGTTCATGCAACTTGTATGACAAACTCCCTTGACACATTCCTATTTTCATCCACAATCCAAGCGGACGTGTTGCTTACTTCCTTGTGGGGCCCTTAGCTGTTTTTCGACTATGCAATTATAGGGTTAGTGTCCTGCATCACATCAGAGAAATACATTTAGCTTTCAAAGAGAATCACCAAGAAAATTACGCTGCAGTTCCTGAACTGTAACTGAAATTAAGAATCAAGCTGACACCACATCAGAAACTTTCTGAAATCATGTATCAGGAGTATTTTCATTTCACTCAAATGCACATTCTGATGCTGTTAAGTTTCAGCTCATAACAAAGAAAGCGATCTTTCCATGTGAAAATCTGAATTCGATAGAGAAAGTCAGAGAAACCAGATTATCCAACGTTACCTTATTCTCTAGAAAACATAGAGGCACTGCCGTAATGGGTGCAGAGAATGGTCAAGCGGTGAGTGTTTGCCAGGAGTTCAACAACTCTAATTTAGGAAAACATGCAGGTCTTTACATGGAAGCACATGTGCCCTTACTTGCAGACATTTATGAATGATTCTGAAGTGTATGTATAGAAATATACTATCTGGATTCTGCATGCTACCATAGTGCACCTGAGCTTCCATAGGATACCATGCAAAAACTCAAATGTGTCAACACTGAACTCTTGTTTCGAAAGAGGCATTCACAAGGGACTTCCCCAGACACACCTAGGCAAATAACCTGCAAATGCATAAACAGTTCAATTAAACACGTGCTAATGGAAACTGAATCATGTAATTCGATGTAATCAACTTACATGGGCATGCCATGCAAAAATATACACCTACTAGAGGTTTTTGATGAAGGCCTGCTGATGAAATTGTCAGATTAGTAATTTCTCATCTGTAGATGCAGTTTCTAAAATGGGGTACGATTTGGTGGTTCACTTAGCGTATCCTAACAGCTTGCATGCTATAAACAGTGATTTGCTGACCAAGTTCTGTGAAGTGTTCCCACCACAAGCTGTTGACAATGTTCGAGGGAAACCAAGTTACACTATACGTTAGCGAAACCTCCAGAAACGTTTCGAGTTGAGGGCGAAACTGGATACAGTCACTGGCACTATTTCCTTCAAGCAGCATGCCTGCTTGAAACGGATTTCCGTTATGTGTGATTTTGAGAAAGGTTTCTATAAACTTACGAATAATGCAATTTTCGGCAAAACTGTATGAAATATTAGAGACTACTGTGAAATTCGCTTAGTCGTCCATTTGGAAGGGCGTTATGGCATAGGAGTGGACCTCAATCTTCAATAAATAATTCGTCGATAACAAAGGTTTAGTAGAGTTCGTGAGGCCTATTTATGTAGATATGTACTGTGTGGCAGTATTGATGGCGATCCACCTCATCTATTGCATAATTATGGTGTTCCAGGTTAGTATTCAGTCACAAAGACAAGAGATGCGTACTGTATCGCAACTGAAAGTTGACCACTTATTTCATGGCAATAATCGGGTCATTTGTGCTGGTTGCATCGGAACTCAGCAATATTTACACTGTTCACTTGAGTGGTAAAGTGAATGTATGTGATGTTTATAGAGCAAAAAAATCATGCATGTTGGTGGAATAGTATGACCTGCTTATCATGGAATGTACACAGAATGGTCAGAAACAGTCTGACGAGCTTGTGTGGATGTTGCAGGGTAGGCTGTACTGTAAAATAACTGTTAAGAAAAATATTCGATATGTTACACCATTTACGATTTAATTAGGTTTGATGTTAGCCAATCAAGTCGATGGAAATGCAAGTTCAAGCCCTTAAAAGTGCAAAAATGCCCTTCAACTGCTCGTTACCAGTTAAAATGTGACTTTTTCGAAGTAATAAATTTCAGACAGGAAAAAAATGAAGAACACGTTTGGCGACAGTCCCTGCCAGGTTGCTTGAATTTCTGCACACCACGACCTGATTAGCTAACTTCAATGCTAATTAAATCGGAAATGGCCTAATGCATCGATTTTTCTCTTAACAATTATTTCTCAGTACAAATTACCCTGCAACACCCTTACAATTTTTTCAGGCTATTACTGATCAGCCTATATAGTTATATGCAAAGCATTTGATACTGTCGACTTCGACATCTTACTGGCCAAACTTAGTGGTCTAAATTTCTCACCAAGTGCAGTGCAATGGTTTTGCTCATACATGACGTCTCGTCAGCAACGCGTCCTATCTGCAAATATAAGATCACAATGGCGGCAGGTAGTGTCAGGCGTTCCCCAAGGCTCAGTATTAGGTCCTATACTCTTCTCTCTGTATGTCAACGATGTGTCATCGGTTCTGACCTATTGCAAATACCATATGTATGCTGATGACCTTCAGTTGTATCTAAGTGCGAAACCAAGCAATCTCAAGAAAGCTATTGAAAATTTCAATACTGACCTCGATGCACTGTCAAAATGGGCACAGGACATAGGTCTAAAACTAAACCCATCTAAAACCCAAGCGGTACTTTTTGGTCACTCTAAGCGCATTAGCCCAAAACATCGGGAATCCGTACCACCTCTTATCCTAAATGGAACAAATATTAACTTATCTCCCTCAGAAAAGAGTTTGGGAGTAATAATAGATGAAAATCTAAATTGGACAGAGCACGTAACTGCAGTGTGCAAAAAAAGCATCAGCATTCCTTCATGTCCTACAAAAATATAAAAAACTCTTCCCTTTCGATCTGAAAAAGAAATTAGTACAAACGCTTATACTCCCAATCATTGACTACAGCGATATTATCCTACAAGGCCTCTCTCAGGAAAATTCCCGACGTCTAGAACTGGTCATGAATGCCTGCATCCGATATATCTGTGATGTTCGACTTTTTGATCACATTTCACCAGAATATGCAACATTGTCCTGGCTGCGTGCAGACAAAACGCAGAGATTCCCATACACTCTGTCTCATCTACTGCCTTATAAATGTAAACTGTCCCTCATATCTCTCCTCGTCCCTAACGCTCATGTCGGAACAACATGACAGAAACACACGTTCCCATTATAATAAAATCCTCTCCGTTCCACTGCATCGCTCAGTCATCTTCTCCAAGTCCTTTACAGTAGCGGGAACCCGGCTCTGGAATAACCTCCATCGTTATGTTAGAGAACTTAAAAGCATGTCCAGCTTCAAAAAACAGTTAATGATGTATCGACTTAAGCAACAGTAATGCCTTCCTCTGTACATGAATGCACTTCACCTCATTACTTCCCTCTCTCCCCCTCCTTAAATATCCATTCTCCAAAACACGCTAAATTAGTAAACATCTACTTTACACACCAAGATATTATGTACATCTGCACAAACCTTCATTACTATTGCCAATCCTTCTCATGTTTGTCATTATTATTTGATTTTTTTTTACTGTTATTATTATTGCTTATTATTGCTTTTATCATAATCTGTATGTATAGCACCTGCTGTAAAAATAGTGCCAGCATTTAATTTATTAGGTCTTAGTCATGTTTATCATTACATTCTTTTTACTGTTATTATTATTGCTTTTATCATAATCTGTATGTATAGCACCTGTTGTAAAAATACTGCCGCATTTACTTTATTAGGTCTTAGTCACTACTCTTTATTCATATTGTCACTAGAGTAAGCTAATTTTCTCATTTAAACTATTGTCATGATGTAACTCTGATGTGTGAAATGCTGCATGTGTGGAACACTGGTCCAATGTAAGAGAGGGCCTGATGGCCCTAATCTGATCAGGTTAAATAAATAAATAAATAAAATAAAAATAAATAAATATTCAGGGTGATTCAGGAGGAAAGGTACATGCTTTGAGGGGTGATAGTATTAGTGATTCTGAACAAAAAACATCATACGGACATATGCCCTATTCGGAATGGTTTCCGAGATAAATAACTCGAAAACCGCACCCTCCAGCGAAAACGAATCGCAGTACAAAATTAAACTATATTAAATTTCCTCCGAAAATGTCCTAGGTCCTATTCATTTTTTCTCTAGAAGTAATGGTTTGTGCGAAGAGAGCGCGAGAATTTTGAAAAACTCGCTCGACGTGCATTCGCTGTAGTTTACATAGCTTTTGTAGGCCAATTTGAGATAGTTTTCCGTCTTGCTGGAGGGTGCGGTTTTCGAGTTATTCATCAAAAATGTACAAAAGTGATAGTAAAAGTGTTCTGTCTCGGGAACATTTCGGAATAACGCATAAGTACATATGAACTTTTTTGCTCAGAATCACTAATACTATAACCCCTCAAAGCATGTAGCTTTCCTCCTGACTCACCCTGTACATATGCGTGTGAGTGCATGTTTGTGTCTGTGTGAGATCTAATACTGTACACATTATATGCGCAAGTGTGTACTGCCTATGTGCATTACATTTTATATTTTATGTTATGTTTGCATGCTACGTTAAGTTCCACTGATGCTGGCCATACAAATCAGGTCCATATTTAGTTTATATTACGCCTCACAGGTCAACTGTGTTTTACATTGTCAACTGTAAAACTGCTGAAAGGATATTTAAGTGCACCAAGATCAACTATAAATTGTATTCCAAAAATGTGTAAGATTGTCAAACTGTAAACTGTTTGACATTATGGTTAGAGCGCTGAAAACATGTACATGGTGTAACAAAAATGTTGAAGGAGATATTCCTCACACATAGGTGAAGAAGTTATTTTATATGAACGTGTGTCTGGAAGTACTTTGTTTCCGTGTTATAATTCATTTTCTCCAACTCATTAGTCATGGGAAACACAATAACAGAACGTTAGACTCATGGGGAACGTGCACTCTTGGTGACGTCTAGTTACATTGTGCACTGCCTGTGTTTTGTTTTGCATGTCCCTGTTGCCATGCGACGTACGTCACTGCAGTCACAGTGTACATAAATGCAGAGATGGCAATGCCCATTTGATACATGGATTAGCTGAAGACAATAGCGCTCGCCCTTAACGTTTGTACTGGGAGATATTTCCAGGACGAAGCAGTCAGGAAAACGTCTGAAGCCGTTGATCGTCGTCTTAGGGAACATGCGCCATTTAAGCCTGATACTCGTGACCGGGGGAAGCGTAGAAGGACGGGGACACTGTAACAGGGGGTGGAAATTCTTTATACAGCTGACGATGTTTGTAGTGTCAGTACAAGACAGGTAGCTGCAACACTGAATGTTGACTACATGACTGGCTGGCGATCACTGCACGGGGACCGGCTATATCCATACTACTTACGGAGTTTGCTGGCACTATCAGCAACTGATTTTCCTGCTTGGGTACACATCAGCGAATGTCAGCGAAACAGTGCTGTTCACAAATGAGCCGTCGTTTCAGCGAGATCAGGACGTAAATTTTCACAGTCGGTATGTGTGGGTAGATGTCAATCCACCCATAACTATTGAAGCAAGTCATCAACAAAGATTATCTGTCAGTGTTTGGATCAGCATCGTTGATGACTGTTTGGTAGGGCCTCACTTTCTTCCACCCAGGTTCAAAAAACAAAGTTATCACAGTTTTGTATAGAATCTTCTACATCTACATCTACATGACTACTCTGCAATTCACATTTAAGTGCTTGGCAGAGGGTTCATCGAACCACAATCATACTATCTCTCTAATATTCCACTCCCGAACAGCGAGCGGGAAAAACGAACACCTAAACCTTTCTGTTCGAGCTCTGATTTCTCGTATTTTATTTTAATGATCATTCCTACCTATGTAGGTTGGGCTCAACAAAATATTTTCGCATTCGGAAGAGAAAGTTGGTGACTGAAATTTCGTAAAAAGGTCTCGCCGCGACGAAAAACGTCTATGCTGTAATGACTTCCATCCCAAATCGTGTATCATATCTGCCACACTCTCTCCCCTATAACGTGATAATACAAAACGAGCTGCCCTTTTTTTGCACCCTTTCGATGTCCTCCGTCAATCCCACCTGGTAAGGATTCCACACCACGCAGCAATGTTCTAACAGAGGACGAACGAGTGTAGTGTAAGCTGTCTCTTTAGTGGACTTGTTGCATCTTCTAAGTGTCCTGCCAATGAAACGCAACCGTTGGCTCGCCTTCCCGACAATATTATCTATGTGGTCCTTCCAACTGAAGTTGTTCGTAATTTTTACACCCAGGTACTTAGTTGAATTGACAGCCTTGAGAATTGTACTATTTATCGAGTAATCGAATTCCAACGGATTTCTTTTGGAACTCACGTGGATCATCTCACACTTTTCGTTATTTAGCGTCAACTGCCACCTGACACACCATACAGCAATCTTTTCTAAATCGCTTTGCAACTGATACTGGTCTTCGGATGACCTTACTAGACGGTAAATTACAGCATCATCTGCGAACAGTCTAAGAGAACTGCTCAGATTGTCACCCAGGTCATTTATATAGATCAGGAACAGTAGAGGTCCCAGGACGCTTCCCTGGGGAACACCTGATATCACTTCAGTTTTACTCGATGATTTGCTGTCTATTACTACGAACTGCGACTTTCCTGACAGGAAATCACGAATCCAGTCGCACTACTGAGACGATACCCCATAGGTCCGCAGCTTGATTAGAAGTCGCTTGTGAGGAACGGTGTCAAAAGCTTTCCGGAAATCTAGAAATACGGAATCAACTTGAGATCCCCTGTCGATAGCGGCCATTACTTCGTGCGAATAAAGAGATAGCTGCGTTGCACAAGAGCGATGTTTTCTGAAGCCATGCTGATTACGTGTCAATAGATTGTTCCCTTCGAGGTGATTCATAATGTTTGAATACAGTATATGCTCCAAAACCCTACTGCAAACCGACGTCGATGATATAGGTCTGTAGTTAAATGGATTACTCCTACTACCCTTCTTGAACACTGGTGCGACCTGCGCAATTTTCCAATCTGTAGGTACAGATCTATCGGTGAGCGAGCGGTTGTATATGAGTGCTAAGTAGGGAGCTATAGTATCAGCGTAATCTGAAAGGAACCTAATCGGTATACAATCTGGACCTGAAGACTTGCCCGTATCAAGCGATTTGAGTTGCTTCGCAACCCCTAAGGTATCTACTTCTAAGAGACTCATGTTAGCAGCTGTTCGTGTTTCAAATTCTGGAATATTTCATTCGTCTTCCCTGGTGAAGGAATTTCGGAAAACTGCGTTCAATAACTCCGCTTTAGCGGCACAGTCGTCGATAACAGTACCATCGGCACTGCGCAGCGAAGGTATTGACTGCGTCTTGCCGCTTGTGTACTTTACATACGACCAGAATTTCTTCGGATTTTCTACCAAATTTCGAGACAATGTTTCGTTGTCGAACCTATTAAAGGCATCTCGCATCGAAGTACGTGCCAAATTTCGCGCGTCTGTAAATTTTAGCCCATCTTCGGGATTTCGCGTTCTTCTGTTAGTAGTAGACGCGCCTTTAGCTGTGTGACAAAACATGTATTTCATGCACAATGGAGCACCTTCTCAGTTTAGTGTTAATGTCCGTCAGCTTCTAAATAACAGAGTCAGTGACAGATGGATAGGTAGAGATGGATCAAATTGTCTGGCCTCGACGCTCTCCGGACCTAAGCCCACCAGACTTTTATTTGTGGGGTCGTTTGGAAGATCTTGCATATAGAACCGCGCTAAAAGATGTTCAGAGTCTCCGTGCCATTATTATGGAAGGCTGTAAAACCATATGCAATACTCCAAGGAGTAATCAGCGCATCCAAGATTCACTACGATGGCAGGTTGGTGCATGTATCAATGCCTATGGAGGGAATATTGAACATCTCTGTTCGTGTGTCTTTCTCATGATTAACGAGTTGGCGAAAAATGAGTTGTAACATGGAAACAAAGAGTTCAAGACCCATGTTCATGCATAGCAATTAGCGCCATACATTTTTGTTAGTCCTGTATAAGTGTGTCAGTTTGTGAAACTGCTCCAACCTGTAAGACATACTTTGTGCACTTTTTATTTTCTGCACACTGTTAAATTATTTTTTGTAAATATTGTATAAACATATTTTGTACTCTGTTATCTGTGTAAGTGCTCGAACTCTTAAATAAATGTAATACATGTATTGAGATATGAAGTGTATGAACTTGTGGGACTTTTTTTATATATTAAAAAAAGATATCTGATTGATTTCGAAACCTCATTTGAAGAAGAAACCTGTTACAAATAAATCTAATTTGTTAAACTCTAGCTTCTTATTTTCCTTCTTTCTATGTCAACTCTGCCATATACACTGAAACGCAATAGAAACTGGCATGGGCATGCACATTCAAATAGAGAGATATGTAGACAGGCAGAATACGGCGCTGCGGTCAGCAACGCCTATACAAGATAACAAGCGTCTGGCGCAGTTGTTAGATCGCATGCTGCTGCTACAATCGCAGGTTATCAAGATATAAGTGAGTTTGGAAGTGGTTTTATAGTCGGCGGACGAGCAATGGGACACAGCATCTCCGAGGTAGCGATGAAGTGGGGATTTTCCCGTAGGACCATTTCACGAGTGTACTGTGAATATCGGGAAACCGGTAAAACATCAAATCTCCGACATCGCTTCGGCCGGAGGATGATCCTGCAAGAACCAGACCAACGATGACAGAAGAGAATCGTTCAACGTGACAGAAGTGCAACCCTTCTGTAAATGGCTGCAGATTTCAGTACTGGGCCATCAGCAAGTGTCAACATGCGAACCATTCAACGAAACATCAACCATATGGACTTTCGGAGGCGAATGCCCACTCGTGTACCCCTGATGACTGCACGACACGACGCTTTACGCCTCGCCTTGGCCCGTCAACACTGAAATTGGACTGTTGACGTTTGGGAACATAGTGCGTGGTCGGACGAGTCTCGTTTCAAATTATATTGAGCTGATGGACGTGTGCGGGTATGGAGACAACCTCATGAATCCATGGGTTCTGCATGTCATCAGGGGACTGTTCAAGGTGGTGGAGGCTCTGCAGTGGTGTGGGGCGTGCTCAGTTCTAATGATATGGGACCCCTGATACATATAGGCATGACTCTAACAGGTAACACGTTCGTAAGCATCATCTCTGGTCGTCTGCATCCATTCATGTCCATGTGCATTCCGACGGGCTTGGGCAAATCCAGGAGGACAATGCGACACCCCATATGTCCAGAATTGCTATAGAATGGCTTCAGGAACACTCTTCTGAGTTTAAACACTTCCACTGGCCACCAAACACCCCATATATGAACATTATTGAGCATATCTGGGTTGCCTTGGAGCGTGCTGTTCAGAAGAGATCTCAACCCACTCGTACTCTTACGGGTTTATGGACAGCCCTGCAGGATACATGGTGTCAGTTCCCTCCAGAACTACTTCAGACATCAGTTGAGTCCTTGCCGCGTCGTGCTGCGGCTCTTCTGCATTCTCGTGGGGGTCCTACACGATATTAGGTATGTGTACCAGATTCTTTGGATCTTCAGTGTACAATGGTTTACAATGTGCAGATGTGTCTGCAATCCACATGTATTTTAAATAAGAAGAGACACATACGCACTTCAGTGAAAGTGTTAATTTTTTTTATTATATAAAATAGGCAAACGAACCTGTATTGCACGCATCTTTTCTATAAGAACTTCATTAACAGTACTGAAATATGATCACGCACACTGAACATCAGTTCAGCGTGTGGTTCAAAAGGCTCTGAGCACTATGGGACTTAACATCTGAGGTCATCTGTCCCCTAGACTTACAACTACCTAAACCTAACTAACCTAAGGACACCACACACATCCATGCCCGAGGCAGGATTCGAACCTGCGACCGTAGCAGTCGCGCGGTTACGGGCTGAGCGCCTAGAACCGCTAGACCACCACGGCCGGCTCAGCGTGTGGCTTTAGCACTAGTTGTGCAGAGTGAGTCACATCACATGATGAGGCAACTGATGAGAGTAGTGGTGGCCCCAGTCTGTGTGCAGATGTCAGGCACCTGGACTTGGCACATAGGCTGGTGACCTGTGAAAATGTTCATAAAGATGTTTAAATAAAGATATACTTCTTCCTATCCTGTTCCTCCAAACTTAAGGTAATTGTGTGGGGGGGGGGGGGGGGTAAATTGTTTAACTATGCTGGCTGTACTCTTCTTAGACTTAGGGCATGACTTCTGTCAAATCATAGGAATGATAAAAACTAATGAGTTTTGAATTCCCCACCATCTTACACTTAGGATAGGATTCTAAACTTATAAAGCACGAAATTTGACAACCATGCAGGCAGCACTTGTATCCCAGGTTCACCATCTTAGGTTCTGACATCATAGAGCTGCAGAAATCTGATTTTCACTAGTTACTGGCACTAATATTCTTAGGTCTGCCATCTGGGACGATATTTTCGATTCTAACATGATATATCCTGTGGTCCACTGTCTTAGATAGGCATCTTGTATTTTTCAGTTTGACACCAACAGGACAATTGCCAATGTTGTATTTTTTTTAATTTCCCGCCCGTTTATACTTGTGACAACTCAGCTCTGAACTGTTTGTCATTGGGGTGTGGGAAAACGCTGTACCATTATTGGGCTGTTTTGAATTTGTCACAGTATTTTGAACTTACCACCATTTTATAGACTGATCAATTGGTCTTTGGCGGTCATAGAAGTGAGGAAGGGAAAATCTAGCAATAATACATGATGTGACAGGGGTGGGAGAAATCTGGTACTAATACAGACTGCATCAGTATCAGCATAGCCCTACTACAGAGTTGATTCTGTGACGTACATCAACTGGCTCCTGAATCTATATATCTTAATCCCACAGAATATCTCTGGGGCTATTTGGAACAGTGGGTGAAACTTAGCAATCAACTCTCTACAAATTTGTAGCGCTACAGTATCTCATTATCAATTAATGGCTTCATCTGGACATGGAGTACCTAGAAATACTTCCGAGCTTTCCTCCTTAACGAATTGAGGTAAGTGTCAAGTGTAGAAGCTGTGTTACGCAGATTATAGCGAAGCCTTATGGGGGTTGACTAGTTTTTTAATCGTTGTACCAGTCTGATATTACTCCAAGGACAATGACATGATATTTGTTCATAAGAAATGGTATTCAATGACCTCCACACTATCGCCGTTTAAAATTTGATGATTAAAATTTCTTCCGCCGTCGGGATTCAAACTTGAAGCCTCTGGCTCGTATGCCCCCATGATTAACCACCCTGAGACAGTTTATTCATCTACGTCATTCCCTTTAAGTTATGTGGTTTACACATGGATGCTGTATTATATACAAGTAAGAATTTGGTCAGAAGTGTTTTCGAATTTCACATAATGCTTATGAGATAAAGCCTTTGTACATTTTCACTTGTGTAACTGTGACTTTTTTCGTTTAACGGTTCATGAGAGGCAGGGCGTATTTTACGAGTGGTCACAATGGATTGTAGCACTTTGTGCAAGACGCGTTTTACTTGGTGCCATGTGTCTTCATCAAGCGTCGGCGATGGTGTCAGAGAAAGAGAAGTTCTTCTTAGTGCTCGACAGCCGCTTTCTTCACTTTACACAGTGTCAAACGTCCGAAATACTGGATTTTCTGAAACTGGCAACAACTTCAAACGTGTGAAATTCTTTTCCGTTCGAAGATCGGTTTCTAACTTGCTTTTAGTTTTAGTACGATCACAGTATGCATATAAAAATGTTTAGTTACTGAGACTGTATTTTCTGTTGATTTTTGACCTATTTTCAAAGTTTCATATCGTTCTACACACTGTCGCTACGTCTTGGTGAAATGTACTTTTTTAGACTCTTACATGATATGGATCACTGCCGCATTCTAATTACTACTAACTTGGTAGTGTCATTTCATTTCACGGTTTTCCCACTGTGAATTCATTTAATGAAATCAGTATTGTTTCTGAACTAGAACAGATACGCGCAATACAACGTACGGGATCAACCGAATCACAAAGTATCAAGTGATGCACCAGAGAACAGCATAGCTAACTTATCTTTCCACACACTTTCGTTGATCTCGGCAGCATAGGCGTGAGTAAGGGTGACAGTAGTGGTTGAGAAGCAAGAGGTGGCATTTCCCACCTTCTCTCCCTCCCCCTCCAGTCTGGAGTACAGAGGTTTTATTCATTGCAGAATTCTCATTCACTTCTACAAGTGATTACCTGTGATGATTCTGCTAAACCTGTCGTTTAACCAATTGAAAATTTATGTCGATGATCGCAGTCCGATTGTACTATGGCTTCTCGAAACTGATCACCTCATTTATATAAAATATTGCGATTTTAGAGTCTCCCTCCCCTCCTCCATGGATAAATTTCTGCGGACGTCCATGCTCAGCAGTGTGCCTCAACTGCCGTTTGTTCGCACAGGTGAACATTTACTATTAATCTTAGATTACGTGCGTTTTGTCTTCCTTTCAGTTACCTCAGCCACTTTAGCCACGTTTTTGTGATTCGTAACAATATTTATCGCCTGTTAGAACTTCAGACTTCCTACATGCTTTGGCTAATTGAACGTAGATATTGCATTACATCGTGGTCCTTACGTTGACTGAGTCATGAGTCAAAGTCTAGAGCCCTTCGAATTTCTACTGTTTAGTTGCCAACTATTTGCAACATATTAGAACTAAATTTCAATGATTCGTAATAATCCATTTGATTTTGTTGTTAACAAAGAACTATTTAACTATCTAGCTGTCCCCATAACCCACATAAAATATAAAACTTTCTTGCTTTCTCGCAAGTCGTTGATTTACTCCAATACTGAACTCCTCAAATTACTGCAAAATAAAAGTATATTAAGTTCTCATAAATGCGTTTTTAAAGATTTATTCGTTAAACAAGCGTTAACAAGGATTTCGTTACTAGTTATGTCGTATATGACGAAGGCAACAAGCGCTGTGATGTAGATTATCTCTTTCGAAGTCTACGCCGCTATTGGACGTTACAAGATGCTCAAACACCACTTTTAAAAACATTCTTCAAAGTAAAAATTATACTTCCTACTTCACAGTTCATTAAAAAGTCAACGTGTGCCGGTGCTGACACATATAGCAGTATTTACACATGCTGTCAATTGTTTGGTGTTGAACGTGAATCAAACATAATGACTTGTAACTGCAGATCGTTTGTAAATTGGCTGAAAACCACGCTGTAGACAATCACAGGCACATTTAAGTGCTGGCACAAATCCACAACACGAGTCAACAGAGAGAATATATTGGTGTCAAATCAAACACCTTTCAGCCGTCTAATTTCCAAATTGTTATTTTGTTTGGCTACCAGGTTTGGCGATTTACTACGCCATCCTCAGGCCCCTGACCGACGTGCAGAAAGATTCCAACTTCGGTTCCGGTCAAAATAGAGGCCAGCATTTAAATACTGGAATATGTAGATTTCTGCTCGATACAGTGATCATATGCTTCAAATGGCTCTGAGCACTATGGGACTTAACATCTGAGGTCATCAGTCAACTAGAACTTAGAGCTGCGTAAACCTAACTAACCTTAGGACATCACACACATCCATGCCCAAGGCAGGATTCGAACTTGCGACCGCAGCTGTCGCGCGGTTCCAGACTGTAGCGCCTAGAACCGCTCGGCCACTCCGTACGGCCAACATTTACACATTCTATCAATTGTTTGCTGTTGATTGTAAATCAAACATAGTGACTTGTACCTGGTATAGTAAATCAACGAAACTGGTAGCCAAATAAAATATGTTTGGAAACTAGATGACTGAATGGCGTTTGATTTGACATCCTGTTGCGAACAGCAGAGTCCCGTAACTCTCTGAAAATATGGACATGCAGAGAGAGTATATTGCGTTCGAATACGACGTGTTTACATTTAGACACAAGTACGCTCAATTCGTCTGAATTATGTCACAAGAATTTCGAATGCGTAAGTCTACTGAGAGCCATGCCATGGTGAAATGGAACCTGCAGTAAGATACTGAACCATATTGTCGATCTAGTGGTCCTAAGAAAGTAACTGAAACAGATAAAGGACCATATAGCTCCATGTAAAAATAAACTGGCAAACACCCTTTTGAACTAATGCGGAAGATCTTCGTTGTAGCTCAAGCTTAGAAGTCAGTGACACAGCCTTTCGTTGAGAGCCAATGGTACTCTGTTTTTTATAGTAGAACTGCTGTCCACACGCCAGCAATCACAAGTACATATGCGCGACGTTGCTTAGAGGAATGGAAATAAATCCTTCTTTGGGGAGCAAAGAAGAGAAGGTAGGAGCTACTGCGTTAAGAGTAGCGGTATATGAAGTGGACTTCGATGGGTGGGTGTGGACCTCACCTGTGCAACGGTACTTACATTAGCGTTTTCTGGTGACAGTGAAAGTCGGCAGGTATGGTGTCTTAAACTGGGAGTAGTTTTACTGGTTTGTGCCCAGGCCATTAGTTTTTGTTAATGGAAAATTGAAGGGAGGTTTTAACAGACCCTTTTTAAACAACAGTGTCCATCCTTCATTGCGGCAACATTTTATAGGACCTTTCATGTTTCAACATGATGATGCTGCTGTCCACAACGAAAGATTAATTTTACCTTGGTGGCAAAGAACTCTAGTCAGGCCTCCTTATCGCACCACCATAAAACACACAGAACGTCTTTTGAGTGAACTAAAGAATACAGATACATGCCATATAAGTTTATCGAAAAGTTTAGCGACAAATACTTATCTACCTTGGGAAAGAACAGAAAATAATTCCACCTTCTATATACTACAACAATAGCAGCATTCACCGAGACACACTTCAGACTGCAGCTTCTTCCATCTCGAAGCGTTAGTAATATAATTGGTATCTCCAATCTTTCCCATTAATAAAATTTTTGGTTCTTGTACAAGTGTATATTTTTTTCATAACTGTTCTAGGTGTCGAATTTTACACAGCAGCATAAAGCTGATTCCAGTACCGTTAGTCATTCATAAATGCACTATTATTTGAGAAAACAATACTAAAGAATTACAAAAAACGTTATGCGCATAATTACGCGTAGATGTCACCTGTAAGTACCATATTTTACTGAACTCTTTTAGGTTCTTGGAACATATACTATATTCGAACATTATGAAGTACCTCGAAGAAAACGATTTATTGATTAGATTAGATTAGATTAGTTTTTCGTTCCATAGAGGAGATCCTCGTGGATGTGGAACATGTCACCTTTTGTTTTTTTTAAAGCTGAAATAACAATTCTAATGGTATAAATATATACAACACATCATTTGTTTCTATTAAAAAATTCGTCAATGGAGTAGAAGGAGTTGGCCACTAGTAAGTCTTTTAGGCTCCTTTTAAACTGATCTCTATTTGTAACTAATTTTTTTATGTTTACTGGCAAATTATTGAAGATGAGTGTCAGCGTGGTTTCAGAAAATATAGTTCTTGTGAAACACAACTAGTTCTTTATACTCATGAAGCAATAAGTGCTATCGACAGGGGATGTCAAATAGATTGCATATTTTAAGATTTCCAGAAGGCTTTCGACACCGTTCCTCACAAGCGTCTTCTGACCAAACTGCATGCCTACGGAGTATCGCCTCAGTTGTTCGACTGGATTCGTGTTTTCCTGTCAGAAAGGTCACAGTTCGTATTAATAGCCGGAAAGTCATCGAGTAAAACAGGAGTAATATCAGGCGTTCCCCAAGGAAGTATAGGCCCTCTATTGTTCCTGATCTACACTCCTGGAAATTGAAATAAGAACACCGTGAATTCATTGTCCCAGGAAGGGGAAACTTTATTGACACATTCCTGGGGTCAGATACATCACATGATCACACTGACAGAACCACAGGCACATAGACACAGGCAACAGAGCATGCACAATGTCGGCACTAGTACAGTGTATATCCACCTTTCGCAGTAATGCAGGCTGCTATTCTCCCATGGAGACGATCGTAGAGATGCTGGATGTAGTCCTGTGGAACGGCTTGCCATGCCATTTCCACCTGGCGCCTCAGTTGGACCAGCGTTCGTGCTGGACGTGCAGACCGCGTGAGACGACGCTTCATCCGGTCCCAAACATGCTCAATGGGGGACAGATCCGGAGATCTTGCTGGCCAGGGTAGTTGACTTACACCTTCTAGAGCACGTTGGGTGGCACGGGATACATGCGGACGTGCATTGTCCTGTTGGAACAGCAAGTTCCCTTGCCGGTCTAGGAATGGTGGAACGATGGGTTCGATGACGGTTTGGATGTACCGTGCACTATTCAGTGTCCCCTCGACGATCACCAGAGGTGTACGGCCAGTGTAGGAGATCGCTCCCCACACCATGATGCCGGGTGTTGGCCCTGTGTGCCTCGGTCGTATGCAGTCCTGATTGTGGCGCTCACCTGCACTGCGCCAAACACGCATACGACCATCATTGGCACCAAGGCAGAAGCGACTCTCATCGCTGAAGACGACACGTCTCCATTCGTCCCTCCATTCACGCCTGTCGCGACACCACTGGAGGCGGGCTGCACGATGTTGGGGCGTGAGCGGAAGACGGCCTAACGGTGTGCGGGACCGTAGCCCAGCTTCATGGAGACGGTTGCGAATGGTCCTCGCCGATACCCCAGGAGCAACAGTGTCCCTAATTTGCTGGGAAATGGCGGTGCGGTCTCCTACGGCACTGCGTAGGATCCTACGGTCTTGGCGCGCATCCGTGAGTCGCTGCGGTCCGGTCCCAGGTCGACGGGCACGTGCACCTTCCGCCGACCACTGGCGACAACATCGATGTACTGTGGAGACCTCACGCCCCACGTGTTGAGCAATTCGGCGGTACGTCCACCCGGCCTCCCGCATGCCCACTATACGCCCTCGCCCAAAGTCCGTCAACTGCACATACGGTTCACGTCCACGCTGTCGCGGCATGCTACCAGTGTTAAAGACTGTGATGGAGCTCCGTATGCCACGGCAAACTGGCTGACACTGACGGCTGCGGTGCACAAATGCTGCGCAGCTAGCGCCATTCGACGGCCAACACCGCGGTTCCTGGTGTGTCCGCTGTGCCGTGCGTGTGATCATTGCTTGTACAGCCCTCTCGCAGTGTCAGGAGCAAGTACGGTGGGTCTGACACACCGGTGTCAATGTGTTCTTTTTTCCATTTCCAGGAGTGTAGATGTAACGACGACCGCGTTGCACTGCAGTGGCTGGTCCCATACGTTGCCGAGATTGTTTCGACTATGCTGCAGAAGTTTAGCTGGGAATACATCCTCCAAACAGTCCAGATCCCTCCTCATCCAATTTCCGTATTTGTGGATGCCTGAAAAAAGACATTCGTGTCCGTCGATTAGCTTCGGACGAAAAGGTGCAGGCCTGGATACAACCACGGTTTGTAGGCAACATCAGACAGCAGGCTCTGAACGGTTTGTCTCGCAGTGGGATAAACGTATTAATAGATATGGCGAATACTTTTGAAATAATAATCAGTTTACTTTTTTGCGTCTGCCTCGTTTTCATTTAATTGCCCCTTATATCTTGCAGTCTCCCATCATTACTTCGTGATGTATCGTCTGTCGTTTCATTATTCGTCAAATCCGTTACTGTTGTAAATTATCACGATACATCCTAAGGTTGGACAAATATGTGGAAAAAGCACAACTCAACACACTGCAATACCTAACACGATCCAGGAAAACTGTTGGCATTCAAAACAGCATCCCATCATCTCGAAATGGATGATACAGGTCCTGAATGGTTTTCAAAGGGATCTTTTACCAGTCTTTTTGCAAAACAGTGGCAAGTTCAGGTAACAATTACGGATGTGGACAGCGATCACGGACGCTTCTCTCCAAAGCAGATCACAATCTGCTCCATAATATAAAGATGTGATGACTCTATTGGGCAGGGGAGATGCGACAATTCATCCTCGTGCCCAGAAAATCAGACCTGGACGATGCGAGCTGTGTGAATGAGATGGTAGTAATGCGACCTTTCAGATTCATAATGGGGCACACGCAATACCACGATATGGCTGATCAAACCATCACTGAACCCACGCCATGTTTCACTCCTGGGACGTAAACTCTGCCAGTTGTTGGAAACTGTGTGAACCAATACTCATCCGACCAAACGACAGTCTTCCGTCGCTCCATAGTTCAGGTTTTATGGCTTCGGCCCCATATTTTCTTGTTATGGGCACTTGAATCGCTGATAGGTCGTTTCGGAATTGCAACTCGCCCTCAAATTCCCTACTTATGGAACTCCCTTCGTATCCATTTTGTAGTAGCAGCGTTCGCGCGTGCGCGTGGCATACAGTATTGTAGCGACTTTTGCAGCTGTCGTCTCCTTATTTCCGTTACAGTCCTCCTCAATGATCAGCTGTCACGATCAAACGACACCTAGTTTCGTGACTCAGTGTATGATACTTTCGCGCTTTCGCTATGTATGGTATAAATCTTCGATCCGGTGCTTTTGAACACTTCGTCTCCCTTGCTTACGGAAGCATGCAGCGCACGAACACCGACGATTTTCCCACGTTCGGTTGCAGTTAGCTCTGACATAATGCACCCACAATTGGACAATGTTCTGACAACGACTGACACTGACAACATTGCGCAGTTCTTCTGGTCGTTGGTGGTCTAATACAACATCGCTACGTGCAGGCTTGACTAACATCAGTATTTATGCTGAAGCATGTATTTCTCGCCGTGTATGTTTCTGTCTAGCTGCTGTAGGTATTGTACTGTACAAAGTACAACACAATCACAATGAATGCCTTACAAAACCTGTTTATAAACAATTGTCGACGGCCGCTGTGATCTAGCGGTTCTAGGCGCTTCAGTCCGGAACCACGCGGCTGCTACGGTCGCAGGTTCGAATCCAGCCTCGGGCATGGATGTGTGTGAGTCCTTACGTTAGTTAGGCTTAAGTAGTTCTAAGTTTAGGGGACTGATGACTTCAGATGTTAAGTCCCACAGCGCTTAGAGCCATTTGAACCATTTTTGTCGATTACGCATTAGCATGCACGGCCAAATCACACACCAAACAAAAATCCACAACCAAAATACACTAATGGAAAAAAAAATCACAACGCCAAGGATTAGTGCGACCTAAACGAAATTTGCTTGCCATTTTTCCACACCTAAGTGATGAGGTCTATTGAAACTTCGCGCCAGTCGCATAAGATTGTAGCTGGTAGCGCCACTATGCGGTTGCAAATTACGCTTGCTTCAAATTCACGGTTGGACGTGGTGAGCTGATGCTAGGCAAGAAGTCCTTTAAGGCGACAAAGACGCCGTTATCAGCAGCTCACTGAGTTTGAACGAGACCTTGTGGTAGGACTACGAGTAGCTGGATGTTCCTTCTGCGATACTGCTGAGAGACTTGGCATGAATGTAGCCATTGTACAATATTGCTGAGAGCGGTGGCCACAAGAATGTACGGTCGCAAGAAGACCGGGCTCCGGACTGCCACATGGCACTGCCGAGGGGGAAGACCATTGTGTTTGGCGTATGGTTGTGGCAACAATTCAAGAAGCCGTTGGCACCACAGTGACACAAAAAACTATTACAAAGGGGTTACTTCAAGGACAGCTCCGAGCTAGACGCCCTGTAGTGTGCAATCCACTGACCCCAAACGACTACCGTTTGCGGCTTCAGTAGTCTCATATATATGAAGATGGTATCTGTTCTATCGGACATGTCCAAAAAACAGATACCATCTTCATATAAATATAGTTAAGGCTCACCGGCCATTTGACCATCTTCTTCTGTGCGGATGCACAAACAGTGCCCGAAGTCTTAGGGTAATGAGTATAATGGGCAGGGGCACTATGAATATGGTGTGGGACAATAAGCTGCGAATGTGGGTCTCACAGGAGGCGTGCCAGAGATAAGTCCCTGCAGTCGCACTATCCTCTGTGTCCTCGGTGGCTCAGATGGATACAGCGTCTGCCATGTTAGTAGGAGATCTCTAGTTCGAGTCCCGGTCGGGGCACACATTTTCATATTGTCATATATCAACGCCTGTATGCAGCTATGGGTGTTCATTTCATTGTAATTTCATTCAGTAGTCTCAAGTGAGAGGGTGGAGTAGAGATCAGTTGTGTTCTTTCTGATGAAAGTCGGTTGTACATCGGTGCCAGTGATGGCCGTGGGTTTGTTGGAAGCAGACCAGCTGACGGACTGCAACCAACCTGTGCGTGTGCTAGACGCACTGGAACTACACCTGTATTTATGGTCTGGGGAGCGATTTCGTATGACAACAGGAGCACTCTTGTAGTTATCTCACGCACCGTGACTGAAAATTTGTACATCAGTCTGGTCATTCGAACTGTTGCGATGCCGCTTCTGGCAGATTAGAACTGTGTGCCCGACCGAGACTCGAACTCGGGACTTTTGCCTTTCGCGGGCAAGTGCTCTACCAAGTGCCCGCGAAAGGCAAAGGTCCCGAGTTCGAGTCTCGGTCGGGCACACAGTTTTAATCTGCCAGAAGTTTCATATCAGCGCACACTCCGGTGCAGAGTGAAAATCTCATTCTGTTGCGATGCCATTCATGAACAGCATACCAGCGGGTGTTCTCCATCAGGATAATCCTCGCCCACATACCGCTGTTGTAACCCACCACACTCCACCGAGTGTCGACATGTTGCCTTGGTCTGCTCAATCACCAAATCTGTCTCCAATGGAGCACATATGGGACATCATCGGACGACAACTCCAGAGTTATCCGCACAGCATAAACCGTCCCTGTATTGACCGATCAAATGCAGCAGGCATGGAAGTGCATCCCACGAACTGACATCCAGCACCCGTACAACACAATGCGCGCACGTTTGCATGCTTGCATTATACTTTCTGACAGTTACACCTGTATTAACGTACCAGCATTTCAAATTTGCAACGGCTTATCACGCATTTGCATTAAGCGCTGATTTCGCGATGTTAATCACTTAAATACGTTTCGTACACAAATGTATTCACGAAATTTCATTAGTCTACATTAATTACTTTTTGGTGTTGCGATTTTTTTCCCCTTCAGTGTAGTTGTGGTAGGTCTACCAGTACAAGTGAAGAGATTCTCCACACTGATACGACAAGACCGCGCGGCGACCGTTGTAGCATTAAAACGGGTCTCTGGCACGGCCTGGAGATGACTGGATTGGTCCATGGAAACATCGTACTGGGAGGCGTAGTGTCACATTTCGTGTAACACAGCAGACGGCCTAGTTGCTATTTACTTCGACCTCGTTGCTGGCCATATCACAGCTAGATATTATTGTGACGTTCCGAAATTGTTTGACCAATAGCACCTACGTATGTGCTTCGGGGAGTAAATTACCCATGCCATCTCACACAAAAAACCATTGCGCAAAAAGCGCAGCATGTTGTCAGAAAGGAGTACATGTTCCCGGTATGGTGTAGACGCAGTTCTGCTCTGCTACCGCTAGCAGGTGCGCTGAATAGTGCGAGAGAAATTGGGCGGCAACTAGAAATGTACTCCGAACTTCAATTACGGGGGACTGTAGCATTCTTGTGGGTACAGCATCTAAATTCTACACAGATTCACCGTTAAATTCTGGCGTTATACGGACCAAACGCGATGTCGCGTGTAGCTGTAGTGAAACGGTGCCAACAGTTTCACCAAAGCCGCACCGATGTAGGTGACACTGATAGGGAAGGTAAGCCACCGACATCGACCTTAGAAGACACTTCCCACGCAATCGATTTGGAAAGCTGAAAGAACATCTGGGGCAAAGAGGTTTTCAAAACATGAGAAAGTTCACACAGTGGTTCTCGAATGGCTTTGTCATCAACAAGCAGATTTCTAACGTCGAGGAACTGAACTGCTGGTAGAATATTCTGACCATTGTCTGCAGAAACTTGGTGACTGTTGCAGGGTAGTTTCATTTATCTGCACCGCTTTGACGCGAAATGCAGCATTCAATACAAACCTGCCACAATAATGTGTATCTTACTTTTTGAGGCCCCCCTTGTAATTCTTGTATTTCGCTTCGGAAAATGTGCTCGAACGCGTTATGTGGGTTTGCTTTAGCTCATGTATTGCTGTGTATTAAATGTAACTATAAGCTATAATTTTTAACTATATGGAAAGTATGAACTACTTTGGTTCATTAGTAAGTGGTTTACCAAATAATGGTACTTCACGGTCGAAAATTTCACTGTAACCCATGCTGAATTTTCTGAACACCTGGATGAATTTCATTCGTATACACTTCAACTAATAACAGACCGGTACTCTGTCAATGAAAATTAGCGTTACATTTAGAACTACCTTCATTTCTTAAGGGTAATTTTGGGCTAGATTTAGTGACTCGTTTACACACAGTATCTGCAAAACTTTCTGTCGGCTCCATTGAACGACTCAGTCAATAAACAATTTCATAGAAAAACTAATTCTCATTGAATGGCGGTAGTCTTCTGAAGATTACTGTTTAATTAAGAATTCTGATGATATCTGCCGAGTTTTCACTATAATGGACAGTTGATTTTGTACGACACAGCAACTGATGGAAAAAATTATATGTAAGCAGCAGTAGTGGGTTATAAATAACGTTTCTCCACACGCTGAAAACATACAATAGAAAATAATATTGTTTTCTACGTGGAGCGAAAAAATAAAGCAGATTAGTTTTGGACCAGCAAGGAATTAATCACTTGTGGCTTATCCATTTTATCTATAACCTCACTCAACAGAGGAAAGTCCACTGGACCTGACGGAATACCAATTCGATTCTACACAGAGTACGTGAAAGAACTTGCCCCCTTCTAACAGCCGTGTACCGCAAGTCTCTAGAGGAGCGGAAGGTTCCAAATGATTGGAAAAGAGCACAGGTGGTCCCAGTCTTCAAAAACGGTCGTCGAGCAGATGCGCAAAACTATAGACCTATATCTCTGACGTCGATCTGTTGTAGAATTTTAGAACATGTTTTTTGCTCGAGTATCATGTCGTTTTTGGAAACCCAGAATCTACTCTGTAGGAATCAACATGGATTCCGGAAACAGCGATCGTGTGAGACCCAACTCGCCTTATTTGTTCATGAGACCCAGAAATTATTAAATACAGGCTCCCAGGTAGATGCTATTTTCCTAGACTTCCGGAAGGCGTTCGATACAGTTCCGCACTGTCGCCTGACAAACAAAGTAAGAGCCTACGGAATATCAGACCAGCTGTGTGGCTGGATTGAAGAGTTTTTAGCAAACAGAACACAGCAGGTTGTTATCAATGGAGAGACGTCTACAGACGTTAAAGTAACCTCTGGCGTGCCACAGGGGAGTGTTATGGGACCATTGCTTTCCACAATATATATAAATGACCTAGTAGATAGTGTCGGAAATTCCATGCGGCTTTTCGCGGATGATGCTGCAGTATACAGAAAAGTTGCAGCATTAGAAAATTGTAGCAAAATGCAGGAAGATCTGCAGCGGATAGGCACTTGGTGTAGGGAGTGACAACTGACCCTTAACATAGACAAATGTAATGTATTGCGAATACATAGAAAGAAGGATCCTTTATTGTATGATTATATGATAGCGGAACAAACACTGGTAGCAGTTACTTCTGTTAAATATCTGGGAGTATGCGTGACGAACGATTTGAAATAGAATGATCATATAAAATTAATTGTTGGTAAGGCGGGTACCAGGTTGAGATTCATTGCGAGAGTCCTTAGAAAATGTAGTCCATCAACAAAGGAGGTGGCTTACAAAACACTCGTTCGACCTATACTTGAGTATTGCTCATCAGTGTGGGATCCGTACCAGGTCGGGTTGACAGCGGAGATAGAGAAGATCCAAAGAAGAGCGGCGCGTTTCGTCACAGGGTTATTTGGTAACCATGATAGCGTTACGGAGATGTTTAGCAAACTCAAGTGGCAGACTCTGCAAGAGGCGCTCTGCATCGCGGTGTAGCTTGCTCGCCAGGTTTCGAGAAGGTGCGTTTCTGGATGAGGTATCGAATATACTGCTTCCCCCTACTTATACCTCCCGTGGAGATCATGAATGTAAAATCAGAGAGATTCGAGCGCGCACGGAGGCTTTCAGACAGTCGTTCTTCCCGCGAACCATACGCGACTGGAACAGAAAAGGGAGGTAATGACAGTGGCACGTAAAGTGCCCTCCGCCACACACCGTTGGGTGGCTTGCGGAGTATGAATGTAGATGTAGATGTAGATGTAGAAGTATTGACGCACGTTAGAAGATCTCAAGCGACTGTGTCACAGTACTAGTTGTGTTGTAAAAATTACCTTTGCCAAAAATTATATTTGCCAACGAAATTCGCATCCAGCACCACTGCAAACCCAGAAACATCAATTCAGTGCCGAGGTTAAGCAAGCTTCATCATGTAACGGATACTGACTAGTAGAAAGTGTACCCAGAATCATTTGTCGTGGTATCTCAAAAACAATTCTACCACTTGAGGCTAATCTCCTTGAAACTGAAAATTCCAATTAGCACTGGATTCTAACGCTTCCAAGAGCGTTGTAAGTTCAGCCCGTGATTTTTCCCGTGTTACTAGCCAATGTCAGAAACTATGGATAAAGAAAGTATTCGTGTGTATCTAAACGTTACATGCCTGATAGCAAAACAGTATGTACAAATCTCGTACAAACTACATCACCTGAGTTATGTACATAGTAATTAGTAGTAAAGGAGTAACTATAAGATACCAAAAACGGTCCAAATGGCTTTGAGCACTATGGGACTTAACATCTGAGGTCATCAGTCCCCTAGAACTTAAACTACTTAAACCTAACTAACCTAAGGACATCACATACATCCATGCCCGAGGCAAGATTCGAACCTGCGACCGTAGAGGTCTCGCGGTTCCAAACTGAAGCGCCTAGAACCGTGTGAGATACCGCTTTTGTGAAATTGGGAGGGGCGACTTTTTCACCCAACAGAAATTCGATCTGGAGATTACATACATTATTTTGTGAAGAGTTCTTTAAAAGACAATTTTTTGTCCTTTAATTTATATTCGTTGTGACTGTAACGCTACGTTGCATGTATATTACCTTGCTTCAGAGAGATTAGGTGTCGGCAGAGTCATCTGTCTACTAGAACATGAATCATAGATGCTGTCGAACATCAACGCCGAATTGTCGGCCAAGTGTGAAGGCTGTTATCACTACAACTAATGTAAAGCAACAGAATACTGCTCCTTTGTCCGTTTCAGGGTCTATGTAAGATTTTTGGAGAGAGTTAATTTTGAACCATCTCATCGATCACGGTGATGCATTGTATTCTGGACTTATATGTTAAAACGTGGAAAGATAGGAAAAGAAGCGCGCTTTGATTCTCAGACGTTCGAGTGGCTGTCTTAGCGTAATGTACGAAGTATGACGTAAATTGGTAGTGCGAGAGTTTAATGCACATGAGAAGACGGCTGAAAAGGGAGAAACCCTATTTCCTACTTTCCTACTTTCTTTCTGTAAAAGTGGAGGAGCTGTGTATGAGTAGTTCCAACTTCTGTTTTTTTGTTTTTGTTTTTTTGTTTTTGTTTTTGTTTTTTTTTTTTGCGTGGAAAGAGTAGGTTGGAAATGATAAGGAATTGGTGGCATTATTAGATCTTTTTTACGACTCAACTCCACTGCCGACTGGTGTACTGATTGTGACGAATACATCGCCAGTGACCCAACATCCTGTGTGAAATATTGTTTATTGCCATTTAGTATTATACATTTGAAGGTGGAGATGGTAATCTATTCACTTTCACAAACAGAATTCAGAGTTTGTGACAGTGTAGTGATTTTAATTAACAGTAGAAAGCGTTGCTCTCGGCGTATCTCGTTAAGAGGTAATAGAAAAAAATCAAAGTGATTTGTCACAGTATCGTTCAGTAATTCACTCGATAATTCCCAGGAAAGAATCACCTCTCACCGGCTACGACTATAGTCTTCACTATCACGTAGCGGACTACAAAAACAAAAATAATGCTGTCTGATATAATATTAGTCATTTGGTGATTATTAAACAGTCTTTTAATAATTTCAGTTCTATTGCATAGTAAAATGACTTTTTGTTTCCTCCACCTCGCTCAGCTCCTCTAAATTGATACGAAGCGCCCCTTGGCTCAGACCGTTGGTGCGCTCTTGCTTAGGGCTTTATTTATAGAGCGGTGCAGTAAAGCCACTCAGTTAGAATCCATTAATCAGAACAGCTGATGGTCATTTCACTAACACACTAAAACTTAAGTAGACAGAACAGTTTACGTCGCCCATAAACAAACGGCAACACAATGTTTCGAGTACCTAACGTAAATTCTGAGCTGAGAACACAAATCACGTTCGGCCCGTGAAGGATGTGGCAAGAGCAGAGTAAGGGACAAGGTATTTTCTCCACCTCGGCTGCAAAAGTGGTTCTGCTTCTGGGAGGCTGTAAATGCTCTGAAAAGTAGTTACTCTCGTATTTCTGTATGATTATTAAGATCCATGCATGTAGAAGAAGGTGGATGGCAAGAATGTTAGAATGAAAACTGCTGTAACAAGAATTTCTGCCACAAATTACATATTATTAGTATATTTCCTTGCTTTCACACAGTTAGTTTTCTTGTTTTATTTCTTTACTTACATACTGATAAAAGAGCGTAAAAATGTCATGCGCTTAAAGTGATTTAGGGAAATTACAAAATATTTGGCGCAGTATAGCCTTTCACAGATTTCGAACTTGCTTCCCCCTGACACTAATATCTCGTTGTCTTCCCGACCATCTACGTATTTGTCGTACCGTGTTACGTGTCTCCACGTGACTTCGGTGTACTGATTCCCACAATGCAGAGTAGCGCCAACCATCCCATTACTAGGTACACCCCCACTGCAGGCTGTTAACGAAGATACGAGCAAGTGGAGTAAGTTCATACATGTGTCAGTGGCACGAAGACCTCTTAAATAATAGAACCCAGTATGTTGTCCTAGACGGCGATGTTCAAAAGAGACAAGGGTATCGTCAGGAGTGCCCCAAGGAAGTGAGATAGGATCGCTGTTGTTTTCTATATCCATAAATGATTTGACGGAGAGGGAGGGCAGCAATCTGTTATTGTTTGCTGATGATGCAGTGGTGTACAGATGAATGAATGCAGTAAGATACAAGACGACGCAGAGGAAATTTACATTTGGTTTGATGAATGGCAGCTAGCCCTAAATCTAGAAAAATGTAAGTTAATGCGGATGAGTAGGAAGATCAAACCTGTAATGTTTGGATACGATATTAGTAATATCTTGCTTGACACAGTTCATTCGTTGAAATATCTGGGTATAACACTGCAAAGCGATATGAGATGGAACGAGCAAGTGAGAACTGCGGCAGGAAAGGCGAATAATTGTCTGCGTTTTATTGGGTACTGTCCGAGTGCTTGCAATCCGTACCAGGTCGGATTGAAGGAAGACATCGAAGCGGTTCAGAGGGGAACTGCTACTCGTAGATTTGTTAACAGTAGGTTCGAACAACATATATGGTAGATGTTAGGGAGATGCTTCGACAGCTCAAGTGGGAATCCCTGGAGAGAAGGCGACGTTCTTTTCGAGAAACACTACTGAGAAAATTTAGAGAACTGTCATTTGAAGCTGACTGCCGAACTATTCTATTGCCGCCAACATACATTGCGCGTAAGGGCTACGAAGATAAGTTTCGAGAAATTAGGGCTCTTACGGAGCATATAGATAGTCATTTTTCCCTCGCTCTATTTGCGAGCGGAACAGGAAAGGAAATGAGAAGTAGTGGCACAGGGTGCCCACCGGCCATTGTGGCATGGATGTGTGTAATATCTTTAGGTTAGTTAGGTTTAAGTAGTTCTAAGTTCTAGGGAACTGATGACCTCAGATGGTAAGTCCCATAGTGCTCAGAGTCATTTGAACCATTTTACAGGGTGCCCTCCGCAACCCACCATACGATGGTTTGCGGAGTATCTATGAAGATGTAAATGTAGATGTAGTCGCCTTGTAATGCATGAAATGAATCGTTCCGTGAGAGAAATGCCTTAACAACAAGAAACCCGAACCATAAGTGCACGTTGATATGAATATTCTGGTGTTGAAATATACAACATAACTTCGACGAGCATCTCATGTTTTGGTGTAACAAGAGATTATGGAAATGAACGATCCGAACCAGCTACAATAAGGTAATATTGTAGCTGGTTAGGAGCATTCATTTCCAGAACGGAAAGTAAAATTGTGGTGTAATGTTTGTAATCATCAAGAATTTCTGCTGGAGAAGACTGAGAAATATAGTCAACATCATTACTACTGCAGCGATTAAGCTTATATCAATGAAAAGTATTTTATTTTGTGCTTCTGCACAGATGTGAAAAAAGAAACGAGATGAACCTGTGCATAAAAAACTAAACTTGAGGTCAAATCTCAGTCCGACTATCATAACCTAAGGATTCCCGGTTCTCGGATCTATAATCAAGAAGACTGATTTTTGGCAAGGAAGACTAGTTTTTAATAGGAATATATATGAGGCATTAGATATAGAGCTAATTATACATTGGGCAACAATGGGATAGAAAATCGGCACGGTCTTTTTCAAAGGGAACAGCGGTTCATTCGTGTCAAGTGATTTTAAAAAATCTAATTCATAATTTCCGGACAGGGATTTCTTTCCTACTCCTCTAGATCACAGTTCATGTATGTTGACAATTCCGCCAAATCACTCAATTTGTAGTCTCTCTCAATTGTGTTTCCCAGGACCTATTAAATCGCTACATGTATGTGCCAAGAGTATTTTACGGAAAACCAAGCCCGAATGTTCTCATTGAATCTGAGAAATGGTCTTATATTATTACAAGTTACCCAAGGTCGGGTCTATCCAAGTGGAAATCAGGGGAATATCCATAATGTGGGTGCATAACCGAGATTTTTATCCATTCTGTTCATTACGTCACTGTGGAGAAGCCTTCGCTTATATTTTTCTTTTCTTCTCCTTCCTGTTATTCTCATTTCCTTTCCTTCTATTTCTTTTCTCTTCTTTTCTTTTCTTTTCTTTTCTTTTCTTTTCTCTTCTCTTCTTTAAGTTGGGGTTGTTTCTGGAAGGAGACCAGACAGCGAGGTCATCGGTCTCATCGTATTAGGTAAGGATGGAGAAGGAAGTCGGCCGTGCCCTTTCAAAGGAACCATCCAGGCAGTTGCCTGGAGCGATTTAGGGAAATCACGGAAAACCTAAATCAGGATGGCCGGACGCGGGATTGAACCGTCGTCCTCCCGAATGCGAGTCCAGTGTCTAACCACTGCACCACCTCGCTCGGTCTTCTTTAAGTACTCTAGGCTTTGAGAATGTATCTACAGACGCACAAATTTAGCGCCTTATTAAAAAAAGTGTCTATTGGAAACGGGACGTTATAAGAAACCTGTATCTCTTACGACCATTTTTAAGAAGAAATCATATTTATTGCGGAACGTAGTACATATACTATTACGAGGACTTACATCTTTAAAATGATGAGCCTCTGATTCCACCCGCTCTCATTCTGGATTTATTAATAATGTTTTACACTGAGTGAGGAAGGATGCATCAGGTTTCTGTGAAGTAGCAAGCAATCTGTTTCAAGCTTGAACAAATTTCATGGCACAGCCTCATATCTTAAGACAAAGAAATCGACACAAACATTTAATAGAAATAGCCACCTATAAAATTATTGTGGTATCTATTACATGAAGCAATTGGAAGGAGTTCTTATACTGTAACTATGACACTTCAATGACTCGGGATCTGTTGACCTATGTCATTTAAGATTTGTAGAATGTAGATTTTTCCTGTAGTTAATATTGTGCGCAATTTAAGGAGAAGATGGGGAAGTGGAGTGGAGGGAGGGGGGAGGGGGAAATTACAGATGAAACATGTGGAACAAGTTCCACTACTACAACACCACATCCTCCAGGAGTTTAAAAGTGCGGTTTTAGGATATAGCGAGGCTGTCTCTAAAACAAAATATCATTTTTG
Source organism: Schistocerca gregaria (assembly GCF_023897955.1). NCBI lineage: Eukaryota > Metazoa > Arthropoda > Insecta > Orthoptera > Acrididae > Schistocerca > Schistocerca gregaria. Next base: position 178,740,402 of record NC_064931.1, on the reverse strand, counting down.
AATAATTTTTGCACTCTCAGTATATTTCAAAACTTGAAACAAATCCTATTACAGTCAGCATGTAGCCATTTGGCAGTATAATTTGCTGCTATAACCTCTAAGCGTCCTAAACAATAACCAACACAGTTGGACGTAATTAAACTGAACCTCTGGTTTGTCTTAGCAACATATCAGGATTGTTTCTGGACAGTAGCTTTGAATACACATCTCACGCTTAACATTGTTATGCGGTCGGCAAGGTGACTTTGCAACAGTACTTGGCAGTAATCGAAATGAGCACTATTATCATGTGGATCATTAATTATGCATTCACAGTCTAGATTTCTGTGTGTTTGTTTCGCAAAATTGGAAGGTAGGAGACGAGGTACTGGCAGAAGTAAGGCTGTGAGTACCGGGCGTAAGTCGTGCTTCGGTGGCTCAGATGGCTGCTGGCAGGGTAGCTCAGCGTGTTCGGTCAGAGGGTTAGCTGCCCTCTGTAATAAAAAAAACTGAGTTAATAGATCGACAACTAACTCAAATGGGTTTCTTACGACGTCCGCCCCTATCAGATTGAAAAAGAACAAAAAAAAAAAAAGATGTTGGAGCACTTGCCCGCGAAAGGCAAAGGTCCCGAGTTCGAGTCTCGGTCGGGCACACAGTTTTAATCTGCCAGGAAGTTTCATATCAGCACACACTCCGCTGCAGGGTGAAAATCTCATTCTAAAAATTATTTATCGTGTGAAGAATGTTGAAAACAAAGCAAGTTTATCACACGAGAGTGGTGCACATGAAGGAACAATCACGAGATTGGTGAGAGAAGAGAATAAGAAAACTAAGAAGTTTTGTAAACACAGTTGAAAGTGATATGAGAATGGACAGTAAAATGACTAAACTAGGAAAAAGACAGTGAGCATGGCGAATGCCTTTATAGGTGATTCTTAATTAAGAACACTAGACTCGCATTCGCGAGGACGGCGGCTCAAACCCGCGTCCGTTCACCCTGATTTGGGTTTTCCGTGGTATCCTTAAATCGCTTCAGGCAAATGCCGGGATGGTTCCTTTGAAAGTGCACGGCCGGTTTCGTTGCCCGTTCTTCCCTAACCCGAGTTTGTACTCTCTCTCTAATGACCTCGTTGTCGACGGAACGTTAATCAAAACGGCCAATTATTAAAGCCCAAGCTGAAAAATTTTGCTTTGATTTATATTGCAACAGAGATCTTATAGCTTCCAACGGATGGTTTTCAAGATGGAAATGTCGAAGGAACTCGCCAGCTCGCCGCACGATTTTTGAAGGAGAGGTAAGGTCTTGCGACAATGAATCTGCTTCACAGTTTCCTGAAACTGTACACAAAGTAATGGTACATGAAAATTTAAATGATCATCAAGTGCGTAATTGTGATGAACCTGCGCTTTATTATCGATAGCTTCCAACTAGAACACACAAAAAAAATCAGAAAAGAAGACGGGTTTGAAAATGAATAAATGTAGAATAACATTCCTCTTTTCCACAAATAAATTAGGCATCCGTAAACTGAAGCCTCTTTGTATAGGTGAAGTAAAAGCCCGAGATGTTTCAAGCACGCATACATGACGTCATTACAGTTCACTGACAGGCATTCAAAGACTACTTGGATAACATTTGACATTTTCACCAATTGGTTTCGAGAAGAGTTTTTTCCGTCAGTGAGAAAGCATGTACGGTCACTTAAGCTCAGAAACAAGCTCTGTTAATCCTTTATCATTGTTCAGCTCATCCACCTGATGATGTTTTGCGATCAGAAAATGGAAAAGTAAAAACGTTGTTTTTGCCAAAAAACAGGACAGCATTAATTAAACCGATAGATCAGGGCATCATAGAAGCATTTAAGACCCATTATGGCCGTGAACAGTTCACTTTAATAGTAAATTCAGATGAGGAAATGGAAATGTTTCTGAAATCTGTAAATCTTAAGACTGTTAGCTATTCAGAAGGTCTGGAGTGGGAAAGTGTCGGTACAACCACTATTAGTAACTGCTGGAACATATGTTCCGTTGAAGAAAATGTAACAGATGAACACTGTAGCGACACAGATTTCAACAGCAGTGTGCATGACTTGAACCGGTGGGTAGTCGTCGCCAACAAAGAACCGATTTCTGAAGTCATATACGACAAGGACATTGTTGATGCTGTTCGAAAAAAGAGTAGTGAAGCAGTCTACGATGAGGATGATTAAGATGAAGTATTGACGATGTTTCCAATATACGTGAAATATTGGATAATGTAAATACAGTGATCACGTGGATGGAGCCACAAAGTGAATCGAACCAAATTGAGTTGTTGCACCTGATGACCATAAAACAATACACTTTAAAGAAACTGCGTGAAATGACCCGCCAAAGAAAGCTAATTGACTTCTTTGAAGCAGTTGAATAATGACGCACTATAGGTTTTAGGCGGAGTCGTAAATTTTCATTCGGTATCTGATAGTTTACGTTATATACCGTATTGAAACTCGTGTTTTTGTTTGGTCGACGTTTGAGTGCATTTTGTCTAATTGCTGTACGCTATTTGATAATTTTTTTTAAATATTTTACTTCTAATGTCCTTCAAATTTAAATACATTATAATGCAGTATGTCTAATAAAGCATTATGTGTTCTTCCTAACTTTCAATGCCTATATTTTCATTTATTCCCTCTCGATACACCTCGGTACGCTATAGCGCTGGAGTAAGGCATGTCCCCCGACATCCGCGTTATATCGGGCTTCTCCTTTATATACAGGGTGTTACAAAAAGGTACGGCCAAACTTTTAGGAAACATTCCTCGCACACAAAGAAAGAAAATATATTATGTGGACATGTGTCCGGAAACGCTTACTTTCCATGTTAGAGCTCATTTTATTACTTCTCTTCAAATCACATTAATCATGGAATGGAAACACACAGCAACAGAACGTACCAGCATGACTTCAAACACTTTGTTACAGGAAATGTTCAAAATGTTCTCCGTTAGCGAGGATACGTGCACCCACCCTCCGTCGCATGGAATCCCTGATGCGCTGACGCAGCCCTGGAGAATGGCGTATTGCATCACAGCTGTCCACAACACGAGCACGAAGAGTTTCTATATTTGGTACCAGGGTTGCGTAGACAAGAGCTTTCAAATGCCCCCATAAATGAAAGTCGAGAGGGTTGAGGTCAGGAGAGCGTAGAGGCCATGGAATTGGTTCGCCTCTACCAATCCATCGGTCACCAAATCTGTTGTTGAGAAGCGTACGAACACTTCGACTGAAATGTGCAGGAGCTCCATCGTGCACGAACCACACGTTGTGTCGTACTTGTAAACGCACATGTTCTAGCAGCACAGGTAGAGTATCCCGTATGAAATCATGATAATGTGCTCCATTGAGCGTAGGTGCACGACGAAACTAAAATGAGCTCTAACATGGAAATTAAGCGTTTCCGGACACATGTCCACATAACATCTTTTCTTTATTTGTGTGTGAGGAATGTTTCCTGAAAGTTTGGCGGTACCTTTTTGTAAAACACTGTATATATTGACCTCAAGATTCAATAGAGAGTGCCTTGAAACTTTCATTTCTAGGGCAAGATCATTTTGGAGAACGTATGATCATCCGTTACCCACAGAGTTCAAAATCTATTACGTACCTTAATTATGAACAAACATATTGTAGCCATTGCGTTACACCGGAAGTAGGTACAAACACTTGACCTCATTACGTACACAGGATATGAGGAAGTGCTGTCACTGAAGGAGGGTGAACAATAAATGAGAAATGTTATTTACATACCCTCACCCTAAATACATCCTTCTGAGTTTTGTAGTACACCCCCGCTGCACTGCGTGGTATATTGCTTCCAAATACACCTCCATAGACATGAAACTTGACCATCCTAGCGTCACGGTAACAGAATTGCAACAGAACCTTCATATTCTGTCTGGATGGAGAAAATGTCACACGATGATTTAACCATTCCTTCAAATGAGTGCCTTGGAGTAGTAAAGCTAGTAGAGATGATACTTCTAAAATAGCCCTATAATGCAAGGCTCAGTGTGTAGAGGCTAATGTCACTAAAAAATCTAAAAGTATCCATGAATTTCTCAAGAGGTCATCAAACTGTGTGCGAAGACCAGAAGAACACCTCAGCACGTCAAGAACGCAGAAAGAGCTTCGTGAGAGCAACAGAAAACAACACTCAGAAGGAGAATTTCTACTGTTTACTCGAGTTCGATTTAATAATTTTGTGAAGATTTGAGAGTATTGCCAAGATGATCCGGAAAGAAAAGCTGTAGGATAAGACAAGCGGATAGGTAGACTCCGTTAGAAGCCTGACGCAGAATGTAGGAGAAGTGAGGCAGTCTGGATGTGTTGACCACGTACACTATGTAAAGGAGAGTTTTTACGGTACTCCAGCTGAAACGTCCCCTTAGAAAAATTATACATGACTCTGCTTAAACTGACACACAATATTTTTAGCGCAAACGCAATTTGACTTTCAAAAATCCCTACAAAAGAATGGCCCTGACTAACATTAACCTATACGTTTCACATATCACTTACCTCACAAAAATCTTGGTTACTCGAACTACTGCAATACAGCGAGCACCACTACTGCCAGCTAAATAAAAGATTCAAACTACGGAAGGGACTAACTACTGATAGGTATAGTTAGGAAATGAATGATTTTGACAGAGAACAAACAATGTATTTACCTTAATAGTCATAATATATACACTCCTGGAAATTGAAATAAGAACACCGTGAATTCATTGTCCCAGGAAGGGGAAACTTCATTGACACATTCCTGGGGTCAGATACCTCACATGATCACACTGACAGAACTACAGGCACATAGACACAGGCAACAGAGCATGCACACTGTCGGCACTAGTACAGTGTATATCCACCTTTCGCAGCAATGCAGGCTGCTATTCTCCCATGGAGACGATCGTAGAGATGCTGGATGTAGTCCTGTGGAACGGCTTGCCATGCCATTTCCACCTGGCGCCTCAGTTGGACCAGCGTTCGTGCTGGACGTGCAGACCGCGTGAGACGACGCTTCATCCAGTCCCAAACATGCTCAATGGGGGACAGATCCGGAGATCTTGCTGGCCAGGGTAGTTGACTTACACCTTCTAGAGCACGTTGGGTGGCACGGTATACATGCGGATGTGCATTGTCCTGTTGGAACAGCAAGTTCCCTTGCCAGTGTAGGAATGGTAGAACGATGGGTTCGATGACGGTTTGGATGTACCGTGCACTATTCAGTGTCCCCTCGACGATCACCAGAGGTGTACGACCAGTGTAGGAGATCGATCCCCACACCATGATGCCGGGTGTTGGCCCTGTGTGCCTCGGTCGTATGCAGTCCTGATTGTGGCGCTCACCTGCACGGCGCCAAACACGCATACGACCATCATTGGCATCAAGGCAGAAGCGACTCTCATCGCTGAAGACGACACGTCTCCATTCGTCCCTCCATTCACGCCTGTCGCGACACCACTGTAGGCGGGCTGCACGATGTTGGGGCGTGTGCGGAAGACGGCCTAACGGTGTGCGGGACCTTAGCCCAGCTTCAAGGAGACGGTTGCGAATGGTCCTCGCCGATACCCCAGGAGCAACAGTGTCCCTAATTTGCTGGGAAGTGGCGGTGCGGTCCCCTACGGCACTGCGTAGGATCCTACAGTCTTGGCGTGCATCCGTGCGTCGCTGCGGTCCGGTCCCAGGTTGACGGGCACGTGCACCTTCCGCCGACCACTGGCGACAACATCGATGTACTGTGGAGACCTCACGCCCCACGTGTTGAGCAATTCGGCGGTACGTCCACCCGGCCTCCCGCATGCCCACTATACGTCCTCGCTCAAAGTCCGTCAACTGCACATACGTTTCACGTCCACGCTGTCGCGGCATGCTACCATTGTTAAAGACTGCGATGGAGCTCCGTATGCCACGGCAAACTGGCTGACACTGACGGCGGCGGTGCACAAATGGTGCGCAGCTAGCGCCATTCGACGGCCAACACCGCGGTTCCTGGTGTGTCCGCTGTGCCGTGCGTGTGATCATTGCTTGTACAGCCCTCTCGCAGTGTCCGGAGCAAGTATGGTGGGTCTGACACACCGGTGTCAATGTGTTCTGTTTTCCATTTCCAGGAGTGTATATCAGTTCATGACCTTCTTACAAATTTCAAAACTCCACCATCTCTCTCCCCACGTCCACCACTGCTGGGGGCTCACCTCCAAATGCGCAACGCTACGCGCTGTTAACATGCAGTTGCCGCTGCCCAACACTACAATGGCAGACAACAATGCAAACTAGCCACAGACTGCGCACAGCACAGCCAGTGATTTTTCATACAGAGTGCTATGTGGCGTTACCAATAAGAAAACCTAAACAGCCTACTTACACAGCCGTCGAACGAAATGTCTGCGATTCACATCTGAGGAAAAGTACCGGATCCAATGTTTGAGGCCCGCAAAAGAGACCTGAATGACATTTCGGCTGAGGCCTTTATGGCAAACGTGGGGAAGAAAGAAAATTTAATACTGTTTCAATTTCATTGAGTTGATAGAAAAAATTGATAAAATATGGAACTTGGCCTTGGATCAGAAACTGAGTTCTGAAACCACGTGTGCCCTGGGAGGGGAACTTGTAGTTGTTGTGGAATGACCGTTTTGAGGGTACTACAGAAAACTGTGATAAGGCGAACTATCCTGCTGAAGAAGATCTGCTTACGTGTCTTACTGGTTTGTAGGGAGAGGGGTATTTTGGCATTTTTGCTAAGTTTAATGGTAACTAGCATACCTTATGGCTCTGAACAAACATGCAAGTCCTTAGCAGAAATTATGTAGATTATTTTTGGCGTTCAGTTTAGTCCTTTTATTCTCTGTACACTGAACACTGTAGAAAGCATTTGTAATAATGGGCCGGCCGCGGTGGTCCAGCGGTTCTAGGCACGCAGTCCGGAACTTCACGACTGCTACGGTCGCAGGTTCGAATCCTGCCTCGGGCATGGATGTGTGTGATGTCCTTAGGTTAGTTAGGTTTAAGTAGTTCTAAGTTCTAGGGGACTGATGACCACAGATGTTAAGTCCCATAGTGCTCAGAGCCATTTGAACCATTTTTGTATTAATGTTTACGTGACTCTATCTAAGTATTTGTAGTTCAGAATTACTGTTGCTATGGAGTTGGCTTTGTTGTGAACCAATACACTGTTGTCGTTTTCAGTCCGAAGACTGGTTGATACAGCTGTCCATGCTGGCACGTCTAGTGTAAGCCCCTTCATCTCTGCCTAACTAGTACATCCTGCACCCACTTGAATTTGTTTACAATAGTCAGTCCTTTGAATCCCTTTAAATTCTTACTCTTTCCTGCCATCCCCCCTCCTATCCCCCACGCCTTCCATTACCAGACTCATGGTTCCTGATGCCACAGTTGTTCTATAAATTTCTTTCTGTCCATAGCTATTCAGTACCTCCTCATTAGGTATTCGATCTACCCGTCTAATCTTCAGCATTCTCCCGTAGTACTACATTTCAAAAACATCTATTTTCTTCTTGTGTGGTAATTTTATCACCCAGTTTTCATTTCCGTACAAAGCTACATTCCAGAGAAATATCTTCAGAAAGGACTTCCTACTAGTTAAATTTCTCTTTCTCAGAAACGCATTTCTTCTCTCTACCTCGGTCGTCTCCACTTACTTTACTGCTCACGAAGCAACACACGTCTATTACTTTTAGTGTCTCATCTCCTAAACTAATTCTCTCAGAATGTGTACTCATCTGAGCCCTCTGCGTCGTATGTGTCATATAAACACATTATTATGTTATTTTCTGAGATCGAAGACGCTGCCGTGTTTGATTATGTTATTTATTGTTACAGGACTATTTCTACGTGATTTCCATCTTCAGGTTATCTGTGAAAAGTACATAATTTGGTAAAATATTTCGAAATTTTAAGAAAATTATTTGATCTATTATAGAAATATGGTTTGCTACTTACATTCATATGACATCTTCGTCTCAGTTGCTGCCACACCATTGTACAAGTTTGCTCCTTTGATGCTGTTGGAGCTATAGTACATGTTAAATTTTTGGAACAATTATTTATGTAGTTGTAAAATTATTAAAGTTTATTTCATAATGAACTTTCACGGCAGCTGTAATTACAGTTCATCTTATAACCTCTTTTCAAGACGCTATTGATCCCATTCAACTAATCTTCCAAATCCATTGTCGTACCTGTCAGGCTCACAACGTCATCGGCTATCCTCAAAGTTCTTATTTGTTCTCCATGATTTTAAAATACTCTTCCAAATTTCTCCATTGTTGCCCTGACGGCTTGATGAACGTGCAGATTCAATAATATCGGCGAGAGACTACAACCCTGCCACACTCTCTTCTCAACTCCAGCTCCTTATGTCTTCCGACTCTTATATCTGCAGTCTGGTTACCGTAAAGGTTGTAAATAAACTTTAACTCCCTATATTTTATCCCAACTATTTTCAAAATTTTATAGAGTGCATCCCAGTCAATGTAGCTTTGCCTTACTTCAGTTTCTTTTTAACATAAGGCCTTCGGTGATCCTAAGTTTTCCCAGAACCCAAAGTTTTTTTCCGCGAGTTATCACTTTTTCTGTTCATCTGCAAATACACTGTAAGACAAAAAACAAGAACCGCCACAAAGGACTTATCCGAATGGGACGGAAATCGCTTGATATGATGTACATGTACAGACAAAAAAAAAATTACAGTTTCGGAAAAACTGAATGATTTATTAAAGAAAAAGAACTTGACAAGTTCAGCTTTGGTCAACATCTGGTGCTTATGAAGCAATTATTCGCGTTGGCATTGATTATTAATAGAGTTATTGGATGCCTCCCTGAGGGATATCGTGCCACATTGCGTGATATTGGCCGTTAGATCGCCAGATCCCGAGTTGGTTGGAGGGCCCTCCCTGTAATGCTCCAAACATTCTCAATTGCGGAGAGATCCTGCGACCTTGCTGACCACGGTAGGGTTTGGCAAGCATGAAGACCATCAGCAGAAACTCTTGCTGTTGCGGGCGGGCATTATATTGCTGAAATGTAAGCTCAGGATCGCTTGCCAGGAAGGACAACAAAACAGGGCGTAGAATTCGTCAACGTACCGTTGTGCTCTATGGAAACAGCGGACAACGACGAAAGCGGTCCTCCTATGAAACGAAATTGCGCCACAGATCATCACTCCTTGTTGCTGGGCCATGTGGATGGAGACTGGTTGTTCCCAGTACTCTCTGGACCGCCTCCAGACATGTCTCGCTGGTCATCGGAGCCTGGAATCTCACTGACTACAGTAGAATGGTCTTCAGTGATGAGTCCCACTTCGATTTGATCCCCGGTGACAAGTGAATGCATGTCTAGAGACGTCCCAGATACCAACTTGATTGTCACCCACCATACAGCCCAACAACCAAAAATGATGGTCTGGGGTGTTATTTCATTTCATAGCAGGACCACTTTGATTGTCATCCGCTACTTCCTTACAGCACAGCGGTACCTCGACAATATTCTACGCCCCTTTTTGTTGTCCTTCATGGCACGCCATCCTGAGCTTGTATTACAGCAAGATAGTACCCACTCGTATTCGGCGAGAGTTTCTACTACTTGTCCTCGTGCTTGCAAAGCAACCTTTCCCCAACTGAGCGGTTAGAGAGTTATGGGTAGTGCTTTTCATTCACCTCGGGTTTCTGACGATCTAACGCGTCAGCTGGATAGAATTTGGCACGGTATCTCTCAGGGGATGACATTGTAATTCTGTCAGAGACAGCAAAGGATTTGGAAGAGCAGTTGAATGGAATGGACAGTGTCTTGAAAGGAGGATATAAGATGAACATCAACAAAATCAAAACGAGGATAATGGAATGTAGTCAAATTAAATCGGGTGATGCTGAGGGAATTAGATTAGGAAATGAGATACTTACAGTAGTAAAGGAGTTTAGCTATTTGTGGAGCAAAATAACTGACGATGGAAGTAGAGAGGATATAAAATGTAGACTGTCAATGGCAAGGAAAGCGTTTCTGAAGAAGAGAAATTTGTTAACATCGAGTATAGATTTAAGTGTCAGGAAGTCGTTTCTGAAGTATTTGTATGGGGTGTAGCCATGTATGGAAGTGAAACATGGACGATAAATAGTTTGAACAAGAAGAGAATAGAAGACTTCGAAATGTGGTGCTACAGAAGAATGCTGAATATTAGATGAGTTGATTACATAACTAATGAGGAGGTATTGAATAGTATTGGGGAGAAGAGCAGTTTGTGGGACAACTTGACTAGAAGAAGGGATCGGTTGGTAGGACAAGTTCTGAGGCATCAAGCGATCACCAATTTAGTATTGGAGGGCAGCGTGGAGGGTACAAATCATTGAGGGAGACCAGGAGATAAATACACTAAGCAGATTCAGAAGGATGTAGGTTGCAGTAGGTACTGGGAGATGAAGAAGCTTGCACAGGATAGAGTAGCGTGGAGAGCTGCATCAAACCAGTCTATGGACTGAAGACCACAGCAACAACATCCCTCAGAGGGATATCCAACAATTCTGTCAATCAGTGCCAAGCGGATTAACTGCTTGCATGACGGCCAGAAGTGAACCAAAGCTCAATTTGTGAAGCTCTTTCTCTTGAACAAAGCATTCTATTTGTCTGAAATTGCAATAGTTTGTATCTTTGTACATGTACGACACATCTACCTATTTCCATTCGGGTAATTCTTTGGTGGTGTGTCTTTTCTTTGTAGAATATAATTCAAGTTATTCGTGTGCCTGTGCAGTAATGCATAATGGAAGGAAGTCCGAGCCAACTCGGTGAGGCGAGAATCGCGGCGATCTGGTGTGCAGAGCCGGTGCCGCCGCCGTTTTGGAGGTCATCGCGGGTGAACAACCCCGCCGCGGGCGACCGCTAGCGAAGCCCGCAATCTGACACACTTACCAGGTGAGAGGCCCTGCCCGTGGCACGGATCGCTAGCCTCAGAATCTGTACATTGTGTGCGCACAATGGCAGAGGTACACAGTGATAAACCACCACAGTTTATCTCCTGCAGTAGAAGTGTATGTCTAGGAGTATAGTGCCGTATTTTGGGATCATTTTTAGCCCAGCGTGCCCATATCGTCCTCGTCCAGTACAGTAAGCTCCCGATTACTGGGTTTGCGTATTATCCGTGCGTTTTTGGTGGCATTTGAAAAAATAAAAGACGAAGCCTGAGGTATTCTGTCATAATTAGAACGAGTATTTTCGTTTAAAACACACTATTACGCAAGTGACTTAGGCTAAACCGGTGGAAGACGATGAGGATCCAGTCCCACCGTCGGACATCAGTAAGATATTATTCCGAAGCTTCCCATTTAATCTTCAAAATTTACGTCTACATCTATACGTATATTCCACATGCCCCTTTATGGTGCGCAGTGGAAAATACTTAGGTGCCACAGTCACGCCTCTACCCTGTTCTAGTCAAGAAAGGTGCGCAGGAAAAATGATTGCTCGTTAACCACCTTGCAAGCTCAAATCTCTTACCTTAATAGTCATTTTGTGAGTTATGCGTAGGAGGAAGCAATATATTGGTTGATTCTTTTAAAACTAACCCTCTCGGAACTTTGACAGAAAACCATTTCGTATGCACAAAACCTGTCTCGTAGCGTCTGCCGCTGAAGTTAAATCATCATTTCTTCTACGGTTTCGCGCCTTTTAAACAACCTGGATCTTTTCTATTTAATCTATCACTCCTCTCTGGTTAGGAACCCCCACTGATGACCAATTTTGAAGCATTGCTCGAACTGGTGTTTCGTATCCTAGCTCCTTCGTTGATAACTGCACTTCCTGACGATTCTTCCAGTGAATCTCAGTCTGGCATCTGGTTTTCCTACCATTAGTTTTATGTGGTCGTTCCACTTTAAATCGCTCCTGCACATATTCAAAGATATTTAATTGATGAAACTGCTTCCAGTGAATGTTCAGCAATTGTTTAGTCACACAATTACCGGTTTTCTCCACCTATTTCCGCACAGTACTTTACATTCGTTTATGTTGAGAGTCAACTGCCAATCCTCCCCAGCATGTCTTCTTGCTTATCGCTACAATTTTCTATCGTTGCAGGTTCTCTATACAAAGAGGTCACAAACGGTCTAAAAAGCATGTAAGGGTGTTGACGGTAGGTTTGTGCTGAGAAATAACTTCGTACGTTGCGATGTTTCTGAGTTAATTAGCGTCGAAGTTAGCCAATCAGGCCGTTGCACTCTCGAATTCAAGTGACCCATCAGATACAGTTAGTGTTAGTTGTTCTCATAGCGTACACGATAGCGCACAAAATAGCTCAGCCTCTGGCTCGTGTTCGATCCTTACTACCGTCGCATATCCAATTTTTGTATCGCTCTCTTCTTCAGCTTTAGGAAACCAAACAAAGCACGCGTTTGGCGACACGGTCTCTTGCGAGTCGCTAGAATTTGCTCGTAGAACTGCCTGATAAGCTAACTTCAGTACTAATTAAGTCGCGCCGGCCGCGGTGGTCTCGCGGTTCTCGGCGCGTAGTCCGGAACAGCGCGATTGCTACGGTCGCAGGTTCGAATCCTGCCTCAGGCATGGATGTGTGTGATGTCCTTAGGTTAGTTAGGTTTAAGTAGTTCTACGTTCTAGGGGACTGATGACCTCAGAAGTTAAGTCCCATAGTGCTCAGAGCCATTTTAGCCAATTAAGTCGGATATGGTGCAACATGTCGAATTTTTTTCATGACAGTTATTTCTCAGCACAGCCTACCCCACAACACCGTTACAAACTTTCCAGAATGTTTCTGACCACTCTTTGTACAACAGCGTTATCCACGAACAGCCGCATAGAGCTTACGACGTTCTATGATACAACAGTTGTCCTGTAACACTTCTTTGGGCTACACCAGAAGTCACTTCTAGGAATTATGTTCATTATGAATGACATTCTACGTTCTGGTTGCAGGAGCTCTTCAGTGCAATCACGAAGCTGATCCGATGTTCCGTATACATATGTTCCGTTCATTTGGCGATAGTGCGGAACTGTATAGAACGCTTTCCGGAAGCCAATGAATACAGCACCAACACAGGTGCCGGTATCTACAGCGTTGTGGCTGTTGTGCACAGACCGGTACAGGGTGACAATTATTGAACTATGTGAAGTAAAATCGTCATTACTTGTGAACGGTTTGCGTTAGGACGTTCAAACTGCACGGTTGGCGCGGAGCATGATAGGGAGTAATATGTGCATGTATGGTTTTGTTTAGCGACGAAACCCACTTTTATTTGGATGGGTTGGTCAATAAGCAAATTTGGGGCATATGGGGACTGAGTATCCGCATTTCGCAATCGGGAAGTCTCTTCACCCCCAATGTCCAGTGACGGAATAATCGGTGCGACAATCCTTGGTGGCATGGTGACTTCTGAACGGTAGGTGAAGGTGTTGGAAGATGATTTAATTCCCATTATCCAAAGTGACTCTGATTTCGACAAGATGCGGTTAATGCAAGACGGATCTCGACCCTAACGGACGAAGAAAGCGTTTGATGTCCTGGAGGAGCACTTTGGGGACGGCATTCTGGCTCTGGGGTACCCAGAGTCGCTGGTATAGGCCGCGACTGGCCGCCATATTCTCCTGATCTGAACACATACGCCTCGTTTTTGTGGAGCTATATTAAATACAAGGTGTACAGTAATAACACTAAAACCATTGCTGATCTGAAAACAGCCATTCAGGAGGTCATCGACAACATCGATGTTCCGACACTTCAGCGGGTCACGCAGAGTTTTGCTGTTCGTTTTCCTATTCGCCGATTTCCTCCAATAGCAAGCAATAAAGGAAACTCCAATGGAAAACTCCTGTTTCCGACAATGGCAACACGTAATACAAAGACCAATAAAAGAACACCTAACACTCTTCCTCCTCACCCTCATATCCAATGACAGCACTCCCCCATAGTACATAAGTAGTCAAACTAGCGCCCATTCAACAGTTAGCAATACACCCTGAGGAAGGCGTCTTGCAATAGTCGCCTAAACGTCGGAATTTTATAGTTGATAATGCAGTCCTAAACCCAGAATAATTTTATTGACTACGTTGATGATTATTGACTAATTTGAGTAGCACAGACTGCTCTCATATTTAAAAAAACATAATCACAACCAGGTGAGAGTATTTACTATATATGCTGTAATACTAGATGGGAGATAGAAACAAAAATAAAAATTTTGCCCGTAACCACGAGAAAGATGACGAACAAAATCTTCCCCTTTTAGCCCCGTTGAACATTTTTAGTCTCCAACCCTTTATACAAATCTAACCAGTAAGGATATTACACACATTTCCAATTTACACATCATGGTGCTTAATAAACGACATTTTACTGAGTATGAGGATATACTAGAAGTAGTTCGTCAGCTATTTCAGGACCAGACCGGTTTTTTTACTACTAAACAGAGACAAAGAAGAGAGTTGCAACATACCTGAGGTGCCAGTTTCCTAAGGCATGTGTTTACAAGAGTCCCTCAGAATACACTTGTGGGTTCCCCAACTGGTAGAACTGGTATAATTCAGCACACTAATGAGGCAAGACTTAGAATGGAAGGAGACTCACCACATGGTCAGTTTATCCAGCGGCAGAACCAGAGAGAAAGTTAGGAATTCTTGTATTATCATCAAATGCGTTACTATCAAAACTGAAAACGTCAGATATAACTGCCTCGGAGAGTTATATAACAGAAATAATGTCACAGCAGTGTGTTTCATAGTCAGTTTGCTCATATAAAAATACGCACAAAAACGATAGACGAACACAGGTGCTGCTCTACCGAGTTCAGTTTTCAATCCATTTTTCTGTTCTATCACTGTCACTGAGTCTCCATTTCTAGCTTGAAATTTGGCCTCAAATCCTTATAGGTGTTTACTGCACTGCACTAGACTGAACATGTACCATGGGATGCAGGTGATGGAGAATTTCAGAACCTGTTCGGACGCACATTTATATGTTGTTGGAATTTTCTTCCTGACTAACAGTTCGTTGACGTCGTGGCAGGATAACACCATCATAGCTATAAATACTAGTTTCAGAAGCAGCAATTACTGATGACCTCGATATTGGGCGTCCTATACACACATATATACAACATACATAAATACACACATAAAAAGCAGCAGTGATGAATGGCATACATAGCCCGTCATAAATAATGCACAAATTAGAGAGCAAATGCTTTTAATATAAGTGAAAGGACACAAACATACCGTACATTTATTAATGTGACTAAATTGAACAACACTGGACGTTTCTGAGACTCAAGAGTGGTATACCAGTGGAGAGTTGTTTAACTCATCTCCTGAACATTTTGATACGGGTTTTCGAGTTTTCCTGAAGCATATAAGAGCTACAGCTTCGACAAGGTTCAAATGGTTCAAATGGCTCTGAAAAATCTGTAAGGATGTTGTAGGGCAGATTTTGCTGAGAAATAACTGCTAACAGAAAAAAAATAGATACGTTGCGCCGTTAATGAGTTAATTAGCATTGAAGTTAGCCAATCAGACCTTGCGCGCAAGTTCAACCGGCCTGCCAGATACAATTAGTGTCAGTTGTTCTCATAGCGTAGATGACAGCGCACGAGACTATACATCCTTTCACTCGGTTTCACGCTTAACTACCGTACCATGTCCAATTTTTGTATCGCTCTCTTGTTCGCATTTATGAAATCAAACGAATTACACGTCTGGCGACACCGTCTCTGGCGGGCCGCTTGAATTTGCGCGCACAAGGGCCTGATTGGCTAACATCAATACTACTTAACTCGGAAACGGCTCAACATATCGATTTTTTAAAGAATTATTTCTCAGCACAATCTACCCTGCAACACCCTTGCAAGCTTTTCAAATTGTATCTGACCACCCTGTACAGATATAGGAATTTAAAACAGTTCTAGTCCTTTTCCTGGAAGACAGCTAATGATATATTAGAAAAATATTGGTTCAAATCAGAAGGATTTTCGTTAAAGTTTGGCAGCAATCTTTACCTACAGTTCAGTACTTCTTATAAAGCGCCATAACGTTGTAATTTCAGTCTAGGCAATCAATGAAGTCCAAGCAATAGAGAGCATCCAGTTTTTTAAACCAAAAACGGATCACAATCTGAGCTGAAAATCGACAGCCTTGATTTTCTATAGCTTCTTAGTTCAGCTACGGTTGCTACATATGCGAATTATAAATGAAAATGCTCATTTTTATGCAAAAATTTTACGAATTTTTATTTTCAATGTGGTAAAACTCGATTTCCAAACATAACAGTCTCAGAATACAAATCTCTGTTATAAGAATTACACCTGGTATTAGTCTTGTATCGGCCTCTAGAAACCTCATTAGAACTCTTGGTATTTTTATTGTATGTATTGTATTGTATGCTAACCGGGGGCCTAGAAACGACGGAGAGGCTCCGTCTCCGCCGCAGCCGCAGTGATCCACAACCCCACGACGACTACCGCAGTCCACTCTCCACCGCCGCACACCGAACCCAGGGTTATTGTGCGGTTCGGCCCCCGGTGGAGCTCCCCCCCCTCCCCCCCCCCCCCCCCAGGTAAAGTCTCACACCAGGCGAGTGCAACGCCTATGTTTACGTGGCAGAGTAATGGTGGTGTACGCGTACGTGGAGAACTTGTTTCCGCAAGAATCGCCGACAGACTGTAGCTGAGGCGGAATAGGGGGAACCAGCCCGCATTCGCCGTGGCAGATGGAAAACCGCCTAAAAACCATCCACAGACTTGCCGGCTCACAGGACTTCGACACTAGTCCGCTGGGCAGGTTCGTGCCGGGGACCAGACGCTCCTTCCCGCTCGGAAAGCCGTGCGTTAGACCGCACTGCTAAACGGGGAGGCGGTACTTTTATTACTGCTGCACTTTGTCATTAAAAATATTTTAAAACATCATATTTGCAGTACTAGAACCAAAGACTGAAAGGCTTCAACATGAATATAGAAAGGAGTCAATTATTTTGTGTCAGTGTATACAGATATTTATTTCATCCCAGCTTAAATATACGCTGAGGTGACAAAAGTCTTGGGATAGCGATGCGCACATATACAAATGGCGGTAGTGTCGTGTCCACAAAGTATAGAAGGGTAGTGAGTAGGCAGAGCTGACGTTTGTACTCCGATGATTCATGTTAAAACGTTTCCAACGTGATTATGAATACACGACGGAAATCAACAGACTTTAACGCGGAATGGTAGTTGGAGATAGATGCATGAGACATTCCCTTTCGGAAATCATTAAAGGATTCAGTATTCCAAGAGCCACAGTGTTAAGAGGATGCCGAGAATACCAAATTTCAGGCATTACCTCTCACCACTGATAGCGCAGTGACCGACGGCGTTCACTTAACGACCTCAAGCAGTGCGTACAGTTGTCAGTGCTAACAGACAAGCAACACTGCTTGAAATAACAGCAGAAATCAATGTGGGTCGTACGACGAACATATCCGTTATGGCAATGCGGAGAATTTTTGGGGTTAATGGGCTATGACAGCAGACGACCTACGCGAGTGCCTTTGCTACAGCACGACAGCTCCTGCCGCGCCTCTCCTGGGCTCGTGACCATATCGGTCGAACCCTAGATGACTGGAAAAGCGTTGCCTGGTCAGATGAGTCCCGATTTCAGTTGGTAAGAGCTGATGGTAGGGTTCTAGTGTGGCGCAGACACCCAGATTGTGAGCAAGGCACTGTGCAAGCTGCTGGAGGATCCATAATGGTGCAGACCGTGTTTACGTGGAATGGACTGGGTCCTCTGGTCTAGCTGAACCGATCATTGAGTGGAAATGGTTGTGTTTGGCTACTTGGAGCCATTCACGAACTTCATGTTCCCAAATAACGATGGAATTTTGTTGGATGACAATGCATCATCTCACTGCGCCACAGATGTTCGCGACTGGTTTCAAGAACGTTCTGGACATCTCAAGAGAATGATTTGACCACCCAGGTAGCCCGACATGAATTCCATCGAACATATATAGGACATAATTGAGAGCTGAGTTCGTGCACAAAATCGTGCACCGGTAACATTTCCGCAATAATGGATGGCTAGTAGCAAGGCTCAATATTTCTCAAGGGGACTTTCAACGTTGCTGAGTCCAAGCAATGTCGAATTGCTGCACTGCCTCGGGCAAGAGGATGTCGGACACAATATTAGGAGATATCCCATGACTTTTGTCAACTCAGTCTACGTTCGGCACAGACACATCGTTACAGGAACTGACGACGAAATGATGCAGGACTGCCGTAAGCAAAGTATAAATAGTACCAGAGCACTGTCGACATCAATCTTATTAAGTTACTACACATTTAAAATAAGAAGTAGTCTACTCGGGCCGGCCGCGGTGGTGTAGCGGTTCTAGGCGCTCAGTCCGGGGCCGCGCGACTGCTACGGTCGCAGGTTCGAATCCTGCCTCGGGCATGGATGTGTGTGATGTCCTTAGGTTAGTTAGATTTGAGCAGTTCTAAGTTCTAGGGGACTTATGACCTCAGCAGTTGAGTCCCATAGTGCTCAGAGCCATTTGAACCATTTGAAGTCCAGTCGGTCTGTTGCATTTTGCCATAAGAGAGGTTTGCAGCCGAAGCCAGTCCCAGTAATTTTATAGTACGTAGTAAACGAATATCTGTCAACTTGTTAATAGTAGGAAGAAACTGGGCTGCAGTCCAGCGTTTAGTTCCAATCCAAATCACGGAACTAGACCTCCTAACATAATATTCACAGAAATTTTTAAAACTAATGTTTCCAAATGTAATATAATCCATATTAACAATCGTCTATTACAATATGTCACAGGTTTAAGTCGTTCAAGTTTACTGAACTATACACCTTTGACTTCTTTCTTTTTGTTCGTGGGATTAATGACAAATAATTCTTGAAATTTAACGGCTATTTTGGAAGAGAGAATAGTGAGAAAAATGCGGAAGACAGTCATTCAAATAATTATTATTTTCGCCCAAACAATTACGAGAACACTATTTCCATTACACTAAGATAGTGATTCATTAACTTGAAGTACCATTAAGCCCAATAAAATAAGATATTTTTGATCGACCACATTTGTCCTAGCGCGTCGAGAGTAACCAGTGACAGCGTCATCACTCTTTAAGGTACTGCGAACGCAGGTCAAATTTCAGTTATATGTATAAATGTCCGCCTGCTACCTATTTATACATCATCCTCAAACTCGCGCTCTCAGACTTAGATAGTGATGCAAATCTTACACCTAACCATACTCTGAAGATATCTGAACACTGAAGAGGCAATAAGGAATACGTCACAAGTAAAGCTCTAGAAGGAATTTCCACATTCTCTTTTCTTTAGATACCTTTGATATGAAAGAGCGGTGATTAATTACGGCAGTCTCCACTTCTGTGAAAGATGAATATCTAGCTCGTTAGCCATTCAGAGTTTTGTAGCTATTGGATACCAGGGAAAGAATAAACTTGCGCGTGTCTCGTATTGTAACTATTCTGTTTCGTGACGTAAAGATAGTAAAGACGCCAGTTTGCATAAGACGTGTGGGAACAAGTTCTTAGCATCAGCAGGGGAATATCGAGTTCGGAGGATCAAGGTCGTTGAGGATACAGTGTCCGCATTCTCAGGTTCCACAAAAACGAGACCTTGTTGTGGGACTCATATATTTTCGGAATTGCTTTCGAGATGTTTGCGTCAGTGATTATATCAAATCCGTTACTTCAATATGATTCATCCAGAGTATCCTGACTGTCATTCTAGTCTCTTTCTTTACTTGTGGAACCTATTGCTCCTCACAATTTTCATTTTCCTCGTTTGTCATTTCTTTATAATTTCACCTCTTAATGCTTACGCCTGCTCCGTATGGATTAGTACCGCATGAAATGGTTTCGTTATAGCACAATTCCACTTTCTTTTTTGCGACGTCTCATTTCAGAAAATCATTCGGCCCTCTGTTAACTTTTTTCAAAAACTTTTCATTGATTGTTCTTCGTTCCGAGATTGATTTCATTCCGTGATCTTGCACCTTCGTTCCATATTCATCGAACTGCGTTTATTATTCCTTCATCATATCATTTTCCCATATTACCGGATTACCTATGAAAATATGTGTCTTAAATCCCCTCTCTGTGTCATACAACAGAACAACCAAGCTCGAGTATCTGCAGTGCTAAAATGAGCTCAGTAATGGTCTAGAATTTTAACTACATTAACATCTTTATAGCGTAACAAATACTTTCATAGTATTCTCATATAAGTACTACCTTGCGACTTTTGCTCTACTTACCCTGTCTTCTGCTTCCTGCATACCCTCTTCCGTATGGTAAAATTACAGTTCGCTGGTATTCTTCGCCGTTTATCTTACTTAATGTAATGTCATTCAATTTGTATACTGCTTCTGTTTTTGTTCAGTTCCCTCCGCATTATTAGCGTCTCCTAAGCCGCCATCATGCACCACTTTCCGGACAAGAAAACACTGAACATTACCCATTTTTTCGTACTATCACTGTATGTAGAGATTTTGATCTAGGATGTGTCTTTCACATTTGAGCAGTATTTGAATTTCTTTTGTGCACGTGTTTGATAAAGAATTGTTTATTCAGTTAATTTACGGTTCCCACGTTTCTGCCACAAAAAATAAACAGCAGAATATCGATCAGCGCAGCAAAATACATACCCGTTCTTTATGACTCCAGGCTCCGTCTAACTCCAGATAGTAAGTTTCAAGTTTTACAAATTTGTCAGTAACATGGTACTCAAACCCGGCAGACTTTGCATCTTAACAATTGTGTCTATGTTTGTCTTCAGGACGTCTCACTGTTGGATTCATGTCAAAAACTAAGCATCGCAGTACCGAATCTTCCGAAGCCCATTAATGAATAATACGACCTTGTGACAAACTTTGCTGTAGCGTTCTTAGTATTTAAATTAGGTATCTTAGATCTTTTAATCACATCAAGCGTACATGAAAAACTTGATTTATACAAGGTAAAAAATACACTCTTTTGTTTCAAGATAACTAGATAGTTTATCTAATGAAATAGTACTAATCAGCAAAGAACTCGAAGAAAAAGGAATGAAGGACTGTTAAATGTTCCATTTATATCGAGATGCTTCGATTTGATCACTAGATTGGACTAAAACGGAAAGACAGTAAAAACCTAAATCACGATTGCGGAAAGAGGATTTAATCCCCGTATGCAGCGTGCAGTATCTTAACACATTCTTACTGGACGCAATCCATGAAACTCTCACAAAATATAACCGATCTCTAACTGATATTTTGTGGAAAAACGTTTGGAAGGTGAACATAGGGTCGTACGTACCACCGACTTATCCGATGACACTTCCTGTTGTACTAGCTACTATAGAGAGATATGATTAAGTAGACGCCCAAGATGAAAAACAGAAATAGATTCAAAGTTAGAAAGAAACATACTTACCGTGCAGTAATTCAGAAACGCAGGGTGTAAGAACTGTATGGAGGTATACCAGATCAAATTAAGCAAACAATTCAGCACATTAGAAAAGGAAGATTATACAGATTTTGACGAGAAGGACAATTACTATACAAAGATATTTATGCAAACAGCAAAATAGTACGAACACAACAAAGAAAAAAATCTAATGAAACGAGTGATCTGTTCAAGAGAAGGTGAGAGAGATTCAAATAAATTACAATAATGACGTGATATAATACTCCACATCAAACAAAACTATGCGGAAATAAGTCTGAGAGGATGTGACAAGACACAATGAAAATTTAATACGAGAAACAATAGAACAACATAAGAGTATGAAGAGGCAATACAAAAGCTTAATTTTGGTAGACACGAAATGTCATAAGTTAAGATCGATGGAGGTAGCTTAATTAACAAAAGATAGAAAACTGCGTAGCATTCGAATACTTGTCTAAATTTAAATAGCGGCATCAGGAAACCAGTAAAGGCTGCTGTAATGTGTATCTACTCACGGACAACCAGTTTCGATCAAGCAAGCATCTTTCGGTAGTGGATGAACATGGCATCATATTAAAGGAAGGTTTCTTGGCGTCAGATACATAATTATTATTGACACTGAGGTACAGCTCTTTAACCTGACGTAACGTTCATCCACGACCTGAAGGTGACCGCTTGATAGAAACTGGTTGTCCGTGAATACATACGCATTACAGCACATTAGGCGACTTTTTAAAAATATTCAGGCTGTTCAGTACTGTTTTCACAAAATACTTCTTTAAAACTTTGTATAGTAGAAGAGATTAAGCAAAAAATAATGACACTGTGGTCCTATGAGGAGTGTAAATCAATCTGAAGTATGAAGAAGCGAAAGCTGCCCCGATATTTGTTTCGATAGAAATGCTTAAAAGGAGGCACAGTAATACAAAAAGAACTTGCAAAATTATTTACAGAATGACTGCGGGGGAATTCAACTCCCCAATCTGGAACAGTGCTATAATAGTTTTATTCTAAAGAAAGGAAACAGATAAGCAACAGACAACTAGGGGTATAGCTCCCTGCTCTCTGTAATATACAAGACAGTTATCGTCAGCGTAGAAAAAGAATTGACTTTTAGCCCGGTGCAGGAACAAGCTAGCTTTACAAGTGGATCATTTCCAAACGTTAATGAAATAATATAACGGATCAATTAGTGTGAATTACCACTTAGTTTGGAATTCTATGTTCTAAGGAAGCTCTTTTAGTCGGTTTCAGGCAAATGTGCATTTGCAGACATTGAAAGACAAGTTATGGATCCTAATTGAGTGACTTCCTTGCAAAATATATAGACCAGTGCTACAGCTCCCGTTGCACTTCATCAGGATACTGAGGAAGTCAGATTTGAAAGAGAAATCAAGCAATGAAATTTCATATAACTAAATCTATTCTCAGCTGTCTGAAGGCAAGTTTTCAGATCACTGAACTGGGAAAAAATAAGCAGTAACACATACTGGAAGAACATAATCGAGTCACCTTTGTTTTCGTATTGACTGCTGGTTTTCGTCTCGCAATCTTCGGCCGGGTTTGTTTAGTGATTTTTCTGACCTTCCACCACCGCGAGTGACTGACATTGTCCAAGATTCGCCCTACATTGCTGGCGGATTTGAGTCCGTTGTGTCCTAGGCAATGGACGAAACCGGAGATGGCACGCTGACACCGTTCCCGACTGGCTTTGAAGTTCGCCGCCAACTACAATCGCGGTCCAATCAGCAACCTCCGCGACGCCTCCAATAAGCTCGACTTCCGCGTTGTGATAAGCGGCGACCACGGGCAGCAACGGACGGTTCATGTTCAGCGTTGGCGTACGACATTTCTAGTACGGAGTTCCAGGGTTGCAGCTCGTAGCTACAGTTGGCAGTGGAGCTCAGCCTGCGAGACTTAGTCTACAAGTGCAGTCATTATAGCCTTCACAGGGACAAGCGTTTACGACAGTGATTGACAGCGTGGCGTCCAGGGTAGCCTTGTTGACAATATAATTAGTAACGTACGCCTTGACAGGCCACTGCTCAGTTGTATCTGTCCGCAAGCACATCCAGCGAGTTGCTGCACAATTTAAGTATCTCAGTAAAGCGTATATTTATGTGGCAGCAATTTGTTTGAATTGTCACAATTCATCCGTCCACCTCGGAGCATCTGAATCTAATACGACGTGTGCGAGCCATTGTACCCAGACGACCCGTACACATCAGAGTCGAGCCCGCAGGCTCGTTCCGACATCTGAGGGCCTTTCCTTGCTCATTACCACTGTGGTTCTCACCTCGCTACCCACAAAAGTAGTTCGCTGCAGCACAGGAATCCAGAATCCATTTATCTTGGGGCTTAATTCTTTCCTGTTAAGAAACTGCCATGTCCCTGAATTTCAATGGTTTTTCTAAACAAACGGGCTTGGTAGCTCTTCTCCACAGCAAGAACCTGTGTGAAGGAGAATTTTATTACGAGGTCCGTCTCTCACTGCACGTGCTCCACCGGGATCCATTTCTCCACCTGTCCCTACCTGCAATACCGGTTCGTTCGATGATCCTAGTATTGATGGGTCCTCCGGTCATTCCAGAATAGACTTTCCCACATGTACGCTGTGAGAGGTAAACTCCAGACGTTACGAGGGGCTCCTTTGTGTCCTTTGTCGAACTTAGATACTCTCTGATCTTCTTGGACCGTTTCTACATTATCTTTGGATCTGAACAGATAAGTTTACGATCAATATATATTAATAATTTTTGTGTATGATAGAGATTCGTAGGCTTTAATCTCAGAAAGTTCTCAAAACCTGAGGGTTGTTCAAAGATGAATGCAGAGACGCATGTTGGGAATCACTAAAAGAGAAAGGGAAATAAGAAAATGCGTCAGGGAACACCTGACAGAGGACAGCATAGTTTTGATTGTAATGAAAATGGAATTTGGCTGAGCAAGACATGTAAGCAGGTGATGGAAGGTAGATAGGCAATGGAAGGTGAATTTCAAGAGATAACAAAACTCCGAGACGACGCCCTGACTGAAGGTGGGTACATGACATAACAAAACATGAGTTGGCGAAACGGACGAGTATAGCTGAAGACTGTAAAGCATGGAAAACTCTTGACGATGACCCTATCCAGCTACGTACGTTAAATAGCCGATGCTGATGATCTCAGTAGATGACCTCATTCCGAAACCAGTCACTTAGTAATCTCTTCATCACTGTAGCAGTAACATACTAAATGACTATATGAACTGCAGATTATAAATTAAATGAACTCATTTTCAGAATTATACCCTTCTGCTTATGAAAATAGCGAAATCATAAAATAATCGACAGATGAATGAAATCTATCGTCTTTTTTTACGTTTTCCATCCTTCCATAGTTGCTTGTACGTTCTTGTAGATGTGGTCCATCTACGCAACTAAATGAAAGGCTGTTTCTTTTATGCCAAACGCGTTTCGCTTCTATTTATTTATGAAGAATCTTTAGTATATATGTATATAATAACTGAACTCCGTAGTGATTACAGATGTGTTACTGTATTACAGGTTTTTTCGTTATTCAGTTATTGGAAGGTAAGGCCATTTTTAGGAGCGCAAGTTTCGTAAGGTTAAGTAGCTATTTGATTGTACTTACGGTTTTGTGATCGTATTATTCCGTAGGTGTCGTCCTGAAGTTGAACTCAGTTGGCCTGCGTACACCAGTATGTCCGATTTTCGGCATTTTCGAACATATTTCAAAATACAGCGACAATCGGACAAACTGGTCTGCTCAGGCCAACTGAGTACAACTCCAGGACAACACATAAGGAAAAATACGGCCATAAAATCATAAGTACAATCAAACAACAATTTAACCTTACGAAACTTGCGCTCCAAAAAGTTGTTTCTTACCTTCCAATAAGAAAATAACAAAAAAACTTTAATATAGTAACATATCTGTAATCATTATACAGTGTCGTCCAGGAGGAAAGGTCACTACTCGGGAATATGATAGGAACGATAATTCGAAGCAAAAAATACTTGTAAACATGGGTTCCAAAGTGCACTCCTTCAGCTTAGACACTGTGAAACAGATCTCTTCTACTGCAAGCTCTTCGCTTTCCATATTTTGTGAGGAGAAAACATGTACTAAAATAAGAAAAACTGTCTAGTAAAGAAGGCCTTTAAACTGCATACCTTAAGAGCTACGGACACTTGCACCGTAGAAGAAGTGTTTCACCGTAGCGAAGATGAATAAGTGCTCATCGCTGTTAACGTATATATTTCAGAGGCCATGTTTAATTGACATTTTTGTCTTGTTTTGGTCCATATTAATGCTTGTAAAATATAGAAAGCAAGGAGCTTGCATTAGAAGAGATTTGCTACACAGCATCGAAGATGCATAAGTGCTCATAGTTACTAGACACTTTTGCTTCCAATGATGGTCCCTGTCATATTTCTGAATATGGAGGCGCCAAGGGAAACTGTACGAAACGATTAACTCCTTCTGCAAAAGATGTTAATTGGACTAAAATTTATAATCAGCTAATGGCGCCATTTTGATGTGCATCGATCTGGTGGTTCAAACTTTGCAATGAGGTAGATGAATGCATAAACTCAAAACGAATTTTTTTATCTCTTAATCTTCATCAGCTGTCGAGATGCGATGGTTTCATGTCGTACAGAACGTAGTACGTAAAATTTATTCTTACGTGAACTGAATGCACGAAAACCGTTTAAACTGATTCAGATAACTAAAATCTACATTCTTACGATAAAATCGAAAGCTCACGTTCATAAATCTAGCTTCATTCGTACTTTGCGTGCAAAAAAACGGTTTTTTGTGATTTTCTTTTACGTGTGGCACTTCTATTTTTCAGACCTGTCCGAATCAGTTCACACTTTGTAAAAAGGGAGATGACTACATGTAATTAACGGTCGTCCTATTATTTTGTGTAAGCTTTATTCGTTACCACTATATATGCAACATGGTTCGAAAGATAATGAAAAAAACGTATACCGGATCAATCGTCGCCCGTATCGGCAACAATCTACATAAATTGCCGAGCTATGGCGTCCAAAATTATGACAGAGTAAAAGTTGTGAACCAGAATGAAGAACGTTCCTAGCATGTCAAAAAAAGTGAATATTTCCTGAGCAGAATTAGGCATATCAAAAAAGGGAACTAGCTTTTCGACTTACCTGGCAGCTTCACAGATATTTAGATCAAAACATTTTAACATATTCGAGTTTTTCTCCTAGTTAACCTTACTTCTACAGTGCACTGAGCTCCCTTAGCTGCAAGGTGTTGGCTCACCTGTATCTTGCAATTTATAGGCAAATGTCCCTGATCCTGTGCACAAAATCCTGAAGATTTTCAGCAATAGCAAACAATATTTAGATGGATTTGTTCCTGGAAGGGGGGGCGGGGGGGATGACATGTATCATGTTCCTTTACTTGACGCGATACATTGTATTAGATGAAATGGTTACTAATACTAACAAGTAAAAAAGAGCGAATATGTCAAAATATTTTGATTTAAATGCCCTTGTAGCTGCCAGATAAATCGAAAAGCTAGTTCCCTTCTTTTATATCCCATATGGTGACCAGAACATATTCGCCTTCCTTTGTTCTATGTTAGCAGCATTTTGAATTTTGGTTACACTCATAACTGAAAACTGTATTACAGACCACTGAATATGCTTCATAAATAAAAATAGCTGAAACCCACATGGTAAAATACGAACAGTCTTCCATTTACGTAGAAATGATTCTCAGGTGAGACGTCGGAAGTTTTTTATATTAGATTCAGTTTTCGTTCCATAGACCCAAAAATGAGATGATTCTCGTAGATGTGGCAATGTAGAACAAGTCAGAAAGTATAATATAGTAAACATAAATCATTGAAAATATTACTCAGTACCCAGATCAATTATTAGGAAATTATCAAAATAGGTGAATACATTACAGTAAACTGGAACTGCTAATATTTACAGAATTAATACATTGTCAGAATGAAACATAGAAATAAATTTATCGTACATAAAGTACCAAATCTTGACAGTTGCGGCCAAGTGCTGTCGAAACCACGATCTTCAAGGACATTTATACTTTAGCTGGTCTAGCAATCCCTGTTAAGATATTAATTTATAGATTAGAAGGAACTGCCTATCAAAAAGCCTTTCAGACTCTGTTTAAACTGTGCTTTATCTGAAACCAAGTTTCAATGGTTGCTCGAAATTTATTGAAAATGAGCGTTCCTAAATATTGGACCCCTTTTGGACCAACGTTAGTGATTTTAGGTGTTTATGTAGATTGTTCTTAGTCCTAGTGTTGACATGATGTCATATGAAATAATAGAAAGAAAGCAAGTAAAATATGCAAGTGTTTTTATATTTATATCTCTTACATCTGACATCATTGTCACTGCAAATACAGACTTGTTTAGGCGCTTCAGCAGTTTTGTGGTGTGCACTTCCCAACTGAATTTATTATCGAATTGTAATCCCAGAAATTTAACACTGACAACCTCTTCGATGTACATGTCTTCATATGTTATTCACATGTTGTAAGGAAATCTCTTACAGGTTCTGAAATTCATAGTGGGTTTTTCAAAGTTTAATGACACTGAATTAGTTTCAAACCATTTATTAATGTCAGTGAAAATCTGATTAGCAGCCATTTCTAAATCTACATTAAACGTATCCGCAATTGCGAATTAGGACAACCACCAGTTAAAGAATGGAATGACGGCAACGAAAATTTGTGCCAAACCTGGACCCGAAACCGGATTTCCGGCTTATAGCGAGTTGCTGGCTTACCATCGCGCTATCCGTGCACGACACACTGCCAGACAGGAACTTCCATATGTCGTCAACCATGCATGTCCAAAGGACACGTGGTTGACGACATTGGAAGTTTCTGTCTGACAGTGTGTCGTGCACGGATAGCCAAATGGTAAGCCGGCAACTCGCTATAAGCGGGAAAATGCAAGCATGTCCAAAGGAACTTTGCATCGTAATCAGTACACCATAGGCACTGCAATATCGTATTTTTAAAGCAGTACTTGACTTGCTACTTATTGCATTGTTTATATTAACCGCAAACAAAACAAACTTAGCAACTGCCAATGTAACAGAGGAGAGGTCATCAATGTACACAAGAAAAATAATCGGACCGGAAACGGAACCTTGAGGAATATCACGTGTTATTAATTCCCAGTCAGATGAAGACTGACTGCCTACTTCACAGGTATTTCGCAACAACACCCTTTGTGCCCTGTTAGTTAGGTAAGTCTCGAATCATTTCGCAGCACTGCCGGTGACACCACAATGTTCTAATTTGTTTAAGGGACTGCTGTGATTCACGCAGTCAAAGGCCTTTTACGGGTGACCAAAAATGTCATTACCCTCCATTTTGTTATGGTTACATGAAGTTCAGAGATTATATCGACTGGTTTGCACAACTCTAATTCTTCAACACAAGTAAGCAACTCATAAACTTTCCCCTTAGTCCTCGGATATTCTGATGCAATGAGGATAACTGATTTCATGCACTATCTGAATTACACCTGGATGAACCTAATGTTTCTGTCAGTTTTTGAATATATCCTGTTTCAAATAGGGGTTATTTGCATGAATTGTGTACATTATAATTTACTGTCTGGCTGCCTGTTTTATCGATGTGAATGTTAGTTTCAGCCTCTAAACATCTTTTGTTTCTGCCCTCCCAACCATAACAAACTGCTGCTCTGTCATTTGTAACCACTGGTACTTTGCCACAGATGTTGTGAAATGAACACAATATTTCATCGGTGGAACTGACCAACATCTACAGGTTCGTCGCACATTTCACGACATCCGACATTTCTACAAGTATTTCGTCGGGAAAGCCACAAGCAATTTCATTTGGTTGTATTGATGGAAAACATCTCTAAGAATTAAATCTAGCCCATATAAGACCTACAATGCCGCAAATGATTGGTTAAGCTCATAGAGCAATTAAATAACATTTCATAAATAAAAAAGGCTACTACGAGCGGCGATTAAGGCCTCTACGCTTCGTGGCATCAAATAACAACTACTTTAAGTGCCATTGCAGCTAGAGGTAACTTTACTTTGACATCAATAGTGTCTAACGCAAAGGAACACGTGTAAACAGTCCATAGCGCAACAGGTTCTGGGCCGCCCGACGTGGCCGTACGGTTCTAGGCGCTTCAGTCTGGAACCGCATGACCACTACGGTCGCAGGTTCGAATCCTGCCTCGGGCATGGATGTGTGTGATGTCTTTAGGTTAGTTAGGTTAAAGTAGTTCTAAGTTCTAGGGGACTGTTGACCACAGATGTTAAGTCCCATAGTGCTCAGAGCCATTGGAACCATTTTTGAACAGATTCTGGCATACTCTGGTGACAAACAATGGCTTACCTTCACGAATCCTAGAATTAAACGATAATATTTAAGGAGAAGCTCAACAATCCATAACTACTCTGCACGTGAACTGTCCATCAGCTCATGCTGAAGTCTCAGCATTTCGGAGGAAAAAAAAACACATTATTGAAAAACGAAAAAACCATTCATATCATAAAAATGGATGTGTGTGTGTGTGTGTGTGTGTGTGTGTGTGTGTGTGTGTGTGTGTGTGTGTGTGTTCGTGTGTTTCACATCTCCTTCTAAACCACTGAGCCAATTTCAACCAAACCAAACTTGGAATGTGTCCCTTGCCTTCAGGCAACAACCGCTGTGGGGTAAAAACCACCTACTTGCCGTAGTACAGGCGATATGTCGTCATAAATACTGAGTTGCACGAAAAATGCCACATTATGCATGCAGTTTTAATACATTTATTCTTGACTATTAAGATACTCCTACAGTCAAGTCAACTTAAGGAAAGCACTGTCACCTGGCAGCGCTGTTGACAGCTTTTAACCGCGTAGCGCAAACGGCTGTAGGCGAAACCAGGACCCGTTAATAGAGCTATAATCTACATCTACGTGATTACTTTGCTATTCACAATAAAGTGGTTGGCAGAGGGTTCAAACAGTCTCTCGAACGGCACGTGGGAAAAATGAGCATTTAAATTTTTCTGTGCGAGCCCTGATTTCTCTTATTTTGTCGTGTTGATCATTTCTCCCTGTGTAGGTGAGTGCCAACAGAACGTTTTCGCAATCGGAGGAGAAATCTGGTGATTGAAATTTCACGAGAAGATCCCGTCGCAACGATAAACGCCCGTGTTTTAATGATTGCCACCAATTCACGTATCATGACTGTGACACTATCTCCCCTATTTCGCAATAATACTTTTTCGATGTCATCCGTCAGTCCCACCTGATGCGGATCCCACACCGCATAGCACTACTCCAGATTAGGGCGGACAAACGTGGTGTAAGCAGTCTCTTTAGTAGACCTGTTGCACTTTCTAAGTGTTCTGCCAATGAATCCCAGTCCTTGGTTGGCTCTACCCACAACATTATCTATGTAATCGTTCCAATTTAGGGCATTTGTAATTGTAATCCCTAAGTATTTGGTTGAATTTACAGCTTTCAGGCTGGCCGAGGTGGCCGAGCGGTTCTAGGCGCTACAGTCTGGAACCGCGCGACCGCTACAGTCGCAGTTCGAATACTGCCTCCGGCATGGATGTGTGTGATGTCGTTAGGTTTGTTAGGTTTAAGTAGTTCTAAGTTCTAGGGGACTGATGACCTCAGAAATTAAGTCCCATAGTGCTCAGAGCCATTTGACCATTTGAACAGCCTTCAGATTTGTGTGACTTATCGCGTAATCGAAATGTAGCTGATTTATTTTAGTACTCATGTGAATAACTTCACACTTTTCCTTAATCAGGGTCAGTTGCCATTTTTCGTACCATACAGATATCTAAATCATTTTGCCTAGTCGTTTTGATCATCTGATGACTTTACAAGACGGTAAATGACAGCTTCAGCTGCAAACAATCTAAGACGGCTACACAGATTGTCTCCTATGTCGTTAATATAAATCAGGAACAATGATAAAGTTATGTTACCATAGAGATGTTTACAAAATCGCGTTCTAGACACGCGTAGCAGCTGTACTTATACATTTGTACATCAATCGTGTTTTTTTGTACGAGCGTTTCATAATTTGAAATGTGTTTTCACAAATATATTCTTTCAACATTACACTATGAAATGAAATCACCGTATGGCATTATTGGCCTGGAGGCCCCATGGGGGGAAGTTACGCCGCCGTATTGCAAGTCCTTTTTATTAGTTGACGCCACTTCGGCGACTTGCGTTTCATTGATGATGAAGAACACACAAACATCACGAGGTAGAGAAAATTCCTGATCCCGCCGGGAATCGAACCCGGTACCCTTGCGCAGGAAGCGAGAACGCTACCGCAAGACCACGACCTGCGGATAATATTGCGCTATGAAAACATTTCACATTTGTTTTCATTTCTAATGGGGAAATTGGTAAAATGATTACCTGGGCAATGCCGAGCGTGTCAGCAAGTATACTATAAAAGAATGACATACGAAAATGTGCCAACAATTATTTCTGTATGCGTTGTAACTATACGATATGTATCGTAAGAAGTAAGAATTTGCTGACGTCAGCTTTCCCATTATCTTCGAAATAGAGATTTTCTGCTTGTCGTTTTACGGGACGCGGACTCAGTCTGCGTCATACAGGCCTCAGCTACGCATCATCGTTGTAGAATGGTTGTTCTGCCGGCGCCTGTTGCGGTTCGAGTGCAGAGGGGCGACGCGACCCAGACAGCAGGGTTACGTAACAGCGAATGAGGTTTACAGTTAGCGAGTGAGTAAGACACGGCTGCGGGAGAACCCGGAGTGCGCCTTCTACGAACCCGCGGCCACTACAGCAGCAGCTTGGAAAACTACTCGCTGGCAGCCGGCATCACACAATGAAAGCAACACAATTTGACCGCGCTCTAGCAAGCACTGACCTGTCTCAGCAGGATTCTCTTACTTATATTTTATTCATGGCCTGCAGCTGCTGCCGAATCGAGAGTAAAATTCTACTGGGTGTTTCTAGTGAAATTCTACTGGATGTTTCCGTAAGGGCGTGCAAAAATGTAATAGGACATAGAGAATGCTCCACTGAACAATTTGAGGAAGGAAATCTGGGGTCGGAGGTACGGAAGTAAACTTGTCTACCACCTTGTATAGTATTACTGTTTTCCAGCTCATTTACAACTAACGTGTGTACAAGTTTACACGTACAGTGCTGTTTATTTACATGTACGTTCTTAATTTCCTGCAAGGAAGCATGGAGGACGAGCCTGATTCCTAGGAAATCATAATACAGGTTATGTTTACTTTACTTACCCATAAGGTGGCTCTGTTGCATCGTATTTACAGTGTCTCACGACGGAACGATCAGCGACAGACCCATTTATTACTCAGTGCTGTACGGAGACGTACGTACAATGAGTCCAAAAAGTATTTGTCTAGCAGTGTATCTTTTAGAAAACAAAGTCTGTGTAACATGAAAAGAAATTTATGCAAATTTTAAAGAGCCAGTCATGTAAGAAGTACCATGATAAGTAATTTTTGTTGAAAAGCAAGGAAAAGAAATAAATCCAGATCGACACTAACGTTAACAAAATAGAAAATGTAATACAAGAGCTAGTTCATAAAGTATTCTTCCACCATCTGAAAATGCCGAAATTCTACTCGCTGTGATTAGAGTCAACCGTGCGCGGCCCTATTCTATCGCCTGTTGTGGTTCTGAACGGCACAGATATAGTGCAATTAGCGCCATGGGCCGTAAGAGCAGTGAGACGACGCTGATCGAAAGGGAACTTATTCTGCGCTTACATAAGGAGTGCAAACCTTCTTATGAGATTGCTAAAGTAGTCGATAGACCTAGATCGACGGTTCAGTTTATAATAGATCGATTTTGAGCAACAAAATCGTTGAGAAACAAGCCACGTACCGGACGCCCTCACACTTTGACAGATGCAGACGTGAGATTTATCATGATGGAAATGATGAAGAAACCAAAGTCAGCGCTCCTAAGTTGGCTGGGTATTTAGAATCTAGTGGAAAGAAGGCATGTGCCAACACCTTCGAAGGGTATGGGTATCACGGCCGCGTAGCATGCAAGAAATTTTGGGTCAGTGAACGGAATAGAAAAATCGTCTTCATTTTGCGACATAACGTAGTTTCAAAAAGGAAGATTTCTGGAATAGAGTAATATTTTCTGATAAGAGTAAATATAACGATGGCAGGCGAATGGTGTGGCGTAAGAAGAATGCGGAGATGTTGCCACGCAATCTTGTGCCAACTGTTACACAAAGTGGTGACTCCCTGACGGTGTGGGGCTGTATGAGTGCTGAAGGTGTTGGAAAATTACATTTCATAGAAGGTACAATGGATCACCATATGTATATCAATCTTTTTAAAGGACGATCTGAATCCTAGCGCCGAAAAATTAGGTCTGCAACGAAATTACATTTTTCAACAACATAACGACGCAAAGCATACGGCTCTAAATACAAGGCTGTGGCGCCTGTACAAAACCCTAAACAACTTAATACCCCCCCCCCCCCTCAGAGCCCAGACATTAATCCTATTGAACAACTTTGGAAAGTACTGGAAGATAGCATCGGGAGAAGACACATTTCTAACACGAGAGAACTAAAAG
Organism: Schistocerca gregaria; assembly: GCF_023897955.1. NCBI lineage: Eukaryota > Metazoa > Arthropoda > Insecta > Orthoptera > Acrididae > Schistocerca > Schistocerca gregaria. Next base: position 178,706,307 of record NC_064931.1, on the reverse strand, counting down.
AAGCACTTCAAGACGAATGGGGCAAAATTCGAGCCTCTCTGAAGGCAGACTTGGTCAAGTCAATGCCCAGACGACTACAACAGTAGTAGCTGCAAAGGGAAACCCCACAAAATATTAATTTTTGTAATTGAAATCAAATTTTCAGATTGTAAATTTAAAAAAAAAATATCAGTAGACGAATACTTTTTGAAATAGCCTTTGAACAAATTCTCCATTTTGTCAAATTTGTTATCGATACGGATGTATTTATTTCTTTATCCATCAATAAAAATAACTTACTAAGGATCGTTCATGTGACTGAATGTTCACATTTTATGTTCCCTTCCTTTGACGAGACATTTACTTAAGTTTTTTTCATTTTCACAAAACCCACTGACATGCACCTTGTATATAGGGAAGTAAGTTGCACTGCTCCCGCTGCTGAAAGGCTGTACAGGGACGACGAGTGTTTAGTTCTCTCGATCTACGAATGCGGTACACTGGTTCATTATAAAGAAGAAACGAGGGACCTGGCAACGTGAGAACCACTCACACAATAGATTTTTGAGAGGAGATGCTGGAAAGTGCTGCAGCAGACCCCACTACAAGTACTCGTCGTATTGCACGTGTAATGGGCGCTACACATACCAGCATGTGGCGGGTGCTCCACGAACAATTACACCCATATCACCCAGAACGAATCCATGCAGATTTCCTCCAAATCGTGATGTTTACTGACGAGGCCTCATTTGATTGTGATGGTATTTCGAACAGCAGGAATAGCCATGTGCGATCTGAGGAAAAACCTCACGTTTAGTAGAGTCACACTATAAACTACGTTTTGCTGTGAAGATCTGGACAGGCATTGTAGCTGACAATCTCATTGGGCCATGTCTTCTACCAGGCCGTCTGAATAACTATCCATACTTGGGGTTCGTGCAAAGAGTTCTACCTGAGTTGTTGGAGAAAGTACCTTCGCTGTTCGTGAGAGGATATGGATAAAACATGACGGTGCACCGCCTCACTTCAGTGTGGATGTCCGCGACCATCTCAACGTTGTGACTGCTGATCGCTGGACGGGAAAGAGGGGTCCTGTTCCATGACCTGCGAGGTCACCTGACCTGAAACCCCCTGCATATTTTATACGAGTGTATCTAAAGTCACTTGTGTATGAGACCCCAGTGATACGGGGATGGAATTAGTTGCCAGAATTGTAGCTACCTGTGATGTGATTCGAAACACACCAGGGATACTGGTCACGGTGCGCCTGTATCTTGTTCTCCGATGTCATGCTTGCATTGAGGTTGTTGGCCGTCAGTTTCAAAAAAAGTACAAAGTAACTTGATTTTATTCCTATTATCTCCTTAAGTTGGCTTCTCCTACCTCACGTTCAAAAAAATGGCTCTGAGCACTATGGGACTCAACTGCTGTGGTCATTAGTCCCCTAGAACTTAGAACTACTTAAACCTAACTAACCTAAGGACATCACACACATCCATGCCCGAGGCATGATTCGAACCTGCGACCGTAGCAGTCGCACGGTTCCGGACTGCGCGCCTAGAACCGCGAGACCACCGCAGCCGGCGACCCTACGTTCCCTGCCTCAAACTGTTCAGAGGAGCATCCTCTATGTCCTGTTAAATTTTTGCACTCTCTGACGAAAACACTCTGTATAGGGTCTCTGCATTAATAAGTATATATAACGGAGACTTTAGTCATCAATAATGTATTCTCCTTCACTATTTGTGACGGCTTGCCAACGCTGGGGTAGCTTTTTCGATTCCGTGGCTGTAGAAACCACGTGATTTTGAAGAGAAGAACTTGTCGAGCCGTGTTCGGAGTGCATTTTCAACCGGAAAGGAAGTTCCTTGAACGTTGTTCGATAGAGAGCGGCGCAAGATCAGCTGAATAAGGCGGGTGCGGTATGACTTCCCAACATGGGTCCTGTATGGTTCAAATGGTTCAGATGGCTCTGAGCACTATGGGACTTAACATCTGAAGTCATCAGTCCCCTATAACTTAGAACTACTTAAACCTAACTAACCTAAGGACATCACACACATCCATGCCCGAGGAAGGATTCCAACCTGCGACCGCAGCGGTCACACGGTTCCAGACTGAAGCGCCTAGAACCGCTTGGCCACACAGGCCAGCTCCTGTGTTGTGTTTTTCGTCAGTCTAGAAGAATGCTGGAGGGTGTTAGCTTGGAGTAGCATCACTTCACACAGTCTTCATGGCCGTTGTCCTCGAACTACCTCTGCAACACGTGTCAGTTGTTGACAGTAAATGTCAGCAGTGATGATTACACCTCAGGGAAGCAATTCGTAGTATACCACACCGTCGTTGTTCCACCAGATGCATAACATTATCTTTTGTGGATGCGCGTAGGTCTCTGTACGGGGAGTTGCTCAAGCCATCCCTTGATTTTAGTGATTTTGGCTTAGTGCTTGCGGTATTCCTACACCTTGTTTTTGAACCTTTCCTATTCCGTGAAAATGTTGCACGATAATGGAATGATTATAGTTCATCACATTTTCCACTTCTCGAGTACAATGGAATGAGTCATTGTGGATTAATGAGTTCAAAGGCTCATCGTCAAACCCTGAAGGTCTTTCTGAACGTGGAGAGTCACTAATTTCAAAACGATCCTCCTTAAAACGATAAAATCATTTTATTTCCTTGCTGTTTCCAATTGTACTATCCTCATACACGGCGTAAATGTTTCTGGCTGCCTCCGATGCCACCTCTCTATTAAACTCAAACAGAAGAATATGTCGGAAATGTTCCGATTTCTTCACTTGTCTCTAGTTTTCCCAGCGTCTACGGCCCCACTCACTATCTCTATGTTACATAATGACAATACCTAAATTCAAACAGCAACAGCAAACTACAAATAAAAATCACAATCGACAAATGAACCCATAGAAACCGGAATATCAACATTAAACCAAAAACGCTCTGAACTTCTGCAGCAACCTAATATTAGTCGCACTGGACAAAAAATTAGTCACCGCCGGGGTACTTCACACGAGTACCGTGTTACACAACCTCTAGCTTTGATAACTGTCCCAACTTGCCGAGGAAGGGAGTCGACAACTTTCTTCAGACATGCCAAATTCAGCTAAAGCCAGTCATTCACGACTGGGTTCCACAGAGCAGTCAAAATGCTTGGATGTTGATCGTTAGGTTTCACTTGCCATTCCAAATACCTCCAGACATTTTCTGTGCGATTAAGTTCGCATGATTTAGTGGGTTACTGGACGTCCGATAGGATGTCACAATGTTCGTTAGACCAGGAGCGAATGCATGCTGTCCTGTGAGCACAGCTGCTGACATCTTTGAAGACGGAACTATCCACAGCGGCCGGCCGCTGTGGCCGAGGTTCTAGGCGCTTCAGTCTGGAACCGTGCTGCTGCTACGATCGCAGGTTTGAATCCTGCCTCGGGAATGGATGTGTGTGATGTCCGTAGGTTAGTTAGGTTTAAGTAGTTCTAAGTCTATGGGACTGATGACCTTAGAAGTTAAGTCCCATAGTGCTTAGAGCCATTTGAAACATTTGAGCCACCTGCAGCGCTCCACAGCGGTCAGTGCGTCAGGTGAGCTCAACGTTTCAAGAATAGAGAAAGAAAGTTACTAAATATGATAGCTAAAACTACTGGGAAAACGTTACATAAATGTTATGTTACAGGTTGGAATTAGTGCTTTCCGTGCTACATTCTGCTTCATACAGGGTGACAATTGTTGAACCATATGAAATAAAATCGTCGTAACATCTGTACGGTTTGCATTAGGACGTTCGAACTTCACGGCTTGTCGCAGGGCGTGATGGGAATTAGTATGTGCATGTATAGTTTGATTTAGCGACGAAGCTCACTTTCACTTGGAAGGGTTCGTCAATAAGCAGAATTGGCGCGTTTGGGGGACTGAGAATCCGCGAGAAGTCTCTTCACCGTCAACGGGTGACAGTGTGATGTGCAATGTCTAGTCACGGAATAATCGGATGTAATGACAACCTGAATACAGGATGCATTTTTTCCATTTTGCATATGGACTTACCATCTAGGTTAGTTGTACCCGTACCTACTATATTTATGCGAAACTCTTATTAGGTATGATATCGAAAACTGCTTTTATCCTAAGTGTTCTGTGGATCATAAATATTTATTGTGATGTAGCTTTATTGTTCTCAAATGGATGAAAGTAGGTAAAGCTAAATAATGAAATAAAGTAGAATGAGATTTTTCACTCTGCAGCGGAATGTGTGCTGATATGAAACCTCGTGGCAGGTTAAAACTGTGTGCTGAACCGAGACTCGAACTCAGGACCTTTGCCTTTCGCGGGCAAGTGCTCTACCATCTGAGCCACCCAAGCACGACTCACGCACTCTCCTTACAGCTTCACTTCTGCCAGAAATAAAGTGTTTATTTAAAAACAAAGGTACAGCCCATGCATGAAAATAACTTCCTTTGAGGTTCAGGTAAACCGTGAAGAGCCAAATCAGGACGGCAGCAACGAGACTGGTCTCGGAAAGTGCCGAATAGCGAGTAACGCAATCCCCATTAGAGTTTCGAAATTTACTTTTGTTATTATATTAAAGCAATTTTAGGCTATCAAAAAACTAGTAAATCTTTATTTTCTCAACATTTTAAAGCTTTACCACTGATCATCCGTGTGTTGTGACTGTCCCTGTATTTTAGGATCGAAGGAAGTGCGAATGCCGTACACTGTATGTCTTGCGACCTTTTCGTCCATGCAGTGTTACAGGTGTTGGTGATCCACAGTATGAGAACTGTCTGAAGTCAACCATACGGAGCTGTTTCGTTGAAGTAAATGTATTATGTTTCTTGAGAGCAATTGTGTCCCGTGTAACGTCACGTGGTTAGAGTTTACCGCCGGACAGTAACACTGGCTGAGTGACTGAAATGGCCACCCGTACAAGATGGCAGTCACAGAGACCCCTAGACGTAAAGCGACACAAGTGGTGTCATTAGCTAATCAAAATCTGGGACACCCTGTTCCCTCTCACTCAGTCCAATGCGAGATACGCAGACTGAATATCTTTTGCCAGGTGGCAATATGCAAACCACAAAAAGACCTTTCTTAGCAAGTTAAGCAGTGATAATACGAGAAAAAGCATTTTTTATGTACCTAATATAGGGCCTACAACAGCTGGCACAAAATTGACGACGTGGAGGTAGTGACTGCATCTCCTGCTAGTTCCCTCCACTAACAAGGGAACCTCCCCATTGCACCCCCCTCAGATTTAGTTATAAGTTGGCACAGTGGATAAGCCTTGAAAAACTGAACACAGATCAATCGAAAAAACAGGGAGAAGTTGTGTGGAACTATGAAAAAGAAAAACAAGCAAAATATATAAACTGAGTAATGCATGCGCAAGATAGGCAACATCGTGGTCCCGTGGTTAGCGTGAGCAGCTGCGGAACGAGACTTCCTTGGTTCAAGTCTTCCCTCGGGTGAAAAGTTTAATTTTTTATTTTCAGACAATTATCAAAGTTCAAGCACTCACACATAATCAACTTCGTTCTCCAAAATTCCAGAACATGTTCGGATTTGTTTGGACACATGCAGGATTTTACGGTATACACACGGAAAAATTTGAAAACGTTAAAAACATGTTTTGACAGAGAACAGGGAAAACTGTGCGACTGTGAAACTGTTACATTCATTTGTTGCAGTTTATATGAGAAACTCTTATGTTTTCATTACTTTTTTTGGAGTGATTATCACATCCACAAGGAAACCTAATCGGGCAAGGTAGAAGAATCTTTTTACTTGTTCGCCAAGTGTACAAGCTAGGTGGGTTGACAACATATTCCTGTCATGTTACGCACATGCCGTCACCAGTGTAGTATAGAATATATTAGACGTGTTTTCCTGTGGCGGAATCGGTTGACCTATGACCTTGCGATCAAATGTTTTTGTTTCCCATTGGAAAGGCACGTCCTTTCATCTACTAATTGCATGGTTTTGCGGTGCGGTCGAAACACAGACACTAAACTTATTATAGTGAATAGAGACGTCAGTGAACGAACGGACAGATCATAACTTTGCGAAAATAAAGAAAGTTAACTTTTCACTCGAGGGAAGACTTGAACCAAGGACCTCTTGTTCCGTCGCTGTTCACGGTAACCACGGGACCACGGCGCTCCGGAGCTTGCGCCACCCTTGATGTGGCCTATGTTGCGTATGGACTACTCAGTTTGTATATTTTGCTTATTTTTTTCATAGTTCCACACAACTTCTTCCTGTTTTCTCGACTGATCTGTGTTCAGTTTTTCAAGGCCTATCCACTGTGCAACTTAGAACTAAATCTGAGGGGGGTGCGATGGGGAGGTTCCCTTGTCAGCAGTATTTTGCGTAAGCTGAACAATTTCCAAGGGTGAGAAAGCGTCACTTAGGTCAAAGTACTGTTTTCTGTAAACTTTTTTATGCGTTTTTTGCCCTTTTTATTTCACCTCTTTTAGTTCTGAACTCAGTTTCCTTTTATATCATTTTCCATTCTGTGGATCAGTAAAAAATCATTGGAGGCTAAATTCGTTGAGTATGATCTCTGCAGAACTTTTGTCGTACTGCGTTTGGGCAAAAGCTGCCCTACCCCCTAAGCTGATCAGGAACGTTATCACTGTGGAGGAGCCAATCCTTTGGTTGCCACAATGCAAATCCTTTTTTCTGCAGCGTCCCACGCCATTTTCTTAGCACCAGAAGATTAGTAATGCTAATTAACAATGCTGCCATGGGTTACAAAATCATGTCACAAAAACGAACTAATATCGTTTCCACATTATTTCTCGTCTCTTTTAATTTATTGGTTAATCATGGATAATGATGACGTTTGGTTTGTAGGGCGCTCAACTGCACGGTCATCAGCGGACGTACAAAGTCCCAATTTTTACATAGTCCAATTTTTTTAACTCAGTCCAGTCTGGCAATTGCCACGAATGATGATGATGATGATGAAATGATGAGAACAACACAAACACCCAGTCCGTGACAGAGAAAATCCCCAACCCGGCCGGGAATCGAACCCGGAACCCCGTGATCCAGAGGCAGCAACGCTAGCCACTAGACCACGAGCTGCGGAAGTTACTCTTGGAGCACAGCTATTATACATGCCACGTACACTATAAATAGTCATTCTCTTGTCTTCACTGCATTGACATCTGAGTGAGAGTCAACCACTATTATAAGTTATTTGACAGAGAACATTTGATACACAAAGGCACATAATCGTTCTATATATATATATATATATATATATATATATATATATATATATATATAGATGTGGATTGTTCTTTCGGACATGTCAGAAAGAATAGATACCACCTTCATCTATATACAGGGTGTTTCAGAAATGACCGGTATATTTGAAACGGTATTACAAACTAAACGAGCAGCGATAGAAATACACCGTTTGTTGCAATATGCTTCGGACAACAGTACATTTTCAGGCAGACACACTTTCGAAATTACAGTACTTACAATTGTCAACAACAGATGGCGCTGCGGTCTGGGAAACTCTATAGTACGATATTTTCCACATATCCACCATGCGTAGCAATAATATGGCGTAGTCTCTGAATGAAATTACCCGAAACCTTTGACAACGTGTCTGGCGGAATGGCTTCACATGCGGATGAGATGTACTGCTTCAGCTGTTCAGTTGTTTCTGGATTCTGGCGGTACACCTGGTCTTTCAAGTGTCCCCACAGAAAGAAGTCACAGGGGTTCATCTCTGGCGAATAGGGAGGCCAATCCACGCCGCCTCCTGTATGTTTCGGATAGCCCAAAGCAATCACACGATCATCGAAATATTCATTCAGGAAATTAAAGACGGCGGCCGTGCGATGTGGCCGGGCACTATCTTGCATAAACCACGAGGTGTTCGCAGTGTCGTCTAAGGCAGTTTGTACCGCCACAAATTCACGAAGAATGTCCAGATAGCGTGATGCAGTAATCGTTTAGGATCTGAAAAATGGGCCAATGATTCCTTTGGAAGAAATGGCGGCCCAGACCAGTACATTGGAGGATGCAGGGACGATGGGACTGCAACATGGCGCTTTTCAGTTCCCCATATGCGCCAGTTCTGTTTATTGACGAAGCCGTCCAGGTAAAAATAAGTTTCGTCAGTAAACCAAATGCTGCTCACATGCATATCGCCGTCATCAATCCTGTGCAATATATCGTTAGCGAATGTCTCTCGTGCAGCAATGGTAGCGGCGCTGAGGGGTTGCCGCGTTTGAATTTTGTATGGATAGAGGTGTAAACTCTGGCGCATGAGACGATACGTGGACGTTGGCGTCATTTGGACCGCAGCTGCAACACGGCGAACAGAAACCCGAGGCCGCTGTCGGATCACCTGCTGCACTAGCTGCGCGTTGCCCTCTGTGGTTGCCGTACGTGGTCGCCCCACCTTTCCAGCACGTTCATCCGTCACGTTCCCAGTCCGTTGAAATTTTTCAAACAGATCCTTTATTGTATCGCTTTTCGGTCCTTTGGTTACATTAAACCTCCGTTGAAAACTTCGTCTTGTTGCAACAACACTGTGTTCTAGGCGGTGGAATTCCAACATCAGAAAAATCCTCTGTTCTAAGGAATAAACCGTGTTGTCCACAGCACACTTGCACGTTGTGAACAGCACACGCTTACAGCAGAAAGACGACGTACAGAATGGCGCACCCACAGACTGCGTTGTCTTCTATATCTTTCACATCACTTGCAGCGCCATCTGTTGTTGAAAATTGTAACTACTGTAATTTCGAAAGTTTGTCCGCCTGAAAATGTACTGTTGTTCCAAGCATATTGCAACAAACGGTGTATTTCTATCGCTGCTCGTTTAGTTTTTATTGCCGTTTCAAATATACCGGTCATTTTTGAAACACCCTGTATATGTAGTTAGGGCCTACCGGCCATTTGACCATCTTCTTCTGTGCGGATGCACAAACAGTGCCCGAACTCTTATGGGAATCGGCAAAAAGCAGCGAGTAATGAGTACAATGGGCTGGGGTACTATGAATATAGTGCGGGACAATAAGTTGGGAATGTGGGTCTCACGGGAGGCGTGCCTCAGTTAAGTCCCTGCAGTCGCACTAGCCTCTGTGTCCTCGTTGGCTCAGATGGATAGTGCCATGTAAGCAGGAGATCCCCGTTCCGAGTCCCGGTTGGGGCACACATTTTCAACCATCCCCGTTGACTTCTATCATCGCCTGTATGCAGCCAGGGGTACTCATTTCATTGTAATTTCATAATCGTTCTTCCATCCATCCGCTTGCGATTGGAATAGGAAAAGTTAACGACGAGCAGTGATGTAAGATAGACTCCACAATTTATCGTATGAAGGATTGTAGACTATACGTTGTCGCTTTCCTAAAACATATAGCTTAGCAAAAGTATCAGTATTGTCTTTAACTTGAAATAATACGATAATTTCACATGTTTAGCCATACTTGAAATTCCAGTCATCTCTCCCATAAACAGAAAGCGATCTAGAATTCAGGCGAGTTTAGCTACTACTCACACAAATTATAAGTGTTTTACGTTGTACATAGGAAATCCAATATGCCCAGCGGATTTCTTATGCCGCTGTCTTCTGTTGTTTAACATCATGTGGACCTGTGAGCAATTGAACTCAGTGTCGTTCGTTGTAAGTAAGATAAAAATATGTACTTTACGGATAGATCTCTTCTGAATAGATCTGTGGCATTGTCTCCTGCCTGCCTTTACAGAAAGATAAGTTTCATTGTCGAAGAGAATAACCAGCGACGTTACACTGCGTTTTCTCGAGATATAGCACTAAATTCGTTTATTATGTACCATTCATATCTCTGAAAATCTTAAGAATGATACCGCATCACAACTGCATAGGTTTTTCAAGCATGCCGTGATTTTAACGAATGTCTATGGTCAGCTCCTCACAGTCAGTTACCAGTTATACTTACAAAAAAACCTACTACTATCAATACACATCTCACTAACCAACACAATGAAAGGGAGCTCCATTCTAGAAATAAGCAAATGCAAGGCTTCAGCGTTTGACGTCCAAATTTCAATATTATGGCGCACTAACGGCGTGAACGAGAGCAGAGCAGAACACTGGATCACCACGATCTCTCTCTCTCTCTCTCTCTCTCTCTCTCTCCCTCTCTCCCATAATAACCGCCAAGCAAATGGTTGAGAAATGTCTGCATAGAGCTGATTGGAACACCATCACTTGCTGTCACTGACTTTGAATCGCTTCAGTTACAAAACTGAACTACTCAATTTATATACAAGGTGTAACAGGGAGATGATGTACTTCACATCTTCCTTCATGCACCTTCGGTTGATGGACGCTAACGTTTAGAAAGGATGCAACCTGAGTTTTCAACGTTGCATCATTAATAATGAATGTTAGGTTGAAAATGGCTTAAATGATTTATATTTAACATAAGGCAATAGCGGTCCATATAGCCGCTTTTCTAAGGTTTCACTTTGTAGCTTAGTAGAAACAAAGGGTTGTGCTTACAAGTGTTACAAATAGTTCTAGATACGGCAGAGTAGCCCTTTTTATGTAGACTACGAATGTCCTACATCTCAATATACATAAACGACTGACATATGTATTAAGCATTTCCAAGAGTATCTAAATCATTTCCGATAAATTGTAAAGGTGTTTCTACAGAAAGATGTGCGGTAACAGTTCATACAGACATGTGGGTCGACGTAGCTCAGTTGGCTGAGTACTAGTGGGTGTAGCACTATTAGGAGTAGAAGATTCCGTAGATTGAAACAGTAGACCCCGTGACGAGTACAGTAAGGTGGTAGCAACAGATTCATGTTATAGACTGCGAAAGGTTCCCAGCTATCTGAACTAGTTCGTTCATGGCCATGGATTTTCAGCCAGCTGTACCACAATTCCCACCCACTCTTTCGATGAGTGATGGTATTATTTTTTTAATTAACACTGATTTCGCTGTAGGTATGCCTTGGTGTGATGGCACTTTGATATCGATGTGGACGAAACTATCATTCGTATAAAAAGAATTCCATCTATTGTGCCGATTAGCACTAAAATTTTAATTAATGCCTTATATAAATTGTGTTTTACGTTATACATAAGACATCTAACATTTCCGATGCATTTCTAAATAGTATCAGATGGGGGTATCTGAAGATGTGAGCGATATGTTAAATATGCTTGTAATTGACTGTTGCGGTAGTTGGATTTCTATTAGTAAGCGTACATGCTTGGTTCAAATGGCTCTGAGCACTATGGGACTTGACTTCTGTGGCCATCAGTCCCCTAGAACTTAGAACTACTTAAACCTAAGTAACCTAAGGACATCACACACATACATGTCCGAGGCAGGATTCGAACCTGCGACCATAGCAGTCACCCGGTTCCAGACTGTAGCACCTAGAACCGTTCGTCCACTCCGGCCGGCAAGCATACATACTCCCAGAGGACTTATAAATCATTTGCCTGTGAATGTTTGCATAATTCCTCCATCAAGGAGGTCTTTCTGCTAGTCACGATAGTGGGTGTCATAAGATGTGACATGAAAGGACCGTGTGTGTGATCGCGAGGAAATTCTCGAGAGGGGCGGCTATCCTCCCTTCCTCCCACAGATATCTTGCATGGTTCACCGGTACATATTTTAATTTTTGAGCAGCTGCATTACACACACATTTTTCTCTTCTGGTAAGGAAATACTAAATCCAACTGCAGCTGAAAATGCATGAACTGCTAAGTTTCTTTGTAACATAGAGACAATAACTGAAACTGTATGAACGATGAAGTCTCTTTCTGACATTGCAGCAGTTGAACTGTTAAATTTCATCTCATGTAAAATGTGCTCAGTTTCATCAACATAGCAACAACTTGAACTGTAAAGTCCCTTTCAGGTGTAGTCCTATGCTCTTACACCTATTATCGAGTGGATGTCTGAAGTTGTTAATTTTGAGAGTCCTCTGCGTAAAGCTGTATAGCATTTGTGTATAGTGAGAGGTGTTTTGTTACAGTTTGTGCTGTGACATGGAGCATTTTGCTACAGCTTTACAGTAAAAGAGGGTAACTTTTTGCAACTGTAAAGTCTCCGTCTCACTTTCTGATATTGCAATATCTGAACTACTAAATTTCATCTCATTAAAAAAATGAGCTAAGTCTTCTCAACATGGCAGTAACAGCGATGTAAATTTGTAGTCCCCTCATGTCAAGGAGTGTTTTACTATATATATATATTACGAAAGGACAACTGTTCACTTAAACTTGAGCTCCAGTTGTTCTGCATGCTTACTCCCATAGGTTAATGTTCTCAGTTCAACCTTGTGAGATATGTCTTTACTGGCACTTTATCTAGATTACTGAACATGTAAAGAATTTTAGTTGTCATTTATACTTTAGCAATATGAACTGTATACTTTATTCAAAATGTTTGAGATTTTTGATGAAATTAAACACAGTTTCAAGAGATAAATACACATTTATTTTCAGTTCTTAAAATATGGTTTAACACAGCAGGATACACAAATAAATATAAATATGTGCGTAATTCACTAGCAACTTCAGGGAGTGATGATGCAGAGGCATCGTATATGCAGAGTACTGAACCGCAGTGCACATCTAAATTTGAATCAAAGAGTTCCTCTGAAGTGTTCTGACATGTAAGCCTTGTAAGCACATGCCATACATTTTCAAAAAATTCTTACATCATCCGACACACTCATACACTCACTGTACTCTGGATGGCTGAACTGCCACACATCACTTATCTGAATGTAGATTCCTGAAAGAGAATACACTGTGTGGTATTCTCATTGTTTCATATTTCCACAGTTTTTTGATAGTCCCCAACACATACTGTGTGATAATCATGTTACACTGTATGTGTTTAAGAGTTGGACATTGCGGTTATGTATCGAATTCTGACAATTGATACCACTCTAAAAGCACTACTTTTATGTCACTAAATAGTGGATTTTAAAAATTATCATTACGTTTAACTCATGATCTGAGGAGATGCCTATAACTATGTCCTTTCTATCACAAGCATTCAACTTGTACGTTTCAGCGAATATCGCTACCTCCATAGCTGCATTAAACTGTGGTAGTGGCTTAATTAGTGGTTCAGACATTGGTGATATTGGAAACGCAAAGTATGGGAAGGGTTCTGCATGCTGAAATGATTTCTGCTCCGATGTATCAGGTGCATCATGCAATGCTGGTAGCTTGATGATTGGTGCTTGTGTTAAACGTACTGGAAACTTGAATTATGGAACCAATTCTGTGTCCTGTGCAGATATGTCAGGAGCTGAATGATGGAGTCTGTCTGTGTGCATGGCTTGATTTCTGATGTTCCTGCTCAAATATATCACGCACTTCATCGCATATGTCAGAGAGATATTGTGCTGAGGGTGAAGTAAAAGAAAATCCATGAGAAACACACACATACACATGCACACACGTAATGAATAATAAAAATTGAGAGAGAGGAATGGTTCAACACTCAGAATCGATTGTACGAGTTATATTTTTGTCTGGAGGCGGTATATTCCTGATGACGCTTCAAGATTATGATCAAACTTTCACTATGGTGTACCAAGCACACACATGGCATGTCCATTTGATGGTTAGTAATCCTACACAATGAGGATGAGTGGTGGAGGGTAAGCAACTGCACTGCCACACAAAAAGGAAGCCCTGTTTTTGACTGACAATGTTGCAGGAAGCACCCATATCCCCAGGTCCACCATCTTGGATCGCCATCTTGAATTGTGAATTAAGACGATGCAGACCATGTCAGTTCCCACAGGATCACTACCCAGCATACTGCATTAACATTAGTAGTTTTTTACAGTCTTGGAGGGCATTTTGTTAAAAGAGCGGAAGAAACTGGTACATCTGCCTAATATCGTATTGGGCCTCCGCGGGCACACCGATGTGCCGCAACACGACGTGGCATGGACTCGACTAACGTCTGAAGTAGTGCTGGAGGGAACTGACACCATGAATCCTGCAGGGCTGCCCATAAATCCGTAAAAATACGAGGGGGTGGAGATCTCTTGTGAACAGCACGTTGCAAGACATCTCAGATATGCTCAATAATGTTCGTGTCTGGTGAGTTTGGTGACCAGCGGGAGTGGTTAGACTTAGAAGAGTGTTGCTGGAGCCACTCTGCTGCAATTCTGGAAGTGGTGGGTTGGCATTATCCTGCTGGAACTCCAGAATGCACAATGGGCATGAATGGATGCAGGTGACCAGACAGGATGCTTACATACGTGTCACCTGTCAGAGTCGTATCTAGACGTATCAGGGCTCCCCTATCACTCCAACTGCGCACGCCCCACACCATTACAAAGCCTCCGCAAGCTTGCAAAGTCCCCTGCCGTCATGCAGGGTCCATGTATTCGTGAGGTTGTCTCCATACCAATGTAACAACTGCGCCAGACACTTTTTGTCTTATATAGGCGTTCCTGGCCGCAGCGCTGACTTCTGCCTGTTTACATACCTATGTATCTCAATACACATGCCTGTTACTAGTTACTTTGGCGCATATATATATATAGGGTGAGTCACCTAACGTTACCGCTGGATATATTTCGTAAACCACATCAAATACTGACGAACCGGACGTGAGGAGAGGGGCTAGTGTAATTGTTTAATACAAACCATACAAAAATGCACGGAAGTATGTTTTTTAACACAAACCTACGTTTTTTTAAATGGAACCACGTTAGTTTTCTTAGCACATCTGAAAATATAAACAAATACGTAATCAGTGTCGTTTGTTGCATTGTAAAATGTTAATTACATCCGGAGATATTGTAACCTAAAGTTGACGCTTGAAACCTCCGACGTTCAGTTGCGTGTTGTAACAAACACGGGGCACGGTCGGCGAGCAGCATCTGCAGGGACATGTTTACGATGACGACCGTGTTTACGAGTGTGGCTGTAGTGCACTGTTGTGGTTTGGTCTAGCTGTCGCAGTGTCCGCAAGTAGCGCTTGCTGATATTGTTATTCTGCATTCGTCTCCGCACGCAGACCAACTGTAGTACACCGTGTTACCAGACGTCTGTGATAGTGTAGTGTTGTAAGAACTGTGACCATGGTGTATTCGAACTCTGAAAAGGCGGAGATGATACTCATCTATGGCGAGTGTCGACGAAATGCAGTTGAAGCCTGCAGGGTGTACGCAGAACGGTACCCGGACAGAGAGCATCCAACGGGCCTCACATTGCAAAACATCTACCGCCAACTGTATGCCACAGGTATGCTCGTAGCACGCAAACGGGTCCGTAACAGGCCCGTCGCAGGAAAAGTGGGTGCAGTTGGTGTGTTAGCTGCTGTTGCCATGAACCCACACATGAGTACACGGTACATTGCGAGAGCCGGTGGACTGAGTCAAAGTAGTGTCATGCGCATACTGCATCGTCACCGCTTTCACCCGTTTCATGTGTCGCTACATCAGCAATTCCATGATGATGACTTTAATCATCGAGTGCAATTCTGTCAATGGGCATTAACAGAGAATGCTTTGCAGTTCTACCTGTTTACCGATGAAGCGGGTTTGACAAACCACAGGGAAGTGAATCTACGGAACATGCATTACTGGTCCCTGGACAATGCTCGCTGTCTCAGACAGGTAGAGCGACAGCGACCGTGGACTGTAAATGTATGGTGCGGAATCATTGGCAACCACCTCATTGGTCCTCACTTCATTGCAGGGGCCCAAACAGCTGCAACATACATCGCGTTTCTACAGAATGATCTGCCAACGTTGCTCGAAAATGTCCCACTGGAAACGCGTCGACGTATGTGGTATCAGCATGATGGTGCACCTGCACATTCCGCAATTAACACTAGGCTCACCCTTGACAGGATGTTCGACGGGCGTTTCATAGGACGTGGAGGACGCATAAATTGGCCAGCCCGTTCTCCTGATCTTACACCTCTGGACTTCTTTCTGTGGGGTACGTGAAAGGAGAATGTGTACCGTGATGTGCCTACAACCGCAAAGGATATGAAGCAACGTATTGTGGCAGCCTGCGGCGACATTACACCAGATGTACTGCGGCGTGTACGAAATTAATTACGTCAGAGATTGCAATTGTGTGCAGCAAACGATGGCCACCACATTGAACATCTATTGGCCTGACATGTCGGTACACACTCTATTCCACTCCGTAATTGAAAACCGAAACCACGTGTGTACGTGTACCTCACCCCTCATGGTAATGTAGATGTGCGCCAGTGAAAAAGACCAATAAAAAGGTGTTAGCATGTGGACGTAATGTGCTGTTTCAGTCTCTTCTGTACCTAAGGTCCATCACCGTTCCCTTTGGATCCCTACGTAATTCGGAGCTCTCGTATACACACGATCGAACAGCGGAGGAGTGGTACTCAAGCGTCAACTTTAGGCTACAATATCTCCGGGCGTAATTAACATTTTACAATGCAACAAACGGCACTGGTTACGTATTTGTTTATATGTTCAGATGTGCTAACAAAGCTAACGTGGTTCCATTTAAAAAAACGTAGGTTTCTGTTAAAAAACATACTTCCGTGCACTTTTTTTATCGTTTGTATTAGCCAATTACACTAGCCCCTCTCCTCACGTTCGGTCTGTGGAATCGATTCGTCAGTATTTGATGTGGTTTACGAAATATATCCAGCGGTAATGTTAGGTGACTCACCCTGTATATATGTGTGTGTGGGTGTGAGTGTCGGTGTGGGTGTATAGGGTGATGTGTTTTGCAATCTTTACTGTGCATTGTACAAACTTTTCAATTGCCCATCATACTGCCCCTTCATATGCAAAATACTCAAGCCGTGCGGAGTGGTCGCGTGGTTTGAGGCGCCATGTCACGGATTGCGCGACCCCTCCCGCCGGATGTTCGAGGCCTCCTTCGAGCATGGGTGTATGTATTATTGTTGGCATAAGTTAGTTTAAATAGTGTGTAAATATAGGGACCGATGACTTCAGCAGTTTGGTCCCTTAGGAAATCACACGCATTTGAACATTTGTAGTACCCAAAGTCCAAACTTCGTTTGTTTCAGAGTAGCCATCATAAAATCAAACTACTTATGATCCCGAATTGCTCTAAGTTCAACGACTGTCTTGCATTTCACTACAGTCAAAAATACTTCTATGTCTTATAACCCTGGGCTTGTCGAATTTGCCAAAGACCACACATAATGTCGTTTTACATGTCATCTTATGATATCTGCTATCATGACAAGCAAAAAGAACTCCTGCACGAGCACCTTTGATCGTGGAATCATACGGAATTCATCAAAATATGATTTATTGCTAATAGATGTCCCACTATCCCAGCAGTCAATTACGAGCATGTTTCATATATTGTTCACATCTTGAGATGTCTCATCTGTCATCACAGAAATACACTAGAAATATTAGATGTCTTACGAATAACATAAAACATTTACATCTTATCTGAGGAATCACTTAAGGTGCAGTGCTAGTCTGGACAGTAGATCTTATTCTGTTTACACGAATGATGGTGAGAACTTAACATTTCGTCTACATCGATATCAAATTTCCATCAGACCAAGCCGTACCTACAGCGAAATCAGTGTTGCTTAAGACAAAAAAGAAAAAAAAACTGTCACCTATGAAAAGTGTGTGTGGTCACTGTGGAACAGCTGGCTGAGAATCCGTGGTTACTCTGGACCATATCACGTAGTTCATGGCTTCACTATGCTGATAGCGTCATCCTCCGTTACACAGACGCATGGAGGCTCTATTCGCCTGTAGTCTCTGGACCATGCAGACAGAGTGCACTGTGATCTGACACTGGTGACCATTTTACATGTTAAAATGCTGCATACTGCTATGTTACACAGCATTAGTTGTTTGTGATGAATTTCACAAGCATAGTTCCTGAACCTTTTTTTTCAGAGCCGCCACAAAAGTTTACCCCCTAAGAACAACAAATTTGCAACTCTTGATGTTCAGTTTCCCACCAGAATGTATCTGCGGATTGCAGATTGTTTCCAACTTAGTTTAATTTTGAATCCCTGTCTTTTTTTCAATATATATTAAACTGCAAGTATGTTTCCTGCATTTTTCATGTTTCCCATCACTTAAACGTGGGTCATGCGGGCTGTGGCTACAGCGCTGTCACAAACAGTGTACTACTGGCGGAGATCAGACCCTCTATATTCCACTTCACGTTAGACCGTTAAATCGACAATATGCGTGTGGCGTCTGTTGTCACGGAGCTGTCACCGGCAAATTGTGGCGCAACACTAGGGAGTGTGGGGCTCAGAGCTTGCGGCCCGATCCAGCTCTGCATGTCTCAGCAGTTGGACTATTTTGAATATCCCACCAAATTTTGAATCCCCCGCGATTTTTTTTAATTTCCCGCCATTATTAACATAGGGAAATTGGCCTTTATCAGATTAGAGGAAGGGGAAGAAATATGTTGACGTTATCGATGAAGTCAAAGGAGATGTACTTTGGTGCTAGAACCTACCCATTTCACCTGCTATTTCTTATCCACAGTAGCGTTTAAAGTGAGTAGTACAGGTATAAAATACCTTTCATTCTTTGAGATGTCACTTTTCATAAAAATATTTGGGGAACTCTCGACCCATAATGTGTGTGACTTCACGCGGTAAAATAGGTCAGAGCAGCTGTGCGTGTGGTCTCTATCTTTAGTCCACTTTCTGAATGATTTTTCACTCCAAAACATTGCCATCCATTACGTTACTGCCGGCCAGAGTGGCCGAGCGGTTCTAGGCGCTACAGTCTGGAACCGCTACGGTCGCAGGTTCGAATCCTGCCTCGGGCATGGACGTGTATGATGTCCTTAGGTTAGATAGGTTTAAGTAGTTCTAAGTTCTAGGGGACTGATGACCTCAGAAGTTAAGTCCCATAGTGCTCAGAGCCATTTCAACCATTACGTTGCTGTATTGCCCTTTCCAAGAGGTTTCTATTTCCTTCAGGAAAAGTGTATTGTTGTATTACATCATTTTTCGGGAGTGCATCCGGGATATTACTAAATCGTAATCCAAGCCTTCGGCCGACAACTTTTCATCCATTCTCAACGTGAGTTGTTGGTAACAAAAGCATCAGACTGTATACAAGTTTACGCCTTCAAGAGTAAAAGAAACCAAATGCGGAGTCAGCGAATCACAGTGCTTACAAAGTGTTTGGTTGATTATTATCGATGACTTATTTTGTGAGGTCAGGCAGTGAAGACCTAGAATTATATTTTCTTTGAGAGCACACACGTGAAATGAGGGGTTTCCATGATTTGTCGAACTGGAAACCCTCATCTCTGTTGAGTAGTTTGTTTGCTAATTGTATTTCCACGGCTTCCTTGACCACTGAATTCCAGCAGGATGAGACTGTGGCCAGCATCTTAACTATCCCGTTATCCATGGAACGGCCAGTGGAAATACAGTGTTCACCTATTGCAAATGGTTCAAATGGCTCTGAGCACTATGGGACTCAAATTCTGAAGTCGTTAGTCCCCTAGAACTTAGAGTTAGTTAAACCTAACTAACCTAAGGACATCACACACATCCATGCCCGACGCAGGATTCGAACCTGCGACCGTAGCGGTCTCGCGGTTCCAGACTGCAGCGCCTAGAACCGCATGGCCACATCGGCCGGCTCACCTATAGCAGATCTATTGAGCTGTAGAAGGCGAGAGTATCTCTGGTGTTCAATGCAGTGTTCCTTTACAATGCGTACTGTTTATCCTACATACTTTTTACCACATTCACAAGGAAACGCCTCATTTCACGCATGTGCTCTCAGAGGAAATATTAGTCTACGTTTTCACTGCCTGTCCTTACAAACTATGCCATCTAAAATAATTAACCAAATACTTTGTAATCACTGTGGTATCCCTGACTCTGAGTTTATTTTGTGTCACTCTTGGAGGCGTAAATTTTTATCTATGACTCATGCTCTTGATACCAGCAATATTATCTTTGCGCTTTCCGAGTGTATTCAGTGAAAAGTGCGTTAAAAATCTTGCAAGCAGTTCACCTTGAGAGTGGCTGAAAAGTCGTCGGCAAAAAATACCGCTACTTAGATTAATAATATCTTCGATGCACTCCCGAAAAGTAATGGAACATTCGATCCGTCGTGAAAACTTCAAGAAACTCAAAATATATAATTCCTTCAAGGATAACCATATTTGCTTCAGCATATTTGATGTGAAGGAGTTACGAATATTGATAGCACAGCAGTATACTAATTCCTTTGCTTTCTATGACATGTCCAAATTTATTTCGAAGTGTTGAATTCCTCATGAAATATGTGGGGTATCGCTTTTACATGAAACATCCAGTACGCTCTCCTTGCGGACAGATAGATGCATTTAATGGATAAATTTGAAGACATCTACAGTGACTGTCGACGTCACGGCTCCTTTTGCTTTCGAGAAGAAATTGTGCCCATTTCATAAATCAACCGTAAATACCGAACAGAATTCGTAGAATTCAAATGTGCTTCGCAAGGTTGTTCATGAGCTGTGACGAAATATCATCCGTGTTAGCCGAAGCCACTACCGTGAAGCAATCATCTTATTGCCTTAATTGCTCGGGCAGCTAAATGGGTCTGGCGCCAATGATTTAACTTGTTCTGGAGAGTCTTCACATTTCACGTTCAATAACAGCTGTAAAGATTAAAATCATTTTATGCTGTTTTTTGTGGGCAATATATCTCCAACTTTTACTGTCAAATATATTCTTGTACGCCACACCATCAGTGCTCCACCAGATGCGTAATATCATCTTTTGTGGATGCGGGCAGGCCTCTGTAAAGGGAGTTGCTGCTTTGTCTCGACTCAACCATTCCTTTCTTTTCCTTATGTTAGCATAAAGACGCCATTTCTCGTCACCAGTAACACTACAGGATAGGAATGGTCGGTGTTGTTCACGAGTCAACTGATGACGAGCAATCAGAGATGCACATTTGGCCACCCACAGATTTTTGTGATTTTGGCCAAGAGCATGCGGTACCAGTACTCTCGAATCTTGAACCTTCTCCATGCATGCAAATGTCGCACGACAGTGGAGTGATCACACTTCATCACATTTGCCAGTTGTAGAGTACAAGTGACGCGTATAATTGTGATTTAATGCTTTTAAACGATCTTCATGAAGCCTCGAAGGTCTTCCTGAACGTGGAGAGTCACTAACATCAAAACGTTCAAAATGGTTCAAATGGCTCTGAGCACTATGGGACTTAACTTCTGAGGTCATCAGTCCCCTAGAACTTAAAACTACTTAAACCTACCTAACCTAAGGATATCACACACATCCATGCCCGAGGCAGGATTCGAACCTGCGAACGTAGAGGTCGCTCAGTTCCAGACTGAAGCGCATAGAACCGCTCGGCCAAACCGGCCGGCTCAAAACGTTCTTCTGTAAACTGAAATAACCATTTTCGTGTCGTGCTCGGTCCAATGGCATTATCCCCATATACGGCGACAATGTTTTTGACTGCCTATGATGCTGTCATTCTTCTATTGATTTCAGACACAGGAAAATATCGGAAATGTTCCGATATCTCCAGTTGGCCCTCCATTTTCTAGCGTCCACATCTCCGTTGATTATCTCCAAATGATAACATGTAAACTGAAGTAGCAACAGAGAACTACAAATAACAAGTGCCAATCAATAAAAAAACCATAGAAACAGGAATACCAGCAAGCAAAACAAAATTACTACGAAGTTATGTACTAACCTAAAACTAGGCTAATGAAGAGTTATCTAAATAAAGTATTCTACAAATCAAGCTAGCCCTTGTATTTCTTTCCGTTTCTGACATTAAGAAAACTACAGTTTTCTCAAACGAACGTGTTTTCATTAACGTGCTAATTCCTTTGCGTTACATGTTCAGTTTGCATGAACTTACTGGAACCTACAATTTGTTTTAATTCATGGCACTGTTTCGAAACAAAGTATTGTTAACGCCACTTCAGAAAGATAGGAGAAGAGAAATACTGATTACTGCTCAGTTCCAGCTGTCCCCTCATGATAAAGTATTTAGAAATTTACCCTTTGTTTCATGATATTTTGTTTCGTAAATCAATATAAATTTCTATCAAGATACTTAAATCATACACTCTTGGAAATTGAAATAAGAACACCGTGAATTCATTGTCCCAGGAAGGGGAAACTTTATTGACACATTCCTGGGGTCAGATACATCACATGATCACACTGACAGAACCACAGGCACATAGACACAGGCAACAGAGCATGCACAATGTCGGCACTAGTACAGTGTATATCCACCTTTCGCAGCAATGCAGGCTGCTATTCTCCCATGGAGACGATCGTAGAGATGCTCGATGTAGTCCTGTGGAACGGCTTGCCATGCCATTTCCACCTGGCGCCTCAGTTGGACCAGCGTTCGTGCTGGACGTGCAAACCGCGTGAGACGACGCTTCATCCAGCCCCAAACATGCTCAATGGGGGACAGATCCGGAGATCTTGCTGGCCAGGGTAGTTGACTTACACCTTCTAGAGCACGTTGGGTGGCACGGGATACATGCGGACGTTCATTGTCCTGTTGGAACAGCAAGTTCCCTTGCCGGTCTAGGAATGGTAGAACGATGGGTTCGATGACGGTTTGGATATACCGTGCACTATTCAGTGTCCCCTCGACGATCACCAGAGGTGTACGGCCAGTGTAGGAGATCGCTCCCCACACCATGATGCCGGGTGTTGGCCCTGTGTGCCTCGGTCGTATGCAGTCCTGATTGTGGCGCTCACCTGCACGGCGCCAAACACGCATACGACCATCATTGGCACCAAGGCAGAAGCGACTCTCATCGCTGAAGACGACACGTCTCCATTCGTCCCTCCATTCACGCCTGTCGCGACACCACTGGAGGCGGGCTGCACGATGTTGGGGCATGAGCGGAAGACGGCCTAACGGTGTGCGGGACCGTAGCCCAGCTTCATGGAGACGGTTGCGAATGGTCCTCGCCGATACCCCAGGAGCAACAGTGTCCCTAATTTGCTGGGAAGTGGCGGTGCGGTCCCCTACGGCACTGCGTAAGATCCTACGGTCTTGGCGTGCATCCATGCGTCGCTGCGGTCCGGTCCCAGGTCGACGGGCACGTGCACCTTCCGCCGACCACTGGCGACAACATCGATGTACTGTGGAGACCTCACGCCCCACGTGTTGAGCAATTCGGCGGTACGTCCACCCGGCCTCCCGCATGCCCACTATACGCCCTCGCTCAAAGTCCGTCAACTGCACATACGGTTCACGTCCACGCTGTCGCGGCATGCTACCAGTGTTAAAGACTGAGATGGAGCTACGTATGCCACGGCAAACTGGCTGACACTGACGGCGGCGGTGCACAAATGCTGCGCAGCTAGCGCCATTCGACGGCCAACACCGCGGTTCCTGGTGTGTCCGCTGTGCCGTGCGTGTGATCATTCCTTGTACAGCCCTCTCGCAGTGTCCGGAGCAAGTATGGTGGGTCTGACACACCGGTGTCAATGTGTTCTTTTTTCCATTTCCAGGAGTGTATGTCACTCCTTCCTGATGGTCGAGCGCGTTAAAGCTTCGCTTCTGGGTTAAGGGGAGGTGAGCCTGTCGGAAATCGAATCCGCCTTACGGATTAACGACGGCGGCTGGTGAGCCAGCCAAATTGAATGTGGCTGTCAGGGGGTTTCCCACTGCGTAGTCCTAAACCATCGACTGTACACTGACCAGCGCAGCGCCGCGAAATGACATCAAGAGGGAGCTGACCCGAGGGCCAATGGAAAGAGTGGGCGTCGCCACACCTCCAGGAAGACACAGTCCAGCTCCCCCTGTCAACGCTGGTTTGACCAGCCGCCCATCGCTGGTCGGGCCCAGTTCGGTAGCGAGTTTCGAGAGCATCCGTAATACACTACTGGCCGTTAAAATTGCTACACCACGAAGATGACGTGCTACAGACGCGAAATTTAATTTACAGGAAGAAGGAGCTGTGATATGAAAATGATTAGCTTTTCAGAGCATTCACACAAGGTTGGCGCCGGTGGCGACACCTCCAACGTGCTGACATGAAGAAAGTTTCCAACCGATTTCTCATATACAAACAGCAGTTGACCTGCGTTACCTGGTGAAACGTTGTTGTGATGCCTCGTGTAAGGAGGAGAAATGCGTACCATCACGTTTCCGCCTTTGATAAAGGTCGGATTGTAGCCTATCTCGATTGCGGTTTATCGTATGGCGACATGGCTGCTCGCATTGGTCGAGATCCAATGACTGTTAGCAGAATATGCAATCAGTGGGTTCAGGAGGGTAATACGGAACACCGTGCTGGGTCCCAACGGCCTCGTATCATTAGCAGTCGAGACGACAGGCATATCCGCATGGCTGTAACGGGTTGTGCAGCCACGTCTCGATCCCTGAGTCTACAGATGGGGACATTCGCAAGACAACAACATTCTGCACGAACAGTTAGACGACGTTTGCAGCAGCATCGACTATCAGCTCGGAGACCATGGCTGCGGTTACCCTTGACGCTGCATCACAGACAGGAGCGACTGCGATGGTGTACTCAACGACGAACCTGGGTGCACGAATGGCAAAACGTCATTTTTTCGGAAGAATCCAGCATCATGATGGTCGCATCCGTGTTAGGCGATATCGCGGTGAACGCACATTGGAAGCGTGTATTCGTCATCGCCATTCTGGCGTACCACCCGGCGTGATGGTATGGTATTGGTTACACGTCTCGGCCACCTCTTGTTCGCATTGACGGTACTTTGAACAGTGGACGCTACATTTCGGATGTGTTACGAACCGTGGCTCTACCCTTCATTAAATTCCTGCGAAACCCTACATTTCAGCAGGATAATGCACGACCGCATGTTGCAGGTCATGTACGGGCGTTTCTGGATACAAAAAATGTTCGACTGCTGCCCTGGCCAGCACATTCTCCAGTTCTCTCACCAATTGAAAACGTCTCGTCAATGGTGGCCGAGCAACTGGCTCGTGGCAATACGCCAGTCACTACTCTCGATGAACTGTGGTATCGTGTTGAAGCTGCATGGGCATCTGTACCTGTACACGCCATCTAAGCTGTGTTTGACTCAATGCCCAGGCGTATCAAGGCCGTTATTACCGCCAGAGGTGGTTGTTCTGGGTACTGATTTCTCAGGATTCATGCACCCAAATTGCGTGAAAATGTAATCAAATGTCAGTTCTAGTATAATATATTTGTCCAATGAATATATCATCTACATTTCCTCTTGGTGTAGCAATTTTAATGGCCAGTAGTGCATGAAGATGATACTTATCTCGTAGGAAACACAGGAAGCACAACAAGTCACCTCATAATGAGAAGTTAAGTTACTGTATGTTTCTTTCCGTGTTCTATTAATATGAAAGTCTTATGTACAGATCACTTTGGGTTCCTGCCACCGACCAACTGACTCCGACAGTAGCCGACACAACACCCACATTCTGCTAAGTAAATATCGTGTAGGTACACATGTACCGCCTCAGATACATGTTACGCAAACATTTAGGAAAAGTTCTTACACCTGACGTAGACTTACCTTAGACGTAGAGAGATGGAGTACTCAGATTCCATTCGAGAGCAGTGTGGTGGCGTCAGGTACCGTATCCGACCACAAACTACCGCTATTGCCTCAATCCACATAACAATGTCAAACCTGTAGTACAAACGGAAGAAGGAATAGAAGGAGAAAAAGACTTAAGTCATATTGCCATTTATATAGTACTTACCAAATTATAAATGCCTTGTAAACTATCAGCCATTAGCCAGTATTTCTTATGATTGTCCAAGGTCTTTTTCTGAGTTTCTGTACTTTCAGAGATATGATACATTGCAGTATTATTAATATAACACCCCACTGGTTTATCTAAAAAATATGGACTAATGTGATTATTTTTATTTTTAACCATATATTTACGTGTTGCCTTGCGTTTCTACTGTGAAGCGCCAAAGAAACTGGTATAGGCACGCGTAATCAAATACAGAGTTATGTAAACAGGCAGAATACGGCGCTGCGGTCGGCAACGCCTATATAACATAACGAGTGTCTGGTGCAGTTGTTAGATTGGCTGCTGCTGTTACAACGGCAGGTTATAATGATTTAAGTTAGCTTGAACGTGGTGTTATAGTCGGTGCACGAGGGATGGGACACAACATTTCGGAGCTAGCGTGGAAGCGGAGATTTTCCCGTACGACCATTGCACCAGTCTACCGTGAATATCAGGAAGCCGGTAAAATATCAAATCTCCGATATCGCTGTGGCTGAAAAAAATCCTGCAGGAACGGGACCAACGACGAGTGAAGAGAATCGTCCAACGTGACAGAAGTGCGACCTTTCGCTAATTGCTGCAGATTCCAATGCTGAGCTATCAACAAGTGTCAGCGTGCGAATCATTCAACGGAACATCATCTGTATGGGGTGTCGGAGCCGAAGGCTCACTCGTGTAGCCTTGGGACTGCACGACACAATGCTTTACGACCCGCCTGGGCCTTTCCACACCGACTTTGGACTGTTGATGACTGGAAACATGTTGCCTGGTCGGACGAGTCTCGTTTCAAATTGTATCGAACTGATGGACGTGTACGGGTATGGAGACAACCTCATGATTCCGTGGACCCTGCAAGTCAGCAGAGGACTGTTCTAGCTGATGGAGTCTCTGTAATGGTGTGGGGCGTGTGCAGTTGGAGTTGTTGGGAGCCCTTATATGTCTAGATATGACTCTGACTGGTGACATGTACGTAAGTATCCTGTCTGATTACCTGCATCCATTCCAGCAGGACAATGCAACACCCCACAAGTCCAGAATTGCTACAGGGGCTTCAGGAACACTCTTCTGGGTTTAAACACTTACGCTGGGCATTGCGCATATCTGGGACACCTTGCAACGTGCTGTTCAGGAAAGATCTCCACCTCCTGGTACTCTTAGGGATTTATGGACAGCCCTGCAGGATTCGTGGTGTCAGTTTCCTCCAGCACAACTTCAGACATTAGTCGAGTCCATGTCACGTCGTTTTGCGCCACTTCTGCGTGCTCGCGGTGGCCCTACACAATATCAGGCAGGTTTCTTTGGCTTTTCAGTGTATAATAAGTCGTACAGACACTATTATGTTACATCAGTTTGACGACTTATGACAAAGTGATTGATATATGGACAGGTCGACACCATTATTTCGAAGGTCGTCAGACTGATATCAAATTATAGATTCTACAAGACCCGTTATAGAAGCACTAACAAGGGAACCTCCCCATCGCACCCCCCTCAGATTTAGTTAGAAGTTGGCACAGTGGATAGGCGTTGAAAAACTGAACACAGATCAATCGAGAAAACAGGAAGAAGTTGTGTGGAACTATGAAAAAAATAAGCAAAATTTACAAAGTCAGTAGTCCATGCGCAAGATAGGAAACATCAAGGATAATATGCGCTCGCGAGCGCCGTGGTCCGTGGTTAGCGTGAGCAACAGTCTTCCCTCGAGTGAAAAGTTCATTTTCTTTATTTTCGCAAAGTTATAGTTTGTCCGTCCGTTCATTCACGTCTCTGTTCACTGTAACAAGTTTTATGTCTGTGTTTTGCGACCGCACCGCAAAACCGTGCGATTAGTAGACGAAGGGACGTGCCTCTCCAATGGGAACCGAAAACATTTGGTCGCAAGGTCATAGGTCAACCGATTCCTCCACAGGAAAACACGTCAGATATATTCTATACGACACTGGTGACGGCCTGTGCGTTACATGACAGGAATATGTTGTCGACCCACCTAACTTGTACACTTGGCGAATGGGTAAAAAGATTCTTCTACCTTGCCCGATTTAGATTTTCTTGTGGATGTGATAATCAGTCCCAAAAAAGTGATGAAAACATAAGAGTTTGTCACATAAACTGCAACAAATGAATGCAACAGTTTTACAGTCGCACAGTTTTCCCTGTGTAGACTGTGAAATCCTGCATATGTCCAAGCAAATCTAAACATGTCCTGGAATTTTGGAGAGGGAAGTTGATTATGTGTAATTGCCTGGTCTTACATAATTGTCTGAAAATAAAAAATTAATGTTTTCGCTCGAGGGAACACGTGAACCAAGGACCTCTCGTTCTGCAGCTGCTCACGCTAACCACGGGACCACGGCGCTCCTGAGCTCACATTATCCTTGATGTTGCATATCTTTCACATGGACTACTCACTTTGTATATTTTGCTTATTTTTTCATAGTTCCACACAACTTCTTCCTGTTTTCTCGATTGATATGTGTTCAATTTTTCAAGGCCTATCCACTGTGCCAACATATAACTAAATCTGAGGGGGCTGCAATGGGTAGGTTCCCTTGTAAGCAGCATACAGCAGTTTAATGGTTTTTTTTCTGTCATCAGTCTACTGACTGGTTTTATGCGGCCCGCCACAAATTCCTTTCCTGTGCTAACCTCTTCATCTCAGAGTAGCACTTGCAACCTCCGTCCTCAATTATTTGCTTGACGTATTCCAATCTCTGTCTTCCTCTACAGTTTTTGCCCTCTTTAGCTCCCTCTAGTACCATGGAAGTCATTCCCTCATGTCTTAGCAGATGTCCTATCATCCTGTCCCTTCTCCTTATTAGTGTTTTCCACATATTCCTTTCCTCTCCGATTCTGCGTAGAACCTCCTCATTCCTTACTTTATCAGTCCACCTAATTTTCAACATTCGTCTATAGCACCACATCTCAAATGCTTCGATTCTCTTCTGCTCCGGTTTTCCCACAGTCCACGTTTCACTACCATACAATGCTGTACTCCAGACGTACATCCTCAGAAATGTCTTCCTCAAATTAAGGCCGGTATTTGATATTAGTAGACTTCTCTTGGCCAGAAATGCCTTTTTTGCCATAGCGAGTCTGCTTTTGATGTCCTCCTTGCTCCGTCCGTCATTGGTTATTTTACTGCCTAGGTAGCAGAATTCCTTAACTTCATTGACTTCGTGACCATCAATCCTGATGTTAAGTTTCTCGCTGTTCTCATTTCTACTACTTCTCATTACCTTCGTCTTTCTCCGATTTACTCTCAAACAATACTGTGTACTCATTAGACTGTTCATTGCGTTCAACAGATCATTTAAGTCTTCTTCACTTTCACTCAGGATAGCAATGTCATCAGCGAATCGTATCATTGATATCCTTTCACCTTGTATTTTAATTCCACTCCTGAACCTTTCTTTTATTTCCATCATTGCTTCCTTGATGTACAGATTGAAGAGTAGGGGCGAAAGGCTACAGCCTTGTCTTACTCCCTTCTTAATACGAGCACTTCGTTCTTGATCGTCCACTCTTATTTTGATCGTCCACTCTTATTATTCCCTCTTGGATGTTGTACATATTGTACATGACCCGTCTCTCCCTATAGCTTACCCCTACTTTTTTCAGAATCTTGAACAGCTTGCACCATTTTATATTGTCGAACGCTTTTTGCAGGTCGACAAATCCTATGAACGTGTCTTGATTTTTCTTTATCCTTGCTTCCATTATTAGCCGTAACGTCAGAATTGCCTCTCTCGTGCCTTTACTTTTCCTGAAGCCAAACTGATCGTCACCTAGCGCATTCTCAGTTTTCTTTTCCATTCTTCTGTATATTATTCGTGTAAGCAGCTTCGATAGTTTAATGGTAACACAATTAAAAAGTCACATGTGGAGACACAATCATAGTAATAAGCATACTGCTGCTATACAAACGTCAGGTAAATAACATTTAGATAGCAGAAATATGTAATTCACATAACGAAAGTGATGTTTTAAGAAGAAATGCGTAGAAGATGGGATAAATTTGTTACAGAAACATCCCGCAGCCATTACCGTCAGGAGGTGAAAACAGTGGATTTTACCTCGAACCTAGCAGACTGTCTGCAAGTAATTGATATCTATGTTGATTCTTTCTGTTCTCTTCCATGCTGCGTGGAACCTCTAAACGCTTAATTGTTTTATGCCTCGCAGCCTATGTAATTATTCTATGTTAACGTAGTGGCTTAACAGCAAAGTATGTATACTTGTTAGCACTTCTGCGGTTTTTTGTATACTAAACTAAACTAACTTTGGTAGTATGTTAGTGCCTACACTACGTGAAAAACCATCCTCCTTTAATAAGTGAGACAATTAACGCTATTCTATATTGATTTACGAGCTATATACACTTTTAAAGTTACCATAATATAACAACTACCAGTCAGTCACGAACTAGTGAAATTAAAACTAATCCTCTGATACAAACTAACTGAATCCCGTGATAAAGGGTTTGAACAAAACTATGGAAGCACCGCGAGAACTGCATGCTTGAATATAAATACCACTCCTGCAGGTTGCACTGTAGCATCTGACAACGAACGGCACCATTGTAATGTCCTCAATACGTTGCGAGTGTCAGTCGCCTGCAGAACAGAGTCCTGTGTAGTTGTGAGTGCATTGTGCCGGAGCTAAGTGAATTCGAACGTGTGCAGATTGTTGATGGTCGTATGGTGCGTGTTTCTGCAGCCAAAACAAGCGAGGTAGGGCAATGATTAGCACACTGGACTCGCGTTCGGAGGACTACGTGAACCCATCCTTCCCGAAACCGAGCTTATATTCCGTCTCTAACGACCTCATTGTTGACGGGACATTAAACACTAATCTCCTTCTCCTCCTCCTCCTCTTCCGCAACCAAGGGAGCCGAAGTACTTGGTGTTTCAAGAGGCGACGTATCGAAGATTTACTCCTCATACGGGTAAAGCAAAAAAACATCATCCGCTATGTCACAAGGCTTGGCGAAAGTGTATGTTGAGTGGCCATGACAGACTGTCATTGAAGAGGACTGTGACGAAAAATAAGGCGACGACAACTAAACGTTACTGAAGAGCTGCATTTTGTACTGGAGAACGCTTTCATCACCAAAACAACAGGAAAGGAACTCCATAAGCGGGGAATTACAGCTTGAGCTGTAATTCCAAAACTACTCCTCAGTGATGCAAATGCCCGTAACAGTAAAACGTGGTGCCGAAGCCATAAACCCGTGGCTATTGAGCAAATGGAAGAAAGTTATTTACTTGGATGAGTCTTGTTTCACGCGCTTTCCAGTTCCTGGCCTAGTTCACTTCCCAATAGTGAAACATGGCCGGGGTTTGATGATGATTTGGGCACCCGTAGCGTGGTATTTCATGGGCCCCATAGCTACTCTGCAGGGTCTAAACATTCATGGTGGTGTCTGTTTGTACTATATCGTGTTTCCCTACCACTTTCGCGCAACGACGCTCTGAGCGTGTTTTTTAGGGAATTTACTAGTTTGAACCTGGGACCTGTTGCTGGTAAGGAGACGCCAGACCACACATGACATGTAGAATTCAGAAGAGTTCAGTGAGACTAGCGATGATATAACCAAATACTAAATGATCTCAGCGTCAGCTCCACTGCACTCCCTGTAAAAGAATCTTAATACTAACTAAATATAGTGGAAAGGGTTTAAGGCTTTCCTATTTTTAGTTAGCTGGTAAAATAACGTCGAAAAAGCAGTTAAGTTTACCATTGGAAATTTTATTCTACTCACAAAAAAAACCTTTATAAATTGCACTATTGATAAAAGGAAATGTTTTAATACAGGATAGTAAAAACCAACTGCGTTCAACAAAAATGTGAACGAATATTCCCTAAATGGGTTTCCAAGTTCTATAATCGATCGAAGGATGACCTATGCCATATCACATCTATAATCTAGGTTTAATTTAAGTTTCACAAAAGAGAAAACTATCAAAATGGTCTACAGTGACCCTCAATTATCTTTAATAACTTATCTAACTTGTCGTAAATTACAGTGGCTGATGTGGCTTCTCAATAACTATATAAAAGAAAAATCATCGTGTTTCAGATCTGTTCTTCAAGTGGCAAATGTGAACACCATGAGTTTTAATTAACGATCACCATTAGTTTTACGGGAAAAAGGGGTGTAACAGATGAGACTTCTGCAGTTCTGAGTGAAGCCTTATGCGCTCAAAAATGCGGCATCGCGTGCGTTCATTACCTTGTCGGTGTCCAAGCAGCGTCAGGGCGGCAGCGGCCGGCGCAGCAGCCATCCAGCCCGCCGTCTCGGAACTAACTCTCTTAACTTCTCCTTACTACAATTTACCGAAGTTAGTTTAAAAAACTATCTGGCTATGTTTTCATCTGACCTATCAGGGTCTCAATGTTAACCTTAAGCTCCACCTACAAAAACTCTGTCTATCCAATGAGAAACGTTATACTTTTCGTGGTGGGGCAATGTTTTTAAAGTTTGCAACGTAACAGAGACGCTAAAAAGTCTCGCGCTAAAACCTGCAGCTAGTGTGGTCCTTTTAGCGTTATCGTGAGATCTATACTGTTCTTCTGGAGGGCTCTATCTTTTAACATGGGCTGGAGGATTGTCCTAATTTAACAGACACGCGAAAAAGTCTCACGCTAAAACTTGCGGGTGGTAGTGACCCTTTTTGTGTTATCGTAAGATCTATACTGCTTTTCTGGAGGGCTCTAGCTTTTAACATGGGCTGGGGGTTGTCCTTGACATACCTGAGACGCGAAAAAACCTCACGCTAAAACGTGCGGGTTGTATAGTTGTACAGGTAGGCTCGCGGCGTGGGTGCCCAGCCCCTCTCTTTCCTAGCTTAACACGGTTCTGCTCTCGGCTTCTGTCCTCGTTTCTCCCCTCGGAACTGCGTCTGCCTCACGGTGGGAAGGTACGACATGCATTTAGGCATTCTTGTGTTAGTCTGTAGTATTCCATTTGCTCACTCGTTACTCGTATTACTTTGGTTAATTTAATGTCACGATTTATTCGGAGCTATGTGACATACTACTGGATTTGCTTTTCATGTCAGGGTATTCATGTAAGGTGTTGGATTTGCCTGACACCTTACAAGGGTCGCATTACTGCCAAGGATTATGCGACCATTTTGGTTGATCAGGTCCTTCTCAAGATACAACGTTTGGTTCCAAATGGTGATGCTGTGTTCCAAGACGACAGGGCGACTGTTCACACAGCTCGCATCGTCCATTGGTGACGTCTGAGTACGAGGATGAACCTCCTCCCCTGTCCACCACAGTCACCAGGGATGGGACATATCATTGAGCCTGTGGTCTACTTTGGAGTAAAACGGTTCTTTGGTTTCCTTTACCGCTTGCTCAATGTACAGTTTGATAAACATCGGTGATAGGCTACAGCCCTATCTCCCTTGTCAGTAAGTACTTGTCTTTCATGTTCTTTAAGCGGGGTAGGACGTCAAACGGGCCTACTTGGAGCAAGAGAGGCATCACAGGACATTTTAATTTCCAGTGTCTATACTTTTACAAATAAATTCATAAAACTTTGTCAGCATCACCAGGAAGGATTCAGGATTCCCACTCATTGCAGTGGAAGTTCAAAAACATAACAAAATAATTTTTTTACTTGTGAAATTTCATCATTTTTTCACTTACTAATGGCTGTATTCGTTGCTATAGGTACACTTTTCTTCATAAGTTAGAGAGATTCTTCGATGAATTTTGCACAGTATATATACCATACTTACAGGTGTATGAAACTCTAGAATTTATTTAATTTATGAAAAAAACGAATAATCTGTTGTATTTTAAACTTCATGTTTAGAAAAAACACAAATTTTGTAGTTAATTACCTCTATTTTTACCACAGTTTTTAATAGATTTGGAAAATTCTAGAGTTTCATACACCTTTAAGTATGGTTTGTGTGCTGTGCAAAATTCATCGAAGAATCTCTCTAACTTATGAAGAAAAGTGTACCTATAGCAACAAATGCTGCCATTAGTAAGTGAAAATAATGATGAAATTTCACATGTAAAAAAATTACTTCTTTATGTTTTCGAACTTCCACTGCTACGGCTGTGAATTCTGAATCCTTCCTGGTCACGCTGACAAAGTTTTATGAATTTATTTGAAAAGTATAGACAGTGGAAATTCAAATGTCCTGTTGCGCCTCTCCTGCTCCAAGTCGGCCGGTTTGACGCCCTACCCCATTAACTCTGTAATTGCCGTCTCATTTCCGTAAAAATTGTAAATAACCTTTCGCTCCGCGTATTTTGGCCTTGCTACCTTCAGAATTTCAAAGAGTGTATTCCAGTCAATATTAACAAAACCTTTGTCACTCAGTCTACAAATACTATAAACGTAGGTTCGCCTTTCATTGATATATGTTATAAGAGAAGTCTAAGTGTAGGTATTGCCAGGCGACTGTTGCACCCGAAGGCGGGCCCTAGCCACACGCACACTTAATTTCATTTCCCGATTCGAGCGGAACACTACTACGCCTGGAGTAAAAGCAGTTTATGGCATGAAGAGGGTCCGTAAGCTACTTGCACCCAAGGCTTTCAAGAAAAATAAGTTATCGGCCGGTGGTATGAGGTTGAACGTCACATAATTTCAGAAGTGGCGCGTACATGACTTCCCTGCTTCTTGGGAGATCAACCACTAAACATTCTGGTTTTCAACTGATGACACACAATTTCATTTTCTGTGTGAGCTCCGCGATCGCCTGGACGGTTGGTTTGGTCAAAGGTGGATCTACATCTGAATCTATACTTACAGTCATCGTGCACAAAGCAATTTGATGTTTATGGCAGAGCTCACTTCCCATAATACTATGTGACACGGTTTCTCCCTAATCCATTCGTATATGGAATGCGGGAAGAACGACTGCTAAAATAGCTCTGTACGCGCTATAGTTTTTCGAGTCATATTTTCAGGGCCTTGCGGGAACGATACTTACGGGGTTGTAACACATCCCTAGATGCCTCACTTAACTGTGGTTCTTGTAATTTTGTAAATAGTCTTACGTGGGATATCAGGTCCCTTTCTTGAGGCAACTGCCAGATCAAGTTTTTCAGCATTTCCGATGACACTCTCGCATGGATCAAACAAACCTGTCACTCTTATCTCTGTCCTTCTTTGTGCATTTCACTATTCCTTCTTAGTCCTATTTGATGCGCGTCCCACACGCTTGAGCAGTATTCTAGAATGGGTCTCGTGAGTGTTCTGAAAAAAGTCTCCTCTGTTGATGGCTTGCATTCCCTCAGTATCCTGTATAGGAACCGAATTCTGCTGCCTACTCCATATTGCCACAAACTGCTATACGCATATATCCGTATGGGTTAACTGAGGTCGTGACGGTCCAGTTGCATGAGCACGTTCGTCGGATTCGACTGCGTTCGGGCATTAATCATGGAGCAAAACAAGTGTCGCATCTACAAGACCACAATGGAGTCGGTGGCAGACATGCCTACGCGGATTGTGGCATCAGTAGATGAGTTATCAGGTTTTCTTCTTCGTCCAGATATCGTCGCTGCCTCAGAATAAGTCGTGGCTTCGAGCTCCAATTCTGGCACTGGTATATGTTTCAATTGTGCTGCCACTGTGTGTGTTATAGATTGTTATATGAGAGACGTTCAGTAAGTAATGTAGCACTTTATTTCTGAAAGCAGGTTGGTTTCATTCAGAATTCCAATACACAGTGCTATTCCTCCCACGTCCGGGTTACCGGGTTCGATTCCCGGCGTGGTCAGGGATTTTCTCTGCCTCGTGATGACTGGGTGTTGTGTTATGTCCTTAGGTTAGTTAGGTTTAAGTAGTTCTAAGTTATAGGGGACTGATGACCATAGCTGTTAAGTCCCATAGTGCTCAGAGCCATTTGAACCAAGCCAGTGTTATTCCCCACTCCCCTGGCTACAAAACCCTATTTTTCAACATAATATCCGTTCAGTGCGACGGTCTTACGCCACCTTACTGGGAGGGCTTCTACATCTACACCTACATACATACTCCGCAATCCACCATACGGTGCGTGGCGGAGAGTACCTCGTACCACAACTAGCATCTTCTCTCCCTGTTCCACTCCCTAACAGAACGAGGGAAAAATGACTGGCTATATGCCTCTGTACGAGCCCTAATCTCTCTTATTATTTATCTTTATGGTATTTCCGCGAAATATAAGTTGGAGGCAGTAAAATTGTACTGCTGTCAGCATCAAATGCTGTTTCTCTAAATTTCCTCAGTAGCGATTCACGAAAAGAACCCGTCCTTTCCTCTAGAGACTCCCACCGGAGTTCCTGAAGCATTTACGTAATACTCGCGAGAGATCAAACCTACCAGTAACAAATCTAGCAGCCCGCCTCTGAATTGCTTCTATGTCCTCCCTCAATCCGACCTGATAGGGATCCCAAACGCTCGAGCAGTACTCAAGAATAGGTTGTATTAGTGTTTTATATGCGGTCTCCTTTATAGGTGAACCACATCTTCCCAAAATTCTACCAATGAACCGAAGACGACTATCCGCCTTCCCCATAACTGCCATTACATGCTTGCCCCAGTTCATATCGCTCAGAAATGTTACGCCCAAATATTTAATCGACGTGACTGTGTCAAGCGCTACACTACTAATGAAGTATTCAAACATTACGGGATTCTTTTCCCATTCATCTACATTAATTTACATTTATCTATATTTAGAGTTAGCTGTCATTCTTTACACCAATCACAAATCCTGTCCAAGTCATCTTGTATCCTCCTACAGTCACTCAACGACGACACCTTCCCGTACACCACAGCACCATCAGCAAACAGCCGCACATTGCTATCCACCCTATCCAAAAGATCATTTATGTAGACAGAAAACAACAGCGGACCTACCACACTTCCCTGGGGCACTCCAGATGATACCCTCACCTCCGATGAACACTCACCATCGAGGACAACGTACTGGGTTCTATTACTTAAGAAGTCTTCGAGCCACTCACATATTTGGGAACCAATCCCATATGCTCGCACCTTAGTTAGGAGTCTGCAGTGGGGCACCGAGTCAAACGCTTTCCGGAAGTCAAGGAATATGGCGTCCGTCTGATACCCTTCATCCATGGTTCGCTAGATAACATGTGAAACAAGGGCGCGCTGCGTTTCGCAGGAGCGTGCTTTCTAAAGCCGTGCTGATGCATGGACAGCAACTTCTCTGTCTCAATGGCTTGTATGCACGCATGGTACCACTCTACTGGTCGACGTCGGAGCCAACGTCTTGCTGCATCAATAACCTTCCAGTCGTCCACGTACTGCTCCACGTGGTTAACATTGGACTGGATTGGTTAGATGAGCATTCAGATCATCGTCTGACCATCCAGATTTATGCTTTTCGGTGTTTCCCCTTATCACCTAAGCTAAATGCCGCGATAGTTCATTTGAAAGTGATACAGCAGCTTTCCTTCCCAGTCCTTTTCTCAAAATGACATTGTCCTCCGTCTTAAATGACCTAGCCGTCAGCAGGAAGTTAAGCCATAATCCTCCTTCCTTCTTATTCTTCAGCGTTTGTTCCACAGTCAAAGGATTCGTTAATAATATACAGTCGTCCGTCATTGATTTGCAAATATCTTTTTCTTTAATTTTGATTCTGAGACGTGATCCCCTTACTGGCGCCGCAGTTGGGTTACCACAAGGAGGTAAACTCGTTTGCACCAACTATGTGTGGTTTTCCTAAAATGTATGGCTGTGTATCCGTATTTTAATTGCTTCAGTCTTGTGTTTAAAGTAGAGTAGAGACCCAGGCTCGCATCTACCTAGACGAGTATGGATAATCGCGTTGGAAACACCCTTGGGCAGGCTCGTACACTTCATGATGCAGTCACATTAATATAACCGCCTATGAAGAGTCTGAATAACGATCTTTTACTGCGAGGACGTGCAGGAAGAGAGTCACTGTGGTTCTGGAGGGTACCGTCAGGGATGTGGGGCCATGTTGACTCCAGTGGCGTGGCCAGCTGCGCTACGTTTTTCGGCTGAGAACCCATAGTACGAACGGCCCGATTAAGGTGGTCCCACGGATTCTCGATTAGTTTTAAATGGTTCAAAATGGTTAAAATGGCTCTAAACATTATGGGACTTAACATCTGAGGTCATAAATCAAAAAATGGCTCTGAGCACTATGGGACTTAACTTCTGAGGTCATCAGTCCCCTCGAACTTAGAACTACTTAAACCTAACTAACTTAAGGACATCACACACATCCATGCCCGAGGCCTTTTGACGTCTCAGACGCAATTCACCCAGAGGGTTTAGGGGTGTTTCGCACATAGCTAGATGGTTCAAATGGCTCTAAGCATTATCGGACTAAACATCTGAGGTCATCAATCCCCTAGACTTAGAACTACTTAAACCTAACTAACCTCAGGACATCACACTCATCCACGCCCGAAGCAAGATTCGATCCTGCGACCGAGGCAGCAGCGCAGTTCCGGACTGAAGCGCGTAGAACCGGTCGGCCACAGCAATCGGCCACAGCTACATAACAGAGCGTTTTCGCGCGTACGTTTCTATTCAAAATTGTATCGAATCAATCAACACTAAAAGTTATCAAAGTGTGTAGGAGAAATTCAGCGACATCTTGTAGAACTCCTTTTTAAGAATTTCCTAAACGGTGACGAAAAGAGCGTGACTTTTACACATTTACGTATGCTGGTAAATAAAATGTGGATTTAAGTATCTAGCAATGGAATACGGCTAAATAACATGACGTGTAAATGTCCATACGGATGGTCAAGCGTGAGGTAAGCGTATTCAGAGAACACACGGGATCAAAGTTTGCGGACAGCTGTCGCATCCCGGCTCTTGTCGGGCCAGGCGCCGGCAGCTGCGGCGGCGCCGCCCCTAGCAGGAAATCCTGCTGACAACCTGGGAAGCCACGCTACCACCGCCCACACTGACCGCATCGTCAGTTCCAAAGAACGTACCGGCCTCAGAAATGAGTAACAAAGTAATATGTGGTGTCTGTACAGTCTACAGCTAGTTTTAGATGAATACACTACAGCTCAACAGCCATTACAAATTTTGAACTTATCAACTCCAGACAATATTATCACGAAAGTGATTTATTTGGAAAGCGTTGTCTACTCTTCTTGTTCACCTTTCGCCTTTATCCCGTACCTACGCGCCATGATTCTAACCGAATTTAGCATTCTTCATGTTAGATGGTGATCGGATGCGTTACAAGTTAAATACTTTTCGAAACAGAAGCTATTGAAAACCAACACAAATTTCCTTTTTTTTAAAGCCAGGTGAAACTGTTAAGACATTAAAGAAACTCATTACAATTGCAAATGCCATATGTTCCATGGCAGGAGATCTTCAGTTTCAAGGTACAAGATGATGCGCGACCGACAAAGTACTGCTGAACTGTCCACATGTTATACATTGGAGAACCTAAGAAACTGGTACATCTGCATAATCTCGTGTAGGGCACCCGCGAACACGCAGAAGTGCCGCAACACGACGTGGCATGGACTCGACTGATGTCTGAAGTAGTGCTGAAAAAAAAAAAAAGAGGTCAAATGGCTCTGAGCACTGTTGGACTTAATATCGGATGTCATCAGTCCCCTAGAACTTAGAACTACTTAAACCTAACTAACCTAAAGACATCACACACATTCATGCCCGAGGCAGGATTCGAACCTGCGACCGTAGCAGTCGTGCAGTTGCATACTGTTGCGCCTAGAACCGCTCGGCCACAGCGGCCGGCGGTAGGGCTGGAGGGAAAGTTCAGGTCTGGGGAGTATGATGGCCAGCAGTAGTATTTAAACTCAGAAGAGCCACTCTGTAACAATTCTGGACCTGTGGGGAATCGCATTATCCTGCTGGAATTGCCCAAGTCCGTCGGTATACATAATGGATGCAGATGAAAAGACAGGATGCTCACGTACATGTCACCTGTCAGAGTCGTATTTAGATGTATCAGAGGTCCCATATTACTCCAACAGCACACGCCTCACACCGCTACAGAGCCTCCACCAGCTTGAACAGTTCCCTGCTAACACGCAGGGTCCATGGATCCAGCCGGCAGAGGTGGCCGAGCGGTTCTAGGCGCTACAGTCGGGACCCGCGCGACGACTACGGTCGCATGTTCGAATCCTGCCTCGGGCGTGGATGTGTGTGATGTCATTAGGTTAGTTAGGTTTAAGTTGTTCTAAGTTCTAGGGGACTGATGACCTCAGAAGTTAAGTTCCATACTGCTAAGAGCCATTTTTCCATGGATTCATGAGGTTGTTTCCACATCCGTACACGTCGATCCGCTCGATACAATTTGAAACGAGACTCGACCGATCAGGAAACATGTTTCCAGTCATCAACAATCCAATGTCGGTGCTCACGGGCCCAGATGAGGCGTAAACTTTATGTCGTGCAGTCATCAAGGGTACACGAGTGGACCTTCGGGTCCGGAAGCCCATGTCGATGATGTTTCGTTGAATGGCGCGCACGCTGACACTTGTTGATGGCCCAGTATTGAAATCTGCAGCAGTTTGCGGAAGTTGAAGGATTCTCCTCAGTCGTCGTTGG
Source organism: Schistocerca gregaria (assembly GCF_023897955.1). NCBI lineage: Eukaryota > Metazoa > Arthropoda > Insecta > Orthoptera > Acrididae > Schistocerca > Schistocerca gregaria. The sequence goes on along the minus strand of NC_064931.1, from coordinate 178,665,986 downwards.
TCCCGTTCTTGCAGAATCTTTCTCCGGCCGCAGCAATATAGGAGATTTGATGTTTTACCGGTTTCCTGATATTCGCGGTACGCTTGCGAAATTGTCGTACGGAAAAATCCCCACTTCATCGCTACCTCGGAGATGCTGAGTCTCACCGCTAGTGCGCTGATTGTAACTCCACGTTCCAACTCACTTAAATCTTGATAACCAGCTATTGTAGCAGCAGTAAGCGATCTAACAACTGCGCCAGACACTTGTCTTATATAGGCGTTGTCGGCCGCAGCGCCGTATTCTGCCTGTTTACATATCTCCGTATCTGAAGACGCATGCCAATACCAATTGCCTTGGCGCTTGAGTGTGTAGTTTTTAAAATCTACTCACTACAAAATTCTGTAATTGAAGAATTAACAATACCTTCCAAAAAGGTTTAACATATTTTACCGCATTTAAATATGTGGGAATAAGAATATTTGCATATGCTGCACAAAAAGCAACATCATGTCTGTGAACAACAACAAAAAAAAACAGGAAATACCATACAATGCTTAAACGGGCCCTTCTTGTGGTTCTGTAATCGGTTATTAGACTAAAAACCGACCAAGAAGAATCAAGTGCACTTAAGTTCATTGTCACCTTCGACAGTTAAAATAAATTATTTATAAAATCCGCTATTACAGTTTGTGCTTTCAGTCCTGTTCAAGTGTGATGATGTTTGTTGATGATATATATATACATATCTGATATTTTTTTTAAATTTTGACATGCACTAAAGCACAAAATACGAATAGTGTGGCGTTTTATAATTTAACTACAATTCATGTGGCTCCATGTTACCGAAATCCTGTGATTCCGTATGTGTACACGTTTTGCAGTTACGCTGTGTTTCACTCAAAAATGGCTAAACACCGAAATTTAATTTTATAAATAAATAATTTCAACTTTCGTAGTTGATAATTATGAAATTAGAATGTTTCATATAACAGTGAATGCCACGCAAGAAAAATTAATCAGGAAAAGAAACTGTTTAATGCTTGATCTACATTATTATGGCTCGATAAAACTTATTATGGGTGCGGAATAGGTAGAGATAGTGTTGTTGAGTTGTCTTTTAACGTCACTCAACCTCAAAATTTACTTGTTTATTTATACAGCTTTCTTAGAGCTTCAGCTAGTCGAGTAAGTGGAATTACTAATTCCTACAATGAAATGGTTTCGATTACTATCTTAAACATAAATTCTAAAGGAAAGCAAATGAAAGTTAAGAATCTTCGTGCTTTCGTATATTTGGAGAAAATAAATCATTCCTACAAAGTCCCAAATATTATCTGTCCTCACATATGACGTCCTCATAGCTGAAGAGGAAATTTCTGCATAAAACGATTTTACAGGCGTTTTACTAAACTGTATGAATTTGGGTCTGTCGACCACTGTGTCCCGTTGGCTTAGTGGTCGCCGGCACGGTAACTCAGCGTGTTCGATCAGAGGGCTAGCTGCCCTCTGGAACAAAAAGGTGAGTAGAGGAATTAACGATGAACTTGAACGAGTATCACTGAAGTCCGCCCGGACAAAATATAACGAACAGTCACGAACAAAATAAGAAAAAAAAATGGTCAGAGCATTTGCCTTAGTAAGCAGGAGACCCGTGTTCTAATGTCGATCTGGCACCAATTTTCAATTTCCCCCATTGATTTCAATCAATGCCCGCTTGCAACCAATGCCTGTAATTCCTTTGTGTCTTAATCTGTATTTATTACTTAAAGCTGAAATTAATTTTTAGTATACGTCGTCTTGCAACCCCATCTTCACTCGCCTCTGACAATTACCCAGCTTCATTCTTTCGCCGACTTTTATAATCACTAATACAAAAATTTTCTTTGGGTCTTTCAAAATAAATAAACATCTCCTATTAATAGACTTCACTACATTTTTACTCATGATAACCTTAACTGCTTCAAAATGGATACTGTGTGTGTTGAAATGAAATACTGGAAAATTTCATCATTGTTTCAAAATGTTTTCAGTGTACAAAATAGGACTCTTGTCTACATATTACAACTCGTTGATACCAGTTTGCAGATTTAATTTCTAACATAGGTAGCTCGGTATATAAAAATCTATTTGTTTATTTAGTATTTACTTATTAACAGACAGTTCTTAGTACCTTCTACAGCCTGTGTTTCCTTTTCTATTTTTTTTTTCATTTTTTCTTCAATGAATCTAATGAACTGTTAAGTCAACTTGCAAACTCTGTGCACATTGTTGGTCAAATATCTTAGAATTCTAACGCTTTTATCTCCGTGGATACACCGATCAGCCAGAGCATTATGACCACGTAAGTAATAGCCGGTATGTCCACCATTGGCACAGATAACAGCGATTACGCGTCGTGGCACGGAAGCAATGAGGCCTTGGTAGGTCACAGGAGGGAGTTGGCACCACATCTGCACACACAAGTCACCTAATTCCCGTAAAAACCTGGGAAGGAGACCATGAGCTCTGACACCACGTTCAATCACCTCCCAGGTGTGTTCAATCGGGTTCAGATCTGGCGAGGTGGGGGCCAACACATCAACTTGAACTCTCCACTGTGTTCCGAGAACCACTCCATCGCACTCCTGGCATTGTGACATGGCGCATTATCTTGTTGAAAAATGCCGTTGCCGTCGGGAAACATGAACTTCATGACGAGCTGTAAGTGGTCTGCAAGTAGTGCACGATTCTCCTTGGTTGTCATGGTGCATTGCACGAACTCCACTGGATCCATGAATGCCCACATGAATATTCCACAGAGTTTCAGAGTTTAATGATGCCACCGCCAGCTTGTGTCCGACCCGCACTACAGGTGTCAAGGAGCTGTTCCCCCAGAAGATGATGGATTCGCGCCATCCCGTCGGCATGGTGAAGGAGGTATCGGGATTGATCAGACGATTCAACTCTCTACCACTGCTCCACAGTCCAGTGCCGATGGTCACGTGTCCATTTTAGTCGTAATTGCCGATGTCGTGGTGTTAACATTAGCACATGTATGGGTCGTCGGCTGCAGAGGCCCATCGTGATGAGTGTTCGGTGCATTGTGTTCAGACACAATTGTACTCTGCCCAGCATTAAAGTCTGATGTTAGTTCCCCAACAGTTCGCCGCATGTCTTGTTTTACCAGACCGCCCAGGCTCCGAAATCCGACGTCTGTAACGAGGAGTGACCGCCCAAACCCACGACGTTTAGACGTTGTTTCACCTTGGTTTCACCACGTCGTGAAGATACTCACCACAGCACTCCTCGAACACCCTACAAGTCGTGCAGTTTCCGAAATGCTCGTTCCAACCCTCCAGGCCATCACAATCTGCCCTCTGTCGAACTCAAATAGATCGCGCGCCTTCCCCATTCCACACACGGACAGCTCTCCTTTGAGAGAGATACAGATCTTCATACATCTTTCTCTGAACGATGGCCTCATATTAAATGAACAAATGCAGTCGCGTGATGAAAATTGTTACAGTGGCTTAAAGCCGTTACGTAAAGATGTCTGATAGCTAATGTTGGTTATCCGCTTCCCTGTTAGGCCCTTAAATACTGTTTTCCTCTCCCTTGCTGCTTTTATGATTTACATCTTGGTAATTTGTCAGTCACTATTATCTTGATTTCGTATAGATGTTTTAAAACCTTTGTGAATTCTGCTACTAGATGGCGAGAGCTATATCATGTTCACTTCATTCGCTACGGCTCGCTCCCGCAGTCGCTGTTACTCACTCGTGTCCTATACCACTGTAGTGCCCTTAGTGACATATTTATATAATGTTTTAAAACTTTGACTATACCTGTTATGTATTCAGGTGGAAAATGTTTTAATTGTGATTTTTATGTTTTGACTAGAGCGATGTCGCTGAAATTTCCTTTTAACCACATGTAAGTATTTTTATGCAATTTAATTTGTAAAAATTAAGTGTTTCTTCTAACGCCTACCTGCTATTAATGTACCTTCCTGTGATATTGTTAGGTAATGTAATAATTTCTTTTGAAGAAGGCGCCCCTAGTTGGCGTAGAAAAGTAGTTAAAGAATTTTAGATTCTATTTGCAACCGGTTGACTGGAAATTTGTGACATTGTAATAGAGAACTGCTAGAAGTTTCAACTTTCTTCCCCCTTCCCATTCGAGAACGGAACAACATCCCATTCGAGAACGGAACAAGAAAAAAAATAATAAATCAGGTTTTAAATATATCCTCCACCACACACTACACGGTGACTTGCAGTTGTAGATCATGCAGCTTTAGCGAATACAAATCACATTCTACAGTGAGGTATCCAGCAATTATATGGCCATGGAAATCTGTATCTACCGTTATAACAGATGTACATGACCCAATCAGAAGTCTTCGGACACTCCTATGTACTGTGGATATGGCCACTAGATATCACTAGAGGCGGACCCGCCAGCATAAAAGGAGACGGAGAGTACTGTGTTGTCAGTAAAGAAACAGAACTAGCAGAATGGGTCGGTCAGGAGTGCCCAATGACTTAGAACGTGGACCGTCAAGGATTGTGGAAGGTGGTTGTAAAAGTCAAATGAAATAAGTGGAAGGAATCTCTTGTAAGTTTTAAAGTGCTACGAGCAGTGCAGCTAGCACGATGACTGCATAGAGAATCAATAAAAAAATGGGGTACAATGGTCAAGCACCTCCTCACATCCCACACATTTCTGTAGACACGGCTGGCAACGCTTGAGATGTTTTAAAGGGCGACGTCAGTGGACAGTCGATGACAAGTAATTTGGAGTGATGAAGAACGCTATACTCTGTGGAAATCCGATGGGAGGATTTGGATTTGGCGAACGTCTGGAGAATGTTGCCCGCCACCATGTTTAGAGCTGACAGTGAAGTACAGGGGAGGTGATGTTACGGTATAGGGATTCTTTCGTGGTTAAGGTGTGATCCTTTTCTTGCACTCAAGAAAACGTTAGGTGCCGAAGGGTACAGAGACATTTTACAACCCTGTGTACTGCGTGCAGTAGAGGAACAGTTCAGGAACAACGATAGTTTATATCAGAATGATAAAGCACCCTGTCATAAAGAAGCATCTGTGAGGTAATAGTTTCCGGACAATAACTTTCCTAAAATGGAGTGGCCCACCCAAAGTCCCAATCTGAACCCAATGGATCACCTTTGGTATTAATCAGAAAATCAACTTCGCTCTGGATCCCAGAGTCGAACATCACCACTTTGTCTGGTTCAGCTCTTGAGAAAGAATAGACTGCCATTCCTCCACAGAGATTCAGACACCTCACCAGCAGTGTTCACGTCGTCATAAGTGCGAAGTATGGATACACCCCCTTATTAAAATCCACTAATACGTGTCCGGATACTTTTGATCACATTGCATATTTTGAATCCTTATGCAATGAAAGAATCGTGAATTTCATCTAAAGTATTGTAATGACTCCAGAGCTAAAATTTAGTACACGCTCTGTATGTGCGTGCGTGTGTGTGTGTGTGTGTGTGTGTGTGTGTGTGTGTGTGTGTGTGTGTGTGTGTGTATGTGTGTGTGTCTGTGTTTTATTCTGGTACTCAATAAGTTTATGTCTTCCCTTAAATCTCAGACGCAATACTGAAATGTCAGCATACTTTTTTCTTCACAGATAGATCCACTACGAAGTTACACGCTATTCATAGCAAATGAAAGAAGAAGAAAGGGAACATTGGACCAGGTGCACTGCGACCTTGTGCGTAGCTGCAATTTGGATTTCCCTTGTTGCGCCATTGCGAACAAGAGACTCGGCTCCAGTGACCTCGACATCGACGAGACGTTAAGCTCTAGCCTTCTATTTTCCATTCCGTGAGCAAAATAGTAGGCATTCGGCAATATACGTATATACCGCTTGTTTTAGGAGACAAAAAATTTCAGCAGGCTCTAGTGTAATTTCGACTACAGTGGGTCAAATGTGCATCTTCCGATTTTCAGTAAAAACAGATCCTCAGCTATTTGAACGTTACGTATGAAATAAATCGCCGGCCGCGGTGGCCGTGCGATTCTGGCGCTGCGGTCCGGAACCGCGCGACTGCTACGGTCGCAGGTTCGAATCCTGCCTCGGGCATGGATGTGTGTGATGTCCTTAGGTTAGTTAGGTTTAAGTAGTTCTAAGTTCTAGGGGACTTATGACCTAAGATGTTGAGTCGCATAGTGCTCAGAGCCATTTGAACCATTTTTAGAATCTCAAACAAGCCTCCAGATGCGAAAAAATACATTACATAGAAAATATATTTCAATGTAGCAGAAAAGCTGAGCTAGATGTATCATAAGAGACGGTTTCACAGCTTTCTCCCTTCAGGTACTTGGGATAAATCACAGTTTCAGTAATCTAAATTAAATTTCCATAACCTAACCATCGACTTCAGTACACTTTACAACAATCTTCGCAGTATCAAATGCATCTGATTGCCAGCTGACGTCGCAGTGGCGGTGATGGTGAAGCTGGTGGTGGTATTTGAAGACTGTAGTGATGTTCTGAAGGATAAACGATTAAATTAAGGTATTCAATGCATGTATACTCCCAATATCCTAAAAAGAACGACTAATGAAATTTGTCTTGCTTCAGGACAGAATATCCAACATGTATATCCATAAAGGACACATCGTAACAGACATATTCCAATCATTGCCATAATCATGCAGGCTTTGTCGCAAGGCAGAATGCGAACTGATGGAGCAACAAGGCGTTGGGATGGGAGCTCACGGCATACCATACTGAGAGAGGGCTGCAGGTTACATAGGCTGAAATATCAATAGGCAGAAAAGATTGTTATATATTGTAAAATGCCAATATAGGGCGGTCAGAAAGAGTCTGAAAAGCTTGTAAGTGTGTTGCAGGATAGGTTATGCTGAGAAATATTTATTTGTTCAGAAAAAAATTCGATACGTTGTGCCGTTTCCAAGTTAATTATCATTGAAGTTAACCAGTCACGTCACTGCGCGCGCAAATTCAAACGGCCCGCTAGAGAAAGCGTCGCCAAAAGTGTTATTCGTTTGGTATCCTAAAACCAAACAAGAGAGCGATACAAAAATTGGACGTGGAGATGTAGCACGGATGAAACTGAGCCAAAGGCTGAGTAATCTCTTACACACGAGAACAACTGTCACTAATTCTATTTGGCGGGCCGCTTGAATTAGTGCCTGTAAAGGCCTAATTGGCTGGCTTCAATACTAGTTAACTCGAAAACGGCGCAACGTATCGAATGTTTTTCTTAATAGTTATTTCTTAGTTCAGCCCACTCTGCAACAACTTTACAAGCTTTTCAGACTGTTTACAGCCACCCTGTACAGCAGACATCTGAAAGAAGATGAATGTCCTCAAAGCGAGAAACCTGTTGGTGTCTTGCGGGTATCGTTACTATTTCTGGCGGTCTCCAAAAGCAAAACTTGGAGGGCTTTGGTAGGCGATGAATATAACAGCAATCACTATGTTATTTGTATAACAGTCTCTCGTTCATCCTTGGTTCAAATGGCTCTGAGCACTATGCGACTTAACTTCGAGGTTATCAGTCGCCTAGAACTTAGAACTAATTATACCTAACTAACCTAAGGACATCACACACATCCATGCCCAAGGCAGGATTCGAACCTGCGACCGTAGCGGTCGCTCGGTTCCAGACTGTAGCGCCTAGAACCGCACGGCCACTCCGGCCGGCTCGTTCATCCTTCGAAAGATCGATTTTTAAATGAGATCTGACGCACCTTCGTCAACAAAGCAATTTTTTACGTAAGTCTCTGAATTCGGTGCTGCCAATCTGAAGGCTAATATTACGTGACGACTGACGTGCAGGTCTAATCAAAGCAGAGGGTCCAATAGCGAGACTTAATTTCGCTGAATGTGTTCTGTGATAATTCTTGTCAGGGGCAACGGCAAACAACAGGTCTAGATGACTGACTGTTCATTATAACATGCATTATACTACCAGAGAAATCGACGCAGATATGCCTCAACAGCGTCATGCAGACTTTCGTTCTGATGCTGTTATCAGCTAAAACGACTCTAACAGACTGTCTCTCTTCTGCCCACGTGTAATGAGTAGTCAATAATCACAAGATTAGCGCTTTCACCCGCCCTAGTAGCCGAGATGAAGACGTTAGACCTACAACACAGATCTGCTCCAAACGAAAGCTACTCGATGTGGCGGACGTCATATTTATTTTGCCATAGTTAACTGTTTTCTGTTATAACTTACAGTATGCTGTTTCAGGATATTGGGGCATTGAAGATTCATCACCAACATGCCATATTTCTCATTAGGTGTCAGTTAATGAAGTATCAACAATATAAGCATTCAAGAGACACTATGATACTCAAAACAAAAGACTGAAATCATATGACTTGCTTAAGGAATAACGTCGTGGATTGCAGCAGTGAAGGAAGTAGGTTCGTAGGTTTGCGTCCTGCCACGTGATAATATATTTTTTTCCATCTTAGCGTAGTTTTTGGACTTTTTTATGAATGTAATATAACTGTGTTATGCAATATCCAATGTTATTTATACTTCCATCTGATTAGAAAACGAAGAATAAAATAAATATTTGGCTGTTAATTTCCGAATATGTGGCGATTTCCGGGTGCGTGGTTAGGCGGAAACCTAAGAGGATAGCGTAAATGTGTATTCTTCGTTCTCACGAATACTTAGCTGTTTGATAAGACGAAGCGAGAACAGGCTCAGCGCATGCGCAAGGTGGGGTGCGAGCCCCACGCGAAAGACTTGCTGTGGCGCGTGCCTCACATCACGTGATACTGTAGGTCTTACGAGTACCAGCAACCGTCTTTAGCAGGGAGCGAGTAAGTATTTCAAATGAGACAGGCCGAGCCGCGTACGTCACGAAGGTAGGCCTGAACCCGCTCGCTCACTCAGCTTAGTAGACAAACTACGTTTCTGCTCCCGTTAACTCACAGCTGGGCGTGTACATACTAGGGAATATTGCATCTTCCACTGGATTCTGATATTACGAAATCTTACTGATTAACTGCAGTATAATAAAATTTAATTTAAGATCGAACCGCAACATAAATGGTATAATGGCTTGTTCATAGCATTTAGTCTCGTCTGCTTAACAGTCCTCATTTCGTACTAGAAGTAATGCCTTGCATTGTATTGTATTGTATTGTGATGTATGTTAACCGGGGGCCTAGAAACGCCGGAGAGGCTCCGTCACCGCCGCAGGCGCAGTGGTCCTCAATCCCACGACGACTACCGCAATCCACTTCACCCCTCCGCCGCCCCACATCTAACTCAGGGTTATTGTGTGGTTCGGCCCCCGGTGGACCCCCCCCCCCCCCCCCCCACTCCACACACCCCAGGGAACGTCTCACACCAGATGAGTGTAACCCCTATGTTTGCGTGGTAGAGTAATGGTGGTGTACGCGTATGTGGAGAACTTGTTTGCGCAACAATCGCCGGCATAGTGTAGCTGAGGCGGAATAAGGGGAACCAGCCCGCATTCGCCGAGGCAGATGGAAAACCGCCTAAAAACCATCCACAGACTGGCCGGCTCACCCGAACTCTACACAAGTCCGCCGGACGGATTCGTGCCTGGGACCAGGCGCTCCTTCCCACTCCAATAAAGTCGTGCCTTAGACCGTGCGGCTAACCGGGCAGGCGGAGTAATGCATTATGCAACTGATAATTATTTTGGCATGATTTTAATTTTATTGTGTCCCAGCACAGCCGTGACAAGTAATAAGTAGGTCTAGGGACTTCCAATCATTGTAGGACTAATAACAATAAGACTCCACAATAGCGCATTAAAGTAGAAGATGCAATTCTCGTTTGTACGTACATACGTATTTACGAATTAACAAGTGCAGAAACGTAGTTTGTCTGCTGAATTGAGCGATCGAGCGAGATCAGGCCTACGTTCGTGACCTATGCGCCGCGGCCTGTTTTTCTCATGGGCCTCGAGCCGGCTACTGTGACGTCACTAGCTCGTTGCAGGGCCTTAGATGAGGTGCCTCTTACGTCACTTCCGTTTCGAGCAGATGTGTTCTTTATGTTTAACGTATTGTTAAATGAGAACGCATGTTTATACGGTGGCACTGGGCTCGGAGGTAAGCCCGTCCGAATCCTACTGGAAGATGGAAGCTTCACTGCCAGTATTTGCCGGTAAAGGGAGGAGAGGCTGTGGTGTAAGGTCACTCGTCACCAATCTTTGCACCAATATCCTGAATTAAAATCCATATCTCCCCACTTCAACTTCTCCCTTTTCTCATCATCATCACCATCATACAAAAGAAACCTAACACCACACTATACGCGCATCCATTAGACTTATCTATACTCAACCAATTCACATACGACAGAACTTTCACACATCGTCATGGAAAGGAGGAAGAACTCTCTCTCCGGCAGGCGGCTGAACCCACCCCGTGAGGTACCCCGACCAACAATACCATACGATATTTATACTTTTATGGGTTTAATAATTAAGACATTTCCGTAGCTACAAACCTTTCTGTCAAGGTATCTTTCTAAACTCAGATGGGTTACGTTCGGCCTGTTTATTGACCTACGCCCGTAAATCCCATATGAAATTTCTATCTTTGTATGAGCGTTTTCACAATCTTTCTGCTAATAACGTTTTCGAAAACGATTTCACTTTCGTTCAACTCCAAATATAGTGAGACGTGGAATTGGTAGTTACGTCTATGAACGATACATAGAGCACTTCCTTCACTTAATACCAGTTTCTATTTCCATTATTTTACGGTAGTTACAAGACACGTAGCATTTGCTGCTAGCCGGCCGCGGTGGCCAAGCGGTTCTAGGCGCTTCAGTCTGGAACCGCGCCACTGCTATGGTCGCAGGTTCGAATCCTGCCTCGGGCATGGTTGTGTGTGATGTCCTTAGGTTAGTTAGGTTTAAGTAGTTCTAAGTTCTAGGGCACTGATGACCTTAGAAGTTAAGACCCATAGTGCTCAGAGCCATTTGAACCATTTTGAACCATTTGCTGCTACATTAATAATAGTCCTGCTGCTCCTAACAATAATTTCCTCTTAAAACATTCTTCTTCTGTGAAAATCTTTTTAAACAAAAAAACTGAATTCATAACGATTCTCCACTGTATATGTTTCAGGAAGAATACGAATGACTTTAATTATCATCCCTTAAAATAAAGTAAAGTAATTATTTTTTGTTTGTCTGCAGGCAAACGTCTACAGCCCCCAAACACGTTGAAATCCATGCATCACAGTGCGAGTATACTATAAATTGACGTCGGCAAAACCATTGTTAGTAGACAGCCAATCCAGTACGCTTCAGTCAAATCGTCTGAAGGGCACTTACATACGACTGCGGATCTCTTATCTCGATGACTTATGACTAGTGGAAATGCCAAATGTCCTGCTAAATCTCACATTTGCCAGGCGAATCAAAAAAAAATCTCTTTTTATACATAATTTACGAGGGCTATTTTGAAAGTAAGGAACGATAGGTCGCGAAATGGAAACCACAGTGAAAATCAAAAATGTTTTATTTGCAACAGTTAGCTGCAACTACCATCTATTTATCTCCATAGTCGCCGATCCGACTTAGACGTTTGTTGTAGCGTTTTACCAACTTTCCAATACCCTCGTTATAAAAGGCAGCCGCTAGTGCTTTCCGCCAATGCTCTAGCTGGCCTACAGCTCGTTGTCTGTGCCAAAATGTTGTTTTCATAGTAAGCGCTTCATGTGAGCAGAGACAATTACGGGCTGTATTGTGGGTAATCAAACATTTCCAATTGAAAACGATGCAGGAGCATCTTCATTGCCCCTGCAGAATGCGGCTGAGAATTGTCTTGAAGAAGAAAGCGCGCGACACTTACGTAATGTTGGCTGCGTACCTTCAAGCGCAATTTCTCACCAAGCCCTCGTACTTGGGGGAGACACTATTGTTCTAGATATCGTTATGTGCTCCCTGTATGCTCAGAACTAAAAATAACGACGTAATGCAGTCGACGAGCATACTAGAGAAACACTGCCCAACACACCGGTGCAAAACTTCATCGGATTTTCACTGCGGTTTCCATTTCACCACCGGTCGTTCCTTACTTTCAGAATAACCCTCGTATCTGTATCCAAAAAACTGATGAGTAATCTGAAATCAAAGAATTACGCTGCTCACCTCATCACACCGTGAATTCATTGTCCCAGGAAGGGGAAACTTTATTGACACATTCCTGGGGTCAGATACATCACATGATCACACTGACAGAACCACAGGCACATAGACACAGGCAACAGAGGATGCACAATGTCGGCACTAGTACAGTGTATATCCACCTTTCGCAGCAATACAGGCTGCTATTCTCCCATGGAGACGATCGTAGAGATGCTGGATGTAGTCCTGTGGAACGGCTTGCCATGCCATTTCCACCTGGCGCCTCAGTTGGACCAGCGTTCGTGCTGGACGTGCAGACCGCCTGAGACGACGCTTCATCCAGTCCCAAACATGCTCAATGGGGGACAGATCCGGAGATCTTGCTGGCCAGGGTAGTTGACTTACACCTTCTAGAGCACGTTGGGTGGCACGGGATACATGCGGACGTGCATTGTCCTGTTGGAACAGCAAGTTCCCTTGCCGGTCTAGGAATGGTAGAACGATGGGTTCGATGACGGTTTGGATGTACCGTACACTATTCAGTGTCCCCTCGACGATCACCAGAGGTGTACGGCCAGTGTAGGAGATCGCTCCCCACACCATGATGCCGGGCGTTGGCCCTGTGTGCCTCGGTCGTATGCAGTCCTGATTGTGGCGCTCACCTGCACGGCGCCAAACACGCATACGACCATCATTGGCACCAAGGCAGAAGCAACTTTCATCGCTGAAGACGACACGTCTCCATTCGTCCCTCCATTCACGCCTGTCGCGACACCAATGGAGGAGGGCTGCACGATGTTGGGGCGTGAGCGGAAGACGGCCTAACGGTGTGCGGGACCGTAGCCCAGCTTCATGGAGACGGTTGCGAATGGTCCTCGCCGATACCCCAGGAGCAACAGTGTCCCTAATTTGCTGAGAAGTGGGGGTGCGGTCCCCTACGACACTGCGTAGGATCCTACGGTCTTGGCGTACATCCATGCGTCGCTGCGGTCCGGTCCCAGGTCGACGGACACTCGCACCTTCCGCCGACCACTGGCGACAACATCGATGTACTGTGGAGACCTCACGCCCCACGTGTTGAGCAATTCGGCGGTACGTCCACCCGGCCTCCCGCATGCCCACTATACGCCCTCGCTCAAAGTCCTACAACTGCACATATGGTTCACGTCCACGCTGTCGCGGCATGCTACCAGTGTTAAAGACTGCGATGGAGCTCCGTATGCCACGGGAAACTGGCTGACACTAACGGCGGCGGTGCACAAATACTGCGCAGCTAGCGCCATTCGACGGCCAACACCGCGGTTCCTGGTGTGACCGCTGTGCCGTGCGTGTGATCATTGCTTGTACAGCCCTCTCGCAGTGTCCGGAGCAAGTATGGTGGGTCTGACACACCGGTGTCAATGTGTTCTTTTTTCCATTTCCAGGAGTGTATGAACCATAGCAGGGAAATGACTGGTTCCAGGTGTCAATAAGAAACTTTTTGTTTCATGTGCCATTACTGTTGTGGTTGGCAGGAGAGCCAACACCGTGTTACTAGAGGAGGCTCAAAGGCACGCGATTTAGCTCACGCAGGCTGGCGTGAGGTCTGGAACAGGGCAAGGAAATTAGAATTTAGAAACAACGGACGTAGCTGGTGGAATACTTAACTTTAGTTCATTAATGACGAACGTCGCTCTTGACATTACGTGATTCACAGTATCAATAGTAACTGATCATGGCGCCTTGCTAGGTCGTAGCAAATAACGTAGCTGAAGGCTATGCTAACTATCGTCTCGGCAAATGAGAGCGTATTTTGTCAGTGAACAATCGCTAGCAAAGTCGGCTGTACAACTAGGGCGAGTGCTAGAAAGTCTCTCTAGACCTGCAGTGTGGTGGCGCTCGGTCTGCAATCATTGATAGTGGCGACACGCGGGTCCGACGTATACTACCGCACAGCGGCCGATTTAAAGGCTACCGCCTAGCAAGTGTGGTGTCTGGCGGTGAAACCACAATTACTACTGAGGCACAACGTTTCATTTGCCATAATACAAGTACAGAAATACAGGAGTAATGTTTTATGTAGTACAACTGTAGTCAGCAAACTATTTGTCATGTTTTGGTTGAACAAAATTGTGGAAAAACCGCTAGAAATGTATCCTCGACGAAGAGGAGCACGCCTGGGCAGAACCAATGTTTCGTAGACAACCGTAAACATTTTTTCATGTGGGCGTTGACCGTCTCGTCTCACACAGGGATAAGTGTGTTAAATGTATTAACTTTTCAAACAATGAACAGTTCTTTTTTTCTATCTCGATTTCATTTTAGTGCCCCTGATAAGTGTCTCAAAACATTCCCTCTAACCTTTTTTTCGATGCCTGTGTGTGTGATGGACCAAAAGGCACACGTTGACAACGTTACATGCAGTTTTCAAATACTTCATTTACTACGAGCCCGTCGAAGTAAAAGGTAATAACGACCCTTCTTTCTAACATAGATAAAATTGTTCTCCGAAAGCGCTTGGCGTAATTGGATACATTTTACTATCATTTCTCGTTTATTTGTAAAATTTAGAGAGCGCCGTTTCAAATCCTCGACCGGCCATCCAGATTAATGTTTCCGTGGTTTCCTTAAATCGCTTATCACAAATGCAGGGATAGTTATTTTGTAAAGGAACACCGCCGATTTCTATTCCAATGCATTCCCAATCCGAGTTTCTACTACGTCTCCAATGATCTCGTCATCAATGGGACTTCGAACGGAAATCTTCTTTACTCGTTTGTAAAATAAACTAACATCCTTCACTTAAGAATGAATACCATAGCTAAACTAAGTACATGTTAATATTGTCAGCATTGCCGCTCTTGTATTTCACCGTGCGATTTCGAAAGGAATGTAATATTTGCTTTAATATTGAAACGTGGAACACTGTGGCCCAAAGTAAAGCAGCTGCTCACTGAACCCGATTCGGAGTGCACTTTTTTTTCCGCGAGAAACTTTCGTGTTCCGTGTCAAATATGTCACTTCTTGAAATGAGAGGTATCGTTTGGATGTGACTACTAAATCGCTTTTAATACTTTATCACAGGCCTACTTTTTAAACTTCTCTGATTTTACGATGCGTGCTTTTCCTGAAGTATAGTGTATTTTACAAGGCCTTTGGCAGAGAATGCTTTAACCACAGGCACCAATATTCAGTAACAATTATTCGTGGGCCTGGACCTTATGGTTATTCCACGTCGGGGGTCATTCCCTAATGCTGGTAATCTGGTTCGGACAGGAACTAACAGATACAGAGAGACTAAGCATTATGATCGAAGTACCTGTGACAAGGGATCCGTATGTAAGGGAAGCGGGTGTTAAATTCTCATCCTGTCATCTTAATTAAGATTTTCTGCAATGTCTCCAAATCACTTCAGGCGAATTCTCAGATGGTTTCTTCAACTAGGCCACAGTCGACTGTCCCTCACACTCCAGTCCACTTGATCCGGTGGACATTTACAAGTAAAATAATAAAGAGCTCGGGTACGGAACTGAAGCACCGTTTGCCTGCACTTGCTCAGGCGCTACACAAAAAAATAATTTTTGATGTTGCTGTGGAGGGATGAATTCAGCTGTTGACTCTAGGCAACATAATGAGACGATTCATTACACTAAGGCCTTTCTGTCATAAACTCCATTGGTTGTTAAAGCTGTTGTCTGTGATTTTGGTAATAGCGAGGAATAACGTAATCGTAAGCACAGTGGTTACGGTTTTGTCTCATCATTAAATCACGATGGCAGTTCCGTGAATTCCCTACTTCAATGACAGATTTACGTGTGACCCGACTCTGACAGAAATGACGGGCCTGTAAAAGCAATAGCCCTGCAGAATCCCGCTGAGCAGAGAATGCCATTGTTTGCAGACGCTGCTGCGCAACGGGTTCCGTGTTTTTGCTGTCGTTCCTCTCTGCTTCCCTTGACCCAGAATCCGTGACGCCCATCTGAACTGTCCGCGTTTGTAGCCTCCCACAAGCTGTTGGCATCGGATACAGTGTACAGCCGACATTTTTAAAATGACGCTGCAACGGAAGATCTTTCTGCTTGCAAAAGGGGTAGCATATTTCACCAGGGTAATGTGAGGTGGCACCCTTACACAAAAAACAAGTAGTTATAGCACTTACAGCCATGGAAAAAAGTATTCATACACTGTTTTTCATGTACAATATCTTTATCTATTAGAACTAAAGCTCACGACCTGAGATGTTATATGGTAAACAGGTAAACAGTATGGCGTTTCCTTCCTAAACTGTACATATGAAAGGATTAACTAGCCTTTCGCAAAAAGTACATAAAAATCCTCTACCAGCTAGCTTCACACAGTGAAGAAAAAAGTGTTCATACACTACTAGACATGTAAACATAGAAACGACTAATGAACCGCTTGCAGCAAGAAACGCCTCCAGTGGCAAACTCGTGCATATTGGTTATGATACGCGATAAATGCCGCGCAACGTCAACATGGGTCGCAAAGCGAAGGAAACAGCCGTAGAGGAAAGGCAAATAGTTGTCTCCCCATATGAAAAGGGAAAATCATGTTCAGATAAAGCTGAAATTACTGGAAAAAGCTTAGCAACCGTGCAGTCCATAACATCTAGAAAGAAATACTTTCATTGATAGGGACCGATGACCTTAGCAGTCTGGTCACTTTAATCCCACAAACCAACTAACCAACTCTCATTAATAGTGAAAGAAGATGTCGACTACAGAAGCTAACGCAAGGAAGATAAGTTATATTAGTAAGGATGGTCAAAAAAGATCCTTAACTGACAGCTCCTGCCTTGTATGCGAATGTTAATTATGAGTTCTGTAAGAAATCACACCAAGAGCTGTTCGCTATATTTTAAGCAGTGCAGGTTACGGAGCTATTGTACCTAGAAGAAAACCATACATCAGCTAGAAGAATAATAAATTGAGACTTAAATTTGTTCGAGAGCATATAAGCAAGAGCCTAAGTTTTGGGACAAGGTACCGTTCACATATGAAAGCAAATTCAGCATATTTGTAAATGCTGGCAGAATTTTGATGCGGAGACAACCAAATACTGAGTTGGATCCCGAACGTATTCAACCCACAGTAAAGCACGGTGAAGGGAGAGTTGTATGCGTATGTATGGCTGCATGGCTACTCTGGTGTTGAACAACTTGTTTTTGTTGTAGGTAACATGGAAAGACTTCAATACTAAAATACCCTAAAGGAAAATCGGTAAAAAAGTATTGATAGCTTGGGCTTAGGGACAGATTGCTACCTTCAAAAAGACAATGATACTAAGCATACAGCTGAAATATTTCGTCTGTAGTTGTTGTACCATACTCCCCATGTTCTCAAGTTCCCAGTACAAAGCGCAGGTCTCGATCCAGTTGAACATCTTTGGAATATGCTTGGAAAAATAACCGATAAACATGAAAATACGAAGTGAGACTGCTCTGATACAATGTCTACAACAAAAACGGCAAAATACTACCTCAGAGATTACCAAAATGCTGGTTAATTCAATGTCAAAGAGGTTAACATAAGTGATAAATAGAAGATGAAGGCCTACAAAGTATTAGCATTGTCATCATATTTATATACCTAGTAATTTTCTTTGTGTGTATGAATACTTTTTTTTCCCCCAGTATGTGAAGTCAGCTTTCTATAGATGGCTAATTTAGTTAATCCTTTTATATGTACAGATTAGGAAGGAAAGTCATACTGTTAGTTTACCAAATAACATCTCTGCTTGCGATCTTTAGTTTAATAAATAAAATTATTCTACTTCAAAAACGGTGTATGAATACTTTATTCCATTACTGTACATCTACGCTTGTAACGAAGAGAGATGTTTTCTGTTCATAGATACTTATTTGTATAATTCATGGAAACTAAATGCCAGCATGATTCCCTCAGTATATTCTCTAAAACTTCTTGAAGCAAAATGAACGACATTTAAAATATTGTCGGGTTCCTATGGTGCAAGCGTCAAAAATATGTTAAAAACTTACAGAAAAAATTCTCCAAACTTAAACACAGAATAAGAATCTAATACAGTAGGCAGTTTTTCTTCATTGCTATTGATTGTGCTGACACAGCAGTTGTCAGTTTTCAGAGCGTTTTGATCTCTGATAACTCGTAGCACGCATAAATTTGGGCAGTACTTGGAAATTTGGTTTTTTAAAACCTAATACGCTGAGCCAAACAAATACCCGTAAAGGATATGTCGATAGACGCTGAAAATGTGTATTTACTTCACTACTTTGCCTGCTTGGTGAAAACGTGACGTCATTACTTGTTGAAATATTTACCGGATGACCATCAATTGCAAGCAGTCGTCAATATCTCCGGAATAACGTTAAACGATTACACAGGTTTAGATTCATTATTTCCTTTTAAATTTATATCCACATTTATTGAGAGAATGGTACCTGTTCATCACAACGCGAACTTATATCCGAAGTCAGATCGCTCTATAAGGAGAATATTTTGGTAATAAAAGCGAGTTGTTTAGGATCCTCATGAGCTTCTATTAGTAGCCAAAATTTTCTCTTTCTTTTTGAGAAAGAGACCAATGTCTCCCACCAAAATACTTTTATCTTATGAAAAGATATGTTGGACTTCCAAGATAGTAAGACTGATATGGAATTAACTAACAGCCAACCAAATTGTTAAACCAACCGTATGGTACAATCACAGCCAATGAGTCGTCGAGATACAGGAGTCGAAATCAGTATGCAGTTTTTGTTCATTGCTATTGATTGTGCTGGCGTCACAACTGTGTTTTCAGAACGTTTTGGTCTTTGATAACTCGTAGCACGCAGAAATTTAAAAAGTACTTGGAAACATGATTTTTAAAAATCTAGTACACTAAGCCAAACATATCCCCGAACAGGTATGTCGATAGGCGCTGAAAATGTGTATTTATTTCACTTCGTTGCCTGCTTAGTGAAAACGTGACGTCATTACTCGTCGAAACATTTACCGGATGACCATCAGTTGCAACCAGTCGTCAATATCTGCCAGAATGACGTTAAACGATTACACAGGTTTAGATACATTATTTCATTTTCAAAAAAAAGATTCAAATGGCTCTGAGCACTATGGTACTTAAGATCTGAGGTCATTAGTCCCCTAGATCTTAGAACTACTTAAACCTAGAAACCTAAGGACATCACACACATCCATGCCCGAGGCAGGATTCGAACCTGCAACCGTAGCTGTCGCGCGGTTCCAGACTGAAGCGCCTAGAACCGCTCTGCCAACATGGCCGGCCTTTCCTTTTAAATGTATGTAAATTTTCAGCAGAGCATGCTACTGTTTGAATTGGACATTATCTTCTTGGAGAAAGGCACCTCCCGTAGGGAACATAATATGAAGTATGGGGCTAATCTATTTGTTCAAAAGTCCTCATAACGTTTAACCACGGCCCGACATTAGGAATGTCGTGACGCACCTGAAAAGCTACAAACTATGAGTCAGTGATGTCCCTACGTAAAC
This sequence comes from Schistocerca gregaria, assembly GCF_023897955.1. Taxonomy (NCBI): domain Eukaryota; kingdom Metazoa; phylum Arthropoda; class Insecta; order Orthoptera; family Acrididae; genus Schistocerca; species Schistocerca gregaria. The sequence continues at coordinate 178,646,399 of NC_064931.1, read as the reverse complement.
TCAACCTATTGACGCAGCTAGAACAAAGGACGTTCCGTCAGACCGGAAGGCAATATTCCGTTGGCAAGCACTCAATGATTTGCATATTTTCCTCCTCTTGGCATTCAATAAGTTGACCACTGATTTGATAAATGCAAGTCCTGTATGATATTCTTTAAAGACGGAGGTCTTCTCTCTTCTGTAACGTCGCACAGACTGTAAAGTTTATTACTTTTTTTTTAAAAGTTCTTGGAAGGTTTCTTTTGAATAACCTACACCTGTTACGCAGTTTTCACTTTGAAGAATAATATACTTCATAAATACTTAGTACAGAAAAAAATTCCAGTTGCAGTTTGAATATCCAAAAAACTGTCAATTGAACAGATTATATTTACTCTGACAAATCATCTAACAGAATCAGTGCATAATAAATTATTATTATATTTTATAACATGATTAAGACTTCTGGTTTCGTCGACCACGGGCCCTCATGCTAAAACTGAAATACACTGTCTAAGAAGAGAACAGAGGCACCCAGCATACATACTTGAACGTCAGTGGATCTTCATGCATGTACACACCATGGCCGTGTATGTAAATGATTGGAGTTGCAGTGCACTGTGACAGGTAAAAGGGCCACAAGAATGCATTATTTTTGTACTTGTTTAGTGCTGTTACCAGGCCTGGCAGGATATATATATGGAGCATGCATAGCATCAGATGTTGAGTGGTCAGTGTACAGGATACAGAGGTGCCTGATACTGCTGTGAGAAAACGTTATCAGCACCTTACGTCGCGCGGAATGGTCGCGCGATCTAGGGCGCCATGTCACGAATTGGGCGGCCCCTCCTGCCGGAGATTCGAGTCCTCCGTCGGGCATGGGCGTGTGTGTCGTTCTTAGCATAGGTAAGTTTAAGTAGTGTGTAAGTCTAGGGAGCGATGACCCCCGTAGTTTGGTCCGTTAGGAATTCACACACATTTGAACATTTTGAGCACCTAACAGAGTTTGGAAGGTGCTTTATTGTGGCTCTCTACTTGACTGGCTGATCGAATCGCTCGGTATCGAGATTTGTGGAGCATTCGGGTATGACAGTGTCTCGACGTTAGACTGCTTTGTAACGTGAGGACAGGCATAAACGTCTGGCCCCCACAACGAAGGATCCCCATATTGTGCACCGAACACATCGTGACCCCTTCACATCGCCACCTGCCATCCAGGGACAAGTAATGTACTCCCTGCAACATTCTGTCTCATCCCACACCATTAATTGGAGACTAGCAGCAACAGGACTTATGAGTTACCGTCCCATGCGTAGGCTGCCGTCAACTCCATAATACAAACGGCTGCGTTTTGAATGATGCTGTGAGCGGGAAACTTGGACTGCTGATGAATGGAGTCGAACTGCGTTCAGCGATGAATCGTGGTTCTGTACTACCCGGAATTACCGTTGTCTGCGAACATGACGGCGACCTGAGCAGAGATTCCCTTCATCGAAGATTTTGGGGAGACACTCCGGTATTACTCGGGCGTCATGGTGCGCGGAGCCATCAGGCACGACTTCAGATCATGGCCGGTAGTTACTGAGAGAATTCTGACAGCTCAACGGTACATCACGAGCATCCTGTGTCCTCGGGTGTTACTTCTCACGCAACAGTATCGCGGTGACATTTTTCAACAGGACAACGCTCGTCTACACATACCTCGTGTATCTATGAACCGTCTGTGTGATGTTGAGGTACTTCCGTGGCCAGTGAGATCCCCATATCTTCCCCCTAAAGACCATATGTGCGACCAGCTCAGGCGTCAACTCCGTCCCCGTGACTGTCTCCAGGATATCAAGGGCCGGTTGCAACAGTTCTGGGCCACTTTGCTTCGGCAGATGATACAACGGTTTTATGATACCCTTCCCAACCGAATCACTGCATACATCCAGCCAGAGGGACTGATAAGTGGACTTATACTGCCAAGTTTTTTGTAAATTTGATTCGATTTTGTAATCACTGAAATAACCTGACATGCCCTCTAAACCTGTGATGTTTTATGTCATTTCCTCCTCTCCTTCTGAATGTTTGACTTTTTCTGTCAGGCAATGTCCAATGCTTCTTCTTTAGCCAGCCATAGATCGTCGAGGGTGCATCTGTGGGGGCAGGCAGGGTATTGTAAGAGATGTTCCATGTCCTGTCGAGTGCCGCAGTCGCATTTGTCGCCATAGTAGACACAGAAGTTTTCTGGCTTTTATCCTATCTACATGAGAGGAAGCAGCTTTGATATAGCAAAAACATGGTGTGTAACCTGGTTCTCCGTTTCGTATGTAGCGCATCGACGGTCTACGAGGTTGTAAGTAGCCTGTTTAGGTTTTTTTATTGGTAACGCCACATAGCGCTCTGTATGAAAAATCACTGGCTGTGCTGTGTGCAGTCAGTGGCTGGTTGGCATTGTTGTAATACTCGCCATTGTAGCGTTGGGCGGCTGGATGTTAACAGCGCGTAGCGTTGCGCAGTTGGAGGTGAGCCGCCAGCAGTGGTGGACGTGGGGAGAGAGCTGGCGGAGTTTTGAATTTACGTGCAGTAATGAACAGCTTATAGTCAAAATCATCGTGTCGGCGAGTAGCCTATTGGTCATTGTTACGTCGTGTCGGCGGTTCCATCTCAAAATTCGGTGCACCTTGCCAATTTCTTTCATAATTCCCGAAGTGTCTTGTGTTATTATTTTGTGGTTGTCCGCCCCCGGAAGCTGAGTGGTCAGCGTGACAGACTGTCAATCCTAAAGGCCCGGGTTCGATTCCTAGCAGGGTCGGAGATTTTCTCCGCTCAGGGACTGGATGTTGTGTTGTTCTAATCATCATCATTTCATCCCCATCGACGGGCAGTTCGCCGAAGTGGCGTCAACTCGAAAGACCTGCACCAGGCGAACGGTCTACCCGACGGGAGGCCCTAGCCACACGACATTTCATTTCATTTTGTGGTTGTTCCGTATTTCTAAGTCCTTCTTCCTGTGTTGGAGCGCGAGTGTCCTCTGAAATACGTAATTCTTGTATTACCTGTGTCAGCTGATCTTGAACTTCCCGGATTTCTCTTTGGTGTTGCGTATTAATTTGATTCTGATTTTGTTTGAATTTCCTAATTTGTTCGCACTCTTCTGTATCATTCAGTCATCATCTACCTTTGGAGATAAGTTAATGAACTGATCCGAAAGTTTGGCTACTTTCTCCGATAGTGTACTTATTTCCTCAGTGTGTTTTTGAACCAAATTTCAGAGTGTCCATTTGTGTTGAAATCGTATCTACTGTGTCCTTTAAGTTTTGCTGAGTTTTTGCAAGTTGCGTAACCGAATCGGTAGATGCAACTCAGTCAATTTTAGCTTGCAACGTCTCATGATTTTCATGAACAATAGTTTGCAGTTCTTTTATGGCTGATTCGTGATTCTGTAATGTATTTTCATGCCGCGAAAAAATAGGTTGGAAATGCTCACAAATTTGTGTTTTTACGTTATTACAGACTTTTTGACATTTTCATTCGATTTTATGCAACTCAGTAGTTAAATCTTCACGTGTTTGTTCAAGCGTATGTTCCACTGAGTCTAACTTTTGAAGCTTTTGTTCCATTGTGTCTAACTTTTGAAGATTTTGTTCCATTGTGTCTAACAGTTGCTGTGTTTGTCTCTGGTGTTGTTCCATTGTGTCTAACTTTTGAAGCTCCTGCTGTGTTTGTCTCTGATTTTGTTCCATTGTGTCTAACTGTTGCTGTGTTTGTCTCTGATTTTGTTTCATTTGTTGCATTAATTGCAATAATAATGTATTAGTGTCTGGAATCTGTTCCTCTTTGCTTTTCGGCAGTGCATTTGCACCGGCAACATTCACATTTTGACAAGCAAAAAATGTGTCTTGACTTATATGAGAAAACAGTGAGGACGCAAAACCTGAACGTACAGTATTTGCAAGATTGTGTCCTGTCATTTCGGATTCCTGACGCGAGCTGTTGCCGGCCGATCGATCGATAATGCTTCCCTGTTCACTAATTCTTTCACTGCCTACACCATTATTTGCAGCCCGCTCCATTTCCCTATGCACAATTACCAAATTACTACATTGAACAGTAGTTAATTCATTACACGGTGGCGCTAACACACTGCTTTCGTCTTCACTGTCATTTCTCAGTTTACTTTGTAGCCTAGTATTACGTTTTTCACACGCCATTATTGTCACAATATTTCACACGACAACACAGAAAAACACAATTTGAAGAGCAAAAATAAGAGAACACATTGACATAGCAAATAATATCTAGTTAATTGCAAGCGCAGCTGCGAAATACTTGGTGCAAATCTACATGCATGCCACAACTGTTTTACTGTACAACAATGAAAGACTACAACTACAAAGGAGATCCTCTCTACAATCACGCGCTAGCAATAAACAAAATCTACACTAATTACACAAACTACAAGAAAAAACTCAGAAGATTCCAGTGAGGTATCCTCGGCTAAGGGTCGACATATGAAACGTCCCCTTACAAAAATTATACAAGACTGTGCTTAAACTGACACACAATATTTTTTTAGCGCAACGCAATCTGACTTTCAGTAATCCCTACAAGAGAATCGCCCTGACTAACATTAACCTACATGTTTCACAAATCACTTACCTCGCAAAATCTTCGTTACTCAAACTACTGCAATACAGCGAGCGCCACTACTGCCAGCTAAATAAAAGATTCAAACTACAGAAGGCACTAACTACTGATAGGCATAGTTAGCGAATGAAAGATTTTAATAGAGAACAAACAATGCCGACGAAAATCTTTTGGACACTGTTATATCAATAGGATTTTGTTTCTACAGATGAATAACGCAAATTCTTGACCTCTGAAATTTTTATATGAGACTGCCACTGTATCGGAAACTGGTGTCACGAATATTTCGGTAAGAAAGTTAAGTGACCACGTGCACGTAATGCGTCGTGGGCACCCAGCTGCGCGACAGCCACCTGAAAACAAGCCATTAGTGTGTGCCTTTCAGAGGCACAAGGAAAAAAAAAAGAGGCCATTATCCTCGCTATTGACATTCCTTTGTAGAAAGCATTGCAAAAATGACACGCTCATTACTTGGAAAAGAAGCTTATTTACATCTGCACACCTGATAATGACAAGCGTCTTTCTACGAAAGTTGAGAGAATTTGTACTAACTTATGAAATGTCACATGACTATTTAATGATATTTTTATGCTTTGCCTTTCATAGTTGCTTATTTCATTTGATATCTGGTTTCCAGCTGTGTTGCAGCATTGGTTTTATAAAATAAAATTAAATGCATTTGCTAATGTGAACACTTTCTGTCAACAGATCTATTAAATAATCATTTTATGATCCTCGTTCTTCGAAAAAGGAGCACTTCGAAAGGAAAGAACTATAAGAAGGGATTAATAACAGTCACTGCATACTTAATTTTCTTTTCAACTACTTGGTAATTTTTTGTAGAATTAGCTTTTGTGGTGCACCACTTTAATGACATAGACATTAAGATGTGAATATACATTTCCCTTATCTGCATTGTTGTCTTTACTGTAATATTTTTTCTGCTTGAGCTTTGTCATCTTTAGATATAAGTTATTGCATTTGCTGCCGCTGTCTCCCAGGCATAGTGCTACTAAATTTCACTTTGTATTACTCTGTTAAGCTAGTTTTACGACTGATTTATTTTTCTTGTTTGCTGCTCATTGCCTTATATTAGTTGTAATATTGCTGCTTGCTTTGACAACTTCCATTTTTTGATTGCCTTATATTAGTTGTAATATTGCTGCCTGCTTTGACAACTTCCATTTTTTTCATTGCTGTTTGTATTAATTGTTTTGTGCTGCTGCATTGCCTTGTCCCTTAGTTTAGCATCTGAGCTCAGTAGGTTTAAGTTAGCTTAAGAGGGGGTAGACTATATAAGAAACTAACTATGAGGAATTGGAAGAAATGCATTGAGAAGTTATAAGAAAATGATTTGGCCAAAAAAGTAGAGTACAGTGGAGAAAAACTATTTTTGAAAGAGGATGTGAACAAAATACAGAAAGCATGCTTGGATAGGATATTTTTGGTGGAAACAAATGTTGAAATACGACGAAAGATGTACAGAATAAAGTTTTGGGTTGGACTGCAGTACCAAATGTCACACTGAAAACAAACCCTGTCCCGTATTTTGTGTTATTACGCTATGAATGAAGTTTTGGGTTGGACTGCAGTACCAAATGTCACACTGAAAACAAACCCTGTCCCGTATTTTGTGCTATTACGCTATGTGAATTTTTTTTCCTGTCTTTGTGTGTTTAGCTGATACGAGTTACGTTGTAGAATTTTTCTGATAATATGTTATTTACTTTGTAAAGATGTTTACACATTATTTATTCTGTTTTGTTCTAATGCTCATGTGTGAAGTTGAGGTTTCAAAAGTTATTCTGATCTTTTATGTATGTATTTATGTCATAATTTTTGTAACACTGATGTATTTGTTATTTAGATTCTTTTGTAAAGCCTGTATTACTGAAAATGTTATCTGTACTATTATGTTCTTTAATGATATATTTTGTACCTTTGTTATTGTATTCTCATGTTATAAAATTGTAATTGACACCAGTTCATCAAATTAAGTAACTTGTAAATTACATTTCACTGCACACATTTCTGTTGGTCATAGTATATAGACAATATGTGAGAAGAAGAACTGATAGTGTTTGCACGTGTGTTAATAATTCAGCAAGGGACTGGACAACAGCATTGCTGGTTCTAAGGACATTTCAAACAAATTCTTTGTGAGTGGACAAGTGGTGGTTTATGGACTTGCTGTATTCTCTGCAAGACTCTTCAATGGTGATTGTGCACCTGCACAGTTGCAACAAATGGCTGCTGGCCGTCTCTACAAGGACTACAGTGGGTCTGCACCTTTGATGACCCACCAATACCATTATTTCCACAAGTACTGCAGTGGGTCAGCACCTTTGATGACCCACCAATATCATTATTTCTACAAGGACTGCAGTGGGTCTGCACCTCTGGTGGCCCACCAATAGTAATCTCTACCAGGACTTCAGTGGGTCTGCTCTGTAATGACCTACCTACCGATAGTCTTCAACGTCGACTGACTCTGCTGTGGCCCATTACCTGTCTGCATGTCAAGAGTCAGCACTGTCTTTCCGTTGGAAGGACAACACTACTTCTTCAAGACTGCTTAGAAATCCACTACTTCCAAGTGCAATTTCTTTTATTGCTCAGACTTTGAGAGAAACACTGCAATTTTACTGTGATGAACGATCAGGACTGTCTTTATGGACTGTGAGAAAATTTTAGCTTTTGACCAACATTGTATCAATAAGTGTGTGCATTTGATATCTTTGTTATTGTAATTATGAAAAAAATTATCAAATCATTATTGGCCAGTGCCCAAAACAATTTGTAAAATTTTTTGTGGGGAGCATGGGGGCTATGTAAGTAGGCTGTTTAGTTTTTTTATTGGTAACGCCACATAGCGCTCTGTATGAAAAATCACTGGCTGTGCTGTGTGCAGTCAGTGGCTGGTTGGCATTGTTGTAATACTCGCCATTGTAGTGTTGGGCGGCTGGATGTTAACAGCGCGTAGCGTTGCGCAGTTGGAGGTGAGCCGCCAGCAGTGGTGGACGTGGGGAGAGAGATGGCGGAGTTTTGAAATTTGTAAGAATGGATGTCATGAACTGATATATATATTATGACTATTAAGGTAAATACATTGTTTGTTCTCTATTAAAATCTTTCATTCGCTAACTATGCCTATCAGTAGTTAGTGCCTTCTGTAGTTTGAATCTTTTATTTAGCTGGCAGTAGTGGCGCTCGCTGTATTGCAGTAGTTTGAGTAACGAAGATTTTTGCGAGGTAAGTGATTTGTGAAACATATAGGTTACTGTTAGTCAGGACCATTCTCTTGTAGGGATTACTGAAAGTAAGATTGCGTTGCGCTAAAAAAATATTGTGCGTCAGTTTAAGCACAGTCTTGTATAATTTTTCTAAGGGGACGTTTCACTGTTTACAGTGACAGATGACTCAAATTTGATCCTTATGCGGATAATGCAAGCATATAGTACCAGTTATCTTGCTGAAAAGGCAGCTAATAATTTCAAAGTATCAGCAGATGGTTGAAGGTACATTATCATAAAATTTTGACACGACTCAGTACATACAGTTCAAAATTACTCATGAAACAGCACAAGCTCTAAAAATAGTCTATTGAAACAATGAAATGCAATAAGCAGACAGTCGTAAATTCTTGCAGATAGATCACCATCTTAGCTGGAAACCAAACCCACATCCTAGAAATACACTCAAAGACAAAACGCCAACGCGCCAAGAAGGATGTATCCGAATGGGACGTAAATTGGTAGCTGTGATTTACATGTACAGATAAACAAATGATTACAGTTTCAGAAAAAACTGAATGATTCATTCAAGGAAAAGTGTTTCACAAACTGAGAAAATTATTAAAATGTTTGTCCACCTCTGGCCCTTACGCAAACAGTTATTCGGCTTGTCTTGGGTGTCTCCAGAGACGTTTTCGCTGTTCATCGGGGCTCAGTTCGAAGCTGGACTCATCTCTGAAAACAGTTCTACTCCATTCAGCGAAATCCCAGGCCGAAGACGTGACTGAAGACGCCAGTGTCAGCAGCGGGATACTAACCTGACTGTCGCCGCCATACAGTCCGACAGGCAGGAGAGATGATCTGGGATGCCGTTTCTTTTCGGACCAGGATCCATTTGGGTGTCATCCGCTATGGAGCGTTATGAGCAGGGCCCTCCAACCACCTCGGGATTCTGACGATCTAACGTGCCAGTTGGACAGAGTTTGGCACGATATCCCTAGGGAGGACATTCAACAACTGTATCAATCAATGCCAAGCCGACTACTGCCTGCGTATGGGTCAGACGTGGACCAACGCGTTATTGATTTGCAAAACTTGTGAAGCTCTTTTTCTAGAATAAATCATACATTTCTCTGAAACTGTAGTCATTTGTTTGTTTGTACACATACATCACATCCACCGATTTCAGTCCCATTCGAATAATTTCTTCGTGGTGATTTTTTTTTTACTTGAATAGTGTTTTCACTATAGTGAAGTGTGCTGTAAGTGTTATACCTGGAGTTATATCTAAAACATCCTGCAGAGACCTCTTACAAAAATTAGGTAGTTTGACAACGGTTTCAGAGCATATTTATTCGCTAGTGTTGTTTGTTTTTGACAATATTTCTCTTTCCTCAAAAAGTAGTCCAGTGCATGAATAAAATTTTAACACCAAAAACACCGTCTACAAGAACTTCATTGTCTTAATGTCAGCAAAGTAATAAGTGAGATAAAAGGGTATACATTTATTGAACATCCTGACAGAGCATATTAAATGTCTAATGACTACTGTGATAAAGTATAAGGCTGAATTAAAGAATTTTCTCTCTCTCAATTCCTTCTACTCAGTAGAAGAGTGTAACAGACGTCTCATCTTCCTGTCCCTTCTTCTTTCAATGTTTTCCCACAATCTTTGCCGGTTCTGCGGAGAAACTCCTCGTTTCTCATCTTATCGGTCCACCTAATTTTCAACATTCTTCTACATTAACACATCTGAAACGCTTCGAATCTCTTCCATCTCGATTTTTCCACAATTCAGGATTCAGTTCTATACAATGGTATGCTCCAAATATCCTCCAAACGTATATATTCAGAATTGTTTTTCGCAAATTAAAGCTAATGCTTGATACTAGTCGACAGCTTATTTTCAGGAATACCCTCTCTGCTTTTTGTGCCTGTGGTGTCACCGCCAGACACCACACTTGTTAGGTGGTAGCCTTTAAATCGGCCGCGGTCTGGTAATATACGTCGGACCCGCGTGTAGCCACTATCAATGATTGCAGACCGAGCGCCGCCACACGGCAGGTCTAGAGAGACTTCCTAGCACTCGCCCCAGCTGTACAGCTGACTTTGCTAGCGATGGTTCACTGACTTTTACGCTCTCATTTGCCGAGACGATAGTTAGCATAGCCTTCAGCTACGTTATTTGCTACGACCTAGCAAGGCGCCATGATCAGTTCCTATTGATATTGTAAATAATGTACCGTCAAGAGCGACGTTCTTCGATAATGGATTAAAGTTAAGTATTCCACCAGCTACGTCCGTTTTTCTCAATTCTAATTCCCTTGTCATGTTCCAGACCTCACGCCAGCCTGCGTGAGCTGAGACGCGTGCATTTCCGCCTCCTTTAGCAATACGGTGTTGGCTCTCCTGCCAACCACAACAGTGCCCTCCTTGCTTTCTTCGTCAAGTGTTGTTTTGCTACCGCGCAAGTAATTAAAATATAACTTCCTGTATATACCTTCGACTTTGTTTCGCCGCGCGGAGCGGTCGCGTGGTTTGAGGCAACATGTCACGGATCGCGCGGTCCCTCCCGCCGGAGGTTCGAGTCCTCCCTCGGGCATGTGTCTGTGTGTGTTGTTCTTAGCATAAGTTAGTTTAAGTAGTGTGTAGGTCTAGGGACCGATGACCTCAGCAGTTTGGTCCCTTAGGAATTCACACATATGTGAACATGTGCACCCTGGTTCCCTATAGGGTCTTTTCCAGATGCATAGAATAATAAAGAAAATTGCAGATTTTTTTAGCCTGTCTTGTACAAAGAAGGATATATAAATATCGATTGAATATCAAATTCAGCACAGTGCCGGCGCGCTGTGATGTGGCGAGACAGCGTTCGGCGCTGCAGTCATTTAGTTGTGAAAGCTGATTCATCTCCGACGTGTGCTAACGACCCAGCTGTCCTGCGCTGTAAACCTCAGACAACAACAACAGATATCCTCAGTGATAGCAACACGGTAGGAAAGCCGGAAGGACCAGCGGCAAATCTGCCGTGTTTCCTAATTACTCTTATAGCTTTTGCTCACAGACTTCCCTTTTCCATTTTTCTTTCTTGTCGGAGGTCTGACATTAGTTAACCAGGACAGCCCAGCCACACGTGAACCCCTCCTTCTCTTTGGAGGTCCCAAACATTTGCGAATACAAAGACAAGGAGATACAGTAGTGTAAAAAGAGTGGGAGAGGAAGTGAGAGAGAGTGTGAGGGAGAGAGAATATATTATCGTGTGGCTGGAGTTTCAGACAGAAAATTTTCAATATTGTTGTTGCTGTTGTGGTCTTCAGTCCTGAGACTGGTTTGATGCAGCTCTCCGTGCTACTCTGTCCTGTGCAAGCTGCTTCATCTCCCAGTACGTACTGCAGCCTACATCCTTCTGAATCTGCTTAGTGTATTCATCTCTAGGTCTCCATCTACGGTTTTTACCCTCCACGCTGCCTCCAATACTAAATTGGTGATCCCTTGATGCCTCAGAACATGTCCTACCAACCGATCCCTTCTTCTAGTCAAGTTGTGCCACAAGCTCCTCTTCTCTCAAATTCTATCCAATACCTCCTCATTAGTTATGTGATCTACCCATCTAATCATTTTCAATGTATGATAACTTTAAATAAACGGAATTTTATGGAATATTTTTCTTTTTTCTTGTGATAGATGCTGACTTCTTGGGTCGCATTGATTCTTGCTTTCGGCCGCATGCGGGACGCGGGTTTGACGCCCCTGAGCTAAAGCAAATCGACATCGCATCTTATGAGATATGTTGATAGCATCTTTCCACATGTCAAAGCGTTCTCCTCCTCAATACTCAGCCTCAGGTGTTCAACTGTGCGGGACACATTCACATGCACTCTTTTTTTTTCATTTGTCTTTTGTCTACCCAGGCCAGAGGAGGGAGTCGAACTTGCGATATCCATTTGACGAAGTATGGGCGTTGCCTCAAGGCACATTTTTCCTGTATATCCCATGGAATAAGGTTTAATGGTGCCAGGTCAGGGGAGTGAGGCGACTGTAGATCCACAAAAGACTGCTCTGTTTCACTGGGAAATCCCTCCGAATGTTCGTTATCGTCCTGCTGCGTGATGAATGCTTCAACAGTTACCTGGCATCCGTCTTCGGACGCTGTCATGTCGAGAAATTTTGGAACAATAATTATAAGGTTCAATCGAAATTCTAGCACCAGTCACCAATCGCCGGCCGGGATGGCCGAGCGGTTCTAGGCCCTACAGTCTTGGACCGCCCGACCGCTACGGTCGCAGGTTCGAAACCTGCCTCGGGCATGGATGTGTATGATGTCCTTAGGTTAGTTAGGTTTAAGTAGTTCTAAGTTCTAGGAGACTGATGACCACAGATGTTAAGTCCCATAGTGCTCAGAGCCATTTGAACCATTTTGTCACAAATCACTGATCGCCTGGAAGTTTCCCGTGAAGGGCAGATGGCTGCTCGTATACACATGTTTGGGAAACGCATACAGTCATAGCGATGAAACCAAGCTTTACCTATGATCCTTGTCATGTCTACCACAGCGTCTTAATCAGCAAAGAACTGCTGCACCATTCACAGTGCACCATGCATATTTACATGTTTCTTGGTTCCAGTTCCTGTACCAGTTTTAAGAGGTAGGCATGCTGTCCTCCTCTCTTTTCTGTCCTCTGGAATGTCAGTATGATCTCCCTGTGCCCTTTTCAGTAGGTTGTTACAGTTTATTGTGCGGTTGTGTTAAACGTTGTTGTAAATCACCATTTGTTTCAAATGTGATGGTATATCAAAGGTGGCACTGTCGGGATGATTGCAACAATAATTACATGCGATAAATAAACGCTGTTCAATAATACACGGTTAACGAGAATGGCGATGTCGATACACCGGTTCCCGTCAGATCACTCACTGTCGGGCGTGACCAGGACTTGGATGAGTGACCGTCCAGATACGCTGCGACCTCTTGACAATTTTCCCTTTGCCTTTATGGCAGAGGGGAAAGGAGAAGTGCCAGCATAAAGTCCCTGATTGCAAGTCTTTGAGCCAATGTCCTGGATTAAATTCCAAAACTCTCCGCAGTCTCGTGAAGTGACGGCATGCGACACTGTTGTTGGTGATCCGTCCGACGGATGGGGCGTTAAGCTTGGTTGACCCATGTGGTGATCTTCGTTAGGAGTAAGCTATGTACCGGCACCAAGTTCTACAATCTTCCTTCTCTCATCATGTTCAACACTAATGCAACACTACACTACACACATAGCATTACACTTGTCTACACTTAGCAGATACACTCACATCCATCACTCTAATATTTCGCAAAGAAAAGTGTCAATGGGAGCATATGGTAACGAAAACCTTTCCAATTTAGCTGCTGAACCTGCCCTTCGTGGTTTCCCAGTCATTCATTGCTGATTCCTCGTCTTGTGCTTGGACAAAAATTTCGTTCGCTCATACAGCAACAAACAACGTTGTCAACAGAGTTCTGCTACCTGCTTATAATCGCCAGTGTGCTGTTCACCAGGATGCTATAAATACTCGGCTATACGGGTGAAGGAAGACTGGACTTTGACATTCGGTCGGCATCCAATCAGTATAGGCAAACTGGTTGGTCAATGTGACAATGACTCGGGATGTCATCAGTAGTGGTCCATTTCAGATACCAACCCAAAATTCGCCTTACATAATCTAGGGAAACGACATAAAACCTAAATCAGAATTGTCAACTGGAGGTTTGGGTCCAAAACTTTCAGACTGAACAATAAAGTATCGTACATTAACAATAACATTTGTTTAGTGTCTGACGGAGATTCGGATTCCCCTCCTAGCCTAAGTATTAATAGGGAGGCGTCGGAGATACTCGGGCTATCGACTACAGCCACTGCTTGCGCCCGCCCGAGGCGCAACAGCCGTGGCAAGCACGTCAGGTGACGTTGCCCTTTGACGAGTGTTTACCGCACAAAACCGCGACCCGGCTCTGGCCAGCCACTCTGAAGCCCTTAGTTACAACGCTCCATTGAATAATAGAGTCCTGAGCTTGTCTGATTTACTTTGTGATGTATGTTGCTCCCTGCACTGTTATATACAATTACATCGAGTTTTCTAAGTTCTGGACTTGTTCTAGTCCGTTCGCTTCTTGGATTCCGTTGTCATCATCCTCCGGAACCGCCTGTTTAGTTCCGCCCTTCTCCACGTTACTACCAGCCTGAGTAATCATAAAGCCTGCCGGTGTGGCCGCGTGGTTCTAGGCGCTTCAGTCTGGAACCACGTGACCGCTACGGTCGCAGGTTAGAATCCTGCCTCGGGCATGAATGTGTCTGATGTCCTTAGGTTAGTTAGGTTTAAGTAGTTCTAAGTTCTATGGGACTGATGACCACAGATGTTAAGTCCCATAGTGCTCAGAGCCATTTCAACCATTTTTAGTAATCATAAACATTGCTCTAGCTACGCAGAGAAGGAGAGAAAAATTTCAGGAAGTTCCACGATAATGCGATAAAAAAGACTCACAACGTTCGGGCTAAAACTACTGACAACGCAAACTGCTTAAGCACAGTGGAGCTTACTGCGGAAAAAAGGTCTCGCTAACGATGAATCATAAACGTACTTCTGGCCTTGAAGCTTTATCACGGACAAATAAAAAGGAAAAGAATGAAAGTAATTCTTACATATTTTAAAATATGATATAGAAACGTTTCTGGCATTAACCACATTTGTTTTAAGAAAATCAATGTGAACTTCAGATACAACTACGTTCATTCTTGTTGATTTTTGTTACACGGGAATTCGTTCGTGATCTAAGGTCTGTTTCTGTGCCTAAAGTTTCGTTTCCTAATGATGGAGACATCATTAGTGGCTATTATAGATTAAAGTAGTACACTGTGAAACAAAATTTAAGGATCGTTTTTTCGAAATCCTCCCACTGCGACGCGTGCCGTGAAATTTGTCTCAAAGGTGCCTATGACTTTCCTTTGTAATTGTGCGAAAGCGTGGCGTCCTGCGACATCACTAGGAGTCGGTGATGCTTCAAACAGCAGTGAGTCGACACATGCCGAAAGAAGGCCACAGTTTAGAAGTTCATGTGAGCTGAAAGGTGGGTCAATGATGGCGCGTTGGCACCAAATTTCACCACAATTCTGCACAACTGATTCAGGAATCACAAGCTAGTGTGAGGAAATTGAGGTACGACGTCTATATTCCTTACCTACCAAACTCTGCTTGGGGTAGATGTTTACTAGCATGTAGTCTCAGGGATTTTTAAGGGTCAACAGATAAGCTGACTGAGTGATTCAAGGTGTCGACGCTGTGCAGTGACTCTGAAGCAGCTCCTTTTCGTAACACGTTTCTTTGACGCGCGTTCCACCAGTTACGCAGCCATACACACCATACATATTAGTTGTGCTCACGTCAATTACCGTGCTCTAGCTTGCAAGACAGTCTAACTGCAGAAGAGAAGGTGTCACATGTACGGACACTATGCGTCCAGTACTGTAGTGGAACTGGTAGTGACAGCTTTCAACCACCGAATTAGTGAGTCACTTGATGCAACAAACACTTCATTTCTCGTAGAGTGATCACGCAGCCTTTATCAATGTTTGTCCTGAACTTCTTCGAGCCGTACTAGCTCCTCATGAATCATTTTTGACAGTTGTAGTATATGTCACTCCAAGTTCGTAATTCTTTAACAAAGCAATAGTATGTAGTTAGTTCGAATCCCAGACTTCAGTCGCTAATAAATCTTTTACCGATACAGTTAATTAAAAAAAGATACTTTATTCATCCAGTATTTCTTACGGTTATGAGCTGTTTGGACTGGGAATAGGAGCCTGAGAAATGGTAACATACGACCTTATCTACAGAAAGCTTATAAACGATCGCTAAAATAAGTCACATTTTATCGCCTTCAGATCCAGGAAACCATATGTAGTTACAATGATCTTGCTCCAGTAGGTTTTATTTCTTGCTTTCTGACACACATCGTCCTGTATGATGATCCGCAGCAGATCTTTATCGAGAAGATTCCCTTGTCTGTTTCTTGGCTTATCTCGCGCTGTTTCCCACCGGAAACAAAATCTGGAATTTTCAAGGGGATCGGGAGACGTCCTTCCAAACCACCGTAACCTGCGCACAGAGGACGACTGCTTCCATTTTTTATTTGATTTTCGGTAGCTAATGGTCATTTTGCCAAAGAGAAGATAAATTATTGGTGTACAGTACAAAACATAAATTCATCACATAATATGAGAGCATACAGATACAAGTTTAACAAAGGGACTGAAAAGGCTGCAATTTACTCACATGCACGTGTAATATTGAACATTAGGTTTTGGAAATTAAAAACAAATGGAGGAACAATTTAACAGTATTAATGATTAACGATGCTGTTCTGGCAAAAATATAAATAATGATACAAGTGCGCCTTTAACAAAAGTGATTGGCGTACTGTGTAAAATTTTACAGTGTAGTTTAATAGAGTTACTTGTTCTGCCAATACAGATTTCAGAAAGAAAACGACAAGAACAGTAAAAGTAGAGATAAAAATGTTCTGTGCTTAAAGTAAAATAATTACATATATAAAATACGTGTTAACATGAAACGTCGGTTATTGCTACATTATTACTACAAAGATATCTTGGAAGCTTGAAAAAATTTGAAAAGTTCTGTACTGTATGCGCTATTATTCAAAATAAGTAGAATGTTGACACTCGTAGGAAACTCTGCTTTCAGACTACCTAACTGTTGCAAAAACGATTGTCTGTGCCTCTTACATTTTGCACGTGCAAAGAAAGTGTGATTGGCGTCACCTTCTGTAGTGTTAGTGCAGTCGCAGAACAAAGTTGGAGTAATTCTAGTGCTGAGAACATGCATCGGAAAACTTCCGTAGTTGATTTTCATGCAGCAGACAGTGGATATCAGCCATCTGGGGTACACTAAAATCACGAAATGTGGGTCTGTGTGGAATAACAGACTGAACACAAGATGAATACCTTCCCCTGAAGAACTGAGACATGTTCCAGTCCTGTCGTCATTGTTGAGAGGCGTTGTGTGCCCAGAGGGTACAGTTCTGAAGGTGTAAGTTTGAGGTTGTTTAAGGTTCCAGATTTTGTGACTTCTTTACTGAGAATGCCGATTTCTTCATTGTGAATGAACCCGCACTGAAAGTTAACCAAAAGAAATTCTACGGTCTGCCTATAAATTTCACACTTGATACACTGTCAAATGAGTGTCAAGATGAGATTGCTGGTTTTGTATTCCACTTCTTACGCCTTAGAGATTGTAGACGCGACAAAGAATAGGACAGAATGAGTATCTTGGAAACCTGGACGGAGCTGATATATTTTAAGGCTTCTAATACAGCTACAGTTTCGGCGGAAAAATTGAGGGTTCTTTCAGCATTTGTGAGACTTATGTTTGTAGCAGAGAAAGACACATCTCACATTTTCCCTGTCTTTCGAGCTATCACTATATACACGCTGAAGGTCCAACCATTTTTGGTATACTTCCCACATTCTATCAAGATAGAAGAGTGGGTTGTCCGTTAGATATATGCGCACTTGATTGATGAGGACTGAGTAAGTGTGTCTATACAGTGATTCCGTGATGATACTAACTTTCAGGGATAACTGAAAAGGCTGTGTGCATCAGTTTCAGAAAGGACCCTGGTCCGGAAACGACCGAGTCGAAGTTTATAAGCGAAAATTGTTCTGATACCTATGACAGAGGAATACATGTACCGATATTATTGTTGCTAAGATTGTATCGTAGGTAACTTTCAGAGGTGGTAGTATGTGGCAAGACAAGAAAAAATGTCCAGTAAACATTGCCTTTAAAATGCATACTTTAAGAGCTGTGAGCACTTGTTCATCAACGATACAGTGTAACACATCTCTTCTACTGCACACTCTTTGGTTTCCATTTGGTTAGAGGAAGTAGTACGGATCAAAACAAGAAGAAATGTCCAGTATATATGGGCTCTAAAACATATACTTTAAGAACAATGGGCAGTTGTTCAGTAATAGAGATGTGATCATTTTACACTGGGACTTGATGTAAGCTTTTCTTTCCGAAATCACACAACCCTCCGACAACTCTCAGTTTTTGGAGCTGAAGATCTCTGCTTACACTGACATATCCTCCTGTGACATCCAGGAATATAGTTGTGGTCATTTCGTTCTTCGAAAAAAGTGTCACGATATCTGTTGACGAAAGAGTAATATTGTCAGTTGTGCCTTTTCCCCTTCTAAAAGGCAAGTTGGAAAGAAGGTAAGAGACTGCGTTATTCCAATCACCACTCCAGTTGTTGTTTAACTAACCGTTCCAGTGTTTTCCATATAAAAAAGAAAGCGCAATGGGCAGTGCGTATTTGGCTGGCTACTATATTTGCCTCTTTTCACGACTGGGTCAGTTATGTGTGTTCTCCATCTTCAAGGAAGTCTATAGATACACGCAGAAGGGCAGTAGCGGATTGGACAGCTTGTTACGTATCATTATCGATTCCTGGAGAGCTGCCTGTGGCCGAGTGGACTGCCCTCGTCAATTCTGCTCATGTAAACGAAGAAACCAGGCAGTCATCAACGTGGAGGTGACCTGGTGGATCTGTGATTGGTCGAGGATGCAATGAAGGAGAAGAGATTCGATTAGCGAGTTTCTTCAAGCAAGTTGTTTCCATCGCAGGAGCGTGGTCCAAGGGCGCCCATACTACAACTTAAGGGTATGGAGAATTTTTAATATTTTGGAAGACAAATGACAACTTGTAAGTAGCCATAAGAAGTTCCTTTTCCTACCCTGTTAAAAATCTACGTAAGGGGGACTTTTAAACCATTTTCTTGAAAGAAAAACACCTGACTACACTACATTTTTTCCTATCCCTGAGATCTAGGGGTAGACACCTCCCTTTCCCCCGAGTAAAGGGGGCGTGGCCAAAGCGCTTCTTACTAAATTTATTGATTTTGTGCCATAATTTTTTGCTACTAGTTCGTTTAGCTAATGAAGGACCAAAATTTATCGCCCTTAAGGACTTTCTTAACTTGTGCTTTTATTCTCGTGTAGTACAGGAAATTATCGAGCGTTTGTTGCATGCGATGAACACTTAACGCAAGACGGCGCCGTTCCAATGCCTGAGAGCAGGTAGGGTTCTGCCAAACAGGCGGGGGATTCCTGACAACAAGAAAGTGTTTCTTCCGAGGAATAAAAGCACGTGCTGCATCGTCAGTGGGCTGTTTGCGGAGGTAATACGTAGATGGTGCAATGGATAGATTGTTCTAGTATGGTCGTGTAATGTGGCCAGGACGCCTGTTCAATTTTCCATGGATTAGAGGGGAAAAATATTCTAGTACTGTTCAGATGTTTTGTGATCGTTATCTCAGCCTAGAAGTGATCGGACCCTTGCGAGTCCGTTTTGATTCACCATTTGTCGAAGCAAATTAAATCATCAAAATAAAGCCTGTTAGCAGCTGATCTATTACGATTTGGTGCTGATACGACTGTAGGCCATCCAGCATTTAGGGAAATTGGAGTGCAACAAATCTGCGCAATTCAGATTTGCAGCGATACATAATCAAGCTTGGTGCTGAACGTTATCATCCCGTTCAGACAAGATACCTGGATGGAAGTTATCTAAATAAACTGTCTCAGCCACTTGTTTGGACTCTACAGCCGGGAGGCTTGTGCACCGAAGCGATGCAGAGTTCAGTTGTATGAATCTTTACCCTAACTGCTATTGCCTGAATGTGCGTCGAAGTTACATTTATAGGTATTCACTGGAAAGGACTCTCACAGTTTAATAAAAGAGCGACTCCGCTTTTGCATCTTGTCGATCCTTCCGTAGCAGCTCGTAACCTGGGCAGTGGATATTAATATTGGGTTTCAGTCACGTTCTACTCAAAGATGCTACAAAATCACTATTCCGGCATAGTTATCTCTAGAAAGGTTCCCGATAAGGTAGTAAAGAACTAGTCATTGTAGTTGTTTAGAAAATAACCTGTTACGTTTCATTATTTTCAGAAATGGTTCAAATGGCTCTCAGCACTATGGGACTCAACTGCTGTGGTCATCAGTCCCCTAGAACTTAGAACTACTTAAACCTAACTGACCTAAGGACATCACACACATGCATGCCCGAAGCAGGATTCGAACCTGCGACCGTAGCAGTCGCACGGTTCCGGACTGCGCGCCTAGAACCGCGAGACCACCGCGGCCGGCTTTCATTATTTTCAAATGGTTCAAAAGGCTCTGAGCACTATGGGACTTAACTTCTGAGGTCATCATTCCCCTAGAACTTAGAACTGCTTAAACCTAACTAACCTAAGGACATCACACACATCCATGCCCGAGGCAGGATTCGAACCTGCGACCGCAGCGGTTGCGCAGTTCCAGACTGTAGCGCCTAGAACCGCTCGGCCGCCCCGGCCGCCATTATTTTCAAACTTCCCTTCTGTGACTCATTGATTTAGCGGCCTGCGAATTAATCTAATAAAGAATGTGAATATTTATTATGTTTCCTAGTATATGCCGGAAATCTGACAGGTCGATTGGTGCTTCTACCGAAATTTGTTCGACGATTCCTATAATGATATTGAGAAATTTCTCAAAACTCGAACTGTCGTCGTGACGTGATGTATTGTTGTTACCGAGCGAGGTGGCTTAATGGTTAGCACACTGGACTAGCATTCAGGAGAACGACGGTTCAAACCCACATTTAGCCATCGAGACTCTTGTTTTCTGCTATTTCCTTAAATCGCTGAGGGCAAACACCGAGATGGTTCCCTTCAAAGCGAAAGGCTGACTTCCATCCCCATCCTTAACACAACCCGAGCTTGTGTTCCGTCTCTAATGACCTCTATGTCAACGGGACGTTATACAAACAATCATCCCTTCTTCCTTCCTCGAATTAGTGTTGAGAGAGACGTCAACGATGTCATCCATGAGAATGGGTTGTCCGTGTACTATTAGAAAAACTAGGAGCCTGGAAATAGACACAGGAGTTGAAGTGGTGTGGATTGGAAGAAATCGGTTGGCTTGGGCCATAGTGGCTTTGCGGATATTGCTGCAGGTTAGGAAGAATAGCTTTGACGTGTATATGTCCGATTGTAGTACACGTCTGGCCGTGGCATAGTAATTACTGGGAATTTAGTTGTGGCGCGCCTGTTCTGATCCTCACTTTGACCAATGTCAGCAAGAAGTGCTCGTCTCGAAGGCGGATTCTGCGGTGCCGTCGCGCTGGCTGGTGACGACATCGACAACACTCTAGCATAAGAGCGGTCTGACGTACGAGGCAGCTGGGGCACAAGGCCATGGTAAACACGCTCTCGTCTGAGTGCAGCGAGACAGTTATGCTCGGGGCACTGTCTGCCCACTGACAAATGTTTTCCTTGACGGATTGGGTAACACGGTTAGTTCTGTGACGTACACTTGTAAGGCAACCCATCTATTCAGACAACGTTTTGTTTCCCTATTTTCCAGTTTTATGATTTTGTAACGCGTCTACAGATATCATGTAGCATTCAGTGAGAAAAGCGGTACTGCAGAACGCACGGAGTCATTTCAGTTTCCACGCTGGCTCACGGAACCGGCGGGCAGTGTGGTGTCGTCAGTGGACTGTGGTGCGAGGCGCTGTGGCTGTAACGAAAAAGCCCTTTACGTCAGCAGCGAGATACGTACGGAAAGCAGTGTTATCATGGAGCGAAACAAGTAACCTGCTTAATAAATAATTCCTAATCAATTTCGCTTTTTTTCAGTATAGATGTTAGTATAACCCTACAGGTCATAAGTACTTTCTTGGAACAATATCACAACGCCAGAAATCAGTAATTGTAATAAATAAATGAACAAAGTTTAAGCTAGCGAAAATGTACGAACGGCTACCAAATATCACGAGTGTATGTAGGAGGTACAGACTGCGCGCCAAAGTCGTCAATCGCCTACATGGATGCGTTCCAATCTGTTTCTGTCGTAAGACCATGCTCTCATTAGATTGTTAATTTTCAGTTCATCATTATTAAATGTCTAGACATTATCAGTTTATTGTTTTAAGTTAATAAATACATCATAATGATATCCCCTTCGAACGTTATTCCGAGTAATATAGCTTCCTGCCTTATCACTTAGAAGCACAGGAAATAGAACTGCACTTCACAGAGAACCCGACGGTGCTGATACCGCTTCTGCCAGGGACATACGAGGTGCGACAATAAAGTAATGAGGATGTGAAAAAATGTTGCTTACCGTTTTAGTCAAGTTTAGTGTTGTCTCCTTCAAAGTAGTTCCCTTCTAAATGCACCCACTTTTTCCAGCGCTTCTGTCACTGATGGTAACATTTCTGGAACTCATCTTCTGTAATATCCTCCAAGACCCTCGTCATAGCTTTTTGAACATCTTGTGTTGTTTGAAAATGGTGTCCCTTGACCACCGTTTTGACTCTTGAAAATAGAAAAAAGTCGGACGGAGCGATATCTGGTGAATAAGGTGGCTGTGGTAGTACTGAAATTTGTTTTGAGTTTAAAAATTGCTGTACTGACAGAGCAGTATGGGATGGCGTATTATCTCATACCAAGATCTTCAGTTATTATTAGACGTACCGTTTCTCGATTGATGTTCAGTTCTTCTGCAATAATTTTCACGGATAATCTTCGATCAGATCGTACGAGTTCACGCACCATGGCCAAGTTCATATCCGTCCGTGAGGTTGATGGTCGTCCACTGCGATCTTCATCTTCAACATTTGTTCTGCCTTCACTAAAAATTTTATGCCAACGAAAAACTTGAGCTCTTGACATAATCTCCTTTCCAAAAGCCTTCTGAAGCTTACCGTAAGTTGTCGTCTCGTTTTCAACCAATTTAAACCAAAAGGAAATGGCATACCTTGCGCAATATTATGCGGTTCCATTTCCGTGACGAGAGACACAAATACGTGTTAGCTTAATCCAGCACAACTCACCACTGAGCAGTTGCATCGATGTGCCGCTTGGACTAGAAGCAGCTTATATACCAAGGCCAAATATATTGATCCTACACAAGCCTGCAGGGTTTCCAAATTTTGCAAAGAAAATCAGTCTCATTACTTTATTATCGCACCTCGTAAACTTCGATAGCTTCTCGCAAAAGAGGCAGAAGGAATCCTAGACGACTCACTAAGATAGTCCAGCGACAAATTGTCTTCGTCTCCGCAAAACTCAGATGGAAAAGTACGGCCAGTCATACTGTACGCCTCTCATACCATCGTTTATGGAATCACTGAGTAAACTGACACATTTCTGGAGGTTTGGTATAAGTGGGCAGGGGTCCTACCACGCTGGCTGTAGTGGTGGTGACAACGCGCAGACATTTGGTCTGGCGGCGACATTCTACATCTACATCTACATGACTACTCTGCAATTCACATTTAAGTGCTTGGCAGAGGGTTCATCGAACCACAATCATACTATCTCTCTACTATTCCACTCCTGAACAGCGAGCGGGAAAAACGAACACCTAAACCTTTCTGTTCGAGCTCTGATTTCTCTTATTTTATTTTGATGATCATTCCTACCTATGTAGGTTGGGCTCAACAAAATATTTTCGCATTCGGAAGAGAAAGTTGGTGACTGAAATTTCGTAAAAAGGTCTCGCCGCGACGAAAAACGTCTATGCTGTAATGACTTCCATCCCAACTCGTGTATCATATCTGCCACACTCTCTCCCCTATAACGTGATAATACAAAACGAGCTGCCCTTTTTTGCACCCTTTCGATGTCCTCCGTCAATCCCACCTGGTAAGGATCCCACACCGCGCAGCAATATTCTAACAGAGGACGAACGAGTGTAGTGTAAGCTGTCTCTTTAGTGGACTTGTTGCATCTTCTAAGTGTCCTGCCAATGAAACGCAACCTTTGGCTCGCCTTCCCCACAATATTATCTCTATGGTCCTCCCAACTGAAGTTGTTCGTAATTTTAACGCCCAGGTACTTAGTTGAATTGACAGCCTTGAGAATTGTACTATTTATCGAGTAATTGAATTCCAACGGATTTCTTTTGGAACTCATGTGTATCATCTCACACTTTTCGTTATTTAACGTAAACTGCCACCTGACACACCATACAGCAATCTTTTCTAAATCGCTTTGCAACTGATACTGGTCTTCGGATGACCTTACTAGACGGTAAATTACAGCATAATCTGCGAACAATCTAAGAGAACTGCTCAGATTGTCACCCAGGTCATTTATATAGATCAGGAACAGCAGAGGTCCCAGGACGCTTCCCTGGGGAACACCTGATATCACTTGAGTTTTACTCGATGATTTGCCGTCTATTACTACGAACTGCGACCTTCCTGACAGGAAATCACGAATCCAGTCGCACAACTGAGACGATACCCCATAGCTCCGCAGCTTGATTAGAAGTCGCTTGTGAGGAACGGTGTCAAAAGCTTTCCGGAAATCTAGAAATACGGAATCAACTTGAGATCCCCTGTCGATAGCGGCCATTACTTCGTGCGAATAAAGAGCTAGCTGCGTTGCACAAGAGTGATGTTTTCTGAAGCCATGCTGATTACGTGTCAATAGATCGTTCCCTTCGAGCTGATTCATAATGTTTGAATACAGTATATGCTCCAAAACCCTACTGCAAACCGACGTCAATGATATAGGTCTGTAGTTAAATGGATTACTCCTACTACCCTTCTTGAACACTGGTGCGACGTGCGCAATTTTCCAATCTGTAGGTACAGATCTATCGGTGAGCGAGCGGTTGTATATGAGTGCTAAGTAGGGAGCTATAGTATCAGCGTAATCTGAAAGGAACCTAATCGGTATACAATCTGGACCTGAAGACTTGCCCGTATCAAGCGATTTGAGTTGCTTCGCAACCCCTAAGGTATCTACTTCTAGGAAACTCATGCTAGCAGATGTTCGTGTTTCAAATTCTGGAATATTCCATTCGTCTTCCCTGGTGAAGGAATTTCGGAAAACTGCGTTCAAAAACTCCGCTTTAGCGGCACAGTCGTCGGTAACAGTACCATCGGCACTGCGAACTTCTATGACAATGTTAAGCAACTGAAACACTGAATCTGAAGGGGAATGCACAGTTCCACTTGGCATCGGATTCCTTATAAATAGACATATTCTGGAAGTGTGCGATCTGAAAGCCAGAATACCAGCTGGTTGTTGAGGAATCTGTTCTGACCCATTAATGTTAACTTTCCTTGAGTAGCACGTAACATGCAAGATCTCTTTTTCACAGATAGTTTCCTGCCTAATTTCTTCATTTATTAGTGAGACGTCAACATCGTTAATAACTCCTTGCTTTGCAGTCTAATCAGGGTTATAAGCCTCCATGTGATTTTCAGAAAAAAGCTGTAGATCCACTGAAATATTTGCAGCGGACTCCGAACGAATTTTCACCTTAATCCTATTTCTTCCTGCGTTACCTACACTGAATATACCTTTTTCCCGAGAACACTTTTAAGGTACAGCAGCACGTAAAGGGCCATAGGGTGAAGTCTACCAAAGATGTTGTAGAATTATAACTTTCGACAAACACGTAGTCGTGTCCTTCATCTGTCTCTGAATATTTATTCCACTTTCTCTGGTTGTCATTGCACTTTGGAACATTTATCCCCGAAGCTGGATGGAGACTGAGCTAACTTCAACGGCGACAATACTAGTTTGTTAAGGTGTTCCCTCTAAGTCCATGTTAGTGTAGTATCTGAGCTTGAGCTGAGCCACAGTTTATAGCCCCCCTATCAGCACTATTTACTGATTGACTTAGGCACTGAAACTCGAAAGATGCAGGTTACATGAAGTTGTTATTTAGATACTCGTAGACTATCGCGGCGCACACAATGAAGTAGGTCTGCAATCGACAACCGCCCGAGTGGACTGTAGATTGCTTACATTAAGTCTACGATTTTTGAGCTGTTGCGCATTTCATCCAACTGGAAATTGTACCGCATGTACTATAATGCAGTCCGAAGGTTTTTATTAATATTACTCACTCAAAACAGAAAAATTATAAAAACATTATTTCCAACAGATTCAGAAGGCTGTAGGCTGCAGTACGTATTGGGAGATGAAGAAGCTTGCACAGGATAGAGTAGCATGGAGAGCTGCATCAAACCAGTCTCAGAACTGAAGACCACAACAACAACAATTTCGAAATACTATAGATCTCACATCCATACTGTGCCATTGGCTGGATTAATGTCCCATACATCTGGAATTACAACTTTCTTTGCAGGTTGTAATTCCCGACTTCGATTCTAGTTGACCATCTGACATGGAGCACTCTCTGTAAAAACCGCCCCAAAGCACAAAAATTTTTGACACTTATATTACCGCCCTTCAGGTAGTAATCTACTGAGCTGGCCTCTTGTATCGTGTTGATTTCCTTTTATGAGCAGATATTCTGCCTTCGATGCATCCACATAGCCTACCTTGGTCACTGCTGTCACCATGATGCGGCACATAATTGCCCCTACCAGCTTTTCCGAGAATTTAAAACAATGGCTCTGAGCACTATAGGACTTAACTTCTAAGGTCATCAGTCCCCTAGAACTTAGAACTACTTAAACCTAACTAATCTAAGGATATCACACATATCCACGCCCGAGGCAGGATTCGAACCTGCGACCGTAGCGGTCGCGCGGTTCCAGACTGTAGCGCCTAGAACCGCTCGGCCACTCCGGCCGGCCCGAGAATTTAGGTACAAATCATAGCTCACATAATTATACACTGAAGCGCCAAAGAAGCTCACATAGGCATGCGTATTCAAATACAGAGATTCGCAAATAGTCAGAATACGGCGTTGCTATTGGAAACTCCTATATAAGACAAGTGTCTGGCGCAGTTGTTAGATCAGTTACTGCTGCTACAATGGCAGGTTATCAAGATTTAAGTAAGTTTGAATTTGGTGTTATAGTTGGCGCACGAGCAGTGGGACACAGCATCTCAGAGGTAGCGATGAAGTGGGGATTTTCCCGTACAACCATTTCACGAGCGTAGCGTGAATATCAGGAATCCGGTTAAACATCAAATCTCTGACATCACTGCGGTCGGAAGATGATCCTGCAAGAACGGGACTAACGAAAACTAAAGAGAATCGTTCAACGTGAGAGAAGCGCAACCCTTCCGAAAACTGCTGCACTTTTCAGTGCTGGACCATCAACAAGTGTCAGGGTTCGATCCATTCAACGAAGCATCATCCATATGGGCTTTCGGAGCCGAAGGCCCTCTCGTGTACCCTTAATGACTGCACGACACAAAGCTTTACGCCTCGCCTGGGCCCGCCAACACCGACATTGGGTTGTTGATGATTGGAAACGTATTGCCTGGTCGGACGATTCTCGTTTCAAATTGTATCAAGCGGATGGACGAGTACGGGTATGTAGACAACCTCGTGAATCCATGGATCCTGCATATCACCAGGGGACTGTTCAAGCTGGTGGAGGGTCTGTAATGGTGTGGTGCGTGTGCAGTTGGAGTAATATGGGACCGCTGATACGTTTAGATACGACTCTAACAGGTGACATGTATATGAGCATCCTGTCTGATCACCTGTATCCACTTATGTCCATTGTGCATTCCAACAGACTTGAGCAATTCCAGCAGGACAATGCGACACCCCACACGTCCAGAATTTCTATAGAGGGGCTCCAGAAACACTCTTCTGTGTTTAAACACTTCTGCTGGCCACCAAACTCATCAGATATAAACATTATTCAACATGAGATTTTCACTCTGCAGCCGAGTGTGCGCTGATATGAAACTTCCTGGCAGATTAAAACTGTGTGCCCGACCGAGACTCGAACTCGGGACCTTTGCCTTTCGCGGGCAAGTGCTCTACCATCTGAGCTATCGAAGCACGACTCACGCCCCGTACTCACAGCTTTACTTCTGCCAGTATCTGTAGAGATAGAGTAGAAGTAGAGCACTTGCCCGCGAAAGGCAAAGGTCCCGAGTTCGAGTCTCGGTCGGGCGCACAGTTTTAATCTGCCAGGAAGTTTTATTATTCAACATATCTGGCATACCTTACAACATGCTGTTCAGAAGAGATCTCAACCCCTCGTACTCTTACGGCCTTATGGACAGCCCTGCACGGTCCATGGTGTAATTTCCTCCAGCACTACTTCAGACGTTAGTCGAGTCCATGCCACGTCGTGTTGCGGCACTTCTGCGTGCTCGCGGGGGCCCTACACGATATTAGACAAGTGTACCAGTTTCTTTGGCTCTTCAGAGTATTTTCTATCAATAGGCGGTCTTGTAAAATTCCTCGTTGCAAACGCAGAATACAAAAAGATAAAAGGGCACCAAACTAATGAATCTGTGCTGGACGTCAACAACGTATGCCTGTTAGGGTTGTATACATATGATGAAATGAGACCTGTGATATTTCTGTTATTGTCTTTCACAGACAAAAATGCCAGGGACTGCTGGCATATCGTAAATATCAGTTCGTTCGCCAACGCAGCTCTTCTAGAGACTTATGCTATCTGAACTATCACCGACGCACAGTAATTCCTATATTGTACTAACGTGTTTTCGTGAACACCTCACAGACCAGAAGGTTCTGCCTGGACCCCAACGTCACTTGAGCGTTATCTTGTCAATGCTGCAGATCAGAGAATGCGGAGTTTGACTCCTGATTCAGTTAATCCCCAAGAACTTCTAGTAATTCAAGCCCGCAGCCTCTATAAATTCTTTAAATTTGTGTAACTTTCTGCTTTTTGCTATAATTGTTTTTACTGTGCTTCTGCAATTTAGCCTATGTGCCATGGTCAGGTATTCAATGATGTCACTTTAAGGCGTAGAAACACAATAAAAATAATAATGGCTTGTAGGGCTGTGTCTTGCTTGACTTTATTAGTATCAAGTAGGACTCACCACTACAAGGACGTTGTTATTTTTAACCCTGTTTCTACGTCGTAACATATCACCACTTACGCTTCTCAATGTCACATAGTCAGATATTGTATAGAACAATATAGAAGTTACAACAAAAAGCCGAAAATTAACACATTTAAATAATCCCCGGAGTTGTGGACGATAACCGAAGACTTTTGGTTCATCATCACCCCCTAGTGCTTTGCATACTTCATGAAATTCATTCTATGAGTCGCTGGCATCATTAGGGCCAAGGAGAGAAAAAAGCTTCATGTTTAACTTTAGGACAACATCAAGGGCATTAAAGACTTGAACAAGGTAAGGACGGGGCAAGCTATCAGTTTTGCCCTTTTCAGAGAAAATCATAAAGGGCAAATAGCGTGGTACGCATCGTTAGTATTTTCAGTCATTCACTGAAACTCAGGTGTGGTTCAGAGAAAAGCGACCTCCACAGTTTTAACCGTTCAGTGGCGCTCCGCCGGCTGTACGGGCATCAACAACTATATCTCACTTCCGTCATAAATTCGCCGGATGTGTTATCGGCCTTGGCGTTTCAATGGACGTTTCGCTTGTTGTTCTACGTAGGAGACCTCAGATCACGAGAATGCTCAGATTGTGAGTGTACTTCATTCGAAAGGGTACATAATTGCACACTAATCTTGGTTTTCAATATATGAGTCCACCTAGGTGCAGGAAATACAGTAAGAAACTAGAGCAGACAATGTTTAGAACACATTTCTTTCCAGAAGCCAATTAAATGGGTCCTTTTGCTCCAACGTCGGTAGGTACGCTGCGACTTGGCGCAGTGGCTACGTGTCTGGGCCCAAATTCCTGGGTGAGGAGGATTCAAATTCCAGCCACCCTGATGTAGATCTTCCATCGCTTCTCTAAATCAATTCAGGCAGATTCCAATATGATTCGAAGCCCAAAAGCGGTTTCCTTCCACTATGCAAGCTAATGCTTCGTTAATTCATAAACTACTTTCGTTCACAATCTACGTGTAACGAAGACATTCAGTTCATTACTATAAATACATTGTACAGGGCTAAAAAGTGGTTTCTGGGAACTATGAAAAGGAAAACCAGAATACCTGGATATATCTCGCTAATGATTTCTGGGACGGTGTAATTAAAGGAACCATTGAAATAAAAATCACTGACAACCCTCTTAATACAGATGGCGGCCTAAACACCGAACGTGTAGTGGCTGTGTACTGTTTGGTGACGCCGTGGTTACTAACGACGTCACAGCCAGAAGCTAAAGTATTTAAGGGCGTTTCATCAGTCGTGCCACTTGACAATGTCCAAGGACGGTCAAAAGGTGCATTTTAACCACTTGACGCTGCTGGAAGCCCAAGAACGTTTTATTCATCAGAATACGTGACTGAAATGCAAGATTTCTGTGTTCGCGTCGCACGTCGAAAGCATAAAATCGAGGTTTCGTCCTGTTACTAGACTTGACTTTAAATAACGGTACTTTGAGAACTAAACTATTAGAGATCTGAGTTTTTAATCTCTGCCTTTTGCAAAACGCAATGCGTTTGTTTATCCTTTTATCCAAACATGTTTAGATCTCTCTGTGCCATCTTCCGTGGGTTTCAGCCGGCTGGAGTGGCCGTGCAGTTCTAGGCGCTATAGTCTGGAGCCGAGCGACCGCTACGGTCGCAGGTTCGAATCCTGCCTCGGGCATGGATGTGTGTGATGTCCTTAGGTTAGTTAGGGTTACTTAGTTCGAAGTTCTAGGCGACTGATGACCTCAGGAGTTAAGTCGCATTGTGCTCAGAGCCATTTGAACCATTTTTTCTGTTGGTTTCGATTTATTTCTTTAGAAATATAAATCAGAGTTGATAGTTGTTTTTCTGCTTTACTTCTAAAAACTATAACATGTGCATTTTTTGCTTTGTATTTCTCATATGAGACTACATTAGTTATGAAAGTGCATTTGTAAAAGTCGGTTTGTTTTTATGCTTTTCTGTTGTTTAATAGCATGTCATCTGCAAAGTAGTCGAAAGAATTTCCTTAAAGAGTTATTAATTTTGAAACACTTTTCGGAGAGAAGTAGTTTTTTATGACCAATACTTAAGTTTTTAATCCTGTTGCGCGTCTATGGTGCGCTTTATGTTTTTCTTGTAAACAGCTACACGCTGTTTTCCACACCATTTTGTACTTCATTCTCATCTCTTTTGACACAATTTTGACACAACAACAACATCTGAGTAAAGAATTACGTCCCCATTCCCATCGAGTGACGCTATGTTATTGTCGCCGATCACCTAGTCATAGTTTTTCCTTTCTGTCGTGTGTGGCACTAATTTTGAATGTTTGTTTAAACGTCTCCTGGTTTGTCTCTTGGGTGAGAACTTATTTGATAGTGTGTGTGTGTATGTGTGTGTGTGTGTGTGTGTGTGTGTGTGTGTGTGTGCGTGATTTAGAGAGAGGGAGAGAGAGTAAGCTAGAGAGGGGGTTCTAGGAGTTGAAAACTAGGTGTTTTTGGATAATCGACAATGTTTGATATACAGTACTTTGTTTTCTTTCAGAAAGTGACTTTGTATAATTCACCAAGTGTTAGAAGTAATGTTTTGTTGCATAGTGTTGTGTATGCATTTAAACATTTCTTCACTTGTGTCACTGTTTTTTGTGTGTTGTAATTCTCCCATGTTGAAAGTTTGAAGTGGAGACATCATTTTCTCTTAAGGTTTTCAGATTGGTTTCAATATTATTTCGGTGGCGGTTTCCCTCTATGAAAAGATCTGCAAAAATGAAGTATGTACTGTCAGTTTTTAAGACTTTGAGGTTCTCAGAATGCCTAGTTTTAAAATTCCTGCTTGTTTAACCTATTTAGACAGACTGGCACAAACTACAAGTTCACTGCTAGATTCCAACTTCGGTAAATTTGTCTGTAGAGATGTTGTTAGTCTTGAATGATATTTGTGGTCCTTGACCCATCAGTAGGTCCATCCTCCCCCCCCCCCCCCCCCGTCCCACCGTGGACGTGTTTGTTTTATATATATATATATATATATATATATATATATATATATATATATATATAACTGCCATGCGGTGTTCATTGTAACGTGTTCCTATTACCCCTTGATCTCGGTGTTTGTCATCTATTGGTGCTCCTGACTCTCTGTTGTGTCTGGTAATTTATCCTTGATTGGTTCTTCCACAATTTTATTTTTTATTTTGTTGTTTATTAATTGTTTGGGTGTTGTATCCATTCTCTCTGGCTGTCTGGTGTTTTGTTTAATTCCTGTGTACAACTGAGTGTGTCCAGCGGAGCTGTGTTAAGTCTGTGTAGCATGTATCTGGAACTTGAATGTTTGTATGTCAGTGGATTATTAGACTGGTTGTGAATGGTTGTACCTGTGGTTGTGGATTTCCTTCATATTCCAGAAATCATATTTATTATTGATTCTATGTATGGTGACAACTAGGGAGATTAATTTCACATCTGCTTCTGTCCCAATGGTGAATTTTACTTTAAGGTGGACTATGTTTATGTCCCTGTGTAATTGTTTAATTCAAATGTCT
The DNA here is from genome assembly GCF_023897955.1 of Schistocerca gregaria. Classification (NCBI taxonomy): domain Eukaryota; kingdom Metazoa; phylum Arthropoda; class Insecta; order Orthoptera; family Acrididae; genus Schistocerca; species Schistocerca gregaria. The sequence continues at coordinate 178,614,164 of NC_064931.1, read as the reverse complement.
GTTTCATCTACCAAAAAAATGATGTCTGTATAGCATCCCCATTATACAGGGTGGTCAGATACAGCCTGAAAAGCTTGTAAGGATGTTGCAGGGGAAGTTGTGGTTAAGAAGTAATTGTTAAGAAAACATTCGTTAAAATGCGCCGTATGCCAGTTATTTAGCATTGAAATTAGCTAGCCAGGTCACTGTGCGGGCAAATTCAATCACTTGCATGCGCTGAAATATGGTAATGCACAGACGTCTGCTGGTCCCCGTGTTACCAGTTGTCGAAATACTCACTACCAGTTAAAATATGCTTTTTTCTGAAGTGGTAAATTTAAGCTAGGTGAGCAAAGTCTGCGTTTCTTCGGTTTGAGGAAGAACACGCTTGGCGGCCTCTGCAGGTTGCGTGAATGTACTCAAGCGACGACCTGACTGGCTAACTGCAGTGCTAAATAACTCGGAAACGGCGCAACATATCGAATTGTTTTCTTAACACTCATTTCTCAGCACAACCTCCCCTGAAACATTCTTACAAGCTATTCAGTCTGTTTCTGACAACTCTGTATAACACTGAATTGTTTTGGATGTATAATTTCACCGAATATTTTGTTTTCAGTGTGGTTCCGAAATATATTGGCAAGTAGATGATGCCATTGATAGACTTTCTTTTTGTAAGTAGTATTCCTTGTTGAAAGCAATGTACAAAACAGAACTACTTCACTTTCAAGCTACTTCGTTAGGCTACTGTGAAACCGTCTGCAGCCGGCAGCGGTGGCCGAGCGGCTCTAGGCGCTGCAGTCCGGAACCGCGAGACTGCTACGGTCGCAGGTTCGAATCCTGTCTGGGGCATGGATGTGTGTGACATCCTTAGGTTAGTTAGGTTTAAGTAGTTCTAAGTTCTAGGGGCCTGATGACCTCAGATGTTAAGTCCCATAGTGCTCAGAGCCATTTGAACCATTTGAAACCGTCTTCTCATTTCATTATATACAATAATGCAGTGATTTCTTGCGATAATTCTGCGCAACATTCATTGGAGAAACTAACGTCTGTGTACCGTCTTCTCCACGTTGTTAAAAGTATCAGGTGCAACGGCATTTCTTCTTAAGCTATAAACAGTGACGTTTTTAAATTTGGTAAACCGTGAGATACCATCTGCGCATATTCTGACTTCTGAATAGAGTGACTAAAGAAGATTTAATACTTATCAGACATTGTTAAAGTAGTAATTTTATTATGCTTCTTCTTCGGTAGTCTAATATTAAATTTTTTTATTTAACAGAGATTGTGTACGTGTATGTGTGTGTTTGTGTTAAACTTCAGTTATTCCGAAAAATCTTTGATAAAACGGCCCTTTTATATTCATGCATCTCTTTTTACAGAAAGGAAATAGCTAATATTCCCCAGGTATATATTCAGCTTCCTCGTTTTCATCTTTAATTTCAGCTTTGCTGAATAGTCTGTCCTTTCTTATGATTCCTTGGTTTATTAACATCTTTTGGCCCTATAGATCTGAGTTATTGAATTATTCTCTGTCTATTTCTTTAATTAATTTTAAAACGATGGGTCCTAATTGATGAAGTACTTACACCCTAGCCGGCCGCTGTGACCGAGCGGTTTTAGGTGCTACAGTCCGGAACCTCGCTACTGCTACGATCTCAGATGTGAGTGATGTCCTTAGGTTATTTAGGTTTAAGTAATTCTAAGTCTAGGGGACTGATGACCTGAGATGTTAAGTCCCACAGTGCTTAGAGTCATTTGAATTTGCGCTTGCGCTCTTCCCAAATAATCTTGACTCGAATTTACAGCCACTGCACAGACACCTGTGCATGTAGCATCATAGGCAATAAATACTGATTTAAAAGTACCTCTTCGTATCGTTTGAAGACTTGTTGATAGTTATGTATTCTGCTGTGTAAATACTTTTTTCCGATCAGGGTAAGCCGGTCTTCTGTAATATTACTTGATTACATTTATAACAGCAGAAAGAAAGCTATGTCTCCAGGCTTCTTTTCAGTCTCTAGAGATCTGCTGAAGTATTACCGCGTCTCAGTAGACTTCAGGCAGATTTCATAACGTGATTCCTCATGTGTCGAGATTTTACGGAAAAGTGTTATCAAAATTTTCCTGTCCGTAAAATACTGTTTCAGTACTGCAGAAGTGATCTGTGGCCTGTGATTTCAAATACATCGTATAGATTCTTTCGTTTCCACTGTTGACGATAATTCTCAAAATAGCCTCAACACCTTTTCGCAACACATCTCATGCATTCCAGTTTTTCTGCCCACGGTTGTGTATAGGAAGGAGTCGATGTCAGTCAATTTTTAGAATGCCTTCCCATCACGGTCACTCAGATAAGAAGTGTGTTTTACACTGTAACGCTCCAATAAAGTGTAAAAGCAGAGAGGGACAGGGTGGAGAACTTAATGCAGATTTCAGGTAAGTGGCATTTAAAATGATCGACAAATAAACTTGTACAATGAAAAGTAAACATCACAGATTGCATGAACAGCAAATTTGAAAACAAAATTTGGCACCCTTCCAGGTGTTCAATGTCCTTCAGATACTCAGAATTGCGTTAAACATGAACAAAACCTATTTGTTTGCCATTCTTCCTGAAACAGGCAAAAATACGAGAACTGCGACCTTGAGATACGAAGAAAGTCGTAACCACGCCTTCAGCCGTATGATAACCATCAAATATTCCAACAAATCAACAGGAAAGAGTTATAAGCGTAGTTAGCATTCCCTGTCTTAATGTGTTAAGTACTACAAATTTCCATTTCTGTTTCCTCTTTACAGCAGATAAAGTATTCTCCCTTCTGGCTGGGCTCAATTATTCTCACAACAAACCTGTTTAATCAGATGAAACGCCGTACACCAGTGACTGCCTACACTGAGGAGAGAACAATTCCTCCGTTTCCAGCTGCAGCAGCTACAACAACAACAAGAAGGCGAATCAGCTGTCTGGTAGCATTCCGGGAACGTCGCATCGCTATCGTGTTCACACACGCATTCCCGTTCCGCCACAGAGCTCCAGGCATTTTCCCCCCATCTGGCGCTTCAGGCCGCAAGCTACGAATACCACACTTGCTGATTGTCTTCTGAACACTGTGTAAGGAACAGACAAGGACTTCACTGACTATTAGCGCTACAATCTCAATCAGTGCCTTTGCTAAATGCTGAAACTGAAAGAACGGACGTTTTCGACATACCGATTGGCGTAGTGATAGTTTGCAAACCCAGAGTGGAAATGAGCAACAATATTTTCCATTACTTCACACAAGGACAATCGAGCAACAAAAATTTTGCTAGACTGCAGCTAAAGGCACTACTTTTTCTTCACGTGTATACAAGGCCTCCATCTTTAGCAGTCTCCTCAATACACGTTCGCTTTTTCGAAAGAAAGTAGAAACTGACCATTATTAAAATCTTCTAACCGTCTAAATTTGCTAAGCAGTAAACACAAACATTTTGGCATTATTAGCTGGGAGACCTCAAGGATTTGTCCAGCAACCCAGTTAAGTGCTGCACCCTAAGGTGGGTTGGAACTTTTTTTTAATTTTTGGAACACAACTTACGACCAGCTTAGAGACAGAAGTGATGACACTTTCTGCAGGACCTGGCCATCATTTTCCAGGACAATGCTCAAGCACGTACAGTGCAAGCTGTTACTGATTTGTTTGACTGATGGGGCTGCTAAGTACTGTACCACCTACTGCACTCCCCTGACTTATGCCCTCGTGAGTTCAACTCGATTTCTAAACTGCAGGAAACACTTTACGGCATTCGCTTCAGAACTGCTACAAATTCATCGAGCAACAGACTGCGCCGCTCGAACTGTCAACACAACTAGCGCTGTTAAGAGTATCCTACGACTTCCACATCGCTGGCAACGAGTTATACACAATGCTGGTGACTACTCTGTAGGCCAGTAAAACTTTGAAAGACTTATATATTTTGTACGAGCTGTAAATAAATAGTTGCCACTATTAAAGTTCCAATCCTCGTATGTTAAAAAAAAAATGGTTCAAATGGCTCTGAGCACTATGCGACTTAACTTCTGAGGTCATCAGTCCCCTAGAACTTAGAACTAATTAAACCTAACTAACCTAAGGACACCACGCACATCCATGCCCGAAGCAGGATTCGAACCTGCGACCGTAGCGGTCGCTCGGCTCCAGACTGTAGCGCATAGAACCGCATGGCCACCCTGGCCGGCTCGTATGTTCAGCTTAGATAAAAGTGGTAAGTGTTAAATTGGTAAGTCTGATCAGAGAAAGGAGATGATATAACCTGGCACTTATATATAACATTAGAATTAAAGCCAGCACATTGCAGTGATGGGATATGTACGATATCGTCTCCCTTCCCCTTGCTAGTTGCCAGCTGCTGATCCCTTCCGCCAACGCGTTCCGAACGAACTACCGTAAGGTCGACAAGAATCTCAATAACGTGGATTACTTCCTTCACACGATTTTTTCTAAATAGCTTAGGGGCCGTTCTTATGAAATGTACGCAACGTATTTTCTTCCCTTTGCTCGTACAATCCTTTGTTCTTCGTCATCATTAACGTAATCGTCGACTGCATATTAAACACTAACTTAATTCTCTCTCTTTCCCTTTCTTTCTCTCTTTTTATTTTTGAAAGGAGTTGTAGCCGGCCGGGTTGGTCGGCGGTTCTAGGCGCTACAATCTGGAACCGCGCGACCGCTACGGTCGCAGGTTCGAATCCTGCCTCGGGCATGGATGTGTGTGATGTCCTTAGGTTAGTTAGGTTTAAGTAGTTCTAAGTTCTAGGGGACTGATGACCTCAGAAGTTAAGTCCCATAGTACTCAGAGCCATTTGAACCAAAGGATTTGTCAACTCTTTTCCTGTGCATTTCATGCATCGCTTCAGGTAAAGTTTGCATCTCTTTCTTCAAGAAAGCTGTGGCCAAATTCCTCTGTATTTCTTTGTTCAAGTACATTGGTGCACCGTTTTAAATATTAATAAACAGACGAAAGAATGCTACCTAGTAAGCAGACAATGGAGAATTAATGACATGTTACTGAAGTCCAACGAGGTGAAAGATTTGCTAGTGCCTTGCTGAATACACCGGTTCTAGTGAGGCCTCAGAAGTTAAGCAATGCTGGGCGTGGACAGTACTTGAATAGGTAGCCACCTAGGTGCGCCAAGTGTTTTTGATTGCTTTTCTTTTGCATTTACTGTTTTCTTTTCTTTGCATCTACGGCAAAAGGGAAAAGGAGTGGTGGCGCAGAGATCCTGACCAGCAGTCTTTGCCCCAATGTCCTGCATTAAATTCCAGACCTCTCCGGAGTGTCTCACGAGTGATGGCACGTGACACTTAATGGTGATCCGTCCGTCAGATGAGGACCTTAAGCTCGGCAGTCCCCTGGGTGCTGTTTGAGGGGGATAGACTAAGTGCCAGCACTGGACTTCACCCTCTCTCTTCTCCCATCATCATCCAACATAAAGTGAACATCATATTACATATACCCATCACAGTCGCCTATACTTATCAGATATACTTAAACTCACATCTCCCACGCTTCGTGGAGGCAAGGTGCCATTGTGCGCGAGGGACAGAGAACCTTCCCAAGTAGGCGGCTGAAGCTGCCCTTCGAGGTCTCCCAGTCAACAACGCCACACAGCTTAACTTTGACTCAACAGGTTTCTTCAGTCAAAGAAAATCTGATTTCCCAATTTAGATACTTCCAGGTATCTCAGTGTCTGATAACACTGACTTCTCCTGTCGTCAGCAGTAATTTTTAGCGTTCTTACCGAATTCTTGCACAATATTTGGAGAGGAATAGGCGGTGAATGCTCTATAAACCTTCCATACTGTCTGGACTCTCTTCTTAGTCTGCCCGATTAATCTCTGCATATGACTATCGTTAATGCAAAACAATTGCCATTACCTACAAGCTGTCTTGTTTTATGAATACTGGTACCCTTGTAAAATTGCTTCATTTTAATATTTTATCGTCTCTTACAGTTGTCAGCTATTCTCGACTCGTGTAATTCCTAACAGAACTTCTAATTATCTACCTAGTATCAGTGTCGTCAACAATATAAATCCAACAGCGAAGCACTCAAGTATTCATTACAGTACAGTCATTCACACAATATACACTCATACTCATAAATTAAGGATAATTGCAGAATATGGTGCCACACTACGTGGCACTACATAAAACTGGCGCTAATAGCATAGGCACATAGGGAACACACCCGACACAGATCTGTAAGTCCACGGTATTGGTGATAAGTTGAGAAAACCGTCCCGAAATACATATCCTACAAAACGCCACTGTTTCCAGCGCATGTACCCCAACATCAATTTGAGATATGATCAGCATGCACACGTACACAGGCCGCACAACATGTTGGCATACTCTGGATCAGGTGGTCGAGCAACTGCTGGGGTATAGCCTCCCTTTTCTTGCACCAGTGCGTGTCGGAGCTTCTGAAGTGTCGTAGGGGTTTGAAGACGTACAGCGATACGTCGACCGAGAGCATCCCAGACGTGCTCGATGGGGTTTAGGTCTGGAGAACAGACAGGCCACTCCATTCGCCTGATATCTTCTGATTCAAGGTACTCTTCCACGATGGCAGCTCGGTGGAGCCGTGCGTTATCATCCATCAGGAGGAAGGTGGTACCCACTGCACCGCTGAAAAAGCAGACATACTGGCGCAAAATGTCGTCCCGATACACCTGACCTGTTACAGTTCCTCTGTCAAAGACACGCAGGGGTGTACGTGCACCAATCATACTCTCACCCCACGCCATCAAACCACGACCTCCATACAGGTCCCCTTCAAGGACATTACGGGATTGGTATCTGGTTCCTGGTTCACGCCAGATGAAAACCCGGAGAGAATCACTGTTCAGACTATACCTGGACTCTTCCGTGAACAAAACCTGGGACCACTGTTCCAATGACCATGTACTGTGTTCTTGACACCGGGCTTTACGGGCTGTCCTGTGACCAGGGGTCAGTGGAATGCATCTTGCAGGTCTCCGGGTGAATAAACCATGTCTGTTCAGCCGTCTGTAGACTGTGTGTCTGGAGACAACTGTTCCAGTCGCTGCGGTAAGGTCCCGCGCAAGGCTACCTGCAGTACTCCGTGGCCGTCTGCGGACACTGATGGTGATATATCGTTCTTCTTGTGGTGTTGTACACTGTAGAGGTCCCGTACTGCAGCGTCTGGACACGTTTCCTGCCTGCTGGAATCGTTGCCATAATCTTAAGATCACACTTTGTGGCACACGGAGGGCCCGTGGTACGACCTGCTGTGTTTGACCAGCCTCCAGTCGGCCTGGTATTCTACCCCTCATAACGTCATCATAATATGTTCTTTGAGCCAGTTTCAACACACAGTCACCATTAGCACTTCTGAAAACGTCTGCACACTTACTCGCTGCACCGTACTCTAACATGCACCAACACACCTCTTTGTATGTGGACTGCTGCCAGCGCCACCGCGCGTTGACCGCAGCTCAAATGCACTGCATGCTCAAACTCCGAGGTGATTTAAACCCGCAAAACGCCCACCAGAGCGTTGTTTCACCATGTATCAGCATTATGCTTAATTTATGAACATGAGTGTAGTTGCAAGAGGAGGGCATACAGTTCTCGAGTCCCAGAAAAAGCGATATCAAGGGTATGTCGAGCAACAGGCATGGAGGATCGCTGTCCTCCTCCCAAACCCCCTCCCCGAGAAAAAAAATCTTGGTAAGCCGAATCCGGATGCTCCCCCTGACAGGTTTAACAGTCTGTAGAAAGCCGAAGCTTGTAATGTGTACTTATTGATAGCAAGTAACACAGAAACCATTCGTCGTGAAATCTCAAAACTGTTTTGTCATAAAGCAGAGTTTATTTCTAGAGTGTATATCCGATGCTTATCATTTCCGTTTCTAGCAACATCATTAGGGTAAAACGATTTTCCCACTTCTCTGCATGACATATCAGATTTATGCTACGTGATTCACAATATTCTATTTTAAGAGTAAACAGTAGATTTAGCTCTAATCATCTTTTTATCGTGGCTCGTTGGCTAAGTAACTGAATATCAGAGTACAAATCCAAAGGTTTGCATCTGCATTTACATGTATATGATTACTCTGCAACAAACACTTAAGTGTTTGGCAATCTTCAGACTGTTTGGAAACTGGAAATTTGTGGTAAGTTCCTATGGGACCAAACTGCTGAGGTCATCGGTCCCTAGGCTGGACTGGAAATTTGTGGTAAGTTCATATGGGACCAAACTGCTGAAGTCATCGGTCCCTAGGCTTACACACTACTTAATCTAACTTAAAGTAACTTACGCTAAGGACAACATACACATCTATGCCCGAGGAGATTGTTTATCGACCATTCCACTCTCGAATAGCACTTGGAAAAAATTCATACCTAAATTTTTGCAAGTGAGTTCTGATTCCTATTATTTCATCATCAGTATCATTTGCCCCTACGTAGGTGGGAATCAACAAAACGTTTTTGCATTCAGAGAAGAAAGTTGGTAATCGTAATTTCGTGAAAAGTCCTCGCTGAAACGAAAAACGCCTTTGTTTTAATTATTGCCACCCCAACTCATTTATAATACCTGCGACACTTTCTTCCCTATTTAGTTGTTTCCAGATGTTTAGCTGTCCTTCTTTGAGCTTTTTCCGTCAATCCTATCTAGTAAGGATCCCATACCGCAGTACTCGAGAAGAGGACGGACAAGCGGTGTGTAAACAGTCTATTTAGTAGGCTTGTTGCATTTTCTAAGGGAAACGGAGTCCTTACCTTCGTTTTCCCACAAAATTTTCAAAATGAGATGTTTCAAATTTAAGTTTTTCTTAGTTGCAATCGCCAGGTATACAGTTTGTGTAATTTACCGTGTATCCATAATTTATTGATATACTTTTGGTACTCATGTGAAGGACCTCACATGTCTCGATATTTAGAGTCAATATCTCGTCTAAATCACTTTGTAACTCGTTTTGATCTTCTGATGACCTAACTGCACGATAAATGGCAGAACCGTCTGCAACCATCCTAAGAGGTCCGGGGTTCAATCAACAGTAGGGTCTAGAAATTTTTCGGTCACTTTTCCTGTAATGATTTGCATATGCTAAACATACCACTTGCACCTTGATTCGGAATCCAAGTTTAACCATAGGTTCCCTTATAATTCTCTAGTTTGTTAGTTCAAAGATCTATGGAAGACGAGGGCACACCATCTCCTGCAGCACAACGACTAGTAAAGCGCTGCCGTGTTCAATCCATGAAGTTACGCGAAACTTTATCTTCACTTTTTTATGTGTTACACTATGCTTACTCCTCTACATATTGATAAAAGTTTCTACCTTGAAGAATCTGCCTAGACTGCAAGTTAATAAGATATGCAAGGTTCCTGAACAGGATTCGAACAAAGAAAGAATATTCAAGAGAGATTTCCGCACGTCGTTGGACGATGAAAGAGAAGCCGCTTACTCTGTTCGCAGCGGGCGACAATCCTCTTTCTGGCGGACCGTATTGATAATCCAGAACTAATGTCCAACGTATTAATCTATCCATGTTTCTGTTTCTTCCAAAATGATCTCACAATGAAATCTGCACTGTCCAAATTATAGTTAACTTCATTCTCGGTTTTTCAGTAAAAGATAATATAGTCTGTCTCAGCAACTGTCAGTTTCAACAGTGTTTTTTAAATACTCAGTGCAGGAAACGCAGAAATTAAGTAAACTATCCGAAAACAATTGCCAAATCTGATAGAGGTATTTGGCACATCCATACTGCACAAACTGAAATCGACATAAAATTGTAAATGTATGTAACTGGTAACCCGAAATGTAGATCCAGACACAAATCTGGACAAATAATAGTACTAAATATCTTAAAAGTGTGTAAAGTGGCGAAACCGAATACAAAGAAAACATTAAAATCGAACTTCTGAACCATATACGAGGAAACAAGAAAAGATGAAAAGAAAGGGTTTAAGGTCCTACCGACGACGAGGTCACTAGATACGAAACACAAATTCGGAATATGAAACTATGGGAAGGAAAATCGGTCGCGTCATTGTAAAGGGAACCATCCCGGTGTTCATTTTCAATGCATAAGTAGCCAGTATTTAAGACACTCGCCTTAGTTTTTATTCCAAAACTTCGGGCGTTATGGTATTTCCCATAGCACCCATAGGTAATACACCTTTTTCTATCAACTCCTTCAGTGCTGTTAAAAGCCAAATCATATTTAACCCCAGGCAAAGCATTGGGTCTTCCCCGACGTCACGAATTTTGCTGTAGTAGAAGCACGGCGTGGATACTAGAAACATAGCCAAAGAAACTGGTACACCTGCCTAATATCGTGTAGGGCCCCGATAGCACGCAGAAGTGCCGCAACATGACGTGGCATGGGCTCAACTAATGTCTGAAGCAGTGCTGGAGGGAATTGACACCATGAATCCTGCAGGACTGTCCATAAATCCGTAAAAGTACGAGGGGTGGAGATCTCTTCTGAACAGCACGTTGCAAGGCATTCCAGATATGATCAAGCGGAAGTGTTTAAACTCAGTTAAGAGAGTTCCTGGAGTCACTCTATAACAATTCTGGACATGTGGGGTGTCGCATTGTCCTGCTGGAATTGCCCAAGTCCGTCGGAATGCACAATGCACATGAATGGATGCAGGTGATCAGACAGAGTCATCTCTAGACCTATTAGGGGTCCCATACCACTCCAATTGACACTCCCCACACCATTGCAGGGCCTTCACCAGCTTGAAGAGTCCCCTGCTGACATGCAGGATCCATGGATTCATGAGGTTGTCTCCATACTCGCACACGTCCATCCGCTAGATTCAATTTGAAACGAGACTCGTCCGACCAGGCACCATGTTTCCAGACATCAACAGTCCAATTTCAGTGTTGACGGGCCCAGGCGAGGCGTAAAGCTTCGTGTCGTGCGGTCATCAAGGTTACACGAGTGGGCATTCGGCTCCGAAAGCCCATATGGATGATGTTTCGGTGAATGGTTCGCACGCTGATACTTGTTGATAGCCCAGTACTGAAATCTAAAAAAAATGGTTCAAATGGCTCTGAGCACTATGGGACTTAACATCTGAGGCCATCAGTCCCCTAGAACGTAGAACTACGTAAACCTAACTAACCTAGGAACATCACACACATCCATGCCCGAGGCAGGATTCGAACCTGCGACCGTTGCAGTCGCGCGGTTCCGGACTGACGTGGCTAGAACCGCTTGGCCACCGCGGCCGGCTACTGAAATCTGCAGCAGTTTGTAGAAGGGTCGCACTTCTGTCACGTTGAACGATTCTCTTCAGTCATCGTTGGTCTGGTTCTTGCATGATCTTTTTTCCGGCCGCAGCGATGTCGGAGATTTGATGTTTTACCGGATTTCTGATATCCACGGTACACTAATGAAATGGTGGCACGGGAAAATCCCCACTTCATCGCCACCGCGAAGATGCTGTGACCCATCTCTCGTACGCCGACTGTAACACCACGTTCAAACTCACTTCAATCTTGATAACCTGCTGTTGTAAACAACAGTACTCGATCTAATAAGTGCGCCAGACACTTGTTCTCTTGTGTAGGCGTTGTCGACCGCAGCGCCGTATTCTGCCTGTTTACATATCTCTGTGTTTGAATACTCATGCCTATACCAGTATCTTCGGCCCTTCAGTGTATATCTGCTTATGTATCGACAGAGGTCGCGTATACATGCGATGCATCTGACATAATGCCGTAGCTATAGTAACAACAGTACAAAAGGAGTTTCCAACTACACAAGCTCCAACGGCCCCGGTCTTCATATATGTACTGTCAAAGAAACTATAATAGTTCGGAATGCATTGTAGCCTGAACGGTCTGTATTCGTGTACTAGATTGGCAAGGCTGCTGCCAACAGTCAAACGAAATGGGCCACGACCGCAACCGTACAATACTTTCACCAGTTCAAACGTCGCTCGGAATTATTGTTATGGTCCGTATTAAAACATTTGCTTGACTCTAAACCGCCAGCAGTAAAGCTGTAAAACCAAGTATATTCAGATAGTCTCTACAAGGCAAGTGGGACACTCACAGCGGTCGTTATTCTCTCTCCGTTGCAGTTTTATGCATCTCGTATGAGTCGCCTTCGCAATACCCCATCGTTCGCAAAGCGTTGAAATCTTTAATAATACACCTGATATAATCGTTCATGTGTTTCTTTAATTTCTCCTACTAGCTTCACGAAAGCATGACATACTGTCCTTTACCTTCTTCTTTTTCGTACTAGCGTTGACCCACTTCTGCTACAGCGTTACCTAGTCGTGGATCTGTACTCAACGTGAATCTAACACTTCTTTCTTACGTCACAAGCTTCCATAATCGCTATATCATCATCAGAACACCAGTGAGAGTAACCAGCGAGGTGTATCACTGGTAAAAGATTCTTATTCCAGAGAGTTTATTCGTTTCAAATCCACCCTCTTACCATGCAGATTCGGTTTTTTTCCGTTATTTCCCTAAAGCGTTCAAGGAAAATGCACGTTTGAATTCCCTTCGCGTCCTTCCCTGATTCGAGCTTGTGCGACACCTCAAATGACCACGTCGTCGATGGAAAATTAGACCTAACCTTCCCTTTTTTTCGAAGTGAGTGTACGTTGAATACACGAATCACGGAAACTCTGTAATGCGTTTTCTTTCCTACGTCTCTGTTGTGACCGTATGATCTGAAAATCTGAATTCATTCTGGAAGCCACATCATTAGGAGTGGAAAATGACCCGAAAATCAGACCCCTGGATTGATTTGTGTATCAGATCAAGAGCCATTAATTTGGCATCATCATTCAAATTTGATCGTGACTTGCACTATGCACTTCTCATGAAGTGTATAGAAATTTTGTAACAGCACAATAAATAGTAAAACTTACTTGATGACTTTCTAAAGATGGGAACGCAAGTACTTATACCGAACTCACGTGACTGCCTATAAATAATCAGAGTATATACAAACATTGAAAAAAGTTTTGCATCACTCAGGTTCCCAGAACTCCTGAAGACAGACGTTGACTGTGGATATTGTATTACAGACACAGTCCCTTTGACTTATCAGAGATGTCAGTAAAACCGACCGAAGATTTAAAAAACCACGCATGAGCAGACCTTATTAGACAGAGGGGGTCCGACAGCCGCTCCGTTCCAATCAGTCCACTAGGAAGGAGGTACACGGCTCGTGTTGTCTGTAGTTCAACCATGCCTAGAGGGTCAGCATTGTTACTTTGTGCCAGAAAGGGCTCTCAATAAGGGAAGTGTCCAGGCGTCTCGGAGTGAACCAAAGCGATGTTATTCGAACATGGAGGAGACACAGAGACTGTCGATGAGATGCCTCGCTCAGGCCGCCCAAGGGCTACTACTGTAGTGGATGACCGCTACCTATGGATTATGGAAGGAGGAATCTTGACAGCAACGCCGCGTGTTGAATAATTCTTTTCGTGCAGCCATAGGACGTCGTGTTTCAGCTCAAACTGTGCGCAGATTCTATGATGCGCAACTTCACTCCCGACGTCATGGTGAGGTCCATCATTGCAAACATGACACAATGCAGCACTGTACAGATGGGCCGAACAACATGCCGAATATACCGCTCAGGATTGACATCACGATCTCTTCACCGATGGCCGGTCAGGCTGAACGACTTAGACACACTGTCCAGCAAGTGCAGCAAGTTGAAGGTTCTGTGCTGTTTTGGGGTCGACGTACGCCGCTGGTGGTCATGGAAGACGCCGTAACGCCTGTACGATACGGGAATGCCATCCTTCGACCGATAGAGCAACCATATCGGCCGCATATTGGCGAGGCATTCGTCTTCATGGACGACAATTCGCGCCCCCATCGTGCACATCCTGTGAATGACTTCTTTTAGGATAACGACACCACTCTACTAGAGTGGCCAGCATGTTCTCCAGACATGAACCCTATCGAACTTGCCTGGCATAGATTGAAAAGGGCTGTTTATGAACGATGTGACCCACCAACCACTCTGAGAGATCTACTCCGAATCACCGTTGAGGAGTGAGACAATCTGGACCAACAGTGTCTTGATGAACTTGTGGATAGTATGCCACGGCGAATACAAGCATGCACCTCTGAAGGTTTCACTGTATGGTGGTACAACATGCAATGTGTGGCTTTCATGATCAATAAAAAGGGCGGAAATGATGTTTATGTTGACTCTATTCCAATTTTCTGTACAGGTTCCGGAACTCTCGGATCTGAGGTGATGCAAAACTTTTTTGATGTGTGTGTTTAGTTTATTTAACTAGCTGCCATGGCTAAAAAATCACAAAGTTTCCAAGATGAGACTAGTAATTATATGCTAAATAGATTGTTTCCCTTTCTTGCAGATGCACTGAGGTGCGCAACTGCACTGAGATGGTTTCTTTGGCCACATCTAAAGGATATTCATCGTTAATGGAAACCCTTGAAGTTGTTAGCGCTCAGCAATGGTACTACAGATTCACATTTCATCTTTACCATCACTATGGGACTAAACATCGGAGGTCTTCAGTTCCCTAGACTTAGAAAAACTTGAAATCTAAAAACCTAAGGATATCACATACATCCATGACCGAGGCAGGATATGAACCTGCGACCGTAGCAGTCGCGTGGGTCCGGACTGAAGCGCCTGGAACCGTTCGGCCACCGCGGCCGGTAATGCTTGATCAGATACTGCTGTGTTATCAGCAGTTAATTTGTCCTGCACTTGTGCTTCCTAGTTTACATTCAAAAAATGATAGCACCACGATTCCACAGTAGGCGCACTGCTCCTTCGTTAATTCACCACAAGTAGTTTCGAGGCTCGCCCAAGCTCACTTGGCGCAGGCACAAATTATGTAGACGTCATAAGACTACTAATGACATGTATGTCGTTCATGTAAAAGAAACACTGTGAGACTGGTTTGAGAGCTGAATCTGTATGGAAAACCACCTAGTTCAAAAAAATGGTTCAAATGCCTCTGAGCACTATGGGACTTAACATCGGAGGTCCTGAGTCCCCTAGAACTTGGAACTACTTAAACCTAACTAACCTAAGGACATCACACACATCCATGCCCGAGGCAGGATTCGAATTTGCGACCGTAGCGGTAGCGCGGTTCCAGATGTAGCGCCTAGAACCGCTCGGCCACTCTGGCCGGCCGCAAATAGAGCAAGGGAAAAACGACTATCTATATGCTTCGATACGAGCCATAATTCCTCAAATCTTATTATAGTGGTCTTTATACGAAATGTGCATTAGTACCAGTAAAATCATTCTGCACTCGCCTCAAATGCCGGTTCTCCAAACTTTCTCAATAGTGCGCCTCGAACAGAACTTCGCCTCCCATTTGGGTTCTGGAAGCATCTCCGTAATACTTGCGTGTTGTTCGAACCCATCCGTAACAAACCTAGCAGCCCCCCTTTAAATTTCTTCGATGTCTTCCTTTAAACCGTCCTGGTGCGGATCCCAACCACTCAAGCAGTACTCAGCAATTGGTCTCACTAGTGTCCTACATGCGGTCTCCTTCACAGATGAACGACACTTTCCTAAGTCTCTCCCCATAAGCCGAAGTAGACTATTCGGCTTCCCTACTACAATCTGCTCGTTCTGCTGCATATTGCTTTGCAGCGTCACGCCTAGATATTTAATCGACGTGACTGTATCGAGCAGCACACTACTAACGCTCTATTTTAGGGTTCGAAACCAGTCACCTACATGTTGGATCACATCGGTTCCTTGACTTGAGTCGGCCGTTGTGGCCGAGCGGTTCTAGGCGCTTCAGTCTGGAACCACGCTACTGCTGCAGTCGCAGGTTCGAATCCTGCCTCGAGCATGGATGTGTGTGCTATTCTGAGGATAGTTAGGTTTAGGTAGTTCTATGTCTAGGGGCTGATAACCTCAGATGTTAAGTCCGATAGTGCTTAGAGCCCTTTGAACCATTTCAACCTTGACTTGTACAATAGTGCTCGCCTTAATTATAAGCGAAGTTGAATTTCTGCTACAGAATATAGTGGTAAATTATATGAAACCGATGCGAATAAAGGAATCTGGATCAGCAGCGCATGTCCGCTGGAGATATGACTACTTTAAAGTAAAAATTAATTTTGAATTGGACGAGTCGTTCGAATAATTACCTGGGCAACGAGGATAACGTTGTAAGTAAGGACAATAAAAAATTATTATTTAACCTCGTAAATTTTTAACAAATTAGCGATATAAGCGCAGTGATCAAACAACGAGTACTGAATTCTGCGTTCCGCTTTATGTAACACCGAACAAAGATTTGCAGTGGTTACTGCAATGGAGTCATATTCTGAAGAAAGCAGGCTCAAAATACCGTCTAAATCCGTGATTACGTTAATCAAAATTTTCCTAATTAATGACAGGACAGCATCAGAATGGTTTCGTTTGGAAAGCCACAGTGGATTTTGTAAACACCCCATAGTTCGTGAATTATCTGTCGACAGGAAGCTCAACATAAATAATATATTTTTAGAAGTTTTCGTAAATAAAATACACTCACTTGGATTATATGATTTTATTACGCCCAAATGTGACTTCTGCAAGAGAAAATATGCTCACACTGCAATGATTTTACTAAACAATTAAACAGTAAAAACGGAAAGTTACTGCTATAACATAATCTCTATGTTTCAAGTCCGTACCTTATGACTGATCATTACACGACGTTTGGAAAATGGTTCACAGTGGTAAGTATTTCTAACTGGAAAGGAATAGGTTACTCATGTTTGATGTAAATGTACATTGGTGTCCAAAACTTAAGGTCAAAATTAACTTTCGCATGATGAGTCTCTGCCAAGTAACATAGCATAGAGAGAAGTGCTACAGCACAGTAAAGAAATAAGCTGAAAGAAATACGTAATGAGACGAACATAAATGACAGTTTTATTCAAAAGGCAATAATTATACTGAAGTCACCGCGATTTATAGTGGTATCCAGTATGTATTCTCATACGGTGAGAGGTCGGAACACGATAAGCATCTAAAAACATTACCGAGCATAATCATTTCGATGGTCCAGGTGTAATGATGTGAGGAGGCATTATGCTGCGTGCACGTTCTGACCACAAAATCTTTGATCACTGTACATTCACCGGTCAACGTTATCATGATACTGTGCTCCTTCCCCACGTGCGTCATTTCAGGGGTGCATTTGGCCCTCACTTCATTTTTATGGATGACAATGGGCGACCGTGTAGAACTGCGCAGGTTGAGCACAGAGCAATCATTGCCATCCGTGTTGCGTACACAACTTGTTAAGAATTATGCTCCACATTTTGTAATGTCCGAGAGACCATCATGAACCGCGGTAACGTCAGTGTAATTATTATCTTTAAATAAAAGTGTCATTTCTGTTCGTCTCATTGTGAATTTCTTTCATTTATCTTCTGTATTATACTGTAGAAGTTATTTCTATGTATTGTACAAGTTTCATCGAACTCAGTTACTTGGCGGTCATGCATTCTGCGGAAAGTTACTTTCGTCCTTAAGTTTTGTACACCACTGTATTACACACACTCATCAGTTCACTCTTCACGTTGCGCGATTGTACTACGAAACTAGAATTTTATCAGTTTTTTCCTACACCATTGCAGCCCATCACCTTCAATCGGTAGGTGTGCACATATCAATTCAGTTATTGACGGTTTTGTGTATCTAGTGTTACGTATTCCTTTTTAGAAATAATTGAAAAACCAAGATCGCTTAAATACTGTTTACTGGATAACCGATTTCAACACACTAAAGGTGTCATCACACATTTAGCGAGCCGGCCGGTGTGGCCGTGTGGTTCTAGGCGCTTCGGTCTGGAACGGAGCGACCGCTACGGTCGCAGGTTCGAATCCTGCCTCGGGCATAGATGTGTGTGATGTCCTTAGGTTAGGTAGGTTTAAACAGTTCTAAGTTCTAGGGGACTGATGACCACAGATGTTAAGTCCCATAGTGCTCAGAGCCATTTGAACCATTTGTAAAAAAGTATGTATTCCCTTAGCTGTGAATTTTAGATGTTAATCAGAGCTTTGTGAGATTGAGAAGCGAGAAACGGCTGTAGGTGTAAACATTTCACATGTTGTGTGTATGTCGCCATTGTCGCTGTTTTGTGTTGTTACCTCCCGTCCCTGCAGCGACAGTGTCACGTTTTCTGTGTATATGTCTATCATTAACATCAGTGTAAAGAGCTTTGGATTTAATTCAAATGTCTGCTCTTGCAAGAAAAAGCTAATTTTATTGTTATAATTTGCGACTTAATTCCAATCAATTCCAATGTCTTGTTCACATGTCTCAGAGGTGAAATCGCTTTCACATTTTTAATACTGTTGTTGTAGCAACGTTCAATTCTTTATCGTTTGTAAAGATGTCATCCGGACGAAAGATTTTGGAAACAGTTGTTACATAAGAGTGGCAACGTAGGTTGTAATAAGGCCCTAAAGTAAAACCAATCGCAATAGAAAGTACTTTCCGCATTTTTTCATTCTTAATCTTTACTTATTTCTTAAAACTGGAGAGTTTCCGCAGGACGACTCGTTGTGTGATACGTATTTTTGATAACAAAAGTTAGTAAGTTTTGGTAGTACGTGTTTAAACCGGAACTTTTTAATGAAGAACAGTCGATATGTCAAATAACGTAAGAGCTATTTTGAGTACCAGGGTTATTTTCAACAACGGGATACTGATATGCAGCTGTGTGTAGCTCCAGGGCAGCACTACGTGGGGGTAAACAACGATCGGCGTAAATATTTTCGAAGCTAAATGCCCTGTGTACGCAAGATACGACCACATACAGTCACTTCACATATTCTTCAACACACTACAGTTATATACTGACGCTGGTTGCGAGCATTGATAATAATCACTTTCATGAATAAATTTAGAAATGTAAAGAGACTGGGTGAGAGACTTTGCTGTTCTGACAGTTCTCATCGAAAACTCATTAGGATCGAGCTCACGTCCGTCCTCATCTTCCTTAGCAGTGATTATCATCATTGTCCTTGAAATCTCATCAGCATCTCGCTCACCACCCCTTTGTTTATTGCCTTCCTATATCAAATGTCGCTTCTTTCGACATTATGGCCGTTGTGCTCCATCATGTGCCCTCACTCCTTTTTATACATTTTTCTTTGGGATCTGTGTGAGTGAGTATTTGTGTATGTGTCTGCATACTACACCAGAGTATTTGCTGAATACTATACGCTATAGTGTTCGTCTTTCGAAGAAATTCGTGTTCTTAGGTTTTCGATCCTCTTCTTACGCTAAGGTGAAGTCTTTTGGATTCTACGTTCGCCATTCAAAGTTACTGGCTTAAGGTTACTTTTGGTATCAGTCTCATTGCTTACGTTTGCATTTATTATATGCCTACAGGATGTCTGGCGATATTTTTCACTCGTGTCGTACTTCCCATTTCTTTCAGATGAAAAAGTCTTATAGGAGAATGTGGCATTTGAAATCATGTGTACTGGAATACAGGCTCTCTCCAAACAACTATTTCGACTTTACGGATATTTCACTTCATTTTTCGTGTTTTTATACCACGTTTTATCACTAAACACTATCTTTAAATTTGATGTTCCATTATCCAACTAACCAGTTGGAACTCATAGTGAAGGTTAATAATGTATCCGCCAACAAAGCACACCGGAAAAAATGTCCCAACGCTACCACTTATGAAGTGACATTACTACTTAACTCCTCGCAGGCAAACTTTGTATTTTGCTGACTATTTGTAAGAGAAGGTCCATTCCTTTATAGAAACTCCCAGATTATTTGGTGGTAGCAATCTTTCTTGACAGTGGGTCGACAACTTGCTATTAACAAACAAAATATTTGCGTCCAGAGAGGACACAGCCTAAAGATAACGTTCTTGTCACAAAGGAGTACACGGAGTTCAACAGTTATGAAAGATTCCACAGCCTCTTCTTCCCTGAATTATGAAATTGGTGATCTAATAAATATTCTTAGATATTTAAAACGAGCATGACGTATCTTTGGGCCTAAAATTTTGCATAAGTATTGCAATTGCAAGCGTATTTCTTATGTTTTTGCTTTCAGTGACCAGAGCAATGTACGTAAAACAAATGGTGGTCAGAAATTTTGCTTCACACCACTACAGGTATTCATTGAGAACCACACAAACTTGAAAACGTTTCATTGTCGATAATCTGAGAAAGAAACCTTTCACGTTTTCTCCCAAGAATGAAGAGTCAGACTTTACTACAAAGAAAATGAGAGATTCAAGCCAATCAGTCTATCCAGTGAAATGCAGTCCGTTCTTAATTGTTCATCGCGTCAAATCTACACTTTTCTACCAATAAAAATTAGTCGCAAATATTTGAACTCAATATGATGTTTCTTCCTTGATTTAATATTTTTATACTGTGCTTCTGACAAAGTATGTTTAAAATTCACCCGTGCAGTCTTGGAACTGGGGACAGGATTGTTTGAAACTGCAAACAAATCATGACAAATGGCAGAAACTCTTATTAATCAACTGCAAGAAAATATATTAAAATGAACTTCCTGAAAAATTGTGGTTTTCGAATTACAATACAGTATTGTGATTTTGACATGACCGCTTAAAAACAGAGTCGAAAACTGCAAAATTTATGATAGTGAAGATCGAATTCTGTAGACAGAGACAGACGAGTAATATATAGAAGGAATGGCATATAATAGCAGGGCTTCGACATAACAGCGATTTCAGGAAGAAGTGAAACCATGAAAATTTGAAAGCGGTTACTTTTAAATGCAGTGCATAATTACGACGCATCCTTAGATATACTATTCTTCAATCTTATTATCGGAAAGTTATGACGGAAGTTATGACGAATTAATTGTTACACAGAGCATTATTTAAGACACACAAACCATTTATGTTAAAACACTTCATTTCAATAAAGAACGTCTTGTTTCGTGCATCGGTAGTTTCATTCCCACTGAGCGTTGAAACTGAACAGACAAGACAATGAATGCACTATCTTTATTTACATGTGAGTATACTTTAAGAATGATGACAAATGTACTGACAGAGCATTAGACGCCTAAATCTGGGAATTCTTCGGAATGCGTTAATGTACTCTGTAATACGATGTATCTTCGTTAAATATGCGAGCACTACCTTTGAAGGGATAATGGATGTGAGCAATATTAAGACATTCACATATGTTGTAATTTTCTATTGTTTTTTTGCTTATGATTTAATTTCCTTGCAGTAGTGATGTAATTCAATTATCTCAGCCTAAGAACAGAAGAAATTTAACATACTCTATGCCTGACGTAAGAGATGTGCTTCATGTGTCATTTATAACAACTATCTGAACCACCGTACGGTTCAAATTTATTACGTTATTGAAGAACCTTGAGAAAAATGTTTTTGTAGACCAATAAATAACATAGTATATAGTAAATTTGAAAAGGCGAATGAAGAAAGAGAACAAAGAAAATTAATGCTCAACGAGCCCTTGACGATGAGATCATTGTAGATGGCGCACAAGCTCGGTTGGGGGAAGCATTGCGAAGGAAATCGTCCGTAGCCTTCATAAAGACGAAATTTTCAGATTTGCGTTAATCGATTTTGGGGAAACTTCAAGCTGGATAGTGGAATGGTAACTTGAAACGCCGTCCTCCCGAATGCGGATCCATTATTTTATCATGGCACCTTCTCGCTTGGTAAACGACAATTTTTTTAAAGAAAGGAAAGTGTCACTTGCGAATATTTTTTTTCAGCCCAGGAGTGGATGTTACAGTGACACAAACATGGAATCTCTGAAATTTTCTGACTTTCAGTCAGCATCATAATGTCAGCGTGTTTAACAGAGTTCATTACGTACACATTTCACTGTTATAGCGTATATGTACCATATGCTAGATCGCGTGTACAGATCGGAGGACACATGAAAACCATTTTCCACGCAAGCACTTATCTTAGGACCGGAAACACTTATTATGTTATAAGCATATACAGTTGTGTTGATAAGAAGACCACGTCTTGAGGGATAAATTCGCTTACATATTTTGGTCCCTCGCACTGCAGTTTCGACAAAAATAGCATACTTGTCTTGCAGTAAATCATAAAACGTTTCTACGATCTATTCTTCAGTACTATTAGAGATGCTCAAATTGGTTTTCCAAACTCTAGTAATCTGCCGCACCTCTGTCAGATTATGTGTGAAAGAAATTGGCTGGCACGTACCATCATTTTAATTGTGACATTTTCATAATTGATGTGTCGTTCGGAATATACTCGAAAATGCAGAGTGTCAGATAGTAGACGTTTATAACTGAGGCCTGCAATAGAACAAGTGAAGTTCAGCGAGGACGCATTATCATCAAACCTTATACACAAATTTGAGATAGACCGATAACTGTTTCCATCACTTAAACGAAATTTTTATCGGTGGATGCTTTCGTGTTACATTGGATGAATTTCACTCATCATTTTGCTTTCTGATGCGAGGTATCACAATGCGACATAAACGTTAACAACTAATACGCACAACGGAACTTCCACACCGACATTACTCCGATGCTTTAGGCACTGACTCACCCTCAGATCTCATGAGTCGAATATCACAAAGGAATTTCATCATTCAAAGACGATTCGAGAGGTATGCTAATGGAGCCATAGACATAGTTTTCCACTGTGAAAGATGATAGAGGTGTTCGTTGCCGAAGGAGTGGAACTGATTGTCAGAAGGATGGAAGTATATGTTAAATGTTGCGAGAGAATTGATCAAATGATAATTATAGGACGAAAAGCTACAATGAACTTGCAGCATGCGAATGAAACAAGAAGAGACGATAAGCTGTAATCAGCGTCGTATAGCTCATCAAATGGTGATTTTTCTATGCTACAGACTTGCATTACGCCACGCCACTCCTACAAATGTCCGCTCCTGCCGGGTGTCTATCTCTGGGATTAAGGATGTTGTGCAAGGAGAGTTCGCCATCACTTATTTCAGATATCACAAGAGGTGATACACAGGATGTTCAAAAATGGTTCAAAAGGCTCTGAGCACTATGGGACTTAACATCTGAGGTCATCAGTCCCCTAGAACTTAGAACTACTTAAACCTAACTAACCTAAGGACATCACACACATCTATGCACGAGGCAGGATTCGTACCTGCGACCGCAGCGGTCGCGCGATTCCAAACTGTAACGTCTAGAACCGCTAGGCCACTCCGCCCGGCACACAGGATGTCCAAAGCCTTAGAAGCCATATTGATATCTCTGGTTGAAGGTCCTAAACTAGTATGTTGAGATTAGGACCATGATTGATAAATGGAATATTCCATGCGAAGGGGGTTCTTGAATAAGGAATCTGTGTGAGGCACATGTTTATAAACTGCACTGGCGTTGGTTGTGTTGCCTTGATAAACAATAATCAATACTCTGATGAGCCCATGGTGGACTCTTTCCGATGACGTTAAATGCAGTTGTTGAGTAATTAAACCCCCGTAGAAACTGAAGAGAAACTGGTTAGCAGGATCGTAGCTGCGTAGTTTCAAGTACCAGCATTAAGAGTGGAATCTATGATTACACTACAGCCCCCTACGTACAGCTTCCGGAGGGAAGTTAGACTAATTACGTGAGCACAGGGGCCATTAAGTAATCATCCTTACGGCGCTCCACATGCAAATGGAAGGGGAAAAATCTCTAATAAGTGGTACAATAAGAAGTAATGTCTGCAATTCATTTCACAGTGGTTTTCAGAGTAAAAATGTTGATGCTGATGTAGATCTTATTGAAAACAAGAATTTATGAAAGAACGTGGAAGAAATTTTTGCGTCGTTGTAATGCTTTTAATGAGACACGGTCACCACTCAACAGTTTCTACGCTATTGGCCATTAAAATTGCTACACCAAGAAGAAATGCAGATGATAAACGGATATTCATTGGACAAATATATCATACTAGAACTGACATGTGATTACATTTTCACGGAATTTGGGTGCATAGATGCTGAGAAATCAGTACAACCACCTCTCGCCGTAATAACGACCTTGATACGCCTGGGCATTGAGTCAAACAGAGCTTGGATGGCGTGTACAGGTACAGCTGCCCATGCAGCTTCAACGCAATACCACAGTTCATCAGGAGTAGTGACTAGCGTATTGTGACGAGCCAGTAGGGCACTAATAACCAGACGTTTTCAGTTGGTGAGAAATGTGGAGACTGTGCTGGCCAGGGAAGCAGTCGAACATTTTCTGTATCCAGAAACGCCTGTACAGGACCAGCAACATGCGGTCGTGCATTGTCCTGTTGAAATGTAGGGTTTCGCAGTAATCGAATGAAGGGTAGAGCCACGTGTCGTAACACATCTGAAATGTAACGTCCACTGTTCAAAGTGCCGTCAATGCGAACAAGAGGTGACAGAGACGTGTAACCAATGGCACCCGATACCATCACGCCGGGTGATACGCCAGTATGGCGATGACGGATACACGCTTCCAATGTGCGTTCACCGCGATGACGCCAAACACGGATGCGACCATCATGATGTTGTAAACAGAACCTAGATTCGTCGTCGAACTGTTCGTGCAGATGGTTGTCTTGCAAACGTGCCCATCTGTTGACTCAGGAATCGAGACGTGGGTGCACGATTCGTTACAGCCAAGCGGATAAGATGCCTGTCATATCGACTGCTAGTGATACGAGGCCGTTAGGATCCAGCACGGCGTTCCGTATTACCCTCCTGAACCCACCGAATCCATACTCCTCTAACAGTCACTGGATCTCGACCAACGCGACCAGCAATGTCGCGATACGATAAACCGCAATCGCGATAGGCTACAATCCGACCGTTATCAAAGTCGGAAACGTGATGGTACGCATTTCTCCTCCTTACACGACGCATCACAACAACGTTTCACCAAGCAACGCCGGTCAACTGCTGTTTGCGTATGAGCAAACGGTTGGAAGCTTTCCTGGTGGCAGCAGGTTGTAGGTGTCGCCACCAGCGCCAACCTTGTGTGAATGCTTCGAAAAGCTAATAATTTGCATATCACAGCATCTTCTTCCTTTCGGTTAAATTTCACGTCTGTAGCACGTCATCTTCGTGGTGTAGCAATTTTAATGGCCAGTAGTGTATGTTGTTGCTGTAAGTTGCACCTTGTTTGTGTCAATAAGCGACTAGATATTTATTTAGTAGCATTAGTTCCTTATTATAGAGTACTCAGCTACGGATCTTCTGTATCTACATAAAGTTGTCCCTGTATGTTAGAGACAACGTGTATAGCGAATGAGGACATCATCTCTCTAGTCTGCGCTGCGGAAAAGAGTACGTGGCGTGACTTACATAATCCGGCACGTTTCAGTGGAACTAATTAGTCGTTACAGAGCCCTTATTCAATCTACTTCGACCAAAACAACTTATCTCCTCTGATATGTGCCTGACGACTGCGAGAAACAATTCGGAAGGACGCACATGAAGTTGGTCTGCTTTACTGTCTGGCCGAAATAAACTGATTGGTGTAGCTCCGTCATAAGCTGCACTGAGAAGTATCCTATGTTTAATTTTTTGATGGTGACTAGTTTTGTACACCTCTGTCCATTTTCAAACTATCCGTATCGCAAGTTTGACAATACAGGCGATAGCCTATGTACAAACACTGCCTCTGCAGTGATGATCAGAGCGGCATCATCAAGAAATTAAAAGAAAGATACTTCTGAATGCAACTTATAACAAAGCTACAATAATTTATTTCAATTATAAAAGAAGCTGCGAACCTATTTTTCACCTGCAGCATGTTGTAAGTCCGCAAATTACTGTCTGGTCCACTGAATCTGAGCAATAGATGCCTTCTATCAAGAACAGCAGCGACAGCAAATGTTCAAATGTGTGAATTCCTAAGGGACCAAACTGCTTAGGTCATCGGTCCCTAGACTTCCACATTACTTAAACTAACTTAAGCTAACCTATGGTAATAACAACACACACACCCATGCCCGAGGGAGGACTCGAACCTCCGACGGGAAGAAGCAGCAGCATCAAGACTACTAGCAACAACAACAACAACAACAACAACTTCTGCTACTACTACTGCTACTACGACAACAGAAATAGTGCAGTAGTAACAATGGAAAGAAACTGTTATCTTAAAAGTTACTCTTGATGCAGACTTTTTCACGACTGCCCTGACAAAGCTAACATTGTTGTAACGAACCGTTCACTTTTGGCAACATATCTGCGAAAAACTTATATATGGTGACCATACCATAAGTTAAAAAATAAAAAACACCCAGCGTCGACCAGATATCGTGTGCCTTAATTAACGTGTTAAACCGGTCTGGGGCAACATCTTTCACAAAACTACTGAAAACAAAATAACATAGAACAATTTAAGCCTAACGCCAACAAGATGTGACAAACAAAATCTGAAGCTGCTCGCATCGATTCTGGTATCATGGAGTCCTTTTATCGAAATCTGAGATGTAGCAAAGACAAGAGGTCGAACTGAAACTGACTACATTCTGCGAGTGGTGTTAGGAGTCCATCTGCACGATCTAATTTGTTCTCAAGTTATTAAAGTAATGGTAATACCTACGTTCAGGAATACAGTACAGTAGTGATATGAGAACACCTATCAGTTTTCCTCTGAAACTGTGGTTTGTTCCGGTAGTGAATTAATTTTTATCTCCGAGTTGTCTATTTGTCCTTGTAATTGTCCTCTCGATCGTTGATAATTTGAGGCGCATCAGCTTCTCAAGAGGAGGAGATTTTTGGAGAGCGGTTAGTTCGAGCAGGTGTGTACTGAAAACAATGTTATCCAGTGTGATGGCCACAAGGACGTCTCTTGGCAACACTTGATTAATTGAGGGTAGAAGAGGATGAAAATCAGTCTTCGGTTATATTTAAGAGGTTTCTGAGAAACTAGCGAACCGGTAAAGTGGTGCAAGTGGATTTAAAACTCAATACGAATCTTAAACAATCTTTTTCTGTGACTAAAAGTTCTTACAGAGCTACGTAGCTGAACATCCAAAGGCCGATGCTTTCCTGAAAACCTCTGACTACTACATAGAACGTGTGAGAACGTCGCAAATGCTATAGACGCCATGAAACATGGGCCAACGATCACTCTGTGAGAGTAATTCCATACGACGCTCTATACTTTACCTTTTTTTCAACATGAAATAGACTTTATATGTTTCGGACACCCCAAAAATTATATTTGCAGGATGCCTACTTCGCACTTTTAAATATGAAGCTTGCTCTCTGGTGGAATGGAGTGCAGTTTTGTGACAACCCGATCGTCTTACTATTGGTTTTGCACAAACGAATTGCGGCCAGCATAATATAAAAGTTCTGTAAAAAGAATGCTTTTCTCAGTATTGAAACGTCCCAATTCCCACTGTTAGCCCGGCTTGGACGTGACTTGAAAAACTATTGACTGAATTTCTTGACATTTCCTGGCCAGCCCTTGGCATCAACCTGAGATTCTGAGATTTGAAATAGAGGATCTGGTACAATCTCCTCCACCATTCCAGGTGGAATACGAATCCTCATTTCTTCAGAAGCAAATGATCTTACCTTTAACATGTTTTTCGAGAATATATCACCCACCCCATCATTCATAACAGAGATGCAATTACTAGTGAGATAGATTTCATCCGTCTGTGGAGGCGTGTTTTTCCGTGCTACCTAAACACCAAAATATTTCAATCTGACAGCCTAGCTTCACAACATTACCTACTTGTAACAGACTTCAAGATGAAAGCCCGAAAACAGTGTAGTAGTGCTACAAACGAAGATGAAATCAAACTGAGGAAAGTCAATGACCATGCAATATGTTACTATCTCAGTTTACTGTATTACCGATTGAATGCAATAAAAACTGAGTACTTGAAAACTGCTACCAGTCTTAAAACTTTTCGAATCAAAAAAACTAAATTTAAAGAAGGTAGACATATTGTGGAACCTTGGATGAAACCTACAAAGCTGTGGTAGCATCGATAGTGATGGACGAAATTGATGAAAAAATTTCGGATGCGATATTGAGGAACTCGCTTGCGTATTGTGCGAAGAAATGGATAGCGTTTCAATCGACAAAGCAATCTGTGACATAGTCTTGACGAATACTAGTTTGGCCATGTAACTAAGTATGGCCTTCTTCTATTTCAGCCTAGTGCAAGCATGGAAAAGATGGTGAGAAATGAATTCGTGTGAGGATGCGACGACTTGATGCAAAATTCAATGACATTAAAAAGTAGGAAGGACACAGTGCCGACACAGAAGGCAAGGATACACGCTTATGAAATGTTGAGCTATCTGATGGTTTGCAAATTACGGTAGGTGGGACCCGATGTCAAGAAGAATAGAATTTGGGTCTACATCTAAAAGGCGACTAAAGGAAGTGTTCGTAACAAATATTACATTTCCGTTATACATTAATACACTATTAGGCAGCAATTTCTGCGATACTCTCATCATATCTGGTAAGTATTCCTCTTTCCACAATCCGGGGAGGCGTTCAGTGGTAGACTGGCAACACCACATGCGTGTTTACTGTATCAGATAGTTTTTACGAGAATATGGACAATCGGAATTCAAACGCCCAACGTTTTATTCACAATAGACTTGCGTTCATGCAGACAATGCGCTTAAAGTATCGGTGAGCAAGGAGTATTGTTGAACAAAATGGTCTATCAAGGTTCTATTGTTATACCTGTCACTGTGACAGAGCTCCATTTTTCAACATATCAGAGTGAACTTTGTTGCTTGCTGTTTCTATCACTGTCATCGCTGAAGAGTATCCAGAAATGCCCTTTACGCACATCCGACTTCTCATTTAAAACGTCGACGCACTCCTCTTTCAAGGCACAATAATTATCTACCTCCTCTAAATTTGATAGCAACCACCCATTTTCTTTAATGAGAAACGCCCTCAAGCTTCCCGTTATATCCCCCAACGAATGTTGCTTGTTCTTCAGATGCTTAGCTCTAACTGACGAGCCGTTCTTGGTATTATTATGCTCTTAAATCTAACCTTAAAATTCCGTCCCGTCTACCACACATATCTCGCTTCACAATTCTGACATTTTACGTCATACATTTCCGATTTCCTCATTTAGTTCTCATCTGTGTCGACCTTATGCCTCAGCCTCTGTTCTAATTAGTTGTCCGTCTCGTAAGCAATACTAACCTCTTTGTCATAAATGAACCTCGCT
This sequence comes from Schistocerca gregaria, assembly GCF_023897955.1. Taxonomy (NCBI): domain Eukaryota; kingdom Metazoa; phylum Arthropoda; class Insecta; order Orthoptera; family Acrididae; genus Schistocerca; species Schistocerca gregaria. The sequence goes on along the minus strand of NC_064931.1, from coordinate 178,584,967 downwards.
CATTTATGTGATATTGTCCCCCCATACGGTATGACTCTGTATTTGTCTGGATTTTTATCATTTTGCTAGTTATTTTGCCTAACTGCTACATCCAACCAATCTATCAAAACCGCACCCAAATCATTTCCTAGCGCTACTTTAACTCAGGACGCCTGTAATCCTTATACATACATTAAAAAAAGTTTTGCATCACCTCGGTTCCGAGAGTTTCGGAATCTGTACAGAAAATTGGAAGAGATCAACATAAACATCATTCCCACTTTTTTATTACACATGAAAACCACTCATTGCATGTTGTACCATCATACAGCGAGAACTTCAGAGGTGATGGTCCAGATTGCTGTACACACTGGTACCTCTAATACCCAGTAGCACTGATGAATGCCTGTATTCGTCGTGGCATACTATCCACAAGTTCATCAAGGTACTGTTGGTCCAGATTGTCCCACTCCTTGACGGCGAATCAGCGTAGATCCCTCAGAGTGGTTGGTGGGTCACGTCGTCCATAAACAGCCCTTTTCAATCTATGCAAGGCATTTTCAATAGGGTTCATGTCTGGAGAACATGCTGGCCACTCTAGTTGAGCGATGTCGTTATTCTAAAGGAAGTCATTCAAAAGATGTGCACGATGGGGGCGCGAATTGTCGTCCATGAGGACGAAAACCTCACCAATATGCTGCCGATATGGTTGCACTATCGGTCGGAGGATGGCATTCACGCATCGTACAGCCGTTATGGCTACTTCCATGACCACCAGCGGCGTACGTCAGCTCCACATAATACCACCCCAAAGCAGCAGGGAACCTCCTCCTTGCTGCACTCTCTGGACAGTGTGTCTAAGGTGTTCAGCCTGACAGGGTTGCCTCCAAACACGTCTCCAACGATTGTCTAGTTGAAGGCATATGCGACACTCATCAATGAAGGGAACGTGATGCCAATCGTGAGCGTATATTCGGCATGTTTTTTCGCCCATCTGTACCGCGCTGCATGGTGTCGTGGTTGCAAAGATGGTCCTCGCCGTGGACGTCGGGAGTGCAGTTGCGCATCTCGTAGCCTATTGCGCACAGTTTGAGTCATAACACGACACTTGTGGTTGCACGGTAAGCATTATTCAACATGGTGGTGTTGCTGTCAGGGTTCCTCCGAGCCATAATACATAGGTAGCGGTCATCCACTGCAGTAGTAGTCCTTGGGCGGCCTGAGCGAGGCATGTCATCGACAGTTCCTGTCTCTCTGTGTCTCCTCCATGTTTGAACAACATCGCTTTGGTTCACTTCGAGACACCTGGACACTTCTCCTGTTGAGAGCCCTTCCTGGCGGAAAGTAACAATGCGGAAACCGCGGTATTGACCGTCTAGGAATGGTTGTACTGCAGACAACACGAGCCGTGTACCTCCTTCCTGGTGGAATGAGTGGAACTGATCGGCTGTCGGACCCCCTCCGTCTAATAGGCGTTGCTCATGCATGGTTGTTTACATCTTTGTGCGGATTTAGTGACATCTCTGAACAGTCAAAGGGCCTGTGTCTGCGATACAATATCCACAGTCAATGTCTATCTTCAGGAGTTCTGGGAACCGGGGTGATGCAAAACTTTTTTTGATGTGTGTATGTCTGTCGGTATAAGGAGGATTACTTTATTTTGTTTCCTTGCTTTTAGCGTTTGTAAATGGTATAATGTTGTCCCGAAACACGTTGTGGCAGTAATTACACGATTGACAATTGGACTGAATGTCCTCGATATTGCCTGAATAACAGTTCTATGGTTGCTTTACATAAGTTATATATATATGATGTTTCTGCCGTGGGAGAGAAAGGGTGGTTTTTGTGTCTGCAGATACAAAAATACATCCCGAGTTTTCGCAACATGGCCAGCTGAGTCCATGGCCTCTCCAACAGCACTCGCCGCCTGCCGGGCTGTAGCAGGCAGCGCGTTGCCGGAAGAGTCGCATTCGCATTGCATGAGGTACGGTCGCGGGGGAGGGGAAGCTTGTCAGACCTGTTTGGCCGATCCTGCCAGCAACGTGATACAGCGCGCTGCAGGGCTCCGCGTACACGTATCACACAACACGCTCCGCCACGTGCGCGCCCGCTAGTCACAACCTGGGATTCGTGAGCACTCCTAAGTCTTTTTGGGACAACTTAGTGGCTTATCTGTAAACCGAATTTCGCGGAAAAAGCCCATCCGTTAACCGCGTGACGTACCAAATGCAGCGAACTACAATGTCTTCCAGCTTCCGACTGAGAAACCTGTTCTACCGGGAGGCGATCTTTTTACGGGTCGGAAGAACAAGTTCACGGTGACTCATCGATCCATCTCCCACCCTTCCCCAGTGTTTCCAATCTCAGACTCTCGCATGTCAGCACCTGGTCGGAGACAAACAAAACACGATTAAAATATGTAGATGCCTCTCGCATCTCTTCGTAAGACGTATATCGCAGAGGATTAAAAAAATCTATTTATAAGCCATGTAGCAATGATAAGCAATTTTAAGCTATTTTTCCTTTAAAGATGGCAAAATAAGACCATGATGACCGGCAGAGCAGTTATTAGCACACGTACCTCACAGAATATAGTGATTTACTTGTTGTTTTGTCAACCAACAGACAAACAAAATGTCAGTAATCAGACATAAATACGTCTTTACATTTCACTCGTTCATGAAAAGACCCAATACCTTTCCATTTTCCTTTAACTCGTCGTTTAGCGGATTGAATGAATTTCAGCTGGTCTTATTCATCGAAATGAATACGGTATGCTTAGATGTACTTGTTATTTTTTTCTAACTACTGTTCAGTTTTCCTCCTTTTCACTAATCTACAACAAATTTTTGGTAAAGATTTTGATGTAACTCCGTTTAAAATGTGAATTACTCCGAATGGTTCAAATGGCTCTGAGCACTATGGGACTTAACATCTGTGGTCATCAGTCCCCTAGAACTTAGAACTACTTAAACCTAACTAACCTAAGGACATCACACATATCCATGCCCGAGGCAGGATTCCAACCCGCGACCGTAGCGGTCACGCGGTTCCAGACTGAAGCGCCTAGACCCGCACGGTCACATCGGCTAGCAGTTACTCCGAAAGCATATTTTTACAGGTTTGTACAACCTTATTGCTACAGGCAATGTTGATATGCCACTGTTGTTGTTGCTGTGGTCTTCAGTCTGAAGGCTAGTCTCGTGCAGTTGTCCACGCTACTCTGTCCTTTGCAAATCTGTTCATCTCCTAATAACTATTACAACTTACACCCATTTGAACGTGCTTACTGTATTCACCCCTTGATCTCCCCTCGCCCCCTCACCTCCTTTCTCTCTCTCTCTCTCTCTCTCTCTCTCTCTCTCTCTCTCTCTCATACACACACACACACACACACACACACACACACACACACACACACACACACTTTCCACCATTACCAAACTGACGATTCCTCCATGTTTCAGGATGTGTGCTGTCAATTGATACCTCCATTTCTTTTCGATGTTGGATTCAGTACTTCCCCATTAGCTACTGGATCTACCCATCTAATCTTCAGCACTCTTCTGTAGTTCAAACGTTTCTATTCTCGTCTTATCTGGACTGCTTATCGTCCGCGCTTCACTGCCGAACAAGGTTACACTCCTGACACATGTCTCAAGAAAATACTTAAATTTACATTATAATCGTATGTACTGTGTCAAATTCTATTCTTAAGAGTACCAAACTGTGTGGTAACACAGCTAGCTATAAATATACCAAGAAACGGCATACATGCTACGAATATCCAAAGAAACGTAATCCGTTTTTGAGACTTTTGTCCCAGAAGAAAGCCCTCCATAATTTCTTCAGTTTTTCCCCATGCACTGACATTGTACTCAAGTCAATAAATGTAAATTTATGCGTGACCCTGCATATCATCGATCGATATAAACTTTTTAATTACATTTATTGAAGTAATAAGTAATCACGACACTGGAAATCATATATTTATTCCACTGCAAGCTCCTCTCAATGCCCCTTTTGCTTCTCAAATCATCAGCGAACTGAAATCATACTGATAGTTAATATTCGGCAGTTTGATATTGTAGTAAACACAAAATTCTCCAGTGAGATTAACCGTTTAATGCTGAAATGAATCACGGACTATAATTTACGATGATGTCTCAGAAAGTATGGGCTCGTAAATCATGTGCGAACTTTCTAGGACGACAGACGTCAACATTTCACTTGCGAGTACTGGCTTATAAGTTCCTATGTAGGCTAGATACTGTAAAATTACAAGTGTTGACTTCTGTTCAAAAATGGTTCAAATGGCTCTAAGCACTATGGGACTTAACATCTCAGGTCATCAGTCCCCTAGAACGTAGAACTACTTAAACCTCAATAACCTAAGAACATCATACACATCCATGCCCGAGGCAGGATTCGAACCTGCGACCGTAGCAGCAGCGCGGTTCCGGACCGAAGCGCCTAGAATCGATCGGCCACAGCGGCCGGCTGACTTCTGTTATCAAACATTTCACCCGTCTAGATCATGCATCTTTGATTTAGTTACGCAGTGTAGTTGCATCTTAAAATGACAGGCCAAGATGAGCGTGTATTTTAACAGGAAAATTGTTATTAATTTTACAACACTTAATAACTTCCTTTCGTCACATATGCCCGTAGCCGCTAAATTACTGAAACATTGCGGGCTATAATACCCTTGAATAAACCAACCAGTGGAATTGATTCAAGGGGTTATGTAAAAGGTCATTTCCCGTAACCAGTGTGCAAAATTGTCAAAATGTACACTCAGTCAGGTCACCGCCAACGTAACTAGCTACAACGCAACATTGTACAAACTATTTGAAGCAATCCACTCCACGTCTATTAGGAGCCTAGTATTTAACATTCATTTGCCAAATTCTATACATAAAATGTTGCGTAAACGTCGAACACTCGCAACTAGAATACATAACTCGACAGTGAACTCTTTATTCCCTGAATTACATTTTCGATATATCTAGTAATGAACGTTAGGTGGCCTATACCAACGATTGTGCAGAAAATATTACGCGTAAATTTGATTGTCGAATAAAACAATTACTACAAGAATGAGTGCAATTTCTTTAGGATCTAGGTGAAAGAATCTAAGTAAGAAGGTCCAAAGAAGGAATGTACAGTTGTCATGGGCTTTATTTGAGCCAGCTGAGGCAATGGTTTGTCTCCGTTAGATACTCATTGAACAGTAATGGGAAACACTCCACGAAAGCCTGCCGTTCTTCGCGTAGAAAGTATACTCAACACTCAAGGAGTATATAAACGACAAGCAGTCTTAGAACTTGCAATGGCTCGCTAATTATGTACTACACATCTACCATATTTCGTTTTTATTTTCACTTCTTCGGATGCCATAGAAGTCTTTTAGACAGCAAAATCATTAGAAACAGAACACTAACGCAGTTGGAGGAGGAACTGAAACGAATCAGCAATGGCCTTGTTGAGTGAACAATAACAACAGTCATCTAGATGGTTGTTAAGAACACATGGTGGTGGGATCAGTATACGAATCTTGGTCTGATATGGAGTCTTAATAATGCTAGCAACTTCTTCAGTAAGTATCTTTAGTAAGTAAGTATCACCAAAGTAAACACCATACAAAACTTCTCCCCTGCCTATGACTGAAGTACGGAGGAAAACAAATTATATCGAAAAAAGATACTTTTAACCATGTGGCTCGTGAGAATAATTATAGAAGTAGTAGAAGCAAAGAGGGAACGTGTACTGTTACCTTTTCCAACTTCCAGGTGGAGCCATACGAACGTGAGAAAATAGGTTACTCTCATGATTATTATCTGGGTTTAAGTTTATTTGAGTACTCTGTGATTTGGTCACGTTCTTACTCGCTTAATGTTTGTATTAGCGACTGTATTTATGTCTGTGAATCTATGAACTGTACACTTAGATTTCTATCTGAAGATGAGCAATACTCGAAACTGTAACGGCAATAGAGAAAAAAATTAAACATTCTAACAGCAGTACCCGGAGACGACCATGCGTAATGATTACCATATTGTCGGCAGGGTGCGGCTGGTCCCGGAGGAGGTTCGAGTCCTCCCTCGGGCATGGGTGTGTAAGCTTAGGGACTTATAACCTTAGCTGTTCAGTCCCATAAGATTTCTACATCTACATCTACATCCATACTCCGCAAGCCACCTGACGGTGTGTGGCGGAGGGTACCCTGAGTACCTCTATCGGTTCTCCCTTCTATTCCAGTCTCGTATTGTACGTGGAAAGAAGAATTGTCGGTATGCTTCTGTGTGGGCTCCAATCTCTCTGATTTTATCCTCATGGTCTCTTCGCGAGATATACGTAGGAGGGAGCAATATACTGCTTGACTCTCCGGTGAAGGTATGTTCTCGAAACTTTAACAAAAGCCCGTACCGAGCTACTGAGCGTCTCTCGTGCAGAGTCTTCCACTGGAGTTTATCTATCATCTCCGTAACGCTTTCGCAATTACTAAATGATCCTGTAACGAAGCGCGCTGCTCTCCGTTGGATCTTCTCTATCTCTTCTATCAACCCTACCTGGTGCGGATCCCACACTGCTGAGCAGTATTCAAGCATTGGGCGAACAAGCGTACTGTAACCTACTTCCTTTGTTGTCGGATTGCATTTTCTTAGGATTCTTCCACACACACTTTATCCTTTTTTTTTCGACAGTGAGATTATTACAAGGAAGGAAAGAAGGACGGAAGATTACGGTATAGTGTGCAGTTGGCGGTGAGATTATTAGGGGCGGATTTCAAGCTCGGATTGGGGAAAGATAGGGAAGGAGAAGCGACCGTGTCCTTTTCAAAGTAACTTTGCCTTGGATGATTAAAACAACCGACGGGAAACCTAAAACTGGATAGGCGGACGGTAATTTGAACTACCGCTATTCCATTTTTACAGCAGTGAGACCGTAGGAGACGATGTGCTGAGACACTTTTAAAAGGATGCAGCAAGGAATCATTTAAGGTGTAAGGAACCCTTCAAAGGAAACATCCTAGAATGAAAACAAACACTCCAAACCGACGTTTCACGTAAGTCACATGCAACGAAAAAAATGGTTCAAATGGCTCTGAGCACTATGCGACTTAACTTCTGAGGTCATCAGTCGCCTAGAACTTAGAACTAATTAAACCTAACTAACCTAAGGACATCACACACATCCATGCAAGAGGCAGGATTCGAACCTGCCACCGTAGCGGTGGCTCGGCTCCAGACTGTAGCGCCTAGAACCGCACGGCCACAACGGCCGCCCATGCAACGAAAATCTGTAACGTAACCATCTGTGTGTGGCGTGTTTATAATTACGTTATTTATATTTTAGGACAATTAATCTGTACAAAACATACCACATGTCATAAAGAAAGCGTGCAAATCGTCTGAGGATGAATCACAACGATTCGAAACCGGTAACGGTACCCTTTGAATAAAGGAACTGAAAGTAAATTTGTAGCTCGTTGCTGTGCTAACACCATCAACATTTGTCTTCAAACAACAGCCACGGTCTCCATCATGTCATCATACGACAAAATTACATCCTAGACTTCTCCTTAAGTATCTCAGAGAATCGATATACGTAGAAAAGTAATATTTTTACTACTTAAGTAGAAAACGCATCAAAAATAACAAGAATGGAGGTAAAACTACCCCTATTAAAACATTCAAAGTAAAAATGCCGTAAGTTTTCAAGAGGAGTATGACGCGTGGTAAAATACTACGCTTATTTGGTGTAACTTTTTTTCTTTACTTTCCCAACAAAGTCGCTCTGACTTCAGTGCACTCAACACTTTGCAACAAATGACGTAGCTGCGCAAGAGAGGTCACATTCTGTTTCGTCAGGTTCGATCTGAAGCGAGTGGAAAAGAACCACTTTTCGGCGTAAGGGAACACAAAATCTGAGAACAGGTCACCGCCAACAATACACGAGCCACCAGGTCGGACCTCTCATTGGCCACTCTCGGAATGACAACCTGTAGCTTCGCTGACTCACGGCGAGTTTTCCTGGCATCGTGCGAGGCAATCCCGGCGTCGAGCCGGCGGCGTGTCCACCAGGAAATAAAGGGCGCTCTCCCTGGGTTTTCACAAAAATCTGTCGGCGGTTTTGCGTCAATTCCCGAAACACGTGGTGGAACAATGGACGCAGCGCGCGGCCGGCCGCGGTGCAGCCAATAGGACTGTGGCGGCGGTCACGTGGGCTGTGACGTCCCGGCGGCGTGCGTCGCTCAAATACTGCGGACGCCCAGCGCGCCGCACCAGTCGTTCGCCAGACGGACTTAGAAAGTTCTGCCAGCAGCCGCCGCTCCTGCAACCGGTAAATACGCCTCACGCACCTCTTCTCTTGCATTTTTGTACGCAGCCACAATGCTCAGACGACTGCCACAGTCTTCAATCGCGCTTTAATTTCGGACGCTTGAATTCAACACGGATTTAGACAAGCGCAAGAAGACAATATCTGTCGTAGGCCAACTACGTGATTTACTATCGTGAATGTGTGAACAAAGAATTCTTTAGCCTATATAAGTACTGACGAAATCTTAATCCACTTGTAAGATACTGTATCGTTCTGACAAAATAATCCCTCCTTGTCTCTGGGCGATGTCTGATAGTGGTATCTTACTGCATTCCTCTACTATGATTTCGGGTGATCACTTCTTGATAACAGTTCTGTTGTGTGTTCTCACAGACACTCGGAAAGATATTAGCTTAGCCTCAAAATTTGATACAAGTAATCGGTAGAGCATTTGGCGGATTATTCGCGTCGTATCCGGATGGGTAATTGAAATCTCTGTATTCTCAAAGCCTATTTACATGCGTAGTTTTGTTTCTCTTTGGGGATGAGAAGGAAGGAAGAAAGGTGAGGGCTTAACATCTCCTTCGCGTTCATCTCATTTACACGCGGATCAGTAGCTCAAGTAGAGGAGGATGAGGAAACGAATTTTAGGGAGCCAAGCCACCATTTGTCGTAAGGCAAATCGCGGAACACTTAAATTTGGACAGCTGGATGTGGATGTGAATCCCACTCTTTCCTGAATACCAGTCCTGTATGTAAATCATTGCACAAACTCGTTCTTTTTCTTCTTAGCAAAGCACAGGTTGTACCTTCAGATACAGATTCCCCTTACGATAGTACGTCTTTCACATAAAACTGGTGACAAATATTGTTGCATTAGAGCTCCGTTCAGAAAATACCGTATTGTGTATTATGTGACAGTTCACGCACACGCGAAAGGGTACTATTTCTGAAAATCGGAAAGATACTGAATCAGAGGCTATGATATAATTGTTTATGGAAATACAAGAAACTTATCATTGTGGCCGCAGATCTGTTAATGGGCGATGTCTGCTTAAGGCATTTATTGAAAATTGTTTGAACAATGTTTTAATAAACGGTGTTTTGGTGTCCAGGTACTAACAGGCACCTTTCCGCGCTACATATCAGTGTTTAACGCCTCATCCCCACACTCGATAGTTGTTATAACGCGGTGCGGCTCTCCTCAGACTTCATTACTCCAGTAATTTAGTTATTTCACTATATAAGTGCAAACACAAATGATATGTTTAGTTTTACGTGAGATGGTTAGGCATATAACAATACTGTCTAGTTTCTCACTACAGAAACATCACACAGTGTTTCTCGGTAACTTCGTGGACGTTATGAAAGCAGTGCTTCAGATGGTTGACAGTTTAATTTCAAAATGTCGATATTTTCTTGGCAGCAGAAAGCTGCTCAGCCATAGAGAAATCTTGCACGCTGTTTACTAATTGCGTCGTGTTTTCGTCTTCTAGATTATACAATAACAAATTAGTCCGTTAATGATTATTCCTTTGAGTGTACGTTTTCTGTATTCGTCATTTTATTTTGTAGTTCAGGAACGGCAATGTGCTTCCGAGTGAATTGTAGTTTATGAACAGGAACCGAGATCTGCTGAACGTTATGCAATTCTCGTCAGCGAGCAAGGTCATCTTTCAGGTTTGACATGTGTGTGCGAAGCAATGACGACTAACAGAATTACCGTAACCGCCAGTGTCGTAACCACTCTTCCTTTGGCCACCACGTGCGAAAGGGATCGCCAAACCTAACTGTTAACAGCTAAATATAGCACTGTCTCAGTAACAATAAGCTGGTGCTCGCGCCAACAAGATAAGTATTTCTCTTGGCCGACGACTTTATCATACCACCCTTTTCACTGTTCAAGACACGAATGATACTTAAGATTACAGTACACAAAATACGTATCTTTGTCGCCACAGTGTTGTATGAATGTTGTTTGCACATTTTCATACAGCTGCAATTCTAGATATTTACTGTTTATCCCAAGAAACATGGCGGGTGAATTACCCGTCTGTACTCTGCATCCGAAACGGGACATTTCAGGTATTTCTCGCTTGCGGAAGATGAACTACAAAATACATATTGTAGCAATTATGATCATATTGGGAAATAGGTGGTATAAATTTCAGTTTTCAGTTGGACTTTAACTATTTTACTTATCCCAGTTACTGTATGTTAAATGTCTGAGTTACATTGTATTCAATGAAGTAAATAAACCTATGTTTAAAGCTCTAGAATTGCAGCAATGTTTGCGTCAAATAGTATCTTGTAAAAACTCGCTGATCTTCCGAAAATCCGTAATATGCGTATACATCATCTCTTGTACAATATTCCAGGATGATGACCACAGGTAAGAAGATATTCGAACTTGGATGAAAAAATTGGGCAACTTTCTGTGAGGATTAGCTCTCTATAAATGAAAATAACTTGGCAGAATCGAGTTCAACGATGTTGGGCGTTATCTACAGCAGAAATGCTTAAATCTCAGTGGAAAAAGTAACACTGTTGCGGTCGGTAAGCCCAGGACCTAGAAATAGCCTAGAATTCATTCTGGTAAAATCCAAAAGCCGTCTACAATTTACGCTAGCACGGCCGGGCAAATTAATGTTTTCCGTATCCTTCAAGTGGCGTTTACGAACTGATAAAACTAAGTATCTAAATGAAACTGCACGACACGAATAAGAGAAACAATCAAACTGACGGGTGCTGCGTTCGTCGCGTTGGAAATCATCGGGGTCGCATTTTTTCTCATAAAACCATAAGTAGAGTTCTAGTACTTCATTACGTCACAGTCTGTTTTAGATTTTGTTGAAGAGGTACTAAAGTGCCATATTTCAAAAGCATGTCTGATATTACTTTAGGTGTGATATCATGCTATTCGATCATAAACCTCATCAATAATAAAGTTTTTAAATATATTTTGTACAACGTGTTACACTTACTCATATCGGTCTTGCGCAAACTTGTTTACAAAGAAAAGCAGAAAAAAGAAAAGTACTAGATTCTTCACATCAGAAAACGCTACGTTGTTTACCCAAAAGTCGTTCAAAAAGAGACAATATCATTGTAGCTTTTTACATGGTCGTTTTGCAGGATATGAGATAGTGGACCACATTTTGTAAGGACGTATATCCTCCGACTCCACCACTTCCTCTTCCCTTGGGTTTTTGGGGGAAGGGCAGTCTGCCAACACTATCCTCTAACCGCCGAATTATAGTAAAATATCGCTCAGTTTAATGAGCGTGTGAATAGATTTTGCAGGTGTAAGCTGTGCAACCGTCTGCTTCCTTAGAATAGAAATAATCGATGCCTTGAATTCAGGAACACAAGACTTCCCTGTTGTTGTGGGATTGTTTTGTTAATGCTGCCCTGCTGTTGCAGGTTTCTTATCGCAAGGCGATAAAAGGTGCGGCAAAGCAGTCAGCGATACGTATAACCTTGCATGTTTTGTCTTTTCCTAGGCAACTGCTAAACCAACTGAAAAAACTAGACCAGAAAAATACTAGAAATAGGATGAAATACTTCGAACGTGATCTGCTAAAATGTTGCTTATACAACAGTGTGGCGTACCTGGTAATGCAACTTGAATTTGACATCAGTGTAGACGTATATCATTTATAACGCTGATCTTGGCGGTTCGCTGCCGCACCCATTCTCTAGTTAAAGAAAACCAGATGTCTCGTTGTGGGCTGAGTGCTGTCCTTGGATCTGGTAACTTGGCATTCTAATGGCTGCGCCACAGTCGAGGCAAGGAAGCCAAGCTCAGCGAAGTATGAAGCGCTTCCAGGGATTTCCTACTCTGATACAACACTGACGCCGCACACCTGAGCGGTGAAACATTCAGCCTACTTAACAAAGAATAAGCTCACCCCGTCCCGATACAAGTATCTGTAAACAGGGCAGATTAGGTGAACCCTAAATGTGCAGCCCAGTCTATATGAAAGAATAGGCGTCTCAAAGCTAGTTGCTTAGTATGGTAACACAGCGTCATGGGGTACTCTTGTCTCCGGACAACGGCTACAAGTAGTGAATCTGAGTCAGGTAGTAAAAACCCGACTCGTATTTTGGAGGAGCGAGGTTCAAATCTGCAGCTGGCCATCCGTTTCTAGTTATCTGTGGTTTCCCTCAAAGTAAGTTGGGAAAATTCTGAGATCGTTCCTCAAACAAGGCTACTTACTACATCCCCATCACAGTCTAATCGTGCTTTGAACTCCTGCCTTTCCTCATTCAAGAGGAGGAACGCTGTAGTCATAGTACATAGTAGCGAGATGTTTCTTAAAGTTTGTTCCGGACCGCTTGATTTGGATTTCAGTAGTTCAGTTTGTTCATTAAAAGAGTATTTAAGTGTGTTTCTTAACCAATACTAAAGTTGACTTCTTTCCCCGCCCTTCAGTAATTTGAGCACTATTGTTGCTACAGCGACATTGCTCACTGTAAACCCTTAAAACCCTATCAGTAAAAAATTGTCTGCACAAGTAGGCTGGTATCAACCGGGCCACCGGACTCGTAATACAATCCTCTAAATCTAAAATGTTTAGTGTTTACTTTTTCTATAATTCTCTACTATAAGCGTAGGCATCATTTCCTGTCTTCACTGCTTAGCAACCACTATCGGTATCGCAGTTGCATACATGGCTGTCAGTGCTCTCTGCTACCTGTCGGGACACAGGACCATTGCACGTCCCGACTACAGGCGTGAAAAGCTGTAAACGTTAACACGTGGGAAACATCAGTAAGGCTGCGTAACTGTAGCAGATGTAGGCTAGTACTCTATAAACGACACGGATTGCTGATGATGAACACTTTACATACCGCTGGATTTCGCAATCGTTCTTTTCTTTTGCAACTGAAAATTTGCAGCGGCTACTTAGAAATTTTGAATATTTATGTCACCAACCCTTTACTAGCTGATCTGGGCATTTAGTTATCACATGAATATGAATAATAATATATAATGAATCACCGAATAAAAATATGGAAGCACTCTTATGTACATCATCGACGTAACGTTTTCGATTATCCTTATCTAATAAATATCTTGACAAACGGTCTACAGTCTACTGAAAGCAGTACTAAAGAAATTTATTTATACAACGAATTTTTTTATTTGTCTTCTAATTATGAAAAAGCTACTGCGAGATTAGTGAAATTTTTCTACAGTATGCAGAAAAGGTTTGGAGAGCAAAAGCAGCTACGCCAGTGGAAGGTAATGCCCAGGCGCTCACGCCTTGCTCGTGTCTCTGGGCCGCCACGCTGTAACACGGTGCCGGGAGAGACACGCACAGGAAGGAAGCACGACAGATAATTCGCACATTTTATCGCACGCGTTTGTAGCACATGGCCACACTTCAACTAGAAACGGTTATTCCGATCCTCGCTGAGGCCTTCACAATGGAACTACCGCTGCCATTTCTGAGACGATTGTTTTCCTAAGTTACAACTCAGGGTATTCTCGAGTGGTATTTTAAAGTCACTAGAGCTATCAGACCCAGTAACATTGCCTACTGTTAAATAAATACGGCTCAATTAATTCCATAATTTAACGAACAACTGACTGTTTCCCCCTTACAACACATCGGGAGAAGTAACAGTCGCTTTGCCCACAAAAAGCTAAAATATTAATGATGCCTATAAGTCAAATGATATTTTCACTGCTCCAACATTGAGACATTGAAGATTCCTGCCCTCACAGCGGCGAGTTCATGTCGAACGCTCTGCTTCATCATTTTTCGTGGCACACTGTTTACTTCTTGGATAAAAGCTGTTCGCTTAAACACTTTAGGTAATTCTCTCAGTCCCCTTCTGCTACGTTAGAAGTTAGCATATAGTTTCATTTACAATAATCGTAACTAACCATATATCTACGTTGTATTGGTTAGGGACCAAGAGGAAACCAGTTTTCTCTTAATACCGTTGGGCCGGGCGTTGTGACCGAACGGTTCTAGGCGCTTCAGTCTGGAACCGCTCGACGCTGCGGTCGCAAGTTCGAATCCTGCCTTGGGCATGGATGTGTGTGATATCCTTAGGTTAGTAGGGTTGAGTAGTTCTAAGTACTAGGGGACTGATGACCTCAGATGTTAGGTCCCATAGTGCTCAGAGCCATTTGAACCATTTGAATACCGTAGGCCTTCCTTCTTGCTGCATATAACGACAGAGCCTGCCACGAGAGCCCTCTCGACGCTGTTTACATGGCGGTAGCCGATTCCGCCGGTTCGACGTCAATACTAACAAAAAATGGCTCAAATGGCTCTCAGCACTATGGGACTTAACTGCTGAGGTCATCAGTCCCCTAGAACTTAGAACTACTTAAACCTAACTAACCTAAGGACATCACACACATCCACGCCCGAGGCAGGATTCGAACCTGCGACCGTAGCGGTCTCGCGGTTCCAGACTGCAGCGCCTAGAACCGCACGGCCACTTCGGCCGGCGAAGGATCATAACCACTTCTTCATCTCTGATAATGTGAATCAAAATCCCTTCTATTGCAATCTCTTTACTTAACGTATTTTGAGAGGCGGTAGTATGGACCGAAACAAGAAAAAAATTCCAGTAAACATGGCTCTGAAGACCAAACCTTACGAGCTATGAGCACTCGTTCATCTTCGCTACTGTGAAACACGTCTCTTCTACCGAACAAATGCTCATAGCTCTTAAGATATGCATTTTAGAGCCCATGTTTACTGCATAATTGTTATTTTTTTAGTCCACACTAGCCCTTCGCAAAATATGGAAAGCAAAGAGCTTGTAGTAGAAGAGATTTGTTTCACTGTAACAATTACGAAGAAGTGGTCACATCTCTTAAGATATGTATTTTAGAGCCCAAGTTTACTATATTTTTTTGCTTCGAATGATCGTTCCTGTCATATCCCTAAATACTGACCGTTCCGCCTGGGCCTTTCTGGATACGAGGGAGAGCAGAGATGATATGCGCCTTTCGTCATGTGATTGCTAAAGTCGCAAAGGGTACGTATAAGTTACACGGAATGTATTTAATCGCCTATGGTGACGACATTGTGAACATTTTATTACTGTCAATTGCTCCCAATGAGAATAAAAGCGGGCTCTAAATATTTTGAACCTCGGAGCGCCTCGTCTTCACCTTTCATGTCGAGGAGCGGAAAAGGAATAATCAATAACGGTTCGGCACGTCCTCGTCTGCGGAGCGTTAATGTGGGTGTAGATGTCAGCCCCGGGGCCGACCTTCCGTGTGAGTTAGACCTGTCGGCTGTCGCAAGCCGCGTGACCAGACTCCGGCAAGTGGAACGCGCTAACAGCCACGCCGCTCTCATTGATCAGCAGCTCGGACCTACAGCTGTTAAGCCGTCATCTGACACAGCCGTGGGGCGGCTACGCGGCTCAGTTCTGTGAGCGGCAGTCGCGGGTGCGTCTCGTACGCCTTTGCACCAGTGGACTTGGCAGGTTAGTGCTGAAAGCATCAAAACGTTCCAGATGTAAGACAATGCAATCAAATCATTCTTACGCCTAGGCTGAATTTGTGTTTTGAATATCAAGAGGTCCTATAGTTTTCCCATATTGGTTGGTGAAGGCAGCAGACTGCAGGAATGACGCTACGTTTTTGTGCGAAATGTAAGCTGTTCAAGACACAGAGCGAAAGTTAACACCGAATACAGATCTCCAGGGTACATAAAACAAGACGAAATGAATAAGTTTCTTTTTTGTTTCCAATACCGATAAACACTATTCTGCTACAGTTGTCTAAAGTGGACATCATTGAATTCAGAGAGTTATACAGTTATTTTCAAATACTCCTGATGTCTATGAGATTTTCGCTCCATTTCAAAACTGTCCATAGTCAGTTTCATTCCATGACCTATGCATGGGTTTCGGATAACTAGGAGTGAAGTATACATCACGTTTCAGATTGCCTGCAGCGACCTTATAAATCATGTTTCAGATCACTTGCAGTGAGCTTCAAGACCACGAAATGGAAATGGTTCAAATGGCTCTAAGCACTATGGCCGACCAGAGTGGCCGAGAGGTTCTAGGCGCTACATTCTGGCACCGCGCAACCGCTACTGACGCAGGGTCGCATCCTACCTCGGGCATGAATATGTGTGATGTCCTTAGGTCAGTTAGGTTTAAGTAGTTCTAAGTTATAGGGGACTGATGACCACTGCAGTTAAGTCCCATAGTGCTCAGAGCCATTTGAAGCATTTTAAGAATTATGGGATTTAACATCTGAGGCCATCAGTCCCCTAGACTTACAACTGCTTAAACCAAACTAACCTAAGGATATCACACACATCCATGCCCGAGGCAGGATTCGAACCTGCGACCGTAGCAGCAGGGCGGTTGAAATGGGAATGGTAGGGATGCTTTCAGAAGGAATGATGTATCACTGTTCGCACGAAGTCAAATTGTACGATTTAATGCTGCAATCGCTTTTGTTGGCAAACAATGTCACGTTCTATAACAACGGAAATGACACACGTTCCAAGAAATTGAGGCTGTTTGCTATAGCCCAAACATGGGACTGGAAATACCTGCCTAAATGTTGATCCTAATTGTCTGGATTCTGGAGAACTGTTCTTCCTGGTAGGCACAACAATCTAATTCTGTGGACAAAGAGTATCGGAAAAAGAGGGAAGGAAGGTTACAGCTTAACTAATGTTGATGTCGAGGTAATTACAGACCTACGACAAGCTTGCATGGGACGAGGATAGGGAAAGTATCGTTCGTAACTTTTCTGAATGAACATTTTAGTACTCATCCTAAGTGACTTTCAAAAGATACAGTAAATTCAAATCAGGTTGTTTGGACAGGAAACAAGACATACCTGGGGCACCTTCATCTTGTGAACTACAAAGACGTACCATTCAGCTCTGGAATGGAACGAACTTTTTACCATTCATGCATGATAAGTCTATAGTAGATACCTTAGAAATGAATTAGTTTTCAGTTTCTATTAATTCTTTAATAGACATACTGAATGATATGAAATAAAAGTTGAACTATGGAAATGAAAGTATGGCTCTGAGCACTATGGAACTTAACTTCTGAGGTCATCAGTCGCCTAGAACTTAGAACTACTTAAACCTAACTATGCTAAGGACATCACACACATCCATGCCCGAGGCAGGATTTCAACCTGCGACCGTAGCGGTGGTGCGGTACCAGACTGTAGCGCCTAGAACCGCTCGGCCACTCCGGCCGGCCAAACGTCTCATAGCGTAAAATACTTTACCGAAGGGAAATAAGAAAATGCGGGACATTTGAACGTCCCCAAAACAACTTTCGGGGCAACAGGTCTTTTTAGAAAAAAAAAAAAAAGAAACTGTCCCGGGAAAAACGGGACGAATGGACACCCTAATCTAGATGATTGGGGAGAAACGGCCAGACGTCATTCTTAGAATGGCCAACGGAATATCTTTCTGGAACAAGATATCGTGGCGAGCCACTTAATGCTTGCGATGAAAGCAGATGCTGTTTGTATAACGACCCCAGGCATGGGCACGTCAACAGGAGTACATTGGCACGGCTGCTGTAACGTGCAGCGCTCTGCGAAGCACGCCAGCTGGCGTCCACAGCTGCCCGCCGCGCTAGTGGCCTCTCAAATACGCAGCATTACAAGCGCCAGGGAAGACACACTCACAGGGGAACTTGTTGCCAAGCGCCAATCCCACTGCTTGGCTCCCGACATATCAACACACTGGCCACTGCGAAGCTGTGTGGCGTCTCCTACGAGAACTTCAGCTGTGTAATTATTCATTTGTCGCATGATGATACAGAGCTTGGATCAAATACATAATTTTCAGAGTATAAAGTGTAAGAAATGACAAGCAAAATACAGGTACAGAATCAAATGTCCAAAGAATTATGCTAAATTATGTACACACGACACAAGTTCTTAGATTTCTAAGTCCAATCTGTTGATCCAGTTGAGCCCTTCATGTGATGCGTGGTGGATGTCATTTATTCGGCCATTCACCAACAGTGTGATTTATTGTTTGCAGGGCAGCTCCATAGTCACAATTGACACTACGTAATGGCGTACTAACCTGCCTAATTTGGTATGGATTTTCAGCGATTTTCCATAGTCAGCTAAACGAATATTACTGTGTTCGACTTCATTGCTTCAATTATGAAGCTCAATAGCACGATGAGCGACCAATTCCATAACATATACATTTTCATACAGACCAGCACAATGCACAGTCAACCAAACAGCCCAGATTACTTTAACACTGCAAACAGCGAACAGAGTTCGTGTTGAAGTAAATCAGTGAAAGAGATGGAAACGGAAACAAATAATGGACCGTTATTGTTTCACACTGCCTTATATTTACACAGTGTGTGTATCATAAACACATTAAACATTTGCATGTTCTGTAAGGTACTTCAGAGCCGTAAATAATAGAAATGAGGTATGGCTCTAAATGAAACGACATGGTGTTGGCGATATAATTCTTGTGGATCATACATGATTTTATGGGACTATTTCTTACTAGGTAATGATACGCAAAGACAGATTAATTCCAAAGCCGAAAGCTCAGGATTTCACTGAATCAATCATTTGAAACGTCAAAGATTTTTGTAGTAGTCTTCACTACTATTGAGTCACATCAGATTGGGAATGATGTAATTCTGGTAAATACAAAATTTCCACACACACACCAATGATAAACTACGAATTAGAGTGTGGAAACTGCGCTTGAAACTATCTACAGAAGTTGAACTTTCTCTCCACCAACGAACGACTGCCAACCGAGTGTTAGTTGCATTTCTGTTCTGCTGAAGAAGCTAAACACAAGTGTCTGATGAAGTATTCTTGATTCGAGTACGATGGCACACCAATTCTTTCTTATATTCTGTTTACACTTAACTGCGATTTTACTCGATTCATAAAACGATGATTAGTTTATTTTCGTGTTGGTATTAAATACAAGTTATCAGCACGATAATATAAAAATGTGAACTTGATTCTTATCGACATGAAAGAAGATGTACGTCTTAGAATAGGTGGTTTAAAGATGGTTACTGAAACGTAGAAAGGAGTGGTTTTAAGCCGTCGGAGATATGTGAGTATGAATACCTGCGTGTATTTAATATAAGAGCATTCAGGATAGCTAATCTGAATAGCTTACCTAAACTGTCCGCATAGGTACTTCAAGAATGAATTCGTTTGTTACTTCATTTCATTGTATCACCTAACGTTGGTATCTCCTAACATATTGTCTGTGGCTCGATGGATAATGGGACGGTTTTCCCTGATAAAGCTTACATTTGGTTCGAAATAAATAAATAAATTTTAGACGTACTAAATTTGCCGTACGTCCCCGAAAAAAGTGATCAGTTTTCGTGGATACTGGTGGATCGTATTGAAGTAATAGCTTAGCGTTCCTCTCCGTGCTAAAATGGAGTTGTTAAGTGTGAAGGCGCGGTGGTTAAGGCACTGTCTAGCATTGGGAGGAACAGAGTTAAAATCCCCGTTCAGCCATCCATATTTACGTTTTCTGTGGTTTCCATAAATAGCTTCACGAGACTACCAGGTGCTCTGACACGAGACATCGCACTGCTTTTCCCGATATTGCGCTCCATTTATAATTACCTTGTTATCGAAGGGTTGTAAAATTTTAGTTTTCCTTCTCCAACATTGTGAGTCAAATATATATTTCGGCATCGTGTGGATGATGAGTGCTTGGGCAATGTAGCGTTTATTTATTTATTATGGGTAGGAAATTAAAGGAAAGGATGCCCCCAGTGCCGGAACAGTTTATTTTTCTCGAATAGCACCAAGGCGGCTGCCATACTTCAGAGTTTCTAACCGTTAGAAACGTTGCCAACAGCAATGTAGCACTACATGAAATATTGCGAAGTAAATTCGTTTTTCCATCAGTCGTTTGCTCACAGTCTGCTGCTCATGAGCTGCTTTCCATAGCAGACAAAACTCTGTTGATGTAGAATTATGCACCACCAACAAGCGAGAGGTGTCTACTTCATGATAGAATGCCGAAGCCTTAGTCTTTTAGGTATCACATATGTGCTGCGCATCTAACCTAGCAGGAAACACTTCAGACAGTGGGGCGTAGCTCCAAGCGCGCATTCGAAAAGTCCGATTTCTGGACAAAAATAAGGTTTCATAGATCTAATGCGTCTGTAGTACGTAGCAGAGGCCTTGACTCATTCCATATAGCGTACTGCATTTGAGAGGGATTTCGAACATCTTACATTACCTTGTTATATGTTTCATCAAATGTTCGGTATTTTCTACAAGTATCACCGCGGAATTTCCTGATGTGTGTATACAAAGGAAAGAAATGATTCTACCAGTCACCGACCAAACGTGATGTGTGATGATGTGCAGTATTCCAAAGGCGATATTTTTCCATATTCTTCTTATTCATTCCTCTAAAGTCTGAAGTATAGTAATACCGATGTTAAAAGGCTAAACAGAAAATCCAGTTCGTCTGCAGTGAGTAAACGAAGAGTTCCATTTTCCCCTCCTCCCAGCGCTGCCCTCACCACCAGACACTTAATTCTGTTGGCTGGCTGGAGGTGGAGAGGACGTTACATGTATTTGGTCACAATTTCGCTGATTGATATTTAAATATTTTTCGATATTACTTGGAACTCTGAAGCAGTCGCGATTTGGATGAATAACACTAGTTGGGTTGTGTGCAAAGCGAAACGTCTTCTCCCAGATGGCGCGCTGCAGAATGGATGCAACGTGAAAGCAACGCCCGCACGGCCATACTTATTCGTATAATGAGGTTAGCCGGTTGAGGTGAACGGCCGCTTTCTCATTTATAGCTTGGCGAGCGACCGCCAATAAAGATCAGTCAGGGAAACGGCCAAACGAGCTGCCTGAAGGGTCTGCCGCCCGTGCCACTGACCTCAAACAGTGGAATGGAGGTTGCTCATGACCGCGCCTGCTTCCGGAAACAAACACCCGCAGTAGCACCCAGTGTATGTAATTTCGGGGACAACGTTACCGCACAGCAGCTCGCTTTCCTCGAGTGCCTAGCTTCTCATTATTTGTATCCTAACTGACAACATTGGATTATTTCCGTGTCGAAAACGTAGGCGAAGTAAAGCTCTACTTTTTACGCTGTTACAGAGCACGTTGCAAATCCTTTTTATGGCTTCATTCACGAAATTACGGGAGCGATCGCCTGTTGCCCTGTAACGTTAGACTTTACGTCTAGAAAGAAGACTTTACGTCGAGAAAGAAACAGCAAATATTGCTCTTGAAGTACTCACAGAGATTACAGCTGAGTATCTTGCCAACCTAGACCTTCAACTTTCGCGGGCTCAGGTCGTAGCAACTGGAGCATTCAAGTCAGTGACAGGGGCAAACTCGAAGTTTCTGTCCGTCTTTATCTATAGCGTCCAGAGCATAGCTGTCCTCAGTCCGCAGGTTCCTTTAAACGCTGTAGTGCTTTGCTGGCCATGGTCAAATTGGAGGTGGTTTGCCTTCACCTTCCTTCGACCTTTCAACTTCTTAACCCGTCTGTCATAGGGAGACGTACAGATTCACCTAGACTCCAGACCACGGCGCAATCTGGCATTTTCCACGTACACAAATCATTGTCAGAGGCTAAGAGATGATGAGAAGTAGAAGAAGTCCCAAGACGGACTGAAAACAGAATCTCAACCTCCCCCGCCACACCTAGCCACCCCCACCCCACCCCCCACCCCTCCCCCGATCATCGGATTTGTAATTTGAGGCTCCCCTATTTTGACACATAGCCATATTATACATTTCTCTTACTCTTTCCAATCTCACAGAAGTTCTCTTGTTAGACCAGCAAGGCTTGCTGGAGAACTACTGTGTAGTACATACGGGCAATCATCAGCTTTGGAAGGAAGATTAGAGTTTATTGTCCCGTCGGCAACGTGGTTATTAGACACCGAGCATAAGCTCGTATTACGAAAGCATAGGGACGAAATCTGCCAAATGAACCATCCCAGCATTTGCGTGGAGTGCTCTAGGGAAATCATGTGAAATCTAAATGTGGACGGAGATTTGAACTGTCGTTCTCCCGACTGCGAGTTCTGTGTTAACCACACCAGCTTTGGATACGGCTGTAGTGTTCGCTTAGTTCGTAAGAGCGTCGCTTGCAAAAACCTAAGCCCCAGGCTCCAGTTCCGATTCGGCACGCCATTTCCATTTCTCTTTGTAGCGTACGCTCCACTTCCCTGTGCAATGTTCATTCTAAATTCTATTATGTTTTGTTACTGACGCGTTCAACCTGAACATCTATAAAAGAAACGAAGTATCTGGGACGAGTGATTTCTTTTCTTGTACCTATAACTTGCCGTACAAGGACGGGCAGCTCTGTGATGCATTTCGTATACACAGAAGCGATCTATTTGTTTCAAACTGCAGTTGCTTGCACAGTTTCTTGAGTCGTCACAGGTCTATACTGCGATGGTGCTTATGAGATTCCGCAGATGATTCTTGCTTCTAACTTGCTCCAAATAGTTCATTTAGAGGAGTAACGTCAGGTTTCTGTTGGCTAGAATATAGAAAGGCCTGTGAATAACAGATTTAAGACACTATCAGTGACAAAAAATCCTCCTTCATCAAATTATTGGTGCAATATGTTTTCTACCTCTTTGGACATTTAATTTTTACACCTGTCTACTGCTTTGCCGTTCACGTTTAAAGATACATTTACTATGAACGAGGCTACCATAGTGAATGAACATAATATACAAAAGGAACAAAAGCGAAGGAATACGTTACAGCTCCTGCTGGAAGTTATAAAGTGAAAACTGACTAGATATTTTGTTTAATTCAAGACACTAGTTAAAATAATAAAACAACCAAGAACCACGGTTATTTCTAAGCTGAATTGCAACTACATACACTTGTATCCCTAGTGAATAATAATTTTACAGCAACTGAAGTAAGGTGCTTTCGTTATGTCAAACTTTCCTCTCCATTTTTTTATGTGAGTTGCAAAGAATAGAGCTATCTGATCTGTAACAATTAGTACTATTTTCAGAATTCTTAATAATTATATTACTGTTCCACAGATTTTCTTCCTGCCACATTTTAGAAAACCATGTCTCCAGTGAGAGGATGAGCTGAAGATTAATTTCCGCAATTAACCTGCCTACAACCGACCCTTTGCTGGTAGTTAAGTACTTCTAAATACACTTGTCGGTCAATGAAGTTCATTACAGCCATAATGTCAGCTATAGACAGTTTCACAAGTCTATGGAATGACTCCAGTGAATGGCATATGTTTTACTTTCCACTACACTACGAACAACAACAACAACTATATCATCGGTCCAAAATATCAAGAGAATGGATTAACAAAAAACAGAGGACAGATAAGATGATGATTTTAATGCTAGCGGCGTTCTACATAGCCTCCCTCAGCTACAGTACAACGCACAGAAGGTTCAAACAACCAAGCGAAACTGTCAAAAAAAGTCCATTTCAACTTGAGCATCTCATTTGTATCTTCTTTGGTGTTGGCGAATCATCAAAAGCCCATTCTACAGTTCGTTATTTTGTTGTAGAGTCGTATTGATAACAGCTGGTCTCGTCAATCGCGACGATTTTTCCCAGAAAGGAATGTCCGAATTTTCCATTTAAATCAAGTTACATTGTTGCTTTTATTCGGGAGTCAAGGTGTGTGGGGCAAACGCTGCACACACTTTTATCTTCTTCAGAACATTCTGGAGAATATCTTGAACTCATGATTTAGAGATGTTCATTTCGTTGCTCCATTGCCATTTTTGACACAATAACGTATACGGCCGCACGTCCATTGGGTAACAACATTGCCTACCCACAACCGACTGGTCGAACGCACAGCTGTTATTTACAGTTCTCGAAACTTTTTGAACAGACAGTGTAAATTCATTATTAATGGTATTTGTAAACGACAGCTTAGCAGACTGATCTCACAGAGCGCATCAGACTTTTATCACATATGCCCTCAGGCAGTTTCGTAAGCAACACTCACTATGCATACAAAGAACCGATACGCCGCTAAGCGTTCCGGGATGATCACGGACACCGGCTTCAGGAAAACATGATTTGTGGGTCCACAAATAGTACAGCACCCACAAATATATTTCACCTCAAAGCTTTCAGCCTCATAATGACTCCACTCATCCTTTCGGGCCCTTTCCTCAGAAACACTTGTACCTTTCTAAGTGCGAAAAACGCGTCCAAAATAAAATTAAACCGTTAACTCATTTATAACAGAATCAGAATAACAAAGTGGTAAACAGTTGAGACGGAAATATGGGGATGTTGTTGGTTCGCCGTTATGCGAAAGTGCAATACGACTCTGGCAACTGCAGCTGTACAATTTGGTACTGATTACGTTCATACGTTCCCTATTAATGTGCAGTACTGAGTTCGCTTTGCAGGATCATGAAAGCCTTTTCACTTTCCTGAGAAATTTCTCAGTTAGTTTCACACATTCCATAAAAGGCGAAAATAATACAGAGAAATAAAGGAAGGAACAAATCACAGGCCGTGGTGGTCTAGCGGTTTTAGGCGCTCAGTCCGGAACCGCGCGACTGCTACGTTGCAGGTTCGAATCCTGCCTCGGGCATGGATGTGTGTGATGTCCTTAGGTTAGTTAGGTTTAAGTAGTTCTAAGTTCTAGGGGACTGATGACCACAGATGATAAGTCCCATAGTGCTGAGAGCCATTTGAACAAATCACAACAAGGTAGTATCGTCCAAGACAGCAGATATTTCGAAAGGTAAACCTCATCCTTCATGCACAAACAGTCAATCCGCCGGGAAAAATTCACAGTCCACATTATCAGTTTCCACTTGAGCTCGGGAAAAATTCACATTCGACATTATCAGTTTCCACTTGAGCTGTTAGAAGATGTTGGTTCCCTAAAAGAGAATTTTTTCCAATTTGTGAACTACCACTTTTATTTTTTTAATGATTTCTTGATACCTTCAGCTGCCATTCTCTTTATTTCTTGTAAGGTTGTAAAATTTCGGCCTTAGGCCATTTTCAAGTATTTATGGACGATTCTTTAGTGGTATTTTATGCCGTGTACGTCCTGCTCCTATGAGTACCAGCCAGATTAATTTTGATGTTGTAATTATGCCATTACCTGGCATATTACGGATATTTGTTGTGAAACGCGGTCACATATGAACTCAATGGTCGTATAAAAGTATGAAAAATTTACGGTTTTTCCAGAAGTTACGAAAGAATAATTAAATTCTTCACTGTGATGTGTCACGACCGCATTGAGAATCAAGAAGGAACATTTGGTCTCATTATTGCTTCATTGTGGCTTGCACGCTGAAGACGAACCTGAAAGCCCTCTCCTTTCCAGCAGAAAAATGTACTCTTTGTCCGGTGTTTTGCGTATGCGAGACCGGAACCGCCACGCAAGTGCAGCTGCGCTTGACAGCAGTTTCTGACTTGTTTATGCTCCGCTCAACTAGCTACCAGCGAGGCCCGTACCCCACACAATATCCGTTACAAAGATAGGGGCTAGTGGCATACGGGTGTTCAGCTGCGGTCACCCGTGAAAGTAACATTCAAAAAGAAACCACTTTTCAAACGACCTTTATATTGCATTATGTTTTGAAACGAATCATTTCTAAAAACAACACACACGATTATAGATGTGTAACTACACACAAGTGTGCAAGGGTAGATTGGCACTTCTCTGAAAAATGTTATGTTACGTATAGTATCGTAATATGGGTACCTGTACCGCAAAACAAATTTCATAGGGTCACTGTTCTCTAATATGACAAAGCTGCCTTGAGAGCGAGTAGCGGCATAATCAAAGTTGACTGGAGTGTCAATAAATCTATCAACCCAATATGAATAATTACATTGTTATCCGAAATGTAACTTAATCTTGTGATAGCAATAAACATTACATAATCGTTTAATAATGAAGCTTATAAAAATGATAAGAGTTTAAGCAGTTTCCTGGAGCAACTTCAAAGGGCTTCAATATTTTACACAGACTTTTTTTTTCTTTTTTAGCGAGACAAATAGCGATGTGGCCACTTCGAAACATAAACATTACCAATAGGCCTGTATAGACACTGCATGCGATTGTGCCACTGAAATAAACTTTTTTAGCTGTCGAAAAATATGAAGATCTTCCTAGTCTAAGCTTACCTTAGACTACCGGGCACATATTAACAGAGTGTTGCACTTCACTGGCAACATACTGTATGTAAAACAGAAAAGCTTTTAATGAAGGGAGTTAAATGTAGTGTTTATAGTTGGATTGTTGAAGGAGTCACATTGGGACCCTAACAAAGAAAAAACTGAATAAGGATGACTAAACTGGAATCTGACTATGGTCCTTCCCAAATGCTAGTTCAAATTTCTACTGATGTAATCCCGCATGATGTTGAATGAAGGTGAAAAATCATACTGAAAATAGAATTATACCTAAGATTTTTGGTATTGCACCCAATAACACTGATTAACACTTTCCATGTTACTCATACACTGCTACCCTTGCACTTAAAATTTCTTAATAATTGAAAGCCATGCTAATTTTCCATTATATCTTACATATTTACAAAGAACAGGCCTGTTTTTATAATAGTGTAAGTGTAATTGCAATGAATGATAGCCGAATTACAGTTGTCAGTTTTCATGAAATAACAGTTTTAAATTACAAATGTTTTGATACAAAGCCTGTATATGCAAGTTATAGATCCCAAGTGCTTTAAAGCTAATATTTAAGTTATGCTGTTTCAGATTACTGCTGAAAATGGCTGGAGGATTCAAGGAAAGGCTTGGAATTGCTGACATAACTGATAAAAATGGAATCTGGAAATGTCTGCTAGCAGAATTTATTGGTACCTTGCTGCTGAACTTCTTTGGTTGTGGAAGTTGTGTATATGCTGGTAATGCACCAGGTGCTAAATCCAGCCAGGTTCTCATTGCACTTACATTTGGTCTGGTCATCATGGCAATTGTGCAGGTAATATTATGGATGTGTTACAGATATTACACACGTCACTGTATGTTGTAATTATACTTTGTTGCAGCAAGATACAATACAGTATCAGTTATTCATACCTAGTTATTTGATAATTTTTGTGTGATCCTAGAGCACTGACAGAAACTTGCATCCATTTGTTTCATACTGTCCAAGAAACATTTTCTTAATGTGAAGGAAGGACGTACATTTTTGGAATTAATCTGAGTTTTGCAATACCTTATTTTACAGATTGTGGGGCATGTGAGTGGAGCACATGTAAACCCGGCAGTTACTGCTGGCATGCTTGTAACAGGAAATATCACAATACTTAAAGGGCTGTTGTATATAATAGCTCAGTGTGTAGGATCCATCACAGGAAGTGCAATCTTGAAGGTAAGTTTTGATAACACACATGTAAAATATCCAGTGTAATTTTTTTATGTTACTCCACAAATTAGAAATAATTCACTCCTGAATTTTATGGATATTATGGTTTATATATTATGAAACACTCTGCATCCTCTTAGTTCTGTTCATTCACCTGCCAGTTAAAAATTTTAAAATTATTCATAAGGATGCTTAATTTCAAAATATTTATTTATCTCTTATATTTAACACTTTAGTGCCCTTTCTCTCCATAATTCATGCCATTTAGGTAACATAGATTAATTATGGTTCCATCGATGTGGCACTCTGTAATGATTAATGAAAAGGTGCTCCGTTTAGTGTGTAGAACATTATTTAGTTCAATACTAGTTTCAGCCTTTGTATTAGGCAATTTTCAAGTGGTTATGAAAACTTTACTGTAAAGAAGCACTTGAAAATGACTTAATATAGAGGCAGAAACTAGTAGTGGACTAAAAAATGTTCTATACAGCAGCTGGAGTGGTTTTTAATTAATCAAACAAGCAATTGTGGCAGCACATAGGAAATGTGATACTCTGTATTGACCAAGTAGAGCAGAGTTCAACATGTGGTAGTAAACTTTCACCCCTCACATATTCAATCTGTTACAAATATCAGTGAACAGTAACAAACACTTTGTACTTCATCCTTCTTATAGTATTATTAATTTTAATTAAGTCCATATACTCTATATTTGCAGACTTTAGATAACAATTCAACTGATTTATAAATAAAAATCCCATTTTTCATCTTATTTATCACTTTCCATAAAGAGTTTCAATCCATGTGCACAGGGATTTAGTTCTATTTGCAGTTTACAAATAGTCCATTTTCATAATGATTTAACCTGGACTTATTTATTGAGTTTTTTAAGTTTTAACTAACGACTTCAATCGAGCTACAGTGAGACATAGGAAGTTTCTGTTAGTTAGCTATAATAACAGTCCTCATTTTGAATCTTAATTCCATGTGTAAGGAAAATGAGTGAAACATATGCATATTTGACTTTAAATATGTTTATAGGCTGTGTCTCAGTTTCATTCACGAATGAAAGATGGTTCATGTATTTTAATGTACTCTTTGATTGTTTCCGAACTGTATGTAAATCTTTCAATAAATCTAACCATCCTAATCAACTTTTGTTTAAGGCTCTTACTCCTCCAGAAAAGGCTGGTTCACTTGGTCTGACAAATGTGGCAGAAAGTGTGACACCTGTGCAAGGCTTTGGTGTTGAATTTTTCTTGGGCTTTGTCCTGGTCCTGGTTGTATTTGGTGTCTGTGATGTCAACAAACCAGAAAGTAAGGGTTTTGCTCCACTCGTTATTGGATTGACAATTGCAATGGGACATCTGGCTGCAGTAAGTATTCTTCTGCACTAATATGTCAATTTATGAATAACACTTGAATACACATTAACATTTTTCTTTAACAATTTAATTATGGTACCTTTGGCTACTGCATTGTGTAGTTTTTTGAAGTAGTACCAGTAATACAAAGACTGAACATATAACATGAAGGTTAGTGAAGTTTTCGTAAAAACTGCAGGTTCTCAATTAAAAGCAGAAACTGTTTTGGATGTTACTGCCTATACGCAACATTTTCTCGGGAGTATGTTTCACTGCTGTGGACATACATTTCTATGGTTTAGAAACTGATGTAATACAAAAAGACTTACAGGTGTTCAAAGCATGCTTTTTGTACTTAATTTGCTCATATTAAATCAAAAATTATCAATAAAACCTGAATAGCAGTAGATAAAATGTACACATTTATGGAAGCTGTTACTATAATTTCATCTGCTGAACTTTTGAAAGAATTTGTTGCAATTCTTAATAAAGGTTGCAAGCTAATAAAAATACCATTTATATTTTTATAAAGTATTCTTTTGAGATATGCGCAATACATAAATTGACATGTATGATACAAGTAAATTGTGTAGAAATAATTTCATTATTTTAAGACTATGTGTAGCATGTTCTGAACAATTTTCATTTTTCTAGGTTGATTATACTGGATCAAGTATGAACCCTGCAAGGACACTTGGATCGGCTGTCATTGCCAATGAATGGGAGAATCACTGGGTTAGTTATCTTCTAATATAGTATTTTCTGCAATTTATCTGTCAACCATCAGCATAACTAGTGAAATAAGCTAACAAATGGAGAATGTAGACCACTTCACTTCAAGTTTAAAATATGCAATAACATACAACAGCACTCAGTATGTTCTGCTTGTAATATTGACTGTTACATACTTGCACATATAACGTATGGACCATCATCTTATCTATTCTTTATTTCATTCATGAGAATCCTTAATATATTACTTGTTCCCAACTTTAGAGTCTCCCTGCAATTTTGAGAAAGTTTCTTGTTAGTTTACATCAGGTTGCTCTTCTTCATGATCTCCTATCTTCAAAATAGAATTACTAACTTTTTATGTTATTACCTTTTCCTTTCTTGTGAGATGATTCAATAAAGAGAGAAAGACAATAGAAGAAGCCTGTGACAAGAAGGAATTATAATTTATATATTCAGTTGATATTAAAAAGAAACATAAATAGATACTCTCTTAATTCTTCACTACATTATCATACTTCATCTGTTGACAGGCCAGTCTTTCTGACTTAACCAAGTTAACCTCTGTGTGATCTCTGTGAGTGTCTATACCCTAAATAGTCATTGAAATAATGTTTTACTGTGTGCAGTATCACTTCAGTTATAAGACCTGTTCCCACAGTTAGTATTCTGATATGTCCCACAATGTAACACATGCTAATGATGAATCACTAATTGCACAGGTATACTGGCTAGGACCAATCCTAGGTGGTATTGCTGCTGCTCTGTTATACAAGAATGCTTTTGCTGCACCATCAGCTGATGTCAACATGGAATACAGTCCAGTTCAGGTACAGGATAAAGAGGTATTATAATACCTGTCTTCATAGATACTTCTACCTGTTAGTAAAGTAAGATGTATTAATTAATGTTGTAGATTTCTTTGATGTTTTCATAATGACAAGTTACTCATCTTGTACTGAACAATTCAGTATGGATGAGTTTATGAAAATATATATTTAAGGTTCTTACACCTTGTTAAACACCTTTGAAGTTTTAAATGAATGTAGCCAAGAAATTATAAGCATCCCTAACGCTAAAAAAATACCATGCATCTCATTTACACACACACATATGTACTTACATGATAGTGGACATAAAACATAATGTGCCTAGTGGTGACACCAGACAGTATGAACAAGTATTGTGTGTTTCAGGTCACTGAATTGTTTCCAACACTGAATCCACTAGGAACATTGTACTCATCACAGATTTTCTAATGATACAGTTGTTGAATAATGTGGTGAGATGGGTGAGAGTGGTTAGAGGCTAAAGGTCACTGACATCAATGCAATTTTAGCTCAGTTGCTGTAATTATATGTGAAAAAATTAATCATACAATATTCAGAGGATCATCACAATGTTTAGAAGATGTAGAAAAAAGCAAAGAAATAGGTTTTCTTTGGATAGTGAATGGCTCCCTGAGCCCTATTACTCCCAAATACAACCTCAGTATCTTAACTACTTTGACGCTTCACTGAACACTGACAGTGTTATATAGTTTGACATCAGGCCATATATAAGCATAGCAATATACACATTAGGAGGAGAGAAAAAAAGAAAAAAAAATATTGCAGTGAAAGCTGCACACTGGCATCAAGGTAGTGTGATAACACTAGGTTCAGTAACCTACATTAAATTTGCAGATATTCACATTGTAAAGGCTGAAGTCATTCCATTTTATCAGCACATTTCTGATGCTGAACACTAACTAAGCAAATTAGAATCACCAAACACTGGAGGGACTGTATATGAAATATTCAATAACTGCTGACATCTAATGTGTCAGAACTTTCAGTAGTTCCTACAAAACTTCATAATGACTAAAAGATTGTGTTGGTACCAAACATAAATCAGTTACTTATGTTTATACAAATCAAGTGTCACATTAGTTTCCAAAGACCTGTATGCTATGACAATAACAGCAACAGTTTCTGCCTTTTAGCCTATACCCTAGATACTCATTGAAATAATGTTATAAGTAGAGATCATATCACAGATAGAGTTAAAGTGGAGGAGAAATGCACAGACAGAGATACATTTCAGTGGAATCATACCAAATTCAACACATTTCAATACATTTCAATTCTACATTCTACAATACATGCTTCAGCCTCTGATTTCAATATGTATATTTATAATGACACAGACTTATTTCTATTTTTCTCTTTTTTTCAGCTTAAACGGCTAGATAACCGGAAAGATGAAGATGGAATGGCTTGATCACCATAGTGGTGAACAGAAGAGAACTGTTTAGCTCATATAATGAGCTCATTGTGTGAGAACACATGTATTCAGATTTATATCTTCATTGCCATTGTGTGTGATAATCTCCTTGGAGGAAATGGATAGTGGTGAAAGTGATTAATTCCTGGAAAGTGTTACAGGAAATGTGGAAGAACAGTTTTCAAAGAAGTATCTTCCTTGTTAATATAAGATTGCTGTTTGTTGTAATGCATTTAGTATTTATGCTATGCCCAGAACTGTGAAGAATTTTGTACACGATAATAACAAATTACTAGTAGGAGAAAGAAGTCTGTCATTGCACAAAGAATTTGTGAAACTCATTTATTTATATTTATTGCCTTTGTAATTGTGAAGCAGCACTTTGCTGTGTGGCTATGCTGTAAATAAACTTTTGTGAGTTTTTTATTGTACTATTTTTATAGTTGTACAAAATAAAAACAACAATCACCCACTTTTGAAGCTAACTTCATAGAATATAATTCCAGCTACACGGCATTTTCAAAAAGAACAGAGACAGATTTTTCCAGTATAATGGGAAGGGTTGTGTGACAGTCTCTGTGGATGGGTTCGGTGATGAGGGTGTCATATGAGTTAACAGAAATGAGATTGCCATTACTACGCTGCTTTATCTTGGCAACATGCTCAATAACATATCACTAATTGTGAGAGCTTATGCTGACCCAATTAACCTACAGTCCAGATTTAGCTTCAACTATGTTCTTTCTGCACCCTTGGAACAAAGCAATCTGTAAGGACACAATTTCGGGTTATCTGTGACAATGTAAGTAGGTTTGACATGAAATGTAAACAGCTCTCTGGTTGCAAACTTCCCAGGGGTGCATAAAGAATGGAAAAAGCACTGAAAGTGATGTACTGAAGCAATAAAGTCTTTTTTGATAAATTTTAACACACTTTGCATGTTAGTAAATGTAATTTTATGGCTTCAGTCCTGATATTTATTGGAAAAAAATCTATAGCAGGTGCATATCACTTTAAAAAAAGTACTAATCTGTATTCTGTGTATGTAAAGCTCACTGAGACTAATGAATACACACATATTATATGGTAATTAAATGGCAAATTAACTCAACTTCTGCTAGTCACACATAAAAAACAGGCCTACAAGAAAATAATGTATATATCTGTGATGATGGTGTTACTGTCAGCAAGCTGTGAATGTCAATGAAATGTTTAAATATTAGGATACATCATTTGTTTTATGAGAAACCAAAGTCTATCATGAAATGCAATAAACCCTCTAGTAAACAAATTGCAGGAACTATTATAGCTCACTTAAATACCATAGTACTGATATATTACAATTTATAACACAAGATTTGCATTCAAATACTCTATATCAGTAGTACTAAATGAAGAAGTCAGCAAGGTTGCAGTCTGCCACCAATACTTTTCTCTTTTTATATTGATTATATGATCCAAGAATGAAAAATCTAAGAATCTTTTCTAATTCAGCTGAGTCAGGAGAACACAATAAATACTGTACCTTCCTATTTACTGACAGTAAGACAATATTATCAGTTCTGCAGGGTGCCTACAGAAATTTGTTGAAGTTTTTTTACCTTCCTGTTTACTGATAGTAAGGCAATATTAACAGTTCCAGAATGTGGCCTACAGAAATTTATTACCTTGATACATAAAGCTGTTTGAAGATATCATTTAGTAATATCTAAATTTGTAGAATTTCAAGGGAGGAACTGTATATTCTGACAGTTAGATGAGCTCAAACACTTGAAATATCTTCACTGTACACTTACCTGTAATTATGATCAAGACACTGAAGTTAAAGCAGCTACTTTCCCATGAAAGGGTGGAAACATATACAGGGT
The DNA here is from genome assembly GCF_023897955.1 of Schistocerca gregaria. NCBI lineage: Eukaryota > Metazoa > Arthropoda > Insecta > Orthoptera > Acrididae > Schistocerca > Schistocerca gregaria. Next base: position 178,551,079 of record NC_064931.1, on the reverse strand, counting down.
GTTGTAAAGTGATTGCTGAACAGAAATATGAAGTTAATTTTACAAAATTATGAATGTTCCAGCTTTATTTCTTAGTTGTAAAATGGAAGTACTTAAATACAGAGAAAAGTCTCTGACCCACACAGCAGAAATGAGGTTCCTGCATGCAATAAACGTCTGCTCCAAAAGAGGGCATGTAAGAAATGATGAGATCTTCATCTACATATAGATTCTGCAAGCATGAGAGAGCGTCCTTCACACTATTGTTTGCAGTTGTCTGTCCTACTTCATTAGCATAAATAGCAAGGCAGAAATGACTGTTTGTGTATCTTGGTAAACAGTCTATTGTCTCTTACCTTATTCTTGTGATCACTAAGCAGGATATTTAATGGGGCAGTTGAATTGTTTTAGTCTTTCTTAAACACTGGTTCTCCAACTTTACCCATCGGTGTTTTATGAGAACAATTTTACCATTTTTCCAGAGATTGCCATTTAAGTTCCATGAGAATCTTAGCTGTGTTTTATTTAAATAAAACAAGAATTATAGGAAATGGAAAAAAAGTGGAAACACCGTGAGAAATGTATGCTTGAACATGAATGTAGATGTTAGCCAAGCAGGAATGTTGCACCACCTGTTCAATGTCCTCAATATTTTCCAAGTGTCAATCACAGTCAGAACAGTGTTCTGTATAACTGTGAGTGCACTATGTCAGAGCGAAGTGAGTCCAAATGTGGACAGATCATGGTTGCTCATATGATGGGTGCTTCTGTAACCAAGGTAGCCAAACTGTACCATGTTTCAAGAGAAACTATTGAAGATTTATTCTGCATACAGGGAAAGTGGATAAGTGTCATCAGCTAAGTCCCAACATGCATCTAAGTGTGTGTTGAGTGACTGTGATGGATTGTCACTGAAGAGGACTGTGGCATATCCTGACAAATCTGTTAGCACCAAAACAACATAAAGGAATATCCAGAAACAGGGAGCTGTAGAGTAATATGGAACTCTAAAACCACTCATCAGTCATGCAACTGCATGTAACAACAGAATGTGGTGCCAAAGGCATAAAACCTCAATAATGGAGCAATGGAAGGAAGTAATTTGGTCAAATAAGTCTTGTTTCCCATTGTTTCCAACTTCTAGCTGGGAATATGTCCCAAGAGTGAAACATAGCATGGATTTCTTGAGGATTTGGGCAGGCACATTGTGGCATTCCATGGGACCCATTGTTACTCTGCAAGGCTGCATTACTGCCAAGGATTATGCGACCATTTTTGCTGATCAGTCTCATCCCATGACACAGTATTTGTTCCCCAATGGTGATACTGTGTTTCAAAATGACAAGACCCCTATTCACACAGCTTGCATAATCCAGGAGTGCTTTTCTAAGCACAACAATGAATTGTCACATCTCCGCTGACCACCTCAGTCACAATAACTCAATATTATTGATCCTTTGTGGCCTACTTGCATGAGTGCTATCCACTTTCATCATCATTACCCAAACTTGCCACTATTTTGTAGGAGTAACGCTGTAAGATTCTCTTAAAAGCTACACAGGACTTGTATTTATCCATTCTGAGATGACTGGAAGCTTTTTTTAAATATCAATGGTTTTCTTACATTAGTCTTGATAATGTATTGTGTTTTTGGTGTTTCCGTATTACTGTCCACCGACTGTTGCCACAGATTAATAAATAGGAATACCAAGACAAATAGATCAAACATAGAAGAAAATCCAAAAAAAGCTGTGTGCAAAACTTAGATACATAGCATGCAACACAATGCTGATATAAATGGATGTGGCAGCAGATCAGAGGACCTAATTCAGGATGCTGATGATGTTAGTGATGATAATAAGAAACTTTGAATAACACAGTTTTCTCATAGGACAGGAATAATTTCATAGTTAGTATTCTTAGCCAAGAAAAGGAATATAAATTACTAAAACAATGGCATAGGTCCATGAATTTATGTATTCAGTATATTTACAATATCTGCTCTTCTGTTTTTTATGACATTACCAGAATCAGAAAACACATGTGAAACAGTAGAGAACAAAAACAGTTCAGTTTTCAAAAGATTTCACACCATAGAAAGAGAAGGGAATCCAGCACTCATTATAAACATGAATAACGAAAGTTAAAGAGAATCATTTGGAAAATTTCCTTCTGGAGAATTTCCTGGCAGAAGGGGGCCCATCCAAACCTCTCAGAACATTCATCTTACATTTTTATCTTAGATATTTCTGAGCAAAAAATTCTAAATTTTTATTTAATCTAATAAGGTTTTGATATTTTCATATGATAAATGATACAGGTTTCCCCACAGGCATTCTGGCTCTATTGAATTCTATTATACAACTTGCCCTGACCAGCAAGATCAACAGTTCTTTCACTTATTGCACATTTATCAGGCATGATGAAGTGGAAACTTAATCATTCTCAAGGGCCTGTGAGAACCATTGCCAAATTGCAACAAAAGATGCAAGACTCTTGGGCAATACAGGGTGGTTGGAAATTCCTGTTACAAACTTCTAGGACATGTAGAGGGTAGTGAGTACAGAACATTTTGAATAGGAACCCATGTCTAGAAATGTATCATTTCCATTCTATGACAGTTTCAATACAGATGATTGTTTCATCGCCACCCATGTGAGGAATGCTCTTAGGTGTGCACAGTACAATTGTTGCAATCCATTTGAAAAGAACACTGACTCATTCTGTTATTACTTACGCGTTTGCATTACAACTTACACCTTATTGTTTTCATTAGTCGACAACAACAAGAACCCAGCCTCTATGGCAACAGCCACAACATACCGATGCATTACAACAGTGGCTCGATGTGGCAACCACCAGCATTGTTATACACATTGCTACTCCGAATCATGTTCTGGTACACTCTCTCCATCCCACCTGGTGTCTCTTCGAAGTCTTGTGCAGTGGCCAGAACTCGTGCCAGCAGATCTTCCTCTGTCTATACAGGTGCATCATAAATTAGGCTCTTCATATGACCCCACAAGAAATAGTCCATAGGGGTTAAATCCAGAGATCATGGTGGCCATGCAGTTGAACCACTATGGTCTATCAACCATTCACCATACTGTCTGTTGAGACGTCTCTGGACAGCCAGTGAAAAGTGAGGTGTGGTCCATCATGCTGAAACCACATTTCTTGATTGGCATGCAATGGCACAGCTTCCAAGAACAGGTCCATTACGTGTCGTAGGAAGACTAAGTATGCGGGAGCTGTGAGCTTGGATGGAAGGAGGTATGGTCCAATCACATGACTGTCAAAAATACCTGCCCACACTTTAATTCCAAACCTGTCTTGAAAACCCTGAAAATGTGTGGCATGGCTATTTTGAGCATTCAGAACACAGTCCCTTGTGAACCTACAATCATCTGTGAAGAGAACGCAATCGATGTGGAAACAGGAGCAATGGTGCAACGATGCAATGGTGCAGGAACCATGTGCAGAAGGCGACGCATTGTGGAAAGTCTGCTGGACCCTTAGTGTGTACCCTTTGTAAGTGGTGCAGATGTAATTGCTACTCATGCAGGATGTCCAAGACAGTACTGTGACTAACAGCCATTGCATGCGCAATTGTTCAGGAACTCGTTGACAGGCTATCTTCAATGCGACGCAGTACACCTTCTTCAAATTAGGGAGTGCGGCATCACCGTGGAGCACCACAGTCCCGTCTCCTCATGGTGAAGGTACCTGTTTCTCATAGGTGTTGTATAACTTGGAGAAACAGCTTGTGTGATGGAGTGTGACGGCGTGGAAAACGTTCGTGATATAGCTGACCAGCAGCTCTTCTGTTACCTCCAGCTTCACCTTACGCACGGAGCATGTCTGTGTATTCCACAAACATGTACTGCACCATGTTTCCTCTATCGGTGATGCACAGGTATTGACTCAGTCTCACAGCAAAGCAGACAATAAGTAACATCTGGGGACCATTTGACATAGTACGCATCATCGTGTCTACCCTGTTGCATACCAGGACAGGTTACGATGAGACATTTCTCTTGCCCTAAGCAGACATTGACAAGGTACACATCTGAATTAAAACTGTTGTAGAATGAAAACGGTAAAATTCAGGACATGGGTTCCTATTCAGAATGTTCTGTATTCACTACCCTCTACAGGTCCTAGAAGTTTGTAATGGAAATTTCCAACCACCCTGTATATTGCATCATGCCATTTGGCATCTTTATGATCGTTTGCATGTGAGAATACATGCCTGCATTGCTGCCACAGGGGGAATGAAGGGGAAAGGTATGGACACTATGTACTGAAGCAGCTGTCTGACTGTCTGGGCTCCCTTTACTCTGATGTGTGTTTAGAGTCTTAGAACACAAATTAGTATTGAGCACAACAATCATCATGTAGAAAAGAAAGAAATAATTAGGAAAAGAATAAGAACATTACCTCTTATTCTATATGTCTGGGAACAAAGCTTGCACAATTATATTATCAGTTTCTTAACCTTAGTTAGAGATAGTAGTTATTACTGATACTGTTGTAGGACATATTTTTGCACCTTCAATGAACTGAAATTCTCAATAAACTATATCATTTGAAACCTTTCTTTCAGTTGATAAAATGGCTACTCATTCTGGATTCATTGTAGAGGGAAGATAAATGTCTACAAGATTCAACAGTGCTACAGCCAGAGTGTCATGGGAAACTTCAAGCATAAATTTTATTTCAGAAAATTACAATTTAGAAAAACTTCTCTTGCATGTTTTGACTGAGACACAGTGGCCAATAAGTATTGGATTATAAATGATGTGCAGGGTAATGATTCTCTGAAGTCCCATTTAATTATAAATTACCATCTAGTAACTATGTCCACCCTAGTATTAGTTGGACACAGATGCCTACAATACCTTTTTATTTCTTGAAACATCTGTTCCTTATCAAACTCATCATAAATGTCTACAGGATTCAACAGTGCTACAGCCAGAGTGTCATGGGAAACTTCAAGCATAGATTTTGTTTCAGCAATTACAAGACTTTGGTGACTTCTTTCATGGCTATGTATTGTTGACACAATTATTGCATAAATAGGTGTAGGCATTCAAAAACTGATAGACAAATTTCTTCTTGAACTGATAATCCAGCATCATGAAGTAGTTCACCCTGTGTTGTGTTATTTACTTCACTCCTGTCTCATTTGTCAATGCAATCACTGCCAAAAGTAACAGCAATGTATATAATTGTAGTTTGATCCATTACTAAAATCTAATGCAGGGCCTTGAATTTGGCATGTTTTTTACATCCAAAATCATTTTTGGAGACTGTAGATATTGTTGAAATTACATTTACTTCCTCCAGTATTGTGTGCCAAGAACTGATGTAGTCCTAAAAGGTAAAATCACATGTAGCTGGAAGGAGAAAGTTTTTCTGTAGATCTAGCATTAAGGTTTGCCTCTTATAGATCTTCCATATCTTCCAAAGTGGTCACAATTGTTTCCACGTTTTATTTTATTACTTTAGCTAAATTATAATGACCATTCCAGTGAGTATCAGACATTTATGTCAAATTTTTTTCCTGCTAATAACCCCCATTTGTTTCAAGAAGACAAGAATGAATAAATATAACTTCTCTAGAGTTCCAAAACAGATGATGCTAGAGGGAAGGCATCAGACTGCATGAACTCCACAAAGTTTGAACCTTGGAACTACAATGCATTTTCCATTATGTGCATTACTAGCTGGGAGGGGGAGGGGACTACTTTATGCCCATCCCAAAAACTGTTAAAAAAAAAAAAAATTCATTATTATTATTATTGACTTACATTAACAACATACTTTTTAAAGAGGTGCTGATATGTAGGGCACTCCTAGCAACAGAAATGCATTTTCAGTAACGTGTACTATCATTCTTGGGATGCTTTAGGACCAGCACAAAAATAATTTAAAAATCTAAATTTCTTGAATTTTTGTTGACTTTTAGTCACAACATACTTTTTAAAGAGATATTCATGTATAAGTAAGGTCCTGAACCTAAAAATAATGGATAAGATATCTCCTAACTTACTAAGACTTAAATTTCTGGATTAAGTTGTACTAAAAACTTAAATCATTTGTAGAATCTGGTAGAATTCTTTAAAAACAAAAAACTTTTCTTTAAATTTTAAAATATGATGTGACTGACATGCCACACCCATGAAAATCATCTCATTTTTGGAATTAGGAAATGAAAACTGAATCTAATTTGATCTAATTTGTCTAGATATAAATATTTTCAAAAAGTGGCATTAAGTAACTCTCTTGGTATTGTGAGGTTTGAGCAATGATTAGCTCAGGGACTCAACAGAGTTTTTGGCTTGACTTCTCAAGCTTTTTTCATATGCCTCCAGCTACACCTGAAACTGATGCGGCAGTGTCATAGTCTTGAGCAGTGCACAACATAATATCCAGGCCATCTTTTTTCCAGATACTGGTAATATCTTTCGATGTATCCTCTGCAGTCTCTGTTGACATTTATTTTGCATACATATGGGACTTCCAATTACAAACTGCTTCTTATTTACTGAACGTATTTTGGACTTGTTTGGGATTTGATTAACAATTGTTTGGTCCTGAGGGGCCTCCAAACCTCAACCCCAGTTGTTGGGCCACCCCCTCTGCAACCCCTCTTAGTCAGCCACTGATCAGTGGTAAACTACCTATGTGCTTTCTACAAATTTTGACAGTAGCACCCTCTTCCAGACATTGATATCGCCAAATTTTATTGTATATCTATGTTCTTATACTTCTGCGACTTTTGAGAAGCTTGCAAGTGTTGTATATAACACATTGTGTAGTAAAATGATGCCTGTGAGCTGCTTTTATGTATTCTATAAATTTTGGCAGCAATAATGTAAATATTTACATGATTAATTAAATGTTTTCAACTTTTCAGCTCAGTGGCCAGTTTATTCAAAGGAAGTGTTCAAAAGTTTAGGATCACAGTGCAGTCATAGCTCTTACAAAGTCAATAGCAGCAGCTTAATATCAGTTTATCTACATATTAGAATTGTCAAATCATGTTCCAGTTAGTTTCCCCTTTAAACTGCAGTGATTATTTCCTATGCTTGTCATAAACTTAAGTATTTTTGCATTTGTTAAGCAAAACTCAGCAAACCAAAACTTTCAGACACAAATTTCTGAGTAGCTCCAGGGGCTCAGTAAATTTTATGTCAGGTTTTTCTCTTGTTATAACACAAACCACTTCCTTGTAGTTTCAGGTCATGAAGGGGAATCACAAACTTCATAACAGGTTCTCAAATTAAAGGAGACTCAATAAGATTAATTTAATATTAACTGTTCACAGAACCATTCCATCAGGCACAATCCACCACTATTATGAGTTTTGTTCTTGAGCCTGCGAGGAGTTAGTTGTTGTTCATAAGTAGCTGTAAATCCTCCTGATTGCCGATGAATGGATGGAAGCTGAGGCAAATAGATTTGTTTGGGAAACTACTGTGAGTCTTGTTACCAGAGATACCAAAGGCACCTCAAGTAGTATCCTCTGTCATAAATACTGTCTCCTCTCCAGAAAACACAGGACCTACCATTACTCTTGGACTTGACTTTGAGTCACAGGCCAGCTGTAGGTCTCAAAGCCTTGCACAGGGGAGACTGGAATGAGGGAGAAGTCAGGGTACTACACCTTCCCCCCCCCTCCCCCCCCCCCCCTCGCATACCCACCTCTTATCAGCTAGTCTGAAGTGTTCTCTTCCATTAAAATTGCAACTCAGCCAGTGTTACTCACTTCACCTAATAGGAAGCCTGTTCTGTCAGCAGAAAGTAAGTCTTCAAGAGTAAGGGTCTGTTAATCATCAGCAGTTCAAATACACAGTGAATACGGAAATTAGTAAAATAGTGGCAAGAAACTAGAAAGACCACCTTTCACTTCAGTTTGTATGCCTGTCAGCCTCATAATTTAAGTTTAAGTATGTATCAAAAACATAGGATAATGGAAAATGGAGATGATGTATCTGTCACAGTATACAATAACTCAAATTCACCAAGATATAGACTGAAGATGTATGTGATATCATTTCACAAAGACTTTTCTAGAGGGAATTTCAATGACACTCACTATCTACAGCATTGTTCAAGGAGCCCATCATGGGCCCCTGGTTCTGAGTTGAGTGGAATGCTGAACTGAAGACTTCAGTGGTTCCACAGGATTGAGAACTGTAGGGCCCCCTAAATGTCTCAAGAATCCACTACACATCAGAGGCTTCTGTACTGGTAGGTGCCTGTGTATGAGGTACATTAAGGCAAACACTATGTTGTTTTACAACATTTTTATTCACAACCAGTTTCAATCACTGAACGTCTTCACAGTGGGAAAATACTGTGGCAACTTCACATGTCATGAATGCTATTTAACCAGAAAAGATGCCATAGCTTACTTGAAAACTGTGAAGATGATCAATGATCGAAACTGTTTGTGTACAATTTTTTGTAAGACAGTGCAGTGTTTATATGTATTTCTCCAAGTATATCAATGCTGTTGACAGTAGCCTGAAAAAAAAATGCCTGAAATTAGATTTGGGGACTCTCCATCCAGTACAGGTAATGAATACCTGAAGTATTGTAGTGAGACCCAAAGTAATGTCGACTCTCCAGATGGGAGTATTAAAATCCTAATGATCAGGTGCTGAAGAGTCTGCAACAAAGCACCAGAGTTTGAAGCACTCATAAATATCAGATGAGCTCACATAATAGTAGAGACAGAAAGCAGGATAAAGCTCAAAATTAATAACAGTGAATTTTTTAGGGTGAGTTTACATGTGTACCCAAAAGATAGGCTATGGGAAATAGAGGTGATGTATTTGTCACAGGAGACAAATAATTCAAATCCTCCAAGAAATAAATTGAACCTACATAAGAAATCATTTGTCAAAGACTCAATGATATATGGACAGAACTGACAGGCGACAATTGATAATCTCTGACAAAGATTATTTCTTCTCATCGCATGTAATTTTGACCATGCCAATTTTACACAGTATTTATGCTGCTCTCTGACATCTAATGCATCAGTCAATAAGACTTAGCCTCAGAAGAAGCTCCTCTGAAGATATACAGCCAAAAAGTTTCAGTTCTGAAGCCCACTCATGATGGAAATGTATTAGATTTTAAGTCAAAAAAATAGACTTTACCACTTTGAGGAAATCCAAACTGAAACGGGTACCAGTGATTATGATGTAATAGTAATAGGAATGATTAATGAAACGCAAACAGCAGCTAAAACAAGTAGAGCTATATACATGTTCAGTAAGGAAGATAAAGAGGTTATAGTGTGTTATTTCAAGCAGTAATTCAAAACATTTAGTTCTTGGTAGAAATATATAGAGGAACTGAGGGTCAAGTTTAGAAGAACAGTTGACCAAGAACTGCATAGAAACATACCTAGTGGAACAGTTCATGATGGGAGGGATCCTCCATCCCATAAAGTATCTATAAAGAGACTTCTAAAGAAACAAACCACTGCAAAAAATGTGTGAAATAAAGCAGAGGGCTACAGATAAAGAAATACTGAATAACATATGTTTGGCTATCAAAGGAGCAATGTCTGATGCCTTCAACAACTAACTACCTGAGTGTCATCATATTTGAAACATCTCTCACAAAACTCAAAGACATTCTGGTCTTAATTTTAGGCTGTTCATGGCACTAATGTTAGTGCCCAGACACTCATGGATCACACAGGTCTGGAAATTGGAGGTAGTAAATCAAAAGCAGTACTGCTGAACTTTGTTTTCAAATGTTTCTATAGAAAGAAAAATTTAAGAGAACTGCTCAAATGTAATTCTCACACCACTACTAAGGTGAGTAATATAGATGTTAGGGTTACTGTTGATAAAGAACAAGACCCTAGGACTCAAATGACTTCCTGTCAGATTCTAAACAGAATTTGCAGAAAAGTTAGCCTCCATGTAAATCATAATATACCGTAGATTTCTCAAACAAAGATTTGTGTGCAGTGGATGGAAGAAAGCAGACATCACACACATCTACAAGAAGGATAGCACACATGCAACCTATCCTAGAATATTGCTCCTAGGTGTGGAACACATATCATATAGCACTGAAAGGGGTTATTGAAGGGATACATGGAAGGGAAGCATGAATGATCAAAGGTTTCTGTGACTTGTAGGAGGGCATCACTGAAATGTTGAAAACCTGAACTGACAAAGTCTTGGAGATCAATGGCAACTATCACACAAAAGCCTACCTACAAAGTTTCAAGAACTTGTAGTTAATGGGGAATCTAGGAATATGCATTATCCTCATAGTGGCCAAGAATGCGTTTAAATACTCATTCTACCTGCACTCCTTATGTAAAAGGGAAAAAAAAATAAACTCTTGTGCATGGGGCAATGCGAAATGCCCTCTGCCACAGACTTTACATGAGTTTTCAGAGTACATATCTAGATGCAGATCTCAACAGAATATATTGTACAGTCATTAGGTAAAACAATGGTATCTACAATGTTTATTGTCATTTCTAAACCATTCAACACCATGAAAAGAGAGTTTGAATTTTCAGTGAAAAAACTTAATTATAGGCCACTACAGATACTGCAGGTCATACTCCAGAGCTTTCCTCTCTAGACTTGATGCTGTGCTTGGTCCTTGAGAAAGACATGATGATCATTGTGGGTTCTTAATGCTACATTGTATGTTGTATAAACTAAACTAAACACTTTATTGCCTTGTTTGTTTGTGAAATGAAGACATAAATGTGTTTTACTTAGTCTACACAAGATTATGTTAATTTTGAATGGAGATTTCAATATAATTTTTCTGACTTTTTCTCCAGGGAAAACAATGTTAAGGGATGTATCTGAATCTTCCAATCTGGTACATACAGTGTACTTTCCAAGTAAAGCTCAAACAGACAGCTTCACAATCCCTTCTTGTTTGAGTCATCAGTCTTCTGACTGATTTGATGTGGTCAACCATACAGTCCCTTTCTTCTTCTATAGTTTTTACCCTCTACAGCTCTCTCTAGTACCATAGAAGTTGTTTCCTGATGTCTTAACACACACACCCTTCCTATCAGTGTTTTCCATGTGTTCCTGTTTTACCAGTTCTGCAGAGAACCTCCCCATTTCTTACCTTATTAGTCCACCTAATTTTCAGCATTCTTCAGCAGCACCACATCTCAAATGCTTCAATTGTCCTCTACTCCAGTTTTCCCACAGTCCTTGAAACGAAATGTCATGTGGCGAGGGCCTCCCATAGTGTATACTGGCTGTCTGGTGCAAGCCTTCTTAGATGATGACACTTTGGGGACTTGTCTGTCAATGGGGATGGGATGATGATGAAGACAACACAACACCCAGTCCCTGAGCAGAGGAAATCTCCATTCCAGCTGAGAATCAATCCGGGACCCCTTTGCATGGCATTCTGCCACACTGACCACTCAGCTATCGAAGCAGACCCCACAGTCCATGATTCACTATGATACATTGCTGTGGTGGTGGTGGTTAGTGTTTAACGTCCCGTCGACAACGAGGTCATTAGAGACAGAGCGCAAGCTCGGTTTAGGGAAGGATTGGGAAGGAAATCGGCCGTGCCCTTTCAAAGGAACCATCCCGGCATTTGCCTGAAGCGATTTAGGGAAATCACGGAAAACCTAAATCAGGATGGCCGGAGACGGAATTGAACCGTCGTCCTCCCAAAGGCGAGTCCAGTGTGCTAACCATTGAGGCCACCTCGCTCGGTACATTGCTGTGCTACAAACATATATTCCCAGAAATGTCTTCCTCAAATTAAGACCTATGTCTGATACAAATAGACTTGTTTTGGCCAGGAAAGTCCACTTTGCCCATGCTAGTCTGCTTTTTATGTCCTCCTTGCTTTGTTCGTCATGAGTTATTTTGCTTTCAAGGTAGCAGAATTCCTCAACTTCATCTACTTTGTGACCATCAATATTGACGTTAAGCTTCTCGTTATTATCATTTCTGTTACTTCTTATGACTTTTGTCTTTCTTTTTACTCTCAATCCATATTCTGTACTCAAATTTTTGGTCCAGTCAGTGTTGAGGGGTCTGGATGAGACAGCAACTTAATTATTTATATCAAAATTTAGAGCAATCTCAGACACTTTCAGGAGCAAAAGATTAACCTTTTATGGGCACATACTCAGAATGGACAACAAAAGACAGACCAAAAGGATTCTCTACCTTATACTCTCAATGAATGTTAAAAAGGAATGGATATTTGAAATTGAAAAAGATCCTCAGGAAATAGGAATTAAGAATAAAATTCTACAGAACAGAGCTACATTCAAAAGTTTAACTGACAACCATCAGTTTAAACCTATGCCAACTGTGTCATATAAGAGAACATGGCCAGAAGAACATAAGAAAACCACAGTAAGAAGATGAAGAGATTTTGGGAGAAGAAGAAGGCAAGCACATCAGTGAGGAAGTTCAATCATGCTCCAGGGTTTGGCATAATTCTGTAAAATAATAATAATAATAATAATAATAATAATAATAATAATAATAATAATAATAATAATAAAATAAATAAAATACAACATCAGAAGGTATAGATGAGGTTCCATTCTCTGTTCTGAAGCTGTGCACAGACAGCATGCTAGCCCTATTAACAAATGTAATAAATGAGTCCTTCAGGTCAGATATTTTTCTCGAGTACCTAACACAAGCACGAGTTGTGCCCTTACTAAAGGAACAGAATACTGTGAGTACTGAAAAGTACACTCCCATTTCACCAGTGGCAGCATTACAAAAAATAAATGAATCTATTTTGAAATACACACTAAAAGTTACATGAATAACTGAATAAACACAACAATATAAAGAAGAAAGAGAAGAAGAAGAAGAAGAAGAAGAAGAAGAAGAAGAAATCATAAGGAAGAAATATAATATCTGCCATTACAGAATTTGCAAAAGTGGTACTTGAAGCTCTTGACAACCATGACTTTTGCAAACATATTCTTAGACTTATGAAAGGTTATTATGAAAAGTTATTGATACTGTTGTTGATAACAAACAACTAAACAAGCTAGAAGCACTAGATGTAAGAAGAACAGCACAAAAAAGGGAATTATTTTTTAAAAGTTATATATTTTCAAATTGTTTACAAAACAATCTCATTCCCTTCAAAATACTCTCCATTACAACTAATACATTTGTCCAACTGGTGCTTCCACTGCTCAAAATATTTATTTTAGTCATGTTTAGAAATGTCTGACAGCTCCTCCCTCATTTTTTTTCTTGAATTCTACAGTGTTGTCAAATTGGTGTACTTTTGTGCCCCTTTTCATCAGTGGAAATGAGAAGAAGTAGTCAGAGCCAGATCACATGAGTAAGGTGCATAGTCAGAGAAACCATGCCACTTGTAGTCAAACCCTGTGTAAGAGAGTTGTCTGTGTGTGCAGGGGCATTGCTGTTGTGGAAGAACCATTCTCTGTTCTGCTACAAATTGGGTCTTTTTCAATTAACACTGTTGTGCAATCTTCTTAAAACTTCCAAATAAAGGTCTGATTGAAGGTCTGACGTGGGGGAAACAAACTCTGAATGAACTACACCATCGGCATCAAAAAAGAAAATCAGTATTGTTTTAGTATTTGATTTGACTTGATGATATTTTTTTGGCTGGGGTTACGATGACATCTTCCATTGGCTTTGACTGTTGCGTTGTTTCTGGATCATAACCATAGCACCATGACTCATCACCCGTAATGACCTTTGACAGAAAATCTGAATTAGTTTCATGTTGTTGTTTTAAAGCACAATTGGTTTCAACTTGATGTTCCTTGTGATTGTCAGTCAGAACCTGAGCAACACACTTGGTAGCAATCCTTTTCAGTCTCAAATCTTCCATTAAAATTTGCTGAACCGAGCTCCAAGATAACCCACTAATCTCTGACAGTTGAACAACTGTCTGTTGACAGTCTGTGAGCACAAGCTCCTGATTTTTTTCAATATTTTCATCAATTTGGGCAGTTTATGGATGTCAAGAATGAGGTTTGTCATCAATTGAGATAACCACTTGTACACCTGAGGTTTTCCCACAGCATCATCTTCGTATGTGGCTTTTAACATTAAAACAGTTTCAGCAACATTTTTACTGAATAGAAAACAAAATTTCACAGCTGCGCATTGTTCACTTAAACTTGCCATAATAAAAAATAAAACAAGGACAAAACAGCACTAGTGAAAACGCTCACAGCAGATGGACAGAACAAGCAAGGGCAACAACAGAGACAGTACTGAACTGGCAATGAGTTGCATTATACATGCCTAGTGGAAGAAATGCATACTGTACAAGCTCTTACAATGCCAATGCCTTTTTTTCCTTTTTTTCTTTTTTTTTCTTGGTACCCTTCATACTTAGAAAAGCTACTTCAGAAACTTGCTAATGATGGAAATATGTTAGAGCTAATCACATCAAATATATCTGACCTCTATGAGGACAGACACATCAAAAGTGGTATTAGAAACCATGTGGTGGTTGTGACAACAATGATTATCGAAGCACAAAGGACAACTAAACTAAGTAGAAAGATTTCTGTGTTCGGTAAATTAGATAAAAAAGCACTAGTGTCATATATTGAATTAGGCAAAAGAAACATTTAGCACAGGACAGGAACATGTAGAGGAACTACTGTTCAACTCTTAAACAATACTTGAGCATGCTCTGAATAGATATACACAGAGCAGAACAGTTCATGATGGGAGGTACCCTCCATGGTATACAGTCAGTATAAAGAAACTCCTAAATAAACAGAGACTCCAGTATAATATGTGTAAAACAAAGCATAGGATAGAGAGGTGCTGAATGAAGCACATTTGACTGTCAAAATGATTATGTGTGAAGCCTTCAATGGGTACTGTGGCAGAATATTGTGAAACGATCTTTCATAAAACCCAAGGGAATTATGATCACATGTAAAGGCTTTTAGTGGCAGCAAACTTAGTGTCCAGTCACTTGTTGATGAGAAATGAATTGAAGTTGAGTGTAGCAAAGCAAAAGAAGAAATGCTTAACTCCAATCTCCAATGTTCCTTTAAAAAAGAAAACTCAGGAGTATTGCTTTCAGTTTAATTCTCAGACCACTGAAAAGATGAGTGCAATAGGTATTAGTATCAATGGCATTGAGAAACAGCTGAAAGTGTTAAAACTGAACAAAGGTCCAAGGCTTGATGCAATCCTTATCAGATTCTACACTGAATTTGCAGCTGAGTAAGCCCCTCCTTCAACTACAATGCATCATAGATTTCCTAAAACAAACGACTGCATTTAGTAGCTGGAAGAATTCACAGGTCACATCTGTCTGATCCACAAAACTACCATTCAATATCTATGACATCTATTTGTTGAAAAATTTTAAAAATTGTTCTCAGCTCAAACATAAAGAGATATCTCAAACAAAATGACCTACTCCATGCCATCAAATACGGATTCTCAAAACATCAACCATGTGTAATCCAATACACACTATTCTCACATTCCTTGAATCAAGCCAGTAAGGTAAATGCAGTATTTCTCAATTTCTAAAAAGTGTTTGTATCACTATCACATTTATGCTTATTATCAAAAGTACAAGTGCATGGGGTATCAAGCAATAATTGTGACTGGATTGGGGATTTTTTGGTAGTAGGGAGGCAGAAAGTTATCTTGAATGGAGAGTAACTGACAGATGTAGAAGTTACTTTGAGTGGGTCTACATCTACATCCATACTCCTCAAGCCAATTGATGGTGTGTGGTGGAGGGTACCTTGAGTACCTCAATCGGTTCTCCCTTCTATTCCGGTTTCATGTTGTTCATGGAAAGAAAGACTGTCAGTATGCCTCTATGTGGGCTCTAATCTCTCTGATTTTATCCTTATGGTCTCTTCGCAAGATATACGTAGGAGCACAAGCTCCTGAATTTTTCCAATATTTTCTCTCTGATTTTATCCTTATGGTCTCTCCGCAAGATATATGTAGAAGGCAGCAATATACTGTTTGACTCCTCAGTGAAGGTATGTTCTTGAAACTTTAACAAAAGCCTGTACCGAGCTACTGAGCGTCTCTCTTGCAGAGTCTTCCACTGGAGTTTATCTATCATCTCCGTAATACTTTTGAGATTACTAAATGATCCTGTAATGAAGTTCACTGCTCTCCATTGGATCTTCTCTATCCCTTCTATCAACCCTATCTGGTGCAGATCCCACACCAGTGAGCAGTATTCAAGCAGTGGGTGAACAAGTGTACTGTAACCTACTTCCTTTGTTTTCAGACTGCATTTCCTTAGGATTCTCCCAATGATTCTCAGTCTGGCATCTGCTTTACATATGATTAATTTTATATGGTCATTCCATTTTAAATCATTCCTAATGCCTACTCCCAGATAATTTATGGAATTAACTGCTTCCAGCTGCTGCCCTGCTATATTGAAGCTAAATGATAAAGGATCTTTCTTTCTATGTATTCACAGCATATTACACTTGTCTACATTGAGATTCAATTGCCATTCCCTGCAGCATGCGTCACTTTGTTGCAGATCCTCCTGCATTTCAGTACAATTTTCCATAGTTACAACCTCTCGATATACTACAGCATCATCTGTAAAAAGCCTCAATGAACTTCCGATGTTATGCACAAGGTCATTTATATACAGGGTGTCCCAGCTATCTTGTCCACCCAAAATATCTCCGGAACAATAACAGCTATTGGAAAACGACTTTCACCAGTATCAATGTAGGGCTGGGGCCCATGAATGTACATATTTGGAAACATTCTAAGTGTGTTGTGCTTTTTAACACAAACTTGTGTTTCTTTTTTTTTTTAATGGACCTCCTATATTTTTTCTTCAGCAATCCATAGCATGACAACGCACATACACAATGGCGTTGATTGCATCGCAATATTCCCATTACATCCCAAGATATTGAGACGCGAAGTTGATGATTGAAACATCCAACATGCGCTGCTAGCCCATGTCCTGAGGCTCAGGTGTGAACCCCATGCTGCCCGTAATCGCGATGTGATTGACATGTGTAATCACACCTCCATACTTATCAAGAGGGACACTTACTTGTCAATCACATCGTGATTACAGGCAGCATGGGGTTCACGCCTGAGCCTCAGGACGTGGGCTAGCAGCGCATGTCGGGTGTTTCAAGCATCAACTTTGTATCTTAATATCTCGGGATTTAATGGGAATATTGCTATGCAATCAACGCCATTGTGTATGTGCGTTGTCATGCTATGGATTGCTGAAGAAAAAATATAGGAGGTCCATTTAAAAAACATAAGTTTGTGTTAAAAAACACATATGCTTTCGATTTAGAATGTTTCCAAATACGTACATTCATGGGCCCCAGCCCTACATTGATACTGGTGAAAGTCGTTTTCCAATAGCTGTTATTGTTCCAGAGATATTTTGGGTGGACAAGATAGCTGGGACACCCTGTATATTGTGAATAGCAACGGTCCTACGACACTCCCCTGCGGCACACCTGTAATCACTCTTACTTCATAAGACTTCTCTCCATTGAGAATGACATGCTGCATTCTGTTATCTAGGAACTCTTCAATCCATTCACACAATTGGTCTGATAGTCCATAGGCTCTTACTTTGTTCATTAAAAGACTGTGGGGAGCTGTATCAAATGCCTTGTGGAAGTCAAGAAACATGGTATCTACCTGGGAACCCGTGTCTATGGCCCTCTGAGTCTCGTGGACAAATAGCGTGAGCTGGCTTTCACATGATCATCTTTTTCGGAACCCATGCTGGTTCCTACAGAGTAGATTTCTAGTCTCCAGAAAAGTCAACTATACTCTAACATAATATGTTTTCCAAAATTCTACAACTCATCGACATTAGAGATATAGGTCTATAGTTCTGCACATCTGTTTGACGTCCCTTCTTGAAAACAGGGATGACCTGTGCCGTTATCCAATCTTTTGCAATGCTACTCTCTTCTAGAGACCTTCAGTACACCGATGCAAGAAGGGGAGCAAGTTCTTTCATGTACTCTGTGTAAAATTGGACTGGTATCCCATCAGGTCCGGCAGCCTTGCCTCTTTTAAGTGATTTTAATTGTTTTTCTATCCCTCTGTCTTATATTTTGAAATCTACCATTTCGTCATCTGTGCAACAATCTAGAGAAGGAATTACAGTGCAGTCTTCCTCTGTGAAACAGCTCTGGGAAAAGACATTTAGTTTTTTGGCCTTTAGTCTGTCATCCTCTGTTTCAGTACCATTTTGGTCACAGAGTGTCTGGACATTTTGTTTTCTATCACTTTGACATAAGACTAAATTTCTTAGGACTTTCTACCAAGTCAGTATATAGAACTTTACTTTTGAATTCATTGAACGCCTCTCGCATAGCCTTTCTCACACTATATTTCGCTTTTTTGTTTGTCTGCAAGGCTTTGGCTATGTTTATGTTTGCTGTGAAGTTCCTTTTGCTTCCATAGCAGTTTTCTAACTTGGTTGTTGTAACATGGTGGCTCTTGCCCATCTCTTACGATCTTGCTTGCCACATACTCATCTGATGCATATTGTACGATGGTTTTGAACTTTGTCCACTGACCTTCAACACTATTTGTACTTGAGATAAAACTTTTGTGTTGAGCCACCAAGTACTCTGACATCTGCTTTTTGTCACTTTTGCTAAACAGAAAAATCTTCCTACCTTTCTTAATATTTCTGTTTACGGCTGAAATCACCAATGCTGTAACCGCTTTATGATCACTGATTCTTTGTTCTGCATTAACTGTTTCAAATAGTTCAGGTCTGTTTGTCACCAGAAGGTCTAATATGTTATTGCCGTGAGTTGGATCTCTGTTTAACTGCTCAAGGTAGTTTTCAGATAATGCACTTCAATAAATTTCACTGGATTCTTTGTCCCTGCCACCTGTTATAAATGATTGAGTCTCCCAGTCTATATCTGGTAAATTAAAATCTCTACCCAAAACTATAACATGGTCGGGAAATCTACTCGAAATATTTTACAAATTTTCCTTCAGGTGTTCTGCCACAACAGCTGCTGAGCCAGGGGGCCTATAGAGACATCCAATTACCATGTTTGAGCCTGCTTTAACTGTGACTTCATCCAAATTATTTCATATTTCGGATCTCCATCAATTTCCTTCAATACTATTGCACTTTTTATGGCTATAAACATGCCTCCCCCTTCACTGTCCAGTCTGTCTCTGCGGTATACATTCCCATCTGAGTTTAGAATTTCTTTTTACATCTGGTTTCAGCCAACTTTCCGTCCCTAATACCGTGTGGGCATTGTAACTGTTTATTAATGAGAGCAGTTCTGGGAGCTATCTATAGACACTCCTGCAGTTTACTATTACAACATTAATATTGTCATTCCCTGTTGTGTTTTGCCTACTGCTACCTTTTCGCATCTCAGGAGGTGTTTTGTCAGGCTTAGGGAGGGAATTCTCTAACCTAAAAAATCCACATGTGCACTCCCCATCTACTCCACTACCCTTCTAGCCACTTCCTGCATGTAGTGCATGCGTGACCTATTCAGGGGGACCCTACATTCCTCCACCTGATAGTCGAGGTCGAGAAATTTGCACCCCGGATCTCCGCAGAATTGTCTGAGCCTATCGTTTAAGCCTTCCACTTGGCTCCAAACCAGAGGACTGAGATCAGTTCTGGGAACGACACTACAAATAGTTTGCTCAGCTCCCAAAAAAATGTGTTGGGACCCTTGCTGTTCATGTTGTATATTAATGACCTTGCATACAATGTTACTTTTTGTAGTTGATGCAGTTACATATACTGAAGTACTGTCTGAAAGAATCTGCAAAATTATTCAGTCAGACCCCGATAAGATTAATAAGTGGTGCAAGGACTGTTAAACATGCTTTAAATGTGTAGAAATGTAAAAGAAAAAAGAACAGTATTGTGTGAACATAAAATCAGTGAATCACAATTGTAATCAGCCAACTTACACAAATACCTGGATGTAACACTTTGTAGTGATTGAAATGGAATGATTACATTGGCTCAGTTGTGTGTAAAGCACGTGGCACACTTGGGTTTATTGGTGGAATTCTTGGGAAATGCAATCAGAGACTGCTTACAAATCACTCTTGTGACCATCCTAGAATGTTGCTCAAGTGTATGGGGCCCAGACCAGATAGGAATTCTAAGCAGGAGTTCTTGAGGTAGGGCATTCCATTCCTACACTAGTATGCCTGACAAATGTTGAATAGTGCTTGTTGCATGTGGACGTACTGCAACACATTTCCCCAACACATCCCACATGTGCTCAGTGGGATTTAAGTCAGGAATGGGCCGATTAGTCCATTCGCTGAATACTCTCTTGTTCCCAGAGCACTCTAAAGTGGTTGCACATTGTCATCAATAAAAATTAAATCAGGACTAAATGAACCCCTGAAAAGACACACATGGGGAATGAGTACAGTGTAAGAATAACACTGACTGGTGATTGTACCATGTTCAAAGATTCTGATTTCAGTACACCCATGCAACATTATGTTTCACCACACTGTACCAGCTGTACTGCCAAAACAATCATGTTTGACAATGTTCCTGGGCACTTTCTGTGTTTCCACCTCTTGCCATATTAGGATATATCCAGAATCACTACTCAGAATATATCTGTTCTCATCTGAGATAGGATCTAGATCTGCACTAGAAGAGGCAAGGCTTCTAATAGAAGAGGCCATACCTGTGCAGTTTGAAACAACTGTATTTCCACCAACCTCTCCCTCTGAAATCAGTAAAATAATAAACTCACTGAAAAGTAAAAGCTCTTGTGGAATTGATGGCATTTCCAGCAAGATACTTAAAGCTTGTTCCCCACAGATTAGTAGGATTCTCAGCCACGTAAGTAATAGCTCTTTGGAGCAGGGTGTTTTCCCCGATAGACTGAAATATGCCATTGTAAAACCATTGCATAAAAAGGGGGATATGACGGATGTCAACAACTATCACCCAATCTCTCTTCTGACAGCTCTATCAAAAATTTTTGAGAAAGTAATGTATTCAATAGTAGCCTCCCATACTTGTAAAAATAAAGTACTTACAAAATGTCAGTTTGGTTTTCAGAAAGACTTTTCAACAGAAAATGCTATATACGCTTTCAATGATCAAATATTAAATGCTCTGAATGACCGGCCTTCACCCATTGGTATTTTTTGTGATCTCTCAAAGGCCTTTGATTGTGTAAATCAAGGAATTCTTTTAGATAAGCTAAATCATTATGGTTTGAGGGGGCAGTGCACAAATGGTTTAATTCATACTTAACTGGAAGAATGCAGAAAGTTGAAATAAGTGGTTAATGTAATGTTAAAGCAACAGCTGATTCCTCAAACTGGGGGGCTATCAAGTACGGGGTCCCACAGGGTTCAGTCTTACTCCTTTACTGTTCTTGATATACATTAATGACTTACCACTACATATTGATGAAGATGCAAAGTTAGTTCTTTTTGCTGATGATACAAGTATAGTAATAACATCCAAAAACCAAGAACTAAGTGATGTAATTGTAAATGATGTTTTTCACAAAACTATTAAGTGGTTCTCAGCAAACGGACTCTCATTAAATTTTGATAAAACACAGTATATACAGTTCCGTACAGTAAATGGCACAACTCCAGTAAAAAATATAGACTTTGAGCAGAAGTCTGAAGCTAAGGTATAATTTTCAAAATTTTTAGGTGTGTCCATCAATGAGAGGTTAAACTGGAAGCAACACATTGATGGTCTGCTGAAACGTCTGAGTTCAGCTACGTATGCTATTAGGGTTATTGCAAATTTTGGTGATAAGAATCTCAGTAAATTAGTTTACTATGCCTACTTTCATTCACTGCTTTCGTATGGCATCATATTCTGGGGTAGTTCATCATTGAGTAGAAAAGTATTCATTGCTCAAAAACGTGTAATCAGAATAATTGCTGGAGCCCACCCACGGTCATCCTGCAGACATCTATTTAAGGATCTAGGGATCCTCACAGTAACCCCACAGTATATATATTCACTTATGAAATTTGTTTTTAATAATCCAACCCAGTTCAAAAGTAATAGCAGTGTGCATAGCTATAACACCAGGAGAAAGGATTATCTTCACTATGCAGGGTTAAATCTGACTTTGGCACAGAAAGGGGTAAATTATGCTGCCACAAAAGTCTTTGGTCACCTACCAAACAGCATCAAAAGCCTGACAGATAGTCAACCAACATTTAAAAATAAATTAAAAGAATTTATAGATGACAACTCCTTGGCGGCTGTGGTGGTCTCGCGGTTCTAGGTGCGTAGTCCGGAACCGTGCGACTCCTATGGTCGCAGGTTCGAATCCTGCCTTGGGCATGGATGTGTGTGATGTCCTTAAGTTAGGTAGGTTTAAGTAGTTCTAAGTTCTAGGGGACTGATGACCACAGCAGTTGAGTCCCATAGTGCTCAGAGCCATTTGAACCTTTTTTTTTTTTTTTTTTTTTGAAAACTCCTTCTACTCATTGGCTGAATTTTTAGATATAAATTAAGAGAGGGAAAAAAAACTAACTTAAACATTAGTGTCATGCAATATTTTGTGTAATTTAATAGCGTGTACAGACATCTTTCATTAACCTGACACGTTCCCCATCATTACGAAGTGTCGTATTCATGATCTATGGAACAAGTGTTAATCTAATCTAATCTGAGAAGAGCACATGATCTCACTCCTTGTTTTTCCAGTCTCTAGGCTCTTAGCACCATAGCAAATAGTGCCGCCAATGTGTTGGTGTCAATGGAGCACAACATACTGGTCATTGGGCAAAGAGACTACCCCCATACAGTGACCATGCCACTGGGGTGTATGAGATTGTGTGTCTTACAGTCCTCTTAAGTGTGGTTTCAATTGCATTCACTGTTTGATTTGGGTCCATTCTTGCCTGTTGCATAAAGTAGTAGCCATCTGCTCCTGTGGATGACCATGGTCAACCACCTGCTTTCCTTTGGGTAACAGTGTTTTGGATCATTCTCTACCCATGTGAAACAATGCCGTGAGCAATACCAAACTCCTGGGCTACAATCATTGCACATCACCATTTTCCTGCATTCTCAATGATTCTTACCTGTATGAAGTCACAAAATGTTGTCTCCAGGCCATGCTACAATGAAAAACATCATCACAGTGCACTGTAACTGCTCACTGATTGACACACATTGTCTCTTCCCTTTCGTTTAGCTGTCTCTTGTTGGAATTATAGCTCCATCTGGCACTGTAGTCATGTTGATCTCATGCCATGTGACATCCAACTTCCTGTGCATGACTGGGAGATCTCTAGCAACATGTTTGCACACTTCTATTCATTTCCACTAAGTAGATAATATGTTTTCTTACTTTATCCATCTCATCCTTAAGTTCTGCAGTATTCCATTATTTTATTATGATATATCCTATATCATGTCAGGTAATCCCTGGACGAGTACAAAAATCTAATTAAGTAATATGAGGTGACACTTGCTGCATTTGGTATCTTGACAGCAACAGCCAAGAGTAAGGGGACAATAGAATGGCTATAACTCAAGTTCACCTTTAACAATATTTTTCCATAACATACACTGTCTTCTGTCTGTTGTAAATGTTTTCCTGCACTTCTGATATACATTAATGTAAACACTAGTTACAAATGTTAAATGAACACTATGAAGCAATAGTTACACTGGAATTAATCCTTAGTCAGATATTACACAGATTTACACTGTATATGAACATACTCACAATGTCAAACAATGGAACTACAATGTGGAAAGAATAGACTGCTATTCACCATACAGATGAGGCATCAAGTCATGGACAGCTGCAATGAAAAAGATTGCTAATATATTAAAGTTTTCAGACAAAGTCCTTCTTCTGCAGTATAAAACATGCACCAACATTCATACAAGTACATCTTACACACACATAGCCACTGTCTCAGTGTGCTAGAGCCCAACTTTGCCTGAAAGTTTTAATATTTTTACAGTCTTTTCAATGTGCCTGTCTGTGACTCAACACCGCCTCATCAAAGTCACAGTGTCACATACTTATGGACATATGATCTTGGACATCAATTTCAGTTTCTTTTATTGCATCTTCTAGCTGAAATGCACATCTAAAGTAGCACTTGAAGACTATTAAAAAGATTTTGGATACCATCTTAACAGTGTTCCATAATACTTCTACTGTTATAACAAGTTGCCATGGGATGTTGCCAGTAACGCACACTAGACTAGTCACTGGCACATTGTGTTTCATATACAGTCATTGAGGAAGAGCTCTACAGATTTTGTTGGCCAGGGTAGTAGTCAGATATTTTGCAAAGCATACTGTTAACAGCAATTATCCTAATTTGTGCTAGTCACCATGTGATCAGGAATTGGTGCTCATCCGATATGAAGGTCTCAGTATGAATTTGTAGGCTGCTGCCATGCAGAACCCAGACAATGGATGCATGTACCTTACTTGGTCCACTGTCACCAATACTGATAGGCAGCCAACACATAAAACAGAATGTGCTGGGGAATTCTTTGGAAGGGCCATACAACCTTATGTAGGCCCACAATGTGGCCGCACTGAAATTTACAAATCATTCTTGTCAACACTATTGTGGAATGTCTGAATTTTTTACTAACCCAGTATGATGTTTAAAGTAACAGACCTCTCTTTCTTTTTTGTTGCAGGTTTTTATGTTCAGTACATGCTGTCTTTACTGACCACAGCACAGTTGTTTTAATAATCATCTTCACTGCCCTGAGAGATAAGCTGATGAAAATGTGTTGTTTATAGATCAAGTTTTTAGAGCTGTTCATTCTTCTTTATCCCTACTATGGAGAAACATGAAATGTTTCTGTGACAAGAGCTGCAGAATGTTTCCAGTCTGATTATTAATGTGCTTAGTAATGTTTACACATTTTGTAACCATAGCCTTATACAATTGTGAACTCCAGAAATAGAGTTGGATTGTTTTCATGTGACAGATAACCTATGAACTTATAGTCATGGAAAAAAGTAAACTTCAGAGTCACATGACAGATTATTTGTGAGCCATAATTAAACAACGAACATGTAGCGTAGCACAAAAACACAAAATATATACCTCCAGAGATTTGCAAAGGAGATCATGCCAAAGTAAATATTTGAGATCGTCTCTCTCTATCCTGACAATGTCAGGAATTAATCTGAAAATTTTTAACTTCACTGGCACAAGGTTTCCTTCGGTAATGAGAGCTACAACTGGTTATTTCTTATCCTTTTGATCTTAAGAAATATCATACTGTCTCTCTACTTCAACAAAAATATTTCAGTTTGGCGGTTCCTATTGGGTACTTTTATAAGTTGTGAAACACTAGTTTATTTTCTGGATTATTGTGATGCATGTCTGCATCTGTAATCTTCCATCATTGACTGTGATATTTATGGGGTAACGTATTTGTTGTTGGGTGAGCACTGCTATGTGACCTTTTTGTCTATTTATGGATAGAACTGGTAGAAAGTATTCTCTTGTCTTTTTTTGTATAGGATAATTAATCAAATCTGCTTTTATCACTTCCTATATGTGATCTTCTTAAACACTTTCACGTGACTTTTAGTGTTCAACATTTTTTGGAACATTGTTAGAGGAAGAACAGTAATCATTACAATATTATACTTATATCAATACACAGTTGTGATCACTTTTAAGTAGTTTATTTTTATCTTCAGATGACCAGCTTCAATCTTCTAAGATCTTACATTCCTTGAGGCCATAGGAACCACTGCCACGGTGCAGAGCCATATGTGCAAGCACGGAGAGCACTGGAGCAGTATTCTACACCAATTTTTCCTATGGTAATAGAGAAATGTAAGATCTAGCGAATGTAAGATCTAAATGCAAGATCTGCAAATGAAAATAAACTATTTAAATGATCCTGACTATGTGTACTGAAATTAATTACACTTTTATAGTTCCTTCCAAATAATATATGGCAATATTGTTAAAGGGTTTTTCAATCCTTCAAAATTTTACTAACAGTAAAAGTTTATGTAAAGTCCCAGAAAACTACAAAACTACTAATTTCTGTACCTATTCAACAGTTGGCATTAGATTTCCTCACAAACATCGTGCACACTAGAACAGGTAATTACTATAGGATAAGACATGTGAATCTTCCAGTGGCAGCCCCATTTGTGAATAAACTACAGATCTTCAGTATTCTCAGAATGACATGAAATTTTCTGCCCCCCATTAATTCTCATACAGTTTGTTAGACAATGGTCTTACAAAAGTCCATTGCCACCTTTCTTCTCCACTTAATCTGTTAGACCTTGCTCCACTTCTTCTCTATTAGACATTCCATTCCATACCATGATATTAGGTTTTCAAAAATATTTGCAACAATATACATTGGAACAAAACATTTTAACAAATACAAATAAAAGCATGGAGGAAAAAGAAATAATAACATTTATTAGTGCAGCAAATGCCTCAAATTGCATTGCATATGTGTTCTCATAACACATTTATAACGTTTATATCAGAAGTCATTAACCAATACTGACATGACATATAGCATAGTACAAAAATGGTAGTTTATCTTAACCTAACACAACACTTCGTTGAAGCCACTGTTTAATTTGAACTCAGAGACAGTATTTGAGGAAGTAATAGCATATTTATATATTTGTCACTCACATTCCACTCTCACATATAAAAAATGAACAAGTAAACAGTTCTCATACTATGTTACTTCACAAATTCATTTAAGAAATCTTCTTGTTGTACATAACAGTACAATTTGTCATACATTATGAGAAGTAAAACACTTTGCACTTTCTAGATAATGTGTTAACAGTTGTACCACTTCAGTGCATCATTTATCTCAAGTTTTGACAATAAGAGTCTATGCACAAGCAGCCCCCAGAATGTATTTGAGTGAAAGCACACAGCTTAATCCCATGACATTAGTTATGGAATTTGACTTTCATAAAAATATTAAGTTCTTGTAAAAAAAAGTAACTCCCTGAATTCACAAAAATGTTGACCAGTATACAACATTAAGAATAAAAAAGGAGAATGGGAAGAAAAATCGTGAAACTTTATCGATGTATAAAGCTGTTTCTCGACCATGGCAGAAAGTTGAATACTGTGGCATTTGAGCAGTAATTGGACGCATCGGACTTCGACCACAAGGTTCCAATTCCTGTAATTTAGAATTGAAATAAGTACAGAAATTAGAAATTTATTTTGCATAAAACATAGCATAGGAAAAATTCATTACATCTGATGCAGGACTCTATGTTACAATTTTCTACTTTCAGCCCTAATGACTACTTGGAAGAGTCTCCCTTAAAACAATATTGTCTGAAGTTTTCTTTTATGACAAAAACTAAAACTACTGTTAAATAACATTCTGGAATTTTAATATGTATCAGATGTGCACGAACAAGAATGGGATGCAGTATTTGCACACCCTTGGCAATCTTTCATGATCTTTAACATAATAAAGTTTCTTCTTGTTTCATAAAAGCTGTGTAGCATCAAATCTACTTTATGGTACTATGGCTGTCTCCTGTTCATTTCATCCACTATTCTACCCTCATATATAAATTGTGGGTGTAAAGTGTTCCACGGATTGTTTGTTTACTAGATCATAATGACATGGAAGAAATGAGTTTTCAGACTGTTTGCCATAATTCTAATTTAAATGTTTGGAAATGAGTATATGAAACATTAAAATTGGGCACATATTGGAAGAAAGTAAGCAGTTCTCTTTTTCTATGCAAGCTACAAGATTCCAAATAAAAATCTTGATGCAGAACTGGAGATTGCAAGAAAAGCATTTCATGGCAAAATTTTGATTTTATCTTTCCCCACTGCTGGCATTTTATATCATTAGGTAAGTGAAAAAATGTTTGACAGGAGTACTATTCATCCTATATTGAGCTAAACTTGCCGGCCGGAGTGGCCGTGTGGTTCTAGGCGCTACAGTCTGGAATCAAGCGACCGCTACGGTCGCAGGTTTGAATCCTGCCTCAGGCATGGATGTGTGTGATGTCCTTAGGTTAGTTAAGTTTAATTAGCTCTAAGTTCTGGGCGACTGATGACCTCAGAAGTCGCATAGTGCTCGGAGCCATTTGAGCTAAACTTGAATTTAATGAAGGGTGATTAAGTTCATTTTTTCTTCTAGTATTATAAGTGTGGGCACCGTTATTTCATCTGAAATATTGTGTGAAAATATGTTTATGGTGATGCAATAGTAGAAATGGCTATTATGAACAAGTTATACATTACAGAGAAAAGACAAAAGCAGAAAGATGAAAGGTAAGTAATCACTGTAAACCAGGAAATCACCAAAAAATTGGAATATGAGAAAATTGTATTTCTAGCAGAAAATACGGATAATGCAAGGGTAATAAAAATAGCACATTAGAACCATAATGTCTCATTTTTGTTTGTACTGTTTTATGGGGACATTGTAGTCTCTTGGTGAAGTTTAAAGCAAAATTCCACACAGATGGGCATTGGACCTTGTCATTTAGGGTAAAACACATTTTCTTGAAACAGGTTTTCTGAAATGACCCTATATATTTGAACTGATGTGAAGAGAAATTTAGGAATAATTTTTTTCTCAGCTGAAAATGTAGTGATAGGTAGTACACAAGGAAATTATTACAAAATCTTCATATCTGATATATTACACTAAGGACCTAATTACTGTATAAATGCAGTAAAAATGTTTTCAAAGTGGAGATAACACTAAACACAATGAAAAACTCTTCAGTTTCCAGTATGATGGCAGCAGTATCCTAATGCTGCCACCCAGCTAGAAATCCAAGAGCTTTTCATCAGTAATATACATCAAGAAAGTCTACATTAACACTGTATGGATTCATATGTTTTTAAACTTCCAATATATGTAAAATTAAATGCCTTGAATACAACAGAATGAGACTAGACATAGATCATGCTTACAGTACCATTGAAAGAGCTACAAAGAGATATAGCAAGGCTTTGGTGACTGCTCCACATCAAAGAAAATGTTTGTTGTAGAACACAGGATAACAACACCAATGTGCTGTCTTAAATGCATGACATAATCCACCATGTCGTCAGCAATCACTGCTGTCTCAGAAGTAAGGTTACCGGTATGTGATAAAGTGTATACAGTATCAGAAACTCAAAGCAGCTGGTCTGTATTTGAGATATCTGGCAGTGTGTTTCCTTCTCATATAAGTGCAGAAAAAGGTCCATTAATTGTGGAGGTAGCGAGGTCAAGACCTAGCTGTGAAGAATGGGAAACTTCAATTTAAATGGCTCACAGTTCAGTTATAACAATTAATTTTACTGTGGATTTAGTTTTATCTATTTCTTACAGGATGAGAGGTCACAGCTGTAGCAAGTTTTTGAAACTTATGTGTAGACTTCAGTCAAAATGTTCAGTAAGGGTTCTTGTAATCACATTATTATACACATGATGCATTTTGAGAAACAGTGCTCCCATCATCAGGAAAAACTGATACATGGATATTCCAACTTTATACAAGATAAATAAAAGGGAATAAAATTAGTCCTATCACACCATAATATGTCAGACTAATTCTTTTTCCCTTACTTGGTATCAGCAGTCCTGTACTTTCTGAACCAGTTCTGTTGTTCCTCCAACTCAGCATATTCATTGCTGGTAGAGTATGTTGTATCTGGCTAGATGTGGGCCCCAGCAACTTGTTTCTATGTGTTAGCCATGTTATGCATCTGTTACATTCTTCACTGTTCATTTGCTAGTTGGTAACTCAGCCATACACAATTTATACAATAAAAAAAAAGTAGCCTCATGATGGGGGGCATGCTCTCTCAAAATGTGTCACATGTGTAAAAATCTAATTAATATTACTGAACATTGTTATTGTTTGGATCTGAATCCTATAGATCATCTACATACATACTTTACAAGGCACTGTATGGTCCATGGGGGAGGGTACCCTGTACCACTACTATTTGTGTCCCTTCCTGTTCCACTTGCAGATAGAGCAAGTGAAAAACGACAATCTATATGCCTCCATATAAGCCATAATTTCTCATATTTTATCTTCATGGTCCTTACACAAAATGTATGTTGGTGGCAGAAGGATAATTCTGCAGTCAACTTCAAATGCTGGTTCTCTACATTTTCTCAATAGTGTTCCTCAAAGGAAACATCACCTTCCCTCGGGGGATTCCCATTTGAGTTTACAAAGCATCTCTGTAACACTTACATGTTGTTTGAACCTACCAGTAATAAATACAGCATCCCACCTCTGAATTGCTTTGATGTCTTCCTTTACTCTGGCCTGGTGTGCTCAAGTGTCCTACATGGAGTCTACTTTACAGATGAACCACACTTTCTTAAAATTATCCCAATAAACCAAAGTAGACCATTCACCTTTCCTAACATTATCTTCAAATGTTCATTCCATTTCATATCAATTTGTAATGTTATGCCCAGATATTCAAATGATGTGACTGTGTCAGCAGGACACTACTAGTGCCGTACCTCAACATTATGGGTTTGTATTTCCTATTCATCCACACTGACTTACATTTTTCTACAGTTAGAACCAGCTGCTATTCATCACACCAATTAGAAATTTTGTTTAAGTCATCTTGTATCATCCTACAGTCATCAAATTTGGGATGAGTTTTTGATATGAACAGCAGGCCATGAGCTGCCCTCAATGATTTCTCCTGATCTTACTGGTATTCCTCAGAAATGGCATCAACTGTCAGCATAGCTCTTTAACAATATAATAGATTATGTGCCAATTCCTGCCAAGTATGTGGAATGGTTATGGTAACCATGTTCTATATTGACCCTTTTTTACCATGCTTTGAAAAATTTTATCTTCAGTTTCAAAAAATTTTCTATTTAAAATTTTCTATTAATGTTATTTCCAAATATCTTCAGGTAAAGTTGTAGGCCCACATAGTTGTGGGGCTCTTACAATATGCTCTCATTTATTCACTGTACTCAACTTTTGATATTAGCATACCTAACTCCTTAAGCAGTATACATATTGTTGTAACCCTGCTGCACATACCAGAAGGTCAGTTTATATAATTATGCATACATCAGGTAAGTTCACTTGGTACAATCCAGAAGGATACATCCATCAGAGCCATGTCATATGGCAAAACACCTACACCCAATTGAAAGACTGCTATGGAATGCTGCGGTATCTCTTGTCACAGCCAGTGGATGTTCACAGCAATCTCTCTGGTGTATCTATTGACAATGACATTGCAATATGTGGTTTTCTCCTGGACTGTGATTTGGACTTCATTATTACCCACTGATAGCACTGGCTAGCACACATATTTGCCTGTCTGTCTAATGCAGTACTTTCTTCAGACACCATTCGACAAACAGCTGTGTTTTCAGTGAACAAACCAATGGCATATGGATGCAACAAGAGTGTGGATCATGTTTAGTTCATCCCAGTTGAACCTAAAAATACTGTTCCCCAGCACTGATTTGTGAATTTTTCAACAAACTTCCAGAGTACTATATTGGCCCTAAGGTCTCCATCTCCAGAAGTTTTCCATTTTACATATTTCTAAATGAGACATTTAATTTTCACATAATTTGCACTTAATAAAATCTGTAGTGTTGAAGAAGCAGACTTACAACAGTGGTAATGGGGACCTTTATGAATTCTGTGCCAGAATAACACTTGTCAGGCCATTTTACTGGGTGTTTCAACCAAGGTGAACAAGTAGTTTTTTGAACTATGGAAGCAACAGCTCAAGCAGCCCAAGCACATGCAGAAGCTGATGGATCTGACACACCTACAATCGCTTCCAGCAATCCCAGCTTTCCAGACATTCACTGTAAATCAAAAGGACTGGGAAGTGTAGTACACGCAGTTAACACTTCAATTCTTTAAGTGCTGTGTGTGACAGTGAACCTTTATAGTATTTACAAACCCACAGATCTATCACCCTGCACAAAAACTGGCCCCTTTTTGTGACCCATCACTGCTGCCCTCACCTAAATTTACTTGCTTTTAATTGAATATCATGCACAAAAAATGCACATGGTTGCCATTTTGTTTACAGTTCCTTCAACACTGTAAAGCCACATCAGACAGTTATGCATTTTGGATCACAGACCTATAAGACCTGGGCAGAAAATGCAAGTTTATGTTCTCTTGTGGACTATGACAGCAGAATCATTAATACACAGTGGTATTTATATTAACACTTGAAAGTGAATTGTGTGCTCAATTGTTATGGCAATCAGGTCCTTCTTTAGGTGAAGTTTTGTATATTGCTATGACTTTCAAGATTTCACATTCAGCTCACTCACCCTTCAATTTCCACTGAGTATGAAATACAAGAACTGTCATAAATGTTGTGCAGACCATATGGCAATGTAGAGGCTCCTGCTTAACTGAGCTCAAATCAAATAAAAAACCATAACAGTTATTTCACTTGCCCTTGATGAAATTTTTGTAACCTGTTAAGTTGCCCTGACTGTTTTCCTCTACATGCTGTCTGTCAACAGTGTTTATGCCAGAGTCATATTACAGATGTTTCTCAGAGCATGCTGTTCCAACAACAGTTTATTACACCCATGCAAATAAATTACATCCCAGAGTTAATGGTAGCACCATACCATCTTAGATTATGAGCAATGGTTCATAACATTCTCAACTTATTCCATTTTGATACAGAAGCCTCAGTCATGATTATTAATCAGCCTAATATTTTGGACTGAGGTCTCGAAAGTTGAAATGAGTAGAACATAAGATGTGAACTTACACTCATCATAAAGTTCTGATAAAATAGTTTAGTCAGTGTAAGTTGATCCCTGACAGTTACAGTGGCCCACATGATGTAAGCTTTGCATGCTTACCTTGACCAGTCATGTAATGGGATTTTGTAAATGACTCTATGGCAGCACCACAGGGTTGTCATAGCTCTATAGACAGCTATTGTTTTCACCTGCAACCCTTTGTGCTTCACAGCTCAAGTTGGCAACAGTGCTGCAAGCTGTCAGAGATTTTCTTATGCTGTCTCAATTATAGGCCAGTTAGTTATGGAATTAACATATAAGCAAGTAACCAGAACCTTTTCTTTCTCTCTAGTAGCAGAACCCTCAGTGGAACATATTTTTGACTTGGATGCATATACAGCCTTTGGGTTTTCTATTTAACACTTGCTCTAAAGAATTCAAGATACTGTTCCTTGTACAGAAATATAATCTTTGTGTCTCCAGTATGCTCCCTTGTTTTCTCCATCCATTTCAAAATCATATGAATAATAATTAGACCAATGTGTGCTGGATGCTATGTGTTTTGTGAAACAAGGTTTTTTTCCATCAAGAATATGAATTTGGCACCTCTGAATTTGCCAGCCAGGCCTGATACCCCAGTTTGCCACCCCTCCCTCACCCCTCCCACCAGATTCGGGCCGGTAAATGTATGCAGGAAAGTCAGGATTTGGTAGCCATTTCTCATATTTATATCCAAAGAATCTCCAGATTTGTGCAAGATTACATATTACATCCAATTTATCTCCCAAATTACAACAGTAACCCATCACTTAAACTGGTTATGGAGAAAATGCAGTCTACAAACTGTCACCAAACATATCTTAAGTTGAAGGAGTGTCCCCCAACCACTCATTACCTAACCTTGTGTTAGCCTCATCTATCTCTCATGCTGGTCACAGACATGGTGTTGAGGTCCTTGTGTCATACAAGTATGGTATCTTAATTGTTTGGAATGGCCTGTCATATTTGCCTCTTATGTGCTCACCATGACAAAATAAAATTATTAACAGATAGAAAAGGTGGTTTTGACAAGTTCCACATTTTCCTGTATGGTGACAAGTTTCATCTGATCACTGATCATAAGTCACTAGTGTTGATATTTGGTCCGAAGTTAAAGTTACTGTAACAGACATTTCAGAGGACAGACTCTTTCCTAATCAAAATAACCACTATAGCATATGTTATTATATCAGCCCAGCACCCCAATGCAACTGCACTGTCACAGTTACCAAAGAACAATTTCATAAACGGGATTCGTAAACAAGAGACTGTTTGCAGTTACACTGATTACACTGATTCACAACTGGAAGAGTTTGCCATCAATTCCAGAGATGTCACAGCAGCCACACACAAGTATCCAAATTTGAGACAGATTTGACAGTTCCTATAAACCAGATGGTAACAAGCCCTTTTTTCAGTGCCTCTTCAAACTACCATTGTTTCTTTTCATGAAACCATGCTCTTCATCTTTCAAAGATGTCCAGTTATTGAAAGATGCTGATGGTTAGTGTTTACTGGTGATTCCAGAGTTTTGGCATTCCTGTATATTGTGGCTCATGCATCAGTCCCACTGCAGCAATTCCAGAATGAATAATCTGGCCTGATGACATGTGTATTAGTCATTAGTTGATGAGGATGTCATGCACATGGCTCAACACTGCTAAACTTGTTAAATGCTGAAACCAGCACAGCCTCAAGCCTACCAACCACAGCTCATGCCTACCCAGCTGTGGGACATGTTGATTTTTCTGATCCATTTCAAGGTGCAGTATGGTTGATTTTAAGAGATATGCATTCTCACTTTCCATGCATTAAATGCTAGGCAACATGACACAAAGAAGCACTAAGGTCTGGTCTCTGCT
Source organism: Schistocerca gregaria (assembly GCF_023897955.1). Taxonomy (NCBI): domain Eukaryota; kingdom Metazoa; phylum Arthropoda; class Insecta; order Orthoptera; family Acrididae; genus Schistocerca; species Schistocerca gregaria. The sequence continues at coordinate 178,516,445 of NC_064931.1, read as the reverse complement.
TTTTCTGCTTAAGGAGTACCATGAACTCTTGTCAATGATAACAGACAGCAGTTTTCATTCACTGGATTTCAACAGATTAGCACCAGGAATGGAATCAACCATATTATCACACCTCCACCTCCCACAGCCTCTAATGGCATGGATGACCATTTTCTGTGAATTTTGAAAATGCAGATTGAGCAACGACTTACATCTATGCCCTTTGATTCATCATTGCATTATTTTTTATCCTCTTACTAAGCAACACCAGTCCATAATCAGAGCTTGGTCGAACTCTTGCACAGACACCACTATCACTCAATGATTCAGTGTTAGATCTGTTGCAGACTCCATCAGTACAACAAGAAGAACAGTTACAACTTTGAAGATTGGTGTCCCCATCTGGATGTACACATTTGAACATATGCCTGGTTGGGTACACGGCTCCATCATCACCAAGCAATACCACCAGCTGATCCTGGTAGTCACGCCATGAGACATCCTCCCCTGACACCGAAACTGGCACTGTTTGTTCCATCTGGGGCAAACTCTGCCTGCAGATCTGTCACACCAGCATGGTCAACCCATTTTGTTCACCCCGAGGACCAACAACAGCAGACATTCAGTCCAGTTCCAGGATATCACCCCAGGTGTTGAGTGCAACTGGTATTATTATTCTCTTGCCATCTCTCAGCCCACTCTGTATCAGCACCCAGACAATATGCAGGAGGGCTTTCAGTGCGTGCCAGGTCTCATACTGGGCCCACAGATTTCTCTGGAACCAGCAGCTAATCATGAGTCCAACCCAGCCTCTATGGCATCAGACAATGCAGTAACTCTTCTACCACCAGCCACATCCCAGTTTTCACAGCAGGCCACATAACACCCACCTCATCCTCCATTGCACCAACAACTCTGTTGTGGCCCTGTGGACCAATTCAAGGGGAGAGGCATCTAGTAATCCTATCACATATGACAATGGATCGTTTGATATACATACAACCAGTGAGATTGCAAGGCATGGCATGACAGGATACAGCCATCAGTGCCAGGTCACATGGCAAAACACCTGCAGCCATCCATTTCAAAGACTGCAGTAGTGCCATGGACCAGCATGGCCTCACTTGTCAACCTGCCAATGTTTACAACAAGCCCTGAGGACTACCTGTTGACAGTGACCCTGCACTACTTAATTTTTTCCTGGGCTGTAATTTGGATTTTGTTATTACTTACCACTGAAACTGGCTACCACACAGACTTGCCTGTTTGCTGAATATGGTATAGTGTTCACTCACCATTCAACCAACAGTTCTCATTCAATGAACAAACCAATGGCATATGGGTAGACTAAGAACGTTGATCACGTACAGGGTGTTACAAAAAGGTACGGCCAAGCTTTCAGGAAACATTCCTCACACACAAAGAAAGAAAATATGTTATGTGGACATGTGTCCAGAAACGCTTACTTTCCATGTTAGAGCTCATTTTATTACTTCTCTTCAAATCACATTAATCATGGAATGGAAACACACAGCAACAGAATGTACCAGCGTGACTTCAAACACTTTGTTACAGGAAATGTTCAACATGTCCTCCGTTATCGAGGATACATGCATCCACCATCTGTCGCATGGAATCCCTGCTGCTCTGATGCAGCCCTGGAGAATGGCATATTGTATCACAGCCATCCACAATACGAGCACAAAGAGTCTCTACATTTGGTACTGGGGTTGCGTAGACAAGAGCTTTCAAATGCCCCCATAAATGAAAGTTAAAGAGGGTTGAGGTCAGGAGAGCGTGGAAGCCATGGAATTGGTCCGCCTCTACCAATCTAGCAGTCACTGAATCTGTTGTTGAGAAGCTTACGAACACTTCGACTGAAATGTGCAGGAGCCCCATCCTGCTAGAACCACATGTTGTATCGTACTTGTAAAGGCACATGTTCTAGCAGCACAGGTAGAGTATCCTGTATGAAATCATGATAACGTGCTCCCTCGAGTGTAGGTGGAAGAACATGGGGCCCAATCAAGACATCACCAACAATGCCTGCACAAACGTTCACAGAAAATCTGTGTTGATGAAGTGATTGCACAATTGCATGCAGACTCTCGTCAGCCCACACATGTTGATTGTGAAAATTTACAATTTGATCAAGTTGGAATGAAGCCTCATCCGTAAAGAGAACATTTGCACTGAAATGAGGATTGACACGTTGTTGGATGAACCATTCACAGAAGTGTACCGATGGAGGCCAATCAGCTGCTGATAGTACCTGCACATGCTATACATGGTATGGAAACAACTGGTTCTCCCGTAGCACTCTCCATACAGTGATGTGGTCAGTGTTACCTTGCACAACAGCAACTTCTCTGATGCTGACATTAGGATTATCGTCAACTGCACAAAGGATTGCCTCATCCATTGCAGATGTCGCCGTCGTTCTAGGTCTTCCCCAGTTGCGAGTCATAGGCTGGAATGTTCCGTGCTCCCTAAGATCAATTGCTTCGAATGTCTTCCTGTCAGGACACCTTCATTCTTGAAATCAGTCTCGATACAAACGTACCGCGCCACGGCTATTGCCCCGTGCTAATCCACACATCAAATGGGCATCTGCTAACTCCACATTTGTAAACATTGCATTGACTGCAAAACCACGTTCGTGATGAACACCAACCTGTTGATGCTACATACTCATGTGCTTGATGCTAGTACTGTAGAGCAAAGAGTCGCATGTCAACACAAGCACCGAAGTCAGCATTACCTTCCTTCAATTGAGCCAACTGGCGGTGAATTGAGTAAGTACAGTACATACTGACGAAACTAAAATGAGCTCTAACATGGAAATTAAGTCTTTCCGGACACATGTCCACATAACATCTTTTCTTTATTTGTGTGTCAGGAATGTTTCCTGAAACATGGCTGTACCTTTTTGTAACACCCTGTATAGTGCTTCCCAGTCCCCCTGCATTAATATGTGACTGTTTCAGCAAAATTCTAGAGTTCTTTATTGTTCCAGTGGTATCCACTACCAGAAGTTTTCTGTTTGTGGTATTTCCAGAAGAGTCAGAAACTATTCTGTGATTTATTTGCACATAATTTGTTGTTAAAGAAGCAGACCTACATCAGTACCTTTGAAAATAAAGTAGTAGGCTCCTTATAAACCTTGATTAACTTTGAATGAATGATAGTTTGTGATAAACTATCCAAAAAGAGTGATGTGATGACAATTTATGTCAATTACCTATCTGAATGAAAGATATAAACTACTACAATGGTACTTGAAGAAGGCATATAAGAAAAACTATCCCCACAAATCATTTAATGGATGAATTATTTTATCAAACAGCATATGTCCACATAAGAAGAGCAAATATTTATTGATATGAATACTATCTCCCTGCCAAGTTCAGTATTTTTTGAAATAATATTATTTCTTTCACTGACAACACTGATACATATTTCATCCCTACAACAATTTAACTTAGAGTGCTTTGCTCATAGGGTAGAGAGTAAAGAGAAAATCCATAACAAATGGATAATCTGTCAACCAAGTAAATGAACTAAAAGTGTTGAAACTGTATCTAGCCAAAAAATGTATCAAATTATAACATAGATGAAAGAAGGGTAAAGTGGGCAGATTGGGAAAGGTGGCCACTGCTTATTTGATACCTTCAGCAGTGCTGCTACCTACTAAGAAGTGGCCAGACTAGGTGTAATTGACACCATTAGTGTTGTCACTGATGTTGACAAATGAAGCTTGCTCTGTTATCTTTATGGGAAAACATTTAGGTTTTTCAATCATTTAATGCAAGGTAAGTCATACATATTACTTTAGTTGCTTTACTTTTATGTATAGCAATAGATTTTTGTGATATCAAAGTTCACGCAATGCCTTTTGGCTTACAAATGTAAGTCAATGTTGTTTCCTTCCATTGTATTGTTTCACATGTGAACCACTCATACAGACATGGTGTCCGATTGGGAAAACTGGCCATGCCACATGTCGGGAAAATTGGCCAAGGCGATCACTTTTCCCAGTGGATGGCCACTATTCCTGACAGTTCATTTTCAATCTGTTTGTCCTAATGGGAATTAGCTAACCCCATACTACATGTATAATATAACAAGTGAAATTAAAACATTGTAAATTGTTTTATACACAAACGTAATATCCACTATGCTGCCCTTCTGTAAGGGTTTGTAAGTTCTGTCCTTCTGCAAGGGTTTGCAAGAGCTTCAAGGTGCTAAGAAAATACAGCCAAAAAACAGAGCAAAAAACATGAGACCCTGTTTTGATGCAAAAAGGGAACTAAAGCAGCAAAGAGTTATAACATGTCTTTTACAGCACCAGTAAAACAATTAAATATTCCAGGTACAACAAGAGCAAGAAATATTTAACTACATGTTGAAACAGAAAAGTGATTTTATGGAATTACAGTGAATGACCTGCAGCAATTAGCATTCCAGTTGACAGAGCATAACAAAACAGCACATCATTTCAACAAAGAGTCTGAAATGGCACGCAAAGACTTGGTGGTGTGCTTTAGAAAACAGAATCCTAATATTAGTCTTAGGAAGCCAGAATCCACCTCTATGGCTAAAGCACAAGCATTTAACAAGGTGAAAATAGACAAGTTTTTGATATCCTTAACACATTGCAAGATAAATGATTTCATCCCACTCATCATACTTTTAACATGGATGAAACTGGTCTTCTGACAGTTCAGTCCAAGAACAGCAAAGTATTTGCACTCAAAGGAAGACAGCAAGTCAGAACTGCTAATTCAGCTGATAGAGATTTGCTGTCGACTTTTATAGTGTGTATTTGCTGTTGATTTTTATAGTGTGTATTTGTTGTCGACTTTTGTAGTGTGTATGTCTGCAGGAGGAAATTTAATTCCCCATTTTTTAATCTTGTCTAGGTGAATAATGAAGGTTAAACTTAAAATTGGGGCTCTGCCAGGAACCAAGTTTGTGTGCCACGCTAGTGGGTGGATGCAGAGTGACAATTTTTTTGGATTGGTTCAAACATTTAAAAAAATGCAAAACAAACTGCTCAAGATCCAATTCCACTGCTCTTAGATGGTCACTCGACCCGTATTAAGAGCACAGATTTCATTGACAAGACCAGAGAAAATCATACAACTGTTGTGTGCTTGCCCCCACACTGTAGCCACGAGCTCCAACCTTCGGATGTGGCATTCACATTCCTTGTACACACAAGTTTGTGAAAAATTTCTTCACAATAATCCAGGAAGAACTATTACACAGTTTCAAATAAGTTTGCTCTTGGGTGAAGCATTTCTTCCTGCAGTCATTCAAATGACAGCAAGTAATGACTTTAGAAAGTATGGAATATTTCCTTTAATCCCTAACATGTTTATCGGTGAGGACTATACTGCAGCTGAGCTTACTGATATTCCTCTGAATAGGGACATTAATATTATGCCTTGTTCAAATATTGGTCCTCATCGTGAAAGTGCTGGTTCCTGTGGATGCCAAACTGCTGTGTCTTCTCCAAATAGGCCTACTGGTTCATTTCTGGAACTAACTTATGAGCTGTCTTCAAGTGCAGACTGCCTTCAGATTATAACTGATAAGCCTTGTCCAAGAGAAGTTTCCCCTCAGTGTCCGACCACTAAAAAACATCCCTCTGAGTATCGACCATGTGGGTTCTACATAATTCCCAAAGGATGTAAAATATTTGCCTAAGAAACAAAGTGTGACTCAAAGACAAACTAGGAGTAAAAAAAGGAAAGACTGCCACAATCACTTCAAGTCCTTATAAACATATTTGGCTGAAGCTAAAAGAAGGAAAGATGAAGAGTTTTTAATGAAAAAGAGGAAGTTCAAAGAAAAACAAACAGATAAGGCCAATATTCTACTATATAATGAAAGACAAAACAAAGGTAGGCCTTAGAAGCTGAAAGTGAGACAAATGCTAAGATAGTTTTTGCTGAAAAGGAACTTCTTCAAGATGAAATGGAAGAAGGAAATTTCACTGATGAGAACAGTGACACAGACTGCTTTTACTACAAGAAATTTTATAGATGTAAAAAAATAAAAAATAAAATAAAATAAAAATAAAAATAAAGGGCAGTTGAGACGTCAGAGTAAGTGCACTGGATGTGATGAGGATGATGACAACTTCACTTGCAAATTTTGTACATGATTTAATATTGTTTCTGAGTGGATAAATTGTGAATGAATTAGACTGGAATAGTAACCCATAGGTAGTTATTGATTTCTCTATTTACATCACTAGGAATAATTAATACTTCTCATTTGTTTACCTTTCTGTGCCAGCAATGTAATGCAACACATTTCTTTCTCATTTGCATTATTATTCTCCTAATAATAACCGATGGTGAAATAAAAAGTAAAAGCTTATACTTTTTTTTTTTTTAAGTACAGTCTATTTGTAAATGGCGGCAAAGGAATGGCCACTTTACCCCATCAGGTAGGGAAAAGTGGCTGCTATGTAAGCATTCAGAAAAACATTTATATATCCTATAAAATATACCTTTACCTTAGCTACAAATATTTTGTCTGATACCTTACAGTATGCAGATTTGAGATGTATATGCCACAAGCTTCTGTTAATAGCCATGGTTACATGAAAATTCAATTTCACTTACAGTGACCAACCTTCCCTATTACTCTTTCCTTCTTAGCCTTATCTTGCTCTGCCATGTGCACCATATTGCCAGAATGCATTTGAGCTCACTTGGTTGCCAGTACACATTTGTCAACAGTCTCAAAAGTATTGAAAATATTGCAGATGACTAAATTTTCTGTGACATTTGCTGTACTTGACTATAATCCATCCTCCCAATATAGTAATAACATTACAGCTGCATAATACATTGCACAGCTTTGCTAATATGTGATCCCCAACTGCCAAGTCAGCCTGATGTTTCAGGATTAGGTGTTCTTTAATCATTATTGTGCATCAATAGTACCAATCAATGCATCACTGAAAGTGAAAAACATCAGTTTTCAAACTGATCGTAGGACATTACCTTGTATGAAAAAGACACTGGAATACTATTCTAGTTGTTCCTAGTACAGTGATCAATTGTGTGTATCGTGAAGTTCATCACAAAGGCACATGTAAACTGACACCTCAACCATAACATAAGTAACAGTGAAACATTCATAAATGTCAGAGCAATACTAAACTGTCATGGAAATAATTTTGAATTCATACTCACTTTCATTCTGATTGACATGTACTATTAGAAATCAAAAATTTGCTCTTGATGAATACACACAATTCACATTGTCTATAGATGAATAAACCAAATTTAATATTTTGTAACACAATGCAAAGATTACAGGTAAATACAAATGAGAAAAACAAAATATAAAATTAAAATGAAATCATTATGAAGTTGAATATTCAAAATAATATTTTATTTGTTGTCAAATGTGTGCCATATATCAATTGTGTTTTACAGTTTACTACCCACACAAACAATAATGTGTTTTTTCATAATGTTTTCAGTAATTTGTATATTTATGGAATTTGGTGTATACAAAAAGTAACCACATTTGTGTGGTACTTGTATAAATGTCCATCAATGAATCTTTGAAATCTATGTCTGTAGAAACAAGAGGAAGATATGTATTGGGTAGAGCGACACACCTAGTTAAACAGCTGTATGCCAAGATACAGTTTAAATATTCATTTTGAATATGGCTATAATTTGTAACAAATCATAGTTAAATTCAATTCCAAGACAAATTTTGTTATTTGCTTTGTCTCAGGATTTCAAAATTTGCTGAATCTGTTCCCCTTCCCTTCCCAATTTCAAAAAATTAACTCACTTAGAGTTGTTTCAAATATGATAATACAAGCAGAACAGTAACAGACTGATGCTCTACCTTAAAATCATCTAGTGCATTTGGTATATCTTCATCAGAGTAGCCTTTCATTGCTTTTGTAGCTACTGGTCCCATGTAGTTATTTACCACTGCAAATTCCATAAGTGACAAGAACACAAATACAGAACACGAAGACATCCACACATCTATGGCTTTCACGTAAGACACTGGAGGCAAGGACTGTTGACTCTGTGTATTTTGTGTAGCTGAAAAATAAACATACTTAAATCAGAACAAGTGATATAACATTGAAAAAAATGTGATAATATTTATAAATATGAGAACTTTCATTCAAATGGAGGGTCTATGAGTTTCATTCCTCATATTTAATAGTATCTCTTCCTACATAGCACTATATTTTAATGAAAAGGAATCCCAGTTTAGTTAAATGTTGTATGGTATCACCAGTATGCAATGGTGCAGAAATATATATTCTGTGTGTGTGTTTGTGTGTTTTATTTATTGTGCCTATCTACTGGCGCTTTCCCGCTTGGTGGGTCTTGGAATCTTTGTTTTTAATATATTTTTCCCATGTGGAAGTTTCTTTCTATATATATATATATATATATATATATATATATATATATATATATATATATATATATATATATATATATATATATATATATATATATATTTCCCACCAAGCGGGAAAGCGCCGGCAGACAGGCACATGAACAAAACACACAAACACACACACAGAATTACGAGCTTTCCCAACTGGCAGTTGCTTCGTCAGGAAAGAGGGAAGGAGAGGGAAAAATGAAAGGATGTGGGTTTTAAGGGAGAGGGTAAGGAGTCATTCCAATCCCGGGAGCGGAAAGACTTCCCTTAGGGGAAAAAAAGGACAGGTGTACACTCGCACACACACACACACACATACACAGTATGTGCGGATGGATATGTGTGTTTGTGTGTGTGTGCGAGTGTACACCTGTCCTTTTTTTCCCCTAAGGGAAGTCTTTCCGCTCCCGGGATTGGAATGACTCCTTACCCTCTCCCTTAAAACCCACATCCTTTCATTTTTCCCTCTCCTTCCCTCTTTCCTGACGAAGCAACTGCCAGTTGCGAAAGCTCGTAATTCTGTGTGTGTGTTTGTGTGTTTTGTTCATGTGCCTGTCTGCCGGCGCTATATATATATATATATATATATATATATATATATGTGTGTGTGTGTGTGTGTGTGTGTGTGTCTTCCTCTTTCTCTCCATGCATTTTAATTCTCAGAACATGTCACATATGAAAATAGCCCACTAAGGAATCATTGCTACTAGTTATATAGCTGCTTTCAGATTTTAGTATCAGATTGTGATTACAAGATCTTAACAGTTTTAATAAAGCTGTTTTCTAATAATGGAACTGTAAATCTGGCAACAAAACAGTCATTTGCTATAAGCCATAAAGGTATTTGTATTTGTGTCTCTCTATTTGTCCTGTAAATTGAGATTTAGTACATAGTTTGTACAAATAATATAGGATAAGTCAGATTTGAAGTAGTACATACAAGTTAATACATAGTGAGATTTAGAAAAAAAATTCAATGCATGTTGAATATTGGTAACATAATTATAAAATTGATAAAATGGTTGCAAGAATAGTATGGTTAATAACATGTGACCACTTACACTACATTTTCTTGGTGCTCCAAACACTCAGGAACAGAACAGAAGCAGTGGTCAAGCGAGAACTCTTTCAGTTTCACTTTAAACTTACGAAAATTATGTATCAATTTCAGATAGGATGGCATGTGGTTAAATAACATAATGTCAGTATGATACACTTCGCCCTTACAAATATTCATACTTACTTTATTGACATGTAGGTAATCCTTCTGCCTAGTATCATGATAGTGGAAATCATAATTATGCTTGAAGACATTTTCTTCTTTTAATAATTTAGTTTTATGTAGATTAGTACTTCCGTAGCTATACAAAAATGGAAGGGGCAGTACATTGAGAGTTTTAAATATTGGTCTAGAGGAGTCTCTGTATTTAGCATGTGTTATTATTCTAACAATCCTTTTTTTGTAGTGTAAATTTTTTTCTAGTTCTTGTATCATTAGTGAAAGGATACTGTCATGGTACACTGTGACCAGTGATGTATGGTTTTTATTTTGTGATAGTGTTCTTACATCTTATGTAAATATATTTAACCTTTCATTTACATTCTTCAGGTGTCTTCCACTTCAGGTTGTCTTGGATGGGTGCACTTAAAAATTTTGGTCACATTCACAGATGAAACAGTTTTCATCAATGCTAAAAGTTGGCGTTGCTAGATGGAGGTTCTGTGAAGTATGGAAATTGACTGTTACTGTTTCTTCAGAATTTACTATTAGTTAGTTTGTTCTGATCCACTGTGTTAAATTTTGTATTATATGTGCAGCTATTTTTCATAGGCTGTCTTCATGGTATGACTTAATTAGGATATTTGTTCCATCTGCAAAATATACTGTTGTCCCTTTAGTTAATTTTTCTGAGATTCTTAACAAAAAGAATGAAAAGACTGGACCCAAGCTCACATCTATTTCTGGATCTTAGATGTTCACTTCATGGGGACAGAGGAAATCCTTATAAATGTTGAACATGTCAGAGAAATCTATGAGGATTAAACATTTTAAACAAGAATCAAATATGCCTAATTTCGTCTCCCTTTTTAACAGTCCCTGTTTCTCTGTTTTTTAATCAGAAATTCACTAAAAAATGATTACATTGTGATCAATAGGTGAAGTACATAAACAAATGGTTACAGAATATGTTCACTTTACCTGTTGTTGTTGTTGTGGTCTTGAGTCCTGAGACTGGTTTGATGCAGCTCTCCTTGCTACTTTATCCTGTGCAAGCTTCTTCATCTCCCAGTACCTACTGCAACCTACATCCTTCTGAATCTGCTTGGTGTATTCATCTCTTGGTCTCCCTCTATGATTTTTACCCTCTACATTGCCGTCCAATACTAAATTGGTGATCCCTTGATGCCTCAGAACATGTCCTACCAACCGATCCCTTCTTCTAGTCAAGTTGTGCCACAAACTTCTCTTCCCCCAATCCTATTCAACACCTCTTCATTAGTTATGTGATCTACCCATCCAATCTTCAGCATTCTTCTGTAGCACCACATTTTGAAAGATTCTATTCTCTTCTTGTCTAAACTATTTATTGTCCATGTTTCACTTCCATACATGGCTACACTCCATACAGATACTTTCAGATACGACTTCCTGACATTTAAATCTATACTCGATGTTAACAAATTTCTCTTCTTCAGAAACGCTTTCCTTGCCATTGCCAGTCTACATCTCTACTTCGACCATCATCAGTTATTTTTCTCCCCAAGTAGCAAAACTCCTTTACTACTTTAAGTGTCTCATTTCCTAAACTAATTCCCTCAGCATCACCCGACTTAATTCGGCTACATTCCATTATCCTCGTTTTGTTTTTGTTGATGTTCATCTTATATCCTCCTTTCAAGACACTGTCCATTCTGATCAACTGCTCTTCCAAGTCCTTTGCCATCTGACAGAATTACAATGTCATCGGCGAACCTCAAAGTTTTGATTTCTTCTCCATGGATTTTAATACCTACTCCAAATTTTTCTTTTGTTTCCTTCACTGCTTGCTCAATATACAGTTTGAATAACATCGGGGAGAGTCTACAAACCTGTCTCACTCCCTTCCCAACCACTGCTTCCCTTTCATGCCCCTCAACTCTTATGACTGCCATTTGGTTTCTATACAAATTGTAAATAGCCTTTTGCTCCCCATATTTTACCCCTGCCACCTTCAGAATTTGAAAGAGAGTATTCCAGTCAACATTGTCAAAAGCTTTCTCTAAGTCTACAAATGCTAGAAACGTAGGTTTGCCTTTCCTGAATCTAGCTTCTAAGATAAGTCGTAGGGTCAGTATTGCCTCACATGTTCCAATATTTCTACGGAATCCAAACTGATCTTCCCCTAGGTCGGCTTCTACTAGTTTTTTCATTCGTCTGTAAAGAATTCGCGTTAGTATTTTGCAGCCGTGACTTATTAAACTGATAGTTCAGTAATTTTCACATCTTTCAACACCTACTTTCTTTGGGATTGGAATTATTATATTCTTCTTGAAGTCTGAGGGTATTTCACCTGTCTCTTACATCTTGTTCACCAGATGGTAGAGTTTTGTCAGGACAGGCTCTCCCAAGGCCGTCAGTAGTTCCAATGGAATATTGTCTACTCCCGGGGCCTTGTTTTGACTTAAGTCTTTCACTACTCTGTCAAACTCTTCACGCAGTATCATATCTCTCATTTCATCTTCATCTCCATCCTCTTCCCTTTCCATAATATTTTCCTCAAGTACATCTCCCTTGTATAGACCCTCTATATACTCCTTCCACCTTTCTGCTTTCCCTTCTTTGCATAGAACTGGGTATCCATCTGAGCTCTTGATGTCATACAATTGGTTCTCTTTTCTCCAAAGGTCTCTTTAATTTTTCTGTAGGCAGTATCTATCTTACTCCTAGTGAGATAAGCCTCTACATCCTTACATTTATCCTCTAGCTGTACCTGCTTAGCCATTTTGCACTTCCTGTCAATCTCATTTTTGAGACGTTTGTATTCCTTTTTGCCTGCTTCATTTACTGCATTTTTATATTTTCTCCTATCATCAATTAAATTCAATATTTCTTCTGTTACCCAAGGATTTCTACTAGCCCTCATCTTTTTACCTACTTGAGCCTCTGCTGCCTTTACTACTTCATCCCTCAAAGCTACCCATTCTTCTTCTACTATATTTCTTTCCCCCATTCCTGCCATTTGTTCCCTTATGCTCTCCCTGAAACTCTGTACAACCTCTGGTTCTTTCAGCTTATCCAGATCCCATGTCCTTAAATTCCCACCTTTTTGCAGTTTCTTCAGTTTTAATCTACAGTTCATAACCAATAGATTGTGGTCAGAGTCCACATCTGCCCCTGGAAATGTCTTACAATTTAAAACCTGGTTCCTAAATCTCTGTCTTACCATTATATAATCTATCTGAAATCTGTCAGTATCTCCAGGCTTCTTCCATGTATACAACCTTCTTTTATGATTCTTGAACCAAGTGTTAGCTATGATTAATTTGTGCTCTGCACAAAATTCTACCAGGCGGCTTCCTCTTTCATTTTACCCCAAATCCATATTCACCTACTACGTTTCCTTCTCTCCCTTTTCCTACTACTGAACTCCAGTCACCCATGACTATTAAATTTTCAGCTCCCTTCACTATCTGAATAATTTCTTTTATTTCGTTATACATTTCTTCAATTTTTTTGTCATCTGCAGAGATAGTTGGCATATAAACTTTTACTACTGTAGTAGGCGTGGGCTTCATGTGTATCTTGGCCACAATAATGCATTCACTATCCTGTTGGATTATTAAACCTACTCCTGCATTACCCCTATTTGATTTTGTATTTATAACCTGACCAAAAGTCTTGTTCCTCCTGCCACTGAACTTCACCAATTCCCACTATATCTAACTTTAACCTATCCATTTCCCTTTTTAAATTTTCTAACCTACCTGCCCAATTAAGGGATCTGACATTCCACGCTCTGATCTGTAGAACGCCAGTTTTCTTTCTCCTGATAATGACATCCTCTTGAGTATTCCCCACCTGGAGATCCGAATGGGGGACTATTTTACCTCCGGAATATTTTACCCAAGAGGACAACATCATCTTTAACCATACAGTAAAGTTGCATGCCCTCGGGAAAAATAATGGCTGTAGTTTCCCCTTGCTCTCAACCGTTCGCAGTACCAGCACAGCGAGGCTGTTTTGGTTAGTGTTACAAGGCCAGATCAGTCAATCAGCCAGACTGTTGCCCCTGCAACTACTGAAAAGGCTGCTGCCCCTCTTCAGGAACCACGCGTTTATCTGGCCTCTCAACAGATACCCCTCCATTGTGGTTGCACCTACGGTATGGCTAATTGCATCACTGAGGCACGCAAGCCTCCCCACCAACGGCAAAGTCCTTGGTTCATGGGGGGGGGGGGGCTAGGTTTGCAATAAAAATATGGGGTGCAATGCTGAAGAAGGTACTGCTTTTATATTATTACATAAAATCCTATGTCTTAATCTCCACAACTTACTTTCCATTAATATTAAGACACTAATCACAACAAACAATCAACTTCTGTAAACCATTTTGATATAAATTCTGCTCTCTGGATTTCCATCATCATCAGTGTTCTGCATAAAGGCAGATTTGCACATGTAAATCTCCACGTTCTCCTGTCTTCTGAAATTCTCTTCAGGTCCACATAACATATGTTTCCCTTTATGTCATCTGTCTGTATCTTCTCCTTCTTATCTTACATCCTCTGTATCTTCTCCTTCTTATCTTAAATCTCTTACAATAAACTAGACCTTCCAAAGCATCTGTTAGTGAGCACTCATGTCTTGACGAATGTCCCATCCAGTTATTCTTACTTTCTCTTATAATCTGCAGCAGTCTTCTACTCTCACCAAATCTTTCCAGCTCTCTTTCATTACTCACTCTTTCCATCCAGCTTATCTTCTCCATTTTCCTCCTCATCAACATTTCAAATGCTTTTAGCTTTTTTATCCTCTTGTCCCAGTGTCCATGTTTCTGCCCCATACAGTGCCACACATCAGACAAAGCACTTGCCAGGTCTTTTCCTTAAACCATTATGTAGTTTTCCACTTAATAATCTCCTCTCTGTTGAATGCCTCTACATCTACATCTATACTCTGCAAACCACTGTTAAGCGTATGGCAGAGGGTATGTCCCATTGTACTAGTTATTGGATTTTCTTCCCAGTCCATTAACATATGGATTGCAAGAAGAATGACAGTTTGAATGTTTCTACATGTCCTGTAATTATTCTAATATTGTCCTCATGATTCCTAGTGATCAGTATATAGGGGGTTGTAGTATATTTCTAGAGTTATCATTTAGAGCCAGTTCTTGAAACGTTGTTAGTAAATTTTCTTGGGATAATTTACATCGCTCTTCAAGAGTCTGCAGTTCAGTTTCTTCTGCACTTCTGTGACTCTCTCCCATGGGGCAAATAAACCTGTGACCATTCCTCTGTTAGCTTGATCTGCTATGGATCTCACATACTTGAGTAAGATTCTACAATGGGTTGCACGAGTGATTTGTAAGCAATCTCATTTGTAGACTGATTGCACTTCCCCAATATTCTACCATTAAATGAAGTCTGCCACCTGCTTTACCCATAACTAAGCCTATACAATCATTCCATTTCATATCCTTACAAAGTGTTATACTCTTATCTGTATGAGTTGGCTGATTCCAACTGTTACATGTTGATATTATAGTCACAGGATATTAAGTTTTTTCATTTTCTGAAGTTCACAATTTTACATTCCTGCTCATTTAAAGAAAGTTGCCAGTCTTCACACCACTTAGAAGTCTTATCAAGATCTGACTGAATATTATGCAGTTCAATTCAAACTTCATTAAAGATGAAACTTCCTGGCAGATTAAAACTGTGTGCCGGACCGAGACTCGAACTCGGGACCTTTGCATTTCGCGGGCAAGTGCTCTACCAACTGAGCTACCCAAGCATGACTCATGCCCCGTCCTCACAGCTTTACTACCGCCAGTACCTTGTCTCCTACCTTCCAAACTTTACAGAAGCTCTCCTGCGAACCTTGCAGGCCTAGCCTCCTGAAAGAAAGGATATTGTGGAGACATGGCTTTAATTGTGAGAATCTACAAATGAAGACTGCATGGCTCTCACTGAATTTTCAGTTTTTCTTGGTTGTTCAGTATAAAACTATAATCAAAATGGCTATCCCAGTTCTGTTGTCATGTACCTTGTCTACATTGTTTATGTTCTACATATGGCCCTGACACTGCTTACTATCTGACTGTGGTATCAAATATAAAATTGATGGATATATTTCCTATGATTATTTCAGTACAAGCCTGCACCTTGTTTCAATACAAGCTTGCAGCTTGCCAAGATGTTGTGTAATTGGAAGTTATGCATATGTTGGCTAGCCCACAGTTTTGTTGGTTCTTTGTATTGTGCTTCTAAAATGTGAAAAAGTTGCTATCCACTTTGATAACTAAGCTATATGTAACCCACATTTTGTCTTTTGGTACTCTCTCCCAGCTTTTAGGTAGGATTCTAATCAAGGGAGAATTACTTTTAAAAAACATTGGCCACCTACCACCTTTGTACCAGCAGAAGTACCTCATCAACAATTTCTTTCAAATACTTGTGAATGTTTGCAACACATATATTGCACACAACTGATCACAAAGATGGGAACCACGAAAAGAGAAACTTATCAGTTTCTCAATCTATTGATTCTTGACTTAAACCATAAAAGTTATCTCTGTGATAAGAAGTTTACATGTTTATTTTTGCTTAATTCCCATCACTGGGATCAGTGGTGTACTAGGAAATGGACTTATAACCTGAAATCTAGGTTGTGCAGTAATAATAAACTCTGTGAAACAAGACTAGAAAAGTAAACTATGGAAACTTCAGGTTAGAATATTAACAATGTAAGGAAAAAATAGATTGCTACGTGCTGTAAAGATGGATTGCTGAGTTGCAGACAGGCACAACAAAAAGAGACTTACACATCGAGCTCCAGTCCAGGCTGCCAGAGATGGCAGTTACGTGACTGTGAGGTATGTTTGCTTGTGTGTGTGTGTGTGTGTGTGTGTGTGTGTGTGTGTGTGTGTGTGTGTGTGTGTGTGTGTGTGTGTGTGTTTCCTTTTCTGAAGAAGACTTTGCTTAAAAGTTAACGCATACATATGTTTTGGTTTTGCCTGTCTTCAACTCAATTTTTCAAAATGGTTCAGATGACTCTAAGCACTATGGGACTAAACATCTGAGGTCATCAGTCCCCTAGACTTAGAACTACTTAAACCTAACTAACCTAAAGACCACACACACATCCATGCCCGAGACAGGATTGGAACCTGTGACCGAAGCAGCAGTGCGGTTCTGGACTGAAGCGCCTAGAACCGCCCAGCCACAGTAGCCGACCTCAATTTTTCATTTCAAGGTAAATAACAATCTATCTTTCCCTTGTAGTGTTGAAGGCTAAAAAGGTGCTTCACTTAATTAACATGATATATAGTATTTCACCAAAAATCCACAGCTGAATCAGATAAAATGATACATTCCTATAATCACAAGAAGTTGTAGCTGCTTCATTTTCTTGATAAATCATTATTTTTATGAACATTGGCCATACAGTAAACTACTTGCTACTATGCAAGCCATGACTGTCCAGTAAAACCAACACTGGCAGTAATATCTGGAATTGTACAATGAAGTCACAAAGAGGAAAGGAGAGAAGGTGAGAGATGCATTCTAACCTGCTAAAAGGAGTTTTTTGAAGTACAAAAGAGTGTCACACATGTGAAATCAAATGTCAGAAAAATGCAATATAGAATTTAAAAAAATTACATGAGAATAACATGCTTACAGTTAAGTGGCTTGACAGATACCATTTCAGTCAAAACATCAGCATTCATTTTTATTTACCATGAATACAATATTTGTCAGAAACAGATATGTACACAAATACTTAAGAATGTAAAACAGTTCTTAGGCTACTGTAGTCAAGCAACAGGAAATTTAAAAATAATTACCTCACACTATTGAACTATTTGCCACTTCAGATTTGCACAAGTTAAATACTGCATGGCATTCACACTATGTAGTACACTTTCATAATGCAAACATACATTACTTCTGCTACAAAATCCATCAGTGAAGTGAAAGAAGATGTCATTAATCAGTCCTTCAGGCTCCTCTTAACAATACCTTATAAAGAGTTAAACATTTGGTAGTCGTTGGCAAGTAATTAAAAATATGTTTGTTTCAATAATGGAGGTATTTTTGGACCAAATTAAGCCCCCTTAAGTTTAATGTAGAGTATGCTTATTTGTGGTAGGCTCCATTGGTTTTTCAAACTGAGATATTGACTGAAGATAGGGATTTGTTATTTATGAAAAAAACTCATTGAAGAACTGAATATACTGAGAATCACATGATATCATGAAGATAAATGAATGAAACCACAGAAAGTCTCTTAAGAGCGTTCATGGTTGCAGAAAATGACAAGAAAATTTACAGTTATCGAATTATTATAATCATTTTGTGTGTTTACTAAAATATTTCCTGGATTATATTTTCATTTCATTCTATTATGTATAAATGGAGACAATTTGCTAAAAACATTGTCATTCACTGCTTGATAAACAGGGTACTTTGGATCATAACAGTAAGTTACCTAATACTCATAAAAATCTTAGTGTGAGTGCACTCATCAAATTTAAAGAAAACACAGTAAGGACAAGAAACATAAGAGATGATATCTGTATAATTACACCAACACATGTTTCTATAGTCATGTTACACATATATTTATTTTCAGATGAGCTAAGACTGAGGTTACTGTGCCATTCTCTGGTCAAATTATACAACTATATTTGCAATTTAAAACTTTTCTTTTCCTTTGCCTGAGATGGTAAAAGTAATTCCTGTATATATAACAGGACATGAGAATAAATGCCAAATGAGAGATAACTATTTAATATGAACTTTGACTATTTCAAGTCCAGTGAAACTGACTTGCTTTAGACAAATGATAGAATGCTTCACTGTCACCATGGTACAGATTTTATGTTTGAGATAGGCATAATTTTAAATTTCCTTTCTTTGTTTTTCATTCTATCAACTAGAACTAAAACCTGACTTTTTATTAAAATGGCTATTCTCTGAAACTTCATAAACAAATGAGTAATGGTATGATATCAGTTAAATATTCTTACCCAATGTTAGAAGTGATGTTACACCAAGAGTCACTCTTGCAGGTATGGCTTCAGGCTTAATCCAGAAAGATATCCATGACATAACAACAATGAGAGCAGAAGGAATATATGTATGAAACAGATGGTAACCAAGGCGTCTTCTTAAGTTGAACACAACTACCAGGCATGTAAAATTACCTGAAACATATTTTCACATCTAGTAAGTAATCAGCACATATATTAATTACAGAATTGTTTGAATGTCTCTATTATAGGCACATAAAAAGCTGGAAAGTGTGGATTAGAAACACAAATTTATTGAATTCAGTTAGTATGGTTTCAGGTCCAAAGAAAAAGAAAACAAAGAGACAATTCTTTGACTGGAAAGAATGGGTAATACACTCCAGACTATGAAACTGTTAGTCATTATGAAAAGATGACATTAGATAGGAAAATTGGTTAGGTGTGGACTGTTTCCAGTGAAGACAGTCATTGAGATATTTCACTGGTAAAAAATTAAAAAAAAGGTTATTATAAAATCTCTGAAATTTCTTCCTCATTTATGAGTTCTTTCTGAATGACAAATGTTTGCTGCCCTGCTGACATGATGATTTATCATACAAGAATGCCAAATCAGTGATTATGATGATAATTTTTACAGCAAGAAATTTGGACAATGCAATGAAAGTGGTTTTCGTTACTTTTCAGAAAACTTTGCGTTCCAAAGGATAATGTATCCTCTGTAAGTGATGTTTCCCTCCTACAAGACAGAATCCTGCAGACCTACAGCATACTTGCATTCCACAGGTGACCATGTTTCAGGCATAGTCTGCCACAACAAGTACAAGGGCATGGTATGTTCCTATGCCCTTTCATGTGCCTGCCAGCAGCTCATGCCATACCCATAGGCTGCAACAGTTTTTAGGATGGTGCTCTACCACAGACTGGCAGTTTGGCCTCAGCTATCAAATCAGACATTCTATCAAGTTCTCTGGGCCAGGCACCAGTTGCATCCACAGCCAATCAGTCAGAGATCTTACTAAGAAATCATTGTTGGACAGCCACCATGCAGCGTTTACCTTAAAATCACTATCAAGGCAGTGATTTAACTTCTTCACCCTTGAGCTTTATGCCATCAAGTACTAATCATGTTAGTGATAATCTATAACTAAATTTACACAGTTAATCATTAATGAATCTAGACTTGAAACATTCTGTTAGTCACTTGGCCTTCATTCACTTAATCATTATTTGCTTGCTTTGGTTGGACTCCAAGTATCAATTAGATTTTAATTTGTAAATAACTTATTCCAAGAAGGCATTTCTGTTTATGTACTAGTTAATAAGGTTGTTCTGCATTGTTCATCTGAGTAGTGTTCTCATTGTGCACCTACCACGGCAGGACATATGAGACTGGCAATGAGCACAAAAAATTTGTGAGTTTTCATTCCACCATTTTGCCGAGGACAGCCTCAACATTTTTGTCCAAGCACTGGCGATGATCTCAATATTATTTTCCCCCCCAGTTGGAAATGGCCTCAACATTTTCATCTGACCACTGGCAATGGCACATGTTTCATCCCACCACTGGTGATGGCTTACACATTTTCATCCAACCACTGCCAATGGCTTCAACATTTACACTCCACTATTGGAAACAGCTTCTATATTTTTATCTCACCACTTTGTGATGAGAGTAACCCTTTTCATCAGCTCCACTGCTGTCACCCTATATTTTGTCACATCATTTTGTAGGGTCAACATTTTCTTTGGCTCTAGTGGTAACAATCAAAGTTTCATCCCATCACCTAACAATGAGGCAGAAAAGTTTTTCATCAATTCCAACATCACAACTGGCTCCTGCAACACCTTTCAACATTTCATTCTGTCACCTGGTGTCAAGATTAAAGAACTTTTCATTGGCTGCAGTACTGCCATTAGTTCCTGTGCCACCTCCTAATGTTTCATCCCATCAGTCAAACTGAGGTAGAAGACTTTCTTTCATTGGCTCTGGCACTGCCGTTGGCTGTAGCACCTCCTCTCAATGGTTTGTCCTAACAAATATGTTCATCCTTGACACAAAAGTGACTCCTCAAGTCCTATGCATCTTGCATAACATGCAGCAAATGCACAGATGCATTTAGGAGAAGCTTGACAGCATCAACAGGATGCCAGAGGATCTCAGCTGTTATCCCTGATGCACCTCCAGGGGCAACCACCTTTGTACACAATCACTGCAACTCCCTCCTTCTGGCACAATTCCATAATCTTCTACTCACTTCTTTCTCTTACATGGACCTCACAGCAATTTCCACCAGTGAACTTCCATGGTCACAACTGTTCCCTTTCCCCTGGCCCAACCAGCACCTAATCCATTCAAGCAATGTCTGATTCTTTTTTTCTGTGCCCAATCCATGCATGCATTTATGAATATATTTTCCATACCCAATTCTCTGGTGCTCCTGCACCCAAGTATGCCCTCCAGCCTCATTCATTTTTCCTCCCAAATGTTCCCACATCCAACTTTACCCTCCATGCACCATAGTTTTATATACCAAGTGCTTCTTTACCCATATATGAACTTCAGGCACAATCATTTTATATCTGAAGCACTTCTGCAATCACCCATACCATTTGGGCACAATAATTTTACCTCTCATGTGCCCATACACTCATCCATGCCTTCTGAGCACAAAAATCTAACTTCTCAAGTGCTTCTGCAGTCACGTACATCCTCCAGGAACAGTTTTTCTATCTTTTGAGTGATCTCCTCTCACATCTGCCCTGTGGGTGCACAGTTCACATGTTCCTTCTACAGTGCTCTCACCCTATCAACCACCAGCATACAGTGTTTCTCTTATTACATTAGCGATCTTTCCAGATTTGCTCCATATGGTTTGCTCCTCAGTAGCTGCCAGTCTAGCCACTGCTCCAGGTCAACCCACACAAGACTCACAGTGGGTCCAGAATCCCAGTCTCTGGACATAGCTACTGGACATCTGTTGTCATTTTCGCAGTGAGTAAAAGATGACTCCTCACCCCCCATCCCCCCCCCCCCCCCCCCACAAGGAAGGGGCCCATATTGTTACTCTTCACTCAGATGACTTCACCATCTCTTCCCTGGGGGAGAGATGCTATGTTGCTCCTACAAGACAGCAACCTATGAACCTGAAACATGCACATGTTTTGCAGGGGCCTGCTTCAGGCATAATCTGCCACAATAGGCACAAGCACCTGCAAGCAAACACCAATCCACACTCGTCTCACATTGGTAAATGTTCTGAATAACAAACACCACCACCACAACTACATGCCAGTTTATTGTACACATAGTCTCTGGAAGCCACGACAAGAGGTGCCAAGCTTGTTCCCAGCAATGTGTGCTGCCATGACCACAGCATTGTGATTGTGGGCTTTATTTTCCTATGCCGTATCACATACCTCCAGCAGCTCATGCCATATCCATGCACCATGACAGTATTAAGGCTGGTGCTCAATCACGGATTGGCAGTTTGATCTCAGCTATTGAACCAGTCATTCCTTCAAGTTCTCTGGGCCAGGTGCTGGTTGCATCCTGAGCCCATCAATCAGAACTCTCACTAATTAATGACTGTCAGAAAGTCACTGTGCACTATTTATCTTCTAATCTCTACTGAGCTAAGGGTAGTGACTTAACTTCTCAACTTCTTCACATGTGGGCTTTATGCTAGCAAGTACTAATTATGTTAGTGGTAAACTGTAACTGAGTTTGCACAGTTAGTCATCAATGAATACAGACTTAAACCTTTTTGTTACTCACTTCAGCCTTCAGACACTTAACAATTATTTGCTTTCTTTGTTTGGACTACAAGTACGAAACAGATTTTCATTTGTAAATAACTTACTCCAAGAAGAAGCTTCTGTTTATGTGCTAATTA
Organism: Schistocerca gregaria; assembly: GCF_023897955.1. Taxonomy (NCBI): domain Eukaryota; kingdom Metazoa; phylum Arthropoda; class Insecta; order Orthoptera; family Acrididae; genus Schistocerca; species Schistocerca gregaria. Next base: position 178,493,884 of record NC_064931.1, on the reverse strand, counting down.
ATAAACTGGTTCTACATTTTTCACCTGGACAATGTTCTCATTGCACTCTACCAGTGCAGGACATACCAGTAAGGCCCTGGCATGTCTTAGGAAAAAATTGTCTTATGAAGGGAAATTTAGAATGTCTGTGCCTCTGAGAAGTTCCAGGTATTTATGTTACTAATTTTTATATAAGGTGAATGGAATAAATCAACAAGTCGACAGTGAAACCGGTCAAACAAAGTTTAGATAGCTACATTTGAAGAAATGCTATGCTGCTGCCATATCTGGTTTATAACTAAATATATTATATCAGAGGTTGAAAATATCAGTACAGTTGTACAGTTCTTTTATTTAGCACTCAACCGGTTTCAGGATCTTATACGCCCATCAACAGGTGATATAACTCCGTGCTGTGACCCTGAGTGCTGCAGCGGGCACGTAGAGAATGTGGTGTATTACCAGCTGGTAATACACCACATCCTGCACTTGTCCATCACAGTGCTTGGGGTTACAACATGAAGTTATAACACCTGATGATGGGTGTATAAGAGCCCGAAACCAATTCTGTTCTAAATAAAAGAACCTTACAACTGTAGCCATACTTTCAACCATATACTGCTCAGTTGTGGATGTTCCTCCAACAAGACTGTTTGTAAATACACATACACAAAAGTTTTGCTTCACCCTGGTTCCCAGAACTTCTGAAGATAGACATTGTCTGTGGATACAGTATCACAGACACAGTCCCTTTGATTGTTCAGAGATGTCACTAAATCCACCAAAAGGTGTAAACAACCAGGCATGAGCAGTGCCTATTAGACAGCTGATCAGTTCCAGTCATTCCACCAGGAAGCAGGTACACAGGTCATGTTGCCTGTAATTCAATCATGCCTAGACAGTCAATACTGCGATTTGATCACGTCCGCATTGTTACTTTGTGCCACGAAGGGCTCTCAACAAGCGAAGTTTCCAGGTGTCTTGGGTGAACTAAAGCAATGTTGTTCAGACATGGAAGAGAGACAGAGAGACATGAATTGTCAATGACATGCCTCACTCAGGCCACGCAAGGACTGCTACTGCAGTGGATGACGGGTACCTACAAATTATGACTTGGAGGAACGCTGACGGCAATGCCACCGTGTTGAATAATGCTTTTCGTGCAGCCACAGGATGTTATGTTACAGCTCAAACTGTGTGCAATAGGCTGCATGATGTTCATGGCAAGGTTCATCTTTGCAACCATTACACCATGCAGCATGGTACAGATAGGCCCAACAACATGCCAAATGGACCTCTCAAGATTGGCATCACGTTCTCTTCACCAATAAGTGTTGCATATGCCTTCAACCAGACAACTGTCAGAGACGTGTCTAGAGGCCACCCAGTCAGGCTGAATGCCTTAGACACACTGTCCAGTGTGTGCAGCAAGGTGGAGGTTCCCTGCTGTTTTGGGGTAGCATTATGTCAGGCCGATATACACTGCTGGTGGTCATGGAAGGCACTGTAATATCTGTACGATATGCAAAAGCCATCATCCAACTGATAGTGCAACTATATCGGCAGCATATTGGCGAGCCATTCATCTTCATGGATGACAATTCGCACCCCCATCATGCACATCTTGTGAATGACTTCCTTCAGGATAATGACATTGCTTGACTAGAGTGTCCAGCATGTTCTCCAGACACGAACCCTTTCGATAATGCCTGGGATAGACTTAAAAGGGCTGTTTATGGATGATGTGACCCACCAAATACTCTGAGGGATCCACACCAAATTGCCATTGAGTGGGACAATCTGGACCAACAGTGCCTTGATGAACTTGTGGTTAGTATGCCACGATGAATACAGGCATGCATCAATGCAAGAGGACATGTTACTGTGTATTTAAGGTACCGGTTTGTACAGAAATCTGTACCACCACCTCTGAAGCTCCTACTGTATGGTGGTACAATGTTCAATGTGTGGTTTTCATGAGCAATAAAAAGGACAGAAATGATGTTTATGTTGATCTCTATTCCAATTTTCTGTACAGGTTCTGGTACTCTCTGAACCAAGGTGATGCAAAACTTTTTTTCGTGTGTGTATATTATAGTAACGTTTATATGGAAGTCAATGATTAATCATACCTGTGGAGTAAGGAATGGTGCAATCTCCAGTATAGTTGTTAGATATATCCAACTGTGGTAGTTCTATGTCAGGGTTCACAACTAGTGGATCTGTTGTATTCCATATGAATACTAAATCATGAACTGTATGAGATACTGAAAAAATAAAATATGAAGACATTTTTATAACATCAGATGAATTTGTAGCTGCTCCTTTTATCATCCAAGATATCTCATTTATCAAGTTAAGAGAACAGTGATATGTTTAGGTGAAAAACTTACAGCTCTCAATCATCATTGAACAAACTTGTGTATCATGAGGATAAGATTCAAATTTCATTGCACATGACAACACCAATGTTAATCTGAAACATAAAAGTTTGATGCTACAAACTACACAGTTTGAAATATTGTATGAATCATTAATTTTGCCTTTGCCACTCATAACCATGCTAAATAAAGTTAGTTTTCTTCACCTCAGTGTTTCTTCATTCAGTATTATCCACTTAATGCTTGAAAATTAATTGGGACCTTTATATAGGAAACACCAGCATGAATTTCGCCTCACAAATGAAGTTTTATTACAAATACAGCAGGATGACATCTGTACACTTTATTACATAGTACATTTTTTTATGTCTGATCCACAGAAGCAATGAAACAAAATGTGTGACACTCTCCCCAATTACAGATGCAAATAATTAAGGAACTACTATAAACAGTGTGGAATATCAGAATTAGAATAAGTTTAGTAAGTATGACTGGAGTTGTAAGATGATGATGAGAAACTTTAATGAAACAAGTAGGCAGTGAAAATGTCTAAAACTATAGTCAGTATTGTGAAAACTAGTGTCAATATTTATGTCAAATACTAATGTTAAGTAAGGATGCAAAAAAATTCTGCTCTTACTACTCTATCCCTCATGTAGGCCTATTGTATATTCTTTTGGATGTATTGTATTGTTATTAAATAAAATAGCATAGTTTTCTATTTTAAATCTTAAATTGTTTAATTTCACTTTATGTTCTGAACCAAGTATCAATAATTTTTATTGCATTCTACATTTTCGTTTTATCAAGTTGTGTGTCTGGCTGAGAACATCCACGTGATGTCATATTGTATTTGGACGAATGAATGGAACATAAATAATGGATATACAGAATTTTTTTAAAATATTTGAAGTACTAGATCTGTACCACTATATTTTATAAAAGGAAAGACCTAAATACCATCACAGAGCTATATGACTCTTCTGTTATTTCATTCCTCACTTTTTTTTGAAAAACCCAGATGATACTTTCTGTATCAGACTGCTCAATTAACATCCAGAAGTAACTTTTTAGTAGCCTCAAAATTCTTCTTTAATACAGAGTATAAATGGAGAAAGTACTATCACCTTTCATTAATGAAACTCTGGAGGTATAAAAGGTAACAAAAATTAAGGTCTTAACTGGCTCTGTGAATTTGCTAAGGACTCTAAAACATTTTTAAGAAAATTCATCTGTTGTAATATTAGTGGACACTCACATCCTCCTACACCTCCAGCTGCCACTCTTTCACAATTAGAGAGTTGTCTGAAAATGGAAAGGAGACAGTATCACAGGAAAAAGATGAACTGAAATTATTTTAAAATCCATGAAGCAATTAGAGAGGCATCACAGGAAAAAGATGAACTGAAATTATTTTAAAATTCATGAAGTAATTAGAGAGGCTTTTTTCTTTTTAAGAATTTGTACAAATAATTTACCCTACATCTTTTCTGCAGGTACATTAATATTTTTGTGTCAGATAAGACTGACAGAAAATACAGTGGAATAATGACTGACAGCCTGTGTTTGCACCCACCTGTAATCTGGGATTTATAACTAAAAACAATAATTGGTTGTTTGTGAGACAACTATGACTGAATGATGGCAGTAAAGCATTCTGATCTGTTAGACTGGGTAGAAAAGGAAAAGTAATGCATAAAACAACCATAAGTAACATACAAAAATTACATTTAGAAAAAAATGTTGATAAAACATCAGTGGCAAAAATGTTATGAAACAAATACTATAATGAAAAATATGGTAACTTCTTAAATATTGCCCTATATAAAAAATGAATCCAGTTTCTTCTTACACCAGATGAGTGTAAATCAGAACATAAATGAGGAGAAAAGTTAATTAACATTTGCAATCAAAAGAATGTATGCCAAGAAGACATAGAGCTCTATATAATCATATGACTTCCTCCCTTTAAGAACTAATGCCAAATTTTAAATTTAAGTGGTGTGCACTAATCTCAATAAATTAGGGCTGCAAGAAAGAAGCAAAAAATTTTTGGAGTTTTATTGAAACATAAACTATAAGGTGAATAAAATTTAATCTTTCAATAACAATATGTATGGGACAGAGGAAGACAGACTGAAAAAATTGATTACAGGTGAAAAGTATTTGCTAAAAATACCTGAAGTAATCATTAATCAGCCAACTGCAAGGAAACAGTATTTGAGCAATAGTGCAACTAGGGTATGTGGTTTGAAAGCTAATGTGTATGTGCAGATGCATTTGACATCCTCAGGCAGACAACAAAAGCATCAGCTAAGGGACAATAATTTGAAGGATACCATAACTAATGTGATCATAGAGATCTTTGGGTCACAGTGAAGTATACATTGTTATGACTTTTATTCCTAAAGTAAGATTTATTCCCACTGAATAGCCCTGATTCCAACATTCTCTACAACCAAAAGATTGCATTTTTGCACTTCACTCACTGAAACAAGATGTATTTTGACTGTGGCATTTAAAATTTTACATGCCATTTTCATCTTCCAAAATTCAATTTACTGCATAAGGTCTAATAACACATACCCCTCAACCTTTTCTGGTTCTTACAAAAATAATGCTTAGTTTATGATATAATGTATTACCATTCATAAGTAACTCATATATCAGTTTTTTATCATTACACTAAGTCATTGATTTTATTCAATATATCTTATCAGAAAGAACAGCCTTCAGGAATGTGAAATAAGTCAATGTATGCATAAGCAGAAATACATAGCTGAAAAAAACTACATACCATAATCTGCTACAAAATATGTGTACCTGTACAAAAAATGCAATGAGTCAACATTTTACAATCATCAGGAAATCTGTGGCTTTCCCAGATAATGCAAAATCAGTAAGGAGACATGACATAGGATCATTTATGGAATTTTGCTTCCTTAGACTTATGCATTATTGTATCTGCACTTGCTACTAACATTAGAATGTCATACTGTACACACTATGGAGATGTAAAGAAATGAAAACAATTGCTTACAGAAGCTTTATCTCTCTAAGGTTTAAAATTAAGTACTTCATTCATGCACAAAAATCTGTCAAAGAAGCCAGAAAATATAGAGAAAAAATTGGGAATGTACCTACGTGTAACTGCAAGCAACTGAATTAGAAACACCCACCTAGCATCATGTAGCATTCCCTTTTGCCATGATCATATTGGTGATGTAATATGTCATGTAGCACCAAAGGTACTGAAAAGCCATTGCATGTGAACACTTAACTACTACCCATAAATTCAGATAATGTTTGGAGCTGGGTCCGAGGAACTACTCATTCATCTGTACTTCAGAACTGTGGATTCCCATCATTCCTTTTCCACTGATAGAAAAATTTAAACTAGAAATTTATATTAATACTACATTGTATGGGTGAAGTTTGAGGTAAGGTAGATAATGGAAACAAAATAAATACTGGAAGGCAGAAAGCATGTTTATCTCTCTGAGGCTCTTCAGTGCTGGTATTATGTATAACAATCCAGCTCATTTGATTTGTGAAGCAGCTATCACACTATTGTGTGTTAGAAGCTGCATTCACAAACAGTATTTAGTGTTGCAGGTAAATGTATGTTGTATATATGTTTTCTCTGTGTTCATTCGATCTTCTTGACTGCCTTGTGGTCATTATTGCAATACAAATAGGTGACATTTTATGGGATACACATTCATGAGCAATTGTTAGTTAGGTACACTGAAAAGGCAAAGAAATTGGTAAATGGTGTGACATGGACTCGACTAATGTCTGAAGTAGTGCTGGAGGGAATTGACACCATGAATCCTGCAGGGCTCCCCATAAATCCATAAAAGTCTGAGGAGGTGGAGATTTCTTCTGAACAGCATGTTGCAAGGCATCCCAGATATGCTTAATAATGTTCATTTCTAGGGAGTCTGGTGGCCAGCAGAAGTGTTTAAACTCAGAAAAGCGTTCCTGGTGCCAATCTGTAGCAATTCTGGATATGTGGAGTGTCATGTTATCCTGTTGGAATTGCCCAAGTCCATCGCATTGCACAATGGACATGAATGGGTGCAGCTGATCATACAGGATGCTTATGTATGTGTCACCTGTCAAAGTCATATCTAAATGTATCAGGAGTCCCATATCACGCCTACTGCGCAAGTCCCACTCCATTACAGAGCCTCCACCAGCTTGAACAGTCTCCTGCTGACATGCAGGGCCCATGGATTCATGAAGTTCCATACTCATACACACCCATCCACTTGATACAATTTGAAATGAGACTCTTACAAACAGACAACATGTTTCCAGTCATCAACAGTCCAATGCCAGTGTTGACAGTCCCAGTTGAGAACTTTATGTTGTGCAGTCATGAAGCATACACAAATGGGCCTTTGGCTCCAAAAGCCCATATCAATGATGTTTCATTGAATGGTTCACACGTTGACACTTGTTGATGGCCCAGCATGTAAATCTGCAGAAATTTGCGAAAGGGTTGCATGTGTGCCACATTGAATGATTCTCTTCAGTTGTCATTGGTCCCATTCTTGCAGGATCTTTTTCCGGGCACAGTGATGTCAGATATTTGAGATTTTACCAGAATCCTGGTACACTTGTGAAATGGTTGAACGGTAAAATTCCCATTTCATAGCTACCTCGGAGGTGCTGTGTCCCATCACAAGTGTGCCAACTATAACACCACGTTAAAACTCTCTTAAATATTGATAACCTGCCATTGCAGCAACAGTAACTGATCTAACAACTGTGCCAGACACTTGTTGTTATTTTCTGCCTGTTTGCATCTCTCTGTATTTGAATACACATGCCTGTACCAGTTTCTTTGGCACTTCAGTATAGTTACTTACATGTTCCATATTTTTCTAAAAAAAAAATGTATTACTACCACATTACATTATACTTACAGATTTACTTATTCCTATTCAAGAATTCATCTATGGTATAGAAGGAGTTATCAAAGAGATATGATTTCAGTTTATGTTTGAAACTATTACTGCTGTCTGTGTCACGCAATTGGTTTCCTCTGGTAATTTACTGAAAAGTTTTAAAGCATCATATTTTACCCCTTTCTGTGCCAAAGATAGGTTAGGTAGAGCATAGTGTAAGTCTTTCTTTCTTCTGGTATTATAATCTTGAGTGTCACTGTTGTTTTTAAAGCACTACCACACCATCGGCCCACATTGATGATTTAAGTATCTTCTTGCTTCCCACTGTTGAAGAGCCATTCAGGGATGGTGACTGCATCTTTCAACATGATCGAGCACCTGTTCATAATGCATGGTCTGTGGCGGAGTGGTTACACTACAATAACATCCCTGTAATGGACTGGCCTGCACAGAGTCCTGACCTGAATCCTGTAGAACACCTTTGGGATGTTTTGGAATGCCGACTTTGTGCCAGGCCTCACCCCTCCTCAGTGCAACACTCCATGAATAATGGGCTACCATTCCCCAAGAAACCTTCCGGAACCCGATTAAATGTATGCCTGAAAGAGTGGAAGCTGTCATCAAGGCTAAGGGTGGACCAACAACATATTGAATTCCAGCATTACAGATGGAGGGCGCCATGAACTTTTAAGTAATTTTTGGCCATGTGTTCAGATACTTTTGATCACATAGTGTACAATACTTACATTAACAAGTCTTTAATAAAAAAAAAATCTTGACTTCAGTCTTTGTTGTTTCATGCAAAGAATGGCATGAAAATTTCCATCCAGACAGTTCAATTAAAATAAATGTTACATTCAGCACAACTGTCCAATTTTGACCTTAGATCTATGTAAAGTAACCAGATGGATGTGGACTCCTTCTGACAATTAGTTTTAGGTATTTTGCATGTCCTGTGGATCATACTAATGACAACTTGCTGTGATTTATAATGTGGAACATGTTGGTATGCTTACAAATAAGATAAGTTAACATAATTTTGCATGAAGACAAACATTAAAATAATATCACAAATGAAGCTAGTAGCAACCTCATAAACATCCTTCACAATTTTGGCATGTTCCTGTTTGTCAATACAGCAACAAGGGTAACCACAATGACTGCATTGGTAACTGACCTAAAAAACCTTGGACAATAACAGTAAAATCAGGCATGGAAAAATTCCCTAAACTTCAAACCTACAAAAGACATTGATGAGAAACTTAAGTTTTCAAGAGAACTAGCAAACCAGAGTTGGAATGAAGTGTACCAAACCCATGTCAATAAAGAGAAACCAACGTCAATACAAAATTCTTTAAGTTGTCAACATAATTTGAATTTAACTTTAAAAATAAAGTTCCAAAGGTATCCACATCAGTAAAAATGTCTCACAAACACATATGAGTAATAGCAGATATTAGAAGGTTCTCCCAAACTCTCAAGTACCTCAACTATGTAAAAAAAGAGTTATTATGAACCAGGGTTCTTAAATTTCTAGCATAGGTACAAAATGACCTACAAGGGTGCTGACTGTCACAATAAATAATATAATAACAAAATAATACACAATACAGAGAATAAAAGCAAAGGAATCAGGGATGTCATTAAAAAGGAAACAGGGGGAGAGAAACAAAAGCATAATAGCATACTGTTAATAAAGGTGGAAGTAAAAGATCCATATGACCAAGCAAACTATGTATATCATACTTGTTCAACTACTGCAGAGAGATACAAAAAAAATCCCAAAACAAATATGACACCTGTGAATAACTATCTACAATGTACAATGATGATGTTATCAACCACAGAGCATGAACTGATTAAATCGTGCAAAACCTAAAAATTAAAAAGTCATTACGCTTAGATGAAGTACCAAGATGTGTGCCAAAACAATACATGCTGAGTAGACAGGCTCTCTTAATTATCATAATAAAATAGTGATTCACATCAGGGAATTTTGCATAATATTTAAAATAGGAAAGAGTTGTTCTTCTGCAAAAGAAATGCAATGCAGAAAATATATAAAACCACTGACCAATTTCATCTTTCCCAAAGTAATAGAATAATTTATGAAAGGTTAATGAGTTCCTTGAGTAAATTCAACCTTCTAAGTGAATCACAGTTTGGGTCCTGAAGTGGAAGAAGTACAGTTATAGCAGAATTCATGAAAGTGGTATCTCATAATCTTGGCAAGGATGAGTGTATCATAGGATTTTCTTCATATTTTTACAGTGAACAAATGCACAAAATATGAACTAAAGAGAAACAGCCACAAAAATAATTACTAAAAGTAGTAATTAATATCATCGCAAAGATCTGTTCCAAAAAAATGGGGGTTGTAATTGCACCACATGAGTACATTTATTAATCAGTTAAGTACATCAAAAATAACATTACTAATTGCTGCACAAACAGCTCTATCTGTGACTATTGAACAAGATATAGACTGAACTTATATCTACCAAGAAAGAATAAACATAAAAGTCAAAGTAGTATTTTCTATCAGGGAATAATATTATGCAGTAAATTACCCACAGAGATAAAAGAGATTATTAAAATGAATTTATTTAAAAAGAAAGTTAAAAATTTCAGTTAAGCTCTTCATCCTACAGACTGAAGGACTACTTAGATCGTTATGTGTAATGGTACAGTAGGAGAAAATGTAACACAAATAATAATAATAATAATGTAATTATCATTTCACATAACACTTTCACACTGTGTACTTGTTCCTGGAAAACCATAACCCCAAAGTGCTACATATAATACCAACACCTTATCCTCTCTCTGAGATCAACATCTCAGCCATTATAGAGGAATGCTAAACTCAGTTTATCAGGCTATCAAATGGGGAGTTGCAGTACACAAATTAGAAACCAAACATTGTCACTGTAGCCCTAATATCATATGACAGTGTGTGAAGTGCTACATTATGAAACAATATGTGTATTGTGTGTGTAGTGTGTCCTGTGACTAGTAGTGAGAAACAAATGAACTGCAGAGCACTACCCTTTTACATTATTAATCAACTTCTTTGAAAAACTAGGGTTAAACCAAATGATATAACACTCTGTTAAACAGTCTGACCTTGCTTGTATTTGGAAGAATGGAGGCTACAACTTCCATCTGATTTAGGTTGCATTATTTCCATAAATTACTTCAGGTGAATGCTAGGAAGGTTCCTACTATAAGGTGGCAGCCAACTATCTGTTGCATCCTTGTCAAACTACAGTTTTAAGTATGAAAATGCCAACATATATAAAATATGTTAGTTTTATTTTCCTTGATTTTAGTACTATGATATGTCAGATATCTTTGAAAAAGTGACTGACAGATGAATGAAACTACTACTACTGCAACATTAGAATCTTGTTTGGATGCAAGCCTAGAGACTCTTGTAAACCCTTGTTTAAGAAATCTGGTATTCCCCCATTACCATGTGTATACATTATGGAAACCCTTTTGTTCTTTAAATTAAATGTAATAGGCAAGGACCTGAGACTACAAGAAAAACTGTGATATACATGACCACTTTACCAGACAAAACAGAAACTTACATATGATTCAAATCAGTACAGCACTGTGCCAAAAAGGTACTTTTCACATGGGAGTTAAGCTTTATAACAAACCTTCCTGAAAACATAAAAGCTATCATTGAGGTCAATACATTTGGAAAATCTCTAAAGTCATATTTACAGCATCACTGCTTTTACTCCATTGAAGAATATTTAAATTTATGAAATGTGTTATATAAATACTTACTTACGTGTAAAGTGTATTATTGTAAGCTTACATATGTATGCCTTGAAATTACTTTCAGCCTGTATATTTATAACTTGACTTGTCCAATGTCTTATGCATAAGCTGCTATGTAGACAACAGGACCAATAAAATACAATCTACAATCTACTACTACTACTACTGTTGTTGCTGCTGCTACCACTACTGTCACTACTATTTTCACCCTTGGTATTATTATTATTATTATTACACTAGCTCATCAAAAGTATCCAGACAGCTCTGGGTAATGTTGAATTGACAACTGGATGTCACAAGAGGTGGACTCATCAGAATAAAAGGGGGCAGAAAGTATTGCATCATCAGTGGGGAAGCAGTAACAGTGGAATGGGTCAGTCACAAGAGCTCAGTGACTTACAATGTTGACGATTCATTGAAAGTCACCTAAGTGAGAAATCCGTTAGGGATATATTGACCCTTCTAAAGTCAGTGATGTGATTGTGAAGTGGAAATGCAAAGGAACAACCACAGCTAAACCAAGACCAGACAGACTTCATGTGCTGATGAACAGGGACTGTTGAGCATTTCAAAGAGTGGATGTACAAAATCACATGAAACCTATGGAAGGAAACACTCATAAGTTCCCGAATGCTAACAGCAGCAAGCTAGGACAATGACTGTGCTTAGGGAGCTACACAGAATGTGGTACTGTGGTTGAGCAGCTCCTCATAAGCCAAACATTTCTACAGTCAAAGATAAGCAGAGCTTGAGGTATTGTGAAGACTGATGCCAATGGACAGTGAGTGAGTGGAATACTTGATTTGGAGTGAAGAACCACACTATACTCTGTGGCAATTTGATGCAAGGGTTTGAGTTTGAAAAATGCCTGGAGACCATTATGTGCCAATAGTGAAGTATTGAGGAGGATTTTTACAGCAACAGGGTGTTTCTTGTGTGTGCATGTGGTCCTTTCACTGTGCTTAAGAAAATGTTAAATGAAGAAGGATATGAACATATTTTACAGCATAGTTCACTGTGTACAGAAAAGGAACAGTCTGCACATAATGATTGTATCAGCATGAATGTTTACCCAGTAATAAAGCTGCATCTGTGAGGCAATGGATTTTGGACAATTATATACCTGAAATGGACTGGCCTGCCCATCGTCCTAGCCTGAAGCCAGTGAAAGAAATTTGGGATTAGAATGTTGACTTCACTCCAGCCACACCATCTAGCATCACTATCTTCCCCACCTTTGGTTCCTGGGGAAGAATGGGCTGCCATTTCCCCACAGACATTTAGATACCTCACTGAAAGTGTCCCCGCAAAAGCTCAAACCATTGCAAAGAAGGAGGTTGCACACAATCCTTATTAATGTCTGCTAATATGTGTCTGGATACTTTGGATCAGGTGGTGTATTATTGTTTGGTAACTGTAGTCCAACTGCATACATACTACCTACTCAGAAATTCATCTGTCAGTTAGGAGGAGTTTTAAGCAGAAATGATTTGAGTTTGTTTTTAAAATTTTCTTTTTCTGCCAGCACCTTTAATTCTCAAGAACAAATGTCAAATATTTTATGGCTGCAGACTTCTCTCATTTCTGTGCAAGAGTCACATTATACTGCAGATAGTGAAGCATATTTTTGTTCCCAATGTTATACTCGTATTTATGAATGTCACTCTTATTTTGAAACTATGCCTTTGTTTTAATAGGCAGATGTGTAAAAACATCTCATGTTATGTTTCTTTATCTTATACATAAGTGGACATAAACTTGAAAAAATATTGTTAAACCCCTATTTTATGTTTTCGTGTGGTCCAGACTTTAAAAATGCAAAACTGAGGAGAATGCAGAATTGAGCAAACTGTTAAAACCCCCTCAAAACACAAGCAAAAACACATATAATTGGCATATATAATCAAAAGTAGCAATCCACTCCAATACTTCAGATAAAATTTATCTAAGTGAAGGAAATTTAATGTACAATACAATGTTTATACAATAATTTGTGGTAACGAATTTCATCAATTTTTTAAGAAATCGCAGATGTGTGAGATATTTGTCATAGCATATCAATTGCATGAAAAGTATATTTTCAGTACTTCACAAAATGCTTTCACCCCTACCTACATTCCTGTCATTGAAGAGCCTCTCCCCTTTTCCACATATCCAGTAGGTGAATTCATTTTAAGTGTGTTGGTGTGGTGTGGTGTGGTGGCTGCACTGGCAAGTCACTAGCCAATAAGAGTGACATTTCCTTGATTATGACCAAGCATATTCTTCAAGACTCGGTGTATGAATGTAGAAGGTTGATAATTGATGTTGGTGAATACAGCACATCAAAAATACATTCAAAAACCTCAGTTACAAGTGGCACAAGAAAAGGTGGTGACTGGGCACCTTTGTCATGTATTTCCTTGGTCTGGAACACTTCACGTCAACTGTCTTCTTTTTCCGTTACCACTGCAACCTAGCTGTAGTTGTACATAATTGTTTGGTGAAGCTAAATTTTGCGAGTTTCAATGGCAAAATTGATTGTCGATTACTTCGGTATTTCCTCTCTCACAGCTCCCCTCTCTACAATTATCTAAAATAATCCCTTAACTCTGCCACTGTCCATGGTGCAAACCATTTGCCTTTTCTGCCACTTATAACTCGTTTACTCACATCAAATTTAAATAGGAAGAAAACAGTGTGAAGTCAAGTGAGACGTCGAGTAAAAAATTAGAATTGAGTTAAACCTTACCAGGAAGAAATGTAAAATTGGGTAATTTTTAACACTGTTCTTTCGGTTTTTTTTCACAGGGGCTATAAATTTATGGTGTGGAATTGCAAAAAATGTAAAATTAGAGGACATAAAATATAAGTTTCACTGCAGTATATAATTATGTATGCAGCCTTGGTCAGAGTCTAGTCATATGTGAGTCTCAGAAATATACCTGTAAAACTCTGTGGATTGGTCAGTGAGAGAAAGGTCAATTTGGGCAGAAGGTGTCAATGCTAACATACAGATATTTGTTTACAATAATTAAATATTGTGGATAACATACTTGGACATATACAGTAGAGTCTTGTCGTGATATAGCCATAAATAATGGTTTGGAATACTCATTTCATGGAATGTGACTTTTTTGGCATTCTTGAAGAAACAGTCTGGTCTCCAAATGTCATGAAGCCACTCAACATCCAGTATTCTATATTCTTCACTCATGTACTCAGGCAGGCGGAGCCGGGGGTCTCTCCAGCTTTGTGCTAAGAAAATGTCTGCCACGTATGTCTGAAACACAAAAAAAAGTATTTGGTAACATAATCAAGTTCAACTAAGTGTAAGCTAAAGACTATCAACAATTGCACATATTCTCAATTATCACCATTTTCCTATTATGTTCAGCCATCATTATCAATTAACAGAAGAGAAAGACCACAATTTTGAGTATAAATTATGGAAATATAGATTTATAAAGGAGAACAAAATAAATTTATGGTTATGGTGTGTCCAAATACATAAAAGTCCTACGCTATGTTATTGAGGCCACTGTTATGACTTCCTGGAATACCATATCATTGTCTTACAAATACTAGAGGAAGCTGAGCAAGCTATTTAGTCTCAGTAAATAAAAATTATAGTCTGTGGAGAGATGATTCATATTCCTGCAACATGGAGGACACAACAAATGGGGCAATGTCACAATCAGATGGGAATACAAGACCACCTCTAATGAGATGGCATCAAAAGATTGTTGATCACTAATCTTCCTTATGGGAGGAGGATGAAATTGATCATGGGCAATTAAGAGGCGTGTTAGTGTTTGACTGGAGGCACATAAAAGTTAAATCATAAGAGCATGGTGGTGGGCTGTTAATATGATCTATTGCTTTTGCCACTATATTACACCTTTTGAGAATTACGAATAAGGTCACATTACAAATGATAATGTATTATATGTTAAAAAACCTGTGGTAGCCATAGAGGTGCTTGATGGATGTATCTTTTATTTTTTTCTTCATTATAGTAAATTGTCATTTTTAGGACCCTGGTAGACCATCAAATGAAACTAGTGCTGTGGAATGGCTAAATATTCATAACATACAAGTGTATGAAAATGTTTATTCTCCCTGACACATGAGTATGAGGTAGTCTGCATGTAAGTGAAAACATTATAGACACAAATCAGTGTATCAGACTTTTGTGTATTCTATCAAAATTGCAACTGTGAACTTCAGTTAAGAGTTTTTAGAAAACAAAACATAGTGTGTCATTCTGAATGGAGAGAAGTCTTCAGACATAAAAGTAACTTCAAATGTGCCCCAGGCAGTATTATAGGACCATTAGTTTTCACATCAAAGTTTGCTATTGTGAGTGTAATTGATATGCATCAATTCTTGAAAAGATGTGACTATAGTAATCATGGGCTACATCCAAACTAAACAGGGAAGTTCAGACTGAGTAACAGCTCATTACAAAAATAGAAACATGTGGAAACAGGATGAAATAATAAAAATGCCTACAACTAGCTCTGCCAGGAAAGTCTCTCTTTGTGTTGCAAAAGCCACTCCATGTCAAGTTATCAAAGAAAGTAATATGAGTGCAAGTGATACATGTATATCAGTGTGTCAGGCTAACATTGCTAAATCTATAGAAAACTCCTTGCTTCTTCAAAAGCTGGGGACATCAATGTTATATTACATTTCAACGAAAGGATCTCAAGACCTCTCTGCTGCTGCATCGCAAGTAGAAAACTGCACCACTGTACTTCAAGTTTCAGTGAGAGCAAAATGAATTCCAAAGAGAAGGAATGGTCTTTTATGGCTGGCACTTTCACAATCATAACATCATCATCAAATAGACAAACCTCCAACTGTGGCGTAGGCCCCTATATAAACAACACATCTCTAAGTGAAACAGTGAAATATAGTGTGTGTATATATATATATTGTATGTCAGGACAGTGAAGAGTACTGCAATTTACACAGACATACAAAAAGAGAAGAAAAACAGACACCATGTAGGATGATACATCTGAATGTGCAGTATGTTACAGGTATTAGTAAATGAGCACTTGCCACATTTGTTAGTATTAAAGGAACATGGTCTGAAATGTAGCTTTAGTAAAGTAGATGGTTATTTATTGGTAGAAAGTTATCATATAACTCAGCATAAGTGTGATGGTGTGGCAGTCTTTGTCAATGAACATATTCAGCATAAGAAACTTGGCCTTATCGAGTGATAGATTGAAGAGGAACATTAAAAGTGAGTGATATTGTAATCCAATGGAAAAAGCATGGAGTCAATGTGGTAAAATATAAAGTAACAGAAATATTTACTCCACCTCATGCAGATGTAATCAATCTTATCTACAGTTTCAATAGCATAATTAGACAAACTGGGCCCAATGACCATACTGTTCTTGGAGACCTTAATATTGATGCAAACTCCAGCAACATGGCTAATACGAAACTTGCATACATATTGTTGAAGACACTGTTAAGTATAGTAAAATAGACTTTTGTTACTCAGGCCACACTGCACATTAGACAGAATAAGAAAATCAGGTCCTAAAAGAATAACGAAAACTTTTGAAAAGAAATGAGCTTTACATAATAATGATGTCAACGCTTTTAAAACTAAACTAGCTGAGAAGAGATGGGTTATAATCTTCCACGTGGAAGGATCAAACAACAAATGGGATGAGTTTTACTCCATTCTACTGAGACACTTTGGCTCATGCTGCCCTATTAAAGAAATGTAAATAGGGTCAACACATGTTCACATGTTCAGAGAGGAAAAATAACAAATTCGGACTTCCAGCCAAACTTCTTAAACCTACGCAGAATATTCATGACCTAGATGTCCTGTGCAAATCAACAAGACTGCGTATTTTCGAATAAAAATATGACATAGCTAAAACAAACTTTTGAAGGTGAACTTTCAAATCTTAGAAAGCAAGTCCATGGTAATGAAATACCACAGTCCACTAATGTAAACAAAGTTTCCTGGAAATTGATCAATAAGTATCAAAAAACCTCCACAGCTGGGGGTACCAAATAATTAAGCATTATACAAGATGGTAGTATTATAAATAACATAAGCAATATACACTCCTGGAAATTGAAATAAGAACACCGTGAATTCATTGTCCCAGGAAGGGGAAACTTTATTGACACATTCCTGGGGTCAGATACATCACATGATCACACTGACAGAACCACAGGCACATAGACACAGGCAACAGAGCATGCACAATGTCGGTACTAGTACAGTGTATATCCACCTTTCGCAGCAATATAGACTGCTATTCTCCCATGGAGACGATCGTAGAGATGCTGGATGTAGTCCTGTGGAACGGCTTGCCATGCCATTTCCACCTGGCACCTCAGTTGGACCAGCGTTCGTGCTGGACGTGCAGACCGCATGAGACGACGCTTCATCCAGTCCCAAACATGCTCAATGGGGGACAGATCTGGAGATCTTGCTGGCCAGGGTAGTTGACTTACACCTTCTAGAGCACGTTGGGTGGCACGGGATACATGCGGATGTGCATTGTCCTGTTGGAACAGCAAGTTCCCTTGCCGGTCTAGGAATGGTAGAACGATGGGTTCGATGACGGTTTGGATGTAACGTGCACTATTCAGTGTCCCCTCGACGATCACCAGAGGTGTACGGCCAGTGTAGGAGATCGCTCCCCACACCACGATGCCGGGTGTTGGCCCTGTGTGCCTCGGTCGTACGCAGTCCTGATTGTGGCGCTCACCTGCACGGCGCCAAACACGCATACGACCATCATTGGCACCAAGGCAGAGGTGACTCTCATCGCTGAAGATGACACGTCTCCATTCGTCCCTCCATTCACGCCTGTCGCGACACCACTGGAGGCGGGCTGCACGATGTTGGGGCGTGAGCGGAAGACGGCCTAACGGTGTGCGGGACCGTAGCCCAGCTTCATGGAGACGGTTGCGAATGGTCCTCGCCGATACCCCAGGAGCAACAGTGTCCCTAATTAGCTGGGAAGTGGCGGTGCTGTCCCCTACGCCACTGCGTAGGATCCTACGGTCTTGGCGTGCATCCGTGCGTCGCTGCGGTCCGGTCCCAGGTCGACGGGCACATGCACCTTCCGCCGACCACTGGCGACAACATCGATGTACTGTGGAGACCTCACGCCCCACGTGTTGAGCAATTCGGCGGTACGTCCACCCGGCCTCCCGCATGCCCACTATACGCCCTCGCTCAAAGTCCGTCAACTGCACATACGGTTCACGTTCACGCTGTCGCGGCATGCTACCAGTGTTAAAGACTGTGATGGAGCTCCGTATGCCACGGCAAACTGGTTGACACTGACGGCGGCGGTGTACAAATGCTGCGCAGCTAGCGCCATTCGACGGCCATCACCGCAGTTCATGGTGTGTCCGCTATGCCGTGCGTGTGATCATTGCTTGTACAGCCCTCTCGCAGTGTCCGGAGCAAGTATGGTGGGTCTGACACACCGGTGTCAATGTGTTCTTTTTTCCATTTCCAGGAGTGTATAACCTTTCCAATAAAAAATTCATATCATCAACAGAAAATCATTGTGGACTATAGACATGCACTGAGAGATACTGAATTTGTTGAGTTTCAATTTTATGATGTTAATGAAATGAAATAAGCAAGATAATCTTCATATTAAACAAAGAAAACTCAGCTGGATGAGGTGGTATGTAAAGTGCTGTAGCTAAAAATGCATTAAATAAATAGCTAAACCATGAACCTACCTTATAAACTGCAGCATTATGAAAATTTTTTTATCCTAACAGTCCAAAAATAAGCATTGTTAAACCATTGCATAAGAAGATTCCTAACTTTAGTAAGGTTTTGGAAATGGTTATCCTTTCTCAGCTCATTTTACAAAAAAGAAAAAAAAATAAATTCTTTACAGAAACACAACCTGGCTTTACAAAAGACCGCTGCACAACAACTGCAGTTACTCAATTTCTCCATAAAGTATACACAGTCCTAGACAAAGGAATGAAGACAATGGGCATATTTTTGGATCTTTCCAAAGCCTTTGACTCAGTCGATCATGGGCTCCTCATTAAGAAATTGAACTCAGACAATAACAAAGACTCATCTATGCATGTCCACATACTTAACAAATCATGAGCAACATACTAAATTTTCATTCAAAATAGCTAATAAAATCATAGATTCCCATTTTTCTAGAGATAAAGTAATCCAGGGAATGCCATACGGATCAATCCCTTCCTTTTCTTTATGTCAATGACATGACACAGCCCTTCAACTTACATCTAGTAAATTAGGCTGATGACACCTCCCTCTTATTTTATGAGAGCGTTGCAGTCAACTGCAACTGCCACGTATTTTCTACACCAAGGTCTAAACACAGTGCATCAGTAAATCCCAACTATTTACATTTAAGGGGGCAAACCACATTAGGAAGTTCAAAAATTCCGATTTTTATTGTATAAATCGTTAGCTTAACTATACAAGAATACGCTGTCAAAATTTCAAAGCGAAATTCGCATTCGTTTAGATTTTATGAGCATAGAACCGAGTGCACATCGGGTACCAGTACAGGTTCGAGTGCAGATAGGATGGGGCACTGCCTCAGGTGGGCTTGACCGCAACCTCACAGTCGCTTTGTATACTAACGTAGCCTTGAAACAGCTTTCTTTTTAAATTAAGGTATAGAAGGTACTGGAAGCATCAACATAAGGGATTGTTTCGGTTATATTACGTTAGAGCGCCGTTGTACCTTACTTGGAGTCAGTTCTGACTCAGCCTTCCACGAGTGTGTTTGTAAATGAGACTGAGAAATGTCTTCGCATCCGAAAGGCGACCATGAGTCTAACGAACGCCTCAGTAAGCCGTGTAAAAGAAAGGAAGGTTGGAAAGCTCGGAAAGCATTGCTGCAAGCGCGAAACGAAGCCTATGAGGAAGAAGAAGGATTATTATATGGTGTTGGAATCGCAGATTAATCGGTAAGAATTTTACGTTACTGTTAACTTCCTTGAATTTCTAGTTTCCGAGAATTTATTTTTCAAACGTATTTATCTCGAAATGACTTTTTTCGCATTTGCGTGGAGTCTAACTCAAAAAGCATAGAACCGATTATTAAGAAAATTGATAGTTTGATTCTTTATAAAATTACGAAATATGTGAATCAATTTGTGAGACGAAAACATGATTATAAGGCTATTTTTCTCGGTATAATTAAGAACAGTTAGTGCAAGAGTTTTCCACCAATCCAGAGACTCTTCAGCAGTCACATATAATGATCCACTCTTGAGACGGGTTTGCCAGTTCGTACAAACCGGCTAGCTGCAGTACTTCTGGCCGGCCAGTGTGGCCGAGCGGCTCTAGGCGCTACAGTCTGGAACCGCGCGACCGCTACGGTCTCAGGTTCGAATCCTGCCTCGGGCATGGATGTGTGTGATGTCCTTAGGTTAGTTAGGTTTAAGTAGTTCTAAGTTCTAGGGGACTGATGACCTCAGAAGTTAAGTCCCATAGTACTCAGAGCCATTTTTTTGCAGTATTTCTTTTGGCAGCCTCCTCGAAACTTCATTGTTTCTTTTCACGACGCCATACCCTTCATCTTTTCAAAGGTGTCTCATTATTGAATCAAGATGACGGTTAGTGTTTAGAGATGATTCCAAAAGTTGTGTGCTACCATATATTGCGATTCCTATATCAGATCTACTGGGGAATTTCCAGAATAAAGAATCTGGCCCAGTGACATGTGTACTGGCCATGAGTCGATGAAGATATTGCACACATGCGTCAGCAATGCCGAGCTCATCATGTGCAGGAACCTACAATACCCCAAGTCTACCGGCCATGGCCTACACATACTGCACTGTGGGATCGGGCACATGCGAACTTTGTGGGTCCATTCAATGGGGCCATGTGTCTTCTCATATACGATCAAAATTCAACAGATCACGAAGGATAGTACCACCAAAGATTTGGCCAGTGCTTTTCGTATTAAAAGGGCCCTACAATCTCTGGTCACCAATAATGGATGGCAGCTTGCTTCCACTGGTTTCCAATGTCTGAACATTTAGCGTGTACATTTAAATGCAGGTGGAAAAACAGTTGGTATCTACACCAATCGATTATGCGCTGTTTTCCTTTTCTATGCTCTTACCAGGCTGACACTGATCCAAGACTAAAACTCAGTAGAATCTTGCACATACAGCCTCATTGTTCCTTGTTAGAGCTTTTGCAGTAAAAGAAGAAGAAGCTGCATCTATCAAGGTGGGTTTCCCTGCCTGGGCATGCATTTCAGATATATTCCTAGTTGTATGTGTCGCTCTGTCACTGCGCAGCAAGGCTGCCAGCTTGACCAGTGTGCCACACTTCGAGGCATCCTTTATTGGCCAAGAACCAGCTCTGTTTGTGTCATCTAGGGCACACTGAGACTCTGGAACTGCCACACCAGTGTGGGCAGCTCACCTCAACCACCGCATGCACCAGCAACAGCGGATGTGGGACCTGGTTCCATGATGACATCCCAAGTGGCGGGCACCTGGCATTCCCAGTTCTGCGGCTGTTGTCCATGACCCCTACATATCTGGACTTCGACAATTTGGTGGAGGGCCCCTATTAAGCACCCAGTGTGATGCCGAACCCACGGTCTTTTCCAGAATCAGCAGCAAGCAGCAAGTCTGAATCACCGTCGCCTACTGCCTCTACATTTCTGGACCATGGAACGGCTCCTGCACCACTGGCAGCATTCAGAGCTGCACCCCAGCCTTTGCAGCAGGCTGCAGCTCACCCACCTCGTCCTTTCCCGCAATGGCCAGGTCGTTTTCGGCCTTAGGGGCCGATTCAAGGGAGGAAGGATCTTGTAATCCCACTGGACATATTGAGGGATATATATATTTCAGCAACAACTTCCGGAAGTCAAAGAAAACAGCATCTACATTGGCACCGGTATTTGCTGCTTTTGGGTATTGTGGACGAACAGAGGGAGCTGGGTTTCACACGACAATTGTTTTCGAAACCCATGTCGATTCCTACAGAGATTTCCGGCCATAATACGTGAACATAAAACATGTTCCAGAATTCTAAAACAGACCATCATCAAATATGCAGGCATACAGTTTTGTGAATTTGTTCGATGGCCCTTCTTGAAAACTGGAATGGCGTGTGCTTTTTTCCAATAATCAGGAACATTTCGCTCCACTAGAGGCCTATGTTACACTGCTGCTGCACAAGGGGCAAGTTATTTCGAATACTCTGTGTGGCGTCAAACTGGCATATCGCCTTTCCTCTGTTGAATGATTTCCGTTCCTTTTCTATACCATGGTCACTTATTTCAATATCAACCACTTTGTCGTTCGTGCGAAAATTCAGAGGAGGTATTACATTGTGATCTTCGTGTGTGAAATAGATTTGGAAAAATATGTTTAGTATTTCGACATTTTCTGTGCCATTCTTCGTTTTAGTACCAATATGATCACTGAACATCTGGACAGATGGCTTCGATCCGTTTACTGATTTAACGCAAGACCGTAATTACTTACGTTTTTCTGTCACGTTGGTAGACAGAGTGTTACTTTCGAATGCGTTGAACACTTCACGCGTGGTTCTACTTACGCTAATTTTTGCTTCGTTTGATTTTTGTTTATCTGTGAGGCTTTGGCTGCATTTAAATTTGCAGTGAAGCTCTCTCTACTTTCATAAACACTTCCTAACAAGCATGTCCAGCCACGGCGGGTTTTTTATATCCCTCTCAACTTTGCTCTGCTCATAACCTGTCTAAAGCGTGTTGTACAAACTCTTGATCTTTGTCCATTGATATTCAACATTGTTAGTGCTGGAGGTGAAAGTTTCATGCTGACCACTCAGGTAATCTGAAACCTGTTTCTTGTCACATTTGCTAAGCAGAAAGATCTTCCTATCTTTCTCTGTAATCATATTGGTAGCCGTATTCATTGATGCTGTAAGGGCCTTCTGATCACTGATTCACTGTACTACGCTGGGTCGAAAAGCTCGGGTCTTCTTGTCACCAGCGAACCTAGATGTTACCTTGACGAGACGGTTCTCTGATTAACCGCCCAAGGGAATTTTTGGATCAGGCATTTAGAATAATTTCACGCACTGTCCTGTCCCTACTACCCGCCATAATCGCTTGAGCCTCCCAGTCCGGTAAGCTGAAATCTCCACATAATACTTCAACATGACCAGGAAATTTACGCAAAATTTTCTCCAAGTTTCGCCTCGAATGTCCCGCCACTATTGCTCCTGAGGCAGAGGACCTGTAAAAGCATCCGGTGGCCATGTTTGAGACAATTTTAACTGATCTCCACGAAAAAATTTTCGCATTTGAAATATGAATTAATCTCACTAGATATTATTGTATTTTTTATGGTTATAAACACGCCATCACCACCAGCGTTCAGCCTGTTTTGTGATATGTATTCCAGTCGGAGTTAAGAATGTCATTGTTATTAACATCTGGTTTTAGCGTGTTTCTGTCCCTAGCACTGTGTAGGCATTGTTACTGTTTATAAGCGAGGCTGATTCAACGACTCTTCCATAGACGCTCCTGCAGTTAACTAAAACTATATTAACACTGTCTTTCTACGAACTGCTATGGCCCTGTCTGGAATCAGAACACATCTTATCGGATCTGCGAAGAGATTTCTGTCTCCTGAAAACTCACACATGCCCTGCTACTCGTACCCCATTACCCTAGGAGTCTCTTCCTGCGTGCATTGCACGCCTCACCTATTAAGGAGATTGGGGGGGGGGGGGGTCCTACAGTTTTCCACCCAATAGCGGAGATCGAGAAACCGCGTCGAAGGTCATCACAATATAGTCTGAGCCTCTGGTTTGAATCGTCCACTCGGCTCCAAAAAATCGGACCGCGATCGGTTCTGGGAATGATGCTGCTTAACGATAGCTGTGCATCCACTCAATGGGCGAGGCTAGCTGTCTTCACCAAAGCAGCCTGCTGCCTGCAGGAACCGCGGATTCCCCACGCGGCAGAAGTCATTCGTGCCTACATGAGCCACAATTTGTAGCCGAATGCACTCAGTGTGCTCAATCGCTGCCAGCAGATCCTCCTCCACATCTCGAACGAGACCCCCCTCCAGCAAGCAAACGAAGTGAACACTGGTCTTCTTTCTCGACCTGCCCACTATTTCCCAGAGGGCCTCCGTCACCTGCCTAACACTGGAGCTCTCAACGACAAGCAATCCCACCCTATGACTTGTCCGGACTTCTCTGGAAGATCAACCACAGTCCCAACAGGCTAGGTGTAATGTGCTGGCTCAGATGTACATTTAGCAGCAGGCAATCCCTCAAACCAATTTCTGAGATGTAAGGGGACAGCCGTGCACTTTCACCTCCCGGCCAGAGATTCGCGACTTCACCTCTCGATGGCCAGTCACCATCAGCGAAGTGTCGACCAGCTGGGATGTGCGAATTGGAAGGCGCAACTGCATCAGGGTTCCCAGGCGACACTATTGGCTCCGAAGCTGCCAAAGTATTCGTCTCAGGTGTCCCAACGCCACCGCAGTCCAGGGTAGCAGTCTGAAGCCTGTCGACAGTGACCAACACATCTTCCAATTGTGTATGGACAGTGGCCAGTTCCCTGACAGGTGCAGTCCCGATACATCTTTAATCAATTTTTGTATTTACTACACGTAATGTAACACTAACCCAAGAAGTCTCCAGGTGCAACTTTCACTTCCACAGAGCAGTGTACTCCGTACAAATGGTTTGCGAAGGATTTTATGACACCTGTGTTCATATGTTTGCTGGTTAAAATGTATTCCTTAGTAGCAACTACCTGTTTTGTCAGCGCAGTCCTCCACTTCATTTCCATTAAGCATCTATTATCCTCTGTGATTATACTGCCATCATCATCATCATCATTATCATCATTATCATCATTTAAGACTGATTATGCCTTTCAGCGTTCAGTCTGGAGCATAGCCCCCTTATAAAATTCCTCCATGATCCCCTATTCAGTGCTAACATTGGTGCCTCTTCTTATGCTAAACCTATCATTTAAAAATAATTCTTAACCGAATCCAAGTACCTTCTCCTCCTACCCTCTACTGCTGAACCCATGAGTCTCTTGGGTAACCTTGCTTCTCCCATGCGTGTAACATGACCCCACCATCTAAGCCTGTTCGCCGTGACTGCTACATCTATAGAGTTCATTCCCAGTTTTTCTTTGATTTCCTCATTGTGGACACCCTCCTGCCATTGTTCCCATCTACTAGTACCTGCAATCATCCTAGCTACTTTCATACCCGCAACCTCAACCTTGTTGATAAGGTAACCTGAATCCACCCATCTTTCGCTCCCATACAACAAAGTTGGTCGAAAGATTGAACGGTGCACAGATAGCTTAGTCTTGGTACTGACTTCCTTCTTGCAGAAGAGAGTAGATCGTAGCTGAGCGCTTACTGCATTAGCTTTGCTACACCTCGCTAGTTGTTACAATCTTTTCTGTTTCCATGTTTAAAGATTGGTGTGATTACTGCTTTTGTCCAGTCTGATGGAACCTGCCCCGACTCCCAGGCTATTTCAATTATCCTGTGTAGCCATTTAAGACCTGACATTCCATTGCATTTGATGAGTTCCGACTTAATTTCATCCACCCCAGCTGCTTTATTGCACTGCAATCTATTGACCATTTTCTCCACTTCCTCAAATGTGATCCTATTTCTATCATCATTCCTATCCCATTCTACCTCGAAATGTGAACCATTACTAATCGTATTTTCACCTACATTGAGCAACTCTTCAAAATATTCCCTCCATCTGCCCAAGGCATCCACAGGATTCACCAGCAATTTTCCTGACCTGTCCAAAATATTTGTCATTTCCTTCTTACCTCCCTTTCGAAGACTGCTAATTACACTCCAGAATGGTTTTCCAGCAGCTTGACCCATAGTCTCCAACCTGTTTCCAAAGTCTTCCCAAGATTTCTTCTTGGATGCTGCAATTATCTGTTTGGCTTTGTTTCTTTCTTCAACATATCTTTCTCTGTCTACCTGAGTTGTAGTATGTAGCCATTTTTGATACGCCTTCTTTTTCCTTCTACAGGCTGCCTTGACTGTGTCATTCCACCAAGCTGTTTGCTTCATCCTACTTTTACACACTACTGTTCCAAGGCATTCCTTAGCCACTTCTAGTACTGTGTCCCTGTACCTTGTCCATTCATTTTTCAATGACTGTAATTGACTACATTCAACTAACTGGTACCTTTCTGAGATCGCTGTTATGTACTTGTGCCTGATTTCCTTATCCTGAAGTTTCTCCACTCTTATCATCCTACATATGGACCTGACCTCCTGCACTTTCAGCTTCACAATCCCAATTTCACTGCAGATTAAATAATGATCAGTGTCATCAGAGAATCCCCTGAATACACGTGTGTCCCTCACAGCCTTCCTGAATTCCTGATCTGTTATTATATAGACAATGACAGATCTGGTTCCCCTGCCTTCCCAAGTATACCGGTGAATGTTCTATGTTTAAAAAAGGAGTTTGTGATTACTAAGCCCATACTGGCACAGAAATCCAAAGTTATTTACCGTTCCTGTTGGCCTCCATATCCTCTCCAAATTTACTCATAGCCTTTTCATATCCTTCTTTTCGATTTCCAATCCTGGCATTAAAATCACCCATGAGCAGAACACTGTCCTTGTCCTTTACTCTAACAACTACATCACTGAGTGCCTCATAAAAACTATCCATCTTATCTTGATCTGTCCCTTCACAATGCGAATATACTGACACAATCCTAATTTTCTTACTAGACACTGTCAAATCTATCCACATCAGTCGTTCGTTTACATACCTTACTGCAACTACGCTGGGTTCCACTTCTTTCCTGATGTAAAGCCCTACACCCCATTGTGCTATTCCTGCTTTGACTCCTGACAGGTAGACCTTGTATTCTCCCACTTCCTCTTCTTTCGCACCCCTTACCCGAATGTCACTAACAGCTAAAACGTCCAGCCCCATCTTACTTGCAGCCTCTGCCAGCTCTACCTCCTTCCCAGTGTAGCCCCCATTGATATTAATAGCTCCCCATCTCATTACCATTAGTTTGCCAAGTCTAATACGATGTCATCAGCAAATCTGATACAGTGTCTTCTCCTTCATGATCTAAATACCTTTCTCAATGAACGCATTAAATAAATACGGAGATGGGGTACATCCTCTACCATATTTATGCTTTAGTTCTGATACAATTGATTAAGCATACTTTTACCCTACAAGTACAGCCCTCTAGCTGTAAACAGTTGCTCCATGTTAGCGTTGTCAAAAGAGTTTTCTATTTTAATGATTGATCAATCGATATAATTATGCATACATCCACAGGTGCCAGGTCACATGCGTAACAACACTTCCACAAAATCTGGGTCCTTTCTTTGCTGTAATTCACTAAGCTCGTCCACATTTTCAAAACCGTCAGTCACGTTTATATCGTCTGGCGGAGTGAGTGTGGAGATTTAAGGGCTAACCCGGAACACCACAGTCTCACTTGCCAACCAGACGATGTCTGCAGCAAGCTCTCCAATTTAGCTATTAACGTGGTTTCCTCGTGTCTATCTAAAGCGGGTCCACCACTGTTCACCGTGTTTACAGTGAACGAACTGACTGCATATGAATGCACCGAGAGTGTGGTTAGCATCCGATAGCTTCCCAGCCGAGGCTACAAACAGTGTTGTGCTGCACTAACATGTTAATTTTTCAAAAAAACTTCCAGAGAACTTTGCTGGCCCAGGGTATCTACCTCCAGAAGTCTTCCGTTTTGTGTATTTCCACAAGAGTCAGCAACTATTACTCTGTGATTTTACTGTAAATATGTTTTGCTTAACAACCATATTTTTCAAAAATCTGACCAGAATGGCTTCAATTATGGTTTCCTGTCGTTCTGTGTAATTTATCTCGTCTCGGAATTGCAAAGGTGTCATTCTGACCGTTTTTCTTTGTTTTTCTTTTTACAGGGGCGGAGGGGGGGGGGGCGTGGAATTACGAAATTTTTATTTTACTGAATTGATCAGAAAGTTTAACAGGGGTAACGATAGAACGTAGTTAATGATATTTGAGTCACTAACAAATAAACATTAGTTCAGACTCAGCAACTATTAAAAACTGTATGTAAACAGGAAGCCTGACATATAGCTCAAAGGAGCAAAACGTGAGTGGTGATACAAATCACGTGACCGTAGGTTACTCTCGTATTTAAATAGGAAATATAACAATAGCACAGTTAATCTTTATATTCGCTGAAATCTTCAATAAGAAGACAGATGCAATAAAAGCAAACTTCGACGCCTTTAATTCTGGGATCTGTCGCACAAATGCACTGATGGAAAAGACTGATTCCCGAACCTTCGAGATGCATAAAGAACCTGCCCACAAATTTGGCCAAAATACTAACGTAACAGAAGATCTGGCAGACGATGTTCGTCATCATATTACGTAACGTTACGCAATAATAAATGTGATGGAAAGCCAGCTACAAGAAAGTGAGCGTTAGAAAAATGATGATGAGAGCGAGATGTGTGAAAGTATCGGATACAGTGTAGGTACGGCTGACGAGGTCTCTGCTCAAATTAATGTTGCACACAATGAGGAGACTGTTATGATACTGCAGGAAACGGTTGTGGGGCAATGCGAACCTGAGGAAGAAAATAAGCATCATTCCTACTAGCGTATGCAGAAACACAGGCTTGCTAGTAACTAGATTTATCGTTGTGTGACACAGAAACGTTGCCTGTTTCACCCACATTACAGCATGTATTATTGGCATAAGCTCGAGAAAGTACTGTATGATCCTATGCGGCTGGTCTCCGAGAGTGATTTCAGTGTGAAGAATGACGTTCTTAGTCGCTTAGACTTTCTGGGCCACGCTCCTCTGAATGTGTTTGAGTGTGTGTAAAGATGTCCAGTTAGGAACTCTCACAGCACAGCACTTGAGAGAAAAATCTTAAGCGGTGAGCCCAAATCCCGGCTGAGAAAGCTTTTATGGTGGTTTTCTTTTAGAAGTAATCGACAGCAAGCTGAACCCGGGTGTCGACACTCAGGGGGCCGAAAATGAGGGGAACTTAGTGTTGTGGTAGGCAGGAGAGCCAACCGTATGGTTAAAGGAGGCCGAAATGCATGCGTTTTAGCTCACGGAGGCTGGCGTGAGGTCTGGAACATGACAAGGGAATTAGAATTGAGAAAAACGGACGTAGCTGGTGGAATACTTAACTTTAATCCATTAACGGAGAACGTCGCTCTTTATGGTACATGATTCACAATATCAATAGTACGGATACTGGAGCCTTGCTAGGTCGTAGCAAATAACGTAGCTGAAGGCTATGGTAACTATCGTCTCGGCAAATGAGAGCGTAGAAGTCAGTGAACCATCGCTAGCAAAGTCGGCTGTACAACTGGGGCGAGTGCTAGGAAGTCTCTCTAGACCTGCCGTGTGGCGGCGCTCGGTCTGCAATCATTGATAGTGGCGACACGCGGGTCCGACGTATACTAACGGACCGCAGCCGATTTAAAGGCTACCACCTAGCAAGTGTGGTGTCTGGCGGTGACACCACACTTAGTGTTTAAACTCGGAAGAATGAGGAGCTCTACCTTCAGGAAGTGACATTATAAAGTTCGTGTTTAGCTTCCTTTTTAGGCGGCACGTAGCCATGCAGTGCAAGAGTTGGGATCATGTCGCAAGTCTAGTTCACATCGCGACTAAGAATTATTATGCGTGTGAGATCATAGAGGAACTTCAAAGTTTTTATAGGGACGTGTGTTGTTATACATTGTAGACTTAGCAGTCTGATTATTTATACACGAAACGCGATGGGAACTCTGAATTAGGCTGCCAATTGACATTGCTGAGAGAACTAGTGGTGCTACAACGGAGTTTTAGTGAATGGAACTACTGAATTCAAAATTAATTCCTTCCATCGCCTAGTTCATTTCATAAAATCAACTCCAGCTACATTCATTTAAACTCTAAGACAAAAAGAAGACACACCAAAGGAATTATCCGAATGGGACGGAAATCGGAAGATGTGATGTACATGTAGAGACACACAAATGATTACGGTTTTAAAAACTGAGCAAATCATTAATGTGTTGGTCCACCTCTGGCCCTTATAAAAGCAGTTATTCGATTTGGCATTGGTTGATGGAGGTGTTGGATGTCCTTCTGCGCAATAGCGTGCCAAATTCTGTCCAATTAGAACGTTAGGTCGTCAAGATCCCGAGCTGGCTGGAGGGTGCCGGCATTGTCTTGCTGAAATGTAAGCCCAGGATGACTTACCGTGAAGGGCAACAAAACGGGGCGTAAAATATGGTAGACATACCACTGCGCTGTAAGGGTGCCGCAGGTTACAACCCAATGGGTTCTGCTAAGAAATAAAATGGCACCTGAGACCATCACTCATGGTTGCCGGGATTTTATGGCGGGCGACAGTCAGGTTGGTACGTCACCGCTACCTGGGACATCTCCAGATACGTATTCGCTTGTTACTGGGGGCTTATTTCGAAGCGAGACTCGTCAATGAAGACAATTGTAATCCAGTCAATGAGATACCAGGCTAAGACGTGTCTGAAGACGCCCCAGACAGCGGTGTGATACCGATCTGTCTCTCGCCATACGACCGAAACTTTAGCGAGGTCATTATGCGGAACGTGTTGCAATGCACTGAGAAACTAGAAGCTTACCTTATCTGCAAAGATTTTTGTGTGAAAACTCGAAAATAGAGGAAACTGATAGTACCACTCGTATTTTTTAACGAATACCGAAGTCAATGACATAACAGGTTCCAGATCATCCTTACACTTTACGAAGTCAAGTAAGCTTTTAATACTCATAATCATAGGTGTTTCTCATGTCTAGAGAACCATCAGTGTTTCCTCCACCTATGTTTCACTATTTCGATGAAAAACAACACATCAAAATCTATGGTCTCTCAACCAAATAAAGATTGTAAATGAGTAGAATGGCAGTACAAGCAGTCGATCAGTCAGTTTACATGGGTGGGGAATAACTGTCCATCGCAAACACTCGCCGTATTGAATCTTCTCAAATTCCCACATAAAAACCGGAGAATACTTGCAACAGATGCGATCACAAAGGCTGCCCAACACTTTCTTAGCATTAGTTCGCTATTCACCTGCCCAGAGAGCGACACTGTTAGGTTAATTGCAACCGCATTCTTCCACTGACCGGTTCGGGAAGTTCAGTGGCAGCCTGTGCCTTAAGCCCGTTCGTTCCGGCCACCGGTTACCTTCGCCATGTGCTCCGTACGCCAGGCGGTGTCGTCCTAGGAAACCAGCCACATATTTTTCCATTTTAATTGCAATTAAATATTACGATTGCGGCACCTATCTGGTGACATTTGACAATGAGTAAAGTATTAGAAGTACCTCCTCCAAACTACTGTGGCTCTGGAAATATAACTTTCCATTTAAATCTATATCCTCCTCATGACTGGTCGTAATTTTCCACGTAAAATCATTCATACCCCTTACAGCTATCGACGTACTGACATCGAAATTTCCCACATCAAATCTATACATCCATTATGAACGGAAGTAGTCACTTTCTCTGTACATGCCGGTACATGAACCACAGTAACGTTACGTTCCAACAACTTGACAACTAATGTGATTATCATTTATAGGTGTATAGTGTCCGAAAAATTATGGTATGTCGACACTAACGACACCTGCGTGTCGTTTCGCACGACCTACCATAGCTTCTCAGTAGCAAACCCCTCTCGCCACATCGTCGTTATCACATTTTTGCCGAGGAATAAAGGATGTAATTACAATTAAAAAGCCATCGCGTTTTTTATTTATATTGCATACGTTCTTGTACGATAGGCGGCGTTTTTCAGAGCCGGTAGAACTGATACCCACAGCCTAGTCACAGACCCTGGCTAATTCTCTCGAAATCCCATCCCGTTCCAACGCCACTGTTACGAAGTTAGGAAGCCGTCTAGTCCTCAATCTGTCACTATCACAACAATTATAATAGCACCAAACCATAGCAAGGGATAAGTCCCTGCAGTCGCGCTACTGATTTATGTCCTCGTGGCTCAGGTGGACATAGCGTCTGCCACATAAGCAGGAGATCCCGGGTTCGAGTCCCGGTTGGGGCACACATTTTCAGCTGTTCCCATCAAGGTATGTCAACAACACCTGTCGGCAGTTGAGGGTTTCAATTAATTATCATTTATTCTAGAGAAGCTGCACGGTCATCAATGGTATCTGTTCTTTCGAGAACAGTTACTATCTTCATACATGTGTTATTCTTGTTTACCTCATGTGGACTGCCGTAAGGATACGACATAATAATGGTATGAAGACTTTTAGCATAGTACTTGACAATGTCATAAAAGCCGAAATCTATGTAGTACAGATGATAAACACAGGGTGATTTTTCCACTGCGTACGAACTCTATGGATTGGTCGATGAAGGGGCACGGAACGAAAAAGGTCTATGTCCGGAAATGCATGGTTTTCATGATAGGGACCATCTAAAAAAATGGTTCAAATGGCTCTGAGCTCTATGGGACTTAACATCTGAGGTCATCAGTCCCCTAGAACTTAGAACTACCTAAACCTAACTAACCTAAGGACATCACACACACTCATGCCCGAGGCAGGATTCGAACCTGCGACAGTAGCAGTCACGCGGTTTCGGACTGCAGCGCCTAGAACCGCTCGGCCACAACGCCGGCTAGGGACCATTTATTCAGTCATATTTTGTTACAGAGACTGTTGTCTATTACGCGCTGTATCATGCAGTTAGAGTATACATGGTTTCCCCCTAGAGGGTGGTATTGTGCCTCAAATGTCATGGCCTAGTGCCCTCTCCTGCCATAGTAATTGTAATGTTGTGTCCGATTCACTTCACTTGCTGACTCACCTTGTAGTGGATGTAACACAGTGTTGTACACAATGGTTCCGCATTCGAATCGAGAGCTTGCCGACATGCTGTGTACTTACGGAAAGGTTAACAGCAACGGGTGGCGGGCAGCGCGGTTGTATCAGGAGACGTATCCCCGCGACAACAAACACACCATTCAATAATGAGATTTTCACTCTGCAGCGGAGTGTGCGCTGATATGAAACTTCCTGGCAGATTAAAACTGTGTGCCCGACCGAAACTCGAACTCGGGACCTTTGCCTTTCGCGGGCAAGTGCTCTACCATCTGAGCTACCGAAGCACGACTCACGCCCGGTACTCACAGCTTTACTTCTGCCAGTATCTCGTCTCCTACGTTCCAATCTTTACAGAAGCTCTTCTGCGAACCTTGCAGAACTAGCACTCCTGAAAGAAAGGATATAGCGGAGACATGGCTTAGCCACAGCCTGGGGGATGTTTCCAGAATGAGATTTTCACTCTGCAGCGGAGTGTGCGCTGATATGAAACTTCCTGGCAGATTAAAACTGTGTGCCCGACCGAGACTCGAACTCGGGACCTTTGCCTTTCGCGGGCAAGTGCTCTACCATCTGACCTACCGAAGCACGACTCACGCCCGGTACTCACAGCTGTACTTCTGCCAGTATCTCGTCTCCTACGTTCCAATCTTTACATAAGCTCTTCTGCGAACCTTGCAGAACTAGCACTCCTGAAAGAAAGGATATAGCGGAGACATGGCTTAGCCACAGCCTGGGGGATGTTTCCAGAATGAGATTTTCACTCTGCAGCGGAGTGTGCGCTGATATGAAACTTCCTGGCAAATTAAAACAGTTGTTACTGCCCCTTATCACTTACAGCATGTGCAGGGCTTACTAGCGACAGACTTTCCACATCGGGAGCAGTTTCGTTACTGGTTTCCTCACCATGCAACCACGATTCCGGGATTTGTGTCATCCATCCTATTCACAGATGAGGTACACGGAGAGGTACCGTCAACTTTCATAACAGCCATCTTTGGAATAATATACAGGATCCCCATGGTATGATGACAGCGAATTATCAGCATCGGTGCGGCCGGGATAATTGGCGACAGTATTTTCGGACCAGCCTTCCTTCCATGTCGCCTAATAGGCTGGAACTATCGGCGTTCCTTACAGGTGACGTTGCTTCCCTGTTGGAAGAAATGCCATTGATGATTCGAATGGTTATGTGGCTGCTACATGACTGTGATCCAGCACACTTTGCCGTTAACGTCCGGACGCATCTCAATCGTGTCTTCACTGGTCGATGGACAGGACGAGGGGGTTCAGTTGCACGGCTTGCTCGTTCACCGGATCTCAATACGTGCGATTTCTGGTTATGGGCCACCTCAAAAGTACCGTGTATGCCGAGCTCATTTCGGATGTGGAGACACTGGAGCAGCATATTAATACTGCCTTGGACACTGTTCGGATACAGCCTGGCCGATGTGAACGTGTGAGACAGAACATGCTACAGCGCGTACATGCATGCGTTAAGGCACATGGAATCCATTTTCAACTCATACTGTAACTGTGGCTGCATGGCACAGAGGTCAGTCCCTGTAACAATATATGATGGAGTAAATGGTGTCTACCATGGAAATCATGCATTTCCGGACGAAGTTCATTACAACCTTTCTTGTTACGTAACCTCTCATCGATCGATCCCTAGAGTTCGTACACGGCGGAAAAAATCACCCTGTATATCGAGTGGTCATAAAATGCCTGAAAAGCCTGTAGGAACGAAGCAGGACAGTGTGTATTGACACATAAATGTTAAGAAAGAAATTCGATCCGTTGCGCCGTTTCCGAGTTATTTAGCATTGCAGTTAACCAATGAGGTCGTCGTGAGCGAAAATTCAAGTTTCAGCTAACCAAACAAAGCACTCGTTGGACAACACCACCCCTGGCAGGCTGCTTGAATGTGAGGGCGCGATGCCCCGATTGGCTAATTTCAATGCTAAATAGCTCGGCAACGGTGCAACGTGTCCAATTTTTTTCTGAAAGATTATGTCTCAGTACAGCCTGCCCTGCAGCATACCTACAAGCGTTTCATACAGAGTCTGTATATATATTGTATGTCTCTTCTAAGAGTCGTCAGGCACATTTCCTCTGATGTTTCGGCAGATGCTTGCAATTTCCTTTTTTCAGTGTGTAGCTGGAGTCATCCCAAATAAATACTGCTCATCGCGTCTTTCACATGACGCTCAACGTCGGCGGAAAACATCGGTTTGTTTCTAGTTACAAATAAAGTATTTATTAAAGCGGAATTTTATGTGTCCATTCGATAGAGACGTCTCAAAATAGTCTAGTGCGATAATCGTTTCATCAATATGCAATTAACAGGGACAGTAGAACAGAAAGAATAACGTGTAATCATTAATTTCAGAGGCTGTTCAGGAATACTTTTTGAGTATATTGGTATAATGGACTCACTGTCTTCAGCGGCTGATTACAGCGTAATAATGTAATTGTGATTTATTCGTTTTTTACCGAAGTCGCCCTTGTATCTGTGAAAATATCTTCACAATAGCGAAAAGCATGCAATATGCAATAATCAAAACGTACAACACGTAGCAAAGTGTAATTCAACAATCTCTGTACGCTAAAGTGCTGTGATGGGGTTGCCATTGGTACGGGAGCACCTCGGCTTAGTGTCATTGTGCTGTCCACTGCATTCAGTGAACTCATACATGAGGTGCATATCGGCCAACTCTTCATCAGTAAGCCTATGCATAGTACGGTTGGGTATCAATGTTAAAGCTGGGCAGAGTACAAGTGGGTCTGAACACACAGTGCACCGAACACTCCCAACGATGGGACTCTGCAGCCGACGACACATGCATAAGCCAATGTTAACACCGCAACATCCACCACTACGACTGGAATTGGCACGTGGCCATCTGCACTAGATGTTGGCTTAGTGGCAGTGCATTTCATGGTCTGATGAATCCCGATACCTTCTTCATCATTCCAATGGGAGGGCGCGAATCCGTCGTCTGCCAGGGGAACAGCTCCTTGACACCTGTGCTGCGGTATGGAGACAAGCTCGCGGAGGTTCCATTATGCTCTTGGAAACATTCACTTGGGAATCCATGGGTCCAGTACAGCTCGTGCAAGCCACCTTGATGGCCACGGAGTATCGTATACTGGTTGCAGACCACGTACATCACTTCGTGACAATCATGTTTCCTCATGGCAGTGGCATTTTTCAACAAGATAATGCGCCATGTCACAAGGTCAGGTGTGTGACGGAGTGGTTCAAGGAACACAGAGGAGTGTTCCAATTGATGTTCTGGCCCCTGAACTCGCCAAATCTGTACCCAATGGAACACATCTGGGATGCGATTGAACCTGGCGTGAGAATTCGTCGCCCCCTCCCCAGAATTTACGGTAATTACGTACCTTGTGTGTGCAGATACGGTGCCAACTTCTGCTACCTACCAAGGCCTCATTGCTTCCATACCACGACGCGTTGGCGCCGTTATCCGTGCCAAAGGTGGACATACAGGCTATGTTCTGGCTGATCAGTGTATATTGTATAGTATTTTAGGGAACCGAGTACCTAGAAATGACGGAGCGACTTCGTCCCCGCCGTAACCCTCAGTGGTTCACAACCCCACATCAGGCTACAGCAGTCAACTCACCCCACCGCTGCCCACACCAAACCCAGAGTTACTGTGTTGGGTTCGGCCCCCAGTAGACACTCCCCCCCACCCCCACCCCCCGTGCCCCAGTGAAGTCTCGCACCAGACGAGTGTAGCCCCATTGTTTGCATGGTAGCGTAATTATGGTGTACGCAAATGTGGAGAAAGTGTTTCGGACAGCAATCGCCAACACACTGTAACTGAGGTGGAATAAGGGGAACCAGCGAGCATTCACTGAGGCAGATGGAAAAACCGCCTTTAATACCATCCACAGACTGGTCGGCACAGCAGACCTCGACACTAATTCACCGGGTGGATTCGTGCCAGGGACCGGCATGCCTTCCTGCCCGGAAAGCTGAGGGTCAGACCAAACGGCTAACTGTGTCCCATTGCTCCTATGTAGTCCAGTCCGCCCCCAGTAGCTGAATGGTCGCCGGCACGGGAGCTCAGTGTGTTCGGTCAGATGGTTTAGCTACCCTCTGAAGGAAAAAAACTGAGTGAATGGATCAACGAACTACCTGAACTGGTGTCATTGGACGTCCGCCATGAACAAATTCAACGAACAATATAGAACGAAGTGAGATAAAAACAAGTGGTCAGTGCACCAGAATGTCAGTCCTAAGGGCTCGTGTTCGATTCCCAGTTGAATCTGAGATTTTCTGCAGTGTGTTGTGTTGTCCTAATCATCATCATTTCATCCCCATCGACGCGCAAGTCGCCGAAGTGGCATCAAATCGAAAGACTTGCACCCGGCAAACAGCCTACCTGACGGGAGGCCCTAGTCACACGACATTTATTTTTATGTAGCCCAAAGCATCCTTGCTAACATAGGTGGCGTTACTTATTCCACACCTGCAAAACTTCAGTTTTCCAACTGTTGGAGAGTACTGATTTTCACTTAATGCTCCTCGGACTTGATAAATCCCGAGATGAAGAAGTACACTGTGGTATAATTGCGCGATTGGGAAGCCCAAATTATTGGCGATGTACGGCCAGTCTGTCCCCCAGGAAAAATGGTATTCACGTAACGTATTTTACAGACTATAAGACACACTTTTTTCTTTGAAAAATTGCCTCCAAAATTCAGGCACGTCTTATGCTCGAAATTAATATAAAAAAGTCCAGTGTTTGATTTAAAATTCTCACCAGTCTTTAAAATTGCTGTATATTTGATGCCGTGGGAAACCTATCTCTATCTGGGCAACATTGGATGCAGCTGGCAGCAACAGTGCATCGATAATACGAACTTGAGCTGCAGGGATTCACAAGCTTGCTAACACTGACTCCCTCCTGCCCCGCCATCGCAAACACAGAACACTGTCTAGCCTATGATGTGTCATTGTAGTATACAGTGTCAGTGAATTTGACTGAAAGTGATTTGTATCATCGGTAGCAGTAAAATATTTTTGTCAGTAGCTATTTTCGTAATGGAAAAAAGTAAAAGGTATTTATATGATGCGGGCTGTAAATTGAAAGTAATGGCATATGCAGAAGAACATGGAAACAGAGTAGTTGGGCGCCATTTAAGTCCTCCACTCACAAAAAAATAATCAATAGCAGTTGAGGGGTAGTAAAGAAGAACTGAAAAAAAATGAGAAAAACTAAACGTGCAAGTAGAGGACTGAATGCAAAATGGCCAAAACTAAAAGATTACGCACTTAAATGGATTCAAGTAAACACCTTCAAAATGGCACTGGAATTAATACAAAAGTGGTTCAAATATACAATCATATGCTAGCGCTACAGTGGGAGTTAACAGATTTTCACGGTGGAGTTGGTTGGTGCAACAGGTTTATGAAGCGTCACAGACTTTGCATGCGAACCAAAACCAAAACATCTCAGAAAATCCCACAAGATTATGAAGAGAAAATATTGTCCTTCCATCGCTTTAGTATTCAACATCGAAAGAAAACCAATGTGGAACTAAGCCAAATAGCGAATATGGAGGAAACTCCTCAGATATTTTATGTCCGAGTAATGGAACTGTTGTCTTGAAATGTGCTAAAACCGTAACTATAAAAACAAGTGACCATGAAAATATGTGCTACACTGTTGGCCTTTCATGTTGTGCTGACAGCACTAGACTTAATCGAATGATCAGTTTCAAGCGCAAAACAGTGCCAAAACCTTCTGAAATACCGCCAGGTGTTGTTGCTCACGTAGATGACAAGGGTTGGGTGGACTAGGCTGGAATGAAATTATGGATTAACACAGTGTGGGAGAGAAGGAAAGGGGCTTTATTGAAGAAAAGTTCTCTTTCTGTACTGGATGAGTTAGGTAGTTAGTTGAAAAATTCTGTGAAAGAGAAATGCAGACAGGGAAATGCAGAGCTTGTTGTTATTCCGGGAGGACTTACTTCACAACTGTAACCTCTTGATGTCTCGATAAATAAACCATTTAAAGTGACCATGATAGAGGAATGGAACAAAGGGACGATGCATGAAACCCAGCGTGAATTCACGCAGAAGAGATCTTTAAAATGATCTGCTATCAAACAAGTGAGTCAGTGGATAAAACATTCGCAGTCTAGAGTGAGAAAAGATGTAAATCTTTCAAGAAGTGCAGCATAATTACCACTCTCGATGGCAGTAAAGACCATCATATATACAGGGTGTCCCAAAAAGAATGACCAGTTTCTAAATAGAATTATTTATTAGTAAGAAGGGCTTAACACCAACAAATTGCATACTAAATTACTCAGAAAAGACAGAAGTTTATAAAAATCGATCATAAATGTTCAATATGTCTTCCATTGGCTGCACAGACAACATCCAGCCAATAGCCGAATTCATCCCAAACTGAGCGTAAGGTGTCTTCTGTCACTGAAGGTACAGCAGCTGATATTCTGGTTTTTAGTTCATCAATGTTATGAGGTAAGGGTGGAACGTAAAAACATTTTTTTTTAAATATACCCACAGGCAGAAATCACATGGTGTTAAGTCAGAGGACCTAGGAGGCCAAGAGTGTAAAGTGTGGTCTCACAGTCCTGTACTCCCTATCCAACGTTGAGGCACGTCGGCATTGAGGAAACTGTGCACGTTGTTGTGCCTGTGTGGTTGTGCTCCATCTTGCTGATAGATGAAATTGTCAGAGTCAAGTTGTTGGAACAACCAGTTCCGTAGCATTGCAAGATATGATTTGTTCCACTGTTTGTTCTGGAACGCGTGGTCGGCCAGGACTTTTGCCTTTACCGAGGCACTCTGTTTCTTCAAACTGTTTATACCACCGTCGAATGTTCTTTGGTGATGGTGGTTTAGCACGAAATCGAATATGAATCGCCCGCTCAACTGCGACCACTTATTGAGTACGACTAAATTCAATAATACAATACGCCTTTTGTTGCGCGGACGCCATATTGCGCGAGACTGGCTGCACGCTCCAGGTCAGCGCTCGTAGCCACATCTAGTGGTTTTTTTTTTCTGAAACTCTAGCCCATGCCGATTACATCTAGCGCTGTTTCAGTTACCTAGTTACCTTTGTCTCAATATTATTGCAAGTTAAAATCGGGTCATTCTTTTTGGGACACCCTGTATGAAGAGAACAACGATGTCGACGATGATGATGAAGAAGAAGAAAGTTCAGATGACGACTGTTAAGGGATTTTAAAGGTCAGTTCGGTTTTATAAAATAAGATTTTTTTAAAAAAAACCTGGCTTCGCACTCTAATAATGTTTTTTTTAAAAAAAAATTGCTATAAAATTAAAGTGCGTCTTATACTCCGTAAAATTCGGTAAGTTCCGGACACAGCCCGTCAGTAAGAACAGCTGTTCTTCCTTCTGTTGTGCACATTCTTTTATATTACCTATAGAAATGGACGAATTTTTTACGCTAAGACATAAATTGTAAGGGAATTCATAAATTCCCTATATTTTTAAAAAAATAGTAATTCTACACAAGGATACAGATTTTGTATCACAGTTGAGGCTTGCCGACGGAAAATTCTCTTCAGTGGCATTAAATACGGTAAAATTTCAACACAAGAGATAATTGAATTAATTGAACTCCTACAGCTCATTACAAGTTTTAATTATTTTACTTTTAATAACAAATTTTATATTCAGGACGATGGGTTAGCCGTGGGGTCCAGTATTTCAGGAACTATGGCGGACATTTTCATCAATGACCATGAAGATAAAGTTCTAAATTCTGACGATAACATTATGGATAAAATTGTTTATTACAAACGTTATGTAGACGACACTCTGTTACTTGTCGATGGTTCCTGTGAGGACATTGAGGAAATAGTAAAAAAGTTCAACGAAGCACATAATAAAATAGAGTTTATCGTGGAGTATGAAACTGACAATTGTTTACAGTTCCTGGACCTGAATATAAAAATGCAGGGCAACAAACATGCGTTCTCCGTTTACAGAAAACAAACTACGACTGATGCCGTGATCCCGAATGATTCATGCCATCCGCAGGCTTATAAAGAAGCTGCTTTCCGTAGTCTCGTGCATAGGGCAGTCAATATACCTATGAGTGAAAAAGATAGGGAGACTGAAATTAATACCGTTAAGAGAATAGCGATGAATAACGGTTACAGAATAAATATGGTTAAAAAACTGTTACGGAAAAGTAATAAGCGCAAAAACAATAAACCTGATGGAGAGAAAGTGAAAATTATCACGATACCATACTACGGAACAGTCTCACAAAAGATAGCAAATATTTTTAAGCCATACGATGTCAAAATACACTCCTGGAAATTGAAATAAGAACACCGTGAATTCATTGTCCCAGGAAGCGGAAACTTTATTGACACATTCCTGGGGTCAGATACATCACATGATCACACTGACAGAACCACAGGCACATAGACACAGGCAACAGAGCATGCACAATGTCGGCACTAGTACAGTGTATATCCACCTTTCGCAGCAATGCAGGCTGCTATTCTCCCATGGAGACGATCGTAGATATGCTGGATGTAGTCCTGTGGAACGGCTTGCCATGCCATTTCCACCTGGCGCCTCAGTTGGACCAGCGTTCGTGCTGGACGTGCAGACAGCGTGAGACGACGCTTCATCCAGTCCCAAACATGCTCAATGGGGGACAGATCCGGAGATCTTGCTGGCCAGGGTAGTTGACTTACACCTTCTAGAGCACGTTGGGTGGCACGGGATACATGCGGCCGTGAATTGTCCTGTTGGAACAGCAAGTTCCCTTGCCGATCTAGGAATGGTAGAACGATGGGTTCGATGACGGTTTGGATGTACCGTGCACTATTCAGTGTCCCCTCGACGATCACCAGAGGTGTACGGCCAGTGTAGGAGATCGCTCCCCACACCATGATGCCGGGTGTTGGCCCTGTGTGCCTCGGTCGTATGCAGTCCTGATTGTGGCGCTCACCTGCACGGCGCCAAACACGCCTAACGGTGTGCGGGACCGTAGCCCAGCTTCATGGAGACGGTTGCGAATGGTCCTCGGCGATACCCCAGGAGCAACAGTGTCCCTAATTTTCTGGGAAGTGGCGGTGCGGTCCCCTACGGCACTGCGTAGGATCCTACGGTCTTGGCGTGCATCCGTGCGTCGCTGCGGTCCGGTCCCAGGTCGACGGGCACGTGCACCTTCCGCCGACCACTGGCGACAACATCGATGTACTGTGGAGACCTCAGGCCCCACGTGTTGAGCAATTCGGTGGTACGTCCACCCGGCCTCCCGCATGCCCACTATACGCCCTCGCTCAAAGTCCGTCAAATGCACATACGGTTCACGTCCACGCTGTCGGGGCATGCTACCAGTGTTAAAGACTGCGATGGAGCTTCGTATGCCACGGCAAACTGGCTGACACTGACGGCGGCGGTGCACGGTGTCCGGAGCAAGTATGGCGGGTCTGACACACCGGTGTCAATGTGTTCTTTTTTCCATTTCCAGGAGTGTAGCTTTTCAGACCAATAACCTAGTGAGGTATAGCCTTAAGCACGATATTGGCGAGAAGAGAAATACGTTTGAAAGATCGGGAGTTTATAAGATTCAGTGCAGAACTTGTGATGCAAAATATGTAGGGCAGACAGGAAGACCATTTGCGATCCGGTAAAAAGAACATAAAGATGCATTCAGGTTAGGAAATTATGACAAATCAGCTGTTGCGAACCATATACATGAAACAGGCCATCCCTTAGTAGCATAGAAGACAACGTAGAAATATTGCATGTAGAAAAGAAAGGAAACTTGATTTACTATAGGAATTCGAGATAGCTACCCATGAAAAGAAACAAAGCAACATTCTAAATAGCGTTACCGTTAAGCACACGGCTGTAACCACGCCACAACACCTAGGCACGTCAGTCCACAACAGCTCCCGAGCCGGCGCAGTGCGACAGCATATTTGGTAGCTATGGGACGGCCATCGACTTGTGTCAACAACTTCAATGTAAGACGAGGGCCCACAGTCCAATATACTTTTAATTCTGTTTTACTCTATGGACTTCCCAACTATATGTGATGGTATTTTGCCTTTTTAGTCCGTTTAATTGTATGACATAGACTTTACAACCTGATGATGACAGCATTGTCTCCTGAAACAAGTTGTTAAAATATATGTATAAGAATCGCGGTTGAATGCTAACAGTGATAACCAGTATAACGACAACTGCTACCTCGACTCCATAATGGATTATATTAAGTGCATCTTCTGTTCGACCACTCTTAAAGCTTCAATTAATTTAAGCATTCTACCAAATTATGGGCTCAGAGAAAGCCAGAAAAACTTTAAATAATATTTCTACATCTGGAGCAAGGTGGCGTCCTGGAGGGTGATGTGATAGCACCCCGCCAAGGGAGCACGCACACACGAGGCGCAATTACCGACCGAAGAAAAGCAACAAGAATAAATTAACCGGGAGAGGTACGTGAACAGTGTTGAAAAATCAGCTTTTTTAGAGCTTACTCTGGCTTATTTCTAATACTATTTATCTCGAAAATGAGTGATTTAGATGTGCTCTGGAAGTATGGTTTCTTTAACAACAATTTCGTTTCTTTTCTAGCTTTTCTTACTTGAGAGTAGAAAACCTTTAAAATCCATTTTCATTAAGGGAAAATTACTCCCTTCAACATTCCATACAATGCTTATTAGACTGAATTGGAAAGCACAACAAAGCAAAAAATGGTTCAAATGGCTCTGAGCA
Organism: Schistocerca gregaria; assembly: GCF_023897955.1. Classification (NCBI taxonomy): domain Eukaryota; kingdom Metazoa; phylum Arthropoda; class Insecta; order Orthoptera; family Acrididae; genus Schistocerca; species Schistocerca gregaria. The sequence continues at coordinate 178,450,129 of NC_064931.1, read as the reverse complement.
CTATGGGACTCAACTGCTGTGGTCATTAGTCCCCTAGAACTTAGAACTCTTTAAACCTAACCAACCTAAGAACATCACACACATCCATGCCCGAGGCAGGATTCGAACCTGCGACCATAGCAGTCGCACGGTTCCGGACTGCGCGCCTAGAACCGCGAGACCACCGCGGCCGGTATACAACAAAGCAAACTAAAGCTTTGTTGTGTGTGTGTTCTGGGCTCGTCAGCATACGCATACCCAAGACCAAAAACGTAGCTACGCGAAATAAACGGGTGACAGCCTTTCTAGAAACGATTCTGCAACACAGCTAACATCAGCGATTTATCGCAGCTTTACAATATTGAAGGAAGATGTTCTAAGCAAAGCAGACCTTGATTTATGCACCATGAATCTGAAGTTATACATTTCACCGTTGTAATAAACTATGTGCCAGCGACTGAACTGGGGAGAGGAACAGCGAACTCTTATGCAGTGCAGTAGTCTGCTAAGTGTACGAAATAATGTAATATTACAGTACAGATATTCTGAAATTTGTCCTGTAAATAACTAGCAGAAACGTTATTTTTATCTTTATTGTGAGAAAAAGAAAGTTATGAGAAAGAATCTGACATGAAGACGTTAATTAAAATTTATTTTTGCGTCCAAATATCAAGGTTTTAAAAATGAGCTGATATTTTGTATGCATATCATAGAAATAAACTCTCAAATTGTTATACCTGCATTCGATGTACTAGTGAATCCAGAAATCAGTTCACTAATGAAATGCACATGACACGCCTGTGAATCTTTATTCCTTTGCGTTTTTCTCTACAGTCATTAAAGCCACTAAAATGAACGTCGTACACGCATTTAAGATATAATGATGGAACGGTTATTTCCTGCAGTTATTTAAACTGAATTACGTGCCTTATATGAGAAAATCCGAGTAAGATATTTTTCAAGAAGTTGAAAAAAAAAGAATCCATCGAAGTAATATTAGCGTTGATGACATCTTGGCTGGCCTGTGTATAAGATTTGATCAAATTGTTCTTGACACAGTTGGACTTATCTAACAATATCTACCTTTCTGGATTTTCGTATACGTCCTCCCCCACGTAAATACCTTACACCTCAGTATAATTATTGCAAAAATAAAACTGCACAATAATATACCTTATTTCATTTCAGATTTTTTCTAGCCGTTTTTTTGTAAATACACTTAGCTTATTTCGTTTTGGAGAGTTGATAACACTGTACGTGAGCTATCCTACACCTCGTGTTCCTATCTTCTGCCAAGAAGAGGAAGCCTTTACTTCGGTCCGCAACTGTAATCGCACACTGTTGTCGTATTGTCGTTCCTGCATTGTCATTTCATACAATTAGCATCATATAAAAACATCCTCCCCCCATGAACCATGGACCTTGCCGTTGGTGGGGAGGCTTGCGTGCCTCAGCGATACAGATGGCCGTACCGTAGGTGCAACCACAACGGAGGGGTATCTGTTGAGAGGCCAGACAAACGTGTGGTTCCTGAAGAGGGGCAGCAGCCTTTTCAGTAGTTGCAGGGGCAACAGTCTGGATGATTGACTGATCTGGCCTTGCAACATTAACCAAAACGGCTTTGCTGTGCTGGTACTGCGAACGGCTGAAAGCAAGGGGAAACTACAGCCGTAATTTTTCCCTAGGACATGCAGCTTTACTGTATGATTAAATGATGATGGCATCCTCTTGGGTAAAATATTCCGGAGGTAAAATAGTCCCCCATTCGGATCTCCGGGCGGGGAATACTCAGGAGGATGTCGTTATCAGGAGAAAGAAAACTGGCGTTCTACGGATCGGAGCGTGGAATGTCAGATCCCTTAATCGGGCAGGTAGGTTAGAAAATTTAAAAAGGGAAATGGGTAGGTTAAAGTTAGATATAGTGGGAATTAGTGAAGTTCGGTGGCAGGAGGAACAAGACTTCTGGTCAGGTGACTACAGGGTTATAAACACAAAATCAAATAGGGGTAATGCAGGAGTAGGTTTAATAATGAATAGGAAAATAGGAATGCGGGTAAGCTACTACAAACAGCATAGTGAACGCATTATTGTGGCCAAGATAGATACGAAGCCCACACCTACTACAGTAGTACAAGTTTATATGCCAACTAGCTCTGCAGATGATGAAGAATTGAAGAAATGTACGATGAAATAAAAGAAATTATTCAGATAGTGAAGGGAGACGAAAATTTAATAGTAATGGGTGACTGGAATTCGAGTGTAGGAAAAGGGAGAGAAGGAAACATAGTAGGTGAATTTGGATTGGGGCTAAGAAATGAAAGAGGAAGCCGCCTAGTAGAATTTTGCACAGAGCACAACTTAATCATAGCTAACACTTGGTTTAAGAATCACGAAAGAAGGTTGTATACGTGGAAGAACCCTGGAGATACTAAAAGGTATCAGATAGATTATATAATGGTAAGACAGAGATTTAGGAACCAGGTTTTAAGTTGTAAGACATTTCCAGGGGCAGATGTGGACTCTGACCACAATCTATTGGTTATGACCTGTAGATTAAAACTGAAGAAACTGCAAAAATGTGGGAAATTAAGGAGATGGGACCTGGATAAACTGAAAGAACCAGAGGTTGTACAGAGTTTCAGAGAGAGCATAAGGGAACAATTGACAGGAATAGGGGAAAGAAATACAGTAGAAGAAGAATGGGTAGCTCTGAGGGATGTAGTAGTGAAGGCAGCAGAGGATAAAGTAGGTACAAAGACGAGGGCTGCTAGAAATCCTTGGGTAACAGAAGAAATATTGAATTTAATTGATGAAAGGAGAAAATATAAAAATGCAGTAAATGAAGCAGGCAAAAAGGAATACAAACGTCTCAAAAATGAGATCGACAGGAAGTGCAAAATGGCTAAACAGGGATGGCTAGAGGACAAATGTAAGGATGTAGAAGCTTATCTCACTAGGGGTAAGATAGATACTGCCTACAGGAAAATTAAAGAGACCTTTGGAGAGAAGAGAACCACGTGTATGAATATCAAGAGCTCAGATGCCAGCCCAGTTCTAAGCAAAGAAGGGAAGGCAGAAAGGTGGAAGGAGTATATAGAAGGTTTATACAAGGGCGATGTACTTGAGGACAATATTATGGAAATAGAAGAGGATGTAGATGAAGACGAAATGGGAGATACGATACTGCGTGAAGAGTTTGACAGAGCACTGAAAGACCTGAGTCGAAACAAGGCCCCCGGAGTAGACAACATTCCATTAGAACTACTGACGGCCTTGGGAGAGCCAGTAATGACAAAACTCTACCAGCTGGTGAGCAAGATGTATGAGACAGGCGAAATACCCTCAGACTTCAAGAAGAATATAATAATTCCAATCCCAAAGAAAGCAGGTGCTGACAGATGTGAAAATTACCGAACTATCAGTTTAATAAGCCACGGCTGCAAAATACTAACGCGAATTCTTTACAGACGAATGGAAAAACTGGTAGATGCAGGCCTCGGGGAAGATCAGTTTGGATTCCGTAGAAATGTTGGAACACGTGAGGCAATACTGACCTTACGACTTATCTTAGAAGAGAGATTAAGAAAAGGCAAACCTACGTTTCTAGCATTTGTAGACTTAGAGAAAGCTTTTGACAATGTTGACTGGAATACTCTTTTTCAAATTCTAAAGGTGGCAGGGGTAAAATACAGGGAGCGAAAGGCTATTTATAATTTGTACAGAAACCAGATGGCAGTAATAAGAGTCGAGGGGCATGAAAGGGAAGCAGTGGTTGGGAAAGGAGTGAGACAGGGTTGTAGCCTCTCCCCGATGTTATTCAATCTGTATATTGAGCAAGCAGTAAAGGAAACAAAAGAAAAATTTGGAGTAGGTATTAAAATTCATGGAGACGAAGTAAAAACTTTGAGGTTCGCCGATGACATTGTAATTCTGTCAGAGACGGCAAAGGACTTGGAAGAGCAGTTGAACGGAATGGACAGTGTCTTGAAAGGAGGATATAAGATGAACATTAACAAAAGCAAAACGAGGATAATGGAATGTAGTCAAATTAAATCGGGTGATGCTGAGGGAATTAGATTAGGAAATGAGACACTTAAAGTAGTAAAGGAGTTTTGCTATTTAGGAAGTAAAATAACTGATGATGGTCGAAGTAGAGAGGATATAAAATGTAGACTGGCAATGGCAAGGAAAGCGTTTCTGAAGAAGAGAAATTTGTTAACATCGAATATAGATTTATGTATCAGGAAGTCGTTTCTGAAAGTATTTGTTTGGAGTGTAGCCATGTATGGAAGTGAAACATGGACGATAACTAGTTTGGACAAGAAGAGAATAGAAGCTTTCGAAATGTGGTGCTACAGAAGAATACTGAAGATAAGGTGGATAGATCACGTAACTAATGAGGAGGTATTGAATAGGATTGGGGAGAAGAGAAGTTTGTGGCACAACTTGACTAGAAGAAGGGATCGGTTGGTAGGACATGTTTTGAGGCATCAAGGGATCACAAATTTAGCATTGGAGGGCAGCGTGGAGGGTAAAAATCGTAGAGGGAGACCGAGAGATGAGTACACTAAGCAGATTCAGAAGGATGTAGGTTGCAGTAGGTACTGGGAGATGAAGCAGCTTGCACAGGATAGAGTAGCATGGAGAGCTGCATCAAACCAGTCTCAGGACTGAAGACAACAACAACAACAACATAAAAACATCTACTACAGAACAGGCGTTTGCCGCTTATGCGTTTTTTGTGGCAACGTTTCGCTTGCTTCAGACAGCTGCCGACTGCACAGGTCGTCGGTGTTCAACAATGGAGTTCTTCCTTACTTCTTTACGGTATTGTAGGATCTCAAAGGTCTGGGAGCGAGTGCTGAAGCAATTTGATTGAAGACTTCCACTTGTTACTGATTTTTGCGTATGTAACTTACTTGCCCCACCATCCAATACTTTTTCTGCTCTAAAGTTTCCGCCGATAATGACTGCAATATCTAGACTGGTCCTGTCTAGGTGCCAGTAATGGCCGTATGTTGGTTAGAAAGAGGCCAGTTGTGGGCGTGCAACCAACCTGCCTGAGTGCTGGACACACTGGGAGTAGGCATTAGGAGTGATTTAAAATGGAATGATCATATAAAGTTGATCGTCGGTAAAGCAGATGCCAGACTGAGATTCATTGGAAGAATCCTAAGGAAATGCAATCCGACAACAAAGGAAGTAGGTTACAGTACGCTTGTTTGCCCACTGCTTGAATACTGCTCAGCAGTGTGGGATCCGCACCAGATAGGGTTATAGAAGAGATAGAGAAGATCCAACGGAGAGCAGCGCACTTCGTTACAGGATCATTTAGTAATCGCGAAAGCGTTACGGCGATGATAGATAAACTCCAGTGGAAGACTCTGCAGGAGAGACGCTCAGTAGCTCGGTACGGGCTTTTGTTAAAGCTCCGAGAACATACCTTCACCGAAGAGTACAGCAGTATATTGCTCCCTCCTACGTTTATCTCGCGAAGAGACCATGAGGATAAAATTAGAGATATTAGAGCCCACACAGAAGCATACCGACAATCCTTCTTTCCACGTACAATACGAGACTGGAATAGAAGGGAGAACCGATAGAGGTACTCAGGGTACCCTCCGCCACACACCGTCAGGTGGCTTGCGGAGTATGGATGTAGATGTAGATGTAGATGTAGACTCAGTTTCATCAAATTAAAGGAGATTAAAAACTACTTGAGGACAAATGTGGATGGAAGCAGACTGTTAAATTTAGCTATATTGTCGACAACAAAGCTGTAAACAAAGAGTGACATAATCGAGTCTGCTTCGGTCAAAGCAAATACACTGACGAAAAAAAAAATGCATCGCCAAAAATGAGTTGTGCGACATAAAGGAAACTTGGTACGCTTATTTCTGCAGCCGAAAGATGATATCTATACAAATTTCGTGCCGGTCGCGTAAGAATGGGGCTAGTAGTGCTACAATGAGGATGCAAATCAGGTTTGGTTTAAATACACCCTGTAACGTTCTTGAGGGTTAGTTACTTTTGAGATTAGACGTGGTGAGCTAATATTAGTCAAGAATGTCTTAACGGCGACAAAGACGCCATTATCAACACCTCACTGAGTTAGAACGAAGTCGTGTTATAGGGCTACTCGAAGGAGAATCTGCCTTCTGCGATACCGCAGAAAGACCTGACAGGAATGTAGCCACTGTACATGATTGCTGGCTGCTGTGGTCACGGTAATGTACGGTCGCCAGAAGACCGGGCTCAGGACGGACGTGTAGCACTACCGAGAGGGAAGACCATCGTGTTCGGTGCATGGCTCTGTCCCACCGAACTGCATCTTAAGCAGCAATTTGAGCAGCACCTGGCAACACAATGACACAACGGACTTTTAAAAATCTGTTACTTCAAGGACAGCTCCGAGACAGATGCCCTGTAGTGTACATTCCACGCTATGGTTTGGGGCGCGGTTTCGTATGACAGCAGGAGCTCTCTCGTGGTTAGCCCACAGTTGTAGACTTTTGGAACACGTATTATGTTCGAGTATAATGACTTTTATGGAGACTAGAAATCTACTCTGTGGGAATCAGCATGGGTCTCAAAAAGACGATCGTGTGAAACCCAGCTCGCGCTATTCGTCCACGAGACTCAGAGGGCCATAGACACGGGTTCCCAGGTAGATGCCATGTTTCTTGAGTTCTGCAAGGCGTTCGATACAGTTCCCCACAGTCGTTTAATGAACAAAGTAAGAGCATATGGACTATCGGACCAATTGTGTGATTGGATTGAAGAGTTTCTAGATAACAGAGCGCAGCATGACATTGTCAATGGAGAGAAATCTCACGAAGTAAGAGTGATTTCAGGTGTGCCGCAGGGGAGCGCCGTAGGACCGTTGCTATTCACAATGTACATAAATGACCTTGTGGATAACATCGGAAGTTCACTGAGGCTTTTTGAGGATGATTTAGTATATCGAGAGGTTGTAACAATGGAAAATTGTACTGAAATGCAGGAGGATCTGCAACGAATTTACGCATGGTGCAGGGAATGGCAATTGAATCTCAATGTAGACAAGTGTAATGTGCTGCGAATACATAGAAAGAAAAATCCTTTATCATTTAGCTACAATATAGCAGGTCAGCAACTAGAAGCAGTTAATTCCATAAATTATCTGGGAGTACGCATTAGGAGTGATTTAAAATGGAATGATCATATAAAGGTGATCGTCGGTAAAGCAGATGCCAGGCTGAGATTCATTGGAAGAATCCTAAGGAAATGCAATCCGAAAACAAATGAAGTAGGTTACAGTACACTTGTTCGCTCACTGCTTGAATATTGCTCACCAGTGTGGGATCCGTAGGAGATAGGGTTGATAGAAAAGATAGAGAAGATCCAACGGAGAGTAGCGCGCTTCGTTACAAGATTATTTAGTAATCGCGAAAGCGTTACGGAGGTGACAGATAAATTACAGTGGAAGACTCTGCAGGAGAGACGCTCAGTAGCTCGGTACGGGTTTTTATTGTAGTTTCGAGAACATACCTTCACCGAGGAGTCAAGCAGTACATTGCTCCCTCCTACGTATACCTCGCGAAGAGACAATGAGGATAAAATCAGAGAGATTAGATCCCACGCAGAGGCATACCGGCATTCTTTCTTTCCACGAACAGTACGAGACTGGAATAGAAGGGAGAACCGATAGAGGCACTCAAAGTACTCTCCGCCACACACCGTCAGGTGGCTTGCGGAGTATGGATGTAGATGTGGATGGCTGCAAAATTGCACGTCTGTCTGATGATTCGACCTGTTGTGCTGCAATTCAACGAACAGCTTTCTAGGAGATTTTTTCCAACAGGACAACGCTCTCCCACATAACCGCTGTTGTAATCCAACATGCTGTACAGAATGTCAGGATGTTGCCTTGGCCAGCTTGACCACCAGATGTCTCCAATCGAGCACATACTCGACCTCATCGGACGACAAAACCAGTGCCATCCACAAACAGCATTGACCATCCCAGCGTTGACTGACCAAGTGCAACAAGCATGGAATTCCATCCCATAAACTGACATGCGGCAGCTGTACGACACAATGCATGTACGTTTGCATGCTTGCATTCAACATTCTGGCGGGTTACATAGATTTTTAGTGGCTTACCTCGCGCTTACATTAACCTCTAATCTTGCATTGTTATTCACTTAAATATGTTACCTAGGCAGATTTATTCCCGAAATTTTATCACTCTATATTAATTATTTTGGTGGCCGCGGTGGTCTAGCGGTTCTAGACGCTCAGTCCGTAGCCGCGCGACTGCTACGGTCGCAGGCTCGAATCCTGCCTCGGGCATGGATGTGTGTGATGTCCTTAGGTTAGTTAGGTTTAAGTAGTTCTAAGTTCTAGGGAACTGATGACCATAGATGTTAAGTCCCATAGTGCTCAGAGCCATTTGAACCATCTTAGTAATTATTTTTTTGGTGTTACGATCGTTTTTTCCGTCAGTGTACACGCAAAGTAAAACTCTGGAAATAAATATTTTCTCAATTCTTAATTAAAGTCCTTCTTCGTGTACTTTTAATAAACAATTTTTGCGCTGTTAAATATTTGTGAGATGTAAGTAAAATATCTTCCTTACTATTCACCATACTGAAACCAATGTACAGTAGGTGCCATAAACAATAAGATATAGATATTTTTATTTTCTGCTTTCTCTAGAAAGTTTATGCAATTTGTAATTTAATTTCTTGTATGTAATGTTTTTCTTCTCCATAGTTCATTTAAGTAAAATTTTTCGATAATGTTCCACTACTATTAAAAGAACCTACAGAATTATAAAATTTGATAAATATGCGTAGAAGAAATTGTTGAAAATAATTTAAAGGGAGGACGCGGCGAGCTAGATTTGTTACCGATAGATCCGATCAGCATGCGAGTATTGCGAAGTTGCTTATTTAAGTCAAGTGGGAACACTTGGAGGGAGGACGACGTTCTTTTCGCAGAATGTTATTGAGAAAATTTAAAGAACCGGTATTTGAAGATTATTCCAGAACGATTCTGTCGCCTTTAGCATTCATTTCGCGTTAGGATCACGATAATAATATAAAAGAAATTAGGGTTTGTACGGAGGCATACAGACAGTTGTTTCTCCCTCGCTGGGTTTGCAAGTGGAATATGAAAGGTAGTGACTAGCAGTGGTACAAGTTACCCTCCGCCACTCACCATAAGGTGGCTTGCGGAGTGTGTATGTAGATGTCGATGTAGAGAACACAGTTTTAACAATTCTGCCAGGACCGCAGTATTACTTCGGTACGGATGTGATCTGAAGAACTGAATGAAGACATTACTTCCTCAAACTAAACATCGATTGTTTTACAAAATACGTACATTATTACACAATACTATGCACAGGTTAATACATAATAAATTACTTGAAATTTTAAGAGTAGTTCCTCACATACAGTCTTTATTCATGCCACCACACATTGACAGCATAAAAACTATAAATTATTTCCCGAAAACAAATTAAAGTGTAAAAGATTGTTCCGTAATATTTGAGATAGCGTGAGTTTCACTTTTCTTGTTGAGCTATCTTATAACTAATATTTTTTGGCATAACTGCGGAACTACAGCGGCTGTTGTTACAGTTGTAATAAAAAACAGTCCAAACCGCAGTAACTTATTTTTGATTCCTGTAACCGGTTTCTTTGTATAAGAGGCTCCAGATGACATGAGGAGCTGGTTCATGGAACTGCTGGGTAGTACCTACTGGTACCTGTCGCAACTGCTATACGTTTCTGCTGTCTGTTAAAGACAGATGACCAAGTACTTAGTTGAGATTGAGAATAAAAAATTACTAAGTATGGACTGTTTAAATTACTGCACAATTTACCGTCATAAACTGGTACAGAGAATCACTTCATGTACCTAATACGGTATCTATACCCTTCATAGAAGAGTGATGGTTAGAGATGGAAGTAGCAAACCATCGTCACAAGCAATCAGTTGAGCCTGAGAGAACTCCTTTTGGAAATTTGTGATATTTCACCTACGGATGGAAACAACATTTTAGATGTACAAACCTCTTGCTTGTGGGGTGAAACAAAAAAGGCAGCCAGCCGGGGTGGCCGAGCGGTTCTAGGCGCTACAGTCTGGATCTGCACAACCCCTACGGTCGCAGGTTCGAATCCTGCCTCGGGCGTGGATGTGTGTGATGTCCTTAAGTTAGTTAGGTTTTATTAGTTCTAAGTTGTAGGGGACTGATGACCTCAGAAGTTAAGTCCCATAGTGCTCAGAGCCACTTGAACCATTTTTGAACCAAAAAAGGCAGGAAAATTACACTCAAGTGTCTTGCCGACGTCGAGATCATTAGACACTGAGGGCATGATGGGACTGGACAAGGCCGTAATTACGAAACAACGCATTCCGTTCAGGTGATTTACAGAAACCACAGAAAACTAAATCAGAACTGTTGGACAGGAAATTGAGCCCTAATTCCCGCGCATACGAATGCAGTGTCTTAACCACTGAACCTGCGCGAACAGTTTAAGGCATACAACAAACATCGAATGACTTTTGCCTTTGGAACGGAAAAATTAGATGCTGAGGTAGTTAGAAAAGGACGAGCTGCTTGTTGCAATGACGTCCTATGCAGAGGCGGCTACTGTGTAAGAGCACAAGATCACATGAACACCCTATCTTCCGACATCTTGCGGATTTATTGGCTATTTTTTTCAGTGCTGTTAATCGTAACATAGATGCTGCAGTCTGAAAGACACGGCAATTAAATCTACCGCGCTACTATTCTCTAGATTCCGTGAGACCTGGCATTTAGGGTCTCGAGCACACCTTCAGCTGTGCACGTTGTAAGGAGCGTCGCATGGCGTAATTGCCTCACAGGCCAAATACATACTGATTTGATAAACAACGTGCACTGTTCACAATGTGCTCATCTAGCCCTTGTTACTCAACTACAAGTTAACATCAGTGCCACCAGGTGTTAGCACACTGCGGCAGACTTATCCCCGATCGCTTTGCACAAATCCTGCCATATAATAGCACACACCTCAAATACCCTAATTCACTCACTGTTAGTAAAATTAGATCGGACGGCAGTTTATGTTAAAGTTGTACTGACAGTAAACCTCTGTTTTGGGCTTCTAAATGAGTTATGGAATATGAAGTTATGAATTTTATCATACACTAATCCATTTGAGGCGGTGATAATCATAAGGGCCTAAAGCACATCGCCGTAGATTGTGAGACTGTAGCATTTCTTCATGCTCTTGAAATATGTTCATCTTATTGTGAGTCACGTTTATCTGTGCTGCAGGGCGACACAACTAATATGAAAATTCGCGGAAGGCCGTATCTCTAATTTCTCTGATATTCACTTAAGTGTGCGGTGTGCTTTAGGCTCTTTGGATGTCAGCGCCTCATTTGCATTCTAGTCATATAACCATGTTGCTAGACTACTTGAGTTCAATCATTTCCACAAACGGCAATTTGTGTTTGAAGTTTGTTGTTTGCTAGGCGGTAATAGGCTTTCGTGTGCATACTAACAGAACAGTAAAACTCTGAGGACACCCAGCTAAGTTGGTAGAGCACTTACCCGTGAAATACAAAGGTCACGAGTTCGAGTCTCGGTTCGGCCCACAGTTTTAATCTGCTAGAAAGTTTCGTATCAGCGCACACTCCGCTGCAGAGTCGAAATCTCATTGGGGGGACATAAAAGTAAATTGTCAGGAAACGGTAACCCCAAAGGAACTAGGGCCTCCGAGAACAGATCCATTGACTGAGAGAATGACGAAGTCAAATAAGCGTGACGACAAGGGAACATTTAACAAGGAAAGTGTACAGTTAGCACAGGCTTTTGTGTGCGTGCAACGTAAGAATACCTGACTTTCAGCCTGGAAATAAATTCGTGAACTGAAACATCTGTTAGGGATCTTGTACATTCTTCCGAAAAATTGGAAAAGCAAGAAAACTCCCAGTTACACATAAATGGGAAACAAAGAGTTGCGAAAGCTTACACATTTTTTGTTATTTGCTAAATTGTATTTAATTATGAACAAAACAACGAAATTCCACAAAAACAATTCTTTCTTTGCCGGCTGCTGTGGCCGAGCGGTTCTAGACGCTTCAGTTCGGAACCGCGCTGTTGCTACGGTTGCAGGTTCGAATCCTGCCTTGGGCATGGATCTGTGAGATGTCCTTAGGTTAGTTGTGTTTAAGTAGTTCTAAGTCTAAGGGACTGATGACCTCAGATGTTAAGTCCCATAGTGCTTAGAGCCATTTGAATTCTTTCTTTTCTCAGATAAATTATGCATCTTATTTTTTCTGTTCTTATTATTATTGGCAGTGGCTGTAGTTGTATAAACTTGTTTATAAGTAAATTGTTGTACAGCAGATGCTATTAATTTCACACTCCCAAATTCGTCTGAATCTAAAAATTTGTGAACACCCAGAATGTATACTCACGAGCTACCACTGGTGCTATGATAGACAACTACTTTTATTTAGAAATACGTCGGAGGATAAATGCTTTCATTTAGTCACCTCCTTTCCGCTGAATAATATTCTAGTGTGCCGAAGGCGTTCGCTTTAAAAATTGCCGTAAATGGAAGGTTAAAAGCTGCGTTGGGTTAGGCGGCAAATATTGAGGTCAAGTCAGTATCGACTGCTGTGCGGGTTGCCGCACGCAGTCTTGTGGCTTCATTCGGCACTGTGCATCATATCGGTTGGAGAGGCCCGCCGTGTGTTCCGCGAATGTGAAAAACATTTCACCTCCAGTATACTGAGTGCGGGAGAAACACGAAGAAATAGTTACTTCTCAAGATAACGTGCGTGAGTTACTAAAACAGCAAAGTTTTCACCAAGCTGAAGCACAGCGAAATTTCTGGCGTATATCACCACGCCCATGAAAATTAAAGATTCATATTTTAGGAGACGAAAGAGGAGGAGAGGCGGATTTTCAAATGAGTTCTGGTGAAATTCCTGAGGACTGTACCTTAGTCGAAGCAGAAAAGACATGCTCGCGCGAAGGATATATCTGTATAATAAATAGTACGTGACGTATGCACTGAAAAAGTAACTCTGTCTTGGGTTTTTTGGTATGTTTTATGTGGCAATCAAACAATTTTCGAGTACTACTATTAATTACATGTGGGTTTGATAGCAAACTGTTCAAGCACTCATCTTACTCCACTGGACTGACAATTTCAGATTATGGTGACTATGTAGTAGAAGCTGTGTGCTGGGTACAAAAACGAGACAAGACACTTGTGCAAGAAATTCTTTTTCTAGGGCCATATAATCATTAGTGAACCTGGAACGTATCCGGAACTATATGTTTCAAACCCTCATTGATGTCACGAGGACGTTCATTTTGAGAGTGCTTCTTTATCACCCGTACTGATTTAATCTCATGCCTGTTATTACCTATACTTGGACGTCAGAAAGAGGTATAGGGAGGAAGAAGTTCCTTCTTGATGAAGACGTGTATTGGTCAATACCTGCGTGTTTACACATACAACAATTATTTTTGTATAGGGGAAACTACGCAAAAAAATATGCAGCTGATTCGACTTAGTAACAATAAACGATATTTCCGGGAAAATCACCCAGACTTTGATTTGACTCATAACAGTAAAGTCAACGGAAAAATGTCTCGTTACCAATGTTTCTTTTCTGTTCAGTGGTTGTCTGTGTAAGTAGTGTAGGTTCGACGTGTGTGTGGCTAAAGTGCATGATCGCTAAACTTATTCAGGCCACTCTAGCCGGCCGGCGGTAACGGTATTGTACTCGTATTCGAGCTGAAAGGGGGCTCAATGACATCCAATTTATATTCTTTCTTGGCTTGTTAGTATTGCTTAAAGCAAATGTCAGTATGATTCTTTCAACAAGCCCACAGCTGGAAGCTCTTCAGTTCCAAATGACCTAGCGTTCACGCAGCCTGTGATACCAGTGACGACAGAGCGTTAAATCATATCCTTACTTCCATAGTTTCATTAACATTTTTTCATTATGCAAGAAATAAGATGGATTCATCTTGTTTTTGAATCTCTCTTTTATTCACTTTTCAAACCGAGCTTCCCTTCCCCATGTTGTTCCAACAACAGAAGTGTGGTAGCCTTACCGATAGTGTCTCTGATAATTACATTAGAAAGTTCTATTAGCCACGAGTCAGAATGAAGAATCTTCAGATATTTGCTAATGCCTCGTCTGCTTGCCATACTGTTTTTCTTGGTAACATTTGGTAATGTTATCGAAATGATGGAGTGAACTAATCCGATGATCAAGCCAGGAGTCCAATTTTCATTATTCGGCCATGATGGGACTGCTCGTGAGATAGAAGCGTCAGACTTTTCCTTATTGTTGCCAGATATGTAAATAAACTGTACACGGCACTATCGTAGAAAAGTATTAACGTCCTTGCAGATCGTTTTCAATTTTTATTGATTGCTATCCCAATTTACATCGGTAAATTACGAACCGAAAAAGTGAACTTTTCGTTTCTAAAATACATTTCATTTTGTTTGACATTCGATGTACAGTAAACTCTATCGACAGTACTTGGAAGTTGCTAAACTTGACAACATGTTTCTTAAAAAGTTTGAGGTAGGTAGTTCACACTTATAAGACTATACAAGATCACAACGTCACTAGTCTTCTTCAAGAAACAACATTTCAGTGTTCTAAAAATTAGGTAAAAACCCTTTAAAATTTTAGTTAACCTTTTTGCCTCTTAGCCAATGGCTTTACTGAAGTGGTAACACCGGTTCACGTCAGACCACCGAAGTTAAGCGCTGTCGGGTTTGGCTAGCACTTAGATGAATGGGCATGCTGGGTACACTCAGCCCTTGAGGCCAATTAAAAGCTACTTGATCGAGAAGTAGCTGTTCCGGTCACGAAAGCTGACAACGGCCGGGAGAGCGGTGTGCTGACCAAATGCCCCTCCATATCAGTATCCAGTAACGCCTATCGTCTGAGGACGACACTGTGGTCGGTCGGTGTTGTTGGGCATTCAAAGCGCTGTTAGAACGAAGTTTTTTCTCTTGGCGTAGGCTTTTTTGTATGTAAACACCATTGAAGCTTTGAGTGGCCGTGCGGTTCTAGGCACTTCAGTTTGGAACCGCGTGACCGCTACGGTCGCAGGTTCGAATCCTGCCTCGGGCATGGATGTGTGTGATGTCCTTAGGTTAGTTAGGTTTAAGTAGTTCTAATTTCTAGGGGCTCATGACCTCAGATGTTAAGTTCCATAGTACTCAGATCCATTTTGGATGGCTACTCAGATTTCCATTGGTTTAAAGAATGTCGCTATTGCGGTTTGAATAGAAAAAAATTCTCGAAGTTGAATTATAAAAAAAAGTTCCGTTTACTGTTAGTAAGGTACTGATACATTCAGAAGGAAAATACTTTAAGACTTTTAATTGAGTACCGAAGTCCACAAGCGCGTATTTAGACCACGACATTCGAATTAATATCTTTATTCCTACACGCATCAATCACAATAGCTGGAGAGGTTTTTTGTTTTTAATTCTGGTTTTTCAATAAACGAAGCCGTTAGTAATTTAAGTCAAATTGCACAGTGCCCCAGCGATACAAGCCACGACGCTTTTTTAACTGCGGTGATGGAAGTCGAAAGTGTTACAACATGAACATAGAGAGAAAACACTACAAAACTGATCCTCCAGTATTTACATGACTGTGGGATGTACTGATTAAAATTTCATTCTATTGCGAACTTATCTTCTGTAGTTTCAGAACAGAAATAAGTCATCTCTATAAAAGAAGAATGGTGTGAGAACATGATTGCTATTGGGTATATCTAACGCTACAAGAACTTTTTGGGTGGAGAACACAACACGGCATGCACACCGGACGTGTATATGCAACATGTCGCCAATTTCAGACTTTGAGAACGCTCTAATTATTCACACGGGAGACATAGGAGCGTCAACAGATCACAGACATATATGTCGTGTCTGTTCATTTGGACATGTCTGAAAGAACAGACACCACATATATAATCAAGACGAGGACGGCCAATGATCCTTTCAGTGCAGGTGCACAACAAGCTCGAACTCTTACGGAATCGGAGAAATGCCGTGAATAATGTGGATAATGGGCGAGGGGCATTAGATCAGTAGTGTGTGATAAGCTGAGAATTTGGGTCTGATGGAAGGAGTGTTAGGGTAGTTTGTACAGCTGTGTTGACCACTGTGTCCAGATAGTGGAGCGGTCAGCGCATCTGCCTTGTAAGCAGGAGACCCGGGTTGGAATCCTAGTCGGGCATAAATTTTCAACGTTCACAGTTGATTTAAATCAATGCCCACTGGCATCTAATGTCATTAATTCCTTTGTGTCTTGAGATCACACTCAGTTGGCTGCAGTGCGATGAGTGCAGAACAAGTTACGACGAGATGGACTCAGGACAACAATATAGTAATAAGAGTAGGCATGGGTCTTCTCCATTCCCCAAAGGATAACAACACGAGAAGTTCGTAGGATTGCTTCACTGGCTGTGATGAACAGAAAGAAAACAACAGCAGAAACCAGGTTAGAGGTTACGAGCAGAGAGTCACTATGGATCATCCGGAACAGTTTACTGGAATTGGTTTGAGATCTGGACTTCGCATGCGTCTATAACTGCTGACACCATACTACTAACCACAGAGATTTAGTTGGTGTAGGTTCAGAGCCAACAGGGACACTGAATGGTGTTCTACGATATTCAGCGATGAGTCACTTGTGGCGGTCAGCTAACGCCAACGTGTCTGTAGAAGACATAGTGAAAGATCACAGGAAATAGAGATTCTTGATATCGCTCCAACTACTGGAGTGACAGTGTGGTGAGCTGTTACATATGACAACAAATCTTATTTGCTAATTATTGAAGTAGCGTGTGGCATTAACGGTAAACCATCTTGCCATTTCCTTCGTGACCAGTATACCAAGTAGCATATTTCAGCAGGATAATGCAAGACCCTACATAGCTGTTCACATCACAAACGCATTGAAGAATATACGGGTCCTTGACTGGCCTCTCCGGTACCTGGGTAAACATGATATTCTACAAAACATTAGACATTAAGATATTTTTCATACAGCTCACAAAGTACAGGTGTGCCGCAGGGGAATGTCGTAGGACCGTTTCTATTCACAATGTACATAAATGACCTTGTGGATAACATCGGAAGTTCACTGAGGCTTTTTGCGGATGATGTTGTGGTATATCGAGAGGTTGTAACAATGTAAAATCGTACTGAAATGCAGGATGATCTGCAGCGAATTGACGCATGGTGCAGGGAATGGCAATTGAATCTCAATCTAGACAAGCGTAATGTGCTTCGAATACATACAAAGAAAGATCCCTTATCACTTAGCTACAATATAGCAGTTCAGCAACTGGAAGCAGTTAATTCCATAAATTATATGGGAGTACGCATTAGGAGTGATTTAAAATGGAATGATCACATAAAGTTGATCGTCGGTAAAGCAGATGCCAGATCGAAAACAAAGGAAGTAGGTTACAGTACACTGGTTCGCCCACTACTTGAATACTGCTGAGCAGTGTGGGCTCCGTACCAGATACGGTTGACAGAAGAGATTGAGAAGATCCAACGGAGAGCAGCGCGCTTCGTTACAGGATCATTTAGTAATCGCGAAAGCGTTACGGAATGATAGATAAACTCCAGTGTAAGACTCTACAGGAGAGACGCTCAGTAGCTCGGTACGGGCTTTTGTTAAAGTTTCGAGAACATACCTTCACCGAAGAGTCAAGCAGTATATTGCTCCCTCCTACGTATATTGCGAAGAGACCATGAGGATAAAATCAGAGAGATTAGAGCCCACACAGAAGCATACCGACAATCCTTCTTTCCACGTACAATACGAGACTGGAATAGAAGGGAGAACCGATAGAGGTACTCAAGGTACCCTGCGCCACACACCGTCAGGTGGCTTGCGGAGTATGGATGTAGATGTAGATCCCTTTATTCAGTTCGTCGGAGGGACAGGTAGCCTATGAGCAACAAGGATGTGTTGCCAGGTAGTTGGAGCACACATGCTGGGAAAAATGATATGAAGATCCACCTAATACGGAGTACAGTCGCTTTTAGTGTCCGAAGCGACCTGAATCCTCTTGAAAAACGAGGAATAAAACATCATTAAGAGGTATTCTACTAGTTCCGAGGTTAACGAGGACTGAATTATTTTTACAATACAATGTAGTATCCACGGGAAATGACCATGTTTTGTGAGTTAGAAACATGACAAAGGAAAAGTTACGAGAAAAGAGATACTGGTCACCTAGGCTCGACAATAGCCAGAGCTTGGAGGGAGGTTTCGTAAAATCTCAGAAGATCCTAAACGCATAAAGAAAAATAATGACCAGAGGCACTAGGGCAGCGACTGTAAGATATAGCGACAACACTATAAACACTAAAAACAAAAGCGATATAATTTTAGACAAGGAGCAAGGGTATGTGGGGAATAAAGGGAGAGAGTCTTTGGAAGGGGCACCTACACGTCATGAAGAGCCTATTGCTGGCCGAAGACATGATTTAACGTCTTCCTCCAATGAGCTTCCGAAGAATAGTGCACTATTAGAGCCAATGAGATGGCGGCGGCACTTCGACAACAAGTCATGTCATGGACTGGCGGAGGCGAAGGGGAAAACTGAATAAAAGTCGGAAGAAGGGTGCCCCGGGAGGTCTACTGCAGTTAGGGTAGGAAGTTGGTAGTAGTAGCAGCAGGGCAATCGAAGAGAGTAGGCAGCCAGAGCTTAGCAAAGGTATCTGCAGTAGCTGCAGCGTAACTGATGGAATCCTAGTCGCTTGCCTACGAACTTCTGCGTGTCGTGTTATGGGTGGGAGCTCAATTAGTATTGACAGTTTCATTTTAAGTAGACCGAACGGTACTAGTTAGTCACGGTCTCTGTGTGAAGAACTGGTATTTTCGTGCGTGCAAGTCTAGTATATAAGGAGTTGATACTGTTTTCTAAATAAAGTCAGGAGTTGTAAGGCACTCATAGTGTTCGTCATTTTCGTACTTATTCCAAGCCTTACCTTTTGCGATAAGGGAATTTTAAAAACATAGTTAGGTCAAGACTACCTCTCACTTAGGCTAGCCGACTATTTCCCTTCTTCCCGAACCATGTCGCCCAATCCCAAGCAACATTCACTTTTGGGACGTGAAAACAACAATGTGCAGCATTGAATGTAGGGGAAGACGAGTTATTTATTTATCATATCCATCAAACAAGTCTTGAACATTTACTCATCGAATATGGATACCTAAAAGGATTTCGTAGACCTTACCAAATACTTTCTCGTTACAATATGTCAATAGGACCCTTTGAAAATCATAAATGACCGCCAAAACCGTCACAGAACCTCCAGCATCCCGCGTAGTTAGAGAAGGCAATCTGAATTTAAAGACTGCCCTCACATTCAAATATAAACGCGTTCTGCTGCAAAATAGTGTAGAACTAGATTCGTTGGACCACATTGCAAGTTCCCATTGATCTAAGGTGAAAATTTAATGATCGTTGCACAACTAATGTCATTTCTCCGAAGGGGAGAGGTATGGAAATAGCAACCCTACCATGACTGTGTTGTTCACGTAATTACCGTTGCACCGTTTTCTCTGACACTCTTTTCTCTGAATGCATATTAGTCACAGCAGTAGCTTTCGTGTCAGT
This sequence comes from Schistocerca gregaria, assembly GCF_023897955.1. Classification (NCBI taxonomy): domain Eukaryota; kingdom Metazoa; phylum Arthropoda; class Insecta; order Orthoptera; family Acrididae; genus Schistocerca; species Schistocerca gregaria. The sequence continues at coordinate 178,430,463 of NC_064931.1, read as the reverse complement.
TGCCTTATTATTAGAAGTAAAAACACTGTTCAAGGCTCTGCTTTAACTATCTTTTCACATGCTCATGATCTTTAAATGAGAGCCTTCGAATATTATGTTTATCCGGCGAAGTTTGCCATCAACTCTTTATTGTGTCATGACACAGGATATCACTAGCAGATTTGCAAGTTTTGTCGAGGATGCTACAACTGAGAGGACGCCGACAGTGGATCCTTAAGAAAAGTCTATAAGGTATACCATGACAGCTCATCTGCACGGAATCACAACATTAACAGGCATATTGGCGGCTAGGAACACATCCATACTTGCAATAGGACAAGAGAAAACAGAAGACCATGTCAGTGTATTACAAATAAGACAGAAACGCAACCTAAATGAAATGTTTAGACCGGAGCATTCATACAACCTTGCTTAACCCCTGCATATATCTGAAGTTGCCAAACCATTCAAGGTTGATGGGACGCATATGCCCCACTAAAGTAATACGAAGTTTTGAGCGTTGGGACATCTATATTTAATCACATCAGTCTAGTGCTGCTATGTAGCGAGATGCTTTTGGCACTTGGAGGAAAATACTACGAACCATGGGGGTGGATATATAGAAGGCAGCGTGCGAAGGTTCGGCTTGTATTTATAGCTGACACAGTGCGTATGTTTTGCGAACATCAGATGGAATCATCGTCTTCTCCGTTCCAAGAATGTTCGAAGTAAGTAATTGTGTTTTCTTATACACTAGAGACATTGTTTTGAAACATTAGTACACTGCTCAGTAATTCGCCTGTTTGTACATAATTTGTATTTAGTGGGCGTATATGCCCCAGAACGAAACACGCGCAAAGGTGAGGATGAGAAATTGCGTAACTGAGGAGTCTGAAAGTGTGACAGGACTCAGACAAGGAGATGGGTTGTTCCCCATCCTATTCAACTTTGCCCTCAAGAAGATCGTACGCGAGACCTTCCATGAGAACGAAGAGGTTGAAATCGAAGGAAAGAGACTGGCATACTTAGCCTATGCAGACGACATCTGTTTACTCTCTAGGTCGGAAGAGGAGTTGGAGCAAATGACGAAAGCACTAAAGGAGGCTGCCAGCAAATTTGGACTAAACATAAACGAAGCCAAGACAGAGTAATTAGTTTTGACGCGTGGTCATTGTCAGACTGCTGATCATCTACAATCACTGCAGGTTGGGGACCAGTCCAACAAGAGAGTGCAAGAATTCAAATACCTAGGGGCACTTTTCACTGAGAACTCGTCATGTGAAGCAGAAATCAATGCCAGAATACAAGCAGGAAACCGATCTTACCACAGCCTAGCACAACTGCTTCGGCCCAGATATCTCACAGTCCAAGGTTCGACTGTACAAAACCTTGATCCAGCCTGTTGTTCTATATGGCTGTGAGACATGGAGTATCCGGAGACAGGACTTCCATAAGCTTCTTGTTTTTGAGAGAAAAGCGCTTCGGAAGATCTTCGGTCCGGTTCTGGACGGAGATACAGGGGAATGGAGGATCAGATACAACCAAGAGCTTGAGGAACTATACCAGCAGCCCAACATAGCAGGAACTGTAAAAGCCAAACGAATGCAGTGGGCCGGCCATGTGGCCCGGATGGAGGATCACAGGTGGCCTCGGAAGCTCCTGGGAGACCCAAGAAGCGTTGGAGGGATGGAATCCATGAAGATCTAAGCCAAGTGTCAATAGATGTGAACGGATGGTGGATAGCAGCAATGGACAGAACACAGTGGAAGAGGAAACTTGTAGATGCGTGCGGTCCACTGGGCCTGATCACGTAGTAGTAGTAGTAGTAGTAGTAGTAGTAGTAGTATATGCCCCAGAAATCTTCACAGAATGTAGAAAACGTTTGTATATGGTATGTTTTGCAACTTTTTCTTGAAAATTTTTGTGCAATATTTCATGTTTTTCATTATCATGACAACAGATATGTTTTGGTACTGATTTTTTACTCTATTTTTCCCATTAGACATACTGATAAAATAATCTGCAAACAAAAATTTAACACTGAAATCCTAGGCTCAGAAGAAAACATTGACTTAGTTACGTTCGTGGGACACATATCCCACACCCCTTCGATTTTCAAAATCATCCAACTTAAAACTTTTTGATAGTGGAAGTTCATTACTGATCATAACGGAAGACAGTTTTTGATATTTCTTTTTTAGAATATACTCCTGTGTGAAATATATTTTAATCACGAAAGGGTTAACTTTGTTTAAATACATATAAATAAAATTTGTAGTGCTAAATAACACATTTTTGCTAATCCTCGTGATTTTATTAAGTCATAGCACACAAAACATAAAACGCATTAGGCCATTACTTGACACAACAATCAAATTACGAATTAGGACAAGGAGAATATTTCTCAGCCTGACACAGAGATGATTTTTATATCTATAAAATTTTGTGTTGTTATTCTGATATATGTTGAATAAAAACATAATTCAAGTGTCAGCTAGATACGCAGTACATAATTACAATCACAGATTAACGCAGAGAAAGTGTGGAGTGTGGTATTAGATGGTAGCCGATTTTAGCTGAAAAAGCTGACTGCATAGGTCTGTCACACGTTCGAACATTGTACATCTTAAATGAAGAATAATTATGTAAAATTTTCGCAAGATGTATGCCGCTTTTATTGAATACCTACATCTACATCCATACTCTGGAAACCACTGCGAATTTCGTGGCACAGGGTACTTCTCATCACCTTAATTATTAGAGCTTATTCGGGTTCCATTCACGTATGTAGCGTACGAAGAATGACGGCTTAAACTCCTCTGTGCGTTCTATAATTAATCTAGTCTTGAACTCACGATCCCTATGGGAGCAATACGTAGAGGCTTGCTCTATATTCCTACCTGTAGATTTCTGATTTAAAGCTGATCCTTGAAACTTTGTAAGTAGGCTTCCTCAGGATAGTTTGTGCCTATCTTCAAGAGTTTGCCAGTTCAATTTCTACAGCATCTCTGTGACACTCTTCCACAAGTCAAACAAATATGTCACCATTCTAACTGCCTTTCTCTGCATACGTTCAATATCGTCTGCTATTCCTCTTTGGTACAAGTTCTACATACTTGAGGATGGTTCGCATGAGTGATTTGTTGACAATCTCCTCTGTAGACTGACTACATTACCCTGGCATTCTACCAGTGAACCGAAGTCTGCTACCTGCCTTACCCACGACTGATCCAATGTGGTAGTTCCCTTTCATGTCCCTACTAAGTGTTACATTAAGGTATTTGTACGAGTTTCCCAATGCAAAAAAATGTTCAAATGTGTGTGAAATCTTATGGGACTTAACTACTAAGGTCATCAGTCCCTAAGCTTACACACTACTTACCCTAAATTAGCCTAAGGACAAACACACACACCCATGCCCGAGGGAGGACTCGAACCTCCGCCGGGACCAGCCGCACAGTCCACGACTGCAGTGCCCAAGACCGCTCGGCTAATCCCGCGTGGCTTCCCGGTTCCAGCTGTATCTCACTGATATTATATTCACAGGATACTACGTTTTTTAGTTTTGTGTACTGCACAGTTTTAGATTTCTGGGCATTTACCATAAAGCAAGTTGCCGCTGTCTGCACCACTCTGAAATCTTGTCAGAAAACGGACCGATTATTTTTGCAGTTGTTTAGGTGATGAAGAACAACGCAGACTGAATTTATAAACATTGTTGGAGTGTATTAAAGGGAATTAGTCTGATTCTGTTGACAGATGGGTTACTGTGCCTAACACACAGGAAAAACAGTGGATGGAGACTGGTGATCTTTCTCCAGAAAGTCGAAGAAGATTTCATCTACTAGACAAATAACGACCATGACTCTCTGGGATACAAAGAAGTGACTTTGACTGAATACTTTACAGAGGAAGCAGCTACTCGGGTAGCAGAGTACTTGTGGAGCGCACATGAGGATCTTTTTGGAGAGGCAGTAGTCTGAGGTGCTCTGATGAACAGTCGCCAATCGATATGCAGCGAGGGAAGTCAAACCGTGTTCAAAACAATGTCACTTCCACTGTCACAATTTTATCAGTAAACTGTCAAACTATTCGTAATTAAGTTCCCGAATTTACTGTCCTCCAGGAAAGTTCTCTCGCTCAAATTATTCTTGGGGTCGAGAGCTGACTGAAACCCAAAGAACCCAAAGAGGAAAGCTCTGAGATATTTAGCGAGTCGTGCAACGTATATCGGAAAGACAGATTATAGGCCATAGGAGGGGGAATGTTCATTACCGTTGAGAAAAATGTCTCCATTCAGGACGAAGTCGAGTGTGACAGTGAAGTCATCTGGTCACGTATAACCGGTGTAGGTGAAACCAAGTTAATTGTTGGATGTTTTTACCGGCCACCCGATTCTGCTGCGACAGTTCTAGAGTCAGTCAAAGAAAGTCTATGGTCAATAGCGTAAATACTCAGATGGTGCATTACTAACTGGGGACTAGTTTAACGTCTGGAGTGTAGAGTGGGAGTCTACGAATTCATTGCGGGGAGTACAGACAGGCAGTCATGCGAAATACTTTTGAACACGTTTTCTGAAAATTGTTTTGAGCAGCTAGATCGGCAGCATACCTTAGATCTTGTAGCTACAAATAAGTCGGGCTTATCGACAATGTCAGTATAGAAACGGGGAAGAAGGCTGGGAAAGTGTTTCTGCTAGACAGAGCAGATAAGCAGTTATTAGCATCTCATTAAGACAGTCGACTGGCATCACTTAGTTCCAGTAAGATGGATGTAGAGGAATCATGGGCAACGTTTAAGTGTATTGCAAAGCATGGTCTCAAGAGTTACGTGCCTAGTAACAGGATAAAGAATGGAAAAGCCGCACCATGGTTTAGTAATGAAATGCTGAGGAAGTAAAAGGCTGTTGCACTCTCAGTTCGAAAGGCAACACACAAATGACGACAAGCGAAGGTTAGTAGAGATTCGTGCGTCTGTGAAAAGATCTATGCGTAATCATACAACAATTAACATCGTCACACCTTAGCAAAAGATCTGGCACAGAACCTGAGAAAATTTTGGTCTTACGTAAAATCGCTAAGCGGGTCTAAGGATTCCAATCAGTCCCTTGTTGACCAGTCTGGTGTGGAAGTTGAAGATAGCAAAACGAAAGCCGAAGTTTTAAAATTCACGTTCAAGAAATCGTTCACACAGGAGGATCGTAGAAACATACCGTCATTTGATGATCGGAGAGACTCCCATACGGATAACACAATAATAAGTACTCCTGTCGTAGAGAAGCAACTGAAAGATTTCAAAGCAAATAAATCACCAAGTCCGGATGTAATCCCAATCCGATTTTACAAAGAGTACTCTACCGCATTCGCCCCCTACCGAGCTTGCATTTATAGTGAATGTCTAGCCCAGCAAAAAGCTCCAAGCGACTGGAAAAAAGCGCAGGAGACTCCAGTATATAAGAAGAGTAAAAGAACTGACTCCTACAATTACAGATCAATATCCCTAACTTCTGTTTGCTGTAGAATCCTTGAACATATTCTCAGTTCGAATGTAATAAACTTTTTTGTGACTGAGAAGCTTATGTCCACGAATCAGCATGGTTTTAGAAACCATAGCTCATGAGAAGTCCAGCTTGCCCTTTTTTCACGTAATATACTGCGAACTATGGATGAAGGGCAACAGGCAGATTCCATATTTCTAGATCTCCGGAAAGCGTTTGACACGGTGTCCCATTGCGAACTGTTAACGAAGGTACGAACATATGGAATAAGTTAATAGATACGTGAGTGGCTCGAAGACTTCTTAAATAAAAGAAGCCAGTATGTTGACCTCGACGGTGAGTGCTCATCAGATACAAGAGTATCGCCAGGAGTACCCCAGGAAATTGTGATAGGACCGCTATTGTTCTCTCTATATATAAACAATTTGACGAACAGGGTGGGGAGCAATCTTCGGTTGTTTGCTACGGTGTGAAGACGCCATAGGACAATGCCAGGTTGTGTTCACTGGACTTGGGCATGCATCTGCGTCCCCTCCAGCTTGGTGTGACAATAAAGAGTGATGCCATGGTGTACGGTAAGGTGTCGAAGTTGAATGACTATAGGAAGATACAAGACGGCTTAGACAAAATTGCCAGTTAGTGTGATGAGTGGCAGCTAACCCTAAATGCAGAAAAAATGTAAGTAATGCGGAAGGTTAAACCTGTAATATTCGGCTACAGTATTACTGGTATACTGCTTGACACAGTCAAGTCGTTTAAATATCTGGGCTTAGCGTTGCAAAGCGATATAAGGTGGAACGAGCATGTGGGAACTGTGGCAGGGAAGGCGAATGGTTGACTTCCGTTTATTGGGAGAATTTTAGAAAAGAGTGGTTCACCTGTAAAGGAGATCGCATATAGGACGCTGGTGCGACCTATTCTTCAGTATTGCTCGAGAGTTTGGGATCCTCACCGGGTCGGATTGAAGGAAGACATCGAAGCAATTCAGAGGCGGGCTGCTAGATTTATTACTGGTAGGTTCTAACAACACGTCAGTGTTACAGAAATGCTTCGGGAACTCAAATGGGAATCTCTGTAGGGAAACACTATTGCGTTTTAAGTTGACTGTTGAACGATTCTACTGCCGGTAACAACATTGCGCGAAAGAATCGCGAACATAAGCTACGAGAAATGAGGGCTCATACAGAGGCAGATAGATAGTCGTTTTTCCTCACTCTATTTGCGAGTGGAACGGAAATGGGAATGACGAACCGTACGATGGCTTGCGGAGTATCTATGTAGATGTAGGTGTAGATGTAACATAATAACTTGCGAACACTACGGAACGTTTCTGAATGAAATGGTTAAAGAAATATTTGGAAAGATACTCCGACTGATAAGAAAAAAATATCATCTTTCATTAGGACAAGGCACCAGCCAACCAACGTGTCTTGTCAATCAGAAATCTATGGGACACGAATCGTTAGAACATACATTCTGTTTGTCAGATTTTGCACCCTGTGATTTAGTTCCATCAGTTACAAAATATAAAACAGTATTACTCGTAGACTGAAAACACGCTGTGCTCGGTCAAGATTTTATGAAAGCAGGAATGGGCACTGCAAAGAAAAATAACCCTTTTTTCCTTGATACCCAAGAACACAGACTGCCATACCTGGAAATTATCTCCCTGTCGTCATAATGTTATGAAGTACATACTACGTGCTCAACAGCGGTTTTTATGTGGTTTTTTTCCCAGGAACTGAAGTTTGTACGAACCATTGACTCCTCGTTGATGGAATCTAGCGACAGGACGGTGACGTGGAAGTAGACGATTGTGGGCTGTCCCTGCACCTTGGGCGCACGGTTCTTGTCGTAGTGCTTGGGGTTGATAGGCAGGATGTCGCGCAGCGAGAGGCTCGTTTCCGGTGGCATCGTAGGCGACGGGTTCGCCTCCGGCACCTCGACGACGCGGCTTGCGCTGCAACACAGTACACGGTTACATCGTACCAGTCAGTTTCAGGCATAAACTTGCTTACACGTACAAAGTGTGAAAAATAAAAGTGATCCGAAAAAAAATTGTAAGACTGACGCGGACTTAACCTATATTAATGAACTGGAAAACAGCCCATCACTTTGTACGTCATTCGTCTCGTCAAAATGTCATACACACATCAAAAAAGTTTTTCATCTCCTCGGTTCCGAGAGTTCCGGAACCTGTACAGAAAGTTGGAATGCAGATCAACATAAACATCGTTTCTGTCCTTTTTATTGCTCATGAAAACCACACATCGCATGTTGTACTACCATACAGCGAGACCTTCAGAGGTGGTGGTCCAGATTCCTGTATACACCGTTACCTCTAATACCAAGTAGAACGTCCTCTTGCAGTGATGCATGCCTGTATTCGTCGTGGCATACTATAAACAAGTTCATCAAGCCATTGTTGGTCCAGATTGTCCAATTCCTCAACGGTGATTCGGCGTAGATCCCTCAGAGTGGTTGGTGAGTCACGTCGTCCATAAATAGCCCTTTTCCATCTAACCCAGGCATGTTTCGACAGGGTTCATATCTGGAGAACATTCTAGCCACTCTAGTCGTTATCCTGAAGGAAGTCATTCACCAGATTTGCACGATGGGGGCGCGAATTGTCGTCCATGAAGACGAATGCCTAGCCAATATGCTGCCGATATGGTTGCACAATCGGTCAGAGGTTGGCGTTCACGTATCGTACAACCGTTACGGCACCTTCTATGACCACCAGCGGCATACTTTGGCCCAGCATAATGGCACCCCAAAACAGCAGGGAACCTCCACCTTGCTGCACTCTCTGGACAGTGTGTCTAAGGCATTCAGCCTAACCGTGTTACCCCCAAACACGTCTCCGACGATTGTCTGGCTGAAGGCATATGCAACACTCATCGGTAAAGAGAACATGATGCCAATCCTGAGCGGTCCATTCGGCATATTGTTGGGCCCATCTGTACCGTGCTGCATGGTGTGGTTGCAAAGATGCACCTCGCCATGGACTTTGGGAGTCAAGTTGCGCATCATGCAGCCTATTGCGCAGTTTGAGTAGTAACACGATGTCCTGTGGCTGCAAGAAAAGCATTATTCAACATGGTGGCGTTGCTGTCAGTGTTATTCCGACCCATAGTCCGATACGGAGCGGTCATCCACTGCAGTAATAGCCCTTGGACGTCCTGAGCGAGGCACGCCATCGACGGTTCCTGTCTCTCTGTATCTCCTCCATGTCCGAACAACATCACTTTGGTTCACTCCGAGACGCCTCTACACTTCCCTTGTTGAGAGTCCTTCCTGGAACAAAGTAACAATGCGGTCGCGATCGAACCACGGTATTCTCCGTCTAGGCATGGTTGAACTACAGGCAATATGAACCGTGTACTCCCTTCCTGGTGGAATGACTGGAACTGTAAGGCTGTGGACCCCCTCCGTCTAATAGGCGCTGCTGGATTGGATTGTTTGGTGGAGGAGACCAGACAGCGAGGTCAGTGGTCTCATCGGATTAGGGAAGGACGGGGAAGGAATTCGGCCGTGCCCTTTCAAAGGAACCATCTTGGCATTTGCCTACAGCGGAAAACCTGAATCAGGATGGTCGGACGCGGGATTGAACCGTCGTCCTCCCGAATAGGTGCTGCTCATGCATGGTTGTTTACATCTTTGAACAGTCAAAGGGACTGTGTCTGTGATACAATATCTACAGAAACGTCTGTCTTGAGGAGTTCTGGGAGCCGGGGTGATGCAAAACTTTTTTAAGTGTAGGTATATTGGCGATGTAATGAGTTGTACATCGTTAAGCTTAAGGATATTTGAAGCCAACAAGGGCACTCCAAGATAGAAGATCAGAGGCACAATGCACAGAGCAAGCAAATGTGTTAGAGTTTAAGCTACTGGAGGTCAACAGTAACGCTAGAGCCCTGCGAAATGCTGACGCTCTGGGCAGCTATCTCATGGGAGAAGTTTCATTTCAGAGAAATAACTAACTGCGTCTACCGCCTAGACGCTGTTGTAAGGTATTACAGGAGAAAATGGTGACAAAAAAGCACATCTTAGCAGACGCAGCAAGCTGCCCCTGAGAATCGCAACGTCAGTGGGTTTATGCAGGTTAGAGTGCCACAACAGAGGTCCCCACTCACGAAAGATCTCTGGGAGGGGCCAAGTGACGAACATAACTTTTGTTGCTGGCTATAAGAGGAAGTACAGTGACGTTTAGGTTTCAGCTGAACGCAGTTGCTACCAAACTTGTAGTTTGTTAATGCAAAGTCCAGAAACATCCCTTTCTACCGAGTAAGAAAAGGGCTGGAATCCGAATATGGTTGGGCAAAAGGCTTTTTGGAGATGCAGTACCACTCGTCAGATTGGCCGAAGCCTGTAAAATACCAGTGGATTGGGGGGGGGGGGGGGGGTCGACAATAGGAAGGGAAAGACAGTGCGCCGCCACAATCCTTTAAAAACTCATATTTTTGTATTCAGATAGAGTTCTCAGATCTTTGAGACGCCAAGCCCGTGTTGCTTGTTGCCAGCCTCGGTATGCTCCGACAAGCCTGTTTTTCTTACTCGGAGCTATGCTGTCAAACTTTTTATTTAAAATGTTGTTAGCGTTCGCTACTTGTGTTAGCGCTCACCCACGGATTCAAATCCTGACTTCTGTTGTACAGTGTGATCAAAAAGTCAGTATAAATTTGAAAACTGAATAAATCACGGAATAATGTAGATAGAGAGGTACAAATTGACAAACATGCTTGGAATGACATGGGGTTTTATTAGAACCAAAAAAACACAAAAGGTCAAAAAATGTCCGACAGATGGCGCTTCATCTGACCAGAATAACAATAATTAGCATAACAAAGTAAGACAAAGCAAAGATGATGTTCTTTACAGGAAATTCTCAATATGTCCACCATCATTTCTCAACAATAGCTATAGTCGAGGAATAATATTGTGAACAGCACTATAGAGCATGTCCGGAGTTATGGTGAGGCATTGGCGTCGGATTTTGTCTTTCAGCATCCCTAGAGATGTCGGTCGATCACGATACACTTGCGACTTCAGGTAACCCTAAAGCCAATAATCACACGGACTGAGGTCTGGGGACCTGGGAGGCCAAGCATGACGAAAGTGGTGGCTGAACACACGATCATCACCAAACGACGCCCGCAAGAGATCTTTCACTCGTGTAGCAATATGGGGTGGTTCTAATAAAACCCCATGTCATTCCAAGCATGTTTGTCAATTTTTACCACTCTATCTACATTATTCCGTGGTTTATTAAGTTTTCAAATTTATACTGACTTTTTGATCACCCGGCAAAACCAGTTGCCTCCTTTTTTCCAGTTTTTAGAATTAGCCTTCAGTGTAGTAGTTAGAATGCTGGCTAATAAATAGTGTTAATAAGATCTCTGAGATCCGTGAGTCCTCTGCAGCAACCAACCTATCCAGTCTCAAAATCCGTGCCTCTCTTAGGTGCCCTGTGACAGTGTTGGCGCTGATCCATCCAATCCGCCTGATTTTGCTGAAAGTGTGTCTTTCTGCGTTTTCTCCTAACCGCTTGGAAATAGCAGACTGCTCTGTAACCCCTTGTCTTCCCCCTATCCTGTTTTAGGACACAGCAGAACTATCGCATATTGAGTTCTGCCGGTGGTCTCTGAGTGAAGGGGATCAGAGCTTTTGGATCGCCAGTTTTTCATTTCTTCAGATGAGACTGTCAGGGTACGTGAAGTCACAGAAGATGCGCCATTATGCATCCCGATCAACACTTTGAGAAGCCGGTGAGTAATCTCAGCGTTTCTGTTTGATATGCAATGGCCGGCCGCGGTGGCCGTGCGGTTCTGGCGCTGCAGTCCGGAACCGCGGGACTGTTACGGTCGCAGGTTCGAATCCTGCCTCGGGCATTGGTGTGTGTGATGTCCTTAGGTTAGTTAGGTTTAAGTAGTTCTAAGTTCTAGGAAACTTATGACCTAAGATGTTGAGTCCCATAGTGCTCAGAACCATTTGAACCATTTTTTTTATATGCAATGTCTGGTATCCGCAGCTTAAAACGATTCTTTCACCAAACTGTTAATGCTAACCAGTACGTCAAAAACTGCTTAATCCGTATGTGGATCAACACACAAAAGATGAACGACTGTATGGATATTTTCAGGAAGACGGAACAACAGCACAAACCTCCTTGACAAACTTGTCACGAGTGCGAGAAGTGTTCGGTGAGGAGATGACAATCAGTAGAGGCAATGAAATCTTCGAGCTACCTCGGATCATCTGATCTCTCTTCCTGTGATTTTTTCCTGTGTAGAAAACTGAAGAATCAGGTGGACCCAAATAATCGTCACATACTGAATGAGCTACAGCAGAACACTAAAAACACTATTGTTACTACCGTCAGAGATAGCTGCTACGTGTGTTTCTCAGTTTGATAAATCGATCACAGCGCTATATCGACGTCAACTGTGACTATTTTCAACAGCTACTGTTATGTTCATTAACAACAGTCAACCCTCATCAGCATTATTATAAATACGCTCGTGTGGAAAACTTGACGACGAAAGTAACTTTCGCGTCAAGTGTCACTGCCATGTAACATTGCTCGATGCTACTTGTATCATACATAGGTGTGCAATACTTAAGGACGAAAGTAACATTCGCAAGATGTGCCATTGAAAAGTAGCATAGCTCGGTGAAACATAGGCCCCTAGTTGAAGGAACTGCTACAGCGTAGTACGAAAAATAACTGTTAGAAATACACATTGAGACGAACAGCACTGACACTTTTATTTGAAGACAATAGTTACACTGAAGTCAACGCGATTTATAATGCTCCCATACAAATTACGAAATGTGGGGCATGGTTCTCAATAGGGTGTGTGATCACCACGGCCAGCAGTAAATGCTCTGCAAAGTGCTGCCGTGCGGCCCACAAATTTGTTAAGGAGCTCTTGTGGTAGAGTGTTCCATTCCTCCACCAGAGCGATTCACAACTGCTGGGTGGTCTTCCGGTCCAGATGGTACACCAATCAGGTTCCTTTCAGAGTATGCAGACACAATAGCGCCTTTCTTAGCAATCATATACAACCGCTCACTTGACGAAAGGCCTGTTCCCAAAGACTGGAAAGTAGCACAGGTCACACCAATATTCAAGAAGGAAACAGGAGTAACCCATTGAATTACAGACCCATATCACTGACCTCAATTTGCAGTAGGATTTTGGAGCATTTACTGTGCTCGAACAGTATGAATCATCTTGAAGAAAATGGCTTATTGATACACATCCAACACGGATTCAGAAAATATCGTTCTTGTGCAACACAGCTAGCTCTTTATTTCCATGAAGTAATGAGTGCAGTCGACAAGGGGCCTCAGATCGATTCCATATTCCTGGATTTAAAGAAGGCTTTTGATACATTTCCTCACAATCGACTCTTAATCAAATTGCATGCATATTGAGTATCGTCTTAGTTGTGTGACTTGATTCGTAATATCCTCTCAGAGAGGTCACAGTTCGAAGTGATAGACGGTAAATCATCGAATAGAACAGCCGTGTACCGCAAGTCTCTAGAGGAACGGAAGGTTCCAAATGATTGGAAAAGAGCACAGGTAGTCCCAGTCTTCAAGAAGGGTCGTCCAGCAGATGCGCAAAACTATAGACCTATATCTCTGACGTCGATCTGTTGTAGAATTTTAGAACATGTTTTTTGCTCGAGTATCAGGTCGTTTTTGGAAACCCAGAATCTACTCTGTAGGAATCAACATGGATTCCAGAAACAGCGATCGTGTGAGACCCAACTCGCTTTATTTGTTCATGAGACCCAGAAAATATTAGATACAGGCTCCCAGGTAGATGCTATTTTCCTTGACATCCGGAAGGCGTTTGATACAGTTCCGCACTGTCGCCTGATAAACAAAGTAAGAGCCTACGGAATATCAGACCAGCTGTGTGGCTGGATTGAAGAGTTTTTAGCAAACAGAACACAGCATGTTGTTATCAATGGAGAGACGTCTACAGACGTTAAAGTAACCTCTGGCGTGCCACAGGGGAGTGTTATGGGACCATTCCTTTTCACAATATATATAAATGACCTAGTAGATAGTGTCGGAAGTTCCACGAGGCTTTTCGCGGATGATGCTGTAGTATACAGAGAAGTTGCAGCAACAGAAAATTGTAGCGAAATGCAGGAAGATCTGTAGCGGATAGGCACTTGGTGCAGGCAGTGGCAACTGACCCTTAACATAGACAAATGTAATGTATTGCGAATACATAGAAAGAAGGATCCTTTATTGTATGATTATATGATAGCGAAACAAACACTGGTAGCAGTTACTTCTATAAAATATTTGGGAGTATACGTGCGGAACGATTTGAAGTGGAATGATCATTTAGAATTAATTGTTGGTAAGGCGGGTACCAGGTTGAGATTCATTGGGAGAGTCCTTAGAAAATGTAGTCCATCAACAAAGGAGGTGTGGTTACAAAACACTCGTTCGACCTATACTTGAATATTGCTCATCAGTGTGGGATCCGTACCAGATCGGGTTGACAGAGGAGATAGAGAAGATCCAAAGAAGAGCGGCGCGTTTCGTCACAGGGTTATGTGGTAACCGTGATAGCGTTACGGAGATGTTTAGCAAACTCAAGTGGCAGACTCTGCAAGAGAGGCGCTCTGCATCGCGTTGTAGCTTGCTCGACAGGTTTCGAGAGGGTGCGTTTCTGGATGAGGTATGGAATATATTGCTTTCCCCTACTTATACCTCCCGAGAAGATCACGAATGTAAAATGAGAGAGATTCGAGCGCGCACGGTGGCTTTCAGACAGCCGTTCTTCCCGCGAACCATACGCGACTGGAACAGGAAAGGGAGGTAATGACAGTGGCACGTAAAGTGTCCTCCGCCACACACCGTTGAGTGGCTTGCGGAGTATAAATGTAAATGTAGATGTAGATGTAGAAGTGATATCTGGCGTTCCGCAAGGTAGTGTCATAGGCCCTCTGCTGTTCCTGGTTTATATAAATGATCTGGGTGATTATCTGAGCAGCCCCCTTAGATTGTTTGCAGGTAGTGCTGTAATTTACCATCTAGTAAAATCATCAGACGATCTATTCCAATTACAAAATGATCTAGAGAGAATTTCTGTATGGTGGGAAATGTGGCAATTGACACTAAACGAAGAAAAGTGCGAGGTCATCCACATGGGTACTAAAAGAAATCCGATAAATTTTGGTTATACGATAAATAGCACAAATCTAAGGGCTTTCAATTCGACTAAATACCTAGGAATTACAATTACGAGCAACTTAAATTGGGATGACCCCATAGATAATATTGTGGGGAATGCGAAGCAAAGACTGCCCGTTGTTGGCAGAACACTTAGAAGATGCGACAAACCCTCCAAGGAGACAGCCTACTTGTCCGTCCTCTGCTGGAATACTGCTGCACTGTATGGGATCCTTACCAGGTGAGATTGACGAAGGACATCGAGAAAGTGCAAAGAAGGGCAGCTCGTTTTATGTTATCGCGCAACAGGGGTGAGAGTGTCACTGATATGATACGCGAATTGGGGTGGCAGTCACTGAAACAAAGGCGGTTTCCTTTGCGGCAAGATCTATTTACGAAGTTTCAGTCACCAACTGTCTCTTCCGAATGGGAAAATATTTTGTTGACACCCACCTACGTAGGGAGAAATGATCATCATAATAAAATAAGAGAAATCAGAGCTCGAACGGAAAGATTTAGGTGTTTCCTTTTCCCACGCGCCAATCGAGAGTGGAATGGTAGGGAAGTAGTATGAAAATGGTTCGATGAACCCTCT
Organism: Schistocerca gregaria; assembly: GCF_023897955.1. Taxonomy (NCBI): domain Eukaryota; kingdom Metazoa; phylum Arthropoda; class Insecta; order Orthoptera; family Acrididae; genus Schistocerca; species Schistocerca gregaria. The sequence goes on along the minus strand of NC_064931.1, from coordinate 178,415,188 downwards.
GCCAGGCACTTCAGTGTGAATTGCAGAGTAACCATGTAGATGTAGATGGAGATGTAGAGGTGCATGTGGACGTGCTGCAACACGTCTCCCCAACGCATCCCCCACGTGCTTGATGGCATTTAACTCGGGCGAATGGGCAGGCCAGACCGGTAAACGAATATCTTATCGTTCCAAGAGCTCATCCTCTTCCTACTCCTATTTCTGCGCTGTTCGATGCGGTCGGGCGTTGTAATCCATAAGAATGAAGTCAGGGCCAAGGGCACCTCTGAAAAGTCTCACATGGTAACATGGCAGCATATTTCCTCTCAACGATTAACAGGTTAGTTAAGTGTCCTTTAAACGAGACGAGTATTAATGCTGAATTACATGCACTGGCTATGAGCCATGAAATTAAACAGCCCTTTTGTTTTACATTCGTGTTTTGAAAGTACCGTATTTCCAATGGTATCTAATAAGTGATTTCGCGCAATATAATAAATCTCATAAAGTTTATTATTCCATTTATTTACTAGTAGGTCATGCTTGTACAATATATGTTAGCAATATTTTGCATTTAAAAATGAAGCCATAATTAAGAAAATTTAGGTTAGCGTTGTTATCTTTCAGTATTTTATATAATATGATGTATATCCTACGTAAAAGTCTTTTTTATTGTGTACGCCAGTTTCAGCATAAAATAAGCAAGGTTTTGTGGATAGTTACTCATAAAAATGTTAAACTTTTAATTTTTAATTTAATAAATTTACGCTGTAGTTTTGTTGACTTGATTGTTGAAAAACGTATGAATAGGAGGAGCACAAGGCTCAAGAATAGCCAGTTGGAGATAGTTTTGAGACGCAACCACTGTGTCACCACCGTGTCGCACGTCTGTAATTGTTGTAATACAGTATTGTGACTATGTAGCCTGTTATGTGGAGTGGACTCTCACTAAGAAGAAATGGTGCAGCTTGTCATAAATAAAACGACTTGGTGCCTCGATTATTTCATGGAATTCATGTAACTTGATCCAGTTAGCTGATGAAATGGACTGAGGCGACGACTACTTCAGAAGCAGCAGCAGGAAGAAGATTTCTCCGAGTTACACCGAACTAAGATACGTATAAGAAATCAACTGAACTATATAAGTGTCACTACAGAAGTGATTACTAAAGTGTAATGTTTTGGAAACTACTCTAGCAGTAAACAATTGGCATTGTGTCAAAGTAATTCTTTGAGTGGTGGAGGCCGATGTGATCAGTAAGAAACACCCCCACGATCACACGTTTCTTGATGTCTATGGAACACAAGAACAACAACAAATTTTTGAGGTTATTTGTTTAAATCAAATAACCTCTCTTCGATGTTGAAAATTTTAGCCCCAGCAAAATTTCACTGTCTCCCCACGTAACAACAGTTTCGTTACACACAGAACTAGTTACGAAATTATATAAAAAACATAAAGACCATAGTAAGAGTAGAAATCAGATTACTTTAGAAAAGAGCAAGCAAGCAGAAAAAGGTAAGTTTATGACCTTACCACACTGGGTTCATATCTCCGACAAACAAGTTATTTGTTTCGAAAAACTAGACTGCAAATCGGCCTCAGCACAGAGAACAATGTACCATCACGTCTTATACACAGTATCGATAAGAGCCAAATATATAAAATCTCAGGGGTGTACAAAGTAACACGTAGTGACTGCGATGAATTTTATGCTGGGCAAACAGTGAGAAACCTGGAAACGAGATTTAGAGAACATAATAGTGTTAGTAAAGTTAATCCCTCACCATTCAATGCTCATTTAAGATAGCACAGTAACAGAAAGATTAACATTCGTCACAAAGTAGAAAAAGGCAAATTATTAAATATTCTAGAAGAAACTGAAATAGACACCCATGTGACAAAACAACCAGACAACATACTTAATGAACAAACAAAGTTACGGGATAAGATGTATACACAAAATTTCAACAGTGTCTTAACCGAATAATTTTGGTTTGCAGTATATGAGTGCTATTGACAAGGGATTTCAGATCGATTCCCTATTTCTGGATTTCCGGAAAGCTTTTGACACAGTACCACACAAGCGGCTCGTAGTGAAATTGGGTGCTTGTGAAATATCGTCTCAGTTATGTGACTGGATCTGTGATTTCCTGTCAGAGAGGTCGCATTTCGTAGTAACTGACGGAAAGTCATCGAGTAAAATATATGTGATTTCTGGCGTTCCCCAAGGTAGTGTAGTGTTGTAGGTCCTTTGCTGTTCCTTATCTATATAAAAGATTATGGAGACAACCTGAGCAGCCGTCTTAGGTTGTTTGTAGATGACGCTGTCGTTTATAGACTAATAAAGTCATAAGAAGATCAAAACAAACTGCAAAACGATTTGGAAACGATATCTGAATGGTGCGGAAACTGGCAGTTGACCCTAAATAACGAAAAGTGTTAGGTCGTCCACATGAGTGCTAAAAGAATCTCGTTGAAGTTCGTTTACAGGATAAATCAGTCTAATGTAAAAGCCGTAAATTCAACTAAATACCTAGGTATTACAATTACGAACAACTTAAATTGGAAGGTACCCACAGAAAATGTTGTGGGGGAAGGCTAACCAAAGACCGCGTTTTATTGGCAGGACACTTAGAAAATGTAACAGACCCACTAAGGAGACTGCCTACACTACGCTTCTTGGTCCTCTTTTAGAATACTGCTGCGCGGTGTGGGATCCTTACTAGATAGGACTGACGGAGTACATTGAAAAAGTTCAAAGAAAGGCAGCACGTTTTGCATTATCGTGAAATATGGGAGAAAGTGTCACAGAAATGATAGAGGATTTGGGATGGACATCATTAAAAGAAAGGCGTTTTTCGTTCTCACGAAACTCCAATCACCAGCTTTCTCCTCCGAATGCGAAAATATTTTGTTGACACCGACCTACATAGGGAGGAACGATCACCACAATAAAATAAAGGAAATCAGAGCACGTATGGAAAGATATAGATGTTCATTATTTCCACGCGCTATACGAGATTGGATTAATAGAGAATTGTGAAGGCGGTTCGATGAACCCTCTGCCAGGCACTTTAATGTGATTTGCAGAGTATCCATGCAGATGCAGATGTAGATGTATATCTTGCATGTAAAATTGTCTAATTTGACGTGATATGTTGGATTACTTCGTAATCTCATACCTTTTGTATTTTCTGCCTTCACATGCCAGTTGTCAAAAATTGTTATTTCCATAATTATATGAATGCATGTCACCGACATTTACAGACTGATCATTAATAAAACTGACAAACTGCAGGGACGGATTCCTGACCGGAAATGTCGGAAAAACGTGCTATGACCATTTGGCCAAAATGCATCTTTGTCATGGTAGAGGGCGCTGGCGAGTGGTTGTCATGCAGGATACACATGATCGTACTTTGGCTTACGCCGTGTTGGCTGGTCAACTGCCCAGCGCTCGTACTGTGGTTCGTCTCAGTATCCTGTAGAACCCGTTCCCCCAAATGTAATGAACGCACAGTCCACCGCCTCCCTGCAAGTTCGTCTGTCTGAAAGGACCCGTAATCACACAAACGCCCAAAATGTGCTTGAAATGTTGTGTGATGTGATTGGTGTCTGTGCGGGTACTTGTTTTGGCATAGATGTCTCTCGGTCGTCTCCATCTGCTTGGCCGCACATAAACACCATCTCGGCTTGTTCCAAGGAACACACGGCACGTGGTCAGAGGAACTTCCATCCTTCAGCCCCATCTACCGTGGCAACGAAGCATTTCCGGACACATGTTCATAGGACCTCTTTTTTCTCCATTTCTAGTCAGGAATCCGTATTTGCAGTTTTTCGGTTTTATTAATGTTCATCTTGTTTAAATATGGCCTCGGAAATAACAAAAGATAGACGTGTCAGTTCCATGTTTACTCTGTATGACTGTTACGTCAAACATTATCAAGAATAGTCACTGTCTAAAATTTGACAGCAGTAACATACATGACAAATCGTGTACTATATTATATGACACAGTTCAGCTCCTGTCGTAATAACTGACAAGCATGTCATCGCTACAGAAGTGCGTAATGTAAGTAGGCATATATTAAATGGTTCACATGGCTCTGAGCACTATGGGACTTAACTGCTGCGGTCAGTAGTCCCCTAGAACTTAGAACTACTTAAACCTAACTAACCTAAGAACATCACACACATTGATGTCCGAGGCAGGATTCGAATCTGCGACCGTAGCAGCAGCGCGGTACCGGACTGAAGCGCCTAGAACCGCTCGGCCACATCGGCCGACTACTGACGATGGGTTATAAACGGGTGTTGGCAAGTAAAACATTTCTAGTAAAGCTTCGGAGCCCCAACCGATCAAGAGCTTTAACAACAAATACTGCACTGATCGTAAGTTCACAGCTAGACCCGACAACCACAGGAAGCTGAGCAAGGGAAGTCGGAAAGGGAAAAACCATCGACTACGAAACCAGGTAACAGAAAGACTGACTTCTCGAACGCAGCTGGAAACGGCTGAAGAAGCAACATTCCCCGCATTTACACTCTCGCACAGTCACCGTCTACATTCGAAATATTGATGAAGTGAGTCTACATTTCGATTTTATATAGTGTAACTGCATTTCAAACTGTATACTTCTCTGAACCACACTTTCTTGGTTTTTATGCTCAAGCAGTGCACTAAGTACTGAGATGAACAAATTATTATTATTATTATTATTATTATTACATTAAAATCTTGATCTATTTATTGTTCTTAGTATTAAAATCGTAGGCATCTGTACCGTGTTAAAAATGTCTAGGACCACAAGTAACACTTTTGGGTAAACAGTAACAAATGATTATCCACCAAGACGGAATCCTGGATCTGCAAATAGGTACGAGGTGAAACATTTGCCAGTTAGTCACTTACTGCGACATGCTGACTACCAAGTTTTTGCCACTCAGTAAAGTGATGATCATGCTGCTGCACGTCACATATGAACACTGAAACAGGAATTACCCTACAGCAGCGGTTCTCAGTCTGCGGAGTGAGCCACCCCAAGGGGGCGTAATGACAATAAATTGCGGCCGGAAGCTTATCGAAAGGAAAAGAACTATGAATTAGAAAATTGAGCATTTCAAAATTCACAGTCACACTAATATAATGCGCTTATAAATAGGACTGTATCAGAAATGCAAAATCAATTTAATAATTAATTTTTCAATACTAAATTAAAAAGAAGGCTTGTAATTATTGGTTACTCGCTTGTGCTTGGCTTGCAGAGCAAAGTTTTTCGATGGAGTGTTTAATATTACAAATAGACGTTCTGAGTTGTTTTCCGATGTTTACCTCAAATTTTTATTGTATCTTCAAAGGAGCGAACGCGGAAAATCTGATTTCGCAAAGGTAGGGTTTTGAAAATGCTAATATTATACGAAATGCTCATGTTTCCGGTTCATAAAATTCGTCAATCCACCCTGCCCAAATTCCAATGAGCGATTAATTATTAAACTATCTTTTGATTTCGCCACTTGCCGTGAAAACTATCAAGACTTCTCCTTCGCATTTAGATCTTCGGGAGTACTTTCGAGCGTTGCCTGTAACACAGAGAGCAATAGAGGGCCGTCGATTCTGGTTTCGTCAATTTAACGGAAAAAAGTTGCGAAATAGCAATAAATTTTCTTACTCTAGGTAATTTGTTAGGTTTGAAACTTTGGAACATTAATAAAATAATAAATTGGAATTGAGGATCCCCGTTCCCAGCACAGTGATATCAACAAACCTAAAAAAAATTATGAGGCATACACGTCCTAAGAACAGCAAAATATTGTTGGAAATACAAACGAATAGAGGAAAATGACGTAATTTGCCAGTTGCTCGTAAGTGTACAAAATGTAGTTGCAGAGATACAACGCATCAAATATGGTAAATCTAAGGAAAGATTTTGAAGAACTACAATCAACATTCAGATCCTTTTCTTTTTTCTAGAAATGCTGTGGCAGAACTATTAACAATATACAGGGTGAGTCGCGTAAGACGTAACACCCCAATTTTTCCGGGGGCGATTGCACGTATCGACAAGCTGTGTTCGGCGAATCATAGCCGACTATGGGGTACATACTTTGGTACATGCACAATAATCACAATGTTTATATTGACCGAGATAATGAGGCAAGTACATGTTTTTTAAATGGGACGCTCTACTTTTTTTTACCATCATTCGAACGCTCTGGAAAGACACGTATAGTGATGTAACGCATGTTGCTATTGTGATTCGAACTTCGCTTAAAAGACGCTGGGAAATATTGTAAGATTGAAGGTCGAGGCGGTCGGAAGCGGCTGCAAATTGTAAACACGCCTCGCGCAATCCGCAGGCCGAGTTGCTGTGCCCTATGCACCATGCACGGCTTACGCTACGAAGGTAAATCCTCATCCGCCCTCTTTTAAGCAAAGTTTGAATCACAACATGCGTTACATCACTATACGCGTCTTTTCAGAGCGTTCGAATGAAGATAGTGGTCATATTGTAGTGGAGTCATGAAAGTGTCGGCAAAATCTTTTTCTCTTTCATTTCTGGATGTGTGTTGCATCGCACCACTGCTCTCATGATGGAGAAGCGTGCACGTCTGCGTTCAAACATAATCGTATTTTTAAGAACACCGGCGGAAGTGGGATAAGATGGTGTCGCCTACGCGCAGGCATGAGCTGATTCTATTCTGCCTAAAAACCACATTGTTGGTGATAAGCATACATGGTTCCTATTGACTGAAATAAGCAAAGAAATAGAATTTTTGGATATGAATACGAGGAATTGTGGTACGAAGAGTCATTCCAATGGAGACCTGCTAGCAGAAGCATCTGTAGTTCGGATAGCATCAGCAGAGATGAAACAGAATTATGGAAATGATTATGACGAATGTTCATCAGGGGCTAATAAGTGCCCTCGAATTGACGCTACTGATCCTAGAGGTGCACATTTAAGATGAATTATTTCCATGGTTGTGTCCCTTCATTATAGCCGCATTTTGATGATTTTCTTCTTTGTCTCATTCAGTTACAGATGTGATCGATGTGTGAAGATTTGGTCTTGCATTTGCAACAACAACTTCGTAATCTGACGTCATGATGAGGATGATGACACATTCATCATCCCAGCCGAGTCTGTAGGCTGTGTGTTTTCTGTGCTTCCAAACACCACCACCGCCCGGTCTGTCATCATCATCAGCGTGGTAGGACCTGATGACACCAGCTCATTTGCCAATGCAGTCACACTCTCCGCTCCCTAGACCATCTGAGAATCGTCATGTATTTTTGTTTTTAGGTGCACTCGATGATAATATTATGCCTGATCTACATGTTAAGATATTACAAGACATCATGGCAAATAATGATGCGATGAGGAGCTCGTGGACTTATTCACATGCTGCTAATTGAGGGTAACTAAAAAAATTCCAATTATTTTTATAGACACGTGCATGTATTTCATTTGTTGTACATGATAATCATCATGTTTTTTTCTTTACAGATGTGATGGGCTTGTGTGGCCTCAGACTTGTGTCTTCAGCAAAACCGCCACAACCTGACATCGTGATACATTCATCACCAAAGCCTGGCTCATTAATGAGATGTTAGCCATTCCTGCAAACATCACCACAGTCCATTCCGTCATCGTCAGCATGGTATGGGCAAATGGCATGAACTTGTTTGCCGTTGCAGCCACACTCTAAGCACCCTGGGTCATCTTGCAATCGTCAAGAGGATGCAGCACCAAGTCAGTCCTGCAGCGACGTTGGGATACTGTGTGGTTGCTGGTGCTTTTGGAGACAGGATCTCACAAGCTCACATTCTCATCACTAATGTGGGGTACCTAGATCCTGAGACTTCTATAATGCTTGGGAGGCCGTTTGGAAAGGGCACTTGTGAAGGGAACCCCAGTGGCTCGCATACTGCCTTCACAGAATGGCACATACTGTATACGGCGGCATATGAAGTTGTATGCTCGTATGACAGTAGTCATAACAAATTCGGGTCATTTGTTGGGGTTAATACTACTGGATGGTTGCTCTCTCAGCTCAAAAAGCATGTGAGAGAAGTTGATCATATTTATTGCAATGATGTTTCTATGAGCGGCTCACAGGAGAATCACGTCTTGTACAGGAAGACATTTGATCATCGTATTTGTAGTTTTAGACGCCCTTGTCGTCTAAAGGAAAAGTTCTGCAGTAAGGCCCACAGTGCACGCAATTTGAAGTACCAACTACCACAGCACAAACCCGTCTTCTTCCATAATTTGAGTGGGTATGGTGCTCACTTCCTTGTTGAACGCTTGGGTGATTTCAGTCTGAAAGTTGTTCCTGACACTGCTGAAAATTGCATTTCATCTTCCAAGTGAATCACGCCAATCACAGCACTTCATTTCCTGGAACTGCTACACTTCATGCAAGCATCTCTTCGGAAACTTGTAGAGACAATGCATCAGGAGGATACGTATATCACCAGAGCTGCATATCCTGATGATACGAAGTTTCCGCAAGTGATGAAGGAGGGGTCTTTCCACATGAATACCTGGATTTGGTGGATGGACTCTACGAAACCACAGTACCCAGAGTAACCACAATCTCCAGTAAAGGAACAGATACTGCCATAATGGATGTGATGTATGAGCACATGTTGAATGTTTTGCAGGGGAATTTGTATATTGTACACGAACACCGATGTACGAGTGCTCGCAGATATTTTTTACAAATTTCTGAGTGAATACCTGGTCGCACACACCACAGATGCTGCTCTCTACTACACTGTGCCAGCGCTTTCTGGCTACACAATGTTAAAAAGAACATGTCTCAGCATTGAATTGATGACCAATGTTTACATGCTGCTCTTCTTTGAATGCGGGATTGCCTAGGGACTTTGCCAGTGCGTACACTGGTATGCCATGGCGAATAACCCATGAGCGAGCGAGAAGGAATGTAGGCCACCCGATGATGTAGGTTACACCCTTCACTATGGCGTAAATAACATCTACAGGTACGCCATGCGACAAACTCTGCCATTTGGAGGGTTCCATCGATTTCCAGAGCGGAAATCGCCAGACTGAAGGAAAAGATTCAAAATGTAGCTGCTCATTCTGGTCAAGGAAAAGTTCTGGAGGCAGAACTGACATAGCCTACCGATCTGCTGGATTCACACATCGCCTTGCGACTGTGTTCTGTAGCACCTAGTCCCGCAAAATGGGCCCATCCCAAAGCTGTTGACAATACTGGGGAATAAATAACGAAATATTCTGCACTGTGTAAACCTCCAGCAATGTCTCAGTTTAGGGATGGAGCTTCTTAGAATCACCCACAGCATCTCCTTCAAGCAGCGTTGCTGGTTGAAGGAGTACATGGATGTAAACACTAAACAGAGGGCTGTCATGCTATGTGATATTGAAAAAGATTTTTTAAAATTAATGAACAGCTCAGTTTTCGGAAAACTATCGAAAATGTTATAGAATACCTCAAAATTCGTAAAGTTTACTGAGGGGGTTATTTGCCACAAGAGATTACATCGCAAGGGGAAACTTCAAGTGGGTTATGTGCTTCTATGAACGATTAGTCACTGTATAGGTGGTCAAGGTTTTGGCGCAGTTTACGATATGTCTGTTGTTGACCTCTCCAGACTCTATATTCATCGATTCCACTATGAGTTTTCAAAGCGAAACTTCGCTGATCCCAAGTTACTTTTTATGGATACGGATGGTTTCATGTACTGTGTGAAAGTCTGCTATCCATATGAAATAATTAGGTGCAACCACGAGGAAGTCGGCATGTGTGGATGTGCAGTCGATAATCCTTGTGGGATAACATGAGAAAACAATAAAGTTATGGACTTAATGGAAAATTACGCAAATGGTTTGCAGACTGCGCAGTTTGTGGGTTTCAGGTCAGAAATGTATGCATACCACATACATGCAGTTGCCACACAGAGGCCGAGTAAGAGTTGGATCATGGATCCTCAAAGGCTCTCACAATCTACGGTTATAACAGATGCCTGCTTGAGGTCAGTGGTACCACTGCGCAGGCCAGTTTGTCTTTCAGTAGTGAGGACATGAGGTACATACTGTGCTGCAGTTTAAAGTCAAGAACTCACATCATGACAACAAACAGTTCATATGTGGGGATGAGATCATGACCCTCTCTTACCCCCACTGTTCATTCAGTGACTGAGAGTATGTCTGGTTAATTTAGACTGGATGTGTGTGCAAAATAGTTGAATGAATTGTTTATCATAGGTGTGAGTGTGAGTGACTGCACCATATATGTGTAAATATTGCATACATATGGGTTGATATGTGTGTTATATCTCCTGCTGCTGTTAGTCCCATTTCCATTAAACTGTAAATGGAGAAAAAGATCAGAAAGGATTGATAAAAATATATAAGTATTGCGTATGCGGGCAGAAAAACTGTAAAAATAGTTTTGTAAGGAAATGGTAAGAATTATTAACAAACTGTACAGGAAAAAATGTTAATGAACCACAAGTTAATTTGCTATAACTTTGTTATTATTTCCTAACCCTTTCGCTACAGAGAGATAATTACCATTTATATCAAACCACATCCTCTCCCTATGGTGTCCAGCACTGGAATGAAAGCATACATTCAAGTGCTCTAGTTATAAAAGCAGGATACAAGGACTAAGCGGACCTTCATTTTCTCATCTCGAGACCATGTGAACAGTTCCCAGGTGCCCTTATCAATGGACTGAACCGGTTTGAGACAGTATATCAGATACGTGGAGATAATTTGAATATACTTAGCACAACTGACGCCTGTGTAACGTGATATTCCCTCTCAAAGTCAAGTGTAACCTGAGACTGATGTTCTTTACCAAATGTGTGAGGGATGCATTGAATCGGTGCTAGTATGCCAAAGGTCAAGTGTAACCTAACACTCTAAACGCCTCAGCTGTATGAGAGGCCCTGGGGGGATGGGGTGAGTTGTGTGGGTAGGGCGTGTAACTTAATACTCATGGTCAAAGCAATCTAGTATGCCCAATTACCTCATGTGTAACCTGACACCTCCTCTCAAGGCCAAATGTAAAACCATATCCGAAATTATGTCATCAAACCAGTAATAACCAGTTCTTGGGTCAAACTCCCAATGTCATAGGTGTGGGCAGGTTTTGGTGGATGATCTTGAATGTGCACTCATCTGTCCAAACTTAACAGGGGTTTCCCTCAGTGAACTGAAATACAAATAGTCCAACTGCATAATACCAGAAGTGATGTCATCAATGTCCTTCAGACTGGTCCAGAACACTTCTGATCAGTTACAATGTTGTCTTGTCACTGGAAGTGATGCAGTGGCACATGCTACCTGCCTTCAAATCCACAGTATGTTGCTTGGTGGGATGATTTGAAGGAAGCGACCAAACAGAGAGGTCATAGGTCCCATTGGATTGGGGAAGGAAGTTGGCCGTGCCTTTTCAAAGGAACCATCCCATCATTTGCCTGAAGCTATATATGAAAATCACAGAAAACCTAAATCAGGATGGCCGGACGCTGGTTTGAACCGTCGTCCTCCTGAATGCGAGTCCAGTGTGCTAACCACAGTGCCACCTTGCTCTGTCCCGCAGTATGTAATTACCCATAAGCTGTTCTGAATGTAAGTATTTCTGCGTTAGTTAGGTAAGAATCTTCCTTAAGAAATATCAAAGAGGTTAAAGTATGGTAGTGTTGTTTTTTATTGCACTGGAATTCTTATATTTCAGTATGTTTATTAAATTTTTATATGAATTAAGAATAATGAGACAACATTCAACAGTCCCGCGAACTTTACAGCATGAATAAAGGTTAGTATTATACTGCTAAACTAAAATCAAATAATGCATATTTCTCATCCTTGTATCAGTTTACTAAGTTGATCTATCGCATATAATACATGACCTGCAACAGTAAATAAAGATCCAAGAGAATTTAGTCATGATTATGTTATTATTAGTGGTGTCAACTAATTCACAAAAGTTTGTTTGCTTCAATTTATGTTATAGATTTACTTTCAGGTTTCTATAGGATAGTGTGTGAGATTTGTGCCTTTAGTGTTTCCATTGAGTGTAGGTGACTGTGTTGGCCACATGTGTAGTGTGATGTCACGTTTGCATTGTGTGGTGGTCAGAGAAGGAAGAAGATAAAACATGATGCTGGTACATAACCTACTCCTCTTAAACAGCTCACTGTTCCCATCTGATGGATAGATCACCATCAACAGTTCCTCATGCTCTTACTTCACTAGACTCTGTGGAGTTCGTAATTTAATCCAGGTCATTGGCACTATGTTTGCTTGTCAGAAACCTTACACCACCACCTCTCCACTCCTTACCAGCCAAATACAGTTGGTGAAAATTTCTTCCACCAGCAGGACTCGAGGAAGGAACTTATGGGCGATCAACGCCGTGGTTATCAACGAAAAGGACTCGAACTGGCTTCCTCCAAATGGAATGCCACTGTACAGGCGACTGAAATTGACCACGTTGGCCTGGAGCTATAGGACGAGTAAACTGCTGCAGACAGCCAATGATGGTCCTTCCAGCTACTTTTCGAAATGAATATCTCCCAGGCAATCGTATAACATTAATATTTTGATGGGTTTGTATGCAAAAGACCCTTGCTTACTACTGCGTTCAGAGACGCCCGATTTCAGTGGTCGAAGAGATACTAAGGCTGATACATTAGGATGAATATGAGTTATATAGTGTGGTGACTCGTATATTTCCAGTACAGGAATGATATTTAGAGCCGTGTCCCCCATAAAAATCTGGAAATTTTCTCAGGGAACTACTAAGAACAAGTGGTTAAGGTGGATGAAAATGTTTGAAGTTCTATGTATGTTTTAATTGAATAAAGTTGCATCCTTTGTGTTGAAATATATATTGAGTGACAACGACCACAAAGACATTCCGAAACGAAGGAAGGAAGATGGGGTTTAACGTCCTATCGACAATGAGGTCCTTAGAGACAGAGCGAAGGCTGAGATTGTGTCAAGGAAGGGGAAGGAAATCGGTTGTGCCATTTCAAATGAACTATCTCAACATGTGCCTGGGGCACTTTGGGAAAACCATGGTAAAACTAAATCTGGATGGCTGGACACAAATTTGAACCAGCGTCCTTCCAATGTGAGTCCAGTGTGCTAACCACTGCACCACCTCACCCGGTACAAAGATATGGAAGGTTCTGACACTTGCCCATCATGTTCAAGATCACCGTAACGTTACACACTTACGAGATGATAATGTTTGCACACTGATCTGAAACATCCACTGAATGGCATAATACACGTTCAAGAATCATAACACGTCTTGAAAATCTGCTCATTTGAACCCAAGCAAAAACTCTGGTTCTCCCTACAACAAAACGCCCACTGTCAGAAACAGTGTCACACTAAGACAGTGAAGATATATTTTACACTCTTTTCGTTGTGCAGTATATTATGTTAAATGTCAGTCAGACTATGGAGGTAACTTTTCGATCAAACCCCCAGAAATACTCTCTATGGGATAGTGCTAGGGCCTCAATAGTAGCAAAGCGCATAATGGACTCAACAGCACCAGGTTACTTGGAGCCACCCCCTGTTAAAATCTTCACATAAAGGAGCAGAACTTGAAACACTGATCTCATTTGAGTGCATGTGAGTATTAAGAAACCTGCTGTATACTTGACTTCTTACAAAATGACAACGTTGCTGATTTGAAGATGCTATTTTCAATTTAAATGAACCATTACCTCTTTATGATACCTATATTGATATTAGTTTAGTTTAATTAACCAGGTATCATCCAATAAATATAAATATAACTCACTATTTCAACTGTAACAACTTTTGTCACTCTGGATCACTCTGTTCCATTTACCAAAAACTGCAACACATAAGAACCACCGGTACCTTACCACCAATATATCATCATCGAAACTACTCATATGGTGCTAGAGCAATATTTTTATAAGTTTATTAGCAGACCAGTTTTGGAATTCAGTAACACCAAAAAATCCTGAAAGTTATTCTGCACCAAGAGACTAGAAATTCAAGAATCTCTGAAATATCTGAAATAAAGAAGTTAACGATGAAATATTAGTTTAACTAATGAAAACCTTAGAAGCAAATATTATCAAGGACCCATGGCTACCCTTTGAGAAGATTTGTACAATATAATAAAATCCAGTAGAATAGAAAATTACGAAAACACGCCAAATTTAAAAGAAAGAAGATGATAAAATGCAGAAAGCTACCGATTTGTATCATTTTCAAAAGTTGAATATAAATAACTGTAAAGAATCTTTGTAAATGATGTTCACACAACTTGCACAAACATTATGAAGTATATCATGGTGGTTTTGAAAAGGAAATAGAATGCATATAGTAGATGTTTCATTTTCAATAAATAATTCGCAGCAAAATACTAATTGACGAAACAGTTGCACATTCATCAGTTGATGTTAAGAATATACAAAAAATATACAAAAATCAAAACATAAAATGTATATTAATGCAAAAGAAATCAACCTTTTTTAATGAAACTCCAAGAAAAAATCTTGCAAGAGAAATATTCAACTGTCTGAAATAAAAACTGACAAAGGCTAATCATCTTTACTGTTTAATTTTGCATAGGAAAATGTAGTAAGAATTAGGAGACAAGAAGTTGAAAATCACATAGAGAATCCAATAATGCCTCAAAAAATAAAAATAAAATAAAATAAAGTGAAACTAAGGCAGACTGTGTCTCTGTATCTTATTTTGAGATGTCTTTATGTTATATAGCAGATATGATCATCGGACCAAAAATTATAGACAAAAATAACTTTCAAAACAGAACTCAACTGAAAGAGGGAATGTAAATAATACATACAAGTATGTAGAAACAAAAATAACCAAAGGAAAACATCAGGGACACTGTGTGCCTTGGAGGAGTAATAGGACAACATAGACTATAAAGCATGGCAATACATGAACAATTCTGGAAAAATGATTAGATTGCATATCTTAACTAAAACAGTTAATAAGAAAGGTAGCTCTAGAAAGCGGTTAAAAGAGAATGAATGATGAATTACAGAATAGAGATATTGGACATACTAGAAGAATATTTGTATGAAAGGTAATTGGTACAGTACCAACGAATGAGAGGAAGAAAATTAAAAACGAGGAATAGACAGCATAATATTCACAAATTATCAGAAGTAACCTAAAGGTAAAGGCTGATCTTCTTTGGACATCTTTCCAGGTTGTGTGATAACAAACTAGCCACACATACTTCCACATACATGCTCTGAGGGGAAAAAATCAACAATAGCCGGGATGTAGCAGCTTACTACAGCTATGGAAAGGAATAACTCTCCAGAATCAGAAATAAAATGAAGAAATCTTTGCCCAGACTCTTTCAAATTTAGAAGCATGCAAGACAAGGAAACGAAGAAAACAGAGTCAAAGAGCCTGTCAAGTTTTCGCTAGTAAATACTCGAAGGCTCTATAGAACCTCCTCCTAACAAAGGAAGGTTACAAGCTTCATCCAAGCATCTATCTGAGACTTCTCAGAACAGATACCAACAGTGGACCTGTGTGAGTTTGGCGTACAGCAGCACTTTTGGGGAACAATGCCCCCCCCCCCCCCCCCCATTTCCACTCGACGAGAATACCAAATAATTTGGGTTACAATATGTGGTTATGGAGTAGCAGAGAATATAATTATCATTTAGAACATTTGAACAACGATTGTCTGATGTCCTCTCAGTTCAACTAGAATAAAGAAGGAGATCTGGAAAATGTTTTAAAATAGAGCAGTGAAAAACATTACAATTGGATTCTATGAAGAGAACAAAATCTTAAACTAATTAGAGTAAATTTCTAATTCTTACTAGTGGTAAGCAAACTAGTTGATACCAGGAAAATGATAATGAAAATCCCTCAAGTAAATCCAGATCGGTTCATGTTAGTTGTTGTATCGACAGCGAGTGCATCCCGAGGAATAGTTTACCATAAATATTACAGGAAAATAAAAAAGAACTAAAATTTTAATAACATTAAAATATTTCTAGCCTTCAGGCGCTGTATTCAAAGCTCTTCAGGTTTCACAAGCTCACGGTACACCATAGAGAAAGCATTGACTCTGACAGCAAGTTGTAAGTGGTCTTGATCCAGTTTGTACTAAAATTATTTACACAAAATTGACTCAGCGCCTGGATTCATAATTGGTTTAAGTGTATTTATTGTATCCAGCTTGTTTCAGGCTTCTTCTGAGTATGAAGGAAATACAGCACTGTTTCAGTGGGCAATACCTTCCATCAAGGAAGATCGTATTTAAAATAAAGACACTGAGATTGTCACCTTTCCCAGTCATCTTAGTAGGATTTATATCTAACAAAGGGGATAATCGTGATTGCTTTTGAAGCAAGAGTGACGACTTCTCCTAATAGGAAGCTTTCAAAAACTCTGTCAGTTGACATGGATTACTGAAAGACATGATCAAAAATGTAATGGTGTAGAGTTTTGGATACTTGAGATCAGAGTTACATACATGCTGGTCTCCACTCACAACGATGCAGAAATTTTATAGAATGGCGCTACAGGCGTGTAATTTCGTCAGACTATGGATGGCCCAGAGTCCTCTTTCGATGATTGACCATTTCATCCTTCGTAAACAGAGCTTGAATTTACACTGACCATTCATGCGAGTACTTATAAATCATATTTATACACCGATCATACTTAATTGACGATTACATGTTTTGACTGAAACCTCAAATGCGCTCTTCTCTCTCTCTCTCTCTCTCTCTCTCTCTCTCTCTCTCTCTCTCTCTCACACACACACACACACACACACACACACACACACAAATATTATCTATTCCAAGGCTGTTTTATGTAGTAGAAACGTACCAATCAAAACTAATTACGCATTGTCATTAGAATTCTTATGATCTATTAATTCGCTAGAAGGGTTGTCAGACACGTTCATAGCTCTTTCTTGTCCAAAATCATGTTAGCGACAAACAACAGGTGCTATTTTTATAGTGTTATATTTATGACCATTATTGTTATTTTGAGATTAATGACGACACAAGAAGGAAATAAATATATTTTGAAAACGTTGTTGGAATGTATACCATAGTTGCTTAAATAGTTATTTGCAGGATGCTTATCAAAATAGGGTATAAGCAATACAGATGCGGGTGTTTAGATTTGCTACCGGCAGTTTCCAACAAAATATAATAACATGTAATCTTAATTATTAGATGCACACAAAATAAAGAAATTTCTGCTATTCAGATAATCAGCTTCATCAAACACACACAAAGCAGAAGCGCAACAAGATATTTAATATGTGATATCAAATTCAAGATGTTGTAAATAAACACACCCATAACACTATATATTCTACCTTACATACTGTATATCCTTTCTGTTTTATAGTCACTGAAGTATTTGTATACTGCCTTGAAATAGAACTGCGTTTTTTCTACGCCAAATGATGTTCCATTCAAGGATAATAATCACTTTTATGACATTTTAATTCTTCTCCTATGCAAACAACTCCAGTGGATTCAGTTATGGTACATGCACCAACAGGGAGGGATAGGATGTCTACTTACTTGATATAAAATTAAAGGTAACTTACATGCAATAAATACAGTAATTGATGTATAATGAATTGTGTGGAATGCCGTAGACTTTGGGAGATTTGATATCTGAGTTACATACATGTTGTTCTAACTTGCAATGACGTGGAGATTTTACAGTATGGCTGTGCATGTGCGTGATTTCTTCAGACTATGAATGGCCTAGTGTCCTTTGAATGACTGACCATTTCATCCTTGGGAAACAGAGCTGTAATTTACGATAACCATTCATATGAGTATTTATAAATCATTTTTATATACCGACCCCCTGATTCCATTAGTTAATAAAAAGCAACTGGATTATTGTTTGTGCCTTAAAGTTTTAGTAATTAATATTGCGATTTGTCTTCTACTTAGTGATATTTTACGATTTAACCATTTTATCTTGTTCTATGTGAAGTGTTAGATGAAATTTCAATGGAAAGGGCATTCTGGAATCAAAACTATGCCTTGTCATGTTTTTACACAAATCCTCAACCATCCTTATTGCCTTAAAGCTTCGAAAATCTGAGAGCAAGGATGAAACCAGCTAACAGTTATTAATATCTATCATAATTGTCTTCTTCTTTAGGGATTTAAAAATAGAATGTGTAATATTTTCAGAAAAATGCCAAATGAAAAGGGTTGTGTGCATAAATAAAAAAGTGGCAGTCACTTGCATTTCAAAATTTTGCTCCATGAGCGTTTTTGTTGTAAAAAATAACTGTTTTGTCAGTTTTAGATGAAGTAGTGAGACTAGTGGAAAAGTGATGGGATGCAACTGGTAGTTCTTGTCACATGGTTGGAATGTTATTTTTTCTTTTTGGCTAACTGCCTCAATTTTTCAATTGTACTAAACGAGTGATTGTTAAGAACATTTTCTATTTGTATGATGTCACGTATCTTCTACTGATTTCCTTTAATAACCAAGTCATCCAGGTCATTGAAAGAATTTCGAGATTCTTTTCTGACTATTCCAATTTACATTCAGTTTTACTATCAAAAAATCAATTTGTACATAATACGATGATACGCTATTGTGGTGTTTGTGTTAGTCTGAATTACGAGGTAAAAGCACTGTGTTGATTACAACCATTATGAGTTTCTTATACATTAAATGTATTCGTAGTTGCGAATATGGAAAACCAATGACGACAATGACGACAATGAACAGTTGTGCTGGGCTGTGGACATGACAAATGGAAGTTTGGGTGTGGCTGTGATTCATGCATGCGTGGATAACCAAATGGTAAGATGATCGCACACGATAAACAGGAAATCCGGGTTTTTGTCCCAGTCCGCCACAAACTTTCATTGTCGTCATTTCATTCTACAGATAATGATTGTCCGTATTCCCAACTGCGAATACATTTAATGTATTTTAAATAACATTTCTTCAAAAAGAAGACTCCTGCATGTAACGTGAAAACAGTTGCACATCTAAGATTCCCCTTATTATCCATGGCGACTCTATTCTGTATTAGTGATATATCTAGCTGTTTCAAATGACAAACAGCTATTGAAAATGGAGAAAAATTTATGTGGAGCATATTAAATATAAAATTGCACTCAAGGCATTGTATGCATTACTCTTTTATTCTGCAAGCTTGCCATCACCACTACTGTTAATGTGTCACAGATGTGAACGATTTTAATAATAATAGTAATAATAATAATAATAATAACAAAATATACAATATATTTTAATATAATAAAAGTAAATTGTTAATTACAAATAAATGAAAATTTCAGTTTAATAACATTTGTTTGTTGATTTCAGTGAAGAGTACATCGATTTAGCAACATTTTTGAGAAACTGCAGTTCAGAAAAATACTGTCTTCGAACAGCATACGCCAGAAAATTTGGGGTGTACCTACATCAGCAATCGTGCACCCAAATGCAGTGAACTCGAATCCATAAAACCAAGAAATCAATTGGAGAATATCACATATGTCACATTAAACCACATGTTGAGTAAAGTGATATGATTCACGTTGAGCTATGCTAGGATTGTCAGGTTACGGTTTATTTGTTTGGTATAGCAAACAAATTGAGTTGGAAAATGGTCTTAATGTGTGGTTACCATTTATTTAATAAGGAGCACCATCAGAATGTTGTTATTTTTAATTAGATGCGGTGTCAGTCAGTCTGTAAGAACCTAAAGATGACGTATAGTCTCTGGACGTGCCTATTTATCCTATTGTGTTGTTAGAAAAGAGTAATGGGTGTGCTGGACACTAAGCGGAATAATTTCAGTAATAAAAAATTTTGTGAGATTAATACATAGAAAAACACCCCCTGTTTCTTTTGATCGGATTGACTGTTGTTTGGGAGAAGTTATCAAGTTCCTGAATGTTATGGGTGTCTGGTGTGTTTTACATTTCCAACGCTTCATTTTCTTTCCAATCATCATTGGTGATTTGTTCTGTTATTGTGTTTGGCTACACCTAATGTGCATTGTGTCGATGCCAGAGATGCATGTCTGGAGCAATATGAGCCACTGAGCTAGGTCCACGTTCGATTAGCGTTTGGACTATATTTGTGGATGCTGTGAGTCATTTTCCAGAGAATTTGCAAGAGAATTGTTTCCTATTTCCTGCAGAGAACTGTGTTATGTTACGCAAACAGTGCGAGGCATTGTGAGTAACAAGTCCACCTGTTGTGTCATAGGAAATGTTAGGCGAAGAGTAGAGCACACAGACCCTGTGGATGACAGTTATCTTATCAGTTTACTAATAGTCATTAATGATATTGGGCAAGTGAAGTCAAATTATGTATTCGTTGGTAATCTGTACAGTATAATACATGCACACACATGAGTTAAAGATACAGAAGATTTGAGGGAGAAACATTATTGGAAATAAATCTATTCCCTGTGACATCACTACATTCTGTTGGGAAATATTTCAATCACACAAAGTGTTAAGAGATGAAGAAAATCAGTAAGCTAGTAGTAGCGCGTATTCATCTACAAAGGGTATACCACAGGCTTTTGTGCCCATATAGGAACAGTGGTGTGAACAAGATCGAAAACATGCTACTTATGCTAGTATAAACTAAAACGTCGCTTTTTGTTGTGATTGTTATTTTGGTTAAAGAGATGTTAGTAGGTTGTCCAGTCAATGCATTACAGCACATCGTTTGTTATATATGATGTATGACTTGAGGAAGAGAATCGGTAATCACACAAATAATCTTTGCTATATTGCACTGTATTTAGTGGTAATTGTATATTCTAGTTTCTATAAATGTCTTTTCGGTATGTTAGGATGAGTCATGTTTACTTTAGTGGTGATGGTAAATAGTTGAGCTATGCTGTCTTTAGAGGTGATGCTAACAATTATATCTAACATACTTTAGATGCATGTATAAACGCTGGTACAGAGACTATAGTTGGGCCTGGTAGCATCATCTGTGTGCTCTAACCCACTAATTACATGCACAAAACAGACCTGTACCACCACAGTTAATACTTATCCTTCTAGCACATAAGGACAAATGTACATCGATCAGCCAGAACATTATGACCATTCATCTACTATTGATATAAATCCGTCAGGTGATAGCACCTCACGTAGTGAGGATTGGCAGCTAGTCAAACAGATGGATAATGTATTTAGTATCAGTGAGCATACTATCTGTGTGTAGAATGGAGAAGGCATGCAATCTATCTGAGTTTGACTGTGGGCAGATTGTGATCGCCTGGAGGCTCACCACGAGCATTTTGGAAACTGCATGAGTTGTTGAGTGTTCGAGGAGTGCTGTGATGAGTGTCTTCAATGAATGGTGAAATGTGAAACCATGTCCAGACAAGTGTGTCTGAAGATACAGTTCACTGTAAATGCCTAACCCTGGGCCTCTGCAGCCAATGACCCACGCATGTACCAATGTTAACACCACAACATTGGCAACTATGACTGGAATGGGCATGTGACCTTTGGCACTGGATTTTAGCACAGAGGCAGAGCTTTGTATGGTCTGATGAATCCTGAAACCTGGGAATTCGTCGTCTTCCAAGGAAACAGCTCACTGACGCATGTACTGCGAGAGAGAGACAAGCTGGTAATGGCTCCATTATTCTCTGGGTAACGTTCACGTGGGCATCCATGGGTCCAGTGTCCAAGGAGTATCATACACCGGTTGCAGACCACGTGCACCCTTTCATGACGATCATGTTTCACTATAGCAGTGGCATTTTTCAAAAAGGTGATGTGCCATGTCACAAGACCAGCAGTGTGATGGAGTGATTTGAGAAACACACTGACGAGTTTCCAGTTGATGTGCTGGTCTCCCAACTAGGCCAGATCTGAACCTGATCAGACACATTAGGAATATGATTGAAAGTGGCGTCAGAACTCATTGCCCTTTTTCCCAGAATTTGCAGGAATTAGGTGACTTGTGTGTGCAGATGTGATGTTAGCTCCCTCCAGCGACCTACCAAGGCCTCACGGGTCCCATGGCATGATGCATTGCTGCCGTTATCGATGTCGATGGTGGACATACCATATATTATATATATTGCTGTATTTTGCAATCTATACAAATACATTGCACTTCCGCAATGGCAGCTCTGTGTTGCATAACCACAATGGAGCTGCGTGGAACTACTGAGAAAAAGCGTGTCTTATGCTCGAGTCAATATTTCGCGAATGAAGTGAATGTTTTTGGAAACATAAGCATTCGGGAGACTGATCTTAAGACTACGCAGAGACACATGGTAACCACGTTAGGTAAATTCATTCGCTTTTCATGCATGTGTTTCATCTTCAGCGAATCTCATATTCGATTAAATATTTCGGCAGTGAAGTTAATGTTTTCTCTCCTTTTTCCCTCTCGACTCCTTATCAACAGACTTGAATGCTGAAACAAATGTTCATCCAGATATAATAGTAAACTGTGGTAATCATTTTCCTTTTGTAGTCGACACTGTGATATGCTGTAAGAAACTAATGTTGGAAATCCCTTCTTTTAATGACATTCAACTCCAACAAAACGATAGATGAAACGCATGATATTGCAAAAAACCTTTCATGGCCTCTTTAAGAGGAACACATAAATTCAAAAAATAGCATTTAGTTTTTGTACGGTCGTGACAGATCTCGCGTTGTCGTTGTGCTACTGTTTTCCTAAATTAAGCCAAGCGGTCAGGCCGTTATATTTCAAAATCCGTTAAGAACATTGCACGTACGGAAGACTAGCGAAACATAATCGCTTCTAGTTAAGGAAGTATCGTGTCTCATTCTAGACACAAGACACAAGACACAAGACGTTGTGCTACTGTTTTCCTAAATTAAGCCAAGCGGTCAGGCCGTTATATTTCAAGATCCGTTAAGAACATTGCACGTACGGAAGACTAGCGAAACATAGTCCCTTCTAGTTAAGGAAGTATCGTGTCTTATTCTAGACACAAAATAAAATTCCTCTTGATGGGGTGCAAGAGGATGCTTGCTTTTGGAAGGTTATAGCTAAGCATTTATTCAATGAGATCATTCTATTAAGGCACCGCTCCTTGAATATCAAGGTTTTTGGTGAAAAGTTTTGTTCAAGGAATCACAACCTTTTCCTCTTGCTTTGTTGAATTACGAATCCTAGCAAAATCTTGCTTCACACTCCTAGGCGCCTCTTTTAACTGAATACTTTTGTTCTGGGAATGAAGAGAGAGAGTGATAAACTGGTAGGTGACATGTATGGTTGAGCGAAGCCTTGTGGAACATATTCATGCAGCAACTGTATTTTTTTTAAATTTTGAGAAAATGTGGAAAAGTGTACAAGCAAGGTCACTGCAATATCACTTAACTTTTGACGATATTCAGATGCTATCTACCGAACATTGGTGATGGAAATTAAACTTCTACCACAGAGTTAATTTGAAGGTCCGTTTCTTCGCGTAAATAAAAATATACAGCTCATAGTTCATTTCTTTCATTCTTTCTGATTGTTTTGTGCCTCATTTTATTTCCATATGTATTACAAAAGTGTATTTATGGAATGTTCTATATGTCTTCGTAAACCACTAGAGAGATCTCAACAAAACGTGGTGCGCATATCGCTTACTGTCTGAAAGAACCAATGAAGGCTAAGAACCACCTACCTCTCAAATGGAAGCATAACCCAAGCAGCGCAAATAAAAACCTATATTCGTCCAGTTTGTTTGAATAGGAGCACTTAAAGACGTGCAACCAACTTTAAACGTAATTTCGTGCATTTACAAGCCTTTCTCTCGCTGAAACTGCACACAAAACGATGAAAGTTTATCTCTTACTATATTTTCACATAGTATTCACATACACTATTGAAAGTACTTGCAAAAATATATTATTGGACGACACATATTTTAGGAGATAAACATTGAGCCGCGTGAAAACGAAACTGCAGGGCGAAATTCGTTAGATATACATGTGAAATATGTGTAAAAATACGTGTGAAATATATGAGACATGTGCATATGAGGGCAGAGGCAGATAAAAAACACCTCCTAAATCCCAGGAGCCCAGGACAACCAGCCACAGAACAAGACAACGTCAGATAGAAAATGCATTTAATAATCATTTCTTAAATATAGTAGAAAGCATAGGGACAAACTGTTCAAAAGCAAAATCACAGCAGGATGTTCAAACTGTAACTTTAATAAAACGCAATTATATGAATGTATCATCAACTTCTCCTTCTGAAATAAAGAAAACTGTACTTTCTCACAAAAATAAAAGGTCATCTGGCTTTAGACTACTAAAAATTTGTTCCCATGTTATAAGCCCAGTCATATCTGAAATATGTAATGCATCACCAACTCAAGGCATTATTCCAGGGAGACTGAAATATGCCATTGTCAGACTCCTACTTAAGAAAGGTGATAACACACATGTCGGTAACTACAGACCTGTTTTACTGCTTACATTACTCCCCAAAATTTTTGAAAAGATGATGTTTTCAAGAACAGTATCCCACCTTAGAAACAATAGTAGTATCCTTAGCAAATCACAATTTGAGTTGCAGAAGGGTTGCTCCACTGAGAATGTCATTTACACGTTCACTCACCAGATTTTACATGTATTAAATAATATAATAGCACGGTTGGGTACTTTCTGCGACCTCTTTAAAGTATTTCACTGTGTGAATCACAGTATACTCCCAGACAAATTGACGTTTTATGGGACTGATGGTATAGCCAACTAGTAGATAATGTTATACCTAACCAAACGAACGGAGAAAGTTGTACCTAGTAATTCAAACAATGTAGTCCAGGGACATCATTATGACTGGGGAGAAATCACGTATGGGGTTCCCCAAGGTCTTCGGGGCAGCGCTGTTCCTCACACATATAACGATCTTCCGTATAGTATATACACTCCTGGAAATGGAAAAAAGAACACATTGACACCGGTGTGTCAGACCCACCATACTTGCTCCGGACACTGCGAGAGGGCTGTACAAGAAATGATCACACGCACGGCACAGCGGACACACCAGGAACCGCGGTGTTGGCCGTCGAATGGCGATAGCTGCGCAGCATTTGTGCACCGCCGCCGTCAGTGTCAGTCAGTTTGCCGTGGCATACGGAGCTCCATCGCAATCTTTAACACGGGTAGCATGCCGCGACAGCGTGGACATGAACCATATGTGCAGTTGACGGACTTTGAGCGAGGGCGTATAGTGGGCATGCGGGAGGCCGGATGGACGTACCGCCGAATTGCTCAACACGTGGGGCGTGAGGTCTCCACAGTACATCGATGTTGTCGCCAGTGGTCGGCGGAAGGTGCCCGTGCCCGTCGACCTGGGACCGGACCGCAGCGACGCACGGATGCACGCCAAGACCGTAGGATCCTACGCAGTGCCGTAGGGGACCGCACCGCCACTTCCCAGCAAATTAGGGACACTGTTGCTCCTGGGGTATCGGCGAGGACCATTCGCAACCGTCTCCATGAAGCTGGGCTACGGTCCCGCACACCGTTAGGCCGTCTTCCGCTCACGCCCCAACATCGTGCAGCCCGCCTCCAGTGGTGTCGCGACAGGCGTGAATGGAGGGACGAATGGAGACGTGTCGTCTTCAGCGATGAGAGTCGCTTCTGCCTTGGTGCCAATGATGGTCGTATGCGTGTTTGGCGCCGTGCAGGTGAGCGCCACAATCAGGACTGCATACGACCGAGGCACACAGGGCCAACACCCGGCATCATGGTGTGGGGAGCGATCTCCTACACTGGCCGTACACCTCTGGTGATTGCCGAGGGGACACTGAATAGTGCACGGTACATCCAAACCGTCATCGAACCCATCGTTCTACCATTACTAGGCCGGCAAGGGAACTTGCTGTTCCAACAGGACAATGCACGTCCGCATGTATCCTGTGCCACCCAACGTGCTCTAGAAGGTGTAAGTCAACTACCCTGGCCAGCAAGATCTCCGGATCTGTCCCCCATTGAGCATGTTTGGGACTGGATGAAGCGTCATCTCACGCGGTCTGCACGTCCAGCACGAACGCTGGTCCAACTGAGGCGCCAGGTGGAAATGGCATGGCAAGCCGTTCCACAGGACTACATCCAGCATCTCTACGATCGTCTCCATGGGAGAATAGCAGCCTGCATTGCTGCGAAAGGTGGATATACACTGTACTAGTGCCGACATTGTGCATGCTCTGTTGCCTGTGTCTATGTGCCTGTGGTTCTGTCAGTGTGATCATGTGATGTATCTGACCCCAGGAATGTGTCAATAAAGTTTCCGCTTCCTGGGACAATGAATTCACGGTGTTCATATTTCAATTTCCAGGAGTGTAAAAAGCAGAATTCGTTCATTTTTTCATATGACACTAGTACTATAATCAATCCAAGCAGATGTACAGAACTAGAAGAAATGATAAACAAAGTCCTTAAAAGTATCATTGACTGGTTTTCTGTGAATGGTCTCACCCTCAATTTTAAAGAGACACAACATATTCAGTTCCACACATCTAGAGGTACTATACCAGTGATAAGTGTAACACACGGTGAGGGAGTAGTAAACAGGGTGGAAACTTCTAAATTCTTAGGGATCCCTATTGATGAGAATTTAGATTGAAAAAAAAACACGTTTTGGAGCTCCTAAAACAACTTAATTCAGCCACATTTGCTCTTAGTATCACTGTAAATCTTGGGGAGAGACGTATTTTACATATTTTCATTTAATAGTATCATATGGATTAATATTACCCAGTAATATAAAATGTCTGATAGAGACCAAAGTAAAACTTCATAACAAACTGAGAAAATTGCTCCTTGACAACACCTTCTATTCCTTAGAAGATTTTCTGTCAGTATAATCTGTACAAGGTGGTGGGGAGGAGTTACCCATATGCACAAATTAATTTGCGATATGAATGTAAAATGACTCGTTCCACATCATTACGATCTATTGTACAAAATGATCCATAGTACATGTAACTATCTAACTAGTTTCAACCACACTTGGTACACATATTACTTACTGTCTGGAAAGAAATACTGTGGGGGTAAGAATCAGCAGTCTTCTATTGGGGTAGTGGGACAATATGGCCAAAGAAGAGAGGAGGGAGAGATCGATGAGTAGGGAGGAAAAGGAGATGGAAAGAGAGCTGGGGAAGAAGAAATGGACAGAGAGAGGTGGGAAGAACAGATGGTCAGAGGGAGGGAGCGGAGATAGACAGATGAAGGGGTGAGGAGGATAAAGGACAGAGAGGGGGAAATGGAGATGATCAGAGGGAGGAGGAGGAGATGGTCAGAGAAGGGGGAGCATAAGATGGACACAGAGGAAATGAGCAGAAGGGGAAGGAGCAGACAGACAGAGAGTGAGAAGCAAATGGACAGAGAGAGGGGGGAGGAGTACAGAGAGAGTGGGGGATGGAGGATATGGTCTGAGAGGTGGGGTAGGAGTGAATGGACTAACAGAAGACTGGAATAAATACATACCCAAGCAACACCAGGTACACAGCTAGTAAGAGGACAAATGTAATCATTGCAAGAGTATTAGAGTCATCATTCCGGATGAACGTCATATTAGATCGTCAAGAAATTTCATTTTCACTTTAAAGAAACTAAGACCGTCCCGTTACTGGTTGTATGGCTGCCACCTTGCCTGTTGGCGGATTCGGAAGAGCGGCGCCTCAGATCCCCATACGGCCATTCAGACTTAGGTTTTCTATGGTTTCTCTTAATCTTTTAGGGAAAATTCCTGGACGATTCCTTCCCCTATCCGAGCATTTCTCTTTCTCTTATATCTTCGTCGTCGTAACTAAACTTTTTTTTTCTTTTCTGTGGTCGCAGCGCATTGGATTACTTCATTCATTTTCAGACACAAATGTGTTGTTAATACTGGTAAGAACTGTAACTGGACTGAAATACAATGGCCTTATATACAAGAGGAAACGGCATGGAACAATAAACTAATTGGAAAAAGTTCAATGTGAATGTTACCTCTAGAACAACTAACTGAATTTGGCTCTGATAACACTCGTATTGAATAGAATTGGGGAGAAGAGGAGTTTGTGGCACAACTTGACAAGAATAAGGGACCGGTTGGTAGGACATGTTGCGAGGCATCAAGGGATCACAAATTTAGCATTGGAGGGCAGCGTGGAGGGTAAAAATCGTAGAGGGAGACCAAGAGATGAATACACTAAGCAGATTCAGAAGGATGTAGGTTGCAGTAAGTACTGAGAGATGAAGAAGCTTGCACAGGATAGAGTAGCATGGAGAGCTGCATAAACCTGTCTCAGGACTGAAGACAACAACAAAACACCTGTTTGTAAAACTTATACTGGGAGAGACTATTTGTTTCATGAATTTATTAAGGGAGTTTTATTTTCACTATCAATATTGCTATGGTGGTTGGGAAATAGTACTATGACTTAGTAATAGCTGTATCATAACGTGAAATGTGCATGTTTTCTTTTTTTTAAATTTCTTTTAGCCTTTGCTTGTTTACGTATGTCTCTTCTATTAAACTTACATCTTATTATTCTCAAGCCTCGTAGTGCTTTCAGGACGTTTCGATTACAGATAATTATTTGTTTCCTGCGAACATGAGGGCTGGAAGACACGAACAAATATTGAGTATTCACGCGAAATATATTTTCTTCTTAGTTTTGATATTTATAATGATGTTGAAATTACATTGCGATCGATTTTACAAATGTAATATTTTATTATCAGGTACCTGTAATGAATGCTTTGAATGAGGATCTAGAAGTTAGAACCATCTCGTGGGTGTAGAAAACATACCAACATCGACGATTTCTGGAAATAAATAAACTGTCAGATGACTTCTCAATTTTTTTCCTTCATTGCTGGAATAAAAAAAATTATGACTTCTTATTTTTGTAAGCAGTATTGTAGTAGAGCGATGATACGTCAGAGACTTTGGAAGGCTGGACATCATCTGTGTAAAATAACAGGCGTTTCCTCAAGAAGAGAGTGCTTTTCAAATGTGGTTCTTTGTAGTTTATCTAGCTCAAGAACGAAAGGACAATTTTTGCACTGGCTGAAAGGCTCAGGAAAAAACGATTCCGCCATAACCATTCCTGATTAAAAACGACGAACGCATAACATTGGTTTAGAGTAATTATATATGATGGTTAAAATTAAGCTTTCTCTATCTGAGACAGTGTAGACGGAAAACTATTTACAGTGTGGGAACCCAACTTCATAGGAATGTTGTTCAGACTACGCGCTGTATGTTTGGCGTTGTCAGTAGTGTTTGTGTTATGAGTTGCCTTTAGGCGCCAGTACTAGTACGGTGACGTAGAGTTGAAACGCAAGCATCAATGTGCATTACCGTTGCAGACAGTCAACATGAGTCTGGTCAAGGTGATCAGGGCTCTACTCGTAAAGCTGTTTTATTAAAACATCAGCAAAAGTGTTTCCGCTCTTCTCGGGTGTCGACTGATTAACGAAATACGGCGATGTCTTCATTCCACACCTGACTTGAAGAACGTGATTCAGAAGTTCGAATTAACTGGCGATTTGAGAACTGTTCCCAGTAGAGGCTGGTGGCCAATTTCTCGATAAATTGTTGAAGAAGTTAATGTTACCATGGCTGAGAAAACAGGACGCAGTGTGCGATCTTCAAGCAGTGCACGAGTTGTTTCACTACAGCTGAACATTCCATGATCTACCTTTCGAAAAATGCTGCGAACAGTCGTGAAATGACATCTATAGTGCCGTTCCAGTCTAAGCAACGTTTGTAACCTGTAACATAAAAATGGAATCCAATTAAGAAATGTTACTCTATCGTGTGGAAATCACAATGTGTTTCTTTCACTCGTTTATTCATTATTTCTCTTCTTCACGTCATTAAAAATGTTTCTACTAAATTTCATTGTTCTATGATGATACAGTTTTCATGGGTGCCCTCTCAAGTAGCGAAATTGTAATTGTAAGTAGTGTGTAGGTTAATTCATGAGGGACGTTTGTCGACTTTCCAAGAACAACTATCCCTAACTCTGGATCACTCAGGGGAGGGAATGGGAGGGACGCGTAGAGCCCTAATAGCAGTGAAGCATCCTACAGAGTCTCAGACATTTAAGAGACGCCAGCCATTGTACTGCGTTTGAATACTATCCAAAAACTGTAAATCAACTGAATGCTACGTGAAGCAACGTCCTCTATAAGAAGCAAATACTTACTGATCACGAGCGAATAAGACAGATTAAAGTACGGAAGGTAATGCCCCTATACCTTCGACCCGTCAAAGAACAACAATCCATGGATGATATGGAGGCCGATGGAGGTCCATACGTCCACTGATACGAGACAAGCTGTATGTATTTTCTCTGGCAGCAAAATATGTTATTTTACAGGTCTAAAATACATTTAATATTCGACTTAGTGGAAATTTTGGTGAATGCTCTTTGCCCAGATTTTATCCGTTAAAAAAATTCGATTCCTGAACAGCCAACTGATTTAAGCATTTAAAGCCAGAATAAGAAAATCGATAGGGGTCGCCAGAAGCCGTGGACTCCAACATAGTGTTTAGACATCTGCCGCCTTCTTGGACGTGCTCCAGAAATATACTACGTCCAGGTTCGGCGTGCGGGCTTCACGGCTGCACTGTGTACTACAATCTCCGTTTTCATTAGGAGAGGGATGGTTTTTTTTTCATATGCACCTTTCTACACCTACAATACGTTTCGTTGTTCAGGTTATGACGGATGAGTCTTGTTACTAATTATGCATTCGTCAAAACAGTTACCGTGTCAGATGAAAATCTTGGTATACGTACCGCGCACAACTGCGCACATGGTATGGCTTTGAGCACGTAAAAGTAGAAGCGCTGAAGGCAAAGAGGAAAGATTGGTTCCACTCATTTAGATAGGTGACTGATAATTTGGGTAGTGTTCAAGGATTGGAGCTTCTGAGGCCGACGGTGTTCGGCAACAGCTTTCATTACATTAAGCGAAATGGTGGTGCGCTATATCGGAAACGTGGGCTACCGGGTTCTGTTTTATGCCAAGTCGTTGGTATGAGAATCATAACATAAGATAACGAAAGCCATTGAATGTCTCTCAGTGTAACTTCAGCCCTGTGACTCACTTTCACACAACGGACTGTATTCTAAGAAGATCAGCGCATTGTCATCTACCAATAACGGAAGTGACAGAAGGCCGTCACCTTTCCTCACAGTTCATCAGAATATGTGTCAGAATGCTACTCAGCTGCAACGAGCCTGTCAGGCCGTGACAAGACACAAAACAGCAACACAAACCACCAACAGCTGTGTCCGGATACTTTATAGCTATACACGAAGGCTTATGAGGTGGACTGTTAACCATACACCGTCGGATGTTGGATGAACATATGGAATAGGCCTTGTTGAGCGTCTTATACCCCGATGGATGGAGATCACATCGAATGGAGCTGTACCCTAACAAGACATGAGCCTCTCATCTGAAGCATTTGCACATGCACCTAACGTGGAGCGCGAAATAACCCCACACTTACGCGAGAAAAATTCCAGTACCGTGGTGGGTAGCTAATAGTGCCGGCACGAATCAATACTGGCAATCCCTTGATCCTCCAAGTCAGCCGAAACAATCTTTGATGACTCAAAGTTGTGGAGATTCAAAAATGGTTCAAACGGCTCGGAGCACTATAGGACTCAACTTCAGAGGTTATCAGTCTCATAGAACTTAGAACTACTTAAACCTAACTAATCTAAGGACATCACACACATCCATGCCCGAGACAGGATTCGAACCTGCGACCGTAGCGGTCTCGCGGTTCCAGACTGTAGCGCCTAGAACCGCACGGCCACTCCGGCAGGCAAAATTGTGGAGACGAAAGCTTTAATTCTGTTGTGTGTTAGTGGGGTTAGCGATTGTTTCCTTTATTTGGATGACAATTTTCGTCCTTACAGAGTACAGTTTGTCAAGTGCATGTCATACAGACAGCGTATTACTAGAATGCCTTCATCTGTATGCTGAGAACATGATACAGAAATAGAAAAAAGAACACGCTGTATAATACAATCCAAATGATTATTCTTACCATTTTATCTCTTGCCGTTCCTACTGAAGGTTTACTTGCTTTTTTATCCCGCCTGGGAGGCGGCGCGAGGGGAGGAACGGAAAAAGATAATAAAAGTCGGTACTGCAAGAAAATAGTTTACTGGTGCAAAAACAAGGTGATAAACGATTACATAACTTTCTACGTAGGTGTGATGCTGAAGCGAAGTGTCCTGGCTGGCTGCACCTGATGAAAAGGGCTGAAGCAGTCGCGGAGCGCGTAGACCTCGACAGCACCGGCTAGAGTGCGCTGTCGTCTGTGTCTCTCGTAGTGCCAACTTGAGAAACTATTCCATGGCATCGTTGCTATCGATACCACACTTGCATCTGTGTAACACTCTTGAATTGTTAAAGTATTAGGGCACAGGTATAGTAGCTCACGTTTGATCTTCTTTCCAAACTCGACGTGGAAGGGATAATAATGCCCCAAAATTAGAAGAAAGCCAAATCATAATCATCACCACCTGCCGTTTGCTAGATAAAGATCTCTTGTGGACTTACGCATTACTGACACGAAATATACGCAATCATGTTGATACTGCATATATAAGAAAATCATCTACCCACCTCCAGTTTGATCATTGTCTCGATCATTTTGTCTTTTTTGATCCACTTAACATTTTGTTTTCCTACCTGTTCTACTAACTCCGAAGATTCATCACGACATTGCCTGCTAAACAACTCTAGTTTTCTAAAATTTTCTTTCATTGGGAGTCCATGCATCGCTGCTATAAATCAGACCCTATTGCAACTTCCCTTTTTAAAGACATCGGAAACTTGGTTTTGACGATCCTATTTAGACCTTATTTAAGTTAACAAATGTACTCGATGCAAATTTTATCTCGGGTACTTTTTTTTAATTCAACAGTCTTCTTCAACCCCTCTAAATACAAAAATTTATCGGTCTGTTTTGTGATTTTTTGTTCATTTTTACCATTTTATTTTCCATACGTTAATTATAGACTATTTTTTCTTCTTGGATAGGCCAACTAAGGACTTCTAGCCAATTTCAACTTCTTATTCGTTTTTCTTTTTTTCTCCAGTGTTCTTTCATTTGTCTACTATGTTTTTTGTTTTTGTCTTCAGACCAGCTTTTTTAACTCCCATACCTAGGAATCCTTCCGTATTCAGTACCTTTTCCCCAAGCACTTCTCTGTCAGTTGTTTATTCAGATTGTATGTTTTTTTCTATATACTTCTTTACTTCATGCCTCCAGCTTGCTACTGGCTTATTTCCCAGCAAATATTTGAAGATCTTCTTCGTTAATCTACAGTATTCCATTTGACATAACGAAAGAAGAATGTCAGTCCTTTTTCTCATTTCTTCCGATACATTTTGTATATATTGATAAATTTCATCATTAATACGCAAGCGGCCTAGTATTTTCCTACGAATTCGAGTTTCTGATTTTTCCAATTTATATAGATTGTGGTGTAATGCTAGACATTTGCTACCATACAGACATTCTGGCTCCACTACCGTGACCGAGCGAGGTGGCGCAGTGGTTAGCACACTGGACTCGCATTCGGGAGGACGACGGTTCAATCCCGTCTCCGGCCATCCTGATTTAGGTTTTCCGTGATTTCCCTAAATCGCCTCCGGGCAAATGCTGGGATGGTTCCTCTGAAAGGGCCCGGCCGATTTCCTTCCCCATCCTTCCATCACCCGAGCTTGCGCTCCGTCTCTAATGACCTCGTTGTCGACGAGACGTTAAACACTAATCTCCTCCTCCTCCACTACCGTGTTGCAATGCCTTATTTTTGCGTCTTTTTTTTTTTTTTTTTTGAAGCCATTTTTGTTGTGAAGGTCTTTAGTTATTCCAACAGACCCACCCAGCTTATTCCAAACTATTTTCTTGGACCTCTTCCCCAAGATAATTAATTTTTTTAACTATTTCAATCTGACCAATTACTGTTTTCAGAAACTTCGGTAAAAAAAATTGTAAAAAATTTGTTTCTGCAGAAATTCTTAATCGGCCCTACTATCTACTTCTAAAAGATTAATCTTTGTCACATTTTCAGACAGTAAAGCGAAGTCATCTGCAAATGTGAGACGGGTTATTCCAATATCTTTTTCCTCTTTCCAATCTTGTTCATGAAATCTTATATTCATCCAGTTTTTCGCTCCAAATTCTCGTCATTTTTCTAGAACACGATAGGTAGTCACCTTGTCATACACCTGTGTTCATTTCGATTGGCTGAGATATTTCTCTCGCAAATTTCACTTTAGATACTGTGTCTGTGTTTCACGAATTAGATATGCTACTTTAGACTTTGCACCAAATTCTCCGATTATTTCAGCTATAGTTTGGGCATCGACGGAATCAAAGGCCTTCTTGAAATCAACAAACAATAATGCAATTCTTTGTATTAATTAATCTGTGGTGAGTAATTATCTTAAGATTAAATATTTGCTCTGAACGTGATCTGCCCTTCCTAAAACCACCTTGATATTCACATAAATGACTATGCAGTGTTCTTCTACTATGTTTAGTAAATTATTGGGAACTATTTTATATATAACTGGTAGCAAAGACATTCGTCAGTTGTCGTTAACATCTGGTTTATGGTCTTTCTGATGTAGTGAGTTTATCAAGGTTAGACAACTTTCTTCTTAATACAATCGAATGTAAGGCCGTTTATCAAATTTGCTGTATTAATTATTTCCATTATTTGTTGCTTATCTACATTGCAAGCAAAGAGAACAGTTTCATCAGCAAAATGAAAATGGTTTAAATAAGTGTCATATATCTGTATTACTTCCTTGTTTTCCTACTATAGGAATCTGAAAACTCTCTCTTGGCTATTTATAACAGTATGATTTCTGCAGTATACTAATATCGGCTGAAACAATGCCTTTTTCTCCACACTTCGCTTCAACTGAATATACGAAACGGAGGCCATGTGGTAATTCATATTCATTGTTCTCGTCTATAATTTCGGTTACGGCATGCTAATAGCTCATTGTACTGTAACCGCTTCTAGAGGAAACCTGTTACATTTTCACCGCATACTTAGTGGTAATTTTGATGGATATTTTGTACATTACAGAGAGAACATTGATAGGTCTATAGTTTTATATGTCTTAACTGTCTCTTTTCTTGTGACGCGGGACAATTACAGCACAGTTCTATTTTGGGACGTATCTTTGCAAGTACCTTCTGTACTACGTTTGTTTCAGTTTAAGCCATACATATTACAAATACGGCATCTATAGTCGCATTTCTTTCCTTCATACTTAGAATGGCTACGAACAAGTCACATTACATTAGTTTTAGAAAGCCGTTAAATTCATTATTGTCTACTTAAGTTCCTTTTTCATTTCTTGAACTGAACAACATTTTTTGAAATCACTGTAATTTTTTCTGTGTGTTGTCTTCCATTTTATCTAATGAAATTTGATGTCTACTCAATATGCATTCCTCGTTTGGTTTCTTCATGTTCTTATTTCTTTCGCCTACTTCTCTAACCACAATTTCATTGCATCTTCGCACATTCACTCCCTCTTTGAACAGATTTGTTAGCCTCAGCAATTATGTTTCTCTT
This sequence comes from Schistocerca gregaria, assembly GCF_023897955.1. Lineage (NCBI taxonomy): Eukaryota > Metazoa > Arthropoda > Insecta > Orthoptera > Acrididae > Schistocerca > Schistocerca gregaria. The sequence goes on along the minus strand of NC_064931.1, from coordinate 178,379,545 downwards.
ATGGTTTTCTTGAAACTCTCGCCTTATCTTTAATAGTTGCCTAGTGCTATTTCAGATGATCTTTTACTGTACTTTCTTCGTATCTGCAACGCACTACACTGTTTATGTAAGTACCTATGTTAAATAATTGCCCTATTCGTCTAAGGTTGTACAACCTTCATTTCGTAATAAATTGAAGTTGTTGCTTAATTTAATTAGGATTCTTCATATCTTAAACAAACTCGTGTAATCCACAGTTCTGACTTCCTGCACAGTGAATGTGTTTTTTTTCCTAGCTTCGTAGTTGTTTTTACTGTGCATCGTGCGTATGTATGACCACTCAAAGTTCTGAAGTAATTGAGGTCGGTCATACCCTTAATAATTTCTTTGGTGTTCCATAAAGCATAGCATGTTCGTTAGATCTTTACCAAATCCATTTTCAGTTTGTTTTATACCGTTACGAACGAACATGTTGTTCTTATTGGCAAATATGACATCTCATTATCAGACGTCAAATAACTCAGCGAAGATTCGAACTTTAGTTTTTGTTCTGCTTTCGTAAAACAGTCTCTCATTCTCATCATTTCTTCAACTCTTTCCGAAGGTCTTCTTCCTGCACATCAGACTGTGAGGACGTTAGTGGACTGACTTGAATAAGACATATGTAGGATCTTTTCTTTGTTTTTAAGCTATTTTTGCAACCACGTCTGGAATACGTACAACATTTTTAGAACTGTTTGTAATTTTCTCTTTACAACTAAACCTGGAACCCATACCTGTTTTTCCTTCCTAGTCCGGCTGTTTGTAGTTAAACGTATGTACTGATTTTAAATCTACTCAGGTTTAATTTTTTTGCAGCGTTAAATTTTATTTAACTCCTCTTCTAACTCTATTATACTGCCTTTTACATTTAGAGTTCTGCAGTTTTTTGGCCCTAAATAAAAATTAGTAGAGGTGGTAGTAATAGTAGTAGTAGTATTGGTAGTAGTAGTAGTAGTAGTAGTAGTGGTAGTAGTTTCATTCGTCTGTGGCTTACTTTTATAAGGATACTGGCCGTGTCTTGTATTATAATTTAAGAATAAAAAAAAAACGTAATTCAAGTATACAGGCATTTACATACAGACAGGCCAAATTTGGCCGGCTGTGGTCTTATTGTAGGAACCTTTCTGGCATTTTACAGAAATAATTTAGGAAACGACGGAAATTCTAGATCAGGATGGTCGGATGAGGATTAGAGTTGTAGTGTACAATACTGTTTTGTCCACACATCCAGAGTAGGTTATTTCATTATGTAAAAACTGTGGCTACACTGTTCATTCATTTCTCAGCACTAATCATTGTACACGCTACCCACATTGTACAAACACTGTCAATTGTCATCAGAATGACGATGACATTTGTTTTCCATTTTGTGTTACGCTACTACCCATACGCTTGCTTAAAAAACTGAGTCACTGTCCCTCCATAATGAGTGAGATTTTGAGCTCAGAAAGAGAGTAAAATGAGAAAATTGTGCAATGGAGAAAATGGGTATTGGACTTTTTGGAAGAAAAATCATCAATGTGTATTACTATTTTCCTGTTCTACATATTTCTTGCCAACTCCTACTCGGAGTTATCTAAATAATCCATAACTTATAGAATCTATTATTTAACAGGAAGAGATTAACAGTCTTTTCAAATAAGTTTATTTTAGTGATCCTTTCACTTTCTTATACACTTTATTCTACAGTTTTATTACTTTGCAGAGAATGCCATTTTGATAGTTTTATTTGTTATTTCTTGGTATAAGTTCAGTCAAGCTCTAGTTCCATGGTCATGGACAGAATTGTTTGTGCAGTAATTATCAAACTTTTTTACATGTTTAACTGATTGGTAAAGGGAATCACATGGTGTAGTTAAAATCCGCAGTACTTTCAACAGAAAATGAGCCCATTTACTATTTTTAGTGATTGTTCTTGCAGCCCTTTTTAGTAACTTAAATATTGCGTTCATATGTTGTGCACTCTCCCCCAGAAAAGAATTCTGTTGTTAAGAGTAAGTGTTTTTAAGGCACTTACTATTGTCTAATTTAAATTCATTCACTCGGGCCGGAATATGAAAGTCCCTTGAAAACGCATAATCCAGCAGGGCATTGGGTAGGGCCCGAAGACTTTGGTGAGACAACGTGAACAGCGCTAAATCTCGGCAGAGGTATGACTTCAGTCTCAGTCCAGGACTGAGTACTTCTAATTTTCAGAACATGGGACCAACATTAATTTAACCCACTGTGACGCTTTTCCCCAGGAAGACTACATATCTCCACTGGTTTAAGTGCCTCAAACACAGTTTCCGGCATGCCGTAGGTAGTAAAGCAAGCTTAAGGAGATAACGCGAAACATGTGTGGAGAAAACAACTCTTCGTCACTGTGTTTGGACAGCACACGAGATATACTACTGGCCATTAAAATTGGTACGCCAAGAAGAAATGCAGATGATAAACGGGTATTCATTGCACAAATATATTATACTAGAACTGACATGTGATTACATTTTCACGTAATTTGGGTGCATAGGTCCCGAGAAATCAGTACCCAGAACAACCACCTCTGGCCGTAGTAACGGCCTTGATACGCCTGGCCCCTGAGTCAAACAGAGCTTGGATGTCGTGTACAGGTACAGTTGTCCATGCAGCTTCAACACGATACCACAGTTCATCAAGAGTAGTGACTGGCGTAATGTGACGAGCCAGTTGCTCGGCCACCATTGACCAGACCTTTTCAGTTGGTGAGAGATATGGAGAATGTGCCGGCCAGGGCAGCAGGCGAACATTTTCTGTATCCAGAAAGGCCCGTAGAGGATCTGCAGCATGCAGTCGTGCATTATCCTCCTGAAATGTAGGGTTTCGTAGGGATCGAATGAAGGGTAGAGGCACGGGTCGTAACACATCTGAAATGAAACGTCCAACGTTCAAAGTGCCGTCAATGTGAACAAGAGGTGACCTAGACGTGTAACCAATGGCATCCCACACCATCACGCCGGGTCATACGCCAGTATGGCGATGACGAATACACGCTTCCAATGTGCGTTCATCAGAACCTGGATTCATCCGAAAAAATGACGTTTTGCCGTTCGTGCACCCAGGTTCGTCGTTGAGTACACCATCGCAGTCGCTCCTGTCTGTGATGCAGCGTCAAGAGTAACCGCAGCCATAGTCTCCTAGCTGATAGTCCATGCTGCTGCAGACGTCGTCGAACTATTCGTGCAGATGGTTGTCGTCTTGCAAACGTCCCCATCTGTTGACTCAGGGATCGAGACGTCGCTACGCGATCCGTTACAGCCATGCGGATAAGATGCCTGTTACCTCGACTGCTAGTGATACGAGACCGTTGGGATCCAGCAAGGCGTTCCGTATTACCCTCCTGAACCCACCGATTCCATATTCTGCTAACAGTCATTGGATCTCGACCAACGCAAGCAGCAATGTCGCGATACGATAAACCGCAATCGCGATAGGATACAATCCGACCTTTATCAAAGTCGGAAACATGATGGTACGCATTTCTTCCTTTTCATGAGGCAACGCCGGTCAACTGCTGTTTGGTTGGAAACTTTCCGCATGTCAGCACGTTGTAGTGTCGTCCCCGGCGCCAACCTTGCGTGAATGCTCTGAAAAGCTAATCATTTGTATATCACAGCATCTTCTTCCTGTCGGTTAAATTTCGCGTCTGTAGCACGTCATCTTGTTGGTGTAGCAATTTTAATGGCCGCTCTTACACGCGCAGTGTAGTTCCGTATTCACTAGTTACATGAGGTATCACCCTGTCATTAACGTTCCAGTAATATCTTTCCGACGTAATAAACATGGAGTTAGTTTGAATATTACATGTAGGCAGCAAGCCACAGGCAGGGGCAGTCGGGCCCGACCGAGCGCCTTGTCATCCATCAGCTAATGGCGTCATCTGTATGCAGTGCGGAGGGGTGGTGATCATCCCTTTCCAGACCTCCCACGAAGGAAAATTCCCTGGCAGTACTGTTTCCTTTGCATGGTGGAAAGCCATACTGACCGCTGAGTTAAGAAGACCAACGAGAACGACACACCTAAATAAAATTTTCTGCATATATTTGATGGCGCGCTGTAACATTTGTGAGATAATTAATCTCAATAGTAAATTCATTGCCTGTAGTAAGTCTTCCCGAATTGACTGGCCCTCGAATGTTACGATTCATTTGAAGTGGTTTTGTGATTATTGTAGAATAGCCATGTTTGTCAAAACATACTGTTGTCTCCAGATCATTGTGGCTCAAGTCGAAGCGGGACTCATCACTGGAGAAATTCTACCCCAGTCAGTCAGATTCCAGGCGGACAAGGCGTCTGGAAACGCCCGGGCAATGGTGGGATACGAACGTGAATGTAACGAGCCATACGGCCCGAGATTGATGGTCTTGATTGCCATTTTCATAGCAGGTTTCCTTTGGTTGTTATCCGCGGCAGCCTTGCACCACAATGGTACGTCCACGATATTCTGCGCCTCGTTTTGTTACCCTTCATGGCAAGTCATCCTGGACTTATATTTCAGCACATGGTGCTTGTCTTAGTGCTCCAACCACCTCCGAATTCGATGATTTAATGTGCTTATTGGAGAGAATTCGGCGCGATAACCCTCAGGAGGTCAGCCAAGGACTCTATCAATCAATGGCAATGGCAAGCCGAATAACTGCTTGCGTAAGGACCAGAGGTGGACCAACGTGTTACTGGCTTGCTCAATTTGTGAAAATCTTTCTTTTGAATAAATTATCCAATTTTGTCTGAAATTGTAATCTTTATTTGTGTTTACATGTACATCACTTCTACCGATTTCCGTCCCATACGGGCAATTCCTTCGTGCTGCGTTCTTTTTTCCGTTTTTCTTCCTTACAATGTATTATTAATTCTCTTCTTGTCTGGAGTACAAATCGGGATCCCTTTTGACCCCCTTCCATTTTCCCTCAATGATTAAGGGTGCAATCACGAGGAACCCAAATAAAATGAAGTAGCATGTGGTCTAGTATTAGAATATGGACAAATAGCGATCATATTTCCTGTTTATAGCCGAAATCTAGATTTGCAAGAATAATAAAAATTAATGGAACTGCGAATGACTACAATTTGCCTCTGCTTCGAGTCTACGGTTGCTGTGCACAACGGGTCCTGATAGAATCAAAGTTAATTCGAAATAAATTAAGTGCCAATTCCATCTTTCTTGAAAACGAGATGTAGGATTTGCCTTTACTGCAATTTTGTAGTACCCCTTCGTAACGTAGCATAGCCCTTTGGGCATGTAATGCTGCTTGATGTATTACATTTTTCTAACGAAATATACCAGTTTCATAAGCATGACAGCTGTCACTATCGTATAGTTAATCATCCAAAACACGAGCCTCAGACAGAAGTATATATCCCGCTCCCCAGTACTGCATCTTAAGAACTGGCCAATCTCCGCAGGAAGAAAAGCAGGTTATAGTTTCAAGTCTCGTAGGCGTGGAGGACAGTAGAGAACGAGCACTAACTTGAATAGGCATGAGAATCCGATTGGTCCGTCACAGGCACTATGTCGTGATCTGCGCCGACTGCCAGTGATAACGTGCAGAGAAAAAGGAGGCGAAACCGGAAGAGCGAACTGATACATATGAACATACAGTGCAAACGCTTTCCGTGAGTCCCTCGAAGTACAATTTCACTTCCGGAACTGCTCGCCTGGGTCGCCCGGCCGGAGTCCCTGAAGACGACTGTTTCCTTAAAACGACTGGTATCCGTTGGTCATGACGAGGTTTTCAGTGACACAGCTGTACAAGGCCTGCTGTGAGCACGTGACTGATAGCTTCCACTCGCGTGAACGCTTAAACCAGTTGTCTTCTAGGCTTGGGAAGGCTGAGCAAAGGCGTTCAAGCAAGGTGCCCCCACTACGGCAAAGGAAAAGTAACAACATTCAGCTCCAACCCAACCAAACGCCGTATGGGTGACAATTTTTAGTATAATTTATACGAAAAAAAGGCAAAGGAATTCTCACTCGTAGCTACACCCGAAGGGAGACGAGCGCACTTCGGATAGTTCGGTGATTCTCTAGGAAATCCATCGCGTGGGACTATCAGCCTGTCCCCACTCATGGGAAGGACGAGAAATGAGACGTTAGCTTATTAAAAATAATATTTTTTCTTCTATTCACATACAGTTCTCGTGGCGTCAATCATGCACTACGTGATCAAAAGTATCCGGACACCCCAAAAACATACGTTTTTATATTAGATGCATTGGGCTGTCACCTACTGCCAGGTACTCCATATCGGCGACCTCACTGGTCATTATAAATTGTGAGAGAGCACAAAGGGGCGCTCCGCGGAACTCACGGAATTCGAATGTGGTCAGGTAATTGGGCGTCACTTGTGTCATATGTCTGTACCGTACAGGCCGACCTCGTCTGTTGATTGACAGAGACCGTCGACAGTTGAAGAGGGCATAATGTGTAATAGGCAGACATATATCCAGACCATCACACAGGAATCCCAAACTGGATCAGGATCCACTGCAAGTACTATGACAGTTAGGAGGGAGGTGAGAAAACTTGAATTTCATGTTCGAGCGGCTGCTCACAAACCACACATCAAGCCGGTAAATGCCAAACTATGCCTTGCTTAGTGTAAGGAGCGGAAACATTGGACGATTTGACAGTGGAAAAACGTTGTGTGGAGTGACAAATCACGGTACAGAACGTGGCGATCCGATGCCAGGGTGTGGATATGGCGAATGCCCGGTAAACGTCATCTACCAGCGTCTGTAGTGCCAATAGTGAAATTCGGAAGCGGTGGTGTTGTGGTGTGGTCGTGTTTTTCGTGAAGGGGGCCAGCACCCCTTGTTGTTTTGCATAGTACTATCACAGGACAGGCATACATTGATGTTTTAAGCACCTTCCTGCTTCCCATTGTTGACGAGCAATTCGGGAATGGCGATTGCATCTTTCAACACAATCGATCACCTGTTAATAATGCATAGCCTGTGGCGAAGTGGTTACACGACAATAACATCCCTGTAATGGACTGGCCTGCACAGAGTCTTGGTCTGAATCCTATAGAACATCTTTGGGAGGTTTTGGAACGCCGACTTCGTGCCAGGCCTCATCGACCGACATCGATATCTCTCCTCAGTGCAGCACTCCGCGAAGAATGGGCTGCTATTACCCAAGAAACCTTCCAGCACATGATTGAACGTATGCCTGCAAGAGTGGAAGCTGTCATCAAGACTAAGGGTGGGCCAACACCATACTGAATTCAAGTGTTACCGATGGAGGGCCCCACGCCCTTGTAAGTCATTTTGAGCCAGGTGTCCGGATACTTTTTATCACGTAGTGTAGCTGCACCGAATCTGTGACCGTCGATTTGCGACCAGTTATATACAGTGTGTTTCCGTAAGAGTGTGCAAAAATGCAACAGAACATAGAGAATGCTCCACTGAACAATTTGACTTGGAGAATATGTGGTTGGAGAAGGCAGCTTGAGGAGATGTGGAAGTAAACGTGTCTACCGCTTTGTCTAGCATTACCGTTTTCCAACTTATTTACAACTAACATGCGCACAAGTTTACATGTACTGCACTGTTTATTTACATCCTTTATTTCCTGCAAGGAAACAAGGAGGACGAGCTTGATTACTAGGAAGTGATGGTGCTGAAGGCCATCTGAATAGCCACTTGAGGTTCGTGCAAAGAGTTCTTCCTGAGTGGAGAACATACCCTTCGCTGTTCGTGAGAGGATGTAGATACAACATGATGGTTCACCGTCTCACTTCAGTGTGGATGTCCGCAACCATCTGAATGCTGTATTTCCTGGTCGATGGAGTGGAAGGGGAGGACCTATCTCATGGCCTTCGAGGTCACCTGTCCTGAATACCCTTCATTATTTCAAACGGGAGTAGCTGTAGTCACTTGTGTATGAGACCCCAGTGCATACGGAGATGGAATTAATTGCCAAAATTGTAGCTGCCTGTGATGTGATTCGAAACACACCAGGGATCTTTGTCAGGGTACGTCAGAATCTTGCTCACCGATGACATGCTTGCATTGTGGTTGCTGGCCGTCAGTTTCAGAACATTTTGTAAGATACACTACAAGTGGTACGTTCATTGTGTCCCTGAGGGTATTTGCAGTTGACTGTAACTAATGTAAATAAAAAAGGACACAGTAATGTGTTTTTATTCTGCTTATGTCCTTAAGCTGGCTTCTCCGACCCAGGTTCCCTATCTCAAATTGTTCAGGGGAGCGTCCTCTATGTTCTGTTAAATCTTTGCACGCTCGCACGGAGATATACTGTACAGTGTCGTTGTAATAAAACTTTCGCTACTTGAGAGGGTCCCCAGGAAAAACGAGTGAACGTAGGTCAGTGAAACAATGAAAAAAAATTTGTAAGGACATGCGCAAGAGAAATAATGAACAAACCATTGAAAGAAACACATTTTAATTTCCACATGAAAGGGGTAAATGTGTACCGTGCTTACGTTCCAGGTTACAACCGTTGCTCAAATCGACGACCATCTGCATCCACGAGTGACAGCCTGTAAACGCACTAGAGGTACCATTTCACAATTGTTTGCAGCACTTTTCAAACGGTGGACCATGGGATGTTCAACTTTCTTGACACAGCTCGTGGACTGCTTCCGGATAGCAATTGCGCTCAGCATTTTCAGCTATGGAAACAATAACTTCTTGAAAGCTTTTTGGAGCAATTAGCCATCGGGTTCCCCCAGGAGCAATTCCGAAATCGTCAGTTAATTCGAAATTCTGAATCATGCTCCTCAATCTCGGTGCTGAAGGAGCAGCAGCACTATCGCTGCTGTTTTGATAAAACAGCTTTACAAGTAATGCGCTGTTCATCTTATCTAGACCCATGCTGACTGTCTGCAACCGTAATGCACACTGATGCATGTGTTTCAACCCTACGTTGCCATACCAGTACCGGCGCCTAACGGTGAGTCATGAAACTATTAACAAAGCAACTGCAGTCTGAATATTATTCCTATAAAAGTTGGTACCAATACGGTAAGTAGTATCCGGCCTACACCGGTTCAAGTAGTGAGAGGCTGATTATAACCATCTAGTAGGTGCTTGGACAACATGGTTGTGGAGTAACAGCGCTTGATATATAATTAACTTAGTATTAGGAAAATAGTCTTAATCGCGTTTATTTATATATTTAGTGCAGACCGGTTTCAGCCCGTCGCAGGAGCCTTCTTCAGGGCGAACATACAGCTGGTCGACTGCTGGTGGCGTCATATCTACTAAAGTATGGCAGGAAACTGTTCGCCCTGAGGATGGGCACTGCGATGGGCTGAATCCGGTCGGCACTAAATAAGTAAATAAACGCGATTAAGACTGTTTTCCTAATACATCGTGTAGATGTTTGCATTTTCGCGTCTCGCGTCTCCGCAGTTACCACTGGTAGCATTATACCCTTCGTAGGACTTCAATGTTTTGAACAATCCTAGCTCTTGCATAGTTACTTATGCTCAAAGAAGAAAAAAACGTAGCTATTGAACATCAGTGTTTGGTTTCTGGTATTTGACCTTTTCTGGACTTCTCGTCAATTAGCCGAGTCCAGTACAGGTATAGCTACCATGAAACAGAAAGCCATATCAATTTTAGGAATAACCTTACAGCAGATAAGTGTTACCTCTCGCGATGCAGAGAGCTTCCCGTCACAACAATTGCAGCCATATTAGGGAGAAGCTACCCTTCGGCTATCGTAACTTAGATTTACCTCCCTTTCCTTCAGTTGCTTCAGGTGAATGGACAGGTAGTTTCTCAAAAAAAGGGGTTAAGTCCATTCCCTTCTCCTTTCCTTTAGAACTGAACATGGTCTCCATCTCTAATGAAAGGATTGTCTACAACATATTTGCTCGAAGCATGTGGTCGGTTTATGGGAAGTAAGCTGGCATCCTCTGAAGTGATTTACGAAAGTCATCGATCTGTATGTGTGAACGGTCATTGAATAAGTACCGGGTGATCAAAAAGTCAGTATAAATTTGAAAACTGAATCAATCACGGAATAATGTAGATAGAGAGGTACAATTGACACACATACTTGGAATGACATTGGGTTTTATTAGAACCAAAAAAATACAAACGTTCAAAAAATGTCCGACAGATGGCGCTTCGTCTGATCAGAATAGCAATAATTAGCATAAAAAAGTAAGACAAAGCAAAGATCATGGTCTTTACAGGAAGTGCTCAATATGTCCACCATCATTCGTCAACAATAGCTATAGTCGAGGAATAATGTTGTGAACAACAATGTAAAGCTTGTCCGGAGATATGGTGAGGCATTGGCGTCGGATGTTGTCTTTTAGCATCCCTAGAGATATCGGTCGATCACGATACACTTGCGACTTCAGGTAACCCCAAAGCCAACAATCGCACGGACTGAGGTCTGGGGACCTGTGAGGCTAAGCTTGACGAAAGTGGCGGCTGAGCACACGATCATCACTAAACGACGCGCGCAAGCGATCATCCACGCGTCTAGCAATATGGGGTGGAGCGCCATCCTGCATAAACATCGTACGTTCCAGCAGGTGTTTAGCAGCCAGGCGGGGGATGATGCGATTCTGTAAGATATCGGCGTACCATTCACCTGTCACGGTAGCAGTTTTCTGTCCAGCACCTTCTGTCGGACATTTTGTGAACTTTGTTTTTTTTTTTTTTTGTTCTAATGAAACCCCATGTCATTCCAACCATGTGTGTCAATTTTTACCTCTCTATCTACATTATTCCGTGGTTTATTAAGTTTTCAAATTTATACTGACTTTTTGATCACCCGGTACTTACTGCCCTCGTACAAGGTCCCAACTACCGCTATCCCTACCTCGGATATGTCGAGAGTTCCAGAACAAGGCAAGTTGCAATGGTGGTGGACTCACCTGGTGTGCTGTTGCGGCGGTGGCGGTGGCGGCATGTGGGTGTGCGGTCTGCGGAAGGCGAAGTCGCGGTAAGTGGGGGCGCGGCCCTGGCGAGGGTAGCCGCGCGGACGGCCCGCCGCCACGAGCCTCTGGCTGCGCCACTGCTGGAACCTGCAACACCACGCACTATACTCTCCACACAGTGTATACGCACTCCTCCAACTATTTTGCAACAAGTCGTTTTGAACGAATGAACGGTTTCACGGTGGTATATACACAACTGGCCACTAAAATTGCTACACCACGAAGATGACGTGCTACAGGCGGGAAATTTAACCGTCAGGAAGAAGATGCTGTGATACGCAAATGATTAGCTTTTCAGAGCATTCACACGAGGTTGGCGCCGGTGGCGACACCTACAACGTGCTGACATCAGGAAAGTTTCCAACCGGCTTCTCATACACGGGCGTTGCCTGGTGACACGTTGTTGTGATGCCTCGTGTAAGGAGGAGAAATGCGTACCATCACGTTTCCGATTTTGATAAAGGTCGGATTGTAGCCTAACACGATTCCGGTTTATCGTATCGCGACATTGCTGCTCGCGTTAGTCGAGATCCAGTGACTTTAGCATAGCATGGAATCGGTGGGTTCAGGAGGGTAATACGGAACGCCGTGCTGGATCCCAACGGTCTCGTATCACTAGCAGTCGAGATGACAGGCATCTTATCCGCATGGCTGTAACGGATCGTGCAGTGACGTCTCGATCCCTGAGTCAACAGATGGGGACGTTTGGAAGACAACAACCATCTGCATTAACAGTTCGACGACGTTTGCAGCAGCATGGAGTAACAGCTCGGAGACCATGGCTGCGGCTACCCTTGGCTCTGCATCACAGACAGGAGCGCTTGCGATGGTGTACTCAACGACGAACCTGGGTGCACCAATGGCAAGACGTCATTTTTCGGGTGAATCCAGGTTCTGTTTACAGCATCATGATGGTTGCATTCGTGTTTGGCGACATCGCGGTAAACGCACATTGGAAGCGTCTATCGTCATCGCCATACTGGCTTATCACCCGGCGTCATGGTATGGGGTGCCATTGGTTACACGTCTCGGTCACCTCTTGTTCGCATTGACGGCACTTTGAACAGTGGATGTTACATTTCAGATGTGTTACGACCCGTGCCTCTACCCTTCATTCGATCCCTGCGAAACTCTACATTTCAGCAGGATAATGCACGACCTCATGTTGCAGGTCCTGTACGGGCCTTCTGGATACAGAAAATGTTCGCCTGCTGCCCTGGCCAGCACATTCTTCAGATCTCTCACCAACTGAAAACGTCTGGTCAATGGTGGCCGAGCATCTGGCTCATCACAATACGGCAGTCACTACACTTGATAAACTGTAGTATCGTGGTGAAGCTGCGTGGGCAGCTGTACCTCTACACGCCATCCAGGCTCTGTTTGACTGAATGCCCAGGCGTTATTACGGCCAGAGGTGGTTGTTCTGGGTACTGATTTCTCAGGATCTATGTACCCAAATTGTGTGAAAATGTAATGACATGTCAGTTCTAGTATAATATATTTGTCCAATGAATACCCGTTTATCATCTACATTTCTTCTTGGTGTAGCAATTTTAATGGCCAGTAGTGCACTAATAAAATTTGCTCGACCTTGCAGCCAGTTCAAGTGGTGAAACGTCCACGAGCTTTCGACCGTGAGCTTCTCGACCTTTGTCAACTGACAACTGTCGTGAGATAAGCTGCCGTACTCATATAGCCGGGTTGCCGTCTGAGACGTCACAAGCAGACAGGCCACAGGGCGTACGTCACAGCACGTGACACTTCAGGTCTTACTAGTGCCAATAGCCGTCTCTGGCGTGGAACGAGTAATTATTTCAGACGAGTTTAATAATTCTTACTTGCGCGTTTAAATGCTTGATGGCTTTCATTAGCACATGACAAAGCTGAGACCTTTAGTGGCTACCTATTGACTAACAATATCGTCAGTAAAGACGGCGCCCTGCAGCTTAGCTCAGGTTGGGATCCAGCCGACAGAAGGTTGAAGTGAGCGCGGCTGGCGCACAATTAACACATTATCACACAGGGTGTCTCAAACGTTTTGGGTCAGATTGAAACAGCTGATAGCCGCGCGGGATTAGCCAAGCGGTCTGAGGCGCTGCAGTCATGGACTGTGCGGCTGGTCCCGGCGGAGGTTCGAGTCCTCCCTCGGGCATTGGTGTGTGTATTTGTCCTTAGGATAATTTAGGTTAAGTAGTGTGTAAGCTTAGGGACTGATGACCTTGGTAGTTAAGTCCCATAAGATTGCACACAACAAGCATCAGGCAAACAGGTGATAATGTAATGAGATTTTCACTCTGCAGCGGAGTGTGCGCTGATATGAAATTTCCTGGCAGGTTAAAACAGTGTGCCGGACCGAGACTCGAAGTCGGAACCTTTGCCTTTCGCGGGCAAGTGGTCTACCAACTGAGCTACCCAAGCACGACTCACTCAGTTCTGCAGGTTCGCACCCTACGGTCGCACGTTCGAATCCTGCCTTGGGCATGGATGTGTGTGATGTCCTTAGGTTCTAGGGGGCTGATGACCTCAGATGTTAAGTCCCATAGTGTTCAGAGCCATTTGAACCATTTTACAGGTTCGCAGGAGCGCTTCTGTAAAGTTTGCAAGGTAGGAGACGAGGTACTGGCAGAAGTAAAGCTGTGGGACGGGGCGTGAGTCGTGCTTGGGTAGCTCAGTTGGTAGAGCACTAGCCCGCGAAAGGCAAAGGTTCCGAGTTCGAGACTCGGTCCGGCACACAGTTTTAATCTGCCAGGAAGTTTCAGGTAATAATGGGTTCACGACCGATTATATTGAGATAGGGAACCAATGGTCGGAATGCATACTTATTGTGTAATGGATATACGTAGCATACAACACATAACAACAATGTAGCTCATAGTAGGCGTACAAAGTGACGACGGCCAGTCTCAGTAGATGCATGGAAACGGCTCATGAAGTTCTGCCGCACTCAAGCAAAGTTCCCTGGTGTCTGTTGTACCAGGAGACAGGCAGCTTGGACCCAAGCAAGCAGGTCTTTATCCATTTCTATAGCGGTTTCGTACAGCAGATGAAAAATTCGAGAAATTTTAGATTCGCCGTTCCCGCTGGCCTTGGGACAGTACCTCCCCTTCCATTCCAACGATGAAGGTACGTGCTCTTCTCGTGGACATTTAGATCGAAGTGGGTGGTACACCTCCTGTTGAAACCACATCCTTTCACGGACGGCAAGGGTATAGTCACAACGAACTGTGGCAATACGTCTCACAAGAATACCAGGTAACGTGGACCAGTCAAACAGGGAGGCAGCAAATAATGTGGTCAGGGCTGTGTGCTGTTTATCAGCTGCTGCCCGTTCCAGTGTACAACAGACACCCGCGATCTTTGCGAGAGTGCGGCAGAACTGCATGTTACATTGCAGTACATATATTGAGAGTGGCGGTCGTGGCTTTGAACAATTACTATGAGCTACGTTGTTGTCATGTAGTTTATTCTGTGTATATCCATAATACAATAAATATGCATTTCTGACCATTGGTTCCCTGCCTCACTATAATCGGTTCTGGGTGCATTGTAATCTGTTTGAATTCGACACAAAAGTTTTGAGACACCCTGTATATGACGCAGGAGCGGGCCCCCGCAACATCACAGGCAGTGGGGCGGCTATATAAGGACAGTAGCAGCAATCCCATGACAGGCACCACATGACAGTGCTTGGGAGCTCCTTGCCGACAGCTCATGCACCTTTAATCACCAAACACAGCTGGAAGTGCGAGAAAACTTTATCAGTCTATTTGAGCGTTTACTACTTAACATCATTTATGGAGGGTGTTAGGAATGCAAGAGCATATATTTCCATTGATGTCTGAGGACAGTATACTGGATAACGTTATATCAGTATTTAATTCAGTTACAGCTTAGAAATTATAGCTGTTACAAATGGTATGTTTTTAGGTTGCTTAGTACCTCCAAATACATATGGCGCAAACAAGCCATTATTATTTTCCCCTGGGCAGGAGGTCAGATATTGAAGTGAGGACGTGTGGATGCAAAACGGATGCTCTCTGCTAACAGGTGTAAACCACTTCGTGGTGCAATTCCAACTGTGCAGAAAACATCAGGTAGTTAATTACGTAATGTGTTTGTGTTAGACTATTAATCGCACAGAAGAAGTAACGCACAGAAGTTTTACATATTAAGGTGTCAATTATCACAATGTGTACCTGTACCTCTGCCACCCTGTACAGCGAGAGGGAAGACTGCTGGACGCCCAGAAAAAGTAACACACTCAAGTTTTACATATTAAGGTAGCAGTTATCACAGTATGTGTACCTATGCTCGTGACACCCTGTATAGCCAGGGGCGGGGCTATTATTGCGTAGCCTGAGGCTTCACCTTTGGCTGCTCGATATATGCAGCCACGTTATAAGCCATCTGAAGGTTTAGGGACACGTAGCTACATGTAGACGCCTGAGGTATTAATGTTGTCCTTGACAGGCAAGATTCTGTGATGTCGTGAGGTGGCACTATTTCTGACAGTCGAAAGGATCTTGTCTCTGTCTGTGATGACATTACCGTTGTGGAGTACATCGAGAAGACACTGTAAAACAGTCTGGTGATTACTACATTTGATATTGGTCCTGAACGTCCTTCACTGCACGAGGATTCCCCAATGCATCTATTGGGCATCACCAGCGACGTAGTGTTAATACTGATTCGTGGTCGTCCTGTTGCATCACGTAATTCCAAAAAACTCAGTCTCATACTGAAGAATGGGAACAGGTACCACAAAGTGACTTCCTAAGCCTCTGTGGGGCACAATACATTGAAGTCAGGCTGTGATGTTTGCTCACGGGGAGGGCATATTCGATACTGAAGCTTCGAACCATGAAGAAAACGCCCCTCTAGAGTGACGGTTTTCATTTTGTTTTCAATACTGTTCGGACATTTCGATTTCTGTTGAGAAAGTGAACAAAGTTTCAATGATACTTTGGTGTGAAATTTATCAGTAGAAAATAAAGGCATATTTAGTTACACATGAAATTGTCAGTCATTGCTTTATGTAGCATTACATGCTGTCAAAAACATATTTGGCAAATTATTTTCAACAATGTAGCATCTAAATAACTATCTATTACGATGGGAGGTCGTGCTCGAAGACAACTGGCGAAAAAAGGATGGGAGGGGAAAAGAACGAAAAAAATGGGCTAGCTGCTACAATTCTGCTGGATAGCTTACTTGTCTACTGATAATGCCTACTTTTATGGGTAGTTTCTGTTGTATACTGGATTAAGATAGTTCTGAGCTGCGATATCGGCACCAGTTCAGGCGAACTTTACATCTTGTTTCCAGAAAATAGAATTTCCAGTCCTGCATTTTGAAGTTATGTCCCTGTTGCATGCTGTACACAGGAGTTGACGAACTGGAAGTGATCCATGGGATCAGGAACCATTCTGTCCGTAGTGTTGCCCACAGCTGACAAAGGGCGTATAGCCGTAAAGTCATCAAAGACTTAGTAAAGCCATCAATCGAGATGGTATCATAGAAATTCAATGAGTTTGATATTTGAGGAACTTGGGCGCCAGGAAGTACTTTGGAGAATGAATCCTTCATTATTACCAGTGAACGAGATGCCTTATCTAGCTTAAAGGTTTCATCCTCCTCGGGATGAACTGTTATACCATACGAGTGTACGAGGTATCACAGTGTAGATTCGTAACCCAATCGCTGAAGAGAAACCATAAAGCTGGCCCCATGACATAGTGTTCTCCCAGAAGTAGTTACTTAATGCAGAATGTTTCTCCTGCATTTTTCACCGGACAGGCTAACATCAACTGACCAAAAGTCTGAATGACACTTTTTCTACAGCCTGTTGGCCTTCGTGCACCGTGGAAGTAAATCGCGTCAGCGGCACGCGCAGATTTATATTTTTCATGTTGTTTATTCTGAATGGTGTCATTAGTTCTCACAAGATACATTTTTTACACCACGAAGGGTCGTAAATAATGTGTAGCCTTTTCCATTTCAGAAACCGTCTAATTCCCTCCCCCCCTCCCCCTATCCACATTCGGCATAAAAGCTTTTAGCCCTCCTATTCACAGCTCATATAAATCGTGTCCTCTTCTCATCATGGTAGATCAGTCTTTCTGTCCTTTATACACGAACTACTCGAATACACTTCAGTAACGCAATGTGAATTTAACATTTAAGGAGTGATTCTAAAAATGTGATTAAACTCTTTTGACTAAGGTGACAGAAGTCATTGGATACCTCCTAACATCGTGTCGGACCGCCTTTTGTCCAGCATAATGCAGCGATTCGATGTGGCATGGACTCAACAAGCCGTTGGAAGTCCCCTGCAGAAATACTGAGTCATGCTGACTCTGTAGCCGTCCATAACTGCGAAAGTGTAACCGGTGAACAAACTGAGCTCTCGATTATATCCAATAATGATGGCGATCTGGTTGGCCAAATCATTCACTCGTATTGTCCAGAATATTCTTCAAATCAATCGCGAACAACTGCGCCACGGTGACAAGATATCGTTGTTTGTGAACATGAAGTCAATGAATGGCTGCAAATGGTCTCAAAGTAGCTGAACATAACTATTTCCAGTCAATGATGTGTCCAGTTGGACCCGAGGAGCCAGTCCATTCTATGTAACCAGAGCACACACCATTATGAAGCCTCCACAGTGCCTTGTTGACAACTTGGGTCCATGGCTTCGTGGGGCCTGTGCCTCATGCGAACCCTACCATCAGCCCTTACCAACTGAAATCAGCACTCATCTGACCAGGGGAGGCCGTGCAGGCGATGTCGTGCTGTTATCAAAGGCACTCGCGTCGTTCGTCTGTTGCCTAGCCCATTAACGACCTACACTCCTGGAAACTGAAATAAGAACACCGTGAATTCATTGTCCCAGGAAGGGGAAACTTTATTGACACATTCCTGGGGTCAGATACATCACATGATCACACTGACAGAACCACAGGCACATAGACACAGGCAACAGAGCATGCACAATGTCGGCACTAGTACAGTGTATATCCACCTTTCGCACCAATGCAGGCTGCTATTCTCCCATGGAGACGATCGTAGAGATGCTGGATGTAGTCCTGTGGAACAGCTTGCCATGCCATTTCCACCTGGCGCCTCAGTTGGACCAGCGTTCGTGCTGGACGTGCAGACCGCGTGAGATGGCGCTTCATCCAGTCCCAAACATGCTCAATGGGGGACAGATCCGGAGATCTTGCTGGCCAGGGTAGTTGATTTACACCTTCTAGAGAACGTTGGGTGGCACGGGATACATGCGGACGTGCATTGTCCTGCTGGAACAGCAAGTTCCCTTGCCGGTCTAGGAATGGTAGAACGATGGGTGCGATGACGGTTTGGATGTACCGTACACTATTCAGTGTCCCCTCGATGATCACCAGAGGTGTACGGCCAGTGTAGGAGATCGCTCCCCACACCATGATGCCGGGTGTTGGCCCTGTATGCCTTGGTCGTATGCAGTCCTGATTGTGGCGCTCACCTGCACGGCGCCAAACACGCATACGACCATCATTGGCAACAAGGCAGAAGCGACTCTCATCGCTGAAGACGACACGTCTCCATTCGTCCCTCCATTCACGCCTGTCGCGACACCACTGGAGGCGGGCTGCACGATGTTGGGGCGTGAGCGGAAGACGGCCTAACGGTGTGTGGGACCGTAGCCCAGCTTCATGGAGACGGTTGTGAATGGTCCTCGCCGATACCCCAGGAGCAACAGTGTCCCTAATTTGCTGGGAAGTGGCGGTGCGGTCCCCTACGGCACTGCGTAGGATCCTACGGTCTTGGCGTGCATCAGTGCGTCGCTGGGGTCCGGTCCCAGGTCGACGGGCACGTGCACCTTCCGCCGACCACTGGCGACAACATCGATGTACTGTGGAGACCTCACGCCCCACGTGTTGAGCAATTCGGCGGTACGTCCACCCGGCCTCCCGCATGCCCACTATACGCCCTCGCTCAAAGTCCGTCAACTGCACATACGGTTCAAGTCCACGCTGTCGCGGCATGCTACCAGTGTTAAAGACTGCGATGGAGCTCCGTATGCCAAGGCAAACTGGCTGACACTGACGGCGGCGGTGCATAAATGCTGCGCAGCTATCGCCATTCGACGGCCAACACCGCGGTTCCTGGTGTGTCCGCTGTGCCGTGCGTGTGATCATTGCTTGTACAGCCCTCTCGCAGTGTCCGGAGCAAGTATGGTGGGATTGACACACCGGTGTCAATGTGTTCTTTTTTCCATTTCCAGGAGTGTATTTCGCCTCAGTGTCTAATGGATACGTTCATCGTACGTTCTACATTGATTTCTGCGGTTATTTCACGCAGTGCTGCTTGTCTGTTAGCACTGATTACTCTACGCAAACGCGACTGCTCTCAGTAGTTAAATAAAGGCCATTGGCCACAATTTTGTCTGTGGTGAGAGGTAATGGCCTGAAATTTGGTATTCTTGTCAAACTCTTGACACTGTGGAGCTAGGAATATTGAATTCCCTAACGAGTTCTGAAGTGGAATGTACATGCCTCTAGCTCCAACTAATATTCTGCGTTCAAAGTCTGTTGATTCCCACCGTGTAGCCATAATCATGTCGTAAAGCTTTTCACATGAATCACCTGAGTGCAAATTACAGCGTCGCCAATTCACTGCCTTTTTATACCTTGTGCATGCGATATTACCACCAACTGTATGTGTATAAAAGGCTATCTCACGATTTTGTCACCTTAGTGTTTGGTTATAATGTTGAATCAAGTCTGACGTCACATTTTTAATTTTTTTTTTTTTTTAGGCAACTGTTATAGATGCATGGGAAGCCAGTGTTCGAATGTCGTTAGGAGTAACCATTCCTCACTATAAGCATGAATATGTATGTTGAGCTTAAGATATCTGTCCTTAAGAAGTATCACCACCAACAGCGGCCCATGTCCTCATTTCATTTGATTCTGTGGCAAGGGTTTGAAATTACAGTAATGAAAACTGTTTCATGTTACTGTCTACCACCAGGCTTAGCGGAACGGTGTTATCGCAATTTACTTATCTCCATTACGAAAGCAATGCATTATTGATGGGTTGTGCATTATAAATGTAAGGTAATGAATGTGTGGTACTATGGAGTTTCGAAAGGTCACTCGATCACATCGTGCACTGGGGATATACTCAGTGCTGATTGGCATCCAGTATCTGTGACGGGAATAGTAGAGTGACAAATTTAAAGTGTATAACCTAGCTTAACGGAGCTAAATATAATAGTAAACGTCGGTTATTTGTGAAGAGAGCCATCGTCTATTACATCAGAATTTCATTTGCACTTGGTACTTTATTTATTTATTTTAGTGTGTTAGTGTCACTCCGTCAAAGAATACCTTGTTGTATGCTGAAATTAACGTGCCAATTTGTCACTTCTCATACTTTTATGTCGAAATAAAAATAAATTCTTTGTGGAATGTTACGATCAGGTTTTATACTTAAATTGAAGATATCTTACACTTTATAATTCTCATTATTGGTCCATGTATGTAAAATGTAGAATGATGACGAGGGTGTAGGGTTAAGGAGCCACATCCAGAGCGTCTGCATGCCGCGGGAGATGACCATAAAGGCTTTTATATCAGCAAGCCTCAGAACCACTTTTAGGAGAATCCAAAACTCAGTCCTCATTTACATCTGTGATAAACAACCAGGAATACTTCCAGCTAAAATACATAAACGTGAGCAAGATAGTTTTCACAATTTGCTGTGATACAGGAACAGCATGCTGGCATAGAAACAAGTGCCAAATACATAATGTGTGAACGTTCATGAATTATGGACTCTGCTTTGAAGACGACTCGCCACCGAGATCAATAATAATGTTTTAGTGGATTTCTATTAGGCTAAAACACATATAGCTTAGTAATACATGGGCTATAGACTTCGTTACAGTTTTTAAAACTGTCACAAGGTGACACAAGGTAACATCAAAAGCACGACAGCTGTGATACTTTCATAAAAATGTTCTTAGTAGTAAAGGAAGGGACATACCTTGATTGGAGGAAGAGTGAAGTCCTTGTAGTTACTCTCTATCGTCTCGTATTTATCATATTCTCTGTACGAGAGAATAGTGTATCGTATTTTGTGGACAACCTTTGGCGTTTATTTCTGTTGACTATAGGTAAAAATATACACTCCTGGAAATGGAAAAAAGAACACATTGACACCGATGTGTCAGACCCACCATACTTGCTCCGTACACTGCGAGAGGGCTGTACAAGCAATGATCACACGCACGGCACAGCGGACACACCAGGAACCGCGGTTTTGGCCGTCGAATGGCGCTAGCTGCGCAGCATTTGTGCACCGCCGCCGTCAGTGTCAGCCAGTTTGCCGTGGCATACGGAGCTCCATCAGTCTTTAACACTGGTAGCATGCCGCGACAGCGTGGACGTGAACCGTATGTGCAGCTGACGGACTTTGAGCGAGGGCGTATAGTGGGCATGCGGGAGGCCGGGTAGACGTACCGCCGAATTGCTCAACACGTGGGGCGTGAGGTCTCCACAGTACATCGATGTTGTCGCCAGTGGTCGGCGGAAGGTGCACGTGCCCGTCGACCTGGGACCGGACCCCAACGACGCACTGATGCACGCCAAGACTGTAGGATCCTACGCAGTGCCGTAGGGGACCGCACCGCCACTTCCCAGCAAATTAGGGACACTGTTGCTCCTGGGGTATCGGCGAGGACCATTCACAACCGTCTCCATGAAGCTGGGCTACGGTCCCGCACACCATTAGGCCGTCTTCCGCTCACGCCCCAACATCGTGCAGCCCGCCTCCAGTGGTGTCGCGACAGGCGTGAATGGAGGGACGAATGGAGACGTGTCGTCTTCAGCGATGAGAGTCGCTTCTGCCTTGTTGCCAATGATGGTCGTATGCGTGTTTGGCGCCGTGCAGGTGAGCGCCACAATCAGGACTGCATACGACCAAGGCACACAGGGCCAACACCCGGCATCATGGTGTGGGGAGCGATCTCCTACACTGGCCGTACACCTCTGGTGATCGTCCAAGGGACACTGAATAGTGCATGGTACATCCAAACCGTCATCGAACCCATCGTTCTACCATTCCTAGACCGGCAAGGGAACTTGCTGTTCCAACAGGACAATGCACGTCCGCATGTATCCTGTGCCACCCAACGTGCTCTAGAAGGTGTAAGTCAACTACCCTGGCCAGCAAGATCTCCGGATCTGTCCCCCATTGAACATGTTTGGGACTGGATGAAGCGTCGTCTCACGCGGTCTGCACGTCCAGCACGAACGCTGGTCCAACTGAGGCGCTAGGTGGAAATGGCATGGCAAGCCGCTCCACAGGACTACATCCAGCATCTCTACGATCGTCTCCATGGGAGAATAGAAGCCTGCATTGGTGCGAAAGGTGGATATACACTGTACTAGTGCCGACATTGTGCATGCTCTGTTGCCTGTGTCTATGTGGCTGTGGTTCTGTCAGTGTGATCATGTGATGTATCTGACCCCAGGAATGTGTCAATAAAGTTTCCCCTTCCTTGGACAATGAATTCACGGTGTTCTTATTTCAATTTCCAGGAGTGTATTTGTCTCTTGATTTTGTGCGTTCGCTATTTTCGTGTGTACTGTGCACAGAAAATTGTATGTACTGTTTAATATTCGTGAATTTCTGCACAAGTGGACCACAAGAAAACCGTTAGTAGAAGACCTTTCTAAATTCACCATTAACACCAAACGCAGATCGGTCATTAATAAAAACTGCGCTTGTTTTTTTCTGTTCAGAGTGATTTTTTCACCGTGTTCAAACACTAAGGATTAATCGAGGAGAGGATACGGAATAAAAAGGGAATAATGACCATATATCCGGGAATGCATGGTTTCCATGCTAGAGGCCATTTATTCAATTATACTTCGTTACAGAGACTGCGGTCCAGTACGCTCTGTACCATGCAGCCTCAGTTACAGTATGCACTGTTTCCTCCTAGAGGGTGGTTCTATTCCTCATAGTCATGCCCTAGCGCCCATTTCTTCCTTAGTAGTTGGTAATGTCGTGTTCAATTCACTTTTGCTGATTCACCTAGTAAAGGGATTTGATACGGCGTTGAACACAATGGCTCCATATTCGAATCGAGAGCTTGCTGACACGGTGTTTACTTGCGGAAAGACAAATGGCAACGGGCGGTGGGTAGCAAGACTGTATCACAAGACCTATCCCAGCCGACAGCAACCGCAGCGTTCAAGGTTTGCAACAGTGTCAGGATCAGGCAGTTGGCCCGCCAGTACATGGTAAGCCAGACAACGTGAGGAACATTCTCCATGTCAATTGTTACTACCCTAATCACTTACAGCGTGTGCAGGGCTTACTAGTAACAAACTTTCCACATCGAGAGTAGTTTTGTCACTGGCTTCTTCAGCAGGCAACCACGATTCCGCGATTTGTGTCAGGCATCCTATTCACAGATGAGGCTACTTTTACTCGGAGTCATATCTTCAACTTTCATAACAATTATCTGTGATAGTATACAGATATGGTGGCAGCGAATCATCAGCATCGTTGCAAGCGGAATATGTGGGCCAGGATAATTGGCAACCGTAGTTTGGGACCAATCTTCCTTCCACGTCGCTTAACAGGCCGGAACTATAGGTTGTTTTTTTTGTTTGCATGTGGCATTGCCTCCCCTACTGGAAGAAATGCCACTGATGATTCGAACGGTTATATGAGTGCTACATGATGGTACTCCAGCCCTGGACGCATCTGTATCGGTCTTCCCTGGTCGATGGATCGGATAAGGGGTCGATCACTTTAACCGCTTCAGCTATCCGTGCACGAATCACAACCCGAGTCGAATTTCATATGTCGTCGTCGTTGTGTTACAGTCTGCACTCGTACGTTACGTATATTCCCGGCAGGGAAGGACAAATTTATTGAGAGTGAAGGGCCTGGTATTGGCTAATAAATACGAAATCGCAGTGCCTTAGTTGGTTAAGAAGTACGATGCAATGTCTCTTCGGACATATAGGCATACATTCGTAGTTATTCGGCACTACCAGCCCCTCGCGTCTCAATAAATATGTCATTCCTGGACGGGAATATACATAGCGTACGAGTGCAGGTAGTGACACAAGAACGACGACATATGTAAGTTTTGATAGGGCCGTGATTCGTGAGTGGATAGCCGAAGCGGTTAAGGGACAGCTCGCATAAAGCAGGAAATTCGGATTGGAGTCCAGTCGCGATCCGGAATAAATTTTCAGTGACGTATATACGGCTCAAGGCGGTTCATGTTAGCAACTGCGAATTCATCTCCTGTGTAAACAGAAATCCGTTCGTCTCGACAAACTCTATTGCACGAACGAACTTTTGGATGAAACATTTCGTACGTATGGAGCAGATAAAGCTGTGTCAATTTTGTTGTTAAAGTTAGATTTACCATACAGTTCTACAAGCAGTTAAATTTGTATGCGCATTAATTGTGTACAAATATCTACAGCAAACTGCAAACACCGATATCTCTTGGACATGGTGAATTTCTAATTAGTAGATTGGTTAGCAGTTACCAAAAGCTGACAGGTGCGTTGGTGCTGTAGTAGTTTCGTTGGTGTCGTTACCTGCGTCCACAGGGCTTGAAGCAGGGCTCCTTGGCGGAGCAGGCGGTGAAGGCCGTCGGCTCCCTCGGCGCCGGGCGCTCTGTCTCTGTCCTGCGGCAACGTCCAACAATGTAACATCTGTCTCCGTGCAGGCGTCACACCTGAAACCAATCTCCTGTGCTACTACAAGTGAAGTCACTGCTCACCCAGTACTCACAATGACTACTGTTTACTTTATCTCTTGACCGACAGTGCATCCTATGGTCAGTGGAAAACTGAACGCTAAAATTAAGCTTTTGTGCTACAACGATCTGAATCGTTATCTTTCATTTTAGACCGTACCAAACCAGACAATGAGTTATCCGAGGGCATTTCACATCAGAGTGCACAGTTGCGGGTTCCTGTTACTCAGTAAGAGGAGACTCAATTGGATACCATGGTTCATCCGATTGAGAATTTCGTGTCACGCTAGTGTGCTCGGTGTACGTAATGAATTCTGAGAAAAGAAAATGAGTGTGCGGGAGTGCAGAGATCAACCTTCTATGGGATGTCTTACACTTCACAAAATAAACATCGTCGACATTCAAAATGTGTTCAAAACAAACCATTAACTTGCAACGCGAACATCGAATGAAAAATGACACGCCACAGTGATCACAAAGGTTCGCACCATCAAAATCGAAGGAGAGCTCCTTGCGAGTTGCAAACCGTGCACGAGGTTCCGCTAGGTATCCATTCTTAGACAATACATGCAAAATCGTATTGGTGATGAGAACTGGTGGACTGAGATGTCATGCAACCGAATGAGAAATAGACTGTCATGAAGCTTATCATGAAACTGGATATCCTTTAAGGCATATCTTCAGATAGTGAGATAGTATGTTTTATAGGCACTGAAAGAAGAAACATCCAGAGGCAGAATTTGTTCAGTGGTTCCAGGTGGTATGAATTGCAATGTCAAACACATCCCAGGAGAGACATTATGCTCAAAAGGAGGTCGATTTTTAAACGCAGACCAGGAATTAAGCAAAAGCAAGTTATTTTAACCAGATATTGGCCAAAAGCAATGCTCATACCATATCTGTAGTTCTCTTACGACGATTTTCCCACTCTTGCTTGCTGTGACGTAAATATTCCCGACTGCCCTTGCAGGATCACACACACGAAACAGAATCATAGGCTCAGTGTACCTTCAACTTCTCGCAGCACAATACGGAGCTTCCCGAGCAATTTACCATCCAGATTAACTAAAAACTAAACTAAACTCCTCCCGAACAAGCCATGAAGGCCCAAAGGTACTGACCAGTCGCCGTGTCATCCTCAGCCCACAGCCGTCACTGGATGCGGATATGGAGGGGCACGTGGTCAGCACACCGCTCTCCCGGCCGTATGTCAGTTTCCGAGACCGCAGCCGCTACTTCTCAATCAAGTAGCTCCTCAGTTTGCCTCACAAGGGATGAGTGCACCCCGCTTGCTGCCAGTGCTCGGTAGACTGGATGGTCACCCATCCAAGTGCTAGCCCAGCCTGACAGCGCTTAACTTCGGTGATCTAACGGGAACCGGTGTTACCACTGCGGAAAGCAGTGGCATCTAGATTAACAGTCACCATAATTGTATATGAATGCGTTAAGAACTGATGTTAGTTAATCTTGATACAACTCTCTTAGTACGTCTTAGTTTCTATTTTCACTTGCATTTTCTCTTCAAATACCGACTGGTCGGAGTTGGAAACAAATTCCTCACTGGACGCTGGGATAAATTAGTTTCAGTATCTCTTCTACAAAATTTTAGGCCGATTCCGCTGTTTTCGGTGCATCGTCAAGTTGACGCATTGTTTAAAATTTCGTTATACACTCCTGGAAATTGAAATAAGAACACCGTGCATTCATTGTCCCAGGAAGGGGAAACTTTATTGACACATTCCTGGGGTCAGATACATCACATGATCACACTGACAGAACCACAGGCACATAGACACAGGCAACAGAGCATGCACAATGTCGGCACTAGTACAGTGTATATCCACCTTTCGCACCAATGCAGGCTGCTATTCTCCCATGGAGACGATCGTAGAGATGCTGGATGTAGTCCTGTGGAACGGCTTGCCATGCCATTTCAACCTGGCGCCTCAGTTGGACCAGCGTTCGTGCTGGACGTGCAGACCGCGTGAGACGACGCTTCATCCAGTCCCAAACATGCTCAATGGGGGACAGATCCGGAGATCTTGCTGGCCAGGGTAGTTGACTTACACCTTCTAGAGCACGTTGGGTGGCACGGGATACATGCGGACGTGCGTTGTCCTGTTGGAACAGCAAGTTCCCTTGCCGGTCTAGAAATGGTAGAACGATGGGTTCGATGACGGATTGGATGTACCGTGCACTATTCAGTGTCCCCTCGACGATCACCAGAGGTGTACAGCCAGTGTGGGAGATCGCTCCCCACACCATGATGCCGGGTGTTGGCCCTGTGTGCCTCGGTCGTATGCAGTCCTGATTGTAGCGCTCACCTGCCGGCGCCAAACACGCATACGACCATCATTGGCACCAAGGCAGAAGCGACTCTCATCGCTGAAGACGACACGTCTCCATTCGTCCCTCCATTCACGCCTGTCGCGACACCGCTGGAAGCGGGCTGCACGATGTTGGGGCGTGAGCGGAAGACGGCCTAACGGTGTGCGGGACCGTAGCCCAGCTTCATGGAGACGGTTGTGAATGGTCCTCGCCGATACCCCAGGAGCAACAGTGTCCCTAATTTGCTGGGAACTGGCGGTGCGGTCCCCTACGGCACTGCGTAGGATCCTACGGTCTTGGCGTGCATCCGTGCGTCGCTGCGGTCCGGTCCCAGGTCGACGGGCACGTGCACCTTCCGCCGACCACTGGCGACAACATCGATGTACTGTGGAGACCTCACGCCCCACGTGTTGAGCAATTCGGCGGTATGTCCACCCGGTCTCCCGCATGCCCACTATACGCCCTGGCTCAAAGTCCGTCAACCGCACATACGGTTCACGTCCTCGCTGTCGCGGCATGCTACCAGTGTTTAACACTGCGATGGAGCTCCGTATGCCACGGCAAACTGGCTGACACTGACGGCGGCGGTGCACAAATGCTGCGCAGCTATCGCCATTCGACGGCCAACACCGCGGTTCCTGGTGTGGCCGCTGTGCCTTGCGTGTGATCATTGCTTGTACAGCCCTCTCGCAGTGTCCGGAGCAAGTATGGTTGGTCTGACACACCGGTGTCAATGTGTTCTTTTTTCCATTTCCAGGAGTGTATTACCCCTTCCAATTCTGTAACATTGTTTGAATTTATTCAACCATCCACTGATTCCCTTGAAAGCACTGTAATCTATGTCGCGCGTAATTTGATGTGCGTAACGTAGTAGGTCACTATAATGCACATTCCGCAAATCGTATTGAGCAGCCTTGAAACGCGCAAACACCAGTTCTTATGGACTGCACGGTAATATTGCTGTGGACTTATTCGAAATCTGTTCATAAATGTTTTTTGCTATGCTGCGGATGATCTCCCATGTACGTAACTAAGTTTAATACCAGCTCCTTGGACAACTTTTGTCCTTTACTAAGTTTCACTGATGACTGGACTTGTGGCTACCTGTCAGACAAGTACGATGAACCACATCGCTCGTCATTTGTTTCAGTATCACTTTCACTTGTTAAATAAGTATCGTCATCATTGTACTCCTCGAGTACACTATCCGCAAAATCGAGTGTAACCAAACATTACACTGACTCATCTTGCAGAAACATTAATATTTCATGTGCCACTTCTTTCTCACTTTGCGAAATTCCTTGGGCTACTTTTTGACGAAATGTCAACTCCGACAACTCTTGTTGTAGGGATAATGCAGTGCTTGACTTGTTTATTGCCGCCATTACTCTGATTTGTATCAACACCACCTGCACTGTATCACTCGCCGACTACGCAGTTCAGCTACGCTCCGTAGGCTCACGCTGTGTTCACCATTGGGTACTTCCAATCTCGCCCCCTGTTTCCGTTAGAAGCCACTATTGTGGTCGCGTGGTAGAAAATATACCTGGTGTCGAATTCCGTGAACATCATTGGCCTTTTGCGACCTCGCACTCAATAGGTTCCTTGTCAGTCGTCACAATGGAAATGTTCCGACTCTCCACGTCCGAAAAAATTCTGCCGCCAACAATCAAAGGTGAAACTGATGATGATATTTGCCTATGGCATGAATTAAATCGTAGCTACAAACAGAGTGCCCCAAGGGACGTTAGTAATCGGTGCATAATACAAGCTGTTTCTACAAAATGTTTTGCTCCGGACAACTCGTCAAAGAAGGCCTCACATGCTCGCAACCGGTGTCCTCACTTTGCACGATAATTCAAGACCGCTTATTGCCCTACCGTCGACAAATATGGATTGGAAGCACTTCCACACACACCATATAGTCCTGTTATGAGCCCACGAGATTAATTGGTTTCCCAAATTGAACGAACAACTCCGTCTTGATACAACTGATGACGCTTCCAGTGAGGTGACGCGAGTAACCAGACAGCTCAACAATGAAGGTCCTCAATCCGGAACACAGAAATTGCCAAAACGTTGGAAAGCTGTCATAAGCAAGAATGGGGGCTTTTTTGAGGGCCTGTAAAGGTATTTGGTAAAATAAATTATTTTCTTCAATTTTATCTCACAATGTGCGGAACTTCTGAAATAACCATTGTAATATGGACGAAATGGTGTCACGTTCTATGTTAACGTTCCACTAGTCGTGTTTATTTTCTGTGACTCATAATGAACCTCACAGACGAGTTAGCCATCACGATACACTATGTGAGCAAAAGTATCGGGACACCCCCCCAAAACATACGTTTTTCATATTAGATGCATTGTGCTGCCACCTACTGCCAGGTACTCCGTATCAGCGACCTCAGTAGTCGTTAGACATCGCGAGAGAGCAGGATGGGGCGCTACGCGGAACTCACGGACTTCGAACGTTGTCAGGTGATTGGGTGTCACTTGTGTCATACGTCTGTACGCGAGATTTCCACATTCCTGAATATCCCGAGGTCCACTCTTTCCGATGTGATAGTGAAGTGGAAACGTGAAGGGACACTTACAGCACAAAAGTTTACTAGCCAACCTCGCCTGTTGACTGACAGAGACCGCCGACAGTTGAAGAGGGTTGTAATGTGTAATAGGCCGACATCTATCCAAACCACCACGTAGGAATTCGAAACTGCCAAGTACTATGACAGTGAGGTGGGAGGTGAGAAAACTTGGATTTTCTGGTCGAGCGGCTGCTCATACACCACACATCACGCCGGTAAATGCCAAACGACGCTGCGCTTGGTGTAAGGAGCGTAAACATTTGACTATTAAACAGTGGAGAAACGTTGTGTGGAGTAACGAATCACGGTACACAGTATGGCGATCCGATGGTAGCGTATGGGTATGGCGAAACCCCGGTGAACGTCATCTGCCATCGTCTGTAATGCCAACAGTTTAATTCGGAGGCGATGGTGTTATGGTGTAGTCGTGTTATTTATGGAGGGGGCTTGCACCCCTTGTTGTTTTGCGTGGCACTATCACAGTACAGACCTACATTGATTTTTTAAGCACCTTCTTGCTTCCCACTGTAGAAGAGCTATTCGGGGATGGCGATTGCATCTTTCAACACGATCGAGCACCTGTTCATAATGCACGGCCTGTGGCGGAGTGGTTACACGACAATAACATCCCTGTAATGGACTGGGCAGCACAGAGTCCTGCCTTGAATCCTATAGAACACCTGTGGGATGTTTTAGAAAGCCAGCTTCGTGCCAGACATTATCGAGCGATATCGATACCTCTCCTCAGTGCAGCACTCCATGAAGAATGGGCTGCCATTCCCCCAAGAAACCTGCCAGCATCTGATTAAAAGTATGCGTGCAAGAGTGGCAGCTGTCATCAAGGTTAAGGCTGGGCCAACACCATATTGAATTCCAGCATTACCGATGGAGGTCGCCACGAACATGTAAGTCATTTTCATCCAGGTGTTCGAATACTTTTGATCACATAGTAAATGTACTGTAATATTAAAATCGCTGCTAAATGTTCTGAGCGCGCCCTAACGTGCACGCAACACACACAGCCGTCACAATAACCTTGTTGATTGGCTTGTCGTGTATGCTGTCTCGTACATGACCACCCACGCCCCTTCCTAATTGTGTACCACGAGTTCAGCAAAGTGCGCTGATGATGTGGAGATGTATTCTGTACAGAACATGACACGCTGAAGTGGAACTCGAAAAAAAAAAAAATAAAGAACCGAGAAACAATAATATTTATCAATATAAAACTAATTACTTCATTTGTTAAAACAAATATATCTCACTAGACTGCCACACCAAAACCCTTGGAGGAATGCTTGAAATAAGCGGCCAGTTAAAACCCACTATATTGTTTTATCTGATTTGGTGTACTTCATACAGACACCGTTTTCACCCAGGTGTATTAACCTTCTCAGATCCTCTGACTCCAACTGTGTACATTAACTTCTACTGTGTCTTAGCTGAAACAGAAGTACTTTTTCCCAATGGAAACCTGAGGTACATATTTGTGAAAGTTCAGCCTTTTCATCATGCACAAGAGCTGCCAACTGTTGGGCATCACAATGAAAATATGAGCAAGTCAATGTGGCAGTGCTCAGCAACTGTATAATTCAGTATTGTTATTGTTTCTTGTGTGGTAATTTTTGAATGATCATTTTACTATTTATTACAATAGAGAATGTTACGTAATTAGTTATTTTAGGCCATAAAATGAAACCAAGTGTATAATGTATGTTTTGAAAACGAGTACATATTTTTGTATATATCTTGCATCTAAAATCATTAAAAACCACCTAAAAGCATTACCATATAATGAAAAATTTTTCTTCCTTCAGAAAAATTCGAGTCTGAAAGGATTAATATACGAAATACTGTCTGAAAGTTGGTCACATTGGAAATTAAGATGGCAGCACACAGGTGGGAAATTTCGTGATAATGATCATTACAATACATTATTAGGTGAGATAATTACAAGAAACAATCAGCATTTTTTTAAAATATGATAAACTGCATAGCTCATACTCCATAAATGTACATTATCGGAAGAGCTATATCCGTTGCAGCACACTTGATGACGTTGACTACGGCTATCGGTGAGAAGGAGAATGTTGGTGAGACAGAGGGAGGGAAGTGGGCCTTCAGCTGTCTGTAACACACAGGGTCACTTCCATGCAGCATACGAGCGCGACTGTTTGAACATGATGTCACATTACATCAAGTTCATACATACAATAACTGTGCTTGAGACAGCATCATAAAAATGTTACGATTTCCGGATAGAGATTACACTGTGTAAGGAGCAAAGAGGTTCAAAATACTGCATTGTCTGTTACTGAATCTTAAACACTTTTTGTATAATTTTTGTCAACGAGTTATGTAGAACACACACAAACACTGCATCTTAGATACTTCAACTGATCTATGCAGGACTTTATGATTTTGAGGTTATACAGTGGAAATTTTTGATCATTTCAGGCAGCAAATACGTTTCAAATATTGTAATCGGCATTTCTGAACCCTACTCACTTTATTACTTTTAACTTTTTTTATTAGGTGAGCTTATAGAAACATTATCAATGATGTTTAGCAATCAAAAAAAAATGCCCCCATTGTTTAATAGAAAGTGTTTGTTAATCACACACATAGCCCCTCTCCACCCCCATCCCCACATACACACTCATTATACAGTGGAAATTTTTGCTCATTACAGGCAGCAAATACGTGTCAAACATTGTAATCGGCATTTCTGAACCCTACTCAATTTATTACTTTTAACTGTTTCTATGAGGTGAGCTTTTATGAACATTATTAATGATGTTTAGCAATCAAAAAATTATATGCCCACATTGCTGAATAGGAAATGTTTGTTAATCACACACAATAGCCCTCACCACCCCCATCCCCACATATGCACTCATTTTTTGCACATAGGTTTCCACAAGATGTATTATTTATGTACTCTGAAAACAGTTGCACTAAGTTACACTGAGGTAACTTAAGTCATGGGATAGGGATATCCACATATACAGATGGAGGTAGTATCACGTACACAAGGTATAATAGGAGTTTGCATTGGTGGAGCTGTCATTTGTACTCGGTTGCTCTCGGATGATTCATGTGTAAAGGTTTTCGACATGATTATGGCCGACAACGGGAAATAACAGACTTTGCACGTGGAATGGTAGTGGGAGCTAGACTCGTGGGACATTCCATATCGTAAATCGTTACAAAATTTAACATTTCGAGATTGAGAGCGTCAATAGTGCACCGAGAACATCAAATTTCCGGCATTACCTGAGGCGAAATTTGGCGTTAATGGGCTATGGCAGCAGCCGACCGACGTGAGTGCCTTTGCTAACATCGAAGTTGGGCCAGAAAGCCAGTCCGTTCCATATAAAAACAGGCCACACCATTACGGAGCTACCACCAACTTGCACAGTGCTTTTTTAACAACTTGGGTCCATGACTCCGTGGTGTCTGCGCCACATTGGAAACCTGCTAACTGAACTGGGACTCATCTGACCATGCGACGTTTATCCTATTGTCTAGGGTCGAAGTGATAGGGTCATGAGCCCAGGAGAGGCTCGCCGTCCTAACGGATACGTTAATCGTACGTCCCACATTGATTTCTAGGGTTGTTGCAAGCAGTGTTGCTTGTCTGTTAGCACTGACAGCTCTACGCAAACGTCGCTGCTCTCGATCGTTAAACCAAGACCATTAGCCACTGCATTGCCCGTGGTCAGAGGTAATACCTGAAATTAGGTATTCTCGGCACAGCCTTGACACTGTGGATCTCAGTATAATTGAATTCCCTAACGATTTCCGAAATGGAATGTCCCATGCGTCTAGCTCCAATTACCATTCCGCGTTCAAAGCCTGTTAATTCCCTTCCAGAATTTTCACATGAATCATGTGTATACAAATGACAGCTCTGTCAAAGCATTGCCCTTTTATGTATTGTGTATGCGACACTACTGCCATCTGTATATGTGTACATTGCTATCTCATGATGTTTGGCAACTCAGTGTATGGAATACTTAAAATTTAGGATTGTCTTTTGATCTGAATTTTCTGTCGCTGATAAAAATTTTGTCGAAATTATAATTATCTGTTTTATTACTGTGTGCTGTTCTTTCATTTTGTTATGTGTGATACTTTGATTGGTTTATGAAATACGTCAGATTTGTGGATGCCGTTATAATTATAATAATATATTTTACACTTAAGAAGTTTATGCTCTCGTCTGTTTCATATTCGATGATTAATTTAATGCTATTATGCGTTTTATTCAATTGTTGGTGAAATCCATTAATTTCATCATCAGGAGAAGTGGAGCATAATCAGCATATTGGCAGCAATAATAACTTTATTTGTCCACTAGATTTGTTCTCTAAGAAGCTTCTTTTCTACGTAATCTAAGAAAATATTTGCAAGAGTTCCTGCAAGGCAGCTTCCCATAGCTGACCCCTCATGATTCTTGTACATTTCTCCTTTGGAGGTGAAATAATTTTGTGGTATCACTATGTCTAGAAGACAGATGAGTTCAACTATTTCTCATTGGTTAGCCTTGCCAAATTTTAGTATATTAATCCTTATCATGTTTATGGGATTAGTAATTGGCACATTTGCATACAGATTAGTAACATCTAATCAGACGAATTTTCTATTTACTGATATTGTTGTGTCTTTTATCTGACTCATATTTTTATTTGTGTATTTCTTGATATATGTATAGTACTAGTTAAGTAATTTATTTTGTTTTTTCGTAAGTATGTTGGACTAATTATGTCATTTACAACAGGTGTATTAGGAATCCCATGTTTATGTATTTTAGGTTGTGCTCTGATTTCAGGTGGTTGTGAATTCACTGCTGTACAGCTATTAACCTAACATTGCTTGGCAGGGCATGATTATAATACTGAACGAGGAACACTTTCAGATGTTCTGTAAAATTAAATTGATTTGGTCATGAAACACCTCTTGGCTTCTTAAGTCATGTTTCGTTGACAACTAAATGTTGCAAACACAGATACAATGATGTGTGACTCACATATATGTTTACATAGAAGATAAAAACATGGTGTCATGAGTGTTAATACAGGAAAGAGTTATATTTATTGTCAGACAGAAATAATTACAGTAACTAAAGAAGGAAACTAATTTTTTTGTGGAGGTAAATTTAAGAGCAGATGAAAAACAATTCTTGTTTTACAATTTCAATCTATCATTTCGAAAGAAAACTTAACATAAAAGAGCGAAAAGGAAATTAAGTTAGCTCATTTAATATTATGCTGGCATTCTTTGTCATATGTTTGTCGACTTCCAGTATTTCCAGTAGGATCATTTATCAAACTTACTTTAAAAAATCTAAAACTTCATATTCTATGTCTTATGAGTAGTTTCTGTAAAATGATGATTGATAAAGCTTAAACCTTTCTCTGTCAGTCCCTAAATTCTCTCATGTTAAGATAATCTAAGTGCCACAGCTCTGCATAACTGATGAACATATACTAGCCTACAACGCCTGAATATGATTTCATACACACCACTCTGTGCCAAGAGCTGCGTTTCATCTTACTACTGAATAAACCCCCCCCCCATGAACCATGGACCTTGCTGTTGGTGGGGAGGCTTGCGTGCCTCAGAGATACAGATGGCCGTACCGTAGGTGCAACCACAACGGAGGGGTATCTGTTGAGAGGCCAGACAAACGTGTGGTTCCTGAAGAGGGGCAGCAGCCTTTTCAGTAGTTGCGGGGGCAACAGTCTGGATGATTGACTGATCTGGCCTTGCAACATTAACCAAAACGGCCTTGCTGTGCTGGTACTGCGAACGGCTGAAAGCAAGGGGAAACTACAGCCGTAATTTTTCCCGAGGACATGCAGCTTTACTGTATGATTAAATGATGATGGCATCCTCTTGGGTAAAATATTCCGGAGGTAAAATAGTCCCCCATTCGGATCTCCGGGCGGGGACTACTCAGGAGGATGTCGTTATTAGGAGAAAGAAAACTGGCGTTCTACGGATCGGAGCGTGGAATGTCAGATCCCTTAATCGGACAGGTAGGTTAGAAAATTTAAAAAGGGAAATGGATAGGTTAAAGTTAGATATAGTGGGAATTAGTGAAGTTCGGTGGCAGGAGGAACAAGACTTCTGGTCAGGTGACTACAGGGTTATAAACACAAAATCAAATAGGGGTAATGCAGGAGTAGGTTTAATAATGAATAGGAAAATAGGAATGCGGGTAAGCTACTACAAACAGCATAGTGAACGCATTATTGTGGCCAAGATAGATACGAAGCCCACACCTACTACAGTAGTACAAGTTTATATGCCAACTAGCTCTGCAGATGATGAAGAAACTGAAGAAATGTACGATGAAATAAAAGAAAATATTCAGATAGTGAAGGGAGACGAAAATTTAATAGTAATGGGTGACTGGAATTCGAGTGTAGGAAAAGGGAGAGAACGAAACATAGTAGGTGAATATGGATTGGGGCTAAGAAATGAAAGAGGAAGCCGCCTAGTAGAATTTTGCACAGAGCACAACTTAATCATAGCTAACACTTGGTTTAAGAATCATGAAAGAAGGTTGTATACGTGGAAGAACCCTGGAGATACTAAAAGGTATCAGATAGATTATATAATGGTAAGACAAAGATTTAGGAACCAGGTTTTAAGTTGTAAGACATTTCCAGGGGCAGATGTGGACTCTGACCACAATCTATTGGTTATGACCTGTAGATTAAAACTGAAGAAACTGCAAAAATGTGGGAAATTAAGGAGATGGGACCTGGATAAACTGAAAGAACCAGAGGTTGTACAGAGTTTCAGAGAGAGCATAAGGGAACAATTGACACGAATAGGGGAAAGAAATACAGTAGAAGAAGAATGGGTAGCTCTGAGGGATGTAGTAGTGAAGGCAGCAGAGGATAAAGTAGGTACAAAGACGAGGGCTGCTAGAAATCCTTGGGTAACAGAAGAAATATTGAATTTAATTGATGAAAGGAGAAAATATAAAAATGCAGTAAATGAAGCAGGTAAAAAGGAATACAAACGTCTCAAAAATGAGATTGACAGGAAGTGCAAAATGGCTAAACAGGGATGGCTAGAGGACAAATGTAAGGATGTAGAAGCTTATCTCACTAGGGGTAAGATAGATACTGCCTACAGGAAAATTAAAGAGACCTTTGGAGAGAAGAGAACCACGTGTATGAATATCAAGAGCTCAGATGGCAGCCCAGTTCTAAGCAAAGAAGGAAAGGCAGAAAGGTGGAAGGAGTATATAGAAGGTTTATACAAGGGCGATGTACTTGAGGACAATATTATGGAAATAGAAGAGGATGTAGATGAAGACGAAATGGGAGATACGATACTGCGTGAAGAGTTTGACAGAGCACTGAAAGACCTGAGTCGAAACAAGGCCCCCGGAGTAGACAACATTCCATTAGAACTACTGACGGCCTTGGGAGAGCCAGTCATGACAAAACTCTACCAGCTGGTGAGCAAGATGTATGAGACAGGCGAAATACCCTCAGACTTCAAGAAGAATACACTCCTGGAAATTGAAATAAGAACACCGTGAATTCATTGTCCCAGGAAGGGGAAACTTTATTGACACATTCCTGGGGTCAGATACATCACATTATCACACTGACAGAACCACAGGCACATAGACACAGGCAACAGAGCATGCACAATGTCGGCACTAGTACAGTTTATATCCACCTTTCGCAGCAATGCAGGCTGCTATTCTCCCATGGAGACGATCGTAGAGATGCTGGATGTAGTCCTGTGGAACGGCTTGCCATGCCATTTCCACCTGGCACCTCAGTTGGACCAGCGTTCGTGCTGGACGTGCAGACCGCGTGGGACGACGCTTCATCCAGTCCCAAACATGCTCAATGGGGGACAGATCCGGAGATCTTGCTGGCCAGGGTAGTTGACTTACACCTTCTAGAGCACGTTGGGTGGCACAGAATACATGCGGACGTGCATTATCCTGTTGGAACAGCAAGTTCCCTTGCCGGTTTAGGAATGGTAGAACGATGGGTTCGATGACGGTTTGGATGTACCATGCACTATTCAGTGTCCCCTCGACGATCACCAGAGGTGTACGGCCAGTGTAGGAGATCGCTCCACACACCATGATGCCGGGTGTTGGCCCTGTGTGCCTCGGTCGTATGCAGTCCTGATTGTGGCGCTCACCTGCATGGCGCCAAACACGCATACGACCATCATTGGCACCAAGGCAGAAGCGACTCTCATCGCTGAAGACGACACGTCTCCATTCGTCCCTCCATTCACGCCTGTCGCGACACCACTGGAGGCGGGCTGCACGATGTTGGGGCGTGAGCGGAAGACGGCCTAACGGTGTGCGGCACCGTATCCCAGCTTCATGGAGACGGTTGCGAATGGTCCTCGCCGATACCCCAGGAGCAACAGTGTCCCTAATTTGCTGGGAAGTGGCGGTGCGGTCCCCTACGGCACTGCGTAGGATCCTACGATCTTGCCGTGCATCCGTGCGTCGCTGCGGTCCGGTCCCAGGTCGACGGGCACGTGCACCTTCCGCCGACCACTGGCGACAACATCGATGTACTGTGGAGACCTCACGCCCCACGTGTTGAGCAATTCGGCGGTACGTCCACCCGGCATCCCGCATGCCCACTATACGCCCTCGCTCAAAGTCCGTCAACTGCACATACGGTTCACGTCCACGCTGTCGCGGCATGCTACCAGTGTTAAAGACTGCGATGGAGCTCCGAATGCCACGGCAAACTGGCTGACACTGACGGCGGCGGTGCACAAATGCTGCGCAGCTAGCTCCATTCGACGGCCAACACCGCGGTTCCTGATGTGTCCGCTGTGCCGTGCGTGTGATCATTGCTTGTGCAGCCCTCTCGCAGTGTCCGGAGCAAGTATGATGGATCTGACACACCGGTGTCAATGTGTTCTTTTTTCCATTTCCAGGAGTGTATAATAATTCCAATCCCAAAGAAAGCAGGTGCTGACAGATGTGAAAATTACCGAACTATCAGTTTAATAAGCCACGGCTGCAAAATACTAACGCGAATTCTTTACAGACGAATGGAAAAACTGGTAGATGCAGACCTCGGGGAGGATCAGTTTGGATTCCGTCGAAATGTTGGAACACGTGAGGCAATACTGACCTTACGACTTATCTTAGAAGAAAGATTAAGAAAAGGCAAACCTACGTTTCTAGCATTTGTAGACTTAGAGAAAGCTTTTGACAATGTTGACTGGAATACTCTTTTTCAAATTCTAAAGATGGCAGGGGTAAAATACAGGGAGCGAAAGGCTATTTATAATTTGTACAGAAACCAGATGGCAGTAATAAGAGTCGAGGGGCATGAAAGGGAAGCAGTGGTTGGGAAAGGAGTGAGACAGGGTTGTAGCCTCTCCCCGATGTTATTCAATCTGTATATTGAGCAAGCAGTAAAGGAAACAAAAGAAAAATTTGGAGTATGTATTAAAATTCATGGAGACGAAGTAAAAACTTTGAGGTTCGCCGATGACATTGTAATTCTGTCAGAGACGGCAAAGTACTTGGAAGAGCAGTTGAACGGAATGGACAGTGTCTTGAAAGGAGGATATAAGATGAACATTAACAAAAGCAAAACGAGGATAATGGAATGTAGTCAAATTAAATCGGGTGATGCTGAGGGAATTAGATTAGGAAATGAGACACTTAAAGTAGTAAAGGAGTTTTGCTATTTAGGAAGTAAAATAACTGATGATGGTCGAAGTAGAGAGGATATAAAATGTAGACTAGCAATGGCAAGGAAAGCGTTTCTGAAGAAGAGAAATTTGTTAACATCGAATATAGATTTATGTATCAGGAAGTCGTTTCTGAAAGTATTTGTTTGGAGTGTAGCCATGTATGGAAGTGAAACATGGACGATAACTAGTTTGGACAAGAAGAGAATAGAAGCTTTCGAAATGTGGTGCTACAGAAGAATACTGAAGATAAGGTGGATAGATCACATAACTAATGAGGAGGTATTGAATAGGATTGGGGAGAAGAGAAGTTTGTGGCACAACTTGACTAGAAGAAGGGATCGGTTGGTAGGACATGTTTTGAGGCATCAAGGGATCACAAATTTAGAATTGGAGGGCAGCGTGGAGGGTAAAAATCGTAGAGGGAGACCGAGAGATGAGTACACTAAGCAGATTCAGAAGGATGTAGGTTGCAGTAGGTACTGGGAGATGAAGCAGCTTGCACAGGATAGAGTAGCATGGAGAGCTGCATCAAACCAGTCTCAGGACTGAAGACAACAACAACAACTGAATAAAAATATTGATATACTGTTGGTTTTATAAAATGCAGGTCCATAGTTGCGAGACTTCAATTTTTACCAAGGTTATCTCAAATTATGCTAGTAACTAATGTCTTATTTCCATTGACAAGCGTATGATAGTGGTACAATTTTATGCATTTTTTCTTGTTGTGTATTACCAATCAGGGCAGAGACGTTGACATTACTTGAAGCAATATGTCTGATAGTTTGTAGTTCTGTTTGAAAGACAGAGTCACATAATGGAGCAGATATGAGTAAATGCAGCACTGAATGGAAAGCTGCATGTTTGGGTGCTTAGAAGTTGCTGGGATTACTGTATTTATAGGTATGATTTTTCTCCAAATGCTATGTAAGTGTCAGTTTATGCTGAATATATATATATATATATATATATATATATATATATATATATATATATATATATATGACCAATAATTTTGTGGAAGTGTCTATCAGTTTCATTATGAAATGAATTTTCTTGTGCTGGGAGTATAATATTGCAGTTATGTATCTACCTGTTTAGAGGTAACAGTCTACAGGCACAAAGAGACACTTATTTAGCATTTAGAAAGTAACTATAGCTACAAATACAGGAATCCTTGTAAACTCCCAGCATCCACACAGCCACAAACATGCTGTTTTACATCCAATGGTACACTGTCTCATATATTTTCCATTATCTGAATCCGCGTTTCAAACAGAACTGCAAACTATGAAACATGTCACTTCGAGTGATGGCTATAGCTCTGCAGTGACTGATAATATATCACCAAAAGGAAAAATGCACATAATTACACCACTTGTGTATATTGGCCAATAGGCATCCTACTTGCTGCTATTATTGCATTTGAACTTGAAAAAAGTTGTGGTCCCACAAGTACAGATCTGCATTTTATTATATGAAGAGCAAATAAAAAATGTTATTCGATAATAAAGACAAACTGTAATGCTTGGCACAGTGTGAAGTAGACAAAATCACACACAAGCCATACAGGAAAGTGTATATTGGAAGAGTTGTGGCAATTAGGTTGTCCTAATATAAGAGAAGCTGGAGGTTGAGAAAGAAAAGTTCAATCTTTGCTAATCATCTTTTAACAGAAAATGACTCATAAGTTTTACATTCTGTAAAGAAAAGTAGAAGATAAACCTACAGGAAATTTTCAAATGTATAAAATGGAATATCAGTTTAGCATTAAATGATGAAAGTAAGTTTAATTTTTCCCCTCTTTTAAATTAAGTTTCAGTGACAAATGATAATCTGAAATTTTAAATCCAAAATTATTGTACATCATATGTTAAATGAACCTCCACAAAAAACTTTGTTTCGTTTTTTAGACACTGCAGTTATTTCTGTCTAACAGAAAATGTAATACTTTCCTATGTAAACACTTCACATGTAATCATTTCTGTATCTTCTATGTAACTCATATATATGTAAGTCACACATCATTGTATCTGTGTTTGTAACTTACAATTGTCACCTGAAGGTAGTCTAAGAAGCTGAAAGCCACTTCATGACCAAATAAATGTAATTTTGCGGAATATTTGAAAGTGATTCCATTTAACATTAGCTATATATTTTTTCTACAGAGTAGAAAATCTCAATTCTTAACTGCTTTTTCATTAGTGCCTTAAATGTGTTTGTTGAGTCTTTCTGTAGACTAACATCGTTAATAACTCTGAAAACTGCATATGTTTTTTTGTGCATAACTACAAATTTAACGTTTGTGCCTACTTTTGATTACAATTAATTTCTTGTTGATTTTTAAGTTTCTAATTTAATTACTATAATATCTTAAAGTTTTATTGTCCTGTAGTTCATTAGGAATGAAACCTGCTAATTTCCACTTATCTTGCCATGCTCCATTGTTATTAACTTCACTACATCTAGTACTACTTTTACATAAGCAACTATGAGTGTAACATTAGTATCATTACATCTTGGAGCTATGTTGTAGCTTCTTTCTTTATGTAATAATTACACTTCTTGGGTGGCAAAATTTATGTCATTAAGAATGGCCAGTCCTTCATAAAACTTAAAATTTGACTAGCTCACTTAGAAAATAGGTTTTTAGAGGAGAAATCTAGTGGGCTGATAAAGTAACTTATTACTGACATTGTGTTGATGATACCTGCATTCTCTTTAATGAAAATTGTGATGATATTAATGAATTTCAACACCAAACAAATATAATATGTAACAGTATTTAATTTACAATGAAATATGAAATAGACACAAGTATAAATTCCTTACGTATTAAAATAGGTAATGGTAATGGTATTAATAAATTTGCACTATTTTGTAAATCAAGAGCAAGGGACCATATAATATGAAACAACATATTTAAATCCTTTGATAGATCATGTGATTAGAGTTTCCCATACTACAGAAAATATGAAGACAGAATAAGATGAAATTAAAACTGTAGCTGCAAATAATAGCCAAAATCCTAATAAAGTTGATAAAATATTAAAAAAGAAACTTAGGGCCAAATGTGCAGACAAAAATGAAGAAAAAACATTAGAGACAGTAGAAAGACGAAAAAATTCGTGACAGTACCATATGTGGAAAATATTTCTGAATAACTCAGTAACACACTTCGTGATACTAAAGAAAAAATTAGATTCTGCATAGAGAAAAACCTAAAAATGAAGATAATGTATACAACAAACAAACCTCAGAAATATGACCTAGCAGGAATATACAGACTTAAATGAACTGACTGTGACATGTTCTACATTTGACAAACAGGACGAAAATTTTCTACCACACACAAGAAACATATAAACAAAAGTGCAATTAACGTCTCCGCATTTAGTATGCATCATCGACAAAATTAAAACTCTATAGTAGATACAAGCAATTATCTTCGTGTTCCTCATATAGCCAAAAAAGAAAGCCACATGGACATCTTGGAGGAAATAGATATCCACACATACTTCGCATAAAACCCAATAACATGCTAAATGGACAGACAAAACTCAAAAATAAAAACATATATTGAGAACATCTGTAAAATTTTTATCAGTGAGAGATAACTGAAACTGCCCTAAGTCTTATGTATTATATGAACCGACTGTGATCAGAGATAAAAATTATTACCAAACCATATCTCTGACACAGATCTATAATATAACAATCATGCACAAATATAACACAATACAAGTTCATAATATTTGAGAAGTAGGGTGTCAGTAAAAAAATTATACATATTTATGTCTGTGTGTGTGTGTGTGTGTGTGTGTGTGTGTGTGTGTGTGTGTGTGTGTGTGTGCGCGCGCGC
Organism: Schistocerca gregaria; assembly: GCF_023897955.1. NCBI lineage: Eukaryota > Metazoa > Arthropoda > Insecta > Orthoptera > Acrididae > Schistocerca > Schistocerca gregaria. Next base: position 178,336,303 of record NC_064931.1, on the reverse strand, counting down.
ATGCGCTTTCGCGCGCAGATAATAGCTTGAAGTTGATCAGTACTTGAAACCAGTAGCAATAATTAAAAAAAATCTTTAAAAGAGACACTCTGGTGGACCATAAGCACACTGAATTTCATCTAGTTTGTAGCTGCAGATCAGCATACAAAAACAAAACAAAAATCAGGATATTATAAGCTTTTACTGAGTCTTTCATCTAGTTTTTCAAACATGTGAACCTGCTTCAATTGGTTAGGAAATGCAGTATTAGCAAAGTTTAATTAGTTTAATAAGAGAAATATATAGAAAATTGTTGCAGATTTTTATGTACTGGCTAAAAATAACCAAAAATTAACCACTTGGGGTAATTATAGGCATTGATCGACGCAACAGTTATTATAGCAATTCATTATCTAAGAATTTCTGCAATGTTCTGCAAATTCTTATGTAAGCCAATCACTTATGTTAATTTCAGTTCAAAGTTTTATTTTGTGACGCCTTCCTTAACATTTTCAAACATTCTGTACAAAGTCTTCTCTTAAATTTTTTATTCTTACTCTTCAAACTTAATTTTAATTATTTGCAACCCTCCAATGACCTGTTTCCAAGAATCTAAATGTGTTGAGGACTCAGAAGAAGCAAAGTTATATCACTCTTCACAAAAAACGAGCATATGGCAGCCTTGGCCGGGAGGCCCCATAGGGGGAATTTCGCCGTCCATGTGCAAGTCGTATTTCAGTCGACGCCACACCAAGCAGAATTGGGACAAACTTCCACTGTTTGTATTTCTTTGCGTTTCTTTTACCTTACTCAACTTAGGAAGGAGAAACTGACTGTTAAGTAAAAAAAGTAATATTGTCTCTGGTTGGCCGGCATTCAAACCCTTTGTTCGGGGATGTGTGATAAAATGGGTTCAAGAATGGTGTAAGATCTTTAAAGGGGTCACAATCATTTTCCAGAAATTTCATCCACAAAAATGACAATGAAGCGAAATTCTTTTCGCAATTTCAGAATGTTTTTTTCTGACTTGCACACGGTTGCAGCTATCCCTTCTGTTGCGCCATGGAAAGGGCCTTCTTTCTGACATTCATACTCCATGTATACCACATACACAGTGTTGCATGCATACTCTAACCCAGTAAAGATTCTGCTGTTTTATGCCAGTAAGGGGTCAAATACGATGAAATTTACATCGTGAGCATCTTTATGAAGTGAACCATTTTATTTTGAGGAAGACATTATATTGCAGATGGATTAATTGGAAGGTAATCAAAATAGTTGGCGAATAAACAGGTAAACTGACAAACAAAAACGCTTTTAATTTCTTAAAATATTTTAATATAAAGAAAGACTGGCAACAGCAAGAAAGGCTTTTCTTACAAAGAGAAATTTGTTAGCATCTAATAAAAATTTAAGTGCACTGACTGACCGGCCTGTTGGTTCTTGGTAGAACATTTTACACACAGTGAATTAAAATTGACCCTTTTTTAATATTTTGCAATATTTACTATCTAGAAGCTGGTTTTCGGGTGTTAAGCAACTATCAGGTACAAAGATAAAGATGAGTGGCTGTCAATTTTGCGAAAACAAAGATTTTATTTAAACTAGGTACATCCAAGGAATCTTTCAGTTGGCTGTCAAACATTACAATTAATAGTGTATGAGATAAGATTAAAGTGTGAAGAATTATGTCTGTAAAATGCGAATTAAACGATTTACCTCAGAGAAAACACATGATACACTGAGCTGATGAACTATATGACGAATACAAGTGTTCAAAGAAGAAAAATAAAATGAACAAAATACAATAAACTTTAGGAACTTTTTCAAGTGCATGACTGAATAAGACAATTTTGTTTTAAAGAGTATTATATTATAGGTCATTATGTTTGAGCTCAGAATATGTTCTAAGATGCTACAAGAAATCGATGTCAAGAATATTGTACGGTAGTTTTATGGATCACTTCCACTACCCTTCTTGTAGACGGGTGTGACCTGTGCCTGTTTGGAAGAACTGGGTGCAGTTCTTTGTTCGAAGGATCTACCATAGATCATAGTGACAAGAGGGTCTAACTCAGCCGCAAATTCAGTATAGAATCTGATAGGGATTTCAGCTGTTGCTCAACGCAACTAATACTTATTTCATTTATCTTTTCAGTGGTACGAGGATTTAATTGGGGCAGTTCTCCTGGATTTTCCTTTGTAAAGGGACATTTGAAAACGAGGGTAGGCATTTCGGCTTTTGCTTTGCTACCCTCAATTTCAGTTCCTGTTTCATTTTCCAGGGACTGGACACTAACTTGGTGCCACTAAAAGCCTTTACATACGACCAGAATGTCTTTGGATTTTGTGAAATGTAATTTGGCAATATTTTGCTGCGAAGGTCATTGAAGGCATCACGGATTTCTCTATTTACAGTTTTCTCAAATCATTATCATTATATCTCTGTTTCTCTATCATTGTCTCTTGTGTCACAGTCACAGTTCTCTTCGTTCTATCTTACTACTACAGTCTCCTCTCATTTTCCTTGTCTCCCTCTTCCTCTCTCTCTTACTGCTAGAATGTCATTCCTTCCTTCTTCCTAATGCTACTGTCCCTTCTGAACCATCACTACCTCTCTCTTCCTCATTTCCATTGTCATACACTTGCCTCTCATCCACTTCCACTTTCTCTTTCTCATAACCCCCCCCCCCCCCCAACTTCCAACAGTGGGGTCTACTTCACTCTTCCCTAGCGCTGTTCTGTCACTGTCAACCGTGTTCCACTGCCATTGAATCCCTCTCTCTCTCCCACACTATCATTGTCTCCTTCGATCTTCCTATACCACAGCCTCTCTCTACTGTCTTCCAGTATTAATTACTTTCCCGTCTCATTCCCATTGCCACTGTCTCTTTCCTTCTCAGCATAAAAGAAAGCTCGAATATGTTTGCATGCCAAAACTTTTGAGAAAATTTGTAAAGTGCTGAGGAAGGTAGAGTGAGGTGGGGTGGTATCCCACTTTTCAGTCACAGTCTTTTAATATAAAGGGGCATATTCGCCTCTTTTGTGCTCCAGTAGGAACATTTTTCTGCTGCTTCCTTTATTTTCCATGCTACAGCACGGAATGTCACTTATATTAAATTAACTTCATCACTCAGTAAAATTTAGTTAGTTAACTTATGTGAAGTTTAAATAACGCAAAACTATATAATTTTACACCACAGACCGAATTTTGTGTGTACAAACATTTCGTATGTGCTTCCATATTACAACGTGGGTTTCACAGAACCCTTCTGATGATAACGGAGACACTTTACAGCGTATATCTCGGTGCCACGTCGCCTTAACTACATTTTCACGTAAAACCTGATTTTCTGTGTGTTTTCACGTGTACAGGTAGGGTAAATTTGAACTTCTCTATCTCGGAAATGGATAAACATATCAAGAAAACATTCAAGGTTGTTTGAGACGGAGATCTTAGGAATATATTGTAAAAATTACAACCATTTGCTGTGAATAGCCGGCTTGAAATCCGTGGACCAGTTGTAGTACCCAAAAACTGTGCTTTTTAGGTGTTTCTCGATAACTGCTAAAGATTTTTGAAAACTAGAGGTTGTTACTTCTAGATAAATATCTAGAAAATATACGGTTACAATTTGAGCAATTTTCTGCGTTTATATATTATTTAGATTTCGCGTCGCATCTAATTTTACATATACAAGTAAGGTAATTACTAACTTGTGTATCTCCTAAATGGATAAAAATATCAAGAAAATTTTCAAGGCTGTTTGAGATGGGTTCTTAGGAGTATATTATAGAAGTTACAGCCATTTGCTGTGAATAATCGTCTTGGAATCCGAGGGCTCGAATTTTGTGCCCAAAAACAATTTGTTTCTGGTTTTCTCATGAATTACCCACGAACTAAATGGTCCTCTAAATGCCCCTTAAGACGCACCGTAGACCACATCTAACGCAAAAAGAACCAGCCCACTGGTACAGTTTGCCTAGGCTTGAGAAAGAGTGTATTGTACTGTAGTATAATTACAATACGACGATCCTTCTGTTAGGTATAAAAATGGTCCGTAGCCCAAAGGCTATCCAGAACACTTGACCCTACCTTTCTATTACCAATACAACTCGAGGTATACGCCCAGGAAAAATCCCGTTGTTATGTGCGGTGTTTTGTGAGAAATTAGGTAGCGCATTCTGTCGCCTGCATACCAGTAAGGAGCATATAAGTAAAAGGGGTAATTTACAAAGTAGTCTGGATGGGTTTATTTGCAGCAGCTGCAGTTAGATGTAGTGAGGAAAGGAACTGCATACGATCCCCTAGTATCAGGTTTGAGCAAATAACTGTTTGTTTTTTAGTTTCTATTATTAGAATCACTTTCATAAGTCTCCAATACCTGTGGTGTTTGTTCCTTCGGATTGGTGGATATTGCCCTGGCAGACTGGCCTATATAAAATTTGCCACAATGTCAAGTGATTTTGTATATTCCATTCTTTTCCAAGGCTTACATACTGTCACCACTGGGGAAAATGTGACCAGCAGTATTGTACGTTCAAACTGGCGCGTGGGAAGGCAGGGTTTCTCGGATAATTTCATTGACGGAATCTTGAGTTATTAGCCGAGTCGTGGCGTCGTTTTGTCGGAACGTTACGACGAGTTGCCTACTCAACATGATAGTGAATACCTTTCTTTTTTTCTTCTTGAGGCAAGTTATGGCGAAGTTTGTTGAATTTACGACTTTTACTTCCAACAGTCGGTGAGGAATGGTTGTAGGTCCTTTCCTTTGATGACATTCCTGGCGGTTATGAGTGTTATGATAGATGGCCGTTGCTTAGTTGAAGACTTTATTGTTTTTATGCGAAAATCTCTGCAATTCTATTTTCCAGGGCGTTAATTAGATCATTTGGTAAGTGGCTAGCTCGGAGGCAAAAGGTTATGGCAAGGTATTTGAACCCGAAATTATACTTTTCCACTTTGACGGCAGTGTGTAGATCCGCCCTCGGTAATCGGTTGTCGCTATGTAGCGCCCGTTTTAAAGAGCTATTTTTTATTGACTGCAACTTCTTCAGGCGTGTTTTGCAGCATAGCCCCACGATGGGCAGTGGTATTCCAAAATGAAGCGTATCAGTCTACAAATACACCCTCGTCCCCACGCTGACTTCTAGGTCGCCGTATCGATTTAGAATTGGTTAGAGGCCATGGACTACGCGATTTGTCATCACACTCAGGCCTTCTACGAGTATGTTCATAACCTATGTAAGGCGTTGGTCCGCAGCCAGTGCGAAATATTTCACAGCAGGCCACCATTCTACACCACTGGCAATTAAAATTGCTACACCATGAAGAAGATGCTGTGATATGCAAATGATTAGCTTTTCAGAACATTCACACAAGGTTGGCGCCGGTGGCGACACATACAACGTGCTGACGTGAGGAAAGTTTCCAACCGATTTCTCATTCACAAACAGCAGTTGACCGGCGTTGCCTCGTGAAACGTTGTGTTGCCTCGTGTAAGGAGAAGAAATGCGTACCATCATGTTTCCGACTTTGATAAAGGTCGGATTGTAGCCTGTCGCGATTGTGGTTTATCTTATCGAGACATTGCTGCTCGCGTTGGTCGAGATCCAATTACTGTTAGCAGAATATGGAATCGGTGGGTTCAGAAGAGTAACACGGAACTCCATGCTGGATGCCAACAGCCTCGTATCACTAGCAGTCGAGATGACAAGCATCTTATCCGCATGGCTGTAACGGATCGTGCAGCCACGTCTCGACCCTGATCAACAGATGGGGACGTTTGCAAGACAACAACCATCTGCACTAACAGTTCAACGACGTTTGCAGCAGCGTGGACTATCAGCTCGGCGACAATGGCTGCCGTTACCGTTGACGCTGCATCACACACAGGAGCGCGACCGATGATGTACTCAACGACGAACCTGGGTGCACGAATGGCAAAACGCCATTTTTTTCTGATGAATCCAAGGTTCTGTTTACAGCATCATGATGGTCGCATCCGTGTTTAGCGACATCCCTGTGAACGCACATTGGAAACGTGTATTCGTCATCACCATACTGGCGTATCACCCGGGGTGATGGTATGGGGTGCCATTGGTTACACGTCTCGGTCACTTCTTGTTCGCATTGACGGCACTTTGAACAGTGGACGTTACAGATGTGTTACAACCCGTGGACCTACCCATCATTTGATCCCTGCGACACCCTATATTTCAGCAGGATAATGCACGACAGCATGTTGCAGGACCTGTACGGGCCTTTCTGGATACGGAAAATGTTCGACTGCTACCCTAGCCAGCACATTCTCCAGATCTCTCACCAACTGAAAACGTCTGGTCAAATGTGGCCGAGCAACTCGGTCGTCACAATACGCCAGCCACTACTCTTGATGAACTGTGGTATCGTGTTGAACTTGCATGGGCAGCTGTACCTGTACACGCCATCCAAGCTCTATTTGACTCAATTCTCAGCCGTTATTACGGCCAGAGGTGGTTGTTTTGGGTACTGATTTCTCAGGATCTATACACCCAAATTGCGTTAAAATGTAATCACATGTCAGTTCCAGTATAATATATTTGTCCAATGAATACCCGTTTATCATCTACATTTCTTCTAGGTGTAGCAAATGTAATGGCCTGTAGTGTATATTGAGCCTACGTAGACGCAGTGTGGTTTGTGGGCGTCAGTGTCGTCCCTTAACTTTCCTGTTAGTGAACATGATAGCCTGCATTTTGCCACTGTTTAGGGTTATGTAACATTTTGTGGCTCTTGCTTCTGTCTTTGTTAATACATTTTGATACTGCCCTGTTACTAGGTTTCTGTTGATACTGCTGGCGAAGAACGCCGTCCCATCAGCGTATTATACCGTGTGCACACTTGGCTGGATAGCGTATCCACCGTGTACAGGTTGTATATTATGGACCCCATGACGGATCCTTGCGGTACTCTGGCTGTGATGTGTCTTTTCGTGGGGTGCGCGGTTTCCACTCATACAGTGAAGCTCCTGCCAGATTGATAGTTTTTAAGATCATGATTGGCCCTGCGAAACCCTGAATGTATATTTTATACTAGGGTTGGAACTGCAGTAGTGGCAACTATCTATTTACAGCTCGTACAAAATAAATACGTGTTTCAAAGTTTTAGTGACCTTCTAAGTCGTCACCAGCATTGTGTAAAACCCATTACCAGCGATGTGGAAGTCGTAGGATACTCTTAGCAGTGCCAGTTGTGTTGACAGTTCGAGAGGCGCGGCCTATTGCCCGACGAATCTGTGGCAGTTCTGAAGCGAATGTCGTGAAGTGTTTCCTTCAGTTTAGAAATCGATCTGAACTCGCGAGGGCTTAAGTCAGGGGAGTGCAGTAGGTGGTATAGCACTTAACAGCCCCATCAGTCAAACAAATCAGCAACAACTTGCACTGTACATGCTTGAGCATTGTCCTACAAAATGATGGTCAGATCCTGCATCACTTCTGTCTCTATGCTGTTCATTTTTGGAATACAACCTACGACCAACTTAGAGACAGAAGTGATGACACTTTCTACTGGACCTGACCATCACTTTCCAGGACAATGGTCAAGCATGTACAGTGCAAGCTGTTACTGATTTGTGTGACTGATGGGGCTGCTAAGTTCTATACCACCTACTGCACTACCCTGACTTAAGCCCTCGTCAGTTCAACTCGATTTCTAAACTGAAGGAAACACTTCACGGCATTCGCTTCAGAACTGCTACAAATTCGTCGGGCAATAGACCGCGCCGCTCGAACTGTCAACAAAACTGCCAATGCTAAGAGTAGTCTATGACCTTTTCACATCGCTGGCAACGGGTTGTACACAATGCTAGTGACTTCGTTGAAGGTCATTAAAACTTTGAACCCGTATCTATTTTGTACGAGCTGTACATAAATAGTTGCCACTATGAAAGTTCCAACCCTCGTATAGCCCATGTCAGACATTACCCAAATCTCTGGAATCTCTACTAATAATATTCCACAGTAACCACTACAGTTGAGTGCTTGGGTGACAGCCTCAGTCACCCTCATTAATTGTTGGGAAGCAGCATGGTCATTCTGAAAGCCAAACTGTGTCTTAGGAAGTATCTGATTTCCTGCCATGTGCTACTGTATGGAGAGGAGCTTTAAGCGCTGTAAAGTTTGCTTGTTGAAGCTAGAAAACTTATCGGCCTGAAGTGGTGTGGAAAAATTGGGCCTTTGCCTTGTTTCGCGTTCGCCATCACTTTGGTGTGTTTCCATTCTTGGGTAACTCCCGAGATCGCCTAATATCACTGAAAATTTTCGCAATGTGCGTCTTCGCTAACAGTGGGAATTGTTTTAATAGTTAGCTGCTGATTTTGTCATGACCAAGCGCCTTGCTAACGGGTAGCTATTTAAGGACTGTTTCTTCTCCTCCTGGTGTGAAGAAGGAGAAGAAGGCGGTTAGTTGCTTCCTAATGATGCTATCGTAGGCCCAATCTTGTGGCTTGTCCGGTTGTAATCGTTTTTCAAAGACGTCCTCGAGCGAGTTAGCCTTGTCAGTAACACCAAACGTGAGGCCTCGCTCACCACGTGAAGAAGAGGCATGCTTGCCTATGTTTTGGTGACTGTTTGGTTGGTTGCTAGAGGCTGATGTCTTCCACCTTAAGAGAGGAAAGAAGTGCGGACCATTCTTGATTTCTGTGGTCAGTGATAGCATGTTTCTGCTCTCTCTTTAGCCTGGTCAGGATTATTCTGGTGCCCGGAGCTATGGTTAATTTTCATTCCTTCGCGATCCTATTTTTGTACCTAATTTGTACCAGCAGATGTGATGGGAGCTGTCTGGAAGGGGAGGACACCGTCTGGCGGACTGGGTGTGGATTCCAGAGTTGCTTCCAGGATCGATGTGGGACGTGGTTGAACGCCTGCTCTACATTTTCCGCTATGGGAGGTGGGTGTCGACAATGTTCACTATTAGGTCATTGTCGAATTGTTTCCAATTGGTAGCCACTCGCCTACATCGAGTTCAAAGGTAAGAGGATTGTGGTCGGATAATATTTTGTTCAGTGAACTCGAGGCTGCAGAGCCCGACACCCCGTTAGTTATTGCCATGTTTAGGACGTCCGCCGTAGAACTTGCGGCCAGCTCTGTTAGTTGTTGTTGAGTGTCAGTCTGTGTGTCTAGTACTGAGGTTTCCCCAAATAAGAAGTTTGCCTCTTAGCTATCCCAGCGCAGCGATGTCTTCATCTTGTAGAGGTTGGGGGGGGGGGGGGGGGGGGCTTGTGGAAGATTGCCACAGTTGTTAGCGCCCCTGTGGCCGTGGATATCTCTATGGCACCTGATATTAGCTGTATGGCTTGGGGCTCACCCGGTTCTGGGGGGATTCTTCGTTTTATGAAGATGGCGAGTCCGCCCGCTCTTATTCGCCGATCCTTTCGATAGCTAAAGTAGTTTAGCATGGAGTCTTTGATTCTAGGCTTCAAGTGAGTTTCTGATATCAAAGAGTTGGCAGTGTCTCCATGTTTCAGGAGTTGTCTGAACTCCTGTACCTGATTGTGAAGACCGTTTACATTGAAAATGCAGAAGATAAGGCCTTTGACTTGTGGTGTTCTTTTAATTGAGGGAGTAACTGGGAATCACAGAAGATGGCGTAGCAAAGTGTGAAGATGTAACTGCCAGAGATGCTCAGATTTGGGTGAGACTCTCCCATAGCTCTTACAACATGTTGAGAGTCTTGTTGGCTGACGACATGATTGTCTTCGATGAACTAAACAGCAGAATAGCCTAGTTGTCCTGAAGGAATGGGGCTAGGCTACTGCATGCCATATGTCTGACTGCAGCTGGTTCTTGCAGGTGGCAGATTTTGCAGTTCTCGATCGGTCTTGTCTGTGTGCCGTTTGAATTCTTAGACTTGCATGTTCATTCGGATGTAGGTAACGTGGAGTGGTACCTGTTGTTGGGGCTATTATCCTGTCCTGACGGGTCGGTGAGGGCTCGAGGAGAGATTATATCGAATCCCAACTGCGCTATCCGTCTCGTTTTGGCGACATTGTTCCGTCGAGTGCCCATCTACTAGTGTTATTCCTGGTTCTGGCGTGAGAGGGCGTTATGTGAGTGTTCTATTTGGAGGCCTTTTGTTGCTGTCTGCCCCTCGCGCGGTCCATCGCGCAACGCGCAGCCGCTGCAGCTAGCGGGATGCAATGTCTCCTTACAGTTCACACACTTGACTTCCTCTCCATTGTTTTTGGTGGGACTCTCACGTGAACGATGGTTTTCTACGTGTGTTACGAATCCTGGGGGGCATGGTGCAGTCTCTTGCGATGTGCGACAGTTCTTAGCAACTAAAACATTGCCTAATACCTGTTTTTTGTCTCAGTTGCTCTACAGTCACTGTTGGGGATATTTGCCTCGTTCTTTTGAAAGTTTTCCTATTCTGTAGGGTCTCACTGAGCACTGCAAAGAACAGTAGCATTGTTATCTTCCCATGTTTCTTGAGTAACGCTACAGAGAGTACATCAAAGCCATGGGTGATCATTTCCATTTGCATATCCTCAGTGGGGGTCGTTATTGGGATCCCTCCCAATACTGGCTTTAAAGGTTTTCCGACTATCGTAGTGAACGTGTAGTATGCGATTTTATTGTTTGTCAACGCGTTTTATTCTCCATTAGATGCTCTTTCTGATCCTAAGTGTGATTCGTTTTCCTATAGCTGCTGAATTCCAGAAGAGATTTCACACTGATAGTGATGACGGGGCTCACAATGGGGTAGAGAGGTCGTCGGGTCCTGATACTGCCCGTCTTTCCTAGCCGCAGCCCGCTCCGATTTGACATCAGATCGTTGCTGCAGCAAGTTTGCTAACGCTCCGCAAGGGATTTGATGTCATCAAAAATACTTAGGACTATTCTGATGTGAAAGCCGCGGACTCAGCGAGCAGAATAGAAAGGCAGCACCAGGACTCGACACTCAGACCCCTCTAGCCTGGCAGACTGCCACCCCCCCTCCCCCCCCCCCGCTCCCCTTCTCCTTCTCTCTCTCTCTCTCTCTCTCTCTCTCTCTCTCTCTCTCTCTCTCTCTCTCTCCCGCCGGCTACGACATCTCTTCCGGAGACACGTGTCTGCCCCCCCCCCCCCCCCAATTGGGTCCCCGACAGAGGAGTCTACACTCCAGGGGCTATAAATGATCGAATCGGACATGAGCACGGTACTTCGTCAGACGTTGTCGAGTAAGAAATTCGTCGAAACGTTGCGACCAAATGACTCCACAATTGGCCTGATAACCCGAGGAGATTTTATCAACATAAACTTCTGTTTTAAAGTCTCCTGAGAGACTTTTCCTAAATATGGAGCTGTGGACCATGTCTCGAGATCTTGAGGCGGAGGATCGAACTCAATATAAAGAAGAGTGGAAAACTGTTGTTTTGGCTTTTTATGCAGTATGGATTCCATAAAGGTGGAAGTGTAACATTTGCGTTATGCTGTTTGTTTAACCGTGTGTAACTGAATTTGGAAGTTGACGTCACTCATGGTGATGGATATTAGGCGATGTATCATTGACCGGAAGGCAGCATATTTAAGGCCCACCTGCTTTTGAGAATTAGCTAAAATTAAAATGTCAGTTTTGGTGGGCTTCTCGTAAATCTTCAGAGGCTGAATGCGATCACTGATATCTATGGTTTTATCTACATGAGTTGTAGAGTTATCCGCCAACTTTGTTTTGAATTTGATAGGTTTTGCTTCAAATTCAAATGTTTTACAACCGTTTCTCGTTTCTGATAGTTCTTGTGCACAAGCAAAATATATTATCAACGCATGTAAACTAGTAATTTGACCTTGGAAGATTGTGGGTTTTCATTAAAAAATATTTTTCAGAATTGTCTATGAAGAGAGCTTAACGTCAGGAAACTGGTTGGCTTAAATAATAAATACTGTAGAACATCAGGCAAGTATCATGCGTTTTCAGTTCAAGTTTTACGCAAACGAAGGGGAAACGTTAAAAACCATGGAAGTTACACATTAAAAATGTTAAATATTTGCCTTCTTTAGTCATCGTTTGTCTCCGAGGTGCCCTTTCACGAAATATACTGTTTGATAAAAAGTAAAAAATATACCTGTCCTTCCCACGACAGTTTTCGATGGTAATGTTGAAAATATTTATATCTAACCCATCCTGTGAAATTTCTATAAAACTGACACACAAATATAAAGCGAATTAAGCGTTGCTCAACCACCGACAGTGTGCATGCAGTTATAAAGTAGCAATAAACAAAAATTAAATCCAGTTTTGTAAATTCGACCACCATTGTAGTCTTTCACAGTTTACTGTCCACCAAATTCATCTTCACAATATGTAACATTATCTATTTCACTTTCCTTGCTAGAACTTGTATCATTTTATTCGAAGTAACATTTCGTAATTACCTTAAGAATCTTTTTTTATGTACTTCCCTTTACTATGTTCATTTAATTCCTTTAATTCTACAAATACATCTTTTCCTTTATCATAAACGATAATTTTTGCTGAACCATTTTTAGGTAAAGTTAGATCTAAGCACTCTACTTGGTACTATTCATCTAGTAAACTATTTAATCACTCTCTTCTATCCTGTTAATGCATCTCATTCCTATAAAACAGCTCCAAAATCGTGGTGTTAAGGCCTTGTTTCATTTATAACTACAAATTTTATAAAATGATTAAAATAATTACAGTTGCAAGAATAGGCTCAAGAAAAATTAAACAACAAACACAAGCCTTTCTTTGTATTTATTTGATGTTGTTTTAATTGTACCAATTTGGACTTCATCTTGTAATTTAGACTCATTTTTTTGTTTGAATCTCTTCCTTGGGCAAACAATTCGAAAAAAAACCATGTATGTTTTCGAATTTAAAATTACATCTGTCCCTTCAGCGATAATTTTCGATGTTAATGTCGGAAATAATTAGATCCAGTTTCTAAAAATTGTTTTTAATTGGGGCAGTAAAAAATTTCTACTTCCTGTCTAAAACTACTGTATGGAGTACAAATAAATCATTAATTTTAATAGCATGTTTATTTTTTTCTTATTTCTATAATTTTTTATTGGAGCCATGAACGATATATACAGATATTTTACCAGTATTTTCACCCAAAACGCCGATGTATGTAAACTTGCTTTCATTGTTTACAACAAAAGGATAACTTTATTAAATTCCACTTGTTGTGACATCCATCCGTCGCTGTTTAAACTATTTTTTAGTTCTTTTTCCATTTCTCTTCTTTTCTGTTCCTTCACCAATATATTTATGTGTTTTTCTTTTAAGGATATAGCATTATCCAAATACTCTAGTTTTCTTTCTTGTATACTTTACTTATCTAATTCTTGTTCTTGTTTTTTAGAGCATTGTAAGTATGCTATATTTATTGGTTTAACTTGTTTAATGGATTATGGATAAAGTTTATTGTAAATATTTGTTGTTTTTCTAGAAACAAATGGAATAATAATATTTGTTTTTATTAATCTTAATCCTTCGATATTCATATCTTTTGCTATCGTAGAGCACAAACTATTGGCTTAAAAAAATGTGTCTCTCCTCATTTTATAAAACACATTTGTTGTACAGAATTTATTTTATTTGTGTCTTCGATAATTTCTCTACAATTAATGGGTAAATAGTTAAGACTTAATGCAGTTAAAACATTTTTTTTAAAAATTTTCTCTTTTTTCTTTATTATTTGTTACAATTTTTATTTATATTTCTGTCAGTTACTTTACTTAGTTTTTGTTACCTCAATTTAAGTATTGCAATATATTGTTGTAAATATGACAATAACTATTTTGTAACAAATCTGTTAATTTTTGTTGCATTTTAGCTAGTGGAACAGAATAAAAATAAACTGTATCAAAAAATTTGCTATTTGTTATTAATTATAAACAATGTTAATGGTGTTAACCCTGAGTGACGGTGTGTCTGAAATTGTTTCCTGGGCCACACATAAGAAAATCACATGATTTCAACGCCTGGCGTCGCGGATCTGACTTCCATCGCAGAAGTGTCAAAAGAAGAGGTGAAATGTGGGTGAGAAGAGATGTGACAACCTTTCCAGTGTTCGGCATGTCCACAGAGGGAGACAACTACGCCATACGAAAAAAAGTTTCGGAAAAGTAAGGCAATTTGTGGGTGATGTATATTGGACAGTCTCAGTGCCTGATAATTGCAGTGAAATGAAAGGTAATCTACCGAAGAGAGGAGCTTGGCACACGGCTTGGCAGTACTGACGTTCGACATAAGTAAATGTCATGTGCTGTGTAAAAGGCTGAAAGGTCCTTAATTGTTCAAATACACAGTTATCGATAAATCACTGGAAACGATAAAACCTATAAAAACCTTGGCGTATGCGTCCAGAACGATTCAAAGAAAATGACGATATAAAACTAGTTTCGCAAAAAAACAAATTCCATAGAGAGATTCGTTGGACGATTCCGAAGCAAATGTAATTAAATCACGAAGGAGATGGGTTACGAAACTTTCATTCGACAGATTCTTGATTTGTACTCATCATTCTGAGACCTCTAAAAGGTATAATTGACAGAAGAGGAGAGAGAGAAGATCCAGAGAAGAGCAGCTCGCTTCCTCACTGCCTGGTTTCTGAAAGCGAAAGCAACACAGAAACGCTCATCAGTTTCAGTGAAATCCTCGAAAAATGGCATTGGTCATTATGGATGATGGTGATGTTTCGCTTGTGGGGTGCTCAATTGCGCGCTCATCAGCACCCATACAAATCTCCAATCTGTACACAGGCCAATCTACCCACTTTCACGAATGATGAGGGCAACACAAACACCCAGTCCTCAGGCAGAGAATATCCACAACATGGCCGGTAATCGAACCCGAGACCTCATGATCCAGCAGCAACGCTAGTCACTGTGGAGACTGTACTGTCAAATTGCAAAAGCATACATTTTAGGAACAGTCAGACAACATACACTGACGGGAAAAATATTTCAACACCAAGACGGAGTTGTGTGACATAAACGGAAGTTGGTAGGCGTGTTTCTACATCTGAAAGGTTATGTCTATTTAGTTTTCGCGCCAGTCGTGTAAGAGTGCTGCTAGTAGCACCACTATGAGGATGCAAATCAGGTTTGCTTTAAATACATGCCGTAACCGTCGTGAGCGTTACTTACCTTTGAGATTGGACTTACTTTGTTGTAAGTCAAGAATGCCTTTAAGGCAACATGACGCCATTATCAACACCTCACTGAGTTTGAACGAGGTAGTGTAATACAGCTACGAGAAGCTGGATGTTCTTTCTCTGATACTGAAGAAATACTTGGTAGGAATGTAGCCATTGTACGTGATTGTTGGCTGTGGTGGCCACGGGAATGTACGGTCGCAAGAAGATCGGACTGAGGACGGCCATGTAGCACTACCGAGAGTGAAGACCATCGTGTTCGACTTATGGCATTGATCCATCGTACTGCATCTGCAGCAGCAATTTGAGAAGCAGTTGGCACCACAGTGACACAACGAACTGTTACAAATCGGTTACTTCAAGAACAGCTCCGAGCCATACATTGTGTAACGTGCATTCCACAGACCCCAAATCACCGCCGCTATTTGTGAATTCAGTGGTGTCAAGCGAGAGCTCATTGGAGGGCAGAGTGAAGGTGTGTTGTGCTTTCAGATGAAAGCTGTTTCTGTCTTGGTGACAGTGATGGTCGAGTGTTGGTTAGAAAGAGGCCATTTGAGGACCTGCAACCAACCTGTCTGCATACTAGGCACACTGTACCTACAGCTAAAGCTGTGTACTGGGGTACTAATTCGTACGACAGCAGACGCACTCTCATGGTTATCCCACGCATCCTGACTGCAAATCTGTACGTCAATCTGGTGATTCGACCTGTTGTGGCGCCATTCGTGACGGCACGTGGTGTTTTCCAACAGGATCACGCTCGACCACATACTAATGTCGTAACCCAGCATGTTTTACAGAGTGTAGACATGTTGCCTAGGTCTGCTCGATCACCAGATCTGTCTTGAATCGAGCACATATGCGATATCATCGGACAAAGACTCCAGCATCGCCCACAACCAGCAATGTTGCTTTAACCTGCTCGATAACCAGATCTGTCTCCAATGGAGCACATATTGGACATCATATGACGACAAGTCCAGCATCATCCACAAGCGTCACTATACTGATTGAGCAAGTGCAACAGGCATGGAACTCCATTCCACGAACTGACATCCGGCACCTGTACAACACAATGCATGCACATTTTCATGCTTGCGTTAAATATTCTGGCGGTGATACCAGTTATTAATGTACCAGACATTTCAAATTTGCAATGGCTTATCTCACGCTTGCAATGATAATCACTTAAATATGTTACCGAGACAAATTTATTCCCCAAAATTTCATTACCCTACATTAATTATTTTTTTATGTTGTGATTTTTTTCGTCAGTGTATTACTCCCCCCGCATACGCCTCTCAATGATTGTGATGCAATGCAACTACCACCTCTGGCCATCTCCACCACCCTTTCTCTCTGCCCACCACCTCACTGTCTATCTGCCCCTGCTCCCCCATCTATCTCCTTCTTTTCCCTCTGTCTATCTCCCCCTCCCTCTCTCTTTGTACATTACATTGTGATGTACGGGGGCATAGAGCTAGTGATCCGGTGCACCATTCGCGAATGATGTGATAGGGAACGAAAACCGAAGTACCTTCCTGCTACATATGATAAGGTGGTTTGTATAGTGTAGATGCATATCACAAACTCTCTGTACAATCTGTTGCATCAGTCGCTAATTGCTGAAGATTAAAATGACCTATGACTTGGGAGACTTCAGCATACCACTGTTACTTCTTTGTGGCCGTCGTAACGTTATTTTTATATCTAAGAACGGGCAAATATTCTTTATCAAAATTTTTGTTGAATTAGCATTTTTTTCTCCGAGATTCTAGATTTGACCTCTCTCAGTCCACCGTAGTTTACTAGGTGCGAAGCTTCATCCATGGATGGCAACCCATGTCATGTATTGGTTGTGGATCAAAGCCACGATTACCCTAAAGATACGCTCTGCTGATGGGAATGAAATGATGAGATTCCATGTGGCAACGACGTGAAACTCCTGGAAATTTTAGCAACCACAATATTTCCGCTTCTGAAATCTTGCACAGAGACTGATGTTGAGATATTATTAAGTAACTAACTGAGTTCCTGGGCTTGCCCAGGTATGCATTTATTCAAGTTATCTAACAATCCATCACCTCATTCCCCCTCTTCTTGTTCAGGTCCTCCACCCCCCTTCTTTTGGCCATTTGCTCCTTATCTCCCCCCCCCCCCACTACCACCTCTGGCCATCTCCACCACCCTTTCTCTCTGCCCACCACCTCACTGTCTATCTGCCCCTGCTCCCCCATCTATCTCCTTCTTTTCCCTCTGTCTGTCTCCCCCTCCCTCTCTCTTTGTACATTACCTGCTCCCCCCCCCCCCCCCCTCTGTCCATCTCCACCTCTTTCTGTCCATCTCTTCCACCCTTATGTCTGTCCAACTCCTCCTCTTTCCTTTCTCCGTCCATGTGCTCCTCTCCTCTGTCTCTGCCTATTTCCCTCTGCCCTTCTCTCTGTCAATATTCTCCTCCTCCTGTCTATGTCCATCTCGTCCTTCCCCCTCTTCCTCTGCCCACATCATCCTTCCCACTTCCTCTCCACGTCGTACTTCGTGTGGCAATTATAATGCATGAACAGCAAAAGAGGAGTAAGTGATAAACTCTTTGTTTCATCATTTTGTACGAGAAGTCACATGTGTAAACATTATTACAAGTCAGTAAGTACTCTCACTCTCAAATACTAGATGAATAAAGTATGGATATCCGCACTTAGTGAGCTACAGTGCTTCTTCGCCCCCACCCCTGTGATAAGTAGCTTGTTCTTAACTACAGAGCGGTTCTTTCCCGACAGTAAGTGATATGTGTACCAAGTGTGGTTAAAATCGGTTCATTGATTTACGGCGAGATTTGGAACATACATACATACAAACATTTTTATAAAGTTTATGGATTTCGTGGCAAAAATGTGTAAACAAAACGATTTTCTCACTAGTGAGAAAACATGAGGTTGTTCTGCTACTCTTTTACAGAGTGTGCTTGTATTCAGGAGGACGACTATCAAGGTTTTACGTTTTCCATGTTTTCCCTAACTTACGATAAATGCTGGGATGATTCCTACTATAAGGCCGCGGTCGAGTTACTATTCTGTACTTGTCAAACTAGACCTCTAAATAAGTATATGCCTCTATACATGAATCTCGTTTTTTTTAAAAACAACTGTCATAACGTATGCCTAGTATCCTAGTAACAGTGACAGACGGAGTAATAAAATTACAACTATTATCACTAAGGATACATTTACTATTTTACAGTCTGCCTTCTTTAATAGCAGAGATGAACATCGAAGTGTGATCGTCTTCCCACATAAAATATCTGCTACATGTACTTTTATCTCTGTCGAACGAAAAATATATGCACAAATATACACGCATTCTTGTTGTTGGCTAAGTGCCAACGCAGAGTTGACCAATAGGTATGTCGAGAGGCGGACCCGCTGTATAAAAAAAGACAGGTAGTTCTGTGCTGTCAGTAAAGAACAAGTGGGTCGATCAGCAGAGCTCGGTGATTGCGAATGTGGGCTAGTGGCTGGGTTTCAGCTGAGTAACGAGTCCAGCACGGACATTTCAACCTTCTAAAGCTGTCCAAGTTGACGGTTGGTGACGTGACTGTGAAGTGAAAATACGAAGGAACAACCACAGCTAAATCAAGTCCGTCCAGGTCTCATATACTCATGGACAGGGACTGTCGAGCATTGCGGAGGGTGGACGTAAAAAATTGCAAGAAATCTGCAATTGGTCCAGTAGCATCTCAAAACTTCCTGACTGATTAACACTGTGTGCCGCACCGAGACTCGAACTCGGGATCTTTGCCTTTCGCGGGCAAGTGGTTCGCAGAAGAGCTTCTGTGAATTTTGGAAGGTAGGAGATGAGATAGTGGCAGAATTGAAGCTGTGAGGACGGGTCGTGAGTCGTACTTGGGTAGCTCAGTTGGTAGAGCACTTGCCCGCAAAAGGCAAAGTTCCCGAGTTCGAGCCTCGATCCGGCACACAGTTTTAATCTGTCAGGAAGTTTCATATCAGCGCACACTCCGCTGCAGAGTGAAAATCTCATTTTGGAAGCATCTCAAAAGCCACACATTTCTCTACTCAGTGCTAAGCGACGCCTGAAGTGGCGCTAAGGGCGACGCTGCTGGACAGTGGGTGACTGGAAACGAAAGATTGGTGGAGATGGATCATGCTATGCGCTGTGGGAATCCGATGGAAGGGGTTTAGTTTGGCGAATGCCCAGAGACCGTTACCTGTCATCATGTGTTGTGTTAGCAGTGAGATGCAGGAGAGGTGGTGTTACGGTATAGATGTATTTTTCGTGATGATTGTGTGGAACCCTTCATTCGGCTTAAGAAAATGTCGAAGTCGGAATGATATGGGCAGTACAGGAAGAGTTCAGAGGCGATTAGCATGACAGTGCACCCTGTCATAAAGCAGCATCTGTGAGGTAATGGTTTGTGGACAATAACATTCCTGAAACGGCCGTGCCTGACGAAAGTCTCGACCTGAATCCAATGGAACATCTTTGGTATGAGTTGGAATGCCTTCGCTCAATACCCCAAAGTCCGAAATCAGTACTTTCTCTAATTTCGGCTCTTAAGGAACAGTGAGGTGCCACTCCTCCACAGACATTCCGACAGCTCACTGAATGTTTCCTCAGCAGGGGTCAAGTTGTCATAAAGGCGAAGAGTCGACGCAGTCGGTTTAATGTTCACTAATGCGTGTCCGTGTACTGATGGCAAGACTCCTGTAACTTGGTGCTGATGCAGGTTTCGCAATTCGCGCACACATGCCTTCGTCACCAGACAGTAGAACAACTCGGCGAGGTGACAATTTAAATAGGCAAGCATTATAGCCTACCAACAGCGAGGGGTTAGGCAACAGCGATCAGCATATCTGTGTATAGAGTCAGCCTTCACCAGGTAGTCACTGGCCACGCTTAGCGTCTAAAGCTCGACACAGCTGGGTTATCCACAGAATCCTGTGAACATGGAGGGCCTTCGCAAAATTGGCAACTATTCCACTGGACACGGCTAGGTCCGCCTGCAAGGACGTTGCGTCGGTATTAGCTGACCACCATAGCAACCAGTCGTCAGCACGCAACCTCATAGCAGTGTATATACTCTTCAGGCATGGGCGCTTATGATGCACTGTGTGTGTAGAGGCCATGGGTCGATACTAGGCTGTGCCCACTGGACTTGGGCATGCATATGCGTCTGCTACAGCTTGACGTAACAATAAGGAGTTTTACTGCAATACGTTTATCTTGCCGTAGCCATCTCCACCTTCGACACACTCCTGAGTCCCTCATCCGCAGATCGAAACCCACGACTGGATGGGAAAGCGACAATACCATCCTGCCTGATCAAAAAAAACTCCTCTACAGCTTCACGACGGACCATGGAAGTGGTCCGTTACATTATGTACCCTTATGGAGAGCTGAATTCCAGTGGACCGTGGTGAACTTGAATGAGCGCTACTGTGCTTATTATTTCAGAATGAATAATGCGAAAGTTTAGAAATAATTATACAGAAATATCTAGGGATGGAAGACTAACTAACGAAATTAATAGGAGGTTACAGAAGGGAAGAAATTTCTACCAAACAATAAAACACCTGAAGTTTTAGAAAGAGAAAAGCTCCTTATGTATAAGAATTATTACATCCCTGTTGTCACATATGGTGGAGAAACATGGTCAATGACAGAAAGGGACTGGAGCAGACTACAAGCAGGGGAAATGAAATTTCTCAGAGCAGTTAAGGGAAAAACAAGAATGGACAGAGTCAGGAATGTAGAGATTAGAAAGGACCTTAAACAAGAAAGTATGAGTGAAGAAATTGAAAGAAAGAGATTAAGATGGTATGGGCATGCTAAGATGTTGCATGGGTAGAGACTCCCCAAAATTATGGAAGAACTAACGATGGATGGGAAACGACATAGAGGGCGCCCAAGAACACTGTGGAAAATGGGAGTGAGAATATCTGTAGAAAGGAGAGGTGTGACCTGGCAGCAAGTGGAGGAAGAAAAGTGGTGGGAGGACCGAGCCAAATGGAGAGGACTCATCAGCACATTGACCCAGCAGTATCTGGAACGGGATTCGGATATAGATAGATCGATAGATAGATACAGACCAATTTTCACAATATAGTTAACATTGGCCCTCAGTGAGTAAAGTAATGATTTACCAGTTTGCGACAACGTGCATAATGTCTCAGAAATACTTGTATTTGTAGACGTTTCCAGAGCCGCTCTCATATTGTGTATGTTGTAATGAAGAAACAATGAGTTTTTACAGACATCGTGAAAGAAGCATATAAAGTATTCCACAACTTTACATGTCTAGAAGACTAGCAGTGTTCAGTGGCTCAGCGTCCAATATAGCAAAGGCGCCAGAAAAAGGCAGCGCCCGCAATAAACCGTTTCACGTCTGTTCTTAGCGGTGACATTCATTACAATGGCTTCCTTCTACCCCGATAAATCAATGTACAGTAATACCCTGATGTAATAAACCTCTGACATGGGTGGAAGATGACCAAAGATAGATATCTTAGTCTAGTGGATAAAAGACTCATAGATGCATTTGGTGATGACGAAATGTGATTCTGGATCCTATATGCACAGAAAATTAAAATTAGTGAAGGTGTTTGTTGGTACTTAGAGTAATTAACTGTCAGGAACTTCAAATACCACTGTCTGTTGTTCTTCACATACAGTTTATTAAAAGACTCAGCCTACGCTGCATTCATCAGGATGTCACTTTTTCTCCAAATACCCACTATGTCGATCTGTACAAATACTCTTCTGACTTTAGTCTAATTGATTGGCTTCCAAGCACGTGGGAAACCAACTCTATTCCTCATGGATGAGCATATCACAGAAATAATCTCACAAATTAGACATGACACCCAATTGTGAGGAGTGTTATAAAAAGTGAGTGTTAAAGCAATTCCAAGTGTTTTAGCAGTTCAGTAACCTCAAGGATACCAGTACCTAGTTCTATTAGATAGTACTTAAAGTACCATGTTTTAAACATAATTCAGACTAAGTATGTAGACACCATCACCGCCACAATCACCATCAGCACCACCACCACCACCACCATCACTGCCGCCACTTTCATCATGATCATCATCATCATTTTTTATTATTATTATTATTATTATTATTATTATTATTATTATTATTACCATCAGCATCAGCCATTCAACATCAACAGCTATATAATGGCATCCTTTAAACGTCATCATGCATTATGGGCCTTAGCAACATGCATCCATGTTAATCTTGATATTTAGTAGTACCATGTACCCACCTACATTGATGTCATTGTCTCGGTCTTTTGTTACGTATTCGAATCCAGTCAAGAACTTACTTGGTTACACTACCACCCATTAACATCGTTATGAGCACTGCCCCTCTCCATTTTCTTTCCATTGCCGTCATAATTACGTCTTTCATTCCACTTTCCTCTCTCTACTAGTAATCGTCCACCAGCATCTCTCCGTTACTCATTGAAAAACCCTCTATTTATGAATGTTCTTGACATTCGAAGTCAAAACGTCTCCATTTATGTCTACATGACTACTCCGTAATTCTCACTTAAGTGCATGGCAGACGGATCATCGTACCATCTTCAGACTATTTCTCTACCGTTTCAATCTTCAACAACGCGTGGTAAAAACGAAGACTTAAATCTTTCCATGCGAGCATTGATTTCTCTTGTTTTATTGTTATGATGATTATTTCTCCCTATGTAGGTTGGCGTCAAAAAAATATTTGCGTTTTCGGAGGAGAAAGTTGGTAATTTAAATTTCGTAGAAAGATCTCGCCGTAACGAGAAACGACTTTATTTTAATTTATCACCCAAACTTGGGTATCATATGCGTAGCACTCGCTCCTCTACTTCTCGATAACACAAAACGAGCTGCCCTACCTTGAACTCTTTCAATGTCGTCTGTCAATTGTGACTCGTAACGATCCCATACCACTATACACTACTTAAGAAGAGGATGGACAAGTAAAGTGTTGGCAGCCTCTTTAGTAGACTTGTTGCATCTTCTATGTGATCTGCCAATAATACGCAGTCTTTGGTGTGCCTTCCCCACAACATTATCTAGGTGATCGTTCCAATTTAATTTATTCGTAATTATAATTCCCAGGTATTTAAATGAATTGACAGAATTAAATTTCGTACAAACGAAATTTAACAGAATTCTTTTAGTAATCTTATGGAAGACCTCACATTTTTCACTATTTAGAGTCAACTGACACATTTCACACCATAAAGATATCTTGTCTAAATCATTTTGCGATTCGTTTTGATCTTCTGATGACCTTCTCAGACTGTAGATGACAGCAATGTCAGCAAACAGTTTAAGAGACCAGCTCGGATTGTGTCTTAAATCATTTACAGAGACTGGGAATAGCTTAGCGTCCGTAACACCACCTTGTACAGCGCAAGATATTACTTCTGTTTTACTCAGTGACTTCCATCAGTTACTACGAACTGTGACGTTTATGACAGTAAATAACGAACCAGTAGCACAATTGAGGCAATACTTCACAGGCACGCAATTTGATGAGAAGTCGCTTGTGGGGAACTGTGTGAAAAGAGTTATGTAAATCTACAAATACGAAATCCATTTCAGATCTCTCGACGGTATCATTTCGTGTGAATAAAGAGATAGCTGTGTTTCACGAGAGCGATATTTTCTGAAACCGAAATGAATGTGTCAGTAGATAGTTTTCCTCGAGATAATTCATAACGTACGAACGCACTATAGGATAGAATAATCTTTTAGGCCCTTGTAAATTCTTATATCTCCAGAATTGCAGTCTAGTTACAAACTCCTACCGCAAATTGACGTCAGTGAAATGGGTCTGTAACGTACTGGATTACTCTTATTCCCGTTATTGAGAAGTAAAATGGTTCAAATGGCTCTGAGCACTACGGGACTTAACATCTGTGGTCATCAGTCCCTTAGAACTTAGAATTACTTAAGCCTAACTAACCTAACGACATCACACACATCCATACCCGAGGCAGGATTCGAACCTGCGACCGTAGCCGTCGAGCGGTTCCAGACGGAAGCGCCTAGAACCGCTCGGCCACACCGTCCGACGTTATTGACAACTGCTGTGACCTGTAATACTACATGACTGTCAACTGTCCGCTTAGTACCGAAAACTATTTAGTTTAACAAAAGTCACCCAGGGAAGTTGCACTCTTCAGGGTTTTTTTCTGCTCATTCAGCCGTTGTTACCTACTGTGTTAAATGCGAAAACCAAACAACTGGTTCTATGACTTCATTGGAATTCATCCTGTTTCTTTTCGATGTGTTGATTATAAACTATTTTAGAATTATGATACTGATATGAATACCTAGCTCTTTGAATCTGAATTTCTTCCATTCCTTGTTGAGGTTACTTGCAATGGAGCGAAGAAAAACACAGCACCAAAGTGATGGTGCTTCATGTGTATTCAATGAACAGATTAAAAAATCTGAAAACTTCCTCTAGAGCTGCGTGAGTATATTTTTAGTGATATGAAGTCATACTGCCTTTCCCCAACTAGAATTCTTAGTTCCGCACTATTACAGTGAAGTATTAGAGAAGCTGTAGCATTGGAATATATCTTCTTCAGTATAGAATAATCGGTGAATCATTTAATCATTTCTCACTGGCTGTTAGTATAGATCTTACTGAAACCGAGTCAAAAGCTTTTTCAAATTCTATGAATATCATGCAAATCGTCACGTCATACCTACTGTGCGTTTCCATTCGTGGCTTTCAAGTGGTCCATTGTCCCATTTCCACTTCTAAAGCCAGCTTGTTTCCTTTTTTATTCCTTTATAATGTTTCTTTATGTTTGAGTGTTAACAATTTTAGTGAATGTCTTTTAAATTAAGAGGAGGAGGCTAATCATTCTATAGCTTAATATGCATAATTTGTCTCCCTTCTGTGCAGTAAAACATTTACTATATCGTTGCTGTTTGGAGATTCATCTTACTCGGTACATATGCTGTGAAGAACTTTACACGTTCCTTTTCCTGTGGCTACAATCATAGAACCCGGGGTCTGGGTTGGCGGCAGGTACGTACCGCCGGCTAGTACACCAGACACGTGCTCTGATACAGGACAACAAATTGCGTCGAATGGATATCTTTATACGAACACATTATGTCAACACATATCTTGTCTTCAAACTGAACTATTTTGCGCATGCCCTTCCCTTGACAGTTACGATGACCAAAAGATTTCAAGCAGCATATGGACTTTTTTTTTTTTTAAGTCCGTTACGCCACCCTGACACTGCCCCAACGGACGAGCGGTATCGGTTTAATTCATGTTTATAACCGTGCGCGATCGCTTTATCTCAACACTATGCGTCGCACGTCGACCTCTGCCCACACCAATCTGACGGGTAGCCTGATAGCTGAAGTGACACCACACTCTCCACATCCCCCGGTTTCTGTAGGACACATTTCACCAGCGATATCCCACATCAGAGAATTCTTGATTGGCCTCAGCTACTTATGATCAGTCACGAAAGACTATTGTCGCCTTAATCAACAGCAGTAGCCTGTCAATACGGTCGCACACAGACATCCCGAAGTTGGCTGGAACGCTGTGTGGCGAGCAGTACACACCTCTTTTCTACCTACGACGGAGCGTTCATTGTAGTACGTGGTTGTGAACGGGAAGTTCGCTACTCGTCGGAGGCTACATTCCATTCATCTGACCCTTGTGTCTGACATGCTCAGCCGTTGATTTGAATGCGCACCACCTGACTTGTGCCGCGACCAGCAAGTGCTGGCTACTCACGTTGCGCATGCTGGCATTACTCTTGAGGCGATTGCCGGAGTCTATCTCCCCTGATGATATATTGCGCCCCGACGGTGTATTTTCTCCACCGGCCAGGACAAACGCCGTTAACTGGCTAACAGCCATGGCCCATTACTACATATTTAGTGATGCTCACAAAGTCACACTCGACTTTTGGTCCTTACTGACGTCGACACATGCAGTCTTCAGTCGCCACTCGAAGAACAGGACCCACTTCCCTAATTATTTAGGTTCATTATTTGCGGATCCTCCTGCTCACTGGGGCGTTCCGGGTATGAGAAGCTGAACCTGAAGAAGAATCCTGGAGCATATTGATCCACTACGGACGGATTAGGGTGGAACCCCAGCCAACAGAGGAGAAGACGATTCGGACGCTCAGCTACGGCAGTTGTAGGATCTTTTTTCTAATAAAACAAAATTAATTCCATACATACAACAAAATAAAATAAAAATTCAATAAATAAATAAATAAATGATATAACATAGAAGAACCCGCTAAACCCTCTCCCTGACCCTTCGATCCTAGAACACGTTGCGTGGGATGGCCTGGCCTCCCGTGTCGACCCCTGCCCTACCCGTCGTCCTGCTCCTGCAGCGGTTATTGAAAAAAAAGGGGAAGTAGAGTCTTTGATTCATAATCAAAACGTCTTCGGTGCAGGGTTCGAATCCCGCCGCTGCTTCAATTTTGATTAAAAATCAGAATTGGCGGCCGGCATCAGAAGTCACCCTCATTCTGCCAACGGCCTTGTCAAAGAGGGCGGAGAAGCGAACAGAGGTTCAGGGCATTCTCGTGTCCTAGGAGTGGGAAACTGCCCCCTAAAGGCGGAAGAATCAGCAATGGTCAACGGCATGAGGATGCAGAAGGCAATGGAAACCACTGCATTAAAGACACGTAACGTGTATCCACAGGCATGTGGCCTGTAATTCAAGAAGTGTCATGATGATCTCTCCATTGACATAAGATTCCTCCATTCGGATCTCCGGGAGGGGACTGCCGAGGGGGAGATTACCATGAGAATAATCAACGAAAAGGCGTGGAATGTCAGAAGCTTCAACGTGGTAGGGAAACTAGAAAATCTGAAAATGAACATGCAGAGGCTCAATCTAGATATAGTAGGGGTCAGTGAAGTGAAGTGGAAAGAAGACAAGGATTTATGGTCAGGCCGGCCGCGGTGGTCTCGCAGTTCTAGGCGCGCAGTCCGAAACCGTGCGACTGCTACGGTCGCAGGTTCGAATCCTGCCTCGGGCATGGATGTGTGTGACGTCCTTAGTTTAGTTAGGTTTAAGTAGTTCTACGTTCTAGGGGACTAATGACCAGAGCAGTTGAGTCCCATAGTGCTCAGTGCTATTTGAGCCATTTTGAGCCATTTCTGGTCAGATGAGTATAGGGTAATATCAACAGCAGCAGAAAATGGTATAACAGAAGTAGGATTCGTTATCACTAGGAAGGTAGGGCAGTGAGTGTGTCACTGTGAACAGTTCAGTGACAGGGTTGTTCTTATTAGAATCGACAGCAAACCCACACAGATAGCGATATTTCAAGTACACATGCCGACGTCGCAAGCTGAAGAGGAAGAGATAGAGCAAGTTATGAGAATGTTGAAAGGGCAATACAGTATGTAAAAGAGGATGAAAATCTAATAGTTATGGGGGACTGGAACGCAGTTGTAGGGGAACGAGTAGGTTACAGGAAAATATGGGCTTGGGACAACGAATGTGAGAGGAGAAAGACTAATTGAGTTCTGTAACAAGTTTCAGCTAGTAATAGCGAATACTCTGTTCAAGAATGTTCAAGAATGAGCGTCTGCCATGTAAGCAGGAGATCCCGGTATCGAGTCCCGGTCGGGGCACACATTTTCAACTGTCCCCGTTGAAATTTATCAATGCCTGTAAGCAGCTAAGGGTCTGGAATTCATTGTACCTTCATTTCTCTGTTACTTACTACAGCATTTGCCGTTGGCAGACCATACCTGCAAATCTAAAGATCCAGGTTTCAGTCCTGGTTGGTCAGAATGTTTATTCTGTTACCAATCGCTTTCTTAATCTCAGTCAGTGAGCTGTTTCAGCTAAAAATGTCAAGTGTGTCGTGGTTCGAAGTCCATGCTTAATTTTAGGTTCCCTTGTACATGGCGAGTTATATCAAAGGCCGTACAACCTCTAACAGGACCATACATAACAAAGCACTCTGGTGATCATAGCAACTTTGTACATTCCTCGTCACATATGGTAGTTAGATAGAGGAATTCATTGATAAAATTTCGTGACCAACTGTACCAAATAAGGGGCTTATGTTGCCACCTAGGCAAGCGTATTAGCCACTGAGGCACCTAGGCACAGCGGTTGAGACAACTGCACGGATTACCATGGCACACCTTTGTCCTCGATCCAAATTCTCACTGGCTCCCCAGGCTACTTTAAATTGCCCCTTACACATGAAAAGAATTGCCGCGTCTCTCCATGTTCTGGAATAGCTCCTCAGCATCGAACGTAAATGGGTAATCCAGCCAGAATCCCAGGAGCAGGTACTTACACAGATGAAATGGTACAGTTTCAGAGACTTCACTGATCTCATATAGATACGATTTTATGTATACAGATTTAAGCGGCGAGTGGAAATCT
The DNA here is from genome assembly GCF_023897955.1 of Schistocerca gregaria. NCBI lineage: Eukaryota > Metazoa > Arthropoda > Insecta > Orthoptera > Acrididae > Schistocerca > Schistocerca gregaria. The sequence continues at coordinate 178,307,738 of NC_064931.1, read as the reverse complement.
GTACCAAGGCCGGGAATTGAACCCAGGTCTCTTGCTGACTAGGCAGGTGCGGCAGTCGCTAACCCAACTTGGCACAACTGTACGGATTACCCTGGCACACCTCTCTCCTCGAATCCAAATTCTCATTGTCACCCCATCCTCGGCGATTCTGTTCGTGTGTAAGTGGGAATTTAAAGTAGACTGGGGCGTCAGTGAGAGTTTGGATCGAGGAGGGAACGCACCTGCCTAGTAAGCACGAGACCTGGGTCCAATTCCAGTCCTTGGTACAAATTTTCACTCGCCACTTCAATCTGTATACTTAAAATTATACATACATCAAAAAAATTTTAGCATCACCCCGGTTCCCAGAACTCCTGAAGATAGATGTTGACTGTGGATATTGTATCACAGATACAGTCCCTTTGACTGTTCAGAGATGGCACTAAACCCTCCTAAAGATGTAAGCAAACCATGCATGAGCAGCGCCTATTACACGGAGGGGGTCCGACAGCCGGTAAGTCCCAGTCATTCCAACAGGAAGGAGGTACACGGCTCGTGTTATCTGTAGTTCAACCATGCCTAGACGCTCAATACCGCGGTTCGATCGCGCCCGCATTGTTACTCTGTGCCAGGAAGGGCTCTCAGCGATGTTGTTCCGACGTGGAGGAGATACAGAGAGACAGGACCTGTCGATGAACTGCTTCGCTCAGGCCTCCCAAGGGTTACTACTACTGCAGTGTATGACCTACCTACGGATCGGAGGAACCGTGAGAACAACGGGCACCATGTTGAATAATGCTTGTCGTGCAGCCACAGGGCTATCTTGTTACGACTCAAACTGTGCCCAATAGGCTGCATCATGCGCAACTTCACTCCAGACTTTCACGGCGAGATCAATCTTTGCAACCACGACACCATGCAGCGCGGTACAGAATGGGCCTAATAACATGCCGAATGGACCGCTCAGGATTGGCATCACGTTCTCGTCACCGATGAGTGTCGCGTATGACTTTAACCAGACAGTCGTCGGAGACGTGTTTGGAGGTAACCCGGTCAGGCTGTACGCCTTAGACACACTTTCCAGCGAGTGCAGCAAGGTGGTGGTTCCTTGCTTTTTTCCGGTGGCATTTGTGAGCCGACGTACACCGCCGTAACGTCTGTACGATACGTGAATGCAATCCTTCAGCCGATAGTGCAACCATATAAGCAGCACATTGACGAGGCATTCACCTTTATGGACGACAATTCGCACCCCCATCCTGCACATCTTGTGAATGACTTCCTTCAGGATAACGACATCGCTCGACTAGAGTGGCCAGCATGTTCTCCAGACATGACCCCTATCGAACATACCTGGGATAGATTGAACAGGGCAATTTATGGACGATGTGACCCACCAACCACTCTGAGGGATTTACGCCGAGTCGCCATTGAGGACTGGGACAATCTGCACCAACAATGCCTGGATGAACTTGTGAATAGTATGCCACGACGAATACAGGCACGCGTCAATACAAGAGGACGTGCTACTGGGTATTAGAGGTGCCGATGTGTACAGCAATCTGGACCACAACACCGAAGGTCTCGCTGTACGAAGGTACAACATGCAATGTGTGGTTTTTATGAGCAATAAAAAGGGCGGAAATGATGTTTATGTTGATCTCTGTTCCAATTTTCTGTACAGGTTCCGGAACTCTCGGAATCGAGGTGATGCAAAAACATTTTTTGATGTGTGTATCTGTACATGAGCAGTAAAGTCTCCAACACTGTGTCATTTCATGTTGTTCATTTGAGGAGCTGAGAAAATCAATCAAGAAAGAGATGATTAACCCACTGGAATAGATTTATTTCATTATCTCATGATAAAAAATTTTACATAAGAAGCTATCTAAATGTACGGTCTGCAAAGAAAAGTTTCACCTAAAGTTAAGTTACCCGAATATGCAGTAATATTTGCCTAGATATGCCAGTCACCTCTATCCATGCTGACCAGCTCAAACTCTCCACAACTATAGAAAATGTATAAAGACTTTCAATTTTGTGTGAGTAGAATGACAATGGTCAATCTGGCATACATTTTTCAAATTTGTAACGTCACTTGCATACCCATGACATCACAAGCCACACCACCTATCTATGATGTCAACATCACGATGTGGCAAGCCACACTCACTTTACATGACGTCCCATTGGCGGGAAATTTAAAAACACCCACAAAATCCAGTAAATCAGTATGTTGCCAGACTGTTGAAAACTATCTGAAAGATTTGAATTTTGTCGCATCGTATTTAAAAATCTCCAAACGACTTGTCTTATTTATGAAAGTAGGTAAGCTTCACTTAACGTGTAGAAATTGGCACCATGTCCAAAAAGTCTGAATGTCATGAATTTTTTGCACCATATTCAAATGTATCCGACAACCTATATAATTTTTTTTTTAAAAAAAAGTAAGCATGTGCATATCCTCCCAACCACCCAACCAGACGCGCGTACACACACACACACACACACACACACACACACATGCGCGCGCGCGCGCATACATACACATACACCTGATTTTTTGCGATATGTTCGAAAGTTTCCAAACGACTTGTATTATTTATCAGAATATGTGAGCTTCAACTAAATTGCATAAGCTAACATCATCTTCAGAAGTGCCCCAATGAACAGAATTATCCGCCATGTTAAAAAAAAATCGATTCTCTGTCAAAAATATATTGACAGCAATGGTGTGGATTGGCACTAATAGTGGAACTTACTACTTAAACAGCGCTTGTCAATCAGCTTAGTTCTATCTCTGTACCATAGTGGGTGCAAGGGACACTGGGGCACAAATGAATACACCCATATCCAAATTGTCTGTATTATTTATCAAAAAAGTGCAAAAAGAACACACACACACACACACACACACACACACACACACACACACACACACACACACACACACACAATGTTCAAGTCATGACACAATGTTATTTCCATGTGTAAAGTATGTAAAGGGTGCAACTTACAATAAATCCAATTCTAAAAAGTATTTGAAAAATACGTCAGCATCACAATGTCTACGTCAAGTGTCACAATGTTGATTTCACGTTTAAAATATCCGTTAAAACACCTGAATGGTGTAACTTAAAGTATTTCCACACATAAATGGTTCTACAGTGATCTTCAAAATTAAAGCAACAAACGGAAATTTTGCAAGGTTGCGGTTATTTTGCCACAGAATAGCATAAACTGGTGATAGTAAAGTGGAAACAATGTGAAGAATACAGAAGGTAAACAAATGTAATAACAAGATGCATAACGAGAGACAAAAATGTTCATCGTTTTTTTCAACTTAACGGATTTGTGCACACATTCCGGCAACCAGTTAATGTGATCAGTATAGGGTGTGATCACCTCTGGCAAGATGTGACCATGTGTGGCAGCAATATAGGCCTGACAGCGACAGAGCATACTGTGAATGATGTCATCAATCGCATGTTGAGGCAATAACGCCCATTCTTCCTGCAGAGTTGCTCGCATGTCTTGGATAGTGGCTGGTGGGTGCTGACGTGATATAACCCGTCTCCCTAGTCCATCCGAGACATGCCCTATGAGATTTAAATTGGGAGACTGAGCAGGCCACGCCATATGTGTAATGTCTTCGTGCTCTCCGAGGTTGAGCATCACCGTCCATCAAAACGAAGTCTGGGCCTACAGCACTTCGCAACAACCACGCATGAGGTCCTAAGGTCTTGTCACGATACCTGACAACCATTAAACCTTGCCGATTCACCAGTACAATTTCATGAAGAGGTGTCCGAGTGGTCAACATAATCACTGTCCACAACATTAAGGATTCTCCTCTATATCGGTCTCTTCCCACAATGTTTGGGTCCCGAAACCATGTTCCACGTTTCCTCCAGCTGCGAATCCGTCGAGAATCACTCCCGAGGTCAAATCCGGACCCAGAATGGCTCTGAGCACTACGGGACTTAACATCTGAGGTCATCAGTCCCCTAGAACTTAGAACTACTTAAACCTAACTAACCTAAGGACATCACATACCTCCATGCCAGAGGCAGGAATCGAACCTGTGACCGTAGCGGTCACGCGGTTCCAGACTGAAGCGCCTGAAACCGCTCGGCCACAGCCGCTGGAAATCCGGACCCATCTGTGATAATTACACTGGTCCTCTGTTCGACAATCCAGATGGCATGTTGACGAATCCACTCTAGACGTCGTCTTCTGTGCACACGCGTCAGAGGTACACATGCAGCAGGTCTCCGATAATAAAGGTCACTCTGCCGAAGCCTTGTGTACACCGTTTGCCTCGATACAACACGTCCAGTGGATGCTGCGAGATCAGATGCCAGGTGCCGTGTAGTAATAAGGCAGTACCTTCTTGCCATTACAGCCTAATCACAATCCTTTCTTTTTGATATCACACTTGGTCGGCACTGCCCTGGTCTTCAGGATATACACTCCTGGAAATGAAAAAAAGAACACATTGACACCGGTGTGTCAGACCCACCATACTTGCTCCGGACACTGCGAGAGGGCAGCTGTACAAGCAATGATCACACGCAGGGCACAGCGGACACACCAGGAACCGCGGTGGTGGCCGTCGAATGGCGCTAGCTGCGCAGCATTTGTGCACCGCCGCCGTCAGTGTCAGCCAGTTTGCCGTGGCATACGGAGCTCCATCGCAGTCTTTAACACTGGTAGCATGCCGCGACAGCGTGGACGTGAACCGTATGTGCAGTTGACGGACTTTGAGCGAGGGCGTATAGTGGGCATGCGGGAGGCCGGATGGACGTACCGCCGAATTCCTCAACACGTGGGGCGTGAGGTCTCCACAGTACATCGATGTTGTCGCCAGTGGTCGGCGGAAGGTGCACGTGCCCGTCGACCTGGGACCGGACCGCAGCGACGCACGGATGCACGCCAAGACCGTAGGATCCTACGCAGTGCCGTAGGGGACCGCACTGCCACTTCCCAGCAAATTAGTGACACTGTTGCTCCTGGGGTATCGGCGAGGACCATTCGCAACCGTCTCCATGAAGCTGGGCTACGGTCCCACACACCGTTAGGCCGTCTTCCGCTCACGCCCCAACATCGTGCAGCCCGCCTCCAGTGTTGTCGCGACAGGCGTGAATGGAGGGACGAATGGAGACGTGTCGTCTTCAGCGATGAGAGTCGCTTCTGCCTTGGTGCCAATGATGGTCGTATGCGTGTTTGGCGCCGTGCAGGTGAGCGCCACAATCAGGACTGTACACAGGGCCAACACCCGGCATCATGGTATGGGGAGCGATCTCCTACACTGGCCGTACACCTCTGGTGATCGTCGAGGGGACACCGAATAGTGCACGGTACATCCAAACCGTCATCGAACCCTTCGTTCTACCATTCCTAGACCGGCAAGGGAACTTGCTGTTCCAACAGGACAATGCACGTCCGCATGTATCCCGTGCCACCCAACATGCTCTAGAAGGTGTAAGTCAACAACCCTGGACAGCAAGATCTCCGGATCTGTCCCCCATTGAGCATGTTTGGGACTGGATGAAGCGTCGTCTCACGCTGTCAGCACGTCCAGCACGAACGCTGGTCCAACTGAGGCGCCAGGTGGAAATGGCATGGCAAGCCGTTCCACAGGACTACATCCAGCTTCTCTACGATCGTCTCCATGGGAGAATAGCAGCGTGCATTGCTGCGAAAGGTGGATATACACTGTACTAGTGCCGACATTGTGCATGCTCTGTTGCCTGTGTCTATGTGCCTGTGGTTCTGTCAGTGTGATCATGTGATGTATCTGACCCCAGGAATGTGTCAATAAAGTTTCCCCTTCCTGGGACAATGAATTCACGGTGTTCTTATATCAATTTCCAGGAGTGTAGTTTCGGTCTCTATAAACTGTTGCCACATCCGATAAACAAGAGAACGATTCACATTAAGCCATCGGGCAATCGGGCCATTCTTCCTACGGCCATCCATCGCAGAGTCCGGTAGGCATCTTCTCTGTGCCATTCTGCACCGTTTCTGACCGTGTACACAGTGATTGTGGATGTGGGACTACCCGCAAACACTACGCCGTTTGATTGGTGCCCTGAAATCATTGTTGGCGTGGTTGTCCTTTGACCAGAATGCCACTTCCGTGCAGAACACGATCGTACGGACATCTGCTGACAATTTGTGTGATTATATCGTCAATTAGGCACAGGACGCGGAAATAGCGGTTTGTTGCTTTAATTTTGGACACCATTGAATAAGTGTACAAAACATCCCCTCTGTTGAAATAACATGCCAAGCAGGCAGCTGATATTTAGTCTTTGGCCTAGATGAGGCTGTACACAAAAGCGAACCTGACAAAGCACCGTTTTAGGGTGGAACACTAAAACAACATTCACAATGTTTATGTCAGGTGCTAAAACATTACCTTCATGTTTAACATGCCCATCATAATGTGTAAATGGTTTAAGTTACAGTATTTCTATGGTTAAAATATCTGCAAAAAATATAGCACAAGAAACACACTATGTTAATGTCAAGCGTTGCAAAGCTATGGGTTGTTGTAATTTCGATCTTAGGCTTAGTTGAAGCTATGTTACTTGTGTTAAATAGATGGAACTTTCATCATTGGGCCTTTTTTAGAAGTTTCTTTGTAATAGCATCTCACCAAGCACCGCTTTTAGGGGAAGAAGATACTGCGACATGTATTACACTAGGTTTTTTAATAACTGAGTGATATTGGACGTACCTGTAGTTATGTTCCATTGGAATTCTATAAAAAAAGTCACAGTTTCTGGCACTGTAGCACAACAAACGGTACTAAAAATTTTACATTTTGACGATATGTTTAATACACTGCATCAGCTAAACCTAAGGAGAGAATGTAAGTAATTATAGAAGCAGTTTATAAGAAAGGAATCACAGAAGATCCTAACAATAACAATAAATTACTGCTTTGTGATCTCACACACGATTATTTGCAAAGAACTTACAAGTAAGAACTAACAGTGATCACAGTGTAAGGAAACAGTGGATTTGGGACTAGACGCTGATACAGGTCTGAGATCTTTATACTGCACAAGGAATGAGATGAGAGTGGATGCCTAATAATCCACAAAATTTCGTAGGTTATTCATTATGCCAAAGAAACGTGAACTTCTCTTTAGGGGGTGACCAGCTGATGTAATACTTGCCTTAATGTACTGAACGAATGTAGAGAACTGCTACATGTCAACGTTGTGTAAGCGTGAGTGATTTGTATCTTTGGTGCAACTGCTTCATGAAACTAGACCGTGATATCTTGGAAGAGTGCCACATTGGTAATGAGTTGTTCTATGGTTAGTCCATTTTTATTTGTACTGAAAATGTGTTGAAACAGAGGAATTCTACGTGTCGTAAACACAAATCAGAAATATCACTTTCAGCTTTCTCACTTTAGTACGAGGGAAAATTAATTATTCCAATTATATTTTCCAGAAACTGGAAAAAGGGAAGAAAACGGCCAATACAAACAATACAATAAATACAGAAATAAAACTCAAAACCATATTATTGTTGCTATGTCAGCTATACATGTTCATTCTCAGAAAAGGGAAGGAAGATTAGGTTTCAACATCCCGTTGGCGACGGGGTCATTAGTGACAGTGAAAATGGTCTGATCGGGAAGGGACGAAAAAGTAAAGCGGCCGTGTCTTTCTCAAAGGAACCATCCTGAATTTGCCCTATGAGATTTAAGGAATCCATGGCAAATCTATGGACAACGATTTGAACTATTGTCCTCTGGAGTTAAGGTCCAGTGATCTACCCACTGCACCACCTTGTTAACAAAATTCATGTGTTTCAAAACCACAAGAATGAGTGTGATAATTTAAACAAATCTGAGATTATAAGAAAATGTATCTGTCGAGTAATTTCACTTCTTAGGAACTACAGAAACCTAAATAAAAAAGGAAGCTTACATTGATTTTGCTATAAATGTAAGACACGGAATTTAATTGGGAGAAAACAGTGTTAAGCAGCTACCCTCGAAACAAATTTTGCGAGGAAAATTAGCAAAATACAATGATCAGGCCATAGTAAGAATTACATTATCAAGCAAATATTATAGCTAGTAACGGCTGTGATGGATATCATTGGCAACAAGGAACTACATGATATGTTCCGCAACTCTCAACGGAAGAAAGTGGAATACCAAAGAAAACATTAATTTGTACTCAGTTTTTCCCCAAAGAACAAAAGGGAATTCGGTGGAGCATCAGACAGATATTACAGGGACCAGGAACTTCCAAGTAGATGGGACTAATGGACTGTATGGTCAGTGATGAGTGGGATGCAACGAAATGCTGAATATGCCGACGGTGGTTTACAGTATAGAAAATCTGCTAACTGGTCTATCGTTGATAAGTCAGGTCTATAAGAATATGTAGATGAATAAAAAACATGAAAATAAAAAAATGCACATACAATTGGACACAGAGTGCAGAAGTTAAAAGAGAAAGTATATGTCCTAGGGGGAAGAACATTGCTTAGAAACTTCCTGGCAGATTAAAACTGTCTACAGGACCGAGACTCGAACTCGGGACCTTTGCCTCTCGCGGGCAAGTGCTCTACCGACTGAGCTACCCAAGCACGACTGACGCCCCGTCCTCACAGCTTTTTAATTCCGCCAGTACCTCGTTTCCTACCTTCCAAACTTCACAGAAGCTCTCCTGCGAACCGGTAGAGCACTTGCCCGCGAAAGGCAAAGGTCCCGAGTTCGAGTCTCGGTCCGGCACACAGTTTTAATCTGCCAGGAAGTTTCATATCAGCGCACACTGCGCTGTAGAGTGAAAATTTCATTCTATAAACATTGTTTAGCTTAGAAATGTGTCAGATCCATTTACCGTCAACTGCACGGAAAATTCATTTCTCAGTATTAAACCCTAATAAACGAGGAAACCTATTTGCGTACTTCTGGAAGAAATTGTGATTATCAATAATACCTATGTAAAGAAGTTATGGGTTTGCTAAACTGCCTATTATTTTAAAAAATAAAGTAAAAAGTAAAATTTGAATACCATTTCATTCAAATAACAAGTAATTTCATCTGGAAATTATCTCTTTTAATCAATATTTGATGGCTGTGAAACAAACCACAGAGACAACAACTGTTGACTAGGTAGAGACATTATGGTATGTGTGCAACCAATGTGATATTTATTCTCATTTACGAATCGCCAGTCTTCCAGACAGAGTCCGTCGCGAGCAATAAGCAGAACAGATTACAGAGAAAGAAGGCGAGCAGCAGAAACTCACTGTGCGTGTACGGCTGTCATGCAGATAACGGCCGCCAGAGAGACTCCCACGAGGAAGGCCCTCTCCCTCATGTCAGGCACCTGCAACAAGCACTGCTTGTAACCAGACAGCTTCAAAAATACCTTCACCAGTTACAATCCAACTCCTTAAATAATTTTTATTTCTTGTTTGTTTTCTGTGATACACGTTAATGTGTATACTACGAGCACATGCAATAAATTGATAAATTACAATCCGTTCTGTTTTTCACTAAATTTGATTAAACAATGTATAGTTTACAGACCACCTATCGTAATAATATAATTATTCCTTGAGGAAATATTTTATGTGATTAAAAATTGTAAATTTACGATACAGTAAAATCGAGTGTTCTTCTAAATTTGGCCCAAAAAATTACTGTTTATTTTAAAACTGATATGCCTTGATTGAAAGCCCTCATTCTCGGCTTATCAGTGAACATACTACAGGTTTCCGGTTTCCAGAAAACGTGCCTTAAAAAAATTACACTTAATCGGAATTAGTGTATTCCAGAATGTCCGAATTTTAAAGTGAGAACCTGCCGAAATTCCGCAGTTACAGATCTGTGGACTTGATTTTTTGTTTCCAGAAATGTATAAATTTCCTAGAACAACATGATTGTTGTAAATATTCCAACAGAAATTTTAATGTTCCAAAACATTCTTAGCGGGTCTTGGAAATCCCATTGTACAATAAACCTTTTACATTACAAAACAGTACTTCTCATTATGCGATTTTTCTATCAAACAACTTACAATTAATACTGATAGGATCACTGCCTATTGCGGTTTTGCATGTTTTTACTTTTCCTGTCGTTTATGTTAATATCTAAACTTCAATAATCTTGTATTTTCCCTCTTTCTTATTTCTGTACTAAACGCGTATTTATATAGACGTCGTACACGAAGCCGATGGCAGCTGAAGGCGAGTATCCAACCAGTGAAAACGCTATGTAACTGTTTTCTACCTGTGTTGCCGCTTACGAAATCTTCCTAAACCACTCACACACCGCATGGAAAAAAAGGAGCATTCAGAAGTCGTGGTCGGACGTCAATTTAATGTCGTACACGGACACACCATCAGCGGAAGTGGACATAATTACAGTTGCAGTTTTCTGTGACCGATACTCTGAAGCGCTAAAGAAACTGGTGTAAGCATGCGTATTCGAATACAGAGATATGTAAATAGGCAGAATACTGCGTTGCGATCGTCAATGTCTATATACACTCCTGGAAATGGAAAAAAGAACACATTGACACCGGTGTGTCAGACCCTCCATACTTGCTCCGTACACTGCGAGAGGGCTGTACAAGCAATGATCACACGCACGGCACAGCGGACACACCAGGAACCGCGGTGTTGGCCGTCGAATGGCGCTAGCTGCGCAGCATTTGTGCACCGCCGCCGTCAGTGTCAGCCAGTTTGCCGTGGCATACGGAGCTCCATCGCAGTCTTTAACACTGGTAGCATGCCGCGACAGCGTGGACGTGAACCGTATGTGCAGTTGACGGACTTTGAGCGAGGGCGTATAGTGGGCATGCGGGAGGCCGGGTGGACGTACCGCCGAATTGCTCAACACGTGGGGCGTGAGGTCTCCACAGTATATCGATGTTGTCGCCAGTGGTCGGCGGAAGGTGCATGTGCCCGTCGACCTGGGACCGGACCGCAGCGACACACGGATGCACGCCAAGACCGTAGGATCCTACGCAGTGCCGTAGGGGACCGCACCGCCACTTTCCAGCAAATTAGGGACACTGTTGCTCCTGGGGTATCGGCGAGGACCATTCGCAACCGTCTCCATGAAGCTGGGCTACGGTCCCACACACCGTTAGGCCGTCTTCCGCTCACGCCCCAACATCGTGCAGCCCGCCTCCAGTGGTGTCGCGACAGGCGTGAATGGAGGGACGAATGGAGACGTGTCGTCTTCAGCGATGAGAGTCGCTTCTGCCTTGGTGCCAATGATGGTCGTATGCGTGTTTGGCGCCGTGCAGGTGAGCGCCACAATCAGGACTGCACACAGGGCCAACACCCAGCATCATGGTGTGGGGAGCGATCTCCTACACTGGCCGTACACCTCTGGTGATCGTCGAGGGGACACTGAATAGTGTACGGTACATCCAAACCGTCATCGAACCCATCGTTCTACCATTCCTAGACCGTCAAGGGAACTTGCTGTTCCAACAGGACAATGCACGTCCGCATGTATCCCGTACCACCCAACGTGCTCTAGAAGGTGTAAGTCAACTACCCTGGCCAGCAAGATCTCCGGATCTGTCCCCCATTGAGCATGTTTGGGACTGGATGAAGCGTCGTCTCACGGGGTGTGCATGTATAGCACGAACGCTGGTCCAACTGAGGCGCCAGGTGGAAATGGCATGGCAAGCCGTTCCACAGGACTACATCCAGCATCTCTACGATCGTCTCCATGGGAGAATAGGAGCCTGCATTGCTGCGAAAGGTGGATATACACTGTACTAGTACCGACATTGTGCATGCTCTGTTGCCTGTGTCTATGTGCCTGTGGTTCTGTCAGTGTAATCATGTGATGTATCTGACCCCAGGAATGTGTCAATAAAGTTTCCCCTTCCTGGGACAATGAATTCACGGTGTTCTTATTTCAATTTCCAGGAGTGTAAGTCAACCAGCGAATGGCGCAGTTGTAGGGGGCCAATGCCGTAGAGTACTCTTTGTAAAATCGAACTATGATTCCATCCGGATCATTCTGTGTCATTCCATACCATTCGACGAAGACAAACAGCAGCTGGGCTAGGGAATTGCTTTCTCAAATGTAGGATGCCTTTAACACCACAACACAAACGGCTGAGGTTTGAGTGGTGCCACGACCGGAATCATTAACTGCTGAGGAATGGAGTCGGATTAGGCTCAGCGATGAATCGTGTTTCTGATTTATCCCATATGACCATGGCGGAAACCTGACGAGAAGTCTCATTCTTCCTATGTCTTCCAATGTTTTGTAGATGAACAGTGGTATTACTCCTGACGTCATGGTGTGTAGAGCCATCAGATATTACTTCAAGTCATCGCTGGTAATGATCGAGGGAACTCTGATGGCACAACAGTTCGTTACGGATATCCTGCGTCCTAGTGTGTTAGCTCTCATGCGACATCTTCGTCGTGCCATTTTTCAACAAGATAATGCTCTTCTACACGTGACCCATGTCTCCATTAACTGTCTACTTGATGATGAGGTACTACTGTGGCTAGCCAGATCCTCGGATCTGTCCCCGACAGAGATGGGTAGGACCAACTCCATTCCATTGCCAGTGTTCATGGAATCAAGGACCAGTTACAACAGTTCTGGACCATCTAGCCCCAGAAGAGGACACAATAGTTTTATGACATCCTTGCCGGACTAATAAGTGCATGCTTCCAAGCCAGAAAGAATGCAACGTCATATTGATGAGTTCCTAATTCTTTATAAATTTGACCTAATTTTGTAATTACTGAAATAACATTACACACTCTCTGAAATCGTTGAGTATTATGTCGTTTCTTCTTCTCTTTCTGTGTGCTGCACTTTTTGTCAGGAAGTGTAGATTATGTGAACTTTTGACCAGTGTTGTTTTAACTGACAAAATGGGTAACTGTAAACTAATAATCGTAGGTTTCCAGCAATAAATGGAAGTGAACGATAAGAATAAACTTGGTTGTGTTATGATGTTATGTCATTATTTACTTTGAAACAATCTGTTCATTAGTTGAAGGAGATTCGTGAACATGAACAACCATGAGACTTAATTTGCACAAAAACAGCTCGTAAACGTTAGAACATCTGTCTCTGTCTGCTGTGATACTTTCCCAATTCATAAACATTCAGGACAATGAGCGTGATCGACAGAAAGATTGAGAACCTTTGAAAGGATTACATTGCGTTATCGACGAGTAAAAAGAAGATAGTGCCAAACCTGGAGTTTCTATCGAAGAACTGGAAAGAACACCACGCTCGTATAGGCAACGAGCATGGAAATGGCATTCTCGGCTCGCACCTGACGTGGAACTGTAAACAAACGTGATCGGTAATACGTCAGGAATGAAGTTGGGTAAGTTTGGGAAGTATAAACGAATGTAAATAGTAGATACGCAAATTATAAATTTAGGAGTTCTCCAGGGAACTGCTCTAGTAGTACGTGGGGTGACGTCCACAGAGTGTCTGAACCGTGCGCGGAGCTTCTTTCTACTTTTCTGTCCCTGCACTGCACTCCTTTTGTGTCCATCTGTGATTCTTTTCTTTAGCTAGGTAGGTGAATGAAAGCCATGACACAACACTAACGGTATAAAAACAGACCTTTGTCTCAACAGGTACTTCGCCGCTACAGCAGTGTCTTATGGTAAGAAATTTTGTGTTTTTATCTTAGAGATTCTGCATGAATGCGAGATGGGTCAGAACGACATATCAAAGTTTTGTTTGCCATGAACTTGTTCGTTTCATCACATACCTGGTACGATATTTCATAAAGGCTATTTTCTGTTCGTTTTTATGTACCAGGTGACAGAGGTGAACAGCATCAGAATACGCTGAAAATCTAAAAACACTGTATCAGATCCTGCTCCACTATTAGGATTCGTAGCAACTGGAACGACTATTCCCAGAATACTGCCCTATTGTTTGTAAAAATTGAAACATTCAGAAGCAATGATCTGCAATATGCCACGATAAGATTACATGTAGAACAGCGAAACCATAATAAGAGATTTAAATGGCAGAGAGGTGGAGTGCTCATAGGGCCAGCAGTGCCCTTTTTTGTGTGAACGGGCGGATCAGTGTCACACAATGCTCACTCCGTGCGGAGCCGTCATACGAAATGGAAACGTGTAACCAAGTGCCACTATGCATCACCGACATCACAGGGTGGAGTATTGGCATGTAAGTACGGTCTAATGGAGCAAACGATTGGCCTTGTTAGGCAGGTCTGTCGTTCCGTGATGATGCGGCTCGTACAGGACACACTGCTTCAAGAGTGAGGTATATGTGGAACCAGTGGAGAGAAGAGAGCCAACGCAGCGCTGTACGACTCAACGTGACCACAGCGCTTGATGACCGCCATCTTGCCCGCCTGGCCGTAATGGACGGAACAGCTTTTTCCACAGTGTTGACGCGATGTTGGAGCATTCCAACGGGTGTGGACATGTCCTTGTCGACAGTACGATTATGTCTTTTGCGGGCTGGACTGTGGCACGCATGCCATTGTGTCGGCTTCCATTGAGCAAAAGCCACCAATGCTGCAGACGCCAATGAACATGTGAACGCCAACACCTACGTGTTGAGTGACAAAATTTAGTGTTTTCAGTCGGGACAGGGATGGTTTAATTGGTCAGTTTACTTAATAAGCACTTCAGTTCGATGTCAAAACTGTGCCAGCTCTTCCTGTACCCAAACTCAGAGTGACCGCTTCCACAGTAGGCGCTTCCACGAGTCAACCACAGGAATGTCACGAGGGGCCCACCGCAAGATCGGCCGACATTCGAGGGGAACCCAAAAAAACCGGAATTTCTTCCTAGAAAGCATATACTTTATTGTTTTTAAAAAAATGGTTCAAATGGCTCTGAGCACTATGAGACTTAACATGTGTGGTCATCAGTCTCATAGAACTACTTAAACCTAACTAACCTAAGCACTTCACACAACACCCAGTCATCACGAGGGAGAGAAAATCCCTGACCCCGCCAGGAATCGAACCCGGAAACCTGGGCATAGGAAGCGAGAATGCTACCTCACGACCACGAGCTGCAGACTATTGTTTTCAAATACAACTTTAATCTCCTTCGAAGTACTCTCCATTAGCAATAATACACTTGTCCAAAAGTTCATTCCAGTGTTCGAATAACCTTTTAAATTCGTCCTCTTTGATACCTGCTAGCACTTTCACGACATTGCGTTTTACGTCTTCCACATCCGCAAAACGCTTCCCTCTCAAGTCTCTTTTCATCCTCGGGAATAGGAAGAAGTCCGAGGGTGCTAAATCCGGCGAATAGTGCGCGTGGGTCAAGATAGTCGTCTTCGTTGAGGCCAAAAACTGGCAAACGCTGAGAGCTGTGTGCGCGGGAGCGTTGTCGTGATGCAGGAACCACACGCCAGAATCCCACTAAGCTGGACGTTCCCGCGACAAACTTCTGCAAAGCCGTTTCATAACCTCCAAATAGAATTGTTGGTTTACTGTCTGGTTTTCAGGGCAAATTCAGAATGTATGATCCCTTCGGTGTCAAAAAAAGAAAACAGATCAACATCGTTTTCACATTCGTTTTCACTTGTCGAGCTTTTTTTGGTAGAGGTGAGCCAGGTGACTTCCATTGTAATGACTGTTGTTTACTTTCTGGATCGTACCCATAGCTCCATGACTCATCACCTGTAATGATTTTGTTGAAAAAATGTGGATCATCTTTGAACGCATCCTTCATTTCGAGACAGGATTGATCGTGATGATCCCTTTGATCTCCAGTAAGAAGCTTCGGCACGAATTTTGCTGCCACTCTTCGCATCCGCAAATCGATGGTCAAGATGCGCTGAACTGAGCTCCAGGACAACCCGGACAAGTTCTCGAGTTGGTCGATTGTCCTGCGTCGATCTTCACTGATGAGATCACGGATTTTGTAGATGTTGTCTTCGCTTCGAGCAGTTGAAGGTCGACCAGAACAGGGCTGACCTTCAACCACCATTTCTCCCTTTATAAACAGAGAAAACCATTTGTACACTTGTGTTTTACTAAGAGCATGGTCTTTGTAGGCTGTCTGAATCATCCCAACAGTTTCTGCTGCGTTCTTGCCGAGCAAGAAACAAAACTTCACTGCCGCACGTTGTTCGTAAGAACTATCCATTTCCTCGTGTCACGTCTGCACTGTACGCACACTCAAAGAACTGCCAGAGAAACCACACTTCTCACTGTTGGGTGACGCCGCGTGGCAGAATGACTCAGCAGAGCTTCTAATACAGCCCTCTGGCGGCAGAAACTGCTACTACAAGTACACGATGTGCAGCATTATGATTCCGGTTACTTTTGGGTCCCCGCTCGTACTTGCTACTGCACGCCTGGCCATCCACTCCACTAAGATCATTTCATCGCGGACTCGATACTTGGGCCTTCCGCAACTATCAGTACGTGGACTCGGAGATCTAATCCAACAGGACTATCCCGTCATGGCACCGTCACAGCTGGGCCGTCCGATGGCGCACAGCCTGTGTCAGCCGTCGCCGCATCTATGAAACATCTCCTTTGGACTACAAACCAACGACCACAGCCCGTGTGTCAAACCTGGGCACACGGACGTCACCTCGCTGCTGTGCCGCTATCCAGCAGTCATCCGCCAACATCCGTCATCATCTCTGATAGTCGGACCGCCGTTTCCATCGAGGACGAATGCCTGTGTCTGAGAATCAATTCCCGTCGTCTGCAGTCTGCCTGTTTCGGATGCGCTGAACCATGTCTGTTTGTGTCAGTCAATATAGAGTTCTAACAATTGATGGGCTACAGTTTTCGGCCGCTTCTCTGCTGTCTTCTACCAGAGGTCCGCTTACCCACAGTACACCTGTTACAATACGTTACTCAACTGTACATGATGTATTTTATGGTCTGCCATCAATCCTTCATCATGCTTCCCACATCCAAATTTATGAGTCAATTAAAATGAGGAGTAGACTGTTTTAGGCAAAAGTTCATAAAAGGGTATATTTAATTAATTTACCAACGTAATGGTAATGTTAATACTATCAGGAGAAAGAAAACTGGCGTTCTACAGATCAGAGCGTGGGACGTCAGATCCCTTAATTGGACAGGTAGGTTAGAAAATTTAAAAAGGGAAATGGATAGGTTACAGTTACATATAGTGGGAATTAGTGAAGTTCGATAGCAGGAGGAACAAGACTTCTGGTCAGGTGAATTCAGGATTATAAATACAAAATCAACTAGGGGCAATGCAGGAGTAGGTTTAATAATGAATAGTAAAACAGGAATGCGGGTAAGCTATTACAAACAGCATAGTGAACGCATTATTGTGGCCAAGATAGATACGAAGCCCACACCTACCACAGTAGTACAAGTTTATACGCCAACTAGCACCGCAGATGACGAAGAGATTGATGAAATGTATGATGAGATAAAAGAAATTATTGAGATAGTGAATGGAGACGAAAATTTAATAGTCATGGGTGACTGGAACTCGATAGTAGGAAAAGGAAGAGAAGGAAACGAAGTAGGTGAATATGGAATTGGAGTAAGGAATGAAAGAGGAATCCGCCTGGTAGAATTTTGCACAGGGCATAACTTATTCACAGCTAAAACTTGGTTCTAGAATCACAAAAGAAGGCTGTACACATGGAAGAAACCTAGAGATACTAGAAGGTCTCAGATAGATTATATAATGGTAATACAGAGATTCAGGAATCAGGTTTTAAATTGTAAGACGTTTCCTGGGCCATATGTGGACTCTGACCACAATCTACTGGTTATGAACTGTATATTAAAACTGAAGAAAATGCAAAAAGGTGGTAATTTGAGGAGATGGGACCTCGATAAACTGAAAGAACCAGTGGTTGTAGAGCTTCAGAGAGAGCATTAGAGAACGACTGAAAAGAATGAGGGAAAGAAATACTGTAGAAGAAGAATGGATAGATTTGAGAGATCAAATAGTGAAGGTAGCAGAGGATCAAGTAAGTAAAAAGACGAGGGCTAATAGAGATCCTTGGGTAACAGAAGATATATTGAATTTAATGGATGAAAGGAGAAAATATAAAAATGCAGTAAATGAAGCAGGCAAAAAGGAATACAAACATCTCAAAAATGAAATCGACAGGAAGAGCAAAATGGCTAAGCAGGGATGGCTAGAGGACCAATGTAAGGAAGCAGAGGCGCATATCACTAGGGGTAAGATAGATACTGCCTACAGGAAAATTAAGGAGACCTTTGGAGAAAAGAGAAACCCTTGCATGAATATCAAGAGCTCAGATGGAAACCCAGTTCTAAGCAACGAAGTGAAAGCAGGGATGTGGAAGGAGTATATAGAGGGTCTATACAAGGGTGATGTTCTTGAGGACAATACTATGGAAATGGAAGAAAATTTAGATGCAGATGAAATAGGAAATATGATATTGCAAGAAGGGTTTGAAAGAGCATTGAAAGACCTAAGTCGAAACAAGGCTCCGGGAGTAGACAACATTCCATTAGAACTACTGACAGCCTTGGAAGAGCCAGGCCTAACAAAACTCTACCATCTAATGAGAAAGGTGTATTTTACAGGCGAAATACCCTCATACTTCAAGAAGAATATAATAATTCCAACCCCAAAGAAAGTAGTTGTTGACAGCTGTGAAAATTATTAAACTATCAGTTTAATAAGCCATGGCTGCAAAATACTAACACGAATTGTTTACAGACGAATGGAAAAACTGGTTGAAGTTGACCTCGGGGAAGATCAGTTTGGATTCCGTAGAAATGTTGGAACACATGAGGCAATACTGACCCTACGACTTATCTTAGAAAATAGATTAAGGAAAGGCAAACCTACGTTTCTAGCATTTGTAGACTTAGAGAAAGCTTTTGACATTGTTGACTGGAAACTCTCTTTCAAATACTGAGAGTGGCAGGGGTAAAATACAGGGAGCGAAAGGATATATGCAATATGTACAGAAACCAGATGGCAGTTATAAGAGTGGAGGGGCATGAATGGGAAGCAGTTGTTGGGAAGGGAGTGAGACAGGGTTGTAGACTATCCCTGATTTTATTCAATCTGTATATTGAGCAAGCAGTAAAGGAAACAAAAGAAAAATCCGGAATAGGAATTAAAATCCATGGAGAAGAAATAAAAACTTTGAGGTTCGCCGATGACATTGTAATTCTGTCAGAGACAGCAAAGGACGTGGAAGAGCAGCTGAACAGAATGGACAGTGTCTTGAAAGGACGATATAAGATGAACATCAACAAAAGCAAAACGAGGATAATGGAATGAAGTCGAATTAAATTGGGTGATGCTGAGGGAATTAGATTAGTAAATGAGATACTTAAAATAGTAAAGGAGTTTTGCTACTTGGTGAGCAAAATAACTGATAATGGTCGAAGTAGGGAGGATATAAAATGTAGACTAGCAATGGCAAGGAAAGCGTTTCTGAAGAAGAGAAATTTGTTAACATCGAGAATAGATTTAAGTGTCAGGAAGTGGTTTCTCAAAGTATTTGTATGGAGTGTAGCCATGTATGGAAGTGAAACATGGACGATAAATAGTTAAGACAAGAAGAGAATAGGAGCTTTCGAAATGTGGTGCTCCAGAAGAATGCTGAGGATTAGATGGGTAGATCACATAACTAGTGAGGAGATATTGAATAGAACTGGAGAGAAGAGAAATTTGTGACACAACTTGACTAGAAGAAGGGATCGGTTGGTAGGGGATAATCTGAGGCATCAAGGGATCACCAATTCAGTATTGGAGGTCAGCGTGGAAGGTAAAAATCGTAGGAGACCCAGAGATGAATATACTAAACAGATTCAAAAGGATGCAGGTTGCAGTAGGTACTGGGAGATGAAGAAGCTTACACAGGATAGAGTAGCAGGGAGAGCTGCATCAAACCAGTCTCTGGACTGAAGACCACAACGACAAACAGTGTGAACAGTTTGTTTTCTTTCTTCTTAAGCAGCCTAACGTCATAAGTGAAGTCAGTAATTAAATTGTGAATATCAATAGTATTATCATAAAGCAGGAAATTGATTTTGGTGACAGCTTTTAACGATATCGGGTGCCAATACAACACACCTGTAGATGCGTCCATGTAACTGCCTCAACCAAATGGCTCAAACCCTTACGAATATCTGCAGCAGACTATTTCCACCATTGGCTATTGTTTTTCTTTTTAGTTATTAATTAAAGAAATAGCTAGCAATGCAGAGCAAACACAAAGGTACTAGAATGTTATTCGTTGTATGGCAGCATGGCATAGTAAGGTCTACTTGTAAAGGAAGTAACTCTGTCGAATAGGGTGCTCAGCGGCTCTCATTCGAAACACCACACTAAATCATAGCAGAGAAATCATTTACTCGTACGTTTAGTTGAGACCGTCAATGCTGCTATCTAACTGACTACTCGGTATAGTCAATCTATAACCAATATTTTTGCAGGAATCGCTGTAGACAGGGTATTAAATTATTGTACAATTACATTCCTATCGACATACACCATACTGTTCAAAGTCGGTGAATCAGCATTCTTTGAAGGCGCCTCTGTGATACTTGGGAACTGCTGTTACTGAGCAGGCGTGGTGCCGTCCTCTGTAACACTGCTGTGACAGTGCTCAGTAGTATCAGTAGTTCATTTTAGATTAATGTATCAGGAAAGTAGGCATTCCTGATTAAGTACTCTGATAAATGACTGAGCAAAGTGAGAACAGTGATCGAGATGTAGATATCATATTCAAGGAGAATGAGCTTAAAATAACATTTTGTCATTCTGGTTTAGGTTTACATGCCTTTTCTAATAAGCATCACTCAAATTCTTGGAGGGTTTCTCCAACAAGACTACGTTCGATTACTTTATTCACCCTCTTCCAGAGTCAGATAGCGCTCCATCTCTAACGAACTTTGTAAATCATTTCTTCCTTCGTTCATTTCATCAAATGAGATGGGGTTATGTACATAATTATTATATCAGTTTAAGTGCAGTATTTTCATGGCTCTGACCAAGCTTCCATCGCAGGAAGCTGGTGAAGGCTTGGTTGTTTGCTAGATAAAATTCTAGTATTCAATAATAGTGAAGATATTACTGATTACTACGTTTTTCATATCTCAAAAATTGATTCCTATGATTTTATATCTATTTCCTCCAACGTCTCCTGTCTTCATGGGTGTCAGGACTCAGTACGCATGAGCTGTTGCTGACTGCCTCACGCATATGTGGCCCATGGGCTTTTATTGATCATTCAATGGGTGCTGCTCTTCTAGGGTAATAGCCTGCAGTACTTTCTTGGAAGTGGTCATTAGTTATATGAGACATAAACGCAATTCCCGTGGCCTACTTTCAATTTCGAAGCCTGGTCCCCACAATTTTTATAAGTTTACAAAGGGTTTTGAGATTTACAAAATTTTATTTTTCTTAAATTTCAACAAGTTGCACAATTGATGTTCTTCATGTGGCAACATAATCAGCAGAGCAGTATTATTTATACAGCTTTTAAAATAATAATGTTGTGTGTGTTTCATACAAATGGATAAACTAGAATATTGCGATAAAAATTACCACAATATATCTGCTCTTTTGGGCAATTATCATCAGAGAAAATCACAAGAGTTGCTATGAAGTAAGACTCCAAAGAGGCAGAGGGAAAGTTAGCTAACAAGGTTACAGTTTTCAGTGAAAAAATAAGGAAAAACTGGAAGTTGTCCAATTGAATGTCGATACCAAATGAGATGGGATAAACCATGTTAGTACCTCTGTGTTTACTCTGCATTGGAATGTGAAAAGAAAATCTTACTTTTACCATATTGTGAGTAGATCAAATGTTTGATTCCCTCAGGGGCGCACATCAAGTTACCTTTGTGGAAGATAAGAGATGGAGGTCTGAATACTACTCTGAATTGGAGAAGCTAATATTGGTAGAACTATGCTTAACGAGAGTGTCCAAGGATGATGTATGAAAACAGTACAAGTCTGTGACTCATGTGATCGTGATGACTCAGTCAAATGCTTCTGGACCGAGTACAGGTCCTAAACGAAATAAAAAGAGAATAGTATGGAGTTCAAATCTCATTGATGAAGGGTCGGGAGGTACTGACGTAAGTTCAACAGTAGAAGACCTTGACAAATCAATAGGGGAGAAGAGTGTGATGACAGTTGGCACAGAAAACTCTTTAGAGAAGTGAAACAGCGCATCAACACCAACAGATGTACGTTTGGACGTTGGAAAGTCTCATGAAGGCCGTTGACATCTCGCATGGGAAGAAATATTGTGGCTTCCTTAGGGGAGGCAGAAATAATGAAATAATCAGAATGCAGTGTGGACGTCCCAAAAAAAAAATATCATAGTCAAGGATTTAGAAGTAGGAAGCAGGGAAACAATATAATGTGAGTCAACACTTCTCACATCAATAAAGAGATAAGATATCGTTTACCGACTTATAAAGCCATCACAAGGTCAAAAAATTGCAAAACGATTTAGAAAGGATATCTGTCTGGTGCGAAAATTGGCAGTTCACCCTAAATAACGAAAAGTGTGACGTCATCCACGTGAGTGGAGTCGTCGATGAGTAACTATAGAAGGCTACAAGATGACTCACACAAAAATTTTAATTGATGTAATGAATGACAGCTATCTCTAATGTAGAAAAGTATAAGTTAATTCAAATCAGTAGGAAATCAATCCCGTTATCTTCTGATACAGCAATATCAGTGTGCTCCTCGACATAGTAGCGTCGATTAAATGTCTAAGCGTAGCGTTGCAAATCGATATGATATGGAACGAGCATGTGAGGATTGTAGTATGGAAGGTAAATGGTCGACTTCGATTTATTGGGTGAATTTAAGGAAATTGTGGTTCATCTGTAAAGGAGACGACATATATGACACAAATGCTATCCATTCATGGGTACTGCTCCAGTCTTTTGATACCCACCAGTTCGGATCAAAGGAAGACATCGCAGCAATTCAGATGCGGGCTGCTATGTTTGTTACCGTAAATCTGAGCAACCCGCAAGTATTATGGAGCTGCACCGGGAACTTAAATGAGAATGCCTGGAAAAATGTTTTTATAAACAAACCAATAGTAAAGGATCACTGCTGCTTCTGGCAAGAATTTGCCGGCCGGCGTGGCCGAGCGGTTCTAGGCGCTACAGTCTGGAACCGCGCGATCGCTACGGTCGCAGGTTCGAATCCTGCCTCGGGCATGGATGTGTGTGATGTCCTTAGGTTAGTTAGGTTTAACTATTTCTAAGTTCTAGGGGACTGATGACCACAGCAGTTAAGTACCATGGTGCTCAGAGCCATTTGAACCTTTTTTATTTTTTTATTTATTTTGCAAGCAGCACTAGCATTCCAGAAACTAGTGACCATCATTATGTCACTGCCCTATGAAGGCATCTGTAATCCCAAGACCCTCATGCCCTCTGCTCTCCCATGCCACCATGACATATAGCCCCATGCCCCCTACCCCTGCGCCGTCCCCTCACTCCCCCAGTGCTTCCCCCTCCCCTCTTCCTCATGCACCCATGCATTGTTTAAGTGCTGAAATTAATTTACATGTCGTGCTGTTCTCATAGCATAGATGATAGCGTACGAAATTGCTCAGCCGTTGACTTGGGTACAACCCTTACTACTGTATCATGTCCATTTTTGTATTTATTTCGAGTTACGTTTTAGGAAACCAAACGAAGGACACCTCTGGTGATACCGCCTCTGGCGGGCCACTTGAATTTATGAGCATAATGACCTAATTGGCTAACTGTAATGCTAATTAAGTTGGTAATGGTGCAATGTATCGATTTTTTCTTAATAATTACTTCTCAGCACAACCTACGCTGCAACTCACTTACAAGCTTTCCTGACAAAGATATTTTGCATATTGTCAATAGAGATATAACGTTCATCAGTGCCTACAGACTGATAGAGCAACTCGCACACATAATGTCACAATACACGAAAAACGCAAGAATTACTCTCCCCCCAACCCCCCACCGCTGTGACCAATGGGGCTACGTTATTACATGCACTTCATGATACTCTTACTCAATCGCTGAGGGCCCCAGGCTACGAATGGCGTGCAAACTCGACCCTTCACCCATCAAATAATTTGAATTTTTATAATTCAATGTGTGACCGGTATCATCTGCTGTCTGCACTTTGTGGTGAGTCGACTAATGCCGGCCGCTGTGGCCGAGCGGTTCTAGGCGTTTCAGTTCGGAACTGCGCTGCTGCTTCGGTCACAGGTTCTAAACCTGCCTCGGGCATGGATGTGTGTGATGTCCATAGAATAGTTAGGTTTAAGTAGTTCAAAGTCTAGGGGACTGATACCCTCAGGTGTTAAGTCCCATAGTGCTTAGAGCCATTTAAATTTGAGTCGACTAATATGAAATGCCGCCAGCAGCAGCGATCACATGAGAAGAAAAAGTCTCACAGTGAGTAATTGTCAGTTCTTTTTGTTATAAAAATAGACAATTTTCAAAAGGACAGCAGCTAAAATTGTACTGCTTCCATCTAAAACTTAGAGAACTACTGGATATGTATTTTACCATTGCGCTGACCTATTGTTATTAATTAATAGCGTTTTGGTTTTCTCTGTAGACGCTATATATATATTGAATGTGTTTATGCTAGCTTCTATTGTTATTATTACAACCCCTGATCTGGTGCAGGCCGAACTGCCGGACTAAGATATGGATGCGTTCTGGAATACACTGTTGCCTCATCAACAGCAGCCACTGTTTACAGGACGTCTTCCCGACGCATCGGACATGTTGTCGTTAGACTATGCAATGGCACGTCTGCTACAGCACTCATACGCAGCCCAAAGAGTGACCAATCCAATGCTGGCAGAACTGCAGTACCAGGACATGGAGGTGTTCCACGATGTATTATAGCCCGAGCTGCAGCAGCAGCCTTCTACATCAAGACACTGGTGGAAGTAACTTTAAAACTGGCAATTTTCTTATGGTGCCAAACCTGGAAATTGGTAAAGTGGTTGTATAATTGGTAAATTGATAGAATAGCAGATCTGAAAATTCGTAAAACTGGCTGTAAGATTGTCAACTTGGTAGGACACCAAACCAGAAACTTGTGTAACTGGCTATAAAATTCGAAATTTGGTAGGGCGCAATACCGAAAATTGGTAGAATAGTCCAATAGATGAGCAAATATATCCATTCTTGTGGGTGAGGATTTACATTAAAATATTCGAGTGCTGTGCATTAATGATTGCTGAACCGATGCAATTCGTATGTGCTGGAGCGAGGGGCAGAGTTAAAAAAAGAATGGCAAGGTGAGATACTTTGACACTGGCATGTGTGTGATATCATAATATATTCCTCAAAATCATTGTAAGTATTAATGTATATTGCTTTGACATTACAGAGTGTGTATGTGTGAGTGTGTGTGTGTGTGTGTGTGTGTATGTGTGTGTTCGTTCGTTTGTTTGTTTGTTTGTTTTATACAAACGAAAGTTAGTCCTCTAGGCGAAATGTGTGTGACAGAACTAAAAAATGGTAGCCAATTTAACTACTAATAATAGCTTTCATATCTAGCAGAAAAGAACTGGACACCTTCTGTAAGCACTCCAAAAATATTTACTCTCTGTAAGTGGTATAGACCATAATGTAAGGGGAAAAGATAACACATTTTCTTTTGAGTAGTTGCATGGCTGCCTTTAACACAGTTAGGGGCACTGTCTCCACTAGAAAGAAAGACAAACTTCTACTATCCACCAAAGAACTGATTCATTGTCTGTAAACACTACAAAGCATGACCGCCAACTGTCTTTTAAGTCCTCACACTTTAAAATGATACCTACAGCAAAAAAAATGTTTCTTGTATCTACAATGCATTGTGCAGAAGTGGGCCTGGGCATAGCCATCGCCATTCATTCTAAACATATACCACTCGTTTGGGGCTGCTAGGTAGAGCATGGAAGATAGGAAAACAATACACTTTCCAGTTGAGATGTATCCATCAACTGATATATCAAATGATTCGCATTTTGCAGCATACAACAGCCCTGCATTGGAACCTGGCCCCAGACTGCCATGGACTGCTATTGCTTCCAACGTCATATAGATGTGTAGAACTTTACGTTAACAGTCTTTGCAAACGAATTTCCGTTAAAAGCAATAATTCCGTCGGTTTTACACTCTGCTAACGGTTGTTATGTTGCTAGGTGTACAATATCTAGTCCACCACATTTAGATGCAATGTAAAAATCCTTTTTAAGCAGACCGAGACGTGAATGGAACTTTGTAAACAGTGTTTTTACGTGTCCTTTAATGCATCAATCAGTCTCGATTCCAATATTTTTTAACAGTACTCCAAAGACTTCTCCATACTCAGTGTTTAAATAAATATGTAAACCTTGCTTGGACATTTACAACATCTTCTTCTTTTTCCAGTTGCAGTTTATATTCTTCCTTTATGGCACTTGTATTTGCCACATACTCCAGTTTTCCGTTTCTTGACATCAGTGTCCTTCATTTACCATTATCTTTTTCGTGTACTTACCACAGTAGTCATTCTTACGGAGTTATTACTCCAATAACAAACTGCAAACACTGTTAGACACCACACAGAGCTGTTCCCTAAGTTATTCGATAACTGATACTACCGGGAAGTGATTAGCACAGAGTAAATTGGAGCCTTCTGTAGATATTGTTCGCTGGTCTTTGTACAGGGTCAAACACATGAGCTGTTCCGTACCCAACTATATGTTCTATAATGCGTAAACTAGTATGCAACCATTCGTTTGCTAAACTTTTGCTTTTATGCATGGGAATATATAGGTCAATTAAATCCGACTTGTTTCAGTGAAGTGTGATTTGTGAGATACTCTTTATTTGGGTTCTGAATGCTGTGGTATTCTCTCCCAATACATAACAGCTGCAATTAATTCGTATTTGGAATCGTGAAATATATGGACGTCATCTAAAGTGGAATGATTCCTTAAAATAAAAAGTGGCTCTGGGGCTATCTACAGGGTGATTCAAAGAGAATACCACAACTTTAGGAATTTAAGACTCTGCAACGACAAAAGGCAGAGCTAAGCACTATCTGTCGGCGAATTAAGGGAGCTATAAAGTTTCATTTAGTTGTACATTTGTTCGCTTGAGGCGCTGTTGACTAGGCGTCAGCGTCAGTTGATGCTAAGATGGCGACCGCTCAACAGAAAGCTTTTTGTGTTATTGAGTACGGCAGAAGTGAATCGACGACAGTTGTTCACCGTGCATTTCGAACGAAGTATGGTGTTAAACCTCCTGATAGGTGGTGTATTAAACGTTGGTATAAACAGTTTACAGAGAACGTCAACTACCCGAGGCGATGGATCGGCCGCCAGGCAGCCCGTGACAGTTCACTTCATCACTGGCCTCCAAGAAGCCCTGATCTTACCCCCAGCGAATTTTTCTTATGGGGGTATGTTAAGGATATTGTGTTTCGGCCACCTCTCCCAGCCACCATTGATAATTTGAAACGACAAATAACAGCAGCTATCCAAACTGTTACGCCTGATATGCTACAGAGAGTGTGGAACGAGTTGGAGTATCGGGTTGATATTGCTCGAGTGTCTGGAGGGGGCCATATTGAACATCTCTGAACATGTTTTTGAGTGAAAAAAAACCTGTTTAAATACTCTTTGTAATGATGTATAACAGAAGGTTATATTATGTTTCTTTCATTAAAGACACATTTTTAAAGTTGTGGTATTCTTTTTGAATCACCATGTATTTTACAGCAAACACACACACACACACACACACACACACACACACACACACACACACACACACAGAATAATGTAATCAGACTCCAAGTACAACCATGTTTGGAGACATGGTCAGAAGAACATGTGGCCAGAAGTGTTACTGTCTCGGTCTGCACCTACAGGGTTTTGCTACCGGTTTGAATAATCGTCATCAGCAAAATAGCATTAGCCATTATGATTACATTATTCCACTAAAACGTCTTTCTACAGTTCAGAGAAAGTTTGAGTCTCGTAACAAATAAATACACCACTCATACGGTTATAGTTGGTGGGGACTTCAACCTACCCTCGGTATGTTGGCAAAAATACTTGTTCAAAACCGTTGGTAGGCAGAAAACGTCTTCCGAGATTGTCCTAAATGCTTTCTCCGAAAATTATTTCGAGCAGTTAGTCCACGAACCGACGCGAATTGTAAATGGTTGCGAAAACACACTTGACCTCTTAGCCACAAACAATCCAGAGCTGATAGAGAGCATCATGACTGATACAGGAATTAGTGATCACAAGGTCGTTGTAGCTAGGCTCAATACCATTTCTTCCAAATCCATCAGAAACAAACGCAAAATAATTTTATTTAAAAAAGCGGATAAAGTGTCACTAGAAGCCTTCCTAAAAGACAATTTCCATTCCTTCCGAACTGACTATGCAAATGTAGACGAGATGTGGCTCAAATTCAAAGATATAGTAGCAACAGCAATTGAGATATTCATACCTCATAAATTGGTAAGAGATGGAACGGATCCCCCGTGGTACACAAAAAAGGTCCGAACGCTGTTGCAGAGGCAACGAAAAAGCATGCGAAGTTCAGAAGAACGCGAAATCCCGAAGATGGGCTAAAACTTACAGACGCGCGAAATTTGGCACGTACTTCGATGCGAGATGCCTTTAATAGGTTCCACAACGAAACATTGTCTCGAAATTTGGTAGAAAATCCGAAGAAATTCTGGTCGTATGTAAAGTACACAAGCGACAAGACGCAGTCAATACCTTCGCTGCGCAGTGCCGATGGTACTGTTATCGACGATTGTGCCGCTAAAGCGGAGTTATTGAACGCAGTTTTCCGAAATTCCTTCACCAGGGAAGACGAATGGAATATTCCAGAATTTGAAACACGAACATCTGCTAGCATGAGTTTCTTAGAAGTATATACCTTAGGGGTTGCGAAGCAACTCAAATCGCTTGATACGGGCAAGTCTTCAGGTCCAGATCGTATACCGATTAGGTTCCTTTCAGATTACGCTGATACTATAGCTCCCTACTTAGCACTCATATACAACCGCTCGCTCACCGATAGATCTGTACCTACAGATTGGAAAATTGCGCAGCTCGCACCATTGTTCAAGAAGGGTAGTAGGAGTAATCCATTTAACTACAGACCTATATCATTGACGTCGGTCTGCAGTAGGGTTTTGGAGCATATACTGTATTCAAACATTATGAATCACCTCGAAGGGAACGATCTATTGACACGTAATTAGCATGGCTTCAGAAAACATCGCTCTTGTGCAACGCAGCTAGCTCTTTATTCGCACGAAGTAATGGCCGCTATCGACAGGGGATCTCAAGTTGATTCCGTATTTCTAGATTTCCGGAAAGCTTTTGACACTGTTCCTCACAAGCGACTTCTAATCAAGCTGCGGGCCTATGGGGTACCGTCTCAGTTGCGCGACTGGATTCGTGATTTCCTGTCAGGAAGGTCGCAGTTCGTAGTAATAGACGGTAAATCATCGAGTAAAACTGAAGTGATATCAGGTGTTCCCCAGGGAAGCGTCCTGGGACCTCTGCTGTTCCTGATCTATATAAATGACCTGGGTGACAATCTGAGCAGTTCTCTTAGATTGTTCGCAGATGGTGCTGTAATTTACCGTCTAGTAATGTCATCCAAAGACCAGTATCAGTTGCAAAGCGATTTAGAAAAGATTGCTGTATGGTGTGTCAGGTGGCAGTTGACGCTAAATAACGAAAAGTGTGAGATGATCCACATGAGTTCCAAAGGAAATCCGTTATAATTCGATTACTCGATAAATAGTACAATTCTCAAGGCTGTCAATTCAACTAAGTACCTGGGTGTTAAAATGACGAACAACTTCAGTTGGAAGGACCACATAGATAATATTGTCGGGAAGGCGAGCCAAAGGTTGCCTTTCATTGGCAGGACACTTAGAAGATGCAACAAGTCCACTAAAGAGACAGCTAACACTACACTCGTTCGTCCTCTGTTAGAATATTGCTGCGCGGTGTGGGATCTTTACCAGGTGGGATTGACGGAGGACATCGAAAGGGTGCAAAAAAGGGCAGCTCGTTTTGTATTATCACGTTATAGGGGAGAGATTGTGGCAGATATGATACACGAGTTGGGATGGAAGTCATTACAGCATAGACGTTTTTCGTCGCGGCGAGACCTTTTTACGAAATTTCAGTCACCAACTTTCTCTTCCGAATGCGAAAATATTTTGTTGAGCCCAACCTACATAGGTAGGAATGATCATCAAAATAAAATAAGAGAAATCAGAGCTCGAACAGAAAGGTTTAGGTGTTCGTTTTTCCCGCTCGCTGTTCGGGAGTGGAATAGTAGAGAGATAGTATGATTGTGGTTCGATGAACCCTCTGCCAAGCACTTAAATGTGAATTGCAGAGTAGTCATGTAGATGTAGATGTAGATACACAAAAACTGTCAGACGGACGTGTGATCTTTAATAACATCCTCCTGAGAGAAAATACATATGAATTGAGGATTGACTCGTGTAGCAGTACATAGGTTCCAGGTAATCAGGACCAAGAATTGGTTACTAAATTATGCTCTGCATGTTTATAGTTTTAAATATTGAATGCAGATATGGTTACACAAAATAACACATCATTGACACAGTCATTTGTTTGTACACATCGTCTTGAAAGAATTCTACGTTGTTATGCTGAAAGACATGGGCTGCACATATTGCACAAAATTGTCGGTTTTATAACGGATCATTTGTTAATCTCTGGACTGAACTGATGACTGGCTATTCATTGCGGAATTTCCGAGTGGAAACTGAAGTTGAATATTTGCTATAGAGTCTACAGAGGGTAACATGATGATACTGTGAACATGTTTATACTTTGCGGTTACTATGGCCTTTCCAGCGGTTTTTTTCTGCTGGTGTTACGAATAAGGATAAAATCCAGTAAAAGGAATGCAAAAATAGCTATGCATTTCTAGAGATCTGATCGTCTTGCTGGCAAAGATACCTAAAGGAGTTAGTGTGTACAACAGACTTAACGCACTATCTTTTAAGCGTGTATAAGCTGTTCACATGATCATGACGCCACTTTTGGATGTATTAGCTTAGTGGTCCAACGCTACAACAGATAACATTATCTGTCTAAATGTGCTACAGGTCCACCATGCTAACTAATATACAGGGTGATTATAATTAAAGTTAAACTTCCAAAAAAACTGTAGAAATAACACTACTGGTCAAAATGACGTCAAATTGCAATGGAATATTATCGGAGAAGGGGAAAACATATGGCAGAAGAAAAATAAACAGTTACAAAATGTAGCAATAGATGGCTCTGTAAGCATCATAATCTAATAGTGGTCGACTATAAATGACAAATGAATCATACAACAATGCCTAAGGTGTATGTTTGACGTTAAACAAACTGTACTAGTCAGTGGGCATGGGTGTACAAGTTTGTTACTGTTAGTTACGTAAGCCCATCCACCACGGAAAGGTCATATCACGTCCGATGGGAAAAATCGATTTTTAATTGTCCTGAGGCCAAAAACCGCATAAAAAGTACTACTCACATCGGTTTTTAATTGTCCTGAGACCAAAAACCGCACAAAAAGCATCAATCAAAATCATATCGGATTATTAAACATGTTCAACCGTTTTCTGAAACAAGTTGAAATCAAGAAACAGCATGTTCCGCAACTGATCGAAGTGTTTCCGGGGTCACCTTCAGAATGTGTTGCGCAATGCAAGCCTTCAATGCAGCTAAGTTTGCAATTGGAACACCGAACACTTTTTTCAGATAGCCCCACAGCCAGAAGTCGCACGGATTAAGATCAGGTGATCAGGACGGCCAGGCTGTCGGGAATTAGCGGTTGATAATTCTAGCATTTCCGAAATGGCACTCCATCAGCTGCTTAACAGGATTTGCAATGTGCGGAGGTGTGCCATTTTGCATAAAAATGACCCCATTCACACGTCCACGCTGTTGGACAGCTGGAATGACGTGGTTGCGCAAAAGACACTCATAGCGCTTACCAGTGATGGTACAGATAACAGGACCGGACGCAACTGTCTCTTCGAAAAAATATGGCCCTATGGTAAATGATGCCGTAAACCCGCACCACACAGTGGCTTTTCAGGATGAAGTGGTACTGGCTGATTTGCGTGTCGATTTTCCGTTGCCCATATTCGACAATTCTCTGTGTTCGCATATTCTGTCAGGTGGATGTGGGCTTTGTCTGTCCACAAAATCTTCCACTGCCAATCATTGTCCATTTCCATGCAAGCAAGAAATCCGAAGGCAAAGGTCTCCGTTGCTGCCAGGTCAACAGAAAGCAACTCGTGCCCATGGGTAATTTTGAATGGATAGCAAAGAAGGATGTTTCGTAGGATTTTACGTACCGTGCTCACGGGTATGTCCAATGTTCGGGCAGTTCTCCGTGCACTACACGTTTGCACACCACCACTCGTCTCCACCTGCACTGCTGTGGCCACTGCTTCCACTGTCGTCGAATCAATTCGTTTCCTCCCTTTACCAGGTTACACACCAAAAGAACCCGTTTTTTCGAATTTCCGGATAATTTTTTCCAGACCCACGGCAGTCATCGGACCAATGCCTTTTTCCAAATCCTTCAGTGCCCGGAACTTCCACAGAGCGACATGTGCACAGACATCATTCTTGTAATTCAGCTTTACAAGCAAAGGGCGATCCTGCATTGAGACAGTCGTGGCGAACGTCGCAGACGCGAAAGAAGGAAAAGCGATGTACCCGGTGTGTTTATACCAACTTGAATGAGTCATGCGCATGACAGGTGTTTTCATTTACGTGTTCTGACACATACAGTGCCATCTATTGATCAATTTTCACACTATTTTTTCTTCTGCTATACGTTTTCCCCCTTCTCCGATAATGTTCCGTTGTAATTTGACGTCATTCTGACCAGTGGTGTTATTTCTATTTCATAGTTTAACTTCAATTAAATCACCCTGTAAATAGGCAGTCGTAAAATACTTGCAATTACTAGTTATGTTTGGTACGATCTATGGTTATTGATCACCTGCATAACATGTTTCAGACATTCGTGATGTCTTATGCACAAAATACAGGATTTGTTCAGCAGTCTGGGACACTTACCGGGATGGATGAATAGATGTGGGGCTAACTATCACGAGAAAATATCATGGTAATATTGTGGAGATGATAAACCAGTCCAGTGTTGATACATACGTAAATTTGAACAACTATCAGACTGAAACGCTAGCTAATTCTGACACATGTCGCAGAGTTTTTGTGTTATATGGGTTTTTATGTAAGATGGGCGCAGTGCTATCACAACAACATACTACAAACTATAATTCTGCACTTTGCGTTAGGTACTTATATAGATAGTATGTATGCGACATCTTTGTGCATGGAGCTGTGATGCCTCAGACTCTGATTTGAAGGAGCGACTGCTCTCAGTATGTTGTTTACACATACCCACAGTTAAAAGATATATGTTGTTTATTGACTTCTAATCATGTGAAGAGTACCACAGCAAACGGAAGCAACCGAAGGTGGAAAGTTGTGTAAGCATGAATGGCATCTGTGCAATGTTCTCAAGTGTTCTGTGAGTGCATTATGTATAAGGAGGCAGTGTACTGAAGGCTTTTTGATTTTAGCAATAAATTTAGTTATCATATAAATGTCCCAATACTTACAGTTTACATAATTAGACATATAACTGAACTCGAGCAAGAGAGCATGGCATCAAGACATGTGCTGGCCACACATTTGACAGACATCATCAAGACTAATGACGTGTGTGGTATAGCTGGCGAGTTGAGACAGGTTAGGGGAATCAGTGTCTCGAGAAATGCACTCAATATAGAGCTGACTGGCTGTGTGACATCCCGGTGCTGTACATTCTCCCTATGGTAATTTATAAGTATGCATTAAGATGTGTGCTAGCACATACATGGACGTAAGATGTGCATTATTCCAGTATCCTAAAACCATAGGCCACTATTAATTTACCATGTAACATTCGTAGCCAGCACAGTGCTCATATATATATATATATATATATATATATATATATATATATATATATATATATATATGGAAATGGAAAAAGGAACACATTGACACCGGTGTGTCAGACCCACCATACTTGCTCCGGACAGTGCGAGAGGGCTGTACAAGCAATGATCACACGCACGGCACAGCGGACACACCAGGAACCGCGGTGTTGGCCGTCGAATGGCGCTAGCTGCGCAGCATTTGTGCACCGCCGCCGCCAGTCTCAGCCAGTTTGCCGTGGCATACGGAGCTCCATCGCAGTCTTTAACACTGGTAGCATGCCGCGACAGCGTGGACGTGAACCGTATGTGCAGTTGACGGACTTTGAGCGAGGGCGTATAGTGGGCATGCGGGATGCCGGGTGGACGTACCGCCGAATTGCTCAACACGTGGGGCGTGAGGTCTCCACAGTACATCGATGTTGTCGCCAGTGGTCGGCGGAAGGTGCACGTGCCCGTCGACCTGGGACCGGACCGCAGCGACGCACGGATGCACGCCAAGACCGTAGGATCCTACGCAGTGCCGTAGGGGACCGCACCGCCACTTCCCAGCAAATTAGGGACACTGTTGTTCCTGGGGTATCGGCGAGGACCATTCGCAACCGTCTCCATGAAGCTGGGCTATCGTCCCTTACACTGTTAGGCCGTCTTCCGCTCGCGCCCCAACATCGTGCAGCCCGCCTCCAGTGGTGTCGCGACAGGCGTGAATGGAGGGACGAATGGAGACGTGTCGTCTTCAGCGATGAGAGTCGCTTCTGCCTTGGTGCCAATGATGGTCGTATGCGTGTTTGGCGCCGTGCAGGTGAGCGCCACAATCAGGACTGCATAACACCGAGGCACACAGGGCCGACACCCGGCATCATGGTGTGGGGAGCGATCTCCTACACTGGCCGTACACCTCTGGTGATCGTCGAGGGAACACTGAATAGTGCACGGTACATCCAAACCGTCATCGAACCCATCGTTCTACCATTCCTAGACCGGCAAGGGAACTTGCTGTTCCAACATGACAATGCACGTCCGCATGTATCCCGTGCCACCCAACGTGCTCTAGAAGGTGTAAGTCAACAACCCTGGACAGCAAGATCTGCAGATCTGTCCCCCATTGAGCATGTTTGGGACTGGATGAAGCGTCGTCTCAAGCGGTCTGCACGTCCAGCACGAACGCTGGTCCAACTAAGGAGCCAGATGGAAATGGCATGGAAAGCCGTTCCACAGGACTACATCCAGCATCTCTACGATCGTCTCCATGGGAGAATAGCAGCCTGCATTGCTACGAAAGGTGGATACACACTGTACTAGTGCCGACATTGTGCATGCTCTGTTGCCTGTGTCTATGTGCCTGTGGTTCTGTCAGTGTGATCATGTGATGTATCTGACACCAGGAATGTGTCAATAAAGTTTCCCCTTCCTGGGACAATGAATTCACGGTGTTCTTATTTCAATTTCCAGGAGTATATATATATATATATATATATATATATATATATATATATATATATATATATTGTTTGGTAGATTGCACTACTAGTAACTACGATCACATATGCACATTAAAGTGATTCCACACTTGTATAGCACATCGGATAAAATGAATTATAAAACGATGTTTTCCTTACCCATCTGGAAGGCTATCTACAGTGAATAGTTCAGCTGGCAGTTTTTACAGGAGAGATGATCTTGATGTCGACAATGTGTGTCCTATACATTTGGTGGGTGTGACAAATGAAAGGCCGAATTATGTTGCAGATACAGGGAACTTTTTTTGCTATAGGTATCCTTTTACTGTGTAAGGATGCAAAAGACAGGCAATGGTCATACTGTGTCAGAATATCCCACCTTGCCATTTTCTAAGTTTCCTTCTTGTTATGTCACACATGTATGGCAGTTTTTGAGACATCATTAACGCACAACGCTCGAATATTTTTTTTTGTAAATGCATATCCACAAGGATAGATATGTTTACACATCTGCAAATGCTTTTTTGGCTGGTACAAATCCATCTGCGTTTTTGTCTACGGGAAGTTCAGAAATTCCTGTTACAGATTTCTAGAACTTGTAGAGGGGAGTGAGTACATCGTATTTTGAATAGGAATACATGTCTGGAAACATACCGTTTCCGTGCTACAGGCGTTTGCTAGGTAGGTATGCAACAGGGTAGTCAATGTGGAAGTGGTTCGTCGGATCATCTGATGACATTTTACGTCTATCCTACATCTCTCACCTTGTTTGAGCCTCATTCACATATCTGTGAGTGTTAGAGTACTTGGTTGAGAATACGTTTACAGAATACACCGACATAATCATTCTGAATGGTGAACCTCACGGTAAAGGAAGAGCTGCTCGTCGCCTTGATGAAGATAGTTCTCCACAATTTCTGACTCAATCGCATACCCTTCTCGCCACAATTATGCAATGACTTCGAGAAATGCTACGTTTACCAGCCGGCCGCTGTGACCGAGCGATTCTAGGCGCTTCAGCCCGAAACCGCGCTACTGCTACGGTCGCAGGTTGATACTTGAGGAAACTCATCACATAACATTAAAATCGTAAAACTCTGTTCTCTCCCATTTTTTCATCATTTTTCTCCACCAAATCATCAGTAATGTCTGAAGGTCGCCCACATCGTTCCTCACTATGCCATCTTCAAAAGCACTCACCAACTTCCGTACCATCCCATTACTCATAATGTTTTCTCCAGACACGTCACTGATCTGACGATTAATATCAGCAGCTTTAATGCCTTTAGCACTAAAAAAACAAAACAAAAACAAATCACAGCGCGTATTTCATAGTCTGCGGGAATCACTATCGGAGAAGGCATTTAAAATTCTCAAGAACAAACGTAAACATGCCGATTGTTGGTGAAAATTAGGCAGATAAGCAGATTAAAGAATAGGTTTTCGCGTAAAAATAAAACTGCTAAAAGACGTCAACTTTTTTATTTTTATCTCAAAACTAACTTACTTAAAAAAGGCGTCTCGTAAATCCATATTTGTGTGTGCCGACCTTTATCTGTTTTAATCTATCTATGACAGGTTGTATTTGAAGTTAGCGTCAATCCACAACAGGACCATAATACCGTATCCTATTAGCGTCAACCCACAACAGGACCATAATATCGTATCCTACTCAATTTGCTGAACTGTGTGAATACTCACCAGCCAGAGAAGATGTTGATAGGTTGAGATTTATTGTAATTATTATGCCTATAGTCAGTATCGTAGACTTAGTCTCTTGTTTCCTTTGAGGTCCTTCTGTCATGATAGTGGATGTTGTCTCTTGTTTCCTTTGAGGTCTTTCTGTCATGATAGTGGATGTTGATATGCAAATACTGCGCAATCTTGTCTAAAAGTATTTTCTATTCTGACTTGTACGAGTGTTACGCGATGTGATGATCACAGTTTATTGTGTTCCTAAGGGTATCCATATCCTATCTTCTTTGAACAGACATACCTTTCCGATATATCGAAGATGAAGCATTTTTAAGGCTATCCACCCCTCTCCCCTTTGTGGAAACATGTTAATAACATTATTCTTGGAATGTAACGTATGGGTCGAGAGGGAAGGTCTATCTACCTAACAAATGTTTATTTCATGAAATACGATTCACTTTTCATTCTCTTCCATGTGCATTCCACCTTTTTCCAACATCCCCTGTGAAAAACGCATGAAAGGAACCGTGCTTGAGAAATGAAATTTGGTATTTAATGAAACCCATTCCTTGGATTGTCGTGCTATAATCTCAATATTAATTTCCGCTGTGTTTTTCAGATAATTCATTTGGTTAGATACAAGTAAACTTCCAGAGAGCTGTCAATTGATACTGCGTATGGTGGAACTGGGATATACTAAGACTTCCCCTATAATTGACGAGTTTCATTTTAGTAGATCCAGAAAATAAGAAATTAAATATGAATAAGAATAAGGATTAGCGCCAGAAGTGTTCTAAACTAAGTACAATAACCTTTTATATTCATTAAAGTATAGACAGTGATGTCATACCTCTGCTATATTGTAGCGTAATCTTATCTAACATGTGGTGTTTACGTCATTTATTCGACCCTTGCAGTATGTAATTTGATGCATAAGTTACAATGTTTCGTCTATTAAAGTACACATACGTGGCGTCACTCTCCCTCCTGTATCCAGGTGTACATTAAAGCCTCATAAATTCTGTTGCGAATTCCATTTACTTCCTCTGTATACTTTTTTTGTATGTGTATCTATAAATCAGTAGGAACTGTAAAGGACTCTGAAATATGAGTGTAAACAACGAATTATACTTCATATGTCATGGAGTGATTGTGCGACAATGAAATTGGATATTTTTCATGGTATAATCCCACTGCAGCCTGAAGTCATTTCGATGTTACCAGAGTGTAGAAGTTGCCTCCAGCGTGTTATTCGTGTATTCCAAAGCAAATATTACCAGATGATAGTAAGCTTTATAGTACAGATCTAAACGGCTTAACAAAAATACGCTTCAGGGCATAGAATTATATTTTTACCCTTATGGAAGACTTACCTATATCGATGAGCGGTCGTACTGTGCAAACTAATGTTCAACAATTCTACGTTTTGACACTAAAATGATTCTTAAAACTGGTCGGTCTTTTAAGGAAATGTTAAACTGATTGTGTAATCATAGCCATCATGGCCGGCCGCGGTGGTCTCGCGGTTCTAGGCGCGCAGTCCGGAACCGTGCGACTGCTACGGTCGCAGGTTCGAATCCTGCCTCGGGCATGGATGTGTGTGATGTCCTTAGGTTAGTTAGGTTTAAGTAGTTCTAAGTTCTAGGGGACTAATGACCACAGCAGTTGAGTCCCATAGTTCTAAAAAAAAAAAAAAAAAAAAAAAAAAAAAAAAAAAAAAAAAAGCCATCATGTTTATAATTGACATTACCTGTCTCAATACAGAATGCTGATATGGGGCATATCATTTAAAAAAAAAGTTATATCCTTTAAGTGTATGTAATTATACAGCATTTTGCTAACTCTATCGAAGGATTTGTGACAACGTAGTCTAACATAACGTAGACCATGGAAAGTATCCAAAACATCTACTTAGCTTCCCTGTATCGAATGTCCAAACTATCACGTAAACTAATTTATATTACTCCATGACACAGTAGTTTATTAACAGAACACTTAGAAGATGTAACAAATATATTAAAGAGACTGCATACACTGTACTTGTCAGTAACAAAGAGCATTTGGAAATGTTCATTTTCCTTTTCGTTCCCTGCATCTTTTAAGCAGATCCAACAGGGTATGGATGGTTATAAAAAGCTCTTTCGTATGTTCCCTAATATAGAAACCCCCTTGAATTTTTTTGCGGCAAGTACGCTGACATGTGACCAATTTCCTTAGTAGTTATAGCAAATACAAATACACTTCCTCTTTTTTCAGATGACTACTCAGAAAAAAACTTCCATATTTTAGTGGAGGTGGAGTGCATTACACTGTTAGTCAGCACAGTGTACATGAGTGTGTTAACTATAGATATTTTAAATATACTTTTATACAAATAAATATACAAAATCTCATCCCACAAGCACCCAAAAATGGTGATACCAATTTTTACGTTATTGTACGTTGATAACACTGAATACTGATCGACTCCAGCTACCAAAGCTTCTTATGTACTCTAAGGATCTCATACTTATGCAGCAGATCGAAAAAATGCTCGAGGAAGTGACTTACACAATTGTAAGTTCCTAGCCCAGTTGTACTATTTTATGTATGTGTGGGCCTCACAAGTATCCCTAACCTTATCCCGCATCTAACACAGGCAGATCCACCTCTGAACACTATTCCAGATACAACATTAGTGGATCCATCTCTGAACACTACCCCGGATGTAACATGAGTGTATCCATCTTCGAACACTACCCCACATGTAATACAGGTGCATCCACTCTGAACACTATCCCAGATGCAACAGGGGTGGATGAACCTCCAGACACTACCCTGGATGTAACATGGGTGGATCAATCTCTGAAACCTACCACATACCTGCTCTGGACTCTGGGAGTAACTATGATAGACGTACACAAACAAAATAGTGCAACTGGATTAGGGATTTAAATCTGGATAAGTCAATTCCTAAAACATTATGTCCATCTGTTAAACACTTCTTGGATCTTGAGCGTATAAGAAGCTTGGATAGCTGCATTGGATCAGTATTCTACTTTGTCAACATAGGAGAAAATAGAAAATGGGTGTCACTTTTGATGGTGGCCATAGAGCTGGATATTGTAAGAATTAGTAAGCATAAAGTTGTATTTAAAATCGCTAAAGTTAGTATACATATCTATGATTCACTAATTAAATTTGTAATACACTACACCTCAGCCACAATCCTTGTGTTAGTACACGTACGGGGTTGCTTCACAGCTAGCTTTGCACTCACGCTTTTTGGTGGGTAGACATTAGGAAGAAGTATAATGCTTCTGCAAATGCTTTGTAGATACTCTGCCTGGTTAGGTGAATCTGAATAACCATTGGATTCTAAAGAAGCACGATCACATCGTTTACTGTAACGAACAACTAAAATAAATATTCTAATACAAAGTCTTTATTAGTTACTGCATATACATTTACTCACAGAATATGGAGAGAATCTGCGTACTAATGGGGAATGCAGAATATTGCATTTGCTATAAATACTAATGGAAATTGGTCACAGGTATTTGAGAGCGTCTGCCACATTAGGGGATAAATAAAAGATTTTTTTAATAAATCTCAGTTCTTATTTGTATGTTTTAAAAAAGAATGATTATATTTTATCAGAATGTGGTACACTGTACATTATGCATCTTTTTGTACCACAGAACGTAAAAAAAACTACCATAAACTGTTACTATTCCCACAAATAATGTTATTCGACAGGACTTAAGAAAAATAAGAAATGTATCTAATACACTTAGGCTAGCAGCATTAAAGATATTATTCCTTTAAGCGTAGTTCACGTGAAAAACTGGAAATGGAAGAAATTGTGGTCAAATATGAAAACTGAGGTATTTTACGAAAACAGTTGCGAAGAAGGAAAACCATAAACTGTTAGTAGAAAAAGAGAAGCGCATCGAAAAAGTGGAAGCAAAATTTACAAATAATTTATCTGTTACTACTGTAACATTTAACAATACACAATAGTTTACACGGTATGTCGGACATGAGAGACGGGGATGATAAATATACGATTTGGATATTCTGCATTGTTTACTTTACATTAGAGATAGATAGCTACAAATCTTCTGATAGTTAGCAAAATGCAGTATAATTATATGTGCCCAAATGACATGTCGTATATCAATATTATACGTCGAGACAGATATACCTAAAACTTTCTGGCAGATTAAAACTGTGTGCTCCTCACAAAAGGCATAGGTCTTGAGTTCCAGTCTCGGTTCAGCACCTAGTTTTAATCTGCCAGAAGTTTCATATCAGTGCACACTCCACTGCAGAGTGAAACTTTCGCTCTGGAGGTAATACCTAGAAGGTCAGTTCGTAATGTAACAGCTCTGATTACAGCATGATCTTAACACTTCATTCGAAAAAGCTGACTAGTGTTAAAGAATGATGACTTTAGTGTCAAAACGTAGAATTGTCGGGCACAAGTCGACACCAAACCACCATTTGGCGAGGTGGAGAGTCTTCCACAGGGTTAAAAACAGTTCTATTCCCTGTAGATTACTGTTGTTAGGATATTTACACCTGTACTACACCGTTCCCTGTCATCTGGTACCAATTACTTTGTGATGTGGAATAACATGCCTGAGGCAACATGTATACTCCAGTAACTTAGCAATGACTCAAGGTTCCAGGAATGTGTGTATCGTGGAAAAAATCGGTCCCAGCATCATGAAAGCACTCGAAAACATAACAGTTAAATAATTCGTTGACTACACCAACGTTTCGGAACCTTTCACAATACCCACTTTGTTAACACTGATTCATAGATACACTTATAAAAAGCAGTTACTCAGGAAGTAATGGTAATTTGCAACAGAAAATGTGAGGCTTTAAAAGAAAGTCATATGGCACGAAAGACTGGGAGGCCACGAAGGGCAGGAGGTAAATGTTTTTTCTAACCATCCTAGTTTCAGGCACCTTTCTCTTGCGAAGTATGAAAGCTGTGAGGGTAAGTGTATCTGTTAAGTGTGTCTGTAATGTGTGCGTGTGGAGGTGTGCAGTGTAGTATCAAGTTCGTGTTGGAGATGAAGAGAGAATGGAGAGGGTGACATCTGGTGCCTGCACATAGCCTACTCTTCTCGAATAGCTTCATGGGGGCCGCCCACCTTGACATTCGATCCGACGGCTGTATCACCATCAACAGAATTCCCTTACTTCATAAAACACTATGGAGAGATTTGGAAATTAATCCGGAACATTGACAGGAAGACTGGTGATCAGGGACTTTACGCCACCACTCTTCCAGTCCCATTTGCCGTGAAGCCAAAGGGAAAGTTGTCAACAGCATGTGGCATACTCACACGGTCACCCATTCAAATGCTGGCCATGTCTGATGGTGTTTCATTTAAGTGATCTGTCGGGAGATGGTGTATCAAATGGTTAAAAAAAAATAAGGTTCAAATGGCTCTGAGCACTATGGGACTCAACTGCTGTGGTCATGAGTCCCGAGGCAGGATTCGAACCTGCGACCGTAGCAGTCGCACGGTTCCGGACTGCGCGCCTAGAACCGAGAGACCACCGCGGTCGGCAATGGTGTATCCACCTCGTCACAGCAGTTGGAAAAACGGAAAAGGAACAACAAAATTTTTCATTGTGAGCTCTGATTTCTCTTATTCTATTTCAATGATCATTTCTCCCTATACAGAAGAGGGTCACCAAAAATTTTTTTATGTTGTTCTACTAATTGTCATGTCATATGACTCTTCCCCCTCTCTGTATAGCTGTTATTTGTGCACGAGCATTTTGCCTACATAGGAATGATTACAGATCTTTGATTGTGAATGACAAATTAATTATCTCTTTGTGCCAAAGGAAACAGTTTTATTTCCATATCTAAATTGTCTGTATTACCTTGTCAAGAAAGTCGTCTTGGATCAACTAAAACCAATACCACAGTCATCCACACATTATGGTGACCACCACGCAAGGGTATCTTCTAACGTTAAGAGTTAGTTGGTACTACCTCGTTCTTGTACTTTGGTTCTTCTAAACACTCCCCAGAGTGGAACGTAATGTTCACTTGGGAGTGACATCTCACATTAAAAGAACACTGAGGCTGATACTTTAATAAACATGCAATTCTAAATTTCGTCCCTAAGTAGGTGCACAGAGTAACGCTATGTGTACAAAAAACACTGGCATGTTGCTTGTCTTACCAGTATTGTAAAATACACTGATATGCTCATGTATCTCCCTGAATAAAGAAGGTGGTTTCAAGTATACACTCGTAGATTTAGGTGGTGCTAGGTACTTTTCATACTAACAAACAGTATTTTTTTACAACGTACCCAATGCAGATTTTTCTATTTTGGTGTAAACCGCCGAACAGTGTCCCACAATGTACAGTACTGGCCATTAAAATTGCTACACCAAGAAGAACTGCAGATGATAAACGGGTATTCATTGGACAAATATATTATACTGGAACTGACATGTGTTTACATTTTCACGCAGTTTCGGTGCATAGATCCTGAGAAAGCAGTACGCAGAACAACCACCTCTGGCCGTAATAACGGCCTTGATACGCCTGGGCATTGAGTCAAATAGAGCTTGGATGGTGTGTACAGATACAGCTACCCATGCAGCTTCAACACACCACAGTTCATCAAGAGTAGTGACTGGTGTATTGTGACGAGCAAGTTGCTCGGCCACCATTGACCAGACGTTTTCAATTGGCGAGAGATCTGGAGAATGTGCTGGCCAGGGCAGCGGTGAACATTTTCTGTATCCAGAAAGGCCCGTACAGGACCTGCAACATGCGGTCGTGCTTTCTCCTGCTGAAATGTAGGGTTAAGCAGGGATCGAATGAAGGGTAGAGCCACGGGTCGTAACACATCTGAAATGTAACGTCCACTGTCCAAAGTGCCGTCAATGCGAACAAGAGGTGACCGAGACGTGTAACCGATGGCACCCCATACCATCACGCCGGGTTGATACGCTAGTATGGCGATGACGAATACACGCTTCCAATGTGCATTCACCGTGATGTCGCTAAACACGGATGCGACCATCATGATGCTGTAAACATAACCTGGATTCATCCAAAAAAAATAACGTTTTGCCATTCGTGCACCCACGTTCGTCGTTGAGTACACCATCCCAGGCGCTTCTGTCTGCGATGCAGCGTCAAGGGTAACCGCAGCCATGGTCTCCGCGCTGATATTCCATGCTGCTGCGGTTTATCGTATTTCGACATTGCTGCTCATGTTGGTCGAGATGCAATGACTGATAGCAGAATATGGAATCTGTGGGTTTAGGAGGGTAATACAGAACAACGTGCTGGATCCCAATGGCCTCGTATCATTAGCAGTCGAGATGACAGGCACCTTATCCGCATG
Organism: Schistocerca gregaria; assembly: GCF_023897955.1. Taxonomy (NCBI): domain Eukaryota; kingdom Metazoa; phylum Arthropoda; class Insecta; order Orthoptera; family Acrididae; genus Schistocerca; species Schistocerca gregaria. The sequence continues at coordinate 178,263,190 of NC_064931.1, read as the reverse complement.
GCTGTAACGGATCGTGCAACCACGTCTCGATCCCTGAGTCAACATCTGGGGACGTTTGCAAGACAACAACCATCTGCACGAACAGTTCGACGACGTTTGCAGCAGCATGGACTATCAGCTCGGAGACCATGGCTGCGGTTATCCTTGACGCTGCATCGCAGACAGAAGCGCCTGGGATGGTGTACTCAACGACGAACTTGGGTGCACGAATGGCAAAGCGTTATTTTTTTGGATGAATCCAGGTATGTTCACAGCATCATGATGGTCGCATCCTGGTCGCATCCGTGTTTGGCGACATCACGGTGAATGCACATTGGAAGCGTGTATTCGTCATCGCCATACTAGCGTATCAACCCGGCGTGATGGTATCGGGTGCCATTGGGTCACCTCTTGTTCGCATTGACGGCACTTTGAACAGTGAACCTTACATTTCAGATATGTTACGATCCGTGGCTCTACCCTTCATTCGATCCCTGCGAAACCCTACATTTCAGCAGGGTAAAGCACGACCGCAAGTTGCAGGTCCTGTACGGGCCTTTCTGGATACAGAAAATTTTCGACTGCTGCCCTGGTCAGCATATTCCCCAGATCTGTCACCAATTGAAAACGTGTGGTCAACGGTGGCCGAGTAACTGGCTCGTCACAATACGCCAGTCAGTACTGTCGATGAACTGTGGTATCGTGTTGAAGCTGCATGGGCAGCTGTACCCGTACAAGATATCCAAGCTCTGTTTGACTCAATGCCCAGGCGTATCAAGGCCGTTATTACGGCCAGAGGTGGTTGTTCTGGGTACTGATTTCTCAGGATCTATGCACCCAAATTGCGTGAAAATGTAATCACATGTCAGTTGCAGTATAATATGTTTGTCCAATGAATACCCTTTATCATCTGCATTTCTTCTTGGTGTATTAATTGTAATGGCCAGTAGTGTAGTTCCATAGACGATCGAACACAGCTAGGCGTGCAGAGAGTCGATCTCCATAGCCTTCCCTCTCAATAGATAGAAACAACTGACACAAAGGCTGAGACTACACACTGGTCAGTCGGAAATCAGAACTCAGCAATGAGACATTTGTTAGGGAGAGTTGCATATTTATATTGGCTCTTCCAGTGTGCTCTGCTGTGGTGGGGATGGCTATGAAATCATATGTCCTGGTTTTCCCTCGCTGTCAGCTCCCCTAGTGACTTCAGACTTTCGCAGCTTGACCTTTCAGAGGCTCTTTTCTGCTGGTTCAGCACCTGAATAATTACTGTTGCATTGTGCTTAGCCTTCCCTACGATACTCTGCTTTGTCGGTATGACGGTATCTCTCGGCTTTAATGATGCCATTATGTTTCGCTTGCAGACTTGAGTGCTTGGTCATTCCCTTGTGCTGCAACAGCTTCCGTGTTTGCCACAAGTTCCTCAGCATTTCCTCCTACCTGGCTACTGGTCGCTGACACAGACAGATCAGCTTCTGGGAGCTGCCAAGGGAAGTCGAATTTTTAGTGTCCACTGTGGACACTATGCTGGAACATAGCAATATGCTATTTGGAACCACAGCTAGTTGATTTCAGTTACCCTTTATTAATTAAATATTAATATCTTACACTATAAAAAAATTAAGCGGTAGTATTCCTACTGTATTAACAATTCTTTCAGGGCTGTTCTTCTTAACTTTTACTTATTGTCTCGAAAAAACGGAACAATGGCAGAGGGTAATTTTCTTGGTTGCATTAATACTTCTCATTGTGAGGTGATAATTGGTCATTATGTGGCGTCGGTTAATGAACGTAATATATGTGTTGCACCTCTGGGGAGGAGCAAGTGGTGCCGAGTGTGTATGTCACAGCCATGTCAAGCTGGATCTCCAGCGTTAGTGGCAATCAGCTTCAGCACTACCCACCTCCATAGCCGAGGTCAAGGGCAAACTTGTGGCACCTGATGGCCTCTTGCGGGTGTAAATCAAATGATATAAGGCAGCGAATAGCATAGACAAAAAGGTCGCTAATGCACACCTGTTCGGTGGCGATTGGCTCAGAGGTAAGCCAGTTCGAATCCTGGTGGTGGATGAAATTTTCACTGCCAGTATTTGAGCAGCAAGGGGAGAAGAGTTGCTGGTGTAAAGTTTCTGATCACCAGTCACTGCGCCAATGAAAAATAAGCTCCAACCTCTCCACTGTGTCTCATGAATTGAGGACGTGTAACACTGTTGATCGTGATCTGTCAGTCGGATGGGGATGTAAATTCGGAGACCCCCTTGGTGTTTATCGAGAGGAGTAGGCTATGTTATGGCACTGAGTTTCACCAGCTCCGTTCTTACATCATCTCCAACAAGAATACGGCACTACACGATACACACACACCATTACATTCATTTACACTTCACAGATAAACGTACACAAACAGCTCTCATTCTTCTCGAAGAAAAGGCGCGATGTTTCCCTCCGATTTTACCTTCGATGATCGTCTTTTCCATGTTATCGTACTTGGTAAAGACGATGATCCAAGGTAATATCTTTTCTCTTCTCTCTCTCTTCTTTCGTTTCACCCTCTTTGGGGTACGCTGGATCAATCATTTCTTTGTGCGTTGTTCTTTTCTTAGGGCCCAGTATTTCTTCATTCTTTCTGATCTTCTTCTCCTCTCTTCTTCCGAGATGAAGGGTTTGGACTTGTGTGTGGATATGTCTTGGAACCTTATGTTTTCATCTTTAGTAATTAATTTACCAGTTCGATCAGTAAGTAAATTTTCTGAAATCTTTAATTCCACTAGGTCTTTCTCAGTTTCTTTAAACCAGTTGGGTTTCGTTTTTCGGTTACGGAAGAAGTCAAAGATTTGTTTAGTTAATCTGTTGGAATTCATTCTGAGAAGATGACCATAAAAATTTATTCTCCTTTTTCGCATAGAATCTGAAAGTTTTTCAATTTTCTTGTAGAGAGTTTCATTTTTTATGTATATAATCTTATTGTCTTGAAATTTTGGCCTAATGATTTTTCTTAAAATTTTTCTTTCCTTTACCTCAAGTTTCTCCAGTTGGCCTTTGAAATTCATGTTAAGTGTTTCTGCTGCACACAGTGCTTCTGGCTTAATCACTATCTAGTAATGTGTAATTTTGGACCCCCATGAAAGGAATTTTTTGTTGTATGTATTTTTTGTTAGTTGGAAGGCCAATTCAAGTTTATTTTTTTCTGGATTCCATTGCTTTGCTTTCCCCAGCATTCCAACTAATCCATTCTCTGAGATATTTGAATTCTTTTACTATTTCAATCTTCTGTTCTTGAATGTTGAGGTATTTACATGAGTGTTTGATGTTTGTCAATATCTTAGTTTTTTCAGAGGAGATGTGAAGACCAATTATAGCTGCTTGTTTCTTTAGTTCAAGGATTTGCTCCCATGCTTCTTCCATTGTTTCAGCAAACAGGGCCATATCATCTGCAAAAGCAATGCAATTTACTTTAAGGTTCTTCTTTTTGCAACCCAGTCTTATACCACTCGGTAACATATTTATTACACGTCGTACTAAAAAAATGTGCACTAGCTTCTGTAAACAGTACAGTACCGTTTTGCTTTCATTTTTGAGAAAGTTTATAAAAGCTACAATTACACTTTTCATTTGTATGCAACACTTTATATAAATACACTGAGGTGACAAAAGTCGTGGGATAAATGACTGAAGTAACGCGTACACGAAGTATGAAAGTGCATTGGCGGAGCTGTCGTTTGTACTGAGGTGATTCATGTGTAAAGGTTTACGACGTGATTATTGCCGCACGACGAAAATAAACCGACTTTGAACGCAGAATGGTGGCTGGAGCTAGACACATGAGACATTTCATTTCGGAAATCGCTAGGGAATTCAACATTTCGAGATCCACAGCGTCAAGAAGTGTCGAGAATACCAAATTTCAGACATAACCTCTCACCATGGGCAACGCAGTGGCCGTCGGCCTTCACTTGACGACCGAGAGTAGTGCGATTTGCGTAGACTTGTCAGTGCTAACAGACAAGCGACACTGCCTGAAATAACCGCAGGAATCAACTTGGCACTTACAATGAACCTATCCGTTAGGATAGTGCGGCGAAAATTATTTGCTGTTAATGGGCTATGGCAGCAGACGACCGACGCAAGCCTTTGTTAACAGAACGATTTCACCTGCAGGGCCTCTCCTGGGCTCGGGACCATCTCAGTTGAATCCTCGATGACTGGGATCGTGGCCTGGGCAGACGAGGCCAGATTTCAGTTGGCAGGACCTGATGGTAGGGTTCGAGTTTGGCGCAGACCCCACGAATCCATGGACTCAAGTTGTCAACAAGGTACCATGTAAGCTGGAGGTGGCTCCATAATGGTGTGGGCTGTGTTTACATGTCATGGACTGGGTCCTCTGGTCCATCTGAAGCGATCATTGACTGGAAATGGTTATTTTCGACTACTTGGAGATGATTTGGAGCCATTTTTATGAATGACAATGCGTCATCTCATCAGGCCACCATTGTTCGCGATTGTTTTGAACAACATTCTGGGCAATTAGAGTGAATGATTTGGCCACCCAGATCTTCCGACATGAATCCTACATTTACAGGACATAATCGAGAGGCCAGTTCGTGCAGAAAATCCTACACCGGGAATACTTTCACAATTGTATACGGCTATAGAGTGTGTATGGCTAGATGTTTCTGCAGGGGACTTGCCACATCGAGGTGCTGCACCACGCCGGGAAAAAAGAGGTCCGATACGATATTAGGAGGTATCACATGACTTTTTTCACTTCAGTGTGTGGATCGTTTAGGTAACACTTTCAATATTGCTTCATTTTTATTGGACCTACTCACAAAATTGCAAGTTGTGAATTGAAAACTAGTATAAAAGTATATTTACACAGGTGAAATGGGGGCCGGGGGACGGGGGGCGTCAGATCCAGGTGTTCTGACAAGGATGCAGGGTCACCTCAGTACGTGTCTGTAACTGCCACTTCCCATCACCCACCATAGCTCCTGTCTTAACTTTTCCTCAACTATCAGCTCCTACATATACAGGTAGGTCATCAGCTCAACAGCTACACCAACATTACAAAAATCGTCAAAGTTTTCAGTTCGTACTCAACGGGGCGTGCCGAAAAGTAATGCCTCCTGATTTTTATATGAAAATACTTAAAGCTTTTTAAATAAAACAATCTGTATTAACAACATAGACTTTTATTCTTCATGTCTATGTATTTATTTCTCAAGATTGTCATCCTGGCGACGAATACATTTCTCTTCAGTGAGAGGCCAATTTGTTGATGCCGTCAGTGTAGAAAGTTTGACTTTATTCACGGAGCTACAACCTCACCTCTGTTTGCACCGCTTGTTCGCTATCAAAGTGAAGTTTTGGAAACAAATGAAAATAGGATGGAGCCAAGTCGGGACTGTATGGAGAACGATCGATGAAAATGACACCAAGTTATCGGGTTGTTGGACGCCGAGACATCAACGTGAGTTCACTATAATGCTCCTCAAAACACTTTAGCACGGTTCTAGTTCCGAGACACCGCCATGGGGGAAGACATCATGCATGAAGTGATGCGGGTGATTTACTGCTGTCACCGTGTCTTCGATTACTACCACAGGTCCTCTCAAGCGCAGGAGCATGTCTCCCATAGCATAGTACTGAGTACTGCTCCCACAAGCCTGCTTCCGTGGCGCGCTGCAGGCTTCGAGCCGCCGTTCACCTCGATGACGGCGTTTGTGGAGGCGACTATCGGCCTAGTGTAGTTCCACCGTTCATCTCGAAGACGGCGTTTTTGGAGACGACGATCAATCTAGTGTAGGAAAAATGCTGCTACGGTCGCAGGTTCGAATCCTGCCTCGGGCATGGATGTGTGTGACGTCCTTAGGTTAGTTATGTTTACGTAGTTCTAAGTTCTAGGGGACTGATGACCTTAGAAGTTAAGTCCCATAGTGCTCAGAGCCATTTGAAGAATTCGTTGTGGAAAGTTACGTGACAACAAAGTTGTGGAAGCGGTGTGGTTAGTCATTCGCTAAGAATTTAATGATGCAGAGTTCCAGTGAAGAGTGCCATGCAACGCTTAGTTAGAAAATTGTGTCAGGCAGGGTCTAGTGTGAACAAGTCAAAAACATTCCGAAACGTGCCCGCACACCAGAAAATATGGCTTCAGTTCACCAGAAAAAGCTGCAGAGTCCTGCAAAATCAAATTGACGCCTGCCGCATGAGACCGGCATATCACGTCGATCATGCGGACGAATACTCCACCTAGACCAGCACATGCACCCTTACTGACTGCCTGTTGTTCACGTATAAAAACCGGCAGATGCTCCTCAGTGCCTTTAGTTTGGGAGTGACTCTTCACTGAGATACACTATGTGATCAAAAGTATACGGACACCCCCAAAAACGTACGTTCCTCGTATTAGGTGCATTGTACTGCTATCTACTGCCAGGTACTCTTCTCAGCCAACTCAGTAGTCATTAGACATCGTGAGAGAGCAGAATCGGGCGCTCTGCAGAACTCACGGACTTCGAACATGGTCAGGTGATGGGATGTCACTTGTGTCATACAACTGTATGCGAGATTTCCACACTCTTGAACATCCGTAGGCCCAATGTTTCCGATGTGATAGTGAAATGGAAACGTGAAGGGTCACGTACAATACAAAAGCGTACAGGCCGACCTCGCCTGTTGACTCACAGAGACCGCCTACAGACGAAGTGCGCCGTAATGTGTAATAAACAGACATCTATCCAGACCACCACACAGGAATTCCAAAGTGCATCAGAATGCATTGCAAGTACTATGACAGTTAGGCGGGACATGAGAGAACTTGGATTTCATGGTCGAGCGGCTTCTCATAAGCAACACATCACGCCGGTAGATGCCAAAAGACACCTCACTTGGTGTAAGGAGCATATGCAATGGATGACTGAACAGTGGAAAAACGTTGTGTAGAGTGGCGAATTACGGTACACAATGGGGCGGTCCGATGGCTGTGTGTGGATATGGCTAATGCCAGGTGAACGTCATCTGTCAGCGTGTTTAATGCCAACAGTAAATTTCGGAGGCGGTGGTGTTATGTTGTGGTCGTGTTTTTCATGGAAGGGGCTTGCACCCCTTGTTGTTTTGCATAGCACTATCACAGCAAAGCCCTACACTGATATTTTAATTACCTTCTTATTTCCCACTGCTGAAGATCAATTCGGGGACGCGACTGCATCTATGAACACGATCGAACAACTGTTCATAATGTACGGCCTGTGGCGGAGTGGCTACACGACAATAGCGTCCCTTTAATAACTGGTCTGCACAGAGTGCTGACCTGAATCCTATAGAACATCTTCCAGCACCTGATTGAACGTATGCCCGCGAGACTGGCAGCTGTAATCAAGGCTAAGGGTGGGCCAACACCATATTGAATTCCAGCATTACCGATGGAGGGCGCCACGAACTTGTAAGTCATTTTCAGCCTTGTGTCCGGATACATTTGGTCACATAGTGTAAAAATGAACGTCTTGGAACTGGATCTGTTCTTTATGTCTGCTGAAGCCTGCTTTCACCTGAGTGGTTATGCCAACTCACAGAATCACAGGTTCTGGGCAACGGAGAACCTGCGTGATCAGAAGGTTGAGGGTTAGTGTCCTGTGTGGGCACGCCGCATTATTGGTCCCATCTCCTTTCATTGGACGCTGACTTCGGCACGTTAAATAGCTAACATTTTGCAACCACTTTTGGGAGCATTAACGGAGGAGGGAAAGACATACAGTTACTTATAAAAGGATGGAGCAACTGCCCATACAGCCAGCCGAACCTTGGAGTACATTTAAACAATCTTCACTTCTAACAGAGCTGTTAGCAAAGGTCAGTCTGGTCGCGGCCCTAGCTGTCCGTCAAGGTCCCTTGATCTTTCAGTGTGCGAATACTTTGTGCGGGGAGCACTCAGGTCAAAGGTGTATCGCAACCAGCCTCATAGCCTTCAAGAACTGCAATAGAAAATTTCGCATGAGATTGCAGCAGTTCCAGCAGTAGCTTCGATCCGTCTTCTGCAACTTTCTGTCAATGCCCAAAAGTGCCAAGAGATAAATGGTGGCACCTTCAACATTTGCTATAGTCAGGTTAGTACTGTATGCCCTTTCCTCTGCTGTGTTTCTTTGTTCTTGGGCCACATTTATTTGCTCCACCCTGTAGTTATGCACCCTCATATTGACAGAGCGTTTTCGATGGCACAGTTATGTTTCTGCCTTCCTACAAACACTGAAAGTACTCATTTTACTTAGTCATGCATAAACACGGCCTGCCGTGAAGTGTTTAATATCCTCACTACTACACACGATCGATAGCGCATCAGAGGCACTACACCTTGAGTCTGTTGAGCGCCACCAGAGGAGTGCTTATAGCGTTACCCGAGTGAGGCCAATAGTAGCTCGAACATAAGCGAGCAGCCACGAGTCAGTCTTCTTTATAACACTGCAGGAGTTAAAATAAATGTAACCCAGTTGCTATGCAGATATCGACCATCCTTCCAGCACTGATTTTCTGGCCTACGTTCTTGGTTTATACAGTGCTCCACTCTCGAGAAACACGGCTTTGTTCACATATATTGCGTTCGTATCAGGTGTGGTCGCTTTAGCGCCGACTAGTTCTCCCTGTCATGTTTATTTCGACGTCTTCCCCTCCGATTCCCGTGTTATGGACCTTAGATATATGGAACTTCGGCAGCGAAAAATGTCACTGGAGCAGCAGCAGCAGCTACAACAGCAACAGTTTGGGACTCAAAAGCAACGGCAAAAAAAAGTAGCAGGCCGCTCTTCTTCAGATTGTGTGTGTCAACAGCAACACATCTGTCGGTGGCCATCCCTTTCCCAATTCGCCCCCCCCCCCCCCCCCCCGCCCCGCGCTACACTTTCTTCCCTGCCTTAGACGAGTCATCTTTGGAGAGCTGGGAAGTCTATCTGCGGCGTGTCAGACTCCGCTGTTTTGCTTGTAACATTTCCAGTAAGGAGCAAAGTGTTTTGGTTCTCTCTTCTGGTAGCCGTTTATACGAAATGGTGCAGAAATTGAAACCACTCTGAATTGTCTTTAGTGATGTCTGTGCTCTGTTAAGTGAATACTTCGATCATTAGACGCACATCGCTGCACGTAGGCTCCACTTTAATCAGTGTCATAAGCAACATGGACAGTCGTAGGCAGCTTGGGCTCCTGACCCGCAGAGTCTCGTTCATAAGTGCAGTTTCCCATGTCAGAGCTGTACAGTGTCGAATGCGCAATCATTGATTCAAGACGTGATGTGAGCCTTTACCCGGACAGAGAGTTCGCCACTAAATTGCTAAATCTGAACCTAGTCAAATTACTAAATCTTCTGAGATTGCTTTGGAAGATCAACAATTTTTTACAAACGACACTCAGTTTTCCCAAGTTCTTAATCACGATCAAAAGCACCGGTCGACTGTCCCCCCTAAGTCTCACCCAATTACACAGCCGTCCGGATCGTCACCATCTCGTAAGAGAATTAAGTACGTTGATTTTTTGCTCTCTCCTCAGCGTCGCACGACCTTTTTTCCCATCAGGTAATGAGTGCTGTCAACAAGGAATCTCAGATCGATTCCATATTCCTAGATTTCCGGAAGGCTTTTGATACCGTTCCTCACAAGCGACTACACTCCTGGAAATGGAGAAAAGAACACATTGACACTGGTGTGTCAGACCCACCATACTTGCTCCGGACAGTGCGAGAGGGCTGTACAAGCAATGATCACACGCACGGCACAGCGGACACACCAGGAACCGCGGTGTTGGCCGTCGAATGGCGCTAGCTGCGCAGCATTTGTGCACCGCCGCCGTCAGTGTCAGCCAGTTTGCCGTGGCATACGGAGCTCCATCGCAGTCTTTAACACTGGTAGCATGCCGCGACAGCGTGGACGTGAACCGTATGTGCAGTTGACGGACTTTGAGGGAGGGCGTATAGTGGGCATGCGGGAGGCCGGGTGGACGTACCGCCGAATTGCTCAACACGTGGGGCGTGAGGTCTCCACAGTACATCGATGTTGTCGCCAGTGGTCGGCGGAAGGTGCACGTGCCCGTCGACCTGGGACCGGACCGCAGCGACGCACGGATGCACGCCAAGACCGTAGGATCCTACGCAGTGCCGTAGGGGACCGCACCGCCACTTCCCAGCAAATTAGGTACACTGTTGCTCCTGGGGTATCGGCGAGGACCATTCGCAACCGTCTCCATGAAGCTGGGCTACGGTCCCGCACACCGTTAGGCCGTCTTCCGCTCACGCCCCAACATCGTGCAGCCCGCCTCCAGTGGTGTCGCGACAGGCGTGAATGGAGGGACGAATGGAGACGTGTCGTCTTCAGCGATGAGAGTCGCTTCTGCCTTGGTGCCAATGATGGTCGTATGCGTGTTTGGCGCCGTGCAGGTAAGCGCCACAATCAGGACTGCATACGACCGAGGCACACAGGGCCAACACCTGGCATCATGGTGTGGGGAGTGATCTCCTACACTGGCCGTACACCTCTGGTGATCGTCGAGGGGACACTGAATAGTGCACGGTACATCCAAACCGTCATCGAACCCATCGTTCTACCATTCCTAGACCGGCAAGGGAACTTGCTGTTCCAACAGGACAATGCACGTCCGCATGTATCCCGTACCACCCAACGTGCTCTAGAAGGTGTAAGTCAACTACCCTGACCAGCAAGGTCTCCGGATCTGTCCCCCATTGAGCATGTTTGGGACTGGATGAAGCGTCGTCTCACGCGGTCTGCACGTCCATCACGAACGCTGGTCCAACTGAGGCGCCAGGTGGAAATGGCATGGCAAGCCGTTCCACAGGACTACATCCAGCATCTCTACGATCGTCTCCATGGGAGAATAGCAGCCTGCATTGCTGCGAAAGGTGGATATACACTGTACTAGTGCCGACATTGTGCATGCTCTGTTGCCTGTGTCTATGTGCCTGTGGTTCTGTCAGTGTGATCATGTGATGTATCTGACCCCAGGAATGTGTCAATAAAGTTTCCCCTTCCTGGGACAATGAATTCACGGTGTTCTTATTTCAATTTCCAGGAGTGTACATAAATGATCTAGGTGATAATCTGAGCAGCCTCCTTAGACTGTTTGCAGATGATGTTGTAATTTACTGTCTAGTAAAATCATCAGACGATCAATTACAATTACAAAATGAGCTAGAGAGAATTTCGGTATGGTGCGAAAAGTGGCAATTGGCACTAAACAAAGAAAAGTGAGAGGTCATCCACATGAGTACTAAAAGAAATCCGATAAATTTAGGGTTTACGATAAATCGCGCAAATCTAAGGGCTGTTAATTTGACTGAATGCCTAGGAATTACAATTACGAGCAACTTAAATTGGAAACACCAAATAGATAATATTGTGGGGAAGGTGAAGCAAAGACTGCGTTTTGTTGGCAGAACACTTAGAAGACAAACCCACTAAAGAGACAACCTACATTACACTTGTCCGTCCTCTGCTGGAATACTGCTGCAGGGTATGGGATCCTTACCAGGTAGGATTGACGGAGGACATCGAAAAAGTGTAAAGAAGGGCAGCTCGTTTCGTGTTATCGCGTAATAGGGGGTGAGAGTGTGACTGATATGATACGCGAGTTGGAGTGGCAGTCACTGAAACAAAGGCGGTTTTCTTTGCAGCGAGATCTATTTACGAAATTTCAATCACAAACTTTCTCTTCCGAATTCGAAAATATTTTGTTGATACCAAGCTACATAGGGAGGAATGATCATAATCAGAGTTCGAACGGAAAGACTTAGGTGTTCCTTTTTCTCATACGCCATTCGAGACTGGAATGGTAGAGCAGAAGTATGAAAATGGTCGGATGAACCCTCTGCCAGGCACTTAAGTGTGAATTGCAGAGTAACGATGTAGATGTAGATATGTCGGTGGCTCAGAAAAACCCTCCCTCCTGAGCGTTGTGACGCATGTCATACATGTCGACGACCCTTCAGTTGTGCCCGGAATGCGACAGCGAGCATAACAGGAGCCCTATCGTCCAGTAAAGTGCAGGGCTTATAGGAAGCACGGCCACCCGGCCGTCGTTTGTCATCAAGCCACCCAGCGCCCAAGTGCTCAGTGGCAGCACGACAACAACAGTCGCCTTAGGGTATACGGTCTCCTTACCGACATGGAAGCTCATTGTGGTTTTGACATTGTTAGTCAGTTCCAACTGGGCACTGGCCTGGCCATGTCAAAAAATCAACGAGAATACATATCGCTGGCCCGGTTCGCCTCCTTCGTGATGGGCCCAGCACTGTGTCCTGTCTTACTTCCGCAGGTCCATTCCTCTCCTTGGAGAACTGTCGCTGGCAGCTAACCATCTTAGTCCTGCAATCCAGTACTGCTACCACCATTTTCAGCTTAGACGCCTTTACCTGTTTTGGATTCACAATAGCGTGCCAAGGTAATGTAGTGTCAGCCACAGTGCCTTTCTCTAATCTTGTCGCTCTGTGCGTATTGTATAAGGAGATTTTTGAACCGATGCTGGGGTGTGCGAGGAACTTTATAGCTCACGCTTCTATGATGCTTTCGGCTGTGCCTAAATTTTCCGAGGTTGCCCGCTTTCGTCTGCGGTTCAGGTGGAACACACACTGCTTCAGGACCAGCCAGTGAACAATGCCGATTATTTGAAAATACTTATGTCAGTGTATATCGCAAGGTATATTTATTTAAAGATGACCGGTTTCCATCATTATATGATCATCTTCAGACCTAGCCATTTTGATGTACAAAACTGCGTACAGAGCAGGAACCGCTGGACGACGGTCGTATAGAGCAGTTGACTTCCATCATTCAGCAGTTCCTGCTCCGTACACAGTCATTGTCCATCAATATAGCCAAGTCTGAAGATGATCCCGCAATGATCGAGAACAGTCACCTTTAAATAAATGTGCCTTGCGATTTAGACCGATACAATTATTTTCAATGATTATAAGTAGATCTTTGATACCTCCTATAATGTTTCCAAAACTGCCAGTTTTGTTCATTAAAAACCAAATGGATCGTTACGTATTTGTGGTGATTTCAAATTCAGTGTTAACTCACAATCTAATACTAATCTCCCGCAGAAGAGCTAGTGTCTAAACTAGTAGCGGGTCATTATTTTTCGAAAGTTGATTTAAACGATGCAGTCGATTCAAGGGTATTCCACACTGTCAACTATTTGGATGGGGTGACACTCGTGAAACATCACAAGAATCTGGAATGCTTTTTTGTATTGTTCCATAAAAATGGCTTTAGTTACTGGTTGGAAAAGTGCAGTTTCTTTGCCCCCAGAGTCAACTACCTGGGGCATATTCTTAGTCATAAAGTTGTCACGCCCGCACGCGGCCAGGTCGACGCGATCACGAAGATGCCAGTTCCAACCAGTCTTAAATATATGCATTCCTTTCCGGCAAATATAATGTATTGCACCAAGTTTATTCCCCAAGTGGCCCCACAAAACCCACCAATCACTTGTGCAAGAACGGCGTCAAATTCGTGTGGTCATTCACCCATCAACAGATCCTTCCGCACCTTAAGCATGGTTTCAAGGTTTGATGTCTTGCGTGCCTAGTCTGCCATTGACACTTGTGACAGAGGCGTCCCAGTGTAACATAGGAGCAATTCTGTCACAGGAGCTGTTGGATGGTTCAAAGAACCCAAGTGCCTTCACCTCCAAAACGTTAAACGCTGCGCAGCTGACCTATTCCCAAATTGAGAAGGAAGCTTGACTGATCACTTATGGAGTCAAGAAGTTTCACCTATATTTGCATGGTAGCAAATTTCATGCGCTGAAGGACCACAAACCCTTGATTTCCTTGTCTGGGCGTTGGTCTAAGCTACCCGTTAAGATAGTGCAGCCCATGCAGAGCTGGATATTGTTTTTAAGGGGGTACCGTTACGAAATCCAGTTTCACCCCACGGCCCAACGCATCAATGCAGATGCCCTGCCCTGCCTACCTCTTGGCCCCGATGTGGAACCCAATCTCCAGGAAACTGTTTGTTTTTCCCTTGACCAACAGCTATAAATAACATTGGACAAATTCCCGCTTTCAGCGTTCGAGGTCGGCTCGGCGTCGTCTTGTGACCCAGACGTATGCAAAGTTTAGTCGGCAGTTCAGAAGCGATGGCCAGAGTATGTTTTCCGCCAGGCCAACCCGGTCTTTCGCAATTATTTCTCTGGCTCTACAGGCTCGACACCACGTAGGCGGGACCAGCCAGAGCAACCAGCCCTTGTCCCTACCTCCACCCTCCAGACTGAAAACCCTCTTCCCACAACTCCAGCACTGAAGTACGACCTTCAATCATGCGACTACATTCGTTCGCTGGTGGATGACGGGATTCCGATTTGAGAACCTATGCACATGTAACCACTCCCTCCATCCCACCCATCCATCCGCCCAGCGGCACCAGCGCGGTCTCATGCCGTAGATGCACTGTCATCTCCATTACCCCTGCAGTCCTTGCCTGGGACGCCTGCCAGGGTCAGGCCTGACCAAATGGTTTTCGATCCACTGGTGTGGACTGCTACTGCTACCTTACCGCCGTCCGTCTCACACTGGCAACAGAAACAGCTGGAATATTTTCGGCCCCGCATTCCCATTTTAGGGAAGAGTGATTTAAAATGGCTGTCAGCACATATGATCGGCAGCTGGCCAAAGGTACTACAGGTGGTTTCTATCAGGCGCCTCCAGTGGTGCAATCGCAGGGTCACTTGGGCGAGTTCGAAACCAGCTCGAACCCAAGTGAGAACCCTCAAGATAGTCTTGTTTAGCACACTGTTGGACATTGACTTCCTCGCTTACGTTCTTGGTTAAGACGGTGCTCCACTTACGACAAGCTTGGCTTTGCTGACAGATTACCCGTTCGTAACAGGTGTAGGTAATTTAAAGTGATATATACTGCCTGACAAAAGAAGTAAGCATACTGAAGACACACTCGGATATATAAATATATATATATATATATATATATATATATATATATATATATATATATATATATGGAGATGCGATGTTTGCAATCAAGTCTGTCCTATCAGTTCTCTACAGTTTCCTTAATGAATGAACGAAATTAAAAACAGTTTGTACTAATAATTTCACACTGACAGTAAACTCGCTCTCTCTAGAAGACAATTTATGGTTTCCCCTCAGACCTGATACTAAAAGAATCGCACTTTTCATCAGGAACTAAATTGTTTGTAAAAACACATGGTGTTTCATAGTTATGAATGCTCCCATCACTGTTGAACGGTGAAAGTTATCGTTCATGACTGTGCAGCACATCATGCAAAATTTATGCCCTATGGAAGAACGTTTCGTTACTCACTAAGGAATGGGATATTTTCGTAGATGTCCGCTATGAATTATCACAAACTTTTATTGATATCCAAATTCTTCGAAAAATTACGATTACTCATTTCAGTGGAAATTTATAGACTCCAGCCAGGCTACTCTAACTCTAGTAACAAGACGTGACCACGGACTCTTCCCAACTCACGCGCTAAATTCCTCTCCCGCTACCAAGGGGTGCGGAAGATCTCTTCTCTGACTGCCTAAATACTGAAGCAGCCAATCAGCTTCATGTTTCAGTTCACATAACTCAGAAATCTCGCTCCTTGGACCAACTCACGTTCCGAAGTAAATTTAGAGGAAATTACACAGTAAAACGTTCCCAAAAAGAAAAGAAAACAATTTAACCCCATCTTTAATCGTTTATGTTTCTACACTATCAGAAACTGCCTGCTTTACAATTAGGAAGGAAGGAAGATCAGGGTTTATCGACCAGTCAACAAGGAGGTCATTAGAGACGCAGCACATTGTTGTGCTAAGGATGCAGAAGGAAATTGGCCGCAAATTTTCAAAGAAATCATCCCGGAAATTATCTCGGGTAATTTAGGGAAATCACAAAAACCTAAATCTGGATGACTTGAGGTGGATTTGGACCGCCGTCCTCCCCGATGACAGTCCAGGGTGCTAAGTACTGCACCACCTTGCCCACTGCTTTGTCATTAGCACTTTTCCCCACATAGTATATTCACATCAAGGCTGCACAGATTCTCACGTTAATGCATGCTTAGTTCGTAACTTCAATAACCTACTTCACATACATGCCGCGTTCATTCCTTCATTCATTCAGACAGTATAATAGACCAAAATAATAATATTAAACATACTGAGAAACATTAGTTATTGTAAGATGAGAACATTATGTAATTTATGCTGTTGAACAAAACATTGTTTAAATAACTCTTTTGGTGACTAAGTATTAGGTTTAACAGATCATCTGACTTATTTTCAGTTTTTAGGTGATTTTAAATGTTTCCGAATGTTTTAAAAACGTTGTTGGAAATTAACAGCGACCTGGTAGATAATTAACAAGGACTTGTTAAAACTAAAAATCATACGTCAGATGGTCAACGATTTCGATTTTATCAAAACTCATCTCCACATGTCTCTGTCATGTGTTTCGCCACTCATACTATTTTACTACCGAGTTTCAGCTTTAATACCTCTTAAAATTCGTTTACGATCGGCATTCATCGATCCTTGTCTCCATGTTGATCGACGGCGTCATTCTACGGTTTCATCTCTGGCGCGCCATATACCTCGCCATGGACACTATGCATCTAGATTCTAGAGGTAGTTACCGTTTCCATGGCAACGACTGACGGCGGTACGTTTATCTTTGCTTCAATACTTGAATTAGAACATCCACGAAACGCCCGTAGATAGCTGTTTAGCGTTCAATCCTCATTTCAGTGCAAATGTTCTCTTTGCGGATGAGGCTTCATTCTAACGTGATCAAACTGTAAATTTTCACAATCAACATGTGTGGGCTGACGAGAATCCCCGCGCAATTGTGCAATCACGTCATCAACACAGATTTTCTGTGAAAGTTTGGGCAGGCATTGTTGGTGATGTTTTGATTGGGCCCACTGTTCTTCCACCTACGCTCAATGGAGCACGTTATCATGATTTCATACGGTATACTCTACCTGTGATGGTAGAACATGTGCCTTTACAAGTACAACACAACATGTGGTGATGCACGATGGAGCTCCTGCACATTTCAGTCGAAGTGTTCGTACGCTTCTCAACAACAGATTCGGTGACCGATGGATTGGTAGAGGCGGACCAATTCCATGGCCTCCACGCTCTCCTCACCTCAACCCTCTTGACTTACATTTATGGGGGCATTTCAAAGCTCTTGTCTACGTAACCCCGGTACCAAATGTAGAGACTCTTCGTGCTCGTATTGTGGACGGCTGTGATGCAATACGCCATTCTCCAGGGCTGCATCAGCGCATCATGGATTCCATTCGACGGAGGGTGGATGCATGTATCCTCGCTAACGAAGGACATTTTGAACATTTCCTGTAACAAAGTCACGCTGCTAAGTTCTGTTGCTGTGTGTTTCCATTCCATGATTAATATGATTTGAAGAGAAGTAATAAAATGAGCTCTAACATGGAAAGTAAGCGCTTCCAGACACATGTCCACATAACATATTTTCTTTCTTTGTGTGTGAGGAATGTTTCCTGAAAGTTTGGCCGTACCTTTTTGTAACACCCTGTATACTTATATGGATATGGTATCTTCTTTCGGTCATGTCCGAAAGAACAGACACCATATCCATATAGGTGTATACTTCTCTGTTGTTCTTGCAATAGGAAGGTGATACGTTGCTCCAAAGTGATAATGTTCACCTACACTCGACCCCTGAAACTCAATGAGCTCTGGATGCCGTGAAGTTACTTTTCTGGCCAGATAGATTTCCAGACTTATCTCCAATGTGTGGGGTATGTGTTCGTCAAAGAACAACTCTTACAGAACTACTTGAAGAGATCGAGTGGGCATGGCATAACTTATTCCACGACAGTGTTCGCCGTCTGTGCGAAAGACTGGAATCAGCACCAGCATTGCCGCCCGTGGAGGCTACACCACGTACTAATTGTGCTACCTATCTGTAAATGTAATCATTTCATGTACTCCATATGCACTGTTGCTACAATAAATCTTGAGTGAATTGGAAAACTCTAAAAGGGCGCACTAATTTTGTTCTGGCAATGTACACACCACTGAATGTACTAGTAAAATTATATAATTGCACGACACATAGTTCAGGAGATATGACGTCATAAATACTGAGATGAGTGACAAACTGCCGTATCATGCATGACGTTTAAATTTATTACTTATTTGCTACTAATTCGATTCGTAAAACATTTTGCAATCAGTATACATACACGTCGCTGAATGTAACTAGAAAAAGATATCATTGTACGACACATAGTTCGGGAGATACAAAGTCATAAAAATTAAGCTGTGTAAAAATGAAATTGCAGGGCGAAATTCGCTACAAGTGAAATATGTGCACAAATACATGTGAAATATGTTAAATATATGTGAAATATATTTGACATCAGCGTACATGGGCAAAGCCACGGGTTACAGGTTCATCCTGAATTCCAGGAACGATTTCCACCAAATTTGGTACACATGTGTGTTAAGATCTGAAAAGAAATACTATGGGAGTATGACTCAACAGCCACTTATTGGGTTGGGGGCGGTAACGTGGAAGTAAGAGGAGGTGGAGGAGACAAGGATGAGAGGGACAGGCATAGAGGTAGAGAGAGGAGATGGGCAGAGAGAGAAGGATGAGGAAATGGGCAGAGAGATGGGAAAGAAGGTAGACAGAGAAAGGAAAGAGGAGTAGATGAATAGAGAAAGGAAAGAGGAGGAGATGAATAGAGAAAGGAAAGAGGAGGAGATGAATAGAGAAAGGAAAGAGGAGGAGATGAATAGAGAAAGGAGGTAGGAGGAAATGAACAATGAGAGGGGAAGCAGGGAGTGAACAGGGAGTTGTGGGAGAAGGAGATGGACAGACAGATATAGGGGAGGAGATGGACAGAGAGATATGGGGGAAGAAATGGACAGAGAGATATGGGTAAGGAGATGGACGAAGAGAGGAGGGAAGAGGAGATGGAATTGGAGAGTAGTAGTTGGATAGAGGGAGGGAGAGGAACAGATGAACAGGGAGAGGGGTAGCAGCAGATGGACGGAGAGAGGGGTTGGACGAGGTGGGAATGGAGAGGGGTGGAGGAGATTAACACAGAGGGGGGGAAGGGGAGATGGATATTGAGAGGGGGAAGGACGAGAAGGACTAATAGAAGAGTGGAATAAATAGATGCCCAGAAAACGCTGAGTGCTCAGCTAGTTTTTAGTGATAAAAAGGGATTTCAGAAAAAAAAGGTAAAGATGAAGCAGGCACAGATGTATAAAAATAAGTGGATATAGGTATGGTTTGTGTTCAGGAATAACATACCAGTCCATAGAGATAAACAAAGTATGTATGATTTTATATGTATTTACAGTAAGTAATACTAACGAATAACGAACTAGTCAATGTATGTGCGTAGAATTACGTTCTCTATGGCACAGACAAAGATACAGTTAAACATAAATATAATAGCAAGACTAAGCTACGAAACGAGGATGTTAAGAATCGGTGTATGTATGTTCTTATAGCAAATATAGAGCACATCTTGTGGAGCAAACCGACTGCACTTACAAAAAAAATATTTGAAGAGTGCCGGAAGACAGGATTATTTAGTTATTATTTGTTTATTGCTGTATTTATTAAACTGCTGTGTATATAGTGTGTTTAAATGCTGGCATCATACTAGTTGTTTCACTATTCCAATCAGTTTGCAGCTAACAGTACTTCGAAACTTAAAGGTCAGTAAATCACAAAAATAAAGTCAGATGCAAATTTAACTATCCTATGGAGAAAAAATAACCTACAAATTTCCACCGCCACCCGACTGGTTATGTGAGCATCCTGGAATGATATCAGATCTTCTCACACCCAAGTTGAAGCTTACTACTAGTGATAGTAGCAGTGACCACATCTATTATTCGTATCCACAAAGTCTCCTACTTCCTGCATATCCTAAGAAAACAAATGTGTCATCGCGTGGTTCCCACTGCAAAAACAATGGCTCTAAAGTCTAAACAGTGCACACTCTACACAACTTGTATTTTCGAAGTAAACTAAGACGTGCAGGTTATTAGAAATACTATGTTAGCATTTAGCTGCTATCAGCTGGCTGACGACAGCTACCGTAGAGCCATGTCACCACGACAAGGGTTTCACAGGCCTAGGAGACACATGGCTGCTATTCTTTGAGTCTTCTGGCGTTGTTACAAGTAAGGCTTCACTGCTTACTCCATCAGTCGCATGAATCACACTTTCACCATCACTGTCACTTATACTGTGTGTATTTGCGTGCTCGGAACCTGTTTTACGGATTTCTCTGATGCATATAGAAATATTCACTGTAAGGTTGACAGTAAATGGCATCTGCCATAATCTACACAGTTTCGGAAAACGATTGTTCTTTAACTGTCATCCTTCTTGAATGACAGTCCTGTTCTGGACCGTTATTATTAATGAGGAATGGTAAACACGAAAAAAATTTACATTTGATTATTATTGTTCATCATGTAATCAAGACGTTGGTTCATATCTGACACATTTCATAAGGAAGATGGGAACCTGAGCATGAACGTGAAGTATGTTTTTTACTAAATTATGTAAAATATAGTTAACAAACGTGATCACATTTCATCAGTGTTATAACAATGTATAATTCGAACTCAGTCAGTTTTTTCTGTAATAAGAGAAAAGTAAACATGTCCTGCCTATAAACCATGTATAGAGAATAATGAAAGAATAGTCCTCCTTTCTCTTCCTCCAATTCATTGGTGCACTATGCCACTTTCGTCTATAGAAAATAAATTACTGAAATTTGCACAAAACAGAGCGTGCCTTGCCGCACAATCTTAGGCCGCTGGGCGTCGCTCTAGTTAGTCCAAAACGCAATTATTACACTTGCAACAGACACGTAAGGCCACGGTTATTCAATAAACGATTGGCGTCATATTAAAATCTGAAAACATGACGAAATATTGTATCATATGACGTTATAAATACAAAATCAAATAGGGGTAATGCAGGAGTAGGTTTAATAATGAATTTAAAAAAAAAAAAGAGTACGGGTATGCTACTACAAACAGCATAGTGAACGCATTATTGTGGCCAAGATAGACACGAAGCCCACGTTCACTACAGTAGCACAAGCTTATATGCCAACTAGCTCTGCAGATGATGAAGAAATTCATGAAATGTATGATGAAATGAAAGAAACTATTCAGGTAGTGAATGGAGACGAAAATTTAATTAGTCATGGGTAACTGGAATTCAAGAGTAGGAAAAGGGAGAGAAGAAAACATAGTAGGTGAATATGAATTGGGGCTAAGAAATGAAAGAGGAAGCCGCCTAGTATAATTTTGCATAGAGCATAACTTAATCATAGCTAACACTTGGTTTAAGGCTCATGAAAGAAGGTTGTATACATAGAACCCTCGAGATACTAAAAGGTATCAGATAGATTATGTAATGGTAAGACAGAGATTTAGGAATCAGGTTTCAAATTGTAAGGCATTTCCAGAGGCAGATGTGGAATCTGACCACAATCTATTGGTTATGAACAGTAGATTAAAACTGAAGAAACTGCAAAAAGGTGGGAATTTAAGGAGATGGGATAAACTGAAAGAACCAGAGGTTGTACAGAGTTTCAGGGAGACCATAAGGGAACAATTGATAGGAATGGGGGAAAGAAATACAGTAGAAGAAGAATGGGTAGCTCTGAGGGATGATATAGTGAAGGCAGCAGAGGATCAAATAAAAGACGAGGACTAGCAGAAACCCTTGGGTAACGGAAGAAATATTGAATTTAATTGATGAAAGGAGAAAATATAAAAATGCAGTAAATGAAGCAGGCAAAAAGGAATACAAACGTCTCAAAAATGATATCGACAGGAAGTGCAAAATGGCTAAGCACGGATGGCTAGACGACAAATGTAAGGATGTAGAGTCTTATCTCACTAGGGGTAAGATATCTACTGCCAACAGGAAAATTAAAGAGACCTTTGGGGAAAAGCGAGCCACTTGTATGAATATCAAGAGCTCAGATGGAAACCCAGTTCTAAACAAAGAAGGGAAAGCAGAAAGGTGGAACGAGTATACAGAGGGTCTATACAAGGGCGATGTACTTGAGGACAATGTTATGGAAATGGAAGAGGATATAGATGAAGATGAAATAGGAGATATGAAGCTGTGTGAAGAGTTTGACAAAGCACTGAAAGACCTGAGACGAAACAAGGCCCCCGGAGTAAACAACATTCCATTAGAACTACTGACAGCCTTGGGAGAGCCAGTCCTGACAAAACTCTACCATCTGGTGAGCAAGATATATGAGACAGGCGAAATACCCTCAGACGTCAAGAATAATATAAAAATTCCAATCCAAAAGAAAGCAGTTGTTGACAGATGTGAAAATTACCGAACTATCAGTTTAATAAGCCACAGCTGCAAAATACTAACGCGAATTCTTTACAGACGAATGGAAAAACTGATAGAAGTTGACCTCGGGGAAGATCAGTTTTGATTCCGTAGAAATGTTGGAACACGTGAGGCAATACTGACCCTACGGCTTATCTTAGAAAATAGATTAAGGAAAGGAAAACCTACTTTTCTAGTATTTGTAGACTTAGAGAAAGCTTTTGATAATGTTGATGTCAAATTCTGAAGGTAGCAGGGGTCAAATACAGGGAGTAAAAGGCTATTTACAATTTGTACAGAAACCAGATGGCAGTTATAAGAGTCGAGGGGTATGAAAGGAAAGCAGTGGTTGGGAAGGGAGTGAGACAGGGTTTTAGGCTATCCCCGATGTTATTCAATCTGTATATTGAGCAAGCAATAAAGAAAACAAAAGAAAAGTTCGGAGTAGGTATTAAAATCCATGGAGAAGAAATAAAAACTTTGAGGTTCGCCGATGACATTGTAATTCTGTCAGAGACAGCAAAGGACGTGGAAGAGCAGTTGAACGGAATGGGCAGTGTCTTGAAAGGAGGATATAAGATGAACATCAACAAAAGCAAAACGAGGATAATGTAATGTAGTCGAATTAACTCGGGTGATGCCGAGGGAATTAGATTAGGAAATGAGACACTTAACGTAGTAAAGGAGTTTTGCTATTTGGGGAGAAAAATAACTGATGATGGTCGAAGTAGAGAGGATATAAAATGTAGACTGACAATGGCAAGGAAAGCGTTTCTGAAGAAGAGAAATTTGTTAACATCAAGTATAGATTTAGGTGTCAGGAAGTCGTTTCTGAAAGCATTTGTATGGAATGTAGCCATGTATGGAAGTGAAATGTGGACGATAAATAGTTTAGACAAGAAGAGAACAGAAGCTTTCGAAATCTGGTGCTACAGAAGAGTGCTGAAGATTAGATGGGTAGATCATATAACTAATGAAGAGATGTTGAATAGGATTGGGGAGAAGAGGAGCTTGTGGTACAACTTGACTAGAAGAAGGGATCAGGTAGGACGTGTTCTGAGACATCGAGGGATCACCAATTTAGTATTGGAGGGCAAAGTTGAGGGTAAAAATCGTAGAGGGAGACCAAGAGATGAATACACTAAGCAGATTCAGAAGGATGTAGGCAGCAGTAGGTACTGGGAGATGAAGAAGCTTGCACATGATAGAGTAGCATGGAGAGCTGCATCATACCAGTCTCAGGACTGAATACCACAACAACATCAACAACAACATGATGTTATCCAGATTCTAATTCTATAGGTATTTTATTGCATACCACGCAACCCTTACCTATGCAGAATTTCGTGCACGAAATGACTTTCGGTTATGTCCGATAAGTGTTTGACGGGATTCATATTGGGCGATCTGGGTGGCCAAATTGTTTACTCGAATTATCCAAAATGTATTTCAAACCAATCGCGAACAACCGTAGCTCGGTGACATGGCGCACCGTAATCCATAAAAATTCTATCGTGGTTTGGGAACATGAAGTCCTTTAATGGCTGTAAATAGACACCAAGTAGTTGAACGTTCCATGTAAACACAGCCCACACCATTGTGGAGACCCTTGCACAATGCCTTCGCAACTTGGGCCCATAGATTCATGGGGTCTGTGCCAGACTCGAACCCTACCATCAGCTATTACCAGCTGAAATAGTGACTCATCTGACCAGGCCACGGTTTTTCATTCGTCTAGGGTCTAACTGATATGGTCATGAGCCCAGGAGAAGCCCTGCATGCGATGTCATGCTGCCAGCAATGACACTTGCTTCGTTCGTCTTCTGCCGTAGCCCATTAACGCCAAATTTCACCGCACTGTCCTAACGTACTTCGATTTCTGCGATTATTTCGCGCAGTGTTGCTTGTCTGTTAGCACTGACAACTCTACGGAAATGCCGCTGCTGTCGGTCGTTAAGTGAAGGCCGTCGGCCATTATGTTGTCTGTGGTGAGAGGTAATGCCTGAAATTTGGTATTCTTGGAACACTATTGACACTGTGGATGTCTGAGTATTGAATTCCCTAACTATTTCCAAAATCTAGTGACCCATGCGTCTAGCTCCCATTACCATTCCATGTTCACTGTTTGTTAATTCCAGTCGTGCAAACATAATCACGTCAGAGCCTCTTAACATGAAGCCCTTGAGTACAAATGACAGCTCCTCCAACGCACTGACCTTTTTTACCTTGTGCACGCGATACTACAGCTATCTGTATATGTGCATATCACTATGCTGTCACTTCAGGGTATAACTAACTTACGTTTGACTGTAACCCAAAACAGTCTGTTTGACACGTTATATAAACCTTGTAGGTTTTGTTTTATTTTATTTTATTTTGTTTAAAAGAGAAATCAATAGAGTGAAGTTAGATATAGTGAGAATTAGCGAAGTTGAGTGGCAGGAAGAACACGACTTCTGATAAGATGAGTAAAAATTTATTAATAAAAAATCGAATACGGGTAACGGAGGAGTTAGTCTAATAATCTATAAGAAAATAGGAATGTGGTTATTCTCCTACGGCACAGTGAACGCATTATCTTATCCAAGATAAAATCGAGCCAACACACACTCCGGTAATGCAAGTTTATATACTAACACGCGCCGCAAATGATGAAAAGAATAAAGAAACGTATGATGAAATAAAATAAATTGGTCAGATATTTGAGAGAGTCCAAAGTTTAATTGCGAGGGGAGAATGGAATTCAACTGTAGAAGAAGGAAGAGAAGGAAAAATAGTAGAAATATGGACTGCTAGAAAGGAATGAAACAGGAACCCATATACTATACTACTGGCCATTAAAATTGCTACACCACGAAGATGACTTGCTACAGACACGAAATTTAACCGACAGGGAGACGATGCTGTGATATGCAAGTGAGTAGCTTTTCAGAGCATTCACACAAGGTTGGCGCCGGTGGCGACACCTACAACATGCTGACATGAGGAAAGTTTCCAACCGATTTCTCATACACAAACAGCAGTTGACCGGCGTTGCCTGGTGAAACGTTGTTGTGATGCCTCGTGTAAGGAAGAGAAATGCGTACCATCACGTTTCGGACTTTGATAAAGATCGGATTGTAGCCTATCGCGATTGCGGTTTATCGTATCGCGACATTGCTGCTCGCGTTGGTCGAGATCCAATGACTGTTAGCAGAATATGGAATCGGTGGGTTCAGTAGGGTAATACGGAACGCCGTGCTGGATCCCAACGGCCTCGTATCACTAGCAGTCGAGATGACAGGCACCTTATCCGCATAGCCGCGCGGGATTAGCCGAGCGGTCTCAAAAAAAAAAAAAAAAAAAATGGTTCAAGTGGCTCTGAGCACTATGGGACTTAACATCTATGGTCATCAGTCCCCTAGAACTTAGAACTACTTAAAACTAACTAACCTAAGGACATCACACAACACCCAGCCATCACGAGGCAGGGAAAATCCCTGAAACCGCCGGGAATCGAACCCGGGAACACGGGCGTGGGAAGCGAGAACGCTACCGCACGACCACGAGATGCGGGCGACCGGTTTCAGGCGCTGCAGTCATGGACTGTGCGGCTGGTCCCGGCGGAGGTTTGAGTCCTCCCTCAGCATGGGTGTGTGTGTTTGTCCTTAGGATAATTTAGGCAAAGTAGTGTGTAAGCTTAGGGACTGCTGATCTTAGCAGTTAAGTCCCATAAGATTTCACACACATTTCCACATTTTTTTATCCGCACTGCTGTAACGGATCGTGCAGCCACGTCTGAGTCAACAGATGGGGACGTTTGCAAGACAACAACCATCTGCACGAACAGTTTGACGACGTTTGTAGCAGCATGGACTATCAGCTCGGAGACCATGGCTGCGGTTACCCTTGACGCTGCATCACAGACAGGAGCGCCGGCGATGGTGTACTCAACGACGAACCTGGGTGCACGAATGGCAAAACGTCATTTTTTCGGATGAATCCAGGTTCTATTTACAGCATCATGATGGTCGCATCCGTGTTTGGCGACATCGCCGTGAACGCACATTGGAATCGTCTATTCGTCATCGCCATACTGGCGTATCACCCGGCATGATGGTATGGGGTGCCATCGGTTACACGTCTCGGTCACCTCTTGTTCGCATTGGTGGCACTTTGAACAGTGGACGTTACATTTCAGATGTGTTGCGACCGGTGGCTCCACTCTTCATTCGATCCCTGCGAAACCCTACATTTCAGCAGGATTATGCACGACCGCATGTTGCAGGTCCTGTACGGGCCTTTCTGGATACAGAAAATGTTCGACTGCTGCCCTGACCAGCACATTCTCTAGATATCTCACCAATTGAAAACGTCTGGTCAATGGTGGCCGAGGAACTGGTTCGTCACAATACGCCAGTCACTACTGTTGATGAACTGTGGTACCGTGTTGAAGATGCATGGGCACGCCATCCAAGCTCTGTGTGACTCAATGCCCAGTCGTATCAAGGCCGTTATTACGGCCAGAGGTGGTTGGTTCAAGTGGTTCAAATGGCTCTGAGCACTATGGGACTTAACTTCTATGGTTATCAGTCCCCTAGAACTTAGAACTACTTAAACCTAACTAACCTAAGGGCAGCACACAACACCCAGCCATCACGAGGCAGAGGAAATCCCTGATCCCGCCGGGAATCGAACCCGGGAACCCGCAGAGGTGGTTGTTCTGGGTACTGATTTCTCAGGATCTATGCACCCAAATTGCGTGAAAATGTTATCACATGTCAGTTCTAGTATAATATATTTGTCCATTGCATTTCTTCTTGGTGAAGCAATTTTAATGGCCAGTAGTGTACAATTTTCCACAGAGCATAATTTAATCTTCGCTGATACTTGGTTTAAGAATCATGGAAGAAGGTTGTAAAGATGAAAGAGACCTGGAAACGGAGCAGGGTTTCAGAGTGATTATAAGACTGTACTTTAAATTTTAAGACATTTCCTGTAGCGGATGTCGACTCTGACCCCAAGTTATTGGTTATGAACTGGAGATTAAAACTGTAGGAGATGGAACCTGGATAAGTTAAAAGAAGCTGAAGGAGCATTAAGCAACGACTGACTGAAACAGGGGAAAGGAATATAGTGGATGACGAATAGGTACATTTGAGAGATGAAATAGTGAAAGCAGCCGAGGTAAAAAGGAAAAGCCTAGTAGATATCCTTGGATACCACAGGAGATATTGAATTTAAATTCTGAAAATAGAAAACATGAAAATGTAGCAAATCAAGCAGGCGAAAGGGAATACAAACGTCTAAAAAATGAGATTGTGAGGAAGTGAACACAGCTAAGCAAGAAGGCTGGAAGACAAATTTAAGGATATAAAAGCATAAATCAGTACGGGAATGATAAATACCGCATACAGGAACATCAAAGAGACCAATGGAGAAAAGCGAAGCAATTGCCTGAATATCAAGAGCTCAGATGGGAAATCAGTCTTAAACAATGAAGGGAAAGCTGAAAGGTGGAATGAGTATATACCGGGGCTGTTCAACGGAAATGAACTTGTAGGCAATATCCTATAAAGAGAGGTGGACGTAGGTGAAGATGAGATGGGAGATATGATGCTGCGAGGAGAATTGCACAGAGCTCTGAAAGACTTAAGTCGAAACAAGGCCTCTGCAGTAGACATTTCATTAGAACTACTGATATCTTTGGGAGAAACAGCCATGACAAATTAATTACATGTGATGTGCAAGACATTTGAGACAGGCGAAATACAGTCACACTTCAAGAAGAATGTGGTAATTCCAGTTACAAAGAAAGCAGGTGCTGACTGGTGTGAATACTGCTGAACTATAAGTTTAATGAGTCAGTGCTGTAAAATACTAACACGAATTCTTTAGAGAAGAATGGAAAAACTGGTAAAAGCAGACCTCGAGGAAGATCAGTTTCGATTCCAGGGAAATGGAGGAACACGACAGGTAATACTGACTCTTCGACTTTCCTTAGAAAATAGCCTAAGGAAAGGGTAGACCTATGTTTCTATCATTTGCACAGTTAGAGAAATCTTTTGACAATGTTGACTGGAATACATTCTTTGAAATCCTGAAGATGGCAGGAGTAATATAACAGAGAGCGAAAGGCTATTTACAGTTGCACAGAAAGCAGACAGTAGTTATAAGAAGCAAAGGACATGAAAGGCACGCAGTGTTTGAGAAGGGAGTGAGACAGGATTGTAGCCTATCCCAGATGTTATTGAATCTGTACAGTGAGCAAGCAGTAAAGGAAACCAAAGAAAAATTTGGTGAAGGAATTAAAGTTCAGGGAGAAGAAATAAAAACATTGTGGTTTTCCGATGATATTACAATTCCGTCAGAGGCAGCAAAGGACTTGGAAGAGCAGTTGCGTGGAATGGACGGTGTCTTGAAAGGAGGATATAGGTCGAACACCAAGAGAGAATTAGATCAGGAAATGAGACACTAAAAGTAATAGATGAGTTTGCAATTTGGGTTATAAAACAAGTTTTGATGATTGAAGAAGAGAAGGTATAAAATGTACAGTGACAAGGATAACGAAAGCGTTTCTGATGAAGAGAAATTAGTTGAGATCGAATATAAATTCAAATATTATGGAGTCTGTTCTGAAGGTCTGTCTGGCGTGTAGCCTTGAGTGGAAGTGAAACGTGAACGATAAACAGTTTAGACAGCAAGGGAATAGAGGATTTTGACATGTAGAGCCTCAAAAGAATGCTGAAGATTAGGTGGGTAGATCATGTAACTAATGAGGAGGTACTGCATAAAGCTGAGAACAAAAGAAATTTATCTCACAACTTGACTAAAATAATGGATCGGTTGATAGGACACGTTCTGGAACGTCGAGGCATCGCCAATTTAGTATTGCAGAACAGTGTGGGAGGTGAAAATAGTAGAGGGAGACCAAGAGATTAATCCAGTGTGGAGGTTCAAAAGGACGTAGGTTGTAATACTTACTCGGAGATGAAGAGGCTTGCATAGATAAAATATCATGAAGACCTGCATCAAACCTGCCTTCAGACTGAAGACCACAACAACAATCCAAGGTCGTATGACAATTGCGATATTGACCTAAGTCAAAATAGCATTAGAACCGGAAGGAAGTGGATTCAAGTCGTGCCACGTTTAATTTTCATCTAATTTCTACGAATTTCGAGTTATGTCAGTGTCATAGCACAATTGGACTATTTATGACTCATTGTACAGGGGCCTGAAGATGGCATCAATGCAATGTTGAAACTGATAGCACATGCACATAAGAAGTTCATAAAATAAATTTCAACAATACATACGGCTGTTGGTAAATGATTGAATCAAGAAATACATGCCAGCCGTTGTCCCACAGTCCATAATGGATCAACAAAGATTTATATAATGCTAACACCTCTACGTTAGGGCCACTAAGAGTCCAGTCTTCTAACAGTGAGTTCAGCGTTCAAGTCCCATCATGTTCACCTTTTTTAAAAATCATCATTTTTCAATGAACTTCGAGAAACTTAACGCTTACAAAATTTTGACACCTCCTTGACGAGCCCCTCTTCACCAAAAACCACCCCAAGGCACTCCGGTGCACATGTAGGATGATTGCCCTTGCATGGTCTCACACCATTTTAGATGGTGTACCTTCGCCTTCTCCGACTAAGTTAGAGTGAATCCTATAATTCTATAGTTTAACGTAGGATCAAAGCTACGATGCACCTTGATTTTCATAACAGGCACGAATAACTGTCTGAGGTGAATAACTCACTAAAAACTGAAAAGAGTGCCAAGACTACCCAGAGATGCATCTCCGGATTTTTGTAATTGTTGGCTGACCCTTAGCTTTTCGGACACCTATTTACACAGAAAATTCACTAAAATATGATTAATTTCATTTTTAACATTTTATTCCCTAGTTTATTTTCATCTGCATGCATCTAGTGTTTCCCTGTTAGGATTTTTTTAAATGTTTCAGGTTTAATAGCGACTTTTTTATACAGGGTGCGTCAGGTATGACATACACGGCACTTATTTCGTGAACAGTTCCAGATATCGAAACACGATTTCCCGCAAATGATAGTATGCTTAGGAGCACGTAAGGTTTTGTATGGATGACACTCTGAACGCTGGTATCAATCGAGCTTTTGAAACAAGTATGGTTTGAGATGTTATGAGATCGACATAAAGTGCAAAATACCTAAGCAGGAATGGCTGGAGGACAAATGCAAGGGCATAGAAGCACATCTCGCTAGTGGTAAGAGAGATGTTGCATACAGGAAAATTAAAGAGAAACACCTGTATGAATATCAAGAGCTCAGATGGAAAACCAGTCCTAAGCAAAGAAGGAAAAGCAGAAAGGTGGAAGGAGTGTATAGAGGGTGTCCATACAAGGGAGATGTACTTGAGGGCAGTATTATGGAAATAGAAGAGGACGTAGATGAAGATAAGAAGGGAGGTATGATACTGTATGGAGAATTTGGCAAAACTCTTAAAGACTTAATTCGAAACAAGGCCCTGGGAGTAAACAACATGCCGTTAGAGTCATAGATAGCCTTGGGAGAGCCAGCCATGACCAAACTCTTCCATCTGATGAACAAGATGTATGAGACAGATGAAATACACGCAGACTTCGAGAAGAATATAGTAATTCCAATTCCAAAGAAAGCAGGTTATGATAGGTGTGAAAATTAGCGAATTATCAGTTTAATAAGTCATGGTTGCAAAATACTAACACGAATCCTTTACAGAAGAATGGAAAAATTGCTAGAAGGCGACCATGAGGAAGATCAGTTTACATTCCAGAGAAATGTAAGAACACGCGAGGCAATACTGACCCTACGGCCTCTCATAGAAGATAAATTAAGGAGAGATAAACTTACGTTTATAGCATTTGTAGACTTAGAGAAAGCTTTTGACAATGTTGACTGGAATACTCTTTGTAATTATAAGGGTGGCAGGGGTAAAATGCAGAAAGCAGATGGCACCCTCCCTCCCCCCTGGCAGGGCCGCCCGAATTGCCCGCCAGTCAGCCAGCACGCTATTCATTCGTTTCTTTCGTCAGTCGACTCGACTGATTCTAGTTATCGAGTAGTTGTACTTTGCTATGTAGCTCGCGCGTCCGCGTCATCATATTTGACGTGAAATTAACCAATTTGCCAGGAAGAATAGGCGAGTAGAATTTATCATTTAAGGATAAGAACCACAATTGTAACTTTTTTATATCATAAGATGGCATTGTCTTGTATATGTGTATAACCAGTTTAAATAAAACTTTCTTAAACTTTGAATGTGACTTGATTATTTTTAATTACGGTAAAAGTAAAGGAAGATCAAGATACCTAAAGCGCCCCCTCCTTGAGGATTTTCTGTATCCGCCACTGTGCTAAGGGAATTAGATTAGGAAACGAGACACTTAAAGTAGTAGACGAGTTTTGCTATTTGGGGAGCAAAATAACCGATGATGGACGAAATATGGAGGATATAAACTGTAGACTGGCAGTGCTAAGAAAAGTGTTTCTGAAGAAGAGAAATTTGTTAACATCGAGTTTATATTTAAGTGTCAGGAAGCCCTTTTTGGAAGTGTTAGTGTGGAGTATAACCATGTATGGAAGTGAAATATGGACGATAAAGAGTTTAGACAAGAAGAGAGTAAAAGCTTTTGAGATGCGGTGCTACAGAATAATGCTGAAGATTAGCTGGGTAGACCACGTAACTGATAAGGTTCAAAATGGCTCTGGCACTGTGGGACTTAACATCTGAGGTCATCAGTCCCCTAGAACTTAGAACAACTTAAAGCTAACTAACCTAAGGACATCACATGCCCGAGGCAGGATTCGAACCTGCGACCGTAGCGGTCGCGCGGTTCCAGACTGAAGCACCTAGAACCGCTCGGCCACACCGGCCGGCAACTGATGAAGAGGTACTGAATAGAATTGAGGAGAAATTTGTGGCTCAACCTAACTAGAAGAAGAGATCGGTTGGTTGCCCGCACTCTTAGGCATGAAGGGATTACCAATTTAGCACTGGAGGGAAGCGTGAGGGGGTAAAAATCGTAGAGGGAGACTTTGAGATGAATACAGTAAGCAGATTCCAGATTCAGAGGGATGTAGGTTGCAGTAGTTACTCCGAGATGAAGATGCCTGCACAGGTTAGAGTAGCACAGAGAACTGCATTAAACCAGTCTTTGGATTGAAGACCACAGAGAGATGGGTTTGTTAACGGAACCGTGTACTTTACATACCAGCATTCAATAGCTCTTGGAAAGGCAATTACAGTGATATAGAGCTTGTTAATATTGGCTTGAACCGCTCGCAAAACAAACCGAGAAATGTATAAGAGTTGGAACGCAATGCGACAAACTCGCCTATTGCAATGTAAACACCGCCAAGCAGACACGTCAGGCTCCGTCGTTAAATGCAGTTATTCAGGCCTAAGCTTCTAAATTAAACTTTATTTGTCAAACAACATAGGTGCAGGGTCAGCTATGATTTTATATACGGAACTAAAGAAAATTGTAGCTTCTGCTGCATCAGATGGGGTTAGGAGAACTATCTGAAATGTGTGTAGAATTCCAGGTTTTTGTGGAAACAATTACAGTTTTGTCAGGCAGTTTTCTATTTAAAACCCCCCATTTTCTGCTAACTTGTAAACGAGGAAACAGAAACGTCGGTTGTCCAGACTTCATAATGACGAACAGCCCTATTCAGTAAAAAAAAGTAACTACTGTACTAACTTTCTGAGCTCTGAAACAAATAATGTCTAATCTGTCATTGGATGC
The DNA here is from genome assembly GCF_023897955.1 of Schistocerca gregaria. Classification (NCBI taxonomy): domain Eukaryota; kingdom Metazoa; phylum Arthropoda; class Insecta; order Orthoptera; family Acrididae; genus Schistocerca; species Schistocerca gregaria. The sequence goes on along the minus strand of NC_064931.1, from coordinate 178,230,031 downwards.
TTCTTAAAGGTAAAACACCCGCGGTCGGAGAAATGTGTTTACAGATACGTCACGAAACTCAAATTAGATGGAATACAGTTCAAATATAATAGACGAATAGATGAAAGTACGTTGGATGATATGCCGTTGCATGCTGTGGCGATTCGACGAAGCGTATTGTCTGGTGTAGTTGGTGCTTCATGATAGACTGCATCTTTCAGTGCGCCCCACAAAAAGAAATCAAGACGAGTCAAATAAGGGGACGTGGCCGGCCGTTATACTGCACCATTCCGTACCAACGGACGGGCAGCAAACTTTTCATTCAGTATTTGTGTTTCAACACCGAAAGAGTGAGCCAGGCAGCCGTCGTGTTGAAACCACATTCACTGTCGCTTATCTTTCTAGAAAAACAGATTGAATATCCCTAAGGAAGTGTGCCTGCTTATTTCCATCCAACTCCGCTGGGATTAAGTAATATCCCACAATGGAATTTCCTACTGTGCCACACCATATTTATTCGCTCTACGGCCCTTGGCATTGTACCTGATGAGACCAGTGTAAATTTTAAGCTGCCCAGTAGTGAACGTTACGTAAATTTACATTACCGTGGTTAGTAAACGTTGTTTTATCGATAAAGAGCACACGTTGGAAAACGGAGTATCGTCTCCCAGGCGCTGCATACCGAACGGACAAAAGTCTGTACGACGTTCGAAATCATGTCCTACGAGTGTCTGATGTAGTGACAGATGATGCAAGATGCGAATGGCACTCGTCTGTTTGATCTTACATTTCCTGGAAATGCTTCACGTACCACCATCCGGACTGATAACGGTAATAGCCAGAACACCTTCTTCGTGTGCTTCGTCAGCTGCAGTCTGGCATCGTCCCCTGTTAGACATTAAAGCTTCTATTTGCTCTAGTTACCTAATATTTCGTGCACGTAGTAGGTGGGTACGCTGAGCGCAGTAGTAATTTTATTCTGAATCATTTTTGTAAGCAAGCTGCCAATATATTGTCATTGCTTGACATGTTGTGTTGATATTTTCAACATTTTCACTCGGAAGACGTGGAAGGCAATGAAATATCATAGAGTGTGCTTACTCTTAGTGTTGGATGTGTAATTCTCCTTGCTTACTGACTGATAATGGTCCTCCACTGAATTTGATTTCGTATATATCTTTAAATACACTTTCGGTGAGTTCACATTTTATATCTTAGTGCGCTCAATGTACACACATGCTACTGCTATTGAAATAATGCAACATTTTCATGAAAAAAATTAGGAAGCCACTTACTACTTCGTGAAAAATTCGCTTGTACAATTAAGACACAAAAGTGTAGAACATCTACTCTCTAACGCCTTCCACTCAGTGATCACCAGCTCCCTCACTGAGCTTCAGGCCTCTGTCCTGAACGTAAACGCATCACGGAGACATGCCTATGAGTTAACAGGGTTCTCCTTTAATTTGGGTTGAAACACGCTATTTAGTCTTTAGGATAGGCCTTAAAACCCACCTAGGAGATGGCGATGAGTCGTTCAGAAGCGAGGACGGAAGTGTCTTACCAAATGGCTGTATCTCTCCACACAAAACCACATTCACTGTCGCTTATTCTTCTAGAAAAACAGATTGAATATACGTAAGGAAGTGTGCCTGCTTATTTCCATCCAACTCGTTGAGGTAATGGTCACATCCTTCAATCAATGTATTTCTGCAGCGTTAACAAAATACAGTTTCCAGTACTTTGTATACATAGTTTGTATTCGAGAAACTAAGTTGATTCAAATTAAGTCATTTTCAACAGTTTATTCGGGATGTAAATACATTATTTCCTTCCCATTATTTCGTTTGTTTGAAGAGACGAAGTGTAAACAACAAGTAAATGTCAATGTGAACACTCAGATTAAGATTAAAAAAGAATATTTTACTTGAAAAGCGAATTATGTTCCTGTAATGTTGTTAATGGAGACAACCTCAGCGCCATCTCTGAAGGAACTTAACAACTGTTTCCTCCTGGTGTGCGAACGGTACAAACAGACTGTGAAGCGAGATGGAGCAAAAACAGGAAGTTGCGGTCTTGATAGTTAGAGACAATGCACCGAGGAGCTATATCAGTGCACGCTTCCTTCTTCAGTCAGTGAAGATAGAGCTCTTGTACAAGCAAGAGCTACACATTTTTGTTCAGCCGAGCACCACACAGGACACAGAAACGTAATCTTAGAAACACAGGCTTTTCACTCACTTCATTTTTATTACTTTTCTGCCTCCTAAAGCACTACAGAAAGAAATGTAAAAATGTTGTTAGTGCATGAATAACTTTTTCTAATTTTTCATTACTTATTTACCGATAAACCTTGAGTAAAATATTATACATTAAATGATGCGGCTTCAAAAAGCGAAGGTTATTGATCTATCTGAATCTAATCAACTGGACTTTTGTCAAAATTGTATGCAGTGGTGTAGTGATGGTAATAAATGTTACAATCGTTATCCTAATAAACCACATCACCATTATAACCAAATATATAGATCCAAATATTTTCACAATCATATACTGACTCACCGACTCTGTATAAAACTACTAGTGAAGGAGTATATACATTTTATTTAAGCCTGATGAAATGGAGTGTATTTAAGAGTTTTCTGTGATATTTAACAAATGTTAGAACATAAAGCTTTACCATGCAAGTAATTTATTCCAAAAAAGATAGCAAAGTTGTTAAATACTGATCGTCTATTGAACGTGTGTAATATGATGAGTAATATTAATTTCTACCAACAATTTTTAGGCATGACTTCGATATAATTAAAAAACAAAAGGAATTTGCTGCGTACATGGAAGATCAGTTTAGAGCTTATGCAAATACTCTAAAATCTAACGAAAATAATGTTAGAAATCCTAGATGGATCACTGTTAAAAGTTTTCAGTTAGTATTCTATGTCGGGCATCATGAAAGAGATTTTTCTTACCATACGTAATTATGTAGGCAATTATCACCGAATATTTTCTCATTAAAAGTAGCACATAATTTCATTGTTGTTTTTGAGTATCTACTATATTTCTTTCTACATGTCATATTAATCGCATAGATACAATATTTGCCTTAAAATTATATGGATTTATGTCAAAGTCTGCTTTCAATTGCGTAACTCATTTAAATTCGCAAAAGGCATTATGAGTTTTCAAATAATCATATAGTGGCTCTAAATTCCACTTCTTGAGGAAATACATAATTTCACCCATTTTTCAATATAATGTACACAGCATTACATGATCATACAGTGATGCATCAATAAACTGATTATTTTTTCGATTAGCTTGAAACACAACAAATATAAAATAAGGATTATCAGACTCCATTGAATTGTAATAGTTCATGATATTTAGCCCAATATTTTCCTTGCCGTTTAATCCAGCCATCTCTGCAGTTAATAAAAGAATACCGGAATTTTAGGATTTTACAGTTATTTTCTCATTGCTCTAGTTCATGATTAGGTTCATATTTAACAATTGGAACACGAATTTCAATATTTTCTACAACAATATTACTTTTATTCAGTAATGTATCTTATACTTCAATTCTGGCACTATTTTAATCAGTCCATCTTAGTATAATGTCTCCACCACTGGAACTCCATGTAATAATTACAGTAATATCACCTTCCCAAATTACCTCCTTATAATCTTTGAAAAATCCACCTAACATTTCCAGTGGATATAGAATTTTTTGTATCCAGATACAACTTAAATCGCTCTCAATTATTATTCCATTTAATCAATCATCTACTTTAATGTGAATGCATGAATAAATTTTTCTAACTCTTTCAAGTAAGAATTATTATTGCTTCATTACCACATTACAGTCGGTTATTTTTTGATGTGACGTCTGGAGTTAAAATTTGGTATAACAACGGACCAATGCTATACTTTTAAGGGCGGATGTAATGGATTTTGGTCCAAAAAAATCGATTTTTCAAAAATATTATTTTCTTGATCTGCACAGTTAAATCTGTGACGTGTGTGAATTTTATTGAGATAGCAGTTTTATAAATGCTTTTAAATTGTTAAACTGATTAACCCTGCACTGGTGCCCACTCCCACCTTTTCCGACATTTGGGAAACTGCTTCAAAAAATGGCTCTGAGCACTATGGGACTTAACTTCTGAGGTCACCAGTCCCCTAGAACTTAGACCTACTTAAACCTAACTAACCTAAGGACATCACACACAATCATACCCAAGGCAGGATTCGAACCCGTGACAGTAGCGGTCGCGCGATTCCAGACTGTAGCGCCTATAACCGCTCGGCCACTCCGACGGGCAAAATTGCTTCCTTCACCAGAATCTTTGTCAGTGTGAAGGCTATTTTCTTTCGATATCTTTGGCTGACATCTACATCTATGGCTGACATCTATATCTTCGCCTGAAACCTTTCTTGTATGTGGTTTATTTATGTTTTGACGATAGTAACACATTTTAGCAGGTGGAACGTTGAATTTGCAAACCCTTACGTGTAAATCAAGCTTTATGCATAATGGGTGGTGGAAAAACTGTGTTTAGGAAACAGAGGTTTCATGCAAATCAGTTTATCAACAAAAAAGAGGAAGCAGCTTGAAATGAAGAACATAAGCTCCCAACTTCAGCACCAAAACTTGGGACAGCTAAATGTTACAGGTGCATGAATGAACTTAATATGGATTCCACTGGATTCAAACTTATTAATTTAGAACTTCTCTGCCAGGCTATAACGTTTTCATGTTCATTTGTTAGAAGTTAAAATATGGAATGCGTGACTGTCTTAATGGAAAGACACAAAATGGAAATTAAAGCCGCATTCGGTGAACTTGAAGTACTCAAAATAGGTGCCTGTTGTTGTTGTGGTCTTCAGTCCAGACATTGATTTGATGCAGCTCTCCATGCTAGTCTACCTTGTGCAAGCTTCTTCATCTTCCAGTACCTACTGCAAGCTACATACTTCTGAATCTGCTTAGCGTATTTATCTCTAGGTCTCCTTCTACAATTCTTACCCTCCACGCTGCCCTCCAATACCAAATTGGTGATCCCTTAATGCCTCAGAACATGCCCTACCAACCGATCCCTTCTTCTAGTCAGTTTGTGCGACAAGTTTCTCTTCTCCACAATTCTACTCAGTACTACCTCATTAGTTACGTGATATAGCCAGCTAATCTTCAGCATTCTTCTGTAACCCCACATTTAGAAAGCTTGTATCCTCTTCTTGTCTAAACTATTTATCGTCCATGTTTCACTTTCATACATAGCTACACTCACACAAACTTCTTCCTGACACTTAAATCTATACTCGATGTTAACAAATTTCTCTTCTTCCGAACACTTACCTTGCCATTGTCAATCTACATTTTATATCCTCTCTACTTCGACCATTATCAGTCATTTTGCTCCCCAAATAGCAAAACTCCTTTACTACTTTAAGTGTCTCATTTCCTAATCTAATTCCCGCAGCATCACCCAATTTAATTCGACTACATTCCATTATCCTCGTTTTGCTTTTGTTGATGTTCATTTTGTATCGTCCTTTCAAGACACTGTCCATTCCGTTCAGCTGCTCTTCCAGGTCCTTTGCTGTCTCTGACAGAATTACAATGTCATCGGCGAACCTCAAAGTTTTTATTTCTTCTTCATGGATTTTAATTCCTACTCCGAATTTTCTTTTGTTTCCTTGACTGCTTGCTCAATATACACATTGAATAATACTGGGATAGGCTACAACCCTGTCTCACTCCCTTCCCAACTGCTACTTCTCTTTCATGCCCCTCTATTCTTATAATTGTCATCTGGTTCAATAGTAAATAGCCTTTCACTCAATGCATTTGACCAGTGCTACCTTCAGAATTTGAATGAGAGTATTCCAATCAACATTGTCAAAAGCTTTCTCTAAGTCTACAAATGCTAGAAACGTAGGTTCGCCTTTCCTTGTCCTATCTTGTAAGATAAGTCGTAGGGTCATTACTGCCTCACATTTTCCAACATTTCTATGGAATCCAAACTGATCTTTCCTGAGATCGGCTTCTACCAGTTTTTCCATTCGTCTGTAAAGAATTCGTGTTAGTATTTTGCAGCCGTAACTTGTTAAACTGACAGTCCAGTAATTTTTACATTTGTCAACACCTGCTTTCTATGGGACTGGAATCATTATATTCTTCTTGAAGTCTGCGAGTATTTCGCCTGTCTCATACATCTTGTTCACGAGATGGTAGTGTTTTGTCAGGGTTGGCTCTCCCTAGGCTCTCAGTAATTCTGATGGAATGTTGTCTACTTCCAGGGGCTTGTTTCGACTTAGATCTTTCAGTGGTCTGTCAAACTCTTCACGCAGTTTCATATCTCCCATTTCATTTTCATCTTCATGCTCTTCCATTTCCATAATATTGTCCTCAAGTACATCGTCCTTGTATAGAACCTCTATATACTCCTCCTACCTTTTTGCTTTCCCTTCTTTACTTACAACTGGGGTTCCATCTGAGCTCTTGATATTCATACAAGTGGTTCTATTTTCTGCAAAGGTTTCTTTAATTTTCCTCTACGCAGTATATATTACCCCTAGTGATATATGCCTCTACATCGTTACATTTGTCCCCTGTTTAGCCATTTTGCACTTCCTGTCGAACTCATTTTTGAGACGTTTGTATTCCTTTTTGCCTACTTGATTTACTGTATTTTTATATGTTCTCCTTTTCATCAACTAAATTCAATATTTCTTCTGTTTCTCAAGGATGTCTAAGAGCCCTCGTCTTTTTACCTACTTGATCCTCTGCTTCTCTCAAAGCTTCCCATTTTTCATCTACTGTATTTCTTACCCCCATTCTTGTCATTCGTTCCCTAATACTCTCCCTGAAACTCTCTACAATCTCTGGTTCTGCCAGTTCATCCAGGTCCCATTTCCTTAAATTCCCACCTATTTACAATTTCTTCAGTTTTAATCTACAGTTCATAACCAACAGATTGTAGTCAGAGCCCACATCTGTCCCTGGAAATGTCTTACAATTTAAAACCTAGTTCCTAAATCTCTGTCTAACCATTATATAAACAATCTGAAAAGTGCTTCAGGCGTCTTCCATGTATACAACCTTCTTTCATGATTCTTGAACCAAGTTTTAAGTTATGCTCTGTGCAAAATTCTGCAAGGCGGCTTCCTCTTTCATTCCTTACCCCCATTCCATATTCACCTACTACGTTTCTTCCTCTTCCTTTTCCTACTATCGAATCCAGTCACCCATGACTATTAAATTGTCGTCTCCCTTCACTATCTGAATAATTTCTTTTATCTCATCATACATTTCATCTGAAGTGCTAGTTGGCATATAAACTGTAGAAGTACTACTGTGGTAAGCGTGTGCTTCATGTGTATTTTGGCCCCAATAATGCAGTCACTATGCTGTTTGTAGTAGCTTACCTGCACTCCTATTTTTTATTCTTTATTAAACCTACTCCTGCCCATTTTTGTATATTTAAATAAAGAAGTTTGCACATCAGTTTTTTTTATTCGTTTGTTATCCTGATGGTGATGTATCTATAGTCATAAATCAGTTAACTGATAAGTCACTGAATTATTTATATGATCTGAATGGTGATGAAGTAGCATTGTCTATGAATATTTTAAGAAATAGGTTCAGTCAAAAGTTCATCATAAATATATTTCCTCTTCTCATTTATTTGATGAACAATTACGTTGCATTCGTCATATAATTTCTCCACAAAATAAGATAGACTGTCAAAGTGTACATTGTACATTTCTTTACTTTTATCTACTCTGTGTACACCAAAATAGACAAAAATTGTATGTTCTATTAATTCATATCTGTAAATTCATATATTCTCACATAAAATATTTTATCTTCTTTGGGTCTTCCACTGTTGATAATCTTCCTGAAAGATGATTATCACACAATGCACCACCAACTTTATAACAATTTTTCTTTGCACACTGCTCAGATGTGGTAATGTAGATCATCTGTTCTCTCTTTCTTTCCACTATGTCACACATCATAGCTTTAGACTTAAAGCACTTCTTGTCTTGTTGCTGTAGTTGTTGTTGTAATTGTTGTTTTTACTCCTCTTTTATTTCAAATCGATATTCAAATTCTATAGCTTGTTGTTGAGCTAGAATTGCTTCATGTTCTGATTAATATTTCAAATAATCATGAAATATATCCTCAGTTATATAATATTCTGTAATTTCATCAGCAACTTTAGTTCTTAAACTCATCACTAGTTTTTGAAATTTCTAATTAAAAGTGGACTCCAATGTTTTTACTTAAATTATTTGGTGTTGTTCATTTGATTTCATTCTGTATATATTTATACTCAAAGACAAGTGGATTATCATAATTTATTTCAATATAGTCAATACTATAATTATTTAATGATTGTATTAAATTTCTTTTAATTCTCGAATAGCTTTCACCAATAACTTCACAGCATGTGAAATTCCACAATGAATAACATTTACAATTTCGTTAGTAACTAATAATTCTTTTCTTCAAATAAAGGAACAACTGTCTAAATTTAAGTGATAGTTGTTGCTTCTACTGAATTCAGATATATTAATCATAGGCTCTACAGAATTTGATGTATTTGGAACTGGCTCCATTTACATACATAAAAATTATTACAGTTGTTAATAAATAAGGTTGGTCACTGTCATATCTAAATTTGAAGAGTTTAACATACACTTTTAACTACATAATAATCTTAGAGTTAGTACTTAAAGCATGAGAAAATATTGCACACAAGTTACAAAATCATTACTTATAACTATGATTAAAAGACATTTCTAACTCTAAAAGAATCAGTTACCTCATCTGATGATTATGATAATGAGCATTTTCTTTTTGATTTGTATTTCACTGATGATAATGAATATTTGAAGGTTGAATTTTTAAGTGCATTTAAATGAAGTTACTTGTACAATTGTTGTTTGTGAAAATAGTAGCTGCAGATGATAAGAGTAAAGCTATAAAATATTTAAATGATTTTTGTTATTTGGATATACCAGATAATGAATATAATCACGTGAGATATCATGCTTTTAGAAAGGTCTTAATGCTATTCAAGTTAACGCAGAAGTTTGAAATAAATGGCGAATTAAGTGAAGATACTTTAAATTTTATGAATAAACCTAAATGTGGTGTAAAAGGTTGATATGGTAGTTATAATATCACTATGTATGACTAATTAGAAAAATATAAATTTGGCATTATAATGCTGCAAATAAAAAGGTACTACAAGTAGCTGGTGAAGTATTTCGTTTATGGCAAGAATACATTTCACCATGACAGTAATTATCTATGAATTTTAATTACAAATAAAAGATGTCACATAAATATCAAATATAGGGTACTCAATGCCCAAGACAACTAAATGCAAGAGGTAATGTGTTAGCACATGCATTTTTCCAAGTATGAATAATAATCCAGTAGAAATGCATATGGCTGATGATGAGCCATGGTACTTGAAAATTGATGGTAGTACATCAAATGAGGAAATAAATCTATTTGTAGTATTAGTGCATGAAATTGTCCATATATTAGCTTTACAACATATGGATGCTTATGCAGCAACAATGTATCAATTCTGTAATGGTTCGCATTAGCAGTTGCCTCAAGATGATATTAATGCTATTCAAAGTTTATATGGTATAATTACCAATTGAGCTAACTGAACCATTATGTAAAATTAAGTAGATCGATCACTTACTATTTGTGGATGGCTATTTACATAATTTTTTTATAAGAAGTAGGTGTGGATTGATAACAAATCACAATTAATAACTGATGGTTAACATTTTTATCACCAAAGTGAAAAACTATAAACAGTGTATATCAGCGACCTAGAGGTGAAATTGTAATATTTGCTGACAACATGATCTATATGATGCATTTACACACATTACAATTAATACCAGCATATCCATCGCCAATATTTAGTACAGAATTATGACAAAATTTTGTATTAAATTGTATGGTCAATACATTTTCAGGTAGAACATTTTATTCTTTACTGATGTTATTCTGTGCTGAATTGGATGAATGCGATTTTAAGTATATATTACATGGAATTATAAGCAGCGAATTTTCAGGATAACCAACTGGTGTGACTTCTCACCATCACCGATCAAGAAGTGGACCGCGTGGCCACATTCCATGTCACGGAATTGGTCTTTTCTCCCAGAAAATACATCTCATTCTTAAAAGGAGAGATTGTGCAGTTCTCTGGTCAGGACTCATGTATGTGAGGAAAGCCAACATCTGGTGCACAAATGCCAAACATACTTCCCCATCCGCAGACAAGGCGATGGTCATCCATATCCATTACTCTGCAGGTTACATATAATTGACAGTCTGTGAGGTGAACTTGATGTAGGTGAGACTGGCATACCTGCTTCCATTAATCATTATCTACCAAGCGTACTGAACGTCCGGAACAAGAATGGTGGCGCTAGCTGCCTGACACACGACACGCCACTCTATATGGGTTATTTGCATTCGGTCACATTCGGCGCTCTACTCAGCTGCCGATTCGTGCATATCGGCCTCGTCGAAATCAAGCATGTGGGCAATAGTGTGGTGTAGATGTAACTTAGCTCAAGAAAGAATTTGTCAATGTACACTCCTGGAAATGGAAAAAAGAACACATTGACACCGGTGTGTCAATCCCACCATACTTGCTCCGGACACTGCGAGAGGGCTGTACAAGCAATGATCACACGCACGGCACAGCGGACACACCAGGAACTGCGGTGTTGGCCGTCGAATGGCGCTAGCTGCGCAGCATTTGTGCACCGCCGCCGTCAGTGTCAGCCAGTTTGCCGTGGCATACGGAGCTCCATCGCAGTCTTTAACACTGGTAGCATGCCGCGACAGCGTGGACGTGAACCGTATGTGCAGTTGACGGACTTTGAGCGAGGGCGTATAGTGGGCATGTGGGAAGCCGGGTGGACGTACCGCCGAATTGCTCAACACGTGGGGCGTGAGGTCTCCACAGTACATCGATGTTGTCGCCAGTGGTCGGCGGAAGGTGCACGTGCCCGTCGACCTGGGACCGGACCGCACGGATGCACGCCAAGACCGTAGGATCCTACGCGGTGCCGTAGGGGACCGCACCGCCACTTCCCAGCAAATTAGGGACACTGTTGCTCCTGGGGTATCGGCGAGGACCATTCGCAACCGTCTCCATGAAGCTGGGCTACAGTCCCGAAAACCATTAGGCCGTCTTCCGCTCACGCCCCAACATCGTGCAGCCCGCCTCCAGTGGTGTCGCGACAGGCGTGAATGGTGGGACGAATGGAGACGTGTCGTCTTCAGCAATGAGAGTCGCTTCTGCCTTGGTGCCAATAATGGTCGTATGCGTGTTTGGCGCCGTGCAGGTGAGCGGCACAATCAGGACTACATACGACCGAGGCACACAGGGCCAACACCCGGCATCATGGTGTGGGGAGCGATCTCCTACACTGGCCGTACACCTCTGGTGTCCGTTGAGGGGACACTAAATAGTGCACGGTACATCCAAACCGTCATCGAACCCATCGTTCTACCATTCGTAGACCGGCAAGGGAACTTGCTGTTCCAACAGGACAATGCACGTCCGCATGTATCCCGTACCACCCAACGTGCTCTAGAAGGTGTAAGTCAACTACCCTGACCAGCAAGATCTCCGGATCTGTCCACCATTGAGCATGTTTGGGACTGGATGAAGCGTCGTCTCACGCGGTCTGCCTGTCCAGCACGAACGCTGGTCCAACTGAGGTGCCAGGTGGAAATGGCATGGCAAGCCGTTCCACAGGACTACATCCAGCATCTCTACGATCGTCTCCATGGGAGAATAGCAGCCTGCATTGCTGCGAAAGGTAGATATACACTGTACTAGTGCCGACATTGTGCATGCTCTGTTGCCTGTGTCTATGTGCCTGTTGTTCTGTCAATGTGATCATGTGATGTATCTGACCCCAGGAATGTGTCAATAAAGTTTCCCCTTCCTGGGACAATGAATTCACGGTGTTCTTATTTCAATTTCCAGGAGTGTAGAATAAAGGCACTAGGATGTCTGATAAGAGCACTGGGGCGAAAAAGAGAGAGAGATCGGCACTAAGGCCTCCAACAGCAGTCTTGTAAAGCATGTTGGACAACATCGCCACATCTTCCTATGAGCGCTTACAAATAGAACCTTCACTCTGTCTTGAACATGAAAAAGGCCTAAAACACCTTTGTCCCTCGTAGCGTAGCGGATCACAAACAGCATGCCTGCTCGATCGTTGCATGACGTCTAGAGTCCTAAAATGATGATCAGTTAGCTCTGCTCTCGTCTGATTTAATAGACAACTGCAGCTGGGGGCTATCGAGCGCTGCAGGTCCGTTGTCAAATCAGTGCCAACATATTGTGTCACTTGCTCGTAGAGGGGCTCTTTACCTTCAGACAGAACGTGCCCAATTCCGAACCATAGCTCGCCACCCGCACCAATGCTCTGCAGACATCACCACCACCACGTCCGAAGCTCGTGGTCTAGTGGCTAGCATTGCTGCCTCCGTATCACAGGGTCCCGTGTTCGATTCCCGGCTGGGTTGGGGATTTTCTCCACTCGGGAACTGAGTGTTTGTGTTGTCCTCATCATTTCAACATCATCATCATCATTCGTGCCAGTAGCTAGATTGTACTTTGAAAGAAACTGGAATGTGTAAAAATTGGGACTATCTGGGCGCTGATGACTGCACAGTTGAGCGCCCCACAAATCAAACATCATTATTATCATCATCATCATCATCATAATCACCACCAGAAGTCGGAGTACCAGGTCGTCATCATAGGCAGTCCAGCAAAAAGTGTCTCTGCTGAGTGTCATCCCTGCCACATAGTGTCAGCTCCAAAGTGAAGGAGAACAGTATCGCTGAGAGAGTACAGTCCTGTCTCACAGAGCGCTCGATTACGATGTGCGGCATTGGACAGCCGTTGTACGACATCCTGGATTTCATGACACAAAGAAGGCTCATCACTATATTTACAATGGCGTCTGGATATCCCAGTTGTCATAATACCGCTGTCAAAAGCACGTGATCAGCCCTATCAAAGACCTGGCTGAAGTTGAGGGAGGTAAAGACCCTAGGCATTTTGGCTAGCTTGGGCAAATGCAATCATGTCGCGATACCAGCAGAGTGCAGGGTGGTGTGGATGTGTAGAACATCCCTATAGAATGCTATAATAGAAGTCCATGGGCATGTCTCTAGCATAGCCAGTCAAGGTCTTCTGGAGAGCAGGCTTGACGCAGAGTATGCACCACGACAGGGCAAACTGGTAGGCGCTGCACTGGCAAGTACAGAACTCTGACGTATCCTCTATGAGCTGCTGTCATTGAAGGGAAGCGAGGTGGGTCACATTCATCTTCCATGGACACAGCTGTGCCATATCATTTGATGGCCAAATGTGATGGCGCAGATATAGGCTCCTTGGCTAGAAAATGCTACAGGTCACACTTCAGCAGCTCTTGTCCCCCTGACAATGGATGTAAACCTGACCAGTGGACCTAGAGGAATGGCTAGTACAGCGTGTAAAGCCAGACTGATTACCTTGAATATCTTTCTATGAATCCACAAGCTGGAGATTAATGTCAAGCGTGGCATACTCAACATATGGTGCGTGATGTGGTAGCTGATGCTCAGGCGCTTAGGTGCAATTGAAATCCCCTGCTAGTACCAAGGTAGCCTGCCATACCATACACAGATGTATGCTCATCTGTGAAGAAGGTAGATCGTTCATGACACTTAGCCGATCTACGTAGTGCAAAGTTTACAAGTCTGAGTCCTGGGGTACTAAGAGCCATACCTCTGGCGTCAGGGAGATACTCGATTGCTTGACAAGTATACCTTTGCAGAGGAAAACTGGCACTCCCATGGATGTGTGTGTTGTTCTTAGCATAAGTTAGTTTAAGTAGTGTGTAAGTCTAGGGACCGATGGCCTCAGCAATTTGGTCCCTTAGGAACTGGCACTCCGTTACCAGTGGCACAGACGTGAACACAAGCTGTGTAGCTGAAGGGTTCTGTGGACTCTTTGGCATGCACCTCCTGAAGGAGGAGAATGTCAGTGTACACTGCATTGAGTGTGCCCAGGGATATGAGCAGTTTATGGCGTGTGTGTATGTTATTGACATTAATTGTTGCAAAGTAAGTTTAATTGCCCACTTCTACCAGTAAGTTCTTCAGTACAGTGTTTGTGACTGGCACAGTCAAGGGCTCGCCCTGCCCTCGGTATCCATGGCGTGCTTTGATTCATCCTCGATGTCGTCCACCCAAGAACCAGGAGTGGCACTTGGAAACCACTGAAGATTACTGTCAGTGGAGTGCTCGTGCGCATGCTGAGCAGCAGAAAGTCGACCTTCGATGGAATGTACAGGTACTGTAGTTGCTGTGAATTCCTGATGGGACAGGTGGGATGCGGCAGTGGGGAGGGGGTAACTCTACTCCACGCCTGGGTGGTAGAGTCCTTTGCATACCCAGACAGCAGGTCCTCGTTCTGCTCATGCATCCAAGGAAGGTAATCATCAGATAGCATATGGTGCCACTTCTTGCATATCCGCAGTGATTGTTATTTACGGAAATGTTGTTCCATGTCAGAGTGTAGGTGGCAGTCATCTGACACTGTCATCAGGAGGAAGGCAGAAGTTGGTACAACACCTGGTTGGAGATCCATCTTCTCAAGCAGACCAGCCTGAGGGTACAAGTGGTCGTATACCTTAGGTAGTTTGGCCAAAAACAACGTGGAATGAGGTGTGTGCCCCACCACGCTGTCATCGACCATCGACAGCAGCTGGGCAAGAACATCTGTCACTTTAGAAGGCCACTGCATACACGAGGGGGAGTACAGTGGTTGTCGCGAGAAGTGCTACGTCTCCAACAGGTGTCTGAAGCAGTATGCATTGGATACATGCCAATTGGATGTGGCCTTAATAGACACAATTAGCATAATTTCGTGGCTGTCCATTGTACATGACAATGGCCCTGCAACCCTCAGTAACTAAGTAGGATGTCACATGCTTTGTCAATTCAGTCTTAATTTGTCACAGACCGCTTAACACGTGATACATCTCCGACATCTGCCACTTTTCAGCCAGGTGGCTTATCACATTACCATAGCGTCTTCAACCTCATCACAACATCCGGTGGTACTTCAAAAGGGAGCCGGCCGCTGTTTCCGAGTGGTTCTAGGCCCTTCAGTCCGGAACCGCGTGACTGCTACGGTCGCAGGTTCGAATCTTGCCTCGGGCATTGATGTGTGTGATATCCTTCAGTTAGTTATGTTTAAGTAGTTCTAAGCTCTAGGGGACTGATGACCCCAGATATTAAATCCCATAGAGCTCAGAGCCATTTGAACCATTTTCAAAAGGGAGATCGAAGACCCTCCATGTGTGGAGGCCAAATCAAGCACGGTTTATCGTGACAGCCTCCACATGGGCCTGAGCGTGCCTAAATTTGATATCACGAGCATGTTTGTGCATAACATCTGGGCACATATCTTCATTTATCAGTTTGATATGGACGACACAGCTAATAATTGATAAATGGATCCCAATGATATCTTGAGGTGAAATATGAAGATCATCCTGGATAAAACACTCAATCGCCGGCCGGTATGGCCGAGCGGTTGTAGGCGCTTCAGTCTGGAACAGCGCGAGCGCTACGGTCGCAGGTTCGAATCCTGCCTCGGGCATGGATGTGTGTGCTCTCCTTAGGTTCGTTAGGTTTAAGTAGTTCTACGTTCTATGGGACTGCTGACTTCAGATGTTAAGTCCCATAGTGCTCAGAGCCATTTGAACACTCCATTTTGGAAGTTGTTAGGGAATTCAGTATTCCGAAATCCACAGTGTCCAGAGTGTGCCGAGAATAACAAATGTAAGGCATTACCGCTCACCACTGACAACGCAGTGGCCGACGGCCTTCTCTTAGCGATCGAGAACAACGGCGTTTGCGTGGAGTTGTCAGTGCTGACAGACAAGGAACACTGCGTGAAAATATCGCAGAAAACAATGTGCTACGAACGACAAACGGATCCATTAGGACAGTGCGGAGAAATTTGGTGTTAATGAGCTATAGCAGCAGAGGATCAATGTGAGTGCCTTTGATTACAGCACATTGGCTGCAGCGCCTCACCTGGACTTATGACCATATCGGTTGGACCCTGGATGACTGGACACCATGGAGTGGTCAGGTAAGCACCGATTTCAATTGGTAAAATCGAATGTGGCGCAGATCCCACGAATCCATGGTCCCAAGTTGCCAGCAAGGCGCTGTGCAAGCTGGTGGTGGCTGCATAATGACGTTGGTTGTGTTTACATGGAATGGACTGGGTACTGCCGGCCGGAGTGGCCGTGCGGGTCTAGGCGCTACAGTCTGGACCCGAGTGAGCGCTACGGTCGCAGGTTCGAATCCTGCCTCGGGCAGGGGATTTCCAACGACTTGTTGAAGCCATGTCACGTCGAGATGCTGCACTACACAGAGAGAAATGGCGGCCGACAAGGTATTGGGAGGCATCCCACTAGTTTTGTCATCTCAGTGTATGCTTTGCAAAATACAGAAGGTAATCCCTAGATACATCCAAAAAAATTTAATTAACAATTCTAGACTACAGTGTACTGCACTACACGCACTATTGTAAAAGTCATAAGTAAACACCAAAACATAACACATTACCATACCTAATACGGTGTAGGAAAACCGCTGGAGTTCTAAACAGTTTACAGTCGTTTCGTAACAGATAAATACAGGTCCCGTATGGTTTCGAGGGAATCTTAATACAGTTCTTCCAGTAAAATAGGGGAAGTTCAGGTAACGGTAGTGGAAGTGGATAGAGATCATGGACCCTTCCTTGCAAAGTAGACCACAAAGGCTCAATAACACTGAGGTTTGTTGCCTGTGTTGGCCAAGGAAGATGCGACAGTTCATCCTTGTGCTCACAAAAGCAGTGCTGAACTATGCGAACAGTGTGGACAAGGGCTCTATCGATTTGGAACACGGCAACACCACTGGAGAACAAGCATTGGACCTAGTCACCCAAAATGGTCACAAAAAATGTGTGTGAAATCTTATGGGACTTAAAAGCTAAGTTCATCAGTCCCTAAGCTTACACACTACTTGTTGTTGTTGTCTTCAGTCCTGAGACTGGTTTGATGCAGCTCTCCATGCTACTCTATCCTGTGCAAGCTGCTTCATCTCCCAGTACCTACTGCAACCTACATCCTTCTGAATCTGCTTAGTGTACTCATCTCTCGGTCTCCCTATACGATTTTTACCCTCCACGCTGCCCTCCAATGCTAAATTTGTGATCCCTTGATGCCTCAAAACATGTCCTACCAACCGATCCCTTCTTCTAGTCAAGTTGTGCACAAACTTCTCTTCTCCCCAATCCTATTCAATACCTCCTCATTAGTTACGTGATCTATCCACCTTATCTTCAGTATTCTTCTGTAGCACCACATTTCGAAAGCTTCTATTCTCTTCTTGTCCAAACTAGTTATCGTCCATGTTTCACTTCCATACATGGCTACACTCCAAACAAATACTTTCAGAAACGACTTCCTGATACATAAATCTATATTCGATGTTAACAAATTTCTCTTCTTCAGAAACGCTTTCCTTGCCATTGCCAGTCTACATTTTATATCCTCTCTACTTCGACCATCATCAGTTATTTTACTTCCTAAATAGCAAAACTCCTTTACTACTTTAAGTGTCTCATTTCCTAATCTAATTCCCTCAGCATCACCCGATTTAATTTGACTACATTCCATTATCCTCGTTTTGCTTTTGTTGATGTTCATCTTATATCCTCCTTTCAAGACACTGTCCACTCCGTTCAACTGCTCTTCCAAGTCCATACAGTAAAGCTGCATGTCCTCGGGAAAAATTACGGCTGTAGTTTCCCCTTGCTTTCAGCCGTTCGCAGTACCAGCACAGCAAGGCCGTTTTGGTTAATGTTACAAGGCCAGATCAGTCAATCATCCAGACTGTTGCCCCTGCAACTACTGAAAAGGCTGCTGCCCCTCTTCAGGAACCACACGTTTGTCTGGCCTCTCAACAGATACCCCTCCGTTGTGGTTGCACCTACGGTACGGCCATCTGTATCGCTGAGGCACGCAAGCCTCCCCACCAACGGCAAGGTCCATGGTTACACACTACTTAACCTAAATTATCCTAAGGAGAAACCCATGGCCGAGGGAGGACTCGAACCTCCGCCGGGACCAGCCGAATGGTCACATAATCCTTGGACGTAATGTGACATTGCCGAGTAACAATGGGGTCAATGGAGTACCACAATATGGCTTCCCAAATCATCACTGAGTTCCCGCCATGTCTCATTCTTCGGACTTAAACTCGACCTGACGTTGGAAACTATTTGAAACAAGACTCATTCGACCAAATGACTTTCTTCCATTCTTCCATAATCTAAGTTTTACGGGTTCGGCACCACGTTTTCTTGCCGCGTGGGGTAGCCGAGTGGTCTAGAGCGCCTTGTCACGGGCCGCGCGGCTCCCCCTGTCGGAGGTTCGAGTCTTCCCTCGGGCAAGGGTGTGTGTGTTGTCCTTAGTGTAAGTTAGATTAAGTAGTGCGTAAGCTTATGGACCGATGACCTCACCAGTTTGGTCCCATAAGACCTTACGACAAATTTCCAAATTTTTTTCCACGTTTTCTTAATGAGGGGTTTTGGGATTCCAGATGACCCTGCAGTTTCCTGCTTATGGATGTCCCTTCGCGTTGTTTTGATGCTGCAAAGCGGTATGAAATGGAACGAGGATGTGAGGAAAGTGGTAGGGAAGTGAAGAATTCTAGGAAAGCGTATTTCATCTGAAAAGGAGATTGCATATAGGAGACTAGTGCGAACTGGTCTTGAGTTCTGCTTAAGTGTTTGGGGTCCGCACCACGTCGGATTAAAGGAAGACACGGAAGCAACTCAGAGGCGGGCTGCTAGATATGTTACTGGTAGGTGGCACGTGAAAACAGATGACTAATAGTGGTACGGGTTACCCTCCGCTACCCGTCGTAAGGTGGATTGTGGAGTATCGATGTAGATGTAGATGTAAATGTAGACAGGGTTCGTGAGTGCGATATTCAAATGTGCAGATGTCGTACTCTCATTTTTCGTAAAAATCGTATTTAGTGAGCGTCAGTCACGACTGCTCAACACACTCTTTCATCCGCGGATGGTGTTTCTTCGCTTTCACTGTATACGGTATATTTCGTAGATACGGTGCCTCCTGAAACACCAAGCACTTCTACTACCTTGATCACGGAAGGACACACCACACGAGCACCAACAATTTGCCGACGTTCGAACGCACTGAGCTCCGACATAATACACTCACACCTACACAGAGCAGTGTTCTGACTGCTACTGATACCTTCAACCTGCAACATAAATGACCTGGTGGATGACATCGGAAGTTCACTGAGGCTTTTTGCGGATGAAGCTGTGGTGTATCGAGAGGTTGTAACAATAGAAAATTGTACTGAAATGCAGGAGGATCTGCAACGAATTGACGCATGGTGCAGGGAATGGCAATTGAATCTCAATGTAGACAAGTGCAATGTGCTGCGAATACATAGAAAGATAGATCTCTTATCATTTAGCTACAAAATAGCAGGTCAGCAACTGGAAGCAGTTAATTCCATAAATTATCTGGGAGTAGGCATTAGGAGTGATTTAAAATGGAATGATCATATAAAGTTGATCGTCGGTAAAGCAGATGCCAGAATGAGATTCATTGGAAGAATCCTAAGGAAATGCAATCCGAAAACAAAGGAAGTAGGTTACAGTACGCTTGTTCGTCCACTGCTTGAATACTGCTCAGGAGTGTGGGATCCGTACCAGATAGGTTTGATAGAAGAGATAGAAAAGATCCAACGGAGAGCAGCGGGCTTCGTTACAGGATCATTTAGTAATCGCGAAAGCGTTACGGAGATGATAGATAAACTCCAGTGGAAGACTCTGCAGGAGAGACGCTCAGTAACTCGGTACGGGCTTTTGTTAAAGTTTCGAGAACATACCTTCACCGAAGAGTCAAGCAGTATATTGCTCCCTCCTACGTATATCTCGCGAAGAGACCATGAGGATAAAATCAGAGAGATTAGAGCCCACACAGAATCATACCGACAATCCTTCTTTCCCCGAACAATACGAGACTGGAATAGAAGGGAGAACCGATAGAGGTACTCAGGGTACCCTCCGCCACACACCGTCAGGTGGCTTGCGGAGTATGGATGTAGATGTAGATGTATTGAGGACATTAGACAGGTGCCGTTCGTGGTCAAATACGACAGTGCAACCAGCATGCTTGTCTAGCATCAGCATTAATGTTCAAGCATGCATTTCTTGCGGTGTTTCCATCAGCTGTAACTTAGGAATCAGTGGGTTTGGGCGGCATCTTTATTCTTATACTCCTACGAGGCTGTAGAGATCAGGAGGAAACTAGCTGCGAACATCTCATGAAATTCTATATGGTCGTTCTCGACACTCGTCTCCCCGCTACTTCCGGAAGGCCGTTGTGGGTGTTTTCCGTCTTGGCGAACCTCTTTGCCATAGATGTGTGGAATTTTACAGTCTCTTTCCGCTGAGATAGGTGTGTAACTAGTTGCCCGATGTATTCTGCTCGTCAGAACGTTAAGCTTTTTCCACAGATTCTCATTCGTAATTACACAGTGAACTGTTTTATTTCCAAAGCAACACGGGACTCCAACTGGAGATAAATCACCCATGTACTGGAAGGAGAATAGGGTACCCCATAATTTATAGTGAATAATGGAAGAGTTTATTAACCAGAAATAGAATAATAGCGTAATAGAGAGAAGTACTAGCCTCTCGGGAGCACTGATCGTTATCACACCCAAGAAATCATTGGGCAGTACAAAGAAATAGACATTCTGTTGTGATTATTGCTACTTGAATAGTAAAATGATGACAGATGCGTATCTGATACTGAATATTACGGATACCCTGTACAGCTTAGCACAATGTAACTACTATTCCACGATAGACCTAAAAATTGGCTACCACCAGTTGGAAGTATATCAGAGGACAGACTGAAGACTACACGTACAGTCTCTTTGGGCCATTACCAGTACTGGTGAATGCCATTTGGCTTAAAAACTGCACCAGCCACATTTCAGTGGTTGTTGAATGGAGTGTGAAGAAGTTTAAGGCTGTGCCAACGCATGGTGTAGATTGATGATATTATTGTTTTTTTTTCAAAGAATGTCGATTAACACGTCCAGTGATCGAAAGAAGTTTTTAAGAGGTTGCATTCTGCATACTTGGCCATAAGCATTGAAACGTGCCACTTTTTACTAAGGGAAGTAAACTGCTTAGGAGATTTGATTTTCCAAGATTATGTGAAAACCCCATATTGCTGAATGCAGTGCACAGTTTCCTGGCACCAGAAGCAAATAAAGAGTTAGACACTTTTAGGATTAGCTAATTACTATAGAAAGTTTGTAAGTAATAGGATTTGTATATATTTCACGACCACTTACTCATCTCTTGAAGAAGAGTGTGAATTTCTAATGGACAGCAGAATATCAAGCCATATCTGAATAACAACTAGGCCTGTGTCGACCCTCCTGAATGATGAAAAGAAATTTATTTTATCATGTGACGCTAGCAACCAGATGACACGTTGTGTCTGAGTCAAAAAGTATAGGGTAAGGAACATCCAGCAGCTTACACTTGATGAGCATTGAACAAGGTTGAGAATAATTCCTCTACCACAGGGAGGGAGATGTTTAGTTTGATATATTATGTCATGTATTTCAGATGTTATCTGTATAGCAAGAAATTTAAATAGTTCACAGATCAAAAATCATCAAAATGGTTGTTACGTTTAAAGGACGACTGAGGAGACTTACACGATAGGCAATAAAGCTAAGTGAGTTTGATTTTGAAGTGGTTCACATACCAGGTAAATAACTTGGTAACTCAGATGGGTTTAGCAAAAAGATCGGTGTAATACAGACACCGTCGTAGAACAGCCACGTTCTCACAATTATAGACCATTTCTTGTGGTATGTTGCAACGTTCACCATTCTATTGGCGAACACAGAAGTGCATGTGAAGGTAAACGACTGGTTGCTGCAGTCTGGCATCTCTGAGACAATGATCATGGACCAATGTACACTCCTGGACATGAACACTGGTCGGCAGCTGGCCGCCATACAGTCCAACAAAGCACAGCACATGGGACAAATAACATGGCGAAACCCCTAACACTCCTAAGTCAGGCTGTCTGCACAATATGGCAACACTGTAGACTGCGGCGTTTCCTGGAGTAAGACTTGTCACCTGCCATTGTCTAGCAGGAAACAGCGCATCATCGGAGTGCAATGTATTGCAGTCGAAACCACCCATTTCCTAAATTTTCATGGCGACTTGCGTCTGACTGCTGAAGTCCTGGGTCTAATGTTAACACTGCTACAATGCATTTACCTATTTGGCACACCAGTAATAACAGTTCAATCCAGTAATATTTTTGTGACATAGATCTTCGCATATTGTCTGCCTCTGAATGCCACATGCAAGAAGCTCTACTGTTGTTGAGTGACGCTCCACAATAATGTCAGTGATTTGCACTTCATACTTGATAGCAATGGAGGCAGAGGGCCCATTTTTGTGATGAGTACTGTAACACACAAACATGCAAGATATGACTATGGCTCAGAATTAATTTTATAGTTTGCGACCCTATCAGAAAGCCCCACTGAGTTAATTTATGTCATCATTAATCCTTTATATCTCGTTTCTTTTCTTATTAGAAGCGATTAAACATGTAATTTTTAGTCTAGAACCCTTATGATTTTGTCAAGCATCAGTGATTACCCGTGGTGTAATGAGTTTTACTGTCAGTGGTTGATTTCTTATGCTAAATGTATGCGATAAACTGTATCTTGCACTGCTTACTCTATAGCAACGCAGACACACTACAAATTTTGAGATCCACCTACGGATTCACGGAGAAATTAATGCTAAACGAAAGTGATATTTAAGGTACTGAATTAGATGAAGTGTCCTGCTAAGTGGTGGACTAAGGCAATGATAAATTGGTATACTTGGAGTAACGCTATTAACTGAACATGAACTCAGTTTAGTACAGTTTTGAGGATGACATCCATGAATGCAATGAACTGACAATATCCATCTGCGGCGACTGAAGAATAAAACCTAGATGATCTTCTATAGTGATTATATAGCCAGTGCCCGTGAGGATAAAGTACTGAGGGTCGGGAGAGACGAAGAGCCGTGGGAGTTGAGTCTTCCGGAGTGGTAGTTGCACAGAAGTGCCTGGGAGCCTGGTGATTTCTTTTTAATGTCGTGTGACGAGGGCCTCCCGTCGGGGAGACCGTTCGCCTGGTGCAATTCTTTCGATTTGACGCCACTTCGTCGACTTGCGCGTCGATGGGGATGAAATGATGATGATTAGGACAACACAACACCCAGTCCCTGAGCGGAGAAAATCTCCGACCCAGCCGGGAATCGGACCCGGGCCCTTAGGATTGACAGCCTGTCGCGCTCACCACTCAGCTACCGGAGGCGGACAGCCTGGTGATGGCCCGAGGCAGCAATGTTGGAGGCGCTGCAGCAGCTGCAGGTGTCTGGGTCTTTGGCATAATCCTATAAACAGCTGCTGTTCCGACTGGGACTTGGAGTTGACTAGCCTACGAGAGGTCTGCCGGCGATCTACGTACTTGTGCAGAGGAACACAGATGCCTGGTCACATGAGCATGTGACCATGTGGCCACGAGTAGGTCGCCTGCAACTGTAGCGCGGTTTACCGCAATATGTATGCTGAGTTCGCAGATACTGTAGCTGCTGCAGGAAACTTGACGGTAAACAGCGCAGTAATCTGTTGATAAACAGCTGTGGTGCAACAGCAGAGCAGACAGGGAATGAGGAGCAATCACCAGAGCGAAGTGGAAAAAGATAAGAAGGCAACAAGACAACGGAAAATGTTTCTTAAGAAAGAAGCATGAAGAGTCTGCAAAAGGAATGGCAGCAGTCGGCCCTAAGTGGCGATGGAAAAGACACAAGCAGTGGCTGAGCCAATAGTGAAGATTCCATGGGGATGCAGTTCAGGCCTAGACGAACATGGGTCCAGTGGCAACAGCAGGAACTGTTGGCGGGAAGTTAGGTGAGAAGCATAGAGGTAGCAATGGCAATTTCGGCGGCCTGGATAATAGCGAACGAGACTGCTGGGACAGGGCCGGTGACGATCGTGGAAGGAGCCACAGTGTCGGCTGTGGCTGTGGCAGTCATCGCATTGCGTCAACAGCAGGAGCAGCCACAGGAATGACCATGGCAGTCCCGGTGGAGACGGCAGTGCAGAAAGGAAAAGCTGTGAGAAGGACAACTGTGACAGTGCGAGCGGAGGCAGCAGCGGCGGCATGGAGAGGGCTGACCATGATAGCAACAACTGTGCTATTCTAATTTAGGTTTTCCCTAAATCTCTTCAGGCAAATGCCAGATGGTTCCTTTGAAGGGGAACGGCCGATTTCGCTCCTCATCCTTTCCTAATGCAAGCTTGTGTTCCATCTCTAATAACCACGTTGTCGAGACTAATCTCTTCCTCCTCCTCTTCCTCCTCCTCCTCCTCCTCCAGGAACGGCTGTGGCAGCGGTTTTCGACGTCGTCGAGACGACTGGATGCGAGAGGGCGGCCACGATAGTGCTTATGGCGAGAGGCCCATTGAGGGAGAAGATACAGAAAACGAACCAATAACTGAAGGCACAGAGAAACACGAGAAAGACGCTGAATGATGACAGTATCGAAGTAAAGGCACGTAAAAGGACACTGGAACAGATACATGAGAGAGAGAGAGAAGAAAGGCAGGAACGTGAGGGTGCTGACACGGCAATGAAAAATGTAAAGCAGTTGAAAAATACGTAAACAGTGAAAAGGCGAAGCTAGGCTTCAACATAACGATGGGGAACACATCTGGAGACAGTGCAGTACACGTGAAGCGCGAACTCGTCGACATCGTCGTCTTAGTACCGTCTGGGTACCGCCATCCACGGCAAGAGTGCCTTATCTCTGTCTACCAGGCGACACTTGCCGTGGCATGGCAGCATTGGGTTCGGTATGTCAGAGGGGAGGTAGCCAGGTGATAGACGAGATAAGGAGCTGACACAGCAGCCAGCGAAACGTAAGCAGGAGTAGATGCACATGGAGCTGGAGCAGGTGTCATGGGAGCAGCTGGCGCCAGACGAGCTGCTGACGCCAAACCGCTGATGCTGGATGAGTCGGCGGAGCCAGATTCACCGGCTCAGTAATTGAACAGACCTGCAATGCAGGACCTGGGAGGGCTCAAGACAAAGGAATCATTGATAGTGGTTGAGGAGAAGGCAGAGAAGACCACTTGCGGGCGTATTTGACAGCACAGTGATGCATGACGAAGCGTCGAGGGGTGCTGAGATGTGTGGAGGCGATGATGCCAGTGGACCAGCAATGCACGGGCCAGGAGCGGGTGGACCAGTGAGGTGTCAGCTGGTGACGGGCAGGGCAGCGATGTGTGTCTTGATGAACAGCAAGCTGGTGGAATGCATGGCAGCAGGGGGCGTCCCAGCAGAGTGCAGGCATGTAGCAGTAATCAGCAGGACAGCGATGTGTAGAGTAGCAAACGCATTGGTCCAATGGGCAGCACCATGCTGAGCGGTGTGTACAGGATGTTTCAAAAATGACCGGTATATTTGAAACGGCAATAAAAACTAAACGATCAGCGATAGACATACACCGTTTGTTGCAACATGCTTGGGACAACAGTACATTTTCAGACGGACAAATTTTCGAAATTACAGTAGTTACAATTTTCAACAATAGATGGCGCTGCAAGTGATGTGAAAGATATAGAAGACAACGCAGTCTGTGGGTGCGCCATTCTGTACGTCGTCTTTCTGCTGTAAGCGTGTGCTGTTCACAACGTGCAAGTGTGCTGTGGACAACATGGTTTATTCCTTAGAACAGAGGATTTTTCTGGTGTTGGATTCCACCGCCTAGAACACAGTATTGTTGCAACAAGACGAAGTTTTCAACGGAGGTTTAATGTAACCAAAGGACCGAAAAGCGATACAATAAAGGATCTGTTTGAAAAATTTCAACGGACTGGGAACGTGACGGATGAACGTGCTGGAAAGGTAGGGCGACCGCGTACAGCAACAAGAGAGGGCAACGCGCAGCTAGTGCAGCAGGTGATCCAACAGCGGCCTCGATTTTCCGTTCGCCATGTTGCAGCTGCGGTCCAAATGACGCCAACGTCCACGTATCGTCTCATGCGCCAGAGTTTACACATCTATCCATACAAAATTCAAATGCGGCAACCCCTCAGCGCCTCTACCATTGCTGCATGAGAGACATTCGCTAACGATATAGTGCGCAGGATTGATGACGGCGATATGCATGTGGGCAGCATTTGGTTTACTGACGAAGCTTATTTTTACCTGGACGGCTTCGTCAATAAACAGAACTGGCGCATATGGAGAACCGAAAAACCCCATGTTGCAGTCCCATCGTCCCTGCATCCTCAAAATGTACTGGTCTGGGCCGCCATTTCTTCCAAAGGAATCATTGACCCATTTTTCAGATCCGAAACGATTACTGCATCACCCTATCTGGACATTCTTCGTGAATTTGTGGCGGCACGAACTGCCTTAGACGACACTGCGAACACCTCGTGGTTTATGCAAGATGGTGCCCGGCCACATCGCACGGCCGACGTCTTTAATTTCCTGAATAAATATTTCGATGATCGTGTGATTGCTTTGGGCTATCCGAAACATACAGGAGGCGGCGTGGATTGGCCTCCCTATTCGCTTGACATGAACCCCTGTGACTTCTTTCTGTGGGGACACTTGAAACACCAGGTGTGCCGCCAGAATCCAGAAACAATTGAACAGCTGAAGCAGTACATCTCATCTGCATGTGAAGCCATTCCGCCAGACACGTTGTCAAAGGTTTCGGGTAATTTCATTCAGAGACTACGCCATATTATTGCTACGCATGGTGGATATGTGGAAAATATCGTACTATAGAGTTTCCCAGACCGCAGCGCCATCTGTTGTTGACAATTGTAACTACTGTAATTTCGAAAGTTTGTCTGCCTGAAAATGTACTGTTGTCCCAAGCATATTGCAACAAACGGTGTATTTCTATCGCTGCTCGTTTAGTTTGTATTGCCGTTTCAAATATACCGGTCATTTTTTAAACACCCTGTTGGTGGGTCAGTGGAGTGCCAGTCGTTGGCAAGGGCACCAGCGGCACGTAAGGCGCTGTGTGGGAGATGGAATGGAGCCATGGCTGGTGGCGGAGGTAGTCAGTGGAGGAGGAGGCATCTCCACAAATATCTGATCCAACACCAGAGCAGCATGGATGTCTGTAGTCTGCCTGCACTTCTGCAGTATCTCCTCTTGCAAGGTTTATAGTTGTTCCCAGTAGTGGAGTAAAATGGAGTCCATGGAGGTCACAGAGAAGAGCATGACACAGAGATTCCACATAAATGACGAGTTCTACATTTATTACAAAATCAGAACCCATGATGCCAGCTAAAGCACATGTCCTACAAAAGAACAGAACAGAGAAGAAAAACACACAATATCAATATCCTCACCACTAACTGAAGAGACCTGGTGAATTGTGGACTAAGGCAGTGATAGTTTGGCACACTTCAAGTAATACTGTTTATTGAACATAATCTCACTTTAGTACAGTTTGAGGACAAAGTTCACGCATGTGGCAATGTCTGTGGTGTTGCAGCGGCTGCAGGTGTCAGGGTCTGACTGCATGGCTGACGATCCGTGTACAAGCTGAACTGACCAACGAGGGAATGAGCAGCAAATTAAGTACTCGTGTTGAAGAACATAGGTGTGCAGTTATATGGACAGAGCAGCAGTCTGTTGATAAACAGCTGCTTTGAGATGATGTAGGGACCATCCCTAGCTTGCAGAGCATATCCAAGAAAGACAATGGCCAAATATGCAGCAGCCCAGCCCTGCATATGCTACATCTGATTTAAACAACAAAATTGTCTATTTTTGAGACAACTCAGAGTGGAAGGAAGTTGCTAGCGGTGGTGCCAGCAGTCGTCTACAGGTGTGTCTAACTGCTATTACACAGAGGAACAATATTCACTTCATAACTATTCTTCTAACATATAGGTAATATGCGTTGAACAAAACTCAAATTCGTGTCATCGACAGTCGAGTCGAGGATCTTCAGAGACGTCTGTATAGTGAAAAACTTGGTGTACACGAAGGAGATATCTGTGACCATTAGAACAGATTACTGAGTCAAGTTTGTGAGAAGACCGAACGTGTAAAGGTTTTCTTCAGTTTTTGTTAAAGAATTTCTTCAAAAATTTGCAACTCCTTTAATGAAACAGGAAGTACAAATCTAGACTGCACTGGTCTGCACTGTGATTAGAATTGAGAACTCAGGCCGCCCTTGAGTCACAAGGTGTGTGTGAAACCAATGAGATGACGATACGCTGCTAAGCCTCATAACTCAACGTTAAAAGTCAACAGTTGTTACTTATGTGAAATATGGCATTCTTGGAGTCCAAAAATTAAATTTTCTATCTCAGTGTCTCATCTTACGTGAAGATTATGTGATGTATTCATTAAAGTGGAAAGGGAACACCAAGTGATTTTACAGGAGCAACTCAGCTCCACGTGCAGAAGTAAATGCATTGTCACAGGGTTGTCAAATATTTGCAACGGTGATGCCAAATCTTCGCTGTGCCAGGGCAGCTACATAGTGAAATGCTTATCGTACTCGTATTAAATGGGCGCTCAGAGTTGAAGCGCGAGCGCGTTTGGTTTTAAGCGGCGTTATATGGGTTAGATTTGAACTACAATTCCTCATTTCTTAATCTTTATGGTGTGGAAGGGGTTGCTAATGCAGATTTATATAATTTCAGTCCACTTATATTAGAGCTAGTGATATTGGTTTCAGCTCATACAGCATGTGAAATATTAAGGTATGCAATTTTCCACCACATTACAACTTTCTCAAAATACAAATGAATAAAATAATTGCTTTTATAATTCGCTGGGAGGATCAGTTTGGATTCCGTAGAAATGTTGGAACACGTGAGGCAATACTGATCTTACGACTTATTTTAGAAGAAATATTAAGAAAAGGCAAACCTACGTTTCTAGCATTTGTAGACTTGGAGAAAGCTTTTGACAATGTTGACTGGAATACTCTCTTTCAAATTCTGAAGGTGGCAGGGGTAAAATACAGGGAGCGAAAGGCTATTTACAATTTGTACAGAAACCAGATGGCAGTCATAAGAGTCGAGGGGTATCAAAGGGAAGCAGTGGTTGGGAAAGGAGTGAGACAGGATTGTAGCCTCTCCCCGATGTTATTCAATATGTATATTGAGCAAGCAGTAAAGGAAACAAAAGAAAAATTCGGAGTAGGTATTAAAACTCATGCAGAAGAAGTAAAAACTTTGAGGTTCGCCGATGACATTGTAATTCTGTCAGAGACGGCAAAGGACTTGGAAGAGCAGTTGAACGGAATGGACAGTGTCTTGAAAGGAGGATATAAGATGAGCATCAACAAAAGCAAAACGAGGATAATGGAATGTAGTCAAATTAAATCGGGTGATTCTGAGGGAATTAGATTAGGAAATAAGACACTTAAAGTAGTAATGGCAGTCATAAGAGTCGAGGGGCATGAAAGGGAAGCAGTGGTTGGGAAAGGAGTGAGACAGGGTTGTAGCCTCTCCCCGATGTTATTCAATCTGTATATTGAGCAAGCAGTAAAGGAAACAAAAGAAAAATTTGGAGTAGGTATTAAAATTCATGGAGACGAAGTAAAAGCTTTGAGGTTCGCCGATGACATTGTAATTCTGGCAGAGACGGCAAAGGACTTGGAAGAGCAGTTGAACGGAATGGACAGTGTCTTGAAAGGAGGATATAAGATGAACATTAACAAAAGCAAAACGAGGATAATGGAATGTAGTCAAATTAAATCGGGTGATGCTGAGGGAATTAGATTAGAAAATGAGACACTTAAAGTAGTAAAGGATTTTTGCTATTTGGGGAGCAAAATAACTGATGATGGCCGAAGTAGAGAGGATATAAAATGTAGACTGGAAATGGCAAGGAAAGCGTTTCTGAAGAAGAGAAATTTGTTAACATCGAATATAGATTTAAGTGTCAGGAAGTCATTTCTGAAAATATTTGTTTGGAGTGTAGCCATGTATGGAAGTGAAACATGGACGATAACTAGTTTGGACAAGAAGAGAATAGAAGCTTTCGAAATGTGGTGCTACAGAAGAATACTGAAGATAAGGTGGATAGATCACGTAACTAATGAGGAGGTATTGAATAGGATTGGGGAGAAGAGAAGTTTGTGGCACAACTTGACTAGAAGAAGGGATCGGTTGGTAGGACATGTTTTGAGGCATCAAGGGATCACAAATTTAGCATTGGAGGGCAGTGTGGAGGGTAAAAATCGTAGAGGGAGACCGAGAGATGAGTACACTAAGCAGATTCAGAAGGATGTAGGTTGCAGTAGGTACTGGGAGATGAAGAAGCTTGCACAGGATAGAGTAGCATGGAGAGCTGCATCAAACCAGTCTCAGGACTGAAGACCACAACAACAACAACAACAGTTTAATAAGTCACAGCTGGAAAATAATAATGCGAATTCTTTACAGACAAATGGAAAAACTGGTAGAAGCCGACCTCGCTGAAGATCAGTTTGGATTCCGTAGAAATATTGGAGCATGTGAGGCAATACTGACCTTACGACTTATCTTAGAACAAAGATTAAGGAAAGGCAAACCTACGTTTCTAGCATTTGTAGACTTAGAGAAAGCTTTTGACAATGTTGACTGGAACACTCTCTTTCAAATTCTAAGGGTGGCAGGGGTAAAATACAGGGAGCGAAAGGCTATTTACAATGTGTACAGAAACCAGATAGCAGTTACAAGAGTCGAGGGGCATGAGAGGCAAGCAGCGGTTGGGAAGGGAGTGAGACAGGGTTGTAGCCTCTCCCCGATGTTATTCAATCTGTATATTGAGCAAGCAGTAAAGGAAACAAAAGAAAAATTCGGAGTAGGTATTAAAATCCATGGAGAAGAAATAAAAACTTTGAGGTTCGCCGATGACATTGTAATTCTGTGAGAGACAGCAAAGGACTTGGAAAAGCAGTTGAACGGAATGGACAGTGTCTTGAAAGGAGGAGATAAGATGAGCATCAACAAAAGGAAAGTGTGGATAATGGAATGTGGTCGAATTAAGTCACGTGATGCTGATGGAATTAGATTAGGAAATGAGACACTTAAAGTAGTAAAGAAGTTTTGCTATTTGGGGAGAAAAGTAACTGATGATGGTTGAAGTATAGAGGATATAAAATGTAGACTGGCAATGGGAAGGAAAGCGTTTCTGAAGAAGAGAAATTTGTTAACATCGAGTATAGATTTCAGTGTCAGGAAGTCATTTCTGAAAGTATTTGTATGGAGTATAGCCATGTATGGAAGTGAAACATGGACGATAAATAGTTTGGACAGAAAGAGAATAGAAGCTTTCGAAATGTGGTGCTACAGAAGAATGCTGAAGATTAGGTGGGTAGATCACATAACTAATGATGAAGTATTGAATAGAATTGGGGAGGAGAGGAGTATGTGGCACAACCTGACAGAAAGGTGGGACCGGTTAGTAGGACATGTTTTGAGGCATCAAGGGATCACAAATTTAGCATTGGAGGGCAGTGTGCAGGGTAAAAATCGTAGAGGGAGACCAAGAGATGAATACACTAAGCAGACTCATAAGGCTGTGGGTTGCAGTAAGTACTGGGAGATGTAGAAGCTTGCACAGGATAGGGTAGCATGGAGAGCTGCATCAAACCAGTCTCAGGACTGAAGACCACAACAACAACAACAAAGTAGTAAAGGAGTTTTGGTATTTAGGAAGTAAAATAACTGATGATGGTCGAAGTAGAGAGGATATAAAATGTAGACTGGCAATGGCAAGGAAAGCGTTTCTGAAGAAGGGAAATTTGTTAACATCGAATATAGATTTATGTATCAGGAAGTGGTTTCTCAAAGTATTTGTTTGGAGTGTAGCAATGTATGGAAGTGAAACATGGACGATAAATAGTTTGGAGAAGAAGAGAATAAAAGCTTTCGAAATGTGGTGCTACAGAAGAATGCTGGAGATTAGATGGGTAGATCACGTAACTAATGAGGAAGTACTGAATAGGATTGGGGAGAAGAGAAGTTTGTGGCACAACTTGACCAGAAGAAGGGATCGGTTGGTAGGACATGTTCTGAGGCATCAAGGGATCACCAATTTAGTATTGGAGGGCAGCGTGGAGGGTAAAAATCGTAGAGGGACACCAAGAGATGAATACAGTAAGCAGATTCAGAAGGACGTAGGTTGCAGTAGGTACTGGGAGATGAAGATGCTTGCACAGGAAAGAGTAGCATGGAGAGCTGCATCAAACCAGTCTCAGGACTGAAGACAACAACAACAACTAACAATGGAATAAAAAGTAACTGGAAATCAACCTTCGCCTACGTGTCTCGAAGCGGTAAGACATTAAACACTTTGCTCATCGAAATCGACTGTGTCTACGCACTGTCTTGTGCCACATACAAATAAAATTTCACGAGTACCAAGAGAATACAGAAACATGTTGGTTGGAATGGAAGCAAGAAGAAACGCAATTGACTAATTAGTCCTTGCCACGCAGCAATCAATTCATCTGAGTATTCCAGCAGCGATTAAGCAGTGCTGCTGCAAGGCGGTAACAGTCAGCATGGGCCAGGGCTGTGCAGTCGCCGTTGGTGCACTGGTTATTTTCGCGTTTAGCTGTACCTGTTAAAATATACCGATAAAACTAATATCGCAATAGATTAATATGGGCCCGGTCTACCAAATTGGCACTTAAATTTCGATTTAAAAATCGTTTTGTTTCTAGTCGGAAACAAACTGACGCTTTCAAACGACGCTTGGCGTCAGGTGAAAGATGTAATGAGCAGCATTTCTATGGACTGGCTCCTGTTTCACAGTGAAAAAACTAAATTGCGAATACCTGCCAGAGAGACACGCTGTATAATCCGTACCAACTAGCCTGTTAATTTCGTTCGTGATGTTCTCTTGTTGTTTGGTCGCTAAATGATGTGAAAAATCCAAATTCATGTCAATGATGCTTTCTTCAAATCTTTCCAGTGACTTTCTTTGTGTGTTGTTGCTTGGTACTCATAAAGCAGACCATAATGGTTGCTACCACGAGGTATTGGATCGAGGTTGCCAGAAGGCTTATAAATCGTATACGAAATTAAATGTCACAAGTGCAACAGCACTTGATTACCCGGAATATTCTGTGACATGCATTTTATTTGTTCTCAAGGTGTTAAATCAACAGGAATTGCTTCAGAGTTCTGCCTGTGACACTGGCCTCCCATTGTCGTCTTTTATTATTGGGTTTTTCTGATTCTCGTAGGGACGGAATGGCGACGTAAATGTGCTATTCTGCAAGGCGAAACATCAACATTCCATTGTTCCAGATTCACTCTGGTCATGTGCATAGACACGAAATAGGGATAGGAAAGATCTTGCTTGTGGACGAATAAGAGTAATGTTATTAACAATAACAGATTAATAGTGAATGAAGTTTATTGCATTACCGAAGAAGGTTGACGATTAAAAATAAATTAAAATAGGCTGATCGTTCAGTTGTCATAAAGAAAGGTTTTCTTAGTATTTTGTTAGTGAACTCCGTTCTGGCTATTTTCAGAGGAAAAGGAAGAAACTGCACCATTATACACTGGTAGTCTAGTGGATCTGAACCAGTAACTACCCTTGCTTAGATCACAAGATGACTATGGCGTCACGGAGCAACTTGATACTAGTTGAGTTAGCTCTCTGCCATTGCTCTGGTGGTAGTTGATGCAGACAGTTCACAACATGAAGTACAAAAGCAGTTAATTATTTAAGCGCAGAATTACTTTCCTAGTGTTGCAAAACTAAATTTACGATCCCAATGTCACTTAAATGCGATGACTATTCAGATTACTTCATCAGTATGAAAAGGGAATATTAAAACAATTTAGCAGGATTACCCAGAAGATGAAACAGTAAATACTACACACACTTGCGACCTCAAACGGACTGTATCTACGTCCGGTCTTGTGTCGCACACAGCTACAAAATCAGGAATGCAAGCAAAATGTGGAGATATTATGGATAACAGACTAATACATCGATAACACAGAGTAATAAATTAGACTGCAGATTCACAAGAAAAACTGAATCTATGACTATCGAAGCAGAAACAAAATAAAACAAATAGGCAAATGTGCAGTTGAGCACTTTCATACGCTTTTACCTTCAGATCTATCATAAGTAATGCATACTCCAACTTGTTCACCGTTTCAGTGATTCATCCCGTCTGGTTTGATACCGAGATGATGAATAAAATACGGATTCTGTTAGTGACAGTTGCTTCGAATCTTTCCAGAGATTTCCTCTTATTTTGTTGCTGATGTAGGCTAGCATTCACGAAGCAGACGACTATGGCTATTTGTGAGAGGAGGTCGCCAGGAGACAAATGGCATGGAGAGCAAAGTTTAGTCACTTACTTTGACAGTTGCAGTTAGCACCTCAGTCAAAACAGTATCGAAAAGACGTTCTAAGATACAGTTTTTGCGGCAAAATTGGAACTGATTTCGAAATCAGCTACCGTTTTAGAAAGTGAGTTTTTCTATCCCCATTTGGTACCCAAGTACATGACCAGTGATTCTGAAAGAGTGGAATTTTAGATGCTTCGCCACGCAGAATACGCACACTTACCTCTCCATCTCATTCTCAGGAAAATAGCAAAAGTCAAATACCAAATGCGACAACAGGAGGCCGATGACACAGGCAGAGCTCTGCAAACAATTTCTGTTGATTTAGCACCGTGACGACAGATAAATTTATGCCACTGTATATTACTCAACAATCGAATAGCTTGTATGACTCTGCCACTAATACAAATAGCTACGAATTTGCGATTACGACCACGGTTTATCATTGACACAGCTAGTGGTTTTAGAGTTGCATATGGAAATGGAAGACTATATTTGATAATTTTGTTCTGCTGCTCATACACAGTTCAGTAAACCAATATGGAAATTCTGGGTAATCAAGTTCGTGCTTCACTTTTGATGTTAGATTACGATTACAATTCATAAGCCCTCAGGAAACCTCGATCCAATCCAATACCTCGTGCAAACAGGCATAGCGGTCAGCTTTACGAGCATCAGGCAACAACACACAAAAGAGGTAGCTGGAAAGATTCGAAGGAACCATTAGCGACATGGATATGGATGCCATTCATCACTTAGGTACCAAACAAGAACGGAACGTTATGAAAGCAATGAACTGTTCAGTTCTAACGAAACTATCCGTCTGGGCTATGGGCATTTCTGCTTATATATTTCTGCTTTATATATATATATGCTACAGAGGGTTAGGAGCATTTTAGTGTATTCACATTGACGTCTCGGTGACAAAATTCGCCTGATGTAAATCCTATGGAACCCGTCTAGGTCGCTGTCGGGTGTCACCACCACTTACGCAAATCAGCGGTCCGTTATTTACTCGAATTACATGACCTGTGCGCAGGCATCTAATACCACATACCTCCACAAACCTACCAACAAACTGTTGTAGCCCTGATACGCAGAATCAGTGACGCATTTTGTTCCAGACACGGCCAAACTAGCTATTAAGCGGGTGGTCATAATATTTTGGCTCATCAATGTAATTATTCCATTTCACATAGTAATCAATTCATTAGAAGATTTAAAGAAAAGCACTGAAAAGTATGTTCAAACTAAACTAAACTTTTCTTTAAATCTTCTAATGAATTGATTACTGTGTGAAATGGAATAATTACACTGATGAGCCAAAATATTATGACCACCCGCTTAATAGCTAGTTTGGCCATGTCTGGAACGAAATGCATCACTGATTCTGCGTATCAGGGATACAACAGTTTGTTGGTAGGTTTGTGGAGGTATGTTGTATTAGATGCCTGCGCACAGGTCATGTAATTCGAGTAAATAATGGGCCGCTGATTTGCGTAAGTGGTGGTGACACCCGATAGCGACCTAGACGGGTTCCGTAGGATTTACATCAGGCGAATTTGGTCACCGAGACGTCAATGTGAGTACACTAAAATGCTCCTCAAACCACTGTAGCATGGTTCTAGCTCCGAGACACGGACAGTTTAACTGAGGAGAGATGACAACGCCGTAAGGGAATGCACCAAGCATGAAGGTATGCACGTGGTTCACAGCTGTCAGCGTGTCTTCGATTACTACCACAGGTCCCATAAAAGCGTAGTAGACTCTCATAGCATGACACTGCTCCTGCCAGCCTGCGCCTGTGGCGCGCTACACGTTCCGAGCGGCTGTTCACTTCGATGACGGCGATTGTGGAGACGAACATCGACCTAGTGGATAAAAAATGTAATTCACCTAAAGAGCCGACAAGTTTCTATTGATCGACAATCGAACCCTGATGGTCCCATGCACACTGCAATCGCAATTGACAATGTTGCTCGGTCAAAATGTGAACACGTAGAGGTTGTCTGCTGCGGAGCTCCATGTCAACAGTGTACGATGAACAGTGGCGTATGAAACACTTGTGCGTGCACCACCACTGTTCTCCCTTCGGCAGAGATGCCACAGATCACCATCTATTCTACTTTATAGAGCAGACAGGCCTCAGAACCCCACGTTCTGTGAAGAGATGTAGACGTCCAACCATTTAGCGCCTGGTAGTAGATTCACTGTCCTAACTACTTCCGTAGATGCTCACGACAGTAGCACGTGAACATTCGGCAAGCTTCGCCGTTTTTGAATTACTCGTTCACAGGCTCTGCATAATAATAATGTGTCGTTTGTCAAAGTCGCTTACCACAATAGATTTCCCCATTTGCAGCCCAAATCTTCGCGAGGGTGATCCTCCGTCCGTGTCTCCTTCGCTTACATAGTTTTGTTACCGCATCACAGAGCTCGTAACGCCAACAGGTGGCATCAAATCTCGTGGTAGGCAGGGGTCATAATATTCTGGCTGATCTATGTTGTTAACTGCGTTTTTCTTGCTTCCATCCCCGTCAAAATACTTCTGCATTCTTGTGATAGTCGTGAAATTCAATTTGTATGCGGGACAAGATTGCACGTAGACACAGTCGATTTCGAAGATCAGAGTGTTTGATATCTTACTGTTTCGTGATGTGTGGGTGAAGATTGATTTCCAGTTACTGTTTGTTACATTGAAATAAGCTATAGTTGCGATTTATAACAGTAAGTTTTTTATTCATTTGTGTTTTGGGGAAATTGTAACTGTGATGAAAAATTATATACCTCAATATTCCACATGCCATTTACTGCGTGAGCAGAAAGTATTTTCTCTGCTTTTGATATAGCTACACTGATATTGTATAACACCAGCGTCAAAAGACCCCTTCCACGCCGGAAAGCCTCAAAAATGAGAAAGTCTAGATTAAATCTAACTGAATGCTTTAAATATATATAGCCTGAAAGGAGACGTTAGAAAGTATCTGCAGGTAACGTCGCTTAAAAACCAAACGCGCTCGCGCTTCAACTCTGGGAGCTCACATAAGATGAGCACGACAAGCATTTCACAACATAGCTGCCCCTGGCACAGCTAAGACTTGGCAACATCGTTACAAATATTTGGCAGTCCTGGAGCAGAGCGTTTACTTCTGCATGTGGCCCGAACTGTTCCAGTAAATTCACGTGGCATTACCTTTCCACTTCGATTAATATGCTACGTAATCCTCATGCAAGATGAGATACTGAGATAGAAAATTTAATTTTTGGACTCCAAGGTGCCGTACTTCACATAAGTAACAACTGTTCTTAATTTTTAACGTTGCCTTGTGAGACTTAGCAGCTAATCGTCAGCTCAGTGGTTCCACACTCGTCTTGTGATGCAAGGGCGGCATAAGTTCTCAGTTCTAATTATAGTGCAGACCAGTGCACTCTAGGCTCCTACTTTCCTTTTCATTTAGTGGAGCTGCAAATTTTGTAAGAAATTCTTTAACAAAATCTGAAGAAAACCTTTACATATTAAGTCTTCTTACAAGCTCGACTCAGTAACCTGGGTTAATGGTCATAGACATCTGCTTCAAGAATACCACGCTCCTTCACTATGTAAATGTCTCTGAAGATCCTCCATTCGACTGCCGACGACACGAATTTGAGTTTTGTTTGCCACATCTTACCCATATGTCAGATGAATAGTTATGAAGTGAACACAGTTCCTCTGTGTAATAGCAATTAGACACACCTGTGGACGTTGACTGACATCTTCATTAGCAACTTCCTTTCATTCTGGGTGTCTTCATAGATGGGCTGCTTTGTTGGTTAGAATCTAATTCAGTATCTTAAGTTTTACTTTGGGTTAGCATTAATTTCTTCATGAATCCATACGTGGATCTTAAAATGTGTAATGGGCCTGCGTTGCTACAGAGCTTGTGCCCCAACGTATTAACACTGTTTATTGCACACATTTACCGCTAGGAATCAACCAACGACAGTTCAAATGGTTCAAATGGCTCTGAGCACTATGGGACTTAACATCGATGGTCATCAGTCCCCTAGAACTTAGAACTACTTAAACCTAACTAACCTAAGGACATCACACAACACCCAGCCATCATGAGGCAGAGAAAATCCCTGACCCCGCCGGGAATCGAACCCGGGAACCCGGGCGTGGGAAGCGAGAACTCTACCGCACGACCACGAGATGCGGGCAACCAACGACAGTAAAACTGATTACACCATTGTTAATCACCGTAACTTGACGAAAACGTACGAATTGCTGACGATAAATTGCTTGGAGTATTGTTTCTAGAGAAAAAGTAACGATGCATAAAACATTAAGTATATAATTAAACAACGTAGTAAGGTAGTCACACTGCATTACGAACTATAAAATTAATTTTGAGCAATATTCATGTCTTGCATACTAGTGTAATGCAATACTCATCATATGAAAACAGGTGCCGGCCGCGGTGGTCTCGCGGTTCTAGGCGCGCACTCCGGAACCGTGCGACTGCTACGGTCGCAGGTTCGAATTCTGCCTCGGGCATGGATGTATGTGATGTCCTTAGGTTAGTTAGGTTTAAGTAGTTCTAAGTTCTAGGGGACTGATGACCACAGTAGTTGAGTCCCATAGTGCTCAGAGCCATTTCAACCATTTTTTTTTTTTTTTTTTTTTTTTTTTTTTTTTTTTTTTTTTTTTTTTTTTTTTTTTGAAAACAGGTTGTCTGCCTCCATTGCTATCGAGCCCGAAATACAAATAGTAGACATATGATAATTAACCGAAACCGTCAGCCGCCAACAGGTGTTGTTGATATGCCTCAATGGGGGACAGCTGAAAATGTGTGCCTCGACTGGGACTCGAACCCGGGATCTCCTGCTTACATGACAGACATTCTATGCATCTGAGCCACCGAGGGCAGAGAGGATAGCGCGACTGCAAGGACTTACGCCTAGCACGCTTCCCCTGAAACCTACATTCCCAACTGTCCACAACCTACATTCGTAATGTTCCTAAAAGATATTTGCCCATACACTCATTACTTGCGTCAACTAAAGTGACGATTCCCGTAAGAGTTCGAGCAAAGTGTGTGCATTCGTACGAAGAAGGTCAATGGCCGAATAGCTTTTAGCTATATGAAGATAGTAACTGTTCCGAAAGAGAACAGATACCAATGGGGACCAGCAGCTTCTCTAGAAAGAAATGATAATTAATTGATCTTCTTCTGTGTGAATGCGCATTCTTTGCCCGAACTCTTGCGGGAATCGTCACCTTAGTTGGCGCGAGTAATGAGTGAATGGGTAAATATGCTTTAGGAACATTACGAATGTAGGTTTTGGACAGTTGGGAATGTGGGTCTCACGGGAAGCGTGCAAGGGATA
Source organism: Schistocerca gregaria (assembly GCF_023897955.1). Lineage (NCBI taxonomy): Eukaryota > Metazoa > Arthropoda > Insecta > Orthoptera > Acrididae > Schistocerca > Schistocerca gregaria. The sequence goes on along the minus strand of NC_064931.1, from coordinate 178,190,044 downwards.
AGTCCCTGCAGTCGCGCTATCCTCTGTGTCCTCGGTGGCTCGCTCTATCCGTCTGCCATGTAAGCAGGAGATCCTGGGTCGAGTCCCGATCGGGTCACACATTTTCAGCTGTTCCCTTGAGGTATATCAACAACACCTGTTGGCAGCTGAGGGTTTCGGTAAATTACCATTTCTTTCTAGAGAAGCTGCATGGTCATCAATGGTATCTGTTCTTTCGGAACAGTTACTATCTTCATGTAGTAGACATATCTTGCGGAGCATCACTCAGCAAAAGTAAAGCATATTATACTCTACAAAACGATGATCAGTAGCTGACGCTTTCGACACAGGGCGAGGGAGCACAGCACCGCCGCTTCAGCCGCTGCCGTGTGCCAGCAAGGGTGTCCTGAAGAGATCTGATGCATATGGCGTTCAGTGGCAGACAGTCTGCCAAGAAATCTGTCGCAAAAATGTTATTGGGCGGAACTGTTATTACCAGTGTGTGAGAAAGTGTAAGACATTGTAGCTGGGCTATCATTACCCTCAGGACTTCAGTATTCAGACGAAAGGGGCTATAAAAACGTAGGCAACGAGTGGTTTCGACTGCGAAGCATTGCATTCGGATGACATACTGTTTACCGCTAGACCACAGGCATAGACGTAGCGTAACACCTACAGTGTTACCAGATTGTGGAGATAGCTGGACGATATTTTCAGGGTGGCCATGTCGCCATCGGCGCAGACTTTGATTCTGTGGCGGCCGACTGCATGCCAGTTTTTCTGTCAATGAGTGTACCAACTACATGTCACAGCTGATGAAGCAGTTGTGTCAGTTGTTACATATTCGTAGACTAAGAACTAGTCCATTACATTCCTTAAGTTAACAGGAGTCCGCCACCGGTAGCCGAGTGGTCAACGTGACAGAATGTCAATCCTAAGGGCCCTGGTTCGATTCGGTGGTTTCCTCCGCTCAGGGACTGGGTGTTGTGTTGTCCTAATCATCATCATTTCATCCTCATCGACGCGCAAGTCGCCGAAATGGCGTCAAATCGAAAGACTTGCCCTGGCGAACTGTCCACCCGACGGGAGGCCCTAGTCGCACGACATTTACATTTTTTAGTTAACAGGAGGACAGAGCGCATTGTCGAACAGACGGTGAGATGCTGATCTATTGCATCAATAGCCACCATAATAACTAGGATGTTTACTTGTCGTATGTTGTAGCAGTGTATCTAATTTGAAAAAGTACGATAACTTTGGAGAAAGCATAGGTAAGAGGAAGGGTATGACGCATGGGACCCTTGGAGAAGCCTCGTGCGAAATGCCCTATGTATTAAGATCGCGAAACAAAATTATTTTGTTGGAGTTATACATGAAGTGGAGTTTCCAGAGGCAATCTACTGAATAATGCGATAGTCTAATGACGTAGCGATAGCTCATGCAGTTGATAGTGTATCTATGGGTATGGATCATGAACATCGCACCTTTCGAAAAGGAGGAGGTAGAGTTATTGTAGCTTCCCTTTCCCAGATAGCATCACCAGGATCATAGACGGTAGAGTTATTTCATTTTCTTAAGAGATTCACTGTGAAGGATTTCGTTGCCTTGCATTTATATTTTCATGTGTGTGAATTTTTGATGACGATGATAATTACAGGTCCGTTATAGTACTATGCTTGACATTTGTTGTTATTAAGGTGACAGTATGTTTTTTCCATAATTTAGATGTGAAATGATTGCGTTGTAGATTATTTGGGTATACTTAGTGATTTACTCTTGTGCCATAGTGCGCTGGTAGGAGATTAATGATGTATTGCTTTTAAGCAATTTTTGTATGATGATTAGTTAGGGATTTATACTACTTACGGAACGTAGAGGATATGCTTCATTTGTTTTGAGGGGTGTGTACCTAAAACTATGTTTGTTTTGTCATAAGTAATCGCGGGGACAGGCATATTGTGACATGGAGGTAAAAGAGAACGCGTTTTGTGCAATGCCCGACCCTGTTGGGCCAGACTGACACAGAGGCATGCAATGTTCGATTGCTTTCATGCAAAGTGTCTCATGCAGAATGTCTCTGCAACGACCGTTCAGCGAACGTTGCTTTATATTGGCCTTTGTAGCTGGTGCCTCGTTCATGTTCAAATGCGTGTGAAATCTTATGGGACTTAACTGCTCAGATCATCAGTCCCTAAGCTTACACACTACTTAACCTAAATTATCCTAAGAACAAGCACACACACCCACGCCCGAGGGAGGACTCAAACCTCCGCCGGGACCAGCCGTACAGTCCATGAATGCAGCGCTTCAGACCGCTCGGCTAATCCCGCGCGGCCCTGGTTCATGCACCCCTGCTGACTGGTGTTCATCGGCGACGAAGGCTGTGCCACAACTGTACTTCTACTGAATAGTGACAGGTAACCTTTTGAGATGAATCACGTTTTATGCTCCATTGGACAGATGGCTGTTATTGTATATGGCCTGGCGACAATCGTCGGAAGGATCAAGGCCAGAGAAATTTCGTTATGGTCTAGGGAATTCTTTCGCGCCATTCCTTAGATTATCTCGTCATTATGGAAGGCACAAGCGATAAACACAGGCATCCATCTATCCCTGAGGACCATGTCCACCCCTATATGCAGTCTGTTTTGCCCTCGGCTTGGTGGCATCTACCAGCATGACAATGCAACGTGTCATGCAGCTCACAGTGTATGTTCAAAGAGCTGCAGAATGAGTTTCCCGTACCCCCCCCCACCCCCCCACCCCCATCCACCAAACTCAGCAGATTTAAACCCAATCGAGAATTTGTAGGACCACCTCGATCGTATTGTACGCACTATGGACCCTCAACCAAGAAACCTAGCGCATCTGACCACCGCACTGGTGTCGGCATGGCTCCACATCCCTGTTGGTACCTTTCAGAACCTCACTGGCTCCCTTCCTCCAAGCGCGGTTATTCAGGATTTACCAGGTGGTCACATAAATGTGACTGGACCAGTTAGTACTGCCTTGGCTGTTTCAGTTTGTTATGGACTGAAAGAAATACCTAACACACGGTGACCACTTACCACACCACTGCAACCACGCCTAGAGGGGTAAACTACAAATCCACCCGACCATCACCAGCCCTGTTCCACCGCCCATCAGATTTTTACAATGCGGAACAACTGGAAGTTTGCCTTAGGTATTTAATTCGTGACTGAAAGCATATGATAAGAAATTATTTCCGAGTTTGCACTGGCCCAGCAGATAAGGAGAATGTGGTTTCAGTGGTCTCCGCTAGCACTAAGCGATATTCCAGAAGAGTATGATAGGATTGATTGCTGGTAAGTCTGGCAGCTGGAATATCAATGGCAATTTATCGTAATGCTGTTCGGAAACTGTACCACTATTTTCATTTTGTAGTACCCACAAGCGTCGTTGAAACTGCCCTCTTTTATGGGGAACGTAACAGTCATGAAGTGATGCAAGTAGCACTGCTATCTATGACCCGAATAAGTTCTGCAGTGCAGTACAGTGCAGTGCAGTGCAGTGCAGTGCATGGGACTTTCTTCAAGTACATGATCTATCGATAGAATGTAACAAGAATTATGATTTATTTGACTACACAAGTGATTTCTTCTGGTACATAGCCAAGTTCCTATGTCCCCTTGCTCAAATGTGGATGTAATCCGCCATGGATGAGGCATGATTGTCTTCCCCAGTAGGCAGGTCATCGCAATATGTCCTGTACTAAACTCACTTTATTCCGTCAGTTCTTTTAATTATTTCTACATGCATTGGACCTAACGACTTTTATTAATTCTTAAAATCTATTTCACGCCTTTCCTATTCCATAATATGTGTTTTAAATGGCCTTGGTGTATTTATGCTCAAACTGGACTTACCAGGTTCCCAAATGTATACGTTACTTTTGCATGACACAGGGTAAAAGTTAATAAAACTGCAGGGGTAGATTCCCTACTGGAAATGGAGGCTAAAGATCCTATGAACATGTATCCAGAAATGCATCGTTCCCACGGTAGATGGCACTGACGAATGGAAATTCCTCTGACCACGTGCTGTGTGTTCCTTGTGTGTAGCAGTCTGTGTTGATTGACGCAGTGTACAGTAAGCAGCAGAACGATCCGGTATTCACGTCGGGAACAAGCCGAGATGGTGTTTGTGTACGGCCAACAAGATGGAAACGGTCGAGAGGCAGCACGGCGTTGCCAAAACAAACATCCTCATAGACATGAACAACGTCACACAACATTTCAAGCCCTTTACGGACGTTTGTGTGATCATACGTCCTTTCAGACAGACGAAAGTGCAGGGAGGCGGCGGACTGTACGTACAACAGATCTGAAGGACCAGGTTCTACAGGATATTGAGACGAACCCTAGTACAAGCACCAGGCAACTGGTCCGCCAACACAGAGTAAGCCAAAGTCCGATTATGTGTATCCTGCATGACAAACGCTAATATCCATAACGAGTGTAAGGATTATCAGTAGCGTATTTCCCTCTACGGAAAGGATTTTGTCGATGGTTTTTGCACCAGACCATTACAATTATAGGATTTCCGTCACCAGTCCTCTTTACCGACGAAGCAACCTTTACCAGAACTGGTATCATCAGTCTGCATAATCGCCGTCTGTGGTCATCGGACAATCTTCAGGGAGTGGTTGAGGTGTCTCGTCAGCATCGGTTCAGCATCAATGTGTCGGCAGATATTCTTAGCGACCACATACTTGGGATGGTTATTATTCAACGACACATCTACGGAGGAACGTACCTGGACTTCATGTGGAATACTGTGCCTGGGCTGCTTGAGAAGTGCCTTTGGCAATACAAGTTATGTGATTTATGCATGAGGGAGCATCACCCCTCTTCTGCCTTACAGATCGCCGACGCCTCAACATCTCCCCCGGGCGTTGGGTAGGACGCGGAGGCCCTGCAGGATGGCTTGCTAGATCACAGGACTTAAGTTGCCTGGATTTTTACTTATGGGGACATCTGAAAAGCGTTGTCTAAGCTGAACCAGTTCCTGATGTGTAGACCTTTCAACAGCGTGTTTACGACGCTTGTGAAGCTATTCGAAGAGGGGTCGGAACGTGCGAAAGAGAGTGGCAGTCCATGATGCGACGTGTGAAAGCATGCATTACATCTCATGGAGGCCACTTTGAACATCTGTTGTGCCATGGATATGATGCAGCTCTGTACTGTGTTCCGCAACGATTTTTAGTCGTTGCAAGTATACCGTCCATTTCCGGACACATGTTCATAGGACCTTTTCCCCTCCATTTCCAGTTAGTAACTCGTCCCTGCAGTTTGTCGGTTGTATTAACGTTCACTCTGTGTAATAAGCACGAAGTAAGTAATATAAATGTTGTCGAAGTCAGCTTCAGAAACATACAGTGAGATTTTTGTAAGTATCTTCACCACCATAGCTTGTACATTATATTCTAGAGGAAAGTCCCCTCTGAAATGAACTTCACAATAGTTTTCAGAATTTATATTTAGATGAGAATATAGTTACGTGTATGTCAAGGTCATTACAGACGGAGCTCTACCTTAGTTATAGAGGGATAGCAGGGAAATTGAACCGGATCTTAACAAAGGACTCACGTTTGTACCAACCTCAAGTGACTTAGGTCATCCATGAGAATATGACCACAGTCTACCATAACAGTCGCGACACTTCACCTCGATTTTGTTGCCTACCCGTGATGACTGGGTGTTGTGTGATGTCCTTAGGTTAGTTAGGTTTAAGTACTTCTAAGTTCTAGGGGACTGATGACCATAGATATTAAGTCCCATAGTGCTCAGAGCCATTTGAACCATTTGTTGCCTACCGCAGCACCAGCGCCCCAAGCGGCCAGTAACTTAAACTGTTGTTGTTTATTTTGATTTCTACAATGGTTTTTACAAGCGGGAGCGTTTGTCGCGCAATAAATTGCAGCAACAACAGGAAGAAGACACCACATCTGTCGTTTTTTAGGTTTACTAAGGATCATTAGAGGTATATGACATCCTGTCTATCGTCACGATTCACTTGCAAACTACATGTGTATTAGTGATTAATGTTTTGTTTTAGGAGCAGAAAATAGCTAGTTATTAGCAGAAGAGAAGACCTTATTAAAATAGAGCCAGTTTACCTGTATAATAATATTAGGTTTTTTTCGCTACATTTCGAACAAATCCAGTTCATGAACGCAGACAATAATAATCTCGTGTGGAATGCAGTACCCACACTGTTTGACATCCCAAATAAACCACCTCAGCTGACGATCAAGAGGAAACTGCCACAAAGATTCGACAATCCATTTAAAGCTGTAAAACAGTCCTATGACACAGAAGCAGCCAGTTCAACTGTCCAGATTCGTGTGAATCGTCAACACAGACCTGCTTTGACGATGAAGTGGTTAGATTAAGCGCAGTTATTCGTGTCTTACAAAAGCGTAATGTTTGGTATGTATTTCATTCACTGCTGTTGTTAGTCACTTAATTTTTCTTGCTTTCTTCGAATACTAAGTGACATTATTTTGTTAGCACCTTGTTCACTGACATTGTTTGAAAATTATTGAAATATTTGGTTTTGCTTGAAATGTAATGTAATCAGCTCATTTTAATGTTTTCAACATAGTTCTCCCACTATTTAGCAGTTACTTGTCCCACTTAGAATAATATAAATATGAATGTAGTACTTGTGGCAACAGGCGACAAACACAGTACGATAAATAATCGGTCGATCGCTTTTGCATGTGAAGGTACATGTCTGTGCTTCTGACGTGTGAATCTGTGTGTTTATATTCTTTTGATATCAACGTGGTAAGCTGCAATTCTATCCAACGTCGCAAGTGTTTCTTCACGAATGTGTAGTAGCTTGCGACTCGATGCATGGGCTTTTGTACATACTTGCGCTGATTTTAGAATCAGTTTTAGAAACATATATGCCTTCTGATACTACACTAACCCTTGGAGGCAAGAAACTAACTCAAATATTTCGTAAATTATGTAGGAAATGGATTCAAAACAAACATTATGCTTACAACGCGTCTGGCATTTACCTTATTCGCCGCTTGGAGCGCTAGTGTCGTTCCATCTGGCAAACGGTAACAACTTTTGCAGCAGTGAGTGTCGCGACTGTTGTGTTAGCCTGTGATATAACCTTGAGTGGAGGGATTAAAAGTTACGCCACCAATCAAGTGTTTTTACCACTGCCTCTGTTCGTTATGTCAGGTTCTTACATACAGCGGCCTTATTAAATCGTTCACACGTTCGCAACACTTTAATGATACTGTGTTTGACTTGTTTCAAGTCCTTCAACCGTCTCTTGTTAGCCAGCAAGCAATGCCAGCATTTTCAATACGGGGTCCTTTTCTACTGCTGATTAGGGATTCGAATCGAGACAGTGGCCGGCGGGAATACATAGGTGGCGGTTTTTCATGTCCAAACTACTGTGGTTAATTGCAAAAAGCGTTCGTCGTAAAGAAGGAATGCAAATTCCGTTTATTGCAAGGATCTCTTATTTTCGACTGAAACTGTTTACGTCTTTTAGTTATTTCCATGATCACACATTCATCTTAATTTCTAGCTCTATAATTTGTATGCCTGGAAATTTCACCACGTTACTGACGCCAATCTCTACAACCTGTCACGAACGAATTATTCATCTGGAATGTTCTACTACGTCCTCTATGTTATATGATCCAAGTGTTAACTGGTATTCGGGATGTGCCCACAATTTTTTCCATATAAAGCACACACGTTTTCTCTAGCTCTCGGACCGGTATTGCACTCTTCCAGTCTCTGCCAACGCTCACGATCGAACAATAGTGTATAACCGAACGAGGTGGCGCACTATTACGAAACTGGACTTCGATTCGGAATGATGGAAGCTCAAATACCCGTCCAACCATTTATATTTAAGTTCCCCGTGGTTTCCCTAAAGTACTCAAGTCGAGCACCACAGTGACTCCCTTGGCGAGGAGAGGCAAGCTGTTCTACGAAAGTGGACGGTGGACGTCATTATCTCAAACTGTTTTCCTACACTACTTCCCTATAAATACAAATACTCATCAAAGCGCAAAAATCTTCCTACACTTGATAAATAGTCTTATCTGTCACGAATACTAAGTGAAGAATCGTGTTTCCGACTTTTTGTAGATAACCATACAGACAACAGATTAAGATAAAGATTATGTTTATGTCTAAAGACATGCCAAAGTAGCAATTAAAGTACTTGTCGCAGCGCCAAATTAGTTTCTTCGTTTCTTTAGAATACGAAAGAGCGTGTTGCTCACCGAGTCACACGTATAAGAAAACCAGTTCAACTATTTCAAATTACTTCTTTTACGTACATTAATGTTTTTCGATAAATCACCTCGTATAGATTAACAACTCAGCAAATAGAATTTTACTACGAGCAGTAAACCTACCAACAATTGAGCGAGAACTGTGCGACCTAATAAGGAAGCCATGTACGCGTCACTCTGAGGGACTAAACCTCGACAAAATATATAAAGACTTTGTACGCTGTTCGATCACACCAAGACAATTCATGTAAGTCAACATTGCGGCAAGCACATAGTAATAACAGAACTCACATGGCGACATATCAACTTAGTAATAGCCTATCTCTACTCACAACATTCCAACGACATAAAATGATACGTATATTACATTAGGAACACTGCACAAAATGCACGACACAAAAGCCTTTTCATATGAGCAGAAATTAACATAAAATCGGGGTTGTAGTTCTCCGACACTACTGAAGATAGAGGAAGAATACTAAGCGATACACAACTTGAACAGAGTCTGCACATTACGAATAGGGAGGGACAGACACCAACCTTTCGGGGAAATATAGGACGACAAAGTAAAATAGATAGTCCTATCGTATATGATAAAGCCCTACACAAATCGCAGTGGTTAGCACACTGGACTCGCATTCGGGAGGACGACGGTTCAATCCCGTCTCCAGCCATCCTGATTTAGGTTTTCCGTGATTTCCCTAAATCGTTTCTGGCAAATGCCGGGATGGTTCCTCTGAAAGGGCACGGCCGATTTCCTTCCCAATCCTTCCCTAACCCGAGCTTGCGCTCCGTCTCTAATGACCTCGTTGTCGACGGGACGTTAAACACTAACCACCACCACCCTACACAAATAGTAGGCTGCACCTTTCACGAAAGCTGTCCGCAAAGTGGCCATAATTCAATCAAACATAGACCCGCAACGTAGCAGATGGAAATGCAAATGAGCGTTTGGCGTCATTGGCCGGAATCCCCCCTAGAACAGAAGGCATCAATTTCGAGAAGACGTGACTCAACATATTACCAGCGGGGCTCAGAAGGCCTCTGATCAATTACACAACAAAACTAAACAAAAAACATAACAATAAAAATAAAAATAAAATTCAGAAAAAGGGAAAAAAGTGGTCGGCGAGACAGAATGTCAGTCCTAAGGGCCCAGGTTCGATTCCCGGCTGGGTCGGATATTTTCTCCGCTCAGGGACTGGGTTTCGTGTTGTCCTAACCATCATCGTTTCATCCCCATCGATGAGCAAGTCGCCAAAGTGGCGTCAAATCGAAAGACTAGCACCTGGCAAACGGTCTACCCGACGGGAGGCCCTAATCACGCGACGACCAGCAGGCATGGCTTTCATCTTCTGTTACGTTCAAGCACGTATTTCCCGCAGTGTTTCCATATTTTTGACCATGCTCCGTACCTAAGTAGAGTCTCTCACTCCATATAACATATTGGATGAGACTGAAAAAAATCATATCATATTACCCTCTGAAAAACGTAGCAGGAAGCGTAAATTACGAAAGTCATACACTAACTGAACTTGTACAGATGGCTCGGAAGACGACAATACCACACACAAACAATAAACCAAAGCAGCACTTTAAAAAATCCCAAGTTCACACGAACTAACAAATCTCAGAAGACAGGCCATACAAATTAGAACATACTATTAACGAGCAAAAACAACGCCAGAGAAAGATAAGCGAGACTACAAATACACAGAGAGAAAAACCATAGACAAAACTGCCATTTTTCAGATAAGAAGCGACATTGGGACACACCTTTGCACAAAAACGGTTACAAGAAAACGTACGGGGATTGCCTACCAAAATATCAACAGAAAAAAAAAAATCAGAACCCCACTAGTCTTGTCAGTGCTGAGTCAAGATAGCTGCACGCGAACGCACGGGTGGAGATGCAATGCAGAACACTTACTACTAACACTCCTACGTGGTGACGATCAAATCGCAGGTCTACAAATAACACTAACCCACGAACAGAACTAGAACATCATTGCAGAACAGAAATAGTCACAGGAGATTTTGCCAGCGATAACAAAACTAGACAGATGGTTAAAATGGCACTAAGTACTATGGGACTTAACATCTAAGGTCATCAGTCCCCTAGACTTAGAACTACTTAAACGTAACTAACCTAAGGATATCACACGCATCCATACCCGAGGCAGGATTCGAACCTGTGACCGCAGCAGCTGCGTGGTTCCGGACTGAAACGCCTTCAAACGCTCGGCCAAAGCGGCCGCCGACTAAACAGAAATAAGGTCCCTGTATCCGGTGGTATCCACGCGGAAATCCTACAGCAGATCGCGCTGTTCATTACTTCTTTTCTGACCAAGTCGCTAAATGAGGCACTGCGGCTCACGAGGATACGCACAGTGTGGAAAACAGCAAACATGTAATCACCAAGAAAGCCACGAATGAAGACGTAACCGATCTAACATGATACCTATCAATTTTCTTACTGAACACATTTGCTAACTTCCATGAATGCTTTCTGTATTACAGAGAGCTAATGGTGCTGTGCCCGCATCAATATAGTTCACTGAAAAACAAGTCAATTGACGACGCGATAAGCCAATCCCACCGCATAATACACATATCAAAATTAGTTTTGCATCACCCCGATTCCCAGAATTCCTGAGGATAGACGTTCACTGTGGATATTGTATCACAGACACAGTCCCATCGACTATTCAGAGCCGGCCGGAGTGGCCGTGCGGTTCTAGGCGCTACAGTCTGGAGCCGAGCGACCACTACGGTCGCAGGTTCGAATCCTGCCTCGGGCATGGATGTGCGTGGTGTCTTTAGGTTAGTTAGGTTTAATTACTTCTAAGTTCTAGGCGACTGATGACCTCAGAAGTTAAGTCACATAGTGCTCAGAGACATTTGACTATTCAGAGATGTCACTAAATGATCTATCAGTTCCAGTCATTCCACCAGGAAGGAGGTAAATGGCTCGTGTTGTCCGTAGTTCAACCATGCCTAGACTGTCAATACCGCCGTTCGATCGCGTCCGCATTGTTACTTTGTGCCAGGAAGGGCTCTCAACCAGGAATGTGTGCAGGCGTCTCGGAATGAACCAATGCGATGTTGTTCGGACATGGAGGAGATACAGAGAGACAGGAACTGTCGATGACATGCCTCGCTCAGGCCGCCCAAGGGCTACGACTGCAGTAGATGACCGCTACCTATGGATTATGGTTCGGAAGAACTCTGACAGCAACGCCACCATGTTGAATTATGCTCTCCGTGCAGCCACAGGACGGCGTGTTACGACGCAAACTGTGCGCAAATTTGCTCCCGACGTCCATGACGTAGTCCAACTTTGCAAACCACGACACCATGCAGCGCGGTACAGATGGGCCCAACAACATGCCAAATGGACCGCTCACGTTCTCTTTGCCGATGAGTGTTGCATATGCGTTCAACCAGGCAATCGTCGGAGACGTGTTTGGAGGCAACCCGGTCAGGCTGAACGCCTTAGACACACTGTCCAGCGACTGCAGCAAGGTGGAGGTTCCCTTCTGTTTTGGGGTGGCATTATGTGGGGCCGACGTACGCCGCTGGTGGTCGTAGAAGGCACCGTAACGGCTGTACCATACGTGAATGCCGTCCTCCGACCGATAGTGCAACCAATCAGCAGCATAATGCCGAAGCGTTCGTCTTCATGGACGACAATTCGCGCCCCCACCGTGCACATCTTGTGAATGACTTCCTTCAGGATAACGACATCGCTAGACTAGAGTGGCCAGCATCTTCTGCAGACATGAACCCTGTCGAACATGCCTGGGATAGATTGAAAACGGCTGTTTATGGACGACTTGACCCACCAACCACTCTGAAGGATCTACGCCGAATCGCCGTTGAGGAGTGGAACAATCTGAACAACAGTGCCTTGATGAACTTGTGGGTAGTATTCCACGACGAATACAGGCATGTATCACTGCAAGAGGACGTGCTACTGGGTATTAGAGGTACTGGTGTGCACAGCAATCTGCACCACCACCTCTGAAGGTCTCGCTGTATGCTGGTTTTCATGAGCAATAAAAAGGGTGGAAACGATGTTTATGTTGATCTATATTCCAATTTTCTGTATATCTTCCGGAACTCTCTGAACCGAGGTGATGCAAAACTTTTTTTGATGTGTGTATAATAATTGAAGCTGCTGATGACACATGAGGTTAGAGACGTTGTGGTTACCAAGTTAATGACATGAAAGGAATCATTCCGCAATGTGACGTGCCGTGACTTACGTACAGTGTGAAAGATGAGTAATCAACACCTCTAAAACCGTGACATAATACAGTCATATTTCTAGCAAGGACCTATAGAGGACAGGTGTAACGGATACCACTCAGGTCAGGATTTTTAGGGGATGTGGAGATTTAATAGGAGAGGTGGTGACACTACTGATGTAGGAGGCCGATCTCAGAATCTGGTGTGGATGCCTGTCATCCGCTCTACAGCGTCAGTAAAACAGCAATATCTGCAACAACATTTGTTTACTGCGTTAAGTGTCCAGACTGTAAGTTTCTTCAGAGATGCAGTTGGCGACCAATCGCGGAAGGGCATACGCCGCGAACTGCTGATGCCTTGTCAGCTAGTCGTAACATCAGTGACGTGGGTCAGCGAGACGGTAGCGTATTCTGTTGATGATGGCAGAAGCGAGAAAAGTGCTGCCAGACCAGACGTTCCGTTTCCGCCTCAGCGATGTCGAAGAGGGACATGCACTAAGCGAATGTCGACAGCATATCACGGACGACGGGTGTCAGGACCCAGATGAGTGACATAATGTGCAGCCGGGAGGTGTACTCGGTTGTCACGGCCAGGGCGGGAGTTGGCAGTCACTTGGTATGATAATTCGCCAGGGATGACCCAGGTCCACCCATATCATATTCAATCATGGCAGTGACAAAACAGAAGTGGCAGCTTATACTGAAGTGACAAAAGTCATGGAATACCTCCTAACATCGTGTCGGACCTCCTTTTGCCCTGTGCAGAGCAGCAGCTCGACGTGGCACTGACTCAACAAGTCGTTGGAAGCCCCTGCAGAAATACTGAGCCATGCTGCCTCTATAGCTGTCCACAACTACGAAAGTGTTGCCGGTGCAGGATGTTGTGCACGAAATGACCTCTAGATTATTTCTCGCATAAATATTCGATGGAATTCATGTAGAGCGATCTGGATAGCCAAATCATTCGCTCGAATTGTCCAGGATATTCTTCAAACCAATCGCGAACGACTGTGGCCTGGTGGCTTGGCGCAGTGTCATCCGTAAAAATCCCATCATTGTTTGGGAACATGAAGTCCATAAATGGCTGCAAATGGTCTCCAAATAGTCGAACATAATCATTTCCAGTCAATGATCGTTTCATTTGGACCGGAGGACCCAGTCCATTCCATGTAAACACAGCCCACACCATTATGGAACCACCAACACCTTGCACATTGCCTTGTTGTCAGCTTGGGCTCATGATTTTCTGGTGTCTGCGCCACACTCGAATCCTTCCATCAGCTTTTACCAAGTGAAGTGGGAACTCGTCTTACCAGGCTACGGTTTTCCATTACTCAATGGTCCAACCGATATGGTCACAAGCCCAGGAGAGCTGCTGCAGAAGGTGTCGTTCTGTTAGGTCGGTCGTCTGCTGCCATAGCCCACTGACGCCACATTTCGCCGCACTCTCCTAACGGATACGTTCGTCGCACGTCCCACATTCATTTCTGCCCTTGTTTCACTCAGTGTTGCTTGTCTGTTAACAGTAACAACCCTACGGAAACGCCGATGCTCTAGGGGCGTTAAGTGATGGCCTTCGGCTACTGCGTTGTCCGTGATGAGAGGTAATACCTAAAAGTTGGTATTCTCAGAACGCTCTTGACACTGTGAATCTCGAATATTGAATTCCCAAACGATTTCCGAAATGGAATGGTCCATGCATCCAGCTCCAACTACTATTCCGCGTTCAAAATCTGTTAATTCAGTCATGCGGCCACAATCAGGTCAGAAACCTTTCCACATGAATCACCTAACTACAAATGACAGGACCACCAATGCACCACCCTTTTATATCTTGTGTACATGGTACTACCACCATCTGTGTATGTACGTATCACTATCCCATGACTTTTGTGACCTCACTGTAGTGTGGTTTCCACTTCTGTATTCTGGAAGAGGGACATGTGCTTAAGCGAGTGTCGACCGCATATCACAGAAAAGGGGTTTCATGAAAATGGAAACAAAGGACCCAGATCAACGATACAGCGTTTAGCGAGGGAGATGTACTCAGGTATAACGCAAAGAGCGGAAGTTGGCACTCGCTTGGTACGACCGCACTTGGCTCGCCCACATCATCTTCAGTCATGGCGGTGACCAAACAGCAGTGGCAGCTTATAGTGGTTAAGTCCCATCAAATCTATCTGGCTGTGGTATCGGAGGCGATGTCTTCGCTCGGCGACACGCAGCACATCACGATTCGCCAGTCAAGTTATTCTATAGCTGGAGACACTTTCATTCCGTCGGAATAAGAGGTACAGACAGGATGGCCCAGACATTGAGACTGAGGCTTAAGAAACGGTCGTTGTAAAGCTGTGCATAACGTCATCGTGGCCAGCGATGCGGTCATTTACTTGGAGATGTCAGCGGACTTTTCCCACCGTGATGTCTCCATTATATCCCGTTCCATTTGCCTTCGCACTTTCCATCCGCACTAGGACGCCGTGGATCGGCTGAGCACGGAGGTTATATGTTGTGTCTCCGTAGTGCAAGGGTCGCAAACTGACGTGTTGGGTGCTGTCATACTGAAACGTCCCCTTAGAAAAATTGTACAAGACTGTGCTTAAACTGACACACAATATCTTTAGCGCAACGCAATCTGACTTCCAAAAATCCCTACGAAAGAATGGCCCTGACTAGCATTAACCTATACGTTTCACAAATCAGTTACCTCACAAAAATCTTCGTTATTCAAGCTACTGCAATACAGCGAGCACCACTACTGCCAGCTAAATAAAAGATTCAAACTACGGAAGGCACTAACTACTGATAGGTATAGTTAGCAAATAAAAGATTTTAATAGAGAACAAACAATGTATTTACCTTAATAGTCATAATATATGTATCAGTTCATAACACCAATTCTTACAAATTTCAAAACTCCGCCATCTCTCTCCCCACATCCACCACTGCTGGCGGCTCACCTCCAACTCCGCAACGCTACGCGCTGTTAGCATCCAGCTGCCGCTGCCCAACACTACAATGGCAGACAACAATGCAAACCAGCCACAGACTGCACACGGCACAGCCAGTGATTTTTATACAGAGCGATACGTGGCGGCGGCGTTACCAATAAAAAAACCTAAACAGCCTACTTACAATACTGCGCCATTTACCCTTCTCGATTAGGGCTCGGCTCGATGTAGGAATGTGTTGCAAATGGCACTCCTTGTGTGTCCCTGATGCCAGTTGTGACAAACGGTATGAGCTGATTACCTGTAGTCTGTGCCGCATAATAACTCTAAAAATTTTAATGGGCACCCGGGAAATGAATTTACTGTGCAACACAGTGACGGCATTGATCCGGTGTGGCATACGGAAAAGTAGTAGAAAGTGTTACTGAACACGAAACCACTTAGTCCATATTAATTGTATCGTACAAACATAGCATCGCGAAAACTCCTGTATGAAGTACATAGTAACAGGCATGTTTGTCTTAGAGAAGCAATTGAAAGAGTAGAAAACAAATGATTCTCCAGGTCAGGATGGAATCCCAGTTCGGTTTTACAAACAATATTCTATGGCATTGGTCCCATACTTAGCTTGCATTTATCGCAAATCTCTCACCCAGGGGAAGTCCCAAGCAACTATAAAAGCGCAAGTGACTCCTTTAGATGAGAAAGGTAAAAGAACTGACCCTCAAAATTACAGACCAATACCCTTAACATCGGTTTACTGTAGAATTCTTGAATATATTTTCAGTTCGAATACAATCATTTTCCTTGAGACGGGAAAGCTCCTGTCCACATACCAGCATGGATTTAGAAAGCATAGCTCGTGCGAATCACAGCTTGACGTTTCCTCGCATGATATCTTGCGAACCCTGGATGAAGGGCAACAGGCAGATTCCATATTTCTTGATTTCCCGAGATCTTTTGACATGGTCCCCCACTGAGGAATGTTAATGAGGTGCGAGCATACGAAACAGATACCTAGATACATGCGTAGCTGGAAGACTTCTACAGTAACAGAAGTAATAGAACCCAATATGTTGTCCTCCACGGCGAGCGTTCATCAGAGCAACGGTGTTGGCTGAAGTGTCCTTGGGAAGTGTGATAGGACCGCCTATACACGTAAATGATGTCGCAGACAGACTAAGCAGCAATCTGTGGGTGTTTGCTGAGGACGCTTTGGTGCACGGGAAGCTGTCGTCGTTGAGTAGCTGTAGGAGTATACAAGGTGGCTTAGACGAAATTTCCACTTGGTTTGATTAATGGCAGATTTCTCTAAATGTAGAAAAATATAAGTTAATGGATATAAGTAGAAAAAATATACCCATAATGTTCGATTATAGCTTTATCGTCTGTAAAGGAGACCGCGTATGCTCGTACAACACTAATGGGACCCATTCTTCAGTACTGCTAGAGTATTTGGGACACCCACCAGGTCGTATTAAAGAAAGACATCGAAGCAATTCAGAGGCAGGCTGCTACATTTGTTACTGGTTGTATCGAATGACACGCGAGTATTACGAGGATGCTTCTGGAAGTCAAATGGGAATCGACGACGTTATTTTCGTGAAACGCTATTGAGAAAATTTAGAGAATCGGCAACTGAAACTGATTGTGGAACGATTCCTCTGCCACCATCGTACATTTCGCTTTAAAGACTACGAAAATGAGATAAGAGAAGTTAGGGCTCCTCTGGAGGCACATGAACACCCATTCTTCCCTCGCTCATGGTGGATTGCGGAGTATATATGTGGATGCAGATGAAGGACAGGGGTTACAATGAAATTGTTTCCAAATGGCATACCGGACTTTTACGTTGTATATCGGCAACTCTTAAGTTACCACCTGAAGAGCCACATTACATATAAGCTACCAGCGGTTGTGGTCTCCAGTTACAGCAACAGCATAACGACATTGAGTCGTAGATTGATTATGCACTGCGGGAACATGTCCCTCAGTGTACACAAAGAACGACCTCCCGCAACGCAACACGTAAACCGTAGCTAGTAAGCAGACTACAAATGTACAAGCAAACCAAAAAAATCCAATTGGATGTAAACGTAAAAATTTTGGTGGCCATGATATTTAGCAACGACACCTTTCCTCCAGAAATCTGCTGTCAGAATTGTGTGTACTGATTGCATCAATGTATATTGTGTATGTTGCCGAGAAGTTTTTGCACGTTTTCAAAGAAATCACAGCATAGTCCTCCAGAAATTTAAATTATGTTATTACTCTGAGATGTCTCGATTATTTTTGACTCACATGGACCATGTGTTTCTTTGAATTCTAATTGTAGCAAAAAAAATGCATTCAAACTAGCTGTGCAAAGTCCAGGCATGACGCAAAAAAAGTAATTATATACTGCTATTTGTGACATAATACACGAGACGCTTATTCGTTGATACATTATTCTCACCATAGACAACTTCGGCTATATATTAACTTGTGTCATCTGTAACCCAAAAGCCGTGAACCTACGGATGCTAGGTCGGCCGCAGTGACCGAGCGGTTCTAGGCGCTTCAGTCTGGAACCGCGCGACCACTACGATAGCAGGTTCGAACCCTGCCTCGGGCATGGATGTGTGTGATGTCCTTAGGTTAGTTAGGTTTAAGTAGTTCTAAGTTCTAGGGGACTGATGACCTCAAACGTTGTCCCATAATGCTCAGAGCCATTTGAACCTACGGATGCTAGTAAATACTGAGTAACTTGCTAACACACTTCTTCTGTCGGCAGCTCTCTCAACATACGGCTCAGACTGTTTATTACACTAAACACAGCTGCAATTCGCTTCGTTCTAACTCGATGGTACAGGATTCTAGTCTTGTGTAACTCACAGGTGCTGGGTGTGGGTATTCTTTGTGCCGTTACTAAGTGTCTGGTCTCACTATTCACTTAAATTACGACAGAAATTGTAATATATATGCTTATGGTCACACTGGTGTGCGATGAGACCAAAAACAGAGTGGCTCAGTGCAGCAGCTGCGCTCACTTCCACCTAGGAACCCTATTTGTTCTTCGTGTTTTGCCGTCACTGTCAAGATAAATCCTTTATCTGCATAGCGCATCAGAGTAGTTTGAGGTCGCTATGTCGATTGGATGAATGAAGCAACAACAAAAAAGGCATTTCGTTTATAATGAACATCAAAAATACCGTTTCTGTTGGATACAGTAAATGTATTCGCAGTTGCGAATACGGGAAATCTCCAACTGTAGAACTATACGGCAACATTGAAAATCTGTACTATCTCGGAACTCGAACCCGGATTTCCCACGTGTCACGAGCGGTCGCCTTAACAATTTCTTTTATCTGTGCGCGCTTCAGAGCCAGATCCCAGTCTCTATATGTCGTCATCCATATGAAATTAACTTGCACTCTACACGTAATGTAATTACCGCACAGAAGAGACATTAAATCGAAAGTCGCTAGCCTGCTATTGGCGGATAAATACGATATTACAGTGCCTATGTTTGTAGAAGTACGATGCAAAATTCCATTGGATATGCATGCATTTTTGTGTGCATTGTGTGTTATAAGAACTAAGAGGGATGTTGAACAGTTGCGATCATTGGCGTTGGATGTTTTAACAACATCACATTATCTGTTGTGATCAACAACTGTGGAAACTTGTAATACTTATATGATGGATGTAGGTTAATGTTATGAATGCATATGTCTGATGCTTAATGAAATAATCTAAAAAATGCTTGACATTTCTACAAACAGTTTGCAAAATAATGTAAATTTGTTATAACACGGATAACGAGGCAAACGCTTTTGCCTTTGAATTTTCTCACTGAAATATGATGAGTTTTTGGCAGACATCAGCAAGACTCAGCCTGCTGACTAAGCATTTTCCTTGCTGGAACTGGTCTTGATTAGCTGGCATAGACAAATATCAACTTGTTCTGACTTGATGACCAATTGCTTCTGCTTTCTGAAACAAGTCTCAACTTGCTGACACAGCACGCAACCAGTAGGAGGCAAGGCAACCAGTGGGAGTAGCAAGTTGCTAATTTTCTGCCATCATAGCCATTGTTCAGTGCTTTCTTCAGATTTTCGCATACGTGCACACACACACACAAACACACACACACACACACACACACACACACACACACACACACACACACAATTCTCCAAAATGTATGTCTGACGTCTATTATTGTCAAAAATTTTAGATGTTTCCTCTGCTGATTACTTGCTGTAACTAGATGCTGCCTATTGATTGTTGCAATATCTGAATCGGCTTGGAGAGTGAGAGAGCATGAAACGTATGGAGCGAATGTCATCCGGAAAAAAATGTAAAACATATCTGGTTTTCTGCCCTCTCTGAAGACTAACTTGAGTTTCTGAACTCTGGACAAATCCTCCTAACATATCACAGTAGGCTGAACAACGGGGGCATCATTGGCTTTGAAACTTTTTCATTAAATCTAACAAAGCAATATAGTGAGGCAGCTAAGACAGGCCACCCCAAATATATCCAGAATAAATAAATATATCGAGGTGCGATTTCCACAAAGTTACAGCGGACGATATTGCGAATTTCCTGACGTTCGCAAGTGATTCTTATCTTATATAGTAGTCGAATAACGACATCGCCTTTGTTTTATCCTAACGAAACTATATACTTTTATCTGTAGCATTTGAAAGAAGGTTCTGTGAGAACTTAAACGACATAACATGGGACTTGATCAAATAGTACTAAGATAACAGCGCCGTAAACCACTGTCCCGCTATCAGGACAAGAGATTCCACAAACTTCTGCCTTTTTACCAAATGTAAGCAAACACTTAACTCAGGTATGGTGGCTGTTCTTATCTGTGCACTTGAAGCCCATCAGTCGATGTTCTGTTGTTATTGCAATGAGATAAGTTGCTCGTAAAGCTATTGCGACATTCAGAATGCATACGACCGTCGAAAAAGTGAATATGGTTTACGGCGAATGTCGCCAGACTATTGGAGCGGCGATGAGTTTGTATGCTGACGAGTATCCAGATTGCACCAAGCACTCACGATCTGTCTTTGCAAACATTACAAAAGGAAGTTCTAGAAACCAGAAGTACGGAGAATAAAATACACCAACGAAAATTAAGAGCTAATGAGGAAAGAAATAAATATAACATTTTAAAGCAGTAATACGCAATGCGAATGTCACTGAGAGGCATTTTGGAAGTACGAAAGCGATCGAACCAAACGAGTTTTCTGCGAACACTGCATTCCATCGCATTTCATTCTCTTCATATTTCGCTGCATCTACAGTTTCATGACAATGACTTCCAAAATTGGTTACAGCTGTCCGTATGTTATCTGCGAAAAGTGCAAAGTGATGCAGCATATCTGTGCAAAATTTTGTTTAAGGAAGAAGTATGGGCAATTCAATCTTCGCAATATGCAAGAACCGTCACTTAAAAATCCACGCTGATTCAAAGAAGTGAATAATAACAACACCCTTAATCTATCAATTTTTGGTGCGTGCGTTTCAAGACGAGCATCATTCGCCCACGTTATGTTGATGGGGATCTAAATACACTCAAGTACCTCGACTTCCTAAGACATGCAGCTGACGCAGTTATTGGAAGACATCCCACTGAAAATAGGGCAGTTAGTGTGGTACCAACTTGACGGACGTCCCCCTATTACGTATATGTAATGACAGGCCCTCTTAAGAGAGTATTTGAATAGCGTCGGAACGGCCGTTCTTGAAACGCATATGTTTGTTGGGTGTGCAGATCATCTGCACACCCAACAAACATAACAGTTCTATACTTTTATCTGTGGCGAAAATTGAAAAAAGGAGTCTATTAGGAAAGACCGTCGACTTCCGAAAGCAGGAAATGCTTTATCAGACTGGCCTGTGCTGGCATTAACTCCAGATGAAATGCAACGTGCAGCATTGTTTCTCCAGAATCACTTTACAGCGTGCAGCAACATTTTGAGCAGCTGGTATGACAGCCGAGATGATAAATACACGAACCGTACCCGAGTTAAGTGTTTCTCACATTTGGTGTAACAGAGCACACGTTTGGACGTTTGTGCAACCTCTTCTCCTGACGGCGGGACAGTGGTTTGTGGCGCTATTATCTTAAAACTAACTAATTCCCACACATGAAATACTGGGTTTTACAAAAAGGTACGGCCAAACTTTCAGGAAACATTCCTCACACACAAATAAAGAAAAGATGTTATGTGGACATGTGTCCGGAAACGCTTAATTTCCATGTTGGAGCTCATTTTAGTTTCGTCAGTATGTGCTGTACTTCCTCGATTCACCGCCAGTTCGCCCAATTGAAGGAAGGTAATGTTGACTTCGGTGCTTGTGTTGACATGCGACTCATTGCTCTACAGTACTAGCATCAAGCACATCAGTATGTAACATCAACAGGTTAGTGTTCATCACGAACGTGGTTTTGCAGCCAGTGCAATGTTTACAAATGCGGAGTTGGCAGATGCCCATTTGATGTATGGATTAGCACGGGACAATAGCCGTGGCGCGGTACGTTTGTATCGAGACAGATTTCCAGAACGAAGGTGTCCCGACAGGAAGACGTTCGAAGCAATTGATCGGTGTCTTAGGGAGCACGAAACATTCCACCCTATGACTCGCGACTGGGGAAGACCTAGAACGACGAGGACACCTGCAATGGACGAGGCAATTCTTCGTGCAGTTGACGATAACCCTAATGTCAGCGTCAGAGAAGTTGCTGCTTACAAGGTAACGTTGACGTCACTGTATGGAGAGTGCTACGGGAGAACCAGTTGTTTCCGTACCATGTACAGCGTGTGCAGGCACTATCAGCAGCTGATTGGCCTCCTCGGGTACACTTCTGCGAATGGTTCATCCAACAGTGGGTCAATCATCATTTCAGTGCAAATGTTCTCTTTACGGATGAGGCTTCATTCCAACGTGATCAAATTCTAAATTTTCACAATCAACATGTGTGGGATGACGAGAATCCGCTCGCAATTGTGCAATCACGTCATCAACAGAGATTTTCTGTGAACGTTTGTGCAGGCATTGTTGGTGATGTCTTGATTGGGCCCCATGTTCTTCCACCTACGCTCAGTGGAGCAATGGAGATGATCATGATTTCATACGGGATACTCTACCTGTGCTGCTAGAACATGTGCCTTTACAAGTACGACACAACATGTGGTTCATGCACGATGGAGATGTTGCACATTTCAGTAGAAGTGTTCGTACGCTTCTCAACAACAGATTCGGTGACCGATGGATCGGTAGAGGCGGACCAATTCCATGGCCTCCACGCTCTCCTGATCTCAACCCTCTTGACTTTCATTTATGGGAGCATTAAAAAGCTCTTGTCTACGCAACCCATGTACCAAATGTAGAGACTCTTCCTGCTCGATTGTGGACGGCTGTGATACAATACGCCATTCTCCAGGGCTGCATAAGCGCATCAGGGATTCCATGCGATGGAGGGTGGATGCATGTATCCTCGCTAACGGAGGACATTTTGAACATTTCCTGTAAAAAAGTGTTTGAAGTCACGCTGGTAAGTTCTGTTGCTGTGCGTTTCCATTCCATGTTTAATATGATTTGAAGAGAAGTAATAAAATGAGCTCTAACGTGGAAAGTAAGCGTTTTCGGACACATGTCCACATAACATATTTTCTTTCTTTGTGTGTGAGGAATGTTTCCTGAAAGTTTGGCCGTACCTTTTTGTAACACCCTGTATAAGTGAAGTTTTCTTAGAAGCTTCTTTCCGCCGGCCTCTGTGGCCGAGCGGTTCTAGGCGCTTTATCCGAAACCGCGCGACTGCTACAGTCGCAGGTTCGAATCCTGCCTTGGGCATGGATGCGTGTGATGTCCTTAGTTCAGTTAGGTTTAAGTAGTTCTAGGTTCTAGGGTACTGATGACCTCAGATGTTAAGTCCCATAGCGCTCAGAGCCATGTGAACCATTTTGAGCTTCTTTCAAATGGCTCAGGAAAAAGAATATAGGTCCAAAAAAACAAAGCCGGTTTCGTTATTCGACGATCAGAAACAGTAAAAATTACTTGCAAACTTCAGGAAATTTACCATATTGTCCGCTACAACCCTGTGAAAACCGCACCTCAATATACATAGGTTGGAACTTAAATAGTGGCAACACTGCTGTGGAGACACTATGCAATGGAATCTACTACTGTCGCTGACAGCACACGTTGTTGACATACCTACCTCACCTCCGAGCAATTGCACTCGCCCATCCTACGTCACCGGCGTGCGCACAATCGAGGGAAAAACAGTCACTATTGAACCGGTCTAACGTATCGGTGTCACTATGTTTCCAAACAGGATCAAGATTGAATGTGCCGGTGCCATCAAGGTCTTCAAGGAGCGTGCGGGGAATCGGCATTGCCGTACAGAACAGTGGCACGTTGGGTAAAAGCCTCCAACGAATGTCGGCAAACTGTGTCAGACATGCATCGGGAAGATCCTCCTAGCGTCTCTGAAGAAGAAGTGCATCCTATTGCCGCGTTAGTGGACAGTGATAGACGACAGACGCTTCGTGAGCTCGCCTACGAAACCGGATTAGCGCATACGACTGTGCGTCGCATCCTGAAGGAAAGCCTGGGCATGCGACAAATTGCTTCACGATGGGTCCCGCACGACTTGA
Source organism: Schistocerca gregaria (assembly GCF_023897955.1). Lineage (NCBI taxonomy): Eukaryota > Metazoa > Arthropoda > Insecta > Orthoptera > Acrididae > Schistocerca > Schistocerca gregaria. The sequence continues at coordinate 178,165,902 of NC_064931.1, read as the reverse complement.
CGGAAATGCAGAAATGGATGCGTTACGACGCTGCTCAGACGCACTTGGAGCGCTAAGAGCGGGAAGGAGAGGCTTTCTTAAGCCGTATCGTAACACTGGGTGAGACATGGGCACAACGTACGAGCCAAAACTGAAACGCCACTCCAACGAATGACGTCATTACGGTTCGCCGCCAAAGTCGAAAGTGCGTCAGAGCCCCGGTGAAAGTTTTCATGATTCTCGTGTACGACTGTGATGTGTTATCCTAACGCATTACGTTCCTCCATCAATGCACAATATTACTGTTCATTTTAGGAGCATCACCTGCGATCAGCTTTGCGAAAGAAGCGGCGACACTTTCTGCGCAACCCACCATTTTGCACGACAATGCGCCGGCGCATACAGCGCAAGCTGTGACTGCTCTGTTCGGTCGATGGAACTGAGAAGTTCTGTACCATCCACCATATTCCCCAGACTTAAGTCCTTGTGACTTTGATTTGATTCCGAAGATGAAGGAACCACTTCGTGGCATTCGCTTAAGGACAGTTCCAGAGATTCGACAGGCAGTGGACCACTCCATTCGCACCATCAACACAACAGGCTCTGCTAACGGTATAGTACGCCTTCCACATAGCTGGCAACGGGTTCTACGCAACGCTGGTGACTACTTTAAAGGATAGTAACACATGCAAACATGTAACTCTTTTGTATCAGTTGTGAATAAATATTTGCCACTATTTATGTTCCAACCCTCATATTTACTCATTCTTGATATATATGGGGTGGCCTAAATTGGCTGCTTCATCTTGTATATAGACAGTATATACAAGTGTTAAACTTGTAACAACTAAATATCGCGAAATATTCGCATCGTCTGAAAAAAGTGTTCCAGATAAATATTCAGTGTTGTTAAAACTACCCACCGCTAACCACCCCCCCCCCCCAACCCGATGGGGGTCTTCTTTTAATTTTCAGCCGGACAGAGTGGCCGAGCGGTTGTAGGCGCTACAGTCCGGAACCGCGCGATCGCTATGGTTGCAGGTTCGAATCCTGCCTCGGGCGTGGATGTGTGTGATGTCCTTAGGTTAGTTAGTTTTAAGTAGTTCTAAGTTCTAGGGGACTGAAGACCTCAGAAGTTAAGTCACATAGTGCTCAGATCCATTTGAACCATTTTAATTTTCAAATGGGAACCCCCCCCCCCATTTTTATTGCAGATTCGGATTCTACGCAAAACTTAACTAGGGTTTATCTCAAATAATTTATCTCAAAAAAATTTTGTGTTCTATTCGTGGTAGATGGCTCTGTAATCGGCGCGATAGTTTAGGCAGTTGGACGGATGACCACATCGAAATCAGTCACCCTAACGGAGAGATTTGCACGGATCCATCGAAGTCAAGCATTCTGTTGATGTAAGTAATCATCAAGATCAATCCCAAAGAGATTTTCCAAATTATTTTCTACAGTAAAACTTTTATATTTAGTCATTTAAAAGTCTAACACATAACCTATATTTAACGTAATTTAATTTTGACGTTTTCTTCCGTCCGACCTCCTTAACGCTCGTGCCAAGCAGAGCGCCATCTACCACGAATGGAAAAAAATGTTTCAGATACACCCCAGGCAGTTTTTGGCGAAGAATCCGATTCTTCAGTCAAAAAGGAGTGGAGGTTCCCGCCATTTGAATATAAAAAGTTGACACCTCCATGGGGGGGGGGGGGGTGGAGGTTATGGGTTGGCCAGTTTTATTACAGACTGAGGTCCCCTTTGAAAATATTAAATCTCTACCTGGAATATTCTTTTCATATGAATCGTATTTTTCGAGATACTTACTTGTTCCGTGCTAAAACAAACACCCTGTATACAGGGTGTTTCAGCACAGTGGTTACAAACTTATGAGAGAGATGGAAAATCACACAGCAATGCACGGTCGGAAACGCTTACCTGGAGCGACAGTGACGGCACAGAACACAACAAAGGAAGAGCATGAATAGTGAGAAAACATGTTTATATGTTTATTATGCTTAGCAAATCAGAAAACCGATGTTAATAATTACGGAGAAATCTCTCTTCTCCCGGTCACATACAAAATTCTATCGCAGTGTTTACCTGATGAGCCCAAGAACAGTTAGAACCTAAAATTTGACTAATACCAAGCAAACTTTAGATCAAACAGATCCTGTCCGTAACAAATTCTTAGTTTAAAACTAATCATTAGGCACCAAAGCATTACTAGTAACAATATTGTATGTACATTTGTGGATTTTAAAAAGGTCTAAGACTCAGTTGATCGTGAGTCTCTTCTCCAAATTTTAAAGGAACAAGGTCTGGATAGTAAAACTCAAAAACTGATTAAGGAAAGGTCAACCGACACTACCTCTAAACTTAGATTCATGGAGGAAATTTATGAACCATTTGATATAAAGACTGGTGTTGGACAGGGACATGCACTCTCCTCAATACTGTGTAACTGTGTTTTTGAAAGGGTAATTACAGAATGGAGAGCACAAAAGTCGAGTCAAAAACATAGAACAATCAATCAAGTTAGGCAGAAGTAATATCAGAGTAGATTGCCTAGTCTTTCCAGAAGACCTGGCAATTTCAACTAGGGATATTAACACAGCTCAAAACAATTGAAATTCTTAAAGAAGTTACAGAAAAGGTAGGACTACAAATATCATTTGAAAAACGAAACATATGACATGTAACAAACAAGCACCAAAGTTTTTGAACACGAAATGCCGATAAATAAAAAAGGTTCCTCAATTAAAATAATTGGGGGAAATCATACAAGAAAACGGTTTGGAACAAGCTGCAAACGAAGTTCGCTCTCAAAAAATGGCAACTGAATTCAGAATAACACAAATTATGGAGCAGAAATTTTAAATGAGAAGAGGGATACTGAAGAAATTCAAAAGAAAGAAAGATTGTTACGAAAATATTAGGTCCTAAAATTATTGATGGAGGGGAATTAATAAGGTAAAAACGAAGACTTAAATTTTATGAATACATTAAAAGAATGGCATCCATTAGGTTGACAAAACAAGCAGTAGAATCCTACGAAAACAGTAGTAAAGCCAAAATTGAGCCAATTAAATGGATAGCTGCGATTAAGAAGGATATGAAAGTAGCCGGTATAACTTAGGCAGACGTTACAGATAGAAAAACATCCAGACAAAAGATATTTGACTGGAGCGTTTGTCAGGGGGAAATTAGAAAATGGACTGGAACACTGTGGTCTGAGGAGGGAAAGAGACTTCATTCTGAAAGGATGAAACGAATTTAGACACAAAAGAAGCCCAACCATCAAAAACGACATTGATTGATTGTACCTCGAGTGGTCCTATAAAGCAGAAAACAAGAAATAAGAACAAAAACAGACAACGATAGTCATAAAAGAAGATGTTCAAAATCACGACCCCAGGCAGCGATGCAGGTCTCAAATACCCAGAGAATGGAAGAGTAGATGTTCTCCTGTTGCTCAGTGCTCAGTCAATTCTCCACTTGCCCAGTCAGTTGTCTGGCTAACACAAACACTTGAAGTAAATATCTTATCTTTTCGCTGTATGTTAGTGTGGATGTCCCTTAACTAACTGAGTGGCCAACGTGAAGGCATATTCATTTTTGCTTTCTTTTCTCTTATTTTACGTATGTGAATTTCTTACTTTATAATTGTCTTGAACATGCTTAATATTAATAATGGGGTCTGAGTGTAGGCTCGCTCATTGTTGATTATCAATACCATTGCTGTTGATGTAATTATTAGATTAATTTGTTTGATGATATCTTGTAATTGTCACTTTGGGTATTCAGATAATCGTTCTTCAAACATGTATTAGGAGTGAAAAGGGGATTTATTAATCTTTGTATAATAATTTGTATTTATGATTCTGTGCTATCTGATCTAGCTTCCAGGTTGAGAATAGTATATTGCGCCAGTTCTTTTCCCAGAATTCACTCATTTACCTGATTGGTCGTTGTGGAGCTAAAACTGATTATTAGTAATACAATTTCCCAATCACTAAAAACTTAATACTTCGTCTCAATTTCTCTACAGTATTTCAACACAATCTGAAAACACATGTCTTTTTCTATTGTTTTATATTTAGATGTTGTACCTTCCTGTGGGAGTTAACTGTAGAGCAACAAAATTATTATTACTTCCAATATAAATTACATTTGATATATAAAACATCGTTTTTTGATAAAATCGTTGCTTTATATTGTAGCACTTTCATCCATGAGATAGTTACATTTAAGACCAATGTCATTGTTATTTGATTGGTTTTGATCAATTTTCACTGTTAATGTTCTTATTGTTATTACAAACTGCCTATTTACAATCTGAGTGCTCATTGTGGTGTGGTACCTTTATATTCATTATTCACAGGCATCTGACATTTAACTCTTTGCTTTGTTTTAAATTATTATTATGTAAATTATTTTGTTACTTCTCTTTTAAGTCGTGCTTGACACTCACGGTTCAATATTATGTCAGATTAGGCATGCAGCCTCAGCCACGAGAACCTACGAGCACATAAGCAGTTTTTTAAATATTATCTGTTTGTCTTAGATTTTGATTAACATACAAATTTCTCTGTTATAAGATGTATCACGATCAGTTTGTAATTTTCTCTGCTAGTTTAAAGCAAATAATACTGCATATCTGTTTTCTTTCAGAAAAGGAGGGCTATTAAAGTTGCTTGTTAAATAGCATTTTGAAATATAGATCTTTTTTCGTAAACCAGTTATTGGCTAAGTAATGCAAAGCTACTATTCTGTACCAAGAATCGACTATAGACAGTTTGGTTAGTATGCGTAATCTTTTAAACTTATGGAAAGTCATGTATTTAGTTTGCGATTCAGCAAACTGGTACCCGTCAAGTGAGAGACTATGAGTTGAGGTCTGAATGAGTTCTACCGTGTGTCAGTGGGCTTGAAGGTGATACAAGCTGGGGTGAATACAGTCGGTCGTCGTTTTTCGCTGTTTGAGGAGGTAACTTGCCTATCTGCAAAGTTATTTCGCTAAGCATTCGTGAGGTATTTGCATTTCATGGCTAAATTTTTACTGGTTTAGCGAAGTTGCTGTTAATGCCGCGAATGAAACGATGTGCTGTGTGACGTTACTAATTCTTTGTCTTATATGACCAGTATTCATGAGGCTTGATACAGAATCCCAGTTTGGTGATTTAATTCGAAGAGTAGTACTGTCAGCTCATTTAATCGTTCATTCAGCTTATCTGATTAAATGCTTTATGTCGCGTATAGAAGGTGATTAATATGATGCCTGAATATCTGGCTTACCTAATACGTATCTTCGTGCTGCTGCAGGGTGTCCAGCGAAGGAGTCCTTGATTTCAAAATTAAATGTCTCGAAAACTAAGACCGATAGACGAGTATAACGAAATGTATACTTACTGTGAAAAGTGTAAGCATTTTATACGGTAGTTGTGCAGAAGTTTCGAAATAAATCGAAAAGCTGCTCACACATGGCACTGTAATCTGTGCAACTCGTACAGTATCATCGTGTATAGTAATTAAACTAACCCAGCTTTGTAGTCACATCACAATCTTTTCGAAATGTCCACCAGTCGCAGTAAGGAGGTGGCGTAAACGATGAGAGAAATTTGCCATCACATCCTGCAGTGTCTCAAGGGAAATGGATTAAGATGCCACACAGATCGTCGATTCAAGCGTGGCGGTATGATTCCGGTAGACAGTGTCTTTCAATGTGCCCCACAAAAAGTAGTTACAGATCGGGCAAACGCGCAAACATGGAGGCAAATCGATCGCTGCATCAGTAAATTTGCAATAGTCCAGCGCAATGACCCTATTCCCGCAGTACTAACCAAGAAAGCGAAACACTTGTTCACTGCAATGTTGTCTGACCCCATCTTGCACAAACCATTCGGTGCCTGGTCGATACTTCAACGCTAGGTGTGTGGCGATATTCCAAATCTGCGATGTAACGTTCGCTAGACAATGTCTCTGCTGTATACCGCAGCCCAGACAGTAACGTGAGGAGCTTACAGTAGTTTCGTTTCACACAAATGGGGATTTTCGGGGACTCAGAATGGCCAGTTCTATTTATTCGCGACTCCATTCAGGTGGTAATGGGCGTTATGTGTGAACCATATGCAGCAAACATTAAACCTTTCATTATCAATCGTTGGGAGAATCTCCTTCGTAAAGGCAGCCCTCTGTGTACAACTCTTACAGTTATGGCCTGGTGGCTTTGGATTTTGAACGGAAACACGTGTAGGCTCTGTCTCAGCATTTTCTGCGTCCTGGAACGCCTCAACCAGTCTCTGCTGCAAGTCTTCGGATGGATTTTCTTGGATTTTTCGGAACAATTTGTCAGGAGTAACTGCAGTGAGCCTGGAGCCAACATTTCCCGCTAGATCATCAGTCACACTGCTTTTCCGTTGGAATTTGGCAAAGAGATTGCGAATGGTTTTTACAGAGCGTCCTTTTAGAACATAAAATCTTGTTTGAACACTGCACCCTGTTGCTCCAGGACTGTATTCTAACCTGTGGTATTCCAGTACCAGAAAAACACATTGTTCGATGAAATACGTAATTTCAACCTCTTCCTTCGATAGGCTAACTTCCTTACGCGTTTCAACAGTGAAAATGATCGCTCTAAGCTGCGGCGCAGTATTTATAGGAAGTACGTATTGCGATTACAGCGCCAACTGTTAGCAGCTTTCGTACTACACTCCTGGAAATGGAAAAAAGAACGCATTGACACCGGTGTGTCAGACCCACCATACTTGCTCCGGACACTGCGAGAGGGCTGTACAAGCAATGATCACACGCACGGCACAGCGGACACACCAGGAACCGCGGTGTTGGCCGTCGAATGGCGCTAGCTGCGCAGCATTTGTGCACCGCCGCCGTCAGTGTCAGCCAGTTTGCCGTGGCATACGGAGCTCCATCGCAGTCTTTTAACACTGGTAGCATGCCGCGACAGCGTGGACGTGAACCGTATGTGCAGTTGACGGACTTTGAGCGAGGGCGTATAGTGGGCATGCGGGAGGCCGGGTGGACGTACCGCCCAATTGCTCAACACGTGGGGCGTCAGGTCTCCACAGTACATCGATGTTGTCGCCAGTGGTCGGCAGAAGGTGCATGTGCCCGTCGACCTGGGACCGGACCGCAGCGACGCACGGATGCACGCCAAGACCGTAGGGTCCTATGCAGTGCCGTAGGGGACTGCACCGCCACTTCCCACCAAATTAGGAACACTGTTGCTCCTGGGGTATCGGCGAGGACCATTCGCAACCGTCTCCATGAAGCTGGGCTACGGTCCCGAACACCGTTAGGCCGTCTTCCGCTCACCCCCCAACATCGTGCAGCCCGCCTCCAGTGGTGTCGCGACAGGCGTGAATGGAGGGACGAATGGAGACGTGTCGTCTTCAGCGATGAGAGTCGCTTCTGCCTTGGTGCCAATGATGGTCGTATGCGTGTTTGGTGCCGTGCAGGTGAGCGCCACAATCAGGACTGCATACGACCGAGGCACACAGGGCCAACACCTGGAATCATGGTGTGGGGAGCGATCTCCTACACTGGCCATACACCTCTGGTGATCGTCGAGGGGACACTGAATAGTGCACGGTACATCCAAACCGTCATCGAACCCATCGTTCTACCATTCCTAGACCGGCAAGGGAACTTGCTGTTCCAACAGGACAATGCACGTCCACATGTATCCCGTGTCACCCAACGTGCTCTAGAAGGTGTAATTCAACTACCCTGTCCAGCAAGATCTCCGGATCTGTCCCCCATTGAGCATGTTTGGGACTGGATGAAGCGTCGTCTCATGCGGTCTGCACGTCCAGCACGAACGCTGGTCCAACTGAGGCGCCAGGTGGAAATGGCATGGCAAGCCGTTCCACAGGACTACATCCAGCATCTCTACGATCGTCTCCATGGGAGAATAGCAGCCTGCATTGCTGCGAAAGGTGGATATACACTGTACTAGTGCTGACATTGTGCATGCTCTGTTGCCTGAGTCTATGTGCCTGTGGTTCTGTCAGTGTGATCATATGATGTATCTGACCCCAGGAATGTGTCAATAAAGTTTCCCCTTTCTGGGACAATGAATTCACGGTGTTCTTATTTCAATTTCCAGGAGTGTATTTCGAAACTTCTGTAAAAAATTCTTAAAACTTTCACAATAAATATACTGTTTGTCGCACTCGTCTATCGATCTTAGTTTTCTGTATATTTCATTTTGGAATGAGGGACTCCTTCGCTGGACGCGCTAATGAGGTCATGTATTACTCTGTTCATTCGATTTATGAGTTAATCACATGACTTGCAACTTCATTTTTCTCTCTCATTTCAACTTCCGTGATCATTTACTTGATACTTAAGTGCACTGCCATAACTTTCGGACATCTCGAGGGTTAGATCCCCTCACTTCGAAGTCGACAGATTACAGAACGTGGGCTACCCTCAGGGTGCAACCTACGATTTCGTAGCGCCTCTTGCTGTTGCTGTTGCTGCCTGTCTGTCGGTCTGTCTGCCTGTTTCGTTTGCCTGCCGGCCACTGTCGTCCGCCCGCCATCGCCGCCGCCTGCTGCTCGACTCCGCCCGTCTGTCGGTCGCCGCCGCCCGGAGCGCGCCTCCGCCTGCTGTCCGTCTGCCGTCCGTCCGTCATGAGCCTTTCCACGCCACTGTCATCTACGCCTCCCCCTCCCCAACTTCCACTGTCACTTCCTGGAGTGCCGCCCCTGGCCTCCCTCCCTATACCTCACCTCTCCTCCTCCCCCACCCAGCCATTCCCCCATCTCCTGCCCTGCTGGTAACCCCCATATCTACACCCTTCCCCCAGCCTCCACACCCGCAACTGCTCCCTATCCTGTCCGCCCGCACGTATGCCTCCACTGCCGCCTCTGCTGCCACCCTCAGCTGGTCGGCTTCCCTTCTATTCACAACTCCCTCCCCCCCCCCTCGTTGCTTCATTATCTCCATCACCCGCCCACATCACGTCACACTGGCCACTATCGCCACCACTGAAACAGTTGCACCTCCCAGCACCTCCACTGCCACCTCCTTCTCCTCCCGGTCCCTCTCCCCTCCTCCCAGCCTCCACTATCCGAAAATCCCCATCATTGCCAACTCTGCTCCCATCACTTCCCATAAAAAATCACTGCCTCCTCCTCGTCCCACCATTGTCTCCATGGACTCCCTTTACACCTTTGTCCTGTCCACCACAGACCCCAAGTTCCTTGATGCCCCTACCTTCACCGTGGAGATATGTAAGTATCTACCTGGTGCTCCCATCTCCCAATTGATTCCTCACCATTACCTGTGCCACCATCTATGTCAGCTCCACTGCTCCTCTTTCCTGTGACTTCGTCTCCCACACTGACCACACCTTCTCCCCCTGTGATTGTTGCTGACATCAACACCCATAGTCGCTCCCCTGCAGCACTTCAGCGGTTGTATCAGTTCCTCTCCATGATCCAAGGTGACCTTGTTCCCCATCCCCAGCAGACCTGTCCCAAATGCGAAACCATCCCCGATGTTGTCATTGTGCCAACCTCCTTGGGTGTCGACATCCTTCACCCCATAGGTAGCGATCACCTCCCCATCCTTCTCACCATAATGTCTGCTCACCACCCCCCTCTGGCTCCCAACCTTGCACCCCCTCTAAAGGTAATCCATGACTTCTGTCGCACCAACTGGGATGCCTACCGGGAATCCATCGCCACCCATGTCGAAAGCCACCCTCTTACCTATCACCATCCTGATGACATCATCCACACCTTGTCCTTCCTTCAGAAGACCATTACTGACGCCATGGAGGCACATTCTCCTACTAAAACCATCCACCCCTAACATTGCACTCTCTCTCCATGGCCTGTCCTCCTCCTTCGTGAAGCCCACCGCCTCTATTGGTCCTTCCTGCACACTCGTGGCAGAGATAGACTTCAACACCACCAGCAAATACAGCGACACATACGAAACCTTATTACAGCAAAGAAACGCTGGGACTAGCGCCAGACCTGTACACAACTCAACACCACCCTCCCTATCAACTCCTCCAAGTAATGGTCCGCCTTCCATATCATTACTGGTTCCCATTCCACACTCCATTACCCCCTTCTCTATAACGACAGCCCCCTTTCCAACAATCTCAGTAAGGCCAACGACTTCGCTTCCAACCTTTATGAGGTCTTCTCTGTCCCTGATGATCCCCACTTTGATTACTCTCTTTTCCCCACCGTCATGGAATGCGCCAATACCTCGGTAGCTCCACTTGCTCCTTGTCTCCAGTACTTGGGGTAGTTGCCCCCTCTGACATCAATACTACAACCACAGCACAGGACATTAAACTTATCCTCCAGTCAAAATGCAACGTGGCCTCTGGTCACGACTGTGCCACATACCGCCACCTTAGAGAAAGTCCCTTCTCATCCTGACTGTCCTTGCCAATCTCTACAATGTCATCCTCTCTACCAGCTTCTGCCCCAACCTATGGATGACTTCTCACATATTCTTATTCCTCAAGCCCAACAAACCCCCTTCCATTACCTCTTCCTATTGTCCCATCTTGCTCACCTCTGTCTTCAGTAAGGTCTTCAAATCCATCCTCTCATGTGGTACCCATCAGCACCTTAGTCAACACCACCTCCTCCCCCTTACCCAATGTGGCTTCTGACCCTCCTTCTCTGCTGAAGATCAACTCCTTAACCTCGTCCACCTTCTCTCACTCCAGCTTAACTCCCGTCACTCTGCCATTTTTGTTTCCCTCGACCTCCAAAATGCCTACAAGCCCATATGGCATCCCGGCCTCCTCTTTAAACTCCAAACCTTTGCGCTGCCTATCCATCTTGTCCATCTGGTCGCTTCCTTCCTCTCACACCATCCTTCCTATGTCACCCTCCACAACACCAACTCCCGTATCTTTTATCCCAATGCTGGCATCCCCCAGGGGTCCATCCTCTCCCCTCTCCTCTATCTCCTGTACACCGCCTATATGTCCAAGCCTCCACGTCCTCCAATATGCTGATGACACCGCCTTCCTGGCTCTATATCCTATACTCCAACGGTCCCAACACACCCTCCAATCCCACCTTAAGCAGTTCACCACTTGGTGTAGCCAGTGGTTCCTTCGTATCAACCCCTCCAAAACCCAGGCGATAATCGTAGGCCACACCACCCACTCCTTCCATCTTCACAATTTCTACCTCACCATTTATGGTCATCCCATCCAGCTCACCCCCATATCTTGGCCTCACCCTCAATCGTCACCTCCCCTGGACCTATCATCTCCTGACCATCCAGTAGAAAGCCCATTCCCACCTCCATCTCCTGTAACTCCTGTTTGCCTGGACATGGGGATTGTATCCTTCCACCATCATCCACACCTACAAATCCCTCATCTGTCCTATCCTCTGTTATTACAGCATTGCCTCGACCTCCGACCCCCCCCCCCCCCCCCACGTTTTTACAAGGCCCTCCAGATCATCGAATGCCGGGAGTTCCACCTTACCTCCCATATCCGCCTTCCTTCCCCCACACGACACCTGTATGACCTCATCCTCTTCCCCCACCTCCTCCTTTTCCTCCAACATCTCCACATCCTCCCTCTCTCCACTTCTACACCCTCCATCTCCTTCATCAGGGAAATTTCCAGCACCTTCCCCTCCTTAATGTTGAACTTCACCTTGACATCTACCCTTCCTTCCAACTGTAACTTAGCCTTGTTCCCCCCTCTCCCCAGGGCCCCCTTTTTCCTCTCCCCTCCTTCTACCAGAGCGGATTTTCCTCCTTCCCTCCCCAGCCCTCCTTTGGCGCGCCTCCCACCTCATCCCCCTTTATCTCCGCCTCTTCTTGCCTCCTTTTCACTTCTCCCTTGGTCCCCCCAGCAGATCCTCACAAGTTTTTTTAATTCTCAAGTGTGCTGCATTAGTGTTGTGTTTCGTGCTGTTCTCCCGTGCATCAAGGGCTGTGATTTTAATTGTGTGCTGGACATGTACATGTGTTACTGTCAGTATTGTTATGTGCTACGATGTCCGTCAATACTTTTATGCTCTGGTCATACTTCGCCTTGTGTTCTTTAATTGCCGAGTGTGTGGTTTTCTTGTGTGCACTATTTTTTACAGTTTTTACCTCCATTTTACAGTCGCTCCTCTTTTTGTCTATTGTCTTTCGTCATGTTCCCCCTTTTTATTTTTATGTATTCCATATTTTCCCTTTTCTGTTTTTTTAGATGTCTTATTTGTACAGTTGCTGTCTTTCGGCTGAAGAGCAGTGCACATGCTGCTGCCAGCCCGCCCCAGATGGGGCATAGAAACACAATAAAGGGGGAAAAAGCATTGCTTTTATTATTGCGCCATTACATAATCACGTATTGTCATACACAGCATTTGTCTCTGATAACTGATGGATTTGACAATTCTCGACTAATATTTCTCATGATTGACAGCTGTGCATGCAATCAGTGCCGTTGATTTGCTTATTATCATTACAATACGGGCGCTACGTCCCCATGGCACTGTGGTGACTGTAAATCAGGTAGCTACAATGCATCCACTACTGCGGGCATCATCTAAATGATTTTCGTGCTTACTTTTGCTCAATCTCATATTGTTATGCCTGCATTGCGCTATTTATGTAAGTATGTACTGCTCAAGCAATTTTACATTTTCTATTGTAGTGAGACTGCATACACTACTTAATCACAAAGGTCATACCTTTCTCTATAACATGGCATAATTTGTTGAAATCAGGGCATATTATTTGCAATAGTAATCCAAACTTTAAATCAGAGCCGCTCACTTACAAAATTATGTTCGAACTTCAACATGGAATGAGTACTGAATCGCCTGTAGAGCACAGTTTCTTCGTAGGCTGCCTGATTCAACAGGTAGTACTAAACCATGGTACATTTTCATATGTACCACAGTTATTTATAAATCTAACGAGATGCTATGCATCCATGTCCTTTAAGTGTTGTATGTTTATTTGTATTTTTTATGTACCTGTATTATTGTATACTCTGTATAAAAAGACTTTTCGTTTGTTTCTTTCTCGTTTCAGAGATTTCTGATGACGTCTTAAACTGAAACGCGTTAAGTTAAAAGGTCTATGAAAGTAAAGTAGCAGTCAAGACGAAACATTATATTAAGTAATTGTGACTATATGGTCCCAGAGACTTTTTCAATTCTCAAGCACCCATGCCTGGATTTCAGGCAGGATTTGCCATTGTCCCCCCCCCCCCCCCCCCAAATGCTGAGGTGATGTTCCAATACAGTTGCAGAGCCTCTGCAATCCTGTCCGAGTTTAGGGGGAACACGAAGTGGGCCGTGGCGTGAATTGGAATTCGGACTGAGGAGAGAGGTGTGCTGGGGTAGTCCGTGCAGTTGTGCAAACCCACTCTGCCAGAATGACGGAGTGGTTTGAGCTTCTGCCTATTGAAGGGCATCTGCCTAGTGACCAGGAGAGAGGGATTCGAATCCGGGCCTTAGTACAAATTTTCATTCGTCTCCTTCAGTCTGCACAGATACATTAAGTAATTGTATAATGATCATTAACTCGTAATATTATAGACAAAACTTACATCGGAATTGCTGTATGTGCCTGAACATAAGCCTGATCACTATTTCTGTTGTGTACACAGCTTAAGAAGTAAACCACAAGAAACTGCCACCACACAGGCACACTACTCGCCAGGTGCCTAAAGTTCCGAACAGTCAGTTTCAGATGGTGTCCACACAACTAATTCCTGCTTCCGCAACACATCCAAGAGCGCGTCAAATCCATCTCCCGATCGTGTTATGAACTGCGATGAAGATCGCTGTGCCGCACGATGTGGCCGACCGGTTCTAGGCGCTACAGTCTGGAACCACGCGACCACCACGGTCGCAGGTTCGAATCCTGCCTCGGGCATGGATGTATGTGATGTCCTTAGGTTAGTTCGGTTTAAGTAGTTCTAGGGGACTGATGACCTCAGATGTTAAGTCCCATAGTGCTCAGAGCCATTTGAACCATTTTTTTGAAGATCGATGTCAGTCGTGGACTTCCTCACTTCCCCAAAGTACGGGAGCACATAGAGTCCCTTCTCCCAGGAGGAAAAAATGAAAAAGGCCCGCTGTCGACACTTTCTCCATTTCCTGCATTTAAGCTACAGAGCGCAGATCCGGCTGTTCCTTCCGGAAGCTACTACAGTTCTCCTTTCCACAGGCAGTTCCGGAGTTCTAAAATGACTGCAGCTCCGACATAGCAGTAGCTATTTACACATGGATACTCTGCACATTACATTTAACTGCATGGAATAGGGTTCATCGATCCACCATCACAATTCTCTATTATTCCAATCTCGTATAGCACGCGGAAAAAACGAACACCTATATCTTTCCGTACGAGTTCTGATTTCCCTTATTTTATCGTGGTGACCGTTTTTCTCTACGTAGGTCGGTGTCAACAAAATATTTTCGCATTCGGAGGAGAAAGTTGGTGATTGGAATTTCATGAGAAGATTCCGTAGCAACGAAAAACGCCTTTCTTTTAATGATGTCCATCCCAAATCCTGTATCATTTCAGTGACACTCTCTTCCCTCTTTCGGGCTAATACAAAACGCGCTGCCCTTCTTTGAACTTTTTCGATGTCCTCCGTCAATCCTATCTGGTAAAGATCCTACACCACGCAGCAGTATTCTAAAAGAGGGCGGATAAGCGTAGAGTAGGCAGTCTCCTTAGTAGATCTGTTACATTTTCCAAGTGTCCTGCCAATAAAACGCAGTCTTTGGTTAGCCTTCCCCACAACATTTTCTATGTGCTCCTTCGAAATTAAGATGTAATTCCTAGGTATTTAATTGAATTCATGGACTTTACATTTGACTGATTTATCGTGTAACTGAAGTTTAACGGATTCATTTTAGCTCTCATGTGGATGACCTCACACTTTTCGTTATTTAGGGTCAATTGCCAATTTTTGCAACATACAGATATTTTTTGTAAATCGTTTTACGATTTGTTTTCATCTTCTGATGACTTTACTAGTCGATAAACGACAGCGTCGTCTGCAAACAACGTAAGGCCGCAGCTCAGATTGGTTCCTAAATCGTTTATGTAGATGATGAACAGCAAAGGGCCTAAAACACTACTTTGTGGAACGCTAGAAATCACTTCTGTTTTACTCGATCACTTTCCGTCAATTACTACGAACTGTGACCTCTCTGACAGGAAATCACGAATCCAGTCACATAGCTCAGACGATATTTCATAAGTGCGCAATTTCACTACAAGCCTCTTGTGGGGTACTGTGTCAAAAGTCTTCCGGAAGTCCAGAAATACGCAATCAATTTGAAATCCCTTGTCAATGGCACTCAAAACTTCGTGCGAATAAAGAGATAGGTGTGCGTCACAAGAACGACGTTTTCTAAATCAGTGTTGACCGTGTGTCAACAGACCGTTTTCTTCGAACACAATATATGTTCCAAAATCCTGCTGCATATAGACGTTAATGATATCGGCCTGTAATTTAGTAGATTACTTCTACCACCTTTCTTGAATATTGGTGTGACCAGTGCAATTTTCCAGTCGTTGGGTACGGATCATTCGTCGAGCGAACGGTAGAATATGATTGTTATGTATGGAGTTATTGCATCAGCATACTCTGAAGGGTACCTAATTGGTATACAGCCGGGACCAGAAGACGCTTTTATCGAGTAATATGAGTTGCTTCACTACTCCGAGTATATCTACTTCTACGTTACTCATGTTGGCATCTGTTCTTGATTCGAATTTTGGAATATTTACTTAGTCTTCTTTGCTGAAGGAATTTCGGAAGGCTGTGTTTAGTAACTGTGCTTTGGCAGCACTGTCTTCGATAGTATCTTCATTGCAACTGCGCAGAGAAGGCATTGATTGCGTCTTGCCGCTACCATACTTCACATATGACCAGTACCTCTTCGGTTTTTCTGCCAGGTTTCGAGACGAAGTTTTGTTGTGGAAACTATTATGAGCATCTCGTATTGATGTCCGCCTTAAATTCCGAGCTTCTGTAAAAGATCGCCAATCTTGGAGATTTTGCGTCTGTTTAAATTTGGCATGTTTTTTCGTTGTTTCTGCAGCAGTGTTCTAGCCCGTCGTTAGTTTATTTATTTGGTATAAATCTCTCAATTGCTGCCGATACTATTTCTTTGAATTTAAGCCACATCTGATATACATTTACGTTGTTAGTTTGCAAGGAGTGGAGATCGTCTCTCAGGAAAGCGTTAAGTGAACTTTTATCTGCTTTTTTGAATAGGTGCGTATTTCGTTCATTTTTGGAAGATTTGGGGGTTACAATATTCAATCTCGCTGCGACAACTCGGTGTTCACTAATCCCTGTATCCTCTTTGATGCTCGTTATTAAATCAGGATTATTTGTTGCTAAGAGCCGGCCGCGGTGGTCTCGCGGTTCTACGCGCTCAGTCCGGAACCGCGCGACTGCTACGGTCGCAGGTTCGAATCCTGCCTCGGGCATGGATGTGTGTGATGTCCTTAGGTTAGTTAGGTTTAATTAGTGCTAAGATCTAGGCGACTGATGACCACAGATGTTAAGTCGCATAGTGCTCAGAGCCATTTGAACCATTTTTTGTTGCTAAGAGGTCAAGTGTGTTTTCACAAGCGTTTATATTCGCATGGGCTCATGAACTAATTGCTTGAAATAATTTTCAGAGAATGCGAATAGGAACAGATAACTACGAGTGCCTCCAAGTTAATAATCAGTCCATGCGACTAACTCATAGACTGCCAGAGACAGTAAATTTATTTGGATTCAGTTGCGTACGCAACTTCAAGCGTCACGTATCAAGCTAGCAATAAAGTTAAGTACATTTATTGTAGCCTTTCAGTGTAATAAAGTATATTTATCCATCTTCAAAGTGTTTCCATATATATGTCCTAGTGCCACATTGTCAAGAAAGTGTATGTTTAGATATTTGCAAGCGTGCGTATACTGCCACCCTGTAGTGAAATATAGCAGGAAATGCGTTTTTTGCTACCGTGGCTGTTGGACTAGATTATCGGTGACATTCAGATACAGCACCCCAAGGAATTTACTCATTGATTCCACACCACTGTCATATTTTTGAATTATTTGACCGACGGCAATAAACTGAAACCAGACGTCTATTCCAGCGTTTTCCATACAATCCTAAAAAAAAGTTGATGTCAGTGATAAAAACCAAATCTATTACTTCGACAAGCTTTTTGACTCAACACTCTCACTGAGTCCCTGTAGAATTCGGACGTACTGCCTGGTTCGTCGTGGCTAAAGTTCACGTCGCATAGTGCCGTATAACACTTCCTCGTGATAAATAACATCCGTTAGCGGAAAGCATGGCTAAACCTGCTGACACAGGTCAGGTTACGTAGGCAGCTGCAGAAGCCTGTTACAAGGCTCCCGTACAGCGCATAAACTGCAGCAAGCGGTGGTAATACGACAGCGACAACGACTGCTACACCAACAGCAACATGGGCGACAATACCAGCAGCCGCAGCTACAACCAAAAGAGCAACAACTTCACCTGCGGCTACAACACCAAGTGCGCTAAGTACTGCAACAACTCGAACATCAGATTAGTCAATAAAAACTCTACCAGCTTTGTAGCTGCGGACACATAATGTTAAAAGAAGGCCTAAATACCATTAGCCAAGACAATACCCGAAGCACAACCTAAACGTCTTCGTGCTGAATCTAACACATATGCACTCGTTGACATTTAAATAAAAATAATTTTACTTGAAAATAGCATTGTTGCAATATCAAATCAAGATATCATTCATCAGGTGCAAGTATACTGGTGTAATACCAACAGTACGAATCCGGCCCCCTTTACTGTTTTTGATGAAAGAGTGCACAACTGTAGTGGCTAGTTCCCTCCCACGTCCATTGATAAATAAAGGCATGTTTCAAAATGGATAACATTAAAATTTAGTTCTGCAGACAATAAGACTGTCGCAATCAAATTTTTCCAGCTACAAAATAATGGTTCAAATGGCTCTGAGCACTATGGGACTTAACTTCCGAAGTCATCAGTCCCATAGAACTTAGAACTACTTAAACCTAACTAACCTAAGGAAATCACACACATCCATGCCCGAGGCAGGATTCGAACCTGCGACCGTAGCGGCCGCGCGGCACCGGACTGTAGCGCCTACAACCGCTCGGCCACACCGGCCAGCTGGATGTGTATATCAAAACTCTAACTACATAAATACACCATCATACGTGATGCTGATCCAACGCATATAAGACATGCAGCAGTACTGAGTTGTCATGCATTTGCTAGGGCAAATTAATCAAGTGGAAAGTTCTTACAAACACGTAAAAGATCATTCTGCTGCCAGACTGTAAGATCACATTTAAGTCACAAATGCTGCCGCACGAAGTTGCCATTTTGATTACAAGGTGGCTATTAGAGCAGTAGATTGTACCACTCATACGAAGATGGAAATGTCTGGGAGATGTCTGCCTTGAAGTGCCTAAGCCAAGGAAGATGCAGTAAATGCAGCAGAGTGCACGTATCAAATACTTGCACTGAAATATAACTGTCTTGCTTACATTGCTGCGGTCCTTACTTCACTACAGGTAAGGCATGTGAAATATATAGACATCAACAAGAACAAAACCGTGACATGACGTACGGTGTGACCGTAGAAATGTTGATAAATCCATTCCAGTAAATTACGCTGATCCTGCAAGCACTCTCCTGCATATACCAGTTACATGGACTTTCCACCCAGACAACTATGACCCGACGAACGCTCGTGCAGTCGTACTTCAAGCTCGACCGCTTGACGTATGATAGTCAATTTCACAACTAGTACAACTACAGTAAGTATTAGGCACAACTATGACAAGAAATACGAATGCCACAATGTCTCAATCTCATGATCACACTTTCTCACCAAATGGGAGCGAATTAGTAACAGAAAAATTGTTAAGTTTGTAACAAACTTAACTGGAAAATCTTAGATCGTGCGGTCATTCACATACAGCCAGACTGACAATTACCTGTTAGCTTCTTATCCACGAACAGCGAACTTATTAACTATGAAATACGAAGCTAAGCAATGAAATGTTCATTAAGCGTGTGCACATAAAGAACTCTCTCATCGGGAATCAATCGAAACAGGCATTTCCTAAGCATATATTTGGGAAACGTGATTCAAATCAAGCATCCCTATTTACTTCGGAGGCTTTCACATATTTAAACATGGTCGGAAAGACGCGAGATAAATAATCCTATAATAATACCTTCACATTTACCGTATAATGAAATATATATCGATTATTTTAATATTAGTAGTTTGTATGTCGTAACAGTTAGGACCAGAATAGTCACGTATTGTCCGTCTGATATATTCATGTCAAGAAAAGAGGGTCAAAATTTAATGTGAGAGGTTGAACCGAGGTCAAACATTTGTAGAGATTTTGAATCCCTCGGCCTCGTCTGGGGATGTTACTATCACTTATCAAACAGATTTTCACTAGATCGTAGCGAGCTTTAATCTTCATGTTTTAAATGTGGGCCGCCCACTGTAATCACGGACCCAGAAAGATGTACTTCAACCAATGCCGTAACTCTGAGCTCTCTAAAATTTCTAGTTATTTCCAGCGAAATATGCTCGACTCTCCCACTGGATCACGCCACTATGCCATAGAGATACTTTTTAATTAAATGGCACAAGCTGCAATATAAACCAAAAATAAGTGCTTCACGGCAGACAGAAATAACATACCTAAATACGACCATTATATGAGATAGGAGATAAATATAGTAAAGAAAGAATTATGCAAGGCACATTCCAAGGAATGAGACTTCCATGTAATGATTTAATTTCAGTAACACGTAAATAAGCTTAGGAACATTTAACAGAGAGGAAGCAAATCCCAGAAATCAAACTGACATGCAACGCTCGGAAAAAATTCGACCTCTCTGAGATAGAGTAAATGGCATAGAGTTCCACAGTACGCATGCGTTTGGGACTTAGATGTTACCCTATTTATCTCTACATATTTTGTGCTCGGTCATATCTGATCTAACACTGAAGAGAAAGTCGATTTAAATCAACTAAAGATAGCATGCACAAAACAAGTACCAATTTTAAACGTCTAAATAAGAATTAACATGGATGTTTAAAAAGTATGTTATATGTAGATACATAGATGAAATGTAGTTGCTAAAAATATGCGGATATCGTACTGAATTTTAAAAAATATTAGATTGTGTCCTAACGCACTGCCGATGACCAGATCGTTAGGAATGGAGCACAAACTCGAATTCGGGAAACGTACGGAAGGAAATCGTCACTTTCCCGTCGAGGCATCTATCTCAACATTTGCCTTAAGCGATTTTGGCAAACAACGGAAAACTGAAAAGTGAATGGATGGATGGGAATTGAACACTAGCTGTTGCGTATAGCACTACTGACTGGCAATACCCTTTTTTAATTCTCACACACTGGGCCTCTTCCCTTTTCGAAACGTGAGTGTTGTATCCTTAGTGCGAGTCTTTAGCATGTGTAACCGTGGTGAGCACCTGCAGACTACAGCGTCTCTCTTGTGCTGTTGTTGTTGTTGATAAAGGCGATGATGATGATGATGATTATGATGATAAAAGAGAAGTGACTGACTGAAATCCAGTACCGCCCCATAGCTTACACATCTCGAAGAACACCCAGGGGCCGGCCGCGGTGGTCTAGCGGTTCTAGGCGCGCAGTCCGAGCCGCGCGACTGCTACGGTCGCAGGTTCGAATCCTGCCTCGGGCATGGATGTGTGTGATGTCCTTAGGTTGGTTAGGTTTAAGTAGTTCTACGTTCTAGGAGACTGATGACCACAGATGTTAAGTCCCATAGTGCTCAGAGCCATTTGAACCATTTGAACACCCAGGCCAACGCCGGGCTCAATGTTCCGATCCGACGGAAAGGTAACATCAACACGCTCTCATTCCATAGACGTAATCCATAACACTGGCGCCGGCCGAAGTGGCCAAACGGTTCTAGGCGCTACAGTCTGGAACCGCGCGATCGCTACGGTCGCAGGTTCTAATCCTGCCTCGGGCATGGATGTGTGTGATGTCCTCAGGTTAGTTAGGTTTAAGTAGTTCTAAGTTCTAGGGGACTGATGACCTCAGAAGTTAAGTCCCATAGTGCTCAGAGCCAGAACACTGGCGCAAAGTCTAGTGACCACAAACTTTATGCCATCACCTCTTCTGCCATTTCCAGACAAATAAGGATAGTGACAATTTCTTCCACAACCAGGATTCGAGGCAGACACCCTCGAGTGAGGTATCAGCACAGTCCGTGCATCGGCAGCCTCGGCTACGAAGGCGGGCACATAGTCAATGAAAAGGTGATTAAAACGAAAAACACACTTTAAAAATGTATCTGGCCCTACTGGACACTCAAGCAAATAATACGATTAATTTCTCCATGATGAATTTTAAGACATTTAGCGCTTTTAACATAACAAGTATCCTGCACTAAATTACTTGAATGGAATCCCTCTACAACGCCAAGAGCAGCTTTAAACCTTGTCTTGCAAAATTCTGTATAATTTTCTGATGGAACAATAAATATTCGTTACTAAAAACGTAGAGTGCAGATGGTTTCATATATTTCTTGATGTGGGTTACGGCTTGATGCAAGCATTTGTAACTAAAATCATTTCTGCAGCGGCTGTTGTCAAATATTTTAAGTGTAACTGTTTAGTGATAGTAATAATTACGACCGTCTATGCCGTATTGTTCCGAGATAGTGTTGTATTGATAACGATCATGAGGAAGAAAGGAGAAGGTGAAACTTGGGGCCGGCACCTGTGCAATCTGTAAATGCCTATAGCCTACTCCTATCGAATAGCAACAGAAGAGCCGCAGAGCCCAATGGTCCCATCTGACAGACGGATGACATCGACACCTTTCCATGACAGCATCCCATTAGACATTGTGGGTAAGTTTAGACTTCATCCCAAGTTGCTGTAGCAGTGTCTGGTGACCACGAACTTCAACTCATCATTTTTCCCCCTTACTGGGGTAATACTGGCGAAGAAAGTGTCACCACCAAGATTAGAACCCACTACCTCGGAGACGAGCAGCGCCACACAAGAGTGGGTCAACGCCCTTCATTACGGAGACAGGTTTTTGTGCAAATACCCAATATTTCTGCAGGGGCTTTGAACGACTTGTTGAGTCCACGCCATGTCGAGTTGCTGTACTACGCCGGGCAAAAGTAGGTTCCACACGATATCAGGGTGTATCTCATAACTTTCCTCACCTTACTGTAAATTAAGAACGTATATATTTCCATCTGCAAATAGACTGCTACGTTCTATATTCATGTTTCTTTATTTGTTAAAGTTACAGTTGCTGAACAACCTGCAGAGATCTTTGTAATACAAATGAGAATACGTCCACGTACTGTCCGTCCCAGATAAGAAACTTACGCTAAAGACGTAAATATTTTGATTTTTATAGGAAACCTGGCCTGGAGTCGCTCCACAACGAAGATTAAATTACAGGGTGTCCGCCGGCCGGTGTGGCCGTGCGGTTCTAGGCGCTTCAGTCTGGAACCGCGTGACCGCTACGGACGCAGGTTCGAATCCTGCCTCGGGCATGAATGTGTGTGATGTCCTTAGGTTAGTTAGGTTTAAGTAGTTCTACGTTCTAGGGGACTGATGGCCACAGATGTTAAGTCCCATAGTGCTCAGAGCCATTTGAACAGGGGGTCCATGAAGTCTCTTTACAATTCTAAAAAATTGTTACTAAAGCAATTGATAAGATTTCTGCGTCGTAATCCGTGGCACTCACTCAGCGTTCTTCATAGTTTTTAATGACATTGCATCTGTGTCTTTCACGTATACTGTTAGTGTAAGACATACCGTGATACGAACTCCAAACAACGTAGTTACTTCTCAAGAGAAGGAAAGGTGTGTACCATGGGTCTATGGAATGATAATTAATCTAATCTAATCATGGTTTACTCATCTACATCTACATGATTGCTCTGCAATTCACAATTAAATGTCTGGCAGAGATTTCATCCAACCACCTTTAAGCTATTTCACTACCGCTCCACTCTCTAACAGGGCGCAGGAAAAACGAACACCTAAATCTTTCCGTGCTAGGTCTGATTTCTCTTATTTCATTATAATGATCATTTCTCCCTATGTAGGTGGGCACCAACAAAAAATTTTCACATTCTGAGGAGAAGTTCATTTCATGAGGTGTTGCTGTAGCGAAAAACTTCCTTTTTTTTAAATAACTGCCACCCCAATTCGTGTAATCCGTGGCACTCTCTCCCCTATTTCGTGATAATGCAAAACGAGTTGCCCTTCTTTGAATTTTCTCAATGTCCTCCGTCAACACTATCTGGCTCGGATCCCACACCGCACAGCAATACTCTAGATGAGGGCTGACAAGCGTAGTGTAAGCAGTCCTCTTAGTAAACCTCTTACATTTTCGAAGTGTTCTTACAATAAATCGCAATCTTTGGTTTGCTTTCTCTACATCATTATCTTTGTGATCCTTCCAGTTTAAGTTATTTGCAATTGTAATTCCTAAGTATTTCGTTGAGTTTACAGCCTTTAGATTTGTGTGGTTTATCGTGTAACTGAAATTTTGCGGATTCTTTTTAATGCTCATGTGGATGAGTTCAAACTTTTCATGAGTTAGAGTCGATTGCCACTTTTAGCACTATAAGAATATCTTGTCTAAATCACTTCACAAGTCCTTTACACATCTGAGGACATTAAATGGCAGTAAATGGCAGCAGCATCTGCAAACAGTCTAAGAGGACTACTCAGATTATCTTCCAAATCATTTATATAGATCAGAAACAGTGTAAGAGCTATCACACTGGGAAACACGAGGTAACACTTCTATTTTACTCGGTGACTTTCTGTCAGTTAGTACGAACTGTGACCTCTGAGACAGGAAATCACGAATCTCTGACAGGAAATCACTAATCCAGTCATACAACTGAGACGATACTCCATATGTGCGCAATTTAATTAGAATTCGCTTCGGCCGGTTCTTCGAGGTGACTCATAATGTTCGAGCACAGTATATGTTCCAAAATCCTACTGAAAATCGATGTTTGTGGGATAGGTCTATTATTTCAGCGAATCACTCCTACTTCCTTTCGTGGGTATTGGCGTGACTTGTTCTACGAGGGGCGTTTGAAAAGTCCGTACTAAAATAAAAACTACTTACGTGTTTGGGGTAAACATTATTTATTTTTCGACATAGTCTCCTTTTAGACTTATACACTTCGTCCAACGCTGTTCTAATTTGTTGATCCCTTCCGAATAATAGGAATTGTCCAAGTCTGCAACATAGCTAATAGTTGCTGTAATCACCTACTCATTTGAATAAAATCTTTGTCCCGCCAGACATTTCTTCAAATTGGGGAACAAATAGTAGTCCAAGGCAGCCAAGTCAGGAGAATAGGGGAGGGGAGATATGAAACGAGTTGGAATCCTATTTCCATTAATTTTGCAACCACAACTGCCGAAGTGTGTGCTGGTCCATTGTCGTGATGGAAAAGGACTGTCCAATAACAATGAATAATATTCACCTGTAATATTGTTACCCTTTTCCAGATAGTCGATGAGGATTATCCCTTGCGAATTCCAAAAGACAGTCGACATAACCTTTCTGGCCGAAGGAATGGTCTTCGCCTTTTTTGGTGCAGATTCTTCCTTGGTAACCCATTGTTTAGATTGTCGTTTGGTCTCTGGAGTATAGTAATGTATCCATGTTTCATCCACAGTGACGAAACGAAACTTAAACTCCTGCGGATTCTTCCTGAACAGCTGCTAACCATCCTTGCAACACTTCACACGATTCCGTTTTTGGTCAAGCAATCGCGTAACCTATCTTGCGGATAGCTTTCTCATGTCCAAATGTTTATGCAAAATATTATGTACCCGTTTATTCTAGATGCCCACAGCACTAGCAATGTCATGCAGCTTAACTCTTCTGTCATCCATCACCATATTATGGATTTTATCAATGATTTCTGGAGTTGTAACCTCCACAGGGCGTCCAGAACGTTCAGCATCACTTGTGCCCATATGGCCACTCCGAAAATTTTGAAACCACAAATAAACTGTTCCAATGGAAGGTGCAGTGTCACTGTAATGTTTATCAAGCTTCTTTTTAGTCTCCTGCGGCGTTTTGCCTTTCATAAAGTAATGTTTAATCACCACACTAAATTATTTTTCGTCCATTTTTTGACAATCACTCGACTTCCTTGATTCACACGAATGCCAGACACAAAGAAATAGACCAATATGGGTGAATCTTCGTGAGCGTTCATTCCAAAGATGCTACTAACTAAACATGACCTCGCTACGCGCCGGTGGTGCCATCTCTCGGACTTTACACGGACTTTTCAAACGCCCCTCGTACTATCCAGTCTTTGGGTACGGATCTTCCTACGTGCGAGCGGTTTCATATGAGTCCTAAGAATGGAACTATTGTATCAGCACACTCTGAAAGGAATCTAAGTGGTATATAACCTGGAAAACTAAAAAAAGTCGGACCAAAATACTCAAACTTCAGAGCTGAGTGTGTTAGAAATCCACCGTCAAGTCCATCATTTTCTAGACTGCAGAAGAAATTTGTGGAGACAGCGACAGTGCTCTATAAAAGAAAGAATGGGCGCCCAAGAACACATCACAAAGACATCGGTCGTGTAAGATAAGCCTTCGATCGTTCTCCCGGAAAGTCTATCCGTAAATCTGCCAGATTGTTGCAGCTACCACATTCAACACCGCACGAAGTCATACAGCAAAATTTGCTGTTTTACGCTTGTGATGTTGTAGTATATAACTTTTAAATATGGCTTTTCTGGACTGAGAGTCATCATTTTGTATTGCAACTTGTGTGGTAACCTACTGTTCGAGGAAATTTTTCCGACGTCACATAACAGAGTTTAAAAAGTATTGAATCAAGGAATCTCGAAGACACGTTATTTTTAAAATAGAGACTGTCTCAAAAGTGTAAATTCGATATCCTCTACATGAATGAAAGTAAATACTCAGGGTGCATTTGCGTCGAAACTAAAAGTTTACCTTGATTCCAGTCATATATTACCAGCGCAGGTTGTTGGTACAGCTAGGTCGCTAGCTCGTTCGTCTGGCTTCTTCTACAAATGTGAGAAAAAGCCGAAATTTGCACCGGGTTTTTCACAAATCCTATAATAAGTTTCTAGGGGCTATAGAGTGGACTTAGTAGATAATATTTTGTTAAGAAATCCATGTCCGGGAATGTACTGCTTGGATATAAAATAAATTTTGAAATTCGGATCATTTGCCACTCTCCTGCTTCACGGTAATCACACAAACTAAGAGGGCGCCGTCACCAGTTCCTGTTGTAATCACATCACAGACGATTCTCGGCCGACTACATCGGCTGCGAGAAACTGAAAGATTTGCAATTAGGAGGGCTGACGCGCTACACTCTCGACTTCGAGGAGGACGTCCTTCATCACGTAGAAGCGAACCCGACGACGAATACGCGAAACATTGCCCATTCCATAGGTTCCTCAAGGAAATATAGGTTGGGGCCCATTGTCTCTGCAGTGTGTGTACTGTGAAGATGAATTTCTTTAAGTGATACGATACTCAAACTCATTTTGTATCCAGATTGTACATCTGTGGACATAGATTCCTTATCAAGATTTTATCTATTAAATCCACTCTACAAACCATAGAAGCCTGTAACAGGAATTGTAAAGCACACTGTATTTTCCAACGGAACGAAGCACCACCGAACGGTACCTGCACGTGAGAGCATTTCTCAACAGAGAGCTGCCTCAGCGATGGATCGACCGTAAGGGGCGTGTGGATCTCGCATTGCACCGGTGGCCTCAAAGGACGCATGATATCACGGTACGTGATTTTTCTGTGATTTTTTTTTTTTTTGGGGGGGGGGGGGTTGAGAGCGGGTGGGAGTGAGTTGCAAAAGACTCAGTTGTGACTCCCATTCCAGCTAGGATGTGTGGCCTAGGGTGTTGTATAGCAACAGCTGTGAATGTAGTAACTCGAGCCATGCACAAGTATGGAACGAGTTTGACTATCGTATGGATGTTTGTGGCGCTTTCGGTGGAGGGTATATCAAACATTTGTGGATAGTATATGAATACTCTCATCCTAAATATAATTGTAGAAAGTGCTCGAAGATAATATGTTAATTAATGTAAAATGTATACTCTCTCAAAATCAAATGGCTCTTTTGAAAATAAGGGCTTTGTTTTTCTTTATGTAAGTTAAAACTGACCGAAGGTTTCTATCTTCAGTCATGTAGAAGATGCAGTCTAGTGAAATCGGATGAATATCTCTGAAACACCAGATGTTATGAAGAACAAAAGACATTCGCAGTCAAAAGTCACTTTCAGGGCCAATAAATGTTGCTATATTCACGTATAAGCGTACTTGAAGAATATGATAACATCGAGTAGCAGGTTCGATGACATCCTAATCTAAGACGATTTACGTTTATCACCAATCTTTGTGCGTAGAGCTCCTTGTGCGTGACTGAATTGTAATCATAGTTCACGTCTTCTTTTCTCAGTTCACAAGGCTTCGCAGAGAGGTCCTAAATTCAGACTAAAATCTGGTAGGGAAATGTGTTTGTTATAAGCTGTAAACTGAACATGCTCTGTTATTTCTGAACAGATCGCCATGACGAAAGTTCTTCCCTCAATCAGTATAACAGAGCCATCCTTGGACCTACCACTACCATGTCACTGCGATTTAAAGATAATTGCAGACTAGAGCATAATATGACGATTGTTCATCCGCTGAACACAGACCGGCTTTAAATGAAAAAAAAAAAATTGTCTGTGGACTATGTCCATGATATGTCAACATGCCCTCAAGGAACATTTTGATTAAAGGCAAAATCATCCCTCGGACATTCTTTTCTTAATCTCCCGTTCGCTGAAATGATCAGTTTTGAATACCTTGCATGGTTTTACGACTTTTTCGTCATGATTTCTACAATGTTATTGAAATACACAATCACAGTCATGTTTTCACAACTTCCCTGTTTCGACCATGAATAACCATCACTGACCTTTCCAGAACCGTTTACATCAGTCAGCATTCTGTAATATATTCTGTGTGAATAACGTGTACGTTGTCACAATCTATTAAATTGTATAGGGACCCAAAAGATAACCTGTGATGGTCGAAACATGTCTGATCTGAAAATATGAAAGTGATTGTATTTAGCATTTCAACATTTAAAACATGGTGCCAATCTGTTAATTTTTAAAGTTAAAATGAATAACGAATACAGCCTCATTTGTCCAAAATAACTATGTAAAACCGCTCTCGTGCATTTTTTGTTTACTATTATTTGGCTATCGTAAACATGTTTACCATTTCTACTATGATTAAAGCATAAATTTACCACAGATAACTATAAAATCGAAAGATAAAGATGAAAGGGTTTATATTAAGTTTAAACAGACGCAAAATCCCCAAGATGGGCGATGTTTTACAGAAGCTCGAAATTTAGCGCGGACTTCAATGCGAGATGCTTATAATAGTTTCCACAACGAAACTTTGTCCCGAAACCTGGCAGAAAATCCAAAGCGATTCTGGTCGTGTGTGAAGTACGTTAGCGGCAAGAAACAATCAATGCCTTCTCTACACGATAGCAATGGAGATACCATTGAAGACAGTGCTGCCAAAGCAGAGTTACTAAACACAGCCTTCCGAAATGCCTTCACAAAAGGAGACGAATTAAATATTCCAGAATTCGAATCGAGAACAGCTGCCAACATGAGTAACGTAGAAGTAGATATCCTCGGAGTAGTGAACCAACTTCAATCACTTAAAGAAAGCAAGTCTTCTGGTCCAGACTGTATACCAATTAGGCTCCTTTCGGAGTATGCTAATGCATTAGCTCCATACTTAACAATCATATACAACCGTTCGCTCGACGAAAGATCCGTATCCAAAGACTGGAAAGTTGCATAGGTCACACCAACATTCAAGAAAGGTAGTAGGAGTAATCCACACTTAGAAAATGTAACAGACCTAAAGAGACTGCCTACTTGTCCGTCCTCTTTTAGAACACTGTGGCGCGGTGTGGGATCCTTACCAGACAGGACTGACTGAGTACATCTAAAAAGTTCAAAGAAAAGCAGCACGTTTTGTATTAGCGCGAAAGAGGGGAGAGAGTTTCACTGAAATGATACAGGATTTGAGATGGACATCATTAAAAGAAAGGCGTTTTGCGTTGCGACGGAATCTTCTCACGAAATTCCAATCACCAACTTTCTCCTCCGAATGCGAAAATATTTTGTTGACACAGACTTACATAGGGAGGAACGATCACCAAGATAAAATAAGGGAAATTAAAGCTCGTACGGGAAGATATACGTGTTCATTCTTCCCGCGCCCTTTTCAAGATTGGAATAACAGAGAATTGTGAAGGTGATTCGATGAACCCTCTGCCAGGCACTTAAATGTGATTTGCAGTGTATCCATGTAAATGTAGAAAAAAGTTTTATGATAGATAGAAAATAGAAACTCATTTCAGGTATGTGCCTAGTCTTTAACTGTAATCTGAATGTTGTCACCCATTTGCCTAGATGTTTGAGATACACTGTGATATACAAAGGTGGATCCACAGATTAATGCGTCAACTATGTACTTATCTTATGCTGTGTAGTGTTGTGGACAAGTTATTGCGGATAATTAAAAAATGAAAGGAAAGGAGTGAGTGAAACCTGGTGTCGATCTATAGCCACCCACTCTCGAACAGTGCTAACATACCTGCCAACGAAACACATGAACTATCATCAATCGTGCCACAAATCTTCTTCATGAGCTGCTGTAGAGATGATTACGAGTTTCATCCAGCACACTGGTACTTAGTATGACGTTGAGTAACTTCACACTACCATCTCAAGCTTCCTTGCCTACAAAATACTGGTGATAATCATTATTTCTACCGCTAGGTTTCCAAATAGAAACCTCAATGTCGAGTGCTATCGCAATACCGTGCTTCATCGACCTCTACCTTGTGAGTCATTATGGATTAAAACAAGAATAATAATTACCAAAACGAAATAGATATTTATGAAAGGGATCTGTGGCAAATAATTCTCAGGATCCGTTGATGGGGGTTTTAAGTGATCACAAAGTAAGACTTCTCTGAAGCTACGATTTAATACTGAAAAGTAAAGCCAAACGACTGATTACCCCCTTAAATTAAACCTGAGAGGAAAACGTGGGACGTTGTAATGTAACGGCCCCAGCGAGGCTTTCTCTATCTTTCTCAGTACATAAACGTTAAGTAACATTTCCTGAAATGTTTCTACTGTTCCCTCGATCTAAAATTTAAGTAACACAAATGTTATGTACCATTTTTAGATACCATAAGGAAGGTGATGCAGCAGGAGAGCAAGTAGTAGTACAAGATTGTAAAGTGAGGGTAAAGTAACTGAATGCTATGAGGGGCTTAGGACAAAAAGAGGAAGATAATAAGATGGGTCCAAATGACTATAGAGATAGAGGCGGCAGAGGTCGTGGTTCTTTAGTGAAGGCTACCAGACGTGGTTCAAGACAAGGAAATGAGTCACCGTTTCAATGAGCGTGTGTGGTGAAACAGTTCAAAGTGGAAATCCTTAATCTATTGTGAATCAGTGCCTTAATATTAATAAAAGGAGCATTCACTTCTAGTAGAAAAAGAGTACATCTGGTCAGGAAAGAAAGGAACGTATCTGAATATCCATAGGAGAAAAGTTGTGAAAGGTATAGCAAAATGGAAGGAAAAAAGGCCATGAAATGGTTCAAATGGCTCTGAGCACTATGGGACTCAACTGTTGTGGTCATTAGTCCCCTAGAACTTAGAACTACTTAAACCTAACTAACCTAAGGACATCACACACATCCATGCCCCAGGCAGGATTCGAACCTGCGACCGTAGCAGTCGCACGGTTCCGGACTGCGCGTCTAGAACCGCGAGACCACCGCGGCCGAAAGGCCATGAAGGAATGTAACATGGAGTTAGCCCAAATGTGCGAAGCGCTAATGGAATACAAGAAGATATTTTCAGACAAGTCAGAGTGTTGCATTTTCAGTGCAAATTAGAGATAAAACCTCATGAACCATTTTCAGTCAAGTCCTGCCCAATACCAAATGCAAGCAGAGAAGCAACAGCAAACGAACTTGACGGAAAGGGTGTTATAAAAAGGAGCATTAGCCAATACAACAATCATTGGACTGTCGTAAAGAAGAAAGATGGAGGAATTACAGTAGTCATATATGACAGAACCTAGATTTCTATAATAAAAGGGCCGATAGATTGGCATGAGAATATAGGTGTAATTATACAACGATTCGATAATATTAAATATGTGAACATCCTTGATTTAACTGCCAGCTCTCCACAAGTTCCACCGGCTACGGAATATAGAAAACAAACATGGCGGTTGTGCTGATATAGGACAGAGCTTCAGGTACTATGGTCGCCCCTATTACTGTTATTATTCTGCGCATGATTACATGTTGGTTTGGAGATTATTTACCGTTTGTAAACTGTCAATAAGATACCGTTGAAAACTCAGAAAAATAGTGTATAAACATGCATAACTTAAGTTTTAAAATTGAGGCAGTAGCAGCGAAAGTGAAATTTCGGGAAATATTTCTTGACAAAGAAGCGTTGTGGGTGATAGAAAAAGACACTTCGGATCCGTTCCGCATCAACATGACTTAACGAAAGGTCACTGTTTTAAGAAAATTAAATTCTTTATTCATTTGGGGGATCCGTAGATCCATAGAACTATTTAATCTAGAAGCCGGACAATGAATATTTTTAGATCTGATGTTCTTCTACACGCTTCTGTCCACTGAAGTTTTTCAGATAATATGACTTCTCAATGACTGAATCATTTTTCTTATGTTTTATTTCAAGTAAAACTGTAATGGAAACTCATCCATAATATTACTGAGGTCAACTAAGATATTTCCTTTTACTTATTTTCTAAATAAAATACCGTCATTTTATTAAACAATTTGCCAATGCAATAAGCGTTACTCTTATCAGAACATTTCCTAATAATTACTTAAAAGACTGAGGGTGCTCACCTCTCTGTCAGATTGAAGTTAGCACCCGTATTCCAAGTTTAATACCTTCCATTTTTCTAATATCCGTCTTAGCCTCATGATTACCTACTTTGGAGAAACGTTTAGTAAAATAAGTCATTTTGCACCGGAGTGAGAATTCTGAGCTTACACACAGATGGCGCGTATGTGTGTGCGTACAGTAGTTCCACATGCATGTGATGAAGCCGACGAGATTAAAATCCTTCAGTGGACTCACCCCATAAATATGGAAAATTAAGCAAACCTACTTTCAGATGAGGCTGTACGTCGTTATACTGCCTTCTCAAGCGCCGAATATGAATACACTCTACACGTTCCTCCACACGTCCAGAAAATTCGAGAAACTAATACGCGACTCTAGGACTTCCAACTTAAATATATACTTCCATTAAAGAAAAAGTATTCCTCTAGAATGGAGTAACTACCAGCTCAAAGAACTGATATTTAGGTATAATTTTTTTTATTTATTGCATTCAGTATATGTTTTGCCTTTGTGACTGGTCTTCATCAACGACTTAATTGGATCGTGTGTTATGTTGTGAAACAGAAAATGTACAAGGGCTTAATAGTTTCTTTTCTACTATCTCATAGACGCCATTTTTCTCTAGATCACTATAATTTGATACTTCTGTTCCTTCCATCTCCTCTACCTTTCTGTGGAATATTTACGTCTTTGTTTTGATTCTATATCAAATACAATACGTTCTTTTCGAACATATTTCTCAGTTCGCCGTTGAAGTGGCGAAATGTTGAGCAGGTAATGACTCCCTGGTTACGAATTAATATGCGACGACGGACACGAAGTATGAAGAGAAGGTGGAAATAATTGATTAACTAAAGACTAGTGTAATTTAGGTACTCCACCAACTTTGCTTTTTAATATATTTTTATACTTGTGATACTATCCCATAAGACATCTCAGAAGCATAAACTAGCGCTGTCCAGAAAATAGTCAGAGGAGCGTAAATATCAATCGGTTAACGAAGCCCGTAAACTGTCCATTAATTCCGCTGTCTTATATACTTCGAGTAAACGTAAAACATGACAGTGATACGATTAGCTTCATTGAACGTGTTCCTGTTAACTTTTAACGACATAGCTAGAATTTTCATATTCTGAGGGCTTAAGGCATGATTGATGTGATATCACATTAGCCCTTGCTTGTCAACTGTTTCGCACATGCAGTGCAAACCCGATTCGCCTGACTATTGCAGGGGTTGTTTCGAATCTACGGAAATCTATACATTTACATAATAAACAAAACCATTTTACCTCAGTTGTGCAGTCCCAAAGGTATTTCAGCAAAACGGTGCACGACTGTGACCGCTTCTGTCCGAACCACCAGCAAGACAGTACTCGTATTGTTCAGGAATCACTAACAACACTGTTACAGTCTCCCTCGATACCGTCACTCGAGATCACATGAGAGTAAGTTCAGCATTCTCGAACGGCGTTCACAGACTGTTTCTCACGTAGGCGCACATTTTCCAGATGCTGCGCGCAGAGAAGAGGCGACTCGCACCCGGGGCATTTTCGGCGTCTCTGAGGACTGTAGGAGCAGACAGCGCGATGGAGGTCCGCGAGGCGCCGTCCATGGCGCACAACTGACCTTTTAGGTTTTCCCAGCGCCAGTCACATGTTTCCGTCTCGGAGCCGCGGCCGCCACTGACTTGGCAAGCCATTGCCTAATAGAATCACGCGCTAATCGGATCACCGCTGGTGTTTGTAATCTCTTTACGTCGCCCAGTTAGCCTGCATTTTTCTATAAAAACATGGCTAAATTACAGACTGACTGGCCTACGACGCGTACTTCAGGAAACACTGTATTTTCCCAGTCTCTCTGTGCGATTCTGACGGTAATAAGCAGGAATAAAACGGTATTTACAATGTATGGTATTAATAAGTTCATATAACTCTGCAGGGCAACGAAACCACAAACGCAGTTCTGATTCATTAACGACAAGGCATATTGTTACCATCCTTTCCATCTTGAGCGAAGTTAGTGCTCGTGTACGATGGACGTTGCGGGCATAAAAAGTCTCCTCTGTACGATTCAACAAGGATTCCGCAAACAGCGATCTTGTGAAATCCAGCTTTGCTTCGTTCGTCTACCAGACCCTGAAGACAGTAGATAGCGAGGTCCAGATTGATGTCACGTTCCTTGACTTCTGGTAGGCATACGATACAGTTCCTGAATGCCACCTAATGTTTAAAATTACACTACTGACCATTAAAATTGCTACACCAAGAAAAAATGCAGATGATAAACGGGTATTCACTGGACAAATACATTATACTAAAACTGACATGTGATTACATTTTCACGCAATTTGGGTGCATAGATCCTGACAAATCAGTACCCAGAACAACCACCTCTAGCCGTAATAACGGCCTTGATACACCCGGGAATTGAGCCAAACAGAGCTTGGATAGAGTGTACAGATACAGCTGCCCATGCGGCTTCAACATGACACCACAGTTCATCAAGAGTAGTGACAGGTGTATTGTGACGAGCCAGTTGCTCGGCCACCATTGACCAGAAGATTTCAATTGCTTAGAGACCTGGAGAATGTGCTGGCCAGGGCAGCAGTCGAACATTTTCTGTATACAGAAAGGCCTGTACAGGACCTGCAACATGCGGTCGTGCATTATCCTGCTGAAATGTAGGGTTTCGCAAGGATTGAATGAAGGGTAGAGCCACGGGTCGTAACACATCTGAAATGTAACGTCCATTGTTCAAAATTTCGTCAATGGTAACAAGAGGTGACCGAGACCTGTAACCAATGGAACCCCATACCATCACGCAGGGTGATACGCCAATACAGCGATGACGAATACACACTTCCAATGTACGTTCACCGCGATGTCGCCAAACACGGATTCGACCATCATGATGCTGTAAACAGAACGTGGATTCATCCGAAAAAATGACGTTTTGCCATTAGTGCATCAAGGTTCGTCGTTGGGTACACCATCGCAGGCGCTCCTGTCTGTGATGCAGCGTCAAGGATAACCGCAGGCATGGTCTCCGAGCTGATAGTCCATGCTGCTGCAAACGTCGTCGAACTGTTCATTCAGATCTCTTGTTGTCTTGCAAACGTCCCCATCGGTTGACTCAGGGATAGAGACGTGGCTGCACGATCCGTTACAGCCATGCGGATAAGATGCCTGTCATCTCGACTGCTAGTGATACGAGGCCGCTGGGATCCAGCACGGCGTTCCGTATTACCCCCCTGAACCCATAGATTCCATATTCTGCTAACAGTCATTGTATCTCGACCAACGCGAGCAGCAATGTCGCGATACGATTAATTGCAATCGCGATAGGCTACAATCCGACCTTTATCAAAGTCTGAAACGTGATGGTACGCATTTCTCCCCCTTACACGAGGCATCAGAACAAGGTTTCGCCAGGCAACGCCCGTCAACTGCTGTTTGTGTATGAGAAATCGGTTGGAAACTTTCCTGATGTCAGCACGTTGCAGGTGTCGCCACCGGCGCCAACCTTGAGTGAATGCTCTGAAAAGCTAATCATTTGTATATCACAGCATCTTCTTCCTGTCGGTTAATTTTCGCTTCTGTAGCACGTCATCTTCGTGGTGCAGCAATTTTAATGGCCAGTACTGTAGAATGTATGGAGTAACAGACAACCTTTGTTATTGGATTGAAGAGAAACTGTTGAATAAAAGACATTTTGCTCTTGACAGAGACAAATTATCAGACTTAAAAGGTAGACTCGGGTAAACGGCAGTGAAGTCTTACAGGACCATTACTGTTCGCTTCTCTATATAGAACAACATTACCTGTAAACTCTCATGAATCTTCCCACATAACCCCTCTAGGTTTTATATATTGTTCATAGTGCGTAACATAGAAACGAATTTATTAAAAGAAGGTGTTATTTTCTAATTTTACTGTAATGTTTTATGAGCTTAGTACTACACACATCAAAAAAAGTTTTGCATCACTCCGGTTCCCATAAATCCTGAAGATAGACGTTGACTGTGGAAATTGTATCAGAGACACAGTCCCTTTTACTGTTCAGAGATGTCACTAAACCCGCCCAAAGGTGTACACAACCATGCATGAGCAGCGCCTATTAGACGAAGGGGGTCCGACAGTCGATCAGTTCCAGTCATTCCACCAGGAAAGAGGTACACGTCTCGTGTTATCTGTAGTACAACCGTGCCTAGACTGTCAATACCGCGATTCGATAACGTCCGGATTGTTACTTTGCTCCAGAAAGGGCTCTCGAAAAGGGAAGTGTCCAAGCGTCTCGGAGTGAAATAA
The DNA here is from genome assembly GCF_023897955.1 of Schistocerca gregaria. Classification (NCBI taxonomy): domain Eukaryota; kingdom Metazoa; phylum Arthropoda; class Insecta; order Orthoptera; family Acrididae; genus Schistocerca; species Schistocerca gregaria. The sequence continues at coordinate 178,129,501 of NC_064931.1, read as the reverse complement.
AGCGATGTTGTTCGGACATGGGGGAGATACAGAGAGACAGGAACTTTCCATGACATGCTTCGCTCAGGCGGCCCAATAACTTCTTCAGCAGTGGATGACCGCTACCTACGGATTATGGCTCGGAGGAACCCTGACAGCAACGCCACCATGTTGAATAATGCATTTCGTGCAGCCACAGGACGTCGTGTTACGACTCCAACTGTGCACAATAGACTGCATGATGTGCAACTTCACTCCCGACGTCCATGGCGATGGCCATCTTTGCAACCACAACAGCATGCAGCGCGGTTCAGATGGGCCCAACAACATGCCAAATGGACCGCTCACGTTCTCTTCGCCGATTAGTGTTGCATTTGCGTTCAACCAGGCAATCGTCGGAGACGTGTTTGGAGGCAACCCGATCAGGCTGAACGCCTTAGACACAGTGTCCAGCGACTGCCGCAAGGTGGAGGTTCCCTTCTGTTTTGGGGTGGCATTATCTGGGGCCGACGTACGCCGCTGGTGGTCGTAGAAGGCACCGTAATGGCTGTACCATACGTGAATGCCGTCCTCCGACCGATAGTGCAACCAATCGGCAGCATAATGCCGAAGCGTTCGTCTTCATGGGCGACAATTCGCGCCCCCACCATGCACATCTTGTGAATGACTTCCTTCAGGATAACGACATCGCTAGACTAGAGTGGCCAGCATGTTCTCCAGACATGAACCCTATCGAACATGGCTGGGATAGATTGAAAAGGGCTGTTTATGGATGACGTGACCTACCAACCACTCTGAGGGATCTACGCAGAATAGCCGTTGAGGAGAGGGACAATCTGGACCAGCAGTCCCTTCATGAACTTGTGGATATTATGCCCCGACGAATACAGCCATGCATCAATGCAAGAGTACATGCTACTGGGTATTAGAGGCACCGGTGTGTACAGCAATCTGGACCACCACCTCTGAAGGACTCGCTGTATGGTGGCACTACATGCAATGTGTGGCTTTCATGAGAAGTAAAAAGGCCGGGAATGATGTTTATGTTGATCTCTATTCCAATTTTCTGTGCAGGTTCCAGAACTCTCGGAACCGAGGTGATGCAAACCTTTTTTTTTTTTTTTTTGGTGTGTGTAGTTTTAGTCTTCTTGATCATTCTCAACTGATTACTGATTCTGTAAAACACAGAATATATTGTACTAACTCAACGATTTTAAATATGATTCCTTTTATTCCACACTTATCTTTACTCTTTGACTGATGTAATAACATTTTAATTGTCATGCTGTCTAGCTGTACAACCAGAAAGATAGCATGTGTAAACCAACAAGAGCAGAAGACACAAATTTAGAAACTCAGCCATTTCAGTATGGTTTTCTACTGTAGGTAAACCCAGGGTGACATTTATTGACCGATATGAAAAAAATGTAAATTAGTTACAGACTACGGCGTGCACACACTTTATTTGTCATATAAACGTCACTACAAATATTTGGATTTAAGTTATGAAATGTTAGATATGCCTGCCATCATTGGCGATGATGTGACGCAGACGAGTAGCGAAATTCTGCAGGACCCGCTGAAGTGTCGGGACATCGATGCTGTTTTCGGCTTAGCAATGGTTTTGGGGTTGTACACCTTGTATTTAATATAGCCCCATAAAAAGGAGTCGCATGTGTTCAGATCCTGAAAATATGGTTGCCAATCGAGGCCCATGCCAGTGGCCTCTGGGTACCCCAAAACCAGAATGCGGTCCTCGAAACGCTCCACCAGGACATCAAACACTCTCCTGGTGCGATGGGGTCGAGCTCCATCTTGCGTGAACCACATCTTTTCGGATTCAGGGTCACTTTCGATAATGGGGATGAAGTCATCTTTCGAAACCTTCATGCACCGTCCGATAGGCATCGTGTCATCAAGGAATATTGAACCGATTATTCCGTGACTGGACATTACCCATCACAGTCACCTGCTGAGGGTGAAGAGATGTCTCTATCACTAAATGCGGATTCACAGTCCCCCAAATGTGACAATTTTGCTTATTGATGAACCCATCCAAATGAAAGTGGGCCTCGTCGCTAAACGAAACCATACAGCGCATACTAATTCTCATGATGCCCCGTGGCCAGCTGTGCAGTTGGAACTTCGCAACGCAAACCGTTCAAAAGTTCTGAAGGTTTTATTTCATATAGTTCAATAATTGTCACCCTGTATGTTTCTTATAAATTTACATCCATGTAAGTACATTCCTATTCGTGGAGATAATATAATATATTCAATTTTGTACGGAATCACAAAATGGCCTAGAATCACAAAATCACAGAATGGCCTAGAGCGCGGAAACTAGCTGTGAACTAATGAAATTATTACAGCAAAAGTGGAAAATGCTACCACCATTTCATATATACGAGTATATATGCGTCAAGAACACGTTCATCCAGCTCCCAAGGCAGAAGCTATTAGAGAGGCGTTGTGCATAGCGGTGTGTTTTACTGTTCCAGCAGCACCAGGGGCGTCGTCCGTTTGTTTGTGCATTACAAACAGGTGTGCAAAACTTGAGCACAAAATTAAATAACGTTGACCAGTGAGTGTACTGTTTTTCAAAGATTTGCAGCTCTGTACGCACACGCAAGATAATGTTTCTCTGCACCATAACACCTGGACCACCAAAAACGATCATATTCGCCTGTGTTCCTTTGTGCATTACGTGTTCCCACCTCACGCCATCTGACGGTACGTCCACCAATGTCGAACATGATCGTTATGATGGCACGGGTGTTATGGTGCGCAGAGGAATCGTGTTGCTCTGGCGTACTGACCTCCAAACCCTTGAACACGGCACACCAGCCGGGCATCGTATTGTAACGCTGCGCTCCTTCCCCGAGCGCATCTTTTCAGGGGTGCATTCGGCCGCTACTTCATTTCTGTGGATAACAATGCGCGACCGCATCGAGCAGCTGAAGTAGAGTAGCACTTACAACGAGACGACGATATTCGGCAAATTGATTGACCTGCCGGTTCCCGCGACTTAAATCCCATAGAGCACTTGTGAGATGCGCTAGTAGACGTATTGCAGCGTGTCCAAATGCACTAACGATCATCACCTGCGCTGGTGGAGTAATGGAAAGAACTACACAAGAACTCTTTTGCCAACCGTGCGGTCAGTATAGGAGCACGCTACAGAGCAGGTCTCTGGTGAACACACGCCCTTTTAAGAACCGTGTCGCACCTTTGTAATGTTCAGGGAACAATCGTTAATTGCGGTAACTAACTATACTCTCCGATAAAACTGTCATTTCTGTGCATCTCATTGCGTATGTCTTTCAGTTACTTCCTGTATTGTACTGTAGCAGTTCTTTCTATGTATCGTCCATACTTAATCGACCTATTTTACTTACCAGTGACATATCATGTGAAAGTTACATTCGTCCCTTTTCTACACAATTGCATTACGAGCTTCTAAGTAGAAACGAGTTAATTATTTAGCTTTTTTCCGTATGCCGCTGTAGTTTTATCTTAAATTTCTTGCGTGTCCGTGCAGTGCAGATCTCCATCGTCTTTAATGTGGATAGGGACTGTGGATGCCGTGTTCGTATGAGAGCTGAGTTGGAGTCCCTTTGTTCACAGTTCCAGTCTATGGCTTTATTCACGCGGACTGAAGCTGTTGCCAATGACCATCACCTGTGAGGGCCGGACGTGTGGATCCAAGGGACATCCTGCACATCCCACCTGTCCCCCAATCGGTGCGCTGCTGTGATCGCGCTACGGTCGCAGGTTCGAATCCTGCCTCAGGCATGGATGTGTGTGACGTCCTTAGGTTAGTTAGGTTTAAGTAGTTCTAAGTTCTAGGGGACTGATGACCACAGCAGTTAACTCCCATAGCGCTTAGAGCCATTTGAACCACAGTTTTGCTGTGACCGACCCGGTTACTACCCGCATAAAGGCTGACCCCTCACCTGCGGTCGAATGGGAGGTCGTTTCAATGTGTGTCAGGCAGCAAAAGATTTCCCAGGAGAGCGATCGAAAGCCTCCTCGGTTTGAACCCCAAACAATTCCAGTGCTATCTGTGGCTGATAAAGATCCTGAGCCAGCTGCAGTCGTTTGCGCTGTTTCAGAGGGCGCCTCTCTGCACGAAAAGTACTTGAATTGAAAGAGGGTACTATTACTGGCATTTACTAGCTCCAGTTGTAGGTGCGAGATGGAGCACATTGATATAACGGTTCGGGAGGGGACTCAATCCGGTGTACACTCTGTAAGGGATCCGTGATCCCACAAACATAGATATTAGTATCCGACACCCAGGTCGGTAGCAGACAGGAGTCGATTGTCGAGCGCTGCAGGAGGCAGTGTGATTAGTGTCGAGTGAAAGCAGTACTGGAAAGACTGGAAAAATTTAAAAAATGACGGTCGAGCTGAGTACGGTGTCAATGGCAGATGTTCCGAGTGGGGAGTAAATTGTAAATTCACCGACGGCAGGGGTGGCCGAGCGGATCTAGGCGCTACAACCTGGAACCGTGGGACCGCTACGGTCGCAGGTTCGAATCCTGCCTCGGGCATGGATGTGTGTGATGTCCTTAGGTTAGTTAGGTTTAAGTAGTTCTAAGTTCTAGGGGACTAATGACCTCAGAAGTTAAGTCCCATAGTGCTCAGAGCCATTTGAACCATTTTTTGTAAATTCACCGGCGTGTGACAATCAGCCCGTCCCCTTATAGTCTTGGGGATGAGCCTCATCAATACCGATTCGCAAATGGTATAAAACCAAAAGTGACAAGTGCTGAATTACGTGTTTCACGTCAACCGCGTCGGTCAGCAACAACCATGGATTGCAGTGAGGATTGTTGTGAATGTTAACCATCATCATTGCGTGTGACAAAGTACTCAAAATCTGCAACCAATAAGAGATATAACCGTAATCAAAGGTGTAAGGCGAAGGTAGCAACTGCCTCAGAATTTGTGTGTTTATATAAAATACGTATCAGTCTGTATATCGCAACGTTTGTGGTCTTTAGTAATAGAAAAACTTTCAATCATTAACTATTCCGTCTCAGGACAGCCGCACTCTGTTGAAACACCCCCGAAACCACAGCAGAAAAAATGATGGCCTTTCATCCATTAAGAACACGGTCATATATTCATAATAATTAACTCTTTGGCAGATATGACGGGGGTGTTTCAACTCTCTGTGCGTACCGGGAGGAGCCATTTCAGATGTGAAACGGGTAGTTCGAAATACGGCGGAGAGCACAGGCTGCAGCCAACTGTAGCTGGTGGATTATGTCGGTACAATGCGTGTCACATTGGTTCTGTAAATATTCTTTTCGGTATCCGGTGGCTGCCTGAAGTCGTAAAAATAGCTAGTCTTGCTTGCAAGATGAAGGAGATCACCCTCTGTAGAGTCATTGACTGGCTCGCTTGCAAACCTTTGGTATAGAGCCAAATGGAGGGTCTGAATGAGAGGTGCATACAGTTCCGCGACCGTGTGGGCTGCAGATTCCGATACGTGGTCACAAAGTGTAGAGGTGTCGGAATCCGCTTAATAGATTAGGGATTTACTTCACAAAGGATGAGGCTATATGTGCAGAGAGTGCTGCTTGGAGTAAAAAATGGTTCAAATGGTTCTGAGCACTATGGGACTTAACTCCTTAGGTCATCAGTCCCTTAGAACTTCTTAAACCTAACTAAACTAACGACATCACACACATCCATGCCCGAGGCAGGATTCAAACCTGTGACCGTAGCGGTAGTGCGGTTCCAGACTATAGCGCCTAGAACCGCACGGCCACTGCATGGAGTAGACTGGGCTTTTTTTTCTAGATTAGATGGTTTCGGAAAGGTACAAATGAGGTAACTGTCTCAAAGCGTGCAGGTCAAACACAGGGCGAGGGCAGACCTAGAAAATATTGGTCTTATAGTTCTGTATTTTTCTAGCTGTGATGGGAAGGAACAAGAGCTCTAAGCACTCATAGAAGGAAGAAAGATTAGGGTTTAGCGTGCCGTCGAGAACAAGGTCATTAGAGATGTCCCACAAGTTTGGATTGTTTCAATGATTGGGAAGTCAATCGGCCGTGCCTTTTCAAAGGAACCATCCCGGCATTTGGCTGGAGCGATTTAGGGTAATAGCGGTAAACTTAAATCTGGATGCCCGGACGCGGATTTTAATCGTCGTCCTCCCTAATGCGATTCCAGTGAGCTGCACCACGTCGCTCGGTAGGCACTCACAGAAAGCACTGAAGCAGAACTCGTTAGTACGTCCTAAAAAGTGGGTAAAGACTAAAATAAGTTTGTCCGAAATTTTTACAATGGACTTAACGGTGCTCAGGAGTGATATGTTATATTCATTTGGTGGTGGCTTGTTTATTGCTGTTAGAAGTAGTTTATTTTGTCATGAAAATCAAGTTGTTAGACCGTCTAAGTTAGAAATGGTAGAGGTTATATTCGACAACTGGAATAAATTAATAGTTGTTTCTTTTTACCGATCCCCTGACTCAGATGATACAAACTGCTGAAAGGTTCAAGAAAAATTTGGGTCTTATTTTGAATGGATTACCGACTCATACAGTTATCAAAAGCCAAATTCAGCCCTACGAGAAAGTAAGTAAACGGTCGCAAAATCGGAGTAAGCGAAAACCGCGTAATTCGGTAACCAAACGAATCTGATAACCATGAAAATTTCCTACACGCTCACAAGAAAAACTAAACGCACCCCCATCTAAGATATTCATCTCAAGTGCGGACGGAGGCTGCACGTCGTACTCACCAGACTTCTAGACTGCATCTGTCGAACACTGCAAAAAACTGTTCTCCAATCACATGGAACTGAAATAACGCCTGTTCCCACTGCACAAAATTTTCCCCTGTTTCACGCCGAAAATTTGAACGTGCGCTCGCCTTACCGTTAGTCTGAGGGACCAACAACAGGGCGAGGCTTCAGAAATGAGTGGGACAGACAGATGCCACCACCTCACTGGCACCGAAAGCCAGCTTCGAAAACTTAAATTTAACTGCAGTTCCGACGCCTTACTATAAGGGGAAACCAAGAGGGCTACTATATTCAGTCTAGTAATGTACATGCGTTTCCAATCACACACACACTCATACATCACAGAGTAATCGTAAGAGCAAAAAAAGGTGTATCAACTGACACCTTTCAAGCTGACACTCTGATCTCATTAAAGTGAAGAGCATGTACACTGAGGTGACAAAAGTCATGGGATAGAGATATGCAGACTGCGGTAGTATCGCACACACAAGGTAAAAGGGCCGTGCAATGTCGCAGCTGTCATTTGTACTGAGATGATTCATGTGTTCCGATGAGAAATGGCCGCACGTTGGGAATTAAGACTTTGAATGTGGAATGGTAGTTGGAGCTAGACGCATGGGACACTCCATTTCGGAAATCGTTAGGGAATTCAATATTCCGAGATCTGCAGTGTAAAGAGTGTGCCGAGAATACCAGGTTCGAATCCTGCCTCGGGCATGGATGTGTGTGATGTCCTTAGGTTAGTTAGATTTAAGTAGTTCTGAGTTCTAGGGGACTGATGACCTCAGAAGTTAAGTCCCATAGTGCTCAGAGCCATTTGAACTAATACCAAATCTCAGGCATTACCTCTCACCACGGACAACGCAGCTGCCCGCGGTCTTCACTTAAGGGGGGTAGGACGCCAAACGGGCCGTCTTGGAGCAGGAGAGACACCACTGGACATTTTAATTTCCACTGTCTATACTTTTACGAATAAATTCATAAAACTTTGTGAGCATGACCAGGAAGGATTCAGGATTCACAATCATAGCAGTGGAAGTTCAAAAAAATAACAGAATAAATCTTTTTACATGTGGAAGTTCATCATTGTTTCGCTTCTATTGGCTGCGTTTGTTGCTATAGGTACACGTTTCATAAGTAAGAGAGATTCTTCGATGAATTTTGCACAACATTCAAACCATACTTACAGGTGTATGAAACTCTGGAGATTATTTAATTTATGAAAAAGTGACTGTGCTGTTACATTTTAAACTTCATGTTTAGAAAAAACTCAAACTTTATAGTTATTTATCTCAATTTTTACCACAGTTTTTAATAGATTTGGAAAATTCTAGAGTTTCATACACCTGTAAGTATGGTTTGTATGCTGTGCAAAATTCATCGAAGTATCTACCTTACTTATTAAGAAAAGTGTACCTATAGCAAGAAATGCAGCCAATGGTAAGTGAACAAAAGGTGAAATACACATGTAAAAAAATAAATTATTTTCTTATATTTTTGAACTTCCGCCACTATAAGTGTAAATCCTGAATCCTTTCTGGTCATTCTGACAAAGTTTTATGAATTTATTTTTAAAAGTATAGACAGTGGAAATTAAAAATTCCTGTGGTGTCTCTCCTGCTCCAAGTCGTCCCGTTTGACAGCCTGCCCCCCTTAACGACTGAGAGCAGGGCGCTTGTGTAGAGCTGTCGGTGCTAACAGACAAGCAATACCGCGTCAAATAACCATAAAAATCAATGTAGGACGCACGACTAACGTTTTCGTTAGGACAGTGTGAGAAAATTTGGCGTTACTTGGCTATGGCAGCAGGCGAAAGACGTGAGTGCCGCTGCTAACAGCACATCTCCTGCAGCGCCTCTCCTGGGTTCGTGACCACATCGCCTGGACCCTAGACGACTGGAAAACTATGACCTAGCTAGATGAGACCAGATCTCAGTTGGTAATGAGCTGAGTTAGAGTTCGAGTGTGGCACGGACTCTGCGAAGCCATGGATCCAAGTTGTCAACAAGGAACTACGCAAGCTGGTAGTGGCTCCATAATGGTGTGGGCTGCGTTCTGCAGCCATTCACGGACTTCATGTTCCCAAACAAAGATGTCATATCACCGGACCACAATGGTTTGCAATCGGTTTGAAGAACATTCTGCACAATTCGAGCGAATGATTTGGCAGCCAAGATCGCCAAAATGAGTCCAAGCGAACATTTATGGAACATAATAGTCGTGCCAGTTAGAGTACATCTTGCACGGGCGACACTTTCGAAGTTATGGACCGCTATAGAGGCAGCACGGCGCAATATTTATGCTGTGTACTTCCAGCGACTTGTTGCCTCCATTCCACGCCGAATTGCTGCACTATGCCGGGAAAAAGAAGGTCCGACCCGATATTAGGAGGTATCCCATGGTTTTTGTCACCTCATGTTATGAAACTTCCTGGCAGATGAAAACTGTGTGCCCGACCGAGACTCGAACTCGGGACCTTTGCCTTTCGCGGGCAAGTGCTCTACCAACTGAGCTACCTAAGCACGACTCACGCCCGGTACTCACAGCTTTACTTCTGCCAGTATCCGTCTCCTACCTTCCAAACTTTACAGAAGCTCTTCTGCGAAACATGAGTACCGGGCGTGAGTCGTGCTTCGGTAGCTCAGTTGGTAGAGCACTTGCCCGCGAAAGGCAAAGGACCCGAGTTCGAGTCTCGGTCGGGCACACAGTTTTAATCTGCCATGAAGTTTCATATCAGCGCACACTGCGCTGCAGCGTGAAAATCTCATTCTGGGAACATCCCCCAGGCTGTGGCTAAGCCATGTCTCCACAGTATCCTTTCTTTCGGGAGTGCTAGTTCTGCATGTTTCGCAGAAGAGCTTCTGTAAAGTTTGGAAGGTAGGAGACGGATACTGGCAGAAGTAAAGCTGTGATTACCGCGTGTGAGTTGTGCTTCGGTAGCTCAGTTGGTAGAGCACTTTCCCGCGAAAGGCAAAGGTCCCGAGTTCGAGTCTCGGTCGGGCACACAGTTTTAATCTGCCAGGAAGTTTCATATCAGCTCACACTCCGCTGCAGAGTGAAAATCTCATTCTGGACCTCATATTATGTTAGCACAAAATGACAACCATAACATATTGAAATCACTCGTCAGCATCCCAACCAATCTCAGAGAAAATTATCGACAGAGACCGGCCCTTGTAAACAAACAAGGTTACTCACATCAATTAATCATTAGAATTATGGATCCTAGCTTTAGTATCCCAGTAGACATAAGCCAACTATTGCATTCTTATCATTCACCTCCATATCACTATCACCAACGTTAGAGAGCCTGATCGTCACAGTTCAACCAATTTATACAAATAAGGACTCTAATCCCTATAAACATAGGTATAAATTATCGGGTGGCCGAGCGGTTCTGGGCGCTACAGTCTGGAACCGCGCGACCGCTGCGGTCGCAGGTTCGAATCCTGCCTCGGGCATGGATGTGTATAATGTTCTTAGGTTAGTTAGGTTTAAGTAGTTCTAAGTTCTAGGGGACTGATGACCTTAGACGTTAAGTCCCATATTGCTCAGAGCCATTTGAACCATTTTTATAAATATTCCACTCAGTGCCCTGTATGCTGCCAAAATTGGAATAAAAAAATTACAAAACCATCAGAAACAAAACAAAAAACTAAAAAGCAAAAAAAAAATATTAGAGAACACAAAAATGACAAAAATACTCTTTTGTGCATCATATTAATTTTACATTCTTTTTATTTATGCGGTTTGAACAGAAAAAAATTCCAGGGACAAATTCCTGACTAGAAATGGAGGAAAAAAGATCCTATGAACACGCATCCAGATATTGACAGTTTGTGTGCAACGACAACAAATCGTCCCGGAACACGGTACAGAGCTGCATCGCATCCACGTCACAACAGATTTTCAAGGTGGCCTCCACGGGATCCAATGCACGTGTTCACACAAACCTGTCATGCTGTATACACATGACACAAGGTCGGAGGAATGTACGAGCATATTTCCTGTAAGAGGACCACGCCAGTAGAGGAGTTTCTCCAGTTCAGCCACAGTTTTTAGACACTCTACGACTGAGTCAAGACTTGCACTCCTCTCTCAGACGTCACAACCCAAGATGGCGGAACCAACGCACTCAGATAAGTTTAAAATTGCAAGAAATTCATAAAATCCAAGAAGGTGGAACAAGTGCAACTATACTGTCTAAACTGTAGGGACATAAAATTCCAAGACAGCCTTCCAGACAGCAGTTCCAGCTTCCACCACTAGTATGTTTGTGTGTGTGTGTGTGTGTGTGTGTGTGTGTGTGTGTGTGTGTCTGTGTGGCACTGTTTAGTCCTCCCCTCACCTACTTGCACCAAGTTTTCCTCTCCAACTTGCATCACAACCTACTTGTCGCAAGTTAAAATAGTGGGAATTCGAGACTGCTTGCTTGTGCTAGTTAAAAACGCGCTAAATTAAAAAAATTGCAAGAGCGCTCTTTTGATAAGTTGAAATGGTGGAAGTTTCTGACACCTTTTTTAAAATCCCTACCGAAAGATATATCAACACCTATAATGTGTTCTGCAAATTACTGCTACCCCTAACCACTCCTTCCCCTCCCCCCCCCCCCCCCCCCCCCCGAAGGAGTCCCGCACCGCTCCCACTGCCACTGCAGCTATGGTGTTGTACATGTGTATACGAGAGCAAATAGGTAAGAAACAGAGCGAAAACTGTGCTGACAGTGGACAGGTCACCTGCAGATAGCAGGGGACCCACCCAACTTCAGGGCGGCTTGAGTATGGGCCGCAACTCCAACAGCAGTGGTGGGCTGGCGTGGGCTACCGGTAATAGCAGCTTAGCATGGGCTACCGATATTTGGGATTCTACCCGACAGCAGCGCCATGTAGGTGCGATCTACACCTCTGACAGCAGTGCCAGGGCAGCACGGCGAGTCTGGCGTGAACCACGCCTCCTGGAATCTGGTACGAGCCATATCTTCCAGGATTCCAACACGGCCTACACCTGTCAGGAGTGTGGCGCTATCTACTGGGAGACTGGTGTGTGATGCTCTAGACGAGATCATCCGGAAGTAGCGTTGATAGCCAAGTTCTGCATAACATTTTGAGAAAAAACCTATGCCGATAATGGCAGGGCGTCAGAAGACAGATTCATGAATATTTAATACATTAAGAAAAAATTCCCATTTGAATTTGTTTTAAAAATAATGCATACATTGTATCTAAGTTTGGTGGACTGGACGGAAAAGCTACAGTTAACAGCCATTTGTTTCCTAAAGTGGTAAAACTTTAAGATCTATATGCAAATTCAGCTAGAGTATGGGGTAGAATTGTCACACAGAAGACGATGTGGAATGACTTAACAACATTACAGGCACAGGGAATAAACATAAAAATGAAACTCTTCAAAGTCTCTCGCTAGCTGAATTAGAAATCCTTAAAGAATATTTCATGTTCAGAGATTTTTGTGCGTGTTTGAGATGTTGACGTCGAAAAGTAGCGATACTATGTAAATGAAGGAATGCGTCATGCAAACCTGTCTAAGAGGTTTATCCTAGAAATTCATTTCTGTGAGCCGCAATGTCAATGTGAAACTATCATTTCTCCTACAGGGGTATGCTGGTGCGACAGCAAGAGGAATATTGGCAAAAACCCACAAGGAAGCGCTGGAAACTACTTTGAGAAATACAAGATTTCTGTGACTATACCACATAAGGTGCAATTGGCTATCGGTAAAATGGTTGTGGTAATGGATGAGCTAACTGGGATGTTGCAGCAGCTCCCTTTAGACGACTAGGACCTTTGGACTTGGATGTAACACAATATTTTGTTAGTATTTTTAACAAAATGGAGATGTGTGATTACCAAATATGTAACCGCGCCTTCTGTATGCAATAAGATTACCGAGGTACCTCTAAAATTTTCCTTACAAATTTCAAGTACTTTAGAGGGGAAATGAGTAATGAATGTTATGAAATGGAGCCCATGTCCGGAAATGTACCGTTTCCGTGCTACGGCTGTATGAAAACATGTTTACTAGGTAGGTGTGCGACAGAGTAGTCATGGTGCTGGGCGCTTATGTCGGTTAGGCTGATGTTCAAAAATGGTTCAAATGGCTCTGAGCACTATGGGACTCAACATCTGAGATCATCAGCCGCCTAGAACTTAGAACTACTTAAACCTAACTAACCTAAGGACATCACACACATCCATGCTCGCGGCAGGATTCGAACCTGCGACCGCAGACTGAAGCGCCTAGAACCGCTCGGCCACACCGACGTTTGTTCTACCTCTCTGACCTGATACGAGGCTCATTCATGTGTCTGTGAATGTTAAAGCAACATGGTAGAGTACACGTTAACAGAAAACACCCACATGGCGACTTAAGTTGAACTGAAAACGGAAGTGTTTATGAAAACTGATGAAGTTTACTTTTTGTTTCTTTGGTTATTTATGAGTGGAAGTGTAAAACAAGTGACCTACTGGGTCACGTCTAATAAATTGCTAGTAAAAGTGGTCGCGTTACCAACATGTTTTCAATTGTTTGTAGCACGGAAATGGAACGTTTCTCGGCATGGGTTCCAGTTCAAAATATTTTCTATTCAGTCTCCTCTGCAATTTCTAGAAGTTAGTAAAAGGAATTTTAGATTACCGTGTGTAACAAATTTGTATATAAGATCACAAGGCCAGGAATTGACAAAGATATTGGTAAACATCATGAATTTTAAATATGCCCTGATATGTATCGATGAGAAATGTTCATGTTTCCCTTGTCTAAAGAACTTTTACATCTCCCTCGGCAGAAGACTTTTAACGCTGTGATTTATAACCACAGAATGTTTGGTGTTTGTGACTGTGTCGAAGATTGTGTAAAATATAAAAATGTGCTTTTGCTTCGGAAATGAAGTGGTAGTGCGACCTCCAGACCAGATGAGAGGAAACGCGGATGCCAATAAACTATCCCACTGAAGATGACTTAGAGTAAAAAAGAAGTCGAAATGCGTCTAGAAGAAACAAATTACAGTGGAGCAAGAAAAGGTGGTTTTTATTTCAAAGCATATATTTCTGTGCTTGCTGCAGAGGTTGGCCATGCAAACAAACTTGTTAAATTTCGTCTGTTCCAGCGGTTGCAGGAAATTTAGGGACAAACCCAAAAGTTGAATCCGCACGTGTCCCTAAACTAATAGCAATGCAGTATGTTTTACATGGTTTTATTACAGATCTTAATTACAAGTTTGCAGTTAAATTTCACTGTTGTAGCTCTAATAATGGAATGTCTTACCGTTTTGTAAACAGAGCTAAAAATCCTGTTTTTCTGACTAAAATATTTCTCTTCTCGAAAACTGCTACTCCAAAAGCAATGAAGTTTTTACTGCTGTTTCATTGCAACATAGAAATCATACAAATACTAACTAATCACTTCGTCGCCTCTCAAAACTAAATTTTCCCGATAAATTCGGTGGCAAAATCAGTCAGTTTTGTTTCATGACAACTCCCGATTGACAACAGCCAGATCCATTTTGAATGCTGACCCAATGCAAACAAGACACGGAGAAACCAAATGCGTTGTTGGTATTCGTCTAGGTGCAGCCAATCGATGGTTATCGTGGAACGAAACTGACCAATTTTGCCACCAAACTCACCGAGGAAAAATAATCTTATTGTCTTATTCATTTTGCTTGGAAAACATCGCAGCTGTTTTCGTGACTTACAATGTAGGAAACACTGCAACCAGTCACAAGTTTTCTTGAAATAATTTTATTATACCACTATCAGTTTCGGGTCGGAGACCATCGTCATATGATAGCGTTGGTTTCTTTTACGTTTGTATCATCCTGAAAAGTCCTCCTTTACATTTATAAAAGGGCTTTTCAGGATCACACAAATGTAAAAGAATTCAACGTTACCATCTGACGATGGGCTCTGTCCTGAAACTGGTAGTGGTTTAATAAAATCTTTTCAAGAAAACTCGTGGCTGGTTGCAGTATTTCGTACAGTGTAGTTTAAAAATAGTATTGTTGACAGGTAACTAAATCAGTAGGAATTTTTATTCCATGTTGTATTATTATTCTTGTCATTGCTATGGTGTAATGAAGCTGGATTTAAAATTTAATAGCAGTAGAACTAGCAGTTACAACATTTTGATAGGAAAAACAGGATTTCCTTAGCGCTGTTTACAAAAAGGAAAACAGTTAAATCTCCGAAAGTATTAGAACTAGAGTAGTGAAATTTTAACTATAAATTCGTAATTCAGAGCTCTAATAACATCATGTAAGACATTGACTGAAATATTGTTACTTAGGTGAAACATGTGGATTCCATGAAATTTCGATATGCCCCTAAGCTTTGTGCAAGCACTGTATTGATACGCTTGACAAACTAAAACAGGAAAAATTTTGTTGCAGATCTGTGTCCTATATTTAACTCATTCAGTCTGAAGAAAAGACCGGCAGTATTTTTCATTCATTCTTACTGATTCCAGAGACAGTACAGAAGCTGTATCCATATCACTTAACCTGGGAAGGCCTGAAATGAGAGAGAGGTACAAGCTCCATTTATAGTTTCAGATGGACATACAGCTTCCATGGGGATAAACAAAGGCCTCGAATGCAGTGGCACAAGTTTACGCAAGAGGAAGAAAACGAATGTTGAGAACAAGATATAACTCCTGCTCGAAGACAGAGAAAGAAAAACTGAAAGGGAGAAAGCATAAGCAGAATTAAAAATAAAATACCTAGAGCCGCCTACAAAGGAATATATAAATTTATTTCTACTCAGCATGGGTGTGACTATGAGAACACCACACTATTTTAACTGAGTCAAAAAAGTGTATGGAATTAGGAATTAAGTGATGAATATAAACATCAAAAATGAGAAGTTTAATAGCGACAGAAACGAGTGATATTATTTGAGAATGATGATCTTAGGGGCATGATGTATTTCGTTTTAAAATAAAACTAAACTGTTGTTTAATTTTTTACTACATTTTTTAAGTTTCTTAAAAGCAGCTAGCCATTTTAATGGATACAGTGTATATTAAGTTCTCTGTCTCTTCGTTGCTGTAATCTGACGACGGTTGGAGAGTAAATAAGGGTTTTCATCACAGTTTTTCAGTACCATGGAGAATCATTACCTAAATGATATGCAAGAGTGTTAATAATAAGCCATTTTTCAGACGTTTCACTGTTTTCACCTTAAAGGAGAAATGTGACAGCACGCGGCAGGAAGGGGATCAATCACCATTTGAAAACATTCGGTCTTAGTAATAAACGAGGAATTACTTAATGTTCCATGATGTGTTAAAACGTTACGAAATGTTAAGCTATGAGAACTGTGAAAATAAGCAAAATTATTTTGAGAATTTTAGCCAAAAATTTGTGTGTTATGGAAGAAAATAAGCGTCACTGGAGGTTTTTCAGTTGAACTGGTGGGTTTCTTGAAGATGTTGCACTTTTCTCTGTAAGGTGCAAAATACGCGTAAACTAACCTCAAATACGGCCTGAATTTGGTGTCGTCATTTACAAGGTGCCTATTAATCAAAACGGGCATGGATGTGTTTGATGTCCTTAGGTTAGTTAGGTTTAAGTAGTTCTAAGTTCTAGGGGACTGATGACCGCAGACGTTAAGTCCCATAATGCTCAGAGCCCATTTGACAACCTTCAGTGTCATGTGTCGCAGAAATACTATTAATATTCTTCTTCATCATCAAGATGAGGAGCCAGGATAATATTACCACGTCATTTTCTTCTTGTATTAAAATATCTCAGTAATTCAAAATCAGATTCAATTCAGCGGCACTTCTCTCCATCCCGTTGCCGCTGGTATCGCAGCTGCGCCTGGGCCGCGATTTGGCAAACGGCGACAGCTGGTAGATGATACAGTACTACTAAGTGAATCAAACCATGGGTTGAAAGAAATGTACCAGAAAATGGACAACTATTCACAGAATGTTGGCGAATCGCGAATCAAGACAAGGAGGAGTTAATGCAATTAGGAATAAGACAAGAGCACGAAGAGTTACTGGAGATAGATGACATGAGGTTCAAGGGAGTTCACCACTTCAAGTAAATGGGATTTTGTTTACCAGTGACAACAGCATAGAAATGTTCATCAACGAAAGTATAGCAGTGAGACTTAAATGTCTGTATTCCTCAGAGAGACGATCAGATCAGAATCAATATCAGCAAACACAAAGATGATAATCTATAACACAGTGATCTGCCCCACAGTCATGCATGGTTCAGGAGGCTGGAGAACGACTAAACGAGTGAAGGAAAAAAAATATTGATATTTGAAAGAAGAGTAATGAGGAAGATATGTGGACCGCTCTCAGAGAAAGGTTCAAATGGTTCAAATGGCTCTGAGCACTATGGGACTCAACTGCTGTGGTCATTAGTCCCCTAGAACTTAGAACTACTTAAACCTAACTAACCTAAGGACATCACACACATCCATGCCCGAGGCAGGATTCGAACCTGCGATCGTAGCAGTAGCACGGTTCCGGACTGCGCGCCTAGAACCGCGAGACCACCGCGGCCGGCCCGAGAAAGGAGAATGGAGGAAGAGAAAGAGTAAATCTATGTCTTGATACAACACCCAACAGTCCTACAGAAGCTGAAGAGTAAAAGAATCCAGTGGATCGACCAATAGCCCGTATACCAGAAGAAAGACAGGTAAGGAAGGCACATAAGGGAAAACCAAACACCACCCTCCCACAGGACGAGCAAGGGAGCGCTGGATGGTTGACCTGACACAGGATGTGGCAGCCCTTGGGATTAAAGACGCCTGAAGGAGGGCACAAAACACAAAGGAATGGAGGAAGTTTGTGGAAGCAGTGGCCGGCTGGTGTGGCCGAGCGGTTCTAGGCGCTTCAGTCTGGAACCGCGCGACCGCTACGGTCGCTGGTTCGAATCCTCCCTCGGGCATGGATGTGTGTGATGTCCTTAGGTTAGTTAGTTTTAAGTAGTTCTAAGTTCTAGGGGACTGATGACCTCAGACGTTAAGTCCCATAGTGCTCAGAGCCATTTTTTTTGTGGAAGCAGCACGTGGTCTGTAGGGTCTGTTTTCGGTGGGTATGTACAAGGTGATTATAATTAAAGTTAAACTTTCAAACTGCTGTAGAAATAACACTACTGGTCAGAATGACGTCAGATTGCAATGGAATATTATCGGAGAAGGGGGAAAATGTATAGCAGAAGAAAAAAAATAGTTACAAAATGTAGCAGTAGATGGTACTGTAAGCATCATAATTTAATAGTCTTCGACTACAAATGACAAATGTCTAATGTGTACATTTGACATTAAATAAACTGTACTACCCAGTATGCATGGGTGAAC
The DNA here is from genome assembly GCF_023897955.1 of Schistocerca gregaria. Taxonomy (NCBI): domain Eukaryota; kingdom Metazoa; phylum Arthropoda; class Insecta; order Orthoptera; family Acrididae; genus Schistocerca; species Schistocerca gregaria. Next base: position 178,111,426 of record NC_064931.1, on the reverse strand, counting down.
AGGTGTGATACTGTTAGTTACGTTAGACCATCGACTACGGCAAGGTCATATCACATCAGATGTGGAAAACCGGTTATTAATTGTTCTGAGGCCAAAATCCGAAAAAAAGCATCACTTACATCGGTTTTTAATTGTCCTGGGGCCAAAAACCGCATGAAAAGCACCAATAACATATGTTGTTAATTGTCCTAAGGCCTAAAACCGCATAAAAAGCGTCAATCAAAATCAAATCCGATTATTAACTTCCGTGTGACTGGCGCAAAACATGTTCAATATGCTGTCCACCGTTTTCTGCAACAAGTTGAAATCGGGAAACAGCATGTTGCACAGCTGTCAGAAGCGTATATAAACCACTAGCACACTAGTAACTGCAAGCAAGCAATTTCCCAAACCTGTTCTAAGAGACGCAGCTCTGAGGGAAGAAGAATTTTACGACGGCTTGGCAGAAGCCTCACAGCGAGACACCTAGCAGACACAATGAGACGACAGAGCCACCCCTTGTCCCTGCTTTTAACGGGGACCCCATGGCGGGAGATGGCAGATAAACGTATGGAGAAACCCTACTCTAAACATTGGTGACTCATTGTAGCCACCTGTGTTGAAACTCACGTGAAAGAAACAGCTGTTTATCTCAGTATTACATAGCAGAAGTTAAGCTCCGCCCTAGGAAAGAAACGACGCCTGTGATAGGCTACAAAAATTTTAGTGGGTGGAATTATAACAAGTATGAACGCTCTGACTGGCCAAAAAGAAAAACACGTGGCTCCCACCTTTGACATAGGCAGATGTAGAAAGAAGAATTAGCTTTTTCTCCTGCAGCAAATCGTCGAGTGTTTGAGCAAAGCGACTCGCGCCGCGCTCAGACGATTATGAGAGACATTATGTGAACACTTGTTCACAGTTTCGTCTTAACTCGCAAAGACTCGCTTTACTGAACACATAGGAAATGTACCAGATTGGGGTTTAACAGTCGAGAGAGATTTAGAATAGATTCTCAGGTTCACAGCTCGCGACGACAGCCACCACTGCCGTTGCCGTCCAAGGGTAAACACGCGCGCTCGCGCCACGCCAGCAAGTAATATTCAATTGACACTCAGAACTGTGGTCATCTCCACCTCTCCTAACTTTTTTCGTACACTCAACCATGACCTGTAATTAAACATATCCACGATTATCGGCCTTAATTGCAGCAGAAACACAAGATATCCGATCTAACAAAAAGTACTGATCAGCCACTGTAGAGCGCTTTATACTCCTAGGTTCTGGAACTGTTTTAATTGTGTACTTCTTTTCGATTGCCCATTACCAACCCCCATTCAATTTTGGGTATTTCTATTGTCCATTTTTAGCGTAACTGATATCTCTGTTCCCAGTTGTGTTTAATTTGTTTATATTTTATCGAACCCAGACATGGTCATCAACCATCTTCGTATTAAAGAACCTTAGAATAGTTAGTAATTTCGCTTCACAGTTTTCAGCACCCCATATCAATATTTTACCATCCTGTACATATTAAAATATCTCATGAAGTCATACTTAGAGTAAAAGAAAGCCTTAATAACGAAAATCTAAGATTTTCATTTTTTGCTTACATATAGTTACGCCTGAACCCGTACACTAATTTCTGTTAGCGATAAAGTTTCCTTTACAAGGAGTCTAGTGGAAGTGACATTGAGATCATTGGTTGATTACATCACTGTCCATACTGCTGCACTCTTCTGAACTTTGCGTGCATGATCTGGTATCTTCCTATCTCACAGGCCGTCCTTGTGCAAATGTGGTAGGAAGATAGATCAGAACCAGTCTCACACATGTTAGAACAATTCAGACAAGAAGAGAATAAAACCTATTGAAATGTGGTGATACAGAAAGGTGCTGAATTTTGTATGGGAAGATCGCATAACCGAAAGGGAGATACTGACTAGGACTGGGTAGAAATTAAAATTTGTGGCACAATTTGACTAAAACAAGGGATCAGTTGATAATATACAGGTTGATGGGACATCAAGGATTCATCAGTTAAGTATTGAAGGGAAGTGTGTGTGTGGCGGGGGGGGGGGGGGGGGGAGAGAGAGAAGGGGGTGAGGAGGGGGATAAAGATTACAGAGGGAGGCCAAATGATGGATGCAGGAAGCAGGTTGAAATGGATACAGGTTACAGCTGTGGTGTACACAGGGTTTCCACCTGCATAGTTTTACCACCACACTTCCATCTTTGTTTAACGGTTCAGGTATGGCCCCCCCTCAGCTACAAAGCTATTAGTAAATAGATAAGGCAAGGCATTGTATACAAGCTAGCCGCCAGCAGCTGTCACAGCGTCTGGGGCCGCCAGATTCGCCATTATGTGGTCCTGCGACCAGCGGGCATTATTTTCTGTCCGTGCGGTCACGTGCTCAAGTCGTACAGCGTCATATCCTGCCCCAGTTGGCTACATTGGTTCACACTCCGCCAAGAGGAAGCCGAGCAGACAACCAAATACTTCCTACGCCGAATGCAACATGTCCCACCTCTCCAAGATGGAAACCAGACTGTTTGCGAGCCTAATGCAAAAGCTGACGTCCTCGCTGATGGTTCTGAAGAAAATTTTAAGATCCAGTGGAGGCTGCCCACGATGCAATCGTCGCAGATAGACTTTCACACTACCTTGGGAGGGAGGATGAAGATGACTATTGATGACACATCAACTGGTGAATTTTCGCTGATCCTGTGTGGCCTCAGCCCTAGGAAAGTGGAAGCCCTGCCGACGTATCCGATGCCATCTTGAGGCAGATGCCCCTGGCAGCCAGTACCCACTTGGCAGCGATCTTCAATAAAATCTATCGCACCATTTAGTTCCCTCTGACGTGGAAACACGGCAAGATAGTGGCCATCCCCAAGATGGGGAAGGATCTTCCTCTTGCACAGAGCTGCTGCTTCCATTAGTCTACTTCCGGCGACTCTACCTCAAGCTATTACAACGCTATGTTGCCACAGAAGATGTTGTACCCAGTGAGCGGAGTTCTACCAAGGCCACTCTACAGACCATCAACTTCTATTGCTGGTTGAAGAGGCCTTCAGTGCAATGGAATGCCATGAGTACTTCAGTGCGGTGTCCCTAGATGTCTCACGAGCATTTGACACCGTCTAACACACCAGCCTCCTGTTCAAACTGCTCGAGCAGAGGGTGCCGGCGTACTATATTCGCCTCATATGCTCATACCTAGATGGCTTGATTTGACTGGACTGTATACAATTCATCACATCTGAGCATGCGTATCACAGAGATTGGTTCGGCAGCACTCCTGTACACACGTTATATGGTAGACACGACCAAGATTGAACACGTCCAGCTAGCACCCTGTCCTCACGATACGTCGCTGTACAGCAGGAGCAAGAACGCCAACACCCTATGCCGCCGACTGCAGCTCACCACCAACACCTTCGCCGAGTGGGCTGTCAAGTGACGCCTTAGTTTCAATGGCAGGAAGACACAATTCCTCATGATCACACATTGTGCAATTCCTGAAGATCTGTCGCCCATCATCATAGAGGCCGATGGCACGCTGTCTCGGCGTAACTCTGGATCGTCGATTCACCTAGAGCCAGTACATTCAGAAGTGAAATCTAAGCTCTAAAATCGCTTACGCAAGCTATAATCCCTGCTGAACCCGAGTTCCACGCTTCCTCCGTGGCTTGGTGTCACACTGTACAACGCGTTGCTCCATCCTGTCACTAAATAAGCCGCCGCCGTCTCAGCCGAAGAACAAGTGAAAAAGCTTCAATTTCTACAGAATCATGCTCTGTGTCTGGCTCTGCACTTACCAACAGACTTTCGATACAGACCACTCCACGATTTCGCTGAAGCCCCACCCCTGCAGGATGCTTTCCAAACGATTGCTAGTGTACCTTTTATTCTAAGACACAGCAGTCCAGGAACATGAAGACGACGGCTAGGAGAAAGATTCAGCGCAACATGACAAAAAGGTGGCCACATTGAAAGTTTATTGTCTTACCTCCTTGCCTAGGGACGCCAGATGAAAGTTGATGTCGTTAAGCCCTGAATCAAAATTGCGCAATGGATAACTGGGGAGAGGAGCTTGAGAGCGCTACCTAGAGAGCGTGTCCTTTCTGTACGATACTAGGCAAGGGACTGGAGGACTCACACGGTGATGTGTGGGTCCCTGCATTCTATAGCTTTTATTTAAAAAAAATACTTTAACCTGACTTCTTTGTGGTTTTTAAGGTATGTTAAAGATTGGTGACAGTTGATTACCTATTTATTTTAAACATCATCACTCGACTTTACAGCGATAGCAGCAATTGTTTCAGTTTACAGGTATTGCAATTTTACAACTTATAGCTCGGGTATATTATATACTAATCTGCACGTACATTTTTACGTGTAAGACGGAATTGCGTTGGCGAAATGTATACCACCAAAGTCTCCCAATATTTTACATACGACATTCACTATGTGTGGAAGATAATGGGCAAACTGGGGACCAGGTACTTTAACACAGGGGGTCAAATTCCCGTAGTTAAACGAGCACATTCAATACCTTACACAATCCGAAGCTCGAAGTAAAACAATTAGTACAAATATTCAAATACCTCTCTCCCATACGTGAACATTGAGGCACACGCACTGAGGGCACGTCTGCTCACTTACCCGTCTTCTGAAACCCTCTAGAATATGGCGGGCACCCGGTGGTCTTCCTGGGCCCCGGTGGAGGGGGTGGTCGAACCACTTGGCCGTGACCAACCTCTCCACCACAAATCTTGTGACACTGGAAGGTCTTTGACTTTTACCTGCCTGTGCTGTCTCTTTGATTCCCTAGCCAGGAGTAAGGTTGGCACTACTATACTACAGAACTACTTCTCAACAAAGATTTGGCCACACTTTACGGAAAGGTGTGAGGAGGATTAGGAAAGTTCATGTGCACATTCACATCCACGTACAACAAATGCATAACACACGATACATATAAATACGTATTATGAAGCCTGACATTTCTTTCCACCCTTCCACATGGGTTCTGTTGCACCCGCGGCCGGCCGCGTCGTGTAATAAAATTGGCTGCGGAGCCGCCTCTGTTTCTACACTCCTGGAAATTGAAATAAGAACACCGTGAATTCATTGTCCCAGGAAGGGGAAACTTTATTGACACATTCCTGGGGTCAGATACATCACATGATCACACTGACAGAACCACAGGCACATAGACACAGGCAACAGAGCATGCACAATGTCGGCACTAGTACAGTGTATATCCACCTTTCGCAGCAATGCAGGCTGCTATTCTCCCATGGAGACGATCGTAGAGATGCTGGATGTAGTCCTGTGGAACGGCTTGCCATGCCATTTCCACCTGGCGCCTCAGTTGGACCAGCGTTCGTGCTGGACGTGCAGACCGCGTGAGACGACGCTTCATCCAGTCCCAAACATGATCAATGGGGGACAGATCCGGAGATCTTGCTGGACAGGGTAGTTGACTTACACCTTCTAGAGCACGTTGGGTGGCACGGGATACATGCGGACGTGCATTGTCCTGTTGGAACAGCAAGTTCCCTTGCCGGTCTAGGAATGGTAGAACGATGGGTTCGATGGCGGTTTGGATATACCGTGCACTATTCAGTGTCCCCTCGACGATCACCAGAGGTGTATGGCCAGTGTAGGAGATCGCTCCCCACACCATGATGCCGGGTGTTGGCCCTGTGTGCCTCGGTCGTATGCAGTCCTGATTGTGGCGCTCACCTGCACGGCGCCAAACACGCATACGACCATCATTGGCACCAAGGCAGAAGCGACTCTCATCGCTGAAGACGACACGTCTCCATTCGTCCCTCCATTCACGCCTGTCGCGACACCACTGGAGGCAGGCTGCACGATGTTGGGGCGTGAGCAGAAGACGGCCTAACGGTGTGCGGGACCGTAGCCCAGCTTCATGGAGACGGTTGCGAATGGTCCTCGCCGATACCCCAGGAGCAACAGTGTCCCTAATTTGCTGGGAAGTGGCGGTGCGGTCCCCTACGGCACTGCGTAGGATCCTACGGTCTTGGCGTGCATCCGTGCGTCGCTGCGGTCCGGTCCCAGGTCGACGGGCACGTGCACCTTCCGCCGACCACTGGCGACAACATCGATGTACTGTGGAGACCTCACGCCCCACATGTTAAGCAATTCGGCGGTACGTCCACCCGGCCTCCCGCATGCCCACTATACGCCCTCGCTCAAAGTCCGTCAACTACACATACGGTTCACGTCCACGCTGTCGCGGCATGCTACCAGTGTTAAAGACTGCGATGGAGCTCCGTATGCCACGGCAAACTGGCTGACACTGACGGCGGCGGTGCACAAATGCTGCGCAGCTAGCGCCATTCGACGGCCAACACCGCGGTTTCTGGTGTGTCCGCTGTGCCGTGCGTGTGATCATTGCTTGTACAGCCCTCTCGCAGTGTCCGGAGCAAGTATGGGTCTGACACACCGGTGTCAATGTGTTATTTTTTCCATTTCCAGGAGTGTATTTCCCGGTGCGAGCAGCGAAACCTGCTCCTTATAGAGCGGAATCTACTGTACCGTTTCAACATCTCCTCTCTGCATAAGCAGCATCTATGATGATGATGAGGTCCCATACTCCGAGGAGCGTAGGGGACGATGCGGGAGACCCGCACCGCTGACTGGGCAAGGTCTTAGCGGAGTTGGTTTGCCATTACCTTCCTCCGACCGTAATGAGGATGTATGATGATGATGAAGGCGACACAACACCTAGTCATCTCGAGGCAGGAAAAATGCCTGACCCCGCCGGGAATCGAACACGGGACCCCGTGCGCTGGATGCGAGAACGGTACCGCAAGATCACGAGCTGCAGGCGCTTCATTTATAGACGAAACCAAACATCTGGAAAACCATAAGAAAATTCAGATCGAAAATCCACATTTCACACTTGCATGGGAGGTAAAACAATTCGTTTAGTGAACACCACCTTCGGAAGGCCAATACACTCTGTATTCCAACACGGCTTTGCCGTTTTTACCTGTGGCTGCCTACGAGCTCCTCGCCTCATAGGACCGTGCCGAACTCTCTTCCCTGCTCCCCTAGATAGTGTCCAAGATAATCATTTTTCTGTTAACAAGTCGTGAAGATATTCTTGATGAAATCTGCACTTTTAGTTACTGAATATACAGCTGTTGTTTCAAAGAGTCTTTCATCAATCCTCAGTACGAGGATAGTAAAGCAGTAGTTATTCAGAGAAGAGAGACTTGTGCAGGGCCGGACGCGGTGGTCTCGCGGTTCTAGGTGCGCAGTCCGGAACCGTGTGACTGCTACGGTCGCAGGTTCGAATCCTGCCTCGGGCATGGATGTGTGTGATGTCCTTAGGTTAGTTAGGTTTAAGTAGTTCTAAGTTCTAGGGGCCTAATGACCACAGCAGTTGAGTCCCATAGTGCTCAGAGCCATTTGAACCATTTGAACTTGTGCAGGATAAATTAATGTGGAGAGCTGCATCAAACCAGTCTTCAGACTAAAGATCACAACAGCTCTCGAAAAAAGTTAACAACAGAAAAAACGTTTGAAATGTTAGGCGCAGCACAGCACTATTTTGAGGAAACAGCGTATCTTCTGTAAAACCGCTTAAATTATCGGACGCAGCATAGAAAGCTTTTAATGAAAGCGTTTTCATCCACGCCACAGTAAGGGTGATCGGAAATCAGCAAATTTACCTTCGTCACCCGACTCGGGATTCAAATTCCGACGTCTATTTAGGGACAAAGCCCAAATAACAAATCAGCACTTGATCGTATTTGATTCACAGTCTTCGCGTGGTCCCTCTACCGCCCAACCTCATTGTAATAACAGCAGGAAGCTGTGTCCAGGGTGCCCAGATTGTTTTGCTAAACATACCAGCACTTAGCGCCCGTATAGGGAAACGCATTGTGCGTAATGCCATAAACAATAACATGCGGCGGAAGTTTACAACAGCAGCTCTTCACTGCACCGACAACGCCGCAGCAGCTAAAACAGGTTACAGCCACAGCTGAAGCGTTTCACGAATCAACAGCAAAAGTTTTCTCTACCACTTGATCTTGTTGATACTGGTTCACCAGTTCCGTTTATAAATGAGGAAACTTCTTCTCACATAGGCCCTGCGTCTCTTCAATTGACATCACAAAGGTTAGAATCCAACAGCAAGCTCGACATGCTTCTGCGTGGTAAACCCACAGTAAACGGCATTGTTCAAAGCACTCAACCGTCCAATTACTTTCTCAGTTTTGACAGCATGTAAGGCACAGAACATTTTTGGGATGGGCGCTTTTTCATCATTTGGTTTTCAGGTAGTAGGTAACATCAACACTGTATCATTAGCAAGTGTACCATTCGATGATCTTGGTTCACTATGGATCGAATTTCAGACCTATTTTCACCAGGCTTATGGTGAGCAAATAATTAATGTAACTCACATTCAGTTAAAGTCTACTGACTTTCCTCGATGCTTTAGAGCTAGACCAACAGCACTGTGAGATAACCTCAGGTCCTAGTTAGATCATCTGGAGCAACAAGACATACTCTCACCTGTCACATCCACTCAATAGGCAACACCACTGGTAGTGACAAGAAACCCAAAGGGCTCTATATGTGTTTGACTTTAAATCAACAATGAATGCACAATCAGAGATTGACGTCTATTCAATTCCAGTGCCAGAAGATCTCAGCAATTTTCCGATATCAGTGACACCTGCGAATGCTACTTTTCGGCAACTGCAACTCTTAACTTTTTCCATTTTTGGTACTTCTGCGATTTACGTGATTTCTGCGACTTACTCGATTTTTGCGCTTCACGCGGTTTATCACTATAGATCCTACACTGTCATTAGTTGCACGTTAGAACTGAACTGTGTCAGTATAATCAAGAATTATGTTCTTGCCTTTTTAAGCGATTACTTGTCAAGACCTAAGGTTAAGGCTTCCGTAATCTAACTGACGAAAAGTTACGTGAATTGGTATTATTAATATTTTAACGATTCTTCCTCAGTTGTTATATGATATACGAAAGATACGCTTCCTCACACAAAAAAATTTATCTTAGCAGAACAGATCAATGGTATGTTTTACCTGCGTTCTTCCTTTGGCTTTAATTTTGTATTAATGGAACAAGTGTAAAAACATTGAAATATTGCTAACGTGATGTTGAGAATCGTAACGCAAATTACCACACAGTACCGTAAAAGACCAAGTTTAGAATACGCATTCTAACCGCGGGTATCCGAGTAACATTTTCAGTCACTCGATATAGCGATAATTCAGAATATCATTGATAGCAGAACTGGAGAAGTTGCCACAGCGTCTTTAATACCGTCTTCTTCAGAAGTAGGTTAGTTTCTAAGTTTCTGAATGAACTTAGTGACATCGTTTATGCAAAGCGTGAAAGCTCCCTCTATTCAAATGCTTCCATAACCAGAAATATTAGAAGTTGTATAACGTGAAGTACATTTCCAGTAATTAGTAGCACTATAAAAGTTTAGCAGTCCTAGTGATTTTCTGGACACAGTTCCCACTTCTATTACTGGCTGCTCTATGTACGTATCCACAGTTGAGAATGGATAATTGTGAATATTTAGGGTTGCCAACTTTTTTTTGTCGAAATAAGGGAGACTTCGACCCGACGAAATTAATAGGCCTAACACAATTTATTTAAATCTTGAAACAGGTTTATTGCATCGACCAACGAAAAAACTCCTTCATAACTATTATAAGCTGATGGTGTACAGCATTTTTTACTTAAAACTATATTTGTTTACACTTTTGGCAGCAGTCTGAAGTCTGCGATCATTCTTTAAGAATTGGACAAATTCATCACATGGTTAACAAACATTAACACTTATTTGTTGTTCAGCTTTCATGAAATCTAGAATGTAACGGTTCCTATCATCAGACCATTTGCTGTTGATCAAAGAAAAAATTATTTCAGTTCGAGCATTAGATGCCGGTATACTGAGAACAAAGCCAAGAATCTTACTTATGTCTTCGGCTTTCATTCCTTTGGCCTCTGCTTCAATCATAAGAAATACCCACTTTTCAACTGTGCTACCGTCGGTGGCCATTTTTATATTTATTATACTTTTCAAAGAACAAAATTCATTGTACAGGTTATTCTCATTTATGTCTACTTAAACATGAGTAAGCATGTCCTGAAAATCATTAAAATTAACTGAATTCTTTAGGGACTGAACTGTAGCAACGTCAGAAAGGTGTACACTTTTAGTATGAAAGGTATCATAAAATTCAACAAGATTGTTTTGAATTCTCTTCTGATTGACAGGATCTAATCTATTTAAAATGTGTGTACTGCTTCCAGAAAACGAGTCATCTTTTCATTGCAAAATTTTCTTCGCGGAAGTTTCAATGGCACTACAGGACTCCATTATAGTTAAATCTGAAATCTCTAGATATTTTAAGGTTTCCAAAATAATATTTCCAATGCAAGAAAAAAATTGAAAACATGCTTCGAGAATTAACATTTTGCTTGAATTCTCATCACTAAAACACAATTTCAAAGCCTTAGGTGTTTCATTTCTGCTTTGAAAATAACTTATTATTGGCTCCCAGTTCTTTATTAGCCTGTCAACAGCTGGTGTGAGCGACAGCCACGTAGTAGGCACATGCCTTAAAATTTCACACTAATCTTTTTATGCCAAGTTTTGGGTTCTTCCACTTCGCGTAACTCGGATTAGGCGGAACGACCAATAAACAAGATAATCGCAACGTTACTCGCGACACCGTGTTATGTTTTGTGTTCCCTACTTATCGATGTAGTAACTGTATCGATAATACTATGCCGTATAGATTAATCGACGTTGGAACGATCGTCCAGAAACTAGATTTGAAATATATGCGACAGGTTTAAATCTTAATTGATGTCAATTTTTCAAGTACGGTAGATTGTATCTCCCGTATAAAATAAAAACAGGAGACGGGAGTAGGCTTAAAATTCAGAAGAATACGGGAGTTCCCGTATAATATAGGAGGGTTTGCAACCCTAGGAAGATTCAAAACTACTCTTGAAAAACTGGCAGCGTAAAAGAGCCATAATTGATAACATAAGTGTGCAAAATGAGTACTGGGGCAGTATGTCGTTGAAGTCATTATGTGATACGAAAGGAATTATAAATAAATGTGAACTATATGTGCGTGAATAATGAAAATTCCGTTCTCATTTTGTTTAAGCTATCCCATACCCCAAAATTTTCTGCCGTGTAGTTAGTGGTAAACACTCGCTAGAGTGTGATAATGCTCCGTCCTGACCCTCCCCCCCCCCCTCCCCCTCCCCTCCCCCCGCCTTGAAATGCTGATTGTTATGACAGACTGACCTGTAGCGTAGCCCAAGGTCTAGGTTAGATTTAAAAGGTTGCGTATTTTAAGTTTGATGGTGTGCAAGTGAAAACAGTGAAAGAATTGATCTTATTTTTAAAAGTTGCCATCGCGAATAGTATTAATCCAATATTTGAAAATACTGACAAAAGTTTAACTACATATTGCACTTTCGTAAAAAAAATCTGCATTGTGAGTACAGTTGTTAAACGTTTGGTAAAAGTTACATAGATTGAACTTTTAGTAGCCCATGTACAGTATATTTGTATGATACGCATCAAAATACTTGTTGGAACCTAGTCCATTATCTAATATGTTTTCTAAAATTACCCTTCTGTTTTAGCGTTTATGATGAAAAGTATGCTTAAATATGTCATGAAAATTTCTTACTACCCCATAGGTCTATCTATTAGCACAACCTTTATTCGGCATTCACATTCCTTGGCTGCATCAGTTCTCAACAGAGTATAAAATTTTTCTTAGAGAAAATTAGCTTCTTGGTTCATTTCTTCGACCACAAGCATGTAATAAGTCCACGTCGTGAGACACAAGATTCTTCGAACGAAGCATAGACCGGATGTAAGTCAACAGATGGTACACGGCATCTGATGTTAATCGCACATAATAGTTACTTCTTGCGACTCCTAGTTGTGACTTGTCACAGAAATCGCAGCTACATTCGGTAGCATGACACAAGGTTCACAGAAAGAAGTACGAAATTCGGTCAACAGATGGCACACGAGTTTGAATGTTAAATGTTACATGCGACTCCAAGTTGTGACTGAAACCGCAGCCAGATTCTGTAAAGTTGTTCTTGTGATATCTGTGACTTCTCAGTCTCTGTAATTTGTTACAGATGCACGATTTCTTGCTCGTCCCTACTGTCTATTCATTCTGCTGCATTCGTCGCCATTACATCAGAGAGCTCTTGGCATTTTCTTGCAAGTGGCACATCCGATGTGGAGATCAGCTGGAAACCGTTATCCAGATTGACAAGATTATCAAGGACCTCCATCTCCACTGCCTCTTTGATGATACAGAATCCCAGAACACGTTCGCCCGGCACACCACCTTGATCTGTGCAAAGATAAACATATGACCTTTGTCAACTCTGTGCTCTGCGACTGCAGATGTGTCTGTTTATTTGAAGTGAACGCTTCTCACATGTCCCAGATACGGGTCCACGATTATCTTGTCAAATGGGATACCGTTTCCACCTGAGCTCGTCTGAGACATTCTGTCTATAGAGAAAAAACGCACGTGGACCTGTAACTGAACGCCAGTACCTGACACCACCCAGCACAATGAAAACCTGTGCTCACACCCAGGCGCTCAGAGCTTGAGAGACATACGGCAAGGAGAGACTACCCAACGAGTTGCGGCGACTTCGGGAAACCTTTCGCAGAAACGGCTACTCGGAGACAGATACGTCGCGCCCTCCAGCCGGGCACGAAGAAGAATGAAGGCGTCCCGGTAGAAGACACAAAGTGCAAATGAGTTGCACTCTTATCCTGTTCAGCTTTGGGCGAGAACTTATTTTAAGAAAAGCAAAAATGTGTATAAAACGACCTTAACCAGAATGTCAACAATAATTAAGATACTATATTCTGCTGAGCTCAAATGGGCTGTATCTGCGTCCATTCTAGTGTCGTACACAACTAGAATATCAGGAATACCACCAAAATGTCGAGATGTTATGGGTAACACACTAACACGTCGATGCCACATAGTAATAAATCAAATTGTGGATTTACAGGGAAAATTGAATGTATGACTACTGCAGTAGAAACAAAACAGGCAAATGTGCAGTTGTGCACTTTCATACGTTTTTCGACTCTACATCTACCATCGGTAATGCATGCTAACGAGCTGATTCATTGCTTCCATGATTTATGCCTTCTTGTTTCAAATCGAGTTGATGAACAAAATACAGATTCGTGTCACTGGCAATTGCTTCGAATCTACTCGAGACTTTCTCTTGTTTTGTTGGTGATGTACCGTTGTATTCGCGATACAGACGACCACAGCTGCTGCTGCCAGGTTTCCAGGAGGCATGTGACAAGGACTGTAAAGATCCGCTACCTAATTTACATCACTTTGCAGCTTAGTTAAAGTAGTATTGATAAGATAGAACTTTTGGAGGAGAACTGGAAATGAATTCGAAAGCAGTTACCGTTTTAGACATTCTTTTTTCGAATCGCTGTACGGAGCAAGTAGTAACTTAAACCATTTGATGATATACAACAATGAAGGACTTTCTGCATTAAGTTCTGACTGTCAGACGAAATAACGCTTTGAAAAATCAACAATGATACAAATTGGGAATACACTCAGTACGTCATCAAGAGACGGGGTCTCTAAAGATTAGTTAGTCATTGAATGGCACCTAACGTAGCAAGGTATTTTATCGATTGCACCTTGATAGTAATTCCCATATGAATATGCCGATATTTTTTTTACTAAGAACACTCTTACGACCAATCAGCGGTAAACTGGGTGGAGCCTGTACCATCTTCTGGGCAGTGCGTCAATACTGCCCACACTCAAGATGGTAAACACGCTGCTCTTATTAATATTCTATTTCTTTCCATTTGAAGTGTAGTGCAACCTGAAAAGCTCTTTCACCAGACGATATTTATTGGCAAAGCTTCCTGAGTGACCATGTAGTAGACATTGCGTGTAGATGACACTTATCGTTCCTGTGATGAACAGACGTAAACAAAGGGGCAATAAATTGTAGTCTAATTAAGTCAGGCGATGTAGAGTAGGTTTTGCTACGTAGGCAGCAAAATACATGATGATGGCAGAAGGATAACGGATATAAAATGTAGATGGGAAAAACAAGAACATCTTTTCTCAAAAGATAAACATGCTAACGTCAAAGATAAATTTGAATGTTAGGAAGTCCTAACTGAAAGTATTTGTCAGCCTTCCTGTTGTTATGTAATGGTGTAGTTTGTTGTCAGAACTCATAAACATTATCTTTAGATAAGCATTATGCATGATCAGAGTCACAGAAATGTGAAAAACACTCGAATGGGGGGATATTCAGTTTTCTACTCTTTCTAGGCAGCTGGCCACATCATGTGTTTAAAATCTAGACAGCTCCGTATCTCACGCTAGACTGGACAGCTTTACTGTCTGTTAGCACAGCGTAACATGTAAGGAGTTGAAGTGCCACCAACATATAGACTATAGACGTTAAGTCGAAAAACTATCCGAACCCTGTTAGATTGTTTTAGATAATGTGGGAGACTATATTGCTACTGATGTATGTATCTCTTGTTTATCTGCTGTATTCAATAAACTAACGATACAAAAATGGTCCAAATGGCTCTGAGCACTATGGGACTTAACATCTGTAGTCATCAGTCCCCTAGAACTTAGAACTACTTAAACCTAACTAACCTAAGAACATCACACACATCCATGCCCGACGCAGGATTCGAACCTGCGACCATAGCAGTCGCGCAGTTCCGGACTGAGCGCCTAGAACCGCTAGACCACCGCGGCTGGCACTAACGATACAACGCGATTTACTATATACTGAACTAATAAAAATGAATAACAATTTATCAAGATACCGTTACCAAAAAAGTCTTGTAATAATGCAAGGTATCCAAAATTGTCACAGATTAGCAGAATAACACACACTCTCGACATGTAAATGGTCCACCTCTACGTTCAATCAACAGATATACTAAATTAGCGTTACAGTACCACCACGAAAGTATACAAATGTAGCAGTAGGGCTAGATGATGATGATGATGATGATGATGATGATGATGATGATGATGATGAGGTTCCATACTCCAAGGAGCGTAGGGAACGACGCGGGAGATCCGCACCGCCGACTAGACAAGGTCCTAGCGGAGGTGGTTTGCTATTGCCTTCCTCCGACCTTAATGGGGATGAATGATGATGATGAAGACGACACAACAACACCCAGTCATCTCGAGGCAGGAAAAAATCCCTGACCCCGCCGGGAATCGAAACCGGGACCCCGTGCGCGGAAAGCGAGAACGCTACTGCAGGACCGTGAGATACATAACAAAATCCATTTGGCAAGTCGCTCAGTGCCACAATTATGCCAATACAATAGCTAGAAGCAGAGGAAGTAGGCTCTATCAAGTGTGTAATTCTGCAAGATTTTCACCTTTAGATCTAAGGTTACGGATTTAAGGTAGTGACAAAACTTATCTTGGAGAAGTTGTCGGTCTGCCTGCTAGCAGCTCTTTCACAGAAGTGGTAAAAATCTTGTCTCCAGCGTAATTAGAACCGAAAACAACGCACTCTTCCGTTGGAAGGGTGAACAATTTACCGTAAGCTAGCATACAATTATATCAAACAGCAGCTTCCTTGTTGCCTCAATGACAGCCAGTACAGAGAATGGGAAATGTAAATAGGAAAGTAAGCTGCAGTTTCTGTTGGAACGAGTTACCTGGATTCAAAACCATACATTTGCTACATCTATGTCGTCCCTTTAAGTGAGAATAATTCAGAATATTTCATCTAAATGACAAGAAAACATCGAGTGAATTTACCAGGATAACTCTGAACCAAAGCGGGAAGTAAATCGATGGCCACGTAGTTACCAAACGCATTCAACAATGCTGCCAATTCCCTATTAGACTGGTATCAGGCAGAATACGTGAATCTTCAGCTAGCTCGCCTTCGATGTCGCAGCGTTGCACCGAATGCAACTCGAAGATTACGAATAAAGGGTACAAAAAATTATTTAGGCGGTTCTCATTTTCTGTAGCTGTCGGTATTTTTGTTTGCCTGCATTAAGCAAATTGCGGACTAAAAATCTCTTTAGCTGGAAGTGATTCGCTTTTGTTGCATAACCAGTCACTATTTACATCATGAGTAAGTAACATCCATTTTAATGTTATATACTTGAAAACCGTTTTCCTTAAGCAAAACTGGCATTCATTCCTTAAAAACTAAAGAGACGAAAAGTATCGTCTAATCATAACGATTTCAGTATAACTGTTGACGATGCTTTGTCAATAACAGCGAAAAATGCTTGATGAATGAGCTTTTCAGTTGTCAGATAGCTTAAGGCACAAAGGAACAAAAGTAAAAAGAAGATGTTACCCTAGGTGAACGTGGGTGGGAATTTCCATGTAGCTACTTGCATTTGGCCCATTTTGCACATATTTTTGTGTCTCGGCTTTTTCACTCCAACGACCTGTGTTATCTGCACTTATAACTAAATCAAGGTTGAATTCAGTAATTATAATAGAGGACTGAAGTTGAAAGAATGTTGCTGTTTCGAATTATTCATCAAACGTAAGCTTGACATTGGTGCTCATTAATTTGGTGACTGACGCTGGCGAATTCTGTTTTTCCCCTGGAATAGATCGCTCCAGGAGTCTGAAGCTTTGAATTGAAAACTTTCTGACAGCAAAGAGGTGCCGCAGCCATTGCCCTTTGGTATAATGCGCATGTAGTAACCGTATGTCCATAACTTCTATTCTTTATAAAACGATCGAACGCACACAAATTGATCATTTTACATTTATCTCGAGACGAATTTCCCCTTGTCACTTTGGCCTCACATCGCGATAGCTGTTTTGTACTTTCAAGCTTGCGCACTCGAATCCAGCCCAGTACGGTTTAACAAAATGGTTCAAATGGCTTGAGCACAATGCGATGTAACTTCTGAGGTCATCAGTCGCCTAGAACTTAGAACTACTTAAACCTAACTAACCTAACGACATCACACACATCCATGCCCGAGGCAGGATTCGAACCTGCGACCGTAGCGGTCGTTCGGCTCCAGACTGTAGCGCCGGCAGGGTTTAACACTTTCCGACAAACTGTTACTGACAATTTTTATTTCTCTTCAACAATGCCGTGACAAATTTGGATCTCCATTACAACTAGGCCTAAATCAGCCAATGGATCGGCATTATAAAGTGTGCCTATTTGTCCTTCTCGTTTTACGCTACTTGTGTTACCCACAACTTTTTAGTTAAGCAAAAGCCAATGAGCACTTGTCTCAGAAGACAAAAATGTGTGCAGTGAGGATCTTGAAAGCGTTATTAAGCCTTTCCAGTAGTCCAAGATGAACAGAAATTAAAATTGGCGTTATTCATTGATTCAGATCCGGCCCCAAGTGCCGAATATTTAAAGCAACAGCTAGTTTTAACAATTACACGTCGAAATTTCACATTGTGGTGGCCCAGAAACAACTGAGACATAAAAAAACCTACCAAATGTGCCAAATGCGAGTAGCTGCATAAAAATTCCCTCCCCCTCCCACGCTTACCTAGGGTAACATCTTCTTGTTACCATGGCTCCTCACTGTCTTAAGCTGTCCGACAACTGAAAAGCTCATTCACCAAGCGGTTTTAGTTGTTATTGGCAAAGCATCAACAACAGTTATATTGAAACTTTAATGATTAGACGATACTTTTGGTCTCTTTGGTTAATAATGAATGAATGACAGTTCTGGAAACTGCTTTCAAGTATAGCAAGTGTGTGGTTTTGAGTCCAGGAAGCTCGTTCCAACAGAAACTGCAGCTTACTTTCATCTATATCTACATCTACATCTACATCCATACTCCGCAAGCCACCTGCCGGTGTGTGGCGGAGGGTACCTTGAGTACCTCTATCGGTTCTCCCTTCTATTCCAGTCTAGTATTGTTCGTGTAAAGAAGGATTGTCGGTATGCCTCTGTGTGGGCTCTAATCTCTCTGATTTTATCCTCATGGTCTCTTCGCGAGATATACGTAGGAGGGAGCAATATACTGCTTGACTCTTCGGTGAAGGTATGTTCTCGAAACTTTAACAAAAGCCCGTACCGAGCTACTGAGCGTCTCTCCTGCAGAGTCTTCCACTGGAGTTTATCTATCATCTCCGTAACGCTTTCGCAATTACTAAATGATCCTGTAACGAAGCGCGCTGCTCTCCGTTGGATCTTCTCTATCTCTTCTATCAACCCTATCTGGTACGGATCCCACACTGCTGAGCAGTATTCAAGCAGTGGGCGAGCAAACGTACTGTAACCTACTTCCTTTGTTTTCGGATTGCATTTCCTTGGGATTCTTCCAATGAATCTCAGTCTGGCATCTGCTTTACCGACGATCAACTTTATATGATCATTCCATTTTAAATCACTCCTAATGCGTACTCTCAGACCTGCTATTTTGTAGCTAAATGATAAGGGATCTTTCTTTCTATGTATTCGTAGCACATTACACTTGTCTACATTGAGATTCAATTGCCATTCCCTGCACCATGCGTCAATTCGCTGCATATCCTCCTGCATTTCAGTACAATTTTCCATTGTTACAACCTCTCGATACACCACAGCATCATCTGCAAAAAGCCTCAGTGAACTTCCGATGTCATCCACAAGGTCATTTATGTATATTGTGAATAGCAACGGTCCTATGACACTCCCTTACGGCACACCTGAAATCACTCTTACTTCGGAAGACTTCTCTCCATTGAGAATGACATGCTGCGTTCTGTTATCTAGGAACTCTTCAATCCAATCACACAATTGGTCTGATAGTCCAAATGCTCTTACTTTGCTCATTAAACCACTGTGGGGAACTGTATCGAACGCCTTGCGGAAATCAAGAAACACGGCATCTACCTGTAAAACCGTGTCTATGGTCCTCTGAGTCTCGTGGACGAATAGCGCGAGCTGGGTTTCACACGACCGTCTTTTTCGAAACCCATGCTGATTCCTACAGAGTAGATTTCTAATCTCCAGAAAAGTCATTATACTCGAACATAATACGTGTTCCAAAATTCTACAACCGATCGACGTTAGAGATATAGGTCTACAGTTCTGCACATCTGTTCGACGTCCCTTCTTGAAAACGGGGATGACCTGTGCCCTTTTCCAATCCTTTGGAACGCTACCCTCTTCTAGAGACTTATGGTACACCGCTGCAAAAAGGGGGGGGGGGGGGGGGCAAGTTCCTCCGCGTACTCTGTGTAAAATCGAACTGGTATCCCATCAGGTCCAGCGGCCTTTCCTCTTTTGAGCGATTTTAATTGTTTCTCTATCCCTCTGTCGTCTATTTCGATATCTACCATTCTGTCATCTGTGCGACAATCTAGAGAAGGAACTATAGTGCAGTCTTCCTCTGTGAAACGCCTTTAGAAAAAGACATTTAGTATTTCGGCCTTTATTCTGTCATCCTCTGATTCAGTACCATTTTGGTCACAGAGTGTCTGGACATTTTGTTTTCATCCACCTACCACTTTGACATAAGACCAAAATTTCTTAGGATTTTCTGCCAAGTCAGTACATAGAACTTTACTTTGGTCTTATGTCGTCGTAACTGCAGTCTGCTTCACGTCTGCTGTGCAGCGAACTACGATAATTTAAGTATTAACTGTATTTTTCTTACTTGTCACTCCTTCTTCCGTGTGTTTTTGCTTTTAGGAAGCTTTAATTGTCGAGTGCTAGTAATAGTGTACCATAGATGTCGTGTTTGTTTTGAATACAGTCAGAGAGAGTCCCTTTAGTCAACCATAGTGCCAGCAGTGCTAGTGTTTGTTTTCAACACAGTCCAGAGACAGGTAGTGCTATTTTCATTGTTTTCTACAAGAAGTGTCTAGCAACCACAGTTTAGTCAACAATCAGCAGCCTTTAGTGAATTAGCAGTCTAGTTAAAAGTTGATTAACTCTCTACAGTAAATTGATTTCTTAGGATGGATAGGATGTGTGACTGCTGTGTACGGACGCAGGAGGAGCTGGCCACTGTTCGTTCGCGAACAGCTGAACGTGTTGATGGCCGCGGTCAACCGTCTTCAGGCTGCTGCCTCGGAGTGTAGTGGCAGTGGGGAGTCTGGTGCGTCGCATGGTACACCCCAGGTGTTACATGCTTCACCCACTGTCCCTGCTGTCGAGGCATCTTCGCGGGTACCGGGCGCGGTTGGGCCACCCTCTCCCCAAGGGGAGTGGCGGGTTCAGCGGCGTTCGCGGCGCACGGGGCGGAGGGTCAATGTGGAGGCCGGCCGTGTGGCATCGCCCGCTCTGCCTGTGAGTGGACATGTGGCTGCTCCTTCAGCAAGGTCCGAACAGGCACATGGGGGGAGGGGTTTATTAATTATTGGGAGCTCCAACGTTACGCGGGTGATGGAGCCTTTTAGGGAAATAGCGGAAAGGTCGGGGAAGAAGGCCAGTGTTCACTCTGTCTGCTTGCCGGGGGGTCTCATCCGAGATGTGGAGGAGGCCCTGCCGGTGGCGACAGACAGCACTGGGTGCACCCGACTGCAAATTCTTGCTCATGTCGGCACCAATGACTCCTGCCGTCTGGGTTCAGAGGTCATCCTCAGTTCGTACAGGCGGTTGGCAGAATTGGTGAAGGCAGAAAGCCTCGCTCGCGGGGTGGAATCTGAGCTAACTATTTGTAGTATCGTTCCCAGAACCGATCGCGGTCCTCTGGTTTGGAGCCGAGTAGAAGGCTTAAACCAGAGGCTCAGACGGTTCTGCGGAGATCTGAGGTGCAAATTTCTCGACCTCCACTATCGGGTGGAGAAATGTAGGGTCCCCCTGAATAGGTCAGGCGTGCACTACACGCCGGAAGCGGCTACAAGGGTAGCGGAGTACGTGTGGAGTGCACATGTGAGTTTTTTAGGTTAGAGAATTCCCTCCCTAGGCCCGACAAGACGCCTCCTGAGACGCGGCAAGGTAGGAGTAGGCAAAATGCAACAGGGAATAACAATATTAATGTGCTAATAGTAAACTGCAGGAGCGTCTATAGAAAGGTCCCAGAACCGCTCTCATTAATAAACGGTCACAATGCCCATATAGTACTAGGGACAGAAAGTTGGCTGAAACAAGACGTAAACAGTAATGAAATCCTAAACTCAGATTGGAATGTATACCGCAGAGACAGGCTGGACAGTGAAGGGGGAGGCGTGTGTATAGCGATAAGAAGTGCAATAGTATCGAAGGAAATTGACGGAGATCCGAAATGTGAAATAATTTAGGTGAAGGTCACGGTTAAAGCCGGCTCAGACATGGTAATTGGATGTCTCTATAGGCCACCTGGCTCAGCAGCTGTTGAGGCTGAGCACCTGAAGGATAATTTGGAAAATATTTCGAGTAGATTTACCCACCATGTTATAGTTCTGGGTGGAGATTTTAATTTGCCGGATATAGACTGGGAGACTCAAACGTTCATAATGGGTGGCAGGGACAAAGAATCCAGTGACATTTTTTTAAGTGCTTTATCTGAAAACTACCTTGAGCAGTTAAACACAGAACCGACTCGTGGCGATAACATATTAGACCTTCTGGTTACAAACAGACCCGAACTATTTGAAACAACTGACGCAGAACACTGAATCAGCGACCATAAAGCGGTTACTGCATCGATGATTTCAGCCGTAAATAGAAATATTAAAAAAGGTAGGAAGATTTTTCTGTTTAGAAAAAGTGACAAAAAGCAGAATTCAGAGTACTTGACGGCTCAACACAAAAGTTTTGTCTCAAGTACAGATAGCGTTGAGGATCAGTGGACAAAGTTCGTACAATATCCGTTAGATGTGTATGTGCCAAGCAAGATCGTAAGAGATGGAAAAGAGCCACCGTGGTACAACAACCGAGTTAGAAAACTGTTGCGGAAGCAAAGGGAACTTCATAGCAAACATAAACATAGCCAAAGCCTTGCAGACAAACAAAAATTACTCGAAGCGAAATGTAGTGTGAAGAGGGCTATGCGAGAGGCGTTCAATGAATTCGGAAGTAAAGTTCTATGTACTGACTTGGGAGAAAATCCCAAGACATTTTGGTCTCTGCTATTTACTTTCCATATTCTCTCTATGGGGCCATCACTCGGACAACAAGGGAGCCGCTGTTTGACGTAGTTGTATGCTAGCTTAGCGGTAAATTGGTCACCCTTCAAGAAGAAGAGTGGGTTAGGTTTTGGTTCTAATTATGCTGAAGACAAGATTTTTACCTCTTTCGTGAAAGAGCCACTAGTAGACAGATCGACAACTTCTCCATGCTAAGTTTTGTACTACCTAAGATCTAAAGGTAAAAATCATGCTGAATTACACACCTGGTAGTGTCCACTTTTTCTGCTTCTATTAATTGTATTGGCATAATTGTGGCACTGGGGGGGGGACAATGACTGTTCGCGTCCGTGACGTACTGTAAGTCACACGTGTCCTCTGGGTGGTGCTAAAGAACAGTCACTTCACGGCAAATATCTAAAGCTAAGCAGCAGAGGCAGCCACATAATCTCAAAGATCTCCTGGCTAAAATGAATCTGTCACAAGACATGGACTCACACGATTCTTCTCAAGACCCTCCAGCTATAAACTTTATACCGGTCATCAGGATATGTGAAATCAACATTGAAGGAGTAAGTAAATCCAAATTCCAAGTCTTACAGAAGATTTTATCAAAATATAACATTGATGTTGCTGTTGTTCAGGAATTTCATACTGTACATGAAGAGTAAATGACTCAGAGAGGAAAAATTCCTGGATTTGAATTACTAGGAGCTATGTACCACTGTGCTTACGGAGTGACAACATACGTACGATCTTCAGTCGAGAAGGCACACCTATGCTCTATATCTAGTCACAATGACATCCAAGAAGTTACCGTAAAAATAGGAGAACTAAGAGTAATTAATGTATACAAACCCCAGCTATCTCTTGGCCTCCACAGTTCATCCCGGTATCACAACACCCCGCATCGGCCGAAGTGTCCGAGCGGTTCCTGGCGTTTCAGTCTGGAACCGCGTGACCACTACGGTCGCAGGTTCGAATCCTGCCTCGGGCATGGATGTGTGTGGTGTTCTTAGGTTAGTTAGGTTTAAGTAGTTCTAAGTTCCAGGGGACTGATGACCTCAAATGTTAAGTTCCATAGTGCTCAGAGCCATTTGAACCACAGCACCCCGCCATATACCTCGGAGATTTTTACAGCCATCATACCCAATGGAAGTATAAATAAAGTGATGGACATGGCGAAGCCATTGTAAATTGGGCAGAAGACAATAGCTTATATTTGGTGTTTCATGCAAAGGATAAAGGAACGTTCGTTTCAACAGCTTGGAGACAGGAGTATAATACCGATTTATGCTTTGTAATAACTACTGAAAATAAATTACCTCTCCAATGTTCACGGTTTGTATTAAAAGACTTCCCACACGGCCAACACCGTCCAATTGAAATAGGGACAAATATCCCACTCGTTTCACCCTTTCCACGACCTCGATGGAACTTCAGGAAAGCAAAGTGGAATGTATTTGCTAAAAATCTGAACAAATGTCTTGGTTGGATTCCCCAAAAAGCAAAGAAACTATGAGAGGCTTGTTGGAGCTATGATAAGTGCAGCAAAGAAGACAATCCCTAGGGGCTACCGGAAGTCATGTATTCCTGGTTGTAACTAGTGAGAAACAATATGATGAATTTCTAAAAAGCCGGGGTTTGTGTCAGTGCATTCCACGTATAGCTAGTGTATACCTAGCAACCACCCAGATCATACAAATTTCCCCCGACTAAGAAATCATTGTGAGTGCAATATATACTAGAGTACGTCAATTCGGAGTTAATTTCCAGGGGCCAAGCAGATGGGTGGAGAAACCGCAGAACTGTTCCAGTCTAAGCACATTTTTAAGTTCCTGTTGCTAAGCACCGTACCTGTTTAACACTTTGAAGCAGGAAGAGAATTACCGGGAGACTGATCTGTAGTTGCAGCTGACAAAATTGAGTTTGTTACGATAAAACAAAAGATTCTGTTACAGTGTCATACAACGATTTGTTTCTTACATGTGCTAGTAACGGCGACTTAATGATACAGACCTATTTAGTTCTTATAACATGTGTGAAAGAGGGCTGTATTTTCAAAATGGAATACCATGGTATTTAGAAACTTCCTATAGGTTGAATGCAAGGAATGCTTTATTTCAAGCGCACAATAGACATTCAATGCCTTTCAGTGCACCAACTGTATGTAACTGAATAATCACTATTAATCCATCAACATTCAGTTATTCAATTTCAAGTGTGTGCAGGATGTCTGTGAATAAGGTAATGCAGTAATTCTGAAAATGACTTTGAGGAGTGTTAGTGAGTGTATTGTACAAAATTGGTCATGTTTTAGTCATCGCTATTAAAGAGGGATAGTGATCGCACAACTCTGCTAATTTAAGAACAGAGCCTTACCCACACATTAGCAAAGATATTCCAGAGCACTTACTTCCTGAAATGTTACGAAGAAATGGCTGTGACCACTATGGGACGTAACATCTGAGGTCATCAGAACCATAGAGCTTAGAACTACTTAAACCTAACCAACCTAAAAACATCACACACATCCATGCCCGAGGCAGGATTCGAACTTGCGACCGTAGAATATGTTACGACAGTTAGCCTTGAGGACTACGGATTTGATGGGAAAAGAGACTGTTACTGCTTACGACGTGTTTGAGAGGGTGAAATCAATAAATATGTGTAATGTGCAATGGGATATTTATATGAAACTGATAAATGTCGTCGCCACGTGAACGCTTGTGATTACTACATGTTCCCTACACAACGTGTACCATTACTATGTGATATATATGGCACGGACTTTATTTGCTACCTGACGTGTTTCAAAAGGGTGAACTCGTTTCGAAGTATAAGGTCTGCTTTTAGCACTATGGAAAGTGGAAATTTGTGGTAAAATCTTATGGGACCAAACTGCTGAGGTCATCGGTCCCTAAGCATATACACTATTTAGTCTAACTTACACTAACTTATGCTAAGGACAACACACATACACCCATGCCCGATTAGCACTATGACTCGAATGATGGACCTCCATCAACGTCACTTATGTCACTTCAGTTTAAGCTTTGCAGGAACGTGATTTTCCGTTTCTCTGAGTAGTATAGCAGTTAATTTATTATTAATGTGTTAGATTGTTTGAAGTGAAATCAAAATGCCGAAATGTAAGTGTTCATTCCAAGAAAGATATTCAGATGAATGGTTCTTCATAAAACGAAGGAGGCGTGACTCTGAAACAGAATGTGTAATTTGCAAGTGTTATGATATTATGGCGGATGGGGGAAGAGCAGATATTAATGATGATTTGGCTGACGTAAAACACATATGATACGTGCACTCTGGAAGCTCTTAAAGAAATGGACAGTTACTTTGTTTCAAATTCATTCAAACAAGGTCAGTTGGTAACAACAGCGAAATTACCATTGTGCTCTCATACCGTTAAACAGTATCACGTCTTGGAAATCAGTGAACTATACTTGCACACTAAGCTCCAAACTTTTTAATGTGTCTGAAACCACAAAAAAATGTGACGTTGGGCATAACCAAATCAACAGCAATTGTAAAATGGTTGTTAGCGCTCGACACTGACAAACAAATACACCGTGATCTTTCAAAGTTATGTTATTTTTGGTATAGCTACAACTGTTCACAACTAAAATCGGCATTTGCTCCAATATTTCACTTTTTTAAGCTTAAGAGAAGTAGCCCGCTTTGCTGCGATTTCTGCTTCCCAAATTACGTCCATTTTTACTCTGTTTGAAAGGAGTGTTCCGGTTTGTTAGACAAAAATTATGGCAACCCCAGATACAAAGAAAGCTGAAAGAAGAGTTACCGCGAAATGGCGTCGAGCATTACCTACGTTTAATCTTACGTTCGGTTTTGCCGAATAGCAAAAACCTCACAACCAGCAGGATACAGGCTGTGCTCGCAGACCGGCATAGACTTGTCCAGCGTTGTCAGACTGGCACCAACCTATCCTGCATTCATCTGCAGGTGGGGTACAATGCTGTGTTCCTGTTGGCACCCTGGGGGAAGAGGTGGTTGGAGGGAGCAGAGAGTATATAAAGGCCACTCCATCCCCAGTCGCCCTCATACCGTCGTCAACGATCGTAGTCTGAGGTCGATTGTCTTGCTCGTGTGCTTTAACCGTCAGTGTGCTCCTTTTTTGCGTGTGTGTTACCAGTTTAGGTGAAAAATGAAGCAGTCAGTTGCATCAAGCACCATCGGTAGTGCCAGTGGTGGCAAACGTTAGAACAGAATGGGCAATTACCTGGCAAGTACAGATTCAAATATATAACTGTAACTTTTCTCTTCCACTAAGAATTTCGTAGTATTGAATGCATTTCTTCTGACTGTTTCAACTCATACCCACCAGCACCAAATCGTGGGTGAAATGAATGCTGTGGTGCAAGAGCAGAGACAGTGGAAGCAACTGCCGCAGCAGCAGCAGTATCGGCAGCATTGTAAGTATATATTCCATTTTTGTCGTACTAGAGTGACCAGCGAGTCAGGAAATGACTTCTAGGGATCAAAATCGATAACTGTAACTTTTTTTCACTAAGAATTCCGTATTGAATACATGTCTTATTTTTTCAGAACATATCCAGCGAGTAATTGAAAAGGCCGACAGGAAACAACTGCAGCAACGCAACAACGGTGGCTGCAGCTGCACCAGCAGCAACAGCAGCAGCAATGGCTGCAGCTGCAACAGCAATAGCAGTCTCAGGAAATGCAGCAGCGGAAATATCATCATAAGCAGTATATATATTTTTCATCGTATACATAATATGTTTTGAGCAACAAGTCTGAGGGTCTGGAGGGACCAAAGTCTATAAAATTTACTTCTTCATTAAGTATTTCTTATTGTTGCAACATATGTCGTGTAGTTTCTTTCTCAAAATTTCATTGTTTACGTAATACTTTGCTGTTGTTTGTTGTAGATAATTTCGAGGTTCAAAATCGATAAACGTTACTTCTTTTCTTTTCACTAAGAATTTCGCTTTGCTTCAGTATGTATAGCCCTTAATTTTTTTCATCTGCATAGTACTGTGTATACATAATTAAATTTCATCGTATATCTAATATGGTACATAGTCTTTGTTGTTTTAGATGATTTCCTAGCAGATGAAGGAGGGAGACAGGGAGATGTATGCGCTGGAGATATGCAGGAGCCATTGCAAATGTTCAAATGTGTGTGAAATCTTATGGGACTTAACTGCTAAGGTCATCAGTCCCTAAGCTTACACACTACTTAACCTAAATTATCCTATGAACGAACACACACTGCCATGCCCGAGGGAGGACTCGAACCTCCTCCGGGACCACCCGCACAGTCCATGACTGCAGCGCCCCAGAACGCTCGGCTAATCCCGCGCGGCGAGCCATTGCAGATCTCACTTTTTCCCCATACTTTTTGTGTGTATTTGTTTTATTTTTGGACGATTATGTTGCAGTTGATACCAATGAGATGAAACGATGGGTCCTACCTGTGGTGTCACCGCCAGACACCACACTTGCTAGGTGGTAGCCTTTAAATCGGCCGCGGTCCGGTAGTATACGTCGGACCCGCGTGTCGCCACTATCAATGATTGCAGACCGAGCGCTGCCACACTGCAGGTCTAGAGAGACTCCCAGCACTCGCCCAGTTGTACAGCCGACTTTGCTAGCCATGGTTCACTGCCTACTTACGTTCTCATTTGCCGAGAATATAGTTTAGCATAGCCTTCAGCTACGTCGTTTGCTACGACCTAGCAAGGCGCCATTATCAGTTACTATTGATATTGTGAACTATGAACCGTCATCATTAATGGATTAAAGTTAAGTATTCCACCAGCTACGTACGTTGTTTCTAAATTCTAATTTCCTTGTCCTGTTCCAGACCTCACGCCAGCCTGCGTGAGCTAAATCCCGTGCCTTTCGGCCTCCTCTAGTAACACGGCGTTGGCTCTCCTGCCAACCACAAAACTACCCAGTTCAGGAAGGGAGAAATGCCAAAGTGGGTGGAGGAGATGCAGAGAGACCTTCATCACCATGAGGAAATGAGGGAGATGCCAAGGAGCCAGAGCGAAATAGGTAATACCTACTCACTCCACTAACAAATAATGTGTTGTTTCTTTCCTTGCAGCAAGCAGCGTCTAGAACGTTGTACTTAATTGTGTTCGTTATTCTCTCTCTCTTCTACAGCGGCTGTGTCAGGGGAACAATTCACGCAATACAGTGTGGCTCGGCTAACGGGGACGGCGAGATGGTGTGCGACATGCTTCGCCAACAAGGGCGCCGCAATTCGCCGCGCGTGAAGCCAGCGCCTCCGCTTTCGTCGTCGCTGTCGCCGCCCCCGTCGCCGCCCACGCCGCCACCCCGACACCAGCTCCACACGTCCGTGGCCGACACTCCCTCTGGGAAGCAGGTCAGGGCTACAGCAGCAGGACTGCTCGCACTGGCCCGATTCCGCAGCGACTCCTTCTCCTCCACCATTTCGTCCTCGCTGATATTGTGAGGTACGGCACATACCCCTCCCAACACATCTCTGCAAGCAGCTTCGTCATCTAGTCGTAGTTATAGTATTAGTCAGTGGCGTAGCGTGAGGGGAGACTTTGAGACTTAGTCTCCCCTGTGTTCGTGCTTACAAAAATATAAACAACTTTCTGCTAAGAGCTCTAAATGTGCGAAGACGTCAGTTTTGTAGTCCTCGCCGCACGCTGGGTATTCGTGTATTTGCCTGCTTGAGACTCGACTGCTCTGTCCCTTCCCTTACCTGGGTGTGCTAGTGGCATTCTCGGCCCCCCTCCACTTCCGCCCTCCACGAAGGCCGGTGCGCTGCACTTGTTGTCAGGTCTCGAGACTAGTTAGTCTCTGCCGCTTCTATGCTGGCTTTTAACACGGAAGTGAACAGTCGCACGGTTTGTGTTCACAGTCATTCTTGTGTGATTTTAGTGCATATTTTCGTCGTGTCGCAAACATGAATGAGCCAGCAACTGAACACCTTATAGAATTTTTATTAAAGACGAATTTTTCTACATTAACGTACGCAAAAAAAGTGCGAATTGAAGGACAAACAGCCTAGTCCTATACTCAGTGTAGTTTTAAGTGAAGCGAAACAGAAAAGCACTTTTCAGATAGCCTGCTACGAAAAGTATACTTGGCTGACAGAGAATGCAGTTAATAACAGATTATATCGTTATATATGTCTTCTGTTTGGTGGGAAAAAGAAATGGTGCAATGAGGGCATTTGTACAATAAAGAACTTTGACAGGAAAGCACAAAAGCATCAGATATCAAAACGTCACCTGCAAAACAAAGAATCATTTCAGTTATTGGGCAAAAGTAGAATGGAGCACGCCTTTTCTGAAGCCGCTCGTCAGACAGCAATAAAATACAAAAATGGCTCTGAGCACTATGGGACTTAACTTCTGAGGTCATCAGTCCCCTAGAACTTAGAACTACTTAAACCTAACTAACCTAAGGACATCACACACAACCATGCCCGAGGCAGGATTCGAACCTGCGACCGTAGCGGTAGTGTGGTTCCAGACTGTAGCGCCCAGAACGGCTCGGCCACTCCAGCTGGCAATAAAATACAACGAACAAGTTGCATCCAACAGGAGAATGTTGGCTCGTCTTATTCAGGCAATTGTGTTTCTTTGTAAACAAGAACTAGCCTTTCGCGGCCATCGAGGAGACGAATCCTCCAGCAACAAATGGTTCAAATGGCTCTGAGCACTATGGGACTTAACATCTGAGGTCATCAGTCCCCTATAACTTAGAACTACGTAAACCTAACTAACCTAAGGACATCACACACATCCACGCCTGAGGTAGGATTCGAACCTGCGACTGTAGCAGTCGCGCGGTTCCGGACTACAGTGCCTAGAACCGCATGGCCACCACGGCCGGCCTCCAGCAACAAAAGTAACTATCTGGAATTTGGATTTACTTGCTCAAGGAGAGCAGTTAATCCGAGACCATCTATCAACATCTTTAACCTTTATATGAACTTCTCCAGATATACAGAATGACGTAATAGAAATGATCACTCTGGTAGTTAATGAGAAAATAAAATCTGAAATTCAGAACTGCAATTTCATTTGTATTCAGGCTGATGAAACATTAGACGTGTCATGCAAGAGTCAAATGAGTATAATATTCACGTAATGCATTGCAGACGAAATTGAGGAAAGATTCGTTGGATTTTACAATGTTTCTGGAGATAAAACTGCTGAAAGTTTGTCAAACATTATTCATGCAGTATTGAAGGAATGGAATGTGGAAGGAAAAGTGGTTACTGAAACATATGATAGCGCTTCAGTAATGGGGGGCAGAGAAAGAGGACTACAACAATTGGTGAAGCAGTTCTGTCCCTATGCGCTGTTTATTCATTGTTACGCACACCAGCTGAATTTGGTACTGTTACATCCCTCCAAAATCATACGACAAGTACTCATGTTTGTAAGTGACCTTACTGCATTCCATCCGTTTTTCAGCAAATCATCAAAACGAGGTGTATTTCTAACTGAGAAAGGATTTAAACTGTCACATGCACGCAACACTCGCTGGAACTTTCGTTCCAAGGCAGTTTCAACAATATCTAGTCATTTCTCAGAGCTATATAGTGTTTTTAATTATATAATTGATGATATAGACTCTCAGTGGCACCCAGAATCTTTGAGCTGTGCTCTGGCAATGAAACGACGGATGGATGATCCTACGTTTGTCTACTTGCTTTGCTTCCACCGAGGGTTCTTCGTTTATGTTGATCATGTCTTTAATGTTCTTCAGTCAAAATCTGTTAGTATAACTGCTTGCCACGACGAAATAAGAACTGTTTTGAGAAACTTACGACAATTACGAACGGAAACATTCGTTGATGAATGCTTTAAATGCAGCTTGTGTTTGAATGGCAACTTATCATTCTGTGATAGTCAAAAGATATCTCTCAGGGCACTAAGTTACGAGGTACTTGATTTGCAAATTGTTCAGATGGAAAGAAGATTTCAAGACTTTCCCCAAATTCGGTTTGTTGAACTTTAGAACGAAAAGTGTTTCCCGAACTATCAAAAAGAATTCCCAATATTGAAACTGCTTCAGTTATTAGAACAGTACCCTTTTTCAAACAAGAACAACTTGAAAATGAACTGTGTAACATATACGCTGATGAGAAAAAACACTTATCTCCAAGAATCCTCTTAAAATACATTGTCAACAATGTTTTAGACTCTGTTTATGAAGCAACAACGAAGTTCCTGCGTTTGGTTTTGACCCTACCCGCAACGACAGCAAGCAGTGAACGAAGCATGAGTACTCTTAAACGAGTGAAGAATTATTTAAGGAATTCAATGTCCAACACCCGGCTGTCGTGTTTGAGCACGTTAGCAATAGAAAAGACACAACTTGGAGAGCTATACAGTGATCAGATCTATGTATTCCGAGTTATAGACTTATTTGCAGAAAGAAATGACAGGCGCATTGCACTTGTGTACAAGAAAATATAAATGCTTCTTCTCTTGTTGCGGGACTTCTACAAATTTGTCATCGTTTCTTGAACAAGTTAGTTATTATTATTATTTGTGGTGGTAGTGGTAGTGGTGGTAGTAGTAGTAGTTGTCGTTGTTGTCTTATTTGACGCATTTTGTTTCATTTCTTTAAATTATTGTTTATTGTACTATTTTGTCTCCCTATAACTGTAGACTCTCCACAACCTTTACAGCCACGCTACGCCACTAGTATTAGTAATAGCAAAGATCCTATGGCTAGCGGCAGCTCCCTCTCCCTTCCTTTTAGTGAATGACATCAGATCAGAGACAGCATACCGCAGTTAGAATACTCGGTGATTGCAGACGCCTTTGAGGAGCGAATCTCGTTCACAAGGATCGAAAATCCGGCAGGAGGGTACCGCACCCTGTCGCGTTTCTAAGGGTGTGCCTTCCTGCTGTGGAAACGGAACTCCTCAAGGTAGTCACTGATCCGCGGTACCCCGCCATTAAATGCAGTGCGGTGCTCTGACCCTCCCCCCCCCCCCCCCTCCCCAATCACAAAGTTGCCTCTGTCACTGAAGAGTCCATCCTGAGTGCTATAATGGACCGGTTTACCGAGATGGAAGTGAGAGGGTCAGTTAAAGCACTCAGCTGAATACTACACCTGGACATCCATACACATATCTATGATCCGGTAAATGGAAGGTCCAGCTATCTCAAGGTACCTAAGGATAAAACCAATAAGCATGCATGCAGTAATGTCGAAAATAGAAAGGATAACACTTGTTCTGAATGGTCAATCCTGGCTTGCGAAAGAAATTACAATTACAGAGATCACCCTTAGCCTTCCCATACGTACCACGTAGGTGATAATATTCGTGGATGTTAAAACATTATGGTATCGAGTTCCCCGTCAAGGTTGAGGTCATACCTAAATTTAAGGTGCAGAATACCGGAATATCGCTTCATGTTTATGACCTGGAGAAGAAAGGCAGATCAGATGAGCAGGACAAGTGTATTTCGTCGGCCCCTGCCATTTCTCAAAATTTGCCGGCGAGTGTAAGAAGCATGTAAATAAGCTCTTATTCTCCAATGAGAAAAATAAGGAGAAGGGCAATAATCATTATGTTTGGATCAAAGACGTGTCCCGACTCATTTCCTCCCAACTATCTAACCAATCATTGTTTAAAGCATATTTGCTTAATGTGCCTCAATTATTTTTCGTCAGACAAGTTACTAGCAGAGCATCTAGTAGACTGCGCTTCCAAGGACCCGGTACTTGTTATTATACCAACTGAGGAAAACCAATTCATAAAGTTTAAAAATGCTCACCACAAGGTACGATGCCTGTTAGTAATGTACATGGACGATGAATCCTCCTCGCTCCTTTGACCGGCTGTGAAGGTGACCCCAAGTCCTCACATATCATGTTTACAAAAAAAAAAAAAACTGCTCACTGCTCACTAAGCTCGAAAGCTTTCATGGGAGGTTGATAAGCTTTACTCTAGAAACTCGTTGAAACTCTACCTCAGGAGGATATGCCTATCACTAGAGCTGCATTTCCCAAAGAGGAAAAGTTCCAACTTGTGACTAGGAAGGGGGTTTTCCCATATGAATATGTTCTTAGTATGGCAAAACTCAACGAAACCAGGCTACACGGCACAACCGCATTCTCCAGCAACTTCACAGGTGATGCCATAACAGATCCAGAGTATGAGCATGCCGTGAATGTCTGGATGGAATTCAACATCTCCACTTTAGGACGGTGCGCACTGCTTTACAAGGACATGCATGTGTGCTTGCTTGCGAACGTTTTCGAGAAATTGCGGGGAATATGCATGGCCACATATTCTCTGGATCCCACTTTTTATTACACGGCCCCTGAATTGTCTTGGGATGCAATGCTCAAGAAAACGAAATGCAAGATTGGAATTATTAACCAATGGTGAATTGCTTCTTTTCTTTTAACAAGGGATCCATTGGGCACTTTGCCATGTGTCCATAGGCATGCGGGGGCAAATAACCCATGGATGGGTGACAGGCACAACGCATCCCTTGATTCGAGTTACACAATGTACTTCGATGTAAATAACTTAAAGAGGCACGCCATACAGCAATCATTGCCAATTGGTGAGTTTCAGTTGGTGCCTGAAGACTAATACAAGGAATTAGGTGCAAAAACTGGGGGGAGGGATATGGCGGCAGGTTATGATGTAGGGTATGTGGCGGAGGCATAACTCACATACCATATTAGTTTGCATCGTGTACACGCCGATTTGCCGCTGTGTCCAGAGCAACTAGTTCTGCGAGGAGGAGCCACTTCAAAACAGGTGACAACAAAATGTTCAAATGTATGTGAATTCCTGAGGGACCAAACTGCTGAGGTCATCAGTCCCTAGACTTACACACTACTTAAACTAACTTAAACGAACGTATACTAAGAACAACACACACACCTATGCCCGAGGGAGGACTCAAACCTCCGGTAGGAAGCAGATGACAACGCTGGGGAATAAGCGGAGGTACATAATTCATTATTGTACTCTCCAGCAGTGTCTCAGTTTGTGGATGGAGCTGGTTAGAATCACCCAGGCTATATCCTTCAAGCAGTCCACCTGGCTGATGGAATATATTGATTTGAATACGAGACAGAGAGGTTCGGCGACGTGTGAGTTTGAGAAAGATTTTTATAAATTAATGAATAATTCAATTTTCGGCAAAACAATGGGGATCTTGAAGAAACGACATGGAAAAAATGCCTCTAAGCTCCTTGGGACTTAACATCCGAGGCCATCAGCCCCCTAGACTTAGAACTGCGTAAACCTAACTAAACTAAAGCCATCACACACATCCATGCCGCAGGCAGGATTCGAACCTGCGACTGTAGCAGCCGCGTGGTTCCGGACTGAAGCGCCTAGAACCGCTCGACCACGGCGGCCGCCCGAACGACGTGAAATTTTGATTAGAACCGAATGGGATGGGCTTTATGGCGTAAGAAAATGCCTTGCCAGACCAAATTTTAAGCAGCTGACCATATGCAATAAGAACTTTGTTGCTGTGGAGATGGCGAAGATTGCAGTAGAGTTTACGATTATCCAAACTCCACATGTATCGCTTTCATAATGAGTTGCGAAAACTCTTTTTGCAGATCCTAAATAACTTTATATGGATACAGATAGCATCATCTATTCTTCGCACAATAGATGAAGCTATCTGTATCCATATAAAGTAATTTAGGATCTGCGAAATGAGTGAAGAACTGCGATCCATACGAAATAATGAGGTACCAGGTAATGATTTCGACACTCTGTCATACATTCTTTCACGGAACAAGTGTGTTAGCGGCGCTATGAAAGACGTGGCGAATGGATTGTCGATTGTGGAGTTAGCAAGTCTGCAACCAAAAACGTACGCATATCGCACATTGTAAGATGTCACGCAGAGGCGGGCTAAGGATGTGCGTCTTATGGCATCGAGAGCACTTTTATTGAAGACTATTTGCGGTACCTTCTAAATATTCATGGTGGTTTCTGATTGTTCTATATCGTGTCTCCCTACCACTTTCGCGCAACGACGCTCTGAGCGTGGTTTTAGGGAACTGACTAGTTTGAACCTGGGACCTGTTGCTGGTAAGGACACGCCAGACCACACATGACATGTAGAATTCAGAAGAGTTCAGTGAGACTAGCGATGATATAACCAAATACAAAATGATCTCAGCGTCAGCTCCACTGCACTCCCTGTAAAAGAATCTTAATAATAACTAAATTTAGTGGAAAGGGTTCAAGGCTTTCCTATTTTTAGTTAGCTGGTAAAATAACGTCGAAAAAGCAGTTACGTTTACCATTGAAAATTTTATTCTACTCACAAAACATCGTTTATAAATTGCACTATTGATAAAAGGAAATGTTTTAATACAGGATGGTAAAAACCAACTGCGTTCAACAAAAATGTGAACGAATATTCCCTGAATGGGTTTCCAAGTTCTACAATCGATCGAAGGATGACCTCTGCCATATCACATCTATAATCTAGGTTTAAATTAAGTTTCACAAAAGAGAAAACTATCAAAATGGTCTACAGTGACCCTCAATTATCTTTAATTACTTATCTAACTTGTCGTAAATTACAGTGGCTAATGTGGCTTCTCAATAACTATATAACATAAAAATCATCGCGTTTCAGATCTTTACTTCAAGTGGCAAATGTGAACACCATGAGTTTTAAT
Organism: Schistocerca gregaria; assembly: GCF_023897955.1. Classification (NCBI taxonomy): domain Eukaryota; kingdom Metazoa; phylum Arthropoda; class Insecta; order Orthoptera; family Acrididae; genus Schistocerca; species Schistocerca gregaria. The sequence continues at coordinate 178,075,625 of NC_064931.1, read as the reverse complement.
TAACGATCGACACTAGTATTTCGCAAAAAGGGGGTGTAAAAGATGAGACTTCTTCAGTTCTGAGTGAAGCCTTATGCGCTCAAAAATGCGGTATCACGTGCGTTCATTACCTTGTTGGTGTTTAGGCAGCGTCAGGGCAGCGGCGGGCAGCACAGCTCCACTCACCTCGCCATCTCGGAACTAACTCTCTCCTAACTTCTCCTTACTACAATTTACCGAAGTTGGTTTAAAAAAAAACTATCTGGCTTTGTTTTTATCTAACCAATCAGAGTCTCAATGTTAACCTTAAGCTCCGCCTACAAAGATTCTGTCTATCCAAAGAGAAACGTTATACTTTTCGTGGTGGGGCAATGTTTTTAAAGTTTGCAACGTAACAGAAACACTAAAAAGTCTCACGCTAAAACCTGCAGCTGGTGTGGTCCTTTTAGCGTTATCGTAAGATCTATACTGTTCTTCTGGAGGGCTCTGTCTTTTAACATGGGCTGGGGGGTGGTCTTTGACATACCTGAGACGCGAAAAAGTCTCACGCTAAAACGTGCGGGTTGTGTGGCTCTAGTGGTTAGCTGGCGACGTGGGTGTCCAGTCCGTCCCTTATCGTAGGGCCTTCTAGCTTAACACGGTTCTGCTCTCGGCTTCTGTCCTCGTTTCTCCCCTCGGAACTGCGTCGGTCTCTCGGTGAAAAGGTACGACATGCATTTAGGTATTCTTGTGTTACTCTGTGGTATTCCATTTGCTCACTCGTTACTCGTATTACTTTGGTTAATTTAATGTCACGATTTATTTGGAGCTATATGACATACTACTGGATTTGCTTATCATGTCATGGTTTTCATGGAAGGTGTTGGATTTGCCTGACACCTTACAACCTGTACAGTGGTTTTCGCGGTGCTGCACCGCAGCCGCAACATATGGTGCGGCATACTAGTATTCGATCGAGAGGAGACGAGGTATTCACTGTGCTGCATTTTAAGATCGGCCTGTGGCCTCTTGACGATAAAAGGGTCATTTGCGACGATGGGAATGAAACCCTCCCGTAATCACACTACTCACTTATAGTAAGAGAAGCGGTGGGGGACTCTGTTTGAGTGAGAGGGATGGAATGAGTGAGAGACAGAAAGAGTATGTCTTCAGAGTAGTAGTATGACCCTTTCATTATAGTGTAAACAATTTAGTGTGTGTGTGTGTGTGTGTGTGTGTGTGTCTGTCTGTCTAATGTAAATATTTATTTATGTGTGCTATGTACAGGTGTATATACACAAGCAATGTGTGAAAGAAGGATACAGAATGTCTGAAAAAGCTTACAAAAAGTTAAAAAGCATAAGAAGAAAAAGATACACTACTGGTCATTAAAATTGCTACACCAAGAAGAAATGCAGGTGATGAACGGGTATTTATTGGACAAATATATTATACTAGAACTGACATGTGATTACATTTTCACGCAGTTTGGGTGCATAGATCCTAAGAAATCAGTACCCAGAACAACCACCTCTGGCCGTAATAACGGCCTTGATACCCCTGGGCATTGAGTCAAACAGAACTTGAATGGCGTGTACAGGTACAGCTGCCCATGCAGCTTCAACACGATAACACAGTTCATCAAGAGTAGTGACTGGCGTATTGCGACGAGCCAGTTGCTCGGCCACCATTGACCGGACGTTTTCAATTGGTGAGAGATCTGGAGAATGTGCTGGCCAGAGCAGCAGACGAACATTTTCTGTATCCAGAAACGCCCATTCAGGATCTGCAACATGCGGTCGTGCATTATCCTGCTGAAGTGTAGGGTTCGCAGGGATCGAATGAAGGGTAGAGCCACGGGTCGTAACACATCTGAAATGTAACGTCCACTGTTCAAAGTGCCGTCAATGCGAAGAAGAGGTCACAGAGACGTGTAACCAACGGCACCCCCATACCATGACGCCAGGTGATACGCCAGTATGACGATGACGAATACACGCTTCCAATCTGCGCTCACCGCGATGTCGCTAAACACGGATGCGACCATTATGATGCTGTAAACATAACTTGGATTAATCCGAAAAAAGGCCGTTTTGCCATTCGTGCACCCAGGTTCGTCGTTGAGTACACCATCGCAGGCTCTCCTTTCTGTGATGCAGCGTCAAGGGTAACCGCAGCCATGGTCTCCGAACTGATAGTCCATGCTGCTGTCAACGTCGTCGAACTGTTCGTGCAGCTGTTGTCTTGCAAACGTCTCCATCTGTTGACTAAGGGATCGAGTCGTGGCTGCACGATCCGTTACGCCATGTGGATAAGATGCCTGTCACCTCGACTGCTAGTGATACGAGGCCGTTGGGATCCAGCACGGCGTTCCGTATTACCCTCCTGAACCCATCGATTCCATATTCTGCTAACAGTCATTGGATCTCGACCAACGCGAGCAGTAATGTCGGGATACGATAAACTGCAATCGCGATAGGCTAGAATCCGATATGTATCAAAGTCGGAAACGTGATGGTACACATTTCTCCTCCTTACACGAGGCATCACAATAACGTTTCACCAGGCAACGCCGGTCAACTGCTGTTTGTGTATGACAAATCGGTTGGAAACTTTCCTCATGTCAGCACGTTGTAGGTGTCGCCACCGGCGCCAACCTTGTGTGAATGCTCTGAAAAGCTAATCATTTGCATATCACAGGATCTTCTTCCTGTCGATTACATTTCGTGTCTGTAGTACGTCATCTTCATGGTGTAGCAATTTTAATGGTTCAAATGGCTTTGAGCACTATGGGACTTAACATCTGAGGTCACCAGTCCCCTAGAACTTAGAACTACTTAAACCTAACTAACCTAAGTACATCACACACATCCATGCCCGAGGCTAGATTCGAACCTGCCACCGTAGCGGTCGCGCGGTTTCAGTCTAAAGCGCCTAGAACCGCTCGGCCACAACGGCCGACAATTTTAATGGCCAGTAGTGTATATTTAGTTATTAATATGCAACATACGTGTTCCGCACCATGTGCATCTTGTAAATAGAATAGTTTTTAGGTATTCACCTGCTGCTGCCATCCAAGTCAGATTATTTTAAGTGTATTTCTCTCTATAGCTCACAGTCCATCAGAATTATTGAAAAAAACGTATGCTCTTAGGCCCAGGGAAATTGGTTTCTAAGTACACACAGTCCATCAGAATTATTGCAAAAGCTACTGGGACTATGAAATTTAGTTGTAGTAGCAAAAAAATATTTCCATTTTAGTTTTTAGCATAGATTTATATATCTGGAAAAATTGGAAACATTCTCATCCAGTGCTACTGACAAAAAATTTAAAAAAATATTCTTAACCAATGTTAATGTTGTTAAAAGTATCTCTGCATTGAAATAGCAGAGTTAAACTGTATCTCAATAACTATATTGTACCTCAAGAACTGAACTGTATCTCAAGAACTGAATTGTGATCTCAAGAACAAAGTTGTAATATCAAGAACTATATTGTGTCTGTGTGAACTGACTAAACGATAAAAAATTGTTACCGTACGTGTTTGTTGTTGTTGATGTTGTTCTTTACAAATACACAATCCCCTATTGCATTATGTATGTATATAAATAAAGGCCGTGCAGAACACTAATGACATTAGATTTTTGAAGATGAATGCTAATAAAGAGGTGAAGTTTAAGACGAAGAATAACAAAATACATAGAATGGTTGCATGGAATTACGCCTATGGTGGATCACGTATTGTGTTATGGGAGCGGAAGGCACGTGACTGAGTCTGCTTTCAATGACATATAGCAAATATGTCTAAAATTATATATCCTGTGCTTGAAGGAAACCACGAACATAGTATCTCGACGAAACTGTATACCATCAAGGTGAGAAAAAAAACACACAGATTGTGAGGTAAAAATTCATTTATTTCTCAAAGTAATTTTACATTGTCATAAGCAGGTACAACAGCAACACTATTTTTGAACATTTTCTTCTTGAGTTGATGGAGAGCAGGACACATGTAGAATTCCAGGTCTTGAATAGCGGCAAACTTGAATATTCCATGTATTCATGAGATGTCCTCCGTCCCCTTGACATAGATGACGGTATCAGTGTGGTCGATTAATCGAAGTGACGTCTCAGCGTTTTTATAGGGCATACCGGGATCATCTTAGTGACACTAAACAATAAAATGAACAGCAGTTACATTCCAGAATGAGATTTTCACTCTGCAGCAGAGTGTGCGCTGATATGAAACTTCCTGGCAGATTAAAACTGTGTGCCGGAGCTAGACTCGAACTCGGGACACAGTTTTAATCTGCCAGGAAGTTTCATATCAGCACACACTCCGCTGCAGAGTGAAAATCTCATTCTGGAAACATCCCGCAGGCTGTGGCTAAGGCATGTCTTCGCAATATCCTTTCTTTCAGGAGTGCTAGTTCTGCATGGTTCGCAGGAGAGCTTCTGTAAAGTTTGGAAGGTAGGAGGCGAGGTACTGGCAGAAGTACAGCTGTGAGGACGGTGCGTGAGTCGTGCTTGGGTAGATCAGTTGGTAGAGCACTTGCCCGCGAAAGGCAAAGGTACCGAGTTCGAGTCTCGGTCCGGCACGCAGTTTTAATCTTCCAGGAAGTTTCAGCAGCTACATTATTCCTACAGTCGACTGAAAAGACAGTAATGAGGTTATTTCGTCACATTATTTTTTTCAGATAGAATGTCAAAATCCATATCTGAAAAAAGGAGCAGGAAAAAAAAGGTAGCAAACGCTTATCAAGCCTAAATTTTGAAACAGTTGTTAGTCAGTGGGTAGCTGAAGATTTTCTTTCATATAAGAGATGAAAACCATGAAGTTGTTCCTCAGGCAGCGGCATGCATCAATTTGTGTGAAGAACAAAGTAGTGGTGTTGGTGGTGATGGTGATGATAGTTATAATGACGACGATGATGATGATGATGATGACAATGACGTAGGTAATATTGCCTCTGGACAAACAAGCAGTGAAAATGCTAAAATATATATTTCTCCAATTCCAGGACCAACAAGGTGCATAATCATTTTCATCCCCAAAGATTCTTGGGATTTATTTATTCTTCTAGCCATTGTGAATGAAACTGTGAGATGCACAAACCTGGAAGCAAGAAGTATTTGTGTACCAAGAAAAATACACTGGTATGATTTAGCTAAAGACGAAATGTTCGCCTTCTGAGGAATTTCATTTCATTCTGGAGTGGATAACGGTTCGGATATTCCAATCAGGGACCTTTTTCTGGGAAAGTTTTCCAATCCGTTATATAGAGCTAAAATGCCTGTGAGTCGGTTTGAGACACTAAGAAGATTCGTTGGATTTCATGACAAAAGAACAAGAGAGGTTAGGTTACAAACTGATGAGCTTGTTGTATATTCTATCTATGGAAAATATTTACAGGACAGTGCAAGAAAATAATGATATCTAAAAGTGATGTTACTGTGGATGAACAACTAGTTCCATTTAGAGGCCGTTGTGGGTTTGTGCAATACATGCCAAACAATCCTGGAATGTATGATATGAAAATATTCTGGATGTGCAAAGCTGAAACTGGTTATGCCATTGACGGGATTGTGTACATGGGAAGAGAACCAGGTGAGCCACCCCATAAAAATTTGGTCCTTAGCACAGTGAAGACCCTTGCAGGCAATGTTGTTGGTACAACCAGAAATATTACTGTAGATCATTATTTTACAAGTGTACCATTGGCAAACATCTGTTGAATAAAAACCTAACTGTTGTGGAAACAATGAGGATGAATAAAAGAGAAATTCCAAAAAAGATGAATCCAATTAGAAGCAGAGCAGTAAGCTCAAGTCTATTTGCATTTACAAAGGAAATGACGATGGTTAGTTTTCGCCAAAGAAAAACAAGTGTATAATCATCCTAAGTAACATTCACCATGATAAATCTATAGATGAACAACATCCAAAACGGAAGCCTGAGACTGTGAAATTTTATAGCCAAACGAAGGGTGGTGGAGATGTTATGGATCAACCTGGGGCTAATTATACATGCATAAGACAAACTAACCGGTGGCCAATGGCTCCCTGGAACAACATAATGGATGTATGCACTCTAAATGCCTTTATTATTTACAGAACATAACATCCCACATATCACGAATGGCTTTTGCACAAGAGGAGAGTTTTCGTCAAGGACCTTTCAGTGGAGATGATCCAACTGTTTATGATCAGAAGATCGTCTAATCCTTTGTTAAAGAAATCCATGTACCTGGATATGGAAAAGTTCATTACTATTCCTAAAACACAAAACAGCGGTAGTAACAACAACAGCACAGTGAGTCGTCAAAAGATAAGGTGTTCATTGTGTCCTGCTTCAAAGGATAGAAAAACAAAGACATTGCGCTGTAAGTGCACAAAACATGTGTGCCAGGAACATAGCAGTGTGGTGTGTAACAATTGTAAAAAATAACATCCTTGTTTGCTTAATGATTTGTTCTTTGTGAATATTACAACTACCAATCTGAGAACACATTGAGATTATACTGGCTTATGTTTCAGTTTTCATTATGTAATTTACTTAATGAAAATTATTCACGATTAAAAATGAACTCCTTTTAATTTGATAAAAGTGTTAAAAATGTTCACAGCTGCCTCACATTATGCTGATGAACCTTAAAACAAAATATTTGTACATGTTAATATCTACAAAACAGTTTTTTTCATTTCAGTTCTGAAATTAGACATAATGGGCCACATAGATAGAGGACACATAAATGTACAAAACATATAGGACATGCACACAAGGGTTAATAGCGATAACAAAAACATGACCATCTTTGTACAATACACTCACTAACACTCCTCAAATTCACTATTAGAATTACAGCATTACCTTATTCACAGACATCCTGCACACACTTGAAGTTGAATACCTGAATGTTGATGGCTTAACAGTGATTATTCAGTTTTATACAGCTGGTGCTCTGGAAGAGACAAACACAAGTCTGTTGTACGCTTGGAATAAAGCATTCTTTGCATTCAGCCTATAGGAGGTTCCTACATACCATGGTATTCCTATCTGAAGTTTCAGCTCTCGCACACACATGTTATAAGATCTAAATAGGTCTGTATCATTAAGTCGCCGTTACTCGCACATGTAACAAACAAATCTTTGTATGACTCTGTAACAGACTCTTTTGTTTTTTCGCAACAAACTCAATTTTGCCAGCGGCAACTACAGATCCGTCTCGCGGTGATTCTCTTCCTGCTTCAAAGTGCTAAAGTGCTTAGCAACAGGAACTTAAAAATGTGCTTAGACTAGAACAGTTCTACGGTTTCTCCACCCATCTGCTTGACCTCTGACAATTAGACATTCTCTGGTATATATTGCACTCGCAATGATTTCTTAGTCAGGGGAAATTTGTATGATCTGGATGGTTGGTAGGTCTACAGTAACTATGCGTGGAATGCACTGACACAAACCCTGACTCGGTTGTCTCAATATATATAAGACGCCACTGTGTGTTGCCTGGGTTTACAAGTACCAAATTATGTAAAGGCTTCGTGGAAGTGGTGAAAAGGATAAAATAAAAAAAAGACTAGGGATATTTTAAAATTGTAATTGCATCCTTTATTCATCGACAAATACGTGATGGCGGGAGGCTTTTTTGCTATTGGGCACTACGAAAACGCTGCCAGCTCGTGCGAGTGCAAACGTATCATATTTTTTGTTTTTTGTACACCTATAAATGATAGTCATAAATGTTGTGCTGCTGCTTGAACGTAAATTACTGTGGCTTATGTTCCAACATACCACGATACATCTGTGGGAAGTATACAGACTAGTATTCACGTAAAAAAAATTATATATGTTTAGTTTTAAGGGGAGGATACATTTGATGTGAATTGTGATTTCAATCCATTGAGGAGTATGATACATTCATGTCGTCAACATCTGCACAATATAGCAACTCGAGGGTTCAACTGGATCTACTATAATGTACAAACAGGATGGGCAATACAGCTGTAACAAAATGAATATACAGAGCATCCCCTCATTGGCTTCCCTAAGCAGATCCTCACGTTTTCCTTGTTGCGCTATCGGCTGTGACGTTGTTTACAGTACACCAATTTTCCTTGCTCACTGTGAATGACAGCCTCTCAGAGATTGCCTAAAAAAAGAGGAGTCTTTGTCCTATGACATTTACTCCAAATTAATGGTTTAGAAGTTGTAACTGGGACAAGGGAGAAATTGGACTTGCCCTAGCAAGGCAGGATAAAATAACTTGTATGTGGTAGTAGATCTAGCGATGATTCTTCTTGTTCCTGGCTCTTGGCACCACATCTATGACTCATTACCAATCACGGAGCGTGAAGATCGGATGGGAATTAATCAGCGCCAGGTCTTTTTTAGAGATGACGTTGTGCAGGTTGGCAGCTGCCTAACCAAAGTCATATGGTAGGTGGGGAAGAAGCGCTTTGGGAACATCGGGAGTGGTAAAAGGGTATGGATGGTATAGGTACGGATATGTACCATCTCGCAGCGACTCCGCTAGCATGTCCACCACCGGCTTAGCCGCTCGTGCGTTGTCCGGCAGCGGCAGGTAGTCATGTTTGCCATGTTTGGCACCATGCTCTCGGACCATAGCAGTGACAGGAGTGACTTGTGCTGCCTCTTCTTCCGGCTGCTGTACCACCTCCGCCATTTCCTTGACAACCTCTCCAGCAACCTGCGTTTCCGCGTCGGTCAGAGAGGCGGTCGTCTGAGTTTTCTGCATCTACCCCCTTGCTAGTGGGGGTCGACGCCTCTTCTTTGCGGGTCCAAGGGTCAAGGCCTCCGTCAGTTGCCACACATGACGGCGCGCCTCTTCCAATTCTGCCCTCAGGGACGCCCTCCCTTCCGCCATGGTGGATTTACACGCGACAACGGCTTCATCCGTGGCTTTCTGTAGCGACTCGCGGAAACTATCGTAGTCTTCTTCGCGGCGGCGCGGCCCGCTTCCCCTTCTTGGATAGAGGGGGCGGGGAAGCCGCCTTGTCTTGTTGGGCCACTTCTCCAGGTTTAGCGGCCTCAGTCTTCTTATTCCGGTTCTGCTTGCTCCAATTCTTTATGTAGCTGCAACGAAGATGGTTTGCAGCGTGTGCGCCGCCGCAGTTGACGCACTTCGGAGCAGAATCTCGCGGCTTATTACAGTCGCGTGTATCATGTGCCTTCGCATACTATTTGCACGCGACCGTATTGCTGCAGGACTTTGCTACATGGCCAAGCTGTTGGCATTTGTAGCTCTGCTGCGTCTTCATCTTCTTCTCGCTCATTGTTCATTCCTTGTTTGTTGTGTTTGTCCCTATATTTAGACTCTGACTGTGATGCTGTTGCCATGCATAGCACTTACAATTGTCTGCGAAATAAACCATTCCATACATTAGGTGCTGATTCAGGGTTCAGATCTGGAGGTGGTTACAATTTGTTTCCGTATCCCTACTCCCTCCCTCAATGTGCAGATACAGGGTTGAGTTCTGGGAAAGACAGGGGGAAGCACAGTGTGTTACTTTCCCCTTCAAATTAATTTGCTGTCACTCCCATTTTTCATATGCCAAAGATGCTTAGGATTTTAATAATGATGATAAACTATATAAACTATTTTGCCACTTTGATAAAAATAATAATTTGTTTACATTAGTTCTTGGTACAGTATATTAAAATGAATTTTAATAACTGCAATTCAAGAAACCCATCATTTTAAAAGCATTTGTGAAGTTCATATGTCATGCAACTGACTCAAGAAATATAACAGGAGTATTCCTCATGTCATAAATTACACAATATAAAATCGAAGTGTGCACTCACCATTACCAGCAGTTATGAAAACATGTTGGAGACTATGGCTATGTGAGTGTGTTAATGCGAGGATGCTGTTTCTTTCAGTCAATCCGCTTCCTTTTGGGACAATAAGTCTTTCCATTATTTTTTCCTTAGTTGTGGACCCCTTTTTGTCTTGTCTTACTCAAATTCCTATAGTTTGTCAGTTATACATGTGGCCTTACGAACCATTTCAGGTTAGTTGTTGCTGCTGGTACGTCATTGTAACTGATTTTCAGAAAGCTGTTCTAGTGATCTGCTGAAACGTCCCCTTAGAAAAATTGTACAAGACTGTGCTTAAACTGACACATAATATTTTTAGCGCAACGCAATCTGACTTTCAATAATCCCTACAAAAGAATGGCCCTGACTAACATTAACCTATACGTTTCACAAATCGCTTACCTCACAAAAATCTTGGTTACTCGAACTACTACAATACAGCGAGCGCCACTACTGCCAGCTAAATAAAAGATTCAAACTACGGAAGGCACTAACTACTGATAGGGATAGTTAGCAAATGAAAGATTTTAATAGAGAACAAACAATGTATTTACCTTAATATCATCAAAAGTCGTAATATATATAGCAGTTCATGACATCCAGTCTCACAAATTTCAAAACTCCGCCATCTCTCTCCCCACATCCACCACTGCTGGCGGCTCACCTCCAACTGCGCAACGCTACGCGCCGCTAACAGCCAACTGCCCAACACTACAATGGCAGACAACAATCCAAACTACCCACAGACTGCGCACAGCACAGCCAGTGACTTTTCATACAGAGCGCTACGTGGCGTTACCAATAAGAAAACCTAAACAGTCTATTTACATAGCCCCCATGCTCCCCACAAAAAAATTTACAAATTGTTTTGGGCAGTGGCCAATACAGATTTGAAATGAAAATTTTGATGAAAATTTTTTTCATAATTACAATAACAAAGAAATGAAATGCACACCACTTATCGATACAATGTTGGTCAAAAGCTAAAATTTTCTCACAGTCCATAAACACAGTCCTGATCATTCATCAAAGTAACATTGCAGTGTTTTTCTCAAAGTCTGAGTAGTAAAAGAAAATGCACACGGAAGTAGTGGATTTCCATGCAGTCTAGAAGAAGTAGTGTTGTCCTTCCAACGGAAAGACAGTGCTGACTCTTGACATGCTGACAGGTAATGGGCCACAACAGAGCAAACCCACAGCAGAGTCAGTCGAAGTTTTGAAGAATATTGGTAGGTAGGTCATCACAGAGCAGACAAACTTTAGTCCTGGTAGAGACCACGGTATTGGTGGGCCACCAGAGGTGCAGACCCAGTGCAGTCCTTGTAGAAATAATGGTATTGGTGGGCCATCAAAGATGCAGACCCACTGTAGTCCACGTAGAGACGGCCAGCAGCCATCTGTTGCGACTGTGCAGGTGCACAATCACCATCGAAGATTCTTGCGGACAATATAGCAAGTGCATGAACCACCACTTGTGCACTCACAAAATTTTTTTTAAAAAATTTCCTTAGAACCAGCAATGCTGTTATTCAGTCCCTTGCAGAATTATTAACACACATGCAAACACTATCAGTCCCTACTTCTCACATATTGTCCATATACTATGACCAACAGAAATGTGTGCAGTGAAATGTAACTTACAAGTAACTTAATTTGATGAACTGGTGTCAATACAATTATAAATTTAAAACGTAAAAATACAATTACAAAGGCACAAAATACATCATTAAAGAACATAACAATACAGATAACATTTGTAGTAAAACGAGCTTTACAAAAGAATAGAAATAAACATATAGATCAGTGTTACAGGAATTATGACATAAGTAAATACATAAAAGATCAGAATAATAATTAAAACATCAACTTCACACATGAGCATTAGAACAAAACAGAATAAATAATGTGTAAACAACTTTATGAAGTAAATAACATGTTATTAATGTAAATTATATTTGAGGATAACAGTATTCCTCATCATAGTGAATGTAGCTTAGTATTAGAAGAGAAAAAATTCTATGAAACAGTACAGAGACACAGGAAGAAAATAAATACGCAAGGGTACACAAACACATAGTGGGATAACACAAAAGGAAAGGACAGGGTTTGTTTTCAGGGTAACATTTGGTACTGCTGTCCAACCCAAAACTTCATTCCATAGATCGTCCCTCTTATTTCAACATTTGCTCCAGCCAAAAAAAAAAAAAAAAATCCTATCCAAGCTTGCTTTCTGTATTCTGTTCACATCCTCTTTCAAAAATAGTTTTTCTCCACTGTACACTACTTTTTTTTGGCCAAACCATTTTCTTATAGCTTCTCAATGCTTTTCTTCCAATTCATCATAGTTAGTTTCTTATATAGTCTACCCCCTCTTAAGCTAACTTAAACCTACTGAGCTCAGATGCTAAACTAAGGGACGACGCAATGCAGCAGCACAAAACAATTAACACAAACAGCAATGACAAAAAAATGCAAATTGCAAAAAAACAGCAATATATGACTTAGAAAAGCAAATGCAACATTACAACTAATATGAAGCAATGAACAGCGCACCGAGCGAGATGGCGCAGTGGTAAGGCACTGGACTCGCATTCGGGAGGACGACGGTTCAATCCCGCGTCCGGCCACCCTGATTTAGGTTTTCCGTGATTTCCCTAAATCACTGCAGGCAAATGCCGGGATGGTTCCTCTGAAAGGGCACGGCCGACTTCCTTCCCCATCCTTCCGTACACTGACGAGACCGATGACCAAGCTGTCTGGTCTCCTTCCCCAAAAACAACCAACGACCAACCAATGAACAGCAACAAGAAAAATAAATCAGTAGTAAAACTGGCTTCACAGAGTAATACAAAGTCAAATTCAGTAACATTGTGCCTGGCAAACAGCAGCAGCAAATGCAATAACTTATATCTAAACATGACAAAGCTGAAGCAGAAAAAATATTACAGTAAAAATGTTTAATACCTATGTCACATCTTAACACTAGAGAGATGCATCACGAGAACATACGCTAGCAGATAAGTTACCAAATCGTAAAAAAAATTATTTATGCAGTTCCTGTGAAGGTAAATGTCTATTTATGTTCCCTTGTTTTCTTGGAAGTAGGTCATAATTTTTTTTACTGGATCTGTAAGCATAAAATAACTATATTAGTAAACCTATTAAATTTTATTTTAACCAATGCTGCAGTCCAGCTAGAAACTAGATATTAAACAAAATAGGCAAAGCAAGGCGTGAAACGTCATTCACTAGCCATAAGGCATTTCATAATGCAGTAAACAATCTTCCAACTAGCAAGACAATAGACATGAAACGTTGCTCATCATTTCATTTCAGTAAATATCATAAATTAAGAACTCTACAGTGTAATCATGTTTTCAAGTTCGAGGGTGTCGTATTTACGATGCTTTCTACAAAGGAATGTCAATAGCGAAGATAATGGCCTCCTTTTTTTTTCTCTCCACCTGTGCCTCTGACAGGCACACACTAACGGCTTTTTTTTAAGGCGTCTGTCGCACAGTTGGGTGCCCACGACGCATTACGTGCAGGTGGTCACTTAACTTTCTTACTGAAATATTTACGACAGCAGTTTCCGCTACAGTGACAGTCTCATATAAAAAATTTCACAGGTCAAGAATTTGCGTTACAAATCTGTAGAAACAAAATCCTATTGTTATAACAGTGTCCAAAAAATTTTGTCGGCATTGTAATACATTCAAGCATTTACACACATTTCATAATTCTTAAAGTACGTTTCTTGGTTTCCAACATCCTTTTCCACAAATCAGAGTCCCTAACCACTACTCATTATTCCTTACCTTATTACACATATACATATTCGTCGACACTTCTTCAATATTTCATCATAACAGATACTTAGCATAACCAAATAACTCATATAGCATCAGCTTAAACATACCTCAGCAGCATAATTCACATCGTCTTCGTAATAATAACATCATAACACCTCAGTCAAATCTCAAAATCGTCGTAGCTTCCTCCAATAATTTCAAAACCTAAAAAAATTCTCCGCTCATGTCAAAAGTGTCATCTGCCTCAAACGTACTTTAAAAATCATGATCCCATACCAAATATGTCATTCAAAGCTCTCATAGTATCACAATGGTTCCGAAGAAATATGAACAGTTCACAAAGTACAGACAAAATACAATTTCATAAGTGTGAAGTTATCCACCTGCGTATTTGCGTAAACATGCGTCACTGACGTAGTAAAAATATGTTTGTTTCTCTGTCAAATAATCAGATAGATGTGTAATTCTGTGTTAGAGAAATATGGTACCGATGTGTAAAATTTTATAAGCAAGTACCATATTAGCTAGGGCTCCTTGTGCTTGCCAAACACATGGTACACAAAGTAGGCGTGTACCCCCCTGAGGATTAATGTAATTATATCCTCAGGTGTTACAGATTACAGCAATGGAATGAAATGTATCACGGCAAACCTTTGTATCATTGTACTTCAAATATCTTTAAAAATAAATGTTTTAAGTACAAAATTAGTCACTCAAATACGCGTACTGTAGCGCTAAACTGTGCGTCGTATTGTAAGATAATCTCTGTGGAAGTGTCGTAGTTATCGTCCTCCGAAAGCTAAGTTCTGCAGAAGTCAATGTACTTACCTCATGATAAACAAAAGTGAAATGCTTTGCGTATAGATATCGTAGTTACTACGCTTATTGCCGTCATGAAGTGAGTACTGTACTGTAACGTATTGTTGAGCTACAGAAAAGGCTGTCTCATTGTAGCTATACCACAAAGTTACTACTAAAACATGTTTTCCTTTCCAGAAGAATTCAGAAAAACTGTGCAGATATAAAACAGATACACCGCAAAAGCACAATGTAAATTGTGTCACACATTAGTAGCGTCGTGATATAATCGTGTAGCTATCAAAGAAACCAAATGCTAAGTCATCTTTGATCTCACGGAAGGTACTTCAAATAAAGAATGTCTTTTCAACTAAACCAAAATGTTGCATTAAAATCTCATTAAGAGTATATGTTCTAAGTATGTAAGCCCTATAGTCGTTACGTAATCGTGCAACTAACAAGCAATAATGTACAAATAACAACACTGTGTCGTCTGTTCACTATAACAATGCATTCGTAATTTCTGTTTAAAAATGTTCCCTAGGTTCTAGACTGGATAGTTAACTTCAAAACATTGTTGCGTGTTAACAGTTTCTCAGTCTGACAAAGCATACTAGTAACGTAAAGTGAAAAGTTATATGGCAAAGACAAAGTTAAAAAGCAGATTGTCTTTCAATAAATAGTTTTACATGTGAAATGTGGTGTAAACCTTTACTCTTCCTAGTACGCAGAGTTTCAACTTCAACGCAATTATCATGTGGTATACGTCGGATTCTGTAAGGTCCATTGTAAACTAGAAAGAATTTGTGACTCAAGTGTTTCTTCTTATGTGACAATGAATGAGCTTTAATGAGAACTTTCTGACCAATATATGATTTCTTTGCATTTGCTTTACCGTGTATTTTCTCCTTTTGTCTGCAGCAGAATTTATATTTTTTATAGCCAAATCAATTATGTCTTTGTGTCGAAGTTTACGTGTATTCGGAAAAGGTACAAGCTCTCTGATTCTGTTCGGTGGTTCTTTATTCTTCAGTACAAGAACAGGTGGTAAAGCAGTGGAGTCATGAGGCATTTCATTCAGCACGTTTTGAAATAAGTGTGAATATCTGTCCCAATGCTGATGCTTTCTGTGACAATAAAGTCTGCAAAGCTTATTGATTTCTTTCATAATCCGTTCAGATGTGGTGAGTCCAATGAAATAAAAACAGACTTGATTTTATGGTTACGAAGCATGCGTGACCAAACAGCAGATCTGAATTGCGGTCCGTTATCTGAAATGACTTTACCAACGTGTCCAACTTCACGTAAGAAATTTTTAACAAAGGCGTTGGATACAGACCGTCCAGTGGCTTTACGTAACGGAGTGAAAGAAACAAATTTTGAAGTAAGTTCAACAGCGACTAGAACATACGAAAATCCATTAGATGTTCTGACAAGCGGACCCAAGAGATCAACAGCAGCAAATTCTTTTAATTTAGAAGGAATGATAGGAAACAATGGAGCACGATGCGAGACAGTAGACGGTTTCGTCTTTTGACAAAGTTTACAAATAGACAAGACTCTTCCAATTCTCTTTTCCATATTGTTAAAATAACAAGTCGTTCGAAAGATATGATAACATTTTCGTGGACCAAAATGTGCATAGCTGAAATGAATGTACCAAATGAGCTTATTAACGAAATCGTCTGGAATGCAAAGTACCCATAGCTTGTCATCAACAGTGCATCGTTTGAACAGTATGTTGTTTCTAACCAGATAATAATGCCAAATCTGTGTGTGTGTCTTTTCATGCCATTTACTTTTGATGTCTTTCCAAATCGGATCTTTATCTTGTTCATGAGCAATGTCCTTTAAAGATGTGGTGATGAAGTTTTCAAAGGCGACTTTCTGAATGTAAAGAATACTGAAATTTTTGTCGAGGTTGCTTTCTGTGTTACTTTTCTCAAGCCCAGCCGGTGCTCGTGACAGTGCGTCTGCAACAATGTTCTCCTTGCCGGGAATGTAGACTATTGTGAAGTGGAATTCTTGCAGAAATAATGCCCAACGTTTTAACCTATCATGATTTAATTTTGAAGACATAAGAAATTGTAATGCACGATGATCACTGTATACTTTTACGTGCTTACCATAAAGAAAGAAACGGAATTTGTTAAATGCCCAAACGATAGCTAAAGCTTCTAATTCAGTAACGGAATAATTTTTTTCAGATTTTGTTAGCACTCGGCTAACAAAAGCAATGGTTTTCTAAACAGTAATGTCATTTTCTGTGGCTTCTTGAAATGAATGGGCACCAAGACCGACTTTAGAAGAATCCGTGCTAAGGCAGAAATCTTGTGACAAATCTGGATGAGCTAGTATTGGCGCATTAAGTAGCGATTCTTTCAAAGAATTGAATTCCAACTGTGCTTGTTCGTCCCAGTTCCAAATAGTATTTTTTCCAGTGAGAGAACAAAGTTTTGGTGTAACTAGAATTTGCATATTCAGAAAACGACGGTAAAAATTTACGAGACCTAGAAAACTGTGGACTTGTTTTTTTGTGGATGGAACTGGAATGGCTCTGATTGCTTCTAACTTTTCAGGGTCCGGCTGAATGCCTTCAGAAGAAATAATATGTCCCAAAAACTTCACCTTTGTTCTACCGAAGTTTCCGAAACTGATAACAAACGCCGAAACAAAGGAAAGCTGTGTATTTTCTACATTCTGGATGAAGTTCGATCTGATAAAAGCTGGATCTGAAATCAATGGAAGACAACACTTTCACACCATTAAAATTTTGAAGTTCTTCCAACGTTTGCGGCCTGTCTGTTTCAGGAATAATGATAGTATTGATTTGTCTCGAATGTAAGACAAGCCTGATCGATCCATTTTACTTCTCAACAACATGTAATGGATTGTTGAATGAGCTTACTGCAGGCTCAATAATGCCCTCGGCAAGCATATATTGTATTTCTGTTCTAACACGGTCCCTATAATGTGCTGGAATTACGTATGGTCTAACACAAAATTTAGTATGCTCACGAACACGAAATTGGTACTGAAATCCTTTGATTGTTCCTGTTTTGTGAGTAAAAACTGTGGAATGTGCTTGTAAAATCTCAAAAAGGTCCTGCCTATCAGTGTCATTACAATTCTCAATTGTTTGAATTTTATTCTGAATTAACTCATTAGTTTCAAATATGCCGTCGATATCATCCCTGTCAGTACTTGCAGAGTGATTGTTAGTGTCTAGTTCCGTAGAAACTTCCGAACTGTTGTCTAACAGAAGGTAAAGCCGATTAATTTCCTCGTCATGGTTTGAGAGCCAATCTTCAAATTTCAAAGCTATTGACTTACCTCCTTTCTCTAAACTTATTTCAGCATCGTGAAAGTTTAAGATTGCTTTGTATTCATTCAAAAAGTCTACTCCCAGTATAATTTCCGTCGACAATAATGGAACAATAAGAAAGTTCATAGAGAAGCTGTGGCTTTGACAAAATAATTCTAAGTTGGTTTGTTGGCGTACATCTACATTTTTTTCCAATGACTGCACCTAGTAATTTAATCTTGCGTAACGGAAGTGTGGGGAAATCGTTCGATTTGTTGCATTTGCTAAAAGCTGTTTCACTAATTACTGAAATGGGACTGCCTGAGTCAAGTACTGCCGTAAATTTTACGTCATTTACAGTAATGTGAATCACAGGATATGCAATGCTGTTATGTTTTACGTCGTGTTCCTGGAGTAAGATGTCTCTAATGTCTTCCATTTTTACGTAATTACTAGCTACGGCAGCTGCGTCGTCAGTTTCATAGGTACGTTTTGTGGCTGCAAGCGGTATGAGTCATTGCCTATTGTCTCTTTGTTGGCGCGCGTCGTTATTGGGATTTGGAGACCTAACTTCTACAAATTCACATTGTCTAGAGGGCTCCGCCCTGTTTGAATCCCCCCAGTTCTGATGCAATTCAGGTCTTGTCGTTACGACCATATCGTCTGTCGTCATGTCGGTAGATTCCATAGTTTCTTTCTTGTCGGTCACGTGGTGGTGAATTTCTCCCTGAATCGTAACTGCGCGCTGGACCGTTGCGTCTAAAGTTATTCTGTCTCCTTTGATAATAATTATTTTGGTTCCCATATTGTCTGTTTCTCTGATTGTCACTGTGATAGTCACTACCGCGGAGAGGTGATCTTTCCCTGTAATTATTACTACTCTGCCAACGGTTGTCATACGGGTGGTGTCTGTTTTGGTCACGATTTACGTTGTACGAATAGCCATGTCGTGTATTATTTCTGTCATCGCGGAATTGTGACAGGTGTGACCTGTAATTGTTGTGCTCCTGTTTTCGCGTTCCGCGATTGTCAGTGTCGATTTCCAATTCTTGTAACAGTCCCTGAAAAGCTTCAATGTCCTCTTTGCAACGTCCTGCCAAAATAATACGTCGTAAATGTTCAGGCAATTTGATTAAGCAAATACGGATGAGTTCTGAGGGGCTGTATGGGTTTGAAAGATACTGATTCTTATGTAACATGTCTTCAAAATATTTCACAAGACTGGAAAATTCAGATTGTTCGAAATGTTTCATCATAATGATGCTATGTTTTACTCGGTCTTGTGTAGCTTGAAACCAGTATGCTGAGAGGAAGGCATGATAAAATTCTCCGTCACTGTGACAATCGTGAATGACCGATCGCATTCTTACAGCTGGTTCATTCTCCAAGTAGCCACACATAAATTCTAATCTGTGCTCTAATGACCACTTGGGAGGAAAACAATGAGAGAATTGATGAAGCCACGCTTGTGGATGAATGTAGTTGCCAGAATTCTTAAATGTTTTGAATTTACGTGTAGTAATGAACAGCTTATAGTCAAAATCATCATGTAGGCGAGTCGCATGTCGGTCATTGTTACATCGTTTCGGCGGTTCCATCTCAAAATTCAGTGTACCTTGCCAATTTCTTTCATGATTTCCGAAATGTCCTGTGTTATTATTTTGTGGTTGTTCTGTATTTCTATGTCCCTCTTACCGTACTGGGGCGCGAGTGTCCTCTGAAATATGTAATTATTGTATTACTTCCCGCATTTCTCTTTTGTACTACGTGTTGATTTGATTTTGATTAAGTTTGAATTTTCTAATTTGTTCATACTCTTCAGTGTCAGTGAAGGCTATAGGTTTTGTGTCATTCACATCATCATCTACCTTTGTAGATAAGTTAGTGAACTGATCTGAAAGTTCGGCTACTTTATCCGATAGTGAAATTATTTCCTCTGTGTGTTTTTCTGAATCAAGTTTCAGAGTGTCCATTTGTGTTGAAATCGTATCTACTGTGTCCTTTAAGTTTTCCTGAGTTTTTGCAAGTTGCGTAACCGAATCAGTAGATGCAACTGAGTCAATTTTAGCTTGCAAGGTCTCATGATTTTCATGGACAATAGTTTGCAGTTCTTTTATGGCTGCTTCGTGATTCTGTAATGCATTTTCATAACGAGAAAAAATAGGCTGAAAATGCTCACAAATTTGTACACTCCTGGAAATGGAAAAAAGAACACATTGACACCGGTGTGTCAGACCCACCATACTTGCTCCGGACACTGTGAGAGGGCTGTACAAGCAATGATCACACGCACGGCACAGCGGACACACCAGGAACCGCGGTGTTGGCCGTCGAATGGCGCTAGCTGCGCAGCATTTGTGCACCGCCGCCGTCAGTGTCAGCCAGTTTACCGTGGCATACGGAGCTCCATCGCAGTCTTTAACACTGGTAGCATGCCGCGACAGCGTGGACGTGAACCGTATGTGCAGTTGACGGGCTTTGAGCGAGGGCGTATAGTGGGCATGCGGGAGGCCTGGTGGACGTACCGCCGAATTGCGCAACACGTGGGGCGTGAGGTCTCCACAGTACATTTATGTTGTCGCCAGTGGTCGGCGGAAGGTGCACGTGCCCGTCGACCTGGGACCGGACCACAGCGATGCACGGATGCACGCCAAGACCGTAGGATCCTACGCAGTGCCGTAGAGGACCGCACCGCCTCTTCCCAGCAAATTAGGGACACTGTTGCTCCTGGGGTATCGGCGAGGACCATTCGCAACCGTCTCCATGAAGCTGGGCTACGGTCCCACACACCGTTAGGCCGTCTTCCGCTCACGCCCCAACATCGTGCAGCCCGCCTCCAGTGGTGTCGCGACAGGCGTGAATGGAGGGACGAATGGAGACGTGTCGTCTTCAGCGATGAGAGTCGCTTCTGCCTTGGTGCCAATGATGGTCGTATGCGTGTTTGGCGCCATGCAGGTGAGCGCCACAATCAGGACTGCATACGACCGAGGCACACAGGGCCAACACCCGGCATCATGGTGTGGGGAGCGATGTCTTACACTGGCCGTACACCTCTGGTGATAGTCGAGGGGACACTGAATAGTGCACGGTACATCCAAACCGTCATCGAACCCATCGTTCTACCATTCCTAGACCGGCAAGGGAACTTGCTGTTCCAACAGGACAATGCATCCGCATGTATCCCGTGCCACCCAACATGCTCTAGAAGGTGTAAGTCAACTACCCTGGCCAGCAAGATCTCCGGATCTGTCCCCCATTGAGCATGTTTGGGACTGGATGAAGCGTCGTCTCACGCGGTCTGCACGTCCAGCACGAACGCTGGTCCAACTGAGGCGCCAGGTGGAAATGGCATTGCAAGCCGTTCCACAGGACTACATCCAGCATCTCTACGATCATCTCCATGGGAGAATAGCAGCCTGCATTGCTGCGAAAGGTAGATATACACTGTACTAGTGCCGACATTGTGCATGCTCTGTTGCCTGTGTCTATGTGCCTGTGGTTCTGTCAGTGTGATCATGTGATGTATCTGACCCCAGGAATGTGTCAATAAAGTTTCCCCTTCCTGGGACAATGAATTCACGGTGTTCTTGTTTCAATTTCCAGGAGTGTATTTTTACGTCGTTACAGACTTTTTGACATTTCGATTCATTGTTATGTAACTCATTAGTTAAATCTTCACATGTTTGTTCAAGCGTGGTGTCTGATTTCCGAAGATTTTGTTCCATTGTGTCTAACTTTTGAAGATTTTGTCCCATTTGTTTCTGATTTTGTTCAAGCGTTGTGTCTAACTTTTGAAGCTTTTGCTGTGTTTGTCTCTGATTTTGTTCCATTGTGTCTAACTTTTGAAGATTTTGTCCCATTTGTTTCTGATTTTGTTCAAGCGTTGTGTCCAACTTTTGTAGCCTTTGTCCCATTTGTTGCATTAACTGTAATAACAGTGCAATGGTGTCTGAAACATGTTCCTCAGTGCTATTCGGCAATACATTTGAACCGGCAATATTCGCAGTTTGAAAAACAGAAAATGTGTCTTGACTTATTTGAGAAAACGGTGAGGACGTAAAATCTGAATGTACAGTATTTGCAAGATTGTATCCTGTCATTTCGGAATCCTGAGGCGAGCTGTTGTCGACCGATCGATCGATAATGCTTCCCTGTTCACTAATTGTTTCACTGCCTACACCATTATTTGCAGCCCGCTCCATTTCCCTATGCACAATTACCAAATTACAACTTTGAACATTAGTTAATTCATTACATGGTGACGCTAACACACTGCTTTCGTCTTCACTGTCATTTCTCAGTTTACTTTGGAGCCTAGTATTACGTTTTTCACAATCAATTATTATCACAATATTTCACACGATAACACAGAAAAGCACAATTTCAAGAGCAAAAATAAGAGAACACATTAACATAGCAAATAATATCTCGTTAATTACAAGCGCAGCTGCGAAATACTTGGTGCAAATCTACATACATGCCACAACTGTTTTACAGTACAACAATGAAAGACTACAACTACAAAGGAGATTCTCTCTACAATTACGCGCTAGCAATAAACAAAATCTACACTAATTACACAAACTACAAGAAAAAATCAGAAGATTCCAGTGAGGTATCCTCGGCTAAGGGTCGACATATGAAACGTCCCCTTAGAAAAATTGTACAAGACTGTGCTTAAACTGACACACAATATTTTTAGCGCAACGCAGTCTGACTTTCAATAATCCCTACAAAAGAATGGCCCTGACTAACATTAACCTATACGTTTCACAAATCGCTTACCTCACAAAAATCTTGGTTACTCGAACTACTACAATACAGCGAGCGCCACTACTGCCAGCTAAATAAAAGATTCAAACTACGGAAGGCACTAACTACTGATAGGGATAGTTAGCAAATGAAAGATTTTAATAGAGAACAAACAATGTATTTACCTTAATATCATCAAAAGTCGTAATATATATAGCAGTTCATGACATCCAGTCTCACAAATTTCAAAACTCCGCCATCTCTCTCCCCACATCCACCACTGCTGGCGGCTCACCTCCAACTGCGCAACGCTACGCGCCGCTAACAGCCAACTGCCCAACACTACAATGGCAGACAACAATCCAAACTACCCACAGACTGCGCACAGCACAGCCAGTGATTTTTCATACAGAGCGCTACGTGGCGTTACCAATAAGAAAACCTAAACAGTCTCCTTACACTGCATACACGAGGTCATTCACAGCAATGACAAGGCTTCGCGGTGAACAGGACAGAGTGAAGAGTGGAATATGGTCCTGACACTAGTATGCGAAAAACAGGAGCTGCTGCAGACGTAAATCAAGGTCGTTCACGCCAATTCAGTACAACCATCTGCTTCATCCATATCACTTAAAGCTTGTGCAAGATCTCATGCCATAACACTATCATTCCAGATTATAGTTCAGCCAATAAATTTTATGACGGACCACTGAAGATCCACAGTTTGGAGCTTGCATTTATTTATGGATGAGGAAGAATTAAGGTTATAAATTAGCACAACTATCCATGGGCACAGGCAAATCCTCGGGCAATCATGGAAACGATGCATGAGGATCGCTTCAGTAGCAGTATGTAGACATTGATTGTGGGCAAAAGATTCATAGAGGCATACACATTATTCAACGAATTAAGGAGCGCTCTTTACCATCAGTTTCTACACGAAAAAAAAAAATGCAGAAGCTATTTGGGAATTTTAAACTTTCAGACATTCAGCAGATATGGTTTATTCACAATGGGACACTGCCACACAACTCATACCTCGTGTAGCAGTAGCTAACAAAAATGTTTAATTAGTTATAGATTGATTGAAGAGGTTCAGTGGCATTGCATCCTCATCCACCTGAAGTTAATCTCTGACGTTTTTCCTAAGGGGACAGATATAGGCATTAGTGTATTCCACACCCATTGACAACATGAGCAAGGTTATAGGAGTGCTCACATGTGTTCATGGCTCTCTTAGGAGAGCTGAAAATGTGGTAGAATAAGTAGTAACCATAGTGAGAACCTTTGGCAATGTCAACTGACGGGTGGCTCTCATAGGACAGAATGAGCCACATCTCAACAAGTATTTGTTTCCAGTCATGTATGTACTCAAAGTGATCAAAAGTATCTGGACTACACTTGTAAGGTCTTGCCAACTCGACTCGTATAGGTTGCCTAAAGTATGCTGCGTTCTCAAAGTACTACACAACAACTCAAGCAAATAACATTAATAGTTTTTATTACGAATAAGAAGATTGACAATACCTAACTTGGAATTTACAATGGTGCTGCAAGCGATGGTCAACAAGCAACATAAATCCGAGTCCTTTGCTATATACAATGTTCATGCAAGTTTGACACACAGTTTGTGGATCAGTAATAACTGCTACTGTAGCGTTCTCTGCTACGCCTGCCTGTATACTGTCCAAATATTGAGCGGCCGAGGCTGGCAGGAGCGGCCCTTATTTTCACTTCTTGTAGATGCCGCTCCTGTCGTGATGCGGTCCTAATCACGGCACCACTGGCTGACGTCGCCTAACCAACTTCTCTTCTCTTGTGTTCTGCATCTTCGCTCCGGCTCTTGTAGTTACGCCAGAACAATACTATGTAACGTAGAATTGGCAGCTGTGTGCCACAAGAGACAGGCCCTTAATTATACACTACTGGCCATTAAAATAGCTACACCACGAAGATGAAGTGCTACAAACGCGAAATTTAACCGACAGGAAGGAGATGCTGTGATATGCAAATAATTAGCTTTTCAGAGCATTCACACAAGGTTGGCGCCTGTGGTGACACCTACAACGTTCTGACATAAGGAAAGTTTCCAACCGATTTCTCATACACAAACAGCAGTTGACCAGGGTTGCCTGGTGAAATGTTGTTGTGATGCCTCGTGTAAGGAGGAGAAATGCGTACCACCACGTTTGCCAATTTCATAAAGACGGATTCTATCATATCGCGATTGCGGTTAATCGTATCGCGACATTGCTGCTGGCGTTGGTCGAGGCCCAACGACTGTTAGCAGAATATGGAATCTATGGGTTCAGGAGGGTAATACGGAACGCCGTGCTGGCGTATCACCCAGAGTGATGGTATGGGGTGCCATTGGTTACACATCTCGGTGACCTCTTGTTCGCATTGACGGCACTTTGAACAGTGGATGTTACATTTCAGATGTGTTACGACCCGTGGCTCTACCCTTTATTCCATCCCTGCGAAACCCTAAATTTCAGCAGAATAATGCACGGCTGCATGTTGCAGGTCCTGTACGAGCCTTTCTGGATACAGAAAATGTTCGACTGCTGCCCTGGCCAGCACATTCTCCAGATCTCTCACCAATTGAATACGTCTGGTCAATGGTGGTTGAGCAGCTGGCTCGTTGCAATACGCCAGTCACTACTCTTGATGAACTGTGGTATCGTGTTGAAGCTGCATGGTCAGCTGTACCTGTACACCCCATCCAAGCTGTGTTTGACTCAATGCTCAGGCGTATCAAGGCCGTTATTACGGCTAGAGGTGGTTGTTCTAGGTACTGATTTTTCAGGCTCCATGCACTCAAATTCCGTGAAAATGTAATCACATGTCAGTTCTAGTAATATTGTCCAATGAATACCCGTTTATCATCTGCATTTCTTCTCGGTGTAGCAATTTTAATGGCCAGTAGTGTAGAATGATATCATAGTCCTTCAGCATAGTCTCCATTCTTGCTTATGATAGCTCCTCAAAGTTTTGCCAACTTCTGTATTCCGCGGATAGGGTTTCTTCATTGTTGAGCTGACTGATTACTCGGGCCGCCTCCCTGGAAGCTTCATCAGTTGTATCAAAACGTTTTTGTCAGAGCTGTTCCTTCAGTTCTGGAAACAAATCAAAGTCTAGTGGACTCACATCAGAACTGTATGGTGTGTGAGGAAATACTTCCCATCCATAATTGATGACCATTTCTCTCACTGGTAGGGGAATATTTGGTCTTGCATTATCGTGGAAAATAAGGACACCAGCTGCAAACACGTCAGGCCTGCTTTGGAGAGTTTTCGGGCGCATAATATGTTGCAGAAGCAGCTTGTACCACGCGCCAGTTACCGTCGTCTCCATGGGCACCCTCTTTGTAGCTACGACTCCATTCACGTAATATGCAAAGATCATTGACACTTTCACCTTTGATCGTCAGCGGCGGAATTTTGTCAGGCTTGAAGAGGCGTCACGTTTCCATTGCGATGACTGAGATTTCGGTTCTGACTCAAAATCTCGTATTTAGGTTTCATCAAATGCAACCACCCTTTTCAGAAACAGTTCTCCTATTCGCTAACGTTGAAGCAATGCTTCTGCGATTCTTTCGCTACTTACTTTCTGCTCTTCACTAAGATGGTGTGGAGCCCAACTGGCAGCAACTTTTCTCATCTTGAATTTTTCAGTTACGATTTTGTTAACTGAAGTAACAGATATTCTGGCCAAATATGAAATTTCCTCACTTGTTTTTCATCGATCATCTCTTAAAATGACATTAAAATAACGTGGGAGGTGTAGTCTGGATTGTCCTTAGTGTTTACCCGACCTCCACAAAAGCAAGCAGACCACCATGATACTGTGCTATGATCTCCTACACTATTCCCACATACCTCTCGCAAAGCGTTCTATAATTTCGTTGGGTTCTTTCCACATGGGGATTCGATTTTGATGTAGTGACGCAGATCACTATGTGTAATACGACCTGATTCTGTTTCAGCTTCCATTTTAAAACTGAATTAGTGATGACTCGGCCACATGAACCAGCAAACAAGTATACGACCATCACTCCTGAAGTCTCGCTCACAACTGAAATGAATTTTATCTTGACCACGCCACTGTAACGGACGCACATGCGCGGTGTGCGGGACTTTTGAAATGACGCTTGTACTTAGGTAAACCGGAAATGATGTTGCAAGTATGAAGAAAGCAAAACAAATAAAATTTTTATTCGAACAGCGAAACTATTAAAGAGAAGGCGACAGTTTGCATAAGTGATTAAAGTAACAGGATAGAATTTGATGATTTAAAAACACATTTCTGGAACAATCTTAGAGATGATGTCAGGGAAGCAATGAACATTTTGTTGTCAGAAAAAAATTGATTTTTATGAGTATGAACAAATGAGAACAGAATTTTATGTTGGGTAAGATGGTATATCAACAAACAAACAAATATATTACAAGAAGCTGAAGATTTCTTTAAATTAATGTATAGTGCAAGACATGAATATGTAGTTTATAACAAAAAAATACCGTATCAGAATGGAGTGTGGATGAGATGCACAAAGAAAAAAAATAAAAGGAATAACAGCATACAAAACTGTTAAGGCTTTCTTGGCAACTTGTTGACAAACTGCCTGTTGACTTCTGTTTCAGGTTCTACGGCCGACGTTCGTCTGATGATTTTTCGGACGTTTCGCCAGCACGAGTGGCTGGCATTGTCAAAGTTTCACCCTCCATTGCTGATGGTGGACTGGAGCCAAGCTCGCGTCAGCAAACTACACTATGTGATCAAAAGTATCCGGACACCCCCAAAAACATACGTTTTTCATATTAGGTGCATTGTGCTGCCACCTCCTGCCAGGTACTCCACACCAGCGACCTCAGTAGACACAAGACGTTGTGAGAGAGCAGAATGGGTCGCTCCGCAGAACTCACGGACTTCGAACGAATTAAATGTTACTTGTGTCATATGTCTGTACTCGAGATTTCCACACTCCTAAACCTCCGTAGGTCCACTGTTCCCGATGCGATAGTGAAGTGAAAACGGCCGGCCGAAGTGGCCGAGCGGTTCTAGGCGCGTCAGTCTGGAACCGCGCGACCGCTACGTTCGCAGATTCGAATCCTGCCTCGGGCATGGATGTGTGTGATGTCCTTAGGTTAGTTAGGTTTAAGTAGCTCTAAGTTCTAGGGGACTTATGACCTCAGCAGTTGAGTCCCATATTGCTCAGAGCCATTTTTTTTAAGTGGAAACGTGAAGGGACACGTACAGCACAAAACGTTTGATCATATAGTATAGGAAGACAACTGCACCGGAAATGACCGGGGAGAAGCCCTTAGACGTTGGCGCGCCAGGTGCACATACACTATGTGATCAAAAGTATCCGGACAACTGGCTGAAAATGGCTTACAAGTTCGTGTCGTCCTTAATCGTTAATGCTGGAATTCAATATGGTGTTGGCCCACCCTTAGCCTTGATGACAGCTTTCAATCTCGGAGGCATACGTTCAGTCAGGTGCTGGAAGGCTTCTCGGGGAATGGCAGCTCATTCTTCACGGAGTGCTGCACTGAGGAGAGGATCGATGTCGGTCGGTGAGGCCTGGCACGAAGTCGGCTTTCCAAAACATCCCAAAAATGGTCTGTAGGGTTGGTCAGGACTCTGTGCAGCCAGTCCACTACAGGGGTGTTATTGGCCGGTAACCACTCCGCCACAGGCCGTGCATTATGAACAGGAGCTCGATCATGTTAAAAGTTGCAATCGTCATGCCTGAATCTTCAACTGTGGGAAGCAAGAAGGTGCTTAGAACATCAAGGTAGGTCTGTGCTGTGATAGTGCCTCGCAAAACAACATGGGGCGCAAGCCCCCTCCATGAAAAACACGACAACACCATCACACCACCGGCTCCGGATTTTAATGTTGGCACAACATACGCTGGCATATGTTTTATCACCCAAAATCATGTACTCTCTCCAGTTTTTTATGTAGTTCACATAAACGAACTGTCAGAAAATTGAGTTTTACGTTCTGAAAATTTAGAGTATTCTGTAGCTAGCAAATTTTC
Organism: Schistocerca gregaria; assembly: GCF_023897955.1. NCBI lineage: Eukaryota > Metazoa > Arthropoda > Insecta > Orthoptera > Acrididae > Schistocerca > Schistocerca gregaria. The sequence goes on along the minus strand of NC_064931.1, from coordinate 178,047,107 downwards.
GTGTAAAACTAAATTCCAGGGCTTAAATTTTCTCGTGAAACATTCCCTCGATAGGTACAAAAATTAAGTTTGCAAAATTGACATTCAGTGCTGGGATCCACATTTTTCTTGATCAGCACTCAGAACACATTTGATTTTAACTAACATTTTAAGTATTTTATTGGAGAAACAGAAAAGTTCCCATCCCCATTGCCCTGAAGTATCTTAGTGATCCTCCCAGGCAGAGAATTCTGATCACTGGCTATTGTAAAATCGTCATTTTTTTCGTCTACCTCGTTGTTTATAACACTGAAATCTTCCCCCATTCTCTGACTAAAAGTTTCATCAAACTTACAATCGTTAAAACTGACATGTTCCTGTGGTTATTGTTTGACATGTTCCTGTGATTATTGTTCGTGCTACACTCAAGAAAACAGGAACGTAATCCACAACGCGCGGTCTAGGAGACTCCAAGACGTATCAGCAACATAGGTCAACAGCAAACAAAGAAGGCGATAGCGCAACTGACAACAACACGCTTTATGGTTGTCCACTTAAGGAGGGCAGGGGGGTATAGAAGCATTCCGTCAGCAATGACTTTGCAGAGCGATTCGGAAACCTTTTGCAGTCAGAGAGACCGCACCTTGTGAGTTGAGCTCGTTGTAAGATGCCCAACTTTGATATTGCGTCACTATCATAATGATGCAAGCCAACCAGTATGGACCCTTAGGTGTACTGTGATCTAGAACTCTACGTCTGATAGTTATTGGCCTAGATTATATTAAAAACACATTACTGTGCTGGAAAGCTAACTTGAATTTTAAAGATAAATGGTGGGACATCAGTTTCCCAAGACAGTACAGTGCACTTTACAAAAAAGAATCGAAAAAGTCGACTTTGAAGACTGCCGAGTGCTTTTAAGTACACTACTGGCCTTTAAAATTCGCTAATCTGCCGGTGCTGCGGACATACACAAACAGCAGTTGACCGACGTTGCCTGGTGAAACGTTGTTGTGATGCCCCTGCTCTTATGATAATGTCGGCGTGTGGACAGCATCCACTCGACTCCCTCACACCCGTCGGCATAACCCTTTCAAGATCAGCAGAACCCACCTGTCACCGGGCCACCCGGATGACGAGAGATGCTGCATGGGAAGTCCGCGTGTGAAGCAATAGCAACTTTTCAGCACATGCAATTACAGAGGAAAATATTCATTTCTTCTGAGTTCTCAATACAAGCCTTGTAATCACAATACTCGGCCATACTTCCCCAAATCGAATTACTCAGAGTAAGACATAAATATGAGAGGGGTCAAGTCACTGTGTGCATCGTAAAGGCATGCCACCTCTGAATCTAATATCAACAGACAATTTCTTGTAAGGCTAGAACGCATCTTTCCTACCGATTGTGCTTTAATTAATTTTAATGACAGAGCTTTGTGAGCAGATAACATATAAATTCTGAAAATTACTGTACCTCAGTGGGTGCCTCCTTCTTGATCACAGTCTATTTCTTCTCTCCAGAAGTAAACTTTTGGCTGGCAAAACTTACAGCTAATATTTGCCGGCTACCATTTACCTGGTACATCTGCACACTGATTCCATGACTGAACAGTCGCAAGTTAAATAAAAAACTCTTTTCAAATCTGCGTGATACAAAATAGGCGATGTCGCAAGCTAAATAAAAAATTCTTTTCAAATCTGGATGATACAAAATAGATGCATAGTCAGCTTACTCTTTATGGGCTTAAAATCACCAGTATAGTAGTCGTTTGAAAAAACCCAGACACTGTTCTTCGTCAGCAGGTGGTGAAGTGCCTCTGTTCAATGTTTGTTCGTCCAGCAAGTACAAAAAAATGCATATCTTTCTTGTATTAGGACATTGGAATGCCTTTAATCCCCTATATCTTCATGAGATCAGGTGTATCCAATCACTTCTAATTGCATTGCCTAGAAATATTATTATTCATCTGCTAAATTCCGGATCTTGCTAGTTTAAAATTACAGCAGCAACATTAAATTTCTAGAAACGTTTTCTAGTATGTTCAGATGCTTCTCCTCCATCTCTGTGGCCCTCAATATGTCATCCACATATATCGTGATATTATTCAACAAGTTCTTCTCCTAGTACTCTTACCAAGATCTGTATAAATGTTGACAGGGAGACAGTCCAAACTTAGCTCCCCGTTACCTGTAGCATCTAACTTCACACAGGAAACTGGTATACCCACGAGATTCTTCGTAATCAACAGCTGTTTCCAGACTCCTAAACACCTTGGCTCTCTTAAACTTCTGAAACAGCGTGTCTAGACATTGTGGTTGATCCCTTTGTGCTCACATGTTTTATTAGCTTACTTAGCGCTAACCTAACCTCGCCTGATACCATCTTCTGTTGCTCTAATTCTGCAGCTTCCTTTTTTGCTTGAGATTTTGTTACTGGGTACAACAATAGAAAGATTTGTGCAGCTTGATCTTAATTTTACAAGATGTACAACTTTGCTTCCGCCGTTTTTTCCCCAACATTTGAGGTTTTAATGAAACAAATTGGTTACACATGTATCATTCAAAGTATTTTCCATCGCTGGCCACTACTTACTCCCATGTTTCGGACAGTGTACAAATCCCACGTCGAAAAAATTGTTCATCTTTTGAAACGATCCACGAATCGATCCTATTTGTGACTTCTTAATGAGATCGTAAGTGTTGGTCAGTCAGGCCATGCGACATTGATCTAAAACAGGTGATAGTCAGAGGAAGCAATGTTTGGAGAACAGGGCTGGTGTGGTATGACTTCCCATTTTAACGTTTTCAAGTACATTTTGACCCCTTTTGCAACGTGGGGTCGAGCATTGTCGTGCTGCAAAATCACTTTATCGTGCCTCTCGCTGTATGGCGGCCGTTTGTCTTTTAATGCCGTTCGATAACCAGCATCTGTGATTGTTTCGCTTGGTTTTAACACCTCATAGTACACGACGCCAAGCTGGTTCCACCAAATGCAGAGCATGATCTTGGAGCCGTGAATATTCGGTTTGGCCGTCAACGTGGAAGCATGGCCAGGCTATCCCCATGATTTTTTGAGTGTAGGGTTATCGTAATGAAACCATTTTTCGTCCTCGGTCACAATGCCATGCAGAAATCCCTTCCGATTCTGCCTCTGAAGCAACTGTTCACAAACACACAAATGCCGTTCGACGTCTCTTGGTTTCAGCTTACAGGGGACCCAAGTTCCTCCTTTCTGAATCATGCCCATAGCCTTGAGACTTTTCAAATGGCTTGCTGTATCACTCCCACTAATCGTGCCGATTCTTCTTGAGTTTGACGCGAGTCTTCACTCAGCAATATCTCCAATTTTGCATCTTCGAAAAAATTCTCTCTTCCATCACTATGGCGGTCTACGACGTTAAAATTACCGTTCTTGAAGCGTTGAAACCACTCACGACACGTTCTTTCACTAATAGCATCCTTACCATACGTACTTGAGAGCATTCGATGAGACTCAGCTGATGTTTTCTTCATACTGAAACAAAACAGTAACACCTCCGACAAATGACGAGAATTAGGGTTGTAAACTTACATTTTCAATCAAGAATAATTTTATGATGCAGATACCAATCGACTAACCTTTGACTGAGGTTATGTTGGCCGAGGTCCAAGCTAACTGCCTCATATATGCGATCTGTTTCTTTCGACCGCTGCTTACCGTTGTCACCATCTATTGACAAACGGCGGAAGCAAAGTTCCACACCTTGTAAGTGATATTTTCTATAAGAATTCCTCAGATCGCAATAGAAAATCACAAAGTTTACTCTCCACATCGATTCCTACACCTTCAGTTTCGCTAAACTTGTTAATATTTCCACTTTTCTTACTTAATACAATTTCTTCTGTAAATAATTTCATTTTTCTCACTGAATACAATTTCTTGTGATCAGTATTGTACATATATGTCTGTGCGTCCCATCTTCTTCCACACTGAACTGCATCTCTTCTATTCTTGCTTCCCATATTCTAGAAAATTTAGCATCCCTAACAGCAATTGTATTACCAGTAAACAAGATTATCGCCATAGTTTTCTTAGTACTTACTTCCATATCTGTACTAGCAAAATGTTAATTTACACTATGCTCTGACATCCAGTGATCAGTGACTGTCACCAGCTGACAATCTTGCACAGTCACTATTGCATCAATATTGTGTTTCGATTCACAAATTTTTGCTTCTGTTAACACTTACTTCTTAATGGGTTTACTTTACACACCCAGAAATCCAAAAATTTCAGACCCAATAACTAAAAATCAGGAATATTACTAACCTCTCACAATTGCTTCCCTGGTGTTCATTGCCTCTGCAGCCATTAATTATTCTCTCATGTAGATGCTTTTGATGATTGCCCTACTACCCCTATTCTGCTTGTTGAGAGTCACTACATGCCTGGCTGCTTTTTTTTGACATTTGTTTTTCCATCAGCTCATAGATTTTCCTTGCCTGATCAGATCTTGTGATTGTGGTTGCCGCTAGTTGTCTGTATGTATTGGAAGGAACGTGTTTTACAACCCACTTTATGATGTTCTCTTTTTCGGACAGCTTATCCTGGCACCATTTCTTGCCTAATTACATTTATAAGAACTCTGGAACGATTCTGTTGACTCTCTGTGATTGCTCTTTATAAAGAAAATTTTAATATATTTGACGTTATTAACAAAACACAAGAAATTTTCTCAAGTGTTTTTATCTGAAGGTTTTGACAACGTTAGTGGTAGAGGGTGACCAGGTGTACTTCCTGTTGCCACCCTTTCCCTCTCAAGACGGAATTTCTCTACTCCATCTGTTCGTATACAATATTATCGGATGTTTAGATGTGAGTACCACCCTGGTACCTCCTATACAAATAGACTTGTAGGTGCTTAGTGTAATAATGACCAAGGGATGAGATTAATCATTATTTATAAATATACAAGAAATTTTATAATTCTCTCAACAGCACCATTTCTTCAATATCTGTATTACTTAACTAAGAACTTGAAGACATCTTTTCCAGAAGGCTTTCAAGAGTGGGTTTATGAAGAAATTCATCACCACTTACAATACAGGGTGTTTCAAAAATGACCGGTATATTTGAAATGGCAATACAAACTAAACGAGCAGCGATAGAAATACACTGTTCGTTGCAATATGCTTGGGACAACAGTACATTTTCAGGCAGACAAACTTTCGAAATTACAGTAGTTACAATTTTCAACAACAGATGGCGCTGCAAGTGATGTGAAAGATATAGAAGACAACGCAGTCAGTTTGTGCGCCATTCTGTACGTCATCTTTCTGCTGTAAGCGTGTGCTGTTCACAACGTGCAAGTGTGCTGTGGACAACATGGTTTATCACAACAGATGGCGCTGCGGCCTGGGAAACTCTATAGTACGATATTTTCCACATATCCACCATACGTAGCAATAATATGGCGTAGTCTCTGAATGAAATTACCCGAAACCTTTAACAACGTGTCTGGCTGAATGGCTTCACATGCAGATGAGATGTACAGCTTCAGCTGTTCAATTGTTTCTGGATTCTGGCGGTACACCTGGTCTTTCAAGTGTCCCCACAGAAAGAAGTCACAGGGGTTCGTGTCTGGCGAGTAGGGAGGCCAATCCACGCCGCCTCCTGTATGTCTCGGATAGCCCAAAGCAATCACACGATCATCGAAATATTCATTCAGGAAATTAAAGACGTCGGCCGTGCGATGTGGCCGGGCACCATCTTGCATAAACCACGAGGTGTTCGTAGTGTCGTCTAAGGCAGTTTGTACCGCCACAAATTCACGAATAATGTCCAGATAGCGTGATGCAGTAATCGTTTCGGATCTGAAAAATGGGCCAATGATTCCTTTGGAAGAAATGGCGGCCCAGACCAGTACTTTTTGAGGATGCAGGGACGATGGGACTGCAACATGGGGCTTTTCGGTTCCCCATATGTGCCAGTTCTGTTTATTGACGAAGCCGTCCAGGTAAAAATAAGCTTCGTCAGTAAACCAAATGCTGCCCACATGGATATCGCCGTCATCAATCCTGTGCACTATATCGTTAGCGAATGTCTCTCGTGCAGCAATGGTAGCAGCGCTGAGGGGTTGCCGCATTTGAATTTTGTATTGATAGAGGTGTAAACTCTGGCGCATGAGACGATACGTGGACGTTGGCGTCATTTGGACCGCAGCTGCAACACGGCGAATGGAAACCTGAGGCCGCTGTTGGATCACCTGCTGCACTAGCTGCACGTTGCCCTCTGAGGTTGCCGTACGAGGTCGCCCTACCTTTCCAGCACGTTCACCCGTCACGTTCCCAGTCCGTTGAAATTTTTCAAACAGATCCTTTATTGTATCGCTTTTCGGTCCTTTGGTTACATTAAACCTCTGTTGAAAACTTCGTCTTGTTGCAACAACACTGTGTTCTAGGCGGTGGAATTCCAACACCAGAAAAATCCTCTGTTCTAAGGAATAAACCATGTTGTCCACAGCACACTTGCACGTTGTGAACAGCACACGCTTACAGCAGAAAGATGACGTACAGAATGGCGCACAAACTGACTGCGTTGTCTTCTATATCTTTCACATCATTTGCAGCGCCATCTGTTGTTGAAAATTGTAACTACTGTAATTTCGAAAGTTTGTCCGCCTGAAAATGTACTGTTGTCCCAAGCATATTGCAACAAACGGTGTATTTCTATCGCTGCTCGTTTAGTTTTTATTGCCCTTTCAAATATACTGCTCATTTTTGAAACACCCTGTATCTGAAGAATAGGACATTACAAAAAAAATTAAAAAAATTTGGAAGACAAATAAAACTTTTCCAAAACATCAATGAAATTAAAAATTATCACATTCAAAGTTAAGAACTGATTTTTAGATGTATGGAAATTATCACACACAAAAGAAACAAATGCATCAAATATTTCCACATACTCTTCCACAAACTAAAAATGTTGAGTTGGGTCCCTTGTTTGTTGTTATACGATTATTTGATGAAGAAATCTGATATGATTAATACGTGATTAGCTATCAAAGATACATTACAACTTGAGTAAAACCTAAATTAAGCCAATTTCTGCAACACAGTAAGAGAACAACTGAATGGAAAATGATTGTTTTATTTCTTTCTTTAATGTAGATAATGGATAAATTGAGTAACAAGTTGTAGGAGGCATGTAAAATACTTTCCTTAGAAAACTATTATGAGTGTTATGCCATTTTACACAAGCTTCATCATCTTCCTTTTTATGACCTGGAGTTTTGTCTTTTGTAACTTATAATCATAAAAATGTCCTTTACTTTCATTTTCGCTTATGACTTTCAACTTGTATATAACCAGATTAGATATTACACCATCATATATTTATAATATTTCTACTGACCAATTTATAATACATCCATATCCCACTTTGTCTCTGGCATTAGATGTATGTACATTACAGTTTTAAAAATTGGATATATTTCCTCCTATTCGTATTTATATGTTTAGGCTAAATCTATATTGTTCTGTGTTTTGTACTGTTATATTCTTCAACCAGTTTTGAACTAAATCTACATACTTCTAGGTATCTTGAATAGCCAATCACTTCTAAATGTTTTCTTTGGATGTTTTGTTAAATTGTTCACCGAGAGGTGAATTTACCACTGTAAAACTGAAGAAATCATTAATCTCATATTGAATTATAAGCATTTTTTAAATTCATGGTTGTAAAATACTTATTCATTGTCTGTTTGAAGAATTCTTGGACACTTATTTTTAAGATAACTTTCAAAAAATCGTTCAAATGGCTCTGAGCACTATGTGACTTAACATCTGAGGTCATCAGTCCCATAGAACTTAGAACTACTGAAACCTAACTAACCTAAGGACATCACACACATCCATGCCCCAGGCATGATTCGAACCTGCTACCGTAGCGTTCGCATGGTTCCAGACTGTAGCACCTAGAACCGCTCGGCCACACCGCCTGGCAAGATAACTATCAAAAGCCACAGGTACATGTTTACCAGTCATATGTTTAAGTGGAATAGACAATGCAAATCATGAGAGAAGATCTACGACAGTCAACATGCTATTATATCATTTATTTATTTTTTAAATTACATTTAATTTCTCGGAATAGACCTTTACCAAATCTGATTACCATAGGTCATCAATACTAAATGTAATATTTGTTCTAAGAAAATTCTTTCTCATTATTACAGCCAATTCACTCATTTCTTATCTAACAATTGGAGGTAATCCTGATCAATTTTTTTTAATTTTGTAAGTAATGTATTCTTTTGTTCTTAATACTGGTCAAATTCTTCAATTCTGTGTCTCCCATTTTCAGTTATTTTTCGTTGTTGATCATGAGGAGGCTCTGTACAAGTCTCTTACTTCAAACACAATGAAACAGTATCGTTCTTCATGTTATAAGTCACCATTGTAATACAGCTCATCTCATCCAAGATATTTAACCATTGCTTCTGGTATATTTTCCTCAAATTTATCAAACACAGATGTCTCATTGTCATCCTTTTGATGCCAGTATCTAAAAATCAAAATTGACAATACTGATATATACTTAATGCACCTTTAAGTCTATGAATCATGAAAACATCTCTAAAATTCTTGAATGTAATTTCATTGCCAATTTTTTAATGTCAAAATCCTTTACAGTATGTATGTGCTCAGTAATTATGCTTTAAAAAATTTTAGGACCAGACATATTCCTTTAATTTCTAAATTATGTCTCTTTTGTTGAGCTAATTCAGCATCCTCCTTCTGCATCTTATGAACAGCATTTACAATTGCTGTTGCTCCGCCATCTAAAAATCACAGAGTTCCAAATGCAATGAACAGTAACGAAACAAAATTCCTTTATGCTGATTTGATCCAGAACCCATTTTTATGCATCAAATATTCAAAAATTTATCATGGCAGACATACTTAATGTCAAAATTAATAACTCACCCTTTTAAATATGTATAGATTTTCGTCTCTTTAAAACATCAGCTGGAGAGGTATCAATGAAATAACACATCGTTAATTCAGTCTTTAGAAATTTTATCTTTACAGATCTTGCTTTCATCTGTCCATCAGGAATAATAATATGGGCAATATTTCGTTTATGTAATATGAAAAACTTTATGACTCAAAACCATTTCCATCTACTTAAATACGCATTCAGAAATTTCTTATGCAGTACACAATTCCTCCGACAGCAATTGCTACAGTTTTCTTTTCAAATTAGCACTTGGTATCTGCATTTTGTAGTTTCCTTTAAGTTGTAACATTTTCTCTGCCTTATATCTTCATCATTGTTCTTTATATTTGTAATAGGAAGTGTCATATTGTTTGCATGCTTCATTTAATGGATTAATATTAAAGTTTCATTAAACCATATTTAACTGTAGAAATTCTAGACTCATAGATAGGATACATGATCAAGGTTTACTATTCACACTTTTCAATCTTAATGGTTCATTTTTAAAGGATCCTATGCATTTTAATACAATGACTTATATATCTATTTTAACGTATTTTTCATTCTCTTCTTTGTCTTCTTGTACCTTTATATTCTTCTACTTTTCTGTTTGATAGTGTATCTACAGACTCTAATGAATAATCTACTTTCAGTTGAAAATATAAACTTTTTCAAATGAAGTTTACGGTGGCCTTGATGATATATGAACTAAACGATTATAGGTCTCTTGATGGTAAGTATTCATTTCCTTTGCTGCTTCTCTTTTAATTGTTTTCAGCAGATTATCATCTAATCATTCGATTTCTTATGAATTTGTGTTAATACATGGCTCATTTGTCATTTTGTATTTCTCATTCTCTGTTCTTGATTGTGCTGGGCGGTGTGGGCGTGCAGTTTTAGGCACTTCAGTCTGGAACAGCGTGACTACTACAGTCGCAGGTTCGAATCCTGCCTCGGGCATGGATGTGTGTGATGTCCTTAGGTTAGTTAGGTTTAAGTAATTCTAAGCTCTATGGGACTGATGACCACAGATGTTAAGTCCCATAGTACTCAGAGCCATTTGAACCATTTTTTGTTCCTGATTGTTCCCTCTATTCTCAATAAACTTCTATTAACTCTTTTATCTTTCTGCTTCTCTTCATTTTACTAACAATTTAGGAACATTTTTGCTTCTTTTGGAAACATTACAATTAACACTCAGTGATAATAGTTAAATATTAATGTTTAATGTTTCCATTTAACCTTTTTATTCTTATAAAATCTTTAACCTTTTTTAAAATTTTCTGTTATGCTTCTGTGTCAAATCTACTGTAAGAAAATGAAATTAGTTACTGCATCATTGAATACACATATCTATAGTGTCATACAGTTTTCAATTAAGGTTTAAATTTGTATCATGTACTTGAATAACACTCAAGAAATTAAGATTATCTCAAACTAAGTCTTATTTGGAACTTTGAAAGATGTTAGAACTAAATTAACAATCCCATCCTTTATATCTTGGTTTCCAAAAATCATTCTACCTAATTACACAAATTTATTGTCCTCATATTCATCTAAAGCAGTGGTTCCCAAAATGGGAGTCATTACACCCTGAGGGGTAAAATGAAATTTATGGGAGGTAAAAGCAGGAAAGATTTGATTACAGTTGAAACAAAAAACTTAATTCTTTTAAAAATCAAAACACTGCCTCTTAAGACAAATAAATTTTGGATATGTAACTAATTCTAAAATTATCAAATAAGAGTATTAATTCATGACACAGAGCAGTAGAGGCCACAAGGAATGTATTAACAGCATTATCTGAAATTCACATGTAGTCGGAGATGACAACCAGCCACAGCCAGCCACCTGCTTGGTGAAGCAGGTTCATTACTACCACCACTAAGTTGTCAGCTAGATTATTGTTCATCTTTTGTTAGTCAGCCTGTCACTTGCCAACAAGGTCGATAGACACTTTAAGTGAATGCAATATTGATGCTTCTGATATGGTAACCTTCTCGGTGTACTTTGAATTCTTAGATGAGAAATGGAAACAGCTGAGTGAATTGTTTCCTACTCAAGTGTCACCTATTGGTTAGAAAATTGCTGATTTACTGCAATGACTTTCATTTACTACTTGAGAGAAATAACTTAGTTGTAAGTAGGTGTACTAGTTTGTCTCCTATTTGTAGCTGTGGTGCCACTGAGCAGTAATCACAAATAGATCACTGTAAATGACATACATTGTTACAGTCTAAAAATTAGTTTACTTTAAGGACAGAACTCAATGTCACATGGACTTCATATCAGCTTTTTTACTGAAGAATAAAAGCTACATCCACAGTTCTATGATTTCATGCATGGGCATAATTGGGGCTGCAAGCTTGTGAATTCAAGAAAAATTATGGTGAGGGAAATCCTAATATAAATCTGAGACATATTTTGTGACAATATTGCAGTTATAATAAAAGAGAAAATATGGGCTAGAATCACAGTGCAGTGAGTGGCTTTGCTTGTGTTCAAGATGACAACAAACTTAACATCCAGCCATAACTCAGAAGACATCTGTCTGCTTGCCCCATTTTATCACGATACTCCTGCTCACAAAGCTGCCGTCTTCTGAATGTGCCTGACCAAGATGTGTAGCCTGTAACAGCACTGTTCATTCAAGGGTTAGAATACATTATCAAACTTTCTTGGTATGGTCTCTTCGTGGCAGACATTTTCACCCTACCACATGTAGAATTGTGTCCACATTTAGTTTTGATTCAAGGAAAGCAAGAAACCACTAGAAACTCTTCTTTATGTAAATCAAGCAAAGCTGCATCCGTTTCTGAATTAGTTTTTTTGGAAACATTTTACTTCTTGCTTAAAAAATAAAAATCATAGATTTTAAATTTGCATGTGTTTTTGCTATGCAGTCGCTCTCATACAATTGAAGGGAAACTATCTGATAAGAATATTTGATTCTTTCACATCTGATTGCCTCACTTTGCAGCTTTGTGATGAAGTGTCTAAGTTCTACATCTACATCCATACTCCGCAAGCCACCTGCCGGTGTGTGGCGGAGGGTACCCTGAGTACCTCTATCGGTTCTCCCTTCTATTCCAGTCTCGTATTGTACGTGGAAAGAAGGATTGTCGGTATGCTTCTGTGTGGGCTCTAATCTCTCTGATTTTATCCTCATGGTCTCTTCGCGAGATATACATAGGATGGAGCAATATACTGCTTGACTCTTCGGTGAAGGTATGTTCTCTAAACTTTAACAAAAGCCCGTACCGAGCTACTGAGCGTCTCTCCTGCAGAGTCTTCCACTGGAGTTTATCTATCATCTCCGTAACGCTTTCGCAATTACTAAATGATCCTGTAACGAAGCGCGCTGCTCTCCGTTGGATCTTCTCTATCTCTTCTATCAACCCTACCTGGTGCGGATCCCACACTGCTGAGCAGTATTCAAGCATTGGGCGAACAAGCGTACTGTAACCTACTTCCTTTGTTGTCGGATTGCATTTCCTTAGGATTCTTTCAATGAATCTCAGTCTGGCATCTGCTTTACCGACGATCATCTTTATATGATCATTCCATTTTAAATCACTCCTAATGAGTACTCCCAGATAATTTATGGAATTAACTGCTTCCAGTTGCTGACCTGCTATTTTGTAGCTAAATGATAAGGGACCTATCTTTCTATGTATTCGCATCACATTACACTTGTCTACATTGAGATGCAATTGCCATTCCATGCACCATGCGTCAATTCGCTGCAGATCCTCCTGCATTTCAGTACAATTTTCCATTGTTGCAACCTCTCGATACACCACAGCATCATCTGCAAAAAGCCTCAGTGAACTTCCGATGTCATTCACCAGGTCATTTATGTATATTGTGAATAGCAACGGTCCTATGACACTCCCCTGCGGCACACCTGAAATCACTCTTACTTCGGAAGACTTCTCTCCATTGAGAATGACATGCTGCGTTCTCTTATCTAGGAACTCCTCAATCCAATCACACAATTGATCTGATAGTCCATATACTCTTACTTTGTTCATTAAACGACTGTGGGGAACTGTGTCAAACGCCTTGCGGAAGTCAAGAAACACGGCATCTACCTGTGAATCCGTGTCTAAGGCCCTCTGAGTCTCGTGGACGAATAGCGCGAGCTGGGTTTCACACGACCGTCTTTTTCGAAAGCCATGCTGATTCCTACAGAGTAGATTTCTAGTCTCCAGAAAAGACATTATACTCGAACATAATACATGTTCCAAAATTCTACAACTGATTAAGTAATTCACTGCCCTTGTTCGGAGAATTTGCAGTGAATAATGAGTGTGGAGTGTGTAAGGAAAAGCAATAGAGTGACGGCTAAATTCAGTGTGGAAACTGGAATAAATATATGACAACTGTTAGTGCAAGCATGGTTGCATATTTGCATTGCCAGGGAGTGTGTTGCACACAAAAACCAGGAAATAAATACACATGTTATGTACTGTTACATTTCCAAAACAATATTTTTTCATCTAAATTTAAAGGACTGTAATATTTTAAGCGAAGGGGACACAGTTTCTTATTAGTCAACAAAATGTGTTCTCTCTGTTAATTATAGCCAGAAAAATAAAAATATAGGGAAAGGGAAGTTACAAGGGGGATTGCTAACCTGAGGGAAGAAGAAATTGGTAGTCTGAAACTGCCCTCTTTCTTTGAAATGCGTCCCCCCAAACCATCTTCGAAATCTTGTGTAGTCACTTGCAAGGAATTTCTGAATTTCATTCCATTTTGCATTTTTAAGGTATGAAGCAGATTGTGCCCATGGCTATTTTCTTGTTTAAGGAGTTCATGACTCCACCAATATTTATGAGAAATGTGCACCTTAGGTCATTCGTTGCTGCATGCAAAATGTAGTTATGCAATGTCGTCAAAAGTATGTTACATATTATTATGGCAGCCCAAGTAACTTTTATTGAATGTTGCACTACACATCAAAGTGATGTAGATACATTAAATTATTTTTCAACGTAGCCACAAAGTTTCTATAAACAATGGTCAAAATGTTATACCAGTCGTTCAATTCCTTGACAATTGAAATCCGCATCTTAATCATGGAGCCGTTTGAGACACACTGTGTGAGTATCCTTTACTGGAAAGACAGATATTGTATTGTGTGAGATCTGAAATACCAAGTCAGCATCACTCGTATCTGCTCTGCCTTGGTCAAATTGTTGACACCATATCATTATGGCTGGACAAGGAATTGCATTTGATCCATATACAGCCACAATTTCACAGTCAATCTGCGTGTGGTTTAGAAACTTTGAACGCAACAATATTACTGTCCCACATATTTCACTTTGGAATATGTTTACAGTTGCCACACCATTTCAATCAAACACTGAGATTAACCTGTTATCCGCAGCATAGAAGAACAGTGTCTGCAGGACACCAGGACACGTGGAACAGGAATTCTCTTCTGACAATGTGGCACTTTTGTTGTGCAATAGACGTAGTGGGGGACAACATGTGTAACTCACTTTCTCAAGTCAGTATATTATGTACAGAAAACATTGTTATCATTATAAATGACCTCTATCTCTTTCTCGCCAGTGAAGATTAATTTACCTGTCTTGTGTGTAACGTCAGTGTCCAAATAAATAATATCTGAATATGGTACGTGAAGGCAGGTCAATACTGAGCACACCACACCAAACAAGTTACATCCGTTGTCACTACATCAAAGGAAGCAGGACAGTCACGCATGCTCAGTTTGGACAGGGCTGCTCTATGCAGAGCTGAGCTGCACGCTGCACTGTCCATAGTGGTCCCAGTTGGAGTGCATGCTATGCCACAGCTGGGGTGAGTCAAAATTGCAAGTGCCATATTCATTGTGCTGTACAGTCACTGAAAAGAAAAGCGGAAAAAGTCATCTTCAGTGAGTAAAACTAGTGTTAACAAAACTGCAACATTAGACGAAAAAGGTTTCCAGTTAATTTCTTTCTGACAATAACGACAGTTCGAAAATTTTGTCAGATGCCGTTCGACGACTTTGAATATCTGTTATATATAAAAGACGAATATTGGACACAAATTGTACAACTGTAATATTTCGAAAAAAGGGCCTAGCAATAACTGTGTGCTTTCTAGCAACTGCGGACTCCTTTATTAGTTTGATGTATCTATTCAAGATGTCCAGAGCTCTCCTATGATTGTTATCAATGTTTGTATATTGCTCTTCTCGTTATCGATTTCACAGCCGACATCAAGTGTGGCCCATTATCACTCATCATCTTTGTTGTTGCTTTTATGGTAAATATTGTCCTTTTGGACCTGCAGTTCCCTTTTTCTCCATAAAAGTCTACAAATTGTTCAGTTCCTTTGTAGTTCCATTCCATACTTAATAATAGCATACTGTTAAAAAGTCACTGGTTACCACATCTGTGAACAGAAAACCGTTTATAAATTGTGTGAGACATAGTGATTTGTCGCGCTGAATTCTACAACGCAGTGCAGTGCAATAACAATGTGTTGTTTGTCGCTGAGTCATTTCCGCATTGGCAGTGTTCCACAAATTGAGTCTTAAAATCCCATTTCGAGTAGGATTCAAAAAGCTAGTTAAATATTGTTCTGCAAGCACCAGATTCAAGACCCTATGTCACCGACTCGAGACATATGTAGCAAACTCATTTGAGTTGCAGTATAGACAGAGCTCTGTGACAATGAGTCGCATCTTTGCATCGCAGCATTTACTAGGCTTATAATCTCGATCTCTCTGCTTCTCTGACGCAATTATGGTACTGCTACCCTAATCAGGGCATCACTTTCCTTTACAAAGTAATATATAGGCCAGTATTGCCATCCATGTGAAAACTGCAATGAAAAATATACAAAATACTATGATGATGACTTGGAGATTACGTACATTTGCAGCTTAATAAATGGCATGAGCAGCACGTAAATATTTATACATAACAGGCCACTGAAGGTAGTTCATAGTATATCGAGACAAAACGTGTATGGATAGATATAATTTCAGTTGCAAATACATGGTGGCACACGAAAAACTGGCTCCGAGTACTAGGCTGTTCATTGTAGCTCGCCAGTTGTTATCTATTGTTCCGAAGCTGTTGCGATTGCATTTTGTGTTGTCCTTCGAAACCCATTTTCATTTGGTTAACCCTTTCAGACCCAAATTCTTCTCAGCCATGAAACAAAATATCTAGTCATTGTAATAGGTAAAAATGGGTATTAGAAACATAACAAATCCAACAAAATCACGGAAAACATTTTTATTTACATTTTACAGAATGTCCATTGTAATGGACAAAGAGTATCAATGGTTGTTACATCCTGCATTGTGGAACATTTTGAAACAATTCCTTCCTTTGGCAAAACATAAATGAACATTACATTTCCCACAAAATACATGAGTTTTATTCTTGCAACTAGGCATTTTACACCTTGAAGCTTCTGTATTATCATGTTACTCAGGAAAATGCCCAGTAAGATCATTCCGAATCTCTGGTGCCGGACGAATCTCAGTTCTTGCTCTTTTTGCTTTTATGTCCTGTAAATCACTACTGGGTCTGCCATGTTTCACTTTGGTACTAGTGCCCATTTTTACAAGAGCAGCTCCTATTCTCATCTTAAAATGAAGCAAATCCATTGTCTCTTTCTCCCCCAGTGATTCAGTATTTCTTTTGTATTCCAACCATCTGTTGACACACACTAAATCTACAGCATGGAACAACATTCTCAATGTCCATTTTCTAGATTTAATAAAAATCCTATATATGCTAATTAACATATCTATTTTGTCAACACCACCCATAGCATGGTTGTAATGATGTACAACTTCAGGCCGTGAGACAGAATCATATGTCTTTCTTGATATTTCCCAGCACTGTACTTCATCTTGACTATCACATCCTACAAAATTTGATGCCAGAACTACTGGTCTGTTGTCAAACCATTTACACATTATCACTGCTTCATTCATGTTCACCACTTCTTCAGAAAAATCATGCCCTTTCTTTTTCACATCCTTATCACTGGTGAAACGTACATTTGGCATGCGACATAGTCTTGCTGTTCCTGCTGCATATATATTTTTTATTTTTAATATTTCTAGTAAGTTTAATGCTGTGAAGAAGTTATCAAAATAAAAATAAGCATGTTCCCTGTTAATTCTCTCAACAAGTTTTAGAACAATAGATGCCCCTAAACCAAACTTTTTTACAAAAGTGTTTGAGATTTCTGGAGTATCTCCTTGGTACAACAGAAAGTCATAGCACAGACCACTTCTTCCACATAATAAAAACAGTTTTATACCCCAGGGTTTAGGCTTTCCCTTACAATACTGCTTTACTCCTAAATGACCTTTGAAAGGAATCATTTGCTTGTCAACACATAATTCTTCTTCAATCTGTAGTTCCAAACATCTACATCTAAAACAATCATAAATGGGTCCCCCTTTGTAAATTTTGTCTTTGCAATTTTCTGGCCTTGCCAAATTATCAACTACATGGTAATTTGATCTCAGTTGGAAAAATCTCTCTCTTGACATACTTTCCACAAAGAGATCTAAATGCAATGCTGAATCCCAATACATTCTAACTCTGGGGTACTTCAAGCTTCCCATAATTATATGAAGTCCTAGGAAAACCTTTATTTCCGTTACATTTGTCGGTGTAAATGTTTTCCCATGTTGCAATGCATACATGTTGGTTTTTTCAACCATATTTTCTAAGCAAGTATGAGAAATGTACTCTGAAAAATATTCAATGGGTGTCATATCACACTCTGATGGCTGCACTGAATACTGGTCTTCACCTATAGGTGTGCTTTGGAGTGTAGGCGATTTTCTTCTCCATCTAATATCACTTTTTTCAGTAAACACAAACTCAGATGGAATAATAGAGTCTTCAACATTTGAGTCCTGTGCATAAGTATGATTTTGGTCATCTTCCTCTGTGATGCAACTATCGTCCTCCAGTTGTTCCTCTTCGTTTGTGACTACATCAGCACCTAAAAATGACAATGCAGTATAGCAACAACCAGGTCAATATACACTCCTGGAAATTGAAATAAGAACACCGTGAATTCATTGTCCCAGGAAGGGGAAACTTTATTGACACATTCCTGGGGTCAGATACATCACATGATCACACTGACAGAACCACAGGCACATAGACACAGGCAACAGAGCATGCACAATGTCGGCACTAGTACAGTGTATATCCACCTTTCGCAGCAATGCAGGCTGCTATTCTCCCATGAAGACGATCGTAGAGATGCTGGATGTAGTCCTGTGGAACGGCTTGCCATGCCATTTCCACCTGGCGCCTCAGTTGGACCAGCGTTCGTGCTGGACGTGCAGACCGTGTGAGACGACGCTTCATCCAGTCCAAAACATGCTCAATTGGGGACAGATCCGGAGATCTTGCTGGCCAGGCTAGTTGACTTACACCTTCTAGAGCACGTTGGGTGGCACGGGATACATGCGGACATGCATTGTCCTGTTGGAACAGCAAGTTCCCTTGCCGGTCTAGGAATGGTAGAACGATGGGTTCGATGACGGTTTGGATGTACCGTGCACTATTCAGTGTCCCCTCGACGATCACCAGAGGTGTATGGCCAGTGTAGGAGATCGCTCCCCACACCATGATGCTGGGTGCTGGCCCTGTGTGCCTCGGTCGTATGCAGTCCTGATTGTGGCGCTCACCTGCATGGCGTCAAACACGCATACGACCATCATTGGCACCAAGGCAGAAGCGACTCTCATCGCTGAAGACGACACGTCTCCATTCGTCCCTCCATTCACGCCTGTCGCGACACCACTGGAGGCGGGCTGCACGATGTTGGGGCGTGAGCGGAAGACGGCCTAACGGTGTGCGGGACCGTAGCCCAGCTTCATGGAGACGGTTGCGAATGGTCCTCGCCGATACCCCAAGAGCAACAGAGCAACAGTGTCCCTAATTTGCTGGGAAGTGGCGGTGCGGTCCCCTACTGCACTGCGTAGGATCCTACGGTCTTGGCGTGCATCCGTGCGACGCTGCGGTCCGGTCCCAGGTCGACGGGCACGTGCACCTTCCTCCGACCACTGGCGACAACATCGATGTACTGTGGAGACCTCACGCCCGACGTGTTGCGCAATTCGGCGGTACGTCCACCCGGCCTCCCGCATGCCCACTACACGCCCTCACTCAAAGTCCGCCAACTGCACATACGGTTCACGTCCACACTGTCGCGGCATGCTACCAATGTTAAAGACTGCGATGGAGCTCCGTATGCCACGGCAAACTGGCTGACACTGACGGCGGCGGTGCACAAATGCTGCGCAGCTAGCGCCATTCGACGGCCAACACCGCGGTTCCTGGTGTGTCCGCTGCGCCGTGCGTGTGATCATTGCTTGTATAGCCCTCTCGCAGTGTCCGGAGCAAGTATGGTGGGTCTGACACACCGGTGTCAATGTGTTCTTTTTTCCATTTCCAGGAGTGTATATAATAGTCAGGTGAGATTGATAGTTTTATTATTACATACCAGGTCTAGTGCATTGTGGAATAGATTCTGCATCATCAGGGCCACTTTCATCGTTTTCTGAGAGCTCTAAGTCAGAAACCTCACCTGACATCAGCAAATCCAGTATTTGGAAAGCATCCCTCTCAATATGATAAAATTCTGAAAATCAATACGTCAGATGTAAGCAATTTCATGAACAGTGTTGAAACAAGGCGCAAATACCAAGTCTGAAGCAATAGTATCAAGTACAACTACTGCAATATTGTACATAAATGCTTGGAATTTTATCTACTGAACCTTTCGTAATATAAAATAAATTAGTTTCGTCCCCTACGTTACAAAAAAAGGCGCAGTTGCATCACAGAAGTTATTTTCATATAGCAGGGATACATTACAAGCACACAAGTAAAAACAACCATTGGGGTTAAATGTCCATTTCAATGGACATCAGTTTTGTAACATCGATAATACAGTGATTTTCCGAAGCATGTATCTAATTTTGCTATAGAAAATATCCAAAACCTTACTAAAACAAATAAAACTTAAAAACAAGGGAAACTCTGACCTTTAAACACGTAAAATTGGTCGAAATATGTACCCACCTTTTACATGCTTCCTCTGTGCGGCCATCTTGCCTCAAACAACGTCCAAATACTTCGTGACTTCACCACTAGATGGCAGGATCGCGACGTAAAAGCATACCTAAAAACATCTGTGCTCTCAGATGTGAGATATTACTCTCGAAATGTAGTGTCCATTGAAATGGACAAGGGGTCTGAAAGTAACGTGAACTAAATATCTCAGCAAGATGTATCCTCTTCAAGAAAGAATCGCAGTATTGGAGGTGTACAAGTCTACCAGTTCATTTACAGAAAAGCGGGACATTTTTGCAAAGAAGTTTCCTGGCGTTTCCATGACTGCAAAGAGCAGTATTCCAGATTTGGTGACAAAGCGGCGTACTACAGGGTCAGTTGCAAACGTAAAAAAGAATCAAGCCCCGTCCGTTCGTTAACGTGCTATTATCGCGGATATTTGAGCATGAGTGATCCAGAGTCCTAGGAAATCGACACGTAAATTATAGCAACAAGTGAACCTTTCGCACAGGTCTTGTCAGTCTGTATTACATTGTATAGGGATGAAATTCTACAAAACGACATGTGTATAAGAACTGAAGGAGGAAGAATAGGCAAAACCTGTGAATTACTGTAAGTG
This sequence comes from Schistocerca gregaria, assembly GCF_023897955.1. Classification (NCBI taxonomy): domain Eukaryota; kingdom Metazoa; phylum Arthropoda; class Insecta; order Orthoptera; family Acrididae; genus Schistocerca; species Schistocerca gregaria. The sequence goes on along the minus strand of NC_064931.1, from coordinate 178,026,436 downwards.
GCTATGACAAATAGTTGAGAGTGAAATGTTGAATCTGTTGCTGTACTTCAAGAGTGATGAAGCCTGGTCCCAACAGATAGAACATGTGAACTCCCAGAACACCATATGATGGTCAATAAACACTCCCTATACGATTAATGAGGAGCCTCTTCACCATGAAAAAATCCGAGTGCCAGTGTGTTGTGTCAGCCAGTCGGATTGTGAGTCCGATCTATGTTGAAACAACAGTAAACATTGCTGCGTATACGAGAATTTCTGAGGAGTTTTACGAATTCATGAAAGATTCACAGAAGAAAGGACTCTCATCAAAGGATTGTGGCCCCCACATTCGCCGGTCCTAACCACTTGTGCTTTTATCTTTGAGGTAGTTTAAAGGTCAAATGAACGCAAATAACCCAATAACGCTAGAAGACCTGAGGGTAATATCCATAATGAAATCTTGGGAATTGATGCGGCAGAGTTGCGCGAAATTCATATAAACATGTCCGAGTGCGCGCAAAACTACATTGAAGTGCAAAGTGGTCATTTTCAGCTCATAATGTAATGTAAAAGGCAAAATCAATTTATAAAATATAGGCCTTTGCATTAACTTGTTTATTATTTATTTATTATCTAATTATTACGTGTTTATCTATTCGTTGTCGTATCTGCTAGTGATGGGCAACAATTCGTGTGTAACTGGAGAGCAGTCTGTAGTCAGGGTCTTTAATATAGTAAGCGTCAGTTGCGTTATTTTCTTTGCAAATAATATTAAGTTTTTGCCCCACTTTTTCTCAAAAGCACGTTATGATGTGATTCTTGCTCTTAAGGGCTCATATTTTAGAAAATTTTGTTCCTTTCAGGAGCCATCTTACCTCGAAGAAAAGATCATACAAAGAAGCGTTTTTGTCATGGGGTTTTAACCGGACAGCTGATAAAGTCATGAAAAGCCCCAGTGTGTTCTCTACAGTAAAGTGTTAATGCAGATTATGAATACCAGCAAATTAAAAGGCCACTTTTAAAGAAGTCTCGTAGAGTTCACTGGAAAAGACACTGAATTCTTCAAATGCAAAGAGATGCACTGAAATAGGTTATAAATGAATTTATCAGGTAACTTTTCCGTGTCAATGGAAGCTGGTCCTGAAGAATCATTCAGAATCACTTTTCAAATCAACCGAAAAACCTCATTCAGGAGGAGAGAATCGCATCAACCTTTGCTTACAAAATTTGGTGATGCTGCTTCTAGGACAGCAACATATGGAAAAGATAAACGAGATGTTTCCTTCCAACAACAAAATCAGAAGGCGTATCATGGACATGAGTTTGGATATTTTGATCACACTCACGATGCCCAACAAAATAAGATCAGGCTATTTCTTTGCACTGTAGTTGTATGAATACACCAACGTTGCATCTTGTTCCTTGCTTCTTGTCTCTGTTCAATACATGAAAGATGACAGCCAGAAGGAAAACTATGTGATCTTGGAACCACTGGCTACTATTATATGGGATTGATATGTTTACCGATCAGTGAAGAATCTTGTTGAGAAAAGTGAAATACACTGCTCAAAGTTGGAGGTATATGTACAGGCGAAGCTCCTTATGTTTTCTGTATTCGCTCTGTTGGCGAGAGAGGTTGCTCCAAACGTAACGTTTAGCAACTGCAGTACATAACGTTATGTTTCAGCAGTGAAAACACTTCTACCTGATTTGTTGAACGTATTCACTCAGGTAAGGAAGATTTAAAACCACATACAAGGATTGCAACAAATACAAGAGATATCAAACGCTTGTGCGAAGAGACAGGGACCTAATTCGATGTGCTGCTCTTCCACGAAGAAGTATAGTTGCTATCATGTGGCAAGGTATTGCATAAAGTGCTCGAGCTTCGCCAAAAGATTGCTTTGTTTCTGTAAAGGATGAAGGTGGAAAAGGAAATAGATTTACATTGCGAAATAACATATAATATATTTATTCCCAAACTTCATAGAAATAAATACGCTTAACCTCAGCTTGTAAGGCAATATAGCGAATATTTTGAGAGCACAAGATAAAGTTGTCAGTTTTCTTCATAGATTGAAGCTTTACCACCTTGAGTTTTAAGTTAAATGCATTTCAATGTGGCCAAAATTAATATAATGCTCGACGCCAATGGCGAAATAAGTCAGCACTTTCCTTTAGTAGTAAATTCTATCAGCAACCAGTTTCCTGAATGGGAGAATCAACAAGTGAATCCCTTGGATTTAAAACCATTTTCAGTGAATGAAAGTGTATTTTCAGATAGAGAAGAACAAGGCAAAGCAGAATTTCTTGGACTATGTCAAGACAACACGCTGGAAATAGATTTCTCTAAAACAGAAATGTCAACATTTAGGAGAAAGATTGGTGTCGAGTGTCCAATACGATCAAAAAACCTTAAGGATACGGATTCCATTTGCAACAACAATAGGGTACACAGAAGGGTCCTGCTAGAAAATCGAATAAAGATCAGGTGCCCTGGAAAATGGCATGGAGCCAGCTAATTTTTTTCAAAACCTGTACACCAAGGAGAAACATAATGTGAACAAAAAATCCTTTCCAGAACTAGCCTTAAAATGATTTCAGTTAACAATGAAGAACTTTTGCTCTCCTACATAGGGCCATTTGTGAAATCTCCGGTTAATAGCCAGTTAAGTTCTATTCCCGGAATAGCGCGATAAACGTGTTGAACGGACCAGGAATAACTCCTAACCAGACAACAAACTCGGGTTAACTTAACAGGCAATTTTTGGCCAGTTAGCGAACTTAACCAATAAGTTTTTAAGATGGCAGAAACAGTGAGAGATGTAGTTACAGACAGCAATGACAAGATTTTGTCTGAACTGTTGATGACAATGAGGAAGAAGGAAAAAGTGAGACGACGTCAATTCCTAATTTATAGCCAGATTTTGCTTATCAAAAGAAGCCATACTTCATCTTTTCAGTTTTGTACCTGAGAAACTGCACCATATGACGGACAGGTGACACAATATCTCTGTTTTCTAAAATAATACTGTTTATTTGCAGTAGTATGCATTTGTTTTCAGTACTTCGCGAATTTCGTCGTGTTATTCGTGCAAATAAAGCACATTAAAATAACGATTTGTGCAAAAATAGTCTTATTTGTGTCGTGTGTTTCATTTATTTTAGCAGTGCCTTAATAGACTCTACCAAATCAAAGAACCACACCAGATATGGGTACTATTTGTATTAACAGCTGTTTCAGATTTAGGCAAAAACATTGATTTTTTATGTAGTAAAACGTTTTGATAACACCGCAGTGTACCACCTTTATTGAGCCACATTACTTCAATAGAAGAAAATGTTGTTCCACTCTGTTTTGTAGTAGAATGACCCTTTTCGTAAACATCACAGCAGTGTCAGAACAACTTCCGACTGATAGCGAAAATATTAGGGTTAGTGCTTCAGAGCAACAACATTGTCTCCCACCTACTATTATTCACTGAAGTCTGTTATCTATCTGTGCTTATTCAAGTTACGTTTCACACAGTAAGGTTAACAAGAAAGTCAGTATTTAAAAATATGGTGATTCTTCCTCAGCTACACACCATAACTCTTGTGTTTCTCAAGTATCAGTATTATCTACATAAGCACATACATATTTATCATACAATAATGTCTATATATATGTATGTTATACGAGCAGAACAGGAATCTAGTCAATGAATCAACATAGTTGTAGAATGTGTGGGAGGAGACCTGGAATGCTATGTTTTTATCTTTCCTTGAATGTCAATTTATTTTCAGTGCCCTCCTTTATTTCAGACTGTAGTTAGGTGAAGGTAACTTAAACTGAAATATCGTATATTTTACGTCTGTGAAGTACCATTTTTCTGAAATTGATGGCTTATTACGACTGTTTATCAGAGTTCACTCAGCCACATCTATAGCAGAAAACATTCTTCACTCTTATCTCCCATTGGGACAACAAGTATACATCTTTTGTATGGAATAGTTACTGTTCCTCAAACATTTAGGATGAGACACAATAACAGCTTCCAGTTTGGATATGTGTCATAGGTCATTTCTACTCCAGGATTACAAAAAAGATTATGGTTGTTTATTGTAAAAGTTGGCATCTTATTTCTCATATATGTGTTTGATATAATTAAAAAGTTTTTCAACATTGCGGCATACAAAGACATGGCTCAGGTCGTCAATGAAGGACGATCGAGTTAATGGCTTACCTCTGTTGAACACTCACCCTGACATTGATTCTCCTATTGACGATGTAATTAACCAATTTGCCAGGAAGAATAGGCGCACAGAACTCATCATTTAAGGAAGAGAAACTCAACTGCAACTTTTTTATATCATAAGATGGCATTGTCTTGTATATGTGTATAATCAGTTTAAGTAAAACTTTCTTAAACTTTGCATGTGACTCGATTAATTTTTTTATTCTGGTAAAACTAAAGGTAGCTCAAAATATCCTTAGTGCTCCCTCCTTGAGGTTTTTCTGTATCCGCCACTGCTACTGCCATGCCCAAATCTCAGCACATACTGTACCTCACTAGATTTACAACTAGCTAATGATAAGGCCATCTATGTAGCTGATTACTGGGCAAAAGTATTTAAACTTTTAATTTTATTATGGTTGACTTATAGCATATTTTAATGTATGGTGCTCTGGACACAGAAAATAAATCAATCTGCCACAACTTATGGGTGTGAAAGTGGGTTTGCGACTCTGATAGCCACGAAAACAAAAGCATTTATGATGTGCATTGACTGGAATAAAACCGAATCGGTAAAAGATTGTTAGAAATAAACAATACCAACCATCTCATTTTTTGCCCTGTGATTTTATAAACAGGGATGTTTCAAGCATTTTTTACCACCGTTTAGATAATAAATTCTTTTGGTAGTGTTGGTTTCAATATCATCTCATTCAGGGGTAATAATCTCAGAAAGACTGCAAACCACTGATCCAACCAAACAATTTTATCACTGGGAGCTATTCTAGCATCTGTCTTAAAGTCAGTTTTGCTACATCTCTTAAAAAATTCTTGATGTTTAGGTTGATGCAAACTATTTTAATAAAGATATAAATGACTGATTTTTTACCAGTTTAAACATCCTGGAGCTAAAATATAGTTAGCAATCATTAGACTTGTTTTTCCGCATCATCTTAAGCTAATAGCTGTAAGTCGTATTGAGATTAATAGAAGTATACTACACTTACTACTTCCGTGGAAGTCTTATATTTGGTTTCATATTCATTTTCACTTAATTGCCTGAATTTTTATTTGTAAATGAGTAGACTGTTTGTGTTTGAGTGGCTCTGAGAAAAAGATTGACTGTCCCATTAACAGGTGATTTCAAAAACGTCACATTAATTACTATCGAATGTATGATGGAATATTTAATAAAACGTTTATTGCTAACTATGCTTCATAACTTTTTGAATTCATAACAATAAAGTAAGGGAACATCGTCAACTTCAGCTGATACCGCTGTCTGAAGATAGCCTAAGCCTAGGCCGAAACTGGTCATTTTAATAAAGTACCATAGCGATCTAGGCTGTTTTTTCATTGATTATATATTATGTTAAGTGATCCTTATGTTAATGCTATTTTTCATTGATTTCACCAGAAACTGGAAAACTTCTTGGCTGATGATACATATTAGTGTGGTAACAAATTAGAAGTACCGTGTGGCTAAGGCCTCCCGTCGGGTTAACCGTTCGCTTCGTGGAAGTCTTGCGAGTTGACGCCACTTCGGCGACTTGCGTGTCGACAGGGATGAAATGATGGTGATAAGGACAACACAACACCCAGTCCCTGAGCGGAGAAAATCTCCGACCCAGCCGGGAATCGAACCCAAATAACTTGAACTGGGACATCACCGGAGGAAGTTGATATTAGTTACAAAAAATCGTAGTCGTCATTTTTATAGCGTATGTACTTCGTGTTTTCTTTCACTAAAATTACTCGCAATACAGCCAAAGTTTTCAATAAGCACACCGTGCCCTTGTCTATCAACAATAATCAAAAATGCAATATGATTCAAAAGGTATTCGTTTACTCACCATTTGTCCTTAGATTTCGGATCTGTCACACAATAACAACAGCTGTCATGGCAGTATCTGGTAGCTATTAGCAAATCGAATATCTGGAACGATGGATTTAGGTGTGAGTGGTTCAGCGAATAACGAGTACTGGAAATGACGCAACATTTCTATGATTTGTGTCGAATACTGTAGCCCAGTATGCTACAGTCGATTAATTCGAGAGTAAATCGCGAACGACAAGATATGGTTAGAATTTTAAAAACGATTTCGCAACTACTTGAAAAGAAATATTTCCTTTCCTCTATTCCTTTGGACTTACTTTTCAGAGAGGGATACATATTGTCAACGTAGTAGAAACATAGCAAAATCGCTGGAAATAGTTTTGATATTTACACTTATATTTAACTTCAATGTACATGTACCTCGGATAATCATTACTGCATAAAGTGCAACACATTGCGTTTTACTTTATCTAGGTACTAGGGTCTACTATTTGAATGTAACCGTCTGAAACACACGTGAGCAATAATTTGGTTCGTGTGTTGATATTTATAGCAGTTAATAACTATCGAATGGGAGGGCGTGGTTAACAGCTTACAACAGAATGATTCCAGGAAGTGGTAGCCTCCGTGTGAGTCACTTGTAATCTCATGTCGAAAATTTACGAGTGTCACCGGCTCACAAGCAGCAACTCTGGTGAGCAAAGTAGTTGGTACATTGTACCGGTAGATGTCGACGTAGTCGTAATTCGTGTTGTGGCAGTGAGTTGTAGCTTTAAATATTATTTACATATTTTGTTTCTTTTTTTGTGTGTGTCTTCGTTATTTTCCAAGCTGTTGTTAGTGACACGTTGGAAATCAGAAAAACTACTTGGATATTTTCGTATTTTGGAGGAGATGGCAGCAGATGGAGATGAACTAATATCAGACCAAGAGAAGGTTTGTAGTTGAAAGTTGTTTCCAAATGAATTGAACTTATTTTGGGACAAAGAAATATAGTGCTGCCCTGAACTTCGGTGTGGTTCCTGTGAATTATGTTCTATTGTCGTCCGGTATCGCGAGTGATGCCGTCTTTGGTTCCGCTCTTCATTGACGAATAATTTTCATTTTACGAAGTTATCTTGATGTCTGGTTATACAGACATATGATTAAATTTCCCTTAGTCTCATCGACTCTTCGTGAATACTGTTCCTGAAAGCATATAACGATTTTTTTTCCTTCAGTGCGAACAGCAGTGCCCAACTTCAGTGACCTAAATGTCAACGTGATCATGCCCTAACATCCAGATTACTTAACTGATGAAAAATGACATTAATTTGGAACATGGTGGTTTCGTTGTGAAACGAAGCTGTTACTGTTTTGTTAAGCACTGTTTGTAGTAAAACACTAAAAGCACAGTTGGGCGGTGCCGCTATGTTCCGCCTCCATTTATCAGCACTAGATTTCCGTGCTCCATATCACGGTTCGTGTTAGCAATTGCAGCCAAATATCTATTATGGTATTTTCACCCAGGAGATATGAAACAAAGGATATAGTACGTTGTGATAATTGATACTACCACACTGTAGCGTATTCCAAATATTAAATTCAACAGTTTGTTTGCGTCAAATGATACATTTAGTTGCATTTCCAGTCATTTTGACAGAAACCTTTCAAATTAGGATAAAAATATGCCCAGTCACAGAGACTAAGTATTAAATATTCTAGTTGAGATGAATGTAATTATCTGCTTTGCTGGACAGGCAAAAGCTGTTAATAACTGCTTCTTAACTCTTGCATATTATTAATGCCAATTTCCGAGTGCATAAGTACAGTACAGACCATTGAGATGATGGGTTTAGTAAATTAGGCTTACAGCATTTAATTCTTCCTCATTTGAACGTGTTTAAATTGTTTTAGAAGCTTCATCACAGTTGCTTTCTTGACATAATAGACCATGCACAGTAGCAACAAGCAACCTTTATTCAGGAACATTTTGCTTTATTGTACACTCTGATTATAAATTTATGAGCAAAATTGTTTTATAATCCATTTAACTTTTTGTAAATACTTTACTTAATGTGATAGATGCATGTGAATTTGTGTAGTTGTAAAATAATGAAAAGGGCCTACATAAAATTAGATCATGTTAGTAAAATAGCATAGTGAAATCCTGCATCCTGTACATATGATTAAAGGGTGTGTTGCATCATCGTGATACATAACCTTAAAGAAATTCTCTCGTTCAAAATTTCCTGTCTAATATATGTCTTCCAGACCCAAAAATCCCAAAATTCTGAATGTCTCTTCAGTGTGTCTTTCAAAAATGTGACTAATGTTTATTTTTGTTTTGCAGCCAGTTTTTTAGAAAACAACAAACATCGGCCTGACCTACCAGATATTGCTCATGGAAATATGATTAACTTTCACTTTATTCATATTACAAATGAAACATTCTTAAAACACACACTCACTCTGAGATTTGGGGGGGGGGGGGGGGGGATACTATAAGCTGTTATATTCTGTAGCAGCTTAAATGGATTGTGTATAAGCTGTTCTTGTTTCACTCAATATGTGAGGACATATGTTACCATTCAAAGTATGCTCCATTATTATGCAGTTACACGGCAAACTTCCATGTTATGTAACTTCCAAACAAGTCGTGCAGTGTATGGGGGAGATGGTAATATATAGGAACATGTGAATTTGCAGAGCCTGCATGTGCAGTGTCATTGCAGTTGCGCATAATATCTGCTATTTTCAAGCATCTCCATAATTGTAGGAGTATTTAAGTCATATTTGTTAGGCTTACTTTACAATAAACCAAACTGGATTTATATCCATGCTTTCTGAGAAAAATTGGCCATCCCCTTGCTAATTTTTCACACTGTTTGTTCTTGAAATATTTGTTGTTGTGTGAAAATCTGCTGAATTGTATCAAGGAATGCAAATAATGGAATGTTTGGTGTTATCACTGCCAAAATTATTGAGGCTCTAGGAGTGTCTGGGGACATTTTGTTATACAAATGCAATGTCAATTGAAAGAAGTTAAATTTCTAAAGCAAATTTTTCACAGTAGGTGGTGTGATCTCATCAGATGTAAAATGCATGTCATTTCATGCCCTTAACCATGTTTGACTCTGCAGCTATTTTCTTCTGCACCTGTGATGCTAGACTGTCACATCGAGGATCTGGAGTTTGAACCTAAGTACTATTAAAGAATTTACTTTGCTGTGAGAACTGGAATGGAGGCCACCCAGACATGAGGACAGAGATGGACCTACTTAAACTAAAAGTAGAAACTCTGGTTTTGAATAATAAGGTAGAGAGGGTGGTAGTTAGACCACATGCCATTCCATTACTGTTACCCAGCAACAAACAGTAGTAGGATTTCAGACATATTTCCTATAGGGCAATAACATAACAGATTTTACTGTTAAGTGGGTATCTCATTGGGTCTTAGAGTAGTCAATAAAGTATGCCCTCAACAGTCATAGTTTCTTATATTGTAGTTTTATCTTTAAAGTGTAAAACAAACTGTTAAAAAAACAGCAAAACTAAACCGAAATAGTATGTTACTTGCTCCAACTAAATTAGGCAAGATCAATAAGATGCTATAAGTGGTATAATATGTTGGTTTGTATTTAATAATACATAATTTCTTAGTTAGTTCCTTTGTGATGTGTGTACTATAGTTTGTCTAATACATATTAAGATTTCAAGAAATGAGATAGTGACCCCAAAACAATACATTGATATTTTTTCCTTTAACTTTTTAAATGAATTCAAATGAAGACAGACCTCAGTGTGGTCATAAAAAGCAGTTATTCCTCAATTTGTCCCCATAAGGCACTAATGCAATTCAGACCAAATACAGTGGTATCAGTCTCTCCCTAAAGAGAAATAAACCCATTGTTTAAAATGTACAAAAACACATGCAACCTGGCATACAAAGTGTATCTGGACACTTCCTGAGGAAGTGCATTGCATACTTGTCATTGATGATTTGAGAGATTGAATTGGTGCATTTATTTATTTACACAGTTTGAGGTACAATACATTTGAAGGTAAGTTGTTAGTAAATAGTAGTTTCCATGACATTTTCCTATAAATAAAAAATGAAAAAAAAACCTGCACCTTGGTACCAGGTTCACTGTATTATGAAATTAGTGTGTCCTGGCATATTAAAACTGTGTGGTTGATCATGACTCAAACCTGTGAGCTTTGCCCTTTTGTGGCAAGTGCTACATCAACTTAGCAATCCAAGCATATCTCATGGTCAGCCCCTACAGCCTCACTTTTGCCAGTACCTTGGAGGCGGTGGTGGCAGGTCATGAGTTGTAGTCTCAGTTGATACAGCACTTGCCTGAGAAACACTGGACTCGCATTCGGGAGGACAATGGTTCAATCCCGTGTCCGGCCATCTCGATTTAGGTTTTCCGTAATTTCCCTAAATCGCTCCAGGTAAATGCCGGGATGGTTCCTTTCAAAGGGCGTGGCCGACTTCCTTCCCTAATCTGATGACCTTGCTGTCTGGTCTCTTCCCCCAAAACAATCCCAACCCTTGCCTGAGATAGGCACAGGTCCCAGTTTTGAGTTGTGGTCGAGCACAAAGTTTCAGTGTGCCAGAAAGTGTTCCATATTCGCATACTCTACACTGCATAGTGAAATTCATTTCAGTATGAAATTTAGTTCAGAATGATAATGCATATTGATAAGACAACAGTTTAACTGATTACCAGTTTTGACTCTTGCCGAGGGCAATCTTCATATAAGTAGCAGCTGCAAAAATAGTCCAGATGTTATTAATTTGTCTTAAAAAATAAGCAAATAATAATAATAGCATGGAATTTATTCTGAAAATGTGAATATAAAATTGTTATTTGCATATTCATTACTACATTTAGCACAATAATTAATTTTAACCAGAGTTTTATTATGACAGTCATTATTCTTCTTTCAGGTTCGCATAGTTTCCGATTTTATTCTACATTCGCCACCAGGAGAATTCAATGAAGTGTTCAATGGTAAGCTTGCACCAAGTTTTTTAAATGTTACGTAAAGTTCCATAATGTAATATTTTTTGTGACATTTTTTGGGCGTATTTATTGAGAGGGTTAACTTTGTGAAAATAACAATTGCTTGCCTGCTTGTAACTGTTATTGTTAGGAAATAGTTGTACAACAAATGATTGCAGTAACTGCCATGTGTATTGTGACTTAGTTGATAGCTCTAAATCTTCCATGAAGTTTGCTGACAAACTTGCAGCAGGCTACTCATCATATCTGTTTTTCTGTGGATGAAGATTCCAGGATAAGAAAATTATACTTTGTCTCATTGCCAATGTAATTTTTTTTGTCTGTGATGAACTGCCATTAACAGAGCATACAACAATAAAATCAGTAAGTAGTGGACTTTAATTCATAAAATAATGCCTAGGTGTGACACTTAAGCTTAAGAGGACAACCCTTCATCAAAAATCAAAGGGGGTTTAACATTAATGACCCAATTCCATTCTGCAGACTCTTGTTGCATGCAACACCAGAAGATACCTCATTTATGTGATGTACTGTTGACATATGCAAGTGGAAAAATAACAGTGCAGTGCTGAAGCAGTGGTCTCACATCAGTTTGGTACTAGTGTCATATTTGACTATTCGTATATTACCACAACCTGAGAACCATAAGTACCTAATGTAGCCTGCTTTATATGTAATACAATATTGCAGAAATTAAAAAAAAAAAAAAAATCAAGCTCGCATGTTGGACCGAAAGCCATACTATGTAATGGGTATTTGTTAGGATCAAGTGCGCCCAGAGCCTTTCGTGGGGAAATCTCAAAGGTGTGTAATTATTTAAAGGGAAACTAAAATGCCCCACTCTGCATCCCACATGTCCTTGTTAAAGGGGGGGGGGGGGAGGAGGAGGAGGAGGACTACACTAAACATAATAATATAATAAAAGTCTAGGCTGAGCTGCAGGCCTGTATGACTACCGCCAACTGCCCTATGGTCAACCATGTCGGCATGTAAATAGCCTCGTCAAGAACATTTCTCATTGACCTTCCCATTTCATTGACGGCAGATTTGAATATCGCTACTTACATGACTTGCAACTTGCAAGAATGCTTGACCTTGGGTCTTGTTAGTGATCTGTCTAGTATTAATCAAGCTCCTGTATGGATTCTGATTTAATTGAAATTGTATTGGTGCTGTGTTTATGTGTAATGGTTTCATTTTCCATTCAATTTTTTTGGCTTGGAAACTTTGGTCTATACAATATATTAACATTCTCTCTTGTCTATTTGGCTTTTGGAAAGATAGATACCACACAAAGTTGGAGCTGGATTTCAAATCAATGTCACAAGAAAATGCAAGGAAAATGATGAACAAGAACTGGTGTACTCGACAAAAACAACAAGGTTAGAAATTGCTGCAGAGTCTGAACTGACCATAAAAAGGAACTATATGTGCTCAAAGAAACAAGCAAAATTAGTTGCTACAGAAGAATGAAAGAAATGCCTGAACAAGTTGAGTGGTGAATTCAGAGAGGATGTAAATGGAAATAAGAAAATGCGTCTTGTCTATGGGATGATGAAAAATAGGAAAAGAGATAAGAAACATACCAAATGATTACAGACAGGAATGGAAATCTTATCATTGATGACAGTAAAACTAAAATAGCTTTGTTGTCTTACATTGATCAGTTGTTTAATGTAAATTGTATGTGACATGCACAAGAAGACAGCCAGGAGAAAAGTGAGGTGATGGTCATAGAAAAATTATGGGCCACCAATAGAACATAGTGAAATGGAAACAGCTACTTCGAAAGACTCGGGGGGGAGGGGGCATAGAATCTGGAATGAGGTAATCAAAGTAAACATGCACTAGTTGTGAGAATATGAGACAAAATAACATATGGACATCCGTGATGAATGACTGCTAACAAACTACCAAGATTAATATAGAATTTGAAACTTGGAGACAAAAGAGCAAAAGGACAACCATGACTCAGGTGAAAGGATATGGGGAAATCTGCCACTGTCCAGGGAGAACGAACTTGGAGCAGGATCAGAGAAGGGGAGAAGTTTATAAAGGACTGTGATTGATAGAGAAGCCTCATTCACAGACCCATTGAATAAGATGGAATGACACGGGATATGATGAATGTATTTCGTTGTAGTCGCACAAAAAGTATGACTAGGTTTAATATTTCATAACAAATAAAGTTGTTGCTACCCTTACTCAACAAGTGAAATGTCAAATTTTGGTATACATCGCATTCACATCATACACTTGGTTCAAACTAAATAGGTAGTGCGCTTGCTAAAATACTGCCCTCTGATTCAGGAGGGTGGGGACTCGTGCTCTCTCTGTCCATCCTGACCTGATCCTTGCACAATCAAATTATTGTATTGTACTAAAAACAAAAATTTTGTGAATGTTGTTGGAAATTGCCTTTAATTCATAGCATTATTACTTAAATGAAATTTTCATATTTCTGGCAATTATGGTGAAGATTATCATAGAGATGTAGGATGTCATTTTGCTAGACAGTCCTCCATGTGTTGTGGAGATGAATCCGGTCTTATTGATAAAACAGGCTGGAGCACATGCTGCCCTGTCATTTACCTGTAAATACCCAATGGGTGACAGGTTGGGGGATTTGATGAACATCTTGGAGAGCTCTTTGGGTGCTGTGAGATGTATGTGCACAGGCAATGCCCTACCGAAAGAACACACGTCACTAGTGTTGGAAAAAGTGTTATAATGGGTTGGTTGATTACACAATGTCCAGTGTCCTCCCAAAAACAAGAGAGGCTAGGACTCTCCACACCATAGTTCAGGTTGGTCCTGTGTAGTTTAATCCAATCTTAGTTGGTCAGTGGGTGGTGTTACTCTCACAAATGACTAATACTATTTCCCCAGTACCATCTTGCCTCTTTACTAAACACAACTTTACATTATTTATTCCTCCTCTTATCTGATGCCATATTCGCGTGGGAAAACCAGGTAATTTCCATCAACTGTTTCTGATTTAGCTGACAGTCTGGATGAAGAAATTGGTCTTAATTTGTATTGTGTTTGAGGTATGATCAACAATGGCAGCTCATGTGACACTGCATTCAAGGTATAAATCTGTATTCGCTTGCTGCCTGGAGCTGTAATATTTTATACTTGCACTGATAGGTCCCTGTAATTCAGTTAATTGCACAAATTGTGCTCGCTAACACTGTCCTGATATGTGTGTAATGTTACTAATCCAGTATAGTGCTTGAAACAACAAACCACCCAAATTAATTGTCACATTTTTATGGGTGTACCTTTTCCATGTATGAATTACCATGACTGTACATAAGTGTAAAATAACGTAAAATTTTTTTACAGAGGAAAATTTTTACTTTGATTTGCTGCTTTGGGGTTAAAATGGTATGCATTGCATTTATTTGGATTCTAATTTCTTGCCAATGTACTTTGGGATGGGATATTCTGTTGTTTTTTTTTATCATAAAAAAAGGCCCTCAATTGGGTAGAATACTGGCTGTTACGTCTCCAATTGAAACTTGCAACATGTTGGAAGTTAATGTCCTTGTAATAGAGAAAATGTTGTCGGGTTTATATGCTGAGTGCACTTGTAACCAAGCAATGTGGCACAGTGATTAGGATGATGGACCCACATTTGGGCGGATGATGGTTCAGACCTACATCTGGCCATCCCGATTTAGATTTTCTGTGATTTCCCTAAATCAGTTCAGGCAAATGCTGGTGTGTTCCCTTTGAAAGGGTACGGCTGACTTCCTTCCCTATCCTTCCCTAATGTAATGGGATTGACCTACTGTTTGGTCCCCTCCCCCAGCCACATCTTCATGCTATTTTGATTGATAAATTTGGTGTGTACTCAAAAAAAAGAGTAGTGCCTGTATGGAGTCTGTAATTTCTGCCCTTCCCATGCCAAAGTTATAACCCAGCATACAAGAGTAAACTCATCTACACACTTCGTCACTTTGGTTCCTAGTTAAGTGTGTGTGATCTGCAAGATTTGAGTTCGTACTTGTACATCTCAACATGTAGGAAAGGGTGATGTCACTGAAAGAAATAAAATATCATTGGCAGAATTCATATATGGGGCAACTTAATTGCACATTCAAATAGCACCATTATCTGAAAAGACAAAGTTGATCAAAAAGTGCATGAAAACTAACATTAGTACAATAATCAAATCATCTAAACAAAAATGGTGATGTAACCTATTTAGCAAAAGATAAATTAATAAATAAAGAGAAAAGTGTGTACAGGAGTTAAGATATGAGAGGATTAACTGAGAAAGGGGGCGTGATGAATTGAGCCTGTCTTTTGTAGAGATTGAACATCTGAGGTAATGGAATGTCTAGCATGTGTAACAGAGCAGAAAATAGTAGTGTTTTCTCAGCAAGATGGTGTTGTTGAGTAATACTGGATTTTGTTATTTACATATTTGTTTATAAGTAAATGTAGTCCGTGAATAATAATGTTTACATTTTAGCTGTGGTCAACTTAAGTTTCAAGATCCTTCCTTCCAGATTCCAGTATCCACAAAGAATATTACTCCACCTCTCTCCATTATAGACCCTCAAGTAACACACAAGTTTTGTTGTTTCTTGTGTGAAACAAAAAGATATAACGTAGAAGATCTCAAAGTATCTTATTAACTCACTCCATGACACTTTTGCGAGAAATCTTTAAACCATCTGTTGCATGAATAACATAATTTTGAGGAACTGTATCACAAAATTGAATTGACTTGCCCACTATCTTCCCAAATCAATAAATTGCTTTGTACTTTTTAAATTTTGGCCTTTCAGTTTATCATCTGCTTCTTGGTGTCATGTGTTCATGGTGTATAACCACCTCAGACTGTTGCATTTGAAACTCACATACCTACTTAATGAGTCAACATACTCAGACATCGTGCGTATCAGAATGTACCTGCATGTTGACATGTTCAATGAGGGGGAAGAATTGTGTATCCCAGTAACTCTGTGCACTAATCTACCTGGGTTTACAGCTCCTAATATTGCCTGACAGACCTTTGCTCTAGGGTTCTTCACTTTAAGGCTGATCGTAACTGTTGGTCTAATATCTCCCACCTCTTCCCAAATTCCCCTTTTCTCCCTTTCTCAAAAGTGTCTGTTCTCTCGTCATTAGTGTGTGATGTTCAGTGTACACAGCATTGAAGTTGGAACTCTATGCCAAGCAGAACTATTCCAGTATAAATCTCCAAAATGATAAGAAGCTAAAAGTTAAGTACGTCAATTGTTGAGGTGCGGTACAGTGTTTTCACCATATATTGATATATGGAGATACATATATTCACATATGAACTTTGTTATTGATATCCTTTCCAATTCAAAGATAATAGCAAAGTGCATAGCTACTACACTTGAAGATGGTCTTCACTATTCTGGGTTAAATTTGACTTCAGCACAGAAAGGGGTGAATTAAAATATTTGGCTATTTACCAAATAGCATTAAAAGTCTGGCAGATAGCCAGCCATCATTTAAAAACAAATTAAAAGAATTTCTAAATGACAGTTCATTCTACACAGTGATATGCAGTAGGAAAAAAAGGATGTGATTATATAGTGTAATGAAAACTTATGCTAAACTGACACGTTCCACATCATGAAATGTTGTGTTCATGATTTAGGGAACAAGTTTTAATGTAGTGTAATGCAAATAAAAAGGTTTTGCAGTAAATGTGTATCCATATTTGCCTGTCTCTATTGGACTTTTAGTAGTTACTCAGTTCATAAATTACTTATTGCATCAAAGCAGCTGTTGTTAATTCGCAGTAACATTTATCTAAAAAATAACATGGTAGTTAGAGCTAATGAATGACATGATATATGAGAATTAGTGTAATGTTTTTCATGATGCATTTTGTCTACTTGCCACCTATGTAATTTCTGATATTTATTGGCACTGTTGCAACCACCACCACCAATATGGTATAATAGAAACGGATGCCAATCCATCACCATTACTGCCAAAATATCCTGTTGTGTTCACCAAACTAATTGCGATTTGAACTAGTACTGAGAAAGCTGTGTGGCTGGAATAAAAAAAAACTCACCTAATCCTAACCTGTGTTTCAAATTTTACTAATTTTTTTAATGTCTGGTGTGTATGAACTGCTCTGTATAGTACAGAAAGTATCTTTTATTAGCCAACTACTTTGCTTAGATAAATTAGTATGCACTATGAAATATGTCTTTTTGACAGTTATTGACTCAAGTGAAATTGTAGCATATATGACTTAACCAGCAAAGTTGTTTGTTGTTGTTTTAATTGGGTACTCTATCAGTTGCCAAAGTCAATCAATTATGTTTGTAATTACAATCTATTCTGGGTAAGAAATTACTTACCTAGAAGAAAGGAAAATAGAGAAGGTATTTAAGCTGCACATATCAGCATTTACTTCCAGAAACTCATCTGTGCCTGGAAGGAAGCAAAAGTGCAATTTACAACAGATTGAAATGTCAATATGTATTTAATTTGACAGCTAAAATTTGTGAATAAAGCTATGAAATTAGCACCATTATCGGTTACTTGAATGCACAATTAAGTATCATGGAAAGTGGTTGTGAGTGTAAGCTGCCATGAATGTAACTGTAATGTGCTATAATAACAGTGTGCCATGATATAAAAAATTAATTTTTGTACCAATGCAAATGACAATGTATATAGTCAAATTCATGTAATGGTGCAATGTGTTGCTAGTTAATAAATTAAGAAAGTGACACATGTTTCTAAAATTAGCTTATACAGTCAGTGAACTTCTACAGTGGTTATCTCCTGGTGTGCACTTAGAGGGTACTGCACTGCAAACACTCCATTGGGAGTGTCAGCATGTACGTGGAATTAAGTCACAATAATAAATAATCTTTATTCAACAGAAAATATTTCATTCAGTAAATAAACTGTCACCCCAAACCAGTGAAAGTAATCTGTTAAAAAAAAAGCAGATAATTTTATATATATTGACTTATATGTATACAATATCAATCAGAGTTATAAATTACCAGGTAATGACTCACTAACATAGAACACAATAAATGTTGTTCTAATTTTATTGTTGCCACAATAATGGAAAGTGGTTTAATACACAGAAAGATGTAAACAATCATTCGATAACATATTTTTATAAAGGAAGTATTGTTTTACTTCAAGGACAGAATAGTTTTAAAAAGGTCTGTCTGAAAACTTTGAATGAATAATGAAGATAATGGGTCACAGATAACACATTAGCAATTGGGGGGAGGGGAGGTATATTTACCAGGCACAATTATTCAATTGATGTGAGATTTTGTTTGATGTTAGTCAACCACAGAACTCTTCAAACCACTAAAATTTGTAAGAGCTTGTGCCATGAGCCTTTAACTTTCTTTATAAATTATAGTGCTCATTGTAGGAACTAATGTTTACAAATAACTAGAATAATGTCAGTTGATGTGAATATGTTTTGGGCAACTTTCATACCATCAGTAACAAGGACTATTTATGGGCAGGATTGACACCATAAACTTAAAATTTAAGATAAGTTTTGCACCCTTGTATTATTACTATTCATTTACTACAATTTGTGTGACTGTGTGCTTTTGCCATAGGATGAGTGGTGAGTCATGTGCAAGTCAGTTAATATTCACTATAGCATATAGTGTTGTATAACGACTGTAAAGAAAAATAAATAAATAAATAAATAAATGTGAGGCACAGCCCACTGATAATAAATTCTTAGCCAGTGAGTAGTGCTTCCATGAGTTTATAGAAGTCCTGAAGCTGAGACATTAGTTGCTAGCGGTTGTCTGGGAACCATGTGAGAATGTTTGTATGTACTTTGCAGAAGAGCTGTAATAGGAAAGAGGTCACACTTATTGTCCACAGTTTGCTACTGATAATTTATATATGTGGTCAAAAAGTTGTTTGTCTCCTTCCAGAAACCAATGTAAATAGGGTAAATCCTTTTTCTAACACATGTATGTCTGTTTGGGTAGATTATATAATGAGTCTACATCTACATTTATACTCCGCAAGTCACCCAACGGTTTGTGGCGGAGGGCACTTTACGTGCCACTGTCATTACCTCCCTTTCCTCTCCCTAATGTTGTTCCCAAGACCAGCCAAAATTTGTAACTTCTGGGGCTCTTGTTTTGCGACTCGGATTTTAAAATCAAGATAGAACATTGGATTCTTATTAAAAAGAAATGGAAATTCATATTTTTCCTTTTACAGTTATTTTAGGCATTGAAGTAAAATTTACCGATTAGTCTTTTAAAGCAATGGCAAATTTCTCTCCCAGTCCTAAGCTTTTTGGCTCAGTTTTCTCCCCCCCCCCCCCCCCCCCCTCCGTACCATCTCAACATTGCACTAAGAAGCAAATAAAGAAAAATGTACACAGCAAGCTACTGATTTAGAGTAAAATAAATGAGACTGGGCACATGAACTTGAGATAAAATGGATCAATGGAAAAGGCCATGAATTAGTTTGCCAGAAAGTCGTAAATGGGTGAATTGATAGTTTGCATGGGGAAAGTGAAATTTTGGAAGGATTTACAGTTCCACACACTGAAGTACCTGGAGCAAAATTTATCATATGCTCCCTCCTTTGTCTGTGCAGTACTTATAATTGGGAGTTCATTGTCTCCATATTTCCGTCATGTAAGTAATGTGGTATATCATAAGTGGCCAGAGTGACTGCTAACATTTGACTCCCAATAAGCATAATAAATACGCTGCCTGAAAAATGTAAATTCATGTTGTATATGTGGGATACATTTTGTGTGTTAATGACGAACATAAAGACGTGTGTGTACTTAAAAGCTTCTTTTTGATGAGACACACAAAAGTATCCTTGGTGAAACTGAAGCATGTGCAGTGAAAGCCAAAAATATAAATCCCATATCCAGAACCCGTTTTAAGAGGATAATCAGTTTCATTTTGTTACTTAAAAAAGATTGCTGCACAAATATGGGTTATAAAGGTATAAAAGATGAGAAAGTGCACATTATAGTTCCACTCAGAAACAGGAAAATGTGTCCGTCTGACATTCCATCACATATGCTTGTTGATAAAAAATCCTAGAGGCATCGAACATTAACAGTTAATTTTGATGGGCAATAATGGCATTCTGTGAGCAAGAGTAACAAGATCATCGGTATCCGCACTTTATACAGCTTTCTGCCTTATAAAGTGAAAATTACTTTTGGATGCTTTTGTTTATAGATGAGCATAATTCTGGCTATGTTGCTTGTGATACCTAAATTTCTGAAGCAAATGAATGCTTCCAAAAAATGTAAAAAAGTACAACAGTAAAGAAAAGAGAATGTTTTAACTCTTGTTACTAGACTAATATGTGATTTAGTACCAGAATGGAGTGCACCACTGCTGAAAATTTGTTTCACAGTCGAAAGATTGTGTCTCATTCTAAGGAAAGTCAGTATGGTAGAGATTTGAAAAATTCTGTAGAAAATATATTTTTTGTCCAACTGGAAATTTTGTCATTTGCTAATGAAGATTTAGATTGAGAGGTTTTGCTGACCTCGCCATAGCAGTTTATCGAACATCAGTGGTGTTAATCAATATTCCCTTGGATTATGCAGCTGAAGTTTTTTAATAGTGTGTTATTATTACCTGTTGAACACAAACTTTCTGGTGGATGTTTATGTAAATCACTTTGAAAGTGTAGGGAGCCATCACAGTCTCCTACTTATATTGTTAGCTAGATGCAATATATGTCTCTATTTTCTTGGAGACACATTAGTTGCTTAGAGTTCCTTTTTTTCTGATATCAATTTTGCAACAGCTTAATAAATATTTGTCTGAGTTTGAAGCAATAGTTTATTTAGATTATGAATTGTGATAGTCTGTGAACATCAGTGATTATTTGAGAAATGCCGATTTTTTTTGTTGATAGTGATATAGCATTATAGGTCTGTGTAACATGCCTCACATTTATTCCTACATTGACCACAAGCTATTGATTTTTATATAAATTTCATAAGGCAAGTTAAAGATGTCCTTTGCCCAAAGTTTGACTTGGACATCACAGTGCTTTTGTAGTCAGGGTTCCATTGGAGGTGTTACGTCCTTGTCTTCCTACAATTTTTGAACTGACTTATCCAGATGGTTACAGAGGAATATCTGTTTAATGTGGAGATGAACCACGGTACAACTTGGCAATTTTCGTGTATGCATATCATTGTCAGGGGTGAAAGGAACAGTGAGTGGCAAAAAAATTAGGACCAACTGTGGATTGAACTACAGCTTTTGACACACAGCAAGCTCCTGAGTTAAATTTAATATCTGGATCTTTGGATTTGTAGGTTTGGCGCCACATAAAATTCCACAGTCACACCTAACAAACATTGCATGTGATTTTCCCCCCTCCTAGTTTGGTAGGCATTTTTACACTTGACTAATCACAGCACTAGTACCATGCAACCCTACAGAGCCATGTGGTACGCAAGTAACCTGCTTTGCTATTTAGACTCTGTAAAAGAGTTGAGTGGCACTGTGCTGAAGAGATTCATTGTTGCTTGTCAGTATCAATGGAAATGTCAGAACAAACAAGATTAGCAAGTATTGGACGTGTTTGGCCAGAACTGTGATTCTTCATCCAGTGGGCACAAGGAAATACTGTTGATTTGTAGAGGAACTTTCTTTTGTTGCAGCTCTTAGTTCTGTTAGAACTGATAGAAGAGTGAAATACCAGAAGACTGGCTACTTCAAGCAAATGGTAGATGCTGGAATGCAAGTTTGGTGATTTCACATCTTGGATCATGTGCTGAGTTCCATACACATTTTTCACATTTTGCCAGAACTGTGCAACACTGAGAATTTGAAGCATTTTCAGCTTGAAAGATAGCATATGTGCTAAGAAACATCACTTGCATCATATGATGCACTTGGTCTCCGAAAAATTTTACACAAGATTCAGCAGAGTGAATCCTTTAAGAGTAACAATAGGAACAGTGGTACTGGCTGAAATTGTGTCCCACATCTTTCTAATGTCACATGAATGTTCAAGACCAGGAAGTTTAATCATTTTCTGCTTTGCCACTGTCAGAGAGGTGTAGCAGAGAGCAGTTCCACCTAATTAGTGAAATTCTACTTACAGGAGATATGGATCTTTTTTTTTTTTTTTTTTTTTTTTTTTTACATATCGTGTTGAGCAATAACCAAGATTATAACTGATATGTATAGTAAACAAATGTTCAAAAGTCTTATGTAATTAGAATTTTTGTAGATCGTACACTAATCGTGCACTTCCACTTTTATTTCTGATTGTTTGTTTGGACTCTCTTGCTCATCACCTTCTATAATTTTCATTCTTTTCTAAAAAATTTACTTACTGTTGAATTTATCACAAAGGTAATGGTGTTTTTTAGTCATCGGTCGTCTGACTTGCTTGATGTGACCTGCCATGAATTCCTCTCACCTTCATCTAAAGGGTAGAGCACTTGCACAATATGTCCTCAGTTATTTGTTGAATATATTCCAATTTCTGTATTCCCCTACAGTTCTTATTCTCCACAGCTCAATTTAGTACCTGGAAGTTATTCCCTGAGGTCTTACACATATGTTCTGTCATCTTGTCCCTTCTTCTTGTTGGTATTTCCCATATGTTCCTTCCTTTGCGGATTCTCCGGAGAACTTCCTCATACTTTATCATATCAGTCCACCTAATTTTAAATATTTCTCTGCAGCACTACATCTTAAACACTTCAGTTCTTCTCTGTTCCAGTTTTCCCCTTCTCCATGATTCACTATCACACGATGCTGTGCTCCAAACATATATTATCAGGATTTTCTTCCTTAATTTATGGCCGATGTTTGATGATAGTATTCTTTTTTTGGTCCTCTTTGAGTTGGTCTGCTTTTTATCTCATCCTTGCTTTGCCTGTCATGGTTTTTTTGTTTCCAAGTTAGCAGAATTCTTTAATTTCGTGTCCTTTGTGCTCACCAATTTTGATGTTACACTTCTCACTGTTCTTATTTCTGCTACTTCATTACATTCATCTTTGTTTGGTTTACTCTTCATCGATATTCTGTACTTGGTAGACTGTTCATTCTGTTAAACAGGTCCCTCGGTTCTTCTTCACTTTCATTGAGAATAGCAGTGTCATCAGTAAATCTTATCACTGATATTGTTTCATCCTGTATTTTAACCCATTCTGGAACCTTTCTCTTCTTTCCGTCATTGCTCCTTCCATGTGCTGATTAAACAGCAGGGGCAAAAGACTGCCGCCTTGTCTTGCAACGTTTTTAACTCCAAGCACTTTGTTGTTGGTCTTCCACTCTTAGTGTTTCCTTTTGGTTCTTGTGATACTATTAAAAACATATTCAGAGATAATAAATTGGTAAGTCAGTGTTCTTTATGTTGTGTAATAATTTGAGTTTCAGATTTATTCTGTTGTTCTTGTTTCAGATGTACGAATCCTACTGAATAATGACAATTTGCTGAAGGAGGGTGCGTCTGTGTAAGTAACAGTCATTTTGTCTTGGCAAATTGCAAATAGATGTTCCAGTAGATAATTGATCTTTCCATTAATTTATGCTGGAAGTAGAAAAATTTGTCATTGGAATCCTGGGTGCTGATGCATAGTGAAATTCTGCTGTTTTCAAAAGAACAGCTTTCTTTATTGTGCAGTTGGTTGTGCTGTTAATATTGATTTGTAAAAGGTACCCATAATGACAGATCATGGAAAATGAATTTTTCCTACTTATTATTTCAGAATTATCTTGTTAAGATATATATCAGGGACCGCCAAGAATTCACCATGTGTGCAGACCTCTGTCGCCTGGCTGGGCACTTAACACACCACACTGCCTAAGGAAAGTGATGCATTCAGTTGACAGTGCAGTCATGCAAGGAAGTGTAGATGTCTTTCCTGCAGCTTGGTTTTTCCTATTTCTCAGAAACATAGATCAGAAACAAAACTAATTTTCAATAATAATTATTTTTGGCACTCTAAATGCATAATTAAATTTTTATCTGGTACAAACTGTTGTGTTACAGACAGGTGCAGGCAATTTCAGAGATTTTTGTCACTCAGGTTGCCACATAATCCTGATGGATTTATTTTCATAATAATAAAAAAAAGTCTTTAGCCACATATTGTAAAACATCTGCAGCCTCATTTCCCAAGGAAAACAACTTTGAACACCTGAACAGTTTTAATCTAAAAGAATTTGTCTTATAAACTAGGTTGGTGATTCTTCTCGAAAACTGGAATTCTCAGGGAATTACATTTTACCTGGGAAAATTGAGGAAATTTCAGGAAACTGCATTTGTAACCTAGCATTGAAAATTAATTTTATTGAGTTCTGTAAATCACAAATTTTAAAATGCTTAATATCTCAAAATAAGTTAAGAGTATGAATATTATTTCATATAAATTATCAGTGTTAAAAAACTGCAATTAACTGTGCTCATATCTGGTATACTGTTAGTCTGTGAAGAAAGAAAATTCATTATTGTGGTATTCTACCATTTCCCCCCCCCCCCCCCTCCCCCCACTTCCTACTTGCCATTAATTTATCAGGAGCTTCTTGACACCATCTTCCTCCTCACACCTGGAAGTCTTAGTTGTTTAAATAGCCACCTCGTAAACGGGAATAAGAGTGCAGATCAGTCAGTTCCGTCTGCACAAGCACGGGGATACTTTCAACCGAAAAGACAAATGGCCTCACAAACAGCTTGGAAACTGATATAAAGTTTGCAGTGTACTGAAAATGTTTGGAAAACTGTTATAATTCCTTCACTGCCTAAACAAATTCTTCAGAATTTGCATTTTCTGTAATGCCAGTGAGTGTAAAATATTTATCAGAATTTGTTCCTTCCTAAACACAATTTTCTTTTTAAATGCATGTCTATCAAATCAGAAATAAGTTGTTTCCCACCTTCTGTTCGCTTACTGTGAGCAGCTTGTAGCAAAGTCTACTTTGAGAGATCTGCAATCCATTCAGGAAGCTTTAATTTTCATTCCTGCTTTCCTTTTTCTTTCAAAAATTCAACAATATGGTTTTAAAACGAATTATTACGGACATGCCGCTTGACTTATCCAATGCACTTTGCAATAATTTGTAAGTTTCTTTTCATCCAATTCCATCAAAAACTTTTGCAACTTACAGTGGAATAATGCCTGTTCCTTCAGAAAATTTACTATTTGTACTACGAATTTAATCACATGCTTCATGCCTGCAAATTCAGCACAAAGTGCAACTTGAAGTACGGAACAATGAATCCTGTATAACTCGTCTTTTGATCATTGTAAGTTTTTGCCATTTCATCATCAACTGAACCTGTAAGCTATTTCTGAAGCGTGTTACTATATCATTCAGTAACAAATATGTACTATCTGTCAACTACACAACTGCATAATAGAAATTGAGAATTCTCATCCCTTTCTACTGTGATTTCCATTCATTTTTGACAGTAGATCGCTAGACTTGCCTAATTTTGTGCAAACAGCTGTTGGACCTGTGAAATCCTTTATACCCAGAATATATAGTGAAGGATAAACAGCACTAGCACTGTAATTCTGCTGAACTGAAGGAAGTCGTGCCAACCGATAAATGCTGCACCACACTGCTAAATGAAATGTCGCACTGTACAGAGTACTTCTGAGAAAGAATCGGGCAAAACGGAGATGACAAAGCCACAGACTGTGTGCACGCATGGATGCAGTTTTGCATGCCATGGCTGACTCAACCATAAATGAAGAACAGAAAAAGTTTTTATTACCCTACAACTCCACTAATCTCTCAGAAACTTTGTACTCCAGGTTACATTTTTACAACTTCTTTTTTCCCTTTTATGTATGATCACAGTTTTATCATTGTTTATGCAGTTGGATCCCAACAATAGAATGTTCTCGGTTGTTCTGCTGTTTTCCCTAATAAGGTTTTCAAAGTGTCTCTTCGAGAACAATTTACAAATTGTGATGCGGAGTTACATGGCATTTTGATGGCACTGGAGAGGATTCAGACATCACCGTACAAGATTACTTGTCTGTTCTGACTCGCTTAGTGCTCTATAAGCGCTTCACCAAATGTATCCAGCAGTGCCGCTGCAGGAGATAAAGCAGTGTCTACGAATACCCGCGATGCATAATTTCTTTCAGGCTCATTTCTTCAATTGCAGTCATTTTGCAGAAACTGGGGAAAAACGTAAGGGCCTCCTCTGATGGAAATTCTGTGACATATTTGCATTTTGAAGGATCTCATGAGATGTTCCACCTCGCCATTAGATTGTGGATGTACTGCAAATGCCATTATGTGGCGGATACCATCGTGAGAACAAAAATCTTCAAAGTACTAAGTCAAAAATTGATGACCATTG
The DNA here is from genome assembly GCF_023897955.1 of Schistocerca gregaria. Taxonomy (NCBI): domain Eukaryota; kingdom Metazoa; phylum Arthropoda; class Insecta; order Orthoptera; family Acrididae; genus Schistocerca; species Schistocerca gregaria. Next base: position 178,000,046 of record NC_064931.1, on the reverse strand, counting down.
TCCGAAACAACTGAACAAGGTAAGAAGGCAACACACTACACATTTCATCAAAAGACAGTGAGGCCAGTTCTGACAAAGGGGCTAATTAACACAACTGGTACATACAACGAGGAATCCGTGATAAAAACGAAACCTTAAAAGTTTCTTTGCCTGTCACCCAAAATGCAACGAAGTACTGGCAGAGACCTGAGACAGTGGATGCTGAACAGTTAATGTAGCCATGAGAAGGGATTGAAGTACCATCTCTGTGAATAAGTTACACAAAAAATCGGTCACTGAAATTGAGTACATGAAAGTTGTACTTACCGCCACTTGTGTTCTGACTCTGAACACAGTCGTAAGAAACCAACTATTTAATAACAGGGGCTGGTACATGGTTATATAAGAAGCATTTACTAGCCATGTCCACTTGCTATCCGCTGTGGGCGATAGAAGCGCCAGACCAGCGTTGGCAGCCTGTGGTGGAGACCTGAAGCATCCAACTGTTGCCATGGTAGTGGCGGGAGCTGTTCTGTAATGTGTGGGTTACTACAATAGCAAGTTGTCATTTTTTGTATGTAAGTGTTGTAAATTTTTTTTTATATGTAAAAGTTCTGGACAGTGCTTAGGATGTTGGCTTAACAATGTATGCCACAACGTCCTATGTAATTCACTTTTTATCACTTTGTTATGGTAAATTGTTGCAACTTTAGAGCTGTATTTTAGTTTTTCTTTCTATTTCATTACCGAAAGTGGTGAGCACAATTATCTTTTAAGGAGTTTTCTGGGAGACAGGCAGAACCAATTAACTTGATTCACATCTCTTAGTTTTTTCCTCCTGCTCTTAATTAAAAATTGGTAAATGTAACTCAAATATAGTATGTAGTATAGAGCCTCACTTGTATATTACAGTTTACCAATGGCCAGTTTTGGATGATAAATATACATTATCGAGTTTCAATTAGTGATGGTGCTACCACTTTGCCATGTGCGTGAGGCAATGAGACTACTTTTAACTGATTGTCTGCAGCCATTTGTTTTTCTAATTAAAATTGCAATTCCTTATTCTTTAAGATCCAGCATGAGACGTTGTGTCCTTAGCGAAAATACAAGCAACAAGACATGGTCCAACCATACCTGATAACACACTGTTGGTTTCTCTTATTTTCATTATCATTTTGATTTGAATTGGAACTTTAGTATCAGTAATGTATTCTGCATTAAGTATGTGCGGCTTATACTGTGCTATTTTCATTCTTTCTCTGTCCTTTCAGTGCATTTGCTCATTACAACAAGGATCAGCTGACACCAGTGAAAATAGAAGGATCTGAACAGGCAGTCCTTATTACTGAACATAATGACCTTGGTTCTTCAAGATTTTATGATCCTAGATCAAGACAGAGTTTCAGATATGATCACTTGAGGAAAGAAGCATCAGACTATCAGGTAATCTATATATAAATACATCCCCTCTGTTTTTCTCGCCCATCTTCCCCTACACCATCTCCTCCACTTGTCCCTTTCTTCTCTCTGTAAGTTGGAGAGCCTGTTCCCCACCACCCCAGCCCACCTCTAGCACTTATAACCTAATCACTACAACTTATTCAACTTATTGCTAACAATATTACCCTGTTTGTAGCAGTGTCACAAGATTCTTGGATAGCACCTTATTGGTTTAAGGAAATAGTGTATTTATTGATTCAAAAACTGATAAAATATTCAGTGCATGCTTTAGAAATTAATATGAGAGAGGACTAATTTAATTATAGCTATTTGTGAGAGATTTTTCTAATTACTCATAATCTCGGCCTTCATTTTCGTTATAATTATAAAACATAATGGGATTTTCTACTGAAACACTACATTGAAGCAATGCTTTGTGGCAGAGGATGTTCCTTGAAAAGTAGTAGTGAATATTTTTTTCCCTGTGTGTAAGGTAAAAAAATCCAATAAAGTTGTCATTAATTGTGACTAGAGTAACAGCTTTTAGAGTCATTGTAATCCATTATTTTTATCACATTGTTACGATCGTGAAATGAAATTTTAGTTAAGGTTTGAATTGGAAACTGATCCACAGGTTGTGCCAAACGTGATCTGTATTATATTACCTTAATTTTTGTCCAGAAAGTTAGTATGACAATACTATAACATTCCAATTACTGATAAATGGAATGTTCTCTGTCTTCTTATGAACATACCAAGCTAGGTGTTGCCAGTGGTTAGCATACTGGCCTCATATTCAGGAGGATGCTGGTTCAAATCCAAGTCTGCCCATCCTGATTTAGGTTTTCCACGATTTCCCTAAATCGATTAAGGCAAATGCTGGAATTGTTTCTGTGGAAAAGGCACAGCCCAATTGCTTCCTCCTCCTCAACCAGTGTGAGCTTGTACTGTTTCTTCAGTGACTGTGTTGTCATTTGTCATTAAACACTAATCTTCTTCCTCTTTTGAATAAAGTGGATGTAATTTAAATAAAATAATAGATAAAGCAGTAATAAATCATGTAGGAAGTTGGACAAAAATTTTGGTAAATTCTCTCACTGTTGTCTAATTTCTGTAAATAAAAAAAGATGAAATGTGGTATACCTCAACATTGCAAAAGAAAATGCTGTACACAATATAAATCTTAGTCATTGTGGATAAAATAGATATAAAAGTGTTTGATCAGAGGCAAAAGAAAGTCCAACAATGTTAAAGTGCCACAGCAATTTGTATGTCTGTTTGAATACTATAACATGAAGCAGATAACACAAAAAAGTAACTTCGAAAGGAAAGATAATTTTCTTCTGTATTCTTGGAAACGTAATATATTTAACTTCTGACACTTTAAATGCTTTAAAACAGAGATATTGTAAGTAGCAAGCTTAAGTCTCTTCTATCATTTTTCAGGTTTTGCTGTATTCTACGATGATTATGAAACCAGTTGTAAACATTTATTAATACTTCATACTTTTACTTTTGAAGCACTGGGAACCAGATGCCGTATCTGAACCTTGGAGAGCGGCCTTGGATGCAGAGTTCGGCCACTACATTGCCAGCCATTATAAACACGGTGTATGTAGTGTTTTTGGCAAAAGTGATGGTGATGAAATTACACTCACTGCTTGTATAGAAGATCATCAGTTCCAGCCCAAAAATTACTGGTGTGTAACCATTATTTCAATTGGAATGAGGTCATGCACACAATTATGGTAGAGTAACTCACATTTTATTAGAGATGAGCGAGAATAGAATTGATCTCGATTTATACTGTGTTCTTAGTTTAATTAGCTTTGAGGCTGTTGTCCCCAAATCTTAAAATAGTCACATTGCTGTATGTTTCCAAATACAGCTGATGTATGAAAGTTGTCTCCTATTGCACTAACCTGAATTGATCAACATCTTCGTCATTTGTCAATTTTGTGTGTGTGTGTGGGGGGGGGGGGGAGGGGGGGGGGAGATAGGAGGCTGGTCAGCTCATTCTGCAGGTCTCTTCTAGAAGGACTATTTTCTCGTCCCCTATATGTTGACATTGTTATTTACAAAATAAATAAGTGAAATAAAAACTGCTAACATATACAGAGCTGACAAAGGTCATGGGATAGTGATATGCACATACACAGACAGTGGTAGTATCATGTACAAGGTATGAGGGCAGTGCTTTAGTGGAGCTGTAATTTGTACTCGCGATTTATGTGAAAAGGTTTCCGATGTGATCGTGACCGAATGGTGCGAATTAAGACTCTGAAACTGAAATGGGTGTTGGAGCTAAACACATGGGACGTTTCTTTTGAGAAGCAGTTAGGGAATTCAGTATTCGAAGAGTCACAGGATCAAGAGTGTGCCGAGAATACCAAATTTCAGGCATTACCTCTCACGAAGTACAATGCAGTGGCCAATGGTCTTCACTTAACAACAAAGAGCAGTGGCATTTGCGTAGAGTTGTCAGTGCTAACAGACAGTCAAAACAGTGTGAAATGACCACAGAAATCAATGTGGGTTGTACAACAACTAAAAAGGGGTTCATCCAATTTATTTTTAGAGATATAGAGATGGGTGAAATATTGTTTTTTATTAATTTGTGAAAGAAAATCCAAAAATGTTGTAACCAATTGGCTGGTGTCAATATTATTGGTTACATTTTCATAAAATGACAAAAATATTGAAACATTGAGGGATTTTAATTTTTTCCACAACTGTGTAAAGCAGGCCATTCCATCAGTGCCGTATTGGGCATGAGCACGTGCGAGTGCCTTTCAGCTCACCTGCGGGCAGGCACTGGTTGTGTAGGCAAGCCACTAAACAGCCAAATTGCATGCTTTCTCTGCATTCGTGATCTGCTTGGCCGTTGCTGACCACCTGTGCTCGGTCAACAGACTATAATCACCTATGCTACAAGGCCCATCTGCATGCAATGATATGTCTACACAGATATCTGTGTTGACAATAAATCACTGCATATTTTATATGTCAGCACAACACAAATTGTTATCTACTGCTCATGTCACCTATCAGTCTAAGAAGGAAATTTCAGTAGCAAGGACTAAACTCTGAAATTTTTAATGGAGGAAATTCTGTTAAGGCTTTTGTTCACAACCCATGGTCCAAAAAAAGTATACAAAATATAAGAAACAGAAAATGGTCCAGGCAGTGGCTGCTGAACCAAAAGTAGTTTTCATGCAGAAGTTTTCTTTGCAAGTTGCAAGGCAAACCCAGTGATTGCCATAAGTCTTACTTGCAGATGGATTTGGGAACAATTATCTTTTGACACTCATAATTCCTCACATAACACAGAAAAATTCTCATATGAGAGAGTAATTCCCCCAAGTGAATGGCTAGTGGTTACATTAAGATTCCTGGAAGTAGGAAGAAGGTGCAAGGATCTAGAATTTTATACAGAAATTTCAAAGTGAGAATTGATTGAAATCTTACCCAACACATGTGAAGCTGTTTACACCTTCCGTGAGGAGAATTTCATGAACCCAAATGAAGTACCTCAATTCTGAGAGTTTTAAACATGTTGGTTAGTTTCTTTCATGAGTCAGAACTTTGTTCCATGCCTCAATTCCACCAGGAACTTGTTATATGCTTTTGCACCAAAGTATAAAACTCCATTTCGAACTCTAGACAGTGATTCATAGTCTGTCTGGAAAGTTCTGCTGCTAGGGTTGTAGTAGTGAATTCTACATGTCACCTCTAATTCATTCTTGTTATGAACCACGCGGTACATTAGAAGTAAACCAAGTACAGTAAAGGCACTGTTGCAAGACTTTCATTATCAGCTTAACACAATATTCCGACTATACTCTTCTTTAGAATAAATAGCTAGCGCCCTTTGTTTTTTCTGTACAGTTGCATAATGTGATACATTCTAAGTGCAAAGCAAGCAAAATTGAGAATTTTGGTTAAGTTATCAACATGTTGTGTCATCTCTGTTTCATGAAATGATTACTATTGTTATCATCACTCAGAAAGCAGAGGTAAAAGTATCACAAACTTGGTCTATATATTTTATTGTTCCCAGTGCCGGATCGAATAGATTTTGTTACTTGGCAGTGAACAGTCCACAGCTGCACCCACCCCCCTTTTCGCTGTAGTGTCAGCTGCTAGTAATTTCTCTATTAAATGAATTATAAGCATCTGCCTTCTTATCTGGATTGCTGTGTTCCTTGCTCTTAGTTTCCCACAAACATGTGTGACACAAACAACAAATTCAGCAATGAGCTCCCTAGAGCACTGACATTTATCTGTCTTTTAAAATTCATTGTGCTCAGAGACAAAAGAAACAATAGACTGAACAAAAAGCTGAGGCAAATAAGTTTTGCATGTCAGATTTGCAGCAAACTCATGTCCACATAGTAAGATTTGTCTGTGCAGATCAGGTTGGTGCTCACAGATTTGAGCACTTTTGCTCACACCTCCAGACTGGTCTTCCAGATTTGCACACATCTTCTGTCCAAATGCAACTATCTGTCTGTGCAGAAGTGGTGTGCACAAACAGCAGTTTGTCGTTGTACCTGGGAAGACGTCTCCCGCAGTCAGAGACAAAATGTCAGGGTCAAGTTTTATACATCGACCACGGCCTATCAGCCCGGAAGTTTTAAGTGAAGATCTTTGTGTGTGAAGACTGATGCAAGACTGTCTGCATGTCAGTTGTTTGCCCATCCCTACCCACCCCAAGTCAATGACCGCCCGGCTGCCCTTGGCGAGCAATCTGAAACGGATCAGTGTAGACTATTTCATAGTAACAGAGATGGCATAATGAGAAATTTGAGTGGCATTTTGAATGTAATTCTATTGCTATAACAAGTAATACATTTTATAATGTGTAGCATTAACAGTAACCATTAATTGTATTAATCTGGAAATTATTTCAGGAATGGACGGTGGCGATCACAGTGGTCAGTCACATTTACCTCTGGAACAGCAGAGTTACGTGGCCTGCTGAAAGTACAAGTGCATTATTATGAAGATGGGAATGTTCAACTAGTTAGTTCCAAGGATGTCAAGGAATCCCTCATAATTAGTGTGAGTGTAATTTTTTTACCACCATTGCTTGAAGGTTGTCCAATTTTGTATGTAATAAACAGTCATGGGTGTCACCGGCACTAAATTATTTGGGGAAAGGGGGGGGGGGGGGGGGGATTGAGACTCAGGAGATGGGATATAGATAACAAGGGAATCCAAACGGGAGATCCTCTTGGGGGGGGGGGGGGGGGAGAAGCGGGAGAATTAGGACCTAAAATCCCATTTTGGAGCATTCATACTGCTTCAGACCATATATTGGAATGGCAGTTTCTACTCTTACAGCAAGAAAATTTAGGCCTAGATTAAAAGATATTTTATGAGTACTGAGTGTAAAAGTAATAGATGAAGACCTCTACATTTTAAATACTCCATTAGTTTGATAAATAAAACCAGTTTAAAAAATTGAAAACAATCTGCCAGTAAAAATAATATACACTCCTGGAAATTGAAATAAGAACACCGTGAATTCATTGTCCCAGAAAGGGGAAACTTTATTGACACATTCCTGGGGTCAGATACATCACATGATCACACTGACAGAACCACAGGCACATAGACACAGGCAACAGAGCATGCACAATGTCGGCACTAGTACAGTGTATATCCACCTTTTGCAGCAATGCAGGCTGCTATTCTCCCATGGAGACGATCGTAGAGATGCTGGATGTAGTCCTGTGGAACGGCTAGCCATGCCATTTCCACCCGGCGCGTCAGTTGGACCAGCGTTCGTGCTGGACGTGCAGACCGCATGAGACGACGCTTCATCCAGTCCCAAACATGCTCAATGGGGGACAGATCCGGAGATCTTGCTGGCCAGGGTAGTTGACTTACACCTTCTAGAGCACGTTGGGTGGCACGGGATACATGCGGACATGCATTGTCCTGTTGGAACAGCAAGTTCCCTTGCCGGTCTAGGAATGGTAGAACGATGGGTTCGATGATGGTTTGGATGTACAGTGCACTATTCAGTGTCCCCTCGACGATCACCAGAGGTGTACGGCCAGTGTAGGAGATCGCTCCCCACACCATGATGCCGGGTGTTGGCCCTGTGTGCCTCGGTCGTATGCAGTCCTGATTGTGGCACTCACCTGCACGGCGCCAAACACGCATACGACCATCATTGGCACCAAGGCAGAAGCGACTCTCATCGCTGAAGACGACACGTCTCCATTTGTCCCTCCATTCACGCCTGTCGCGACACCACTGGAGGCGGGCTGCACGAAGTTGGGGCGTGAGCGGAAGACGGCCTAACGGTGTGTGGGACCGTAGCCCAGCTTCATGGAGACGGTTGCGAATGGAAGATACCCCAGGAGCAACAGTGTCCCTAGTTTGCTGGAAAGTGGCGGTGCGGTCGCCTACGGCACTGCGTAGGATCCTACGGTCTTGGCGTGCATCCGTGCGTCGCTGCGGTCCGGTCCCAGGTCGACGGGCACGTGCACCTTCCGCCGACCACTGGCGACAACATCGATGTACTGTGGAGACCTCACGCCCCACGTGTTGAGCAATTCGGCGGTACGTCCACCCGGCCTCCCGCATGCCCACTATACGCCCTCGCTCAAAGTCCATCAACTGCACATACGGTTCACGTCCACGCTGTCGCGGCATGCTACTAGTGTTAAAGACTGCGATGGAGCTCCGTATGCCACGGTAAACTGGCTGACACTGACGGCGGCGGTGCACAAATGCTGCGCAGCTAGCGCCATTCGACGGCCAACACCGCAGTTCCTGGTGTGTCCGCTGTGCCGTGCGTGTGATCATTACTTGTACAGCCCTCTCGCAGTGTCCAGAGCAAGTATGGTGGGTCTGACACACCGGTGTCAATGTGTTCTTTTTTCCATTTCCAGGAGTGTATTTCATTGTTTGAAGTACTTCTTAAACACGGAGAGCCCTGGAAACCTATTGCCTTAAAAGAATACCGTACAGACATTAACATTCCATAGTTTTACTTCACTGAGTAATATGTGCAAAGCCACTACACGTATATTGCTAGTTTATAATAAACCTGTTGGTAGGAAAGAATCAGAAATGTAACATGTAGTGAATTGGCTGCATGCTATGTTTAGATCAGTTGAAAAGTCTCTAAATTCCTATGAACCGGGCATTCTATTCCATTTTAGTGGTAAAATTGAGTAAATTGGAACACACATTGTAATAAATATTTAGTTGCTATCATTCCTTTGCCTTTAAAAACAGACTGTTTGTGAATTGCTTTGAGCTCTCTTCATATCAATTCCTCTTGACATATGCACTGACTGTGAATTTACTACAGACACCAGACTGTAAGTGATTGTTGCTTGAGTGTTTGGTAGCCATGTGCCTCCTGGCCAAACCCCTCAAATGTAAGCAAAACCAAGAAGATTCATGCTTATCTATCTTAGTCCTTCACGTCTTTGTAGCCATACCAACACAATTCATGAAAACTTGGAATATTGACTTTTTAGTGAATAATGTAAGTAGACTTCATTTACCAACACATTAGTAAATGTTGCAAATCATTAATTCATGAGAGTGTATAGAATGTGTAATTAGTTTGGATATGTTCATTCAGTGGTGTCAATTCTTTGTCAACTAAGGCTAAAAAAAAATTTAATTATGTTTCAAAAACTATTGATGGTGGTGCAGGGTGCTGGAGGGGTAGACATACGCCGCTCCCCCCCCCCCCCCCTCCCCCCCCCTCCCCCCCCCCCCCTGGAGTCATGCCCATGAATATAGTGGCAGCAAAAGATTGCGTGAAAAATAATGTGAAATCTACAGTTTACCGACATTACATGAAATTTGGTAATTTCCTGTGCCCATGTAGTTCTGAAGATAGTAGTTTACCAATATCGATATTTTTTTCCCCCCCAACTCTGAGAATTGCATGTCAACTTAAAATAACAGTTGATTTCCTGCACAAAGAACTATGGCTCTAGATGTGATGTCAAATGAACTACATTATAGTAAAAACAAAGATTCCAAGATTTACCAAGCGGGAAAGCGCCGGCAGACAGGCACAATGAACAAAACACACACACACACACACACACACACAGAATTACTAGCTTTCGCAACCGATGGTTGCTTCTTCAGGAAAGAGGGAAGGAGAGGGAAAGACGAAAGGATGTGGTTTTTAAGGGAGAGGGTACATGAGCACCAGAATTAGAACTGACGCCGGTAAAGAGTTAACACCTGAAATACAAGTAGATCGAGAAGTAAAACAACAAGAGTGTGGCTTGTTACCAACATTATTTAATATCTATGTAGATGATATGATCAAAGAATGGAAAAGGCACAAATACTGGGAGGAATAAACACATTGGCATTATGTTATTCGTAATGACGAAGTTATCATACAAGACAAAAAAAAAATATAAATGGCTTTACATAAATTGAATAAGAAAAGTCTCACTATACAGATAAATAGAACTAAAACCATTTCCTTTTTAGGTATTCATCCAATACAAACAAAAATAGTCCTCAACAATAAACCAATAGAATGGGTAGCCCATTTGAAGTATGTAGGAGGTGACATTTGATATGGTAAAGACATGGATATCCAGAAAAAAACTAATACTTGTCAGCATATATGTAGCACAGTGAGGGGAATACTTAACAAGCATAAACATGGAATGAGAGACAACTGAAATTTTATAAAATCATTGCAGTTCCCACTTTATTACGAGTCATTCAATAATCAGAGAGACCAATTGGTCTGGAGAAAAGAGCGTTTATTTTTACAAAACAATACTTTTCAACATAATCCCCTTGAACATTTATGCACTTGTTCCAATGGGCTAGAAGCTTTTTTTATTCCAGCTGCAAAGAGCTCTTTATCTTGATGTTTGAACCAATTTCTCACAAACTTTTTCACGTCCTCATTTTCCTGGAACCTCTTCCCATGTAATGCCTCCTTCAGTGCACCAAACAAATGGAAATCACTAGGTGCTAAATCAGGACTGTAAGGGGGATGAGGCAGTACTTCCCAGCCCATTTTGTCGGTGGTTTTACGAGTTAGTTGAGCAATATGAGGACATGCATTGTCCTGCTGGAGAATCACACCTCTCCTCTGAGATCCACGACGTCTCTTCCTCATGGCTGGCTTCACCTTGTTTAAAAGCATTTCCGAATAGTATTGGCTGATCATTGTATGTTTCTCTTCAAGATAATCGCAAAAAACTGGACCTTCAGCATCCCAAAACACTGTCAACATGATTTTTTTTTTTTTTTTTGCTTATACTTGGGTTTTGAATTTTTTCTTGACAGGTGAGTTAGTGTGCTTCCACTTCGTGCTTTATCTTTTTGATTCTGGCTCACAATAGTGAACCCAAGTTTCACCACAAGTTAAAGTTTTGTTGAGGAATTGCTCGCCTTCTCTTTCATAATGTTCCTTTAGCTCTGTGCACACCGTCAACCTTGTTTCCTTGTGTAGTCGTATCAACTCCTTTGGGACCCATCTTGCACATGTTTCGCTTGTTACAGATGTTATGAACTGTACCAGTACTAACTTGGACCTTATCAACTTATCATTTCCACAGTCACACGGCAGTTGGCACAAATAATGTCATCAGTTCTACTTAAAAGTGAGGTAGTTGAAACTGCAACTGTTCCGCCAGAATTGTGTTCCTCATCCACTAAGTCGTGATCAATTTTGAATTGCTCTACCCACTTGTAACAATTTGCACAATTCATACAGCCTTCACCATAAACTTTAGACATTCCACAGTATATATTCCTTGGTTTCTCACCTTCACCAAGTAAAAATCGAATAACATAACATTCTTCAAGTGGTGGTGGTTAGTGTTTAACGTCCCGTCGACAATGAGGTCATTAGAGACGGAGCGCAAGCTCGAGTTAGGGAAGGATTGGGAAGGAAATTGGCCGTGCCCTTTCAAAGGAACCATCCCGGCATTTGCCTGAAACGATTTAGGGAAATCACGGAAAACCTAAATCAGGATGGCCGGAGACGGGATTGAACCGTCGTCCTCCCGAATGCGAGTCCAGTGTGCTAACCACTGCGCCACCTTGCTCGGTATTCTTCAAGTAATGTGGATGTTCCAAGAAGACTTGCCACCTTGAAATGTATTTTTAAGGTTATAAAAAAAAAAAAAAAAAAAAAAAAAAAAAACAATGTTAGTACATCAGCTGATCAGGGCTCAGCCCAGTGATGCTAACTTACCCTACTAACAATTTCTTCCCCAGACCAATTTGTGTCTCTAATTATTGAATGACCTTCGTATATAGGGTTGCAAGTTGGGTGCTGAGAACTAAAGATTTGTGGCAATTAGAAGCATCAGAAATGAAATTTTTAAGATCTGCAAAAGGCTGCACGAAGGACAACAAAATTAGGAATGAAGTGATAAGGGAAGATTAAGTATGCAACCAGTGATCCAAAAGGCAATCTAATACAAAGAAAAATTGGGAGAACATATACTTTGTAAGCACAGAGACTTCCTGAACTAGCAATTCATTATAAACAATGGAGCAAGGGAAGTGTGGAAAGACCAAGGATAATATGGTGAGACTGAAACAATCTTTAGGTGTAACCTCTGGAATAGCAGAAGAAGATGGTGATGGAATAAGAAAGCGTAAATGTAAAGAATTACCAAATATGGCACTAAGTTTTTTCAAACTTGTAAATCAATGTTATAGGTGATTGTTTTCAACTTAATACGGGCCCCACCCTATGCAACAGATCATGTTGTCACCATAAACTTTAATCACAAAACAGTGAAAATAATATTGAATGGATAATGAAATAAATAATCTTTGTTTTTGTTCATGTTTGCATTAAATCACATGTCCACTACTGTGATTGGTTGATAGGAGCAAACCGAGCTTGGCACAATGTTGCTTTGCATGTTCATGAAACTAAAGTGCTGTATTTGGTGAGTCTCTTACTGATGCTTGAATACTATGAAAATATGAAGTTTAAGTGATGCTTAATGTTAAAAATCTCTTCATACCACATCATTTGTGGTACTATTTGTGCGCACAAATATCGTGAAATCTGACATACCTGAAGAAAACATTACCTTGTATTCCAAGTTAAGAATGAAGGCTTCTGTATCACTGTGGGAAAATGAATTTTTGATGATTAAACCAGTAAGGTTTTGAGATACACAAAAGGACTTAATCTTCAGCCAGATGTGAAGAAAACACTGAAACACATTGGCTTGCTGCTTCAAATTTGACCACCGCTTATGGCCACAGATGTATATCTGAAGTTTGTGTTCACAACTCTAGGTTCTCATTTAGATAATCTGATGGGGTCAAAGTCCTTTATAATTTAGTGGAAAAGCAACTTGCCATGCCAGCAGGATACATGGAGGTTGTCACAAAATGTCTGGTGTTGTGCTGAGGGCAGTTTGTGTTCCATGTTCAAATTCAGATTCCTGGCAATTGTTTCTTTGTACTGAAGTATTATCAGGTCTTTGGCATAAAGTTTCAGAAAACAACTTTGCCAATATTGCAATACCTTCTTTTAAAAAGATTTGACCGTGTATGGTTACAAAGCTCTTTTTTCTGTAACTGATAAAGTGTAATGGATTCAATATAAATTATTTCTTTTTTAACATTGTATGTAAATATGATTTGTGATGTCAATAAATACAATCTAATTGATTGGTACAGTTTCATTTTCAATGTAATACTGAAAAAACTAAGACAAAATTAGGAATGCACAATACTTAAAAAACAAGCTGTCAAAAATGAATGCCAAAATCGGAGGAAAAAATACTAAAATTGACAGAAAATAACACCAAAATTGGTAAAACGTAACAGCAAAATTGGCCATAAAATAAAACTATTTTTTCGTGTCCCTAGTAATACAATGTAGTACATGTTTCTAAGTTGATACATATGATCATTATGTTAATAAATGTGTAAATCAAAGTGTGCAGAACAAGCAAGTAGAATTAATGCTGTCCAGTGTGTGTACTGACAGGACTTTTCAGTTTTTGAGATATGACTGAAGGGCAGTTGGACCATATGATTGATGGGACACATTATAGCTGCAGCAATCATTACTAATAATGAATTTTGTGTCTCAGTGGCCAGGTATCATTGGATGCTACTTGCCACTTCAGTGACTTCTGTGTCCTTAATCTACCCCAGTTACCCAACCAGGAAAAGGGGACATACTGTTCAGCGTGAAATACAAAATATTCCATGTGACACCTTACATCATTGAGAGGTGAAGGCTGGATTAAAGGCAGATTCAAAATTGTCATGGTCTGATGATTGGGATTCATTTGTGCAACCTCTTAGTTTCCATGTATGCGCTAGCGCTATAAATTGTACGTGTAAACACAGTAAAAAAGGAAATATATACAGCATTAAAATTTGTTTATCAGTAAGACAGTTATAATGAAGGCATATAAGGATAATAAAAAGAAATCACAATGCAGTAGTGTGACACAATTAAGTGAAGGTAAAAAAAAAAGTTGCGCTATCGGGTGATGTTAGGCAATTGCCACTGTACATTTCAGATTATTGACTGAAGAATTCATGTGAAAAGTTCTGTATCTAGAAAAGTGAAAATGCTACTTGAAACATTCTGTTCTGATTACGAGATGTTGCAAAATGGAGAACTGTTGGTTTGAAAATGAAGAGACAAAAGTGTTATATTATTACTTTCAGGACAGATTTGTGTTTAAAGTAACACACATGATGCATAAGAGAGTATATGAAACATTCTACTTACTGGATAAAATAAACAAGGAAAAATAATCTTACAGCATCCAATGGAACGGCAATTTATCATCTGTTCAGAAAAGATTATGAGATAATGTTATTGCAGATCAGTGGGACATTTATCAAGAAACTTAAATAACTACAGTAAAATTGGTACATTAAAAAGTCAAATAAGTGTAATGTAAATCTTTGTTATGAAAGTTGCTAAATAATTTGAACATTGTGTATAACTGGTGGTACCAGGTCTGATGGTAGGAAGACGTAGAAGCAATTCATAGGCGGGCTGCTAGATTTGTTACCAGTAGCTTCCCACAACACGTGTTACAGAGATGCTTCAGAAACTCAAATAGTAATCCCTGGAGGGAAGGTGGTGTTTTTTTTTCGAGAAAACCTATTGAGAAAATTCAGAGAACCGGCATTTGAAGCTGACTGCCAAAGGATTCCACTGATGCCAACATACATCGCGTGTAAGGACCACAAAGATAAGATACGAGATTGCTTCCATTCTCTAGTGAAGTAACATCATTCTTCTTCACTTTTTGAACTGCTAAATGCAGTGTCAGATTGAAAGCACTGCCTCAACAACAGTACAGGGCAGAGGATGAAAGCACACACTTTGTTGTCTAGTATCCAAAGCTGCATACAGTAAAAGCAATACCTAATACCAACCACCTCAAGCAAAACATGACAGCCAGGATACAAAAGTAGCACTGGATGCTATCTAATGGCCAAACAGATATCAGTGCTGAAACAGATACAGGCCAGTTTTTATTTTTTCAAAGGTCAGTACCGAACTTGCCAGAGTATACCCAGGGCATTAAGTTTCTATTAAAATAATAAAAATTAGAATCTAGGATTTTATGATAGGACGTTAAGGAGTCCGTCCATTCAGCTAACCCGGCAACAAGGAGCTAAGGAAGGAAACCTCTTCAAAAAAACAACCTCAGTGAAAACAAAGTAACAGTCCTAGATGGTATTGATGTGAAGTCTTCAAAGAATAATTTGTTTCTCATTACAAAAGGAATTAACTCATTTTGTATACTACACCAAGACACAATAAGAATATATGCACATACCCTACTGGCCATTCAAGTTCTAGCATTAGGAAGACTAGAAAATAATGTAATTTTACTCACTGTGTGTATGCAGTGAGAGGTTTAAATTTGTAGATCATTTGGGGTATATACAGGGTGGGAACTCCTACATCTGCAAACATCAGCAGGTGTAACCCAGTACGGAATAAAGTCGAAGTAAGCTCAGATGACATATCCAGGAAGCTCATTCAATGCTGCTGTAACCCTGTGCTAGGGGTTATCAATCATGGTAGCTGACGAGTGGTGACGTGCGATTCTCTCGACAGAACATGACCAGGTGTTTACAATGGGTGAGAGATGTGGAGGACGTACTGACCAGGGCAACAGTCTTTACACCCTGTGTATAGAGGCAGGTAAGGACAGCACAGACAAGATGCCACTTTACATTATATTGTTGGAATATAATATCGTCATCATCACCATAGTCGTCGCCGCCGCCGCCACCACCACCACCACCACCACCACCACCATAGTTGTCGTCGTCGTTGTCATCTTCCATCCTCATCATGGCCAGAGGAAGGCAACGGAAAACCACCCCCAGTAGGATGTGATTTCATAGACTTTCCTGGTGTAGTAGCTAGTGATATTCTTCACATGTTTGCAGCCATATCGTGTCGTCATCCAGACACAATATTTCGGCGTACCAGCTGGCCGCCATTTTCAGGTGAGTTAATGCTTGTGCACTGCCTCGCCGGAACTGAATTCCAGCCACAATGACAGAAACCTTCGTATACCACGGACAGAGCACAATGCGTGCACAAGATGATGGGCTGCGCCTCCTGGTGGCAAGTAGACATGCAGCGCACTGGTGGGAGAAGACGGTAGAAACAATAAATCACAGCAACAACACAAGTTGGAAGAGTCCAGTGACCTTACAGAAGACCGTTGTTGTTTAATGTTGGACAAAATCGAATTCCATGATGAAACCACCAAGTTATGTCGTCATGTGTTGAATTCAATGTATTTTCTTTTTAATGATGTATATTTTGAGCAAACTGACAGAGTGGCTTTGTGGAGTCCACTCTCCCCCATAGTCGCCAACCTTTTTATGGAAGACTTTGAGGACATGGCACTCAAAACTTTGTTTCTTAAACCAAAGTGTTTTTTGAGATACGTTGATGACATTTTTGTGGTTTGCCCACATGGACTTGATGCTTTGAATTGCATTTTAGATCATTTTAATTGTCTACACCAGAGTATTCAATTTACTGTGTAAATTGAAAGTGATGGTAAACTTCCATTTCTTGATGTTTTAGTTCAAAGAACGGACGACGGGACCTTTGGACACAGTATGTATCGCAAACGTACTCATACTGACCGCTATCTTTGTGCGACGAGCTGTCGCCCACCACACCAATGTAGTGGAGTTTTACAGACTCTGGTGAAAAGAGTTTATGCCATTTCTGACAAGGAACATTTGAAAGAGGAACTTGATCATTTGAATATTGTTTTTAATCAGAATGGGTATACGGAACAACAAATATGCCATGCTATTCAGTTTGGTCTGTCACTCGAGCCAATAGAGGATACTTTTGAAGCTGTTGCTTATTTACCCTTTGCGGGAAGTATATCATCCAAAAATGAAGAATTTTAAGAAAATATAAAATTAAGTGTTTTTACGCCGGTGGCCAAGACCAGAGCCCTTCTTGGGCTTGAGGAAGCATGGGGTTTATGAAATTCCGTGTCACTGTGGAAAGAAGTATATTGGACAAATTATTCAGGACTGGTGTGTGGAACATCATCAGCACACTCAGTTGTTACAGCCTGAGAAGTTGGCAGTGGAAGAATACTGTCTTAAAGAAGGACACGGGATGATAGATGACAAGACACAATTGATCTCTCCTGCTTCGCACTATTGGGAATGCGTTCTTAAAGAATCCATTGAAATTAGATTATCAAGTAATCTTATTAACAGGGATAAAGGTTTTCCTCCAAGTTAGGTATGGATTCAGAGTTTTGTCCGACATTAAACAACAACGGTCTTCTTTTCAATCATTGATTCTTCCAACTAGTGCTGTTGCAATTTATTGTTTCTGCCGTCTTCTCCCACCAGTGTGCTGCATGTCTATTTGCCACCAGGAGGCGCTGCCCATCGTCTCACGCACGCGCGGTTGCCTGTCAGTGGTGTATAAAGGTTTCTGTCGTTGTGGCTGGAATTTAGTTCAGGCGAGGCAGTGCACGAGCATTAACTCACCTGAAGATTGCGGCCAGCTGGTCCACCAAAATATTGTGTCTGGATGACGACATAATCCGGCTGTAAACCCGTGAAGAATATCACCCCATTAGGACCTTGCCTGGCACGGCGGTGCAGGTCTCCCGCATCGTTCCCCCACACTCTTGTCAAGAAGCATGGGACTTCATTTCCATAGATGAGCTACACTTTGAATTCTCCCAGTAAACTGAAGTCAACCATTCACCTTCCCTACGTATGACTGTACTTACTCATTCCATTTCGTATCACTTTGCATTGTTATGCCTAGATACCTAATAGCTATTGTGTTCAGACATCATCTGCATTAGTTTACATTTTACCACATTTAGAGCAAGCTGCCATGTATCACACCAAATAGAAATTATGTCTAAGTCATCCTGTATTCCCTTACAATCACTCACAGATGACATTGTCCCGTACACTATAGCATCATTAGCAAACAGCTACAAATTGCGTCCCGCTGGTGCAGCATGAATGTCTGGGGAAGCTGCAATTCAAGAAGTCTAATTTATTGAGTTTGCTAGCCTTTGTAGCGTGCTACTCTGACAAGACGACTATTCCTCGATTTGCTATAGCATCCCACCACATGAACACTACTGCCTCAAGGAAGATATTTTGTCATGCCATCTTTGCCCTATTGTGAGAAAGGATACACAACATGAGGCAGCAGCTGAATTAATTGATGTGTTGTGGTCTTGCATCTGCAGCTATCTAGGACGCTCACAGCATTGCGCTGGAATTTGGTTGACAAGGCTACAGTTTCCCAACAAGTGACCTCACAGAAATGAACTGCAGAGAAGCAGAAAGGGAAGTTCATCTGACTTTCCCAACAACAACAACAACAACAACACTGTTCAGACCACGGATCCTCAGAACAAATTGTTGTTAATTTGACAATGAGAGACAACTCGGGTGCAGTGTCAGCACTTAAAAAAGGACTTAACTTCATGGCTTCCCAATGAGACATCTGTCTATGAAATAAAAAGTGGCATTGAACAGTTAGTCTGCAAGTTCCCCGGTTAAACAGCAGATAAAATATGGTGTGAAACTAGTGCTATTCTCACGAAAGCAAAGCTTCCAGCATCCAACATGACCAGGGCCAAGTGCAGTGATGGAAGTATTATGGATCTTCCTGTTCACAAGTGCAACATGCAGTAATTATGAAATTTGCAGACTATGATATGGAGATCTGCACACTGTTGGAGAAAGATACTTACCAGAAACTCCCACACAGCCCAAAATTGAGAATAATAAGAAAGACACTTCAGTTTCTTTAGTGTCCTTGGGTTGAAAGACAAAGTGGTCACAATTCTTCTCCCTCATGCATCTAGACTTCCTATTGTTTGTGCTCTACCAAAAATCTAGGATGGGATGCCACTGGCGAAGCACCTGGCAAATTTCCTCAGTTCACATGGGGGGTTACTGTGAACACCATACTAAAAACTTAGCTAAATTGTCTTTGACTTAACAGTAACAGTCCAGTTCACCATGGAAGTAGCAAACGATGAAGCATTACCCTTCGCCAATGTCGTCATTTGCCACAGTCGAAATGATTTCCATTTCGAGAAAACCTACACACAACAATCTACTTGCTTCTCATAAGCCATCATTAGCCAGCACAGAAGTGTGTTGTGCTACAAACATCGGTACATCATGCAAGAATTGTATCAATCCTGATAATCTGCTCCTTGATCTGAACTTCCTATGCAAGGTTTTCAGGAACAATTGCTACAATGTTTACCAAATACCTATGTTGTTTTACTTATATTGGTTGCAAATCAAAGGAGAGAAGACAGAATATCATTGTAAAGAATCCTTGTAACACTAAACACAAGTGTTACGCTTAGGCCAGTGCTCAGTTTCCTGTGTTCCATGAAGTTTCATGTTTTCCAAGTCAAATAGTGTGTCACTTAACAATAAATAGACTAACTTCTAATTAAACTCTGGATCACCCTGTGTGTACTACATCCTGTGCCACAGATTTTGAGAACACAAATGTATTTATTACTTAGACAGTGCCAAATTTTTAATTATTTGTAGCTTTAGATTATGGTGATAATGCAAGAAGCAATCCATGTTGATATTTTCAAGATACAATAAATCGTACAGAGTAAAACTGAAATCCAGCTATCTCTGCTAGTAATGAGAGACGAATAAATAATTTAAATGTAATACTGTTGCATATCTTCAGAAGTTGTACCTTCTCTCTCTCTCTCTCTCTCTCTCTCTCTCTCTCTCTCTCTCTCTCTCTCTCTCTCTCTCTCTCTTTCTGTCTGTCTGTCTGTGTTGACATGTGAAATCCTTTCTGTTCTTCCACTTTTATCATGTTATGTCTTAAGTAGTTATTGAAATTTTCTGAATTTTAAATCTCAAGATTATTTGTCTTTAACTGTTGCAAAAATCTGTCAACATGGGCTCCTGTTGATAAGTAAATATGTTCATTTGTATCCAAAAATATTATGTTCATGTTTTCCGTGTGTTTAGCTATCACCCTTTTCCTCCCTCTTGTCAAACTGTTCTCATCAACTCTTAATATATTTTCAGACCGAGCAACAAACAGCTAAGGATTTTATCCGCATTGTGGAAGATGCAGAAAATGAATATCAAGCAGCCATATCTGAAAACTATCAGACTATGTCTGACACGACGTTTAAAGCACTTCGCCGACAGTTGCCAGTTACACGAACAAAAATAGACTGGAATAAAATCATTTCATATAGTATTGGAAAGGAGTTAAAAATGCAGTGATGTTTTTACTTTCTAGTTCACACAAAGAGAAGATAGCTTTTTTGGTGTTCGCAAAATTTGAATCTGCATTTATTTGCAGATCAGCTGGCGTCCGATTTGCCATTGCAGTGCACCATGTTTGAATGAATGCGTGAAATCATAAAATTATATATACAAGTTGTTTTCATAATATATTGATTTTGAAGAAGCTTTGGCTTCAAATGTTCTACTGATGTTTCCTAAAAAAGAAAAGAGTTTGTGTTATTGAGCTTTAACATATTACAGCAATATAAGGTTGCTTTAATTTGCAAGAAAATAACAGCATAGCATGGAGATGATTCCATGTATGATATGCAACTAACTTTATTTTGAAAAATTTTTATTGTTGCTGAGTACATACATGGAATTGTTTGAAATGCCAAGTGTTCATGAACCATGAAATGAAACTTCCGTTTACAATGACTGCACCATTTCAATTATTTACCATTGCCCTTCATTATGTCTTGACATATGGGAAGTGACTGCCATCTTAATACAAAGAACCATAATCACTATGATGTCAAACATAAAGTGTAAAAAGTACCTAATAAAGCTAACTTGACACTTCATCCAATAAAAGAGGGAGGAGAGACAGTGGCCTATATTTAAATGTGGAACAAAACTGCATTTTTCATGAATGAATGCAAGAGGTTCAGTAAAGAAGAAATATATCCTGTTCATTGAAAACAAACATCTTGACATTCATAGATATCTAAAGTGAGACCCCCTCGAGGTTCTAAAATTCCGATACTGTGTTGCAAGTTCTCAAATCATTATATTCCATGCCTAATCTCATATGGTTCTTCATACTAGTTGGATAAAATCCATGAGCTCTTACATCAAAATCTCACAAGAAAATAACTTATCCTGGTGTGAAGGCCTACAATACCAGAACAAAGTTCTTGGAGTTCATTCTCATCCAAACACAGCAGAAACCTCATTATCTGTGAACGTATGTGGAACGTATTTCACAATTTTTGTTTGCATTGTTACAGTTTGCATGACTGGATGCCGTAACACTTGTGTATGCTATTTCTGACAAGTTCATACTGCAAATGCCCTTTATTCATTCCATTTCTTAGACCATTGTTTTTCTTGGAGGTAAAGTTGTAGACTTTTGTGTGTGGGGAGGGTGGAGGTGAGTGCATAAGTGGTCAGATATTACATTGTACTCGACCTGAAATTGATTATGATTAATATTGTCCCCTTAAATTGCATTTCTTTGTGCCGTTACCAATTTCAAGCAGTGAATTATGTTGTCAGGTAGTGAAAATGCTGGTGCATACTCATGATTTGTTAAACATCATATAATAGCATCTCATATCTGGGAATAGAAAATTATACCCTGTGATGATTGCTATTCAAAACTCGTAACAGCATAGATAAATGCAATTTAAAATTGCTATCTGCACTACCTACTCGTTAATTCCTTTGTTTACTATGGTCATCATCTAACATGCATAATTTGGCTTACACATCCAAGTTTTGAAAATACACAGGAAATTCCTTAGACTACTATTTGAATATGGTGTTAAAGCAAATATGTTGCTTTGAGCACAGTCAGTGTGCAGCAGCTCCCTCTCCACATGATGTATCTGTGGTGAAGGGACACAATAAACTGAAATTTTTCTCTGCCAGACACTGTCTGAATTGAAGTTAGTATGAACTTGCAACATAGTGTAGTAAGTCATTCCCAAGCAGATGTGTGTTCTAAAATTAAGAAGAAGATCCCATGTAGATCTGTAAGTGAGATAAATTGGTGAAGTTATTTAGTTGCATCCCATGGACTGTGTTGTGATGTGTGCAGTATTGCTGCCATGTTAATGTTATATATGTTACACTTTGGCAGAAACTTTTTGCATACAGTACTTAGGTGATAAATACCATTAATAACAACTAAGGCTTTACTTTAGAAAAAAGTAAAATACAAATATACCATGTGCAGTATGGGTTATATTTCTTCTTTTATTTAGGTTTTAAGTTGTACCCCCTGGCGGACTTACTGAACCTGTACCCTTGGCATAGGCAATTGAAGTATTTGAAATGGTTGCTTATGCTTAGATGCCTATGCAGTTCAAAATCGAATATTGTTGTTTACCTGCTGTTGTTATAACTATGCAAAAATATAGGGGTAAAGACAGATTTATTTAAACTGTCTGCAAGTTCAGGCTTCATATGTTGTATGCATTGAGATACATGAGCTTAACAGGTGTGTCATTCTCCTTCATTGCAATTTGGTTTTGTAAATGACTTAAAGTTCATCACTGTATGAACTACATTTACATTTGGTTTCTGACAACATTGTTTTTTAAACTGCCATTCAGCACCAATTCAACTGAGTCACTTTGCTACATATGGGCCTGATCATGTAAATCACAACTGTGTTGTTACTAGTACAAAAAAAGCACACTGTTCTGAAGTTGTGTCCTTGGTGTCATTACGTTTTTTCCTTCAATGCAGCAGCTTAGAGCAATTAATTTGTAAGAAAATGTAACTGAACAATATGATGATGTTATTTAAGTGTAATGTGTATTGTTTAATAACATTATTTTCATCAGTATTGACAATTATGTTGAATTTATAAGAATATTATCATCTAAATGTCCTTTTCTTAGTACACTCGCTCAATCATTACATATTTCTTCGTGAAGCTTCATATTTATTGTCATCATTTGATCATGCTTTATTTGAAATTGTTAATTGTAATTCACTTTTTAACAAAACAAGCTTTTAATTGTAAATTTAAGAACTACACAAATCCATGAATTATGTCCAATGTATTTGTGGCATGTGTTGTCAAATATTAAAACTGTTCCCAACATCAGCCACATTGATTTTGTTTTAAATGTGTTGGTGACACAGTATTCAAATATTGTGTTTAGTGGAGGTAAATATTAGACTGTGCTAAGTATCAGACATATTTTTGTTGTTGAATAATGTAGGTTGCTGCTGCATTTCATGTTGGTAACACAATTTGAATTTGCTTTCCTTCCACTAATTGTGTGAAACATTATTAATGTTGCAGTGGTTTTTCCCAGAATAAAGTATTTTGTGGATTCACAGGAATGATAGGCTAAAATTTGGCCTTAGTCCCAGGTTCTGTCTCTGTGATCGACATTTGTTCTTATTTTTAATGACTATATCATTCAGACATTTAGGAAGCTGCATATATGTTTTGATGTTTGTAAAAAAAGCTGTCTGAAGTTTGTTGAATATTTTTATGGTAAGTGTGTTGTATTCATAGCCACTTTTATGTGGTGATGGGCAAAAATGAGTGACCGCTTGAATGGACAGATTCTGAAATAAAAGATTAGTTGTAATCTTGTATTTGTGGATTACTTTTTAATGATTATTTTTCAGTTTATATGTGAAGATTTCTTACTACTTTTAGTACATCAGTTAGTTTAAAAAAAATCCATTAACATTTTACAACTTGTTTTTTTCATAAATTTTAATATTTTTCCAGAATAATGGAATTATGTTGGCATTGTTATAAGTTGAAATCGTTGTTAGCTCCACGTTTTGTAAGCACTTAAAACATGGGCCTTTCATTTCATCTGTGTAAGACATTTTAGTAAATGAAATGTGCAACTATAGAAAGTAAATAAAGCACATTTACACAACTACTGTCACTAACTTCTTTTAATGTATTTTCTCATGGTTGCAGGCTTCCAGTTCTGTAAATATTTGTAGCATGGCTGTCAAGTTAATAATGAATTTTTTTGTTGTAATTACTTATACTCTGGCCGAGAGCAGCACTTTAAAATTTAAATGATAGAAAAACTGCAGTATTTTCTGTGAACACCTTTGTTCATTTAGATAATAGTCAAGTGAACTGTTGTGCAAAAGGATGAACGAAATTCTGATGGATTCGTAGAATATATCTGTTGGGATGCAGTAAGCTTTACCTGTCCATTCTGTACTGAAATTTTGGTCATTTTTCATCTGAAACACACTGTTCAAACTCTTCTTTTTGGATATGTAACATAGTACTATAATTTTTTTTTTAGGTCCAGACTTAAAGCATTCTGCTTTAGGATCCAACAAATAAATCTATAATTTATGTAAAACCAAGGCCTAAATACATGGAGTAGAAACACCACAGGATGTTGAAACATCACAAACACATAATATTACCATTTTTAATAGATTATTCCGTCACTTCTTGGTAGAACATACTTAAAGAATGGAAAATCCAGGATAGAATGTAACAATATTATGAAAAGGAAAGTTACCACTCACCATATAGTGGAGATACTGAGTCGCAGATAGGCACACTAAAAAAAATTCTCAAGATTAAAGCTTTCGGCCATTAAGGCCTTCACACGCACACGCAAAACTGCAGTCTCAGTCAACTGAAACACACACCTGTGTGTGTGTGTGTGTGTGTGTGTGTGTGTGTGTGTGTGTGTGTGTGAGAGAGAGAGAGAGAGAGAGAGAGAGAGAGAGAGAGAGAGATCTGTTCTTGACAAAGGCCTTAATGGCCAAAAGCTTTAGTTTTGATAGTCATTTTGTTGTGCCTATCTGCGACTCAGCATCTTCGCTATATGGTGAGTGACAACTTTCTTTTCCACAATATTGTTACAAGATATTTAAGGTTAAATAACAAGTAAACTGTTTTTGTTAAATGAAGAGTTTACTTGTTATTCAACCTTAAACACATTACCATTCTAATACAGTGTAGGAAACTGTTGGCATTCAAAACTATTTCCATTCATTTCAGAATGGATAAACAGTATGGTCTTAAAGGGAATCTTATACCATCCTTCCTGTGCAACATAGAGGCAAGTTCAGGTAACAAAGATGGAGGTGGGCAGAAACTGTGTGCCCTACTCTCCAAAGCAGACCTCAAAGGTTCAGCAATATTGTGATCTGGTGACTGTTGTGGCCATGGTAGCTGGAACAGTTCATCCTCATGGTCACAGTACCAGTCCTGGATGATGCAAGCAGTGTGAATAGGGGTCTTATCAATCTTGGAACACAGTATTACCATTGGGGAGCATTGTTCCATGGGATGGGCGTGATCAGACAAAACGATCACATAATCTTTGGCAGTAATGTGCCCTTACAGACTAACAACAGGCCCAATGGAATGTGCTGCCCAAATCTTCACTGAACCCCCACCATCTTTCACACTTTGGATGTGAACTCGTCCAAAAGCTGTAAACAGTGTGAAACATGACTCATCACACCAAACTACTTTCTTCCATAGCCCAGGTATTATGGCTTTGGCACTGTGTTTTCCTGCTAGGGGCTTCTGCATCAGTGGTTCTGGAATTCCATCTTTCCCCGCTTCTAGAGCTCCATTTGTGTTGTTTTAGTGTTGACACGGCTCATCAGTGTGGCATTCTGAGTAACTTGTTTGACAGCACGTGTGACATGGCACAGAGCAAGAGTGTATTTCTGCTGACTTTGAGCTGTTATATCTTGGGTTATATTTTATTGAAAGAAATTGAATTTGGCCATCTTGTAACAACTTTGGGCATTCTCTTAAGAAAAAAAACAGTGAAAAGAATTTAAGTAGCCATATTCAACCATAGAAGTATAGACAAACACGCCTGGGGGGGGAGGAGGAACAATCAGGTTTTGGCTTCTTATATGCAGGGGCATAAAGTTTTATTTATGTAGCACTTTCCACTACTGAATAAATTAAATACAAAGATGAACATTGTGTACAAAGATAAAAAATACAGTATTTTCGACCAGATTGAAAAAAAAATAGTTTTGTAAAATTTTCCAAACTGGGCTCATTAGAAAGACCATGGCTTTCACTGCCAAAAAAGTGGGATTGAGTATCTAATGCAGACGAACATTGCTATATAATTTTAATCAAAGTTGGGTGCAAAGTCATGGAATAAAAAAATGTGAACTTCAGATTTTTATATCTCATAAACACTTTCTGATCATGAGAGTTAATACACAACAGGTTGATAGCACAAGATTGTGGAATACAAAATTTCATTCACCGACTATTTCTCAGTACTCTTCAAATTTGTTGAAAAGGTGAAAATGGGATATGGTATATTTGACATACCAATTTGTGTCAAAGCTTCAAAACAAGTCTCATTCAAAATATTGTGTTTTAAGCCCCACCCGCCTCGAAAGTGGATTTAATTTCCATCATGGGTTAACAATGCTACATAAATTGAAGCAAGCTAAACAGAAAAATTAGACTACGAATAAAATTTTAACTTTAGTTGCTCATATATCGTTGATTAAAGGCATGATAAACATAAAACTTTGGATACAACTTACCAGCAGAAGGTTTTCTAGTATAAAATATTGTTCACGAACTGTCTAAATTTCTACGAAATCAGTTCAAACCTTTTTTTGTGTGTAAAAAGGTACAAAACTAGATCACATTCAATTTGCTGTTACAAAATCTATTTTCCATAATTAATTTTGAACAAATCACAGTTGGAAATAGATTGTTTTCAAGTATTCAGAAAATCTTGTTTGATTTTGCATTGTGTGCTACATGTAAGTGAAAATGACAGACAGATTTGGGGGAATGTACCATGACAACAGGCTACATTTTAGCAACCTGTTGCCTGTGTTTCATTGCATGTGGTTTTTATTTTTAAGTTGACATGTAATATCTCACTAAATTGTGTTGGTCTGGTCCAGGTTTACATTGTCACTACCAGTAAAACAACAACCAGTAACACCATCGCCATAGGGGTCACACCCGACACCTGTGCAGTACCAGTTAGAAGTGAGTTTCATCATCATTGGTTCGCAAGCTTGTAATTTGGTTTCTTAATTAAGCTTTGTAGCAGTACCTATCTGCTTACAAAGCCATTCGCTAAGTACCTTTTCTCCGATTCTCAAAGCTGTAGGAGTACCTCACTTATGCATTAAGCAAAAAGTAATCAGTTTTGATTTTAAACTACTCAACATTGCAGTGTTGTCGACACATCAACAGGACAAAGTGATGCAATGATAAAATACATGCGTCTTTAATGTCTGGCTCATTTATTTTATTGACCCCAAACACAGGATGCTTGTTGGGTACCGGAACGTCATCTTATTTCCATGCTCTATATTCATTCAGTATTATCATCTGACCAAGAGCATCAATTTTCAGAAAATGAACTGCAGCAAGTGGCTCAAAAATATAGACTGCAGTTTCGAGAATTAGAGATGAGGTGCTTAACAGAGGGTTTTGTAAGCAGACAAGTATCAGTAAAGAGCTTTGAAATCGAAATTATAGCCTTGGGACCCTTGATTGGTATTGCACAACTATCTGGCATGATCCCTATGGCGATGGCGTTGCAGTTCCTGTTCTCAAACTGGTAGTGACAATATCACCATGGACCAATGCAGTATTGTGAGCTATTACTTGTCAATTTAAAAATAAAAACCACATGCAGCAAGGTTGCTCCAGTGTATCCCATTCCATATAACATTCCCACAAATTTGTCCATCATTTTCAGATACTGTTATGACATACTGGAAAATCAAACGTGATTTTATGAATGCTTGAAAATGTGCTATTTTCAACTGTCGTTAGATTGAAATCAATTATGAAAAACAATTTTCTAAAAGCAAATTTAATGTTATCTGTTTTTGTAATTTCCACAAAAGAAAAGTTTGAACTGATTGTGTAGAATTTGTGAAGCTTGACATTGTTTGAGAGAAATTTAAAAATCAATATGTGAATGATACTTTGTATTGGAAAACCTTATGTTTCAAAGCTGCTGTTGTCCAAAAGTTCATGTTTATCACACCATCAATGAGAGATAAGAAGCCGAAGGTAAAATTTTATTCACAAGATTTTTTTATGTAGTTTGCTTCAATTTACATAGCATCGTTAGTCCATGTTGGAAATTAAACCCACTGCTCGGGGGGGGGGGGGGGGGGTGCCTTAAAAGACGTTGTTCTGAATGAGACTTGTTTAAAGCCTTTTAATAAAAGATAGTATTTTTAAAAGAAGCGTCAAATATACCATACCCTATTTTCACCTTTTCACAGAAATGTCATCTTTTTGACAAATCTGTTGTAGGTG
The DNA here is from genome assembly GCF_023897955.1 of Schistocerca gregaria. Classification (NCBI taxonomy): domain Eukaryota; kingdom Metazoa; phylum Arthropoda; class Insecta; order Orthoptera; family Acrididae; genus Schistocerca; species Schistocerca gregaria. The sequence continues at coordinate 177,971,809 of NC_064931.1, read as the reverse complement.
AATGAAATTTATTCCACATTCTTGTGCTACCAACCTATTGTGTATTAAGTTTCATGTTCAGCAAGCATTTACTATACCAAATATAAGAATCTGAAGTTGTTTAATTTTTTTGCCATGATTTTTGTGCCTAACTTTGATTCAAATTACCTAGCGTTGTTATTCCACATTAGATAATCAAATACAATTTTTTTGTGACTAAAAATGGTGTTCATTCACCAGTTTGAAATGTTTTACAAAACTTACTTTCTTGCAAAATCAGGTCAAAAATACCCATTTTTGATCTTTCTTCAAAATCTTCAACATTGCCCTTAAGATGTGGAAAGCAGTACATAAGTTAAACTTTACATTTGAGAATGTTGTTAGGTTACTACATGTCAGGTTTTATGTTCATCATACCTTTAGTCTCTGAGGTATAAGCAGCCAAGCTTCGAAATTTGTTCAGTTGATCTTGTACAAACTTTTATAGCCGAATGTGGCTCACAAAATTCGATTCATTATTATTCTTTAGAGAATGCTTAAAGTTGTACAAGATGGCAAAATTTCATTTCTTTTAACAGAACGTTGCCCGAGATATAACAGCTCAGTCATCAGAAATTGATGCTCGCTGTGTGCAAGTCAAAGTGACTATATCTTGCTGAGTATTATTTTGATTTATATTGAAGTATGAATTTCTCATGCTGTTTCGATATTTTTGTCCAACCTCTGTAGATCTAGATACAATCAACTTCTGTGGCATTCTTTTTAATGCCAGCTGTTGAAACAAAGTGGTCATATATGTCACTACATTTTATTTATTTCAAAGTACAGATATATATGTGTGGAAAGTTATATTTGAGATATGTAAAGAAATAGTGAAAAACTTTCTGGAGCCATGTCATATATTTTAGTAAAGTTCATTTGCAACATTTAGTGGGCTAGAGACTCGGTTAATATGCATTTGTATTACTGATAATCTTTATTTCTTTCACATGTTGTTTTTCTAAGGAGCGCTTGCTATGGTCCGCAATATTTAGCTTAATTTCGTTGAAGTCTAGTATAACAATTGGATGCATTTTAAAACCTTTAGGATACAGAAGTATTTTTTGGTGCCCAATATTCTTTAATAATCAGCTCACTGACCTCGGTACCTCTGAGAGAAAAATCTGTTGTGATACAAAATCTTTAATTAAATATACCAATGCTTGTGTATCTCATCATTAACTCACATGTTATGTCCATAAAAGTTAAATTTCTGCCAATACAGTTGTAAATTGGGTAGCCTTACTCAACACATAAATACGGTTGTACCATAATCTGAAAACAGAAAGCAAAGTTATTTACGATTTTATAGCAGCAGTAAATGTTTATTTGAAGTGGTGTACACAATTCAATGGTCCTAATCGTGTCAGGTATTTTAATCTGCAAGTTCTCTGTTTACATTTACAGCATTCTTGTTACTTCCTGTAATGTACCATGATGTGATTCTCCCATAAAGTTATGAGATTGCTGGAAGAGAGTCTACAACCATGTCACATACTATCAGTTTCTATACATTTATTTCTGAATTAAATTTGAAGTTTAATATGGTGGTTTATATTTTACCCACTTTTTAAGTCTTAAGCTTCCATAATGTTTTCTCTCTGTGGCACAAATTAGAAGGCAATGTAAGTACCTCAGTTCACTTGTACATAAGTTCCCCAATCATACCGTAATCATTGGTGGAGACTTTAATCATCCAACAATTAATTGAGAAAATTACAATTTTGTTAGTGATGGACATGATATAAGACATCCAGTGAACCTTTACCAAATGCATTCTCTGAAAACTACCTGGAACAGACAGATAGGAATCCCACTCACAATGGAAATATATTGGATCTAATGGCAACAAATAGACCTGACCCATTTGAGGATGTCCACATCGAAACTGATGTCAGTGACCATGACACAGTTGTGGCAACAGTGATTGCGAAAGTACAAAGGAAAACTATTACAAGCAGAAAGATATATATGTTCAGTAAACTAGATAAGAAGTCGGTAGTGTCAGATCTCAGTGAGGAACTTGAAACTATCAGCACAGGAAAAAAGCATGTAGAGGCACTCTCACTGAAGTTTAAAAGAATAGTTGACCATGCAGTTCATAATGGGAGGCAACCTCCCTGGTATATAGTCACTGTAAAGAAACTTCTAAGGATACAGATATTACTGCATAATATGTATAAAATGAAATGTAGAGCTGTAGATAAAAGATGTTGAATGAAACATGTTTGGCTATCAAGTGCAATGCATGATGCCATCAGGGATTACTGTAGTAGAATATTATCAAGTGGTCTTTCACAGAACCCAAGAAATTCTGGCCATATGTAAAGGCTGTTAGTGGCACCAAAATTAGTGTCCAGTCTCTAGCAAATGAGACAGCAACTGAAATTGAGGGTAGCAAAGCAAAAGCTGGAACGCTTAACTCAGTTTTGAATGTTCCTTTACAAAGGCAAATTGATGACTATTTTGCAGATTTAATCCTTGTACCACTGAAAACATGAATGAGAGATGTCTGAAGGTTGCCCAGAAAGTAATGCACTGCATTTTTTTTTCTTGGCCATAAACAATGCTACAAATGCAAAATGTTACATATGTATTATTTGGAGTCTCCTGAGTGACCATGCCAAGTTTCTGCTACTTCTGACAGATAGCGTAGCTGTAGGAGAATTTCAGAATGGCGTCTGTGGGTGATTTACATTACAAGCACTATGCCGTCAATGAATTTCTCATTGCAGGGAAAGAAATTGTGGGGACCATACACAAACACTTGTGTAAAGTGTATGGAGCATCTGCTGTTGACAGAAGTACAGTTAGTGGCTGGGAACAGAGGGTGAGAAGGTAGTTCAGCAGAGCTCCACGATTTGCAGTGGTTGGGGAGATTATCCATGGCTGTCACACATGACGTTACAGCGAACTGATGTTGTCATTTGCGAGGACAGAGTCATTATGACTCAGCCGTTGGCATTGCATCTGTCAATCAGCAAAGGAAGTGTGGATGCAATTATCAGCACTCTTTGATATTCAAAAGTGTGTGCAAGATTGGCCCCACAGTGTCTAATGGTGGATAACAAATTGCACAGAAAGAACATTTGTCTTGATTTGTTGCAATGTTTTGAAGCTGAAGGAGAGGCTTTCTTGTCCCAAACTGAGACAGGTGTTGAAACCTGGGTTCACCATTTTGAGCCCGAAACAAAACAGCAGTCAATGGAATATCACCATTCCTACTCCCCACAGGAGAAAAAATTCAAAGCAACTGCTTCTGCCGGTAAGGTCACAATTACTGTGTTCTGGGACAGTGAAGGTGTGATTCTCATTGATGTGATGCCAATAGGCAGTACCATTAACTCAGAAACACATTAACAAAATCCAAGACGCACTTCCAGTGACTTCGGTGACACAGCAACCCAGGAGATGTTTTTTCGCTGCAACACGATAACGCTTGGCCCCATACAAGTCTGAGGACTACTGAACACATTGCAAAACAGGGTTGGACAATGTTACCCCAGCAACCTTACAGCCCTGACCTAGCCCCCTCGGACTTCACTTTTTTGGGCCATTAAAGGATGCCACTCATGGAAGACATTTTGAGGACAATGAGGAATTGATTCACACAGTGAAGCCCTGGCTTCGCCGTATGACATCAATGTGTTGTAGAATATTAGAACATATTCTGTGCTCAAACATAATTAGGTATTATGAACAGAATGACCTCCTCAATGCCAGCCCGCATGGATTTCGTAAACATTGATCATTTGAAACCCAACCCGCACTTTTCTAACATGACATACTGAAAGCTTTGGATCAAGGCAACCAGGTAGATGCAGTATTTCTTGATTTCCTAAAAGCCTTTTACTCAGTATCGCAACTACACTTACTGTCAAAAATACGATCATATAGAGTATCAAGTGAAATTTGTGACTGGATTGAGGACTTTTTGGCAGGGAAGACACAGCATGTTATCCTGGATGGAGAGTCATCATCAGATGACACTTCGAGTGTGCTCCAGGGAAGAGTGTTGGGACCTTTGGTGTTCATACTGTATGTTAATGTCTTTGCAGACAATATTAATAGTAAAATCAGGAGTTTTGCAGGTATTGCAGTTATCTATAATGAAATTAGGTACTATCTGAAAGAAGGTGTATAAATATTCAGTCAGATCTTGATAAGATTTCAACGTGGTGCAGAAATTGGCAACTTGCTCTAAATGTTCAGGAATGTAAAATTTTGCACTTCACAAAATGAAAAAAATTTGTATCCTCTGACTATAATATCAATGGGTCACTGCTGGAATTGGTCAACTCATACAAATACCTGGGTGTAACATTTTGTAGGGATATGAAATGGAATGATCGCATAGGTTCAGTCATTAGTAAAGCAGGGGCTAGACTTTCTTTTATTGTTAGAATACTGGGGAAGTGCAATCAGTCTGCAGAGGAGATTGCTTACAACTCACTTGTGTCACAAGTTCTAGAATATTACTCAAGTGTGTCAGACATATACCAGATAGGACTAACAGGAAACATTGAATGTGTACAGAGAAGGCCAGCACGAGTGGCCACAGATTTGTTTAAACTGCAGGAGAGTGTCAGAGAAATACTGAAGGAACTGAATTGCAAGTCTATTGAAGGTAGATGTAAACTATCCCCAGGAGGTCTATTAACAAAGTTTCAAGAAGCAGCTTTAAATGATGACTCTTGGGATATACTTGTACTACAACCCTGCATGTATCACTCACAATAGGGATCATGAGGATAAGATTATAATAATTGCTGCAGGCACAGAGGCATTCAAACAATACTTCTTCCCACACTCCATATGTGAATGGAACAGGACGAAATGCTAATACCTGGTACAATGGGACTTACTCTCTGCCATGATCCTCATGGTGGTTTGCAGAATATAGATGTGGATGTAGAAGTACTGAAAGCAAGAAATATTATCCATGTATTTATTCCTATGAAGACAAGCAGACTAAAGCTGAATTTTTGTGGTTAATTCCAATTTTTATGTTTTCATTAATTATTCTATCCTCATATTACTTTTAAAAATTGAGAAATATGAAATATGTTCTGCTAATGAAGTCACATAAGGTGGTTTATACTATATTTTTCTGTAACTAGGAGTATAATTACTGCTTGAGAATGATTCAGAAATGAGACTGATTGAGACACAAAGAGAAAAAGTGAAAAACTGAATGCGACTGATATGAACTGTAAGGCGCATTAAAAGATAAACGTGTAATTGGTTACAATTTTCATGTAAAAAAAAAATATTTGAATGAAACAAAATATTTCTTTTGTAATTGTTGTTAGCCATATCATTGCTCAGAATGATGTGCCACTCACCTGCACTATTGGATTTGGTCAGTTTTAATGGCTCATGTGGGAATGTGCTTGATGATATGGTAATATAACAACAAAATCAATAATTTTTTTACAAAGTAATATAATTGAACAGATAAAAAAAACTTACTCACCAAGCAGCACCAGAACACATGTATAAAAGGAGGTTATAATTAGGCAAGCTTTCAGAGCCAGTGGCTCCTTCTTCAGGCAGAAAGGTTGAAGGGAATGGAAGAGTGGTGAAGGAAAAGGACTGGAGAGGTCTAGGAAAAGGGGTAGATTTCGAGAAAGTCACCCAGAACTGCAGGTCAGGGGGAGACTTACCAGATGGGATGAGTAGGAAAGACTCATTGTTGGGGGTGCACCGGACGAGATTTGAAAACCTGAGAGCTTAGAGGTGGAAGACAGGGTAACATGCAAGACAGAGATCTCTGATGAAATGGTCCTAATGGATGTGGACTACGTCAAAAAAATTTTTACCTATTTTCATCTAAGGGACAGCAACAAAATTGCCACAGAACGTAAACGTGCAATATGCTGAGAGGCATAATTTTTATGTTATTCTAGCCATTCATCATCAAACAGAAAATCAGTTTATGACACCCATTTACATTGATTAGATTACTTAACTGAGCATCTCCAAATTCAGGCTTTACATAACACTCATGTTTGATATTATTAACAATATATGTATTAATTGGATTTTAGAAGTAGTTAACTACCTATAAATCTTTTAGGCTCCTCTTAAACTAAACTTTGTCAGTAAGTAAACATTGTATGGGTGCTGCTAGCCATTCTTATATTCAAACAGTCTCCATCTGACAACACCCACATTGAATACAGATTTGTATTGGTCTTCAGCAGTTCTGTGAGACACTTCTCACTACTGAATTTATTACTAAGTTGTAATTTCAAGAATTTGACACTGTCAACTTCAAAGTTTGCCCTTGATACACTGCACCTGGTGCCACAAAGATGTTCCTTCATATATAAATGACTGCTAGTGACATTCAATACCTGCAACTGCTCTTTCTGTGACAAGTTGGAAGTTCTTTATTGTTTGTTGTTGTATGGGTCTCTGTGTTAAATTTTGACCCTCGAACCTGAAGCCTGGCCAGTGCAATCTGTGTAGCAGTGTGAGACTTCTGGATTGACTGAAGTATATGGATGGCTTGTTTACACAGGCAATACAAATTGCATATTGCTGAAAATATATTGCTACAGTACTATTTGGCAATATTTTCTGGCAACATGAATTTAGTCCACATGGTGGACAACATTGCTGGTTGTTGTTCTGGGCAATAGTTGTGACAATACATTTCAAGCCAAGATGTGTTTTTTACAGGCCATCGTAGTGCCACAAATGTAGACAAAAGTAAACTATTCGAATTGAGTGGTGTTTTCCTACTTTTGAAATCAATACTCTAAAAAAATAAAATAAAATAAACAGAAAGAAGAATAGAGATCAGTTTTTGTGAATGTTCTCCTTTTTCACCAAGCAAACTCTTCCCAAGTATTTAGATCTTGGATTGATGCTAGATACCCACTTTGTCCAGAAATTCAGCAGACTATCAGAATTTGATTTTAAATATCTCATAAATGAAATTTCTCGGAGAATTAGTAAGACTGATACAAGTATGAGAGACTGGTGATCACACTTAAGTTGCTGGCTATTCGCTATTCAAATAGAATTTTGATGTACCTCTTCAGTGTGCACTTTTCATGGATGTGCTTCTTGAATTCAGAAGTTTGCAGTGCCAAGGTAGTAAAACTAAAGGAGTTCATTAATGTAATATTTAAATAACATTCAATGTCAAAGTCTTATTGAAACAAACAGTATTGTGCATCATTATGCTGAAAAGCTTGTTATGTTTTTGTCCCCCAGTTGGCACCAAGTGCTATCTCTTCCATACAGACAAATAATATGATTTAATAAAATGTACACTGTGGCCGGAATTTCTAGGATAAATAACTTGTATGGAGGTAGTGTATACTTAAAGAGTTTTAATTGATTCACTGATTGAGTGCCAGACTGGTGGGGGCGACACTGGAGATCATTACTCCCCACCTCCAACCCCCCTCTCTCCCCCAAAAACAGTGAAATCATTAATATTTTTTACATACATCAGCTATTTCTAAATTTCTCAGCTAACTTTAGGATAATAAAACAGCATGAAAACTACAAGTCTCCAAAATGGCAAGGAATTGTATATACAAGAAGCTATGTTTAACACGCAATACTTTTCAGTTTCTTATGTGAGGGCTTGTTCACATGGATGAGCTTGAAGTTTGATGGCCTGCATAGAGTATTCCAGCCAGGAAAAGGTACTCATTAACAGGCTGAATGTATCAGCAGCCAACAAAAAATTCACAGCTTTATTAGAAGAAGCAGAAAACCATTGAAAGTTGAGTAAGCCAAGACAGAAAGGGAAAGACCCTCCTATAAGGGAAAAATAGAGGAAGACCAACTTCCCAAAAGCAATAGGAATGACTGAAAGAAACAACATTTCCACCATGTACACACTTGCGTATCTATAGTTTATTGACTTGTGTTCACAATCTTAGTGCTAAGTAAAATACTGATAATGGTGACTGTACCCTTTGATTTCATATCATGTTGTGGTCATCACAGTTAAGAGAAAAGCCAAGAAAATCACTAAAATGAGTCGGAATGCTATAGCTTTCTTTGACCCAGTATGCATGTTTCTGTGTGTGAATAGGGCATGTCTGTTGATTTTAAATGCAGAAAAAAGTCTACCACATGCAACATGGTCATTTCAGGGATGGAGTAGGTCAGTGACTTACCTCATTTCTGTGCTGTTGTATCAGAAGGGCAGCACACATGACAACCAATAATGCGAGTTCTGGCAAAGTGGCAGATCAGCTAGATGTAACAAACAGTTCACAAGAAAAATAGTGTTTCATTAATGGTAAGTGTAACGAAAGTGACTATTGCACAAATGTAATCAAGAAAAGTAAGGTCAAGGGCATGAAACATTGCAACTGAGCTGAAAGGACTGTACAGAACCAAAAACAGGAAAACCATATGGCTAAGTAGCTGATTAAAGAACTGCATCCTGATCTTGAATAAAGTTCATGAATGTTATGGCTGTCATTTTGTTACACTGGAAAGGTTTAAGGTAATATTAACATGTGTAGATGTATCTCCACAATGATTATTCTGCCTTGAAGCAGATTATCATACCACTATACTGGAAAAACAAGTTGTATTCGACCTAGACTTTGGCTGTTGTTATTCAAGTATGAATGTGAAAATTAAAAACAAGACTTACCAAGCAGGAAAGCGCCGGTAGATAGGCACAATAAATAAAACACACACACAGAATTTCTAGCTTTCGCAACCGACGGTTGCTTCTTCAAGAAAGAGGGAAGGAGAGGGAAAGACGAAAGGATGTGGAAGTTTCTTTCTATTATATATATATATAATTTGAAGTCTCCTGAGTGAGTGTGCTAAGTTTCACATAGTATAGCTGTAGGACAGTTTCAAAATGGCGTCTGTAGGTGATGTATGTTACAAGCAATGTTCCATCATTGAATTTCTCACTACAGAGAAAGAAACTGTGGGAAATATTCACAAATACTTGTCAAAGTCTATAGGGCATCTGCTGTTGACAGAAGTACAGTTAGTGGCTGGGCATGGAGGGTGAGGTCATTAGAAGGCGGTTCAGCAGAGCTCCACAATTTGCAGCAGTCGAGGAGACCATCCACGGCTGTCACACCTGACACCCATCCACCCTACAGTCCTGATGTAGCCCCGTCAGACTTCCACCTGTTTGGACCATTATAGGATGTCATTCATGGAAGACATTTTGAGGATGACGACGTGGTGATTCCCACAGTAATTGTCATTATGTTCAATAAAGAATTTTTGAAGAAAAAAATGCATTACTTTCTGGGCAACCCTCGTAATAGTGTTTTGGCAGAGTACCTCTCCAAAGATAAAACCACAAGGTTCATGTACACAGAAGCTTTGAAGAATGAAGTTGGATGCAGTTGTGTGTAGTGGGACAGCAGCTGTCATATTGAGATGAAATTCAAGCTACCTAAGAAGCTCACAATTTTTGCATTTGGCTATTCTTCAAGCCCTTCAATACTCCGAGCAGCACTTGGACTCAAAATTTGGTACCCTTTCTGATTCCAGATTAGCACTCAAACTGTTTAGACATCTGTACAGTGGACAATCCAACCATCCAGCAGCATATGGCACTATGAATCTGTTAATTTAGATCATAAATAGGAATCAGGAAATTACCATATACTGTGTAAAAGCACACTGTGGCATACCTGGCAATGGAACAGTGGAAAAGCTAGTCAAAGCAGCCATCTATGTGCAAGGGGCCACACAGAATTACCACCTGCAGATCTTTTAAACATTATTGCAGTCCTGTGAAATGTGGCTGTAATTGCACCCACCATTGGGTGTGGATCCATTCTTACCTGTTGCACAATGTAGCGGTCATCTGCTCTGTAATTGACCATAGTTGTCCATGTCCTCTCCTTTGGGCAGTAGTGTATATGATTTGGAATGCTCCCCATGCACATCACATAATGTTGTGAGCAATACCAAACTCCTGGGCTACGCTCACCACATTTTGCCCTCCTTCCATTTTCCCAGTGTGAAGTCATCCAGATATCGTCTCTGGACCATGTTGTAATGAACAACACCACTAAAGTGCACCATAACCACTCACTAGTTGACATCCGCTGGATTTTCCTATTCCTTCAACTGCCTCATGTTGCAGGGCCAGGCCTACTTGGTGTTATATTCACGATAACCTCACACAGTGTGGCATCCAGTTTTCTGTGCTCCATTGGGAGACCTTTGCCAACATGCTCTGGCACTTTCAGTCATTTGTACTGAGTTGCATGCATGAAAGATCAAGTAAATGGAGATATTGTGATATGATGTGCTGCAAAGAGTTCAGAGTTTACTGATTTTGGTCATGCATATCATTTGATTTATGTGCAGTAGTGCAGAGAGAGGCTGGCACTGCACTGGTGGCATCCAGGAGGGGCATGACAGACGCACAGGGTGAGACTGGAAGCACACTGAACTATCAAACCCCATACACTGTTTGGACATCACATCATGTCCACCTCAGCAATGCTCACAAAGAACTGTATCACACTGTACATGTTTGCACACATGCAGTGTAAGCAGTAGTACTTATAGTACAGCACAATGCACCACCTTAAAGAGGAGAAAGAGGTGATTCAACATATGTGTAGATATATTATGATCATAATGTCTATGACAAGATACAGAACTAAAGGTTTCTGTAACAGATTTTCAGTAAGTAATTAATAATAACTGTCATTTCACATCCTCAATCAATAAACATCAATTGAGCTATATACATGTTTCATTGCATATCCTCTTAACCTGTGAGAGGCAGTTAATTTGTATACTTAGTAAAAGTCAGCATAATTAATAAACCACAGCCACAGTTCAATGAGACAATCTGTGTTGTTGAATATACACTTGCTTCATCTGTAGCATGTTCATTATAAGAATTGTATGTTTAATTGCAAGTTTTAATTAATCATTCACTTTTTTGTGTAGTTTTGCCCATGATTTATATATAGTTAGAGATACATGAAGTCTGATTTCAGCAGTGAAAATAGCATGTCATTTCCTGTAAGAAAGGTGTGCCATATGTATGAGGAAAGTAATTATTAAAGGTACAGAGGGCAAAGACTGAAATTGATAACTACAGTTAAAATATATATTTATTTGAACTTTAATTTGTGGGCAAACTACTTAACATAGAATCAAGTGTAATATGTTCTTTTGGTTGGATCTTTGTGTGCTTATGAAAATGCATCTGGTTTTAGGGCTGAATTATAGTACAGAAAGTTGTACATAAGGCTGGTGCAGAAAGCTGTAAATAAGGCTGGTGATTACCCAGATCACCAGCAGCTCATGGTCATGCCCTTAGTGTTGCTGACTTTTGAACATGGGTTGAGGATTTTCTCTGCTCGATACTGATTATGTGTGTTATCGTCCTCATCATCAATGCACAAATCACTAAAGTGGCATAAAATAAAACAGACTTTCACCAAGAGTGAGAATTCCCCAGAAGGATCTGCAGCTCATGGTCTAGTAGTTGGCATTGCTGCCTCTGGATCACAGAGTCTTTGGTTCAATTACTGGTTGGGTTGGGAATTTTCTCTGCCCAGGGATTGGATGTTTGTGTTGTCCTCAACATCATCAATTGGGAAATTGGTAAGACTGAACAGTGAAAAGATTGGGAATTTATACAGGCACTCATAACTCCATTTCTGAGTGCCACACAAACCAGAATTATCATCATCATCATCATCATCCACAGAAGGGGGCTTCAGCTAAAAATGCCATATGCACTTTTAATTTGCCCCTAATCATTACGTGATGTAGATGCTTGGTGTTTCCTTGGTATGGTGGGCCAAACTTATGAAAAGGCGGTGGCCGTGTTGCTCGTTCATACTTATTTGTATGGAGTTGAAGAGACAGGACCTATGTTGATCTGGGTGGTGACTGAGCCACCTGCTTTTAGGATATAGAAGGTTTTTCATGACGATAGTCACAACACTTGGAATATTCTGCATGGTGGCTTACTGGAGACTCAGAAACATCCCCAGTGATCAGTGCTCTTATTTAGTCTGCCAGCAGTTTGACGTAACTTGCACTTTATGCATGTTAAGCTGGTTCAGACTTACAGGGGACCTCACAAACTTGTCATTACCAGTTTCATCCAGATTCCTGGTATATGCAGGGCTTGGCCAGAAATGAAAGTGTCAGAAGTGGGAACTACAGAGGACCAAGCATTTAGAAAAAAATAGCATATCTGGTGCAAGCTGGGTGACGCATGAGCCATTTGTGTTAGCTTAGCCTCCAAGCAGTGCTTAGCATGACATCAAGAAGTCACACTGGTATTTCGAGTGCCGTGGGTTTGTGTCCCTATGCTGAACATTTTTTCTTTTTTATTTTCAGTTTTTACTTTAAAGATTTTGAGCATGAAATAATGGCCATCCAGTTGCAAAATACAGGTTTATTAAACATTGACCATTGTTTTGATGGTTTTAAAACTCTCTTCTTCAGAAGATGTAAGACCTATAAACAAGATTACGGCATTGTGTATGGAACAAAGATAGTAACATTACAATAAGCAAAATTACAGGAAATGTTACAAAAATTTTTTTAGAGAAACACTCTCAAGTAAAATCACATTATCTATAGTCAAGGTGGGAGTCGTTGACTCTGTATAGTACAAGTCATCCACTTAACCACCAGGTTAATACATTATATAAAAGTAGTAGCCATCTGCTGTATAGCTTTGTCTTAACACTTTTAATTAAAAAAAGTAACATATTTGATGCAATGTACAACAATATATAGTATGCCACTTGAAAGTTTTCTGTGAAACTGAAATTTAAATATAAAATGTGGCATCAGATCCTATAGAGTGTTGATATGTCACATTCAGAGCTAGTGACATGCGCTGACTGGCTGAAGATTTACCTCTGGCAGGTGGCACTCCTGTGCGTCCTATATGCACATAACTGCAATGAGCAGCGTGTGTGATTTCACTAGTGCAGATTATTAATATAATTAACATATTAACTAAACAGCTGCAAAGAGGTAGAGGAGCAGGGGTGAAAAAGAGTGTCATTAAGGTCATATAGCTTATAAAAAGCCCACAGGCTCAGGTAAACATCTTCACAAAATGTGCATATCATATGAGAAGCGCTTGTGAGTGAATATACAACCATAAAAGTGTCATGCTGAGGGGAATGGTCTTACTGGTAAATCATGCTGTGTGAACAAATAAACCAGGAGAGGAAAGGGTGTTATAAAAAAAACAGAAAAATAGTAAGTGAAGCCTCACTAACAAGTGTTCATGACAAGATATCACGATGTTGTAGGTAGAATAAAAAAAACACTAAAATATTTTTTTAAAAAAAAGGGGGGGATAGGCCTAAAATGTTGTGTTACTAAAATGTTGAACAGCAACCAAGTGTGGATGACAAAGTACTTTCTAAAATAACAAGAGATGTATTCTTACTGAACATAGAATTTTGAGGGAAACAAACACTAACGGAGGCCAGCACCGAGTGGTCAACTTAGCTACTCGGCTAAAAGGAAATGATTAAAGCCTTCCAGGAAATGTCTACTTGCAAGTTTAAGCTGATCATTTAAAATGTAGCCCCATTTTTCTCTAAGTGTTTGAAAATTTCAAGCTGTTCCCATAAATTTAATCTAGTGTGTGGTCTGATGAGATCCAGTTAACACTTAACAGAACAATTAATTGTCATAACTATGTCTACTGGACACTATAAAATCCATATGTTTATGTGAATAAAGCAATTACTCCACCAGGAGTTAATGTGTGGCGTGAACCGTCATCTAGGATCTTAGGAGGCCCCATTTTCTTTGATGATACTGTCAGTGGAGCACTGTACATGAAAATATTACATGAATGTTTTATCAGGTGCATGTGCACTTTATGGAACTAACGATGAGGTCTTCTATCAACAGGATGGGTCACCACCACACTAGCACCTAGCCATACAAGCTTTCCTGGATGACAATCTGCAGAGACGCTGAACTGTACGAAGAGGGCCCATTGAGTTCACCTCATGGTCACCAGATCTAATCTCTATGATTCTTTACTTGTGGGGAGCTGTGAAAGATCAAATCAACTGACACAGGCCATGCACATTGTAGGACCTTCACCAGGAGATTACAGTGGCCTGTGTAGTGATCTCCACTGAATCATTGCACTGACTGATGTAGTTGCAACAACTGTTTTTTGTTCTGCTATGTGCCTGGCCATCAACAGTGGACATTTGAACATCTAACCTAACCACGTACTTAATGGAAAACAGTACTTCATTTTAAATGTAAAATAAATACATAATAAATATTTTTTGTTCCTTAAACTATATATAAATTCTTGTTGGTGGAGTCTGTACTTGGACTTGTCTAGGAGAATATTGTGAACTGCACAATGAAATGCTTTTGACAAGTCACGGAAGATACCGGCTGGCAATATACTCTCACTGAAATTTCATGTAATCTGATTTATGGACTGAAAAACCGTGTTCTGTGGAGAGCCACTCCTGAAATGCAAACTGAGACGGACTAAGTATCTTATTCTTGAGAGATGTGTTATGGTTCTTTCATACATAATTCTCCATTACCATCAAGAAGCAGGTTAAGTAATGAGATTGCTTGGTAATTATTAATATCTATCTTCCAAGCTTCCTTGTGAATGGGTGTGACAACAGCATATTTCAGCCTGTCTGGTAACACAACTTAATACAATACATATGTGTGAAGAACAGGATTTTAGTACTTTATTTGAGATATTAAAGATTTCAAAATGTATGACATAACTGATCAGAAGAAAGAGCTTCATGTTACAGCACATTGATTATCATGATTTGGTGCTCCGTTTTCCAGGAGAGAATCCCTGCTTGACACATGTACTATGAACATACCTGATTATTTATGCTCTGGAGATATTCACTGATGTTTTCCTGGAATGTTAACATTTTCAAATTCATTTTTAAAACTGCAAACTGTCTCAGTATTATTATTGACCACTCCTATCTTTTTATGACATATAGCTTCAACACATCACTGTATCTGAGCACAAACACATAATTAAGAATGCAGGCAGCACAGTACAGTTAGTATCGTCAACAAAAAAAGTATGAAAGATCCAAAACCATGTCTGCACAAAAATCAGAGTAATAGTGACATGCTCTAATCAATAACATTTCATGGGTTCCAGTACTAGTAAACAATAATTAAGCAATAAGATGGACCAAAAGGAACTGGCAGTGGTCAGTAGTGGCATGTAACTCTGTTTCATAAGAATGACCACCCTGGTGGCACTGCCTTAGCTTGTCTCCTTAAATTCCAGGAGGAAATCTGTATTGCTTCTGGATAGGTCACAAGAGCCTTCCCCCCCACACCCTTTAAGTTCACACAAGTGACCAGAAGAAGCTTTTTTATACCACTCAGTGTTCAAGGCCGGAGAGTGCTGGCAGAAGCATCCTGGTGTCTTGTGAAGTGTCCACCAGCCTGACTGCATCCTGAGGGTTGAAATGCTTCATGGCCTTGCATGAAGGTGATGGTGGTAACGATGGTGCTCATCAGTATCCAGGAGCAGGCTTAAACAATCAATCTGCCCTGCAGGAGACCTCTGTGAATGGTTTTAGGGAAGTCTATTGTGGGGATGGAGTGGCCTCTCAAGGCTACAGGACATATGGTGCCCCTATAGGGTGTTAAATTTGGTGCTCTCCCATCTCACATTGAACTGGCGTGTAAGAATGACAGGAGACACTTTCCTGGAGTAGCTGTTGAGAGTGGTCCACTTGTTTAGGAAATATCTCATGATGACATGTGGCTAGGGCATCACATGTCCAGATCAAAGCTAGGTGATTTCTACGTCAGGGACCCAAATGTGTGCACCTAGTTCAGTTTGCTTGGCTGTAGTGGCCAGGACGTTTGCAGGAGAAAGCCTGAAGTGGTGGATGTGAGCAGAGTAACAGTGTCTGATGCTGCTGATCGCAAAATGTCTCGGCTGATCTGCGTGCATTGACTGGTGTGGTGTAATAAATACTGAGGAATCGTGTGAAAGCTGCCTCAGTCGAAGCCTTGCCACAGCTTTCTTCATCTGGTTCTTGAAGCTGTGAACATTCATTCATCCTTGCCTTTAGATTGTTCGAACAGGCAGAAACTCGACTGTTTCTCTCGTATTTGTCTTCTTCATGAGCTTGTGTTACTATATGACGCCTGCATCGTGTCTGACATTTGTAAGACTGTCCGCCCCCAGTAGCTGAGTGGTCAGCACGACAGAATGTCAATCCTAAGGGCCCAGGTTCGACTCCCGGCTGGGTCGGAGATTTTCTCCGCTCAGGGACTGGGTGTTGTGTTGTCCTAATCATCATCATCATTTCATCTCCATCAACGCGCAAGTCGAAAGACTTGCACCCGGCAAATGGTCTACCTGACGGGAGGCGCTAGTCACACGACATTTACATTTGTAAGTCCAATTACATATTGTTAGTATTAGGCTGACAGCAATGGGGGAACAATTTACGACTATGGCATTATGACCAATCGGCATAGGTGAATGATCTGAGGAAACACAATATCGGCTAAAGAAAGGCGAAAATTTGGTAAAATCAGAGTTACATAAAATATCAACAGAAGTTGCTGAGCCCCTGAAACTGTAATGGGATGAGTGACATAATGCTAAGCCCAACTGCATAATGGCAGAAAAGTTTATGATGTTTGATCTTCTGTATGAGAATATCAGTTTCATAGTCATACTGAGTCTTCTACGGCCTCTGCACTTACGTGTTTTGTGGTTGGAAATAACTGGTTGGATCAGAAATTAAGATTTATCGTACAACTGAAGGGGTCTTATTTATCATCGTTCAATTCTACAGCAGTGGAACCCCACAACCGAAAATTTGCTGCAAAGCCGCTTAGAATGATCTATTGTTGGTTAATACAGGGCGACGAGTGCATAGAGAATCAGCATGTTCCAATCCACGAAATGTTCAGTAGTGAGAAACCGAAGACGAAGAAATTCTGCTCTGAGATCGTCGAAACACTCTGCACATAGGCCATGCCTATGGCGTGAAATGCGTTATCATCGTTTGAAGAAAATAAAGGGAAAGAAGAGCAAAGAAAAAAAAATCGAATGGACACGGTTGGAGATGTCATAAACCAAATGCTCTATGGAAATCAAAAGCAAAACTTATTGCCGTGTAGACATGTCCACATGTACAAATCAAATATAGTTCCTTCTTTTGTTCAAGTTGCCTATTGGGCAGCTCACATGCTTGTTGCGTCAGACGAGCCGGAAATCTTACGTACCCGTTGCAAGTGCGTGATGCGTAGTGGGCGTGTGCTGTAATTGCCCGGACGTGCGAGTATGCGACGCATGGCCATAAAGGCTACGTTGTCAGGTTGACCGCTACTGTAATGAGTGGCTACCAGTCTCGCAGTGATACTTCTGTTGATGGGTGTTTGGACAAGAAGAAAATTCCTCGGCCCATCACAGGAATGGGGTTCTATTAAAAGAAACTTTGCTTTTTTTTTTATCTTGGTGCAGTCTGCAAAATAACGGTAGTCAAGTGTCAACCTGACCTACAAAATAGTATTTCATATCGCTTTAAAACTAAGTCGCGTTAGATGTGCTTCGTTCTAGTGGACAATCTGGAATACTTCGCCATACTAAAATTATTTGTTATGTGCTGTTTACCGCCAACGAAAATTCACTCACAGTTAAGGAGTCTGGTCCATTTTCTAATCAAGAAACCGACGGCTGAATTAAAATATACCACACTTCTCTTGAAGATGATCCAGATACAATATTTACATTAACTGTACTGACAGAAGAAAATACTAAGAAAGTACACAAGGTAGTGGACGATTGGCCATTAAAGGTGTATGAAATAGCTGACGTCATAGGCCTGTGAGAACAAAGAGCACCATTACAGTGTACATGAACAATCGACTATGAGAAAACTTTGTGCAATGTGAACGCCGCTTTTGTTAAGTATAACCCAAAAGCAAATGTGGAAAATAATTATTTAGTAATGTTTTGGAGCATTCTGTATAGATTCCAATTGATTTTATACATTGATCTGTTTCTGTGGATGAAATGTGGTTCCACAGCTTCACGCCAGAAACGGAAAACAATCAAATAAATGGATTTGAGCCGGTGCTCTTACACCAAAAAGGAGGAAGTTGGTTTCATTAGCATGAAGTGCTACGCCCAGTCTTTTATGGGACGATAAAAAGTTCTTTGTATTTATTATCTTACGAAAGGTGGGACTGCTAATGCTGAACGCTATGCAAATCTTCTGAATCGCCTGGATGAACAAATACGTGAGAAGAGGTTTGGATTTCAAAAGTAAAGAATCCTATCATTGTTAGACGGGTGATGGAGACCTTCAGAAAAATAGTGGGCAGATCGGGAAAGATGGCCAGAGTCCACTCTGTCTGCTTATCGTCCGAGATGTGGAGTAGGCTCTAACGGCAGTGGTTGATCGCACTTGAAATTCCGATTGAAATGTGCATCGCAGAGATAAGTTGAATGGTGACAGTGGAAGCGTTTATATAGCCATGAAAAATATGACAATATCTAGTGAGATTAGTGCAGATTTCGAATGCGAAATAATCTGGGTGATTACAAGTGTTAAAGTTGGATCGAGCAGGGCCATCGAATGCTTTTATACACGCCCTGCCTCAGCAGCAGTAGTGGTGGAAAATTTGAGGGCAAACTTAGGAGAATATTTCGCGTAAATTTTCTGGTTATATTATAGCTATAGGCTGAGAGACTCAAGTGATTAATACGGCTATTTGAGGCAGAGAAACATGTGAAATCGTTCAAAATTATCTTTAGCAGCTAATAAGAGAACCGGCTCGTGAAGATAACATCTTAGACCTGCTGGTGACAAACAGGCCCAAATTTTTCGACTCAGCATAGAACGGAGAATCAGTGATAGTAAGGCCGTTACAAAATCGCTGAATGCGGCTGTAAATAAGAACGCAAACAAAGGCAGGAAGATCTTTCTGTTTAGTTAGAGCGAAAAGAAACAGATTTCAGATTACCTGAGGGGGTCAACACAAAATTTTCACCTCTGGCACGTTGAGTATCAATATATAAAGTTGAAGAACACTGGACAATACGCTTTGGACAGGTATGTGCCGAACAATGTTATGGAGGATGGAAAAGACCAGTCGTGGTTCGACAGCCGTGTTAGAAAAGTACTACTAAAGCAAATAGTGTGTCATTTCAAATTAGACGTAGCTAATGCCTCGCAGACAAATATAAATTAAACGAAGCCAAAAATAGTGTAAGGAGAACTCTGTGCGGAGCGTTCAACGAATTCGGAAGTAACATTCTGTCTGCCACTGGATCTGACGATATACCAGAATCATTCTACATACAGTATGCGAAAGAGCTTGCCCCTCTTCTAGTAGCAGCGTAGCGTAAGTCTTTGAAGGAGCGAAGTGTTCGTGATGATTGGAAAAAACACAGGTGATTTGCGTATTCAAGAAGGATCGTCGAACTAAGGAGGAACAAAAAAAATGGCTCTGCGCACTATGGGACTTAACATCTGTGGTCATCAGTCGCCTAGAACTTAGAACTACTTAAACCTAACTAACCTAAGGACAACACACACATCCATGCCCGAGGCAGGATTCGAACCTGCGACCGTAGCAGTCGCGCGGCTCCGGACTGAGCGCCTAGAACCGCTAGACCACCGCGGCCGGCTAAGGAGGAGCAGCCTCACAAAACTATAGCCCTATAAAGAATTTTGCGACATGTTTTTGCTCGCGTTTTATTACATTTCTGGAGGCCGAAAATCTCTTTTGTAGGAATAAACTGGATTCTAGAAGCAATGATAGTGTGAATCCCAGCTCGCTCTGTCTGCCCACAAGACCCACAAAGCAGTAGATAAAGACACCCAGGTAGATGCCGAGTTCTTTGACTTTTGGAAGGCACTCGATGCATTTTCGCGCTGCCGCCAAATGAACAAAATATGGGCGTAGAGAATATCAGATCAGCTGTGTGACTAGACCGAAGAGATTTTGGCCAACAAAACACAGTATGTAATTCTGAACGGAGAGGAGTCCTCATACATAAAAGTACTTCAGGCGTGCCCGAGGGGAGTGTTATACGACCGTTATTTTTCACACTATGTACACTTAAGAGCCAAAGGAACTGGTATAGGCATGAGTATTCAAATTCAGATATTTGTACACACGCAGAATACGGCACTGCGGTCAGCAACGCCTATATGAGGCAAGTGTCTGGCGCAGCTGTTAGCTCGGTTATTGCTGCTACAATGGGATGTTATCAAGATTTAAGTTTGAACGTGATGTTATAGTCCCTAGCAATGGGACACAGCATCTCCGAGGTAGCGATGAAGAAGGGGTTTTCCGGTACGATCATTAGACGAGTGTCCCGTGAATACCAGGAATCCGGTAAAACATCAAATCTCCGATATCGCCGCGGCGGGAAAAAGATCCTGCAAGAACAGGACCATCGACGACTGAGGAGAATCGTTCAACGTGACAGAAGTGCAACTCTTCCGCAAATTGCTGTAGATTTCAGTGCTGGGCCATCAACAAGTGTCAATGTGCGAAACATCATCGAGATGGGCTTTCGGAGCTGATGGCCCACTTGTGTACCCTTGATGACGGCACGACACAAAGCTTTACGCCTAGCCCGAGCCCGTCAACACCGACATTGGACTTCTGACGACTGGAAACATATTGCACGGTCGGACGAGTCTCGTTTCAAATTGTATCGAGCGGATGGACGTGTATGGGTATGGAGACAAGCTCATGAAACCATCCACCCTGCATATCAGCAGGGGACTGTTCAAGCTGGTGGAGGTTCTGTAATGGTGTGGGGCGTGTGCAGTTGGAGTGATAAGTGACACCTGAAACGTCTAGATACGACTCTAACAGGTGACGCGTACGTAAGCATCCTATCTGATCACCTGCATACATTCATGTCGATTGGACAATTCCAGCAGGACAATGCGACACCCCACACGTCCAGAATTGCTACAGAGTGGCTCCAGGAACATTCTTGTGAGTTTAAACACTTCCGCTGGCCACTAAACTCCCTAGACATGAACATTATTGAGCATGTCTGGGCTGCTTTGCAACGTGCTGTTCAGAAGAGCTCTCCACCCCCTCGTAGTCTTATGGATTCATGGATAGTCCTCCAGGATTCATGGTATCAATTCCCTCCAGCACTACTTCAGAAAATAGTCGAGTCCATGCCACACCATGTTGCGGCACTTCTGCCTGCTAGCGGGGGGCCCTTCAGGATATTGGGCAGTTGTACCAATTTCTTTGGCTTTTCAGTGTATATATGACCTATTAGATAACGTCGTAAGTTCAATGAGGCTTTTCACAGACCGTGGTGCTGTATACAGAGAAGTTGCGATGCTAGAAATTTTTAGCGAAATGCAGGATGACCTGCAGACAATCGATGCTTGGTGCAGGAAGTGGCAGTTGACCATCAACATAAACAAACGGAACGTATTGCAAGTACATAGACAGAAACACCTATTATTGTACGATTACACAGTTGGAGAACAATCACTGGAAGCAATTACTTCCATGAAATACACTACTGGCCATTAAAATTGCTACACCACGAAGATGACGTGCTGCAGACGCGAAGTTTAACCGTCAGGAAGAAGATGCTGTGATATGCAAATGATTACCTTTTCAGAGCATTCACACAAGGTTGGCGCCTGTGGCGACACCTACAACGTGCTGACACGAGGGAAGTTTCCAACCGATTTCTCATACACAAACAGCAGTTGACCGGCGTTGCCTGGTGAAACATTGTTGTGACGCCTCGTGTAAGGAGCAGAAATGCGTACCATCACATTTTCGACTTTGATAAAGGTCGGATTGTAGCCTATCGCGATTGCGGTTTAACGTAGCGCGACATTGCTGCTCGCGTTGGTCGAGATCCAATGACTGGAACAGTTCGACGACGTTTGCAGCAGCATGGACTATCAGCTCGGAGACCATTGTTGCAGTTACCCTTGACGCTGCATCACAGACAAGAGCGCCTGCGATGGTGTACTCAACGACGAACCTGGGTGCACGAATGGCAAAACGTCATTTTTTCGGATGAATCCAGGTTCTATTTACAGCATCATGATGGTCGCATCTGTGTTTGGCGACATCGTGGTGAACGCACATTGGAAGCGTGTATTCGTCGTCGCCAAACTGGCTATCACCCGGCGTGATGGTATGGGGTGCCGGTCACCTCTTGTTCGCATTGACAGCATTTTGAACAGTCGACGTTACATATCAGATGTGTTACGACCAGTGGCTCTACCCTTCATTCGATCCCTGTGAAACCCTACATTTCAGCAGGATAATGTACGACCGCTTGTTGCAGTTCCTATACAAGCTTTCTGGATACAGAAAATGTTCGACTGCTGCCCTGGCCAGCACATTATCCAGATCTCTCATCAACTGTAAGCGTCTGGCTCGTCAAAATATGCCAGTCACTACTCTTCATGAACTGTGGTATCGTGTTGAAGCTGCATCGGTGGCTGTACCTGTACACGCCATCCAAGCTCTGTTTGACTCAAATGCCTAGGCGTATCAAGGCCATTATTACGGCCAGAGGTGGTTGTTCTCGGTACCGATTTCTCAGGATCTATGCACCCAAACTGCGTGAAAATGTAATCACATGTCAGTTATAGTATAACATATTTGACCAATGAATACCCATTTATCATCTGCATTTCTTCTTGGTGTAGCAGTTTTAATGGCAAGTAGTGTATCTAGGAGTATGCATACGAAGCGATTTTTAGTGAAATGCCTACATAATTTTAATCACCAGTAAGGTAGATGGCAGACTGAGATTCACTGGAGGAACCTGCAGAAAATGTAGTCCATCAACAAAGGAAGTAGTTTACAAAACACTCGGTCGATCAGTACTTGAATATTGCTCGTCGGCATGGGACGCGTGCCAGATAGGACTGATAGAGAAGATCCAAAGAAGAGCAGCACATTTCGTTATAGGTTTATTTAGAACACAAGGAAAACGTCACAGAGAAGTTCAACCGAGTCCAGTGGCAGACGCTGCAAGAGAGGCGTTCTGCGTTACGTTGTGGTTTATTATTAAAGGTCCGAGCGTACGCTCCTAGAAGAGTCAACAGGTATATTGCTTCCTCTCAAGTATATCTCACGAAAAGACTATGAAGGTAATATTAGAGAGATTCGAGCCCACACGGAGGCTTACCCGCAATCGTTCTTCCCGCGAATTTTCCGCGAATGGAACAGGAATGGCGGAAGTGATACTGGTACAAAAGTACCCTCCGCCACACACAGCATAGTGGTTTGCGGGGTATAGATGTAGATGTAGATGTAGAATTTTGGTATGTCAAAGCACTTCCACACAGTGGTGCCTCGGTGATTAGAACCTTCAGTAGTACGGCCTGTAGTCGCTCTACAAAGTGAGGGCTTTAAAGTACGAATTGCTGCAATATTCGCTCTATTCGTTGAATTTTGGGCTGTCTGACTTCTATGAGGCTGGAAAATGTCTAGAATTCAATGACGAGTTTATAGAGGTCTTAAATTGGTATTTTGTAGGCCTTCCAGAGTTAACTTCTACAATAGAATCTACTGATTGAAAAATCGTTGGACAAAATACACTGACCTGAAAGGATACTACCTCAAAAATAACAAGTGCATTCTTGAGCTAAAAAGTAGTGTTTGATTCCTACGCTGAGAAATTTCTCCTTACCCACATCCAAATATTAGGCACAAATCCCTATCGACGATTTGTCGTTACTCATCTTGTCACTGATAAGTCAAATAGCTGTGAAACCCCACATGTGCAACTTTCCACGAGGTCTTAGCATTGTGCGTCTCAGTTGTCTCTCACCGTTTTTTAAAAAAACCCTTCGTATTTCCCAGCCCTGCTCATATTTTCACTACTTACTGAAGGACTAGTCTCGTCTTAATGCTATGACGGTACCCAATGATCTGTTATGAACCTCACTTGACTACATGCCCGAGTTTACAATTTAGCGAAGTGGACGAAAGTCAGTGGACGTTCAGTATTTTTTACGCGCGCCCATTTTTGTACTAAATAAAGAAATATCTGTACATAGATGGGTTATTTATTATTTGCGTGTAAAATATCTACCGTAGTCACACAAAGGAACAGGTTGGGTGTGTATGTATATAAACACAAGTGCTTTCAAAATAAACGTTTGATTAATAGTTCATATTTGCTTGTTCCAGCAACGGATATAGGACGTTACGACATCTATTACGAAAGTGCACTGCTGAAAGCGAGACCACCTCGGCCGGCTCGTAACGGAACAACTTGAAGTAAAATTACTCAGCATTGGCATGGGAGGAATGCAGTTCGGGGCAGCTAGACACGTCAGGCACATGACCGATAAGTAAGGCATTGCTCAAGCAGTGGAGCTCCTATTCGGGGCAACGACTCAACAGTCTTATTCACTGGAATGTGAGGAATGTCGAGCTACTAATAGGGTAGAAGTAGGTCTTCGACGGCGCGAGATATCAAATATTTTTGGAGTGTCACTTCGCTTCTAAGGATTCGCTTTCAAAAAGTGTGAGCTATTCAAATAAAAGGAAGAAAAGGTTATACACGTACAACTACACAGCGTTACCTCTTGGTTCAGTGGGTCGGTATAAGCAACAGAATGAAACTTACCGGCTGGGTTGGGGATTTTCTCTGCCCGGGGACTGGGTGTTTGTGTTCATCCTCATCATTCGTGACAGTGACTAGATTGGACTGTGAAAAAATTGGGCCTTTGTACGGGCGCTGACGACCGCGCAGTTGAGCACCCCACAACCCAAACATCATTAGAATGAAACTTAACTGCGGTGAGCCTTGTAAACAGCAACAGGTGTGCATCAATGCCAATACTCTGATTTTATCTCCATGGCCTCTACTGGACTGATAACGCAAGTGAAGGAAGAACATTCGTAGTTTCCTCCCTGGAAGTCGATTGTTAGAGTTTCTCAAGCAGATTTTCGCGAGATACGAGATGTCGCTCTTTGAGTGCTTGCCAGTTAGATTTAGTCTCCGGCCAGTTAAACAAGTTTGTGACCATTCCTGCCGTACCTCTTTATATACATTCGATGCTCCATTGATAAGGATCATAAAAAAATGGTTCAAATGGCTCTGAGCACTATGGGACTTAACTGCTGGGGTCTGCAGTCCCCTAGAACTTAGAACTACTTAAACCTAACTAACCTAAAGACATCACACACATCCATGCCCGAGGCAGGATTCGAACCTGCGACCGTAGCGGTCGCGCGGTTCCAGAGTGTAACGCCTAGAACCGCACGGCCACTCCGGCCGGCGATAAGGATCGTATATACCTAAGCAATATTCCACTATAGATAATACAAATGATTTGCTAGCAATCTCCGTCAAGAAACTCTGCAGGTTCCTACTATTTATTTGTTGCTTGTTATTTTATTTTCGTAGAACGGAGCTTCATACTTCTACACGCTACCACTTCCACTTAATTGTGAAGGTATCTGTGATTTATTGATTATGTAATAAAACGTGACAACATTTTTACGCGTCATGAAGCACACAACTTTAAATAGCAAAAAATAATAGTTCAAATGGCTCTGAGCACTATGGGACTTAACATCTATGGTCATCAGTCCCCTAGAACTACTTAAACCTAATTAACCTAAGGACAGCACATAACACCCAACCATCACGAGGCAGAGAAAATCCCTGACCCCGCCGGGAATCGAACCCGGAAACCCGGGCGTGGGAAGCGAGAACGCTACCGCACGACCACGAGATGCGGGCATTAAGTAGCAGCCAGTCTACGCACCGGGTTAGTATTTCGTCAGTATCTTACAGTATACTATCACAGTTTTTGTCGGATGAAACGTCCTAATAGATAACCTGTCATCTCCGAAAATTCTGATATTGCAAGCAATACTATCCGCTACGTCATCGATGTAACCATGACAAGTAATGGACTCTTTATAGTCTCCTTCGGCGTACCAGATATAACTTTTGTGACTGCAGATAATGTAAGGTAATGTGCTGTGTTCCACCTGTCAATAAAGTTGCAATCCAGTCGCATAGCTGATTAGATGTCACATATAAATGTCAGGTTGCCCTCCATGGGTAGGTGCACGCAACGACTGTGGTTATATTGGGTTAGATAGAGCAGCAATCAGTCGTAGAATTAAGCACATTAATGGTTGAACTGTGTAAGCATTCACTTGAGCACGAACAACTGCTACAATTCCGCACTGCATTGATAATGACCTAACACAGGTCGAAATCTGATCTGCGTCGTGACTATAAATGTCATATTAAAGCATCTTAATTCTACGACTGATTGCTGCTCTATCTAACCCACATATAAATGTATTTCTGCAGCAGAAGTCGGCGTATTACTGATTCGAAAGCATTTAGATAATCTAGAAATAACTGTTTGTCGACGGCATTTACAGACATGGTCGACCTCAGAAATTTTCACAAGAGGGGGCAAGAGTCTAAAATTGATTTGATATAATTGATTCAGTGGTTCCTAAAAACTTGAAACGTTTCGTCCATCAAGAACTAAATTTGATGTACAATGAGAGACTCGAATAATTTAGAGTCCAAGAACAAAGCGTTGCGCATTCGCAAGTTCAGAAGTGCAAGTGTTCACAGTGCCTGTCTGTGGAGCTTCAGCTTCGTGTTTACATCGTCAGATAGAGGCAATATGATAGTTAGGATACAGTGTACATCGAAATTCATTGCAATTTAACTCATCGTGTAATTTCTTTTAAAAAATCATTATTCGAGCACGTAGAAACGGTTGAAATAGAAGGAACCCGCGTCGGTAGAATTACTACAACGACGAGCGTTTCATACATGTTTCAGTGGTGGAGTGGATGTCGGCACAGTAGCTCAGCGTCTTCGGTCAGAGGGTTAGCTGTCCTCTGCAGTAAAAGAACTGAGGCAATAGATGAACTTGAACGGGTGTTACGGGATGACCGCCCGCAACAAAAAATGGTTCAAATGGCTCTGAGCACTATGGGACTCAACATCTGAGGTTATCAGTCCCCTAGACTTAGAACTACTTAAACCTAAGGACATCACACACATCCATGCCGAGGCAGGATTCGAACCTGCGACCGTAGCAACAACGCGGTTCCGGACTGAAGCGCCTAGAACCGCTCGGTCACAGCGGCCGGCCGCCCCGAACAAATGCAACGAAGAAACTGAGATAAAAAAAGGGGGGACCAAGCGGACGGTTTACGAACGTAAAGGACGAGCCTTCGAATCTAAGTGATGTCAACTGTCACTTTTATTTTATTCACAGCTGTGCAAGCAATACTGTGCAATTGCAGGCTTTTCTAGTTTCCACGTCCTTTCAAAAGATTCCATGTTATAATAGTCTAATCATTAAAAAAAATGGTCACAGCAAAAAAAAACTGAAAACTGATGTATTTATTTGTAATTGATTCGATCGCCACCTTGTGTCTCTATACTTTTCAACTAAGAGAAACGTATCAGCTGATTGTCATACGTCATAGGTCTGCTTCAAAATGGCTGATGCGAATGTTCGCGAGTGAATAATTGCTCTTTTTGAAAATGGTGTTAGTACATCTGAGGCAGGACGTCGTTATGGTGTTCATACTTCCACAGCAAGGAGATAGATTAGGCTCGATTCACACGGTGGGCAACGTCACGTCAACGTCAGTGACGTCACACACCGTAAAAAATCCACTTGCATTCACACTGGACGGAACGTCAAACGACGGCAAAACTTCAACCACGTTTTGGCGCGTTGTTGGAAACTGTTCACGAGAGAGGATGGCGGACATTAAATTTAGTCTTAATGAACTTGCTACGATTGCAATTGCTTTAGATGATGAGGAAAGAGAGCGTAAATTGGCAAGGCAATCAAAACGAACGTGGGCGAAGAAAATGATTTTGAAAAGGATGTGTGAAGGTGAATATCACACATTGTATAGAGAGCTAGAAGAAGAGACGTCATTTTATAAATATTTACGAATGTCGAGACAGCAATTTTTTAATTTGCTGTCTTTGATAAGCAGCAGCATCAAGAAAGCAAACACAAACATGCGCCGTGTAATTTCTCCTGGTGATTAAACAAACAGTTGATATAATTCCTTATAGATAAAATAGACTAGCTGTGGTAGTAGCATTTGCACTACAAACTCTCTCGGCAAAGCAAATGCAGAGAACCAACTGCACACTGTATATTAATGTGGAACATCGAACTTTTTACTGCAGTTGTACTTTAATAAGTTGTATCCATACGAAATGTTGAATGAGGCTCAGTACCAGAAAGTATGTAAATAAATACTATACATAAGTAAACTACTAACCAAAATGACTGTGTGGCGTAGAATACTCATATTTGCTTCGGAATGATAAGTATGACATATAAACATGGCCGAAATAAACTTTCACGACTCGAAAATAATTGTGAAATCGGAAAGCAGGAAGGCTCTAACCTCTGCTAAGCGTTTTCACCTCCTAATCGTGAGTACATACATACATAAATACATGCAGGTGCGATGTTATACATCTAACTACATTACATACAAAACAAATATAATCTGCAGAAGGCCTACAATATGGATACAGTTATTTACCTGAGCGACGGATAACCAATCCAGTTTTCTTCCATATTTCTTCTTTAAACAAAGTGTCGCTGTATTTATTGCAGCTCATGTCATACAACTCCACATTTTGGCGAACAAGTACGATTAACTTCTCGTCGTTCATGTTTATATAAAAACGTTTTATAACTAAAAACTCAGTAGATATTTTCGATGTGGAGAACACTGCTAGCAGAATCAAACTCGTGCCATGCGAGCAGCCGCAGAACAGAGAGAAAAGTAACAGCCAATCGTAAGCAGTTCGCCAACCACGTGACCCCCACCATCAACGTCAAACTATTCTTTCGAAGTATACCGGCCGTCAGGCAAACTGACGTTGACGTTACGTTGCCCACCGTGTGAACCTCGCCATTTGAAAGCATTGGACGAATATTTTGACTTCACGTGCCCCACGTTCACGTTGACGTGACGTTGCCCACCGTGTGAATCGAGCCTTAGACAATTTAGAGATAACGGTGAGGTAGCGAGACATCCAATACCTGGAAGACCAGGAGTCTCTACAGGGAAACTAGATGAACAATTGGCCAAGGCGGCCCTGAATGTTCCTTTGTCGCTCATCAGGGAACTAAGGAGAGCTTCACATTTCCTGGGCTCGTCGAGAACTGCTTTTAAAAGATTGAAGGATCATGGAATGAGGTGCCCTCGTGTGCTTATCAAAGAACCGTTGTCAAACGCACAAGCCATGGATAGCCTAGCAATTGCGAGTTCCTAGGAAGATGTCGATTGGAGGAAAGTTCAAATGGCTCAAATGGCTCTGAGCACTATGGGACTTAACTTCCGAGGTTATCAGTCCCCTAGAACTTAGAACTACTTAAACCTAACTAACCTAAGGACATCACACACATCCATGTCCGAGGCAAGATTCGAACCTGCGACCGTAGCGGTCGGGCGGTTCCAGATTGTAGCGCCTAGAACCGCTCGGCCACCCCGGCCGGCGAGGAAAGTCATTTTCTGCGACTAGTACGCAAGTGAGTCGACGAGCAGAGGTCCTGCTCTTGTTTATTGCACAGATGGGCAACGATATGACTTCCGCTTCGTGGCCACAAGCTCTAGAAGCGGACACATGAGTGTGAAATGTTGGGGCTGGATGTCTTACATGCGTGCAGGAGCTTTACAACATATCCAAGGCAAGTTCAATTCAGCATACTATGAAAATTTCCTTGAAAATGTTATCATCCATGCAGCTCGACTTTGGTACCCCTTGAAGACGTCTCACTTACCATCATAATCATCCATCACACACTAGCATTAGGATTCAGAGCTTGGCTTCGAAGGAGTGAGAACATTATTCAGTGCCCTCCGTGGCCTCCAAAGTCACTTGACCTCAGTCCTATAGAACACTGTGAGCTCAACTTAAGAAGACTTTGAGGGACAATTGGCCAGACCCTCCTCCTAGAATTGTGAACGCCCTTTGCGATTTGGCTGATTCTTCATGGGAGAGAACTGCCACGAATCAGGACTTTTTCCATTGACTTGTCAATTCTATGCCTCGAAAGATTGAAGCTGATACTGACACTGGGTTGGAGTTGACATCCGGTATGCATGTTTTGTTGGCAACAGAGCTGGGAATCTTGCTGACCATGGGAGCACCTCAACATCACACACACAGTTAATAGAGACAGCTGCCACATGTGAACAAGCATTTTCCTGTTGAAAAGTGGCACCTCAATAGATTTGCATGAGAGGTAACAAATGAGGATGCAGGACGTCCCTGACATAGTGTTGTTGCCATCAGCGTTCCCTCAGTTAGTACCACCCATGAGCTGGAGTCATACCTGATGACTCCTTACAAGCATAACACTACGAGTAACACTGCTGTCTCCCCAAAACCCAAAGCACTGGAAGAATGCGACCTCTTCCCAGGTCACCGCCATACTTGCTGACGATGACAATCCAGATAGCGCACAATTGTGATTCATCGCTGAACACAGTGCGATGCAACTTACCAGTAGTTCATACTTCCCAGTCACGATAGCACTCCCAATGCAGCCGATTGTGCTGTGGTGTTAACGACAGCCTATGCATCGATCAGTAGTCTATGATCTGGATGCTGTTAGTCTCTGACCAATGGTGTAGGATGGCACAGAATGCTGTAGAGAGACCATTACTTGTTCTCGGTTTACAGGTGCTGGTTGGAATGGGTTACAATGTGCTTGGTGCGCACTACAGAGATCCTTCCTTGCGGGAGTCAGATGTGGCTGACGGGACCTTGACGATGTGTGCCTGTCCTCACGTTCTATGCAGTCCAACACTGGGCCACTGTCGCATCCCAATATTGGCAGATACTGCAACTGGTAAGGATCTGTTTTCGGATGTATAATGAATACGTTAGACGCTCTGTGTCTTTCAAACATGTTCTATAAGGATCTTCAAATATAACAACTCTTATGTGGAAGTGAAGATGTAATTATTTACAAAGAAATTCATTTAAATAACATGTAGAAGACAGATGTGAATAAAAGTATTTTATAAAAAGTGGTTATTGAGTGTAAACCATCAGTAAGATAATATGAGAGAAGATTTTAACTCAAAGTAGTTCAAATGCGTGTGACATCTTAAGGGACTTAACTGCTAAGGTCATCAGTCCCTAAGCTTACACACTACTTAACCTAAATTATCCTAGGGACAAACACACACACACATTCCCGAGGGAGGACTCAAACCTCCGCCGGGACCAGCCGCACAGTCCATGACTGCAGCGCCTGAGACCGCTCGGCTAATCCCGCGCGGCCTCAAAGTAGTATCAGTACTGAGCATTTACGGACGTGTACGACATATCTTGGCAAAGAATGATGCTGAAAATTTATTTAGATTTGTTGTTACTATATGCCACTATTTCATATCCCATGTCGAATGGGTGGCTCGGGGTAGCCTCGTGGTCTCAGGCGTCCTGTAACAGTTCGCGCGGACTCCCCGTCGGAGGTTCGAGTCCTCCCTCGGGCGTGGGTATGTGTGTTGTCCTTAGCGTAAGTTAGTTTAAGTTAGATTAAGTACTAGTGTGTAAGCCTATGACCGATAACCTCAGCAGTTTGATCCCATAGGACCTTACCACAAATTCCAGTTCCGTGTCAAATGTGCCTAGTGATTTGACCGAAGTTTCTCGGATCTAACAATCTGCGTTCTTTCAGCTTTATGGCTTCTTTACATGAATTTGAATTGTCTGTTGATTTATTCTAAAACATATGCGTTTACCAGCAGCAATATAATAGGCTAGTAATGCGCCATTATATATTTCCTAACTGATACATTATTCGGATATACACACCCTGACGAAAAGGTGAAGTACCCAGAAGGGTAGGAGGAAAGAAATAGAACTTCACGGGTTGAGAGGGTATCTGATGTTACTTCAGTGATTACAATATCGTGTCACATATACAAATAACTTGGCAGTATGAGCGCACTTGTCAGCATGTCGTTGTACCCCTTCTGGCCTGGATGTATGCACTGATTCGATTGGAAAGTTGTCATAAGCCCATTGCATCCTCTCCTGAGGTAAGACGGCCAACAACTGTGCTAAATCGAGGACAAGTAGATTAGTGTTTAAGTCACTAAAGACGGAGCACAAGCTCGGATTAGGGAAGGATGGAGAAGGAACCATCCTGGAATTTGCCTTAAGCGATTTAGGAAAATCACGGGAAATCTAAATCAAGATGCCAGGACGTGGGTTTGAACCGTCGTCCTCTTGAATGCGAGTCCAGAGAGCTAACCTCTGCGCTACCCAGCTCGGTAACTGTCGTATATGGTCCTTGATATCTTGGATACTGGGACTGGAACGGGGTTGACGTCCGAGCTACTCTGTCGCGTTTCATCAGGGACATATCTGGGGAACTTGTTGGCCACAGGAGTACCTCAACATCATGCAGATAGTTCATAGAGAGACGTGCGACATGTGGACTGGCATTGCCCTTTTTAAAAATAGCATAACAGTATTATCGCATGAGAAGTAATACATGAGGACGCAGGATGTCTCTGACCTACCGTTGTGCCGCCAGAGATCCCTCAATCAGTACTAGACGCGACCTGAAGTCATACCCAATTGTTCCCCACATGACGCCAGCAGCAACACCACTATGTATTTGAAGAAGGGGAACTTTCCCTAGGTCGCTGACACACTGACATATTCATCGATGATGGTCATCCAAGATAGTGCAATAACGCGATTCAGCCACGAACATACTGCACCACCACTCGTCAAAAGTCTATGCTTCTCGGTTACGGCAGCACTCCAAACGCAACGGAGTGTGTTGTGGTAATGGCAGTCTACGCTTGACCTAGTCAGATTGTTGCCAGTTTCTGTGCCATGGTGAGAGCAGGCACAGAACGTTGCAAGAAGTCCATTACTTGTTCTCGAATCGCAGGTGCAGATGTGAACGGATTTCAATGTGTACGGCGACCCTTCCTTGTGGTGGTCAGACGTCGCCAATCGGAACGTTGACGACGAGTATGCCTGCCTGCCCTCTCGCCCCTATCTACTCCTGCATTGAGACACTGTCATATCCGAATGCTCTACAAATCTGGTCACGGCATGCTCCCACCAGCTATCTGGTAACAACATTAAACACGAACAATACTAATATACTCTGGTGGCCGTTCTACCTGTCACAGACAGTTTCAAATCTAATCATTTACATCCCTGCCGATGGTGTGTACGTGTACGAAGTTACACTGACATCCGACCATGTCTGCTTGGTACTTCAGTTTTTTGTCAAACAGTGTAACTGAAGCTTCATAACTTAGAAAGATAGTTTAGGACGTCACTGGACATCGAAATAATGAGCAAAAATTGATACTCGCAATTATTTCTGCGATCAACCAGACATCTTTTCTGTCAGTTTCCCGAAACCATTTCTGGGTGTTATTCACCATAATATTTATGTTAGCCCTTTAGGTCGCTAGTTCTGTGCTCTACTCAAGCTACCTTGTTGAAATCTATGGAAATCTATCTTTGCACAGGAAGTCTAAGATAGATTTGGCTCAAATGGTTCAAATGGCTCTGAGCACTA
Source organism: Schistocerca gregaria (assembly GCF_023897955.1). NCBI lineage: Eukaryota > Metazoa > Arthropoda > Insecta > Orthoptera > Acrididae > Schistocerca > Schistocerca gregaria. The sequence goes on along the minus strand of NC_064931.1, from coordinate 177,938,204 downwards.
TTGGACTTAACATTTGAGGTCATCAGTCCCCTAGAACTTAGAACTACTTAAACCTAACTAACCTAAGGACATCACACACATCCATGCCCGAGGCAGGATTCGAACCTGCGACTGTAGCGGTCGCGTGGTTCCAGACTGAAGCGCCTAGAACCGCTCGGCCACAACGGCCGGCTTAAGATAGATTTCTCGTGTGTTAGTCACTACTCGGGCTGCTCAAAGGTTTCATTATAAAATGTACAATTTCGCAAGAAAGTGAGTTTCAACTATTTACAGGAAATGCAGGGGGCTTCCAATACTTGTTCGACATCGTAAAATTATCACTCACTATCAGTATGTGACTTGAGTATTCCTCAGTATGAAGCCTAGAAAGTCTCTTTAAATGATTGTACGTCTGGAACTGTCCGTACAGTTTAAACTGCTGCTGTCAGTGAATTCAGGTCTATCTTAACCAGTTTCTGAGGTAACTGCATGCAGTGGACATTTGGAGTCGTATATCTTGCAAAAGGAATTCTCTCACGGTGGCACGTAAAGCTGCCATTTTCAGTAGGCCAAACAACACAAAAGGGGTGTTGTTTAGTTCGACAAGTCACGTTTTTGCCCCTTATCACAACATATAAGGCGCCGAGTGCTTCCATTACTCAATAAGGCGTTTAATTCACAGTGATTGGAAGGTGTCGTTCGGTCCAGAGATGGTTCTCTGATTTCTGGTGGCGTTTTTCGTAATCATTCAAATTATCGTGAACAAGAAATAAGATTTTAATTTCTACAAGAGGCGTTCAATAAATGATGCAACACTTCCTTTCTCTGCCAGTTGCAGTTGCAAAGTGCGGAATTTGTTCTGGAACATCGTGGAATATTCCCACTTGAGCCCCTATAATTTCATTAAGTTCCGGTAAGTGGTGGTGCTATACGTAGCCTTTAAAATAGCATTTGTAACTTTGTTACCATCGAGTATAGATTTAAGTGTCAGGAAGTCGTTTCTAAAAGTATTTGTATGGAGTGTAGCCATGTATGGAAGTGAAACATGGGCGATAAATAGTTTAGACAAGAAGAGAATAGAAGCTTTCGAAATGTGGTGCTACAGAAGAATGATGAGGATTAGATGGGTAGATCACATAACTAACGAGGAGGTATTGAATAGAACTGGGGAGATGAGGAGTTTGTGGCACAATTTGACCAGAAGAAGGGATTGTTTGGTAGGACATGTTCTGAGGCATCCAGGGATCACCAATTTACTACTGGTGGGCAGCGTGGAGGTTAAAAATCGTAGAGGGAGACCTAGAGATGAATACACTAAGCAGATTCAGAAGGATGTAGGCTGCAGTGGGTACTGGGAGATGAAGAAGCTTGCACAGGATAGAGTAGCATGGAGAGCAGCATCAAACCAGTCTCAGGACTGAAGACCACAACAACTACAACGGAGGTGCGTTTCAAGCAGAGAGCTGTCATTCAGGCAGGATTCAAACCTGCGACCGTAGTGGTCGCGCGGTTCCAGATTGAAGCGCCTAGAACAGCTCGGCCACACATGCCGACGAGGCGTCTGTCATCATCGCAATAAGGTCGCGCAAACCTATCCGATCACCCGCGTGCCGGCTGGCCACATACAGCTGTGACTTCTGCAATGTTGGAACGTGCGGACACTCATTCGCGGGGATGGACGGATCACAAACATCTCGCTGGACAACTAGACGTCTCTGTTGGTAGTACTGACACGCTCGTCCATCAGTTATGGTACTCAAACGTGTCTGCCCGCTTGGTTCCTCGCTGCCTAATAGAAAACCACGAACAGTAACGTAGGATAGTGACAATTTTTTTGTCGAACGTCATCACAGGCGATGAAACATGGGTTCATCACTTCGAACCGGAAACAAGACAGTAATCCGTGGCGTGGTCTCACGCCATGTTTCTTCAGAAGAAAAAGTTCAAGGCTGCACCCTCAGCCGGTAAAGTCGTGGCGGCGGTCTTCGGGGACTCTGAAGAGGTTATGCTGTTTTATGTCCACTCTCATGGTGCAACGATCGACTCTGAAGTGTATTGGGCTACCCTCAGGAAACTGAAGAAACGACTCCAGCGTGTTCGTAGCCACCGAAATGCAAAAGAACTTCTTCTCCATAACAACGCAAGGCCTCACACAAGTCTGCGAACAAGAGAGTAGCTCACAACGCTTCATTAGACTGTTCTTCCTCATCCACCCTACAGCCCAGGCCGGCCGCAGTGGCCGTGCGGTTCTAGGCGCTACAGTCTGGAGCCGAGTGACCGCTCCGGTCGCAGGGTTCGTAACCTGCCTCGGGCATGGTTGTGTGTGGTGTCCTTAGGTTAGTTAGGTTTAATTAGTTCTAAGTTCTAGGCGACTGATGGCCTCAGAAGTTAAGTCGCATAGTGCTCAGAGCCATTTGAACCATTTGAACAGCCCAGATCTCGCACCTGCCGACTTTCATCGTTTTGGCCCAATAAAGTATGCACTTCACGTAAAGCAGCAGGTGGTTGATGGGAGGCTATTGATGAAGCAAAACTTTGGTACCATGCGGACATACATCCCAGTAAGGTGACGTAAGGCCGTCGCATTGAACGGAGTTGATGTTACAAAATAGGGTTTTGTAGCGAGAAGAATGCGGAATGATATGGTGTATTGGAATCCTGAATAAAACCAACCTGCTTTCAGAAAAACAATGTGTTGCATTACTTATTCAACGACTCTTGTACATTCTCGATGACAAAGTGTTTCCCTTTCTCCTACAAATTCATGATGTGTACGCTGTGGAGATTCTCGTCTTCCATGATGACAACTGCCTTGTTCACAGATCTGCACACATACGAGTACGTTCCTGGTCTGATAGACACTCAGACACACAACTGCATCTCGACTGGCTCAGTAAATCACCCACTGTTAGTCCCATAGAGAGTGGCTGTTGCTACTCGGGATTGCGTGTGAATCGTAGCAGTCAATTTCCCCTGTGTGCCTAGTTTTGATTGTGATTATACAAGATTGAGTAGCATGTCCATAGTTAATAATCTGTCGAAGTAAGGGTCGGGTTCGGTATTTAGTACTGAAACGCAACAGCAAAGGAAATAGTTATCGCTAGATTATCAAGAATTTTTTTTGTCTAGTTTTCATTCTGTGCAGGTTGTGTCCTTGGTTCTGATCATCAATGATGAAAAGTGGCACCAAGTTTTGAGAATAATTAAGGAATAAGTTCGTTTTAAACTGCTGTATGAGAACAATAACAGCGGTACCACGACAGCAGAGTGAGTCATAGCTTCCCAGACCTTGGGCAAATATAACTTTTTAAGTCTACTTCCCTAATAAAGCGGATAGTTTAAACAGCTCAAACCTTACTGCTCAAAACTAAAATTTATGATTATCTAAAAATTATTTCAAGCATCATTTTGAGTCTTACAGCAACAGCTTTTATTCCTAGTACTTTTTTCAGCTATAAAGAGACATGTAAACGACATTGTACTATAATTTGACACGAAAGGAGCTTTTTACTGTGATTTCGTCAGTCCTATAAGATCAATTGTAGCTTGTCTTGATATAGTGGGTAGGATGTTGATCGTCGTTTGTCTATGAATTATATGATCATTCCTCCTTCAGGTTTACGGCGGTTTATTACTGTCATCATCCCCTCGAATGTGTATGTAATACTACAAGAAGACAATTAGATGACAATTTTTTTCTAGTGAACATTTACGAGGAAGCTTCAACTACGACTGCGAGCTGAAAAGTAGAGCCTCCGAATTCTTTATTTGAAAACTCTTAAAGCTTTTTAAATAAAACAAAAGTCATTGACATGCTAGATCTTTTATTCTTCATGTCTACATATCTGCAGTCCTCCGCCGCTAGAAACCTAATTTTAGCGTGTAACATGGCGGTGTACAACGTAATTACGTCGGTGGGTGAGAAATTGCGTGCTGTAATCGAGTTTCTAATTCGAAGAGCTCGTCCACAAATGGAATATCCTCTTCTTCAGCATGATAATGCCAAAACATGCACGAGCGCTGCGACATCTACAAGCCGACTCTTTGGATTTACTGTCATCGCTCATCCTCCATACTTGGTTCCACCCGATTTTCATCTGTTTCCAACGCTTAAAGAACAGCTTCGAGACCTACACTTGATAGTGACGAAGTGATGCAAGTAGATGTGAGGTGGTAGTTCCGTCAAAAATGTCAAACATTCTACAGTGATGCTATCAACAAACTCGTCTCTCGTTGGGATAAATATGTTAGTCTCCAGGGTGACTATGTTGAGAAATGGATTAAGACATGAAGAAGAAAGATGCAGAATGTTAGTAACATATTAGTTTTTTGCATAAAAACTCTGAGGCACTGCTTTCCAGTACGTCTCATATGTCTCCTAAATCTAGGAACACTTGATTATTCCAGACGGTTGAAGTAAACGTGTGGTATGTCCGGTTAATCCTAGTTTTTAACACAATACCTGAAATAATCATAATTAAAATTTAAAGCTATCCTGAACATGAAGATTCGTGTATACGCTGCTGTGTTTTCAAATGCATGGTCCTGGCATGATACGTGCAAGCCTCCCTGTGCCTGGGGAATGGATATATGTAGTCACGGACATATATAAGGGGGGGGGGGGGGGGTTCCACGGGGGTCCGGACCCCCGCGTCCCTTTTCCTTAGTTTAAACAAAATACGTCAATATTAGAAGAATACTATCTTTTGAAACCCCGTGCCACAAAATAGATGCGCACTGCGCTTGGTTGACGTAGTGACAAAGCCATGGAGGAATGAGGCTGCAAAAAATAGCTGTGCCCTGTGGCGGGGTGTCTACCTCCACCCTCACTATGTGTGCAACGGAAGTGAGTGCAATCTTGCCAACCGTAGCGGAATTCCGCTACACATATTGGAGTTTTTTGGCCTTCGTAGCGTAGCGGCGAAATTCTGAAATTGTTAAAAATGTAGCGGAATTCAACTTTCTTTGGTGAAATGTAAAACCCTCGTAAATTTTCACTGCCAAGTACAAAACATGTAATATATGCACGGGAATGCAGATGCCGAACAGTCTTTCTCCATGATGACAGACATTAAAACTAGCAGACTTCTTAAGCTACTCGCAGAAACGTTAAGTGACTTGTTGAAAGTATGACGAGACATCCAAAACAAGAACCGTTATTGATCATTATTATACTTCATACACAGTTATGGAGAAACAGTTCGGTAAGTCTGAAAAACGTATCAATTATTATCTGAGAACTGAAGGTGATCAAAATATTGCTGCGTCAACAAATTCATACATTTCACTGTGATTTTAATAAACATTGAAACGTTTCACACACACAGTGTTTAAACAATAACTTGTAAATTTATTCCGTACGCCTTAGCCAGTTGGTCCGCAGCTCGTGGTCTCGCGGTAGCGTTCAAGCTTCCCGAGCACGGGGTTTCGGGTTCGATTCCCGGCGGAGTTAGGGATTTTCCCTGCCTCGTGATTACTGGGTCTTGTGTGATGTCCTTAGGTTAGTTAGGTTTAAGTAGTTCTAAGTTCTAGGGGTGATGACCATAGATGTAAAGTCCATTAGTGCTCAGAGCCATTTGAAACCTTAGCCAGTTCAGATTCCATATAAAGAGGAAAATTACATGTCGCATCAAACTACAGTTACTATATTAACAGAAACTATTTGAATGAGGGACGATATTCAGGTCCATCACTGGACACTGTCGTCCTAGCTGTCGCTGGTAGCTAAATGCCCCAGCTGGAAAGCTATGGAATATATTTGTTTATAGCTTAAATTATTTATTTTTCCTGTATATCGTCAGGAGTTATGTAGACTATATCATAAATTACATTTGAAACTGTAGTGGAATTTGGATGTGCTCGTAGCGGAATTAATTTATTTTTGGCTGGCAACACTGAACGGAATCAATTCAGTGTGTTCTGCCGCTTCCCCTTGGGCAGTCACAATTAGAGTGATGAAGTTTTGGGCGTCGTGTGTTTAGCCAGCTTAAACTGTGCGTTTGTGTGTTTAGTTGTTAAAAGAGTCGTGTTAAAAAAAAAAAAACTATGAAGCGGACAAGCTTTATACCTTAAACACAACAGTGATAAACTGACTAGCTTGGATTACTTGACCAAACTGTGCTATGAGATACACTCCTGGAAATTGAAATAAGAACACCGTGAATTCATTGTCCCAGGAAGGGGAAACTTTATTGACACATTCCTGGGGTCAGATACATCACATGATCACACTGGCAGAACCACAGGCACATAGACACAGGCAACAGAGCATGCACAATGTCGGCACTAGTACAGTGTATATCCACCTTTCGCAGCAATGCAGGCTGCTATTCTCCCATGGAGACGATCGTAGAGATGCTGGATGTAGTCCTGTGGAACGGCTAGCCATGCCATTTCCACCCGGCGCGTCAGTTGGACCAGCGTTCGTGCTGGACGTGCAGACCGCGTGAGACGACGCTTCATCTAGTCCCAAACATGCTCAATGGGGGACAGATCCGGAGATCTTGCTGGCCAGGGTAGTTGACTTACACCTTCTAGAGCACGTTGGGTGGCACGGGATACATGCGGACGTGCATTGTCCTGTTGGAACAGCAAGGTCCCTTGCCGGTCTAGGAATGGTAGAACGATGGGTTCGATGACGGTTTGGATGTACCGTGCACTACTCAGTGTCCCCTCGACGATCACCAGAGGTGTACGGCCAGTGTAGGAGATCGCTCCCTACACCATGATGCCGGGTGTTGGCCCTGTGTGCCTCGGTCGTATGCAGTCCTGATTGTGGCGCTCACCTGCACGGTGCCAAACACGCATACGACCATCATTGACACCAAGGCAGAAGCGACTCTCATCGCTGAAGACGACACGTCTCCATTCGTCCCTCCATTCACGCCTGTCACGACACCACTAGAGGCGGGCTGCACGATGTTGGGGCGTGAGCGGAAGACGGCCTAACGGTGTGTGGGACCGTAGCCCAGCTTCATGGAGACGGTTGCGAATGGTCCTCGCCGATACCCCAGGAGCAACAGTATCCCTAATTTGCTGGGAAGTGGCGGTGCGGTCCCCTACAGCACTGCATAGGATCCTACGGTCTTGGCGTGCATCCGTGCGTCGCTGCGGTCCGGTCGCAGGTCGACGGGCACGTGCACCTTCCGCCGACCACTGGCGACAACATCGATGTACTGTGGAGACCTCACGCCCCACGTGTTGAGCAATTCGGCGGTACGTCCATCCGGCCTCCCGCATGCCCACTATACGCCCTCGCTCAAAGTCCGTCAACTGCACGTACGGTTCACGTCCACGCTGTCGCGGCATGCTACCAGTGTTAAAGACTGCGATGGAGCTCTGTATGCCACGGCAAACTGGCTGACTCTGACGGCGGCGGTGAACAAATGCTGCGCAGCTAGCGCCATTCGACGACCAACACCGCGGTTCCTGGTGTGTCCGCTGTGCCGTGCGTGTGATCATTTCTTGTACAGCCCTCTCGCAGTGTCCGGAGCAAGTATGGTGGGTCTGACACACCGGTGTCAATGTGTTCTTTTTCCCATTTCCAGGAGTGTAAAATCGTTAAGACAAGAATGACAATGCAGAATAATTTGATTTCATTGTCGCCACTTTCTCTATTCTAAATGAACGTTAATTTAAAAGCCGACAGCATTCTGTCAATAATAACTTTTCAAAACTCGATTCCAGTGTGATAGTGTTGGGCCCCTCACACCTCCCCCCTCCCCGTGCAAAAGCTGTAGGTACGTTCCTGTACGTAGTTAACTTAGAATTCAAGCCACGGTGCAATTTGGCTTTATTCACATGCTAAGATTATAGTAGAGGTGAAAGTTTTGTTATGTGCCAGAAGGTATCCTTCTTCCGAACTTCAAACCTTTGGATAAGCGGTCTGACATTTACTCACGCACTTTTCTTTATACAGTCAATTACAGAAGAAACTTTTTTTAAGAATATAGTTTTCTTGCAACAATGTAAAATGACACAACCATGTTTCATTAATACTTGCATTACGTTGTTCAGTAACTAAAAGCTTTGGAAGAGTTCTGCCTTTCCAACGCCCAGTTCTATGACTATGATGTTAAGCTTATCCGCTGTTACCACACAACGGAAGCTCTGCAGAGCTTAAGCGTATCCGATTATTGGCAACGCTATCAGTGATAAGACAATACCTTGATAAAAATCTACACGGCAACTGACGCATTTCGCCGTCCTTATACATGCGTTCAGTGATTCACGCTGACGCGATAAGCGTTCCGCCGGCATCTGCGTCACCATATATAGAGAAGTAGTTTCCTCCTGCCGGTCTTTCAGTCCCACTTTACGTTCGTCAGAGCTTGTGTTCTGCCTGAAATACAGATTGGTGTCTCTGCTGGAATGATTTAAGCTATTCTGATTTTGGGAACCTCCGTGTCGCAGTTAGAGCAATTCCCATCCGGTTGTACTAATCCAGATATTCCATAGTTTGTCTACATGACTTCGGACGGATTCAGGATGGTTGCTTCAACCACTTCAAAAGTAATGCCACCTGTTGCTGAACTAGTGTTGCGTCTGGATGGCCAAAGTGTGCCACACTTGGTTCAGTGCTGTTCTACGAGGGTACTGCTCAGCTGGCAACAGAAGTGCTGACAGATGTATGTACTATCAGAAACATTTCTGTGGCCAGTTTCGAGGGGATGTTCTCCCCTGGCTGACTACTTACAACTGTAAAGTCGAGAAAAACTCCCGTATTCACATCGAGACTTCATTATAATACGCTGGTGCATAAGTTCGTAGCGTTTTTCCATACGTTTAATAAACACAACACATAAACGTAACAGAGACTTTAGTCATCAATAATACGAGTATACCGTGTGATCAAAAAGTCAGTATAAATTTGAAAACTGCATTAATCACGGAATAATGTAGAGTGAGAGGTACAAATTGACACACATGCATGGAATTACATGGGGTTTTATTAGAACCAAAAAATACAAAAGTTCAAAAACTGTCCGACAGATGGCGCTCCATCTGATAAAAATAGCAATAATTAGCATAACAAAGTAAGACAAAGCAAAGATGATGTTCTTTATAGGAAATGCTCGTTATGTCCACCATCATTCCTCAACAATAGCTGTAGTCGAGGAATAATGTTGTGAACAGCACTGTAAAGCATGTCCGGAATTGTGGTGAGGCATTGGCGTCGGATGTTGTCTTTCAGCATCCCTAGAGATGTCGGTCGATCACAATACGCTTGCGACTTCAGTAACCCCAAAGCCAATAATCGCACGGACTGGGGTCTGGGGACCTGGGAGGCCAAGCATGACGAAAGTGGCGGCTGAGCACACGATCATCACCAAACGACGAGCACAAGAGATCTTTCACGCGTCTAGCAATATAGGGCGGTTCTAATAAAACCCCATGTCATTCCAAACTTGTGTGTCAATTTTTACCTCTCTATCTACATTATTCCGTGGTTTATTAAGTTTTCAAATTTATTCTGACTTTTTGATCACCCGGCATTTTCCGTCACTAGTTACACAGTATGCCAACGCTGTGGTAACATTTCGGTTCCGCGACTGTTGAAATCACGTGGTTTCGAGGCGAAGAGCTCATCGAGCCATGTTCGGAGCACATTTTCATGCGAAAAGGAAGTTCCTTGAAGGTTGTTCGATAGAGAACGGAAAAGGTGAAAATCTGAGGGCGCGAGATCAGATGAATGAAATGTGTGCGGAATGACTTCCCAACCCAACTCCTGTGTAGTGTTTTTTGTCAGCCTAGCAGAATGTAGACGGACGTTATCGTGGAGGAGCATCACTTCGTGCAGTCTTCCTGGCCTTTTTTCTTGGAGTGCATCTGCAACACGTCTCAGTTGTTGACAATAAATGTCAGCAGTGATGTTTACACCTTGGGGAAGCAGTTCACAGTACACCACACAGTCTCTGTTCCACCAGATGTATAACATTATCTTTTGTGGATGCACACAGGGAATTACTGCTTTGTCTGGGCTCAAACATTCCCTTTCTTCCCCCTTATGTTAGCTTAAAGTCGCCATTTCCCGTCACCAACAACGATACAGGATAGGAACCGTCGAGGCCTTTCACGAGCCAACTGATGACGATCAAGCAGAGATGCACGCTGATTTCTACGATTTTGATTTAGATCATGCGGTACACATATAACCCATTTTTGAATCTCACCCATTGCATGAAAATTTCACACGATGGGAGAATGATCACAGCTCATCACACTTGCCAGTTCATGATTACACTGATGTCGATCATTGTGAATTAATTAAACGAACTTCATCAAAGGTCGATGGTTCTCCTGAATGTGGAGAGCCGCTAATGTCAAAGCGATTATCCTTAAAACGAGAAAACCATTTTCTTGCCGTGTTATGTCCAGTGGCACTATATTCATACACGGTTGGCTGCCTCTGCTGTTGTCACCCCTCCACTGGCGCTGCTGTCACCCCTCCACTGAAATCAAACAGAAGAACATGTCGCAAATATTCCGATTTATTCCATTGGCACTCCATTTTCGAGCGTCCACAGGTCCACTCACTAACTCTAAATGACAAAATATAAAACTGAAACAGCAACAGTGAACCACAAATAAAAAATGACAATCGATAAATGAACCTATAGCAACCAGAATACCAATATGTTAAACGAAAACGCTGAGAACTTATACCCCAACTTAATAGATGAAGATTCCGAAATTCCTGCAGCAACGTCGTGGAGCATCTTCTTTCCCATCCTTCTCCTTTAATTTGCATCGCTTCTGAATAAAACCTCGATGTTGTGGAGATGGTAAACTCTGACCTTATTTTTCCGTATGTGTGTTCTAGCCGTTTATATTGAACACTATGTGTAGATGGAACTGGATTCTAATATCCGAAACAGCTTGCCTTATTTATCAAAGTTTTCAGAAAGTGCGCTGGTATGCCAACTGTAGGTCACTGTGAACTTGATGATATAGCTCTGCGAGAATAACTTTCTATTCTTTGTAAGAAATTTGCAAGCTTTGGACAGACGAGGACGTCGAGCAACGGCAGGACATCGACCTTTTACATCTCCGTCATGAAACTCAAGTTCTCTTGAACGTTGTTGAACCTTTTGCACTGCTTCTAGAGCATGACGCTTTCTTTAGCACTCTCTCGTAGTCAAAATTTTTTTACAGCTGTAGCAATAGTTGCTGGCTGTGACTAATTGAAGCTGCTTTCTTTACGTCTCTTCTCTTCTTGATTTTAGATGAAATTTAAAACTTAATTGCAAAGCACGTAATCATAAAGAAATTTGTAGATCTTGTATTATCACTTTTTGGGACGTTTTCCTTCGTTAACGGTGCTTGAAGCTGCATTCAGCCCATACGAGCTGAGAGGCTGTTCCAAGCACAATTAAAGATCTATTGTTTTGCGCCTCGCGTTGTTAACATGTATGGCACAGGATACTGTATGAAATAGGGCCTCCAGACGAATTTCCACAGGAAGTGGTACCAGACACTTTGAATTATAGTGGCTACAAGTAGTGCTTTGATTCACTTTCAAGCAGTCGTTTCACAACTGCAATTGTCGAACTGCTAGCTTTTGATGCTGGCGGTCGTATACGGCAGCCTTCTAAGCTCTCACCATCTTCCGTTTACCCAACACCGTCGGTGACTCACTACGATTACTCACTACGAAGTCTGCCGCTAAGCACTGCGAGCTCGCGCGATGATAAAGATTACATCACATGGATACACATATGTGTTTAAAATGTGGAGCGGTGGGCATAATGAAGTGGGAATTCAGCACACTGTTGACAAACAGACTTGGGCGTGCCCGACAGGGTGACCGGGGGTGGGTGTGGGCTGCAGGGGGATAGTATTGGAAAGGGGCGTGTGAACAGCTGCCCTCCAGCCTCCCTCCCACCCTAGTGAAAGAAATGATCTTCACAGACCGAACTCAAACCTTCTTCTGCCACACAGACAGCAGACAGACGTAACAGTTCAGTATCCGACCTCCCAATTCAGACGATACGGTTGCTGAAAGGTTCAAACAACACTTGAGTTTGATTTCAAACACGTACCCGACTCATATGATAATAGTTGGTGGTGACTTTAAATTACCCTCGATTTGTTGGCGAAAATACATGTTTAATTCGGGAGGTATGCATAAAATATCATAAGAAATTGTGCTAAACGCATTCTCTGAAAATTATTTCGAGCAGTTAGTTCCTGAGCCCATGCGAATAGTAAACGGTTGTGAAAACACACTTGACCTCTTAGCAACAAATAATCCTGAGTTAATCAAAACCGATTCAGGGATTAGTGAATACAAGGTTTTCGTAGCGAGATTGAATATTGTAATCCCCAAATCCTCGAAAAATAATCGAAAAATATACCTATTCAAAAAATTACATAAAAATTCACTTGACGCAAAATCCCCGAGATTGGCGATCTTTTACTGGAGCTCGGAATTTAGCGCGGACTTCAATGCGACATGCCTATAACAGTTTCCACAACGAAACTTTGTCTTGAAACCTGTCAGAAAATCCAAAGTGATTCTGGTCATATGTGAAATATGTTAGCGGCAAGAAACAATCAATGCCTTCACAGTACGATGTCAATGGAGATACTATAGAAGACAGTGCTGCCAAAGCAGGGTCACTAAAGACTGCCTTCCGAAATGCCTTCACAAAAGAAGACGAAGTAAATATTCCAGAATTCGAATCGAGAACAGATGCCAACATGAATAACGTAGAAGTAAATATCCTCGGAATAGTGAAGCAACTTAATTCACTTAATAAAAGCAAGTCTTTTGGTCCAGACTGTATACCAATTAGCTTCCTTTCGGAGTATGCTGATGCATTAGCTCTATGCTTAACAATCATATACAACCGTTCGTTCGGTGAAAGATCCGTACCCAAAGACTGGAAAGTTGCACAGGTCACACCAATATTCAAGAAAGTTAGTAGGAGTAATCCACTAAATTACAGGCTCATATCGTTAACGTCGATATGCAGCAGGATTTTAGAACATGGGTTTAGAAAATATCGTTCGTGTGAAACACAACTAGCTCTTTATTCATATCAAGTGTTGAGTACTATTGACAAGGGATTTGAGATCGATTTCGTATTTCTGGATTTCCGGAAGGCTTTTGACTCTGTACCACACAAGCGGCTCGCAGTGAAATTGCGTGCTCATGGAATATCGTTCCAGTTGTGTGACTGGATTTGTGATTTCCTGTCATTGAGGTCACAGTTCGTTGTATTTGACGGAAAGTCACCAAGTAAAACAAAAGTGATTTCCGGCGTTCCCCGAGGTAGTGTTATAGGCCCTTTGCTGTTCCTTATCTATATAAACAATTTGGGAGACAATCTGAGCAGGCGTATTCGATTGTTTGCAGATGACGCTGTCGTTTATCAACTAATAAGGTCATCAGAAGATCAAAACAAACTGCAAAACGATTTAGAAGAAATATCTGAATGGTGCGAAAAGTGACAGTTGACCCTAAATAACTAAAAGTGTGAGGTCATCCCAATGAGTGCTAAAAGGAACTCGTTAAACTTCAGTTACACGATATATCAGTCTAATCTAAAAGCCCTAAATTCAACTACATACCTAGGTATTACAATTATGAACAACTTAAATTGGGAGGAACACATATAAAATGTTGTGGGGAATGCTAACCAAAGACGGCGTTTTATTGGCAGGGTACTTAGAAAATGTAACTGACCTACTAAGGAGACTGCCTACACTACGCTTGTCTGTCCTCTTTTAGAATACTGCTGCGCGGTGTGGGATCCTTACCAGATAGGACTAGCGGAGTACATCGAAAAAGTTCAAAGAAACGCAGCACGTTTTGTATTATGGCGAAATATGGGAGAAAGTGTCACAGAAATGATACAGGGTTTGGGCTGGAAATCATGAAAAGAAAGGTGTTCTTCTCACGAAATTCCAATCACTAACTTACTCCTCCAAATGCGAAAATATTTTGTTGACACAGACCTACATAAGGAGGAACGATTACCACGATAAAATAAGGGAAATCAGAGCTCCTACGGAAAGATACAGGTGTTCATTCTTTCCGCAAGATTGGAAAAATAGAGAATTGTGAAGGTGGTTCGATAAACCCTCTGCCAGGCACTTAAATGTTATTTACAAAATATCCATCTAGATGTAGATGTATCAGTCTGAAGAATTACAGTATATGTAATGCATACTGACTAGTAACATGTGTATTCAGATTCATTTGTCGCGAAATCTCAAAACTACGAAAGCATACTGAAAAGCAATGCCTCCGAATTTTTATGCGAAAACTCTTAAGGCTTTTCCAATGAAACTAAAGTTATTAAATTTCTGCATATTTCCCCTTCGTGCCTTCATGTCTATTTCTCAACATAATCGCCCTGGAGACGAGCACATTTCTCCCAGTGAGAGACCAGTTTGTTGATATCGTCACTGTAGAGTGTTTGACTTTGTTGAGGGAACCACTGCCTCACTTCTGCATGTATCGCTTCGTCACTATCAAAGTGAAATCAGCGAAAGTGTCCTTTAATTTCTGGAAATAGATGGAAATCAGATGCGGCCAAGTCGGGACTGTATGGAGGATGATCGATGATAGTGAACCCAAGCCGTCGAATTGTTGCAGATGTCGCAGTGCTCGTCTGTGGTCTGGCATTGTCACTTGAGGGAGAGGGTGACGGATGTGTGGACAAACTCATCGAATTCATGCTTTCACTTTTCTGAGAATCTCACAGTACGTTGCAGAATTTATGATGGTGTGTTCAGGCATGAACAACAAATACAGCACACCTTGAAAATCCCTGAATTCATTGACCATGACTTTGCTTACTGATGGCATGGTCTTTAAGTTTTTGACGTTGCCGATCCATTATGGCGGATGCTCTCTTGTTTTCGGGGTCAAAATGATGAACCCAGCTTTTATATTCTGTCACAATGTTGTCAAGGAATCCATCACCCTCGCGCTCAAAACGCAAAAGAAATTGTCAGATATCTGTTTCACCTGAGGAATGAGCATTTAGTCACCAACAGTGTACACTGTTTTCTGTACCACAGATCTGCAATTATGGCTTCTACACGTTCTTGTGATACGCCACACTCATCTGAGAGCTGTGTCTGTGTTATCTGACGATTTTCTCTGACAGAGTCCACCAATCCGATTCTGATGAGTCTCGTTGGTTGTCATACATGGTCGTCCACTCCCAGAGTAGTAGGGCAAAGTTAGCATCACCACACACTGCACTGTTCCCAAATTTATTCAAGATGACATATCCAAGATGGCGATGATAGATGTGGTAACGTTGCAACGACGTCATGGCGGTAAGTTCAAATGTGGGCAGGAAAATAGGTCAGGTGGGCTACCTAAGCCCTCTCCCCTTCTTCTCTTCTCTCCTCCTCTATCTGCCTATCTTGGAATTGGTGGGAAAAGGACTGGGCTGCCAGATAGAATGTATGTAAGATTTTATTTTGTATGCATTGTTTATTTAAGCAATTTGAAGTGTCATAGACAGTAGCTCAATCCAGTGTGTTCACCATAAGGTCTGGAGTCCAACTGACCTAATTCGCAGCACCACCACCAGAGCACATTGTCCTCCCGCCACTCTCCCCTCCCGCAACATAATCCAAGATATTGTTTTTAAGTTTCTTCACTCCTTTATATTTCAGTTTCATCTGTCCTTCTTCCACTAGTCGAAAATCCCATTCAGTAATTAGTTTAGAATATCTATCTGGTGTCCACATGCTTAGCTGGGTGGTAACATGCTTGCCTCCCATGCAAGCGGGCCTGGGTTTGATTCCTAGCCAGGTTGGAGATCTTCTCTGCTCATGGACTGGATGTTGTGTTGTCATCATCATCATTTCATCCTCATCACTGACACACATGTTGCCCAATGTGGTGTCGACTGAAATAAGAATTTCACTTGGTCGCTGAACTTCCTCAGATTGTGCCTCCTGGCCAACAATGACATATGCTCATTTCAGTTTATTTCTATCTGGTAAAATAAACTTAAGCTCATTATGAAGGTCCTACAAATTTTTTCTCCACATATATTATTTAAATTATCACATCCAGTATTATTACGTAAACACATTAATATCTAACACACTCATTTTTTATCTCTTTTGAGGCACTTACAGTGTTGGGCTTCTTGATTAGAGTCTCCTTTTGTATAGAAAGACTTTTACTAATTGTTTTATGATTTGTAATGTCTGTATGGTAATGTATCTACTTCATTTTACAAAACTTTTTTTATCATCCTGTTTACTTCAACTGTATAGATTTCGTGTTTGTCACTTTAAAACATATTAATTTTTCTGTACTGTTCTCCACATCAGTTAAGTCCCATAGTGCTCAGAGCCATTTGAACCATTTGTAATGTTCTCTTTTATTAAACAAACTATCTTCATAATCTTTTAAACTTATACTGTTTTTAATAATACAGTTCGTAAATCCTTTAGATTTTCCTTATTTTATCACCAACTTTATCAACATACTGTTTTGCTGTTAAACCACAAAAATCATCCATTCTTTTTCCATTACATACATCTTTAGTTTTTCCTGAAACTTACTCATTAATTGTGGAATTCCCAAATATTATCCATTGGACAATCACTTGTATCAAAGTAATCAATCATGTATTTCATATCTTTATAAAAATCTTCAGTTTTAATATTGTGAATGTAACTGTCTGTATCTTTATAACACAACTCAATATCTTATCCATATTTTGGTTTCATTATTCTATTGTGAAAATCATAGATCAGTTCTGTAGAAGAATCAAGTATACTCATACCAACATAGGTGGGTTTATTGAATGCAGTTTTTGTTTCATTCATATGAATACCAACAAGATTTTCATTAAATATAGTTGTTCAGTTACAGTTTGATTTACCTATAGGTTTGTCACATTTTCTCCATTTGACATTAATTTTATATCCTCTCTGTTTCACATGTTTGCTGTCGTTTTTCCAAAGACTGAATCATTCATTTATTGATAGTAATCTCCTTCAGAATCATTTTCGGCTTTAGTTCTCATATCCATATTTAAATCTATGTACTTCTTCATCCAATCTGATTGACTGAATTTTAAGATTCTACATATTTTTGTTATTTTCATTCTAAGTGACAGATACTGTTTAAGATTTCTATAAAGAACATTCAGAGTAGTCAACAACTTGCTTACTTTAGTACCTAGTACAATTTCATTTTCAGCAGCTAATAGTTATTCTTATTTTAAATCGTGTAATGCTTTTGGATATTCAAAATTTACTACAATAATATATCCAGTTTTAGCAGTAACTGACATGTCACTTATTTTTGTACAGTCAAAATTATTCGGTTAATTCCACTCACATCCACCATATTGTCAATATTGACTCAGAGCATAACCATATAAATTATTTGCATCATAATATGCTAAATAATTCAATGTCTTTTTAACATCACAATTTCTAATATATTTATTATTTGCTTTGTTATATATTTTATAACTCTGTGATATTCCTCCTCTTATCCCCTGTTTAACCATGGAAATCATATCATAATCAAGTAATAAATCAAGTGCTTGTTTAGTCATTTTGAACATAGAATCCTAAGATAAACCAGGTGCAGTAACATACAAATATGGATCAAGATCTTAAGGTTCAATAGATGTTTTTCTAAAATTTTCAGCCAATAACAATATATCAGTTTTAAGGTATAGACCATGATATTCACCAAGATTTTTAATATTAAATTTCTCCTAAGCGCCGGCCATTGTGGCCGTGCAGTTCTAGGATCTACAGTCTTGAACCACTCGACCGCTATGGTCGCAGGTTAGAATCCTGCCTCGGGCATCGAAGTGTTAGTTAGGTTTAAGTAGTTCAAATTACTAGGGAACTGATGACCTCAGATGTTACGTACCATAGTGCTAAGAGCCATTTTTCTCCTAAGCTATTTCTGCATGTTTATAATTTTCACACTTGTTTCACAGCCACTCAATTTACTGTAAATTTATTCCTTTGCTGGATAGGTGCCTGCCTTCAAATTTTTTACAAGACTCCATATAATCATATGGATATACACCTTTTCTGATCACTAGATTGAACAAATCTACTGAGATAATCCTTTTTAATATTTTTCATTTGCTTTTTTTCAGATTTGATGAATGTCTGTCAAGTAATAAAGACATAAATATAAATGTATCAATATACCTAATTTTCAAACATTCTGTCGAACTTTTTGTCAAACTAATGCATCTACCTTTATTATTCAGTAAATAAATCTATTTCTTTTTATAATAACCACACTCTTTTACTAACAAATGCGAATAATATCCAGATAAATTATGGAGATAAATTTGTATAAATTTAGGATCTTTTAAGTGTACTTACAATTATTTCATCATGGATTTATAAATTTTCCAGTTAAATGATCATGAGGGTGAACCTTTTTGTTTTTCTGTAAATAATGACATACACACAATGTACACTTTTTCGATCTTGAATATCCTGGTTCCTCTCATTTCTTCAGTTTCAGAATAAATCCTGCCTACTTATTCTACTTCTTGTTTTATATACTCAATAAATTTCTTATGACTGTTGAGCTCTCTATAAACAACATCTATATATTTCATATAATATCAGAATCTATTGGTTTCATGGTTTTGGTATTTCATTGCATATGTTCATATGTAATAGCAAACATTCGGAATCAGTATAAATAACAAATTGAGCTTTTGTGTATCTTGACAATTTATAAAATGATAATATGAACCTTTCTTTGGCATTTCTACTTTTAATGGTATGTTAACTAAGCGGATTGATTTGGGATTATCTAATTTTTTTACTAGTGGATCTAGTACACATAAACCAAAAATAGATTTTACTTCTTCATGTTTACTACTTTGACTCTATAGTAGTCTAGATACATTTTTTATATAACAGTAATGTGAATTAATTCCATCCAGGAGCTAAAGAAGATTTGCATGCTTCTCACTTGTAATTTAGTTACTTTAAATGGATACACTTGATATTTTTCACCAAATGAATAAAAGTTAATAGATATATTATTTCTACCCTTGATTTTTGGAATATGATCAGCCACTAAAGGAAATTCAAAATTTTCGAGTTTCTGATCAAGAAGAAAACCAACATTTTTATATATGGTATTTTGTTCTCAATTTTTATCTACAGTTTATAACCCAGATTTTATAGCAAACAGAAATTCATGTTTGTACTTTATTTTTTACGTTAATAAACACTTTTTATTGTTTATTTTATTGGATAATACAGTGTAAAATAATCCTCTCAATGGAACATATCTTTTAATTCCTAGCTGTAAACCAATAATTCTCTCGAATGTCCATCATGCTCCTAGTGCTTGAAAATTACACATTCTTGGTAAAATATGTTGTTGGCAATTCTTAAATTTTTAATTGTCTTTTACAATTATCATAATTTTCAGTTTCACTACAGTCAATAAATGACTAAGTGCAACTGAGTATATATTATTTTCAAAATTTATAGTTTTTAATCTGTTTGCAAATGTATCATTCAGATAATCATGAACTGTTCTTCTGTCGCTTGGCTTCTCAAATAAATCAGTATAAAAAGGAAATAATTTTTCATCATTAGTTGTAGCTTTTTATGTCACAAACATGCCAGTAGAAAATGGAAATATTACTTTCAATGGTTTAGTTTTATTATTTTGAAAAATTTCATCACCTCTTCCAATTTTGCAATAAGGTAATTGTTTGCTAACACTTCCATCTCACGTTAGATGATGTCCATTAACAAATCTAATTAGATCAACATTTACAATAGCCATGAAGTTGAAGAACTGACCCACTTATTTGTAGAAAATCAAATTTATGTAAAAGATAACTTTCAGAATTCGAGCAGTAAGAATCCTTACTTAATAGATATTTAATTATTAAGTGCGAAATATTTCTCCTTTTTATTTTTCATATATTCTAAAGTAAACTTTTTCATGTTTCATATTTTTTATCATTATGTGATTGATTAACACAGAAACAATCTAACATTTCAATCTCTTGACAAGCTGTATATATTTTTTATATTGGTTCTGTGTTTTTCATTATTATTCATCGATAATGACATTTGCTAATGTTCTTAACTTTGAATTCGTTGCACATTTTTTTATTATTATATTTAGAAGTATTTTTCCACATGCACATAGAATTTGTTTCTGGTTGTAATTATTTACACGGATTCATTCACGCATTGTATACACATTGTTTTGTTTCCATCTTTTGTATATTTCTCTGAAGTCAGATAATGAATTGACTTCTCAGTGTTACAGTATTTAAAAATTTTGGTTTGATGCAGGACTGCTGTAGTAGTTGTTGAATTTGCTCCATTAATATAGAAATAAATTTATTAGATATGTGAAAAACGAAGATTTGCTAATATTTCTAATGTATCTTTTAATGTATTTATTACCTAAACCACTAATATTGAACATATAATACCAAATAAAGATAAATCAACTGTACTAGCTCTAACTACTTTTTTGTCAATTCATTATATTCAGAAAAAGGAATGTCCTTGAAAAAAATCCATAAATATATCTGAATGATGAACTAATTCTGGTAGTTAACTCTGGATATTCTTTAGTTATAAGTCCTTGTTTTTATATGTGAAATTACATACATCTAGTTCTATGTGGAATAGTTAATTATAGAACAAAACTGGTCTACCTGAACCTGTGTTGACTAAAACACTTAATAGAAAAAATGGTTCAAATGGCTCTGAGCACTATGGGACTCAACTGCTGAGAACTTAGAACTACTTAAACCTAACTAACCTAAGGACATCACACACATCCATGCCCAAGGCAGGATTCGAACATGCGACCATACCGGTCGCGCAGTTGCAGGCTGTAGCGCCTAGAACCGCCGGCCACTCCAATCGGCACTTAATAAAAAGTTTTTACATAATTCTGTACTAGATATTGACTTTGTATATCCCTGAATTAATGGTACTGTTTGTAAATTTGTCATGTATGTCACTTTATCAATAAATAATACAACTTCACCACTTGGTATTTGATATATTCCATCTATTTTTTGTAAATCTTCGAGTAAAAGTTTTGACCAGTTAGTTGTTAATTGTGAATTCATATCATCACATTTTCATACTCACTTCTGATAAAATACATATAAAACTCATTCATAATTAATAAGCAATGAAATTTATTAATTTCACATGGTGCTTTTACTGATTCATTTAAATTAACTTTTATACAAATGGTGCAGTTTTTGGTATAGTCGTTTATGCTAATATTTTTTACCATATAAACTTTGAATAGCATCAATATTATTTTGAAATAATTCTAAATGCGAACCTTTTTGATTCATAAACATCTGAATGATGTAAACCTAACACATCATTAATTTCAAAAGTGAAGTAAATTAGTTTGATAATTTGCTTCATTTTTATCAATTTCTGTATAGAGGGTCTCATCCGAATCCATATGTGGTTCTATAGGATCACTGTTCATATTTGAAACAAGTGCATGACATAACACATTTTTTCCATCTTTTGAACATCAATGACCAGACATTACATGTGCATGTACCTGTCTTTTAACTGTAATTAAAATATCAGCATTATTAATATCACAAAAAACTGAATATCATTATATTTTTGCCATAAACGAAAAGATGCCTCTGTTATGTCTAACATTTTTTATTTGCTCCTTTATAATTCCAGTTTAAATTTTTCTTATTACATTTAGACATACTTGTGATACACAACCAAATGGATCTTGTACATCTTGTTTTTAGCAAACAGAACACTGCATGTTGTTACCAATGGAGAGACGTCCACAGACGTTAAAGTAACCTCCGGCGTGCCACAAGGGAGTGTTACGGGACCATTGCTTTTCAAAATACATATAAATGACCTAGTAGATAGTGCTGGAAGTTCCATGCGGCTTTTCGCGGATGATGCTGTAGTATACAGAGAAGTTGCAGCATTAGAAAATTGTAGTGAAATGCAGGAAGATCTGCAGCAGATAGGCACTTGGTACAGGGAGTGGCAACTGATCCTTAACATAGACAAATGTAATGTATTGCGAATACATAGAAAGAAGGTTCCTTCATTGTATGATTATATGATAGCGGAACAAACACTGGTAGCAGTTACTTCTGTAAAATATCTGGGAGTATGCGCGCGGAACGTTTTGAAGTAGAATTATCATATAAAATTAATTGTTGGTAAGGCGGGTGCCATTCATTGGGAGAGTCCTTAGAAAATGTAGTCCGTCAACAAAGGAGGTGGCTTATGAAACACTCGTTCGACCTATACTTGAGTATTGCTCATCAGTGTGGGATCCGTACCACATCAGGTTGACGGAGGAGATAGAGAAGATCCAAAGAAGAGTGGTGCGTTTCGTCACAGGGTTATTTGGTAACCGTGATAGCGTTATGGAGATGTTTAACAAACTCAAGTGGCAGACTCTGCAAGAGAGGCGCTCTGCATCGTGGTGTAGCTTGCTCGCCAGGTTTCGAGAGGGTGCGTTTCTGGATTAGGTATCGGATATATTGCTTCCCCCTACTTATACCTCCCCTGGAGATCACGAATGTAAAATTAGAGAGATTAGAGCGCGCATGGAGGCTTTCAGACAGTCGTTCTTCCCACGAACCATACGCGACTGGAACAGGAAGGGAATTGATGACAGTGGCACGTAAAGTCCTTGTCCCGACAACGCTGCAAGATCAAGAAGGCAAGTTTCCTCAGCAGACTCGCGTTCTTGCAGCGTTGTCGGGACAAGGACTTACTGCCGCAGTTGACACACCTGCGACATCCTATAAATACAGCAAGAACCAAACGCATCCTGCAACGTGCCAGCTCGGCACTGGTGAGGGAGCACATACGCATCACACGGTCTGAACTCGACAAAAGTGGTCGCGCATTACTCGCGTGTCATCTGAAACTGGCTTCGACACTGTCACCTTTCACATGGGAGTGGGTGGATGGCAATACCTTCGCATCCAGTGAACTATGCAAGTGGAAGGCCACCACGAAACAACACAACAATTTCCAGCGACTCCCAGGTGCACAACGGCAGGAGGCTGACACCGAGGATTCGAGGACCATCGTCAACTTGGCCAGCAAGGAACTGGATGAGGCGACAATTTCCGTGCTATCCAAAGGACTGAACTTTGCACCGGTTCCGAGCACATTACCCAAACTAGAGATCATCAGCAGCGTCGAACATGCCATACGTGGGCTGCCGTCTGAAGCCGCTGAAGAGGTGAGAAAGGAGACCTGCAGAATACTGGACAAAGCGAGAATGCCGAAAACCAACATCTCGGCGGCGGAACGCAGGGCGATACGCAGCCTCAGAGAAGATGAGGACACTGTCGTCCTACCAGCAGACAAAGGCAACTCGACAGTGCTGCTAAGAGCGAATGATTACTGGGACAAGATTAATTCGCTGCTGCAGGACCAGGCCTACAAAGAAGTGGACAAGGAGCCTACAAAAGCTGTAACTAGAAAGACCATCGCTCTTCTCAACAACTCAGGTCTGGACCAGAACCTGATAAAAAGGCTTTACCCCAGAGCTCCGGTTCCACCACGGTTATACGGCCTCCCCAAGATACACAAGAGGGAGGTACCATTACGACCGATAGTAGACACGATCAACTCTCCCACCTATGGTATAGCCAAACACCTGGCGCTACTGCTTAAGCCTCTCGTGGGTAAATGTCCCCACCACATCAAGAATTCTGCGGAGTTTGTTAAGACACTCAAGGAGTGGCGCCTTGACAAAAATGATATTATGGTCAGCTTTGACGGTATATCCCTTTTCACAAGGGTACCGTTAGAGGACTCCCTGAAACTACTGGAAAATCTTTTCGACGAAGACACAGTGGAATTATTCCGCCATGCACTCACGACCACATATTTCCAGTGTGGCGGCAGGTTTTACCAACAGGTGGATGGAGTCGCTATGGGATCCCCACTGGCACCATGTATCGCTAATCTGTACATGGAATACTTCGAGGATATCGCTTTGGAAACAGCACACCTTAAACCCAAGGTCTTTTATCGTTACGTGGACGATACCTTCGCAGTCTGGCCGCACGGCGAAGACACTCTAACGGAATTTCTGAACCATCGGAACAGCATACACGAGAACATCAGGTTCACAATGGAAATGGAAGAAAATGGGTGCCTACCCTTCCTTGATATCCTTATAAAGAAGAAAACGGACGGCACACTGGGACACTCGGTCTACCGAAAGAAAACGCACACAGACCTGTACCTCAACGCCAACAGATACCATCACCCAGCACAACGGAAATCCGTGTTCACTACCCTGGTCCGCAGAGCTCATGACATATGCGACAAGGACAGTTTATCTGCTGAGATTCAGCACCTGAAGAAAACCTTCCAGATGAATGGATACTCCGACACGCAGATTAGACGCGCTCTCCATATGAGCAAGAAGAAGAAGGAGAAGAACCTTCAGGAAGATGAGAACAACAAAAGTCTGGCGTTCCTCCCGTACACAGGACCACCCATGGCCAAGATTGCCAGGATACTGGAGAAAAACAAGATAAAAACCATCTTCCATCCTCCAACAAAAATCAGAAATATGCTGGGCTCAATGAAGGACAACTTGGGTCTAAGAACTCCGGGTGTCTACAGTATTTCCTGTGAATGTGGGAAACAATATATTGGGCAGACGCAGCGTTGCATAACGCAACGCATCTCTCAACATGTGAGAAGCGTCCGCCTCGGACAAACGGAAAAATCTGCGGTAGCGGAGCACAGCCTCAGTGAAGAACACACATTTCAGTTTGAAGAAACCAAGAGACTGTGTAGAGCGAAAGGTTTCTGGGACTCAGTTATTAAAGAGGCAGTGGAGATACGGGTTAGTGACAACCTGGTCAATCGGGACAGTGGCTTCCAACTCAGCAGCGCGTGGAATACAACATTATCAAGAATGAGACGAGAGCGCTCCAATGGAGGTAGGTCGGTGGTGGCATATGGAATAAACAGGCCGCACCGAGACGAGACGCCAGGACCCGGCGCCCGCAGCTCCCACCCCACCACGCACCGCCGCGCCGATTCCGCTCGCGCCTGATTGGCCCGACCCGCGCCAAGGATGCAGAGATGCCCGTGGTCCAGCGGCTATAAAGACCCGGACGAGACGTGAACCCGACACTTCACCTGAAGATGGCAAGTAAGAAACTTGCTGAAACGTTGCTGGAGAACAACGCATTGACTCAGCTGTCAACCTGAGAAGAATTTATCTACATTTAAAATATTATAAAACATATTAAAATTATTTAATATATATTGTATGGATTTGTAAATTATTAAGAGGCTCTGTTTTGGGGCATCCTTTTAATATGAATAAAACCCCTTATTCTAATTGTATTAGTAAGTCTGGTCTACATTCTTTCATATTAAACTCTAAAAGGAAACTGTCAGATGTAGTTGGACCCCAAAATGGATCCACATCTAGTTAACATGAAGGTATGGGAGGGCTACACAACAGCACCGCTTCTGACATACAACCTGTGTCTGTGTCTAGTCTATAGATATATGACTTTTATAAATAAAAGTAAAAAAGTGATAAAAATTATCTGTTAAATAGAGTCAATAATAGATATAATCCACAAAAAGCTTACATACCATAATAAGCAAGTGTTTAAGATTACTAATGAAAAGAACAATCTGTGGTTTTATGGAAATCAAGTTGCTGATCGTTTAGGATGACTCATCCTAGGAAAGCTATGCAATATTTTGTGAATCAAAAATATTGTAAACTATTTGAATATTTTGTTAGTCCCTTCACAGAACGACCTAAATATATACAAAATTCAACAAAATTTTTCAATGAACCTGGTTTATATCCTTTAGGTCTGAGATCCAAAATGAATTTTCAAGAAAATTTCCAAGATTTGGTTTATAAAGAAGTTTTGAGATCAATTCGAAAATATGGAGAATATAATATCAAAAAGTAAATGCAAGAGATGTATAAAGGCCAAATAACTCACTTAGAAATTAAACAGTATTCGAAAACATAACATTCAAAATTTAAATGCACTATTTGGTAGTACAATAGAGAGTTTGCATGAAAGAAACAAAGAATTAATTTATTTATTAACTCATATTGTTTCTCAAATAATTAATGAAAATTTAAGACCAACTTGTGTTCTTTTAAAATTATTTGACAATGATGGTGAATATACTTGTTATATAATTAGGACACAACTAAAATAATTATGAATACTATTCTGTAGAATTAGAGATAAACATTCAAACAATGAAGAAATGTTGTGATTTAATTACAATCCTAATTCAGTAAATGTATATCAAGGAATGAAAGAAACACTCAGAATTATTTCTTGTCACAATTATTTCAATATTTTAAATGATTACACTCAAGAACAATCGATTAATGGTACAATTACTCTTCATCAAAATTAACTGCATCTAACTATATTTTTAATAACTTTATACACAATGGGCAAATAACTTTTTATTTTAACCATTCATAAATACACTCTTTATGGAAAATATGAGTACACTTTCTTTTCACAAATTGATGATTTTCATTACTTAAACATATAGAAAAAACATTATCTTCAGCCTGTTCTGTTATTTCATACACTTTAGCTTTTTGTATAAATGATTCAGATATATTTTGCTAAAATATACTCTCAATTTAATTTATCTTGAAATTCTATTATAAAATCTTCATATAATATTTGTTCACTTGAAATTTCATCAATAATAAAATCATCAGACAATTTTTGACTGTTTCTGTCGCTATCCAATGTAATCTGTCTTGAAATTCCCTCATATAATATTCAGATGATGTTTTGTATCTTGACAAAATATCCCAATCTAGGTTACATCGAAATTCTGTAGTAAAACCTTCAGGCAAATTCCGTTCTAGTATTCATATAGTTTTCCATACTAATTCATCTTGAAATACTGTCATAAAATCTACAGATAATTCATAATCTCCTGGTATATATTTCCATCCAGATACACCAAATTGATATAATTTTTAATATGCTCAGCACTTTTAATTTGATATGTTTCAGTAGTTGTCGAATACAGAATGAGATCTTCACTCTGCAGTGGAGTGCGTGCTGATATGAAATTTCCTGGCAAATTAAAAGTCTATGTCAGACTGAGACTAGAACTCAGGGTTTTTGCGTTTCACAGGCAAGTGCTCTACCATCTGAGCTAAGGTTTGGAAGGTAGGAGACAAGGTACTGGCTGTGATAATGGGTCATATAACGTGCTTCGTTAGCTCAGATGGTAGAGCACTTTTTCCCTCAAAAGGCAAAGGTTCCAAGCACGAGTCTTGTTCTGGCACACAGATTTAATCTGTAAGGAAGTTTCGTTCTCATATACAATTTACATAATTCATTAAAAGGTAAATTTTCAAAATTATGATTCATAAATGCAATACCTTTTTCTTTTCCATTTTATAATATTCTTCAGTTCCTAGTTCTTTTGCTTTATATTTTAGTTCTTTTACAGTACAATTTTTCATTTTCATTGTTGTTGTTATTCATTTCATTGATAATACAAGGGTTGCTCAATACGTAATGTCCCACATTTTTTCTCAGAACATATATATTGTTAAGAGTCAGGATTTGGTGACAATATATTTCAACTTGTGTTGCCCATTCCTATTTTTTTATGTAGTCTCCACCATGTCCTATGGCCATACGCCAACATAGAGGAAGAACATGATTCCCTGCTGGTAAAAGCTCTTGTCCTGTAGCCATAACATTGTTTTGACAGCAAGACCGACAGTCTCATCAACTGTACCGACAGTTGTAGATCCAATTGTCGAGTTATGATGCTCTGGTCGACTTGAATAATGGCATGAGGTCATCAATCGCCTTCAAACAGCTGTTTGTAAATGCGCCACAACGCCACATACTCTTCCAGTTTCCTTATGTTGTGACTGTCATTTACTAAAAATCATCCTCTGTGTGTGTTGAGGGGACAGCAGCGTAATTTACTCCATGTTATATCCAGCTTTCAGTCAGAACCAATGAATCGAAATGTGTCAATGTTAGTTTAGAACCTGATACACCTCAAAGTCGTTAAGGAAAAAACCAGATGTATGGCAAATGCTGCTTGGTTTTGTTATAGCAGGAAAAGAACCATGTATCAAACAACAACACAGGGACCCTCTCTCTCTTGCGACTAACAGTCTGTCATATGGTCCTCCTACAGAACAGGTGATGACACTTTACACTGGTCTGTGCAGCGACTGAGTGGATTTAATGGCGGCCAGCGCACATGCTCGATGCCAGCCCACGGATGGTATTTGTTTTCGTATATATATTGGGGAACAGGGTCGTGGTAAAATCTTATTGAGTTCTCTGCCAGATGACGTTAGCAGGTTTTTTTGTGGTTTGAGCTTTTTTGTTCTCTGCTGGATGGTACAAAATAACGATGGTAGAGAGAATGTTTCGGCGAAAGACGTGAATGAACCCTGAGGAACACAGATCTGCTCCAGACTGCAGTACCTGTATGCAGCTTGGAGACGCATCGCACTGCAGGAGCATAATCCTCGTTATTCTCCCAGTTCTCGTACTGTCTTTTTCTACTATTACCTCATTCTACAGGAGAAAGCAACGTTTGGCGTTGGCCTTACACGTTCTAAATGGTTGGTGGAGCTACAACAACATGTTTCCATTTCCACCAAGTGATCAAAATATGGTCCTGTCACATTAACTCAACTGACCCTGTTTCTACACAGGTAGCAGACGGTGGGACATACAGTGCTCTCCGACATCTACTCCGTTCCGACTTAAATTGGATCAACCACATGCACAAAGATGCAGGGACTGAGGAACAGTTACAAGATGCGTAGGACTGACTAAAAAAGCCACATTGGGGTTTTACTATAGCAGATAGGTGCGCAAAAGATGACTCACTTTGTGATATGAGAGTGTCACGAATATGATTCACTAGTGGTTGTAATCATTAAAAGACCTCTCCATAGGATCCAATGCCAGTATGTGGTTGAATGGAAAAACTTGATTCCAAATCGCAGACAGCATTTCTACCAGAAAGTGTTATACGATAGATCTGAAAAGGCAGTGTATTAGATATAGGATTTTGTACATTTCTTACGACCACAACCTATCGTTGCATTTTTTAAAAAGTGATTCTTTGCATAGCACACCATCTAGAATATGTGATCAATATCAAGCATCATCCTCCCTCGCCTATAACCAAGTGGATGTATTGCAGAACCTCTTACAGGGCATCGGGATACTGGGGGAATATCTAGCGGTATCATGAGGGACTTGCAAATACTGGTTTCATACAACATTCCTTAGCCGAATCACTTTCTAAATTCAGTGATTTTGCTATGATCTTACATCGCCGGCGACGTTCACCACGGGCTTTCTGTCTGTTAACACACATGCCAGCGATCATATTCTATATTCAACGCCACAGTATCTGTCTGGAAGACCAGTTTATTTCGAGGCAGTACCATACCTCAATTTATAAAGCTTATATAGTTTTTAACATAGATATCGTTAGTGATACTTGTGTGCAGTTGTAGAACCAAGACCTCTTGTGACAGTATCATAGCTGTTGCAATCGTATTTTCTTAATAGCTGGTCGCTTAACATCTATCTCAGATTTTCGAGCAGTATGGTTTGTTATAATCAGCATTCAGTTATTGGAGAAGTATTATACTTAGTAGGGGATGT
Source organism: Schistocerca gregaria (assembly GCF_023897955.1). Lineage (NCBI taxonomy): Eukaryota > Metazoa > Arthropoda > Insecta > Orthoptera > Acrididae > Schistocerca > Schistocerca gregaria. The sequence goes on along the minus strand of NC_064931.1, from coordinate 177,908,526 downwards.
ATGATAGATTCGATGTGATCAGCAGGCTTATGGCTACTGTGGTCAATATTCTGACATATGCAAAGAAAATGACCATGTCCTGTCTTAAGGAAGGCATGGATTTGATGTGGAAAATTGGGATAGCCGTAAGAGGAGATGAAAGATTTTCTATGTGGAAAACTATGTCCAGTTATAGGAATGGTACAGATATTTATATTTCCATAGCTACAGTCGTCAGGACAGGGTCTTTATAATACTTCGATCATTGTCGAATGTTGTCAGATTGAGACTTCATTTTTAATACTTAATTGTAAATACAGTGATAAAATATATGTGGCTGGTTTCCTTGGACGATTCTGTGAGGGCTGCGGGAGCTTGCGTTGCGGCGGTAGCCTGAAACTGGGACGATTGAAATTTCTGGTTTACGGCGTATTCAGAAAAAATTGACACCTTTGCATAAAACACTAAGATTAAAAATAAAACTCTAACATCCACGGTGCATGAATGGTGATGTCAGCATAACTTTCCTGTGTGTTATTTATTACTTTGAGACACATAACCCTGGCAGCTGAAATTTACAGGAGTGCTTCAGTACATTTCATTACAACGAGTAAATCATTTTGTTGGCACCAGCAACCGCTGCATGGAGTCCATGTACCATCTGCAGAAAAATAACACATGCATTAGTGACTTTAATTAATGTGCCTGGCAGGGACCATGTAGAACTGAGTGAGACTCGTACCAGCAGCGACTGTGACTGGTAGACACTGTTTAAACTGAGAATAAAAGTCTTGAGTGACTTCCACTAGAAGTAAAATTGCACCTACCTGGCATTTAACTTGTACTTTCAACCCAATGATGGCAACAGTGTCTAATGGCATGGACGTGACAAACAAGGCACTGTAAATGTTGAGGTGTGATTCTGATCGATCACTACCTAACCCATTTCAAACAACATAGCATCCTCAGCACAAGAATACTTCTACTACCTGCCTGACTGGTGCCCTGTTAGCAAATGTTTTTCGCCATACCCATACTTTTCTGTTACAATGTGCCATGTTCAATGTGCCATGCTTCAAGTTCCCAATGGTGCCGGTCATACAAGGCATGCAGTGGTAGCATTTTCTTTACTACACAGCAAAGAGGTTGCTGCTTTGGATGGAACAGGTGTTCACTAGTAATTGTGGTCTAGCATTGAATTGGTGAGTAGTTTGGTGCACTGTATTCTGTATATCCAGTGTTAGGAATAGGAACTGAAAGACATAGGACACTACATTGTTGCCATATCCCCCCAAGGTCAATGTCAATTCCCCTCCTGCCTGCCCCATCTCCCCCACCCATATGCACTCCCCTTCAATAACTACTCTAGCCACTTTGCTTACTGGTGGGGAAATGGCATGGAATGTAAGAGCTATTGCGTTATTGGTGAATCATACTGGGATAGTCCTTATAGTTTCCATATTTCACTCAATATCAAAGATTCGTGACATCGTAATCCATGATGGTGATTCAAGATAATAATGTTACAATCCACACTGGCAGATACAAGATGGCAATTCAAGATTATGGTGTCTATCACATCACAATCCAAGATGGCGTACTTGGAATGTTTGTCAATAAATCCAGGCAGTTGACCCATCCAAATTAATTTCAGAATGTTATTCTTCATCAGTATGTGTCGTGGGACCACCAGCAGGTCGACATACATGGATATGGGAATAGGCACCAAACCTATATTCTGAAGATATAGTGGATGTTCAAAATGTTCCCTGACCTATGAAGGTGGTATATGACAAGGAGTGGGAAGAACTATACAGCAATTTGAACCATGTCGAAGAGGAATGCAGTGACACTGAACCAGCTCAAAATATCTACTTCAGGACCATCACTGCACCCATTATTCATGTGCATGGTAATGCCACATTGAAGTTATCATCTTAATACAAAGGGCAGTGTGTATATTGAAAATTTGTAGGTGTTGTGAACTACCAGTTTGTACGATGCCATACAGATCATGATGGATTTTCATATGTTACAATATTGCCAAGCATATGATACAACATACAATTTTTGCAGTTGAGGAGTTGGACATGTGTACAGGGGCTTCTATGTCTATTAAATCTACATGTGCTAAATTTACTCCCAGCAGAAATTAGCCAAATTTATAGCTTACAAAATACATTATTTGATAAATACTTATGTCGTAATATGTTTCACTTCAACCCCTCAGACCTACTTTCATTTAATAACTCTAAAAGTTTATAAAGATGAAATAATTGTAGTGCAGTCAATAAGGTAAATGATTCTTAAACAGAGGTTCATATAAAAGAAGAGTGGTCTCATTACTATCTTCCCCTAGTTGTCTAAGCTATTATGACTGAGGCTTATGATAAGGCTTTTATTTGTATGGAAAATATGTCATGGGCAATAATTATTTTATTTGTTCCTTTTTGCAGCCCACACAATGCAATTTAATACAAGGAAGCCTATCAATTTGACATCCTGTAATGCTTATAAAAATGTTCATGCTTAGGAATAAGCACACCACTCAGAAGCATTTGATGAAACTTATAAAACGTGAATGAAATATCACATTGAAAGGGTAGCAATTGTTTAGAAAGTAAATAATTTTCAGTTGCATTCAAATTATGATTAGTATAAAAAGACTCAAATAAGGTATAAATACTAACATTCTCCATAGTCTTCCAGCTGCAGCATTGTGACCCATTCAGGGGCGATTTTTTCCAGAATAATGAGGAGCATAGGGTACAGTAGATTTGTTTAAAACGTCAATGTCTTGCTGTGATCTTTCTCCTTTTGCAGTGATTGAATGGATAAGTTCAGGACTTGTAGCATACACTTTTTTCCACCAATTAAATTATCAACTAATACTGTAACTTCATCAGATGTGGTGTCAAGTATTATAACATATATCATTTTCAGCTATGTCTGCTGGGACAGCAGTAATGATAGTGGTGAAATAGCTGTACATCCCACAGTATTCTTATTTTACATCTGAAGCAGAGATATGAGCAGTGATGATACAGCTGTACATTTTGTGCTTTAGAGTGATATTCACTGTTGCATATGATATTTACTAAAATAGCTGGAAAAGCGTTTTCCCAGTTACATAATAACTCTAAAATGGTGAACATGTCGAAACGTATAGTAGCACTATTCCCATTCTCACCACAGCAGCAACAAAAAAACTCTCATGTAGGTATCAGTGATGATGACAGTAGGATGTCAAATATCTGCATGTGTGACTCATTTTTGGCGGTTTTGTGCAGATGAGATAAGTCAGGCAAAGCTATCACACCCACATGAGGTGAAGATAGTTCTGTTTACTTCAACATTCAGTTTAAATGTCAACGGCAGCAATAATATTAGTGTGGGAATAATGTCAGATGATGCTTTCTACCCAGTGATGGCTCTCGAAAATTCTTGACATAGTGAAATGAAATTGACATTATCATTGGATAAGTGAATTTGTCTATGTGATACTTCAATGCGAATTGCTACAATGTTCAGCTGAAGTATACAATTCATTCAGCAGTATTGGGATATCATACGATCACTACAGGACACTTCCCACTGAAGGTTGAACTTTAAATTGAAAAATTTAATGGATGCCATGTACGCTATGTTACATACTCTAGACAAGTGATACATTTGGCAGCCATATGTGTACAGCTTCTATGAGAAAATATCAACCAACTTTATGGTGTTAGTGCACCGCACTTTACGTTCTACAGAAGAAACTGTCGCTCAACATTATGACACATGGTGTCCATCCTGTCACAAGGGTGTTGCAGTAACTGATTGGTCATGCACTATTACTAAGAACCAAAAGACGAAGAAGAATGCAAACTTTGACCTAAAATATATGGCTGATAATTGTAGGTCCACCATTTTGTGGCAAAATGAATTTTGTTATGACAGCTAACACAATCGTATGAAATTCGCTTTGGGTCCATATAAGTATTTTCTAAAACATTATTTCAACCTGAATACTACATGTGGAACATACACAACATTCAGCAAAAGGAGCAGTATCCCATCGCCACAAAAAGTAAAGCCAAACATTATATTTATATTAGACAATGTTGCTGTGAAAAACCAGGATCAAATAAAGAAACTGGAATGTCTCTTGCAGCGGTTTCTCCGCGATATTTTCAGAAATTTTATAAATTATCTCTTCTTATCCTACCGATTCCTGAACTTTAATATACGATGAGTATCATTGCAAAGTAGTTTCAAGCCCTATTATTCCTTGGAGCGTCCATTTACTCCATGGAATAGCTTCTCTGCTATCTGTTTTCTCTTACGAAAAGAATGAGACAATGCTTGCCGATTAGCAGTGAAAGAAGGAGGATGTATATGTATGTATTGTTGAGCTAGTCGCCATCTTGATGAGATTCTGTATGAGAAGGAATTTAATACATGAACTAAACTAAAGTAAGTGTGCTCGCGTATTATTTAACTGCTTATTATTGACAGTGTCTGCTTACTACACTGTGTTGCACGGGATCAGTAGCGAACGTCTGATTTACACTGGACGAACCTGCCGTTTTGTATGCTCAAGATATCCAGTTACTTCAAATAAATAGGGTAACACGGTCTTACCAGCAGATCTCCGGTCTTCCCCATGTGATCACCGAAAGTTAATAATTATTTCCAATGTTTTCAGGAGATCGACTGACAATTTTTGTCGCACCGAGACTTCGAAATTGCTTCACTGCCTTATGGAATTTAATCAGGATAGAACAGTATTGAACTGTGCGAATGTGACAACCCTGCTTTGTGAATGGAAATTCCCTTAACATACGTGTGTTTTTACTATCCTGATCAGTGAAGATAAATCAGGCCGGTGTGAGAGACGTTTTTAAATTTTTTGAATACCACAAAAAATTATTAAGAAACATTTCTGTTTCAGTCGTCATATGGAGGTACACGTCTTTCATTTGAGTCACACATACTCTAGGATTGCAAAGTAATCGATGAGGGATAACACAAACATTATTATCGCTTTCAGACAAAGCAATTCGAACTTAAAACATGTTCTGAATCTATATCTTCATGCATACACCGTAAGCCACTGTACAGTGGATGGCGAAGGGTTTGTTGTACCAATAATAGTCAATTCCCTGTCTCCATATGAGCCCTAATTTCTCTCATTTTATATACTTGGAACTTATGTCAGATGTACACTGGGTGCAGTAGGAACGTTCTACAGTCACCTTAAAATGCCAGTTCTCTAAATTTTCTCATTAGCACTTCTCAGAAAAAACGTTACCTTCCTTCCAGCGATTCCAATTTGAATTCTTGCACTATCTCTGTAAGAGTTGCATGTTGATCGAATCTACAGATAACTAATCTAGCATCTCGACTCTGAATTGCTTCGATGTCTCCCTTTAATCTGACCTAGTGGTGGTCCCAAACAGTCGATCAGTACTCAAGACTGGGTGGCGCTAGTGTTCCATATGCGGTTTCTTTCACAGATGAACCATACTTCCCTAAAAATCTGCCGGTAAACCGAAATTGACCACCATCTTCCCGAATACAATCTTCACAAGCGTGTTCCATTTCACAGCACTTTTCAGCGTTACACCTAGATATTTAATCGGTCTGGCAGTGTCAAGTAGTACACTACTATTGCTATGTTCAAGCATTATGGGATTGTTTTTCCTACTCATCTGCTTTAATTAACATTTTTCTACATTTTGAGATAGCTGCTATTCATCACACTAAGTAGAAATTTTTCGTAAGTCGTCCCGTATCCTCCTACAGCCTCTCGACGGTGACATCTTTCCGTATACCACAGTATCATCAGCAAACAGTCACAGATTGCTGCTCACCCTGTCCATCAGATCATGTATGTACGCAGAGAATAAGAGTGTTCCTACCACACATCCCTGAGGCACTCCTGACAATACCTTTGTCTCTGATGAACACTCACCATCGATAATATGTTACTAGAACCTAATCAATAAGAAGTCTTCGAGGGAGTCACGTATTTGGAAACCTATTCCATCTGTTCATACCTTCGTTAGTTAGCAGTGAGGCATTGAGTGAAACACTCTCCGGAGATCTAGGAATATGGGACATGTCTATTGCACTTCATCCATGGTTTGCAGTATATTATAGGAGAAAAGGGCAAGCTGAGTTTCGTATTTGAACAATGCTTTCTAAAATTGTGCTGAATTGGCACAGGACTGTCTCAAGGAAATGCATTGTATTCTAACTGAGAATACAGCAAACTAATGTTAAGGATATTGGTCTGTAATTTCTCAGGCCACTTCTTTTACCTTTCTTATATACATGAGTCATCTGCACATTTTTTCAGTCGTTTGGGAATTTGTGTTGGGCGAGAGATTCACGATAATGAAGCACATTAGGAACTGACATGACATTCAATGAATTTATAACCATATACTGAGATAGCTGGAACCACACATAATACAGGTGTTTTGTTATTGATAAAAAAAATTTATGACTGGAGCTATGAACGAAATTTTGAGGTTTTCTATTTAAAATATAATGCACCAGTATGTAACAGTGTCGGTTAACTGCATACGCTGGGCAAATATGGTCATATGGTGCCTTTTCAGAGGTAAATGTAAGCAGGCTTGAGAACTAAATCACTAAGTATTCTTGTAGATGTATGCAAAACTATTCAGTATGTTGCCACACAACATGAAACGAGAATTAGGAAACTATGGAATTTCATATGTTACCAGATTGGATGATGGACCTTGAAACTACACTTGCCTCTATATAGGAAGATAAGGTTAAAAGGTAATTACGTCATTATTAATTACACTATGGAAAATTTTTGTATGCTTGTCATGCATTCATTCCTTGAACGTGATGCACAGACCAAACAGCCACTGATGTGAAAATGGATTCTATCAATGAAAGAATTAAAAGTCAAAGTAGAAAAACTGCAATGAAAACCTTAAAAGCTGTTCTACAGAAATAGAAATACTTACTAGAAATGTTAAGACAAATCCTGAGCGAGCTGATGAGCATATTAACACATATTATGATAAGACTGAGCAACTGTTAAATGTAAGATCTGAGAGTACGTGGAAGATAATCAATATGCTAGCTGCAAGGATTGTTGTACTTAAAAAAAGATACAAAAATACTCTGTGCTGAAGATGTCCACAAAGGTATCAAGGATGTAAATACCTGAGGAGAAAGAATTGGTAAAAGAATCAGAGGTATAAATAATTAAGAAGAAAGCTTCAGCAAAACCATCCAGGATATGAATCCTCAGGAAGAAAGAATGAGCAAAGGTATAAGTGATATAAATGCTTGATAAAAATAACTTCACCAAACGTGCGATGGGTACAAATGCTCAAGAAGCATCAGTAAAGTATCAAGGATATAACTGCTTGAGAAGAGAGCACTAACAAGTGTAATAGAAACATGAAAGATGGGAATCAAGGCAATATTACAGACATTTTTAGGTTAATCTATAGGTTAACAATAAATGTTTGTGAAAATGTAAAAAATCTCCCATGCAGCAAATATGAGAGAATATAAGCTGAATACTATTTCAGATTCTGTTTAACATGCAACAGAACATCAACAAAATGCAAGGTTATCAAGGTGCAGAAGACAATTGTACATAAATTTCGACTGTTAAGTTTACAACAGTTGGAGTGAGATCATTCTCTTCCAGAAACCCTTAAACCTGTTGCTGACACTCTCAATTAACATTTTCAAGTGAGCAAGAAGCCAGATGCAGGCAAAGAAAAAATAGCTATTGCTGACATCATTAATCATTACAACAACACTAAACTAATAAAATATATGGAGTCACCAGGGGAAAGCCAAACATGCTGTGGACACAACCCATAATTACAACTGAGCATGCAATACACTTCTGGGTAGAAAATCTGAAAGAGAAGCTGGTTTAATGAATCTAATATTCGTAAAAACATCAAACCTCAACAAGTATCGTTCAGAAGATTTAGAAAATATACTCAGCGATTATGTATCACTGATGTATATTTGAAAGCCAATCGGTTAAGAACAAAATGTCTGTAAGAGGGCATACATAGCATCATCTGGGAATCGTCATACAGCATAAAAATGAGCAATCAAATTGTCTCTGCAATACACACCCAATATATATGAAATACTGTAACTGTCTAGACTGCTCACAGCAACAGCTGCCAGCTAACCAGGATTACAGTCCACATGAATGAAATCGTTTCACTCATTACAGAGCTTTGACGAAGATGCATTACTGAGTAATTATGAGAAAGTAGCTCAAGAACTCCACAAAGCTGAATGCAAAAAACTTGCCTCAAATATGTGATATAATAGAAGTGGGGTGGGGTGGGTTAGAAATGCTGCATAATATGTTTGATCACTATTTCTGACTCACTGCTGTTCCTTCCAGGGCCTATAACTACTTGCAATGCGCGGGAAATGCTTAACTCTGATTGGTTGTACAAAATGACCAACCAATCAAAACAATCCTTCGAGATCATTTTCGCGCTAAAACTGTCTTACGCAAGTTCCACCTAGTTCAGTATGGTGTCTGATCACCAGCCCGTTTCTCTGCATACAGAGATATTGTTCAGATGGCGTTAAAACCAGCGTTGAAGAGAAACACCATGTTATGTTTGCAAAGTCTGCACAAACTCTGGTAGCAAACTATCCTGTAATATCTTATAACAATTTTTGGATGGAGGACGATTGCTTCATCTCTTTTAAAAAATTTAAAAATTCTGCAACAAGTTCTTTTGTTTTCTAGGTTCAAAATAAAACTAGCCATCAGCCAATATTTAATTAACTAATAATATCACTGTCCTCAGCTCACAGTTTAGACAATCCAGTACACACACACAAGGCAGCCAGGAATGCACTTAACTCCAACCCAAATTATGACGCGATTTACAGTCATTACTCTGCTGCAATATACGAGTTTCACATTCGGACCACTTTCAATGGATATCTAACAAAGAAATTGCTCGCCAAATATTCCATAGACTAATATGAAACATACCACACGGAATTTTACAAAGGCAGAAAGTCCACAAGCGGTTCTCTTTCCAACAAAACAATCCAAACACTTCCAAACTTCACAAAACTGTCCGTAAATGCAACTGCTATTCCGGCCACACAGTCTGGACGCGAGAAGCCAATTATTTTTTCATTTTACACATAATAAAGACGGAAGCATTTAACATGACCTGCACGTTCAATAGCTGCCTAGCGACTGACTCACTGCTGTTCCTTCCAGAGTCTATAACTACTTGCAATGCGCGGGAAATGCTTAACTCTGTTTGTATCACTGCCAACGACACCAAAGCTACGAGCCATACTGCAAAGTAGTGCAATAAATGATATTGCGTATTGACTCGTGACATTACACATCTCCTAAGAACCTAAAATTTCTCTTGAGAATATTTTATGGTTATTAATGACATAAATGTTATTTAAGAATGATTTCGATAGCTACACCGACACTGTCAAATCTAAATTGTTCTTCCTAAAATTTATGTTGAAATGAAGTCTTTCTCGAATAAAAAAAAATCTAAGATTACGTTATAACATTATATACAGTTACATCAACAGTCAATGGCTATGGCTTGATGTCATACAGTAAATTCTTATACAAAAAATTTTCAATTCTTTTTTTCCACAATCCAATGCTACAACATTTTCTCTCAATTTAAATTTACAAAACAATAGTATAAGAGAATTTTTACATAAGTTCTTGAAACATTCACCTCTTTCTAATCAAACTTTTACATTTTCCACGTGGAATTTAACCATAAACAATAATACTAGTTCGTTGCTTAAGTAGCGTCCAAAAACTTTACTGAAATATAATTCAGGCACTACAAATCGTGTCCTTTCCTAAACCTTACACGGCGATGTTGGGGTCGTCTTTAAATTTTACACTGCCCTCACAGGAAATTGGGGGTTTCGAATACTTTCACAGATGAAGCAAATGTGTACGGATCACAAACACTTACACCTGGATCACATAAAGGCTTATCACTAGGGTACAGCATCCGGATTTGTCTCAACATCAGATTCTCTCTCACTCCCATAGGCGGCTCTGTCCCCTTTTCTGTACCTGCAATATACAGTATGTCTAAGCGTCCATCCCTAGTATTTACGTTCTAACCTAACACACGCATTTATTCCTAATAAATAATGTTTCTCAAAGCTTGACTCTCATATTCAAAAGTAAAAATTTCTTCAAAGAACTTCTTCAAAACTTTTTTAAAAAATTTTCCTAACTTTACTGTAGGAACATTTTCTTTACATTTAGAATTAATTAACTCAGTGAAAAATGAGTTAACTGTTTCCCTAAAAAAAGCCAACAGTACCTAAAATTGGTAATACTACTGAATTTTTTTTCCTAAAATCTGTTTTAATCATCAAGAAAGTTACTGTCACAAATATTGCTGATTCAACAATTTACACTTTCTTTGTTAATCTTCTTTCAGAAAATTTACTGCTTGGCTTTACACAAGTAAGCTATTATACACAAGGAAAAAATAAATCATTAAACATATTGTAAATAAATTTCTGTCACCATCTGTGACTCTGCAAAATATCATTATACATTACGTAAAGAAATAGAAAATTATTGAACACTGTAAACTATTCAGCCAACTTTCTGTAGTTCTGCAACTCCTCCTATATACATTATATATAAAAAATACAAAACCATTTTATCAAATTGCTGAAAATTACTCATGCCCACTTCAGTAGTTCTGTAACACATCTTGTACACAATATTTAAAAAAATACACATTATTGAAATTACTAAATTCCACTTAAGTCAACCTCATATACCATTTCATTTACTCATTATGCAGGCAATCCTCTCTTCCCTTGAACACATTTCTTACATCAATGTCTCTACATATGGCAACTTCAGAAAATTAATCACATTAGTGTATGCTTCACCATCTCATTTTCACTTCTCTCTCATTCTAATTAGTGTTTTAATCATCTACTGAAACACTAGCTTTCTCCTGCCTCTCCATTCTTTGTATAACACTATGTACCCTATTTACTGATAGGGAAGAAGGAAAGATGATAGCAGAAGTCCTGAATGATGAAGAGGAAGGCTGACAACACGAAAAGGAAAGGAAATAGTACTGCCAAAAACTCGGGACGCCTGGTGTTCGTTAAACACATGACAACGCAAAGAATGTGTGCCCCCTGAGACTTCTTAGTTCCCGCTGTTTAATTTCTGCTCCATTAACTATCTTTTCAGGTCCGGTATGTTTTTGATTCCCAACCGCTTGAATGATTTTATATCAACATAATGACTTTCTCCTATCCCAGAAGGACCTGCATCTTTCCCTTCTACATTATCATCTATCTCTTCAGTGTTTTCCATGGTCCTGCAATAATCTATAGGCAGATCTTTGACAATAAATCCGTTTTCTCCAACAACAGGAATGGATACAATTTTCCCCTGTACATTTACTATCGCCTGAATTTTTCCAGTCTAACCTTCCTTTTAATTTATTTAAGAAATCGGCCCCTACCAACATTTCAGCACCAAGTCCATTAATAATCAAAAAAATAATTTTATTTGTACTCCACTTACTGTGATTGGTAACAATATTTCCTGTTTAACCATCTTCTTGCTTTTCCCAGTGGACACCACAATTTTTAGTCTACTCACGGGCATCATCACTATTTGCTTATATTTAGGGAGAGCATTCAAAAAATTCTGAGACACTTCACAAACTTGAGAATCACTATCTATTAAACAAGGAACCTTTTCTTTAAACACAGTGACTTCAATGATAGGTTGTCCAACATATTCCCTTCTGATTACACACTAAGGCTCCCCAAGTAAATCATGCACTACTTCACGTATCTCAAACCCTACTCTTTCTGTGGAAAGTACAGTTTACTGGATCCCCTTTTGCTTCATTAATAGTGGCGGCCTTTACTGTCCTGTCTACTATAGATAAATCGAAACATCTCTCTTACTTTTCACCCTCTGTACTCACTTTTGTTTCTGCAACTGCATCCAAGGTATTGCCAGAATTATTTAAATTATCTCCATCTTCTTACTCTTCCAACTCTTCTTCCTCATTCTCGGAAACTACTTGATTCAACCTATGCACATCCTCCTCTTGTATTTTCATGGAGTTCATTCCACCATCTATAGGTAGCCTGTTGTTTGTTTCACAGTGCTGATTCATCCCCATCTCCTGATCTGAGTCTTCACTTTCTGTATTTAGTTCCTTTTTAATATGCTTCCTGCAATCTTTATTTGCGCTTTCCCTTTCACAAAAAACCAATAAATTTACTGAATAACCAAATTGTTTTGCAGTGTCATTCTCCTCTACCCTTCTATTTTCTATTATGCTACCCCCATGGTGTTTAGTAGATTCCTTTTTTACAAAGGGCATCGCTAGCGGGTTTAATCTGTATGGTTTCAGTCTGCAAACGCTAGAGCCATTACAGACTGCTAACAGTTTTCCTCCTGTGTGACATCATTACCTCTGACGTTTCTGTCAGCTGTCAGGCCGCACCTACCCATTAGACTGCAGATGACGGCAATCAACATATTGTACTCTGTCACTGAAACTATTTCCAGCAGAACCACCTCTCCCCCAATATCTGCCTCTATAACTGTTCACATGTTGTATGCCTATTCTGTCTACATTAACATCGGCTCTGTTGTCATTTAGTGTAGTGGGAGGCCTTAAATCTCTCCTAGTATTTTCTTCCCCTTTTAAAATATTTTCAACTCTTTCTAAATAATCCAAATAATGCACAAACCAGTCAATGTTGTCCCTGGGTGCAGAAATTACCTTATTTCGCCAATACAATGTCAATTTATTTTCAATTCCCACAATAATTTCCTCTGTTTCTACTTTGGCATTCAAATAGGAAAAAGCCGTAACCCACTTCTGTAAAAATCTTCTTATGCTATCTTTCTTGGGATCGTCTTTTCCCCCTGGCCAAAATTTATTTAAAACCTCCATTTGCTTTCTGTTTCCCCAATACTCATAGAAGAAAGCCTGTTTGAACTCCACTTATCTGTTGTATTTATCTGGGGCCAAGTTTCCCCAAATTTTTGCCTCTACCATCAAATTTGAACTAATGAATCATATTCTGCTTATCACTCCATACGTTTGGCAAAACCTCATCAAAATCAATCCAAATTTCGTTTGGATGAACAATTTTACTACGATCAAATCTCAAAAATTGGCGATGTGTTGCATAAGCAATTTAGATGATTCTACTACACCATTAGTTACTACACAGCCACTATGGTTGTTAATATTTTGCTCCACTTTGGTTAGTCTACCCTCATGCTCTCAAAACTGCTCATTCACACTGGTGCTGAATTGCTGGGTATAGCAGCTTGCATACCAAACTTTGCACACACATCTTTACCTTCTTTGATTTTATTTGCTAATGCAGTGTGACTTTCCTCACAGTGCTTTGGTACTTTATGGAACTGTTCATTAACTTTGTCTAATTCTAAATGTAACTGTTAGTTGTCATCAGCAACTTGCTCAACCTGTGTAGTTAGTTCACTTTTCACTGTCACAATAGCAGTATTACATTCTTGTATGGCCTGATTAATGTCACTTTTAACATTGTTACTGAACAAAGTCAAGTCATTTTTCCAAGAATCTCTTAAATTCCAAATTTTATCCTCCATTTAAGCTTCCATTTCTACTGACAAGTTATTAAAAACCCTAATCAACTTCAGTGTGTAACAAATTTATTTCAAAACCCAATTTATCCAAACTACTATCAATGTTAGTGGCATTTATTTTTTTATCATCAATATCATCACTTAATGACATTTTAATTTTACTACCACTTTCCTTCATATTAATATTCATCTAAAGCATATTATTTAGAATATTCATTAACAGACCTAACATACCTGAAACGCTATCTCTTGGTTCACAAGCTACTGATACTGATTCCCATTTCGTTTTAAGAATAGCTGCAGGCATCTATTTAACATTGGCTTCCACCATACTTAGCCCATTATCTACCCAATAGTTTGATGACATTGACTCAGATAAAAGACCGTCCTCTGTTTGTGATACTTCAAAACTGAAATTACCTATCACTGAATCATCTTCATAATTTACATTACCTAACTCTACCTTCAGTTTCTTATCTACTATTTCCTGATTGTTTTCAGCCATTCTACAAAGTTTCTTGGCACACATACACATTCGGTCCTTTTTCAGTGGATATCTAATAAAGAAAATGCTTGCCAAATATTCCATAGGTGAATATGAAGCATGCCACACGGAATTTTACAAAGGCCGAAAGTTCACAAGCGGTTCTCCTTCCGACAAAACAATCCAAAAACTTCCAAAATTCACGAAACTGTCCTTAAATGCAACTGCTATTACAGCCACACAGCCTGGACGCGAGAAGCCTATTATTTCTTCATTTTACACATAATAAAGGCGGAAGCATTCAACACGACCTGAACGTCCAATAGCTGACTAGCGACTGACTCACTACCATTCCTTCCAGGGCCTATAACTACTTGAAATGCGCGGGAAATGCTTAACTCTGATTGGCTGTTCAAAATCACCAACCAATCAAAACAATCCTTTGAGATCATTTTCGCGCTAAAACTGTCTTACGCCAATCAACACTGACAGATGCATTTACGTCACTTCATCATGCAAATATTAATAAAATGTCTAACAAAACCAAATGAAAAGAAAACTAATTTTGAAATAACTTTAGGAAACTATTGCTCTGCAAATGACTATTCTGGCTGCCTTCTTACAAAAGCAAGTACCCTTGGACATATGTCATCAGTACAGTGATGATACTGCATTTTTCATTGCAACTTGCACGTTTAACACTTTCCCATGACATAGTTACATAATGTTTAACATGAGATAATATTGAATTTTTTCGTATGTCCCACATACACACTCTCTCCCATTCTCATTTACTCACACAACAACACATTAAATAAATACTGATCTTTATTGAATTTTGTATAGCAAAAATGAAAAACAGTTAACATTTTTAATTATGAAAATTCAAACAATTTGACATAACATTTTGTGAACTTCATCAGTGATTCCTAATGATATTAAAGACAAACTGTTATGAATGCTAACTGATTTTAACCTTACAAGTGTCGGTTTGGGATGTATTAGGTAATTTTCCCTAACTCTGAAAGTATGCCAGCTAGAAAGTTGAGATTTTTACACAATCTTCTTTTTAATAACAAAGGGCAGTATATTAACTTTTAACTAAATTGAATAATATTTAATATAGTTTATTTAGATTCTTAGGGACTTGAATATTCTGTTTTTGAATTGACACTGGTACTGCTTCCCACAGCTAGGCTAGCAATAGGTGAGAATGAGTCACAATAAGATACAAGCGGCTGTTTCTATCACTGCCAACAGCTCCAAAGCTATGAGCTGTACTGCGAAGTAGTGCAATAAATGATATCGCATATTGACTCGCGACGTTGCAGAAGGTTCAGATGATTTATATCAAGAAGGTATTGTAGATGTGCTGCAATATTCATCAGTAAATGAACGGGATGAGATTTTCACTCTGCAGCGGAGTGTGCGCTGATATGAAACTTCCTGGCAGATTAAAACTGTGTGCCCAACCGAGACTCGAACTCGGGACCTTTGCCTTTAGCGGGCAAGTGCTCTACCATCTGAGCTACCGAAGCACGACTCACGCCCGGTACTCACAGTGAGGAGAGCTTCTGTAAAGTTTGGAAGGTAGGAGACGAGGTACTGGCAGAAGTAAAGGTGTGAGTACCAGGCGTGAGTCGTGCTTCGGTAGCTCAGATGGTAGAGCACTTGCCCGCGAAAGGCAAAGGTCCCGAGTTCGAGTTTCGGTCGGGCACAGAAATTTAATCTGCCAGGAAGTTTCAGTAAATGAACGCATCAAATAAATTTTAATAGTCATTGATACGTTTTCCACAGATTCTTCCACCTTACCAGAGAAAGCAAATATCTGGAAGGAAGTGGCACGGGTGATGCAGCACTTGATGCAGACAGGAACAAATCAATCTCTTGGAAACCTTCAAACTGATTGTGGTGGTCAATTTTATATTCGATATTTCAAGGCGGCACTATAACATCACAGAATACATCACTAATCAACATTCAGCCACAACAAAGCAAGTATCATGGAACATTTGAACAGAATGATAAAAATCCACATCTGGATGCATTTTAATTTTCATAGATCATGCAAACAGACAGATAGTCCTCCATAATTAACTTAGCTGTATAACCTAATTATAAATTGAAGAATAGAAATCCAACAGTTTGATGTTCAGAATAATTAGCTTTTAAATACAGTATACAATAGTATAAAATATTAGAACCTTGCAAACAGAAATTTAATGTATTTCAGAGTAGAAGATTGCATATCAGAAATAATCTTAAGTAAATGTAATTCATCCACAAAAGGGGTGGCTTAGAAGGAGCTTGTTCAACCAGTACTTGAGCATTGCTCATCAAGCTGGGACCCTTATCAAGTAGAGCTGATAAAATAGATAGAGAAGAGCAAACAAAGAGCGACACATTTCGTCACAGTGTCGCTTAGTTGCCCTGAGTACCTTGCTCAACTCGATTTTGAGAGAGTGCTTTCCAGGAAGAGTCGAACAACATTACTGCCTCCCACATACATCTTACAAAATGACCACTTTTAGAAAATTTGAGAAATTAGTGGCTTACTGACAATCATTCTTCCCGTGTGCCATTCGTAAGTGGAAGAGGGACAGAGTGATTAATTAGTGGTACCAGAAGTACCTTCTGCAACTCAATGTCAGGTGGCCTTTGGAGTATTGATGCAGGTGTAGCTGTAGAAATCATACATGCTGAACTGATCAGTGGAAGTATTTGCTATTTCCAAAGCGTAACGAACGAATCCTAGATCTTAAGTCTTAAAGAATGGCAGTGTAATCAAATAACTGGTAGCTTTTACACAGAAGAAGTACAGAGAAACAGTGAATCAGACACGTTTCTCATAGTGCCTGTCGTAAGGCGATGGGAGAATAAGGTCTTGGTTCAGTGGCTTGGTTCATCACAAAACAGTTGGGTCGAATTTAAAAATTTGGTATATACTCGTAACAAGGTATGCAAACCTTCCAACCATGCCATAACTTCTGGTAGGATGTACAACACACATGTTAGCTGCGGTATTTTCGACAAGCTACCTGAACAATGACATATTCCCTAATGTAACTACTGCAGACGAGGAAACAAGTTGTGAAAGTTGTTAGCACATGATGAAAAGGGAATTAATTAGTTGGAAAAAGCTTGCAAGAAATTCGATCACGTGCATGCAGCAAATATAGACTTTGTGGGCTTTCATGCTGTGTGCTGATAAATACAAGCAGACACGTGCATGAACAGACACGAGCAAGGGACAATGTATTGAGTTGTGCCTGTATACTTCAGAATTCGCTAGGGGATTTCATAAAGATGAAGAATTAGGGTTGTGTGCGTGTTCCGAGTGCGTAATAATGGGTTTATGTTTTGTGTCTGTGTTATTGGTCCCTAAAGTGGTGCGCAAGGTTTAATTTTATTCGTTTGTGAGAAGCTTCCAGTGGTTCTTATCCTAAACTTTGTACGAGAATGTGAGGCGAGGTTTGCGTTCGTTCATAAAATTTTATGGTCTTATCCAGAATAAGTATGTAGATTTTTCGTTAGCCTAAAAGGTCTCATGTATATATGTTTGGGATGTGTCTGCCAGCACCTGAGCTGACTGGGAAAATTTTGTTTTGGATACGCTGCAGTCTTGTTAGTGCTGTGTATGATGCCACAGGATGACCAGCAGTATGAGCTGATGCCAGAAGAGGAGTTTGCACCAAACGGTTAGTCTGTCACCTTTCAGGGTGAGATACAATTTTAAGAAAAGAGCAAGTCTTTGTTTGCTGGAGTGGCGAGATGTTTGTTCCACGTTAGCCGTCGATCACTCTCAAGGCCAAGATAAGAAAAAGAGTTTCTCCAAACCAATTCCCTGCTTTAAATGGTGAGTCGACGATCAGGGAGCTTGATCTTGGGGGTAAAATAAATGTTGCCATCTTGGTTTGCCCTTTGTGATTTACTGAAGGCCAATTAATTCAGAGAGGTATGCAGAAAGTGTGAGTGGTCTTATAGATTTATCTTGACATGAGTGCTGAGTGCTTGTATCGAATGGAACGAATCACTCCAACATTATTTAACCAGACAAGTTTAACTGCCTAAAATTCCCAGCTATAGGGAACATGTGTCGTCCTACACCCCAACTCATATTTAACTGGGCAGGGTTAACTAAAATTCCCAGATACATGGAATGTGTGTGATCTTACTAATTTAACTTGACAGGGGTGTAAGGAATGTCTACTTGAAATTCTCAGATTACATGTCTGAAGGCAACACAATTAATTCCACTGTCAGCCTTTTATTCCCTGGTGTAAGAACTGTGTGTGATCTGGCGTGTTTAATGTGATATACACATTGGGCGATGTAAGGAATGTGGCCAAAGAGTCAAAGGGTGGCCACAAGAATGCTGGTGCAGGTAGACACAGGCACACTACTGACCATGGTGCTAACGAGGAGCAGTGAGGGACACTGCAAACTAGTTTGGTGGTATGGCAGTGTGATGTATCTAGTAGTGAGGGGCACATACTGCTACTGCCATTTGTCCAAATGCGACTGTGAGGGCATGCAAGCCAGTTTTGTGATGAGTGTGCCATTGTTTCAGCTGGGACTCGCATTCGGGAGGACGACGGTTCAATCCCGTCTCCGGCCATCCTGATTTAGGTTTTCCGTGATTTCCCTAAATAGTTTCAGGCAAATGCCGGGATGGTTCCCTTGAAAGGGCACGGCCGATTTCCTTCCCAATCCTTCCCTACCCCGAGCTTGCGCTCCGTCTCTAATGACCTCGTTGTCGACGGGACGTTAAACACTAACCATCACCACCACCACTGTTTCAGCTGCCATCCATGTCTGTAAACTGTGGCAGCAGGCGTGCAATGTTTTTTGAAACATGCAAACATTCAAGCCCCTCTGTCAACTGTGACTGTGTTTCGCGTCTTTTTGAAGCATGCAAACGTAGGCTTAGTGGTATAAATGTTAAATAAAGCATCCCCAGTTGATTCACACATCTCCTAGTCCTGATAATGTTACCCACGCACACAACTGGCGTGACCATAAGACTTGGTGGGTGGCTGAGCACCTTCCAAGAGTTGTCAGCTATGTTTCGATCTAAATAAAAAGTTCCAACAAAATTCCTCCTTCATGTTTAATACTGCTTATTGTTACAATGTTTAAATAAATACATCACTGCAGTAAAACACGTCAGTAATTGTTTCAATGCATAGAAAAAGGAAAATATGTTTTTTTTTAATTTTCCTGTCATTTTATAGATATCATAAGCGGGCAATGTTGAATTATGACGCCAGTGAGTCCACCACATTGGACTGGTAGACCTATATGACATGGATTGGGCTCATTCTGACATCTCTGATCACTATTTTGCATGTTTATGTTATGACCCTTTAACCTTGAGGGAAATCTGACAGCCATCCAAGCTGTCTGTGCATCCTCCACAAATACAACAGACTTTGAATTTTCTTCCAGTTTTCCACCAATAGAATAATGGGCTCAGAGGGCTGGGCAAAGAGGAAGGGGCGAGGGCCGAGGTGGATGGGCAGGGAGTTAATTTGAACTTGACTTTGGGAACGATGTGGCAACAGTGCACTGTCCTAGCCCTCTCAGTTCCCCTTATGGTTGTTACATGTCATGATAGCAATGCTAGTGTCTGTCATCAGAACGCTGTTGGCCACAGCTTCATTCCGGTGGAATTGGATTATGTCAAAATTAGGTACCCACATTATACCCCCAGGACAAGGTTACATAGAAAGCCCAGTGTTTATCCAACCTTGTGGATTGAACATCACATACATTGGGCACCCAAATTCTGCCCAGATTAAATGCAACGATGTTGCACACCTTGTCCATACTTTGCTCGATTTTATTCTGATGATCAGTACTTTTCAAACTATCAGAAATATTAGCGGTCTTCTTTTAGCAAATAATGTCCTCTTTGTCAGTACTAACCTGCTTTTTATTGTCTCTTTGCTTCTTCTATCATGTGTTAATGTGCTTATGATGTAGCAGAAATCTGTCAATTCATCTGTTTTGTGGTCCTTAATTCTGAAGTTAATTTTGTTGCTAATCTCATTTCTGTTACTTCTCATTAGTCTTGTCTTTCTTCAGTTTACTCTAAATCCAAAGTGTGTGGTCAACAAACTATGCACTCTATTCAACTGTTCCTGTAGTTCTTCCTCATTTTCACTCAGGATACCAATTTCATTAGTGAATCGTATGACTGATACAATTTCATTCTGAATGTTAGTCCTACTCCAGGACCTTTCTCTAATTTCCTTCATTACTTCTTCGCTATAGATGTTGAACCACAGCTGGGCAACTAGCAGCTTGTGGGCCTGATCTGGCCCATGATTGGTTTCGCCTGGCCTGTGGGAGAAACTTATGGGTGAGAGAGTAAGGTGATGTAGAATCCTGCAACAGAAGTTTTTAAGACAGTCAGTGTAAAACGTCGTTACTAAAGTAACAGTGCTGACAAAGCATAAATAAATAAGTATCTGCAGACAGTGTGGACAGAAAATGAATGTACTGACAAAAGCGCTTCTTTTAGGGCATAATTTGTTGGTGTGATGCGTCGGTAAAGGGACGCAATTTATATTGGTGCGTTACGCCTTAAATATTAACATCACGGACACTATAGCTTTGACTTCATGTGCTAAGAGCGCTGCTGTTGTGCCACGTGACGAGGTGGCCAGTGAGCTTAAGTGGGTATGACGATCAGAGCCATAGGTCACGAAAGGTCGCCTATGCCTGTATTGAACAATAGCGGTGAAAGACTGCATCTCTTCCTTGCATCTTTTTAGTCTGGGTACTTCTTCCTCAGTCCTAAATTTTTATTGTTCCTTGTTGATTTTAATACATACTGTATGTTCCATGTCTTTTCCTACAGATTACACTTAGTTTTTATCAGAATACTGAACATCTTGCAGAATTTTACATTGCCAAACGTTTTCTTATGTCAACAGACGCTATGAGTGTGTCTTCATTTATCTTAAGTCACTGTCAAGCGCAAGAGCGAAACTGCATCTCAGTCAAACTACTGCCAGCTAAGAGCTCCTCAATTTTCTTTTCCACTCTTATGTATATTATTCTTGTTACCAACTTTAATACGTGAGTTATTAAGTGGGCTGTACGATAGTTTTCTCGCTTATCTGGCCTTGTTATCTCCAGGATTGTGTGAATGATATTTTTTTCCGAAAGTCTGATGGTATGTCTCCAGACTAGATTGATTACCACTTTCCTCGATGATTTTAAGAATTCTGAAGACATTCCCTCCACCTTATCTGCTCACAAGTCTTCGAAACCTGTGTTAAACACTGAATCTAATAATAGATTCTCTGTGTCTTTCATATTAGCGTTCTTTCTTCTTATGTCACGTCATTAGAAATTTCCTCTTCCTCATAGAGGCATGTACTGTGCCATCTTCACATATCCATTCTCATGCACTTGCTTTTTATTCGCCAGAAGCTGTATAGGCTGAATTAGTCTTTCCAACAATCTTTCATTTTTCGATACCCTCACATTTATCCTGTAGACGTTTCACCTTAACCTTCCTGCATTTCTTATTTATTTCATTGTAGAGTGACTTATATTCCTCTCGTTGCCTGAACGTTTTTGTACCGCCTTCTTTCATCGATCAAGTGAAGTGTTTCTTCTGTTACCAGAGCGATCTTCACAATCATCTGCGTTGTACCTATATTTGTGTGTTCAACTGTTGCGATTACCCTTTATAGACGTGTCCACTCATCCTCTACTGAACTGCTTATGGCTGTATTCGTTATGGAAACTTCTATAGCCTTAGAAAACTTCAAACACATCTTATCTTTCCTCAGTACTTCAATAATCCACCTCTTTACAGATTCTTTCAAACGATTATCTAACCTTAAATTGATTCTTCATTATTGCTAAATTATGGTCTGGATCTATATCTGCTCCTCTAAATGCCATAAATCCAATTTCTGATTTCATAATCTCTGTCTTGATATGATATTGTCTCGAAATTTGGTAGAAAATCCGAAGAAATTCTGGTTGTATGTAAAGCACACAAGCGGCAAGACACAGTCAATACCTGCACTGCGCAGGCCCGATGGTACTGTTACCGAGGACTGTGCCGCTAAAGTGGAGTTATTGAACACAGTTTTCCGAAATTCCTTCACCAGGAAAGATGAATGGAATATTCCAGAATTTGAAACACGAACAGCTGCTAGCAAGAGTTTCTTAGAAGTAGATACCTTAGGGGTTGCGAAGCAACTCAAATCGCTTGATACGGGAAAGTCTTCAGGTCCAGATTGTATACCGATTAGGTTCCTTTCAGATTACGCTGATACAATAGCTCCCTACTTAGCAATCATATACAAACGCTCGCTCACCGATAGATCTGCACCTGCAGATTGGAAAATTGCGCAGGTCGCACCAGTGTTTAAGAAGGGTAGTAGGAGTAATCCATCGAACTACAGACCTATATCATTGACGTCGTTTTGCAGTAGAGTTTTGGAGCATATACTGTATTCAAACACTATGAATCACCTTGAAGGGAACGATCTATTGATACGTAATCAGCATGGTTTCAGAAAACATCGTTCTTGTGCAACACAGCTAGCTCTTTATTTGCACGAAGTAATGGTAGCTATCGACAGGGAATCTCAAGTTGATTCCGTATTTCTAGATTTCCGGAAAGCTTTTGACACCGTTCCTCACAAGCGACTTCTAATCAAGCTGCGGGCCTATGGGGTATCGTCTCAGTTGTGCAACAGGATTCGTGATTTCCTGTCAGGAAGGTCGCAGTTCGTAGTAATAGACGGCAAATCATCGAGTAAAACTGAAGTAATATAAGGTGTTCCCCAGGGAAGCGTCCTGGGACCTCTGCTGTTCCTGATCTATATAAATGAGCTGGGTGACAATCTGAGCAGTTCTCTTAGATTGTTCGCAGATGATGCTGTAATTTACCATCTAGTAAGATCATCTGAAGACCAGTATCAGTTGCAAAGCGATTTAGAAAAGATTGCTGTATGGTGTGGCAGGTGGCAGTTGTCTCTAAATAACGAAAAGTGTGAGGTGATCCACATCAGTTCCAAAAGAAATCTGTTGGAATTCGATTACTCGATAAATAGTAGAATTCTCAAGGCTGTCAATTCAACTAAGTACCTGGGTGTTAAAATTATGAACAACTTCAGTTGGAAAGACCACGTACATAATATTGTGGGGAAAGCGAGCCAAAGGTTGCGTTTCATTGGCAGGACACTTATAAGATGCAACAAGTCCACTAAAGAGACAGCTTATACTACACTCGTTCGTCCTCTGTAGGAATATTGCTGCACGGTGTGGGATCCTTACCAGGTGGGATTGGTGGTGGACATCGAAAGGTTGCAAAAAAGGGCAGCTCGTTTTGTATTATCACGTAATAGGGGAGAGAGTGTGGCAGATATGATACGTGAGTTGGAATGGAAGTCATTAAAGCAAAGACGTTTTTCATCGCAGCAAGATTTATTTGCGAAATTTCAGTCACCAACTTTCTCTTCCGAATGCGAAAATATTTTGTTGGGCCCAACCTACATAGGTAGGAATGATCATCAAAACAAAATAAGAGAAATCAGAGCTCGAACAGAAAGGTTTAGGTCTTCGTTTTTCCCGCGCGCTGTTCGGGAGTGGAATGGTAGGGAGATAATATGATTGTGGTTCGATGAACTCTCTGCCAAGCACTTAAATGTGAATTGCAGAGTAATCATGTAGATGCAGATGTAGATTCCTCTTTTGGTGGTATCCTAATTGCGATTGACGAAATGGTATGTTTTATGTGATTTATTCAGAAAATATACTTTGGAAGATAAAAAGTAGCATAAGCAAATTACAAACACTCAAGACAAAAGACACTAGAGACATAAAGATATCAATGCTTTGAACCAAAGTGCACAATGCAGTTCGATCAATAGATCTTACAGCCGCCACAGTAGCTTCGCCCCCCCCCCCCCTTGAAAAACTGTAGAGCCTAAAGGTAGAACAAATGGTACGTTGTGCCACAGTCTTTTTCTGCTCTCACCAAGGACTTTGGGGAAGGCAACCAACATAAGCCAGCAGCAGGTCGATGCAGCAAGGCCATGCCGGGCCATTTCAAAATGAATCCATGGTGGAAGAAGGGAGCAACCAACAGAGAGCTCAGAAATGTTGGTAGGAATCTTGGCCTGCTGGGCAACTTGTCCTGCCACTGTCTGTGTGCATAATAACTTGCTGTGCCGAGAACATCCAGGCACTTACATATGATCTGTCTGGTTATGTGAGTCATTACAGGAGAAATATGAGGGAGGGAGGGGACAGGAAAGGACAACAGACACAGCGCAGTAATTGTCAAATGTAGAGTGATGGGTGGCATAGCTACTGCATGTTGTTGTCATGTTGGTGTCAGTGCTGGAGAATCGCTTCAGGCTCGTTTGTTGGAATATCAAAGAAAACAGGTTTAAAACACTCTGTGAACATAGTTTCTTGCCCGCTATCTTTATGGATGGTGAAGGTGTTCATTCCACTCGATATTCCTTCATATGGGTCGGAATATGGAGGAGTAAGAGGCGGACATACATCGTCATCACACAGCCAAACATGTATTGAGGTTTTCAAATCTTTGAAAAGGAAAGGATGACATTGTCCATTGCATTGTGGGCTATGTAGATGAAGTTCTTGTATTAGCAACTCCAGTTTTTATAGAAGTCCAGTGTGGTCACAGGAGGGCTGAGTTGTAGGGAGTGCTGATGCAGTCACCAGGAAAATGCAGCTGGTGAACAAGACAAACCGTTGTTGCTGGCTGACTGTAGACTGAACAGAGCCCTTGTCAATCAATTGCCCCAAGCAGCTGTGTGGCACATGAGAATAGATTTCAGGGAGTGGTGCATGCACTCCAACATGCAGTTACTGGTAGGGTGAAGGGTGTGGTATGACTGTGATGGATATCTCAAAGAGTAAGGAGTTCGTCGAACAGAGAACTCTCAAACCAGTAGCCACAGTCCACTGTAATTGGAAGATGAATTCTATGACGAGAGAACCAAGCGCCCACTAGTGCTTTGGCAATGAATTCAGCCATGATATTTGCAATTGATATAGTCTCTGACCACCTGATACAATGATCAACAGTAGCAGGTAAGTAATGGTGACCATCTATACAACGAGATCTAGATGGGTGGATGCAAAAACTGCCATTGGGAGACGGAAATCCTGAATCGTTGGGTACACATGCCATGAAATTTTTGTTATCTGGCACAAAGTGCAGGAGGATGCCCTCATACAGTTGCTTTTCTTAACATCTAGCCATACCACCTTGTTTGACACGAATTTCACTGTGGATTTGATGCCAGGGTGAGACAAGTTGTGGCGTTAAAGACCTTCCAGTTCTATGGCAGACAACGCCGCTTGCAATTCCCTGTCGTCAGACAGTGCCTGTGCTGTATCACAAGAGTTGAACATACTGTGGTCCACTGTACAGAACGTGCTTCGAACCATTCACAAAAGGTTTTCGTACAAGATCCATGCTGTACAACAGCTTGCACCACAGGACGCACAACGACGTGTTGACTTCACTCTCCACTTTCTCACAAGTGTTGAAGTTGATGAGGGCTGGCCCTTGACCATCCTATGGACAAACGCAGCTCATTTTTCTCTGATGGATTAAGTGAACATGCAGAATTGCCGAGTGGGGGATCTCCACCTCCAGTCACTGTGCATGAAGTTCCTCTGTATGGTGAACAAGTCACCATATGGTGTGGTTTCACGACTACGTTCATCACTGCCTCATTCTCTTTTGAACAGGTTGGCGCTCAAAGACCAAAGACGTGCAGTGTGAATGGCCAGCATTGGTGCAGTATGCTTCTCCAGCATGTCGTACCCCCCACCCCCCTACAGCAGAGAGATTCATTGAACTCAACAGGTTTAATACAAGATGCGGCCCCTCCGCTCATCGGTCATGAAGTTCAAGCGCTTCTCCGAAACACACTTGGAAACCATCGAATTATCAGACAATCATTTCCAAATGCTTGGCCGGCATGATCACCTGATCTCACTCCCTGTGATTTCTGGTTGTGGTTCTTCCTGAAGGATAGGGTTTACCAGGGGAACAGTTACACATGTATTGATCTGAAGCGCAGAATATCAAGAGAGGTAGTCAGCGTACCTACGGACATGCTTCGTTCTGCTGTGCTGTGCTTTCAAGCTCTTCTGAACACTGATGGCGCAATATTGAGCTAATTTTGTAGCAGTAATGGTACCAGTATGTAATGGTATTGCTGATTGCTAGCAGCATATTAAAAGTGTTTCAGTTTAATTGATTCTGCATTATTTCTCTTCCCCATGTCCTTGACATAAATGATACCAAGTTTGGTCCTCATGCGGTGATTAGTTTCCATGTTATAACATTTTAAATAGGGAAAGTTTAATTATAACCACATGGTAGTTTGTCACATAAGCTGCAAGAAATGAGCACAACATTTTCACAATTACACAGTTTCTCTGTCAAAACATATGTTTTTAACGTTTTTGGAATTACGTTCCATGTTGGAAATCTTGACCCTTGAATTCCCTTGTTGTAACATAGTTCACACCCACTTATTTGTTGTTTTCATTTCTATGAGACCTCTATGTTGTATCTCATCTGCTTGCACTATTTGTTACATTTACTTGCGGTGGTAACGTATTCTTACCGCATGACTCATATTGTATAAACAATGTATAGTATGACAACTGCCAAGAATGCAGAAAGAGAACAAATATTTCAATGACTGGACGGACAGTTCATTATGTTGCGAAGGAAAAAAAAACAGTGGAACGCAGGCGTTTTGGCTACGGCTCGCCCGCATGGTGCTCCAACCCTGAGACCACTTACCCACAACGCCTGCTACTTTATGGCACTTCTTGTTCATGAACTATTCACTGTTTCCATTTTGCTTTTTTTTAAAGTTCAGTATACCTTCTTCCTGGTTTCGTGCTTGATCTGTGTTCAGTTCTTGGCGGGCTGTCTACTGGGCCATCTTACCAGTAAATCTGAGGGCTGTGCCATGGGGAGTTTCCCATGTGAGGATATCATTCGACCACAGATGTACTATCGATAAGTTTGCCGACTGTCAGTTGTGTGTTATCTTTGACAATTGTGTCACTTTAGTGTTTTGACGTATAATGTGAGCAATTGGTAGAGATAACAGTACATCGGGTGATGCGTTGTTTATAGTATCAGGTGGTGTTGTAGTTTGGCAATAAATAATACAAAATGTGGAGTCCAACTCACGTTTTAGTTACAGGTGCGTCTGTTATGTTTGATTTACGGAAGTGTGTATATTTCTTAATGTTTGGATGCATAAATTTCCGTTGTCGTTTGTAATGCTACGGTATGAACCTTTGGGATTCCGTAACCGTCAGCAATGTTTTGTTGTGTCTGTAATGTACTTGCGATGGCATGCATTACAAGTTTGGAATGTCCTATAAAAACGTAATTGTATCGTGTACTGATATTCAACTTTAGAACGTATATACGGAACCTATGTATTTGGGTTGGGTAGGTTTGCTGGTTCATTATGTATTTGGAAGCTGTGAAAGCATTAATTATGGATATATAATTACAGACGCTTACTAAGAATTATGTAGATCTACATTGGGGACATCGATAGTTATTACTTCTGTTACGCGTGTTTCATTGCAATATCGTGTATGACTTGTGTTATGGAAATTAGTATGTGAAACAAATGTTGCCAGATAACTTTTGTTTTTCACTATGTGTTTTCACTTTGCATAAAAGTATCCATAGTATAGCTGATTGCGTTTGTTATCTTTGTCATATACTGCAACGAGACTTAAGTGTTTTTGTTATGAAACTGTTGTCAAAAATATTACTACTTGCTTAACAAAGTCAGTCGTGGAAAAAGAAACTGCAGTTAATTTATTTCCAAATTTGCTAGACATTATTGAGAAAATGAGATTCTTTTTTGCTTTATGTACGTTTTTTGCCATTCTTTCTGGAACTGCTGGTAGTGAAGTTATTGGAGAGGGGTACACTAGTTCGCTTTTTACGAGAAATGTGTGTAATCAGATGTGAGAGTCAGAGAATCATTACAGTATTTGCTATGATGGCTTAGAAAAGTCTAAATGATCATATTAACAAGTTTTACATCATTTCGCGTGTTCTCGACTTTTTAATCCTATAATTTTTAATAAGCACCCAAAAAATCAAGTGTACCACACTGTTTCTACTGACAGATTTCCATTTAGTGTTGTGATTTAGGGCGCTAAACGGCGAGGTCGTCAGCGCAGCAATTTCTCCACTGATCTAGCAATGACACTGTGTGTTAATATGAAGCCTTTGTGTTGTGTTGAAGTACTTCATCATCACACTTCAGGTTTTAGGAGTGGATAAACAAGACCAATCACCTTCTGACATAACCTAGATCTCAAGATAGGATCAGTGTGTCACCGCAACCCACATTCCGAAAACTGATATAGATGCAAAAATAGTAGTGTCATTGTCCTCTTCTCTTTCTGTTCATGTGCATTTACCTTTACATGCCACATTATGAAGACATCAGGCATTGAGAGGCCCATTTTGCCTGAATGGCTGGCTGTGACCTTAATTCATTGTTGTGGATGAGAAATACTTAATTACTTTATATGTCTTTCAAGCCACTATTTGTCTTACATTGTTCTGAAGATATTACATCACTCATCATGGTCTATTCTTCTGTCTTCAGATAGAGCCAACTCGTGTTAGTGATTTCATGCCTGTCTCCACAGCAAAATGAGATCTCACAACAGTCTGATATAACTCAGAATAGGGAAACAAGGCCTAAGGCTGTACCCATACAGCCAGAAATAGTGAAACATCCAAGTTCAGCAAGGGTGAGAATGTCTGTTGTGCTACAAGAATATGTGGAATGGTAGTAGGTTGCCAGTTTGATGTGAAGTAGAACAACATCACTATAATTGTTGGGATAAGATAAAAATAAACTTAGATCAGCTGGAAACGGGAACAGGTGGTTCCATCGTCATTGGTAGAACAGTTGCATTGTGTTTTTCAAAACTCAAAAGCTAATATAACAAAAAAAGAGAAATAGAAATAAATTAATAATGTGTTGTTGATCATGTGCATAGTTGCTTTACCTTCTCATTAAAACTGAATATCACAACTTTGCGATATGAGCTGTTAATCCTCTTTAAAACCTTGACACTATGGGACAGCAAATGGGCATAGCATTGAATGCCCAGATGGGCATAGCATTGAATGCCCAGCAGCATTTCACAGAAACTCTTTGAAATGTGTCTATATTTTCTTTGGAAGGCATTGAATTCACATAATTACAACAATATCAATGAATGTAAGACTATTAATATTTGGGCTACTTATAAAAATTACAATCAATGACTGTCACGAGCGGATAGGAATTGTCACAGGTGGGACAGTGTGAACTAGAATCTGTTTTCATAAGTGAAAATTAATTTGGTGCACTAATATGTAGATGAATTGGCAGTTAAAGATTTAAGACCACTTCCTCTTTTAAATAACGTTGTAGTGTGTTGTTACCTGTGAGTAAGATAAATTTCTGAACAGTATTACTTTAAAGTCTGAGTACCTGTTTATTTGATTTAATAAATCCACCATCAAAAAAGCTATCAAATGCAGATTACTACTCGCTGAAATTTGAAAAAGTCTAAATTTCTGGAAAATTTGTGTTTCTAATGTGCTTGGTGCCCACACTTCGAACAATAGCAAGAACTTATTCAAGCTTGATGTAGGATACATCCTTCTCATCAACTTTGAACACCTACAATGAGCCCCGTGGAATTGCAGCATCCCTGTATTTGTCTGTTATCTTTCTTGCAATCTGAAACTCCACCAAATTAATATTCTTGGCATGACCTCTTTGAGAGCTGGTTCTAATCCTGCAACTTCTTTGAGGAATGTGTCTGCAGGCCTTCATCAGTTATCTCAGAAAGTGCATAGATGAGAGAGTGTATATTGGTGATCTAAATAATTAATGGAAAATCTCATATAAAGATGTGAAACAAATACTAACAAAGAGATAGAGGGGCTGGCCAGTACTTACCTCAGCTCAGTACAGCCGATAGATAAAAAAAAACGAAAATTTACATTCCTAGCTTTTGGAATAAATGTTCCTTCATCAGGGAGGAGAGAGGGGAAAGAAAGGGAAGAAGGGAAAGTGGATTTAGTTACTCACAACCCAGGTTATGCAGCAACAGGGAAAGGAAAACAGGGAGGGTAGCAAAATGGTTGTCAGAGGGACGCCAAAGATATTCTACTGTAAGCACTGTGTCAGCTTCAAACCAAAGTGGATGCATACAGAAGTAAAGAGGTATATAGTATAAAGATGTAGGTTGAAAAGATGCATGAATGGCTAAAGAGGAAAGGGAAAGAGGAGAAAACTGAAGAGTTAATGGGAGTGAGGTTGTTTAACGTAGGTTCAGTCCAGGGTGATGGCGGGATGAAAGGATGTGTTGTAGTGCAAGTTCCCATCTCCGCAGTTCAGAGGAACTGGTGTTGGGTGGGAGAAGCCAAATGGCACATACGGTGTAGCAGGTTCCTATGTCCCTAGAATTATGCTGGAGGACATGCTCTGCTACTGGGTATTGGACATCTCCTAGGCAGACAGTTCGTCTGTGTCCGTTCATGCGCTCAGCCAGTTTAGTTGTTGTCATACCAATGTAAAAGGCTGTGCAGTGCAGGCATGTCAGCTGATAAATGACGTGTAGTTTCACACGTGGCCCTGCCTTGACTTGTGTATGTTTTACCAGTAGCGGGGTTGGAGTAGGTGGTTTTGGGGGGTGCATGGGGCAGGTTTTGCAGCGGGGTCGGTTACAGGGGTAGGAACCGCTGGGTAGATAATGTAGTCTGGGAATATTGGAGGGTTTAACAAAGATGTTACGGAGGTTAGGGGGGCGACGAAAGGCAACTCTGGGTGATGTGGGGAGAATTTTGTCAAGGGATGATCTCATTTCAGGGGTTTACTTGAGAAAGTCATATCCCTGTTGGAGTAATTTATTGATATATTCGAGGCCAGGATAATATTGGGTGACAAGGGGGATGCTTCTGTGTGGTCTGAGGGTAGGAACATTGTTGTTGGACGGGGAGGAATGTATGTATATATTGGATGTAAGTTGAGAAACTCAGTTTCAGTATGTAGATGCCCATGTTTAAATCGAAAGGAAGCAAGCTTCCTTTATTGTCATATTCATGAAATGTTTCTGAAAACTAAATCTTCTTCTCAGTTGCTGGGTCTTCAGTATTCACATCCTCCATACTGATTACATCAGCTGTGAAAAAGTTTTATGTTGTGAACAGATTATTGCCTGTACGTTGACCTCAGTCAAGACAAGGCCCCGGGAGTAGATAACATTCCATTAGAACTACTGATAGTCTTCTGAGAGCCAGTCCTGACAAAACCCTACCATCTGGTGAGCAAGATGTATGAGACAGGCAAAATACCCTCAGACTTCAAGAAGATTATAATAATTCCAATCCCAAAGAAAGCAGGTGTTGACTGATGTGTCAATTACCGAACTATCAGTTTAATAAGTCACAGCTGCAAAACAATAACGTAAATTCTTTACAAATGAATGGAAAAACTGGTAGAAGCCAACCTCGGGGAAGATCAGTTTGGATTCTGTAGAAATGTTAGAACACGTGAGGCAATACTGACCCTACGACCACTTATCTTAGAAGAAAGATTTAGGAAAGGCAAACCTACATTTCTAGCATCTGTAGACTTAGAGAAAGCTTTTACAATGTTGACTGTAATACTCTCTTTCAAATTCTGAAGGTGGCAAGAGTAAAATACAGGGAGCGAAAGGCTATTTACAATTTGTACAGAAACCAGATGGCAGTTATAAGAGTCGAGGGGCATGAAAGGGAAGCAGTGGTTGGGAAGGGAGTGAGACAGGGTTTTAACCTATCCCCGATGTTATTCAATATGTATATTGAGCAAGCAGTAAAGGAAACAAAAGAAAAATTCGGAGTAAGTATTAAAATCCATAGAGAAGAAATAAAAACTTTGAGGTTCGCCGATGACATTGTAATTCTGTCAGAGACAGCAAAGGACTTGGAAGAGCAGTTGAACAGAATGGGCAGTGTTTTGAAAGGAGGATATAAGATGAACATCGACAAAAGCAAAACGAGGATAATGGAATGCTCCCTTCTTCTGCCTCTGTGCCAAGAATGGTCTTCCAGATTTTTTGCATAGAACTTTGGCATATGGCATGCATACAATTAAACTGGTTCTTTGTTTCCAATGAAGCAGAGATTTTATTCTCAGATCTGAAGTTTTAAACTGCTTTCGGGGTGGAGTGGAGTAGGAGGAATTTGGTAATGGGATGCTTCTCACAGCATGCTGGACCTGGGGATCCCTCCTCCTCTCCCAGCCATTCAGATCGTCCACCTTTTACTTTGTTTATAATTACTGTTATTTACGGGTATTCTCTTTTGCTGCTCTATCCAGTTTTACTTTTTCAGGGTTGTCCATTCATATAAAAGCATTGATGAATGAAAGACCTTTCTTCTCCTTGCTGCTAAGTGACACAAAGGAACAGTTCAACATATTTTTATGCTTGCATGAGGAGAGTGGGTTCTATTCCCATCATGAACGCTTTGAATATTTCAGATTGGGGATGGGACAGTTGTGGTAGGAACAACTCCTGCTGCATGCTGAGCGTAACTGTGCCCACCCACCTACGAACCTGATTGTATCTCTCACCTTTTTTAATTATGTTCAGTTCTACTGATGTTCATTACACATATACTGTCACAATTCTATCAGGTTTCTGGCTGATATTACTAGCTCCAGATGGCCTACCTCATGAACAAGGGACTGAAGACTTCACTGTCTCATATTCTCCTTCCCCTATATGAAAAACTGGATCACAATTCCTCAGTGTATAGTGTGCACTAGTTAATAGCTTTCACCGTCTATTTAAACATGTTGATTTTAGTTATCTCTCTTATTTCCATGGGCAGTCTGTTGTCAGATCATGGCTGGTGCTTGGACAGCTCAATAGTAGGTCACTTGCCTGTGAAAGGAAGAAATCCCAGGTTTGAGTCCCAGTCCAGCAGAGTGTTTTAATCTACCAGCAAGTTTCAGTCTGTTGTGGAGTTTGGGTCCCTGGTAGAAAATACTGCCTTTAATTTGTAGCTTAATTCTTTCAATGCATCCTCTCTTTCCCTTGATCATCAATAGTAATAATTACTTGAGTTGTTAGTAATGTGCATAATGGATTAGGAGATGTAAACAGATGGTGCAGTTAGAATCCTCAGTTCCTCAAACAGCTTTTTTTTTATAATGAACCCAACTTTTGTCTTTAGTTTAGTCCTTTTCTGTAGTTTGAATACTGTCCATTTTTAGTGCATTTGACTTGCAAAAGATGATACTGTGCCTATGGATTAAGTGTACATAGGAATAGTATGTAATTGTGAGGCATTAGGCATTACACACTTACGACAGGACCCCGCAGGTAAACCTCTGCGTTCTGAAACACTTATTTGCAGGCACATGTTTCTATAAATCCTCTTGGTTTGGATTCATTCGGGCTGGTCTTGTTTTCAGAAATGTTAGATTATCTGGTGCGACTTCAAGAACATAATCTGCTGAATTAAGTTAGGTTAATTTCCACAGCCAGAATTTTTTGAAAAGGTGCGTAACCACTAATGGACAATTTCAGCTTTTAGCCATTTGCAGTTCGGTGTCAGTTTTTTGTTGAGATGCTTTTAAAGCTTGTATCAGAAAAATTCAGTGCAAAATAACAACATAAAATTTGAGAGTCCCAAATTTGTAGGAATGATATTCAGACTGTGTGCTGCAGGATTTGCATTGTTAGTAGTGTTAGTGGCATGACTTGCCATTCGGCACCAGTACATGTACAACAATGTAGGGTGGAAACCCAAGCATCAGACAACAATGTGAGTTACAATTGCAGACAGTCAACACGGATATGGATGAGGTGAGCAGGGCTTTAATCATAAAGCTGTTTTCTTAGAACAACAAGAATAGTGGTGCAGCCCTTTGTGAGAATCAACACATGAAGGGGATACGGGAGAGTCGTTTCCACACTGTCGCATTTGGGGATCATGACCAGAAAAAAAATATGCATTAAGTTCCCCTGCATAGTGAACGCATCACCAAGTGGTGTGGCTTTATGGCACAGTTCATAATTGGTCCATTTTTCATTGAGGAACTCTGACCTTAAGGACAAAGGACATGCAGCATGAGCAGGACATGTTACTGTGACCTGCTTTGCAAACATATGGTCTCTGTTCTATGGGAGGAGATGCTTTGGACTCAACTGTTTTGATGGATAATGGAGCTCTGCCTCACATTGCTTGTGAGGTCACTCTGTAACACATTTGGAGAAAACTGAATCGTTGATCCATCATTACAAACTGCGTGGCCACCCACACCATTAGATTTGAACCCGTATGGTTTCTGGCCCCGTGGTTTCCTGAAGGACGTGGCTTATAAATGAGACACTAACATACATTAGAGGTTGAAGAAAGGGATAGTGGGGGAGATAGCCACTATCTCATCTGAGCTGTTATGGGCAGTAGTAGAGCAAACTCTAGTACAGTTCCAGGCTATCGTGGATGCAGATGGTCGTGACAAGGAATGTAAACGTGGTACAGAGTTAACGAATGTTAATCTCTCATGTGGAAATAAAAATTTCTTTCTTTCAATGATTTATTCATTATTTCTCTTGTGCATGTGCTTATAAATGTTTTCACAAAGTTTCATTGTCCTACTAACGCCTGTAAGTAGTGAAGTTTAATTATAACCATACTATTCATTGCAAATAGAAGTGTCATGTGCTTTGTACTGTTCTGTGTCATCAATTACACTGTACAGTGGGATGTTCAATCTAATAATTTCTTCTTTTCTTTTCTTTGCAGTCCATAGAGCCAGAGGATTGCTGACTAAAGGCAGGAATGGTAATGCTTGTTACAGTATTCAGCTTTTTGTAGTTCTATAGGCAATCAGTTTTGCATGTGTTTGCAAACAGATAATTTTATATATGATGATTGTGTAATATGTGCAATTTTATTACAACAACCAAGTACACATAACATAACAGCAGCATTGTCTTAGCATCAGAATTACACCTGCACATGAACATTGAAACAGAGGAAGGAACAGTCCAGGAAGAGTCCAGTAATAAGCAAAGTTAGTTATAGCAAAATCATGGAACAGTTCTAGATGGTAAGGAGAACCTTCACTAAGCACTATTTATGCTAGACAGCCTGAGCTGTGCTGCTGATGTATGGCTGTCTCCACGTGGTCAGCAAAGGTGCTGGCAGCCAAGCAAAACATGTGCTCTTGTTTTGGTCTCTCTTTGTTGGCACAAGAAATGAGCTCTGTGGTTGTGGTGACTGCATATGTGGGCACACTGCCACATCCTTCTCCCCCCCCCCCCCCCCCCCCCCCCCCCACCTCAGGGAGGTGGCACCGCAGGTGTTGATGGAAGAAGGCAGAGAGCCAAACTGGTAGGGCTGTTGTCTACAAACTGATCTGGCCAAAGAGGCCACATGGTCCGCAACGTGACCGTGTGTTAGCAGCATGGCTGCAGCTGCATATTGATGACTTCACCTCCATTGAATCATCAGCCTCTGATGAGGCATCACTGTAGCAGGGTTGGGCTGTCAGCTGCCGCTGCCCCAGTTGTGCATATGGCCAGAGGGACCTGTATGATGGTGAGCTAAGCATAGCAGTGCATATGGGTAACAGGGGAAACACACTATTTGGGACGGAGGCTATAAATAAGATGGGGGGGGCGGGGGGGGGGGGGAAGGCTTGACGTGTGCTCGGGTGGAAGGACCAAATCCTCGTGGCGTTGTTGGTGCCATTAAGCTCCTCAATTGGCAGCGCCTCAGGAGCTGTGCTTGCAGGTGGGGTGTCTTAGCTCCCCACTGGGGATACAACTGATTCTGATGGTGGGAGAGCGACACCTCACCAGTATCCACGGTGAACATTTGCTGACTGTGCACCATTGCCAGTGCCTGTCCAGGTCCCCAACCGAAAGTACATGCCCAGATGGGTGACCAGAATGTATCGTAATGGGCGCATTTACAATTCAGGCCGTGGCACAGCAGGTGCAACTGAGTCAGGAGCTGCCAGCCATAGAGTATCTCCACCTGGCTTCTGCCATGCAGTGGTGTGGTCCTAGATACTGAAAAACAGAGGCAACACTAAGTCTTCCGAGAGTCAGTCCAGCACTTTTTAACTGTACTGTATGCTTCATGCTTACACAAAGTGGGTAATAACATAGCGGGAGCAGATATCGTGAAACAACACCAATAAAAAGCTGGAATTAAGCTCAGCAGAAATTTTTTCTAACGATCAAACAGTGTTCAGAAAGGGTAGATTAAATACAATTGGCGGTGGAGTATTTATTGCTGTCAGAAGTAGTTTGCCTTGTAGTGAAATCGAAGTAGATAGTTCCTGCAAAATAGTATGGGTAGAGGTTATACTTGACAATCGGACTAAACTATTAATTGGGTTGTTTTACCGACCCCCTGACTCAGAAGATATAGTTGCTGAACAGTTCAAAGGAAACTTGAGTTGCATTTCAAATAGGTACCCCACTCATACAATTTTAATCGGTGGTGACTTTAATCTACACTTGATATGCTGGAAAAATTATACGTTTAAAGCTGGCAGCAGGCATAAAACATCATCCGAAATTGTACTGAATGCTTTCTCAGAAAATTATTTTCAACAATTAGTTCATGAGCCCACTCAAAGTGTAAATGGTTGCAAAAGCATGCTCGACCTCTTAGCAGCAAATAGTCCTGGACAAATACTGAGTATCGTGGCGAATACAGGGATTAGTGACCACAAGACAATAGCTGCTAGGCTGAATAGCGTAACTCCTACAACCGTCAAAAAGAAACGCAAAGTATATCTATTTAAAAAGCTGATAAAAATGCTCTTAACACCTTTGTAAGAGACAGTTTGCACTCCTTCCAATCTGATATGTAAGCATAGAAAAGTTGTGGAATGATTTCAAAGAGATAGTATCGACAGCAATTGAGAGATATATACCACATAAATTAATAAGTGATGGTACTGATTCCCAATGGTACACAGAATGGGTCAGATCACTGTTGCAGAAGCAGTGAAAAAAGAATGCAAAATCCCCAAGATTGGCAGAGTTTTGCATACGTTTGAAATATAGTGCGTACTTCAATGTGAGTTGCTTTCAATAATTTTCACAATGAAACTCTGTCTCTCAATCTGGCAGAAAACCCAAAATAGATTCTGGTCATACATAAAGCACACTAGTGGCAAGACACAATCAATACCTTCACTGCACGATAACAACGGTGAAGTCACGGATGACAGTGCCACTAAAGCAGAGTTGTTAAACACGATTTTCCAAAACTCCTTCACCAAAGAAGACAAAGTCAATATTCCTGAATTCCAATCAAGAACAACTGCCAAGATGAGAAACATAGAAATAGATATCCTCGAGGTCACAAAGCAGCTTAAATCATTTAATAAAAGCAAGGCTTCTGGGCCAAATTGCATACCAGTCGGGTTCCTCTCAGAGTATGCTGATACAATAGCTCCATATTTAGCAGTTATATACAACTGCTTGCTCACAGAAAGATCTGTACCTAAAGACTGGAAAATTGCTCAAGTCACACCAATAACCAAGAAGGAAAGTAGGAGTAATCTGTGGAATTACAGACCTGTATCACTAATGTCGATTTGCAGCAGGGTTTTGGAACATATACTGTATTCATACATTATGAAGTGCTTCTAAGAAAATGATTTATTGACACATAGTCAACATGGATTCAGAAAATATCATTCTTGTGAAACACAACTAGTTTTTTATACTCATGAGTGCTATCGACAGGGGATGTCATATTGATTCCATATTTTTATATTTCCAGAAGGCTTTCGACACTGTTCATCAAAAGTGTCTTCTAACCAAACTGTGTGCCTATGGAATATCGCCTCAGTTGTGCGACTAGATTCGTGATTTCCTATTAGAGAGGTCACAGTTCATAGTAATAGATGGAAAGTCATCGAGTAAGACAGAAATAATATCCAATGTTCCCCAAGGAAGTGTTATAGGCCCTCTATTGTTTCTGATCTATATTAAGGACATAGGAGACAGTCTCAGTAGCAGTCTTAGATTTTTGCAGATGCTGCTGTTATTTACCATCTTCTAAAGTCATCAGACGACCAAAACGAATTGCAAAATGATTTAGATAAGATATCTGTATGGTGTGAAAAGTTGCAGTTGACACTGAATAAAGAAAAGTATGAAGTTATTCACATGAGCACTAAAAGAAATCTGCTAGATTTCGATTATGCAATAAGTCACACAAATATAAAGGCTGTAAATTCAACTAAATACTTAGGGATTACAACTACAAATACCCTAAGTTGGAACGATCACATAGATAGTGTTGTTGGTAGAGCCAACCAAAGACTGTGATTCATTGGTAGAACACTTAGAAGGTGCAACAGGTCTACTAAAGAGACTGCTTACAACACGCTTGTCCACCTTATTCTGGATTATTGCTGTGCAGTGTGGGATCTGCATCAGATGGGACTGACGGATGACATCGAAAAAGTACAAAGGTGGGCAGCTTGTTTTGTATTATTGCGAAGTAGGGGAGATAGTACCACAGACATGATACATGATGTGGAGTGGCAATCATTAAAACAAATGCTGTTTTCGTTGTGACAGGATCTTCTCATGAAATTTCAATCACCAGTTTTCTCCTCTAATTGCAAAAACATTCTGTTAGCACCCACCTATATAGGGAGAAATGATCATCATGATAAAATTAGAGAAATTAGGGCTCACACAGCAAAATTTAAGTGCTCATTTTTCTTGCATGCCATTCGAGAGTGGAATGGTAGAGGGACAGCTTGAAGGTGATTCATTGAACTTTGTGCCAGGCATTTTATTGTGAATAGCAGAGTAATCATATAGATGTAGGTATGAACTGTGGATCATTATTGTAGACAGTCATCTCGAACAGCCCGTAAATCCCAAAGACCTTGTTGAGAGCCTAAACAGTAGCTTCTGTGGTGACACAGCGCATATAGAGGACATGTGAGTAATAGGACAGTGTGTCAGCCATCACCAACCACACAGAATTACAGAAATGGGCCGTAAAGTCCAGGTGGAAGGAGTCCCATGGCTCATGGCTGACTGTGTGTTGGCCACCTGCTGTTTGGCATGTGGACATTCTTCTCAATCGTCAAAACAATGTCAGGCTAGTAGACAAAATGCCATGAAAGACCTTCATGCAGTTCATACCCCAGTGGCCACAGTGTAAGAGGAGGAGGATACAAACCCACAGGACCAGAGGGACGATGAGCCAGGGGTCACTTGAATCAGTGCAAAAGATCAACCATCTGTTGGAGTATGGGATCTTTCCAAGTGGCCTGTACTTTGTGATGGACCTTTACAGCCTGTCTAACCACCATGTGCTGGAAGTGATAATCAATCTGGGGGGGGGGGGGGGGGGGGGCAAGAACTTTGGCTTTCATCAAAAGCTGGGTTGGGTCCCTTCAAGTGTAACAACAGGTATGCATTAGCATGCTATGCCGCAGATGTATAATGAATCTCATAGTGATACTCACTCAGAAACAAAGCTCAGTGCTGGAATCCTTCTGCAGTCCTGCTCAGAAGTTGCGAACGAGAGCCAAAGGATGCCACAAGTGGCGACTTCTGGACTGTGTACATAAAGGCTGAGCCTTTCTTTTCTATATGTAAATATTCGCACTGAGTGGCTGTCAGTGTTTTGGGGGCAAATGTGATAGGCTATTTGGAAGTTCCAGCATTCCTCCGAACTGCCCAAACACCATGTTGGGAAGCATCTGTTGCAAGCACAAGCAGTTTGCCCAATGTCAAGTTAATGAGGCAGGGCATGTCTTTAGCAGTGATTTTATGTGGGCAAATACTGTCGCAGTCTACAGACCAAACAAAAGGAGCACCCTCCTTTACAAAACTTGTGCAACAGATGAATGATGTCCACTTTGATAGGTAGAAGTTTCAAATAATAACTGGCTTTGCACATAAACAATTGGAGTTCTTTCAGGTTCTGCTGTTTAGGTAGGTTATTGATTGCTGCTACTTGGCAAGTTGTAGGTTTGATGCCATCCTTCGAAAGGAGGTGGCCCAAATATTCGATTTCTATCTGAGAAACCTTTAATTTGATTGTAGTGTAGGCCCACCTCTTGCAATTTAATGAACAGAATCCATAGGTTAGCGATATGGTCCAGCTGTAAGGAAACCATAACAATAATGTCAAAAAGATAGTTTGCACAGATAGCAATGCCTTGCATTAAGTATTCTAAAAATCCTTGGAAAATGGTGGGAGCACTCATGATGCTGAATGGCAGGTGCTTATAACAGTCCAACCCAAAGGGAGTGTTGGTAACTGCGATCTGTGGAGAGGAAGAATTTAGCTGACACTGCAGGTATGCCTCCACCGAGTCAGTCTTTGAAAAACACTCACCACCAGGCAGTTTCACAAGTATTTCTGCAGGTCAGGAAAACTGATTGTGCATCAACAGCAGATTTAAAATCTCCCCACAAACAAAATCCTCTCATAGGCGTTTGGATAACAACCAGAGGCATAGCCCACTGGCTGGAAGGAATGGGTTCAATGATGCCCTGGCCATGCAACCTGTCCAGTTCTTCCTTGAAACCTTGCTACAGGGCAAATAGAATAGGCTGAACATGACAGAACTTGCAATGGCAGTCAACTTCAGGGTTATGTGGGCCTTGGAATCTTTGGCAGCACCCAATCCCATCAGAAACAAAAGACCTTAACTCATGGCATAGGTCATCCAGTGCCTGGAACGAGTTGGAGTCAGAACTCAAGGCAGAGGTGATCCAATGCTTGGAATAGGGTGGAGTCAGAAATGAAATGCACAGCGCACTGAATTTGAAACCTAAAAACTGTGACTGCGGGGTAAACGTGAAGGTCCCAGCTGTGCAGTGGTGCGATGCTGTGATACTCCAGAAACTCCGTGTCCACATCTGGGGCACAGATTAGAGAGTAGATGGAAAGGAAAGTTGAGGGTGACTCCTTTGATTTACATGAAGCCATATTGAAACCAAGTAAACGCGAAATGATAGCTGCTTACTACTATGGTTCAAAATAGACATTCTTACAGAACAGAAATAAGCTAACTGAGTAAATGAATACTTTTACGAAAAGAAATGCTAATGAAACAAATTGTGATAAATCTTTAGTTAAAAACTTATCGCTCGAGCTTTTAAATTAATTACTATTTGCATTTACATACAGTGAACTGCCAGTGCCTTGAGCTTCGGGTGACAGTGAAGCTGCTTTGTTTTGTAAATATCAGTTCTTTCTTTGCAGCAGTTTTATTTTACTCCTTAGTTTTTCCTCTCTTGGACTGTGAACTAATAAATGCACTTCACTCCCAGCAGAAACAATTGTTGTTGAACACTCTTCAGAGGTTTCAGGGTATACCTCAGTGCTGGAGTTTTCATTTGTGTTTTGAACCGGAAAGTAACGCATAGGCATTACTTTAAATTAAGACTGTAGGCTGATTGAAATTTAATTTTTCACAGATGTTTTGAATTATGCCCAGACCTGTAAGTTCGTTCTAACATTTTATTTAATATAAATCATGTTTGTGTAATAAATGATGATTGATAAGTGTCGCAAAGAAACTTCTGTCAACTTTGTCCAAAATATGAGATGTGTTCAGCTTTTCCATTACGTAGCTGTTGGTGTAGGATGTCTTCTTTTTCTTCATTTTCTTTCAGCTGTAAGTACTACAATAACTTGTGGTTACTAGTTTGAGAAACGTGCATTTGCTTCCATGAACTGTTCACAACTGTTTTTATGATAAATATGACCCCGCTAAGTGTGAATTGCCAACTGTAAAGTAATTAAAGCTTCTAATTTTATATTCGACATTCTCACGTACAGCTTATATAGCTTCCTGTAAAATTATATGCAAACCCAAATTTTTGTTTGCCTTTCTTTTTCATGCCTTTTGGGAAAGTATTAATAAATACAATACAGTAAACATTATTTCTGTTTATTTTGCAGTGTAAGTAACATAAAAATTGGAAACAGGAAAGATAAAATAGCTTCCACGGACAGAATCGAATCTGTGACCCATGCTTGACCATTCCACACTCTTGCCACTACGCCACACACTGCTTACAACTTGTGCTACCATAAATGGCTCATCCCTCACCCAAGCCACACCAAAATTGCTGTTTTCTTTTAAATGCCTGGCCATGTGAAACTCTCACTTCTGTCTCTTGTACTTCAGGCCAAACGCTGCACATACTATAAATTTGGATAAAACCGGTAATCTGTTTGTGAGCTGCAGGCAACTTGTGTGTGGTGTGCTCAGGCAGTGCCCTAAAATAAAATATTTTAACTTCCATTTTCCCCATACAGGGTGAGATTGGCTTTCCTTCCAATTTCAAAAACAGTTATGATGTGTTAGCTACATTTAGTATACAGCAATGTGCACCTAAAATGAACCAAACGTACCAAGTAGCCAGTGACCACACTTTAGTGCAGACCATTCAAATTTTGCACTGCAGAGTGCTTGGAAATTAAGTATTACAGTAACTATGATACATAAAGAACAAGTAGACACTTCTTCATCAAGCTGTGATATGAAACCATAAGAGACAAAAGAAATCAATTTTGTATGTCAATTATTTTCCTCGGGATCGAATGAGAGATGATATATGCAGTAGTGAAGGAGATGTACAAATGTGATACAAGTCGTTTTTAATTTTGGAAAGAAATGGAGAGTTTAGTGAGCTTTTACTGTTTACAGCAAGAAAATCAGGAAACTTGTTTTTCTCATGTACTGCTATCAGCTTCTTCTAGCTGGTTACTTTCCTGTGTGGCCTTTTCTCGTACTACCTATTAAAAGTATTGCACCCCTCTGCCTGGAGCAGAATGGACTGTGTGGTGTCACATATCTGGAAGCTGGCATATGATTGGTTACATGAGCACAAATAAACCAGCACTTCCGACTTAAACCCCAGAGATCAGCTTCTCACACTTGATAGGACTGGCCAGGCTTCTTTTGTGCTGGTGAAACATCATATGGGAAACCACAATGTGGATTTGTTTAAGATAATAAGCACTGAGCAACTCACATACCCGAGAAAACAACAATGCTGCAATGTCCATTAACAGAGCAAGTTTCTGAAGCAAATCAAATGTTTCAGGACAAGAAAAAGGATTTTCGCAAAATTGGGTCAACTACTTATAATGTCACAGAATTGCAGTACATGGCATTAGTGGCAGTACATGTGTTACATAACAGGAATCTCGTATAGACACATCTAATTTGCATGGTGGGTGCTACTGTGTCCGATATAGCTGTTTTTATGAATGTGGATGTGATCACTTCCAGGGAAATGATGAAAACATAACATTTTGCCAAATAAGCTGCAACAAACGTGTAAAACAGTTACACAATCACACAGTTTCTCTGTGCTCTGTCAAAACATATGTTTTTAACGTTTTTGGAGTTGTGTTCTGCTTTGGAAGCCTTGACTCTTGAATTCCTTTTTTTGTAACATAGTTCACACATGTTTATTTGTTGTTTTCATTTCTGTAAGATAT
Source organism: Schistocerca gregaria (assembly GCF_023897955.1). Lineage (NCBI taxonomy): Eukaryota > Metazoa > Arthropoda > Insecta > Orthoptera > Acrididae > Schistocerca > Schistocerca gregaria. The sequence continues at coordinate 177,864,780 of NC_064931.1, read as the reverse complement.
TTATGTCATATCTCGCCTGCTCTCACTATTCATCACATTTACTTGTGACAGTAATATATTTGTACCACATGGCTTATATTCTATAACCAATGTATAGTATGACAACTGCCAAGGCTACAGAAAGAGAGCAAATATTTCAGTGACCAGATGGGCAGTTCATAATGTTATGAAGGAAAAAACATATGGAACTAGAGTGTTTTGAACATGGCTCTCCCGCATGGACTCCAACAATGTGACCAGTATGCACCAAGCAAGGTGGTGCAATCATAAGACACATCTCATGTATTTGGAAGGGTTGCAGTTAAAGACCCTGTCTATGCATCCAGATTAAATTTTCCATTATATCCCTAAGTTGTTCAAGGTGAATTTGAGGATAGTACTTGTGAAAGGACATGCTTGATTTCCTTCCCCTTCCTCCCACAATCAGAGCTTGTGCTCAGTCTTTAACAATATTGATATCAACATTGTTAAATTCATCCTAATCGTCAAATATGGGGTGTCTAGGAAACCTGCTTTCTCGGATCGCTAGACAGCATTCAAACAAATTGTATTAATGAGTTTTATTACAAATGGTAAAGATTACTTTGTTCATTACACAGATGTGTCGCAAGCAAAAGGCGACCTACAAAATAAACAAGCTTCTTCAGTATAAACAATTCCTAAGTCGCTGCTATATAAGTGCCTAATGTTGAAGCTACTCTTCTACAAGTCTGTGACCAGCCGGACACGGCACTTATGTCCTCTTCACCTAGGGGCACTACTGTTGCGTTATCGTTCTGGAAAGGGGTCACTCAGCATGCTATTGGCTGAACTCTTCTCACAGTCATCTTTTCTCTATTGATCCCAACTGGCATGCTGGTGCTTGACCTTATGCCGTAACAAAGAGGATGTTAAACCATAACCTTCTGTCCTTTGTTGCTTAGAAGTGGCTATTGACAGGAGACACCATTTGTCCATTATGAGTATATTATGAGGAGGTAGTATGTGAACTCTGAGCGTACACTTGGTTGCTTTCCAAATAGACCAAAGTGCTTTTCAGACAACTGTAGCATTATAGAAGCCTTGTCATATGAGTAGTTTGTTCTTCAGGAAAATTCCATGCCCACTGAGCAGCCATCATTCATTAAAGGATGCCATTAGTCTTTGACAAGAGTGATGTAATCTGCTTTCAGAGCGCCTTTTGTAATAGTTATATGCATCCTATATACTGTGAAATGGCCTCATTATGTAATAATGCCACTTTTCACCTTCAGGTGTCCAGAATGTACTTGTTATGCATGGGTTTGCTGGAGGATGACTTACCATGTCATAACCATCCATAGTGAGAGAAGCATTGCTCCTGTGATAAGACTGCATGTTGAGATTGTTCCATGGCACAATCACAATCTGCTGATGTAAATAATAGACTCGTTTAGACAAAGAGAATGCACATATTGCTCATTTGCAACAGAGATGACCCTTTGTGGCAGTGTGTGGTAAATGATGATCTCCAAGTAGTTGTGCCTTCCCCAGAATTGTTCTCCACTAACAGGTCCATCACAAAAGAAACTAGTGAAACTTTTGTTGTGCAATATTAGTATGCACTGGTTTTTTTGACTTTGAACAGTGTTCTTATGCTCTGATGGGTTTCATGAAAGTAAGTCAACTTACAACTGCTTCTGTATACATGATCACCATATGGCGCATGGCAAAGGATACCCTGTACCACTACTAGTCATTGCTCTTCTGTTCACTTGCAAATAGGGCAAGGGAAAGTTGTCTACATACTCCTGTATGAGCCCTAATCTCTCTTAGTCTTATTTTCATGGTCCTTATGGGAAATGTACATTGCTGACAGTAAAAGAATTCTGCAGCCAGCCTCAAATGCTAGTTCTGTAAATTTTCGCAGTAGTGCTCCACAAAAAGAGCATCAGCTTCACTCCAGTGATTCCCATTTGAGTTCCTGAAACATCCCCTTAATAATTGTGCATTGTTCGAACCTACCGGTAACAAATGTAGCAGCCCATCTCGGAATTGCTTTGATGTTGTCCTTTAATCTGACCTGGTGCTGATAGGAAACACTCAAACAGTCCTCAATAGTGGTTTCTCACTAGTGTTCTGTATGCTGTCTCCTGTACAGAAGAACCACACTTTCCTATGATTCTCCCAGTAAACCGAAGTCAGTCAGTCAGTCAGTCATTCGCTTTCCCTTGTACAGTCCTTACATAACCATTCCATTTCATGTCACTTTGCAACATTACGCCTAGGTATTTAATCAAAATGGCTGTCATGCAGCACATAACTGATGCTGTACTCAAACATTATGGGTTTGTTTTTCCTACTCATCTGCATTAATTTAAATTTTTCTACATTTAGAGCTAGCTGCCATTCATCACACTAGCTAGAAACTATGTGTAAGTCATCTTGTATCCTCCCAGAGTCACTCGACGATGACACCTTCCCATACACCACAGCGTCATCAGCAAACAGCCACATACTGCTACATACCTGTCCAGTCAGATCATTTATGTCTATAGAAAATAACAGTTGTCCTATCACACTTCTCTGTGGCACTCCTGATGATACTCTTGTCTCTGATGAACACTTGCTGTCGAGGACAACGTACTGGGTTCTATTACTTAAGAAGTCTTCAAGCCACTCACATGCCTGGGAACCTATTCCGTATGCTTGTACCTTTGTTAACAGTCAGCAGTGTGGCACCATGTCAAATGCCTTATGAAAAACTAGGAATATGGAATCTGCCTTTTGCCCTTGTGGTTCACTGGATCTTGTGCGAGAAAAGAGAAAGCTGAGTTTTACATGAGCGATGCTTTCTGAGATCTTACTGATTTGTGCATGGAAACTTTTCCCCCCTCAAGAAAATTTATTATATTTGAACTGAGAATATGTTCAAGGATTCTGCAGTAAACCTATGTTAAATATATTGTTTCTTTATTGTGGGACCTGCAGCATATATTATGTCAGAGTAGGACATTATGTAGAGCTGCTTAATTTTTTATTTTGGTATATAAATTTCTTTCAGCTTTATTGCCTTCATCATTACATCTGCAAACAATTGCATTTATTTATAATTTACGTAATATATAATTTATAAAAGTTTTATATTTGATGGTTTACTCATGTCCTAGCGTAGATGGACATTTGTCAACTTAGAGTAAATGATTATTGCTGTCTGTAGTTCATGGTTGTAATATTACTTTCTGTGATGTTTTAAAGCTGTTTGATAATTTGCTGTGGCACATGGTGCTATAATACTTTTTTACTGTCTGACAGTCATAGAAATTCAAGGTTGACAGCTTGTTATTTACTCAAAGATATTTGCGTTGTTGTGATAATTACTGTGTTGTCATTAATAAATTAAATCATTATTTCATTGTTTACATGTAATCTATCTATTTGTTCTTCTGTCATTATGATTTTATTTAATTTGTTTGCCAAAGATTTTAGTGTTTCCATATATGATACAGTTAGTCAGGGAAGCTCATGTGTGTCAGTTTTTACTTGTTCTGTCATTAATTATAACCCAGAAAATTTTTTCTTTAGTCTTGAGTTTTGGTTTTTGTAAAAGATCCAGCTCTCTTTCTTTATTGATGACACACTTATAGCTACTTTTGACATATATATCTGTACACACCAAACCATGATAATGTGTGGCAAGAAGTAAATAGTTCTCCATTATCACTGTTGCTCCTTCCTAATACCAGTACTATTTCCCGCCTTGTTGTCTCATTCATAGGATGAATGAGGTGACTGCTGTCAGACTTTGATGTAAAACTGATTTTACCTCATTTTAATCCCTCTTGGAATTTACGGAGTAAGTGTTTCCATAGTAGTGAAAGTCTTTCTAATAGTGTCTCCCACTGCAGTTGTTGAATGTATCTGAGACGCTCTTGTTATATTTCGTAACACTGTTGTTCTCTCTCCCTCTCCCTCTCCCTCTCCCTCTCCCTCTCCCTCTCCCTCTCCCTCTCCCTCTCCCTCTCCCTCTCCTCCCTCTCCCTCTCCCTCTCCCTCTCCCTCTCCTCCCTCTCCCTCTCCCTCTCCCTCTCCCTCTCCCTCTCCCTCTCCCTCTCCCTCTCCCTCTCCCTCTCCCTCTCCCTCTCCCTCTCCCTCTCCCTCTCCCTCTCCCTCTCCCTCTCCCTCTCCCTCTCTCTCCCCCCCTCCTGTTAGCTGAACTTGATAAGAGTCCCAAAGCGATGAACACCTGTCAAAAATAATCAAATGAGAGTTTCCTAAATGATTTCCATTGGCGAATTACACTACTTTAGGATTCTACCTATGAATTTCAGTCCCTCTGCCTTCCCACAACTAAATTTTTGTGATTGTTCCATATTAAATTGCTCTGGATGAATACCTCAAAGTATTTGACTTGTTCTGACTTATTCCATTGCTTGATTAGTCTGACATAATCAAACAATATTGAGTCCTGTAGCCTATTGGCAGACATTGTTTTACATATACTTATATTTGGGATCAGTTGCCTTTTTTTTTTGTATGATGCACGGATGCTTTTCATGTTTTTGTGCATTTTCCAATAATTTTGTAATGATACAACCCTCATAATATCCCCCTGTGGGTTCGGGGGTAAGAATAGGCCCACGGTATTCCTGCCTGTCGTAAGAGGCGACTAAAAGGAGTCTCAAACGTTTTGGCCTTGTGAGATGGTCCCCTAACGGGTTTGACCTCCATCCTTCTAAATTTTCCGAAGAGCGAGCCGATTGGGGAAGGGCGCCTTACAAGGAGCGATGTGTCCATCATGCATTACCATCTCTAGCCAGGTTTGTCGTCATCGCTTAGCAGTCCCGCTCACCTACCATCTCTTGGGCGTGGATTTGTTCTTGGGTGCAGTTTATTGCAGTCTGCTATGCTGTCTCGCTTTATGCGCCAATGACGATATTGGACTACATCACCTGAAATCCAGCACGGTAGCCAGTCCGTTGTGGTGGGGCCGCCATGTACCCTGTTGGTTGTAGCCCCCTGACTACACAGGGATCGCTCTGCTGATGCCAGCGCCGTTAACTCCCCACGTATGCCAAGGAGTAGATGCCTATCTCCTTGGGGCATTGGGACTCCCGGCAATGGCCATCCTGCCAGGTGGTCGTTGCTGAGGCTGGGTGGCGCCCATGGGGAGGGCCCTTGGTCGGAGTAGGTGGCATCAGGGCGGATGACCCGCAATGAAGCGTGGTACATCATCTCTTGCTGGCGGCCAGCCGCCAGCAGTCTCTAAGCGTTCCAGGGCTCAATACAACGCAACTACATATGACCCCAAATCGTTCCCCTCCCTGGCTACACCATGGGAGGAACGAAAGACTAAGGATGCCAGCGAACCATACTCGCCCCGCTACCTGGTGTGTACGAGAGCTGATGGTGAATCCTTTACATCCATGAAGCCTCAGTTCTTCGTCGAGCACTTAGAGGACAAGTTCGTGGAGCTGGGGGGCTTGTCCAAAATGCGCTCGGGCTCGGTTTTGATCAAATCGGCGTCCTCCGCCCAGTCCCGCCGGTTACTCGATTGTCACAAGCTGGGGGATGTTCCGGTTACAATCACGCCCCATAAGAGTCTTAATATGGTCCAGGGCATAATATTCCATCGGGACCTTCTATTGCAGTCCGATGACGAGCTTCGCGCCAATTTAGAGCGGCGAGGTGTTCACTTCGTCCGGCGCGTACATCGTGGTCCAAGGGATAAGCAGGTTGCCACCGGTGCCTTCATCTTGGCCTTCGAGGGTGATACTTTACCTGAGAAGGTCAAGGTGATGGTCTATCGTTGTGCCGTCAAGCCATATATCCCTCCCCCGATGCGGTGCTTTAAGTGCTGGAAGTTCGGGCATATGTCTTCCCGCTGTACTTCCAGCCTCACATGTCGAGATTGTGGATGCCCATCACATCCCAATACTCCATGTGCTCCGCCTCCCATCTGTGTAAATTGCGGAGAGCACCACTCGCCTTGCTCGCCGGACTGCAGGATCTTCCAGAAAGAGCGCAAAATCATGGAGTATAAGACCCTGGACCGCCTGACATACACTGAGGCCAGGCAGAAGTTCGAATGCCTCCATCCTGTTCGAATGACTGCCTCTTACACCGCGGCTACTACTGTTATGGCCCCATTAGCTCTCCCTCAGACTGCCACCTCTCAGAGCCGGAATGCTACACCTGCCCCCTTGATGGTGGGGGGCACTTCGCTCCCTGCTGCTCCTGCACTACCTGCCTCAGGAGCAGCAACCCCCCAACCATCGGGGACATCAGTCCCCACTTCTAAGCTGGGGAAGCCTCAAACTTCCCCGGCTCGAGTAGCACGGAAAGAGTCCCTTCCTTCCCAGGTTTCCGCCTCTGGGAAGGGTGACGTCAGCCAATGGAAGAAAAGCAGACCAGCGGCTGGTCGCAGGGCTTCCCGCTCCTCCTCCGTCCCGGAGACTGACTCGCTGGAGCCCTCCCAGCCAATGAAACCCAAGGACCAGAGAGACAAGACGAAGAAGAAGACCTCTAAGGCCAAGGAACACGCGGTGGCATCCACCCCACTGCTCCCTACAGGCTCTGCGTCCGAGGATAAGGTGGAGATCCGGGCGTCCGCTGAGGACCTGGATCTCGCCGGACCCTCGGACACCATGGAAGCAGATTGTACTGGTCCTCCATCGGTGGCAGCAGGTGACCCAGTGGCGTGATCTGCCTCCTCGGCCCCTTCACGCCTTTTTCGGACATGGACAAAGCGATACTCCAGTGGAACTGCAGCGCTTTTTTCCACCACCTTGCTGAGCTTCGCCAACTCATCAGCAGTCACCCTTTCCTCTGCATTGCCCTACAGGAAACTTGGTTTCCGGCAATGCGGACCCCTGCCCTACGTGGGTATCGGGGTTATTACAAGAACCGGGCAGCTTATGAGAGGGTATCTGGTGGAGTCTGCGTCTACATCCTTAACTCTGTCTAAAGCGAATGTGTACCTCTTCACACACCTTTAGAGGCTGTCGCTGTAAGGATGTGGACGCCTCAGCCTATTACTGTCTGCAGTTTGTATCTTCCGCCAGATGGTGATGTCTCGCGTCATGTGTTGGCTGCATTGATAGCACAACTGCCTCCTCCTTTTGTGTTACTGGGCGACCTTAACGCCCATAACCCCCTGTGGGGTAGCGCCGCGATTACTGGCCGGGGTAGAGATGTCGAGACTCTTCTCTCGCAGCTTGACCTCTGCCTCTTAAACACGGGAGAGCCGACATATTTCAGCGTAGTCCATGGCACATTTTCGGCCATCGACCTTTCTATCTGCAGCCCCGGACTTTCACCATCCATCCACTGGAGTGTCCATGACGACTTATGTGGTAGTGACCATTTCCCCATCTTTCTGTCACTACCACAGCGTCACTCTTCTGAACGCCCCTCCAGATGGGCTCTGAATAAGGCTGATTGGGGCTTGTTCTCCTCTCTCGCCACTATCGCACCTCCTTCCCATGACACCATTGATGCGGTGGTTCAGTCGGTCATCACCGGCATCGTTTCTGCGGCGGCATCTGCGATTCCCTGTTCATCCGGGTCCCCTCGGCGGAGGACTGTGCCTTGGTGGGCGCCCGAGATCGCAGAGGCGATTAGAGATCGCCGGCGGGCTCTTCAACGCCATAAGCGGCACACGTCCTTGGAGAACCTCATCGTTTTTAAACAGCTCCGTGCCCGTGCCCGACGCCTTATTCCCCAACGGAAGCGGGAGTGCTGGGAACGGTATGTTTCCACCATTGGCGTCCGTACCTCTGCATCGCAGGTTTGGGCTAAGATTAGGCGACTCCATGGCTATCGGCCGCCTGTCTCTGTCCCTGGGCTTTCGCTGAATGGAGTGGTGTGTCCTGACTCCGACACGATTGCGGACCGGTTAGCAGCGCATTTTGCTCAGTGTTCCGCATCTACGAATTACCCACTGGCCTTCCGCTCCCGGAAAGAGCGGTTGGAAAGTTGGAGGCTTTCCTTTCACACGCGCCACGCGGAGTCGTACAATGCTCCTTTCAGCGACTGGGAATTCCAGAGTGCACTATCTGCTTGCCCTGATACGGCTCCTGGGCCAGACCGCATCCACAGCCAGATGCTGAAACACCTCTCTGTGAATTGCCAGCGACCCCTCCTAGATGTTTTCAACCGCATCTGGGTTGAGGGTGTGTCTCAATGGCGAGAAAGCATCGTCCTCCCCGTGTTGAAACCTGGCAAGAACCTGCTGGAGGTGGACAGCTACCGCCCCATAAGCCTCACCAACGTTCTTTGCAAGTTGCTAGAACGTATGGTGAGCCGGAGGTTGAGTTGGCTCCTCGAGTCTCGAGGCCTTCTGGCTCCGTCTCAGGGTGGGTTCCGTAAAGGCCGCTCTGCCGTCGATAATCTGGTCTCCCTAGAGTCTGCCGTCCGTACAGCCTTTGCACGCCGCCAACATCTGGTTGCCATCTTCTTCGACATGCGGAAGGCGTACGATACGACTTGGCGATATCACATCCTGGCCACACTTCATGGGTGGGGTCTTAGGGGCTCGCTCCCGATTTTTATTCAGAATTTTCTGTCGTCTCGTTCCTTCCGCGTGCAAGTTGCTGCGTCCCATAGTTCCTCCCGGGTCCAGGAGAACGGGGTCCCACAGGGGTCTGTCCTCAGTGTCTCCCTGTTTTTAATTGCGATCAATGGGCTCGCTGAGGCGGTGGGATCGTCCGTCGCAGCTTCGTTGTATGCAGACGACTTCTGCCTCTACTACAGCTCCGCTGGCATTGCAGTTGCTGAGCGCCAGCTGCAGGGCGCTATCCGCAAGGCGCAGTCGTGGGCTGTAGCGCACGGCTTCCAGTTTTCGGCCGCTAAGACCTGCGTTATGCATTTCTGCCGGCGTCGCACGTTTCACCCTGAGCCACGCCTTTACCTTGACGGTGAACCTCTTGCTGTGGTAGAGACGCATCGGTTCTTGGGACTGGTATTTGATGCCCGGTTTACTTGGCTGCCTCATATTAGGCAGCTTAAACAAACATGCTGGCGGCATTTAAACGCTCTCCGTTGCCTTAGCCACACCGGATGGGGTGCCGATCGGTCCACCCTTCTCCGGCTGTATCAAGCGCTGATCCAGTCCCGCCTTGATTATGGGTGTGTGGCTTATGGTTCGGCATCGCCATCAGCATTGCAATTGCTGGATCCCATCCATCACTGCGGGATCCGACTCGCCACAGGAGCATTTCGGACAAGCCCTGTTGACAGCTTACTTGTGGAGGCTGGTGTTCCTCCATTGCGGATCCGGCGTGACCGACTTCTGGCCGCTTATGCTGCCCACGTTTGTAGCTTGCCAGGGCATCCCTAATATCGTCTCCTGTTCCCGCACTCGATCGTCCATCTTCCAGACAGGCGGCCCCGGTCAGGGTGTACGATCGCGGTTCGCATCCGGGCTCTACTGTGTGGGATTGAGTTTTTTCCTCTCCCGCCTGTTTTCCGGGCCAATCTCCGTCTGCCCCCTTGGTGTGTGCGCCGACCATGCATTCGGCTGGATTTGGCACAGGGTCCGAAAGACTCGGTCCCTCCTCCGGCCCTCCGCCGCCGCTTTGTTTCTCTCCTTGCCGAGTTTCCCGGATCTGCCGTGGCCTATACCGACGGTTTGATGGTCTCTGGTCGCACTGGTTACGCTCTTACTCTAGAGGATCATTGTGAGCAATGGTCGCTGGCACCCGGGAACAGTGTATACACTGCCGAGTTGGTTGACATCTATCGCGCCCTAGAGTATATCCGCTCCCGCTCAGGTGAGTCCTTTGTCATCTGTAGTGACTCCCTGAGTGGTTTACGAGCTCTTGACCAGTGCTTTCCTCGTTCCCGTCTGGTGATGGCCATCCACGAGTCGCTCCATGCTCTTGCCCGTTGCGGCCGCTCCGTGGTCTTTGTTTGGACCCCAGGTCATGTCGGCATCCCGGGCAATGAGCGGGTTGACACGCTGGCTAAACAGGCAGTGAGTTCACCGGCTCTGGAACTCGGCCTTATGGAGTGTGATCTCCTGTCGCTTTTGCGCCAGAAAGTGCTTGGTGCCAAGCCTGGGGTGACGAGTGGCGCACCCTGCCCACGCCCAACAAACTTCGGGCGGTGAAGGAGACGACCGGTGTGTGGCGCTCCTCCATGCGGGCCTCTCGGAAGGACTCTGTCGTCCTCTGCCGGCTGCGCGTTGGCCACACGTGGCTGACGCACGGCCATTTGTTGCGCCGGGAGGACCCACCGCTATGTCGCTGCGGGGCAGCTCTGACGGTGGTCCACATTTTGGTGGACTGCCCGCTTTTAACAGGACTCAGGCAGACGTTTGCGCTGCCTGATACCCTCCCTGCCCTTTTATGTGATGACATTGCTATGGCGGACCTCGTGTTGAGTTTTATTCGGGCAGGGGGTTTTTATCGTATGATTTGAGTGTTTGTCCTTTTATTTCCTGTATTGACTTGGGCCTTTGGCCTGTGGTTTTAAACTGTGGGTTTTAATGTCATTTGGTAGTTGGCTTTTCCTTATTTTCGTGGTCGGCCAACCACCTTCACACTCGGTGTGATTTTGGTTCCGTTTGTCTGGTCTTTGTCTGTCTTTCTTGTATTGTGTCGTCCTTTGTCTCAGTTCTCCTTTTTTCACGACTGACAGTTTTTATTTCGTGTGATTTTATCGTGGAACAAGGGACCGATGACCTTAGCAGTCTGGTCCCTTCAATCCCACACCCAACCAACCAACCAACCAACCCTCATAATATACAACTGTGCCAATCTCAAGGAGTATGAGAGACATGCCTTTATTATCAGGTAACTTCCACATATATCATGCTACTTGATTGAGAAGTAGCAGCTTCGGTCTCGTAAACTGACATACGGCCAGGAGAGTGGTGTGCTGACCACATGCACCTCTATATCTGTATGTAGTGATGCCTGTAGGCTGAGAATGACATGGCAGCCAGTTGGTACCGTTGGGCCTTCATGGCCTGTTCAGGCAGAGTTTAGTTTAGTTCCACATATATCAAGAATAGTAAGCTGTATCACACTTTTTTTGAGTTAAGTGTGATACAATGTCCACTTCTGTTAGTTTCTCTTCCAGGGAGGCAATTCTTCTGGAAAACCTGGAGTTCTCAGGGAATTACATATAACCTGTAAAACTCAGGGAATTTCACAAAATCTCTGGGAATTTTGCGTTGTTAACCTAGTGTTGAAATTGAATTTTATTGAGTTTTATAAATCACAGAATTTAAAATACTTAATATCTCAAAGTGAGTTAATTATATTGTCACATAGAGGAAGGTGTAAGTAGATGAATGACGGACACTAACTTCACTTAACGAAGGTTTATTTAGCACTTGCACATACAAGAGCGTGGAGCGAACTGCCTCTGACCAGAACACATACGGTATATATACAGCTACAGAACATTCCAGTACAATGATTCTTGCCATTTGTGGATACTTCTAAAATGTACTCAAACCGAATATAGAAATTAAAATCTTATATTTCAGGTGAGTTTTTGAACTAACGACCCTCCATGTATCATATCTACCACACTACGACAATTGAGCTACCTTGCTTCTTCTGCGACATCCTCCCTCCTTAAGAGAACAGCGTCTTGGTGTTACATACTCTTAGTCCGGGAACGAGTCATCGGTCCTGCATACTCCGGTTCACGATGATTGATATTCGCACTGGCAGTGATCTTCTTAGAACTTCCCTTGCCGCTACGTTCTTCGTCACCTTTCCGCTTGTTGCCTGTCACTGGAGCTTCAAATTTATCCTGGGTTGCAGGATCCTTATAGGACTTCATTCAAAGGACGTGGATCGTATCTCTTATATTTTGTCATCTTGTGTTGGGGTCGAGATCTTCAACTTCATAAGTAACATCATACAACTGTCTTACAACCGTGTAAGGTCCAAGGTAGTGCCTGAGGAGCTTCTCAGAGAGACCAACCTTCTGAACAGAAGTGAAGATCCAGATGAGGGCACCAGGCTGGTAGACAACAGGGCAGTGGCTCACGTCATACCTTCGGCGATAATTTTCTTGAGTCTGCAGCGTGTGGAGTTGAGCTAACTGCCGAGCTTCCTCAGCTCTGGTTAACACCTGGCCGATGTAGTCGTCATCCACGTTATCAGGATGTAACGGAAACACAGTGTCCAGCGTTGTAGTCACCTCATGCTCATGCACCAGGAAAAATGGCGTAAATCCTGTGGTGTCTTGTTTGGCAGTGTTTTAGGCAAACATAACGAGAGGTAGCACCTCATCCCAGTTGCTCTGCTCAAGATTGACGTACATTGACAGCATGTCGGCCAAGGTCTTCTTAAGACATTCAGCAAGCATGTTAGTTTGCAGATGGTAGGGATTTGTCATGTGATGCGTAATGTTGCACCAACGGTTTATCTCTGCCACAAGTTTCGGTTGAAAAACTTTCCCTTGATCTGTAATTAATGATCTTGGGGCACCGTGTTTTAATACAATGTCTTCCACGATGAATTTGGCTACCTCGAATGCTTTGGCTGTTTTCACAGCTTTTGTAATGGCCTAGCGCGTCAGATAATCATTGCTAACAATAATCCATCTATTGCCACTAGCAGACATTGGAAATTGCCTGAGGAGATCAATCCCAGCAGGCTGGAAAGGCGTTTCAGCTGATGGGATTGGTATGAGTCCGTCAGGTGGTTTCTGAGGAACTGTGTTTATCGTCTGGCACTCTCAACAATGTGATATGTATTGAAGGACACTCCTAAAGAAATCTGGCCAGAAAAATCTCTTGCATATCCTTTCATATGTCTTAATAAATCCTAAATGTCCAGCCACAGGCATGTCGTGGAATTTCTGTAGAACATCTAAGCGCATGTGTTTAGGAATCACTGTTAGCATTGGAAATTCCAAACGGATCAAAGTTTTTCTTGCAAAGTACCTTAAATTGTCCTTTCACATCCTCTGACCAATTTAAGGCAAGCATAATTTGAGATATCTTGGCGTCCTTATCCTCAGCAGAGAGATCCTGGAGTGCAGCGAGACAGTCACTATCTTCATCAAAGTCTTGATGGTCTTGCACAGTGTTTCTTGAGAGACAGTCGGCATGTTGGTGTTTTCTTCCATTTTTGTACAATATGGTAATGTCATACGCTTGAAGATGTAGAGCCCAACTGGCGAGTTGTCCTGTTGGATCCTTAAGACCTGTCAACCAACAAAGTGAATGATCATCTGTAACAACTGTGAATGGCCTTCCACAGAGATACTGTCAAAATTTGCACATGGCTCAGATCACAGCAAGACAGTCTCTTTCTGTAGTTGAGTAGTTTCTCTCGGCTTTTGTAAGTGTCCTAGAAGTATAGGCTACAACCTCTCCCCCCCCCCCCCCCCCCAAAAAAAAAAAAACCGAAATCTGCACCAACACAGCACCGATCCCATACCCACTGGCATCTGTGTGTAATTCTGTAGGTGATCTCTCATCATACAGACCAAGTACAGTGTCAGTCATCAGAGCTTTTTGCAGCACATGGAAAGAATCATGTTGAGCATCACCCCAGATAAATTTAGCTTCAGCTTTTAACAACTTTTGGAGTGAAACTTCCTGGCAGATTAAAACTGTGTGCCCGACCGAGACTCGAACTCGGGACCTTTGCCTTTCGCGGGCAAGTGCTCTACCAACTGAGCTACCGAAGCACGACTCACGTCCGGTACTCACAGCTTTACTTCTGCCAGTATCCGTCTCCTACCTTCCAAACTTTACAGAAGCTCTTCTGCGAACCTTGCAGAACTAGCACTCCTGAAAGAAAGGATATTGCGGAGACATGGCTTAGCCACAGCCTGGGGGATGTTTCCAGAATGAGATTTTCACTCTGCAGCGGAGTGTGCGCTGATATGAAACTTCCTGGCAGATTAAAACTGTTCGCAGAAGAGCTTCTGTAAAGTTTGGAAGGTAGGAGACGGATACTGGCAGAAGTAAAGCTGTGAGTACCGGACGTGAGTCGTGCTTCGGTAGCTCAGTTGGTAGAGCACTTGCCCGCGAAAGGCAAAGGTCCCGAGTTCGAGTCTCGGTCGGGCACACAGTTTTAATCTGCCAGGAAGTTTCATATCAGCGCACACTCCGCTGCAGAGTGAAAATCTCATTCTGGAAACATCCCCCAGGCTGTGGCTAAGCCATGTCTCCGCAATATCCTTTCTTTCAGGAGTGCTAGTTCTGCAAGGTTCGCAGAAGAGCTTCTGTAAAGTTTGGAAGGTAGGAGACGGATACTGGCAGAAGTAAAGCTGTGAGTACCGGACGTGAGTCGTGCTTCGGTAGCTCAGTTGGTAGAGCACTTGCCCGCGAAAGGCAAAGGTCCCGAGTTCGAGTCTCGGTCGGGCACACAGTTTTAATCTGCCAGGAAGTTTCATATCAGCGCACACTCCGCTGCAGAGTGAAAATCTCATTCTGGAAACATCCCCCAGGCTGTGGCTAAGCCATGTCTCCGCAATATCCTTTCTTTCAGGAGTGCTAGTTCTGCAAGGTTCGCAGAAGAGCTTCTGTAAAGTTTGGAAGGTAGGAGACGGATACTGGCAGAAGTAAAGCTGTGAGTACCGGACGTGAGTCGTGCTTCGGTAGCTCAGTTGGTAGAGCACTTGCCCGCGAAAGGCAAAGGTCCCGAGTTCGAGTCTCGGTCGGGCACACAGTTTTAATCTGCCAGGAAGTTTCATATCAGCGCACACTCCGCTGCAGAGTGAAAATCTCATTCTGGAAACTTTTGGAGTGGTCTGGCTTTGATACAAAAGTTTTTGATAAAACAACGGTAATAAGAACACAATCCAAGGAAGCTTCTCACATCTCTAATACTTTTAGGAATAGGAAATTCCGTTATAGCTCTCACCTTTTCTGGGTCTGGGCGCACGCCTTCATTTGACACAAGGTGCCCAAGTATTTTGATTTCTTTTGCTCCAAAGAGACACTTTCTTGGATTAAATTTCAGTCTGGCTTGTTGGAGACACTTAAGAACAGCCCTCAGTCTTTTTATGTGTGTATCAAATGTCTCTGAGAACACTATAATGTCATATAAATAGCAAAGACACATTGTCCACTTCAGGTGCCGTAGAAGATTATTATCCATCATTCGTTAAAAAGTTGCTGGTGCATTACATAAACCTAACGGCATTACCTTAAACTCGTACAGGCCCTCAGGGGTGATGAATGCAGTTTTCTCATGATCAGGCTCATCTACTTCGATTTGCCAGTATCCTGAGTACATGTCCAGGGTTGAGAAAAACTGAGGCACCTTCAGACAATCTAATGTATCATAAATTTGTGGAAGAGGGTAAACGTCTACATCTACATCTACATTTATACTCAAAGCCACCCAACAGTTTGTGGCGGAGGGCACTTTACGTGCCACTGTCATTACCTCCCTTTCCTGTTCCAGTCGCGTATGGTTCGCGGGAAGAACGACTGCTGGAAAGCCTCTGTGCGCACTTGAATCTCTCTAATTTTACATTCGTGATCTCCTTGGGAGGTATAAGTTGGGGGAAGCAATATATTTGATACCTCATCCAGAAACGCACCCTCTCGAAACCTGGACAGCAAGCTACAATGCAATGCAGAGCGCCTCTCTTGCAGAGTCTGCCACTTGAGTTTGCTAAACATCTCCATAATGTTATCACAGTTATCAAATAACCCTGTGACGAAACGCGCCGCTCTTCTTTGGATCTTCTCTATCTCCTCTGGCAACCCGACCTGGTACGGATCCCACACTGATAGTGTGTTTTGTAAGCCACCTCCTTTGTTGACGGACTACATTTTCTAAGTACTCTCCCAATGAATCTCAACCTGGCACCCACCTTACCAACAGTTAATTTTATATGATCATTCCACTTCAAACCATACTGTACGCATACTCCCAGATATTTTACAGAAGTAACTGCTAGCAGTGTTTATTCCGCTATCATATAATCATACAGTAAAGGCTCCTTCTTTCTATGTATTCGCAATAAGTTACATTTGTTTATGTTAAGGGTCAGTTGCCACTCCCTGCACCAAGTGCCTATCCACTGCATATCTTCCCGCTTTTCGCTGCAATTTTCTAATGCTGCAACTTCTCTGTATACGACGGCATCATCTGCGAAAAGCCGCGTGGAACTTCCGACACTATCTACTAGGTCATTTATATATATTCTGAAAAGCAATGGTCCCATAACACTCTCCTGTGGCACGCCAGAGGTTACTTTAACGTCTGTAGACGTCTTTCCATTGAGAACAACATGCTGTGTTCTGTTTGCTAAAAACTCTTCAATCCAGTCACACAGCTGGTCTGATGTTCCCTAGGCTCTTACTTTGTTTATCACGTGACAGTGTGGAACTGTATCGAACACCTTCCGGAAGTCGAGGAAAATAGCATCTACCTTGGAGCCTGTATCTAATATTTTCTGGGTCTCGTGAACAAATAAAGCGAGTTGGGTCTCACACGACTGCTGTTTCCGGAATCCATGTTGATTCCTACAGAGTAGATTCTGGGTTTCCAGAAATGACATGATATTCGAGCAAAAAACATGTTCTAAAATTCTACAACAGGTCGACGTCAGAGATATAGGTCTACAGTTTTGCGCATCTGCTCGACGACCCTTCTTGAAGACTGGGATTACCTGTGCTCTTTTCCAATCATTTGGAACCTTCCGTTCCTCTAGAGACTTGCGGTACACGGCTGTTAGAAGGAGGGGCAAGTTCTTTTGTGTACTCTGTGTAGAATCGAATTGGTATCCTGTCAGGTCCAGTGGACTTCCCTCTGTTGAGTGATTTCAGTTGCTTTTCTATTCCTTGGACACTTATTTCGATGTCAGCCATTTTTTCGTTTGTGCGAGGATTAAGAAGAGGAACTGCAGTGCGGTCTTCCTCTGTAAAACAGCTTTGGAAAAAGGTGTTTAGTATTTCAGCTGTATGCGTGTCATCCTCTGTTTCAGTGCCATCATCATCCCAGAGTGTCTGGATATGCTTGTCAAGTTGGTACATAGAATTTTACTTTCGAATTCACTGAACGCTTCACACATAGCCCTCCTTAACGCTAACTTTGAAATCATTTAGCTTCTGTTTGTCTGAGAGGTTTTGGCTTCATTTAAACTTGCAGTGAAGCTCTCTTTGCTTTCGGAGTAGTTTCCTAACTTTGTTGTTGAACCTCAGTGGGTTTTTCCCGTCCCTCACAGTTTTACTAGGCACGTACCTGTCTAAAACGCATTTTACGATTGCCTTGAACTTTTTCCATAAACACTCAACATTGTCAGTGTCGGAACATAATTTTTCGTTTTGATCTGTTAGGTAGTCTTAAATCTGCCTCCTATTACTCTTGCTAACCAGATAAAGTTTCCTCCCTTTTTTTATATCCCTATTTATTTCCATATTCAGGGATGCTGCAACGGCCTTATGATCACTGATTCCCTGTTCTGCGCTTACAGAGTCGAAAAGTTCAGGTCTGTTTGTTATCAGTAGGTCCAAGATGTTATCTCCACAAGTCGGTTCTCTGTTTAATTGCTCAATGTAATTTATGGATAGTGCAATCAGTATAATGTCACTTGATGCTCTGTCCCTACCAACTGTCCTAAACATCCGAGTGTCCCATTCTATATCTGGTAAACTGAAATCTCCACCTAAGACTATAACGTGCTGAGGAGATTTATGTGAAATGTATTCCAGATTTTTTCTCAGTTGTTCTGCCACTAATGCTGCTGAATCGGGAGGTCGGTAAAAGGAGCCAATTATTAACCTAGCTCGGTTGATGAGTATAACCTCCACCCATAATAATTCACAGTAACTATCCACTTCTATTTCACTACAGGATAAACTACTACTAACAGTGACAAACACGCCACCACCGGTTGCATGCAATCTATCCTTTCTAAATGCCATTGGTGCCTTTGTAAAAATTTTGGCATAATTTATCTCTGGCTTCAGCCAGCTTTCTGTACCTATAACGATTTCAGCTTCGGTGCTTTCTATCAGCGCTTGAAGTTCCGGTACTTTACCAATGCAGCTTCGACAATTTACAATTACAATACCAATTGCTGCTTGGTCCCCGCATGTCCTGACTTTGCCGCGCACCCTATCAGGCTGTTGCCCCTTCTGTACTTGCCCGAGGCCATCCAACCTAAAAAGCCATCCAGTCCATGCCACACAACCCCTGCTACCCGTGTAGCCGCCTGCTGGGTGTAGTGGACTCCTGACCTATCCAGCGGAACCTGAAACCCCACCACCCTGTGGCGCAAGTCGAGGAATCTGCAGCCCACATGGTCACAGAACCGTTTCAGCCCCTGATTCAGACCCTCCCCTCGGCTCCGTACCAAAGTTCCTCAGTCAGTCCTGTCGACGATGCTGCGGATGTTGAGCTCTGCTTTCATCTCGCTAGCAAGACTGCCAGTCTTCACCAAATCAGATAGCCGCCTGAAGCCAGAGAGGATTTCCTCTGATCCATAGCGACACACATAATTGGTGCCATCATGAGCAACCACCTGCAGATGCTTGCACCCTGTACCCTTCATGGCATCCGTAAGGACCCTTTCCACATCTGGAATGACTCCTCCCGGTATGCACACAGAGGGTACATTGGTTTTCTTCCCCTCCCTTGCAGCCATATCCCTAAGGGGCCCCATCATGCGCCTGATGTTGGAGCTCCCACCCTCTGCGACCACCTGGATCTTGCAGACTGAGGGGGCAACCTCTCGAACAGGACAAGTAGCCATGTCCGGCCGAAGATCAGTATCAGCCTGAGACAGAGACTGAAACCTGTTCATCAGACAAACTGGAGAGGCCTTTCGTTCAGCCCTCCGAAATATCTCCCCCCCCCCCCCCCCCCCCCCCCTGCAACACTTCGAGATGACCTCCCACTCTACCACGGGTGAGGGGTCAGCCTCAATGTTGGCAGTATCCCGGGCAGCCACAGCCATAGTCCGATGGGGGGATGCGTGGGACGAGCTGGCCGTCCCCAACAAACCCCCGTCCTGACCCCCACAGTGATGCCCATTGGCAACAGCCTCAAGCTGTGTGACCGAAGCCAACACTTCCTGAAGCTTGGAGCTAAGGGGTGCCAACTCAGTCCGCATCCAAACACAGCAGTTGCAGTCCCTTACATGCTAAATACTGTTTGCAAAGAACATCTGAACTAATCTACAGAAAGCACAAACAATTCGACACAAAATTTAAACGGTTATTAAAATACAAGATTGCCTAGTAAATGCAGTAATGCTGCTACTTGCACACTCCTGACACGCTGCCCGGCAGCAGAACGAGACTACACGAATTTACACTATTCAGGTACTAAAACGCCATGCTACAACTGTCAAATAGTATAATACACCTGAAATTTGTGAATTAAACAATGCAAGTACCCAAAAACACGCAAAGAAATTAATAATTAAACCATGCAACAAATAAGTGAGCTAAGAGTATACTACTTGCTGCTGACAGCTGTTTATCTAATGGCTGCAGGGAGCACACTCCTTTTTAGTTATCTTATTAAGCTTCCTGTAATCAACATAAAAACTCCATCTGCCATCCTTCTTCCTGAAGGGAACCACATGTCCTGGTTGTGCACAGTGGAAACACACTGGTTGGTTATCCTGGGTCCTCCAGACGTCAGTCTTCCTTGGTGCCCGAACAGCTTCCTCATGCGGCATTGTAGAAATGTAATTTCGCCTGGGTCTCAATGTTTTCACCGTTGTAAAGGGAAATGAGGAAGGGAGATTGGGTTCAATGTCTGTCCCACTTCCCCCCTTATGACCTCTTGAAGCGTCTCGATTTTTTGCTCGCCGTGCAATCCAAGTGCCTTCTGAACTTCCTCCCAAACTATCTGACATAGAACACTTGTGAAATCAGTTTCTTCTTCCATCTCAGACATTGATATAATGTTTGGAAGCCGTTAAAACTTCTTGACTGTAATTCTTTTTTGATGCATTGGCTCAATATACTGGCACCATTTTATGAAGTTCGTCTGCTGTTGAAACCTCAGCAGCACCCTTCATGAGATGTGCAGCCTTATCTTTCTCCTTCATTCTACAATCCACTACTTTACACAGCTCCAAGACACCTTGAATGTAGGGTACTGTCATTTCTCCTGGATGCTGTGCCCTGCACTTTAATTTATCTTAAGCCTTGCACTTCTGTCGTTGTGTGTCACCGAAATACTTGCACAGTTCAGCCTGAAGTACGTCCCAGCTTGTGAACTTCTCCTCGTTGTTCTCATACCAGTGCTTTGCAGTGCCCTCCAAGTAGAAAAATACATTAGCCAAACACACGGTGTCATCTCATTTGTTAAATTTGGCTATACGCTCATATACCTTCAGCCACTTGTTTGGATCTTAGCCATTATCACCAGAGAATCCAGAAGGATGTCTCATGTGGTGGCACACAGTTGCTGTCATAGTAATGTCTTTTTCTTCTTCTGTCTCCAATTGATTGCGATCTGTTGAATATGGCTCAAACTCGGGTTTCTCACAAAGTAAACAGCGACTCTGTTGTGGCCTGATGGGAGCCACTGTGTCGGTATCACACATACCAATACGCAGCATCTCCACCAGAATAATGTCACGAAGAGGAATGTGTAAGTAGATGAATGACGAACACTAACTTCACTTAATGAAGGTTTATTTAGCACTTGCACGTGTAAGAGCACGGAGCGAACTGCCTCCAGCCAGAACACATACGGTATATATACAGCTACAGAACATTCCAGTTCAATTATTGTTGCCATTTGTGAATACTTCTAGAATGTACTCAAAACGAATATAGAAATTAAAATCTTATAGTTCAGGTGAGTTTTGAACTCACAACCCTCCATGCATCAGTCTAGTATAATATCCACTACACTACGGCGACTGAGCTACTCAGCTTCTTCTGCGACAATATGAAAACTGTTGCATATAAATTATCGATGTTTAAAAACTGTAGTCTAACTACTGCTTAGGTTAGAGAATTCCCTCCCTAGGCCCGACA
The DNA here is from genome assembly GCF_023897955.1 of Schistocerca gregaria. NCBI lineage: Eukaryota > Metazoa > Arthropoda > Insecta > Orthoptera > Acrididae > Schistocerca > Schistocerca gregaria. The sequence continues at coordinate 177,843,884 of NC_064931.1, read as the reverse complement.
AGACACCTCCTGAGACATGGCAAGGTAGTAGTAGGCAAAATGCAACAGGGAATAACAATATTAATGTGCTAATAGTAAACCGCAGGAGCGTCTATAGAAAGGTCCCAGAACTGCTCTCATTAATAAACATTCACAATGCCCATATAGTGCTAGGGACAGAAAGTTGGCTGAAACCAGACGTAAACAGTAATGAAATCCTAAACTCAGATTGGAATGTATACCGCAGAGACAGGCTGGACAGTGAAGGGGGAGGCGTGTGTATAGCGATAAGAAGTGTAATACTATCGAAGGAAACTGACGGGGATCCAAAATGTGAAATAATTTGGGTGAAGGTCACAGTTAAAGCAAGCTCGGATATGGTAATTGGATGTCTCTATAGGCCCCCTGGCTCAGCAGCTGTTGTGGTTGAGCACCTAAAGTATAATTTGGAAAATATTTCGAGTAGATTTCCCCACCGTGTTATAGTTCTGGGTGGAGATTTTGATTTGCCGGATATAGACTGGGAGACTCAAACATTCATAACAGGTGGCAGGGACAAAGAATCCAGTGAATTTTTTTAAAGTGCTTTATCTGAAAACTACCTTGAGCAGTTAAACAGAGAACCGACTCGTGGCGATAACATATTAGACCTTCTGGTGACAAACAGACCCGAACTATTTGAAACAGTTAACGCACAACAGGGAATCAGCGATCATAAAGCGGTTACTGCATCGATGATTTCAGCCGTGAATAGAAATATTAAAAAAGGTAGGAAGATTTTTCTGTTTAGCAGAAGTGACAAAAAGCAGATTTCAGAGTACTTGATGGCTAAACACGAAAGTTTTGTCTTAGTAAAGGTAGTGTTGAGGATCAGTGGACAAAGATCAAAACCATACAATATGCGTTAGATGAGTATGTGCCTAGCAAGATTGCAAGAGAGCCACCATGCTACAACAACTGAGTTAGAAAACTGCTACGAAAGCAAAGGGAACTCCACAGCAAACATAAACATAGCCAAAGCCTTGCAGACAAACAAAAATTATACGAAACGAAATGTAGTGTGAGGAGGGCTATGCGAAAGGTGTTCAATGAATTCGAAAGTAAAGTTCTATGTACTGACTTGGCATAAAATCCTAAGAAATTTTGGTCTTATGTCAAAGTGGTAGGAGGATCAACACAAAATGTCTAAGCACTCTGCGACCAAAATGATACTGAAACAGAGGATAACAGACTTAAGGCCAAAATACTAAATGTCTTCTTCCAAAGCTGTTTCACAGAGGAAGACTGCACTGTAGTTCTTTCTCTAGATTGTCGCACAGATGACAAAATGATAGATATCGAAATAGACGACAGAGGGATAGAGAAACAATTAAAATCGCTCAAAAGAGGAAAGGACGCTGGACCTGATGGGATATCAGTTCGATTTTACACAGAGTACGCAAAGGAACTTGCCCCCTTCTTGCAGCGGTGTACCGTAGGTCTCCAGAAGAGCGTAGCGTTCCAAAGGATTGGAAAAGGGCACAGGTCATCCCCATTTTCAGGAAGGGACGTCGAACAGATGTGCAGTACTATAGACCTATATCTCTAATGTCGATCAGTTGTAGAATTTGGAACATGTATTATGTTGGAGTATAGTTGACTTTTCTGGAGACTAGAAATCTACTCTGTAGGAATCGGCATGTGTTTAGAAGAAGACGGTCATGTGAAACCCAGCTCGCGCTATTCGTCCACGAGACTCAGAGGTCCATAGACACGGGTTCACAGGTAGATGCCGTGTTTCTTGACTTCCACAAGGCGTTCGATACAGTTCCCCACAGTCATTTAATGAACAAAGTAAGAGTATATTGGATTGAAGAGTTTCTAGATAACAGAACACAGCATGTCATTCTCAATGGAGAGATGTCTTCCGAAGTAAGAGTGATTTCAGGTGTGCCCCAGGGGAGTGTCGTAGGACCGTTGCTATTCACAATATACATAAATGACCTTGTGGATGATATCGGAAGTTCACTGAGGCTTTCTGTGGATGATGCTGTGGTATATCGAGAGGTTGTAACAATGGAAAATTGTACTGAAATGCAGGATGATCTGCAACGAATTGACACATGGTGCAGGGTATGGCAATTGAATCTCAATGTAGACAAGCTTAATGTGCTGTGAATACATAGAAAGAAAGATCCCTTATCATTTAGCTACAATATAGCGGGTCAGAACCTGGAAGCAGTTAATTCCATAAATTATCTGGGAGTACCCATTAGGAGTGATTTAAAATGGAATGATCATATAAAGTTGATCGTTGGTAAAGCAGATGCCAGACTGAGATTCATTGGAAGAATCCTAAGGAAATGCAATCCGAAAACAAAGGAAGTAGGTTACAGTACACTTGTTCGCCCGCTGCTTGAGTACTGCTCAGCAGTGTGGGATCGGTACCAGATAGGGTTGATAGAAGAGATAGAGAAGATCCAACGGAGAGCAGTGTGCTTTGTTACAAGATCATTTAGTAATTGCGAAAGCGTTGTGGAGGTGATAGATAAACTCCAGTGGAAGACTCTGCAGGAGAGACGCTCAGTAGCTCGGTACGGGCTTTTGTTGAAGTTTCAAGAACATACCTTCACCGAAGAGTCAAGCAGTATATTGCTCCCATCTACGTTTATCTCGCAAAGGGACCATGGGGATAAAATCAGAGAGATTAGAGCCCACACAGAAGCATACCGACAATCCTTCTTTCCACGAACAATACGAGACTAGAATAGAAGGGAGAACCGATAGAGGTACTCAAGGTACACTACGCCACACACCGTCAGGTGGCTTGTGGGATGTGGATGTGGATGTAGATGTAGATGTATGGCTGCTATGTAGCTTAGCTTAGAGGAAAGAAAAGTCATTATTGTGGTATGCGGCCACTCTGCCCCCCCCCCCCCCCCCTGCCCCACCCCATCCAATCACAGTTAATTTATCACAAGCATCTTGGCACCATATTATCCCAGGAATTTGAGTAGCCACTTGTCTTTACTGAAAACTATCTGCTAACTGTGTACTCTTCAATGCAGTCACATACCTCCTCTGATATTCCACAAGCACATATTTATTGTATACATGGTATTTGTGTTGTGGGTCGTGTACTGTGTTACAATAAAATGATTTAAAAGTGGAAAAAGATATGGCAGTAATAACAAAGTTCATAGTTAATCTGTTTTTAGAAGAATGAATGTAGAAGATCTCCTCAGTAATGATTGTTATGTAGATGTTCACTGCAGTCTCCTAATGAAATTGCAGATAAATGTGGCCTTTATTTTTAAGTAATACATACTTATTTGGTAGTATGTTACTTCATTTAAAGATGAATATGTTTTGGCATAAAATATGTATATATTTTTACTTGGTTGTAGGAACCAATGATGCCTTTGTTACTATTGCACTTGGTAAGGAGAAGTATCAGACGTCAGTCAAGGAGAAGGCAGACAAAGATGTCGAATGGCATGAAGAATGTGAACTGTAAGGCATCACTTTTTCTGCAATCCACAATTGTTGAAATTGTAATTAAATTATAAGTGTTTGTACTCATATGTAAGCATTAATATTTCAACACATCTATATTTCAGGCCAATACCTAAACAAGGAAATACAGCTGAAATTGTCTTGACAGCATTACACCGCAACTTTATGGGTGTAGATGAATTCCTAGGAGTAATTAACATTCCTCTGGCAGACTTTGATGTGTATGAAAGGCCAAGATGCAAGTAAGTTTTTCTGCATATAATTTATCCAGTCTCTCATTGTGTAAATAAATTGATTATTAGGGCAGTTTCTTCATGTTTAACTGATTTTTGATTTGATGGAATTTTATATTCTAGCTTTAATTTACATATGCTTTGCTTAGGAGTTTTGTGTGAATACTGTGATAAGTTAACTCACCATTCATAAAAGGGAGTGCATTATTGCTGAAGTTTCTAAATGATGCCGTAGTAATGAGATGTAGAGAGAATCAATTCTCACACTGCAGTGCAATTAGTGGTTGTAGAATGCATGTATCAGACATGTGGTGTGTGACACAGGAAGAAGCTGTACTCTATGTGCAACAAATGCACCTTAAATTATTGGTCAGCCGTATATGAAAAGTGCTGCACAGCTGTCATGAAATGGACAACCTTCATGTTGTTGGTGCCAAACATACCTCATACCTCATTTGTTTAAAAAGATTGAGTAGTTTTCACATTAAAAAGTTGGAGACATTACTTTTCAGCACATCTTTGTAAGTATGATATTCCTCAGAGAAGGATGCTTATTATGGGGTTCCGTATGGTTTACTGTCTCATAGGTTCAAGGTTTAAGGAACTAGTAAAGCATTATAAATCAGTCAATACATAATTAAATATCTGGAGAACAGTAACAAGCCCTTGAACTGTAAAAACTGGTATTAAAAAAACTTATCAGAGAAAAATCTGATATCAGCATGTCCATCCTATGTAAAGCCTTGGTTGAACTTTCTCCTTATGAGAGTCTTGAAGAATTATTTGTTTAAATTGAGGGGTCCAGTAGAAAAGGGGCACATACCACCTGCGCAGTGATTTTGTGATTTTGGTACAGGAAGACAGCCAATGCCATCTAGCATCGGAGGTGGGAACTTTTAGCAGAGTGACATGTGCCGATTCCTTTAAAGAGAGAGTGTTATATTTGCTGTTATTTGGGACTGACGCATTCCCAGTGAAAAAGAGGCCCATGCCAATTGTATCTCTGTGTCTCATGAGTCGATTTGTCTCATTGGTTGACTTGTTTCGGAAAGCCAATGAGAACGTGTTTCTCAGATGTTGTTCATGTGTTTCCAAGAGGGTGGCAATAGGTGTTGCTATTAATGTTACGCATGAAGAAAATGCAATAGTAATGTAAACAAAACAAAATCGTAAAGAAATGAGTGGAAAGATAATGAAACGAAGGGGTTAAGAAACAGTGGAAAACAATATATCCTGAAAAAATAAGATTGTGGCCTAGAAAGTGTTTCGTAGTGCCAGTGATCCATGTTGAAAACTAGTTTCTGCAAATACTCAGCATTGAATGAAGAACTGAAGGAGGCAATATTTATTGAGTTTTATCAGTTGGGACATTATAACAAGCAAAATACTTATTTATATGGATTAGTGTGGCCTAATAAGTGCAAAAAAGTGTATCCAAAGAAGAGGAAGGTTCCAACAGTAAGCCAGAGGACTGTTTCTTTCAGGTATTTTATTTGTAACACTTCATTTACTGAGGTTGAAGTGTGTAGGACTGCATTTTTAGCTTTTCATGCCATTTCTGTTACACGTTTGAGGACTGTCCATAGCAATGAAGAATGTGACACTGAGAGTCACGAATCTACAACACATGTATCTGTACATACACCTAGACGGGATAGAAGAGGCAGGCATTCTAACAGACCTCATGGCATTGATAACAAGAGAAAAAATAAATTTAGAAATCACATTGAAATGATTCCAAGGTACACATCACATTATAGTCAAACACAGAATCTGAACAAGTCCTACATAACCTCTGTTCAATCGATTACTGGAATGTATCCTTTGGACTGTGAAGATGTTAAAAATACAGATGAAGTCCCAGTGCAACAACATGTGTATGAAACCGTTTTCAACTAGGAATATAATATTGGTTTTAAATTGCTGTTGAGTGATACATGTCGTATTTGTGATTCTGCTAAGGCACATAATAACAGCGAATCCACAGACATCAAACTACACTTTGAGAAAGCTGAAGCTGCATATAGTGCCCCGAAAAGTGATTCAAATGAATCAAAACAGGACGGTAGTGATGCACTTGTTTTGTGCATGGACAACAAGCATTGCCAACACCATATATTTTGATGGAAACTGAGATATATATATATATATATATATATATATATATATATATATATATATATATATATATATATACACAACTTTGGATGTATAATTTCTGTATTCACCATTGTAGTGATGAGAAGACAGTGATGTGTGTCTGGTCTGAGAATGTTGCATCTAGAGGGGCCAATGAAGAAGTAGGTAACTGCATTTTAAAGGCTTTAGACATGGTGAAGGAAGAACATCATTGAACACTCATCATTTGTTCTGATTTGTGTGTTGAAAGAAATAAAAACTATATTATCCTATGTCTACGGTTGTACCTCCTTGATAAAAACTGTTTTGATGTAGTTGAGCACAAGTTTCTCCAGTTGAGAAGCTGAAAAGAAAGGCACAGGATGTGTACAGTCCAGCAAAATGGGTTGAAGAGCAAGCAAAAGAACCCATTAATTGTGGTTGAAATGAAGAAAGACGACTTTGTGTCTGTGTCGTCTATAATGAACAGTTATCATCAAACGTAACGTTACTGTTGACAAAAAGCCTGCAGACATCAGAAATGCAATGGTGTTTAGATTAGTGTGTGGTGAACATTCTGTATATATCAAATATTCACACAGTCAAACTGACAAAACCTGTACGAGTTAGTGTATAGAAGTGTCATGGACGATTTATGAAGCTTGCAGACTGCCAGTTAGTTCCTAAGTATCCAAATGGATGTCAAATTAAGGCAACAAAGTTCAAGGACCTTCAAAGCTTACTGCAATTTCTGCCTCCAATATATTCAAGTTTTTATCAGTCATTGATAAGTGATGGTGATGGTAGTGACGATACAATGGAACTGGAAAACATTGATGAGGAATTTCACTATTAATGACATGCTATGTAACATGTCTACATATCCAGGATTTCATTTTCTGTACATTAAATTGTAATAAAGTTGCTTAATATTTAATAGTATTAGCAAAACACCATCTAGTTACTGTAACAACTGTTGATATCACAGCAGGAATTCACATTACTATACAAAATCATATTTCCTTAATCCCTATTTCCTGACACAACGTACTCTGGTGGCATGTGCCCCTTTTCCACTGAGCCCCTCAATTGTTAAAGACCATTAAAAATCCAAGATCACACAAAAGACTTTTTATTCAAGGCAATCAGTTTCAACAGTCTTAGTTGTCATTTTCAGGTCTTAAACATTTTTTAAAAAGTAAAATGCATTAATTTTATGCTGAACCTCATGCACAAGATGTCAAGCGAAAAAAACTCAGCACATTATAAATCAAACAATGGAAAATCCAGGATGGAATGTAACAATACCAGAGAAGGAAAGTTGCTACTCACCATATAGCGGAGATGCTGTGTTGCGATGGGCACAATAAAAAGATTCACACAATTAAAGCTTCCAGCCATTAAGGCCTTCTTCGTCAGCAGTAGACACACACACACACACACACACACACACACACACACACACACACACACACACACACAATCAGCAGTCTCAGAGAGCAAGACCACACTGCAAACAGCAGCACCAGTGGATGATGGGAGTGGCGACTGGGTGGGGATAAGGATGAGGCTGGGGCAGGGAGGGGGAGGGATAGTATGGTGGGATTGGTGGACAGTCAAGTGCTGCAGTTTAGACGGAGGGCTGGAGAGAAGATGCGGAAGGTGACGGAGTAAGTAGCGGAAAGGAGAGAAATAAAAGAAATTAAAAGACTGGGTGTGATGGTGCAATGACAGCTGTGTAGCCCTGGAATGGGAACAGGGAGCGGGCTGGATGGGTGAGGACAGTGACTAACAAAGGTTGAGGCCAGGAGAGTTATGGGAACATAGAATGTATTGCAGGGAAAGTTCCCACCTGCGCAGTTCAGAAAAGCTGGTGTTGGTGGGAAGAATCCATATGGCACAGCCTGTGAAGCGGTCATTAAGTTGAGGGATATCATGTTTGGCAGCATGTTCAGCAACAGGGTGGTCCACTTGTTTCTTGACCACAGTTTGTCGGTGGCTGTTCATGCAAACAGACTGCTTGTTGATTGTCATGCCTACATAGACTGCAGCACTGAGGTTGCAGCTTAGCTTGTAAATCACATGATTGGATGCAAGGCCTGTCCCATACATCCTCCTACCACCACCTACTCCAGTCTGGTCACCGAGCGAGGTGGCGCAGTGGTTAGCACACTGGACTCGCATTCGGGAGGACGACGGTTCAATCCTGTCTCCGGCCATACTGATTTAGGTTTTCCGTGATTTCCCTAAATCATTTCAGGCAAATGCCGGGATGGTTCCTTTGAAAGGGCACGGACGATTTCCTTACCAATCCTTCCCTAACCCGAGCTTGCGCTCCATCTCTAATGACCTCGTTGTTGACGGGACGTTAAACACTAACCACCACCACCATCCAGTGCGGTCACTAACATCACCTATCCCATCAAAGGCAGGGCTACCTGTGAAACCAGTCATGTGATTTGCTAGCTAAGCTGCAACCTCTCTGCTGCATTCTATGTAGGCATGACAACCAACAAGCTGTCTGTCCGCATGATCGGCCACCGACAAACTGTGGCCAAGAAACAAGTGGACCACCATGTTGCTGAACATGCTGCCAAACATGATATCCCTCATCTTAATGACTGCTTCACAACCTGTGCCATATTGATCCTTCCCACCAAAACCAGCTTTTCTGAATTGCGCAGATGGGGAACTTTCCCTGCAATACATCCTACGTTCCCGTAACCCTCCTGCCCTCAACCTTCGTTTCTCACTGTCCTCACCCATCCAGCCCCTTCTCTGTTTCCATTCCAGCTCTACACAGCCGTCATTTCACTGTCACACCCAGTCTTTTAATTTCTTGTATTTCTCTCATTTCTCTCCTTTCCACTACTTACCCCCCTCCCCCCCTCCACACCTTCTCTCCTGCTCTCCGTCTAAACTGCATCACTTGACTGTCCGCCACTCCCACCATACTATCCCTCCCCCTCCCTGCCCCAGCCTCCTCCTTACCCCCACTCCCATCATGCACTGGTGGTGCTGTTCGCAGTGTGGTCTCAGCTCAGCTCTCTGAGACTACTGATGCGTGTGCAAGTTGTGTGTGTGTGTGTGTGTGTGTGTGTGTGTGTGTGTGTGTGTGTGTGTTTACTGCTGACAAAGGCCTTAATGGCCGAAAGCTTTAATTGTGTGAATCTTTTTATTGTGCCTATCGTGACTCAGCATCTCCGCTATATGGTGAGTAGCACTTTCCTTCTCTGGTATCAGCACATTATAAATGTTTGTTATCGCTAAAATATTTAAAAACACACAGCACCTTTTCCATATACATATTGCCCACAGATGCTTCTTACTTGATACAAATACGGTGCACAATAGCACATCTGTTAACATATGCTGACACATACCAAACAGCGTGTATGTATTGCTCACAGATGCTTGTTATATGATACAAACATAGTACACTTGATATGTGTCAGCATATGTAAACAGATGTGCTAATGTCTACTGTATTTGTATCATGTAACAAGCATCTGTGAGCAACATGTATATGGACATGGCCTTTTGGACAAGGTGCTGTAAGTTATTAAATATTTTAGCATTGACAGATGTTTATAATGTGCTGAGTTCTATCCACTTGACATGTTGTGCATGAGGTTCAGTGTAAAATGAACATGTTTTACTACTACAAAAAGAAAATGAAAAAGAAAAAGAAAAAATTAATATGTTTAAGACCTGAAGATGACAGCTAAGACTGTTGAAACCAGTTGTTTTTTTTTTTTGGGGGGGGGGGGGGGGAATTGTTCGATATTGGAATTTGAATGGTTTTTAAAAGATAAAGACCTTGGACTCCACTCATCATGTGGGTATTAGATGGCTGCAAGAGTCTTCAGAACAACCCTGTTCCCAACCTCTGTGCTGAGGTTTGGTCACCATTTTTATCCACCCTGTGGAAGTTTCTCTTTGTGTGACATGCATATAAGATCCTGTCACTCGTACAGTCTCCAGCTTCTGATCCTCTTGTTTGACCAGCAGCACAACTTTGTATGTAAATCGAATAAGGGCAAGAAGACTGTGATTAAAGTCAAGGAGTAACTTATGAACCTCAGTGTGGTGGACCTAAATGTTTTAACACAGAATTGAAGCAAGTATGCTCCCTGATTAATAGATGAATTTAGTCTTCAATGCAGAGCCCTTTGCAGTCGTAAAGGCACAGGAGCACATGTGCAGTCGATGGAATACTTTTTGTGTCTGTTCTATGTGCCCTACAGACCATTCAGCAGGTGTATCCAACAGTTGAAGTAAATACAAGTCATACAAGACACCCATCATGTACTACAATGGCAAGGGAAATAAGTGGCATTCTGCCGGGTATTGAGCCATACAAGAATCTAGTGAAATGATCAGGCTACATGGCAGCAAGGGATACATGCTAGGAAAATAATGTACTCCCTATTGGGTACTATTATTTCACCTTTGAAGAGGAGAGTTACATGCCAGTGATGTAATTGAGTGGCTGGAGGTAGAAAACAACGAACTAAGACTAATGTTGGCAACAGTTTTGCTGTCATAATCATCCCTCCAGACACAAAGACTGAAAAAGGGGACTTTAATCTGTTTGACAATATAATGGTATCCTCAGATACAGGCACCTCCTGTGGTGTGAGGACCTATCAGTTTGCACTACTTGTGGCACATTCATGTACCAAATTGCATTTTATATTTTTACAAGAGGACACTAGTTTTTCTTGATAACAATTTGTCCACTATTTTAAGTAACAATGAGATGAATGTGGAAAAGGTTTTAAAGTTTTGTGTCTTGAGAAGACTCCTGCTCAGTTTACTCAATGGGGTATTTTAAGGGGTCTCAGAGTGGTTGGTGCATCAGTTTTCAGTTTTCAGTCAGTGATCAAACCAGTCACAATTATTGGAACCAAAGCTTTGTAATTTTCACTGTGTGTTCATTTATTTTGTTTAATGCTTATTAAGTTTCTTTTAATGTGCATGTATAGAACTGTTAACCAAGTTTTACGTGTTCTCAGAGTGGCTTGCTCTTTCCTTTTATTAGTGGTCAGCCAGATGCATGTACCTGGGGAAAAACTTAACTACATTTTTCAACTAATTGTCATTTTCTGTCAGCATTTTTTGTTATTACTGTGTTATAATTTTATTAAGCTGTGAAACACACACACACACACACACACACACACACACACACACACACACACACACACCCACACCCACACCCACACCCTATTCGTCCTTTTTACTACCCATTTTAATTAATTGATAAGCAAGTGATTGTTATTGTCACACAATCTGTTAAATCTCTAATATATGCTAATGGGCAACTGTCTCAAGAGAGAGATGGGCATCATGAAACCATCATAATCATAATCATAATCATAATCATAATCATCATCATCATCATCATCATCATCATCATCAGTTTAATTCACCACATTTTTTGCTAATTCCCCCCTCCCCTCCACCTGCTCTCTCTCTCTCTCTCTCTCTCTCTCTCTCTCTCTCTCTCTCTCTCTCTCTCTCTTGCATGTTGTGTTTCTGCAATGGATCTTCTGTTGAGCTGAGTGTGATGTGCATTTTAAATTTACATCATATGTCAAATCTCTTAGTCAAACAACAGGAAAGGATCAAAATTCAATTTCCATTGGTTACAAGGTTGCAGAATAATTTTTTCACTTTCAAGTAGAGTGTATGCTGTTTTGAAACTGTGATAGATCACAACTATGTGCTGGACTATGACCCAAACCAGGAACTATGCTTGGAATCAATCTTCAAACTGTGGCCCATTTTCTCACATTCTTCTAGGAGTGATAGTCCAGCTAGAAGTGTTTCTATGAAGTTTGAAAAGTAAATCTGCACTGATACAATTAGTTCCTTGATTGTCAGTTATGCATCATGCCTCTATAGCACAGTGGTTAATAACATTGTGTGCAAGAAACGAGGTTCCAGGTTTGTGTCCCAGTCTGGCAAACAGTTTAAATGTATCAGGAAGTTTCAATGACACGATTACAGAGACCGAGCACTTTAGACAAAGATGATGCAGAAAATTAGTTGTGGCCTATTCTGACAAACCATAATAGCAGGTTTAGGGAAACTGATGAAAATCTTCATCTCTTGGTTGAACAATGTGTCATTGTTCACGTAATCTGTTTTGGGTGACAGTTGAGCTGTGAGCCAGGAATGCACTGCTTCTTTCACTGCTTAGTCCGAGGCAATTCAGCGACCCCTTAATGCCTGTTTGAATGGAGTGAACAAGTGATAGTCAAGATCGGAACTATATGGAGGATGGTCCAGTACTTCAAATTTGAGTGTCTGGAGCGTTTCAGCAGTTTGGGCAGCAGTATGCAGATGGGCATTGTCGTGCAACAACACAACACCTTTTGACAACAATCCTCGGCGTTTGCTTCGAATTGCAGCTTTAGCCTGGCAGTAAGCATCTCACTGTAAATTACACTGTTTATTGTTGTGCCTATTTCCCCATAATGTTCAAGTACTAGACCTTGTGCGTCACAAGAAACTGTAAGCATTAGTTTTCCTGCAGATGGTTGGGTCTTGAACTTTTCCTTGCATGGTGAATTTGGATGTGTCCATTCCATACTCTGCCGTTTACTCTCCGGCTCGTAATGATGGATCCATGTTTCGTCACCAGTAATGATCTTGTCTAAGAAGTTGTCCCCTTCGTTACCATAGTGATCCAAATGTTTTTTGCAGATGCCCAAGCGCATTTGTTTATGCAACTGTGCAAGTTGTTTTGGGACTCATCTTGCACAAACTTTATGAAACCCAAGTCTGTTGTGGATGATTTTGTAGGCAGAACAGTGACTAATTTGCAGATGATGTGCCACTTCATCAGTAGCTAATTGTCTGCTTAAGAGAATCATTTTACGTGAATGCTCAATAGTCTCTTCATTTGTGACGGTAAACAGTCGTCCGGCTCCTTCATCGTGCGTAACATTTGTGTGACCATTTCAGAATTTTTCATTCCATTTGTAGACACTATGTTGTGGCAAAACACTGTTTCTGTACTGTATCGAAAGTCTTCGATGAATTTCGGTCCCTGATATGCCTTCCAACCACAAAAAGATGGATCACTGAATGTTGCTCTTCTTTGGTGCAAATAGACAGGAGAGCAGCCATAATTAACAGCATGGCAGCAATAACGAAACTAACTTAGCAGCTTGAAAATTGCGAAGATATAACAGCAAATAAACAAAGCATGTGTCAACAATGTAAAATGACAGTACTACCAAAATAAACAAAAATATAACTAAATTGTGGATAATAATTGACTTAACCACGTATATTAAATGTAGGTATACAGTTTGATTTTTGGGGATTTTTGTCCATCTCTGGTACAAATGTGAAAGTGTTGTGTTTATACATCAGTCATATGTAGCAATGTTTGATTAAGCATCAGAATTAGTAAATTTTAAGAAATTATTAATTATACTATAAGATGAAACGGTATCCATGCCATGTAACTGTTTTTAACGAATGAAGATAATCTGAAAGATGTTAAAGAGAGGATGCGCAAACGTTCTAGGTGGAATATGGCGCATGTGCTGTACTATTAGTAGAAGTTAAGTTTTCTTTCCCCTTATTTCATTTTGTGTACAAAATTTCTGCATGTGTTAAACAAAAGAAATTTCATGGTTATGTGCAGTGACGGAACATATCACTTTTCATGCTTTTCAGATGGTATGAGCTAAAAAGTAAGCCTGGTAAGGAGAAACAGAAGCACAGGGGAGAACTTGAAGTGAAAGTAACATTTATAGTGAAAGCTGGAAGCCTCACCGATCTAAGTAAAAAAGAAAAACACAAGTCCCTTGGACAGTTGTCTCACATGGCACAATCTGTCGGTATGTTTATTGTTTTGCCTATTTATTTTTTGTAATCTCTTATCATGGTATACTGCTACAGTGAATCAAATATAAACCAGATTTTGTAATAAATTTATTAATATTTAATCTTGAGAAAAAGTCATACACAAGAACTCATTTTTATTTATAGTCTCCTGAACAGGAAACACATTTTTCACAATAGATAGCCAATTTCTTGATCGCATTTTTGTAAAATGAGCATGGTCGCAACAGCAGGCAGTTGCACATGAACAACTCAATAGTGTCCTCATTGTTAAATCTGTATCTTCTTGACTGCTTGCTTTAGTGGACCAGAGAAATGAAAATTGCAGGGCAATAAGTTGTACTATCAGAGGATGTTCTCGTGTGGTCCAGAACAGTTTCTGAAATTTTTTTATTGAGTTCAGGCAGGTATGTGGGGTCAAGATTGCCATGAAGCATGATCACATCCCAGATTGAAAGTACACTTTATTTCTGATGATAAGTGTGCACGGTACGACACTCTGGGAGAAAATCAATGAGAAGAACTCCTTTGAAATGAAAAAAAGTCTGTTCTAAGAACCTTTCCCTCAGAGAGATGGTTTCTGTCTGTGATGGGTGCAGATATGTCCTTTTACACCATTTCATGCCACTGTTTTTTGATTCTGGGGTGTAGTGATGCACCCACGTTGCATCACAGGTCACAGTCCAGTGCAAAAAAATGTTCCCCTTCAGTTTGGTAGCATGTCAGTAGCCGTTTGCACACCACGAGATAGTGAAAGTTGTGCCCTGCAATGAGAAGATGAGGCACCCACCTTGCAAACACTTTCTGAAATCCAAGGTTGTCAGTAGTAATTGCCTGAGCACTACCGTAATTGATGCCAACCTCAGTAGCAATTTCGGCAACTGTTATTTGGCAATCGCCTTCAGTAAACTGGCTAATAATGTGAATACTTTCCTCAGCCATGCTGGTCCTTTGGTGATGTTAGTAAGCTGTGTTCTCAACTGTTTGTTGTCCTTTAGAAAACTGTTTGTGCAATATGTACACATGAATCTTTCTCAGCTCTGAACTGTGCTGCAAGTCTCTTCAAAATTTCATACAGTTTTACACTCTCTGTTGTGAGAAACTTTGTAATAATGCATTGCACAACAGATGATGGTACCTCTTGGTCTGACATTGCAATTCTGACTAAAGAAATGGCACAACAACATTCTAACTGGGCAGAACAATCACTGGAAACAAAAGCAGCAATTAGCAGTTAGCAAAGATCGTGCTGCTCTCTGTTCAGTAAATGACACGTAAAACAAAATTTCCAGTTTATATTTAATTCACCTTAACATCATGATGTTATCTGTGTTGTAGATCTTACACCAAATTTATATTATTGTTACACTGATTAAATGACCGTACCATCAAATAGTCATAAACTTTATGTACTGGAGGAAAGGGAATGGATATTGATTTTTGGCATTCTAGAACTAAAGCTATATAATTTTTAAACTAGATGAAATAGTGCATTAAACTTGATAGATTTGGAAAAGGAAAAGTTGGAAATAATATCGAATGAGGAGAGAGGAAGAGAAGGGACTTACAGAAGAAAAATGGGTTTAAGACTGTGGTCTGCAAAGCAGCAAGATTAAATTTCAGGTAGTATCAGTCACTTTTGTGGAAGAGTAAAGAGTAAAGGAATTAGGCAAATGATAAAACAGTGGATTACGATATGAATTGGAGAGATTTTATAACTTCAAGAGCTAGTGGTGATTGCAGTGATGAAAAAAGATGAAAGAGTGTAACAGCAGGACAGGAAAAAAAATCTAATGGTAACTAAACGCAGGTGTATGATTTGATTATTGTATATTTATTTGTCTCTTACCATCTGCAGAGTGTGAAACATTGAACCTGAAGAAGGAAAATCATATGACATTCATGATGAAATGAAATATGCACTGAGCGCCCTGGTGTGGGACAGCAGAGAATGATTTTCTGCTATTGCCAGTGGGCAACTAAACACATTGAATTAGGATTTCCATGTATCACAGAATACTACAAAAATGACAGTTCAAAAATTTGCGTTTTCTGCAGCTAAACTTAAAGTGCATATCAGATGGGAACACAGTTTCAGACATGGACTTCATATTTGCACTTCAGATTTGTTCCTGCACAGGAGTGTTGCACATACAATTAATGTGTGTTGCTGGTAATGATTTTCGTGTTAGCTATATAAATAGAAGTTTGTGGGGTTGAGTGAAATGCTATCTACATCCATAAGTTGCTGTTCAAAATGGCAACTGCAAATTTTTGATCTTCATCCATGGATATTGAAATTTTGTGAACAATTTTAACACGTTCTCTAAACTGCAGTTCTAATAGTAGGATTGCACTTGGACCTGATTGATCTTTCATGGAAGTGCACACACTGCTCTGTGAAGCGTTGCTGTAATTTAACAGCTGAATTCATCTCCATCTCCATTAACCTGCCTCTGTGTCGCACAATTTAAGACATTTTGAAGAAGAAAGTTTGTGCATACGATTTTCTCCTTCCTGTAAAAATAGAGCCAAACTTCTTTCAAATTGTCGGTTTCAATTTATTTTCATTCGTTAATATATATCTCACCTTGCTTCACCTTGTGTGAAATTTCATCCATGTTGATGTGCTCTCAGTAATCTTAGCTTTAATACACACTTTCAGGCTCATTCAAGCACTATAAAACATTTCCCGAGGGAAACAGAAAGTTAGCAGTAAGGAACAAACTTCAACTTTAATGACAGATAAGATCTCAGCAAACACAGTCATGGTGTGTCAGTAAAGCAGAGAGAGGAGGAGATTAGTGCTTAACATCCCATCGACAATGAGGTTATTAGAGACAGAGCGCAAGCTCGGATTAGGGAAGGATGGGGAAGGAAATCACCTGTGCTCTTTCAAAGAAACTACCCTGCATTTGCCTGAGGTGATTTAGGGAAATCATGGAAAACCTAAATCTGGATGGCCAGCCACGGGTTTGAACCATCATCCTCCAGAATGCGAGTCCACTGACAGTAAAGCAGTTGGTGCCAGAGAGTAGTGCCAGTTTTTATCCGTCCTTGCCGCCGATCTTTGCTGCTGCTTCTTGTACTCACATACAGTCAAAATCAAGTAACAGTCACAATCAAGTATCTGTCTCGGACATAGCTGAAGTCACAACCATGGAAAGCCCTTCTGCATGTTTGGAGCTCCATACATGTATTGCTTCCATTAAATCCAATCAAAAAGACCATTTTTATGAGTGCATACAGAAACAGAAGAATTAATAATCAGTGTTCTTAAATGTATCATTGACTGGTTTTCTGTGAATGGTCCTGCCCGTAATTTTAAAAAGACACTGCATATTCAGTTCTGCACATCTTGGGGTACTCCCCCGTGCGGGTTCGGGGGTAAGAATAGGCCCGCGGTATTCCTGCCTGTCTTAAGAGGTGACTAAAAGGAGTCTCAAACATTTCGGCCTTATGTGATGGTCCCCTGTCAGGTTTGATCTCCATATCTCAAAATTTTTCTGAAGAGCGAGCCGATTGGGGAAGGGCGCCTTACTTGGTGCATTGTCTCCATCTTGCGTTGAGAACTTTCGTCAGCTTATTCATCGTTGCATTGCAGTCCTGCCCGCTCTCCATCTCTTGGGCATGGATATGCTCGTGCGTGCACTTTCTGCACTGACGGCGACCATGGACCACATGTCACCTAGCATCCAGCACGGTAGCCAGTCCGTTGTGGTGGGGCCGCCATGTACCCTGTTGGTTGTAGCCCCCTGACAACACAGGGATCGCTCTACTGATGCCTGCGCCGTTAACTCCCCACGTATGCCAAGGAGTAGATGCCCATCACCCTGGGGCATCGGGACTCCCGGCAATGGCCATCCTGCCAGGTGGCCTTTGCTGTGGCTGGGTGGTGCCCATGGGAAGGCCCCTTGGTCGGAGTAGGTGGCATCAGGGTGGATGACACGCACTGAAGTGTGGCACATCTTCTCTTGCTGGTGGCCAGCCACCAGCAATCTCTAAGCGTTCGAGGGCCCATTTTAAAGGTAACGTTTGTGACCCCAAATCGTTCCCCTCCCTCGCCACACCATGGGAGGAACGAAAGGCATTGAATGAAAGTGAGACGTATTCGCCCAGGTATCTTGTCTGTACCAGAGCTGATGGGGAATCCTTTATATCCGTGAAACCTCAGTTCTTTGTAGAGCATTTAGAGGACAAGTTTGGGGAGGTGGAGGGCTTGTCCAAAATGCGGTCAGGATCGGTGTTGATAAAAACGGCATCCTCCGCCCAGTTGCAGGCCTTGCTCGCTTGTAATAAGCTGGGGGATGTCTCTGTTACTATCACACCCCATAAAAGTTTGAATATGGTTCAGGGCATTATCTTTCACAGGGATCTCCTTTTACAGTCCGATGACGAGCTGCGCGCCAACTTAGAGCGACAAGGTGTCCATTTCGTCCGGCGTGTCACTGGGGTCCGAGAGATCATCAAGTTGCCTCCGGTGCCTTCATCTTGGGATTCGAGGGTGACACATTACCTGAGAAGGTCAAGCCATATATCCCTCCCCCGATGCGGTGCTTCAAGGGTTGGAAGTTCGGCCATATGTCTTCACACTGTGCTTCCAGCCTCGTATGTCGCGATTGTGGTCGACCATCCCATCCTGATACTCCCTGTGCCCCGCCTCCCATCTGTGTCAACTGCGGAGAGCACCATCCGCCTTGCTCGCCAGACTGTCCAATTCTGCAGAAGGAACGGAAAATCATGGAAATCAAGACCCTGGACCAACTGACGTACACTGAGGCTAAGCAGAAATATGATCGGCTTCATCCAGTGCGTATGACATCTTCTTATGCCGCAAATGTCACTCCTGCTACAGTTCCACCAGCTCCAGTCAGCTCTCAGAGTCGAAGGACCACACCTGCCCCTTTGATGGTGGGGGGTATTAAACTCCCTGTTGCTCCTGCTCCATCTACTTCAGGAGCAAGCCCCCCCCCCCCCCCCCCCCCCAACCATCGGGGACATCAGTTCCCCCTTCCCAGCCAGAGAAGTGTAAGACTTATTCGGCTCCTCTTGCCAGGAAGGGGTCCCTTGGGGACCTCCCTTCGCAAGTTCTGACTGGTACACAAGCGGCCACCCGCAAGTGGCTCAAACAACCACTCGTCCCTGGTCGTAGGGCCTCGCGGTCATCGTCCGTCCCAGAGACTGACCCAGTGTAGCCCTCCCAGCCTGAACCACCGAAGGCACAGCGAGATAAGCCGAGAAAGAAAAAGGTACCCAAGAATCCTGACATTGCGGTGGCACTCGTCCCACCACTTCCTACAAGCTCAGCGTCTGAGGGCGAGGTCGAGATTCTGGCGTCTGCTGAAGACCTTGATCTCACCGGTCCCTCAGACACCATGGATGTCACTCGCGCGGGAACTGAATCGGTGGCAGCGAGTGAACGAGCGGCGTAAATTGCCTTCCTAGTCCCTTCATGCCCTTCTCAGCCATGGACAATACCATCCTCCAGTGGAACTGCAGCGGTTTCTTCCACCATCTAGCTGAGCTCCAACAACCTATCAGCCTTCACCCTTTCTTCTGCATTGCTATTCAGGAAACTTGGTTTCCAGCAATGCGAAGCCCCGCCCTCCGTGGCTATCGGGGTTATTATAAGAACCGGGCAGCTTATGAAAGGGTGTCTGGTGGCGTCTGCATATATGTCCTTAACTCTCTTCACAGCGAGTCTGTCCCTCTAGAAACACATTTAGAGGCTGTCACTGTTCGGGTGTGAATGCCACAGGCTGTTACTGTCTGCAGTCTTCACCTTCCACCGGATGGTGATGTCGCGCAGCATGTCCTGGCTGCGCTGATAGCCCAATTGCTGCCACCTTTCTTGTTACTGAGCGACTTCAACGCCCATAGCCCTCTGTGGCGTGGGTCGGTGGCAACAGGTCGAGGCGCCACCATTGAGCATTTATTGGCACAGCTCGATCTTTTGCTTTTAAATGATGGTTCCTTCACACACTTCAGCGTGGCGCATGGCACGTACTCCGCCATCGACCTTTCAGTCTGCAGCGCCTTAGCCTCTTACTGTCTGTTGACTGGAGTGTGCATGACGACCTGTGTGGTAGTGACCACTTTCCGATCTTTCTGTCACTGCCACAGCATTAGTCTTCTGGGGGGCCTTGCCGGTGGGCTATGAGTAAGGCTGACTGGGACTTGTTTTCCGCCACTGCCGCTATTGAGCCTCTCTCTAGTGATGACATTGATGCAGTGGTTCAATCGGTCACCACCGGCATCGTTACTGCCACCAAATCTGCCATTCCCCATTCTTCTGGGTCCCATCGGCAACGGACTGTGGATTGGTGGTCGCCTGATATCGCTGAAGCGATTAACGATCGCCGGCGGGCGCTCCAGCGTCACAAGCGGCATCCCTCCATCGAACACCTTATCGCCTACAAACAGCTTCGTGTGCGAGCCCGCCGCCTTATCCTCCAACGCAAGCAGGAGTGCTGGGAGCGGTATGTCCCCCCCCCCCCCCCCCTCCCCGCCCCCCATTGGCCTCCATGTCACTCCGTCGCAGGTCTGGGCCAAGATTCGACGCGTCTACGGCTATCGGACCCCTGTCAGCGTCCCTGCGCTCTCAGTGAATGGAGCAGTTTGTACTGACTCCGTCGTCATTGCAAACCGCTTAGCAGAGCATTTTGCTATGAGTTCCACTTCTGCGAATTACCCCCTGGCCTTCCGCTCCATTAAAGAGTGGATGGAACGTCAGAGCCTTTCGTTTCGCACCCACCATCCAGAATCGTACAATGTTCCATTCAGTGAGTGGGTATTTCTCAGTGCCCGAGCCGCTTGCCCTGATACTGCTCCTGGGCCAGATGGCATCTACTGTCAGCTGCTGAAACACCTTTCAGTGGATTGCCAGCAATGGCTCCTCGACCTTTACAACTGTCTCAGGGTCGAGGGTGAGTTTCCGTCACAATGGTGGGAAAGTATCGTTATCCCCATTCTGAAACTAGGCAAGAACCCTTTGGAGGTGGACAGCTACCGTCCCATTAGCCTCACCAACATTCTTTGCAAGTTGCTTGCACGGATGGTGAGCCGGCGCTTGAATTGGGTTCTGGAGTTTCGGGGCCTTCTTGCTCCATCTCAGGATAGGTTCCGTAAAGGCCACTCCGCCGCCGACAATCTGGTGAGCCTGGAGTCGGCCATTCGTACTGCCTTTGCCCGCCGTCAGCACCTGGTTGCTGTCTTTTTTGACATGCGGAAGGCGTACGATACGACATGGCATCATCACATCCGTTCTACGCTTCACGGATGGGGTCTTCAGGGCCCTCTGCCAATCTTTATCCGCAATTTTCTGTCGTATCGTACCTTCCGCGTGCAAGTTGCGATCTCCCATAGTTCCTCCCGAGTTCAGGAGAACAGTGTGCTACAGGGATCTGTTTTAAGTGTCAGCCTTTTTTTAATAGCCATTAACGGGCTTGCTGCGGCGGTGGGAACGGCTCATCGTCCTTGTATGCTGACGACTTCTGCCTTTTCTACAGCTCTATTGGCATTGCAGCTGCTGAATGTCAGTTACAGGGCACTATCCGTAAGGCGCAGTCTTGGGGTGTAGCTCATGGGTTCCAGTTTTCGGCAGCCAAGACCTGCGTTATGCATTTCTGCCGGTGACGCACTGTCCACTCGGAGCCGCGGCTTTATCTTGAGGGCGAATTCCTTGCAGTGGTGGAGTCACATAGGTTTCTGGGGGTGGTTTTTGATGCTCGGTTGACTTGGCTGCCTCATATTCGGCAGCTTAAACAGATGTGTTGGCGGCATCTAAATGCTCTGCGCTGCTTGAGCCACACCCACTGGGGCGCCAACCGATCTACCCTGTTACGGCTCTACCAGGTGTTAATCCAGTCCCATCTGGATCATGGGAGCCTGGCTTATGGCTCAGCATCCCCATCTGCATTGCGGGTCCTGGACCCAATCCTCCACAGCGGGATACGCCTTGCCACTGGTGCTTTCCGGACCAGCCCTGTGGACAGCATACTTGTGGAGGCAGGTGTTCCTCCACTGCGGTTACGACGCCAACAATTACTGGCTGCTTATGCTGCCCCTGTTTTTAGCTTGCCCGGGCATTCCAGTTATCATATCGTGTTCTCGCAGTCAGTCGTCCATCTCCCTGAACGTCGGCCCAGGGCTGGATGTACGATCGCGGTCCACATCCGAGAGCTGCTCTCCAGGCCTGGGGCTTTACCTCTTCCGCCTCCTTTCCTGGCACCTCTGCATACACCCCCGTGGTGTGTGCCTCGTCCTCTCCTTCATCTGGAATTGGCACAGGGCCCGAAGAACTTAGTCCCTCCGGAGGCCGTCCGCTGCCACTTTCGTTCCATCCTCGCAACGTATCATGGCTCTGGCATTGTTTACACTGACGGCTTGATGGTTGCTGGTCGTGTCGGTTATGCGCTAACTCTAGGGGACTATTCTAGGCAACGTTCATTGCCGGCTGGTTGCAGCATTTACACTGCTGAGCTGGTCGCCATCTTTCGTACCCTAGAGTATATCCACTCCTGCTCAGGTGAGTCCTTCGTGATCTGTAGTGATTCCCTGAGTGGTGTACGAGCTCTCGACCAGTGTTTTCTTCGTTCTCGTCTGGTGATGGCTATCCAGGAGTCCCTGCATACTCTTGCCCTTTGCAGCCTCTCTGTGGTCTTTGTTTGGACCCCGGGCCATATTGGGATACCCGGAAATGAAATTGTTGACCGCCTGGCGAAAGAGGCCATCAGTGAACCATCTCTGGACATTGGCCTCATAGAGGCTGATTTGTGAGCAGTCCTCTGTTGAGAAGTTTTTGCACTTTGGGATGCTGAATGGCGCGATCGGACCATGCCCAATAAACTCCGTGCCATAAAGGAGACGACAACTGTGTGGCTGTCCTCTATGTGAGCCAACCGCAGGGACTCTGTCATCCTTTGTCGGCTCTGCATTGGGCATACCTGACTGACACACGGTTATTTACTGTGTCGTGAGGACCCACCTCTTTGTCGTTGTGAGGCGGCCTTGACGGTGTTCCATATTCTGTTGGAGTGCGCCCTTTTAACTGTGCTCAGGCAGACGTTTGCGCTGCCTGATACGCTCCCTGCCCTTTTAACTGATGACTCTGCAATAGCGCACTTAGTTTTGCATTTTATTCGGGCAGGGGGCTTTTATCGCTTAATGTAAGTGTGTGTCTTTTTGTGTTGATTCTGGCTTATGGCCTACGATTTTAGACTGATTTTTTAAATGTGTTTCTCGGTGGTTGGCTTCTCCTTTATTGTTTCTATGGTCGGCCAACCACTGTCACACTCTTTGTGATTTTAGTTCGTCTTGTCTGGTCTTTGTCTGAGTTTCTCTTGTTCTGTGTCGTCTGTCATCTATTCTGTTGATCGTTTTTATTCTCTGTGGGTGTTTTTAGTATTTGAAAAAAGGGACCGATGACCGTAGCAGTCTGGTCCCTTTAATCCCACAAACAAACATCTTAGGGTACTACACCAGTGTTAAGTAGAACACATGGCGAGGAAATAATAAATAGGGTGAAAACTCTAAAATTCTTAGGTGTTCACATTGATGATGATGATTTAAACGGGAAAAACCCCACGTTTTGGAACTCCTAAAACAACTTAGTTCAGCCACATTTGCACTTAGGATCATTGCAAATCTTGGGGAGAGACAAATCAATAAACTACCATATTTTGCATAGTTTCAGTCAATAATGTCATATAGAATAACAATCTAGGGTAACTCATCTTTAAGAAAGAAAGTCTTCTTTGCTCAAAAACGGACTGTAAGAGTAATGTACAGTGCACATACATGATCATCTTGTAGACATCTGCTTAAGGATTTGGGCACTCTTGACTATTGCTTCACAGTATATTTAGTCCCTCATGAAGTTTGTTGTAAACAATCCACTATGGTTCAAAAGAACAGTGACGTACATAATTACAATACCAGACAGAAAAATGACATTCATTACTCCACGTTAAGCTTGTCTGGAGCACAAAAAAGGGTGCATAATGCTGCAACGAAATTTTGTAGAACTCATCCAATGATAAAAAATGTCTGACTGGTAGCAAAGTAAAATTTGAAAACAAACTAAAAAAGTTTCTCCTTGACAGGTTGGTCTACTCTGTAGAAAAATTTCTGTTGTTGTAATGTTTAAAAGGTGGTGGGTACGAATAACTTACTCATATCTATAGGTATTAAGAAGAAAAATGAAAGAAAAAACTACTTTATAAATGTTCAGCATGTAGCCACATTTAAAAAATTGAGTTGTGGTGTGCATGATAAATTACTTGTTCCACTCCATTATGATATATCCTGCAAATGAGCCACGGGGAAAAAGTATGTAAACTGCTTATTATTTAAAAAATAATCACCATAACTATTAGTTGATTTATCCCACTGTGAGACACTCAGTGCCTTCGTGTAAAAATGTGTTCAGTTGCCTACAGAATGATGATTGTACCCAGGGATGCACCTCATCATCCAAAACAAATTGATGACTTTCTTCTGGGCTCCAAAAATATGGAAATTGCATGAGGAAGGATACAGACTATATGGAGAATGTGTAAGGACTTTCCACCAAAAATTCTGCCCCATACTCGTAACAACTTTGGCAGGCCTTCGATTTGGGATAAATGTATGAACAGTTACAGTGATTACTTTTGAAATAATAAACAGTTTACCTACCTTTTTTCCATCTACGTCATTTTCATTTGACTGCACCTTATATCTTTCCTAATAAAGGAAACATTGCTCATTAGATATTCATTTTTACATTATTATTATTATTATTATTATTATTATTATTATTATTATTATTATTATTCATTTCAATATGGTCAGGCTAACAATTGGAAGGTTTCGTCATTCAACTCACACAGTACAGACCTATCAAATATGTAAAACAACCATTTCATTTCTTAAGAAAAATCCAGTAACCAGTCGCTGTAAAGAATTAATTATTGTGAATCATTATCAGTTTTTAGAACAGTGTTCTCCCATTTATAGATGTTGCCAAAATCTTTTAGGTATTAAAATTAAGAGTCTTTAGTCAAGAAACGTATTAGCAAGTACTTATTTCAACCTTAACACATTATTTTCTTGTAAAAATCTACACCCGTAAAAGAGTGGTATGTTAAACACAGTGCGTGTTGTTTCATGTGTATTATATTAAAGAAAAACTTTGAGTATGAGAAATTCTAACTGTTATTTATTGCATTGCGTGGCCTCTTGAAACCAAGCTCATGGGGTAGGCTGTGAAAAGTATGTATTGAGCCATGCCTCCTACTCATGAAACTGTCTTTTGCTGTTTGAGCTACATTCATACTGTCCCCACAGGTGTGACCATTTTTTTCTTAAAACAGTTCTAGACGTGTAAGGATGTATTCTGTGACCATGTGTCATAGACACAAGGGTTCATTGGAATCAAAATAAATAAAGAGTTTATTAAATAACATAAAATGTAACAACTGTTCATTAAAAGATTTATTTTATATTTTGAAAGTTCTGTTCAGTCAGCTGTTGTTTTCCAATGAAAGAGGTCTATCAACACAATAATGGTAATACTATAGGTTTCTATGAAATTCCACAAGAAGTTGCCAGGCTTCATATATATATATATATAGTAATAACACTTTGTCTTAGTAGTTTGCCCCCTTATACATAGTATATTTCTCATAACAATAGAGGAAGTAAACACACAAGTCTATGTTGTTTACAGTATCACGACAATGCCGCCGTCCCCCCACCCCTCCCCGCCCCCCACGGGGCTCGCCACTCTTTGACGGGTTTGTGCTTGCCTACCATGGGGCCCCAGCCTTTGGAGCATAGTTTCTCTTCTGTACTGCATGTCTATCCACTTGCTTTTCCATTTCCCCTCCCTTAGGGAACATGTCTGGGATGTTTTTGGAACTGTGCTCTGCATTTTCAGTGGCCAATATTATAACAGTCTCTCCATTGTTTTTTGTTCCTTTTTTCTTTTTTGTACCACTTCTCCTATCCTTCCTCCACTTTGATGTTAGAGGTCCTTTTTTCTTCTTCCTCCCTGTGCGTTCCTGAAAACAAGCTCATGGTTCTGACCCATAACGGGTAACTGGGTAATGCATAATTCCTAACTCTGGGTTGACAGGTAGCGTCTGCAGGTACCCCCTGGTGCAGGCCATGCCCAGGGAGGAGTGATTTCCTGAGCTTCTACTTTCCCAAATTTCCGATTGGCCCCCCACTCAGATGTTCGGGAGGTGTGAACAATTAGGTGCACTCCATTCTGAAGGGCCCCCCAGTCAGAAGGAGTGCACCATCAGAGATGCTGGCAATCATGGGGATTTTCTCACAATAAGCCAATCATCTTCACAATCAACATCTACAGAACGGAAACTGAATGAGGCTAACAACTCAAAGACCCTGTCAGCTTCTCCATGGTTCTTCATGGTTTCACGTACTGAAGACGGTCAGTCCTTCGCTACGGTAAATCCGCTTATTATTCAGAAAGGTGTTGATGCAATTGCTGGGCCTGTGAAATTCTACTCTCATTTATGCAATGGCACTTTGCTTTTGGAGACTTCTTCTGATGCTGCCCTGTTCGTGTCAAGTCTCATGAAATGCTGAGTCCTTGCCGTGGTGTTATTTACACTAGGCTGCTCAATGGTCTGAGGCAGAAGTCTTAACATACTTCTCTGATCAGGTTGTCATCGCAGTCCGTCAGGTGATGAGAAGGGCAGATACCTCCTTAGTGCTCACATGCACTCTCTTTCTCACTTTTGATGTAGTGGTTCTTCCGTAAAATATCAAATATCAAAGCAGGTTATGAAGTTATCACATTCAGACTGTATATTCCATACCCAGTGCCCTGCTACCAGCGTCGTCGTTACGACGACACTCAAGATATCTTATCGACACCCTTAATTTTAAAAATGTGTCACCTGTCGTAGGGATACACACAAGGGCAATTGTCCACCTCCTTCCCACTGCATCAACTGCAATGGTGACCATGCCGACATCTCTCGTGATTGTCCCGTATGTCTGATAAGCAGGCTGTTGAGGAGATCCGAGTGAAGGAAATGTGCCTTAACTGGTTGCTCGCAAGTTGTTGGCTAGTTGGGAACCCTGCGTTCTACCATTAGGAACGTACAGTACTGTCCTTGCTACATCTCGCTCCATGAAGGACATGGCCATGCAGACATGCATCCTCAAATTTAGCACTGTCATTGTGAAATCGCCCAGCATCATGTTAGTATCCATGTCTCCTCTTGGAGCTGTGCAACACACCCGCAAACATTTGTGTCCTGGGGTGAAGTCACCTGCTACAACTGGCAGGCCGGAAAGGATAGAAAGAATACTCCTGTGAAGATTTCCTATGTCCTTCCAGCCAGCCAACATCTAAGTCTTCCTCAGTCAACTGGAAATGCTCCAAGAAGTGAAACAAAGGCAAATGGTCTTCTCCTTCACCAACTCAATGATCCTCTATGATGGTGTCACCATGTGATATCCTCTCCCGGCCGACCAACAATTGTTTTTCTGCCCTGGACTCTGCAGGCTGACAGAAGGAGAATGCTGATGCTTCTTTAGACCTCATGGAGGAGGATCCTCCTTCCTCTGTGCCCTGTAGCAGCGAGTCTTTGAAGACCGGCTCTCAGCAGCTGCTGAGGTGACACCCATTAGTTTTTTTCTCATCATGATTCTCCTCCAATGGAACGTTTGTGGTCTTCGAACCGACAAAGAGGATTTATGGCTTCTCTTAGAATTGCAGCGTCTGCTTGTTCACTGCCTCAAGGAAACAAAATTGCATCCACTTTGAGCTCTTGCATTTCTTCCCGGTCTGTTTTGATGTTCACCCTGAGGACAGCATTCCATATCATGGGGAGTCACACTGCTCATTCAGGATGACGTACATAGTCAACCCATCTCCCTGTCTACCTGCCTTCAAGCTGTTGCAGTTCTCCTTTCCCTTCTTCACTTGATCTTTTCCTTCTGTACTGTTTACATCTCTCCATTATTTGATGTTACCAGGGCAGACTTCCTCCAGCTTATTGGGCAAGTACTTCACCCCTTTCTGCTGCTCGGTGACTTTAATGCACATCATCCCCTTTGGGGTTCTCCCAGAACCTGTCCAAGAGGTGCCCTTGTGGGTCACGTTCCGAATAAGTTTACGCTCCTCTGCCTTAACACAGGAGCACTCACGTTCCTTTCAGACTCCATGCACACACGCACGCACGCACGCCATTTGGATCTACCTTTTTTCACTTCTCACCTTGCCCATCCTCTCAAGTGGTCTGTTCTCTCTGACACATGGTCGAGTGAACATTTCCTGTTTGCTACCCGTTTGCTGACTCCTACCTCACCTATGTGCACACCCAAATGGCAGCTTACTAAGGGCAACTGGAGGCTTTACTCCTCCCTGGAGGCCTTTGATGTACAATATTTCCCCAGTTGTGATGACCAGGTAGAATATCTTACAAATGTTATCGTTACCCGCCACACAATGTTCCATTTCTTGCACTTCCTCTGTGCCACGCCGTGTTCAGATCCCCTGGTGGACTGAGGCATGGTGTGACGCAATTCACACGCAGAGATGTGCTGTCCACTTTTTTAGCCATTGTCCTATGATGGCAAATTGAATTCATTATAAACAGTTGCTTGCACAGTGTCGCCGCGTTCTTTGGGATAGCAAAAGAGCCAGCTGGATTTCATTTACAAGTTCTTTTATCAGTTCCACTTCCTATTCCGCCGTGTGGGCCAACCTCTGATGACTCTCTGGGATGAAGATCCATTCCCCAGTTTCCAGCCTGGCAGTAGCAGATGCCATCATAGTGGACCCTATTGCTATCTCCAACACCTTTGGCCGCAAATTTGGAGAGATTTCGAGCTCCTCCCACTATCACCCTGCCTTCCTCCACTGGAAACAAGTGGAGGAGGCTCGGGCGATACCCTCCTCTTGTCAGATTCGTGAGTGCTACAATGCTGCCTTTACTATGAGTGAGCTAGATCTTGCTCTCACTTCATCCTGATCCTCCACCCCATGGCCAGACAGACAGATGTTGCAGCACCTTTCTCTTGTGGGCAAGCACTTTCTGCTTCATACATACAACCGCATCTGGGCAGATGGCGTGTTTCCCAGATGCTGGCATGAAGCCACTGTCATACCCATACCTAAGAATGTTATGCCCTCCCCCCCCCCCCCCCCCTTTCTCTCACCAGCTGTGTTTGCAAGGTGATGGGACATATGATTCATACCCGGCTGGTACTGTGGCTCGAGTCTCACAATTTACTAACCACTGCACATGGTGGATTTCCAGCATGCTGTTCTGCAGTTGACCATCTCTTTACTTTGTCCACCCATGTCATGAATGTTTTTTTGCAGAAATCTCAGACTGTGGCCATGTTTTTCAAATTGGAGAAAGCCTAAGACACCTGCTGGAGGACTGGTATTCTCCGTACTATCTACAGTGGGGCTTCCGTTGCTGCATGCCCCATTTACTTCAGGAATTTTTAAAAGAGGGAGTTTTCAAAATATATGTGCGTTCTGCTTTGTCGAACAGCTTTCTCCAGGAAAATGGTGTGCCTCAGCGCTCGTCCTGAGTGTTGTTGTCTTTGCTATCGCCATTAACTTGGCCTGTCTCCTGCTCGGCATCTCTGGCTCCCCTTTTGATGACGATTTCGTCATCTATTGCAGTTCTCCATGGACTTGTCTCCTTGAGTGGCGTCTTCAGTGATGTCTCAATTGTCTTTGCTTATGAAGCATCAACAATAGCTTTCATTTTTACACTGTGAAAACCTTTTTTATGAATTTCTGGCTGCACAGTTTTTACAGCGTAGCTCTTTGTCCTATATTAGGCCACACAGTACATCCAGTGACACAGGCTTTTGAATTACGTCATTTGCTCCGTCTCTCTCAGTGCCCTTCAAAGCCTCTGTGTGCTGTATACCATCCATCCCTTAGTGCAACTGGTTCAGGAAACCTGTCACTTGCTCACTCTATATGCAGCCACTACGATGTTTCTGTGGGTTCCTGGTCAAGTCAGTGTGACAAGAAACAAGGCCACTGCCGCTGCTGCCAAGGCTGCAGTCCTTGTACCTCATCCCGCTAGTTCTTACATTCCCCCTGATGATCTGTGTGTTGCCCTCTGTCAGCAGGTAGTGTCACTTTGGCATTACCACGAGTCCTCCCTTCATGAGAACAAGGTCCTAAGCCTGTTCTAGTGGCTTGGACGACCTCCTCTTGGCCCTCTCACCATGAGGAGATCATTTTAGCTAGGTTGAATATCGGGCTCTGTCTTTTTAGCCATCACCATTTGTTAAGTGGTTCTCCCTCATCACTTTGTCCTGATTGTGCTCAGTCTTTGACGGCCTACCATTTCCTGATGAAATGCCCTTTTTCTTTTAACCATTTATGTTTGCCGTCTGAGTTATTGGCCATTTTCAGCAAACAATGTGCGGGCTGTTGACTGCGTTTTACTTTTTATCCATTGAAGCAATATGGCGAAGGACATTTAATTTTTAGTTCAGGACCTCAGTTTCTCTGTGGAGTATCTTATAGACCTTTTTCTACCTCCCTGTTTTTAGCTGTCTTCTCGTCCATTGATTAGGATTAACATGTAGCCATTTTTAACTCCTCTCTTTGTCTTAATGTCCTACAGTTCTGATATGTGCTCATATGACCTTAGTTTATTTGCACCCTAAAACAAAATAAATCAATCAAAACAATGCTCTATGCCAATGTGTTGTAAAAGTTCTTGCAAATGTGGGTATACATAAAGTATATGAAATACAAGGAAATGAAAATAATTTTTAATATTGACACTATCCTTTTAAATACAGTGTAGTTTTATTGTGAAAATTCACAGGTATAGATGGTGTCCCTAAGGTTAGTCAGGGACATTACCTCTGGTGTTTTGGCAGATATTTATAATTTCATTTTTGCAATGTGTGGCTGGAGTCAGCCCAAACAAATACTGCTCATTGCATGTCTCATCTGACAACCAGCATTGGCAGAAAGCATCAGTTTGTTTCCCATTGCAAACAGAATTGTTTTTAAAGTGGAATTTTATGTGTCCATTCAGTAGAGTGGTCTCAAATTAGTCAAGTGCAATATCAATTTTATCAATATTTATTAACAGGAGTATTACAACACAATGAGTAGACAGTATGCCAGCAGCGACTGAGCATCGCTGCTGCATGGCAGTAGCAATCAGCGTGGGCTAGGGCAGCATGATTTAATGTTGCTTTTAATACATACTGATAAAACTGGTATTGTAGTAGATGAATTTCAGACCACTCTATCGAATCGGCACGCAAAATTCCACTTTAAAAATAATTTTGTTCACAATAGGAAACGAACTGAAGCTTTCCATCATCACTGGGCATTGCAAGAAAGATGTGATAAGCAGTATGTGTTTGGGCTGACTCCCACTATGCACTGTGAAAACAAAATTTGCAATTTTCTGCCAAAATGCTGATGAAAATTTGCATGAAGACTCTTATGAGGTAAACCCGGTATTTGCCTACACCTGTACAGGTTTTTACCCAATATTTACTACAGCATATGTCTGCATCCACACAGACCTTTATACATTGGAGGTAAATTCTAATTGTCTTCCAAAGCTGCTTTCAGAATGGCAGAGATCTGTCTAGGTTCAGTCCGTGCAGCAGTAGGTCCCTTTAGAGCAATCTCAATATGACTTATGGGTTTAACATTAGTCGATCTAGCTGCCCAATAATGCTGTGAACTGTGTGCTGTCATCAAGCGTGGTCTGCTTCCATAAGGGCAGTGCCACTGTGAGGGACCTTATATTCTTATATATACAAGCAGCCATTTATTTTCTATAATAGTTACACCATTTTAAAAGTTGAAGAATGTTTCATTTTTCTGCTTGATTGTGGTTTTAGGCAATGCATTTTTGTAGATGCAGCAGCAGTGTCACGATGACCAGGTCATTCAGGTTGTATTGAAACTCATCTTTCACCTCTTTGTTGGAGCAGAACTGCCATCCAGACAAATATCCCTTCAGCTGAAGGTGCAGGTGGTATTTGCCTGGTGCCAAGTCTGGGCTATAACGATTGGTGGTTGATTATGTACCAACTAAAGTTCTGCAAGAGATTAGTCGTGTGGCAAGTGAGATGCAGGTTGGTGTTGTCATGGAGAATGCTTATCCCCTTGGTCAACATTCGTCTTCTCTGGTTCTGAATTGCCCTTCTCAGTTTTTTGAGTGCATCATTGTACCTTTCAGTGTTTATTGTTACCCCTAGTGGACAGAAATTCAGCCAGCAGTGTCCCCTTCTGGTCCCAAAACACAGCTGCCATGAATTTCCCAGCAGAATGTATGTGTTTGAATTTTTGTGGCTTGGACAAATAGGGGTGCCACCACCCAAGTTACTTGTTTCATCTCATGTGTAATATGAAATCCCAGGTTTCATCACCCATGACAATCACACCCAAGAAGTTTTCCTTTTTGTCTGCAGTGAAGAAATTTGCAGGAAGAATCAGCTTGTTGCTGTTTCTGGTCTTCTGCCAGCATATGCGGTACCCATCTGGCACACACCTTCTGACGTTTTATTTATTTAATTTAGTCTTTCATCCATTGACCATTTAGTACAATAGTGTTGGACATGTCAGATACATTACAGAAAAAATATATACATATATAAAACATTAACAGGGTAGGATAGGATTAGGCGACCTAATCAAAGGAACTATTCCAGCATTCACTGTAGTAAGCTAGAAAACAATGGAAAGCCTAATTCAGTCTGGCTGGATGGAGAATAGCCGTTGTCTTCTTGTATGCAAGTCTGCGACATTAAGACTGGTGCAGCCATCTCACTCAGTACATGATTGGAAGGGGAATCACAAATACATAGTGTACATTGAGAGTACAACTTGCACAAGAACTAAATCAATGTACAAGAAATTTTGATAATAAAAACACTGCTGAAAAAGTATAAACATTTGAAAACATTATATGACCATACTAAAAAGTGCAATATGCCCAATAATTAAATCATTGATGCAGTTGAATAAGGAAGCTTTGATATAAAACTCAACTGAAATAATAAAAATACATGAACTCATTATGTAGCACTGCAGAGAAGTATAACACGTGAATACATGAAAACTTGCCGACACTGTACCCATCACAATTATGCTAGAATTACATCCTTCCTAGGAGGATGTGTGTTGCACTGCATCTAAAAGAGAGGAAACTGAAAACAAACAGCAGCAGAAACATTCTTTGCAAAGACAGCACACATGGTGTATCAGTTAAAAGAATCAAAAGAACTCAACAATACATGATGGTCTTGTAAACCTGTAAGCTAACATAATCATTAAAATTGGTTGGAACACCTCTCAACAATAAATGATTTTAACTCTGCTCTAAAAGCTGTTTGTGACTGCAACCTCATTATGTATGTTGGCAGTGCATTATAAAGAGTGACACAAAATTGGCTCACATGTCTTTGACTACAAGTTGTTGTAAGTTGTTCCATATGGAGGGACCCACAGTTGCGAGCATTATAGCTGTGATAACTGGAGTTGGTTTGCAGGTCACCAAGTGCAGCTCTTGGTATCAACACATATTTATATATGTAGAAGGAGGGTATAGTAAGCAAACACAACTTCTTAAATAGGGACTTGCAGTGAGCCCTAGTAGAGCTGTGTGACATGATTCGAATAGCCCATTTCTCTAATGCAAAAATTTCATTTAATTGACCATTAATTTTACCTCAGAAAATTATTCCATGAGCTACAAGGGACTGGAAGCAACCAAAATAAGCCATTCTAGCTCCATCTGAGTAGCAAACTTTAGAAATAATTATCAGAGCAAAGCACACAAAACTGACACTCTGGAAGAGTTTAGTTATGTGGTTTTTCCTGCGTAAGTCTTGGTCAACATATGTTCTTCAATGTTATTTGCATATACCCTCCCTAACTAACTTCCACCCTGTAACAGGCGGAGATCTTGGTTTTGATTCATCTTACCAAATTCTACATAGATTGTTTTCTTCGCATTAAGGGTCTATTGGTATTGAATCATGAATGCAAGGACTTGAGGACTTGATCAGTTGTAGTGGACAGAGATTCCTTAATGTAACTATCACACTAGTGTCATCTGCAAACAACATGATGTTGGCTGAAGTTTCTGAGGCATGTCATTTATATAAATAAGGAACAGAAGGGGGCATAACACACTACCCTGGGGCCCTGGGGTACACCCCCCCTTTTTTTTTTTTTTACACATCCGATACTAATCTGATTTTATGCTTACCATGAGCTGATGTGAACTCCACAACCTGTGATGATATTTTGCAAGTGTGATTGAACCCTCTTGTTTTCTATTCCTTTTACCATCATTTCTTTTAGCTTATCTAAAATAATTTCATTACTAACCATGTTGAAAGGATGGTTAAATTAACTCCTACAACACTGTTGTTGTTATCCAGATTTCTGTTTCATCGGTTTAATCATTTATCACTATTTCTGTACTTGTACCTGTTCAAAAGCCATGCTGATTAGTATTGAGAAGGCTGGGGTTGTCCAAGTACTTGACAATTCGTTGTTTCATTAATCTCTTTGTTACTTTAGAGAATGCTGAGAGAAGTGAAATTTGTTGGGAATTTTCAACTTTATGTAATGTTCCCCACATTTTTAATCTTCCCTCAGTGAATGATAAATTAGCAAAGTGAGTGGTGTGGATTATAGGTGACACTGGTACATCATCTACACCATCCGACATTTTACTACTTGATGCTCACTAGTTGGAATGAATCTCATGCTGTATGCTTCTGTGCAAAACCTTAGTTTATCTTGATTTTTGATATTTAAGCTAAGTTTTTGGGAAGCAGTTTTGGCAGGCCTTTTTTGCACTGTTGATAACAACAACATTTTTAAATCTAACTCCCTGCTCTTCATGTATCTTCCATCTTCCAGTTTTTACAGTATTCCATACAGATTTTGATTAGTTGCCCGACATTCTTATTATATCGTTTCTAAGAAGCGTTGCCTTTACACTTACTTGTCAGTATATTGTCTTATAAATCTTTCCATATTCCATAAACTGGGAATCTGTGGGCCTTTTCATTTGAGAACTGAGCATATTTAAAGTCATACAGGAAATCTTAATGCCTGACATAATCGAGGAACTAGATTTAGTTATTTGACATAAATGGGCTCCAGTTAGTTTCTTAGGAAAACACATTTCAAAATTTCACATAAATATTCAACAGAAAGCATCATAAGCATTGTTAGCAATTGACTGTGAAATCAGTTCTAACCATGATCCATTGTTTAGACAACCAACAAAACTAGCTCAATTTTCAGCAGAAATTCTTCTGTATGAAATAGGTACATTCCATTTGTTTCACC
Organism: Schistocerca gregaria; assembly: GCF_023897955.1. Classification (NCBI taxonomy): domain Eukaryota; kingdom Metazoa; phylum Arthropoda; class Insecta; order Orthoptera; family Acrididae; genus Schistocerca; species Schistocerca gregaria. The sequence goes on along the minus strand of NC_064931.1, from coordinate 177,808,850 downwards.
GATATAACTAGAATTAACTTGCAACTTTTCTGTTAAAATCCTGTAGATGATGCTACAGTAAAGCTAGGGAATGATATTTGGAGAGTATTCAGAGTGATCCTCTGATCTTTACACATGGTTTCCTCAGCATTCATGACTTGTCTTGTCAAGAACTGGCAGCCTGCTGCTCCTTTCTCCATCATGAATTTCAGTACAACCAATTGTAAACTCTCTACACCTCTGGCAAATGTTTTTGACATCCATTCATGACTGTCAATTCACTTCAGTCAATCGGGGATGAATTTAACTGGTTTAATGCCTTTGTGTTCAAAAATTGAATAACTGTGCAAGCTTTTTACTTCATAGTACTGTTGAATGGGAACTCGATATTGAATGACTGCCAAACCTAGACTGAGCACCCAATCAAAGTGCACACATTCTTGTTTGAAAGCAGAGGCAATGCAGTCACAGCATAGTGGCCAACAACCATATTAACTATTTCTCTATGCCCCTAAAAAAATATGAGATTTTTAAAAATAACTCTTATAGGATGAAATCATTGGCTTATGTGCCACCCTCAGGAGACAGACAAGCATGAATTATCTCATCTCCATAGATATATGTCACTACATTTGCATGTGAAATGGCTCTGTTATTTGTGCAGTATGTAAAAAAAGAGCTCTTTTAACCCTCAAGTGGTCGTGTCATTTTTTGCAACAGCAGTGGTCGCATGGTTGACTCTTATCACCTAGCCATTGTGTTCTTTAGAGGCACAAAAAATACTGGCTTAATAATCTTGGCATTGAAAAAAACAACTTTATCTTGTTTTTTACATACATAAGCATATATTTTAATTTTTGAACTTAATTTCCTCATAGTAGGTAGTTAGAGAATCTAATAAAATTGCCCTATTCTTTTAATTAACATCAAATTTCTAACACACACAATAATCTAAAATCACAATCAGCCTACATTTGTTGCACAGTGCATATTATTTATGTAACACTTACTGTATCATATTTGTGTTATTTAACAAAGAAAACAATAATTTTTGTTGTTATGTTGTAATAGTATAGATAAAAACATCTACTCACAAGCAGTGATAGAACACACACATGAAAGAAGGTAATAATTAGGCAAACTGTCGGAGCTAGTGGCTCATTCTTCAGGTAGAAGGGGTGAAGGAAAAGGAATAGATTTTGGAAAAGTTACCCAGAACTGCAGGTCATGGGAGATTTACCGGATGGGATGAGAAGAAAAGACTGATTGTTGGGGCCACCAGATGGGATGAGAAGGAAAGACTGACTGTTTGGGACTGAGTCTCATGCCATCAGGTAAGTCTCCCCCTGACCTGCAGTTCTGGGTGACTTTTCCAAAATCTAACCCTTTTTCTAGACCTCTTCATTCCTTTTCCTCCATCCCTATTCCTTCCCCTTCAACCCTTCTGGCTGAAGAAGAAGCCATTGGCTCTGAAAGCTTGCCCAATTACAACCTTCTTTTATGTGTGTCACTGCCACTTGATGAGTAGGTTTTATATCTATCCTGTTACATTATATTTTGGTTATTTGTTAAATATGTTATTGTTATTATGTATAAACAAATGTTACTCGTTCTATTCCTCCACTTCATCCAATGTTACATGCACACTTTTCAGAGACAAGGGAAGAATGCTCTTTGCACACAGACATCTTACACTGATAACAACAAATTGCGCTAACAACATTGTTTTTCCTTTCACACATAATGCAGCAACTCTTCTTTTTGTTTGGAGTTTCTGTCAGTTGTTGAGGCTCTTCTAGTTTATAAGGCGCCAAAAATATTTTGATGCCATTAGGAAATGCAGCTATGTGAAATCTTGTAACTAAATGAGCTTTAATAAGGCGTTGAAGCCGCTGTTACAGAAATATTGTCGTTGGTTTTCTTGGGGTTTCTGCGTTGGACTGAAACAATATTTGGACATTGATGCGAGCATTAGTAAATCAAACCATACAGCCATTGTCCATCTTCTAATTGACAAGCCACAGAGTATTTACTACACATTTGGTTGACTGCAATGACCCCTCCCTTTGTCGTGTTGTAGTCCATGATAATGTGTGATTTATTGGTTTCTTCATCAGTTGTGCCTTAACTGTGCGTGATGCTAAGCAAAACAAAACAGTTATTTTTTTTGGGCACATATGACACCATTGTGACATCTGTCAGGCATCCAAACAGTAAAGAACCAATGTTCCTGGCTTTCAGTAGTAGGAATTCCAGGGGGATTTCCCTTCTATTTATTTATTTGTCCCCCCTCCCCCCCCCCCAGAGTTCCAGTGCAACTGATGTGTTTCTGCAAAAGTGAGATTATCGATGGATAACTAATATAACAGTTATCAAAAGTAATATTCCAATTGGACTCATTCAGAGTCTCTGCTAGTTGATGCACAATACCATATAGTTTATTTGACATCTTGTAAAGGCCATTTGATTGTGTTCTACAGTATAACTCAACTGATGCCATGTAGAATGTTTTGACATTGCAAATAACAAAGAATTACAAGCCATACTTGGCTGGTTTGTTTGGTATGTATTGAAGGAACGAACAAACGAGCAAACTCTCCCAAACTATAGCTTTCCTTACAATTTGTAACAAATTTATCCAAACATAACAGGATCGGTGCAAATTTATCTTTCTCATGTCTCCAAGTTCTTGTCACTCCATCATCAAATCTAACACTTTTGAAGATAAATAAGAACTGTTTGCATGGCATACAAACTCATGAGAATCATCATACCAGTGCCATAACTACTCCATAGATATTCATCATTTGCTTTATTTTCACTGTTCAAGCCAGTCAAAATAAGGGTTCTAATAAGAGCACAGACTCTTCTTTTGAAGTCTCCTGTACTTCTCTCTCTCTCTCTCTCTCTCTCTCTCTCTCTCTCTCTCTCTCTCTCTCTCTCTCTCTCATATATACTTGTTTTGTGATATCATGTTTCTAATATGCAAGTATTGTATTCCACAATGAAGCAATCATTTCCTCACTAATAATCATTGTGAATGGCATCACTTCCTTTGTAATATCCTCAGAAGACCTCTTTGGACCAAGAAGGATTTTTGTTGTGTTTTTGCAGGTTTGGCTATAATACTTTCCTTGCATCATTTAGTTTTACCATCTGTACCAACAAAAGACTCAAAAATAAAATCAAAATCATTGTCACCAACATCATCATTTTCATGACATTGCATTTCTTCGTCCTTAAGATGGACACGTTCATTTCCCTCTAACGAACCCGCTTCTATTTCTCATTCACTGTTGTGATTATTAACTGGTTCTGTCTTCTCGCCAAATTGAAATCTTTTGCTGTCACTTTGCAAACGTAATTGTAACTTTTCTGTCAAGAGAACAAGTGTTAAATGATGTGCACTCCATTGTACATGTCACTGTACCTATTGCGAATGCTCCCTCCTGTGATGGGTTTAAACTCTACAAACATACATGTTACATTCATGAAGGTTTTGCTTTCAGAAGGTGGGTTCAAATCCCCCACCAGTTACCTAGATTTACGTTTCCCATGGTTTCCCTAATTTTGCAGAAGGTAAATGCTGGGCTGGTTTTGTTGAAAAGACACAGCAGCTTTTCATCGTCATTCTTCTCCAATCTGAGATAGTGCTCTATCTGTAATGATCAGGCCATTGATGGGACATTAAACCCTTATCTTTTGTCCTCCATCTTAACATTATGAAGCCTTCTCTGCTTAGCATCATAGTTCATGTCACTCCACAAGTGGCTGCAACAAAGTTTCACTAAAGTTTGGATGGCTTAGGATCTTACACTTTCAATTATGTAACATAAATATTGATCATTGGTGTTTGTCATACCATGATTGTCACTAATTAAACCTTGTCTGTACTGAACCCGTGATACAGTTGTTTACAAAGTCAGTGAGAGATGAACAATTCACTGACCTACTTTCACAATCCTCCTGTGGCCATTCATTACAGTATGCCTACTAACTAATGGCGTGATACCATTCAACCAGCTTTCCCTTCTTACCTAACCAGCTTTTCCATCTTACCTGTTCTCTTCACTTGCACAGCTGCGATTACCATCCTGCTTTCAAACTTAGAATTGTCTGCTACATTCATAATATCAGTCAGTTAGCTGTTAGTGCCTCTGCTTTGCAAGTGATGTTTACTGTGATAATCACATAAGTATTTGTGTCTGTTAGTTTACGGTTTTTGCAAATTGTTATAGTTCTCATGGTTATTCCCAATTTTATGGAAACCAGGTTCTTTTAGCCTGTTCTTTTCTTTTAAGGTAGTCTGTATACAAACAAAACTAAGTAAAGGGTAATAAAGAGTATGGCAGTATATGATTAGCATCCAGCTGAACATCAAATAGGGGAAGAAGAAACAAAATTATCTCATTGTTGGGATTCAAGATGACATACTATGTCCAAACCAAAGCAGACTGTTTGTTGTAGGAAGCTTTATTTAACAAAGTAGATCAGCTCTCTCTCTCTCTCTCTCTCTCTCTCTCTCTCTCTCTCTCTCTCTCTCTCTCTCTCTCTCTCTCTCTCGCTCTCTTTCTCTCTCTATTTGTGTGTGTGTGTGATAATTTGAGGAATATGTTGTTGTTTGGAAAGAAAGTAATGCTAACCATGAAGCGATTTATCATTTGAAAAAATGAAGAGCTCCTATGTGACATCATTTTCCTGCCTTTCCCATGATAAATATTTTAAATTATTAGTTGCCCCTTATTTGGAGAGAACCGCTGGTATGCAACAGTATACTGAATTAATGAATAGCTGCCCCAGGTGCTGCAATGTTCTTTATATTAGTCCACAGTCAGTTTCAGCTTTTATATTGAACCCATTTTCAGATCCACTAGTAAATAGCTTCAGTGTAAAAGCCAAAACTGTGGAGGGGAAGAAAGTTAGCAGCTTGAACGACTATTCATTAACCATTTTGAAACTGTAATCGAATAATGCAAGTTTCATATATCTTGCTCCTTTCTGTCTGCCTGCTGAAGGTTTTAAGATGCAATTTTTGTTTTTGTTTATTGCATCTATTTTTCATATTTTACTTATTATTTATTTGAGCTGATACATTTGGTTTTGCTTGCATTCCTGAATTCTGTGTTTTGTTTTTCACCATCACAGTCTTCCTGCATGTTATGGTCATGTTGTCTCTTCAATATTCATTCACATTTTGGTTATACCTCATTTTTCCTGCATATTACTTGTAATATTTACCTTTATCTCGTTTCCTCTGCTGTCCAATAACTACCACACTGTGAACTTTGTGTCTTCCACACATTTTCATTCTCTTTTTACCTTTCTTTGTATTTTTCATATGATCATTGAAAATATGGTGCTGTAGATAGCACAGTTGTATTAACACGATTCACGTTGTCCGTCGCACTTCACATAGTGTAGACCGGGAACTGTCTGCTAGGCATGCCCGATATAAAACTGACTGGCCATGGCCTGTGGTGCCTGAGTAGTTGTTGTTCCACCGGCAGAGGGTGCGGCCAAATTATCGCGTGCCCTCTGGTGGACGGGATTTTACTTGCGGCAACTACTGTCCGTGACATGCCGTGTCAATATGCGCCTTCCGCGATCTTTCTGGTGGCTACTGCAACAGACGTCAGCAACATTTCTGCAAATTCTTAAGTTGAATATAATTTCAAAGATTAAATCAATTTTGGCGGTTAACAACATGTACTATTTATCTCTTGTGCTGTCACGTATAAAATGAATATGAATGAAATATGCAATTTGAGCTTGGTATGTGACATGTTAGTTAGTTTGCCTTCCCTCACATCACATTGTAGGAAAGTCTAAAGTTCCATGAAAAATTTAAATTCTGTATAGTGTATTATTTGTGTCAGTAATTCATACAGCACAAACATGTCAATAGTCCCAGAATAATATCAATATTTTTTTGTATTAATCATACCCTGAAGTCTTTTTTCGAATTGAGACATATCTTAAGAAACATCAAGAGTATTGTATCTGGACTGTTGACTTTTGTTGGGGAAAATAATATTTCACTAGTAGTTCAATGATAATTAAATTATATGCAGTGTATATCTAATATATGAGAAACACAAGTGCAGTAGTGCAAACGACATAGTGAGTACAGTTTGCAGCGTAGTCTTGCAGTCTGCATATGAGGCTTCAGAAACATACTCCAGCTTGTCCATGCAAACTGTATAGTTTCCAAATTTTGCCTTGTAGTCTAACAAGTCCTTTTGTGTCATAGAAAATCATTAAAGTATTTTAAAATGCAATGAGTACTGTGTGATGCTGTCAATATAAATACTTTTGTTGACTGTTGCCTTAAATTACTTAATGGAGATTTCATGATAATTTATTGCTTTTATTTGAGCTTTTGGCTAAAGCCAGTAATTACTTTTGTAGCTGCCAGAGAATCACCAGGTTTGTATGGTTGTGTCTGTTTCATGAATCATGACCATACAACATGGAAAATTCATCAGCAGCAAAGATGATGAGCAGTGAAAACCTTCATTGTATTGTTCTTTTTGTATTTTGCAGGTGGCAGTCTACTCAGTATTGGAAGTTTGGAAAAGAGGAAGAGCTTGAAGAAAATAGCCAAAAGTATAGGTTAGTAATTGTACTAATCAACATTTACGTATGCTGATGAGTGATGGAAACAATAGTGGCCATGACAATGCCAGGACTGTTGTGGGATCTAGTGATATTTCAATGTGTGAAGAAACAGGTGGCAGCACAGGAGGCAGTAATGAAATCAGTCTGTCTACAGACTGTGTGGCGTTGCTTGGGTCAGCCTCTGGGAGTTGCACTAGTGGCGGAAGGAGCTCTATCTTGATGGCTTTCATCTCTGCTCTGTATAAACCTTAGAAAACTATTGTTACTGATGGTGTAATCTCAAATCATAATGCTGTTGTGGTGTGTGAGTAGTACAGCTGGGGTTGGTCTGTAGCAACAGCTGTGACCGGGAACAGGCCACCAGCATCAGACATTACGTCAAAAGAATTATCCTCAATTGCAGAAATGGTGGTCAGGGCATGGATCATAGTGCGCAGTGAGGTGGTAGACCTCTGTGCCTCACAAGGAAATTTTAGACCGCATGTACCACTAGTAGCTACATTGCTCCCTGGAATAGTCCCAGCAGAATTAACAAATATACACTCCCAGGATTGCTTGGGTTTTTCCAGGGAACAAAATGCTTTGTCAGGACTTCACCGATGTGTAGGTCTGATGGTCCCAGCATCTTTACTCTTACATTTTTATGAGGGACTAATCTAATCACTATGTCGTGAATAAGAGACTGTAAGACACATTACACTTTTTTTTTGTAGGTCTTCAAAATTAAATTGGTTCACAGCAGCTTCCCATACATTACTGTCTTCAGCCTCCCTCTTGAGAGTGGTATAGGTGGTGGAGCTGGTACAGGGTTGCCACGGGTTCTGGAAATCAGGAAATTTCAAACATGTCAGGGAAATATGAAAAAAAAATTGGAAAAATCTCTTTCTGTCTCAGTAGACAAAATGGTTTGTTAACTGAGGTGTCTTGCATCGTCATTGGCTGTACTTCCTCATTACTACTGCTTTTTCCCTTCCTACCACTCTCCTCAGCTTGCAGTCAGTGCTGCCACCAATTCTTGCCACCTGACGAGAGGCAGGGAGGCATGAGTCGTGTTTTGTTTGGCTCTGATTCTGAGACTGTAGATGGCTGTCATGTGTATCTGAGTTGTGTGTGGGTGATTGTGTGAATGTGTGTGTTCTCATTTTCTGACAAAAACTATGATTGAAAATTTAGTTGTGAGATTGTGCTTTTCTTTTCAACGTGCCTATCTGTGGCTCAGCAATCATCTTTACGGTGAGTTGCTACTTATTCTCATTATTATTGATTCTCAGAGTATTTGAACAAGTTATCTGTTGCATGGATTGATCACTGTGGTCTCATTTCATCGACATGCTGACTGTGGCTCATGAATAGCTGGCCACACGAGTGGATTTCCATGATGGGCCAAAACCACAGGCCTTTCCTGCAGGTATGTGTCACAGGTTGAGCCTGCCAATCTAAAGCCATTCGGTTCCCACTAATGAGCAGGCCCTGCCCATCAGATCTAGTCTGACTGATCTGTCCGCAGGCCAGATCAGTTTGTGTGTAGTGTAATGTAGGGGATATTCATGGTTTATCCATGGACCCAGGACTGTGGTGCTCCTCAGTAGGTCAGAGGTCACGGGCGATGGATTTCAGGGATTGTGACTGTTTCACTGCAATTACACTGTACAGTGTGGTATTTTATAGATATTTCATTTGTTCTAGTACAGTTTGGCACTTAAAACGTTATTATTGTGTTAGAAAGTATGGACGATAAGAAGAGAAGATCTTCAGTCACTGGGGGTTTGTACACTCTATACTGATATATTTTCAAAAGAAAAGTCAAAAAATACCTGTAAGTAATAACAACGAACATATTAGAAACAAATTTTATTGTCGGTCACCTACACATTTCTTCCTCAACTTGTACACTTCTTTCAAGAGACCTACTTTATTTTCTGAGGTTATTTCTGAAATCAGTGAAGGTATTTCAAATCTTTCTTGGGACTCCAAGCAAATACATATTTTTTTCACCCAGTATGTTTCGTTTTATTGGAATAAAATAATATTGGTGGTCTTAATGAAACACACATACCATTTGGCTTGCTTTCTCCACCTAAAAACAGTTCATTAGAAAAGAAATTGTTATTAGTACTTAAGATTTTTGCTCATACCAGGAAACGCCATCTGCTTGAATTTTTTTTAGATATTTCCTTGTTTACCGTAGCTGCAAAGACAGATTGTCAACTTACATTTGAACTCAACCTTGAGATCTCAAAATTCACCAGGGAAAAATGTAAGACTTGTCTGGAAACCAGGGAAATATCAAGCAATTTCGCTTGGGGAAACTTGTGGCAACCCTGTGGTATCTTCTATGATCTGGTTGATGTGCTCTAGTCTTGGTCTGCCTCTTTTTTTTTCTTTGCTTCTACTATGCCTTCAGTGATACTTTTAATGATACCATCATGTCTCTGAAGGTGGCCAACCCACGTGTCCCTTCTGTGTTTGATAAGCTTCAGGAGACAAGGCTTCCCTTCCTCCACTCTGTTGAGCACCTCTTCATTCAGCATTCTGTGGTAACACCACATCCTGAAGTTAGTTATTTTGTGTTTTATGCTTGTCCCAGTGTCCATGTTTCACTTCCGTACAGCACCACACTCCAAATGTCTTTAAGAGGTCTTTCCTGAGGTGTTCTTGTTAAAAGCAGCTTTTGCCTGGTGGTTTCACCATGCAATATCCTCACTGGATCTTCTGTCTGATGTAATTTTACTCTGTAGTCAGGCAAAGAATTCACTGGTCTTCAGGCGCTCGTTAATAAATGAGCATTGGGCAACAATGTTTTGTCTGCTCACCGCTAAGATTTTTGTTTCACCTTTATTAATTTTCAATTATCGGAAGAATTTATGGTGATTTCCATCTGGACCAGCATTGCTTCTAATTGTTCTGCAACTTCAGTTAACACTGTGATACAGGCAGAAACTCTCAACATGTCTATTTTCTTACCATGATTTTTAATTCCTTCTATAGTCTCTTGTTTGTCCCTAACATCATCATCTGCCCTTGAAATGTATCCATTGAACAAGACAGGAGAGTGTGAGTTGCTCTGTCATATACCCTATATTACAGTAGCTTCTTCTTGATGTTCTCAATGCCTTATCACAGCCACCTCTTCGCTGTATAGTTTCTGCACTACTCATCTGTTTGTGTGTATTTTATGCCACTCTGTCTCAGCATCTTAAAAGTATTCGCCAGTCTACCCTGTCAGATCCTTTTCTAAATCAATGAAGACAATATATTGAGTCTTCTGTAGTGTTTCCTCAAGAGTATTGTTTCTCATATGCCTGCACTTCTTTTAAGATACATTGCACATCTGTGATGATTGCATTCATTCTGCCTTCTAACTGGTTTGAAATGAGAGGTCAATATCTTGAGACCACTGTATTGTTCAAATCTGTTTTGCAGATGGTTTCTGTGACAAATTTTTTAGTCTTTTGGGAGCTCCCCAGTTTCTTATATAACTTGTACGAGATGGAACAGTTCTTCACGTAGCTCTTCCCCAGCAGCCTCAATGAGTTCTGCTGCTATATCATCAACTCCTGGGGCTTTCCCAGATTGCAAGAACGAACTCATTGCACACGATGTAGTCTCCCTCTTCTTCCAGATAAACTTCCTATTCATACAAAAAATTGCACTGTGTGTATAGACCTTGAAGTTCAGCGGCGTATAAAACACAAGACTGAACCTGTTGTTTGGTGCTGTGGTCAAATTTTAGCCTTGTAGCTATGATGTTAATTTGCTTACTATAAGGACTAGTTTTCATATCATAAATTTCAGAAAATACAAAGTTAATAGGATTACCTAATACCTGTGACTATTGAAGGGAAGGAAGGAAGAGGCAGGTTTTACAACCATAAATATGGTTCACATGGTGCAAGCCAGTGCTACTCCACCTCTGACAGGCTAGCCTATGCGGCACGAGTGGGCTCAGTCTGATAAGGGTCACCGGGCATCACCGTACCACGTCTCACTCGCTGAGCTGTGCTTTTACCAGGCCGGGTCACTGGGCTGTCAATGCCTCATATATCGCGGCACAGGCAGGACGCTGATTGAATCATGAACCTGGAGAGCCAATGTCACCCACAATCTTAAAATGAGATGATCTCTAATGTGTACATTATCTCATAATGTCATTTATTTGGATGAAATTAAGTAGTAGTACAAATAATTGATTGTCTAAAACTCTTTTCCTAATTTCTTTTACGATAAACTGTTACCATTCACTTTTTGCAGCTCCTTATGGATTAGAATATCTCGTTTTGTGGAGCATTAGCAGTTAACAGAATATGCTATTGTGTGGTAAATATGGTTGTTAAGGGCATTTAAATTGACTGAAAAATAAACTAATAATCATTGTAAACATATTTTGCCTTGTGTGAGAGTAAGTGCAGTTTTGGTGGCAGAAATAACAAGAGCATCATCTTGGACTCGTGGGATGAAATTGCAACTTGGTCCAGTCCTTGAGTGATAGGTCTAGGAAGTTGGTGTAAATGCTCTGCTGTGAGACAAAGGCAAAGCAGCATGTCCATAGAGCTTTAGCCTTGTCAGATGAAGAATCTGTTTGATAAACAAAAGGATAACTACCAATTTAGTTGTGTATGTAGTATCAATGAATGTTGGTTTAGTATCGCTGCTAGCGGACATCATGATGGGTATCGCAGTCGGATAGTACGATAACCTGCCGTGGAGGATGCACGGGATGTGTACTATGGGCAGACCCACTGGCGGAGGTGTTTACTTGTGGGTGGCAGTTGGCCGGCTGGGTCAGTGCTTACTTGGAGTTCGACCACCGCGAACCTCGCCTAGAAATATCGTGCTGTGTGTTGTACTGAATGCTTAGCCATTAGCTGTGTGCGCAAGACCATGCTCATCTCTATGTAGGTTCGAACTCTGTGCTTCCCATAGATTGAATCACACGTGTAGTGCAACAACATTGTCATGCCTATGTAGCTACTAAAGAAGGCATTATTGTAGTTGCTACTATTTTAAGTTGGTTTGATTTGATGTGTGTTCATAATCTAGTGAGAGCTACTGTAACCACAAAGTGTTAATGTATGGACACTGTGAACACACTTATATTTCAAATAAAATTATGGAGAGCTACTGAGTTCATCTTTGTGTGTTAACTTGTGAACTTTAGATAGTGGAAGAAAAAAAGTACTCGGAGGAAACAGATCAGGACGGAGAGATATTTGTGGGTAAAATTTTCTCTGTTAATTTTCCACTTAAGGTTAGAATAAAGTCTCAACTTTGATGTTTTAATTATTATTACATCATTTGACAGTGATTTTGTTTTAGATTTTCAAAATGAAATTACACCAGAGAAGAAATGCTTGTCATTCAAGAACAACAGATTTGGAAACTGGGCTTCTGAGAATGACACTCTTGAGAATGTCAGTATGTTTTGAAGGCAAGACTGTACCTATTGACAAAAAAGCCAGACAGTGAAGACCCAAATATGTTGCTTTACAACTGGAGAGTGTGGCATCAGTGCTACCTTTGTAGACTGGAATGCAAGATTTTAGCTGTTCCAGTTACTAATTTATTTTGAGAAATTAGTTCTATAGCTCACACAAAGTGTAAGTGATTGTGATAACATACTAGACGTCTTGGTGACAAACAATCCTGAGCAGAGAGCATCTAGATGGATACAGGAATTAGTGACCACAAGGTGGTTGTAGCGAGATGGAATGCTGTACCATCCAAATTCACCAGAAATAAATATGAAAGATATCTATTTAAAAAAAGCAGATAAAACTCTCTTGCTGGCTTTCTCCATTCCTTCCATACTAACTATGTAAGTTTCAACCAGATGTGGTGTAAATTCAGAGAAATAGTGTTGGCAGCATTTGAAAATTATGTGCAAAGTAAATTAATAAGATACAGAACAAATCCCCCATTGTACACAAAACTGATAAAGTGATTGTTGCAGAAGCAACAAAGAGATGATGCTAGATTTAAAATAATGTAAGATCTCAAAGATTGGCAATGGTTTTCAGATGCTCAAAACTTAGTGCAGACTTCAGTGTGAGATGCTTTTGATAGTTTCCAAGCTGAAACTCTCTTCCAAATGTGGCAGAAAATCGAAATTGATTATGGTTGTATGAAAAGCATACTAACAGAAAGACACAATCAATATCTCCATTGTGTGATGGCAATGGTAGTATTATTGATGACAATGCAACTAAAGTTGAGTTACTGAACACAGTTTTGTGAAATTCTTCAACAAAGAAGCAGCAGTAAGTATTCCAGAATTCAAACAAAGAACAGCTGCCAACATGAGTAAGTTGGAAGTAGGTACCCTTCATAAAGAAAAGCAACTTAGGCCACTTAATAAAGACAAATCTTACAGTCCAGATTATGTACCAAATTGATTCCTTTCATAGTATGCTGATTAAATAACTTAATTTGTACCTATCACATACAACTGCTTGCTCGATGAAAGGTTAATATGTAAATACTGATAGGCTGCACATATTATGCCAATGAACAAGAAAGGAGGCAGAAGTAATCTGCTGAGTTATAGACCCATATCACTGACATCGTTTGTAGCAGGACTTTCGAACGTATACTGAGTTCCCCCACTATAAAATACCTCAAAGAAAGTGATCTATTGATGCATCTATCACATAGAAAATCTTATGGGAAAGTGAAGTAAAGGCTATGTTTCATTGGAAGAGCACTTGGAAGATGTAACAACTGTACTCGAGAAACTATGTACACTACACTTGTCTGTCCTCTTCTGGAGTATTGCCATGTTGTATGGGATCTTTACTTGATTGTGTTGATGGAGGATATAGAAAAAGTTCAAAGAAGAGCAATTGGTATTGTGTTATCAAAAAACAGGAGAGAATGGCCATGGATGTAATAAGTGTGTTAGAGTAGCTATCATTAAATCAAAGGTGTTTTTTCTTGCAATGAAATTTTTTGATAAAATTTCAGTCACGAACTTTCTTCTCTGAATGCAAAAATATTTTGTTGACTTCCACCTATAAAGGGAGAAATTTGAGAAATCAAAGTTCTCCCAGAAAGATTTCGATATTCATTTTTTCCAGAAGAGAGTCTGAAATTGGTTGTATGAAACCTCAGCCAGACATGTAAGTGTGAATTGCAGATTAGTCAAGTAGATGCAGATGTAGTGCCTAAGCAGGATGTAATTTCAGTTGCGCAGGACTTGTCACTTCACAGAAAAAGGGTACAATAAGTGCTCGGAATTAGAATTGTGCTCTACTTGTACACAGTTGTTTGGTAAGATTCTCATCAAAATTATTTACTGTAAAATTGCAGACTTTTCTGTCATGTAGTTACAGAAAAAATAAGTAATTCTTCATTTTTATTTTTAGCTTGAACCTGCTGCAGAGAGCTCACAAGAGACAAAAGCTTCCTGCTTCTTGAGATTGTTACCTAAATGAGAGCTTTTTTGGTAGCTATGTTTGTAATTGCAGTATTTTTTTCTCATATGGAAATGTAAAAATATGTGCAACTGCATATGCTGTGATAACATAGTTCTTGCAGCTTTAATTTGTACCACACACTTGGTTGATTACATGACTTTTCATAAAGTAGATGAAATGAGATGAGATGAGCACTGCAGTGAAGCTACAAATTTGGCACTTGGAGTTAGCGTTAGAGCCTGGACCTGGACCTGCTGTGGATCCCGAGCTATGGGTTGGCTGGGCTGGATGCACTGGCCAGACTAACAGACTAGTCTGTTGTTGAAGCGATACTGAGGTCAGTTGGCCGACCAGTGGGTGGCCACCCCACCCAAGACAGGTCAGCCCACCGTGGAGAACTCAGGCGGGCTAGAAGTCTGCAGCATATGCCTCTGTTTACATCCCATCAGTGATGAGGTCATTATAGGGGAAACACAAGTATGGGGAATGAAATTGACTATGTCCATTTCAAAAGAACTGATCTGGTGTCTGACTTCAGCAGTTTAGGGAAACAATGAAAACCCTAAAGCAGGATGACCATATGGGAATGTGAACCATGGTCCTCCTGAAGGAAAGTGCAGTGTCTTATCACTATATGAACTTGCTCAGTTATGGCTTGTGAAATAATTCATATTGTTTACTAGTTTAAGAAAGTAAAGTAGCGATCTGATGAGTAATATCAGAAATACCACTTGCAATGCCTCAAAGGCTGAATTAACAACAATTATGCCACTTCATCGGGTTGATTCATATTGTAGGAATTGTCCTTGTTGACACTTTTCTGTTATACCTGAGAGAAACAAAGTTCTGAACACTGTAAAGGCAGCAGAGCTTTAATGTTTGTTAACGCTGGAACTGCAGAAGTTTGGTTAGGAGTTGCAGAAGTGCTGCTAAGAGACTACCATCTGGGACAGTTGTTGATGATTACATGTTTACAAGGAAGATGTGACAGACAATGACATATTCAAGAATCTTGTTAAGTAGAGTTGAGAATCCAAAATCAAAGTCCATGCTATAAACAAAGAAGAGCTCAATTGTATACAGGTATCTGAATGTTGATTAATGATGGCTTCATACACAAAAGCCACAGTGTGTACCAGTCTGTCATAGGCACAGGCTATTGTACTCATTTCGCACTTGAATACCCAATATGACTCTATAACTAGTAGTGTCTCTGCTGTCCTGTCAGAATTGGTATTGCCATTCTAGAATATCAAATAAGCCATATGACACACTGTCTCTGAGGTTGTGCAACCACAGATTTCTTCCCCTGCCCAATGACAAAATTGTCCCTTGAGTACCACACTTTGAAGAAAACTAGTGTTACCAGTATAAGCTACTGGGGACAATAGTGTGTTAATGACGGGTTTCACTTTAGACTGTCACAGATTGAAAGAGCAAGAAAAAACATCAGTTTAATTGGCAGGCTATCAGTCATTGGAAACCATATGAGGTGGTGCATCCTGCTTGGCAATATATCATAGTCCATGCAAGTGGTGGAGGGTATAGTTTTTTTGGGTTTAATGTGGGACCAAACTCTTACCAATGCTGCTGTTTGTGGTTTTGTGTGTGTGTGTGTGTGTGTGTGTGTGTGTGTGTGTGTGTGTGTGTGAGAGAGAGAGAGAGAGAGTGAAAATGGTGAGGAAGACCCTAAAGATGAGCTGGTGAGACAAGTGAAATGAAATATTAATTGTCCACTTTTGTGTACCCATCTAATGTTTGATTGTCAACCTGCAATCTAGAGAAAATAATGAATATCAAGTTTTAGAAGATGTTAGTGTACAGCTAGACTGCAGGAGTTTGTTGAGGGGATGTAAATGGCATGAAAAATTACACTAAAAATAGAAAAAAAGGACCAGCATTAGAGATGACAGGACAGTTTTGTGTACATTGAGCCCTTACATTTGCGAGGACCAAGATGCAAGGTACCTTTGGCAACCTGCTGGAATCATTCCCGGAAGGTGAGCCAACATAATCTGCTTCTCAACAGTTAAATATTGTGGTGGCAGTTTGTTCATTTTCCTTTAGAGTTATGTTACTGTAATCAGCCTTATAATGATGTATGATCTATGTGGAAGTTATCACAAGTTTTGAGAGATGGAAATTATCTGGCTATTGAGATAAGATATTCATGTCATATATGCAAGTGCATATTTCGTAGTCAGAGGTCTTAATCAGTTTTGGGCATTATACAGTGTGTGGATAAGTTAATAGTATCATCCAAAGGGGACTAGTGAACCAGTTTTATTGCTGACATTAAATCAGTGCTCAGAGGAAATCTCACTAGTTATTCAGGCCTGAGAATGCTTTCCTTTTACCTTTATCTAATTCCTTGGTCATTAAAGGGATTGGTACTACACTACAGAAACAGAGGGAAAAAACTGTTTATTACATCACTGAAAGAAAGAATATTAATGCCTTTCTCCACCTGAAGTTCTCACAACCTTCGATTATGATATGCTTCATGCCAGAGAAGTTTACAACACATTGTGTTGCAAATAAATGTTCAAAAAATTTGAAAGCAGCTTATCTTACTACGTGAACAACATTGTTGTCGGTGACAAGCCTAGTTTCACTATTAAATTATTATAACAAATCAAATGTGAGTTTTTAAATTGAAGGCACAACCATTGCTGTCAGAACATTTGTCTGCCATGAAGAAAATGGAGGCTGTTTTCATCGCCATAAGGGATATGAGATGTAAGAACATACTCTTGACTCGCACACTGGTAGGTGTTATGGGGAACTATGGCTGCCTCAAGTTTCAGCACATCTTTTAGAATCATCCACTAAGCAGTCCAAGATCAATGATTAACAGTTTGTTCTTTTATCATGACAAGGAGCAAATACATGTGTACAAAATACACTGAAGAGCCAAGCAAACTGGTACACCTGCCTAATATCGTGCAGGGCTCCCGTGAACATGCAGAAGTGCCGCAACATGACTTGGCACGGACTCAACTAATGTCTGAAGTAGTACTGGAGGGAACTTAACACCGTGAATCCTGCAGGGCTGCACACAAATATGTAAGAGTATGAGGGGGTGGAGATCTCTTCTGAACAGCACTTTGCAAGGCATCCCAGCTATGCCCAGTAATGTTAATGTCTAGGGACTTTGGTGGCCAGCGGAAGTGTTTAAACTCAGAAGAGTGTTCCTGGAGCCACTCTATAGCAATTCTGGGTGTGTGGGGTGTCACGTTGTCCTGCTGAAATTGCCCAAGTCCATCGGTTTGCACAATGGACATGAATGGATGCAGGTGATCAGACAGGATACTTATGTATGTGTCATGTGTCAGAGTCCTATATAGACATATCAGTGGTCCCATATCACTCCAAGTGCACATGCTGCACACCATTACAGAGCCTCCACCAGTTTGAACAGTCCCCTGCTGACATGCAGGGTCCATGGATTCGCTTAGTTGTCTCCATTCCCGTACACATCCATACACTTGATACAATTTCAAACCAGACAGTCACCATGCTTCCAATCACGAACAGTCCAATATCAGTGTTGTTGGGCCCAGGTGAGGCGTAAAGCTTCGTGTAGTGCAGTGATCAGAGGTATACATGTGGGCGTTCAGCTCCAAAAGCCCATATCGATGATGTTTCATTGAATGGTTTGCACGCTTACACTTGTTGATGGTCCAGCATTGAAATGTGCAGCAGTTTCCCTCGTGCAACCTGCAAGTGGAATGCGGGGGGGAATAAGACTTCGGCGTGAATAGTGCCCTCTGCCACACACTGCCTGGTGGCTAGTGGAGTAAATATGTAGATGTATTTGAATATGCATGCCTATACCAATTTTTTTTGGTGCTTCTGTGTATAACTACTATTTGGTTGCAGTGAACTCCAAAGTTTTTATAGATATTTTTTACAGCTCAGATCTTACCCTTGTATTATTTTGCCTTGTCTCAATCAGTGACTCACATTCGGGAGAGCAACGGTTCAATCCCGCGTCCGGTCATCCTGATTTAGGTTTCCCGTGATTTCCCTATATCACTCTAGGCAAATGCCGGGATAGTTCCTTTGAAAGTGCATGGACGACTTTCTTCCCCATCCTTCCCTAATCCGAGCTTGCGCTCTGTCTCTATTGACCTCGTTGTCGATGGTACATTAAACACCAATATCCTCCTCCATCAGTGAAAACATAGTTGGGAAGATTCAAACTTTTCTCTGGATGAAGAGCTCCATCAGATCTGGAAAAAAGGTTGTGAGTAACTGCCAGAAGGCAATTGGAAATTATAGTGTGATGATTTGTTTTGGAAAGTGAAGCAATGTATTGTCTGTATTGGAGATTATTAAGAAAAAGCATTATAAATTGAGTTGTATTGCAAAACAATCCTAATATAAGGTTCCCATGGCAATAGGAGTGCCTTGCTGTGGTTGGTGGGTGGCAGTTTGGTGTGGAGTGTGATGTCTGAGTGAAGGAAATACTCATGTCTAAAGCTTATGTTTATTAACGTGTTTAATTGCAACGATGGTCTGTACTGTACCATACTGTAATGTCCATTCAGTTCACTGTTGGGCTGCCCATTTGACTAGTGTTGCTACCTTCTGCGAAATGTGTGTCCAAAATAAGTTCCACATTTCTGTCCATTACCAGGATCCCCTTGACACGATCTATTTCTGTTTTTTCAGTAATTCTCATCTATAGCTCTTTCACTCCACAATCAATGAAGATTCTGATCACACTGTGTTGCAAGTCCTATTGCCATTACCATTCCCCCTGGATTTGTCATACTTCTCCTCAGAAGATGCTACCAATTTCCATCATTTATCTACTGGTAGTGTTGTTGGATTCTAGTATTGTCACCCTCTTTCACAATCAGAGGTCTATCACATTGGTTGGAGATACGAAATCTGTTGAGAATTAAGCTTTTTCAGTTTGTCAAACCCTCAACTCTAAAACATCCATTTTGTAGCAGAACATGTATTTGTGATAATGGTCAACAAGCATAGACTCAAAACTGCCAAACCACCAAGATAGGGTGAAACTAAACTGTACTACTCTGTTATATCAGTTTATCAAACATATTTACTTTGGCACACAGTTCTGTAGCTACCAGTACTTTTCAAAGGAAACCACTGCATGTCAATGTTTTAACTCTGTTAGTGGCAGCCAGCCTTTCCTGCAGTCAGTGACCATCTTTGCCTAGGTTCCAGTGGTTTCTACAGCATTGCTCGCTACCTCTATGCTGTTATCTTACACTATTACCTATTCTAATGCATCTGACCATCAATGTAAATGTTTTAAAGCTTTCCAACAAATATTTGAAAATATTCCAGTATAGAAATTTTGTATGAAGGACAAAATCAGATGCCAGTTTTGGAATATTAAGGTTGCGAAATTAACATTCTACTTTTATTTTTAATTGTTTGATGCAGTAGGGAAGCTTTTATTGTTGAGTTTTATGTGCAGTAGATAAAAATAATAGCACTGTTGCTGTATTTATAGGAACAAATTGTGTGGTTTCAAAAATACGTACATACATACAAACTGATAGAAACAGTAATTCATCATCAGAATAAGTAATTTGGTTACTAATATGGCTCATTTTACTTGCTGGCCTCATGATTTAATAACTGTGAACAAGTCTTCAATTAAAGTAAGAGGTTGGAGGGGAAAATGCAATTACTGTTATCAGACATAAAGAAACTGGCATTGTCTAGTTTTATCTGCAGTAATTGTTGATTCATTTTTTGCAGCAGAGTATGTGAATGAGTGTAAATAATTTAGAAGCTGAATGCTTAGTAGATATTGAAGAACACAAGTAATGGAGAGTTCGATTTTCAGATGTACATTTTATTTTTCAGGAAAGAAAGTGGGAAAAGGCTCCAATAGCAAGTTGAAGGAAGAGTCATTTGATGGAAATCTTGGTCCCAGCCACCGAAGAATTGGCCAGATCGCAGGAGAAGCTGACCCTGGTGTAATCAGTGAAGATGAGGATGAATTCACTGTAAATATTATATTATGTACCAAATTTCGATTAATTGACTAATGGAAATAGGAATCGCATACTAAAATGTTTTCAATTTATATAGTGTTTATAATCTCTACATGTTTCATAGCTGTTTGTTTCTTCAGTCTTGTATTGGGACTAGAGGCAAGTGAGTAATAGATATCAAACAATGGAAAATCAGGGATGGAATAATGCAATATAAGAAAGGGATATACAGGGTGTCCCACCCAAACCTCCCTGATTTCAAAGACCCAGGAGCACACGACCATTGCCTCTGGCTGCCGAAGCCGTACATATATTCTATTTTGGCTAATAATAAACGTCTTTGGCCCCTTAAATACATTAAGTGAACATAAATTGCAGTTTGAAAGTATCTGGCTTCAACTTGGGTGTTTCACTTCTTATCATAAAGTGTTTGACAGCTTTGGCTCAAGCTATGCCTTACGTTTACAATGGAAGTAAGCAACAAAACCAGCCACCACCAGTTTGAAATACATTTAAAAAAAACCTACTACCACAGATATCATCATAAATAAAAATTCTTGTTGCCCAAGTCTGAAGACCTATGCATGTTTCAAATCAGTGATTAACAGAATTTTAAAGTTACATCTTGCTAATAATGTGATACAATATGAAATAAAAACTCTACAGTATGTAGCACAACAAAAAACTCCAAAATAGTACTAAAATTCTATTAACAGCATAAAAAACCAAAAACATACCATAGCCAAAGAAATAACATTAAAAAGAGAAGGAAAAACCACAAATAAACCTACCTATGTTGCAGCGCCATGCGTAGGCCCAATTCTGAATAAGATGAACAACATCTTCAAGAAAACAAAATTAAGATTAGCATTTTGTGCAAATAACAACTTGAGGGCCAAAATACAGTCACCAAAAAATATATCTCCACTTTTTCAAATCCAAGCATCTACAAACTTTCTTGTGAAAATTGCAAATAATTTTATATCAAACAAATAGGTAGGAATTTCAGAATGATATTTAATGAACAGATACAAAACTGCAACAGAAAGCAATCCATATTTTACTTACATTATACAGAAAAATACCCAACAGATTTTAAACATAAAAATACCTGAAAAATTTTATTGACAGTATAAAAGAAAAAAGGGTAAATTGTTCTGACAAACAATAGGACATTATGCATGTAAAACCCAAAAAATACAATCAGTGAAATTAAGCATTCTCACTGACTTACCCCGAAACATTATTTTCTTTGTAAAAATACAGCATCCCTGGAGCCGTCAAAAAATAAATAAATAAATAAAACTGAAAAATTACTGAAATCATCAAATAAAAGTATATAGGAATAACGTGATCATAACATAAAAGAAAGACAACTGATACACTCCAAGATGCAATATGGACCTTGTTGTACCAGCTAATACATAAGCATTATTTACCATACATACTCATAATACATAACACAGACATAAGAAACAATATTATGCACACTATACTATCTTCACAGGTATGCTTGATAATGGCAAAATGCCTAAACTAGTTCATTGTGTAACTTTCTAATCTCTATGAGTAAATAATTCAATGTTCGGTAGCAACCTGTGCCAAAAATAAAATATCATAAAGTTGTTTTAACATGCATGGGTGACAATGGGGTTCATAAGTAATCAAATATAAATATTTATTACCACCACCATCACAGTTAAACTTTGGGCTGATGGGATGAGACATGTAGGAGTGTGGTAGCTTATCATACTAAATTTGCCCCTTAGTAATAGACTGTGATGGGCTACTTCTATTCTAATCTCTGTTACATTTTGATCTGGTATTTAATCATGTGCGTGATGATACTTAGTAAATTTACTTCCATGATGTACAAAGTTTATGTAAATACAATGATTATGCTGTGGTAATGGAAAATCCTGGATACATGTCAAGAAATAAGTGGATAATGACAACAACCCACTGTTTGGTGGTGGTGTTGAACAGTACACTGACAGAATTGAGTTTTTCTTTGTGCAGTTATCCACTTATTTTGACACTTCCTTTGTATGGTAAGCAGTTGTCTATATTGTTTTATTGTTTGAATGTATTGTGGAATATATATTCTGATGAGAAATGCTGAGATTAGATTCTCATAGTGGGGTATCTGCCACAACCGAAATAAATATTTTCATAAGTCAAAGAGTGGGTAAACAGACTTCAATAAATGGTGTTCTTACATGATTGGTCAGCTGTCATTTTTCTTTACAAGGTTAAACTTTTGATAGTTTTTTTTAAGATGGTCTCTCAGAACTTTTCTTATTGATCATGTTAAAAATTTCAAAACGTCGTGTTTGGGTTTGAGCTCTCATCTACAATTACATACATAGTCTGCAAGCCACTATATGGTGCATGGTGAAGTGTATCTTGCACTACTATTTGTCATTCCCTTTACTGTTCCACTCGCAAATAGACTGTTTATATGCCACCATATTATCCCTAATTTCTCTTATGGTCATTGTTCTTACACAAAAGTATGTTGCCGTCAGTCTCATTAGCAAATATTGTATTTGAAAAATTCATACATTTCTCTGAGTGAGAAGATCTTAACATATGAAGCTCATTGCTGCATTAGAATGTTTCTGTGCACTCTAGCTGGTTACTTCATAGTATAAGTATAAACTTACAGAATCATGTGCCCCATTTCATATATTTGGTCCAATTCATCAGTAATGTCAGTTGCTATGTACAGGAAGTATTGAACAGTAGATTGGCACACAAATTGGTTTACACTAGAGGACAGACCCGCTCTGTAGCGTTCACCATGTCATTAATGAGCATATCTGTCGCTCAAGACTCCCACTGTATTGCAGATTGTTCTATTCCGCCCATGATTTACCAGTCAATTTAAAAAATAATATTAATCTTACCATGTGGCTGTGATTAACTCTTCTTTTGCTTAATTATCATCTTAAAAACAAAACCACCACCACAAACTACCTCATGCATACCTTTTCTCATGTCCCTTCTTTCTCCTCACACACCTACCCTGTATTTGTTGTTGAGTAAAATGTTACTGGTTTTCTAGTCTACAGTATCTTAACATTTTCTTTCTAGTTTGATGACCTGTCTCACAAAAGTTCCCTGAGTTCTCTGAGTACAAGTCAGCAAACGGCAGCAACTCCACCTGCTGGATCCCTTGAAAATTTGGCAGGAGGAGAATTTTTGCGAAGAACAAACATGACTGGTACAGCTTCTGTTCCACCTAAGCCACCAAGAAGTGTTTCACAGGATAAGACTGTTGATGAATGGGAACAGAAATTATATGGAAAGCAGGGGAAAGGTAATTCTAAAATAGCTGTAGTACTTATACTTGTAGTTCGGTTTACTTCTTAATCTAAGTTGAGACTTTTTAATTATGTGGAGCAACTACCTGAATAAGCAGTTTCTTATGTCTTATTATTAGTAACATTTGTGATGTGTAGAGAAGTAGAGCCCATAAAATACTGATATTCTGGTGTTACAGCAGGCATGGCTCATAGTTAAATGAAGATACATTTCTCAATAATGGATTACAGAAGTTAAATTTCAGAATGCATATCCAGGGTTGCTACAAGTTCTGGAAATAAGTGAAGATCAGGGAATTTCAAATGCGTCTGGGAAATTTGAAAAAAAAAATGGAAAAAATCTCTTTTTGTCTCAGTAGATGGAATGGTTTGTTTACTGGGATGTCATGAATCGCCACTGGCTGGGTGCAGCTGAGATCATGCGCCACTTACCTATTCCCTCATTCATACTGCTTCTACCCTTCCTACCACATCTCTCAGCTTGCAGTCAGTGCTGCCACCGCTTTTTGGCACTAGCCTAGTAACTACCAACGAGAGGCAGGGAAGCACAAGGAGTGGTTTGTTTGAATCTGATTCTCAGAGATTGTTGATGCAGTGGCTGGTGATGGCAGTCATGTGTGCATGAGTTGCGTCTGAGTGATTGTGGGAATGTGTATATATTCTCATTTTCTGACAAGGGCTGTGGCCGAAAATTTAGTTATGAGAGTGTGATTGTCTTTCCTACATGCCCATCTGCAACTCAGAAATCATCTTTATGGTGAATTGCTATGCATCCTCATTAGTATTGATTCTCAGAGTATTTGCGCAAGTTATCTGTTGCATGGATTGATCACTGGAATCTCACTTCATCGCATGTGACAAGTGGATAGCTGGCCACACAAGTGGATTCCTGTGATGGACCAAAACTGCAGGCCATTTCTGTGGATGTCTGTAACGGATCGCCTGCCAGTCTGAAGCCCATCATTTCCTTCTAATGTGCAGGCCATGCCTGTCAGATGTAGTCTGACAGATATGCTTGCAGGTCAGGTCTGTCTGTGTTTGGCATAATGTTGTGGATTTGTGTGGTTTCTCCATGGACCAAGACCAAGGTGCTCCTCAGCATGCCAGAGGCCATAGGCGATGGATTTAAGGAATTGTGATTGTCTCACTGCAAGTGCATTGTACAGTGTGACATTTTATAGCCATTTTATTAATTGTAACACATTTTTGCTCTTTGAACGTAGTTTATATATTAGAAATTATGAACGATAAGAAGAAGGAAACTGTGACCGTTGCTGGTGGTTTGTACACTATGTATTCATATATTTCTTTAAAGAAAAATCACACAATATCTGTAAAATAATAGACATAACGCAGTGGACAATAGCCGACAATAATGAACATAGTAGAACTAACATTTTATTGGTGGTAACCTATAGTGTTGGTGTACATAACTCTTCCCTGCCTTATGCACTTCTTTCAAGAGACCTACTTTTTCTGAGGTTATTTCTGAAATCAGTGAAGGTATTTTAAATCTCTCTTGCAACTCCAAGGAAATGCGTATTTTTGTCACCGGATGTGTTTTGTTTTATTGAAATAAAATAACAACAGTGGTCTTACTGGAATATAATACCATATGGCTTGCTTTCTCCATCTAAAAGCAGTTAACTACAAAAGATGTTGATGTTAGTACTTAAGATTTTTTACTCACATGAGGGAGAAGTGCAGAAGTCATTTTTTTTTTTTTTTTTTTCAACTTATGTCTTTACTTACCCTTGAGATCTCAAAATTTGTCAGGGGAAAATGCTAAAACTTGTTTGGAAATTAGGAAAATATCGGAGAATTCCACTGGGGGAACTGATGTCAAATGATGATTGTGAACAGGCAGTAATTAGTCTTAAGGCTGTTCCTTGAAATTCCACTTAGCTCTATGCAGCAGAGGTTTGGGAGTGTGGCTTTTACAGAGTACGGCTCTTATGGGCCTCCTGTTGGCTCAGTCCTTACAACCTAGCCTTCCTGTGTCACAAGCAGAATGTAGATGGTGACATATTGGGTTTCATCCTAATTATTTTAAGTGTGTATATTGTGGAGTTTATATTATGATGCATATCCTTTGAATATATGCTAGTTTAAAGCACCAGTGCATTAAGGATCTCATAAAAATGCATCATTATTTGCATGGTTTGTCGTTAGAAAATGATGGGAAACATCATATTGGTGGTGAAAGAATGTTGGTATTTCATTGTTTTTGAATTGCAATTTGTGTGTTGGGAAGTATGCCATTTCAAAGTAATGGCACATTGAAGGTGTATCAAAAATGCATTGTTTTTGGTATGATATGTTCTAATTAAATGTCAGTTAACAACGTAACGGTGATTAATGCTTTCTAGGGATCATATAACGTAAGATACATAAGTGCGGAAATGTAAAGGAGAGATTGTTCGTATCCTCCTTTCTCCAAAATTTTTGTGCACTTCTGTGTTTTCTTAAAGTTGCTGGGGCTTGCTTATTAATTTAATAGAAATATGTTGTATAATATTACAAGAGAATGCTGAAAAGTACTGCTTCTGATTTTTTTGTGAGAACTCTTAAAGCTTTTTAAATAAAACTAACATTATTAACATTCTGCATCTTTATTCTTCATTTGCAGCCCTTTACCGCTAGAGAGCTCCAAAATTGTAGGCTGACATGTTGTTTTATTTAAAGAATGTTTAAGAGTTTTCACATTTATGTGAAAAAATCCCCCCCCCCCTCCACCCTCTCTCTCTCTCTCTCTCTCTCTCTCTCTCTCTCTCTCTCTCTCTCTCTCTCTCTCTCTCTCTCCCCCCCCCCCCCTCTCCCTCTCTCTCAGGAGTGAGTTTGTCCCATTGAGTAAACATATATACAAGGGAATATGTACCAACAAATGGGAACATCACTGTTTTGTTGCACAATTTCATAAATGCTGCAGATTGTATACACACAAATCATTAAATC
Source organism: Schistocerca gregaria (assembly GCF_023897955.1). Classification (NCBI taxonomy): domain Eukaryota; kingdom Metazoa; phylum Arthropoda; class Insecta; order Orthoptera; family Acrididae; genus Schistocerca; species Schistocerca gregaria. The sequence continues at coordinate 177,782,576 of NC_064931.1, read as the reverse complement.
TCTCAAGTTTAGAATTAAAAACACAAAAAATGTTAAGCATGAATCAAAGCTAACATACATAGCATTAAAGATCTCTCCAGAACGCATCTTGTAGTACAATTAATTGTGGTATTGTGTCAAGAAATGTAATGTCAGCAGATAAATATGCTACCACTAGGTCTTCCCTTGGTGTTGCCTTTTGGTGTTATTTAGTAGTTGATTATGAAATGGAAAGATGTTGTTGTTGTCGTTGTTGTTGTTATTTAGTAGTTGATTATGAAATGGAAAGATGTTGTTGTTGTTGTTCTGGTGGTGGTGATGGTGGTGGTCTTCTTCTTCTTCTTCTATTCATAGACAGGTTTGATGCAACTCACCATGCTACTCTCTCCTGTGCAAGCCTCTTCAACTCTGAATATGAACTGCTTATTGTACTCGTCTCTTGGTCTCGCACTGCTAATTTTACCCCCAACACTTCCCTCCTATACTAAAACAGCTGTCTCAAAATGTGTTATGCCACTGATTTCCTTTCTACTCAATTCTATTCAGTACATCCTCTTTAGTAAATTGATCTGTCCATCTAATCTTCAGCATTCTTCGGTAGCACATTTCAGAAGCTTTTATTCTTTTCTTGGCTGAACTGCTTATTACCCATGTTTCATTTTTCGTACAAGGCCAACTATAGACAAATGATTTCAGGAAATACTAACACTTCAGTTTATATTTGATGTTAAAAAATTTCTCTTCTTCTGAAACTATTTTCTTGTCATTGCTATTCTACATTTGTGTCCTCTATACTTCGGTCATCATAAGTTGTTTTACTGCCCAAATATCACGGTCATCATAAGTTGTTTTACTGCCCAAATATCAAAACAAGTCTACTACTTTTAGTGTCTTATTTCCTAATCTAATTCCTTCAGCATCATCTGTTTTAGTTTGACTACATCCCATTACCCTTGTTTGGCTTTTGATAATGTTTATCCTATATCCTCCTTTCAAGACACTGTACATTCCGTTCATCCACACTTTTAAGCCTTCTGTTATCTCTGACAGAATTACAGTGTCATCAACAAACCCCAAAGTTTTTATTTCTTCTTCCTGAAGTTTAATTCCCTTTCCAAATTTCTCCTAGCTGTCCTTCACAGCTTGCTTGAATAATGGTGGGGATAGGCTACATCCCTGTCTCATTCCCTTCTCAGCCACCACTTCCTCTATGGGTTCTCCAACTTTTAAAACTGCAGTTGAGTTACTGTACAAGTTGTAAATGACCTTTTTCTCCCTGTTTTGGTGCCAGTGTTTGCTCATAGATGCAGGTCAGATGGTGCCAGGTATTGCTATCCCACAGGTTGATGATGGTTCAGCAGCTCACCAGGTACAATCAGCTAGACATCAAGCAGGCGTGGTGGTAGAAAGCAACAAGTCATCTCATCAGAAAAGGCAAAGATGAGATGGCAGCAGCCCTTGGCAGCTAAGTACTTCAGATGGGCCTGGCTGTTGTATTGTATACTGAAGTCAACTTGTTGGACCACAGACGGCGTGTCACAGGTCCCTCTCTGAATTGGTTAGATGCAAAGTGAGAACTGGCCTTTGGAAGTCAACAGTGTTCATACTGGTCATCCTATGCCAATGATGTTATTGTGTGGCAAGAATGACCAGTTGTGGCCTAGTTTTCTGGACCCGACAGTGCTCTGCAATGCATCGAAGTGTCAGAACTCTTCTTTTTGGACTTTCAATTGAGTTATTTCTGCAGAATATGTATGCTGCAAGTCAGTTTTGCATACAACTTACACATTGTTACTTCACTGTGTGTGATCAGTAGAATAACACTACACTCTCTTGTCTCTGAGGTCACTCTGCTGCATCGGCGCTTCGATCATCCAGCTCAGATGATGTGCAGCAATTAATTTGTTGGTACATCCGTTTTACCCATTCTGCATGCAATGTTGCCCATTCTTGTTTGTCGGCATTCCAATCTTGATATTACGTACTAGACTGCCTTGGCTCAATTCTGGCACTGGCTACAGTGAGAGGAAACCAAAAATGTTTCACAACTGCCCAGGGTATCATTCTGGGACATAACACTGATACATTTTTGCGACAATATTCTGACGACCAATATAGTCTTCCCCTTCAGGTGCTGCAAATAGTGGTATTATTTGTGCTCATTGCCTTTCATCTATTGTGTCCATATGTACAACAGAGGTTAATTGTCAGTGCTCACTATACTCCTTGCTGCAGTTTTCCCCCCCACGGAAAAATGTCCTTTCAGATGAGATTGCTGGGAAGATCTCAACAAATTAAGTTGGGGATACCATAAATTAGTGAATCTGAGACCTCAGTCCCTCTCTATATGATGTTTGCCATTAATTATTTCAGGAGGCTACTTCCCAATCTTGTATGGGAAACTTTTCAAGAGTTCTCGCCACAATACTGGCCTTGTTTCTGATTTCCTAATTATATCACAGGCAATACTCATTAACAGCTGATGTGCCTTGCTGCTTCTGTTGGCTTAAGATAAGAGTGGATATACCTACATAAAGAAAATACACACATTCAAAATTTAAGGAAGGCTTAGGATCTCACCTGCCACACAGTTCATCGGAGTCCTTAAAACAGTGAGCAAGGCTTAATGATATGATAACAGAAAAACGAATGTGGACGACAATTATTATTAAATTTCCACTACTTCTGAGAGCCCCCATGAAAAACATATGGTGTAGGACAATGAAACTTTGTGAAACATTTGTAGGAACATGTGGAAGAGAAATACAAATAAACCACTGAAAGAAATACAATTTAACTGCCACATGAGAGGCAATTGCACACTATGTTTATGTTCCAGATTACACACATAGCTCAATGTGACAACCACTTGTATCTACAAGAGCCTGAAATGGCACTAGAAGTACTATTTCCCAGTTTACTGCACTTTTTGAAAGGTGGACCGTTTAGTGTTCAGCTGTCATGGCACAGCTTGTACACTGCTTGAAGCTCACATATTGCACCCATCGTTCTCATCCATGGCAACAGTAATTTTTTCAACAATTTTTGGCTGTGGGCCTTTCTCAGAAGGAATTCGCAAATTGCCAACTAATTCAAACTTCCGAATAAGTTCTTCAATCTCGCTGCAGAAAGAGAACTTCTCCATATTCCTTTAATGCATTAATACAAAGAGCAGCTACACTATTCTTGGTGTTTTCATAAAACAGCTTTACAGGTACAGCCCTGCTCACATTGTCCAGACCTGTGTCGACTGCCTGCAACTGTAATGAACACTAATGTTTGTGTTTCAACCCTACGTCGCTATACCAGTGCCAGTGCATCACGGCAAGTCATGACACTAGCACTAACAACAATGGGAATCCTACTGCTGGCTGTCTGAACATCATTCCTCTAAAGTTGTGAACCCATACGGTAAATAGTTTTCTGTCTGCCTGGCTCAAATAGCAAAAATTTAGTTATAATCATTCTGTATATTAAAGGACATGCTGGACATTAGAACTGGAACTCTCCTATAAAAAGGTGTGGGAGAATGACAGTATCTCAAAGTCTAGTTGGAGGCCAATCAACAAGAACGTGTAAGATGAAAGGCCGCCATGTGGTGCAGCCTAAGGTGATGGTTAGGCCACAAAAAAAAAAAATGGTTTTGTCAAATTGGTTGGAAATCCAAAAACATGCAGTCTGCTTGTTATGATAGTTTTACAGGAACAAACATTGTGAAGATGATGATAGACATTATTGTTAATGTGATCTCATTTTTATGCAGAGCTTAAATGGATTGTGGACCAAAGTAAACAAACTTTCATCTGTTTTCATTAGACCCATTCTAAATCATGTAGCGACCATTGGGTCTGAATACTGCTACCCACATGTTGTAACATACAAGTGGCTGTAAAAGATATAGTCCACCTGTCTTTCACTACATGACTCTGGTAACATAATGTCTGTCAATGTCCCTATTGCTGAACCCTATCATCATCTTTCTTCTTGAAAAATTACTGTATGTGATTGCTGTGGAGCTCCCTCTGCCACCACCTGGAGCCAAAGTTTTTGAGTGTCATAAAATTAAACAAGACTACTCAGTGTTGGACATAACACACTGTAACTCTAATGAAGAGTCTTTTAAGTTATATGTAAACCTGCCACTGTCTTGTCGTAAACTCCCAAATTGTGCAAAAGGAGAAGTTGATGATCGTCCCTGACCACTTTTCTATGTGGTGGAATCTGCTGGATAGTGATCACAAAAATAAAATTGGGAAAATGGATACTTAGAAGGGCAAACAACACACTTTACTGGCAGATGACCATCCAAATAACTGGAATAATATGCAGGAGTTGCTAAATCATGTCACCATATCAATACACTGTCTCACTAAGTCATCTATATCAGTCATGTGCTGCATCTGATTGTCCTGTAATCAGATATAGATGGCCAGCATTGGTAATACTCAAGTGAAGACTAATTTCTGCCCAGTGTTTTTGGGCTTAATAAAGATTACATTTACTCCCATAAAATCATCAGAATCATCAGGTGGACTGGAGTATACATAAAAGTTGACTTACTCTTTTTCTTGGGGAATATTCCATAATTTCAGAAATAATGTGACAATTTCAGTAGTGAATTCAACCTACAGTGTTTTGTTATTTAACATCCATTGCTTCCACTTCATCACTAAAGTTGCTCATCAGTCTACCATCCTATAGTTAGAGCTGTCATATTCTCAGGTTTTATTGTTACAAGTTGTTTCAAGCTCAGTAGGTACTCAGCTGATGTGAGATTCATAATAATTACAATCATCATCTGTGTGTACTGGAAATTTATGTTTGAAATTATACATATTGTTGTTATATTACTGAAGCTGATGTGCTTTTTTCTGTGAACAGATTCAGTTATTAATAATTCAGATACACTAAAGAGAAGGTCTTGGGATACATCGAAGTCATTTACTATGAGTCAGTGTGAAGATAAAGAATTTGATAACATCACTCATGCAAGCACACCAGCAATTGTCCGTGCAAATACAATAGACACTCCAGTGGCAGCATTAAGAAAGGTTAATGAAGATATTCCAAGAAATGTTACTGAAACCATCACACAGGATGATAAAGAAAAGGAAAAAACAAAAGAAAAAGATATCTCAAAACTTGCAAGACGCTTTAATAAACATTTTCGTAAAGGTGAGTTTTCTGCACAGATAAAGTGTGTTTTTTACATTTCTTTCCAGTATCTACTAAACTTTGTTCATGTGGTGCTGTTTAATAGTAGCTGCTTTATATATCTTATGAGTATAGTGCTGTCTTGTGGTGTTCACACAGCTGGGTAAGAAACCAATGAAGGGAATAGAAGTGTGTGGAAAAATATGTAACAGTTATCTGATCCCATTGATGATAACAGGGTAAGATGTTTGGTGATTCAAGAAGTTATGGCACTGATGACTGGCTGGACTAGTGTAGATGTTTATGCTGTTTGACAAGCAGTACATTGATGGAAAAATTAACTTAGAGCAGGTGAAATGAAAAGACAACAGTTGGTGTTGGTAAAGAGAAATATGAAACATGTATTTGGTTTCCAAGTGCATGTTTTTAGTTACAAATTATTCAGTGCCATTCATTACATAATATTGAGGTACCTATTAACCAAATATTTGGTACTAATTAGCTGAATGGATGCTCCATAAAACATTATTCTTGGACAGTAGTTTAGGAAAAAGACATGAAGGAAAAGTAGTGGGAAGAAGGAAGGAGAGGGGAAGTCATCTGGTGGAATTTTGCACAGAGCACAATTTAATCATTGCAGAGAATCATGAAAGGAAGTTATATAAGTGGAAAAGACTTGGACACACCAGAATGTTTCAGATACAGTGTATAATTGTTAGACAGTTGTTTCAAAACCAGATTTTAAACTGCAAAATGCTTTCAGCAGCAGATGTGGACTCCAACTATAATTTGTTGCTAATGAACTGCAGACTGAAACTGAAGAAATTTTGGAAAGATAGGAAGTTAGACTTGGATAATTTAAAAGAACCAGGGGTTCTTCAGAGTGTCAAAGGGAGTATTGGGCAGCGCTTGACTGAAACAGAGGAAAGGAATATGATAGAATGAAAGTGGGTTACTTTTAAAGATAAATCAACAGTGGCAGCAGAAGATCAACTAGTCAGAAAGACAGCGTACAATAGAATCTGAGGATAACACACAAAATATTGATGTAATCGATAAGAGGATAAATAATAAAAATGCTTCAGATGAAATAGTCAAAAGGGAGTATGGAAATTTAAACAATTAACTTGACAAAGTTTAAAGTGGCAACAGATGAATGGCTAGAGAACGAATGCAAGTTTGTAGAAGCATGCTTGACTGGAGAGATTGATGCCATCTATAGCTTACCCTCGGGAGAAAAGAGAAGCAGCTGTATGAATGTCTTAAGCTCAGATGGCAAACCAGTACTAAGCAAAGAAAGGAAAGCAGCGAGAAAGAACATAGAGAAGGGCCATATAAAGGAAAGAAACATGAAGTCAGTGTTACGGAACGGGAGGAAGACATGGATAAAGATGAAATTGTAACACTTTAGGTTACTACTGTATGAGCGAGTCAGTTACAATGTTACTTTTTTGTCAGGATTTGAAATTTGACGTGTGTTAATGGAAAGTAACTGGACAGCATTTCATCACCTGAAAGGCTGTGTATTGAAAGGAGGCAACAATTATTCTGGCGGGAATCGAACCTAAGTTATTACATTTGGAAAGTAAATCTGTGATCATACAAATGAATATGGCCATCAGCCTAATTAGAGAAAGTAATTCCAAGTAAATATACTGCTAACAAAGTAAACTAACTGCTATACACGAATATGAAGTCGGTTTGGTAACACCAATACTCAACACAATGTGCCAACCAACAGGTGGAACAATTCAGATATAAGATGGTTCTAACACTTACTGCTGAAAGACAGTAATTTTGAAAAAGTTACCAAGCTGTTATTTTAACTGACGTGAGCACTCTTTGTTTTTATGGGCCCTTAATCTGTTACAGTTTTAATCAGTTAGTGCCAGTTATTTTATCAAGTGCACAAATATTTCCAGAATAATTTCTAAACCTTATATAAATTTTTACTGTAGGTCTATTAAATCAGAGATTTGATGTAGGGGAACCTAGAAGCTGTTGTTTTTTTACTGATTGGGTTTTATGCGAACACTACTAATAATACACAGTAATAATACACACGGTCATAAATTCACAAACAAAAACGTTACTGCAAACCTGTAAAGTAAAGCAGAAAGGTGTGGGACTTTGAAATGTTACAGCCTACATTTGTTTTCTGTACTCAACTACTTTACTTTGCAAAATTTAATTTCTGTGCAATGATTTGAATAGTAATTGAAATTTCGGGCATCAGTTTAGTATTTGTTAACAATTATTGTTTTTCTGTGCTTTCCCTGAGGTACTTTGATAACCATGTTGAACACTTCATAGAAGAGGTTCATTAATCAATTAACAAAGTTATTCTTCCCCAACGTTAGCAAAAACTTTTAACAATATTGATTATATAGTTCATCAACTTTGAGAAAAACCTGGAATATCTCAGTAACAGGAAATAGACCCTCTAAAGGTAAATGATTAAGGATAAACAAATATTCATGACATATTTAAAACAGGAAAATTTGTTATTGGTAACTTCGGCATACTTCTGGTCCAAGAATGTAAATACAACGTTAACACCTACTTTGACTGAATGTGGTGGCATTGGCTGTTTTCTGTGGCATCAGAGCAAAGCCATATTGTACAATCATGGCTCTTGATGTAAACTGCTCTTTGTAATATCTTCTTGGTGTCAGAATTTCCTGTTTCAGAGCAAATCAATAAATACCATCATATAACAACAAATAATAATTCGCATCTCACGCATATTTCTTCCACTTTCAATGCAGTCCCTGCCTCACTAAGCACTCAGGATGTTAGTTCAGTGGCTGCTGGCCACAGACTATATATTCCACAAAGATATCTCTCGCTACTCTGTGCCAAAACCACCTTTCACACTTCACCTAATCCTTTTTGTTGTGGAGGGACTTACTCCGCCTTTTATATTTCATTATAGTATGAAAGAACATAGTTTTTAAAAAAATACAAATTAATTCTGTTTACATAACGCTAAAGAATTTCCATATGTTTAAAATCAAAGAACATATATAACATAGATGTTACAGTACCCACGGGGAACATGGAGGTTGCTAAAAATTGTCATAACCAATAACAGGCATAAGTGTTACAAAATGAGAGATATAGTACTCTGAGAACAATTTGATGGTGCAGTGCAATACCTAAGTGAAAACAAGACATATGGTGTAGAAGACATTCCTTCAGAATTATTGAGATTTTGTCAGAATCGAGCATGACCAAACTATCCCACCCGGTGTGCAGTGTATATGTGAGAGATGGGAGAGGAGAAATATCCTCAGGCTTCAAGAAGAATGCAGTAATTTCAATTCCAACAACAAGTGCCAACATGTGCACATTAGCAGACAATCAGTTCAGTATCACATGACAGCAAAATATTAACACAAATTATTTACAGATGAATGGGAAGACTTTAAGAAACTGATTCTGGATAAATCACTCTGGGTTCTGAAAAAATAAAAGAACAAGCTGAGCATTGCAATTTATTTTAGAAGATACATTTAATGCAGTTACAGATTTTGAGAAAGCTTTTGATGGAGGTTACTGGAATACACATTATGAAATTCTGAAGATAGTATGGATAAAATGCAAGGAGGAAAAGGCTGTTGACAGAAACTGTTCAGTGGCATAAAGAGTCAAAGGGCATTAAAAGGAAGTAGTTGAGAGGGGAATGAGACAGTGTTGTAGCCCACTCCCTCCCCCATTTTACTATCTGTACATTGAGCAGGTAGTAAAGAAAAGGAAAGAGAAATTTGAAAAATGTGGATTTAAGTTCAGGGAGAAGGAATAATAATTTAAGGTTTTGCCAAAGATACTGTAATTTTGTCAGGGATAGTAAAGAACTTGTAAGATCAGCTGAACAGAATGGGTAGTGTCTACAGTGGTAGCAGACAAGTTTCGCTATTTGAGTTGCAGAATATCTGATGAAGGTACAAACAAACTGGTTACATATTGTATTTGTCTGGAGTGTGGCCTTATACATCAGCAAAATGTGAACAATAAACAGTTCATATGGGAAAAGAATGGAAGCTTTTGAAATGTGGTGTGTAAAGGAATGCTGACAATTGGGAAATGGAAGCTTTTTAAATGTGGAGCTACAGAAAAATCTGACAATTAGAAGAGTACATGGGATAACTGAAGAAGAGGTGCTGAATCGAACTGTGGAGAAAAAAAAATTGTGACACAACTTGACTAAAAGAAGAGGTGGGTTGATAGGACACATTCTTAAGTATGAATATAGGTGTGACCACAGGAAGCAGGTTAAAATGGATGTTGATTGCAACAATTGTGCAGAAGTGAAGGTACTTGCACAGGATAAACTTGCATAGAGAGCTGGATCGAACTAGACGTTGGAATGAAGACAGTAAGAACAACTGTTTTCAACTGAAGTGTACTCATGTGCGATTCTGGCAGGCTTTTAATGGGAGAGGGTAGATTTTTATTTTTGGACAAGTTATGAATGAAAGGTGCCCAGTTGCATGTGGCTGAGAAAATAAGACAGTAACTACCCTCAGTGTATTAATATTTGGTTTAGAAGACTACCATCATACATTCTGAATTCAAAAACCTTGGATTCTTGGATATGATTTGGCTATGTCGTACTTTTGCTTTAAATGTTTTGGAAAAAACCATAATGTTCACACAACATTTTTCTAAGGGGAGACATATCCTCTTAGAGAGTAACAGCAACTGTCAATGAGTTAAAACTGATTTTTTATTTACAATTGCTAAATTATGTAGCTGATAATGACCATTTCCTTCTGCTATAGAGGCCAACTTCATATATATTCAAGAAAAACGTGAAGATTAAAAATATGTAAAACAGTCATTGTATCCTACTTTATTAATAGAGCTATACAGTTGTTTGAAATATTTGCATAACACTTGAAGGCTGCTCCACAACCTTAGATGTATGTGAAAAGGGGACTGGGGGTGGTGGGGGGGGGGGGGGGTGTATGTTCATAATTTCTCATTGTGTATTACTTGTGAGAACACTTTTTACATAAAACTGTCATGTTCAACATTAAAGGAACTCTCATTCAGTATACAATTTTACTCATAAATACAAGTAGCTTATGCTAATTTAATTTCAATTGATGACCCATCTTGTCCTTGATGAGCTGTAGTTGTCCAACATAGTTCAGAGTACTGTGAGTCAGGAAACATTTTTTTGGGGGGGGGGGGGGGGGGGGTGGAACTTTCTGTGTTAAATGCAGGCCAGTAATATTGATCTCCCAAGCAACTTATTAAAATTCCTGAAGTACTTGTGCCAGTTAATCCAGCCATGATAAGGTAGATGGTGTAGCTTACAAGAGTTGTGAGAAAGGGAGCCAGGCAGAATGGGATATAGTGGTCACAACAGAAAAATCACTGTGAAGCAAGAAGGTAAAGCTAGTTCAAAAGAATGGCAGAAGTCAGTGTTTGCATTTTACCAAAGTAAAAAAATATTATAATATGGAGGATGTGATACATAGGCATCAACAGAACTGTTAGAAATATAAAAGTTTAAAAACAAAAACAGTGTGCTGTAGTAAGCCAGAGGTGCAGTTGTGAGGTGGCTCTCCACATCAAGTCTTTCTCTTACTTTGTTTGACTTCTGTGGTTAGTTCCAACACCAGTAATTTGTGTGGATTCTGTAATGCTCGTTAGCATGTTGTTATAAAACAAATGTTGATAGTGATACCTTTAACTTATTTATGTGTACTGCTTGTAAGCCCTCTTCGTATAAACTGCCACTTATCTCATTATAATTACTGATTATAAATTATCGTATTTAACTTCTTTGTATCATAGGTGATCCGAAGAATGAGGAAGCTATACCAGAGGTGAAAACTCCTACTGCAGAAGAGCGAATAATTATAGGTGGTGAAAATGATGATAAAAAAGTCCGTACTTGTGGGAATAAAACACCAGATTCTGTTATCCAAAAATATGAAAATAATACCAAAGAAGTAAGTAATTCTTAATGTGTCATTATACTGTGCTGTCAGTAGGGGTCTAGAATGAGATTTTCACTCTGCAGCGGAGTGTGTGCTGATATGAAACTTCCTGGCACATTAAAACTGTGTGCTGGACCGAGACTTGAACTCAGGAACTTTGCCTTTCATGGGCAAGTGCTCTACCATCTGAGCTACCCAAGCACGACTCATGACCCGTCCTCATGGCTTCAATTTTGCCAGTACCTCATGCTTGGGTAGCTCAGATGGTAAAGCACTTGCCCGCAAGAGCCAAAGGTCCCAAGTTTGAGTCTCAGTCCGGCACACAGTTTTAATCTGTCAGAACTGCATGTTATCTGTCATTGTCTCTTTGCCCTTTGTACAGATGAGTAGAGTAGCTTCTTTATACTTGACTGCTTCACTCAGAAAAGTCCACAAACTGTTAACCATTTGTTTACTAATATGTGGTGAAAAATGTGCAAGCTGCAGCATCTGTCTAGGTCAACCTAAACTTTTGACTTTTTTGCTATGCTTGTGCAAAATAATGTTACTGTTGTTTGTCTTATGCCATATTTTTTCAGATTCTTTTATTGTATTTCCAGAACTTTTTCTGGTTGTAAAAACTTAAAATTCTGTGCGTAAAACTTGAATTTTAGTGTCTTGTGTAGTTTTCCATAAGATGATATTTCCCTGCTTCTTAATAAGACAATTGATTAGTTTGTTTCATATTAGAAATGATGTTCTACTTCAGTTTGTCATGAATACTGTTTTTCATGTGTTAATCATTGTTCCAGGAATTGATTTCAATAATATATAACCTTCAGCTCACTGTTGAAGACCAAAACAAGAAAGTGAAAGATCTTGAAGACTATCTGGATAATTTACTGCTGCGAGTAATGGAAACAACTCCTCGTATCCTCCAGAATCCGTATGTGAGTGTCAAAACAGAAATAGACTCTAGGTAGGCAAATAAATCAGTTGACGTGATAATTTTTACACAAAAACATATTTTTTGAGCAAGTGTTAAATGGCATGTATAAACATCAATATGTTTTAGTCATTGGCCAGTGGCAAACAGTTTTAATCAGGTTTTATAAGATACAGCTTATTAGGTTTTTATCTAGCCTGCTACTGAAAAGACTGACTCTTATGAAGCAATGTCTGTCCCTTGAGCCTGCTTCATGGGAATCAGTCATCTCAGCAACAATCTTCCATTGAAGTAGTTTATACAAATACTTCAGCTACCTGTAAACTTGTAGTGGAACATTGAATGACAAATTGTTGCTATCCCACTATTGCTGTTCAGGAGAACAGTGATTATCCTGAAAGTTCAAATGAAAACCTTTATATGCTGTTTTAAATTGTGTTGTAGTGATTTTATTTTTGTGTGTGGAAAAGCAGTATTTCCTCATGCTGTAGTACTTTTTAGATTATAATTCATGACCATATGTAAACATGAATGTTACATAGGATCTGACAGAAAACTGTTGTTAGATACTTGTCTGTGAAACAGTAGAAAAGTAGATAACCAGCTTTGTTTTTTTGTGCTGTGGTACACAGTGAGGCTTTTTTACGAGTGCTTTTATGGCTTAAGACTGTGACTATCATTGTGTAAACAAGAAATCTTACAATGTATTAATTGTATGACCATTTTTGCCATATTATCTGTTGTTCATGTGTTAGTTTATCTGACATTGCATTTTAGCCTGTGTCACTTCATTGTGTCACATTTTTACATGCTTTGTCTTGACAGAAAAAAATGGCGAGTGGTTAGAGAAATAAATAGAGTAACAATTGAAGATAGTTACAAAGAAAAAGTCTCCCTCTTGAAGAAAGGACATATACTTTTCTTCTTGCCACGGCAACTATGTATCTTCATCCCCAGTCACAATAGTGTGCAGCTTCCTGCTAACTTCATGTAGATACGCAGGAAGTTGAATTCTCATAACTGAAACCAAAAGTTCATTTATTATAGCGTAACTTGTTAAGTAATTTGGTGGTCAATTTGTTTCTTAGGAGTGACCTAGTTATCCCACCATAGATTTCTCTAATTTTTCTATAATATTGGTTGCCCCTGTCCCTGTACCTGCATTGCTATATGCCGTCCAGCAGTTGGATTTTTTTTTCATAGAATAACTTCATTGTAGTACATAATTTATTAGAACCATTTCCATCACTATAACAAAAAGTTTATTTTTTAATTTCTTTATTCAGCTCTTATTCAATTTGAACAATATTTTTTTTGTGTATAGCAGTGTGCTATTTAACTGATTAGTTCACAAAATAAATGTGATATTGTCTATGTAAATGAATTTATCCTATCATAATAATGAATCATGAAGTGAGAGCTTTAATCTTTTTCCACTGTAAAGTTTTCAGAAACCTTGAGCTTCTACTATTAAAACTGATTGACTTAAGAGTAAATTAATGAACTGTACTACTTAAAAAGGATTTCAGTGAAAACTCTCATCAAATTCTTGGCATATGTTTTATCTACACTTTGATTTGATGCTATGACATATAGGTCTTGAACTCCCTTATAAATTAAATTCCAATTTGTCAGTGAAAACTGTCCATCTGGTAATGCATTTGGCAACCAGAAAAACAAAGCCATGATGTTACAGTAATCTACAGCACCATAAATGGATAAAATGTCGTTCCGTATGTGTATCTACCTTATTTTTTAAAACTATAGGTTGTGCGCTTATCATGTCCACCACTTTGGAACATTTACCTAATGTGGAAAAATTCCTTCTTTTGGGTTACAGGAACATGGTTTCTGTGAGAGAGCAAAGTATTTATTAAGAAACTACTGAGAATCCAGAAATACACTTACATTAGTGTCAGTTTCTTAAACATGATGATAGCTGCCAGCATCTGGTGAAGAAAATCTTAGCTTCTAGTATTTTAATGATTTAAATCTGTGATTTTAATGTATTGGTACAGTGAAAAGTTCTTCCTGTTACTTTATGCTAACATGTTTATTGTTGTTATTTTTGCTACTATTGTTATTTCTGTTGTTTTGTTATTGTTTTTGTTATTGTTACTGCTATTCTTCCTTTGTTACCATTCTTATATATTTTTTGTGATTCATTCACTCTCTCTTCCTGGAAAATGTGTGTTTATAAATCTTCCAAACTGGCATTATTAATAGATATTTCATGCCTCTTTATGTCTTAGGTTGCATGACATGAATATGTGTTAAAAACAGTCATTAATCTGATTTATTTTGTAACAAAAATAGCACAGAAAATTATTTTACTGTAATTTGTTATTCAGTTCTTTTCATGAATTTTCCACCGGCATAGTTTTCGCGATATATTATTTCATTTACTTTGTAAATAGAAATGTTTTTCTCAGAGTGACGCAAAAAGAAATTGAATTCTTAAGATTTGAGCCTCTTTGTTGTATTACTAGGTGTCTGTTATGTAATGGACCGAAGTTTATGTTGACAATAAATAATCACATAGATACTGTTTCCTTTTGCCCAGGAAGGAATGCAAATATTTCTCGGGACACACGTAATAGGTTTGCTCAGTTTTTATTCCAAAAATTATTACATAATAATCTTAAAGTTTGTGTATCCCAGACTGATTAATTGTCAGCTGCAATTATTAGCAATGTCACTCATAATGGAAGATTTCTTGTTTGTTCTATGCTTTTTAAAAGATAAGGGTTACAAAAATCTGTCCATACTCAATGTGATGTTTGTAGAAAAATTGTCTGTCAGTTTTAGACAGTAACCACAAGCTGTAAATATTTGCTACTTTTTAGTGGTTCATATAAGCCTGTGTTTTAAGATGCTGTGTGAGAAAGCTTTTGAATTGAATGGTGGTAAGAAATGTTTTTTCAGGCTTATTATGCCCTTCCATATATAGCTTATATTTTTGCTAGAAATGTATTAGATTGATAAGCAATGCTCCTGCCAATAAGACTGAACATCAGAACTGGGATTATAATTAAATGAGAGAAAAATGTAACAGTAGTGCATAACTATACAGGTCATCTGTATACTTACTTGGTGGTATATCATATGGGCATACACACTATACGGAATAGAATCGTTTCCATTAGCCAAGAATGCAGCACAGCTAACACTGGAAATTATTAATGTGCGAGTGCGAGTGCGAGAGCGAGAGCGAGAGAGAGAGAGAGAGAGAGAGAGAGAGAGAGAGAGAGAGATAGCGATAGCTTATTTGGTAATGTAGCTTTAATTTCCAAAACAAAGGTGAATTTTAAGACTTTAGATAGACTTCACTGCCTTTAAGTTTATCAGTAATAGGGCTTCATTTGGTGTCGCCATTTTTCGTTATTCACTTCTGGGAAATTTTCTAAATATCTCTCTCTCTCTCTCTCTCTCTCTCTCTCTCTCTCTCTCTCTCTCTCTCTCAGGAAAAATATTACCTACAGGGAGACCATCAACACTGTTTGCCACTTTGATGATGGTATTGGTACTTACATATTAGTATTCCTGGTACCAGAACAAAATTTTAGAACTTCTGGCATAAGCCAATAAATAAGATACAGGTCTACATAAATCAGAAAATTAAGAATACTGAGGTAAACAATAGTTACAATTCCCACTATAATCTCCCTGTACATTGAGGTGTATACCTGTTCATCCAGTAACCTTTTAGACTACCAGAGTAAGAAATATACAGGTATGAACAAATGAAAGTAGTTTAGAGTTAGATCATACTGCCTTAGAAGATTCTTGGGGAGTTAAAACTTGAAATTTTGCAGCAGCTTGCTTGACTTATTGGTGGTGGTGTGACACACCAGCATGCCCTAGCGTGGAGCATTTGACAGTTTCGTTAAATGTCTTTTCAAAGCTTCCTGATGATGTTACATTTACAGTTTCATCTTGATGCTGGAAACTGGTGAGTAAATGCTGTTATAATCCTGAACACTGCATATAATTTTCTTAACAGATGTCTCCTTATATTTATTCACAACCAGAACAAGATGTTTTTATTACATTGTGGACACTGTCCTATGCTGGTAATAGTGAATCAAGGGCTTATTGTCATCTATTTTAATCATCATAGTGATTGGGATACTGTAATACCATTCTTTTGCTTCTGTGTGCTTAGTTCAATGCTATCAACCAGTCTTGTGTTATAAGGTGTGCAATGCCATATGAATAACTGATGGAGCTGATGCATTGTCTGTACACTTCTGTTTGTTTGGATTAATTCTTCAGTCTGTTACCTCTCTTAATCTCTACTTGTCATCCAGTGTGATGTTCTTTTTTATAAGTGTGTACCAAAAAACTGCTACACGCATTGTAAACAGTGCTACATGACAGGCAACCTTCACCTCACATAGGAAGCTCCTCTTTATGGATATTCTGTGATTACGTATTCTTTACCAGCAAGAAATGCATAAAAGAATGCTGCTTAAGAATTGTACACTTTCTCAGAGGAACTGTACATTTTTAAACTGCTATTATGCTTTCCTAAACACTCTTTTTGTGTCAAATATCACTTGGCACTGTTCTAGTTAATATATCCATATCCTGTGGTGCCTAATTCAGACATTCAGCACCCCATGTCAATTTGTTACTTACTTAATGACTTACTCCTGTATTCAAAAAATATATGAACACAGATAGAACATTAGCATTTACTTCATATTGGTAGTTCATGCTTATGGCATTAAAGATGAATGAATATGCATGTATGATACACTTAGTGATTGAAATATGTGAATGGCAAACAACCCAATTCTGGAACCCAATTCTAGGCCATGTATAGTGTTAGTGTTTTGTTGCCTTTGTTCATTAGTAGACATCTAGCTAATGTAACTTTTAATCGACTTCTTAGATCCTGAATGTCTCAAAATGGGGTATGGGATAGTGCCAGTGTGGTACTGTTAGCTTGTATGTGGTTGATGAGACATAAAATAACATGTGTATTGTAAACTCCTTCATGGTTCTGATAATCTCAGAACTGCTTGTAAGATGCAGATTTTAAATCTACTCTCCACAAAGATGGTAGCTTAAGGAGATGCATGTCTTACCTGCAATCCACACAATTTGTAGAATGATTTTAGTCAGTGGATGGCATTCAGCTGGGAGGTGGATGAGATGACTGGCCTGGATGAGATGACTGGCCTGGATGAGATGACTGGCCTGTATGAAAATGTTGAAAGAAAAGAACTGAATTAACAACTTTGGGGGAGGGAGGGGAAGGTCAGGAATCTAAAAAGAAATAGGGCAAAAAATAAAAAAAAGCAGAAGCAAAAACAGAAAAGAGAGAGAGATACATAATGAGTTGATACGCAAGTAATCATATGGAACAAATAAAAAAAAAAAAAATGAAACGATGTTAAATATATGGTGACCACTATTCACAAAATGTCCAACTGCTGGAACTGATAATCCTTTTGCAGAATGCTGAAGGGGACAAAGAGTTGTAGAAAAATGTGGCAGTGTGATATTGTTTTGTTCTAATTTTAATTCATTTTTGGGTCTTTTTTATCAGTATCTTCATGTCCTGTCACCTGTACTGTTTTGCCTTTGCCATTCTTTTATTCTCACCCCACCCCCTCCCCAGATTCTTTCTTAAGTTTCTGACTGAAGACTGTTAGAAACATGATTTGATAGGGTTTCTGTGGCTGTTATGCTTGCATCAACTTTTCTTTATTAGCATGACTTTTTATCTGTTGGAGGGTTAGCAGAGGAGGGTGAAATAGATAAACCCAAAGTAAATAATTTAGGAATAAAGGAGACAACTCACCAAATATAGCAGAAGTGTTAAGTCAACAACAGGCACACAAAAAAGATGGAAAAACTTGGGTATGAGTGCTGATAGAGATTTTTTACAAAGACAAAATGAGGTGAAGTAAAGATAATAGTGTTAATAAAATAATACAGTACAGATTTTAATGTGATTGGTAGATTTTTAAAAGGTACACTACAAAGGGCCTTAGTGCGACATATGAGCAGCATCTTCATTTGTCGCACTAAGGCCCTTTGTAGTGTACCTTTAAAAATCTTCCAATCGCAATAAAATATGTTAGATAAAAGTTTTATGTTGAGTGTACAGCTGAAAACAAATCTACATTTCAAATAAACTGCTTATATTGTGTCCTCCCCTATGCCACAATGATTTGGCAAAAGGTGGCACTCTTGATGATTCAGATCTCAGTTTTGAAACATGAATTAAACTATCAACTATGGAAGTGGATAAGTCTGTGATATAGGATCAGAACCAAAGATATCTAAATATAATTTGTCATAAAATAAAAAGCATGCTAAGAAAGCACTCTAGACAGCTTTAATATATATTTTACAGTAACATAAATGTAATACAGCCCATTTAAATATCATTGTCTCAAAGTTATCACACCTATTTTCTTCATCTTCTGTCCAGTTATAGCCTCCTCACATCATTTGGTGTCTCTCTTTGCTTGTTTTACAGATTTACTTATACAGTTTGTTGATACTATGTTCAACTGTAGTTCTCTCATTTTGCGTCAGTTATCTATTAAAATATCTCTTCATTTTCTTATACGCTGTATTTTGACAATTATTTGTATGCTGGACTTGGGGCATATGAAGTTTTTGGCACAAGTGACTGAGTTGTCTTATGTTATTTCCTAATAGAACCTAATTTCATCTTTTGTCGTTTGCTCAAACAAATATGTATTTTTGTGCGGAACAAGCTGCTGCATTTATATTCATTACAGATGATTGTGATGGAGATCACTTATGTAGGAAATTCAATATCGCCAGCAGCAGCAACACATGGGACATTCCCATCCACATCCTCCTTTTCTTGTATACAGAAATTATTGCAGAATACACTGGCTAGTTCATGAATTACCTTCTGTGATATGTAAAAAAGTGTTAAATGGAAAAACATATTTTGCTATTGATTGATGTTAGATCCCTTTTTTTCCCTGACACATTACATAGCATCCTCATCCTTTTAGGACTCATATGATTAACTTTATAGGATGATTCATTTGCCCACAACCTTATTCTTTGGAAATATTAATACCCTTCACAACAACTGTGATTATCTGCAAAACATATGTATGATACAAAGGTCAGATTATCCAAGAGGATAAATGAGTTGAGATAGTCGGGACTGATGACCTTTGCAGTCTGGTCCTTTCAACCCCACAAACCAACCAACCAGTTGGGATAGTCCTAGGAATATGAAGTATATCAGTAGTGTGTGTGACCAGTTGTGGTGGAAGTTTTGTAGAACTCAGATAATACAGAGGATATGATTGGGGGCTTTGAATCAGGTCCTACTCTCTGGATGGAAATATGGATGCAGTTGCAATCTCTGTGTGTGTCTCTGAGCAAAAGGAAGATAAATTATTGATGTGAACAATGAAGTTCAATTGCCACTTTGACTAGCATTAAATGATTTATACCAGACGAAACAAACTGACGATATACAGTTATGACTTATCCAATTATAGATGTCTGAAGGCTAGATGATAATGACTGGCAGCTTCCAGTTTATATTTAGGGTAAGGTAATAAAACTAGATTCTGTTAGATGTGCAGTGAGCTGTAGAGAATATAAATGAAATAGCACTGAAAAATATATTTATATAGAGAGAAGCACTATTTAAAAAATATATATATTAAGGAATAACATAACTACTGTGGTGTCACTGAATAATATTCTGGTTGAGTTATGAACGTGTGGGTGTTTTCTGTTTTGTTTTCGATTAACCAATGAAAGTATACTCCAGTGTAGAAAAAAAGTGTTGAAATCGACCTGGAGATTTGTAGTGTTAAAAAAAGTTATTAGCTACTGATTATTATCTGAGTCACTACATTAGCAGAGATTTCTTTACTCATATAACCCCTCCCTCCCTCCCATCACAGATAAAGGAGCAATGTGTGGTTGTATATATTAAAATAAAGGTATATATTTTTTAAATGTTAGAATATCAGTATATAAGTGCTTTGTGTATTGTCCCAAGTACTGTAGTCATTTATACTTGGTGTTCTTCTTAAAAACATCCTTATCTGTTAATGACCTTGTGGTGGATAGGATGTTTGTAATCTTTTCTTCAGAAAGATGCTTTTTTTCATAAACGGTAGCCATACTGTCTCACTCAGTATTATTTGATAGCTGCTATTTATTAGTTAGAATTACACTGTGAACAATAATGGTATCAGCAATTACATTTGTTTTGTCTACTTATTGTTATATAATGCATTTTGGATACTGAGCCATGGAGAATTTTTGCCCTTTTAATTCTCTTGTCTCACTGGGCAGTTCAGGTTGCAGAACAATTAACAATTGCCTTTATTTGAAAATGTGTTCTTATCATTCTAATTTTCTTACTTACGCCCATATAGTAAAGAGGAAACAGCTTCTGCTGCTTATGTTGAGGTATACTGAAATATGTTGCTTGCCTCTCACTGTAAATATATGTGAAAATATATAAACTTAAACTGTTACGTCAAAGTTTTGGAAGACCAAAACAATATATTCAGTCTCAAAACTTAATTTTAGAATTTACACATTGCATTGAAGAAGCCTGAATGAATGGCTTACAAACCACATTGAAAGGCTCTCCAGTTTATATGACATCCTAAATTTTCTCTTAATGATTATGTCTGCATTCTTGGATATGGAATGCATTTATTAATGTATGTCAGCTTAAAAACTTATTGATAGAGTTGCAACAATTCTTTGTTTACTATCAAACACATTTTTAGAATAGTAGAAATTAAATCAGTATCTGTTAAAGACAAATGTTCCAATGTCATTTGTAGGGCAAAAGGAATATAAAAAGCTGACTACTGATTGTATCATTGTTTACAGTCTATCTCAGTATTATTTCTGCTTTAGCAAAATACTTTAATTTATTTGTTAGAGATTTTCATGTTTCACAATCATACCTATTGTAAACAGCATATTAAACTATTTATAAAGGATACAAAAAATAGTCTAATAAATCAGTGCATTGAGACCCACTTTAATGAGCAAGTTGCATTTTACGATGATTGTCTAATCAGATTGTGCCTGTAAATCGCAAAGTACTCGTTCTCACCGAAGATTCTCTACAGAATAATGTTGGTGAATTAATGTGTCATAAACATTATTCAGGGAATGCCTTATAACTGGCTTCAAAGTATGCCAGGAGTAAAACCCTTTTAAATAACTGTAATTTAGCTCATTATATATGTCCGCTTGTGAAGTTTTATAATAAATTTGCATTGTTTTCTATACTATTAAATTTTGGTAAGGATAAATGTTACAAAAAGAAACAGTATAAAGATAAAAGAGGAAGTCATTAAGGTGGGCATCAAAAGATGTGACTTAATGGTTCTCCATTTTCGGTTTTGGTACAGTAAGAAATTCCTGATTGATTATTCTTGGCTTATCGGCTGAGTAACAGTATTGACTTAAGCAGTTTTCAACAAATTTCCTGCTCATTGGGTGTTTAGACACCTTCTTCATCTGAAGATGATGAGCAAGAAACTTGTCAAAAAGTTGCCTCAAGAAGACACTGTTTCTTGGACAATAACCATAGAAGATTTCATCCGTGGAGTTTGCTGGGAACGCCTTCATTCTCATTAATAAACTCCTGCTTTAGATGTCTCTCTATTTTGTTAAGTATGTCACAGCTTCTCCCAGTGATTTAGATGGTTTTTATCTGCCAGTACTAGGTTTTAGAGACTGTGAAAATGATTTTTTTTAAATAGCTGCAATCATTTTGTGAAAACTGAATACACGTGCAAATGTATTAATATCCATATTTTTAATGAACTGAGATGTGAAAAGGAACAGTAGAACTGTGAGTGTCTTTTTCCGCGTGCTTCCCTTTGCCACATACTAGTTTATCACATACAAAACCTTGGTTTTTAACGAAGTATGAACTTCTTTATAGCATTTGACTCAACACTTTCTTAATGTTGTTTCTAGACAGTTTTTGCAAACCGTGTTAACGGGAGGAAAGTTGCAAGAAAAACTAGTTTTCAGTTGTATTGTGAGGAAGTATAGTAGCCCTCCAGGAACATGAAGCACATTTATCACAGTTCTAGTTCTTTTGACCAATCAGTCTGGTGTGTGATTTCAGTGGCTAGATAAACCTCATGGAATTGTGTCCCATTTTGTAGTAAAAGAATGTTATATTATCTTGATAGCACATTCAGTGCCATAAGAAGAGTTTGAGACAGTTGGGTTCCAATTTACATACCTTTTGCTTCCATTTCTGTTTTCTTTTCTCTTAATGTACAATGTTGGAGATAGTGTGCACAGTTTTCAAGACTCACATGATGACACAAGTTTAGAACAAGATAAATGTTTGTGACATGAACAAGGAGTTGGACAAAAATTAAAGCATGAGGCAACTAACTCATTATATCAGCTTCTTGCCATATGATATTTAACCATAACTGTGGCATTAATAGTGCCTTACAATGTTGAATTGCTCTGCTGACTATTAAGAGTTACGTAACATTTTATGCTAATCAAAATGCCATAAATTGAAAAATTCATGGTGATAACATGGTTGAGGTAATATCTGACTGTTACTAATTTGTATAAGAATTTGTGTATGCTCTGACCAACATGTATGTTCAATAGATTTAAGTGCCGCATTTCTTACAAAGACATTAAATAACAATGTAAAATAGTATTGTCTTCCATGAATGTAAAAAATTTAAAAAAAGTTTTTATTTGGTGAAGAATATGTTTTGATGCAATGTATATTTTTATAGGAAATAAAACTGTTACTAGCAAATTTGTGTGAAATTTTTGCAAGATATTTTCCTCAGAAACATTAGTATTCACCTTCAGTTGCCCTATTTACTTGTGATTGAGAGTCTTCAGATAATTTCTCCCACCATGATTTAGCATTTGAATAGCTGTTGTCAATAGCTTAGAGTGAATCCTAGTGTGTCTCCTTCTCCCAAGTCGCAGCTGATAGTCATTATTATTATTATTATTATTATTATTGTCCAGATATGCTAGTACTATATTAAAATAAAGAGTCAACAAAACCTTAAACCGTAACCTTCCTTTCCACAGTTAGTTAGTTAGTTAGTTAGTTTCTTTCTTTCATGTTCCATGGATCATTTTGCATGATAAATTGTCATGATGTGGAATGAGTCATTTTACATTCATATTGCAAGTTAATTTGTACATTATTTGTACTCTAAACATCGCCCTATTTTTTCCCCCCTGAAATGAAAATAACATATACAGACTGAGTTAGCAAATTCAGCCCACCACCTTTCACACATTACAAACATAGAAATTCTTCTACGGAATAGGAGTAGTTGTCAAGGAGCAACTTTTTCAATTTACTTTGAAATTTTACCTTGCTGTCTGTTAAGAATTTTATATTGCTGGGTAAGTGGTCAAAAATGTTTGTTGCAGTGTTGTACACCCCTTTCTGTGCTAAAGACAACCTTAATGTTGAGTAATGAATGTGATCTTTTCTTCTAGTATTGTAATTATGTACCTCATTGTTCCTTTTGAACTGTAGTGTATTATTTACAACAAACTTCATGAGGGAATAAATATACTGTGAAGCATTAGTCGGAATGCCCAACTCCTTAAACAGATGTCTACAACATGACCGCAGGTGAGCACTATGTATTATTCTTACAGCATGTTTTTGGGCAATGAAGACCTTCTTTCTTAAAGATGAGTTACTCCAAAACATTTTTCAATATGATGTTACTGAATGGAAATAAGCAAAATTGTGAACTTACTGATTTCTCTCTCCCCAAAATTTGCTATGATTCTAAGTGCAAATGTGGCTGAACTCAGTTGTTTTAGGAGTTCCAAATGTGTTTTTTTCCAGTTTAAATTCTCATCAATATGGACACCTAAAAATTTTGAAGTTTCCACCCTATGTATTACTTCATGACCATGTGTTACACTTATCACGGGTGCAGTACCCCTAGAGGTTCAGAACTGAATATGATGCGTCTTTGTGAAATTCAGGGTCAGACCATTCACAGAAAACCAGTCAATAATACACGTGAGAACTTTGTTCACCATTTCTTCCATTTCTGTATATATACTGGGAGTCATTACAATACTGGTATCATCTGCAAAAAGAACTAATTGTGCTTGCTGTACATTAGATGGTCGGTCATTTACATATATGGGAAACAGTAGTGAACCTAAGATTGAGCCTTGGGGAACCCCATACGTGATTTCTTCCCAGTCAGAATTATGTCCCTGGATTCTGTTGCTTGGATTACTTCTAAGTACGAGGGTAAGTCAAATATTATCCGTGAAGTAGTTATAAAATTTTATTGTAATCAAATAAGAAATTTACAAGAACATCATTTTCCTACGTAGTCTCCTTGTGTTTCAATGCACTTGGTCCATCATTGTGCAAGCTTCCTGCTGCCCTCATAAAAGAAGGTTCTCGGGTGAGCCACAAGCCAGGAATGCACTGCTTCTTTCACTGCTTCATCTGAGGCAAATCAACGGCCCCTTAATGCCTGTTTGAGTGGACTGAACAAGTGATAGTCGGATGGGGCAAGATCGGGACTATATGGAGGATGATCCAGCACTTAAAAACTGAGTCTCTGGAGCGTTTCAGCAGTGTGGGCAGCAGTATGTGGACAGGCATTGTCAACAACAACACAACACCTTCTGACAACAATCGTCGGCATTTGCTTCGAATTGCAGGTTTTAGCCTGGCAGTAAGCATCTCACTGTAACATATACTGTTCATTGTTGTGCCTCTTTCCCCATAATGTTCCAGTACTGGACCTTGTGCATCCCAAAAACCCAAAAGCATCAGTTTTCTTGCAGGCGGGTGGGTCTGGAACTTTTTCTTGCACAGCGATTTTTTGTCTATATTTCCTTTCCATACTGTGCTGTTTCCTCTCCAGCCGTGTACCTTAAGTCTCTAGAGGAACAGAAGGTTCCAAATGATTGGAAAAGAGCTCAGGTAGTCCCAGTCTTCAAGAAGAGTCGTCGAGCAGATGCGCAAAACTATAGACCTATATCTCTGACGTCGATCTGTTGTAGAATTTTAGAACATGTTTTTTGCTCGAGTATCATGTCGTTTTTGGAAACCCAGAATCTACTCTGTAGGAATCAACATGGATTCCGGAAACAGCGATCGTGTGAGACCCAATTCGCTTTATTTGTTCATGAGACCCAGAAAATATTAGATACAGGCTCCCAGGTAGATGCTATTTTTCTTGACTTCCGGAAGGCGTTCGATACAGTTCCGCACTGTCGCCTGATTAACAAAGTAAGAGCCTACGGAATATCAGACCAGCTGTGTGGCTGGATTGAAGAGTTTCTAGCAAACAGAACACAGCATGTTGTTCTCAATGGAGAGACGTCTACAGACGTGAAAGCAACCTCTGGTGTGCCACAGGGGAGTGTTATGGGACCATTGCTTATCACAATATACACTCCTGGAAATGGAAAAAAGAACACATTGACACTGGTGTGTCAGACCCACCATACTTGCTCCGGACACTGCGAGAGGGCTGTACAAGCAATGATCACATGCACGGTACAGCGGACACACCAGGAACCGCGGTGTTGGCCGTCGAATGGCGCTAGCTGCGCAGCATTTGTGCACCGCCGCCGTCAGTGTCAGCCAGTTTGCCGTGGCATACGGAGCTCCATCGCAGTCTTTAACACTGGTAGCATGCCGCGAAAGCGTGGACGTGAACTGAATGTGTAGTTGACGGACTTTGAGCGAGGGCGTATAGTGGACATGCGGGAGGCCGGGTGGACGTACCGCCGAATTGCTCAACACGTGGGGCGTGAGGTCTCCACAGTACTTCGATGTTGTCGCCAGTGGTCGGCGGAAGGTGCACGTGCCCGTCGACCTGGGACCGGACCGCAGCGATGCACGGATGCACGCCAAGACCGTAGGATCCTACGCAGTGCCGTAGGGGACCGCACCGCCATTTCCCAGCAAATTAGGGACACTGTTGCTCCTGGGGTATCGGCGAGGACCATTCGCAACTGTCTCCATGAAGCTGGGCTACGGTCCCGCACATTGTTAGGCCGTCTTCCGCTCACGCCCCAACATCGTGCAGTCCGCCTCCAGTGGTGTCGCGACAGGCGTGAATGGAGGGACGAATGGAGACATGTCGTCTTCAGCGATGAGAGTCGCTTCTGCCTTGGTGCCAATGATGGTCGTATGCGTGTTTGGCGCCGTGCAGGTGAGTGCCACAATCAGGACTGCATACGACCGAGGCACACAGGGCCAACACACAGCATCATGGTGTGGGGAGCGATCTCCTACTCTGGCCGTACACCTCTGGTGATCGTCGAGGGGACACTGAATAGTGCACGCTACATCCAAACCGTCATCGAACCAATCGTTCTACCATTCCTAGACCGGCAAGGGAACTTGCTGTTCCAACAGGACAATGCTCGTCCGCATGTATCCCGTGCCACCCAACGTGCTCTAGAAGGTGTAAGTCAACTACCCTGGCCAGCAAGATCTCCGGATCTCTCCCCCATTGAGCATGTTTGGGACTGGATGAAGCGTCGTCTCACGCGGTCTGCCTGTCCAGCACGAACGCTGGTCCTACTGAGGCGCCAGGTGGAAATGGCATGGCAAGCCGTTCCACAGGACTACATCCAGCATCTCTACGATCGTCTCCATGGGAGAATAGCAGCCTGCATTGCTGCGAAAGGTGGATATACACTGTACTAGTGCCGACATTGTGCATGCTCTGTTGCCTGTGTCTATGTGCCTGTGGTTCTGTCAGTGTGATCATGTGATGTATCTGACCCCAGGAATGTGTCAATAAAGTTTCCCCTTCCTGGGACAATGAATTCACGGTGTTCTTATTTCAATTTCCAGGAGTGTATATAAATGACTTAGTAGATAGTGTCGGAAGTTGCATGCGGCTTTTCACGGATGATGCTGTAGTATACACAGAAGTTGCAGCATTAGAAAATTGTAGCGAAATGCAGGAAGATCTGCAGCGGATAGGCACTTCGTGCAGGGAGTGGCAACTGACCCTTAACATAGACAAATGTAATGTATTGCGAATACATAGAAAGAAGGAGCCTTTATTGTATGATTATATGATAGCGGAACAAACACTGGTAGCAGTTACTTCTGTAAAATATCTGGGAGTATGCGTGCAGAACGATTTGAAGTGGAATGATCATATAAAATTAATGGTTGCTAAGGCAGGTACCAGGTTGTGATTCATTGGGAGGGTCCTTAGAAAATGTGGTCCATCAACAAAGGAGGTGGCTTACAAAACACTCATTCGACCTATACTTGAGTGTTGCTCATCAGTGTGGGATCCGTACCAGACTGGGTTGACGGAGGAGATAGAGAAGATCGAAAGAAGAGCTTTGCGTTTCGTCACAGGGTTATTTGGTAACCGTGATAGCGTTACCGAGATGTTTAACAAACTCAAGTGGCAGACTCTGCAAGACAGGTGCTCTGCATCGCGGTGTAACTTGTTCGCCCTGTTTTGAGAGAGTGTGTTTTTGGATAAGGTATCAGATATATTGCTTCCCCCTACTTATACCTCCCGAGGAGATCACAAATGTAAAATTAGAGAGATTAGAGCGTGCACGGAGGCTTTCAGACAGTCGTTCTTCCCACGAACCATATGCAACTGGAACAGGAAAGGGATATACTGACAGTGGCACGTAAAGTGCCCTCTGCCACACACCGTTGGGTGGCTTGCAGAGTATAAATGTAGATGTAGATCCATGCTTTGTCACCAGTAATGATCCTGTTTAAGAAGCTGTCCCTTTCGTTACCATAGTGATCCAAATGTTTTTTGCAGATGTCCAAGTGCTTTTGTTTATGCAACTGTGTGAGTTGTTTTGGGACCCATCTTGCACAAACTTTATGAAACCCAAGTCTGTTGTGGATGATTTTATTGGCAGAATCATGGCTAATTTGCAGACAATGTTCCACTTCGTCAATAGTTAATCGTCTGTCTAAGAGAATCAATTCACGTGATCGCTTAAAGGTTTCTTCATTTGTGGTGGTAAACAGTCATTTGGCTCCTTCATCGTGCGTAACACTTGTGCGACCATTTCAGAATTTTTCAATCCATTCATAGACACTTCGTTGTGACAGAACACTGTTTCTGTACTGTACCAAAAGCTTTCGATGAATTTTGGTCCCTGATACGCCTTCTGACCACAAAAAAAAGAAAAAAAAAATGGATGACTGAACGTTGCTTTTCTTTGGTGCAAATAGAAAGCGAAGCAGCCATGATTAACAGTATGGCAGTGATGATGAAACTAACCTAGCAGCTTGAAAATTGCAAAGGTTTAACAATAAATAATCAAAGCACACATTATCAACGTAAAATGACAGTACTACCAAAATAAACAAAAATATAACTAAATTGTGGATAATAATTGACTTACCATCGTACAACTTTCTCCATTTTTTTATAGTTAGATATGATACGATCCATTGGTTGGCTATACCTTCAACCCCATAAAACTTTAATTTATCTAGGAGTATATATCAGATGTAGGAGTATATATCAGAAAGATGTGGAGGCTTAAAAGAACTGCTACAGTAGTATTTGATGGAGTATGGATGTTATGCCAAATATGAATAATGATGAACATTAAGTATTAGGTTAATATAGTTGACTTCAAAAAGCAAACTTTGTGACATTACCCTGAAAATTACTTTGCACAAGGGAAACAAATTGGAGCACTACTGATTAGTATTAACTTTGTCAGTATTGACTTTATCCCAAATTCATTTAACAAATATTATATCAGCTTTAAAGTTAGACCAGAGAGAAGTAATTCATAAAATGCTTAAAGGGGCCATCTTATGCTGTGCCATATTCCTTGGTAAAATTAAGATGAATAAAGCTGGCGTAAAGGGATTTCATATGAAGCATCTTTCAGTCTTCACCAATCGAGGGCACATGCTACGATATCAACAGAAAGGTGAAATGAAAAGGGTACAAGGACAGAAAACAGACAGAGTAGTAGTTATTGAAATGAGCCAGAAGGCTGAGTTTGTGGTCTGTGGACATAGAGGCAGAGGAATGTTAGAAAATTATAATTTCAGATAGGAGTAGGTTTCCAAGCAGTGGCATGTGGGACAAACAGGAAGGGCGGTAGAAATAAACTGCAGAGTAACTAGGAATCATTTCTTGGGTAATGCTCAACAACAGAGGGTTCCCTCAATGCACTAAATTTTAAGAAACAGAATTGTTTTCACAATTTATTAACAAGAGTCTACAGAGATGCTATAACATGGCAATATATATTGGAGAGAGAAATTGCAAAAAAAATGGTTAAAGTCCAGGACTTTAAAACAGAACCTTGTATTTTATGGGCCATTCTGTTGTCAGATAAGTTATCCAGGCGTGACTCAACCCATGCTTACAGTTTCAGTTCTGCCAGTCCCTCTCCTGCTTTCCAAACCCTATGTAGGCTCTCCTCCATATCTTGCTGGACTAGCACTTGTGGAAGAAAAGCTATCATGGACAAATGGCATAGCCACAACCTGTGTGTTGTTCCCGCAATGAATCTTTCACACTACTGCAGAGTCTGCATGGATTGTAAATTTTCTCACAGATTAAAAAGTGTTTGGTGGATCAGGAATTTAACCCAGAACCTTGCTGCCTTTTACAGGTAATGCCCTACCAACAGAGATATTGGATAAATGTTTCTTGGATCTTTTCGCTTCGTGAGATTCATTTGTGTATTCAAGCTTTCAATGACTTTCTCTGTTGGCACTTTCATATGTAGTTGGCCAAATTAGGTCATGAAGACATCACACAGTCACGAAACTGCCATATGCTATCAAAGATTATATCAATGTCTACGGTGGAGGATCGAACGCTGATAACTCAGCTTACATCTCTGTGAACTTTCAGCATTGAGCCCCCATCTCCAAGCAGCATTAAAAATATAACTGCTGTCCCAGTTGAAGTTTTGCACATTCTGATCTCAAGAGCTCCTTGATGACTGAATTCCTGTAGACCAGGGCTTCCCGACCTTTTCAGCTGGTGGACCCCTTCTTCAGTCAAAAGTCCATGGCGGATCCCTAGTCAGTCAAGAGCACAGTAACTTTAAATTTAAATTTCAGAGTGAAACTCATGGGAACTGAAAGCTTCTGAGTGCAAGTGCCACGTTTCCAATGACCGCCCCCCCCCCCCCCCCCCCTTCCTCCCCACCGCCCAAGTATCAATAGTCTTTGGTTTAGAGATGAATGAAAACAACTTGAAATGAATGATCCAATTTGAATTACCGCTGTTCCAGACACTTACTAATGGATTTACTCCCTTTGTTCAACAGATTAGATTAGATTAGATTAGATTAATACTTGTTCCATAGATCATGAATACGACACTTCGTAATGATGTGGAACGTGTCAGGTTAATAAAAGATGTCTGTACAAGAAATTACATTACACAAAATATTGCATGACACTAATGATTAAGTTTTTTTTTTTTTTTTACTTACTTTATATCTAAAAATTCAGCCAATGAGTAGAAGGAGTTGTCACCTAGAAATTCTTTTAATTTATTTTTAAATGTTAGTTGGCTATCTGTCAGGCTTTTGATGCTGTTTGGTAGGTGCCCAAAGACTTTTGTGGCAGCATAATTTACCCCTTTCTGTGCCAAAGTCAGATTTAGCCCTGCATAGTGAAGATCATCCTTTCTCCTGGTGTTATAGGTATGCACACTGCTATTACTTTTGAATTGGGTTGGATTATTATCAACAAATTTCATAAGGGAATATATATACTGTGAGGTTACTGTGAGGATCCCTAGATCCTTAAATAGATGTCTGCAGGATGACCGTGGGTGGGCTCCAGCAATTATTCTGATTACACGTTTTTGTGCAATGAATACTTTTCTACTCAACGATGAATTACCCCAGAATATGATGCCATACGAAAGCAGTGAATGAAAGTAGGCATAGTAAGCTAATTTACTGAGATTCTTATCACCAAAATTTGCAATAACCCTAATAGCATACGTAGCTGAACTCAGACGTTTCAGCAGACCATCAATGTGTTGCTTCCAGTTTAACCTCTCATCAATGGACACACCTAAAAATTTTGAAAATTCTACCTTAGCTACAGACTTCTGTTCAAATTCTATATTTATTACTGGAGTTGTGCCATTTACTGTATGGAACTGTATATACTGTGTTTTATCAAAATTTAAAGAGAGTCCGTTTGCTGAGAACCACTTAATAATTTTGTGAGAAACATCATTTACAATTACATCACTTAGTTCTTGGTTTTTGGATGTTATTACTATACTTGTATCATCAGCAAAAAGAACTAACTTTGCATCTTCATCAATGTGGAATGGTAAGTCATTAATGTATATCAAGAACAGTAAAGGACCTAAGACCGAACCCTGTGGGACCCCGTGCTTGATAGCACCCCAGTTTGAGGAATCAGCTGTTTTAACATTACACGAACCACTTATTTCAACTTTCTGCATTCTTCCAGTTAAGTATGAATTAAACCATTTGTGCACTGCCCCACTCAAACCATAATGATTTAGCTTATCTAAAAGAATTCCATGATTTACACACTATAGCCTGATTAAAATTACTTGGTAATTGATATTGCACGTGTTGGAGCTGCGTTCCTCCAAGAGCAATCAGTGTCACATCCAAACTGTTCGCTGTTGACAAGCAACCGCTTGAGGTCTGTTCACTTCCACTGTTTGGCTACTGTTGTGTAAGGAGCATGCATATTTTGTAACAGTCTCGTGTGTGTGTGTGTGTGTGTGTGTGTGTGAAATCTGAAGAAAAATGTTCAAATGTATGTAAACTCTATGGGACTTAACAGCTGAAGTCATCAGACCCTAGTCTTACACACTATTAACCTAAGTTTAACTTCCGCTAAGGAGAAAACACACACACACACACACACACACACACACACACACACACACACACACACACACGAGGGAGGACCTGAACCTGCACAATCCATGACGACACGGTGCCTTAGACTGCGCGGCCATTCCGCGCGGCTGTGAAGAAAAGAGACAGACCCATGATTCTGGATACAAACACATCACGAAAGAAAAGAGGCCAAGGAATTGCCTTTAAAGGACTATTGTGACGTGTTGTGCAATGTGTGGGAATACATACACCCAGTTTACATGTGTTTCCAAAACCGGATTTCGTAAGCCGATGTCCCAATTCTGCTTTTGGTTGGTCAGGTAAACACTTCAAAATCGATTCTGGAAATCTGCTTTTATAAAGCCGTTTTCCAGTTCCACAATCAATTTTCGTGCCGATGTAAACAGTTCGGAAAGTCTAGTTATTTTTATGTCTTTGTGTACATAGCCGGCAGTTAGCAGACAGCATTGCAACAGTGTACTGTCGGTTGGTAGCTGGCGACTGGCAGGTGGTGTGGCAACAGTTTAGCCACAGCTGACAACTTCAACTTCTACTTAGACACTATATTGTGGCAGTCAGCCTCGACTGTAAACAAATTAGGTAACCAAACAAACAGAAGACAAAGCATTCCACAGAACGTAAGACTTTTTTTCTCAAAGGAAACAATTGTGGCAGAGGTGGTTTACCTTTCACAAGGTGGCACGTGAAAAGTCCTCATTTGTTTATGCTCTCAGCCGCCAGTTGCCACAATATAGTGTCAGAGTAATAGCAAGTAATTGTAATTGAAGTATAGTCAGGCCATATTTTTAACTGAGAGGACGGAATATAGTATAAAGAAAAGAAAGTAGCTTTATAGATCATTTTAATTTTTGTAACAAAAATATCAATGCCAACAGAATTCAATTAATAATTATTTTGTAAATGATAGAAGATAGAAACAAAATTCCTACAGAGTTATAGTTCAGGTACGTTCACTGAGCATCTACAAAGAAAAATGCTTTCTTCTTTATTATGGATGAGTCTGTAGGAATAATAATTGAATCCTAATGTGATGGTTGAGGGTGCTTCTGCTGACACAATTTTGAAAAGTTGGGTTCAGTTCTTGACAACTGGAGCTGGATGTCTGGTTCCGCATCTAGACAGCTGCGGTACTTAGTTTTGTGGGCAGCATAGATAGAGAATCCAGATACACACATGTATGTTGTGGTAAATGGAAGAACTACATGTTTTGCCTTTTCAACAAGGGGGTAGTATTTCTTGTTATCCAAACTGATCCAAAAGTGTGAGTAACTGTCAATGTAAAAACTTGATTTCAAGGTAGGGTGTGTGTCAATAACTATCAACAACTCATATTCATTTGATGATAGAATGTTTGGCTTTTTGGATACAGTGAATGGGTTGACCACCCATTCGTATTTCTGCAGCTTCTCATCTTCAGCTGTCGAGAAATAATGCTCCAACAATGACATCAAGCTTCAGAGATGTTCCAGGATTTGATGAGCAAATTCTTCCCAAGCACCAATGTTTTGTTTTTCAAAAACTCCTTGATAAGAAGAAAACACTTAACCTCCCCCTCCTCAATACTCTGCCCAAAAACTGATTTTCCTCTTGAATGCTCAAACTTTGTCGATAGCAGTGACCTTTTTTGTTTCACTTTGCCCATGGGGTGAAATATTCATTTAGTTCATTTTGGAGAAAATATCTGACAAATAGGCAAGTATACACTGCCAATTTTTGTCATTAATAATGTCTACTAATTTGGTGTTATGCTCCAAAAGGAAAGCTAAGACTTCCAATCTTAATTCGTACAACCGAAAGAGTGCATTCCCACGTGAGAGCCACCTCACTTCTTTGTGGAGCAGCAGGGAACAATGCCCATATCTTCACACACTATTGTGAAAAGTCTTGTCTTCAACGGTCTTGATTTTATGTAGTTAATGATTTAAATGGATTCGTCTAAAACTTTATTGAACGAAACAGGCATTTGTTTTGTAGCAATTCTTGGTGTTTTCTTTTATTTTCATTCTTGCTCCGACTGTAGGACCCGTCATAGCTTTTGCACCATCTGTGCACACATCTATGCAGCTAGACCATGCAACTTCATTAGTCCTTAAAAAATCATCCAATAGACGGAATATTTCAGCCTCCTCAAAACATCCAGAATATTCACAATGAACAAAAGCCAATAAAATCACTAATCCTGCAACATCAGTGGATTCATCTATCTGCAGAGAAAATGAATTGTGTTGGATGCAAGAAACAAGAGTGTCTTTCACATCATTTGACATGTCAACAATGCATCTCTTGACAGTATTGTTTGATAATGGCACCAAAGATAAAAGCTTTACTGTCTTTTCGTCTATCATGCAAGAAACAATATCATCAACACAGGGCTTTATGAGATTTTCTGCAATGGTATGAGCTTTGCCTCTTTTTGCCACTTGATAACTAACCAAGAAAGAAGCTTTTAATGAATTTTCATTAATTGTTTTTGCATGAATTTTCATGCAATTCTGAAAAGCAGCTAGTTCAGCACTCTTCCTTTTGAAAAAATCGGTGTCTTTAGCCTGGAAATCCTGGTGAGTACCTTCAAACTGACTGCGCAGTTTAACTGGAACCATTGAACTGTTCGGAAGGACTCGTGCATAAATTACACACTGAGTGTTACCCTCCTTTGTCTCCATGAAGCCCATTTCTAATTAGCTTTCGTTGTACTTAAGCTTCTTGGTTATTCCACTTCCACAGGATATTGCAACCAACAGAGTACTTGCAGCGTTTTCACATAATAAATGTGGAGCATCTTGTGATTGTTCTTCCTTTGGTCGTCCTCCATCCTCATTCATTTCAACTGGAAACTTCCCTTGTTGTGAAGGCAATGAAGGAACTGCACCCTTCTTCAATGATCCTGACTTCAGCTACTGATCCATATTAGAAGTAATAAACTGGTCAAAAATCGACTTATGAAATAGGTAGTGCACTGACAAAGCAAGTTTAACATTTAATGATGCCTGGGGCCTGATACGTGCCAGCGAGCGCTGTGATTGGTCGACAAAACTTGCTCTGCGCATGAGTAAAAGGTTTCAGCGCATCTAGTGCTGTGAGCCGGTGCACAAACGACCCCCATATTGTTGCGAAACAGTCGATCAGAGAAGCCGCATTCTCCGATGCTAAACTATGTATGCATTCTCACTTAGGAACTGCAAAGGCTGCTTGGGAATACGACCTGAAGTAAAAGTACACATGTTTTTCACACAAAAAAATAGTGATGAATTTGATTTTCACATTTTTATTCACCAATTTTACTCATTATTTTACACGATTTCGTAAAAGGTGGCCAGGGACCCCCTAGAAAGAGCCGACAGACCCCTAAGGGGTCCGCAGACCACATATTGAGAAGCCCTGCTGTAAACAAATGCGTGGGGAAAATTTTATTTCATCAAACGTAATTGTCTGTCTGTGAGACAGTTTTCAGCAACAGCAGACTTGTCCATATGTACAATTCAGAATAGTGTACAGAGGACCAATGCCACATTAAATTTTGTTGTTTTTCACAGATCTTCTGTTGTTGAACATTGCCTTACTAACATTTATTGAATAACCCAGTTGGTAAAGGCAGTGCTGTGAAGGCAGTAAGGTTCTACATACAAGAGCTGGTGCACCATACACACGTTAATCTGCCCCTAAGTTTCAGCGCAGTGATTACTCTGCTACTGAGTGAAAGATTCAATCTGGAAGCAATCCATTGGCTGTGACTGAGCCCTTTCTTCATGATATCCTTCCTTTGAGAAGTGCAGGTCCAGCAAAGTGTACAGGCTAATTTCTGAGATGTTAGTAAGTTAGACTAGAGGTACTGATGGAATTAAAGTGGAGAATTCAGTTGGTAAGAGCACTGACTGCAAAAACACAAGGATCTGGGTTTATATCCTGGTCTGGAACACAGCTTTAAGCATAAGAAAGTGTCAAAATAACATTCTGCTGCACAGTGAAAGAATCATTTTAAAATTAGTTACAATTGACAGTAGGAGATAATAAAAGTATTGATAAATGAATAAGGGAAAGACATTTGGCTGCTTTACATACCTACACAGAAATGTGACAAATACTAACTGAACAAATTATTCTGCCTTATGGAATTGCTAAAACATTGTCCTGTTCAATGCAGAGAACTTAATGCTTGAAACTAGTAGTTGTGGTAATACTGAGAAAAGATACGTACATAATGAGATTTTGTAGAAGAGTATATTTGCTCGATTCATTAATGATTGCTCAAGAAAAGTGATAGTATGATTGACCAAACCAGTGTTGAGTCACAGACCTTGGTTTTTCGGTAATAAACTTTAATTACAGTGATTTGATGAAAGACATTGATGACAAAATCTGTAGTTACCAAATACATAGCAATAGAGATGCAGTTTCCTGTGATAACGATATGGACACACACATTTGACATATGTGATCATCATCATAAATACTATTTGGGGATGTTGGTTGTGGCAGAACTTTGTATTACACCTTTAAATGCTACTTTAATGTCCAGGAAGATTGTTAAAAAGCGTCTGAAACCTGTAAAGACTTTGACAATTTAGGTGTACAAAACAGACAAATGAAAACATACATTGAGGTGACAAAAATCTTTGAACTCCTCCTAATATCATATTGGACCCGCTTTTGCCCAATATAGTGCAGCAACTCGACATGGCATGGATTCAACAAGTTGTTGGAAGTCCTCTGCAGAAATATTGAGCCATGCTACCTCTATGATGATGATGATGATGATGATGATGATGATGATGATGAAGTCCCATACTCTGTGACGTAGGGGAACGATGCGGGAGACCCGCAGCGCCATACTAGGCAAGGTCCTAGTGGAGGTGGTTTGCCATTGCCTTCCTCCGACCGTCATGGGGCTGAATGGTGATGATGAAGACGACACAACAACACCCAGTCATCTCGAGGCAGGAAAAATCCCTGACCCCGCCATGAATCGAACCCAGGACCCCATGCTCGGGAAGTGAGAACGCTACTGCGAGACCATGAGCAGTGGACGCTACCTCTATAGTAGACCATAATTGTGAAAGTGTTGCCAGTTCAGGATGGTGTGCACGGACTGATGTCTTGATTATGTCCCATAAATGTCTGATGGGATTCATGTCTCATGATCTGGATACCCAAATCATTCACTTGAATTGTCCAGAATGTTCAAACCAAATGCAAACAGTTGTGGCCCGGTGACATGGCGCATTGTCACCCATAAAAATTCCATCATTGCTTAGGAACGTGAAATCCAGGAATGGCTGCAAATGGTCTCCAAGTAGCCAAACTTAACCATTTCCAGTCAGTGAGCAGCTCAAGTGGACTAGTGGCCCCCAGTCTGTTCCATGTAAACAGAGCTGACACCATTATGGAACCAGCAGCAGCTTGCACAGTGCCTTGCTGACAACTTGGGTCAATGGCTTCATGCAGTCTTCACCACACGTGGACCCTACCATCAGCTCTTACTAATTGAAATTGGGACTCATCCGACCATGCCACAGTTTTCCAGCCATTTAGGGTCCAACTAATATGGCTATGAACCCAGGAGAGGTGCTGCAGGCGATGTGTTGCCAGCAATGGCACACTAGTCAGTCATTGGCTGCCATAGCCCATTAATGCCAAATTTTGCTGCACTGTCCTAATAGATATGTTTGTTGTACATCCCACATTGATTTATAGGGTTATTTCACATGGCGCTGCTTGTCTGTTAGCACTGACAACTACACGTATGCCACTGCTCTTGATTGTTAAATAGAGGCCTTCCCTCCACATTGTCCCTTGTGAAAGGTAATGCCTCAAATTTGGTATTCTTGGCACACTCTTGACACTATGGATTTTGAAATATTGAATTCCCTAAGAAATTTTTTAAATGTAATATCCCGTGCATTTACCTCCAACCACCATTCCCATCATGTGGCCATAATCACATTGGTAACCTTTTCATATAAATCACCTGAGTACAAATGACAGCTCTGCCAGTGCACTGGCTTTTCATACCTCATGAATGCAATTCTAATGTCATTTATATATGTGCATCTCACTATCAAATCCATTTTGTCACCTCAGTGTACAATGCCTGACAAAAAAGTGGAGCAACTCAAAGAAATGGTCAGATGGCAATGTAACTTTTACATGTACACACAACCAGTAGATATGTAAGTGATTAGAGTTGCAATTCCCTTTGACAAGTAGAATGGCCATCAAAATGCTTTGATGGTGTTCATTTTTAATTTTGTTATTGGGTCTGGTAGCGTATGTAAGGGATGGCAACGGTATCAGATATATCTTGATCACTGTGAAGGTCGCAGATATGTTGTCTAGTTGTCTATCAGTAGGTGATAGTTTGAAAGGGGTCTCCCTGTGGGTTGCCATTCATCTGGCAGGCTGAATGGTGCAATATCCAGATTTGTGGGGCATTTCAGTGTGACATTGGCCTGATGTCGAGCTGCAAGAGACATGAGCCCTCAGGGGCTCATCATTCATTTTCTGGGTATGAATGTGGGGATCCTGAACTGGGGAAACGTAAGCTCTGTTAGTTAGGTCTCCATAAGCTTTGGGCATACTTCAGTGACTACTGTACAGCACAGCGGGGGCACATTGTGTGCCTTGGAGAATGGAGATCTTGGCTTTACCGCCTGGATCACGAGAGTAGTAGAAACGTCAAACCATTCAGTTCTAAAGTGTGATATGTGCTTATGAGATGCATGGCTATTGAGCCTGAACAGTTGCTATCTGGCAACATCTGGGGAACCTGCCATGCCTTAGTTATATAGAGCTTAACCACTCTGAGTTGACACTTAATTTTGTAGCTGTTCTGTTTTTTTCTACTCCCAGTGGTTTGGGTCATCAGTTGGGCAGCATTAACACCCAAAGCTCAAAGAGACCTTGAGTGGCTAGTCCACCTGACATGCCTCTGACTGCATCCAATGATAGTAAGAGACATCATGTGGTTAATAATTTATTTGTTGCTGTAAAGCATGTATAAGGTTCATTTGAAAAGTTCTCACCTTTCTACATCCATAAAGTGCTAGAGAGACTTGTGGTGCAACTTAAATCAATCAAGAGGTTTCGTTATGGCACATTCCTGATTTAGACACAGTAGGCTAATCAAGTAAACAAGTTATTGAATGCTGAATTACTTGGAGAATATCCTGTCAACAATGAGCTCTACACTGGTCGCAATTGTTGCAAAGGAGTTGTAATTCACTGGGACTTTATGGATATGGATACCAAAGAACTGAAACAGGAATGGGCAAGTGCAAGGGTCATTGAAGTGCAGCATGTTATGAAAAGAGGCAATGGTGAGCTCCAGAAGTCAGCATCTTTTATTCTGACTTTCTGTTTACCATAGCTGCCTGAATATACTGCAGCCAGCTTTGTGTGCCTTAAATTTAGGCCCTATGCACCTAAGTCAAAGCTTTGCTTTAATTGTCAACTCTTTGGTCGTACCACTATTGGTTGCAACCGTCAGGCAATATGTGGAAAATTCGGCTCCACTGCCCATGAACCCAGCATTCATTACTGCCCCACCCATATGTGTCAATTACTCCCAGTCCCATCCCATTTGGAGCAAAGAATATCTTGTCTTTGCAGAAGAGGAGAAAAAACAGGGGATTAAAATGGCACAATGCCACTCATACTCTGATGCGAAAAAGATATTTAAGGCCTTGCAGATACCCACTTTTGTGCAGTAGTTTGACTCATAGCTGAAGTGGCCTGTGCTGAAAACCAGTGTTGGCACCCAAACCCTGACAGTTGACCAGGGCATCTCCACTGCAACTGTAAATGCAGCTGTAAACCTGTATCGGTGGTCCAACAAGCCAGCCCACCCACTATAGTAATAGTGGTGGCTGCAGAGCCTAGTATTGAAAAGGATAACAGACCCTCATGGCAGACAGCAGACAAGACCTAGCAAACTGTTTCCGTTAAAACGGCCTTCCCACTGTCCCTAGAATCTGAGCTGGAGACAAAAACCATCAAGGCAAAACATTCAGGTCCAAAGCCATCAGACAATGTGACTTAGATGATGCAGTCTCTCCACCACGGAGGAGCACCAAGGGGAAAGACAGGGAAAACCCTCACCATTAAAATGGCTTCCATGCTGCAGTGGAACTTGAACAGTTTCAGGATGCATGTAGAGGAACTATGTCTGGTAACTCAGAGTAGACCAGTATGTGTCTTCAAGAGACATGTTTTAAATTCTCTGATGCCCTGAGCTAAGCTATGTGGCTACATTCTTCACAAAAGGGTT
Source organism: Schistocerca gregaria (assembly GCF_023897955.1). Taxonomy (NCBI): domain Eukaryota; kingdom Metazoa; phylum Arthropoda; class Insecta; order Orthoptera; family Acrididae; genus Schistocerca; species Schistocerca gregaria. The sequence continues at coordinate 177,742,396 of NC_064931.1, read as the reverse complement.
GACCTTAGTTGAGAGAGAGAGAGAGAGAGGATTGGCTGATTTCATTAACAACATCTACCACCCTCATTTCTCTCCCCCTCAAACGGCCTGCAAGCAGTTGCTGTATTGGTACGTATGCATCATCAGTTGACAATGTGTTCACTTATGTGCCTCCACATATTTAGATGAAGAGGCTCTCCATGAACTCCTTACCCAGTTCCCCCACCTCTTTATCTTGTGTTGTGTTTTTGGGCTCTGCAACCACCTGCCCCAATGGTAGATCAATTGAGAACCTCCTCTTGTCCTCATGTGAGTGTTTGCTGGACATGGGGTGGAACACACACTTCAGCACTGCTTCAGTCTCATTCTCCTTCAGTGATCTCTTGGTATGCTCCCCTCCCTCGCACACACTACTCAATGGGAAGTGGTTGATGACTTCCACTCAAGTAACCACTCCCCAGTCTGAAACCATTTGCCAGAGAGAGTGGTGCCAGAATGACATTTGCCATGATTGCTGCTTTGTAGGGTAGACGGGATGCTTTACAGCCAATGTGCTGTGTTTGGTCACCATGACAGCATCCAGGAATGGTTGGATTATATTATGCAAATGATCCACCATGCTGCTGAAGTATACATTCTCTAGTCTTCAGGCCAGCTGAAAAGGTAACCTGCTCTTGGTGACGAATGCCACACTGTACTCAGGTCAGGCCAGTGGCTCTGTGTAGGTTCAAGTGCTGGCCAACTGGAGAGAACCTTGCAGTCTTTTGGATAAAGAGGGCAAAATGCTGCTGAATTATCAGGGAGAGCAAAAAGAGATTATGGTGGTCGGTGCCCACCATAAACTGTTCCATTAAAAGTACAGTTGTATGGAAGACCATCAGGAGGATTTGTGGGCAAGAGGAAAGGTGTTCAGTGGCTGCTGTAATGGGGAATGGAAGTCTACAGATTATTCAGAGAAACAATTCCCAGACTATGATGGCCTGTTTTGCCACAGTTATCACCACTGCCAGTTAGGGTTTAGTTTTCCGGTGCTACAGAGTGGCTGCTGAGAGGGGCAGTTGGGACTTCAGTTCCACCACTGATGAGGAATATAACTGTTCTGTCTTCCATATGGGAGTTTGACTCCACATGAGATGCAGCTCATGATGTGTCACCCGGCCATGGCGATCCACTATGGTATGTTACAGCACCTCACAGGGTTTAGGAAATAAATGGTCCTCACCCTTTTTCGCCTCATTTGGGCATCAGGTCACTTTACTGACTCATGGCAAAAGAACATTTTAATTCCAATTTTAAAACTTGGGAAGGACCTAACATATCTGAATAGTTATTGTAGTGCTGCTATCACTATTTACATGGGAGAGACTTTGGAGTAGATGGTCAACCACTGCCTTGTCTGGATCACAGAATCCAGACAGCTCTTTAATCGTTTTCAGTGTGGGTTCAGCAGGTATTGATCCACCTTTAATAACATTGTCCTCCTCGAAGTGGCTGTACCACAGGCTTTCCTGCACTGGCATCACCTCCTGAGTATATTTTCTAACATTGTGAAGGCCTATGGGACTATTTAGCGGCATATTACCTTTGGGCAGCTCTGTGAATGGGGTTTTTGAGGATGTCTTCCCAACTATATGTGGTCCTTCCTCTCATCGCATTATTTTAGATATCAAGTCAGTGACGGTCTCTCTGACCGCTTTGAACAGGAGAATGGTTTCCTTCGAGGTAGTCTCTTAAGTGTGGCTGTCTTTGCCATAGATAGTAATAGTATGATGTCAATTGTTAGATGTCCTATCCAGTGCTCTTTGTTTGTTGACAATTTCTGTCTTTTGTTCCTCTGCAAACCTTGCAACAACAACTCATCAGTTGCAACTGACCCTTCATTGGGTGGATGAATGGGCAGAGAAGAGGTTTAAATTCTAAACCAAGAAGTCTGTGTGTATCCTTTTCATCAATTCCCATTCAGTTTTAAATGTTCCTGAGTTGCAGATGAGGGACACTGTTCTTAATTTTAAAAGCATGGTGAGATTTTTGGCCATACCTTTGACTGAAAACATACATGGTTTTCACATCTGGGGGACCTGGAAAGAGGCTCCCTGAAAGCACTCAGCAAAATGTCTTAGCCACAATTCATGGGGAGCAGAGAGAGCAAACTGGACTTGTCTGCTGTGGTTTACAGGGCCTTAATGTGATTTCAGCTTGATTATGGATGCACAGTATATGGGTCTGCACAAATGTCTTTTTTAAAGTTGTTGGAGGCAGTGCTCTGTGAAGGATTTTGGCTGGCCACTGGAGCTTTTTGCACCAGTCCCATACATGGCTGGCCACTGGAGCCTTTTGTACCAGTCCCATACTGACACATTCAGCAATGACTCCTCATGGTGCAACAGACCTGTAAAACACTGTCCATGCCATACACACCTGCATACCATACTGTTACGTGGACATCAATGGAAGGGCTTTTCCATTCTTGACATAGAGCAACTAGGCTCTTTGGGATTTGCATGAATGATTGCCTTTTAGAGATGGGTGTGGTTGGTTTTAATGTTTTACACAAAGGTTGGAGCAGATCTCCACCTTGGCCCGTACAGAGGCTTGTAATTAATTTAAATTTGATGAATTTTAAAAAAGATTGCACTCCCAATTTTATTTTTCAATCTCTATTTTTTAACATTTTAGGTAGGCATGACAGTTTTACAGTTGTGTATACAGATGGATCCCAACAAGGGGTCTCCCATGGCTATTCAGTTGTCTTTCCCGATTGTGTCTTAAGGATTTGCCTTCCCCATAGCTGTTCTGTATTTTCACTAGAGCTCTATGCAATCCTGAAGGCATTGGAGCACATGAGGCATCTTCAGGATACACACTTAATCATCTGCTCTGATTTCCTTAGTGCCCTACAGTCATTGCAGCACATGTATCCAGTGGAGAAATAGGTGCAGCTCATACACTATCAACTATCAATTGTACATCCTGCAGTTGTGGGGAATAAGGCACCATTTTGCTGGGTACCAGGCACATGAGAATATGAGGAAACGAACAGGCCAACAAAGCTACCAAAGGGGCCTCTGGGGAACATACATTACAGAATACGCCATTCCCTTGCAGACTGTCATTTCATGGGGGGGGGGCACACATACGTGCAATTTATGGAGGAGAAATGGCTGGCAATGATGGACAGTAAGTTGCAGTTAGTGAAGTGAACTATCCAGCCATGGCACTCCTCATGCTGGTCACTGCCCTGACCCGCCTCCACATTGGGCACTGTCCCCTCACACATGGCTATTTACTCCTGAGAGAGGAACACCCTGCCTGTGATACCTGTGGCATGCAAGTCAGTGTACACCACATTTTAACTGAGAGCATTTTATTTTTTGGCAAGTGGGAAGAAGCAAATTTAGCTTGGTATCTGCCTCTATTCTATCAGATGACGAGATGAATGTGGTCAAACTTTTAAAATTTTGATATGGCTGGTCTCATGCCTAAGCTTTTAAGCAGGAGATTTTAGTGTATTGTAGAGAATCTGGTTGAAACCCTTTTCTTCTGACAATCAGCCATCCTCAGGTGCCTGCTGACTTCTTTTAATTCTTTCCACTGCTTTTTCCATTTTTTACCATGCGTGAGATTTCACATGATTTTCATTTGTGTGTGTGCAAGTTTTCAAGACTTGCTTCGTGTTTTTGTTCACAGTTCTCATTTCAGTAATTTAATGATATTCTTCCACACTCATCTGATTATGTTTTTGTATGCATGCTAAAGACATTCCTCTCATGTGTCCACAAAACCATATCATCATCATCATCATCATCATCATCATCATCATGCATGGTATGTGGGGGCATGCATACTCATCAAGGTTCTGGTTGGCTATGTCTGACCACCATGAGCACTGATCTCTGTATTATGCTCCAAGCACATCAAACCCCTTCATATCTGTGCCTGCCAGCTGAGAACAACTAATGGACTTCCTGCAAAATTGTGTGTCCTCATGCAGTTTTGGCTAAAGACTAGGAGCACCCAGACTGGGGAACTAGTGTCCCATGCGTGGGCTTCCTTTAACAGTGCAACACAAACAGCTGCATTTGAAGTGTTACCATGACTGGGAAGCATGGACTGTTGATGAATGGCATTGCGCTGTGTTCAGTGATGAATCACGGTTCTATAATACCATGGATGACCATCATTGGCAACTTTGGCGATAACCCTGGGGAGAGTTGCAGTTCCTCCAATGTTTTATAGAGGCTCGGCATGTTACTCCTGGTGTTACAGTATGAGGGGCCATTAAGCATAATGTCAGGTGAGGCTGGCAATGACAGAGGACACTATGATGGTAGAAATGTAGGTCACAAACAGCCTGCCTTTGTCATGTATTGCCTCTCGTGTGTCAGTATTGTGGTGGCATTTTTCAGCAGGACAATGCTTGCCCACACAAACATGTGTTTATGAACTGTGTGCATTATAAGGTACTCCCATGGCCAGCAAAATCCAACGTTCTGTCCACAATAGAACATGTGTGGGACCAGCTCAGTTGTGAACTCCATCCCAGTGCCAATACCCAGGATATCAAGGGCCAGTTAACACTGCAGTGGGCAAAGTTGCCTCAAGAGAGGATACAACCCTTCCTGACCGAAACAGTGCATGTATCCAGACCACAAGGGGTGCATAACCATATTGATATGTGGACTCATACTGCCAAGTTCTTTGTAAATTGGACTTAGTTTTGTAATCACTGAAACAACATCACATACCTTCTCTATGTGTGAAGTTTCATTTAATTTCCGTATCCTGTTCTGGGTGCTTCAGTTTTTTCTTTTTTTTTAATCAGGCAGTGTATTTTGGAAAGTGTTTCCACTATTGCACAAAAAATAAATTACAGTTATTGGCAAGTCAAGATGTAAAAACAAGTGATTCAGAAAACAGTTGACTGTGGAATATACTTGAATCACATAGTAAACATATTTTGAAATACAATCAGATATATAATACTCAAGTAAAAAGAAAAAAGGTGAGGCAGGGGTAAACATTACCTTAATATTTTTTATGTATATAGACTGAAGTGACGAGTGAAAATTTGTACCAAGGGAATTGAATCTGGGTCTCCTGCTTACTAGGCAGGTGCATTAGCCACTAAGCCAGTTCACACAACTGCATGGATCACCCTGGGAAGCCTCCCTCCTTCATCCAAATTCTCACTGCCATCCCAGTCTACTTTAAAATCCCCCTTACACACGAACAGAATTGCCAAGGCTCCCTATTCTCTGGAACAGCACCTCAGCATCAAACGTAAATGGGGGATCCAGCCTGAAACCCAGGTGCAGGTACTTATACATAAAATCATATCTGTATGAGACCAGTAAAGTTTCTGAAGTTGTGTCATTTCAACTGAATACTTTTTTTTATTCATTGAATGCATACAATTAGATAGGACAGAAATTCTGATCCTTCAAAATTTTATTTATTCTGTTTGCCAAAGTGTACCAATATTTTAATAGTACTTGAAAAAAAATCTTCATGATAGCTACATAACCATTTATGTACTACTTCCACTTCATCATTCCCCTGTAACTTCTTGTAACCTAATGAATCTTTGAAGGGTTCATACATTTGATAGTCGTTTGATGTAAGATTAGGCAAATACCTGGTCTGTTCAAAACATTCCCGGACTTTGTCCACAAAAGTTTTCTACACTTAGCTTTTACTTATTGTGCATGGTCTCCTCCAAAATACTCTCCTCCACAACTGATACACTGCTCCCAATGCCATTTTCACTTCCGGAAGCAATCTTGGTACGCCTCTTGCTGGATCACGCAAAGGGCCATCTGTGAATTTTCTTTTATCTCATCTATTGTTGCAAGTCTTCATACTTTCAATGGTGTTTTTAACTTTGGAAATAAAAAGAAGTCCACAGGATCCAGGTCAGGAGAATACAGAGAATGAGGCAGCACAGTGATTTTGTTCTTTGTGCAATAGTCATGCACCAACAGGGATGAATGTGCAGGTGAATTATTGAATGCAAGAGTCATGAATTGTCTCACCACATTTCATGCCGTTTCCTTTTCATGTTTTTTTGCAGGGATTGCAACATTTCCTTATAGTACCATTGATTAACAGTTTCTCCCTGTGGCACAAATTCCTGATGAACTAATCCTTCAAAGTCAAAGAAAACTATCAGCATGGCTTCGACATTTGACCTGACCTGCCCAGCATTTTTTGGTCTTGGAGAGCCTTTCCAGACCCATATGGAGATTGAACCTTGGTTTCAATATCATAACTATAGTCCCATGTCGCATCACCAGTTATAATTCTCTTAAGGAACATCTCATTCTCATTTGTACAATCCAAAAGATCCAAAAGCTATTCACAGATTGTAAGGAGAAGGTTTTTTTGGTCTTGACTCATGAGCCATGGGATGAACTGGGCAGTAACACGATGCATTCCAAGATGCTGTGTCAGGATGATCCAACTGAAATGTTACATTCTTCTGCAATTTCTTGGACAGCCATTTTTCAATTAGCAAGCATGATTTCCTTAATGTTTGTGGCATGAGCATCATCTATAGATGTCATAGGGCATCCCAAATGAGGGTCACTTGTAACTTCCATCTGGCCATTTTTAAACCATGTGAACCATTTGCAACACCAAGTATGGCCTAAATACTCATCACCATAGGCTTCATACATCATTTTGTGTGTCTCTGTAAAGGTTTTCTTGAGTTTTACGCAAAATTTAATGCAGACTCATCGCTCCTCTAACTCTGCGATTTCGAAATTCATAAACTGTGCGACACAACGTTGTTTTCAATACAGCACTGAACAATCACTAACAGACATACAACAATGAAACTTCCAGCAGTTACACATTAAGTACAGGCTTATGCAGGTGTATCAACTGCATTTTGCTCCAATGAACCATTGGCACGAAATTAGGACTGTTCCAGAATTTTTTGCTCATATGCAGTCTGTGGTAGAGGCTATCAATGAAGATCTTGTGTTCATTGTGCCATTAATTGAGCTCTGTGTGTGCTTCAGTATCATGCTGCAACAGTATGCTTATGCTCAGCAAACTGACATTCTGATCAGATCCTAGTCTCAGATTGCTACAACATGACTAATGTTAAATGTGCATATTCTGTCAGTAGCGGGTTACATGGTTTCATTTTTAAATGCCAAACAGAGCAGAAGCTTCACTTTTTTAACAGAAAGAGCTGAATAGAGTATCAGGGTTTTGGCAAAATCATAACTTATTATTTGATTCTTTGCTTTGGTTGATAAAAGTTTACTGAAAAGTCTTCACAGGTAACTGCAAGAAATAATGTTACTCAGTCTTCTAAAGTTGTAGAAGAGTTTCATAGTGATTCACATGATATTCTTTAATTCTGGTACAAATTGTTTCATAACCCAACTGTCAGGAACTTTGTACTATTTTAGCATTTCACCACCACTTTCCTGTCAAGGATTAGGCTGTTGTCTGATCCAAACTCACAAACAGAATCATTCCCACCTTTTTCAAGGTCTTTTAGTGTCTCTTTTCTCATTTAGCTTGTAATTCAGAATGTGACCTGGAACTCTCATGATGTATGGTCTCCAATTTTAATGATACCACAGACAGCTTGGAATTTGTGTGTTTTATTTTCAGTATCAGAATCAAAATCAAAACTTATAACACAAGCTAAATAAGAGATTTGAGAGACATGTTCTGAAACTGAGTTACCCAAAATGGTTTTTGATCTGGCAGGATATTTCCCTTTATTACTAAAAATTTTAAAGTTGTTTTTATTGCATATTTTATTGAGCTAGTGTACTGATCTTTGGAGGTCATCTTCATTGTTTTGAGAAATAACAATATCATCCACTAACAAAAGCATATTCAGGTATTCTTCATGGTAATTCCTTTGTTTACTTAACATTTTCCTTTCTGAAGAACGAAGTCAATGTAAATATAAAAAAGGGTACGTGATAGTCCACACCCTTGCCCTACACCTTGGTTAATAATTATTTCTTCTAATTGATTTCTACCTGTGTTCATTACAATGCATGTATTCTTGCAAAGACTTCTCACTACCTCTATTAGGTAGTAAGGGTATACACATTCACACATAATCTTCCATAATCTATCACAGCTCACATGGTTGAAAGCCTTCTACAGGCCAATAAAGGCCATATGATTTTCTGTATTAAATAGTCTGTGTTATTCTATGTTTCTAATTACAAACACATCATCTGTAGATGAACAACCTGATCTAAATCCATTTTCTTCTTCAGAAATAGTGGCTTCTGTGATATTTCAGCATATTGTGAACTAGATTTTAATTCCATTCTTAACTGTTGAATCTGTTACATCATTCAGTCTTTGAAATGACATACATTGCAGTCACAACATTGTAGAGGCCAGAGCATATTGGCACAGATGTTGTTGGCACACCACTTTCAAACTTTCTGTGCCACTTGTACACCAGCTGCAGCAAAATTCATAAATCCCTGTAGTTCATCTTCATCTTCTGATGAATATCTGCTGATTTTACACCCTTACAATTAAAAAATCAGATTACAGTATGCTCATCCTCTTTTTATCATGTCTCCAAAGGAGTCAGTATGCTGTTACAACTGATAACATTACAGTTCCTATCCTTCTTCACTTAAGGCAGATGTTGAGGCCAAACAGGTCTGTCTTCCTTCCCCAACTATCCTTATTAAACTGATCTAGTGCTCTGCATCTAATAATCAGAGTTTTCATGAGAAATTAAACTCTAATCTGACTTAATTTCATTATTGTGAGGGAAGGATGGCAGGTATATAGGCTGGTGCAATCGTAGAAACTGGTGGGAAGTGGCACATTGTAAAGGCAACATGGGGCATGAATTTGTAGTGGATGACAGGACAGAGGAAGGAGAAATGGTTGAATGTAGTGTGGAGGGTCAGTAGGTTACCTGAGGTTGAGGCCAGGACGATTATGAGAGTGGAGAATGTGTTGTAACAGTAACTCCCATCTGTATAGCACAGAGAATCTGGTAGTGGAGGGAAGGATCCAGATGGCTCAGGTTATGAAGCAACCATTGAAATTGAGCACGTTGTGCTTAGCTGCATGATGTGCCACTAGGAGGTGAACTTTGTTCTTGACAACAGTTTGGCCTTCGTCCAGGTGGACAGCTGGTTGGTAGTCATACCAACTTAAAAAGCTGTGCAGTGTTTGTGGCAGGTTTGGTATATGACATCGCTACTTTCACAGGTGACGCAACCTCTGCTGGGGTAGGATAGGCCTGTGACAGGGCTGGAGTAGGAGGTGCTGGGTGGGTGGATTGTGCAGGTCTTGCACCCTGGTGTGTGTGTGTGTGTGTGTGTGTGTGTGTGTGTGTGTGTGTTTTACTCTAACTTGTCAATGGATAACTCTGAAATCTAGCTCATTTTCTTTCTATTATGTGTGTCTATTGACAACTCAATGCTTCTGTTTTTCAGTTAGAGGTCTCCTTTATCTCAAAAGTAATTACATGCTACAAGAGCTTCCTTACTGCATTTATTTATACTAGAGGTGTGGTACATAACCTAGTGGGCTATGGCCCCAACAAATTATATACCTTACTGCTTGCTGCTGCTGTCCATTGCAGGACCTTGGTCTACCAACTGACTGCTGATTCATCATCTGCCTGAGGCATCAGTTGATGGAAGAACTAGGGTTACATGTGGTCTGTACATCAATCTCTCAGTTGTTAATCGTGCCATATAGAACCAGATTCATTTGTTCTCATTGAAGTAACTCCTTGTGAGGCTGAGTAGAACTTGTTCCAATTCTCCCAGATCCAAAAGAAAATGCTTTGTGCTTCAGGGAATGGAACCTCAGCCTTCTGTGTGACAGTCATTCATTCTGACAAGTCATCCATGGAAGTGGACAGAATTTTTACCTGATTTTTTTTAATAAATAGGTATGTAATGATTGTTAGCATTGCACTGGATCAAACTTGTAGAAATGGGCCACATCACCTATGATGATAGTTTTCATCTTCATCACATGTATCACAGAAATGGACCAGAATTTGTTGCAGTTGCTTCGTATTGCCTGATATTGTGTGTAATGAATGATCAAAACATATCAAAGTATCGACAGTTTCTGACCAAAAAGTGTTAGAAACAGTCATACATATTATGTTTTGCTCATGATCTCTGTGGTATCACCCCACAAGCATCAATAGCAATGGAATTGCAAGTTTCTTTCAGATGCCGATAGCGGTTGTGCGGGATCCGGCAGGCCCAATGGAGCACATCCACTGAGCCATAGCTCTAGTAGCTCAGTACCTTGAGCACCCTTTGCCATCATGATATAGGATGGCTGGCAGCAGTGTCTCAGCCCACTCTCGCTTGGAGCTTCCTCATTTCAATAGCAATGTTGGTGATGTAGTGCAGGGATCCTCCTCCTTGTGGCATCAATAGCTGGGCTCTATTTATTGTTGCATAATTTTAATGAGTCTTTGCATGTCTGGACAAATACAAGTTAGATAAACCTTTTGCTCCTGTCCAGCTGTCCTATGACATTCACACTCTAGCAGGAGTAGTCTCTGGATCACCAGCACATAAAAAAATACAGCAATAAAGCAAATAAACCAGTTTTTATGGAGTCTTAATTCATTAATTTAATTTCTTGCTTTCTCTTTTGTGCTAATGTTTGCATTTCATTCTAAGGACAGATCTCAGCAGTCATTTCAGCTTGTCGAGGCCAGGGGATATTAACAAATCACTTCAGGTTCACCATATGTTCTTAACCTGTACTCAGAACTCAATGATGGATCTCACGACCAAAGATTCTAGCGATCCCTCAAAGAACTCGCCCCTACTGCACTTACTGATAGATACTCTTCCTGGTGTATTTGTCCACAGACATTTTTTAGATTTTTCAGTAATCTTATTAATTAAATCAGATATTTCATTGTTTCCCATTGCTCCTTCTGATTGTCTGTCACCCATGATTTGGTAGTCTTCAGAAAAACACTACAGGACATGATTTGGTGCAGGTGGCACTCTTTCCTCATTTGCCTACGAGACACTGTCACATTTTATATGCGATTTGTAGTCTTGGGCCCCTCACTCAACTACATTAAAATTCTACTTAGGCTAATATTTCACTGCCCCTATTCTGATCTGCAGATCTGTTGGAAATATATTCTCCTGTGAGCTCAAAGAGTACCAGTGGTTGATGCCGAAAGATCAGATACAGCAAGACAATATTTTCCGCCAGTTTGCTAGTCGTAGTTGATGCATCGAATGAAATTCAAGCAGAATCACAAATTTAATATCACAGTGGAATTCATTTTGTGAAAGTGTAATCTGTGTTTATGTTTTATGTGAATATCTGTCATCATCTTAGAGTTTTCAGTGTTCATCTAAACCTACCTAATTAAGATATCTATAGTGACAAAGTCACCAAATGACAGCTCCCCTAAAGTTCAGTGATGGATCTCTATTCAAACTGCCTTTGGGGGAGACACATCTGGGATGACGTTTACATAGAGTTTCAGAGGCGGTGGAAGAGTAGCAATTTGTGTCAGGTGAACATTGCCCTAGAAGATTAATTTTGCCAAACATTTTTTAAATTGTGGAATATGTCCAATGTAAGACCCTGAGTCCCCATGGAGCACTACTCAATGCAAAATACTCCAAACCATATTCATTTTTAATCTCCTAGATATCAGATGCTCCAAGTTTCATTATGAGCCTTACCATCAACTCTAGATTCTTACGCCTCACAGCTAGCTGAAAATTGCTTTCATCTAGTTTTAGTAAGTATACAACCCATCCTGTTTGGTGAGATGCCTGAATGATGAACTCTCCATCTCTAAGTTATCTGTTGTTCTTATTGACACTATCAATATTTTTCTTCAGCTATCACAATAGGAAACATTCCATGGGCAGATGGATTATTACCTGGCTTGACAGTTTTTAGAAACTCTGGAAGTTATTTTGCTGTGTGGAAAATGTATTGTTACACACAGTGTCTTTTCTTTAATTGTTGGATGTCGAATGACACTTCCATGAATTGATTGGTATAATACAAGAAAACTCCTAAACTTTAAAAGCATTTTGTTAATTTACATCGCAAAGTTCTTCTGAGCTTTCTGTAGAACTCTTGCTCTGAAGCTGATATTCAATTACATTAGATTTACCATGCAGCAAGATACTGAAATTACATGTTTTGCGGTGGTTTTTCTCATGTTCTCTTCAGATAGGAAAGTAACCTGTGATACTGCCACGTACTGAATGACCTAAAGAAACTACAGAGTATAAGCATTTTTCAGTTAAGTAGATCACAACAATACTTCTTCCTGAGAGGGGAAGGAGGTGGATTCAGACTCAATTCTGTCCCTCTCGTCTTACGATTTCTGTCCCTCATGACCTCGTCTTTGATGCCACGTTTAAGTTTAATCTCTCTTGCTCCTTTTAAATTTTTCACAATTTATACATAACACTGTGGGAGAAACCTAGTGTGTTGTGATCAGCAGGACTATAGCCAAAATCTTCTCCTCTTCTATGCACAGCTGCAGTGTTCTGCACCTAATTATGCACCTAACAATGCAGCTGTCATTCCAAAAGAAAATAAAACTGCAACAAGAAGAGAGAAAACAGAGAATAAATAACATAACATAATAAAACAACAGAGATCGCTATTTAAAATGTGACATTGGTGCCACACGCAATTTGAACTCAGTTTTTTCCACTTTCTGCAAGTGCTCGGCTTCACTAAGGCCACCTAAGCATGCTACCCAGACTGGTTCACATTCTCAATGTCACATTTTCATGGCTCGTATTTCTCCGAACGAGTAACTAGAACTTGTCCAGTAACTAGCATAGCAGAGGGGATGGAATCATGAACGACTGATTAAACAACAGAGCTGTATGATCCCACAATGAACTCTGCTATTGTAATTGAATACCTCTGTTCTTTAACACCGAATGTACAGTCGGAGAAAAATTGAGGCTAACACATGTGACATTAAGTGTATGAATCTGTCGGTACAATGGTACAATGTTCAGCTTTTCGTAGGTAAAAGAAGCTGCTCACGAAAAGTGGGCAACTGGGCCTGAAAAAAAAGTTTTGATGGTCACTTTGTAATAGTGCACATATCAGCTCTGTAACTATGAGAGACAGTAAGTTCTCGTAAATGCTGAAGAAAAATCACAGTTTTCATTCACATTACTTGTAGATAGGTTCTTCATGGAAACTATTGGAATGTTACAAGTGTTACTAAATACTGTGTGGAGTATTTCACAGTTCGTCCATGTACCTGGGGCCTGTTAGAGGACATTTTTCCACAGAAGCGATTTTTCATTTGGCACTCTCCCCCCTGCCATTTTCTGTCATATATGAGGGTTGCCCAGAAAGTGATCCACTGCATTTTGTTTTCTCTGCTGAAAACAATGCTACAAATGCAAAATGTTACATATGTATTATTTGAAGTCTCCTGAGTGAGTGCACCAAGTTTCCGTCACTTCCAACAGATAACATAGAGCAATTTCAAAATAGCGTCTGTAGGTGCGTATGTTACAAGCAACATGTCGTCGTTGAATTTCTCACTGCAAAGAAAGAAACTGTGGGGAATATTCACAAATGCCTGTGCAAAGTCTGTTAAGCATCAGCTGTTAACAGAAGTAGAGTTAGTCACTGGGCACGGAGGGTGAGGACATCAGAAGGTGGTTCGGCAGAGCTCCACGATTTGCAGCAGTTGGGAAGACCATCCATGGCTGTCACACCTGACACATTGCAGCAAGCTGATATTGTCATTCGTGAGGACAGATGCATTACAACTCGGCAATTGGTGCTGCATCTGTCAATGAGCAAAGGAAGTGTGGCTGCAGTTATCCACACCATCGGATATTCAAAAGTGTGTGCAAGATGGGTCCCTTGGTGTTTAACGGTGGATCACAAATGGTACAGAAAAAAAAATTTGAAGCTGAGGGGGAGGCCTTCTTGTCCTGGATTGTGACCATTTTGAGTGTGAAACAAAATGACAGTTGATGAACTGGGTCCATTCCCACTCCCCAAAGAAGAAAAAATTCAAAGCAACTACTTCTGCTGGTTAAGGTGACAATCAAAACGTTCTGGGACTGTGAAGGTGTGACTCTCATTGATATGATGCCAAGAGGCAATACGATTAATTCAGAAGCATATGTCAACACATTAACAAAACTCAAGACATGCTTCTGGTGACTTTGGTGCCACAGCAACCCAGGGGTGTTTTGCTGCAACAGTATAACTTTCGGCCCCACACAATTCTTAGGACTGCTGAACACTTTGCAAAACATGGGTGGACATTGTTACCCCATCCAACCTACAGTCCTGACGTAGACACCTCGGACTTCCACTTGCTTGGGCCATTAAAGGATGTCATTTATGGAAGACATTTTGAGGATGATGAGGAGGTGACTCACACAGTGAAGCACTGGCTCTGCCACCAGAAGAAGGATTGGTAAAGACAGGGCATATATGCCCATGTTTCACACAGGAGGTAGGTCATAGAATGGGATGGAGATTATGTGGAAAAATGAGGTGCGTAAATAAAATGTGTAATTCTCAGTATATTCAACAAAGAACTGTTGAAGGAAAAAAAGCGGTGCATTTCTTTCTGGGCAACCCTTGTACTTTCAACAGTGTCAGTTTTCTGTACAAACTGTAACACACACTGTATACAGATCTTGCACATTGGTACCCCTGTCAGATAGGCACCCCAAGCGACTACTGTGATATGTCCTGTTCAAAAATCTTACAATTGGGGTGCATCTGGCACCGCTCTCAGCTCGACACCCTAAGCGGGAACTTGTGTCGTTTGGGCCTTAAACTGGCCCTGCACATCCCTTCCAACTTGTTTGCACCACTTGCCATCCATTTTTTAATTTATTGAAACAAGTAAAGAGCCTTTTTGTTAGCCTTTCGGAATACATTTGGATGTCACCATAGAAATCTGTTCCTTTCCTAAACATGCCCATAATTTTTTCTAGCTGTGTATGAAGTTCACTGTTATGGTGTCTCATGAATTTTGAGTACTCTTTAACTGGCCCAAAATTTTCTGTAGTGTTTTTCTTTCTGTGATTTCCAATGCTGCAATTATTGTATTGTTGTTTAAACATTCTGCTGCATAAAGTACTTCTTGATGAATTCCTGTACAGCATTGTTTAAATATAGCATTGGGGGATAGTAAATTTTTGTTTTTTATATTCTTGGTGGGGTAGTACACTGTTTGCATGTTACTAACTCTTGTTTCAGTGGCTTCTCTCGCCAAAATGTCTTGTTCAGTTGCTTCTCCTAGGTACCTGGACTTGTTAGTTCTCTCAATTTTTCCATATTTAGTTTTCATTATCTTGGCAACTGCCTTAATGTTTGTCATAAATTTTGTTTCTTCAAAGGGGATTAGTAAGCCTGCTTTTTCAGCAATTCTATCTGTCTAGTGGCTGTTTACAATGAGTCTGAGAAAACAACTATGTTGTCTGCAGACACTATACAGTCTATCTGTAGGTTGTTCCTTTTATAACCTAATATAACTCCCTCATTGATCTGATAGTCTCAATTCTCTTTTGACTTTTCCTAGAACACAATTAAAGAGGAGCTGAAGGAAGGAGGGAAGGAAGGAAGGAAGGAAGAGTACAGTTTAATGTCCCATTCACAGTGCCATCTTTAGAGATGGAGTGCAGTGGGTAGAGACGATTTCCTTGTCTGACTCCAGTTTTGATTTCAGAACTTCCAGAAATTTCTCTTCTAAATTTCACTTTAGAATGGGTGTTGGTTAGTGTTTGCTTGATTAGAGCTGTGGTTTTACTACCTAAGACCATTTCAATGAAAAATAAACATTAAAGAGACAATCATAGCCAGATTCCCTACATACTGCAAAGCAGTATCCCAGAACCTGATCTATGATTTGATCATCATGAGAGAATGTAACAGTTCTCCAAAATGGCAACAATTGTTAGAATCCCCTGAAAATATGAACATCTCCTTACCCTTCAAACAGGCGCCTTTTTGATAAAGGTGTAATATCCACCGTTGCCTTGGTTGGCGCCAAGGCAAGCTGGAAAAATTAGGGAGGAATGAAGGCATTATCTGTTTTCGGAGTCCCAGGAGGTAGCACTTGGTGACTGCCTTTCTCAGCAGTTGACAGGAGGCCTTTTTTTTTTTGATGTCGTGAGCTTAGTTAGGAGTGGTATCCCTGACTTCATAAAACTCTGGAACGCGATTGTCTCAGCTCCATTCTTCCTGTTTGGATATCAGTGGTTGCAGTTAGATAGCATGCCTCGAAGAGACCAATGGCCATCACATTTAGTTCCATGCTCTTGCTGCCTTGAGTCTTTTTACAGGGTGCTGTTCATGACAGTGGACAGTGATATGTAATGATGCAAGTGATAAAGTGCCACCATTTTAATGCAATGTGAGGAATAGTTTTTGGCAGGAGTGTGGTAACATTTTGGTGGATGCTGCAAACTGCTTTCAATATTGCCATGTAGTAAGGAGACATTACAACCATTGCTTCCTTTGTCACCTTGATCAAACACTCATGACTGCAATGATCTCTCTGGTTTAACTTGAATATTTCCCCCAACAGTATCTGCAGTGGCCACTAAGACAGTATAGTGACAAAGGGTTCATTGTTCTCCTTAACTGAAAAAACCAGCCATTTGCCTTAGAGTTATTATGTAAACAAACCGCTCTCTAGGGCTCTTGTTTTGTTTATTTACAATGTAATTGGCTGGCTATAACTGTCATTGCAATTAGCATTAATGGTCGATAACTGTTATTAAAATTACCATAAGTTATATAGGCATTATGGCAGTCGAGCCGTGAACTTGTTTCATGTTTACCAATGTGTTAGTTAATAGCCAAATGCCTTTATCCTAAAGTGATAACTGTCATCATAAAGATGGTAATGTATGGCCCAAAATGGCGTCTCCCCTCTCCCACTGATGCAGTGTGCTCCTATTGGCCCTTTCCCCACCACCCCTGTTAGTGTATCCAGTGCCCTGAGGGTTGACTTGGCATTCTTAGTCTGTGCTTTTCTTTAGTAAAATCGTGAATAGTCTGCAATTTCCAGTACAATAATGCACCCCAAAGGTATTTATCGATTTCTTAAAAAGAATTCAGATATAGATATGGAACTTATCATTGTGCCTTGATAATACATTCTTGATTTGACACTCTAATATTATAGTAAAAATGTTCCTGCACAAGAATATGGGATCTAGCAACTAATGCCATGGTGCATAACCCACAATCATGTGTAAAAATGTTTAGCAAACTATTGTCATACTGGACCAGAAATACACTATTGACACTTTGACACTATAATGTTATAGTAAACAACACTGGGATAGGTTAACTATGCATTTTATCAGCTAGTGGAGTGAGCTCTACACAGGCAGCACAGACTACCACCAGTCACTCTACGTGCTCCATTCCTCCTCTTCAGGCACCTGAGTAAACACACACACACATCAGCCAATCTCACAGCAGCAAGCTAAGTCTCTCTCTCTCTCTCTCTCTCTCTCTCTCTCTCTCTCTCTCTCTCTTCTCTCTGCATGATGTATATCAAACACATAGTGCTGAAACACATGCTTCTGGTTTAGCACAGTCAATATGGTATTTCCAAATAGAAAAAGGTGTGCCCCCTTGAAAATGTCGAATCATACATTCTCAATGCCTGCATGCTGCAGATGGCAGATGAGTATTAGTGCTGGTGGAGATGGTAGAAGAATGTGACCATATATGTGTTTCTAAAACATTTCTTCTTCATCCCATAGGTGAGGCAGAGCCTTCACAACAGCTACCAGATGTTGGGATTATGTAGGATAACACCATCTACAGTTTAAACATCAGTGACAGCAAATGTGTTAGTGTGGAGTAGATCTTGGGTCATGAGTTCTATCCAGTGCTGGTTTCTGAAAATCCTCACTATAATGATACCAAAGTCATATTATCCTTGAATGAATGGATTTGCTTTTGTGAACCTTTGATGCAGTTCCCATCATGTTCAATGGGATTGGTCAAGCTCTCTCAGTGACTCTAGGTAACCATACAGTTGCCTCAGGAGGTTTCCCAGGCAAGATCAAAATTTATAACCAGAAGTGAATGCTCTCATCTACAAGAGCAGGCATGTAAAAAAAAAAAAATCATTGTATGTCAGTTATGCAATTCAGCATGCTCTAAGCTTACAGCCATATACGTACATATTATACAAGAAAATGTGCACCAATTTGATGGAGTTGGGGTGCCAAACTTCTAATCTGTCAGAAGAAATTGTTACTGAACTTTATGATGCATGCTGTGTGTTGATATGCAGAATTTTGTATGAACCAGCCATGCCTGGTATGGGTACCAAACTATGAGCCAATTTAAGCATTCGTATTTATCCTTGCATATGTAAGAATTTATAAAGAAATAAAAGTCCAAGAGCAATATGTGTTTTCTTTCTCTACAAAATTCTTTACATGCTAATGTAAGCCTTTAGTCATCACCATGGCTGAATGGACAAAACATCCCCATCATAGGGACTTTTCAATAATGGATTGGTCCTGCAGTGACACTGATACCGAGAAGAAGAAAAAGAAATGAACCACATCCTTTAATTATTGAACCACCTGATTGTGGGAAGACTAATGTTGTTCTGTCACTGTTAATACGTCTTGGGGGGAGAGGGGGGGGGGGGGGGAAGGAGGTCTGCTTCGGACACGTGTATATTTTCGAAAACGTTATTTCAGCCCAAGTATCAGCTATTTGACAACATTGTAGCAGAAAAGTAGGCTGAGATCTGAAAATATTTGTGCTCTGGCCATCAAATGAAAGTCAGTGTGTTTTATTTGAGCTGAACATTCTCAAGGATCTAAAGCAGTTGTTCAGGGATAATGCATATCTTATTATTGTTTTCTAACAGGACCCTTTGAATTTGAAACACATTTATCACGCATATGATGGAGTGGTCAGACACCATGCAGAATCCGCAGCTGTGAAACATTATATGTAAATTAAAGGGGGATCACTGCTGTCAGCTTCAGTAGGACATTATGCAGAATCAGTGGTGATGAGTGATAGTGTGTTCCAGACTGGGATTCGAACCAAGGATCTCCTGCTTGCTGGGCTGGCATGTTAACCTGTGGGCCATCTGGGACACAGCATTATTGCAACTGCACGGACTATTGTGGCATGCCTCACAGCCAATCCACATTCCCACTGAGTGCCACCTATGCGCAGTCACTGTGCATTGACTCCACGTTTGCTACTCTGAGAGTCCCACAGGAGATAAGATGTATTTGAGCGTCTGCACTGAAAAAGGTGGATCCATTCCCCAGCTAGGTGTATCAATAATATGACTGCACCATGTCTGTTCTTTTGGACATGTCCGAAAGAACAGACACGATGCAATCACATTATTGATATGTCTAGCTGGGCAATGGACCCACCTTCTTCAGTGCGGATGCACAAATACGCCCCATCTCCTGTGAGGATCTCAGAGTAGCAAACATGAAGTCAATGGACATTGATTGCACATAGGTGGTGCTCGTTGGGAATGTGGATTAACAGTGAGGTGTACCATGACAGTCCGCACACTTGTGATAACACTGTGTCCTGGATGGTGCTGCGATTAATGCACCTGCCTAGTAAGCAAGAGATTCCGAGTTCCAGTCCATGTCTGGTACACATTTTCACTCATTGCTGCTGATTCCGTGTAATGTCCTGCTACAACTGACAGGAGTGATCCCCCTTTAATTTAGATATAATGTTTCACAGCTGCAGATTCTGCATGGTGTCTGTTGTTTCAGTCCTGTTCAAAGGAACAGACACCGTGCCATCAAATAATTGATATGTATAGCTGGGCAGTGGAACCATCTTCTTCAGTGTGGATGCACAAATACATCTGATCTCCTGTGGAATCTCAGAGTAGTAAACATGGAGTCAATGGACAAGGACTGCATCTAGGTGGCACTTGGTGGGAATGTGGATCATCCATGAGGTGTGCAATCATAGTCGGTGTAGTTGTGATAATGTTGTGTTCCAGATGGTACAGTGGTTAATACAGCTGCCTATTAAGCAGGAGATCCTGGTTTCAAATCTCAGTGTGGAACACATTTTCACTCGTCACCGCTGATTCCACATAATGTCCCGCTGCAGCTGACAGTGGAGATCTCCCTTTAATTTACATTTTTCAAGTGCTTGTAGCAGCTGAAATGGCAATCAATAAATTTATAGTGGTGTGTAGGGACTGCTGGAATCAGTCTAGTGTAGGTTTCTTATAACTGACAAAACGAGAAAAATGAATGATGATCAATAACAGATGAGACTTCCACAAGCTTCTGTTTAAAAGATGGTATACCGACACAAAGCTGCATTGGTATATTGTTTGCTGTTGTAGGGGTGGCTGGCTGGCTGGCTTAGGGTGGGACTGAGTGGCAGGCTAGTGGGGCACAGTGACAGACTAGAAGTTCAAAAGACACTTTATTGCTTTTAATTATAACATTTCTCCATTGACAATGAGAAGCAGTTGTGCTCCATTCCAATGCAGCTGGCTGGCGACAGTGGGAGGGCGGCTGGCCCCTTCCCCAGGTGGATGGTAGTGGTGTCCGCACCCAGAAATGCTGACATCCGAACTGGGAAGAGAGCCAGCGGCCCACCAGTAGGCCAAGGCTGTGACATCAGCAGTGCTATCCAACTTGCTCCTGATTCCACCCTCTGACTGTGAACACCCATGCCTGGCATCTGGTCATATATCTCATAGCATATTTCCAGCCCTGCTGTGGTGGACACAGTCCTGACCATTCTGGCTATTACAACTGTCCAGTGAAAGTTTTGTAGAACATGGCTAGCCCATCTTGCAATCTTTTTGCATATATGTTGCTATAATCTACATGTTGCTACAATGCACTTAGAAGCCAGTGATAGCTAACACATCACTCCACAATAGCTTACAAATTTCACCTAAAACTAGGTAGTGGTGCTGCACTATGGACAATATTTACAATGATTTCATGCACTCATTCTGATGGTGTGATGTGCAGGCCATACATCCATCTATCTGTTGATACAAAAATTGAAGCAGTAAACAGAAGTCTTAAAAGCTCTTTTGGAACGATCACCAAAACTCTTAAACATCATACCCCAGAAATGCAAATATTGACACAGGCCCTCAAAATGATAACTGTAAAGACCCATGAAATGGGAAAAACAGCATTCGAAGACAGAAAAAGAACTTTTTCCTGTCATTGTATAGGAAAGAAATGCACAGGAGGAAAGTGCTAGAACCATTCTGAGATTAATCAATACAGCAAATGCAAATATGATGATGATGAGATTGAGTGAGTTTTAGACATAAGAAAAGAAGATTTACCAAGCGGGAAAGCGCGGGCAGACAGGCACATGAACAAAACACACAAACACACACACAGAATTACTAGCTTTCGCAACCGATGGTTGCTTCTTCAGGAAGGAGAGGGAAAGACGAAAGGATGTGGGTTTTAAGGGATTGCAGGTCCTGTACGGGCGTTTCTGGATACAGAAAATGTTCGACTGTTGTCCTGGCCAGCACGTTCTCCAGATCTCTCATCAATTGGAAACGTTTGGTCAATGGTGGCCGAGCAACTGGCTCGTCACAATACGCCAGTCACTGCTCTTGAAGAATTGTTGTATCGTGTTGAAGCTGCATGGGCAGATGTACCTGTACACGCCAACCAAGCTCTGTTTGACTCATTGCCCAGGCGTTTCAAGGCCGTTATTAGGGCCAGAGGTGATTGTCCTGTGTACCTACTGATTTCTCAGGATCTATGCATCCAAATTGCGTGAAAATGTAATCACATGTCAGTTCTAGTATAATATATTTGTCCAATGAATACCCGTTTATCATCTGCATTTCTTCTTATTGTAGCAATTTTAATGGCCTGTAGTGCATTATACGATATGTATTCGAAGTTTCGTTCCCTCTACTATGAGGGTGATGATGGATCCAGGTGCATACTGAATCCAAATAGGTTTAAAGAATTAGCGCCTATTATCATTATAGATCCCTCGAAGTAGAACGAGCGCATTAAGGGTACACCAGTTGATGTCTGTATAGAATTTAAGTCTTAAGACAATTTTCCTATACAAACTGCCGCGTGCACATTGTTGTTGCATGATAGGGTGGTGAATTATTGTCCACTGAATGGAATAGTACATCGAGCAGTTTAAATTAACGAGTGATGCATCACATCCGTGGCGTTTCACGATGGGATCTCAGATTGCGAACCGAACATTATTGCTGATGCACTAAGTTTTTTTTACGAGGAATGCAAGCGGTTCGTGCTTAAGGAGCTGGCATTTCTTGCTGTGAAACGTGAAAGACGTACAGAGGGCAGGGGCCAGTGTGCTCCTTGCATCTCTCTCGCAGTCTGTGCATCTCTATAAAGAAACCCACTGTTGCAAACATACTTGCTTTTGCGAACACTGGACGTGTAACAGCGACATTCTGTACGAAAGTTGAAGCTCCTAACCGTTCAAATCCATTAACTCTGCTAAAGCTCAGAGGTCTGTATTATGGTTAACGCTAGACCACCAATCAAAGAACTGGGATGAACCTGACCTGTCTCTGGATCATACACTGTCGACGTTTCGGAATTTCGATCACAACGATAGCGTTGTTTATATCAAAGGCAGTGAGACGGTGTGTTGGATGGGGGAAATATTCAAATGTGCTTCAATACGCGATCTCGGGTTGGATGTGTTTCCAGGAATCCTCCAACTCAAGAAGATGTATGGAGAAGAAGGGGGAGGAAAAACCAATGCTTTTATTTCCACTTCAAATACTGTGAAATTAGTTTTAAGTTGGGTGACCAAAAAATGAGTTCTTTAAGCAAAATTTTGCATTTGACTTATTCTCTTCCCCTTACACCAACAGAATTTCAATGGTGAGTATGTAACTACCACCACATGTGCTGCCTGTGGTTTGGTTCTAGAATTCGAGACAGAATTTCAGACAGTTCTCTAATACATTTTCCGAAGCAGAGTCAGTCACTTGCTTGTATTTCTCACATTCTGACATGAGCTGGCCGGGTAATGTATGACCAAGTAATCATTTCTTGAATTGTCTTACATTTGTCTGCAAATCCACCATGTGAATTATCTGCGTTCATCGCAGTGACCATGTGGCCAGCGGCCGCTATTTTTACGGTGCAGTGCGCTGCATCGGGGCAGACATGTCTGTATGTTTAGAACAGTCGGTTGCTTTATGCACAGACTGCGAGGGGGCTGCAAGGAGCACACTGACCACTGCTCTCTGTACGTCTTTCACGTTTCCCAGCATTTGCTTTTCGTTAAGGAGTGATGCATCCTGCTGACGTAATTGTACCGAATAACAGCAGTACATGCACTGCATTTATCACTTCTTCGTAGTCACGTGTAGATATGACTAGTGCATTCGTTAAGATCACATACACAGCGAAGCGTTAAGGAGGGCCCACGTGTGTGTAAATGATCAACAGCGTCCGCCTTAAGAACTTACCGTGTCCAACTGTGCCAAGATGCACACCAGTATAAATATAAGAGAGATCCAGTTAGTGTGCTGTATGGAGCACTGTTTGCTCTGGCATATGGAGTTTGTGTATGTCTGGTACAAAAATTTACTGGAGGACCCTGCTCTTCCTGTATCATTGTACTCTGGTGGAGGTTGTCTGCCTCAAAATTTATAAGGAGCGATCAAAGAGTTTCAATTTGAGGATATTACTGCAGTGTATGTGCAATCTAGCACGTCTCTGATATGGTTATATAAGCACAGACATGCGTGCAGTAAGTGCAGAAATGTGAACTATGGCGACATTATTACGTAATGTGTCCAAACACGACCGGTGTGCCGTTATGCTTTTCTTGCCTGCTGAAGGACAAACAAATATAGACATCCATCGGAGAATGAAGAATGCGTGTAGGGCAGCATGTGTGTCAAAACCCATCACTGTGGAATGGAGTAACAGGGGGTACAGCTCCTTCATGATAATACATGTCCCCATATCGCAAATGTCGTAATGCAGAAGTTACGCCAAATCAAGTGGGAGACACTTGATCACAAGCCCTTTAGTGCTGACCTCTCCCCATCTGATTATCGCGCCTTCAGTCCCTTAAAAGAGAACTTGAAGGGTCGATAATTCCTGTCATATGAGGATGTTCAGCAGCCAATTATGGACTTCTTCACGCAGTAGGTCACAATGTTTTACCAAATGGGTAGTTTCAAGCTGGTGTGTTGGTGGAATGATTGCCTCCATGCTTACGACGATTTTGTCTGATTGGCATTCCGATTTTGTACTGTACGAGCTTCGAACGGAAACTTTTTTATCCCCACCCCTCTATTTATGCAACACATGACTTGGCGGTGGTGCAGTATCTGCTCTGGCAGACGTTATGAGGTACAAATGTTTCTCATATAGTGCAGAGTACCCTACTATGCGTGCATCAGTGCCAGTCATGTCTTCTGCTAGCAGATAGTATTTGCCGGGTACAAAAATTTATTATATAGCGGATAGGACTTCAGTGTGGAGCAGTGTCTGCTCTGGTGGACGTTCTCTTCTATAAAATTTATTATATATCACACACAGTGCTCACTGTACCAGCACTAGATGTGTCTGCTCCCACAGACAGTATGTCTGATAGTAAGTTTAGTGTATAGGGCGGTCAGAAGCAGTCTGAAAAGCTTTTAAGGGTGTTGTCAGGTATGTTATGCTGAGAAATAATTATTAAGAAAAAAATTATGTACTTTGTGCCGTTTACAAGCTATTTAGCACTGGCCAATTGGGCCACTGTGCAGGCAAATTCAAGTGGCCCACCGGATACAATTAGTATTAGTTGTTCTCATACACCGAAGAGCCGAAGAAAGTGGTTCACCTGCCTAATATCGTGTAGGGCTCCCGCGAGCATACAGAAGTAAAGGAACACGACGTGGCACTGACTCGACTAATGTTTGAAGTAGTGCTGAAGGGAACTGAAACCGTGAATCCTGTCCATAAATCCGTAAGAGTACGATGGGATGGAGATCTTTTCTGAACAGCACGTTGCAAGGCATCCCAGGTATGTTCAATAATGTTCACGTCTGGGGAGTCTGGTGGGCAGTGCAAGTGTTTAAAATCAGGAGAGTGTCCCTGGAGCCACTCTGTAGCAATTCTGGATGTGTGGGCTGTCACATTGTCATGATGGAATTGCCCAAGTCCATCGGAAAGCGCAATGGACATGAATGGATACAGGCGATCAGACAGGATGCTTACGTACAGGTCACTTAACAGAGTCATTTGTAGACGTATCAAGGGTCCCATATTACTCCAAGTGCACACTCCCCACACCATTACAGAGCGTCCACCAGCTTGAACAGTCCCCTGCTGACATGCAACATCCATGGTTTCATGAGGTTTTCTCCATACCCGTAAATGTCCAGCTGCTTGATACAATTTGAAATGAGACTCGTCTCACCAGGAAACATGTTTCCAGTCGTCATCAGTCCAATGTCGGTGTTGATGAGGCATAAAGCTTTGTTTCGTGTAGTCATGAAGGGTATACGAGTGGGCCTTCAGCTCCAAAAGCCCATATCGATGATGTTTCGTTGAATGGTTCACACGCTGACTCTTACTGATGGATGGCCCAGAATTTAAATCTGCAGCAATTTGCGGAAGCCTTGCACTTCTGTCACGTTGAACGATTCTCTTTAGTCGTCGTTCATCCCGTTCTTGCAGGATCTTTTTCTGGCCTCAGCGATGTCAGAGATTTGATGTTTCACCAGATTCCTTCATATTCACGGTACACTGGTAAAATGGTCGTACGGGAAAATCCCCACTTCATCGCTACCTTGTAGGTGCTGTGTCCCATCGCTCATGCGCCGACTATAACACCACGTTCAAACTCACTTAAATCTTGATAACCTACCATCGTAGCAGCAGTAACCGACCTAACAACTGCGCCAAGTACTTGTCCTATATATATGCGTTGCTGACGGCAGCGCCGTATTCTACCTGTTTACATATCTCTGTATTTGAATACGCATTCCTATAGGAGATTCTTTGGCGCTTCAGCGTAGCATAGATGATAGTGCACAAGAGTGTTCACCCTTAGGCTTGGGTTCTATCCTGTCTAATGTTCAGTTTTTGTATCGCCTTTTTGTTCACTTTAAGGAAACCAAAGAAAGAACACGTTTGGCGACACTATCTCTCGTGGGCTACTTGAATCTGCACATGCAACGGCACTACTCGTTAATTTAGATACTAATTAATTCGGAAATGGCACAACTTACCGAATTTTTTCATAACAATTATTTCTCAGCACAACCTACCCTGCAACACCCTTACAAGCTTTTCAGATTGTTTTTGACCAATATGTGTTGTGCAAAACCTGCACTATACCTACAGATTATGCCCATATCTGGGCTATACTACATCATAATAATCGTACAGTACCACATATAAAAAGCGAAAATAACTGTTTCAGCCCGCAGCTACATCATTGTTCTCTGTTCTAACTGACCTGGACATTTGATGTCAGTATCCGCCCCAATAGCTGAACAGTCAGCACGTAGGACTGTCACGCACGGGGGCCCGAGTTCGATTCCCGGCTGGGGAGGGAGCTTTTCTCCCCTCAGGGACTGGGTGTTGTGCTGTCCTCATCATCATTTCATCCCCATTGTCGACACGCAAGCGTCCAATGTAACATCGCACTCAATAAGACTTGCACTTGGCGGCCAAACTTCCCGCAAGGGAACTCCCGGCCACTGATGCCATATGATCATTTCAATTTTCCGTTGATTACAGCGTTCTCTGCTCCGATTGGCTGAAAATATGGTAATGGGGGAGCTCAATTGATCCGATCTGACCCCACCACAGACACTAGGTGACCCCAGCAGTGTACTCTTAATAGGTCGTACTGTGGGACCACACTTCAATCTTGATCAAACAGCCACCAGAACCACTTGAAGTGATGAAGTGTTAGCAGTCTATTTGACCCTCCTCTGACGCAGAGACAGGCAAGAGAGGTTGCACTGATGGTGGTATGTATCGAGAGCTTCATGTGTGTCTGTTTACTTGATCATTGCTGGTTAGGATCTGTAGTTCAAGAACCGCTAATGGGAGACTTCTGTAATGCTTAGTGCACATCTTTATACAGGCTGATTGTTTTAACTTGAGATAACTAAATATCTCAAAAAGGAAGTATCTTACGAAAAAATGTTGTAGGTGAAAAGTTAATATTAGTAACGGAGACATCTGTCTGTACTACAGTGGCCTACCTGCTAACCACCCTTCCTACATGGGCAGGGTCAACTTCGTATTTTCAAATGAGATCATTCATTTCTATTGCATATTCGGATTCTATGCCGAAAGATAAGAATGGTTTATTAAAAAAAATGTGTCGCATTCGTGATAGATGGCGCTGTAATCGACTAATATCAAGTGTGCCTGTTTTTCCAATTCATTTACGATTTAAATGTAAACTCTCATGTTCTAACGGTTGATACTGATGTTCAAACTGTTGCTTGAGTCTTGAAAATGTGACTGAACAGTGTAAATAATATGGCTAGACATTGAAATTTCTGGCAAATACGCTATCTGTATGATAACGTGGTTTTCTGTTCCCTACAGGTTGATTGTGGTGAATTCCCAAACCATCGGTATGCTTGATTTCTGTGGACACACTCAAAACTCGCCATCAGAGTAACTGATTTCGGTGTGTGTTCTCATCCAACCGCTATAACCCTATCGTTGGCCACTATGCAGCTACTGGTTGAATACAAACCACAACCATTGTAATAGGGTAGCATGTCCATTAAGTGATAGCGGCAGGCGCATCTGCCATGGATACTCGCCGAAAACAAGCCCCCAATGGTGAGAGGCAAGAGGACTCATCGAAATCAGGAACCCCAATGATGAGAGGAAAGGGGCTCACTGATATCAAGCATGCCGACGGGAACGGAAAGCTATTGTACGTCCACGTTGTTGTTCTAGAATTATGTTAAACGTAGTTTCTAACCAGGCCTTGAAATGGCTAAACATATTGTACTATACAATCAAATTTGCAACACTAAAGAAAAATTTCAAACATAAATATCAACCGTTAGATTACAAAGGTTTACATTTACATCATAAATTGAATGTATAATCAAATGTGTTGATTCTTAATTGCAAAAATAGGCACACATGAAATTTCTCGTTAATAGCACCATCTAACACTACTGAAAAACAATGGCTTGAGTAAACCAAATGTATTTTTTGTCGTAAAATGCGAATTTGTAATAAAATTTGGTGGTTCCCATTTGAAAATGTAAAGTTGACTCATCTCACACAGGAAGGGTGGTTAGGAGGTGGCCAGTTGTAGCACAGACAGATGTCTTCTTTACTAATGTTAATTTTTCACCTAAACATTTTTTTTTGCACAGTGCGTTGTTCTCCAGGTTTTTAGCTGTCTCAAGTTAAAAAAAAACACCCTACTTATAAGTGTGTGGATATTACTACGATTATCTAACGTATTTCTCTTCTTTTTCCTCGCAGATTCCTTTTAGTGAAGTTTCAGAGGCGAATATTGCCCAGGACGAGCCAGCCCTCGTATGGCTGAGTGCCTCAAGAGCATGGTCACCTGGCAAGCTGACACATTGGGAGCAGGCAGTCCCCTGGCTCCACAACATGTTGCATCCTAATGCGATTTCTCCTCTTCTTCTGGGTTTGAGTTTTTTTATGTGTGGTACTTACACAATATCATTTGCTTTCTGTTTTATAGAAATACCTCATGTAATTTGAGTAATTTTCTTCCGCTGGCTGCAGTAACTTTTCATACTTAAATGCAATGCTTGTAACAGGTTCCTTTGTTTCTGTATGTGTTCGATAACGGTAAGGGTGTGATGGTTATGGTTGTGATTATGAGCTGGCAATGCTACTCTGAGGTGGCCCACAAATAGATCCAGAGGCAGACTGGAGTCAGCAACAACACTGCCCCCTAACCCATTGGTAATGCCTCCTGTGCCGCCAAGACGTTCATACCCCTTACCAATGCACCCTCCTCTTTTGTGTCCATCATGGATGCAGCACTCCTGTTTATGGTGCTGTCACTTCCCCTGGGACCATCAAGGATGCACTACCCGCGTGTGAGACCATCACAGTTGCAGTCTCTGTGTGCAGGGTCCTAATGGATGCAAACTCTGTTTGTGACATCACCATGGCTTCGTTCCCCATCTGCGACGCCATCTCCTCGCCAGCGGTCATCTAATTATGGTCACCAGCTGGCCAGCCATAGCTCCTTCGCCCATTCTATTGAACTGGGACTGGGCCAGGTCAGTCACATGCCAGCATTACAGAACGGATCTCATATGCCCACATAAATATATCTGTTGTGGACTACATAGACCTTGACCTTTTCCTTAACATGTGTATACCCGCTCTGGAAAGGAATTTCTCTAAAACAGTAAAAGATCCACATTATCCTGCCACTAAGTGCAGTGCAATACTGTGCTGCGAACTATTGTATTCCCCCCCTCAAAAAAATGGGAAGGTTGTGTGGAAGGGGAAATTGGTGTGATGTGCTGGATTGAGAAAATATATGTTTCTCCAGATTTAATACACTGATGGGAAGAAAATCGCAACGCCAAGAAGGAGTTGTGCGACATAAAAGGAAGTTGGTAGGCATGTTTCTGTTCAAATGTGTGTGAAATCTTATGGGACTTAACTGCTAAGGTCATCAGTTCCTAAGCTTACATACAAGGTGATCAAAAAGCCAATATAAACTTGAAAACTTAATAAACCACGTAATAATGTAGATAGAGAGGTAAAAATTGACACACACGCTGGGAATGACATGGAGTTTTATTAGAACCAAAAAAAAAAAAAACAAAGTTCACAAAATGTCCAACAGATGTCGCGTGAA
Source organism: Schistocerca gregaria (assembly GCF_023897955.1). Classification (NCBI taxonomy): domain Eukaryota; kingdom Metazoa; phylum Arthropoda; class Insecta; order Orthoptera; family Acrididae; genus Schistocerca; species Schistocerca gregaria. The sequence continues at coordinate 177,712,558 of NC_064931.1, read as the reverse complement.
AGATCTCTTGCTCGCGTCGTTTGGTGATGATCGTGTGCTCAGCCGCCACTTTCGTCATGCTTGGCCTCCCTGGTCCCCAGATCTCAGTCCGTGCGATTATTGGCTTTGGGGTTACCTGAATGGCCGCAAGTGTATCATGATCGACCAACATCTCTAGAGATGCTGAAAGACAACATCCGACGCCAATGCCTCACCATAGCTCCGGACATGCTTTACAGTGCTGTTCACAACATTATTCCTCGACTACAGCTATTGTGGACATATTGAGCATTTCCTGTAGAAAACATCACATTTGCTTTGTCTTACTTTGTTATGCTAATTATTGCTATTCTGATCAGATGAAGTGCCATCTGTCGGGCATTTTTTGAACTTTTGTAGTTTTTTGGTTCTAATAAAACCCCGTGTCATTCCAAGCATGTGTGTCAATTTGTACCTCTCTATCTACATTATCCCGTGATTATTCAGTTTTCAAATTTATACTGAATTTTTGATGACCCGGTACTACTTAACCTAAATTATCCTAAGGACAAACAAACACACCCATGCCCGAAGGAGGACTCGAACCTCTGCAGGGATCAGCCACATGTTTCTGGATCTGAAAGATCATGTCTACTCAGATTTCGCGCCAGTCACACAAGAGTGGCGCTAGTTTGCTTTAAGTAAACGTTGTAACAGTTGTGAGCGTTAGTTACCTTTGAGATCGGATATGACGAGTTGATGTTAGTCAAGAATACCTTCAAGGCGACAGAGACGCCACAATCAACACCTCACTGAGTTTGAAAGAGGTCGTGTAATAGGGCTATGAGAAGCTGGATGTTCCTTCTGCGATATTGCGGAACGACTTGGCAGAAATGTAGCCTCTCTACATTATTGCTGGCAGCGATGGTCATGAAATGTACGGTCGCAAGAAGACTGGGCTCCAGACAGGCACATGGCACTAACAAGAGGGAAGAGTATCGTGTTCGGCACATGGCACTGGCGCATCGTACTGCATCTGCAGCAGCAGTCTGGGCAGCAGTTGGCACCACAGTGACACAACGAACTGTTACAAATCGGTTACTTCAAGGAGAGCTCCGAGCCACGTGCGCTGTAGCGTGCACTCCATTGACGCCGAACCACCGCCATTTGTGGTCCGCCCTCGGTAGCTGAGTGGTCAGCGCGACAGAATGTCAATCCTAAGGGCCCAGGTTCGGTTCCCGGCTGGGTCGGAGATTTTCTCCGCTTACGGACTGAGCGTTGTGTTGTCCTAATCATCATCATTTCATCCCTATCGACGCACAAGTAGCCGAAGTGGTGTCAAATCGAAAGATTTGCATCCGGCGAACGGTCTACCAGATGGGAGACCCTAATCACATGTCCGCCATCTGTGACTTCAGTGGTGACAAGCGAGAGCTCATTGGATTGTAGGTTGGAGGTCTGTGGTGTTTTTTTTGTTGAAAGCTGGTTCTACCTTGGTGCCAGTGATGGCCGTGTGTCGGTTAGAAGGCTAGTTGAGGGCCTGCAACCAACTGTCGGACCTATACTTGCAGCTGTGGTGTTGGATGCAATTTCGTATGACATCAGGAGTACTCTCGTAGTTATCCCACGCTTTCTGACTGCAAACATTTACATCAATTTCGTGATTAGACCTGTTATGCTGCCACTCATGAAAAACATGCCAGGGGGTGTTTTCTACCAAAACAACACTCGGCAACGTACCGTAGTTGTAACCAAACATGCTCTACAGAGTGTCGACATGTTGCCTCGGCCTGCTCGATCACAGATCTGTCTCTTATCGAGCAGATGTGGGACATCATTGGACAACAACTCCACCGTCATCCTGAACCGGTATTAACCGTCCCTGTGCTGACTGACCAAGTGCAACAGGCATGGAACACCATCCCACAAACTGACATCCAGCACATGTATAACACATTTACAAGCTAACATTCAACATCTGGTGGTTAAGTCGGTTATTAATGTACCAGCATTCCACATTTGAAGTGGCTTATATCGCGATTACGTTAACCTGTGATCTTGCAATGTTAATCAAATGGTTCAAATGGCTCTCAGCACTATGCGACTTAACTTCTGAGGTCATCAGTCGCCTAGAACTTAGAACTAATTAAACCTAACTAACCTAAGGACATCACACACATCCATGCCCGAGGCAGGATTGGAACCTGCGATCGTAGCGGTGGCTCGACTCCCGACTGTAGCGCCTAGAACCGCACGACCACTTCGGCCGGCGCTATGTTAATCACTTACTCATGTTACCTAGGCAAATGTATCCCTAGATTTCATTATTCTAAATTACACTACTTGCCATTAAAATTGCTGCCCAAGAAGAAATGCAGATGATAAACGAGTATTCATTGGACAAGGCAGCCAGGGCAGTAGTCGAACCTTTTCTGTATCCAGAAAGGCCCGTACAGGACCTGCAACATGCGGTCGTGCATTATCCTGCTGAAATGTAGGGTTTCGCAGGGATCGAATGTAGGGTAGAGCCACGGGTCGTAACACATCTGAAATGTAACGTCCATTGTTCAAAGTGCCATCAATGCGAACAAGAGGTGACTGAGACGTGTAACCAGTGGCACTCCATACCATCACGCCGGGTGATACACCAGTATGGCGATGACGAATACACGATTCGAATGTGCGTTCACCGCGATGTCTCCAAACACGGATGCGACCATCATGATAATGTAAACAGAACCTGGATTCATCCACAAAAATGACGTTTTGCCATTCGCGCACCCAGGTTCGTCGTTGAGTACACCATCGCAGGCGCTCCTGTCTTTGATGCAGCGTCAAGGGTAACCACAGCCATGGTCTCCGAGCTGATAGTCCATGGTGCTGCAAACGTCGTCGAACTGTTCGTGCAGATGGTTGTTGTCTTGCAAACATCCCCATCTGTTGACTCAGGGATCGAGACGTGGCTCCACGATCCATTGCAGCTGTGCGGATAAGATACCTGTCATCTGGACTGCTAGTGATACGAGGCCGCTGGGATCCAGCACGGCGTTCCGTATTACCCTCCTGAACCCACCGATTCCATATTCTGCTAACAGTCATTGGATCTCGACCAACGCGAGCAGCAATGTCGCGATACGATAGACCGCAATCGCGATAGGCTACAATTCGACCATTATCAAAGTCGGAAACGTGATGGTACGCATTTCTGCTCCTTACACGAGGCATCACAACAACGTTTCACCAGGCAACGCCGGTCAACTGCTGTTTGTGTATGAGAAATCGGTTGGAAACTTTCCTCATGTCAACACGTTGTAGATGTCGCCACTGGCGCCAGCCTTGTGTGAATGCTCTGAAAAGCTAATCATTTGCATATCGCAGCATCTTCTTCCTGTCGGTTAAATTTCGCGTCTGTAGCACTTCATCTTCGTGGTGTAGCAATTTTAATGTTCAGTAGTGTAATTATTTTTTAGTGCTGCGATTTTGTTCTGTAATTGTGTAACAACTGTGTATGATACTCATGTCATCTTTGTTGGAGTATCATTAGCAATCTCCACATAGCTTATGTGCAATTAATTAATACTATAATCAGACAGAACATACACTCCTGGAAATTAAAATAAGAACACCGTGAATTCATTGTCCCAGGAAGGGGAAACTTTATTGACACATTCCTGGGGTCAGATACATCACATGATCACACTGACAGAACCACAGGCACATAGACACAGGCAACAGAGCATGCACAATATCGGCACTAGTACAGTGTATATCAACCTTTCGCAGCAATGCAGGCTGCTATTCTCCCATGGAGACGATCGTAGAGATGCTGGAAGTACTCCTGTGGAACGGCTTGCCATGCCATTTCCACCTGGCGCCTCAGTTGGACCAGCGTTCGTGCTGGACGTGCACACCGCGTGAGACGACGCTTCATCCAGTCCCAAACATGCTCAATGGGGGACAGATCCGGAGATCTTGCTGGCCAGGGTAGTTGACTTACACCTTCTAGAGCACGTTGGGTGGCACGGGATACATGCGGACGTGCATTGTCCTGTTGGAACAGCAAGTTCCCTTGCCGGTCTAGGAATGGTAGAACGATGGGTTCGATGACGGTTTGGATGTACCGTGCACTATTCAGTGTCCCCTCGACGATCACCAGAGGTGTACGGCCAGTGTAGGAGATCGCTCCCCACACCATGATGCCGGGTGTTGGCCCTGTGTGCTTCGGTCGTATGCAGTCCTGATTGTGGCGCTCACGTGCACGGCGCCAAACACGCATACGACCATCATTGGCACCAAGGCAGAAGTGACTCTCATCGCTGAAGACGACACGTCTCCATTCGTCCCTCCATTCACGCCTGTCGCGACACCACTGGAGGCGGGCTGCACGATGTTGGGGCGTGAGCGGAAGACGGCCTAACGGTGTGCGGGACCGTAGCCCAGCTTCATGGAGACGGTTGCGAATGGTCCTCGCCGATACCCCAGGAGCAACAGTGTCCCTAATTTGCTGGGAAGTGGCGGTGCGGTTCCCTACGGCACTGCGTAGGATCCTACGGTCTTGGCGTGCATCCGTGCGTCGCTGCAGTCCGGTCCCAGGTCGACGGGCACGTGCACCTTCCGCCGACCACTGGCGACAACATCGATGTACTGTGGAGACCTCACGCCCCACGTGTTGAGCAATTCGGCGGTACGTCCACCCGGCCTCCCGCATGCCCACTATACGCCCTCGCTCAAAGTCCGTCAACTGCACATACGGTTCACGTCCACGCTGTCGCGGCATGCTACCAGTGTTAAAGACTGCGATGGAGCTCCGTATGCGACGGCTAACTGGCTGACACTGACGGCGGCGGTGCACAAATGCTGCGCAGCTAGCGCCATTCGACGGCCAACACCGCGGTTCCTGGTGTGTCCACTGTGCCGTGCGTGTGATCATTGCTTGTACAGCCCTCTCGCAGTATCCGGAGCAAGTATGGTGGGTCTGACACCACGGTGTCAATGTGTTCTTTTTTCCATTTCCAGGAGTGTATTTTACAATCTTCTCTCGTTCCTGACTGTGTGGAAGATTTACTTGTACACCAGTCAACTTCTGTGTGCTCTTATTGCTGCCAGAAGACAAAATGCAGAACACTGTGAAATACAGTGCTGCACCTGTTTTATCAGCTATCTGATAATTTACACCACATTGACATGGTTGGCACAGAGCACAGCATAGCATGTTAAAAAAAACCTGTTTGTTGGCATTTAGACAGTCCTCCACAGGGTCAAACATGCGCATTCCATTCCACAGCTATAAATGATAGCTTGTGCTCTGATAATACAATGCTATTTATCCAGGGAAGATGTAAAATCTTTTACTACAGCGCCCATCATGAAAATAATCACCTTAATCTCATCTCACAGTCCTACAGCATTGCCAGTTAGTGATAATTTCAGATGTCAGTAAAAATTCGTGTAAGACATATTAGACATCTCTATGTTTAGTCTAGTGCATTATGGAGTACTTTCCAAAAGGAAATTGATGCCAGCTGCAACGATAAAAGTAATAATTAAAGTTAAAAGAAGCTTTGAAGAATTTTTTTTAATTTAACCTGTGGGAAAAACGGACTCACTGACATATTTTGACTAAAAATAATATATAAACGTCTGAATGCTTCTAGATGCATGTAATACATATTTTGTCATGAAAACATAAAAGTATTCCTGGGTAAAAAATAAAATACCGTAAGAGGTGTGAACTGTTCTGCTGTATAACGAAAAATTTCATCTTTGATGAATTTGCGTTCTGCCGGACCCTGTATAAACTTCCAGAGAGAAAGTTGTTAAGAAAACTATGAGTTTAATTTTGGTAACATCTGAGACAACATTATTGTATCGTGTCCTGTATGAACGCATTTTATTTACGAGAGACTTCGTGCGCGGCTGTGTGTGGGTCCTTACCTACATGCCACCGCCAGGATTTTAGTTTCGAAGACTCGCCTAATGCGACTGATAGTATTCCGTACGTCCCAAAAATTTTTTTATTTGCAGCTCTTAATGATATTTTGTCACCGTGCCTATCACCTTATCGCCGATAAGCACTATACAAAAGTAAGTGCAGGTACTTCAGGCCAACGTTTTTGTTGAAATGGAGCAAAATATATATTTGGTTTTGTAAAACTCAAGTTTTATCGAAGCATCCGAAGAGACTATTATCTTCAGATTGGAACCTAGCGCGCAAAGCAGACAAAGAACGGAGATCTCTGAGCCAGAGTAATTAATTTTTTCATGGAGATAACTCTCTATTTTACCAGCCGTCGAATACTCTCCTCTGTCGTATTTCTATGCACTAGCTTTTTGCCAAAATCGCCAAATTCCATAATTTCCGTTTCGATTTATGTTCCTTTTTTGGAGAATCAAAACATTTGCTCACGTCTAGAGATTCTGCTGATGTTACTGCACTGTTAATAAGGAATACAGTCGATTCGGAAATACCACAAAGTTTTGTTGTCATTTTATGAACTTATGCAAAATTTATGTTATTGTTGGTTTCTTCACTGTTGAACAGATCAGTAAAAAAAATCTTCAGTATGTTCGATACGGTAAATTCTAGGTTTTTTTCGAACTGCATTCTTCCCTTTACACACACCGACCAGAATAGCACGATCTGCAGGCCCTTGCTCCTGCATTTCCCTCACTATCAAACACACGTTGATGCACTGTTCCATTGAAGATTGAAACAACACGTGATATCAACCGGAAACACACAACATTCAGTTGGTACTGACCCACTGAACTATTGCAGTGTACTTAACGACAAAAAGCTATGGGGCGGGCGATCCACAGAACTTAACACTAGCGAACTGCAGGGACCGGGTGCGACCTTGGGGTGTCTAATTTCGAGACGGCCTCTACAGCCGAGTTTCAGGTTACTTTATAAACATTGGTAAAACAGCTACTGACAACTTTTCTCACTGCTGTACTCGTGATTTCTCATGTAAGTTTTGTATGTATCTTTACTCTATATCTGGAGCTTGTCCGCATTGAACAAACTTATCGTTGTCGATGGATCCACCTCCAGATGCTATCCAAGACGTAACGCTGGTGGATCCATCTCTGGATGCTACCTTGGACACAATGCAGATTGTTCCTCCTCGAAACAATATTCCAGACCTATCCTGTATCCTAGGAGCCCCTGTGACACACCAGCACATTCACAAAATAGCACAGTTGGGCTGGGTGTTTGCAGTTGGTATGCATTTACAGGCAATTGTAAAAGGAGGAACCAGTAACCAGAAGTAACATCATGATCATGTGACCAGAAGTGTCACCATCTGGAATCTTTAGTGTACATAAGAAGCTCTGAAAGGAAGTCTCTCTAACATAGTTGATGTTCGAGATGTTTGAGTTACACCTGTGAAACTAAGTCCGTGATGAGTCAAATGTTACATGTTGAACTGTTTTATGTATGATAATCATAGCCTGCACAAAATGAAAATACGCCTGCATTCATCTCTTGAAGCAAAGGCATTGTGCAGTTCAACACATGATGTGTGAGACACTGGGTTTGTTCACCTTTTATACTAGAAAAGGTGAGCAAACTGTGTGTTTATAATGTGGTGAGTATGACAGATCAGAGAACATCCAGCCAGCCGGTGTGGCCTTGCGGTTCTATGGTCGCAGGTTCGAATCCTGCCTCAGGCATGGATGTGTGTGATCTCCTTAGGTTAGTTAGATTTAAGTAGTTCTAAGTTCTAGGGGACTGATGACCACAGATGTTAAGTCTCATAGTGCTCAGAGCCACATGAACCATTTTTGAAGAGAACATCCTGACATGCAGCAGGTATACAAACACACCGAATATAAGTGAGAAAATTCTTATAAAAATCAACACATCTTCATGAAATTTATAGTGTTGCCATTCTTTATTATTGTTTCTCTGAGTGAGGTGTAACTTTACCTTTGCCCGTGTGGAATCACTATCTTGAAATTCTTTCAGATTTTGATACATATCCAGAAAATATTGACTGTAGTTAGTTTCCTTCATTATCACGATCTTAAATTCAGAAGTTGTTCCACAAGGTCCTCGACAGACATGCTGCCCCATATACATTTTTCATTCTCTGATGAATGTCTACCGGTGTTTTCCCTTCAGTAGGCAAGAGATCAATAACAGCAGAATGGTGTGGACGCCATTGGTAGTAATGGCGCCATAGTTTACATTTCTGCATTTATTGCACATACTTCAGAAGGACTTGAATGTCACACTAATCACTTGGCTACTAGTCAGTGCTTATATACCCACACCATACTCATGCTGTATTGCATATACACTCTAACAACACCCTCAAACGGAAACTTTTTGATTGGCCCTTATAATAATGTGGAGTTTTGTCTCATATATAAAAGTAATAAATGTAAATATATTAATATGCGTCACTAGAAGTTAAATATGTGATGTAACTTAAAAATCATTAATAATTTTATTATTGACATATATACTAACTTATAAGTACATGGTTATTCTTCCTCTTTCATCACAACCATTCGCCATATAGCAATATTTAGCAAATACTGTCTTTTGTGCACACAAAATTCTGCATTTATGTGATCATACTCAGAAGTAAATATGTAGTCATCCATTTCAATGACCACACAAACTTCATGTTGCATTACACAGTCTACCACATTTTTGAATGCTTCTTTTACTCTGTCAGTTAACTGGAATATTCTGTCTGTGGCAAAATACACAGCATCAAATACACTTAAAATATTAGAAACACCTTGGTTTTTTAAACATATCCTCTGTGCAATCCTACAAACCAGTGGTTTCATTGTCGTATCACTGAACACTCTCACTATTTAAGTGGTAACATGACCACTGTTGGTGTTGATGCCCCTGCGGGAGGAAACATTAATGTTTACCTTGTGTGGATTGTATTCTGCAGTGAGATAACTTTCGATGATTGGCAGATTTTCACATGAGTACCTGCACTTTATTTGATCATAACAAACATTTCTAAGTTGTTGTACACTCTCTAATCCAACTATGATGGCAAACTCGAGGTCTGACATAATTTCAACACTGATACATTTCGATCTGCAAGCAATCATATGAAATTTACTTGTCAACACCAACATCACTTTGAGAATTAACTAGATGAGTGAACACCCCTCCCACACACACCAGCTGCTGTCTACCAATCCTGATAGCCCATGTCAGTCTGGAGTGGTGGAGATGGCTATGAAGTTGATACCAGAGGTACAGGAAGGATAAATTGGAGCAAGCTCAAACCCGTCAGTCAAGGGCGATGGGATTGGGATGTCAAGTTGAAACCAATCAGTCCAGGGTGGACAAATTGGATGGAGTGTTGGGAGAGGTTGCTATTTTGAATTTCATGGATGTAGGTCCTGTCGCAGGATAATATATCACCCATTCATAGGAGAAGAAATCTATTGGTGGAAACAGTAACAGCTATATAGTGTCTGAGAGCAACTGTCCAGAGTGATCTATGGTGGAATGATTACGTAAAGCAAAAGCATATGCTGCAGGACCCTTGGTTCGACAGATTTTTGGAACCCACACCAGGTTGGATTAATAAAGATACAACGAGGAGCAGCATGTGGGCGATTGTTTACTCAGTGCAACTCCTGTAGTAGATGCTACAAAAGAGGTGTTGTGCATCATGGAGTGGTTTTGATGTTGCAAATCCGAGAGAGTATATTGTGGCAATATATTACTTCCATCCACATGTGCCTCTTAAAATGATGATGACAAGGGACCTTTCCTCATAAAAATTATCATAAATGATGGTTAAATGTTGGATGTACTTTCCACCACATACCGTAAGTTGTTACGTATCTGATTTTCGGTATAGACAGTGGGATCATCTTGGGAAGCTGTTGTCTTTTTTCTGTGGAATCTCATTTAAGTTCCAACAGTATACATGTAGGTTGCTTATTGTGATACACTAATGTGATTACAAATCTCCTATCACTGCAGTAATGTTAGCATTTTGTAGCTTAATTGAGGGAAAGCCAGTCAGTTTATCATACGTCCTTGACCTTGGTGTTGGAATGGCAGCTACTATCAAGTACAGACCAACTTTTATAAAATATAGCAGTTATTTTCTGTGATGCAGAAGTTATAGCAACCTGCCAGTTTAATAGTTGTGGAAGGACTTTACTACTATAGAGAAAAAGCTGATGGATTAATACATTGTTGGACGATTGCCAAACTGTGATGTAACAATTACAGAAAGAGAAGTGCTGATGATGCTAAGCAACCTGCATTTCAAAATCCAGAAGACGAGAGTTGCATATGCTGTTACGAAGACTGTAGTTTTAATGGTATTATGAAATAACTATGTGGATTTGCTTAAAAAAGGGGGTAGTTATATTGTATCAGCAGTGCACATCTTGCCATTCCGTAGGTCTTAAGAAAAAAAAAAAAACAGGCAGTCTTACTACTTCCACAAATGCTATTATTCCACAGGTCTTAAGAATACGAAGTGATCTATGGAATAGATTTAATCATGACCCTATTAAAGAAATTACTTCTCTGTTCCTGCAGCAGATGGATGAGATATATGCTACCCTACCTTAAATTTGATATCAAAGCCATTCGACTCTTGAATGTGAACTGGGATAATGAGCAATGTCTGTATTAAACCCATTAATTTTTACATATCCCATTGTTCTATGTGTAATATTGCTAAGCGATGTAGACCTTGAAGTAGTAAATTCACTTTTCACCTCATCTACATCCGCATATATACCTCAGATCACTGTACATGGCACAGGGTGCTTGTTACATATTTTAGCGGTTTTTCTGCCCTATACGCAGAATTGTGATTGTATGCACACATTCTAGTCTTTCTTGTCTTAGTTCTAAACTTCTATGTGGGATATAGTATTGTCCCATTCACTAAAGTTACTCAACAGAGTTACAAGAGAACTAATTTGTTGTTCTTTCGTGGAATCCCGTTTACTGTGGAGATGAGAAACTTGCCTGGGGACAGCAAATTCATATGTCCAACTAACTCTCAGTTTGGCCCATGTAAGAGGCAAATGGTCACAAATCCGACATGAATAAGTAATGAGTTTGTTTACAAATTAACATATTTTTTCCACCCCCAGTAATCATTTTATTATTTTAAATATGTTGTACGATTCAACTGGTAGGCACACCCCATATTAATTTCTGCTAGTAGGAGTCTGGATACTTTTGATCATATATTGTATACCGAACGTAGACTACAAATTACTAAGATGGAAGCAACTTCTCAACTAAGTTTTGTTGAGCATTATATGGCATTCTATGAGTATTAGAACTTATTTTATATGCTGTCTTGGGCTGGTCCCTAAGGTGGCGTGCTTGGTGGACTGGAACAAAGTATGGGAATGTATCTTCCACGGTATGCTGCTGGTGGGTGCGGCGACCTGTCCATGCAGTAGCCCCTCGTCCATTCCCTTATCCTCCCACAATGCTGCTGGTTACGCTATTAAAATCAGTCCAGACTCCATATCTGAATTGAGAAGATGTGATTGCATTCGGTGGCTGCTGGCTGTCATAGCAGGTGCAGCTGTTGCAGTGGCAATGACTATTCAAAGTGGGGCAGGTTCAGCATGGTGTAGACAGAGCATACCGTGGAAGATACATTCCCATACTTTACTTGTTTTCAATAAGGATGATGTTATCGTACCTGTCCTATACCAGTAATTATGGTAGTAGCACAAGTGTGTGAAATTGAGAAAACGTGGGATTTAGTGTAACTTAGTGATGTGTGTAAGTGTGTGTGTGTGTGTGTGTGTGTGTGTGTGTGTGTGTGTGTGTGTGTGTGTGTGTGTGTGTGCATACTTGTCTGTAGAAGAGTTCTTAGTATCTTAGTAGGTGCAGTTCTAAGTATTTTAACACACTGATGATGCAATAATAAGTTCATTACCAATATTTACATTCAAATATGAAAGTCAGTTTCACCATACCTGGAGGAGTGGTGGGGGAAACGTCTTAGGCGACCATGGCATCATAAATTGTAGTAATTCAGCCCATTCTCAACAGACAATTGGTCTAGACGAGTGGGGAAGTAGAGTAGATGGTGTCTTAGGTCATAAACTATGACCGTTCAGATAAAGCTAAAAGCATCTGATCATAAATTAAACTTACATACTGTGCGGCTGGTCTCGGCGGAGGTTCGAGTCCTCCCTCGGGCATGGGTGTGCGTGTTTGTCCTTAGGATAATTTAGGTTAAGTAGTGTGTAAGCTTAGGGACTCGGCAGCTGAGTCCCATAAGATTTCACACACATTTGAACATTTTTTAAACTTACATAAACATAACTGACGAGCACATGTGAGCGACTTGTTTACATAAGGATCCCTGTCATAGCGGCTTGTCCGTCTGCACAATAAGAAAAATGGGCGCATTACAGTCAAAGTGGTATAACGCCAATACTGGTGGCTGTAAAAAATCGCATTAAATCAGCGGAACTAATCACTTGTGAGATCCAGATTACTCCCAGCGTACCAGCTAGTGTAATGACTATGGATTGAGAGTGAAAAAGAATGGGGTACAATGGTCGAGCAGCTTCTAGTTACTGTCCGCAGATGGTGGTCTAGTGGGTAGCGTTGTTGCCTCTGGATCATGGGGTGCCAGGTTCGATTCCCGGCCGGGTTGGGGATTTTCTCTGCCCAGGGACTGGGTGTTTGTGTTGTCCTCATCATTTCCTCGTCCTTCTCCTCCTCATCATCATTATCATTCGTGACAGTTGCTAGACTAGACTGAGTTAAACATTGGACTGTGTAAAAATTGGGACTTTGTACGGGTGCTGACGACCGCGCAGTTGAGTGCCCCACAAACCAATCATCATCAACTCCTCGTTATCCACACATTCCAGTAGTCAAGCTAAGCAATGTTTGAGGTGGTGTGAGGAGCCATGTCACTGGACAGTAGATGAATGGATCGAGTGATTTGGCATGATGAATAACACTAATCCAGTGCCAAGTCAATGGAAGGGCAATGGAGAATGTTACATGCCAGCATGTGTGGTGCCAACAGTGAAGTACAAAGGAAGTGGTGTTATGGTATGGGGGTGGTTTTCGTCGTTAGGGTGTGGTCTCCTTATTGTGCTTAAGAAAACGCTAAATTCCAGAGGCTATGGAAATTTTGGAAATTTGTAGTAAGGTCCTATGGGACGAAACTACTGAGTTCATCGGTCCCTATGTTTACACACACTACTTAATATAACTTAAACCAACTTACGATAAGGACAAGACACACACACCCATGCCCGACGGAGGACTCGAACCTCCGACAGGGGGAGCCGCGCGAACCATGGCAAAGCGCCCAGGACAACGCGGCTACCCCACACGGTCAGAGGATATGAACAGACTTCAGCGCATTTTGTACTGAATCAGTGGAGAAACAATTCGGAGAAGATGATTGCTTCTGTCATACCGGTACGTGTGAGATAGTGGTCTGTGGACAATAACATTCCTAAAATGACTGGCCTGTTCAGAGTTCCAGCTTGAACCTAGTGGAACAGCTTTGGAAAAAGTTAAAACGTCGACTTCGCTCCAAACCCCAGCATGCAACACGATGTCTAAATGAGAAAAGGTTCACCCACTACTAAGAGATTCAACTATGCACACATTACAGCAATTGACTGAACCGCCTAAAACGGCAAGAGAACACAGATTCTGGCAGATCAGGGTACCTAAAATCTCAGGAAATGTCATTAGCGGAACACTTCTACATGGTTCCAACGAAAAGTAGTTCGTATAAAAATCTGCGAACAGACAGAGGACAGGAGTAGACGAGTAAACAGCCAACCTAGTGAGAAGGGACTACAATGATCCCAAAATGATGGTTGATGACTGTACTATGAAACAGTGTTCAGCTCTCCATTCTTTCTCCTCGGGAAACGTGTCAGACGTAGCAGTATGGACTAGATGTTGTAAACTGGTGGTTAAAAGAAATATTATATAATTTTTAGGTTTATTGTGGAATTTAATCTTGTACAAAGTGCTTCTGATGTGAGAACAATAATAATAGTATTAGACTTGCGCAAAAGATCTTGTTTATTTAGCGTCTGGTGGGCAGCGCTCTTTCGCAGGAAGTTCGTCTCTTGATTTCTGATGTCTTGTTTGTTGGCACAAACCAAGATGATATGCTCTGGGTTTCTAATTTCTCGGCAATCATAGCTGTCTATGTACTTTCCCGGATTCTTCGGAGGTGTATCAAATAATGGACCATTTCTTTAAATGCCATCAAATAACTCATTTTCAGCCTTCCTTTTATATTAGGGGAGAGTTGATAAGTTCTGTTCCCTTTTTTGTTGGATTGATTGACAACCAGTATTAACGAACTTCTCGATTTATTTGTTGGATGTTGTTCTAGCAACATGCATTTCTTCTAATTTCACCGCCATTTTAAGCCAACACTGTGCACATCTCTCCATCATTGTAAATTCTAGCAGATATACCGTTAATAGCGCGTCAGTAGTTGTAGTGCTATACTATTCCCGACAAATCTAGATCCAAAAGAAGTTACTATTCCGATCTGTTGATGTTATAACAGTATTACCTCCTATATCATCATCTTGCAAACGCGTCCAGACCGAGGAGGCGCTGTGGTTTGCCCCCTGGACTCACATTTAATAGAAAAATGGAGGGGGGTTCAAATACTTGTCCGAATATCCTCATTTGGGTTTTAGGTTTCTGGATGCTTCGTTTGGAAAAGAGGATACGAGCAATTTCCTTCTCCATCCTTGCCCTAAACGAGACTGTGATCCGTCTCAAATGCCCCTCCGTCGATGAGGCAAACGTGATAGATAATTTCGATAGACTAACGTTGCCAAAACAGTCAGCATACATTGTAGCAAAAATTATTTAGGCACTAGCGCCGGATCTCCGTTAACTATGCTAAAGGTCAACAGAAAATACTCATCGTTAATATTCTCGTCTGACAGGTTCTAACCAGTTTGTGGCGTGTCAGTTCAGCTTACGAAGCCTCTAGGTTTTAGTGTGGGTTGCTACACGTGCAGTAGAGCACAGCGAGGCGCCTCTGCACATATTACAGCAGTGAGTCCGAAGCCTACGCGTCTACTGCCTGCCGCAAGCAATTTTGTCATTACGTCTAATCGCGACCAAGCTTTTTCGAGCCACAGCGCTCAGGTCAAAAGCGGACTCCGACAATGAAAATTCTCTCTAAATTTGCTGCGCCTGTGATAAGAAAGTGTGAGACACTTCTGAGCATGGCTGTTAAGTTCGCAGAATATCTCGTGTGGCTTACGTCTTCTTTTCCTGACAAACTGGAACATGGAAAAGTCAGACATTGCTTGGGTTATATACTTTGGGCAAGTTTAAATAAATATCTGTTGTGAGGGTGCGTAGCTATACGAGAAGTTATGGGCACGATTAACATGTAGAAGCAGCTCTCTATTTTTAGCTTGATTTCATGCAGGTGCGGTTCATTTTATACTTATTGTGACTTATAAGTTTGGCCTGTGTGTCGTGCAGGTTACACTATCATCATGGCACCTTCTCTGGCCTATATTGCTTCTGACGGTAGATTTCTATTGAACTTTCAGGTAGAGGCCATACCTATTTCCCACCTTAAAGAGACCAGAACTGATTTGTCACTCATTTACCAAAGTTATATCATTGGAATGTGTACCGACGTTAATTCAGATCAGTCGGAATCACCTAAAAGCGCAGTGGTACAACTGGCATACATATTCAGTTTCTCGTGGCATGAACTCCCCAAGTACGTGGCACGTGATCACGTAGAGAGAGTATCAGATTCTCACTCACAGGTAACGGAAGTCCTGTATATTACGAGCAGTCGGATATTTAGCTCTTAGTTAGCGCTAGATGACGTGAAAGACATGTTTGTGACGGCTGATACGCAGTTAATTTTTTGGAGGGGGGGGGGTGGGAAATCACCCACAATTAATCGCTATATCCCTCAAATTACTCTAGTACAATTCTGGCGTTCTGACAAGTAAAGTTGTCCTGGGGAAAAAAAATTGTGGGAAAGACGACAACAGGAGAGGCTGCAGCTTGCCGGCAAAAATATTGACGTACGCACATATATTGTGCGAAATCCTGATTTCTCTCGGGACATTGGTCCATGGTTCAATCACTGCGCTCACTGCAGTTGTATCTGATGATATGTGCTGAGAAACACCGTATATAACATTAACAAGTACGAAGCTCCATTTGCATCAATAGGCAATAGGAAATTTTCACTGTCAGTTCCGTCATAGGCTTTCACTTTTTATGCAGTATAGAGTGAAAATTTCTGCGATGTCCGAGTTTTTGGATGAGCTATGGAAGTCCAAACCCTTGTAATCAATTAAAAGTTTCGCTGACATTCATCTAGTTTTACCAATGCTAATGCCGACAGCACGTAAAAATCCGACGAGGCTCGCCGCTCCAGAGGCATTCGTAATCAGTCTGCCTTTTCCGATACTCATTTAAATCCGAATCTCTCCCCATTCTCCACACGCAGACTCAAACGAATTCCTTCTTTGCATCCTTGACATCTGTTGTATACTCTTCATATCGCTTTACAGGGCCTCCTTGACATCTACCCGTGCTCATTTACGCTGTATAAGGGCGGCCGTAATGTTCTGGCTCACAAAATAAATATCATCATTGTGAGTAGTATTCTTCATCCCCTTCTCGATAAAAGACCCTTCCCAGATTTCTCTATAAGTTGCGACCCTCTCCGACTCTGATGACCTCGTTATCGACGGGACGCGAAATCCTGATCTTCCTTCGTTTTACTACGATTATCAACTTCACGCATCAAGTACACTCTACTTGTTTCCTGATATCACCCCTTCACCTTCCATTAGATCGTTGTCTATGCCTTATACACTGCAGACAAATGGCAGAGACAGTTTCGAAATGAACAACTATCACTTATTCAGATTTAACAAGCACTCAAGATAGTTTAAGCGTTGTCTAATACTACAAGTTAATTTAAAGGAAGGATTAAAGGAGAATGATAAAATAACATAGGTTTCAGTTCGGTGTTTCGATTAAAAGATAATACCTAGAAACACAGACAGTAAACACAGTTCGGAGTAAGGACTGACTATGGAATCGGTAGTAGTGTTTACAGCAGCTATGCCAGGAAACCGCAGCGCAAACAAAGCTCCGGTACGACCAAGATCGCATCGTTCACAGTGAACTTCGAACTTTGGTACTGTTTGTTAGCGGAAGCACTGGATTGGCTACTTTATAATGAGAAGTGAGTTGAGACATGCGTGCATCGGACTTAATCTACGTCGAGGAAGAAACAGTACTAGAAATGCAGTGGATGTTACGTGGTCAACTTCTACAGTAATTTCACACACCAGAGATGGTAAGGATATGTTGCTCCTTACAAAAAATTATCGAAACACGTGGTGGTGAACAAAATAAAAAGTGACTGAAGCAGTGTACGACGAGCACCATCGATGTCCAAAGGACAATGACCCTGGTGATTCCGACTATAAAGTGGCAGTAGGTCCCAGCGTAATCATCTTTTATACGGAAACCAAAGACAAGAATTTTTTTAAAGTTGCATACACTTCAGCAAATAATGTATATTAACAGCGATCGGCCGTGGGGATTAGCCGAGCGGTCAAAGGGCGCTGCAGTCATGGACTGTGCGGCTGGTCCCGGCGGAGGTTCGAGTCCTCCCTCGGGCATGGGTGTGTGTGTTTGTCCTTGGGGTAATTTAGGTTAAGTAGTGTGTAAGCTTAGGGACTGACGACCTTAGCAGTTAAGTCCCATAAGATTTCACACACATTTGAACTTTATTTATTTATTTATTTTTGAACAGAGATCGATAAATAGTCCACTCAAGTGGTGAGAGAACCGGCAAAAGATGAAAATCTCGGATGCATAACAGGTTAGGTGAAGTCGTTGCAGCCACTTGACGCGGTAATTATGTTGTGTAATGTTAGCTACGATGTAAATAACACCGTCTGTAGACGTGTCAGTGTGGGCACGATATTGAACCGGGAGTTCTATCTGGTGGTTGTGTTCGGAAATCCATGATTTAGCCAAAGTGATATTACCCAAAGATGAATGGGTCCGTCGGTTCGACCATGTGGTACGTCAATGCAGATTTCTGCTTTGTTCCACCGAAACTTTCACTCTCCGTCAGTAATGCTGGTAGATCATACAGCCACAGCTAGTGACTTCTCTTAAACAATTAAAATATTTAACAGTAGAGAGTGCTCACATCTACATGAGCGGACGTTTAAGAACCTAATTTACAGCATTTATGCAATACGGTGTGCTGCAGTGTCGGCTAAGTTGGCTATCGTCCCTATTCTGTGAGGCATTGAGGAGTGATCTGTTGGAGTTAGCTCACCAGACTCTTCACCCATTGGAAGAAACCGTAGCTCAGCTCTATTATTCATGCTGAACGTCCGTAGAGGTAGAAATTTATGACCCCGGTGTGCCAGATGTAGATACAGAACTGCGACTGTATTTAAGTCTGTTCACATACCTTGCAATATGTAAGGTTCTTTGGCCGACGTTTGTTTGATGATTTTTCTGACTTTTGGCTGCACGAGTGACTGACATTGTCAAAGCTTCATTCTCCACTGCTGGCGGTGGACTGGAGTCGAGCTCGTGGCCACAGGTTATATGTACCACCTTGAGGTTTTCTTTTTTTCTTGTCGAAGCTATTGTCACGTTTGTGTTTAACAGTTACATATGTATTGTCTATGAAATTATCTGTATGTCAATGTGAGCGTGTAATCGTTGTCATGACGGAGTAAACGAAACGTCACTGTCACAAGAGTCTTGCAGTAACCGACCCTTCCTGCAATGAAACTGGAAACTGTAAGAAGAATAAAAAGAATGGATAATTAGTTTTCGATGAGATATGTGCTTTAATTGTTGGACATTCATACTGCACGAAGACTAATCTTATTCTACCACTGTTTACACATCCTGAGTGGATCCGCTTCACTTTTTCAAAAACATCGTTTCAGTCAAAATATCAGCTGCTGGACGAGATTATGCATGGCAGCAACAGAGTAATTTACCAGACGTTCGGTAAAAGCACAGATATGCCACTATCTGAAAAAGTAAAGCCCAACAGTGTATTCATACTTGGCTACAGCACAGTGGAAAACAGGAATGAGATCTGTTTTTGTTGCCATATAATATCCGATGGCTTCTGCATGAACCACACGTACTCAATGGTCCCGAAGTAATTGGTTAAGGATAATGTGAACCTCATTATCGCTTTCAAACAGGACAATATGAACTTAAAGCATATTTACCAAGTGCGTGTACAGGGTGTTTCAAAAATGACCGGTATATTTGAAACGGCAATAAAAACTAAACGAGCAGCGATAGAAATACACTGTTTGTTGCAATATGCTTGGAACAACAGCAAATTTTCAGGCGGACAAACTTTCGAAATTACAGTAGTTACAATTTCCAACAACAAATGGCGCTGCAAGTGATGTGAAAGATATAGAAGACAACGCAGTCTGTGGGTGCGCCATTCTGTACGTCGTCTTTCTGCTGTAAGCGTGTGCTGTTCACAACGTGCAAGTGTGCTGTGGGTAACATGGTTTATTCCTTAGGACAGAGGATTTTTCTGGTGTTGGAATTCCACCGCCTAGAACACAGTGTTGTTGCAACAA
Source organism: Schistocerca gregaria (assembly GCF_023897955.1). NCBI lineage: Eukaryota > Metazoa > Arthropoda > Insecta > Orthoptera > Acrididae > Schistocerca > Schistocerca gregaria. The sequence continues at coordinate 177,692,965 of NC_064931.1, read as the reverse complement.
GATGAAGTTTTCAACGGAGGTTTAATGTAACCAAAGGACCGAAAAGCGACACAATAAAGGATCTGTTTGAAAAATTTCAAGGGACTGGGAACGTGACGGATGAACGTGCTGGAAAGGTAGGGCGACCGCGTACAGCAACCACTGAGGGCAACACGCAGCTAGTGCAGCAGGTGATCCAACAGTGGCCTCGGGTTTCCGTTCGCCGTGTTGCAGCTGCGGTCCAAATGACGCCAACGTCCACGTATCGTCTCATGCGCCAGAGTTTACACCTCTATCCATACAAAATTCAAACGCGGCAACCCCTCAGCGCCGCTACCATTGCTGCACGAGAGACATTCGCTAACGATATAGTGCACTGGATTGATGACAGCGATATGCATGTGGTCAGCATTTGGTTTACTGACGAAGCTTATTTTTACCTGGACGGCTTCGTCAATAAACAGAACTGGCAGATATGGGGAACCGAAAAGCCCCATGTTGCAGTCCCATCGTCCCTGCATCCTCAAAAAGTACTGGTCTGGGCCGCCATTTCTTCCAAAGGAATCATTGGTCTATTTTTCAGATCCGAAACGATTACTGCATCACTCTATCTGGACATTCTTCGTGAATTTGTGGCGGTACAAACTGCCTTAGACGACACTGCGAACACCTTGTGGTTTATGCAAGATGGTGCCAGGCCACGTCGCACAGCCGACGTCTTTAATTTCCTGACTGAATATTTCGATGATCGTGTGATTGCTTTGGGCTATCCGAAACATACAGGAGGCGGCGTGGATTGGCCTCCCTATTCGCCAGACATGAACCCCTGTGACTTCTTTCTGTGGGGACACTTGAAAGACCAGGTGTACCGCCAGAATCCAGAAACAATTGAACAGCTGAAGCAGTACATCTCATCTGCATGTGAAGCCATTCCGCCAGACACGTTGTCAAAGGTTTCGGGTAATTTCATTCAGAGACTACGCCATATTATTGCTACGCGTGGTGGATATGTGGAAAATATCGTACTATAGAGTTTCCCAGACTGCAGCGCCATCTGTTGTTGACAATTGTAACTGCTGTAATTTCGAAAGTTTGTCTGCCTGAAAATGTACTGTTGTCCCAAGCATATTGCAACAAACGGTGTATTTCTATAGCTGCTCGTTTAGTTTGTATTGCCGTTTCAAAAATACCGGTCATTTTTGAAACACCCTGTAGGAACCAACGTGTTATTCAATGTATTTGTTACTGTGTGCCGGGACTGATGGAGTAACTCGCAGTATGGCTTTCTGGTTATTGATAAAATGAGGAATTTGAATGGAAGTCGATATAGACGAAACTTCCAGGAAATAATGCATTAAGGGTAGCGCATCAATGTGTAGCTGTGTCAGTACGTCGTAGGCTATGGATAAATTTACACATATGCAGTGTGCTCATCTGATGGGATGAAGCACAAATCAAACATACATTTATACATTGACAGAAAGATCAAGACAATCAATGCAAGATTAACGGAATTGGATAGTGGTGTCAAGACAGAAACTGTGAAACGTGAATCACAGGTGGAACAGCCGAATTACAGAATCCAGTGAAGTAAGCAAGCGATCGACTCTAGGTTAACGGATTTGGATAGCATTATCAAGGCAGCAGCTACGAAAGATGAATTTCAGGTGCAGCAGTTGAATGACAAAATACAATTGTACATCGAGGCGAGAATCGCAAAGGTCACTGATGCTCTTACAGAAATGCAGGTGGTAACTAAAGGTTAATGAAATCTTCTCCTGTGAGTATTGCGGAAAGAAAGCTTAGGCATAAAGCAATGAAACCCTTCTGAGGTTACTAAATGTACCAGATGAAATGATTGACAAGACTAAGAAAACTGTGTATTAGACTTTATGTACACGTTCTTGAAGAGTGATCAATATGTGACATCATGTCGACAAAACGCAAAGTCACAGCAGAGACACAGAAAGTTATTCATAACAAACAACGACTCTTAAAACCAGAAAAGCTGGAGTGTGAACAGTCTCTCTCAAGTTATTAGGCCCATACCAGAAAGTATTAAACAGCTCTCACTCACTGCAATGGATAGTAGTACACACATCCAAAAAGTTTTGCATCACCTCAGTTCCGAAAGTTCTGGAACCTGTACAGAAAATTGGAATAGAGGTCAACATAAACATCATTTCCTCCTTTTTTATTGCTCATGAAAACCACACATTGCATGTTGTACCACCATACTATGAGACCTTCAGAAGTGGTGGTCCAGATTGCTGTACACACCGGTACCTCCTAATACCCAGTAGAACGTCCTGTTGCACTGATGCATGCCTGTATTCGTCGTGGCATACTATCCACAAGTTCATCAAGGCACTGTTGGTCCAGATTGTCCCACTAACCAGCGGCGATCCGGCGTAGATCTCCCAGAGCGGTTGGTGGGTCATGTCGTCCATAAACAGCCCTTTTCAATCTATCCCAGGTATGTTCGATAGGGTTCATTTCCGGAGAACATGCTGGCCACTCTAGTCAAGCGACGTCATTATCCTGAAGGAAGTCACTCACAAGATGTGCACTATGTGGGCGCGAATTGTCGTCCATGAAGACGAATGCCTCTCCAGTATGCTGCTGATATGCTTGCGCTATCGGTCGGAGGATGTCAGTCACGTATCGTACAGCCGTTATGGCGCCTTCCATGACCACCAGCGGCGTACGTCGGCCCCAAAGCCACCCCAAAACATCAGGGCAACTCGACCTTGCTGCACTCGTTGGACAGTATGTCCAAGGCGTTCAGCTTCACCGGGTTGCCTCCAAACACGTCTCCGACGATTGTCTGATTGAAGGCATAAACGACACTCATCGGTGAAGAGAACGTGACGCCAATCCTGAGTGGTCCATACGGCAGGTCGTTGGGCCCATCTGTACCACGCTGCATGGTGTCGTGTTTGCAAAGATGGACCTCGCCATGAACGTCGGGAGTGAAGTTGCAGCCCATTGCCCACAGTTTGAGTCGTAACACAACGTCCTGTGGCTGCACGAAAAGCATTATTCAACATGGTGGCGTTGCTGCAAGGGTTACTCCGGGCTATAATCTGTAGGTACCAGTCGTCCACTGCACTGGTAGCCCTTGGGCGGCTTGAGCGAGGCATGTCATCGACAGTTCCTGTCTCTCTGTATCTCGACAACATCACTTTGGTTTACTCCGAGACGCCTGGACACTTCCCTTGTTGAGAACCCTTCCTGGCACAAAGTAACAATGCGGACGCGATCGAACCGCGGTATTGACCATCTAGGCATGGTTGAACTACAGACAACACGAGCCGTGTACCTCCTTCCTGGTGGAATGACTGGAACTGATCGGCTGTCGGACCCCCTCCGTCTAATAGGCGCTGCACATGCATGGCTGTTTAAATCTTTGGGCGGGTTTAGTGACATCTATGTACAGTCAAAGGGACTGTGTCTGTGATACGATATCCACAGTCAACGTCTATATTCGGGAGTCCTGGGAACCGGGGTGACGCAAAATTTTTTTGATGTGTGTAGAAGAATATACACTCCTGGAAATGGAAAAAAGAACATATTGACACCGGTGTGTCAGACCCACCATACTTGCTCCGGACACTGCAAGAGGGCTGTACAAGTAATGATCACACGCACGGCACAGCGGACACACCAGGAACCGCGGTGTTGGCCGTCGAATGGCGCTAGCTGCGCAGAATTTATGCACCGCCGCCGTCAGTGTCAGCTAGTTTGCCGTGGCATACGGAGCTCCATCGCAGTCATTAACACTGGTAGCATGCCGCGACAGCGTGGACGTGAACCGTATGTGCAGTTGACGGACTTTGAGCGAGGGCGTATAGTGGGCATGCGGGAGGACGGGTGGACGTACCGCCGAATTGCTCAACACGTGGGGTGTGAGGTCTCCACAGTACATCGATGTTGTCGCCAGTGGTCGGCGGAAGGTGCACGTGCCCGTCGACCTGGGACCGGACTGCAGCGACGCACGGATGCACGCCAAGACCGTAGGATCCTACGCAGTGCCGTAGGGGACCGCACCGCCACTTCCCAGCAAATTAGGGACACTGTTGCTCCTGGGGTATCGGCGAGGACCATTCGCAACCGTCTCCATGAAGCTGGGCTACGGTCCTGCACACCGTTAGGCCGTCTTCCGCTCACGCCCCAACATCGTGCAGCCCGCCTCCTGTGGTGTCGCGACAGGCGTGAATGGAGGGACGAATGGAGACGTGTCGGCTTCAGTGATGAGAGTCGCTTCTGCCTTGGTGCCAATGATGGTCGTATGCGTGTTTGGCGCCGTGCAGGTGAGCGCCACAATCAGGACTGCATACGACCGAGGCACACAGGGCCAAAACCCGGCATCATGGTGTGGGGAGCGATCTCCTACACTGGCCGTACACCTCTGCTGATCGTCGAGGGGACACTGAATAGTGCACGGTACATCCAAACCGTCATCGAACCCATCGTTCTACCATTCCTAGACCGGCAAGGGAACTTGCTGTTCCAACAGGACAATGCACGTCCGCATGTATCCCGTGCCACCCAACGTGCTCTAGAAGGTGTAAGTCAACTACCCTGGCCAGCAAGATCTCCGGATCTGTCCCCCACTGAGCATGTTTGGGACTGGATGAAGCGTCGTCTCACGCGGTCTGCAGGTCCAGCACGAACGCTGGTCCAACTGAGGCGCCAGGTGGAAATGGCATGGCAAACCGTTCCACAGGACTACATCCAGCATCTCTGCGATCGTCTCCATGGGAGAATAGCAGCCTGCATTGCTGCGAAAGGTGGATATACACTGTACTAGTGCCGACATTGTGCATGCTCTGTTGCCTGTGTCTATGTGGCTGTGTTTCTGTCAGTGTGATCATGTGATGTATCTGACCCCAGGAATGTGTCAATAAAGTTTCCCCTTCCTGGGACAATGAATTCACGGTGTTCTTATTTCAATTTCCAGGAGTGTAAGAAGAAGAAGAAGTATGTAATATCACCAATTTCATCAACCATGACAGTGCTAGTGAATTAGATACAACATATGGAGTCGGTCAAAATAAACTGTATATGGTGGGAAAGCTATCAATATGCTTAATGAAGGGCACCATACAGGCTGGAGGCTTGGAGTTTGAGCAAACACCTGATTTAGTGGAACTAATAATTTAAAAAACTTCGAAACCCAGAAAGTATTTGCTGAAAGAGAAGCAATCATATGCTGAAGTATTACATATGATGAACTCACATAGGCAAGACTGTGCTCCAAAAGGACTATTAAAAGGCGCAAACAGTAGGAAAAACATTAGCATTATTAGACCAGCAATAAACAGTGTGCATAGCAAAGACACTGACATTCAGCATAAAAAACTAAACACATTACCTCTGGAGTACATGTGTTATGACGACTCCAACGAAATCATGGATTGACTATGACTACTCACGGCATCAGCTAGCGCGGGAGATACAGTTCACACGAACAAAATAACGTCTGTCATTTCAGAGCTTTAAGAAAGACACATTATTGAATAATAATTATGTAAACGTGGTCCCTGAACTCCACAGCACTCCTCAGAAAACATTCTCATGCAGGTTAGGATAGTTTATGGCAGGCCAGTATTGTGGATATGACAGAATATTCAAATCGAATAAAGGTTTCAAGCCGGCCAGGGTGGCCGAGCGATTCTAGGCGCTTCAGTTTAGAACCGCGTGACCGCTACAGTCGTAGGTTCGAATCATGCATCGGGCATGGATGTGTGTGATGTCCTTAGGTTAGTTAGGTTTAAGTAGTTCTAAGTTCCATTGGACTGATGACCTTAGATGTTAAGTCCCATAGTGCTCAGAGCCATTTGAACCATTTGAAAGGTTTCAAACATATGATTTTTTATTTGATAATTTATTTATTTAATGATATAATTATTTAATGATTTAACTATTTTAATGATCATAGACATGTAATGCAAATTTGGCTGGGCCCTTCCGGTGAAGGCAAAGATTGGGAAGGATGTTATGCAGGTGTTTGAACAACTGCTGCAGACTGGGACGAATCGGTGTCCTAAAAACCTACAAACCGACCAAGGAGGCGAATTTTACGGTGTTTCAAGTCAGGAATGGAACGATACGAAATTACTCAGCATTCTTCCATATGAAAGTGAATATTGTGGAGCTTCTGAACAGTACTATAGAAAATGTATGAGGATGCAGTTTAATCTTCATGCCTCATACACGTGATTAGGCATTCTTCCAAATTATTGGGAAGTACAATCGAGCTCAACATCACAAAATTAAAATGAGAACTAACGATGTTCATGACAATGAGCTTCTAAATACAAATACAGTCATATGAAGACGGTGGATCCATGAAGAAGAAATCCATTGTAGGTGATCTGGTACGTATTTTGAAATAAAAAACTGTGTTCGAGAAATCTTACCTGCCAAACTGGTCGATGGAGATATTTACAGTGTCGAGTAGGGGTTCACTGAATATGACCTACTATGACAGTTCAGGACAGTTGGGTGAAGAGATGGTGGCGAGGACCAGTGTCATTCCCAAGGCATCAATGAGACAGCATTAAATTAACATACCCTTCTCAGCTTGGCCTGGTAGCAGCCATTATGTGTCTATGTCACAAGAACATGCTGAGTGGTGCATTGGTGTCCATCGTGTAATCTGCAGATGTAGCTCCTGGTGCTGCCTGCAGTCAGTTCTGTGGCCTCGTGCAGGGTGGAACGATGGCCGGCATCGCCTCACAGGCTGGCATTACTGTGAACATCTGTCGTAGTCTCAGCACTCTCACTGAACATAGTTGTGCTTAGGGTTACGCTAGAAATCAGAGTACCCATGACGACAGTTGTCATCATGGTGAGTAAGTGGAAGTTCCAGCAGCGACACAGAGGACTGACTGAAGGGGAGTCCCAGCGTACAGCTAGTAAGGCAGTGCATGCACTGCTGAGTATTCACAGCACCACACACGGTGCTTCCAACTCAAACAGCCTGCAGTCAGACAGATTAGTTCTTCATCAAATGATTCAAAATGGTTCAAATGGCTCTGAGCACTATGGGACTTAACTGCTCGGGTCATCAGTCCCCTAGAACTTAGAACTACTTAAACGTAACTAACCTAAGGACATCACACACATCCATGCCCGAGGCAGGATTCGAACCTGCGACCGTAGCGGTCTCCCGGTGCCAGACTGGAGTGCCTGGAACCGCACGGCCACTCCAGCCGGCTAGTTCTTCATCCATGGAACATCTGCCTGGCCCTCATCCTCAGTCAGTCACTGTTGTGACTGGCAGGGAGCCAGATGGTTGGGGACTCATAGAAGCAGACTCCAATGTGGTAGCAGCTGGCATCGTCTCATCACATGTCAACAGGTCATCCTGCAACTAATGGAGATGGTCTTTCATCGGTATCAGTGATGCAGACTATAATCATGAGTGGAAGGAAGAGGTCAGTTATATAGTGATCAATGATGTAATTCTTCACCACATGGGTAACCAGTTTTTTGAGCCTGTCAGCATTGTCTGTTATCCTAATATTTAGTTTCAGAGCTTCAGAACGTTCTTTCATGCAAGGTTTTCAGTATGAAAGGCGTTATTGCACAGTTTTTAGGTGTAGCTACTACGCTGAACTCTTAATGGGAGCCTGAACGATGAAAATGACAAAATTAACGTTTTTTGGTGTTTTTAATTAAAAATTATTTGGAGTTTTCTGAATGAAACAAATCAAGTTTCACTCTTCTACGTAAATTCTAAGTGTGTTTTTTATTGCTGCAAAGTTGACGCGACGCTTAAACGGTTGTAGCGACTTGGTGTGTCACCTCTGACGGCGCCGCTCTCTGGCTGCAAGCAGGATATCTTTGCGGAATTAGACACTGTTTTGTTTTCCAATGTTGTATGGCTTTATCTCTGTGTCAAGTGACTGTTCATATTGGTAAACATAAACGCTATACCGTGTGTGTGGACTTGTGGAGCTTGGTTTATGTTGTTTACTGTTCAATTTTGGGTATTTGACGAATTTTGCTCGTACCTGTTTTACATAATTGGTTTGTGGGTATCAATATGCCCCGTTTCAGCAATCGAGTGTTTAAGGAAAGGCTCAATGAGAGGAAGAAGAAATATTTTGCTGTTATGAAGGGAGATGCTGCTCAGACTGCCTCGCCAATTACTCCAAATGAATGTGATAGAACTTCTTCTAGCAATAAACTTTGTGACAGCAAAGAAAAATTTGAAAACAATGAAAGTGACAGTAATGATGTGAATGAAATAATTAACATTTCCTTCCTCTCTAATAGTTTGAAACATAACATATTATGCCAAGTTTGCAAAGAAAGAGGACTAGAGTTGAAAATAACTTCACACATTGGATTGAAATATAAAATGTTATTGAAGTTTAACAAATGTGCTGCAGAAGTTTCGTTTTCTAATTCTAACAGTATTCATCGTAGTGGTGATAGTGGAAAGAACGTGTATGATATAAATGTTAGGCTAGTGTATGGTTTGCATTGCATTGGCAAGGGCAGTGCTGCAGGAACAATGTTATGAGGGATTATGAACTTGCCAAAACCACCAACCAAGTTAAGATTTTATAATGAATTGGCGAGATCTTGTGCTGAAGATATTGATCAAGCAACAATGAAGAAAGCAGTTGAAGAAGCTGTGACAGATAATGGAAATTGTAGAGATTTAACTGTTGCTTTAGATGGATAATGGCAATGTAGAGGTCATTAATGTCTAAATTGAGTTATGACAGCTACCAGTGGAGACGGTTGCAAAGTAACTGATGTTGCTATTCTCTCAAAACATTGTAGGTGTAAGGGCAATACCAAGGACGAACATAGTGAAAGCTGTGAAGCAAATTTTCACGGCACGAGTGGAGCGATGAAAGTAGAGGAAGTGAAAGCAATTTTTTCCATTCACAGGAGTGGTGTAATTTACGATACATTAACTATCTAGAAGATGTTGATTCTAAGGGATATAAAGCTGTAGAGGAACTCAAACCTTATGGCAATGAAATTCACATTAAAAAACAGGAGTGCGTTGGCCATGTGCAGAAGCGCATGTGGGCTTGCTTGCACAAACTAAAGCAGACATTAGTATCCCGGAAGCTTAGTGATGGTAAGACCCTTGGAGGAAGAGGAAGATTGACAGACAAAGCAATTGATAGACTGCACAGGTATTATGGGTGTGCAATTAGGCAAAATACAAGAAGCATTGAGCATATGAGGAGAGCAGTGTGGGCATTATTTTTTCATACTGCATCAAAAAATGAGCACCGACAACATGCACTGTGCCCCACAGGTGATGACTCATGGTGTAAGTATCAATCAGGAAAAGAATATGCCCATAAAAAAGTTTGCCAAATGCTGTAATTGATGAAACGAAGCCCGTATTCAGAGATTTATCACAGCTGAGTTTATTGGAAAAGTGTTTATATGGGAAAACACAAAAACCAAATGAAAGTGTAGAAATTTAATTTGGATTAGGATTCCCAAAAGAGTGTATGTACAGACAAAAACATTGCATTTTGGAGTGTATAATGCAGTGGTAACATACAATGAATGAAATATTATCAAATGTGACGTGTTGAAACGTTTAGGTTTCCAACCAGGACACAACACCATTTCCACAGTGCGCCTATTTGATGAAGAAAGACTACGAGGTGCGGGAAGGAGAGACAAAAGCCTACAGCATGCAGCAAAAGGGAAGAAAAGACCAGTGAAAACGAAACTAACACTGGAAAGAGAAGAGGATGCTAATAATCCAATATATGAGGCAGGAATGTATTAAAAAAACTTTGGAAGCCATTTCCCATAACTTTAAAATTTTCATCTTTGTGGAACATTTTCTCAAAAATTGCTCACAGTATATCAATGAAATTTATACGCAATACTGTTTACTTCTTTTCCTTCATTTTTATAAGATATTGCAAAAAAATTGTATAGTTCAAGACTTATAGAAGAAAAAGTGCAAAATTTTAGAGAAAAAATAAGCATCTGTTCAAAAAAATTGTAAAACAAAGATCAATAAATATTTCTTAACATGGCATTATAACTTTGTAGAGAAATATTCACTGAACATGTAGTCCAAATTCCAGAGCAATATGTTTAATTGTATTAGAAAAAATGTTCCTTCTATTTGCTAAAATTAACATGGTGGAGATGGATTGTTCCGGCTCACCTTAACAGAATATCGTTAAGTCACCCTTGCGGTGGCGTTATGGTGCTGAAACATATGTTCCCTACACTCTCTCTTGCACAATTGAGGCATTGTGCTCCTTTCTTGTTTGTTTTCCAGTGCGTCCTACTGTTTATACACATTATTCAAACATTGCATACCAGGGAGGAGCGCTATGTAAGGATGTTTTTGTTCCTTTCAGATTAAAAGAGGGTTAGGTTGATTTGGGGGAGGAGACCAAACTATCAGGTCATCGGTCGCATCGGATTAGCAAAGGATGGGGAAGGATGTCGGTCGTACCCTTTCGAAGGAACCATCCCGGAATTTGCCTGAAGTGATTTAAGGAAATCAAGGGAAACCTAAATTAGGATGCCCGGACGCGGGATTGAACCGTCGTCCTCCCGAATGCGAGTCCAGTGTACGGATCACAAATTTTATTCTTCGCTCTAATAGTATTTCTGTGTACAACAGTTCAAAGTACAGGTCACAAACGCATTAGGAGTGATTTAAAATGGAATAATCATATAAAGTTGATCGTCGGTAAAGCAGATGCCAGTTTGAGATTCATTGGAAGAATCCTAAGGAAATGCAATCCGAAAACAAAGGACGTAGGGTACAGTACGCTTGTTCGCCCACTGCTTGAATACTGCTCAGCAGTGTGGGATCCGTACCAGATAGAGTTGATGGAAGAGATAGAGAAGATCCAACGGAGAGCAGCGCGCTTCGTTACAGGATCATTCAGTAATCGTGAAAGCGTTACGGAGATGATAGATAAACTCTAGTGGAAGACTCTGCAGGAGAGACGCTCAGTAGCTCGGTACGGGCTTTTGTTAAAGTTTGGAGAACATACCTTCACCAAAGAGTCAAGCAGTATATTGCTCCCTCCTACGTATATCTCGCGAAGAGATCATGAGGATAAAATCAAAGAGATTAGAGCCCACACAGAAGCATACCGACAATCCTTCTTTCCACGAACAATACGAGATTGGAATAGAAGGGAGAACCGATAGAGGTACTCAGAGTACCGTCCGCCACACACCGTCAGGTGGCTTGCAGAGTATGGATGTAGATGTAGATAACAGGATAACAGAGGCAGTTACTTTCAGTAAATATACTACACTCCTGGAAATTGAAATAAGAACACCGTGAATTCATTGTCCCAGGAAGGGGAAACTTTATTGACACATTCCTGGGGTCAGATACATCACATGATCACACTGACAGAACCACAGGCACATAGACACAGGCAACAGAGCATGCACAATGTCGGCACTAGTACAGTGTATATCCACCTTTCGCAGCAGTGCAGGATGCTATTCTCCCATGGAGACGATCGTAGAGATGCTGGATGTAGTCCTGTGGAACGGCTTGCCATGCCATTTCCACCTGGCGCCTCAGTTGGACCAGCGTTCGTGCTGGACGTGTAGACCACGTGAGACGACGCTTCATCCAGTCCCAAACATGCTCAATGGGGGACAGATCCGGAGATCTTGCTGGCCAGGGTAGTTGACTTACACCTTCTAGAGCACGTTGGGTGGCACGGGATACATGCGGACGTGCATTGTCCTGTTGGAACAGCAAGTTCCCTTGCCGGTCTAGGAATGGTAGAACGATGGGTTCGATGACGGTTTGGATGTACCGTGCACTATTCAGTGTCCCCTCGACGATCAGCAGAGGTGTACGGCCAGTGTAGGAGATCGCTCCCCACACCATGATGCCGGGTGTTGGCCCTGTGTGCCTTGGTCGTATGCAGTCCTGATTGTGGCGCTCACCTGCACGGCGCCAAACACGCATACGACCATCATTAGCACCAAGGCAGAAGCGACTCTCATCGCTGAAGACGACACATCTCCATTCGTCCTTCCATTCACGCCTGTCGCGACACCGCTGGAGGCGGGCTGCACGATTTTGGGGCGTGAGCGGAAGACGGCCTAACGGTGTGCGGGACCGTAGCCCAGCTTCATGGAGACAGTTGCGAATGGTCCTCGCCGATACCCCAGGAGCAACAGTGTCCCTAATTTGCTGGGAAGTGGCGGTGCGGTCCCCTACGGCACTGCGTAGGATCCTACGGTCTTGGCGTGCATCCGTGCGTCGCTGCGGTCCGGTACCAGGTCGACGGGCACGTGCACCTTCCGCCGACCACTGGCGACAACATCGATGTACTGTGGAGACCTCACGCCCCACGTGTTGAGCAATTCGGCGGTACGTCCACCCGGCCTCCCGCATGCCCACTATACGCCCTCGCTCAAAGTCCGTCAACTGCACATACGGTTCACGTCCACGCTGTCGCGGCATGCTACCAGTGTTAAAGACTGCGATGGAGCTCCGTATGCCACGGCAAACTGGCTGACACTGACGGCGGTGGTGCACAAATGCTGCGCAGCTAGCGCCATTCGACGGCAACCACCGCGGTTCCTGGTGTGTCCCCTGTGCCGTGCGTGTGATCATTGCTTGTACAGCCCTCTCGCAGTGTCCGGAGCAAGGATGGTGGGTCTGACACGCCGGTGTCAATGTGTTCTTTTTTCCATTTCCAGGAGTGTAGAAGGAGTGGCCCATGAGGAAACTCTTCAGTTTCGATTTGGAAGCACATGGATTTCTGCTAAGATTTTTGAATTCGAGTGGTAGCTAATGAAAATGGATGCAGCAGTATACTGCACACCATTCTGCACAAGACTTAAGAAAGTCCGATCCAAATGTTGGTTTGATTTATGCTGAGTATTAACTGAGTGAAACATGCTTATTCTTGGGAATAAGCTAGTATTATTAACAAGAAATGTCAGTAAGGAGTATATATATTGAGAAGCCAATGTCTAAATACCCAGACTCGAGAACAGGGGTTCGTGAACTTACACCACTTATTGCCCGAACCACTAGTTTCTGTGCCAAAAATATTCTTTTAGAATAGGAAGAGTTACCCCAAAATATAATACTATAGTCATAAGCGAATAAAAATAAGCAAAGTAGAGTAATTTTCGTGTCGAACGATCACTCACTTCAGATACCGTGCGAACAGTAAAAATAGCAGCATTAAATCTTTGAACAAGATCCTGAACGTGGGCGTTCCACGACAGCTTATTATCTACCTGAACACCTATAAATTTGATCTGTTCAGTTTCACTAATCATATGCCCATTCTGTGAAACTAAGTTTTTGTTGAATTGTGTGTTTGAAACTGTAAAAACTGAATCTTGCTGTGATTTAGCGTTATTTTATTTTCTACAAGCCATGAACTTATGTCATCAACTGCAGTATTTGCAACCGAGCAAGTGTTGCACACAACATCCTTTACTACCAAGCTAGTGTCATCAGCAAACAGAAATATTTTAGAGTTACCCATAATACTAGAGGGCATATCATTTATGTAAATAAGAAACAAAGCGGCGGCAACACTGATCCCTGGGACACCCTCCCAATTGACCATACCCCACCCAGATTTCACATCACAACCATTTTCTGCACTGCGAATAATGACCTTTTTCTGTCTGTTGCTAAAGTAAAAGTAAAGAGGTGAACCAATGGTGAGCTGCTCCCCGTATTCCGTAAGGGTCCAACTTCTGGAGCAATATATTGTGATCAACACAATCAAATGCCTTAGTTAAATCAAAAAATATGCCAAACATACGAAGCCTTTTACAATTATCTACAACCTAACTGAAACAATGAAAATATTGGGCTACTATATGATATATTCTCGAGGTTTCGCTTTTCTTGATACGAGGACAATGAATTTAGATGAATGACCAGCCCATAGAAATTTAAAGAATTAGCGCCAGGTCATGATGGACTGTTCAGAGCAAAACGAGAGTATTAAGGCAGGTCCTATAGACATCCGTACTGATCTTGAACCGCCAAACAGTTTTCCTCCAGGCACAATCGCATATGGATTAATGTTGCGTGATTGTGTTATTAATTACTCGCCTCTCATACAAATAGTACACCAATTAGCATAAATGTAGCACTGCTGCTTCACACCCAAGGCATTTTATGGTGGTCCATTGAAGTGCAAACATTCCTGTAATGTCCACGGCAGCTTGTGTTTAAAGATGTTGCATTCGTTGCATTGACCAAAATTGGATGAGTACTGATGATGTTCTCCACTACTGTCGCTTCACCAAGACCAGTTAAAACAATACAGAGTGCCAAGACTCGGCAGACAGCAGCTTCATTGACTCAATTTCACCACGGAAAGTGGAGGAATGATGATACGTTGTAGTAAGAAGAAATGGGGACATCGCTCAGAATCTACAATCATAAAGGCAGCACAGTTTATGTCAAAGTCTATGTTGTGACTGTATGACATATTAAAAAATGCATCAATGAGAAACCTTTACGCTTATGACTGGCCTGGTATTTGGAGACTCAGGAAAAAGAGTGACGGCCACAAAAGTGATTATACACTTAAGCGCCATAGAAATTGGTGAAGGCATGCGTTTTCAAATACAGAGATATGTAAACAGGCGGAATACGACGCTGCGGTCGGCCACACATATATAAGAAAAGTGTCTGGTGCAGTTGTTAGATCGGTTACTGCTGCTGCAATGGCAGTTTATCAAGATTAAAGCGAGTTTGAACGTGGCGCTGTAGTCGGCGTACGAGCGATGGGACACAGCATCTCCGAGGTAGCGATGCGGAGATTCTCCTGTACGACTATTTGACGAGTGTACCGTGAATATCATGACTCTGGTAAAACATCAAATCTCCGACATCGCTGCGGTCGGGAAAAGATCTTGCTAGAATGGGACCAACGCCGACTGAAGACAATCCTTCAACGTGACAGAAGTGCAACGCTTTCGCGAATTGCTGCAGATTTCAATGCTGGGCCATCAGTAAGAGTCAGCGTGTAAATCATTCGATGAATCGTCATCGATGTGGGCTTTTGAAGCCAAAGGCCTACTCGTGTACCCTTGACGACTGCACGACACAAGGCTTTATGGCTTGCCTGGGCCCTTCAGCACAGACATTGGACAGTTGATGACTGGAAACATGTTGCCTGCTCGGACGAGTCTCGTTTCAAATTGTATCGACCGGATGGACGTGTATGGGTATGGAGACGACCTCTGGAATCCATGGACCCTGCATGTCAGCAGAGCACTCTTCAAGCTGGTGGAGGCTCTGAAAAGCTGTGGGGCGTGTGAAATTCGAGTGATACGGGACCCCTGATACGTCTAGATACGACTGACAGGTGACACATATGTAAGTATCCTGTCTGATCACCTTCCTCCATTTATGTTCCATTGTGTATTCTGGAGCACTTGGGCAATTCCAACAAGACAATGCGACACCTCACACGTCCAGAATTGCTACACAGTGGCTCCAGGAACATTCTTGTGAGCTTAAACACTTCCACTGGTCACCAAACGCCCCAGTCATGAATTTATTGAGCATATTTGGGATGTCTTGCAACGTGCTGTTCGGAAGAGATCTCCACCCCCTCATACTCTTATGGATTTATGGATAGCCCTGCATGTTTCATGGTGTCAGTTCCCTCCAACACTACTTTAGACATTAGTCGAGTCCATGCCACGTCGTGTTGTGGCACTTGTGCATGCTCGTGGGGGCCCTTCACGATATTAGGCAGGTCTGCCAGTTTCTTTGGTTCTGCAGTGTATATATGCTTCAGGAAATGTACAAATATTTTGAAGCTGATTATCAACAAATGACGTTGTCTTTTTGAAAACTATGTAGTTTTTTATTTGTTCACATCCTCCTCTTGCAGAGTGAAGGTAAATATTTATTATACACAGCTTGTAGAGTTCGCTGAGGATGGGGATTATAATGCTAGAGGCCTCCTCAATATGTTTCTGGAAGTACTACCTGTTTATAGGTGCCTGTATTCAAAGGCCCTTTTGGGCCTCTCTGTACACAGCCAGTCATTTAATACATGAAGAGAGATACACACTTTATCTAGAAAGTGAATTTTCTTCACCGAGCACATGGCGCAGTGGTTAGCACACTGGACTCGCGTTCGGGAGGACGACGGTTCAATCCCACGTCCGGCCATCCTGATTTAGGTTTTCCGTGATTTCCCTAGATCACTTCAGGCAAATGCCGGGATGGTTCCTTTGAAAGGGCACGGCCGATTTCCTTCCCCATCCTTCCCTCACCCGAGCGTGCACTTCGTCTCTAATGGCCTCGTTGTCGACGGGACGTGAAACATTAATCTCCTCCTCCCTGAATTTTCTTCGTCACCACTGAGACGTCTGTATCACAATCCTTTTCAAATACAGACATATTTAGCTGCACAGCATTGCGCCACAGCAAAAGCCTGCGCTGAGCTGCTATGCTCCTTATCAAGACGGAGTGATTACGACAGTGGTGAGGCACCACCACTTCCTGCAGCCGTGGTCCTGTCTGTCCAGGCAGTCAGTGGCGAATTATATTGCCCAGCAGTGAGTGTGGCATGGGGACGTTCTGCAGATAACAGCCGCTTCGCGGCAGATGGCTGCCACCATCTTTCTCTCTTGTGTGGAATGATCTTCTGCCATTAACGGGGAGCCCTGCAGCTAGTCACAAAGCTTTGGAAGACTATTTTTCTCTCTTTCATGCGCTGCAACCCATGTGAGCTCGAAAGTGATATAGCACATGCCTGCGTTGAAATATAAGAACACTGGTGTGATAGCGCTGCCGTTAACTGGGACCCACAAAGCGTCAGAGAAAAATACTTTTCTTTGATTAGATTAGATTAGATTAATACTTGTTCCATAGATCATGAATACGACACTTCGTAATGATGTGGAACGTGTCAGGTTAATAAAAGATGTCTGTACAAGATATTGCATTACACAAAATATTGCATGACACTAATGTTTAAGTTAGTTTTTTTCCCCTCCCTTAATTTATATCTAAAAATTCAGCCAGTGAGAAGAAGGAGTTGTCATCTAGAAATTCTTTTAATTTATTTTTAAATGTTGGTTGACTATCTGTCAGGCTTTTGATGCTGTTTGGTAGGTGACCAAAGACTTTTGTGGCAGCATAATTTACCCCTTTCTGTGCCAAAGTCAGATTTAACCCTGCATAGTGAAGATCATCCTTTCTCCTGGTGTTATAGCTATGCACACTGCTGTTACTTTTGAACTGGGTAGGATTATTAACAACAAATTTCATAAGTGAATATATATACTGTGAGGTTACTGTGAGGATCCCTATATGCTTAAATAGATGTCTGCAGGATGACCGTGGGAGGGCGCCAGCAATTATTCAGATTACACGTTTTTGAGCAATGAATACTTTTCTACTCAACGATGAATTACCCCAGAATATGATGCCACATGAAAGCAGTGAATGAAAGTAGGCATAGTAAGCTAATTTACTGAGATCCTTGTCACCAAAATTTGCAATAACCCTAATAGCATATGTAGCTGAACTCAGACATTTCAGCAGAGCATAAATGGGTTGCTTCCAGTTTAACCTCTCATCAATGGCCACACCTAAAAATTTTGAAAACTCTACCTTAGCTACAGACTTCTGTTCAAAGTCCGTATTAATTACTAGAGTTGTGCCATTTACTGTACGGAACTGTATAACTGTGTTTCATCAAAATTTAAAGAGAATCCGTTTGCTGAGAACCACTTAATAATTTTGTGAAAGACATCATTTACAATTACATCACTTAGTTCTTGGTTTTTGGATATTATTACTATACTTGTATCATCAGCTAACTTTGCATCTTCATCAGTGTGGAATCATAAGTAATTAATATACACTCCTGGAAATGGAAAAAAGAACACATTGACACCGGTGTGTCAGACCCACCATCCTTGCTCCGGACACTGCGAGAGGGCTGTACAAGCAATGATCACACGCACGGCACAGCGGACACAACAGGAACCGCGGTGGTGGCCGTCGAATGGCGCTAGCTGCGCAGCATTTGTGCACCACAGCCGTCAGTGTCAGCCAGTTTGCCGTGGCATACGGAGCTCCATCGCAGTCTTTAACACTGGTAGCATGCCACGACAGCGTGGACGTGAACCGTATGTGCAGTTGACGGACTTTGAGCGAGGGCGTATAGTGGGCATGCGGGAGGCCAGGTGGACGTACCGCCGAATTGCTCAACACGTGGGGCGTGAGGTCTCCACAGTACATCGATGTTGTCGCCAGTGGTCGGTGGAAGGTGCACGTGCCCGTCGACCTGGGACCGGACCGCAGCGACGCACGGATGCACGCCAAGACCGTAGGATCCTACGCAGTGCCGTAGGGGACCGCACCGCCACTTCCCAGCAAATTAGGGACACTGTTGCTCCTGGGGTATCGGCGAGAACCATTCGCAACTGTCTCCATGAAGCTGGGCTACGGTCCCGCACACCGTTAGGCCGTCTTCCACTCACGCCCCAACATCGTGCAGCCCGCCTCCAGCGGTGTCGCGACAGGCGTGAATGGAGGGACGAATGGAGATGTGTCGTCTTCAGCGATGAGAGTCGCTTCTGCCTTGGTGCTAATGATGGTCGTATGCGTGTTTGGCGCCGTGCAGGTGAGCGCCACAATCAGGACTGCATACGACCAAGGCACACAGGGCCAACACCCGGCATCATGGTGTGGGGAGCGATCTCCTACACTGGCCGTACACCTCTGCTGATCGTCGAGGGGACACTGAATAGTGCACGGTACATCCAAACCGTCATCGAACCCATCGTTCTACCATTCCTAGACCGGCAAGGGAACTTGCTGTTCCAACAGGACAATGCACGTCCGCATGTATCCCGTGCCACCCAACGTGCTCTAGAAGGTGTAAGTCAACTACCCTGGCCAGCAAGATCTCCGGATCTGTCCCCCATTGAGTATGTTTGGGACTGGATGAAGCGTCGTCTCACGCGGTCTGCACGTCCAGCACGAACGCTGGTCCAACTGAGGCGCCAGGTGGAAATGGCATGGCAAGCCGTTCCACAGGACTACATCCAGCATCTCTACGATCGTCTCCATGGGAGAATAGCAGCCTGCATTGCTGCGAAAGGTGGATATACACTGTACTAGTGCCGACATTGTGCATGCTCTGTTGCCTGTGTCTATTTGCCAGTGGTTCTGTCAGTGTGATCATGTGATGTATCTGACCCCAGGAATGTGTCAATAAAGTTTCCCCTTCCTGGGACAATGAATTCACGGTGTTCTTATTTCAATTTCCAGGAGTGTATATCAAGAACAGTAAAGGACCTAAGACCGAACCCTGTGGGACCCTGTTCTTGATAGCCCCCCAGTTTGAGGAACCAGCTGTTGTTTTAACATTACATGAATTACTTATTTCAACTTTCTGCATTCTTCCAGTTAAGTATGAATTAAACCATTTGTTCACTGCCCCCCTCAAACCATAATGATTTAGCTTATCTAAAAGAATTCCATGATTTACATAATCAAAGGCTTTTGAGAGATCACAAAAAATACCAATGGGTGATGTCCGGTTATTCAGAGCATTTAATATTTGATCAGTGAAAGCGTATGTAGCATTTTCTGTTGAAAAGCCTTTCTGAAAACCAAACTGACATTTTGTTAGTACTTTATTTTTACAAATATGGGAGGCTACTCTTGAATACATTACTTTCTCAAAAATTTTTGATATAGCTGTCAGAAGAGAGATTGGGCGATAGTTGTTGACATCCATCGCATCCCCCTTTTTATGCAATGGTTTTACAATGGTATATTTCAGTCTACCGGGGAAAACACCCTGCTCCAAAGAGCTATTACATCCGTGACTGAGAATCCTACTTATCTGTGGGGAACAAGCCTTAAGTATCTTGCTGGAAATGCCATCAATTCCGTAAGAGCTTTTACTTTTCAGTGAGTTTATTATTTTACTGATTTCAGAGGGAGTGGTTGGTGGAAATACAGTTGTTTCAAACTGCACAGGTATGGCCTCTTCTATTAGTAGCCTTGCATCTTCTAGTGAAGATCTAGATCCTATTTTCTCCACAACATTTAAAAAATGATTATTGAAATATTTTCAATTTCTGATTGTTTGTTAGTACACTTGTCATTCAGTTTTATGGCACTAAAGTCTTCCTGTGCTCTTGGTTTCCCTGTTTCCCTTTCAATAATATTCCAAATTGCTTTAATTTTATTATCAGAGTTACTGATCTCAGACATCAAACACAATAGTTTTTATAATATTGAACAATTTCGGGGTCAGTACTCCCTCTTGCTGTTAGATATAGTTCTCTTTTACGGTTGCAAGATATTCTTATTCCTTTAGTTAGCCAAGGGTTTTCATATGTTTTCTTGGAATGATGTTTAACTATTTTCTTGGGAAAACAATTTTCAAATACCCTTAAAAATGTATCGTGAAATAAGTTATATTTCAAGTTTGCATCAGGTTTCTTATACACTTCATTCCAGTCTAGCTGCTTTAAGCTTTCCCTAAAGTTTGCAATATTTATATTGTTAATTGAAAGCACTGCTTTGAAATTCTAATTTGATATACTGCATGGAGCTATGTTATGTACTGTAACTAACTGTGCACCATGATCTGAAAGACCATTCTCAACAGGATAAGCATTTATGTCCTTAAATTTATCTTGGTCTATAAAAAAGTTATTTATCAGTGTCCCGCTGTTCTTTGTTATCCGCATAGGAAAATCAATGACGGAGCTCAAATTGAAAGAACTGAGTAATACTACAAGGTCATTCTTCCTATTACACTCTCTCAGGGAATCAACATTGAAATCCCCACAAATGATAATTTGCTTCCCCCTGTATGACAGATAGCACAACAAAGCATCCAAGTTTTCTAGAAATAGCTGGAAATTCCCTGAGGGGGACCTATACACTGTTACAATTATGAAAGTGCCATCATTTAGTTTTAGTTCAGTGGCACATGCTTCCATATGTTACTCTACACAAAAATTTTTAGTTTCTAAATTTTTTACACCGTGGAAGCTTCTGACATATATGGCAACTCCTCCTCTCATAACATTATCTCTACTTACATGTGCAGCTAATTTGTACCCATTGATGCTAACCTTTTGCATATCAGTGACAATGTGATGCTCAGACAGGCATAGTACATCTATTACATTCTCAGTTTCTATATCTTCTAAACAAAGCAGAAGCTCATCAATTTTATTCTTCAATCCCCCAATATTTTGATGAAAACTTTACTTTTCTATCTTGAACTTTTTTAACATCTGTAGTACTTGCCTCGCTGAGTTTCCCACTGGACACTGATCTTATACTAAAAAAGAGTTTCCACCATGAGATGTAGTTCCTCCCCCCTTTAAATTTCCTGCTATCAGCCCAGCCAGTTTACCCTTCCCCTTCTTGTTGAGGTGTAGGCCATGTCTAGTATAGTCCCACCTACTGAGTGAATCAACAGGAACCACACCAATGTGTGACCCTGCACCAGATCCAAGTAGCTGTTCCAACTCCAAATTAACTCTACTGACAGAAGAGCTCAAATGAGGCTGGTCGTGGCGCACCAGATTCTCTAAATTCTATCATCGCTTACATGATGGCCCAACTCGAACACTTGTGTGATAGCTGATAGGTTCTGGTTCACCCACACCTACTCTTGCAGGTAATAACCTGTCTATTTGGCGATAAACATACTCGATTTCTAGCGACTGAAATAAGCAATGGAGTGCATCTCTTGTCTACAAGAAGTGCCTTTTTGATGCGGAAGCTCATTCCAGTCTGAGCACTGACTGGAGTCAATCACCTTCCTGGCTTTTCAGTAGAGTGGCTAGAGGCACACTCTGTTGCTTCTCAGCAGCTATCCCATGATTTCTCCTACATATATTGAACAGACTGGCTAGAGAAAGTCTCCACTGCTTCTCAGTAGCAGCCAGCCTATCGTTGATATCTGCTGAGTAAACTGGCTGGAGTACTCCCTAGTGTTCCTCAGTAGCGGCCATCCCATCATTCCTTTCTTCGCCAGCCGGAGTGGCCGAGCGGTTCTAGGCTCTTCAGTCTGGAACCGCGCGACCGCTACGGTCGCAGGTTCGAATCTTGCCTCGGGCATGGATGTGTGTGATGTCCTTACGTTGGTTAGGTTTAAGTAGTTCTAAGTTCTAGGGGACTGATGACCACAGATGTTAAGTCCCATAGTGCTCAGAGCCATTTGAACCATTCCTTTCTTCTTGCCTGCCGAGTAGACTGGCTAGAGCGCTCTCTATTGCTTCTCAATAGGAACTGCTATTCCCATAATTCTTTTACTTCATGGACCTTGTCAGCTTTCTGCTTGTGTGCTTGAGCCATGAAGGGATGTATTGGCAGTGATGGTTTTGCCAGATTGTATTCTGGCGATTTAACAGGTATTTGATGATTTCTGTCCATGTTGTTGTTGTGCACATTTTATCTGAAATCTGATGACTAATTTCTCTATCTCCATCTTCTTCTGTTGCAGATGGGACCACTCTATCATCCATGACAGTACATTGGAGGATTTACTGGTGCTTCTTGGTGGTCCAGAGGATGGCACATGGATAACAGACCAATCTTGTGAATGTACGTATCAATTCTCCCCCCCCCCCCCCCGTCTCTCTCTCCCCCCTCTCCCCCCTCTATCTCCATCCCTCTCCCTCTCTCTGACCCTCATCTCCCCAAGTGCATGTGTAATGCAGTTATTTAACGTTATGCTTATTTTTCTGTTTGTTACAGAATGCTTCAACAAGATTGCTGCTTTGTGCATGGATGATATGCCACCAGGTCCAATAACAAGTAACTCAGTGCTCCAGTCGGTTAATGATACTGAGTCAGAGGAGAATGCTGAGGTTCCAGTAATATAGATAGAGATCCCCATATGTGAGTGGACTCCCTTATCTGGCGTTAGCTCAAGGGTGATGACTCCAGGTGTCGAGGAACGCATATATGAGTAGTTATCCTTCATTTACTGTAACAATAAGTTCCTCACAAACACCGCTGCATGCACTACTACGAATGTGTTCTTGTTTGTTTGTAGGTGCACTCGATGATTATAAAGTTGAATGGATAGAAGTTGCTGACATCGATTTAACTCACTCCAAACTGCAGTCTATGATTGAGCCGACACCTAGTCCAGGCATATCAGAGATCCCACTCATCTCAATTCTCCTACATCAGATCGTGGAGGATGACTCCAGTCACAACCGGACAAATACGTAAGTAGTAGTTCTTTTTATTCCCTTACAACAGTAATTTTTTCCCCACACAAACATTGTCGGGTTTTGTTTGTTTCTAGGTGCCCTTAATAATAAAATTGATCCACAAGATGATCTGGATAAGATATTACGAGACATGGGAGCCAATAATGATGTGATGAATACTGTCTCGACTGATTCACCAGCACCTATTTTGAATTTAGGTAGAATTACTGTAGACGTCTGTATACAGGGTGATTTTTTCACCATGTAGAAACTCTAGGGGTTGACTGATGAGAGGATAAGTAACAAAAAAGGTCTAATGAACATGTCCGAAAGAACAGATACCATATTTATATAGTTAAGGCTAACCGGCCATTGACCTTCTTCTTCTGTGCGGATGCACACACATTGCCCAAACTTATACGGTACTCGGTAAGTTTGTCTGCCGCGAGTAAGGAGTGTAATGGGCAGGGGCACTACAAATGTAATGTGTGGATATTAAGTTGGGAATGTGGGTCTCATGGGAGCATGCAAGGGATATATTCCTGCAGTCGCATTACTCTCTGTACCCTCGGTGGTTCAGATGGATAGAGTATCTCCCATGTAAGCAGGAGATCCTGGGTTCGAGTCCCGGTCGGGGCACACATTTTGAACTGACCCTGTTGATGTATATCCACGCCTATCGCCAGATTAGGGTCTTGATTTAATTATCATTTCATTCTAAGAGAGCTTCATGGTTGCTGATGGTACCATCTTCATCCAATGAACTTATGTCAAGATATACATGGTTTCCATGCTAGAGACCATTTATTCAGTTATACTTCTGCGGTCTAATGCGTGCTGTACCATGCAGCCACAATTACAGTATGCACGGTTTCCTACTAGAAGGTGGTACTATTCCTCATACATCATGCCCTAGTTCCCTCTCCTGCCACTGTCATTGGTAATGTTGTGTCCAATTCACTTTTCTTGTTGCCTCACCTAGTAGTGGATGTGACACAGCGTTGTACACAATGGTTCCATATTCTAATCGAGAGCTTGCCAACATGGTGTTGGTTGTGGAAAAGCAAATGACAATGGGTGGTGGGCAGTGATTGTATCAGGAGATCTATCCCCAACGACAACAACCACAGCATTCAATATTTGCAACAGTGTTTCGCCGTTCGTCTGGGACAAGGTTGTTTCAGGAAGCCAAACATCATGAAGGATGTACCCGACATGCTTGGACTCCAGACTTGGAGGAAAATTTGATTAACACTGTGGAAGGTGACTGCCATGTCAGTACCAGGCAGTTGGCCTGCCAGTGCAGGGTAAGCCTAATGATCATGGGGAACAGTCTCCATGAAAATCATCACTACCCTTATCACTTACAACATGTGCAGGACTTACTAGCAACACTTTCCACATTGGCAGTAGTTTTCTCACTGTTTTCTTCACCAGGCAGTCACGATTCTGGAAATTGTGTCACCCATCCAATTCACAGATGAGGCCTCCTTTATGCAGAGTGGTATCTTCAGCTTTTGTTATAGTCATCTGTGGGATAGTATGCATGGTCCCCATGGTATGGTGACAGTGAATCATCAGCATTGGTGCAGCCGAAATGTGTGGGCCGGGATAATTAGCGGCTTTATTTTGGGACCAGTTTTCCTTCCACGTCGCATAACAGACTGGAACTACTGGCGTTTCTTGCTGGTAACTTTGACCCCCTGCTGGAAGAAGTGCCACTGATGATTCGAAGAGTTATGTTGCTCCTGCATGATGGTGCTTTGTCCCACTTCGCGTTAACGTACGGACGCATCACCATAGGGTAGTCGAATGCACCTGATAGACTTATTTGGTGATTCATAACAGAGCGGCCCTCCCCTCCCCCCTGCCCACGAATCATGGACGTTGTCATTGGTGGGGTGGCTTGTATGTCTCAGCGTTGAAGACAGCTGTAGCATAGGTGCAACCAATGCAGAGGTGCATCTGTTGAGAGGACAGACAAACATGTGGTTCCTGAAGAGGGGGAGCAGCATTTTCAGTAGTTGCAGGGGCAGCATTCTAGGTGATTGATTTGGCCTTGCAACATCGGCCAAAATGGCCATACTGTGCTGGTTAGAATCATAAGAAGGATAATTGAATGTAGTATAATTAAATCAAGTGATGCTGAGTGATTATATTAGGAAACGAGACACTTAAGGCAGTAGATGAGTTTTGCTATTTGGGCAGCAAAATAACTGATGATGGCCGAAGTAGAAAGGATATAAAACGTAGACTGGCACTGGCAAGAAAAGCGTTTCTACAGAAGAGAAATTAGTTAACATCAGATATAGATTTAAGTGTTAGGAAGCCTTCTCTGAAAGTATTTGTATGGAGTGCAGTCATATATGGAAGTGAAACTTGAGTGATAAACAGTGTAGACAAGAAGAGAATAGAAGCTTTTGAAGTCTAATGCTACAGAAGAATGCTGAAGATTACATGGGTAGATCACACAACTAATGAGGAGGTACTCAGCAGAACCGGAGATACAAGTTATTTATGGCACAACTTGACTACAAAAAGGGATCTGTTGATAGAACACAATCTGATTCATGAAGGGATCACCAATTTGGTATTGAAGGGAAGTGTGTGGAGTTAAAAATCGTAGAAGGTGATCAAGAGATGAATACATTAAGCAAATTCAGAGGGATGTAAGTTGTAGTAGTTGCTTGGAGATGAAGAGGCTTTCACAGGATATAGTAGCACGGAGAACTGCAGCAAACCAATTTTGGGACTGAAGATTAACACAAGGGCAACAGAGTGGACTGTGTGGCTGCTTCTGCTAGACCCAGGACGATGGTGTGGTGATGACTGATGACGACATTCATATGACAGTCTAGGTCACAGAGAATACGGCCCAGACCATGGCAAACGAGCTGGAGTTGCAATGTTGTGCCATGGTGTTGATGATGGATCGTGCCACAGTGCAAGATGGTAGCCCACGCCTGACTGTGGGTACATAATTGTCGATGGCCTGGGCTGTGACACATCCAACCATGGGGACATCATCACTGTAGACAGGCCAGACTGTGATCCATCCAGCCATTGACACGTCATCGATGTGTCGTTTATTGCAGCTGCAAGCCCACGTCCATATGCCTCATCCATATCATCTGCAAAGAGAGAAAAAAATATTGATAAGTATATTGCACAAAAAATAAAGGTATACAGCATAGTTTTTTCGGCTGTGTACAAACTCTAAGGATCGATCAATGAGAGGCTACTGAAAAACAAAGATCTAATGAACTTATGCTCAATAATGCATGGTTTCATGGTAGAGACCATTTATTCAGTCATACATTGTTACAGAGACTGTGATCTAAAATGTGCTATATCATGCAGCAACAGTTACAGCATGTGCTGAAAATGGTTTCAATGTGCCTCAATCCATGTGTGTATGCGCTTTAGCATGTTCTGTCTCACACATTCACATCGACCAGGCTGCATCTGAACAGTGTCAAAGGCAGTACGAACACTCTACTCCAGTGTCTCCACATCTGGAATGGGCTCTGCATATATGATATGCCCCATAACCAGAAATCGCACGGGCTGAGATCCAGTGAACGAGCAGGCCATGTAACTGGACCGCCTTGCCTCATCCATCGACCAGGGAAGACATAATTTAGATGCATTCAGACGTTAATGACGAAGTGGGCTCGAGCACCATCATGCAGGGCATCATGCAGGATCTCGTAGGCCTGCATTGACAACACGGATACAGGCTACCGATATCCTTTCACCTTCCTTAATGCTTGTGAAGTCAGTTTGGAAAGGGAGTTCCACAGATTCGTCAATGACCCACGGTATCACGCCATTATGAGCAAAGCAGTTGTGTACCGTCAACTCATGCCCTCCTTGAAAGAGAAGAGTGATGCTGTTGAGGAAAAGAGCAACGTCCAAATTTGGGGGACATATGGTGTGATATCACAGGGCGACTCTGTGGCAGAGTAGTCTGTAACTCTAGAGGTTTGGGACTTTCACCAAGAGTGTCACACTGGGCCATTTTCCGATATGCCCGAAAGAAGTTCCATTGAAGTGTTCAGCCTTGTACACCACCTTAATAAATACTAGCATGCCTTTGATCCACTTAAGGGGGGCCCAGTTTCATTCCTCTTCCGAAAGATATCCTGCTAGAATTTTGATGACAAGGATGAATATTACCTTGCATGATTGCTCCTGGCTAATGATAGAAATTAACCAAAATATGCACGCAATACAAGAACATATAAAACATCAAATGTGTGTTGACAATACAATTTATAAGGCATCTCATTCCCCAAAAAACTCCAGGTGCTGCCACAATGCGATAGGTAGAACCCTGATTATTCAGTTCCTGTCTACAGCCTGGATGTTGATTGCAAGCCAGAAGATGACCAGGAGCACATTGTGGAAAACAAAGAAGTAAGCTGTAAAGTAGTTGGACCGCTTTACTTTTCAAAATTAGCTGGCCGACGACCCAAACATGTAAATTTGTTGCTATTCTCTAAGGGAGATAAGCGGCACTATGTGTGGATCAAAAGTATGTCCAGCCTACTTTCCTCCCGGTAGAGTCAGGACGAACTGAAACCGTGGATTTACTTTCAAAATCTTTTCTTGAAGAATTTATTTACTATCGATTCATCAAGGACATTAACACATTTAATCACACTGTGTGAGCGTGGAAGTAGTTGCCAGTGGGTAACTGATGAAAACAAATTAAATTTTTTTAATAAATGGAAATTTATTTCTCAAAGCCCTTTTTTTACACAGATTTAAAATGTAATCAGAAAGCACCCTGTAAATATCAAGTTACAATTGATTCTGAGGCAGAAATAACAATTTTTTTTTGACGATGTGAGGTTTCGGGCTGAGAACCTTGCTGCTCCCTTTTAACATGACTGTAGTCACGACCGCTCACAACAACCTCTGAAAGACTACACTGGTGCAAATCTGCAACACACCAGATTACTTTAAACTAAAAATTTTAACAACTCACACAAACATGTAAACTATGCACCCCATAGGAGGGATGGTCATGGTACAAAACACCCACTTTAAAAAAATTACTTGCTACCGAAAGTGCAACTTGTTTTTAAAGAAAACTCTTATGGTGGAAGGGTGACAACTTTATATACTAAAATGAACATTTAAATAAAAACCCATGAAATGCAGTCTTACATAAAATGTACAAACAAGCTCTACATTACACATATACCGCCTCTCAGATGATAGGCAAGATAAAAACATATTTCAGGAATTCGGCCTTTACACCTTAAGCAATAAATTCGTTAACACCGAATCCGACAAACCTGACAGAGGCAGCTATTAACGTACGGCAGACCGACAGATCGACAGACAGACAGACAGACAGACAGACCATAACTGCAAGCAAATACGGACGGGAGACAGACGTGCAAGCTGACTGACCAAGAAAACAAGAAGAATTTAACAAGTAAATGAAACAACATATCACGAATCACTTAACATCTAAAAAAACAGCGATGTCTGGCGAAGACCTGGCGCAGCACCCCCAAAACGCTCTCCCGAACCGTCCGCTGCCAGCCACTTCAACGGACGCAGGAAGGCGCTTCGATCTCCCGTCTCACGTCGTCACAGCTCGCACCAGCCAGACCGATGTCGTGGGGCAGTCTCCTGTTGCTCTCGTGTCGGCCACGAAGCCACTACCCCTTGCTATACGGCGCGGCCCACTGGACTGACGTGGCGACCTCACATTCGCCGACGCTCAAGACGGACAAGTCATCTTGTGTCCCAGTGCGCGACCGACCAACCGGTCGATCCAACCGCCAACGACCATTACCTGAACAAACTCGACCAGACTGGCGGCCTAACATATACTAGCACTCCGGACGACAGACAGACACTGACCACCCCACACTGACCCAGCTGACCAACTGACCAGATTCGCCACTAACGAGTTTTTTTTCTTTACTTTTGTTTTTATACCTGTAACAGGTAGGCCATCAGCGGCACAGTACACCACTCTTCGGCCACAGAAAAAACAAAATATAAAAATGAAGACAATCAAAGAATAATCAGGGTAGATACATAGACGGAGACAGACAGTTTTAAACACTGGAACACTTGAGCACGAACGTCGTCACACACAGAAACACGAGGCGATGATCTCTGGCGCGCGAAAGTCCACTAAGCGTGTACAAGTCTGGGGACCTGCCAAGAGAGGAGGGAGGGGGTGGGGGAGGGAGAGGGGAGAGCAGAGATGCCAAGGGCAGGGGAGATAGGCAGGGAGGAAGGAAGGGAGGAGGGGGTAAGGGAAGCCTGGGGGAAGAGGGGTGGAGGAAGAGGGATGGAGGGAAAAGGAGAGAGAAAGGAGGGAGGGTGTCCAAAGGAAAAAAAACATAGGAAATGGGAGGGGGGATCAAAGTTGGTAGGAGGGGTAGATGGAGGGGAGGAGGGCATCATCAGGGATTAGGAGCTGGCGGAAGCCACCTTGGGAGAGGGTAAGGAGGGTGGAGAGCAGGTGGGATGTGGAGATACAGGCACGACAGTGGGCGGCAGTGGGAGAGGATGGGTGAGACAAGCGGGTGAGGAAGATCGAGTTTACGGGAGGTGTAGAGGATCCGTATCCGTTCAAGGAAAAGAAGGAGGTGGGGGAACGGAATGATGTCGTACAGGATCCGCGTAGGGGAGGGGAGACAGATGTGATAGGCGAGGCGGAGAGCATGGCGTTCAAGGATTTCAAGGGATTTGTACAAGGTAGGGGGGTGGATATCCAGGCAGGATGGGCATAACAGAGGATAGGGCGGATGAATGGTTTATGGGTGTGGAGTATGGTGGAGGGGTCCAGACCCCACATACGGCCGGAAAGGAGCTTGAGGAGATGAAGTTGGGAGTGCACCTTGGCTTGGATTGTCTGGAGATGGGGGTGATGGCTGCGGCATGTCCGCTGTATACAAAAGGTACAGAAGGGGGAAGAGGACGGAGCCTTGGGGCACACCAGCGGAGGTAAAAAAGGTGTAGGAATTCGTGACATAGGAAGGACGTTGGGAGAGAAAGGAGCCGATCAGACGGATGTAGTTAATAGGAAGGACGAAGGTTTGGAGCTTGAAGAGGAGACCGGAGTGCCATAGGCACGTTCGA
Organism: Schistocerca gregaria; assembly: GCF_023897955.1. Taxonomy (NCBI): domain Eukaryota; kingdom Metazoa; phylum Arthropoda; class Insecta; order Orthoptera; family Acrididae; genus Schistocerca; species Schistocerca gregaria. Next base: position 177,662,656 of record NC_064931.1, on the reverse strand, counting down.
GGTCGAGGGAGAGGAAGGTAGCGGAGCGACGTGAATTAAGCTGTTTGGAAAGGAGATGAGTGAGGTGAAGGAGAAGGTCATCGGAAGAGAAGGACGGCCGAAAGACACACTCGGTAACGGGAAGGAGGCGGTGCTGGTGGAGATGCTGGTGGATCTGGCGGGTGAGGATGGATTCCAGGACCTTGCTGAAGACCGAAGTAAGGCTGATGGGACGGTAGGAGGAGACGGCGGATGGCGGATGGCGGATGGCGGTTTACCGGGTTTAAGCAACATCAGGATACGGGAGGTTTTCCACAGGTCGGGGTAGTCGCTGGTGGACAGGACTACATTGTAGAGCCTGGCCAGGATGGAGAGGAAAGAGACAGGAGCTTCACGAAGGTGGCGGTAGGTGACAACATCGTGACCATGTGCGGTGTTGCGTTCAGTGCGGAGTGTAGCAATGAGACCATGTGTAGTGATAGGGGCATTGAGTTCTGTGTGTGCCATGTTGTCCAAATACTGGAAACCAGGTGCAAAGGGGGGGGGGGGGGGGACAGCGGTGTCAGTTCGATCGCGGACATCCGGGAAGAGGGAGTAATCGAACTGGGGATCGTCGGGAATGGAAAAGACATCGGAGAGGTAGGAGGCAAAGTGATTGGCCTTACTAAGGTTGTCAGAGAAGGGGTGATCATCATGGAGAAGATGATAGTAGGGGAAGGGTTTAGTTCCGGTAAGGTGACGGAAGGCTGACCAGAAATTGGACGAGTTTATAGGAAGGGTAGCATTTAAATGGGTGCATGTCTGTCGCCAGTCCCGGCATTTCTTAGCCGAGAGCAAGTTTCGGATGTGTTGCTGGAGTTGCCGGTGGCGTCGTAGTGTGTCGGGGTCACACATGTGGAGGAAGGCACGGTAGAGACGGCGGGATTCACGGAGGAGGAGGATGGCCTGTGGGGGTAAGGTAGGACAGTGGGGGTGGATGGCGACAGTAGGGACGTGGCCTCCACAGCCTCAGACAAGGGCTGCTGGAGAAAGGAGGCGGCATGGGTAATATCTTCAGGGTGGTGGTAGGTGAAGGGGTGGCTATCGACCTGGGTGGAGAGGGTATCCCGGTAGGCATTCCAGTTGGCACGGGAATAATCATGGACGTACTTTGGGGGAGGGTCATTGCGAGGGTCGGGGTGGGAACGACGACCATCTGAAAGGGTGAGGAGGACAGGGAGATGATCGCTACCAATGGGGTCCAGGACATCCACCGCTATGTGGCCAAGGAGGTTAGGGGAGGAGAGGATGACATCGGAAGTGGAATTGGATTCGGGGTGGGTGTGCTGGGGAATGGGGACGAGATCACCTTGGAGGGAGAACCGATGCCATCGCCGTAACTGGGTGGCGGAACGACTATGGATGTTGAGGTTCGTGGCGATCATGTAGGAGGAGAAGGTACGGTCAATGTAGGAGAGGAAGTGGAAAGAAATAGGGGCGTTAGGGCGGACATAGATGGTGGTGCAGGTGACGGTATGGCGGGGGAAGAAGAGACTAAGGATCAGATGTTCAGTGGAGCCAAACTGGGAACTGGTGGTGGTGACCAATGGCAATTCCGCCACGAGCGATCGGGAAGGGATTATTGGAGCGGTGAAGGAGGTAGGGCGAAGTGTGGCTGGTGTGGTGGGGTTGGAGGAAGGTTTCATTTAGGAGAAAGGCATCCATGCGGTGGGTGGCAAGGGTGTGCAAGAAGAGGGTCTTGTTAGTGGGAAGGGAGCGGATGTTGTTGAACAGGATACGGTGCTGTTGTGCCATGACAAGGTTTCAAACGAGGGTGTCAAGACAGGAAAAGGTGAAATGGGAGTGGTTGTGGGAGTAAGTGGCATACATTTTAAGGTTGAAGACGGAACGGGCGGCGAGGGATATCTATTGGAGAGTGTGGGGGCGCTGGAAAGGGTGAACATTTTGGAGTACGATGGTAAGGAATCTGATGATGTCCTCAGCAGTAGGGGGGCGAAGGGAATTGCCAGGAGGGGTGGGGGCGTCCAAAGGGTGGACAGGGGCGGTGAGTTCAGGAGTGGTAGGAGGGGGTCGGGCCTTACATTTTTGGGAGTACGTAGGATGAGGGAGGTTACAGGTATTACAGGAGGGAGGGGACTGGGGGTTGGGGAACTGCCGTAGGAAGTGTGCTTGCTTACAGTGCGGGCAGGTGGGGGCCTCGTGGCACTCAGATGTTGGGTGTGTGTTGTACCGCAAAATGTCACAATCGAAGAGTGGTATTCTTGCAAATTACCGCCGGAGACGGCACCTAGCGAGCTCATAGCGCCCCTTAAATGCACTTGAGCAGGCTACCTTTCCCCTTTCCCACCAGAGGGAGGCAGCAAAGCTGCGATAGCCACAGCAGCGCCACTGCCAGAAACGGAGGGCGACTGTTTCACACTACGCGCTGCGGCGCCCTCTTCAAAACAACAATTTTTTACCACGGCTCACGAACATAAACGACATTTTTGCCATAGATTTCTCAGCTCGGTTGCCGGGGGATAGTATCTTGAAAGGTATCTGATTTACTGCACGAACCAGGGACCGGTAGGTGAGGAAATGCCTACTGTCCAATCGTTGTATACTGACTGTGAGTGCCTGATAGCTCCTTTGGGGCATTGTGAAGGTGACTGCTCTGTGCCGTTGCACATTCGACACGACACACGGGGGCCGAAGTTGGCAGTCCAAGTGCAGCGACCGTCCACCAGCGGTCGCTACTGCAACAGGCGCCGCTGCGAGATTCGACCGCATATAGAGACGCCGTCTGTAGTGGCAGTTCCAGTTACTCGATAGTTACTCCCCAGTTAGTCTTCGGGGCCCAACCAGTTAAGTCTACGAAGGCGCCAGCAGAGTCACTTAGCAGTACAGTGACGTACATCACTATTCAGTGTTTATCTCGCCTCAGACACGTCAACTCAGGACTAGGACAGTTAGCTACGTTGAACTTTAACTTCAGTAAATCGCAACAGAGCTATTGTACAGAGACTTGCAATTGTGCAGGTCAACGCCATCAGCAGGCAAAGAGCTTTGTGCTGCAACACATGCAGATCTTCAATGTGTAAACTGAGTATTCACAATACAACTATTTTACAGTGAAGTTTGGTTATTCATTCCATACTTAATGTATGTTTTAGTTCTCGTGCACCTTCCTGAGTAGAAGTATATTTTGTACGCGTGTTTACCACTCGGACAGATCGTTTGACGCCGATGCTAAGCGCCATAACATTTGGCGATGAGAAAAAAGATTTTGATGGTGCTGTTTAATTTTAGAAAATTTATGTCTGATTCAGTTCTAGCCGTTGCACACCAGTCTTTGACTGAATTACCAGGGCGGTGGCCGAGCAGTTCTAGGCGCTTCATTCCGGCTGGCTCTGAGCACTATGGGACTTAACATCTGAGGTCATCAGTCCCCTAGAACTTAGAACTACTTAACCTTAACTAACTTAAGGACATCACACACATCCATCCCGAGGCAGGATTCGAACCTGCGACCGTAGCGGTCGTGTGGTTCCAGACTGAAGCGCGTAGAACCGCTCGGTCACACCGGCCGGCTTCAGTCCGGAACCGCGCGACTGCTACGGTCGCAGGTTCGAATCCTGCCTCGGGCATGGATGTGTGTGATGTCCTTATGTTAGTTAGGTTTAAGTAGTTCTAAGCTCTAGGGGACTGCTGACCTCAGATGTTAAGTCCCATAGTGCTCAGAGCCATTTGAACCATCTGAGTAAACTAACATCTTCTCGTTTACAGAATTCTGGCAGGAGACTACTTCCAGTGTACATAGTGCGTTTTGTTGTTGTACTGTGCTCCGCTATCGCTTTTGCTTCGAATTAGCCATTGCTTCCGCCTTGTATTTGTGTACGCCATGGCTACGCCAGAAATATCACACAAGTCGCTCAGTTTCAGGCACAACAGATTCAACAACTTATGGAAGGTATGAAAAGACTCTTGGAGTTCCAAACAATCATAACAACATCGCTTCCTATTAACGGTACCGCGCCACAGCACTATACATCTGCCTGTGCATTGAAGTTCCGAGAACTCAACGCACAGCTTGGAGACTTGACTGACTATTTTGCACAGCTGTGGGCACACTTTTCAGCCTACCACATACAAGGTAGGCAGTGGCTTGCTAACATTCTTTCTAGTACTGGTGTTGAAACTTACCGGCTTTACTGTAAACTATGTCCTACAACTCGTCCTGCGAATGCTGCCTATGGCTGTTTTGTAGTAGCTGTAGAGAACCGCTTTGGCGAATAGTTTCATGTAGGAGGTGCGAGGTTTAATTTTTTTTAGACTGTGTAGGAGGCCAATGGATTGCAATTACGCAGGAGAAGTGTGGTTTGGGACTCTCATTTGGAATGGAAGGGGTGGGGTATATTACAGTTGATTGTATGGCTTGATTTCAGGTATGAATTCATGGTCTGTAAGCGGAAGGAAGTAAAAATTACCCTAGGAAGGGATGTCGATTGTGTAGGTATGTAAGAGAAGTGGACCACTGTAGAACATGATTTTCAAGGAACAGGGTTACAATGGTGCGTTGGAATTCGATTTTGCGAGTCATTGAATGGTTTGAAGAAGCATTGGAAATTTATGAGCTGGCACAAGAAATGAATGGTGGAGGAGAAATGGATAAGGAAAGAGCGGCGGAGTCATGGTATGAAAGGACTAGTAACACTCCGAAAGGGCGGAAAACCATGCAGCAGTTGCATACGCGAGGATGGGGTGTATGAAGGTGTGTACGGGCGTCTGATATCGTGGGGCTTAGTCCCCACGTTTGGCCAGTTAGTAGTTTTAGTTTATTGTGGGCCTCCCTTTCGATGGTTAGAAGTCTTTGCAGTATTATTGGAGAGGTACTATTGTTTAGTAAGTTGTTGTGATGTCATTCTTAAGGAAATAAGAAGGAAGAATAACCATTTGCAGTTCTTTTTTTTTTTTCTCTAAAGAAGTAACACAAAACGATAAGGAACAAATACTGTCTGGAACTACTACATTTCTGAAGTCCTAAAACACAACGTTATCCTCCCAGGCCTACGTTTTTATTGTTACAACATCGTTAGTGGGCTGCTAACGCGGCAAGCACCAATATGCGAGTACGAAATACGGCGGAACAGTACAGTATTAGCAAGAAGTCCTCAGCTGAAAGAACCTTCGATATTCTTGCAAGACGATTAAATGTTACTGTTTCGACAAGATAAAAATTTTCGACACATGGAGAATAACTTTCTATTCGTTTCAACTCTGTAAGCATCAACTGCTAAAAAGTAAGAAGAATTCGATGCGGCTGAAAATAAAAGTAGAACCACGTAGCTCAAACAACTCGCAGCTCGGGATCGATAACTAGTCTCACACAAAATGAGCCAATTAAAAGTGCAAAATCAACTGCATCGGATATCTAGGTAATATCTGATTAAACAGTGAGTCATTAGACCACACAGAAGACTTTGAATGATGCTGGCATTAATGGTAGGTCGTTCAGATGAAAACGTGCATTTCTGGCGTGAACCGGCTACTGTGGTTGTCCTCAGGATTACCTTATACTTTCCCACATGAAGTCAGACTGATTAAATTATTCGTAGAGGCAAGTTAACACTTCTATCGTCACATATTTCAATCTGACAGGAAGAACTGTCGGAGCATGGTACAATTAAAAAACAACCCGGCATTCACATTAAGGTTGTGTACAGAGTATACACGCAGATACATCAGTCGCTGGTGTACAGAGAGACATCAGCTTCCACGACGGAGGGAATCATCACAACCATGTGAGTTAGCCACCTTCGCCTACAAGCACTGCGTTTCGTGAGTATGGTTGGTCCAAGAAGGCCACGGCCGAATTTGATGTCCAGCTGAGCTGGTGCCCCGCCCTAATGACCTCGAAGCCGACGAGACGCTAAACTTTAACCTTTCCTGCTTCCTGTTGACGAAACAAGATACGTATGACAAATAGTGAAGTACATTGAGAACCTTAGCTTTCATGGATCGAAGCACTGTCGAGTATCACCAGTGCGTTTTATAACTAATGTGAGAAGAAAACAGTGTTATTCTAAATGCGTTGAAGTCTGTATAAAAACACAGAAACGCTGGGAAAGTAAAAGACTCGTTTATCGTGTGAACAGTCACGTGTATGAAACTGAAGCCAATCATTACACACAATTATTTTTTGTTTCTCTCTTTTCATTTTGCTACACTGCTCAGTCAATTTCCTATAGTTCTTAAACGTCAAACCGAGCATCAGACTTTTTGCTTCATAGACCAAAGTCCTGAATCCCGAAAACTTGTACAAGTCTCTACCAGAGAAATCATTCACCCAGATTTTCATTTATTTAACTTATTCTTTTGTAAGTTCAACTTCAGCTGAAATGGTATAAGTGATTGGTAGCATTGTCTTAAACGTCAATGTTTTGAACACATGTGAACTAGTACCTGCATAAAAAAACGACTATATGTTATTCAAGTTTTGTTGTTCATTTTCTGCAGTTATTTCTCTCGGTGGCCCGTTAATGTCACAAAAGGAATAGTGTTCTTTTTAGCTGAAAATGATGTGGAATTAGTGCATTTTGGTGAGAACTATTTTCTTTTGCGAATAGGTATGAAAGGTAATGTCTACTGGGAAACGATTGTGTGTGTGTGTGTGTGTGTGGGGGGGGGGGGGGGGGGGGTTGTTACTAAGGGTGAGAACACATCGTCGTGGAATTAATGAAGGAATACCTAAAGATACAAATAACAACTTACTTTCCTGTTTGTAACAAACTTGTGATGGAATTATTTTCACATGTAATTAGGTAATTGAAAGTTGCTTTCATAACATCAGCTAACTCTCATTGTGTTGGAATAAACAGCTGAGCATAATCTGCAGGAGAGAGGACTCCCACAAATGAAAATACAACGTACCGTATTTTAAGTGTTTCGTATCTTTAATACCTGAGGATTATACAGAATCACGCAGGCATTGACAGAATCAAGGAGGAATAGTCGCACTATTTTTATTGTTATTGTTCGATGAGAGTATCAGTGTCACAGTTGATTTTAATTCGTATGACTTTTGTAGTTTTGAAAATATCTTTCCTAAATTTTCGTTGCTGACTGCAGTCAAATAATTTAATTTGCACATCAGCATTGTTTGCTTTTGCTAGTACCTCGTTTTATGATCTGAACGCAACACTTCAGCCACTCTGTGCTTCAGCAGCTTTCACTACCATGCAGACAAACCTAATTTCATGTTTGTACACGCAAACGTGTATATGTACTGTATGTAATAGCTAACGTAACGTTGAAGTACAGTACGTTTATAAATAGCAAGCTTTAGCACTAACGCATGTGATGTTTCCATTAAAAAAAGCTTTTCCATTTAATGTAAAGCTTAAGATTCGTTGGGCTTTCTAAACATAATCGCGTTCAGACAGTCCAGCCACATTTCATTACTTTCAATGCGAATTAGCTGTATTGCATAACAAGGACGTACCCAGGATCTGAACTGGGGGGGGGGGGGGGGGGGGGGGCAGGTCATACTAGTCTCAGGAAGCAAGGACTTGAGACAATATACAGCACTTCTTATTAAATAAAACAGTAAACTAGTGAAAAACTGCGAACATCGTCTAGGGGCGGGGGGTCGCAGCTGCCCCCCCCCCCCCCCCCCCCCCCTCGCCCTAGGTACGCCCATGTTGCATACCGGTAATAACGTAACACTTTTTTTGCTAGGGTTAGCGAGGTAATACCTTTATATTGTCAATCAGAATAATGAATGTCTTAGATTTTATAACAGATTTGCATAAAATGAAACATTCGATCAGTTATAACGACGTATCACGTATGTTGACATTAAAACAGGTTTTACGTATTAAACAAACGAATGTCAGGCACGATTCAGTCACATGATACTGTAACATTGTTGACAAAAATTCTCTAACGTATTACAGCAGGGGGCCTACTGTACTTTATTCACTAATACCGTACTGTTCTCGGTGTTTACGTTAATTTTACCACAGATTTGTGAGTATTTGTTTTCAGTGAGGTTGCAATTTTATTGATTGTGAATACTTTTTGCCTGTACATAACTTCAATGAGTAAATCATTTACGATTGCTCACAGAGAAATTTGTTGGAATGTTAGGCTAGTAACGAGAATTCCCTGTCGCTCTTCATCTAATTTGCTCAGGAATATCAATGCTCACTACTGTAAATTTGCCCACTTTTTCATAAAAGACGATTGAGAGCACCTCACCGTCTCTACTATTATCAACATTTCCTATTATGGATGACTACAGAGCGCTTGGTAGAATGGGATTGGTCCATTGCGTGGTTGATTGATGTTACCATAAATACACTACGCGGGTTGGAAGTGCACTGTGGAGCAACGCAGCTGTTTAAGAGTGTGTAATAAAACGAAAGTCATGAATTAAGAACATTGTTAATAAATTGCTCGACAGTTTACAGTCACTTGGCGTAACCGAAAAGTTAGGCACATGTACGACGAATTTTATATATCAAGATACTGATTTGACTACGTAGTCAGTGGTCCTCTCCACAACAAACATTGCAGCAGCGAGTTAAACTACTGCTGCGCCACACTACTGCCTGCGAGAATTTTTAGAAGAATTGTCGTTGTAGTGAAAGACGAAGGACGTTCGTGACACGACTGAAGAGTGGGGATACAGTTTTAAAAAAAGTGTTTCGTACTCGTGAAGAAGCCTGTTCTCAGCTATGATGGGAATGAAGTAGTCGATAGATTATGGCATAAAATGATCATGGTGAGTGGAAAAAAATCATTATTTTGACTAACGTATTTACACTTTTACAGTTCCACTTTTTCTATCGCTGGTGCAATTACTGACATTTGAAATTTAATGGCCCCGTTAGAGCATGGTATGGCAACCGGCACATGGACGTTTTCGTGAGCATCTCATTCATGTTAGCAACACAGGAAAACACTTGTTCAGTTTATGCGTTTGGTTATAACGTAGTGAGTTTTGAAAGTAGGTTAATGTAGGTTATTCGCTTCCATCGTGTGACAAAACTCACCCCTGTGACACTGTGAACACACGTGGCTTTAATGACGCTGTGGAGTAACGAGATGCTGTAATATATTTTAAATTTCATTTCCAAACGTCACTGAAAATTTCATGTGTTATACTAAGCTCACAGGTTAGGGTAGTAAACGCGCACTCGAAACAACAAATAAATATTGGTCTGAGAAGTTTCGTGCCTAAGAGATTATCTGTAGAGAAGGACTAAAGTTTTTCCTTAATCCAGTACGTACATTTAAAAAAAGAAAAACCGTCGTTTAAATGCTTTTGGTTGCATAACTCTGGTTCCATCACAGTATGTGTTAGGGCGTTAAATGCTTCCTGTATTGAACGTTATGAAATAAAAATTTATAACTATAGCACAAAATAGCAATCAGCTGATCACATTCGAAGGCAAATCTATAGTACTGAAGTGCCTCCCGCTTGTGCCACTAGATGTCTCTGTAGAAAAAAGATGACTGTAGAAATTCGCATGCCTTTGACGCATAAGTAACAAATACCAAACGATAGCAAATTTGAATGTTGGTATTTTTCTGCAAATAGCATGCAATGTCTTGGGAACAGTACATAGGTAGCTTTAAGTGCGTATGGTGTAAGTAAGTTTCTAGGATCATTCTTACATTTAATTATAAACAGTGTCACGTACATTTATATTAAAAGTAGCGCTTATACGGAAGGCTAGGCAAGCTTCTACTATTTCCTATTTGGTACATAAAACGAAAAAGTTTGCTGCAGATGCTGTTTCCCTGTGCATGCAATCAGGCTAGCTTTTACAATAATTCTGCTTCAAAATATAGTTTCTTAAAAATTACTGGAAATGAATAGTTCTTCAGAATGACACAATTCATGAATGAAAATATCGCTTAGCTAAATTTATCATAGCGAGGGAGAACGTGGGACGCAGAGGGCAAGAACTTTACGGCACACAACCTTGGTACGGGGGGAAGATTGTTTTATGTAAATATGTGAGAGATTAATGCAAGTGGGGCAAATCCGACCAATAAAATGTATTACAAGCTAAAAAATAAACAAAAGAAACAGCTGCATGAGTGTTATGGGGAGACGCACTGACATAGGTTATTGTCTACAGGTACTGTAGACTTACTGCTTGCTATAAGCTCTTAGCTAAACTATTGTAGCAAAAAAGTAAACAATAATAAATTGCATTGCAAAAACTGATGCTTCAAAAGACAGTTTTGCACACAATGTGTGAACTTCCCAAGTAAACAAAAACAGCTGTTCAGTAGTACACAGAAGCCAAGAAAAGTGCTGGCACTGTGTAGTTGCATATGACTGACCAGGTTGCTGTATTTTGCCGAGTTGCTGTTATTTGAATAAATGGAAATGCATGAGACTGCAAGTGCCAATGAAATGACACATTCATTTTGCATTTTTACAGATTTTGTAAAATCCTAGCTAAAGTTTCTTTCCTGTAACCATATGGGAATACATAAGAACAATGTATACAAATATATAGTAAGAGAAGAATTGTCAATACTGACATGTTGTTGAAACTATGAATTTGTTATTAGTAAAACAGCAGCCTGTATTTCTTAAAACTTTTCTTGTGCAAGAGACATTGCCAGCAATTCAGAGTCGCTGTGAATAATTTATTCAGTTTCTCTGTGGCAGTCATATGCAGCATAAAATTTTACTATATACAGTTTTCTTGTTTAACATACAGTTAAAGTTAGTTTTCCAGAAAGAGAATTGAAGGGGAAGGTCTTTATCATAAAAACTTTTAAGTTTTTTGTGGTAGTTATATTTCATACTGGGATAAAGTTGTAAGTTGATTTACTGTGATTGTTATTCAAGATAGATATGTAATACAAGAGCTAATATTATGTAGGATATCCATCTAGAATTAGATGCTAATGAACTTTTGTAATTTTCCTCAGTCATTGCAGGCAGTTGCTCATTCAAAGGCCATGGATGCTTCCTTTCAAATTCCAGGACTAACCCTCCCCAGGCGCTAATGTCCAAGCTGTCTGCGCATCGTTAAATATTACAGCTATCACCACCTGATAATAAACTTCATTTGCATTGCTGCATTCATACTAACGAATTTGACTCACCAGTGGGATGATTGCTCAGAAGATTGTGTGTTCTGGGTCCAACAGTTATCTTCAAGTGAACAGTGCACATATGTTCCAGCTTTACTAGGCAGTGACAGTTGTTCATCTCGTTGAATATTCCATAAATTTAATTTTCTCACAGAGATCAGGCTGCATCCATTTGAAATATGAAATAACTTAAAATAATTTTGGGCCTTTTGCAATTGTTATAGTGTTTAAATTAGTCAAAAATATGTTTCAACTGTAGTTATTTGCTGTGGATTCTGAAATCCAGTATAAGGCAGCAAAAAGTGTCATTAAAGCTTGCAAGAGGTGCTTTTGCTTAAGTTTTTTTAAATAAAGTTTTGACAAGTTTCAGTAGACTGAACAGGAAAAAGCTATCACATTTTTATGTGGTTAAAAGAATTCAAACTACCATTTTAACTTTGTTTTTCAAAATATTCTTGACCTTACTGTTAAAAATAAAAATTATATTTTCTTATATTCATCTGTATAACATGATGCTTCTCTTTGTCTGAGAGTGCAGTTAATTTGTTAATAATTGAGTTTTTAATACTGTTATCTAACTGTGGACTGTAACAAATTTCACCATTTTGAGGAACAGCTTTTTCTGTTATGTACTTGTGTGTTTAAAAGTGGTGTGTATTCTAATACAATGTTGTTGAAAAAGTTTGTGCCTGCCCTGTGTTGTAGATGAAAAGATATTTAACTTATCCAGAGTAAATTGTATCATAACCTAATCTGGCACATTGGCCTACAGTTCCTAAAGTTTTCATATGAATGAATGAATAAATAAATCCTTTTGAAGTGTCAGTTTTTATTCAGCTTTGACATCCTTACTAATAGAGCAGTGCAGTTGTAATGTTACTAGATGTGATGTAATCCTGCTAAGTATGTGGCAACAGATTTTAAAACACATTTTTATGTTGCTAAAGTTTCAAGTTATGTGTTCTTGTGTACAGAACACAGTTTTCTGGAGAAGCAATGCACCTGTGATGCATGCACACAGTTGTAGGGTTTCTCTCATCAATAACACACACACACACACACACACACACACACACACACACACACACACACACACACACACACACACTTTTTACAGGTAGATCACAGCTGGCAAATGTTGAGTGCACCATATATGCTGTTATACTTTAAGTGGGCTGTTTCCTATTGGCACAAGTTGGTTTTTATTGAACAGTACACAACAAAATATGTATGGCTACAGCCTTTCCTTTCTCATTCCTGTTTCTCTGGTTAAGGACAGTAAAGCATTGAATGTTGTAATGAGGCATGCAGTGGTATCACTAGTATCTACTGAAATACAAAACTGTATTGCTCATACTGATTTATCTATAGAAAGAAAGCCTCTTAGTAAATCAGTGAAAGTTGGAATGAGGCATATAATTATATCTTTAGAAATAAAATAAAAAAATTGTACACACTACTGAAAACACAATAAATCGATGGCAGAAATAAGTAGAAAATGGACCAACACTAGCAAGTTGTTATGGGCTCAGAATCCTATAGAAATGATCATGATTACACTGGAGTCCTACAGCACTGTGGCACATTACATCAACACTGGACTGCTAGATGCATTTACAGCTTGATTGATAAAATGTTTCATATGCTTGTTGAATGTTGTTTGAAATGTAAATGTGAAACATTTTTGTGCAAAAATAAAAACCCACTTCTAACTCACTTGAGAACTGTGGTTGCTTAAATGAGGGGTTTGATCATAATAATGTTATGCTCATTAATAATGGTTTGCTTCTGGAAAGGGACTAACATAAAATTTTGGGATATATGCCTGAGGTGGATTTGGGAATCAGTGAAGCAAGTGGCTGTTGTTATCTAACATTGTGCTGACTTGCCTAATGGAGCAACTACTTTTTGTCTAATTGGAGGTAAATCTTCAACACAAGATTGAGAACTGCTTGCTTTGACTGATATTTTATTCTTGTTGAGTTTGTTGATGTTAAATGGCCATAGGTGACTAGCAGTTTTGTATTTCAGATGATTCCACTATGAATTGAAGTATCAGAATTACTATACAATTTATTTTGAAATGAGCTACTTGAGACCTGAAAGGAAATAGCCATAAAAACATGAGTAGTCAGTAGCAAAAAAAAAAACTTTTAATGCTGTTTGTGCTATCTTTTGCTTAAAATTAGAAATAAGCATGTTAGTGCATAGTTGTATTTATGCTGTCCCTGCAGGATGATAGCTTGCAGGTCAGCAGACAGAAACATGACATTCTATTTCATAGCCTTCAGTACCTAGCTTTTGAGTTATATAATACTGTGAAATATTTTATTAACATATCCTCATTTATATGTGGAGGAAGATATCCCCTTGCTTACCTGCTCTTGTGGAAATTGACAAAATGACATTTTGAAATTGGCCTGTTGTCTATGCTTCCATACATGCTTAAAGATAGACATTGAGAGCTGTTTGCATTTTTGTATTTACTGAAGTAGTCTCTTGTAGTTTGCCTGAGATATACTTTATCTACATTTATATAGCTGCATTTCAACTTGTATAGCTAACAAGATCACAATTACAATGTTTGTTACAGTGTTAAGTTTTCACTGAAATATGAATAGTTTGAAAGTAATGTTTCAAGTCTATTAAAGATGTTCAACTACTACTATAAATTCCATGTATTAGGAGCAGAGATGTTAGATTTATCATCCATGAGCAAATAGTTTATTTTAATAAAGAGGATTGGCAGTAGTTAACTTACAGGTAAAGGTTTTAAGTGCTATGATACCCACAAGTTAGACAAAAACAGCAATAATCTGTGAAACATGTAGTATACATGCTGATTACTGGTACTGCAGAACATTAAATTTGTGGAAAAATTGCATTTATTGATTGCAATCATTATTGTAATTATAGACACACAGTGTTATTTGTATCATTTACTACAAATCTTTTTTGTTGGTGCCATAATGGGCTTGCTGTGAAACTAAAATTGCACTGTTACATGTATGGTAATTATGTGAAGTTGAGGGGCTACATGCCACATTCTCTAAAAAATAAATAAAAATTGATAAAACATGTAAGTTTGCCCCCTCTGCTGTTTGTATTTATATTACTTTCTGTTTCACTACTGCACTCTATGCTAATAATGTAATGATACAATGCCATGTACTTCCTTTATTTGGAAATAACAAGCATGATGAGATTAACAGTGATAACAGTTAACTAGTATTTTTTAATTTTTCTTCAGACATAATTTTATTATTGAACAGCAAACATTAATCACTCAGTAATGAATATGCACATGAAATATGATTTTCTTCTCAAGAATTTTAAACCTCTTTAGTCAGCAGTGAGGTGTAACCAATAGTTTAATGGCACACCTGGATGATCATAGCTTTTAATGAAACATTCATTTTTAACTAAAAACAAATCCATCTGTATAGAAGTACTGAGTACCTGGTGGGTTGTATTTGTTTTCATATATTCTTTGATAATGTGCAGTTTTTTCTAATCATAAAAACAAATGTTGAAGGAAAAAAAAAGAAACAATGTCATTTCACTCAATACATCCAACTAAGGCAGTTACTTCGACAATGGTATATGACTTCAGTAAGATAGTTGTTCCCCCTTAATAGTTCATTTTCATATGGAGTGCAGACCAAGAAAGCAGCCTTATTTTTAATTGATAACAGGCTAATCAGTTGTACAGACTGAGAGTAGTTGGTATACCACATATTATTTTAAATAATTATGAGAGGGGACAAGACTGTGCACATGCTAATTGTAATTGCAGTAAGGAGCAAATTAAATTCATGTAAAACTGTGCAGAATACTAGTAGATGAGCTATCTGCAGTAGTTACCATAAAAAAGATGGGGAAGTTTGCTAAGAGAAAATATTTAGTTTAAAGCCCCCCCACCCTCCCCTTCCCCCTGTTAAAAGTTCTGTAGAACAGTGTTTACAGGTTGAGCCATCAGCCCCTTTTATATAAAATGCATTATCAGACCAGCATACTTTATATTTTAAGCCTGTGTGTTTCCTTTGTTTCATAATACTAAAGATAAAGCTTTCATGCTGTGTTGGTTGCTGGCAGAAAATTTCTGGTTCTAGAATCTCTCAATCAGCTTCAAATGAATTCTGCAGTAGAATATACTAAACTGTATGGCATAAACTGTTTTAGTAGTCTGAATGTGATGCTGGTGCAGATGGATCTGTAAACGAGGTAAAGAAGGTAAAACTGTCCTCAACCTGAAGGTTTATTTCAAAAACAGTGTTTTGGTAGTCATGATACTATAGGGAGTGGTATACTGTACTGTTGCCTTTCTCCAACCTTTCGAACTTACTGAACAAGCCAGTTACATGTAGATGTACACTTTAACATGTGTTTTGAACCATGGAGCATCTTCGGATTTTTCCAAATTGATGAACTATTGCCGGAGATGGCACAATTGATAAAAAAAAAAAAAAAAACTGAGGACTTTCGGATTTTATCCACCAACCCTTAACTAGTTGATATTATATTTGTTATGTCTTCATTGGTTAGGGTCATACTTCTCCACTTTCACCACCAGACATTTATTACGGAAAAAAAATTTTCTGGACTAAAGCAAATGAGGTACTCTGGGTCCACTTTGGAACTACCATTTTCAGGAGGATCCTTAATCTTATGATGGGTAATCCTACTCGGAGAGAGTTTTTATCTTGCAGTAAATTCGGTGAAGTGATTTCTGCTTAGTGAGTTTCCGAGCATAGGGTTTACGAACCATTACTTCCTCCACAGTTAGTAAGTTAAAAATATGCAAGAGAGAAACTCGTGCTCAAACAAAGATTTTTCTAACTACTTAAATTGTATGTTATAGAATGCATATCGAAGGATAACGGTAGATGGTTTAGTTCTCAGAGTGGTAACACAAAATTGTTAATATTCTCTTTTAAAAAGTAAAGCAATAATACAGTTCCTCTCTCTCTCTCTCTCTCTCTCTCTCTCTCTCTCTCTCTCTCTATCTATCTCTCTCTCTCTCTCTCTCTCTCTCTCTCTCTCTCTCCCCCTCTCTCTCCATCTCCCTCCCCCCCCCCCCCGCCCCCTCCAACACACCTGAAAACTTTATTTAGTGAAAATGGCACAGAGCATCAGTTGTATGTGTTTGACCTAGCTGCTGTGGTTTAAGAATTAGTTGTTTGTGGTTAGCAGACTAGAACCAAAACTGCTTAATCAACTTAGTGTAAGAATCATATTTTAATTTCATTTTATTCATTCAGGTGTCAACTCACTGTGAAGTAGGATTTGTCATCAGAATACAATGAAAATCAATAACATAACTATAAAGTTACATAAAATACAAACAAATGTTTGTATGTGGATAATCGCCTCCACAGCCGAGGTTGCTAGACTGAAGTAAGCTGTTCCAAATCCAAGTAGTACATGAAATTTTCACTTCCAGTATTTGACCTGCAAGGGGAGGAGAGGAGGTGACCCAGAGTTTTCACTCACCAGCCTTTGTGCCAATGTCCTGGATTAAATTCCAAACCTCTGTGTGGTGTCTCACAAAGTGAGGACATGTAATTTTGTTGGTGGTGATCTATCCATTGGATGGGAATGTTAAGCTCGGCAGTCTCTTGAGTGCTTTTCAAGATGAATGGGCTACATGCCAGCACAAAGTTTGACCCTCTTCCTTCCCTTCATCCGTGACAACTCAGATCCAACACTGCAGTGTATGGCACTCATCACTGTCATCCACAGGCCACAGCCACACACATGACACATCATAACAAGTGAGGTAGGCAACAGCAAACCACCTCCATTAGGACATTGCCATGAACTGCAATGCAGAATTATCACATCTGCTCTCCCTATGCTCATTATCTGAGTACTGGACTATTTATTATTTTATGAAAATAGAACTGTTGGTTGTCTGTGTCCTTGTTGAAGGGAACATCCCAGAATTTGCCCAAAATGATTTAGGAAGAGCACTGAAAACTTAAATCATTGTTGCTGGACTGGATGAATAACATGGCTTGGATCTAAGGGGTCAGTCTCTCAACAACTGTAATGCCTCATTTGGTGGGGTTGTATTGTGCAGTGTTACACTTTGTCTTCTGAATGATGGACATGAAGAGGAAGGAAAGGTGTAGTCTGAAAGTAACAAGGAAATTTTGTCTGTAAAACTAGTAACTACTTTTCTCTCCATCAGATTTTCTCTAAGTGAATGGTACCTAACAAAAGTTGCAGGCAGTTAATTAAATCGGTACCCCAGATTGTTAATAGTGAGTGAAACTTAAGAAACTGTTAGTTCAAAATGGGCTGAAAAAGTACCATTAACAATGTGTGTAAAAGTAGAGTTAACAAATTTGAATAGCTTCATAGTGAACTTCACCTGCTGGTGCATTGAGCAAATTCTCACTATGAACTGAGAGTTTTGAGTTACATGGAACTACCAGTGCAGGAGAAAAGGATGGTGTGGCATTGCTGTTGGAGGAACCAATTGTACATTTTGCTTGTCTCTGTTACAAAAAAAGGGGAGGGAGATAGAATTAGTAGAAAGTGTGAGTTGGATTTGTTGTCAGTGAGTATTGCCAAACTGTTTTGTCCAAATTGGCCCATAGTGTTTGATACTGATTACACATGTGTAAGTGCCTGATTCGTGCAATATTAATTTGTTCTCTCCCCTCCCCCCCCCCCCCCCCCCTCCTCCCTTTTTCTGAAAGTATGCTGTCTGTTCATAGAACAGTTAGGTCGGGTTGAGGGAATTTTATGTTGGAGAAAGGTAAGTACAGCAGCTGCTAACCCTTAAATATGTAAGATATGAAACAGTACCAGAGAAAACTATCAAACATCAGCAGTTTTGACGTACTGCGTCCCTCCCACTTTCACAACAGCATCCAATGTGAACAAATTGTTCATTCAATGTGGTGACAAGTTGATGTACGAGCTAAGGTACCAACCCATCGTATATGCGTGTATTAATTGTGAAAATAAAATTTTAAGTGATATTTTTAGTTGATCTTAATGTTTGTTTCTGAACTTGCCCATTCAGATAACGTTTTCTGTCATGAAGACATTGTGTTACACTAAAATAAAATTTCCTCTTTCATTTTCATAGATGTGATGGTTCTGGCGCTTTCCATCAAAGTAGAACCAAAGAAGTAATGTTAATTTAATACTTGTTGAATACTAACGGAAGTTAACTGGTTAAATTTACTGCTTTGGAAGCAGATTATTTTATTTAGCGCTCTTAGCTATGGAAAAAGGTTTTTTCCCTGAGCTTGAAGGCATTGTAATTCCCGGTTTCCAGGCGAACTAAAAAGAAAAACTGTTCAATATTAAATGTTAATCAATTACTCCATTACACTGTTCCACGAAATGGAAATTATTCTTCGGTAATACGGTTTGTTTGTTTGTTTATTTATTTATTTATTTATTTATTTATTTATTTATTTATTTATTTATTTTTAAAGAAGATGAATCTGTGGCTAAAGAGTTCACTTGCTTTTCAAAGGATGAAATCAATGGACAGATCTTGTCACTTGCATTTGTCTTTCGTTGTGCTTGCTTCAAGTTGCAAGGATCTAGTCTCGATTCTTCGGTTAACAATGTAGCATACTACCATACGGTGCCCTTTGAAAACCTTGCAGCTTGGTTATTAGTTATGCCTTGCGGAATGACAACACGAGCAGTGGAGTGCATCGAAACCACGATCGACGACTGTACTGGGCGATTCTCGTATATAATGTTAAAGTAGGCAGTTAGACATGGAAGTCAGAAGTGGGAGCTTCGGCTGGTCAAGCGATTAGAATAAATAGCATTCTGTGATTTTCATTTCTGACCAAGCCCTGCATATACCATAAATTTGGACGTACCTGTAATCGGTGATGACGAGTAGGTGCGGTCCCCTTGGTAACAGTATGAGTGTGTGTATTGTACATACATAAGAACTAATCAAAACAAGTTAAAGGGGGACTAACCAGTCATACTACCCTACTGCTATCATGAAGTCCATGATGTCGATGTCGTTTGTATCGTGCTGAGTTTTTCTGTGCTTCCGGAGCATTTAGTGAAACGCAGAGATTTGTAATGATTCCACTTCAGAAGGTTGTCATAGTAGCGGGCTTGCTGAGAAACGTGTGGAATTAACTTCTAATAATTAAACTCTAGTGATTTGGTTGAACTCGTATAAAGGTGATCTTTAGTAAATTGCGTTCGACGTTGAGATTTTCTTTTTAGTATTTCTACTTCCAAAACGTGAAAAATATTTTATACACGGAAGTAACTTGGAGAGTAACTTAGAAGTGTATGAATAGCACATCCTATTTGTGTTTTTACGTCTTTGATTATGATCGTACGTGTTATCCTTTGAGCTGAAGATAGGTAAAGAAACAATTAACACAGATCTCAGCTGACAGTCAGCGCAGATAATGTTGCCACAAATTAGGGCAAAGTCTGGGTCACACGCATGGAAGTTATTTTAATAGTAGACTCTTTCTGCTACAATCTACTGTACGCAAAGAGTGTTTCTGATCGCGAAGCTGACGAATATGAGGTAAAGGTGAGAGTAAAGAAAGATAGAAAAATTGTGTATATGACGAAAAACTTGAGCAAATGCGTCGAAAGGAAATTTACAAAATGGAAAGATTGAAGAAACCGGTACGGAAAAAAATGTTCAAGAGTTTTGAACTTGGCCTCTGAGAAGGTGTCAACTGGTGAAGACTTTTTTCGTGGGATCAGTTACAGCGAATGACCTGGTCAAGAAAGAGGGTCTTTTCATCTCTATCCAATTTATCAGGTAAGTGAGGTCAAGGTTTTAGTGAGCTCCTGATGCAAAATCAGCTGGGTCATCTCGTTGAACCGTCTTGTTGAACCACAGATACCAACGAGAATGAAGGGGGACATGCTCCGATACCAGTAACTGGAATGGATGCATTTTTCCCCTAATAAAAGGTAGGAATGCCACGGTCCTATTAAATTAGTCACTGGCACGTTTGGTATGTTGCTTCTACCGCTCTGACTCGATGTGAATCCTGCGTTATGACCGTTAGACATTAGTCTATCTGTGATGATCTTGAAGGTCACCATCTTTCATGAATCGTCAGTGGAAAGGGTTATATCTATAACACTACAAATGTGTTGTATGACATAAAGTATGATTTATGAATGAGTGGGTGGCGATGTATGAACCTTGCGTGGAGAGTTGGTGATCAAAATACGGATTCTGTAGAACTGTACAGTGCTCGTCACACAGCATATTCTGCTGGAGTGCTTGTTGGAGGCTTCCCGACCAAATATTTACCACCTTTCATTCGAGGTAATGGTTACTGATGTTGTTGAGAGTTCGAAAGCAGAGCCTTGGCCGCTGTGCGATCTCTCATCATTTCTACTATCAGTATGCAGGGCCTGCTGGCAGTGTGACAAATGCTTTCCGTGGAAAGAAAATAGCATTGAATGAATACAGATACGTGTACATATACGCGAAACTATCTTACAAGTCATATAGTAGCCTGCACAACAGCACAGCTCACTTTAACCCACGTCACAATTTGATTTACTGGTATCTGGTTTGCTAGCACCATCTTCAATCGTCATAGCTCAACTGTTGATAGTTATAGGTGCAATGTGGTCCTTAGTCAAGGGCTTGTCATCGAAATGACCGCGCTTCGTGCAATCATTGAAAGTCTTGGCTCCATCGTATGAAACGTCTAATTGAATGGCTGGTATGTAGATTATTAGCTTCACAATCCTTCATCTCTCTGGCTGTGTAGCCTTTGTGTTTGCTTTTGTATACACAAGCGCAGTATGTGCATATTTGTAGTCAAATACTTAATTTTATTCGTACTTAACAGGTCTCTTCCATAACTTGTAAACGCGGATGTTATAAACCTTCTACACGGCTACAGACTTCGTCGATATAAAAACACGATTACGATTGCGTCAACAGTAGGAAGTGATTGTCTTTTATTTCAGGCGAATGATTGCCGGCGCTGTATGATTTAGTTTTAATGTACTATAAAAGTAACTCCTCCTGGTGCCTGACATACACTACTGGCCATTAAAATTGCTGCACCAAGAAGAAATGCAGATAATAAACGGACAACTATATTATACTAGAACTGACAAGTGATTACATTTTCACGCAATTTGGGTGCATAGATCCTGAGAAATCAGTACCCAGAACAACCACGTCTGGCCGCTATAACGGCCATGATATGCCTGGGCATTGAGTCACACAGAGCTCGGATGGCATGTAAAGGTACACCTGCCTTTGCAGCTTCAACACGATGCCACAGTTCATCAAGAGTAGTGACTGGCGTATTGTGACGAGCCAGTTGCTCGGCCACCATTATCAGACGTTTTCAATTGGTGAGAGATCTGTAGAATGTGCTGGCCAGGGCAGGAGTCGAACATTTTCTGTATCCAGAAAAGCCCGTACAGGACTTGCAACATACGGTCGTGCATTATCCTGCTTGCATGTAGGGTTTCGCAGGGATTGAATGAAGGGTAGAGCCACGGGTCGTAATACATCTGAAATGTAGCGTACACTGTTCAAAGTGCCGTCAGTGCGAACAAGAGGTTGCCGAGAAATGTAACCAATGGCACCCCATACCATCACGCCGGGTGATACGCCAGTATGGCGATGACAAATACACGCTTCCAATGTGCGTTCACCACGATGTCGCGAAACACGGCTTCGACCATCATGATGCTGTAAACAGAACCTGGATTCATCCGAAACAATCACGTTTTGCCATTCGTACACCCAGGTTCGTCGATGAGTACACCATCGTAGGCGCTCCTGTCTGTGATGCGGCGTCAAGGGTATCCGTAGCCATGGTCTCCGAGCTGATAGTCCATGCTGCTGCAAACGTCGTCGAACTGTTCGTGCAGATGGTTGTTGTCTTGCAAACGTCCCTATCGAAACGTGGCTGCACGATCCGTTACAGCCATGCGCCTAAGATGCCTGTCACCTCGACTGCTAGGGATACGAGGCCGTTGTGATCAGCACGGCGTTCCGTATTACCCTCCTGAACCCACCGATTCCATATTGTGCTAACAGTCATTGGATCTCGACCAACGCGAGCAGCAATGTCGTGATACGATAAACCGCAATCGTGATAGGCTACCATCCGACCTTTAACAAAATCGGAAACGTGATGATACGCATTTCTCCTCCTTACACGAGGCATCACAACAACGTTTCACCAGGCAACGCCGGTCAACTGCTGTTTGTGTATGAGAAATCGGTTGGAAACCTTCTTCATGTCAGCACGTTGTAGGTGTCGCCACCGGCGCCAACCTTGTGTGTATGCTCTGAAAAGCTGATCATTTGCATATCATAGCATCTTCTTCCTGTCGGTTAAATTTCGTGTCTGTAGCACGCCATCTTCGTGGTGTAGCAATTTTAATGGCCAGTAGTGTACTTTCACTTGGCCTGTCCCCTAATAAATGACAGTATTTCAGGGTGAAGTACTGTGATGCTGTTCCACACTGCTGCCAGAATATTTAAACAGAAGTTAAAGACACACATTGCTTAAACGACGTCATTTTTCGCTTTTGACCGTAACTGTTTTTAGCCTCAGGTTGACTGACTTCACCCTTCATGTAAATAACACAAATCTACGTAACATTTTTTTTTTTTTTTTTTTACAATGTCGTTCAGTGTGTTACCGTCAAGGGTGACACCGTCTTTGTGCCGCAATATGACATCGAATCTTATGCTCGACACTGACTTACAAGCCGAAACTGTAATAGCACACTAAAAGGAGTTACAACCAAAAGTGTAAAATGACGCCATTTAAAGAATTAATGCAGGCTATGGACCTGCATTACAAAAAGTTAAGATTGTTAAGTTACGACCGCTTACAGGGCGCTGATAACCTTGTTGTTGTGCGCACTAAAACACTAATCATCATCATCAACGACCGCTTACCTAATACCGTTTACTTCCTCCCTTCGCCTCCCACAAAGAAGCGACCACAACTGAAGGTGGTGTTCTGAAATGTCAGTTATAGTATTGGTAACCACTCTGTCTGCAGTATGGCGTTTAATGTCACTGTAGAAGTGAGAGATGAGTAGGTTGACGAAACGTGCCGAGTAACCGAATACGCCATTCCAAGGAGTTTCACAAATGCACAATATTTTTGGGAAATGGTGTGTATGAAGGATAGGAAGAGCAGATGGGCACGCAAGTCTTTCATAGTCTTCTTAATATTCTTTGTCGGAGGGTTATAGTGTACGAGGAAATGGAGGTACCCATAACAGCCCATTCATCATAATTGATGTTATTTGCGATTTGAAACTTCAGTTTCATGGCATATATCGCCACTACAGTCCTCTATCGCTTACACTGGGCGCTCTGGCGTCATTTAGCTGTTGCCAAACACACAGTTCATCTGTCCTCTGAAGGACACACAAATGATTTAGTCTCCCCACTCACCCACATATCTACTGGCTAGA
Source organism: Schistocerca gregaria (assembly GCF_023897955.1). Classification (NCBI taxonomy): domain Eukaryota; kingdom Metazoa; phylum Arthropoda; class Insecta; order Orthoptera; family Acrididae; genus Schistocerca; species Schistocerca gregaria. The sequence continues at coordinate 177,639,127 of NC_064931.1, read as the reverse complement.
CTTCCTTACCCTCGAACTTTTTCTTCTAGTGGAGGAGATTAGTGTTTAAAGTCCCATTGATAACGAGGTCATTAGAAACATAAGGAGTAATGAAGAGAGGGGTGGGGAGGGGGGGGGGGGGAGAGGGTCAGAGAGGAAACCGTGAATGAGGAAAAGGAGGAATTGAATTATGGAACTGGAATAGAATCAGAAATGGAGGAAGAGGAAGTAGCACCGTCAGGCTTAGAGGAAGTGCAGAACGCAATTGAAAACTTCAAGGATAATAAAGCAGCAGGAGAAGACGGCATAAAGGCGGAGTTGTTAAAATTTGGGGGAAAGAAGATGGAGACAGCTATTAATGAATTAATAAAGGAAATATGGATTACAGAAGAAATTCCCAAGGATGGGAATCTGCCCATTTTATAAGACAGGTGACAAGGCAGAGTGCAGCAGTTACTCGGGTTTCGACACAACATATAAGGTGTTTAGCAAGATTTTAGCCTCTCGGCTAGAATATCGGGTGGTAACGATGCTGGGGGATTAACAGACTGGATGCAGGGACATATATCCGCAGTGGTCGTGATACTTCTATTGGGCCAAACGCTAGAGAAATTTTACGAATATGACAAGCAACAGCATCAGTTGTACTTTGATTTTAAGCAAGCATACCACGGCCTAGGCAGGAATAAGATTTTCCAATGTATGAAGGATTTTAGAATCCTAATAAAATTAGCGACTTTGACCGAAATGACAATGATAGCAACAGTTTGCAAGGTCAGAATAGAGCAAGAGTTGTCGCGAGAGAGCCATGTAGAGAGAGGATGCAGCAGGGATAATAAAGCAGCAGGAGAAGACGGCATAAAGGCGGAGTTGTTAAAATTTGGGGGAAAGAAGATGGAGACAGCTATTAATGAATTAATAAAGGAAATATGGATTACAGAAGAAATTCCCAAGGATGGGAATCTGCCCATTTTATAAGACAGGTGACAAGGCAGAGTGCAGCAGTTACTCGGGTTTCGACACAACATATAAGGTGTTTAGCAAGATTTTAGCCTCTCGGCTAGAATATCGGGTGGTAACGATGCTGGGGGATTAACAGACTGGATGCAGGGACATATATCCGCAGTGGTCGTGATACTTCTATTGGGCCAAACGCTAGAGAAATTTTACGAATATGACAAGCAACAGCATCAGTTGTACTTTGATTTTAAGCAAGCATACCACGGCCTAGGCAGGAATAAGATTTTCCAATGTATGAAGGATTTTAGAATCCTAATAAAATTAGCGACTTTGACCGAAATGACAATGATAGCAACAGTTTGCAAGGTCAGAATAGAGCAAGAGTTGTCGCGAGAGAGCCATGTAGAGAGAGGATGCAGCAGGGACGTGTGATCTCTGCGCTACTCTCTAATTTAGAAGTGGAGCAGTTAATTCGGCAAATGTCAACAAATACAGGGGGAACAGTATTTAACTGACAGATCCAGGTGGTGGAATACGCTGACGATGTTGCATTAATTGCAAGGAATGGCAGAGATTCGAAGGACAATTATGCTGCCTTGGAAGGAGCAGCGGTGAAACAAAGGCTGTATGTTCATGTGAGACCCTAGTGAGAATAGAGGAGAGACTTCAATGAAAATATATAGGAAAGAGTACCGAAAGGTGGAAAAGCTTCGATAATAACAGAAGATGAAGAGGACAACAGGTAATTCAAGAAAGAACAGCAAGTGGAAACCGATGTTGTTGTTCCTTTCAGAATGAATTCAAGCCAGAAATGTTTACAGGAATACAAAAATCCAAATGTATTTAACTAAATTAAGACCTAGAGCAATGTTTGCATCGGAAAGCTGGGTGATGACTACAAAGGAAGAAAGCTAGTTCTTGAGATGGGAAATGAAGATTTTGGCAAAGAAATTTGGGGCAGTGGGAGAGAAAGGAAGTTAGAGAATAAGGACAAACACTTTTTGGGCATATGAATATTGTAGGGAAAATCGAGCAAGAAATAATAAGATGAGCTGGTCATGTACAGAGAATGCCAGAATCACGAAGTGTTAACAAAGTTTCCAGAATAAAAAAGCTGTGAGGACGGGTCAAGATGTGGGACACAGTTTTAATCTGCCAGGAAATTTTGTTAAGAAAATGTTTATAGGAAATCCTGAGGGGAGGAAGAGAAGGGGAAGACCAGCAAAATGATTTGCACGAATACCTCAAAGAAATGGGAGCAAGGAATTGGAACGTAATGGACAGAGAAGAATGGAGGCTGATGACAAAGGAGGCCAACGCTCTTCAGGGACAAGTAAGTAAGTAAATACCCAACAAAAGGGTCTTTACAAATCTCTTCTTTGTGTGGAAGTTCATGCACATGTTCATCAAAAGGTTCTTCTTATTTTGGAAGGCGCTCTTGGCCAAAGCTATTCCTTTATTTATTTCCCTGAGACATCACATTGCTACCGAGATGACGAAATTCGATTGCTTCCTCGACTTGCTCACTATGCGAAATCCGATTGCTTTCTCGAGTTGCTCACTGCCGATTCTCATGTCAGTCGTACACCCACCTCCTTTCTTGTCTATAACGATGACTTTAACCTTCTTGGTATTTATTTTTATTTTTGTTATCCCTTGATTTAAGACCCTATACATTTTGGGTTTTTTTTGTCTGAACCTGTCACTATTGCATTGTCATCGGCAGATCTGATGTAAACCTAATAAAACTCAACTCCGTCCGAACAGGCCTTGGAAGGACCATCGGTACCGACGGTCGCCGTGTCATCCTCAGCCCACAGGCGTCACTGGATTCGGTTATGGAGGGTCATGTGGTCAGTACACCGCTCTCCCGGCCGTATGTCAGTTTACGAGCCCGGTGCCGCTACTTATCAATCAAGTAGCTCCTCAGTGTGCCTCACAAGGGCTGAGTGCATCCCGCTTCCCAACAGCGCTCGGCAGACAGGATGGTCAACCATCCAAGTGCTAGCCGATGTAAATCTAATGCCTACCATTAATTTTGATTCCACTTGGTTTTTCTTGCACTGTTGTTACTGCCTCCTCGATGAACCTATTTAAAGTAAGTAAGGTGACAGAGGCATTGTAGTCTCACTCCTCTTCAGATTTTTGCTTCTTTCTTGGTACCATTAATATCCAGTTTGTATATACTAAAAATTAATCACCTGTCCCCCCCCCCTTCCCCCCCCCCCCCCCCCCCCCCCAGTGAGGTCTTACCTTGCGGTTCAAATTTCCGTCTGGCCATCCAGTTAAGATTTTCTGTGATTTGCCTATATCGCTTAAGACGAATAATGGGTTTGTTCCTCTGAAAGAATACGGCCGATTTCCTTATCCATTCCGAGCTTATGCTATATCTGTAATTAAATCTTCGTTGATGGGAAGTTAAACTCAAGTATTCTTTCCTTCCTTCCCGAAAATCATCTTCTGCTTGAGTGCCATGTTGGAAAACACACGACATGTGCTAAGAGAATCACCATCACCCCCCGAGTAACATGAATGAAGCAGACTTACTTCTTATTTTTAGAGTTAAGTCTGTTTCGTTTATACACTCCTGGAAATTGAAATAAGAACACCGTGAATTCATTGTCCCAGGAAGGGGAAACTTTATTGACACATTCCTGGGGTCAGATACATCACATGATCACACTGACAGAACCACAGGCACATAGACACAGGCAACAGAGCATGCACAATGTCGGCACTAGTACAGTGTATATCCACCTTTCGCAGCAATGCAGGCTGCTATTCTCCCATGGAGACGATCGTAGAGATGCTGGATGTAGTCCTGTGGAACGGCTTGTCATGCCATTTCCACCTGGCGCCTAAGTTGGACCAGCGTTCGTGCTGGACGTGCAGATCGCGTGAGACGACGCTTCATCCAGTCCCAAACATGCTCAATGGGGGACAGATCCGGAGATATTGCTGGCCAGGGTAGTTGACTTACACATTCTACAGCACGTTGGGTGGCACGGGATACATGCGGACGTGCATTGTCCTGTTGGAACAGCAAGTTCCCTTGCCGGTCTAGGAATGGTAGAACGATGGGTTCGATGACGGTTTGGATGTACCGTGCACTATTCAGTGTCCCCTCGACGATCACCAGAGGTGTACGGCCAGTGTAGGAGATCGCTCCCCACACCATGATGCCGGGTGTTGGCCCTGTGTGCCTCGGTCGTATGCAGTCCTGATTGTGGCGCTCACCTGCACGGCGCCAAACACGCATACGACCCTCATTGGCACCAAGGCAGAAGCGACTCTCATCGCTGAAGACGACACGTCTCAATTCGTCCCTCCATTCACGCCTGTCGCGACACCACTGGAGGCGGGCTGCACGATGTTGGGTCGTGAGTGGAAGACGGCCTAACGGTGTGCGGGACCGTAGCCCAGCTTCATGGAGACGGTTGCGAATGGTCCTCGCCGATACCCCAGCAGCAACAGTGTCCCTAATTTGCTGGGAAGTGGCGGTGCGGTCCCCTACGGCACTGCGTAGGATCCTACGGTGTTGGCGTGCATCCGTGCGTCGCTGCGGTCCGGTCCCAGGTCGACGGGCACGTGCACCTTCCGCCGACCACTGGCGACAACATCGATGTACTGTGGAGACCTCACGCCCCACGTGTTGAGCAATTCGGCGGTACGTCCACCTGGCCTCCCGCATGCCCACTATACGCCCTCGCTCAAAGTCCGTCAACTGCACATACGGTTCACGTGCACGCTGTCGCGGCATGCTACCAGTGTTAAAGACTGCGATGGAGCTCCGTATGCCACGGCAAACTGGCTGACACTGACGGCGGCGGTGCACAAATGCTGCGCAGCTAGCGCCATTCGACGGCCAACACCGCGGTTCCTGGTGTGTCCGCTGTGCCGTGCGTGTGATCATTGCTTGTACAGCACTCTCGCAGTGTCCGGAGCAAGTATGGTGGGTCTGACACACCGGTGTCAATGTGTTCTTTTTTCCATTTCCAGGAGTGTATATTGAGAGAGTGACAATGATCTTTGCAGATCAGAGTTCGTGGCATAATAAAGAGATCCACTTAGCAGTCCTCGGATGCTTTCCAACATTAGTTTAATAAAATGCATTTCAACTGTGGAGTGCCACCTATCGAAAATACAACTTTCCACATTTCTTTTATGCTCTCTGTCTTCCACATCTTCTTCTCGGGCTTCCCTTTACATATTGCAGTGGTGGTAAACAATCTCACTTCCTGTCAATAGCAAAATAACTACCTATACTCTTTGAATTGTGACGTGAATCACATCTAAGCCAGGAAAGTGGTCACGTTTTAGTCTTTGCCCGGCTCAGCTGGTTGTTGCCAGAGTAGGTAACTTAGGAAATGGCATGTGAAAGAATATGCCGTTGGGAGAAAGCTTGCATCCAATATCTGTGCTGCTCTTGTTCAGACTGCATATGCTTGTTTCGTTACCCTTTCTTGAAAATAGAGGCGCCTTGAGAGCGAGAAAGCATTAATATTTCCTGCGCCATCTAATAATGCTGCCTTGCTCCAGTACTGACTTTCAGTCACGAAGCTTTTTTAATCGCTATGCGTCCGATAAACAAACCAACCGCGTTGTTGGTGACAGGTGACTACAATAATTCAGATAAATTAAAGAAAAGTCACAAAGGAAAGGATAACTCAGAAATTTATGTGCCGGTTGTTATTAAAGCTGGCCCGTGTAGGGCACACGAAACTTTATAAATAGAAAATAGAAACACAGTGTCAAAGGATGAATATTCGACCTAAGAATATGTTTGGAATGTAACCATGTTATATAAGTCTGGTGTGACACAAATAATGTCCACATGTAGCGTGATTACTCCAGCAGTAATACACCGCATGCAGCGCTGTGTTATGACTTTAATGAGCACCATAGAAAATGAATACCACTCTTTCAAAACTGCTCTTGGCTGACAAAAATAATCGGAGGTGAGTTACGCCAACTGAAAGCAACCTAAACTTTCTCCGTAGGAGTCACTGCAGGAAATTGTAATGGCCAAATTGTGCACTGAGTTGTTTCCTGTTGAATATATTCATCGCGGGACTTTGAAGATAACTTGTTGAAATGACGAGAGTGCACATTCCATAACGAGTCCGTTTTGTATTACACCATATCACATATGTCTCACGAAACAACTCTGGTTGTAACATTTGAGACATACGAATTTATGCAAGGCCCTAAATCTATTTCCAGAAGGAGCCTTAGTTCATCCTGGGTTGTAAGTCAAAGGTAAACAATCGATAGTCATAAGGGGTCTTCCGTCAGTCGATGTTCAGGTCCCTATTATTTCATATTACAGACTACTTACCGAGTCTTTCTGCGCAGTTCTGCTACGCATTATCCTTGGATGGGATATGAGTGGATTGGTCGAGCATTGTCTAGTTGGAGTTTATGATCTGCAGTCCAGTCTCAATGCTGACGGGCATATGGAAAATGGTTCATTCCCTGTGACTGGTCGGGAGTGGAACGACAGTTGCTTGTCACCTTGTATACTTACTAATTTCAAGAACCGTATCGGATTCACGTACAAGTACGCGATACCACCTCCCTGATGGCTATCACGTTCCTCTCAGAACATAACACCAAATATTTCTCATCGGTGCGTATCATAGCCTTTGGCTCTAAGGATCTCGAAGCTGTCATTATACACTTTTATCAGAATGTATGACTTGACCACATGTGTCAGAGTTTTATCTGCTCCATCTGACCAAGCTAGCTGTTTCAATTGTCTCATAACTCTCTTGGCCCAACTTACTCCGAAACTTAATTATTTGCTATTTAAATATGATGCAAGTGAGTTGTATCACTACTGGCTTGAATGTGACCGACTTGCGAGGTCTACTCGCAGCAGCAGGGCTTTTTGTATTTTGAGAATGAAAATATGGTCCAGGTAGGTTGTATTATTATTATTTTTTATTATCTACGCTATTGGCCAGTTTCGACTTTTGGTCATTTCCAAGCTCATATCTTAAGCTTCCAACTTCATTTTACATTATAAATTTCGCTGGTACATGTGGACAGGAACACATCTTACTTTCTCTCTCTCTCTCTCTCTCTCTCTCTCTCTCTCGCTCGCTCGCTCGCTGTGTGTGTGTGTGTGTGTGTGTCACAAAACAATATACTGTTGTTCAGTTCCATGTGCAATAGTATATTGTTTTTGGGCCACATTCGCACAGAAGCAGGATGTGTTTCTGTCCACATGTACCAGCGATATATTATACTGTATAATGAAGCTGGAAGCTTAAGATACGTTTTTGAAAATGACCAAAGGTCGAAATTGGCCAATCGCATAGATAATAAAAAAAATAATACAGTCTACCTGCACCATGTTTTCATTCTCAAAACACGTTGAGGCTGTGGACCCCCAAAAAGTTAAAATTTTAGAATTATATGTATTTGTTGCGATTTTCCCTAAGTTACTGGAACTAGTGCATTAAAATCTCTGAGCATAGGCACATAGACGGCAAGGAAATAATAATCGGAGATAACCTACCTCAAGACAGGCACTGCCTTATGCGAAGGGCTAATTTCAAAACGTATTTTCACAGATAATTCCAAGAATATCTTACTTATGATCCAATTACTTCTCCCTTCCTTTGTGATATATCACAAAATGGCCACCGCAGTAGGACATGAGAAGTTATGGCACATGCAGCAATGAGATGACAGACATTTTGCTGCTCAGCATTCATCAGTGGTCTAGTATAGGGCACAGTACTGGTAATAGGCTCTCTAGACGATATCTCATACTATTTCCTGTTAAATATAGGTGTGTAATTTAGGGAGTAATCGGATGAAGCATGGAGAACACTGCGTTTTAGTTATTTCTAATTGTTGTATCCCACATCAAATGCAGGAGCTATTTGTCAAATGAACATGGTGTAAATTGAAGAATGCAAGGTTGGATTTAAGAGAAAGCCTGATGGCCACAACATTGCCTGGATAAATAAAAATAAATGTGTGATATTGGTGATTGAAGATGAATTGAGGTTTGAAGGGAAAAAGGTTCGCATATGGGGCGAGCTGTAAGTTCTATATTGCGACACACCCTTTTCCCATAGAGATGAAAGGGAAATAGTCACTAGTCTCTCTATAAATGGAGAAACATAGAAACAACTTTAGATTTAGACAAAAATCTCTAGGGTGCGGAAAGAGGCAATTGATCCTAAATAACGGAAAATGCGAGGTCGTCCACAGGAGTACTAAAAGGAATCTGTTAAATTTCGGTTACACTACAAATCAGACAAATCTAAAGGCTGTCAATTCAACTAAGTACGTTGTGATAACAGTTAAGAACAACTTAAACTGGAACGATCACATAGATGATGATGTGGGGAAGGTGGAACAAAGATGCATTTCATTGGCAGTACACTTGTAGATGCAACAAATCCACTGCGCTTGTCCGTGCTCTGCGGTTTGAGATCCTTATCCTAGGATTGACGGAGGACATCGAAAAGAATCAAAGAAGGACAGTTCGTTATGTAATATCGCGAAACAGCAGAGAGAGTGTCAACGGAAATGATACGAGTGTTGAGATGGCAATCATTAAAAATAACGCGCTTTTTGTTGCATCGAGATCCTTTCGCGAAATTTCAATCCCCAACGTTCTCTTCCAAATGCGAAAATATTTTGTTAATTCTCGCCTACATAGAGATAACTGATTATCGAGCTGGGAAGGGAAGATTTACGTGTTCGTTTTTCCCGCGCGCTGTTCGAGAGTGGAACGGTAGAGAAATGCTGTGAAAATGGTTCAATGAACACTCTGCCAGTCAATAAAGTGTGAATTGCAGAGTATTCATGTAAAAGTAGATGTAGACGAATTCTTATATAAAGGCATGTGGCTGAGCGCTTGACAGGGACTGAAGAATTCTTTGTAGGCAGGTGGGTACCGGACCAGTTGTCTGCCCCTCACCCAACCTCCGTAGTAGTGACGGTTACATAATTACGCACAGCGAGTAATAAGACGAGAGCGGCTAAGGGCAACCGTCCAACTTCCTGGCAGCTAAACACCGCAACTATGGGCTACTTTTAACTTTCCGTCACCGGCTTTAAGCATTCCTCGAATAGCAGTGTTTATTTCTCCTTCAGTCTTCTGTTATCCTGCTTTGCCCAGTGGTAGCGTTCGCTGTTTCCAGTCAGTGGTCCCGGATTCGATTTCCGGCGGTTGCACCAATTTATATCGTTGCCCTAAGGCAACAGAAAGTTTCCTCTAGCGGGGTCTTGCCAGCTGGGCTTACATTAGTCAGTTCAGTGAAGGTCTGCACAAAAATGGAGAAAAATTGTGTCTTCAGACAGTTTACTAAATTTTGAAAGCGGTAGCTTTTACAGAGGTCTTGAAAAGATCTCCAATTTACCGAAATATTCTACAGAATTCTGTGAATTCTATGCCATTAATAATGAAGAGATAGGAATTATTCTGTCTTTTGCACCAGAGCAGTAAGACACCGATTAACGCAATAGGACGTTCAATGACGATCACAGAAGTTAGGGTGTACAGCAGCAAAGATAAAGATACCGTTTGTGACCACAAAAAATTGTGTTCAGCAAGTGTGCAGTCTCTAAACAGAGAAAAATATTGAGGCTGTCACAGCTAAGAACTACCAGTTTCCCTGTGTATCTCCTTGACTTTACACGGAGAATTACTCGGTTAGACTAGAACTGGTGAGGGAAGCGGCCGCGGTGTTATTTATCTACCCCAGTATTTGTGTGGGAAGACGGTGCAGATATCAAGAAGAGACACATTAATAGTTACAATCGTTGTTGGTGTCCTGCGATTTCCACAAAATATTTCAGCCAAATGCCAGGGCGTTTCAAGCAGGCAGGGAACACGAGGGCTACAGGTACAGATGGACCAAATCTATAACATATAAAGTATGCCAGTATTAAACGGAAAAAAATTATTTGTACGGTTGTTGAATTATATTTGGTGCCTGGGAAAAAACCAGAGGAACGGAAGGTAGCAAAAATTACAAATAATACAACAAACAATACAAAAAAGAATGCTCAAACTACACGGGTATATCCATTTTAAACGCCGACTGTGAAGTCTATTCATCAGTTATCAAAAGGAAACTCCAGGCAACATTAGAAACATTTTTACGAGAGTAGCAATGCTGATTTCGTAACGACAAGTCCTGTCTAGATGCAACGTTTCTTTTAGAACAACTGACAGACAGGAGAAGAGAATTCGACAATCTACTATTTTTGCTGTTCCTAGACTATGAGAATTCCTACGATGAGATAGGTAGGATGAAACTGTGGGAAATACTGACTTTAGTATATCCTTAAATTTGTTGAATGCCATTAACCATAATCAGTAACTCAAACTAGTACAAAGGAAGAGCTATTTAGTGTAAGCCAATGACTAAAACAGGGGTATGGGACGGAAATCGGTAGTTTGATGTACATCTATAGACAGACAAACAAATGATTACTACTTCAGAAAGAAATGGATAGTATATTCAAGAAAAAGAGCTTCACAAAGCGAGCAAGCTAATAATAATGTGTTGGTCCACCTCCGGTCCTTGTGGAAGCAGTTATTCGGCTTGGCATTACCAGAATGAAATTTCCACCCTGCAGCGACGCGTGTGATAATATGAAACTTCCTGGCAGATTAAAACTGTGTGTCGGACCGAGACGCGAACTGGGGACCTTTGCCTTCCGCGGGTAAGTGCTCTACCAACCTACTTTTTCTGATCTCATTTTGTTCGTTGATGTTAGTTGCATTTGTCCGGGGCAGATCTTCAGCGGATAGGCACTTGGTGCAGGGAGTGGCAACTGACCCTTAACATAGACAAATGCAATGTATTGTGAATACATAGAAAGAAATGGTTCAAATGGCTCTGAGCACTATGGGACTTACCTTCTGAGATCATCAGTCCCCTAGAACTTAGAACTACTTAAACCTAACTAACATAAGGACATCACACACATCCATGCTCGAGGCAGGATTCGAACATGTGACCGTAGCGGTCGCGCGGTTCCAGACTGCAGCGCCTAGAACCGCTCGGCCACTTCGACCGGCACATAGAAAGAAGGATCCTTTATTGTATGATTATATGATAGCGAAACAAACACTGGTAGCAGTTACGTCTGTAAAATATTTGGGAGTGTGCGCGCAGAACGATTTGAAGTGGAATGATCATATAAAATTAATTGTTGGTAAGGCGGGTACCAGGTTGAGATTCATTGGGAGAGTCCTTAGGAAATGTAGTCCATCAACAAAGGAGGTGCCTTACAAAACACTCGTTCGACCTATACTTGAGTATTGCTCATCAGTGTGGGATCCGCACCAGATCGGGTTGACGGAGGAGATAGAGAAGATCCAAAGACGAGCGGCGCCTTTCGTCACAGGGTTATTTGGTAAGCGTGATAGCGTTATGGAGATGTTTAGCAAACTCAGACTTTGCCAGAGAGGCGCTCTGCATCGCGGCGTAGCTTGCTGTCCAGGTTTCGAGAGGGTGCGTTTCTGGATGAGGTATCGAATATATCGCTTCCCCCTACTTATACCTGCCAAGGAGATCACGAATGTAAAATTCGAGAGATTCGAGCGCGTACAGAGGCTTTCCGGCTGTCGTTCTTCCCGCGAGCCATACGCGACTGGAACAGGAAAGGGAGGTAATGACAGTGGCACGTAAAGTGCCCTCCGCGACACACCGTTTTGTGGCTTTTAGAGTATAACTGTAGATGTAGATGTAGACGTCCCATGACACCTGTTCAAGTTCATCGTTAATCCGCTCACTCAGTTTTATTATTACAGAGGGCAGCTTACCCTCTGACCTAACACGCTTAGCTACCGTGCCGGCCTCAACTGAGCTACCCAAACACGACTCACGACATGTCCTCATAGCTGTAACTCCGCCAGTACCTCGTCTCCTATCTTCAAAACTTCACAGAAGCTCTCCCGCGAACCTAGCAGAACTTGTGCTCCTGGAAGAAAGGATATTGCTGAGACATGGCTTTGTCGCAGCCTGGGGGATGTTTCCAGAATGAAATTTTCACTCTGCAGCTTGGTGTGCGCTGATATGAAACTTTCTGGCAGGGTAAAAGTGCACACAGTTTTAATCTGCCAGGAAGTTTCATATCGGCTTGGCATTGATTGACAGAGTTGTTAGATGTCTTCCTTATAGATATAGTGCCAAATTCTGTCCAATTCGCGCACTAGACCGTCAAAACCCCGAGGTGATTCGAGGACTCTGCCCATGATGCTCCAAACGTTCTCAGTTGGAGAGATAACTTTCGACCTTGACGGCCAAGGTAGGGTTTGGCAAGCACGATGAAAAACAGTAGAAACTCGCTCTGTGTGCACTTGGGCATTGTTGTTGTTGTTGTGGTCTTCAGTCCTGAGACTGGCTTGATGCAGCTCTCCATGCTACTCTATCCTGCGCAAGCTTCTTCATTTCCCAGTACCTACTGCAACCTACATCCTTCTGAATCTGCTTGGTATATTCATCTCTTGGTCTCCCTCTACGAGTTTTACCCTCCGCGCTGCCCTCCAATACTAAATTGGTGATCCCTTGATGCCTGAGAACATGTCCTACCAATCGATCCCTTCTTCTAGTCAAGTTGTGCCACAAACTTCTCTTCTCCTCAATCCTATTCAACACCTCCTCATTAGTTATGTGATCTACCCATCTAATCTTCAGCATTCTTCTGTAGCACCACATTTCGAAAGCTTCTATTCTCTTCTTGTCTAAACTATTTATCGTCCATGTTTCACTGTGATCCATACATGGCTACACTCCAACAAATACTTTCAGAAACGACTTCCTGACACTCGATGTTAACTAATTTCTCTTCTTCAGAAACGCTTTCCTTCCCATTGCCAGTCTACATTTTATATCCTCTCTACTTCGACCATCATCAGTTATTTTGCTCCCCAAATAGCAAAACTCATCTACTACTTTAAGCGTCTCATTTCCTAATCTAATACCCTCAACATCACCCGACTTAATTCGACTACATTCCATTAACCTCGTTTTGCTTTTGTTGATGTTCATCTCATATCTTCCCTTCAAGACACCATCCATTCCGTTCAACTGCTCTTCCAAGTCCTTTGCTGTCTCACTCCTGATAACGACGTCCTCTGGAGTAGTCCCTGTCTGGAGTTCCGAATGGGGGACTACTTTACCTCCGGAATATTTTACCCAAGATTACGCCATCATCATTAACCATACAGTAAAGCTGCATGCCCTCGGGAAAAATTACGGCTGTAGTTTCCCCTTGCTTTCAACCGTTCCCCATGAACCATAGACCTTGCCGTTGGTGGGGGTGGGGGGCTTGCGTGCCTCAGCGATACAGATAGCCGTGCCGTAGGTGCAACCACAACGGGGGGGGGGGGGGGGGGGGGGGAGGGGGGTGTATCAGTTGAGAGGCTAGACAATCGCGTGGTTTCTGAAGAGGGGAAGCAGCCTTTTCAGTACTTGCAGGGGCAACAGTCTGGATGATTGACTGATCTGGCCTTGTAACACTAACCAAAACTTGAGCTTTATCTTGCTGAAATGTAAGCCCAGTTGGCTTGCGATGAAGGGCAAGAAAACGGGGTGTATGATATCTTCGACGTACTGTTGTGCTGTAAGGGTGCCGCGGAAGATAAGCAAGGCGTCCTGCTACGAAAAGAAATTGTGTTATAAGGCCGTCACTCGTGGTTGTCAGGCCGTATGGCGCGCGACTGTCTGGTTGGTATCCCACTGCTGTCCGGGGCGTCTCCAGACATGTCTTCGGCCTAGAATCTCATTGACTGGAGTAGAATTTTCTTCAGTGATGAGCCCCACTTCGATCTAAGCCCGATGACCAGCAAAGACGTGTACGAAAACGGTCCTGCACCATACAGCCCGACAACCAGGAGTAACGGTCTGGGGTGCCACTTATTTTCATAGCAGGACCCCTTTGGTTGTCATCTGCTGCACCCGTATAGCCCAAAGGTGCGTCGACGATAATCTATGTCCTGTTTTGTTGCCCTTCATGGCAAGCTACCCTGGGCTTTCATTTCAGCTAGATAATGCCCAAGTGCACATGGTGAGAGCTTCTGATGTTTTTCATCGTGCTTGCCAAACCCTGTCTTGGCCAGCAAGGTCGCCTGAAATCTCCGCAATTGAGAACGTTTGGAGCATTATTGATAGAGCCCTCCAACCTCATTGGGATTTTGAGGATCTAATGCGCCAATTGGACAGAGTTTTTGGCACGATATCCCTCCGGTGGACATCCAACAACTCCATCAATCAGTGCCAAGTCAAGTGCTTGCCTAAGGGCTACAGGTGGACCAAACCGTTGATGGCTTGCTCACTTTGTGAGGGTCTTTGCCTTGAATAAATAATCCAATTTTTCTGAAACTTTAATCATTTGTTTGCTGTACGGATAATTCCTTCTTGTTGCGTCTTTTTTCTCTTAGAGTGTATGTATCAACGGAGTTATGGAAGAATGGAATTCTAACATCATCAAGAAGATGGACCTGCGATGGAAGAAATTTATTAAAACTATTGTGTTTGCAGATGATGAAGAAAGTGTGATACAACAAAATGTGTTTTAAATTGAAATACATTTCATAAACTTATCAAATTCTTATATTGGTAAATAAAACAAAAAGTAATGGCAATGGAAGGAAAACACATTAAAAAGAGCAAAAATAGTGATAGATAATAAAATAATAAAGCAGGAAAATTCGTTTAAATATCTCGGGACACAGATAGTAATACACAAAACTAATTCAATTGCGGTTAATAATAATAAGAATAAGAAGCCGGGATCGTCCGCTTAAACACCACGGACAATTTGCTGTTCCATCACTGCCAGTTCGAACTTGTGTTCAGTCTACTATGATCTCGATGTCGACGAGACTGCAAGCCCTAATTTTCTTTTCTTCTTCCTGCCATGAGTGATCCCACAGTTTCTGATGTTTTTGTCGTATTCATCAATGCAGGTAAAAATATAATGCAATATAAAAATTTCACTAGATTTTCTGGGAGTCTTTTATAAAGGTAAAAAAAATTAATACAAAAATATTACAAAAATATCTACATCTGCATCTACATCTACATCCATATTCCGCAAGCCACCCGACGGTGTGTGGCGGAGGGTACTTTGAGTACATCTATCGGTTCTCCCTTCTATTCCAGTCTTGTATTGTTCGTGGAAAGAAAGATTGTCGGTATGCCTCTGTGTGGGCTCTAATCTCTCTGATTTTATACTCATGGTCTCCTCGCGAAATATACGTAGGAGGGAGCAATGTACTGCTTGACTCCTCGGTGAAGGTATGTTCTCGAAACTTCAACAAAAGCCCGTATCGAGCTACTGAGCGTCTCTCTTGCAGAGTCTCCCACTGATGTTTATCTACCATCTCCGTAACGCTTTTGCGATTACTAAATGATCCTCTAACGAAACGCGCTGCTCTCCATTGGATCTTCTCTATCTCTTCTATCAACCCCATCTGGTACGGATCCCACACCGGTGAGCGGTATTCAAGCAGTGGGCTAACAAGTGTACTGTAACCTACTTCCTTTGTTTTCGGATGCATTTCAAAAATGGCTCTGAGCACTATGGGACTTAACATCTGAGGTCATCAGTCCCATAGAACTTTGAACATCTTAAACCTAACTAACGTAAGGACATCACACACATCAATGCCCGAGGCAGGATTCGAACCTGTGACCGTAGCGGTCGCGCGGTTCCAGAGTCTAGCGCCTAGAACCGCTCGGCTACTCCGGCCGGCGATTGCATTTCCTTAGGATTCTTCCAATGAATCTCAGTCTGGCATCTGCTTTACCGACGACTAATTTTATATGGTCATTCCATTTTAAATCACTCCTAATGCCTCCTCACAGATAATTTATGAAATTAACTGCTTCCAGTTGCTGACCTGCTATATTGTAGCTAAATGATAAGGATCTTTCTTTCAATGTATTCGCAGTACATTACACATATGATGAGTTTATGGTAAATAAATGAATTTGAAAGAGATACATAATTTTTGTGGTAAAATTATTATGAATTCCGTGATAGTAGAGATAATTGCAAGACGCCTTTTAGCATTATTTGTTAAATAATTAAACATATTTACAATGGGAGACAAGTGTAATAATTTTATGACTATATATTTCCAACTGGATGTAATGGTTCAAATGGCTCTGAGCACTATGGGACTTAACATCTGAGGTCATCAGTCCCCTAGAACTTAGAACTACTTAAACCTAACTAACCTAAGGACATCACACACATCCATGCCCGCGGCAGGATTCGAACCTGCGACCCTAGCGGTCACACGGTTGCAGACTGAAGCGCCTAGAACCGCAAGGCCACACCGGCCGGCACTGGATGTAGTGCCGAAGTTCGGTGTTGGGCACTATCGCACCTTGAGATAAAACGTAAATAGCACTAGCATAAATTTTGGATACTGAAAAGTGGAACTGCGCTGTGGCTTTTGAAATAAGTTCTTCAGCTGTTGACCAAAATACAGTGTAGAACTCGTCGGGTGGAGATCACCTTTGGTGACTGCATGTTCGATATGTGCATCGGCTCTTGCTTCATATACTCGTATGTAACTTTGTAGTGTCGGTGCTGTGAGGTGGTTGGGTGGTGTAGAGTTGTGTTTATGTTGTTAATGATGAAGACAGGAGAAAAGAAAAGACGAAGAGCGGCAGCCGGAAATACGCTTTTTCTCATATGCATCTTTATTTATGGTGCTCAAACGACATTACGACGTGTGGCGGAAGGTAAATTGTGTACCTCATCTTGTAAACGGAAGTACTGCGCGGGGGAGGGGAAATGGAATACCTCCCTAGAAAACTCGAATTTATATGGTTTTATCGTCATGATTACTTCGTGAGATGGATATGGGAGAAAGTAATATTTTGTTTCTCTCTTCTTAGAACTTTTCTTTGGAATTTTAAAAATAATTCTTTTCAGAATGAGATTTTCACTCTGCAGCGGAGTGTGCGCTGATGTGAAACTTTCTGGTAGGTTAAAACTGTGTGCCGGTCCGAGACTCGAACTCGGGACCTTTGCTTTTCGCTGACAAATGCTCTACCATCTGAGCTACCCAAGCACGACTCAGTTCCTCTCCTCACAGCTTCACTTCTGCCAGTACCTTGTCTCCTACCTTCCAAACTTAACAGAAGCTCTCCTGCGAACCTTGCAGAACTAGCACTCCTAAAAGAAAGGAGGTAGAGCACTTGCCCGCGAAAGGCAAAGGTCCCGAGCTCGAGTCTCGATACGGTGCACAAAATTCTTTTCTTGATGCAGACCACCTCTCTTGAGCGTATGGTGGCGGAAGTGGAAGAACATGTCTGTGAAGCTGTCGCGCGGACTGAAACGCACAGTTCATCTAGGAATCTTATGTGTCCCCTAGGGTCCCAGAATGGCGGGAAGTACGATAGTGAAGAGTCGAGCCAGTGAGGGTTCTCTAAGATATTTATCTCATGGATAAATTAAATTTCCTTGATTCCTCGAGTGAATCTGTGTGGAATTTGTTTTTTCTAAAGTAATTTATGTGCTCTTTCCGCCTTAAAACGTTCCAGAAGCATACGTATATACAGGATGAAGCGAAATTTTCGCTCACTCGGGCTTCGCAGCGCGACTCTTCACATGTCAGCGATAAAAAAATCTCACTCACAAAATTTCGTCTGGCGAGTATATCTGGCAGATAAAGGATATTAAGGAGT
Source organism: Schistocerca gregaria (assembly GCF_023897955.1). Classification (NCBI taxonomy): domain Eukaryota; kingdom Metazoa; phylum Arthropoda; class Insecta; order Orthoptera; family Acrididae; genus Schistocerca; species Schistocerca gregaria. Next base: position 177,621,503 of record NC_064931.1, on the reverse strand, counting down.
GGCGATCTGGCAACACTGTAACAACACGTATGGTATCTACCTCTGACAGCACAAGTTACTTGTGCTGCACAATTGGCCCCTATGGAGAGAATTTAGGATTAGCATGCCGGAGGTCGATGTTTCAATCCTGAGTTGGGGTGCATTTTTTTTATTTGCTAAATTCATTCTGACATTTCATACTGTAATATACACTATTTCTTATGTCACATGTACCCTAAATTTACAACATTTTGTAACGCTGAACACAACAAGTCCGTGGTTAGACAAATAAGAAATAGTTGAAACAATTAATGGGACCATGGTGATAACACATACAAATAGTAACCGAGTTAGGATATTATTCGCAAAGCACGCTGCTAAACCTACTGGTAACGTAAGTTGCTAACGAAATGTAATGGACCTGAAAGAGGAAAGAATAACAGTTGGTACCAATATACGTGTCCATTAAAGGAAGCTACAAAGGAATCAGGTTTCGCTTTTAGTAGAGGAAGTGGTGCGAATAAACACGAGCCCACGACGTGGAAAGGACATCTTTCAAAACTGATCAATTTTCCATTTCTATGATTGTCCTATGTAGGCGCAAATATTTTCCAGAGGACCCACTGCAATCGCTGTTGATGATTAAGATGCCAGATACCGTACCACTTGGACTAAATTTATCAAGTAAAAACATATTCTTGAACCCAGGATCGAACCCTTGACCTCCTGCATGCTAACCCAAAACTCTGTCCACTGCACCAACTGTACAGCACAATATTGTGTGTTGACCGAGCTAGTTACTATACGTATGGTTACAGTGTATCCAGATTGCCAGTCTTTAACGTACTTTTTCTGCCGGATGTACTCGCCCGACGAAATTTTGTGACAGACATTTTTTTATCGCTGTCATGTGAGGAGTCGCACTGCGAAGCCCGAGTGCGCGAATTTCGCTTCATCCTGTATATTTTACGGTTTTTACAGCTTACAGTATTCATCACCAATGTATAGTCAAATAATAATGTTGTTTTCTCATGTTAATGTGCAGTGCGGTACGTTTGATCGAGCTGAGGGTGAACTGCATGGCCCTGCATCAAATGTCGATGTTCTGCATATCTTCTTGCATTTCGCTGTAAAATTTGTTGCAGTGCCATTTCCACGTTTGTAACAGCATCGTCTATAAACAGCCTCACTGAGCATCCGACGTTATTCACCAGATCAGTTGAGGTAGAGAAAAGAAGCAGCCCTAAAATCACATCTTGTGATATGATCGAAGCTACCTTCATACTCGATAATTTCTCCCGGTTGAGAACAACGTGTTGCGTTGTATTGATTAATAAGTCTTCAGTCCAGACTCCAAGGTAGTCCGTTATCCTGTAGTCTCCTGTTTTGTTCATTAGACGTCAGTCCGAAACTAACAAATGCCACCCGAAAGTGAAGGAATAGAGTTTTAACCTGTACACTGATGTGTACACTCTTATGGAGCTCATGGACTCACGAGTCGAACTGAGTACCACAGAGTCTTTGCTTGCGATAATCAGCGATATTCTTACAGCGAAGATTTTCGATCATAATTCATGAGCATAAAATGTTTTCGGTTGTCTACAGAAAACTGACGTCACTGGTAGGCCTATAATTATGCGCATCTGTCCAACGTCCTTTCCTGAAAAGCGGACTCATCTGCGCCTCTTTCCATGAGATGGAACACTTCAGTGCTCAGAGACTTATAATAAACCGCCGCTATAAAAGGAGCAAATTCTTTCGCACAATCTATAATAATGAAGGGAACAGGTACTCAGAACGTCCATTGATTGTACTTCTATTGATCCCAAGGTACTCAATAACGTCCATTGATTGTTCTTCTATTGATTCCATAACCAAATGTGCAGTGGTTTTAAATTTAACCCAGGATATTGGCTGACAGTCTGGTGAATGGGGACTGTACATCTATTCGAACATGGAAATCACCTCCACCTTAAGCTTATGAAATGCGTGCTTCCACGTGTGGAGCTATTGATCGTTGACGACTTTGGCATAGGTGGGTGGTCGATGGAGTCGCGCCGAGGACATGGGGAACTACGCAACTATACATGCAAAGTGTAGGATAAAGGGCGGGGGCAGGAAAAGCTTGAGTTCGTACAGGTGCCACGATTGTAGAAAACTTAGAAATCAGCTTAAAAACCTCGGTTAATTGTGGGATGAAGGAAAGGGCAGAAGGAAGGTTACAGGCCGTAGAGGTTTTTAGATTGAACAATAGCTCACGTGGTGAAGGAAGAGGGAAACGATTAGCTCTTAGCTTGTCAAAAAATCCATACCAACTGTTATTCAGGGAAGGCTTAAATCTCGACGACCCTTCAGTAATTTGTATTTTGCTACATCTAAAAATGAGTTCACTGCCTCAACCATTTCCTCTCATCTCCCAACTGTCTTCAGTCACAAGACTGGTTTGATGCAGCTCTCCAAGACAGAATGAAATTTTCACTCTACAGCGGAGTGTGCGCTGATATGAAACTTCCTGGCAGATTAAAACTGTGTGTGGACCGAGACTCGAACTCGGGTTCTTTTTCCTTTCGCGGGCAAGTGCTCTACCAACTGAGCAACCCAAGCACGCCTCACGCCTCGGCCTCACAGCTTCACTTCTGCCAATACCTCGTCTCCTACCTTCCAAACTTTACAGAAGCTCTCCTGCGAACCTTGCAGAACTAGCACTCCTGAAAGAAAGGATATTGCGGAGACATGGCTTAGCCACAGCCTGGGGGATGTTTCTAGTTTTAATCTGCCAGGAAGTTTCATATCAGCGCACACTCCGCTTTAGAGTGAAAATTTCATTATAGAAACATCTGAGCTTCTCTAAAGTTTGGAAGGTAGGAGACGAGGTACTGGCAGAAGTCAAGGTGTGAGGACGGGGCGTTGGTCGTGCTTGGGTAACTCACTTGGTAGAGCAATTGCTCGCGAAAGGCAAAGGTCCCGAGTTCGAGTCTCGGTCCAGCACACTCTCCAAGACAGTTTATCATACACAAGCCTTGTTTTCCCTCTGAAATTTTACCCCCTTCGCCCTGCTCCCCCCCCCCCCCCCCCCCCCACACACACACATACTTCTTTAATATGGGGAATATCTACCCCTCACACACACACACACACACACACACACACACACACACACAATTATCTCCATTAGTGTGGGGAATATCTACCGATTACTCTGGTTGTATTCTTCATCATTTATCCAGTCTAATCTTAAGCCTTTTCTTTAGTACCCCAGTTCAAAAGCCTCTACTCCCTCATTGTATTGTCTATCATCCACAATTCATTTTCGCACTGGGATCGACCCAAATACTTTCAGAAAAGATTTCCTATCGCTTAAATCTGTATATCTCTTTTTAAGAAAAGATTTTTTATTGTGACCAGTCGGAATTTTGTATCCTCTCCAAATTAGTACAACTCATGTAATACAGTTAGTGTCCCATATACTAATTCCCTTAGAATTATCACATTTAATTCGACTGCACTTCGTAATCATTATTTTATTTTTGTTGATGTTCATCTGATAAGGCCCTTTAAGAGACACAATCTATTGCATTCAAATGAGCTTCTAAGTATATGTTAAGGTAGTATCTGTTCCCGAAAGAACAGATACCATTAATGACCGTACAGCTTCTCTAGAATGAAATGATAATTAAATCGACAACCTAGCTGCAAACACGTGTTGATATATATCGTTGGGGACATGTTAAAAATGTGTGAGCTGATCGGGACTCGAACGCGGGATCTCCTGCTCATATGGCAGACGCTCTATCCATCTGAGCCACCGAAAGCACAGAGCATACTCCGCCTGCAGGCACTTATCCCTTGCACGCTCCCCGTGAGACCCACATTCCAAACATGTCCACACCACTACATTCGTACTGCGCCTAATAGATGTTTGCACATCACAATCATTACTCGTGGCAGATTAATCTACTAAGTCACGTACGAGTGGGGGCGTGCAAGGAGCCGGCAAGGTAGCTCAGCGTGTTCGGTCAGAGGGCTAGCTGTCCTCGGTAATAAAAAAACTGAGTTAATGGATGAACGACGAACTGAAACGGGTGTCTTTCAACGTCCGCCCAGAGCAGATAAAACGAACAAAATTAGATTTTTTAAGAAAAAAGCTGGGTAGAGAGTCTGCCATATAAGCAGAAGATCCCAGGTTCGAGTCCCGGTTGGGGCACACATTTTCAACATGTACCCAATGATGTATATCAAAGCCTTTTTTTTCTTTTTTCTTTTTTGCAGCTAGGGTGTCGATTTAATTATCATTTCAGAGCTTCTAAGTCATTGGATATAGGTTCTGCCTTTTATACAAAACGTTTATTTTTCATGTTATCCAAACATGTTTCGGCACCTCTGTGCCATCATTAGTGGGTTTTGTTTATTGCAAAACTGTAAAAGTGAACATATTTTAGTTTGTAACTGATCTAACAAAATGAGAACTAAAGAGTTTTTGTTCGTTTTTGTTCTTAGCTTGATTTTACGGTATACGGTTTTACAGTACCATCTGTATGGTGACCGCACTGATATCTTGTCATCTGCAAACCAAACGATGTAGATGTGACTTTTATCAGCGAGTTAACACACACTAGGTTTTAAAAAACGGGATTTTTGTGTGACAAAATGTTTTGCTTATGTATTTGTTATTTCTCACATTTTGTTTTGACAGATCCTTCTTCTTTCGCTTTCTGAGAGCACAGAACGCACATATTAAATGTACTTTGTGGACGCTTGGTTTAACAAACGTGTTTTTGCTTCACAAAACGCGGTGCAAGTGATTTTGTTGTGTGTTCGATCCCTGTCGGCGTTCATTCGCTCCCGAGTGAGTTTGGCGCCGAATTTGAATTTTGTTTACTTTTATCTTTCTTTTTATGTTGTCTTCTGTATGTGGAAGTCTTCTGCTGTTGTTAGTTTGTGCTACAGGCTGTGGCTGGATTTCACTATTTTTGAATATGTTGTTATTGTTAAGTTGGGTGGTGGTTATTGGCTGTTAGGTGGTGAGTAAATGTGCTATGGGTGCTTTTACTTTTTAGGATTCTGAGGTGTTCTGAGTATCTTATTTTAAAATTCCTGCATGTTTGTCCTATGTATACCGATTGGCAAGTGTTACATGCGAGTTCATATATTCCTGATCTGTTGAATTTATATGTGGGTGTCTCGTGCGTCCTGTGTTTTTCCTATTTTGTGTTGTCTATCCTGTTTGAAGCCCCAGTTTCTTCAGTATGTTGCCTATTCTGTGGACAATTTTTTGTATTGTAGGTGAGTATGTGCCATTTTGTTTTCCGTGTGTGTTGCTGCATAGTTCAGTTCAAAAAAATGGTTCAAATGGCTCTGAGCACTATGGGACTCAACTGCTGTGGTTATCAGTTCCCTAGAACTTAGAACTACTTAAACCTAACTAACCTAAGGACATCACACACATCCATGCCCGAGGCAGGATTCGAACCTGCGACCGTAGCAGTCGCACGGTTCCTGACTGTGCGCCTAGAACCGCGAGACCACCGCGGTAGGCCGTTGTTCAGTCTTGTATATGGTCATTGTTTGTGCATTGTGTTGTTCTGTGTTGTGTACAGTTTTGTGTGTGTGTGTGTGTTTGTGTGTGTGTGTGCGTGTGGCCGGCCCGTGTGGCCGAGCGAGCGGTTCTAGGCGCTTCAGTCTGGAACCGTGCGACCGCTACGGTCGCAGGTTCGAATCCTGCCTTGGGCATGGATGTGTGTGATGTCCTTAGGTTATTTAGGTTTAAGTAATTCTAAGTTCTAGGGATCTGATGACCTCAGATGTCAAGTTCCATAAAGCTCAGAGTCATTTGTGTGTGTGGTGTGTGATGCATTCCTTCCTTTTCCATTTACAAATTTCGCGGTGTAATCTCTCTACCATATCGGTCTTGTAACCATTTTCCAATGCTATTTGTTTTATTGTGTTTAGCTCCTGTGTGTAATTCTGTTTGTTTATGGATGTTCCGTTCAGTTTGTGGAACATAAATCTGAAGCTTGCTTGTTTGTGTGCCATCAGGTTGTTTAACAGATTGCGATCAGTGGCGCTCATGGTTGTCAGTTTCGTGAATATCATGAAGTCGTGGGTGTTGTTTCTTTTTTGGTGACCCCATTGCCAGTCCTTCACTTTGGGAGTAAAATTCTTTGATGCACATAAAGTAGTTTTGTGTTGTTATGGTCTTGAGTATGGTTGCTATTTCAGTAATGTATTAGTCTAGTGTGTTTCCTTGGAGTTTTGGTCTTTGTTTGATGATGTTTATAGTTTCATTTATTGGAATGCAAGTGTACGTTGATGTGACATGAAATGATATGAGGTTTGCTGTGTCTGGTATGTCTGTGTTCTTGATTCTCTCTGTTAGTTGCACTGAGATTTCTAGGTTCCTGCTGTTTTCAAAAGTGGCCTTCCAATAATTTTAACTTCAAACATGAAAAAAAATACAAGAGCTGCAAATCAAAAAGATGAATAGATATGCCGGCCGGTGTGGCCGAGTGGTTTTAGGCGCTACAGTCTGGAAGCGCGCGACCACTACGGTCGCAAGTTCGAGTCCTGCCTCGGGCATGGATGTGTGTGATGTCCTTAGGTTAGTTAGGTTTAATTAGTTCTAAGTTCTAGGCGACTGATGACCTCAGAAGTTGAGTCGCATAGTTCTCTGAGCCATTTGAGCCATTTGTAAGAAACAGCGTGCTGTAATCGGGTTTCGAAGAGATCCTCCACACATGGAGCACACTCTCCTTCAGGATGGAAACGCCAGATCAGACACGAACTCTGCAACATCTGCAGCAATCGGATGTCTTGGATTCACGATCACCGATGATGTGCCATACAGTTCCTACTTGGCCCCACCCACTTTTCATCTGTTTCCAAAACTTAAAGAACGCTTTCGAAGACTTCACTTTGATAGTGATGAAGTGGTGCAACCAGAAGTGAGGTTGTGGCTTCGTCAATGAAGTCAAACATTCTACAGGGACGATATCATAGAAACAGATCTCTCACGGGGAGAAATGTGTTTGTTGCCAAGGTGACTATACTGAGAAATAAATATGTAAACATGAAGAATTAAAATGTAGAATGTTAATAACCTTTGTTTTATTTAAAAAGCTTTAAGAGTTTAAATTCGTAAGCTTTACTTTTCAGCACGCACTCTTACAATGTCACCAACAAACTTCAATGTTTATATTTTTTTTGTTCCTGAACTTTAATTCCCTTTCCAAATTTTCCTTTGGTTTCTTTGATATAAAGAAGATAGGTGCATTGATGACAAGCTGTGTCATGTGGCACTACAGAAACACACACACACACACACACACACACACACACACACACACTGATGCGACAAAACATTATGATCACCTGCTTAATAGCGGTAGGATAGCTGTGAAAGCCCAAGCACTGGCTGCATTGTTTCCAGATTCCCTCCCACCTCCCGCCTATAATATCATTGATGGTATCACACATTCTTTTTCTAGATTTTCCCTCCCTCACCCCTTTTATGTCACAGGTCACTTGCCCTATTTATAAAAAGCCAGGGACTTCAAAAAATTGCAGGAAATTCTCATTAGTCCAATCATGCCACAGTGTTTCCCCCCACTTCTATGATGTCACAGATTACTTGTTCCAGGAGTCCAGTTGTTCTAAATGTACTTGATGGGAGAACAATAAAAATACAATGTGGGTCTAATCCTATTGATTTAAAATGTAAGGTGGCTGGCCCAAAGAAATGAAAAAAAAAAAACATATGATGTCAGAATCCAAGATGGCGATCCAAGATGGCTCACCTAGAGATAAGAGCACAGACTGCATTGTTGTCAGATCACTAGTGCCAACATAGGATCCAAGATGGTCACTGGTTTTCCCCTGATGTCACGGGCCACTCTTCAGATCCAAGAACTCAGTTTAAAATGCTCGTAGCCTACTTCTCCTAAGTTTAAACAATTTCCCCCACCTATCTGTTGTCAGAGTTCAATGATATAGCTTGTATTTTTAAACAAATTCCCCCACCCCATATGCCAGTCCAGTTATGCTGTTGAAACATTTGGTGCTCCAAATTTAGAACCCAATAACCCACTAGCCCACAATGAAAAATAATTGTAAATTCAAAACAGTCGCAAGTTTAAAATGACAGCAGTTGTTCAATGGCCCACAGATACATTCTGTAGGGAAATTAAAAAAATCACTGAAGCACGTTCATACTCTGGTGAGAAGTTGTGCAGTGGCTCAGGAGCCAAATGGTTCTGGGACTATGTTTTTAAAATTCACTGTCAAAAATTAATGTGCTGGAGGGATGGTAGTTATTAAACACGATGCCTTGCTCATAGCAAAGCCCCAGTTCTATAAAAAAAATGCGTGAATTTTATATACAGCCATGATGTATCAACTATGTTTGAGAGTTAAAATATAAATGTCGTGTGCCTAGAGCCTCCCGTAGGGTAGACCGTTCGCCAGGTGCAAGTCTTTCGATTTGACAGAACTTCGGCGATTTGCGCGTCGATGGGGATGAAATAATGATGATTTGGACAACACAACACCCACTCCCTGAGCGGAGAAAATCTCTGACCCAGGCGGGAATCGAACCCGGACCCTTAGGATTGACATACTGACACGCTGACCAATTTTTTTTTTTTCATATTGTTCGGTATTGTTCGTTGCGTTTTAGTGTGGGCAGACGTTATAAGATATCCGTTCAAGTTGATCGTTGATTACTTTACTCAGTTTTTTATTACGTGTTGTCTCATACGATGAGGTACTGTGAGGTGCTGGCACGTTTTCTACTGGATGAGAGGTGTCAGAGCAGTAGCAGAAAACAATGCGTCAGCCCAGGAGGACAGAAACACCACACCAAATGGATGCAGTGGTGAAGCCTGCTTCATTATGGTGAGGCACAGCACACGTTTCGTCGGTTGAGGGAGAAATTAAAGCAAATTTATTGGGAGGTTTCAGGAAAAGTAGGCGCATATCTAAAGAAAAGCGAATGTCATAAATTGTAGCGTACTCTTTCACTGGTCTGGTACTGTTAACAAGGAGACATGGTAGCGTTTATTGAACAATTTAGAGACTGACAACTAGGACTTTAACAAGTCAAGTCACCCATATGAAAATGAGTCATCACTACTTTGGGGAAGTGACACTGTTTCTGCCAAGACGAATTTCTGTAGACTGCTAACGATACACTCAGATGTGAAATATTCTACACATGCAACATCATAGATTTTCTCAAGTTCAATCTTCCACAAAAATCGGACAGTCCATCTATACACCTTTCAAAAAAACGAATCTGGTCCAGCAACTCTAATTAATATTCTAATGCAGTCTTTGTTGGAGTCCGGTTAACAGTTTTCACAGGTACAGCCACAGAAAGATACCAGTTCGACAGTCGCAATTTTTCATCATTCCAACGGAATGCACTATATTCCCAAAGAGTTGCGGAACTGTCATCAGTGAAATGTGTTTCTCGGAGAGAAAGAGATCAAAGAACTGGAGGAAACTTCGAGGGATAAAACTCAAGTACAGTAATCGCATAGGAACGCCAACGACCACAGTTTTTTTATTCTTAAATTCTAACACTAATTTTCGCTATAGGTAGGCTGTGGCGTGATAGAAATTTAACAGCGGTCATCGAGAATGATCCAACATTTCTTTGCATTGCGCATTTTCATGGTGAATAATAGTCATGTAAAGTCAATTCCTGTAACTGCGAAGGATTTTCGTGCTCGTAATCAACCGACAGTGTGTGAGACTTCTGTTTGATGGAAAGGTGTGTTTTTGACAAACTTATGTGACAGACACATATGTAAAACTTTCAGGAATGCTTGATGAGTATACAAGATCCAAAATTCATCTCTCTGTTCAGACATGATGGTGCGAGTATGTTGCACTATGATTCCTGTTAAGTCTTTGGCGCTGTTACGTGTCGAATTTGACACGAAATGTACAATCCATTCTGTAACGCGTAGTATTTTCCAGTAAGAGGAGTACTTGTGAAATCAGTGATAACTTCCTTAGTGTGTGCAATGAGCGCATGGTGGTACATCTTTTAAGCCTCTGAATGTTCCGAGAATGGTACTGTATGCTGAGGCTTCACAGAAGGAGGACCTGTGAGCCATAAAGCTCAGTATCACAGTAACGAAGATGAACATAGATGCTTTACACATAGACTTTGCAAAAGTAGTTCAGTGGGTTTATCTTGCTTAGGATGGTGAAAGCATGGAGACAGAGATAAGCTGTTCATGATTTTGATTACCCAGTTGATGACAAAGGCTTTCTTGTGTTTTGGATTACCCTGTATCCAGTTTGATGCGATTACTGAATCAGTCCAGACAGTCGCTTTACTAAGATCATACATGTTACGAGGATGAAACCTTGGACAGGTAAACCTTACATAAGGGTGAAAAAGTCTTACAGTGTGGTTTGAAACACCAAAATGCCATTGTTATTATGTTTAGAAAAATCCAGTTTAGTGTGTAGAACTACTGCCCTCATGATTTACACGTTGCTCCATGTGACAGCATAAGACCGTAGCAGATTGAGCACGTTAGCAAATCGGTGCTACGGTGGATACTTTAAGGTTTTCAGAGTTATGTGGCATCACATGTTTACCCACTTTCCGTAAATTCAGACGGCCAATAACGCTCCAGATGTATTCAGATCAGACGAATTTGGTGGCTATGTCAGTGTGGCTCATTCAGCAAGGCCACTACAAATTTATACCCTTGTCAGTGTGAGGTAACGTTTTGTCTCTAATGATCTCGATACGAACAGTACGATAAACTTCAATCATCCTTCCTATAAACAGTATGTGATCTAGTGTCCAGGTTAGCATTGCATTTCAAGTGATTTTTAAGTAATTCCTCACATAAATTGTAATGAATGACTAGGTCTCAGTCTAAGCTGCTTGCAAGTGTACTAGATGTAACAGGGAAATAATGTAGTTCACTTCTTCATTTGACAGACTGTAACGTCAACAGGGTGTGTAACATGAATTTTCCATTTTGTGTCGAAATCATTGTATTTTGTATCAAAATCATTGAATTATGCATTGAAATCACTGAAATTTGTGTTGAAATCATTAAATTCTTATGTCAAACCTCGGCTTCCTACTGTTGAACCTGCACCTCAGCAAAACAAATCTAGTGATTCACTCAGGTTTAAGCTCTTCAAACCAGACCTGATGGCAACCATATGATAGAAGATGTACATATAAAGGATCTTGGCTGGAAGCTGAAAGTTCCATGTATAATTATATAAGTTGTTTTATGTCGTCTCGTTGTCTCTATAAAGCTGTAAGGGAAATTTTACATAACCAGTTTCACGTGATAAAAGTGCTGAAAATTCTCACGATTTAACAAAAATAAGCTTGAAAATGTTCGTACTGTCGCTTTGAATACCATTCAAAATGATCCTAATTTCTTGGAAAGAATGATAACATATGAGTAGTCTTGGTTTTTCACTTATGATCCAGAAACTACACACCAATCCATGCACTGAAAAGGGCCCAATTTCACTGAGAGTGAAAAAATCTCGGATGAGCGTATCAAGATGCAAAGTGATGATGATATTCATGGAATTGTGTATCTTCACTGGGTTCCTAACGGTCAGACTATTCATCAAGTTCTTGCTCAACTCTGTTAGACAATAAGAAATAAACGACCGAATTTATAGAACAAGCCATGGTTCTGCATAAAGACAATGCTCTGGCTCATACTGCAATTTCCGTTTCCAGGTTTCCAGCCAAGTACAGCATCCCAGTGTTAGACCGCCCTCCTTTTTGGCCAGACCGAGCACCATGTGACTTTTATCTATTCCCCAATGTCAAACCTGCATTAAAACGAACAAGATTTCAGTCCACTGAAACAGTGAAAGGAAAAGGTGCACATGTCATCAAGGAGCTCACAGAAGAAGTCTTCCAGGATGGTTCCCATCAATGGAAAATTTTCATGGAGCGTCGTAGGGACAGAGGAGAGGAGTATATTGATGGAGACATTAACTAGATATCTGTGTTTTTGAAATAAAATGTTTTAGGAATAGCCCAATAATTTTATAGCCATTTCTGTCAAGTTCAGATCTCAAATGCCGCTGCCTGCGCATGTCTGTTTCTGCCAATTACCTCGCCCTCACTGCATTGGCCAGAGAAATGCGTATATAATAGATACCCACTTCATAGGAAATATTCGATGTCCAAACTTCGTCCAACATACTTCGAAGTAGCCTTCATAAAATCAGGGTTTCCAAAACCTTGAGTAACTGTCACTTCGTCGATTGTCGGAAATGTTTTAAATTCCAACTACGGTCGGAATATTTCTAACTCTCGCAACGCAACAGACTTGTAGAATTCCCTCAAGTTTCAGCGCTTATCTCCCAAGACTTGTTATCTTGGCCAGCAAAAGACTTCCTGCACAAGCTCCCTTGTTGAATGACCCACGTTTGTATTCACCAGAAATGATTTAGAATTTATGTAGATGCGTAGATATGGTGTCTATACTGCACTTACAGACGTTTCTCCAACATACTATTGAACTATCCCGTTTCCAATCCGAGCTGCATCTGTTAGAGTTCCTATGGAAACATCTGATGTCATAAGCACAATGTGAAAGACATTGTGAAGCAAGAAACCTTAGATATACATGTTAGTGATGTTTGCTGTCAGATATCCTTCGCAGAGTTTAAAACTGAGTGAATAACTACATCTGATTTTTGGTTGTAAAGGTTAAACGGTAGCGGGAACAGGTTTGACATATGAATACGTTGATTTCAACAAAAATTTCATTGATATCAATGGATAAGTCACTGATTTTGACACAAAATTGAATGAGTTCAACAGAAAGTTCGCCGATTTTGACACGAAATGGAAAAATCGTGTTGCACTCCCTATTGACGTTAGAGTATGTCAAATGAAGAATCGAACTTTACAACTTGCCTATGGCATCTAGTATACTTGCAAGCAGCTTGGGCTGAGACCTAGTCGTTCATTATTGTGAGGAATCACTTAAAAATCGATTAAAATCCCATGCTGGCCTAAACAGTGGATGACTTTCTGTTTATAGGAAGGATGATTGAAGTTTAAGGTACTGTCTATATTGAGATCGTTAAAGACAAAATGCTACCTCACACTGACGAAGGTATAAATTTGTAGTGACACTGTTGAAGGAGGCATATCCTCATAGCCGCCAAATTCGTCTGATCTCAAAACATTTGGAGCGCTATTGGACGTCTGAAATGCAAGGAAATTGGGTAAACGTGTGATGCCATATAACTCTGGAAAGCTGGAAGAATCCACCGTAGCACCGATTTGCTAGCATGCTTAATCTGTTAACAATCCTAAGCTGTAATGTAGAGTGCAGTGTACGTCAGAAAAACAGCGGTTCTATGCAATGGGTTTGATTTTACTATGCATAAGGAAAACGGTATTTAGGTGTTTCAGACCACACCATGAAATTTTTTTCAGCCTTATTTAAAGTTTACCTGTCCAAGATTCGATTCTACTGACATGTATGTAACTGCAATCACTTCTGTGATGATATTGTACGATGACAGTTAGTTGTACCTCTCTCCCTGTCTGACTACGTTCTTCCAGAGACAGTAGATGTCTTCATCACACGTATATGGAAGGAGGCTTTGCCTTTTGACGCCACGTATCGCTGCCCACTTTGGATTTTCTGTGAGATACGCACCTCTCGTGAATACCTGTTAAACGGTCTGCATGTCTTCGGCGACACTTCGCAGTGGGTGTACTGCGCTATTATTTATCTTCAGTTGGAAACTTGCAACACTTGTCCTCATTCATCTAGTACGTAGCAAGGCGAGGTTTTAAACAGTGAAGGTGCAAGACTTTCAGCTTACAAACTATGATCTTAGTAAAGCGACTAATAGGAGTGATTCAGGGACTGCTTTAGGTTGGATACAGAGTGGTCCAAAGCGCTGGGAAGCGTTTGCGTGCAGTTAAGTGACACAAGTCCCAAACAGCTCCATTTCAGTGTTTTCACCGTCCTAAGCAAGATAATCTCACAGGTCTACTCTCTCGACGTCTATTCGTAAAGTATCTATTTTCATGTTCCTTACTGTGATACTGAGCTACATGTTTCATAGGTCCTCTTGCTGCGCAACCTCTGAAGACAGTACCATTCCCAAGACTTCCAGAGATTTGAAAGTTGTACCATCATATGCTAATTACAAGCACCAAGGAAGCGACCTTTGACTTCACAAAGTATAGCTCTTATTGGTAAATACTACGCATTATAAGATGGAGTATAAGTTTTGTGACAAATTCCAGACGTAGCAATGTCGTCAGCAGTGACTAAAGAGGAATCAAAGAGTAGCATACTCGCTTCGTCACGTTTAAATAGAGAGATGGATATTGGATCTTGTGTGCTGATTAAGCAGTGCTAAAAGTTTTACACATCCGCCATGTAAGTTTGTCAAAAATATACCTTGCCAGCAAATAGAAGACGCACACTCTGTCGATCCTTTACGATCACGAAGACTTTTCATGCCCATTATTCACCAACTACGCACTGTCAGCAAACGTTACATCGCTCTCTACGACTACTAACAAATTTCTGTTCCACCAAAGCTGACCTATAGCGAAAATCATGGGTAGAGTAAAGGATAATGGATTGTTTTGACGATAATACAGTATTGGCGCAACAAGGCTAAATAATCGAGAAGATTTTGCTGAGACATGCCGCCGCGAAAGACTCCAAGGACACAAGACAAAACAATATGATGTTACCTACAAAAGAAGTTATGATCTGTTAGGTTCTATCACGATCAAAAGTATCCGAAAGACCTGAATTGAATTCTGCGTGATTTGCATGCAGCCCACATAACGTAACTGTCTTGAGGTCATCTAATCTCGCTTCGGTACAGTTGCTTGACTATACGAAATGGTTATTTGGTCCCCTCTCCCAGATCAACCAATGAAATAGTTAACCACAAGTGAGCTGTAGAAAACGCTGCTCTGTATGGCAATAACTCCAGGTCTAAGTTAATAGCACGATACTACAAATATCAGGGAACGCCTGAGGCAGGTCTTAACTCTTATAAACTCAAATTTATTACAATAAGCGATGTTTCTAAAATGTTAACGCTCCCACACTTCACTCTCACTCTAACACTTCAATCATTAATATATTCTTGCTCCCTAAAAGGCTTTCCAGCCATCTATTAACAGAATTTCGCTTGGCAAGTGCTTTTGAATAAACTGATTAATAAAATAAACAATTAGAAAACCATGACTAGCCTTAAAAAGCCTGATATATCACATTTTAGCCAGTATCAGAAATCTGAACATGACGAAAATTTTTGCACTGGATCGGGACTCGTATCCAGCACCTATTTTCCGTGTTACCTAACCGCGAAACATGTAAAATATGGCGTTATTCCTAAGTAAAAACTAGAAACGACAAACTGGATGTGTTGGTCGATGATTCGAACCCAGGGCCTAATCCGATTGTTATGTAAGCACAATCAAATTACAGATATCGAATTTTCTCAGTAGCGGCGAGATGTTTGAAACTGCAATGACAAGGCAAATGAATAATTTCTGCATCCCAGGATTCGAAAACGGCACCTACCGCTGTTCTTTTCAAACCCCTAAAAATAAATTAAAATAGGTTTCTTTCACAAGAATCGAGATGTGCATGTGTCTGAACTAGAAACGACGTGACGGAAAGAATAATGATTGTGTTGAATCGAACCCCATACACATCTTCGAAGACACGTTAACTATAGAATTATTTAGGTGCGATGATGAAAGTCTGGAATCATATTGTGAAAAATTTGTGCCGAACCGGCATTTCAACCATGACACGCGCCTTACGTGGAGACATTGAGGAATTTGGGTTTCTACATGCTGCCACTTACATCTCTGACATTGCCCAACTTAACCTGTAGTCATTATCGTAGGAACATAACGGTTGATGTGAAATTGGAACCACAATGAAATCCTTTGTTTTTCGTTTCGCGAAAGCATGAGAAGGATATATTAGCAGCTGTTAAAAACAGTCGCCTGAGGTGGGAATCGAACCCGAACTTCGCACATAGGAGGCTAGCATCAAGCCCCCAGACCACTGTCATACTCTCAAGTTTGTCGTCGTATAGGTGCGCTGTACTGGATGCGTATTTTTGACTTAATAACACACTGGAGTGGAGTAGATAATAGTTTGTTCAATACATCCATTTCTTGCTCGCGAAACTCGATTAACCAGCTGCCTCCGCTACGTAGTGTGTACGTTAAAATTAATTAGTAATCACTGAAATAAAAGCATATAACGGCCATCTATACAAGCTGCCAGTACTGTAGGATGGGAAAATTTCGACAGGAAGTGTTGTTTCTCCTTGAGCTACACTGCTACGCTGTCTCTTGGTGCTATATATCGCGCAGTGGCGAAGAAAAGTTAGTTACTGGACACGATTCTTCTGTAATTTAGTAAAGCACAACTCGCCAGTCTGCTGACAGTATCAATCTGTTGGAAGCTCAGAAATAATTTTCTAACTCGGCAGCAACAGCACAGCATTGGAGGAACATTTCCGTGAAGAGCTCGTGGATTTTCTGCTCCTTCAGCCAACGCCCTCCTGACAGTAGCCGGCGTCAGCCCAGGTGAACGTAACGGATGGAGCCTTGAGGCTATGATCTATTGCAATCGTTTCTAAAATCTCACTGGCTAGCATAAGGTATTTAATATTGTAATTTGCTTTTCAGCGTGAAATATTTTCTATAAACTCCGTGCACACCATAGAATAACAACAACATTGTAACCAGTATTTTCGCAGCATAGACGCGAGTAATGCTAAGTATGTAATCTATCACTGTGGGGGCAAAATGTTCCTGGAAAAAAAGACACTGGTGCGTAGATTTGTGGCGATTTTTGATTTAGTAGAAAGGTGAATGCAGAAAGCTCGAACATTTTTGGTCTGTATGGGTGACCGTTAACGAAGAAATCAAGTTAGATAACAGCGTTCTCGTCTCATGTAGGATCATTTCAACGTGAATTATTTGAAACATTCAGGCTGCCGAATGGTTGTAGCTCCGTCACGTAATAGATAAAACGTTGATCTCCTATGTGATTGGAACCCAGAACCCACGCGCTTACAAGTTCGTCGCGCGACAACTTTTCCATTCACCTAGGGACCAACGGCGATAAGTAGCGCCTCCTCATAGTTCTCGTTGTTGCCATGACAGATAATCCGCACTGAAGACGGAATTAATCATAGTTTCTTAGTGGAATGAGCTTCCTGGACCAAAAATATGCATTTGATAGTTAGGTGGCACACCGTAACTGAAAATCAATCAGTATCTTTGACTGAAATACCAAGACAGTGTCAAGTGAATTTAGCAGGATAATTCAGTGTCTTTCCGGGAAGTATCTCGAATATCACAGTGTTGCCAGACATAATCGCAGGAAGAAATACGTTTCTAAAAGCAGTACGTTTCCTGAGCCATCCAGGGCTAAAGCTATTGTCGTTAGCGTCCGAATAAAGTGCTGAGAAGCCAAACATACTGGTAGCAGCGTTACTGCGCGACTTTATGTCGCTACTGATAATTATGCTTCTTAATCACACCAGTACGTCGTATGACGACACCTTTTTGTAGACGATTTAAAAACTTGTACAGAATCAAATTCAGTCGTCAGTCGCAAATATACTTCTATTACGCTTTACCGTTTTCGACAAATTGGTTTACGACACACGGGATTAGCCGAGCGGTCAAAGGCACTACAATCATGAACTGAGAGGCTGGGCCCGGCGGAGGTTCGAGTCCTCCCTCGGACATGGGTGTGTGTTTTTGTCCTTAGGATGATTTAGGCCAAGTAGTGTGTTAGCTTAGGGACTGGTGACCTTCGCAGTTAAGTCCCATAAGATTTTCGCACATTTTGAAATTTAATTTGGTATCTTCAGAAGCCTTCAAAATTAGGGATATTATAAATCTTTAGACCTTGACTATACATTTATGTGAAATATAAGAAGTATATTGTATAAACTTACCTTTTACTGGCTTATCAGAAGTCAGTATCTTTTTCATACAATCATAATGCCATGATATCTCCAGAAATGCACATTTTGCATATGTTTGTTATAAACATAGAGTGACAATTTACGATAACTGAATCACATCTGTGTATATATCAAGCTGTTGTGCAGGCAGCAAGGAACATATGAAGGGCTTAAGCCCTTCATATATAGAACCACAAAAAATATAACCAAGGTATATAAAGAAGTTGAATGTAATGCATATGAAAGAAAAAACGTGGCAATTAGTTCTAACGCATAAGCGGAATGGGCCAAGTTTCACATGTTTCTTCAAATGTATTATATATAACTTCATTACATACCTTGATTATATTTTTGTATACTTTTCTGTATATTGCTTACTGCTAGCTCAACAACTTGACATATATATATAGCTGTGATTCAGTTACAGAAATGGTCATTCTGTGTTTACAATAAACTCACACAATATCTACATTTCTGGATGTATCGTGGCACTATGCTTGTATGAAGAATATGTTAATATCTGTTAAACCAATACTAAGTTGTACATCAAATGCATTCGCTATTGCGAATATGGACAACCGTCAGCTGTAGGGTGGAATGACAACGATAAAAATCAGTGCTGGAGCAGGACGCGAACGTACAGTTCCCACTTGTTAAGAGCGGTCGTCTTACCATGTGGACATCAATGCACAACTCAGCGAGTGGCCCCAACTTCCCCATGTTGTCAGCCCGCTGTCTGAAACCTGTACTCGTACATCCATGATGTATATTGCTGTACAGGTGAGACATTTTACTTGAAAGTCACTTGCCTGGTGTCGACAGATGAATGCGTTATGACAGTGCCTGTGTTATACTGAATGATGATGCGAAGCTCCTTTGGACAAGCATGCATGTATGCATCGTAATTATGTACCGTGATCGTGTTATTCTCAATTACGATGCAAAGCACCCTTGTACATGCATGCGTGCATCGTAATTTAGAGTAACACAGGCACTGCAATATTGTGTTTATCCTCCAACGTCGGACAAACGACTTTGAAGTAAAATCTCTCACCTGTTCGGGAATACACATATGGATATATAAGTACAGGGTTTAGACCCATGGCTGACGACGTATGGGAGTTTGAGTATGGCCGTCAACCATGTGCGGATAGCCAAGTGGCAGTCGGCCTTTTGGCTGTAGAGGGAAGCGGTACGTCCTGGCCGCTCCGTGTTGCGTTTACGGGTGTGTTGTTTATCGCGCCATCGCGCTAGTGTTGAGTGTTGTAGTTACTGCCTCGTGATGGCTGGGTATTGTGTGTTGTCCTTAGGTTAGTTAGGTTTAAGTAGTTCTAAGTTCTAGGGGACTGATGACCATAGATGTTAAGTCCCATAGTGCTCAGAGCCATTTGAACCTTTTTTTGTTGTAGTTACGTTCCTGACATCCGATGTCTCTTTCGTATCGGAAAGCCACGAGAAGCTGCAGTTTGACACTACGTACTCTAGGCCCAAGGCCCACGAAGTAGAGAGATTTTTACGCAATGTGATACCATTTATCTATCGTCTCCAGCGTCATCTACCTGAAGTTCACCGACGATGACGTCTGTGACAAACTTCTCAGACGCTCGACAGATGGTTATATGTTCTGCCACTCTGACGGAAACCTGGGTGTGGTAACGCTCGAACGTGCTGGACTATGAATACAAAATGAACAGGTGTTTGAGCTACCATTTGAAGTTCCAGCGGATTCGGTCACCCTTGCTCTTCGACCCTAGGGCACAGTCCTCGGCCATACGGCCGAAAAATGGAAGACCTTCGAAACGTACCCTGTCCTTAACGGGGTGCGGCAGATCCGTATTGAATTTCACCGCCATATACCTTCGTATCTTACGATCTCTGGTTGCCGAGCGATAATTATTTACGACGGGTCAGCCGAGGACCTGCTCCGGATGTGGGCAGGTAGGACATGTGCCTACCGAATGCCGGCAACGCCGTCTCTTTCAGACGCCCCCAGCCGATCACATTCGACCGTCGATAGCGACCACTATGCCGATTATGTATGTTGGCGGGAGACGCGAGGTGCTTATGACGACCCGCCTATATTGGTGCAAGCCTTGGAAGCCGCTGCAACAGTTCCTGAGGAGCCCCCTGCGTCTTCCAGCGCCGATGCCTCTGTTGCCCTCTCGTTGAGCCCAGGCCCACCGCTACAACGACGAGCCGACGGTGCGGTGGAAGTTGCACAGGATGGCGCGTAAACAGAAACCGCCGAAGCGTCACAAGAAACGGCGCGTAACGACCGAGGCAGTAGAACAGCCCGAGGAAGGGATGGATGATGAGATGCGTCAGCTGATAAATCGATCCGACACGGCCAGTACTAACGTATCGCACGGTTCGCTGTCTTGTCCCGCTACCAGTCGGACCGCGCACTGTGGAGATGCGGGAGATCACCGATGCCCCGTCTCGGGGATGCACCCACAACTACGTCTGTCTCTCGAGATCCAGTGGTATCGACCTCCCTGGGAGACTGGCCGCAGGAGATGGAGATGCAGGATGCATTTCAGGACCCTGACGATACACCGATGCCGTTGGCAACGTCTACGTTGACGGTGACAGATGCCTACGCCGGCATGACCCACACCCATCCCTTCCTATCTCTACGCCCTGAAGACGCTCCTCACCGCCACTACTGCCCACGTTTAATACCAAGGGCAGCCCCCACGACTTGATGGAACAGGCGTACCGCCTCGCCACGATCAATGTCCACGGCGTTACTTCTGGTCCCAAAACCCGTATGTTGCAACATACGTTATGAACTGCGGATCTGGATGTTGTTTTTCTTCAAGAAGTCTGATCAGGACTCTGTATCGATACCTACGGATATGACGCCTACGCTATGCCTTCAGATGTGGTCGAAGGAGGTACGGCTATTCTACTGACGGAAGGGATTATGGCAACTGATGTATCCTACTTCCAGCCGGCCGGAGTGGCCGAGCGGTTCTAGGCGCTACAGTCTGGAACCGCGCGACTGCTACGGTCGCAGGTTCGAATCCTGCCTCGGGCATGGATGTATGTGATGTCCTTAGGTTAGTTAGGTTTAAGTAGTTCTAAGTTATAGGGGACTGATGACCACTGCAGTTAAGTCCCATAGTGCTCAGAGCCGTTTGAACCATTTTTATCCGCTGGCCGCGGCGGTCTCGCGGTTCTAGGCGCTCAGTCCGGAACCGTGCGCCTGCTACGGTCGCAGGTTCGAATCCTGCCTCGGGCATGGATGTGTGTGATGTCCTTAGGTTAGTTAGGTTTAAGTAGTTCTAAGTTCTAGGGGACTGATGACCACAGATGTTAAGTCCCATAGTGCTCAGAGCCAGCCATTTTTATCCTACTTACCATCGGCCCGGGAGCGACGCACTCACGGTTGGTACAGGTCGTCTGGTGAACCTGCATGCTCCTTCCGGCACCGACAGAAGGAGAGAACGTCGCACCTTTTTTGCCGAAGACATAGCACTGCTCTTCCAGGGCACTTCCGACCACTTGGTAGTTTCAGTTTTGTGTTGGATAAAGTTGACGTCACACGCGGCCTGCGATGGGCAGTTGTCGATGCTGAGATGTGGCCGACAGCGTTCACGGACCACCTAGCGTATGTGTGTACTTTCATCCTCCTCCGCCAACGCGTCCGACGAAGAAGAGGTCCGTGGCGCCTCAATGTAGCCCTTCTTGATGAGGTAAATTGCGGACGCTAAGTTGAGTCCACATGGAGCAGATGCCACCGGCGATTACCCGCCTACGGTTCCATACTTCAGTGGTGGTTACGGTGTGTCAAGTCCGCCTTGTGCAGAACATTAGCCAGCTATGGACGACATAGAGCGCGTTGGTATACCGCGACCACTGATTTCTACTACACTGCGCTCCGTGAACTGGCTGTGCAACCGCCGTCGCCGGAACGACAATCGGCAGAACACATCGTAAAGACACAATTGCTACGTGTGACCACCGTACGTCTCGCGGGTATGCGGGAGAGAGGAGAACGACCTTGCATCCACCATATCATTCAAGATAGAAGACGCAAGAGGCAGCTCATTAGGGACGTCGAGATGGAGGATGGACGACGAGCTGAAACGTAAATGGCCATCGTCCGAGAATTCACACAGCCATATACACTTCTCTACGAGCGAGAGTACAACACGGATGTAGGAGGCAGGAAGTCCTATCCGACCTACCCGCCTTTCGGAACCCGCAAGATGATGCTACGCTCTTGTCGGAGGTGACTTTGCAAGAACTACGTGAGGCTAAATTGCGCGGTGCTTCCAACGAAACGCCGGGCCCTGACGGACTCCCTCTTGAATTTTATAAAAGGTTTTTTGATCTTATGGGTCCAGTGTGGGTCAGGATGTACAGAGAACTCCTGAATCCCGTTTTTCAAGTACCATATGAATTCACTGAGGGCCTCTTGATTGCGGTGCCCAAACCCGGAGGCGGCTGTCGCCCTCTTGATTTTCTACCATTGACAACGCTAAACGCAGACAACAAACTGTTGACACGCATCCTCCGTGAAAGGCTCAGATCTACGGTAATGGAGGCCATTCACAGTGATCAAACCTGCCTCGGAGACAACACTAATGTGTTTTCAGCTTTGAGCACGTATAGAGACGTGGTGGCGCTGATGTTTGCCGTCTCCACTGCGCTCTTGTTGCGCTGGGTTTTGGCCACGCTTTCCATCACGTCGAACATGGTTTTCTGCGTGCAGTTATGGAACACATCGCTATCCCACGTACGACGACATCTGTTGTGTTTCCTTGATCCATGGGATAGTCACGAGAATCATGGTAAACGGATATTTCCGCCCCGTCAGTATCAACAGTCCCGTCAGACAGGGATGTCCTCTTTCTGCCATGTTATTCGCCATTGCCCCCGAACCAGTTCTTCACGGACTGCGGAGACGCTTGAAAGTTCATAGCCTCCGCTCTGTGACATTTCGATGTGGCGCATACGCCCATGATCTGATGTTCGTAGCAACGACTGGTGACGAAATACGAACGGCTCTTTCCTGGCTCCAACAGTATGGGGCGGTGGCAGGCAGTGTGATCAACCTCCGGAAATCACGCTACATGGAGGTGGGACGAGGCATGTCTGCAGGAACTGGATGTACTCCTGACAAAGGTCTCAATGCTCAAATGTTTAGAGATATCGTTCCATCGACAAATACAACGTACGCGGCCTTTACATATCGTAAGGTCTTACGACGACTCCGGATAGAGGCTCGCCTCGACAAATTTAGATCGTTGGACATTTTACAACGCGATCAATACGTCAGTGTGTACATGGCTTCTCAAGTTAACCATTACGCCCACGTATTACCGATGATGGAGACGATGGCTTCCAGGATACAGGCTATGTTCGGACACTTGGTGAACGCTGGTGCAGTTTTTGATATCCGTTTTGTTACTCTTACTTTACCGTTGCACAAGGGAAGTGTCGGACTCACTCACGTCAAGCACAGAGCGTTGGCGCCGTATCTTCGCTCAATGCTGCGACTCTAACTTTCAGCAAAAGACAGTCTACCTGGCATCCTCATAGCAGAGGTGGCTCCACACACGCTGTGCCCACCGGTACCTGTTGGACATTTAAAAAAAAATGGTTCAGATGGCTCTGAGCACTATGGGACATAACATTATGGTCATCAGTCCCCTAGGACTTAGAACTACTTAAACGTAACTAACCTAAGGAAATTACACAACACCCAGCCATCAAGAGGCAGAGAAAATCCCTGACCCGGGAACCCGGGCGTGGGAAGCGAGAACGCTACCACACGACCACGAGATGCGGGCATTGGATATTTATCGAGCGCGCTATCACAAATTAGGACATTTTTCTTGGAGCACGGCTATATGTTGGGGGCTATACCGGAGACACAAAATCCGACAGGAAAGATTTATTATAGTGTTCTCCAACGCTGGAATCCGGCTAACGACATTGTACGACGCCACCCCATGGTCGACTGGATGCGGGTTTGGCGAACCATCCACGCTCCTTCCTGTCCACTTTAGTGCGGTCCACGTGGTATGTGGCCACTAACGAGAAATTTCCTACCCGACAAAGGCTACATGCCATTCACCTAACTGACAACTCCATGTGCCCCCGTTGCGCGACGGTAGATACGGATGAACACAGACTGAACTGTGGCCCCGCACGCGAGTGCTGGAAACTGATCCGCCAGATACTGGTTTTCCTGCTACGTCGCCCGTATGTTTCGATTCTGTCACTGGACTTCTT
The DNA here is from genome assembly GCF_023897955.1 of Schistocerca gregaria. Taxonomy (NCBI): domain Eukaryota; kingdom Metazoa; phylum Arthropoda; class Insecta; order Orthoptera; family Acrididae; genus Schistocerca; species Schistocerca gregaria. The sequence continues at coordinate 177,597,275 of NC_064931.1, read as the reverse complement.
TCATCCCGACGCCGTCTATTTCCCGGTGACCCGGATGAATGCATTCAATTGGGTGCAAGGAATAGCGATACACTACATGTACCGCGATGGCGAAAAGGAAGTCCTCGATTTGTGGCAGTACATGATCGATGAGTTCCTGGTCTTAACAAACAGAACCCAATACCGGGCAGACGTTATATTTCCACGATTCCCCCACAGTAACAGAAACAGTCTCTGTGTGCAGCGGCCCCGGACACTACGACGTAATGACGACCGCCTCTTACTGGCCTCCCACTTTGATAAGGTGATCCCAGCGGGCAAGATGGCTCTTTCTAGTTCACATTAAGGCATAACTTCTGGCGTATGGCTCTCTTGGTTTTGTTGCTTAGCCTCTTTTGTAGACTTACTTTGGCGGCTTAAGGTCGCAGTCGCGAGGTTCGACGAAGCCCTGTTGTGTATGTGATCCCACTGCTGCAATGTGAGGAGACTATCCAGGTACTGCCCGCTACTGTTGCCAAACAGCCACAATTTTTTAACAGTAGTGCGTAGTAATAGATCTTAGTGGCTGTTTAGTTTGAAAGAAATAATTGCTGGAAATTATACTATTCAGCATAGCCTGTGTAGAGACAACCTTACGTTAAATCTGTAGATATTTCCAAATTTTGATAATCAGTTGACTGGAATACTTCTTTCGCTATTCTGTATTTTACTGACCAGTAGTTATTTGAATGAACAGGCAGATCACTTCAATGTTAATTTCACGCTACTGAATTTTACTGATCAATAGTTTGAATGAATAGGTGATGCACTTTGATTCATGTTCATTTTTACGTGTGGTAGCGACTTCACAAAAAAATGAGTGAAGATACGATGACGTTAAGGTCCGATTACACAGATGTCAAAACTTATATTTGCAAATCACTTATACTGACTTAAGATGCAAATAAATTTAGCAAATGGTTGGCTTTACAGTTCCATCTGCCTTTTCCAAAATGAGGTAGCTTATATCTGATGACTGTATTGTCTCAAGAAGCTAAAAAACCGTGACATTTGCGGAGTGCAAATCTATCCGTTTCTGCTAAAAGAGGGAACTTTTATGTCCTGCAGTTAGATTCAAATGGTTCAAATGGCTCTGAGCACTGGGGGACTTAACTTCTCAGGTCATCACTCCCCTAGAACTTAGAACTACTTAAACCTAACTAACCTAAGGACATCACACACATCCATGCCCGTGGCAGGATTCGAACCTGCGACCGTAGCGGTCCCGCGGTTCCAGACTGTAGCGCCTAGAACCGCTCGGCCACTCCGGCCGGCTGCAGTTAGATGGCAGCGGTTATAGTGCCCCAGCAATTATTGCGTACCTACATGTCTACACAACTGACATGTTGGTGTTTACTTGTAACTGTTAGCTTATACTGTAGGAACGTTTCCAATAGTATAATGCAGTTTTTGAGATTACTTTCTGCCTGTGGCTCACTTGATAAGCACTTTCTGTACTTCACATTATGTGTTTCTTGGAGGTAAAAAAAATAAAATAAAATTCAAAAGTCGTGATGCTGGCTGCTTTTGATGCTTTACAATCCTAGAAATGTGGCTAAACTATTCTTACCTTTGGAATGGATCATTCCAAAAATTTTACGTAAGAACTTTCATTTTCGACAATTATCATGATGCACTTATATATTCATCACACAATTACGCATCATAGCACATAATTATACAGATTTCATTTAGATGTACAATGTTTCTGTGGTATTGTACATTTTCAGATAATTATAATTATTACGCAGAATCGATGTAAACTTAGTGATGTGTTCTGTAGGTAGTTGAATGAAGCCTGTCTGAAGCTGATGTCTGGTAGCCCAGAGACCTAGCAAGGTTTGGGCAGCAGCACTAGGCTGAGATTTTTATAGTCATACAAAAATAAGTTCCTGCTGCTGGAAAAGCTGAGACCTGGAAATATCACAAAATTTTTTTGGAAACTCTGTGATCGTCGGCTTACTATCGGAACTATGGCTAGATTATCCTCACAAATTCATTGGATATTCTCTTGTGCTTTTCATTAAATATTCTGAACAGCTCTTTCGTAATAAGTGACAATGAGAAAGTTTAATTTCTCGTCGGCAACAAGTCCTTTTTCCCTCAAACTGCTCTAATTTCTCGCATCTCTCACGATATGCTATTCTTTCGGCCTTAACTGCTACTATATTAGTGAGAGAATGTTGTACGCATCAGCGCTGTGATATCGCGCTTGTTTGCTAATGCGAGCTCAACATTTACCATAAGGTCGATACTGCTCAAAAATTAATGTATGTAAAGTAATTTGTTTTGTCCCTTCTGTAATGCAACTGAAAAAACCAGAATGAAATTCAGCAACACAGTCTAAAGAAAATCTTTGATTCATACTGCAGTTTTGGTATAGACTGAACAGGCAATTTTTTAGAATCATCAGCTGAATGATGCAATGTGTCGAACTTAACTAATTATTATTGTAATGTTGTTATTACTGTTGTTACTTATTCATTCTTAGAAAGTTTTATGTCGTTTACTTTCATTACTTTTTGAGTGGTGAGTTGCAAAGATGGAAGCACTGGATGTGTGCCTGACGTGATATTCTCCTTTACCTTTGTTGTTCACTTAACTCTCAGAGCAAAAGGTGAACACAAAGTCATAAAAGCTGATAACAAGGAGCCGGTATTCTAAGTATAATCTAAAGCCATTTCTGGCGTATTATCGCTGTAACGACAAAGTAATTTACGTCGAATATGTCCTCCTACTATATACTGAATAAATGCACTAAAACTATAAGAAAAACATGAATGCACTGTTCTGATTAGCCTAGACTGGTTTTCTGTTGTTTCATTTGTTGGCACCATTGAATTAACTGTAACTGATAGAAAATATTTCATGACACTGGGATTCTGGTGCATCTGCAACGAAATATGAAAAGGTTGAAATACTGAGTTCTTCTTGCTTTTTGATCAAAATTCCAGAGTTATCGCCTAATTAATACTTGTATGGCTTACGATACTGAAAAATATTCATAGGTCTCCTGACAACAACGATTCAGACTGTTGTGTGATTAGCCGTAATTGACTGGTTTTTAAAGTTTCGTCTACAAGCCTATAGAAACAAGTTGGCGAAGAAATTATTCCCGATCAGTATATTATTCTTCGTTGAAAAGTGATATCATTTGACAATGGAACGAGCAGCGAGAGCTTCATTGAATTAGTGAGCTAGGGTCTGAGCGTGCGGAAGATGGATACATCCATTTGTATACAGCCACTGATGATAAGATGCTACATTTGTCGTCTGTTCTGAGGTTGATGGGAGGGTTTCCCATGAATTATTCTAATATTCGCGGTGGGGGAATTACTTGTGCTCATAGAGCCGTGCTTTTAGAAGCAAAGGCCTATGGGTGATACAGAATGCAAATGAGGCTGTGCTTACAGCGCTGATGACTGAAAATGAATGCATGCTGAACAAATTCAGGGACCCTTCTGAACTCCTGAAATCAACGAGTAGATGTTTTACTTCGTCGAGGGGAGACTACAGGTCATAGCGCCCAGAGGGTCTCAGGGCAAGGTAATTACACTACTGGCCATTAAAATTTCTACACCAAGCTGAAATGCAGATGATACACGGGTATTTATTGCACAAATATATTATACTAGAACTGACTTGTGGTTACATTTTCACGCAATTTGGATGCATAGATCCTGAAAAATCAGTACCCAGAACAACCACCTCTCGCCGTAATAACGGCCTTGATACGCGTGGGCATTGAGTCAAACAGAGCTTGGATGGCGTGTACAGATACAGCTGCACATGCAGCTTCAACACAATACCACAGTTCATAAAGAGTAGCGACTGTCGTATTCTTACGAGCCAGTTGACCGGCCACCATTGACCAGACGTTTTCAATTGGTGAGAGATCTGGAGATTGTGCTGGCCAGGGCAGCAGTCGAACATTTTCTGTAACCAGAAAGGCCCGTACAGGACCTGCAACATGCGGTCGTGCATTATCCTGCTGAAATGTAGGGTTTCGCAGGGTTTGAATGAAAGGTAGAGCCACGGGTCGTAACACATCTGAAATGTAACGGTCAGTGTTCAAAGTGCCGTCAATGCGAACAAGAGGTGACCGAGACATGGAACCAATGGCACCCCATACCATCACGCCGGGTGATACGCCAGTATGGCGATGACGAATACACGCTTCCAATGTGCGTTCACCGCGATCTCGCCAAACACGCATGCGACCATCACGATGCTGTAAACATAACCTGGATTCATCCGAAAAAATGACGTTTAGCCATTCGTGCACCCAGGTTCGCGTTGAGTACACCATCGCAGGCGCTCCTGTCTGTGATGCAGCGTCAAGGGTAACCGCAGCCATGGTCTCCGAGCTGATGGTCCATGCTGCTGCAAACGTCGTCGAACTGTTCGTGCAGATGGTTGTTGCCTTGCAAACATCCCCATCTGTTGACTCAGGGATCCAGACGTAGCTGCACGATCCGTTACAGCCATGCGGATAAGATGCCTGTCATCTCTACTGCTAGTGATACGAGGCCGTTGGGATCCAGCACGGCGTTCCGCATTATCTTCCTGAACCCACCGATTCCATATTCTGCTAACAGTCATTGGATCTCGACAAACGCGAGCAGCAATGTCGCGATACGAAAAAACCGCAATCGCGATAGGCTACAATCCGGCCTTGATCAAAGTCGGAAACGTGATGGTACTCTTTTCTCCTCCTTACACGAGGCATCACAACAACGTTTCACCAGGTAACGTCAGTGAACTGCTGTTTGTGTGTGAGGAATCGGTTGGAAATTTTCCATATGTCAGCACGTTGTAGGTGTCACCACCGGCGCCAAACTTGTGTGGATGCTCTGAAAAGTTAATCAGTTGGATATCACAGAATCTTCTTCCTGTCGGTTAAATTTCGCTTCTGTAACACGTCATCTTCGTGGTGTAGCAATTTTAATGGCCAGTAGTGTATTTTCACAAGTATAGTAGTTCATAAGAGGGTAATATGAGATCCGCAGGGAATTGCCAAACTTATTTCGAGTGCGGGAAGATAAAAAGACTTTGCCAAGTTTGTGTGTGTGGGATCATAATTTATGAGGAATATACTATGGAGGTTGGGGATGGACGGCGTAGTGGTGGTGTATGAGGTTCATGATGGTGTGACAACCTGATATCCTTCTTTATCACTCCAAAATAAGGTATCTGTCTGATAAGAAGAAATTACATGTGTAATCATAGGGTGTATTGATGTGACAGCGAGAACATTGGCAGTCTGACTTAATGAATCAGTAGCACCTGGATAGTCTGTATAAATTCCAGCACCGTCTGCCCGTTCCATACTGTCGTCTTCGTATTACCAAATGTTGCTGTGGATCACTGTGCATAAACCCCACTCCAAGCTACTTATTGAATTTGTTTTTATTTAAGGACCTTCTGTCATTGAGCCCTTTATTAAAAAGATCGCTAATTATTCTCCTATTCAAACTCGACTTAGCTATCTATTCTAGCCGCGCGGAGTGGCCGCACGGTTTGGGGCGCCATGTCACGGATCGCGCGACCTCTCCAGCCGGAGGTTCGAGTCCTCCCTCGGGCATGGGTGTGTGTTGTTCTTAGCATAAGTTAGTTTAAGTAGTGTGCAAGTCTAGGGACCGATGACCTCAGCAGTTTGGTTCCTTGGGAATTCACACACATTTGAACATTTCTGTCTATTCTAACAATTTCTCTTTGATAATTCTCATACGAATATTCTTATAAGATACAAACTAAGACAGAAATAACATAATGACAGATACGAATAGGAAGGCCATCAGGCTAAGTCCCCCTGCTTTTAGTTTATGATGTTTCTGTTGAACTACGCCGGCCAAAGTAGCCGAGCGGTTCTAGGCGCTTTAGTCTGGAACCGCGCGACGCTATGGTCGCAGGTTAGAATCCTGCCCCGGGCATGGAATTGTGTGATGTCCTTAGGTTAGTTAGGTTTAAGTAGTTCTAAGTTCTAGGGGACTGATGACCTCAGAAGTTAAGTCCGATAGTGCTCAGAGCCATTTGAACCATTTTGTTGAACCACACATTTGCTAGATTACTAGTCTGCTCAAGAAACGCATTGGCTGTGGAAACGTATTCGTTTCGGCAGCTACGATGATTGGGACTTGGCAACATTGTAGATTAAGTTTGCCAACCCTATGACACTCGAGATACTTCCTGGAAAGACACGTAATTATCCTATTAAATTCATTTGACATTGCTTCGGTGTTCCAATTAAATTTTCACTTATAGTGTGTGTCATATAACTATCAAATGTATGTTTTTAGTCCAGGACGCTCATTCCACGCAGCAACTACAGCTAATTCCGTCTTCATTGCGAATTATCTGTCTTAGCAAGCACTATACCGATGACGGAGAAGTAAATACCGCCGTTGGTCCCTGGGTGAGTGGAAATGTCGCGCTGTGAAGCCAAAGTTGTGTTGGTTGCGGGTTCCACTCGCACAGGCCACCAACGTTTTATCTCTTATGTGACAGTAGTGCAACCATTCGGCAGCCTGTATGTGACAAATAATTTGTGTTGAAACGATCCACCATGAGACGAGAAAGCTATCAGACTTGAGTGTTTCGATAACATTCACCTCATGCAGGGAGCAGATGTTCGAGCTTTCTACCTTTTACTAAATCCAAAATTGTCACAAATCTTTGCACCACACTCCTTTCTTCAGACAAATTTGGCCCGCAGTGGTAGATTACATACTTACAAGGGGAACTCCACATCGCACCCCCCTCATATTTAGTGATAAGAATGCCCAGTAGACAGCCTGTCAAAAACTGAACTCAGATAAAGCATGAAAACAGGAAGTGTACTAGACTGCGAAAAAAAAAAACAGAATAGAAACTGTGAACGGTTCAGCATAACAACAAACAGCAATATAGACCCCTTCGGCAGAGAAATTGCGTCGTGGGTAAGTTGTTACGATGTTAGAGTAACACACAAACGAACCGTCTTCAAACCTCCTCCAAGATTTTTTTTTTCATGTTTGTGTCTGTGTCGTGGTGTCCGGTTGCAACAGTGAGGTGTAAAGTAGGTATCTATTATGACAGTTGATTATGCCGAACTACTCTGTTAGCGAGCCAAAGGAAGCGGCTTTCGAATGGGAACCGCAAACATTTGACGAAAATGCGACAAGTCAGCCGAATCCTCCACCGGAAAACACGTCTAGTGTGTCATGCACTGCATTAGTGATAGTATGTGTGTCATGTGGCAGGAATCTCTTATCAACGCACCTAATTTGTAAGTCTGGTAAGTGAGTGAGATATGCCTCTTTGCGCGATATAGGTGTTCGTATGCATGAGGATGTGATCGCTCGCAAGGAAACGATGAAAACATAATACTTTGTTACATAAGCTGCAACAAATGAAGGCAACACTTTCATAATCACACAGAGTCTCTGTGCTCTGTCAACACATATGTTTTTTAATGTTTTTGAAGTTGCGTTCAATTTTGGAAGTCTTGACTCTTGAATTCCTTTGTTGCAACATTGTTTATTTATTTGTTGTTTTCATTCCGGTGATACGTCTGCCTGCTAGTGTGGCCGAGCTGTTCTAGGCGCTTCAGTCTGGAAACGCGCGACCGCGACGGTCGCAGGTTCTAATCCTGCCTCGGACATGGATGTGTGTGATGTCCTTAGGTTATTTAGGTTTAAGTAGTTCTTATGTCTAGGGGACTGATGCCCTCAGATGTTAAGTCCCATAGTGCTCAGAGCCATTTGAACAATTTGTGAGAAGTCTAGTGGTGTCTCGCCTGCTCTTACTATTCATCACATTTACTTGCGACGGTAATGTATTCTTTCCATATGACTCATAATCTATAACCGAGACTATAGAATGAGAACAGGTATTTCAATGACCGGACTGACAACACACAATGATGCAAAAAAAAAAGCCAATAATAGAGAGCACGAAAGAGTTTTGAACACCGATCGGTCGCGTGGTAGCCCCACATCATGATCACCTTTGCTATACTGGTCTGCTCTTCATTCCACTTGCTGTTCTTGAACCGTCCATTGCTGATACTTTGCTTTTTTTCACAATTCAGTACACCTTCTTCCTCTTTTCAAGCTTGATCTGTGTTCAGTTTTTCTCAGGCTATCCACTGGCACATCTTACCACTCAATCTGAGGGGGATGCGATGGGGTATTTCCCTTGTTAGTGTTGTTAGTGTTTCTTGCATCTGTGCTGCGACGAGTACTGGTTACAGCGTTGTTCTTATTACACGGTGTACATAGAGATAAAAAATATTCACATTGAAAGGCAAACTACAACATTAAATAATCTTATGCTAGCCAGTGTGATTGTAGAACCGTTTGGTGTAGATCAGAGGCTCAAGGCGCGCAATCCCTAGCGATCACCTGCATTGACGTCAGGCGGGTGTATGCCGCTGGAGCAGAAACTGTTCTGATCAGGACAGGCAGCCACAAACTTTTCTACTTTTCACGGAAATGTTTTCCCAAGGTTTTCCTATTACTGAAGACTTAGAACATGAAACAAATTATTTCTGAGCTTCCAGCAGATTGATATATTAGCAAACCGACGAATTGTGGTTTACTAAATTACGGAACAATCGGGTACAAAAACTCCATCGGGTTCAAAAACTCAGCTTTTTTTTCACTGTGCGACGTTTACCGTGAACAGACAGAGCAGCAGTGTAGCTCAAGTGTAAGGAACAATTCCTTCGGATACTTCCGCATTCCACTGTGTTGGCAGTTTGTGTATATGTCAATTGCGGTATGTGGGTAAATTTATTTCCGTAATTACAAAATCAAGTTGAATTTCCGCACTGGGTAGCCGAGGAAGCTGGTTAATGCTGACTCGATCGAGCCAAAAATGAATAGATTGAACGGATCGTTATCCGCTTCAGGGAGTCAGGAAATCAAAATTCTCGTCCCTTGTATCGCACTAGTGCTACTACAGAAGCACGACTGTCATATCCGTGCAGTGCGGTGATTTCTTGGATTGATGCTAGGTTGATATACGTAGAGTTTCGGTTCGAGTACCGCTTAGACGACGGTTTTGAACAGGCGCTAGTATATCCTATTTACCCCTCCTTACGTCAAATGAAGATCAAACGATTTTACTGTGGCTCCAAATTCACATCAAACGTGATGACCCTTCGATAACGACTACAGGTTAGGTGTCAGCTTGTGGAAACTCCGTCAGCAGTAATTTTTGTTAAGCTATTTTTTTAATTTTAATTAAAGAGCTGAACACCATGTAAGGTCACAGAACACTTGTTATATCATTTATTTCCGCCTGAGATGTTGAATATATCAGTCCTGGATTGGGATTCGAAGTTGGATCTTTCTTTTCGAGGGATTTATTCCTTCGTATGCGCCTGCTTAGCTGCCTGGTAACGTGCTCGTCTACCATGCCAGGGGGCCCGGGTTCGATTCCCGACCGTGTTGGAGATTTTCTCCGCTCGCGGACTGATTCTTGTGTTATCTTCATCATCATTCCATTCTTATCAGCGCCGTGCAAGTCGCCCAGTGTGGCGTCGACTGAAATAAGACTTGGAGCTGGCGGCCGAACTTTGTGGAATGGGACCTCCCCGCCAAAGATACCATACGCTCATTTCATTTCACCCTTTCGTGACGACATAATGCCATTAGTTCACTGTTTGTCCAATATTCCAAACTCCTCGAGGTCCCACGCAAGGCGCGTGTCAGGATTCAATTCCCGGTTCAGCACAAAAATTTTCGTATTGACTTTTAAAGCTTTAGCATGATCGCGCATAACTGTTGGTGGAAAATTATTTTGATTTTGAGCGTCTCTTCATCCAGTGTGAATCACGATATGTGACGGTTTCGACACCAAGGGAGAGACACAGATCTTTTCGTCATATCATTTCAAATTCAAACAAGCCCCTCCTAGTTATTGATGATAAAGAATTCGATAGTTAAAATGTCTTCGTGCGTAGTCAACGACGATATGTACGGGACTCGATTTCCAGTCATCAGTTAACTCCTCGTTACGTCATTTCTGGTTCAAACATGCGCACATCTCGCTGCTCGTGAAAGAAAGCTATATTTACTGTTAGTTGGCTGCTATAAAACAACGGCTTCGGATTCCGGAAGGGCAGAAATTATTCATTTGTGTCGTCATTGCAGTTTCAAACATGTCGCAACTGCTGAAAAAATTCGATATTTCCTTACATAACAATCGAATTAAGTTCTTGGTTCGAATCGCCGTCCAACAGATACATTACGCCATTTCAGATTTGTACTTGGGAGTAAAACCTTATTTTACATCTTTTGTGGTTGGGTAACAGGGACAATTAGTTGTTGGATAAAAGTCCCGGTCCAGTAGAAAAGTTTTCGTCAAATAATTTCATGTTCAGATTTTCTAACTGATACTGGCTAAAAATGAGATGTATCAGACCTCATTAAGGCTAGCCAGCAAACCCGATCAGTATTCATTGTCTTCGCTCGGTATGCACAAATAATTTGCTTATTTATTTTTTTCTTTCAGCCCATATCCAGAACAAAACAGTTCGTACACTAGCACAACTAGTTGCCGATAAATAACTTACGTTTTTGATGTGACTTTGTGTTGTATAGAGAGTGTGACAGGTGATTTTTGAACTGAAAATAGGTCAGTGTGCCATCAGGAACACAGTGAAATTACTAATGATATATTGTTGATGGCGAGGTTTCGATAGATCGGTTGACGTGGTTAATCGTGGTTATTCTAACTGGTTAGATCATTAATTAGCTTATGAAAATGCATTCACCACGCGAACGACAGCTAGCAGATAGTTGGAAAACCTTTCAGAGAGCAACAATAAAAGATTGACTGAAGTGTTAGAGTTATGGATATTATTTGTATCGCATATTAATGAGAGCGGTAACACTTTAAAAATGTCGCGTATTGCAATTAATTTGAGTTTACAAGCGTTATGGGCTGTCTCACGTGTTCCCTGATACTTGTAGTAACGTGTTATGAACTTGCATATGGAGTTATTACCATACAGAGCAGTCTTTTGTAGTGGTCACTTGTAACCATTTTGCATAGTCAAGCGACTGTACCGAAACAAGATGTGTGCTGAATGCAAATCAGGCCGAGCGCAGTTAAGTTCGTTCGGATACTTTTGAGCTTGATAGTACATTCAGCGATACTGATTCTTATCTCTTTTTCGATTCCTCTACTTTCCAGCAGGTTCCATGGAATCTGAAGTTAACTATTCGTTTCGTTGGCTGCGCATTGGCTAAAAAGCATTTTACCTGGCAAAAATCGCGGACATTTTGAATTTTAATACAGAGCAACGTAAAGAGGTAACTAGTTTAATTTGCTCTGAACACTATGGGACGTAACTTCTGAGGTCATCAGTCCCCTAGAACTTAGAACTACTTAAACCTAACTAACCCAAGGACATCACACACATCCATTCCCGATGCAAGATTCGAGCCTGCGACTGTAGCGGTCGCGCGGTTCCAGACTGTAGCGCCTAGAACCGCTCGGCCACCCGGCCGGCGAGGTAACTAGCTTTTTGCGTAGTCAATATAAATTGCATGGATCGTGAGAGCTAAGCTGCATAAACTTAATAAGAAAAGTGAAATAGATCTTGAATATTTTAGGTTATTATCGTCGATTATGTTATTTTGGTTTAATTTTCTGTATCCATTTAGGAAACACATTTATAATTCACTTTCGTGCACAAAGTGGGGCTCGAACCCACTGCCCCCAGGCCACGAAAGCCGGCGCAGCCTCGCACGTTGCTCCACTGGAAGCTCAACGCTGTCGCCTTCTCTGACAGCGGAATTTAACAGACTCGCGAGATGGTGTCTCGAGTGCTGTTTAGCGTTTTCTTTGCAAAAGCGTGGCCTCCGTGCCAGGGAGTTGAGGACTACATCTGAGCTGCATAATGCTGTTCATATTTTGTGGTTGTAAGGGACCAGTAAAGCTGGCGTGATGTCCTGTGACCCCACGACTTGAGCCTAACGGTACCCAGAGCACATTCCGCAACCCCATCTGCTTTCTACCTGGGCAGAGCGCTTAGCTGCCATGGTACGGGACTGTCTAGGACTTGCATTTTTAGTATCCTGCTTTATCTCTTTATTTGTTGAGAGTGCCACTCTCGTGTGACATGGTAGCACGCTAGGTACTTCTGCAACTGAGCTTTTGTGGTTGGGATCATTATTTGTACCAGTAGCAACACAGCCTCCGCAGAATAATAAAGTGTCCCTATTTAACGCTGTGCTAGGTTATAGTTACACAGGCTGGGACACGAAAAGGGAGTCCGCGGACGCATGAATATCTTGATGTCATCTTTATCGGAGACTTAGTTCTTTCTCTTCTTGTTTTATTTTTTGTGAATGCTAATGAATTTTCTATTAAAGTGTGATGTGCCACCTTATTGGGGTCTGTTTAATGGGACTGCGTATGATAATCGAATTAATTTTAATTGTTTTTATAGTCAACACCTGCCTTTACTAAAGTACTTTCGTAAATGATACTCTCTATTATTTGTGTCCCTACTAATGACGTCAATATTAAGTTCTCAATAGATATCAACTACGTTTGAAAACGCACCGTGCTGAAAAGATGATGCACTCGATATTAAATTGCCATGAATATCACGGCGGTGTCCTACAGTCAACGTTTAGTAACCTAGGTGAATATAGCACTGTCGAGGAAATCTGTTGCTTGTCGCTGAAAAATTTTTCACAAAGTGGTTTCTGTCACGTATTCGTTTGGTAAAAATAGTTTGAACACACGCACGTATACATACAGTGCCCTGACGACTTTTGACGACGGGACAGCCGACGGTTGTGGCCGAGCGGTTCTAGGCGCTTCAGTCTGGAACCGCGTGACCGCTACGGTCGCAGGTTCGAATCCTGCCTCGGGCATGGATATGTGTGTGGTGTCCTTAGGTTAGTTAGGTTTAAGTAGTTCTAAGTTCTAGGGGACTGATGACCTCAGATGTTAAGTCTCATAGTGCTCAGAGCCATTTGAACCATTTGATTTTGACGACGGGACAATAAGGATAACGATGTCAGGTTCGGTAATGGTTCCCTTCTTGAATGCGATTTAGGGCTATTACAGGTTACTCGAATAAAGCATATTTAGCATTTATTTGGGTAAGAACATGAATAACTTGACCTGAAACGCCGTAAGTTTGTTACGTCAGAGTACATGATGGGCTGTTAACATACTGAAACCACTGTCACACGCTACACTATATGCTGCTTCATCTACACCTACATCTGTACTCAAAAACCACCTAATAATATGTGGCACAAGTAGAGTTGTAAAATTACTGTAGGCTTAAGTAAGCGTAGACTATAGTAGTTTTCCTAGTAACTTTTGTCAATTGAGATCGTAACTGTGTTACCTGTATATGTGGTGTGTTGTATACCTATCGGGTGTTACCTCATTTTATCGCTTTGTTCGTGTGTGTGATAACTGTTACTAGAGTCCCCTAGAAACTGGAAGGGGTGAACTGTCTAGAAACTGAGTGTGGATATATAAAGAGCCGTGTAACCTAGGGAACATTTCTGTTCTCCATAGCTGTTCTCCGGTCTGCTACTTAAAAATAAACGATAATTACAGAAAAATTGAAATTGTCAGTGTTTAATTGAGGTTTTATTCGAAAATTGTTGATTTGTAACATGAAAGAGAGGGATGTTGTAGTAAAAATAGAAAGATACAGATTTACCATACATCGCTAGAAAAAGCGATTTCCTCAACAACAGGACAAATTTAAAAAACGCGAAACAAAAACATATCAAACATCGCTTCAATACTTCATAGAACTTGTTGAAAACATGTTTCTGTTACGGCTAAACAACTTTCGCACTTATCAGTAACAACAGGAAACTCTTGCCTTTGACCATGATTACGGTAACAACAGCCTAAAATCGGAATATTTTTCAGGTGACAACTGAATTTTATGTGGACGTAGCCTTGTCTTAGTTAAAGTAATCCATTGTTTCTTCAGTTAATAGATTCCAGCCCTGAAATGTGATTCCTGATCTGCTAAATAAATCTGCCATGTACTATGTCGGACTCAAAATGTTTGGCAGCCAAGAATTTCTTTAGAGATTGGGAGAATATGGAAACGAGAGAGTGCCAAATCTGATGAAAGAGTTGCTGGTCAAACAATTACGGAGTACCGCAGTGCAGTGGTTTTATTTTATTTCTCGTTCGACCTGCCAGATACATTTTACAAAGAACAGATAAGATTAATATATATAACAATCAACGTTTGGAAGTTACAACGTGGAAACAAATTATATCTGTTATAACATTAAAGTTATGTCAGGGAAACTACATTATTACATTAAAAGGGACAAAAATCACATAAATTGAAGACAATTAATTGCACAGCAACATTAAGATTATGGAGCCATTTCCGGGCATTGTCCGTTAACTTGTGGAGCGACATCAGAGAGCCGTCTCCGAAACCATTAATGTTACAAACCAGAAGATGGTCCATTGCTTGTACCTCGCCACAGTCATAACACGTATCGTCTGTAAAGCCCCATTTGGTTGTTTGCTGTCTGCATCTTCCAACTCCCGTGCGAAACCTGTTTAGAGCCGACCAGTGTTTCCTGTTGAGATTGAAGCCTTCAACACTTTTGGTTGGGTCGTGGATTAGGTGACGGTTTTCCACGACGTCACTTCTTAGACCCTGCCATGCATTCTTCCATTCAGCATCGAGACCCTCTATGTCCAATGTTCTGCTCCAGACGATAGGATTCCTGGACTTGAGTCTCGTGGGTCCTCCCATGTCAGCGTGTATGGGTAATCTTGGGTTTGCTTCAATTTTTTCTAGTATGTCCTGTGTTGCTTTCTCTCTACGTATGGAAGCAGGAGCGATGTTTGCCAGCACCGGAAGCCACTCAACGGGGGTTGGCCTGAGAGTGCCGGTGACGGTTCTCAGAGTGTCATTAGTTGTACATCCACTTTTTTGGCATGCGGGCTTCTGCTCCAGACTGGGGCACAGTATTCTGCAGCGCTATACACCAGTGCCAATGCAGCAGTTCGCAGAGTGGCAGCTTCACAACACCAAGTGGTGCTTGCCAGTCTGTTGAGCAGGTTATTTCTCGTCTTTAGCTTTTGGGCAGTATCAGTTAGGTGTTGTCTGCAAATCATGCTGCGATCTAGCTTAATACCGAGATATTTTGGGAAATTCTCGTGGCTGACAGCTTTACCATTTATAACCAGGCGCAGTTCCTTCCTCGCTTCCTTGTTGTTTAGATGCATGACTGTGGTTACTGTTTTTGTCACATTGAATTTTAGATGCCACGTGTTATAGTATTTTTTCAGTGTAGCTAGCTAGATCTTCATTTAGTGTTGATTCCAGGTTTTCAAACGAGTTACTTTGCGCTGTAATAGATAAATCATCTGCGTAGGCAAATTTACGTGAGTGCAGACCAGGCAAATGTGCTATATAGATGTTGAAGAGCCAGAGAGCCAAGACTGATCCTTGCGGAAGACCATTTTTTAGGGAATGGCACTTGCTGGTTTCACCATTTAATTTGACCCTGAACTTCCTTTCGCTCAGCATGTTGTTCATGAGTTTCAACGTTGTTTTGCATTTGACTATCTTTGCCAGTTTTAACATGAGACCATGTAGCCATACAGTGTCGTACGCAATGAGCACTATCCATGTTTTCTTCTTTTCCTGAAAGCCTCGTTCAGTGTGTGTGGTCAGTGCCAGCACCTGGTCGCAGCAGCTTCTTTCTTATCTAAAACCTACTTGCTCCAATAGTAGTTGCTTCTCCAGTACTGGTTTAAGTGGTGAGCTGGTTGGTCCTCGTCCTGCCCCTGGATTACTATTCAAGGTGTGAATAGTAAACTGAACGCCAGCACCTAGGGATGGCCGAACGCTTCTGTGCCTCCAGGCCTAGCCAGATACGCAAGAAGAAGAAGCGTAAACGCAGTCATCATCAAGAAAAGGTGAAACAGGGCAGTGGTTAGCACACAGGACACGTATTCAAGAAAGGACGATCCAAATCTGCTTTCGGCCGTTCAGATTTCGCGTGGTTTCCCTAAATGGCTTAAGGCAAATGCCGGGATGGTTTCTTTGAACAGGAAGAGACCGATTTCGTTTCCTATGATTTCCCGGCCCTGCTTGCCATCTGTCTGCAATGAACTCTTCATCGACAAGACGTTAAACCCTAATTTTCCTAGGTTAAATCTTTATCTTTTCCCATTGACAAAGTACTGTAGACAGATGCACAGGGATTTTCTACTTCCCAGGAGATCCAGAAGGCGTCTGTAGTATTGGTCATGTCTGGGATTTCTTTTTGCAAGATAATCCAAACGAACAACCCTTCTAGCGCTTCAGGAAACGTTCGTCATGAGATTTCCGCCAGATGAAATAGACATCGAATTTTGAGTTGTTAGTAGGCTCCGGAATGCACTGTACATAACTTGCGGAGTGTATCCAATCAGACGAAAAAGTTTCAAGACTGGATTAATTAAAAATAGAGAAACGTTAAGATGGTGGTTTTAGTGTGTCAGGTATTCTACATAGTCTATCCTCACTTAAGTGCAACGCACAGAACATTCATACAACCATGTGAAACTGACAGAAAAGTTCTTGTTTGGACTGTAGTTCAATTCACTCATCACATTGGATTTAATGTAGGACATGGCGTCAAAGCGTTGAATTTCTAGTTTGCCGTTTTGTGTCAGGTTAGTACTGATAACACCAACTGGTGTCATCCATGATGATTTTTTCCAGAAAAGAATTGTCGACATATTGCTTTCCATCAAGTTCGGCAGACGTCGTTGATTTTGTTCAGGAGCCGAGGTCTGTGGGAAAGACTTTGCAAACACTTTTATCTTCTCCAAAACATTCTGGAGAATGCCTTGAACAGTTGATTTAGAGATATTGCTCCCTTGCGATTTGTGGCACAGACGGACTACGGTCCCATGTCCACTACTTTTACACTGCCTTCTGTTGTGTTCTGCTGCCGCCGCAGTTACTGCGCTGAAGTCGCTTAATGAGCCAGGAATAAAATTTGTGTCTAAACTTTTTGGACGGACAGTGTATTGCTATATGTAGGATTCCACACATTGCTCTGATAACGGGTTTTGTTTCTAACGTGAAATAGTTAACATTTCATTAACAGTGACTAATCGGCTCAAAAAATAAGCTGGGTTCTTTTAAAACGGCCATTTTATTGCCAAGAAATGCGTATTTGATTTTTTTCAGCATCCGATAAACGCGGCATCCTTGTTAAACAAAGATATCTCATAAGTAGTTCTTCATGTAAAATGTGCCGCACTCTTAATACTGATATGGGTGGGGTGTTAGCTATTTTATACATGTATAATCACTATTTATCCAGTAACGTGTTGCGCTATTTCTGTCTCATCCGTGGTTGCGATTTTGGAATTTGTTTCAAATTCCTGGCATGTGCAACCACAATTACAGTTTCCCATTTATAAACCTTCACCAAATTTGAGTGGATTTCTATAGGCGATAAACCGTTCAAACTAAAGAATTTTATGACAGCACAGTATGCACGTTTATCCATTACATACCCTTCATAAAGCTGACTACTTTAAAAAGCAGTTTAGACGAAAATAGTCATAGATTAAGCTAATATGTGGCGTATCTTGCTTTACATTTCATCATATACCAAGACAACACAAACTAAATTGTTGCCACACTGTCTGTTATCTGCGGTAGTCGGGTAATTTTTCTATTTGTACTCGCACTTCTACTAGATACATTTTTCTTACTCAGTACCTTATTCCTCTCTAGAAACTATCTTGAATGATACGAAAGTCATGTGCGCACATGAGACGCAGAATGGGAATGCTTTTTTAATTTTTACATATTTTTTTGTAGTGTTTATTAAGAGGAAATTTAGCGACTGGTGTATGAAGAGAACAGCTGAGGTTTGCTGGCTTGCATGCTTTGCTATGTCTGCGAGTATTGCAAACTGGAACATGCACGACCTCTTATTTTTGCTTAAGCAGGGTAGCAAGGCTTAGTAGTTGCCTTCCGAGGGCTCTTTGCTGCACACTCAGCACGGCCGGAATGTTACAGTGCTCCACGCGATCCTTCTCCCCACAGATTTTTGGTACTAAGAAGCGCAACTCAGTTTTATATTCTATCTTTGATCACAAAATTTACTAGGCAGTAATAGATAAGGAAAGAGTGTAAAATAGATATTAAAATTATATTTGACGTATTGAGTCGCGTTGTACGAATTAATTACTCATATCCTCCATAATTCTCAACTGCATGTTACACCCTCAGAAAATTTTTATCGAAGAAAGGGGAAAATTACGTGAAATTCTATCGTAAAAAAATAAGCTGTTCGACAATTGCTAGGGAACAAAATCCAGAATAGCGATGTATCGATTTACGGTATGTGGCTGAAAATTTCGGGTACAGGGGAAATTACGCGAAATTCTATCCTAACAAATAAGTTGCTCGAGAACGGCTAGAGAACAAAACCAATGTCTCTCTTTTGTATACACCTCAGATACTAGCAATTTACTGATTTTCATTATAAGCTGAATATTTCCAGTACCCGTACCTGTTCGTTCATTATGAGCGAAATACTTAAATGCTAGTGTGAAGATCACTCTCCCTATACATATGCTAACAATACTGAACGCTTTTGTATTTATCTATAGCATTATGAATCGTTGTTATAGTATATTCTGCCGAATTACTGGCACGGAAACGACGCTTTAAGTAGTGTGTTCTTTTCGGATCAGTTTGTGTTTGTGTGTTCAGTCCAGTATCTCCGAACCAAAATGCAAAATCTTTTTCTGTTCGTGTAGAAGCATTGTAGTTACGATACATGTAACTCGAGTGAAAGCATACTGACGGAGGAGCCTACGATGGTACTTCGTTTAGTCATGCTAAGTGATAATATATGCCTATACTTGTGTACTATCGGATACAGAGCTTCTTTTCAGTAGGTTGTCCGTGGAATAGTGCCATAGTGCACCTGCAGCGCTTAGGAACAGCCCCTGTGTGTATTACAATTAGCAGCCAAAAGTGAAACGAGTGAAAGTATATGATAATACAAGCAACAACTTTCCAGTAATCATGGGCCGGCAAACGAGCCGTTTACGAGATAAGTCCGAATGTGTTGTTGAAGGCCGCTACCGACTTCTGTGTAAAAGATCGTCGTAGTTTACACAAAAGTACCGGGTGATCAAAAAGTCAGTATAAATTTGAAAACTGAATAAATCACGGAATAATGTAGAGAGAGAGGTACAAATTGACACACATGCTTGGAATGACATGGGGTTTTATTAGAACCAAAAAAATACAAACATTCAAAAAATGTCCGACAGATGGCGCTTCATCTAATCAGAATAGCAATAATTAGCGTAACAAAGTAAGACAAAGCAAAGATGATGTTCTTTACAGGAAATGCTCAATATGTCCACCATCATTCGTCAACAATACCTGTAGTCGAGGAATAATGTTGTGAACAGCACTGTAAAGCATGTCCGGAGTTATGGTGAGGCATTGCCGTCGGATGTTGCCTTTCAGCATGCCTAGAGATGTCGGTCGATCATGATACACTTGCAACTTCAGGTAACCCCAAAGCCAATAATCGCAAGGACTGAGGTCTGGGGACCTGGGAGGCCAAAAATGACGAAAGTGGCGGCTGAGCACACGATCATCACCAAACGATGCGCGCAAGAGATCTTTCACGCGTCTAGCAATATGGGGTGGAGCGCCATCCTGCATGAACATCGTACGTTCCAGCAGGTGTTTATCAGCCAGGCTGGGGATGATGCGATTCTGTAACATGACGGTGTACCTCTGACCCGTCACGGTAGCGGTTTTGCTGTCCAGAGCCATCTGTCGGACATTTTGGGAACTTCGTTTCTTTTGTTCGAATAAAACCCCATGTCATTCCAAGCATGTGTGTCAATTTTTACATCTCTATCTACATTATTCCGTGGTTTATTAAATTTTAAAATTTAAACTGACTTTTTGATCACCATGACTACCGCCGTTGGATAAGCAGCTGCCAGCAGCAAGTCGTACACTCTTAGCTCACTTATTTGTTACATAGTTTAATTCTTAATTTCTTAGTGTCTTTTTGGGTACTTGCATTGTTTAATTCATAAATTTCGGGCGTATTATAGTATTTGAGAGTAGTAGCATCACGTTTTAGTACCTGAATAGTGTAAATTCGCGTAGTCGTCTGTCTTCTGTTTTTGTTTTGAACGGCCAGTGTCGGTTGGTCACAGCCAATGTGCTCCCTGCCGCCGTTTGACAAGCAGCTGCCAGCAGCAAGTCGTATACTCATAGTTCACTTATTTGTTACATAGTTTAATTCTGAATTTCTTTGCATGTTTTTGGGTACTTGCATTGTTTAATTCATAAATTTCTGGCGCATTATAGTATTTGAGAGTTGTAGCATCGTGTTCACTTCCAGCTTCAAGAAGTGTTGGCTTCGGTCACACAGCTTGAGACTGTTGCCAATCGGCATCACTGTGGGGGTTCGGACGGGGGTTTGTTGGGGACGGCCAGCTCGTTCCACCCATCCCCCGATTGGACTACGGCTGTGGCTGCCCAGGATACTGCCCACATTGAGGTTGAACCCTCACCTGTGGTAGAGTAGGAGGTCGCACGAGGTGTGGCAGGGGGCGAAAGACATTTCAGAGGGCTGAACGGAAGGTCTCTCCAGTTTGATGAACCGGTTTCAGGCTCTGTCTCGGGCTGATACTGATCTTCGGACGGACATGGATGCTTGTCCTGTTCCAGAGGTTGCTTCTCAGTCTGCAACATCTGGGCAGTCGCAGAGGGTGGACTTACTGGTAGTTGGGAGCTCCAACGTCAGGCGCATGATGGGACCCCTTAGGGATATGACTGCAAGGGAGGGGAAGAAAACCAATGCGCTCTCTGTGTGCATACCGGGAGGAGTCATTCCAAATGTGGAAAGGGTCCTTCCGGATGCCATGAAGGGTACAGGGTGCACCCAACTGCCGCTCATGTCGGCACCAATGTTGTGTGTCGCTATGGATCGGAGGAAATCCTCTCTGGTTTCAGGCAGCTATCTGATTTGGTGAAGACTGCCAGTCTCGCTAGAGGGATGAAAGCAAAGCTCACCATCTGCAGCATTGTTGACAGGACTGACTGCGGACCTTTGGTACAGAGCCGAGTGGAGGGTCTGAATCTGAGGCTGAAACGGTTCTGCGACCGTGTGGGCTGCAAATTCCTCGACTTGCGGGACAGGGTGGTGGGGTTTCGGGTTCCGCTGGATAGGTCAGGAGTCCACTACACCCAGCTGGCGGCTACACGGGTAGCAGGGGTTGTGTGGCGTGGGCTGGATGGTTTTTTAGGTTAGATGGCCTTGGGCAAGTACAGAAAGGGCAACAGTCTCAAAGGGTGCGGGGTAGAGACAGGACATGCGATGACCAAGCAGCAATTGGTATTGTAATTGTAAATTGTCGAAGCTGCGTTGGTAAAGTACCGGAACTTCAAGCGCTGATAGAAAGCACCAAAGCTGAAATCGTTATAGGTACGGAAAGCTGACTGAAGCCAGAGATAAATTCTGCCGAAATTTTTACAAAGGCACAGACAGCGTTTAGAAAGGGTAGATGGCATGCAACCGGTGGTGGCGTGTTTGTCACTGTTAGTAGTAGTTTATCCTGTAGTGAAATAGAAGTGGATAGTTTCTGTGAATTATTATGGGTGGAAGTTATACTCAACAACTGAGCTAGGTTAATAATTGGCTCCTTTTACCGACCTCTCGACTCAGCAGCATTGGTGGCAAAACAACTGAGAAAAAATTTGGAATACATTTCACATAAATTTCCTCAGCATGTTATAGTTTTAGGTGGAGATTTCACTTTACCAGATATAGAATGGGACACTCAGATGTTTAGGATAGGTGGTAGGGACAGAGCATCGAGTGACATTATACTGATTGCACTATCCATAAATTACATTGAGCAATTAAACAGAGAACCGACTCGTGGAGATAACATCTTGGACCTACTGATAACGAACAGACCCGAACTTTTCGACTCTGTAAGTGTAGAACAGGGAATCAGTGATCATAAGGCCGTTGTAGCATCCCTGAATATGGAAGTAAATAGGGATATAAAAAAAGGGAGGAAGGTTTATCTGTTTAGCAAGAATAATAGGAGGAAGATTTCAGACTACCTAACAGATCAAAACGAAAATTTCTTTTCCGACACTGACAATGCTGAGTGTTTATGGAAAAGGTTCAAGGCAGTCGTGAAATGCGTTTTGGACAGGTGCGTGCCGAGTAAAACTGTGAGGAACGGGAAAAACCCACCGTGGTTCAACAACAAAGGTAGGAAACTACTGCGAAAGCAAAGAGGGCTTCGCTGCAAGTTTAAACGCAGCCAAAACCTCTCAGACAAACAGAAGCTAAACGATGTCAAAGTTAGCTTAAGGAGAGATATGCGTGAAGCGTTCAGTGAATTCGAAAGTAAAATTCTATGTATCGACTTGACAAAAAATCCTAGGAAGTTCTGGACTTACGTTAAATCAGTAAGTGGATCCATACAACATATCTAGACACTCTGGGATGACGATGGCATTGAAACAGAGGATGAAACGCGTAAAGCTGAAATACTAAACACCTTTTTCCAAAACTGTTTCACAGAGGAAGACCGCACTACAGTTCCTTCTCTAAATCCTCGCACGAACTAAAAAATGGCTGACATCGAAATAAGTGTCCAAGGAATAGAAAAGCAACTGGAATCACTCAACAGAGGAATGTCCACTGGACCTGACGGGATACCAATTCGATTCTACACAGAGTACGCGAAAGAACTTGCCCCCCTTCTAACAGCCGTGTACGGCAAGTCTCTAGAGGAACGGAAGGTTCCAAATGATTGGAAAAGAGCACAGGTAGTCCCAGTTTTCAAGAAGGGTCGTCGAGCAGATGCGCAAAACTATAGGCCTATGTCTCTGACATCGATCTGTTGTAGAATTTTAGAACATGTTTTTTGTTCTCGTATCATGTCATTTCTGGAACCCCAGAATCTACTCTGTAGGAAACAACATGGATTACGCAAACAGCGATCGTGTGAGACCCAACTCGCTTTATTTGTTCATGAGACCCAGAAAATATTAGACACAGGCTCACAGGTAGATGTCATTTTCCTTGACTTCCGGAAGGCATTCGATAAAGTTCCGCACTGTCGCCTGATAAACAAAGTAAGAGCCTACGGAATATCAGACCAGCTGTGTGACTGGATTGAAGAGTTTTTAGCATACAGAACACAGCATGTTGTTCTCAATGGAGAGACGTCTACAGACGTTAAAGTAACCTCTGGTGTGCCATAGGGGAGTGTTATGGCACCATTGCTTTCCACACTATATATATAAATGAAATAGTAGATAGTGTCGGAAGTTCCATGTGGCTTTTCGCAGATTATGCTGTCGTATACAGAGAAGTTGCAGCATAAGAAAATTGCAGCGAATTGCAGGAAGATCTGCAGCGGATAGGCATTTGGTGCAGGGAGTGGCAACTGACTCTTAACATAGACAAATGTAATGTATTGCTAATACATAGAAAGAAGGATCCTTTATTGTATGATTATATGATAGCGTAACAAACACTTGTAGTAGTTACTTCTGTAAAATATCTGGAGTATACGTGCGGAACGATTTGAAGTGGAATGATCACATAAAATTAATAGTTGGTAAGGCGGGTGCCAGGTTGAGATTCATCGGGAGAGTCCTTAGAAAATGTAGTCCGTCAACAAAGGAGGTGGCTTACAAAACTCACTATCAGTGTGGGATCCGTACCAGGTCGGGTTGCCAGAGGAGGTAGAGAAGATCCAAAGAAGAGCGGCGCGTTTCGTCACAGGGTTATTTGGTAAGCGTGATAACGTTACGGAGATGTTTTGCAAACTCAAGTGGCAGACTCTTCAGGAGAGGCGCTTTGCATCGCGGTGTAGCCTGCTGTCCAGGTTTTGAGAGGACGCGTTTCTGGATGAGGTATCGAATATATTGCTTCCTACTTATACCTCCCGAGGAGATCACGAATGTAAAATTAGAGAGATTCGAGCGTGCACGGAGGCTTTCCGGCAGTCGTTCTTCCCGCTAACCATACGCTAGTGGAACAGGAAAGGGAGGTAATGACAGTGGCACATAAAGTGCCCTCCGCCACACACCGTTGGGTGGCTTGCGGAGTATAAATGTTGATGTAGATGTAGATGTATATGAAACTAGTTGAGGGCCCGGTGTTGCCGCATATGTATTTATTCCAGTCTTCTATTAATCCGTCTCCCTCTTTCCCCTCTCTCTGTACATCTCCTCCTCTCCCTCTCTTTGTCCATCTCCTCCATTTTCCTTTCTCTGTCCACCTCCTTCCTTGTCCTCCCCCTTCCTTTCCCTGTGTATCTCCTCCTGTTCCCTTTCTCTGTTCATTTGCTCCTCTGTCTCTCTCTGTCCGTCTCCTCTTCCCCCTCTTACTGTTTATTTTCTCCATCCCGTCCTCCCGCCTATCTCTGTCCACCTCCTCCCCTTTATCTGTCTATGTCTCCATTTTTATGTCTCTTTTCATCTCTCCGCCCAAACTGTGTCCATCTCCTCCACCCCTTTCTCCCTCTACATTATGACCACCACTGTAATAGGAGGTCGGTGGTTGTTAATCCCACAGTATTTCTTTCCAGATAATAAGTAATATACAATCTAACGAAAAATAGACGCACCACGAAGCATTTATCCGAATGGGATGGAAACCGGCAGATGTGATGTACAAGTACAGACAAAAAAAGATTACAGTTTCAGGGATATTCGATGATTTATTCAAGAGAAGAAGCTTCAGAAATTGAGCAAGTCAGTACCTCTTTGGTCCACTTCTGGCCCTTATGCAAGCATTTATTCGGCTTGGCACTGATTAAAGAGTTGTTGGACGTCCTCCTGACGGACATAGTGTCAAATTCTGTCCAATTGGTGCGTTGGAGCGTCAAAATCTCGAGCTGGTTGGAGGGATGTGACCTTAAATGTTCTCAATTGGGGAGAAATGCGGTGACCGTGCTGGCCAAGATAGGGTTTGGCAAGCACGAAGACAAGCACTAGAAACTCTCGCTTTGTGTGGGCTATCATTATCTTGCTGAAATGTAAGCCGAGAATGGCTTATCATAGGGGGCAACAAAATGGGGCGTAAAATATCATAGACTTACCACTGCGCTGTAAGGTGGCGCGGATGACAATCAAATGGTTCTTGCTATCTAAAGATGTGACAGCACAGACCATCAGTCATGGTTGTTGATCGTATTGCGGGCGACAGTGAGGTTGGTATCCCACTGCTGTCTGGCGCGTCTCTAGACACGTCTTCGGCCTGCAGTCTCATTGACTGAAGTCTTTAGTAATGAGGCTCGCTTCGAATGGAGCCTTGATGACCAGCAATGATGTGACTGGACAACAGTGGGTTACCAGTCTGTTGTCCACCATATGGTGTGACAACCAGGAGTGCTGGTTTGAGCTGCCATTTCTTCTCATAGAAGGACCCTTGTTGGTTGTCATCCGGGCACCAGGACAGTGGTATGACGAGGATATTCTACGCACTGTTTGGTTGTCCTACGTGACAAGCCATCCAGGACTTACATTTCAGCAAGATAATGCCCACCCCCATACGGTGAGTGTTTCTGCTGCTTGTCTTCGAGCCTGCAAAACCTATCTTGGCCAGTAAGGTCGCTGTATATCTCCCCAAAAGAGGATGTTTGGAACATTATGAGCAGGGCACTCCAACCAGTTCTGGATTTTAACGGTGTTACGCACCAGTTGGACAGAATTTGGCACGATAACGCTCAGGAGTACATCAAAGGCCATCATCAATCAACGCCAAGCCGAATAAATGATTGCATAGGGGCCAGAGAGTGACCAATGCGCTATTGATTTGCTCAATTTGTGAAGTTCTTTCTCTTAAACAAACCATCGAATTTTTCTGGAATTGTAATAATTTGATTGTCCGCACATGTAAATCTCGTCTACTGATTTCCATCCTATTCGGATAATTGCTTCGTAATGCTTCCTTTTCTTTGCCTTAGAGTGTATGCACCAAGTCTGACAATTTTGGTTGAAATCGATCTAGGGGTTTAGGAAGAAAGCTTTACCCACGTCTTTGTCCGCGTACGCACTTGTCACAAGTATTAAACATGTTTCGCTCATATTAGTACACATATTTCACCTGTGTCTCAAGTGAATTTCGCTTCACAGTTTCGTTTTCACGCAGTTCACTAGCTATGACGTCATAACTCCTGAACTATGTGTCGTACAATGATTTAATTTCGCAGGTGTATCCAGTGGTATATGTGAATACTGTCTTCGATGTGTGTAACGAATAGTCGTAGTAGTAAATAAGTAATAAATTAAAAAGTCGTGCATGATGTGGCAGTTTTGCACGCATTTCAGTATTTATTACATCACATTTCCTGACTAACCTGTCGTATATTTGTGTAATTCTGCAGGTACTTTCAATGATTCCTGTGAATACTGTCTGCAAAATGTGTCGCGAATAGAGTTTGTAGTAAAGAAGTAATAAATTAAAACATTATACACGATGCGACGGTTTGACTGAATGAACAGCGAAATGTAGTAAGCGATAAACTCTCTTTCTGTCATCATTTTGTGGGATTGTGACCAAGAAAAAGTTTCCCAAATGATTGAAATTATGCATAAAGTTTGTTGTAAGTCACTAAGTGCTTACATTCTCAAATACTCTATGAATAAACTTTGGTTATTCGTGCGTCGTGGGCTACACCGCTTTTTTATTCCCACCCCTTTGATAGATAGGTTCAAATGGCTCTGAGCACTATGGGACTTAACATCTGTGGTCATCAGTCCCCTAGAACTTAGAACTACTTAAACCTAACTAACCTAAGGACATCATACACATCCATTCCCGAGGCAGGATTGGAACCTGCGACCGTAGCGGTCACGCAGCTCCAGACTGGAGCGCCTAGAACCGCACGGCCACACCGGCCGGCCATTTAATACATAGGAGGCTCTAACCCTCACAGTGATTCCCTCCAGATAGTAAGTGATGTGTGTACCAATATTGGTTGAAATCCGTCCAGTGGTTTCGGAGGAGATTTGAAACATTCCTACTTACATCCATTTTTAGAATACACTGATGGAAAAAAAATCGCAAACACCAAAAAGAAATTGTGCGACATAAACGGAAGTTGGTAGGTATGTTTCTACATCTGATAGATGCTCTCTGTTCAAATTTCGCGCCAGTCGCATAAGAATGGTGCTAGTAATGCACTAAGAGGATGCAAATGAGGTTTGCTTTAAATGCTTTCTGCAACGGTCGTGATCGTTGATTTCCTTTGAGACTGGACATGGTGAGTTGATGTTAGTCAAGAATGCCTTTAAAGACGAAGACGCCATAATCAACACCTCAACGAGTTTGAAAGAAGTCGTGTAATAGGGCTACGAGAAGCTGGATGCTCCTTCTGCGATACTGTAGAAAGACTTGGCACGAATGTAGCCACTGTACATGACTGCTGGCAGCTGTGGTCGCGAGAATACACGGTCACAAGAAGACCGGGCTCCGGACGGCCATGTGGCTCCACCGAGAGGGAAGACAATATTGTTCGGCTCATGGCACTGGCGCATCGTACTGCATCTGCAGCAGCAGTCTGAGCAGCAGTTGGCACCGCAGTGACGCAACGATCTGTTACAAATCGGTTACTTCAAGGAGAGCTCCAAGCCAGTTGCTGATCGTATGGCGGGCGACAGTCAGGTTGGTATCCCACTGCTGTCTGGGGCGTCTCTAGACACGCCTTCGGCCTGCAGTCTCATTGACTGAAGTCCTCAGTAATGAGGCTCGCTTCGAATGGAGCCCTGATGACCAGCAAAGATGTGACTGGAGACGCCCCCGACAGCAGTGGGTTACCAATCTGTTGTCCACCATATGGTGTGACAACCAGGAGTGCTGGTCTGGGCTGCCATTTCTTCTCATAGAAGGACCCTGGTTGGTTGTCATCCGGGCAACAGGACAGTGGTACGATATTCAAGGACAGCTCCAAGCCTTGTGACGTGCATACCACCGACCCAAACCATCGCCATATGCGATTTCAGTGGTGTCAAGTGAGAGCGTATTGGAGTGCAGAGTGCAGCCCTCTTGTGTATTCTGGTGAAAGCTGTTTCTGACTCGGTGCCAGTGATGGCCGTGTGTTGGTTAGAATGAGACCAGCTGGGGGACTGCAACCAACCTGTGTGCGTCCTAGACACACTGGACTTACATCTGGAGTTATGGTCTGGGGTGTGCGATGTCTTACGAATGCAAGAGTACCTTCGTGGTTAGCCCACGCACCCTAATTTCAAATTTGTACCTCAGTCTGGTGATTCGACCTGTTCTGCTGCCATTCTACATCTATATCTACATCCATACTCCGCAAGCCACCTGACGGTGTGTGGCGGAGGGTACCTTGAGTACCTCTATCGGTTCTCCCTTCTATTTCAGTCTCGTATTGTTCGTGGAAAGCAGGATTGTCGGTATGCTTCTGTGTGGGCTCTAATCTCTCTGATTTTATCCTCATGGTCTCTTCGCGAGATATACGTAGGAGGGAGCAATATATTGCTTGACTCTTCGGTGAAGGTATCTTCTCGAAACTTCAACAAAAGCCCATATCGAGCTACTGAGCGTCTCTCCTGCAGAGTCTTCCACTGGAGTTTATCTATCATCTCCGTAACGCTTTCGCGATTACTAAATGATCCTGTAACGAAGCGCGCTGCTCTCCATTGGATCTTCTTTATCTCTTCTATCAACCCTATCTGGTACGGATCCGACACTGCTGAGCAGTATTCAAGCAGTAGGCGAACAAACGTACTGTAACCTACTTCCTTTGTTTTCGGATTGCATTTCCTTAGGATTCTTCCAATGAATCTCAGTCTGGCATCTGCTTTACCAACGATCAACTTTATATGATCATTCCATTTTAAATCACTCCTAATGCATACTCCCAGATAATTTATGGAATTAACTGCTTCCAGTTGCTGACCTGCTGTTTCGTAGCTGAATGATGAGGGATCTATCTTTCTATGTATTCGCAGCACATTACACTTGTCTACATTGAGATTCAGTTTGCCATTCCCTGCACCATGCGTCAATTCGCTGCAGATCCTCCTGCATTTCAGTACAATTTTTCATTGTTACAACGTCTCGATATACCACAGCATCTTCCGCTAAAAGCCTAAGTGGGCTTCCGATGTCATCCACAAGGTCATTTATGTGAATTATGAATAGCAACGGTCCTACGACACTCCCCTGCGGCACATTCATGAACAGTTTCCCAGACGGTGTTTTCCAACAAGATAACGCTCGCTCACATACCGCTATTGTAACCCAGCATGCTCTACAGAGCGTAGTCATTTTACCTTGGCCTGCTTGATCATTAGATCTGTCTCCAATCGTGCACACGTGGGACGTCATCGGACGAAAACTTTAGCGTCATCCACAAATAGCATTAACCGTACATGTACTGACGTACCAAGTGCACCAGGCATGAAACTACATTCCACAAACTGACATCCGGCACCTGTAAAACACAATGTATGGACATTTGTGTGCTTGCAGTGAATATTTTGGCGGTTACAGCGGTTATTAATGTAGCAGCACTTAACATTTGCTATAATTTATCTCGTGCTTACGTTAACCTGTGACCATGCAATGTTAATCACTTACACATATTACCTAGACAAAAGTATTCCCGAAATTTTATTACCTATATAAATTATTTTTTGGTGTTGCGTTTGTTTCTGTCAGTATGTATATGAGTTATATAATCTTATGGATGCAAAGATTTCGATTAAGTATTTGAATTAAGTCTCCATCTATTTGGCCTCAAATTTCACCCATGGTCCATGGTCGGGAACGTGATACATGCTTGTTTGTGGCAACTGCACAATTTGCTGCTGATGTAAGCCAACATCAAACGCGACATAATGGTCCTAGGTGGACAGGTCGAGCAGGGCGTGTACCTCGTTCTCCAAGGTCACCTGACCTCAGTCTGCTTGACTTTGCTGTCTGGGACCGTCTCAGAACTGAAATATACAGCACTCTCGTTAATAAGGTGGAAGAACCGGAGTAGCGAATTGTGCAGTCTTGTCAAGTTTTTACGGGTTGATCCGGGGGCCTTTGAAAGAATTCTTAGCTGACTGCGGAGACGAGTGCAGTTTTGCATCCAAATGCCAGGACGACACGTGGAACACATATTCAAACAGGTACTAGTGTAAAGTAAAGTGTAGTATGCAACGTACTGAAGTATTATTGTATTTCTTGTCGAGGTGGGCCATAGATAAAATTTGATCCCAGTTAGATGGGGACTTAACCAAAAGTTTTTATATTTCAAATAGGTTCATAATAGCATGGCAATACTACATACCGAAGTAACATTCTCACCTGTACTATCGTGTTATTGTCCGTTCCCACTTTTGATTACTGACATACACTGTAAATGGTTCAAATGGCTCTGAGCACTATGGGACTTAACATCTATGGTCATCAGTCCCCTACGAGAACGTAGAACTACTTGAACCTAACTAACCTAAGGACATCACACAACACCCAGCCATCACGAGGCAGAGAAAATCCCTGACCCCGCCGGGAATCGAACCCGGGAACCCGGGCGTGGGAAGCGAGAACGCTACCGCACGACCACGAGATGCGGGCTCATACACTGTATATGCGAATCACTCTATATGGTCTACGTATTTTTGCGCTGGCATGTCTGGGGTAGTAATAACTATGAAAATCGATCGGTACGGCTCTGACTGTAATTTGTGTCTCGTGTGCGTCTAGAGTGATTAATTATTACAACATTGCTTAATTCCTTCGGGTTCAAACAACATTAAACAAAATTAATTTTAAATTCTTTAAAAAAAATGATCTCTCTCGTTGCATATAGCTGCTAATACAAGAAGAAACTGCCAAAAGCTAAACAATCAATTACCGTATTTTAAGATGAATTTTTATCCAGGAATAGAATTTTAAAGTTTTCCAAAAAATTAAGCTTTATTATCGTAGAAAGTAACGAATAAAAGAAGAAAGTGGCAAAAAGTAACAATCAATAGTTTAAAGTTGTGGTTTCACTTTGGAACCACTGGGATATATACTTTTCAGCCACCCCTCATTTCATGAGATATATTTGAGAGGAATTTCGCATTCTTCCTAGACACAGCCCCACAATTGAAACTTCCATGAACTCATAATGCCTAATACAACTTATAGTCCTAAATAAAAAGAAAAAAAAATAGACTCAACATTTAATAAATGTATATCAAAAGTAGTTACTGCTCCACTGTGCTCTTTTCGAAACCACCCTTAACAGCAGAAGTACAAACTCAAATTAACTTCAGAATAATTTTAGATGTATCTACTTTCACTGTGTATGATCCCCTAGTATGATCACTATAAAGAAAATCTACAGGTCACAATCTCCTACAACCGCGTAGCACAATCTTCACGACGATTATTGCATGATTACTACAACGCATTTCATTCGTAGAAGTACCTCGGTCAACCACTAGATGTCTCTCTTTTGCAATAGCCTCCGTGGTTTCATGCAATACGAACCGATACTTAAAAGAATAAAGTGGTGGTTTCCGGCAGATGCCACTGGTACGCAAAGTGTTAAATAAGGAAGCTGTATTGTTTAAATGATCATACTGTTCACTACTAACACAAAGAACCCAATACTACCTGCTTAAAACGTTGAAGAAAAACTACTGCTGGCCGGAGTGGCCAAGCGGTTCTAGGAGCTACAGTCTGGAACCGCGCGACCACTACGGCCGCAGGTTCGAATCCTGCCTCGGGCATGGATGTATGTGATGTTCAAACGGTTCAAATGGCTCTGAGCACTATGCGACTTAACTTCTGAGGTTATCAGAACTTAGAACTAATTAAAACTAACTAACCTATGGACATCACACACATCCATGCCCGAGGCAGGATTCGAACCTGCGACTGTAGCGGTCGCCCGGTTCCAGACTGTAGCGCCTAGAACCGCACGGCCACTCCGTCCGGCTGTGTGTGATGTCCTTAGGTTAGTTAGGTTTATGTAGTTTTAAGTTATAGGGGACTGATAACCTCCGAAGTTAAGTCCCATAGCGCTCAGAGCAATTTGAACCATTTTTGGGAAAATACTGGGCCGGCCGCTGTGGCTGAGTGGTTCTAGGCGCTTCAGCCTGGAACCGTGCTGCTGCTACGGTCGCAAGTTCGAATCCTGCCTCGAGTATGGATGTGTGTGATGTCCTTAGGTTAGGTAGGTTTAAGTAGTTCTACGTCTATGAGACTGATGTCCTCAGATGCTAAGTCCCATAGTGCCTAGAGCCATTTTAACCATTTGAAACTATTGGTAACTAGGATACCTTACAATTGCTAGGGAAAATCCAACGAAGAGGTATGAAATGAAACGAACATAATTATGAACATAGCAGGACGCACGGCGAATAGAACAGTCATGTAGGGCCTCCTATACCCTTAGGATCAAGACTATAAATTGAGCACTTTGAGAAGAGCAGCTAATGGTCGGAAATTATTATTCAGATTTCTTTGGATTTAACAAATTTTGCCTTATAGCAACAACGTATGTGCAT
Source organism: Schistocerca gregaria (assembly GCF_023897955.1). NCBI lineage: Eukaryota > Metazoa > Arthropoda > Insecta > Orthoptera > Acrididae > Schistocerca > Schistocerca gregaria. The sequence goes on along the minus strand of NC_064931.1, from coordinate 177,564,691 downwards.
AACAAGTGTTTAAAGATGGATCACCAGTCTGAATGTATGCACCACTACTTAGTATGAAATTTGTTATACTTTTCGGATATTCGTGCTCCGTACAGTAACGACTTCCTGCTCCCCCAAACCAAGCGAGGTGGCGCAGTGGTTAGCACATTAGACTCGCATTCGGGAGAACAACGGTTCAAAGCTGCGTCCGGCCATCCAGATTTAGGTTTTCCGTGATTTCCCTAAATCCCTTCAGCCAAACGCCGGGATGGTTGCTTTGAAAGGGCGCGGCTGATTTCCTTCCCCATCCTTTCCTCATCCGGTAGGACCGTCGACCTCGCTGTTTGGTCTCCTTCCCTAAAACAACAGGCCAACCAACCTGTCACCCCCCAGGAGAAACAATTCACAGTGCAAACATCACCGATGATTGTGTATTGTTTCTCAAGATTGCATCGTAAGCAGTTTACAAGCGTGTCCTTGACACAAATTGCTCATACAAGACTTCGAACCACCTGAAATATAAATTTACTGACATAATGTTGACGTTAAAGGTATGGGCCGCCCTCTATTTGTTGGGAATATTTTGAGGGCGTGCCCTTGAATATGTTAAGGAAAGCGCAGAGAAGATCCTAGCGACAACGATTCAAGAGTAATGTTGCAATATTTGGGAGCCGTGTAATGTGAGCCTGACGGCAGACGTCGAAGGGATCCAGAGACCCATTTCTACGATATGAAAGGCCGATAAAATACGTACCAAAGTGTGACAGAGATGTCTGGAGAACTTTAATGGGAATCTTTGGGAGAAACATAGCATTGATCTTGTGAAGCCCTGTGATGTAAATTTAGAGAACCATTATTTGAGGTACAAAGGGCGTACAGTAAGTAACGCGACTTTTTTTTTTTGTTGTTGAAGGCTGGGTGGTTTTATTCGGGATTTCAATACCGTTCAATGCGCCGGCCTTACGTCTCCTTACTGGGAGAGCCTGTATGTCTGCTAGTAAAAGACTCTTCGTCGACGTCGCAGCCAACGTCTTGCTGCATCAATAACCTCTCCATCATCCATGTACTGTTCCCGCGGACTGTATCCTTAATTGCTATTTACGGTCTTCTGTTTGGCAGCGAGGAACTCGGCGTGCACACACCTTCGAGTGGACAAGTACGTCAACACTATCAACAGAAACGTCCAGTTATGTAACGACGTGTTTGATTGTGATCTGTCGATCACCTCGAGAGAGAGAGAGAGAGAGAGAGAGAGAGAGAGAGAGTGTGTCCGCACCTTCCAACATTGCAGAAGTCACAGCTGTGTTGGGGCCGACCGGCACGCGGGAGATCGGTCACGTTTGCGCGTCCCTGTTACGATGACGACAAACGCCTCGCCCAGCGACTCACCGTACTTTTGTTTAGTGCCAGGTCTCCGTAGACATTTTGCAAGCGGCTATGAATATCTGCAATGCTCTAGTTTTTTGCCAAAAGAAACTCGATGACAGCTCTCTGCTTGGAACGCACCTCCGTTACAATCATTTTCAAGGCTACGTATAGCGTCGCCTCCTGTCGGGATTTCATGAAACTATAGTGGCTGAAGCGGGAATATTCCACGATGTCCCACAACAAATTTCGCATTTTTTAACCGAAATTGGCCGAAGAAAAAAAGTATTGCGTTACTTATTGAACCCCCCTCGTAGACTTTGTGGCCTTCATCATGTATCTCACTTAGGTTCAAATGGCTCTGAGCACTATGGGACTTAACATCTATGGTCATCACTCCCTTAGAACTTAGAACTACTTAAACCTAACTAACCTAAGGACAGCACACAACACCCAGCCATCACGAGGCAGAGAAAATCCTTGACTCCGCCGGGAATCGCACCCGTGAACCCTGGCGTGGGAAGCGAGAACGCTACCGCATGACCACGAGCTGCGGACTATCTGACTTAGTCATCACAATAATAATGTAGGAGCGATTTAGGTTTGTCGCGTCATATACTCGTAGACAGTAATGGATATGTCATGACTAAGGGAAATTTGTGTCAGACGGAGACTCGAACCCGGATTTCCTACTTTTGGCGAGCAGTAGCCTGATCTATTAAGCTATTTGAGCACACCTACAAGTCAGACTCAATCTCCGTCATTGCTGTTTCCACCTATCAGTTCGAGTGGTCTAAGGCGCTGCAGTCATGGACTGTGCGGCTGGTCCCGGCGGAGGTTCGAGTCCTCCCTCGGGCATGGGTGTGTGTGTTTGTCCTTAGGATAGTTTAGGGTAAGTAGTGTGTAAGCTTAGGGACTGATGACCTTAGCAGTTCAGTCCCGTAAGATTTCACACACACACACACAGTTCCGAACAATACTACCAGATGTCACTCTGCTGGAGTATGGCAGTATAGCCCGCGGAAAAAATAGTAGCTTATCCCTAATCGAAATAATTGAGACTGTTGCTCACGAAAAGCATAAAATCCATGTTCCAGTAAAGCTAAGCCATAAATGTTCTGGTCAAATATTAGAGCGGAGGCGAAAACGAGATTTCTTAGATATTACGCACTGGATTTTTATTCGAATTTTCAGAGCCAAGATAAGAGTGAGAACTGGACACAAGGGGTATCCAACTGATCAGCGTGAGATCTAGTTTTACAAAAAAGGATTTAATTATTTGAAAGTAATCAGGTTAATTAAGAAAAACATAATTGATGATTTAAGGAAAAATTGATAAATTTCACGAACAGCTGCTGTAAATGAAATGTCAAAAAATATCAGATCACAGTGTAAATTTAAACTTCTGTGTTTTTCTCCATCTGTATAACGAGCTCCTCCTCGAAGTCTTGAATGCCCAGGGGATGTATACCGGCCGCTGTGTAAACCTCTGCCTTGCGGCGTCATACGGATGCGATGTGGAAACGGCATTTGGTCAGCAAACCGCCCTCTCGGCCGCTTGGCAAACTTTCCAGACCGCGGAGCCGCTACTATTCGATCAAGTAATTCCTCCGTTGGCATCGCGAGGCTGAGACTACCCCGCAACAGTCCTCCAACGGAGGAAAAATCCTTGACAGTACCGGGAATCGAACCCGGGACACCCGCATGGTAGCCATCTACGCTGACCATTCGGCTACGGAGGCGGAATCTTCAGTTTTCTACAGCTACTCATAATAATATAATTATAATAAAATAATACAGATCTTTGTTTAAATATATTACATTTTATGTTTTGTGGACAAACCTTGAATATCAAAAAATTAAAAAAGGAACGGTCAAATGTTTTGTGAGATGATTTGTCTAAAACTGGTAAATAAAATGGGTTAGAGAAACATTTGGAGCACCTTTCAATGATTTTTCCTTTGTGGTTACTAACGTATAAGCATCACAGCTGCTTCACATGATTTCGAACATTATTCAAAGATACGTCAAATGTTTCTCTAATCTGTTTTATTTAGTTTTAAAGAACTCATTTCACTAACTATTTGGTCGCTTTTTTTTCAATTTTTTTGTTTAGTCACTACATATACCTTCCATTGCGTGTTCAGCATTTCTGACCGGCTTGCGCAGATATCATTTCATGTCTTAGCATTTTAATTGATTTCATTCCCATGATTTACTGATTTCTTTTCAGTGAACTGATTCATTTGAGATGAAACCAGTCAACAGTCTTCTATGTACGGGGACACAGCCCCTGTGTATTTCTTAAAGGAATTCATTTTCCCTCGTGGAGTGTCCTTTTGCTTTTAAATAAGCACTTTATTTCATTATTGAATAATTTAATCAATTTAATTAACATGCATCCTCTTTGATTTTACAAGACTGACCACGCTAAGTATGTTCTATACAACTATATCAACATACATGCTCCGCAAACTACAATACAGTGTATGGTGGAGGGTACCTTGCACGACAACGCCATTCCTTTTTCATTTCCACACGGCGAGGGAAAAACGACTGCTTCTATGCTTTTTCACGAGCCCAAATCTCTCTTACCTTTTCTTCGCGGTCGTTCTTAAAGACGCACACTAGAGACAGTAGACTCGTTCTGCAATCTGTCTCAAATTCTGTCCTCTAAAGTTTCGCATTAGTGTTTCGCGAAAACAACATCGTCTTCTCTCTAGGGATTCCCATTTGAGTTCACAGAGCATTTCCGTCTTGTTCGAAACTGCTGGTAACAGATCCAGCATCACTCCTTGAAGCTGCTCCGATGTATTTCTTTAATGCGGCCAGGTGGCGACCCGAAACACTCGAGCAAAACTCAAGGATGTGTCCGAAAAGTGTTCTATGCGCCGTCTTCATTATAGATGAGCTAAACTCCCCTACAGTTCTACTAATAAACCGATGTCAGCCTTCGCATTCCCCACAGCCGACCTTATGTGCGCGTTCAATTTCATATCGCTTTTCAACATTCCGCCTAGATACTAAATCAACGTGACTGTTCCAAGCAGCATATTACTAATACTGTAGCCGAACATTACAGGATTGTATCTCCTACTCATTTGCATTAGTTTACATTTTTCTACAATTAGAGCAAGCTGCCATTCACCACATCAAATAGAAATTCTATACTGATCAACCTATGTCATTCCACGATATTTTTGCGCACACATTCATCAACAAACTGCCGCGGTTTTCTGGTCATCCTAACCTTCAGATCGTTTCTGTATGTAGACAAGAGTGAGCCTATCACGCTTCCCTGAGGCGCTGCTGACGATACCCCTGTCTCTGATGAACTCGCCATCTAGATCAACGTACTGACTTCCCTTACTTGTTTAATGACAAAATCCACATCAGGGTTGCACTGTTCCCATTGTACGTGTGGATTTCATATCTGGAATAGCTGTACCCTTACCCGTTACGATTGAGGGAAACTCGTACAAAGGATGTGTTGAATACATGTCGCAGAAATAACAATTTTTATATACTTGTTTTGTAAATAAAACTGCCTTTTCCTGCTGTCTCTTAGTGTACTTTTCCCAGACGAATTTCGCCTTTTTCTTGCTCGAAGGCATCATCAGTGGGATTTTTAGATTATCAAACAGTTCACGTCATGATTTTTTATGTGAAAAAGTAATTACTGGCGATTTGCTGTGATCTGCGTTTCCTCTCATTAGGTCTGGAGGTTGCACTACCTCTTTATTACTGACATATAAGCACAATTGTTAGTTCCGACCTGTTTCACATGTTCACCAGGTTTCGCCTTCTTTTTTGTGGTGTACTATTATTCTTTTGCCAGTCGATGTTGTTGTTGTCCTGAGACCGGTTTGATGCAGCTCTCCATGCTAATCTATCCTGTGCAAGCTCCTTCATCTCCCAGTACCTACTGCAACCTACGTCCTTCTGAATCTGCTTAGTGTATTCATCTCTTGGTCTCCCTCTACGATTTTTACCTTCCACGCTGCCCTCCAATGCTAAATTTGTGATCCCTTGATGCCTCAGGACATGTTCTACCAACCGATTCCTTCTTCTAGTCAAGTTGTGCCACAAACTTCTCTTCTCCCCAATCCTATTCAATACCTCCTCATTAGTTATGTGATCTACCCACATAATCTTCAACATTCTTCTGTAACACTACATTTCGAAAGCTTCTATTCTCTTCTTGTCCAAACTATTTATTGTCCATGTTTCACTTCCATACATGGCTACACTCCATACAAATACTTTCAGGAACGACTTCCTGACATTTAAATCTATACTCGATGTTAACAAATTTCTCTTCTTCAGAAACGCTTTCCTTGCTTTTGCTAGTCTACATTTTATATCCTCTCTACTTCGACCATGCTCAGTTATTTTGCTCCCCAAATAGCAAAACTCATTTACTACTTTAAGCGTCTCATTTCCTAATCTAATTCCCGCAGCATCACCCGATTTAATTCGACTACATTCCATTATCCTCGTTTTGCTTTTGTTGATGTTCATCTTATATCCTCCTTTCAAGAAACTGTCCATTCCGTTCAGCTGCTCTTCCAGGTCCTTTCACGTCTCTGGCAGAATTACAATGTCATCGGTGAACCTCAAAGTTTTTATTTCTTCTTCCTGGATTTTAACACCTACTCCAAATTTTTCTTTTGTTTCCTTTACTGCTTGCTCAATATACAGATTGAATAACATCGGGGATAGGCTACAACCCCGTCTCACTCCCTTCCCAACCACTGCTTGCATTTCATGCCCTTCGACTCTTATAACTGCCATCTGGTTTCTGTACAAATTGTAAATAGCCTTTCGCTTCCTGTATTTCATCAATTAAATTCAATATTTCTTCAGTTACCCAAGGATTTCTACTAGCCCTCGCTTTTTTATTTACTTGATCCTCTGCTGCCTTCACTACTTTATCCCTCAGAGCTACCCATTCTTCTTCTACTGTATTTCTTTCCCCCATTCCTGTCAATTGTTCCCTTATGCTGTCCCTGAAACTCTGTACAACCTCTGGTTTAGTCAGTCTATCCAGGTCCCATCTCCTTAAATTCCCACCTTTTTGCAGTTTCTTCGGTTTTAATCTACAGTTCATAACCAATAGATTGTGGTCAGAGTCCACATCTGCCCCTGGAAATGTCCTACAGTTTAAAACCTGGTTCCTAAATCTCTGTCTTATCATTATATAATCTATCTGATACCTTTTCGTATCTCCAGGATTCTTCCATGTATACAGCATTCTTTTATGATTCTTGAACCAAGTGTTAGCTATGATTAAGTTATGCTCTGTGCAAAATTCTAACAGACGGCTTCCTCTTTCTTTTCTTTGCCCCAATCCATATTCACCTACTATGTTTCCTTCTCTTCCTTTTCCTACTGTCGAATTACAGTCACCCATGACTACTAAATTTTCGTCCCCCTTCATTACCTGAATAATTTATTTTATCTCATCATATATTGCTTCAATTTCTTCGTCATCTGCATATCTAGTTGGCATATAAACTTGTACTACTGTAGTAGGCATGGGCTTCGTGTCTGTCTTGGTCACTATAATACGTTTACTATACTGTTTGTAGTAGCTTACCCGCAGTCCTATTTCTTTTATTCATTATTAAACCTACTCCTGCATTACCCCTATTTGATTTTATATTTATAACCCTGTATTCACCTGACTAGAAGTCTTGTTCCTCCTGCAACCGAACGTCACTGATTCCCACTATATCTAACTTCAACCTATCCATTTCCCTTTTTAAATTTTCTAACCTACCTGCCCGATTAAGGGATCTGACACTCCACGCTCCGATCCGTAGAATGCCAGTTTTCTTTCTCCTGATAACGGCGTCCTCTTGAGTAGCCCCCGCCCGGAGATCCGAATGGGGGACTATTTTACCTCCAGAATATTTTACCCAAGAGGACGCCATCATCATTTAACCATACAGTAAAGCTGCATGCCCTCGGGAAAAAATACGGCTGTAGTCTCCCCTTGCTTTCAGGCGTTCGCGCCGGCCGAAGTGGTCTCGCGGTTCTAGGCGCGCATTCCGGAACCGTGCGACTGCTACGGTCGCAGGTTCGAATCCTGCCTCGGGGATGGATGTGTGTGATGTCCTTAGGTTAGTTAGGTTTAAGTAGTTCTAAGTTCTAAGGGACTGATGACCGCAGCTGTTGAGTCCCATAGTGCTCAGAGCCATTTGAACCATCAGCCGTTCGCAGCACAGCAAGGCCGTTTTGGTTAGTGTTACAAGGCCAGTTCAGTCAATCATCCAGACTGTTGCCCCTGCAACTACTGAAAATGCTGCTGCCCCTCTTAAGGAACCACACGTTTGTCTGGCCTCTCAACAGATACCCCTCCGTTGTGGTTGGACCTACGGTATGGCTATCTGTATCGTTGAGGCACGCAAGCCTCCCCACCAACGGCAAGGTCCATGGTTCATGGGGGGAGTTGCCACTCGATATAACGAGTATTTCTGTGCTTGCTGCGGAGGATGGCTACGCAGACATGCTTGATAACGATTTTTATTGTGATTTAGTTAGATAACGCCCTTGTGAGCGACATTAGAGAGTTGTGAATAGTGAAATAATGTGTTTATTTCAAAATAAAATAACAGCATACTGGGGAAAATAGCTTCTTCTAAGATATAGACAGCGATTTTTCATCTGTTCGTTACACGAATGGGCTACGGCAGCGTGTGGCTGATACTCCTGTGCAGTACTGTCTACGGCATACAGTACAGTAGATTACGAAAAATGTAGGTAGATTTAAAAACCAATGATTATATTCTTAACACAGCATTCTTAAAAGTATCTGTACTTACGAAACCATTCAACAGTCTTCCACTGATACGGAAAGATAAAGTAAAATGGTAAGCGCAGTATTTTACTGATTCTACGTTAGCCAGGCAGAGACTGTGACGTAACCTCATCAGTTAACAGAACTACTCACATGATTACCTTCCTCAGACTGCCTCTCATAACCATTCATTACAGCAGGAAAGTATTACTTTCACTCGTTTATGTGTGTAAAGAAAACAAAATCCTCTACCTGTCTATTAACTGTTATTACCGTGCGTAAGTTTTATTAGCATAAAGACAGTTACTTAACCTTTGAAGCCAGCGGAGAGAAAAATATACTTCTCAAGTCTGCCCACGCGTTAAATGACAGCTTCGTAGGTGTCCTTTGTTCACTAACTGCTGAGCTAAACAAGAAACGAAATCATTTTAATTACCTGTAGATCCACAAGACATGTTAAACATCTTGAGTGTATCAATAAATAATTATAATTTTTTTTCCTGGTACTTAGCTACTATCGATACCGGTACTACCGAATGAAGTGGCGTAATGATTAAAAAACGGATGGTATGTGGGGGAAGTGGAGATAAAATTCTCAATCACCCAACTTGACTGAGAGTCTTCCAGTTTACCCAAATATTATCAAATGAATTCTGGCATATATATCTCAACAACGCCGCAGCTTGATTCCTGAATTTCCTCACTTATCCGAGGAAGACCCTCTTCTTCAATGACCTTGGAGTTGACAGGAAATTAAACTGTAACCTCTCTTCCGTTCTTACACTTTTACAAGAAGCAAAGTGACGCTGTGGTTATGCCGCAGGAGTCACATTATGGAAGGGTGTGGTTCGAAGTCCTGTCAAGCCAGACAGATGTATGCTTTCCAGGTTTTCCTTATAGCCACTTGACAATGGTGTGGAGTGGGTCCTGGACTTATTCCTCCCCAGCCTTTTCTAATCCGCGTTTGTGCTAGTACGTTACGAATGACTTCGACGTTGAAGGGACGTGAGCAATTAGCCTCCCTTTTTATTTAACCTCACAATGTTTGACGAAAAGTACTCGACTACTTATCTTAATGTGTAGGTGAAGGTCTTTCAGTGGAACTTTATATTTATTGATGTAGAATGTGAGGAAGGTCGAAGTGTAACTGGTGATTTGTTTTTATTGGGAAATCGGTTCTCTGAAAAGCGTGCAATAAAAGCGAGTGGTATCTCGCTGATAATTTTTCTCGAACTGATTTCGATGGCAGACAACAAGCGAATAATGTAATATCTTTGAAGTACTCGACTACTTATATTAACGTGTAGGTGAAGGTCTTTCAGTGGTACGTTATATTTATTGATGTAGAAAGTGAGGAAGATCGAAGTGTAACTGATGATTTGTTTTTATTGGGAAATCGGTTCTCTGAAAAGCGTGCAATAAAAGCGAGTGGTATCTCTCGCTGATAATTTTTCTCGAACTGATTTCGATGGCAGACAACAGGCGAATAATGTAATATCTTTATAACTATCTAGCGTGACATTACCCTGTAGCGCAATAAGAGCAAAAATCCCTTTTGGGACACACTGAAAGCTTATCTGTTTTTGGGATGTGTGAGTGTTGTGTGTAAAAGGTATCTGACTTAGGGTGATACATGGATAGTGTTATACATGGTGTCCCAGCAGGAACGAGCATTTCATATTCGATACTGTGAAACAAGCCTCTTCTACTGCAAGCTCTTTGCCTACCATATTTTGAGAGGCGGTGGTATGGACGAAAGAAGAAAAGGTTCCTAGTAAATATGGGCTCTAAATTGCATACCTTATGAGCTATGAGTTCTTGTTCAGAAGAAGATGAACCAGTACTCATAGCTCTTAAGGTATGCATTTTAGAGTCCATGTTTACTAGACAGTTTTTTCCTTTTTTGGTCCACGCTACCTCATCCCAAAATATGGAAAACAAAGAGCTTGCAGTCGAAGAGGTTTGTTTCACTGTATCGAAGCTGAAGAAGTGCCCATAGCTCCTAATGTGTGCATTTTTGATCCCCTTTTTACTAGACTTTTTTTTACTTCGAATGATCGCTCCTGTAATATCCTGAATATTGCCCATTCGTCCTGGGAAACCCTGTATTGTGGTTGTGTTGTTAAGGGCGCAGAGTCTTGGGTTCTGGCAATTTATGCCCCCACTGCTCTTCGCAGGGTTGATATGGTTATTAACGGATTCAGCGTTGGTTAATTAAAGGAGTGGCCAAATACCCTTCCTGTCGCAACCCCGTTAACCCCAAGGACAGGATACGCGCACGCCAACGATCTGCATGTAGTGTTATTCATGTGAAAGTGAGCAAAAGTTTTCTAAATGTTAGAGAATCGTGTAACTGAGGAAGGACATTTGTACCAGCCGGGTATTCACCTAGAGGAATGGGAGAAACTGCCTAAAAACCACATCCAGGCGACCCTCGTCTTTATTCCGCCGTGCTGGGCGATCCGTGTCCAGCGCACATCCCCTTCCCGGAAGCGGGGCTTCAACACTTACGGCTCTCCGGGCGGGTGCTTCTAAATCCATAATTTGGGAGTGAATTCTGTTTTCTGGGAAGTCTTCGACTCAGTCTCATTGCTCGTCAGTTTGAGTCTCTAACCAGACAAAGTTAATACAGGGGATGCAGAAGAATCGCACGTTTCGACGGGGTTTCGTTTAGTGAGTTCACCAAACTCGACTGCTAGAAGTTACTGGAGGGGCGTTGTGCATCACTGAGAGATCTGCTGTTAAAATTCCGAAGGCGTTCGCTCCAAGAAGAGTTAGGCGACGTATTAGTTCCTCCCAAAACATATCTCGAAATGATGCTGATGGTAAGATCTGAGAAATTAGAACATATATGAAGGCTTATCGACATTCGTATCTCCCGTGAATCGTTCGTGAATCGCACAAGAAAAGCGGAACACGACAGTGACAACACGAAGTATTCTTCACCACGAATTGTAAATTGGCTTGTGGGTTACATGATGTCTGTACCTGTCTCGATATATCGTTGTTGTTGTTGTGGTCTTCAGTCCTGAGACTGGTTTGATGCAACTCTCCATGCTAATCTATCCTGTGCAAGTTCCTTCATCTCCCAGTACTTACTGCAACCTACATCCTTCTGAATCTGCTTAGTGTATTCATCTCTTGGTCTCCCTCTACGATTTTTACCTTCCACACTGCCCTCCAATGCTAAATTTGTGATCCCTTGATGCCTCAGGACATGTCCTACCAACCGATCCCTTCTTCTAGTCAAGTTGTGCCACAAACTTCTCTTCTCCCCAATTCTATTCAATACCTCCTCATTAGTTATGTGATCTACCCACCTAATCTTCAACGTTCCTCTGTAACACCACATTTCGAAAGCTTCTATTCTCTTCTTGTCCAAACTATTTATTGTCCATGTTTCACTTCCATACATGGCTACACTCCATAAAAATACTTTCAGGGTCGACTTCCTGACATTTAAATCTATACTCAATGTTAACAAATTTCTCTTCTTCAGAAACGCTTTCCTTGCTATTGCCAGTCTACATTTTATATCCTCTCTACTTCGACCATGCTCAGTTATTTTGCTCCCCAAATAGCAAAATTCATTTACTACTTTAAGCGTCTCATTTCCTAATCTAATTCCCGCAGAATCACCCGATTTAATTCGACTACATTCCATTATCCTCGTTTTGCTTTTGTTGATGTTCATCTTATATCCTCCTTTCAAGAAACTGTCCATTCCGTTCAGCTGCTCTTCCAGGTCCTTTCACGTCTCTGGCAGAATTACAATGTCATTGGCGAACCTCAAAGTATTTATTTCTTCTTCCTGAATTTTAACATCTACTGCAAAATTTTCTTTTGTTTCCTTTACTGCTTGCTCAATATATAGATTGAATAACATCGGGGATAGGCTACAACCCCGTCTCTCTCCCTTCCCAACCACTGCTTGCATTTCATGCCCCTCGGCTCTTATAACTGCCATCTGGTTTCTGTAGAAAATGTAAATAGCCTTTCACTCCTTATTTTTTACCCCTGACACGTTCAGGATTTGAAAGAGAGTATTCCAGTCAACATTGTCAAAAGCTTTCCGATGTATCGTAGGCATCCAATTTTGTTCAGTGGGTGACGGTGTAAAGGGAGACATGCACTGTCTCATGAATAGTATCCTTACACCTATTGTTGTTGTTGTTGTCTTCAGTCCTGAGACTGGTTTGATGCAGCTCTCCATGCTACTCTATCCTGTGCAAGCTGCTTCATCTCCCAGTACCTACTGCAACCTACATCCTTCTGAATCTGCTTAGTGTACTCATCTCTCGGTCTCCCTCTACGACTTTTACCCTCCACGCTGCCCTCCAATGCTAAATTTGTGATCCCTTGATGCCTCAAAACATGTCCCACCAACCGATCCCTTCTTCTAGTCAAGTTGTGCCACAAACTTCTCTTCTCCCCAATCCTATTCAATACCTCCTCATTAGTTACGTGATCTATCCACCTTATCTTCAGTATTCTTCTGTAGCACCACATTTCGAAAGCTTCTATTCTCTTCTTGTCCAAACTAGTTATCGTCCATGTTTCACTTCCATACATGGCTACACTCCAAACAAATACTTTCAGAAACGACTTCCTGATACATAAATCTATATTCGATGTTAACAAATTTCTCTTCTTCAGAAACGCTTTCCTTGCCATTGCCAGTCTACATTTTATATCCTCTCTACTTCGACCATGCTCAGTTATTTTGCTCCCCAAATAGCAAAATTCATTTACTACTTTAAGCGTCTCATTTCCTAATCTAATTCCCGCAGAATCACCCGATTTAATTCGACTACATTCCATTATCCTCGTTTTGCTTTTGTTGATGTTCATCTTTTATCCTCCTTTCAAGACACTGTCCATTCCGTTCAACTGCTCTTCTAAGTCCTTTGCTGTCTCTGACAGAATTACAATATCATCGGCGAACCTCAAAGTTTTTACTTCGTCTCCATGAATTTTAATACCTACTCCAAATTTTTCTTTTGTTTCCTTTACTGCTTGCTCAATATACAGATTGAATAACATCGAGGAGAGGCAACAACCCTGTCTCACTCCTTTCCCAACCACTGCTTCCCTTTCATCCCCCTCGACTCTTATGACTGCCATCTGGTTTCTGTACAAATTATAAATAGCCTTTCGCTCCCTGTATTTTACCCCTGCCACCTTTAGAATTTGAAAAAGGGTATTCCAGTCAACATTGTTAAAAGCTTTCCCTAAGTCTACAAATGCTAGAAACGTAGGTTTGCCTTTTCTTAATCTTTCTTCTAAGATAAGTCGTAAGGTCAGTATTGCCTCACGTGTTCCAACATTTCGACGGAATCCAAACTGATCCTCCCCGAGGTCTGCATCTACCAGTTTCTCCATTCGTCTGTAAAGAATTCGTGTTAGTATTTTGCAGCCGTGGCTTATTAAACTGATAGTTCGGTAATTTTCACATCTGTCAGCACCTGCTTTCTTTGGGATTGGAATTATTATATTCTTCTTGAAGTCTGAGGGTATTTCGCCTGTCTCATACATCTTGCTCACCAGCTGGTAGAGTTTTGTCAGGACTGGTTGTCCCAAGGCCGTCAGTAGTTCTAATGGAATGTTGTCTACTCCGGGGGCCTTGTTTCGACTCAGGTCTTTCAGTGCTCTGTCAAACTCTTCACGCAGTATCGTATCTCCCATTTCGTCTTCATCTACATCCTCTTCCATTTCCATAATATTGTCCTCAAGTTCATCGCCCTTGTATAAACCTTCTATATACTCCTTCCACCTTTCTGCCTTCCCTTCTTTGCTTAGAACTGGGCTGCCATCTAAGCTCTTGATATTCATACACGTGGTTGTCTTCTCTCCAAAGGTCTCTTTAATTTTCCTGTAGGCAGTATCTATCTTACCCCTAGTGAGATAAGCTTCTACATCCTTACATTTGTCCTCTAGCCATCCCTGTTCAGCCATTTTGCACTTCCTGTCGATCTCATTTTTGAGACGTTTGTATTCCTTTTTGCCTGCTTCATTTACTGCATTTTTATATTTTCTCCTTTCATCAATTAAATTCAATATTTCTTCTGTTACCCAAGGATTTCTAGCAGCCCTCGTCTTTGTACCTACTTTATCCTCTGCTGCCTTCACTACTACATCCCTCAGAGCTACCCATTCTTCTTCTACTGTATTTCTTTCCCCTATTCCTGTCAATTGTTCCCTTATGCTCTCTCTGAACCTCTGTACAACCTCTGGTTCTTTCAGTTTATCCAGGTCCCATCTCCTTAATTTCCCACATTTTTGCAGTTTCTTCAGTTTTAATCTACAGGTCATAACCAATAGATTGTGGTCAGAGTCCACATCTGTCCCTGGAAATGTCTTACAATTTAAAACCTGGTTCCTAAATCTCTGTCTTACCATTATATAATCTATCTGATACCTTTTAGTATCTCCAGGGTTCTTCCACGTATACAACCTTCTTTCATGATTCTTAAACCAAGTGTTAGCTATGATTAAGTTGTGCTCTGTGCAAAATTCTACTAGGCGGCTTCCTCTTTCATTTCTTAGCCCCAATCCATATTCACCTACTATGTTTCCTTCTCTCCCTTTTCCTACACTCGAATTCCAGTCACCCATTACTATTAAATTTTCGTCTCCCTTCACTATCTGAATAATTTCTTTTATTTCATCGTACATTTCTTCAATTTCTTCATCATCTGCAGAGCTAGTTGGCATATAATCTTGTACTACTGTAGTAGGTGTGGGCTTCGTATCTATCTTGGCCACAATAATGCGTTCACTATGCTGTTTGTAGTAGCTTACCCGCATTCCTATTTTCCTATTCATTATTAAACCTACTCCTGCATTACCCCCATTTTATTTTGTGTTTATAACCCTGTAGTCACCTGACCAGAAGTCTTGTTCCTCCTGCCACCGAACTTCACTAATTCCCACTATATCTAACTTTAACCTATCCATTTCCCTTTTTAAATTTTCTAACCTACCTGCCCGATTAAGTGATCTGACATTCCACGCTCCGATCCGTAGAACGCCAGTTTTCTTTCTCCTGATAACGACATCCTCCTGAGTAGTCCCCGCCCGGAGATCCGAATGGGGGACTATTTTACCTCCGGAATATTTTACCCAAGAGGATGCCATCATCATTTAATCATACAGTAAAGCTGGATGTCCTCGGGAAAAATTACGGCTGTAGTTTCCCCTTGCTTTCAGCCGTTCGCAGTACCAGCACAGCAAGGCCGTTTTGGTTAATGTTGCAAGGCCAGATCAGTCAATCATCCAGACTGTTGCCCCTGCAACTACTGAAAAGGCTGCTGCCCCTCTTCAGGAACCACACGTTTGTCTGGCCTCTCAACAGATACCCCTCCGTTGTGGTTGCACCTACGGTACGGCCATCTGTATCGCTGAGGCACGCAAGCCTCCCCACCAACGGCAAGGTCCATGGTTCATGGGGGGAGGTTACACCTATTAGTGGACGTTAATGTGATGTGCGTCTACCCTTAACTTTTATGATGTCTTGAACTCTGTTGGAGACATTTTAAATGAGCTGTCGCAATGTGTGTGGAAGAATGATAGCCTATTCATCCTCAAGAGCTGAAACTAGAAGAGGTAGTGATGTTGGACGCCATCGGACGGAGGGAAGCTGACCTAAATCTTTCCAAATGTGTTCCACTGTGTTCAAGTCTGGACTCTGGAGAGAGAAGTCCATTTCAGGAATGTTATTGTTTGCAAACCACTGCATCACAGATTCAACTTTATGATAGAGTTACTCTACTATTCGCAGTACTCAATGACGTAAAATTTGTACATAGTCTTCCGCGTTTAGCATTTTCTTAAGCGCAAGAAGGCGATCACACCATAACCACGAGACACCCCCATGCCGTAAAATTACCTCCTCCGTACACAGTTGGCACTACACGTGACGGCAGATAACGTAGTCCAGGCGTTCGCCAAACCCATGTCCCTCCATCGGATTACCATAGGGTAAAGTGAGATTCATCAGTCCAAATCACTCGTTTCTAGTCATCCACTTTCCAGTGGCATCGCTCTTTATACCACCTCAAGCGTTGCTTAACGTGGACTACAGAAATGTGTGGCTTACGAGGAGCTGATCGACAGTTGCACGCCATTCCTTTCAACTCCAAACGCATAGTCATTGTGCTAGCTGGACTGCTGGTGACACTTTGGAACCCACTAACGATTTATTTCTATGATTTAGAGCGATTTTGTACAACCGCCCTCCGCAATGTTCAACAGTCAGTCAGTCAGTGTGTTGGTTTAGCTCTGGATGTTCCTTCGCGTTTGCATTTCACTGTCACATCATTGACAGTCGACTTGGAGAGTTTTATAATGATTGAAATTTCCATGGTGGATATGTTGCTCATATGATATCCAATGACTGCTCTACGTTCGAAGGCGCTGAGCTCTGCCGACCGACACAATAGTCCTTGCCTCGTTTTTTATTTTGTGGTTCGCCGCTCGTGACGTCTAATGATCAAATCTGCATTACGTGGTCGTGTCCGGATACTTTTGCTTAGATTGTGTATTCTTTTCGAAAGATGATTACTATGTTGTAATTGGTTATTTATTTCATTCACAGCAACGAAAAGATGTAAGTCATTATGGCATCATCCGCCGTTAGAGTTTGAGATACCTCACTGTGTCTGAGCTCAGTACATGTTCTAGAATTCTATAGCATATGGACGCCAGTGGGGTTGGACGATTGTTTTGTGGATCACTTTTACTACCCTTCTTGTGGACAGATCTTTGCTTTCTTCCAATAACTGAGCACAGTTTTATATTCGAGGGAGGTACGGCATGTTATGGTTTAAATGGGAGATAACTCAGCTGCAAATTCTGTACGGAGTCTGTCAGGGATGCCAGTGGGCCCTCGAGCCTTGTTAGATTTAAGTGAATTTAGCCATTTCTCAACGCCACTGACTCTAACATCTATATCGCTCGTCTTTGGAATGCTGCTAGAATTAAACTGGGTCATTACTTTTGTATATTTCTGAGAAGGAAAGTATCTGCGTTCGAATGAACACGTCTTTATGAAATTTTAATTGGAGGACAATTACGAACCACACAATGAGCTGATGAATCTTATTCTGCAAGAGTCTGCAAACGTGCTCTAGATGTCACTGTAGAAGCCAAACACAATGCAGATGAATGTGAGTGATTGCTCAAAGCAATATGGAGGATGTGGTATCCACCAATATTAAATCTGCGAGTGACCGAGGAACCGCATGCGCGCTTCAAACCACAGCGGTTAGCCACCCGGAGCACTCAGCGATTGGCCGCCCAGAATACACGGTGACCCCAGCCTCCGGCTACATTAACTATGGAGCCTTATTTAGCCCCGCCACCAACGTCTACAAGCCAGTTCTCATCGTGCTATGTTCTACCCCAAAACTCGGAATTTCCACGCTCCGGTGGACTGTTTCATCTCATGGACAGGTGTAGCAGCTGCTCGGTATTGACTTAGCTGCGCTCTGGAGCTAGAATCTGGTTTCCATACTAGTAATTGGACTTCAACGTTCACTAGGATTAGTATGTCAACGGACTTGTGGTTTCCGCCGGAATTCCACATACCACTTGTACTCCCTGGACATTGGTATAGCTACAATCAGTTTATATTATTTTCAAGAAGTGTTCGCCTACCACTTGGTGACAGAGTTATTTGTGTCAGTATCGTGTTAATAAACTGTAGAGCTGTGACATAGTTATTGTGTTATTCCTGGTTATAACACAATTAAAAATGGAGACGAGGATGCGATGCTAGCAGCGGGCTGCGCATAGGGAAGCGCAGCCAACCGTGAGTTTCTTGGCCGCGCGTAATGGAGCGTGCCGCTGCTCGGTGCGGAGATTCAACAGTGGTGGATACCACAGAGGACTACAAAACGCACAGTGAAAAAGAGCAAGTTGATCACACGTCATAAATGTACATCCTATAATAACAGTCCTGAACGTCGCCGCGCGGGATTAGCCAAGCAGTGTAAGGCACTGCAGGCATGGACTGAGCAGCTGGTCCCGGCAGAGGTTCGAGTCCTCCATCGGGCATGGGCATGGGTGTGTGTGTTTGTCCTTAGGATAATTTAGGTTAAGTAGTGTGCAAGCTTAGTAACTGATGACCATAGTAGTTAAGTCCCATAAGATTTCACACACATTTGAACAGTCCTGAACGTCACGTCAGTGACACCTCTGAAGTTGCCCACAGGTTCACCAGTATCGCAGCCAACGCTCTGCCATACGTAACTAAGTATTGGTCTGTATACTTTCGCAGATAATTTATAGTAAATGACAATGCATTTTTATAATAATGAATCTGTCATGAAATTTTGGCTACGTGTTTCTGGAATGTAATTTAAGAAAGTCTGCTGTTCTGTTGACATAATTTTATATTGCCTTAAGAAATTTACGCCCTGAAGCTGTGGATATTTTGTGTTAGGTGTACTCATTTCTGAAACTATATCTTTTCCTCCAGTCCAGGAGTAGCTAGTAACTTTTTCGCCAAACGTGGATTCACTTGCATCTAAGAAGATATTTGGAGGGCAGCGTTTTTTCTATTTACCTTGACACACGGAGTCCAAACTACTATTTGGCTCTTGAAAGCATATATACAGTTTGTCTGCCAATCGTCGGTCCATTGATATACTAACATGGGTCGTGTAGCTGTGTGTTGCACTGTTAACTGACTGCAAGATCGAGATAGTGTTTCTATCCTCTTTCTTTAGGAAGAAAGCTCATAGTTACACTGCCTCTGATCGAATTTCCATTACAGAACCCGATTGGATGTCCTCTGTCATGATATGCGGATTGATTTGGCAACAAATGTTCGACCTCTTTGTATTATCTCTTCTTCGTTGTCCTTATCTTTTCGTGCTTGGTTCAAAAATGGTTCAAATGGCTCTGAGCACTATGGGACTCAACATCTGAGGTCATCAGTTCCCTAGAACTTAGAACTACTTAAACCTAACTAACCTAAGGACATCACACACATCCATGCCCGAGCAGGATTCGAACCTGCGACCGTAGCAGTCACGCGGTTCCGGACTGAAGTGCCTAGAACCGCACGGCCACCGAGGCCGGCTGTTATTCTAAACTCCTTTTTCAAATAAGTAATGAATCCCAATTAATCTGTAAAGTTTGTACATCCGAGTCTTCTGGCTACGTCCAAAGCCCATTTTTCTAAATGCCAATAATGAACGACAGAAGCACATTCTCGCATTTCATCAAAGGTCGCCTTTACATGCTACTTGATGATATTGAACTGCAGCGTGCGATTTCTTTTGAAAACTGTATTGCTTTTTCTTTTCTTTGCCGTATAGTCCAGTACGCTTTTAATACTGCTTTTAGCCTTCAGTATAGGGTATCTTTCCAGGATCCTGTCGTATGTATTGAAACCTCTGACGTAATGTTCTCGAGTGTGAGGTCATCAAACACCAAGGTGACACTTTAGGCTCTAAACTTCTATCAGGAGAAGGCTGGACTTCACTTTCACTGCAGCCATAGCCTTTTATCGAACTTGTCGTATCACTGCCGCTTGCAGTTGGATGTTTGTTATTATCATCGCTTGCGTCGTAATTATCTGTGTGTTAGAACAGTATCTGTTTCTTACCGGTGATATTATTTTTGCACTGTAATAGACACCAGGAAACATGGGAATGATTCATCTTCTACACCAGTAACATCTTCACGAGCAAGAGTTCGTCGTAACTTCATTTCAACCATCGCAAAACATTAGCAGAATTGATTACCAATCGCCGACCCCGACCCATCTGACGCTTCCCTACACAAATAGTTTCACAGAATGGAACTCCACATGCTCACTGCACCGTCTCTAATTGTCTCGATTGGCGTAGCAGCAGGCAAATTTCGAATGCGCCATAGCATACTCAGTGGCTTGTAACGGACGACACCTTTAAATGATCCATCAGCGGGTCGTGGTTTAAGTGTGTTCGGTCGAGCCCAAATAGTTTCCTTGTTAATAAAGGAACAGTTTATCTTTTGTGATATGTTAGTACCACATAACAACTATGAGCTTTCTTCCTAAAGAGCGCTATCCATGAAAGAGGAGAGAAACATTATCTCGATCTTGCAGTCAGGTAACAGTGCCACACACAGCTGTCCCATAATTTTGTCACTGTAGTGTAATTACTGTGAATGTGACACCTGTGAAATAGTTTGTGTTGTATTCTATGAGGATTTGCTGTTTCAAGAGCGAGGTCTCTATAGCGGCTAAGTACCTTTATATTGCGAGGTTACTATCTGTTCTGTTGATTTCGATATTGCAAGATGAATGAAACCGGTATACAAATCGTTGAAAATTTTCTTTGAGCATATAGATCTTGGGTTTTCCGTTTGGCAGTTTTGAACTGACATCGTGTTGAATAATTTGAGGTATTTGCAAGGAGCTGTTATTTTACCGCTTTGTAATTACCGACCACATGTAAACGTAGGGATTGTTTAACCATCGCACCATAATAATAATGCCGTAAGTGTATGTGCACGATTTCGTGCTCTGGGACGCTGTAGTACTCGGTATGAAAGTAGGGAAGTTCGAGTCTTGGCGATATCAGTCTTTTGATACCAGGTTCCACATTTTAACGTTTCATTTTCGTCTTCATCCACAACAAGTCAAACTATACCCCATTTCACAAGGACACATTACTGCCAACCGAGTAATGCGGTTACACACTACCTATGTCGTTATGGTGCACTGTTCCCACTTAGCCGAGTGAAACATTTGGTGGCTTTATATTGTCACCACGAAGCGCGCGGATCCACACACTGCTACTTCAATTAACAGTAAATTACACTGTAACAAAAGCAAGTATCAGTTGCAGACAAACTGGATGTACATTCGTTCTGGGGCAAAACATATTGTAATGTATAGCAACTGATTTGAGGCGGTGCTCCACTATTCTTTTTCATGGTCCAACCTCTTCATCGGCCGGAGTGGCTGTGCGGTTCTAGGCGCTTCAGTTTGGAACCTCGCGACCGCTACGGTCGCAGGTTCGAATCCTACCTCGGGCATGGATGTCTGTGATGTCCTTAGGTTAGTTACGTTTAAGTGGTTCTAAGTTCTAGGGGCCTGATGACCTCCTCTGTTAAGTCTCATAGTCCTCAGAGACATTTTGAACCAACCTCTTCATCTCACCCAGCATTCTCAGTTATTTGTTAGATGCATTCCAGTCTCGGTCCCCCTCTACAGTACCTGCCCTAAACGACTCGTAATAGAAACATGGAAATAATTCCCTGGTGTCCTATTAACTTCCCTATTCTTTTAGTCAGTGTTTTCAATATATTTCTTTCGTCGGTGATTTTGTGCGGAACCGCTTCAGTTGCTATTCTTTTAAGTTCATTTGCTTTACCGCTTATTTCTGTATCACCACATCTCAAGCGCTCCGATTATCTTCTTTTCCGGTTTTCCCACGGTCCACGATTCGCTGCCATACAGTGCTGAGCTCCTGACATACATTCTCAAAAATTTCTTCCTCGAGTTGAGGCCTATATTTGACAGCAGTAAACTTCTTTTAGCACGGAATGTACTCTTTGCTTGTGTTAGTCTGTTTCTGATATGCTCCTTGCTGCCTGAGCCATGCGTTCTTTGTTTCCATTGTCATAGAGTTCCTTCACTTCGTCTTGTACATGGACCCCAACTTTGATATTACATTTGGCTTTAATCTCATTTCCAATGCTAATTGTTGCTTTAGATTTTCTGTGGTTTACTCTCGGTCTATATTCTGTGCTCGTTAGACTCTTAATTCCATTCCATAGTTCCAGTAAGTTTTTTGATAATTGATAGCCTTTCATTCTGGACTTATTTCCACTCCGAAACCTTTACTCTATTTTCGTCATTGCTTCTTCGACGTACATAAAGAATGCAGACCTGCCTTATTTCCTTTCTAATCCGAGCACTTCTCTTTCGGTGTTCCATTCTTATAGTTCCCATTGCTTACAACCGTTTCCCTGAGAATGTTGAACATCCTGCACAATTTTAATTTTGCGGGCGCTTTTTCTAATTCGGCAAACCCTACGAGAGTGTCTCGGCTTTTTACAACTATTGCCTCTAGTATCAAATGCAACGTCAGAATTCTCTCTGTGTTGCCTTTACTTTCCGTAAAGCCCAACGAATCGTCATCTAACACAACTTCAATTCGATTTTTCATTTTTTCTGGGTATTCTATATTATTTTCAGCAACTAGGATGCATGCAGTATTAAGCTGATTGTCCGATAGTTTTTGCATTTATCTCCCTTTGCTATCTTCGGGGTTGTGGGGACGGTGTTCTGCCGAAAATGCGATGGTACAAAGGCTAGTCAAAAAGTCTCTTCGAGTCTACAAATGATACAGAATAATCATTATGTTGCCACTTCTTCTAATGATTTTAGAAATTCGTAAGGAATTTTATCAATCCCTTTTGCCCAGTTTGATCGCAAGTCTTGCAAAGCTCTGTCAAACTCTGGCTCTAATATTGGATCCCCTTTGTTTCCAGGTCGAGACTGATCTTCGGTCACGCAAGCAGACAGTTCCTTCCACACGTCATTTTGTTTCGGGTCCTCTAGCAGCGTGCTACTGTACTTCGGCGCGGGGATCCCAATGAGTGTCAGTGCTCAGATATGTACTGTAAATAAACAAACAGTTAATTACATAGCTTTACTTCCTTGAGGTATAATTAAGAATTTATGACTACCCAGTACTCTTTGCCCCTATTCGCTCTGTCCTCTGCGCTCTGCGTTTAAAAGTGAATTCATTCTCTTTCCTGAACATCTTTGTCGATCAATTGAATCATTTTTTCTGCTACCTAAAGTTTATTCAGTAACCTTCCTTGGTATTATACTTGTCTCTCTAACATCTATAACTACCCTTTTGTGAGGTCTGCATTCTTCTTCATCAGGACTGCCCACTGCGGTATTCATGGTCGCAGCATTTATAGCCTACTTCCGTATCCCACTTCTCATATTGTTTGCTCCCGACGCTTTTCTTAAAATTCAACCCACTCGTCATCATCATTAAATTGTGATCTGAATGCACAGGGTGACAATTATTGAACTATATAAAAAAACGTAAATTATCTACAAACTACGGCGTGCACACACGTTATTCAACATGTAAACGTCACTACAGATATTCGGATTTAGGTTATGATATGTTCGATATGCCTGCCATCATTGGCGATGATGTGGCGCAGACGAACACGAAATTCTGCATGACCCACTGAAGTGTCGCCAAGTCGATGCTGTCGATGATCAACTCAGTGGCTGTTTCAGCTCAGCAATGGTTTTAGAGTTATTGCTGCACATTTGATCTATAATAAAACCCCACAAAAAGGACTCGCATGTGTTCAGGCCTGGGAAATATGGCGGTCAATCCAAACCCATGCCAGCGGCCTCTGGGTACCTCAGAGCCAGATTGCAGTCTGCAAAGTGCTACTCCAGGACATCAAACACTCTCCTACTTCGTAGGGGTCGAGCTCCGTCTTGCATGAACCGCATCTCATCGAAATCAGGGTCACTTTGGATAATGGGGATGAAATCATCTTCCAAAACCTTCACGTACCGTTCGGTAGTCAGCGTCCCATCAAGGAATATTTCACTGATTATTCCGTGAGTGGTCAAGGAGTATTGCACCGATTATTCCGTGAGTGGACATTGCGCACCACACGGTCACGTACTAAGGGTGAAGAGACGTCTCGATCGCGAAATGCGGATTCTCAGCCCCCCAAATGCGATAATTTTCATTATTGATGAACACATCCAAATGAAAGTGGGCTTACTCGCTAAACCAAACCATATGCGCATATTAATTTGCATCATACCACCCGGCCAACTGTGCAGTTTGAAGTCCTAACGCTAACCGTTTAGAAGTTATGGCGATTATATTTCATATAGTTCAATAAATGTCACCCTGTACATCTGCTTCTGAGTTCAACTTAACACTCCAGTTTCTGAGTTCAAAGTCTCTAACCCCCCCCCCCCCCCTTTCTCCCCATTCCCATGAACCATTTCTTCCTTAGTCGCCAGACTTTTTCTATGTATACCGCCTCCTCTTGTGAGTGTTGCACAGTGCAGTTGCTAATATTTGCGACAACTTTTTAGAGTCCTAGGAGTGGTTTTCCTCTATCATTCCTAATACCGAGCCCGTATTCTCTAGTAATTCTGTTTCACCCTCCTTCCAATACTATATCGTTCGAGGCTCCAACGATTTTCGTCTGCCTTTACATACTGAATCATCTGTTCAGCGGCGTGACGGTGGATGGAAGTAAAAAGGGCAACATGAAGTGTCCAGAAAAAAAACCACCATCCGTGGAAGCTTCAGTGCCATGAAATAAGTGTGTAAATGATGTGAATCTTAGAGGCTATTCAAGAATCGTATTTCCATGTACAAAAAGTTTCAAATATCTGTTCACTTTACAACAAATGAGTTAATTTGTAAAATATTTCACTTTCAGCATGTAAGTGAGAAAAAGTTTAGAAAAGATTTGAATTTATTATTATTTTCAGCCATAATGGCTATGTTTGTGAACCGTGACTTTGTGGGATGATTATTTATTTCAAGTTTCTGCTACCAGTCACTTTTTATTTATTGCTTAATCTAACGTAATGCAAAGCGTTTCGGACATGTTCTGTTCATCTTCAAGCGTTTATACATACATACATAGAGAAATGTTACTTAAAAGTAAACAGTTTTAAACTAGATTAATCTGGAACACTTTGTCCATTGTTTTTACTGTAGCTGCTGGTGTGACATTTGGGGCGGAAGGAGGGGGCAGTGTATATCTAGAAATCGAAATCAGTGATGTCTTCTGCTGGTTTTCTTCTTTGTTGTTGACTATGTATATCACAGCAATTTCATCTTCTTGCTGCTTCACTTGCATCACTGGTGTAATGGCGGAGCTGTTGAATGACATTACACTATTGCACATTATATTTTGTCACTGACTGCCACTGCACAAATTGCTTCGACGTTATACACACAACACAAGATGGCGTATAACAGCGATGCCCAGCATTGAAATCGCGCGCTTTTCTTATAGGTAGCCGAGGAAATCGACACGAAAAGGCCTCAGGGGGTGGCATATAGGGCGTCGATGAAACAACGCCTTCCCTTGAGGCTCGCTGATTCCCACGCAGTTCGCGGTCGAATACGACAGATCACAATGCGATGAGCAACAGGACGACGCTATTGACAATCTTTGATACTGCTGACACCGTCCCGAGGAATCAACCCTTCACTAAGGGCATTGTGATCCTACTATCCCATTAAACGTGATCGCACCCCTTTGGTCTGTTACACGATCGCAATTTTTGCTCTAGTGTGCAGGGTCAAACACTGCGGACTGTTCAAAACCATCTGACGAAATTTGAAAATGATCACAAGCAGCATAGGGTGATTACGTGTTTTCAGCCCTCCTGTTTCGCGTCCTGTTGTGGCGTGATCACGGGGGATTTCTAGCCGCTGACGTCACAGACACCCTTTCGAGACCATCTAGATTCCTCACGCAACCATCAGGTGCTAGTTCAGCGACGCAGCATCACTCAGTTGAGGTGGTAGCCCAAAACACAGGCGCGTATGAAACAGTGAATGGCTGCCTCTGTAAGGAACATTTTTAAAGTGCCCAACAAGCGTGTGCAGGTGGCAGGGAGGTTTTGCCAAACTGGGGAGTCTTAGAGGGGCCCTTCGCCGTTTCATTCAGTCATGTGTCAATATCGCTCCCCTCTGTGACCACGCCAGCGGAGGTTGCGAAATAGGAGGGCTGAAAAATCATAACCACCTTCTGTTGCTTCGGATCACGTGGGGCGTAAGGTTTCTACTACAATGAATGTACACAATATGCGGGCGAAAGAGAAGTGTACTTGTCATAATCCCGGCAGTGGACCACGAAGCGTCACGCCAGCCCGAAATGAAAAGCAACGTAGGTGCTTGTAAGGGATGGAACATGAATTTCATATCCTTTGCTGACGCAGCACTTGATACTGCTTTAGGGATGTAATTGACTGTGAAGCTTGCTGCCATCTGCTGTACAGCAGGTGATATGCATCTACTTCTTTGCACATACTTTGTATGATGACAAACCAAAGACCTATTTGTATACAGTTGATTTACAGGTAGAGACAGTGGTGTGGCAGTGCTTTCACTAAGCCTCATGCCAACATATCTGATGATGGCTGGCTAAGTGTAAGATGATATCCTTAAGAGTGATATATAATTATTCATAACTAGTTCTTTCCCCAAGGCATTTGCCCGCACTTGTGACCGACATTTATATGAACACACTTCTTCCTCCTCCCCTTCTCTATGCCCACCTCTTCCTCCCTCTGGCTGTCCACTTCATCCTCTCACCTCCTGCCTGTCTGTCTCCTCCTCTCTATTCCCTCTGTCTCTTTGTCCATTTCCTCCTCCCCCTCTCTTTGTCCATTTCCTCCACCTCCTGTCTTTGAACATATCTTCCTCCTCACTCCTTCTGACTATATCCTCATCCCCCTCTTTCTTTCCATCTCCGGCTCCCCCTCCTTCTACCCCATCTGACCATCACCCCTCTACATCTTCCACCTGCCTCATGCATCTCCCCCTCTCTCTTTGTCCTCCTCTTCCTCCCTCTGTACATCCCCTCCTCTATCCATCTCAACCTGTCCTCAGCCTTGCTCATCAGTATGTGTAGCTCCTGCAATACAGTTCAACAAAGCAAACCAATACTTCTTCCACAACACACCTGTCATGCAGGGCAGGCTACTCATCTGGGCTTGAAAATAATTTATTTACCCCTGATGTATAGGCACCATGCAAAGGAAGTCGATAAAGCAACCCAATACTTCTCCAACACAACACATATGTCAGGCAGGGCAGCCTATAAATTGGGCTCCTCATAACTGTTTCTTGTCCCTGACATATCGGCTGCCATGCAAAACAGATTGATTTAGTAGGCCAATACTAGTCTCATACAACACGCCTGTTATGCAGGGAATCCTATATGCCAGGGGCTGACAAATTTTTGCTGGTATCTCTGGTATCTCTGCTATGGGAGCTAGGAGGTTATAAACACCACAGTGCTGATAGTTGTAAGGCCTGATGTTTCTGTGACATATTTCGTTGAAATTGATCCAGGGGTTTGGGAGGAGATGTCAGACATACTCTGCTTTATATAATAGATAAATTAATTACTGGCCTGTGGTGTCATTGAGTGCCATAGGTGATTTAATCTATTAGGAGTTCTGGACATACTTATCAATAGCATCTGGGACAGGAAAATTGTAGAACCCCAAAGCAATAGCCACTATTAAGTCCTGTATTTCAATAGAACATGATCTTCCATGTACAGAAAGCGATATCTTAGACAGTAAATACCTGTGATTCACCTAACATGCCCCCCATTCACCATTTTTGTGAATTTGTTTAATGGCAAGTTGCTCATGAGGCCTGTGAGGCTGGATTTGGATAGAAGCTGTTACAGTTCCTTATAGACACATTCAATGCCAAGTTGATGTGATTCCACATTGTGGAGAACATTTTAACCCTGTAAATGCCTGCTGCTTTTGGGCGAGTAATATAATTTAATTTCAACATACATTCAGCAGATTTCATATCACTAAAGGCCATGTGTAGAACGTATGTAATTTTTGAAAGTTACTTTATGCTGTTGTGCTTTTCATAAACAGTCATATATACAACTAAGGGAACGATCTGTGTTGTATAAACGAATATCGAGAGACGAATTTTCTTTCGATTGGAAAGGAATACTGCATGAACAATAATGAGTAAATTTCAGCAAATAACTGTTACAATTATTGATAAGAGGGATTTTTTTAATATGTCCACATGCATGTTGTTGATGTTGAGGTTTGGTGCAAAGTGTGTGCAGCTCATCAGCATGTTTTATTAGAATTATGAGGGGAGGAAGGATAAGAAATAAATAAAGGAATTGTTAATTTTGTGTAAATCTTAGTAATTGGAAATAATAGATGTTATTTGTTTGTCTGAATACGATATAAACACAGGAATCTAAGTGGTTATAAATTGTCTGCCTGTTAATGTGCCCACAATTTGGATAAAGGAGCAGTTGTCACATTCATCAAAAGTAAATGCAAATACAATAGTACAGAACTAAGTAAATTCTGTATGGATTGGGTTATAGATGCATGTGCTTGTGAATTAATACTAGGACATGGGATTCTTGTGAGTGTCACAGTATACAGGATTCCCATTGGGTAACAGGGAAATTTTCATGTACTATTTTGATGGTTTGTTGTTCTGCCTGTCAGGCAGAAAAACAGGATTAATAATTTGTGTTGATTTTAACTTAAATTTCTTGATGAAATTTTACAGTAAAGGTAACCTAGATAATGTTGTTAGCCACTTAAATCAGCCTCACACGTCCATATCCAAGTTGCTCGAGCTGGTAGGACCGTAATAGATAATTTATTCATACAACAAGCGGTAAACAGATGGTCAGATCACGATGGAAAGTAGTTATAATACATAGCTTAACTCTGTGCACAGTTTAAACGCACTCAAAGAAAACATTGAGACTGGTTAATGCCAAAACAACTGAAGAATTCAAAGAAAGCTTAAAATATGTTGATTGAGTTGAAGTTTAGAACAACTCAATGCCAGCTGCAAATTCAGCGCATTTCACAATGAGTTTGTATCCGATTTTGAAAGTAATTTTGTTAAAAAGATAATTAACTGCAGTACTAAGAAGTCATTAAAGATCACTATGGGTATCAGAGTATCTTTACAACAAAAAAGAGCCATGTACAAAATAGCCAGAACAAGTAATGATCCAGAAATACTTTCACATTATGAACAGTACTGCAAGGTACTAAGAAAAATTGTAAAAAGTTGTAAGAGTATGCACCTCTTGTCTGAAACTGAGAGATAACCAATCAAATCAAATCAGGGAAAGAAGTCATAGAAGGCAAAGTTATATTCCTGTTACAAAGAATGAGAGAATTGTGATAGACAATTCATGTGCTGTGTTTAAGAATTATTTTTAAAAAATTGGTGGGAACAATTCAGAAGTGAAAGCAAAACAAGATATTGAAAAAGCGATACAAAGGATATTCAGTGAAAAAAAATATTAATCTCACATTCCCATCTGAGACATTGTAGGCTACCATGATTCTAAAAAGTAACAGTTTGTGTGGGGTTTATAATAACTCTTACAAGCCACTAACAAGTTCTGGACCTATAACATCTAATATTATTAATCACTTGTTTGCTGCATCATTAAGTCAGCATGTTTGCTCAGTCGTTAGAAATATGTCAATGTGAGGCCTGTCTATGAGGAGGATGACGCCTCACCTGTCGATAACAATCGTCCAGTGTTACTCCTTACATAATTTTCTTAACTTTTTGAGAAGACAATATATTCTAATGTTTTCACCAAACTGCGCAGTTCTGAAATACTTAGTCACTCACATTTGCGTTTTTCTGTGACTTATCAAACGAATTTGATTGTATCAGTCATAATAGGTTTTTGTGGAACACTTATTTCAGCGCATGTCCATTTAAGAAACAAAATGGAGGAAGCTAGTCTATGCCGTTCAAGTATTACAAGGAGGGAGACCACGTCACCTGCATGGGGAAAAGCTGCAGTGGGAGGCCCACAAGGTTCGATGATTGGACCACTACTCTCCTTGCTTTATGTTACTGATCCACTATGTTATTTGAATCAGGGGGCATAATTAGCCCTGTCTGTTGGTGATAGAAGTATTTTCGTGAAACTAAGCAAAGAAGAATCAACTGCGAAATTATTAAATAATGTTTTTCTCAAACTTACTGACTGGTTTTGCTCCATATGTGCTAGCTTTAAACGTTGGAAAAACATAGTTCATCCAGTTTTGCACTATTAAAAATATCTGACCTATTAACCTAGTTTATGAACAAGACCTGATAAACAGGGCAGAGAGTTCTAAGTCGTGAGGTACGCATATTGATGAAAATTTGAACCGGAAACACCATGGTAAAATGTTTAGGTCTGGCTATTTTTTGCTATAAGAATAACTGCTAGTATTGGGTACACAAAAGTCAGTAAGTTACATATTTTGCATATTCTATTCACTGATCTCTTATGGGATAATACTGTCGAACACATGAATTCTTGAGTAGAAATAAATAGCGATTTACACAGAAAAAAATCTGTAAATACTATATAATTTTTCTTTTAATTTGTGATCTATATTTATTCAGTGGACGCGTTCCTCATCGTAAGGTTCATCGTGAATATGATCTATGGAAAATGTAACTAATTAACTAACATGTTATTTCAAATGTGTTTTATGAGAAATGAATACATCGCTAAACACGACTGTGGCCTTTTGCACGAGCATGAGTAGACTGGCGCTGTGAATGCGTGGCAGGCAGACTTGTAACTTCCTAGATAAATTAGTACTAACTCAGGCGAAAGGTGGAATCGATTTAGGCGCTCCTGAAGGATACCAAGGTCGGCAGCAGTCGCTATTTTACCTCCTCTCGAACACGAACTCGGCCTTCTGAGCAAACGTGATTTCTGCACCATGCATGCCTTGCGCGCTGACGCAAATCAGTGTTTCTAGTTTATTGCTCACTACAGGCTTCGATAGAAGGCTGTTGTTAGTTATGCCGTTCGATACGTCAATTGATACAATACGTGGAACAGACTCAAGTTGCTTTAGTTAAGTGAGACTATTTGCTCAGAGTGATTCCGGAAAACGTCAGTGCATACGTAAATACATGAAGCTTTCTTCGCAGGAGATCGGTCTGGCACTGAAACCTTGAGTATTTACTTTTACTAGATTGCTATTAAAACAAGTGTGCTAAATATAGCTCTGTAAAGAGCTTCTTTTGATACGTTACAGTGAAAACATTAGCTGGAAGAGAAATGGCTTATCTCGCAACTTTGTAATTCTTCGGGGGCAGAAAAGACGGATGCAGATGTTGTCATTGTTATTTTGTATGTAACATAAGAGCATTCGTTCTCTTCAGATACTGAATGCAGTACGTATTACAGGCTCCTTTTGGGTAGCACACCGTCCTGTTTATTGTAGCAATTTTTGCAGCACTAACGCCACGTAAACAAGTTGCTACGCAGTTACGAGGCATTGTAAACACCTTCAGCAGTTTATTACCATCTAGAACAGTAGTTCCAAGTACTGCATTGATTTACTGTGACAAGACTGCTTGCTTATGTTGTTATCAGTTGTTTCAGACGGCGACTTGGCGTTTTGTTTGAAAAAAAATTTTGTAACACACACACTAACGTTAGCGCTTGATGAAACCAGCAGTTCATTTTCGGAAAGTGTCTACATGAGTAAGTTAACAATAGAGAGAAAATAAGGTGCAGTTTTCTGTAAGAAGATAGTTGAAACATGTTCGACAAAACGAAACTACTAAAAATGCAATAGAGACGGTTAGCGGTCTGAAAAGTATATAGTGTTCTATGAACAATACAAAATGTTTCAAGAGATAACACCACAGACATATTCAATAGTAAGTCCGGTAATCTGTAGAAGTACTAAGTATAAAAGGAATGACACAAGAAGACCAGGATAATAATTATTAAGTCAAATACACTGAAGAGCCAAAGAAACTGGTACACTTGTCTAATATCGTGTAGGGCCCCCGAGAGCACGCAGAAGTGCTGCAACACGACATGGCATGGACTCGATTAATGTATGAAGTAGTGCTGAAGGAAATTGAGACCATGGACCACGCAGGGCTGTCCATAAATCAGTAAGAGTACGAGAGGGATCCTTTCTGAACAGCGCGTTCCAAGACATCCCAGAGATACTTAATAATGTTCATGTCTGGGGAGTTTGGTGGCCAGCGGAAGTGTTTAAAGCGAGAAGAGTGTTCCTGGAGCCACCCTGTAGCAATTCTGGACGTGTGGGAGGTCGCATTGTCCTGTCTGAATTGCCTAAGTCCGTCGGAATGCACAATGGACATGAATGGATGTAGGTGATCAGACAGGATGTTTACGTACATGTAATCTGTTCGAGTCCTATCTAGACGTACAAGGGGTCCCATATCACTCCACGTGCACACGCCCCACACCATTACAGAGTCTCCACCAGCTTGAACAATCCCCTACTGACATGCAAGGTCCATGGTTTGATGAGGTTTTCTCCATACCCGTAAACGTCCATCTCCTCGGTACAGTTTGAAAGGAGACTCGTTCGACCAGGCAACATGTTTCCACTCATCAACAGTTCAATGTCGGTGTTGAGGAGCCCAGGCGAAGCGTAAAGCTTTGTGTCGTGCAGTAATCAAGGGTAGACGAGTGGGCCTTCGGCTCCGAAAGCACATATCGATGACGTTCTGTTGAATGGTTCGCACGGTAACACTTGTTGATGACCCTGCATTGAAATCTGCAGCAATTAGCGGAAGTGTTACATTTATGTCACGTTGAACGATTCCCTGCAGTCGTTGTTGGTCCCGTTCTTATAGGATCTTTTACCGGCTGCAGCGATGAGGGACATTTGAAGTTGACTATAAATCCACGTTCAAACACACTTAAATCTTGATAACCTGCCGTAGTACCATCAGTAGACACTACGCCAGATACTTGTTGTCTTATATAGGCGTTGCCAACCGCAGCGTCGTATTCTGCCTCTTTACATATCTCTGTATTTGAATACGGATGCATATACCAGCTTCTTTGGCGTTTCAATATATTTGTTAATTAAAAGATCGAATAATTTGCAACAGTCCAAATAAAATTTTTTAAATGCACAATCGTTTGTGTTTATGTTCTAATTGCTTATTATGAGGCATGTTTTCAAAAGAAAATAATTCTTTTTTAAATTCTATACTTGCCGCTGGGCCTCTAAAATTTGGAAATTTGTGGTAAGGTCTTATTGGATCAAACTGCTGAAGTCATCGGTCCCTAAGCTTATACACTACTTAATCTAACTTAAACTAACTTACGCTAAGGACAACACACACACCCATGTCCGAGGCTGGACTCGACCGGGGGGGGGGGGGGGGGGGAGGTGCCGCGAGGGCATCTAAACACTAAAAAATTATAAAACACCAAGATATCGGCGACATTTTGCCGTTGTCAGTCTGTGTGTTCTGAGCTAGTATCGAATCAATTTGTAATAAATAGAGTAATTAACGATGCCTAATTTCTGTTTTTAATTTCAATGTGAATTCACCTGCAGTTTTCAAATTTAGTTTTAGTAGTTCGTGTGGTTATTCATACATCGCGGCTTTCTTGATGAGAATAGAAATGTTCATAGTGTGAGTGAACTGTTTGTCTACTGTGTTAATTTTCATTCGTCAGTCCTTCCCGCTACCACTGGCCCATTGAGCTCCCTATCCTCCCCACCTTCTTCTCCTTGTCCACACACACACACACACACACACACACACACACAAGGGAGAGAGAGAAAGAGAGAGAGAGTTCTGTGGATCTCTGTTAACAGTACCAGCAAACATGACGGCGGCAGCTGATTCATATTTACATTTAATTTGTATGCCATCTCACCACATCGTTGTGTTGAAATAGCATACTCAGTATTGTTCAATATTGTGCCTCCGTTCAATAGTACTGGAGTAGCAAGAAGTCACTTACATAACAACTGTAAGATTGCCGGGAAAATGGGTTCAACTAACTGATGGTTGATATAGTCATAATCCACATTTACGTAGTAATTATGTTGAAATTGCATTAGCAGTAATCTGAATTATGAAGGAATTTAGTTTCATCAACAAATTGTGTCAATAGAATTAATCGGTAACTATTATTTGAAAAGTAGTCCTACAGCAGTCCTAAACTCGAAGTTTGGTTCAACATTCACTAGGCGTGGTTCACGCGTAGCTGACACGTTCTTGCTTTCATACTATTTGAAAACTGCTTCGCTTTGCCATTTATAGGGAAAACTACTGTTTAACGTCGAATACGGACCACGATTCAGGCATAAGTATTGCCATAGTTAATAGCTGTGGTAAGTCCGGAAGAAATTCTACATCTAAATGGGGCTTCGATTCTTCTGTTCTCTAGAGTTTTAGTCAGACAGTTAGCTGTTGAACCACCAAACGACACGATTTTACCCACTGAAATAAGCTGAAATTACATTACTCATGGTACTTCTCTCTCAAATGTTTATTCGTATTATTACTATACTCAAGAGATTCAATCGGGTGCATATTAGCACCTACTGAGACTGATCCATGTGTGTGTACGGTGTGTCCAGAACGTTCTTTCAAAAAAAAAAAAATGGCTCTGAGTACTATGGGACTTAACTTTTGAGGTCATCAGTCCCCTAGACTTAGAACTAATTAAACCTAACTATCCTAAGGACATCACACACAACCATGCCCGAGGCAGAACTCGAACCTGCGACCGAAGCGGTCGCGCGGTTTCAGACTTTAGCGCCTAGAACCGCTCGGCCACTTCGGCCGGCTCTTTTCCAACAGTTAAGTATTAATGGAGAAGGGGCAAGGATATATCTTTTACATAAAAATAGCTATTAATGTACCAATTTTCTGCTAGAGGTGCATGAACGATCTGTAGCCAACCAAACTGCAGATCAGTATCTATTATTATTATTACTGACTGACATACATCTTTATGTTATGTTTCTTTCCGTTGTATTTCTCCCTGCTTTGTAATTGAAATTATTTCAGATGTTCCATTAAAGTTAGACTGTTTACGGTTTTAACTCGATCAGGCCACTGTGCACACTTTAAAGTTCGTGTTGGGGAACTATCTGAACAATATTTTCTACAATCGTTGGATGAAAGAGGATGATTTCTTTCTTTTATAATAATAATCTACCGATGGTTTCCCTTTTTGAGGATATTGAGAATCCGGTGGTCGAGACGCCGGTGGATATCCCAGAATCTGCCTAACTGCCGCAATGATTATTGTTAAGGCGTCTGGTTGTTTTAAGCGTGTTGGAATATCATTAGTACTGAACTGTAATTTGCGCTTTTGTATGTAGGGAAGGTAGTTTAAAAACAGTATACTGTAAACTATCGCGTAGTTTGAGCGCCACGTGAGTGATGCGCGTCCTGCTCAGTATCATGTATCATGCCCAGCGAAATTTGCGTCCAGAAATGGTCCACTGTTTGAACTCCGCAACTTAACAGGATAGTAGAGGATCTGATGGCCCTTTCATGGTGCGCTGAAGAACAGGAATCGAGATACTTGAAAAAGAACTGTAACGACAAAGTTTTTATAATAAGAAGTGATCATAATTTACACTCCTGGAAATTGAAATAAGAACACCGTGAATTCATTGTCCCAGGAAGGGGAAACTTTATTGACACATTCCTGGGGTCAGATACATCACATGATCACACTGACAGAACCACAGGCACATAGACACAGGCAACAGAGCATGCACAATGTCGGCACTAGTACAGTGTATATCCACCTTTCGCAGCATTGCAGGCTGCTATTCTCCCATGGAGACGATCGTAGAGATGCTGGATGTAGTCCTGTGGAACGGCTTGCCATGCCATTTCCACCTGGCGCCTCAGTTGGACCAGCGTTCGTGCTGGACGTGCAGACCGCGTGAGACGACGCTTCATCCAGTCCCAAACATGCTCAATGGGGGACAGATCCGGAGATATTGCTGGCCAGGGTAGTTGACTTACACCTTCTAGAGCACGTTGGGTGGCACGGGATACATGTGGACGTGCATTGTCCTGTTGGAACAGCAAGTTCCCTTGCCGGTCTAGGAATGGTAGAACGATGGGTTCGATGACGGTTTGGATGTACCGTGCACTATTCAGTGTCCCCTCGACGATCACCAGAGGTGTATGGCCAGTGTAGGAGATCGCTCCCCACACCATGATGCCGGGTGTTGGCCCTGTGTGCCTCGGTCGTATGCAGTCCTGATTGTGGCGCTCACCTGCACGGCGCCAAACACGCATACGACCATCATTGGCACCAAGGCAGAAGCGACTCTCATCGCTGAAGACGACACGTCTCCATTCGTCCCTCCATTCACGCCTGTCGCGACACCACTGGAGGCGGGCTGCACGATGTTGGGGCGTGAGCGGAAGACGGCGTAACGGTGTGCGGGACCGTAGCCCAGCTTCATGGAGACGGTTGCGAATGGTCCTCGCCGATACCCCAGGAGCAACAGTGTCCCTGATTTGCTGGGAAGTGGCGGTGCGGTCCCCTACGGCACTGCGTAGGATCCTACGGTCTTGGCGTGCATCCGTGCGTCGCTGCGGTCCGGTCCCAGGTCGACGGGCACGTGCACCTTCCGCCGACCACTGGCGACAACATCGATGTACTGTGGAGACCTCACGCCCCACGTGTTGAGCAATTCGGCGGTACGTCCACCCGGCCTCCCGCATGCCCACTATACGCCCTCGCTCAAAGTCCGTCAACTGCACATACGGTTCACGTCCACGCTGTCGCGGCATGCTACCAGTGTTAAAGACTGCGATGGAGCTCTGTATGCCACGGCAAACTGGCTGACACTGACGGCGGCGGTGCACAAATGCTGCGCAGCTAGCGCCATTCGACGGCCAACACCGCGGTTCCTGGTGTGTCCGCTGTGCCGTGCGTGTGATCATTGCTTGTACAGCCCTCTCGCAGTGTCCGGAGCAAGTATGGTGGGTCTGACACACCGGTGTCAATGTGTTCTTTTTTCCATTTCCAGGAGTGTATTTTACTTTCTGACGGACGTAATCAAAAATTTTTATTTGCTGACAAAACTTTTAGAAAATACAAGGAAACACACAAAAACCAAATTACAAAACCGAAATTTATAAATCTTATCCCTCCTGCTTGACAGAGCATACTTTAAAATAAATTATTAAACAGAATACGGTCCCTGCCTATGACTGAGCATGTAATGCACATAAGATGCGTTGTCATAATAATTAAAAGGATGTATATACGAGCGCTATACCGAAAGTAAAGTCAGATCTAGCACAAAATGGGAACATCGGCGAAAATCCGAAAAAGCTTTTTCACATTTGTGTTGGGCAGTGTCTCTAGTATGCTGGTCGATCACGTCACGTCGTCCTCAGTTCTGAACGCACAGTCTCCCACCAAGTATGAGGGCCTGGTGAGAGATTTTGCATGATGTCATGTCGCCCACATAACTCTCATGCGCTTCCTTCTTCATGAGAGTAATTGACGCTTTGAGATCAAAAAGGGAATTTTTCGTCAGTTTTGGGGTATGAGTTATTACTGTAGTTGTTATCTTCACATGATTCCGCATCTGTTGGTTCTAAAACGGGACTTGTTCAATGAGTTTTTCCCTGTCAAAACCAGTGTTGATATTTCGTTTTGTGCATAGAAAGGATTTGTCAAAGAGACAAGTCCCTACATCGCTTAAAAGAAGTTGAGGCGCGATGGCAGAACTGCAGCTTGATGCAATACACGATGTATTTGAGTAAACTATTCATTCAAAATGCGTCTCTGTTTCCCCCAATACCAGTGGAATGGTGAAATATGAATTTCCTCTTGTTAAGACTGGGATAGTTCCTCATTTTCGTAACGTGCCGAGAGCATACATGGACATCAGGCTTCTGAAACCTGAGAAACTACAGGATGTTTTACGCATAATTGATGCAGTCCCTTGGCATTTTTGTGAGTATTTTGATAATACTCTAAGGAAATGTGCCATTAACAAAGCGACTTGCGGAGCGGAAGACAATGAATCTGAAAGCGAAGTTTGGGACAGTGGACAAGAGTGACAAGCTTATGAACATATGTGTCTGTAAAAATAAACATGGTTGTTTAAGAAGTAAAAAAATGGACTTAACGCTCCCATGTTACAAGCCAAGGCACTAAAAAGGATATTGTCATTTTTTATATTGTCTATTTTGACATGTATTGTTTAGTTATGAATTTTTAGGCAAATAATAGGAATGTGTATGAACATGCTGAAATGACTAAAAATGGTTCAAATGGCTTTAAGCACTATAGGACTTAAAACCTGAGGTCATCAGTTTCCTAGGCTTAGAACTACTTAAACCTAACTAACCTATAGACATCACACATTTCCATGTCCGAGGCAGGATTCGAACCTGCGACCGTAGCAGCAGCGCGGTTCAGGACTATAGCGCCTAGAACCACCCCGCCACAGCGGCCGGCGAAATGGCTAAAAAGAACATTTCGCTTGAAAATATATAATTTTTTTGTTACACGGTACTTATGATAACATGAGTGTTGTTTAAGTCAAAAAGGGAATATGTAATTCATTTTCGTTACCATTTTCTGTTATTTGTCTTTATTCTATGACTACAGGTTTTGGTATAAGATTCTTCCTGATGAGGTTATGGGAATAATACTACTCAAGGTTATACAGTTTCTTTTTCAATACACCCGAAACTAATTGTCAAGTGACGTGTTCCTCTTTTGATCTCAACACCTCGATTGTTGGCCGAACTCTGCAGGGGCAATGAAGATGCTCCTGCAGCGTTTTCGATGGGAAGTGTTTTGATCACCCACGATACAGCCCGTAATTGGCTTTCTTTGAGTTTCATCTATGCTTACATGAACCACTGGCTATGAACACAACGTTCTGGCGCAGATAATGAGCTCTAGGTCAGCACAGAGAAGAGGCGGAAAGCACAGGCGGCTGTCTTTTATGACGAGGGTATTGGAAAGTTGGTACAACGTTACGGCAAATGTCTAAAGCGGAGCGGCGACTATGCACAGAAGTAGCTGAAAGGTGTAGCTAACTTTTGCAAATAAGACATTTTTGATTTCACAGTGGTTTCTATTCCTCGACCGATAGGATCACACTTTCCGAATAGCCTTCGTAGATGATATAAGATCTCCTCCCTCTTCCAGCGGTACATGGACTGCCCTTTATACGTGGCTTAAAATCATATCATTGTCAGTATTGCCATGTGGAAGATAGAAGAGTGTCATAAATATATATATATATATATATATATATATATATATATATATATATATATATATATATATATTAGAAGGATAAGAATCAGAAAATGGCTTACGTAATAACAAAAAAAGCCATCTTTAAAGGTTAGAATGCATAAAGGTTTACCAATTAGGACATAGAAAGAACGAAAAGCAGATTTAAACGTTAAAACAACTAGAAATAGTGCAATATGCATATGTAAGAGAGCATATCGTAGAAAACGACTGTTGGTAGCGCCTTTCTTCCAGCAGCAAGGCGATAATGTTGTTTGTCATTTGCATGGAGAAATCGACGCCGTTCGGGTAGGGCGTCAAAGTACCTCACAGTGCGGGCATGCGAAACGTTTCTTGTGGACTAGGAATCGCGTGGTGCAGGTAGACCGTGACTTTGTGATCAGATAATTTCCCGGAATACTGGGTGCAAATTTCATAGATTTTTGTGTGGGCGCAAATTTCACTAGGCTCAGTTATCGTATATCCGAAAGCAGCAGTTGCGCAGATAATCCCAAGGTGGTGATTCTGAGACATATCGTTGAGAGCCTAGTCACGCCTGTGTGCGTTCAACCCTACTTTGACGAGTTTTACGACCTATTCTACATGCTGAACTTGCAAGAAATTCTCCTACAAAGACGTGGCTGAAAGCAACTATTCCCTCGGACACTGTTTGTCTCTCAGGTTAAACGGCTCTAAGGATTCATCGTGAGGGCGGTGTAATTCATATTTTAAGTTGTGAGTTAAAAATGAAGATACTGAGTACATAGGATGCTAAAGACGAAAGAGTAGACGAGTTCTCGTATCTTGTAATAAATGCCTAGAATTAGAAAAATTTAGTCGGAACCATCAATAAATCAACCAAAATTGACAAAGTATGATTCTAATAATCGGGCTTGTCCTTACTCGTGTCGCAGTAAATGCATGTTATCACTCTGGCATACATGAATGATGACGTGCAAATAAACTCTAACTTCGCACATAAATTAAAGACGATGATTTCGCTCTATATCAGCATTACTCCTCTTGAGCCAACGCATCATACGGCACGCCGCCACTCTCATTGATATATTTGCAATCTAGAGGACACATAAAGTAATTGTAACCAGTTAGACAGCTGCTCCTGGTCTTTCTGTTCATGATGTGGAATTCTTAATATAGTACATGCAGACCGCTAGAAAGAAGTCACGCTTAATGGAGTGTAATGCATCAAACATGATGCCACAGAAAAAGACTTTCCAGATTTGCATTGATAGGATGTACGTAATTGACGAACATTACACTACAAAGTTATGGAATTTACCAGAAAAATAACTGCTCTTCAGGACGAAATGATTGTTTGAAAAGTCTCGGAAAAAAGTAAGAAAAATGGTTTTTTCTTAAACAACTCGCCTTTCTAGAATGAGATTTTCACTCTGCAGTGGGGAGTGTGCTAATATGAAACTTCCTGGCAGATTAAAACTGTGTGCCGGACCGAGACTCGAACTCGGGACCTTTGCCTATCACAGGCAAGTGCTTGGGTAGCTGAGATGGTAGAGCACTTGCCCGCGGAAGGCAATGGTCCCGAGTTCGAGTCTCGGTCAGGCACACAGTTTTAATCTGCCAAGAAGTTTCAACTCACCTTACTTCTCGATAAAATCCCTTTGAGGGATATACACTTGGTCCAGCGATCCTCCAGCTTTTTCATCCCATCGGAAAGATAGGTTCTGTCAAATTCTGCAAAATACGTGCTGACTGCAACTATCACTTCCTAATTGGATGAAAATTTATTCCCAGTAAGCCAAAGTTTCAAGCTACGGAAAAGGGGGAATTCACTTGGCGCTAAGTATGGTGAACAGGGTAGGTGAGGAACAAGTTCGAAGTCGCGTTGACGTACTTTTACAATTGTTGTCGCTGATGTTTTGTCGCTGATGGTGCATTATCTTGGTGAATGAGCACTTTTTTCTGGATAACCTTGGTTTTTTTCAGCCAACGCAAGTTTCAAATGATCCAAGAACGAAGCATAATAGGGTCCAGTTATTATCCTGCCTTTGTCCGAGTAACCTTTGATCTCAAAAAACTGCGACCACTACGTTTTCCTTCTTAGGTGCACTTTTTGACTGCCGTTTTAACTGTGGTGTGTAATGAGGAGCAGTCACAAATCGGCGGAAAATGTCTTTCGGATTGCGATTAAACGTCGCCAGACATGGTATGCCGGATGCGCTTTTGGTCGACTGTGAGCAATCGAGGCACCCTCCTTGCACACAGCTCCTTCAAAGCTAATTCTCTGTGCAGGATATTATGACTCGTTCAGTTGAGATACCTACAGACTCGGCAAGCTCACGAATTTTTATTCGGTGTTCTTACATTACCATTTCACTGATTTTCCATTGTGGTGACGGTCAATTGGACGACTGGAGGCGCTTCGTCTTCGGTGCTTGTCCGGCCGCGTCCTAATTCATTAATCCAAAAGTAAATAGTGTTCAACCATGCAGCAGAGTCCGTGTGAACTTCATCCAGTTTTGTGTTGATTTGTGTCATAGTCCAACCTTTCAAACGAAAAAGTTTAATAACAGCACGAAACCCAGTTTTCTCCATTTTCAGTCGCAGTCGACACACTGACCAGATCATACGGCTGTCAACAATGGACTCTACATTGTTAAAATCCTCTATGCAACCCTTGGAATAATCAGGCTTTCTTACCATGAAGGCGCAACAAAAATGTTCCATACTTTCTTGGAAATTTACACAAACTTATCAAACCACCCTCGTATTCCTCATCCTTCTGGCGAAGTAAAGACAACTTCTGCTCCATGGCTGACGGCTGAAATACTCCAGATATCGAGGAAGCGATATGGTGCATACGAAAGTTACAAGCGCAATCCAACACTTGAACTTTATGAAACATGCTGAAAACTACGGAACAAAGTGAAGCAAAACGTGCGTAACGTAAAAATCAGCCATGTCCATTCCGTTGTATACTGCGAATTGAATGCTTCAGCTCTGTGGATAAACTACGTAGCCTTCCCCTAGAAAAGATAAAATCTGTTGCCGTTTTACAAGCATCTGCAGGCGAATTAAACGACTACCTCACTCGACATCAGTCCGCTCTTTGCTTGCGACAAATTTTCATTCATCACAGTCACTAAATAGCACTTCCACACTTTTTCTTAAAACTTGTATACACAAGCACAGTTCTGAAAACCACCTCACAATTTTTTTCTCAGTCTGTAGGGCAGTGACCATAGTCGCGATTAAAAACGTAGCCGAAATTGTTATTTCGGAACTCATAAACAAATTCAGTTTGCCTCTCATTAGCGGTACATATCCTGCTAAGTGCAAACAGAGCTTAATTTAACCTAC
This sequence comes from Schistocerca gregaria, assembly GCF_023897955.1. Classification (NCBI taxonomy): domain Eukaryota; kingdom Metazoa; phylum Arthropoda; class Insecta; order Orthoptera; family Acrididae; genus Schistocerca; species Schistocerca gregaria. Next base: position 177,522,369 of record NC_064931.1, on the reverse strand, counting down.
GTGCAGCCAATAATGATAATCCAAAATAAGCTATAGGTTACAGTCGGTTCAGCATATTACCCACAGTATCAAAAGCTTTGGGAAACGTTGTACGTGATCAGCCAACAGACTACCTTCTTACACCGAAGAGCCGAGGAAACTGGTACACCTGCCTAATATCGCGTAGGGCATCCGCGAGCACGCAGAAGTGCCGCAACACGACGTGGTATGCACTAGATTAATGGCTGAAGTAGTGCTGGAGGGAACTGACACCATCATTCCTGCAGGGCTGTCCAGAAATCCGTAGAGTACGAGGGGGTAGAGATCTCTTCTGAACAGCACGTTGCAAGGCATACCAGATATGCTCAATAATGTTCATATCTGGGGAGTTTGGTGGCCAGCGGAAGTGTTTAAACCCAGAAGAGCGTTCCTGGAGCCACTCTGTAGCAGTTCTGGACATGTGGGGTGTCGCATTGTCCTGCTTGAATTTCCTAAGTCTGTCGGAATGCACAATAGACATGAATTGATGCAGGTGATCAGAAAGGATGCTTACGTACGTGTCACCTGTCAAGAGTCGTATCTAGACGTACCAGGGGTCCCATATCACTCCAACTACACACGCCCCACACCATCACAGAGTCTCCACCAACTTGAACAATCCCCTGCTAACGTGCAAGGTCCATGGTTTGATGAGGTTTTCTCGATACCCGTAAACGTCCATCCGCTCGATACAATTTGAAAGGAGACTCGTCAGACCAGGCAACATGTTTCCACACATCAACAGTTCAATGTCGGTGTTGACGGGCCCAGGCGAAGCGTAAAGCTATGTGTCGTGCAGTAATCAAGGATTCACGAGTGGGCCTTCGGCTCAGAAAGCACATATCGATGACGTTTCGTGGAATGGTCTGCACGCTAACACTTGTTGATGGCCCAGCATTGAAATCTGCAGCAGTTTGCGGAAGTGTTGCACTTCTATCACGTTGAACGATTCTGTTCAGTCGTCGTTGGCCGTCTTCTTGCAGGATCTTATTCCGGTCGCAGTGATGTCGGAGATTTGATGTTTTACCGGATTCCTGGTATTCACGGTACACTTGTGAAATTGTCGTACAGGAAATCGCTGCAACACCACGTTCAAACTCACTTAAATCTTGACCACCTGCCATTGTAGCAGCAGTAACCGATCCAACAACGGCGCCGGTCACCTGTTGTCTTATATAGGCGTTGCCGACCGCAGTGCCGTATTCTGCCTCTTTACATATCTCTGTATTTGAACAGGCATACTTATACTAGTTTATCTAGTGCTTCGTTGTATAATAATAATGATAAATATTAAAGAGACTTAAGAAAACGCCATTGCACAGCAACTGTATTCATTAAAGGAACTGCTAATATCAAACAATAGGTATATGCGAAGCGACATATAGACATTAGTTTATTTCAGCAACATATCTGGTATCATTAATTTCGATATCTTGCTTTTGAAACTGAAACAATTTAATTTCTTTAGCACTGTACTCAGGTCGTTCGATAGCTACATGAGAAACAAATATCAACGAGTCCGTCGTCTGTTGGCGAAATCATCATGGGAAAATGTGCTCCTGCAGCGTAGAGCCCTTGGGCCGCTGCCTGGTCTGTGAATCAATGCCATCTCATGTTTGCTGTGTTCGTCTAAATATGACCTGTATGACGACGTTATCTAGCTGTGCTGACATTCCGGTCCAAATGTATCGCCATAGCTGTATCAGATGTGAATGATGATCTTTGTGCAGCATCAAGATGGGCACAAAACCTGTGACTCAAACAGAAACATAGTGATCCTTACGTTACACCGAAAGTTGATCAGTCAACGTTTTAGTGAAACTGTGCCTGTGATTCAACTAAGCTTCCCATCTCCGATATTTTCTGAACTGTTTAAGATATTGCAATTCAGGTTCAGAAAAAAAAGAGTGGTTCAAATTGCTATGAGCACTATGAGACTTAACAGCTGAGGTCATCAATCCCCTAGAACTTAGAACAACTTAAACCCAACTAACCTAAGGACATCACACAAATTCATGCCCTCGCACGGTTCCAAACTGAAGCGCCTAGAACTGCTCGGCCACATCTGCCGGCGTTCAGAAAAAAGTCCTCATCAAATAATGCATAGTATTTTTATGTACTTACGTATATTAATATGTTGGTATCAATTTCGCTTTTTGCAATGGAACTACATTAATTTCTTCAGCTGGTATAGTACACTACCTAGTCAAAAGTATCCGGTTAACTATTATATGGGATGTGTTCACCCTTCTCCTTTATGACGCCTTGTGCTCTGGTGGCGACATTTCAGTTAGGTACCTGAATGTCTGTGGAGGAGTGGCAGCCTATTGTCCCTCAACAGCTGAAACTAGAGGAGGTAGTGGTGTTGGACGTTGAGGATTTCAACGAAATGGACCATCTGACTCATCCGAGAAATATACATTGGGTTCATGTCGGGACTCTGGGCAGGTCAATCCAGTTCAGGAACGTATTGACCACAAACCAGTGCCTCATAGATGCTGCTTTACAACAGCGTGCATTGTTAATGTAATGCAAACAGTCGTCGTCTTCGAACTGTTCCTGTGCTGTACACAGTACACAATGTTGTAAAAGTTCATATCCTTCTCCATTCAGCATTTTCTTAAGCGCAATAAGGCGACCACACCCTAACCACGAAAAATACCTTCATACCGTAACACCACCTCCTCCATACTTCACTTTCGGCGCTACACATGACGGCAACTAACGTTCTCCAGTGTTTGCGAAACCCATACACTTCCATCAGATTGCCACTCCAAATCACTCGTTTCCAGTCATCCATTGTGCTGTCGCGTCGCTCTTTTTGTACCACCTCAAACGTCGCTTAGCATTGACTGTAGAAATGTCTAGCTTATCAGGAGCTCTTCGATCATTGTAAGCCATTCTTTTTAATTCCCTACGCATATCACTGGGCTAGCTGTACTGCTGGTATCACTTTGGAAGTCACGAATAATTTTATTTCGCTGATTTCATGTGATTTTTTTAGTCTCCATATACTCTGCTCGACATGGCCTGTCCGTGAGTACATGAAGTGTGCCTGGTCTTGATTTTGTTGTGGTTGTTCCTTCACGTTCACACTTTACAATAAAATCACTACCAGTCGACTTGGGCAGCTGTACACGGGTTGAAATGTCCCTAATTGAATTGTTACCTGGGTGATAACTAGTACGGCTCAATACAGTTTATTCCAAATCAACCAGAAACAAACGCAAAATAATGTTATTTAAAAAAGCGGATAAAGTGTCACTACAAGCCTTCCTAAGAGACAATCTCCATTCCTTCCGAACTGACTATGCAAATGTAGCCGAGATGTGACTCAAATTCAAAGATATAGTAGCAACAGCAATTGAGAGATTCATACCTCATAAATTGGTAAGAGATGGAACTGATCCCCCGTGGTACACAAAACAGGTCCGAACGCTGTTGCAGAGGCAACGGAAAAAGCATGCGAAGTTCAGAAGAACGCGAAATCCCGAAGATTGGCTAAAATTTACAGACGCGCGAAATTTGGCGCGGACTTCAATGCGAGATGCCTTTAATAGGTTCCACAACGAAACATTGTCTCGAAATTTGGTAGAAAATGCGAAGAAATTCTGGTCGTATGTAAAGTACACAAGCGGCAAGACGCAGTCAATACCTTCGCTGCGCAGCGCCGATGGTACTGTTACCGACGACTGTGCCGCTAAAGCGGAGTTATTGAACACAGTTTTCCGAAATTACTTCACCAAGGAAGACGAATGGAATATTCCAGAATTTGAAACAGGAACAGCTGCTAGCATGAGTTTCTTAGAAGTAGATACCTTAGGGGTTGTGAAGCAACTCAAATCGCTTGATACGGGCAAGTCTTCAGGTCCAGATTGTATACCGATTAGGTTCTTTTCAGATTACGCTGATACAATAGCTCCTTACTTAGCACTCATATACAACCGCTCGCTCACCGATAGATCTGTACCTACAAATTGGAAAATTGCGCAGGTCGCACCAGTGTTTAAGAAGGGTAGTAGGAGTAATCCATCTAACTACAGACCTATATCATTGACGTCGGTTTGCAGTAGGGTTTTGGAGCATATACTGTATTCAAACATTATGAATCACCTCGAAGGAAACGACCTATTGATACGTAATCAGCATGGTTTCAGAAAACATCGCTCTTGTGCAACGCAGCTAGATCTTTATTCGCATGAAGTAATGGACGCTATCGACAGGGGATCTCAAGTTGATTCCGTATTTCTAGATTTCCGGAAAGCTTTTGACACCGTTCCTCACAAGCGACTTCTAATCAAGCTGCGGGCCTATGGGGTACCGTCTCAGTTGCGCGACTGGATTCATGATTTCCTGTCGGGAAGGTCACAGTTCGTAGCAATAGACGGCAAATCATTGAGTAAAACTGAAGTGATATCAGGTGTTCCCCAGGGAAGCGTCCTGGGACCTCTGCTGTTCCTGATCTATATAAATGAGCTGGGTGACAATCTGAGCAATTCTCTTAGGTTGTTCGCAGATGATGCTGTAATTTACCGTCTAGTAAGGTCATCCGAAGACCAGTATCAGTTGCAAAGCGATTTAGAAAAGATTGTTGTATGGTGTGGCAGGTGGCAGTTGACGCTAAATAACGAAAAGTGTGAGGTGATCCACATGAGTTCCAAAAGAAATCCGTTGGAATTCGATTACTCGATAAATAGTACAATTGTCAAGGCTGTCAATTCAACTAAGTAACTGGGTGTTAAAATTACGAACAACTTCAGTTGGAAAGACCACATAGATAATATTGTGGGGAAGGCGAGCCAAAGGTTGCGTTTCATTGGCAGGACACTTAGAAGATGCAACAAGTCCACTAAAGAGACAGCTAACACTACACTCGTTCGTCCTCTGTTAGAATATTGCTGCGCCGTGTGGGATCCTTACCAGGTGGGATTGACGGAGGACATCGAAAGGGTGCAAAAAATGGCAGCTCGTTTTGTATTATCACGTAATAGGGGAGAGAGTGTGGCAGATATGATACGCGAATTGGGATGGAAGTCATTAGAGCAAAGACGATTTTCGTCGCGGCGAGATCTTTTTACGAAATTTCAGTCATCAACTTTCTCTTCTGAATGCGAAAATATTTTGTTGAGCCCAACCTACATAGGTAGGAATGATCATCAAAATAAAATACGAGAAATTAGAGCTCGAACAGAAAGGTTTAGGTGTTCGTTTTTCCCGCGCGCTGTTAGGGAGTGGAATGGTGGAGAGATAGTATGATTGTGGTTCGACGAACCCTCTGCCAAGCACTTAAATGTGAATTGCAGAGTAGTCATGTAGATGTAGATGTAGATAAAGTTTCTACGCTCCCCCGACGGACACACTCTGCTGTTACTGCTTCTTTATTGACAAGACAATACGTCCCATCTCTTTTTATACTGCCTGACTCGCCTCTCATGTCATCTAGTGGTCAATTTGGCGCAAATGCGAGTGCCCGGATACTTTTCATCAGGCAGTGTAGCTCTAAAAGAGACATTCATACCCTTGATAACCCGAACAGTAGATTCGGACAAACTACAATACTCGTAATTTGGGATTTATCTGTTTTTAGCATGAAAGTGATTGATGTATTACGAGGAATTTCTTGTTTTTATAAGAGCTGTCAGGCTGATGGGGTGCTTTAGTTTGAAGCAGCCAAGAGATCGATTTACGAAAGCGGAATAGTGGAGAAAAGTTTAATTTAAAACTGTAACAATCATGCTTGGCCACATGTGCTTGGTCTGATACACCAATTGCAAGACGAAGGGCGTGGCATCTGTGGGCGATTCACCAGTTAACTATGGTAGCAGTTCTGCTCTTGTTTCAAATGGTTGGCTCTGAGTACTACGGGACTTAACATCTGAGGTCAACAGTCCCCTAGAACTTAGAACTACTTAAACCTAACTATCCTAAGGACATCACACACATACATGTCCGAGGCAGGCTTCGAATCTGCGACCACAGCGATCGCGCGGTTCCAGACTGCTACACCTAGAACCTCTCGGCCACACCGGCCGTCCTCTTGTTTCCGTCGGAGCCTTGAATGAAAGGTGCACGTCAAATATTGAATGGATTTGTAAAATAAGGAACTGAAGTATATTTTTAAAGATCATATCAGCAACAGCAGCAAAAAATAAATCGCAAGGGAATGTTGTCATAAACACTTCCTTAAAATTACATTTGTGTCATCAATTGTTCGAAGTGCCCGCCCGTCTGCCGGAATATGCATTTTCAATCACTGGTGCAAGGACTTCTGAGCGGAAAGAAGAGATTTCGATATCATTGCACATGCAGCAATGATCCGATGTTTTAAATCATCTTGTATCGTCGGAAGTTGTGCATGTACATCATCTTCGAGTTTACACTAGAGAAAAAGTACAAGTGGCATCAATTCAGGGGAACGTACAGGGAAATGATGACGCCTTCCCGTCGTATGCAGCGATCAGAAAAAAAAAATGGATGAGCACTTACCTAGCCACAAGCGAGTAGTGATTGAGCACCCATCGTGGTACCAAATACTCGTACATCTAAGTATTTCAAGTGGTACTTTTTCTAGTACAGTCGCTAGCACTTCGGTGATAAACTGTATCTTTGAACCGTTAGGGTATCTCCAATGAAGTGAGGACCAATGGCGTAGTCTCCACCACATTGCACAGACTCTGATATTCAGCCTGTCTCATCCAGCACCGATTCTCAGCTGTCTAATATTACATATTTCTTACAAGTACCTTCCCGCGATTTGTAAATGTGGTTATAACTAAAGTGCAGTTACCCACGGAGTTCCAGTGTGGGCTATAATTATTGTATGGCAGCGAAATTTGGTAGATATGCTAATGCGATAATGTGGAACCGATTTACGCTGGAAAAAAATTAGGTCTAATTTCGGCCACTAGCTTTAAATCTGGCGCTGTACAGCACTCGTCTACGTCTCCGGTGCTGATATTGAACAAATTATGTAAGTGGCGGTCAATAATAAAATCAGCATTATGCCTTTCTCGCTTGTTTGAACTTTTCTGCCCAAGTCCCATTCCTAATCCATTATATATGGAAACACTTCTATACGTCTTTTTTGCATCCATAGCGCCATATTTGCACCTGGTGGGCAATATTTGAACTAATTTTCAGCTTAAATCGATTCTTCATTAATGCATTAGAGCATTTCGCTGCCATACGATAATTACAGACCACACTAGATCTCTGTGAGTAGTTGCACTTTAATTATAACAATCCATCACCTTCATCGGTAAAGAGAATTCCTTGAAGAAACAACCTAGTGCGCTGATGTCGCAAGAGAACCGAGTGATAGGATTTCATACGTCTTCTGCAATCCTGCTGGTTGATCTGTTGGTGAAGAGACACATGTTATGGATGGAACTTGAACAAAATACGAACAAGTCTGGGATGACGTATTTCAGAGGCACTCCAATTTCTGTGGCGCTAACATGAGGATGAAGAAGAACAGCTGACAGAACATATATTTCGTTCGCTCCTCTCGTTGCTGGCTTGTTCCTTATCTCTTCGTAGTATTCCAGTAACGATCTTTTTTACATTTTACGAATTATCATTCTTGTCGGGCACCGTCTCCTGGATAACTTTCTGCGTACATCTCAACTGTTCACTTCACTTTTCTTTTGCATTCTCCGTAAAGAAGTAGCAGATCTAGTTTCTCTTGGTTTGCGAAATACATTTATTTTTTGAAACTAACCAGCATTCGTCATATTTGAACGACACAGACAGAACAAAAGCTACATTTCCCTCTGTGCCCCAATAATACCTGCATCGTGGCGGTACAGTACTCTGTTTCTTCCTTACCCGACTTGATGTATTTCTTTATCTGAGTGGCTCAAATGGTTCAAATGGCTCTGAGCACTATGGGACTTAACATCTTAGGTCATCAGTCCCCTAGAACTTAGAACTACTTAAACCTAACTAACCTAAGGACATCACACAACACCCAGCCATCACGAGGCAGAGAAAATCCCTGACCCCGCCGGGAATCGAACCCGGGAACCCGGGCGTGGGAAGCGAGAACGCTACCACACGACCACGAGATGCGGGCTCTGAGTGTAAAAACGCAAACTTTTACATAAGACAGCTATTATTTGCATGTTCAAAACAGACTAACACTAATTTCTAAATATTACAATTACTCCAAACCTAGTATCTGGAATTTGAAGAGCGAAACGCCATTGAATTCATCTCTTTTAGAACTACGACGTCAGTAACGGAAGTTACTATAGAACCATTTGAAGAAACGACATTGATGCGGATATCTCAGTAACTAATATCGCTTCGAAAAGTGACTATATGTTGTTTAATGAGGATTTTCTCACAATTCATATGGGTGAAAACAAGATTACGGTATCTTAAATGGTTTCAGAATTATCTGAGGAGAACTGCTTAACTGAATCACCATGTATATTTCTTGGTGGTATGCTATTACCCACTCAGAAGCAGTAAAAAATCTCGTCATGAGCCTTAATGAGTATTCAGGATATCTCTCTATTGCTTATTTGCATTAAAATGTGTAAACTAAACATATGTAGCGTCCCCTTAGTAAAGTTATGAATTACTGTGCTGGTAAACTTCTACGTTATTCGATTTTCAAACAGCTGAGCAAAACTGAACGTACTCAGTCATTTCTCTCTTTACTTATCTTATCGTCACGAAACTGACACACAATATTTTTAGCGCAACGCAATCTGACTTTCAATAATCGCCACAATAGAATGGCCCTGACTATAGTAACCTATACCTTTCATGAATCACTTACCTCACAAAAATCTTCGTTACTCGAACTACTGCAATACAGCGAGTGCCAATACTGCCAGATAAATAAAAGATTCTAACTACTGAAGGCACTAACTACTGATAGGCATAGTTAACAAATGAAAGATTTTGATAGAAAACAAACAATGTATTTACCTTAATAGTGTTCAAAAGTCATCATATATATATATATATATATATATATATATATATATATATATATATATATATATATATATATCAGTTCACGACATCCATCTTTACAAATTTCCTTTTTCTGGCGGACACACGTCCAGATCGTCTGTTCTCAAAACTCTGGTATCTCTCTCTCCACATCCACCACTGCTGGCGGCTCACCTCCACCTGTGCAACGCTACGCGCTGTTCACATCCAACTGCCCAACACTACAATAGCGAATATTCCAATAATGACAACCAGCCACAGACTGCACACAGCACAATCAGCGATTTTCTTACAGAGCGCTACGTGGCGTTACTACAACATAAAACCTACGTACAATGTTAACAAATGGTTTTCATCATGTGACAAGATAACTCAAAGTTTTGTTTCGTCGTTCATCCACATCAATGTATGCACCCTAGTGGCATGGACAATGCCTAGTCGGAATTCTATTTCTCTCCGCGTACAATTCAAGATCTTAAAGGTGACATCTTCAAACGCATTGCGGATACGTGCGTTCAAGTGCTGTAGTTCTCCAACCTTGGATCAGTACTCCAGATCCTTAACAAAAACGCAAACGAAGAAGTTTCGTTGCACTTGAGTATCGGACATCGTCTGTATGAACGAGACAATGCACTAAAAAAATGGCTCTGAGCACTATGGAACTTAACATCTTCGGTCATCAGTCCCCTAGAACTTAGAACTACTTAAACTTAACTAACCTGAGCACATCACACACATCCATGCCCGAGGCAGGATTCGAACCTACGACCGCAGCAGTCACGCGGTTCCGGACTGAAGCGCCTAGAACCGCACGGTCACCAAGGCCGGCCACACCGCACTAAGTTTCCTCCTGTGGCGTCCAAATTTTATCAGGTATTCAGGTTCAATTTTGCGTCACAATTGCGTCATCTGGAAGGTAAAAAGAACTTTATGAGTTATCTTATCACTTGTTGAAAACCATTTTTTAGTATCTAGTATAGTTTTAAAGTCATTAAAGTCTGAGTTTTAAAGATAATTTATAGACACTCTGTATTTCCTCATTAAATCCGTACTTCAGTGTAACCAACGTCTGATTTAAAGCTATCCTACATTCAAGAGCTTTTCTTATTTTCGTTATCGGCATGTGTCAGCTGTCGACGTCCTGTCTTATCGGTGTCTACGTCATGATGACAAACTTCTCTCAGCTTTTCTCATTTCTATCTCAGTCTGTATTTTTTTTTTCATTGTGCCTCCATTTTTTTCCTTTCATTATCTTTTCTACTAATTTCCTTCTATAATTTTTACTCTACCTCAGGCCAGTTAACTTCGTCTCCAGGCTGGGTTCTTCGGTATCGCTACAATGCCTGTCTGTTAGTATACCATTACTCGCAGCTGGCAATAATGTTCAAGTACGATAACTGTATTAAATATACTACTAATAGTACTGAGATTACTATAACAACAGTATTCATAACGATATTATTACGATAACACACCTGCTATGCACATTGCAATGTTAACTGTAGAGAGAATCTCTAATGTTGTTTGTTTAGATGAAGAGAGGGTCAGAATGCTATAATCTGAAATGTAGAATAAACACATAAATAAAAATAACTGATACTGAGCGTACAACCTACAGTCCATAGTTGCGTTCTATACGTTTACAAGATTTCAGTCGCACAAAACCGGGTTTTTTACCCAAATCTAACAATTCTGAAACATCGTACCTGTAACTGTCCGTGCTGCCACCATTTCCCAAACGCAACGATCACAACTGAGAAACAAAACTTTTGTATATGTTGAACGATATACCATTTGTAAATTTGTGTTAAGCTCATCTTGTGTTTGTTCCTTTCTTTCGCATCATCATGGGCTCTGGCATCAATCTGCGACCCCGTGTTAGGTGACAGACGGATGCGAGCAAGGGCATTCGAGGAACGGGGAAGAAATGGAGCAAGCTTTGGTGCGGACAGGCGCCAGTGAGCCGCGCACGTTAAAGAACCGTTTCCCGAGTAGAGGTCAGCTTCGCTCCCGGATGTCCTGATTAAGTTCGCTGCCGGTCCGCCACGTTAATACACGACCACATAAATTTCTTTCGCAGCTGATTTTTACTTCACTATTCCTGACATGTGTCTTCTGTTTTAATACATCTGTGTTTTATTAACATTTTTCAGTTCAGTTGTAAATTAGATTCGATGAGTTTGTTTCGCTATGTTTCCACTTAATCAGTCCTGTTCGTTTCGGTGGTCGGTTCTTTATTAGCTTCTTGTCAGACAGCGACACTGGGATGTACCCTACAATTTAGACTACAATTTAAATGAGGGAGCGTATCTAAATTTACCATATTTTTTAATGGTTAGATTTTTATGGCAATATGAGACACTGAGGTTTGAACAAAATTCTGAGGGACACATTCATTCAACTACGTTAAAATTCCTGATAACAAAACTGTGCTTCCAACTAAATATTAGTAGCCAACAAAAATGCTATTTTTAATATTTTTGTAAGTTTACTCAGTTTGAGAAAGTTACTGTTCTATATTATCGTCAACACCATTATCATTATCATCATTAATAGCCGTTTGGTACCACTGCTAAGAAAAGGCTTTAGACTTTTCTGTGCATTATAGACTTAAGTATCCATATTGTTTTTTCGTGCTTTACGATGTTTCCTTCCATTTATGTCGACGTATCTATCCACCATCTATTGGCTATTGGCTACATGTCCCGCCTATTATTGCACCATTTTAATGCGAAGCGCTAAATCCGATATTACTTCGATATGTATTTGCCCATTTTTTTTAATTCTCAGAAGGTTAGTTATTTCTTTCTTGTCTAGGCTTCATTAAATAACGGCCGATAGTATTGCTTTAATACTAATGCTTGATGTCTACATCAATCAAAATGTTGAAGGTTACAGATGTATATATAGATCATATTTTGGATTTCTAATACAAACTTTTCTTGTGTCCATCCCTTTTCTCTCAGAACTTAAATCGTTTCGATGAAATATCCAAATATGGCTTACATGAAACGAATCAGAGTCAAAATCCATATATTCCATGTGCTTCTGTGTAATAGACGCATACAGTTTTAATCGTTACCCCTCGTACGACTCATCATGCCGTTATTGACGGTACAGTTGATTCTATAAGTTTCCTGACTGCTGTAACACAAACCGCTCGCCGCAACTCATTCAATCGGCGCTGTTGACCCATTCGTTGCTCTCTTATTGAGAGGTGCTGCAGTGATTAAGATGCTTAATGTATGTGACATTTTCAAACTGTGTACTGAGCTAGGACTCGGACCTGGATCTTTCAAAGCCAGTGTGCTTCAGCTTGCGCACGTTACGTTTAACCCATGTAGAATAAAATTATTCGTTCTCCACGCTGCATTCGTATTCGTAAGGACCGGACTTTAAATTCTTGACCGGAGATCATAATACAGATTTTCAGTGGCGTCACTAAATGGCTTCAGGTGACTGCCAGGATATCTCCTTAAACGAATTAATGTTCGGTTACCTTCCCCAACCTTTTCCAGTACGAGATAGTGTCTGATTTATAATTATCTTGCCTTCAGTGTGATGCACACCTGTAAAACCTTCCTTCAATCAATAGTTCTTGCTCTCTTGCAAAGATCCTGTTGAAGAAAGCTTCGCCGGCCGGGGAGGCCGAGCGGTTCTAGGCGCTATAGTCTGAAACCGCGCGACTCGGGCATGGATTCGTGTGATGTCCTTAGGTTAGTTAGGTTTAAGTACACTACTAGCCATTAAAATTGCTACACCAAGAAAAAATGAGGATGGTAAACGGGTATTCATTAGACAAATATATTATACTAGAACTGATACGTGATTACATTTTCACGCAGTTTAGGTGCATAGATCCTGAGAAATCAGTACCCAGAACAACCACCTCTGGCCGTAATAACGGCCTTGATACGCCTGGGCAATGAGTCAAACAGAGCTTGGATGGCGTGTACAGATACAGCTGCCCATGCAGCTTCATAACGATACCATAGTTCATCAAAAGTAGTGACTGGCGTATTGTGACGGGCCAGTTGCTCGGCCACCATTGACCAGACGTTTTCAATTGGTGAGAGATCTGGAGAATGTGCTGGCCAGGGCAGCAGTCGAACATTTTCTGTATCCAGAAAAGCCCGTACAGGACTTGCAACATACGATCGTGCATTATCCTGCTGAAATGTAGGGTTTCGCAGAGATGGAATGAAGGGTAGAGCCATGGGTCGTAAAACATCTGAAATGTAACGTACACTGTTAAAAGTGCCGTCAGTGCGAACAAGAGGTGACCGAGACGTGTAACCGATGGCACCCCATACCATCATGCCGGGTGATACGCCAGTATGGCGATGACGAATACACGCTTCCAATGTGCGTTCACCGCGATGTCGCCAAACACGGATGCGACCATCATGATGCTGTAAACAGAACCTGGATTCATCCGAAAAAATGACGTTTTGCCATTCGTGCACCCAGGTTGGTCGTTGAGCACACCATCGCAGGCGCTCGTGTCTGTGATGCAGCGTCATGGGTAACCGCAGCCATGGTCTCTGAGCTGATAGTCCATGCTGCTGCCAACGTCGTCGAACTGTTCGTGCAGATGGCTGTTGTCTTGCAAACGTCCCCATCTGTTGACTCAGGGATCTAGACGTAGCTGCACGATCCGTTAGAGACATGCGGATAAGATGCCTGTCATCTCGACTGCTAGTGATACGAGGCCATTGGGATCCAGCACGGCGTTCCGTATTACCCTCCTGAACCCACCGATTCCATATTCTGCTAACAGTCATTGGATCTCGACCAACGCAAGCAACAATGTCGCGATACGATAAACCGCAATAGCGATAGGTTATGATCCAAAATTTATCAAAGTTGGAACGTGATGGTAGGCATTTCTCCTCCTTACACCAGGTATCACAACAACGTTTCACCAGGCAACGCCGGTCAACTGCTGTTTATGTGCCAGCCGGAGTGGCCGTGGGGTTCTAGGCGCTACAGTCTGGAACCGAGCGACCGCTACAGTCGCAGGTTCAAATCCTGCCTCGGGCATGGATGTGTGTGACGTCCTTGGGTTAGTTAGGTTTAATTAGTTCGAAGTTCTAGGTGACTGATGACCTCAGAAGTTAAGTCGCATAGTGCTCAGAGCCATTTTGCTGTTTGTGTATGAGAAATCGATTGGAAACTTTCCTCATGTCAGTACGTTGTAGGTGTCGCCACCGGCGCCAACCTTGTGTGAATGCTCTGAAAAGCTAATCATTTTCATATCACAGCATCTTCTTCCTGTCGGTAAAATTTCGCGTCTGTAGCACTTCATCTTCGTGGTGTAGCAATTTTAATGACCAGTAGTGTAATTCTAAGTTCTAGGGGACTGATAACCTCAGAAGCTAAGTCCGATAGTGCTCAGCGCCATTTTTTAAGAAAGCTTCAAATCTTTGTTTATTGTTTTTTAGTGTGCGACAACATTAAATGTCGAGTCATAGTGCGTCTTTAGAGATTAATAGTTTCGTGATTGATGACTGTGTCAGTGCTGCATTTCAGTTCCATTTGTGTTTGGTCGTAGACTTTTATCTGACAACGTAAGTTACTCCTTTAACAACGGTTTTTCAGATTCCACATTAAACTGTAAGTCTCCCACATGTGGCGCGGTGTACTGGTAAAGAGTTGTCAGGGCAATAGAAGTATAGCCCCTTTAATACCAGGGTACAGAACTGCTGTAATCATCTTCGAAGCTTAGTTTAGATTTTTGCTTAACTTTATGGAGCGGTTTCTTTTTGGCACTTTCTATTGGTTCAATGGTCTTGGTGATCCCATATGACACGTAAGGCACATTGGGTACTTTCACTCCATTCTAAATAAATCCTAGTACAAAAGCGCACAACAATTAAGCACTGTCAACTTATCCAGGAGCATCGTGATCATTTAATAATCCTGGAAAATAATTTTATCACTGGGATTCGAACAAGATAACCTTGGAGGGCCTCATTTCATTCTAAGTGATTTTTGACGTGCTCATGTACTGCCATTATAAACCGCAGAAATGTCCGGAATTAGACCCAGTATAAAAGCCCACAACCCAATGATTAAAACCTGAGCACCTTCAATTCATCCAGGAGCAGTATGGCCAGTTACTAATCCTGGAAAATCATTTTATTATTGGGATTCAAATGAGCTAAATTGCTTTGAAGTAGGTCATCCTTCACTTTTAATGCTGGGTGAGGTTCAAGGTGGCCATGCTATTACGTTGCACGTGAATGTAGAAGTATTCTAACGAAATGCGATGCAACTTTTTAAAATGACATGAAGATTTCTTTTAAAAATGTCATGCACTTAAAATGACTGCGTCTTCTCACAAAAGTTCGCACATCAAAGTCACTGTGCTTGACGTAGTTCTGATCCACAAAATTACGTATGAGGCCAGGGCACTAACTGGCCTGAAGAGTAACTGCACAGTCTCTTCAAAGACTGAAATGCTCTTCTCCGAAATGCTTCCGCTGATACATTTTCATGAAATTCTGTGTTTCTCTCGTCTTACATTCTCAAGGAAAAGATAGTTGTCAAAAACATGTTCCATTAGATGAGTTCAGCCATTGTTTTAAAGACGTACGAGAGATAATGCTCTCAAAAATCCGCAAATTTCTTGAAATACACCAACTAAATTAATATTTGAATATATTTGCTAAATTGAACAGAAATGATACCGCATTGGGACTGGTTCTAGGCGCTACAGTCTGGAAACGCGTGGCCGCTACTGTCACAGGTTCGAATCCTGCCTCGGGTATGGATGTGTGTGATGTCCTTAGGAACCGCGCGACCGCTGCGGTCGCAGGTTCGAATCCTGCCTCGGGCATGGTTGTGTGTGATGTCCTTAGGTTAGTTAGGTTTAAGTAGTTCTAAGTTCTAGGGGACTGATGACCTCAGAATTTGAGTCCCATAGTGCTCAGAGCAATTTGAACCATCTGATGTCCTTAGGTTCGTTAGGTTTAAGTAGTTCTAAGTTCTAGGGGACTGATGACCTCAGACGTTAAGTCCCATAGCGCTCAGAGCCATTTGAACTAACTGAAGTCTGGAAACCACAGTATTCTAGCACCATATTAGAGGAGGTATAACAGGCTGTACTTTGCTTCGGCGTTTTCAGTGTGTACCAGAACTGTAGACATGTGGCTGCAAACAGATAATAAGTTAATTACGTAACTATTGTATTTTGAGTTGATACTTAAAGCTTTGTATTTCCGCCGTATATGTGACAATAATAATAAGAAATTTTATTCCTTCTTCTCGGTATAGTTGCATTCCGTCGTCAGCCCACAAGTGGCCCATCTGAACCATCCGACCGCCGTGTTTAATGAGTATGCGGATAGGAGGGGTGTGTGGTCAGCACACCGCTCTCCCGGTCGTTATGATGGTTTTCTACAACCAGAGCCGCTACTATTCGGTCGAGTATCTCCTAAATTGGCATCACGAGGCTGAGTGCACCGTGAAAAATGTGCGCTCGGTAGACGACACGGGTGGCGGGTGACTGTTAATCTGAATCGAGGTATATCTTCTGCTTGATGAAAATGAAAAGTCCATTGCTTACACGGCTTCGGAGATGTCGTCCCCATGCGTCGGACATCCATGACTGGTTGGTGATCAAACGCGTCCTTTCTATATTACGCTCAACTGTCAAACCAAGGGACGGCCTAAGGCCTGGCGACATACTAGTCATAAGACATGCCCAACTCTATCACCCCCTGTGGCGAAAGGAGCAGTCTCTGCCCAACACAGCAGCTGTCTCTATTCAGTTGATGGGGGTGTGCTTTTATACACAACCTTGGGTACTTTCTCGCGTAATCAATTTCTGTCAAAATCTTGAAACGATGATACTTCCATCCTTTAACACCTGTCAGAATTCTAGGCAGTTAGAGTCCAGCAAATAATGATTTGTTTGACAAATTCTCTGAAGGAAACCAACAACGGCTTTAGTTAGGATTATTTTATGGACGAGGAGAAATACTAATGTTACCTACGAGATATGGAGGTTTATTTTATCACAGAAATAGGAAAACACTAAAATGCACTGACGGGAATGGAGAGTATTACATCATCAACGCGTTGATTTCCATGCCTGTAGGAAATACTGATTAAAATTTCATCATTCGAGGTTATTTTCAATATCTTCAGCACAGACAAAAGCCATTCCTGCAGATAAATAATTGTGTGAGTACATCATAGCTACTGAGTGTCTCTAAGGTTACATAAACTTTTAGTAGTGGAATGACCGCAGAACGTGTAGTGATGAGATGGACTCATAGTGTGGCAGGAACGACTGTTCCACGATAAAATCGTAGGAGTGTTCAGCTGGTTCTGACGAACAGATAGATAACAGCAACTGAAAAACGGACAGTGGTTATAGACAGAGTATCACCGAAAGGCTTTAGGAAGAGATTTCTGAAAGCTGGGTTGAGATCTCGACTCGCAATGCGTCGTTTCCTGTAAAACCATACCACAAGCGAGAGACTTGCCTGATGTAGTGCCACAGTGAACTGGGAGATTGGTGACATTCTGAGTTCTTCAGCAAAGAGTCTCGCTTTTGTTCGTGGCGTCCAGATTGACGTCAGCGTGTCCGTAGACTAACTGATGGAAGGTCATAGGAAACATCGATTCTTGAGTCTCTCTGATTCATGAAGTATTGGTGTATGAAGCCATAGGATACGGCAACAGGACTGATTTGGTAATTGTTGAAGGAACGTTGAATGCTCACCAATATGTGGAAAGAGAGGTAAACCCTATTATCATATACTCTTCGACCACGGTACCAAATGGATTGTTCCAGTAGGATAATGAAAGACTCTGTTCACACCACAAACGCCTTGACGAGCACACAGTTCTTGACTGATCTGCCCGATCCCCTTATTTATTACCAATAGCGAATTTCTGCGATTCGATGGGAAGATTTTTATTTTTATACCAGGTTCCAGTCAACATCCTTCATTAACTGATACAGCATATGTTTACAGTATAGCTAGAAATTCGCTCAATATGACACGTGAAAGTTGTGATGAACGTCTTTAGAAAGTTTGATAGATACCGGACTCTTGCTTCACGGTATAATACTTTGGTCCGTGTATCTACAGCTGAAGAGTTTCCGATTTCCAACTATGTAACATCACGATGTTTTGATGAATTTCATGCTCATCACGCCCTCGCTAAGTCAGTCTGTCTGCCTATACGTAAATATTCATATCATTACTATTCAAATGGTTTAAATGGCTCTGAGCACTATGGAACTTAACATCTGAGGTCATCAGTCCCCTAGACTTAGAACTGCTTAAACATAACCAACCTAAGGACATCACACACCACTATGCCCGGGGCAGGATTCGAACCTGCGACCATAGCAGCAGCGCGGTTCCGGACTGAAGCGCCTAGAATCGCTCAGCCCCAACCCAATAGTACCATACCGTTTTTCCTATACTGACCGATGTGAGATTGTTATGATACTGGGCTCATATTTGGGAAAAGTGGCGTTAAATTCCTCATCCGATCATCTAAATTTAGATTTCCTGAAGTCGTTTAAGTCAAATACCGGGAAGGACTCTTTGAAAGGAACACGATAGATTTATTTCTCTACATTTGTGTAATCTCACCTTAGGCTCGGTCACAAATGGCCTTTTTTTCGCTGTGACGGTAAATCCTAGTTATCGTTCCTCCGATTCGTTGTCCTTATTAGTGCTGCATTTCACACACGTGGAGGACTTAAGATGAAAATTCGTGACTCTGTCCACGGCGGCAAGAAGTCGTAGTCAGGTTGCAGAATCGAGTCGGCCGGTTTCTAATCACACGTTGAAAAAATCACCGTCACAGAGCATAGATGTCCATTTCCTAAGAAGCTTCAATAATCTGATATTATTAATTACAAACTCCCTCGAAGGAAATGGAGGCTGCTAAGCGTTCGCTAGAAATATCTAACGAGACCTTCGTTCGGCTGAAATACCAACTTTGGTCACCGATTCGGTCTTTCAATAGAACAGGTTGATGGCTAAATTTCAGACATCACGAAATAGAGTACAAGAAACGTAGTTTCGAAAAGAGAATCAGTAACTATGTATGGTGAAGCAAAACCAGAAGTCTACTTTATAAACCGTCGACAAAACTCTATTTTGTTATCTCTGGAAAGGAACCCCTTGAGTGCGAGGTCGCGAAAGGGGCTACAATATTGGCTGCTCAGGCAACAGGAGGTGAGACTGGAGGAATCTATTGATGGGCACAGCATGAGGCTACGGAGCGTAGTTGCGCTGCTTAGTCGATGTGTAACTCACAACGGTGCTACAGTGACAGTGGTGTTTATACAAAGCAGAGCAAAGGCAACGATAAACAAAGGAAACATTGTGTTAGGTCCACAACAACAGTTGCCGAAGTTGACAGTTCATCTGATAAGAAAAATGTTCAAATGTGTGTGAATTCCTAAGGGACCAAACTGCATAGGTCATCATCCCTAGACCTACACACTACTTAAACTAAGTTTAACTAACTTACGCTAAGAACAACACACACACACCCATGCCCGAGGGAGGACTCGAGCCTCCGGCGGGAGTCTTCTGATAAGAACCCAAGGAATTTCGCAGAGGGAGAAAGAAGTGTCAGATGGAATATTATTGTTTCTGCAAGATGTGACAGTGGGCGATGCCGTCATCTGGCGAGGAGCGACTGCTAGTCATACACTTGGACGGTGCATGTAGCATCAGTGAGCGTGCTGTTCATGTGTCGAATGGGGAAGACGCGCGATCTATTTTGATTTTGACCGAAGGCAGATTATGATGGCGCGTAGGCTCGACACGAGCATTTCGTAAACTGCACGACTTGTCGGGTGTTCGAGGAATGCTGTGGTGAGTGTCTTCAACACGTGGCAATACAAAGGTGAAACCAAGTCCAGCTGGGCAGACTGGTAAAACAGGACAGGAGGGAATTTTGGTGGAACTAACAACAGATTTTAATACTGGGCAGAGTACAAGTTTGTCTGAACACACATTGCACCAAACTCTCCTAACCATGGACCTCCGCAGCCGACGACCCACGCATGTGCAGATGTTAAAATCACGACATCGGCATCTACGACTGAAATGGGCACGCGACCATCGGCGCTGGAGTTAGCGCTGTGGCAGAGCGTTAGATGGTCTGATGAATCCCGATATCTTCTTCATCATTCCGATGGCAGGGCCCAAATCCGTTGTTGTCAAGGGGAACAGATCTTTGATACCTGTATTGCAGGATGGAGACAAGATGGCGGGAGCTCCATTATGCTCTGGGGAAGATTCACGTGGGCATCTATGGGTCCAGAGCAGTTCGTGCGAGAAACCACGACGGCCAAGGAGTATCGTACACTGGTTTGCAGACCGTCGAACACTGCTTCATAAAGATCGTGATTCCCGACGGCAGTGATATATTCCAACAAGATAATGCGCTTTGTCGCAAGCCTAGAAGTGTGATGGAGTGGTTCGAGGAACACAGTGGCGAGTTCCAGTTGATATGATGGCCCACCAACTCGCCCGATCTGAACCCGATCAAACACATCTGGGATGTGATTGCACGTGGCATCAGAGCGCATCGCCCCCTCCCCGGAATTTATATGAGTTATGTGACTTAAGACGAATGGAAAAACTGGTAGAAGCCGACCTAGGGGAAGATCAGTTTGGTTTCCGTAGAAATATTGGAACACGTGAGGCAATACTGACCTTACGACTTATCTTAGAAGAAAGATTAAGGAAAGGCAAACCTTCGTTCCTAGCATTTGTAGACTTAGAGAAAGCTTTTGACAATGTTGACTGGAATACTCTCTTTCAAATTATAAAAGTGGCAGGGGTCAAGTATAGGGAGCGAAAGGCTATTTACAATTTGTACAGAAACCAGATGGCAGTTAGAAGAGTCGAGGAACATGAAAGGGAAGCAGTAGTTAGGAAGCGAGTGAGACAGGGTTGTAGCCTCTCCCCGATGTTATCCAATCTGTATATTGAGCAAGCAGTAAAGGAAACAAAAGAAAAATTCGCAGTAGGTATTAAAATCCATGGAGAAGAAATAAAAACTTTGAGGTTCACCGATGACATTGCAATTCTGCCAGAGACGTGAAAGGACCTGGATGAGCAGCTGAACGGAATGGACAGTTTCTTGAAAGGAGGATATACACTCCTGGAAATTGAAATAAGAACACCGTGAATTCATTGTCCCATGAAGGGGAAACTTTATTGACACATTCCTGGGGTCAGATACATCACATGATCACACTGACAGAACCACAGGCACATAGACACAGGCAACAGAGCATGCACAATGTCGGCACTCGTACAGTGTATATCCACCCTTCGCAGCAATGCAGGCTGCTATTCTCCCATGGAGACGCTCGTAGAGATGCTGGATGTACTCCTGTGGAACGGCTTGCCATGCCATTTCCACCTGGCGCCTCAGTTGGACCAGCGTTCGTGCTGGACGTGCAGACCGCGTGAGACGACGGTTCATCCAGTCCCAAACATGCTCAATGGGGGACATATACAGAGATCCTGCTGGCCAGGGTAGTTGACTTACACCTTCTAGAGCACGTTGGCTGGCACGGGATACATGCGGACGTGCATTGTCCTGTTGGAACAGCAAGTTCCCTTGCCGGTCTAGGAATGGTAGAACGATGGATTCGATGACGGTTTGGATGTACCGTGCACTATTCAGTGTCCCCTCGACGATCACCAGAGATGTACGGCCAGTGTAGGAGATCGCTCCCCACACCATGATGCCGGGTGTTGGCCCTGTGTGCCTCGGTCGTATGCAGTCCTGATTGTGGCGCTCACCTGCACGGCGCCAAACACGCATACGACCATCATTGGCACCAAGGCAGAAGCGACTCTCATCGCTGAAGACGACACGTCTCCATTCGTCCCTCCATTCACGCCTGTCGCTACACGACAGGAGGCGGGCTGCACGATGTTGGGGCGTGAGCGGAAGACGGCCTAACGGTGTGCGGGACCGTAGCCCAGCTTCATGGAGACGGTTGCGAATGGTCCTCGCCGATACCCCAGGAGTAACAGTGTCCCTAATTTGCTGGGAAGTGGCACTGCGTAGGATCCTACGGTCTTGGCGTGCATCCGTGCGTCGCTGCGGTCCAGTCCCAGGTCGACGGGCACGTGCACCTTCCGCCGACCACTGGCGACAACATCGATGTACTGTGGAGACCTCACGGCCCACGTGTTGAGCAATTCGGCGGTAGGTCCACCCGGCCTCCCGCATGCCCACTATACGCCCTCGCTCAAAGTCCGTCAACTGCACATACGGTTCACGTCCACGCTGTCGCGGCATGCTACCAGTGTTAAAGACTGCGATGGAGCTCCGTATGCCACGGCAAACTGGCTGACACTGACGGTGGCGGTGCACAAATGCTGCGCAGCTAGCGCCATTCGACGGCCAACACCGCGGTTCCTGGTGTGTCCGCTGTGCCGTGCGAGTGATCATTGCTTGTACAGCCCCCTCGCAGTGTCTAGAGCAAGTATGGTGGGTCTGACACACCGGTGTCAATGTGTTCTTTTTTCCATTTCCAGGAGTGTAAGATGAACATCAACAAAAGCAAAACGAGGATAATGGAATGTAGTCGAATTAAATCGGGTGATGCTGAGGGAATTAGATTAGGAAATGAGACACTTAAAGTAGTAAATGAGTTTTGCTATTTGGGGAGCAAAATAACTCATGATGGTCGAAGTAGAGAGGATATAAAATGTAGACTGGCAATGGCAACGAAAGCGTTTCTGAAGAAGAGACATTTGTTAACATCCAGTACAGATTTAAGTGTCAGGAAGTCGTTTCTCAAAGTATTTGTATGGAGTGTAGCCATGAATGGAAGTGAAACATGGACGATAAATAGTTTGAACAAGAAGAGAATAGAAGCTTTCAAAATGTGGTGCTACAGAAGAATGCTGAAGATTAGATGGGTAGATCACATAACTAATGAGGAGGTGTTGAATAGAATTGGGGAGAAGAGAAGTTTGTGGCACAACTTGACAAGAAGAAGGGATCGGTTGGTAGGACATGTTCTGAGGCATCAAGGTATCATCAATTTAGTATTGGAGGGCAGAGTGGAGGGAAAAAATTGTAGAGGGAGACCAAAAGATGAATACCCTAAGCAGATTCAGAACTATGTAGGTTGCAGTAGGTATTGGGATATGAAGAAGCTTGCACAGGATAGAGCAGCATGGAGAGCTGCATCAAACCAGTCTCAGGACGGGAGACCACAACAACAACAACAAGAACAACAACAACAGGTCACTTAAGGTATGCAGACGTGGTGCCAGCTCTTTCCGTCGACCTACCATGGCCTCATTGCTTCTATGACACGACGCGTGGCCGCTGTTACCTTTGCTAAAGGTGGACATACCGGCTATTAGATAGGCGGTTATAATGTTCAGGCTGATCAGTGTACATCAGGAGTACAATGATGATGATTCGTGTTTAACAATTGAAAGTGATGTTGAAACAGGTGTCAAGCCATGCAATTCATCATCCTTTTCGGACAGGGAACCACAACCCCAGTCTCCAGTGAAACTCGTTGTCCAAGGAGTGGGTACTAAACATAATTACGTGCATGGACCATCATCCGCAGCACAGTAAAAAAACAATTATGAACAGATTTCGAATAATTCCGCAAAAATATGACCGTGAAAACCTACGGACACTCGACAGAGGACAAGGTGCACTTATTACATAAAGTGTTTGCGAGTTTCAAGGATGCTCGATACAACTTACACGATGCGCTTGATAGTGACGCACTACGCTATGCCCATCAAACTGCGCGACATGGATTACTGTGATATGAAGGGAAGCAGTGGATGGTTGTTTAACTTCAAACAGTGCTGCAGAATTGGAAGAAGGAAGATAACGAAATTTCAAACAAAGTGTCAACCTAACGATGCACAGCAAACTGCGGAATCGGCCCCAAAATTTGTAGATGAGATAAACAAACTTATCCCGTCGTTCAGTAAGGAATTTGTTTTCAACTCCGACCAGTCAGGATTTGAAGAAGAAATGCATGTGAGAGGAACCCTGGAAATTAGAGGTGCCAAAACAGTTGTATCAAAATCAAATAACATCAGTGTCTTAACGTATTCGTACACAATTACGGCGACTGTTAATCTGGATGGTAAATCGGCTGGAAAGTTATTTATTGTGCTGCGAGAAGTTGGAGGTGATTGTCCCGTACGACTCTTTCTAGTGCCTGAACTCTCAATGGCAGCAGGGAATATTTACATCACAGAAAGCAAGAGCGGAAACGGCCGTAAGAGAACTACAACTATGGTATGAGCAGTTTTTTAGTCAATAGCTGGTCAAAATAACTTTTTTTTCATATTGGTCTTCGTATGAAAATCATGATCAGTTGGAGCAAACTATCCCTCCTGAAAAGTCAGTGACTATCAGTTCATTCCATCTGGAACCTCTGGACAAATTCAGCCTCTAGCTGTTTGTTTTTCCGTGCCTATAAAACATACTATTGCTCTATCTGCAGCCACGCCTCAAAAGATAGCCAGTTTCACGTTAAGCCCCACGACAGAATCTTTCGCATTCAGTTGCATGTCATCACATTCCATCAATTCTTATCATCCCGTTAAACCAATATGTTTCTATATGCATTCTTTAAGAGCAGATACCTAGCTGAACGTGAGGCACGGTTTGCAACTCCCAAGGAGTTTGCCTTCGATCTTAATGATGCCATCCTTGCTATCACTGTGGCGCGCCATTTTTCATTCGCTGTTCATGGTAGAAGTTAATGGTATGTTTTGAAAATTTCTTGAATGTTGACAATGCCGATTTTGTGAAGTATAATACATACATCCCATAGCAGGTTTATCTTTGCGTCTCCCGGACACTTATTTTCTGTTGCCCCTCTGATGACACGGAGAATCATTAGCAGCTAATATTTTTCCTGTCATAATTGTTAGCACAACAATTTCAAATGAGCCTTACTAAAGAGAGAACTTGCAACCTTGCACTCAAAGGATTCCTTGTGAGTCGTCTGTACTTGTATTATCCGCTGTGAGTTATCTGGATTTTGGATTCACGTACGAGATGCACATAACAGAACGTTCATCGACTGATGCAGACGAACTGCAAGACAATTGTGGTCATCACTTGTAGATATTGTTCATTTCACGCGCAGTGACAGTACGAAAGATGTGTTTGGACGTGATGAATGAATGTGAACGATGCTTTACCGTAGTGCATTGACCCGCTGTGAAAAGTGGCTCTGGAGGTATTACGATATGGACTTGTTTTTCGTGGGTTATCTTGGTCAACTGGTTTTAGTTTTCTAAACTATGAACGGCTACGCATCCTGTAACAAAATAGAAGGCCTGATACTTTCAACATATTCCTGGCCATGGAAATGAAATGAGCGTTTGACGTAATTGGCCGGGAGGCCCCGTGCGGGGCAATTCCTGGCCATAAAACGCAGTCTATAATCGATTATTTTGACTACATTCGAGTTAATGAAATCGTATAACTGGCATGCGGCATAGATCTGAGAATAGTTGAGAATCTTTTGGACGCGTTACAGAGTATGGTTGATAACCAGACCACATGTACCTAAAACAGATGTAGAAATTATTCCAAATTTGGAGAACAAATGGAAGAAATAATAAACGACCTTAAAGGATAGAGCACCGAAAATCGACCCGATGCCATATTGATAACATTACAGCAGTTATTCAGCTGATTATTCTCATAAAAGGGAATTTGCGTTAACTACAGTAAAGTTCTAGACTCTACTAAGTACATACTTCGTGGATGAACAGCCTGTCATTTCCGCGAAAAAAAAAAAGAACGTTGTTGACATGGAACTTTAAATAATACATGCATGGTTGAGTCAGAAGGAATGCAGTCCCATTTTAAGTCAATGTACTTTTTCAACTTTCTCAGTGAATAGTTTCCGTCTGTGTAGTAAGATACTGCATTTGGAAAAAAAAGAGCCTCCAATCTATAACTAGAATTGCACTCAAAGCGTTTCACAGTCTTAAACGTCTTTAGATATGGTAACAGGCGGAAGTTAGAGCATGTCAAATTTACGGAATGGGGAGATCCAACAAATCGTACTTCAAATCCCTCAGTTTTCTCACTGCTGAATTCTTTTTTTTACTTACAAGTGCAATTTTATAAAAAAAGAGCTTTTCTATTTTCCAATGAAGCTGCGCTCACACGTTTTGTCTCAGTAACAAATTGGACGAAAAGTAATTTTTATAAAATTTTTAAAGCGCTTCAGACTTTTATTTTCGTATTCGCTTTCAGCCAAAAGCCAAAACTTGTGGCGCCGAATATTATTAACGTTTCTCTTGGTTAAGTTTTTATTTACAAGGTACCATATTCAGTCTTCTGATATTTTTAGGAGCAGATTACCTCTAAGACTTTATCAGCTTTGGATTAGTTTTCATTTCCAGAAAGACCATTCGAAACAACGAATTTTATGCGACGTAATAACCCATGTTTGAACGGGCATGGATTACAAAGTCGTGCGAACGAAACTTCTCAGGTATCTGGTCAACTATCGACTTATTCAAATGCGATGTGTGTACAACCGTAACAAAAAAATGTTTGCTTATAATAATTGATATGAACTCCATCTCGGTAACAAGGCTCGAACTTTTCATCGTGCCCTCATAAGAAGCTTCGGAAAAGGATTGTAAAACGTAGGGACCAACAGTTAATGCAAAAGAGGAAACGCATTCAGTTATCATTGCTATTTACAAAGACTATAGAACTTTCCGCTGCGAGGAATAATAGTTGCCTCGTCTTAGGCGTCAATTAGACACTTTTGTGCAAAAGTTATTCTGTTTTTCAGACGTTACTCCATTATGAAGCATAATTGCAGGATGTATAGTTAGGAATTACATGCGGTTATCAACACACGTACACGTGCACAATTAATGGTGTTAGTGGAGAAACAGAGAAAAAAGTTTTCAAGGTCGCTAGTACAGCAGAGAACACATCGCTGATTAGAAATCTGTGAAATCTGTCTGACGATGCAGTCCTTGCTAGTTAAAAAATACCGATACTACGTCCTCCGAGGAGAATCTAACGCAGTTACTATCACTTGCGTCAATATAAGACAGTCTCCTGTTCATTTAACTCGATATTATCGTCTTACTAAATTGATACCCCCTCATCACACATAATTACACTTTGATTCATAATTAGTAATTACACTCTAATGCCGCAAACAGAGACGTCTCAGGCAAGTAAAATTAGCCTTTAAGCTTTTGCCAGAAGTTAACTCTATGTAAAAATAGTAGCCCGTCCAAGTTACAAAGCTTTTTTTTACTAAACGTTTCTATCTCTGAATAAAGGGACGCAGCTGTCTCATATTAGACCCAGTTATTGTTTATTATTACAAACATAAGTTAGAATTTTTGTGTCAACTACTCTGAATTCAAGGAAAATAATTTCATATGATATTCCGTCCCTAAAGATCTTGTTGTCGACGGGGCCTTAAAGTGTAATCTTTCTTCTTTTTTTTCATATAGTATTCGCTTGTCTTAACAAAGAAATAGTATCTGCACTGACCGAAGTACAGTAACCGGAGATCGGCTGTAGGAAATTCTCAAGAATCCTTGTGCAACAAGTGGCAGAAAAAATTTGAACGTAAATGATCAACATATTTGGAAATTAATTAAATTTTTCTGGTTTTTCAGACTGACCTTTGGAACACACCATATAGCAACCTATGTGCTAAGGTAAGGATTTTATAGAATTTTCATTTATAGTTAACTATTTGATAATCTTTAAGATAATTTTTAGCATACTGCATTGCCTTTATATTCACACATGTGAAAGATACTTTTTTACGCTTTTAACAGTTCACGATAGTCACCAAATCAATTTATAATTTTCTTTGGCTTCTCTCAAAGCATAAGAGAGTTAACTTCCGAAGACAACTGTTACCTTATACTCTGATCTGTAGTTTCCAAAGCTCCCTGTTTTTACGGATAGCCATATACTACTTTTTTAAGCTGTAATGACTGATTTTTAGTTGTCTGCTTCTGAATGTAGACCAGATAACTTTCGTAATGAGCCGCACAAACTACAGGGAGAGGCAAGTACTATTACTGAGAAAAGTTCCGCTCCTGAACGAACAGTCAGTTTAGCAGTCTTTTGTTAACATAATGTTATTTTTACTGTGTATAATTGTATTAATAATATTCTGAACTTCAGTGCAACACAAGTACAGAAACTGAACGCTTTAAAGACTGTAAAAAGGGCGAATGGTCGCTCGTTTCGCTACCTCATCAATTACAAGGACTCCGTGGTTAATCGGTGTACCAGAGTGTAAAGGTTACGGCGGCCAGCACAGTTCAAGGGAAAACAGCTTCATTTAAGAGAAATAATGGTCGAAAATCACTCCTCACTTAGAAGGTTCGCAAGGTACATAAGACGATTGTCGCAAAGAGCCGTCCAATTATAGCAGCGCAAATGACAGCAGAGCTAAAGTACCATCGTGAACAGCTTGTTTCCAGAAGAAAAGGACTCGATGAGAGCTTCACAAATTCAACACATATGCGATGCCCAAACCCATCATTACCGAAGAAAATGTTCTGTGTTGCACAGCGTAGGAAAGACAAAACGTGGACTGCGGAGGACTAGAAACGTAATGGTGTGTCGGTCGATAACCCTATAGCTTGCCAGCTATAATCTTCATTTCGACGTAACTGCTGCATCATACATCATCCGAGATTTGTGTTATACAATGTCAGTCCAAAATGTTTCGAGAATGGATTAATAAAAAGAAGGAAACGTTAAGATGCAGGATTTAACGCGTAAGGTGTTCTACACAGTCAACCCCCCCCCCCCCCGCCCCCCAATCCCCCGTCACACACACACGCACACACACACACACACACACACACACACACACATAAACGTAAGGACAATATACGAAACGGTCACACAACCTTGTGAAACTGCCAGAAAAGTCCTTCTTTTGGATGATGTTGAAGTCGCGAGTCGCAATGACTCGAGTGTCGGTTACGCAGTAAACAAGTGTTGATCCTTCGTATGAATTTCTGCACTTAGTCGTTTTGTGGTAGGTTCGTATTGGCAGCACCAGGCCTCGTCACCTGTGGCTATTTTTCTCCAGAACAGAACTGTCCACGTTTTGCGTTTCAATAAAGTTGCGACATGCATCCACGAGTCGTCTTTGTTTGGGAGCCAAGGTGTACTCAGAAAATTTTGCACACGCTTTTGGCTTCTTTAAAACATTCTAGAGAATGTCTTGAACACTTGGTCTATAGATGTTCAGGTCGATGCTCAACTGCGATTTGTGACACAAAAACGGTGACACACTGCGGTCGGCCGGCCGCTGTGGCCGGCGGTTCTAGGCGCTTCAGTCCGGAACCGCGCTGCTGCTACGGTCGCAGGTTCGAATCCTGCCTCGGGCATGGATGTGTGTGATGTCCTTAGGTTAAACAGTTCTAAGTGTAGGGGACTGAGGACCGCAGATGTTAAGTCCCATAGTGCCATTTGAACCGTTTGAACAGTACGGCAGCATGTACACTATGTAACACTGCCTACCAACAACTGACTGGTCGAATGCACATCCACTGTTTATACTTGATAGTCGAAGCTGTCATACCTACTGCGCTCACATCGCCTTTACCCCACGAATAAAATCAGTCTCGAAACTTTTTGATTGGATAGTGTATAGCCATACCTAGGTCGATCCCTGCAATTCCTTCCTCCCACCATCTCTTCGACTACAGTTTTTAGCGACAACTCATGTCGTAATATGTGTCTAACCATTCTACCTCTAGAAGTAGTTAGACTTTTTTAACTTGAGGTTTTTTCTCGTTGAATCTTTGCCAGGCAGCTTCAGTCCTGACTCGATCAATCCATCTGATCTTAAACAGTCACCTGTTACACCACACTTCAAATGCTTCTCGTAATTTCGTTTCTGTCTTCCCCAATGACAACTTTCACACCCACAAAGAGCTGTGCTCTAAACATAGGCTGTTTTTATGGTCTCAAGGTTTATATTTTTGGACATTAGTAACTCATAACGTCCTCACTTCTTTCGGTATTCGCTAATAATTTGATTTGAACAGGAAAAGTAAAGCAACAGCTGTCACAGTCCACTACTCCCCACAATGAAACATACACTGAACAGCCGGAACATTATGACCACTGCCCATTGCGACGTTGGATGTCTCCTGGTGGCGATGTGGGCACGTGACGCGGTAGCAAAAGTATGAAAGCGGAGCAGACACGGACGGTGGATGACCATAACGAAGATATGGGCTGCAAATTGGGATATCTATTGAGAAAAGCGACTCTGACAAAGGGCAGATTATTATTATGCAGAGTCTGTGGACGAGTGCCTCGAAAACGACGAAGCTGGTCGAATGTTCACGTGCTACTATTGTGAGCATCTACGGAAAGCGCTAGAAGGACAGTGAAACTACCGTTCATCGTGCATTGTTGAACATGAGCTCCCTACGTGTTCACATGTTGACCTAGCGAACGACCAAATTCGCCTAATGTAAATCCTATTGAACGCATGTGGGTCACTATTGGACACCATCGCTGCTTACGTAAATCAGAGGACCGTCATTTACACGAATTACGTGACATGTTCGTAGACTTCTAATGTCACATACCTCCACAAACATAACAACAAACTGTCAGATCCGTGATAATCAGAATCGGTGATGTATTTCATTCCAAAGACGGACAAACAAGCTATTTAGTAGGTGGTTATAATGTTTTCGCTCATCAGTGTAGTTTATTGTGCAGTTTCACTCCATGTGAACCTTGTAAGGCCAACCAGTACCAAATGGTTCAAATGGCTCTGAGCGTTATGGGACTTAACTTCTGATGTCATCAGTCCCCTAGAACTTAGAACTACTTAAACCTAACTAACCTAAGGACATCACACACATCCATGCCCGAGGCAGGATTCGAACCTCCGACCGTAGCGGTCGCGCGGTTCCAGACTGTTACACCTAGAATCGCTCGGCCACCCCGGCCCGCCCCAACCAGTACCTTTGAAAAGTAGTGCAAGACCCTTTACTAGGTCTTTATTAGACACAATTTTTCCAGGCCTTGATGATCCGAATTTTCTGTGTCTTTTGATCTCCAGCGCTTTGCATTGGTGCTCTCACCACACAGCCTATATTTAGGGGGCTTCTTTCTATACACTCATCGTATGTAGGTGTTTCTTGAAGTTCCCATGGCTTGTCATTAGTTCTACCTTATTCTTTCCCCTGTTAAAGCCCAGCATTACAGAACTTCTCTTAAAACATGGTTTTGCCATAATTAACTTGTCTTGTTTTTGTTTTTGGATCATAGTACAGTATTCTATAGAGTCGTCCCACCTGTCCTGGCCACCCTATCAACTTGTTCGTTCTCATTTATTTCTGAGTGACTAGGAACCTACAACGGGTTTACCCTGTTGCTTTCCCTTAGTCTCACCATGGCTCAGCGGCATGCTGCAACGATCTTTGATCCCGTTGCAGTGGTTGACGGGGCTACGATCTTTGTAGTTTTTACTCAAATTCTGATATTTACCCGACCATTCCTATATTTACCACATTCCCTATACTGATGTTGAATTCTGAGTAGCCTAAAGGTATTTAGATATTTCCAGTTTTTGTCCTGCATGCCCCTTCCACCATCTTCATTGTAACCTAAAGGCGTAATGGTGGCATGACCAGCATGATCTCCATCCCAGTAGTGAATGTGCTCCTAATTCTGCTTGTTATGACTAAGTAGGCGATTCTCGGCACCTTGACAAGCTCCTTAGCAGCCACCTTCCGTTGTAATTTGTTCCACCATACTATAGCGACGTAAAATATAATAGGTCTTATTAGAGTGGCCTGTATCCAGTGAATACTCTGGGGACTTAAACCCCAGTTTCTTCTACAGGCTCTTCTAGTGCTCATAAGAGTACCTTTCGCCTTGAAACATACGTTCTTAATGGGAGGGGTCCATGATAGTTTCGTATCCAGGGTTACTTGTACATACTTCACTATCCCCTCTACAGGTAGAGTTTCATCGAAAAGCTTACGTTTCCAATACATGTGCTTTATATGTCTTCTCGTGAATGGTACTACAAGAGTTTGCTTGGGACTAACTGTTAGATCCCATTTCCTGAATCAGTTTTGCACAGTATTCAGTGAACATTGTGGCATTGTTCTAACAGTACTAACAAACTTGCGAAGGATTACCACGACTAAGTCGTTCGCTTGACAAAAGTAGCTTCTAGCATTTAGCTCTTCAGTAAGTTCATTCACCACTAGGTTCCACAGTACTAAACCCCTCCTTGCGGGTGCCCTGTGGTGATGTTGATTACTATTTTTTCATTCATCAAGGCGGATTCTAACTTTCTTCTTCTAAACAGGGCCGTAATTCACCTGCACCTATTAATGATTGTCATTGCCATGTTCTTGTACAGCTCTAACCATGGATTCGAAGTTCGTATTAATAAAAGCCTCCTCCATGTCCAGGAAGGTGCAGAGAGCTGTTTCCAGAAAATATAATGCTTTATCCACCTTCCTATGAATTTGGTGAAGTGTTGTTTCACGTGATTTACCTGGTTGATATACGTGTGGTTTTACATGGAGAGAAACATCAGTCAGCCTCCTTTCCTTAAAGTACACATTATCCAGTTCTTCTAATGTATTTAAAAGATAGTAGTATGGTTAAGTCTCCCTAGCTTCGGCAATAAAACAACCCTCAGTGTCCTTCAAGCTTTAGGAATGATTCCTGCCGCAAGGCTAATCTCAAACAGTCTCCACAGGAGTCTAAATTCATTCGTACCTGCTTGTTGCAGTAGAGCTAGAAAGATACCATCCAGGCCTGGTGACTTGAACGATTGAAACGTTCCCACCACTTACTGAATTTTTTTGAAATAAACACATTCTCTGGCAGATTCCCAGTTCCCCCTTTAATCACTTGTAAACTAATGTCTCTCTGGGACTGAATCTTGGTCTCTATTAATGATTTTACTTTGGTGTGGAGCCACAGTCATATAAAACCATTTGAAAGATATAACCGTGATGTGATTGTACAACAGGTTTTATTCCACAGTCTAGATTTCGACCTTAGGCCATTATCAAATGTTACAAATCAACAGATTAAAGCACAATAAAAGAATAAGTATCAGAAAAACAGCAGGGCAAACAGTTAAATTAATGTATGGGCTGGATGATTTGTTCTCATACTTACATATCAAAAACCGTTAAAGTTGAGTAGAGCTCAAATCATCGTCAACATATGTATCTTCTGTTATATAAACCAATGTTGTCAAAAGTAAAAGCGAGAAAATTTGTGAAATAGGCTAATTTACTGCTAATTAAGACGACTTCTTCACTTAACATGCCTGTGTGATAAAAGAGATGACCAAATCACAGGTCTTAAATTTCGCTACACTGTGTCTAAACAGCCACTGACGTAAACATAAGTGAAACGATCGTCAGAGACCATCATAAAGGCATCCCAGTTTGCACCATGTGATCTGTGGTATGTCATGGAAACAGGTAGTGGGATTCTTTTTTATACAAGCTGTTTATGTCGTCTTTGAAGTGGGTAGAAGATACCAGTGTTTAAATTATATGGCATGATAAGCCGTCTTCGCAGTGTGTGTGTAAAAACGGTGATTTATACCATCGTAAATAAAGATACATAGAAGTACAACGTTGCTAAATTGTTATAAATTACAATTACATTTAAAAATTGGCCAATTATATTAAATAAATGACACAAATATCGTTACCCACGCAACCATCATAGGCCGCACCACCCGCTCCTTCTGTCTCCATGATTCCTACTTCACCCTTTATGGTCGTCCCATCCAGCTTACCCCCACCCTGAGATACCTTGGCCTCACCCTCGACCATCACCTCACCTGGACCCCTCACCTCCTGACCATCCAGCAAAAAGCCCATTCCCACCTCCGCCTTCTGAAACTCCTCTCTGGCCGGACATGGGGATTGCACCCACCATCCTCCACACCTACAAATCCCTCATGCGTCCTATTCTCTGTTATGCCAGCATTGCCTGGATCTCCACACCCACCCACTTTTACAAGGCCCTCCAAATCCTCAAATGCCATGCGCTCTGCCTTGCCTTCTGTATCCACCTTCCTTCTCCCACATGGCCCCTGTATAAACGGATCCCCTTCCCCCACCTCCTCCTTTTCCTCTCACATCTCTGCATCCTTTACACTGTCTGTAAGCTTGATCCCCCCCACCCCTTGGTTTCCTCCTTCCTCTCCACCACCCATTGCCGTGCCTTTATAGCTGTATCCCCCTCCACCTCCACACCCTCCATCTCCTTCATCAGGGCAATTTCCAGTGCCAACCCCTCCCGGATGATGAACCCATGGCATATACCCTTCCTTCCAACACCTGGCCTTGTTCCCCCCCCCCCCTCCCCAGGGCCACCTTTCTTCTCACCTCTCCTTCTCCCAGAGCGGATTTTCCTACTTCCCTCCCCGAGTCCCTGCACCCCCGCTTCAGCTGTTTTCCTCTCCCGTCCCTTCCCTTCCTAGCCCTCCTTCAGTGTGCCCCCCAACTCATCCCGCTTTCTCTCCCCTCCTCCTCGCCTCCTTCCCCTTCTTCCCATTTCCCTTGTCCCCCCCCCCTCCCATGCAGATCGTCCCTGGCTTTTATTCGGTATCAGTGTGCTATGTTGGTGTTGCGTTTTCGGCGCCGTTCTACAGTGTCATCTAGTGATGTGGGTTGTAATTGTGCACTCGACCTGTTTATTGTCCATGACAGTTCCTTGCTACTCCGTCCGTCGTTTGGCTGTTTTACTCGTTCTATGGACTTTTACGCTCCAGCCATACTTTGCCTGGTGCCTTTTAATGTAGTGTGTGTGTTTTTTTGTGTAACATACTTTTTTAGATTTTTATCTCCGATTTACAGTCATCGCTTTGTATGTCTTATTTGCTTCTGTTCCGCCTTTTTTTGTTTCTATATTCCGCCACGTTATCTCCTTTACATTGTTTTTAAATGTCTTCTTGTCTGTTTATGTCTCTTGGCTGAAGAGCAGCGTTTAGGCTGCTGCCAGCCCACCTCTGATGGGGAATGGAAATGACAACAAAGGAAAAAAATATCATTGGAATTTAAAGCCCTTTACATAAAATCGTCAATGACCGTTATAAAATACCAAGCGTACAATGATACAAAATGGGGAAAACAGTATGCAGAAGGTGGGTATCTGCATCGGGAATGAAGGAATGATGCACATTAGGATTAACAGGAA
The DNA here is from genome assembly GCF_023897955.1 of Schistocerca gregaria. Lineage (NCBI taxonomy): Eukaryota > Metazoa > Arthropoda > Insecta > Orthoptera > Acrididae > Schistocerca > Schistocerca gregaria. The sequence goes on along the minus strand of NC_064931.1, from coordinate 177,487,137 downwards.
TGGATCACAGGTATTAACTAGATAATGGATGAAGAGGTATTGATGTGAGAGCAGAGGAAGACAGGGTAGTTAGATTAAATAGGTGAATTGAAGGGAGGATGGAGAAGGGAGAACAGCTAATGTGCATATTGCTTACATTGTTACCTATATATACACGTATACTGCAATGTTATTTACTCAGGAATTTAAAAGGAACGGTAAGCCTCTTACTGTGTGAAGGTTAATATCTGCAGTAAGTGTACTAAACATTACAAACTTAAAATATACAGAACTGTTCTTTATTAAAAATATAGGAATGTAGTCCATAACACCAGTTGTTCCATCATTTTAAATTACATTAATGTATAAAGAACGATCTTCACTTGTTGGGTACATTTTGATAGAGAAGTAAATGTTCTATTGTTAAAAAGACTGTGAACAACAGACCATATTTAACTGTGAAAGAGGAACAACATCCGAAAGAAACTTGTTGGATGGTGTGGGAGGGTAGTCTGAAGAAGTAAATGAAGATCAGAAAAGGGGGCAAGGGAAATACAATTGTTTTGGTTTTGTTGATGAACAATTTGTATCATCCTTGAAGGCCCTGTCTTCTAAGGCCTTTCTGCCTGTGATTGAAGTACCATGTCACCAGCAAACCTCATTGTTTTTATTTCTTCTCTGTGAACTTCAATTCATTCTCTAATTTTGTTTGGTTTCCTTTACTGCTTGCTCATCGTATGGGTTGCATAACGTTGTGGGTAGTTTTAACCCTGCCCCACTTCCTTCTCAACCATTGTGTCCCTTTTATATTTACTGACTCTTGTAACTGTCATTTGGTTTCTGTACAAGCTGTAGAGAGACTTTCGCTCTTTATATCTTACATCTGCTTCCTTCAGAATTTCGAAGAGTGTATTCCAGTCAACATTGTCAAAAGATGCCCCTAAATCTACAAACGCTATATACTTAGGTTTGACTTTCCTTAACCTATCTCCTGAGAGAAGTGGTAGGTTTAGTAATGCCTTGCATGTCTTTAGTGGTAGGTTTAGTAATGCCTTGCATGTTCCTACATTTCTCCAGCATCCAAACTGATTCTCCCCGAGATCGGAGTTGTGTTCCACAGAAACGATATTGTCTGAATCCATGCTGATTATGTCTGAATAAAATTTTTTTGAAGCATTTCATAATGTCGCAACACATTATGTGTTCTAAAATCTTGCTATAAATTGATGTCAATGATATGGTTCTATAACTCATCAAATTATTTTTATTTGCTTTCTTAGCTGTTGGTGTAAAATGCGATACTTTCTAGTTTTTAGATACGTATCATTCGTGTAACGAGCGGTTGTACGCAGTGGAACATATTAAACCACATGGGGTTGGTGAGGGTGTGCGACACTGGTACATGTGTGAATAAAATGGCAAACGATCTGTGAGAGACCCCTCAGTTTGGCAACACCATCTACAGCACTCACCCACCTTTAAAGGTAATTTTCAAAATGTGCCTTTACAGTGACAACCTGTGAAGTGGTGCTAAGCGCCTGCAGGTAGGCAACTCATTGACATCCCTCCGATTCCAAATTCTGGGGGAGGGTATGGGGTTTTATTAGGAACCTTTGCCATATTCATGCATGTGTCAATGTTGTACACCTTCCTTTCCTTCCCTAGTGATCACGTCACAAGAGGACGCGAACACGAGTGCAGAAAAAGTATAAGCAACCTTTGCTGTTTCGGATCACGTTCAAATTTCGTCGAATGGCTTTGAGCGGTCCCTGGTAGTTTCAACCTGCGCACAAAAACCAAAATTATGGTCGTGCTGAACTCGAAGGGCTTGAGATCACATGAAATGGGGATACAGCCCCGCAATGTCCTTAGAGAACGGTTGAAACGGTCAGAGGTGTCAGCAGTGTCAAAGATTGTCAAGAACGTCGTCTTGTTGCTCATCGCACTGCGAATTTTCATTTCGACCGCGAAATGTGTGGAATCAATTCCCCAAGGAAAGGAATGATTTCATTGACATCCTTTGAGGCATTTTCGTGTCGGTTCCGAGTGGTAGTGTGTCTGAAATGTTTTCCTCGGACACCTATGATAAAACCACGCCAGATTTCAACGTTTGGTGCCTTGTTTATGACCTCCATCGCAGAGGCGTCAAAAGTCGACGTGAATTGTGGGTAAGGGGGGTATGACGATCTTATCATTGTGTAACAGGTCCACGGTGGCGTTGAGCAAAACTGCGATGAAATTTGGTGCCAATGTGTCATCATTAACCCAGCTTACACGTCACATGAACTTCGGAGCTCCAACCTTTTTTTCGCATATGTCGACACGTTGCTGTTTGAAGCAACGTCGACCACACTGCTGACGTCACACAGCGCCACGCTTTTGCACCGTTACAGAGGGAGATTGTAGACAGATTTGAGCCAAATTTCAAATTTCCGAGTTGCAGTCGGAGACAATCACGTTGTTTCGAAAATTCATCCTCTGTGTTGTGCAGGGGACTTCCTGCTAGTATTTTGCAAGTACAGTTTATTTAACTGATAGTTCGGTAACATTCATACCTGTAAGCCCTAGCTTTCTTTGGTGTTGGAATTATTAAATTCTTCTTGAAATGTGAGGGTATTACGCCTATCTCATACATCTTGCACTCCTGGTTTTGCCATCGCTGGCTCTCCCAAGGATATCAATGATTCTGACCGAGTGTCGTCTACTCCAGGTGCTTTGTTTCGACTTAGGTCTTTTAGTAACCTGTCAGATTCTTCTCGCTGTATCATATCCGTTACCTCATCTTCATTTAAATCCTCTTTCATTTCTAAAATACTGTCTTCAAATTCTTTTCCCTTGTGCAGATCCTTTATATACTCCTTCCAACTTTCAACTTTCCCTTCTTTTCTTGATACTGCATTTCGTCAGAGTTCTTGATATTCATACAACTGCTTTTGTTTCCTCCAAGGGCCTCTTTAATTCTTTTATAGGTGGTCTCTATTTTTCCCCTGGTTATATATGCTTCTACATATTTATATTCGTCCTCAGCCATTCCAGCTTATCCATTTTGTACTTCCAGTGAATCACTTACTTTAGACGTTTGTATCCCCTTTCGCGTGCTTCATTTGCTGCATTTTTGTATTTTTTCTTGTCATGAATTAAATCCGTATTTCCTATGATATCCGAGGAGTTCAGTTAGTCTTGGCGTTTTCGCGTATTTGATCCTGTGCTGCCTTCGGTATTCCATCGCCCAAAGCCACCCATTCGACTTCTACGGTATTCCTTTCTCCAGCTGCGGTCAATCGTTGTCTAATGATCCCTCTAAAGCCCTTAACCACCTCTGGTTCTTTTTAACTTATCCGGATTCTATCTTCTTAACTTCCTAATTTTTTGCAATTTCTTCAGTTTTAATCTGTGGTTCATATCCAAGAATTTGTGGTCAGAAGTCACATCTGTCTCTCGAAATGTCTTAAAGCTTAAAATCTGGTTCCGAAATATCTGTCTTACCATTATATAATCATTATGGAACCTTGTTGTCTTCAGATCTTTTCCATGTATGCAGCCTTCTTTCTTGATTACAAAACCAGGTGTTCCTGATAATTAAATTATGCCCAGAGCAAAGTTCTAGCAGAAGGCTTCCTTTTCAGTCCTATACTCCAGTCCATATTCATTCTTCGTGCAGCAAGACAGTGTTTTACCAAACAGGTATCTTCAACCTTGAAACCTTCCCGTCTAATATTGGATGAACGTTTGCTTGCTGACTGAACGCTGCGTCTCTTAAAATCTTTTAACTGCTGCTCTGTCAAGACTACCTGCTGATTATTACGACGAAACATAAAATGTGTTGTCGCCGTGGCCCTCAGTCGTTACCTGAAATTATTAAGACTGATTCTTACCTTTAATTATTTATACTGGATCGCCATCTGACTGCTACAGCAAACTGTGGAATGAATATACTTACTTCTCTTTAACATAATTATAAGCTGCTGGTGGAGTTTCATAATACTTTGTGACTGGAATTCTTTAAGTTGAAGTTAATTTAGATTTGATAAAAGCTGAAGCTCAGTTTAGACTTTTCTTTTAAGATAACAATAAATTCCGTAAAGCATTTACGTGAATGATTTTGGGATAGAAAATTCTTAATGCATTTAATCTGGTAGAAGTTAACTATATTCTGAGAACGATCTTGACAAACAATTACAAGGGGTATAGTTCTTTACAAAAATTCTTAAAAAGTAGCGTTGCGCTACATACCTAATTTTCCATCAAAATTACATAACTATATTCTGAGAACGATCTTGACAAACAATTACAAGGGGCATAGTTCTTTACAAAAATTCTTAAAAACTAGCATTGCGCTACATATAGCGAGTGGCTGGCGAGCACACCGCTTCTTTCAAAGTGTTAATTCATACCTCGCTTACAGCGACCTCCTCTCATGTCTCGCTAGCTACGACTGCCTCGCCTCACATCTTACTCGCAACTGCTCGCTTCCAACGCTCAATGCTACAAAAGTGCGGTCTCGCCGCCAACAATGGTTTTTGGTGCAGACAATCCCTGCTACCATTACAGATGTATTACTGCGCGCTGTTTCCCGCTCTTTCTCAAAATGTATCTATGCGCGGTTTCCCGCTCTTTCTCAATAATACACAATGCAATTTAATTAACAAAACAATTTAAATAAGAAACAGTTCAGATAATTACATGCTAAAACAGTTTAAATACGCCTATTACATAATTACAACCTGGTGCGTCGGTGGAATGGTTGCCTCAATGCTCACAGTGATTTTGCCTGTTTGACATACGAATGCTGGACTGAACGGCCTTCGAAAGGGAACTTTTGACCCTTATATTTTCTTATTCACTATCAGGCCTACTCTTGCATTACCCCTATCTGATTTTGAATTTATAATCCTATACTCACCTGACCAGAAGTTCTGTTCCTCCTACCACCCAACTTCACTAATTCCCACTATATCTAACTTCAACTTGTCCATGTCCCTTTTTAAATTTTCTAACCTACCTACCCGATTAAAGAATCATAAATTCCATGCTCGAACCCGTAAGAATGTGTTTTGTTTTTTCTGATGACGGCATTCCCCGAAACGATTCCCGTCCGGATATCGGAATGGGGGACTATTTCACCTCCTGAATATTTTACCCAACAGGATGCCATCATCATTTCACCATGCAGTAGAACTGCTCTCCCTCTGGAAAAATAACGGATATAGTGTCCCCTTGCTTTCAGCCGTTTGCAGTTCCAGCACAACAAGGCCATGTTGGCTGATGTTATAAGGCTAGATTACTCAACCATCCAGACTGTTGCTCGTGCAGCAACCGGAAAGGCTACTGCCCCTCTTTAGGAGCCAAACGTTTGTCTGGCTTTCTTAACAGATAACCCTTCATTGGTTGCACCTGCGGTAGGGCTATCTGTATCGTTTTGGCACGCAAACCACTTCACCACTGCATGATTCATGCTAGTAACGACTTGCTGGAATGACGAGTGGTAATGATGATATGAAATTATAATTAAAGTTCACACAAAAGTCATACTGTACAAATCACATGAAACACTACCAAGGCTTTTACAAAGCTAACGGTCCGAACTTGTCCGATGTTACAGTTTTGGATGCTACAGGTGGAAGTAGCAGTTCATCCTCAACAATATTCCTTAATTCCAAATTTTTATACTTCGTCTTCAGATGTCAGCATTCCTTCAACTTAAAGTGGTCAAACAGTACTCTTTCCTTCGTATTTATTGAAGCATCATTACAGGTCACATAAAAACGTGTGTAAGAAACATTAGGGATTTATAAGTGGTTAAAAACTATAGAAAAAGTTATGAATATGGATGCGAAAGTTCTTTATTACGGCGGTCTGACAATTCATGGCACAAAATGGGTACACAATTACCACACAAATATACATGTATGAAAGGATTTACTATTCGTGGCACAAAAATGACACAATTACATTTACAGAAATTGCTGGAAGTGACTACCTCCGGCTTCCTTGCATCCCCTAAGTCTGCCTCCCACATTTTGCCATGTGTTGTGGAAAACTTCTTATGTTTAACATCGGTATCGGGTAGGGGAACTGAATACACCAAGAATTTTAAACGTCCCCAATGGGGATTTGGGTCGGTCTGGGAGGCGTGCCCAGATAGCCGATGTGGTTTAAGCGACCACTCACATAAAGCATGAAATACGCGTTCGATCTCTGTTGATCAACTATGGACATGGGGCAGCGGCTGGTCAAATATTTAACAAAGAAATTCGCCAAATAGCCGTCAATCGATAAGTTATTTTATTTTATTTTATTTTTGCTGCCAGTTTCGGCATTTCATTATACCATCTTCAGGCATCTCTCAAAAAATCGATTGGCATACTGGTGCCGTATGTTTCTGGATGTCGTGAATTCTCAAGTGGTCCCTTCCAATACTTGACTGCAACTCAAGTCTGTTTAACTCAAGTTGTAGTCGAGTCTTCGAAGGAGGCTCTTGAGAATTTACGACCTCCAGAAACACATAACCTCAATTTGCCAATAGCGATTATTTCTGAATGGTACATATAGGACCTGAAGACGGCATAATGAATTATTGAAACTGGTAGCAAAAACAAAATAAAGCAACTTCTCAATTGCAGAGGTGTTGGGCAAATTTCTTTGTTAAATACCGGATCGAGTTCCAGTCTGGCACAAATTTTTATATGTTAGCAATAAATTTTGCAACTGAAGTCTAATCATATTCGCAGTTGCGAATATCTTTTATTTCGCATAGCCGTAGATCATAACAGCTGTATAGTACACCGTAAAACACAGACGCTGAGAAGTAGTGTTCAGAATAAAGTTGACGTGTTGCGTGCATATTTTCATCGGATAGGATGCGCACGTAGTGCATAGCAGTCATTTCAGACATTGAATACATCGTTATGATGTGTTTGATGGAAGTTCCTCTAAAAAGAACGTACGAGAATCTGACAAAACAAAACAAATACCCTACCTACTGAAAACAAGACGGCGAATAAATTTTTGCACATTAGAGTTAAACTACACAATCAAGGGTTGCTACAGATTTCGTATCTCCCTAGCGTAGGATTTTTGGAATCACTTTCATATGAACTGCACTAATATTCGCAGCGTTAGATCTATTCACACTTGCGTCCCTACATCCTCTCAGCTACACTACCTCTCTTTTACTGCCTGTTGCTGTCAGAAAACTCATATACTCGAAACAACTCACACAGTTTCAATGACTCGATCCAGTACGAAGTCTCTTACGTTGCCAGTGTGTCTGCTGTACAGGTTTTGCGAAATTGTTTTTAAGCTTTAGGAATAATATTTAGTTTATGACAAATGCAGTTCTCACATTCAGTTTACAACTTGTGATCAACACTGGCTACGCATGGTTAGTTCAAAATGGTTCAGATGGCTCTGAGAACTATGGGACTTAACTTCTGAGGTCATCAGTCCCCTAGAACTACTTAAACCTAATTAACCTAAGTGCATCACGCACATCCATGGCCGAGGCAGGATTCTTACCTGCAACCTTAGCGGTCTCGCGGTTCCAGGTTGTAGCGCCTAGAACCGCTCGGCCTCTCTGGCCGGCCACGCATGGGTAGTACTAGGTATATATGCTCGGACGACTTGTTAGCGGTAATAGATTATATACACAAACCTTCCACGTGAATCAGTCTATCTGTTAGTGACAAACCGTATCAAAATCCCTTCAGTACTAACTGAAATCCTTCACATATGGACAGAAAAATGCGGTGGGGAGCTTTAATGTAGTAATATGGACGGATGTTTGTACAATAGTGAAATAAATCATACATAATGAGGAAATAAAAAAAAATCACGTTCATGAAAAAAAATAACGTTAATAGTAGTGTAGCTACCAATTCTTTGCAGTAGTTAGACTGATCTTGATTTCTTGATTCCCAGTGACATCATATGTGCTCATTGATCTGGAATGCATACTGTCAAAAGCCACGCCCCCTCTTACAATTGGTATCATCAGCCCTCATCACTGTTATCTTAGTTATGATGTCACATGCCATATTTCTGTTTCTGTGACATCGTGTTGGCGGGAGACGAAAAAAAAAAGAGAAAGAAAGAAACTGATGAACGGGCAGGCAGAATGCATCTGCCATAGTTACACCGAGCGACAAGCATTAGTAAAAAAATATATAATCTTCAACTAAATTGCATATAACAGCGCCATGTTACAGAAAACATTGCCAATACTACAGCAATCCAATATCGAAAAACACGTAACGTTTACCCTAATTGTGTAAAATTGGGCCATGTCAAAACAAGGTATTGTCAGTACTATAATATTTTCACATCAAGAGATACATAACTTTCATGTGGGTAGCAAACCTGGGTAGCTGAGCTTTCAAATACCTAGTTTCACCTACTTTTCTAGGTCACCCAACTACCCACTTTTGGCTACTATGCAAGATCACCATGCAAAAGACTAATACAGATCATCATAAATAGGAGACCTTCTATGAGTCTTATAGGTTAAAGAATAAGAAACAATTATACTTGTACAACGTTTTTTGTTAATTTATGCATATAAATTCACAAGCAGAAAACAATTCTTTCTTTATGTTCGTTTGGTATAGTTTTAATAGTATGCAGTTCAGTTTTTGACTTACAATTTAAATGTACATCTAACTCTTTATGTAAGCAGTAATTGACAAAAACAAAGAAAGTATACTTTCACATTCAAATAGATATCTAATTTTTTCTTAGAAACTATATTTTTGTGGGTTTAACAATCAACGCCATTGCTTCTTGCAATTATTTCAATGGAGAACATTTGGAGATTTAAATTTTGCATTTGATTTCCTTCGTTACACTATGGTTAAAGCATTTCACATCTTCTTGTGCGTATGTTTCCAACTCCGCACCATCCTATAGGTACGGAATTTCCTTATAAACCGTTAACTTTAAAAGAAAGAAGACAAAGACAAGATGTAACAGTAAATAAGACACCTAGAATTATGAGTCAGAAGTACTTTGCCAAAATGCACGTATCTGTTAAATATTAGAGAAGGCCAAGAAAGCACCCAATGTTGTACATGGATGAGTACCTAATGTCAATGCATAGGAATAGCAATACTATTTCTCTGTTACTAACAGAACTTTTTTGTTGCGACTGGCGGTCAACAGTTCGAAGAAACCATTCCGAGGTATTCACCGACAGTCACGAACAATGATGTACTAAAAAATCTCTCTTCTGTTCTGTCACCTTTTTACACTACTGGGCATTAAAATTGCTACACCAAGAAGAAATGCAGATGATAAACGGGTATTCATTGGACAAATATATTATACTAGAACTGACATGTGATTACATTTACACGCAATTTGGGTGCATAGATTCTGAGAAATCAGTACCCAGAACAATCATCTCTGGCCGTAATAACGGCCTTGATACGCCTGGGCATTGAGTCAAACACAGCTTGGATGGCGTGTACAGGTACATGGAGCTTCAACACGATACCACAGTTCATCAAGAGTAGTGACTGGCGTATTGTGACAAGCCAGTTTCTCGGCCACCATTGACCGGACGTTTTCAATTGGTGAGAGATCTGGAGAATGTGCTGGCCAGGGCAGCAGTCGAACATTTTCTGTATCCAGAAGGCCCGTCAGGACCAGCAACAAGCGGTCGTGCATTATCCTGCTGAAATGTAGGGTTTCGCAGGGATCAAATGAAGGGTAGAGCCACGGGTCGTAACACATCTGAAATGTGACGTCCACTGTTCAAAGTACCGTCAATGCGAACAAGAGGTTACCGAGACGTGTAACCAATGGCACCCCATACCATCACGCCGTGTGATACTCCAGTATGGCGATGGCGAATACACGCTTCCAACGTGCGTTCACCGCGATGTCGCCAAACACGGATGCGACTATCATGATGCTTTAAACAGAACCTGGATTCATCCAAAATAATGACGTTTTGCCATTCGTGTACCCAGATTGGTCGTTGAGTACACTATCGCAGGCGCTCCTGTCTGTGATGCAGCGTCAAGGGTAACCGCAGCCATGGTCTCCGAACTGATAATTCATGCTTCAGAAAACGTCATCGAACTGTTCGTGCAGATGGTTGTTGTCTTGCAACCGACCCCGTCTGTTGACTCAGGGATCGAGACGAGGCTGCACGATCCGTTACAGCCATGCGGATAAGATGCCAGTCAGCTAGACTGCTAGTGATACGAGGCCGTTGGGATGTAGCACGGCGATCCGTATTACCCTCCTGAATCCATCAATTCCTATTCTGCTAACAGTCATTGGACCAAAGCGAGCAGCAATGTCGCGATACGATAGACCGCAATCGCGATAGGCTATAATCCGACCTTTATCAAATTCGGAAACGTGATGGTAGGTTTCTCCTCCTTACACGAGGCATCACAACAACGTTTCACCAAGCAAACCTGGCCAACTGCTGTTTGTGTATGAGACCTCGGTTGGAAACTTTCCTCATGACAGCATGTTGTAGGTGTCGCCACCGGCGGCAACCTTGTGTGTATGTTCCGAAAAGCTAATCATTTGCATATCACAGCATCTTTTTCCTGTCGGTTAAATTTCGCGTCTGTAACACGTCATCTTCGTGGTGTAGCAATTTTAATAGCCAGTAGCGTATATTTTTTTTACAAAAACAAATTTTAATTATATTTCAACCTCACATTACTGTTATTTTTTTAAAAAAAATTCTTTGTCGAATGTCGCAGATAGAAACAAAACAAAAAACTACCAAACAGATGACGAACGAAAACTGTAAAATATATACCAGCTTTTATAAAATCGGGTAAATAAATAAATAAATGACTTTTTTGGCTGAAGATGTGGCATAGAATTTTTTCTTCTGAGGAGAGGTGTTGTGGGCCACTCCATGGATTGCCACGTTGTTTCGGGTTCAAAGTGATGAGCTCATGATTCCTCGTTTGTAACGAGGTCCGACAAGAAATTTTCACTATCAGCCTCGTAACGCGAATGCAATACAGCACATATGCACCATCGTTGCTCTTTATTGTCTTCTATTAGGCAGTGAGGATTCCAGCGGGCACAAATCTTTGAGTACCCCAACTGGTGGACGAGTGTGCCAGCATTACCAACAGAGACTTCCAGTAGAGCAGTTAGGTGCTTGATTGTGGTCCGAATGAGAGTGTCCGCACGTTTCAGCATTGCAAGTCGTAGCTTCGCGCAGCCGGCCGGCAGGCGGGAGATCAGACAGGTTTGCGCGACTTGTTGCCATGAGACAGATGCCTCGGACAACGACCCGCCGCGCTTTCACTTGTTCATTGCCAGGTATCCGTAGACAATCTGCAAGCGCCTATGAGTACCTGCGATGCTCTGGTTTTCCGTTACAACAAGCTCTCTGAAAGGTACGTAGAGCACTGCCATCTGTCGGAACTTCGTGAAACTATACAGGCTAAAGCGGGAATATTCCACGGTGTCCCACAACAAATTATGCATCTTTTCAACCGAAACTGGACGAGAAAGAATTGTGTTGCATTAATCGCGTTTTTCACTACTTGCAGTAGTTAAAAATGTTCGATTTCGTGTGAGAAGAATATCTTAATGTATGTAGTACCTTATAATACAGTGAACACACCTCTTATCTCCTGCCGGCCGCGGTGGTCTCGCGGTTCTAGGCGCGCAGTCCGGAACCGTGCGACTGCTACGGTCGCAGATTCGAATCCTGCCTCGGGCATGGATGTGTGTGATGTCCTTAGGTTATTTAGGTTTAAGTAGTTCTAAGTTCTAGGGGACTGATAACCACAGCAGTTGAGTCCCATAGTGCTCAGAGCCATTTGAACCTCTTATCTCCATCATCTGATTTAAGGAATTTTTTGAACCTCGATACGTTTCTCCTATAAAATTTGCTTAATGTAGCTTCCATTGTCTAGTCCCGAATACCTCAAATGTCTTTATGTATTATCCCGCCTGAAGTTGCAGTTTTAATGGCGAGCGGCACAGTAACGGAGTCGTTTAATGTGAGCTGGTCGGGTGTAAGTGTGGGTCGGGGGGGGGGGGGGGGCGGCAGGTGGAGAAAGAAGCGCGGTTGGCGCGCTGCACTGCCGGCGAGCACGCGCCGTGTTGTAGCAGGAGGCCGGATTATGGCTGCGGTCTGGCTGCAGCCCGGCCCGCTCCCCGCAAATTTGTGACGCGGTTGTTATCGAAGCTTAATAAATGGCCACTAGCTCTTCTACCGCCACGGTTATGGCGGTCGCGACTCGAAAAAGACAGCGCTGACCACGGCCCGTGTTATGCCGTATTAATGGAGCCTTAAACTAGGCGCTCCTACACGCTCGCGCTACCGCTGCCGCTCGCCGCACAACACGGGACGCCAGCGGCCGCGCTCCTCCGAGGTTATCACACTGAACTCGCATTCGGGAGGACGACGGTTCAAACCCGCATCCGGCCTTCCCAATTTAGATTTCCCGGGATTTATGTAAATCGCTTCAGACAAATGCCGGGATGGTTCCTTTGAAAGGACACGGCCGACTTCGTTCTCCATCCTTCCCTAAACCGATGGGACCGATGACATCGCGGTTTGCTCCCCTCCTCGTATCACCCAACCAACCTCCTTCGCTGCACGACTGGCCGAAAGCTGCAGCTTTTCTGTCAACCTGTTTCCTCCGTTTCATTATTCCAGCCGATGTTGCCCGATTATCCACTCTTTCCTTCCGCTTTATATGACAAATTTCGCTCTCTTTTTAACTCTTATTCTGGGAAGGTCCATTTACACTACTGGCCATTAAAATTGCTACACCACGAAGATGACGTGCTACAGACGCGATATTTAACCGACAGGAAGAAATTGCTGTGATATGCAAATCGTTAGCTTTTCAGAGCATTTTGACAAGGTTGGCGCCGGTGGCGACACCTACAATGTGCAGACATGAGGAAAGTTTCCAACCGACTTGTCATACACAAACAGCAGTGCACCGGCGTTGCCTGGTGAAACGTTGTTGTGATGCCTCGTTTAAGGAGGAGAAATGCGTACCATCACGTTTGAGACTTTGATAAAGGTCTGATTGTAGCCTATCGCGATTGCGGTTTATCGTATCGCGACATTGCTCGTCGCGTTGGTCGAGATCCAGTGAGTGTTAGCAGAATATGGACTCGCTGAGTTCAGGAGGGTAATACGGAACCCCGTGCAGCAGCATGGACTATCAACTCGGAGGCCGTGGCTGCGGTTACCCTTGACGCTGCATCACAGACAGGAGCGCCTGCGATGGTGTACTCAGCGACGAACCTGGGTGCACGAATGGCAAAACGTCATTTTTGCGGATGAATTCAGGTTCTGTTTAAGGCATCATGATGGTCGCTTGGTTCAGATTAGATGGTTCAGATGGCTCTGAGCACTATGGGATTTAACATCCATGGTCATCAGTCCCCTAGAACTTAGAACTACTTAAACCTAACTAACCTAAGGACATCACACAACACCCAGTCATCACGAGAAGGAGAAAATCCCTGACCCCTCCGGGAATCGAACCCGGGAACCCAGGCGCATGTTGGTCGCATCCGTGTTTGGCGACATCGCGGTGAACGCACGTTGGAAGCGTGTATTCCTCATCGCCATACTGGCGTATCACCCGGCGTGATGGTATGGGGTGCCACTGGTTACACGTCTCGGTCACCTCTTGTTCGCATTGACGGAACTTTGAACAGTGGACGTTACATTTCAGATGTGTTACGACCCGTGGCTCTACCCTTCATTCCATCCCTGCGAAACCCTACATTTCAGCAGGATAATGCACGACCACATGTTGCAGGTCCTGTACGGGCCTTTCTTGATACAGAAAATGTTCGACTGCTGCCCTGGCCAGCACATTCTCCAGATCTCTCACCAACTGAAAACGCCTGGTCAATGGTGGCCGAGCAACTGGCTCTTCAAAATACGCCAGTCACTACTCTTGACGAACTGTGGTATCGTGTTGAAGCTGCATGGGCAGCTGTACCTGTACACGCCATCCGAGCTCTGTTTGACTCAATACCCAGGAGTATCAAGGCCGTAATTACGGCCAGAGGTGGTTTTTCTGGGTACTGATTTCTCAGGATCTATGCACCCAAATTGCGTGAAAATGTAATCAAATGTCAGTTCCAGTATAATATATTTTTCCAATGAATACACGTTTATCATCTGCATTTCTTCTTGGTGTAGCAATTTTAATGTCCAGTAGTGTATTCGTTGCATTCGTGAACATTAGAGGTCATATTACGAGTAGGTGTTCTAGTCTGAATTTCCAATGACTGCCTACAGGCACTTCAATCTTGTACTGTTAATAAAATCTCGTCTCAGTCTTCTACAACCTGGCTGTTGCACTTTAGCTATCTTCTTTGTCCTTGAAGAACCTATTAAAATGGATTAGAAGTAGGAGTCAACCAACTGCTAAAAAGAGGTTTATTAAACCTTGACCATGGTTTCGACGATTTTAATACCGTCTTCTCAGAAGATACTTTACCTATTAACGAGATTACGACATTGCGTAGTAACGTTACAGCAGACATAATTACAGGAAATGCTTATAAACTTGATTAGTGAAGCATACTTGGGAACCGTTGGCTCTGCCTATCACATGTCATCAACTTAATCAATATTTAAAATACTTTACATAAAAGTAGTAGCCATCTACTGCAGGGTTTTGTGAGGCATTCTTGACGCTGGATACAACAACAGGTAGTTTGGCACCTGAAATATTTGTTGAAATGGTTCAAATGGCTCTAAGCACTATGGGACTTATCATCTGAGGTCATCAGTCCCCTAAACGTAAAACTACTTAAACTTAACTAACCCAAGGACATCACACGGCCGTTCTAGGCACTACAGTCTGGAACCTCGCGACCGCTACGGTCGCAGGTTCGAATCCTGCCTCGGGCATGGATGTGTGTGATGTCCTTAGGTTAGTTAGGTTTAATTAGTTCGAAGTTCTAGGGGACTGATGACCTTAGAAGTTAAGTCCCATAGTGCTCAGAGCCATTTGAACCATTTTTTTGACATCACACACATTGATGCCCGAGGCAGGATTCGAACCTGCGACTGTAGCAGCAGAGCGGTTCCGGACTGAAGCGCTTAGAACCGCTCGGCCACAGCGGCCGGCAGAAATATTTGTGTAAAACCAACATTTAAATATAAAACCTGGCATCGGATCCCATAGAGCGTAAATATGTCACGTTCAGAGCTAGTGACATGCACCGACTGCCTGTAGAGTAGAGGCACTAACCTTAAGTCGCCTTTAGCAGGTGGCGCTCCTGCGCGTCCTATATGAGTGCAGCTTCAGTGAGCAGGGTGCCTGACTTTTCTAGTGCGATTTATTAACAGAATCAACATATTACCTAAATAGTTGAAGAGAGGGAGAGGACAGGAGTCGGGGGAGATTGCGGGGGGTGGGGGTGGGTTGGAGGTGATGGTGGTGGTAGAAAGTGTGTAATTAAAGTCACATCCCTTATAGAGAGCCCGCAGGGTCAGGTAAACAGAGGAGACTCTCTACAAAATGTGCATGCATAACAAGCAAGAGTATCTAAGCGAAATCGCTTCAAGGAACACTACCACTGTATAAGGGGACTAAAGCTAGACGTATCCAGTTGACCCCTGTAATGCAGCTGGGAAAAGAGAAAGGAGGGGAGGGAGAAAGAAGTAGGGAGGTGGGTGGGTAGATCGTCACTTGTGAAGTGTTATGCTAAGGGGAGTGGTCTTATTGATAAAGTATGATAGATGAATGAATGTACTAGGAGGGGGTTGTTATAAAATAACCAGTAAAGTATTAAACTGAGCCTAACTAACCAGGACATATGCTTTGAAATGACGATGTCATAAGCAGAATAAAAACACTCTAAAAATAATAAAAAATAAATAAATAAAAAAGGAGGGAATAGGTCTAAGATGGTTCATTACTAAAATGTTGAACAGCAACTTAACAAAGTACTTTATAAAACAACATGACACCCATTCTTGCTGAACATAAAATTTTGAGGAAAATATCAACAACAAAATATCGACACCGTCAGTCAAAATGTTTCGATACTGGATTAATACAGGATGGCGCATGAAAATATGGTCCCCGAGCAGACTGTTCGCCAACTACGCACGAATTCTTGCCCGCCACGAGCAGATACAACAACAAATTGGTAAACATTTAATAATTAGATAATAAAGAAATAACAAATAAACCAACGCAAAGGTCTATATTTGCTTAAGATAGTCGAAGGTAGGGGAAAAGGGGTTGTCTAGTGGCGTACATTTCCTGATCAACGGTCTTGGAGGTAGTGCTCTGGTTTTTATTCCGCACTTCCCGAGCAGTGCCACATAGTGTGATGGTGCAAGGCACAACTGAGAGTGACCAATTTGTCTACAGAGTAACCGCAAAGTCCCATTATCCCCTATCGCCTGTCCAATTATTCATGGTTGGTCGCATTGTATTAATGTGGAGACATGGCAAAGGACAACTTTGCAATAGTGTAACTATTCTTTATTATTTATTCCAGAGTTTCTGTGTGTATGTGTGTACACCACATTTCCATAACGCAGTGTGATGCTCCTCCATGTAAATTGTGAAATTCTACTGAATATTGCTGGTATGGCGACAGTAAGTTCACGTCGAAGAGCATCCTCAAGTTCGTCAGCTGTCTCCAGAAGTTCGGGAGCAGCCATCTGTTCAATCAACTCCCATAATGCATTGTCGCAAGATGACAGTCCAGGACTTCAGGCTGGCCACTCCAAAAGTACAGGCAAATAGTCAGAACCACATCCAATACATTTATCAGGAAATAACGCACTGAGATATTCTACAACGGCAGTTGCATACTGGGCAAGTGCTCCATCCTGCTGGAACTGTACACGATCGGGTAGTCTCCGATTTTCTAGATGTGGAGTAAACCAATCACGTTACGTGGTGAGACACGTTATGTGATTCGCAGCACATTTAAAGAAATATGGAACCACCAAATGTATTGTAGACTTTGCTGCCCCGATCATGACATGGGGTATGTTGTGTTCAAGTTCTTCATAAAAATCTGAGTTTTCTTTACCCCAGAAATAAATGTTTCTCGCTTTTGCACTGCGATGTATTGGACGCTCTCCCGAGCAAAACACTTTCCCCCTAGATTAGGCATTCTCCCCCAAGCGTGATGACGTTTTTGTATGTCTTTATCAGCCAATTCATTTACGAAATGAAGGTTTAAATGCCTTTAGCTTCAAATCACTCTTGATATGTTTGTAGTGTCGAGTATGGAGCTGCCAATTGCTGTGACCGCTTATGAATGGACCTTTTTTTCGACAAACACTACAGCGCCCATACACATTTCCAGCAATGTTAGGGGTCGTCCTGAGTGGATCTTCTATTTTAAGCCAACCGTAAGATCGTTAGTTTTGGTGGGGAGGGTTTTCCTAAGCCCTGGTACTCAGTGCGATCAGTTCTTCATAATGTGGACTCGTCAGCCATGATTTAGATGCATATCAGCTCCTGAAACAATAAGAAACAACAGTTTATTAACATCATTGTAATGCAAAGCGGGTAATGGGACTTCGTTATCACTCTGTAGAGCAGAGCCGCCCACGGCGTGCGGAACTTCATGCCAAACTGCACATGGGATAGGTGTGGAGGCCAAGGCTCGGTCTGTCTCGGCTTTGCTCGTCCCTCCCAGGAGTACTCGACACAGTGCGACATTTCATTTAATAACGCGGTCTGTCGTTTTCCGGTGGCTACTAAGCTCTTCAGTTGGGCAGAATCGGGGTGTCAGCGATGCTTACCCTTCGGTGTTTGTTCGTGGTGCGAAGTACGTTCACAGGTCCAATGGCTGATTGTATCACAAGAGGCACTCTAGCGATCTATCATCATAAGCCTTTAAAAACGAATGGGGAATGGCAGAAGACAAGGATGAGAATTCTCAATACATATTACACAGTCGCATAAGTGACGGGTACTGCAAATTTGCTATGAAACGATATTACAGTACCATGCAGAAAGAATATAAAGATGTAGTTGAGAATGAGAGCGCAAAAAATTACATTTATCAACAGATGAGGTTCATTATTCTGGACGTCAAGAAGCACTCTGTGCTAAATTTGCAGGCATGCAGCTCGTGAAGAAATTGGTACTATGAATAATGAAATTTCTGAAGTCGTATACATTATTCTACTATCAGTTGCAACAGTTATCGATGGAACTGAACGAAGAGTATGGAGATGTTATATCTTACTGGAAACTACTTTAGTTAGGTCAAGGGGAACAACTGGAACGATTTTTCGATTTGAAAGTCGGTATCGTTGAATTAATGAAGTAAAATGGAGCCCGGGAACATAAATTAGAACCTCGTATTTTAAGCGCACTTGAGTGCACAATGCCCACAGGAAGACACTGCAGGGCGAGAAACAACTTATTTCTGATTGATGGGGATGTGTTTTAAAAGCAAATCGCTTTATAGAAGTTCCCTAAGATCACTGCCACGGAAGAAAATGCAATGATTGAAGTATTAATTATGGCCTTGAAATAATTACGAGGATAGTTTCCTAAATGTTTTCAGTACACTGCCACTCTAATAACTGTTTTCGAACTTTATTCGAGAACGTTTACGATTTCAGCTGAAGGCGCCCCTGTGCATTTGCAGGTGCAACTGATTGATCTGCAAGGTAATTATTGTCTTATCATTTTGCGGTAAAACTGTCCGAAACGTTTGCGTTGCTTTCCTCTGGTAGAATTTCCACGTCTCCATAATGAGGTTGCAAAGTGCTGCAATATTTCGATCAACACCTTTGTGAAAGATCTTTCTCGATTATGAAAGTAAAGAAGTCACGATTAAGTGGCACTCTGAGTGCGAAAATCTGTGAAACTGCGTCCGTCTGCATGCCGACAGTTTTTACCAGAGAAAAATTCTACTATGTCTTAGACGCGCGGGATTAGCCGAGCGGTCTAGGGCACTGCAGTCGTGGACTGTGCGGCTGGTCCCGGCGGAGGTTCGAGTCCTCCCTCGGGCATGGGTGTGTGTGTTCGTCCTTATGATAATTTAGGTTAAGTAGTGTGTAAGCTTAGGCACTGATGACCTTAGCAGCTAAGTGCCATAAGATTTCACACACATTTTTACTATGTCTTCAGCGCCCCAAAAATAATTAAGTCATGCTGAAAACATATTTTGTTTTTGATCTGTATCGTTGCGAAATGTGAAATATTAAGCCAAATCGTTTGCAGTGAGATTGTACCGTCATTAAAATGGGTTCGAAGTATCCCCATTTTCCTTGCGCTCAGACTCCGTGCCCTGGTGGTGGGAAAAACGGGCAGTGAGGCTGAACCAAGGTACGGCTCACGTGCCGAATTCTTGGCCACCCCTGCTGTGTGGCTACGCAAATATCGCATATCGTCTGGAGGTGGTCCTTTATTTTGTTATTTTTCCCTTCCTTCTCTCATCTACACGAGAATGACGCCAAGAAAAAAATTTCAATCTTTGTGGGACGATGTATGTACCTTTAAAAATCCTTATATATGAAGATATACAACTAATTTATGACAGGATCTCTGAGAGTTCAGTATGATGTTTAGCTACTACTTACTGCAATCACGGCCTCTAATAACTGGCATGGACTCAGAGAGCGGCTTTATACTCGTATACTCCTGTGGAATATCCATCACTCTGTTCCTATGCCATTTCCCAAAACAACTACAGTTGGTACAGGATGACCGTGAGAGATAAGCTGCCGCCGTATTGTAACCAAAATATGTTTTCTGTGGGTGACATGCAAGGTGAACGTGCAGTTCAGGGGAGAGGCGATACCAGTCAGATTTCGAAGAAGACTTACGCATTCTTCGACACATGTGGCCGGCGATTGTCCAGCTGAAATATGACCCATGTAGTTGCCTGAAGGAGGGGAAGTACATCAGATGCCGTAACTTCCTAGATGCAGCGATTGCTGTTCAGATTATCTTCAATACGAAGGAGGCGATAGAGTATCTTATACCCAAATGTGTTTCAGAAATCATACTTGGCATTTGTCGGTTATGCTGCTCCATGATGTAGGCTAATAGACTGCTGTCATTACCGTAACGTCAAAATGATATGCACCTATCATTGTAAGAGAGGTTGAAGAGACACTCATCCGAGAACACTGCATATAACCATTTAGTACGTCAAGTAGTTTACATGCACTTTTCAGCCTGAGTCATTTGTGGTTCCTGGAGACCGGAATTCTACGCAGTGGAATGCATAGCACCTGTCCCACCCATAACAAACCACGTAGAACCGCCATAGGAGACAGGTCCATACCCGTTACAATCATCTGGCGATGAACCAACACAGTGGACAAAGCTATACAGTCAATCACAGCCATAACGGCCATCTTGATATACAGGTCTCGTGGGTTCGCTAGCCATCGCCGGCTCAGTTCGAAGCGGGTCTCAGCACTAGGGACAGTTCTACTACAGTCAATGAGATTCCAGCCCGAAGATGTATTTGGAGACGCCTCAGACAACGGTGGGATACCCACATGGCTGTCGCTCGCCATACGGCCCGACAACCAGGAGTGGTGTCTGGGGTACCATTTCTTTTCATAGCACAACTCCTTCGTCATCCGCGGCACCCTTACAGCAGAGCGGCATGTTGACAATATTATACGCCCCGTTTTGTTGCCCTTCATGGCAAACCGTCCAGAGCTTGCATTTCAGCATGGCTCGCACGCGGAGAGAGTTTCTACTGTTTGTCTTCGTGCTTGCCAAATCCTACCTTGGGCTGCAAAGTCGCCGGACGTCACCCCAATTGAGAACATTTTTAGCATTATGGGCAAGGCCCTTATACCATCTCGGGATTTCTACAATCTAACACACCAGTTGCACAGAATTTGGCATGATATCCCTCAGTCTACCAGTCACTACCAAGCCGAATAATTGCTTGCATAAGGGCCAGAGGTGGGACAACGTGTTATTGAGTTCCTGAATTTGTGAATTTCTTTACATAACATCTACCGATTTCCGTCCCATTCGAGTAATTACTTCGTGGTGTGTCTTTCTTTGTCTTAGAGTGTATAAACGTGACCAAAGTCCAAAATGACGCGATCGACTATTGCTTCACGTGATAGAATTCAGCTTGCCACAACGCATGTCCCAACCAACCGCCTTTTTACGTCAACATTACTGTTTGTTTAACATGTTGTCTTTTGCTACATTGTCTTTCAGTCGGAGTTTCCTTCTTTATGGACAATGTACACTGTATTTCCACTTCACCATCTAATTCACTATCTTAGGCAAATCCTATAATTGGATCCACTGTAAACAGTAAACTTTTACTTGACTCACGGATTTCTTTAATCCGTAGTGCATCTGGCGAAAAAGCAGACTGACACTCTAGGGTCAATAGCACGTGTCTCATTAGTCATGTATGATGTATGACAACTTACTTCTCTGTAGTCTGACCATTATGCATTACTCCTCGTCTTTCAGACCGCTATTTAGGAAGAATAATTCAATGGCGTGTATTATCAAAGGCGCCTGATCTCATCGCAGCCCAATGATGTCTGCACTAGAAACCTAAAGCCTATGTGCTGTCGACCTGTTTTTGGTCCAGTAATGACCTCATGACAGAAAAGTTCAGAAATAGCTTCTGTAGGTAATGACACAGGTCATCTAAAAAGCAAGTATGTTGTGTTTACTGGAATCTGCCAATTGTACACCGGACAGCAAAGATCAAACGGTCCAAAATGGTTCAAATGGCTCTGAGCACTATGAGACTTAACATCAAAGGTCATCAGTCCCCTAGACGTAGAACTACTTAAACCTAACTAACATAAGGACATCACATGCATCCATGCCCGAGGCAGGATTCGATCCTGCGGCCGTAGCGGTCGCGCGGTTCCAGACTGTAGAGCCTAGAACCGCTCGGCCACAACGGCCGGCCAGCAAAGATCACAGATTATTCTGTTCTTAGTCACTACTAAAGGCACGAGCTATAGGAATAGGTTTAAATTGCAGTGTTGTTCGGAAGTGTCTCACACAGTCGTGGACAAATGCTTGTAGGATATCGATTTTCACAAACATCCACCTCCATAAGGTACAAGAAGGTACAACTCCCTTTCGAAAGGAAGCTATATAAATAAAATAATAATAATGTTTAATGTCGCAGATAAACTGGATCTTTATTTGTGCGAAATTTATGCGAATGTGCTTCGTGCACAGTAAAATGGAGCCGGCCGGAGTGGCCGAGCGGTTCTAGGCGCTAAAGAGTGGAACCGCGCGACTGCTACGGTCGCAGGTTCGAATTTTACCTCGGGCATGGATGTGTGTGATGTCCTTAGGTTAGTTGGGTTTAAGTAGTTCTAAGTTCTAGGGGACTGATGACCTCAGAAGTTAAGTCCCATGGTGCTCAGAGCCATTTGAACCATTTTTTTGTAAAATGGAGCTTGCCTCAGATACCGCAGATTTCGCAGAAGCATCGAAGTTGTCTCTGTGCTCCTCAGTAATGTAACACGCACATTTACTCACGCGGAAGATCCTTCCCCCCAGCCTTTACAAATGAGAATGACACATAGGTGACTGTTGGTCTCGCAAGTTTTGCCTGACGAATCAAAGAAGATACGTTTATGAAGTTTAATAAGTTGGGTAACTTCTGCTTATCAAAAAAATGGTTCAAATGGCTCTGAGCACTATGGGACTTAACACCTGAGGTTATCAGTTCCCTAGAACTTAGAACTACTTAAACCTAACTAACCTAAGGACATCACACACATCCATGCCCCAGGCAGGATTCGAACCTGCGACCGTAGCTGTCGCGCAGTTCCAGACTGGAGCGCCTAGAACTGCTCGGCCACTTCGGCCGGCTCCCGCTTATCACTGTTTACGTCAAAAACAGTTAGCAGGCTACAACACGTTCTTCATTTGCTGTTTTCGTAATATTCTGCAGTGGTTACCGAGGTCTTGTTACAGTCTGTTCATCCTGCCTTTATTATTTTCATGCAAGTGCTACTCTTACTCTTTTCACGGCTTACTGTTCCTATCTGCTTCCTACGCAACCAAATACCATTACCGTATGCACGTTTACAGTCAGCAGTTTGTAAACACTTAATAAGCGCACTGTACCTATAAAGTGCTTTTAAGACAGAACTAATCTGAACTCACAATTGTGAAACAACGGAAACGGCTGTCGTCGCTTTGCGAATAGCGTACGGCATTTTTAGCGCGAGCCTTATCGGCGGCTGGGTGTGGAAGGGGCTGCTAGCGATGTTTGCTGTCGCGCGCAGTACATGCCAGTGCGGGCATAATAGCTAAACAAATCAATAACTCGTTCACGTCACCATCAAGTTATTTACAACCTGCCGCGATTCCGCCTACGCTGTTCCTGGCAATATAACTGACAAGAGTTCGGGGGGCTATTTGAGTGCCGAGAACACGCAATTAAGTGCACCAGTGTGTTATTGTTATTAGCCCTCGACAGCAATGGCCTGCAGTTGATTTACTAATTGTGTCTGCTGCGCTGTACCAGTCATAACCTCTTGTTTTCTCTCCAGTTCCTGTTGTTCGATTGTTCGCTTCTTTAATTTACAGAAAATTGTACAGGGACGCGATTGCATCAAATAGCAATGGCGTCAATGCTACGGCATATGTCACAGCGCGCTGCAGAATACGCGCAGCGCGCAATTCTCTCATTGCAGCCAGATCTCGGGAAACATTAAAAAAGAGAGCAGAAGTTCAGCGTTTAATGCCTCTTAACCTTTCGGATAGGGATTATACGAGACAGAGCTTGAAGTCAATTCAGCAAGGATAATGGAAGAAATCAAACGCACCCTATTTAAAGCAACTACACAAGCGTTCATGTCAAGTGATTTAGGGCAATCCCCCTTGGTTGATGGTAATGAGAGAGACTTTTTATTCCTTCTTCTTGACATTACTGCGCGTTCTTCTAAGCTCCATAGCTGACGCATATTTGTTCATCGTGAATCTAGAACTTGTTTCTATGGCCAGACCATCACCTCAATTTAAGGCAAGGAATGTATTACGCAATGAAACTATGACTGGTATAAATTATTCCCTGTATATTTTTTCGCTGTAACTGGTTGTGAGCTGTGTTTCCGAGGCGGAGATATGTAACCAAATCGGCATCCTTCTAAAGAGAAATGGGAAACCGCTTATAAACGTCGCCTAACATGCCCGTTGTACCACTCTATCTATCGCTAATTTGACATCAGGATTAGATTTGTATATTGTTCACCTTGAAAGCTAGCTTTGCAGTGGTACGCTAGTTGGATAAGCCTTGGCAAACAGAGAGTCAGAATTATAAATATCTGATAGAGCCTGCTGTGTTGCTAAATAAAGTCTCTGTTGTTTAGTATCTGACGTGATGCTTGGTAGACTATTGTTTTCCCGTTATTACTGTTATCTGTTCTCAAACGGAACGTTACATAGACGATATTTCCATTTGGGATACTGATTGGCAGCTCTTATTAAATGGGATAAATGCGAGATAATATCCATAAACAAAGTAATGCTGGTTTACGATTACAACATCAGTGGTAAAAGCCAGGAACCCGTTACGTCATGTTTGTACCTGCGAAATGATATGAAGTGAAACGAGCACGTGAACCCAGTTGTAGGGTAAGTAAATGTTTGATGTAAAT
Source organism: Schistocerca gregaria (assembly GCF_023897955.1). Lineage (NCBI taxonomy): Eukaryota > Metazoa > Arthropoda > Insecta > Orthoptera > Acrididae > Schistocerca > Schistocerca gregaria. Next base: position 177,462,569 of record NC_064931.1, on the reverse strand, counting down.
TTGTTGACGTATTCTGAAGATGTGCAGTGCATGTGTTAAGGAAACCGCATACAGTAAACGAGTGCAGTCTACCGTAGAGTAGTGCTGTAGTTTTTGGGTCATTGTGAAGTAAGTCTGACAGTATACGCCGAAAGAATCGGAGACGCGCTGTTAGGATCATAACTGTCGGAATAACTCACACTGGACATTCTTCTCTACAAACAATGTGAAGTAAGTTCAAAGAACCAGTGTCAGAGGGTAATCTTCCCGACAATCCTATTGCCTCAATCATATATCTCATACAGGAATCATGTGAATTTATAGGGTGCATATTGTGGGATACAGACAGCCCCCTCCCCTTAATGTTTGGGCTTATACTAGATAAAATGGAAATTTTGTAGTAGCTACATACTTTCTTCGTCTACTACGTGATTACTCTGCTATTCACAATTAAGTGCCTGGAAGAGGATTCAATGAACCACCTTCAAGCTGTCTCTACCGTTCCCCTCTCGAACGGCGCGCGAGAGAAACGAGCACTTAAATTTTTCGGTGCGAACCCTGATTCCTCCTATTTTATCGTGATGATCATTTCTACCTATGTAGGTGGGTGCCAAAACTGGTGATTGAAATTTCATGAGAAGATCCCGTCGCAACGAAAAACGCCTTTGTTTTAATGATAGCCACTCGAATTCACGTATCATATCTGTGGCACTATCTCCCCTACTTCGCGATAATACAAAACGACCCGCCCTTCTTTGAACTTTTTCGATGTCATCCGTCAGTTCCACCTGATACGGATCCCTCAGTGCACAGCAATACTCCAGAATAGGGCGGACAAGTGTGGTGTAAGCAGTGTCTTTAGTAGATCTGTTGCATCTTCTAAGTGTTTCTTAATATTATTTACTCTTGATTATGACTGAAAATCAAGTGAAAGGAGTTTCAGGTGTAAAGAAGTTGATGAAAAACAGCAGAGGAAGATTCACGAAACTATATGAGGCTTCAACTATTGGAAAGCAGAGTAGATGGTGCACAATTTCATAACTTTACTAAACCTGTGTTTGCGTAAAAATTTCCGTGTGGTTGAAAACAGGTCACTCAAGGACAGGTTTGAGCTTATTACCTTCCTTTGTCACCAATCTCAGTGCCATAGTTAGCTATACATGGAAAATTGTAGGTGCAATGTGGCTGCGCCTGGGCTATTTCGGAGCAGTACAGAATAGACTCAAGATTAGTATCTTTGTTCGAAAAATTGTGTAAAGTAAATAGATGCCTTTCACACAGAAAAAATAGCGAATGATTTTAGGAGGAAGGGTAACGTCGAGCGAAACAGACGTACCAAAGCGAGTGTGATCTTCAAGCCATTGTCCAGTCATATAAAAGTAAGCACTTCCAACCACATAAAAAGTGAGGACGCAGGCTGTCCTTCGTGTATCAGCCTGAGGTTGTGAGCGAAGTTTTAACTGCCCGCGTCGACTGATAACTTACTTACGCTCGACAGTGAAACAAGAGGGGCTGAATGGACTTGCGTACCTGTCCATTAACCGACATATTATAATCGACATTTTCAATGGTTCAAATGGCTCTGAGCACTATGGGACTCAACTGCTGTGGTCATTAGTCCCCTAGAACTTAGAACTACGTAAACCTAACTAACCTAAGGACATTACACACATCCATGCCCGAGGCAGGATTCGAACCTGCGACCGTAGCAGTCGCACGGTTCCGGACTGCGCGCCTAGAACCGCGAGACCACCGCGGCCGGCTCGACATTTCCGCTCGATTGAAAACAGAACATGAATTCTTGTCTGCTTATCTGATCTATTAAAAGGTTTAATAGAATATGTGTTTGTGTTGTAATATCAAAAGCCACACTAGGAAAAATTTGCTTTCCTATTTGCTCGCTCCCCCCCCCCCCCCCCCCCCTTCCCCCGAGAAATAGGTACAATGTTCATGCATTCGATACTGATTCAAATTTGAAGCGGATAATCTATGATAGATATGAAGTACTCTCCATTATGCTTTGTGTATACATAAATTGATTTTCTACAGGGTGCAATATTACTTTCCGCGTGTAATAGCACAAATGTCGCTGGTTTCTTTTTCAGAATATTATAGGCCTCTCGACAACAGTATGACAGAATACCGCAATTTCTGTTCTTAAATTCTGTTTATTGGTATGTATTAGGGACGCAAAAGGCGTGTATGTCTGAAGTTCCAGTCAGTATGCCTGGCCGATATGGTGAGTCACCTGGAATGTGCTTACATAACAGGTGTGTGATATTTCCGTGAATGTGTTTAAGTTACCGTAAAGTAATTTTGTGTACGGCCACTGAGAGAATTGTTCTGAAACCTCACTTAAGCGTGGATTAGGTAAAAATTCCTCCCTGAGATTTTACATGAGGCTCGTAGGATGAAGTGGTATCTTTCTGAATCAAGTAGGAACCGCATTATTATAAACTCAATAAACAGAAAACAAAAAAGAAAGCATAACGTAAGATGACAAGATGTCACTAATTTGTATGCCCCTATCTATATACATCTCGTATCTCCCCCAGTGTCTGTAATAAGCAAAAAGCCAAAATACTTCTGAGTGCACATTTCCTTAACAAGGTACAGTGGTGTTATGCCGTGCCCTGTCTGTTGTTTCACACAGGTGACAACCTTGTATGAATGGGACTCAAATCACGATCCCTGACTTTCTTGTGCTACCTTTAATTTAGGCTTTGGGTAGATGAGTGAGGCATGCTCGCAACTGTGAATCGGTAGAGCATTTGCTGAGAGTTAGTAAATCTCGGGGATCGAGTCTCGGTCGAAGAGGTAGCTGAATTACGTCAGGAAATTCAAAACCACATAGATAGTATTTATCTCGAATGACGTTAACGAGCAAGATGGCACAATGGTTCAGGTACTGTACTCACATTCGTGAAGCCAGGGGTTCATATTCCAATCAGCTAATTATGGAAGTTTCCCGCAGCTTCCTTAATGTGAAGAAAAAGTATTAATCTACTCTAATTAGGTGTACTTAGTCATGTGAACAGTTTTACAGACACGGTATCAAAATACAGTACGTTAATTGTAAGTATCGTTACCCTCAAAAAGCGAATGGGTGTTACGTTATAAATACCACAATGTTGTTCCTGTGGCTGGAAAAACTGTTGTATTTTAATCTGTTGCATGTGGAATGTCTTAAAACAGCTCCTTTTTGCTACCAAGCACAGAACAACTCCACATTCTCAGCAATTTATTGTCGACTATTCCTGAGGGCAATGCCTACATCTTTGCTTTTGGAACACACTCTGGCCAGTGATCAACATTGTCATATCGCACAACAATCACTGGCATTGGAGCTGCTGTTTTCTTCTTCTGGTCTTGCCGTCCTTTAAACGCTGAAAGCAAGGCTTCCTCTCCCCAAAAAATGTATGTCCATTTACAATGTCCCAGGTAAGAATTCGCTAACACATTTCTATAATGATCCACCGTCAAGAATTCCTCTTTCCGTTTGTCAGTAGTTTTTGTCGTACAGTAAAAAACAGTGGCACAAAATCGAATGAAACTGCTTCACCGGTAACATAACGTTACGAGATGCCTGGTAAAACTATTCAGAAACTTTTCACCAGAGACAACAGAATTTCGCTGAATATGAGAGCTTATATGTTGCTTGCAAGCACCACTATCCACCGCGCGGGATTAGCCGAGCGGTCTGGGGCGCTGCAGTCATGGACTGTGTGGTTGGTCCCGGCGGAGGTTCGAGTCCTCCCTCGGGTATGGGTGTGTGTGTTTGCCCTTAGGATAATTTAGGTTAAGTAGTGTGTAAGCTTAAGGACTGATGACCTTAGCAAATTGTTCAAATGGCTCTGAGCACTATGTGACTTAACTTCTGAGGTCATCAGTCGGCTAGAACTTAGAACTAATTAAACCTAACTAACTTAAGGACATCACACACATCCATGCCCGAGGCAGGATTCGAACGTGCGATCGTAGCGGTCGCTCGGATCCAGACTGTAGCGCCTAGAACCGCACGGCCACTCCGGCCGGCGGTGACCTTAGCAGTTAAATCCCATAAGATTTCACACACACACCATATCCATCCAAGAAAAAAAAAAAAACTTCAGACACGTTGAGGAACACAGTGTGCCATTTTCTTGTTGCTTGAGAGCAAAATTGTCAATGAAGAGTTAAAATCACTTCAGGCGAACACAGGAATGGGTCAAAGGTACAGCCGATTCTTCCCCTGCGGGGGAGTTCGGCCGCCGTATTGCAAGTCCTTTTAAGTTGACGCCACTTCGGTGATCTGCGGGTCAATGATGATGGACACACTACACCCAGTCCCCTGCCGGTAATCGAACCCGGGCCCCCTGCGTGGTAGGCGGAAATGGTACCGCTTCGCAAAGGAGGCGGACAAAGGTGGTGGAAAGATACTTTAAGAAAAAGAGCCCAAAAAATGAAAATCCCTCGGTTTGATACGTCTGAGATCATGCTTCCATCGTACTCGTAGTTTTGGGCGACTGAATGCCCTCCAAGTGAGTAAATGTTGCGACAGTTCACGAACAGGGTAGCCTCGACAGAGGCAAATGAAAGGACATGCCATGTTTGACTACCGTGTATACACTCTTATATGACTAGGAGAAAATCACAGTAGCACAAAACTGCACTTATTCATCCGATACGTTCCGGATTCGAGCTTCCCGTTAGCACTTTCTGCAAACTGAAAGAGACTGCGCCGTCAGTGATATGTAAATACATCCAGTGCGAAGAAACTCTGATAGGGGCATACAAATTAGTGACATCTTGTCATCTTACCACAAATCAAAACATCCTTATCCCACAGGATATATCAGTTGTATTTTTGGCATACTGAGTAACATGACTGATAGATCGCGTTTAATGCTCATTAATTGTAAAGGACGCGCCACTTCGTCAGAAATGTACGCCGTATTAGGCGATACTTCCTTTTGACTTAAACGCGATTAGGGGTTCGTGGTATCGTCAAAACACCCGCTGTACATCCCTCTGCTATTGATTGACGAGAAGCCGCGAACATGCGGGTCAGCGGCACTGACTCCGCAAAGTGTGGGCTAAAATGGTGGCATTTCCCGATTCAGAAGAGTGGCGCACGCTGTATGAATGGAGAACGCTGAAGCGTTTTGTAGAAGGCTCATCGACCACTCGTTTGAAGCATATGCTTTGTTGCTGATGACGCTCCGTAATATAACGTGAATCTTTCACGCTCAAAAGCTACAAAAATATAATTAATGACAGTGTAATAGTCCAGTTTGACAAGGATGGAGAATGGAATCACAAACGGTTCTTTTAAAACAATCATTCCAGCAAGGGTGTAAGAATATACAATACAAGTACAGTGATGAGCCAAAACATTACGACCACCTGCTTGATAGTTTGTTTGTCCATCTTTGGAATGAAATACATTACTGATTCTGCATATCAGGGATTCGACAGTTTGTTGGTACGTATGTGGAGGTATGCGGTGTTAGACGCCTACGCACTTGTCATGAAATTCGCGTAAATAACGGGCCGCTGATTTTCTTATGCGGTGATGGCGCCCGATAGCAACCCACATGAATTTCATACGATTTACATTAGGCGAACTTGGTCACCGAGACATCAACATGAGTTCACTATAATTCTCGTCAAACCACTGTAACACGGTTCTGGCTGCGAGACACGGACAATTAAACTGCTGAAAACTGACATCATCGTCAGAATACACATCAAGCATGAGAGAATGTAAGTGGTTCGCGGCTGTCAGCGTGTCTTCGATTACTACCACAGGTCCAGTACAGGTGAATGTCTCTCATAGCATCATACTGCTCCCACCAGCCTGCTTTCGTGGCGCGCTGCACGTTTAGAGCCACCGTTCACCTCGATCTCGGTGGTTGTGGAGACGACAATCGACCTAGTGAAGCAAAGATGTGATTCACCCGAAGCGCCGAGACGTTTCTATTGATCGCTGGTCGAATCCCGATGGTCTCGTGCCCACTGCAACCGTGACTGAGAATTTCGTTGGGTCAGCGTGTGCAAACGTAGGGGTGGTCTGCAGCGGAGCTCCATATTGAATAATGTACGATGAACAATGTGCTCCGAAACGCTTGTGCCACACATCACTATCCATCCTACTTTACAGAGCATATAAACCTCCGAACCCCACGTTCTGTGAAGAGTTGTGGACGTCTAGCTGTTTATCTGCTAGTGGTAATTTCACTGTCCTGCTTCTTTCCGTAGATGCTCACGACAGTAGCACGAGAAAAATGGTTGAAATGGCTCTGAGCACTATGGGAGGTCATCAGTTGCCTAGAACTTAGAACTACTTAAGCATAACTAACCTAAGGACATCACACACATCCATGCCCGAGGCAGGATTCGAACCTGCGACCTTAGCGGTCGCGCGGTTCCAGACTGTAGCGCCTAGAACCGCTCGGACACCCCGCAGGCGTAACACGAGAACATTCGATCAGCTTCGCCTTTTCTGAGATACTCGTTCACAGTCTGTGCGTAATGGTAATCAGCCCAATCTCAAAGCCTCTTATCTCAATGGATTTCCCCATGTCCTCGCTAGGGTGATCTCCTGACCTTGTCTGCTCCGTTCACATACTTTTGTTATCAAGTCACTTACCCATAACGCCACCAGGCTGCATCCATCATCACGGTGGAAAGTGGTCATACCGTTTTGGCTTATCAGTGTATATACACATCTTAACTAGGAACAATAATGGAGACTGAACATCTTAGACAGCTGCAAACGAGTATTAGCAACTTCAAGAACACTGATTGTAGCTGCTACTAAGTCGTGTATTGTACACGAGACTGGGCATAAGCGGCACTGGTAGAAGGCGACTGAAATCTGCTCAGCCCTACATCCACAAAACACCAACATTGGAGCCCCATTGTTGGAGATAAGTGTACTCCTTTTGGCACCATAACGGATTCGGCGGAGTGGTTTTCATAGTCTCTTTTTCTGCCTGTTCACGACGGAGTCCTTCTTAAGATATCGTCCATATTTCAAGATACTGAGTTACAGCACACCACCTAGCGAGGTGGTGCAGTGGTTAGCACACTGGACACGCATTCGGGAGGACAACGGTCCAAACTCGCGTCCGCCCATCCTGATTTAGGTTTTTCGTTATTTTCCTAAATCGATTCAGGCAAATGCCACGATGGTTCCTTGGAAAGGGCACGGCCGATTTCCTATCCCACTTTTTCCTATTCCGAGTTTGTGATCCGTCTCTAATGGCCTCGTTGTCGACAGGCCACTAATCTCCTCCTCCTACAGCGCGCGACGTTTCTAATCTCGGCTGTGGCTATGGTCCTGTGAGTGCCTCGGGTTTCTGAAAGAAACTCTTTCAAATGGATCAAATGGCTATGAGCACTATGGGACTTAACATCTGAGGTAATCAGTCCCATAAAACTTAGAAATACTTAAACCTAAATAACCTAAGGAGATCACACACATCCATGCCCGAGGCAGGATTCGAACCTGCGACCGTAGCGGTCACGCGGTTCCAGACTGAAGTGCCTAGGACGGCTCGGCCACACCGGCTGGCAGGAAACTCCTTCCCGACTTCAACAGTAAACGTTCTTTCTGGCAACTGGAAGAGATGAGAAAATTCTGATGTTATGGCTTTGGTCTTTATGTTCTGGCTGCTTGTTCTCGTCAAATGCCAGGAGGAGTAGTTCTGGCAAGCATCGAATCGAAGGTGAAAAAATAAATACCAGAATAATATAGACTCTCTCTTGAAACTGCCATACCAAAGCAACTTTTCTACGTTCGACCGTCGCACAGATGCGAAAATTATAGATATAAAAACAGGCGAGTGCAGAATTAGAAAAAAATGGTGAAATGCCTCAATATAGGAAATGTGACAGGTCTTGATGAGAGGCGGGTTCGAAACCATAGTGAATATGCGGAGAAACTTGTCATCTTCTGGCATCAGTTAAGAGTAGGTCTTTAAAGCAACAGACGACGTGAGTGAAGACGGCGCAGGTTAGTCCAGTCTAAGGGCTGCAAGACCGACGCACAGAACTATAGACCTCCACCACCGATTTAAATTTCTTGCAGAACTATGATACGCATGCTAGCTTTATCGAACAGCTCCTGTACAGGAATCAACTTAGTTTCAGCAAGCACCGATCGTGTAAAATCCACCTTGAACTTTTTGTTCGCACGACCCAGAAGGCAATATGTAACGGAGTTCGACTTAATTCCATTTTCCTAACTATCAGAGGAATTTCAGTTCGCTACAGTTCCGCGCCGTCGGTTGGTAAACAAAATACGTGCACTATAATATTATAAAGAGATATGGATTCCTAGCGACACAGCTCGTAAGGGGACCGCTCCTATTCGTCAGCATCGATTTCGTCCAGACGTATAGTATACCGAATGCAGGACTTGGCCAGAAATGAAAGTGACAGATGCGGAAGCTCCAGAATGGGCAAGAGTTTAGAAAATATAGCAGTTTTTGCGCAGGTCGAGCAAGGGATGAGCCATTTATGTTAACATCGTTTCGAGGCAGCAGAAAGAGTACAGAACGGTAACCATAGAGTTGTGAGGGCGATTCCCTATGCTGGAACTTTTTTTTTCAATTTTCATTTTTTACATTACTTATACTGCATACAATAACGAAATAATGCCTTATGTTGTAGTTGTTAATATATTAATGGAAGGAAAGGCAAAGGAAAATTTCAGACGGCAAATACACTACTGGCCATTAAAATTGCTACACCAAGAAGAAATGCAGGTGATAAACGGGTATTCATTGGACAAATATGTTATACTAGAACTGACATGTGATTACATTTTCACGCAATTTGGACGCATAGTTCCTGATAAATCAGTACCCAGAACAACCACCTCTGGCCGTAATAACGGCCTTGATACGCAATACGCCTGGGCATTGAGTCAAACAGAGCTTGGATGGCGTGTACAGGTACAGCTCCCCATGCAGCTTCAACACGATACCACAGTTCATCAAGAGTAGTGACTGGCGTATTGTGACAAGCCAGTTGCTCGGCCACCATTGACCAGACGGTTTCAATTGATGATCTGGAGAATGTGCTGGCCAGGGCAGCAATCGAACGCCGGGTGACACGCCAATATGGCTATGACGAATACACGCTTCCAACGTGCATTCTCGCGATGTCGCCAAACACGGATGCGACCATCATGATGCCTTAAACAGAACCTGAATTCATCCGCAAAAATGACGTTTTGCCATTCGTGCACCCAGGTTCGTCGTTGAGTACACCATCGCATGCGCTCCTGCCTGTGATGCAGCGTCAAGGGTAACCGCAGCCACGGTCTCCGAGCTGATAGTCCATGCTGCTGCAAACGTCGTCGAACTGTTCGTGCAGGTGGTTGTTGTCTTGCAAACGTCCCCATCTGCTGACTCAGGGATCGAGACGTGGCTGCACTATCCGTTACAGCCATGCGGATGAGATGCCTGTCATGTCGACTGCTCGTCTTACGAGGACATTGGGATCCAGCACGGCGTTGCGTATTACCCTCCTGAACCCACCGATTCCATATTCTGCTAACAGTCATTGGATCTCGACCAACGCGAGCAGAAGTGTCGCGATACGATAAACCGCAATGGCGATAGGGTGCAATCCAACCTTTATCAAAGTCGGAAATGTGATGGTACGCATTTCTCCTCGTTACACGAGGCATCACAGTAACGTTTCACCAGGCAACGCCGGTCAACTGCTGTTTGTGTATGAGAAATAGGTTGTTAACTTTCCTTTTGTCAGCACGTTGTAGGTGTCGCCACCGGTTCCAACCTTGTATGAATGCTCTGAAAAGCTCATCATTTGCATATCACAGCATCTTCTTCCTGTCGGTTAAATTTCGCGTCTGTAGCACGTCATCGTCGTGGTGTAGCAATTTTAATGGCCAGTAGTGTAGATTTCGAAGAAGAGATCCTAAGGCAAGAACTTTGTATATAAAATTAGATACTTTTAGTATAGTACAATTGATGATTTACACATGCATGCATTCACCATAAAAACAGAATAATCAGTTTTTTTCTTGAAATTTTGCACGTGTTACAAACTCCTCATCTTCACAATTTCCTGGTTCTTTTAAGTTTCCATACAAGAACAAAATTGGTGTACATTGATCGCACAGTTTAGCAGCAAATCACAAGTAACGCATCATTTCGACAAATACTGGCGACGACAGATGATGATGTACTTTGATGCAGCCTTCTTGGGATGTGATTTATTTTTCTCTCGCTCGACGAATTAAGAGCGATTTTGAATCTTTTTGATCAAACTTTTTAGCTGATGATAAAAGTGGATCTCGCAGAGGTGCATTAGGCCAATGGCCTTGCCGCAGTGGGTCAATCGTTTACCATCAGATAACCGAAATTAAAGGCGATGCTTTGCATCGTAATGAGAATGACACAGGCGCTGCAATATCGTACACTAGACTCTCGCTAATCCGGCCATTCCTGGCACATATGGGTGCCAGATTAGCGGAAGTGCCGGATTATTGAGTGTCTGAAATTTATTTTATTCATTTATTTTGTTTTTTATTTATTTTGAAAACATAGGGAATATACTGTACTGTATTTTACTAAGCCGAAGAAAATAATTTTAAAACATGGAGGATATACTTTATTAAATCCAAAAATACATTAATTTTCAAAGAAAACTTAGTCCTTGAATGTATACTGTACATAATTATTCCATCGTATCACTCACTATGAAGCATGTCCCTAATTTTTGACTGTCGCAGTGATGATATGCAACGGTGGCATGGTTTATCACACAACCGCTCTACAAGTGTTACTTCGGTACTGCATGTATCTGTTTGTTGCATAATGTACTACAGGAAGGTGTCAGCAGGTTCAGCACCAGCTGTGTGAGAAATCTTCATGCTCTCTCCTCCTGTGTCCTCTTCTTCATAACTTTCATCATTACTTTCTTGCACGCTTTTGATTATTTCTTCATCTGTTAAAGTTTGGTCTGTGTCACAGTTTTCCTCATTCAGCCACTTAGTAACATCTTCATCATCAATTTCTTCTCCTCCTGGAAGATTGTGGAATATGTCAGTGTACAAATTAATTGCTAATTCCGAATATACTGGCTCATCGCTGTCACTCACTACTGGATCCAATTCGGCATCATTCGATGGCCCCAATTTTCTCCAGATTTTCATTATGGTAGCGCTCTTTACTTTCTCCCATGCTTCGGCTGCTTGGAAAACAGCATCACGTATGTTAATTGCTTTCCACGACTTCAGCATACTCTCGATAAAGTCGTTTTCACTTCCGTTCAGCAAGGAGACGAGAAATGAATGTCGATAATGACGTTTAATTGATTCCATAATTCCCTCGTCCATGGGCTGAATTAAGGCTGTCACACTGGGTGGGAGAAAGAGTTCTTGTACATATATACCATCGGACTTTAGAGAAACATTCGAAGGATGACTGGGAGAATTTTCAGTTATAAGGATAGCGTTCAGTGGAAGCTTTTTCTTTTTTAGCTCTTTTCTCACTTCTGGTACAAATGTTTCGTGGACCCACCGAGAGAATATCAGGGTGTTTCAAAAATTACCGGTATATTTGAAACGGCAATACAAACTAAACGAGCAGCGATAGAAATACACCGTTTGTTACAATATGCTTGGGAAAACAGTACATTTTCAGGCAGACAAACTTTCGAAATTACAGTAGTTACAGTTGTCAACAACAGATGGCGCTGCGGTCTGGGAAACTCTATAGTACGATATTTTCCACATATCCACCATGCGTAGCAATAATATGGCGTAGTCTCTGAATGAAATTTCCCGAAACCTTTGACAACGTGTCTGGCGGAATGGCTTCACATGCAGATGAGATGTACTGCTTCAGCTGTTCAATTGTTTCTGGATTCTGGCGGTACACCTGGTCTTTCAAGTGTCCCCACAGAAAGAAGTCACAGGGGTTCATGTCTGGCGAATAGGGAGGCCAATCCACGCCGCCTCCTGTATGTTTCGGATAGCCCAAAGCAATCACATGATCATCGAAATATTCATTCAGGAAATTAAAGACGTCGGCCGTGCGATGTGGCCGGGCACCATCTTGCATAAACCACGAGGTGTTCGTAGTGTCGTCTAAGGCAGTTTGTACCGCCACAAATTCACGAAGAATGTCCAGATAGCGTGATGCAGTAATCGTTTCGGATCTGAAAAATGGGCCAATGATTCCTTTGGAAGAAATGGCGGCCCAGACCAGTACTTTTTGAGGATGCAGGGACGATGGGACTGCAACATGGGGCTTTTCGGTTCCCCATATGCGCCAGTTCTGTTTATTGACGAAGCCGTCCAGGTAAAAATAAGCTTCGTCAGTAAACCAAATGCTGCCCACATGCATATCGCTGTCATCAATCCTGTGCACTATATCGTTAGCGAATGTCTCTCGTACAGCAATGGTAGCGGCGCTGAGGGGTTGCCGCGTTTGAATTTTGTATGGATAGAGGTGTAAACTCTGGCGCATGAGACGATACGTGGACGTTGGCGACATTTGGACCGCAACTGCAACACGGCGAACGGAAACCCGAGGCCGCTGTTGGATCACCTGCTGCACTAGCTGCGCGTTGCCCTCTATGGTTGCCGTACGCGGTCGCCCTACCTTTCCAGCACGTTCATCCGTCACGTTCCCAGTCCGTTGAAATTTTTCAAACAGATTCTTTATTGTATCGCTTTTCGGTCCTTTGGTTACATTAAACCTCCGTTGAAAACTTCGTCTTGTTGCAACAACACTGTGTTCTAGGCGGTGGAATTCCAACATCAGAAAAATCCTCTGTTCTAAGGAATAAACCATGTTGTCCACAGCACACTTGCGCGTTGTGAACAGCACACGCCTACAGCAGAAAGACGACGTACAGAATGGCGCACCCACAGACTGCGTTGTCTTCTATATCTTTCACATCACTTGCAGCGCCATCTGTTGTTGAAAATTGTAACTACTGTAATTTCGAAAGTTTGTCCGCCTGAAAATGTACTGTTGTCCCAAGCATATTGCAACAAACGGTGTATTTCTATCGCTGCTCGTTTAGTTTTTATTGCCGTTTCAAATATACCGGTCATTTTTGAAACACCCTGTATGTCTGCCCATCCACGCTTTCTTCTGAGTGCAATACTGCACTGGTAGAGCTTTTATGTCAGTGGGTTGAAAACAACGTGGATGTTGGGTTTTTACAATCACCGTAAGCGGTAGTTTATGACTCTCATTTGCATTACAACACGCCATTAATGTCTCGCTGTTGCTTGTAACCACGAGCTTCCTTCTCGTCCTTGGAAGCTAATGTTTTTGAAGGAAGCATCTTGTAAAAGGGTCCTGTTTCATCAGCATTATACAAGGCATCAGCAGTTAAATCTTCTTCCTCTATCATCTTCCGTATCTCGCTTACAAACTCACCAGAATCCTTATCGTTAGCTGAGCGACTTTCCCCGGTGACTGTCAGCTGACGAATGCCATGTCGTTTTTTGCTGTTTGATAGCCAACCTTCGCTCGCTGCAAACAAGTTACTACCACCAAGTTGTTTGTTACATGCAGCTGCTTTTTACTTTATGATCGGGCCACTGACTGGATTTCCTTTACTGCGTTGTTGTATGAACCATCTATAAACAGCTATGTCCAGTTCCTAATTCTCACTCTTTCGCATAACCTTCCGTTTTCCCACCTCACCAACTCACTATCCATCTGTCTTGAGTACTGTCGTATAATATCTTCTTTCTTTTTGATGCCATAAATAGTTACTCGTCAAACGTTGAACTCAGCAGCAATAGCTTTCTGCGAAGAAAGTCGATTAACTTGCCTAAAATTTCGAGTTTCAGTTTGAGGTCCAGCGTAATGTGTTTCCTTTTAGAAGACATGATTCCGAACTCTAGCCAGCTGCTGTGGCCTATCGGTTCTAGGCGCTTCAGTCCGGAACCATACTGCTGCTACGTTCGCAGGTTCGAATCCTGCCTCGGGCATGGATGTGTGTAATGGCCTTAGGTTAGTTAGGTTTAAGTAGATCTAAGCCTAGGGGACTGATGACCTCAGATGTTAAGCCCCATAGTGTTTGGAACCATTTGAATCATTTGAACCGAACTGTAAAGAAAGCTAGAATTTCAAATACAGTATATAAAGGATTGTTTAAATAAGCATTGTTGCGCACGATAATTCATTGTGCACGTGTTTTTGGATGTGCGCCGGATTACTGAGGGCCGGATTAGCGAGAGTCTAGCGTACTTATCTGTCGATACCGGACAAGCGACTTTGTAGTACAACGTCTGACTTGTACGAGAATATGCATAATGGATGTTCGAGTACAGGTCGCAGATGCACGGTTGACGACGTATGGAAGTTTGTGTCTGGCCGTGAGTCGTGCACGGATAGCCAAATGGTGGCGACTGCTAGCGATAAACGGGCAATCGGCGTTCGAGCCCCGGTCCGGCACAAGTTTTCGTTGTCGTCATTCCATTTTACAGCTGATGGTTGTCCTCGCTCGAAATTGAGAATTCATTTAATGTACGAAATTAAACGCTGTCGGCCTTGGCAAGTGCTTTGATGGGTAACCATGCACGCCTGACAAGGAGGGTGCGCTCAGAAGCAAATTGAGGAGCTACTTGACTGAGAAATGGCGGTTCTAGTCTCGTAAGCTGACAACGGCCGAGAGTGAGGTGTGTTGCCCATACGCTCCTCCAAATCAGCATCCAGTGACATCTATGGGCTAAGGATGACATGGTGGTCGGTCGCTGCCGTTGGGCCGTTAAGGCCTTTCGGACGGAATTGATTTTTATTTTTTAGAGTTGCACTAGGAGGGTGAATTCGCGGGGAGACTCACTTTGATACTGTGTGATATCAGTGCTTCTTCATTTTGAAAACTCTCGTGATTGTGGATTTTTTATCTCCCACGCGAGTCAGTTAACAGAAGGAAGTTGTTTTTCTGCACAGAGGATTTCATCACACCACGTGCAATATATTGAGCATTATCTCGGTTTATTTGCAGTGTGAATAACGTACAGTTTCTACGTTACTTACACAGAAAGATATCAGCATAGGCATTCGATTCCACGTCCCTCATATACCGTTCCGCATTCTTTCCGTTGCGCCAACCAAATGTTCAAATGTGTGTGAAATCTTATGGGACTTATCTGCTAAGATCATCAGTCCCTAAACTTACACACTATCCTAAGGGCAAACACACACACCCATGCCCGAGGGAGGACTCGAACCTCCATCGGGACCTGCGCCAACCGCTATCTGGAACTTGCGCAAAGGTAAATGGCTTAAGCCTCGCCTGACTCGCGCTAAAAGTGCTATTTTTTTTCAAACGCTTGGTCATGTGGAGCTACAACTTCTGCCATTTTTTTGTGGCCAAGCCCTGCATATACCATAAATCTGGACGAAATCGGTGATGACGAGTAAGCGCGGTCGCCTTAGCAGTATGTCGTTTTTAATGGAGAGGCAGAGTCACAAGTGAAGATAGCGTGTTTTTAGCCCTAAGGTAATGGTACAAGGCCTCTGCTGCTCACTATATAAATAGTTGACCCCAAATACTCTAACCACCTGCTTAATAGACAGAGGCATGAGTTCGGGGTTTCCAGAAGGAGGTCTATGTGACACCAGGAACACAAGTCATGCTTTGCCCGTAAATTACAATATCTTCAGAAAAGACTTCGTAATATAGGAAACATTTATTGGTATTGCCACTCTGAATTTGAAATCCTCTCAACTTCGGTTATCGTCAGTTGTTTTTCTGCTCAAATGGCAAAACTTGTCGACTGCTTTGATTGACTCATTTCCAAATAAAGTTCGCTCAGCATCGGCTGATTTAGTTACACTACATTCAATTACTCTTGTTTTACTTTTGTTGATATTTATCTTATGTGGCTAACATATGGCCGAAATAAACATGTACACTTTTCGAACGTTGGTAACTACAATATAACTAATAAGAGGCGTCAGTATATTGTGTGGAACAACCTTTGCTCTTATAGTTGCTGAAAATAATATAAAAAAACACACCGTATAGGAAGTTGTAAAGCACAGATACAAACAGTAGCTTCCGGTTACATGGATACTACGAACCACAGGCTATTACAATCATATCTATCATAGCATCCAGTGTTCTTGACTGTGGAGCGTCAATGACGTACTGCGAGTGTTGAAAAAAAATTGTGTTAAACCAGGGGATCTAGGTTTATGATTTACACGTGTCTGACGACTGGTTCACTTCACAACCAATTTTTCGTCCAGAAAAAGTCTTCAGATGGGTGGAGTTAATCCACAAGGGACAAAATGCTTTCGTGAAATATGGTTGAGTAATTTTTCATGTTTTTTTGTTTACTGATTTATTTATCATCGCGTTCTATATATTTTACGTACATATATTACGGTAAACGTGTTATACTGCATTTAGAAATTAAAAATTACAGTGAAACTTCCTGGCAGATTAAAACTGTGTGCTGGACCGAGACACGAACTCGGGACCTTTGCCTTTCGCGGGCAAGTGCTCTACCATCTTTCTTTCTTTTTTTTCCCGACTACCAAAAATTATGCGTCCGAGTTACTCGCCTGTGTACTAATCGCGGGGGTCAGCTCGACCGAAGTGCAATGGACAAGCCTCACCCCTGAGGTGCAAATGGTTCAAATGGCTCTGAGCACTATGGGACTTAACATCTATGGTCATCAGTCCCCTAGAACTTAGAACTACTTAAACCTAACTAACCTAAGGACATCACACAACACCCCGGAGGAACCGCCTTCCTGATCACGGTATCCTCTACGCCAGGTACGTATGCCATCTGAGCTTTCCAAGCACTACTCAGGCCCTGTCCTCACAGCTTTACTTCTGCCAGTACCTCGTCTCCTACCTTCCAAACTCGGCTGCAGAGTGAAAATCTCACTCTAAAATTTGCAGTAGTACAGATAAGAACATGCACAGAGTTTATGTTCGTTCAGATATGTGCAACAAACAAATAGGAATTGTGGGAAAATACGTTTAGTTATGAGCGCTAGCATCAATAACCATGAGAGAAGGAGATAGACACACAAATAGTGAATGCAAGGGAAAGTGGCGTGACTAATACAGAAAGGAAAAGAGAAGGAAGCGTAACTGGGGGAAGATAGGAGCATTGGCTTTATTATTTGACATACGAGAAGTTGGCAATGCATGTTAATTATTGAGAAATCGTTATGAATATATTTGGAAGGAGAGATAGCGTTGGTCGTATTTTGTTGTTTTATTAACCGCAAAATCGATTTTCGGTCACTTAGTGACCATCCTCAGTGCTGTAATATACAATTTACATTGGTAGGCACTGCTCTATGTCACATAGAGGGCGTTCCAAGCCCTGTCACACCGAGGTCTGCTGAACAAGTGCATGTAAACAGCGGCCCCAGTTTATGTGATCGCTCTAAGCTTGTTGACAGCAGTGCCTACCAATGTAAATTGTATATTACAGCACGGAGGATGGTCACTAAGTGACCGAAAATCGATTTTGCGGTTAATAAAACAACAAAATACGACCAACGCTGTCTCTCCTTCCAAGTATATGCATTATCTGGTCGTGGTGCACAGGACACTCCATGGAGTCGCCAATCAATCGTTATGAAGTTAAAGAAAAGAAGTACTTCAGCTTTTTCTAAATAGCTGTTGGGCACTGAATTGTGTGCATAGAGTATGGCAGCCTGTTCCAGAGGCCGACAGCAGCAACAGCTAAGTAGCCAGCAAATGTTTCTATTTTATGAATGGTCACAGTTGGGATACTAGCTAAGTAGGGCCTTGTGTTTCCATCATGATGAGACTGCAAAATTCCCTCGCTGTACCAAACCTATATAAAAATTCCTCAATTTATCTCCAAGTTCCATAGAAAGTAGTATAGGTGACGTACAGTTTAAATGGGCATGGGTTCCCACCAGAGGCTGCGCTAGTGAAACAACCCTTTCGTGCTTAATGAATCGGCAAGTAGGGTTTCCTCCAACCTATTTTCTGTGAATCTCCCATTGACGTTGTCCCTTGAAGAAGCTCTCGTAGTGTGTTAGATTCCTCAGAAGATGCAAGCAGTTTGTAAGTGGACGAGCAGATAGCTAATTTACTTGAAATAAGTCCTGGGATGCCACTACGACGCGTTCATTAGCAAAATAACCATAATAATTTAATAATTTGAAATGATCCTCTCAAAAAGATAATAAAATTCGAGAGCATGGTAAGACCGACTATCACGTAAGATTAAGTTCCGAGTACATCCTATCGCCGACTGGCGAGATAGGTGCGTGGCCGAAATCTCTTGCTTACGTCGTAAAACTTTATCTTCGTACATCTCCGGCAATTTAAAGATATTGACTTGTCTACCGAATTAATTGGTTTAATACAAAGCAACATTATGTTATTAAAATCCTGATGAGCCGTAGGCTCCTCCTAGTATTTGTTATGTCAAAAGTAACTAATATTTAGTAAAGAAAATTCCGAGTTTCGCGTCAGAACACTGGTGGTTTCCTTACATACTGATTGCCAAGCAAGATTCGCTCTCAGGGCTCGTTTACTTCCCCCCACTCCTATGACTCACTACCACGCCATTTGTTCCTATCGTTACCACTACCTTCATGGGAACCAGCTTTCTATTCGGTGCAAACGTATTCTGCAGCGGTGCTTAAGGCAGTGAACTATTTCTACTATCTGCCGAGTTCTAGTAAACGTAAAATTTGGGAAATAAAATACGTTTCGAAACAGGAGGAACCTCACACGATGGTAGATATTTCATCTCTGATGTGGGATACCGGGATGATTGTGCACTCAGGAGACGATGAAGTAGACGTAACTTATGGTAGTCACAGAACGTGTCTGGTCGAAACCATCCTAACTGGGCTTACGAAACACTGGGATGGTCATATCGACGAATGTTGCAGATATAACGCACACAAGCACTCACTGTTAGTTCTAACAGCCTAGTGTTTCTACGACTTGTGCTATGATGCATTACATGGCCTTGCAGCCGTTGTAACACTGGTTACCATCAGGTCACGGAAATTAAGCGCTGTCGGGATTGGCTAGCACATGCATCGGTAACCGCCCAGGTTTGCTGAGCGCTGTTGGCCAGCGGGTTGCACACGGCCCTAGCGAGGCCAGTAAAGAGCTACTGGATTGAGAAATAGTGGCTCTAGACACGAAAACTGACAACGGCCACGAGAGCGGTATGGCGACCACATGCCCCTCCACATTCGTAGCCAGTGACGCCTGTCGATGAGGATGACACGGTGGTCGGTTCGTACCGTTGGGCTTTCCGAGGCCTGTTCGGACGGAGAAGGAGGAATGGAGCTTAGGTAGAATGAGTAATCACAGGAGTTTACCTTTTGCATTGCGTGTAAATATGTTCGAAATTTTTTGAAGGCGTAGAGGCAAGCGGTGGTCTACACATGGCAACAATATTTTCAGTTAATTTGAGGTACCCAAATTCTTCACTGTTTTCTGATATGGCACCGGTATATCGTGGAGTATAATAGAAGACAACCGTGGAATCCTAAACTTATTTTGGGACAGTACTCAGTGAAAGGAATGAGATACAATACAATGAATTAATGAAGGAAATCGAGTAGGAAACCGATCAAAGTGTCCACTCGGAAAGATGCTATAGTCCTGTTTTTTATCGAGATGGACGAAGATTATAATCTAAAGGACGTTAATACTGCCTTAGGACCTGTGTGGAGAAGAGACATGGGCTCTGACACAAAAGATGGAAAGAAAATTCCTGACTCTTGAGAACGCTGTTCTGAGACATAATTTTGGGCCAGTGAAGGATGGAGACGACTGGAGAAAAAAGAAAAAAAACCGCGAAGTGCAGGTGCTGTACAAATCTCTGGACATTGTGACAGTGATTGAAGAGTGGAGTCTGAAGTCGTATTAGAACTTACTTCGTCAAGAAGGCCAGATCAGCAGGCGGGTGGTGGAAGATGCCATCAAAGGTGACGGACGAAGGGGAACACAATAGTTCAGATGGATTGACGGGATCAGAGAAGATATGGGCACGATGGAACTAGCTCGAGTAGAATACATGAACCGGAGAAGATGTAGGAGACTGATTGGCGAGGCTAAAGACAGACTGCACTTTGTGTGGCCAAATTAAGTAAGTACAAGTATATTTTAGATACGTGAGACAAAGATATCAACTCTAGCGAAATACGAACAGAAATCAATGTTCTCATTCTTGTGAAAAACAAAAGTGAGTCCCATAGAAGGCCGCGGTGGCCGTGCGGTTCTAGCGCTGCAGTCCGGGACCGCTGGGCTGCTACGGTCGCAGGTTCGAATCCTGCCTCGGGCATGGATGTGTGTGATGTCCTTAGGTTAGTTAGGTTTAAGTAGTTCTAAGTTCTAGGGGACTGATGACCTAAGATGTTAAGTCCCATAGTGCTCAGAGCCATTTGAGTCCCATAACTTTCTGTCTGTAGACGGAACAGTTCTACAATACATAAATGTATCACGAATACATAAAAAATAAAAATAAAACTACATGGAAAGATATTTGAAATAGAAAATGTAAGGAGGTGTATAAGTCTAATACTTCATACAACGATTAATGCACCGGAATTGCATTCGGCAAGGCCCAGGTTAATCCGAAGTCTGGCAATCCATATTATGTTTTTGGTGATTTCCCTAAATCACTTTTCTTTTAAAAGAATGCGGTCAGTTTCCTTTTCCACCACTGTCAAATCCGAGTTGTGTTCTCTTTGTAATTACCTTGTCGCCAATGAGACATCAAACACTGACCCTGCTTACTAATCCTTGCTATGAGATATGTTCTCCATTTTCTGTAGTCCGATCCTTTCCAGAAACCCACCTTTTTCTGGCTGGCGTCTTATTTGAAAAAATGACCACTGGGTCAACTGTGTATTTCTCGTTCTTTCAGGCATATCTGAAAGCTGCACGAAACGCACAGTCTACATCTACATCTACATGCATACGGCGCAAGCCACCATATGTTGCATGGGGGAGGGCACGTTGCACCACAGACAGTCATTTTCTACCATGTTCTACTCGTAAACGGAGAGACGGGAAACGACTGCGAACGAGTCCTAATGCCTATTATCTTCGCCGTCCTTGCCTGAGATGTACTTTGGTGGCATTAGAATTATTCTTCAGTCAGTCGCAAATGCTGGTTCTCTAAGCTTTCTCAATATTCACAAAAAGAACACAGTCTTCCCTCCATAGATTCCTAATTTGAGCTCATGGAGCATTCCAGTAATACGAGTTGGTCTAACCTACCGGTAACAAATCTCACAGCACGCCTCTGAATTGCTTCGATATCATCTATCAATCTGACATGGTGGGGGATCCATACACTCGAATAATACTGAAGAATGATTCGCAGATGTATTCAATACGCGGTCCTATTTACAGACGGACTACTTTTTCCTATATTTTTTCCAGTAATCCGAAGTCGAGCATTGGCCTTCCCTATGTGCTCGTTCTATTTCATATCACTTTACAAAGTTACTTTTAGAAATCCCGTGAATCTGACTTTGTCAAGCAGCACATCACTAATACCGTATTCGACCATTACATGATTGTTTATCCTATTCATGTGCTTTAGGTTACATTTTTATACATTTGGAGCAACAAACAGAAATTCTGTCTAAGACATTCTACATCCACCTATAGTCACTCAACGACGACACTTCCCAGTACGCTACAGCGTTAGTTGGAAGCAGAAGCAGACTGCTGTTCACCCAGTCGTTTATGTGTTTAGAGAGCCGGCCGGTGTGCCGAGCGGTTCTAGGCGCTTCCGTCTGGAGTCGCGCGACCGCTACGGTCGCAGGTTCGAATCCTGCCTCGGGCATGGATTTGTATGATGTCCTTAGGTTAGTTAGGTTTAAGTAGTTCTAAGTTCTAGGGGACTGATGACCTCAAAAGTTAAGTCCCATAGTGCTCAGAGCCATTTGAGCCATTTTTGTTTCGAGAACAAGAGTCGTTCACTCACACGTCGTTGGGGCTCTCCTGGAGGTACCGTTGCCTCTGATGAACACTAGCCGTTGAGGACAACGAACTGGGTTCTATTACTTAAGAAATATTGGAGACACTCATGTATCTGATAACCAATGCCTGATGCTCGAACCGTTGTTAACAGTCTGAAGTAGAACATTGTGTGCAACGTTTCCCAGAATTCTAGAAATATGGAATCTGCCTGCGTTTCTCATACCTGGGAGCCACACGAGTCTTTCTTCAGTCGCTTGTCACCTTGCGGTTGGCGAGAGAATCTCGATAAATGCAAGCTAAGGAAGGGGCCAATGTCGAAGAGCACTCTCTGTGAAACAGAACTGGTTCGGACCTGGCTTCTCATTTGTTTTCAATTCCTTCAGTTCCGTCGTAGCTGTGATTAGAGCATGTTCACTAATCCTTGTCCCTATACTGACACTGTCGATACGATCAAGTCTGTTTGTAGCTACAAGATCTAAAATATTTTCACTAGAATTATTGAACTGGATGCTGTAGTTACTTTTCAGAAAATGTGTTCAGAATTACTTCATAAGTAATGAATCCATAGCCGTCTCAATCTATATTCCGTAGGTCTAAATTGCTTCCGTCCACCCGCGGTAGCTGAGTGGTCAGCGCGACAGGCTGTCAATCCTAAGGGCCCGCGTTCGATTCCTTACTGGGTTGAAGATTTTCTCCGCTCAGGGCCTGGCTGTTGTGTTGTCCTAATCATCGTTATTACATCCCCATCGACGTGCAAGTCGCTGAAGTGGCGTCAAATCGAAAGACTTGCACCAGGCGAGCGGTCTACCCGACGGGAGGCCCTCGTCACACGTCAATATTATTAATTGCTTCCAACTAATATTGCATTATCGGGAAGCAGAAACTTTCTTTGAGTGATTTTACAACTGTTACGGTGGAGTCTGGTGGCATTTAAAAATATACTATGATTAACTTGATTTGCCTAGTTCGGTTACTCGTGTCCACATAACTTCGCAGTCAGACTTAATTTCCTAGATGGAAATTATTTTTTTGTTTATTTCAATGAACACTCTTCCCTCGTAAGATGTCTAACCGGCTTTCTGTATAGTTTCCAGACCTCATAAAATATTTCGGAACTTACTACTTCGGATTTCATCCAGCTCTCGATTCCGAGTTCACTAAGACCACGACAACTTTCTAGGAGGGAGTTAAATTCAGGGACTTTGTTACAAATGCTTCGGCAATTTATTTTTAACATCTTGAGATTCTAAGTACCTTTACTTTTTAGGCACTCCGATTTCATTCTGTGCGTATCGACTGGAGAGTGCTTAAAAGAGTTGAACTAGAAGTCCACAAGTACTCTCTACTCAAGTTGCTTCTTGTGCATAGCGTACTCCTGAACTATCAACGAAAAAACAGAACGCCGTTAGATAATAGCACTAAGCTTGTAATGCATTTATAATAGAGGTTTTCTTTCAAGCTCGACAAGTTCAACAGCAAGTGGTGTGCATACAACGTTTTCAACAATAGCAAAAGCAAATCGTAACACGTTTCATTTCTGGGTTGCAGAAGAGACAATTTCTGAAACTGGTATGTGGCAAGAAATCAAATTTATCTTAGAGTACAGAAGAAACGGGCTTGAAACTTTGATGATGATGGATCTATACTATTGCCTTGAAAACGGCCCTGCATGTGTTTTCAATAAGTAGTATAGATTTAAGTCTTCTCTGTCTTATTTCTAGTTGCTTGAACAGAGGAAAATACAGTGTGTGGACATACAGAAGAATTTATTTCTTAGGATGAAGAATTATCTTTAAGCACTTTGAATATGTTGTAACTGAAAGCGTTAATAACGACAAGGAAAGAATATTTTATGAAGAGATTAGCATCAGATACGAATTAAGAAACACTGCTGAGAATATGAGAAGTTGAAAGAAATAGCTGTAAGATAAATTTAATGTTATTAAGATGACTATCTTACACACAGTGGGTAGCTGGTCACACTTCGCCGGCGATGGACGGTAAAAGATAAAATCAAACTTTGAAACTGACGAGATGCAGTGAAGTCCCTCCACCGTGTGCCGTATACTTCAAAAAGTAGGAAGGAAATGAATGACTTTACGCGAGATTTTTTGATTTAACAAGGTACTCTAGAACCCTGACTAACGTTATGTGCTGTGACATTAAGACCCCCTTCTAACAGAGGAGGCTGTAATATGTACAAAAAAAAAAAAAAAAAAAAAAAAAAAAAAAAAAAAAAAAAAACAAAACTGAAAGTAAGTTAATTACTATGTGTGAGAATAATGTTAATCGTGTATATGAACGGACGCAGTGTAAAAAATCTATAGTAATAACTTGAGTAAGAGGAAAGTAAAGTTATGGAGTGAAGGTAAAGAGCAACTGCAGTTACACACAGGCATATACTGGAAGTCGTTCATTCTACGGTTTATTAGTCCAATGGAATGCGCTTTGCGGAACTGATTACCATCTCGTCTCGCACCGCCATCACCAGTATCACCCGTATCGTGTTATTGCTGTTACGGCACATTCTCAACGCTGAAGCTGAAACTGACAGTATTTGAAGGTCAATGGCATGTCGATTTCGACTGATTGTGTGGATTATCTTCTGTGTATCTGCACGTTAAATCGCTTCCATGTTCCGTATGTGATACGGAATTAGGAATGAAGCATTCGTGGAGCGAACAATAATAAATTTGAAGATAGAGAAGCAGGAGGCATCAGGAACAATGGAAAATACTATATGCACCCTACAGATTAATAGAAGATTCAGAGCTTTAAATAGAATATTATAATTTGAATACCCAAAATGAATTTGACTTAATAAGAAAAACATAGGTATGCAGCCTTAAAGTCAACCTTCTTTTTTATAATTTAGCAGTTTGTTGTATAAAGGACTCTCAGTAACATGGATGCATTAATGAAACTTGAGAGTACGTAAATGAAGTCATTCGACTTCTACATGTACGCTATATCGTCATGTACTGCGACACGCAGACTATGATCAAGGAGTGAGGGATACGGCTACAGTGACTCCATAGATTATAAGAATGAATGTACAAAACGTTTCGATGGGAAAATAAACAAATCCAGAAAGCTCTCAAAGCTTATAACGGGTAGAAAAAATCGCCTAATCGACATAAGTTCCAAGAATGAAAGGAACGACCTTAGAGCGACTTCATGCATTAGAATGGTTTATAAAGAGGGGTACATACGAGGTTATTGCAGGTGGAATGCTTCACTGGTGTACTGTATATTTTCCGCATAACTGTTAGTGAATTATTACATTTCAGCTCTTTTCACAACGATGAAAATTATGAGTGCTCCTTTTCCCGAGGACATTGCGGAGCCACTGATCAAAGTAATATCGCATGTCATTAAAGCAGAAATTCTGCTCGTTGCGTTTGATCTTTTTCTTGGATTTACTACGTCTTGGCATCCGTGATAACGTGCCGTTACGTTCGGTATTCTCCAGGTGAAATTGGCCGGCCGGACAATTCCATACGAATTCAATTTCTGTAAAGTTGGAAAAAGAAGGATGAAGGAAGTGTTTAATGTCCCGTCGACAAAGAGTTCACTAGACGGAGCACATGCTCCGATTAGGGCAGAATGGGGAAGAAAATCTGCCATGCCGTTTCAGAGGAACCATCCCGGCATTTGCCTTAAGCGGTTTAGCAAAATCACGGAAGTCCTAAATCTGGATGGCCGGATGAGGATTTTAACCGTCGTCTTTCCGAATGCGAGTCCAGAGTTGTATAAACTGCGCCAACTCGCTCGGTTGTAAAGTTAATATCATCTAAATAATTTCTGTTTACTGTAGCAGAAACTACCACATCACATTTCTGTGCTAACACCCATTACCAAACATGCGCCACATGAAATTCTGTTTCCTGTATCAACAGAGTGGTTGACAAAGAGGCCTCAATGCAGGGAAATAAAGCTGCTGATTCGAAAGGTTTCCGTGTTTGAGATTCTTAACTCTTATTCTGGAGCGACTATGTTAAACCACTATTATATCTATAAAAGTTTTTGGTTATACGTTATACGAACATATGTAAACTTGGAACGTAAAAAAACCTCTAATGGGCGGGCGGTGAACCAACTTCCCTTCATTTGAATCGACGTTATTAATGAAGCGTGAAATTTGTTAAAATGAATGTCAGGTTAAAGATTAATCAGTACGTAAATGCGTAAATGACTGTCCAGAAAGCGTGAAACCTTCGCATTTATTCTGGGTGGACTGCAACATTTCCGTGGATTTCAAAATTTATTCCCTGTAAATTGCAGAGCAACAAAATAATCAAATTAACAACTAGTCTGTTTCACTAACAGAAGTTCTGCACCGTCATTATCTCACTCAACGTCGGCGTAATATTGGGTAGTTAACAACACATGTCTCAATGGCAGTGTGGAGGAATACGTACTGTGTACTGTAAATGATTATAGGCATAGACATATAGACACCATAAGTAATTTTGCATAAATTGTCTAGATATTACTGTGAGCAGACGAAACTGTGCGTTAAAAATGTTGCCAGAACACGTTAATGCTGCTAGGAGTCTTTCGCGATAGACTCCTTGGATAAAAGAGTTCTCGGTTAACTTGCCGTGTTAAATTCCAATAAAATCCTAAGGTTTCCTTGAATGCCACCATCGTCCACTTCAGGAGCTGCGTCTGAATTTCGTGAAACTGTCGAGGCTCTTAATTTCACGCCAAGTGGACGGCATCTGATTGGCTGGATTACGTCACGGAGGTGGCACATGCTGAGGTGGCGTCCTCTTCATCCATAGATTACGTTTGAGCTTGCTGTCTAACGTCGCCTGCAGCGCCGCCACTTACATCAGGCGATAAACTATGACAATTCTTGGACTGTGCTCTTTCTATATCAAGTGCACGATTCCATGCATTGTTATGTGCACAGCTGGTATCTCCTTTGAAGTTTTTATCACATAGTCTAATTTCAATTGCTTTCCTGATTGCAGCATCCCAACAGTTCGATGTGTGAGCAAGAATTCTCGTTTGTTCAAATACAAACTTGTGTTTATTTGATAGACTGTGCTCGTCAATTTCAGATTTTTTGAAGTTCATGTATTTAAGGGGACTCTGATGCTCAACACAGTGATCGGCAACAGTACTTATAGCTCCACGTAACTGCTGCTATAATCGCAAGAAATATTATAAATCCTGGTACGTTCAGGCCGAGATTGTCTTTAACACGTCGCAACATTTTTTAGTTCAGAGTATGTCGTAAAAACATGAAAACAGGCACCGGCTACGCACTCAGCACTGCATCAAAACGTGCACTTGATAAATAAAGAACACAGAGCAAGACTTCTAATAGCGTAGTGCCATATGTAAGTGGTGGCACTGCAAGCGACGCTGGGCAGCAAGCGCAGAGGGCGCCACCTCTGCATACATCCAGCCAATCGGATGCCGTCCTCTGGGTATAAAAGTGGGAACCTCACCAGTTATCTGATGCCATTAACCACCTGCTCGGTTTGTCTCCAGAATGCGTTTCACTTTAATTTGTTTATTCATACCCCTGTCCATATATTGGTACAGATTGTTTTGTTAGTTTTCGGTTCATGAGATTAACTGCAATTGACTTTTCTGGAGACTAGAAATCTACTCTGTAGGAATGAGCATGGGTTTCGAAAAAGACGTGTGAAACCCAGCTCACGCTATTCGTCCACGAGGCTCAGAGGGCCATAGACACGGGTTCCCAGGTAGATGCCGTGTTTCTTGACTGCCGCAAGACGTTCGATACAGTTCCCCACAGTCGTTTAATGAACAAAGTAAGAGCATATGGACTATCAGACCAATTGTGTGATTGGACTGAAGAGTTCCTAGATAACAGAATGCTGCATGTCATTCTCAATGGAGAGAAGTCTTCCGAAGTAAGAGTGATTTCAGGTGTGCCGCAGGGGAGTGTCGTATTCACAATATACATAAATGACCTTATGGATAACATCGGAAGTTCACTGAGGCTTTTTGCGGATCATGCTGTGGTATATTGAGAAGTTGTAACAATGGAAAATTGTACTGAAATGCATGAGGTTCTGCAGCGAATTGACGCATGGTGCAGGGAATGGCAAATTGAATCTCAATGTAGACAAGTGTAATGTGCTGCGAATACATAGAAAGAAAGATCCTTTATCATTTAGCTACAATATAGCAGGTCTGCAACTGGAAACAGTTAATTCCATAAATTATCTGGGAGTAGGCATTAGGAGAGACGCTCAGAAGCTCGATACGGTCTTCTGTTGAAGTTTCGAGAACATACCTTCACCGAGGAGTCAAGCAGTAGATTGCTCCCTCCTACGTGTATATCGCGAAGAGACCATGAGGATAAAATCAGAGAGATTAGAGCCCACACAGAGGCATACCGACAATCCTTCTTTCCACGAACAATACGAGACTGGAAGGGAGAACCGATAGAGGTACTCAAGGTACCCTCCGCCACACACCGTCAGGTGGCTTGCGGAGTATGGATGTAGATGTAGATGTAGAAAGTGGGACATGCAGCCCCTAGTCGACAGCATGTGGTCCTGATGGTTCTGCATCTTCTGATACTAGTTTTGGGGTACGCATCCGACAGTTACATCTTGTCAGATAATGACCCTGGTGTATGTAAATGATTTTTGGTTGAGCAAATATAGATCAGTGTCGATCGTCTGCAGTAGTTTTAGATCTGTGATACTGCCTAGAGATGGAATGGAGGGAATGCAGTTCCTGGCCAGCCTCTCTCTGTTTTCGGTTGAGTTTAGATTCTTCCTTTAATCAACCCTTCACCATTGGCTCAGAGTCGGTTCCTTGCATATAAGTCCAAATGATTCACTTGTGCCGCTCGTAACGTCTGTGCACTTATCACGGCTATGATCTCAAATGACGTGTACTGAGCCTGTTGGCGCAGTTGTGAAGAAAATGGTTTCACATCTGGGAGCATGGTGGTTCAAATAAATTAAGGCAGAAGCAGTGATGGCTCGTTCGAAAAAGGCACGGCCGAATGTCTTCCTTATCCTTTCTCAATCCGAACTTGTGGTCCATTTCTAATGATCTCGTCGTTGGTGGGACTATAACCGCCAATCTTCCTTTCTTAGAAAGGCGTG
The DNA here is from genome assembly GCF_023897955.1 of Schistocerca gregaria. Taxonomy (NCBI): domain Eukaryota; kingdom Metazoa; phylum Arthropoda; class Insecta; order Orthoptera; family Acrididae; genus Schistocerca; species Schistocerca gregaria. Next base: position 177,433,527 of record NC_064931.1, on the reverse strand, counting down.
TGGCACGTTGTCACTACATCCATGTATTCGATTTAACGATAAAAATCGTGAAGCTTACATGACCGTGTATTGATGACGTTGGACTTTAGCTGTTTCACTTTTAGTTGCTGGACACAATTCTGCCTTACCTTTTGTTCGGCTACCCACCTTTTCTCACATTACAGAATATCTGAACCAAGTGTGATGCTGAATACGTTTCTATGACTTTTTCTAAATTTAGCGAATGTGATCGAATCCGTTACGTGATAATTAATTCATTAATTATATATAATCATTTCTTCTCGGAATACGTTTCCATGCTCAGTATCGCCCACCGTTAATGCAACCTAGCTTCAGAGTATGGATGTAGATGTAGATGTACATGATCGAAGGGGCCGCTATTTTAAAAAGAAGTCTACGGATAGCAGTGACTGAATACTGGCCCCTATTTCTATTGTACAATAGATGGGATTCTTCCTACACGTTAGTCTGGCGGCCTGAAGGTGGCATAGTGTAACACTGAAACTGGTAGAAAAAATAAAACAAGACTGAATATTTAGACGGCTGAAGGTGTTGTGATTTGACATTTTATATTGAACATCCAAGGTCCTGCAACCATCCTGTTTAAAGATAGGCTCAGAGAGACTGGATTAAAGTGTGCCGAATGCCATCAGACATCTTTGGAGTGCACTGGACTTAAGTGTAAAATTTGCTCAAAACGTCTCTGAGAGAGTTGTCGTGGACCTCAGAAGATCTGAAACTTCCTGGCAGGTTGAAACTGAGTACCGGACTGGGATTGGAACTCGGAACCTTGACTTCAGTGCGAAATGCTCTCACCGTCTGAGCTATGCAAGCGCGACTCAGTACTCACCGTTCACAGTTTCACTTCTGCCGCTGTGTCTCCCCCATTTTCCGGACTTCCCAGAAGCTCTCCTTTACACCTTGCGGGACTAACACTCCTGGAAGAAAGTGTTCGAGTGCCGATCCACCACATATTTTTAATCTGTCTGGATTTTCCAAAAAAAAAAGTGCCCATTCCACAGCACAGTGAAAAATTCAACTTCTCCTTGCTCCATTTTCCTGACATTTATTCCGTATCTACACGTGGTCAGCATGCTAATTAATAGATTTAGCTACGGTTGTGGCAGAGGGCGGCCGGATAGCCTTGCTGTCGCTACCCCTTTCCCCTCTGGGACTGCATTTGCGTACCCAAACTGTATGCGTCTAATGTTATCTCTGTTAAGTCTGCCTCCTTAGCTCAGTGGTTGATGGCGTGGTAACTCGGCGTGTTCCGTCAGACGGTTAGGTGCTCTTTGTAATATAAAACTGAGTGAGTGAACCAATGATGAACTTGAACGGGTTTCATGGGACGTCCGCCCCGAACAAATGCAACGAACAATAACGAACAAAATGAGATTTAAAAAACATAAAGGTGGTCAGCGCGGCTAACTAGGATGCAGCGGGCCTGTGTGCGGTTCCCGGCTGGCTCGGAAATTTTCTCTGCTCAGGTTGTCCATATCTTCAATTTATCACCATAGACACGCAAGCAGCTAACCGTTGAGTCAACTGAAAGGACTTTGCAAATCCGCAGCTGAACTTCCCCAGTTGGGGATTCCTGGCTATCAAATGCCATACCGTTATTTCATCTACGTGAAAATGTGCGGACCTTTTTGTAAATGTTTGCGTATCGCGTAACTGAGGCGGGGCGTACAAACCCGGTATTCACCTGACCGGATGTAGGAAACCGCCAAAAAACCACAGCCAGGGTGAGGGTGTTCGGCAAACCGGCCCTCGTCGTTAATACGGCGGGCGGTTTCAATTCTGATCCGGCGCGCATTTCTGAATCCCACAAGTGGCGTGTGGCGGCGGCGCAGTGGGCCCCAGGTTTTCATGTCAGTAGGGGCTAAACATTTTCCTAATACACGTGTTTTAGAAATTTCGGGGACATTGTAACCTGCTTTTCATGGTCGCCAGTTCACTTTTAGTACCTAGTCAATGTTATGAACACAAACGAAGTAGCAATATGATTATAGTCAAACCTGTTTTTACATTTCTAGATTTTACACCACTGGCCATAAAAATTGCGACTCCACGAAGATGACGTGTTACAGACGCGAAATTTAACCGGCAGGAAGAAGATGCTGTGATATGTAAATAATTAGCTTTTCAGAGCATTCACACAAGGTTGGCGCCAGTAGCGACACCTATAACGTGCTGACATCAGGAAAGTTTCAACCCGATTTCTAGTACACAAACAGCAGTTGACCGGCGTTGCTGGTGAAACGTTGTTGTGATGCCTCGTGTAAGGAGGAGAAATGCGTACCATCACGTTTCCGACTTTGATGAGGGTCGGATTGTAGCCTATCGCGTATCACAACGTTGCTGTTCGCGATGGTCGAGATCCAATGACTGTTAGCAGAATACGGAATCGGTGGGTTCAGGAGGGTAATACGGAGCTCCGTGCTGGATTCCAACGGCCTCGTATCACTAGCAGTCGAGATGACAGGCATCTTATCCGCATGGCTGTAACGGATCGCGCAACCACGTCTCGATCCCTGAGTCAACAGATGGGGATGTTTGCAAGACAACAACCATCTGCACGAACAGTTCGACGACGTCTGCAGCAGCACGGACTATCAGCTCGGAGGCCATGGCAGTGGTTACCCTTGACACTACATCACAGACAGGAGCGCCTGCTATGGTGTACCCGAAGACGAACCTGGATGCACGAATGGCAAAACGTCAGGTTCCGTTTACAGCATCATGATGGTCGCATCCGTGTTTGGCGACATCGCGGTGAACGCACATTGGAAGTGTGTATTCGTCATCGTCATACTGGCGTATCACCCGGCGTGATGGTATGGGGTGCCATTTGTTACAATTCTCGGTCACGGACTGTTCGCGTGGACGGCACTCTGAACAGTGGACGTTACATTTCAGATGTGTTTCGACCTGTGGCTCTACCCTTCATTCGATCCCTGAGAAACCCTACATTTCAGCAGGATATTGCACGACCGAATGTTGCAGATCCTGTACGGGTCTTTCTGGATACAGAAAATGTTCGTCTGCTGCCCTAGCCAGCACATTCTCCATATCTCTCACCAATTGAAAACGTATGGTCAATGGTGGCCGAGCAACTGGCTCGTCGCAATACGCCAGTCACTATTCTTGATGAACTGTGGTATCGTGTTGAAGTTGCATGGGCAGCTGTACCTGTACACGCCATCCAAGCTCTGTTTGACTCAATGACCAGGCGTATCAAGGCCGTTATTACGGCCAGAGGGTGTTGTTCTGGGTAGTGATTTCTCACGATCCATACACCCAAATTGCGTGAAAATGTAATCACATGTTAGTTCTAGTATAATATATTTGTCCAACGAATACCCGTTTATCATCTTCATTTCTTCTTAGTGTAGCAATTTTAATGGCCAGTAGTGTATGTTTTCCAGCCATTTACGTTATTTTCTGTTGCTACTGTTTTAAGTTCTGTTCTCTCATTTAACTGAGTTCCTACCATTATAAATTTTGTATGGATAACAGCCCCTACAGTTAACGCCGTTCAGGCTATAAAAGCACCAACATCGATTATCAAATCGATTTATGTGGAAACTACATCGTGTTCTCGTTCACCCACAACCTGTAGGGCAATGTACAGCTTCTTTCAGAATCTAATTATTTTGGGTTTTGTGAGCTATATAAGTGGCTTTTTTGGGGCACTTTCAAAATATTTCCTCAATGATTCGTCTCCTAGCTGTACTCCAACTGCAATAAAGAATCAAAAACTGTATCTGAATTTGTTTTTCCTCTTAAACGTAAGTCACTTTATACATAAAACAATACACAAGAAACATTTGATTTTAACTTAGCGCTATTTGTTTCTACTAATTTCGTAGAATTCTCGTTGACGATTTCTTCTACATTTTAGGTCTGTTTTTCATAATATGAACAAAATTTCTTGCCTTTTCAACTGCATCTTTATGCCATTCGAAATTCATATCCATGTTTGCAGATTCATGGACTTTTTGAACTTTTTGATTGAAATTTTATGGAAGAACCATGATAACTGCTATGCGTATACGTGAGCGGAAAAATATACACAACATTAGACATTTAACTACTTTAGAATAAACCAACAATGGATATAATAACAGGCAGTCTAATTAGACTGTCTTCTTTATGCCGTCTACATCACTTTTGAAATTTTAATTTTGTGAGGTTGCCACGGATTCAATAAAATTCTATACTTTAGGGGACCGTCAATCTCCTTTTTTCTTCAACGTTATTTCCAACGTCGGCAACACTGACCAGACTACCATCCTTTTCATGAAAGCACTTGAAACCAGCAGATGTGTTAGGTAGCCAACATTTTATCCATAAAAGCAATTACTCGGATTTTTAATAGAGATATTTGAGTTTGACTCAGGAATTTCTTGAGATATGTCATGGCAGGTTGTATATTTTTGGATTCCCTCACTGTCTTTTTCGGTTTTCTTTCGTTCATCACATACAAAAAAGCTAAGAAATATCTCATTTTTTACTCTGTTCATTATGCTTTTACATCTCATAATAAACAAAATTCTAAGTAAAACACATTCATGCACCATTGCTCACTTACAACTCTTTGTTAACTATGGAAAAATTCAGAATTAACTTCATTCACTGCCAACGTTCCCGCTCCGTACAGCTTAGTTGGGTTCGTGAGAGCGCGTTATATAGACGTTCATGCTAAAATGTGTTGCTTATTTGTAGTGGTGATTATGAAATTAATTAAATGAAGGCTGTCGGACAACAGAATGAGAAGACGGTTATTGAACCGTTTTCATACATCCTCACAGAATAAGATTTCTTAAAGAAAAACGTAGCGATACTTTTTCGTAATTTCAGTTTCAACCTCATATAAAGTTTTTAATTTCTCTAGTTCACTTTATAACTTACTTTACATGCCTTTTTTCATTTTACGTCTTGTTTGTCGATATTTTCAAGTCATTTTCCTGATAATTTTCCAGGTATTTTAGGTCATAAAAATCCGGGTTCTGTGATTGCAGGACCTTTTTCATATTCGTAAACTAAATGAATTCGTATTAGGGCAACTGCCCCTCCCCCTACCCACTCCCCATCCCCCCCCCCCCCCCCCCACCGTACAATACTCTTTATAGTTGGATAGTCCCTAACAGCTTTTTCTTTTTATTCCTACCAGAAGTTGGTTTTAGAGCTTTCCAGACATATATTGCTAAATTTTCTTTCGAAAAAGAACGGTGAAATCGCATGTGCAATGATTTTTCCTAAAAGTCAGAAATACAGTAGATTAGAAAAACATTTGACACGCCTTTCAACGGTGCGCGAAACTATGTACAAAAAATAAGACTATACAGTCTACATAATCGACGAGACAAATAGCCTCTAGAACTATTTAAAATTATTAAATTCTAAGTTGGACACTGAACTTCAAATTCTCAGTCGGCATCTCATTTGCCGCACATGCTGACGAGCATCAAGCAAAAGTGCTTCAAATGTTTGTCTGACCTATTTTATTTCTTAATTTTAGACAAATCATTTCACAGAACATTTGACTGTTATTATTCAAAATTTTATTACAAAATTTTTATTGACATTAAAGATCTAACCAAAGTAACTTTTAGTGCGAAAATTAGTTAGACCTTGAACAAATGAACTTTTGAATACATCATTTATAGAGCTAGCTGCAGCGGTTTGTGAAATATTTCAATTATCCCGCAAATAAATAGCTATTTTTTTATTAATTACCTCGATTACTTTCAAGGAATTCAATATTTTGTTAGCAGAACTAGATCTCAAGCTTGTCAGTTTGATACCCCATTGCTCCATTTACCACTCCTCATTTGGCTATTAAAATTCAGAAAAAAACTAATTGCGTAATTTATAGGGAGTCTTTTTGTCGCTCCACTCAAACATTTGATCAGAAATAGATATGTTCGCACGCAATTCATTTGAAACCATTATGACAGAAAGTTCGAAGTTGTCGGCCCTACAATGACGCCAAGTTCGAACTCAGTTTACTGATTCTTATAGAATATCTGTGCACATGTGACTGCTAGAAACGGCGAAATTTAGTATCTTTAGCTCCTATCCATGAAACTCATTTCATCGCTATGGATCCAGATATTTGAATTTACTGGCTTTCGGGATGTGCCCATTCAGTCATCTCGGTAGTGGAACGTTATTAATGACGGTACGAACGTAATCACTAGGCAATATCCAGCCCCTGAGCGGAGAAAATCGCCGATGCGGCCGGGAATCGAACCCGAGTTCCTTAGGTTAGCAGCACGGCGAGCTGACCGTGCAGTTACCGAGGCAGACCGTTATGTTGTGTACCGGGTGATCAAAAAGTCACTATAAATTTGAAAACTTAATAAACGGGATAATGTAGATAGAGAGGTAAAAATTGACACACATGCTTGGAATGACATGGAGTTTTATTAGAACAAAATAAAAAAAATGAAAGCAAAGTTCACAAAATGTCCGACAGATGGCGCTGTACAGGAAAACGTCTGTGACTGCGCATGATAATCGTGTATAAAAGGAGCTGTAATGAGAGAGAGAATCAGATGTGCCAGCAGTCGGAGCATGTTGACGTTACCTGAAAAGGCGCTTTTAATGAAGCTGTATTATCAGAATGGAGAATGTGCTAGTTCAGCGTTACGATCCTATCGCCATAGGAAGGGGATTCGAACGGGTAAAAGGTCCGTTAACAAATGCAGCTTGGCGAGAATGATTTCGACGTTCGAAGACACGGGTTGTTTAGACGATAGACCCCGTAGTGGCCGACCAAGCACAAGGCTTAATGCTGCTGAGACAGTTCAGGAAGAAATGGAGACTGTAGCGGGATCGTCTATGCACGGGGAAGTCAGCACCGGCATTCCATACACTACTGTTTGGTTGGCACTTAGGTGTACCCTCCGATGCTATCCGTACAAAATCCATCGGCATCATGAACTGTTACATGTCGATTTAGTGAAGCGGAGGGCATTTGCGGTGTGGGCGTTTCAAAAGATGGCCGAAGATGACGATTGCTTGAGTAACGTGTTGTGGACCGACGAAGCTCATTTCACGCTCCGAGGGTCTGTCAACGCCCACAACTGCTATCGCAAATCCTAGAACTGCCGTGGAAACTCCATTGTACGACGAGAAAGTTACGGTACGGGTTGGATTTACCACCTCTACCGTTATCGGGCCTTTTTTCTTCGAGGAAATACGTGATTCTGGTTTTGTAACTGCTACCGTGACGGGTGAGAGGTACACCGTTATGTTACAGAATCGCATCATCTCCAGCCTGGCTGATAAACACCTGCTGGAACGTATGATGTTCATGCAGGATGGCGCTCCACCGCATATTGCTAGACGCGTGGAAGATCTCTTGCTCGCGTCGTTTGGTGATGATCGTGTGCTCAGCCGCCACTTCCGTCATGCTTGGCCTCCCAGGTCCCCAGACCTCAGTCCGTGCGATTATTGGCTTTGGGGTTACCTGAAGACGCAAGTGTATCGTGATCGAGCGACATCTCTAGGGATGCTGAATGACAACATCCGACGGCAATGCCTCAGCATAACTCCGGACATGCTTTAAAGTGCTGTTCACAACATTATTCCTCGACTACAGATATTGTTGAGGAATGATTGTGGACATATTGAGCATTTCCTGTAAAGAACATCATCTTTGCTTTGTCTTACTTTGTTATGCTAATTATTGCGATTCTGATCAGATGAAGCGCCATTTGTCGGACATTTTTGAACTTTTGTATTTTTTTGGTTCTAATAAAACCCCATGTCATTCCAAGCATGTGTGTCAATTTTTACCTCTCTATCTACATTATTCCGTGAGTTTTCAAGTTTATACTGACTTTTTGAGCACCCGGTATATTCCCCATTTTTGGTTGGAAATTAGTCTGGAAGACTGCATAAGACAGTCGATTTGAATTCCATAAAGGTTGTAAGATGCAGTCACAAGTGTTTCTTCTGCTATATGCATGATACTAGGGCAATCTCAAAAAAAGAAACTATAATCGTCACCTGCAGGCATTTCCCATCCTTTGGGTCTGATAAATCTTTGTGATGGATCCTTCTAATGATAAAAATGAAGATAAACCGTGGGAAGAACGTTATGTGTTTGGTTGTGGAACGAGCGAGATATGCTAACTGTAGACAGGTTGCTTAAGGCACGCCTGGCCCACGTGTGAAGCGAAAGCCCGAAGCTCCGTGTACGGCGGGACGTCTGTGGCTGCGATCGGCGTGTCCTGTCACTGCTGCAGTGGGCGTAGCTGTGTCACGGAAACAAAAGCCATTGTTCTTCACCAGCAAACTGATGGCGCAAACGCGCCTCTCCCGTTCGCGAGTACAGTGGTATGAAACCAAAGTGCCATTTCATTTTCGCGCCTGGTTTATGAAAATTCCACCATAATGAGAGCAAAATGTTTCCAAGCGCAAAATGCGAAAAGAGAATTAACGTGTAACGTAAAGGCGTTTGCAGAGAGAAATCATTCAAGTCATTCTTGATGAGGAGAAATTAATGTAAATCTGGGGGACATGGCCTGGAAAATCATGATTTAACGTTTTGTAGTCGGAACGCGTGTTTGGACTGGACAAGAGCGGGGATCGAATTTGCCCAAGTCTTTTTTTTTAAATCAGCCATTAAGTAATTTAGGGAAGCTGCGGAATACTTAACTCTGGGTGACCAGAGGGATTTACTTGCGCGCTTATCACGAATGTGAAGTCGGTGTGAACACGACTGCAGCACCTAGTTCCGTGTTTGGTGAGCAGAACAGACGACATATCACGCAAAATAAGTCACCCCAGGAGATATTTTGCTAATATCCTGTAACTTCACTTCTAATCTTGATAATGGCCTCCATGTGGGACGGAAGAGGACATCGATAACATCATTTTCGGCTGCCCACTGCAATACCTGAATTGTTGCAGTGCGTATTGCTTCACGAACAACTGCTACCAGACCGAAGACACTGCTCCGTGATGACGTTACCAACTTTCAGGGATGGTGAAGAAGGGCAAAAGTATCAATTTGAGGTAAGAGACCCTGGTGTGGAAACGTCTGAGTGGAAAGTTATAATCGAAAATTATTCTGATATCTCTGACTGTGGAATACATGTACCATACTGTTGTTGCTAAAATTGTAGAGTAGTTAACTTTCACAGGTGGTATGGACCAAAAAAAGAGAAAGTCTAGTAAACTCGGTCTCTAAAATACATACATTAACAGCTGTGAGCACATGTTCATCTTCGATACTGTGGAAAACATCTCTTATACTGCAAACTATTTGGTTTCCATATTTTTGGAGGAGGTAGTATAAACCAAAACAAGAAAAAAACATCCAGTAAACATGGTCTCTTAAATTCGTGCCTTAAGAGCTATGAGCACTTGTTAATTCACGCCAATGTGAAATACATCCCTTCCACTGAGCAAGTATCTAAAGCTCTTCAGGTATGCACTTTAGAGCCCATGTTTTTGCTAGACGCCTTTTTCTTCTGTTGGTCCATGCTACCGCCTCTGAAAGCTGCCTACCCTCCAACCTTAGCAACAAATACCGATGCCTGTTTCCCACTTTTGGAGCTATCAGAAAGATTTTTGCTTACAACTTTCTAATCATTCGTTTCCAGCCCAGCGTCGCTTACCTCAGACTGATAGATTTACCCTTCTCCATGATCCCTGTGTGTATTTAACTTCATCACGGAATCACCCTGTGTAGTTGATAATGAAAATGTGATAGTAACCAAAGATTATTGTGCAGAAATGAAAGCAAATGGTTTGGTAAAGCTATAGTTTATGGGGAGACAATAATTCCTCATGTGGTGGAAAATCGATTGTATTGGACAGCGATAACAGTTAAGTAGACCATACAGAAAAAAATTACGAAACCACAGTTGTTCAAATAGTCACTATTCGGTGTATATGCTTTCTTCATTTTCGCTTCTATCTAGATAACACAAGCGATTGTGACTGTTTAATAATGTTATCATTGTCGTTCTGCGAGTCCGTAGCGACTGAGTAGTAGCTAGGTGAAGGTCTAAATCCTTAAATTATTTTTTCTAAATACAAACAATGGTGATGAAAGTAAACAAGTGTAACGCATTACTACTGTGACTGTTCAGTAAACGTTTACAAAGCGCGACATTTTATAGTTGGACATGACCGTAATTCATATACTTGTTAAAATATTTTTTATTGGCACTCAGTGACAACACACGGTTCTCCTGTGCAACACCGACGTCTGAGATGACTCAACCCACACTTGCCAGTGGCTGCAGACTATAACTACACATAAACTTCTGCTTTAGTACTAGAGCTGACTTGTAGTAATGGCTTGCAGCACACGAAACAACTTTAAAAGCCACCTTAACAGTTAGTATCAATAAAAACTGAAATTCTGTGAACTTAATAATCACAAACAAGAAACATGTTGCAGACAGCGGAGTACACGAGAAACATGAGCTACAGCTTGTCATCGTCCGACTTTTGTATGTGCACAGTGAGTGTACTAGTGTGTGCAAACTTAGCTTACCACTTAGTGCGCAAATGGACAAAACATCTGAAATGTCTTCTGAAGCCCAGGGTGTCAACAGACACTCTAAATAAATATGAACCTGGCCCTGTAAGACAGCTAATACTAGGTGCGGATCGTAATAAAAATCATTATAAGTGCTGCTGTCACGTAACTAGAAAGTATGAATTAATAAAAGTGAAAGTTTGGGATATATTCTAGAAAGGCAAAACAGCTATACCCTGTTTTATTCTACATATAATTTATCAACTGTGCTTTCAGGGGTCAAGTGATACACAACAATAATGTTCAATTACTTTTGACATTCAGTAACAAAATATTTCACTCTTGGACATATTGAACTGGCGATTATTAAAATCGGTTTCTCTACACAAACATTTTTTATCATAGGAAAGTATGATTAAAAATCTTTATCAACCCATTTACATCTACGTTGTTGTAGCTGGTCAATGCATTGAGTTGGTGGAGAATAAATTTTACTTTTGTACCAATGAAAAGACTCTCATGTACTCAATGAGAGGGTACGTTAGTACTCTAGCTTTTGATATTCAATGGTAAAAGCGTATGCACGTCGGAGTGAGCAAAATCTAGACTCAACATTTGCTGTGGCCTAATGCGTGATGGTACTTTAGCAAGCTGCATCTGCAGTAGCGTTTTCTCCGTGCTTGATCTGAAACGCTAATTCCCTATTCTGGCCTTGACTGAATTCACTCACTTTCCTGCATTCCATAAAACGTTAATCTTTCCCTAGTTGAAATAATGGCTATTGCACACTCGCTATGGGTTGCAGCGGCATGCACAATTTCTTTGCCTGCAAACATTCCCGCAGTAATAATTACCTACCTCCTTGCTATCTGTTGCTACGATACGTGAAGAGTATCGCCCTCACTTCGCAGAAAGCAAACCTCTCAACGCCCTCGCTATTTTCCACATAGTTGTGCGGTCTGCTGCGAGACGAGAGAGAGAGAGAGAGATCTCAGTTTTAGGTATCAAAATGCTTTTATATAACTGGGAGCTCCCCACCATGTCGCGCCTGCTTCGCCCAGTATGGCTTCAGCCAATCACCATCTCACTAGAGGTGAATTTTATTTTTCTTGCTGGGTAGCAGCCTAGCCCTGTTAATGCCGTGCAGCCACTTACCCTCGGTCCTCGCCGTTTTTACATGAAAAGGAATAATGTATTGTTCTGGCCTTATCCCTTTCTGCGCTGAAGCTCGCCATTCCTTTGTTAAATGGGGTTATCTGATGCCATTAACCACCTGCTCGGTTTGTCTCCAAAATGCGTTTCACTTTAATTTGTTTATTCATACCCCTGTCCATATATTGGTACAGATTGTTTTGTTAGTTTTCGGTTCATGAGATTAACTGCAATTGACTTTTCTGGAGACTAGAAATCTGCTCTGTAGGAATGAGCATGGGTTTCGAAAAAGACGTGTGAAACCCAGCTCACGCTATTCGTCCACGAGGCTCAGAGGGCCATAGACACGGGTTCCCAGGTAGATGCAGTTATTCTTGACTTCCGCAAGGCGTTCGCTACAGTTCCCCAAAGTCATTTAATGAACAAAGTAAGAGCATATGGACTATCAGACCAATTGTGTGATTGGATTGAAGAGTTCCTAGATAACAGAACGCTGCATGTAATTCTCAATGGAGAGAAGTCTTCCGAAGTAAGAGTGATTTCAGGTGTGCCGCAGGGGAGTGTCGTATTCACAATATACATAAATGACCTTATGGATAACATCGGAAGTTCACTGAGGCTTTTTGCGGATGATGCTGTGGTATATCGAGAGGTTGTAACAATGAAAAATTGTACTGAAATGCAGGAGGATCTGCAGCGAATTGACGCATGGTGCAGGGAATGGCAAATTGAATCTCAATGTAGAAAAGTGTAATGTGCTGCGAATACATAGAAAGAAAGATCCTTTATCATTTAGCTACAATATAGCAGGTCAGCAACTGGAAGCAGTTAGTTCCAAAAAGTATCTGGGAGTAGGCATTAGAAGTGATTTAAAATGAAATGATCATATAAAGTTGATCGTGGGTACAGCAGATGGCAGACTGAGATTCATTGGAAGAATCCTAAGGAAATGCAATCCGAAAACAAAGGAAGTTGTTTACAGTACAATTGTTCTCCCACTGCTTGAATATTGCTCAGGAGTGTGGGGTCCGTACCAGATAGAGTTGATAGAAGAGATAGAGAAGATCCAACGGAGAGCAGCGCGCTTCGTTACAGGATCATTTAGTAATCGCGAAAGAGTTACGGAGATGATAGATAAACTCCAGTGGAAGACTTTGCAGGAGAGACGCTCAGTAGCTCGGTACGGGCTTTTGTTGAAGTTTCGAGAACATACCTTAACCGAGGAGTCAAACAGTATATTGCTCCCTCCTAAGTATACCTCGCGAAGAGACCATGAGGATAAAATCAGAGAGATCAGAGCCCACATAGAGGCATACCGAGAATCTTATTTTCCACGAACAATACGAGACTGGAATGGATGGGAGAACCGATAGAGGTACTTAAAGTGCCCTCCGCCACACACCGCCAGGTGGCTTACGGAGTATGGATGTAGATGTAAATGTAAATGTTGATATAATTATTATTTTCTGAGGATCTCATACTGTATCGTAGTGTCATTATGGATCTACCTCATGTAAGGTCTGAAAAATGCGGACGCCTTACAAGCTCTAATCTCAGAGCCAGGAGAGACAGAAAATGTGTACTGTTTCAAAACCGAACACTGGAGATGGCCACTAGAGTTCACGTAATCAAACCACCGGTACGCTAGGTAGTTGACATAAAAATTTAAGATAAAGAAGTCTGATCTGGAAAATTCTGCGGCAAAAGCTTCGAACACAGCAATGATGTGGATAGTTCTCAGTGGTATGTGACACTCAACGAATCATTTTTAGCACCATGTAATATACTGATTAATTATGGACGTAGTTGCTAAGTTGGTAGGATTAGGCAAATGTAAGCAACATTAATCTGTACATCACGAAGGTTGGGGACAGAAACGCAACTAAAACACTGCAGAAGGGATGATGTATACTGAGACATAGATTGTTCTTATGTAAATATCCGTGTTTGAAAGCTAAAGCCGGCCGGGGTGGCCGAGCGGTTCTAGGCGCTACAGTCTGGAACCGCGCGACCGCTACTCTCGCAGTTTCGAATCATGCGTCGGGCATGGATGTGAGTGATGTCCTTAGGTTAGTTAGGTTTAAGTAGTTCTAAGTTCTAGAGGACTGATGACCTCAGAAGTTAAGTCCCATAGTGCTCAGAGCCATTTTTTGGAAGCCATAGTTTACAGTCGATCGTCTCTAGTCGAACTGCACTGTACCTGATTACGTAATATACGGGATGTCTCTCCTAAGACCTGTCAGGCACATTTTCTCGGGTGTTTCGGCTGTCGTTTTTCCAAAGTGTAGCAGGATTCCGCTGAAAAAAATATCGCTCATCGCGTCTTTCAGGCAACGCCCAGTGTCGACGGAAGGCAAAGCTTATCTTTGAAGCGGGATTTTAAGTACCCATTCGATAGAGCGGTCCCACATTACTATACCTCGTTATTCGTTTTATCGGTATGAATTAACAGAGACAGTAAAACACGAAGAATAACAAGCACTCCAGAAGCGGTAGCACAGACCGAGCTCGTGCTGACTGCTACCGCCATGCAGTAACATTGCTCTGTCGCTGGTGGAGTCCTGGTTACACTTCGTGTTTTCAGCTAAACACAGGATGAGGATATGAAGGGGCATGTGGTCAGCACACCACTCTTCCGGCCGTATGTCAGTTTCGGAGACTGGAGCCGATACTTCTCAATCAAGTAGTTTCTAGCTTCTCAGTTTGCCTTACAAGGTCTGAGTGCACCCTACTTGTCAACAGGACTCGGCAGACCGGATGGTCACCCAATTATTCGTGTTTTACTGCTCTGTCAACATATATCGATTAATATACACTACTGGCCATTAAAATTTCTACACCAAGAAGAAATGCAGATGATAAACGGGTATTCATAGGACAAATATATTATACTAGAACTGACATGTGATTACATTTCCACAAAATTTGGGTACATACATACTGAGAAATCAGTACAATGAACAACCACTACTAGCCGTAATAACGGCCTTGAGATGCCTGGGCATTGAGTCAAACAGAGCTTGGATGGCGTTTACAGGTACAGCTGCCCATACAACTTCAACACGATACCACAGCTCATCAAGAGCGTATTGTGACGATCTAGTTGCTCGGCCACCATTGACAAGACGTTTCCAATTGGTGAGAGATATGGAGAATGTGCTGGCCAGTCGAACATTTTCTGTATCCAGAAAGGCCCGTACAGGACCTGCAACATGCGGTCGTGCACTATCCTGCTGAAATGTAGGATTTTGCAGGGATCGAATGAAGGGTAGATGCACGGCTCGTAACATATCTGAAATGTAATGTCAAAGTGTCGTCAACGCGAACAAGAGGTGACCGAGACGTGTAATCAAAGGCACCCCATACCATCACGCCGGGTGATACGCCAGTATGGCGATGACGAATACATGCTTCCAATGAGCGTTCACCGCGATGTCGCCAAACACGGATGCGTCCATCATGATGCTGTAAACAGAACCTAAATTCATCCTAAAAAACGACGTTTTGCCATTCGTGCACCCAGGTTCGTCGTTGAGTACACCATCGCAGGTGCTCCTGTCTGCCATGTAGCGTCAAGGATAACCGCAGCCATGGTATCCGAGCTGATAGTCCATGCTGCTGCAAACGTCGTCGAACTGTTCATGCAGATGGTTGTTGTCTTGCAAACGTCCCCATCTGTTGAGTCAGGGATCGAGATGTGGCTGCATGATGCGTTACAGCCATGCGGAGAAGATGCCTATCATATCTACTGTTAGTGATACGAGGCCGTTGGGATCCAGCACGGCGTTCCGCATTACCCTCCTGAACCCACCGATTCCATATTCTGCTAACAGTCATTGGATCTCGACCAACGCGAACAGCAACGTTGCGATACGATAAACCGCAATCGCGATAGGCTACAATCCGACCTTTATCAAAGTCGGAAACTTGATGGTACGCATTTCTCCTCCTTACACGAGGCGTCACAACAGCGTGTCACCAGGCAACGCCGGTCAACTGCTGGTTGTGTATGTGAAATCGGTTGGAAACTTTCCTGATGTCAGCACGTTGTAGGTGTCGCCACCGGCGCCAACCTTGTGTGAATGCTCTGAAAAGCTAATAATTTGCATATCACAGCATCTTCTTCCCGTCGGTTAAATTTCCCATCTATAGCACCTCATCTTCGTGGTGTAGCAATGTTAATGGCCAGTAGTGTGATATCGTTTTAGACTTATCTGTGACCACTCTTTCGGTTTTGTAACTAAAATCTCGCTTTAATTTTTTTCTTTTTGTCACGGGAGACAAGTTAACGCTTTCCATCGACACTAGCTATAGCATGAAAGACGTGATGAACAGCATTTGATTGAGCTGACGCCAGCTACACATTGTAAAACCGGTATTGCAAATATCTGCCGAAACGCCAGAGAAAATGCGCCTGACGTCTCTTATGAGAGACATTCTGTAGAAAATTTTGGTGTATGTACAAGCAAATGGAAACTGTAGGGAAGCTGACAGGCTGTATCGGCCAAGTGTGCGCGAGGTCTCTAAGGCACACTGTTTCCAAGAGTGTTACAAATTTTAAGGGTAGCCAAGAAAGTGATACCAAGACAATGCCCGAGGAGGACGGTGGACTCTGCGGACTCCTGACTTGGAAGATGTAGTGTTTCACACGTAGATGAGGAGCATTTGATGAGCACTCGATCGGTTGCACGTGAAATGAGTGTGGAGAACAGCGCTGCGTGTTAAGTAATTCGGGAACAGCAGCTACACATCTAGCATTCGTAGAATGTGGACTCCTTAACTCCTGTTGATTAGGACCTCTCGTCATGCGCCGTGTTGAAATAATTGATGCTGCAAAGCTGTACGGATGTTCCACGATCTAAAATGTGCCTCGTACAGGATATTGAACCGTCAAATATCTTAGTCACTGCAGTGTCGAGTATTTAATAGGACATGCACTTAAGAACTGGATAATGTTTTTCAGAGTGGTTGAGCCGCTTTGCATATGCAACATTCTGAAGCAGTGAAAACTTTGATTTCAGAACGTCATATACCGTTTTAAAAAGCCGGTATAAAAATGTTTTAAAGTCACAATTACACCTATCGGATTTTTTTGTGAACTATCTAAGGTATTATACTGTGCAGCTCACAATATTTTTTTGAAATAGTTAAAGAGTATGACTTTGAAGACACAATGAGTAACTTGCTCATTGATTTAATGGGGCGTGTCATATTAGACATGCCGAACAGATTATAGGCTGATTCAGCTTCTGAATGGAGATAAAACGCTCCCTGTGTTACACGGGGTTCAATATTTTATCAGATCCGCATCTTGTTACATATAAATGACTCTCCTCCTTATATTAATTAAGCAGAATAGTCGTCTTCGGTGATGATGCAGGAATCATAATCGAGCTCAGTAGATATGCACTGAAGAGCCAACAAAACTAGTACAACGGCCTAATATCGTGTAGCTCTCAGAAGTCCGCAACACGACGTGGCATGGACTCTACTAATGTCTGAAGTAGTGCTCGAGGGAACTGACATCATCAGTGCTGCAGGGCACTCCACAAATCCGTAAGAGAGAGAGGGGGGGAGAGGTCTCTTCTGAACAGCACGTTGCAAGGCTCACGTCTGTGGAGTTTGGTGGCCAACAGAAGTGTTTAAACTCATAAGAGTGTTCCTGGAGCCATTCTGAAGCAATTCTGGACGTGTGGGGTGCCGCATTGTCCTGCTGGAATTGCCCAAATCCGTCGGAATGCAAAATGGACATGAATGGATGTAGGTGATCAGACAGGATGCTTACGTACGTCCAGCTGCACACATCGCACTCCATTACAGAGCCTCCACCTGCTTAAACAGTCCTCTGATGACATGCAGGGTTCATGGATTCATGGGGCTGTCTCCATACCCATACACGTCCATCCGCTCGATAAAATTTGAAACGTGACTCCTCCGATCAGCCAACGTTTCCTATCATCAACAGTCCATTGTCGGTGTTGTCGGGCCCACGCGAGGCGTAGAGCTTTGTGTCGTACAGTCAGTCATCAATGGTAGACGAGTGGGCCTTCAGCGCCGAAAGCCCATATCGACTTTATTTCTTTGAATGGTTCGCACGCTGACACTTGTTGATAGCCCAGCATTGAAATCTACAGCAATTTGCGGAAGAGTGCACTTCTGTCACGTTGAAGGATTCTCTTCAGTCATCTTTGGTCCCTTTTCTTGAAGGATCTTTTTCCGGCCGCAGCGATGTCGGAGATTTGATGTTACTAATTATTGGCATGTAAATGCGTAATAATGTAACACACATACTATTAAATACAGTATTGACGAGACTTTTTTCGATTGCATCACTCTCAGATTTCAACAGTATGTTTTTTTTTCCCCATAGGTTCGTGATCATGTTGTACCTTGGAACAGTTTTTAACATTTGCAAAAACCTTACGTTTTCGGAGTAATTCTTGTAATTTCAGAAAAAAAGACTACAGCACTCATAAAGTGAATGTTGTCATTTCAAAATGTAGTAAGAAAATATATAACATTTCTTTTGCAGGGCTGGCTAGAGGAGAAAGTCCGAAAAATGTTCCAAGGTTCAACACTCTCCCCTATTAGACGAAATACTGAAGAGAATCAGCACTAAATTTAACGAAGATTTTGATTAATGTAAAAGTCTATCATGTGTTCAGCATGTTGTCAGGTTTTCACTCACAATTTGTGTCATGTACCCGGTGTCCAGAGAAGTTGTTCTAGATTTCAAAATTAAATATCTCGAAAAGTAAGATCTATAAAGGAGTGCAACAAACAGTATATTTATTGTGAAGGCTATAAGAATTTTACACAGAAGTTATGCAGGAGTCTAGAAATAATTCGAAATGCTGCTAACGTATGGTGCTGCAGTCATAATACGTAGTGCTAATAAATAGTTGACCGCAGCTCAGAGCGATCAGTTCCACCGCTGAAATGCGAAATGAGGCTGGCATACCAAAGGAAGAGTTTGAAGTCATGTATTGCATTGAGTAATGAATTTTACTGGTACTGGAATAACACAGTCCTACGGCAATTTCCAAACACGATTTAATGTTCCAAAAGGACCCGAGCTCTTCACCAAATTCCAACGGACAGACAGAGTTATTAATGAACGATACTCCTGAAAATTTACGACGATTTATGGAATTATTCACCAAAACCCAAAAATAGTAAAACTGAGCCTACATATGTTTCCATTCAAAATCGAAAGCCATCAGGCCATACATGTCCGAGCTCTATACGACAGACTGTTGGCTCTGCGGGCCAGATTCTCACAGTAATGGATAATGAAGGATTTATTGTTGGCTACGTCTGGTTCACAGATGAAGCACACGTCCATCTGAATGGAGTCCTGAGTAAACATAATTACGATTTTGGGGTTCAGAAAATCCCCATTTATGTGAAGAATACCACTGTATTCTCCCGTAGTTACTCTTTGGGCTGCAGTATGCAGCAGAGGCACTGTTGACCATTTTTCCATGCGAAAAACGATCACTTGTGAGCGATACGTTGCCATATTGGAACAATTTGTCGCCACACAGCTAACGCTGGAGGATCGATCAAGCACCGAGTAGTCCATTGGAAATTGGGCCAGACTACATCACACCGAACAGGTGTTTCGCTCTCTTGATAAATAATTCGGGATAGAGTCACTGCTTTGAATTACTGCAAATTTAGTGGCGCGGGGATGGTTGTCTCCGTATTGTCCCGACTCCTCCTTGTGACTACGATATTGGAATGCCTGTGTTATTCTGATGACGATGCACTGCGGCGACGAAAGCTGTTAGGAAACACATCAAATGAATTCGCAATTATATCGTCAACCATACGCCTACGATCAGTATTCGCACATCCATTATGTGTATTCTCGTACAGATCAAACGACGAAGTTCGTATCTGGCCGTGAGTCGTGTATAGATACCCAAATGATAAGGCGACCGCTCGCGATGAGCGGGAAATCCGGGTTCGAGCCCCGGTCCGGCACAAATGTTCAGTGTCGTCATTCCATTCTTCAGCCGATGATGTTCATTATTCACAATTGCGAATTCAACCGATATGCCTTGTGATTACTGTGTGAAGGCACATTGAAAGACGCTCTCTATCAAATCCATACCACCACGCTGGACGAGCTTGAATCGACGCTCTGTGTGGCATCTGAATGCATTTCCTTTGAGACATTACAGAATGTGTTAGTAAATTTCATTTTTAGTTTGCGCCACTTCTGTACTGCGAGTGGTGGACATTTAGAAAAAATTATAAATGGGTTGTAAAGACTATTTGCAAAGGACTAGTTTAGTTATGTTTGCTGATACTGCACGAGCTCCGCAGCGTGCAAACGCCATCTGCTATCAGCATTTCGAAGTACTTCGAAGCTTCTGTACAATTTTTTTATAAAATTCTTACAGCTTACACAATAAACATACCTTTTGTTGCTCTCGTCTATTGATCTTAGTTTTCGACCTATTTAATCTTGAAATCAGGGACTCCTTCGCTGGACGCCGTGTATCAGTGTTGCTTTCCACGACCTGAGTACGTTTCAGTATCATACTTTTGGGTGCGTGACTGCATCATGTCGTAGATGAAACAACCAAATATTGCAGGTAGCCTCCGGCCAGGTAACTATTTCTGATGTCCAACATTTTGACAAATATTACAGGTAGCCTCCGCCCAGGTAACTATTTCTGATGTTTCGTCGCAGCTGTGAACCTGCTACCAGGCTCTATTCCTATAGTTGTCCCCTAGGAAGGGTGACTTGGCATTCAATGAGTGTAGTAGATGACAGAATCAGAATGTAAACGGACGAAGAGATAGTTACTGGAAATATCTGAATCATTTTCTTCCTCGATAACGTCGGCGGTTATGGTCGAAGCTGCCGTTGTAACGTTTCCCGGTGTCGCTTGAAACCTGTCGATTCTTCGTGTTTTTATGGCACACGAACTGTCACCTTCAGAAGCACAGTCGGCATCCACCAGCAACGAAGACAACGAGGGGTTGTAATCGTCATCACGGTCCATGTTAATCAACCAGGCCGTTTTACTGTGTAGACGGCCTCTCTGGTATTCCTACTCATGATAAACGGCTACCTGGCTGAAACGAGTAGGTGTCTAAGTTGCCTGGGACTGCCGCACTTGTCTTCCTGTTCCGTCACTTCTTACTTATTCCTTTGACCAAGTTGTAAGTAGCACTCGTGCTGTGCGGTACGTTTGAATTTGGTTCAGCTCCATTCGCCAATTTAGAGCACTTCACATTCGAAGCTAAGCTCGTAGACTCCTGAAGTTTGGAGCTTGTCGACAGTATTTTTAGTGGAATGTAGTGTAGCTCTGATTTCGTTTTTGCTGCTGTGCGCTGGTTTGACATCCACTCGCCATTGAGTCTCACCAACCTCATCAAGTATTCCAAGCAATAGCTATTTGATCCACCTTCCCTTTGGTCTTGTCTTTCAGTTGATGCACCTGCTATGTGACTACTACAGGTAGAGGGACTATGCAGTTGCAGCTGCCACGTTATCATCCTAGTGGCCTGCAACAGTAGTCAAAAAGTTTCCAATTGTATTTAAATCATATTGCCGTAACACACCCAGAAAATTCTATTGAGAAAAGCATTATACGACGATAAGTCAATTATTATTCGCAAAGTAGTTATAAAATTTTATTGTAATCAAATAGGAAACTAACAAGAACATCATTTTTTGACATAATCTCCTTGCGTTTCAACGCACTTGGTCCCTCGTTGTACAAGCTTCCTGATGCCTTCATAAAAGAAGGTCCTCGGTTGAGCTGCGAGCCAGGAATGCACCGCTCCTTTCACTTCTTCGTCCGTGGAAATTCAATGACCCCTTAATGGCTGTTTGAGTGGACCAAACAAGTCAGAAGGGGTCAAGATCGGGACTATATGGAGGATGATCCAGTACTTCAAGTTTGAGTTTCTGGAGCGTTTCAGCAGTGAGGGCAGCAGTAGCGGGCGAGCATTGCCGTGTAACAACATAATACGTTTTGACAGCAATCCTCGGCGTTTGCTTTGAATTGCAGGCTTTAGCGTGGCAGTAAGCATCTCACTGTAACGTACACTGCTTATTGTTCTGTCCCTTTCCCATAATGTTCCAGTACTGGACCCTGTGCGTCCCAAAAAACTGTAAGCATCAGTTTCCCAGCGGATGTTTGGGTCTTGAACTTTTTCTTGCACTGCGAATTTGGATGTTTCCATTCCATACTCTACCGTTTACTCTCCAGCTCGTAATTATGGATACATGTTACGTCAGCAGTAATGATCCTGTCTAAGAAGTTGTCCTCTGCGTTACCATAGCAGTCGAAATGTTCTTCAATAGTTAATCGTCTGTCTAAGAGAATCATATAATTTGAACGCTCAATGGTTTCTTCATTTGTGGCCGCAAATAGTTGTCCCGCTCCTTCATCGTGCATAACATTTGTGCGACCATTTAAGAATTTTTCAATCCATTCGTAGACACTCCGTTGTGGCAAAACACTATTCCTGTACTGTACCGAAAGTCTTCGATGAATTTCGGCCCCTGATACGCCTTCCGACCACAAAAAACGGGTCACTGAACATAGATCTTCTTTGGTTCAAATCGACAGTAGACCAGCCATGATTAACAGCACGGCAGCGATAACGAAACTAACGTAGCAGCTTGAAAATTGCAAAGATATAACAACAAATAAACAATGTATGTGTCATCAATGTAAAACGACAGTGCTACCAAAATAAACAAATATATAACTAAATTGAGGATAATAATTCACTTACACTCGTATATGTAGGCCACATGACTCGTTTCATACTCGAATAGATTACACGAAGTATTAGAATATTTTAACTTATACTGCTATGGCTTTTTCTTTATGTGTAGCGCTGATTAAATAACAAACTGTATACTAAAAAGCTTTTAGTTACAGTTAACTTAATTCTTCTCGTCGACTATACTATTTGGAATTACTGTCGATTACATACACTCCTGGAAATGGAAAAAAGAACACATTGACACCGGTGTGTCAGACCCACCATACTTGCTCCGGACACTGCGAGAGGGCTGTACAAGCAATGATCACACGCACGGCACAGCGGACACACCAGGAACCGCGGTGTTGGCCGTCGAATGGCGCTAGCTGCGCAGCATTTGTGCACCGCCGCCGTCAGTGTCAGCCAGTTTGCGTGGCATACGGAGCTCCATCGCAGTCTTTAACACTGGTAGCATGCCGCGACAGCGTGGACGTGAACCGTATGTGCAGTTGACGGACTTTGAGCGAGGGCGTATAGTGGGCATGCGGGAGGCCGGGTGGACGTACCGCCGAATTGCTCAACACGTGGGGCGTGAGGTCTCCACAGTACATCGATGTTGTCGCCAGTGGTCGGCGGAAGGTGCACGTGCCCGTCGACCTGGGACTGAACCGCAGCGACGCACGGATGCACGCCAAGACCGTAGGATCCTACGCAGTGCCACTTCCCAGCAAATTAGGGACACTGTTACTCCTGGGGTATCGGCGAGGACCATTCGCAACCGTCTCCATGAAGCTGGGCTACGCTCCCGCACACCGTTAGGCCGTCTTCCGCTCACGCCCCAACATCGTGCAGCCCGCCTCCAGTTGTGTCGCGACAGGCGTGAATGGAGGGACGAATGGAGACGTGTCGTCTTCAGCGATGAGAGTCGCTTCTGCCTTGGTGCCAATGATGGTCGTATGCGTGTTTGGCGCCGTGCAGGTGAGCGCCACAGTCACGACTGCATACGACCGAGGCACACAGGGCCAACACCCGGCAGCATGGTGTGGGGAGCGATCTCCTACACTGGCCGTACACCTCTGGTGATCGTCGAGGGGACACTGAATAGTGCACGGTACATCCAAACCGTCATCGAACCCATCGTTCTACCATTCCTAGACCGGCAAGGGAAGTAGCTGTTCCAACAGGACAATGCACGTCCGCATGTATCCCGTGCCACCCAACGTGCTCTAGAAGGTGTAAGTCCACTACCCTGGCCTGCAAGATCTCCGGATCTGTACCCCATTGAGCATGTTTGGGACTGGATGAAGCGTCGTCTCACGCGGTCTGCACGTCCAGCACGAATGCTGGTCCAACTGAGGCGCCAGGCGGAAATGGCATGGCAAGCCGTTCCACAGGACTACATCCAGCATCTCTACGATCGTCTCCATGGGAGAATAGCAGCGTGCATTGCTGCGAAAGGTGGATATACACTGTACTAGTGCCGACATTGTGCATGCTCTGTTGCCTGTGCCTATGTGCCTGTGGTTCTGTCAGTGTGATCATGTGATGTATCTGACCCCAGGAATGTGTCAATAAAGTTTCCCCTTCCTGGGACAATGAATTCACGGTGTTCTTATTTCAATTTCCAGGAGTGTATTTCCTCGACAGAGATACCTTCTTAATCTAAATGGACTCTCATCTGTAACTCCGTCTCATATACAGTGAAGCGCCAAAGAAACTGGTACTGGGATGAGTATTCAAATACAGAGATATGTCAACAGGCAGAATACGGTGCTGCGGTCGGAAACGCCTACATAAGGCAACAAGTGTCTGGTGCAGTTGTTAGGTCAGTTACTGTAGCTAAAATGACAGATCATCAAGATTTAAATGAGTTTGAACGTGGTGTTATAATCGGCGCACGAGTGATGGGACACAGCATCCCCGAGGTACTGGTGAAGAGGAGATTTTCCCGTACGACCATTTCACGAGTGTACCGCAAATATCAGGAGTCCGGTAAAACATCAAATCTCCAACATCGCTGTGGCCGGAAAAAGATCCTGCGAGTACGAGACCAACGGCGACTGAAGAGAATCGTTGAACGTGACAGAAGTGCAACCCTTACGCAAATTGCTGCGGATTTCCGTGCTGGACCATCAACAAGTGTCTGCGTGCAAACCATTCAACGAAACATCATCGATATGGGCTTTTGGAGCTGAAGGTTCACTCGTGTACCCTGGATGACTGCATGACAGTCTGTGACCGTGCGACCGCTACGGTCGCAGGTTCGAATCCTGCCTCGGGCATGGATGTGTGTAATGTCAAAAAATGGTTCAAATTGCTCTGAGCACTATGGGACTTAACTTCTGACGCCATCAGTCCCCTAGAACTTAGAACTACTTAAACCTAACTAACCTAAGGACATCACACAAATCCATGCCTGAGGCAGGATTCTAACCTGCGACTGTAGCGGTCGCGCGGTTCCAGACTGTAGCGCATAGAACCGCTCGGCCACCACGGCCGGCGTGTAATGTCCTTAGGTTAGTTAGGTTTAAGTAGTTCTAAGTTCTAGGGGACTGATGACCTCAGATGTTAAGTCCCATAGTGCTCAGAGCCATTAGATTTTTCTGAACTGCACGACAGAAAGCTTAAGCCTGGCCTGGGCCCTTCAACACCGACATTGGGCTGTTGATGACTGGAAACATGTTGCCTGGTCGGACGAGTCTCGTTTCTAACTGTATTCTGCGCGTGGATGTGTACAGGTATGGAGACAACCTCATGAATCCATGGACCCTGCATGTCATCAGGGGACTGCTCAAGCTGGTGGAGGCTCTGTAATGGTGTGGGACGTGTGCAGTCGGAGTACGTAAGCAACCTGTCTGATCATCTGCACCCATTCATGTCAATTGTGCATTCTGACGGACTTGGGCCATTGCAGCAGGACAATGCGACACCCCACACGTCTAGAATTACACCCCACACGCCCAGAATTGCTACCGAGTTGATCCAGGAACACTCTTTTGAGTTTAAACACTTCTGCTGGCCATCAAACTCCCCAGACATGAACATTATTGAGCATACCTGGGATGCCTTGCAACTTGCTGTTCAGTAGAGATCTCTACCCCCTCGTACTCTTACAGATTACGGACAGCCCTGTAGCATTCATGGTTTCAGCTCCCTCGGGCACTACTTCAGACATTGGTCGAATCCATGCAATGTCGTGGTGTGGCACTTCTGCGTGCTCGCGATGGCTCTACACGATATTAAGCAGGTGTACCAGATTCTTCCGCTCTTAAGTGTATATTCTATTCAAAATTAAATATCGAAGGGTCTGTCGTCCCAATACACACGTTAACCATTTGATAACACTAAGTATCAGCAAGGTGCTTCTATATCTACAGCATAATGAATTTTCCATAGCTTGTTATAGTTAAACAAGTAATTGACACAAAGGATTTGTTCATTATGGTTCTAAATGTAAAACGTGCTGTATCAAGGTATGATAAGAAGTGTGCTTAAATACGTTTAGATTATGGTGGAACTCACAGTGAGTAAAAAGCGCACTCGAAATTTCCAGTGCACTGGGCTTGTGTTCTTACCCAAAATCCACAGGAGTTTAACGCAATGATGAACACCCTATTAGACGTCAGAAGACAAAGCCCCTTAATAACACCAGATACATACAAGTAAAACGAAGTTTGAAGAATACAAAAATTAATAAACCATTTGATTTCTACTGAATTCTTGATTCGAATTGAGTGTCTGTTTAGATCCGAAAGTAATATGTCGAGTGAGCATCTTTGGAAGAAATCACACAGTGTTAAGTGTGGTTTTCTTATTTACACCCATGTTTACATATCTCTACGTCGTCAGTATAATGCAGGAGCTGCTTTTTATCTAGTTCACTCTTATTAGTCTATCTCGGAATTTCCCAACGGTGAACAACATTGGTCTGTTAAAATTATGTAGCTTAAAAATATACAGTGCTTCTCCAAATGACGTGAAGGAATACGAATAGATCAACGACAGCTGCGCACATGTAATCAGAGCACGGAGATGTCTTAAATACTAACGGAGTTTTGTGTGAAATTATTACAACAAATTGACTATTTTAATTCCTAACGTTCATTGGCAAATATATAATGAGTACACGCACGTTTATTTGTGGCTAAAATGTATTTTCAAACCACTGGCAACAATTATTAATAAACTGAAATTGATATAAGTATGAAGTGACAATTAGTGTGCCCTTTATTTTATTTTACCTAGTTATGCATATAAAACCCGCTGAGTTTAAACTGATAGCTGATGATCACACAGTCCAATATAGTAGAAAAGATTAAGACAGGAGTACTGACACGGAAAACGAATGCAGATACACAAGCACATAATTCCATTGTTCTAATTACTGCGATACTTATCTCGACACAGAAGTTGTTTTACCTGTTTCTCTTCGAGCGACGCGGGAGGACCTGTTTTCGCGTTAAGAACTCTCTTTCGTTGCAGAAAGTGAAGGCTATACACACAATTAACTCGTCAGCCGTAATACAGCTTCACTGGAATATCGTTGATCGTATTATCTGAAAAATCTCCTAAGACTTTCGCCGTCAGTGTGTAGTACAAAGGATTGTAATCTAGTACTTCTCTCTAGAAATTGAATCTCTCCGTGGGGGAGCTAATTATCGTCCATTTTTATGGTTAAAGACAACTCTGTAAGGCCATGAAAAAATGAAGGACTGGGATACCGGGAGACTGCAAAACCCGAGTTATTTCAAGCAGGAAAAGTATGTAAGGTAATCAATTGTCGAGGAGTCGGAAAAACTTCATATACTTATCAGAATAATAGAAGTGGGTGTGTTTCGGAATACAACTACTTTGTGAGTTTGTAACACGTCGATGATTGTTAACTATTGTATTAAGAAAGTAGATGTGCAACATGCTAGGCGGTCTATCAAGTACTGGCACGTGCAATGGAACGAGAAGAGTTTAGGGAAAACTGTAGATTTCTGTGACTCTTAAAGAGGTCAGATCGTTGTAGCAGGATTACTTCCAATAAGTTTGTCGAAGTACCAACGGATTAAGAATATTCAAACGCTACAAAAACAATGAAATATAACTGTGGACGACAACTAATCCTCAACGACCTGAATCGAGGACTATAGGAGATAACTGTCGCAAAGAACCGTGATACTCAAGTGCCACAAGCTACGTAAGAGTTCATTCAAAGTCTCGAACAGTATGTTACAATACTCACTATCCAAATCTCTCATCATCTCTAGAAACTGGTTACCAGATCGCAAATTGGGCCAAGGCCCTGCATCATATAGCTTCTACGAATATGGTACAATGAGTCAATCTTTAAACACCCTGGCTGCTGCTCTCTGACGTTAAACATGGTTGTAGTTCTACGGTGGTGTGGCTCAAAGCTTCATTTTAAACTATTGCTACGAATGAGCGAGAATAATTACGGACAGAAGTATGTGGGTATTTAAAATGACTATTTTGTGGTACGAGTGTTCTATCTGAGTGGTTTCGCAAAACACGCGGATGTAACTGACCACCTGGCGGGGTTGGCCCTGTGAGGAGCGAACATCTGTCGTTGGTAACAGAACACAGTATTAGGTTCAGATTTTCAGGTTTGGCCATAATGTTGCCTAGGAACTCGTATTCGAACTGTAGTATCTGAAGGCATCTACAAAGGTGCAGTTTCCTCAAAATGTAAATCCCCAGCAATACAGATATCCAGCAATTTTCATCTGTGTTGCCCCTTACTTGTCAGTCAATTTTTGCGTCATAAACCGGGATACAGATGTTTAGTCTACGCAGTTCTATGAATGATGGCGTCAACACTGACTATGCTAATACCCAGTTTCTCTGATATCAACTGATATACACGATAAACGTGTCAATTGAACAAAAGACTGCAGGGACAGATAAACAATATTAACGTTTATTAGTTTACATAACAGCCATATATGGCTTTTTAATTAACTTCGTTTTCCATATAGAAGGCGTTGTTGAAGAGAAATTTAAACTACGATAGAAATCACTTCACCTATCTGTCAAACATTTCATTTGTATGAACAGATCATATCAAAGAGTTTTATAGTGGTCTGTTAAACTCTTCTCCATGTCAAAATTAGATTCGCAGAATGGAAGCTCAGATCATTTTTGATTCCAGTATTGTGTTTTGGAATACCTCAGGTAGTTGTTGGTAAATTTTCCTGTTGTATAGACGTGGTCCATGGAACTTTTTCGTTTATGACATTTCGTCCAAAACTATATTGGATATCTTCATGTGCGCTCATCGTTCGGCCGGCCGGTGTGGCCGAGAGGTTCTACGCTCTTCAGTCTGGAACCGCGCGACCGCCACAGTCGCAGATTCGAATCCTGCCTCTGGCATGGATGTGTGTGATGTCCTTAGGTTTAAGTAGTTCTAAGTTCTAGGGGACTGATGACATCAGATGTTAAGTCCCATAGTGCTCAGAGCCATTTGCACCATTTTTGAACCTATTGGGAGGTGAGACGATCAATTCATGCTGCGAAGAACGCGGTTGGCCGCTGACAGATCCAAAACCTCAACCAGGCTTGCACTTCCTCGTCTGACACCAACGCCCACGCATGTCTTTCTTCAGGTCGCCAAATACGTGACCATCATACGGAGGAAGATCCTGGCTGCATGGATGATGTTGCGGCGCTTACCAGCCAAATCTCTGATGTGTAGCCTTCGTCCGATTGGCAGTCCGACACAGTACTGTGCTTTTTGACTTTTATGGTGCGTCGCAGTTTCTGCAAAGTGTCTTGATAGAACTGCCCACTGATAATGGTTCCGCGCTCGAGAGCTCGAAGAGCAGAAGACCTCTGGAGTCAAAGAAGAAGGTTGTCATTACCTTGCAGGAAATTGTGTCAACAGCTTTGACGGGAGAGATGTGGGATGTATCCTCTGCTGGCTTTGCAGTTTGCCCTCGGGCTGTCGTAATGTTGTCAGATGGAACATCCTGTTGCAGTATAAATCCCGCCGCCATACTGCCAGTCTGACGAAGGCTGCGTTTGAGCGATTTGGTTGGGAAACAATGGAACATTCGCCGTACAGCCTAGATCTTTCATCATGTTTCACATCTTTGGCGATCTGAGGAAAGACATGCGTGGACATCGGTTTCATTCGGACGAGGAAATGCAAGAGCGGGTGCAGTTGTGGAGATTCAGCCACTGACCGCGCTCTAAAAAACGGGAACTGATCGTCTCGTCTCTCAATGGGATAAACGTCTCAACACGTGTAGTGATTATTTTTGAATGATGCCATTCCATGGTGCTGTTGTGAGCGAAGTTCGGTTTTCATTTGACTGTCCCTCATAATATTCAGACACTTTACGGTAATTGATGACAGCCAAAACAGTTGCAGGATAAATATTTATTAAAATTCTTGACCAAGGTTTCGGTATATACAAATACACCTTCATCAGAAGTAAAAAATCATAAACAGGAAGACACATTTATTAGCAAAAATTTGTCATCGGAAAAAAAGAAAAAAAAAATAACAAAAAAAACAACACTAAAGCTTAAGTAACCGTAAAATTACCAGAGTAATACAAGCACACAATGTTTTAGTTACTTACTAAAATTACATCCTGCAATGGAAATTAATAAAACAATTATGCCAAAGGCGTCGTCAATAGTTAAGACATCATCTCCATTTGTACAACATGATTATGGACACAGGGTCAATGCGAACACAGTTTAGCACCAGTACTTCGCCTATGAACATCGTGACGAGAGTGTGAAAGCACTAGGGCAGATGGTTTCGCCGAGAGAGGGCACTTGTGGTATGTGCCAGACACTCGCGCATATTAAAATCCATGGATGCATACACAAGCGCATCAAAATTATTATAAGTAGTGCTAATTCAAACCTTCTGTCTTAATAAATAAAATACATCAGGCCATTTAAAAACATCTATGTAAAACAGAAAATATGGAATCAATTTACCTGTGTCCTAGTGTCAAACAGATGAAGCTTGCGCTATGGAACACATCTAACGAGAGAGGTCACTAGTGTAACGCGCGAGAATCTCGCGTAACGTTTTATTGTAACATTTTGGTTGTTTTCGCTAGTATGTATTTTACCGCTTACGTTACGCAAGATTCTCGCTCATTACACTAGTGCTAAGTTTTTGCTAATGAAAGTGTTTCCTCTTCAGGATTTTTTACTTCTGATGAAGGTATATTTATATATACCGAAACCTTGGTCAAGAATTTTAATAAATCTTTATCCTTCAACTGTTTTGGCTGTCATCATTCACCGTGAAGAATTTCAACAGTTGCTGTTTCAGCCATGTTTAAAATCTTGAAATATTCAGATAATTTATCTGAGAGATATGTTACTTTTCTTGGTAGTCTGATGTGCCTTAAGGAAACTGCAGCAACTTCCTTACAGCTGTGAACTTTGTTTTGATCGTGGGCGTGGTGACTGGGATGTCCGACGGAGAGGGTCGGAGGGAGGGCGGAGTGAGACGAATGAACAGTAGCTTAGGCAAAGCACATTCCACGGCCGGCGTTGTGCGAGAGAGGGAAGAACCCCGTGGCGCGTGGTCTGGCTCACTCACGGCCGGCGGGTGCCCTCGCGCTTGTCAGATCTGTTTCCTGTGACCTCGCGCTGGACGAACCGTCCTACCGACTCGCTAGCAGCCTGCCCCACGAGTAGGATTAGAACGCAGTGCCGGTGCGCGCCTGCGTTCGTGATGTGTACGACCTTGGAAAGGTGAGCAGGTATGTAATATAACGGCACAGTCCGATTTAATGGCCTATACCGGCGACAGTGAGTACAGCTGAGGCGAAAAAAACACCTCACACCTACCTCTGCTCGCGAACAGCTGACCTCACCGTCTGCAGGCGAGCCTTATGCAAGAAGCTAGGCGCACCGACTTTTTTTCCCTCCTCTCGTATGCTCGTACATTCATTTTAGATATGACTTATCGCTTCTGTGCTAAGGTCGAGACGTAAGAAGGCCGTTAAGTGTAGACGCCAACAGCTGAGATTGGGCTTACTGTTTTGAGCACTTCTTTACATAATTTTGCGTCAGTCAGGACTTCGTGACAATGCGCTGTGGCAAAACAGGTGCTCAGCATAAGTTTAATATGCAGTAAATGTGAATGTACGCTACTGATAAACATAAGGACAACTGGTAAGCAAATCGCGTCTTTATCCCAGAAGAAAGGCGTAAAGTTAATTTTAAGTGCTCCATAAGCGTTAAGTACCTCTACACATCAAAATATTGTACCGATATCATGGTGCTAACGAAATAATGTGCTCGCTGTGCAAAAATACTTGCTGAGAATACTGAATTTAATAGTTGGCAGGAATTTGGTAACTCCAATTATTAAAATAAAATAATCGAATAATAAAATTTATTCTTCATGTTATAGCTTACAGCGCTATTTACTTCCATTTTTGGAGAAACCAATGAAACGGGTACAATGCAGTTTGGCCGGCCGCGGTGACCGAGCGTGTCTAGGCGCTTCAGTCCGGAACCGCGTGACTGCTACGGTCGCAGGTTCGAATCCTGCCTCGGGCATTGATGTGCGTGATGTCCTTAGGTTAGTTAGGTTTACGTAGTTCTACGTTCTAGGGGACTGATGACCTCAGATGTTAAGTCCCGTAGTGCTCAGAGCCATTTGAATCATTTGAACAATGCAGTTTGAACTTAACACACTTAACGCAGCAAACGCACAATAGAGGCAATCGTGCCAATTTACTGACCTGCATTGTAAGACGACTTCTAAACACACATTTTAGACTTAGGACCTATACTCGTTAATTTCGGGACAGGTAGGAATATTCACTTTTCCCTGTTCTTCACCATGTCCATACTTACCTGCTTCGTAACGCAACTTTACACATTAGTAGGCTGTTTCTGTGTCTTGAAAGGCATGACCTTAACCGATTCAAATATTTTCGCTTATTATTATAGGATAGCTGTTGCCATGTATTGATTAAGTTTGCAGCTGCCTATAGTTTATGGAGTGCTTGGAGCTTGTAAAAACGGGAGGAACACTGGGCGGTAAACAGACTTGGAATGTGACATCAAGCTCTACATCCCAGACTTTATAAGTATCTGTGCAATGAATCGACATTATGGCCGTGTATCCTGTTTGAATGTTTCAACTCAGATAACTGAGTCCAATCGGACTTGCCATATCTTCGTTAAGTTTGCAGCTGCCTAAAGTTTTTGAAATTCAAAAATGGTTCAAATGGCCCTGAGCACTATGGGATTTAACTTCTGAGGTCATCAGTCCCCTAGAACTTAGAACAACTTAAACCCATCTAACCTAAGGACATCACACACATCCATGCCCGAGGCAAAATTCGAACCTGCGACCGTAGCCGTCTCGCGGCTCCAGGCTGTAGCGCCTAGAACCGCTCGGCTACTCCGGCCGGCTTTTAAAGTTCTTGGAGCTTGTAAAAATGGGAAGAACACTGAGTGGTAAACAGACTTGGAATGTGACATCAAGCTTTTACATCCAGACTTCATAAGTACCAGTGTAATCCATCTACATCATGGCCGTGTATCCTGTGAGAATGTTTCAATTGAGATAATTGAGTCCAATCGGGCCAGGACGGTAGCGGTCCACATGATCTGGCTTATAGCTAGAGAAAATGTACCTTATTGCACTTCGAACATTGTTTCTGAGAAGTGGCAGATTCAGGCAAGCACAAGCTCAATTATCTCTCTGATGGGCCGAAGAAAATAAGTAATACGGGCAGCTGAACTCTAAAGTGTTTCTTTTGGCAGGAAACCAGAGCGTTGCAGATATTAATATGCGCTTGCAGAATGTCTACGGAGACCTAGCTGTGAACGAAAGCACTCCGACTCGTTGGGCGAGGCGTCTGTCATCACCGCAACGGGGTAGTGCAAACTTGTTCGATCTTCTGTGTGCCGGCCGGCCGCACACAGCTGTGACTACCACCGTCATACTTGAGCAAAAGATCTTGCTCAAAACCCAAGGAAATTCTGGTCTTACGTAAAATCGTTAAGCTGGTCGAAGGCTTCCATCCAGTCACTCACTGACCAGTCTGGTCTGGCAACGGAAGACAGCAAAACGAAAGCTGAAATTTTAAATTTAGCATTTGAGAAATCTTTTACGCAGGAGGATCGTACAAACATATCGCCGTTTGATTCTCGTACAGATTCCCGTATGGAGGACATAGTGATAGACATCCCTGGGGTTGTGAAGCAGCTGAATGGGTTGAAAATAAATAAATCGCCAGGTCCTGATGGGATTCCAATTCGGTTTTACAGAGAGTATTCTACTGCATTGGCTCCTTACTTAGCTTGCATTTATCGCGAATCTCTTGCCCAACGTAAAGAACCGAGCGACTGAAAAAAAGCACAGGTGACGCCTGTATATAAGAAGGGTAGAAGGATGTATCCTCAAAATTACAGACCAATATCCTTAACATCGGTTTGTTGCAGGATTCTCGAACATATTCTCAGTTCGAATATAATGAATTTCCTTGAGATAGAGAAGTTGCTGTCCATGCATCAGCACGGCTTTAGAAAGCATCGCTCCTGCGGAACGCCCTATTTTCACATATCTTGCGAACCATGGATGAAGGGTATCAGACGGATGTCATATTCCTTGACTTCCGGAAAGCGTTGGCTCGGTGCCCCACTGTAGACTCCTAACTAAGGTACGAGCATATGGTATTGGTAGCCAAATATGTGAGTGGCTCGAAGACTTCTTAAGTAATAGAAAACAGTACGTTGTCCTCGATGGTGAGTGTTCATTGGAGGTGAGCGTATCATCTGGAGTGCCCCAGGGAAGTGTGGTAGGTCCGCTGTTATTTTCTATCTACATAAATGATCTTTTGGATAGGGTGGATAGCAATGTGCGGCTGTTTGCTGATGATGCTGTGGTGTACGGGAAGGTGCCGTCGTTGAGTGACTATAGGAGGATACAAGATGACTTGGAAAGGATTTGTGATTGGTGTAAAGAATGGCAGCTAACTCTAAATATAGATAAATGTAAATTAATGCAGATGAGTAGGAAAAAGAGTCCCGTAATGTTTGAAAACTCCATTAGTAGTGTAGCGCTTGACACAGTCACGTCGATTAAATATTTGGGCTTAACATTGCAGAGTGATATGAAGTGAGACAAGCATGTAATGGCAGTTGTGGGGAAGGGGGATAGTCGTCTTCGATTCATTGGTAGAATTTTGGGAAGATGTGGTTCATCTGTGAAGGAGACCGCTTATACAACACTAATACTACCTATTCTTGAGTACTACTCGAGCGGTTGGGATCCCTATCAGGTCGGATTGAGGGAGGGCGAAGCAATTCAGAGGCAGGCTGCTAGATTTGTTACTGGTAGGTTTGATCATCACGCGAGTGTTACGGAAGTGCTTCAGGAACTCGGGTGGGAGTCTATGGAGGAAAAGAGGCGTTGTTTTCGTGAATCGCTACTGAGGAAATTTAGAGAACCAGCATTTGAGGCTGACTGCAGTGCAATATTACTGCCGCCAACTTATATTTCGCGGAAAGACCACAAAGATAAGATAAGAGAGATTAGGGCTCGTACAGAGGTATATAGACATTCATTTTTCCTTCGCTATGTTTGTGAGTGGAACAGGGAGAGAAGATGCTAGTTGTGGTACGAGGTACCCTTCTCCACGCACGGTATGGTGGATTGCGGAGTATGTATGTAGATGTAGATGTAGACTTCTCCAATGTTGGAACGTACGGAATGAGTTTGGCCCAATGGAGGAAGCAGTACGTGGATGAAGCAGACAGAGGTTATTGATGCAGCAAGAAAAAAAATGGTTGAAATGGCTCTGAGCACTATGGGACTTAACTTCTTTGGTCATCAATCCCCTAGAACTTAGAACTACTTCAGCCCAACTAACCTAAGGACATTGCACATATCCATGCCCGAGGCAGGATTCGAACCTGGGACCGTAGCGGTCGCGCGGTTCCAGACTGTAGCGCCGAGAACCGCATGGCCACTGCGGCAGGCGATGCAGCAAGACGTCGGCTCAGACGTCGACCAGTCGAGTGGTACCATGCGAGCATACGGGCCGTCCCATTAAGGTGGTGTAAGGCTGCCGCATTGATCAGACATTGTACTGAAAGAGTGGGGGATAATATGGTGTATTGGAATCCTGAATAAACCCAACCTGCTTTCAGAAAAGAATGTGTTGCAATACTTATTGAGCGCCCCTCGTATTTTAGAAGATTGTCTTTGCAGCTTAGGAACAGAGATTCAGCCGGCCGCGGTGGCCGAGCGGTTCTAGGCGTTTCAGTCCGGAAACGCGCGACTGCTACGGTCACAGGTTCGAATCCTGCCTCGGGTATGGATGTGTATGATGTCGTTACGTTTAAGTAGTTCTAAGTTCTCGAGGACTGATAACCTCAGATGTTTAGTACCATAGTGCTCAGAGCCATTTGAACCATTTGAACAGAGGTTCGTAGCAGAACGACCTGTCCGACTTGGAGTGGCCCCATTGGTCTGTTTAGCAGCAGAATAAAGTTAAAAAAAACCTAACGAGTGAAAAGCAGCAATACACAATGTGGCACTGAGGCCTCTATTGGAGATACTTCAATGGTTTGGATATATTCATCCTGTTTTGTGATGGGATATTAGTTTTAGCCGATGGAAAATGTTGAAGACTATAGTATGCTTCCCATACAGTGATACCAGTTTGAACGCTAACACAAAAAGGCTTATATTCAGTTAGAAAGCTAGAGCCAGTGGATTGAACAGCAGTACGTACCTACTCAACTGTGGACGTATTAAACTGAAGACCGACGAAGGACTGAAAACCTTTATGTAACACACGTGCAAATAAAAGTGGATGAATGCTGTGAAGTAAGTGAGACTTTTCCAACAATAGGATTTGTTGCTTTCATTATGTCAATGTATTCATGGCCTCGTTGTAATCTGAGAAGTCGATAGTTCAGTGTCGTGTTTCTGAGGGTACTTTGGGGGATGTGAGGGTCGTGCGATGTGCATTTCAAAGTGGAGGACAGTGGACTATAACATCATCCTCGATCACGGCTGCTATAAATAGCTGTAACCTGTACCTCATGAAAGGCGTCAAGGTTAGAGTTGTATCTTTCCTTTACATTCTCCTGGCGCTGTATTCCAAGACGTCAACGCCAAGCAACACGAGGCTCTGAATGTCCACGTGTTCTTCGTAGTACAGAAAGAAACTCTTCGGTTTTGGCCTACCCGTTTTCTGGGCGAGTTTCCGACTGGTCACATGTGGCTCATGGCCACTCGGTAACTGACCCGTCCGGTTCTCCTCACAGAAAACAACAATAAATGTGGACTTGATCAAAGTAGCCTGGCAGACACCACCTCAGAAATACATGCTACACTTCTTTGACTCGAAGTCGTAACGTTTAGAAGCTTCTGATTTCGCTCACAGTAGAAGTCATTTGTAAAACAGACTTAGTGTAATCATTGAGTTTTACCACATTTAGCCCTGTAGCTCAAAGCATCTTTCCCCTTTGTTCTTTTTTTTAATGGACTTATCCCGTATCTTCACGGAGTTGACGTGTTAATGTGTGCTTGGCAATGATAGCAGTAGAGGTTGGCTGGATACCTGTCCTCCTCCCCTTCTCCCTCCCCCTCCCCCTGCCACCCCAAAACACACACACATATACAAAGAGCGGGGCGGAATTTGCGTACGTCGTCTGTGTCTAGTGTTAACCCATGTGGCAGTGTGACAAAGATTTTTCGAAATGTTTGTGAATAGTTAAACTGAGGCAGAACGTTGGGACCTGGGTACCAGCCCGATATTCACCCAGCCGGATGTGAGAAACTGCCTAAAACCACATCCAGGCTGGACAGCACACCAGCCCTCGTTGTTAATCTGCCGAGCGGGTTCGATCCGGAACTGGTGCACCTCCCTGGATCTCGGGAACGGCTTGTTAACGCGCGCGGCTATACGGGCGGGTCACGTTAGGGCGGTGTGTTTACTCACAGTCCACATGTAGGAAACGAACAGGAAAATAATTACGAGAGACAACATTGTTGGAAAGATAACAGGTTTGACTAGAGCGTGCTGGCAGTAGTTTTATGTAACAGTGTTACTCAGGTGCAGAGTGTGTCACACCAGTTCTATTATTGTCCTTTTCTCAACTGAAAACTGAAGATGAGCAAAAACTTGTAACGCACTGTTACAAAATAAAATGTTGTTAAGTGATTTGTTACTCTATTTATTCAATTTGGTTGACGACATAATCACGATTCTCAGTTACCACTACTTCTTCTTTGCATGCCTGCCCGCTTCGCACGTTGGCAATCATCATACCACTACAATGAATAAAATTAGTTGTTTCTTATATCTGGTCAGCATTGTGACCACATATGCACAGAATGAATTCTTTGTGTCCGTTCGAGTGACAGGCGTAGTGGTGCGATATGTTTCGAATAAAATGGACATACCCAGGTGCTTCTAATCGGTGATATTTGCAACAGCAAATGGTTAATCCCCGAAGCTGTACAGCGCTACATATACCCTGTCTTCAACGGACTCCTGCACCTCTACTCGAAGTTCAAAAATGTCAAAACTCGTTTTGCTACGCACAGGTACGGTTTCTTCTGTGATTTTCTTGCCAGATTAACATCCCATCGCCCAGTAACGTTTGGGATGAAAAAGAAAGCTTAAGTTGAGCTTTTCACCGATTCGATATGGCGGAATAAAGGGGTTTAACAACCTGTTGACGAAGTGATTAGGATTGGAAAAGCATTGAGAACCAGAGAGGCCGTGCCCTTGTTTAAGGACCAGTCGCAGTATTCGTACGAAATGACTTTAAAAAATCGCTGGAATCGTAAAATAGATGGCCTGGCAGTTATTTGAATCCTGCTCCTTTCAAATAGTTGTCTCATGCGTTAATTAGCCTGATGCATTGCTTCTTGTTTGTGATGAGGTCATTTGGTAAAATACTCCCCATGAGGTTTTCAGTGGAACTCATGACAAGTGATCTCCCGTCTCAAACTCAATAGCGTACATTTTGGTGAAGAGTAATAATTTCATTCTTGAAAGAGTCGCTGCCTACCGTAAGTTATCCAGCACTACATCTTCCTACCCCTACTGCTAGTCCAGCGAGGAGTACAGGTGAGATTCTGTGAAGTTTGGAAGATTAGTGTAGAAGCATGGCAAGAATAAGCTTTATGACTAACCTTGACACAGTTCCAATGGTTCACTTCATAGGAAGTTTTCCCATAGAACGCAAAGATCTGGGCTCCATTCCAGGCAAAGTACATGCTCTCAAGAACATAAATTAATGGATAATCAAATCCTCTAAAACATTTATGCATGTTGATGTTGTGTAGACTGAGCTGTGATGAGGGGTGGTAGAAGCATGAATCACCAATGCGAGACATGCAACCTGTTTGCAGGAATCATGCTTGCTTATGTTGGTTCTGGCTTTGTGTTCATTTGATACATGACATTAGAGTTTTAGGGAAGCAGGATGACACAGTGAACACACTCGGATGTCATTATGTATGGTCAGGTATTTGGCAGATTAAAGGTCACGCACAGTCGTTTGCGACATGGGCCGGTAGTTATACATCAGTCGTAGACTGATTCCATGCTATGGGAAAGATACTAGTTGAAGGGAAACATTTAACGGCAGTAATACTACCGTCGATTATACTCTACAAACAAGCGCGGAGAACATTATCTCCCCATAAGTGCCGCAAGATGTCCAACCATCATAGTACCTGCCTTGGCTA
This sequence comes from Schistocerca gregaria, assembly GCF_023897955.1. Taxonomy (NCBI): domain Eukaryota; kingdom Metazoa; phylum Arthropoda; class Insecta; order Orthoptera; family Acrididae; genus Schistocerca; species Schistocerca gregaria. The sequence continues at coordinate 177,394,408 of NC_064931.1, read as the reverse complement.
GTGTCTTCATGGTAGCCCGTGGACTACTTATCTCCAGTCAGACTAGTACTCTGCGTACTCAGCGATCATTAAATGCATTTTTTTCGCCCAAAGAAAGACATGGCTCGACGTGTAAGGAAGGATCGCACTTTACCGTGGACAGTGATTCTCGGCATTTTTTCATCTCGCGCGTTTCTAGACTTAAAATCTTATTGTGGAAAGGAACCAGTGTAGTAACACCAACGTTCTTTTTTGTCTTGTCTTGGGAGGAATCATGTTATTAGGGCGTAAGTCACTCCTTTACTTTCTAGGTCTTAACAATGTAGCATAATACTTAGATACCGGGACAGCATTTATGGGAGGCGTTAAAAGTCCCATTACTGCATTATTAGTTTTTGTAATTACAGTATGTAGACTGTGTTACTGGTCCTATACATGGTGTTTGGGAAAGGGTTCGCATTTTCTACAAGAGGCAATGTTGGCAAGAACTAGAAAAAAGTTTCTACAGATATGAGGAAACCAATACCTGTTGATATATGGCCGATTTACTTGTGACTAGTAATTTGTAATATTGGATGGTGTAGGCGTCTTACTGTTACAGTTCATTGCGTGTGTCAAAATGGTTGTAACCTGCAGGACATCCCTGCAAGAAGACAACGGCTGTAGTTTGTACACGATAGAGCACCTTCTCGTCTTCTACGGATAGTGCGACAGCAACGTTTCATGGGCGACGGATTGCTCGAGGAATTCCAGCAGCATGGCCTCCCTGTTCAGCGAACCTCAGTCCATTGGATTTTTGGCTTCTTTTTCCTCTTTCTCTTCTTCCTTGTTTTTTCCCATTTCTCCCCTGGATCAGTATCCTCCCGCCGGATGGAATCTGTGTACCCCATTTGCCTACGTCCAGAGGAAATCTCATGTTCGCGTGTGAGAATGCTTTCTAAATGTTTGCGGAGAGTGTTGTAAGGCATTGTGGTCTCCTGACCTTGATTGTTTACATATTCCGCCCTCACAATCATATTCCGCACATCAAGACGCTTCATTCGAACCCAAACTCGATAAGATAAAGTCAATGTTGTATGAATTCATGTAAATGATATGCAAATAACTAGTAAATCGCAAATTCGCACAGAGATTGAAATACTCGAGGCTGGTGTACACACATACATTCCAGACACAACGGTCACAAGAACTTTTAGTTTGGGAGAGGCAGACCGCATGCCGGGACGCCCGTCCCTTCAGAGGATGAGTCAACCTCGACCGCCCGTAGAGCAGACAGCGTTTGCCTGAGTGAAAGGCAGAATGACCCCGTGTTCGGCTTTAAAGAAAATTCTGCTACATTGTGTGGGAGCGCCCAGCCTACGTATTCTTTACAAACACAGCACGCAGTTTGAGAGGCTTTCACAGGGAGACAGCAAACGCCAAACGCCGATGCTACAGATATCTGGATTGGTCGCCTTAAACGAAACGTCATTCTTCCGTTTTAGAAGAGCAATGCTGATTGGCAGACGATATTTCTGATGCCTTGAGCTGAAGGAGTAATGGAAGAGACCGAAAGATATACCCCTTCATGTCTGGCGTGGAGAGGGACCATTCCGTTGTCGCTCTTGGAGCGAGAACACGTAACGAGAGCATGTGCGCTCGTATGTGTACTCAAAGAGCGAGGAACAAGTCTCTCCTCAGTACTTCACTGGGAGAGCACCTCTGTCGAGAGCGAATCGGAGTGCGACTCTATATTGAGTCCTTGCGATTAAGCGTTGTTCACTGTGTTGGCCGCCACACTTATTGTGTGGTGTGAATGGACAGAGTTATAGTTAAACGCCCGTGAGCGAATTTTTGAGTGGCATCACGATGGACTGGTTATCTGACCGGTGTACCACGCCAATAGTTAGACTAGGGGTGAATAGGAGTCCTTGAATTCGTCAAGGTATAGGGAGAGTTGGATTGGCGAAGGTCAATCCAGATAGATCGAGAGTTATCTTATTTGTCAGGAGCGAGTGGCGCAGACAGCAGTCATCACAACTTACGGTATTGTGCGCTACAGCTCTTGTGAGCCCCATATTTCTTCCACAACAGTACACTTCACTGTATCTCACACGCGACAGCCTCGACCGTACCTAGCAACATTCCAATCGATAATTATTCATGTTGAGTAGGCGTGGATTTCAGCCATTCTGCCAAGTAAACAACAATCTTAAACTTTGTATAGAAATTTCATTTGCGAATCCTATCCTTAAGAGGTAACTTCACATTCCGAAAAGAACCCAGAAATAACTTGTTCAGTTCATAACTAAAAGTGCCAGTGTGATTTCTCAGAATTTTTGTAAAATAAATCGTAATTTTCGTCGGTTTCATGTTTTTCTTACACAAACTAGCACTACTCTAGTACCCAAGTATCCCACTAGTTACGTAAGAAATTTTGTGAAATTTTGTGTCATTTCCTCTTGCAGGAGCCACAGGGTAAAGGGTACATCTCAGATTAATCCGTTGCGCAGAATGACAGAATAGCACCCACACGCTCACAGTGTATCTGAGGCAGGATGTGGGTACCAGCCCGTTATTTACCTAGCTGGATGTGGGAGACCACGTAAAAATCACATCCAGACTTACCGGCTAACCAAACCTCGTCATTAATCCACAAGGCGGATTTGATCGGGGGCAGGCTCGTCTTCCCGAATCCCAGAATCTGTGGGTTAAAGCGCTCGCATATCCGGGCGGATCAAGTATTTGTGATACGGGGACATTTAAAGGTACTGGTTTATGGCCAACCCCTCGACAATATGCAGAAGTTATGGGAGCGTGTGGCCTCTGCATTTGATTCGGTCATAATGAAGCCAGGTGTACTTGAATGAGTGCATGAGTCACTGTGAATATGGGCTGAAGAACATGCCAGGAGGTGTGTTACAACATGCAGCACTGCCTCTAGCGTTTGCTTCTAGGTAAAGACAGATGGGAGTGAGAGAAAAGAGTTGAATTCTTGAGTTACAGAACCCAGTATGTTGTCCTCGACGGTGAGTGTTCATCAGACAAGGGCATCGTCGGGTGTGCACTAGGGAAGTGTGATAGAACCGCTGTTTTTCTCTCTATACATAAATGATATGGCGGACAGGGTGGGCAGCAATCTGCGGCTGTTTGCTGATGATGCTGTGGTGTACGGTAAGGTATCGAAGTTGAGTGATTGTAGGAGGATAGAAGATCACATAGACAAAATTTGTATTTGGTGTGATGAATGGTAGTTACCTCTAAATGTAGAAAAATATTAGTTAATGCTGATGAGCAGGAAAAATAGACCCGTAATGGTTTTAGCATAATTACTGTACGTTTTTCAGTATTTAAGGGTATCGTTGGAATTTTATGTAAGGTTATTATATTTATTTCTTACACTTTAAAAAAATGTAGAATATAGATGGCAGTAATAAAGAGGGCTCTAGTTAATATTGACATCACATATCGAGGCTAGCTACATGAAAATGTAAGCGGCAAGCTCTGTTTAATTCGGTATCTCTAATTTTAACTGGTACCATGTGCGATTATATTTACGATAAGTCATCATGACTTGGATATATTTGGCAAGTAAATTAACAGGATGCATCGTCGTACTTACATAAATAATAATCGACTCCGAACTGTTTCTCTACTGTACGCAGTATACAACGCTGTAAAATGTGTTCATATCCTTCAGCATTTACGTTTTCTTAAGCGCAGTAAGGGACCACACTCTGACCGCGGAACACAACCCCATGCCGTAACACCACCTCCTCTGTACTTCACAGTTGCCTTCGCTTGATGGCAGATACCCTTCTCCAGGCATTTGCCAAACCAAAACCTCCCATCGGAATGCCGCAAAGTACAGCACGATTCATCACTCCAAATCTTTCGTTTAGTCATCCAGTCTATAGTGGCTTCGCTCTTCACACCACTTCAAATGTTGCTCAGCACTGATTACAGAAATGTGTGGTTTACGAGGAGTTGCTCGAGTGCTGTAACGCATTCTTTTTAACTACACTACTGGCCATTAAAATTGCTACACCAAGAAAAAAGGCAGTTGATAAACGGGTATTCATTGGACAAATATATTATGATAGAACTGACATGTGATTACATTTTCACGCAGTTTGGGTGCATACATACTGAGAAATCAGTACCCAGAACAACCACCTCTCGCCATAATAATGGCTTTGATATTCCTGGGCATTGAGTCAAACAGAGCTTGGATGGCTTGTACAGGTACAGCTGCCCATGCAGCTTCAACACGTTACCACAGTTCTTCAAGAGTAGTGACTGGCGTATTGTGAAGAGCCAGTTGCTCAGCCACCATTGACCAGACGTTTTCAATTGGGGAGAGATCTGGAGAATGTGCTGGCCAGGGCAGCAGTCGAACATTTTCTGTATCGAGAAAGGCCCGTACAGGACCTGCAACATGCGGTCGTGCATTATCCTGCTGAAATGTAGGGTTTCGTAGGGATCGAATGAAGGGTAGTGCCATGGGTCGTAACACATCTGAAATGTAACGTCCACTGCTCAAAATTCCGTCAATGCAAACAAGAGGTGACCGAGACGTGCAACCAATGACACTCCATACCATCACGCTGGGTGATACGCCAGTAAGGCGATGACGAATACACGCTTCCAATGTGCGTTCACCGTGATGTCGCCAAACACGGATGTGACCATCATGATGCTGTAAACAGAACCAGGATTCATCCGAAAAAATGAAGTTTTGCCATTCGTGCACCCAGGTTCGTCGTTGAGTACACCATCGGAAGCGCTCCTGTCTGTGATGCAGGGTCAAGGGTAACCGCAGCCATGGACTCCGAGCTGGTAGTCCATGCTGCTCCAAACGTCGTCGAACTGTTCGTGCAGATGGTTGTTGCCTTGCAAACGTCCCCATCTGTTGACTCAGGGATCGAGACGTGGCTGCACGATCCGTTAAGCCAAGCGGACAAGATGCCTGTCATCTGGACTGCTAGTGATACGAGGCCATTGGGATCCAGCACGGCGCTCCGCATTACCCTCCTGAACCCACCGATTCCATATTCTGCTAACAGTCATTGGATCTCGACCAACGCGAGCTGCAATGTCGCAATACGATAAACCGCAATTGTGATAGGCCACAATTCGACCTTTGTCGAAGTCGAAAACTTGATGATACGCATTTCTGCTCCTTACTCGAGGCATCACAACAACGTTTCACCAGGCAACGCCGGTCAACTGCTGTTTGTGTATGAGAAATCGGTTGGAAACTTTCCTCATGTTAGCACCACCGGCGCCAACTTTGTATGAATGCTATGAAAAGCTAATCATTTGCAGATCACAGCATCTTCTTCCTGTCGGATAAATTTCGCGTCTGTAGCACGCCATCTTCGTGGTATAGCAATTATAATGGCCAGTAGTGTACCTACCCGTACTAATTCTAGTAGCTAGACTGCTGGTAGCACTCTGAAACTCACGATTGATTCCTTCTGCTGAGTCTATGAGATTTATTACAACCACGCTCCTCAATGCTGGATGGTTCCTGTCCGTCAGTACATGCCGTCTGCCTGATCTTGGTTTACGTGTGGTTGTTCCTTCGCGTTTCCACTTCACAGTCACATCATGAAAAGTTGAATTGCGCAACTTTAGGAGGGTTGAAATATCCTAATGGGTTTGTTGCTCTGGTGACATCCAATGACTAGTTCAGTTCGAAGCCAATGAGCTCTACTGGCCCACTCAGTCTACTGTTACTACCTCTCTAGTGACAACACTGTACTCCCGGGCTTCTTTATACAGCCGTGTCCGTCTCTCGTGACATTTATTGGTGAATTACGCATTATATTTTTGCTTAATAGTGTGTACGAACTGCCGACTGCTCATCTGGCCAGGCATATTCTTCCTATTGAGGGACAACGGCCATTTCGATGTGGCGTATTTACCGCGAAATCTAGAATCGCAGCAGCCGAAAGCAGAACAATGCGCCACACACAGGGTGTTTCAGAAGTGATGGTCGATATTCAGGGTTATGGTAGCAATGATCATTCGAAACAAAAAAGTCAAGGTATGCGTTTTAGAGCCCATGTTTACCTAAGAGCTATGAGCAATTCTTGATATTTGACACGGTGAAAAAAAGCTCTTCTACTGCAAACTCTTTGCCCTCCGTATTTTGAGAAGTGGTAGTACGGACCAAAACAAGGAAAAAATGTCCAGTATACAAGTGCTCGAAAATGCATACCTTACGAGCTATGAGCACTTGTTCATCTTCGGTAGTTTGATACACAACTCCTCTAATGAATAAGTGCTCATAACTTATAAGGTACGCATTTTAGAGCACATGTTTACGGGACGACCGCGCGGGGTAGCTGCGCGGTGTATGGCGCCTTGCCACAGTTCGCAACGCTGCCAACGTAGGAGGTTCGAGTCCTCCCTCGGGCATGTGTTGTCCTTAGCGTAAGTTAGTTTAAGTTAGATGACCTCAGTAGTTTGGTTCCATAGGAACTTACTACAAATTTCTAGTTTTTACTGGACATTTTTTCTTGCTTTGCTCCAACTACCACGTTTCAAAATGTGGAAAGCAAAGAGTTTGCAGTAGAAAATATTTGTTTCATAGTACCGAAGATCAAGAACTGCCCATAGTTCTTAAGGCATGCGTTTTAGAGCCCACGTTTATTTGGATTTTTGGTTTCGAATGATCATTTCCGTCATATCCTTAAATGTTCGACTATCACTTCTGATAAACCTGATAATACATTACCGCCACAACTCTCTGAGTTTTTCTCCTTATGCCTGGAGTGCTGGGATGTTAGATCTCTTTCCCATTCATCGTTGGCGCTTGGCACAGTATCGTGGCACAGTCAGACTTGGGACAACACATTACTGGCGTAGAACATAAATTTACCCGCTTCCGTGCCTGTTCCCCTAACTCGCGCTTGTGCGGCTGTGCTCTAATTGGATGTTGGTGGTTCGGCTCCTTGTAAAGCAAAAATTTTTCAACGTCAGTATGTGCCACGTGACCGAAAGGAATCTCACGGAATGAGGGCATGTGGCACTACTGAGAGTGATTCGTTCGTCTGACTCGGAGCCACCTTCATTTTTTTCAAAAAGAAAATTGTATACACTGTTACCAGGTTTCACCTTGCTGTCTCTCTCATTGTCGTTAACACCACAAACACGACACTAAAACTCCAGATACGTCAATCAATCACCTGCACTCAACATCTACACCTCTGACATAACACTCGCATTTCGCGAAATAAATGTACGAAAAGGAATAAAATATTTGGAATTAGCCGAGCGGTCTAGGCGCTGCGGTCCTGGACTGAGCGGCTGGTCTCGGCGGAGGTTCGAGTCCTGCCTCGGGCATGGATGTGTGTGTTTGTCCTTAGGATAATTTAGGTTAAGTAGTGTGTCAGCTTAGGGACTGATGACCTTAGCAGCTAAGTCCCATAAGATTTCACACACATTTGAACAGTTGCAACTAGGCAGTTGAATCCAACTATCTTGGTATCAAAGTCGACAATATCATACGAGTTTACATCTGCAACAGATATTTGAGACGTTTCTGTGCACCGACATTCATTTTGTTCGGGTTGTTATTGGACTGAATTCTGACGTCACCCGTGTCACATAAACTCAGCCTCTTCTCAGAAATTTTTCTGTAATAAAATACAGAGAGATTTCTTGTCTGCCTCACTTTTACTCGGAATATCACAACGAAGAGTAGGGAGCATGCCGTCTGACATTAAACAAGGTGTAAATAACTTCCTTCGCGGCAACAATAAATGAAACACTTTGCTTAGTTTTACTACCTCATAAATGTGCTGTGCTCGGGAATGTAAGTAGCTGTACAGTCGTCGATAGTATTCGCGAAACCGCCGGCCTCTTCGTCATGCCGTAATGCAAAGCTTTACTCTCTGTTACATAGCATGCAAGGGGAGACAGAGCTACCAACGAACCCTCAACTCCTATTTCCCTCGAGTTTAGCTTACAGGAAACAAAAAGTGAGATGCCAACTAGACAGAAGTTAGGAATTAACAAGAGACGAATTTTACGCCAAAACGACTTAACAATAGGTCCATTTTCTTCAACCATAAAACGTGGAAGGAAAATAGTCATTTACTAGCAAAATAGCAGGTAATATCAACGATCTTCGTGATGTGCTCTTTGTTGTATGACGCGTGTGAGGAGCTCGTATACGGATTTACTAACCGATCAGCAGTTTTATCTCTGCCACAGGTTTTAAGCTCATCACGACTGATTCATGCTTTTCTACTTCCCTATCATAGTAGTTTCAGTCAACGGAGAGAACTATTCGACTTGATATGCTGCAGTTTAGACACATTACTTGACATTTGGTGGTAGGTGGTAAGTTCTATGGGACCAAACTGCTGAGGTCATCGGTCCACTTGACATTTCTGACAGACTGAAATGAAATGATGCATATACAGGGTGTTACAAAAAGGTACGGCCAAACTTTCAGGAAACATTCCTCACACACAAATAAAGAAAATATATTATGTGGACATGTGTCCGGAAACGCTTAATTTCCATGTTAGAGCTCATTTTAGTTTCGTCAGTATGTACTGTACTTCCTCGATTCACCGCCAGTTGGCCCAATTGAAGGAAGGTAATGTTGACTTCGGTGCTTGTGTTGACAAGCGACTCATTGCTCTACAGTACTAGCATCAAGCACATCAGTACGTAGCATCAACAGGTTAGTGTTCATCACGAATGTGGTTTTTCAGTCAGTGCAATGTTTATTACAAATGCGGAGTTGGCAGATGCCCATTTGATGTATGGATTAGCACGGGGCAATAGCCGTGGCGCGGTACGTTTGTATCGAGACAGATTTCCAGAACGAAGGTGCCCCGACAGGAAGACGTTCGAAGCAGTTGATCGGCGTCTTAGGGAGCACGGAACATTCCAGTCTATGACTCGCGACTGGGTAAGACCTAGAACGACGAGGACATCTGCAATGGACGAGGCAATTCTTCGTGCAGTTGACGATAACCCTAATGTCAGCGTCAGAGAAGTTGCTGCTGTACATCGTAACGTTGACCACGTCACTGTATGGAGAGTGCTAGGGAGAACCAGTTGTTTCCGTACCATGTACAGCGTGTGCAGGAACTGTCATCAGCTGATTGGCCTCCACGGGTACACTTCTGCGAATGGTTCATCCAACAATGTGTCAATCCTCATTTCAGTGCAAATGTTCTCTTTACGGATGAGGCTTCATTCCAACGTATCAAATTGTAAATTTTCACAATCAACATGTGTGGGCTGACGAAAATCCGCACGCAATTGTGCAAGCACGTCACCGACACAGATTTTCTGTGAACGTTTGGGCAGGCATTGTTGGTGATGTCTTGGTTGGGCCCCGGGCCGCATGTTCTTCCACCTACGCTCAATGGAGCACGTTATCATGATTTCATACGGGATACTCTACCTGTGGTGCTAGAACATGTGCCTGTACAAGTACGACACAACATGTGGTTCATGCACGATGGAGCTCCTGCACATTTCAGTCGAAGTGTTCATACGTTTCTCAACAACAGATTCGGTGACCGATGGATTGGTAGAGGCGGACCAATTCCATGGCCTCCACGCTCTCCTGACCTCAACCCTCTTGACTTTCATTTATGGGGGGCTTTTGAAAGCTCTTGTCTACGCAACTCCGGTACCAAATGTAGAGACACTTCGTGCTCGTATTGTGGACGGCTGTGATACAATACGCCATTCTCCAAGGCTGCATCAGCGCATCAGGGATTCCATGCGACCGAGGGTGGATGCATATATCCTCGCTAATGGAGGACATTTTGGACATTTCCTGTAACAAAGTGTTTGAAGTCACGCTGGTATGTTCTGTTGCTGTTTGTTTCCATTACATGATTAATGTGATTTGAAGAGAAGTAATAAAACGAGCTCTAACATGGAAAGTAAGCGTTTCCGGACACATGTCCACATAACATATTTTCGTTCTTTGTGTGTGAGGAATGTTTCCTGAAAGTTTGGCCGTACCTTTTTGTAACCCCATGTATAATATGGACTTCCGTGAGTTAGATGACAGGGGGGGGGGGGCAACTATCAATAGTAGCAAGTACTTCAGGTTTCTCTAACTTGATCACACCAGAGCACAGAGATGGACGTTCGGAGGGGGGGGGGGGGGGCATGGTGATAACTTCATGGAAGGATGAGTCAGAACTAGTAAGCACATTTTTTTATCGGTATAAACATGATATTATGTTTATGTGCGAACCAGGTTAAGCTTAAGATAGTCCTCGTTATCAGTACTAAGATCCAGATAGATTGTTCCTGATTGTCAAACATTTAACTAAAATGAAAGCTGCTAACCAGTTAGAGCAGTGCTGACAGCACTTTTTCGTTGGCGGAACAGACAGTAGGGACCCTACCTTATATTCTCTGGTACGAATCAGTAGAAGGCACACAGCTCAACCATTTTCGGACCTGTCGCATGACAGTTTCTGCCCACCGGCTCTGTCAGGTTCTAGGCCTGCATAACTGTTTTGTGCAGTGTCTCGCTGGTGGTTTCCTCGGATGTAAAGATTTAATTCTGATTGTCATCTCCATTAGTCTTCAACACTTAATGTAGGGGTAGCATCGGAAATACAATTTAAATGTAAGACATGTACTGATCAGCGCCGCGCGGGATTAGCCGAGTGGTCTAGGGCGCTGCAGTCATGGACTGTGCGGCTGCTCCCGGCGGAGGTTCGAGTCCTCCCTCGGGTATGGGTTTGTGTGTTTGTCCTTAGGATAATTTACGCTAAGTGGTGCGTAAGCTTAGAGACTGATGGCTTTAGCAGTTAAGTCCCATAAGATTTCACACACATTTGAACATTTTTTTACTGATCAGAACATTATGACTACCTACCTAATAGCCGGTATGTCCGCATTTGGCACCGAAAACAGCGGAGACGCGTCGTGGTATGGAAGTAGTGAGGCCTTGGTAGGTCGCCGGAGGCAGTCAGCACCACATATGTAGACACAACTCACCAAATTCCCGTAAATTCCGGGAGGGGGGGGGGGGGATGAGCTCTGACGCCACGTTCAATCACATAAATTCATTCGATTAGGTTCATATCTGGCGAGTTGGAGAGCCATCACATCACTAGAACTCACCACTGTGTTCCTCAAACCAGTCCATCAATGTCCTGACCTTGTGACACGGCGCATTATCTTGCTGAAAAATGCCACTGCCGTCGGACAACATGATCGTCATGAAGGGGTGTTCGTAGTCTGCAACCAGTGTACGATTCTCCTTGGCCGTGATGGATGCCCACGTAAGTGTTCCCCAGAGCTTAATGGAGCCGCAGTCAGTTTGTCTCCGTCCAGCAGTACAGGTGTGAAGGAGCTGTTCCCCTGGAAGACGACGGCTTCGTGCCCTCCCATCGGCAAGATGAAGAAGGTATCGGGTTTCATCCTACCATGCAACTGCGCCAACATCCAGCACCGATGGTCACTTGCCTATTTGAGTCGTAGCTGCGCCGGTGTTGGCACATGCGTGGATCTTCGGCTGCGGACGCCCGTCGTTAGGAGTCTGCATGTTCAGACACACTTGTACTCTGCCCAGCATTAAAGTGTGATGTTAGTGGCGCCACAGTTCGTCGCCTGTCCTGTTTTACGAGTTTCCACAGCCTACGATGTCCGACACCGCCTAACCCCACGACGCCTGGACAAGGTTTCACGCCGCGCGGGATTAGCCGAGCGGTCTAAGGCGCTGCAGTCATGGACTATGTGGCTGGTCCCGGCGGAGGTTCGAGTCCTCCCTCGGCCATGGGTGTGTGTGTTTGTCCTTAGGATAATTTAGGTTAAGTAGTGTGTAAGCTTAGGGACTGATGACCTTAGCAGTCCAGTCCGATAAGATTTCACACACACACACACATACACACATGGTTTCACCTTAGTTTCGCCACGTGTTGAAGACACTCATTGCAGCACTCTCCGAACACCTGACAAGCTGTGCAGTTCCTGAAATGCTCGTACCGAGCCTCCGAGTCATCATAATCTGCCCTCGATCAAATTCAGATTGATTGCTAGCATTCCCCATTCTTCACACGGACAGCTCGCTCACTGATACTGCATACGCTATGCGTGTCTCTGATTAGCAGTCATCCTTTACTAGGTGACGCAGCTACCGCCTGGACGGGTTTATATCGATAGTAGGTCGGCGGTCATAATGTTCTGACTGATCAAAATATATAAGCTAACTGTGATGTGATTGATGACAATATTTTTACAGACACGTCGTTAGTACCATAACGCATCGAGTGTCGTGGACTGAGGTGGAAACATCAGTTCTAACGGTACCTCAGGAATAATACCTTTCAGGCGTAGGTTACAGTGGTTATTGGTTTTATTAATAGATCGTCAGAAGAGCACAGGTAATAGGGTTAAGAATTTTCTGATTTCTGATGTTAGTCTGTGCAATGCCCGCTTCTTGTCAATAATTCCGACATATTAATACTCAAAACTAAAAATGTTGACAATCGTTTTTGAATCATTACAGCAACAGCTAATTGATCAAAAATCGGAATTTCATTATATTAATTAATGAAAATCATAAGACAGCACATTAGGACCTATTAGTAGCTCATATGGTTTTTTGAAATGACAAATCGAAGTACCAAGTTTTGCTAGAAAGATAAGCTTACTTATTAACTGTAATCAGCTGACATAACATCGGTAAACTACCACAAACTCCAATGGTGCACGTTCTGCCGCATCACGTTTTGCATTTCTATACAGGGTGATGCGAAAGTATACGTGAAAATTAATACAGGAGGTAGAGAATATCAAAACAAATATTTTTCGACAGAGAACGTATGGTCCTTGAAGTCCGCTTCTAATGTTAATGGTGATGACGTAAGGTGTTGTATCCGTTTCGCAGACTGTGAATGTGTGCTGAAATTCAAAACTGCTCTGTTTACGGATGGTTGGTCCTTAGGCCCGCTTGGAAACACACCGATTCAGTCTTAAGCATCACCACCTCGTAACAACAGTGAACTTGGAGCGGTTTATGTGTTCTGAAACGGCTGACATGCAATCGGTATGCGGCTCTATGAAAGGAAATGGACGATCTGCCATGAGAGAGTATCGACAGGTTCCACAAAACCAAACTCCTGCCATCTGGATCGCACTTTTCATCCAAGTATGGATGATACAGATCGGGATCGAAAGGTGCATACTACCGAAACAAAAGACAAGAATCTTCCACATGTTGAAGACACTCCACCTACAAGAACACGGTGTATTCCACACATCCTTGGCGTCAATATAGCCTTGTGGGGAATGTGATACATGACCAGCAGATTGTTTCTTCTATCCTCAGTACGTGGCAGCACTAGTATTTGAAGATTTTCCACAACGCTTCCAGTTGGCACAATGGTTTTTACAACAGACTGCCCGGTACCTCTTATACTGACGATGGTTTGTCTACTCGTGAAGGCTGTTTCAGTGTTCATAGCTCACATGTTCGAGAACATGTGAATCTACGAGGTTCTCGATCTTGTGATCAACATCAGCGGATCGGTGTTAATGTGTGGGCCGACATTCTCGGTGTTAGGTTGATTGGACCATACATTCTTCCGTTCTACCTTAACGGATGGAGTTATCGCATCTTCACGAATCATGCTTCGCAAGAAATGCTGGAGAATGTACCTCTGAGTGTTAGACAAATGATGTACTTCCAGCCCAATGGGACGCCAGCCAATTTCAGCATTGCTGTGGGGCAATATCTGACTGGCACATTCGGGATTCGATGGATCGGCCGAAGTGGTTACCCAGGTAACCAGACCTCATGTGTATGGATCTTTTCCTCTGGGGACATATGAAGCAGCTGATGTATGAAACCGTCGTGGAAACAGAAGAAGATCTCGTCCCTATAATTGCCGTTGCTGCTGGTAGTATTGAGGACATGCTAGGAATCTTCGAACGGACACGACAGTCAATGGTCCGACGATGTACTGCAAGCATCAGGCCAATGGTCACGCATTGAGCAGCACATATGAATGTCACTGCTGAACTACCTTCTGTGTAAATTGCCCCTAGCATCAGAAACTGCCTCCACGCACCATAGTATCATAACTAAATATATTTGTTTTGATGTTCTCTACCTCCTGTATTAATTTGAACGAATTGTTTCGGAATATCCTGTATACTGCTCACTATGTTTTTGGCCCAAAAATAAAAACGCATGTGTAATTTTAATAACACTGAAAGATCGCAAACACTAGAAAGAAATTGTTGTGGTCAGTCATGGCCTTGTTCCGTAACTTAGAAAGTTTCAGGACAGTAAGAAAAGAATAAAATCTCTCGAATCCATGTGTTCACAACGAATAATGACTTTGTAATTTCTTATTTTTCAGTAATGACACAAAACTAAAATTCATGAGTAAGTTTCACCTATCTCTGTCATAATCCAATTTAAGTCGACTTCAAACCTATTGGCAGTGGGAGACATGATGTTTAAATAGGATTCCAAACAACGGTCGAGCACGGCAGTCCTCATTTGGCTTTTCCCGAGATGAAGGACGTCGTTTGGTGAGTGTTAAAATTTGTTGGTCAAGTGAGAATCGAAAACGTGACATCGATCAGGCCCGGCGTTATTCACTTGACGTTTTCATACGTAAAAGACACCTTTCGTAATGTGCTAAAATTTGTGGATAAAGTGAGTAGTATAACTATGGGGATCCTAGACTCGAAAACTTTGCCATAGTTAGAAACCTAATCAGTCTATAGTTTTTAATCAGGTAAATATCCACACCGGACATAGTATTAGGTATGAGTCACCCCTTAATATGGGACACTGGTTGCTCTGGAGCGCTGCAGGTGGCGTACAACTCGTATGAGGGTGCCATGTGAGCCTCCACCGCCGACGTAACTGGTGGCGCAGAGGTGATGCACAGTATGTGTGTATGTGCAATCAACCTATTAAGATGGTTCGCAGTGAAGACGTGACAGAATCGAAGAAAGAAGAAACCGTGTTTGGATGTGCAACGGTCACATCTGAAACGCTGCTGTCCGATTTGTCGGTTTATGGACTGTCCAACGTATGTACAAGGGATGGTGTACCACAGCGTAAGAACTGTGTTTGTAGTAAGATCCCAACCGACAGGGAGGGATACGAATGCCAAGCGTTGTCAGTGACAACCGGTTTCAAACCCGGAGGAACTGCTGCTGTCAGTGAATGTAGATCCACGTTAACCAGTTTCTGAGCGAACACTGCGAAGGGTACGGCATGAAGCGGAGATCTGGCGTCAGGTACCTCGCAAATGTTCATTTCTCACAGCTTCAATTAAAAGTGCACTTTTCACTGGGCCAAATAACGCAGAAATTGGGCTGTAGCTGGCTGGAGGCGTCTAGTGTGGTCCGACCAGTCGAATTTTTGCTTCTTCAAATAATACATCGTGTCGAGTGCTCCGATGGCCCAATGAGGCGTTGACCTCGCCGTTTGTGAAGGATGTATCTCAGGTTGGAGATAGTTTCGTGATTTTTGCGGATGTTTTTCGTATCGTGATTTCGGCCCACTCACTCATTCCGTGAACGTGAAATAGGAGGTTGTTTCAACATCATCTTCATGATGAGTATGCTGCCGACACTATCGTCGTTTCAGCCGACGACAGACATGTTCACAGGGCTGCAAATAAACGTTCCTCGTTTGAAGAACACTCAGGCAACCTACTGCAAGTCGAGTGGCCCACTGTATTACCATATCGTAATCTACATCAACATCTACATCTACATACATACTCCGCAAGCCATCGCATGGTGCGTTTCAGAGCATACCCTGTACCATTACTAGTCATTTCCTTCTCTGTTAGCCGGCCGGGGTGGCCGAGCGGTTCTAGGCGCTACAGTCTGGAACCGCGCGACCGCTACGGTCGCAGGTTCGAATCCTGCCTCGGGCATGGATGTGTGTGGTGTCCTTAGGTTAGTTAGGTTTAAGTAGTTCTAAGTTCTAGGGGACTGATGACCTCAGAAGTTAAGTCCCATAGCGCTCAGAGCCATTTGAACAATTTGAAGCTTCTCTGTTTTATTTGCAAACAGAGCGAAGGAAAAACGACTGTCTATGTTATATATTGAATAGAATTGGGGAGAAGAGGAGTTTGTGACACAACTTGACTAGAAGAAGGGATCGGTTGGTAGGACATGTTCTGAGGCATCAAGGGATCACCAATTTAGTACTGGAGGGCAGCGTGGAGGGTAAAAATCGTAGAGGGAGACCAAGAGATGAATCCACTAAGCAGATTCAGAAGGATGTAGGCTGCAGTAGGTGCTGGGAGATGAAGAAGCTTGCACAGGATAGAATAGCATGGAGAGCTGCATCATACCAGTCTCAGGACTGAAGACCACAACAGCAACAACATATGCCTCTGTACAAGCCCTAACCTGTCTTATCTTCGTGGTCCTTACGCGAAATGTACCTTGGTGGCAGTAGAATCACTCTGCACTTAGCTACAAATCCCGGTTCCCTAAATTCTCTCAACAGTGCTTCTCGAAAAGTACATCACCTTCCCTCCAGTGATATCATTTGAGTTCCCGAAGCATCTCCGTAAAATTTGTTTGTTGTTCGACCTACCGCTAACAAATCTATCAACAGGCCTCTGAACTGCTTCGATGTCTTTAACCTGACCTGATGCGGATCCCAAACACTCGAACAGTACTCAACAATGGGTCGCACTAGCGTCATATACGCTGTCTCACACAGATTACCCATATTTTCCTATAATGCTCCCAATAAACCGAATTTGAACATTCGCGCCCCTTACTATGGTCCTTACATGCTCATTCGACGTCATATTGCTTAGCAATGTTACACCTAGATATTTAATCGACGGGATTGTGTCAAGCAACACACTATTAATACTGTATTGGAACATTCTGGGTTTGGTTTTCTTATTCATCTGCATTAAGTTACATTTTTCTACGTGTAGATCTGGCTGCCATTCATCACACCAACTAGAAATTTTCTCTAATTCATCTTTTATCCTCCTACAGTCACTCAACTGCGACACCTTCTCATAAACCACAGCATCACCGCATCATGGGCAAACAGCTTCAGACTGCTCCTTACCCTGTCCGCCAGATTATTTATGTATATCGAAAGTACAGCGGTCCTATGACACTTCCTTGGGGCACTCCTGACAACATTCTGGTCTCTGATGAACACTTGCCATTGAGGACAGAAAAGTCTGCATCTACACGAAATATTCTCCGTCTATAATAAACACGCTGTCGACGGAACGTTAAACTATAATCAGGTGAAACGTAGAAATCTAAGTCCCTGCAGTTTGGTAGGCATGCGGCACCTAATCATCAATGAATGGCTTCATTAGTCAGCACCATATGCCATACCTGAAGGAACTCTTCGCAGAATCGAGGAATTATTAAGGTTGGAGACGATGTTAAGTGGTACTAGCGTCATGTCTTTCGGAGGTAACTAAATTTTTGCCCGGTGTGCTTACGTTCAGTTGCACAGAAAGATACAAAGTGCAGAAATTATTGTGCTAAAATTATTCTCTGCAATAATCAACAATGCTTTTTGATACTCAAGGGACGCAGGGGTGCTTTGACATTGTATCGACTGCTTACACTATTCAAATGATTAGAGCTCAGGTCTGGTTATTGTTCAAGAATTCCTCGACTATTTCCGCGGAAGCATCTATCTTGGATGATTACAATTACTGCCCGCATCTCGTGGTCGTGCGGTAGCGTTCTCGCTTCCCACGCCCGGGTTCCCGAGTTTGATTCCCGGTGGGGTCAGTGATTTTCTCTGCCTCGTGATGGCTGTGTGTTGTGTGATGTCCTTAGGTTAGTTAGATTTAAGTAGTTCAAAGTTCTAGGGGACTGATGACCATCGATGTTAAGTTCCATAGTGCTCAGAGCCATTTGAACCATTTTGATTACATTTACTGTTAGTAAAGATAAAAAATAATCCTTTCTAATGCCATTCTTAACTGGAAGCTTATGAATCTATCAGAGACAAAGTAATGTTTTGTATACCGAGGAATTTGTTTCTTCTTCGATTTGACGCGAACGTCTTTACAATTATATTTTCGAGGGCGTGTTGCAAAATAATGCTTCTAAAATTTTTGTATGAAAAGTCTTAAAGCTTGTTAAATAAAACGAACGTTATTAATATTCTACATCTTAATTGTTGATGTCTATATATTTGCAGCCCTTTGCTGCTAGAGGGCTTCGAACTGTGGCATGTTACATGGTGGTGTTTAACGCAACATCTGTGCGTGAAAAACAGCGTGCTGTAAGAGGGTTTCAAATTCGAAGAGTTCGTCCACACATGGAGCAACGTCTCATTTAGCACGACAGTCGCAGACCACACACGAGCGCTGCATCATCTGCAACTATCCGGCTCCTTGCGTTCCCTATCAATGATCATCTGATTTTAACATGTTTCCATAACTTAAAGAAAACCTCTGAGGACCTTAATTTGATAATGATGAAGCGATGGAAGCAGAGGTCATTCCGTCAACAAATTCAAACATGCGACAGTGACGATATCAACGAATTAGTCTCTCGTTGAGAGAAATGAGTTCGTCGCCATGGTGACTATCCTGAGAAATAAATGCTGTGCATGAAGAACAAAGATATACACTCCTGGAAATTGAAACAAGAACACCGTGAATTCATTGTCCCAGGAAGGGGAAACTTTATTGACACATTCCTGGGGTCAGATACATCACATGATCACACTGACAGAACCACAGGCACATAGACACAGGCAACAGAGCATGCACAATGTCGGCACTAGTACAGTGTATATCCACCTTTCGCAGCAATGCAGGCTACTATTCTCTCATGGAGACGATCGTAGAGATGCTGGATGTAGTCCTGTGGAACGGCTTGCCATGCCATTTCCACCTGGCGCCTCAGTTGGACCAGCGTTCGTGCTGGACGTGCAGACCGCCTGAGGCGACGCTTCATCCAGCCCCAAACATGCTCAATGGGGGACAGATCCGGAGATCTTGCTGGCCAGGGTAGTTGACGTACACCTTCTAGAGCACGTTGGGTGGCACGGGATACATGCGGACGTGCATTGTCCTGTTGGAACAGCAAGTTCCCTTGCCGGTCTAGGAATGGTAGAACGATGGGTTCGATGACGGTTTGGATGTACCGTGCACTATTCAGTGTCCCCTCGACGATCACCAGAGGTGTACGGCCAGTGTCGGAGATCGCTCCCCACACCATGATGCCGGATGTTGGCCCTGTGTGCCTCGGTCGTATGCAGTCCTGATTGTGGCGCTCACCTGCACGGCGCCAAACACGCATACGACCATCATTGGCACCAAGGCAGAAGCGACTCTCATCGGTGAAGACGACACGTCTCCATTCGTCCCTCCATTCACGCCTGTCGCGACACCACTGGAGGCGGGCTGCACGATGTTGGGGCGTGAGCGGCAGATGGCCTAACGGTGTGCGGGACCGTAGCCCAGCTTCATGGAGACGGTTGCGAATGGTCCTCGCCGATACCCCAGGAGCAACAGTGTCCCTAATTTGCTAGGAAGTGGCGGTGCGGTCCCCTACGGCACTGTGTAGGATCCTACGGTCTTGGCGTGCATCCGTGCGTCGCTGCGGTCCGGTCCCAGGTCGACGGGCACGTGAACCTTCCGCCGACCACTGGCTACAACATCGATGTACTGTGGAGACCTCACGCCCCACGTGTTGAGCATTCGGCGGTACGTCCACCCGGTCTCCTGCATGCCCACTATACGCCCTCGCTCAAAGTCCGTCAACTGCCCATACGGTTCACGTCCACGCTGTCGCGGCATGCTACCAGTGTTAAAGACTGCGATGGAGCTCCGTATGCCACGGCAAACTGGCTGACACTGACGGCGGCGGTCCACAAATGCTGCGCAGCTAGCGCCATTCGACGGCCAACACCGCGGTTCCTGGTGTGTCCGCTGTGCCGTGCGTGAGATCATTGCTTGTACAGCCCTCTCGCAGTGTCCGGAGCAAGTATGGTGGGTCTGACACACCGGTGTCAATGTGTTCTTTTTTCCATTTCCAGGAGTGTAGATCTTAACAACGTTTTTTTTATTTAAAAAGCTGTAAGAATTTTCTCATACAAAATTTGGAGGAATTAATTTTCAGAACGCTCTCTTAAAATCGGCTAACTACTATATTGTCTATGGATCATAGTACACCTCTGTCTACTGTCTTTTTGCTCTTCTTCTGTTATATCGGTGAATTAGGTTCGAGAAGAATGAACGTAGATAAACCTTCATATTTGGTCCAGTTTCTCAGAATGAAATATCGATATTTCACTGCATATAGTCTAGGTGGAGATAGCTCCCTGACATTCTACATTCAAACTGGCGGTGATGACACACTGAAGGTTCTCGATAGCCCCGTATGGCTCTTCGTAGGCGACGTGATGCTCGTTCATCAAACACTGGTAATCGGCCTGTGCGCCGGTTTATACTTATAGGGTCATTGTCTTCACGATACAGAATATCCACCCGAGACGCTATTGACTTCGGAAAACCAAATCCTTGTGTAATTTCCGATACGTTGCAACCCATGCGTCTTGCAGCGATTATCATCCCCCGTTCAGAGTTCATCATCTAATCCAGCCCGCGGATTAACGACAAGGATCGGTGTGCTGGTCAGCCTGGATGTGATTTTTAGCCGGTTCTCCACATCGCACTAGGCCAATGCCGGGTTGGTGCCAACGTCCCACCTTAGCTACAGAATTTAGAAATCTTTCGCTTACTCTTACATGCATGGCACTACAAGCAGACGGTTAGGGTAAACATACCCCACCCCTAAACTAAAAAAAAAAAAAAGAAACTGAACTAAACTGCGTCCGAACAGGCCATTAAGGCCCAACGGTACCGACCGTCCGCCGTGTCATCCTCAGCCCACAGTCGTCACTGGATGCGGATATGGAGGGTCATGTGGTCAGCACACCGCACTCACGGCCGTATGTCAGTTTACGAGACCGGAGCCTTTACTTCTGAATCAAGTAGCTCCACAGTTTGCCTCACAAGGGCTGAGTGCACCACGCTTGCCAACAGCATTCGGCAGACCGGATGGTCACCCAACCAAATGCTACCCCAGCCCAACAGCACTTAACTTTGGTGATCTGACGGGAACCGGTGTTACCACTGCGTCAAGGCCGTAGATCATCTCTAAATTAAGCATGCAAAATACGTTGCT
Organism: Schistocerca gregaria; assembly: GCF_023897955.1. NCBI lineage: Eukaryota > Metazoa > Arthropoda > Insecta > Orthoptera > Acrididae > Schistocerca > Schistocerca gregaria. Next base: position 177,373,267 of record NC_064931.1, on the reverse strand, counting down.
AACGATGCCGACCCTGTGCCAGTGCGGGTCAAAGGCACAAGAAAAAGAAGTTCAAATTCGGTTAACCCGCGACGTGTTACCACGTTCACGACGCACCATCCTTCACAGACTGCTCAGTTGTAGTGTCTACATACATTCCAAACGCAATGTCTAACAAGATTTGAGGATCATACACGGCGTATCGTCAAATGCGAAACCCTTCCTGTTCCCTTTGGCCAATCAGTTTAGAATCACAGGGAGCAAACTTATAACGCAAGTAAACACATACGAAATGTAGTCCTACAGTGTATCAGCTACGATAGAAAATCCGAAGTTAATTTATTTGTGTTGGTCTAGGACCTGCAATGTTCAAACTCGATGATTCTAGCAAAAAAAAAAAAAGGTTCAAATGGCTCTGAGCACTATGGGACTTAACATCTAAGGTCATCAGTCCTCTAGAACTTAGAACTACTTAAACCTGACTAACCTAAGGACACCACACAGATCCTTGCTGGAAGCAGGATTCGAACCTGCGACCGTAGCAGTTGCGCGGTTCCGGACTGAAGCGGCTAGAACCGCTCGGCCACCGCGGCCGGCTGACTTTAGCACTGAGGGCTGCTCTGAAATACACTACTAAAACATAAACATAAGAAAGGCAATGGAATTCTTCCTTGCAAATCATAAGTACCACTATCAATCACTTTAATGGAAGCGAAATACAAGCCACTCAACAAGAAGCAGGAGTTCGCTGCATAAAAGCAGTAGCACACATTTTACTGCATACTTATCTAATTTGGAGTATTTGTTGACAAGGAAAACTCCCCATCGCATCCCTCTCAGGTTTAGTGGCAAGATGGCCCAGTGGATAACCAGTCAAAAGAGGAAGAAGGTGTACTGAAGTGTGAAAAAAGAGACAGAATAGAAACAGTGAAAGTTCCAATCTCAATATGTGAAATATCGTGCGCACTGGAAGGACCGTAGCGTCGTGGTTGAACGGTCACGGTGTTGCATTGCAAAGTAGGAGATCTGGGTTCAAATATCACTTGTGTCCCAATATTTTTCCACAAAATGATGAACGGCCCGTCCGATCATTTACTTGTCTGTCCTCCTTGGCGATTGTCGTACTATACACTGGCTATAGAATATGAGTCTTGTGATCAAAATATATTACCGTCGCAAGTAAATTTGACGAATAGCGAGAGCAGGCGAGATGCCGCATAGACCGCTCACAGAAATAAAAACAACAAATAATCGGGTGTGAACTATATCACAACAAAGGTACTCAAGAGTCAAAACTTCCAAAACGGAGCGTGTGGTACTTGTGTAGAACAAATAGTAAGTACGTACGTCTGGAAGTCCCTTCCTTACACCTCGCTGTTGAAAACGGGCGTTACATCATGACAGAGACGCAAAACCGAATACCGGGAACAGACATATCAATGAACGGACGGATAGTTCATAATTTTGAGAGGGAAAGAAATGGCTCTACAGGGAGATTCGAATACGGATTTTTCCCTTCGCAATCCAACACGGTGACCACAGAGCCAAGACGCCGAGGCTCTTCAAACGCGCTCGATGTTGCACATCTTAAAGACGGACCGTTCACTTTATCTATTTTGTTTCTTTTTTCGCAGTTCAGTACACGTTCCCGTTTTTGTGCTTGATCTGTGTTCAGTTTTTGACGGGCTGTCCATTGAGCCATCTTACCGGAAAATCTGAGGGGATGCGATGGGGAGTTTCCCTTGTAAGAAACCTCGTATTTTTCGAACGTATTATCGTTTTCCGAGAGGATGCTAATTAGAATTCGGAAAGTAATTCAGTTCTGACGATTATTGGTAGAGGAATCAGCCGGGCGCTGGTGGCTCTGAGCACTATGCGACTTAACTTCTGAGGTCATCAGTCGACTAGAACTTAGAACTAATTAAACCTATCTAACCTAAGGGCATCACTCAGGTCCATGGCCGAGGCAGGATTCGAACCTGCGACCGTAGCGGCCACACGGTTCCAGACTGTAGCGCCTAGAACCGCACGGCCACTCCGGCCGGCTGGGGCACTGGTAAACTCGGCGTTGAGTGTCCGTAAGCTCCAAACACACACACAGGTATCAGCCATGGCTTACCCAACATTCATCGTTAGTGATTCGATATAATCGGAGTATACTTGGATCAGGACAACGACACCGAAAACCGAACCTGGTACCTCCCAGTTACAAGTATAGCGTTTGCCGCTACAGTATCCTGGTATGTTATCTGGCTCCATCGCAAGAATCGATGGATGAGGTCATACCCACAAACAAATTCAACAGACCAAAGTTATAATAAGTCAATATATTTCAAAAAGAGAACTTGAATATACGTGTAAACATATTCTTTGGAATTAATTATTACTAGCTGATAGAAATTAATCCTTATAACTTGACTGAAGGTCGAAGAGAACAACGAGGAGTTCTAAGGAAGTGGCCGAGTCGAAGTGCAAATAAGAAACTGTCGACTACACGAGCAGTAACGCGCTGCGTCTTATATCGCCGATCATATTAGCCGCTGCACCTAGTATGCGCTCACGGGCGCCAACCAAGGACGAATATCGTGCCAAGTGATCACAGAAAACCGGTTTCAAACACTGCAAAAATTCGTCTTGGGGCTCAATGAAGCCGCATGAGAGTTCGAAAAAAGACATGGAGATGGGAACAAGTTCTACCGATACTTAGAGCTTCTTGCTACGGAATGAAAACTGAATTGGAAAAGGTCCTGTTAACAGTTCATAGAAACGGATACCGATATTAGCTTAAAAGTGCAGCATCGTTTATAATGAGAGTAATGACATTTTGCACAAGATGAACGACCTCCTGATTGTGCAAGTATAATGTATAGGCTAGATCATCCAGGGGGTATAAGCGGTTCGGTAAAGATTCTTTTTTTCAGTAATATTTGTGAGTATACGATGGTAATGAGAAATTTCTCGGCCTGACAGTGAAAGATAATATTTTTAAGATTAAAATAAAAGTTATTTTCGAAGAAAGCTCCTTTTAGGTAAATGAAAATTATTAAACGCTCTTGCTTTGAGTATATTCATGCCAACAGTGCAATTCTGAAAAGTTTACAAAATGCTAATGAACGGCTGCTCTAATCCTGATCATTTAGTCAAACCATTTTGACAAATAATTTATATATATTTAGGAGCGGTGGAAGGAAGAGGATGTCATATCTGGTGGCTATGTTACATGTTCTGACAATTCCAACTTCACAGAAAGTCATGTTGATAATTTTGAGAGCTGCTGAAATAAATCACTTTGCTTTGCTATCAGCTTCCATCATAAACGATTACCCTCAGCAGGCACGATAATACAGAAGCCAAATACACTAAACTATAGTTAACTCCATTCGTTTGATGTGTCTCTTGCCTGGATGAGTAACGTAACGCTGTTGTTTGGCTTCTGTGTTATCCAGGTGCGGTTCAAAAAGGGTTCAAATGGCTCTGAGCACTATGCGACTTAACGTCTGTGGTCATCAGTCACCTATAACTTAGAACTAATGAAACCTAACTAACCTAAGGACATCACACACATCCATGCCCGAGGCAGGACTCGAACCTGCTACGGTCACAGGTTCGAATCCTGCCTCGGGCATAGATGTGTGTGATTTCCTTGGGTTAGTTAGGTTTAAGTAGTTCTAAGTTCTAGGGGACTGATGACCTCCGATGTTAAGTCCCATAGTGCTCAGAGCCTTTTGAACCATTTGAGTTAAAATAGCTATGGACCATCTCTTTTCCTATAACCAGAGCATATTCCGGGCCATATGCATTGTCCTAATGTATATATATAACTTTCTTCTTTCGTGATCAAGCCATCTTTTCACGCATTTTTTTCAGAAGATTTATGTGGTTGTCATAAGTTGTATTATGCTTTTGTAGGGAATCAATTAGAAGAATCTATCTTCCGTCCCAAAACACATTGGTCATAACATTCCCGGAAGATGAAATTGACTTCCCCTTCTTAGTTCAGGGCTACAGGTCTTCATCCACTACTGTGCTATTTTGTTCCTAGCATGAAATGATGAGCCATAGTCTCATAACCAGTAACGAAATAATCCCACAGAATGTTTGGTACACTTTTTGAAACGGTCCAAACATGGCCGAGACACTCGTTTTTACATTTTCTTTTTGTCTGTATTCAACAAATGTGCCAACCATCTTGCACAAAGCCTTCTCAAGCCGGCCGGTGTGACCGAGCGGTTCTAGGCGCTTCAGTCTGGAACCGAGCGATCGCTACGGACGCAGGTTCGAATCCGGCATGGATGTGTGTGATGGCCTTAGGTTAGTTAGATTTAAGTAATTCTAAGTTCTAGGGAACTGATGACCTCAGATGTTGTCCCATTGTGCTCAGAGCCATTTGAACCATTTTTGAAAGCCTTCTCATAATAAACGTTTTCATATAAAATAGACTTTTTTTCTGGTGTACCTACAGGACTAACAATTTCGTAACCTTCTGATCACTGGTTTTGTGCACATCTTCATTGTTTCTTTTGTGACTGTTCTTCTGTGACGTACTTCATGTGGACTATCTTCGAGAGAAGTTCAAAACTTTTAAATTCATCTACCCATTTGTTAACGTTTGAAAATGAAGGCACAGATGTTTTTAACAATTCACCATCGCTGGTTACAAACTGTCCAAAGCAAAGACTTTTATAATGGGCAGGTGTTATGTGATGATGTTGCAGGTTGCATAAAACCCATATGTAGGGGCAGCTGAATCACCCTTTACAACAAATAATTGCGAAGCAGGTTTCTCTTTCACAAATCAGATCTCAGTGTTGGTTATTTGTGAGACGCTAGTGCTGTTCCTCACGTAATAAGAAGAAACGTCTATCGTCAAATGATGGAATACTACAGTGGCGGGATCATTGGCTGCTGAGACTGCAGTTTATCATTACATGATACTGTTGCTCACATTGTGTAGGACCTGACGACTACGATGTGAAAATGGGATCACTGGGTTCAGGAGGGCACTTCTCAACATCAATCAATGTCTCAACGGCCCCAAGTGGCTATTGTGTGATACGATAGAGACAATTGTTTGCTCGACCACTTAGAATTGCTCAGCCACGTCAGGTACTTTGGATCAGGAAATGGGTTTATTTTCAATAAAACATTAATCCATATGAGCCGTGCGACGATGTGTGGAAGACTAAGAACTGTCACCACGGGGTCCTGACAGCTCTTAGTCTTCCACACATTCTTGTGGCTTCTCCCAACACGGTAGCAGAGACTAGTGCACTGACAGTGGCAAATTTGACAACACTGGAAGCAGGAGTGGCTTCGCGTAGTCTTTTCAAAGTCATGGTTTTGCCTACATCATCACCATTGTCACATTCTATGTGGGGGCTCTGAGGAGAACAAATGTTGCCAGATTGTATTCGTCGATGTCATAAGAACACAGCACCTTGTGTGATTGTATCGGGTGTCATTGAGTATACAATTCGATCACCTCTTGCTCATGTAGAGCTTAATTTGAGCATCAGGTGCTAGATTTCTGACGTGTTACAGCTGGTGTCTCCCCTCTATCTTCGAGGTCTCGATCATCCATCGACAACATTTGGTCTTGGGTTGGCGAGAGCTTGGCACACCACCATTTGTCAGCCACTACGATTATTGAACTCTGGCACTGAGTCGAAGTATCATGAAATACCGTACCTCTATCTATCATCCAACCTAAATTGACTCGAATCCCAGCCGGATTTAAGTCGTTGCTACTACCGCATCATTTTTTTGTACCTACTATAGTCTAAGAAGAAAAAAAGAGTAAAAAAACGACGAACCACGAAAGAAACATCTGAATGGGACGGATATTAGTAGATGTGACGTACATGTATAGACAAGCAAATTATTACAATTTCATGAAAATTGGATGATTTATTCACGAGAAATAGCTTCATAAATTCAGTGGGTCAATAACGCATTGATCCAAATATGGCCCTTATGCAAGCAGTTATTCGGCTTGGCGTTCATTGGTAGAGCCCCCCCCCCCCCCCCCCCGATTGATACCGCGAATTCAAAATTCTGGCCAACTGGCGCGTTACATCGTCAAAATCCCGAGTTAGATGAAGGGCTCCATCCATAATGCTACAAACGTTCTCAGTTGAAGAGAGACCTGGTAAACTTGCTGGCCAGGAAATGGTTTAGCGAGCAAGAATACAAGCAGTAGAAACTCTCATGTGTGGAAGGGCACTATCTTACCGAAATTCAAGATCAGGATAGCTTGCCATGAATGGCAACCAGCCGGGGCGTAGAATATCGTCGACCTTCCGAAGTGCTCTAAGGGTGCTGCCGACGACAATCAAAGGGTTGCTTCTATGAAATCAAAAGGCACCCCAGACCATCACTCATGGTTGTCGGGCTGTATGAGGGGTGATGGTCAAGTTGGTATCCCACTGCTATCTGGGGCATCTCCAGATAATTCTTCGCTGGTCATCGGGGCCTGGAATCTCACTGACTGGACTAGAAATGTCTCCAGTGGTGAGTCCACTTCCAAATGAGCTCCAATGAGCAGCGAAAAAGTGGCTAGAGACATTCCAGACAGCAGTGGAATACAAACCTGTCACACACCACTTGGCGTGACAACCAGGAGTGATGGTCTGAGGTGCCATATCATTTCATAGCAGGACCACTTTGATTGTCATCCGCTGCACCTTTACAGCACAGCGGTACATGGACAATATTCTAAGTCCCATTTTGTTGCCCTTCAGGGCAAGCCATCCTTGGCTTACATATCAGCAAGATAATGCCCGTGTGCACACGGCGAGAGTTTCTACTGCTTGTCTTGGTGCTTGCCAAACCCTACCCTGGTCAGCAAGGTCACCAGGTCTCTCCCCAGTTGGGAACGTTCGGAGCATTATGAGCAGGACCCATCATCCATCTCGGGAATATGACGATTTGACACACCAGCTGGACAGAACTTGGCACAATATCTCTCTGGAGGACAACTAACAACATCGAACACCTCTGTCAATCAATCCCAAGCCGAATAACTGCTTACGTAAGGGCCAGATGTGGACCAACGCGTTATTGCCTTGCTTACTTTGTGAAGGTTTATCTTTTGAATAAATCATATTATATTTTTGATACTGTAATTATTTTTTGTCTGTACATGCACGCCACATCTACCGATTTCCGTCGCATCCGAATAATTCCTTCGTGGTGCCTTTTTTTTGTATTAGAGTGAATACTGAGTACGCACAATAAGTAAAATTTCGTATTTGTTATACTGTCTGGTGCTGCAAGTTTAATGCTCAGCAGTGTAGTTTTGTTGTGAGTTGGCGAAGTCAACAAATGCCATGATATGACAAGAAGCTGGGATCTAACTCAAGTAGCTATTCACTGATGACAGACTATGTACGTCTCAAACAACCATACTTTATCATTTTGGCTATGTATCATGCACCACAAATTTATTTTTAATGTTATGACGATTAATTTAAGATTAATGCCGCTGTTTTCCCTAATTTACTACGCATTTCTTCTTGATATCGACGTCGGGATTTGATGGAATTGTTTTCACTCGATGCTAAGAAATACGAATGCTCGTATTCCCTCATCGACTACCTACCTGCAGCTGCTGACGCATCCACTGGCGTTCCTTTCACATCACACGGCGAGCGCTGCCAACACTTCTGCGCTAAACAGGAACATAACGGCACTGCTCCTGGTCTAGACTCTTACCCGGCCGACATCTGAACAGTCACTGTAAAGAAACAACTTTTTCGCGTTATATACTACGCGGTACTAGGTTTACTCGTTATCTGTTTCAGCAAACACGATAGCGTGCTACCGCTGTCACACTTCAAGCTCGGGGAGCAAAGATGAAAGAGCGCATTTAGCTGTGTTGTCAGCAGAGAATGCTATTAGTCAACAGAAACGTCGTGTTTACAAACATGACATAAAATTTGATTAAACACATGCACAATGGAATGCAAGTGTTTTTCGCGCAAAATAGTCGGTAAGCTAATTGAGGTAATAAACAAAACTAATTGCTTCTGCAAGCCACTAGAAACAAGGTCTTCGTCATATCAAAATACTCAGCAAAGAACTATGATTAAACTCTGAAGAATCATCGTCAAAATTCGGTCATATGCTATAGACATAAGTTCGAATCAATTTCAATTTGCCCACTAGATGACTTTCTCTTTGAAATATAGCTGGAAAAGAACAGCAACGTCCGTTTATTGAACAATAGATACAGGAAAGATACTTATTTTGCGAACACACACGTAACTACTTTCGAAGAGATTGTGCAGCATTTAACAACTTATATCTTTAATAGGCTTTCACTAGAGCTGAAGGATATTAATGACAAACAGAAGGTATACAAACACAAGGTGAGTCTTTTCACCGGGAAAACTACTATTTCTTGTAAGAATGCTTTAGCTCCATTTGACTGTATTACAGGAATGCAACCCCCTCAGATGAAAGGAATACTAGACGGGTTGTCCATATTCAGATCTATCTGACTGTGAAGCAATAATCCATAAAATTAATTGAGATGTACAAAACTTCCACAAATAAAGAGGATACAGGGTTATACGATGTACCAGAATTACCTATACCACTATGATTTTTAATGGTTTTCACATGCCATTCCAGGCGAATGATGGGATGGTTACTACTAACAGGGCATGGTCGACACCTTCCCCATTTCCACCATTAAATTTTATGAAATGGAGTACGTTTTTATTCTGCGTGTTTATTATTATTTTCATTCAGGTATTCCACAGTTCAATGTTGTTCCGATTTTTTTCTTTTAATAACTTCCTGATCTATGATGACTCATTTAATTATATGTGTCATTTACGCTATGGCCCAATTGAATAACACTTAAATTAACAAAATTTGTAGAATAAATGAGATGCAGTAGATAAGAGGCTTGAAATTTAGCTTTACATCGACACCGATATACTCTGAAATGCTGCGTTTACTCAGTTCGAAAACGCAGAGGAGGAACAAAATGTTAAAATGTGTGTGAAATCTTATGGGACTTAACTGCTAAGGTAATCAGTCACTAAGCTTATACACTACTTAACCTAAATTATCCTAAGGACAAACACACACACCCATGCCCGAGGGAAGACTCGAACCTCCGCCAGGACCAGCCGCACAGTCCACCATTGCAGCGGCTCAGACCACTTTTTTTTTAAATTTTCATTTTGTTCGCATTAGTTCGTTGCATCTTCTCGGGGCGGACGTCGTAAGACACCCATTTAAGTTCGTTGTTGATCTGTTAATTCAGTTTTTTTTTATTATTACAGAGGGCACATTACCCTCTGACCGTACACGCTGAGCTACCGTGCCGGCAAACCGCTCGGCTAATCCCGCGCGACAGAGGAGGAACAGCTCGTAACATTCTTGAAGGAACAAACTTTAGTAGGAACCTGGAGATTAGAGATTGATCCTCTCAATGATAGGTCCATTCCGTCAACAACAAGAGCTGCCTTGCTAGGTGAACCTACACACTTGGTTTTTTTTTTTTTAAACATTGTCTGATACTTTCATCACTTATCTTTCTTCCTAAGGCTAGTTATAATTATGCTGCAAATGCTGCCGTCGAAAACTGAAGGAAAATATTTTACTGTAACTTTGCAAGGAGGACTAAATGGTTACTCATCCCAATAAGAAGACATTGGAGCTTAGAGGTTTTCTTGATGGTTTTTTCTACGCAGCTAACTGTTGTGAATGTACTAACTGAATGGTACTATTAATTTAGTCTAAATATCTGCGATAGCAGAAAACTCTATAGTTCATTCACACTAGCCCTTGCACACTTGCTAACTTAACACTTGTCTTATATGGCGTATTAAAACAGAAATGTGGCAATATAATAACCAATGATATTTTTCAAAAAGTATTTTACAAAATAGTATTTAAGTTGGCATTTTGTGTCCTAAAACGTAATACAATGAAATGTAAATAACTATAACTGAATGTAGTCGTGCAAACACTGTAGTAGTCCAACTTCTCCGTACAACAGAGACTGCCTAGCCGGAAGGTTGTAAGTGGAATGCAGACACTGAACTAAACTCTCTAACTGTTGGTTCGTAACTGGCAGACAACGGAAATTCCCCATCGTATCCCCTCAGATTTAGTGGTAAGTGGCCCAATGGATAGGCAGTCAAAAATTGAACAAAGATCAAGCATAAAAACAGGAAGAAAAGACAAAATGGAAACAGTGAACGGTCCTGTTCCGGCGTAATGACAAGCGCGGCACGAAGACGAAGATCGTAAGAACAAAGAAGGCGGTGAGACGACGTCAGCCAATAGGCTGCTGACAAGGACCGCACCACGACAAGAAAGCCCTCTAGCCGAAGAGAATATAAGCGTCGCTCCTCCCAACCTCGGCTGGACAGTATTCGCACAGGACTAGATCTGGCCTAGCAAAGAACGCTACGATAGCAGTTATTAGTGATTCACAACTGTGTGACAAACTTCCATAAACATTGTATAGATCAAAGGACTCCGATTTATATCGCATGTCGCCCGTCGCTTGCGACACGGTTGTAAATTTAAAGTTAAGTATTGTCAAACTTCTTTTTTGTAATAAAAACTATTAATGAATAAAATGTTCTCGGGTTTCCAACCGCTTCAATTGGTTAAAATTGCACGAGCTTTCGGCCAAGCACTCCTTGGCCATTGTCAAGTGTTATGACTGCCAGTGGGCTGTTGGTGCGCCCTTATATACGCTAGCTGCCGACTGTGACGTCACTGGTGCCCGTGACATTGCCATATATGGGCATGTTTTGAGTCAACGTTCGATGTGCCCTCTTCAACCGCGCTGTAGCCTGCCCCACGAACTGAGCCACCTACGCAAGGTTTTCAGGAATAACGGCTACAGCTCCCATCAAGTGAAAGCCATTTGAACCAAAAACTGTTAATGTTATTTCCTGGAATTGTTGTATAGCATTCTGAAAACGCAGCATCCTTTAGGCACCCTACAAGCGACGAGTGAGCAGGACCCCCACAGATCCAAGCTTAACAGATACAATATCAATTAAGACAGAGTAGCCACGACCTCATAGTAGCGTGGTTACAGTGTTCGATTGCGAAGGAGGATATCCGTGTTCAAACCTCCGTTATGCCCCATAATTTTTTTTCACAAAATTATGAACTGTTCGACCGGTCATTGACGTAACTGTTTGCTGTATTCAAATTTGTGTCTGCGTCGTGGTGTAACGTCCGTTTGCAACCGGGAGTTGTGACGATGTGATCTCCAGATGTACGTACCTCCTGTTTCTTCTAGACAAGTATAACATTTTATGATACTTACGTTTCGATTTGGAAGCTTTGGTTCTTGAATTCCTTTGTTGTAACACAGATCACAATCGTTTATATATTGTTTGTGGACGATTTTGCTGTTTTCTGTTCTTCCTCCAGTCTTGTCAGTGCTAGTCGGCAGTTACAGCTTACGATAAAGCGCTTAGAGGCGTGGACTGCAAAGACGGGTTTTACCTTTTCTGCAGACAAATCTGTGTGTGTTCATTTTAATCGTTCTCGGCGTCTTTTTACCTCCCCTGAATTGCGTCTGAGGGACACCGTTCTTCCTTTTAGAGACACTGTGAGGTTCCTGGGCCTCACTTTTGATTCCAAGTTGTCGTGGTTGCCTCACCTTAAAGACCTCAAGGTGCGGGCCCTGAAGGCACTGAATATTTTGAAGTGTCTGAGCCATCGGTCCTGGGGAGCAGATCGGGCGCGTCTGCTGCAGTTTTATAGGGCTTTCGTCCGATCGCGTCTTGACTATGCTTGCACCGTGTATGGGTCAGCAAGGCCTTCGTATCTGAAGATCCTTGACGCAGTACACCATGAGGGTATCAGGCTGGCCACTGGTGCCTTCCGTACCAGTCCCATCCCCAGCCTGTGTGCTGAGGCAGGAGAACCGCCGCTCGCCATCCGGCGGAAACTCCTCATGGTGCGACGGGTGTGTCATTTCCTTGCCTGTCCTACCTCCCCTGCGTACCCTACCGTTGCCCGACCGCCTATGGAACGTCTCTTTTCCAGTCGTCCCAGGGCAACAAAACCATTTGGGATTCGTGCCAAGCATTTGCTTGAGTCCCTTGGTGTGGAGCGTGTGGCCCCCCAACGACAAGGTTTTACTCGCCTGCCTCCCTGGTTGCTCCAGAGGCCCAGCATCCTTTTAGACTTGTCGGAGAACCGGAGGAACTGCACTCCGGCGTTTGTTTTTACCTCCTTATTTTACGATATTTTAAACCAGCATCCGGACCATGTACCTGTATTCACAGATGGCTCTAAACAGGGGGACACTGTTGGTTGTGCTGTTGTTTTCCCTGATCGAGTCGTCAAGTTACGGCTTCCTGCGGTGTTTACCATCCTCGATGCCGAATTGTTTGCAATATTGCGGGCATTGGAGCAGATGAAATGTGTTCCCAGTATTAAGTTCCTCATCTGTTCTGACTCCCTGAGTGCCCTTCAGACCATTCAACACTTGTACCCAGCGGATACGGTCGTCCAGAACATCCATGATGCCCTACTCCACCTGCAACGGCAGGGGAAGGAGGTTTCTTTCTGCTGGGTGCCGGGGCACGTGGGTATTAGGGGAAACGAACTGGCGGATGTGGCTGCCAAAGATGCATGTTCCCTCCCTCACGTTGTTGAATGTGCCGTCCCCCTCCATGCTGTAACCTCCCTTTTGCGTTTTCGTGTTATGCATCAATGGGAAGAGGAGTGGTTGGCAGTTTCTGACAATAAGCTGCGTCTGGTAAAGGCCACTACGCGACCATGGCGTACGTCCTACCAGTCATACAGGCGGGATGAGGTTCTCCTCACTCGCCTCCGCATTGGACACAGTCCCTTCACGCATGGTTTTTTACTCCGGCGGGAGGACCCCCCAATCTGCAGTGCTTGTGGCGTCCAGATTACTGTCCGCCACATTTTACTTGACTGTCTTTTATTCTCTGACCAGAGGGCGGTGGTTTCCTTGCCACCGGATTTGCCCTCTATTTTGCAAGACGACGCAGCGACTGTGGTTAAGGTTTTACGGTTTTGTGTCCTGTCCAATCTGTTGCCTCGGATTTTAGGGAGAAGGTTTTAATGTGCTGCTGGGTGACTGGCTCACCCAGTTTTTAGGTAAGAGGTCTGCCAGTCACGATTACCTCCTTGTTTCACTTCGGTATCTGTTCTCTTTTCCTTGTGTTTCCTTTCCTTTTTTAGTGTGTTTCTTCTCCTCTTGTTTTGCCTCTGTATGTGCGCATTTGGAACTGCGTCAAGCCTGTGTCTTTTAGCCGTTCTCCTTGTTCGGCGTCCGTCTTCGTCCCTTCACCGCCTGTGTTCCTGTTTCTATGCGCTTGGGCGCTGATGACCACGCTGTTTAGCGCCCGTAAACCTCAAACACACACACACACACACACACACACACACACCGTTTATATATTGTTTTCATTTCTATGGGTAGTCTATACGGCATCTCGCCAGCTCTCCCTATTTATCACATTTACTTGCGACGGCAATATATTTTTACTGTGCTGGCGTACGGCGCTAGGGAATATTGTATAGCAGGCGCTGAACTACACTATGTGATCAAAAGTATCCGGACACCGCCAAAAACATACGTTTTTCATATTAGGTGCATTGTGCTGCTACCTGCTGCCAGGTACTCCATATCATCCACCTCAGTAGTCATTAGACATCGTGAGACAGTAGAATGGGGCGCTCCACGGAACTCATGGACTTCGAAAGTGGCCAGGTGATTGGGTGTCACTTGTGTTATACGTATATACACGAGATTTCCATACTCCTAAACATCCCTAGGTCCATTGTTTCCGTTGTGATAGTGAACCGGAAACGTGAAGGGACACGCAGAGCACAAAAGCGTACAAGCGTACAAGCCAGACACTTGAAGAGGGTCATAATGTGTAATAGGCAGACATCTATCCAGACCATCAGATACGAATTCCAAACTGCATCAGGATCCACTGCAAGTACTATGACAGTTAGGCGGGAGGTGAGCGGCGCCTCATAAGCCACACATCACGCCAGTAAAAACCAAACGACGCCTCCCTTGGTGTAAGAAGAGTAAACATTGGACGATTGAACAATGGAAACACGTTGTATGGACTGATGAATAACGGTACACAATGTGGCGAACCGATGGCGGGGTGTGGGTGAGGCGAATGCTAGGTGAACGTCATCTGCCAGCGTGTGTAGTGCCAACAGAAAAATTCGGAGACCGTGGTGTTACGGTGTGGTCGTGTTTCACGTGGAGGGGCTTCTGTCCCTTGTTGATTTGCGTGGCACTATCACAGTACATGCCTTCACTGATGCTTTAAGCACCTTCTTGCTCCCCACTGTTGAAGAGCAATTCGGAGATAGCGATTGCATCTTTCAACACGGTCGAGCACCTGTTCATAAGGCACGACAGTAACTTCCCTCTAATGGACCGGCCTGCACAGAGTCCTGACCTGAATCCTATAGAAAACCTTAGGGATGTTTTGGAACGCTGACTTGGTGCCAGGTCTCACCAACCGACATCGATACCTCTCCTCAGTGCAGCACTCCCTGAAGAATGGGCTGCCATTCCCCAAGAAACCTTCCAGCACTTGATGGAAAGTATACCTGCGAGAGTGGAAGCTGTTATCAAGGCTAAGGGTGGGCCAACACCATATTGACTTCCAGCACTACCGATGGAGGGCACCACGAACTTGTAAGTCATTTTCAACCATGTGTCCTGATACTTTTGATCACATAGTGTAGACGCGCCTATGGCAAGAGAAGACCAAACGACGCTCCCGGACTACGCGTCGATAGCGTTCCCTGGGCAGCGTGCATTTAGGCCGTCGCCGCTGACAGAATTGTCAGTCTCTCAGTCCCAGCATCTCAGTTCGTTGCATCGGGACTCAGTCCGAATTGCACTTCAATATATCGCACTGAGCTCTGCAGAAATTTTGAGCATTTTGCTTGGACTAAACGTTGTGAGAATTTGGCGTTAAGCAAATATTGTTTGAATCTGCTAAATACACGTTGGCATTCCCTGTTCCAGTTCCACTTGGTTCCTTTAAGTAAAAGAAATTGCTATGGTTCATTGATGGAACCTGCATAAGGGAAACAGTTTCAATAATAATTTATTTGTCCTAATTATGGACGTAATTAGTTGACGTCCTTGGGTGCCGGAAGGTTTTTAATGGCGCCAAAGTGTTGTGGCGTTGGCTTGACGCTGTGCGCATACAGTAAGTGTAGTAAGTACTGAACTTCGCACGGTGGGAAGATGAATTTGCCGCTTGCAGAATTTTTACTGTGTTATGTTTGAGACAATTATGTTGTCAAGGTAGTTCACAGTGTTCGAAGCTTTCCGAATTAATTGCTCTAAATTCCACGGGAACAAATTAGATGCACTGGGTATTCCGAAGTAACCTTTTGCAATAGTGGAGACTAAATGGAGTGTTTATCACTATAAATCTCTGTGTGTCTTCGTTCAAAACGATCTGCAAATATACTCCTTTAAGATTCAGCTTGACGAAGTGCAAACCACCAGCTAAGTCTGACATCAGTTCTTCCAGCTTGGAAAAATGATATGGATCAATAATAGATTGAGAATTAATCGTAGCTATGAATCTCCACTGGTGCGAAGTGAGCCGTTTAGTTTCTGTACAAGTACAATTAGCGTTGCCCATTCGCTGCTGGCCATGGCTTCTATAACCTCTTTCAGTTCAAGGTGGTCGAGTTCCTGCTTTACCTTATCTTTCAACGTAAAAGGAATGTTGCGTGCTTTGCAAAATTTCGGCACCGCATTCAGTTACAGTGAAATGCGTGCCTTGTAACCTTTGATAGTGCTTGTAGCTTCCCAAAAAATATCGTCATATTTTTGTAATAGCTGATATACCTTTCGATACAGAAGGTCAATTTGAACTTGATTTACTCCCTCGCGAACGGTGAAGCCAAAGCATTGATCCAGCCCCAATAAATTCATTGCTTATACCAATTTACAACTATGAATATGGCCTGTTTCGTAATTTGTTTGTAAGTAAGATCTTTCGAAAATTGTCCTTTGTCCTTATTGCTGTAACCGAACAGCGAAGTTTTGACCATTACAATATACTTGGTGTCCTATTTGCAGTCGTTTGTGCTTCGTTTTACACACCTCAGCCCTACGCCCGCTCTTTTTACAGTAGTCAACGTGCATTTCGACAGAAAAATTTGTTTCTTTTGCCGTTTACGCTATAGCGTAAACGAGATTGTAATTTAGACTATCTATATTAATTTTCTGACTGTTTCAGTCGAGCAGAGTGGGCGCTCTGTGATTAACGCGTCTGGCTTTGCTGTGTGCTTGGTCGCACTGGCCGTTGACGTGTGATGAATACGAGTACTTCAGTGTAGAGTTGCAGAACAGCTGTAGACGAACATAGTAAGCGTAGACTACGGAAGTTTTCCTGCAGCTTTGGTCACAGAAGATCGTACCGCGTTACCTCTACGGTAGGTGTGTCGCATATCTACTGGGCGTTACCTCATAACGATCGCTTTCTTTGCGTATGCGATCAGTGTCTTACTAGGTTCTCCTAAAATCCTGAAGCGGTGAACATCCTAGAAACTGAGCTAGGATATAAAAAGGGCCATGTAACCTGCGGGACATTTTTGTTCGACGTTGTTATCCTCTTGTCTGTTACTGAAGAATAGGCAGTATTTATAGCAAAACTGAAGTTGTCAATGTTTAATTCAGATTTTATTCGAAAATTGTTAATTTGTAACGTGAAACAGAGGGATATTGTAGTAAAAGTAAAGGAATCAATACAGATTTATCATATAGCGCTAGAAAAGGCAATTTCTTCAACGAAAAGGCAGAATCAAAAAGAAACGCTAAAGAAAAATGTATCAAACATCGCCTCGGTACTTCGTTTGAACATATGTAATACATGTTTCTGTTATTCTTAAGCAACTTTTGCTTTTGTCAGTAATAGCAGGAAACTCTTGCTGTTGATTATGATGAAGAACTTTTTATTGAGTACAAAATACCAGTAATAATTATATGTAATTTTTATGTTTGTGGTAGTAAACTGTCTTTGCATCAAAAGTAATTTCTTTGGTTACATAAAAGCGCAGAAGTTACGTTCACCTAATTTTGGTTATTTATAAAATGCAGTTTATATCGTGTAAGGATATAAAATACACGATGATGATGGTGATGTATGGTTCTAATTATGCACAAAACAAACAACCAACCAAACAAAAAACAAATATAATTTGTGGCTTCCATTTTCACTCTTACAAATTCGTTTACATTTCTTTCCCTACCAGTTCTACGAATACTGCTGGTAATTGAGCCATTTCTTACGTCATTTATGTAGTGTACGAACTAACCGTAGTTTTGACAGAGTGCAATTCTAAACGGCAGTCATACGATCGGTGGTTCCTCTCTCTGTGGTTACATATCTTTGATGGTTAAGCTTGTTTTTTACTAATGGGACTAACTTAATCTATAGTGAGTGGGCTGTTGGAGAACTTGATTAAAATTATCTCAGATCGAAAACCGTTATGTTTGGTAAGAAAATTTATCTTCGTCTCTCTCAAGAAACACATAGTTATCGACATTGGTGTACATCCGTTTACTACATAGTCCCATTTTTCCAGCGCTAAAACGGTACGTAACTGTCATCAGGCCTGGAAACATTTTGGAGTGTTATGCGAATGCAGCTATTAATTCCAGAAGATAACGAAAGAACACAGTTATTGGTTTCAGCACTCATTGCTCGGTTAATCTCGTTCAGACCATTTACCAGTCTTATCCAACGCTAGGTTGCCCGATGGCTACGACAAATGAGTCGCACTCGGGCGGGGGCACCTTAAGGTAGCCGTCTGACCATCATTTACGTTTTCTATGCTTTCCACTGATCACTAGGCGTGAATGTAGGAATCATTGCTTGAAGAAGACCATATCTAATTACTTATTCAATCCGTTTGTACTCCGAGTTAATACTCCCTTTCTACATAACTCGGTGCAGAGGAGGGTTTAAACGCTAACTTTCTTCATCTACATCCACATCACTACTGTGCAATTCTCATCCAGGTGCTTGACATAGGATTTAAAGAACCACTTCCAGATTATTTATCTACTGTTCCACTCCCGAAGAGCACGTGAGAAAACCAAACACACAAATCTTTCGTGCTATGTGTGATGTCTCTTATTTTATTACTATGGTCAGTTCTTCTTATGTAGTTGGGAGACAAACAAAATATTTTCCCATTCGGAGAAGAAAGGTGGTGAATGAAATGATTTCGCCACATGTACATACACATGATTACTTTGCAATTCTTTATTAAGTGCGTGGCAGATGGTGCATCAAACCACCTTCAGGCTATTTCTCTACCGTTCCACTTTCGAACAGCTCACCGGAAAAACGGGTACTTTAATCTTTCGGTGCGAGCTCTGATTTTTCTTATTTTATTATGATAATCATTCCTCCCTATGTAGATGGGAGCTGACAAAATATTTTCGCTCTGTGAGGACAAAGTTGGTGACTGAAATTTCATGAGAAGCTCAGTCTGCAGCGAAAATCGCCTTTGTTTTAATGATTGTCGTTACAGTTCGCATATCATATTCGTGGCACTCCCTCCCCTATTTCGCGATAATACAAAACGAGCTGTCCTTCTCTGAACTTTTTCGATATACTCCGTCAATCCTATTTGACGTGGGTCCCACACTGCACAGCAATACTCCAGAAGAGGGCGGACAAGCACAGTGTAGGCAGTCTCTTTAGCAAACCTGTTGTATTTTATAAGTGTTATACCAAAAAATCACAGTCTGTTGTTTGTTTTCTCCACAACATGAAATATGTGATCATTTCAATTTTTACTTATTCTCAACCGTAATCCGTAAGTATGTAGTTGACTATACGGCCTTCAGATTTATGTGTTTTACCCTGTATTAAAATTTAGCGGACTCCCTTTAGTACACATGTCGATGACTCCTCACTATTCATTATATAGAACCAATTACCACTTTTCGCACCATGAGGATATCTTATCTACATCGTTTAGAAATTTTGTTTTGATCATATGATGATTTTATAGGACGGTAAATGACAGCATAATCTGCGAACAAACTAAGAGAGGGCTTCTCTGATTGTCTCCTAAAGCGTTTATGTAGATCAGGAACAGCAGAAGGCCTATAACACTCTATTGGGGAACCGCAGATATTACTTCTGTTTTAATCGATGACTTACCGTGAATTACTACGAACTGTGACTTTTCTGACAGGAACTCCAGTCGTACAACTGAGACGGTACTCCGTAGGAACGCAATTTGATTATAAGTTGCTAGTGAGGAACGGTGTCAATGGGCTTCGGAAAGTCCAAAAATTTGGAATCAATTCGACATCCCCTGTCGACAGCATTCATTATTTCGTGAGAATGAAAAGCTAGTTGAGCTTCTCAAGAACGATATTTTCTGAGTCCATGCTGGCTGTTAATCAATAAATCGTTCTCTTCGAGGTAACCCATAATGTTCGAACAGAGTAAATGTTCCAAAATCCTATTTCAAATCGACGTTAGCAACAGCGGTCTGTAATTCAGCGGATTACTCCTATTTCCTTTCTTGGATGTTGCTCTGACTTGTGCTATTTTCCAGACTTTAGGTATGGATCTTTGGACGAGCGAGCAGCTGAATATGATTGCCAAGTATGGGGCTATTGTAATAGCATCCCCTGAAAGGGACCTGACTGGTATACAGTGTAGACCAGAGGCCTTGCCTTTACTAAATACACTCCTGGAAATGGAAAAAAGAACACATTGACACCGGTGTGTCAGACCCACCATACTTGCTCCGGACACTGCGAGAGGGCTGTACAAGCAATGATCACATGCACGGCACAGTGTACACACCAGGAACCGCGGTGTTGGCCGTCGAATGGCGCTAGCTGCGCAGCATTTGTGCACCGCCGCCGTCAGTGTCAGCCAGTTTGCCGTGGCATACGGAGCTCCATCGCAGTCTTTAACACTGGTAGCATGCCGCGACAGCGTGGACGTGAACCGTATGTGCAGTTGACGGACTTTGAGCGAGGGCGTATAGTGGGCATGCGGGAGGCCGGGTGGACGTACCGCCGAATTGCTCAACACGTGGGGCGTAAGGTCTCCACAGTACATCGATGTTGTCGCCAGTGGTCGGCGGAAGGTGCACGTGCCCGTCGACCTGGGACCGGACCGCAGCGACGCACGGATGCACGCCAAGACCGTAGGATGCTACGCAGTGCCGTAGGGGACCGCACCGCCACTTCCCAGCAAATTAGGGACACTGTTGCTCCTGGGGTATCGGCGAGGACCATTCGCAACCGTCTCCATGAAGCTGGGCTACGGTCCCGCACACCGTTAGGCCGTCTTCCGCTCACGCCCCAACATCGTGCAGCCCGCCTCCAGTGGTGTCGCGACAGGCGTGAATGGAGGGACGAATGGAGACGTGTCGTCTTCAGCGGTGAGAGTCGCTTCTGCCTTGGTGCCAATGATGGTCGTATGCGTGTTTGGCGCCGTGCAGGTGAGCGCCACAATCAGGACTGCATACGACCGAGGCACACAGGGCCAACACCCGGCAGCATGGTGTGGGGAGCGATCTCCTACACTGCCCGTACACTGTGGTGATCGTCGAGGGGACACTGAATAGTGCACGGTACATCCAAACCGTCATCGATCCCATCGTTCTACCATTCCTAGACCGGCAAGGAAACTTGCTGTTCCAACAGGACAACGCACGTCCGCATGTATCCCGTGCCACCCAACGTGCTCTAGAAGGTATAAGTCAACTACCCTGGCCAGCAAGATCTCCAGATCTGTCCCTCATTGAGCATGTTTGGGACTGGATGAAGCGTCGTCTCACGCAGTCTGCACGTCCAGCACGAACGCTGGTCCAACTGAGGCACCAGGTGGAAATGGCATGGCAAGCCGTTCCATAGGACTACATCCAGCATCTCTACGATCGTCTCCATGGGAGAATAGCAGCCTGCATTGCTGCGAAAGGTGGATATACACTGTACTAGTGCCGACATTGTGCATGCTCTGTTGCCTGTGTCTATGTGCCTGTGGTTCTGTCAGTGTGATCATGTGATGTATCTGACCCCAGAAATGTGTCAATAAAGTTTCCCCTTCCTGGGACAATGAATTCACGGTGTTCTTATTTCAATTTCCAGGAGTGTAGTTTAAGCTGCTTCACTACACTTCTAAGTTATTCATGCTAATAGTCGTTTTTGATTCGAATTCAGGTGAAGGAATTTCGGGAAATTGTGTTTAGGAACTCTGTTTAGTGGCACTGTCATCCATAACATCACCATTGTTGTCGCGCAGCAAGGATATTGATTATGTCTTTCCACTGGTGCACTTTACATACGACCAGAATCTCTTTGGATTTCCTGCCACATTTCGAAGCAGAGTTTAGTTGTGGAAACTTCACTGAAGAGCCAAAGAAACTGGTACACCTGCCTAATATCGTGTAAGTCCCCCGCGAGCAAAAGTGCCGCAACACGACGTGGCATGGGCCCGACTAATGTCTGAAGTATTGCTGGAGGGAACTGGCATCATGAATCCTGCTGGGCTGTCAATAAATGCATAAGAGTACGATGGGTGGAGATCCCGTCTGATCAGCACGTTGAAAGGTATCCCAGATATGCTCAATAATGTTCATGTAGCCGAGCGGTTCTAGGCGCTTCAGTTTGGAACGGCGCGACCGCTACAGTACCAGGTTTGAATCTTGCCTCGGGCATGGATGTGTGTGAAGTCCTTAGGTTAGTTAGGTTTAAGTAGTTCTAAGTTCTAGGGGACTGATGACCATAAATGTTAAGTCCCATAGTGGTCAGAGCCAATGTTCATGTATGGGGAGTTTGTTGGCCGGTGGAAGCGTTCAAACTTAGAAAAGTGTTCCTGGAGCTCCTCTGTAGCAACTCTGGAGGTGTTGGGTGCCGTATTGTCCTGCTGGAAGTGCTGATGTTCGTCGGAATGCACAGTGGATATGATTGGAAGCAACTGATTAGACAGGATGCTTACGTACATGTCACCTATCAGAGTCGTATCTAGACGTACCAGGGGTCTCATATCACTCCAACTTAATACGCCCCACTCTGTTATAGAGCCTCCACCAGCTTGAACAGTCACTGTCTGACATGCAGGATCCATGGTTTCAAGAGGTTGTCTCAGTACCCGTACATGTCCATCCGTTCGATACAATTTGAAACGAGACTCGTCCAACCAGGCAACATGTTTCCAGTCATCACCAGTCCAATGCTGGTGTTGACGGGCCTAGGCGAGGCGTAAAGCTTTGTGTCGTGCAGTCGGCTCCGAAAGTCCATAGCGATGATGTTTCGTTGAATGGTTTGCACGATGACACTTGTTGATGGCCCAGCATTGAAATCTGCAGCAATTTAGGGAAGGGCTGCACTTCTGTTACGTTGAAGGATTCTCTTCAGTCCTCGTTGGCCCCGTTCTTGAAGGATCTTTTTCCGGCAGCATCAATGTCGGAGATCTGAAGTTTTACCGGATTCCTGTTATTCACGGTACACTCTCGAAATCCCCGTTTCAGTGCTACCTCGGAGATGCTCGAGCGCCGACTATAACACTACGTTCAAACACACTTAAATCTTGATAAACTGCCATTGTAGTAGCAGTAACATCTGCGCCAGACACTTGTTTTCTCACATAGGCGTTGCGACCGCAGCGCCGTATTCTGCCTGTTATCTCTGTATTTGCATACTCATACCTATACCAGTTTCTTTGGCGCTTTAGTGTATTAAAAGCATTTCGCACTGAAGTTTACGCTAAGTTTGGAGATTCTGTAATCTCCCCGAGATTGACAATCTCGGGGGTTTTGCGAACTCTGAAATTTGGCATACTTTTTTCGTTGCGCCTGAAACAGTGTTCTGACCTGTTTTTGTGTACCATGGGGGATCAGCACCATCTCATATTAGTTTCTTTGGTCGCCGTTGGCATAAGAATTGAACTCCCTCTGGTCTGCACTTACGTTCTCAGATTGGAAGGAGTGGAGACTATCTGTTAGGAAGACGTCAAGCGAATTTGTATATCGCACGAGAGGTAATATTTGAGGATGGAGGATGTCCGTGACACGCTGTTGTGCCGTCAGGGTTCCTTCAGTCACTATTAGTCGTGACCTGAAGTCATACTGGGAACTTACCACGACATGACGCAACTCCGCTCTGACTCTCCAGAGCGTTGGAGGAACGGGACCCTTTTCCTGGTCGCCACGATACTGGCCGACAATTGTCATCCGGGATAATGCAAAATTGTGATTCATCACTGAATACAATGTGACGCCATTCATCAGGAATCCTTGCTTCCCAGTCATGACACCACCACAAACGCAGCAGTTGGTGTTGTATTAATGGCAGCACATCCATGGGACGGTAATTCCCTAGTCCGACTGCTTCTAGTCTCTGACCAATGGTGCGGGATGAGACAGAATATTGCAGGGACTCCATTACTTGTTCTCACATGGCGGACGCTCGCAGATGGACAGTGGTTACGAGACACGTGGTGCACAATGCGGCGATCACGCCTTGTGGCGGGTAGATATGGTTGACCAGAACCTTGACGATGAGTATGCCTGCACTCATTTTCCCATGTATTCCAACATCGGGCCACTGTCATATCCGAATGCCCCACAAATCTGGATATGACACGATTCCACCAGCCGGAGAAATGGAGACCCACAATGAGGCTCCTTTCAAATTCTGCCTGGCGCTGATAACTCTGTCTCATACAACTACACGACATCTCCGTTTCCTTCACAGTGATCACTCATCATCCGACGTTGTTCACGCTATTTATATACCCAATCAAGTCTGGTAACAGCACTAAACACGAACAACACTAATGCCCTCTGGCGGCTGTTCTGTCACAGAGAATTGGAACTCCAATTATTTTAAAAAATCGTTCAAATGGCTCTAAGCACTATGGGACTCAACATATGAGGTCATAAATCCCCTAGACTTAGAACTACTCAAACCTAACTAACCTAAGGACATCACACACATCCGTACCCGAGGCAGGATTCGAACCTGCGACTATGGCAGCCGCGTGGTTCCGGACCGAAGCGCCTAGAACCGCTCTACCACAGCGGCCGAAACCAAACGCTTAGATATTTGTCTATGTTGTGTATGTGTACGAAGTTGCATAGACATCCGACCATTTCTTCTGTGCGCTTCACTTTTTTATCAGACAGTGCAGCAATTCCATTTTGGTTATGAAAACAGTGCCGCGTTGTATCTTCGTACATTAGTTTTATTTTATATATTTCTAGTTTACTGTAGTGAATGTGTTCCACGAAAACAATGCGAAACCTAGTATAGAGTCCCTTGCTAAAAGTTGTCAGCACTGTGTTGCGCTGGTGCTTCGTCAACTATTAGGGTAGTGCAAGTATTATTGCGTAACTGTTGTGACTCAGGCGAAGCAAGGTGATACGTAGACTCTGTAACAGTGAAAGGCATTCATTCCGATTCTGATTGTACAAAACTCCATTATAAGTTTGTAGATGTCAGGTAATCAGGATAACCTCAGGATGGGGAAGATAACAAGTTGCGGCTTCGTAGAAACAATAATTTTACCACTGTATGTTCTTTCATTTCATTCTCATCCAGGTGGACATGAATGGCAACGACACAACGTCATAGAATACGTCATAACGTACACCGAACCTATTCAAAGAAAGGAAAACGAAATAATAAAATTTGTAAGGTTTGAAATTCCGAAATGAAAATTATACTGAAAACCACAACAAAAACTTAATAAAAAATGCCCTTATAATAATTTTTTGGTTTTATAAATCTTAATAATGGGCAAATAAACTGGCCGTCGCCGAATTACATGAACTATCTTTGGATTCAAGTAGCATAATTTGGGGAAACTATGAAAAAGTAAAATGAAGAGGGTAAGATGTAAATAAGTATGCATCCTCTTTGCCTGAAGCCATTGGTGATTTGGCCCCTGCTCCTCCAGAATACAAGTCCTGAGCTATCTCGCTCGCAGGTTCGGCCCGTGTATTACATTTTTAGATATACACTCCTGGAAATGGAAAAAAGAACACATTGACACCGGTGTGTCAGACCCGCCATACTTACTCAGGACACTGCGAGAGGGCTGTACAAGCAATGATCACACGCAAGGCACAGCGGACACACCAGGAACTGCGGTGTTGGCCGTCGAATGGCGCTAGCTGCGCAGCATTTGTGCACCGCCGCCGTCAGTGTCAGCCAGTTTGCCGTGGCATACGGAGCTCCATCGCAGTCTTTAACACTGGTAGCATGCCGCGACAGCGTGGACGTGAACCATATGTGCAGTTGACGGACTTTGAGCGAGGGCGTATAGTGAGCATGCGGGAGGCCGGGTGGACGTACCGCCGAATTGCTCAACACGTGGGGCGTGAGGTCTCCACAATACATCGATGTTGTCGCCAGTGGTCGGCAGAAGGTGCACGTGCCCGTCGACCTGGGACCGGACCGCAGCGACGCACGGATGCACGCCAAGACCGTAGGATACTACGCAGTGCCGTAGGGGACCGCACCGCCACTTCCCAGCAAATTAGGGACACTGTTACTCCTGGGGTATCGGCGAGGACCATTCGCAACCGTCTCCATGAAGCTGGGCTACGGTCCCGCACACCGTTAGGCCTTCTTCCGCTCACGCCCCAACATCGTGCAGCCCGCCTCCAGTGGTGTCGCGACAGGCGTGAATGGAGGGACGAATGGAGACGTGTAGTCTTCAGCGATGAGAGTCGCTTCTGCCTTGGTGCCAATGATGGTCGTATGCGTGTTTGGCGCCGTGCAGGTGAGCGCCACAATCATGACTGCATACGACCGAGGCACACAGGGCCAACACCCGGCATCATGGTGTGGGGAGCGATCTCCTACACTGGCCGTACACCTCTGGTGATCGTCGAGGGGACACTGAATAGTGCACGGTACATCCAAACCGTCATCGAACCCATCGTTCTACCATTCCTAGACCGGCAAGGGAACTTGCTGTTCCAACAGGACAATGCACGTCCGCATGTATCCCGTGCCACCCAACGTGCTCTAGAAGGTGTAAGTCAACTACCCTGGCCAGCAAGATCTCCGGATGTGTCCCCCATTGAGCATGTTTGGGACTGGATGAAGCGTCGTCTCACGCGGTCTGCACGTCCAGCACGAACGCTGGTCCAACTGAGGCGCCAGGTGGAAATGGCATGGCAAGCCGTTCCACAGGACTACATCCAGCATCTCTACGATCGTCTCCATGGGAGAATAGCAGCCTGCATTGTTGCGAAAGGTGGATATACACTGTACTAGTGCCGACATTGTGCATGCTCTGTTGCCTGTGTCTATGTGCCTGTGGTCTGTCAGTGTGATCATGTGATGTATCTGACCCCAGGAATGTGTCAATAAAGTTTCCCCTTCCTGGGACAACGAATTCACGGTGTTCTTATTTCAATTTCCAGGAGTGTACTTTGTGTGAGTTGTGAATAGTGGCCCCGTGACTTCTCAGTCTCCACCTCTGTTGACATTTGCGACTGTTTGGGAGACACTGATAACCTTACATTTCACGGCGCAGCACATTCGATGTCCCAGCGGTACAGACAGGCGCTGCGAAAGAAGCAGCTGATATACGTCAGACTAAATGTTTACGTTTTCAGCTAATTTTATTATATCCGCCCAAAGTTCTAGACAGTTCACTCGACCCTGTGTCAGACTGTCCACAGTGAGATAGTGCGGCTCAACAGTCGTCGCTGGACAGCTTCTCGGGCATGTTTGTGTTGTGAACGTCAAGAAAGTGACTTGCTAGGAACAGGAATCATTCGCTCTTCAAGGATTTTAATGTTTCTTTAATCACGTGAAGGCAGTGTAGCTCGACAGATTGTGAGTCGAGATGTCCTTGAAGTTTTAGTTTAGTGGAAAATTAATAATGAACATATCTAAGAAGCTGATGCGGATTAACTATATTTGCGCGAGGCACTGATAATTAGCAATAAAGACAATGATTGAATGCACCGTTCTATGTACGGATAGGACCCACGCCGTGAGCATGAAATCGTTGAGCCATAACGACCGTTTCTTCGTGTTGTGTTAGTTCACGAGCATAATTCGTCAAAGTAACTAATTTCCTGCGTTCCCGGGTTACGGCATACAGGAAAGTCGATGGCCCATCAGAAGAGTCGTCTAAAAAGTTGGACCCGAGGTAACAGCTGCATTTCAGTGTTGGAGCTAGTGGCCCAGAGAACTACTTAAAGAAGATTCAGCCTTGTACTTAATGATAATTACTACTTTGTCGAAGAGAGTGACATCTGCCTGAGTGAGTGAGTCAGTGACATAAAGGACTAAATCCGGCTCACGCTATGGTAAGCCTAAGTTTACGATTAGCGTACTTCTTTTGATTTTGATGAGACAAGATTCAGTAATGTAGGATACATCCAGAACATCATGCAGCTCCCAATGTTGCTGCTACTATAACTTCAGAGAGCTGTAATCTTCTATCAGGACAATGCCCAATACTTTCCCCGAGACGTTCTCAGCTGCCTTGTCTGTACATTCATTAGACCCGTCCCCTATTGAGCACGCGTGGGACATAAAGATGTAGTGCATGAATCAGTCTTCAGCACCGACAAAATCTCCTGACAATTTGGTACAGCATGTGGAAGTAGCATGGACCACTGCCCCGCAAGATATCCAACCCTTCTATAATCGTCTCTATCCATGAATGCAGGTCTGTATTGTAGGTCGAGGAGGCCATACACGATACTGGATTTATCGCTCAAGCCATTTGGTCCGTAGGTGTATGATTTTTGATTACTATCCTATGCAGTGCACAACCTGTATAATACTTGAATATAATTCCATTCATGTTGGTTTATTGCTAAAAGGTATTGATTTTTCATTTTCAACTTTTGTATTTCACGTTTACACTTTCTCCGCTTGACGGGGGAGGGGGTTAGTATTGACATCCCTTAATGGATCGCCTTAACTTTGTAGTTCTTTGGCATTACACAGGGTGTTTCCGTAAGAGAGTGCAAAAGTTTGACAGGACATAGAGGTCGCTCCACTGAACAATTTGAGGTAGGGAACCTTGGGTTGGAGAAGCCGGCTTAAGGAGATAATAGGAATAAAATCACATTACTATGTACTTTTTTATTTACATTAGTTACAGTTGACTGAAAATACCATCATTGACACAATGAACGTACCATTTGTACTGTGGAATTTGTCTTTGCTCTAAATTGAAGCCAGATACGGAGAAACGTGTTATATTTTACATGTTATCATACGGAAAGTTACCTAAAATCGCGATTTAGCTAACTGCTGCGTACTTCGCCTTGTGTTCCTCTCCCATTAGATAAGAAAGCTGACAATGTTACATTTACGCCTCTGGAAGTGACCTGCAGTCTTTAAACAACGGTACAGGTTTAGTAATGAATGTGACGGGAGTGCTCAACCCAGCTGACTTTTTTCCGTAGCACCGTCACCTATGTAATCGTAAATTTTTCCCGCCGGACCACATTGCTTGGTTACCTCACACTTTGCACGCTTTCCTGTACTATCAGTTAAGTGTCTTGATGCTCTCAGCCGCAAGTAGGCTGCTGATGATCGAGCATAATACCGTTATCATTATCAATTGCTAGCAAAAACTACATCTACCTATTTCATTCGCCTAGTTCATGACACAGTGTACTTCACATCCCCGTATCGCAACTAGCCGCTTTCTTTTGTGTTCCATTTGTGTATGGTGTGAGAAACAGTTGAATACAGTTCGAATCAGATCCTGATCTAAATTTGTTACAGTGTATTTATGGAAAATAAGTCGCCGTTCTTCCGATTCCTATACGATCCT
This sequence comes from Schistocerca gregaria, assembly GCF_023897955.1. Taxonomy (NCBI): domain Eukaryota; kingdom Metazoa; phylum Arthropoda; class Insecta; order Orthoptera; family Acrididae; genus Schistocerca; species Schistocerca gregaria. The sequence continues at coordinate 177,344,459 of NC_064931.1, read as the reverse complement.
TTGGAGCCTTCGTGATACTTTGCATCAGTCTCAACACAGCAGATAAAACACCCGTTAGAGTCAGCGACTGTCCTTTTCTTCAGTTATACAACTTTCAACGATTGCATGCAAACTTCTCTTCTGGTCTAGGTTTTCAGAGGACTTGTTATATCGACCGTTTCCACTGTTGCTTCATCATTTCGTATTTTACCTGTCCAGTTAGTTTCAACATTCATCTAAAGGATCACCTTTTAAATGCTTCCAATTTCTTCTCATTCAGGTTCCCTAGATCCATTTTCACGCCCAAATAATGCCGTTTTCCAGAATTACAAATTGAGAAATATTTTACTTAAATATATGACAATATTTGAGGTTATTAAAGCCTTCTAGTTTGTAAAACTGCTTCTAATGCCTCTGGTATTTGGATCGTTTCATCTGGTCATGCTTCCTGAGTAGAAAAATTATTTCAGCTCTGCCCTTGCGTCTCCACAAATTCTGATTTACAGAAAGTGACTATTCTCGCGAACTTGTATTTGCTTCTTTTCTCGGCAATTTAGATATTGCCTAAGATATCCAAATTTTTATCGTTCCTTACCTTGCTGCATTTGTGATGGTTCCTTCTGCTTTAATTACTTGTATTTAATACATTACACAGCTCTAAATATCGAGCATAAGTTAGAAGTTAAAGCATACTTCTCGAATAGTATGTTGAAAGTCTTACAGGAGGAAGTAAAGTATAATCTCAAGGCATAAAGCATAATCTCAAGGCATACTACAGTATACAAAAAATAAGATCTGAGACCGGAGATACATACCAGAAGAAGTAGCAAAACTTGAAATATACCTATTATAACAACATATTGGTCTGCGATTCATTAACTCAACTGGAAGTTTTATGTCCCGCTATCTCTTTCCTTTGTCCTTTTGAATTTCAAGCTGCTGTTTATTTTATGAACCTGATTTGATGCCAGTAATTGGTTCCTAAATGTATGTATAACAAGAATGTAGTCTAATTGATATCTTCCCGTGTTTACTTTTATTTTAATGTGTTTTCTTCGTCTGGAATTTTGCGAGTGTTCGCTGGATCTAATGGAAACTACTGCAGAGCTTCAGAAGCCTTTCCTTAGGTAGTTTCTTTCTCCTTCCTCGTAATTGGTAGGCAATGTGCCTTTATCTTGGTTCTCTACCGTAACCTATAAGTCACCTACGACTATCTGATTGTTATCTCTCGTCGTGTACTTTATAGCTCCTCAATTCCCTCATACATTTTGTTATTTCTATTTCAATAACATCAACGTCTGTCATTGATATGTAAATATTTGGAATTATGTTTAACATTTGCTTCGTTCGAGTCCTAAGAAGTTTGGTCTTGGCATTGTTGGTAGACAAATGCTCTGTTGTCCCCATATTCCTATTCATAATAATGTTACATATTTAGCTGATTCTTAGTGACCTTTAATCTCTTGAACATTTCAATTCAGTAGTTTATACGAATTTTAGCCTCTGCCTATCCATCTGTTTCTCGTCAGATTTTCCAGTTCCTCTATAACATTCAATTTCTAAACTTGTACGTTCCGAATTATTGAATGTTATCCTTACTTCTCTCTTCTTTCTGTCTTTATCAAAATGATCAGTCCCTATTCAGCAGAATGTCGCTAAATTTTTTTATTCCTTTAATCTCTTCTTCCGAGACGACCTAATAAGGGCCCAGGCAATCTAGTAATAATGCAGAGTATATCAGACGAGGGTGTTGCATACATTTGCATTTGTAGATTTGTAAATTCTCCTTAGACACTGAAGGGTTTCGTGAGCCCTCTGCATAACGATGTAATGTCATCATTGGTATTTAACAAAATTGACAGAACACAGAGGCTTATCGTTAATGCTTGCCGCCCGCGGTGGTCTAGCGGTTCTAGGCCCTCAGTCCGGAAGCACGCGACTGCTACGATCGCAGGTTCGAATCCTGCCTCAGGCATGGACGTATGTGATGTCCTTAGGTTAGTTAGGTTTAAGTAGTTCTAAGTTATAGGGGACTGATGACCACAGATGTTAAGTCCCATAGTGCTCAGAGCCATTTGAACCATTTTTTGAACACATAAGACAACAAAGTAATATCTGACAGGTAGCATGTGCGTCGTCTATGTTCTTTCATGTTAAATTATTTAGGTGTTGCATTTTGGGAAGATTATCGACAACCGTACTTGCTCTGTGCGGGCACCCCATTTGACGGTTGTGCTTCACAACTCATTCTTCTCAGGGAGCAATGAGTCACTGCATGACGACCTGGAATCTGTGACTGTGAGAAAACTAGCTGCTGGTTTCCCGTACAGCCAGCTATCGCATGCCTAAAAGAAGCCTATGTTTATTGTTATATTATCTTTTACTGTCTCGGTTCGCATATTACGGTACTGCCAGTAGCATCTCAAAAATTGTATCTAATTTAGCAACAGTATATAGTATCATGATGTCAATGGGGTGCTGTATACATCCTATTGATAGTGAGCTGACTACAGAAAGATAGGGAAATGAATCAGCCGGGGGCATATTGATGGAACCATCCCAGTATTAAGCTGCGTCCATTGAGTGAAATCATGTAAAACTTAGCTGAAAATGAGTAATGAGAAACGAGGATGTTCTTTTTCCTGAGAACGGGGTGAATGTTCTACCTACAGTTACAACTGTCGTTTAAAATACACTAAAAAAAAAGAAAGAAACATCCCGAAGGGATTATGAAGGAATTATCTGACTGGGACGGGGACAGAAAAAGGCAGATGTACATGTACAACCGAACAAGTGAAAAATATTTTAGAAAATTGGATGATTTATTCAAGAGGAATAGTTCACAAATTGAACAAATCAATAACGCGTTGGTCCACCTTCGTCCTTATGTAAGTAGTTATTCAGCTTGACATTGATTGACAGAGTTTTGTTACACTTCATGGCAAGCCATCCTGGCCTTACATTTCAACAAGACAATGCCCGTCCGCACACTCCGAGAGTTTCCCCTGCTTATCTTCAAATGGCTCTAAGCACTATGGGACTTAAGATCTGAGGTCATCAGTCCCCTATACTTAGAGCTACTTAAACCTAACTAACCTATGGACATCACACACATCTATGCTCGTGGCAGGATTCGAACCTGCGACCGTAGAAGCAGCGCGGTTCCGGAATGAACCGCCTAGAACCGCTCCACCACATCGACCGGCTCCTGCTTATCTTCGTGTTTGCCAAACCATACCACGGCCAGGAAAGTGGCCGGATCTCTCCCCAATTGAGAACGTTCGGAGCATTTTGGGCAGGGCCTTTAACCAGCTCGGAATTTTGACGACCTAACGCGCCGATTGGACAGGATATTCCTCAGGAGGACAGCCAGCAATTCTATCAATCAATATCCAGCCGACTAGCTGCTTGCATAAGGTGCTAGAAGTGGACCAACGCGTTACTGACATCCTCGGTTTGTGAAGCTCTTTCTCTTGAATAACTCATCCAATTTTTCTGAAATTGTAATCACTTGTTGGCCTGTACATGTACATCACATCTCCTTTTTCCGGTCCAGTCGCATAATTCGTTCATGGTGCGTCTTTTTTTTTTTTGTATTTGAGTATATTTTTCGCCGGACGGAGTGGCCGAGCGGTTCTAGGCGCTACAGTCTGGAACCGCGCGACCGATACTGTTGCAGGTTCGAATCCTGCCTCGGGCATGGATGTATGTGATGTTCTTAGGTTAGTTAGGTTTACGTAGTTCTAAGTTCTAGGGGACTGATGACCTTAGATGTTAAGTCCCATAGTGCTTAGAGCCATTTGAACCATTTGAACCTTAAGATGGTAACCCACTATGACCAGTTTTTTAAAGAAATATGATCTCCACTTTCCTCCGTTACTTTAAAAATCAGGGAAAGGTAATAGTTGCTAACGTCGGACGTTGGCTACGGCGCTTAGACTAATTATTCAAAGTCTGCATCGAGACAAACAGAAACAATTTTCTGTTCGGCTCTTGTTATTAATGGTAGGTAACTGTATACATCTAAATTTTCTTAAATACTCCGTAAACCACTGTATGGTGCAAAGTACCAGTATTTGTCCTTCTATTTTCTGTGCGTGGGGAAAAGAACTCTGCCTCCGTATCATCTGTATTCTTCCTTTTGCTCTTCCTGTCGATTGTTAGGTTACACGATCGGGGTAGTAGAATTATTGACAGGTCACAACGCGGAGGGACCTGTTTCGATTCTCGGTGACAGCTCCTGTTTTCTTCGAAATGGAATGATTTTGAACGAATTTCTGTCATCTTCGTGACGGAAAAGGAAGAAGTTGTCACACCTGCAAGATGCTTTATTGATATGCAAATCGATCAAAGAGCGCCAAACCGAAAAACTCCACTTTGGTGTGGCACGACGTTTTGTTTCGTGTATCACCAGTGAGCTTAAATCGTGTCACTCTGTCACGCCAAATTATGGAGAGTGTTGTAGGTGACGGTAAGTAGAAGTGTCAGCATTTTCATGTTAGCAGGTGGTACTCGATACGCGATCGAAAACAGAAAGGGAGCAGGTCGCTGGGCGCCGGGCTGGGGCTGAGGTTATTCTTGGGCGCGTGTGATCGGCGTGACGACTGCCGCAGCTCAACAGAATTAGCTCCGCGCGTGTGTTGCGCCCTTACACAAGCCGGCCGCGCCGCAGTCAAAATATGCCCCTTTAATCTCGCCGTCTTTATAACGCTTCTCCAAGTCAGTCCGGCGCCAGCTTTTCCGGCAAGGAGAACCTTCCGAATCCTCGATCTCGCCCACTGCTCACTTCCTACCTCATCTCCTGTACACTGGTGAAAGAGATCAGTGTTTAACGTCCCGGCAACTACGAGGTCATTAGAGACGAAGATCAAGCTCGTATTAGGGAAGGATGGGGAAGGTAATCTATCGTGCCATAACAAAGGAACCATCCAGGCACTCGGCTGAAGCGATTTAGGGAGATCACGGAAAACAGAAATCTGAATGGCCGGACGCGGGTATGAACCGTCATCCCCCCGAGTGCGTGTACATGTGCTAACCACTGCGCCACCTCGCCCGGTTGCTGAACTCTATAAGCGATAAATAAAGCTCCCACCGTACGCACAAGCTTGCGACGCAATGGACTTCGTGACAGGTTAGAACTGCATTCTATTTCAGGACTCAAACCCAGTCTATCGCTTTCCACAGGTAATGTTCTGCGACCGTCCTCTCCGAGCACGCCTCACGGACCGCCTAAAACCTAAAATTTTCATTCCTCTCTTCTACTTTATCAAATTCCGCAGAAGATTGTCTGTATTCTCAGTTGGACCATAGTCTTCGGGAAAGTACGTTAGTGCAGTGTCTGCATTTGACAGTGTCTTCAAATCTAGATGCAATGTTCCCTCGGACGTGCACGCATGCAGCTCCAAAATGTCTAGGTACGTACGTTGTTGCATCTGTAGGTACATCTACATCTACATACGTACTCCGCAATCCACCATACGATGCGTGGCGGAGGGTACCTCGTACCACAACTAGCGTCTTCCCTCCCTGTTCCACTCCCAAACAGAACGAGGGAAAAATGACTGCCTGTATGCCTCTGTACGAGCCCTAATCTCTCTTATCTTATGTTTGTGGTCTTTCCGCGAAATATAAATTGGCGGCAGTAAAATTGTGCAGTCAGCCTCAAATGCTGGTTCTCTAACCAATAGCGATTCACGAAAAAACGCCTCCTTTCCCCTAGAGACTCCCACCCGAGTTCCTGAAGCATTTCCGAAACACTCGCGTGATTATCAAACCTACCAGTAACAAATCTAGCAGCCCGCCTCTGAATTGCTTCTATGTCCTCCCTCAATCCGACCTGATAGGGATCCCAAACGCTCGAGCAGTACTCAAGAATAGGTCGTATTAGTGTTTTATACGCGGTCTCCTTTACAGATGAACCACATCTTCCCAAAATTCTACCAATGAACCAAAGACGACTAACCGCTATCTCCACAACTGCCATTACATGCTTGTCCCACTTCATATCACTCTGCAATGTTACGCCCTAATATTTAATCGACGTGACTGTGTCAAGCGCTACACTACTACTGGAGTATTCAAGCATTGCGGGATTCTTTTTCCTATTCATTTGCATTAATTTACATTTATCTATATTTAGAGTTAGCTGCCATTCTTTACACCAAACTACTGGAGTATTCAAGCATTGCGGGATTCTTTTTCCTATTCATTTGCATTAATTTACATTTATCTATATTTAGAGTTAGCTGCCATTCTTTACACCAATCACAAATCCTTTCCAAGTCATCATGTATCCTCCTACAGTCACTCGCGATAAAGACTGGGCTTATAACCCCGTTCTTCAACAATCCACACCATGCATTTTGTTTCTGAGAGTTGCGTTCGTACTATATCGCTATTGGGGGGGGGGGGGGGGGGCAGTAGGGGGTGGGGGTTTACCGTGCCTAGTCCAAGAAAGAGACGAAGTCGAAGAATTCCTCGTTTCATTAACTTTTGCCAGAATTGTCAACGCAAATGCCTTCCGTCGTGGTCTCTCCTCAGGCTTGATTTTGTCACGAAGCTGCAGTTTGTACACCCGTAGGTGCAATCTTTTATAGACGAAATCGCGTGCTATCGAATGAGGTAACTGTAACCGTCTACTTGCTCGTCGGGTTGCCTTGCGAGAGCTAAGCTGGAAGGAAGTACGGATTAATTCCACAGTAGTCTCTGGAGCTGTGTACTAGGCGTGGTGGCCCGACATCGAAAGCAAACTCCCAGTGTCATGTCTTGAGTGTTACGTAAGTGGGAACATCGTCAGTTGGTCGCAGTACACACTCAGGCCGCAAAGAATGTTATAACAGTTTAAAAAAAATGGTTCAAATGGCTCTGAGCACTATGGGACTTAATTTCTGAAGTCATCAGTCCCCTAGAACTTATAAATACTTAAAACTAACTAACCTAAGGACATCACACACATCCATGCCCGAGGCAGGGTTGGAACCTGCGACTGTAGCGGTCGCGTGGTTCCAGACTGTAGCGCCTAGAACCGCTCGGCCAACCTGTCCGGCTGTTGTACCAGTGTAACAGACTTCAGCTCAGAGAGAGAAAGCGCACAGAACACGTGCTGTGCAATCCACATGGCTACTGACGCACGTTTATGTGAACAAAGCAGTTACGCGAACGCGCACGGGATACCAGCCACCGTAAGCAAATAGAGAAAGCACTTGAGTTACCATTCTTGTAGAAGCAAACAGACAATAAATATTTCAATTTGCGTCTCAAGTCATTACGTTTTATATTACTAAACAATATGCGATCAAAAGTATACGGACTCCTGGCTGAAAATGATTTACAAGTTCGTGGCACTCTCCATCGGTAATACTGGAATTAAATATGGTGTTGGCCCACCCTTAGCCTTGATGACAGCTTCCACTCTCGCAGGCATACGTTCAACCAGGTGGTGGCAGGTTTTTTGGGGAATGGCAGCCCATTCTTCGCGGAGTGCTGTGCTGAGGAGAGCTATCGATGCCGGCCGGTGAGGCCCGGCAAGAAGTCGGCGTTACAATACATACAAAAGACGTTGTATAGGATTCACGTCAGGACTCTGTGCAGGCCAGTCCATTAAAGGGATTTTATTGTCGTGTAACCACTCCGCCACACGCCGTGCTTTATAAATAGGTGCTCGATCCTGTTGAAAGAGGCAGTCACCATCCCCGAATTGCTCTTCAACAGTGGGAAGCAAGAGGTGCTTAAAGCATCAGTGGAGGCATGTGCTGTGATAGTGCCACGCAAATCAACAAGGGGTAGAAGCCCCTCCGCGTAAAACACGACCACACCGTAACACCACCGCCTCCGAATTTTACTGTTGGCACTACACAGGCTGGCAGATGACGTTCACCGAGCATTCGCCATACCCATACCCTGCCATCGGATCGCCACATTGTGTACCGTTATTCGTCACTCCACACAACGTTTTTCCATTGTTCAATCGTCCAACTTTTACGCTCCTTACACCAAGCGAGGCGTTGTTTAGCATTTACCGGCGTGATGTGTGGCTTATGAGCAGCCTCTTTACCATGAAATCCAAGTTTTCTCACCTCCCGCCTAACTGTCATATTACTTGCAGTGGATCCTGATGCAGTTTGGAATTCCTGTGTCATGGTCTGTACAGATGTCTGCCTATTACACATTATGACCCTCTTCAATTGTCGGCGGTTTGTGTCGGTTCAAAAATGGTTGAAATGGCTCTGAGCACTATGGGACATCACATCTGAGGTCATCAGTCCCCTAGAACTTAGAACTACTTGAACCTACCTAACCTAAGGACATCACACACATCGATGCCCGAGGCAGGATTGGAACCTGCAACCGTAGCGGTCGCGCGGTTCCGGACTGAAGCGCCACACCGGCCGTCTTTGTGTCAGTCAACAGACTAGGTCGGCCTGTACACTTTTGTGCTGTACGGGTCCCTTCACGTTTCCGCTTCACTATCAAATCGGAAACAGTGGACCTAGGGATGTTTAGGAGTGTGAAAATCTCGCGTGCAGACGTATGACACAAGTGACACTCAATCACCTGACCACGTTCGAAGTCCATGAGTGCCGCTGACCGCCGCATTCTGCTTTCTCACGACGTCTAATGCCTACTGAGGTGGTTGATATGGAGCACCTGGCATTAGGTGGCGAAACAATGCACCTAATTTGAAAATCGTTTGTTTTTAGAGGTGGCCGAATACTTGTGATCACGTAGTGTATGTTTAACCTAGGCAACAAGTGTTTAAGAATAGATCCGCGAAATAATAGACTAATATCCTTAAGATCTGTTTGCTGCAGAACTGTTGAGCATGTTCTAAGTTCGAATGTACTAAATTTCTTTGAGACAGGAAAGGTACTGTCCTCAGCACGGGTTTAGAACGCATGACTCGAGCGAAAATCATCTTGTCCTTTTCTCGCATGATATCGTGCACCCTAGATAAAGGGCAAGTTGTATTGGATGGTGACTGTTCAGTAGACACAAGTGTGACGTCAGTAGTGCCCCAGGATAGTGTGGCAGGACTGCTGTGGTGTTGTATATATATAAGCGATCTGGCAGACAGGATGAGCAGCAGTCTGCAGCTGTTCCCTGATTATACTGTAGTGTATGGGAAAGTGTTGTTGTTGAGTGGCTATAGGAGGATACGGGATGACTCACATGTGGAGGCCACGACATTGGGACCATAGATTTATTTCAAACTTTGTTCACCTTTATGACGCCATTGAACAACATAATGTGAAAGTAGTAAGGTGCACTAGTCTGATAATTCCGAGAAAATCACAAGAGAAGTTTTACGTGTCTATTACGTAAGTGATGTGAAGGTGCTGGACGTTAAAGGTAGTCAAGTGATTAACGTTTCGACACCCGCTCAAGCTTAATTATCAATCGTTGTTTCATCACTGGTCATATTATTTAATTTACATGACATTTGAGAAGCAATATAATGAAAAAAAACCAAGTGTATTTCCATGAAGTTTCAATTTATGTTCTCCATGTCTGCATGACAAATGCCATCATGCATCGTGTGATATCGAGAGCACATTCGACGAGTAATTGTACATTACTCTTGTGGTCTGGCACTTTGAGACTTTCCGTATCACTGATTGTGAATAACGTCATTCGCATCATTATTTATCGAGGTTTGTCTTGGGCATACCAAACCTGTCCTTAGTCATTTAAAATTTAATTACAAATATGAGTGAAGTAACATGTGAATTCACTGCAACTTCATGAAAAAGCATATGATTTTTTCACTATATTACCTTCAATGTCATATAAATTAAATAATATGACCAATGATGAAAATCATACAGACTAAAAAATAAGTGTTAGCGGGATTCATACCGGCGCCTCGTCTACGACCCACTTGCAACACGTGACCTCTAACCACTTTTTTATTTTTCCCCTTGTTTTTTTCTTTTTTCTTTTTTTACAGCATGACGCTACCGGTTTTTTAATTTAGTTTTACTTTTTTAATTTTCTTTTTTAAATCGGGAAATTGGACCGGTGGGTGCTCGGGGGCCACTTAACCACAACGACTTCTTATGGATGGTAAATTCGCATAGATACATTAGTTACATAACAGACGTGTAAAACACTTGCGATTCTCTCGGAATTGCCAGAGTATTACACCTTTCTACTTTCACACTATGTTGTTTTAATGGCCTGCTTATTTGTATAAAGTTTGAAGTAAACCCGTGATCCCAACCTTGTTGCCTCCCCTTGTTAGACATAATTTATATTTGATATAATGACAGGCCGCTTGCTCTGAATGTACGTGGAAAAACGTAGGTTAACACAGACGAGTAGAAAAAACAACCCTTGAAAATGTAGGTCAATATAGACGAGTAGGAAAAACAATCCAGTTATGTTCCAGTGCCGGCCTTGGTGGACGAGCGGTTCTAGGCGCTTCAGTCTGGAACCGCGCTACCGCTACGGTCGCAGGCTCGAATCGTGCCTCGGGTATGGATGTGTGTGATCTCCTTAGGTTAGTTAGGTTTAAGTAGTTCTAATTTCTAGGGGCCTGGTGACCTCAGAAGTTAAGCCCCATAGCGCTCAGAGCCAATGTTCCAGTGCAATATTTATGGTGTGCTGCTTGACACCGTCACATTGATTAAATCACTATGCATAACGCTGCAAAGGGGTCTGTAATGGAACGAGCACGTGAGGTCGGTAGTAGGGCCGGCAAATGGTCGACTCTGGTTTATTGGGATACTTCTAGTAAAGTGTAGCTCATTTACACTGCGCAACAAAATTAATGAGTAACTTATTTGAAATACCGTCATTTTCTCTCAAGTTAGAAATCTGGCTCAAAGGTGCTGAGAGCCTTCCTCTGTAATGGTGCAAAGCGAGGTGCCCTGCGACGTCACCCACCCACGGGCTCGGCAACGTTTCAAGCAGCAGCTTGTCCACACACACACACACACACACATACACACATACACACAAAATCCTCACACCTCCGTGTTGGAAATCGAACAGCGACGCTGAGCATTCAAATAATCACATGGTTTTCTCATGATTAGCCAAGAAAAACATTTAGGACACACCGCTACTCAAAATAGTTGTCATAAAGCTTATGAATGAAACCACCCCTACCATCGGTACGTTCATTTTCACTCACCTCGCCGTCAAAAGTGACAGTTCGCAGTGTGATATGCAAAAGGATGACGTTCTTGACAGCTTTAGACACTGCTGACACCCCCTGGACAATTCAGCCCTTCCTAAGGATTTCACGGAGCTGCAACCCCATTGAACGTGATCTCAACTTTTTGTAATGTAGAGTGACGGCTGGTTTTGCTCCGGTATACATAGTGAAACCCGTAATAACCGTTCAAATCCATTCGACAAAATTTGAACATGATTCAGAGCAGAGAAGGACGTTTATACTTTTTCATCCTTCCTTTTTGGCGCCCTCCTGTGGCGTTTGCACACTTTGACACGCACACGAATAAAACGGCAAATGGCTCCTCTAAGACCTCTTAGTTCAGCAGCATCCTCGGTGTCACATGCTTGTATTTATTGGACGCTTTAAAAATGTTCCTATTCAGAGACACCCATCCACTAATTCCGAGGTGTCGGCGACATGCTTTCTGCATGAGTGCCAGCTCGCTACGTGCGAAATCCGACATATGCCGAAACGTTTGTTTATAGCACTGGCGCCTGGTAATTGGTGGATGGGTGTATCTGTACAGGGACATATTTAAAGTGTCCAATAAAAGTACTTGGGTGGCGTTGCTGGTGATGCCGAAATGGGGGTTCTTAGAGGGACCATTACTGTTTTATTCCCGTGCATGTCAAAATCGTACGTACTTGTGCACATGCCACAGGAAGAGAGGAAAAAGCACGGATGCAAAAGTATAGACATCCTTCTCTGTTTCGGATCATGTCGATATTTGTTCGAATGGTTTTGAGCGGTCCCTAGGGGGTTCCACGCTGCAAAAATTGCGCTTACCCTACACTCCAAAGGGTTGAGATCAAGTTTAATAGGGTTGCAGCTCCGTGATGTCCTTAGAGAGAGGTTGTATGGTCCGGGGATTGTCAGCAGTATCAAAAGTTGTCAAGAACGTCATCCTGTTACATACCACACTGAGAACTGGCATCTTCGACTGTGAAATGTGTGAAAATGAACATGCGGAGGGAAGGGGTGGTTTCATTCACACCGTTTACGACAACTCCTTACGCCTTTTCGCATCGATTCTGAGCAGCAGTGCGTCCTAAATGTTTTTCTCACGGCGTGATTTTATTGCTGGGCGTCGCTGTTCGACTTTCATCTCAGAGGCGTCAAGAGGAGTGAGATGTGAGTAACGGGAAATGTGACAACCTTCCCATGGTGTGACACGTTCACAGTGGCGTTGGGCAGAACTGAGGTGAAATGTGGTGCTAATGTAACGTCGTTAATCACCTACATCTCTCGTGAAGTTCCGAGTGCTGGCTTTTTTTTTGCTTGTGTCGACATCTTGCTGTCTGAAATGTTGTAGAGCTCGTGGGTGACGTCTCAGGGCATCACGATTTTACACCATTACAGAGGAAGATAACAGGTGCGTTAGAGCCAAATTTTGAATCTCTGCGTTGCGATGTGAGGAGATGACGGGGTTTCTAAAAAGTGTCCTTTTAATTGTGCTTATCAGTATATGAAGGAAATCGCAAATAGAACTCTAGCGAAACTCTGTTTCAGGTGTCTGAGATTCCCACCATGTCGGATTAAAGGAATACGTTGGCGCAGTTCAGAGGAGTGCTGCTAACTTTGTTGCTGGTACTTTCGACTAGCACGTGAGCGTTACAGAAATGCTTCGACGGAAGTGGGAATTCCAGGAAGCAAGACTGTGTTTTTTCCTCTAAAAATTATTGAGAAAATTTGGAGAACCGTCATCTGCAGCTGGCTGCAGGATTCTACTGTCGCCAACGTACAGTTAGAGCAAGAACCACAAAAATAAAATAAGACAAATCAGGGCTGTTATGGAGGGGTACAGACAGTCGTTCTTCCCTTGCTTCATTTGCGATTAGAACAGGAAAGGAAATTACTAGCAGTGGTATAAGGCACCCTCAGCTTTGTGTTGTATTTATGTAGACGATAGCGTCTTACTGCGTAACGATACGGGAATCTATTGTCCAATGATGTGCATCTGGCTCTTCGAATGCAGGACTTTCTCAGGTCACCTGTAACTTCAGCACGACGTTTCCTCACTTCTTCGGCTGCCGAATTCTATCAGAATGGTTTGAGGAGCACTTCACGTGCGTAATGATCCTTGTGCCCCCCTCCAGACCTTCTGACCTCAATCCTGCTGAGACATCTGGGACGCCACTGAACAAAACGTACACAGCTTGAACCAGCTGTGAAGATTTTCCGTGAGTTGTGGACGGCGTTTGTGCAGTCATGGACTGGAATATCTCATCAACGCTTTCGGCGTCTCATGGAGTCAATGAAACGTCGGTTAGTCATCGTCACCTACATCTAAATCCATATTCCGCAAGCCATGTTACGGTGTGCGTTGGAGGATAGTCCTTGTACCACTATATTTTCCCCCTCCCTCTTCAGTTGACAAATAACGTGTCGAAAGAATGAGTTTTAGTATAGATCCGTATGAGCTATAATTTCTCCGATTTTCTCGTATTGATCATGAAGGATTTGGGAGGAAGCAATAGGTTGTCCAACCCTTCTTGGAAAGTAGCAAACGGTCCCGCGATGCACAACGTCTACCTTGTAGCGTATGATACTGAAGTTTGTTGAGCATTTCCGCGACTCTATCGCACTGAGTAAAGGATCCAGTGACAGAACGGGGCGCTTTTAATTGGATCTTTTCTATATCTTCTATTACGCTGCTCGGGAAGAGTCCAAGACTGATTAACAATAAAAAAAAGAACCACTTTGACTCTGTTCTGAACTTAAGATCGTCCCAATGAATCTCAGTCTGGAATCTGCTTTTTGTAAATTTTTATAATGTGGTTATTCCACTGTAGATTGCTCCGGGTGGTTGCTCCTATTTTATGGTAGTTCCTTTTTCAGTGATTTGTTGCCAATAGGATAATCGGGAAGTACACTACTGGCCATTAAAATTGCCACACCAAGAAGAAATGCAGATGATAAACGGGTATTCATTCGAAAAATATATTATACTAGAACTGACATGTGATTACATTTGCACGCAATGTGGGTGCATAGATCCTGAGAAATCAGTACCCAGAACAACCATCTCTGGCCGTAATAACGGCCTTGATACCCCTGGGCATTGAGTCAAACAGAGCTTGGATGGCATGTACAGGTACAGCTGCCCATGCAGCTTCAACACGATACCACTGTTCACCAAGAGTAGTGACTGGCGTATTGTGACGACCCAGTTGTTCGGCCACCATTGACCAGACGTTTTCAGTTGGTGAGAGATCTGCAGAATGTGCTGGCCAGGGCAGCAGTCGAACATTTTCTGTATCCAGAAAGGCCCGTACAGGACCTGCAACATGCGGTCGTGCATTATCCTGTTGGAATGTAGGGTTTCGGAGGGATCGAATGAAGGGTAGAAGCACGGGTCGTAACACATCTGAAATTTAACGTCCACTTTTCAAAGTGCCGTCAATGCGAACCAGAGGTGACCGAGACGTGTAACCAGTGGACCCCACACCATCACGCCGGGTGATACGCCAGTATGGCGATGACGAATACACGCTTCCAATGTGCGTTCACCACGATATGTCCAAACATGGATGCGACCATCATGATATTGTAAACAGAACTTGCATTCATCCGAAAAAAAAGGCGCTTCTCTATTCGTGCACCCAGGTTCGTCGTTCAGTACACCATCGCAGGCTCTCCTGTCTGTGGTGCAGCGTCAAGGGTAACCACAGCCATGGTTTCCGAGCTGATAGTCCATGCTGCTCCTAACGGCTTCGAACTGTTCGTGCAGATGGTTGTTGTCTTGCAAATGTCCCCATCTGTTGATTCAGGGATCGAGACGTGGCTGCACGATCCGTTACAGCCATGCAGATAAGATGCCTGTCATCTCGACTGCTAGTGATACGAGGCCGTTGGGATTCAGCGCGGCGTTCCATATGACCCTCCTGAACCCACCGATTCCATATTCTGCTGACAGTCATTGGATCTTCACCAACGCGAGCAACAATGTCGTGATACGATAAACCGCAATCGCGATAGGCTACAAATAGACCTATATCAAAGTCGGAAACGTGATGTTACGCATTTCTCCTCCTTACACGAGGCATCAGAACAACATTTCACCAGGAAACACCGGTCAACTGCTGTTTGTGTATGAGAAATCAGTGCCGGCCGCGGTGGTCTAACGGTTCTAGGCGCTCAGTCCGGAACCGCGCGACTGCTACGGTCGCTGGTTCGAATCCTGCCGCGGGCATGGGTGTGTGTGATGTCCTTAGGTTAGTTAGGTTTAAGTAGTTCTAAGTTCTAGGGGATTGATGACCTAAGATGTTAAGTCCCATAGTGCTCAGAGCCATTTGAACCATTTGAGAAAAAATTTGGAAACTTTCCTCATGTCAGCACGTTGTAGGTGTCGCCACCGGCGTCAACCTTGTGTGAATGCTCTGAAAATCTAATCATTTGCATATCACAGCATCTTCCTCCTGTTGGTTAAATTTCGCGTCTGTAGCACGTCATCTTCGTGGTGTATCAATTTTAATGGCCAGTAATGTAGTTGTTCTCTGCAAAAGAGCAGAAATGGCTATATTACTCGCAACTAATTTAGTGTATCTTATTCTGTAGCTCATGCCTGCATAAGCAAGGGCAAGAGGAGAAAATAATAAAACTTTGTTGACATAGAAGTCATCGCAGGTGGAGTACACAGTTATTTTCACGAAGATTGTGGCCTTGTTGAAGAAGCGATTCTGGTATGCGGTCGAAGAGATTTAGGGAACTATGAAAAAAACCTGAATCATCGTCGTTGGACATGAATCTGATCAGTTTCTCCTGTCTAACACAACTCCAGGCTATTAACCGCTAAGCCCCCTCACTCGATACTTGCACTTGTGTCGGTAAGCGACATGCGAACAGTGATACAAATTACCACTTCACTATTCTTCTTATTGCACCACCAACATTGACAGTGAAAGGACAGAGCTGTGGTGTCTCAGTTCAATTATTTGCACTTACAGCGACGAGCTATAAAGTGTGGTGACGGGTGGTAGACCTTGAGGACAAGTCAGCGGTGGAAGCTCGCCTATGGAAATGCCGTATATTTTATGTATGATTGCAGTCACGCCCTCGCAAAACTGTCGCGCATTATCTGTTGACAGTCAAGGCTGAACAACGAGAATAGAAACAGCAATATTATGAAAATCCTGCTGTATAAAGAGGTCCACAAATTCTTGTTGACACCGTGGAACTGAATGGATAACATTATCGGAGAGCATTATTAAGATAAATTTGTCGCTAATAGCTAGGCACCACCAAGGGACGTAGCTTAAAAGATTGTAATAGTAGGACATCCATACTACAAAATACGCCGAACGAAATGAGGAATCAGATCATTATCTGAGGAGGTAGTAATGTGTGCGGTTTTGAGGGCTTACGCCTGAAGTACTCATCAACAAAAGCAGGATGTCATTCCATCATTACCGTAACATGCACATGCTATTTTTCTGTTGATTTGTTGTGACTGAAATAGATAAGGGGACAGGAGCGTATAAATGAGCAAAAATACCCTATCAAGTCACACATTTGTGACTGTTAACTAGTGTGGAAGCCATCTGGAGGAAAATTGTGTGCAGTGCTACCCACACGTGGTGCAAGATACATACTGTGAAAAGACAGTCGAGTTGATGCTGTAGTTAGGTCAGTTCAGGGGACAGTGAAATACATTGAAATCATGATCGTGTTCTTCCAACACTTGGAAGACAGTTACAGCAGCATATCAAGTGGCATTGCCTTTCTGATGTAACCAAGGAAGGCCATCATAGTGTGCGGTTGAACAGGTCTCTGAAGGTGCGTTCGTTACCAAATCAGCAAAGAGAGACTTCCACAAAGATTAATAGTTACACTTAACGCCATGCAAACATCCCCTAGACTATAACGCTGCCCCACCAGCTAGTATTCTTCCAGAAGTGCATGTTCCGATGTTTCTTGCCTGATACATCGAATCCCATCCATCTTACGCAGCTGAAAACGTGACTCATCTGAGAAGGTTATCTATCACCGATTCTGATAATGTCGGACAAATGCATTCATCCATGCAAAACTGCAAGATAACACCCGTCTGCTTTGCAGCCTTGTACGCAGCAGGCGCTAGTAACGGTCGTCGTGAAAACAGGCGCAGTTAGCCTCAAGTTCATTTGTATGGTGAACTGTTCCAGCGTAACATTTTGCTTCATCTTTACTTATTAGGGTACTCAAAGTTCACCTCTAACATCAATGGTGCGTCATGTTTCGTAGTTTCTGCTACGGACTGTAACATTGGTACTGTTAGACCGTTCAAGATACGTTTTCTCCACAGAGGCACAAGCTTCGTAGTTTCGCAAATAATGCCCCTCTCCTCACCTCGGCCGGAAAGACGATGATCATCCGCTTTCAAAAACTTAAATAAGTAACTTCGTTTACTCACGAAAGACTCGAAAGAAACGTATACAAACAACCTATGAGACTCTTTACATACTTGCTTCACCATTGCACATCACATCATACATCTCGTGAACTACGAGTTGTAGATGTCATATCTATTGCATTTCATTTCAAAGGCACACCATTTAACAGAAGTTAATCCTTTATCAGAGACAACGATAGAGTGCTTAGGTCGGATGTTCTATGGCTAAAGCACCGTATTTACAGAGCTTCTAAGTAGTGAAGAGCAGATTTATAACACGTTTTTATTAAGTCACTTTATTGTCCATTTGTCTGTTCGTTGCAAATTTTGCATTTGCTT